>NC_142149.1:35144806-45144806 GCF_024610735.1 Ursus americanus
AGCAGAACTGTCCTACCAATCCTGGAGAGCTCACCTCAGATTATGATGGGAAGGAAAGATAAACTACTACCTCATCTGGGTCATTTTATTTTTTGGATCTCTTTATTAAACCACTTAAGTTGAATACTAATCAATACAGAAATCATAAAATTCAGGTAGGATGCAATTATTTAAAAAAATTAAAATATGGGACGCGAGCTTAGCAAGAGAGTAGTGGGTAGCAAGGAATCAAATACTGCAGACTTTGAAAGGAAAGGTTGTGGCCTCATTGTTAGGCTAATAAAACATTCAGTAAACTGTCTTCCTCAATAACTTGGATGGCAGACAACACACCAAGTAAGCCCTAAGAAAAAGTTAGAAAAAGTCAGAATGTAAAAAAACCAACTGCTTTTGTACCCCAAAACCAGGTTAGATTCTCACCCGAAAGCAACCCAGTATCAAAGATCCACTAGTAGAGGAAAACTTAATGTATCTAGAAATCGTGGGACTGTGGTTACTACTACCCGAAGCTGGCTGGAAGCAAATAATCCAGAAATTTAACTAAATTTCGAAGGAATTGTATTTCTAAACATACCACAAACCTGGCCTTGAAAAGCCTGTGATTGATAACTAGAGTAATATTTGTGGCCCCACTCTTGCACCAGCTCTGCCAAAGAAGGCATAGTCTCCAAGGCCCAACCACAGAGAAAACTCAATGAGAAAGAACTTTGCAGGGAACGAAGCCAGGTACCTCAGGGATGATGGGCAAGGGATTTAGTGCCAGAGAGCAGAACCAGAGGCAGTGAGAGGGCTAACTGAAATCATAATTCCTGCCTAGAAGGATCTGCTAACTGCTATGGACCAATGATTATTGTATATTTTTCATTCTTCTTTTTTCCAAATGGGAGTTATTCTGTTCATATTGGGCAGATGCTGGAGGGAGGTGACCAGGGATAGATAACTTGTATTTTAGGCCACTGGCCCATGAAAAGCCACATGAACGTTTAATGCAGAGAACCGTATATGACCTAGAGATCCCGGACTCTGAGCTGACTGTAGTAACTGGATGAGACTTTGGTCTGTCCTCTTTGGGGAAAGACTAAGTATGTTAGTGGAAGTAAGAGTGAGAACAGGGGTGTGAAAAGACAATGGGTAGCCAGATGAGCAGATTGAGGCAGATTATTAAATGCCCTCCTCGGGGTGCCTGGGTGGCTCGGTTGGTTAAGCATCTGCCTTCAGCTCAGGTCATGATCCCAGGGTCCTGGGATCGAGCCCCCTGTCTGGCTCCCTGCTCAGCAGGGAGCCTGCTTCTCCCTCTCCACCCCACTTGTGCTCTCTTGCTATCTCTCTCTCTCTCTCTCAAATAAACAAAATCTTAAAAAAAAAAAAAATGCTGTCCAGTGATTTTTCTGTGTGTCATTCATCTAGTAACAGCATCTCCTGAATTTCAGCTGAGTATATGGCCACCCAGTTAGTGACTACAATTCCCAACATCCCTGACAGCTAGATGTGATTGTGTAACTGAATGTTGCCCAATGGGATATGAACAGAAGTAATATGGGTAACCTCTAGATCATATTTTTATATGCTTGCCCTCCTAGTCCTTTGTCTCCTCCTCCCACAGGCTACAGTATGAACCTCATCCTGTGAAGCAGCTTTAATCATGAAGATAATAACACCTTAGGGCAAGGACTGGCAAACATTTTCATTAAAGAACCAGATGGCAATTATTTTCGGCTTTGTGGCCTATATAGTTTCTGCCACAACCACGCAACTCTGTCATTGCAGCGATAAAGCAGCCAGATCAGACAAAGTAAATTAGCATGGCTGTGACGCAATAACTTTTTATTTACAAAGAAAGTTGGCAGGTTGGATTTGGCTAATAAGCTGTAGTTTGCTGACCCCGTTCCTAGCACAGCAATAAGCCTGGGTCCCTGGTACCAACTCATCTCACAATGATGGTGAGAATGAGAAAGAGAATTTATACCTTGTTTAAGCCACTGAATTTTGGAGGCCTCTTTTTTTTTTACAGCAGTTAAAGAATAATTCTTAATAAATTTACACAATGTAGGAATTAAACTTCCAACACAGATGACCATATATTTAGCTTGTTTGAAATTCAGGAGAAAAGAGATGGAAAATATATTTCCAGTAATATGACTCAGTCACTACTTCAGAAAAGACCATGTTCAGACCCCTAAACTGCAACTGTTTTCAAGGGACACTGCAAGATTGCTGAGAGATTCTTTTCTACACAAAAATATAGAATATATAAACTTTAGAGATGTGTAAAGGACCTTTTAAGAGATAATGGATTTGAATAAATATATCTGAAGATTCAAAGATAATCAACTAGAAAATGGAACTACCTGCTTATCATGAGCTTATTAAAAAAAAAAAAAAAAAATCCGGGGCGCCTGGCAGCTCAGTCAGTTAAGCATCCACTCCTGGCACTCTTGGTTTCAGCTCAGGTCATGATCTCAGGGTCATGAGATCGAGCCCCATGTCGGGTTCCGTGCTTAGCACTGAGTCTGCTTAAGATTCTCTCCCTCTAGGGGTGCCTGGATGGCTCAGTTGGTTGAGCGTCTGCCTTTGGCTCAGGTCATGATCCTGGAATCCTGGGATTGAGCCCCGCATTGGGCTCCCTGCTTAGTGAGGAGCCTGTCCCTCCCTTTGCTCCTCCCCCTGCTTCTCCCCCTAGCCCCTTCCCCTTCTCGTGACTTCTCTCTCTCTCAAATAAATACAATCTTAAAAAAATAAGTGATTCTCTCCCTCTGCCTGTTCCCCAACTTGTATATGCGCGCTCTCTCTCAAATAAATAAATAAAATCTAAAAAAAAAAATTAAACAGTAAGATTAAGAATCCCTTGGGGCGCCTGGGTGGCACAGCGGTTAAGCGTATGCCTTCGGCTCAGGGCGTGATCCCAGCATTATGGGATCGAGCCCCACATCGGGCTCCTCCGATATGAGCCTGCTTCTTCCTCTCCCACTGCCCCTGCTTGTGTTCCCTCTCTCGCTGGCTGTCTCTATCTCTGTCAAATAAATAAATAAAATCTTTAAAAAAAAAAAAAAAGAATCCCTAAACATTTCTTTTCTTTACCCCTATTCAAAATAGTACACTAGGGAAGCCTGGGTGGCTCAGTCAGTTAAGCATCTGCCTTCAGCTCAGGTCATGATCCCAGGGTCCTAGGATCCCACATTGGGTCCTTGCTCAGTGAGGAGCCTGCTTCTCCTGCTGCCTGCTGCTCCCCCTGCTTGTGCTTGCTCTCTTTCTCTCTGACAAATAAATAAAATCTTGAAAAAAAAAACAGTACACTAATTTTTTTCAAAAGCATTAACTAATTAAGAGCCCGAGATGTTTAGAAAGAGAACAGTAGAATCAGTTTTCCTTTAGGAAAAGAATATAATCTTATCAATTATCTAGAACCACTGTTCGAAATTGTACTATTCTCAGACTAGTATATGAATTGAATGAGCAGTAGTCCTGTGTAAGAAAACACACATTACAGCTTTTCACATACACACCTGTTCCATATGTTCAAACACAGCTGGAGTAGCGATCGCAGCAGGTGCTTCCTCAATAATCTTCTGATGCCTGCGCTGTACAGAGCAGTCACGGCCAAAGAGAGAGATAGCATTGCCATACTGATCTGCTAAGATCTGTACCTCCAGATGACGAGATTGTTTGGCTAGTCTCATCACAAATATAGGAGATCCAGGGACTTCAGCTTGCACCTATATTAGAAAAGGAAATAAAACAAATTCTTAAGTGGTAAGCATTTTTTCTATCCTGAAAAGCTGCTTCAATTTCAACAGGCAGATGCCTAGAAGTGTCAGGGACCACGTGAATTAGTAGCAATACTGAAATGAATAAAACATAGCTCATGCCCTCATCTATTTTTAAGATCCTGCATTCCTAGTTATATAACCAATATTACTTGGTGACTATGAAACATAGGAACATCCAGTGTGTTACAAAAGTGAAAAACAAAATAGTTTGAAAAGACACACACACAAATCCCACAAAAGGGTAAAATACTGCCATCAACTACAGACAGCCAAATATACACCCTGCTCCAGACAAGGCGCTTTCCTGGTTCGCATTACGTCACGGACAGTGTTGTAGTCAAAGGACTTGGATCTTTAGTGTTGAGGCACACTGCCACTGGAGATAGAGTTCTACACTGGCAGTTGCTTTCTTGTAGAACTTTTAATGATCATCCAATGCTGTCTGGCTTCCACTGCTCCCACTGAGACGTCAGCTATCAATCATATTGTTACTCCTTTGAAAGTAATATTTTTACAGCTGCTTTAAGATTTTCTCTCTCTCTTTTTTTTAGGGGGTGAGGTAGCAGAGTTACTCTGGTAATCTTAGATGTGGTTTTCTCTATATTTGCTCTGTGGGGCTCATAGTATTTTCGTAAATCTGTGCTTGGTATCTTTTATAAGTTCAGATAATTCTTAGCCATCATCTCTTCAAATACTGTTTCTGCTCCATGATGTCATCAAATATTGCTTCTGTTTCATTCTCTCCTCAGAAATTCCAAGCGCAGGATGTTAGATCGTTTCACTGTATCCCATAGGTCTTTTATGTTGTTTTGCTATGTAGCAAGTCTCCCCAAGACTCACTGGGTTGCTCAGGACATCAATCATTTTATTTGCTCATGATACCATCCTCGTCTGGGCAGTTCTTCTTCTGGTCTTGCGTGTGCATTTCATCATCTGGTAGTTCAAGTGGGGCTGAATGTTCTCACTCAGATGTCTGGTGACTTGTGTTGACTGTTGGCTGGTAGGTCCAGGGAACCCTGACTGGAACAGCTCATCACTATAGATGTGGACTCTCATCCCCCAATGGGCTAGATCAGGCTTCTTCAATGCAGTGTTCCAAGAGGATGAGGGCAGAAGCTGCAAGACTTCACAAGCTCTAGGCTCTAGAATTTACACGACACCACTTTTGCCACACTCTAATGGTATAAGCAAGCCACAGGGCCAGCTAAGACTCAAAGGGTGGGAAAAGAGATGCCACCTCTTGATGAGAGGAAAGGCAATCACATTGCAAAAGGATATACATACAAGGATGGGAGGAGTTATTGTGGCCATCTCTGCAAACAATCTACTATGGTCCGCCCTCTGGCCACAATAATTCATATACCTCCCACATGCAAAACAGACTCACCCCCTCCCAAGACCCCCAAAGTCATCCAATCATGGCATCAGGCTTGACGTCCATTTTCTCATGAATCATGTCCAGATGCGAATGAGACTCCTTGGGTGCAGCTCCTCAGGTGCAGTTTCTCTTGATCCAACGATCTGGGAACTAAAAAGACAAGTTATCTGCTCCAACACCCCCAACATTCAATGATGAGATGGGGAAAGAATAACTGTCAAAGATATTCCTGTTCAAAGAAGAAAGGATGGGAAGTACACAGCAGTCACTGTTCCACAGCAACTCTTTAATCCAGATGGATGCATCTCAGGTTCCCTGACTCTAGGGGCAGGAAAATTTTGTTAGGGTCCTTGTTCTGCTCCCTGGGAGTGATTTTCCTCATCCATGGCTTTCCTCTGCTCTTAGCTCTGCCCTCTGGGTGCCCAGCTCTGTTCTGACAAATCTCTCTTTTTATTAGAAATGACTGATATTTACAGCTGAATAGCTTTTTCAGTCTGCTTCTTGTTTATAGAAAGTTGAAGACACAGAAGCCTCTTTGAAGTCTGAACTACCTCTATCCCTTTTGGACTCTTTGGTGTAATCATCAATACAAGTTTCTTGAAAATGTTGTGGGTTTCCTATGAATCGCACTGGGGGATTTACTCCTTGCCCCAAAAGATACATCCATAACTTTTCTGCGCAGACGTGTCTATACTTTGGGCATATCAGGCTGCCGTGGGACAACACCTTTAAGATTCTCTGAAGCTCTTTCCTGTTAACTGAGAAGGTAATCTACCAGGTAATGTCTTAAATATTTCTGAGGCCTTAAAAGATCTCACAGGTATTCTTGACTTGGCCTTTACACTGAGGTCATTTTTTACTTTGCAGATCTTTTGCCAGGTGGAAAGACTGGGAATGAGAAAAAGTTCTATCTTCAAACTCAACAAGCTTGAAACACTTTCATTAGCTCATCTCTCTCTTATAGGTTCCTTAGCAGAAGTAACCAGAAGGATTTAACAGATGCTTTCAACACTTTGTCTAGAGATTTCCTTAACTAGGTCCATGAGTTAAACAAATTCTCTATCTTCCAAGTTACCTCAGGCAATTGTTCCGTCATTATAGAACATGCGTTAACCTTTTTTTTCAGACTCTACTAACAAGTCCCTTACGGCCTATCCAGCCTCCACTAAGTTTGTTCACCATTCCTCCGGCCTTCATTAACAATCTCCTCATCATTTTTTCAGCCTCGACCTATGAGCCAGTCTTAAAGCCAATGTCATATATTTTACTTTTTGTTATGGCAGCATCACACCTTTGGGGTATCAGTTCCTGTGGCAGCTACCCATTGATGCCTAACAAATCACCAAAAATTTAGTAACTTACGACACCAGCCTTTTTATTTTATTTGCTTACAGCAATTTGAGCGGGGCCCAGTTGGGTAGTTCTGCTGATCTTGGCCAGGAGCTACTCATGCAGCTGTAGTCATCTGGCAACTTGGCCGTGGCTGGATGGTCTAACAGGGTCTCACTAACATGTCTCAAATATGATGCTGTCAGCATGTAGGTCTAGGAAGTCTTAGCTGGGACAATTCATCTCTGTATCGTGTGGCCTCTCTTTCTCCAAAAGACTAGAATAGTTTCTTCACTTGTAAGTCTGAAGCTCAATTCAAGAGGGCAAGGGCAGAAACTACAAGACCACTTGAGGTTTAGACTTCAGAACTTATACACCATTTCTGCTACATTCTCTTGGTTAAAACAAGTCACAAGGTTAGCCAAAATTCAAAGAGTGGGTAAAAATAAGACAGTCTTGATGGGAGGAGAGGCAAAAATCAAAGGGGTCTGCACAGAGAGACGGGAGGAGTTATAATGATCATCTTTGCAAATAATCTCTTACATGTTCTTTTCTGTATTTTTCATCCTTTTGTCTCTTCATGCTTTGGTCTGAATTTTCTTCTGAGCTATCTTCCAGTCACTAATTCTCTCTTCAACTGCATCTGATATGCTATTAAATTCCTCTATTGACTTATTTTTAGTTACTGTATTTTCAGTTCTAGAATCTGTTTCTTCTTTATAGTTTCCAGTTTTCCAACCAAATTCTTGTATTTAATTTCCTTGACTACATTAGGTATAGTTACTTTAAATTCCTTGTCTGACAGATCCATTATCTAAACCCTCCGTGGGTCTGTTTAAAATTGACTTCTATTTTTCTTGATTTTCAGTCATGTAATTTGATATGCCTGCTTACTTTGAAATGGCTATTTGATACTGCATTTGAAAAATAAATAGAAATAACTGAGGTTCTGGATGTTATTATATTTGCTTCTTTCTGGTGGGTAGTGACATCAGCAATCCTAGAACCCCTTGCTTGAATCAAAGGTTGAGTATTCTGAAGCTGAGATTTAGTCCCTGTGAGGGTTGGTCTATTTCCGGTTTATTTTTACTCCTAAGGTATAGTCCCTTCAAGATCCCAACCTAAAATGTGGGAGGTTTTCCCAGGGAAGCCTCCTTAGCAAACCCAAAAGGCTAAGTTTTGTTCTTCTAGTCTTGTAAGACTGTTGAAAACTCCAATCAGCTTTTTAACTGCTTCTTCTCAAACCAGAAGACATCTCTAGGGAAAAAGTGGCCTCAAATGCCACCTCCTTGGGTTTCCTTCTTCTCTTATACCTTAGCCCTATAACTCTTTACTGTCTTGAAAGGTCTCTAATGCCTTAAAATAGATTTAAAAAAAAAAAAATCTTGTCCAGCTTTTCTAGTTTGTTCTCAATGGGAGGATTGGTTTGTTATTTAGTTGATCATTATTGGAACTTGAGCACTTTCATGTAAAACTTCTAATCTTAGTGTTCTAGATTCTTCAACTATTTGATTCCACAGTAATAAGTAGTTTTGAAATATCTAAAGGAGTTATATTTTTAAAAAATTAACATGCTTTTTCTTTTGCTTCTAAGAGCAAAAGACCTTTTCTTTAGACCCCATGAGGCATTGATCTACCTATGAAAGTAGGTAAACTACAAAAGGAATATAAAGAAAAAGAAGGGTAATATTTGAATTCTGACATTCAAAATAGGACAATGCAGCAAAACAACACCTTTATCACCTTTATCAGATTGCTGTTGAATGGCTTAAAAAAAAAAAAGAGGGCAAAGAGAAGGTGGCTAGAGACACTAGTAAAAGGTAGTGCAAAGTAAAACAATGTTGGGAAAAATAAAAACAGTGGGAAGCTAAGAGAGTGAAAGGCCAGAATATGTCCCAATTTTCCTTTTTCTGATTCCTCTTTTTCTGGGAGGAGAAAAAAAGTGAGTCAAGTATGTGAGGGTAACTCTAGGGCAGGAAAGAAGAGACTTTTGTCTCCCAATTATCTCTCTAAGATTCTGAAAAGAGATCATTTTTTTGGCCTCCACAACTAACTTGTGGCCACACCACTTGGCTGCAAATCAGAGGGTTAGACACACAGAGATTTGAGGTTTAGCTTTCCTAGCCACCCTCTGTTACAGAATGTGGACCTGCCATAGGGTGCCTTGCGTGTGGTGGCCAGTAGCACAGACTAGGGTGTAGACTGCGGAGCTGGCCAGGTAGATGGGACACACAGCAAAAACTCCAGAGCTTGCAGCCAATTTGAACTAAAGTGAGATTAAATCAGTCAGAGAGCCTGAGCCTGGCCAAGCCAAGAGCAGCCAGATCAGGAGTTAACCACACACTTTATTTACAGTGCCAGCAGAAGAGGGACACAAAAATGTACAAAGGCATTTTGACTCTTCCTTATCACTGTGAGGTCCCATGAACCACATGCACCATACAAGGAAGAGATATCTGAGAAACTGAGCACTTCTACATAAGAGTGAATAACTACTGTCTGAGTTACCTTATTGAATAAAACCTTACACTGGGTAAGGTAACCTTACACTGCTCCAGCAGGTAGGAGCTAGAGAGAAAAACTACAGTACTTATACACAAAATTAAAATTAAATATTTTCTGGACATCCAAATTATATTATGACTCCTTATTATTATCTTTTACTTTATTGAGGTATAATTGACATACAACATTATATTAGTTTTTGGTGTACGACATAACAGTTTATATATCTAGTGTGAGTTAAATCATGTATCTCTGATATACATGTAAATTCAAGCAAACGAACTTGAATTCTACCTGTCTGAAGAGATTAGGGAAGTCATCTGCACTGTTGACTTTTCTGATTCCTTTCCCTCCACCTCCTTCTGAGGCCTTGATCATTACTGGATATCCAACTTCCTCTGCTGCCTTAAAGAAGAAAGAGAAAAATGAAAGTAAAAGTAGTATTAACACGGAAGGAGAAAACTGGCACCTTCTCCCTTTAAGAATGCTATAATTGGGGGCACCTGGGTGACCAACTCCTGATTTCAGCTCAGGTTATGATCTTGAGCCCCATGTTGGGCTCTGTGCTCAGCATGGAGTCTGCTTAGGATTCTCTCTTTCCCTTTCCCTCTGTACCTCCTCCTGCTCACGTTCTCTCTTTCTCTCTCTCTAAATAAAAATAAAATCTTAAAAAAAAAAAAATGCTGTCATTGGTAGGTCCAAAAGTAGTAAAATAGAAAGGTCCTGAAGACATAGGCAGGGAAAAAAATAGTGACATAGGTGAGAAAAAAAAAAAGTAGTGACAGTGTCTGTAGCATTAGGTTGAACCAAAAGAAAGTGCCTTTTTTTGTAGGTAAAAAAAATTTAAAATAAAATTTTTCATATGGCATTTTCATATTGTTCAAGCTAAGGCAATCCTGTATACGTCAAAAACAAAACTACATGTTTATGGGGCACCTGGGTGGCTCAGTAGTTAAGCAACCAACTCTTGATTTTGGCTCAGGTCATGATCTCAGGGTCACGGGATCAAGCCCCCATCTCAGGCTCCACGCTGAGCATGGAGTCTGCTTGTTCCTCTCCCTTTGCTCCTCCCCCACTTGCACTCTGTTTCTCTCTCTCTCTCAAATAAATAAATAAATAAAATATTTTTTAAAACCTATATGTTGGGCACCTGGGTGGCTCAGTTGGTTGAGCAGCTGCCTTCAGCTCAGGTCATGATGCCAGGGACCTGGGACTGAGCCCTACATCAGCTGAGCAGGGAGCCCTGCTTCTCCCTCTCCCTCTGCCTGCCGCTCTGCCTACTTGTTCTCTCTCTCTCTGTCAAATAAATAAATAAAATCTTAAGAGGAAAAAATAAAATAAAATAAGACCTATATGTTTATATATGATTACATATTCATTCATATACCCACATATCAGGGTGTTAAAAAAAAATACACCAGTGGTGATTTATAGAAGGAAGATGGGTAGATATACTTCCACTTTTTATTGTATTTATTTCTCTATTATTGGATTTTCTTATAGTATGTAGGTATTCATGTATTACCTCTAATTTTTATTTTTAAAAAAGGTGTAAGTAGTTCACTTAATAAAATGCTGATGGTCCCAGCAGCTTCTGACAACATATAAGATTCAACAAATCAGAACTCTCATGTATCCAGAAATTATTTCTCACTCAACTTTTTATAAAAGATAAAAATAACAAGACACTAAAATATTTAAAAAGTTAGTCAGGAAACTAATTTTCAACACAGACTCCCGTGGTTTTTGCATTTACGGCATTTGATAACGAGCAGGTAACAATGCTAAATCTTTCTGAAAATTATTATATATTTGTTAAGGAGGGAGCTAGTTAAATCAAGATATGTTCATCTATTAGAATACTACGCAATTATTAAAAGGGATGAGATGGCTTTTACATGTAACAATACAGAAGATGCCCAGACTGTATTGTTATGGCAAAAAGTAAAGTGGGGAAAAGTTAACCAAAATTTAGAACAATGAAGTCATTCCTTTGTCAAAACATTCCAGTGATTTACGGTTTCCATTATAACGATATCTAAACATGTGCCAAGGGAAAGAAGAGTATTTCAAATGTTGAATTAGTCGATTAAGCACAGTCCCATCGCTTCTAAAATTCTCTTACCTCTATTCACTTCTATGCTTATAAACAGAGTTAGCCTGATGAAACAGTGTTATCAAAGAAAGAGTTGTCACTGAGTGGTAAGTACCAAAAACTCAGCCACAAATGTGGAAAAGACTTAAAATAAGATAGTCCACATGATGTCAGTAAGAAGGCAGGCCTTTTAAAAAGATATGAAGTTCTAGGCACAGGTCATCCATTTAGAATTTTTTTTTTTAAAGATTTCATTTATTTATTTGAGAGAAAGAATGAGACAGAGAATGAGAGAGAAAGAGAGAGCACAAGCAAGGGGAGAGGCAGAGGGAGAGGAAGACGCAGGCTCGATCCCAGGACTGTGGGATCATAACCTGAGCCGAAGGCAGAGGCCCAACCGACTGAGCCACCCAGGTGCCCCTTTTTAGAATATTTTAGGAGAATTTTAATGTCACCAGGAAAATACATATACATAATAAAAAATAGGAAAAGAAACTGGGATTACTAAGTTATATATATCTATATATATAGATATATACAGTAAGACCCTAATTTTATACTTAGCATAATAATTATAAATATGGGAATCTATTAATAAAGATGATCACTATATGATAATAATATATACTATGAATCAAAAAAGCTGAAAGAAGATGTATGACTGTGTTATGAATATATCTCTATCTCTGGATGGTGGGTTTATGGGTGGTTTTATCATCATCTCTTTTCTGGCCTTCTAAATTTTCTACCAAAAATTTTTACGTTTAAAATTATGACCAGGAAAAAAAGGAACTTCAATTGATAAGCAAAATAGCTAGTTCTTTACAAAGGGCTTCTACTCTTTTGCAAATTATAGCAAATAGAGTATAGCATTTGCCATTCAATTAGAAATATTAATTATTCTTATTAAGGAGACTACAAGGGGGCTTAACTGCGTTCCTCTTGAATTTATAACATACAAAGTCAAACACGAATACTGTGTTTTTCTAAAACAGCCTCTTTCATCATCTACTTGGAAGCTTAACTGACACTTCCAACTATTTAAAAAGTGAAAGGGGAACAAACTGGAGAGAACTATAAAGGAAAGAAAAGGCAATGTTGGAGAAAGGATCTCCTTTTGCTTGGGTTCCTGTTTCTACAAGGATGGACAATAATTAGACACTTTCAGCCTCTCTTGGCTTCCTCCCTTACCCCTCCCCAAGGGAAAAAGAGTGAATTGTGTGGTTGGTCAGTCTACAAGGAGGAACTGAGCATGCATAGCTCAGCCTCTTCCCCTTTGGGATCCACCCACTGCACAGAACATACACTCTTCGTCAGCTCTCAGTGATACAAGAAGCTGAATGGTGAAAGCTCTGTCTCTGCCGCGGAAGTCAGTAGTTACTCCGCACCGCCAGTACCCAGTGCGTAAGCATACTGAACTCAGACGTTTAGATTACAAATCTGATAGCTGCTACACACTGAAGCCATCTTCGCCAACATCTCTATTTGTAATAAAGCTGCCGTTTCTCTGTCTGCCTGGTTTCTTGGTTCTGAATTCAAACGGGAAAATGTGTGTTGTTTGCTGCTCGGTCTACCCCCACCACCATATACACACACTAACAGGTGGTAGAGAGCAGAATTGATACTCCCCTAAAGCTCTGATTTAGCCACCTAAGAAATGTTATGCCCAAGTGAGCAACTGCTTCAAAACAAATTTAAATTATTTTTGATAAATCTAGGTCACTTCCTTACTCTATAAACTGTATCTCCTGTTCTTACAATCCCAATGCCAACATGGGTGTATATCATGAACCAGGCTTCAAGTTACTTTGTTTGTGACTCTAATTGATCAGTTGAAAGACATCACTCCCTAGAGTTTGTACCTACCTTCAGCCCATCGTCCACATCCTTCACATAACCTTTTTCATATAATTCCTGGGGAACATTTAAGATACGTTTTGAAAAATCATTTTCATGCCAGTCCACACGAAGACCTGTAACAGATAACAGTGACTTAAAAGCTGCTATAAAAGCTTCTGTTCTTGTCAATTTTCTGCTATTCCTTCTTTAAAATGCTCTCATAGTTATCCAAAATTGAGGGTAGATGTGAGAAAGAAGGATGCCATAAAAGCCTCATTAGTCCGTGGGGTTAGCGGGACCTGGTAACTCTGGTTCTGACCCAGAAAGAAGCCAGAAGAGCTAATAGGGAGCAAACTTATAAAAATGCAAGGACATAAAAGACAACCAAAAAAAAAAAAAAAAAAAAAAAAAAGCCCATGTCAGACTTTTCACAGCAACTCAGCAGGCAAAATACCTTCGATTTGTATGTTCAGGCCTGTTCCGGGGCCAGAGGTCTGGGAAATAATTCAATCTTTATGAGCCCTTGGAAATGGGAATGGCGGTTTTATTGGCCTCAGCAGAGTCATGATTCCATGCTCCCTGAATGTCCCTGTACTCAGCCACAAGGGGAATGCTATAGCCTCTCCATTCAAACAAGAACAAATTCAACCTTTTATTTTAAACTGTTTGACCCAGCAGGTCTGGAGAGGATATTGCAATTCCCCTGGAGAGCCAGAGTAACAAGAGTTCAAATCTGTTCAGCCTCAAGACAATGGTCGTTCCCATTTGAAAGAGGTTTTAGAGTCTGTCTGCTCCCTGTACTGGAGTACTAAAACCGGCAAGTTCATATTGTTATCAGCTACAATGATTCACACGGCACTCTTTAAGAGATTAGTCACATATAAATCATTTAAGAAAAATTTTATTCTTCTGAATGCCTGGAAGAAAGGTTGACTATTGCCCTCATCTTCTGCATCAAGGGCAAAGGAGAGGTTGAAGGGTATTAAACAGGCAAAGCAAATCATCAATAGACAGTGGGCTGACATTAAGAAAACACCGGCAGGCAAACATTTGAATAAGTGGGTTTTAGGTTTTTCTTAGTGATCCAGGTCACCTGCCAGGCAGGTTCAAAGGCGTAATTCTGCCTAAGTCCATCTCTGACGAAGATTCTAGCCTACCCAGAGCAGATCCCAATCTACAGAACCATATGAGTTTTCCTAGAGTTTCTCCCAATTCAAATTAAGCCCCTAGATCACTTAAATCACAGTTTAGCATCTGTGCATCTGGTACAAAATTTATATTCCTAAGACATGATAAAATCACAGGTGTGTTAATTAAGCTAGGAAATATAAGATACCATAAATCGACCTCAATTCTATTTCGTATCATATATGTCATTACATTTTTTTCTTTTTCTAAATTTAAATTCGATTAGCCAACATACAGTACATCATTAGTTTCAGATGTAGTGTTCAATAATTTATCAGTTGCATATAACACCCAGGGCTCATCACATCACGTGCCCCCCTTAATGCCCATCACCCAATACATTTTTAAAAAACTTAAGAATTAGGCCACAGTACCAAATAGCCTACTGAGCTTTTCTGCACTTCAAACTACAAACAAGAAATACTTTCTTACCACTGCCACTCCAGGGAAGAGTTGGGATACCTGCAGTTTGAGCCACTATGGAAGATGCAATCTTATCCCCCAAAGCCCACATGGCCTGGCTTGGAGGACCTAAAAACAAGAAAAGAACCCCGACTGTAACATTTTGGCCTCATTTCTGTCACACAGATTTTGTCTTCTATTATAATTATTTTTGTATTTGTCTTGTCTCCCCTACATAACATATCGTGGAGATCATGAACTTGATTAAAGGGATTACTGTGTTATGACTCAACCTGATATAGTGAGCTCTTAGCACACAGTGAGAGTTCAGTATACATAATGAATCAAATTCCTAACGAATCTACTGATTTTATCATCATTCATGATCCAACTTGACCAGATTATCAAAGTCTTTTTTTTTTTTTTTAACCAACCCTAAAATAAGGACTAAAAAGTTTGGGGTTCAAGTCTGAAATATGCCCTTCTTGGTCTTAGGGGAACCCAAAAGGAAGATTTATCTTTAATAGGGTTTACAAAACATAATCACCATTGTGGAAGGTCTCTTGAGCCATATACTCTTGATTTCACTCTTTGCTATAGGAGAACAAAAAGTCAGAAGAAGCAGCTCTCACAAGAATGAAGCCTATATACTTAAATGTGAAGGTGCTGATTCATATTTAAGGGCACAGTGCTAGGGTATCCTAATACTCAATTATCTCTGCTATATAAAAAGAGGTCCTTTCTCCACATATTTTCTTAAAATTAATGGCAAAGTTTTAAAAGGCCAGTGTTTTGGAAATCAGAGCCTTCTCCGTATCTCATGGAAAAGACCTGGGGACAGAACAGACAATCAAGATGAAGAAAGATAAGTAGGATGTAAGAAATAAAGAAGAGAAAAAAAAGAAAAAGAAATGAAGAGGGTTACTCTGAGAGTTGCTAACTGACAAAAAATAAGAGCACAGTGCATGTCAAACAGAAGAAAAGCAGAATACAGAATGGAATACGGGCAAAACTGACAGAGAGAACCAGAAAGACAGGAAGAGTATGTCAGAAAGGCTTACCCATGAAGGCGATGCCATTTTTCAAAAGAAGTTCTGGGAGCTTGGGATTCTCAGAAGCATGACCCCAGCCAGCCCACACTGCCTATAAGGGAAGATCATATGATTTGTTCTTAAAATTCATACTAAAAAAATACCCATGATAGACTGCATTACTCTCTACCAAGACTGGCCCTACTCCATGAGGTATAATAGCTCCACAGGAGCCCAACGCTTACTTCAGCTTCTATGCTTGATTCTTGGCGAACTTTTTACAGCACAAGAATAAGCAGTCCATGGCAAAACCTCTGAAGAGGTCAAAACCAAGCTGAAGTTGATATTAAGACCCAGCTAGCCTTGTTGCTCTTTAGGAAACTCAATTCATAGCCTTTCCCCAAGACTCTACAGAGCCCTTTCTAGAAATACTGGTTTTCTTTCACAGATTCAATTACTTTGGCCACCCAACTCCACATTTTTATCTAGTGGTTATACTGCCACATAAATCTCTATTTTTTTTCTCTCTGGGCTTAAGGATGTTTATCCTAAATTTCCTAACACAATATAACAGGGAAGAAATAATCTGCTTCTCCACCACCATATTCTGAGCTTAGAATATTCCACTGGAAACATAGGGTTTTACTTACTTGACATAGTTTGAAGGTAAAATGGGTAACTATATAAATAATCTCTGAAAGACGCTTACAAACCTCCTGTTTGTATTATGTTTATTTTTGACTCATTCATTTTCCCCATCTTTCTTTTCCCAATCTGTTATATCCCACATAAAAAAAGCTTTTATCAAACTTTCAATGAAGATGATTTATATAAAAATTTGAAGTTCTTCTCTGGATAGCCCCTTGCATCTAAAAGTCCAATGGCTAAATCTGGTTTGAAAGGACACACTGGCATCTCTTACTTGTACTGGAATCCTTTTAGCAATATCAAGAATTAATTCCACGTTTGCATAGTTGTTGTTGTTTGGTCCTCCTGGCACTGGCACATAGTGATCTGCCATCTTAATGTATTCTGAAAACGCAAGCAAATTAATAGAGAACACATGCTTTATTTTCAGAAATATAACAGCAGAGCAAAACTTTGTAAAGGGCAGATACCATCACAGGTAACAAAAGGACAAACTGCATTGAAGAGTAAGTCCCAGGACCAGGACCATTCAGTTAGAGGCTCTGACTTTATTAAGTCAGGACACTAATATGTGCTAATCTCATATTTAGGAAGCTCTTATATTAAAACAACAGTTCTCAAACATTTCATTACGCAACCTTTTAGAAGGGTCTTTAAGATCTCTATATTAAGGATGACGTGTCACTTAGAGACCCCTCTACAATTACTCTATTCTGACAAAAAGTTTTAGTTCTGATGCCCTTTAACTTGCCGTGTGCTCTGAGAAAGCCCTTTTTCTGATGCAGAGCCGGTACAAACTGGGAAAAGAGGGTAGAGCCTGAAGGGTTTGTAGACTGGCTGAACAGGAAAGGTTAGTTACAGGCATCTACCAAGTGCTTGAAAAGAGTTTTATCTGGAATGTTGGAGATAGTAGGTATTTGAAAGACACTTTTAAAAGATAACTTCTTTCCCTCCCTACATTTTTTCTGTTCAGTATTCCCCGATGTCTCTCCCCTCCTGTTCTGGCAGCAACTGCCGCAGAGCAGCAATAATGTGCAGTGACGATACTAAGCAGTTTACATATATTATGTAATACTCAAAAATCCTACAAGTGATAGGTGTTACGGGCACCTAGTTGACAGGAAATTGCTTAGGAGCAGTCAAATAACTTGCTCAAGGTCCATCTCTACCATATCTATTACTGTTTCTTCTAGATAGTTCTTAACTTTTAAAGGTTTCATGTCCTTCTAAAAAAATTCCAAAGTAAGATACAAAGGCCTAAAGTTTGTTCAAAAGAAAAACAGGTTTATTGTTCTCCTTGAGAATAAAAGGGAGAGCATGTGAACTATAAAAAAACAATTCGGTAACATATCAGGATGTAATAATACTATTTTTTAACAGCTGAAATCACTCATTGTCCCACCACTCAAAGATAATCGGTTCATGCTTTGATGTACTAGAAACCATAAATTGTTAACCAATCTAACCATATATTGTGGGTATCTTCCCATATATGACATAGAGATATATTTAATATGTATTTAATATTTTAGATATATTTAATATATACTTGATATTTCAATGGCTGTCTACTACTCCATAATGTCACAATAGTCCGTAATTCATTTAACCACTAACTTATTGTTGGACATATGAGTCATTAATAATTTGGAAAATATTAAAATAATGCAATGATGAATATCCTTGTACTACTGTCCAGTTATACCCACAGGATACATTCCTAGAAGTAAAACTACTACGTCAAAAAATAACCACAATTTTCAAAGATTGAACCACATTAGACTCTCATTAGCAACATGGGTGACAAATTGTACTCTAATCTATATTAGATATTATCACTCATTTATTTATTTTTAAAGATTTTATTTATTTATTTGAGAGGGCACGGGGGAGCATGAGCAGGGGGAGGGGCAGAGGGAGAAGCAGACTCCCCACTGAACAGGAAGCCAGCAAGGCTAGATCCCAGGCTCCTGGGAGGCTGGATCCCAGGCTCCTGGGATCATGACCTGAGCCCAAGGTAGACGGTTAATGGACTGAGCCACCCAAGTGCCCCTTATCACTCTTTTAAACTTTACCAGTCTTATAAACTAAAAAATCCCAATCGACTACTGTTTTGGTTTACATTTCTTTGATTACCATTAGTATCAAATTTCTTTCCATATGTTTATTGTTCCTTTTTCACTCTTTTATTAACTACCTAATTCATGTTCTTGGTTCATTTTCTACTGTAGGGTGTCATTTTCTCTCTTACAGGTAGACAGTCTTTGCTGCAAAATGTTTTTCCAGATTAGCATGTCTTTAACTTTTTTTCATTTGCTAAACAAAAATTTGTATGTAGTCAAATCCATCTAACTTTTCTATTGTGGTTTAGTCTTTTCTGAAGTTCTATAGCCCTGGGTACAGAAAAAAAAAGTGATATTAATTGCTGACCTACTTCACACACGCACACGCACGCATATGCACACACACGCACATGCACGCACACATAGTGTGCAAAGGTACTGCAGTCACCAACCAACAACAGTTCAGAGTTCTACACCAACTGTTTTCTATCATCGCTATTGCAAACACTAAAGGGAAGCCCTGGTAAGTAGAAGAAGAAAGCGTATCTTAGTCACACAGCTTGGATTTTCCATCGTTTCCTGGTTCCCACAGTTGCCATAATTACCACCAGAGATGCTATTCTAGAGAATATTCACAAATGACCAAAACCCCTCAGAAGAGAACCCTTGGTTCTTTACCACAGATTACACTAATCACCCACCTCTCCAACTTTCCCAATAATGGGCATAACATAAAAATATGCAACTGGGTTGATTATTACCACCCTCACTTAACCTGTTAAGAATGCCTGCTCCCGGGGCGCCTGGGTGGCACAGCGGTTAAGCGCCTGCCTTTGGCTCAGGGCGTAATCCTGGCGTTACGGGATCGAGCCCCACATCAGGCTCCTCTGCTATGAGCCTGCTTCTTCCTCTCCCACTCCCCCTGCTTGTGTTCCCTCTCTCGCTGGCTGTCTCTATCTCTGTCAAATAAATAAAATCTTTAAAAAAAAAAAAAAAAAAGAATGCCTGCTCCCTTCCAGGTCTCAGAGCATGAAGTCCTCCTCCCATGTGAATAACCAACTCTTCCATCTAAGGCTCCTTATTCATAATCTTTTAAATTGCAAAAGTAATTTATGTTTTACACTGGATTCCTATGATAACTGCACATCGGTACAAGTTTACTAAAACTCATAAAACCGTAAACTTTTTATGGCACATAAATTATATTCTGTAAAGGTACTAAAATAATTAACATAATAGAAAGGTTAGAAAAAAGGAAAAACCATCCAAAATACTAATTCCCTAATTCGATACCACTAGTATAACCCTAAGAGTTCCATTTTTCAAATAACTTTTAAAGAAATTGTAAAATTGTATAAACTCTGTAAAAAAAGTTGGAAAAAGGAGAAACAGAAATAAAAATACCCCAAAATACCACCCCGAAAGACAACTAGTAGTGCTGTTGGTATATGCCATTACACCTTTGTTTTTCTGACTATATGCAATGTATTTTTCCCTATTATTATCTCACCCTATAGCTGACCTCCTTCTTTGCAACAGTAATGGACAGACACATTGTCTGTTCCCACGATCCCAGTTTCCAGGTCTTCATACCTTAGGGAATCCCCCTCTCCTTGGGTGTGGACAAGATCTATGACTTGCTTCTAGCCAAGAGAATATGGCAAGGAGAGGGAGCTGTCACTTCTATGATAACGTTACATAAGAAAGTAACTGATCTTACTAGAAGACTTTCCCTTGCTGGCTTTGAGGAAGCAGGCAGTCATTTTGGGATGACAAAGAGTCAAGAGTAGTTTTTTGCCAATAACCAGCTAAACATTCAGGCCCTCAGTCTGACAGCCCATAGAAAACTGAAAGCTGCCAACAACCACCTGAGTTTGAAAGTAGATCCATCCCAAGCCAAGCCTCAGATGAGACTGCAGACCCAGCTGACAACTGATTGCAGTCTTGTGATAACGTGAAGCAGAAGACCCAGCGAAGCCATGCTCTGACCTACAGAACCTGCGGGCTAATGACTTGTTGCTTTAAGCTGCCAAGTTTATGATAATATTGTTACACAAAAATAGATAAATAATGTAACAATTTATTAGACTGCATTTCAGACCAATAAATGTTATGCCACAAAATATTTTTTAATGTCTACATGGTACTTTGCAGAATTGGTGTTGCACAACTTATGTAACTAATCACTCATGTTGGACACTTAGGTTACTCCCAGTTTCTCATTACTTTTTTTTTAAGATTTTATTTATTTGTCAGAGGAAGAGAGAGAGTGCAAACAAGCTGGGGGAACAGCAGGCAGAGGGAGAAGCAGGCTCCCTGCTGAGCAAGGAGCCTGATGCGGGACTTGATCCCAGGACCCTAGGATCATGACCTGAGCTGAAGGCAGCCGCTTAACCGACAGAGCCAGCCGGCGTCTCAGTTTTTCATTATTTTAAATAACACTACAATGAATATGTATCCTTGTATGAATACATCTGCCCCATTACTGATTTTTTTGTTCCTCGGAATAAATACAGGGAATATGCTTATTTTTGTCCACTTGTGCTCTAGACCAAGTTCCCTTCCACCTCCTCCAGGTCCCTGTGCGCTTCCACCCCTTTCCCTCTTTGGCTCCTTCCTCTCAAACTATAAACATCCCCAAGTCTCTTTCACTCTAAAAAATAAAAATCCTCCCTGACCCTGAATTTCTCTTTTGTTACTACCTTTTCTTCTTCCCTTCTCATTCAAAATTCTTAAAAAGAAAAAAATATGTCTACATTGGCTATCTCCATGTCACCTCCCATTCATTCCTTAACATCCTATATTAGTGTGCACACTCATACTGTTCCACTGAAACTATTCTGCAAATGCTACCAGTGATTTCCTAATTATTCCTACTTCATTGGATTGCTGACTCATCTGACCCTTCCTTATGGAAATTCTTTTTTTCTCTCTTCTGTTTCTTCTCTCTCTCCAGTCATCTCTTCTCAGCACTGTTTATGGGCTGATTTTCCTGAATCTATCCCTAAAATTTTACTCTTCTATAAAATTTCATCCTTAGGTTCCTCTTCTCTTCATTTTCTATCTGTTCTTTCAGGGCAGGTAGCATTAACTACTATATGTTTGCTGATAATGTAGATTCTTAGCCTCCAGCTCTCATTACTTCTAAGTTCTGGAAAGATATATCCAACTTTTTACGGGATTTATAGGATCTGCTTATACCAGAACTACTCCAAATCTAATTTGTCTACACCCCCTCCAAACTTTCCTTTTCTGGCTAAACATTATTATTTTGCCTTTCTTGATGATACTGGAATCTGCCTAGTATCCAAATTAGAAACCTAACAGTAATCATCAACTCTTCCCTCTATCACCAAATCTTGCCAATTTTACCTCCCAAGCCTCTAAACCATCCCTTTCTTCTCTCTTCTCAGCCTCATCATGTTCTGTAGGACTGCCTTCCATAAATGGATCTTTCAAGATGCTATCTGAATTGTCCATCTAACTGCTTTTGTTTCAAGAAAAGAAAAAGTACCTCTAAGAGATACACACTGAAATATTTATGCATGAAATAATATATCTAGGATTTGCTTCAGAAATTGTGTGTGAGAGCGGGGAGGAGGTGAAAGTATAGATAAAACAAGATTGGCCATGAGTTGATAAGTGCTGATGCTGGATGACAGGTAAATGGGAAGGGATTCATTATACTCTTCTACTTTTGAATTGTTAAAAACAACAACTAATCCATTTAAAATGCCAATCCTTTAATCTCCAACACACAGACCACACACACATCCCTAAAAAAAGGCTATGCTCCTGAGGATGAAAATCAACACCCTCCTTGAGAAATATTAAATTACATCTTGCACTTTAACAAGCACACCTGTAGTTTCCAGCAAACCATTGCATCATGCCTTCATACATTTGCATAGACTGTTCTTTGTGCCTGAAACACCCTGCCTGGAATGTCCTGTTGATTGCTTCACTAACTCTCGCTCATTCTTGGCTAGGCATTAACTTCTTTCCGAGAGCGTTCTCTTAACCCTGCTACCAAGAGCAGGGGTTAGAGGTAAGATGCTCAACTCTGTGTTCTCACAGTACCCTGTGCATATTTCTGTTATAGCACCTACCTCACTCTACTGAAATTATTTGTTTCCTACAGCAAGATCACATTTTATTCAACTATGGGTCTCTGTGTTCACCGAGTAAATGAATAAAGGAATTAGTAGGAGTACCAGGTAGAAACAGATGGGGAAAAAGAAATCATGCAAGGTAGTTTTATGTTTATTATAGACAATTTCATCTTTGTAACTATCCAGTGAATTAGACATTATGATCCTCCTTTTACAGATACAAAAATTGTGGCTCAGAGATGTTAAGGGGTCAAACTAAATGATTTCACATAACATATGCTTTCCAATAAAATGGTACCTTATCTGTTTCTAAATAAGATAATATAATTATTCCTACTCCTTAGGAATAGTCTTAACATCATTGTCTCAATCGAGAGAGAACATACACAGACCAAAACAGGTTTAAAAAGATAGCTCTTTAAAGAGCTAATGTTATCTGTGGGTACACTACCTTGGAGATTATACTTTAGTGATAAAAAGTACAGAGAGAAAAGACTAGCCGTATCATCTCAGCTATACTAAAATAGTCTTTATCTACAACTCTCCGATGGAGGACCATTTGAGGAGAGAGAATATGCAGAAGAGGTTGCAGAATAAAACCCAGTTGGGACCCTCAGGAGGAGGGTAAAAAAGAATCTTAACCCTAAGATTCTCTAAAATTCAATGTAGCTTAGCCTGTAAGGGAAATAGCCATTTCCTTCCAAATCTTTCCACTTACACATGCTAAAGTATGTAGCTTAGCAAATACTTGACACTGGAAGGGCAGATATCTGGAAACCCCAATCAACACTGGTTAAATTTCTACTTAGTTTTACTTGGAACACAGGAAACTGTGTTGAGGTTAAGTATAGTATAATCATTTGTATATGCCTATTATTGACATTTTTTTAAAGAGAAATCCTTGGGTTTGGCAATCCCCCTAAGTTAAAATTCTCCTACTTAAGACTTTGCTATTTCAATGGTTTATGCTCAAGGGTGATGATGCTTGCTTTTTTTTTTTTTTTTTAAAGATTTTATATGGGCACCTGGGTGGCTCACTCATTAGGCATCTCTCTTTGGCTCAGGTCATGATCCTGGGGTCCTGGGATTGGACCCTATGTTGGGCTCCCCCTTCGGTGGGAAGCATGCTTCTCCCTCTCCCACTCCCCCGCTTGTGTTCCCTCTCTCGCTGTCTCTCTCTGTCAAATAAATAAATAAAGATTTTAAAGAATGAGAGAGAGAGCACGAGAATGGGGTGAGGAGCAGAGGGAGAAGCAGACTCCCTGTTGAGCAGGGAGCCCGATGTGGGATTCGGTCCCAGGATGCCGGGATCATGACCTGAGCCAAAGGCAGTCGCTTAACCGACTGAGCCACCCAGGCGCCCAAGGGTGATGCTTTCTTAATGCTTATCACTCACCTGCATTGGCTTTCAGGTCTTCAGGTGTTACCATAACAACAAATCGGATTGCACGTTCATTTCGAAACATCTCATAAGACCATCGACGGATAGACCGCATGCATTTCACTGCTGCAATGCCATTGTTGGCGATAAGAACCTGGCAGAGTGGTGGGATGGGAATTGGAGAGAAAAGTAGAAAAGGCAGGCAATGACAAAGGAAAAGAAATGAGACCATTTCTGTAGATCTTTCTCTGGAAAGCCAGATTTTCAATTAGGAATTTATGCTGCTAGTCTAGGCAGTTAGGGACCAGCTCCCACATGATCAAGGGATACTTTAAAATGTTAGCTAAGCAAATACTTTAATATGTGCCAGCTAAAACTTACTGGTTCTAACTTTCATTTCTTGAAGGGGAAAATCACAATCTTTCAAATCTTGTGAGTTTGTGAATTATTCTACCATACATGTTACTAGGGTAACAGAAGACAAACTTCAGAAGGACGATATATTACTAAGGAATGGGGGACAACTAAACAGTGTAATGTCACACACTATTCTCTGTTGTATTAAACAAGGCACAGAGTCCCGAACACGTGTAAAAACGCTGGCACCAACCACTCTCTCTCCAAAATGCTGAACCCTAAATACCTTAGAATTGTAGAGACTGCTTTACAAAGAATGGTCACAAGAAAAAGAGTAGAAGAACCAACGATCCTGAGATGTCTCTGTAAACAAACCTCTCCTGACCTGTCTTGCAATCATGGCCCCAGGATAACAGAGGGTAGGAGATACACAGTCTGTCTTTATTGGAAGATTAACGGAAGGACACCACTGGAGCAATACTCCTGAAGTGGGAGTACAGGTCCCCACGCTTTATTTTTTTAATCACTGAGAGCTCTTTCAGCCAAGTCATCCTTTCAGCTTGGATATGGTTTAGATAAAAGGGGCACAGAATTACTCCTAACATTTCAAAATATATGTAATCTCTTTAGGTATTTCTTACGGTGTATTGCCTCCAAACACCTCAAATATCTGCTGGAAGCCATTAAGTCGCAGTGCATCACACCATTCAAGTCTTCTGTTCTGAAACTCCCTCCGCTCCCTTAGCTCTCGCTCCAATGCCGTGACACAGCTCCTCCCCGCTACCCCACAAGCTAATGGTTTCTCATACCCTTTCAGAGTGGGGCAGCGCAACCCCATAAAACCGCAGGATCTTTTAAAAGAACTTTTTGACCACCACTTCATCTTTTTAATTAGCTCTGCCTAAATAATCAGTGGTAAACACCCAGAAAATGGTGAAATTCACAGGACACCATGGAGGCAGAGAGATTAATTCTGCAGAAAGAGGCAGTCACTGAAAATCCAAATGTCGGTTTTGAGCAAATCTAGACATCAAGTCTAGGCACTGAATCTCGTGAGCTTTTGAAAAAATAATTCAGCAAGTTATAACTTACCTTCTCAATCACTTTATTCCCCCCAAAACGAGTAACAAATTCTGCTGGAGAAGCTACAGTGAAATCTCGCTGGGAGTCTATTTTCTTTCGGTCTCGACCTTGCTTTACTAGATGCAAGCCAGACATGCTGGACCTGTAAAAACAGAGAAACCATGAGAGTCTACTGATAGGATTTTTCACACCATCTATCTCCCCTGGAGATCTGCTTTTCACAGCCATACTTACAACAGCACTTCCAACTGCACCCTTGTGAAGACTGCATGATGAGAGATCACATACTCTTTGAATAGAAGAGAGAAAGAAGATCCTTGCTTGTGGAAATTTAAGAAAAAAACTTAAGTGTTCTTGAATAATAAAAGATAATATTAAGGCTTACCAACAGATGCCATCACAAAGAGATAGGTAAAGGACAGGATGAAATGAGATGGTAGAGATAACAGAGAGACTGGGAAAGCTAAGAAAACAGCGGGGCTGTTGTTGGATCGTGATTCTGGCATACAGATGACCTTCACCTCTGTATCTCTAGCCTCCATTTTTCTTATGAGGCTAAACTTTTAACTGCCTACTAAGTGCTTTATTTGTGTATTCCACAGGCATTTCAAAATCAGTAACTCCAAAACCAAATACTTTACAAGGCAGCATAACGGATCATATTTCATTGATAATAAGACACTCCTCCTTGGGGGCGCCTGGGTGGCTCAGTTGGTTAAGCATCTGCCTTCAGCTCAGGTCATGATCTCAGGGTCCCGGGATCAAGCGCTGTGTCTGGCTCCCTGCTCAGTGGGAAGTCTGTTTCTCCCTCCCTGTCTCCCTCTGTACTCTCTCTCTCAAATAAATAAATAAAATCTTAAAAAAAAAAAAAAAAAAAGGACACTCCTCCTTAAAAAAAAAAAAACTTTAAAAAAATATCTGAAATTGGGGCGCCTGGGTGGCTCAGTCAGTTAAGCATCTGCCTTTGGCTCAGGCCATGATCTCAGTGTCCTGGGATCAAGCACTGTGTCTGGCTGTGTCTGGCTCCCTGCTCCGCGGAAAGTCTGCCCCTTTGCCCCTCCTTCCCCACTTGTGCTCATGCTCTCTCAAATAAATAAATAAAATCTTAAAAAAGTATATCTGAGGGGCGCCTGGGTAGCGCAGTTGTTAAAGTGTCTGCCTTCGGCTCAGGGCGTGATCCCGGCGTTCCGGGATCGAGTCCCACATCGGGCTCCTCTGCTGGGAGCCTGCTTCTTCCTCTCCCACTCGCCTGCTGTGTTCCCTCTCTCGCTGGCTGTCTCTCTGTCACATAAATAAATAAAAAATCTTAAAAAAAAAAAAAGTATATCTGAAATTGATGCAAATCTTAAAACTGATGGTGTACCTTATTTAACTGGCAGTATTTTTTTCCTGAGTGGTACATACAATAATGGTTCCTCTAAGAATCAATGGTGTGTTAAGGATAGATGAAATATGTAGTGGAAACAGCATAGGCCTGGGTTTAAATCCAGATCTGCCCACTTAATAGCTCTAATGATCTTTAACAAATAATTTAACCTTGCTCAGCTTCAGTTTTCTCTTTGCAAAATACACATAGTACACTCTGTTCTGGTTATTTACTAACCAACTGTCCCTCAGCTCCAAGCTCACCCTTTAATGCTCTGCTCTGTGACAACAGAGCTAAGACTTTGCAAACTTGTTCAGTTCTGCCAATTGGAAGGCAGGATGGTAAGAATAGGGATTTCATTCTTATTTTCCAGCTTTTATCACCATTGCTCCACAGTAACGGAGAGTTAATTCCAGCCTCTAGCATCTTTCAACGTTCCTGCCTAGAGTTTCACTGCAACCCTTACAGGTACCAGGAGCAGAGGATTATGGCTCCTTGGCAGAGCCCCAGCCTTGCCATACTCACGCATCCTCTGGGCTACGCTGCCTTGGCCTATCAATCAAGGGCCTGCCCGGCCAGGCTTCCACCTGCTCTGAGCACCAGCTACTCAAAGCTTCCTCTCAGAGGTGCAAGTGCTGGCCCCCAAGGGCCTTCCTTCAAGCTCCTATGTTCTGGTAACCCTACCTCTTCCTTTTTGTTCTCCCAGCCTTAGGGGTGGTAGCTACTTCCTACAAGTATTAATTTGAGGCTCCTTCAGAAAACACCCGGGTCACCAGTCCTCACTATTGAATGCCCACTGTTGATAATACTTAATGCAGTTTCTCTTTCCCTGACTGGACCTTGACTGACAGACCCTCTTTGAAAAGGTGTTTTGGGGTTCAATGAGATAATAGCTATAACTAAGCACTTGTATACACTGTTCAGGGGACAACTGTTTTCTTATTCCCACCTTTTCTTCCTTTCTCCTGCAGTCTGGCCTCGATGCTGCAGTAATTTCTTTTCAAAATACAGGATGCCTGGGTGGATCAGTCAGTTAAGCGTCTGCCTTCGGCTTAAGTCGTGATCCCAGAGTCCTGGGATCGAGTCCCACATCAGGCTCCTTGCTCAGCAGTGAGGCTGCTTCTCCCTCTGCCTGCTGCCCTCCCTGCTTGTGCTTGCACACGCTCTCTCTCTCTCTGACAAATAAATTTTAAAAAATCTTTAAGAAAAATTTATTTTCAAAATAAAAGGGTATGATTAAAATTTTTCTACATAGAAAATACCAGGTCCAGACGGTTTTAAAAGACAAGTTCTAGCAAACTTCTAAGGGCAGTAGTCTACCAGACTTATAGACAATAAGAAAAGTAAAACTCCTCAGCTAGAGTAACACTGATATGAAAACCAGACAAAGACGTCACATAATGGGAAAAGTCCAGGTCCATTTTATTCGTGACTACAAATGTAAAATTCCTAAGTAAAATATTCTAAATAGTAGGGTATTGGTGCAAGGATGGGCAAAATATTAGTAAAAAATGCTACCCCATGACCAAGTTGAGTTTGTCCCAGGTATGCAAGGATGGTTTAATTTCAGAAAATCCATAAATGGGGGCCCCTGGGTGGCTCAGTAGGTTAAGCGTCCACCTTCAGAGCAGGTCATGACCTCGGGGTCCCAGGATCGAGCCCCACATCAGTCTCCCTCTCAGTGGGAAGCTTGCTTCTCCCTCTCCCTTTGCCCCCTTCCCCCTGCTCATGCTCTCTCTCTCAAATAAATAAAGATCTTTTTAAAAAGTCCATAAACGTAAAACTCTGTTAGATTTCCCAGCAAGTAAAATAAAATGGAAAAAATAATAAATTAGAGGCATTAGGATTGCAAATGAAGAAGTTAAATTGTCATTATTTGTGAGTGATATAATCATTTACATAGAAAACACAAAATATTCTGCAAATTATTAGAAATAATAGGAGACTTTAGTCAAGTACCCAGATTAATATACAAGAACTCCAAAAATATTATATAAAGAAGGCTGCATACAGTTTATGAATTTAAAACATATCATAAAGTTAAAACAACTAAAATTATATATATTTTTGGAAGATACATATAGATACAATAAAACTAAGTAAACAGGAAGATAAAAGACTATGATCAACATGTGATTAAGAAAAATGATTATCTGGGTGGTAAAAGGCAGGGAGAAGCACTGAGGAAGAGAGACCACATGGTTAGATGAGGTGATAGCCAGGGACCAACCTGTTTTAGGTGGTGGGTTTTCAAATTCTTTTCACATTATTTTTTTTTAATAATGCAATAACTAACCAAATAAATAATAGTAAGTCACATATGGACCAATGAGTGTGCCAGGAAGGATTATGTTACATAATTCTATACACCTAAATTTAAACACACACACACACACACAAACTCCTCAGAGATCATCTGTCAGTTATTTAGGGAAGCACTGAAGGGACAGGTAAGTTATAACTTAGAACCATTAAGGAGCTGGGGAACCTGGGTGGCTCAGCTGGTTAAACAACCGACTCTTGATTTTAGCTCAGGTCATAATCTCAGGGTCATGAGATGGGCCCCGCGTCAGGTTCTGCACTCAGTGGGGCGTCTGCTTGAGATTCTCTCTCTCCCTCTCCCTCTGCTTGTCCCCCAACCCCACATTCCCTCCCGCTCTCTCTGTCTCTCAAATAAAATATAGGGGCACTTGGGCAGCTTAGTTAATTAAATGTCTGGTTCTTGATTTCGGCTCAGGTCCTGAGCTCGAGCCCCACATCAGGCTCTGCGCTCAGCAGGGAGTCTGCTTGAGATTCCCTTTCTGTCTCTGCCCACCCTTCTAGGATACATAAATAAATCTTTAAAAAATAAAATAAAAAGAAAATCTTTAAAAAAAAAAATCAATAAGGAGGTACCTGAGTTTAAGACAAGAAAGGAAACAAAGCATTGATGAAATTAAAGTGGAGAAGGGATTGGTCATAAGATTTAATCAGTAGTTTAAGTGCTCTGAGGATCATTTATAATCAAAAAGGGGAGAAAAACAAAAATCTGTCTTACTGGGGCACCTGGGTGGCTCAGTCAGTTAAGCATCTGCCTTCGGCTCAGGTCGTGATCTCAGGGTCCTGGGATAGAGCCCTGAGTCGGGCTCCCCGCTCAACAGGGAGTCTGCTTCCCCCTCTCCCACTGCCTGCACCCCCCCCAAGTTGTGCTATCTCCCCCTCTCTCTCAAATATATAAATAAAATCTTTTTTAAAAATGTATTTATTTATTTGAGAGAGAGAGAGCACACAGAGGGAGAGAAGCAGACTCCCCGCTGAGTGGGAGGCCTGACTCAGGGCTCCATCCCAGGACCCTGAGATCACGACCTGAGCCGAAGGCAGATGCTTAACCAACTGAGCCACCCAGGCACCCCAATAAATAAAATCTTAAAAAAAAAAGTCTTACTTTTAATGAAGGGATCCTTCACATAGTCATATTCTGAAGTAAGGCGTCATGCTGAAAACAAGGGGATCGGGTACAAAGATAGAATAGATCTCAAAATCTTCACCACTCACCTATCTTTTCTCAGGAAGCAATTAGAGAATATTGTCTTCCAAAAGGACGGAGTAAACCAAGAAAAAGGAAAAGAAGGGACATAAGAAACAGAGAAGCCAATAAAGAAGAGGAGAGAAGGGAATTCCCTAGATGACAGTTCAATTCGGAGGACAGACTGCTCCAGGAGGGATGCCTCTGTGAAAACAGTAGAGAGATCACCGGTTGTATTTATCCACAGAAAAACAAAACTGTGTGTGTGTAATATATATGTATGTTTTGTTTATACGTGTGTGTGTGTGTGTGTGTGTGTGTGTGTGTGTATGATTGTTTTATATATAAAAACAGTAAAATAGTATTATATAAAAATGTTTTTATATACACTATCATTTTTATTATATATATGTGTGTGTGTGTGTGTGTATGTGTGTGTGTGTGTGTATAAAAATAGCTCAGATGCTTTTTAGTTATTTGACACTCAGTGGAAGTTCTGCTTGGTTTTCCCCCTAAAGGGTGGAAGAGGTCAAATGAAAAGGAAAGGATGATTGTTCTAAAGATAAATCTTGTCAACTAGGTGTTTATTGCTTATTTTCTGTTTCCACCAAAGTCCAGTTTAATTCCCAGGTAATATTTTTCAGAGTAAGAACTCTAGTCTGCAAAAAAAAGCAAATAAAAAAAAGATAATGGAGGAGCTCTTACTGACTGCTATCAAGCCCATCATTCAGGTCTTTCATGTGAATCCTCTGATGGAGAGGAACAGACCTGCGAGAGACTTCAAGAAGGCCAAGAAGGCCTGACTCATTTCCTCCTCAGCCCCAAGTTCTCCGGGCAGGAAGAAGAAAGACCCCAGGGTGAGAGAGCTTGGTACCCTCCACAATTCCAATCCAGCTGCCCATCATCACATTTCAGGGCAATGGTGGCAGGTACTCTCCCAGCACAAGAGACACATTTTTAAGAAGTTTTTTCAAAACTACCTTCCACAGGATGTTCATACCACACAAAAACTACACAGAATTGATAACTCCCTTTGCAGTAGGTGAAGAGACATCACTCTTGAAAAACCAGCCCAGGCCGGTGATCAAATCTGGCACAGACTGAGATCTCTTAACAAAAGAACAGCATAGCAAGGTCTGCTCAGGGGTGCTTGTTTTCAAGTAGCTACAATATCACACACGTACTTGGGTAGCTTTGATTCAAATTCTGAATGTAAAAGAAAGGTCTAGAAATCCAGGAGCAAATATGGGAGTTTTTATTCCTTTCTTTTTTTTTTTTTTTTTTTTTTTTTAGGTTTTATTTATTTATTTGACAGAAAGAGAGAGACAGTGAGAGAGGGAACACAGGCAGGGGGAGTGAGAGAGGAAGAAGCAGGTTCCCAGCGGAGGAGCCTGATGCGGGGCTCGATCCCAGGACTCCGGGATCACGCCCTGAGCCAAAGGCAGATGCTTAACAACTGAGCCACCCAGGAGCCCCTATTCCTTTCCTTTAAATAAAAAGGCTTCTTATAGGGGCGCCTGGGTGGCACAGCGGTTAAGCGTCTGCCTTCGGCTCAGGGCGTGATACCGGCGTTGTGGGATCGAGCCCCACATCAGGCTCCTCCGCTATGAGCCTGCTTCTTCCTCTCCCACTCGCCCTGCTTGTGTTCCCTCTCTTGCTGGCTGTCTCTATCTCTGCCAAATAAATAAATAAAATCTTAAAAAAAAAAAAAAAGGTTTCTTATAGATACAAAAATCATCAAATCAAATTTCCCCAAAGTTCCAGGGCTTAGCTGTCAATGCCTTACTGTTTTTTAAAGGTACGTATTGCCCAACTATGGCACCCTAAAACTTACCTTTGAAGCATGTAATATCTCATCTCCTTAATTTCCTCTGCAGAACCCTCCATATCAAGATGGCAAAGGAATGGAAGATTTTTTCTTCGGGTTTCAGCCTTGTAAACACAAGCTGCAGTCCGTCCTCCTGTTGCAGGTGCTTAAAACCCAGGAGGACAAGAGATACTGTGCCTTCTGCCTACTTTTTGGCCCTGCTTCAGTCAGACTGGAGTATTCCTGATGGCATCAAACTACAGTCTTTTTGTCTACTTTGTCCCCGATTTCCATATTTCCCCCACCTTTCCTCCTTTTTCTATTTTCTCCCTCAACTGGTTCACACACAGAATTGGTTATTTCCCAAGGGGACTAAGAGGCGAGGGGGAAGAATATAAAAGCTTGTATAATCTTAGCTCTGCATTCGCCACAGCAAACATGTTTCAACAACGGTCACTTTCTTCTGACAGTCACCAGAGAAAAGCTCCACAGCCTCTCCTGGCTGCCAGGAGCACATGACAGGGAGGGCCGCCGGCAAAAAGAAGACAACATTTACAAGGACAACTAAGTCAAGAGAATAATGGGGTCATGAAATCCAGAGGGAGGAGGACAGCACACAGTCTAAGTAGGTAATTTCTGAGATCCAATCAAAACAAATAATATTCATCATCAGCCTGTAAGGAGGGGGAAAGCAGGTCAGGCAGTAAAGAAAGCAAGTAGAAAGGACAGGACATGCCACTACTAAGGAACTTGGAATAAAGTGGGAGCCACAGTTCTAATTTTCAGGCCAAAGTAGTAATACGTGGATGCAAAAACCTTTTTGAAACTAACAAAATCTGAGATTTTATTCACCCAAACTTGAGAGTAAGAATGGAGCTGGGACAAATGGGATATAGAGAAGATGTGGACAAAATCCCTGAAAGGAAAAGGGGCCCAGACAAATATTTTAGATACAGAGGTAGGGAAGTAGGGAAGGAAAAAAACCCTGCCTAAAAAGGCTACTGGGGGGCACCTGGGTGGCTCAGTCGTTAAGCGTCTGCCTTTGGCTCAGGGCGTGATCCCAGAGTCCTGGGATCGAGCCCCACAACGGGCTCCCCGCTCCGCTGGGAAGCCTGCTTCTTCCTCTCCCACTCCCCCTGCTTGTGTTCCCTCTCTCGCTGGCTGTCTCTCTTTCTGTCAAATAAATAAAATCTTTAAAAATAAAATAAAATAAAATAAAAAAGCTACCAGGACATGTATATTGCTATAAAAGCAAATCTGCCAGAGAGACAGTTCCCTTAATAAAATAAATAGTGGCTGAATGTTATATAGTAACAAAGTCCTACTTTAGCTTCTAATAAAACTGATGTTAATGCTATTGCTCCCTTGTAATGGGAGAGACTCCAACAGCTAGAATCTACAGAATCACAATTTCCTATGATAAGTCCTCCGGATGAATAAAATTCACCAGAGTCACGTGGTAACCTGATTCATGCACCACAGAAAAATTCTGTCCCACCAAAATGCTGGATAGAAACAGTTAATCATCTGATGCCAATTATGTTAAGAACCTATTAATCTTCCAGAAAAACCCTCCAAAATAGAAATATACAAATAACCTGGAGCAGAGATCGAAGATAAATGATCGAACAGAAAAAGAGATGATTAAGGCAAACAAATCCTGACCCTTGGGACATGCAGATGACTCGACCTGAAAAGACTCAATCAGGCCACTCAACATGACCACCAGCCATAACAGAAAATGTACGTCCCAGGTTGTCTTCTGGTCTGTACCACTTCGCATCATTCCTCACACGCTATGCCAATGTCCAATAAAGTTAGTCAGGTTTACTTTTTCCTTTGAAGAACCAAGCTGATGCAGAGGAGCCCTCCTATCTTTATGACTCTCCAGAATAATGTGTCTCAAAAACAGAGCGCTGAGGTCTTTGTTCAGAACAATTACAGTGACCACAGATGTAGAAGCAGTTTGAGTTTATACACATCTAAGTGTCTCCAGATGTGGGCAGTTCCCAAAAGAGAATCACGCTCTGCCTTTGTTATGTAAGGTCAACAACCAAAAACCAAATAAAGCCCGGAGCATAGAGTGAAGCAGGCTACTCTGCATTCGATTATATCACAAAAATATACTAAAAAGGTACTCTGAATAATCGAGTTTGTGCTTCCTTTTGCCAGAGGGATCTTTCTAAAACAACCAAACACTAACACAGCACACCCAGATCCAAAAACAAAGCTTGAATTTCTAATCTTTTATGGATGCTGCTCACAATCCTTCTGTAATATTAGAACACAAGAAATAAAGAAGCCACATTCATTCCTCCCAATTCAAAGCATCCCCATTTTCATCTACCATGAATAGAGAGTGTCCAAAGTAGACACATACCTGGCACAAAATCCAACTAGAAGCCCACAGTGATCCCAGCATTGTAACATGCCAAGCACCAAGGATGACGTAGCAGTTTATCCAGCAGACAGTGATGCATGAGCTGGCGTGATTGCAATGCAGTCTGAGTTATACTGCAGCACACACTGCGAGAGACTGTTTTACACTGGGCTTTCCCAGGCAGAGAAACCTTGGATCAAGGAGAGTCCTCTTTTGCAAATCAACTCACCAGATATAAAAGGTTTAGTTGTGGACTCTAAATTCTGTTCTGATCTATATTTCAATGCCACAGTGCCTTGAAAACTAGGGCTTTACAGCAAGTTTTGAAATCAGGTAGTGTAAGTCTTCCAACTCTGCTTTCCTTTTCGAAAACTGTTGTCTATTCTAGGTCCTTCGGGCTCTCATGTAAATTTTAGGATCAGCTTGTCAAACTCTAGAAAGAAAAAAAAAAAGCCTGCTGGGATTTTGATATGGACTGTGAATTTAGGGAAAATTGCCATCTTGACAATACTGGTTTCCCAATCCCTGAAGATGGATTGTCTCTCCATTTATTTAGGTTTTTAATTTCTCTCAGCAATGTTTTATAATTTTTAATACTCAATTCTTATACTTCTTTCGTTAAATGTATTCCTAAGTATTTTATTCTTTTTGATGCCATTGTGAATGAAATTATTGTTTATTGCTAGCTAAGCTAGTATACAAATATAATTAATTGTTGTATATGGATCATATAGCCTGTGATCTTGCTAAACTCATTTTGAAATTTTTTAACAACTTTATTGAGATATAATTCACACAGCACGTATTTCAGCCATTTAAAGTATGTAACCCAATGGTTTGTAATATATTCACCATTATGAACCATCATCACAATCAATTTTGGAACATTTTCATTACCCCCCAAAAAAACCCTCATAGCCAGTAGCAGTCACTCCCTACTTCCCCCAACCCCTTCCTGTTCTAGGCTACGACTAATCTACTTTCTGTCCGCATAGATTCTGTTTACTTCACATAAATGGAAGGGTATAATACATGCTCTTTTGTGACTGGCTTCTTTCACCTAGCATAATGCTTTCAGTGTTGTAGCAAGTATTCATACTTAATTCCTTTCTATGGATAATTAATTTTCCATTGTACGGATATACTACATTCTGTTTATCCATTCATCAGTTGATGGATATTGGATTGCTTCCATTTTGTGGCTATTAGGAATAATGTTGCTGTGGACATTCATGCACAAATCCTTACGTGGACATGTGCTTTCATTTCTCATAGGTATGTAATGAGGAATGGAACTGCAGGATCATATGGTAAATATGTAGTTTTATAAGAAATTTCCAGGGGCACCTGGCTGGCTCAGTCAACGGTGGAGCATGTGACTCTGATCTCAGGGTTGTAAGTTCAAGCCCCATGTTGGATGTAGAGATTACTTAAAAAAATAATAAAATAAAATCATTGAACAATTTTTTTCCAAATTATTTTCCAGGGCAGGTCTATCATACATTCCTACCAACTATGTACAAGTGACCCCATTTCTCCATATTCTTGCAAACATTTGGTGTCATCAGCTAGATTTTATTTTAGGCAACCTAACAGGTGTGTTTGTTTATCTCACTGTTGTTTTAATTTGCACTTTCCTAATAGCTAATGATGTTAGACATCTTTTCACGTTCTTGTTTGCTATCTGTATATCCTCTTCGATGACATTTGCCTCCTTGTAATCTCTCTCCTTGAGAATTTTATTTATTGATTTGCTGTTGTCATACTTAAAAAAATTCTTTAAACATGTTTTCCTTTGGTTCTTGGAATGCATTTACAACAGCTGCTTTGAAGATTTTTGTCTGCTAAATCCAGCATCTAGGGACACCTGGAGACAGTTTCTATTGACTTTTTTTCTTTCCAAGTATGGGTCACATTTTCATATTTCTTTTCATGTCTCATGATTTTGTTGAAGACTCAACATATTAAATAATGTATTGTAAGAAGTCTAGAGTCTGCTTTCTTTTACCTATGAAGGTTGTTTTGTTACTATTATTCCCTCTCTATATCCCTTCCTTCCTTGGCTTAATAACTTGCCCGAGCTAAATCTGTGAATCTGCCCACCCCTAAGTGTGCAGTCACTGATGTCTCCACTTATTCTCTTTATATTGCTTGTTTTTACGTTGAAACCCGCCTTCTAAGGTTTAGCTTAGCTGTCTCCCAGTGATTAGGCAGGGGTTATGTTTAAACACCTGAAGTCATTAAGGCTTCTGTACTCTGTTCATGCATCTGTGTGTGGGGTAGGGCAGCACATTCAAAGTTCAGGACATTTTCAAGTCTGCTCTGGCTTTTACTTCCTACTGGGCCTTATCATGTCTACTCTGTGCATGCACGCAATCTCAGCCAGCAATATGCTTGCTCCAACTGCAAACACATCTCAGTCTAGTAGAGCCATTGGCCCATCGGACACAGCCAATGCCAAGATAATCATTTCCACTGACAACAGCAGTGGTCATGGGCATCATCCACCCAAAGTGAGTAAGCTCCCTTCGACCTCAGCATCAAAACTGACAATTCCCGGGGCGCCTGGGTGGCTCAGTCGTTAAGCATCTGCCTTCAGCTCAGGGTGTGATCCCAGGGTCCTGGGATCAAGCCCCACATCGGGCTCCATGCTCTGCTGGGAGCCTGCTTCTTCCTCTCCCACTCCCCCTGCTTGTGTTCCCTCTCTCGCTGGCTGTCTGTCTCTCTGTCAAATAAATAAATAAAATCTTAAAAAAAAACCAAAACTGGCAATTTCCCACTGGCAAAATCTCCACACCAATCAAACTGAGGGAAGGGTATGGGAACAGACCTAGGCAAGAATACCATTAACTCCTCCTGTTCTTACCAAATTTCAGCAGTTTTTCAACCTTTTCTCAGATTGTTGTATGCCTTTTGGTTGATCTCAAGGGTGCTGAAATGGTTCTGTCAAGCCTTATATAGTTGCTTTTTGGGTTAAGGATTTATTGATCCTTACTCAGCAAGTCCTGCCTGTTTTATTTACTTTTTGAGATATAACTTCATATAAAAAAGAGCAAAAATCTTAAGTATACACTGAATTTTACATATGTATATAACTATATAACCAACCACTCCATTAAGATACAGAATATTTCCAGAGTCTCAGAAGGCTCCCTTGTACTCCCTTTCCAGTCAACATCCTCCCCAGTGTAAACACTATCCTGAACTCTCATTGCTACACATCAGTTTTGCCTGTTCTTGAACTTCATATCTATCATGTCAATCTGAACGTATTTCAACAATACATTGTCTATGAAATTCATCCTTGTGACACAGCAGTAGCTTGTTCATTTTCATTGCTGTTTAGTAGTCCATTGTGTGACTATCCCATAATCTATCTAGTCTACTATTGATGGACATTTGAGTTGTTTATGAATCCTGACTATATTCATCCTTGTATTTGGTTTTTGGTGGACAAATGCATTCATTTCTTTTGAGTAAATACCTAGGAGTGGACTTGCTTGTTGATAGAGTATGTGTATGTTTAACTTTAAAAGATACTACCAAATAGTTTCCTATTTTTTTTTAAAGATTTTATTTATTTATTTGAGAGAGAGTGAGCGAGAAAGCATGAGAGCAGGGTGGGAAGCAGAGGAAGAACCAGACTCCCCCCGCTGAGCAAGGAGCCCGATGTGGGACTCGCTCCCAGGACTCTGGGATCATTACCCAAGCCGAAGGCAGATGCTTAACCAACTGAGCCATCCAGGCACCCCCCAAAAAAGTTTTCTAAAGTGGTTGTGCCAACTTACATTCCCACCAGCAATTTAGGAGTTCCATGTAGTCCACATCCTTGCTAACACTTAATACTGTCAGTCTTTAAATATTAACCTTTTGGATTAGGGTAGTACTTAATTCACTAGAATTTTAATTCACAAATCCCTGATGACCAATGATACTGAACACCGTTAATAAGCTTACTTGCAATATCTTCTTTTGTAAAGTTCAAGTCTTTTCCCCATATTTTTACTGGGTTGAAATGTCTTTATAAGACACTGAAACATCAAGGAACCAACCAGCAACAAGATGAAAAGGCAACCTACCGAATGGAAGAAGGTATTTGCAAATAATACATCTGATGAGGAGTTACAGCCAAAATATATGAAGAACTCGTATAACTCAATACCAAAAAAGCCCGAACAGTCCAATTAAAAAATGGACCGAGGATGTGAATAGACATTTTTCCAAAGAAGACATCCAGATCGCCAATAGACACATGATAAGAAGCTCAACATCACTTATCATCAGGGAAATGCAAATTTCAAAACAATGAGATTATCACCTCACCCATATTAGAACGGCTTTTTTTTAAAAAAAGATTTTATTTATTTATTTGATAGAGAGAGAGAGAGAAAACACAAGCAGGGGGAGCGGCAGGCAGAGGGAGAAGCAGGCTCCCTGCTGAGCAGAGAGCCCAATGGGGGGCTGGATCCCAGGACCCTGGGATTATGACCTGAGCTAAAGTCAGACACTTAATCGACTGAGCCACCCAGGCACCCCTAGAATGGCTTTTATTAAAAAACAAGAAAAAACAAGTGTTGACAAGGATGCAGAGAAAAGGGAACCCTTGTGCACTGTTGGGAGGAATGGAAAATAGGAAGACAGTATGCAGGTTCCTCAAAAAATTAAAAATAGATTTAAAAAATTTTTTAAAAATTAAAAATAGAACTACCATACCACCCAGCAATTCCACCTTTGGGTATTTCCCCAAAGAAAACAAAAACACTAATTTAAAAAGATACATACACTCCTATGTTCACTGCAGCGTTGTTTACAATAAGATAAGGAAACAACTAAGTATCCATCCATAGATAAATGGATAAAGATGATGTGGTATACACAGACAATGGAATATTACTCAGCCATAAAAAAGAATGAAATCTTGTCAATTGCAATGACATGGATGGGCCTAGAAAGTATTATGCTAAGTGAAGTCAGACAGAGAAAGACAAATACCTTATGATTTCACTTATATGTGCAATCTAAGAAACTAAACAAACAAAACAGAAACAAACTCATAAATGCAGAAAACAAGCTGGAGGTGGCCAGAGGGGAGAAGAGCGGGGGGAAGGGCGAAATAAGTGTGGAGATTAAGAGGTACAAGCTTACAGTTACAAAATAAATAAATCACAGGGATGCACAGGGAATATAGTCAATAATCTATAATTACTTTGCATGATGATAAATGGTAACTAGACTTTGGTGGTGATCATTTCATAATATATATAAACATTGAATCACTATGTTGCACATCTGAAACTAATATAATATTGTACATCAACTATAGTTCCATTAAAAAGACGACATTGAGACATCTTTTTCTTATTGATTTACAGGATTCTAGAAGCAAGATATTTTATTCTGGTTTTACCAACTGACAGAACAAGCGGGGCAGGGAGGGGGAGTCAAAGATACTGAGGAACAACAACTGGAAAACTGACATATATAGAATTCTATAACCAACAACTGCAAAATACACATCCTTTGCAAGTGTTATAAAGCTTTATCAAAACTGACCATATGCTAGGGGTGCCTGACTGGCTCAGTCGGTAGAGCATGTGACTCTTGATCTCGAGGTCGTGAATTCAAGCCCCATGTTGGGCACAGAGCTTACTTAAAAATAAATATAAATAAATACAACAGAAATTGATTAAGAAAAAACTTGACCATATGCTAGTCCATAAAGTATCAACAAACTTCAAAGATCTGAAATCACATAGAGTATATCCTCTGAATACAATTAATTAAGCTAAAAATCAATGACGAAGATATTAAAATATGTCCAAGTGATTTTAATATATATGCAAGTGTCTTGATATTAACGACTCCATTTCTAAATAATTTATGGGTCAAAAAAAAATCACAATGAAGGTGAGCGAAATGGGTGGAGGTTGTCAGAAGGCACAAACTTCCATTTATAAGATAAATAAGCCCTAGGGATGCGATGTACAGGATAATGACCATGGTTGTGTATTACTGGATATTTGAAAGTTGCTAAGAGGGTACATGTTAAGTTTTCATCACAGGAAGAAAGAAAAAAATTGTGACTATGTGTGGTGATTGATGTTAACTAAATTTATTTCGGTAATTATTTCATTATATAAGTATTTAAGTTTTACATGTATATATAAATATATAATACATAAATATAAAATCATTATGCTGTATACCTAAAACTAATACAATGTTATACGTCAATTATATCTCAAAAAATTAAAAAATAAATCACAATGAAAATAAGGAAATACCTTAAACTGAATGATAATAAAGATGTATCAAAACTTGGGGGATATAGTAAGATGAACTGATGAATGGATACAGAGATACAGAAATGGATAAATGAGAAAGCAAGTATAGAAAAATGTTAATGGTAGAATCTAGGTGATGAGTAAAATCTAGGCGTTCTCTGTAAAATGCTCTCAACTGTGCTATATGCTTAAAATTGTTCATAATAAAATGTTGAAAAAAGACATGAGATACAGCTAAAGATGGGTTTGGGGGAAGTTCGTAGTATTAGTACATAGCTTAAAAAAGAAACAGCTGATAATCATCTATCTCAAAAGGCTAGAAAAAAAACCAAATTAAACCTAAAGAAAGTATAAAGAAGACAATGAAGAGGATAACAAGATATCTGTGAAAGAGAAAATAAGTGTACAATAAAAAAAATCAACAAAGATGGAAAGCTGGTTCTTTGAAAAGGCTAATTAGAATAATAAACTTCTATTAAGACTGATCAAGAATAAGAGAATATGTGGGGGGGCGCCTGGGTGGCACAGCGGTTAAGCGTCTGCCTTTGGCTCAGGGCGTGATCCCGGCATTATGGGATCGAGCCCCACATCAGGCTCCTCTGCTATGAGCCTGCTTCTTCCTCTCCCACTCCCCTGCTGTGTTCCCTCTCTCGCTGGCTGTCTCTATCTCTGTCAAATAAATAAATAAAATCTTTAAAAAAAAAAAAAGAGAGAATATGTGGGGCACCTGGGTGGCTCAGTCAGTTAAGTGCCTGCCTTCCGCTCAGGTCAAGATCCCACGGTACTGGGATCAAGCCCCATGTCAGGCTCCCTGCTCTGCCGCCCACACCCCCACTTGTGCTCTCTCACTTCAAATAAATAAGTAAAATCTTAAAAAAAAAAAAAAGAATAAGAGAAAATACTAGCTCAATATCAGTAACGATGAAGAGGGAACTCACTACAAATCCTAAAACATGAAAAAGAAATGAGTATGTTATTGTGAAGTTTATGCCAATAGATTTGAAAATTTAGATTCAGTTGGTAAATCCTTTGAAAAATAATATTCTGGGGCGCCTGGGTGGCGCAGTCGTTAAGCGTCTGTCTGCCTTCGGCTCAGGGCGTGACCCCGGCGTTCTGGGATCGAGCCCCACATCAGGCTCCTCTGCTAGGAGCCTGCTCCTTCCACTCCCACTCCCCCTGCTTGTGTTCCCTCTCTCACTGGCTATCTCTGTCCGTCAAATAAATTAATAAAATCTTTAAAAAATAATAATAATAATAATTTTCTATTCCACCCAAGAAGAAACAGAAAATCCAAATAATCCTAAATGTACTAAAAAGATCGAATATATATGCAAAATTTAGGATACTATTGCCTTTTATGACTGCCCCTGGCCAATCTTGTTATCTCTCCCATGTATTCAACAAATATCTATTGAGTGCCTACTATATGCTATAGAAAGTGCTGGGTATACAATTGCAAACAAAACATATATGATTTCTGCCCTCATATTAGTTACAGTGTAATAGAAACAAGCAATCAAATAAATATGCCAGTGAAAATATTAGAAATTGTGGTAAGTCCTTTGAAAGAAGAACAAAAAGATTATGATTAGTAAAAGAAGGCCTCTCTGAGGAAGTGACATTAAATCTGAAACCTTAAAAAAACAAGCCTCAAGTAATCACTGAGAGAGTAAAAGAGAACCCAAGCGGAAGGACAAGCATGTGTGGCCCTCAGATAGTAAAGGCTGGCACACCAGGATGAGTGAAGCACTGTCAACACATTGAAGCTGACAAGTCAGATCATTCAGGTCCCCAGGAGCCAAGCTAAGAATTTAGTGTCTTATGCTAAGTGCAACAACAGGAAATCGGGAGGCAGAGAATCCAGTTACGCGACCATTTCAGCAGTCCAAACAAGAGCTGACGGGCTAAGGCTTAAATTAAGGTGATGGCAAGTGAATGTATTGAAGTCAATACTGGAGACAGAATCAACAGAACTGAAGTATGATTCCACAGGTTTCTGACTTAAGCCAAGTGACCAGAGGCGATATTTATAAGTAAGAGGTGGAAGATTATAGAGCGATCAAATTTATTGAGGATAGAGGGAAATCAAGAGTTCAGGTTTAGGGGTGCCTGGCTGGCTCAGTCAGTAGAGCATACAACTCTTGATCTCCGGGTCGTGAGTTCAAGCCCCATATTGCACAGAGAGCTTACTTTAAAAGAGAACAGTTTGGGTCTATTCACATTCAAGTGAAGACTTCACATAAAGAGTTGAACATAACAAGTCAGCTCAGAAGATAGGTATGGGATGGATATCATAAAAAAAGTGAGTCACTGGCATATACATAGTAGCAAAGAGATGAGATTATATAGGAAGAAAATGTATACCAAGTAAAAGGAAAAGAAGGTCCAAGACCAAGCAGGACTAATTGCTGGAAGAAACATGAAAGAGGAGGAGCTTGCAAAGGAGATTAGAGATTAGAGAGAGTACCAGGGATTTAAAAAAAAAAAAAAAAAAAAGCATGGTTTTCAGCAGAAAAGAGAAGGGTGTGTTTCAAGGAAAAAGTAATCTACTGAGAGGCCTGAAAGCATGAGAACTGAGAAGCACCCACTGAATTTAGCAATACAGTAGTCACTGGTGATTTTTAACGTGAGCAGTTTCAGGAGCAGAGTACGCACTAATGCAGCTTGAAGAAGGAATGGGAGACAAGGAAGTAGGAGCTCTTCTGAAAATCCTGGCCATGACATGGGGCAGACAATTAGGGCAGTGGTCCAAAGGGAGTGTGCCATCAAAGAAGAATTTTATAAAGATGGGAGTAATCAGAGCATGCCTGAATGCCAACGGGAATGATTCAGTAGAAAAAGGGATATTTAAAATGTAAAGAAGAGGATGACCAAAGGAGGGAGGACCTGAGAAGTCCTCGTAACAAGAAGGAAAAATGAGAACATGACTACAGATACAGGTAAATTTGAAATTAGGTGTTAGAAGGAAGAATTTCTGGTGTGACAGTTTCTATTTTCTCAATGAAACAGGACACAAAGTTACAAATTCAAAGTGTGTCTAGAAGGGACAGGGGCTAACTTAAGGGGGACTTTTGGTTTGAGGACAATGAAGAAAGAATGCAATTGTTGTTGTAAAAAATGAAAGGTCAAATAACCGCCAAATACCCAGAAGAGAAAAACAAAATAGGGGAAAGAATAAGAAAAGTTTCAAAGCACAGACCGTGTTCAAGAAGGATCCTTAAAAGTGATGACCTGAAAAGATGAATGGAACTTCAACAGTCAGGGGAAGGGCATTCCAATAAGAAAACATAGCAAGGGAGGACAAGAGAGAAATCCTTCTACCACCTCAAGTAACTGCTCTGTTTTCTTCCTTGCCACCAACGTCTTAAAAGGGTACATACCGTTGACATTACTACTCCTTCACCATGTATTCCCTACTTAATCTCTTGCCATCTACTAAAGCTGTTCACCCCAAGATCCTCCTGTGTACTAACTCCAGAGCTTTGTCTCAGTTTTTTATCTCGTACAGCTCTTTTCAACTCTGTATGTTGCATCTTCCACCTTAAAATTATCTTTTCCTTGGTTTTCTTTCTCCTTCCATCTTACTGATCATTTCCCATCTTTTTCCCGATTCCTTCCGTCTCAAGGTAGACATTTCCTAAGACACATTTCCCTTCTACCTATATACTCTCCCTCGCAGTGATCTAATCTACTTGCACAACTTTAACTTCAATGCAACGAATATTTTTTAAGCACACGCTACACGCCAGGCATTGTTCTCAACTCTGAGAAAGTGGTTCTCAGCTCAGGTTTCATATCAGATTCACCTGGAGAGCATTGGCATGTAGGCTGTTGAGCTCCATGACCAGAAACTGTCTGGGACAGGGCTTAGGAATGCATAGGGTTTTTTTGTTTTGTTTTGTTTTGTTTTAAGATTTTTTATTTATTTGGGGCGCCTGGGTGGCACAGCGGTTAAGCGTCTGCCTTCAGCTCAGGGCGTGATCCCGGCGTTCTGGGATCGAGCCCCACATCGGGCTCCTCTGCTGTGAGCCTGCTTCTTCCTCTCCCACTCCCCCTGCTTGTGTTCCCTCTCTCGCTGGCTGTCTCTGTCTCTGTCAAATAAATAAATAAAATCTTAAAAAAAAATAAAATAAAATAAAACTCTCCTGCTTTATTAAAAAAAAAAAAGATTTTTTTATTTATTTATGTGACAGAGAGACAGCCAGCGAGAGAGGGAACACAGCAGGGGAGTGGGAGAGGAAGAAGCAGGCTCCCAGCGGAGGAGCCCGATGTGGGACTCGATCCTGGAACGCCTGGATCACGCCCTGAGCCGAAGGCAGAGGCTTAACGACTGCGCTACCCAGGCGCCCCAGGAATGCATAGTTTTTTAAAGCTCCACAGATGACTCTGTTGCACAGCCACATCTAAATACTGTTTTCTATTTTATATGTCTTTAGTGTGACAGGCAAGATGCTTAATGATCTCACCTCTTACTTGCCTCTTCTTCCACGACACTCAACATCCTGTCTCCCTTACATTCTGGTAATACTCAATGACTTACAATCACCTGAACATGGTAGATGTCTCAGTCTGGTACCTTTGCACATGTTGTCAACCCTACCTTCACTAGTGTTCCTGCTATATATATACTTATCTTTGTTGCTTGCCCGTTTTCTGTTCGAAACACAGTTCAAACAAATCTGAGACATTATTAACCCTTACAGATCGCAACAAGCCCACCATAATAATGATGAAAACTCTTGTATTGGAAATATTGTTAAGAACCCGGCACAACGTTTGACTAGACACTAATATATCCTATTGGTAAAAGGGACCCACTGAAGTAATGCCATGAGACGATCAGTTTACCTTTTAGAAAGATTTCAATGGCCATGTGGAGCTTACTATCCTGACAGGAGAAAGAGATTGCAGAAAAGCTAAAATACTACTGCCATAATCCAAATAAGTAATAAAGGCAAGAACAATGGCAGTAGCAATGGAAAGAAGGGAATGGATTCAAGAATTACTGGGGTAGGGGCACCTGGGTGGTTCAGTCAGTTAAGCTCCCGCCTTCGGCTCAGGTCATGATCCCGGGATCCTGGGATCGAGCCCCGCAATGGGCTCCCTGCTCAGTGGGGAGTCTGCTTCCTCCCTCTCCCTCTCTCTGCCACCTTCCCCACTTGTGCTTTCTCTCTAATAAATATATAAAATCTTTAAGCAAAATTATTGGGGCATAGAATCAATAAGCATACCTAATTAGGTGTAAGGGATGGAGGAGAGAGGAATCTCACATAACATCCATATTCCTGGCTTGGGAGACCAGAGCAATGCCAGTGCTGTTAATTAAAGTAGATCAAAAGAAAGGATGTAGCCTAAGAGAAGAGGGCTACAGCCAGGAAGTTTTGCAGAAAATCAACAATTAAGGGGCATGTGAAAAAAGCCAAGCCTATTCAAGAACTTGAGAGGGAAGGGTCAGAAAGGTGAATTGGGAGAGAATGTTAATAAAACATAAGGAGTAGTTTCAAGGATGAGTGAAAGGTCAACACTGTCAATTCTGCCCACGAAGAGATCACTGGTGAGTCTTCTAGGTGTAGTTTCAGAAAAGTGGTAGAAGCAGAAACCAATGACAATAGAGTAAGAAGCTAATGGAACTACCAGGTGAAAGTAGCAGACTGAGCATTGGTGTATTACTGTTCTCTGACAAAAATCACACAAAAATGACGGTAAAATAATAAAAGAGGCATAAAGACATAAGAACAAAGAATATGAAAGAGGAGCCTCTAACAGATACAGATGTCAAAAAAACTGCAGAAAACAGAAAGTGAATGGTCAAGAAGTAACTGCCTTGGAGACCAAAGAGCCTATCGTAGGGAAAGCCACTTAGAAACAAGCATGATTCCACTTTAGCACTCTGGAAAAACTCCGGAATTAGAATTGTCCAGTAGATCTCTGTTTGCAAGGGTGGAGACAGAGCTGAAAACCAAATAAAATTTGTAGCTTGCTTTAAAGTATCGTACCAATGTTAACATACTTAATTTTATTAAATATAGGATTGCTAGATAAAATACAGGATGCCCTTTTAAATTATGCATTTCAGGCAAATACAAAAATTTTTTTTTGTAAGTATGTCTAATGCAGCATTTGCAGTATTTAATTTTTTTATACAATTATTCATTGTCTGAAATTCAAAATTAACTAGGCATCGTGTATTTTTATTTGCTACATCTGACAACTCTAGATAAATGTACTTGGTTATGGAAAATATTAATAGTAGTGGAAGGTGAGTGAAGGATGCACAGGAACTCTGTGCTGTCTTTGTAACTCTTCTGTAAGTCTAAAATTATTTCAAAATGAAAAGCTAAAAAAATGAAGCTTATAAAAGACTTTTAGTGACATAAGAAAATGGCGTTTTTATGAAAGAAAGCAAGTAACAGAGCTGTGTATTCACCATGATATCATCCATGTATGTGTTTTTTAATGAAATTTATCTTTACGGGATAAAAATCACCAAAGGGAAACATCAAATATTAATAGCAATTATCACTGGAAAATCATATTCTGGATTGTTTCTATTTCTTCATGCTTTTTGGTTTCCAACTTTTCTATAATAAGTATATATCTAATAATTTGAAGAGTTTTTTTTTTTTTTTTTTAAGATTTTATTTATTTATTCGACAGGATAGAGACAGCCAGCGAGAGAGGGAACACAGCAGGGGAGTGGGAGAGGAAGAAGCAGGCTCATAGTGGAGGAGCCTGATGTGGGGCTCGATCCCATAACGCCGGGATCACGCCCTGAGCCGAAGGCAGACGCTTAACCGCTGTGCCACCCAGGCGCCCCGAGTTTTAAGTAGTAAATGCAAACTTCATTCATAAATTAATGTTCACAGAAAGAAAGGAGGGGAGAACTGTATGCATTACACTAGAAGAAATAAAAATAATAAACATTGTCAAGTGGCCGTCCTGAGCCCTACTTACCATATTCATAATTTCATTTCTACGATTAGCAAGTTTATAGAAAAAACTCTGGAGATTATAATACATACACAGACAGCTCCTGTTTTCTGAATGGAAAGAGTGGGTGGGAAATAGAGCAAACTATTGCCTTCAGAAAAAGTACCAAGTTGCCGATCTCATAATGACCTTCTGTCTACTCACTTCTGAGGCACCATGGCAACTGGGAACCTCAGAATATCAAGGAAGGAGCACTGAGAGTAAAGGGTTTGGAAAGCTGCTGGGGGAAGGGAGCAAGCTAAGGGAAGCTGAATGAGAAATGTGAAGAAAGCCAAAACATAAGAACACGCTCAAAGGCCCATCTACAAGCAAAGCTATAATATAAACTCAAAACTACAGCTAGTTGCCTTATTTTCCATGTTAAAGCTTGGAGACAGGTGAGTCAAAGATAGGAAGGAAAAATGAAATTTCCTGCCCTCTCAATAATGGTTATTCTCAACATCTGAATTATAACATTGACAGTAATATGTGTACTGTAATTAAAGCCTTTCAAGTCTAAATTTCCAAGTTATAAATGCTAATATGTGAAAGACTTAAAAAAGTTTTTCCAGTCAAAAAGTTTTACCTCGTAAGAGCACTCCTTCATAATAAATAATATCATATTATGTAGTATGGCACACTTTACTCTTCCAAAAGCTTTTGCAGATATTATTTAACTTCACCTCCATAATTAGATTTAAACAAAATCACTTCAAACTCAGGAGTTTAAAGTGAGAGACTAAAAAGGAAAGAGAATTTCTTTCCAGGTCAAATAAAAACATACACAACTAAAACTAAAAAGCTCTGCCCTTCATAGCTTTTCATCAAATCACACTGTATTTTATAATGTCCACTTTCATTTTGATTATAAAATTCATTAAAATATCATCATTAGTGCAACACTAAATTGTTTTGCTACAAGTGCTATAACTGTAAAAAATGTAGAGGTAAATTATCCTTTATTTTTCCTTCCATTTCTCTTTATACGACCAAACTATTACCAGTAGCCATATACTTTCATGATTTGCTAACTTCCTTTTAAACAAATGGCTAGGCACTGTCACAAATAAGGGAGGGGGGTGGTAATATGATATTGGGAAATTTAAGAGACAGAATACACAATGTATGGTCTTAGACTGGATATGAGTTTGGATGAACCAGCATTTTGGAGTCAATCGCAGAAACTGGAATACGGTGTTTTATAGCGAATGAGATGAAAATGTATTGAAATAGAAAATTGGGAATTTTTGACAAAAAAAAAAGCACAGATTATAAAACAGTGTATATAGGATGATCTCATTTCAGTAGAAAGAAATGCATATATATATATATATATATATATATATATATATATGCATCAAAAAGGATCCAGAAGACTATACAGTGGTATCAGCAGGAATAATTTCTGGGTGGGGGATATACAAGGATTTATTTTTGCCTTCTTATATTTTGTTTCTAGGTTTTTTACTGCTTCTTTAATAAAGCAGTATTTAGAAATATATTTTCTAATTTCAGTATATTCTGACTTCTATATCTTTTTTTAAGGATTTTATTTCTTTATTTTATTAGAGACAGAGAGAGAGAAGGAAAGAGCCGGCGTGTAAGCAGAGGAAGGCACAGATGGAAAGGGAGAGAGAGAATCCCAAGCAGACTGAGCGCTGAGCGCAGAGCTGAACACAGGGCTCGATCTCACAACCCTGAGGATCATGACCTCAGCTGAAACCATGAGTCGGAGGCTTAACTGACTGAGCCACCCAGGCACCCCTAACTTCTCTATCTTTTTAATAACGTTAACATTTAATCAGAGGAAAACTGCTCAAAGGGAACAAACGTATCTATTACACCCAGGGTTCCAGTTTAGCATCGTGGCTGACAGTATGGGCTCTGACTGGATCCAATACACAGTTAGCTGTGTGACCCTGGGCATATTATTTAACCTGTGTTTCTGTTCCCCATCCATAAATTGTGGGTAATGACAGTACATTACTCACCTCATGAGGTTGTTGTAAATATCAAGTATGGTACTCCACGTAAAGCACAGCAGAGTGTCTAGCATATAGTAAAGCACTTGATGAACTTACCTATTATTACTATTATTATTCTAATTAGTCACTGAGAAAACAAGATTGCTAATTCTCACAGATAATGTGAAAAATAAGATAGGCTGTAGCAGCAATAGATCAGCTTTATCTCTCACTACCCTTGTCCCCTAAACTTCTAAATTTCCTTCTTGACCCAATGGGAGCAAAAGCTGAAAGCCACTCACAGATCCTCTCAGAATCTCACCTCATTGCTATGTCCTCTGGATGAAGGTCCGTACAGCTCTACAATATATGTTTCTAAATGCCAGTATAATTAAATATATAGTCTTCTATTAGTTTCAGATGTACAATATAGTGACTCAATAACTCTACCCGTTAGTCAGTGTTCATCACAGTAAGTGTACTCTTAATTCCCTTCACCTATTTCACCCATTCCCCCACCCACCTCGCTCTTTGTGTTCTTTAAAAGTCTATGACAGAGGATGCCGGGGTGGCTCAGACAGTTAAGCATCTAACTCTTGATCTCAGCTCAGGTCTTGATCTCAGGGTCATGAGTTCAAGCCTTGCACTGGGCTTCATGATGGGTGTGAAGTCTACTTTAAAAAAAATCTATGACCAGGGATGTATTTATCTAGGAGATGGTCCCCAACTCAGTATATTATCTGTTTGTATTCCATGACCAGTATCATTGGACAAACTTTACAGACTATTTTTAATTAAAAAATAACTTCACAACTCTCTACTTAGACTCTTCCTAAGAGTCAAAAACACTTCATAGGCAATCACATATCTGGATTCTAAATTTTCTAAGATCTTGATAAAGTACTTTTCTTTCGAGACCAGAAAGGAGATAGTAATGTAGCTCACCTTCAAGAAGCCCTTCCTGAGTGAACTTAATCTCTCTCTCCTACCGAAGCAGCAACCACTGTCTTAAAACCAGCTACAGAGCATCATATGATGGATTTATGTATACAAAAATAACAGCAATTACAGATTGTTCTCAAATGAAATCACCAACAACACGCTTGCTAAGCATAAAATGTTGGCCGTTTCATACTTTGGGTATTTATTTTAAGAAGTTTAAGGGAAAACTGAGATGGAGTTTCAAATACTGTAACATTAACTATGGGATAAAAAAGGTTTAAAGAACTCATACTATCCTAAGAGAGACCCAATTGTGAGGCTCACCTGTTTCCAACTGGACTGCAACAAAGAATTCAGTATACTAGTTGACAAAACGGATTACAATCTTTTTTGGTTGACAGTGTGATTGTGGGGTGATCTGGATTTACACTGCATTGTAAATATTCAGAACACTCTGACTTCAAGTGGCATCCCACAAGGAACAGATGTCATTATCCATGCAACTAGATAGCTCTATTATATGCTACCAAATCACATATAAGTTCTCAAAATTAAGATGCCTACATTGTCTTCAATGATCTTTCTTCTCAAATATTCAATTAAATATTAATAACGAGGTTCAGAAATATATCAGCCTAGCTGATATATCAATCCCTAGCTGATCTTATCTAAAAATAAAAAACCAAAGCACAGGTGTCTACAATGAGGCTTATATATTCCACCAAGCTATAACTTCTTTCTCTCTCTTTCTTTCTTTCTTTCTTTCTTTCTTTCTTTCTTTCTTTCTTCCTTCCTTCCTTCCTTCCTTCCTTCCTTCCTTTTTTTTTTTTTACTATAACCTCTTTCTTAGGGTATTATTTTCAAATGTTTGGGTCGTAAAGCTTAGATTGATTTTATTATCTCTACACCCAACATGGGACTTGAACTCATAATCCTAAACTCAAGAGTTGCATGCTCTACTGACTAAGCCAGGCAGGTGTCCCTGGGTCATAAAGCTTAGAAAGTGATTCTCCTTCAGTGATGTTCTAGAAGATATGTGCTGCAAATCACTTCCATCTCTGTAATGGTCTATTTTCTATTCCTGCCTATTCATCATGCCCACCAGACTTCTCATTTAGCATAAAAAAAACCAAGCCCTAAACTTGAGAGGACTCTCATCCCATACTATGGCAGTCACGTTACTTGGTTTTGGATGACCTCTAGTAAACACCTCTTAGGAATGCACCTGCCCTTTTAATCTACATGGCCTGTAGAAGATTAGATTATTCACTCAGGAAGGTAATCCTAAACTCAACCAGTCTCTAACTCTGGGTTCAAAGAGTGAAAAAGAGTATCTGAACCAGTATTTTCATTTTCATAGATGAGGAAAATGAGTCTAAAGAGGTAATTTTTATGAATTCTCTGTGGTCACATACCTAACTGGTGGCAGATGCAAGAACAGAGCTCTCTCTAATATCAAGTGAATTTGACTCAATTACCATATCCACAAATGACTTAGAAATGGATCAACAGAAAACATGTATTCTATTTTGGAACATCCAGTAGCTGAGAAGCAGGTGGGAACTCCTCCCCAGGCTGCTGATCACACTTCAATTCACTGTTCTGCCATGAGCTTTGGGGCACGAGTTTTGCAACAGTTAGGGCTTGCAAAACAAATTTTCAGGCACTCATACCACTGACCACACAGTCTTTGCAATAAGAAACATCAACTTTGGGAACAACTTGGCAAGTACAAGCTGCCTTGCAAATCATTGGCTGAGTTTCCTATAATGGTGTTTATGTCACCATTGCCAAACTCACAATTTCCTAATCCAACGAATGGACAGTCTATTTCACATGGTCTCAAAATTGGACAAATTTTACAAGGTGCTGTGTGGCTTTGAAAATTTAGATTTAGATTTAACCCGGTCTTTCTCTACAGGGGCATTATGACATTTTGAGGACAATTCCTGGTTATGTGAGATTATCTAGTCCACTGAAGAAGGTTTAGAATCATTGATCCTCTTGTACAGTAGTCCCCCCTTAGCCGTGGTCTCACGTTCCAAGGTTTCAGTTACCTACAGTCAACTGCCGTCCAGAAGCAGATGATCCTTCTCCTGACACATCATGAGAAGGTCAATAGTAGCCTAAAGCTATGTCACAATGCCTACATCATTCACCTTACTTCATTTCATCCCATAGGCATTTTGTCCTCTCACATCATTACAAGAAGGATGAGATTGGTGAGATGAGAAGGATGAGACTGGTATAATATGATTTTTGAGAGACAGAAACCATTCACATAACTTTTATTACAGCATATTTTTGTTATGGTTCTATTTTATTATTAGTTATTACTGTTAATCTTTTACCTTGTCTAATTTATAAATTAAACTTTAACACAGGTATGTACGTATATAAAAAAACACAGTATATATAGGGTTCAGTACTATCTACGGTTTCTGGCATCCACTGGGATGTATCCCCTGAAGTCCCATCAGTCACAACCCTCACACATTTATAAATGACCTCAAAGAGTAAGATATCACCACCAATATTAGCCTTCAGGTCAACCATTAAGTGAACTGTAAAGTTACAAAAAATATTTACATAAAACCTGACGCCTAAAAAAAAGACTTGAGCCCTTTTATCTGCCACTAAATACTGCCCTCTATTCCTCTTTTTAGCCCAGAGATTAGATAAAATCCTTTGTTCATCAACTCCTGAAAACCAGCTTTGTCTAAAGGAGCTATATAATTAAAACACTTTTACCATCAGGGAAGTAGAGTAGGAGAGTTACTGAAATGGAATCAGGGCACCTGACTTCAAATTCCAGTTTTCTGGCTATTCATCCTTAGGCAAGTTATTTCTCCTCTTTAAGCTTCAGTTCTCTCATCTACTTAAATAAAAGGCATTAGGCTATATTATCTCTCTGGTTCATTGCAGTTCTAGGAATCTGTGACATAAAACATAATTAACTGACTTAACTCTTTTCTTTTGACCTCCACATAGCTAAAGGGGGGTGACCATCGACACTTACTACCTCATCTTTCAGAAGCAAGGACCCCAAAGTCCCCGGAGAGTCACATTCAGCCAGAGCCGGTATGGGATTTTACTACACAGTCTATATCTTGAGTATATAAAAAGGACCTTAATAGTTTTATGATCCATTAATAATAGAAGCACCAAGATAATAACAGCAATAGCCACTCCAACTAATGTTTATCTCTGCTAAACCTATCATCTCAACCTTGGCTGTACATTAGAATCACCTGGATAGTTTAAAAAAAAAAAAAATGCCCCGGCTCCACACCAAGCCAATATAAATGAATCAGAATCTCTGGAGATGGGGCTCATTTCTTAAGACTCCACCAATGATTCAGATATACAGTGTAAACCAAGAACCACTAATTCAGGCCCTTTAATCCAAGAAATACAAAGCAATGACCAAAGGTCCGTATGTCACATACTGGTTGTATAATCAAATATCAATAAATAAGAATACTCCAGTGTTACTATTTACTAACATTCTCAACGGAATGGGATGATAAAGAATTCCATTTCTAGAGAAAAAGGGAGGTTTATAACAACCCTTTGTTCCTGCTGCAGGTTGTTACTGAGGACTGACCTTGCCAGAAATAGAATATACCTTTCTGACATGATAAAGCACTTCAAAGAAAGATTACTGTAAATTTGCCCAAACCTGCAAAAGTCCTATCAACCATTAAGACAGTTACAACCTTAGTCAAAGTAGTACAGAAACCAAAATTCCTCAACCTAACTCTCACTACTAGATGTCACTAAAAGACCAAGTATGTAGAAAGAACAGGAAAAAGTTGAGAGGACTATTTAGGAAAAGAAACTGTGAAAACTGCACTTCATGCAAAGTGCATTTACTCATCAAAGCTTCAAGTCCAGTGATGCAGGAAAAGGTGGTGCAATCTCGGCTAAAATTATTCTTGCTCTCTCCAGAACAAAATCAGTGAAACCAATAGGTCATGTTAAATAAGTGAAACACGAAATTTCTGCCTTACCTCATGTGTAAGGCCAAGCCATCCTGTAGGCTGGAGATCCCCAAATCAGAGAGTGTATCTGAGCCAACAGATGCCGGTGACAGAGAGCCCTCCTTCTCCTCCAGTAGATCCAGCTTCACCAGGTTGCTAATTTCATCCTCTGAGTTATCTTCAGACACAGAACCAATTATGAATCGGGAGTGCTGGTTCAGCTCCAGAGGTTTGGCCAAAGGGGATGGTTCATCCATTATTCCCTCAAAATGAGCTCTCAGAGCTATGAAGAAAATGAGTGAGAAAAGCAGGTTATGGATAATAACCTGTATCAGAGGACAACCACAGACTATACCTAATATCCTACAGCTGGCACTTGGAAGCAACGTATAGTTTGAGAACTAGCTTCTTTGGCTATTCTATTTCAGGGCCTCTGTTTTCTATAAGGGAAGAAAATCCAGATCACGAAAACCATGCATAAAAAATTAAAATTAGCTCCCTCTTCCTCAAAGAAATCTCTCTCAAAAAACTATAAGCCATTCCCAATCTCTTTACCAATTTGGTAATGTCCAAGAGATAATTATGGTCAATGGGAAAACCTCTGCAGTAGGTGAAAGCTGCTCATGATATTGTGACTTCAGTTGTCAGTTCCGGGGAGAATGCAGGAAAAGATTCAGGGAGAGTGGTGGTCGTTTCAAACTAGGTATTTAGAGTAAACGATACAACTATCACCTCGTTCCAACAGTACACCGTGAAAGGCTGTGAATTTTACCTAAGTGTATTTTTGTATAAATACATACACATAAAATATATTGACATTGATATATATATATAGGACACATATACATACATACATATATATACACATATGTATGTGTATATATATATGTATGTATGTATGTATATGGTCCACTTTAAAGTAAACTCCTTTTTTAATTAGAAAAAAAAATCTTTACTTGTCCTTATGAGTTTTGTCTTCAATTACATCTGTTAAAAATTCACCCAAAAATGTCTGCTCTTGGCTCTAATGTGCTGACATTGATAGGGAGAAAATGAATGTACTATCAAATTCAAAATCTATAATTAAAATAAGGGTCATCTCAATTAAGCATTAGTTTTCTAGGTATAGGACCTTATTAGTCAGAATTAAATATTTCCAACTACTAGCAAACAAAGACCAGGACAGTTCAAAGCCCGCAAGAACAATAAACACCAAAGCTAAAAGAAACAATATTTATTCTGTCATTCAAAAAATCCTATTAAAAAACCCTTCAGGGGCACCTGGGTGGCTCAGTCAGTTGAGCGTCTGCCTTCAGCCTAGGTCATAATCCCAGAGTCCTGGGATCAGGCCCGGTGTCAGGCTCCCTGCTCAGTGGGGAGCCTGCTTCTCACTCTGCCTGCGGCTCCCCCGCTTGTACTCTCTCTTTCTAATGAATACATAAAATCTTAAGAAAAAAAAACCCTTCAGAACTACACATCAACTTAGTATTGAACCTCTTGCAGCCTAACGATTTTAATTTAGAAAGCAATATTCCCAATACTGATTTCAAAGTGCTCTAAAAGATGGTATATCAATAGATACTAAAGTTATTTATTTAATAAATCATACTGTAGACTACTCTGAAGTTATAAGAGTAGGTAGAAAGTTAGATATTAGATAACAAAACATCGAGATTTAAAAATGTTTGGGAATCACCATTAAACATGTTAAAATGACACATGCACCATCATTCTTGTGTAGTTGTGAATCAGAGCCTATTCATTGTGAATCAGACCACTCTGAAGAACACCAAAAGGTACAGCAACAAAACAGTATCTGTAAATGATACAGCAGCGGTTCTCAAAAAGTGTAGTTTCCAGACCAGCAGCAGTAGCAGCAGCAGCACCAGGGAACCTTTTAAAAGTAGACTCTTGGGCTCTACCATACAGCAACTAACAGTATCACAATCTACAGGCTGAGGTCCAGTAATCTATATTTTAACAAGTCCTAAAAATTTGAGAACCACTCTGCTAGAAGAGTAAAACAGTAATAACAAATTGCCAGGAATGCTTAAAAAAAAATTACTTCTAGATATTTCCCAAGAGTGAGTTAGAGATTACTTCAGTTAACTTTTATTTTAAAAACTAGAGTCAAATATAAAAATGGCATGCAACAGGAAAAACGTGACATGTAAATTTACTATACATTCCTCCCTAGAATATTAGGTTTCTTTAAAATAATTTTTAAATGTCGCCAAATTTTATTAAGATAGTCACTTCCAGAAATCTAAAAGAAAACCAATCATTTAAAAAGAGAAAAAGGGAAGGAAGGAAAAAGGGAGAGGACAAATTGAGGGAAGGAGAGAAGGAAAATTCTAACAGATTGACCACTCTGAAGAACACCAAAAGGTACAGCAACAAAAAAGGCTACTTCTTTCACATTTTAGAGCAGTTAATCAAGTTAAGAAAAAAAAAAAAAGACAAGACCCCCCCACACACCCCACCACAGAATTCCAAATTCCATCTCAACTAACACAGAAAATAATGGCTGCCTTCTTCACAGGAGAAATAGATAAGGTATTCAAGGGCATGTTCTAGTTTATAGTCTCACTGAAATTAGAGGACTACACACAAAAAAATAAAATTCATGAGAAAAGAGCAATTCTCTGATTCCATGGGAGAAGAAGAAGAAGTGATTAACTAATAAATGAGAGGCTCCATAAGGTCAACTTCAAATTTTTCTTTCCTAGCCAAGAAGAACATGAAGGCAGCCTCCCCTGAAATGTTGTAAAGATTGGAAGCAGCTCAGTCGTCAGCAGCTAAAGAGCCTATCTACCAACCAGCAATTCTACTGAATGGTATTCCTGGGCACAAGCCTGCAAAGCACCAAAAGAGAGAGGTCATGTATGGAAAATCACTGAGTAGCTGTCCAGACACTCTGGAAGCTACTCCACAGCCCGTCCCACTTCCACTGATCCTAGTCCTGAATTAAAGAGAAAGAAGGGTGGAGTACTACCACTGTCAGACCATTCACTTCAGGTTATCCACCCCCTAAATCTGTTCCCTATGTTCTTTTGTAGAAGGCAACTTTTAACATAAATGCCTACGGTTTAATATTTAGCACATGAACATAAAATTTTTATCACACTGTAAACATGGAAGAATATTATTTGTAACTGACCTCTTATAATTCTTACTGTCTGAGCAGATATCCACCTCCAAAAAGAACTAGAGAGAAAGAAAGAGATTTGAAGTGTTTTTTTAAAGAAATCCAAATTTTAGCAATTCCTGTTTTGCTCAGCATAATACAAAACTGATAGTACTCAAAGTATCATTTTTCTGATCAAATCTATTATTTAATTTGAAGCATAAAGTTCAGTTGTTTAACTATTATTTGTTCAAATCTATAAATCAAAAGCATTACACAAAGACTTTGCTTTTTCATGAGAATATTAAACAATAATCCAAGCTTACCATTTCACCAGGTGCCTTTTCCATTTGTATACTTTGATGAACATATTCCAACCCTATGATATCCAACATTTCATCAAAAAAGAGGCAGTGGGGAGAAGAGAACCACTAGATCCCTTGGAACTCAGACTCTGATTATATTTCCAAATGGTTATACCCACATACAAGGTTGGAAGCCAGGAAGGGGACAGATCTTGGATTAAATTAAACTAAAAACTAAATCCAAATCCCTTTAGATCCCTAAAACTGTAAGGGATCAAGAAGTCTCTAGCTACTTCCCACATCCTAGGTTTCCTTCCATGCCCAACAATTTATATGTATCCAGGGCAAAAATTCTCAACTTTGATTACGTGTAATAATCACCTGCGGAGCTACTTATTTATTTATTTATTTATTTTAATTTGAGTATAGTTGACGCACGATGTTATATTAGTTTCAGGCCTGTGGAGCTTTTAGGGGGGGGGGAGGTCAGGCAGTTTAATTTATGATGGCAACTAGAAGACTCCACGCTTAGGAGCATGGGCAAGATAAGGACTGAGCCCATGCCTTCATTTCTCCTTGGGACTGCTGGGGGCAAACTTCTCCTGCAGTTTCTCCCACATTCCTTTATTCATTTCCTTTTTTTTATTTTTTTTTAAGATTTTATTTATTTATTTATTTGAGAGAGAGAGAGAGACAGCCAGCGAGAGAGGAAGCACAAGCAGGGGGAGTGGGAGAGGAAGAAGCAGGCTTCCCGCTGAGTGGGGAGCCCGATGTGGGGTTCGATCCCAGGGACCTGGGATCAGGCCCTGAGCCAAAGGCAGACGCTTAACGACTGAGCCACCCAGGAGCCCCCCTTTATTCATTTCCTTAAACTCTTCCAAGATGTCTGTGGACAGGATCGGCTGGGACTCTTCTGCAGACAGGCCAGTGAAGCTCATGTCTCTGGGGCAAGGGTCCTTGTGTTTGTAATAGTTTGAATGAAGTCATGCTAAGCTCTCATACACCTGATCACTGGCCTCAGGCTCTACGGTCTTGAGTATTCTCTCCCTCTGGAAAAGCCTGTGCTATTCCTCGCCCGTTTGGTCTCCTCCACTGGAATTCCTCAGAGTTTTAGGAAACGCTGGCAGGGGCTGGCCTCCATTTTGGGCCACACCATGGCACTTTTTAAAAACATGTATGTCTAAACTCTACCCCAGATCTACCGAATCAGAATCACTGCTGGAGGCCCAGAAATCTGAATATTAAGTTTCATGGCTGACTGACACTGATACATATCCAGGCTTGAGAACCACTGGCAGAGGGTGGAGAAGAAATCCAGACCTTCTAAGAGAAGACCTCGAATGACAAGTGACAGGACTGGGGACAGTGCAGGTATGTTAACGGGGGAAGCCGGATTTACCCAAATACATAGTTTAAGCTAGTATTATTCCCTACAGTTATGGTAGGGAAGGGGGGCGTGAGAAGAGGAAGGAAAAAGGAAGTAGTTTCGATCAGATGCAACCAAAGGTGCAGTGGAGCTGGAGTCAAAACCTGGAACTCAAGATCAAATTCTGACTTTGCCAAATATTGGCAGTGCAAACTTGAACGAGTCACTTAACGTCTCTGATTCTCATCATCTGTAAAAATAAAAAGGTCATATGTTACCTCAGGGGACTGCTGTGAAGACGGAGAGTATATGCAAGTCTTCTGTAAACTATGTACTAGACCGAACTATGGGTTACCACCAAGCGGAATACTAAGAAATAAAGTTAGAAGGTTACAGCCAACATTTTAAAAATGAAGGGACCCCTGGCTCAGTCAGTAGAGCATGCCATTCTTGATGTTGGGGTTGAAAGTTCAAGTCTGGTGTTGAGCACAGTTTACTTAAAAAAAAAAAAAAAAACAACTCATTAAACATGAAATAGAACAGGATGCCTGGGTGGCTCAGTCGGTTACGTGTCTGCCTTCGCCTCATGACCCTGCTTCTCCCTCTACCCCTCCCCACTGCTGGTGATCCCTCTCTCTCACACACAAATAAATAAATAAAATCTTTTTTAAAAAATGAAATAGAACAGAAGATGTTAAGAGTACACCATAATTTATAAGGATGAATATTGTTTTGTGCATTTTTTTTTATCAGTTATATGTATGTCAAAAAAGTCTTAGAGCCACAATGAATCCTTGCTCTCCTGCCTCCTCCACTTTATGCTCTCACCAGAGAGCAAACACGGTGACTTAATACCTAAACCAATGGTTCTTAAACTTTCTTAGGTCAAGACACTATTAGAAATCTGATAAAAGCTATGGACTCTTTCTTGACAAAAATTCACCCTCACACGAAATTCTGCTTGCATACAAGTTTAGGACCCCCAAAGCCTTGCCATGAATCAGGTTAAGATCCTTTTCTCTAGAAAGAAGACAAAGAATGGAGGTGATCTCCGGGGAAGGCTCATATAGCTACTGTCTTACCACCTCCAAAAGAAGGCCTTTCCCCAGACAGAGTGGTAGCACAGTCTGCTTATCTAAATAAAAATTTTCTTCATTAGATCAAACTGTTAAATTCTCTTTTATTTAAAAAAAAAGTGTTTAAAATGTTCTTGAACTTTTAGTTAGAAACTCTTCAAAATATCTGCAGAAGGCCCCCTATGTGCATGAAAATGGGATAAAGCTAATTACAGCTAAGGCACTTATTTAAGAGTCAGCCTGCATTTCACTCAGGGATATTTCTCTAAATAAAACAATAGATTTCACCAAACTTATTTGTTTCCCTTGAACTCAAGTGACACTATTTTCCAAGTGATTCTAATAAAGAGGCATCAATTAGTTTTCATGGTCACTGATAAAAGTATCCAAGCTGGGGACACCTGGATGGCTCAGTCAGTTAAGCATCTGCCTTTGGCTCAGGTCATGATCCCAGGGTTCTGGGATCAAATCGGACATCGGGCTCCTTGCTCAGTGGGGAGCCTGTTTCTCCCTCTGCTTGTGCTCTCTCTCTTTGACAAATAAATAAATCTTAAAAAAAAAAAAAAAAAGTATCCAAGCTGACACAACATGTCCTTGCCATTTAAGTCATAGTAACTTCATTTAAATTTCTTCAAAAAGAATCACTTAATTTGCCTTTTTCATTTTTATCATTTTACTGATGAACTTTTAAATGGATTTTAGTATTAATTCAGTAACCATAAGAGAGTTTTTTAAAGCTACATTTTATTTTCCTGCAAGTTTTAAATTTTAAAGATTTTATTTAGTTTTAGAGAAAGAGAGTGAGTGAGTGTGCACGAGCATACAGGTGTGCAAACGGGGAGAGGCTGAGGGGGAGAGAGAGAGGGAAAGAATTTCAAGCAGACTCCGAGCTCAGCACAGAGCCCAACTCAGGGCTCCATCCCATGACCGCGAGATCATGACCTAAGCCAAAGCCAAGAGTTGGACACCTAACCAACTGAACCACCCAGTGCCCCAAGTTTTAAATTTTAAAACAAGCACTTGTGTCCCAAATAGTGAGATGGATGATGTATACTAAAGGGTAAAAAAGATTTGGTCCCTGGCTAAGATGCTACAGATACCTAAAGAAACAGACAAGTACAGTAGTGTAAGAATCGCTAGGTGTAGAAACACGGTAAAGAAAGATACTTTATCCAAACTTGGAGGTGGTAATGGGGAGGACAGGGATCAAGGAAGATTTCCCAGAGTGGGAAGACATTAAAGATGAAGAACTGGGATATAAACAAGGACACAGAGGAAGGAGCACTCCATGTAGAAGGAGCCACTGAAGAAACATCCAGAGTGTAGAATACAATGACTTATGAGAAATACCAGACCTGAACAGCTTCAAGAGTTTGAGGTAATTTCCTTCAAGAGCCAGCTGGAGACTTTTTGGTTTTTTTGGTAAAACAAGAGTATATTTCCTTAGGGTAAAGTAGAGAAAATAACACTGTGTAATTGTCTATTCTATTCTTCATTTTTCAGCCCAGGGATACAGAATATTTTTCAAGGATGAAGCTGGTGAAAACTTCTGCATCTTTCAAGAAATCTTTAAAGAAGCCTCACCAAACTTTTGGATAAAGATGGTAGGTTCGATACATATCCATTTTGCTCCTGCCGAAAATCCTACTAAAAAAACAAAAGTAAAGGGGCGCCTGAGTGGCTCAGTCAGTTAAGCATCTGTCTTTGTCTCAGGTCATGATCCCAGGTTCCTGGGATTGAGCCCCACGTCGCTGGGCTCCTGCCTCCCTCTACCTCTCCTTCCACTGGTGCGTGCTCGTGCTCACTCTCACTCTCTGTCTCTCTCTCTCTCATGCTCACACTCCCTCTCTCTCTCAAATAAATAAATAAAATCTTTTAAAAAATTAAAGGAATTTTTTTGAAGTATAATTCACAAAAGACCCCCATCTCCTCCCCAAGCCACACACACACACACACACACACACCCCGGTAAAGAAAGTCAGGGGAGACAACAGCAAGATAATTTTCTTGGAAAGCAGATGGAAACATGCCAAATGACTACACAAACCTGGGAAACTAAATCATAAGCCATCTGTGGTAAACTCATAATCAGTACACTTTATATCAAAGAATCCTGAAAATGTTCAGAAAATGGAAGTCAATGATGGTGCTAAAATAAAGAGGATCTAGTTGAAATTTTGTTTCAGAGGCTTCAGATCCTTTGATTTTTTAAAAAATATTTTATTTATTTATTTGACAGAGAGAGAGAGACATCCAGCGAGGGAACACAAACAAGGGGAGTGGGAGAGGAAGAAGCAGGTTCTCAGTGGAGGAGCCCGATATGGGGCTCGATCCCAGGACTCTGGGATCAGGCCCTGGGTGGAAGGCAATCACTTAACGACTGAGCCACCCAGGTACTCCCAGATCCTTTGATTTTCTTCCCAACTAGTAAAGCCAGGTGTCTGCTGCTCTACCATCCTGATAAGAGATTAGAGATTTATTCTCTAGAGAGGGTTAAACATGAGGTTTCCAGACTGGGGGATACCAGCAACAGTAAAGGGGAGAGCACCATGTTGAAAATGGAGAAATTAAGTATGCATATTGAGTAAGAGCTCCCAGCCTTCTTTCCCAATTTTCACCAACCAGGAGGGAAATGAGAAGATCATGCTTTGCAGAATCTAACTAGACCAAGGGGGAAAAAAACCTCAAAAAATAACGCTGGAGTTAGCTAATTAAGATGTACCACCAGATCACCCTACAAGGAAGTTAATGGTCAACCAGCCTCATTCACATTCTCATAATCTTGAATTAGCTTTTCAATCACCCTCTGTTAAAATTAAGCAGACAATTAAAGATTACTATATGTTTGAGAAAAACCTCCAACAGGAAGAATCAAAAATAACTACCTGTAGGAAAAAAAAAAAAAATGCAACTAGAAGAAAGGGATTATGTGGAAATAGAAAATGTTAAAAATTGGTGTGGGGAGGGCGGTGATATGATTTTGTATGTAGAAATGTTTTTTGCAGAAATAGAAAAGCCTGTCTTAAAATTCGTATGGAATTCCAAGGGACCCCCAAACAGCCAAAAAAATCTTGAAAAAGAACAAAACTGGAAGACTCATGCTTCCTGATTTTAAAACTTACTACCGGGACACCTGGGTGGCTTAGTCGGTTAAGCACCTGCCTTCAGCTCAGGTGATGATCTCAGGGTCGGGGGATCGAGCCCCATGGCCGACTCCCTGCTCAGCAGGGAGTCTGCTTCTCCCTCTCCCTCTGCCCCTCTCTCCGCTCTCTCTCTCTTTCAAATAAATAAATAAAATTAAAAAAAAATTTACTCCAAAGCTTAATAATAAAAGTATCAACATAAAGAAATATATACAGACCAGGGAAACAGAACAGAAAGCCCCAAAAGAATGAGATCTTGCCATTTGCAACAACAGGATAGACCTAGGGAGTATAACAAAAGGTAAAATTAAGTTAGAGAAAGACAAGTACCATATGATTCCACTCATATGTGGAATTTAAGAAACAAAACAAATGAATTTTAAAAAGAGACAAAGAGGAGCACCCAGGAAGCTCAATTGGTTGAGCATTTGACTGTTGGTTTTGGCTCAGGTCATGATCTCATGTGTCCTGAGATCAAGTCCACATAGGGCTCCAGGCTCAGGGCAGGGTCCTCTTGAAAGAACCTTGAAGATTCTTTCCCTCTGCCCCTCCCCCCACTGGTGCTTGCTCACCCACAAGCTCTCTTTAAAAATTAATGAATCAATCTTGAGAAACAAATAGTAAAACAGACTCAAATACAGAGAAGAAGCTGGTGGTTGTCAGAGGGGAGATGGGTGGGAGGATGGGTGAAGTAGGTGAAGGGGATTAAGAGAACACTTATCATGTTGAGCACTGAGTAGTGTTTAGAATTGTTGAATTATATTATACACCTGACACTAATATAAAATTGTATGTTAATTATACTCCAATTAAAAAAAGAGAGAAAGCCCAGAAATAAACCCTCCCATATATGGTCAAATGATACTTGACAAGGGTTCTAAGACCATTTAATGAAGGACAGACTTTTCAACAAATGGTCCTGGGAAAACTGGATCGCCACATACAAACAAATGAAATTGGACCCTTCCCTAACACCATATTAAAAAATTAACTCAAAATACATCAAGGCTATAAATGTAAACCTAAACCAATAAAACTCTTACAAGAAAAGGACAAAAGCTTCATAACATTGGATTTGGAAAAGATTTCTTGGTTATGACACCAAGAATTAGCTTAAGAAAAGAAAAAATAGACAAATTGGACTTCTTGAAAATTAAAAAAAAAATTGCACATCAAAAGACACTTATCAACAGAGTAAAAAGGCAAACCAAAGAATGGGAAAAAATATTTGCAAATCATGTATCTGATAAGAAATTAATATCCAGAATATATAAAGAACTCCTAAAACTCAAACCCAATTCAAAAATGGCCAAAGGACTTAAAACGAAATTTCTTCAAAAAAGATATATGAGTGATCATTAAGCACGTCAATATGCTCAACATCACTTATCATTAGGGAGACGCAAATCAAAACTACAATAAGATACCAACCCATACCCATCAGGATGGCTACCATCAAAAAAACAGAAAAAAGCGTTGGCGTGGATGTGGAGAAACTGGAACCCGTGGGCACCATCAGTGGGAATGTAAACTTGTACAGCCACTAAGGGAAACAGTATGGTGGTGGTTCCTCAAAAAATTAAAAACAGAATTCCCATAAAACCCAGCAATTCCACTTTTCGATATATACCCAAAAAAACTGAATATAGGCTCTCAAAGATATATTTGTATATGCAAGTTTATAGCAGCATTATTCACAATAGCTTAAACATGGGAAAAGCCAAGTGTGCACTGATGAATGAATGGATAAGCAAAATGTGATATATATATACAATGAAATATTATTCAGCCTGAAAATGGAAGGAAATTCTGCAATATGCTACAATGTGGATGGACCTTAAGGACATTATGCTAAGTGAAATACATCAGTCACAAAAAGACAAATGCTATATAATTCTACTTACATGAGGTACTTAGTCAAAATCATATAGACAGGAAGTAGAATGGTAGTTGGCAGGGGTTGGGGGAAGAGGAGAATGGGGAACTATTGTTTAATGGGTATAGAGAGGTTCAGTTTCACAAGATGAAAAACGTTTTGGAGATGAGTGGTAGTAACAGGTGCACAAGGTTATAAATGTATTTAATACTGAACTGTAAATCTTTAAATGGTAAAGATGGTAAATTTTTTTTAAAAAGATTTTATTTATTTATTTGATGGAGAGAGAGACAGCCAGCGAGAGAGGGAACACAAGCAGGGGGAGTGGGAGAGGAAGAAGCAGGTTGCCAGCAGAGGAGCCTGATGCGGGGCTTGATCCCAGAACGCCGGGATCACACCCTGAGCCGAAGGCAGATGCTTTAATGACTAAGCCACCCAGGGGCCCCAAGATGGTAAATTTTATATGTATCTTACCACAACAAGAAAAATTGAAGAAAGAAACACCTCACAGGTTACATATTAATTGCAAGGGGGAACAGGTACTTTTACGATAGAGAAATATGGTGATCACTTTAAGTGTTTAAGTATCACCACTATTAGGACAAACTGACATGAGTTGCCTCCTGACGTGATGCAGCTAAAAAAAAAAAGTCAAATGCTCATGTTCCATAGTAGGACATCAATAGGAAATGCCTAAAAAATGAACAATGAAGAGGTAGCAAGACAATGTTACATACAGATGAAAGGGTATAGTAATATATCACCTAAAATAAATGAAAGTGGGAAGGGGTGAGGGAATGCTGTTTCAGTGTAACAAACTTTGTAAAACGATAAGACTTTTTAAACTATGTACATGTATAACTTTGATGAAATAAAAATGTAGAAAGTTCATCTTATACTGTTAAGCAAAGAAACAAAAGGTGAAGAATGGTGCGTAAAGTATGCATAATTTATATTTAAAAAATGGCAGAGGGGGCTAGAATAGATGAGCATGTTAATTATCTCTGATAATTACTAAGAAATTAACAACTTTAAATTTAAATCGATATGTCTGAGAATGATTGAGAAATTATAATAAGAAATTAAGAGACACCTGGGTGGCTCAGCCGTTAAGCGTCTGCCTTCGGCTCAGGTCATGATCCCAGGGTCCTAGGATCTAGTCCTGCCTCGGGCTCCCTGCTCAGGGGGGAGCCTGCTTTTCCCTCTCCTCCTCACTTGTGCTCTCTCTTTTGCGGTCTCTGTATCTCTCTAATAAATAAATAAAATCTTTTACAAAAATTAAAAAGTTTTTTTTTTAAGATTTCATTTATTTATTCGACAGAGATAGAGACAGCCAGCAAGAGAGGGAACACAAGCAGGGGGAGTGGGAGAGGAAGAAGCAGCCTCACAGCGGAGGAGCCTGATGTGGGGCTCAATCCCATAACGCCGGGATCACGCCCTGAGCCGAAGGCAGGCGCTTAACCGCTGTGCCACCCAGGCGCCCCATTAAAAAGTATTTTTAAAAAAAGAAATTAAGAACACTGCTTGCCTCTGGTGACGGGAACTGGGTGGCTGCAAGACAAGGTTGGAGGGAAACTGTCTTTTTGTATGTTTAAAATTTTGAACTACATGAATGTATTACTCATGTGTTAGCAACTGAGGATTTTCAAATAAGTTTAAACTTTACCAAATTCCATGCCACTCTGATACCTTATCTCATATCTGCCCGAGCATTTAAGGAGATAACAAGTATGTCATTCACTTATTTATTAGTATGTGTTACCGTGTAATTGACTATGAGCTACCTCCTCAATGAAGCTGGGAAAGTTATTATCTCTTCTAATTGTTTTAGATCCACCACCCCCAATACCACACAATGCTGTGTAAACACCAGGCCTTTGCAGGCTGAGTGTTCCCTAGGAATTCAAATGAACATTGGAGTTACAAAACTAAGAGACAGGAGCCACATGCTTATTTCAAATATTATCCCCTAGAAACATTTGGAGGCCTCCAGGTAAAAAGCCATTTTGTGAATTCAAAAAGGTCTGGGATTATGAATCGATTCGTCCTCATAATCTTTTTTTTTTTTTTTTAAGATCTTATTTATTTGACAGAAAGAGAGAGAGCATAAGCAGGGGGAGCGACCGGCAGAGAGCTAGGGAGAAGCAGGCTCCCTGACAAGCAGGGAGCCCAATGCAGGGCTTGACCCCAGGACCCTGAGATCATGACCCAGCCGAAGGCAGACACTTAAAACCTGAGCCACCCAGGTGCCCCTAGGGAGACAGTTTTAAGTTGAAAATAATGAAGAACTCTAAAAAATTAGTTGCCCTGTGATGCATTAGGTCAGATGATGAACTGCCTATAGTTAGAAGTCTTCAACAGGAGTATTAGATAAAATATTCTCATAATGAGTAGAAAACTGGACTAGAAAATTCCTAAGACAAGGGCACCTGGGTGGCTTAGTCAGTTAAGCGTCCAACTCTTGATCTCAGCTCAGGTCTTGATCTCAAAGTCGTGAGTTCAAGCCCCGAGTTGGGCTCTGTGCTCAGTGGGGAGTCGGCTTGGGATTCTCTCTCTCCCTTTGCCCCTCCCCCCCAGGTGGGGACACTTTTTCTCTCTCTCTAAAATAAATAAATAAAATCATTAAAAAAAGAAAGGAAGGAAGGAAGACCGACCGAGGTCTAATTCCAACAATTTTTATTTTACTTCTTTCTTCAACCAAGACTATTAAGATTTTAGCTATCAAAAAAATTTTTTTAAAGAAAGAAAAACACTAGCCCCAGACCTGTTAGACTAGTCTGTGTGACAGGTAAAAAAGTTTTCCTAGTCATTGACTAAAAAGGAAATAGAATGTTACATAGTGATCTACACCTGAACCAGTTCACAGCATTTAAGAGAGGTAAGTATCAGATGAGGGAGTTCTGAGGCTGGCTTCCACAATGCCAGTTCTTTGACATAACCTAGTCATTATCTGATCTGTAAGTTCATTAAACCAAATGCCACCATTTCCCTACTTTTCCTCCCATTTTAAAACAATTAAATCTTATGCTTGATGTATTTCTATTCTGCACTGGTGATTCAAAACAAAACTTGTGGGGCGCCTGGCTGGCTCAGTTGGTGAAACATGTGACTCTTGGTCTCTGGTTGTGGGTTCAAGCCCCACGTTGGGTGTAGAGATTACTTAAAAAAATAAAATCTTTAAAAACAGAACAAAAATAAAACTTCTGCAACACAAGTGAACACAGGCAGATTTGTAAATTAATACTATGCCTTTGACAACTTCCATATGACCACTGTACAATGTTTAATTATTCTTGGATTCACAACAGTCCTCTTGTAATTAGAAAAAAGGAAACTGAGGCAAGAGAAGTGGGAAGAGACTTGCTACTTTGTAGCAAGTAGGCACCCACCTGGACACTGCAGCTGCTGTCCTACTCTACTGGACCACAATACTTTCCTTTGCCTGTCAAGCGGCGCCTGGGTGGCTCAGTTGGTTAAGCATCTGCCTTCTGCTCAGGTCATGATCCCAGGGTCCTGGGATCCAGTCCCATATAGGCTCCCTGCTCAGCAGGAAGTCTGCTTCTCTGTCTCCCACTCCCCTTGCTTATGCTCTCTCTCTCTCTGTCAAATAAATAAAATCTTTTAAAAAAAGTGCCTGTCAAATAGCCCAGAACTCCTCATCACAGGTATCCAAGGCATCTCGAACAAGAAGCAAATCAGAGAATTCCTACTCCCTGAGGAAAAAGAAACTAGGTAACCCAAGCATGTTTCTCAATCTGCACTTTGGGTTGGAAAAAAAAAAAATGAATGAAAAGAGAGATTCAAGGGGACCAACTTCTGAGACTGAAGACCAAATTATTAGGTTTATTCCACCAGACACTGGGAAATTACAGAAACACTGCTTAAGCAGAGATAAAATCAGGAAGTCCTCCGGTCTTTTGATTTCCATCCTAAACTTAGATCCCCAAACAAAAAATTTCTGAAATTAAAGTATTTCCCCTAAGTAGTTATATTCTTATATACTTCTATAAAACCCACAAGTGTTCACTTTCCCGTCTTCATATCCAAAATAATGTTGGCACTGACCCAGGGAGGACCTTCACGCACATTTCCCTCTGAAATCATTAGCTTCACATACACTTTCAAACGTTCTATCTCCAATAGCTTCCCTTGATCAGTATAGCAAACGGGAAGGAGAGTAACAACAGGCATGTACATGTACTACGTCCCTCACAGAAAACATAATAAAATCCCAGGAGCAAGAACTGGCAAGGGACAACTCGCCTGGCCCTGGCCCCCACCACGATACAAAGACAGAGAAGCCAGGGGCTCTGCACTCCACACCTCACTCTGCGAGAGAAAGACTTTCAATGCAACTGGACCTAATCCTCAACATCTCTCTCCCACGTGGATCTTCTCCCTCTCCCGAGCGCCGGGTCGGATTGGAGAGAGGTCTGGAAGGAATCAGCCCACGCCAAGGCTGGGGAGGGGGATGGTGCCGAGCTCCCGGCAGACACCCCCGTTCCTCCTTAGAGGCCCTAGGCTGTACAACTCCCAGTTCCGGGGGCTGAACTCCCACCTCCCACCCAAGACCCCAGTCCCCTCCGCGTCTCCCCAGAGGGGGAATTCAAGGGCCCAGGGCTACCGAGAGGGCTGGGCTGCCCCGCACAGATCCGGACGGGATGGAGCCCGGGCCGCGTGCGGGCGGAAGATGGGAGGCGGCCCCCCCTCCGCTGCCGCCGCCCCTCCCAGGGCCCCGGCTTCTCCGGGTCCCGGATCACAGGCTCTGGGGCAGCCCTCACCTCACCTCAGGGCGAAGGCGTCCGGGGTCCGGCGGCGCCGGGGAGCCCCTGCGCAGAGGCGGTGCTGAGCGGGAGGAGACGCCGGCAGCTCCGGCGATGGCTGACAGGCGCGCAGCACCAGGCCAGCCCGGCACACGGGGAAGGGGCGGGGCCTCACGGGAGGCGGCCCCGCCCCCGCCCCGCCCCTGCCTCCCACCTCAGCGTGCGAGCCCCATGAGGTGACTACGTCCGGGGTTACTCCGGGCCGTTCACCTCCAACCCCGCTCCCGGCTGCGGCGCGGTCTGGCCGGCCTCGAGGAGAGGCGCGGGCCCCGAGGGCCTGGCGACAGCCAATGAGAGGGCGGCGTGGGGCGGGGCGACGTGAGGCGATGCCGATGGTCCGAGCGCCGCTCTGCCATTCGGGGCCCAGCGGCGAGAGGGCGGGCGGGTTCCGGGCGATCGCGGCGCCCCCGGCTTAGCCTTCGCCGCCCCTTTGGCAGGGGCGGGGGCGGGGCCGGCCGGCCTTCTCCTCCTCCTGGCCGTGGCGGAGGGCGGAGGGCGGAGGGCGGAGGGTGGGGGGAAGCGGTGAGAGAAATGGCCCCACGTGCACCTCCCAGCAGGCAGAGAGGCGCTCGGGCCACAGAAAGCGAGGGGCCAGCAGGCTTGCAGCACGGGAAGGGAGTCCAGAACCAAAGAGGCCTGAGCGGGATAGGCAGTGTTCTGGCCTGGAACGACCTTATGGTTTTCAATACTAACCCCTGAGGAGGTGGGCATTGCATCCATGAATTGCCCAGGATCACACAGGCTGGTTTCTGAGTTGGTACAGGCTAACTAACCCCTATTCTGGAACAACACAACCAGCCCCTTGGCTTGCTCAGCAGCCCCAAAGCAGCCCACCCCAAAGGGTTCTGAGTGGGGGATCCTGGAGCATTGAGGGAAAGCCTCAGTAAAGGAAGCTCAGTAAGAAGGGCAGAATGCCAAAGGACAACAGTCCTTTCTGCCTGCCCTGAGCAGAGAAAAATAGAGGGCAGTAAATTCCCGATTTTTCAGATTGGAGCGCGCCTCCCAAACACCATTGTGGTTACACAAGTCACTGAATGGAAGCCAACCAATTTCTCTGGCTTTGCCGGTTACTTCACTGCAAGACGTTCATGATGGCTGTTGAAAAGTAATAGTAACAGGAGAGAGTCCCAGTTTATGATACAATTATTGGGTAGAAAAGAAAACATTGAAGAAAATTGCACTTCAGAAAAACGGGGTGAGTTTAACCCCTTACAAAAATTTAATGAAGTACCCAGAGTACTTTCCTGATCTTTACACAGGCTTGTGCTAAAGGTCTGGAGAGGTATGGTGAATGATGATCCGGTGGGAAGAAGTTCTATGCCAGAGGACAAAAAGTGACTAGGGTAGAAATACACATCCGAGGTCAGAAGTTCTTGGGCAGAAGCAGAGGCAGAAAGATGGGACGACTGATGAACAAGAATAATATTCACCTAGGACTCCTCAAAATACCTTGGTGGTGGCTTCTCTAAGAGTTTACCAGCCTACTTTAGTAGGGACTGGAAACAGAAATTTGGAAAGATTTGGACTTTACAGAGCAGTGAACCATATTTCACAATACCTGTGTCTGTCATTGGATGCATCTGTCAATGAACAGAGATAGGAAAGTTAGAACTTAAAGATAATTGGGCATATTGCTGGAGGAGAGGTGGATGGGGGATGGGCTAAATGGGCAATGGGTATTAAGGAGGGCACCTGTGATGAGCACTGGGTGCTATATGTAAGTGATGAATCACTAGATTCTACTGAAACCAATTATTACACAATATGTTAACTAACTAGAATTTTAAAACTTGATACAAAAATTGTTTTTAAAAATGTTTGGGGGTGCCTGGGTGGCTAAGTCAGTTAAGCATCTGCCTTTGGCTCAGGTCATGATCCCAGGGTCCTGGGATCAAGCCCTGTGTAGGGCTCCCTGCTCAGCGGGGAGTCTGCTTCTCCCTCTCCCTTTGCTGTGCACTCTCTCTCGTTCTCTTTCCGTCAAATAAATAAAATCCTTAAAAACTAATTTTTTAAATAAAAAAAAATTTTTTTAAAGATAATTGAACATAACTTCCTGGTTTAACAAGATGTTTGGCTTGACTAACTAGGGGGAGAAAAAAGGCCCCAGGAAGAGAGAAGCTTTGCCTCTCCCTAATAGTGCTCTCTCAAGCTGGAATGAAGGAAAAGACTTTGGAAAGAACTAAAAATCCTGAGGCTGCCTCTTTTGCTTTTCATATACCTTTCCTATTTCTTATTAAATAATAGGAACTTCGCCCCCAAGAATGTTTCTTTTTTTTTTTTTTAAGATTTTATTTATTTATTCAACAGAGATAGAGACAGCCAGCGAGAGAGGGAACACAAGCAGGGGGAGTGGGAGAGGAAGAAGCAGGCTCATAGCAGAGGAGCCTGATGTGGGGCTCGATCCCGGAACGCCGGGATCACGCCCCGAGCCGAAGGCAGACGCTTAACCGCTATGCCACCCAGGCGCCCCCCAAGAATGTTTCTTAGTGGTGTTGCTGTTTATCAGCCTTAGGAGCACTGCAAAACCAGGGGGTTACTCTCAGAAACTGTTCTTATGTGAAACTTCAGTGAGCCCTTATTCTGTTTTCGTCCTCACTGAATATTTTAAATAATTGAGCCCTGAGAAAAACCAGACAAGGAAAGGCCTGATGAAAGAACTACAGTGGAAGGAAACGAAGGATGAGTTAGAACATCCCAAGACCACTTATACAAGGTCTAGTTATTATCAAATGTTAAGATGAATGGGCAGAGAACTTTGTCTTTAAAACACTACATCTACAATGTCAACAGCTTCTCAGTGCTGTGTTGTTTGGTGCATGCCACAACCTGCCAATCTCTAGTATAGACTCTTCAGAGCTGTACCCTGAGTTCTGGTCACACAAGGCAATACACCTGTAAGAAGTGGAGGAGGAGGAGAGCCAAAGGGTGGAGAGAACTTACTATACAAGATTAATAGGTGCAAGATAAGAGAGTGAATGGAGTGGCACACTTCTAGAAGCTGAAACTAGATGGCTATAATGGGCTGAATTGTGTTCCAAAATTCATATGTTGAAGTCCTTACCCCCATCACCTCAAAATGTGAGTGTATTTGGGGACAGGATCTTTAAAAAGGAAATTAAAATTTAAAATGGGGTCATTAAATGGGCCCTAATTCCAAATGACCTGTGTCCTTATAAGAAGAGATTAGGACACAAGGAGAGAGGGAAGACCATCTGTGAATCACAATTGATGAAGCACTTACCAGGATTGTGGCTCTTATGCTGGAGAAGATGGCCATCTACAAGCCAAAGAGAGAAGCCTCAGAAGAGACCAACCCTGCAGACACCTTGATCTCGGACTTACAGCCTCCAGAACTGTGAAGAAATAAATTTCTGTTGTTTAAGCCACCCAGTTTGTGGTACTTTATTATGGCGGCCCTAGAAAACTAGTACAAGTTCCCAAATACCAAATGGCTTCCAGGTCTTGCAGGAAGGTTATATGAAGGTATCAGGGATTTATCCTAAGCATTCCAGCTACTTTCCATCCTTAGACATGGTCTCTCACCCTACTGTGGGGAAAGTAAGAAGACTCCCGAGCAGTCTCTGTCTTTGAGGTGATTACAATCTAGTTAGGAAGACAAAACTAAACACCAAAACGGTATCTATGTCTTGCTCCTTAGATGATAGCCATGTGGATTTTACAAAAGTCATAGATGGGAGAGGATAAATTCTCAAAAATGAGTAAGCCTTGAAATATATAAACATTATGTGTGTCAATGTCCAAGCCATTTTGGCACTCCATCGTCCATTCTATTTTAGTGTAGGGCAGTGTTTCTTAATGTTCCACTGACCACCTGAAACAGAATCACTAGGTGCTTGTTCAAAATTCCGATTCCCAGCCCCACTGCAGACTTTTTAAAGTAGCAATTATCCACCCTGAAGTTTGACAACAATAGTTTAGGGGTTATCATTATTGTTCCCTCTTTGCTGCTAGTGTCTCTGTTAAACAGCAATATCTCCTACACTTGCACTTCTGAGACAGGAAAGTCTCAGGTCACGCCAGAGTTAAACCAAGGGAGGAAAGAAAGTGCCTCAATAGGAAACAGAACTGTGAAGAGCCCCCTGTCCCGGTGGTTGGCCATGGTTCCAAATTCCTTAGGTAGCAAGGTCAGTGATTAACCTTTACAACAGAGGATAGAGGAAACACTGGGATGTTATTTCCCACGGGCCTCCGGTATATAACATCTACCCTAACCTGGCTTCTAGTTCTTGCCATGCCTATTCTTACCTTTGCTGATGCTAGCCAACTCATTCTTCCTCCCTCCTATTTTCTGAATCCTTCTAGTCCTTGGAAGTCCCATTTTCTCTGAGATCTCTTCTACTTCTCCAGCTTTCACTGACCTATCTCTCCTCTGAATTCTTGTACCAATCTGGTCACCACCACACGGTTCAGCATTTATTAGGCTATCATTTTTTGTGTGTATGGTGGTTTTAGCTCTCCAGTTGAATTTTAATAATCTTAAAGAAAGAGCATTTCTTACAGTTTGGTTCTCCCCTCTGTAGCTCTTAGAGTAGGCTTAGGTATAGATATTAGTAAGTGCTCCACTGACTGAAGTAAAGATTAGCTCTGTACCTGAGAGGCCACTCTGCTCCTGATGTCTGCTTGTCCGTCTTCATGTCACCTCTGGGAGGCAAAGACGCCAGTAGGATATTTGGCTACTTTATAGATGGACAGACTTCATCAAGAAAGTCAGTGCCTTGACCAGAATTGTGGCTCCAGTTGTGAGATAAGGGAAAAAGACATAAAGGCCTTATCTGAACACCACACTTCTTTGCTCTGGTCAGCCATTCGGGCTTGTCCAGAGTTAAGTGCCTGAGGGAACTTCACACCATAAGGTCAGAAAATGTCCTCAGAAAAGCCACTTTATAAGTCTGGTCCAGATGATGAAAGGTAGGATTACACAATGAAGGACATAGTTCACAGTGGAGACTCACCATGATCTTTTCACATGGACACTTGGTTTTCACATGCGTACTTAGGTTTTCACAATTTCAGTTCTCCCTCCCTTCTTGTTATTTAATCCCAAACATCTAGCCCTTATCCATAGTTGGCGGTTACCTAATCTTAGCTGCTTCTTCCACAACACCTTCAAGATCTTTTTTTTTTTTTTTAATCTTTTTAAGTCCTACATACCTCACAACTAAACAGCTAAGGACAGTTTAAAGGGCCCTTTTATCTAGAGGCAGGAAAATGAACGAGATGACTCATTTAGGTCTTGCCCAGTGCTGGGATTTTGACGTTTTATATTGATCAGCTTTACTTTTCTCATCTCTGACCTCACTCTCTTGCAAACCAATGAAAATGTTCCCGGTGAGTTTACTTTCTACTCCTGTCCTCACCTTCTCTTCAGACTTCTCCAGTGTCTCCATTACTCCTTATATATCAGACTCAGCTTTTTCCTGCTATATGTTTAGGCCGCCATCTATCTAACCCAAATAACCTCACTCTCCATTGTATTATTCTGTATGCAACACAATAAATAATAAAATACAACCGGAGTAACTTTTATCAAACCTCTCCTTTCAAGGAAAATTGAGCCATCACTCAACTTCCTTTCATCCTTTTCTTCAGTCTTGAAGTTTTCCTGTATCATAACTTGGACCGGAAGATTTCACAATATTCCTGTCTTTTTTTATTCTCACCTCTAGTCAATACATCAGACCAGAAGGTAGAAAGCCAAGTCCCCAACACAAGCTTTGTTCATCAGTGGGCCTGCTGTCTTGCTGATGTACTGAATTTTCTTAATGAAAAGGAAGAAAGGATAAGGGAAACCAAAAGTGAATGAAAATAAAATGTAGTTTAAATCAATGAATGGGGGGCACCTGGGGAGCTCAGCTGGTTGAATGGCCAACTCTTCATCTCCGCTCAGGTCATGATGTCAAGGGTCCTGGGATGGAGCCCCGCATCAGGCTCTGCACTCGGTGGGGAGTCAGCATGGGATTCTCTCTCCCTCTCCCTCTGCCCTTCCCTGCTCTCATAAATAAATAAATAAATCTTTTTAAAAAAATCTTTAAAAAAAAATAAATCAATCAGTGAATGAGATGGCCATAATAAATCGAACAGCATAGTACTAGGAGTCAATACAGGTAATGAGAAACGAGAGGAGCTGATTCTAGAACTGGCAATCTAAGCCAAAATTCCTCAAGAGCAGCAGGGACTTGTTCTATATTGTAAAGAGCTTGAGCTCTTTAATCAGATAGACCAGGCTTTAAATCTTGACTCTGTCAATAATTAGCTCTGTGACCTTGAGCAAATGACCCCTTTTCTGAGCCTCAGTTTCCTTGTCTATAAAACTGAGGTGTAATAGCTACCTTGGAAGGTTGTGTTTTGGAGGAAATGTTATAACCAAAATGTGAAGTCTCTAACACAGAGCTTGGAACATAACAAGCACACTGAAAATATCACTTCCCCTTTCCCTTCTGTGCTCCCTTCCATCCCCTACAAGTGCTCAGTACAAGAACAAAATATCCTATGGATGGTCACTTCATTCAGGAATGATTATGTTATTAAATTCACCACCCCCCTCACCCAAGGCCAATATTACCAGCTTAACAGGGCATGTGATCAGAGACCTAGAGATCATTTGAATCCTTTACCCTCGTTTGGATGGAGCAAGTAAACAAGAGACCTATGGCCTGAGCTTCTGAAAACCAATGGAAGGGTTAGCACTCTGAGTCCTGTTCAGTCCCATGGCTGTACCACACTGAAAAGGCTCTTTGGCCTCTTTGGCAAGGACATGGGACAACAGAAACTTTCATATATTGCAGATAGAAGTGTAAATGGGGACAACCTCTTAGAAAAGAGTTTGGTATCAATTAGTAAAGCTGAACATACCCTGTCTACCTTATAACCCAGCTTCCATTTCTGAATTTATACTCTAGAGAAGCTTTCATAGCCCAGGAACATTTTTCATTATGGCCCCAAACTGGAAACAACCCCATGTGTCTCAGCAGTAGAATGGGTACATAAATTGTGAGGCATTCATACAACGGAGTGTTACAAAACAATGAGAATGGACAAACTGATGCTACGTGAAATATGGATGAATTTTACAAATATAATGTTGAGCAAAAAAATCCAGACAAAAAGTACGCTTCCTGTCATATAAAGTTCAAAAATAGGCAAAACTCATCTGCAGGAGTACAAGTCTGGATTACAGTAACTCCTGGCGACTGGGAGAGGTCACAAAGAGAGGTATATCCATTTTGTACATAATAAACAGTTTACTTTAAAAAACATAAAGAATGATTCCATTTGGGGAGCCTGGGTGGCTCAGTCGGTTAAGCATCTGTCTTGGGCTCAGGTTATGATCCCAGAGTCCTGGGATCGAGTCCCATATGGGGCTCCCTGCTCAGTGCAGAGCCTGCTTCTCCTTCTCCCTCTGCCCCTCCCCCCTGCTTGTGCTTTCTTTGTCAAATAAATAAATAAAATCTTAAAATAAAAAGAATGATTCCATTTATTTAAGTTCAAAAGCAGGCAATAATAAAAAAGTCTATTTTTAGTGACATAAATACAGATAGTTCACTATTTTTAAAAAGCATGGGTAAATAATGATTGGGAGGAGGGAAAAAAGTGTGCTCAGAAAATAAACAGCTTCTAGGACACTGACGATGTTCAATTTCTTCATTAGGGTGATGGCTACATAGTGTTCCCATTATTATTACTATTATTATTAAAACTATACTTATGTTCTATATAGTCTTCTATATGTATGATACATTCCACAATAAAAGAATTTAAAATAAATAAAACCTACCAACTCAAAAGCATGCACCTTTAAAAGAAAGGAGAGCAGAGCATGGCATTAAGATAATAATTTTAGAGCTGTAAGAGGCTTTCAAAATCATCTTGTGTAACCATCTCAAGAAACCAAAATAGAGGCCAGAGAAGTTAAGCGACTTACTCAAAGGGATTCAGTCAATTAGAGCCTAATCTAGAACCTAGGTAAACCTCCTGGCATCTTGTCCAGTGCTCCTCCCACAGACCCACCCTGATTGATCCATCCAGTCCTAGTTTCCAATTGTCTTCCAGAGTCACATCTCTCACCTGCACACATCAGAAAACTCACCTATGGTAGAGCTTTCTTTTTTCCTCCTGAATTACAAAGCTTTGCTGTGGAGAAAGGAGATCGGGAGAGATAATCCTCTCCTCTACAAATACTCTAAACACTTTGAAAACCAGTCAAAATATCTAGTAGTACAGAAAGAGACCCAGACATTTTGCCTTGTTAATGCAGCTCTCTTGCTTCTCTGTATCCCACAGTACAGCTACACCAACATGCAGGCTGACTTTTGTGCCTTTGAGACACAAAGAAAAAAGGAAGGGTCTGAAAATTGATAAAAGAAAACTCTTCCACTTTATCTTTGTCCAAGCACGAGGTTTCCTTTGGGAAGAGCGAGCTCTTCTGCCACCTTGTGACACAGAATGACAATACCGAGCCCTAGATCCTTTCCTACTCCTGCTCCAGGGGGCAGCACTGTAACGTGGCATCTAGGAAGGAACTCATCTACAGAATATTTCAAATAGACAGATGGGGTTGGGGCGGGGGGTATCTGATATCATAAGGGAGCAGAGAATCATGTAATCATGTTAAGGAAAGAGTAAGCAGAAATCATGAAACTTGGGAAGGGCAATGGAGCCCCTTATTCTGCCCTAACCACCTGCCCTGCGAAGAGAATCAGGCAATTGCAGCAGGGAAAAAGGGAATGAGGCAGTGTTGCTCTGGGCCAACAAAGATCTGAGGCACTTATGTTCCCTCCACTCAGTGGCCTCGCTTCTCTGTTTCTTTCCACAGCGAAACATCTCGAAAAAGGTTATGTACACTTTTTCACCTCCAATTCCCTCTCAGCCCTCTCTTGCTTCCGCCACTCTGCTGGAACTGCTGGCACAAAATTGTCAAACCCACTGCTACTGGCTTTATTCTTACACAACCTCTCAACACTTGACCACCTGATTCCTTCCTTGCAAGACTGTTCTTTATTGGCTTCTATGCCATCCACTCTCCTGGTTTTCTTAGCTCAGCTGTCACCTCCTCAGAGAAGTCTGTCCTGATCACTGTAAATGTAACCTCTGCCAGTAGCCCTTCACCTCATCACCTGTTTGCTGCTTCACCACAACTATCACAACCTCTAATTACCTTGTATTTGCATCCACGTGTTATCATTAGCCCTCCGCACTGTTTTCTGTCCAACTGTATTTATTGTCTGCTTCCCATCATTTCATGTGAACACAGATTTGGTCTGGCTCACTGCTAGAACAGCAGCTGGCACACAGTAGGCCCACAATACTTGTTGAACAAAAAAATGAAAGGCACTGTGGCTGAATGCTCAACCCTTCTTCCACATTTCAGGCAGCATGCTGTCCTTTGGTGACATCTCTTTCCATTCTGTTTCCCCATCAAGATTTCCCTTGAATTCGGGGCACCTGGGTGGCTCAGTCAGTTAAGCGTCTGCCTTTGGCTCGGGTCGTGTTTGCCGGGTGCTGGCATCAAGCCCCGAGTTGGGCTCCTGCTTGCCGGGGGGGGGCCTGCTTCTCCCTCTCCCTCTGCTGCTCCCCTTGTTTGTGCTCTCTCTCCCTCTCTGTCAAGTAAATAAATAAAATCTTCAAAAACAAAAACAAGATTTCCCTTGAATTCAATTTAGCCAGATTTCAACCTGAATTAAAATGCCAGGAAACAGGGTAATATTTCAATTATGATTTGACTTGGATCTCATGAACTCCCTTATGGGAAATCCCTTGACTCAAGCTCCCTTCACATCATTATCAGAGTGTCAGGCTCCAAGACCTTCTCATGCACAGCCAGACCGATGTTGGCTCCGATGAAGAAAATTTACAGCGAGTAGAAAGACTGCAGAGGCTCGTGACTTTGGCGGAGGATCTGCATAGATCTTCATTCCTACTGCAGGATCCGCCTGGCTATGCTATCACAAAGTCTACAGGGTATTACACTGGATGTAAACTCTTTGCTAAAAGATACAATTTTAGAAAACTCTTCAAGACGGTTATCTGTCTAGGAAAACTTTCCCAAACTGTAGACGGTATCACTCACCCAGTGTAATAGTCATGGCAATGTGGTCTACCTATTCGGGGCTGTTAAAATGTGCAGAACTAGGTAGATATGTCTGTACTAATGTGAGTTTATGTGTACAACTGTGAATGAATTCTAGAGATTATTTGGTCGGAATTCCCCAGTTACAGAGGAGAAAATGGAGATTCAGAGAAGTCAAGCAATTTTCTCAAGGCGATATTAATAACAGGGTTTATATTAGAACTCATGTCTATCAATTCCTAGCCCGGTGCTCTCTCCAATGTAGTTCACTAACTCATTCAGTCCTACTTTCCTGTTCTGTTCTTGAATCACCTTCCTTAATAGAAATCTCTACATCTCCTTATGTCAGTGTATAAATCTATGTGCTTGTGTCAGTGAGCATGCATGTGAATGTCTACGTGTCCACGTACAAGTATTTGTAAAGCATATCACTGGGTGTTTATGTCCTTTCTTCTAGGGAAACGTCTAGGTAATTACAGTTCCTTATGTCGGCACGAGCTATGAAGTCAGAGGAAGAGTTTTTGAGTCAATCATTAACAAGCACATTTGGTCCTCTCTCCAATCAGCTCTATTCCTGGGTCTTCAGGAAATGGGGCAAAAATAGTTAGGGTGGAACCAGACTCTCCCAGGGTCAAACTTGGTTCCAGGGCAGCGCGAGCACCTAGCAAGAAGACAGGGGCTGTGACAGATTAGCGGCATGTGCTCCCGCTAACATGGATACCATCTTGGTTTTCAGCCTAATCATTACGTCCTACGATGTCGGCAAGAAAGGTAAGTACTTCTGTAGTCAATATCCTAGAAAATCCAAAGAGAGACCTAGAATGTGTTTGGAGGTCTATTCCACCAGACTGAGAAAAAGCCCATACTCAGTAGGTGATGCTTTACGGTCATCCCGTGTACTCTCTTGCTTCTAGGTAGGACTGTAACTTATTTCAGCTCGGAGAGATAGCTGTTCCATGGTGAGAAGTCTTCCCCCCCCCTTTTTTTGAGAGTTTATTTATTGATTTGAGAAGGTAAGCAAGAGAGAGAAAGAGCCGGGGAGGAGCAGAGGGAGAGGGAGAAGCAGACTCCTCCAGACGCAGGGTTCTATCCCAGGATGCTGGGATCGTGACCTGAGCCGAAGGCAGACGTTTAACAGACTGAGCCCCCCAGACGCCCCCACGGTGAGAAGTCTTCAGAGAACTTGATGCATTCTTCTGTCTTATTCATGTAACTAACATTGAAAGTGCTCTCACTGTTAGATAGCTTTCTTTACTGAAGGGTGCTGTCACAGTTTCAGTATTATCAACACCGAAGACTCTCAAATTCATAACCCTCATAAGATGTTGTCTTCCTTTCTAAGGTGGTACATCCAAACAGACGAGGATGCTCTTGGAAAGGGAGGGACGACGGGAAGGGGGACAGGCTGGAATGGCACCATCTGCTGCTCTCTGATAACTGTTTATTAAAACATGCTTTTTCAAAGTGTCTAAACATTTCATCTCTAAAATTAGCTAATCAGAGTTATGGCCAAACAGCTCAAGGTGCAGCAGTAACAAATTTAACAGATGAAGAAAACTCACAACATCCCGTGAGTTATGCTACAAAAAGCATACATAAACTATGACCTATGGTTCCATGGAAACCTGAAGAGATACCTTGTTCAGAGTTACATTTAATAATCTTTCAAAAGTTTTAATATAAGAAGGCAGATAGTACAAGAAGGAGAAGAGGGGTGCCTGGGTGGCTCAGTCATTAAGCGTCTGCCTTTGGCTCAGGGCGTGATCCCAGGGTCCTGGGATCGAGCCCCACATCGGGCTCCCTGCTCTGCTGGGAGCCTGCTTCTTCCTCTCCCACTCCCCCGCTTGTGTTCCCTCTCTCACTGGCTGTTTCTCTGTCAAATAAATAAATAAAATCTTAAAAAAAAAAAAAAAGAACAAGAAGGAGAAGAGATAATAAGCAGCGTTTGGAGGAATGGGTTGGTTGGTCTTTTCATTAACTTATTCATTAATTTCACTTAACACTATTTCACCTTCCACCCCCCAAGTGTAATGGATTGAAACTCAGGTTTTTTTTTTTCCTCTGTGCTAGGTTAACTCTTACTTGGATATATATATATATATATATATATATATTTTTTTTTTAAAGATTTCATTTATTTATTTGACAGGGATAGAGACAGCCAGCGAGAGAGGGAACACAAGCACGGGGAGTGGCAGAGGAAGAAGCAGGCTCATAGCGGAGGAGCCTGATGTGGGGCTCGATCCCGGAACGCCGGAATCACGCCCTGAGCCGAAGGCAGACACTTTAACCGCTGTGCCACCCAGGCGCCCCTTACTTGGATATATTTTAAAATATTTTTCTGACAGTGTTTGAGCCCCCCAAGTGCCAGCTCTATGAGAAGGCACTGCATTCTCTTGCACCCCCCTCTCCAATACCTGGACTTCTAAACAGTACCCGATAAATTATAAATCCTGACCTTTTTTCTCTTTTTGTTTTCAGAACTCAGAGATAGCAGCTGCCACGTGGAACAGCTGCCTGGACTCTTCCCAAAGGATGTGAGAAAAATCAGTGATGTGCTGATGCAAGGTAGGGAACAGGCCCGTCCCGAAAAATCACCTTGCCATTCCAGAAAATCTTTACCTTTAAAAGATGCCCGTCTCCCCCATTCCTAGCCCAGATCTCAAACATCCTATTTTAAAGATATGTATCCCCTCAAGAGGTTTTCTGGAAACCAAGTTTTAAGTTAACAGTTATTACCTAAGGCATGGCTCTATAAATCAAACAGCTGAAGGTGAAGAAAGAGAAGGAGTCAGCGCACAACCCTCTCTGCATTGGAGAAGCCAATCTGTGAGCGTTTCTCTGGGCTGAATTTATGGCAGTCACCTATCTTCATGAGACCCATGGCAGGAAGGAGGAAAGGCAGGGCTTGTATACTCAGGACCACAAACACATGTTGAGGAAGAAGTAAACTAAAAAAGAGAACCAAGTACAGCATTGGAGTTTTAACACGGGTCATGAATGGAAGGTGTTTAGCTGGGTCCCATTCAGATTAAGAACCAGCTTCATTTTTCTGTCTGGCTTTTCTCCTTCCAGAGGCTCAGGCAGAAGCCCAAAAGTCTACATTCATTCAGAATCAGACTGTGGCTACCCTGCAGTGCTTTGGCCCTGGGAGCAAAGTCAAAGTCAACCTTGTGTATTCAGAGAGAAGGTCAAAGGTCAAGCAGACTCTGAAGAACCTGAGAGTCATCGCTGCTCCCCATAGAAACAGCACTGCCTCCCCAAACTGTCACTTAACTCCCACATCCAAGTTTCAGACTGGAGCCCTCCTAACAGGCAAAGGTGAGACTGGAAAATGAGATGGAGGTTGGCACTGACTTTAAGCTGACATCCCTGAAGCCAGGTGGGGCTTAGTAGTAGCTAAAGCCTCAAGGATATGGATTACCCTCTCCTTGGGCAGATCTGCGTCTTCTCTGAAAATCAGTTTTTTAATCTCTATGGGCCCTTCTCACCCTGACATGCTGGGATTTTCATGCAATTTCCATTTCTGATGGGTCTTCTTTTGACAATGGTTATTGGAATTTTATTTATTTTGAATGCAGACAGTAAAATATTTAAACAGCACAGATTTATAGTGAAAACTCAGTCTCCCTCCTACTCCAATCTCTCAATCCTTCAGTTCTCTAGGGAACCACTATTACCAACTTATGGAATTTCCTTCCTATTCTAAGCAAAATGGACGTATATATCTTAAAAACATAAATGGCAGCATTCCATACACACTGTTCCATACCTTGCTCTTCCGGATCTTATAGGTTGTCACATACCAGTATGTATACATTTGTCTCATTCAACAATTGTACAGTATTCCTTTGTATGGCCATGCTATAATTTTTTATTTCCTTAAGTAATCTCTAAGCCCAGCATGGAGCTTGAGCTCACAACCCCAAGGTCAAGAGTCGCACGCTCTACCGCCTGAGCCAGCCAGGCACCCCTGTACTATAATTTATTCCACCAGTTCCCTATCAATGGATATTTTGGTTTCGAATCTTCTATAAACACAAACAATATCGCAAGCAATGACCTTATCCATTCTTCTCTGTGTACCTGCAATTTATCCATCTGATAAATTCCAAGAGGCAGGACTGCTGCATCAAAGGTCTGATAGCTACTGCTACATTACCCTCCAACCCGGTGATTCCATTTGGCCTTTCCACCCACACTGTGAGAACGCCTGTTCCCCCTAAGCTACTGGGCAATGGTTCTTGACATCAGCCTTAAGTTTCTCTGTTCTGCCTTCTTTCCTGCCCCCACCCATTCTTTCTGTCAAGCAGTATATGATGTTGGCAGTTTCCCTTTACATACAGGCCATCCCCTAGATGCTACTGGTGCACGGCCGGAAAAATAAAATAAAACTTGACACTTTTAGAGAAACTGGGGGTTCCCAAGCAGAATAATGGGGGGGGGACCTTAAAAACTACAGTCTATTTAGAGGACTAGAGATTGGGAAATAAGTGGATAGATTCTTGGGATGTGTGATTCTAGATACAGTAAATTATATATCCTCGCATGGTATGAATGTTTTCACTCCCTTTATTGTACTTTCTAAAGTTCATATGGTAACAATTTGTGTAAAAAAAAAAAAAACTCTTATTGAAAACTGAAAAAATTCTGACAGCATTTGAGGGTTTTTGGTTACTCAATATTAATGTAAAGTAATTCAACCAGATTGTTTTCCTCCTAACATATGACACCACCCCCCCTTGTATCACCCCCTTGAAGCATCAATGGCAGGTGTCAATAATAGTGAACTTCAGTCATTCTGGAGTCTAGAGCACTCTGTGCAGGATGGCTTTTTCTTGGATATAGTGCATTGTTGGATTCCGGACAATTAAGGACACCAGTTCTTAGAAATCTGGGACAAGGAAAACTGGGAGATTAAGGGGGTGGAGGGATGCCAGAGATCAACCTGACCTAATTCAAAAATTTGCCCTGGGCATATTTCTTCCTCCTTCCTTCATGGCATGGTGGTTGGTTCCTGAATGCAGAATTTAAGCTAATACCCAGGACTCTTTGAGCTGTGCAAAGAGATTAAATGGATGTTTGTGGGCTAGTTGGTGGGCCTAATCAACATTCATGATACATTTCTATGGAACAATGATGAATTCCAAACAACCAACTTAGGGACTTCTGAAATATCACCCCATTTATAAGTTTGAAACTGCCCATTCTGAATTTAAATTTACATTGAATACCAGGATGTGAGAGACACCAAGTAGGATAGAAATAAAAATTAAATAAATGGTCCAATATACAAGGTCATAAAAGAGATGCCCTCTGAAATTACTGCGCTATGGCTGACATCAGTCTGCACAAAAGGATGTCCCAGAAACAATCAGAAGACAGTTTATGAAAATGTTCCTAGAGCAAAGTAGGAATTTGAAACGGGAAGGACAATAATGTACTACAACACAGTCATCAGAAGATGTGGGTCAACAGGGACTGTAGAAAATGTCAGATGGAGACTATTTGTTACTGTTTATGGAATTGGGCCAATGAGAAGATTCTCTATTATGAATATCCCGAAATTTCTTTCGGGTGGACAAAAATGACTCATTAAGTCTTTTTCACTTGTGGTATAGTTTATGCCATCTACTTCCTATTTCTCAGATTCTACATTAATCTAGAATTTCTAATTAGATTTAAAAAGAACCTATATGTTTAGAACAGGGTACCTAGAAGAGAAAAATTCTACCCAATCCATTTGATGGATACATTCTCCTATGTAACTTTTTTTTAAAATGTCATTTTAGTAGATAGATTAGCCTCCTTGGAATTTGATTAGTGTGAGCCAACTCCTAAGGACTGTTTACCCCTTGTGAAACTGGGGTGTAGGAGGGATAACATCAAACAAGTTTTATTCTGGTATTATTTATCATCTCTGATGAGTTACTCCATTTCTCCAGTGCTCAGTTTCTACAGCTACAAATGAGAGATTTGACTAGATGATAGCATGTGTAGATATGTAAAGGGAGGTTTTGATCTGAAAGACAAACCCAACAGCAATATGGAAGGCCTCTTTAATAAGCCCTTTTCTTTTTTTTTTTTTTTTAAGATTTTATTTATTTAGTTGACAGAGACAGCCTGCGAGAAAGGGAACACAAGCAGGGGGAGTGGGAGAGGAAGAGGCAGGCTCCCAGCAGAGGAGCCCGACGTGGGGCTCGATCCCAGAATGCTGGGATCACGCCCTGAGCTGAAGGCAGAAGCTCAACGACTGAGCCACCCAGGCGCCCCTTTATAAGCCCTTTTCGACCTGCTAGTATTATTACAGAATAATCTCCAAGAGAGGTTTCCATTAAACATACAGAACCTAATGTTCCCTATTTCAAATGAATTATTTTGTAATAAAGCAAAGCATCATCTGCTAAGTTATCCACTTCATGGATGTGGAGTTTGTACATCTCCTGAAAGGGGGGCGTTCTTGCTCAAATATGCTTAGCCAACGAAAAACTAGTATTGCAATTCTGTCATCACGGGGAATGGAGTGGTTGTATTTACAGACGTGCTCCACCTTAATGCTCAGTTACCTAGCAGATGAGACCTAAAAGAGCTGCCAACATAGACAGACATTAATTTCAAATCTTCAGCAGAACTGAAAATACACTGACAGATGAAGCCTATTAAGAAGACTTTGAAACAGTGGCTCCCAGGAGGTGGGAAGACATGCCACATTGAAATAGCATCATCCCTGCGGCTAGAGGGTACAGCTCTTCTACCAGAGGATCGCTCGGTTTTTCCTTCTCTTTCAATCATAGTATCACTCGGTGTGCAGAGTGTTTTCACACCTGCTTCCTCATTTTTATTTGTTTCCGATCTTCCCATTACCCCTGTGAAATAGGTAGGCCAAGAATTACTCTATTATAACCATCTTACAGATAAGGAAACCAAAACACAGAGAACTTATGTGACTCGTCCTAAGTGAAGTTTGTTTATCTTCCATCTCATCTGTCTCAGAAACACATAAGTTATTACTTCAGAGAACTGACTGGCACCAATGCTGGAAATACTTCATATAATTTCCTTGTTTTTCCTTTTCAACCTGTTGGCTCTCCATCTCTATCTTTGCCAACATGGTCTTCCTGATTAAACTGAAGGCAGGGACTATTCCTTCCTCTGTAATTTCACGTGCAGTGCCTGGTACTGTGGCCATTGGCCTCTGAAGTCAAGAGCTATCATTTCACATGGACTTAATCAAGACTTGGGAAAGTAATTTAGAAAAGTCAAGTAGGACTTACAGACCTTAATTTAATAAGCAATGATTAGACACCATTAGAAACAAAATAGGAACCAGTGTCTCAATTGGATTAGGTCAATTATGGAGCCAAGTGACGTTAGTTAGACTACAGCCAGAATCCAACTGTCTCAACCCTGCCGCACCTGGTTTGAGTCACCAGCATTTTCGTTTGGATTTCTGCAACAGCCTTCTAACAGGTGTCTCTGCTTGGACCCTTGCCCCCCTTCAGTCTAACACAGCACTCCAGTGCTCCTTTCAAAACAAAGCCATCCATCATTCCTCTGCTCAGAACCTTGCAATGGATCCCCGTTTCAATCAGAATAAAAACCAAAGTCCTTAAACTAGCCTACACGGCTCCTGATACAGGCCCGTTTCCTTTAGAACTTTCCTGATCTCCTACTACCCTGTGCTCACTCCATTCCAGTCTCACTGGCCTCCCTGCTTTTCCTCTAAAACTGTAACATGTCACACACACTCACTCTGCCGCAGGGCCTTTCCCCGCGCTGCCCCTTCTGCCTACAACACTGCTTCAAGCCTTGGCTCACTTCTCATTTTCTCAAGGAAACCAGCTTATATTGCAGGTTGCCTAGCCACTGCCCACCCACACCCCCAGACTGCTCCCTAACCTTGCTCTGCTTTTAGTTTGTTTTTTTTTTTTTAGTAGCACTTACCTTCTTCTAAAATAACATAAATCTGGGGCGCCTGGGTGACTCGGTTCAGCGTCTGCCTTTAGCTCAGGTCATGATCCAAGGGTCCTGGGATCAAGCCCTGTGTCGGGCTCCCTGCTCCACAGGGAGTCTGCTTCTCCCTCTCCCTCTGCCTGACACTCCCCATGCTTGTGCTCTCTCTCTCTCCCAAATAAAAAAATAAGATCTTAAAAAAAAATAAAATAAATAAAATGACATAAAGTTTACCGTATTTACTGCTGTCTGCTTCCCTGTTCCTCCTCAACCCTCCTTTCCCCTTCCTTGGGTCTTGCTAGAATGTATCCAACAGATATATCCAAAGTACTGAAGCAGTCCCTGGTACAGAAAGGATATTCATTTAAAGATATTTGCTTTCGTAAATAAAATCTTTAAAGGAATGGGCACCTGGGTGGCTCAGTCTGTTAGGTATCTGCCTTTGGCTTGAGTCATGATCCCAGGGTCCTGGGATTGAGTCCTGCATCGGGCTCCCTGCTGAGCTTCTCCCTCTCCTCCCTCTGTCCCTCCCCCTGTTCATGTTCTCTCTCTCTCTCTCTCAAAGGAATAAATAAATAAAATCTTAAAAAATATATTTACTTTCTGGGTTGCCTGGATGGCTCAGTCAGTTAAGCGTCTGACTCTTGATCTCAGCTCAGGTCTTGATCTCAGGGTCATGAGTTCAAGCCCCATGTTGGGGGCCACGCTGGATGGAGCCTACTTAAAAATTTTGTGTTCTGAAAGAATGAAACTGAGGAGTGCATGAAGCTGGGTGGTCTCTCCTTCTTCCAGCTCCCTCTGCTTTCCCCAAACCTCTCTCAAAGAAGTTGACTTAGGACTTCAGTTAGACCTGCAGCAATCATTAAGGCAAATTATGGTTATTTCACATTCTTCCTTGGACTTTGGAGCCAATTTTTTTAAAGAGGGAAATTTTCAACAGTGTTAACGCCCTCTATCATCATTATTACAGCCTTAAGAATGATAAACTTGATATGGTCTACTTCTCCACTTTGATCCTACATTAGTCAAGGCCTCCTCAGGGATTTAATACATATTTCTTATTAGTATCTCTATCCTCATTTATTCTTGGCATATTTTGTGTCCACTCCCTAAACCTATGGAGTCACATTATAAGTTTAATATTAGCTGGGTAGAGATAGGGTTTTGTCAGGTAAAAAACAAAGGCAGGATGGGGGCGCCTGGGTGGTGCAGTCGTTAAGCATCTGCCTTTGGCTCAGGGCGTGATCCCAGCGTTCTGGGATCGAGCCCCACATCGGGCTCCTCTGCTGGAAGTCTGCTTCTTCCTCTCCCACTCCTGCTTGTGTTCCCTCTCTCACTGGCTGTCTCTCTCTGTCAAATAAATAAAAATAAAAATAAAATAAAATAAAATAAAATAAAATAAAATAAAATAAAATAAAATAAAATAAAAAACAAAGGCAGGATGAAGTTTTCTCAGTTGTTTTTTCATTGTTTCTTTCTTGTTTTGTAGCTTTTTTACCAGGGATCTCCCAATGTAAGGTCTATGCAGTGATGAGGGCTGCATCAGAGACTTTTTCTACCACCACGACCACCACCTCCATAACTCCTGGGAATAAAGAAGGAGAGAAAACTACAAGTATTGATGATTTTTCTAGCCCTTTGAAAGAAGGTACAGAATAAGGAGGAGTGAGACAAGAACAGAAAGAAAAAGAAACACTTTTAGCCCCAACATGAGTTTGAGTTTTCTACGGTTTTCTGGGAGGTTGAGTAATTACATGGATTTCACGTCAGAAAATCACTCCATTTCTTATGGAAAAAAAAATCAGCTTCTCTAAAGAAGGTCCCAGAAATGTACGTAGTTTGACACTATTAATAATCTTTTACCTCCACCCAAGTGAGCTGGTGGCCAGGTTGGGGGACAGAATGAATCGTATTTGTGTAGTAGGTGATTCTAGGCATTGCATGTGTAGACGGACAACGTTTCAACACTAAGCATCGTGACAATGAGGACAACAACCAACTGCATGTTTTCATCTACACTGTTTTTAGGAAATGGTTCTCCCCAAATTGGCCAGGACTCAACTTCTATAATATTTCAGTTTAGTTTACATCCCAGTTCCCATGGGAGAAATGTAAATATAAGATTAGTAATAACAAGATGCATATGAGCCATTTGTCCCCAAGTTTGCCTTTTGACCCAAAAGAAATCCAATTCACCTTTGTTCCTTTACTCCCCACTGCAGTCAAGAGAAGCACAGGGAAGGTGATTTTCTGATCCCACACAGTGTGTCTGTCTGAGCACAAGGGGAGAGACCCTTAGAGGGTGCTGGTGAAAGAGGAGTTCAGAATTCCCTGAGCACCAACCCCCTACCTCCCCTGAAAGTAACGCAAGAATCACTCCTACTTGATCATGGCCAATCCCAAATTCCAGGGAAGGTGACTCATTGGGAAGAGGCTTCAAAGGAGATTAGAGCAGAGCCCAAGATGCCTACCCCACTCCTGACTGAGATGGAACTGGAAATTCAGCCTATTGTGTCTGCATCCGGTGGGGTCCCTATTAGTCTGGGGAGCTAGAAGAACTTCATGTCAGAGGATCAATCTCTTCCCTCTCTCAAGTTTTCTTTTCTCCCTCTTCTACTCCTCTCTCTGCTTTTAGACACAGATGAGAACCTAAAGAAGAGGCAGAAATGGAGCACTGTGGTCAAATTTCTGATTGCTGTCACCCTGTTATTCAGTGGAGTCGCCATTATAGTGTTTGTCATTTTTGAAGTCCCATGCCCTGTAAGTTTGTTGATGCATTGGGTCCCTGGACTTGATCTATAAACACTTTCTTCTGGGGGCCCCTGGGTAGCTCAGTTGGTTAAGCGTCTGACTCTTGATCTCAGCTCAGGTCTTGATCTCAGGGTCATGAGTTCAAGCTCTGCATTGAGCTCCATGCTCGGCATGGAGCCTACTTTAAAAAAATGTTTATAAAGACTTTCTTCTGCTCCAGAGGCAGGCTCGCATAATGAAAAAAGTGCAGACTCTGGGGTTTGGATAGAACTGCCACTCACACTCACTAGCTGCTTGACTTCTCCAACATGAGCTGGCTCATCTGTAAAATGGGACTAATGATATTTGCCTCTCCTGGTGTGTTTGAAGGTTAACTAAGATCCCGTGTGAAAGGCACCTGGCACATTGGCGGTGCTTGCTAAATGCAAGTGCCTGCCCTCTGCTGTACTTGACATTCTCTAGGGAGGACAGATCCAATGAGATTGAATGTTAAAACAAAACAAAACAAAACAATTTTCTTTAAATGGCCTGACAGGAGGTTTGCAAGGTAACCAAAGGCATACCAGCCACCTGAAATTAACACCAGCCACTTTCTCCCTTCAGAGTCAATGCCGGGGAGCCAGAGAGCTATGCCAATGCCAGCGGTTGTGGAGAAGGCAAAGGAAGGAAGGCCAGCAACCTGCGGCAGCTAAATCCCAACCTGAGTCTCAGCCCAAGAAGGAAAGTGGTCTCTGTATGGTTTATGTCATTTACTTGGAGAAAATGAGGTTAATATCTAAGTGCTGGGAGACGGGGAGCTGCTTCAGTTATGAAGCTAATGTTGGTGTTTCTTTTATGTGTCACGAAATCGGTAGGTATTTGTACTACTGTTTTGTTTTCCTAACATCAGCACAGGGTATTTATTGAAAATATATTATTTCTGAGCCCCAGATATCATCAGTCAGAATGTCTAGAGTGGGGCCAGGAATCTTATTTTTTAAGATTTTTAATGACCCCCCCCTAAGTAGAGGTGGATTTATTGTGAAATTAATGAAGCTTAAACTTTAGGACCCATGGGACCTGTATAAAGCTTGTATCTAATTTTGTATTCTTAAAATTCATATTCTTTTTCTTAAAAAAAAAAGGTACCCCCAAATTGTAAGAATTCAGAACCCACAGCATATGTATCCACCCCTGCCCCTAGGTAACTCTTACATACGACAAAGTTTAGGAATCACTGTCCTGAAAAGTTTGAATACTTGGCAAAGTAGCTTCTTTCCTCCTGGCCCTTGGGTTTCCAGACAGCATCATAAGCTCCTATTGCCCTTTGCTGTCTAAAACGGACACAACACCACTGTTTCAGCACGGCTGCTTTAAATCCAGTTTCCCTACCAGAAGTGGACTCAGCCTTTCAATACCAGAAACTGATGCGTGCCTTCTCTATAACATCTACAACACTCACGAAGATGAGGTCTCCAAAACTTTTAATATTAAAGAAGGGGGGGGCGCCCGGGTGGTGCAGTTGGTTAAGCGACCGACTCTTGGTTTTGACTCAGGTCATGATCTCAGGGTCGTGAGATCAAGCCCCGTGTTGGGCTCCCCACTCAGTGCAGAGTCAGCTTGAGATTCTTTCCCTTTCTCCCTCTGCTCCTCCCCCCATTTGCACTCTTTCTCTAAATAAATAAATAAAGATAAAGAAATAAAATCATTCAAAAAATTAAATTAAAGAAGGAATCCACTTTTGCAGAATTAGAGCATTGAGAATGGGTCTCAAAGATTATCTAGTCTAGGATGGTACACATGTGGCTACTCTTTAATTCTGTGTCGACTGCACATGTCAATAATCAAGCACAGTACACTAGAAGCTGAATAAGTTCTGGAGATCTAACACACAAAACAGTGATTATGGTCAACAATACTGTATCGTATGCCCCCAAATTGCTAAGAAACTACATTTTAAATGTCCTCGCCACAAAAAGAACTGATAATTATGACATGATAGAGGTGTTAGGGCGGTAATCATATTGCAATATGTAACCATATGTGGTTGGGCGCTTGGGTGGCTCAGTTGGTTAAGTGTCTGCCTTCGGCTCAGGTCATGATCTCAGGGTCCTGGGATCAAGCCTTGCGTTGGGCTTCATGCTCAGCGGGGAGTCTGCTTCTTCCTCTGCTTCTGTTCCTCCCCACTGCTCATGCTCATTCTTTCTCTCAAATAAATAAATAAAATCTTTTAAAAAAATAAATGTATGCAATCAACACACTATACACAAACTTACACAATGGCATATGTAAATTATATCTCAATCTTTAAAGCTGAAGCATAGCTCTTTCCATCCAAGCATGGTATCAGAGTATTTCTTATCCCAGTGTTTCACGTACCTAATGCCAATTTATTTGTCATCTCTGGTCTAGGTTACTACTTTCTATAATCTGGTTTCTGCTAATATTGGATGATGAGCTCATGTAAATTAGTATGATTTAATCATAGGACGTATGTTTAGTTCTTTATTCCAATCTGCATTTTCATTTCTACCGAACACTGGGAGAAATAGGCCTGAAAGGGAATAAAAAGACTAGTCCAGAGTTAGAGGTAACCATGATTGAGCCCCACACTGGGCTCCCTGCTCAGTGGAGAGCTGTTTCTCCCTCTGCCCCTTATCCCACTGGTGCTCTCTCTCAAATAAACAAATAAAATCTATAAAAAAAATAGTTACGCCTTTAGAAAGAACACAGAAAGTCAGATGGGACATGGAATCAGATACACCAAGAGTGGAATGGGATTAGTAAAAAATATTTGGTCCACAGAGACTCAGATCTCTGTCTCTTTTCAAACATAGTGAGAGTGTGTGAGTCTGATTCAAGAAATGAAATACAATCCCTGTGCAACTGGGATCCAAAGTAGCTGCATACCCAGAGCTTTTTCCATTCAAGGCAAATGGGTCAAGCAAGGGGTGGATGGGCTCTTTGCTAGTGGGTTACAGGGTCCAACCAACTGTAGGTTCTCGTGCATAAACAAGTGTACTTGCTGATATTTTCTGTGTAAATACAATAACTTTTCCTAGAATTACTGGGTTACAAAGAGGCAAATGATGTGTACTTGGAATTAAATGGGGTTTTGTACTAAGCCATCTCTGCGTTGGTACATGAAGGAATACCCATTTGCATCCTCTTTATTGCGTATTTCCTTTCAATTTCTAGGTTGGACAAGATGCTCCCAACTCATCAAGCTCGAAGAAAACTGCAGGGATCACTATCATCCATGAGACATACTTCTGAAAAGCTCGTCTCTGTTTCACACACTGAACAAAGGATACTGCACTGTCTTCTCCCTATTATTAACCAATATCGGCAGGTTCTTGGGAATTTACTCATATCTTCAGCAGAGACATTACAATCAAACACTGACGCCAGGCCAGGGAAGGAGGAGCCTGGGCTTAGCAGTCAGACTTACCTTCATGCCACTACAACTGTCTTGGCCACAAGCCTCTGAGATTCACTTCATCCATCCACAGAACACGGGTATCTTTTCATCCCATCAAATGAGAACAAAAAGCCTTCCCTCTGAGCACTATGAATGGACCCATTGCTCTCTTTGACAAAAGGTTTAAACACAGCCTCCAAATGGCAAGGCAGCCACTAGTGTGGCACAGTTCACCAACTCCTCTGTTATCCTCACAGCTGGTTTCATGCTCACTGGCTCTCAACTGGCTTCGGGTGGGGATTCCTGTCTTCCCAGGCTGATGTTCATAGGGTTTTATGATTTAGCCTCTGCCCTACATGAGCTAACCACACACTGGTGAGGGGAACATGACCCTAAGCATTCCAGAATTCCTTCTTCTAAGTCATCCCCAAGGGGGTTAGGGACTGCATACGAACAGGACACACATGAGGTCTCCTGATAATCCACAACTCTTCAAGTGGGCCTGACATTACACCCCAAACCACAATGCTGAGCTGCATACATTTTTTTTTAAAGATTTTATTTATTTATTTGACAGAGAGAGAGACAGCCAGCGAGAGAGGGAACACAAGCAGGGGGAGTGGGAGAGGAAGAAGCAGGCTCACAGCAGAGGAGCCCGACGTGGGGCTCGATCCCGTAACGCCGGGATCACGCCCTGAGCCGAAGGCAGACGCTGAACCGCTGTGCCACCCAGGCGCCCCTGAGCTGCATACATTTTGAACAAGGATTCCAGAGCAAAATGTTGATGCTGATTTTTCTTACAAAGGCATAGCTCCGAGTCAAGTCTGACCTGCTCAAGTAAGAGTTTGTCTAGGAAGCAGGAACAACGGATGGTGAAGGGAACAGGGGTTAAGAAAAGGGAATGGCAGGAGGGATAAGACTGTTGTCCTGCTTCTAGTATTAGAGTCTTGAAACCATTCCATTTCATTTTGGCAAGCTGTCCTTGTCACTAAGTAATTCTGTTTTCTTGGTTCTCTGGTAAAAACCACCTATGGATTGTATCCTTCTCTCATTCACTTCAGGTACTGTCCAAAAAAGTGATTCTTAAAACTATACCAGCAGGGGAAAATATCTCGCTCCAAGCCCCGATTTATTATTCAAGCTGAGCCTGGAAGAGATGAAACAGATACAAAGCACGGAAGATGATAGTTTTGAAAATACAGGAGGTAGAGAGTACAGTGCACTGGGGCTGCCATTTGGATCAATGAGTATATTATTTGCACCCCACACTGATTCACAACACCGCCTCCAGTTTATCCTGCCATCTGTGGCTCAGTCTAACCATGAGATAGGGGGAGGAAAAAAAAAAAAAAACTTGCTCCTTCCCAAGACCACTAGGGAGGATGATTAAAAACATTCTATACTTAGAAGCTCTTGGTCTAGGACTGATGCCTACATTCATCCCCACTCTTCCCAGCCTCACCCACCGCAGAATGTCCTTTCATCCAGAAACATGAGGTTCCCCAGGAGACGAAAACTGTGGCAAAGTTTACATGTCTTAAATCTTCTGCAAGAGCATAATTTGGGTAACATTTGTACCGACTTTAGAGAAATTCACTGATGGAATCAAAATTGTGTATTTTGCTTTTTGGACAATTTGTTTCCTCTGACAGAGCGAGGGTCCTCTGAGGATTTTCTGACTCTCTCATTAGTTAACAGTTTTGAATCCCATATTCTCGTCCCAGTAGGGATCTTTGAAAACTGAGAGACGGGAGAGACAGCAGAAGGGAAGGGAGAACTCTGCTGTGGAGTTTGGGATGTGAAGTTTTAGTCTGCAGATCCCTTCACAGCAAGGCACAGTTCTCCCTGTCAGCACCATAGACTCAGCTATAGACTCAACTCGATAAAACAGTTTCTAAGGAGTGCCAATTACTCCTTCGGGAAGTGACAAGCCAGCAAGACTTCGACTGCAAATTCATTCTTAAGTTAGCATACTTTGTTTTTTGCTTATTAAAGGAGATTCTCATTGTAACAATTTTTAGGAAATGCTGGCTGTTGAAGGGAACAGGTTAAGAAACAACATCTGCTGTTTATCCTGTAAAGAATAAACGAAAAAACAAGAAATTATACCTAATCCCCCTCCCCAAGATAACCAGTGTCAATACTTTGATGTATCTCTTTACAGACATTATAAATACATATACATACATATAAAGACACGTTTCACAAATAACATCATATTCTCCACACCATTTTCAATCTGTCCTTCTTTTTTGGCTAATACATTATTACTGTGTTTCCAGTTGGCACAAGTAATTTTTATTTATTTTTTTTAGATTAAAAAAAATTTTTTTAAGTAATCTCTATGCCCAACATGGGCAAGAGGGCAGCATGCTCACAGCCCCGAGATCAAGAGTCACATGCTCTACTGACTGAGCCAGCCAAGCACCCCTAAATTTTTCTTTATTTTTTAAGTAATCTCTACACCCAACGTGGGGCTCAAAATCATGTGAGATTAAGAGTGACATGCTCTACCGACTGAGCCAGCCAGGCGCCCCTAGTTGGCACAAGTATTAAGTTGTGCGTTTTTTTCAAGTCTTAGAGTTGAGAAGCCTGGAAGTCATTCTATCTTTTGAAGGGCTCAAGTCACCTCAAAACTTTCTGATAGGCCCAAAAATTGAGGTGGGTTAATTGCTTAGGACAGAAAAGGCACATTCACAGGAACCCTTCAATTTAAACTTTTTTAAAGGTATTGCTGAATCACATTAATAGTTGCCATTGTGTGTTCATAGCAGCAACGTCCACAATAGCTAAATCGTGGAAGGAGCCAAGATGCCCTTCAACAGATGACTGGATTAAGAAGTTGTGGTCCATATATACAATGGAATATTACCCAGCTATCAGAAAGAACGAGTTCTCAACATTTGCTGCAACATGGATGGCACTGGAGGAGATAATGCTAAGTGAAATAAGTCAAGCAGAGAAAGACAACTATCATATGATTTCTCTCATCTATGGAACATAAGAACTAGGAAGATCGGTAGGGGAAGAAAGGGTTAAAGAAAGGGGGGTAATCAGAAGGGGGAATGAAACATGAGAGACTATGGACTATGAGAAACAAACTGAGGGCCTCAGGGGAGGGGGTGGGGGAATGGGATAGACTGGTGATGGGTAGTAAGGAGGGCACGTATTGCATGGTGCACTGGGTGTTATATGCAACTAATGAATCATCGAACTTTACATCGGAAACCGGGGATGTACTGTATGGTGACTAACATAATATAATAAAAAATCATTAATTAAAAAAAATTTTTTTTCTAAAAAGAAAAATAGTTGCCATCCTGTGTTACAAGCACAACTTTCTCCAATGTAAAGACTTAAAATATACAACAGTTTTATATTTTGTTTTGCCATTTATTTTTAACCTACGATTCATTTATACACCTATGATTCAAAAGATCAAAGTGACCTAGGACTCCCTGGACCTCTGAAAGGCCTGAGCAGGACACCCACGTCCCTCTTTTTCTGGGTTACTAATCAGACAGGGACTTAAGGATGGTTCTATCCTAATCATCCTCATCCCGACCCTTCTTATTTTAGAGCCTCTTTGAGCAGTGTTCAGCAGATTCTGACCCAAAGCACTTTTCCTGTGTTTATGTTCAGAAATAGCCACTTTCCAAGGAAGTGTGGCTATATGTACTTATGACTAGGAGCTAGGAACCCTTCCTTTTTCTTTGCCTTGGACAGGCTGACAGTCTTATGACCCCTCCTCGCCTCACCCTCGGATCCTCTGCTCTCAGGATTCTACTTCTGGAGTTCACACATGCTGCCCTGAGTTGTCCGGTACACAGCCTAGTTCTCATGCTTGAAGCCTGAAGTTGCTGTGTTAATTTGTATATGTCTCTATTATTCTGAATCTGACAAAGCACGGTGTGCACAGAAGACACTCAAAACATATGCTGATAATGTCACTCCCTAAATGGATAGCTGCCGGCAGCATAACTGACTTCCTGGAAGAAAATAAGGTAATCTTTACTTTAAATCTAAGCTGCTGTTGCTTACCAGCATACAAACCAATGAGAGGCCATCCTGGAACTGTTGGTAACACCTGAATTTATCTCTCTGGACCTATATTCTTTTTTCTCTCATATTTATCCCTTCATCTTTCTCTTCCTGTTCCTTATTCTAACACTTTCCTGTTTCCTTCTTTTCCTTTTCCTTATTCAGTGACTTGACTAACCAGTCATCTCATACCAGAAATTTACCTTAATCTGAATTCTTAGAGAACTTGGATCCGTGTCTATGGTTACATTTCAGGTCCCCAAAGCCTTTTTTCTAACTAACCTTCCTGTGTGTGGTAGAGTGTAGACCTTGGGCTGGAATATACAAACTTTTACCAGACTCTTGTGAATTTGCGCCACCCAGTGGCCGAAGTTGCTAACTTCCTCCTCTAAAAAAAGTGGGCAAAAACAAATGAAAACAAGCAAATGTACCCTCCTTACTACCCATTCCCCCTTCTGACATATTGCATGGTGCACTGGGTGTTATACACAACTAATGAATCATCGAGCCTTATATCGAAAACCGGGGATGTACTGTATGGTGACTAACATAATATAATAAAAAATCATTATAAAAAAAAAAAAGAAAATAAGCAAATGTAAACAAATGTGAAGTCCGTATGTATTATTGGCCCAAAGGGGAGGGGACATTCATAACAGCGAAATTCTTTCCTATTTTAAGTCTGTTTTCTAAAATTTAAAATAGGATGGAGAAGGATATGTTCAGAAGCATAGTGTCATGGTCTCCACAGAATAAGACGATGTCTGGAAGATCTTATTCAGAAGGATTTATTCAGGTCATGACTGCCCCCTAATGTACTGGAAAAGAAGAATAAACAATGCAGTCTATACTATAAAGTCCTTATTGCCCTCTAGAAGAACCAAACATTCAACAGAAGAGACACTAAAATTGAAGACTCACAATTTATACATATGATAATACCAGATAGCAGTTTATTTCCCCTACAGTGAATCTTCGGGGGGTGGGGTAGGGGTAGTGCCTGAGTGGCTCAATCAGTTAAGCATCTGACTCTTGATCTCAACTCAGGTCTTGATCTCAGGGTCGTGAGTTCAAGCTTTGCGCGGGGCTCCACGCTGGACATGGAGCCTACTTTAAAAAAGAAATAATTAAAATGAATTTTCTCAGACATGTCTGTGTCTAGGACATATAATAAGGCGTAGAATTCATGGGTTGTAGGTTACATATATCTTCAACTTTGCTAGACCGCGTATAGTTTTCCAAAGCGGGTGTACCAAATACATTCCCACCAGCAGAATATTATCCCACTATCTCCCTAACTTGAAAATCAGACTTAAAACTTTTCGCCAATCTTATCTCTATGACGTAATATGTCATCGTTGTTCTTATGCATATTTTCCTGCTTAATAGTGAGGCTGAGGATCCTTCCACATATTTGCATTCAGGTTTTCTCTTGCTTGCTTATAACCTTTCCCCCCTTTTTCTTTTTCGGGTTGTTATTGATCCTTTTTTTCTTTTCTTTTTTTTTTTTTTTAAGATTTTAAGTAATCTCTACACCCAGCATAGGGCTTGAACTCACAACCCCGAAATCGAGAGTCCCACGCTCTACTAACTAAGCCAGCCAGGAGCCCCTGTGAGTCTCTATTTACTGTTATATAAGTCTGTATTCTTGGCTATATTCTTGGATACTAATTGTCTGTGAAACATGTTACAAAGTGTATTTCTAAGATATTATTCCTCAACATGCACATTTATACATAAAAAGCAACCATCAGGCTCTGAAGCTCTGGGAATCCCATTTGGCTCCAAGAATTTGTTTTGACATTGCCTTCCATGGCTGCATTTAAAAAGCTGTTTGACAAATTAAAACTCCCACAAAACCAAACATATTTCTTAGAAGGATTGCAAGGACTCCCATCTTGGAGGACTCCGCTTTGCCAACACATCCATGACAAAATAAAGTAGTTGGGTCCTCAGATTGTCCAACCCCATTCAACTCTTGATGGCAGGAAGAGAAAAAAAAAAAAAAAGCAGGTCTCATGAAGCTACTAGTATCTGCCATTGTCTTATTCTGAAATTAAACCAGCTAAGTAACGCACAGGTTCAATTTCAGAATGATTTATTTAGATATTTTTTTCCTAGGCATTTGTGATGACTCCATAGTGTTGAAGAGAACTGCAACATGCAGGGACAGCTAATCTCCTGGGCCTGTTTTCCACTAAAAAGCACAGAGCTCTCAAGGGTAAGCCATAAAGTACCTTTGCCCAACATTTTTATTTGTCTAAGCACGGGGAAGATGAACTTTGGCAGAATAGACAGTCCATGAGCCAAAGCAACATCCCTTTAGGGAAGCGTGGCCTCCTTTTCTCTCCGTTGCGATGTCACTATTTACCCTTTCAGCTCCCTCCTTCCCATCCAGATAGGAAATAATCTGATTCACATACTCAATGAAATCCTTTTCCCTCCACCTACGCATTCTTCCTGGTGGATGAAGTTTAAACCTTTGTCTTCTAACTGTAGATGGTAGTAACAGCTAACATTTCATGCACATCTGTTAAGTAAGAACAAAGGCTTTGTCTTCTGCTAAAGTAACATTAGGAAAACAAGTAGGTTAAGGAGCATATCGCCAGCCTAAACTACTACAAGAGCCTCTATCTCCCCATACTTGCTCTCTTTTTTTTAATGTTTTTTTTTATTATATTATGTTAGTCACCATACAGTACATCCCCAGTTTCCGATGTAAAGTTCGATGATTCATTAGTTGTGTAAAACACCCAGTGCACCATGCAATACGTGCCCTCCTTACTACCCATCACCGGTCTATCCCATTGCCCCACCCCCCTCCCCTCTGAGGCCCTCAGTTTGTTTCTCATAGTGCATAGTCTCTCATGCTTCATTCCCCCTTCTGATCACCCCCCCTTTCTTTAACCCTTTCTTCCCCTACCGATCTTCCCAGTTCTTATGTTCCATAGATGAGAGAAATCATACGATAATTGTCTTTCTCTGCTTGACTTATTTCACTTAGCATTATCTCCTCCAGTGCCGTCCATGTTGCAGCAAATGTTGAGAACTCGTTCTTTCTGATAGCTGAGTAATATTCCATTGTATATATGGACCACAACTTCTTAATCCAGTCATCTGTTGAAGGGCATCTCAGTTCCTTCCACGATTTGGCTATTCTGGACAATGCTGCTATGAACATTGGGGTGCATATGGCCCTTCTCTTCACTACGTCTGTATCTTTGGGGTAAATACCCAGTAGTGCAATGGCAGGGTCATAGGGTAGCTCAATTTTTAACTTTTTAAGGGACCTCCACACTGTTTTCCAGAGTGGCTGTACCAACTTGCATTCCCACCAACAATGTAGGAGGGATCTCCTTTCTCCACATCCTCTCCAGCAATTGTTGTTTCTTCCTTGTCAATTTTTGCCATTCTAACTGGTGTAAGGTGGTATCTTAGTGTGGTTTTGATTTGAATTTCCCTGATGGCTAATGATTTTGAACATTTTTTCATGTGTCTGTTAGCCATTTGTATGTCATCATTGGAAAAGTGTCTGTTCATATCTTCTGCCCATTTTATGATTTGTTTGTTTCTCGTGTATTGAGTTTGAGAAGTTCTTTGTAGATCTTGGATACCAGTCTTTTATCTGTAGCATCATTTGCAAATATAGTCTCCCATTCGGTGGGCTGCCTCTTAGTTTTTTTGACTGTTTCCTTGGCTGTGCAGAAGCTTTTTATCTTGATGAAGTCCCACAAGTTCAATTTGTCTTTTGTTTCTCTTGCCTTTGGAGATGTGTCATGAAAAGGGTTGCTTTGGCCGATGTCGTAGAGGTTGCTGCCTATGTTCTCTAGGATTTCAATGGATTCCTGTCTCACATCGAGGTATTTCATCCATTTGGAGTTTATTTTTGTGTATGGTGTGAGAGAGTGGTCAAGTTTCATTCTTTTGCATGTAGCTGTCCAATTTTCCCAGCACCATTTATTGAAGAGACTGTCTTTTTTCCACCAGATGTTTTTTCCTGCTTTATCAAAGATTAGTTGCCCAAAGAGCCGAGGGTCCATTTCTGGGTTCTCTATTCTGTTTCATTGGTCTATGTGTCTGTTTTTGTGCCAGTACCATGCTGTCTTTGTGATCACAGCTTTGTAGTACAGCTTGAAATCCGGCATTGTGATGCCCCTGGCTTTGTTTTTCCTTTTCAACAGTTCCTTGGCGATTCGGGCCTTTTCTGGTTCCATACAAATTTAAGGACTATTTGTTCCAGTTCTTTGAAAAATGTCATCGGTATTTTGATCGGGATAGCACTGAAAGTGTAGATTGCTCTGGGTAGCATGGACATTTTAACTATGTTAATTCTTCCGATCCATGAGCATGGAATATTTTTCCATCTTTTTGTGTCTTCCTCAATGTCTTTCAAGAGTGATTTATAGTTTCTAGAATATAGGTCCTTTACGTCTCTGGTTAAGTTAATTCCAAGGTAACGTATGGTTTTTGGTGCTATTGTAAATGGGATGCATTCCCTAATTTCTCTTTCTTCAGTCTCGTTATTCGTGTATAGAAATGCAACTGATATCTGAGCATTGATTTTGTATCCCACCACATTACTGAATTGCTCTATAACTTCTAATAGTTTGGGAGTGGATTCTTTTGGGTTTTCCACATAGAGTATCATGTCATCTGCAAAGAGAGACAGTTTGACTACTCTGCGGATTTGGATACCTTTTATCCCTTTTTGTTGTCTGATGGCTGTTGCAAGGACTTCTAGTACTATGTTGAATAATAGTGGCGAGAGTGGGCATCCTTGTCGTGTTCCTGATCTTAAGGGAAAGGCTTCCAGCTTTTCCCCATTGAGAATGATATTTGCTATAGGCTTTTCATAGATGGTTTTTATGAGATTGAGAAATGTACCCTCTATTCCTACACTCTGAAGGGTTTTAATCAGGAAAGGATGCTGTATTTTGTCAAATGCTTTTTCTGCATCAATTGAGAGGATCATATGGTTCCTGACTCTTTTCTTGTTGATATGATGTATCACGCTGATCGATTTGCGAATGTTGAACCACCCTTGCATCCCAGGGATGAATCCCACTTGGTCATGATGGATAATCCTTTTAATGTACTGTTGGATTCTATTAGCCAGGATCTTGTTGAGGAATTTGGCGTCCATATTCATTAGGGAAATCGGTCTGTAATTCTCCTTTTTGATGGGGTCTTTGCCTGGTTTGGGGATCAAGGTAATATTGGCCTCATAGAATGAGTTTGGTAGCTTTCCTTCTGTTTCTATTTTTTGAAATAGCTTTAGGAGAATAGGTATTATTTCTTCTTTGAATGTTTGGTAGAATTCCCCAGGAAAACCATCCAGGCCTGGAGTTTTGTTATTTGGAAGGTTGTTTATCACGGACTCAATCTCTTCATAATTAATTAGCCTGTTTAAAAAATCAATTTCTTCCTGTTTCAGTCTTGGTAGTTTATAGGTTTCCAGGAAGGCCTCCATCTCTTCCAGATTGCTTAATTTATTGGCATAAAGCTGTTGATAAAAGTTTCTAATAATCCTTCCAATTTCATTGGTGTTGGTTGTGACCTCTCCTTTTTCATTCATAATTTTATTAATTTGGGTCCTTTCTCTATTCTTTTGGATAAGTCTTGCCAGTCGTCTGTCAATTTTATTAATTCTCTCAAAGAACCAGCTTCTAGTTCTGTTGATCTGCTCTACTGTACTCCTGGTTTCTAATTCATTGATTTCTGCTGTAATCTTGGTCAACTGCTTCCTCGTGCGTGGATTAGGTCTGTCCCTCTGTTGCTGTTCCAGCTTCTTGAGGTGAGAATATAAAAACTGCATTTTAGATTTTTCTATTCTTTTGAGTGACGCTTGGATGGCTATGTATTTCCCCCTTAGGACTGCCTTTGCAGTGTCCCATAGGTTTTGCACCGTTGTGTTTTCATTCTCGTTGGTCTCCATAAATTGTTTAAATTGATTTTTGATTTCCTGGTTTATCGAATCATTCCTGAGCAGGATGGTTCTTAGTCTCCAAGTGTTTGAGTTTCTTCCAAATTTTTCCTTGTGGTTGAGTTCCAATTTCAAAGCATTGTGGTCTGAGAATATGCAGGGAATCATTTCAGTCTTTTGGTATCGGTTGAGACCTGTTTTGTGTCCCAGAACATGGTCTATTCTTGAGAATGTTCCATGGGCATTAGAATAGAATGAGTATTCTTTGGTTCTGGGGTGTAGTGTTCTATATATATCTATGAGGTCCAACTCGTCGAGTATGGCATTCAAAGCCCTTGTTTCTTTGTCTATTTTTTGCATGGGTGTTCTGTCTATTTCTGATAGTGGGGTATTGAGGTCCCCTACTATGAACGTATTTTTATCTATATGTCTCTTTATTCTGGTTAAGAGTTGGCTTGTGTATCTTGCTGCTCCCCTGTTGGGGGCATATATATTTATAATTGTCATATCCACTTGTTGGATACATCCTTTAAGAATAATATAGTGCCCTTCTGTGTCCCTAACTATAATCTTTAGTTTAAAATCCAATCTGTCTGATATGAGAATTGCTACCTCAGCTTTCTTTTGAGGTCCACTGGCGTGAAAGATGGTATTCCATCCCTTTACTTTCAGTCTGAATGTATCTTTAGATTCAAAATGAGTCTCTTGTAGACAGCAAATGGATGGGTCATGTCTTTTTATCCAATCTGCAACCTGTGGCAAAATGGGAGCATTTAGGCCATTTACATTGAGACTGATTATTGAGAGATATGATTTTAATGATGCCATGTTGCCAGTAAAGTCTTTGTTTCTATCGATTGTGACTTTCTGTTCTGTATCACTCTTGGGGCCTTTTTACCTTTATAGAACCCCCCTTAATGTCTCCTGTAGGGCTGGTTTCATGCTTACGAAATTGGTCAATGGCGATTCTGGAAGTTCTTTGTTTCTCCATCAATTCCGAATGACAGCCTTGTTGGATAAAGGATCCTTGGCTGCATGTTTTTCTCTGAAAGAGCTTTAAAAATGCCCCCCAAACCCTTTCTCTCATTCCAGGTCTGTGTAGACAGGTCTGACGTAATTCTGATACCTTTGCGTTGGTACGTGAGAAATTTCTTTGCCTTGGCTGCTTTCAATACTGTATCCTTGGATCTAATATTTGAGAAATGCACTATGACTTGACGTGGCGTAGGTCTGTCGTCGTTGAGCTTGGGGGGGGGGGTCCTCTCTGCCTCTTGGACACGAATGTTTGTTTCCCTTGCTAGATTAGGGAAGTTTTCAGCTACAATTTGTTCAAATATCTCTTCTAGACCTCTGTTTTTCTCCACCCCCTCAGGGATGCCAATGATTCTGACATTGGAACGTTTCATTGAGTCAGTAATCTCCCGTAACCTGCATTCTTGAGCGTGGGTTTTTTTTAAGTCCAGATTCTATTTTAACTTTCTCTTCTACTAACCCATCCTCCAATTCGCTGATACATTCTTCTGCCTCATTCACCCTGTCCATCAGAGCCTCTAGTTTTGACTGCATTTGGCTCATAGAATTTTTAATTTCTGCCAGATTCGCTCTCATTTCCGCCCTTAGAGATTCTATATTCTCATTAACATTTTTGTTAATACTTTTTTCAAGTCTACACATCATCTTGACCATTGTTACTCTGAATTACATTTCTGGTAATTTGGTTATACCCATATCCATTAGTTCTGTGGCAGAGGCTATAGACTCATTGTCTTTCCTTTGCTGGGGGGGATTTCTCCTTCTCTTCATTCTGATGAGGAGAGGTTGTGGGGTTGTCCAGAGCCCAAATTATTGACCAGGACCCAGGCCATGCGCCCTTGTTTTATAGGGATCTTAGGGATGTAGGCTTCTTGATTTTTCAGCCTGCCTTCTGGGGGAGGGGCCTGCCACGCCGATACTCAGGCAACCCTGTTTGGGTAGAGTCTTCGTGTCCCCTGCGAGGGGGAATGGGGGGGGCACACTGTGAGCCAGTATTTCCAGGCTTTTGTTCTCTGGCGGCTTTCCCTGGCGGTTTGCTGTGCCTCTTCTGAGAGTCAGAGCAGCAGTGGCCAAATCTCAGCCTCTGTCTCAGAACAGAGGGATCGTGGACCGTTCTCCACTGATGATCTGGCCACTTTAACTCTGTTTCTGTTGGTGCTGCTCAACCCTGCAGCGTTCCGGGATGTGCGCCCCACACCCGGCGTCCCAGCCCTCACTCCCAGGGCCAGCGCGTCTCTGTCCTTTGTGTTTCTAACACTGCCAGCCGCCAGCCGCCCCCGCACGTTCCCCGGCTCACGGTCCCAGTCTGCTCTCTCGCGGGTGCCAGTCCTCAAGTCCTCCCGCTCCCCCGTGCAGGTGGCTACCGTTTCCCGGCACCCGAACGTGGCGGCTCCCTCCTCCTTCCGTTTATCTTCTGATATCTTGCACGGATTCACAGCTCCCCGCTTCGTACCTCAATACTCAGCGCTGGAGATGTTCATTTGTAGAGATCCAGATGTATCCTCCTGCGTCTCAGGCTGATTCCATGGATGTTCAGGCTGGTCGGGTACCTATCCAGCTTGACTCAGGGGACCGGCTGAAAAAGGGGTCCCCTACTCCTCCGCCATCTTAACTCCTCTCCCATACTTGCTCTCTTGCTTCTCTTTAATCTGTACACAGTTCTCCACACTGCAGCCAGAATGAGCTTCTCAACATGCAAATTTAATCGTGCTACTCCTCTGCTAAAAACCACCCAGGGGCTTCCCACTGCTATCAGGATAAAGCCCCAAATCCTTAACGAGACTGCTAAGGCCTTGAATAGTCTAGCCTGTCTCCTTCTCCAGTCTCATCTCCCCTCCCCGTTCCCCTTCCTCTAGCTTCGGCCACAGTGGACCAGTTTCCTTCTTTCTTGCCTGGGGGCCTATGCTGTTCTCTGAGGCTCCAACACCGTTTCCACTCCCATAACGCACCTTCCCCCTCCTTCACTACTCTTTGCCTATTTAACTCTTACTCATATTTCAGATATTGGCTCAACAGCTACCTCTGCCACGGAGTCCTCCCTGACCTCTCAAACTCCACCAGGTTTATTGCGTAAATGTCCTCCATGGAATTCATCTGTTTGTCATTGTTCTCCTGTGGCATTTGATAGACGCCTCTCTCATAGAGATGAGATACATTGAGAGCTGGCACTGTGCCTGTTTACTTACATTGTGTCCCTAGTTCTAGAACTGTGTCTGAGATGTGTAGGAATTTCATAAATAACTGGCCTTCCTGAAAGGTGAGACAAATAGGGGCTGAGTTGGTTCTCTTCCTGAACTCTCTTCCCTTGAAGGTTCTCAGATCCTAGAAATTTATTTTTTTTAATTATTTTTTAAAGATTTTATTTATTTATTTATTTTGAGAGGGAGAGAGAAAGAGAGCATGAGCAGGGGGAAGGGCAGAGGGAGAAGGAGAAGCAGGCCTCCCTCCCACCGATCAGGGAGCCTAACACACAAGCTTGATTCCAGGACCCTGGGATCATGACCTGAGCCAAAGGTAGATGCCTAACCGACTGAGCCACCCAGGTGCCACGATCCTAGAAATTTATAACCCATCCTCTCTGTGTCTTCCCTTCTTTCACCGTGAGTCACCAGCCTGGGCTCCACCTCACTTAACCCTCTGAACAACCTTCCTTCCTCTGAAGGAACTACAATTATTATCTGCATATTATGAAGAGAAAATGGAGGATCGGCCACTTGCACAAGGTCCCAGAGCTAGTAAGTGACAGAGCTAGGATTCCAACGCAGGTAGGTGACCTCAAAATCTCTACTCTCTTAACCACTACATATAAGCCCTGGCAATTTACATCTTCAATTGATATTTCACTTGACTGGTTGACCTCTTCCTTATCTACTTCTTTTTATAGGGAGGATTAGCCCTTTGTGATATGAGTTGCAAGCGTTTTTCTATTTTGCCACTTACGTTTTGACATTAAGGTGTTAGTTTGTTTGGCAGAAATTGTGAGCTGTGTGTAGTCAAATTATTAACCTCTGCTTTTACATCTTCTGTATTCTGAATCATAATTAGATTTTCCTTCCCCGTGCCAAGATTCTAAACGAGTTTTGTCATATTTTGTTTTCAATTTTTATATTTTTAAATATTTAATCAAGTTGGGGTTTATCCTGGTGTGAGGTACAAATTGACACTCTTGTTTTCAATTTTTATATTTTTATTTAAATATTTAATAAAGGTGGGGTTTATCCTGGTGTGAGGTACAAATTGACACTTATTTTTTCCCAGATGGTTATTCAATTGTCCACACCATTTACTGAGTAGCCCACCTTTACTATATACTAAGCTCCTGTACTTATTTTGGTTTATTTCTATACATTCTATTGTTATATGCTTGTATAATTAGTACTTTTTCTTTTTTCCAATGAGCATTTTTTAACGTTTATCTTTGACTTCTCCATAGTATTTGGCACTGTTGACTAATTCATTTTCTTTGATGTACTTTCAGTGCTATATTGCTAGATTACTGAACAGGTGAATAAACATGTACTTAGGGCACGAGCAAGTCAGGGGCAGCAAAATAATAATGATGAAGATATAATCACAGAGGTCACCATAGGAAAAATCAGAACTTTGTTTGACCGTCCCTACACATAGTTTATGGCTTATAATATTTTTATTTTAAAGATTTAAAAATTTTAAAAAAGATTTTACTTATTTGAGAGAGAGAGAGGAGAAGCAGAAGGGGAAGGAGAGGGACAAGCAGACTCTGTGCTCAGAGCGGAGCCCCACAAGGGCTTGATCCTACGACCTGGATGCCACGACTCATCACCTGAGCCAAAACCAAGAATCAGAAGGTTAACCGACTGAGCCACCCAGTCACCCCTAAAATTTTTTTTAAAATAAACTCTACACCCAACGTGGGGCTCCAACTTATGACTCTAAGATCAAGAATCACATGCTCTACTGACTGAGCCAGCCTGTGGCTTCAACATTTCCACCTGTTTGTGCTAACTCCCTAATCCGTGTATCTGACCTAGACCTTTCCCTTAGCTTTTGAATCTGTCTAGTGAAGGTCACCTGTACATCCTACAGACACCTCACACTCAACATATCCCAAACAAAACCTCCCCCTTTCCCTTCAGGTCTGCTCTTTGCCTGATGTTCTCTCTCTTGGTGAGTAGCACCATTATCCATCTAGTCAAATATGCTGGACATTGGAAATCATTTTTAATTCTACCATTTATCACTTTTCTCTCCCTAATTGCTTTTTTAAAAAAGATTTTATTTATTTATTTGAGAGAGAGAGAGAGAGCATGAGAGGGAGGAGGATCAGAGGGAGAAGCAGACTCCCTGCTGAGCAGTGAGCCCAATGCGGGACTCGATCCTCGGACCCCAGGATCATGACCTGAGCCAAAGGCAGACACTTAACCAATTGAGCCACCCAGGCACCCTAATTAATTGCTTCTTAAATGCCTTAAATCCATTTCTTCTTCCTCATCCCCATTCCAATGGTGCCAGTTCAAGCTCTCATCATCTCTTACTTGGGATTGCTGAACCCCCTGGCCTTTCATTTTGCTACTTTTTAGTCCACATCACTGCCAGAGAGATTAAGGTCTAAAACTCAGATGAATGATAACACTCATGCTTCAGTGGCTCTCCATGGCCACTGAGAGAGTAAAGGGTCAAACCCACTATGGTCTGGCCTCTGTCTACCCATATGGCATCATGCACAGTGGCCCTCCTTTCTTGCTCCCTGTACTCCAATCATATAGACCAACTGGCCACCCTATTTCATGCCTCTGTCCTTTGAATAATTTGTTCCTTCTGCTTGGAATTTCCTTCCCACCCTTCTCCAAGACTTAACTCATCACTTTCCAGAGACTTACACCTTAATTCTCCCTACAATTGACTAATCTCTTCTTGGAGCTCTTAGTGTATCTAATACATCTGTTAAAACACATGTTATCTTGTATTGTAATTATTTCCATGCATATCTGTCTCCCCAACTGGACAGTGAGGATCTTTTTTTTAAAAAAAAATGTTTTGTTTATTTCAGAGAGAGAGAGAATGTGAGCACATGAGCGGGGGGAGGGGCAGAGGGACGAGCAGACTCCCTGCTGAGTGTGGAGCCCAAGATCATGACCTGAGCCGAAGTCAGATGCTTAACCAACTGAGCCACCCAGGCGCCCCTAGACTGTGAGCATCTTTTTGAAAGAAGAGACTATTTCATTAGTCATTGAATCTCTAGTACCTGGCATAGTCCTTGTCCTAGAGTAGGGCTAAATAATATTTACAAGGTAAAGGAATGAAGACATAAGAATGTTCTAGAAGTGGGATGCCTGGGTGGCTCAGTCAGTTAAGCATCTGCCTTCAGCGCAGGTCATGATCCCAGGGTCGAGACTGAGTCCCACATTGGGCTCCCTCCTCAGCGGGGAGCCTGCTTCTCCCTCTCCCCGTGCTTGTGCTCTCTCTCTCTGACAAATACATAAATAAATCTTAAAAACAAACAAACAAAAAAGAATGTTCTAGAAGTTTCAAATAAAAAGATATGTTCTGTAGAAGACTAGTAGGCTGTCTGTCAGAAGGCCCCTCAGGCTGTTTTACAGGCTTAGAAACCCAAATTTTCCACACATGGAGAATGGTCCCATTATTTAGGACCAGATTCACACTAACCAAGCTTATATGTAAATTTATCAATTTATTACTTACAACTAGTAATATAATTGTCATAGGTAAAAAATACTATTCTCTGTATAACTAGCATATCCTGAACCTGAAGGTAAGCCTGCATGGGAAGCTGCATTATTCATGAGTAATTGTTTGCACTCTCCATGGAAGGAAAAAAAAAAACAAACCTAATTCTTGAGGAGCAAAAAAAATCTTACTCTCTTTATATATAAAGTACAGGTAGACATATAGTATATAAATAGATATCTATCTGGCATATTTATAGTATTAAAACTTCACTAGGGGAAGCAATTGGGGAAAAAAACATCTAAAAGGCTCTTCAGGGTTGACAATAATGATAAAAAGCTTGAGAAACACTAGTTTAACTCCCATACTGATTCTTTCTTAGGGAATCAGAATTAGTTGGGTTAATTCTAAAATTCAGATATTTGATGGCATTAGGCTGATATGGTGTCTCTACAATATCACAGCCTGTAACAGGGCGATTATGTGTGAAATTCATTGGCCAAGACTCTTCTTGAATGGGCACTCAGGAAGTCAGCTTCTGTAGGCTTCAAACCTTCCACTACTAACGCCTCCCTCTTTCAGGATGACTCATTCTTCCTTTGGATATACTATACATATTTGGTATTTCTCAGGAGCCAGTCCACTTCCTAAAAAAATCTTTACATATCTTGGTTGGGATCCATCAACTTCCGAGGTTGTACAAAGTAGTGGTTACGAGTTGGAGATAGAAGTTTGAATCTCTACTATGCTACCTGTTTACACTCTCTCAGCATCAGTTTGTGCATCAGTAAAATGGGAGTAACAACACCTCCCTTAATGGGTTTTTAAGGACTAAAATGAGAAAATATATATAAAAAGCCTTGAGCGATAGCTATTTTTAATATCGAATTGGGATGAGAACCCTGCTGTGTCATTTTGAAAGTGTGTTTGTGTGTGTGTGAATTCATGATTAAACAGTAAAGACTCAGGGAAAACTGTTGTCCTTGGCATGATTACAGATTCTAGAAAATTAATAAAGTGAGCAGACAAACACTAAAAAATGTGTTTTGCTGTGTAAAAACAACCAATTACAGTCATTTATGGAAACAGCTTAACATTTAAGGCCTAATTATCATGCAGCACAATAACAATTACATGTATCATTAAATATGCATCAGATTAACCTTGTTGTAAGTTTTATTTGATTATAATGGTAAAGTACTCATTCTGTACTCTAAGGAACAGTCTGTACTCTAAGGAACAGGAGCAACAGTTAATTGCTTACAATGCCTACGTCTGTTCACTATTTACATTAAGTAAATGGGACATAGCTCCGGAGTTTGCTCTGCACGACAGGTAAAGCTGGATTATCCAACCTTGATTGCAACTATGCATTTGTTCTGTGACCTGTGAGATAAAGTACACTCCCTTACTTAGGTATAGTAAGGTGCTAAAGAACCAAGCAGCGAAAGAAATTCTATTTAATTGCTCAGTGCTCTGGAAACAGGTTTCTAGTACGTAGAAATGATTCAAATAATGAAAAAATTCTAATGTTGAGCACTGACCAACCTAGCCTCCTACAACTTCTAAACAAGTCCCAGGGTCATCCTATGGAGCACTTCTAGAATTAGAATTACAATTATAATTTATTTGACTCCCACCATGAACTAGGTATTTTATATATATGGTCATATCCTTACAAAACTCTAATGAATTAGGTATTATAATTTTCATCTTACACATGAGGAGAAAAAAGGCACAGAAAGATAACTTGCTTAAATACTTGAAGGTGGTAAAGGGTAGTAGTTAAATTTTGTAGTTCAATTTTTCAGATAAACAGAAGTCACTCAGCAGCAATACATTCCTAGTTCACTTAACTTTTTGGATTCAACCCAAAGCCTAGGGACTCATGAGACAGATATTTTGTACTTTGTACAGATTAAAAAGAAGTCAGGGTGGTGAGGAAGAGGCGGAAGAGATGGGTAGCAAAAGCCCGGATTCATGGACACTCAGCTTAATGGCTACGGCATTATGAAAATCCTGATATCTGCTAACTCTTCAGTTTTAAAGAGTCAAAGGTAGTTTATTTGGCCAGATCTGGTTTTCATGCTGGCTGTGCTACCTAGTCACTAAATGACTTTGGGCAAGTGGTTTTACCTTTCTGAGCTTTATTGTTCCTTATTTGTAATGTAGGATGCAGCAAGGCCCTTTAGCAAAAAACTTTTTCCCCCTCTTGTTCACCTCTGAGATCTTTAGGGCCCTCTTCCTCAAGGCAGAAGCAATCCAGACATGCCATTATGTGGAGAAATGGCTATATAGGCCTTACATTTCTGTAAATAGATTAGCAGGAGTGCTTCCACCTTGCCTCTACAGACTGGTCATAGCTGAGGTGGATCAAGTTAAATAAGCAGTCTAGGAGCCTTCTGGAAAGAAAAGGATTGGTTTCCTTTACTCCTTTGACGAGGGTGGTCACAAAGAGAGAAAAATAAAGGAGGGTGGAGTAAGGGGGCAGAAAGGAGGAAGGCAATGCTCCCAGATGCAAAAGGCAGCAGCAGAGCCTGAGGAGGCTGGTACCAGTCCTGCACTGGGCCACAGAGGGGCCTGCGCTTCTGGGAAAGTGACTTAGTGTGTGTGAACTCACAGAGCTGAAAGCTAAGAGCTGTAATCCTTGAGGCTCTCGCCTTTTGTGGGGTGAAATCCTCACTTCTGAGTGCATCACAGGAAGATCCCTTGCCTTGAAGAGCCCTAGTAATTGGCTAAGGACTCTGCTCTAGGACCTAAATCTCTGGCTAACTTACATGTCCCAGGTATGCCTCAAAGCTTAAAGGAGAGGAGGCTGAAACCCAGAAGAAAGAAGACTTATAGACTTTCTGTTTTTATCTGTTTATATACCAAACTACAAAGAACCACCTCAGTTAGAAGAAAAATTAGTATTAGATGAGATAAGGTTTATAAAGACTTTCAGCACTCAGGACAAGTGAGTAACTAGAAATGATAGAGAATCATATCCATAGGGAGGGAAGTTCAGAAACTACACTTCTGATTCTAAACATAGCAGCTTAACAGTTGAAGAGGAGCTGTTGGGATATTGTGGTCTCAGTCAATGGCAGCTATATTATAGACCCTGCAGTAGGATACAATTTTCCCTGCTGGGTTTCAAGTTCAAAGGCCAACCTCCTCCGTTAAGAATGGAAGGGCTTGGGGCGCCTGGGTGGCACAGCGGTTGGGCGTCTGCCTTCGGCTCAGGGCGTGATCCCGGCGTTCTGGGATCGAGCCCCACATCAGGCTCCTCCGCTATGAGCCTGCTTCTTCCTCTCCCACTCCCCCTGCTTGTGTTCCCTCTCTCGCTGCCTGTCTCTGTCGAATAAATAAATAAAATCTTTAAAAAAAAAAAAAAGAAAAAGAATGGAAGGGCTTGGGGCACCAGGGAGGCTCAGTCAGTTAGGCATCCGACTCTTAATTTCCACTCAGGTCATGGTCTCAGGGTTGTGGAATCGAGCCCCGCATCGGGCTTGGCACTCTACGGGGAGTGTGCTTGAGATTCTTTCCCTCTTCCTCCCTCTCTGCCCTGCCTCCTGAGCATGCTCTCTATAAATAAATAAATAAATAAATAAATAAATAAATAAATAAATAAATAAATAAATATTTTTAAAAAATGAATGGGAGGGCTTGGGGAATGTGATACCAATTTGTCCTGAAGGTCAATCTTCAAAAATATTAATTCAACATAAACCGATCTGGGACATTATTAATATAAATTTCTGTCTTAAGATGTTTTTTCAAGGGTGCTGGGGACTCAGTTGGTTAAGCATCTGACTCTTGATTTCTGCTCAGGTCATGATTTCAGGGTCATGAGATCAAGCCCCATGTCAGGCTCTGTGCTGGACGTGGAGCCTGTTTAAGATTCTCTCTCTCCAGGGGCACCTGGGTGGCTCAGTTAGTTAAGCAACTGCCTTCAGCTCAGGTCGTGATCTCAGGGCCCTGGAATTGAACCCCACGTTGGGCTCCCTGCTCAGTGGGGAGTCTGCTTCTCCCTCTCCCTCTCCCCTCCGCTCATGCTCCCACTCACTGTCTCTCAAATGAATTTGAAAAATTTTTTAAAGATTCTCTTTCTCCCTCTCCCTCTGCCCACCCCCTTTTGTCTCCCTCTCTAAAATAGATATATATGTGATATTAAAAAGATGTTTTTTAGGTTCCTTTATAGACATGTTTAGTGAGGGGAGAAAGGAGGCACTTAGTCATCTCTGCTAAGTACCAGGTGCTCTGGAAGCATACTGGAGAGTTACTTAACCCAGAGTCTGGGGGGTCAGGAAAGATGTTCCTGAGGAAGTGATATCTAAGTTGAATTGGAGGTACCTTGGCAAAGGAAGCGTGGAAGTAACAGTGCATGAGGGGAAATGGAGGTCCTTCTGTCTGGCTGGGGAATGAAGAACAACATGGGGCAGTGCTGACAAAGAAATATGAGGACGCTAGTTCCTAAAGGGCCTTCTACAAAGATTGCCCATATAATTTATTGTACAAACTGAGACATTTCTTTTCTTTCTTTCTTTTTTTGAGAGGCAGAGAGAGGTGAGGGTTGGGGCAGTGGAAGAGAGAGAATCTTAAGCAGCCTCCATGCCTAGCACGGAGCCCGGTGCAGGGCTTGATCTCAAGACCCTGAGATCATGACCTGAGCCGAAATCCAGAGTTGGATGCTTAACTGACTGAGCCACCCAGGCGCCTCCAAACTGAGACATTTCTGAGAGTGAAATGAGACAATATTACTAATTATAAGGGACAACAGGAGTAAACCAGGACTGTCCTGAGCAAATTGGGACTTCTGGTCACCCTAGTTATAAATCATGTTCAGGTACTTGGACCTCCAGTGAAAGCAGGGAATCTGTTCTCTTTTTACTTTATACATTTTGCCTTAGTGACTTCGTCCATACCTTTGCCTTTACTTGCTCATTTTACAAATATCTGTCCAGGATGCACTTATGGCCACAGAAGTTACAAAGAAGAAAAGACAGTGTGTGTGTCCTCAAGCTCTGTCTAAAGAAGACACACACCCAAAGAAACAATTTTAATACAGTTATACAACTTTAGTCCTGGCCTTTCCTCTGAGCTCTAATATATATCTAATAATATCATTTCCATTCAGATTGCAAAACACAAATCCAAAACAGAACATTTAATTTCTTCTCCAAATCTGTTCTTCCTGTAGCTGGCCTTATAATTGATGCCACTATCCACTACATTGCTGAAGGCAAAAACCCAGAAAAGCATTGCCTTAAACAGTGTTATCCTTGCTCTCACTGTGCATTTTAATTTCTCCACATCTTTCTTAAACACAATGACTAAATTGGGGCTTAGAATTCTAATGAGAGCCTAACATCAACTGAAGCAGAAGGGTAATTTTCAGGTGCTTGAATGCTATGTTTCTAACGAATAGATCCCAGTATTACTGTGGGATTGTTTTTTTCCTCAACAGTACAACATTGATGACTCATATTCAATTTGTTGACAATCATGACATCCAAATCTGGATATATGCCCTACCCAGTCTCAAAAAACTTCAGTTTAGGTGACAAAGACATGAAGATAAGTCCTCAACTGTCTGACGGGATCTCCTCTTTGTGGAGAAGGTGAGTGGTTGCAGAGGTGTAAAGGTGTAGGTGAAACACCAAGGTTGATAAAACTGTTGAATGATGACTGTGTAAAAGGACAATTAATGCTTTAAGGAGTCACTTTAATGTTTCTACCATCTTATTCTCCACAGAGCTGCCAGAGTGATCCTTTAAAAATAAATCTGACTACCTACCCCACCACACACCATGGAGTCTTTCATGAGCCATCTCTGCAAAGAAACTGCTCTAAAATCCATGAAATTCGAATCCACACTCCTTGGCAAAATAAGTTTTCCAAATTGTTAAACCCTAAATAGAAGTCTCCTTCAGTCAAAAAAAAAAAAAATCCGATTACTCCTTTGCTCTCAACCCTTGCATGGTACTCCACCACATCCCCCCAAAATCCAGTCTAACCATGGCTTACAAGATGATGCATGATCTCGTTTCTACCTGTTTCACAACTTATTTCTGCAATTTGCTGTGCTGCACTGGTCTCCTTGCTTCCTATCCAACAGGCCAAGCAAGTCCCTATCTCGGCCATTAGAATTGCTGCTTCTCTTCTCCTAGAGTAGTTTCCCTCTGGAAATCCACGTGCTGCTTCCCTTAATGATTAGGTTTCTGCTTATGTGTTCGTTCAATTAAGACGCCTTTCTTGTCTACCTCATCTCAAAGACCATGCCCACATCACTCTTATGGCTTTATTCTGATTTTTTCCCGTAAAACTTGCCACATTACTGGGCATTATCTATTACTTAGTAATATGTGTATTGTATCAATCTCCCCCACTATTATACGAGGCAGAGACTGTTGTGTTCACTGCTGAGTTCTCAGCACCTAGAACAGGGTCTGCTCATTAAATATTTGTTGACTAAATGACTAAATAGATTCAGGATATGTCAAATGTAAAACTACACTATAACGTATCTATTGACATGAAGCATAGGAAAATGTCTGGAAGAGTATACCAAAACGTTAACTGTTTATTTAACACAGTGGGAGCTGGTGTGAATTTTTGTTTGTGCGAATTTTCTGATTATTTTTTAGAACGAATTTGTAGCATTCATACACTAAAAGATGAATCAAGAGGCCACACCAGCAGAAAATGCAAATGAATTTAAAGAGAGGTTGGGCAAATTTATGAAAGACAGACTTCTAAATAGATGTAAGAGCATAAATGGTGAAGATTACCACGGCTGGAATCCTCTTCCCAACACTTTCTAGCCATGTGTTCCCAAGCTATTTATAAGCCAGTCTAAATGTCTTCACCTGGAAAATGGGGATAATAGTGCCTACCTCATAAGGTTGTTTTTGAAGATTAAACGACACCATGGATGCCACCTCCTTTGTAACAATGCCTGGCATGCAATAAATACTCGACAAATGGTAGCTATTATCATAATTAGTAGTAGTAATAAGAGATGTTGGGACATACCTAGCCCTCAAGATTGACATCAGAGTGGACCACCACATCCTCTCACCATTGCGCCTCAATCTGGGCCCTTGAAGCCCAAAGAGGGGACGGTTCTTTCCAAAGAAGAGAATTTCGACGTTCCAGAAGCATCTGAATTAAACGTACCCAGTTTACCCTCGCACCACTCAGTCTGTTTAATCCACGAGCAGCACTGCAAGACCCGCAGGGCCTTAGCTGCCTTCGCTGCAACAGGGGCGGGGGGAGTGAGAATGTTAGAAACACAAAAGCAGGACGGTACCGGCCCGCTCCACCTCACCGCACTCTGGAGCGGACCGAACGGCGCCACGCACCGGCAAGCCTCTGGCGACCGGCAACGCGCCTCAGGCAAAAAGGACTGCTGCCCGGGCTCGAGTCAGGCAAGCTGCTCAGTCCGCCCTATCCCCCCGGACCTCTGCCGGAGGACGGCGGCGAGCGCTCGGCGAGGCCGGGGCGCGGGCCGAGGGGGCGGCGGCTGCGGCGAGACCGCGAGGGCCGGGGAGGGGTGGCGGCGGCGGCGCGCTCGCGCCTGTGCCGCTCGAGAGCGAGCACGTACGCCCGGGGGCGCGCGCGGCTGGCGGCTCCTCGGCGCGGGGAAGTGGGACGCGGCGAGGTGAGGCACGAGGCGCTGCCGGGTGGGTGGCGGCGGGGCGCGAGCCCCTCTAGCAGTCGAGGGGGTGGCGGGGACGGCGAGGGGCGGCGGGGACGGGGGCGGGCTGCGGGCCCCGGCGGTTCCGAGGGAAACGCGGCAGGCGAGCGGGCGGGCTTGCGGAGCCGGGCCACGCCGCGCTTGGGGGAGGGCGGCGCGAGCTCGCCTGAGCCGTCGGCCCCGCCCCTCGGCGTGCCTGGTGCGCCCCGCCCCCTGGGAGGCCCTGCGCTGCCGGAGCTTCGGGATTCCTGTCTCTGCGGGGGTGCGCCTAACTACGCTGCGAACAGCCGCTCTGTGTGCTGCCCCTGACCGATGTTACTTTTCGAGTTTATCAAATAGGCCTTGCACACTAGGTAGTTTAAGCTCTGTTTTGGAGCTGAGGCCTATTGAGTCTCAGGTAAAATGACTTGCCCAAGATCACACAGCTTAAGGAACGAAGTGAGGAGCTTCGCCTTGTCTGCGTAACTCCAAACCTGGCCTCTCCACCACAGCGAACACCGTTCTTCGCGGTGCCTGCCTTCCTCCTCCCAGTAACTTTGAATTTGTCAGATGTTAATTTGGAGCTACTGTCCATCCTTTCATGGATGTTAGTGTCAGAAATGTCTCTTGTGAAAAGAAAGAAAAAAAATTCTGCTTATTGCGATATTGTGCTTATGACATGCAGTGTTTATACATTCTTTACTTGACTATCTCTATTAACCTTTGTTAAAGTGTCGCTGCGGTTCACTACCTTTAAGACATTGTGCAAGTAGCAGTCTCTCAGAGCTTCCTTTCCTTCTTTGAAAAAGCAGCATCCCTGAAGGTTGTGAGCATTCAAAGAGATGATCCACATACAGTGAGTGGTACCATGGTACCTGGCATATGAGAAAAGCTCAGTAAATGTTGGGCATTATTTTATTATTGACTGCATAATACCACTTGCTAAACCCATTTTTCGTCAGAGACTAACTCTTCCTGGGACTAGAGCAGGGTGAGAACCATTCTATCCCAGCCCACTTCAAAAAAGACAAGTTCATCGACAGCCATGTTATCTGAATGTCATATAGGCTTAAGGATGAATTATACCCCGGGCTCAGGGTACCAGGTGAAAGAAGTCTCTCCAGGAGAACTAAAGATGAATTAACCTTTTGTAAAACTAACATTTGTCCATTATGTTTTGTTAATATTGAGTTCTTTCTCTGTATTTGGCACTTTGAAGCATACAGATGTGTATTGGCTAGTAGTCCCTGCTTTCATTTAGTCTAGAAATGGGAAAAAGTATGCGTTCAGAAGTAATCCTCACAATGGGATGCCAGAAAAGAGATAGCTAAGGAGCTGTGGGACTATACAAGAAGAAGAGATGTTTTCTTGACTTGGGGCAAAGTATGATTTCATTTCTGCCTTCAAGAAAATACTTTGTACATTGTTCAAACATTAAATATTTGTTCAAAGAGTAAGTGAACAAATATATGTTGTAATATACAGGGTTCCTTGGTTTCTAGTAACAGAAGGTCATTCATATTAAAGTATTATTAGAAAGATAGAGAAATGAGAAAAAAATCTAAACAGTTGGGCCACCCTTGGGGATTGGGATCTCAATAGCCAGAGCTCATGGACCAAATTCTTTGACTAATGAGTGCTGGGCTCCAATTGATTTCTGCCCTTATATGTCTTACTCAGAATTGAGATTTTCATAAGGAATCTGGCTGCTTTAGCTTTGGGGGTGGGGTAGAGAGTATTGTGATTGGTAACCCCACCAGAACCATAGGAAATGTGGGTGAGTCAGTTTCCCAAAGGAAAGAGGGTTAAGGAGAGAAGTCGTACTGCGTAGAGAAAAACAGTAGTTGTTTATTAGAGATATGTAGCCTTTATAGAGGGCTCACTATGGGCCAGGCACCACAGTGCATTATTTATGTGGATTTTGGTATTTAATCCTCACAATAACTAGGAGGTAGATACTGTTTCTCATAACCACTTTACAGAGGGGGACACAGGCTTATAAAGACAAACTAATTGGGGAGCCTAGCTGGCTCAGTCAGAAGAGCATATAACTCTTGATCTCAGGGTCATGGCTTCGAGCCCCATATTGAGTGTAGAGATTACTTAAATAAGTAAAACAGGGATGTCTGGGTGGCTCAGTCGGTTAAGTGTCCAACTCTTGGTTTTGGCTCAGGTCATGATCTCAGTGTCGTGGGATCAAGCCTTGTGTCAGGCTCCACAATCAGTGGGAAGTCTACTTGAGATTTTCTTTCTCCCTCTCTGCCCCTCCTTCTGCTCTTGCATGAACTTTCTCTCTCTCTCTAAAATAAATAAATCTAAAAAAAAAAAAGTAAAATTAAAAAAAATAAAATAATTTGCTTAGCATTACAAAGCTAGGATGTGGTAGAATTGAGTACATTGCATTGTCTTCTTGCATCTTGTCCCTTTGAATTATTTTCTGATCCATATGCCACTTTTGTTTGTTCATAGGGGGTCATCAAGTTTGGTGTATGTGTTGCCCAGTTCTGACATCTCCTTGAAGGAACGCTGCATTGAGGAAGATCAAAACAAGACTGTTCGCAAATTTTAGGGAATGGACCGTTTGGGTTCCTTTAGCAGTAAGTATAGTGGGAACAAGTCCCAGGTGAATATTAACAGCAAACTCAAGTGGAAGTTGATCAAAGAAGAAAAATAAGCACTTTGAAGTTAAATAAAGCCCTACAAATCTAATCCTAAAGGAATAAGAGTATCAAATCAAAATAAAATTAACCAGTACTTATTGATTGCCCACTAAACACATGACACAAACATATCACCCTACGTCTTGTAAGAAAACTATGCTGAGGCATAATATGATTAACCTGCAGTGAGACTTAAGAAAGCAGTTGTATTTGTCTTTAGAACCAATAACATACTTTAGATGCCTTGATGAAAAATAATGTCAGTGGTAGAATAAAAGACATACTTCTCACCCCCTTCCGTTTTAGGGGGAACTTGTGTTCTAAGAGTGAACCACAATAATAATAATGCAGAAAATTATGGGGTGTGTGTGAAATAAATTCAGGCAGCCACAGCTATGGGGAAAAAAATACACTGCCTTTTCTTTGTTTTTGATAATAAGAGATTCGGCAGAAATAGAAACTATGTTAGTAGTGTCCCAATGAGAAGAAACAGAAAAGCACTTTTGAGGTATTTCCTTTTTAGCAGTTTCTTAAAGGACCTCTTATTTACTCTCTCATCACACCTATTTATATAAATTTAGGAAAGAACGAAGTCTTCAAACACATCTAGTTCAAATCTCTCATTTTACACATGGAGAAAACCTGAATGAATTTTCCTGATGCTGAAAGTGTAACCTGAAACCACCCCCATTCCCTTTTTAAAATACTAAAAAAAAAAAAAAAATATATATATATATATATATATATATATATTTTAAACTTTTTATTTGGAAGTAATTTCAAACTTACAGGAAAGTTGGAAGAATAAGAATCATACAAAGAATCCCCATACACTGTTAACTTCTTACTCTATTTGTGTGTTTTCTCTTTGTTTCTTTATAAATACATTTTATATACATTGTATGTAATAATATCTGTATACTATACTATGTATAAATAGATATGGATATCCCCCCTTTTTTTTTTCAGAATAATCTAAGGGTAAGGAACATGTATCATGGCCCTTTACTCCTAAGCACTTTAGTGTTTATTTCTTAAGAATAGGGATATTCTGTTATATAACTTTAGTAGGGTTATCAACTAGTAAATTTAACATCCATAAAATATTTTTATCCGATCTACCATCTAGTTTATTCAGTTTTGTAAGCTGACTCACCAGTGGCCTTTATGGTGTTTTTTTCCTTCTAATACAGGACACAGGAGTCAGGTCTTACATTAAGTTGCTATGTTTCTTTAGCCTCCTTTAAACTGAAACATTTCCACAGCCTTTGTCCTTAGTGACATTCACACTTTTGAAGAAGATAGGCCCTTCCTCCCTCCTTCTTTTTAAAATGGAGGTTTCTTGTTTTGGGTTTGTTTGGTCTTGCTCTACACCTCGTTGGTGATAATGGTTTTGAAAACCCAGTCATAGTATCTCTTTGAGTTCTCCACTATATAGTTTGTATTTTTTCCTTGGGTATAAATAAACAAGCCATAGGGAGATACTTCCAGGCCATAAAGTATCCCACTCCTCATCAAAATTTCTCTCGATTTAACATCCATTATGATTTTTCCTTGATCCAGCCTTTAATATCTTGCAAAATGATGTTTTTTTTCAACTCCAGCACTCTCCACATTTGCTAGTTAGCACTTATATAATTCTATATGTTACTATACAACTATATCTATTACATGTAATATATAATAATACATATTATATAATTTCTTGATTATACAATCAAGAGACCTGTCTCCCTTATTTTGACGTATTTATTTATTGTAAGCATGGACACGCGAATTCCTATTTTTTTAAGGGTTTATAATTCATTATCCTACTTAAATTATTTTGGTTCTCAGAATGTCCCAGTTTGACCCCTGTGAGCGCCTTCATTCTGGCTCCTGCATCCTTAATAACACCTGTCACTTTTTTGAGCATCTCCTTACCTTTTGGCTATGTGTTCCAGGTGCATCTTATATCTTCCCTGCCCCACCCCTGGAATCAGCCACTTCTCTGAGAAGCCGTGATTCCTTTTAATATTAGAGACTAAGATCTGGTCATTGCTACCAGCATGTTTTGTATCTTGGCTCTTAGGCCCACAGAGCTATGAAAAACACATGCATATATGCTATGTACATATACACCAACATATATACATATTTACCCATACATATACTTTTAAGAAATCGAGTTCCCATTGATACCTCCTATTCATCTTCATAAGCTTTTTTCTTGTTTCCGCCCATTCCTTATTTGTGTGTTCTTTCCTCAGTGAGAACCTTGGCACCCAACATCAGCACATTTATTCATTTGCTCAGTCTTCTAATACATCCAAAATTATGTCAGAGTTGCTTTTCACATACCGCTACATAAAACAGACCTCCTTAAATAAGTTCAGGATTTGTTTGCATCACCCAAGACTGAAGGTACATTGTTAAATGTCCATAAGTTATTTAGATTTTTTTTTTCTTTTCAGTGTGGTTATAGTAGTCTTTTGAAATACTGTGAGGTTCATCTGTTCATAGTGCTTTTAGTTTTCCCTTTTTATATTTACTGATTCAGTTTTTTAAATTTGGGGAACGTAAGTATGCTTCCAAAAGTCAAAACTATACAAAAATACATATTTGGAGAATTGTTACTCCTTCCTATGTCTCTTCCACTCCATTCCCCCTCCCCCAACCCCTTGTAGGTATCCAACTTCATTGTTCTCTAGTTTAGCTGTCCTGTATTTTTGCAAAGATAAGCAGACATACATGTGTTTGTTTGGGGTTTTTTCCCCTCCTTTTGTACAGGAAAGATAGCGTGCTATGTGTGCTTTTTTTGAAGTTTGGTTTTTTCCACTTGATAGAATCTTCTGGAAATACTGTTTTAGTTTGTAAAGGTTGTTCTCATTCCTCATTTTTTTTATAGTTGCATAGTACTCCGTTGTGTGGGTACTTCATAGTTTATTCAACTATTCTCCAGTATTTGGATATCTAGGTACTTTTTGTAATTCCAAATAATGTTCTAATGCATCCCCATCAGCAGTATATGAGAATGCCTATTTCTCCATATTCTTGCTAAGAAAGTATTATCAAGCTTTTGAATTTTTGCCAGTCTGATAGGTGAGAAGTTATATCTCAGTCTAGCTCTCTCTTATGAGTGAAGTTGAGTGTCTTTTCATATGTTTAAGGGCCATTTTTTTGTCTTTCTTTTTTTTTTCTAATTATCTCTTCTTTTTTTTTGCGATAGGATTTTTGTTCTTTTTTCCCCCAGTTTTTTAAAGTTCTTTGTATATGGGAGACTTTAGCCCTTTATCTGTAATATGTTTTCAGATATTTTCTTCTAGCTTATTTGCCTTTTTATGCTGCATATGGTGTTTTTTGCCAAGGAAATTTTTTGTTTGTGTTGTTTAGGTAGTCAGATTTATTAACCTTTCATTGCCTTTGGATTTTGAATGATGGTAAAAAAAAGCCTTTCCTTACTCTTAGGTTATAGAAAATCTTAGGTTATAGAAAAGTTCTAGAATATCTTTGTGAAGGATGGTTTGGCTATGTGTATCAAAAACTGTATGCTCAACCGTTCTAGTTCTTGAAAAATATATATTCTGAGGAACACAACAGCATTCTTCATAATAGTGAGAAATGAGAAACAACATAAATGGCCACCAGTAGAGAACTGATTAGATTAGTAGTTTCCAACCTTACGAGACCCCATGTTTTCTTTTTATAATATTTTTAAAGCCCATTTGCTCTTTAGAAATGAAATACATAGATAACATAACACATCTACACCCATGATGTCAAAGAAACAGAAATAATAATGCCCTAAGTGTAATACAAAGGATAAACAAAAGAGAATAATGAACTAATGTAATTTATTATAAAATAATATGTATCTCAATATGTTTAGACACGATTTCAGTAGAAGACATAATGACTTAAGTAGTCAGATGCTTGCACCCATATGTTGAATCACCGTGAATCTTCAAACTACAAAAGCACAGTGATTCATGTGTGTTGTATTGGTGAGTCAGAAATCCCACAAGCTTGAATAACTCTTGGTAAAGTTCTGAACAAAACAAGATATAATCTCCTGTAAAAGTACATGCAGTTGCCTTCCTGAAAAATTAAATATATATTAAAATTGTCAAGAACATTTTGTATTATAGGTAACATGGAATTAGGTTCTTGGTCATGTAATTATGAACCAACTTTGAATGTCAGGTAGGATATTTGAAAGTTGTACAGGACACAGGTCACTTCTTTGTTGTGTAGGAATGTCTGGAGTCTTGTAGGATATCTAGCATCCCTGGTCCTCACCTGCCAAATGCCAGTAGTGCTCACTAGTTATTGTGGCAACAAAAAAAGCATTTCCTCAGATTTCCAAAATGTCTTCCTAGGGGGCAGTTGAAAACTATTAGGTTAGATGATTGATACAATGGAATATTATTCATTCATTAAAAAGAACAAGGAAGATATACTGTCATGAAAGATGTTGACAGTATATTGTCAGGTGAAAAAAAAAAGCTTATAGAACAGCACGTATAATATCACTTTTGTTAAAATATATACACACGCATACATCAAGAAAGGCTAGAACTCAAAATAGTAATAGAGGATGACTTTATGCTTTTGTTGTCTAAAGTTTTTTAAAACTATAAATGGGGTTACTTTTACAAAAAAATTACTTCTTGACATAAGGGTTTGAAAGCTTTTTACTTTTTTCCCCCCTAAGGAAAGGAAAGCAAGCTTATATCATTAAAAGGATGTGAGGAAGAAGGTAATTTGGTAAAAATGGCACTTAATGTAAAACAGTTTCTGTTCTTCCATGTCAAAATTTAAAATGGGAGAAGTGGGGTAGTTGCTGTTCTATATATTTATTTTGAAGCTGTTGCCAGAAGGATTATGTTTCTTTCCCCTGTTATTTTCCTCCAGGTCTTCATTTAGAAACAAATGAAAAGAAAGAAAAAAAAAATGAAAAGAACAATAATCAGTTGAAGGAGGGAAAGGTGCCTTGAAGAGTGTTTCTTGGGCTTTAGGAAGGAAAATGCTATTACTGAATGTGAGAAATCCTGCCTCAGGCTAAGCAGATTAAATTCTTTCATCTACCTTCAAAGCCTGTGTTTTCTTAGACTCCTGCTGTTCATCACTGAGAACAACTCTGCTAGCTTGCCCTGACTCTAGAGAGGCAGAGTTTGGGGCAACCAGGGACACACATACTTGCTTTTTTATCACTTCAGACAGTTTAAATTTTACTTCTTGCCTTAATATTTCGGAGACAATACGGTCATTGGAGCCAGAGGAAGATGAGCCGTGCTCTCTGCTTACCGTGAGAGAAAAGGAGCTTTCCTGGGTTTAAATCTCAACTCAGATATAAGGTAGTATATCACAAAACATATTTAAAGGAGTTTTTCACCCCTACTTTTTATTATGAAAGTTTGTAAATTTATAGAGAAGTTGAAAGAACAGTACAGTTGGCCACTACCTACATTCAACAGTCATTAACATTTTGTCAGATGTGTTTTATCTAAAAACACATATGTGTGCTGTGTAAGTATGTGACATTTTCTTTCCTGGAAAAATAACTAGGAGAGAAAGCTTATGTTTGTAAGTTTCTCTGCAGAGAAATTTACTTAATGCTGTTTAGAGTAGTAGATACTACTATAGGAAGGAACAGAGCTGCCTTGAAAGAAAAAGGAATGTAATTTCTGTTTTTTCTTACTTAGAATGAGCTCATCTGGTCTCCAAGACAAGCTGAGTCTTCTGCACAGCTCACCACCTGTGTAGTTATTTGCAGATTTTCACCTTCTTGCACTTTGGTAATCATAACATGTTTTGAGGCTGATATATTTTTCTTTTTGTTCTAGATGGTCCCTCTGATAAGCCACCTTGCCGAGGTTGCTCCTCCTACCTCATGGAGCCTTATATCAAGTGTGCTGAATGTGGGCCACCTCCTTTTTTCCTCTGCTTACAGGTAACTCTTCCATTCACGTTTTACCAGTGAAAAGTTGGGGAACAGTGCAGGTGGATGACACAGACTGTTGAAAATTCTACATCTCTATATCAGTTTAATGCTCAACACTGTTTTTGCCAGTATATTTAAAGTATTGGGACTACAGGGACGCCTAGGTGGCTCAGTCGGTTGGGCGTCTGCCTTCAGTTTGGGTCATGATCTCGGAGTCCTGGGGTTGAGCCCCGAGTTGGGCTCCCTGCTCGGTGGGGAGCCTGCTTCTCCCTCTCCCACTCCTCCTGCTTGTGCTCTCTCTCTGTCTCTCTGTCAAATAAATAAAAACCTTTAAAAAAAATAAAAATAAAGTATTGGGACTACAGGAAACAGAATTGGTGGATTATTCCTTTTGATAGCACCAATGACACTGTTATTGAAGAGTGATCTTTGGGCAGGTGACAAGGGAACAAATCATTCTGTGGGTGATGATAGTAATAATACTAATTACAAGGGCTTACTTTGTTGTCGGGCACTCTTTTGAGTAATTTACGTGAATTAACCTTTAGTTCATCACTATAACCCTATGAAGTCGGTATGATTATCATCCCCATTTTATAGAGGAAACTCAGGTGAAGAGAGTTTAAGTAATTTGCTCAAGGTCACACAGCAAATACCATATTTTATTGGACCCAAGACGCTATCAATTATAAGTAGCATCCCAATTTTAGAAATGATAAATGGCTGATGGAAGTTCTACTTTTTATTATAAGATGAATCCTCATTTTAGAGTTTTAAAATATGAAAAAATACATGTCTTAGAATTGCCTAAATAGTTTAAGTTTGGAGCCGGGATTCAAATTTACTCAGTCTGATTCCAGGGCTTATGCTCTTATCAAAAGAGGAGATGTCCTAGGAAAAAGTCTTTTTTTCAGATTATTTTTTCCTCTCTGAGGGCCACTAAAGAGCTGTGATCAGGAATGTAACCATCCTCTTGTGGCTGCAGACAATTTTAAATGAATTCTTAAAAACTCATGATAAGAGTAGAGCATCCCCAAACTGTCTTTTATCCTATAAGAAAGCATTTCAAAAAGTAGCTTTTTGGTAACTTACTTTTCCTTTCTTTTGCAGTGTTTCACGCGAGGATTTGAGTACAAGAAACATCAAAGTGATCATACTTACGAGATCATGGTAATGGTGAAGTTGAGGGAATTTCCGTTCATTTGTCAAATATTGTACTGGGAATGTCTATTTTTCTTCATCTCCAAGTATCTCCTTCCCTTTTCTTTCCTCCTCTTCTGAATTAGGTAATCATTTCCTAGTAAGTGTTTTAGGGTTTTATGGATCTGCTAAGGCATTTAAGTCCAAAAATCATTTTATATACTGAGATTTTTGTTTCAAACTTGGAAGGAATTTGCAAGTACTCACTGAGGGGTGCCTGGCTGGCTCAGTCAGTAGAGCATGTGACTCTTGACTTCAGGGTTGTGAGTTCAAGCCCCATGTTGGGAGTAGAGATTACTTTTAAAAAATTTAAAGATTTAAAAAAAGTACTTATTGAAATTTACTGATGTAAGGATAAGACATACAGTGCATTTTAGGTTTGCTGATAAACAGATAGCAAATGTGTTGTTGCTGTGTTTGGGCTAATGATGTTATTATGTGGTTCATGTGGGCAGTGGTGAAGTTTACCTCTGGCACTCCCTCTTCCTGCCTTGGGGAAATTAGTTACCCTGAGAATGAAGTTATAAAATGAACATTGAGTGAATGGTATCATAGACTGGCTTATAGGCCAGAATAAGACTTGACTGGCACTTGATTGATTGTATTGCCACCTCTAAAGAAGGAATGAGAGGCAGATGTTGGTAGCAGCCCTTCCAAGCTCTAGCCGGAAGAATGGGCACTTTAATAAGCCAAAACGAATATCTGGTCTGCTTGGGAGGTGTACATATCTTCATCAAGACAGTTTTGTCAGGGGGCGCCTGGGTGGCACAGCGGTTAAGTGTCTGCCTTCGGCTCAGGGCGTGATCCTGGCGTTATGGGATCGAGCCCCACATCAGGCTCCTCCGCTATGAGCCTGCTTCTTCCTCTCCCACTCCCCCTGCTTGTGTTCCCTCTCTTGCTGGCTGTCTCTCTCTGTCAAATAAATAAATAAAATCTTTAAAAAAAAAAAAAAAAGACAGTTTTGTCAGTTATCGGAAAATAACAATTCGCCAAGTAATTTTCTTATGTTCAGCCTCCCATTCAGTTGTTTTTGTTTTTGTTTTTTTTACAGGAGAGAATACTGGCTGGGCATCTTAACAGTAATAATTTCACATTGTGAATTAATCCATTTATACTTGTATTAGTTTTCTATTGGTTCCATAACAAATTATCAAAAATTAAGTGGCATAAGATAACACAAATTTATCGTCTCACAATTCTGTAGGTCAGAAGAGCATTAGGCTCACCTAGTTTGCTGCAGGTCCCATAATGTCAAAATGAAGGTGTTGCCAGCCTGGGCTTTCATCTAGAGACCCCAGGAGAGAGTCTGCCTCCAATCTGCTTCCATTCTCATTCAGGTTGTCAAGAGAATTCCCTACCTTGAGGTTGTAGAACTGATGCACTATTCCCTTATTGGCTGTTGGCCAGGGCTTGGTCTCAGCCTCTAGAGACCTTCCTTTCTCCATAGTCAAAGGTAGCAGTGGCCAGGAGTTCTTGACGGTGATTGATGAAAAATGCCTGGAGTTTTTCTGACCTCTTCTGCTTCCTCTATGCTGAGTCTCCTGCTTCCCTTCTTCTTCTTTATTTTTAAAGACTTCATTATTTGATAGAGCACAAGCAAGGGGAGGGGTGGGCAGAGTGAGAGGGAGAAGCAGACTCCCTGCTGAGCAGAGAGCCTGATATGGGGCTCGATCCCAGGACCCCAAGACCGTGACCCGAGCCTAAGGCAGATGCCCAACTGACTGAACCACCCAGGCACCCCCCTTCTTCTTCTTTAAAGGAAATTTTATTGGAGCATCTGGGTGGCTTAGTCGGTTAAGCATTTGCCTTCAGCTCGGGTCATGATCCCGGGGTTCTGGAATCGAGCCCCATATCGGGCTCTCTGCTCAGCAGGGAGTCTGCTTTTTCCTCTCCCTCTGCCTACCACTCTGCCTACTTGTGCTCTCTCTCTTTCTCTCAGTCAAATAAATAAATAATCTTTAAAAAAATAAAGGAAATTTTATTTATTTATTTTAAGTAATCTCTACACTCAACATGGGGCTCAAGCTCATGATTCCGAGAGTAAGAGTCACATGTTCTGACTAAGCCAGCCAGATGCCCCTCTCTTGACTCCCTCTTCTACTTTTAAAGGCTTGTGTTTACATTGGGTCCACCCAAATTATCTGGGCTGCTCTCCCTATTTTAAGGTCTGCTGATTAGTGCCTTAATTCCATCAACAGGGTCCCCTCACAGCAATATATAGTTACTATTTGATTGAATAATCAGGGGACAGGAATCTTGGGGGGAGAGGGGCACATCTTTAGAATTCTGCCTATCACAGTGCCATCATGTATCTACTTCAAAGTATAGAAAGAGTGAATTAGCATCTCTGAGTCTGATTATTTGTGGGGTCCTGTTTAAGATGAGTTTCTAGGCCTGTAATGTTGAGAATCAGACCCTGGTCCATAATTAATCAAAGAAAATGCTCCTTAGAGTTCTTGGCAGCCAACTGACTAGCCTTCCCCTACTTCTCTCTAAACACCTTCAGTCTTATAAATAGTTTCTCCACTAATTATAAGATTTGGAATAAGGCTTTTTTTTATATTAGACTTTGTTTTATAGAGCAATTATAGGCTTGTAGCGAAACTGAGTAGAAAGTACAGAGATTTCCCATACATCTTCTGCCCCAATGTATGCACCGTCTCTCCCATTAACATCCCCCACAAGAGTGGTACATTTGTTATAACTGGTGAACCTGCACCGACACCTCATTATCATCCAGAGTCCACATTTACATCAGAGTTCACTTTTGGTGTTGCACATTCTGTAGGTTTATACAAATATATAATGTCATGTATCCACCATTATAGTATCTTGTGGAGTAGTTTCATGGCCCTAAAAATCCTCTGTGCCTTGCCTGGTCATCCATCCCCCCCGACCCCCCACCTCTGAGCACCACTGATCTTTTTACAGTCTCTATAGTTTTGCTTTTCCCAGAATGTCATTATAATTGGAATCATGCAATATGTAGTCTTTTCAAATGTGCTTCTTTCACTTGGTAATATTTAGGTTTCCTCCGTGTCTTTTCATGGCTTGATTGGTCATTTCTTTTTAGCACTAAATAATACTCCATTGTTTGGACATACCACAGTTTATTTATCCATCCACCTACTGAAAGACATCTTGGTGCTTCTAAGCTTTGGCAATTATGAATAAAGCTGTTATAAACATCCATGTGCAGATTTTTCTGTGGACATAAGTTTTTAGCTCCTTTGGATAAATATTAAGGAGCGCAATTGCTGATCACATGTTAAGGTTGTTTAGTTCTGTGAGAAACTGCCAGACTTGTCTTCCCAGGTGGCTGTGCCATTTTGTATTCCCACTGGCAACAAATGAGAGTTCCTGTTGCTCCACATCTTCACCTGCATTGATATCAGCGTTCTGCGTTTTGGCCATTCTAATAGGCATATAGTGGCACCTCTTCATTTTAATTGACGTTTCTCTGATAAGATATGATGTGAAACATCTTTTCATATGAATAATTTTTTTTCTCTTGTCAACTGCAAAATGAATGAAGGATTGGGAAAACGTGGTCAAAGTATCTATGACTTTGAGTTCATTTCACCAATGTATCAGATCTTCAGAAAACTGGTTTATTCTGCCCAAATTCACCCAAAAATGCCTAGAACCAGAACAGAAATTTTTTCCTTTGAATTGTTTTCACAATTCCTTACAGGATACTTCAATATAGGCTGGGTAGAATAATGATTATCCACTGTAGGAAAACTGAGTGTGCATTCTCTCTAGCTGTTCTGGGCACCATGCCTTCCACATAATGCTGAAGGCACTAAGTCTCACTCAAAGGCCAATTAAGTCTTCTGATTACATCATCCTTTTCTCACATATTCAACACCCATACAAACACATTTCAGAATTCTGTCCTTTACTTTGGGGAGTTTTGGGAGGTTACTAATACTCTCTTTTTTTCCTGCCAGTCTTATCTGTTCCCAGATAAGGAAAAGAGGAATCTTTCCTTCTATAGGAGTGATGACCAAATTTTGGCTTTCTACACATGAAGCCACTAAAAACTTGATTTGTGTGTGTGTGTGTGCATATGAAGCCACAGAAAACTTTAAATGGTTTTTAGTACTTTTGTCATCTCACAGTGTTATATTTTTGGAAGTTACTCATGCTGTGGTGGGTGGTGCATTAATCAAGATTTCTGAGTTCTATGCCTATTTTTGCCTTATAATTCTTAGAACCTTGAACAAGTCAAGGCACCTCTTTCTGCCACACCCTTTATACCAGGAATTTTAAACTTTAGTGCCTAAGAATCACCTGGGAGCTTCTTAAAATTGTAGATTCCTAGGCCCTACTCTTAGCAATTCTGGTTAGTAAGGCTGAGATTGGGTCCAGAAATTGAATAACACTGATTCAACTTTAAGAAAAACTCCCTTCTGCCTATTTAGTTTTTGGTGTAGAAAGTTTTTCTTGGGGCGCCTGGGTGGCACAGTGGTTAAGCGTCTGCCTTCGGCTCAGGGCGTGATCCTGGCGTTCTGGGATCGAGCCCCACATCAGGCTCTTCCACTATGAGCCTGCTTCTTCCTCTCTCACTCCCCCTGCTTGTGTTCCCTCTCTCGCTGGCTGTCTCTATCTCTGTCAAATAAATAAATAAAATCTTTAAAAAAAAAAAAAAAAGAAAGAAAGTTTTTCTTGTTTAGCTTGCAGTAAAGTTGGTTAGGACTAATTAATTTCCAGTAAAGTTGGTTAGGACTAATTAATTTCCTGAAGTACAGTTGTAGAAATAACATAGGCTCTTCAACTGTGAGTTTTCGTATTTGTATATATTTATGCCATTTGCCAGATTATTACAAATATAGACATAGACTGAATATATGACATAGACTGTTCTTTTGGATCAGATGGTACCTCATGTGCTGGGCATATTCATAGTATGTGCTCAGATAAAAATGTGTTACTTATTAGCAGTGTAATTTCACAAATCATGGAGGTTTGTGGGGTTTTTTTTGTCATCAACAGAAGGTATAACAATTTCTAAATGCCCATGTAATCTGAAGACCTCTCCTGTCACCTTTTAAAAATAACTTATTATAGAAAATTCAAAAAAAATTTTTTTATGTACACCCTAAAATAGAATGGTGTTTTAGTTATCTGTTGCTACCTAATAGGTACTTCAAAACATTGTGGCTTAAAATAACAACTATTTTATTGTCTCCCATAGTTTTTTGGGTCAGGAATTCAGATTGGGCATGGCGAGGGTAGCTTTCATTTCCACATGATGTGCTGAGGCTTGAAGTCCACAGGGCTTTTTTCACACTCTTGGTATCTGAGAATGGCTTGCATTGGTTGGGAGACAGCTGGAACTTTTTTTTTTTTAAGATTTTATTTGAGAGAGAAAGTCTGCAAGCAAGCTGCAGGCAGAGGGAAAGAGAATCCGAAGCGGACTCCGCACTGAGTGCAGACCCCACTGTGGGGCTTGATCTCAATGACCCTGAGATCGAGACCTGAGTCGAAACCAAGAGTTTGGCCACTTAATCAACTGAGCCACCCAGGTGCCCCCAGCTGGAACATTTTAACTGTCTGGTTCTTCTCCAGGTAGGCTTTGTGCCACTCCCTCTCCCTCAGGCCTCTCCACAGGGGCTTTCCAGCAAGGAGGCTGGGTTTCTTACATGGTGGTTCAGGGCTCCCAAAAACATAGAAATGAAAGCTGCCAGGCCTTAAGCAAGTCACGGGTCCAGCCCATATTAAATGGGATGGGACTGCAGCAGGATGTGAATTCTGGAAGTTAATGGGGAGCTACAATTGTAACCCAACTCCCACATACAGTACAATGTAATAAAGTCCCATGTACTTGGTACTAGCTCTTAAAATATCAACCCATAGCCTATCTTGTTTCATCTAAAGCCCCACTTCTTCAGATTATTTTGAAGCAAATCCCCCAGACATCTTATTTCATTTATAAATGTTTTACTAGATCTCTCTAAAATTTAATTCAAGTCACTTTTCATTATTCCCCAGTCATGTCATAAAAGCTTTTTAAAAATATCTCTGCTCCCTTCTCTACCCCTGAAAATAATTACTGTTCTGATTTTTATCACCATAGATCAGTTTTGCATATTCTAGAACTGCATATAAATGGATTCATACTGTATGTACTTTTGTTTCTTTTTTCTTTCAGCATGTTTTTGAGATTTATTCATGTTGTGTATAGTAGGTCATTCCTTTTTGTTATTGAATATTATTCTGTGGTATGAATATGACACTGTTATTCTCCCATTGATGGACACCTGGGCTTTGCCTAGTTTTATGCTATTATGAATAAAGCTGTTATGAACTTTCCTGTATAAGGCTTTCTGTGGTTACATGTTTTTTTGTCCTTGGATAAATACTTAGGAGTGGAATTGCTAGGTCATAGAATCAGTGATTATTCATATTTAACTTTTAAGAAACTGTCAAGAAGTTTCCTAAGTGGTTGTAGTATTTTACACCTCTGCCAGCAACGAATGAGAATTCTGATTGTTCCACATGCTTGCAAACTTTCAATATTGTTGCTTTCTTCATTTTAGCTATTCTAGTGGGTTTCATGAATGTGTAGTGATATCATAAATTTTTTAAAAACTTTTACAATTTGTTTTAATTGGGATATAGATAAGGTCCATACATTCCAGTTGGTTGCTTCTTACATGTTTTCTGTTCTGTGGGTGTTCCACTCTACCTGTCCCCCTTCCCTCACTCTTTCTCTTGTTTCTTCTAGTTTATTTGAGTTTTTAAAAAACATAAGTTCTCTAATAGATATTGGTACAGTGTGAATTTTGCTGTTAGCATGTTCTTTGGCCTTCTGTGTTTCCTATAAATCGGTAGTTACATATGGCAGCTGTGTCAGATTCATTTATGATCATTGTGTAGATCTGTCCATCAGGGATTGCAGAATAGTTATCTTTTAACCCTAGCACTAGCACACTTTTTTTTTCTTTTTTTTAAAGAGAGTACGCACACAATAGGGGGGCGGGGAGGGGAGAGGGGCAGAGGGAAAAGGAGAGAGAGAATCTAAGCAGGCTCCATGCTCAGCGCAGAGCCCGACATGGGGCTCAGTCCCACGACCCTGAGATCATGAGTCAAATCAAGAGTCAGACGCTTAAGTGACTGAGCCACCCAAGTGACCCCCAGAACTCCTTTTAATTTATGAATTAAAATAATTCAATAAAAAGAAATGTCTCATCTCTGTGGCCACCCTGAGGTAAAGTTCATACAGGAAACGCAGATAAATACCTGATTATTTCACTTTATTTAGTAATTTTGAAAATATGAGTTGGTTCCCTGGCATCCTCTAGAAATTTAGAAGATTTATGTATTTCAATCCTTTGCAGTTATTATCTTTGTTAATGCTCAAAATGTTCCATCTTTGGTTAGTGGGAGCCTCTACAAGTTGTCCTCTGAATCCTTTTGACATGACCCTTAGAGGCTTTGAGAGCCTCTTTGCTTTCCATTAGGACAAAATGTTCTAGTCTCATCTGGTACATTTTCTGACTTGAACCTAGAATCAGGTCTTTCTTCAAAGAGCCCTGTTTCCTTTAGTGGGAAACAGTATTTAGTGGCTGTGTACTGGGCATTAGAAGTGTTCATTGCTACTGGGTTGGTCATTGTTTCCAGACTTTTTCATCGAACAGTGTTAGGAAATTATTCTTCTCAGACAAAGTACATTGTAAGTTCATACTAAAATTTCAATTCAAATATAAGACTATAAGGTTTTTACATAAGCATAGATCTCATATCTCTATCTTTATAAACCCCAAGCCAGAAATCCCGCTGCCCAATGACACCAGCGAGATTACTTACTTGCTTTATCTCATAACACATCCACATACAATAACCTCAGGATAACTATACCAACACTCCTGAAAACAGTGTAAGACTTTTTTTTTTTGGCGGTTCTTTTTACTTCTAAGGGGTATTCTACTAGAGATATATAATCAAATCTCTGTGTTTTAAAGTCATGTGGGATATTTCTGTGATTATGCCTTAAAATTAACTCATAGGTTTATTTGTTACATTTTGCTTTTGGCTCTTAGGATTTTAAATTTAGAAGTTAATGTACAATATTTATATTTCAAAGTCAGATCTATAAAACAAGGAATATTCAGAGAGGTTTAGCTTCTATTCCTCCCTTCCCCATAGGTAACCATTTTTTAAAAAATGTATCATTTATATGTGTATATAAATATACACATATTTATATTGCCTTCTTTCTTAGCTAAATGGGAAGATACTATAATATTTATCTCCACATTTGTGCTAAGTTTAAAAAATATTTTGGGGTGCCTGGGCGGCTCAGTCAATTAAGCGTCCAGCTCTTCATTTCAGCTCAGGTCATGGTCTCAGGATCGTGGGATTGAGCCCCATGTTGGGTTCCATGCTTGGCATGGAGTCTGCTTGAGATTCTCTCTCTCCCTCTCCCTCTGCCATTCCCTCTCCTTGCTTACTCTCTCTCTCTAACTAAATAAGTAAAATCTTCAAAAATATATATGTCTACATGAGTTACATGGCATTTCTGAGTGATAATGTTTATTGGAGGTTCTTGTAGTTAATGGTGGAAATAGAGGTGGGAGAGATGGACAACTAATAAGAATATACTTTAGGTACCTCTCAAAACCATGAGAATGACAGTCATTTGAGTATGAATTAGCATTACATTTCAGGTTGCTGGGTTCCATTTCTGCATCTGTTCTTAGGCAAAACTTTTTCTTCCTTAGACCTCAGATTTTCCTGTTCTTGACCCCAGCTGGACCGCTCAAGAAGAAATGGCCCTTTTAGAAGCTGTGATGGACTGTGGCTTTGGAAATTGGTAAGAGCTTGGTGTTAAGGGTTGTCCTGCCCTAGTGGGCTCAGAGAGGGTAAAGGGAGGAACCTCAGAGAGGGTAAAGGGAGGAACCTCAGAAAGAGGAGTTTGGGGGCCATATGTTACTTTTCTGTTGACCCATGACTTAGAGATATGTCCTCTTCCATTCTGCATGTTATTTTCCATGGCTGAAATGCCTCACAGAGATATGGTATGTTTAGTTGTCCATGACTGGGCAGCTCTAAAAGGCCACTTTGGATATATCAACACATTGAAGGTTGGTTCTTTCTTTCTGAATACTGGGGAAGTTTAGACTTACTAGTTATTGCTCCTTTCTGATTTTAGGAATTTTTCTTGACTATAGATACCCTCATCATTTAAGTGAGTCAGACTTTAGGTAGATGGCCATAGCTTACTTGAGACTTGAGTTTGGGAGACCTGTTACTTGCATTCCCTCTTTTTAGCTTGCAGATAAGTCCAGGCCTGGCAGAACTGAATAGCAGTCATTGCTGTTGCCCTAGGAGGCAATGCCACCTAATAATAATACTATCACTTTCACTTTTACCTTTTGGGAATACTTTCACACTGATGATTTCATTTTGTGAAATAGATAGTAGGGACATTATTAAATTATATTTCGTTCATGAAGTATCTGAAGCTTAGGGAGTTAAGATCATTCCTCATGATCACATAGCTTATTAGTGAAGGACTCCTAACTAGATCCTCCCTGTCCTACTTCCTAGTATAAGTAATCTGTCCTAATAGTCATAGAATATACTGTGCTACCTCCATTGTGTCCAGGGCCCTGAAGAAGGAAACTTGGAGTTCAGTTCACATTTTGCTTGTATTTATTCAGCATTTAGTAAGCGTCATAAAATATTGTGTACTATGGGGAGTACCAAAGAAGATAGAAAAAGTGATCACTTGTGAGGAGCTTGCTAATCATCTTAGGCCTAGTTTTTCATTTTTTGCTTGCTATTCTGATGTTCTAAAATGGACTAGTCCTCTCTGTTCCCCTTCCTCCTTGGTAAAGACCATCCAAAAAAAGAGACTATTGTTTCTCTGTCAGCTGTGAGTAAGACACTAATCTTGGTGGTGAGGGTGGTAGAGCTAAAAATTATGACATGTATCCTGCCCCCAAGAAGCTTATAATCCGGTAGGGAAATCAAAATATATATGGGGACGATTGGAGTACACGAAGCAGAGCATAGTGGTGCCTTAGGAGACGGGCAAGGGAAGTACTGGAGAGGAGAGAGGTCAAGAGGGAACTTGGAGAGCTTCCACCTCTCCTCCTCCCGCATCTGGGCTTAGGAGTCAGGAGTCTGAAGTACAGATTCCGGCTTTGTGCACTTACATGTTTTATTTTCTCAAGCAAGTTTCTTAATCTCTTTGGGCCTCTTTTTTTCATCTGTGACACTGAGATAGTAAGCACTCAACACTACATGGGTAATACTAGGATTAACTTAAATTACGTCGTGAATGTTTCTAGCCTACTGCGTGGCCTCTAGTAAAGAAACGTTTGTTGACGTGAAGTGTTTTGTAAACTATAAAACATTATGCAAATATGAAACTGTACTTATGTACATTTTGAGTGTTCCGAAGTGGTTTATTATAGCAGTTCTTTTCCTGAGGCCTAGCTCACACGGAAATTTACAAATTTCCTAATGGTCTTCCTTGCCTTTGGGGGAAAGGAAGGTTCTTTTCTGATATTTTTGTATCTTGGAATAGAATCTGATTTGGCACATCAGATTACACCAATATTAAGCTTATATTTCTCTTGTTGTTCAGCTGATATCTCCATGATACTGGTTTGGAGGTAACAATTTCCAGACATTTATTTAGATGGGACTTAAAATATGGAAAGAACAAACCATGCTTTGACCACTCTGTATAAATGGTCAGAGCTCTCGCTCTTCCTCACGATCCTCTAGGCAGGATGTAGCCAATCAGATGTGCACCAAGACCAAGGAGGAGTGTGAGAAGCACTATATGAAGCATTTCATCAATAACCCTCTGTTTGCATCTACCCTGCTGAACCTGAAGCAAGCGGAGGAGGCAAAAACTACTGACACGGCCATTCCGTTCCAGTGTAAGTCCTCCCTGTATTGGTAAGAGATGCTTAGCTCATCGTCCGGCCCTGTTGCAGGAGCAGATAAACAGTGGTTTGGGCACCTGAGGAGCTTGTGGAAGATGGGAGGAGTTGGCATGGCAGATACTGAGAGTCAGGGCTATAATGGGGCAAGGAGGGGTCGGAGTTCCGTACCAGAAATCCCGGTGCCCAGAGACAGTGTGTAGGCCCACCCACTCTGAGGCTTAAGAACATGTCCGTCAACTTTAATGCTTCTGCGGATAAGATGTCCAAAATGAGCCAAGCTTCCATGCTTTGGAGGGTTTACTATTATAGGTATTAGTTACTTAAGAGAGTCCAGTATTTGATTCATTATTATTAATCATCCCAGTGTTAAGTCCAAGAAGCAGTTTGTTAGTTTAGTTCACTTAGTTATGATAGTAATAGCGAACTTTTTTTTTTTCTAATTTCATGTGGCTAAGGGACTCATGGGTCTTCTAACAAAACATAACTAAAACCATGGTGAATTATAAATGGACATATTTGCTGAATGATTCCCAGAAGCACAAGTAATGAGATACAAATGTTTTCTCCACCACCACCACCCCCACCCTGCCCTCCCCGCCCCTTTCCTCAGACTCTGTAGAAGCAGTTTCATAGCTGACTAACTCAAAGCCTGATGGTACCTGTTTGCAAAACACTTTGGATGGTAGCATTTTGTTTTCAGATCCATTAGATCATTTGTTCCTCATAGCAACCCAGTGAGATAGGCAGAGCAAGTGCTTTTGCTTTATACATGAGGAAACAGATTCAGAAAGGTTAAATAATTTGTGCCTCGTGGGACTAAAAGATATTAGAGCTGGGACCCAATTCCAGCTAACTTCCAAATCCTGTGGGGTTTTTTTGCTCAGTTGGGTGAGATTTGTAAATTGATATTGGTCCTAAGGGGTAAGGGAACTGAAGCAGACAGGGTAAATACTTATGTTCTGTAATATGAAAGAGGAGATCCTTGGTTTTCTATTATGTTAAGAAAGCACAAATCAGAAGGAATATCCCTATTTTATTTAGAGAATTCCCTAAGTCTTAGTTTCCTTTTTAAGAATCCAGTCTGTTTCCGTAATACTTTATCTTTCTCACTTTTCCCTTTATAAAAATGTTTTGAATTTTATTTATTCTCTCAGACACTGTTTTTTTCCCAAACAAAAATATTTCAGAGTGTAAATGAGAATGATCTCTCTGTCACTTTTTCATGCCAATATTTTATTATCTAACTAAGAACCTAAATTCTTCCAGCTGCAGATGACCCTCCCCGACCTACCTTTGATTCCTTGCTTTCTCGGGACATGGCAGGATACATGCCAGCTCGAGCAGATTTCATCGAGGTAGGAGAAACTTGTTTTTGTTTCACATGAGGCTTATATCTCTTACCTGTAGGTCCCATACCACTAAAAAGAGATTTTCGAAGCACCGTGATTTATAGGGCCTTACGCAGCCACATTTTCTTCCATTTGAGTGCCTTTTCTCATTTGTAACATTTTCACATATAAAATGTAAAAGTTTTACACACCAAGAACCTATTTCTTAAGTTGCAAAGATGATGGCTCTCACTTCCTTACGGGGTTTGTGTAGTCTGGTTCTCATTCTACCCCTCGGGCATTTCAAAGTTGTACAATGTCAGGGGTTGGCAAACTTTTTCCTTTAAGGACCAGATAGTAAATATTTTTTGTAGACTGTCAAGTCTCTGTTGCAACTAAACTTTGCCATTACTGTGCAAAAGCAACATAAGTAATGTGTAAACAAATGAACATGCCTGTGCTCCAGTAAAACTTTATTTACAAAAACAAGCGGTGGGCTGAAATTGGTACATAGGCTGTAGTTTGCTGATCCCTGTTCTGTAATCACAGGTATATAAGGCATTATGAATGTGTATAAAAACGGTATGTTCCTTGTTCATCCATGGAGTTAAAAGCCATGTGAAAGTAATTACAAGTCTCTTGATTTATCATCTGATCCACCATCACAAGGCTCCTGGAGATTATTTGGAAGTTTAGCAGACTACAAATAATTTTGCCAGTCATACGCAGGTCAGCATTTTGTTTGTGGCAGCTGATATTGTAGAGCTACCCCATAGACACTGCTGCTACAAATTGTACTCGTTGAGTCGAATATGAACAAATCTACCCATTGAATTATATAAGCAATATCAAATACAGAGAGCCCTCAGGAGGTAGTAGAAAGGTAAATGAATTAATGTAGACGATGTTCTTATCTAAATACTTGATGGCCTATTCAGAGTTAGATTTCTCCGTTTAGATTTATAACAGATTACTTTTAATTTTTAGCACACTAGGTTTGGCTTTATTCCTGGACTCCTAACTTTCTCATATTTTTGCTGTCTCTACTGCCTGAAAGCCTCTCAAGATTTTTCCCAGGACTTCTTCTTTCTTACAGTAGTATCTGACCATGTACTTCTCCATTCAGTACTTTTTAACAAGTGTTTGTTTCTTCTCTGTTTGCTTCTACTGTGAAGGCATTACTCAAAGCTGATGGGTTTGGGGTGGGAATTTTTTTCCCCCAAACAGGAGTTTGACAATTACGCAGAATGGGACTTGAGAGACATCGATTTTGTTGAAGATGACTCGGACATTTTACATGGTAACATTTTATTTCAGCACACGTTTTTATCGATTGTAAAGTACGTGGTGACACTGTGTTGGGTGCTAGGAGTGAATAAGGATGAATAAAACAGGTTCCCTGCCCTTACGGGACTCAAAACCTGGTGGGGTAAGTTGCTGAATTTACCCTGTTGTTGTGTTTTGACCACAATGAAAAAGATCATTTGTGATGAGGGTGGGAATGTGGATCATGTAATGGTGGTTGGTATCCTGGTCTTGGACTATGTGATCTTTCTTTTGACTGAGGTAAGCCTACACGGAGGTAGTTGGTTGAATGGCTCTCATTGCCTCCTTAGAAGGAAGGGGGTCAGTGTGAACGCTTTGGGACTTCAGTAGCAACCGATGACGCTAGACGGTCACTGTAATTTGTTACCCCAAATTTCACTTAGCAGGGAAAAGAATGGAAGTTCTTCAAGGGTTTTTAGACCAAGATAGGGAATTTGTTTCTCCGTACTGTTGATTCTTAGCACTTCGGAATTCTTACCTAAGATTAGTCCTCTAAGGATTTGTGTCCATTCTTGTGTTATAACGTAAGTAGTTAATGCCAGCAGGGCTCTTAAAAGTGGGGAGTTAGACTTTCATTGAATCTCTTTTTTTCCCTTAAATCTATATCCCAGGTGGGAAAGGCAAGTAGAATCCTTGTGGAATTATAAATCAAGTTTCTGTATTGCATTAACCGATACTCCGTCACTAAAAAACTGATACTCTGTCACTTGCTGCTTCTTTCCATACAAGAGCCATTTAGGTGTCCCTTACACCAGATCTTAGACTGAGAAAGAGTCTTCATAAAAGTTTTACCTTCAGGATTTTCTGTCTACATATTTCTTGAGCTGTTTTCTTCGCAAAAGTTCATTCCTCCCCTTTTCTCCCACACAGCTTTGAGGAAAGTGGAAGTGACGCAGATGGAGCTAAAAGAGGAAAGCTTGAAAGCAAACTCCTTGAGCATTCACTAGATACACTGTATTTGTTCAGTCTTCCACGTCACAGTCTCTTCTTTTCCAGCCCAGTAACTGGCGTGCTGGTCTTTATCCCCTCTGGCGGCGGTGCCTGGACTGCCGTGTGCAGATTGCCTCTCAGTGTTGGTCAGACACACCAGCTTTAATTAAAATACTATTGTTTCCTGACTTGCATCTTTCTTATTCAGAATGGAAAAAAAAGTAGCTCCATAAATAATCTCCCTTTTAGTACTATTCAAAAGTACCAACTTTTGAAAGTCAGGATTTTTCATGTCAGTAATGGCTCAACTATGTCAGAGACTTGCCGAATCTCTTCTTCCCAAGGTCTTCATTCTTTAGCCTCCACATTATCAAGAAAACTGTGGTAATGGTTGGTATTTAATTTCACTCTTCATTCTTTGTAGAAGGTTTGCAGTTTCTTCTGGTACACTGCGGTCCTTTCTGTAACTAAGTAGGGGCAACAGGAAAAAATCAGAAAGAAGCTGTTGATTAGCAGTTTTTGTTTCAGTTAGCATTTCAAACCTAGAACATACTTTAGTTTCTTTGTGTTCTTCCTGTAATTTCTACAGCCTGGTGAGGCACTTGATTCTAGTTAATTTGAACATTAGAATCAAAGCATCAGTTACTGACTATTACAATAAGCAGCTTGAACAGAATGTAAGTAATAAGGCCTGCCTCCTTTTTCCCTCCCTTAGTGGCAAACTATAAGATGTTCAGATGGGTGCTTTTAAAAATATGTTAACCTTTGAAAGAGGGTTAGCAGTGCTTGAGATCAAAGGGGTGACTTGCTGGTGCCACAAAAGGAGCCTTTGTTTATGGTCTAGAGTTCTTACTTAGCTCCTCTGGTGGCATGACCCACTGTCCAGTGTTGTGTATGTGTGGCCCCTGAGCTGAGCACTTTCCCCCAGAATACTCACTGAAGGGGAGGGACTGGGAGCCCACTCCCAGTGGTGAGAGGTTTTCTTGCCAGAGACAGGAAGGAATGAGAAGGAGCTCTTTGACCACACCTGGAACAGAGAGGGGCCCATATTTTGTGCAAATTAGGACACGGATTCTACTTCAGGCCTGCTTCTGAGTCACTGTGTGATCTTGGGCAAGTCCTTGCAATCTCGCTTGCTGTTTGCGTGTGTGTGTGTCCACTGCCAGTAAAGAAGGGGTAACACTGATTAGTCAGAGTGTGAATGTCTCCAATGAAAGACGGTACGTAATTGAGATTGGTGTTATTACCATTCCATTACACCATTATACTTTTAATATTACTGAGTGTTAATAACATTCCTTTTATGTTCCCTTACTTACATAACTACTGCAAGGAAACAAACTCTTTGGCTGGGTTTTATATTCCATCCCAGGGCCGAAGCCACCAAGCTCTTTTCCTCACCCAAAATGTTTGCTGTGATTCATGGAATTTGTCTAATATGATGGGTTTGAATGGTCCATTATAGAGGCCTGGAATACAATGGAGGGATAATTGATTGCATTCCAGCCATACCAGAGGCTTTCAGAATGGGCCTGGAAAGGGTACTGCAAGTGAAGCAGTGTCTGAGGAAGAAAATAAGGAAGTTCTGGGGTCCCTAAATGACACCACCATGTATTTATTGAAACCAGAAATTACTGGTTCGGAAAGAGCGATGCAGAAGACTCATAACTCGGCATTCTCCTGTGTCCTGGTATGTTTGGGATCTCGGTGTAGATGCACAGTGGTGTTCCTTTTTCCTGTGGGCCGTCTCTCCCCAGTGTGCTTTCATTTGGGAAAATTGCTCCTTGATTTGTGGCGTCTCCTTTCCCAGAGTTTCACAGGTTCTAAAACCCTGAGTGCAGCATCTTCTAATCATTGCTGTCCTATAACTTAGGCAAGCAACAGGCGTTGTGCGCTCCTTCCTGTGTGTTGGGTTGGTGTTTTCAACACTTCATAGGGTTGCCCATTAGGACAGATTACTCTCCCTCTATTTGGAAAGCTAATTTCAGCACAATTTCTTGGCCACGCGTGAATACTCCCCACCTTTTTTTTTTTTTTTCTTTTTTCACTTTGGCTCATATTGTCAGCCTTTAGATAATTGAATGGTTAGTACATTAGAGGTCCGGCCCTGTCACTGCGTATACTTAGCTTCTCTCTTACTCTTATAGGCAGTGCCCTTCCCTTTAAAGGCATGTAAATCATGTAAAGTTTTATGCTTAGGACATTTTAGACATCGATGCTATTAGTAATAATAGCTGATACATGCAGCCCTTACTGTCTGCCAGGTACCATTCTATGCCCTTCACACATGTGACCTCATTTAATCCTCACAAAACTTGATGAGTTTGGCATTATTGTCACCATCATCATCATCATCATCATCCACATCTCGATTTTATAGATGAGGAAACTGAAGAATGGAAATATGAAGTAACTTGCCTAAGGTCATATAACCTGCTAGTGACAGAACCATCTCCTGTCCATGTTGTTTATACTGTACAATATTTATCATCTTTACAACCTTGCATTTTTATTGCTGGGTTTTGAGTGTGTGTTTGTGAGATGTCACATTTGTTATCTTCAATCGCTTAACTACATTGCTGAGAAGTAGGGGTAGATATTTTCCCATTTTACAGTCAGGAAAGCGCACAAAGGCCTTAAGGAACTATGGCTTCCTACTTGCTGACTTTAACCATTAGGTCACATAGTCTTCTTTCCTTCCCAGAATTACTCGTGTCCATCTTGACCCAGAAGCTTTTGGGGAAAATGACTTTTCAAAGCTTTGCTTCTGGGGAATACCTGAGTCACAGGTTTGTGCTTGTGTGGTTGCAATAGGGATTTTGATTGGCTTCCCTGCAGTTAAGGTCTCTGAGTTGGTTTTCTTGCCAAGCAAGCAGTAAGTGCCTTCTGTCAGGAAAACAGAGACATGTTGCCAGCTATTTTGAACAATGTTAGAAATACACTGCAGTGGGAAGGAACTGCCTCTGACTTCTGCCCACTTCTTGAAATATTTTAAGGCCAGCCGTTTAGAAACTTTGTTATCAGTCCCCAGTGTAATCACAGGGAGACAATTCTTCCCCCAAAGCTGAGATTTCAGGAGTGAATAGGTTATGGGTGGTTTTTGTTTGTTTTCAATGATATCTGGTTCTTTGTTTGCCCGCTTTCCTGGAACTTCCAGTCACTTTAAGTAGAATGTGAACCAGGGATTCTCATTCTTTCAGTGTCTGCCTTCTCATTTCTGTTCTGCCTGCTGTGGTGTGGTCCTCCCTGGGTTATTCATGCAGTTAAGATTTTATAATCAGTTGCTGCTATCTGAGTATACTTTATAAAGAAAAGAGACAGCTTCAAATGTGCCTTTTCCTCTGGGAGAATTCCAGTTCTCCCATTTGTTTCTGTGTGTGCCTTTCCTTCCCTTTGTTCTCCAGAGCCAGTTGCACAGTTCAAACTATTGAAATAACCAAGCAGTGAAACCATTGGTCGGTTTTTATAGATTTTTTTTGTAGTCTCTTCAGTTGTTTTTTTTTTCTTGTGTTAATTAAGTCATTCCCAAACAAATCTCAGGAAACAACCTGATAAGTTAATATCTTAGAAAAATTACAGAAATATGTTTTCAGAATTAGCAGTAATTTCCACTGGATTTTCAAGTCGTTTTTTTCCTATTGAACTCGTCTTGTTATTAGGTAGGTAAGTAAGATGAGACCCACAAAGAGCTTAGAATGCGATAAGTACTCAGTTGTGTGTTAGCTGTTTACGTATTTTTTTCCTTTTTTTTTTTTTTTTTTGCTTCTCCTGCTTTGAACTGTTGACTACCAAGTTCTGTTTCTCATATGAAAAAGAGTTAGAGTCCACTGTAAAACTTGTGTTTGGTTAGAGACACATCGTCTCCTCCCTGTTCGCACCTGCCTGCCTATTCCACCACACAGGCATATCAAGTGCATCTCCACCAGCACAGCAGTCTAGAACTTACCATTCTACAGCTGGGTGTTAGAACACGGTGGGGGTATGTCATGGCACCTGGGCTTCTATATGGAACAACCTTCTACCTCAAGAAAGAGCTCACTTATAGAAAGAGTTGTGCTACCTAAAAGAAAGTTTGAAAACCATTGCCTTAAATCTTGAATCTGATGTTATTTGAGTCATAGACAGTTGTGAGGAAAAACAAAGCAGTGTTGTTTAAATTTTGAACTTACTGGATCGCCTGGGTGGCTCGGCTGGTAAGCATCCTGGGATGGAGCCCCACTTCTGGCTCCCTGCTCAGCGGGGAGCCTGCTTCTCCCTCTGTCTCTCCCCCTGCTCGTGCGGGCACGCTCTCTCTCTCTGTCAAATAAATAAAATCTATATATATTTTTAAAGATTTTGTTTATTTGAAAGAAAGAGCAATAGCGAGACAGCAGGAGCAGGGGAGCAGGGAGAGGGAGAAGCAGACTCCCTACTGAGCAGGGAGCCCCACACTTAATCCCAGAACCCTGGGATCATGACCTGAGCCGAAGGCAGATGCTTAACCGACTGAGCCACCCAGGCGCCCCTAAATAAAATCTTTAAATAAATTTTTGAACTTACTAGAAACGAACAAAGAAAATCCGTAGTAACCAATACTTTTTTCTTTATACTTAAACTTTAAAAAATAATGCATCCCCTTACCTCTCCAGATCATCCAGATAGAATTTATGTTATTTTAATCTCAGACTCAAGGCAGAATGGCCTAGAAAAAGTATTCCTGGTCATTTCCCAGTGATTGAAGTTACATACATACATAGTGCATGTGCTTGTAGCCCTGCCTGTTAGATGTGGGTATTTCTTCCTTCTAATATGAAACTATCCTGAGGGCAGGTAGCAGTGAGCCTCACAGTAACGAGTCAGCATGGAGGATCCAGAATTTATTTCTATTATTTTTGTCAGGGATACTGTATTGACGGTGCCTCAGAACTGTATGTTACTCAACTCTTCTTGCTTTTATATAGCAAAAGAAATTTGTGATTGTAATGAGCCATTGTGTACTGTTCTCTTGCTTGATTGTTCGCATTTTTTTCCTGACTTAAAATCTAGTTTCAGGAAGCAAAAGTGTGGGTTTCAAACTGTTCCATGGTGTTACCCTCAGGGACTACTACTGGGAAAGGTAGCTGGAGGTAGAATAGGGAGAAGAGGTTCAGCAAAAGCTGATCTAACTTGTCCATTTCAAATAAGAACATATTTGAAAACAACGTTTAAAAAGTTACTCTAGGAGAACGTGCAAATCTCTGTGTTGACTCATTGCCCCCATGGGTTAAACTTGAATTTGTACCTCACATCCTTCTGATGAGCAATGAGATTATATTGCCTTTCTTGTTTATCAGTATTACAGAGGCTGTAGGCTTACTGTCCTGAAAGACGTGATTGTCATACACAACTAAATTCTTTGCTGCACGGCTGGTGTGTTAAATTTTATTACCTAACATCTGAACAGCATATTTTAGTTTTCCAAAGGACACGTGTCAGGTCATTATGTTGTGCTCTTTCTTCTGTGAATACATTCGGTAATTAAAACAAAACCCATCAGACTCTCAACTTACACAAAGCCTTAAGGGGATAACAAGTTATTAAGATAGTTCCAGAATCTACTGAGATCATTAAATTTTAAGATTCCTTCAGAATCCATGTGCCTGTGTGGCTCAGTCGGTTAAGCGTCTGCCTTCAGCTCAGGTCATGATCTCTGTCTGCATCCTGGGATCAAGCCCCCTATCAGGCTCCCCACTTGGCTGGGCGTCTGCTTCTCTCTCTCCCTGTGCCCCCCCCCACTTGTGCTCTCTCTTCCTCTCTCTCTTTCTCTCAAATAAATAAATCATTAAAAAAAAATAGATTCCCTCAGAATCCATGGATTATAGTTAAGAATGGTTTGTGTAGCACAGTGCCAAGTCGTAGTTTCTTCTAGAGCTGTTAATGGTTGGTCTTTATTTCTTAACTCTAGAGGGTCTTCAGATTATAAAAAGCCTGTGGGAATTGTTTACTTCTGAGGTTTTTTTTAAAACACTCATTTCATTTTTAGTTAAGCCAGATTTCTCTACTCTCACAGAGAAAGTAAACATGTTGGGCAATTTCAGTGTCTTTCCTACTCTAAGGCTCTAGAACCAGACTGTCTGGGTTTGGATCCCTGCTCTGTACTTGGCAGCTGTGTGAACGAGGGCAGATTGTTTTGCATGCATGGGGTATAGGGCATATGCAGGAATGGTAGGAAACGAGACTGGGAAGATAGGGAGATTCAAGGCAATAAGGGGTTTTGTATAATATGTGAGGGTTTGAACTCCCGTAAGTGGATGGGAAGCCACTGAAAAATTGTCAGCAGGGGAAATGCACCATCGGATTATGCTTAAAAACATTACGCTGGTACCATTTGAAGGGTTGCATTGGAATAAGGTGGGACTGGAGTTACTAAAAGAGTACGTGCAGTGATCTAGGTGAGATAGGATACCCGAGCTAAGGAATTGGATTAGAGACAGAGAGGGAGAGATGAATCTGGGACAGACTGAAGCATTCAGTATAGGTAAGACTCACTGACTGACTGGATATGGAGGGAGGGGAGGGAGGTCAGGCTGATTTCTGTCTTGGACAACAGAGGTTTGGGAAGGAGGTAGAGTACAAGTTTGTAACTGAGGACCGTGTGAGTAGAGATATCCAGATAGGGTCTGGAGCTTAGAATAAATATCTGAGTTTGAAATTATATATTTTGATGGTACTTGGAACCATAGGAGTGGATGAGTTTATAGGAATAAGGTGAGGGGTGAAAAGAAAGATGAGAACAGAGCACTGAGGAACAACGAGGCTGGAAAAACTGGCCAGGGAAAGAAAGAGAACCAGAACTATTGTATTGATGAAACCTTTTGCTGTCTACTGACTGTATTCTCCTAATTCCCCATATTTTTAACATGAGGCTAAAGCCAGGAAAGGATTGGGACATGGGCAACAAAGCAGAGCATAGCTTTGGGGTTGTTAGGCCATTTCATAGAGATTTTCACTACTGAATGCAAAACTATCCCCTAAATAGTCGTTGCTCCCCAACTGAAAATTGCTACTCTGGGAAAATGTCTCTGCTGCACCTTATTCATGTCAGTCTTGTTTTGATATTGTCTCCTGAACTTACTCCTGTGAGGTTATAACCCCAGTCAATATTCCTTTTTATGACTATTCTAATAGATGCAATTTCTAGCCCGTGTATGACCAAAGTTTCAGACTCCTGTTATATGAAACCTAGTAATATGCATAATAAGTCATGGCCAAAAGAGGTGTTCAGTAGAAAGCAGAAATTGTTACCTATAGGGTAATGCCATATAAGTATATACATAGGGAAAAAAGATCTTCAGTGTAATTTACTGACAAAGAAATTCAGTGTCCTAGGATATTTTTGTTTCCAAGTGATGAATTGCCTAGACCAGTGAGTGTGGAATAGTTGGCAGTATGAGGTTCAAAGTTTAAGACAGTTCGGGTCAAAGATTTATTTTTGTGTTGGCTTCATATCTATGTGTGTGTGTGTTTGTTTATAGCTCTGAAGATGGCTGTAGTAGATATCTATCATTCCAGGTTAAAGGAGAGACAAAGGCGAAAAAAGTAAGTACAGAAAACCATCCAGCCTTCTTTCAGGTATGGACTGATTGACCACATATAGGCCATAAGAACATTCTACTTGTGGCTTGTCTTGTGACCTTGAGGAAGACACTTATCTTCCTTGGTCCTTAATGTTTCCATCTGTCAAATGCGGATAAAATACTTGTCCTTTTGTTTGTTTGTTTTTACCTCCTCCTGTCTTATCCTTTCTTGATGTTATGATGACCATTGAATAATATGGGTGCACTGTTTTAAGGAAAAAAGGAACAAGATAAATTCAAGGTATTATCAAATTGTTATGGTTTTTTTAATGCTCTCATTCTAACCGCTCATTTTTTTATGAGGAGGCTTATTTAAAAGGATTTCAAAGAAATTCTGAACAAGTTTCAGACATTCTCAGTTACTCCTTCTCTTTGCAACAGAACAAAAAACATACATTCAGACTGAGAAATTATGGATCCCAGACCCCTGTTAGATTACAGAGACCGTTAACAGTGCAGGGAAGGGTATGCAGGGGTATGAGCATACGTGTGTATCGTCGTGCGCACGTGTTACAGCCTAGAAACACAGTGGCATCACAACAAAAAAAGAGGAATAGGACTTGGGAGGCACTCTTGAGGAACCAAGCTGTGACCTAAAGTGTGTCTAGAGTTAGCTTCTGCGAAGTGCTGGGGAAGATTACCCAGCTGCCCCTGTGAGAAGCTTCATCACTAGTCATGAATACCTGCGGTATAAAATCAGAGCTTCCAGACATAGCTCTGCATGGTTTAGCTCAATTCTGTTTTTGCTTAAAACACATAATTCGAGCTAGACAGTATCATGGAACTCAGTGGTTGAGGATGCTGTTAGATCTTATGCCGAGGCCCTTCCATTAAACATGCACAATATTTATTTCAAATAGCTTCAAAGCGTTCTGTGAATGTACACATGTACGGTTGTAAATGTTGAATGTGTGATCACGGCGCCCTTTGTGGTTTAGCCGCTTCCTTTAAATGACCTCGCAATTATCAGTTCCCTAAATTGAATAGCTTAATTGTTATGACACGGACACAGATTCCCTTCTGTTTCATTCCAAGTTATAGACCTGTTTTTCAGTATTTTTGAGTGCTCGTTCATTCATCCAGCAAATAGTAACTGAGAGTCCATCATATCCAAGGAGAGGAAAAATATATGATGCTTGAAAGCCTAAAATTATGTTAGCAGACTCACTACCCTTCAGAACTTTGTGAGGAGTCATGTCTTTGAACCTCAGTATGCCACCTCATCGTGTTCCAGATGTATAAGAAAAGCTGCATGTGGAAGACATTAGATGTGGAACTAATTATAATATACATTATTGTGGTTTTCATCCTAGAATTATAAGAGACCATGGATTAATCAACCTTAGAAAGTTTCAGTGTAAGTATTGGCTGCTTTCTTTATTTTAAAATTTCTTCTAACATTATTAATAAACAGTCTTGAACAAATCATCTATGGCAGTAGTTCTTAATCCAAGTTGCGTATTAGCATCATGTAGGTAGCTTTCTCTCTTTTTTTTTCTTTTTTTAAGTAATCTCCGCACCCAATGTGGGGCTCAAACTCACAATCAAGAGTCAAATGCTCTACCAGCTGAGCCAGCTAGGTGCCCCAGCATATCACGTTGGAAGCTTAAAAAAATTCTGATGCCTGGGTATCACCCGAGACTAATTAAGGCAGAATCTTTGAGGCTTAGTGCTAGAGCATTTTTAAGAAATCTTCAAGGCAATTCTGTTACGTAGTGAGAGTTCAAACCATTAATATATGATCAGCACTTGTATGATAATTCCTTTTTTTTGTTTTAAAGTAGTGTAGTAATTACAGCATGAATATTAATGGATCATTTTCTGGAACTAGGTAGGAACTATACGTTAAACATAACATAACCTTGATCATCGGGCTGTTAAACATTTTTATGGGAAGAGCAACCATTATTTTGCATAGTAGTGGACAAACATAAGACATTAGCATTGTATGATGGTGATAGTAAAACTATAATGACTTCTAAGTGAATGAGTACTTTGCTCTTACTGTTTTAAATATTGGAGATACCTAGGCTGAGCAGAAAGAGTTCCTGTACTTTTTCTTCTTCTACATTGTAGAGTTTGTTCAGCAAATAAGAATGATGTTCTCATGATTACAATATTTATATAGAAATGTTTATAATATAATACTTGTATGTCACAGTAGTCCTTTTTGTAAAAGTAATGATTATTGTGCTTCTTATCCTAGCTGATACAATCTTATAGGGCTTGACACTGTGCCGTTGTAGGGTGCAGGTCAGCCAGTCATGGGTTAAGTGTTTTTTAATATAGTTGTGATCATAAATAAGTATGTTACTTTTTTTCCACTTTCTGTTACACTTTTTCAAGTAATTATGGTGTTTTGAAAATGTCACCTTATTAGTTATGTAATATGTTGTGTATATATAAATAAGTATATAATATGCTAAGCTTTTATTAGATATTTAGCTTATTTTTAGTTTGTTTTTTTTTTTTAATTTTATTTATTTGACAGAGATAGATACAGCCAGCGAGAGAGGGAACACAAGCAGGGGGAGTGGGAGAGGAAGAAGCAGGCTCATAGCGGAGGAGCTTGATGTGGGGCTCGATCCCATAACACCGGGATCACGCCCTGAGCTGAAGGCAGACGCTCAACGACTGCGCCACCCAGGCGCCCCTATTTTTAGTTTTTTGAATCATTATAAATAATCCTATGGAAAATTTGTGAATAAAGCTTAAGTATATATTTAGAATTTTTTAAAGGTAGATTCCCAGAAGTGGAGTTAATAGGTCAAAGAATGTGATCATTAAAAATGCTTGACCTTTGCTGCCAGATTGTTTTCCAAAAGATGGTTGTATCAATTTATATTCCTTCTAGCAATGGATGAGATTGCCTGTTCAACCTCATCCTCACTGAAGACTGTGGGTTTGCAGAAGTAACTCAGGATCAGATTTCCATTGCCCCTTCTGTAGACAAATATTGGTCATATTCTGGTAGCTACAGTAGTAGGTTCCTGTGTCTGGGCTTTCAATAATACGTCAAAAGGGTTTTGACCTTTATTCGTAGTAGACCTTGACTCTCATATAAATTCTATTCTCAGCTGGTAAACAGAGGTCAGTTTAGCCTAATTATTCTTTTAATTGTATTTCGTACATGTAGAGCTGAGAGGAGGCCCTGTTGCTTTGAAGTGTGGTTTCAGAGATTTCAATTGCTATTATAGTGAGTGTATGTGACCTTAATATTGTAGGCAGAGGGGTTTTTTCATCAAATTTAAAGTTTTTACTCCTAATTCTTCTGTATTATCCCTGTAGGGTGTTTTTTTGGCTTGGGCGGTGGGGGGGGGGGGGGTTGGTAGTGAAAATAATCAGTCTTTGCCTTTCAAATCAGTACCTGGAATTTGTGGATAAGAATGTCTCCCTCAAGGAAAGAGATTCAGCTGAAGAGAGGACTTAAATAACTGTCATAACGGAAAGCCTGTATCTTTCGTCTAAAAGTGAGCAGAACTAGCTTCGTTACTGCCTAACTCATCTGATCACCTAGTTTCAGCCTAGTTCATCTGGTTGAAATGACCAAGTAGCAGTCCTTGCTACTCCAACCTACCACTTACTGTTGGTGGGTTTTACTGCCCATCTTCTTTGCCGATACCACTTTTTTATTAGAAATTTGGTTGTCAGTGATCCTCAGGGTTACTGACTGTGGTTACCCTGTGTATATGACCATTTACACGAATGATAGTTGTCGAAATATAACTTCATCAGTAGTAAATCTAGTTGTGGTACTTAGTTTAGAGGAAGGCAAAATGACCTTAATAGTGAAGAAATCAACGCCTCACTTGAAGCTGTGTTGGTAGGGAGATTTCTGGTGGGGCATGAAAGATACCACACATTTTTTCTAGGCTAGTCTACCTCTTCTTTTTTTTTTTTTTTTTTTTAAGATTTTATTTATTTATGTGACAGAGAGACAGCCAGCGAGAGAGGAGTGGGGGAGGGGGGGAGGGGGAGAGGAAGAAGCAGGCTCCCAGCGGAGGAGCCCGATGTGGGACTCGATGTGGGACTCGATGTGGGACTCGATCCCGGAACGCCGGGATCACGCCCTGAGCCAAAGGCAGACGCTTAACCGCTGTGCCACCCAGGCGCCCCTAGTCTACCTCTTCTGGATGGATTATTGTGTCTGCACTTTCCTTGTTTTCCTGCGGAAGTTAATACCAGAAATTTTCCCCAGCAATTTTCCTAAGAAGACATATCTGCCTTTAATCGTCTTTCCCGTTACTGCCAGTAGTCCCTGTGCCTGTACAGATGAAGAGACTGAGGTGTGGAGGTCACCAGGGTGCGCAGTGATGCAGGCGATCTGCAATTCTCCAGGGATAGCAACGTCCGGATGTGATAGTCACTGGGATGCTCTTATCTTTATGATTAGTGTTTTGCATTCTTGGCTTTCCTGTTTGCTTCCTGTCATGGGTAAATTAGTCATGTGAGGTTAGGAATAGTGTCCATTTCACTTCTTGTAAAAGAAATGCAGAGAACGTAGAGATTTTTATATTCTGTATGGCATGGTTGTGTTTTATTTTCTCTGTAGTAATGGAACGGCGGTATCCCAAGGAAGTCCAGGACCTTTATGAAACAATGAGGCGATTTGCAAGGATAGTGGGGCCAGTGGAGCACGACAAGTTCATTGAAAGCCATGCACGTAGGTGGTTTTTAAGCCTTGCGCAAGTATTCGTGTGTGTGTCTGTGTGTGTGTGTGTTGATATAAATAGGAGAGATAATGGTATGTTTTAGGTGAAGTTCTATAAATAAATAAATGGATGTTTTTATCTTTTCTTCCCCTTTATTACCATGAACTAAATTTGGGACTTTGGGGGTGGGACAGAAGAGGCTAAAAAGGCTAGTAGCTTTCTTTTTTCCCGGCTAAGCAGTAGTTTAGTAGTTTCTCCCCCCACTTTTTATTATGGGAGTTTTCAAATATATACAAAGAGAAATAGTGTAATGAACCCCCATGTATCCATCACCCAGCTACAGCAATTAACACATGGCCAGTCTAGTTTCATTTTTACCACCCCCTCTTCTCTCTTACCCTCAACTGGATTATTTTGAAGCAAATCCCAGACATCAGATCATTTTGTTCATAAATATTTTAGTATTAAAACTAGTGCTCAAAATGGGGACAGAGTTGGATGGCTCATGGAGATAGTACTTCCATCATTCTCTCTTTCTTTTATTTTATTTATTTTTTAAGATTTTATGTATTCATTTGAGAGAGACAGAGAGGGACAGAGCACAAGCAGGGGGAGAGGCAGAGGGAAAGGGAGAAGCAGACTCCCCGCTGAGCTGGGAGCCTGACGTGGGGCTCAATCTCAGGACCTGGAGATGATGACCTAAGCCAAAGCAGGTGCTCAACTATCTGAGCCACCCAGGCACCTCCATCATTCTCTCTCTTTTTTTTTAATTAAAAAAAAAATTTTTTATTTCCTTAAGTAATCTCTACACCCAGTGTGGGGCTCGAACTCATGACCCTGAGATCAAGAATCCCATGCCCTATGGATCGAGCCAGCCAGGCTCCCCAGTACTTCCACCATGCTTTTGCCTGTCTTTCTGAGAGACCTCTACCCAGTTACCATTTGATTTTTCACAATAAAAAAATTGAAGTTGTTAAGGCAGGAAGGCCTACACTTTAAAAAAATCTGGATTGGGTGGCTTAGGCTACCCCTTTCATCACTAGATTTGTGTATTTGACCGTCAAATTTAGTTCTGGGAAAATGCTTTACCAAGGCTCTTACCCTGTTCTCATCATGCAAATATTTCTTGCATGGCGTTGTAGGCATTTATCTGAGCCAGGTTGGTTGTCCTCGTCTGTTTGGTTGGCATTCTTTGTGTGGTTTGTACTGGGTGACTGATCTTTTACTTCCTGTCCCAGTTTGTGCCGTCCCTGGTTTCTGTGTCATTCCAGAGAACTACACCCCATAGATTGTCCAGGCTCTTCCTTCATCCTCTCTTTCAAAGCACTCAGATTTGAATGTTCTATCACGTAATAACCCAAATAGTTGCAACCTGAGCTGTGTGCTCAGAGGAGGCAGAAATCTTTGGTTTATGGAAAACAATGCTCTTTTGTTCCTATAGGAGAAAAGCTGTAAAGAAACTGAGACTTGAGCATAGAGCTTTTGTCCTTTGCTTGCAAAAGGGCCACATCAAGTAATAGCAGGGACAGGTTTTATAGAAGAATTTGGTTATGTGGATAGACCTGTTAATAGGGGATAAATAGAGCGGGGAAACTTAGTTGTTTAAAAGAATTATATTTGTTACTTCTATAGCTAAATGATCTCAGCCGGTTCACTGTATGTTCTCAAGGAGACAGTGCCAGCTGCTTTTTCCAGGTGGCGATGGCAGCCAAAAGATGGCTAGCGTAGGTTTTTCTCAGCTTTTGGGTAAAATTTCTAATGAGATGGCCCCAACATACAGGATCCCTCAAATGGAAGACAGAATTACTGAAAATACTCAACAGCAGAAGTGCTTATTGATGATGATTTTGTTTTTCCAACTTTTCTCCTTCATTCTTTTTGGGATAAACAGTGGAATTTGAACTCCGAAGGGAAATCAAGAGGCTCCAGGAATACAGGACAGCAGGCATTACCAATTTTTGTAGTAAGTATGCTTAAGCTACACATTGTATCAGGGGGCAGGTGTCTTCTAAACACATAGAGGAAGTCTCTGTTTGAGGCCTTGTGGATTTTTTTTAAACAAGCTTTCCTTTTTTGGAGCGAGTTTTTGATCTTCCCCGTAAAATCTCATCTGTTTAATCCTTACAAATGCTATTATATGGATTATCTCAGGTAAAATAAAAGTGACAACACAAGAGAGAAGTGCTGCTTTAGATTCGGGAATCTGCTGTGGCCTCCAAAAAAAAAAAAAAAGGATTTTGTATTCTAATTTTTAGCCTCGACCTTTTAAACTTTTGTGATGCGTGGTCTGGTCATTTGTATTAACCAAGCCTTAAATGGCTCCCCGTGCTTGCATCCCAGTTACTTGAGGTAGTAATCATAATTATGTTAATAGCAGCTAACATCTAAATAACAGCAGTTCTCCATACACCAGGCCCTGTGCTAAGCATTTCACCTGGATGGTATCGTTTGATTCTCATAACAAACTTAGGAGATCAGCATTGTTATTTCCGTGTCATGAAGAAACTAAGGTTTGAAATGGTTCAGGAGATACTTGTAATAGAGCCAGGACGTAAGGGAAGGCAGTGTGTTACGGTGGTTCAGAGCTTGAGGTCTAGACCTGGGCAGGTTGGGTTTGGATTCTGGCTCTCCTTTTTATCAGATTGGTAATCTGATTGGGTTTCAATTTTCCAAGTCTCTTAGAGTTAGTAAGAAGAAGCAAATTAGAGATAATGCATGAAAATCGCATCGTACCTGGCCCACAGTAAATGCTCAATAAATGACAGTTTCTCTTGTTCCTTTGGAAAGATCTTTAGCATTCCCTCCTTCCTGTTGCTTGAACGCTATCACCTACTGACCACGAGAAGTAGCCTTGTGGGGTGTAAGTTCAACCTCGTGTAATGATTCTTTATTTTTAACGATGGAAACCATTTCAAAATGAAATTTTACGTAGAGCCCTTGTCTGTAAATAAGAGGGAGGTGGAACCACTTTGAAGCCGGATGGTGCAGGCCGTGTATAGAACCCAGGACCACCAGTGCTTGGTGGTGTCTTTGCTTTTCACAGTAAGCCCCGAGATATTTTCATGGGATCCCGGGGCTTTATGGAACATGATTTAAAACTCACTGGTGTGGTTCCTTTGGAATCTGTACACCTTTGTTAAGGTGTAGAAAACACCAAGCAGCCTTTGTTTAACAAGATGTGGATACCAGGTTTTGATTACCTGATTATCAGTTGCATCTGAGAAAGAGGGGAAAGGAATTGTGCTGGTCAATGAGGACTTACCTTTATTTGTAATTTTAATTGGTTTTTAAAGAACAGTGTATACATATAGCACTTGTGTAACTTTGAAAAACAGAAAAAAATAGAACAGGAACCAAATATGACCGTATTAAAAGTTAGTTATTGGTGGGGGCGGTAGAAACATAAGTGACTCTTACTTTCTTTGTATTTTTCTGTTTGGGGAGCTTTTCTCTCCAAATTTCTTAAAGCTAGGAAGAGAATAAAAATATTAATTATTTCTTGTCAAAAAAAGAATTTCTTTTTTTTTTTTTAAGATTTTATTTATTTATTTGACAGAGAGAGAGACAGTGAGAGAGGGAACACAAGCAGTGGGAGTGGGAGAGGGAGAAGCAGGCTTCCTGCTGAGCAGGGAGCCCGATGCAGGGCTCGATCCCAGGACCCTGGGATCACGACCTGAGCCAAAGGCAGATGCTTAAGCAACTGAGCCACCCAGGCACCCCAAAAAAGGGATTTCAAACTAGGGGAAATCACATTGCTCTTAAAAAAATAATTGTGAGCGCCTAGGTGGCTCAGTTGAGTATCCAACCTCTTGGTTTCGGCTTGAGTCATCTCAGGGTTGTGAGATCAAGCCCTGTGTCTGGCTTCCCACTCAGCACAGAGTCTGCTTGAGATTCTTTCTCTCTCCCCCGTTTCTCCCCCTGCCTGTGATATCTCTCTCTCTCTCTCTCTCTCTCTCTCAAATAAATAAATAGGGACACCTGAGTGGTTCAATCAGTTAAGTGTCTGACTCTTGGTTTCCGCTCAGGTCATGATCTTACGGTCGTGGGATCAAGCCTGGGGTGGGGTTCCTTGCTCAGTGTGGAGTCCACTTGAGATTCTCTCTCCTCCCTCTGCCCCTCTTCCTGCTCATGCTCGCTCACTCTCTCTTTCTCTCAAATCTTTAAAAAAAATAAATAGGGGTGCCTGGGTGGCTCAGTCGGCTGGGCGTCTTCCTTTGGCTCGGGTCATGACCCCGGGGTCCTTGGATCGAGCCCCACATTGGGCTCCTTGCTCACTGGGGAGACGCTTCTCCCTCTCCCTCCTGCTTGTGCTATCAAATAAATAAATAACATCTTTTTAGAAAGAAATAAATAAGTAGAGGGAGGGAGGGAGGACGGAAGGAAGGAAGGAATGCAGGCAGGCGCTTGGGTGGGTCAGTCGGTTAAGTGTCTGCCTTCAGCTCAGATCGTAATCCGGGAGTCCTGGGATTGAGCCCAACATCGGGCTCCCTGCTCAGTGGGGAGTCTGCTTCTCCCTCTGCCTGCCGCTCCCCCTGCTCCTTCTCTCTCTTGCTTGCCCACCCTCTCAAATCTTTAAAAAAAGAAAAATAATTGTGGAAGCAGTTTTTTTGTGTTTTGTTTTACTAAAAATTTATTTTAGAAAGAGAGAGTGGGGGGGCTCTAAGGGAGAGGGAGAGAATCTCAAGCAGACTTCTCACTGAGCACGGAGCCCTACACAGGGCTCGATCTCACGACCCTGAGATCATAACCTGAGCCAAAACAAAGAGTCACACACCTAACTGACTGAGCCACCCAGATGCCCCAGAAGCAGTTTTGCAAAAGAAACCAATAAAGACATGCTGGTCAGTTAGAAAGCCTTTCCGTGAGTTCTGCCGCGTTGTCATTGCAGTCATGCTGTTTTCTACACCTTCAGGTGCCAGAACCTATGACCACCTCAAGAAGACGCGAGAGGAGGAGCGCCTTAAGCGCACCATGCTCTCCGAGGTTCTCCAGTACATCCAGGACAGCAGTGCTTGCCAGCAGTGGCTCCGTCGGCAAGCAGACATGTAAGTGCTTAGTGCAGGGAGGAGGAGCGTCTTCTTGGATGCTTTGGCTTTTCCATGGGTACCCTACCCACGTGGCAGAGTAGTAATAATTGGGTAGCTAGAAAAACTCAGAATTCTAATCTTAGCAATCTGTCTCAGAAACGCTGCAATACTGACAGTTCTGGGAAACATAGCTGGCCTCCTAGAATTCTACTTTGCTACTTTGATCTTCTTTTTAAAAATTAGTAAATTCCTCCACCATGCGTCCTCTTTCCACCCCATTATCTATTGGAATGATTTCCATTGGCAAATCATGTCTCTGTCCTTTCCCCATCATTAGTTTCCATGATGTTCCAGACTAAGAGCTGTTCTTAACAAATCCAGGCGATTTCTTACACCCCACAGAACAGATTACCCTTCCTGGTTAGTATAGAGGGATATCCTGTAAAACAGTACCATTTGTCTCTACATCCCTTTAAAGTAACCAACCTGGAGCACCTGGGTGGCACAGCGGTTAAGCGTCTACCTTCGGCTCAGGGCGTGATCCTGGCGTTATGGGATCGAGCCCCACATCAGGCTCCTCCGCTATGAGCCTGCTTCTTCCTCTCCCACTCCCCCTGCTTGTGTTCCCTCTCTCGCTGGCTGTCTCTATCTCTGTCGAATAAATAAATAAAATCTTAAAAAAAAAAAAAAAAAAAAAAGGGTCTGCCTTCGGCTCAGGTCGTGATCTCAGGGTCCTGGGATCAAACCCTGCATCAGGCTCCCTTCTCAGCAGGGAGTCTGCCTGTCCCTCTCCGTCTGCCTCTCCCCCTGTTCATGCTCTTCTTGCACACTTTCTCAAATTAAAAAAAAATTTTTTTTAAGATTTTATTTATTTGTCAGGGAGAGAGAGAGAGAAAGAGCGCAAGCAGGGGGAGTGGCAGGCAGAGGAAAAGGGAGAAGCAGACTCCCCACTGAGCAGAGAGCCCAAAGCAGGACTCGATCCCAGGACCCTGGGATCATGACCTGAGCCAAAGGCAGACACTTAACTGACTGAGCCACCCAGGTGCCCCTCAAATAAAAAAAAGTATTTTTAAATAAATAAATAAATGAATGAATAATTGAATAAAAGTAACCAACCTGGTAAATGACCCCAGTCCCACATGAGCTTTTGGAAATTGCCTTCTGTGGTGTGACAAGTTGAATTTGTCTTCTTTGTTTTAGTGATTCTGGCCTGAGCCCTTCTATTCCGATGGCTTCAAATTCAGGTAATTATTTTTCAGGCTGGAGCAAGTCTTGATTGTGAAGTTTTCATTCTAGGGATTCACCCAGTAGTCCCTTCCCCCTTGTGGAAGCAGGGTGCTTAGGCAGAACAGGTAAGTAAGTGTTACCCCAATTGAGAAACATCAGCAAGTTTTCAGAATCTTCATGGCCAGATAGGGATTATCTTCAGGGTTTGAGTACAGAGACAGGGAAGAAAGAGCTCCAGAGAAGTGTTGTCTGTATTTTACCAGTGTTCATGAGCAGTTAGTTTACTGTGGGCTGTGGTTATATCTCCCACAAATTTTGAGATTTATCTCACAGGACATAACTTTTAAAGGCTTTGTATCCTGAGCAGAAACACAAGGATTTCTTTATAAGTTGGAGACTTGAGGTATTTCTGTTTGTTTTCTTTACCTCTTTGGGTATGCCCTCTATTTTGAGATTAGTTTTCAGAGTAAGCTTAAGCCATATGTTATCTGGTAATCCTTGGTGCTTGATAATCAATAAAGGGTAATTTGGGGTGGTGTGATTTATAGAGCTCTGATCCAAAATTGTGGGGTTTTTTTGCCAATTCTTTTGGTTGTTATTCACCCCTGCTCCATATGCTAGCTTAGGAACTTTTCCGGATCAGAATATACAGACCACTACCCTGTAGAGACGGGACTAGTGAAAAAGATGACCCACTTGCAGTTTTACCATTCTCTGGAAGTTTGAAACAATAGACGTTGTGATCGCATTTAAAATCTCTCAGACTCAGGATCTAGACAGGGCTCAGAGAAGATTACTTTAGGGATACTTTTTAAAAAATTGATTCCTTTGTTTCAGATGATTATTTCTTAATACTTAGAAAAGGGAGTCTTTAACAGAGTAGTCAGGACAGCTAAATCCAAATTTAATTTTACAAGTTTCTTACTTCTAACCCTGCCCCCTGCGTCTAAATACAGAAATACAAATAACAAAAATGTGGTACAGTGAGAATTAATGATTTGGTATTTGCATTTTCAGAACCATCTGTACTCATTCAGTCTTTGTTGCTTCCTAGGCTGGTGTCGGGCCTTCTCCCCCCGCCACATTTTGGTTGAGGAGACCCCTCGCTCCTCTGCATGCTCTCGTGGCTCGTGAGGCAGTGCAGAGTAGAAGGCCTGCATCATTAATTACAGCCTAGCCTCTGGTAACTTTGGTGAGGTACCAGATGATTTCAGTCTCCCTTTCTGAGCACTTAGGGGAAGGCTAGGCCTGTTGGTTATGGAGAAGCTCTTATCCCCTTGCTGATACTATAGAGAAGCCTGTTTTCTCATGGAGCAGCTTATAACAGTCCCTCCCTATTTCTCCCCACCTCCTAAAGGACAGCCCCCGTAAAACTTGTTAATACATTATTCTGCATCTTCTTTTGCCTAACTCAGCCCACCTATCTCCCAACTGAACACTAATTCCAAATATATATTTAGAACAAAAGCAAAAATCTTGCACATGAAACTTCCCATCCTGGGCAGTGACCTCATACTTGGGTTTCTTTCTCAGTATGTGAGTTCACCTCAGCTTCTGGTTTGCCATATAATGGCTCATTGTTCCTCTGTGTGGATCTTTCAGGTAAACAGGGCTTCTTTGGAAGGAACAGATATTCCCTCACATAATAAATAAGAAGGGCCTTTTGCTGGCCTAACAGTCTGCCTTTGATCTGAAGGCAAATGGTACTTGGTTAATTACCGTGTTTGCTTCGTGCTCCTGGCAGAGTGCTGAGGGCTGGCAAGTGTCTCTCCTGTGGAGTCGTTATTTCCATTCATCAGCCGTCGGGGCGGGCAGCATATGACCTTTCTTCACTGGGTGACATCTGGACTTTAGAGTTTAGAATCTTACTGGGTTGGAAAGAGTAGCAACTGGGTTGCTAGGGTGTGTGTGATTGTGTATTTTAGCAGAGCAAAGGGCATGTGAATTACCACTTGTATTTTCAGGTGAACGTTGGGGTGCCCACGTTGCCAACTAGACTGAGGCCTGGGGTGATGGGTAGAGATTTCTTAGAGCTGGACATCATGACCTCATACCTAACTGGCCTGGCTGCAGTGGACTGTGTTACTTCACACCTGAAGAATTGTCACTCCGATGAAATACATACCTTTTTCTGTGTCTGCAGGTAGACGAAGTGCACCACCCTTGAACCTCACTGGCCTCCCTGGCACAGAGAAGCTGAATGAAAAAGAAAAGGAGGTAACAAAAAGAAGGGGAGCTAGAAGAGAGCGAGTAGGGTTGATGATGATATATAAATCTAAATATGGCATCTCGTTTATGGAGCATTACCGTGTACCAGATACTGCACTAAGTGCTTCAGTGAATGAAATTGTTTATAAATCTAAAATAACTCGTTTATGAAAATGGCTATTTCCTATTAGAGTGGTCACTTTGATGAGCTGTACGCTTATTCCAACAATATAACCATCACTTAAAAGATTGTCTCCATGTATGTAAGCGATAAAGAAGGGACTTCATCATCACATAGTCATATTACTAATTTTGATTAAAATTGCCATGACCTACTTTTCTTTTCCACTAAAATCGTCAGACTTGTCTTCATATTACTTTTGGCTGTCTCAAAAATTTAAAGCCAGCCTCAAAGGAGTCCTCCTGAAGCATTTTCAAAAAAATATGCCTAGCTCTGAAGTCCATTCCAAAAGAGGAACCGTCTTCTGTTCCTCACGCGCTCCTTTTACAGTTCCCGAGATCAGTCTCCCCATCTGCCACTCCATATCGTTATTTCAGGTCAGACAGTAAGGGGAGTCATAGAGTAGGGGCTGTTAGTCTTTGATTTCAGCCACTTGCAGCAACAGTAAAGATTAGTTTGGGAATAGAGAGGAGTGTATGTTCTATTTCAGTATTCCTGAAGGTCACAGGCCTTTCTGAGTCAAGTAGTGAATGGCCTGGAGTTTTAAGCAGGTTTTATCCTTACCCACAAGCAGTGACCTCACGCTGCTCATTGCTGTGGGGTGTCATGACAGGTGAACTAGGACTGAGCCAGCTTTCTAGATTTTTAGCAGCTGAAGTAGCCTCTTCACACACAAGGTCTCTATATCTCCTCCTCCTTCAGAGTAGGAAATGTAATCACAAAAGCAGGGACTACTTTATGGTGATACTAAAAATAATGTGATTCACACTTGGGAATCCAAGTATCTGCACCCCCGCCCCTCTTGTGCCCTGTGGCTCTTCCCTGACTGGCTGTGTTGGAATGTGCTGGGCCGAGAGCTGTGTGGACCCAGGCTGCTTCTCAGGACACATACTTGTGCTCCTTGACAGACGCAGGTGAGCCCGCTGACACGTGCTGCGGTCTCTCTCAGCATCAGACTCTGGCTTTCTCTGCCTAAGTGTCTGTCGTGAGGGAGGATTCTCTCCAAGGAAGAGACTAAATGGAATGTGGTCCAGCCACCCAGCAGCTCCTATAAATAGTTGGAGGTTGATGTCACTTTTTAAATTTTATTTTGGCTATACCTCCTGGATTAAATTATGAGAATGACAGATGTTAATGTTTATTAAATTTGCCGTGTCTTGCAGCTCTGTCAGATGGTGAGGTTGGTCCCAGGAGCCTATTTAGAATACAAATCTGCTCTATTGAACGAGTGTAACAAGCAAGGAGGCTTGAGACTGGCGCAGGCAAGAGCACTCATCAAGATAGATGTGAACAAAACCCGGAAAATCTATGATTTCCTCATCCGAGAAGGATACATCACTAAAGCCTGAGGCTCTGAGGGCTTGGGATCAGAAATCACAAGTTTGGAATGTGGTGGGCCAGAGGACAGCACGGGCATTCTGGAGAGTTTCGTTCCTGAGCTGAATCCTCATTGTAAGAGGAGGGGAAGGACAAAGGAACCTTACGTTGTATTAATATCTACTTTCTTCTTCACCCTGCTTTAAAACACTCCTGTTGTTGTGTTGTGCTGCAGAGTTCTGTGCTAGATAAGCTATTATTAAATGTGAGTGGGCCTTTATTCCCAACACCTCTTGTAACTAAAACAAGAACCATAGTACCTCACATCAGAGTGTCGGTAGAAATAGAACTGAACCAGTCTGTAGTCCCGGGAGTCCAGCTCAGATCTTTATACTTGGGAGGCTGGTTTTCTGATTATCTGTTTGCCTTGAAACATTACAGAGAGATCTAAAATAAAGACAAAGGTTGTAGAGCATGAGAAAGCGTTCTCTTTCCTTCTGAGGATTTTTTAAGCTGACAACTTAGGTTTATGAGCAAATGGGAGGAAAAATCTCCCCGTGATGGTCTTGTCCCAAACTACATCTTTCCCTTTTAACGTCTGGCTTTGTACTTTGCAGTCTGACTGTCTGATCTGCAGTAGACTTTTGAGGAGGTGGCACCGGATATAAAATGTCTCTGTTATTTTTAGAATTAATGGATTAAAATGTTTTGCTACTTAATTTGTGGGTGTGTCAAGTATTCTGGTAACTAAAGCACACTTAGGGTGTTGAATGCCCGCCTCGTCACGCTGCACTGTCTCTGCTAACATGTGTGTCCTGGAGTCACCCTGTTCTTACCCTGGGTTTCCCAGGATACCAGGCCCCTGAGGATGGAAGTGACAACTGACCTCGGCTTTGCTTGGATTGAGACCTGAACGCTAATTTCTCAATGGTGACAGGCTAGCCTGCAATAAAAGCTACTTTTAAAACAAAAGTAAAGCAGTTTCATATGGGGGACTCACTAGATATGAGGGTGAGTAACCCCACCACATCTGAAACTTGATTCTCAAACCTTTCCACAAAATAAGCCAAACGTAGAGTCGTGGTCATCCTATTTCTGTTAGAAGCAGAGTCGTGTGTAGAAATAACGTCAGGACCCGCACAGACTGCCTCCAGTAGCTGAACGATTCTTCAGTTCTTCCAGCATTCAACACATCTAATTAAAATAGTATATGCTTTGTTGTAAGTATATGCTCAAACTTTTTGACTCATGTAAATATGCATGCTTATCCGGGGGTTGCAATTGAAAAGAAAACTCTTAGAGGATCTGAGGGAATTAGAATAAAAGACTTCAATCTTGAAAAAGGGTGGCTTGTGGAAATGCTGTCTTTTCTTTGCATTGTCATATCTCTTAGAAAACGTGCTCTGCCACTACCATGCCCCCTACTTGGTTATAAAGGGATTGCCTCTTGTTCCTGAAAGGTAATTCCTGTTCTAAAAATTTGGGATGCATTAGACGCCAAGGTTAGGTGGTGTCTCTTGTAGTCCCAAGAGTCCTTAGTCTTGATTAAGGAAGGCTCCCTGGGAGAGGTGAGCTCCTGAGGCAGTGATAGGACTGAGAGGAGAGAGAGAAAGTGGCAGATGGAAGTGGGAGACTGTTGCAGACATAGTGGGTGGAGAATGATGTGGAGGCAGCAGTGGGAGTGAGGGAGATGATGCCAAGAGGTTTAGTTGGCGAGGACACAAGGGGCAGCTGGGGTAGTTGGGAGTGGGAGGATGGGAGGACAGTCTGATAGAAACCTTGGAACCAGTTAAACTCCAAAAAAACTGATGGGGGCAGGGAGGGATCTGGATTTGATGAGGAAAACGGCATGGTTGAAAATAGTGATAGAAAAATAAGGCTATAATTTCAAATGACTAGATTTTAAGAAGTAGGAGTATTATTATGGTAAGCCCAACTGCACAAAATTTGTGACCTAGAATCCCTGGTAGGTTCCTCAAAGATCAAGTCATATTTTGGGTAAGGGCTACCTTGCAGACACTGAGACACCATCTTTTTGCACTTACACTAGAAAAGCACTTGCTGATACTCGGCGTGGCTGGCTTAAGTATGTTATTTCCTTCCATGTTCTCATCACCAAAGAAGGCCCTTCTTATTACTAAAAATTCAGAGCTAGCAAGGGCCTTAAAAGCATATTCTATCCTTCCCCTTTGTTGCTAGACAGAGCTGGGTATAAACCAACTACACTAATCGAGATCTTAGTCCATATTGTTCTGAAGAGCGAGCGTTTACTCAAACTCAGTGACATCAATACTTTTTACTGTTGGGAATTTTTATGGCAATTTCAAGGTAAAGGTTTCTTATGGAATTTTAGGTATGTCCTTCTCTGCCAGGGGTGGGAAATACAGATCAAATTTCTTCTCCTGTTGTGACCCTTTCCATGCTCAAGTATCTAGACTCTCTCTCTCTCGAGATGAACTAACTCCATGGTTTATCTCTTTTTGGGTTCCAGTTTTCATCCTTTTCTTGTTTACAGTACCCCCGGCTGCCCCCCCCCCATTTAAATCTGAACTCAGCTGACTAATCAGTCCTTGCTGGAGGTAAGAACAAGCATCCTAGTTTTGAGTCATGAAATCAGCTTGTGGTTAGCCAGAAAGGGGAGAAGACCAATGACATTCATCAACAAAATTCCAGGTGGTAAGTCACTCCAGCTTTAGGAACTATGTAGGTATGTAATAAGAGAACTAAAATTTCCAGTGTAAAGAATCAGAGACCCAAATTATAAAGAGAAGCTTGGAAAAACTCATCCATAACACTCTTCCACCTCTCTCTGGGCAGGGGAGTGGTACTGTGTTCTAAACAGCATCCTGGAATACTGCCCATCCATTTTTAAGGATGTCTTTGTGGGTATCCTCTAGATACACACTGTATTACTGTTAACGCAAAAAGCCTTCCCACAACTCCTATGTACCTGGTTTTTCATTTGTCTGAATTTCTAAAAAAGTTTGGTTCAAGAAGTACTGATCTAGAAGTGTTGCTTTCCTTTCCAGTCTGCTTAGCTAGATGTGGTTAACTTGCCCCTGACCTGCCAGAAAGGGATACCGCCATGCCCATAGCCTTGTGTAGAAACTAAGACAAAGAATTTCTCTTCAATCAGACACAGTGACCACCTCTTCTGAGTGCAATGTAAGTGAGATTGAGCAGGCTCTCTGATTGCAAACAGGGTCAGAGCAGCCTGGATAGGATAGTAATGGGCATGCCGACATAGGCACTTAGTGAGAACAGTAAGTGAGCATTTAGTATTTGGGAACCTAAGTAACCTAACCGTGAAGTATACACCGGAACTTGGTTTGCTGCTTTTGAGGGGTTGGGGGCTGGAGGGTGGGGACAGGTGAATCACTTGAGAAGCCATGAAGGCCAGTTTCTAAATCTAATGGAAGGGAGTTCTTCTTCTGTTTTCAGTTTTGCCTGCCGTCTTGGCTTCTTTCAGCTGAGATGTGCCAGGATAAGAGTATCGACTGCTCTTTGATTTGACTGACCAGGCTTACAAGTCAAGAGACAGGTATTTAAGGGAAGGATGACAGTCTTACATCTGACATTAAAAGTCCTTCGTCACAATGAGTTACTTGATTGTTACCCATTGTGTACTGGGCCCTCTTTCCTGTTAGGAGCAGGAATAATGAGGAAGTTGAGATAAGAATCCAGGAAGTGGCCATTAAAAGGTTTAAAACCGAGAGCTACCAAAAAAAAAAAAAAATTGATTTCATAGATGTACCTCCCTTTGTCTTTGCAAGTCCTATAGTTAACCTTCGCCAGCCCAGACTTGTTAATGTCTTTCAGGGCTGGGTAATTAAGTCTGAGGCACTTGTTTTCTCCTTTGGAGCACACGAGGTAGATTTCTGTGGCACCACACTAATTACTTGGTTGAATTAATCTCTCATTCTTAACCAAGCAGCACTCCCCCCCCCCCCCCCCAACTTGCTCTGGTTTCCCCTGAGGTCTTCCGTGGCAGAGAGCTTCCGGGTGGAAGCTTGCTGATAATCCTGCCTTGGGCTAGAGTTACGTTGAACAGAAGTAGCATCTTAGGAAGTGTGGAAAGGACGAGACCTCACAGTTGTTTTAAGAAACCAGCACTTTATTAATCAAAGTAAAAATGCTGAAATGCTGTCATCTTATCACCCTTCTTCAGTGAACTGACAGCCAAGTGCCAAGTCATGACACTTCTAATGCATCTCTCCTCTCCTTGGAGAGCTATCTGCCAGGTATACACTCTGTTTCTGAAATTGTTTGCAATGACCTAACCTTCTCTTTTCTCCCATTAAACAGTGGATAACTCCTGATTTGGATTTTCCCCTATGATCACCCTTCATTTAGGGAATTCCTTAAAAACATAAAAATTTATTATTTTAAGAAATAAAAAATTAATGGAACCTGCACTAGGGAGCTTAATTTTGAGGATTTTATTTATTTGACACACAGAGAAGGAGACGGAGAGGGAGAAGCAGACTCTCCGCTGAGCAGGGAGCCCGACGTGGAGCTCGATCCCAGGACCCTGAGATCATGACCTGAGCTGCAGGTAGACACTTAATGGACTGAGCCCCCCAGGTGCCCTGGCGCTTAATTTTAATGTTCCCAATCAATGTCCCCTGTGAGAAAACGTACTGAATTGGGGCTGTGTCTTATGTTTTATGTCCATTTTCAATTTTAGGATGGTGTCTAAGATGAGAAGGGCAATTTCCAGGGTTATTTAATAGCTTTCCCCCCGAAAAATATTGAAAAGGAGTGAAAAGTTCAGAAGTGCCACGAAGACACTAGCGTCCAAGTACTAGGGGCCTTAGGGTTGGGTGGACGAATTTGAACTCTCCGTAGAGGAGGAGGGGGCAGCAGGGTTCCAACCCTGACCCCATGGACAATTGCGGTCTGCTTTGGAGAGGCAGAGTGGTTCTTCCATACAGTATCCTGCTGAGGAGCCTCTTTTTAACCAACGGCAGGCTGCAGCAGAACGAGCCACTCTACTGGGGGCAGGAGCCAGAGCTCTTCTTTTTTTTCCCAGAGGATGGCACTTTGATATATTTTTACCAGAGGGTATTTACCTAAGCTCTAGCCACAGATTCATGACAGCAATGCCAAGCTGACCTGGCAGCCCTCCTCCCCCACCCCACGAAAATCTTTGCCTTGTCTCGGGCGTGCATGGTCTCAGATTCAGGACACCTGTCAGATTGAAGTCAGCATAGTTTTAACTTCATGATGCAAAGCAAAATGCTTTTGAGAGCAAAATCTCCCAGGAGTGCCTCCTCCCCCAGCAACTGCAGAAAAGAAGGCGTCTGTGGGAGAGAAGGGTGGCTACAGACGTCATTGCATCTTCCAGATCCCAGCTGTGACCTGGCTCAGAGTTTTACAGTTAAAAATAACCATGGCTTAGAGTTGGGGGAAAAAAGTAAACTGTTGGGTCTCCATGGAAACTAGGAGAGGGATAAAAGCAAGCCACGGATTTCCAGCAGATGTGGCAAGATGGGGTGGATATAGGCGTTGGAGCTTAGAGGCTCTCTGGTGAAAGGGGATACCCCTGATTAGCATCCAGGAAGTAACCACACATTGTTCCAGGGCTCTAGGGACACCCTTTGCAGTCAGATATGTTTGCAACTACAATGTGTACATCTTAGGTCTGGTGAAGAATTATTTGAGGCATCCAACTTCCTGTAACACAGATTTGCTACTATTTGGCAAAGCAGAAAGCTGGTGAACAGCATAGTAGGTTAGATGTCGCCTTTTAACCAATCTGGGAACCTCTGCTACCCGTTGCCTCCTTCACATTCCACTCTTTCATTTACAAAGTCAAAGGCTTGACATGACTTAAGTAGCAATTTATAACTAGAAGGGAAGTCTTCAGGCTCTTGAGTTGACATGGACATCCACTCCCCTTGAGTGGGATCAAGGTTTTTTTTGTCTTTGATGTTGTAGTAGATTATGCAAAGTGGCATTAATTACCCAGGATGTCACATGCACCCCGATGTTCATAGCAGCAATGTCCATGATAGCCAAATTGTGGAAGGAGCCATGATGCCCTTCAGCAGACGAATGGATAAAGAAGATGTGGTTCATATGTACAATGGAATATTACTCAGCCATCAGAAAGGATGAATACCCACCATTTGCACTGACATGGATGGAGCTGGAGGGGATTATACTAAGTGATATAAATAAAATAAGTCAAGCAGAGAAAGACAATTATTATATGGTTTCACTCATATGTGGAATATAAGGAATAGCGTGGAGGACCACAGGGAAAGGGAGGCAAAACTGAATGGGAAGAAATCAGAGAGGGAGACAAACCATGAGAGACTCTGGACTCCAGGAACCAAACTGAGGGTTACAGAAGGGGGCGGGGGTTTGGGGATGGGGTAACCAGGTGATGGGTATTAAGGAGGGCACGTGTGGTGATGAGCACTGGGTGTTACAGCAACTGATGAATTGTTGAACACCACATCAAAAACTAATGATGTACTATATGCTGGCTAATTTAACATAATAACAAAAAAGTTAAATATCTAAAAAAAAAAAAAAGTGTATCTCTTACCAATTCTGGTATTGTTACTACCAGAGGTGATTAACTCACTCTTGGGGGAAATATCTTATTTCTTCATTTACCCTTCTTTAAAGGTCTTTTTAAAAACAATTTTTTTTTTCAAGAAATACATGAATATATTATTCTGGTTGTAAAAAAACTTTTAAACTCCTCAGGGCGCCTGGGTGGCTCAGTCTGTTAAGCGTCCAGCTCTTGATTTCAGTTCAGGTCATGATCTCAGGGTCCTGAGATGGAGCCCCATGAGAGGCTCCACACCCAGTGGGGAGTCGGCTGGAGATTCTCTCTCCCCATCTCCCTCTGCCCCTCCCCCACTCGTGCGTGCATGCTCTTTTTCAAATAAATAAATCTTAAAAAAAAAAACAACCTCTCGTTTCCTTTCTTAATGACATTTATATGCTTTCTTGTTACCTGCCCCCATGTGTTAGAAAGACCTGAGTGCTAATTCTTGTCTGCTACTTAATAATAATTCAGCCGTGGGCAAGTTTCTCAATCCCTCACGTCTAATGTGTGTTTGATAAAACCTACCTGACTTGGTGTGATGAAAATGAAGTGGGATAACACAGCTGGCACCTCCTTTCTTTTTTCCTTCCCATCGAACCTTTGATATTTTCATTTAACTCCAGCCAGATATGAACAGTGCTTGATTTTTCTGTGCCACACAATTCATACTATTGCTGAAGGCTCACAGAGGAACAGTAAAAGACACAGAACAAATGTTAAAACAGGTAGATGTGGGGCGCCTGGGTGGCACAGCGGTTAGGCATTTGCCTTCGGCTCAGGGCGTGATCCCGGAGTTATGGGATCGAGCCCCACATCAGGCTCCTCCGCTATGAGCCTGCTTCTTCCTCTCCCACTCCCCCTGCTTGTGTTCCCTCTCTTGCTGGCTGTCTCTCTCTCTCTGTCAAATAAATAAATAAAATCTTAAAAAAACAAAAAAAACAGGTAGATGTGCCTTTTTCGAGGATATTTCTTTGGAATTCTCGGCACTGTGCATCATTGTCACAGCCCCAGCATTGAATTAAGGGCAGAAAACTTCAGACACAGATATTAAATGACCTAGTTACCATAGGTATGTTGTAATAGTCTCTTATATAATGCCTAGCTCAAGAAGCTTGAAGTCAGGTTACAAAACTGTATATACACTCTGATTGTAACTGTATAAATAAAACTAAAAAATCATGTATAGAAGAAAGACTGGAAAGAAAAGTTGCTAGTTGTTTTGGTAAAGTAGTAAAATTATGGGTGATGCTTTCTCTCTTTTTTGGTAGTGTGACACTTCCTTATTAATGGAAAAATAATATTTTATGAGAATGATGAAAACTCTAAAAATAGAAATTTGGAATATTCTACATGTAATAAAATTAGTTAATCCTTATGCTAGCCATATAAGGTGCTATCTTACATCTTATAAAATAGCACAAGCCTTCAGCAAATTTCTGTAGTAGATAAAATGTGTATTTTTTCAAAGATTCTATTTATTTGACAGATTGAGAGTGCAAGCAGGGGGAGCGACAGAGGGAGAAGCAGGCTCCCGGCTGAGCAGGGAGCCTGATGTGGGGCTCAGTCCCAGGGTCCTGGGATCATGACCTGAGGAAAAGGCAGACACCCAACCAACTGAGCCACCCAGGTGCCCCGATAAAATATGTTCTGGGACTTCTGTCCTCCTAGTTCTTTTATCTTTTCCATATTTATAGAGTTTCCTCCCAGATACCTGGTGTCCACTGTTCTTCTCCAACATATCAAAGGACAATAAAGATTTACTTCTTTAGGGGATTTGCATCTTTATAGCTATCAATAGCGTATACTCTGGAATTAGCAAGCGGGTATTCGAAACATCTGTGAGCCTTGGGACCTGATGGCACCTGGAAATCAGACTTCTGTAGATCAGGGGAGCCCTGATCACAGCTGTTCCCCAATGCTGACAGATACATCAATGCTGTTGCCAATTTGTTAACCAGAGCCAATCATACGAATGGAATGAATGGAAGATGCAACTGTTCTTTCTAAGGGACTCATAAAGGTCTGATTAGTCTAATCTAAGTCATTGCCCAAGCAATTAAGGAGCATATTTCTGGAAAAGCAGACTTCAGAAGCCAAGCAGAGTAGAAGTTTCCACCCTCTACTTACTGCATCTAATCAGCTCTCATTCTGCACGGAACCTGCACTGCTCCAAAGCACTGCTTGTTTAGACGCAGTTGGGATCAACCACCCCTTCCCTGGGCATAGACCAGTCATACTTTTGTAGCAGATGGCCTCTAAGATGTATCTACATCTAAAATAGTTGTTATAAAATTATCTATGTACAGTCTAGTAATGTGCTGTCCCGTAAGGCAGTCACTAGCCTCGTGTGGCTATTAAATTTATTAAAATTAATTAAATAAAAAATCCAGTGTCTCAGGCACACTAGAGCCACATTTCAAGTGCTCAGACATCACATGAGGCTAGTGGCTACTGCAACAGTGCAGATACAGAGGATTTCTATCACACCAAGTTCTACTGGACCATCTGATCTAGAAGATAATACCTTCAAACTGCATTTTTGTAGAGGCACAGGTCAGCCCGCACTTAAAGATGTAAAGCACCTCCCTGCCCACAGGCATATATGTAGTCACTAAGTGGTCTTACTGACTTTAGCATTTCTTCCTACTTTCCGTAATCTCTAGATCTTTGCGCATACATCACACTCAACACAAACTCTATTTTAGCCCTCCTCCCTCCTTTTCACTGATGAGGATATTTTTCTTTACGGTAGACTTAATTCCTATAATCCGTGAAAATGCTCAGCTCGTTGTCACTAACTACAGCGTACTGGAAACCTGCCTTGTGTAACAAACAAGCTTGAATCTGAAGAGGGATGTATCTATTTGTGTTGCTGAGTCATTGAATTGACTGAACGAAGGTCTGTGGGGGGAGAAACGAAGCTGCATACAATCGCTTCTATTAGAGATTTTGCTATTTTGGTATTCGCATGTCAAAATAAGTCACTAGATGAATTGATGGTGGAGCAATTTAGTGCCGGAAAAATGCCTTTCCCAGGCAAGATGTGAACTCCTAGTGTTTTTTCTTGAATCAGATTCTGTTTTGTTCTCTTGCCGAAAGATTAATTTTGCCGAACTTTAAAGCTTTAACTCTCTCTTTAATGGAGGCAAAAATAAACAAATCTCTCCAGTCCAGGCCTTTTTAGCTTCCCTAAGATTATCACTAAAATGCCTTCATGTTATATTTTTGTCTGGGAAACGGAACTTTTAGACATTCCTGCACCCACGGGATGACTCTGAATCCAGTCAGAGAGATCAGGAAGAGCATGGAAAAGCCTCAAAGCTTTTGGTTGAAGGTGCCCGGGAGATGTAAACCCAACGCGCGTTTTTTTTTTTTTTTTTTTTCCTTACCTTCCTCCCCAACCCCTCCCCCCAAACGTAGGACTACTCGTTTGACTGTTGAGCAGTTCTGATGCCGCCAACGATTTACAACGGTGAGGAGCTAGGGCTGGTGAGTAAAGGGGCTGGGCGTGGTCAGGACTCTTCGGTGTCTGACTCACTGCAGAGCCTTGAGGAAGTCCTTTATGCCTCCCCTCACCTGCCAGAGCAGGTTGTGCTGAAAAAGTCCGTTCGCATCTACTCATGTTACAGATGGGCAAACCTAAATTTAAAAAGACCCTCACAGTGACACAGCAAATACGCCCTCCACGAATCCATGTGTTCAGCCTGGGGTTCGGACACGCTACAGCTCTACCTGGGACGCGCGGTTTGTGGAGCTGGTGTTTTGAGAGTCCGACCGCGCCTGCGGTGTATGTTGGTGGGTTGGCGGTCTCGGGGATGGCCCTACGTGTAGCTACTTTTGAGTCTCGGGCAAAACAGCCTCCCAGAGTTACAAGAAACTGCCTGTACCCGCCCAAGCAAAATTCATCCATGAGATTTATTTTCCCTTCACTCTTCGGTCCCAACTCCTGGGCTCTCTCGTGCTGGTTACAAGGTGGGGGTGGGGTGAGAGGCGGTGATTAGTCACTTACTGCAGTCTTCACACCTTTTATATTTGTATTGTTTCCTTGCCTTTAACCCTCTCGCATCCAGAAATTACTCCAGTACACCACCCCTGCGCCCCAGCCCCAACCCCTAAGAGGCGACGATAGGGGTCGTATGTTGTGAAACACAGGAGGAGACTCCAGAAGACGCCCGACCCAAGGGACATCCAGGAAAACGCCGGGTGCGCCCCGCAGCTCCGCGCGGCAGCGGACGGAGCAGTGCGCACGCGCGCTGCCCGCCGCTCCGCGCGTCCCTCGCCGGCCTCCCCCCCCCCCGTAGCGCGCCTCTCGCGCGGAGGCCCCTCCCCCGCCCCGAGCGGCCCGCCCCCCCCTCGGGAGAGGGCGGTGGGGCGCAGGGAGCGTGCGCGCGGCCCGCCCCGGGCGCGGGCGGAGGGGAGAAGGAGGGGCGCGCGCGGCGGGCAGCCCGCAGAAGCCGGGAGCCGCGCAGGAGGACGGAGTATCAGCCGCCGCGGGGCCGAGCCGGTAGGGGGCCGCGGGCCCGGGCAAGGACCGGGGGGCGGGCGGAACTTGGCGCTGACGCGACCCCGGGGGGCGGCTGGCGGGACCCGGCGGCCGGGGACCCGCGCGACCCTCGTCTCTGGAAACTTTGTGCCGGCCCCCACACCTGCTCCCGGGCGGTTCTCGCATCCTCTGGGCAGCCGGGAGGGGCGAGGCCCGGGGCCCTCCGCCGCGCCCCCTCCTCGCCGCCAGACCCCCCGCCTCGCCGGCTCTGGGCGCGCGCCCCCGGCTGCGCCCCGGTGCGGCCGACGCCCCGGCCCCGCGTACGGTTCCTCGGGCTCCTTGGCCAGCATCCTGTGGGCTCCCCTCCCCTCCTCCTCCTCCTTCCCGACCCTCTGCACTCCGGCCGCGCCATGGTCTCTCCAGCGCCTCCTCCCCCGCGGTCAGCATCCACCCGCTCCGAGCCTCTGGAGCTGTCGGCGGCCCTTTGCCTCTTCCATAGGTTTCTGGTGCATTGCTAGAAGCAACTTGACTTTCAGCAATGCCAAGTATTCAACTTGAGTGTTTCTCTGCGGTGATAGATTGGGGTGCACACTGTTAACGTGTCTTATTTCTCCTAAGTACCCTCGCTTCAAAGCGAAGTTGAGTTGTTTGTGAGAGGAGTCGCCTGCTGGAGCTGCCTTGGTGGATTGTATAACTATATTTTATTTAGGTGGATGTTGCCATTGGTACCAGCCAGTGTTATGGTAACTGGGCATCCCAGAGGCAAGGGAAGGAGGAGTGACTTACAATTGCAGTTCTGCTGTGTAGGGATTAAAAAAAAAAAAAACCAAAAAACAAAACTACCTTGTACTTTCCATCCAGCAGGACCTCAAGGCACTCGGCCTGTGTTAACCAGCCGTTCGTTGTGGTTTTATAGGAGGGGTAGGTAGAGAGCACTGCCGTCCCGTTTTATAGATGTAAAAACAGAGGCAAAGAACCAGGTCCAGTTTGTTGCTAATGGTAAAGGAATATGGACCAAGAAATTGAACCCCGAGTTTCCTGGAATTCCTAGTCCATTAGGCCACACAGAAGTAAAATGGAATGTTGGAACATCTTCCCTGGGATTGTACAGATCAGTTAAAAGTCAAAGAGGCTAGGGCCAGGTGTCAGCAGTAGGTGCTTGACACTCAGCTCTATCACAAAGTTAAGTGATTCTGGACAAGTCACAGCTGCTCCCTGCATGTTTCCTGTTGTTTAAAATGAGGGGAACAAAGGGGCTGTCTTCTTTGCAAAGTTGTGTGAGTGTGTCTGGAAGCTGCACTCCCTTGAGCTGCATTTGGTGATTGTTAGTTGTGGATTCATAAAGCCTCCTGTTCGCGAACTCCCTTTAGAAATGCAGGGAATGAGGCACCCCCGGAATGAATAACTGCCTCTTCTTCACCAGGGACACCTGAGAATTCATGTCAGGGACAGGCTGAGGCAGGGACCCTGACCTGGGTGGGGGGAGAGGGTTGTGGGGTGGAGGTAGGAAGGCGCCCTGCACAGGCGGCTTGACACAGGGGCCCTATTCCTGCCTCCAGCTCTGACTCATCTTCTGACGCTTGGGGGAGGAGAAGGTAGTTGCTTGATATTTTTGGCTTTCCCCCATAAAACAGGAGCCGGTTTCCTTCATTCCAAGTCGTTTTAACGTCAGTGTCAAACGTGTCTATGCTGAGTTCTCATCTGAAATCTTTCATATTGGTTGAATGCAGGTATGATTTTTGTAATATTCCCTGATAGAATGGCATAAATGTATATTCATATAAAAAATACTGGTCAGGTGTATAAATCCAGGAAATCCTTTAAAACTTTAGCATGAAAACCTTAACCTTTTTAAATGATGGTCTTTAGGGAGGAATGTGTGTTTGGTGGATTTCTTTGCATTTGGGATTTTAAGGCAAGGTGGATTGAAAATGCTTTTTCTCACTGTCACCAGAAATTCATTAATAATTCTCTTTGTAAAACTTAGAACTTTGCAGATAAGGCTAAAGCCTTCTTTTTAGTATCTTTCCCAAAAGTAACTGCTGTGTATATCTTTATTGGTTTGTGTGTATCCTCTTCGACTTTTCTAAGCATTTTTATGTGTCTGCGCAAAGTGATTTTTTAATTGCAATGAATTATAAAATTAACCGGTCGTGTTCCTAGAGACTTGGCTTCTGTCTAGAATAGGTAGTATGTGTTTCAAGTGCAGCTGGTTGTAAAGGTTCATTCGCTCTGCAGCATGGTAGTATCCCTCAGGACGATGGGCAAATGCCCCCTTCTTAAACAGCCTCAAAGCACTTACATCATTAAGATCCTAGGTGTTACTCTCGGTTGAAAATGAAAACTTTTCCATTAAAAAAAATATATCTAGGACTACTAGTGTATTCATCTTTTCTTATAAGGAAGCATAATAGTGGAAGGCAGGGAGAGTTGCTAAAGCAGCAGCACCTGGGTGTAAACTTACAAGGTGAACATTTAAGGGTAGTAGCTTTAGTTATTTATGAAAGCTTCACTGGGAAACAAAGGGAAGTGTTAATGTGGGCACTGTTCAGATCAGTAGTTTCAGGATAAGGTCCCTGAAAACTGACAAAACTGATAGGCTAATAGTGACATTTATAGAGAGGAAGTGTTCTTCCCCCACATTGGCCAGAACTGTAATGGTTCTGAATTCCTGGACATCAACATTTTATGTACTTAACCTTTTTCTTGTGAATTGTAACGCACAGAAAAGCATATAAAACAAATGGATACATTTTTTTTTTTTTAAGAACACACAGCTGTAACCATCTCCAAGGTCAAGAAGCACCTTCCTCCCATACTTCCCGATGACAGCCTCCCCCTCACCCCAGAAGTAACCCAGCTTCATTTTTGTGGAAATCACTTCCTTTCTTGTTGCTAGTTTTTCTCTCCTAAATATTAATATCCAAACAAGTTTCATTTTGTCTGTTTTCATCTTTATTCAAATGAAATCAAAGTAGGTATTCTTTTAAATACTTTTTTTTGGGGGGGTCAACATATACGTGTGTATATATGCATGTATGTATATAGGAATATACACACACACTGACAGCTTTTTAAAATTCTTGCAGCATGGTATTTTTTTGAAGATTCATTCGTGTTATCTGTGACTGTAATTAGTTCATTTTTGTCTGAACATACCACAAATTACCTATCATCTGTTGACGGACAGCTGGGTCGTTTCTGGTCCAGGGCAGTTAGGAACAGGGGCTACAGGTGTGTTTATCTGCAGCTTTACTAGCTGTTGCCTAATTTCCAAAGTGGTTGGTACTAATTTGCATTCCTCCAGTGGTGTCAGCCTTGAATTTATAATCCACTGTATTTGTTGTTGAACCACAGTATGTTTGGATATCACAATGTTTGGATAACCACAGTGTGAATGAATGAACGTCACCTGGGTGGTCTGATCCCTGGTCCTTTGTGTACCAGTGGATTTATATATACTTACAGGTTTAATTGTATGGCTCGGACCAACATACCACCCAAAGGCCAGAGATGGTTTTTCCACTCTGGTTGGTTGACAAACACCCAAGAAAAGCCTTCCCTTTTTTTTTTTTTTTTTTAACAGATGCTTAGTTATAGGAAAATTTAAATATGCAAAGTGAAGAATAAAAGTGTCCAGTTACCTAGAAGTCTTATTTTTTTTTAAAGGATTTTTTTTTTTTTTTTTTTTTTTTTTAAAGATTTCTTTTTTTTTTTTTTTTTTTTAAGATTTTTTTTTTATTTATTTATTCGACAGGATAGAGACAGTCAGCGAGAGAGGGAACACAGCAGGGGGAGTGGGAGAGGAAGAAGCAGGCTCATAGAGGAGGAGCCTGATGTGGGGCTCGATCCCGTAACGCCGGGATCACGCCCTGAGCCGAAGGCAGACGCTTAACCGCTGTGCCACCCAGGCGCCCCAGGATTTTTTTTTTTTGAATAGAAAAAAAAGATTTTTTTTTGTTTTGTTTTTTTAGTAATCTTTCCACCCAACGTCAGGCGTGAACTCACAACCCCAGCATGCTCTTCTGACTGGCCAGCCAGGGGCCCCTACCTAAGAGTCTTTTAAAGGTTTTGGGTGAATCCTACCTCTGGGGCCACTAGATGCCTTGACTTGGTGACTTGAGTTGTGCTGGGGAAGGCCTGCTTGTGCCCAGCCCTGAATGTGTAGGCCGGCAGTGCTGGCTTTAGTGTGTGATGTGTGTAGGAACCCAGGCCAGTCCTTGTTAACGTACCCTCGGAGGCCCCTCCCATCACGCTTGTGCGCACGTGCAGATCCTTTAAGAGGCACTGAGCACAGACCAAGGCTCCTCTTTCCTTGGTGTTTCCAAACGAACCGCAGCTTCTTTGCTATGGGAATAAAGTAGTCTTTTAGAGTCTTTAAAATGTACTTTTCCCCCAAATCTTCCTTAGTATACCATAGTAGAGGTACTTAAAACTGGGTTTAAATCAGAATTTCTGCTTTTGAGTAGACAGTTGCCAGGTTAACTTTAAGTGCTTGTGTTTGGTGTTGCTAGCTGGATTTACAGCTAGGTGTGTGGAGTGTGCGCCCCAGGGGGGCCGAGGTGGGGGGAGGGGAGAGAGGGAAGGGATGGGGGAAAGGGTACGGGGAGAGATGGGGAGGTTATGTCAGGGCAGGTGTTTGTTGAATATCTACAGTGCCTAGTATTATTTGCTAACAGTTTGCTTCTGTCCTTGGAGTAGAATGTTCTACGGTTCTGTAGGTTTAGAAAATACCCTCAGGGCTATCCTTTTTCTTAGTTGGAGGGGTAAAGGAAGAACAGTCCAAAGAATGTGAGATTTGTAGTTCTTTAATTTCTTCTGTAAGGCATCTTAGAAATGGCTATATGCTCTATTTCTGGCTTTCCATAAATCATGAGTACTTTTTCACTTACATATTAAAGTTTTTTTCAGATTCTCTAAAATTGTCATAATTTTAAAAACTACTTCTATATAAATTAAAAATTTTAAAGGATAAAATGGAGTGTCAGAGCCTCTTAATCTGAGTGGTGGGGGGAGAAGTCCTATTTGTGTTCTTTGGTAATCCCTTCGGGCGGGCAGTAGTTGATGGAAGAGCTCTGTATCCCACCTGCTGCAGGGCAGGGGGTGGGGTGTGGGTGCTGCGGTCGTGGCCATACTGGCCACATAGGGTCACGTACACCCACGGCCCTCCCAGCTCACCTTGCCACTTGCCATTCTTTCTCTTAGCACTGACCCAGTTTTAACCACCTCTGCCGTGGCCCTCACAGTTCGGCCAGCTTTTCCCCCTGCCTTCTCAGAGTCTCAGCCCACAAATTCACAGGCAACTGCCGGTCTTAACTTCTGCCTTTGTCCTAGAATAGTTTCAGCATCACGGGCCTGTGGCAGCAGGTTTTCTCGACTCCTTAGGTCTTCGAGTTTGTGGGTAACGCGGGAGAAGCCTCTTCGGGTAGAGCACGCTGCTTCTGTTGAACTAGTAAACATTTCTGCGGCAGACAGCACGTGAAGCACCAGCCGTCCTCGACTGCAGGAGAGAGACTGTGAGCTTGCTTGACGTTTTCAGGAAGTACTGGTAAAAATGAAATCCAGGAGAGTACTGTCAGCATGCAAGTTACATACAAATCTGAAATCAAAATTTATAATTAAGAATTTCACTAATTTAGCTCTTGTGCACTGTGGTGTCCTTGCCAAGTTCTCCTACCACATCAGCTGTGAGTCTGGCTCCCATGCGAAGAGCAGGTGCAGTCCAGAGCCTGGAGGGGGGTTTGTGTTGACAGCCATTTGTTGTAGTTAATTTTCTTCTATTCCAAATAATTTTTATTTTTAGAAATTTCAGTCATATACTGGGGCACTGCCTGGGTGGTTTAGTCAGTTAAGTGTCCAGCTCTTGATTTCGGCTCAGGTCATGATCTCAGGGTTGTGAGATTGAGCCCCATGTCAGGCTCTGTGCTGGGCATGGATCCTGCTTGAGATTCTCTCTCCCTCCCCCTCTCCCCCTGCTCATGCTCTCTCTCTCTCTCTCCCTCCATCCCTCTTTCTCTCAAAAGTAATAATAAATGAATAAACAAAAGAAATTCCAAAGAAATTCATATAGAAAATTATAAAGAACAAATTTATATCATTACCACCCCAAATTGGTCATATTTTCTCTCTTTTATTAAAAAACGGGGTGAAGATTATAAAGTTGAATCCTCCTTGGGCCCCCTTCCCTTCCTTCCCCACTGAGGCAACCATCCCCCATGAATTTGATAGGTTTCACTCCCTCCCACTTGATTTATTTAAATATCTGTTTGTTTAAAATTAAACAGTGCATTTTTGATGAATGTCAGAAGGACGCAGAAATCTTCAGTAGCCTTTAACTCGCACTGTCACGTATGTCGTGTTAGGACTTTTAGAAATGAACTCTTTCAGGGTTAGAGGTTGTACGTCATTGCACATGATTCTTGCTAAAAACTGGAGTATTCAGTATTTTACAGAGTTTCAACTACCTGGTTTAAATTTTCAGATTAAGATGATCCAAAATGCAAATGAAGTGAAACTTGTTTTCATACGGGATTATGTCTTTTTGTTTGTTCATTTGTTTGTTTTTTTATTAGGCTCCATGCCCAGCGTGGGGCCCAGTGTAGGGCTTGAACTCACGACTCTGAGATCAAGACCTGAGCTGAGATCAAGAGTCGGATTCTTAACTGACTGAGCCACCCAGGTTTATATGTTAAGTCTAGGTAACACCACAAGTCCAAGTCACTTGTTTTTTGAGGTAGGCTCCACACCCAGCACATGGCTTGAACTCACCACCCTGAGATGGAGACCTGAGCTGAAATCAGGAATCGGAACCTTAACCACCTGAGCCATCCAGGCGCCGCTTAATGTTATTTTAAATTCCTTTTGCAAAGATACTCGCTAGAAATATACATTCTCAGGCTTTTACCCCTGGAAATTCTGATTATTAGGTCTGAGGTGGGGCCTCGGAATACGCCTCCTAACCAGCAGCTCGTGTGATTCTCATGCAGGGGTCCTTCGGTCCACACTTTGCCATAGGGTGATGGCTTCAGAACATCATTTCAACTAAGCTTTCTGAACTGTAGAGGGTCAGGTAGTAAATATTTTAATCTCGTGGGCCATACCTTTTCTGCAGCAACTTCTCAACTCAACAGCAGGAAATCAGCCGTAGTTAATATGTAACAAACGAACGCGGCTGTGTTACCGTGAAACTTCAGGGACACTGTCGTTTTAATTTCATACAGTTTTTATAGGCCATGAAGTGTACTGTGCTTGTAACTTAATTTTTAGCCATTCTGAGCTCATGGGCTGTACAGAAGCATGTGGCGGGCTAGACATGGTCTGCCTGCGGTGGTTTGCCAACCCCTGATTGGAAGCACAGCAGCGTGAGGTTCGCAGCCACCGCATTCTCTCATAGCCTGTGAATAACAGTAATACAGTCTATATAAATTATGCTAATACAGTAACAACTGTCATGAAGAATTATGTATATTGTCTTATTGTATTAGACTATTTTTTCAGGAGACAAGGGAATAACTTCAGGATCCTCTGCACTTCCATTTAGCTAAAAACTTGATTCCTCCCTTTGCTACAGGGGGGCCCGGACACACCCAGTTGCCCTCAGAACATGGTAGGTCTGCTGTCCCAGCAGGGAAAGGGCACAGAGCTTCATCGGCTTCCCTCTTTCTAGTAAATTCAAGAGACTTACCTGGTTATCTTACTCTGCTCAGAAACGCTAGTGGGTAATTAGATGCCTTTGATTTATAAGAAAAAAGGGAAATTAATTTATCAGTACTTTATAAATGAAGTTAATTTGCTATGAAATCACCAAAAATGTGGAATTGGGCCATGGGCATGATAAAGAAATCCTTGTAGGGAGAAAGTTAAGGCTCACTGCTTGAGTTTTAAGGATGCCGATACATCCAGTAAGAGAGTGAAATGATTGAAGGTTGTCAGGTATTCACTGGTTGAGCTCTTAGTCCTGTGAACTTTATTTTAATTTATAAATTCTTTTTTGTCTTCCTTAAAGTAGTAATGAACTTTTAAGGACTGAGATCTTATTTATTAAAATAAAAAATCTGTATTTTCTGAGATTTCATAGTCTTGCTTCTCAGAGGGTGATAGTGACTTCGGCAGTTTTGAGGCACATTTTTATCTATTTTGGGTTTAATTGCTGTGTTGTTTTTTTTTAAAGTACTCTGCATATAGGTGTTCTGACCTATATAAATCAAAGTTCACTGCTTAACCAAGAATCTGTGATTCATATTTAATTTTTACCACTTACTCCTTGAAGATTTTAAAGTATTTATATAGGCTGTGGCACAAATTGGTTTCTAGTTCTCACCAAACAAATTTAAATATGATTGTGGGATTTTGCAAGCATTTTTTTGGTTTAGGTTTATCAGATTTTTCACACCCTAAGACCATCTCATACCACATACCAGTGTAGGATTTCTTAGATTCATATCCACATTATAGATCAAGCACAATGAGACTGACCTTATGTGCCTTAATATTTTTTCTTTGCAGTTTTTGTTTTCTTCCCCCATGAAATGGGGACATTTTGTTAGTCCTTAGATCAGCTGACCTGTCATGGTCAGATGGTATGACTAATCAACAAATAAACAACTCATGGGAAAGGGGCTCTGGTCCCAGTGGGGTTACTACTTTTCTATGAAGAGTCTGGGAAAGCCTCTTAACCTCCATTTACCTCTGATTCCTCATCTGGAAACCGTGACAGCAGAACAATACTGTCCATGTGAGGCTGAGCGTGTTCACGTGGGTTCAACAAAGTAGGCACTTGAGTTATTGTTTTTGCTTTTTGTTTTTTGTTTTCCAGCAAGTCCAGTGGGACAGACAGGCTGATTGAGAGCGATGCTTCTCACACTTTCCTGTGTATATAGATCACCTGGGATCTTGTTCACTGTGGAATCCCATTCCATAGGTCTAGGATGGGGCCCGAGATGATGCATTTCTGTCCAGCTCGGGGTTGATGCTGCCAGGTCTTGGATCACACTTGGAGTAGTGAGGGGTTATAGAAAAGGCTTGTGTTCTCTATTTGGAATCTGAAAGTAAGAAGGCTCCTGAATGTCAAGAATGGCAGTATGTCTTATTTTTTTTTATAAAGATTTTATTTATTTGAGAGAGTGGGAGAGAGTGCAGAGGGGGGCATGGCAGATGGAGAGGGAGAAACAGACTCCCCACCAAGCAGGGAGTCTGACACGGGGCTTGATCCCAGGACCCTGAGATCATGACCTGAGCTGAAGGCAGACACTTAACCAACTGGGCCACCCAGGTGCCCATAAATGGCAGTATGTTTTAAATGGACTGGAGAAAAAGCACGATAGTATCATCTATGAGACACCTCCCCAAGAAACAGGTCTGTTTTTCAGCCCCATTGACTGTTTGCTTTGAGCCTGTGCCTTCTCTGAATTGCTAAGGTACCCACTGTTTGCACCACTCATCTGGGTCACTTAATATTAGTTGATCTCCTGTGGTTATTCAACTGTTTTATAGTGTATCTTGTGTCATCCCTTTAGGATGATAGACTCCTAGCACAGGATGATGGTTTGTGTTAAACCTTAATATCCCTGTTCTAGCTGTTGCTGCATAGCACACCATCCCAAAACTCCGTGGTGTAAAAACAACCATTTTTATTTTGCTCACAGATTCCTGTAGGTCAGGAATTTGGACCTCATGTAGTGGGGACAACTTCTGTTTGTTCCACAGTGTCTGGGGCCAATGGTGGGATAGTCAAAGACTGTAGATGACTCGATGGCTGGGAGCTAGAATCATCGATTTGTCTTTACTCACGTATTTCCTAGTTGATCCTGGCTGTCAGCTGGGACCTCAGCTGGGCTGCTCTCTGGAACATCTGCGTGTGACCTCACCACATGGTAACTCTGTTGAGCTTCCTCACAGCATAGCAGCTGGGTTCTAAGACTAAGTCCTGAGACAGCAAGGGTGTGTGACATGTTTATAATCTAGCCTCAGGAGTATTATTTCTATTGTACTCTTTTGGTTGAGTTGGTCACATTGTAAGAAGGTCAAGTGGGATCGGAGATATTGTGGCCATTTGCGGCAGAGACCTTTTCCCCACAATCCCCACATCACTTAGAATAGTGTTGACCACATGGCATGAACTCAGTAAAACTGTTGTGTGAACGAGTGGCAAGTAATTTTACCACCTAGGTGGGTGAGGATCAAACTCAAAAATTCAGTTCCAGATAGGAACAGATTACCCCATGATACCCGAATAAATATATGCTTTCACCTTTTATAGTTATTAACAGTCTCTTCCAGTACTCTCCCCGTTCTATTTCCAACATGGGAACCTCCGAACTTAGCATACGGAACTAAACTTCTTAAGGTCTGTGCAACTGTGTATGTCACCATATTGTCATACTTTTTCCCTGCTCTCATTGAGTGGACCGCCCACATCATTCTTTGGGCTGCGTGTACTCTTGAGCAGCTGGTTGGGCTTGGTTCATGGCACGCACCCGAGGACATCGAGGTGCGCAGTCAGATCCCAACCACGCGGGCCGTTGCTCTACAGCCATTGTGTGTCGCACGGGGGAAGATCTGTGGCCGCCAGCATGGGGACTCTGTCCTTAGCTTTATGTGTATCATGTGTGTTTACCCTCATCCCAGGACATCGTATCAGTGCATCTGTGCGGTGGGAAAGCAAACACAGCCCCTCCTCCAGAAGTAAGTGTTGAGGTGTTTTAGCCAAATTACTAAAGCTTTCCAGATGAGCGAGAACAATTTGTATCTTTTATTTCATTTTATTTTGATACAAATATAACTCAACATTTGTTTGAATTGTATTCTTTTTTTTTTTTTTAAGATTTTATTTGTCAGAGAGCATGAGCAGGGGGAGCTGCAGGCAGAGGGAGAAGCAGACTCCCTGCTGAGCAAAGAGCCCCACACAGGACTCGATCCCAGGACCCTGGGATCACGACCCGAGCCAAAGGCAGAAGCCCAACCAACTGAGCCACCCAGTCATCCCTATGAGTTTTATTTTTAAGAGTATTTTAATTTTTTCCCCCAGTGGAACACATTTGTAATTTAATAATGAAAATTAATGAGAAAAGTAGCATTTATTTATTTATGGCAATGTAGGTAATATGCTTCTATTTTAAAGAGGTGACTTTATCTAGTTCTTTAAAAAAAAAAAAAACTTTAAATGTTTAACAGGAGAAAATGTGATTACATAGGCTTTTCAGGTAAAAAAAAAACCAACAACAAAAAACCCCACAGTGTAGGCCTCTAGCATATACTATGTCCTTCTGAAATTCCTACAACTGAAAATAATTTAGTCAGGTCATTTGACAGGGTCATCTCTAGCATCACTATGGCCATTTTCTGCTTATTCAATATGAGAAGGGAGAAAGCAGTGATAGAATATCAGTTTCTAACTGCTTATTCTGGTGGTTATTTGCTATGATTACAAAAAAAAAAAAGTAGGAAGAAAACTAGTGTCCGTGGCATTGGGATGGATGCTCTGAGCAGATTGGGACACCAGGTAGCGATTCCAAGGCTGCTTCAGGTGTAGACGCCAGTGCAGACTCCAGGCTGGTGCCCACATCCCAGGACTTTCCCGGTGCAGGGAGCAGTCAGCTGTTACTAGCTCATGCATCGAGATTACAGGCCACCTGGGCAGACACTAATTCTGCATTTTTGCTTAGCACTTTAGTGCCTTGATGTTTATTATTCAGACAGACCAGCAAGATGTTAGAACTTGTGGAGGGGAAAAAAAAAGTACCTCTTTGGGGTTGGTTTAGGACAGCTCCTCCTTTTTGTCTTGTACTGTACCCCATCCCCATTCTCCTGGCCCGGAAAGCATTTTTCCCTCCAAGAAGTAAAGGTAGCTGCCAGAGCAATGTGGAAGGACTGCGTTGACCACCATGGACAGCGACATGAACTTTCCTTGGCACCCCCTCTGGTCATCTCAGAGACATGTGTGCTGCGCTGGGAGTTCACTCAGAGTACCTTGCTGCTTGGATCCCTCGAACGTGCCTCAGTGTTGTACTGTGCTAAGAGAGCCCCTTCTTCTGTCCTCCAGTACACATTGACTGAGATGATTTTGATGAACCGGTGACGTAATACACATGTATTCTTTCCTTCTGTATGGCCAGAATCTCCTGGTCTTGGCACTGGAGCACGCTAGGGCTTCTTGCTGTGCTTACTGTGGAACCAGCCCTTGCTGAGGGCCCTCTGCTATCGGGGCTGTGTGTGTCCTGAATGGTACACCAGTCTGCGGCACTATTTCCCAGTTCTGGGCAACAGGAGAAGCTGCAGTAGCTCAGTCCAGCTGGGCTTTTCTGTAAGCAGCATTTAAACACACTGTTCTTGGCAGTCCCAAGACCCCTTTCCCACACTGAAGGTCCTGGCGGTGGTGCTGTAAGGCAGGTAGTGAGAACGCAGCCGCTCCCCACGGTCACGCAGAACGGCAGCGCGTGGGCTGGAGCTAGGAGCCCAGACACCTTGGGTCTTTTGCTGCTTGTCACTTATCTTCTCGAAGTGGAAATCGTCTCAGCCTTTCTGAACCTTCTATTTTCTGATCTGTAAAAGGGTCAGGAGTGTTTGTCAGAGGAGCCTCAGGGAAATCTGTGCCCTCTGTGCGCTCTCTGGCAGAAGCTGTTTTTCTAAACCTTAGACCCAGCTTTGGCGATGTGATGCAGGTTTGTTGGCACAAGACTGATGGCAGCAGCAGGGAGGGAGCATCGTGTCTGTCTCACTTGGATTCTGCCCTGAGGACTGACAATCTGTTTTCTCTGCAGTACCAAGTACCTTATCACTGCCCGACAAAGGAGAGTTAGCAGAGGAAGTTAGGCTTCCGGGCCATCCATTATTTCCCCTTGATGAAGACACTTCTGCCGCAAAGACCAGTGAGTCTGGGACCTTTGCCTCAGGAGGGCAAGTGGCTTCCCAAACAGAATGATGATTTGGGAGACCACAAGACTGAGTTACTATTAATTAGGCAGTGACTAAATAACCTGGTTGGAAATTTGATTAGCATCTTCCAGATTTTCCAGTCAGGAGGGAGTTATCACCAGCAGTTTGAGAGCCTAATTTTGTGCTTATTACTACAGTGACTTTGCTTTCTAAATCACTAGGATTGTGCCAGGGAAAGACTTGGAAGTGGCACGAGACTGTGCTCTGCGGCAGGACAGGATGTTCTCCTATATAAATTCGGCCCATTTCCATTTCCACCTAACACACATCCGCACACATTTCCTTAGGTGACTACTTCCTGTTCCTCATCATGGTGCGATTTCACTTATGTGCTGCGTGTATGCTGGTATACGATGCTGGTCCCCAGAGAAGGCTGTAACCTTGGGTGAGGCATTACCCTTCAGAAAAGGGCAGACTGTGGGAAGAGACTTGTGACTTATCAGGACTGAGTGCCTCGGTCTTGAAGCAGGGAACCAGTGGTTCACCCCAGTGCCGACCTTCACAGTGGTTCTCGAAGTGTGTCCTCTGGCAGCATCACCTCGGAAATGCCAGTTCTTGAGCCCCCCTCTGGCACTACTGAATCAGGAACTCTTGAGGTGTCGTTCAGAAATCTGTTTTAACAAGACTCTGATGCATGCTAAAGTTTGAGAACCACTGCATTATGAAGCTATAACTTTCATTTATTTTTTTATTGAGGTGTAATTGGTACGTAACATTATGTTTCAGGTATACAACATAATGATTTGATATTTACATTAGCACAAAATGATCATCACAATAAGTCTAGTAATATCCATCACTGTATAGTTACAAATTTTTTTTGTAAGGAGAACTTTTAAGATTTACTAATAGCAACTATTTTTTTTTTTTTTAAGATTTTATTTATTTGACAGAGACAGCCAGCGAGAGAGGGAACACATGCAGGGGGAGTGGGAGAGGAAGAAGCAGGCTCCCAGCAGAGGAGCCTGATGTGGGGCTCGATCCCGGAACGCTGGGATCACGCCCTGAGCCGAAGGCAGACGCTTAACGACTGAGCCACCCAGGTGCCCCCATAGCAACTTTCAAATATGCAGTACAGTAAATGTTAACTTGTACATTACATCCCCATGATTTATTTATTTTATAACTGGAAGTTTGTATCTTTTAACCTCCTCCACCCATTTAGTGCCCCCTCCCCCACCTCTGGCAACTACCAGTCAGTTCTCTGGATCTATGAGCTTGTTTTCATTTTCTTTTTAGATTCCATATATAACTGATACAATATTTGTCTTTCTCTCTCTGACCTATTTCACTTAGCAAAATGCCCTCAAGGTCTATTCATGTTATCTCAAATGTAAGATTTTCTTTATGGCTGAATAACATCCCATTGTGTTTATATACCACATATTCTTTATCTTTTCCATCTGTATCAGTGGACCCTTAGGTGGTTTCCGTATCTTGGCGATGAGCATGGGGGTGCATATGTTTTTTCCAAGTTAGTGTTTTTATTTTCTTCAGATAAGCACCCAGACGTGGACTGCTGGATCATATGGTAGGGTTTTGTTTTGTTTTGTTTTTAAAGATTTTATTTATTTATTTGACAGAGACAGCCAGCGAGAGAGGGAACACAAGCAGGGGGAGTGGGAGAGGAAGAAGCAGGCTCCCAGCAGAGGAGCCCGATGTGGGGCTCGATCCCACAATGCCGGGATCATGCCCTGAGCCGAAGGCAGATGCTTAACAATTGCGCTACCCAGGCGCCCCTGTTTTGTTTTGAGTAATCTCTACCCTCAACGTGGGGCTTGAACTTATCACCCCGAGATCAGAAGTCACATGTGCTACCGACTAAGCCAGCCAGGCACCCCTGGTAGTTCTATTTTTAATTTCTTGAGCAACTTCCGTATTATTTTCAACGACACCAATTCCCATTGCTGCCAACAGTGCACAAGGGTTCCTTTTTCTCCACATTCTCGCCAGCACTTGTTATTTCTTGTCTTTTTGTAATGGCCACTGTAATGGGTGTAAAGTGATAATCTCATTGCGGTGTAACACATTGATTTACAAATGTTGAACCATTCTTGCATGCCTGGAACAAATCCCACTTGATGGTGATGCATGATTCTTTTCACGTATTGTTGCATTCAGTTTGCTAATGTTTGTTGAGGATTTTTGCATTATGTTCATCAGGGATATTGGCCTATAATTTTCTTGTGGTGTCCTTGTCTTGTTTTAGTATCAACATAATCCTTGTAAAATAAGCTTGCAAGTGTCCCCTCCTTTTGTATGTTCTGGAAGAGTTTGAGAAAGGTGGTATGTATTCTTCTTTAAATGTTTGGTAGAATTCACCAGTGAAGCTGAGTGGTCCTGAACTTTTGTTTGTTGGAAGGTTTTTGATTTCTGATTCAATCTCCTTATGAGTTGGTGGTCTGTTCATATTTTTTATTTCCTCATGATTCATTTTTGGCAGGTTTTATGTTTCTAGGAATTTGTCCATTTCTTTTAAGTTGTCAAATTTGTTGGTGTATAATTGTTTAAAGTAGTCTCTTATGATCCTTGGTATTTCTTTGTAATATTGATCATGACTTCTCGCATTTCTGAATTTATTAATCTGAGTCCTTTCTCTTTTTTCCTTGCTAAGCGTAGCTGAAGGTTGTCAATTTTTATCTTTTCAAAGAACGAGCTCTTAGTTTCATTGATCTTTTCTAGTGTTTTTTTAGTCTCTATTTTTACTTTCACCTTTGTTATCTCCCTCCTTCTAACTTTGGGCATCATTTGTTTTTCTAATTCCTTGAAGTGTAAAGTTAAATCTTTTGAGAGCTTTCTTGATTCTTGCTGTAAGCATTTATCACTATAAAATTCCTTCTCAGAACTGCTTTTGCCGCATCCCATAAAATTTGTCTCAAGGTAGTTTTTGATTTCTTCTATGAGCCATTGGTTGTTCAGTAGCATGTTGTTTAATCTCCATGTATTTGTTAATTTTCCAGTTTTCTTCCTGTAGTTGATTTCTGGTTTCTTACCACTATGGTCAGAAAAGATGCGAGGCATTGCTTCAGTCTTCTTAAATTTATTAAGACTTGTTTTGTGGCCTTATAATCTATCCTGGAGAATGTTCCATGTACTCTTAAGAATGTATATTCTCTTGCTTCTAGATGGAATGTTTTGTATATGTTAAGTCCATCTGGTCTAAGGTGTTAAGACCAATGTTTCCTTATTGATTTTCTGACTTGGATGATCTATCCATTAATGAAAGTGGGTTGTTAAAGTCCCCTATTATTATTGTATTGCTGTCTATTTCTTCCTTTAGGTCTGTTCATATTGCTTTATATATTTAGGTACCCCTATGTTGGGTGCATAATTTTTAAAAAATATTTTTAATCTCTACACCAATGTGGGGCTCGAACTCACAACCCTGAGATCAAGAGTCACTCTGCCGACTGAGCCAGCCGGGCACCCCTGTTTGGCACATAATTATTTACAAATGTTACATCCTCTTGTTGAATTGACCCCTTTATCATTATGCCATGCCTTTCTTATCTTTTATTACAGTCTTTGTTTTAAAGTCTTTCTCGTCTGATGAAAATATAGTTACTCCAGCTTTCTTTTGGTTTCCATTTCCATGTAATGTCTTTTTCTAGCCCTTCACTTGCAGTCTGCATATGTCCTTACATCTGAAATGAGTCTCTTGTAGGCAACATATAGATGGGTCTTTTTTCATTCAGCCATTTTATCATTTGAAGAATTTAGTCCATTTACATTTAAAGTAATTATTGATAGGTACACACTTATTGCCAGTTTGTTCGTTTTCTGGCTGTTTTGTAATTCCTCTCTTACTTTCTTCTCTTGCTCTCTTTGTGATTTGATGACTTTGCGGTATGCTTAGATTCCTTTATCTTCTGTGTACCTACTGTGGGCTTTTGCTTTGTGGTTACTGTGAGGTTTACATATAACAACTTACAAGAGTCTATTTTAAGTTGATAACTTAAATTTGAATACATTCTAAAGCTCTACACTTTTACACACATCCCAATTATATATTTTTGATGTCACATTTTATTTAAGAATTTATTTATCTGAGAGCAAGTGAGCAAGCATGAATGGGGGTGGGGGAAGGAGGGGAGAAGGAGAGGGAGAAGCAGGCTCCCTGCTGAAGGGCTTGATCCCAGGATCCTGGGATCATGACCTGAGCCAAAGGCAGACGTTTAACTGATTGAACCATCCAGGTACCCCATTAAATTACTTTTTAAAGATTTATTCATTTTAGAGAGCGCACGTATGAGTGTGGGGAGGGGGAGTGGGGAAGCAGACTCCCCACTGAGTGTGGAGCCCAACTCAGAGTTCGATCTCACAACCCTGAGATCATGACCTGAGCCGAAAAACCAAGAGTCAGACACTTAACCAACTAAGCCACCCAGGCGCCCCTATGATGTTAACATTTTGCATCTTTTTATCTTGTATATCCCTTAACTAGTTACTGTAGTTATAGTTATTTTTACTACTTCTTTTAACCTTCAGAGTAGCTTTTTTTTTTTTTTTAAAGATTTTATTTGTTAGTGCACGAGCAGGGGGAGGGGCAGAGGAAGAAGCAGGCTCCCCACTGAGTGGGGAGCCCTACATGGGACTCCATCCCAGGACCCTGGGCTCGCCGACTTAGCCACCCAGGCATCCCCATAGTAGCTTTATAAGTGACTAATCTACCACCTTTATATTATTCTAAATTTTACTGTATTTACCTTCACCAGTGAGATTTATACTTTTATGTGTTTTCCTGTTACTAATAAGCACCCTTTCTTTTCAGCTTAAAGGAGTCCCTTTAATATTTCTTGAAAGGCCAGTTTAGTGGTGATGAACTCCTGTAGTTCAAAACTCTCTCTCCTTCACTGCTGTGTGACAGCTTTGCTGGGCCGAGTGTGCTTCGAAGTGTTTTCTTTCACTGCCTTGAGCATGGCGTGCCACTCCGGGCTGGCCCGCAAAGTTGCTGCTGAAAAATCTGACAGTCTTATAGGGAGTTCCCTTGTATGTAAAAAGTTATTTTTCTCTTGCTGCTTTTAAGATTCTCTCCTTGTATTTTAACAGCTTAATTATAATGTGACTTAGTGTGGGTCCCTTTAGGTTCTTCTTATTTGGAATTCTCTGAGCTTGCTCGATCTGGATGTCTGTTTCCTTCTCCAGCCAGGCTAGGGAAGCTTTCAGCCATTATTTCTCCAAATAAGTTTTGTGCTCCTTTCTCTTCTCCTTCTGGGACCCCTGTAATGTGAATGTTGGTCCACTTGATGTCCCGTAAGTACCTTAAGCTGTCTTCACTTTTTCATTCTTTTGCTGCTCTGATTGTGTCAGGCAGTTCTGTTGAAACCCTCTCATTTATTTTTCAGTTCAGTTAGTGTGTTCTTCAGCTCTGTGATTTCTCTTTGGTACTTACATTTTCTATCTGTTGAAGCTCTCACTGTGTTCACTCTTCTGCCAAGTTCAGTGAGCACCTTTATGACCATTCTTTTGAACTCTCAGGTGAATCACTTGTTTCCATTAAGGACTACTTCTGAGATTTTATCTTGTTCTTCCATTTGGAACATATTTTTCTGTTTCTTCATTTTCCTCCACTCTGGGTTGGTTTCTGTGCATTAGATAAAACAGCCACCTCTCCCAGTCTTGAAGAAGTGGCCTCCTGTAGGAGGTGAACCTTATCGTTCAGGACTGCCTTCGTTTTGGTTTTCACTCAAACCTTTGTCCAAGCAGCCTATTTTTAGTGGCTCCCAGTTGTTTCACGTGTGACAAGACCTGTCAGTGTTCTAAAGGGGAGGATGTCACTTAGCAGCTTCTAACATATGCAGATAAACATAGTCCTGTGGGACTGCAAGTGTCCTTTTCATTGGCCAGCAGAGCCTGGTGGTCTAGAAGTGTCCACTGGACAGCAGTCACAAAAATCAGGACATCAGACAGGTGTACAAGTTCCTTTCCAGGAGATACTGGAGACTAGGAGTAGGGCAGAGGGAAGACCCAAAGATGGCATCCCCTGGCTTTGGTCCCTGGAGTAAGCCTAAGTGGGCCCCCAGATATGTGCCAAGGCAGAAGCCTGCCCCTAAGGCTAAAGCTCCAGGACAAGCAATAGGCTTTTTCACAGAAGAACAGTCCGTGCAGTGCCCTGAGGGTGGTAGCCAGGGAGAGTGGGCTCTTCATTTGTTACAGTCCCATGGGACCCAGGGCACAGACACACGGAGAAGCTCCTGTCTGGGAAAGATGGGCATTCTGGAGAGGACTGCAGTGGATGCTTACATCCGTATGTGCTTCGTTAGACGCCTGCCCGTCAGGCCCCATGCTAGAACTATTTTTAAAGCTTTTAATAAATGTTAAACGTGACCATGTCCTATGATCCAGCCCTTCCGCTCCTCCTTGTCTAACCAAGAGAAAGGAGGGCGCACGTCCGCACGGCGGCCTGTACGTGGAGGTTTCACGTCATGGTCTGCATCAGCTGCACTTGTAACAGGCTCCGCGGCCAGACCCGAGTAAGCGAATAAACCTGCCGCGTCTGCGCCGTGGAACAGCACCCAGCCTCGTGAAGGAAGGAGCTGTTGATCCGCGCAGCAACTGAGGAGAACGTCAGAATAACTGCTGCGTGAGAGCCAGGCCATACCAACAAATCCTCGCATTGGGATTCCATTACGTGAAGTCTAGGAAATGTGAAAATAGTGACAGAACATCAATGGTTGCTTGGCGGTGGGGCTCGAGGGTGAGGGAGCGATGGATTCAAGGAGCACGAGGAAATCTGGAGGGGGCGATGGATTGATCGTGTTGAGTCATGGTGTGTGCAGTGTAGGCACAGAATTCAGAACTCCTCGAGTTGCATACTTGGTCAAGTGCTGCAGCAGCTCGGACGTCAGTCACGCCTCAACAGGGCTGTAAAAACTAGGTATATATTTGAGTGTGATGGCTACCTGGGACCCTCCCAGAGCGGAGGGACAGGCAGGGGAGGAGCGCATGTTTTCATTGGTGCGCACCGTACTGTTACATAAATGCAAAGCTAAGGGGCCAACGCGGAAGAGCAGGGGCGGTCTCGGTGCTGTCCGCGGTGGCCGGCGCTCGGGGGGGCTGTCCCCTGGCGTCCGTCCGGCCGCACGGTCTCCCACGCCGCTGGTGCACGGAGGGCACACATGGTTCTGCATCTTTCTCCGGCCCCGTGAGCAGTGCCTTAGTACATTTCCTTTCAAAAATTTGTCTTTGTTATGGCCGAAACTGTACTTACATTTATTACAACACGAGTTACGTGTCATTAACAAAAAGCTGAGACTCAGGTTATTTCTTACTGGCATCTTCTTTAGTTAACATGCTTTCCACTTGCTAGTTTTATTCTAGTCAAACCCAGTTTAGTAATAAAACCCAGGAGGAATTCTTTTGAACTTCCTGACTGGCCACATTGTTGCCCCCTTGTCTTTCTGCAGATCTGATTTGTACCCACTGTGACCAGCACGCTCAGTTAGGACTTTCTAGATCCTGACCCAGGACTGTGGAGTAACCAGATTCCTCACAGGTGAGTTGGCTCTAGCACCACCTTTGGGGCACCGAGGATGTTCTTGTCCAGCTGCAGTCATTTCAGGGGTCCCTACGGTACCCTGGGTGGGGGGGAGCACATTTCCCAGCAGGCCCAGACTATACAGCAGTGTGAGGAAGTGATCGGTCTAAAATCTCAGGAAACCAGCATTTTCTATTTCTTTTGTTACTGGTGTCCTATATAGACAGTATATAATGTTAGTCTTTTAAACACTGTACTAATGACTCTCATTAGATCTTCAAATCTTAAACTAAATTTTAATTCCAACACGCATCTGAAGCCAAGGGGATTCGTCTTGGAGCTGAAATTTGGCTGAGGAAGGTGACGTACTCTTTTAACCACACCCAGGGTCAGGTCATAAAATGTTCATGAACTTAGAGCGCATGAGTGGAGGGAGGGGCAGAGGGCGAAGCAGGCTCCCCACTGAGCAGGGGACCCTGGGATCGGGACCTGAGCTGAAGGCAGATGCTTAATTGACTGAGCCACCTAGGTGCCCCTAGAGTAATGTGTTTTTTAAAAAATTAAGTAATCTCTGCACCCAACCTGGGGCTCAAACTCATGACCCTGAGATTAAGAGTCACATGTGCTACTGACTGAGCCAGGCGCCCCGTAGACTGATGTAAGATCATGGCCTTCATAGTGCCTGGGATTATTGCCATGGGAATGCTGCAGCGTGTTACTATTTAGCGATTGAATTTATGAATGATATATTTTAGAGCGTGGGGGGGGGTGTGTGTAGAGGGAGAATCTTAGGCTCCACACCCAGCACGGAGCCTGAAGCAGGGCTCCGTCTCATGATCCTGAGATCACAACCTGAGCCAAAAATCAGGAGTCAGATGCTCAACTGACTGAGTCACCTAGGGCACCCCTTAGCTATTTTTTTAAAAATAACAAAGGGCTAAGGTCTTGACTTTTCTGTAACTCAGTCTGAATTCATTGTTTTCAGTTTTTAAAGGAAATTCCTTGAATATATTACCTCATGTGGTATCATTTTTATACCTTTCTAAGATTTCTATGTCTGGAATTAAGTAGGCAAGAGGTGTATGAAAGAACACGGCTCCAGGAGTGGTCAAAATTTCTAATTTTTTCGTAATTACCAAGGAGCAGCACACCCTTCAGTAAGAGCAAGGCCCTGCAAGATTGTTGTTCAGGAACCAGCTGGGCATGTCTCTGAGTTTAGAATTATTTCTAAAATAGGATGACGATTTCCATTTACCCCCCCCCCTTTTAATAGAATCACCAGAGAGCTGAGTTTTAACATTGATTTTATGTTGCTGTCTTAGGCTACTTTTCCTATTAACAGAAAATGATTTGTCTACAAAGAACGTACTCTACTGTAGAATCCGTTCACCTTCCCCTTCCCCAAAACTAGAGAAGGCCGTGACGAATCAAAGTACTGACAGATACCTGTGTTTTTCAGGAAGGAGACGGCGATTTCGCATTCCTTGGTGGAAGAAAACCAAACCCTCTGGTCTTGCTTCCAACGATGCAAGTGTGATTGCTGGCATCTTCATGAGCTCCAGAGGTCACAGCACACTTCCACGGACTCTCATGGCCCCTCGGATGATTTCTGAGGGCGACGTAGGAGGCATCGCTCAAATCACCTCCTCTCTCTTCCTGGGCAGAGGCAGCGTGGCCTCCAACCGGCACCTCCTCCAGGCTCGGGGCATCACCTGCATCGTTAACGCTACCATCGAGATCCCCAATTTCAACTGGCCCCAGTTTGAATATGTTAAAGTGCCTCTGGCCGACATGCCCCACGCCCCCATCGGACTGTACTTTGACACGGTGGCCGACAAGATCCACAGCGTGAGCAGGAAGCACGGGGCCACGCTGGTGCACTGTGCCGCGGGGGTGAGCCGCTCGGCCACTCTCTGCATTGCTTACCTGATGAAGTGCCACAGCGTGTGCCTGCTGGAGGCCTACAACTGGGTGAAGGCCCGCAGGCCCGTCATCAGGCCCAACGTAGGCTTCTGGAGGCAGCTGATAGACTACGAGCGCCAGCTCTTCGGGAAGTCGACAGTTAAAATGGTACAGACGCCGTATGGCATAGTTCCAGACGTTTATGAGAAAGAGTCCCGACACCTGATGCCTTACTGGGGGATATAATGCCACCAAAGCCTGCATCAGCAGCCCCTCGAGCAGTACCAGCATCTGCTACTCACCGTCTGTTCCCCTCTTCACCTTTCTTTTCAAATGGTTGACTTTTGGTTCTCCCTCAAGTGTTTTTTACACTGGGTGTTCAAGTTTATTTTAAAAGATAGGGAGGGAGGGGAAGAACATAAGGGGAATGCATACATTGCTAGTAACATTTTAAAAATTAACATTTTGGAATAGTGTTTATGAAAATCTTTAACTGGCTTTTAATCATTTTTAACAATTTGAACAGTTTAATAAACTGGTTCTGCTCTATTCTGAATCCCATGCCTTTAGGCATCATGGCAGGTGCGGGAGGAGCTCAGTGCAAAAATCACTTTGGGTCCTGATTAACCCTTTAGAGACCAGCTTTGCCCAAGGCTGCCAACCAAACAAATGCTTAGGGAAGATTGAAACCAGCTTCAGTCTCTACTGGATTAGCCCTACTCTTTCCTTTCCTATTATTTAGTGATTCTGTAAGTTAAAAACCCAAACCTTTATTATCTAGTTGTTAAGCAATTATAATGAAATCTGCAAACACCCTCTTGGAATCATTGTGCCCCAGGACTATATTAGCATTATTTTTAATAAATATATCTGCATAACATATTGGAATTTTTACTAAGAACGTCAGGGTGTGTATGTGTCTGTGTGTCGATGCTGGAAAAAAGATGCCCTGCACTAACTCCGTTCAAATACGGTTCCTGTGCCAACTCTGAATGTTACTTCAAACAGACACCCCAGCTGAGTTATGTCAGCGTTTCACATCCTTGCAGACGGCACATGTCAGTATCACTCACAAGGCCAGAACCCTGAAGACAGCGTGGAGCGGACGCTCTGATAAAAGGTCCTGTTCCCAGCGGTCTCTGGGTAGCGGGAGCGCACTGCGCCGAAGCAGCGAGCCCGCCACCAGATGCTGCTTAACAAAAGCTCTGCCTTTGTTGGACTGTTAACAAACACAAAAATGCCCTAAGCCAAACCTCAACGTGATAAGCAAACGTCACTCGGTTAACTGCTAATAAATATGGCAACGTAACTCCTCAGGGACCCGGCAGAAGTTTACTTGCTTCTCCCCTAGTCCACACCTTACAAGCCACTGGGAGTCATCCAGCTGCCCTGGCTTTGTCACCATGCTGCTTTGTTTTACTTCAGTTGCCAGGTAGGCTGCCCCTTGCTTATTCATGGAAGAACTTGCTAGATTTTTGGCCTATTTTGGCAAGAAGCCATAAATACGTCAGTGGCTACATGCTTATATATATTTTCTAGATCCTACCTGGTCTGTGGCAATGGTTTCCATCCAAATTCTACCTTGTGGTTTTCATACCATTTACTTTGATAAACATGCACCATTGTCTAAATAGGAAAATTAAAATGAAGTTAATTGTTCCGATGGGAAACCGGAGGAGCCCATAAATGCTACCTCAGCACATGGCCAAGAATCCATCAAAAGAACAGAACGATCCGCGGCTGTGCAGGCTGTGGCTTCTCTAGCACGAAAGCAAACTCTAAGTCTTGTAAGAGGCCAGAAATAACTGCTGTACTATAGGAAGGGAACACTTGGTGACAGATGTTCTTGGCAGGAAAATTTCCTGCAGAAATCCTGGCTAGCGCCACGACTGGGATGTAACTAAGCGTTCTTAGTACTTCGGCCTAACTCCTTTCTCATCTAAGCGTCAGAGCTTAGTGGCTGCTCACGAAGGCGCGCGTGTGACGCAGAGGGTGTCGGGGATTTCCGCAGTGACCCCAGCGCCAAGCAAGCGTTGCAAATTTCTGTAATGTAAAGGTCCTATAATCTTTCCCAAGCTTGAGGTCACACAAGTCATTAAAGCAGAAGGCATCTTTAAAACACACAGCCTACAGAGAGTGCTGACTAGTAGCCACAGAAGAAACAAAGCCTGCCCGGTAACACACCGAGCCTCTTTGACCTCAAGTGCGTCCAGACAGATTCAATTCCACACAGCCCTAGAATGCTGGAAAGCCGAACACAATACCGAGAGAGAAGAGCGCTTACTAATCGCCACTCAGGCGGTGGGGCTGAAGCTGCCTGCACGATTCACAGTACGGAAATAAGTAACCTTGGTTACTGTTTCCAAGGACACTGGACTCGGCTAATAAGAGCCGGGGTGCAGCTGAATGCAATGTGGAGCCATTCGAATGAACTCGTGTGCATCAGGAAAACGCAGCGGGCCTCCACGCTCCCGAGATCCCTGGTGGCCCGTGTGTGAACGCTGCCGCTGATGGACAGGCACTACGAGGAGGGAACAGTTGTCATAGCCCAGGCTTCTTGGTGACGTCTGCTGTTCCCTCCTGCACCTCCCGTGGAGTGACTACAGCCCTCATACTTGGTAAGGCCAGCAGCAATTACACTTAGATTCTGGAATCTAGGAATGGAACCATTCCAGTTAGCAGGTGAGCGTACTTTTTAAAATGTCACGGACACAGGCCATTGAGACAGAATAATGGTCCATACGGCACTCCCCCAAACTCTCAGCATTGTGAACTCTAACCGGGCAGGCAGACTCTGCTATCGTGGTCTCTTACGGAATGCACGAGAAGCTGCCTGAACCCCAGTGCCAGGAGGAAACTAGGTGCCGCTCAGGCAGATGCGGAGCACACAGGCCTCGGGGAAGCCTGAGGAACCGGCCCAGTCGTGTGGTTCCTAACGCTCCGCGAGCCCCACGGAGGACAGAGGCCCTGAGGGTAATAATTCAGACAGCTGTGTCAGCTGGAGATGAATCTGGAGACGAAGAGAAAAGCACCTCTCCGCACTCGGGCACAGCAAGGGGAAGCAGAAGCCTCAACCAGAGCTGTTCAACGAAAACATTCTATACCTTTCTTGGAGAAGATGGAGGCTAAAAGGGGTAAGACGGAGCAGAATAGAATCCCTTCAAGTTTTGTCCTGAGAGGGGAAAACAGTCTAATTAGTGATGTAAAGCAGCAATTTTATAGACAAAACTAATTCGTTCAGTTTATAAATAAAAACTAATTCAAGGCAGAGAGCCTGAGTCCTACAACGGGAAACAAGATTTAGAACCTCTTCATAAAGCACATAATTTACAATTCAGAGAAACGTGTGTCCTAGGTTGGCCTTTCTTCCCAGGACTTGACAATCCTTAACCATTTGGCTCCCCTCAACCCCCCGCTTGATTTTGTGCATTCAGTTTAAGTGACAAAGAAAATTCCCTACACCAGAGAGCATGAGCCTTTTCCTTCTAGAATTCCATCTATTTTAGAACAATTTTCTTCCACTGCTTCTAATTCCTGTACCTCTACCATAAATAGCCATCTCACTGTTTGCCTCAGTAGGTCAGGAACTCCACCTTCTAACCTGAACTAATTTCCAGGTCTCTCACATAGATACTGCCAAGTCAGGCAGCACTGGTCCCTGCACAGTCATTTCTGGAAATCTGGACAAAGGCCACTGCAAAGAGGTTTCATTCAGCTGCCTTTCCAAACCTTGTCTGAACAAAAGTACCATGTTCACGGTCTTTGAGGTAAACCAGAGTTTTCTGTGGAGGATCCTGAGGGAAAGGTGATCTATCCCACACCAAGGATTTGGGCCTCTGTCAAAGTGAACATTCACTCCACCACCAAGTGCCCAGGCATGCTGGAAGAGTCGTCTTGAAAGTTGACAGTGTTAGAAATGAACAAAAGGAGAACTGGTTCAGTTGTGACAGTAAAGTTGGTGAATCTCCCCTCACCTACCTGCCCGTGTCTTGTCCCACGAAGACGAGCACAAGTTTTTCTATAAAAGGAACATCAGTTGAATCACAATTTCCCCTTTTTATTCATTTTGGGTATCAACAAACTAAATGTGGGTAAGCGCATTCTACTTCACAGGACAACAGTGTTCTAGATAAAAGCACTGGCTCAAAACATGCTTGCCAATTCCAGTTCTATACCGACAACTGATTTCTCTTCAAACACCAATTCTTCACAGTTTCAGTACAGCAGCAAGTTATTCCTCCGAGACACAAAACTGTGGTCCGTATTCTCAAACATCGTACCAGAACTAGAGATAAGTTAGCAAACTTCGGCACCACGCACAGTCTGGGCAAGGCAGTTTTACCTCAAACCCCCAAGACTGGCAGTGGGACCTCGGGGGACAAAGGTCGTGTGTGGGAAGGACTGGGAACCCGGCAGCATCTCTCTCCCTGCTGCGGCTTGGGGGAGTCTTCACTCAGCTTCGTGGAGCCGAACCGGGCAGTACCTGCGTTCTGTTTCTCGGTCCCTGTCACCTCATGGGGTGTGATGGAAAAAACCACCAGTAGGTGCTTCGTCCAGGAACTTTTTTCAGAGCAGATCAGGCAGGACGAGGCCGGGAGGTTTGGGTTCAACACAGTTGATCCAGAAGTTAGCGCAGCCGGCGTGGTACTGGTGCCCTCCGTATGCCAGCTTGAAGCTGTCCGTCTCGGAGTTGAACGCCTGCCAAGAATACACAGACATGTGCGGCAGGTCAGGCTGCCTCCGCGTCCGAGCGCGGGCCCGCGAGCAGCGCGCACGCCCGTCCAGGCCGCAGGCTGAGGCCACGCGGGCACACACAAGCTGAGCAGGGAGCTACAGGAATTCAAGTGAGAAAGTTCTTTGCTAATTAAAGTTCTAAAAAAATCTTTACCATTAGAACCCAGTTTCAGCCAAAGAAGGCCAAATCTTTCCCAGGAAAGGCAGACAGGCTGGGAGGGGGGAGGCCGGGGGGGGGGGGTGTTCATTATATGGGGGACTAAAATAGCCAAGGGCCGTGGCTCATTTTTATCCCTCAACTGTGCGGAAGGAAGCCTTCCCCTAAGGCTGGCCTTTGACTATACCTGCAGCCCCCCACGTTTCTGTGACTGGTTACAGTCCTTACATGGAAAAAACAAAAGACCAACAACTCTCAGGGACCAATGCCACTGGCACCTGATAAATGAACCAACATAATTAAAAAGTCCAACCAGGTACAGGGTTTGTAAAAAGAAAGATATTAAAGCACGTAAGAATTATTCCCAGACGACTAACGCTTACAGGTAAGTCCCAGTCAGCCAGTCCTAACCTCAACTCCTCGGGGGTTTTCTAAAGCACTACAAGTAAACAAATCTCTGAACCCCAATTTGTTTTTGTCTGATAACTGCCGAATCCTGCTGCTCTTTGATCTCATTCTCTGTGTCACAACTTCCAGTCTTCCATAAGCTGCTCAGTCTGTTACTTTTTGTGCACAGAGAAAAATGCCTGCAACACCGGAAGCCAATTATGAGCTACAAGCGTGCAGACAAGACACAAACAGACCCACACAGACGCACTAGTTGGTTAAATCAAACGTTATGGGAACAGACAGGACTCGGTAAAGGATTCACAATCAGAACAGTTCAGGACGGAAGTGGAATCATCGGATTTGCTTTCCACACTCAAAACTGAGATGGAGACGCTAAGATCATGTGTAACTGGTTCATACTTTTTTAGGATGTTCTTCTGCAGGCTTCTCTTCTTTCTGAAATAATGTTGAAACCATAAGGTCAACAAAATTCCCAGAACAGGACCTCCTGCCTCCAAACAAAGCCTTCCAGGTATAACCTCCTCTCTTTACCACCCCGCTGTGCAGAGGGCTCCGCGGGCACCGTGCAGACAGCATTCTGCCGGGAAGGGAAGACCTGCGCCCCCTTTCACTCAAGCACTCCGCCCACTGCCCTCTTGTAAGAACCGAGGGACTTCTGTGGTCAGATTCCAGGGCCTCATCAAAATCCCCGCCTGTGCTCACAGCCCTGGCAGGGAAGGGGGCCAGAAGGGGACGTCCCCGGAGGTCACGTTGGGGAAGCGCTTTGCCAGCTGCGGAGGGAAGGTGTGTCACTCACCCGGCTTCTGGAGTCCACGTTTAAAAGGCATACCCCACAGGCAAGTTCCTGAGCGTTTTTAATCCCAGGCCGTAGCATACACGAGGAAAAATCCAGTGAATTTTCATCGGGCTGTGAGGACAAGACAAATGGGTAAGGACGCAACAATTCCAAATGCTGCTGGCTTCACTCCCTCTCACTCATCCCCAACAGGTCTAGCCGCAAATTCAGTCAGCTCTGATACCATCAATACAGCGACTCTATTTCCCAAACATTTACTGGGCACCTGCTGTGCTAGGGGGTAGGGATGCTAGCATGAGCAAAAATGGGTCTCTGTCCTCTGAGAACTCACTGTCTAGGGCGGGGGCCAGGTGGGTACCAAGCCACAAGACAGTGCCACAAGAGCCACACTAGGGCACGTGGGTGGGGTGGCACAGGCTCCAACCCAAGGGAGAAAGAGCCCAATGGCAGAGAATGCTTCCTAGCACTTAGAAACACCTTGGCTGAGTTTCGAGAGGTATGTGCTAGGTGACGGCGATGGGCAAGGGGGCGGTAAGAGAAGGGACAGTCTTTATTCTAAGTAGAACAAGCAACACAGGCAAAGGCCTCTAAGCAAAAGATAGGCTAGGAGAAGAAATCCAGGGGCTGGGAGCCAAGCTTATGAAAGGAGGTAGGAGATGGAACTCTAGCATGAAGGCCTTGAAAGGAAGAGAAGACTTTATTTTGGGAAGCCACTAAGGGTTCTAACTGGACCGTGACAGGATCAGGTCTGTATTATGGACGGACCCCTCTGACTGCAGCGCAGGCAACGAATGGCGGGTGGCAATCCTCAAGTTCTGGGCCTCGGGTTAGGGCACTGTTGTAAGCGATCCAGGAGACAGTGAAGGAAGTCAGAACTAGGGAAGCAGCAGTGGGGGACGGAGAGAAACGGTCACCTGACAAAGCCTGGGTGATGTGCAAGAGGGGGAGAGGCCTGGGCAGCCAACAGGATTCGCCATGATAAGGCCCATCAGAGGAGACCCATGTTTGGGTCTGGGGTCTGGGGATAAGAGTTCAATTTGGTGGGGCGCCTGGGTGGCTCAGTCGGTTAAGCATCTGCCTTCGGCTCAGGTCATGATCCCAGGGTCCTGGGATCAGGCCCCACATCAGGCTCCCTGCTCAGTGGGGAATCTGCTTCTCCCTCTCCCTGCCGCTCCCCCTGCTTGTTGTGCTCTGTCAAATAAATAAATAAAATCTTAAGAAAAAAGAAAAGAGTTCAGTTTGGTATATGCTGAGTTGGAAATGCCTGTGGACAGCCAAGTTCTGATGTTACATAAGCACTAAGACGGCTATATAGTGCTAGTGCTCCAGACTGTGAGACTTAGAAGTTATCAGCTAGAGAGAATACATACGAAGTTATTATCAGCCAAGCCCTTACTTGCTATGTACCACACTAAGCTCTCCACATGCATTTTATAATTTCCTCCTTAAAACAAATCTATGAAATATGGAGTGTAGCCCAATGATTAATAGGACAGGTCCCAACTTTGGAAAGCTGTTTTTTTCTTTTAAAAAAAATATATATATTATTATTTTATTATTTATTTATTTATTTGGTGGGCAGTAAAGTAAGGTTTATTGAGGGATAGCAAAGTGATAGTACAAAGCTCCCAAGGACGGAGGGGACCCAAAAGGGTTGCCCCCTTTTTAAAATTAAAAAAATTTTTTTTTATTTATTTAAGTAATATCTATACGCAACAGGGGCCTCAAACTCATAACCCCAAAACCAAGAGTCACATGCTGTACCGGCTGAGCCAGCCAGGTGGTCCTGGAAAGATCTTCACTTTTCTTTCTTTTCTTTCTCTCTTTCCTTTCTTTCTCTTAATAGATTTTATTTGTTTATTTGTCAGAGAGAGACAGAGCGAGTGAGAGCACGAGCCAGGGGAGCAGCAGAGGCAGAGGGAGAAGCAGGCTCCCCACTGAGCAAGGAGCCTGATGTGAGACTTGATCCCAGGACCCCGAGACCATGACCTGAGCCGAGGGCAGATGCTTAACCGACTGAGCCACCCAGGCGTCCCTTCACTTCTTTTTCTTTCTTTCTTTTTTTTTTTTTTTTTAAGTAGGCTCCATGCTGCCCAGTGTGGGGTTCAAACTCACAACCCTGAGACTAAGATCTGAGCTGAAATCAAGAGTTGGTCGCTTAACTGACTGAGCCACCTGGCGCCCTGAAAGCTCTTCATTTCTTAAAATACATATCTACTGTATGAACTTATATGCAATTCCACTCCTTGATATTTATCCAAGAGAAATGAAAACATGTTAACCAAGTCATGTACAAGGTGTTCACAGTAACCCTATTCGCATTAGTCAACTCGAAATAGTCTCTATAAATAAGGAGACGGATTAAAGCCCCATGGTATGTCAACATAACGGACTAGTACTCACTGACGAAGGGGTCATATTGACACACACAACAATGTAGACGCATTTTCAAAACATGCTAAGAAGCCAGACACAAGAACACACGTATGCTATGTAATTCCATACAACGTTCTAGGGCGGGCAACTCTAGGGTGACAGAATTCTATGGAACATAGATCAGTGGTTATTTTGGAATCAGATCATGGCGAGAGAACTTTCAGAGGTGATGAAAACACGGCACATATTGATGGGGTGCGGGCTTACAAACCGATTCAACTCTGCATTTAGGATTTCACTTATCCTTCAATTAAGAAAAACACTTAATTATAAAACCAAAACAAAACAAGCCAAAAAAAAAAAAGCTTCAGAAGAGTTGTGGGGTTTTTTTTGTTGTTGTTTTTTTAAGATTTTAAAGTAATCTCTACGTCCAACGTGCGGCTCGAACTCACAACCCTGAGATCAAGAGTTGCATGCTCTACTGACTGAGCCAGCCAGGCGCCCCCGAAAAGTTGTATTCTTAATGTGAAGAAGTTTTAGATATACCTAAACCAATTTACTTTGATTTTATATACCCTAGAGCAGAGATTTCTCAAACTTGGCACCACTGACATTTTTTTTTTTAAAGATTTTATTTATTTATTCGACAGAATAGAGACAGCCAGCGAGAGACGGAACACAAGCAGGGGGAATGGGAGAGGAAGAAGCAGGCTCACAGTGGAGGAGCCTGATGTGGGGCTCGATCCCAGAACGCCGGGATCACGCCCTGAGCCAAAGGCAGACGCTTAACGACTGAGCCACCCAGGCGCCCCGGCACCACTGACATTTTAAGCTGGATAATTCTTTATTGTGGGGCCTGTCCTCTGCACTGGAGGACATTAAACAGGATCCCTGGCCAATCCGGAGGCATTAATCCACTAAGAATGGACTTTGCGAAGAGACAAATATGCACACGTGTGTACAAACGTACACGCACATATAAACACACGCGTACATGAGCTTATAAATTTTTACTGATATAAAGACCACGAAGCACACAGTTTACAAATAATAAAATACACAATCATCTTTACTGCGAGTTCCAGAGTCACCCGATTCTCAGTGCTCTTTCTGGAACGGCTGCCCAGCTCTTGCATCTACAGTCAGCCCATGCTCGCGCTCACCAGAGCGCGGATGTCGTGAGCGCTGGTTGGTTTCTCCGTGAAGGACTGAGACTGAGGTGGGGAAGCAGACAGATCTCAGAATGTCCCCCATCTGTCAAGTAGGTGAATGACTCGCTGAATCAGGTAACAGTTCTCAAATATGGGAGAACGTTTCCTCAGCTCTTTGGTCTAATTCACAATGTAGCATTCAGACTTCCATGGTATAAATACCGCCACCACGGCTGATTTCAAGGGGCCAGTGTGATGTCGTGAACACGGTGCGGGGAAGGGGTGCCTGCAGTACCATCCTACAGTGTTGCCACATATGGATTTCACAGACCAGGGTGACCAACTTCCTGGTTTGTTCGAGACTGTTCCAGTTTCAGCTCTGAGGAAATCCCTCAGTCCTACGCAAACTGGTATCCATGGTTGTCCAAGGACAGACATAAGGAACCTCAAAAGCTAAGAACCAAGTAGGTGGGAACAAGAGGTGAGGATGGAAGTTGATGGCAACCAAGTAAAAGGGTCAAACAGCTGTCCTGTCCCGAGAACCCAACGAGAGCAGTGTGAGTCAAGTGCAGGCAGCCAGAGGGTCACAAATCCGGGCTCAGAAACAGGTCTGGCTTTAAGCTGGCGCACGTACTACAGTTTGATGAGATCATGGGAACGGGTGGCCGAAGTGCCATGGAGACAAGGGTCCCTGAGTCCAGTGGTCAAGGATCTGGGAGCCTGGTAGGTTGGCTGGTTTGTCCTAGTGGGTACTGAGGTGACCCAGGATGATGGCAAATTCCTGCCAAAATAATAGTCACATCTTTTATAGTTACTTTAAGCTGAACCATGAGGAGTTAGTGTACTGTTTTTGTATTTGAGAAATTATGTTATTCTTCCCTACGGGAAAAAATGGCTTCTCCCTAGAAAAATGTATAGATTATATATGATGTTTCTTCATCCCCCCCTTTTCTAAAGATTTTATTTGAGAGAGAGAGAGAGCGCACGCGCGCATGCACGAGCAGGGAGGAGGGGCAGAGGGAGAAGCAGGCTCCCTGGTGAGCAGGGAGCCCGACACAGAACTCGATCCCAGAACCCTGGGATCACGACCTGAGCCAAAGAAAGATGCTCAACCGACTGAGCCACCCAGGCGCCCTCTCATCCCTTTCTAATTTGAAACCATAAACAGTGTATTAGCTTCACAAACCTTTCTTTTTTTTTTTTTTTTTTTAAGATTTTATTTATTTATTTGACAGACAGCCAGCGAGAGAGGGAACACAGCAGGGGGGAGTGGGAGAGGAAGAAGCAGGCTCCCAGCGGAGGAGCCCGATGTGGGACTCGATCCCGGAACGCCGGGATCACGCCCTGAGCCGAAGGCAGACGCTTAACGACTGCGCCACCCAGGCGCCCCTCACAAACCTTTCTTGAACTAACCCGAGCTGAATCCATTCAGATCACACCTAGGGAAGGAAGGACAGACAGTTCTCAAAGAAAAGGGAGGCAGATGTTTCACCGAAACGCATGAGGACTCTGACCCTGAAGCGAACCTACGTGGCCTTAGCCAAGCCAGACAGTCATTTTTCTTTTCTACTGCAATCATGGCCAACTCTGGTCAAATCTAGAAGCAGGCTAAACTATAATTTGTTTGCTGTCCAATTCTGTCCATCTATAAAGTGGTTAACACTTTCACTTGTCCTACCTACCTTCCTCAGTTGCTGTTGGGACCATCAGAGATATATAAAAAGTTCTCTGAAATGCTCTAAATAAGTATTAAAATTATTTACTTTGACAAAATCCAACAAGCTTTTTTAAGAGGTTAAAAGAACAGTGGCACTTCTATACTCTACGTTATAGACATCGATCATGTTACTACCGAACAAATGCTATTTGAGAAATAATTAGAAACTGGGAAAAGCCAATCTTGAAATCAATCCAATTAAGAAAAGCCCTTTAATATCTGTTTACCAAAGGCATAAAGAAAGCAAAAGAAAAGGTCGTATTGTAATCTCCCGTGAAAATCATAAGGCTCTTCATAAACTACCCTGTGATCACATTAATCTTTCAAATGATAAAATTAACCTTTACAAATACACACCGATAACGGGTTGTTGAACACAGCAGCAGTGTGACAGCAATCCGTGGCCGTGAGGCTTTAAGAAGGTGTGCCCTCTACAGGCCATTTTAAGTTGAACATCATCCATATTAATCGGCAAGTGTTTCATGCATTCAGTCAAGATTTGAAAAAGCAGTTACGGTATAAATGACTTTCGTACAGTAAGTCCCAAAGTCAGACCGGGATATACAATCCTGAGTCTTTAGCCAACGATAAACTGCTAAAAAGGCGTCCAAGAAAATCACTATCAAGGAAGAAGAATTTGGTAGTAATTAGTGTTCTTTACAAATATCCTCATTACACTTCTTCTGGACAAATGGTAGGACGGGCACGTCCTATCCCCTTAAACGATGCATGGCCATATAGCATGCAGATGTGATCGTGAGTCACGCGGGTCACTTCTGGGAGGAAGCCTTTACGACCAATGTGATGTTTGTCACGTTCCCTTGCCCCTCCCTTGGTGATCAGCTCTGTACCACGTGGTGGGGGCTCTGTCGCCTAGGTCCCTGAGTGAGAAGGACCTGTCCACGGGGTCCCCTCCAACCTGAGACGTCCGCAGAGCAGGAGCACCACGGCTCCGTGGTCCCACGTCACTAAGACGGTGGGGGAGGTGTCCCACAGCATGAGCCCCGCCTTAATTTGACTAATACAAACAATGACTGAGACACAGTTCCACAAGTAATTCTAGACTTTTTTGGTTTGAGTTACAATGTAACCATTCTGATGCTTAGTTTCAATGTTTTGTCTAATTTTTCCTATTGTTGCCCTAACAAAGTGGAAAAAATTTAGTTGTCTAAAACAACAGAAGTTTATTCTCTTATAGTTCTGGAGGTCAGAATTCTAAAGTCAGCCGGCAACACAGCATTCTTTCCAGAAATTCTACTGTTCCTTTACCTTGTCTAGATTGTAGAGACCACCTGTCCATTCCTCGAATCATGGTCCCACCTTCTATCTTCAAAGCCAACAGCAGAGGATCTGCCAACTTCTTTGGTCCAACTGTCTGTGGCTTTTTCTCATGCTCACTCTATGCCTGATAATCCAGCGTAAATTCCCCCATTTAAGGACCCTTAACTTAATCACATCTGTAAGGTCCCTTCTACCACATAAGGTAAGAAATTCGCGGTCCCCGGGATTAGGACATGGTCATCTTTGGGGGTGTGTGCCTTATTCCATCCACCCTATCACCTTCTGTCAACTGAGGACAGCCATGCAGAAACATAAGGAAGATTCGGTCTCTAAAACAGCGTGTGCGCTGGCAAGATGATAAGCAAGCTAACATTATGAAAAATAAACTGATCTCCTGACAGGCCTCAGCGACTCAAGGGAGGTGCTCTGAGATTCACTGCTTATTTCACACTGCAAGGAAGTACAGAAGAATCTGCATTACACTGAGGATAACAGTGGAACCAAAGCCTGTATGATTGTCAGTTGACCGGAGTTAGGAGAGTAGCAGTCCTGTCTCTTTCTGCAGATTTTATATGGCAAAAACGCATCTGTTTTGTTTTCCAGGGCCGAGACTTCCTTTGTTCCAAACCTACTGCACTTCAACTCTTAACTCCCTCGTCTCACTAAAACAGATGACTTTGACCTCCTGGGAAACACCAGCTCGGGCAGGTTTGCGCCCGAAGGCGCATACGCTTCCACCACAAGAGGGAGGTGTGGCCTGCGTTTAAAGAGCTCGCTGGAACTCGACAGGAGAGCTTCCAGCTCCAGTAAATATCAGGGAGCCATGGTCTGGAGCCTGGGGTTGTGTTCTTTGCTTTCCTTGGCCCAAGCACTGGGACTGTGACAGAGCGCTAACGCTCCAGGTCTTTTTCACCGAAGAAAGGTAATGCGGCTGCTTCTTGATGGGAATAGTTTCATGATGTCTTCATGGAAGAAACAAGTCTTTTTTTTAGCGTCCTGAAAGCTGGCACCGACACGGTAAGAAAAGCGGACTTTTGAAACTCATGATCTCAGGGCCGTGAGACTGAGCCCCGCGTGGGGCTCGCACTCAGTGCAGAGTCCACTTCCTCCTTCACCCACTGCCCCTCCGCCGCACTCGTGCGCTCACACACACTCTCTCAAATAAGTAAATAAATCTTAAAAAAAAAAACTTTTTTAAGAGAGAAGGAGAGAGCACGTGCACACAGTGGGGAGGGAGAAAGTCTCAAGCAGACTCTGCACTGAGCCTGGGGCCCGACTCGGGGCTTGATCTTACGACCCCGAGATCACGACCTGAGTCGAAACCAAGAGTCGGACGCTTAACCTACTATACCACCCAGGCACCCTGTAAATAAATCTTAAAAAAAAAAAAAATTAAACTAGGATGTGCATTCAAATCGTTGATTTGTCAGTTTCAGGCAAGGTTCATCTCTGAGCCTTAATTTCATCAGCTGCAAATGGGGATGATACTACTGACCTCAAAGGACTGTTCCTAGGGTTAAACGAGAAGGAATGGAAAGCACACAGCACAATGCCTGACAGGTTCTAGGTACAAAATAAACTATCATATTATTGGAATCGAAGAGGCTGACTATGGCCGTTTGGTTCATTAAAGAACTTCAAATTCTACCTAAATGAAGCAACGGTACAAAGAGTTACAAGCTTCCTACACAACCTCCAACCTGCTTCTCTCTAGTAATGATCTCTTTGTACTGAGTCTCCCATCCAGAGTCCCCGGAGGCTGCAGTTTTGTTCCAACGGAACTACACAGATGTTCGTTGGTGTCATTTACATTCGCGTATCTATCTTTAGAGTAAAAGTTTCTTTGTGACAAGTCCTATCTTATACTTCCTCTGGCGAATGCATACTATTCTTCAGGCAGTGGGCAATTCAAGTAAGTTTTGTAGACCAAAGACTTACAGGTTATCAGAAGGCAATGAATGCACGGTGTAATCAGGGATAATAACCAAGCAGAGAAGGATTGTTTTTCTGTCACAGCTAACTTGGTGAAAAAGGCACAACTGGAAAAGCATGAGTACTTAGAGGAACGGATACTCAGTTGCATTCCTGTACAATCTGCATGCATTCCTGGGTTGTTTAGTTACAGACTAATTAATCCCTATGCTGTTATCCCGTGTCTAAAAAAAAATGTCAGGTAACATCAGTCACTAGAAATGGATGCTAGATATGGAAGTTCCTCAGGGGAGCTTGAGGAGGGCACGGAAGTCTGGCAACCCTTCCCATTTACCTCACTTTCTGCCACACTGAGGGATTTAGAATCACCACATGTGAACAGGGCAATACTTCCCCAGGTTAGATGGTAACCAGATTCAACAGGGTTTCTTTGAAATCACAAAAGCAAATTCTACGGCTTTGTTTTGTTTTGTTTTAAAAGATTTTATTTTTAGGTAATTTCTACACCCATTGTGAGGCTCCAATTTCTAACCCTGAGATTAAGAGTCATATGCTCGTGGCGCCTGGGTGGCTCAGTGGGTTGGGCATCTGACTGTCGGTTTCGGCTCAGGTTGTGATCTCAGGGTCCTGGGATCGAGCCCCACATCAGGCTCCATGCTCAGCAGGGAGTCTGCTTGAAGATTCTGTCCCTCTGCCCGTCCCCTGACTCACGTGCGCATGCTCTCGAAAATAAATAAATAAATCTTAAAAAAAAGAAAAAAAGAGTCGCATACTCTACCAACTGAGCCAGCCAGGTGCCCCTCTATGGCTCTCTAAAAAGGTCTGAACAAAATTAATCCTTGGTATAAAAAAATCAGAATGCGGATTACAATCTCGGAGTGGGATGACGACAAAGAATGAGCATGAGGAAACCATCTGGAATGATTGGGAGATCCTGCATCTTTACAGGGGCATTAGTTATTTGGGGTATGCATTTGTCAAAGCTCATTCAATGGTTTAAGTAACACAACTTACTATATCTCTGGGGGAGAGGGAAAGAGAATCTTAAGCAAGCCCCACGCCCAGCACAGAGCCCAACACAGGGCTTGATCTCATGACCCAGAGAGCACAGAAATCTAGTTTTCAAAGCATTAATTACATGACGAGGGAGTTAAGAAGGCAGAGGAGAAGGGGACCCCTTTTTCAGCCGGTCCTCTGAGTCGAGCTGGATAGGTACCAGACCACCCTGAACATCCACGGAATCAGCCTGAGACGCAGGAGGATACATCTGGATCTCTACAAACGAATATCTCCAGCTCTGAGTATTAAGGTACGAAGCGGGGAGCCGTGAAACCGCACACAGATATCGGAAGATAAACGGAAGGGGGAGGGAGCCGCCGCGTTTGGGCGCCGGGAAACGGTAGCCACCTGCACGGGGGAGCGGGCGGACTCGCGGACGGGCACCCTCGAGACAGCAGACAGAGACCGTGAGCCGGGAAACACGCAGGGGCTGCTGGCGGCGTTAGAAACACAAAGGACAGAGACGCGCCGGCCCTGGAATTGAGGCCTGGGACGCCGGGTGTGGGGCGCACATCCCAGGACGCTGCAGGGCTGAGCAGCACCAACAGAAACAGAGTTAAAGTGGCCAGAACATCAGTGGAGAACGGTCCACGATCCCTCTGTTCTGAGACAGAGGCTGGGATTCGGCCACTGCTGCTCTGACTCTCAGAAGAGGCACAGCAAACCGCCAGGGAAAGCCACCAGAGAACAAAAGCCTGGAAACACCGGCTCACAGTATGCCCATTCCCATCCTCCTCGCAGGGGACACGGAGACTCTACCCAAACAGGGTTGCCTGAGTATCGGCGCGGCAGGCCCCTCCCCCAGAAGGCAGGCTGAAAAATCAAGAAGCCCACATCCCTAAGGTCCCTATAAAACAAGGGCACACGGCCTGGGTCCCGATCAATAATTTGGGCTCTGGACAACCCCGCAACCTCTCCTCATCAGAATGAAGAGAAGGAGAAATCACCCCCAGCAAAGAAAAGACAATGAGTCTGTGGCCTGTGCCATAGAACTAATGGATATGGATATAACCAAATTATCAGAAATGGAATTCAGAGTAACAATGGTCAAGATGATGTGTAGACTTGAAAAAAGTATTAACAAAAATGTTAATGAGAATATAGAATCTCTAAGGGCGGAAATGAGAGCGAATCTGGCAGAAATTAAAAATTCTATGAGCCAAATGCAGTCAAAACTAGAGGCTCTGATGGACAGGGTGAATGAGGCAGAAGAATGTATCAGCGAATTGGAGGATGGGTTAGTAGAAGGGAAAGTTAAAATAGAATCTGGACTTTAAAAAATCCACGCTCAAGAATGTAGGTTACGGGAGATTACTGACTCAATGAAACGTTCCAATGTCAGAATCATCGGCATCCCCGAGGGGGTGGAGAAAAACAGAGGTCTAGAAGAGATATTTGAACAAATTGTAGCTGAAAACTTCCCTAATCTAGCAAGGGAAACAAACATTCGTGTCTAAGAGGCAGAGAGGACCGCCCCCCCCCAGCTCAACGACGACAAACCTACGCCACGTCACATCATAGTGCAATTTGCAAATATTAGATCCAAGGATACAGTATTGAAAGCGGCCAGGGCAAAGAAATTTCTCACGTACCAAGGCAAAGGTATCAGAATTACGTCAGACCTGTCTACACAGACCTGGAATGAGAGAAAGGGTTGGGGGGGGCGGACATTTTTAAAGCTCTTTCAGAGAAAAACATGCAGCCAAGGATCCTTTATCCAACAAGGCTGTCATTCGGAATTGATGGAGAAATAAAGACCTTCCAGAATCGCCAGTCATTGACCAATTTCGTAACCACAAAAACAGCCCTACAGGAGATATTAAGGGGGGTTCTATAAAGGTGAAAAGGCCCCAAGAGTGATACAGAACAGAAAGTCACAATTGATAGAAACAAAGACTTTACTGGCAACATGGCATCATTAAAATCATATCTCTCAATAATCAGTCTCAATGTAAATGGCCTAAATGCTCCCATAAACGCCACAGGTTGCAGACTGGATAAAAAGACATGACCCATCCATTTGCTGTCTACAAGAGACTCATTTTGAACCTAAAGATACATTCAGACTGAAAGTAAAGGGATGGAATACCATCTTTCACGCCAATGGACCTCAAAAGAAAGCTGGGGTAGCAATTCTCATATCAGACAGATTGGATTTTAAACTAAAGACTATAGGGGCGCCTGGGTGGCGCAGTCGTTAAAGCGTCTGCCTTCGGCTCAGGGCGTGATCCTGGCGATCCGGGATCGAGTCCCACATCAGGCTCTTCTGCTGTGAGCCTGCTTCTTCCTCTCCCACTCCCCCTGCTGTGTTCCCTCTCTCGCTGGCTGTCTCTCTGTCACATAAATAAATAAAATCTTTAAAAAAAAAAAAAAAAAAAAAAAAATAAACTAAAGACTATAATTAGGGACACAGAAGGGCACTATATTATTCTTAAAGGAGGTATCCAACAAGTGGATATGACAATTATAAATATATATGCCCCCAACAGGGGAGCAGCAAGATACACAAGCCAACTCTTAACCAGAATAAAGAGACATATAGATAAAAATACGTTCATAGTAGGAGACCTCAATACCCCACTATCAGAAATAGACAGAACACCCATGCAAAAAATAGACAAAGAAACAAGGGCTTTGAATGCCATACTCGATGAGTTGGACCTCATAGATATATATAGAACACTACACCCCAGAACCAAAGAATACTCATTCTATTCTAATGCCCATGGAACATTCTCAAGAATAGACCATGTTCTGGGACACAAAACAGGTCTCAACCGATACCAAAAGACTGAAATGATTCCCTGCATATTCTCAGACCACAATGCTTTGAAATTGGAACTCAACCACAAGGAAAAATTTGGAAGAAACTCAAACACTTGGAGACTAAGAACCATCCTGCTCAGGAATGATTCGATAAACCAGGAAATCAAAAATCAATTTAAACAATTTATGGAGACCAACGAGAATGAAAACACAACGGTGCAAAACCTATGGGACACTGCAAAGGCAGTCCTAAGGGGGAAATACATAGCCATCCAAGCGTCACTCAAAAGAATAGAAAAATCTAAAATGCAGTTTTTATATTCTCACCTCAAGAAGCTGGAACAGCAACAGAGGGACAGACCTAATCCACGCACGAGGAAGCAGTTGACCAAGATTACAGCAGAAATCAATGAATTAGAAACCAGGAGTACAGTAGAGCAGATCAACAGAACTAGAAGCTGGTTCTTTGAGAGAATTAATAAAATTGACAGACGACTGGCAAGACTTATCCAAAAGAATAGAGAAAGGACCCAAATTAATAAAATTATGAATGAAAAAGGAGAGGTCACAACCAACACCAATGAAATTGGAAGGATTATTAGAAACTTTTATCAACAGCTTTATGCCAATAAATTAAGCAATCTGGAAGAGATGGAGGCCTTCCTGGAAACCTATAAACTACCAAGACTGAAACAGGAAGAAATTGATTTTTTAAACAGGCCAATTAATTATGAAGAGATTGAGTCCGTGATAAACAACCTTCCAAATAACAAAACTCCAGGCCCGGATGGTTTTCCTGGGGAATTCTACCAAACATTCAAAGAAGAAATAATACCTATTCTCCTAAAGCTATTTCAAAAAATAGAAACCGAAGGAAAGCTACCAAACTCATTCTATGAGGCCAATATTACCTTGATCCCCAAACCAGGCAAAGACCCCATCAAAAAGGAGAATTACAGACCGATTTCCCTAATGAATATGGACGCCAAATTCCTCAACAAGATCCTGGCTAATAGAATCCAACAGTACATTAAAAGGATTATCCATCATGACCAAGTGGGATTCATCCCTGGGATGCAAGGGTGGTTCAACATTAACAAATCAATCAATGTCATGATTTTATCCAGAAAGAAAAATTCAAAAATCATATGATTCTCTCAATAGATGCCGAAAAAGCATTTGACAAAATACAGCATCCTTTCCTGATTAAAACCCTTCAGAGTGTAGGAATAGAGGGTACATTTCTCAATCTCATAAAAACCATCTATGAAAAGCCTATAGCAAATATCATTCTCAATGGGGAAAAGCTGGAAGCCTTTCCCTTAAGATCAGGAACACGACAAGGATGCCCACTCTCGCCACTATTATTCAACATAGTACTAGAAGTCCTTGCAACAGCCATCAGACAACAAAAAGGGATAAAAGGTATCCAAATCGGCAGAGAAGTCAAACTGTCTCTCTTCGCAGATGACATGATACTCTATATGGAAAACCCAAAAGAATCCACTCCCAAACTATTAGAAGTTATAGAGCAATTCAGTAATGTGGTGGGATACAAAATCAATGCTCAGATATCAGTTGCATTTCTATACACGAATAACGAGACTGAAGAAAGAGAAATTAGGGAATGCATCCCATTTACAATAGCACCAAAAACCATACGTTACCTTGGAATTAACTTAACCAGAGACGTAAAGGACCTATATTCTAGAAACTATAAATCACTCTTGAAAGACATTGAGGAAGACACAAAAAGATGGAAAAATATTCCATGCTCATGGATCGGAAGAATTAACATAGTTAAAATGTCCATGCTACCCAGAGCAATCTACACTCTCAATGCTATCCTGATCAAAATACTGATGACATTTTTCAAAGAACTGGAACAAATAGTCCCTAAATTTGTATGGAACCAGAAAAGGCCCCGAATCGCCAAGGAACTGTTGAAAAGGAAAAACAAAGCCAGGGGCATCACAATGCCGGATTTCGAGCTGTACTACAAAGCTGTGATCACAAAAACAGCATGGTACTGGCACAAAAACAGACACATAGACCAATGAAACAGAATAGAGAACCCAGAAATGGACCCTCAGCTCTTTGGGCAACTAATCTTTGATAAAGCAGGAAAAAACATCCGGTGGGAAAAAGACAGTCTCTTCAATAAATGGTGCTGGGAAAATTGGACAGCTACATGCAAAAGAATGAAACTTGACCACTTGCTCACACCATACACAAAGATAAACTCCAAATGGATGAAAGACCTCGATGTGAGACAGGAATCCATCAAAATCCTAGAGGAGAACATAGGCAGCAACCTCTACGACATCGGCCAAAGCAACCCTTTTCATGACACATCTCCAAAGGCAAGAGAAACAAAAGATAAAACGAACTTGTGGGACTTCATCAAGATAAAAAGCTTCTGCAGAGCCAAGGAAACAGTCAAAAAAACTAAGAGGCAGACCACGGAATGGGAGAATATATTTGCAAATGATGCTACAGATAAAAGACTGGTATCCAAGATCTACAAAGAACTTCTCAAACTCAATACACGAGAAACAAATAAACAAATCATAAAATGGGCAGAAGATATGAAAACTTTTCCAATGATGACATACAAATGGCTAACAGACACATGAAAAAATGTTCAAAATCACTAGCCATCAGGGAAATTCAAATCAAAACCACACTAAGATACCACCTTACGCCAGTTAGAATGGCAAAAATTGACAAGGCAAGAATCAACAATTGCTGGAGAGGATGTGGAGAAAGGGGATCCCTCCTACATTGTTGGTGGGAATGCAAGTTGGTACAGCCACTCTGGAAAACCGTGTGGAGGTCCCTTAAAAAGTTAAAAATTGAGCTACCCTATGATCCAGCCATTGCACTACTGGGTATTTACCCCAAAGGTACAGATGTAGTGAAGAGAAGGGCCATATGCACCCCAATGTTCATAGCAGCAATGTCCACAATAGCTAAATCGTGGAAGGAGCCGAGATGCCCTTCAACAGATGACTGGATTAAGAAGTTGTGGTCCAGGGGGTGCCTGGGTGGCACAGCGGTTAAGCGTCTGCCTTCGGCTCAGGGCGTGATCCCGGCGTTATGGGATCGAACCCCACATCAGGCTCCTCCCTGTGAGCCTGCTTCTTCCTCTCCCACTCCTCCTGCTTGTGTTCCCTCTCTCACTGGCTGTCTCTCTCTGTCAAGTAAATAAATAAAATCTTTAAAAAAAAAAAAAAAAAGAAGTTGTGGTCCATATATACAACGGAATATTACTCAGCCATCAGAAAGAACGAGTTCTCAACATTTGCTGCAACATGGACGGCACTGGAGGAGATAATGCTAAGTGAAATAAGTCAAGCAGAGAAAGACAACTATCATATGATTTCTCTCATCTATGGAACATAAGATCTAGGAAGATCGGTAGGGGAAGAAAGGGATAAAGAAAGGGGGGCTAATCAGAAGGGGGAATGAAACATGAGAGACTCTGAGGAACAAACTGAGGGCCTCAGAGGGGAGGGGGGTGGGGGAATGGGATAGGCTGGTGATGGGTAGTAAGGAGGGCACGTATTGCATGGTGCACTGGGTGTTATACGCAACTAAGGAATCATTGAGCCTTACATCGGAAACCGGGGATGTACTGTATGGTGACTAACATAATATAATTAAAAAAAAAACATTAAAAAAAAAGATAATCAAAGCATTAATTACATGAGAAACTGACTGCCACCAAAACAAAGAATCTTACCATCTAAATGGAAAGGGGGAGGTTCTTAAGCTGCTCTCCAATCCTGGGATACAAAATAGGGGAAAATGCACCGAAAAGAACTTGACTTTTTCCTACCCAAAATGCCAGGACAGACGCCTGGTGCTCCCCCTCATTAACACGGGTGCTGAGTAACGACCCTCTTTCCCCGGAAAGGCTTTTGCACATCTCTGGCTGTCCCCGCCCAGTTTGCCCATTTCAAGGATGCAACGGAGTACAGTGGTTGAAAAGCAGACTCCTGACTTTGAGACTGAAACCAGGTCTAATATCTTGGTGCCTCAGTTTCTTCACCTGTAAAGGGGGGAGAATAATAGTATCTACCCTCAAAAGTCCTGTATTAAGTAAATTAAAAAGTTGAGAGTTAAGAACAGGGTACGGCACATGGTCAGCATTCAGTAAAAGCTGGCTGCTGCTGCTGAAGATATTCACACTTTATTTGGTTCACCTTAGCACAAAGTTAGGAAGCAAAAGATGGGTGAATTAGGAGAGACCCAGACACACACTGATCTCTAGGTTGCTAACGCTTGGTCTTAGACATCGTATTCCTTAGAAACATGCCACAGATGAGTTCCGAGGTAAGACTTCTGGAAGACTGGCGAGAGAGACGAAGCAAAGGAACCACCACAGTGAACTCCATGATGAACAGCTGGTAACACGTCCTGCCCTGTCCCGCAGCCACCCCTGAACGCCATGAGCCAACCCGCTTGGTTTGTAGCTGGCGCTCAGGAACATTAGAAAACCCAGGGTTTCGTCACCCAAACACAACCCTATTGCCGTCGTGGCTTAGTTCCTTCCCGCCCTGTCGTAACAGCCGGTGTTATTTCAAACTTGGTGCTGCTTTAAAGAAACGGCTGCACAACAGCCTCATAGGAAGAGCCACACAACTGACTTGACTGATCCTCTAGATTCTTCGCTCTTACAAAGAACAACTTGTGCATTTAACTTGCTTCTTTTTGTGGCCTTGTATTTAGAACCGTCGCCTTGGGAAGTTTTCCTACCAGCGGGACTGCTGCGTCAACTACTCTCAGTGTAAGTCCTTGAATTCGCCCGACCTCTACTGGGGATTTACGGTGCCCGGCACTGTGCTCAGAGAACAAAAGATGAAAAAATGTGGTCTTGGTCCTTGTCCTCAAGGAGTTCACAGATGGGGGGAAGTACAGTGTTTAACACCCTCTATAGGGTGATACCAATTTAGAGCTCCTAGTAAATTCCCTCAGGATTTGTCCCCATTTTACCACATCGACACCATTAGGATTCCAGTAAGCAAACCAAACAAAAACTGGGTTTGTTATTAGGTAGAAAATGCAATCCTGCTTGGGTCTGAGTGAACGTGTACGGATTAGCTGTGCCTGCCCTTCCACAGATCCCTTCACGGTCTTGCTCACATTTTACTGGGATGGTGGTCTATTTCCATCTACTTGCAGGTTTTCTTCACAGAGCAAAGACGTGAGCCCTCTGCCCGTGTGCCCTGCCGGGCTATTTCCCAGTTCCCGTGTAATCTATTTTCCCACACTTAGAATGACTTCTGCTAACTTGTGCCTGGTGCTGTGCCATCTGGTCTATACCGAGAGATTCCAGAAGAAAGGACTCACTGAAACCTCTTGCTTTATTTGCGGAAAGGAGGTTGAAGATAACACGGGTTACGTTTAGTTTCCTTTTTACAAAAGCCCACAAAAGACAAGCTTTCTGGTATCAGTACTAGGAATAATTACGCGTCTCCCAACTAGTGGCTTTGTTTTTACGTTATGAACACGGTGAATTACAGAACTCATCATGTCTTCTTTACGTCAATTCCTAGAAAGCATAAAGTCAACTAGCTACAGCTCACCACTAGCAAATGAAAGCACTTTAAAAGCACACACTTTTGTATACTTAACTTCATTCCTGGCTTTATCTTATCTCCCCTCCTTTCTCCCCTGTTTCATTTTTCTTATCCATTTATTTAAAAAATTTACACCAGTTATGAACATTATGAGGATAAAAAAATGCATACCTAGTTTGAAAAAAATTGGAAGGTTCAAAAGGGTATAAAACAAAAAGTGCAAAGTCCCACCAAACACTGCATTAGAACACAAAGAAATAAAGGACACAGTCTGGCTTTTAAGGAGCGGACAACCTAGTGGGCAAGAAACAAGCAAACACACGATTATCAACAAGCACGTTAAGTGCTCGGCCAGAGAGAACTGTGCGGTGGACACACCCAGGAAGGGCATCGAATTCAGACTGAGACGCTCTTTGGAATGACTTCTGGGAGAAGCGATGCAGAGGGAAAAGCAGTCTAACAGAGAAAGAGGCAAAGGCAGCCCAAGGGATGGAAAAGGCCTTATATACTGAGTTGAAACTTGATCCTGAAGACTGTGGAGAGCCCACTGCAGGATTTTAAATGGGATTTAAATGACACAACCAGACTGGCATTTCAGAAATAATGGGCCAGGAGGGTGTGCACAACAGATTGACAGGGGATAACAAAATGAACCAGCAACTCTAGCTATGCGGTCAGAAGTGATAAGGACCTGAGTGATTTAATACATTAAGAAAAATGAGGTTCCCATTTTTATTATACTTTCTAGCTACGATTAATATGTAAGAATGCTATGAATTTTTGCCAAACTCAATAAATTTAACCTCTTGAATTCAGATTTCATAAGTATTTCATATCACCAAATAAACATAATTTTATCTCTTCTTTTCAAATATTTATATTTCATTTCTTATTGTACTGGCCAGAACTGTATTTTTCAAAAATAATTACCCAAACTGTATGATTTTAGGTTCTAAATTGAAAAATAGTCCAACGGAACAGAATAGAGATTTTGGAAATGATTTAGACTCTTTAAGAACTTAGATTACAAACCAGAAGCAACCTAACAATGGTGAGAAGATCTGCTGTTGAAGGCATGTAGCTGGGACAGCTGGTATCCGCCTGCCCATCAGCACAGCGCAGTGAGAACCGCTTCCTACCCCGTGGCTGCCGGCCCGCTCAGATGGGTCACACAGTTATATGTGAGGGGGGGAAAGAAAGGAAGAAAATGGAATAGCATATTTATTCCAGCTGTGGAAGGAAGATAAATTTCTGACTATTGTGAAATAAAGGATATTATCAGAGACAAACTGAATAGGTATGAATATATAAAAATAAAATAGTTTTGCCCAATGAAATGGAAAACGAAGAGAAAATAGAAGATGAAGAAAATAACAGATATAAGTTTGCCAGTCTATGTCTGTGTGTATATATAAATCTATTACAAATATGAAATATGTAAGGTCAATGACCGTATTTCATTGAATAGATGCTCAAATGGTCAAAACAGAGGATCAATTTACACAGAAAGGAAATAAATTATCATCTGGAATGCTGCATAGCCTCTACAAAATGAATGAAATATAAAACACCTGTAGGGGGGCACCTGGCTGGCTCAGTTGGTAGCATGTGACTCTTGATATCGGGCTTGTGAGTTCAAGACCCACAATGGGTGTCGAGATTACTTAAAAATAAAATCTTTAAAAACAAAACAAAACACCTTTAGATACTCACTACACACTTGCTAAATGAAGTAGCGGACAAAACAAGCTGGAACACAGCGTAAAGAGAAGGACACTTACATACTGTTGGAAGCACTGCCCACTAGCCCCAGCTCTCTGGAAAGCCACACAAGAAAAGTAACAATAGCTATATACGAACGCACGCACGTGTGCAAACACATGTTCTGACCTTTTAAGTCCACTTGGAGGAACTATATCCCTGAAAGGACAAATAGTCATTTGTTTAATGATACTCAGAATGGAACTATTCATAATAGGAAGAAGTAGAAATAATCTAAGGACCTAAGAAAGTAAAAAGGCTAAATGAACCACAGGACAGGAGCAAGATGTGTTGCCCAGCTTTTTGAAAGGACACATACGGGGCCGTGCGGACCTGGAAGGGCAAACAGAGGAACTCACACCGATGCTCTGCAAAATGCGTGTCTATGTATGTGACTTAAAAGGGGTGCCTGGCTGGCTCAGGCGGAAGATGGGCGACTCTTGATCTTGGGGTTGTGAGCGTGAGTTCCACGTCGGATGGAGAGATTATTTAAATAAACAAAACGAAAAAAAAGCAGCAGCAGCAGGATGTTGACCGAGTGACTGTTTTCCTGTGCTCTTGATTTATGTGGGCTCCACAGGCCCGGAGGCTAGCGAGAGGCCCAGCTGGTGCCATTCAGCTAACTGTACAAAGATCCCCTTCCCTGAACGTCCCACGGTCCAACAGGCACTGCACCTTCATCCTGCAGGAAGTGCCGCCACAGGAACGGACACTTCGTTTTACCACTGAGGTTTCTGGAAAGGAAAGCGAGTGTTGAACGTCTAACGGCCTTACCGTGAGCGTGGCCAGGGACATGAAGCCAATGAGGTTATTCCATACTTTATCGATGTCCTTGAGCAGCTGCTGGAGTTTCTCACTGCACACCGCGGTGGCCTTTATCCCCAGCTCCACACGCTTGGTCACTCTGTACACCTCGACGACACCTGCAGGGTGAGAGAGCGGGGTGAGGCGGGCAGCGCGGAGCGGCGTGGGCAGCACAGGGCTGCACCACCGCCTGCTGGTATCTTAGCGGGAAATACGGACTGTATCTGCACAGAAGTGAACGTACTACTCCAGCCTACACAGTGCTGCAGTGTACCTTACTGGTAAGAGCACAGACCACAGCCACACCACCCAGGTTCAAATCCCAACTCTGCCACTTCCTAGCTGTGTCACTCTAGGGAAGTCACATAACCTCTTTGGACCTTACTTTCTTCATCTGTAAAACGAGGATAATAAAAAGCACCTCGCCAAAGAGGATTAAGTGGGTTAATACTGTAAAAGGCTTACAACAGTGCCCGTAAAACAAGAGACGCCATGCAAATATTAGCTCATTTTTTTCTGGCTTCTTTATAAGTCCGTCTGTTTAAGTTGGGAAATCCTATTAAACTGGCGGAAAAGGGAACATCAAAAGCCTAAAAGAATCTGAATGTCAATATCATCACAAAGTAATTAAGAATTATCTCACTTCTCCGAATGCCCAATGATTTACAAACCCTGTGGCTTCATGCATCTTTTACATATATTTAACAGAACAGAGCGTGGTCCTTCTCCTGTGGTCTCTGAATTGTGGCTGAATTCTTCCAGCCAGGATGAAAGGTGCCAAGTATTTTCACTTTCTAAGGACAGCCACCAGATACATCCCCAGCTTTCCCCTGAACCTCTAGAAGAAAGGACTGGAGGAATTCCAGGGGGTCTTCAGAGTAGGGCATCATCAGCTGGGGTCCACCACTCTGCTTTTCCTCTTCTTTCCCCAGAGGAAGGGCAGGAATGACTGCCTACCCTAAGTCAAGTGAGGGGGCTTCTAAGACAATCTTTCACAGGTGCTAGGAAATCTAGAGGAGGACAGACAGGTACCCTCCTACCTGGTCTGTCTGTGCAGTGAGACTGTGCCGGTCTGAGCAGGGGGAGGAGCTAGAGGGAGGCGGCAGAAGCGAAGGAGAGACCGCATCCCTTCACTCTCTGCTCGTCCAGCGCATGTCTGAGTGACTGCCGTGTGCCAGGCACGAGTCGAAGTGTTAGAGACACAGCAGGGAACAAAAAAGACCGAATCACTCCCTTCTTGGAGGTTCGTTCCAGGGGAGGGAAACAGATTGTCAGCAAGAGTAAGTAAAATATACAAGCTATTAAAGGTGACAGGGCAAAGGAGAAATCAAGCAGAGAAAGGGACAGAAGTGCCAGGGTGGGTTGCAGGGACACAGTTTTGAGAAAGGGAGGCCAGGGAAGACCTCACTCAGAAGGTGACACCCGAACAGAGATCTGAAAACCACTCGGGTCCAGTGCACGTGGCTCTGGCCACGGGCCAAATGTGACCTGATTCAGGAGGAGAGCAACACCGGACTAGACCGAGACTGGGGTCTCAAGCTGGACTGTGACATTTAATAGACAGAGATGGTCCGGAAGGTAAGGAATCTGTGATGTCATCAAGGGGTAGAGAGGAAGAATCAACAGAGCACGAGCATGGTAAGGCAATAATTGGAGACCCCAGAATTTCGCTGAGATCAAGAGTCGGATGCTTAACCGATGCAGCCACCCAAGTGCCCCCGAGAGGATTTCACTCTAATGCCTCATCTAGGTCAGATTCTTTGATAAACTGGTAACGCAGACCCAATTTTACGCTGTTGCTGGTATGTGTATAAGGATTGAGAAACTTCGCCACAGGGTCCTTAAGTCAAACAGTTGTTTCTATGACTTAAGCATCTTACCTACAAATGCAGACGCTACTTAGTGAAGTCAGATGTAGCTTGAAAGATCTAGATTACAATACTTAACATAAGGGAAAACTGAAAATACTGTCAAATGTCAAGATTTTGAATAACTACAACACAAAAGAACGTACCTAGTAAATACTCCATGCCTTGAGCGGACTGGATCACTTCTGTGCACACGCAACTACTACTGATTCCATTTAAAGTATCATTTGCCTTCTTAATGACCTACGAGAAATGAAAGGCCTCGCCTTATATAATTGAGAAAAGTCACTGCAAATCAATTTCCTATCAGTAGAAAACCCAATGGAGAAGCCGGGAGGTGTGAAGAAGCATGATGGGCTGATACATGTAAATGACTACACGGACACGAATCTGAGAACTTAATTTTAACCTTGAAGTTACAACCCTCCGTTTCTTTGGAGAAGAGATTCCTTAGTTTAAATACTATTTTAATTTAGGCAGTGTTAATGACAGCCTTTTGTTATTTTTTAAACACAGTGACAGGTGAGGGCACAAGTGACAAATGAGCCAGTGTTTGCTAACATAAATGTGAAAGCCTCCCTTATGATGTATGACTTTCTACAGAGCTTCCCTTTGCACGAGGCCATCGAGGGAGGGCTCTCCTCGGGTTTTCCTCTGTCCATTCGAGTGAACAAGAAGGCAAAATGGCACAGGACAGCACTCCCGTGCAGCAACATACTCACATCCAGGGCACTCCCCAGGCACCTCTGCCATTCATACGCGTATCTCTCATTCTCCTGCGGAATTCATAACAAGAGCTGGGTTAAAACCAGGAAGGCTGGAAGCCTCTGTGCTTTCTGTCCATTTAAAGAGCACTGGAAGACTTTCCTTTTTATTAAAACCACTCTACTTCAAGCACGGTTTATCTTTTGAAACCACTAACGACTGTTCAAAATTACTAACACGTGTAACTTCTGAGCACAGGATTTGCAAATCTGAGGGGAACGTTTTGTAGCAGCTTCCCTCTGTACATGTTGCCTCATTTGCTCTGGTACTAGCGCAAACTTCTTCAGAGGTGCTCACCCCATGGACGTTTAGTACGAGGGCTAACACTAGACCACGGCTTCCCGCTCCACAGCGAGGCCGCTGTGCGCGCATGGATGAGTGACAAGGAGGGGCGAGGCGGAGAGCTGAGAGTACTGGCTGCAGGAGGAAGACAGCGTGGGACTCAGATCTGGAACACGCTCCCCCTCTCCTCTATTCTGATGGTTCAACATTCGCTAAGTCTAAAATGATAAAGTCTAAGCGCTCAAAGACAAGTTCCTTCAAACACTTCCTTCCTCGTGAAGGCTCATGAATAATTTCAGTTTCAGGGTCGCTGACAACTTCCGGCAGATGGCCCACCTGGAAGTATTTTCATCCAGGGCTAATGTTGCCATGCTCTCCCTTTAGTTAAATATTTTACGTCTGGTTCCTTGTGACTTTCTGCCCTCGCTTCCCCATGAGCATTTTTCTTGAGGCCCTCAGCGCCCGGCTCGTCTTTTACCTGCCCCTGGAGGAAAGTCCCCTACTCACCTCCACCTCTCCGGTCAGATCTTTGTACTTGTCACGGATGACAGGCAGGGCCGGCTTCTCACTCAGAGTGTTGGAACGGTCTCTGAAAGGCTGCTCCAAAGCCGGAGAGGGAGAAGAGCGGCTTATTTCTTTATCGCCAAGGCTCAAACTCCTTTTGTGCGATCCTGGAGAAGTGGATGGCACGGTCAAAGGTTCTCATCACTCAGCTTAACGCAGGCGGAAGCTTTCCCTTGCTAACATGACCCTCTTCTTTGGATGCTTACGTCACGAAGCATTCAGAAACACAATCCTTGTTCATTCTTCTCTGGCAAGCTATGCAGGCATATCTCGGAGATACTGGAGATAGTTTGGCTCCAGACCACATCAATAAAGTGAGTATTGCAATACGGTGAGTCAGATGAATTTTTTTTCTGGTTTCCCAGTGCATGTGAAAGTTATGTTTACCCTACACTGTAGACTGTTAAGTGTGCAGTAAATAGCATTTTTAAATATCAGTGCATAAGAGCTGTGTTACTTTTCCAGTCATTAGTCATGGATTTGCACCGAACTCCTACATACTCCCAATCCAACAGAAACCAGGGATGCCTTGGGTCAGGACGGGCTTAAAGCAGAAGCGGCACACTCCAATGCCTTCGGAGAGCAGGCAGGTCAAGTAAATGATGGCACCAGGTCAGCCGGGGACAAGAAGTGGTGGGCCTGTGACACTGGGACAGCACGTCCCACCTGTCAGAGGGAGCAGTGCTGCACAGCTCCGCAGGACTGTCGAAAGGGGAGATATAGGCCTAGGGGTGCCAGAGATGGCAACTTTTCAAGAAAAGGTAGAAACACACATCGTGCAAGCTCATGATTCTTATCTACTGGCAGCTGTTCCACACATTAAAAACCTTCTGTGTGGATCAGTCAAAACAAGTGTGCAGACGGGATCCATACCCACACCACCACGCTGCAGTCTCTGGACTGAAAAATACAGTCCACAGCCAGGGAATGAGAGCAGCGCGAACTTGCCCGCAAGGGGATCAAATCCATTTCTCTGGCTCTTTCAACACAGTACTCCTCTAGCCAACACACTAATGAACGACAGACTCTGCGCTACGTTTGTTTTTAGCCCCCAAAGCAATTATCTGAGGGATACTGGCTTGACTTCAGTGCAGTTGTAAACCTTTTTTATAGCTATTTATGATAGACCCGGACTTCAGAGGCTGCAAAATCTGTGTCCCACTAAACCAGAGACCAACTTTTTATTCGTATGAAAGAACATCTATCACCTCAGTGGAAGAAACCACCACAGTACGATAATCGACGCTGAAAGCGACTCACCTTGAACAGAGAGATCAAAGGTCGCCAGCTCGCTTTTGATCATTTCTTCGCTGGATTTCATTTTGCTCTGTGAATTGGCCACCAAAAAGTCAAATTTGCTGATTTTGGGCTTTTCACTTTGAAACTCTCCAAAGTCATCTGCACACTCTTTAGGGGTGCCGTGAGACGCACTCTTGGCAGCTGGGCTCGGACAGGTGGCCTCCTGGCTCCGTTCGGCTGTCGGCAAGTCCTGTCTCGTGAAATCTTTATAGTCCCCACCTTCATATTCCTTTTGCTCACTGGTCTGAGGAATCACATCTTTAAAACTGGCAAAAGCTGGGAAGGCGGTCTCTGGAAGAGCATCTTCACTTGCGAGGGTTGTTACTTTGGAGAGAGAGGTCATGGTGAGGTTTTCGGAACTGCCAAATGTCTCTTTCTTTTGAAGAACTGAGGCAGCCGAGGGGGCTCCGCTTCCTGCTGAGAGGACAAATGGAGAGAGTTTTCTGCCCTGAGACGCGTCCTCCCTGTCTGACCAGTCATAGCTCGTAAGTGTGCTCACTGCAAAATTGCTACTGTAGGTTCCACAAGCAGCATATTTTAAGTCCTCTATATCTGAAAGGGAAATAAGACCCCACAATTAGAGGCAAGCTCATGATTTAGGCAAAATGCCCTGAACTCTGCAGAAGCAAAATGTCTAGCATATTTGATTAGTTTTATGCTATGTTGGAGTTAACTAAATTTAGAGCTTGTACTAAAATTAAAGGAATTGGGCTGTAAAATCTGATCTTTAAAAACCCACATTAGCTTTGAGTTGGCATTTATATTTAGTTACAAAGAGCCTTTTATTTCCCTGCATGTAAAGATTACTATAAAAAGACAGGAGTATCATCTACCAATGTATGACATGGTTAGGGTCATTTAATAAACTGTTCACTTACAAACTTTAAAACGTACTTACAGTACTCCCTGCCTAAAACTGGTCCCTTTCGTCTTGACTTGGTTGGGAAATGTTCCTTGAACACATGGACGTATGAAATGTACATGACAAACGACTTAAAAACTGACAATTTCTCAAAAGTAAAGTGAAAATAATGTTACCTAACTTTTAACCAATTCTTAGGAGTCTCTGTCTCAGGCAAGATCAAAGGTAAGATTTTAATTAAGCAGTTACTTACCTAGTTGTTATTGTCAATATGGACGCCACACTGCTGTGATGGAGTATGAGGAAAGAAAAATCAATCTAATCTACTTTAGCCTCTAACAAATAGAATCAAATGTCTGGGTCCTGGTGGGTTCCTGTTTCTCCTTCAACTATGTATCAGCCCCTCATTAAAAAAAAAAGAAAAAAAAAAGAAAAGAAAGAAGAAAAAGAAAGAAATGCTGGGGCAGAAGACTCATTTTACAAAGCATTCTTAATACACGTTTAAATAATTTAAGATGTAGCATAAAACAATAGAGAGAATGGAAGGTTTTATTTCAAGTAGGCTCCATGCTCAGCGTGGAGCCCAATGTGGGGCTTGAACTCACAACCCTGAGATCAAGACCTGCGCTGAGATCAAGAGTCAGACACTTAATCGACCAAGCCCCCCAGGCGCCCCAAGAACGTAGGGTTTTGATTTAGACAGATCATGGTTCAACTCAACGGCGCCACCTACTGCTTGCGTGCACGACACAAGTCCTTTAACAGTTCTTACAACCTTGGTTTGCTTCTCAGTCAACTGAGAAGACCATGGCCTTGGAAGGGCTGTGTCGTGACGCTGGACGGGAAACGCGGGTAAAGCGCCCCGCTCAGCGCCTGGTGAGCAACGTGTACTAATGGTATTTGTGCAGCCTAGTTGCCACCGGCCTTCATCTTACATTTAGTTGCCGCTTTAGGGCCTAAAATGGAATTATTTCAGAGTAAAAATGAAATGTCAACTCATCATTTTAAAGGTCTCAACTAGGGGAAGTTTCTTGCCCGTTTTCAAAACGCCAAAGCGGCTGAGGCTGAAAACCGCTCGTGTGCGGGGCCCTCACTCCAGCGCGCCGGCCGTCCGGTCTGGCTGACGGGCTGAGTGTCCTTCCAGTCTCGGTGGACGAGGCCGGAGGGCCGGGTGCAAGACTCCCTCTCTCTCACAACCGCAAACACGGTTGACAAGGCAAATGCTCAAGAGTTCTGGGGCCCAGGTTTTCCTAACTAAGTCAATAGGTGAACCACACTAGGTCATTGTGTCTTTGTTCCCCCGAGGGTTAAGAGATTCCTGACATTTCCATAGCTCCTCCAAGAGCATACTCCGAACCTCTCTCGCTTTCTCTTTAAACTCAATTAGGAAAAGGGCACTACATTAATAATAAAAGTGGAAAGAAAAACCTGGATTACACAAAAGGCGAACCAGCAAAAAGCAGAAAACGTTCACAGAACAGTGTTTTTTAGACCTCTGTGGTGTAAATGGTACCCTTCAAATTTGGCTTGTTAAACGGCAGGGAAAAAAAGACTTCAGGTGAGAAATGTACGGTTTAGAATGAATAAAACAAGACCTCAGGCAAAATGCTTTCTTGGTGTCCGCTGTAGTGTTGTTCCCCCCGCCCCCCCAAATAGTGAAAGGGAGCAGCAGGTGCCCTGACTCCAACGAGGCGGACTGCAATCTGGAGGCAGACGCAGTTAAACACGAGAGTCATCTTCAAGGGGTGCACTCAGAAAAATGTCTCACAACATGGGTATTTTTCATTCTTAGACCCTACTAGAAAGCTTTCTGGGGAAGCTGTATTATGAACTGCGCCAAGAATCTCATCTACTAGAAGGGTGGCAATTTTCCCAAAGACCAAAGGTAAATTTAATGAGAAGTTAAGCTCTAGTTCGGAAACCACAACCCGGTTACTATGGTAATAAAAAGACCTTTTTGTGCAATTATGCAGTAAGAAAAAAATTAGGGTTTTAAAAAAAACCAGAAATGATTGTAATGTAATCAGGTTAAATGCATTATAAACAATAAGGGATTACCTTAGCTGAAGAGCTTTTAAATATGTTTATATTTAAACATACAGGTCTTCAACAAATCTTACTTTTATTAAAAATGAGAGGCATAACATTTTGCCTTTTAGAGCAATTCACAGAAATGACCAAAGAAAGATTAAAAAAAATTTATATTAAAAAAAAGAAAAGTAAATATACAAATATACCAAAATCCAGCCTCAAGGTTGATTTAAAAATTTTACTTTTGCTTATTCATTGGCTACTAAAGCGTAAAAAAAAAATTTACTGAAGTGCAATGCATTTGAGCACATAAGGAAGTACGAACACTGAATTATGTAAGGAAGATGAGAACACAGGCTTCCCAAATCTTAGCATTTATAAATAATATAAAAACTGAGTAGTAGTTCCTGGAATGGGGAATATTAGTAAACCATTTTCTAAGAAAAATGTGGTAAGTCAGTTCACTGAGGGTAGGTTAAACTAAGAAAATTTCTCATTTCTCACGTTAACAATTCTACATTTTCTAAGCAGTCAAATTACATGTATTACCGTATGATGGTTTTCAAAATATTAAAGAAGCTGTAGGACCTACAACGTAAGTGATGGAAGCCTGTCTGGAAGAATGATGTGGAATAACCCACATTTTGTAAGCACTGAAGTTTCTATAGATGGGTGTTCCATTCGATAGGTGAATTCTGAAAATTGCGGGAGAAACAGGAAAAAGAAAACAGAGAATGGATGCAATAAAATGAAAAGAGAATCACTACTGTATCTCCAGTTCTCCTGGAGAGCTCCGAGGCTGTGCGAGGTCGGACAGCAATTGCACACTGATAACAGGCCAAATTGTGTGCTGTAATACAGGTATTTGTTGGCAATCAGGAATGTCCTGTTACAAAGGCCAAGGAATCAGCTAGGCGAGCTCCTTTCCATCATGGATCTCAAATCAAGACATGGCTTTCTTGCTTACGCTGGCAAGTAACCCGAGCAGTCTCTTCCATAACCTCTATTCAAATCCCCTCTGAATGGATGTTGAAGACAAAACAAGGTGTTTCTGGGAACAAAGAATGTGAGCCGCCACTACACGACGCAAAGGCCATAGCCATTTCCATGGAAGTTTTCTAAAGCAGTAAGCATATGCCCAGGTGATTAAGTTCCTGGCTCTGGAGAAGGGAGTTTAGAAAAAGAAGAAAGGATACATGTGCAAAGTCCACTATTCCCCAGGGTTTTATATAGCAACAAAAATGTTCATTGGACTAAGAAATACCTTTTAATTTCCAATACTGATTTAATCCAAACTTCACTTACCAAAGCAAACCATGAGATATTCCTACATCTCAACTTCTTTCCACCCCTGACCCTATTCTACCTTCACGTGCTCTATTACCTAGAGAACCCGGGCTGTGTCCTGGAAGTCTCAAACACTCGGACAGTTGTTCACGAAAAGAAGAATGAAAGTGATCACAGCGTGAGTATGACAGGCTACAAAATGCTGCGGTATAATTGCCTTCTAGTGTTCCCTAATCCGCATAGAAACCTCATTTTTCCTTTGTCCCGACTCACAGAAATCTATGGTTTAAACGATACCCACGCTATCTGAAAGCACCCCCAGGTTTCTGTGCCAGTGCTTTAAAGTTCAACAGAGAAAAGCAGCTATTCTGGAGATATTTGAAGTCAGAAGGGGCTGGAAGGCCAAGGAATGGTGTCAGGATACACAGTTGACTCTTGAATGATAACGGGTTTGAACCACACAGGTCCACTTATACATGGATTTAAAAAAAAATACAGTACTGTAAATGTATTTTCTCTTTCTTGTGATTTTCTTAGTAATATTTTCTTTTTGCTAGCTTACTTTATTAGAATACATAATACATATAACATACAAAATATATGTTAATTGACTTTATATTATCAGTAAGGCTTCTGGCCAACTGTAGGCTATTAGTCAAAAGTTGTATGGGGATTTGGACTGCACTGGGGGGGGGGGTGTCAATGTCCCTAACCGCCATGTTGTTCAAGGGTCAACCATACAGTGGCACTGCTCATGGTCATCGTGAAAAAATCTCATTAAAAAACCCACCAAATGAGCACAGAAGATGGCAACTGCATGTGGGGTCTTCTGGACATCCAAGAGAGAAGGCAGCACCCAGAAGACCCTCTTATGCCCGTGAACTTAATATGCTCTCAAAGCCATTGGGGCAATATTTTCCAAAACAACTTATCAAAAGAATTCAACTGATGGAAAAACAAAGCTAGAAGTAGGTCTTTAAAAAGAAAATAATTTGAGTTATTTTAGGTAATTTAGCCCAGCTTTTCGATACTGCCAGTGTCCCCTTCATGTTCATTTGCTACTTTTAAAAATCAGTAGAGATTTTAATGTGAACAGAGAGTGACTGTAGAATATGACTACACTTGTACAATTTCTCAGGCACTGATATATGACATCAAGAACTAACTGTATGACTTTACTTGGCACAGGAGTAAACAGAACAGTATTTTGTTTGTTTGAATCTATAGCATGAGTTCTTCAAGTCTTTATTGCAAGTTTATATTAGGTTTATATTATATTATTATAATATAATAAGTTTATATTAAGTTTATATTATATTATTTATTATTAAATGAACATGATTATGTTTTATATTTATATATTTATGTTTTATATAAATCAGTTATTTTTAGTCATTTTCTAAAATGAGCTATATTTATTTTTATAAATATAAATAATTATTATTTAGTCATTTTCTGTAGCATGTTCAGATAAATGCAGAAAGGACCAAATAAAGCAGTCCCAGATGGACCAATCTAGCATTAGATCGTTCCATTGACAAAGGAATTTCCTTGCCAAAGCCACCACAAGACTGGTCTTATATATGGCACAAGAAAAATCCTAAATAAAGGGCAGTTGGTATCATCACTAGACAGAGGCTATACCAAGATCTCTTTCTTCCAAATTAGTTAGCAGCAAACATCATAATTAAGACGTAATATATTTATCCAACTTTTGAAAGCATTAATTTCTGGAAAACACAGTTTGAATGGCAGACACAGCTTTACTTTTGAATTAATCCAAACCCCAACATGCAACTTTTCTCTTTCTCAAACGGCCTACTTCAGATACTGTGAGCGATCTCTCTGGAATCCTATTCAAAATCCTCATCTTAAATGGTTTAATTTCCTGTCCACCTCAAATTTTTAAAAAAGAACAAAGAACTAAAATCTCAAAATGTAAGAAAAAAAATGTAAACCATGGAAACAATCCTTTTTTTCCAAGGTCTTAATTGTTCTTGGGTTTATGATCTAAAAAATAATAATATTCCCAAGGCTTTTTGCTATTAATATACTCTAAAATGGAAAAAAAATAGTTTCCAAACTTGGCATTCTCTCATTGCTAACTTGTGCGTCTTTCTAGAATTGTTTTCTTAAAAAGGAAAGTGGGTTAAAGCTTACTTTGAGGACATTCCCTAAAATTGTTTTAAGAACTTGCTTTATGACTATGAGTAAAAAAAGAAAAAGACTCAGGGGTGGCTTCATGATACACTCTGAAGTTGCAAAGATAACGTGCTCTACAATTCGAGCACGAGTGCCCATTTCAGACTCACACTGAATTCAGTCCTGAAGACTTCCTGGTATTAACACTGAACGCTCTCCATTACAGAGACTATCAATTTAAATTCAGTTTGCATGCACTGTGGTCAGAAGTCCATCTCAATACCATTTCATGATTTAAGTTAAATTTACAGGTATCTATTTATTATCAGATGTATCCCCTGTCCCCAACACTCAACTCTTAGATCTGTCCCCTCAGCCGCTCCCTCTCTTCACACACTCTAACTCCTAGTGGAGACAGGCTGTCATGTTTACAAAGCAATAACATCTAACCTGTTTTTTCACTAGAAGAAAGGAGTAAATTTTTCCTATTACACAGTGTAAGGTTAAAGTTACGTTTTAATTCAGTGCCATGTTAAAAACTTCTATCAATGGAATTATAAGGGGAAAAGGCTAAACCAATACTTTCTTAGGAGAAAGGTATTTGAAGAAACAAAAAAAGGGAAAGACCCTCTAATCACAGGAGGTGCTATTGCTTTGCACTTGATACGGACCAGATATTTCTCTGGTCTAACCCTGAAAAAGTACAAATTACACACATCCCCACACTTTCAAAATATGCCAAAGAATTATTTATTAACATAGGACTTACAGATCACAAAAGAGAGTGGTACAGAAGAGCTGGAAAAGAAGTCATCAGAATAAGCATGCAGGTCAGTATTTGCAGAGGAATATACCAAAGCAAGTTCGAAAAGGCACATTCACACAGAAAATGTCTAGGTTGAAAAAAAGACATCAGAAAAGCAGCCAAAAAAAAAAAAATACTAATAATAAGGCGCTGATTAAAATACAACGGTTTTCAATGTCAAAGAAGAGCTACTTTACAGGTAGGTAGGCAGCTAGCTACAGAAGTCTTGCTAACCCTTTGAGAGTGTCACAAACGAGGGTAAGCTCTTGCTGCCAACAAAACCGGATGATCGTTAAGGACTGCACATCAAGATGCTTCAGTGCCAGAGAGATTAAATTTGGTGGTGGGGACAAAAGCAGCCTAGTTGAAATTATATGCAGCAAGGGCTCAAAGGGTTAAATGTAATAATATGCAGAGAAATCAGGCAATGTTATTAGTATTATCTACCTTCCATACAAAGAATTATAGCGAGAGTTAAAAGAGACAGTATCCCCTTCAGAGTTAAGTTAGGGTTTCTAAGCAAGATTAAGGTCCAGAGATAGCAGTCTGCTAGGTTTTATTCTCTTTTCGTCAGCCCACTTTTTATTTCTGCAGCAAGAAGTACCTTTAACCCTCAAACTAAGAGAGCGAGAGATACTGTCGTCAACATGAGGTTAAAGTAAAACCAAATGCACTGAAGAAGTCCCTGCCGTTTACCTTCGACAGTACATGGATGCAGCAGTTTTGCTCGACAATGGAGCTCATTGGTCAGACAGCAACCCCTTTTAACAACCGCTCTAAAGGGATACTGCTCCTTTCCGACAGGAGGTTTACAGATCAAAAAGAGGAAACACTCTGCTTTTAAGAATAACCTCAAACTGAAGAGACTTGGCTTGAACATTACAGGTTCCAAGCTGGGAATGTTCCAAACATACATAAAAGAACATGAGCACAGAAGATTATTTTAACAGGTCGATCAGAACAAGCTCGGTCAAAAAAAACCAAACCAAAACAAACAAACAAACCCTCCCCTCCCCAAATAAAATGAAAAAATTTAAAAAGAAGGAAAAAGAAAAAGACATCCCCAACCTGATTTAGACTCCTCTCATAAAGACATCTAGCTTGGCACTATGAAAGAATATAGATTCACTTTCAGAAAAATAGCTTCTAATTTATAACTTCAGAGTCCAAAAGGCTAGTTAGTATACATGTCATGAGATTTTTTAAATAAAAATCAATTTTTTTTTCAAAAAACAGAGCACTTTGCAACCTACCACTGTGGCTCAAGCAGCTCATACAAAAAAAAAAAAAAAAAGAGAGAGAGAAACAAAATCACTCTATCAAACAAACAGCAGCAAAAAAATAGGAAAACATCCGAGGAAAAATACAAAAAAAGGGAGTAGACAGGCGCAAGGAGCTCTGCAGACAGTCCGCTGCTCTCGGACAATGCCCTAGCAAGCCGCCGTGTAAGACACGTCCTGTCTCTGAAAACCTGCCCCTGACCAGCACGCTGTTTAAGGGTACCCCCAACACTTCAGTTGCCAAAGGATGGGTGTCATTTTGTTCTCCGACTTGCCAATTTGATATATACAAAAGCCGTACTACTTTGACATTTCTGCCACAATCTGTAAACCTGGACGTGTCTTGTGTGTCCCTCTCTAGTTAAAAAACAACAAACCCTTCGAATGCGTATTATGTTTTCTAGAATAATACAGTAATACTGAGATAGTTCTCATTATTAAAGGCCACAAAATGGGTTTATCTTTCTATATAACATACCAAATAACAAAACAAAATAAAAATGAGGACACTTGGGAATCTAGTTTTTACAACAGGAAGCTGGACTAGAGAAAAAACTGCTACCAGTAAATCCATACAGAATCTAGAGAGGGCTCCCTTGTAAGACGTTTTCAAACACTTCATGAGAAAGTTAGTAGTTACCCTATTCTACCATCTACAGATTTGTTACAGTGTAATACTTTCAGTAATAGAGGAGCCGAAAACTGTACCTCAATTCCACTAACAACTCATGCCCTCCTCCTTGCCAGACTCTGGCACACAGGACATCCACAGACAGGCTCTTTCCCTCCTCTCTGGCGGGGACGTGGCAAACTGCAGTACAACCAGCTAGACATTTTTACTTTCTTGGCCTACCAAGAGTCAGTTTCTATAAACCGAACAGAATCCTATATTGGCAGCTGCCAAACAGACCCGAGAGAAGAGAGGAGAGGGAAACACTGACCTCACTCACAGAAATAGAGCAACATTACTGACACTGCAGAAGTCTTTATAAAATTCCTGGTGATGCAGGGTTCATTCAGCAGTGGATTTTTATGTGCCTCTAACACCAAGTTGGTGTTCAATTTCAAAAATAAAAATATTTGAGCGATCCACTCTAAGTTCCACAGTATTCATGGGATCCATATATCCAAGTATCTATACAATCAAATCTGACACTGCTTTAATGGGATTGGCAATGAAGAGGTTATTAGAAATTCATGAAGGTTAAGAGCCAGAGCCTCACTCTACTGTAAATCAACGCCCACCACACCATCTTTGAAATCTACATCACCATCACCAGAGTAATCTCACCAATTCCTCACCTGCAGCAGGAGGATGCTGGCCACTAACTGTTGGTAAATCCAAAGAGCTATCAGACATGACATGCTTAAGATCGCCTCCCACATCAGCCAGTTTCATGTCAAACTGAACAGAGAGGGCATCTTCAGAGTCCTCCTTGCCGACACTGCTGCCGCCAATGGAAGGGAGATCCAAGGACTTCACCGAAGCAGAGTCTTCTTTGGTGTGTCTGAAAGCCACTGATTTCTCGCTCAGGGATTTGTCTGAGTTCATGGAAGAAAATTTACTGGAGTGGAAGTCAGCAAAATCATCATCGCTTTTTCCTGAAGGAGTGTTATCTTTCAGTTCTTCAACACCTAGTCCAGATCCTTCCAGAGAAAGCTGTTTGAAGACATCATATTTGGTAGACGTGGCAGCTGAGTTCTGTCCGCTCTTCGCCGTACTGCTCGAGCTGCCGGTTAGAGGAACAGGACTCGCTTCCTCTTTAAGGGTGACATATTTGTCATCTGCCTTTTGCTCAGATGAAACTGAGCTATTACTGAAAGCCATAAAATCTGCAAAGTCATCCTGCTCCCCAACAGCTGCTGGACTAGAATATTCCCCAAAAAGGTTGAATTCTCCAAAATCATCAGCCAAACTAGACATCTTCATTGATGCCAATGCTGTCGTGGCCGCAGCAGATCCTGCCGGCTGCGGTCGTGTGGAAACAGGTCTGGATGCACTAAATGCAGCTGAAAAAGACAAGGGCTTCTCGCTGCTGCAGTTAACTGAGGAAAACATGTCTAGGTCTGCTAAGTTCAGAGGGGTTTTCACTTGTGTTTGTTGTTTCTGTTGTATAGCTCCTGAGGGGAAGGCCGCTGGAAAAGTTTGGTCTTTTGTTGGTGGCTCTAGTGGTGATAGGCTATCGGCAGTTTTAAAATCGGTGAAGCCATCATCAGCGCCTGCGGATCGGAATTCTGCAAAGTTTTCTCCTGAAAGAAAAAAAAATACAGCCAAATAAATAAGAATGCTGAGCTGAAAACCACATGATACACAGCGTATTAAATTACAAGCATACTTTTAGAGACTTTCCCCTCATTGGCCTGACATTATTCAACCACACCGTAAACCCACCAAAACATCTCTTTGGAAACTACGCGTCTGTTTCCACGTCGAAGGCTAGTGATACCAAAATAAATACAAATCAAACAGAGAGCAGCCAACAGTATCAGTTTCACTTGCTCATCTGAGGGTGCTATGTCTCCTAGTGCCAGGTCCTTCGGTTGGCCAAAAGTGCTGCTCTCAGGACCTCTTCTCACTAGAGCCAGCCAGCCAAGCACACAAGGGAAGAAGAAATAGGTGCTGGATGTTCCTGAAGAGATACACGTTGACATAATGATCCTTTAAAGATGAAATGTTTTACATGGTGCTCAGTTAGGAAAAAAATATCACAGGTACCAATGAGGTATTATGAAAAATCCTGCATCTAATATTTAGGATGTGAAATGCTTTGCTCAACTAGGCACTTTAAGCATCTTGTTAGATATTATGTGGTCTTGCTCCAGCATATGGAGGCATTAATTTGAAGGGAACTTTGATGAAAATTTTTGAAAAGGTATCTACTTATTTGTAAAACATTCTAGCTAAGGACACATTTTTTTTTTTTTTAAGATTTATTTATTTGAGAGAGAGAAAGCAAGCAAGCATGTGTGCTCGTGTGAGCACAAGTGGGAGGGGCAGAGAATCTCAAGCAGACTCTGCACCAAGCAGGGAGCCTGATGCGGGGCTGGATCTCACAACCCTGAGATCAGACCCAAGCCAAAACCACGAGCTGAACACTTGACGGACTGTACCACCCAGGCGCCCCCTGCTAAGGACACATTTTAAAGTGGTTTTTCTACACTCTACAACAAATAAGCTGAATCTCATGGAAAAAAAATCTGAGTACTTGGGCTGTTCTTGAAACCAGCCATCCCACTGTACCAACGAGCACTTATTCTTATTTATTAAAATCCAGAGGGATTTGAATAAATACCAACTGCATTAAAAATTTCAAGGGATAGGATTTAAACTTTATATTGTGCTACTCTGAGGAAAGACTTACTGAAATTTTTTTTAATCTTTTTTTTTTTTTAACATTATTTATTTATTTATTTGACAGAGATAGAGACAGCTAGTGAGAAAGGGAACACAAGCAGAGGGAGTGGGAGAGGAAGAAGCAGGCTTCCAGTGGAGAAGCCTGATGTGGGGCTTGATCCCAGAATGCTGGGATCACGCCCTGAGCTGAAGGCAGATGCTTAACGACTGAGCCACCCAGGCGCCCCTTTTTATCATTTTTTAGAGAAAATAGGTACAATGTATTTCCAATAAATAGACTCAATTAAGATGCTGATAAAAATCTAGACCCATGATTCTACATAGAGTTCCTTTTATTATCAGAGCATTTATACATTATACAAGTTGCCTCATCATAAGTACGATGTTAGGATGCAGATAATATCAGTTTTTCTAATGGTGTCTGAAGGTCTTTCATAAAATCCACTAGGTTTTACCAAGTAATGAAAATCAAGAGATAAACCAAATATAAGTATAGCTATACCAACATCACTTGTTTGAAAATACGAGTGCTATTTCTGAAGAGTTATAAACTAAAATATAGGCTTTAATTTCTTTGTCCAGTTTTAACATTCTATTTGTCCCTAAAAATGAGATATAGAAACATATGAGCTATAAAAGTATATTTCAAACCAAAATCTAACTCTTAAAACTGTCATTAAAATAACATAGGCTTTAAATATATTGTGTTTGTAACATGATATATACCTTGATACATCATAAGAAGCAAGCATAGGAAACAATGGAAGCTGATTTTTCCTCCTAATCTGAGACACTTAATTCACCATCATAATCCATCAACACAGAGAAACCTATTTAGTATTATTAGAGAAATTTTAGAAAGAGAGGAACAGCATTCAAAATTTCTGTATTTTATGTTTTTAAGACATACCACTAATAAAACTAAAGTCAATTTCACAAATTGACAGGAGAAGCAGATATAAAACTTTAAAAAAATCACCCTACAATTTTGGATAAGTATATTACTGATAATATTTGTATCATTTCTGTAAATGAAAACGTAACAAGCAGCCAATTTTGTCACAGTCTAAATTTGTGATGTGCTGCTTTGAAATATCTGTGAAATTGACAAGTTTTGCTTTGTTATTTTTAAAAAGAAATCACCACAGCAAACTAAACTTACTGATGAACTGTAAATGTTTCCATTAGAAACGTAAGCTGGGTGAAAGAGTCAAAAAGAAATAAAAATGCGTGGGTTTACAAGTTCAAAAACAAAGGGAATTTTGGGGCAAATAAATTAGTTGCAGTCATTGGAAGCTTGCGTATCAGAGGGTACATTAATCCTCTGAATCCTCATAAATTCCCGTCACTTTTTAGGCCCTAAAAACATTTCAAAAGAGGTCACTTTTTGCTAAAACTTCAGTAAGAAGGGTCACTTCTCCATATAGAGTATTTTCCTCATCTCCTTAAATTTATGGTTTAAACTATAGGGGTAGGAAAAAGGAAATATCATTAATATCTGTCACTTAGTAACCTATGAAACCCACAGTTCTGAACACAATACTACATGATTTTTCATAAATTCTAAGACACTAACGTACTTGATGCATTCAGGCCAATGTATTTTTATGAGAACAGCATAAAATATAGTCTCCTAAAATGAACAGAGCTGGCACCTCTACCTGGAACTCTTTAACTCTTTCACTTAAAGTTCAGGCAGGAATGAAGGCAAGCCAACAAACATGGCAGCAACAATACGGGGTTCTGTTACTAAGGTACTGCTTCCACTTTGATGGCACCACTGTCTTTCCCGGGAATAACATACCTATGATATGATCACTAATACCACACTACACAAAGAAATCTGATATTAACCACGCTCTTTACTCCAAACTCGCCTGGCCCAAGAGGTGAGGAAAGCACTGCTGGGAGTCAAACCCAACTAACAAGCCAAAAGTTCCTCTAGGGTTTTATATATATATATATATATATATATATATGTGTGTGTGTGTGTGTGTGTGTGTGTGTGTGTGTTTTAAAGATTTATTTATTACTTTAGAGAAAGAGAGAGAGCATGTGAGTGAGCAGGGGGAGGGGCAGAGGGAGAGAGAATCCTGAAGCAGACTCCCTGCTGAGTGCAACCCCAGGACCGAGATCATGACCTGGGCCAAAATCAAGAGTTGGCCCTCAACCCACTGAACCACCCAGGTGCCCCAAGTTCCTCTCAGGTTTATCTTTGTATTCCTACTGCCTAACACAGGCACTGAGGAAAAAAGTTAATACATCCTAAAGGCCTGACTGAAACAAGGAAACACTTCTAGAACCTAAGAGTTATAAGGGATTCAATAGTTTTAGAATTGGTGGGTTTTTATTTTTAGAGATATTTAAATAGTACACTTAAAAATTTTTTTTAAAGATTTTATTTATTTTTGAGAGAGCAAGAGTGAGAGAGCACACAAGCAGGGGGAACAGCAGAGGGAGAGGGAGAGGCAGGCTTCCCACCGAGCAGGGACCCTAATGAAGGGCTCCATCCCGGCTCCATCCCAGGACCCTGGGATCATGACCTGAGCCGAAGGCTGACGCTTAACTGACTGAGTCACCCAGGCCCCCTAAGCAGTACACTTTTTCCTTGAACTTTCACATACATTACCTTTCCTACAATCTCCTCTCATCCCCCACCCCACTCCCACCCTCTTCCACAGAAGGGTGAGACCAAACGATTAAAAAGGATGTTCCCAATTTGAGCACTCAGCACACAAAGGTAGAATATGGCGCTGTGCTCAGGAAGAAAACCTCCGCAGAGATTACAAATACCATAGCATGTGCAGTTAAACTCTGAAGGACATAATTTGCCCTATGGATTATCTAAACCCTACACATCCGGTTAGGATTTAACCACAAACATAACTTCCAGTCTTTACACATATGGCTCTCAAACTATCATTCTATATTTCCTTCTACTCTCTTTAAGCCCTTCTATAAGTCCCTCTTACCTCATCTTACTAAGAGCCGATTTTGAAAATCTTGAAAAGACTGGTTGCTACCTTTTGCATAGTCCACAGACTGCCAACAGTTCGAGTTCTTGTTAAACACTAAAATAACTGAGACCAGTCACAGTCCTCCATTTCTTACAGAAGTCTAACTTGGCTTGAAGGCTTCCAGTGAAAGGGAACGCACTAGCTTCAGAAGAAATTGCTTCAATTTGGGATTTGCCCTAAATTTTAGAAAATAATTTCCAGTAGCAGAACCACATTTTGTTTCCTTGTAATTTCCAGAGGCACAAAGCCAAGAAACCCTCATACATACAATATAATAAAGACATGTTCAGGAGTATCACTGAAAGAGCCATCAAAAAATGTCTTTTATTAAAAATTGAGGGGTGCCTGGCTGGCTCCGTCAGAGGAACATGTGACTCTTGATCTTGGGGTCATGAGTTTGAGCCCCATGCTGGGTGTAGAGATTACTTAAAATAAATAAAATTTTTAAACAATTGAAGTAATTTATCCATTTAAGGACTCAAAAACTTACCTGAAGATTTACTCTCTGCTGTCTGTTCGAGTTCTCTGAAAGCACTGTATTTATCACCAGGCTCTATGATGAAAAGACAAAAAGGCCATTAAGTTTAGGAACTTTGAGATTAAAGCTCAAGGAAGTCAGTAAGGCAGACTGGGTTACCCATATATGCTTGACACATGGTGTAAGCGTTTTATACATTTCTCACAAAAGGCCACCACTAAAAAGGCTTACATTCATAGGTTTATGAATTGACAACGTGTTTTTACCTCCAAATGGAACAGTATTTTCCGAGGACTTGTCAGCAGCAATTCCTTTAAACACAGCATATTTATCCGTCGAAGCTGACGCTTTAGTTCCGGCAAGTGGCATCAACAAAGAAGGGGCACTGAAAGGGAAAACGAGATATTTCTTAATGACTAGAACACTGAATCCTTCCCTTATCATCAAATAGAAGCTTAGAATGAAAATGGCAAACAGGTACCTGATTAAAATTCATGCCTCCCTGCTTTTAAAAGTTAGAAACTATATCTATAATCACCGCAGAGGCTAAAAACCATGTTTTGTGTTTTTTTTAAACACCTTTTTTTCTTGGAAAAATATACTGACACACCACCCATGTGATAATTCCTTGCTTGCTTATCTGAAGAGGGGTCAGACCCACACTGACCATCTAATCATCTCTGTAAACCACAGAAACAGTTGGAATGGCTCTAGAAATAGATTCTCATAAAATGATGACCTCCTACAATTTTAACTTAAGGTCCATAAAATTGCAAAAGTGAACTGTTCCAAATATATACAGCCAATATTTCAGAGTAAATTCTGTTAGCCTTAATATAAATTATTCTTTCAGATGGGTTCAAAATGCAGAGGTAGACTAGTTAAGATAAACATCTATTGGGCGCCTGGGTGGCACAGCGGTTAAGCGTCTGCCTTCAGCTCAGGGCGTGATCCCGGCATTATGGGATCGAGTCCCACATCAGGCTCCTCCGCTATGAGCCTGCTTCTTCCTCTCCCACTGCCCCTGCTGTGTTCCCTCTCTCGCTGGCTGTCTCTGTCTCTGTCAAATAAATAAATAAAATATTAAAAAAAAAAAAAAGATAAACATCTATTTATGAAATGTTGTTCAAGCCGAGATGTAAATTGTTCTTATTTGATCTTACTGCATCGCTTACTGGCAGAAGTTCACACAGCTGATAAGCCGCAGTAGAGTTAATACAATTTACATTTTCACAAGGATCACATCAGCGGTTCCAGAAGCTATCTTTGTAGCAAAACAACAATCACTTCAAAATTAGATAAAGATACTTTTGCCTGTGGACATATTTCTCCCTGGATGGAAAAACAGTGTAATGAGTAGTATCTGTGTGGGTAATTCTTGGATGGCTTAAACACATACTATAAAAGCACGGCATTTTTTTTTTCTCTTTTTCTTATCACACCCAGGCAGCTCCCTGGAAGAATAACTTTACATATGAATTACTACATTCCACCACTAGTTTGTGTCATTCAATACCACACACACAAGTTATATAAATGGATTTCTATTGAGTTCTTTGCCCTGAAGCAAAAATCTTTCCACAGCCATTTAAATCGTCTTATCAGTGGCCTACAAGCAAGGTAAAAATCCCAGCTCTTGCGCATGCATGCTAATGGAGGTCCACAGTGCTTTAGGACTTAGTGCTATCAAATATTATAATTTCACGTCACTAAAAGAGCTGCGATATATTTGATCTTGACAAACAGGTCATCATCTATACACTATAGGTGGATTTTTTAAGTTCCATAAGCAATTAAACTACAACTCATTGAACAGAATGTTACACATAAATAAAAGTAATTAATGTTTGAGGGGAAAAAAATCACAAAGTTGAACAACCTATTTGTTTTTCATGAAATGCCAACTTTAGCTATGGTCTTGTAAAGCCCACTGGTAAAATCTATTAAATGTGACATTTAATTATTATTAATTTTAAAATTATTTTCAAGACTGGGAAAAAATAGAGGACCTTCAAGGTAATGAAATACTGATTGAAGTCAACAAAATAAAATTCCACTCAAAAAAAAAAGCTGACTCACACTGTAATTTTATCCATATTACAAATTAATAACTCATTCTAGTTCTCGGAAATTATTAAAAAAAATACTGTAATCACCATGACAGTGTTTAGCCCAGTTATATAAAGTACTTATCTATTCCAAATATGAAAACTGTTATTTCTTTTTTTTTAGAAAAATTTTTTTTTTTTTTTAAAGATTTTATTTATTTATTCGACAGAGATAGAGACAGCCAGAGAGAGAGGGAACACAAGCAGGGGGAGTGGGAGAGGAAGAAGCAGGCTCCTAGTGGAGGAGCCTGATGTGGGGCTCGATCCCATAACGCCGGGATCACGCCCTGAGCGTGAAGGCAGACGCTTAACCACTGTGCCACCCAGGCGCCCCGAAAACTGTTATTTCTACTATTTAATACTAGTGAAGGATAGTGAGAGGCATAATGTTTTAAAATCTAAGAACCTGCATTCTATTGAAAGATAAGACTTAAGAGAATTTGGCCACCAAAAAAAAAAAAAGCATTTTGCTTTTTCTCCAGTGCATCCATTTGTTTTATAATCACTCCACTTGGCTGTCATAGATGATTTTACTTAGCTGCTTACCCTGCTAAATGTTGACATGTTTTAGACAATAGGCTTGAGCCATGGAAACTTAAGGCAAAAGGGCCCACAGCGACCACCTGGCTGAATACAGACAAGCCCATCAGTCCACCGAGCTCAAAAATATCCACAGGCTCTAACAGACCAGTGGGCTACTTGGCATAGTTACCAAAAAGGGAAAATTCCATTTGTGGCCATACTTCCCCATCTTCCCCCTTTAAACCGGCCCCTACACACTGCCTGGTGGCAGATGGTCTTTCCTTTGCTGTCTGACCCACTGCTCCCTGGCGGTGTATTCAATAAATTTCTATCTCCTTTGTTCTGCCTGGGGTGAATCCTTTCACCGGCCGCCACCGGCTTCCACGAGATCATCGCCCCACATTTGGGGACCCCCATCTGATTGAACAGACACCACACTAAATACTGCCATGTAAAAAGTAAAATGAAGCTAACCAACTCAAAACCCCTACACCTTAATCCTTTCTGAACTATTTTATCATCAGTAGCCCATGTCTGTGGTGTTTATTTTTCCAGGATCCCCAGTGCCCGGCTCATAGTTAAGTGTTTTGTGAACAGATAAATGAATGATACTGCATCCCCTTCCATGCTGACTCAAGCGCCAGCTACTTCTGCTGACATGCAGTTCGACACCAAGTCTGACCAATTTCTGAGACGCACACTTTTCAGTGCCTGACTCTAAACCTAGAGTACCTCCCATCACCTCACCACAGGGTTACTATGGCAGCTGAATTTATCCCACACAGTAGCAGGGATCGCTTTTCTCAGGCCACTTCTTATCTCTAAAATGCTTTACAGATTACGTCACAAATCATAAGCCATCCCACATTGGTGCTGCCCTTAACTAATGAGATTTTTTTTCACAGACTCACAATACTCTCCACTCCAGCCTACTTCTAACTTACTTGGCTTTTCATCTTCTCAAATAATGCCCCCTTTTTTTTTTAAAGATTTTATTTATTTATTCGACAGAGATAGAGACAGCCAGCGAGAGAGGGAACACAAGCAGGGGGAGTGGGAGAGGAAGAAGCAGGCTCATAGCGGAGGAGCCTGATGTGGGGCTCGATCCCATAACGCTGGGATCACGCCCTGAGCCGAAGGCAGACGCTTAACTGCTGTGCCACTCAGGCGCCCCAATAATGCCCATTTTTTGCTTAAAAATGCTGCCCAGGGGGCACGTGGGTAGTTCAGTCAGTTAGGAGTCTGACTCTTGGATCTCAGCTCAGGTCTTGATCTCAGGGTCGTGAGTTCAAGCCCCGTGATAGGTTCCACACCTAGTGGAAAAAAATTCGGCCCAAAGCAGTCTCACCTCGGCTTAATATCCCTTTAAAATAAACTCATAATATGGAATAGAGATCTAAACTAGGGAATTCATTATACATGTACACACATACAAAGACTGAAGGACCAATTCTAAGAGAATTTTATCAGATTCTATAAATACCCAGATAAAACTAAGCTTCTTTATAGCAGGAACTGCGTTTTCTGCTTTTGTAGTTCTAGAGCCTATCCCAATGTCTGGCATATAGCAGATGGTAAGTAAATGTTTTCAGTGAGTAAATAAACAATGAGTGTGGGTTCTTAGACATGAGCAAAATGTTTTCATGTAAGCATGGAAGTAATCAAGCCAGAACTGAAAAAAAAAAAAGTCTATAAAGTCTGACTGTGTATGAAAGTAAACTATTATGTGGAGATAATGCCACAAAAAATTGCTAATATCCCATATATCTTGGATCTGGCCACCATCTTAAAGCTTTCTATGCCCAAATTTCAATTTCACCTACTGAGACGTTTTTTCTCCTCCCCCTCCCCCCGCCCAGAGGAGTAAACCACTAATTTGATGAATTGGTTTATAACCTTCATACTGCAACACATTCATCCAATAATCCTTTCTTAATTACATAATACGGCTCAGTATTACATATATAGCCGTGAAAGATGGTCCTCAGGTACGGCAGCCCAGGAAGGTAAACAGTAACCCAGTCATCAGGGCACAGATATCCAGAAGGCACTAGGGCAGTAAATGAGGGAAGGGCCCTCATCTTTGAGGTAGCAACTGATACAGATGGGATAGTAAAAACTTCCTATGTTAAACTGATTTTTGAAATAGAACTAGAATTGACTATAGAGAGAACTTCAGATTGAAGAAGATAAAAGGTCAGAAGCCTGAAAGAGCAGACTCAGTTTGGAATCATTCTGGCATGGCTGGAGCGTCAACTGTGGGGGAAGGGCAATGGTCAAAAGAATAGGCAGGGGCAAGAGCACACGCAGCCTTTTTCCAGGCCAAGCAGAACTGACAGAGTCAATGGCGGTAAAGGAGAGAGCGGGGAGCCAAAAATAAATAACATGTTTCTGATTTGGTGACTGGATATGGTCACATGATTCACCAACAAAGGGGATAGTGATTTAACAAATTTTAATTTAGCTTTGACTGGGAAAACACTGAATCTAATTTTATGCGCGTAATCTGAGATGCCCTGAGTCATTCAGATAGGTTCTAGACAGAACATACACATTTTGTTTGAAGGAAGAGAGCAGAGAAAGAAGTATTATTATTGTGTCTATCGGTTAAGTGTGTGCGCCAGTGTAGCAGGCTCGGAAGTCCCTGCACTTTACAGTCCCATCCCTCAAATGTTTCTCCTCTGTCACTTACGTTTGTCTGACGTATTCTTCAAATCAAGAGAATAGTTCTTTTCCTAATTCGCAATTCCCTACAATGCCTGTCCCTTAGTTCTTGTTACAGTGTATATGCAGGAAGCATTAAGAGATAATCAATTGGTTAAAATGGAAAAGATGATATTGCACCAAGAGGAACATAAGAGAAATGGTAAATGTATCCTGACAAAAACAAGTTCCAGAAATAACCAAAGAAATTCCTATTGCTTGCTCAAAGTCTGGTATATGTTCCATTCTGTGGAAGAAGTAGTATCTAAAAACATTTTTTTTTTTTATGATTTTATTTTTTTGAGAGAGAGAGAGAATGGCGGGGGAACAGTAGAGGGAGAGGGAGAAGCAGACTCCCCACTGAGCTGGGAGCCCAATGCAGAGCTTGATCCCAGAACCCTGAGATCATGACCTGAGTCGAAGGCAGACGCTTAACCGATTGAGCCACCCAGGCGTCCCTAAAAACTTTAAAAAAATGATGGAAAGGTGCTGGCAACATACTGAGACAGTTACTGTAACCTAAAAGTGAAGCTAGTACATAAGACGTTAGAGAAATATGTATGCAAACAAACGAACAGAAATCTGAAGGCCTAAAAGTCACTGATCTTAAACATAAGGGAGACATGAATAAATAATCATGTTTAGATTTCAGAATTATTATTTCTGTGGAAAATCAACAGTATGTTATATTGCAAAAATATCAAATTACGTGCCTCTGTCTAAAAAGCTTTTCAATAGCCAAAGACTTGCTTCTGATACAAGAACATAGAGTCATCACCGCACAGCTTCACTCAGCTATAATCAGGTTTAGCACAGGCAAAGAAAAAAATATTGGCAAGCAGGTGTGTTCTGGGAGGAAACGGTAGTGCTAAAGTTTTAGGTGGACGATGGGGAGAAAAGTTTCAATGGTAAAAGTATGAATAAAGAGGGACTAATCAAGGAAAGCATGAGAGTAAATTTCTTACTTAGGCTTCTCACTATGGATGCCTCTTTGTCCATTATTAAACACAATGTTAACTATATTCAACCCTTTTCTACCTGTTTCCATGCTGGGAATTACTTGTTTTTGAAGAAGCAGGCAACTCTTGGAAATCACTGAATGAGTCATCAAGGGAGCCTGACTTAGAAGCATCTTGAAAATCTTGGAAGTCGTCTTCTTCTGGTTTTACCACCTAAGTTTATAGAGGACATTTAAATAGAGAGATCGAATTGATAAAAGAGTAAACAACAAATTTACAACTGTCAAACTCAAAAATTGCCTTTTAAATCTCTCAGTTTAGGACCTTAATTAGATAGGCATGACTATCTAATTTTAGAAGAACAACACTTTAGATTTAACACCAACTCGAGTACCTAAAGCAAGAATCTGTCTTGTATTTTTTTATTTTGGGGGGGTGGTGGGAGGGTCAGAGGGAGAGGGAGAGCGAGAATCTAAAGCGGACTTCACCCCCAGCATGGAACCTGACTCGTGCCTTGATCTCATGATCCTGAAATCATGACTTGAGCCAAAATCAAGAGTGAGTAGCTTAATCGACTAAGCCACCCAGGTGCCCCTGTCTTGTATTTTTAGATACTCTTTTGTACAAAAGGTAAAAGATTGGTTTAAAGAACTAATCTACACAATTTTAGAACAGCTGAATCACATTTATTACTGAGAATCCGCCATTTTTAAAAAACATTTTATACATGATGTAAATTACAAAAGTGATACAAGCTTACTATAATCCATTAGTATATGTATAAAGTCAACAACAAACACTGGCTCCTAATCACATGCTCTGGAAGTACCGTGAACAGTTCATTTGTTTTATAGAAAAATGAGCTTATACTACACATTGTTCCGCACTTTAAAAAAAAGACGTAATTATAAATATAATGTAGACATCTTTTCCATGTTGTACATGTAGATCATTCATTTTAATGACCAAATAGTTTACCACTATATGGATGAAGCGAAATTTATTTAACCTTTCTTCTTCTGAGGGACATTTAGCTATTTCTAACTTTTTACTCTAACAAACAATGCTATGACAAATATCCTTGCATATTTTTGTTAATGGGATGGATTCCTAATAGTGTGACTGCTAGGTCAGAAGATACAGACATATAGAATTTGGGTAGCTATTGCCAAACCTGCCTTCCAAGAAGGCTGCACCAGCAAACCATTTTCCCTGACACTATTATGTTTCCTAAACTTTTTGCTAATCTGAGAAGTGAAAAATAAATGGAAGCACTTGAATTTCACGTTTAGTAGCTTTTCCAAAAGACAGAATCTAGAAATTTAGTTAACCTCATGAAGCTTGATGTTTAAAATGTATATACTATAAAAGAACTATATAAACTTTTAGCCAAAATTCAAATCTCTTAAGGCTTAAGAAATTTCATTTTTTTTAAATAATGAGAAATTGAATTTTGTATTGTTTACTACTGTTTACTTTTCACCTCCAGTGTCCATCACAATCTTCTCTGCATCCTGGGAAAAAAAGCTGCCCAGATTCACTTTCAGGGATTATTTGGAATATGCACCACTTCTCCACTTACCTGATTTGCAGGGTAAGTTGGCATGAAGCCACTGGAAGCCTGGGCTGCAGCTCCCCCAACTGGCCCAACAAGGTTAATGCCCATGACTGGCTGTCCAAGGTTGAGGGGTATGGAGCCTGCAGGGCCTGAAGACATCCCAGTTGGCTGACTCACCGCAGTAGGCAAAGTCATAGGAAAGCCACTTAAAGTTGGAACAGGAGCGGCTGGAAATTGGTTTAAAGCATCAGGACTCATGGCAGGAACACCCCTCTATACAGAATAGAAGGAAAATGGAAACATTTTAGGGGATTGCAAACCACATACAATCAAAGGGAGACCTAAATGTAAAATCTGTAGTCCTGATAGCTTTCCACCCTAAGTCCCAAAACTCATGAATCTGACACGAGAAAATAACTTACAAGGTTCATGTAAACCTAATATCAGGCAAAGAACTGGTTAACACAGCTCAATGGTGACACCGTACTCTCTGACAAGTTCAGTTAACTCATTATCATCAAATCATTTACAATGATTTTGTATTACGAGAAAAATTGCTACCAGACCAAGAATACTTTATATCTAAGGAATTTTAAATATGGACTTCAAATACAGGAAGAGTAATTTCATCTACTACTGAATAACTTTCAAGTTCAGAAAGGATACAGTTAGGTCAGAGAATGTTAATATACTAAACAGTCTTTAAACAAAAGAGTATTTTGCCAGTATGTGAATCAAACAAAACTGTACATTTTTGAAGTACTGTATCCTAAAAATAATCTAAATTTTAATGTACAGGGAGCTCTACAAGGTTGTAGTCAATAGGATTTATATTGAAAAATTATTAGATCTAACTTAAGAAACAATGTCTACCTGTGTTACTGCTATCATGGCGAGAACAGTATAAAGTTCTTCCTTAGTAAGTTTGCCAGGTGTAGTTCGATTAGCTAAGGCCCATATCTGTCCAAGAGTTTCCCTGGGAAGTCCAGATGACATCAGAATGGGATAAAGTTTAGCAGTATCTATTCCAGTTGGAGTCATCGTGATTTCTAAAATTTTCTTATAGGCATCTATCAAAGGAAAGACCAGATTACAAATGTAAACATTAAAAGCGATTGCTCTTTTTTGTCATTGTTGCTCACACAAGAATGATCTTAAGTCAAACTGCTTTAATAGAACTGAAGTCATGTTAGGGTTTGAATTGCTGTAAAGGTTATTCAAGTGGAAATATCCAACACACAATCAGAGTCTGCAGCTTAGAAGCCAGGTTGGAACTTGGTCCTAAAGATGAAGATTTGGGGCTAACGGTCAGAGAAAGTCTTAGAATTCAGAAGATAGTAACAATATTAAGATGGAGGTGGTATAAACAGATGCTTTGCACTTTAAAAGAGAAGTTGTAAAGTAATGTTGTGGGAATAGCTTGAAAATAGCAGTGGGGAGGCGAGAACTGTACCAATACCACCTGTCTCCTCCCCCAGTGAATTAGAGGCTATAAGCAAAAATAGCACTGAGTAAGGTGCTATGGGAATAGAGCTTTCAGAGAAAGCCATACTTTCAGTCAAGTTGATAAAGCAGGATACATGTTTGAAAAAAAAAAAAAAGGAAGGGACTGCTGAGGAGTTTTTCCACAATCAAATAGGGTTTCCAAAGGACAAAATGGGAAATGCTCTTAGAGACGAGGTTGCCATATAAAATAGAGGATGCTAATATCACATGGGACATACTTTTATACTAAACAATTATTTACTATTTATCTGAAATTCAAAATTAAATGGATGTTAGGTATGCTTATTTGCTAAATCTGGCAACCCTAGTCAGAGGAGTTTTGGGGGATGACAGTGGGTAGGGCTAAGGCAGACAGAAAAAAAAAAAACATTTAAAGCAAAAATTTTACAGGCAGTATTTAAATACGGTTTATAGGTTAGTAGGCTAGCTATAAGAACACATATTTTAGTTAGAAAATTATGTGTGGATGTATTTTCGGAACGAGGGAGAAAGAGATACAAGCTGGCAGAAAATGGAAGGAACTCCAAAATACAGCAGATCTGGGTTTTGTTTGTTTGTTTGGCTTGAAGACAGAGAGGAAGAAGATGCAAATTGTCTAATGAGCAGTTGGAAGAAAACCTATTATTTTTATGCACAACTGAAGTCCCATAGGATTTGGGGGAAATAGTCTTTCAATTGGTGAGTATACGATTATGATGTAAAGTAGACATTACTGGTTTTTCCCCCAAAAGAAGTTCAGCGACAGTTTTCCAGGGATTGGCAAAATAGAGCAAAGTGAACATGTTACAATAAAGACTGATTAACACATGCTGCTACAATAGTCATTACTGTAGGCACATCAGCCATGGCTCAATAGAGTATCTCCTCATATCGACTGGACACTATCACGAAATATGCACCTTAGGGATATTTTTTGGCTCAGGTGGTAAACACCACCTTCCAATGTTGAAAAAGATGCTACTTGGTTTTTTATTTCACATAAGACATATTTTAAAATATAAAAATTAATCAGTAAGAGTTCAGAAAACTGCCTTAAATGTATTAGTACTACAAAAAGATTTTATATATTTATTTGAGAGAGAACGAGAGAGCACAAGCAGGGGGAGCAGCAGAGGAGACGGAGAAGCAGGCTCCCCACTGAGCAAGGAGCCTGACGTGGGACTCGATCCCAGGACCCCGGGATCATGACCTGAGCCAAAGGCAGACGCTTAACCAACTGAGACACCCACGTGCCCGTATTATTATTATTCTTGCAAAGTTATTAATAATCTATGAGATAACAATATCTTTTAAAGCATGATAAATCTAAGCAAAGCTTTTAGAAATAATAGTCTATGATCGTCAATAGAACATTAAAGCAAAACATTTCTCTCACATTTATATAGCTATTTCACATATAAGGCTGTCTTAAGAAATATCAGATCTTGGGGCGCCTGGGTGGCACAGCGGTTAAGCGTCTGCCTTTGACTCAGGGCGTGATCCCGGCGTTATGGGATCGAGCCCCACATCAGGCTCCTCCGCTATGAGCCTGCTTCTTCCTCTCCCACTCCCCCTGCTTGTGTTCCCTCTCTCACTGGCTGTCTCTATCTCTGTCGAATAAATAAATAAAATCGTTAAAAAAAAAAAAAAAAGAAATATCAGATCTTTTAAATTTTCTGTACTCTTTCAGAAAAAAATAAGAAAAAAGTTAAAATTCCTTCTGTATATTTTGTAACCACAACAGTAAATATTCACAACTCTGTTTTCAACACTTAAAGTTTAATATCCAGATGGTAATCCTGGACAAAGCAGCTTTTTTACCTGGAACCAAAGTCTCATTGTAAATCCAAGGAGGCATTCTGGGCTGAACAGGATCCTGTGAGGGAAATACACCCACACCTAGGAGATAAGAAACACTATTTAACATACATAACGGTCCATGCAGAAGATGGGGAAATTCCACTGAGTCCCCCTTTTTTATAAGAAGAGCGCTGGTTGAAGATACTAAAAAAAAGTCACCAATACAATGAAAAGATCTGGTTTCTAAACAACTCTTGTACATAAACTATGTCCTAAAGAGTAAGCGAAAAAAACTAAGATGTACCAAATCAATATTCTGAACCACATGAAGCTTGCACCATTTCACATGTATTACAAATTAAAGGAGAAAACATGACAGCTGGTGGTTTAAAAATCACACATGTAAAAAAATGTAATTGCTCAAGCTTTCCTTGCAGCTTGTACTAATATTTCTTGGCAAAGTTTGATTTTTTTTTTTACCTGAGTATGACACTGCTGCCTTAGATGTATAGGATTTTTAATTTTGTTCAGAAAAAATCCTCCACAAGTTTGTCTCCTGGGCATGCAAATTTTAATTCATCTCTGCAAGCTGAGTTTATAAAAACTTGGATTTTTAAGGCAGCAGTGTGTATGATTTATTTCAGAGAAGGAAAACTATTTCTCATTGGTGACTTTTCTAGTTAAATTTTAACTTTCAACCCTTATGGAAGAACAGAAAGTGTAAGCGGGGAAAAAGAGTTTTTATAAAATAAAAGGAAAAGAAATTTAAAATCAGGAATGATTCTGATTTTTAAAAACTGGTTATCATAAAATTCTTAAAAGGAATAACTGTGCTGAAAGAATTCAGAGCAAAATTGTAGGGGTTAATTGTTGAGAAAGGAATGCATTAAAATATTTTAAGCAAAATACTGATTAGCAAAATCAAGCAGCATTCATTTGAAGATTAATGCTTAAGGTGTTAGCGTTTGAGCGACATTTGGTTAAATAAACTTTTCGCTGAGTATTTCATGAGCTCACCACTCTCTTCAATGGACAGGTTTTGGTCTGAAGTCTTTTCTGCCTCTGCACTGGTGGTGCCACTTACACGTCCATCTACAGCACCCCCGTTTTTGGCCGTTAAACTGGGATGGTTCTTACTGGAACCTGGGCCTAGGGCTTTCTGCCCAACTTCAGAGGTATTTAATTTAATTTGTTCCTGCCCAGACGTACTTATATCACAAGATACTAGGAGCTTCTCCTCCAAGGAAGGGCCTAAACAAACAGCATGAAGGGTTATTTGTATATAATTGCAAATTTCTGATTTTTTTTTTTCAATCATCCATTTCCATCCCCAGATTCTCAAGGGTAGGCCCTGCCACACATAATGTAAATTTTGAAATAATCCAATCACTAACACACTTTTTATGGACCCGAAAGCCTTTAGAGATTTTAGAGAACTTAAACATCATTACCTACTTTGGTTCTCAAGAATTCTATGACCCAGCAGGCAGAATGGTATAGTGGAAGGAGTGTTACCTTAGAAATCTGGTGACCTGCACAAGATAGACACTTCCAACTCACTACTGGGGAGGCCCTTGGCCAGTAACATCACCTCTGGGTGTGTTTTTCTACATCTGCCGACTGAGGAAGTTTGGACTAAGTACATGTCTGCTAGGACCTATGTCTCAAGAATGAGTGTATAACCATCCCCCCTCCCATCTTTTCACAAGTGCTAAACTAAGGTACAGTTTAAAGATTTGTCCGGGGACACACTGACAATAAATGGAGAACCCGGGCTTCTGACCCCCAAGTGTTCTACCACTGAACCAGAGAGAGCACTTTTTAAAGCAGCTTTTCTTGACTCATTACTCTGAACAAAATATTGGTGATTTTCCCAAACACGAGTAATCTGTAGAAATCAGTTTGTTTTTAACGTTCGAAGGAGGTTTAAATAGCTCCTAATTTAGGAGCAAAAGTTTTAAATTATTTTTCTGGAATGTGAGCCCCCAGAATAAAAAAAAAATCTAGATTCCTATTTTGGTGAATTTCAGTAGTGCTCATATATTCAGTGCTCATATATGTCTCTTTACCAACAACAGTGTATTATTCTACTTATATAAGAGAGGTAAATTATCCAAGATTATCTTAAGAATGCTTTCATTAATATTCTAGGAGTTACCTGCTTTCTGTACATTGTATGAGGCTGCAGCAGTAGAGAAAGAAGGAATTTGCCCAGGGACACCATGTAAGGCAAAAGACACTGGAATCTGACCTGGAGGGAGAGGCTGTGCTCCAGCCTTCTGTGTATGCAACTGGCCAAGTGGGGTGGTGGGATGGAAAGACTGAAAAGGCTGGGAAGTGGAAGAAGGACCACATGTGGGCACTTCAACAGGCCCCTGCATAAAGTCACTGAATTCTTCTTCATCAAGAAAGGCAGATGATGGGGAGACAGTTTTAGTAGAATGAGATGATGTGGGATAATCTGCAAAATGGAAAATGGCAATGAAACACATGGAAATGAAAATCAACAAGGAAAAAGAAATTAAGATGTAGTACAATTCCAAAAGAATATACTGAAACATGAACAGCAGAGGTGAACAAGAACTAACATGCAATGAGAGTCAAATGGAATTACTGAATGAATGAAAAACACTTTGATGTCTATTTACACACATTTTTTTCTTTTCAAAGAGCAGTTTCATAGGTATTTTTACATTTTGTTCAAAAACAAAAAAATATAAAACTCAAAATTTCCTTCCTTCTTTTAGTTGGTTTATGCCAGTTCCCCCCTACCCCCGAGACCACTAATAATTTACATCGAAGTGGTGGTTACTTTTGACACCCAAGTCATCTGTTTGGGGTAATATCCTCTCAAACCAGTATGTACCACATATTAGAAAACCTACCTCCATGCTGCTGAATACATTTTGGACAGATAAGTACTCTGATGATTAAATTTTATTATGCCAGATAGAAACAATGCATGACACATACTTGTCACTTTGGACATACCATGCCTAATCCATACACTTCGCATACATAGTTCACATCAGTAAAATTACCACTTGAGGAATGAAAAGTACAAAAGAACATTAAACAAAATACCAAGATGGTACTGTAAAAAGCATCAAGATTGGGACACCATAAAGTGCTAAGTCAAACAACTCAACAGTGAATTTAAGAAAGTAAACCCTGACTGAGGACTATGTTTAAGAGATCTTTGGCTCTAAAGTCTATAAACATCATTGCAGCTCTTTACTGTTAAATGTGAGATTTACTTATGTAATAAACCTTCTCTACAGGGACTTCATTTAATAATATCATTTTTGCTTCTTCACATTTTTTCAAAATCCACAAAATTTTAAATAAATCAACTTTCAAAAACTAGAGTCGCACACAGAAACAGATAAAGGCAACATCATCCCTATCTCCATGTCTGCCCCTCCGCAGCCAGCTTCAAACTGGACCATGTGCCTCTCAGTCTGTTTCTGCTGTTGCTGAGGTACGGCTAACACACACAGTTTCAGGTGCACAACACAGTGATTCGATAAGAGTATACACATTGTGAGATGATCACCACAATAAGTCTAATTACCATTTGTCACTATACAAAGTTACAAAAAATTTTTTCCCCTCATAATGAGAACTTTAAGCCAACTTTCAAATATGCACTACAAAACTACTGACTATCGTCCTCATGCTGTATATTACAACCCCATGACTGTTATTTTATAACTGGAAGTTGGAACCTCTTGACCACCTTCACCCATTTCACCCACCTCCCACCCCACTTTCTTCTGTCAACTACCATTCTCTTCTCCTTCCTTCGTTTTGTTTTTCAGATTCCACATACGAGTGAAATCATATGGTATTTGTCTTTCTCTGACTTATCTCACTTAGCCTGACACCCTCAAGGTCCAGCCACACTATTGCCAATGGCGAGATTCCATTCTTTTTTATGGCTGAGTAGTATTCTGTTGTATACATACACCGTATCTTCTTTACCAATTCATCCATCAGTGGACACTTAGGTTGCTTCCATACCTTGGCTATTGTAAATAATGCTGCAATGAACATGGGATGCGTGTATTTTTTCTAGTTAGTGTTCTTATTTTCCTTGGATAAATAACCAGTAGTGGAATTGCTGGATCATATGGTAGCTCTATTTTTAATTTTTTGAGGAACCTCCACACTGTTTTCCACAGTGGCTGCACCAACCCACGTTCCCACCAACAATACATGAGGGTTCTCTTTTCTCCACATCCTTGCCAACATTTATTGTTTCTTGTCTTTTTGATGACAGTCATGCTAACAGGTATGAGGTGATACCTCATTGTAGCTTGCAATGTGATTTGATTTGCATTTCCCAAGTGATTAGTGATCTTGAACATCTTTTCATATGCCTGTTGACCATTTGTATGTTTTCTTCGGCAAAAGGTCTATTCAGATCCTCTGCCCATTTTTTTCATCAGATTTTTTTTTTTTTTTTTTTTTTTTTTGCTATTGAGTTGTATAAGTTCTTTGTATATTTTGGATATTAGCCCTTATGGGTATATGATTTGCAAATATTTTCTCCCATTCAGCTGGTTGCCTTTTTATTTTGTTGACGGCTTCCTTTGCTATGTAGAAACTTTTTAGTTTGATGTTCTACTTGTTTATTTTTGCTTTTGTTGCCTTTGATTTTGGAATCAGATCCAAAAAAAATCATTGCCAAAACCAATGTCAAAGGGCTTACCACCTGTGTTTTTTTCTAAGAGTTTTATGGTTTCAGGTCTTACATTCAAGTCTTTAATCCATTTTGAGGTAATTTTTGTGTATGGTGTAAGATAGTAATCTAGTTTCATTCCTTTGCATGTGGCTGTTCAGGTTTCCCAACACCATTTCTTTCCCCATTGTGTATTTTTGCTTCCTTTGTCATAAATTAACTGACCATATATGTTTGGATTTATTTCTGGACTCTCTATTCTGCTCCACTGATCTATGTTTCTGTTTCTATACCGGTATCGTATTGTTTTGATTACTACAGCTTTGGGATATACTTTGAAATCAGGGTACATCATGCCTTTAGCTTTGTACTTCTTTCTTAAGACCGCTTTGGCTACTTGAGGTCTTTTGTGGTTCTACACAAATTCTAGGACTGTTCTATTTCTGTGAAAAATGCCACCGGAATTTTGATAGGAATTGCACTGAAATCTGTAGATTGCTTTGGGTAGCACGGACATTTTAACAATAATTCTTCCAATCCATGAGCACAAAATATCTTTCCTTTTTTGTGTGTATCTTCTTCAATGACTGTCACTGATGTCTTAGAAGTTTTCAGTATACAAGTCTTTCACCTCCTTGGTTAAATTTATTCCTAGGTTTTTTATTCTATTTGATGCCAATGTAAATGAAATTGTTTTCTTAATTTCTTTTTCTGATAGTTTACTGTGTATGAAAGTGCCACAGATTTTTACATACTGACTTTATAACTTCACTGAATTTACTAGTTCTAACATTTTTTTGGTGGTCTTTAGGGTTTTCTACACATAAAGTTTCTTCATATTTTTAACTACTTTAAATTGCCTTAACATTTACTAAACTCTAATGCCACAGGAGCAGTCTTTTTAAAAAAAGACTCTCATCTGAAAAATGGGGACACCACATGCTTCTCTTTTGAATTCATAAAATAGAACATTCAATGCTTCCAGGTTTTATGGAAGATGCAAAATGAATATCCAAAACTACTGTTTTAATTAATTTTGTTAAAAAAAAAAAAAAAAGCCATGACCCAGTGAATTCCAACCCCTTCTAAAAATGGTTACGAGAGTGTGGATTTAAGTTCTCAATCTGGGTTCTCAGACCAGCACTCGTAGAAACTAGTAATAATGGAAAACTGAGAGCTACTATGAGTGTTTTTTAAATGGACCCTATTTACCAGCAATAAGGCTGCAAATGCTAAAGCCCTGTTTCTTTATATTTGTAGTTATGTTAATCTATGTGTTATATATATTTTGGCTTACAAACTCTCACAGTGATATGTATGATTAAGAAGAAATATAAAATTACGTGATAGGTTGTATAATCCATAGTTTAAGGTGAATAGTCAGTAGGAGCAGGGGGATTAAGGGATGCCTTTGGTGGGTAAACGGCTGAAAACTCTTTTTATGTACTTTAGGCCTAGGTGTAAGTCCTCAACTGGAGAAGCTCTGGAAACTTCTTGGGCTTGTTTCAAAAAATCTTTTTTTGGATAAGCACAAAGCAGTTAACTAGAAACAGCTGATGCATGCATGTTGACTGAACTCATGAGACCACTTAAATATCAAAAGAACAATTTATTATTTAACAATGAGGTTGTTAAACTACACCTAGTTGTCCGAAAACGGCATTCTATACGGACAGAACAGTGTTTGCCCTAACGATGACCATTCATCTCTGCTTTCTCCCTTCTTCTAAGTTCCATGCAGGGTCTGGTTTCACATTCCAATATCTATTTTTCAATTACTTCCTAAGTATTCCGCTTATAATTTTCATTTTTATTTATGTTTTTCCTTTCTGAACCCAATCTGACTGCTATATCCATTCTCTTTTCAAGCTTGCTATGTAGTTTACTTTGGGGCACACGTGGAATGAGAATCAGTATATAATCTAACTAGTGAATTTAATAGGACAGAGTTAAAGCTGTCCCAGAAAGTCAAGAACTGGTCACTGTGCCAATATTAGATTGTTCCCCACTGATCTCACCTATAAAAGCTTCTACAATACAAGGGTCTAAGATAACATTTATCAACGTAATCTATGCCAGGAGAAAAGAGTACTTGGTTGGCTGAATGAGTCAACAACTCTTCGTCTATTAATGATATGTTATTCTTAACCTCCTGAAAATTTTAAAACATCCAAGTCTTTCTCAGCTAAAAGGATGAGATAAGCACTGACTCTCCACACACACGCAGTGGTCAATTAAACACACAAGAAATAACCTTCCGACGAAAGGAAAATTTTAAATTAAACTTCACCTGGTTTCTTAGGGTGTGATGCAGGAGTAGGGTGCATCTTAGCATCTCTGGAAAATCCATCCAAGTTTCCTTTTATGGCTTCCAAAGCATCATCTCTGCTCTTCTCTCCTGTCTAAGAGACAAGAGATATATGGATATATCTTCACGTATGGCTCACTTCATCCTAGATCCTCCCAAATTGAAAGTACAGATATTGGTCTGTTTTCTATATTTTTACCACGTACTTTGGATAGGGAATTCTCCAAGTCAGAAAAACACTGCTAAGTGTATAAGTACACCAAAGGCATCAAATGACACTGTATAAAACACAAAAATATTAAAGGGTTCATTTATAAACACTTCAGGACACAAATGATATTAAGTATCCTATATTAATTAATATTCAGATCAATTATTAATCTTCCCAAGGAAAGATGGCAAACATACCAATGGTAGTAAAAAAGAATTGAGAAGATGATGGTTAATCTCCCATTCCGTTCAACAGTACAGTGTCTTACAGGAAAAGAAGAATTCTTCACTTTTAGACTTGGATAGACCCAAATGAATCAACCACAGCCTGAGCCTGGGCTGGTGCCCAAGTGACATAATCCACTGAATGAGTGAGAGGCACACGCAGGGTGTATGTGTGCTGCGGGGGTGGAAGACATTACCTTAGGTTTCACACTACTCAGAAGTCTGAGCTTTTGCTTCTGCTCCTCAAACTGGCGTCTTTTTCTTTCTTCTTCTAAGAGCTTCTGCTGCTGTTCAAATCGTTTTCTGAAGGCAAAACAATCTAGTAAAGAACTAGCTTCAGAGATTATCAACTGTGTCATATTCATATTTCTAATAGTTTCAGCAATATCACCTTACACTTCTAGAACTAAAAACCTCACTGCTAATTATATCTGATTTTTTATAACAATACTATTTCCCCATTATATTAATTCCAAAATAAATGAAATGAGTAAACTGTGTTATATTCATACTTCTAATAGTTTTAGCAATATCACCTTACATTTCTAGAACTAAAAACCTCACCGCTAATTATACTTAATTTTCTTATGACAATACTATTTCCCTATTATATTAGTTTCAAAATATATGAAATGAGTCCAAAAAAAGATTTACCTAAATTATAGATATGAATTTATTTCTTGTCTAATTTGCAAGAGAAAGAGAAAACCTTTTGCATTCAAAAATAATCTCAAAAAACAGACAGGGAGGTAGACAAAAAAGAAACTGACTTGGGAAGGCAGTGTTGTACAGGAGAAAGAGCAATGCTTGGGGCATCAGGAGGCCTACATTTGGGTCCAGGCTTTGCTAGTAACTGTGTAACCTGGACTGACAAGCCACTTCATCCTCTGGACTGCACTTTCCCTAAATGTAAAAATTAAAGGGTTGAATTAGAGGGTCCGTAAGGTCCATTCTTGCTTAAAACTTTACAGAAAATTGTATTGCCAAGTATCTTAAAGGCAACATGACTGTACTGGCTTCAAATCTGCATGAAAGAACATTTGACCGCTCTTAAAATAGCAGCTATCATGCATCTTTATGCTTGACTCCTGAGGTCTCTTACTGCTGCTCTTCAGCAAACTGCTTCTGCATGTCTGGAGTGTACTGTGGGCCCGGAGGACGCATTCCCAGGAAAGGTGCTTGTCCCAGGTAAGGCATTCCTGCTGCTTGCATTGGTCCCATTGGTATCCCTGCCTGAAAGAAACAAAAGGCTTAAAAAACACAATTCCTCCTTCTAATTGTTACAGAGAAAAACTATGACTTCCATGAATTCTTACTTAGTGTTTTTATTAATGAGCTATAGAATTTAAAAAAAAATAACAGAGTCAAAAAACACAGGCTAAACATGGGAAGCTCCCCTTACTATGTCACCCTTTTCATTTCCTTGTCTGAGAGGTGACCACTGCTAACAGCGAGAGGTGCGTATGCTTCGAAGCACATGCGCACATACGGGGTATATTCTGGTGAGCTCACTAACCCACACTCTTTGAGAAGCGGTATCATATCTTACATGTCTTTGTATCTCCAGCAACAGATAAGAGCCTGGCATATGGTAGTTATTCCAAAAATGAGATTAAACATCTTTTCCAGTAAGTATGATAGGATAATGAATAATTTGAGCTTATTATCACAGGCCTGATACCCAAACTTTTACAGAAAATAAAATATATTTAATCAGCAATAAGTGATATAGCAATACCACGGTATAAAGTTTATTCAAGCATCCAGAAGTAAGAACAGTATTACACAATAGCTAATCACAAAATCTAACGTTAATAATGATGATGATGATGACACTGATAATGATGATAATGGCTAATTTACACTGAATGGAAATTCTTCTACTCCTCAGCCTTCTCCCTGACAGGCCTCCCTTCTGTTCCCTAACTGAAAGCCGGCTGTCTCCGGAAGCGCTCTCATCTGGAGACTGCTGCTTCTCTTCCACATTTCCTGTAAATAAGGGGAATATTCCTCCTTGCTTCTTCTAAACCTTTTATCCTCTCTCTTCCTTCAAAAACCTGAATACATGCATCCAGCTACTTTAGTCGCCCAAACTGCCTAGTCCATTATTCCAGGATGGCTACTTTCAGTTAGAGTGGATGAAGGATGTGTTTGTAATAAAGCTTAACTCCCCTGCTTATACAAACTTGGTTAATGTAAACTACCAAAATTTAAATTACTTTAAGGTAAAGATTATATTACCACTATGGGAATTAATATAGTCAGATTTTCATCATTTTTTTTTTTAAAGGTTCTTTACCTTTAAGTAATCTTGATACCCAAGAGGCTGGAACTCACAACCCCGAGATCACGAGTCACATGCTCCACTGACTGAGCCAGCCGGGCGACCCTCAGCAATTCATTTTTAATGAAGTTTGTTTTTTTAACAAGACTAAGATCTTGATTTTAATCTAAAAATGTTTGTTGAAGAAATCAAATCACGTTAGTGTTTCCCTCAAAAAAAAAAAGTTCCTCTTAGAAATTATCAAAAATATCCCCTCGTTCTGAACCTTGAAAAAAGTGTACCTCATTGAAACAGTGGAGGATTGTTTTAAGGCCTAGAAATAATATAATGTGGGTAAAGCACCCGGAACACTGTGTAGCATATATGAGTAAAGAGCCGTTATTATAATTATTAAAAATTATACGGACAACAAAGTAATACACTCTCAAAAACAATGATGATCCCCCCTCCCTTTATTTTCCTGGAACAAAGTAAGATTCTGCAGGCAAATACAGAATTAAGGCAATTAGATAAGAAAAATGAACACTTCATGGTTATAATACAGGTATCGTTTTATTGTGTTCATGCCATATGCCAACTCTAGAATGAGGCACTTACATACATTATTCTCAATATATGTAAGATCCTTAGAATTAGAGATATTTCTGATAATGATCAATAAGAATACCTTAATAATAACGCTTATGAACCTCCTCATATGTCCCAGGGAATTTTCTAAAGACTTTACATATATTAATAGACTTTTTATAACAAACCTATGCAGTAGGCACTACTATTATTCTCATTTTACAGATGAGGAAATTGAAGTACAAAAATAGTTAACTACCTTACCTATTGCCGGTAAGTGGCAGAGCCAGTATGAGAACCAGGCAGTGTCTGGTTCCAAAGTCCAGGTTCTCCACCATTAGGCTACGCTGCCTCTCCAATTACCAACAACTACCACAGATTTAGACTTAAAAACAATTTCAATGTGTTCTGTGTCTATTCATCTGCTCAGTCATATACCTGCTCAATGAATAGTAGCAGCTTGGAAGGCTTATGAATAGTTTTAGGACCTTACAACGGGAGTTACAAATAATTCATATTGCTTAATTACTAACACTTTCTATTCTAAATCTTGGGTGGGAGTTTTAATATATACTTACTTTTAGTCATAGTGTGGTTCTCTTGCTGCTAAAAATTAGCACTGTAGTCCTAGGATTACATTTATTTTTTTTCCCAGCTCTATTTAAATATAATAACTTAATCAATTCCCTATTTTTTTTCCAGCTTTCCAGACTGACATACAGCTGACATAATGCTGTCTAATTTTAAGGTATGCGACGTGTTAATGTAATACACTTACATACTGCAAAATGATTAACACCACAGCATTAACTAACATCTCCATCACATCACATAATCACCATTTCTTTCTTGTGAGGGATTAAGTTCCTTTTTAAATTCTTAGTTTACCCAAGGCACATAAAATGCAAAAAAACCTCACTCAACTCATATAGGCCAAAAGACCAGATATTTCACAAAAGTAATAAAGAATGAAAAAAGTACAGGCATTTTTACACACATTGTCTTCCTATTTACAAAATTCTGTTCTTCAGGAAGATTCAAACTTGCTAGATGATATTTTGTCTTTCTCCTACTACTGAAAAGTTAGCTTATACATTTATACAGATTCTTTTTCTTTCTTTTTTTTTTAAGATTTTATTTATTTATTCGACAGAGATAGAGACAGCCAGCGAGAGAGAGAACACAAGCAGGGGGAGAGGGAGAGGAAGAAGCAGGCTCATAGCGGAGGAGCCTGATGTGGGGCTCGATCCCATAACGCCGGGATCACGCCCTGAGCCGAAGGCAGACGCTTAACCGCTGTGCCACCCAGGCGCCCCACATTTATACAGATTCTTTTTTTTTTTCTTTTTTTTTTTTTTTTTAAGATTTTATTTATTTGTGTGACAGACAGCCAGCGAGAGAGGGAACACAAGCAAGGGGAGTGGGAGAGGAAGAAGCAGGCTCCCAGGGGAGGAGCCTGATGTGGGGCTCAATCCCAGATCGCCGGGATCACGCCCTGAGCCGAAGGCAGACGCTTAACGACTGCGCTACCCAGGCGCCCCTATACAGATTCTTAATACATTTTTTTGAAATCTAGATACACCAAAAGGTTAAAGAATACTGATCTCCAGTTATATACCAGGTGGATGACATGACAAATAACTCAGAAATCTGAGATATATCCAATAAACTGCTAAAAACACTAAAGATAAAGAAGTTCACTCCCTAGATGAAGAATATTGAAGGTTACTAAAGATTTGAGTAACTGGAGAGATAGGACAGATTAAAAAAGTAAAAATATCAATTTCAATCAAAATCCCAACAGATTTTATGTGGAATTTGACAAGCTTATCTTAAAATTTATACTGAAGAGGAAAGAACCATGAATAGCTAAAATTCTTTAAAAGAAGAACAAAGAAGATCCACACTAGCAGATATCAAGGCTTACCTTAGGCTAGAAAAATTAGGAGACTAAGGTAGTTACAGATGCAGGGATAGACAGAAACAGCAATGAGATAAATAGAAGAGCTCAGAAACTAACCCAAAGCAAAAGAAATTGGATAGTATAATCTTAGAAATCAATGAGGAAAGAATGGGATATTGATAAATGATTTGGAGACAACTGGCTAGTCAAATGGAAAATAATAAAATTAGAACTTTAGACTCACACTGATGCCAAAGAACAATTCCAGGTAGGTTTAATAAGAAAATATAGGAGAATAATATTATGATCTCAGAGTAGGACTATGTCTAATGAGACACAAAACTCGAATAGTAGAAATGATTTATCCATCTGACTTAACTTTTTCAACACAGGACACCACCACCAAAATTAAAGGACAAACCAAAGTATAGGAGGAAATACCGACAACACAAAAACCACAAAGGCAAGAATCCAGAATATACAATGAACTTTTAGAAATCAATAAAACTGGAACAAATAACAAAAAATTGGAAGCAATATAAATGTCTACCAACATAAGTATACAGACACTCATGCATCGGAATACTACACAGCAGCTATATGAACAAATTTGGCTTCACTCTATAACAGGGATAAATCTAAGGGAGAAACAATGTCAAATAAAAAAATCAAATGCAGAAAAGTACAAACCCTAGAAAATATATAATGTCCATAAATATTCAAACATGTAAAATAGTAGAAGTGTAAGAAGAATACATACGAAAACAATAAGCACTGAATTCTTGATAGTGATAACCATCTCTGGGGAAGTAGAAGAATGGAATTATAACTGTTTTGTTCTATTCTTTTAAAAATATGAAGCAAATACAGTAGGTTAAAATCCAATAAAAGGATATGACTATCTTCATAGAAAATCCTTAGGAATCTATAAAAAAAAATTCCTAGAATAAGTGAGTTCACCAAGGTTGCACGTTACAAAACAAACATACCCAAATCAATCATTTCTATATACTAGCAATGAACAGGACACTGAAATAAAAACAACAATGCCATTTACATTACTCAAAAGAATGAAATGCCTAGATATAAATCTAACATTTAAAGAACTTCTATGCCGAAAACCATACAATGCTGATGACAGAAATCAAAGACCTAAATGGAGAGACATATCATGCTCATGTATTGCAAGAATCCACAAATTAAAGATGTCAATTTCCCCCAAATTGATAAAAAGGTTTACCATAATTCCTATCAAAACTCCAGTAAGATTTTTCATAGATATAGACAACATTATTCTAAAACTTATATGGAAAGATAGAAGAACTAGAATAGTTAAAATAATTTTGAAAAGAAGAATGACATGGGAAGACTTGTCATACAGCCACAGAGATTTAGTCAGTAACCAAAATCTCCCAACAAGAAAAGTCCTGCACCTGATGGCTTTGCTGGTGAATTCTACCAAATATTAAAAAAAAAACCAAAAACAAAAAACAAACAAAAAAAAACACCAAAACTCGGACTTCATGAAAACCTTAAAAATTTGTACATCAAGAAACACTATCCACAGAGTAAAAAGGGAGCCCACGGAATGGAAGAAAATATTTGCAAATCATACATCTGATAAGGGATTAATATCTAAACTATACAGAGAACTCTTACAATTCAACGACAAAAAACCCAATTCAAAAATGGACAGACTTCAATAAACATTTCCCCAAAGAAGATACACAAATGGCCAATAATTACATGAGAAGATACTCAACACCCTTCATTAGAGAAATGCAAATTAAAACTACAATGAGATACTACCTCACATCCATTACAACAGCTACTAACAAAAAAACAGGGGGCACCTGGCTAGCTCAACTGGTAGACCATGCAACTCTTGATCTCAGGTCATGAGTTCAGGCCCCATGTTGGGTATACAGCCTACTTAAGAAAACAAAAGCAAAAACAAAAACAGAATGGGGGTAGTTTGGGGAAGATGGCAGAGTAGGAGGATCCTGAGCTCACCTCCTCCCATGGACACATTGAGACAGGAACTACATCTATGTGACTAACACTGAAAACAACCTGAAAACCGGCAGAATAGACCTTCCACAGCTAATTAAGACCACATCAAAAAGGGTAGGAGGGAAGCTAAATGAAATGGAGTTAAGCAATATGCCTGATAAAGAATTCAAAGTAATGGTCACAAAGATGCTCACCAACTTGAGAAAACAGTGGAGGATCTCCGTGAGACCATCAACAAAGAGAAAGAAAATATTAAAAAGAGCCAGTCAGGGCTAAAAAATTCAACAACTAAAATTTAAAAATACACTAGGGGGAATCAACAACAGATTAGAGGAAGCAGAAGAATGCATCAGCAATCTGGAAGACGGCTTAATGAAATGCAACCAAGCTCAAGAGCCACAGCAACAAAAAGAGTAATAATAAATGAGAGCAGGTCAAAGAGACTCTGTGGTATCACCAAGCATAATAATGTTTACTTTATAGGGACTCCCAGAAGAAGACAGAAAGAAGAGGGAAGAAAACTTACTTGAAAAAATAATAGCTGAAAACTTCCCTAACCTGGGGAAGGAAACAGACATCCAGATTCAGGAATCAGAGAGCCCCCAAAAAGATAAACCCAAGGAGGTCCTCATCAAGACACACAATAATTAAAAAGTAGTGATAAAGAGAGAATTTTAAAAGCAGCAAGAGAAAAGAACAGTTATATACAAGGGAAACCCCATAAAGCTATCAGCTGATTTTTCAGGAGACACTTTGCAGGCCAGAAGGCAGTGCCATGATATAGTCAAAGTGCTGAAAGAAAAAATCCTGCAAACAAGAATACTCTACCCTGTAAGGTTATCATTCATAATAGGAGCGATAAAGAGTTTCCCAAACATACAAAAGTTAGAGGAGTTCATCACTAAACCATCCTTACAATAAATGTTAAAGGGAATTCTTTGGTAAGAAAAGGCCATAATCAGGAGTAAGAAAATGATGAAGGGAAAAAATTTCACAGGTAAATGCAAACATATAATGAAAGTAGATGAATCACTTATAAAACCAGCATGTAGATTAAAGCACAAAAGTAGTAAAACCAATTCTATCTATAAAAAGCAGCCAAGTGATTTGTAAAATAGAAGGATGTAAAGTATGACATCATATACATAAAATATGGGGGCAGGGAGTAAAAATTTAGTGCTATTAGAATGAGTTCAAACTTAAGTGACCATCAACTTAATAGACTGCTACATGCGTAAGAAGTTATACATGAACCTAATGGTAACTACAAATCAAAAACCTGTAATGGAGAGAAAAAATAAAGAGAGAGGAATTCAAACATAATACTAAAGAAAGCCATCAAACCACAAGGAAAGACAGCAAGACACGAAGGAACACAAAAGAATGACAAAAACAACCATAAAGAAGTAACAAATGGCTATAAGTACATGATCATCAATAACTACTTTATTTAAAAGATTTGTTTTAATTTTAATTTTCTTTAAAGTAAGCTCTATGACCAAAGTGGGGCTCGAACTCATGACCCGGAGATCAAAAGTTGCATGTTTTACTGAGTGAGCCAGCCAGATGCCCCTCAATAATTACTTTAAATGTAAATGGACTAAACGTTCAAATCCAAAGACATAGGGTGACAGAATGGATAAAAAAAACAAGACCCACCTATATGCTGCCTACAAAAGGCTTCAGAGCTAAAGACACATGCAGATTGAGATAATAAGGGATGTAAAAACATTTACCGTGCAAACAGAAGTGAAAAGAAAGCTAGGGTAGCAATACTTACATCAGACAAAATGGACATTAAAACAGACTATAACAAGAGACAAAAGGACAAGAGGATACAACAATTATCAATATCTATACACCCAATATAGGACCACCTAAATACATAAAGCAAATATTAACAGACATAAAGAGAAAAATTGACAGTAATACAATAATAGTAAGAGACTTTAACACTCCGCTTACATCAATGGAGAGGTCATCCAAACATGTCCGAATGACACATTAGACCAGATGGACCTAACAGATATATTCAGACCACTCCACCCCAAAACAGTGGACTACACATTTTTTTCAAGTGCACATGCAACATTCTCCAGGATAAATGACATCTTAGTCCACAAGTCTCAATAAATTTTAAAACACTGAAATCATATTATGCATTTTTTCCAACCACAACAGTATGAAACCAGAAATCAACCACAAGAAAATATCTGGAAGAACACAAATAACATGCTACTGAACAATGAATGGGTCGACCAAGAAATCAAAGAGGAAATCTCAAAATACATGGAGACAAATGAAAATGAAAACATAATGGCCCAAAATATTTGAGATGCAACAAAAGCTGTTCTATGAGGGAAGATTATAGCAATACAGTCCTACCTCAGAAAAATCTCAAACAATGAACCTAATCTTACACCTGAAGGAACTAGGGGAAAAAAAAGCCCAAAGCCGGTAGAAGGAAGGAAATAATAAAGATTGCAGCAGAAATAAATGAAATAGACACTAAGAAAACAAAAAAATAACACTAGAAGTTGGTTCTTTGTAAAGAAAAAGAAAATTGATAAACCTTTAGCCAGACTCATCAAGAGAAAAGGACTCAAATAAAACCAGAAATGAAGAAGGAGAAATAACAAATACCACAGAAATACAAAGGATTATAAGATAATACAAATTATATACCAACAAACTCAACAACCTAGAAAAAATGGATAAATTCCTAGGAATATGTAACATTCTAAAACTGAATGAGGAAGAAATAGAAAATTTCTGATTATACTGATTACTAGCAATGAAACTGACTCAGTAATCAAAAATTCCCAAAAAACAAAAGTCCAGGACCAGATGCTTTCACAGGCGAATTCTACCAAACATTTAAAGAAAAGTTAATGCCTAGTCTTCTCAAACTATTCCAAAAAATAGAACAGGAATGAAAGCTTCCAAATTCACTTCATGAGGCCAGCATTACCCCGATACCAAAACCAGACAGACACTACAAAAAAAGAAAATTATAGGCCAGTATCTCTGAGAAAAATAGATGTAAAAATCCTCAACAAAATATCAGCAAACCAAATCCAACAATACATTAAAAAAATCATTCACCATGATCAAGTGGGATTTATTCAGGAATGCAAGGGTGAGAGGCTCAATATTGGCAATCAGCATTGATATATCACATTAACAAGAGAAGGATAAAAACCGTGTGATAATTTCAGATGTGGACAAAGCATTTGACAAAATACAAACCATTCATGATTAAAAACTCAACAAAATGGGTTTAGAGGGAACATACCTCAATATACTAAAAGCCATATATAAAAACCCACAGCTAACATTATACTCTATAGTGAAAGGCTGAGAGCTTTTCCTCTAACACTAGGAACAAGACAAGGATATCCATTCCCACCACTTTTTTTCAACATAGTACTGGAAGTCTTAGCCACAGCCATCAGACAAGATAAAGAAATAAAAGGCATCCTAAATGATAAGGAAGAAGTAAAACTGTCAGTATTTGCAGATGACATGATACTATAAATAGGAAACCATAAAGACTCTACCAAAAGACTATTAAAATTGATAAATGAATTCAGTAAAGTTTCAGGATACAGAATTAATATACAGAAATCTGTTGCAATTCTATACACTAATAATGGAAGTAGCAGAAAGAGAAATTAAGAAAACAATCCCATTTACAATTACACCAGAAGTCTCACCTAGGAATAAATTGAACCAAGGAGTATAAAGACCTATACTCTGAAAACTGTATATTGATGAAAGAGACTGAAGATGACACAAATGGAAAGACAGTCCATACTCATGGACTGAAAAATACTGTTAAAATATTCATACTACCCAAAGCAACCTACAGATTCAATGCAATCCCTACCAAAATACCAACAACATTTTTCACAGAACTAGAACAAATAATACTAAAATTTGTATGGAACCACAAAAGAGCTTGAATAGTCAAAGCAATCTTGAGAAAGCTGGAGGTATCACAATCCCAGATTTCAAGATATATTACAAAGTTGTAGTAATCAAAACAGTATGGTACTGGGGCCCTGGGAGGCTCAGTCGGTTAAGCGTCTACCTTCTGCTCAGGTCATGATCTTTTTTTTTTTTTTTTTAAAGATTTTATTTATTTATTCGACAGAGATAGAGACAGCCAGCGAGAGAGGGAACACAAGCAGAGGGAGTGGGAAAGGAAGAAGCAGGCTCACAGCGGAGGAGCCTGATGTGGGGCCCGATCCCATAACGCCGGGATCACGCCCTGAGCTGAAGGCAGACGCCTAACCGCTGTGCCACCCAGGCGCCCCCTCAGGTCATGATCTCAAGGTCCTGGGATCGAGCCTGGCATCGGGCTCCCTGCTTAGTGGGGAGTCTGCTTCTTCCTCTCCCTCTGCCCCTTCCCCTGCTCATGCTCTCTCTTTCTAATAAATAAAATCTAAAAAGAAAAACCAGCTATATGGTACTGGCACAAAAACAGACACACAGATCAATGGAACAAGATAGAGAGCCTAGAAATAAATCCACGCTTACATAGTCAATTAATCTACAATAAAAGAGGCAAGAATATAAAATGGGCTAGGAACACTGGACACCTACATGCAAAATAATGAAACTGGACCACCTTCTTTCACCACACTCAAAAATAAACTCAAAACGGATTAAAGACCTAAATGTGAGACCTGAAATTATAAAACTAGAAGAAAACACAGGCAGTAATTTCTTTGACATTGGCCACTGAAATATTTTTCTAGCTATGTCTCCTCAGAGAAGGGAAACAAAAGCAAAATTAAACTCTCGGGACTACACAAAAATAAAAAGCTTGTGCACAACAAAGGAAATCATCAACAAAACGAAAAGGCAACCTACTGAATGGGAGAAGGTATTTGCAAATAATACGTCTGATAAGGGGGTAATATCCAGAATAATTCAGTATCTATCTGATATATATAATTCAACACCAAAAACACAAACAAGTGATTAAAAATGGGACCTGAACAGACATTTTTCCAAGGAAGACATCAGATGGCCAATAGGCACATGAAAAGATGCTCAACATCAGTCATCATCAGAGAAATGCAAATCAAAACTACAATGCTATCACCTCACACCAGTCAGAATGGCTAAAATAAAAAACACAAGAAATAACAAGTGTTGGCAAGGATGTGGAGAAAAAGGAATCCTCATGCACCTTTGGTGGAATTGAAATTGCTACAGTCACTGGAAAACAGTAGGGAGGTTTCTCAAAAAATTAAAAATAGAATTACCATATGATCTAGTAATTCCACTACTGGGTATTTACCCAAAGAAAATGAAAATAAGGGGCACCTGGGTGGCTCAGTCAGCTAAGAGTCTGCCTTCCGCTCAGGTCATCATCTCAGGGTCCTGAGATTGAGCCCCGCATCAGGTTCCCTGCTCAAGGGGGAGTCTGCTTCCCCCTCTCCCTCTCCCTCTGCCCCTAACTCGTGCTCGTGCTATCTATCTCTCAAATAAATAATGAAAATCTCTAACAACAACAATAAGAGAAAATGAAAACACTACGCACCCCTCTGTTTATTGCCATATTATTTACAATAGCCAAGATATGGAAGCAAACCAAGTGTTTATCCAAAGATGAATGGCTCAAGAAGATGTATATAATGGAGTATGACTCAGCCATAAAAAAGAATGAGATCTTGCCATTTGCCATGACACAGATAGTCCCTAGAGAGTATAATGCTAAGTGAAATAAGTCACTCAGAGAAAGACAAATACCATATGATTTCACCCATATGTGGAATTTAAGAAACAAAACAAGGGAACCACCAAAAAAAAAAAAAAAAAAGAGAGAGAAACCAAAAAACAGACACTTAAGAGAACTAGTGTGTGCCATGTGGATGTGGATGGAAGGAGGTGTGAAAAAAGGGGATCAAGAGTATACTTATCTTGATAAGCGCTGAGTAATGCATAGAATTGGTTAATCATTACATTGTACACCTGAAACTAATATAACACTGTATGTTAACTATACTTCAATAAACAACAACAACATTGCATTCTATGGTAGATTGTTTCCAGCTATTTGCTGTGTTTAAGATTATACAATCCTATGTGATGTACATTCTTCCTGGTATATTCTTCCCCTACTGCTGTTCGTTTGGCCATATTACTTCAGTGAGTAGAAGTAACCGATAAATGCTACCTCTGAGAAGAAGCTTTAAAAGTTGTAACAAGGTTTGGCCATCTCTTTTCCCTATGTCAATTCTGGGATGTCCTAGGTAAGGGTCTCAGGATAAAGAGAACATGGATCGGAGTCACAGCCAACCCACAAAGGACACATACCACAAATGAGAAATAAACCTTTGTTTTTGTAAGTCAGAGATTTTGGGATTGCTGTTTATGTAACATGACCTAGCAAAAGCTGAGTAACATGATTTAAAACCTACAAAAGCTCAATTTAGTCCCATTTCTTTACTGGAGATGAATAAAGAATGATTCTGGAAGTTCTCCTAAATCTTTACATACAACACATAAGCTTTATTTGCTTATATAACTTCAACACAATAGTTTCAACTTAAATTCTTTTTTTTTCTTAAAGATTTTATTTATTTATGTGACAGAGAGGCAGTCAGCGAGAGAAGGAACACAGCAGGGGAGTGGGAGAGGAAGAAGCAGGCTCCCAGCGGAGGAGCCCGATGTGGGACTCGATCCCGGAGCGCCGGGATCACGCCCTGAGCCGAAGGCAGACGCTTAATGACTGCGCTACCCAGGCGCCCCCAACTTAAATTCTGATTGTAAATGCTGAATATTACTTATTTATAAATTATATATGTGTTACTGTACTAATATATTGTATACATGATAAAACATACAAACAGAAAATTTTAAATTAGCAAAAACAAAATATATGCCATTACAATATTTATTTACAGTGTGGAAACTCTTTTGGTTCTGGCTTATTTGTGAAGGAATACATTTATTTTAAAGATTTATTTATTCATTTTAAAGAGACAGTGAGGGGGGAGGGGCGGAGGGAGAGAGAGAGAGCTCAAGCACACTCCGTGTTGAGCATGGAGCCCAGTGTAGGGCTGGGTTCCATGACTCTGAGATCATGACCTGAGCAGAAACCAAGAGTTAGGCACTTAACCAACTGTGCCACCCAGGCACCCCTAATATGTTTATTTAGAAAAAAATACTATAACACTTTGGATTCAGCCATTCAAAGATCTGACTCCTGGATTCAGTTTATTTGGCTACTTGGTTTAAATGGATATCATAGAGAAGATAATTTACAGAGAGATCCAAAATGGAAGAATCCCATCTTATCTTAGGCAGTGCTTACTAAATTCTGATACTATCAATTTCATTCACCAATTCTAAAATTAAAATGTAACGTTATTTGCTTTAATCAGTCAACATCTCACCTGCTCTCACTATATCACCCTTTAATGATTCTCCTTCTATCTACTTTTGCCCTCCTCTCCACCTCCATCCTTCTCTACTTAGCAGTCAGGATGATCTTTCCGAAATACAAATTTGATTGTGTCATTCCACTGCTTTAAACTATTCAATTGAGAGAGAAGTCAATGTATAATTTGGATAAAACAGACTTATTCAAAAATTAGGTTCAAATCCTGGCTTCCTACGCTCTGTGGGCATCCTCACAAACCTGCAGAGTCCTTCTCAGAAAAATGGAGACACTACCTCTTTAAAAAGTTATGGAGATTACATAATTCAGTACAAAGAAGGCTCTAAATCTTCCAAAAAATGACACAGCTCCTTTCATGAGAACAATGTTACTTCTAACAATGCTTCTTCATGGCATCAGGTCCCTGAACTTTCCAAGATGTCATTCTAAAGTTCTTCTAAGCGAGTAATCAAATAAAGTAGTCACCAGATTTTCCTTATATGATTTATCTTGTTTTTTCCCCCCACTCTTATGAACATATCTTTATTTTATTTTGAAGGAAGCCACCTAAGATGCAGACATTTATTTCCAAATATAATATTAAGCTCCTAGTATGTAGCTCTTAGTATGTAACACGTAACAACAAACCATAACTTTGTAAACAATTGGTTAAAGAGGCAAGTACCTGCATGGCAATAGGTCCTTGGGACATCTGAGAACTGTAATTCATTCCTATCATGCCTTGCATATTAGGCTGCATGACAGAGACCATGGGAAATCCTTGCTGCTGCATCGGCATCAGTCCTGCTGAAAAACAAAGGTGTCACTAAAGTCAATGTATTTATTTTTTATTTAAAATAAATTTTTTTTGAGAGAGAGTGTGCGCGTGCATGCGAGCTTGGGAGGGGCAGAGGGAGAGAGAACCCCAAGAGGGCTCCACACCCAGTGCAGAGCCCGACGTGGAGATTGACCTGACAATCCCAAGATCATGACCCGAGCCATAATCAAGAATCAGATGCTTAACCAACTGAGCCACCCCGGCGCCCCTAAAGTCAATGTATTTTAAAGTTTATCTTCTTAAAACCATAAGTACACGAAGGACTTGTTACTTGGGAGGCAGCACAGTTTAGTGGAAAAAGCACAGGCCGTGGAGTGAGACAGACTTGAGTAAGATACCAGTTCCATCAGTTACTTAGCTATGTGATCTTGGGCAAGTTATAAAACTTCATCTGTAAAGCAAAGAAAATAGCTTTTCTACAGAATTTTTGTGCATTCTTAAGAAATGAACAGGATGGCCTAATTGTGATATTTGGCCTTCAAGATGGATCCCAGCAATCTCCGCCTCTTGGTACTCATTCCCCTCACACTGAATAGGGCTGACCAGTATAACCAACAGGGTGTGGTGGAAATGACCACGTGTAACTTCCAAGACTGGTTCTTAGAAGCCACTGCAGCTTCCTCCTTGCTCTCTTCCATCGCTTGCTCTGGGGAAAGCTACTGCCACAGCATAAGAATACTTAAGCCATCCTCTGGAGAATCCATGTGGCATGGAACTGAAACCTCTTGCCCAAAGGCAGCACAACTTTGTCATCTGTATGTGCGAGCCATCTTGGAAACAGACCACCCAGACCTAACAAAACTCAAGATGCCTGCAGCCCTGGTTGACACCTTTACTGCAATTTCTTTGGTCCTGAGCCAAAACCACCCAGTGAAGCCATACCCAGATACCTGATCCGTGGATACAATGTGAAATAATAAAATGTGTATTTTTTAAGTTTTGGGATATATTTTATGCAGCGGCATATAACTAACTATACAATAACATATATACTAATAGCATGAACTGTGGATGCCAACGAGAAATGTCACTTAGTACCTCTGGGACTTGCTTAACTTCTGTGCCTCGGTTGATTTGTAAAACTGGTCAATACCTAATATGAAGTAATGATATTGAAGAAGAAATGATATTCCTCTTCTCTTTCCTTAGATGAATAGTTAATATAACATTTACCACTAAATAGCCATCAGCATGGAAAGCATATAATGCAATGGCAGGAGAACTATCCTGAAAACAGGATTTAGATTAAAGTAACTCCCAAACTCTTCCAATGAAGTATTCCAAAGAGTGGAGGAGACTAAAGATATATACCTTCAGGAATTTAATAAATACTAAGTGCCTACTATATGTTAGGCACGTATTTGGTACACAACTGTGAACAAAACAAAATCCCTCCATGGCCTGAACACAAACTTCACCCTAATTCTGCACTTTTTTTTTTTATAAAGATTTTTATTTATTTATTCGACAGAGATAGAGACAGCCAGCGAGAGAGGGAACACAAGCAGGGGAGTGGGAGAGGAAGAAGCAGGCTCATAGCGGAGGAGCCTGATGTGGGGCTCGATCCCACAACGCCGGGATCACGCCCTGAGCCGAAGGCAGACGCTTACCTGCTGTGCCACCCAGGCGCCCCTAATTCTGCACTTTTATTACATCTATGTTGGTTCTACTATAAGGAGCTTTTAATCAAATGGGTTAGCATGGTGATGGGTATTAAGGAGGGCACGTATTGCAAAGAGCACTGGGCATCAAATTATGGAACATTACATCAACTAATGATGTACTGTACGGTAACTAACATACATACATACATAAGTAAATAAAGGAGAAAAAAATTTTGATTAAAAAAAATTAAAAGTCTGGTAAAGTATACCGCGTTTACCTTGTGGGTTCTGTGTACTTTAAAGGTTATTTACACACAGTTTAATTTCAGAAGCGTGAACATCCATATTTACAAGTAACATTAGTAATAGCATTCATTTATTCATTCAATCATTTATTCAAACATGTGAGGGCCTACTCCTTGTCAGGCACCATTCTAGGGACATGGTAGTCAATAAAACCAGGTCCCTGCCCTCATGGAACTTCACATGTTTTCCTCTTGCCCCTTTGGACCTAAAGTTTTGTTCATTTGGATTTGTTTTATGCAATTCTGGAATGGGTAACTCAGGTACTTACTACAACGTTTAAAGGCATGAAAGTATACACAGTGAAAACCCTCATCTCTCTCTTGTCTCCTGTTTACCTACTCATGATCTTGTGGCTACTCTTGCTGTCAGCTTCTTGTATATGCTTTCAGAAATAATCCATGCATAATTTAAAGCCTTCTAAGGATCAAAAAGTCCATGCTAACATACTTTGTAAAAAGAAAAAATCTCAAAAACAATTCCAAATTCCGGAAGAAAAAATATCATGCAACCTTTTGGGCTCTCTTCTTGCTCTATATGCAGATTTTTACTTGAAAGTTTTATAAAAATGCAAAATCTTGAGCCACAATAATGAATCACTCTATAACGCCTTCCTAAAGAACAAAAGATCTCAAACCATTCAATCTAAATCTGGGACACATCTAATTACAGATAGCTTAAATAATGCATAAATGTCAGCACAATGAAAATAATACAACCGACCCTTGGAAAAATTTACCTGAAATGCAACCTCCATCACTGATTACAAATGGAGACAAAGTCAGTATGAGCCACTGACCACCTGCTACTGAGCTGCTCTTTATCTTTCATCTCTACGGGTGACCTGGGAGTCTCTGTTTCTCTAGCAATTCTACCATAAGCAATCAACACTGGCTTTGTGAGAAGGGCCAGTTTTCAGAAGCAGATTGAGATGCGTCAGGGGTACAATGAAGAGGGTATGAGCAGGAAGAAGAGAAAGGCAGACATATTCTTTCTTCAATGCTGTGTCCCAGTGGCACAGCAGCATAAGTCAAGATTGGACCCCTTCATACGGTTGCTCTAAAGACACAGCTAGAACTGATATTGGTAGGCCCTTGTCTGAAACAGAGAGAAGGGATATACCCAGTAAAGAAATTGAAAAGAATAAAACGGAGACTTAAAAAATAATTTATACTGCATGAGAATATATGATCTCTTACATACATAAGACCAAATTCATATAGAGAAAACATGGCAGTACAGAATAATTAAAGAAGTTCATTTACTCATTCAACGAACACCCACAGAGACCCTATAATTTTCTATCAGTATGCTGGGTACTGCAGGTACCAACGAGCTTAAGGCAGACATAGCTTCTGCCCTGCAGAGCTAACCATCTAGAATTATACAATTTTTGAGAAATTTGAAGAATAGCTGGCATATGTATAAGTTCAAGACTGTAGAAAAACTTTATTTGACAGCAACAAGACTTTTTTTATCCACTTAATTCCCAAGTTCAGAAACATGAAAGTGAAAACTTTAAAACTTCAGCTTTCACATACCTTGAGGGGGTCTCATTCCACCTGCAACCGGAAACATGAAGCTGAAAACAGAAAGAAAACTATCAGGATCTTAATATACACAAAGATTTCAAATAAAACATGTAATTTTTTTACATAAACAAAAGAACTATAGACAGAGTCCTGCCATTTGTCCTGTAGTACAATCCTCAGTATCAACACAGACTGAATGTCCATAGGCTGCATGACAGCATGTTAGCGTAGGGAGAAAATTTGTTTTTTTTTTTTAAAGATTTTATTTATTTATTCGACAGAGATAGAGACAGCCAGCGAGAGAGGGAACACAAGCAGGGGGAGTGGGAGAGGAAGAAGCAGGCTCATAGCGGAAGAGCCTGATGTGGGGCTCGATCCCATAACGCCGGGATCACGCCCTGAGCCGAAGGCAGACGCTTAACCGCTGTGCCACCCAGGCGCCCCGGGAGAAAATTTTTGAACTGGAAAACAGAAGACCTTGAAGCTAGTCCTGGTCCTGTCCCTGCGTGGCTTCCCTGGATTCCAATTTCTCCATCCATAAAATGAGAAGGCTGGATGAGATTCAATTCAGCGAACACGGACTGAGTCCCTACTACATGGAGGAACTGGATCAGCTCACAGTCTTGTTGGAGGCATGCATGTGGGCAACAAACTCTAATACCAGGCAGGACGTGCTAAGTGCTGCGAGAGGTCCAGAATACTAACAGATGAAAAGAAAAAGATTAATTTGATGGGTTACAGCTCAGGGCGTTTTGTGAACATCTGTTTTTAGCTGAACCTCAAAGAGAGTCACGCTGCAGTTTGAGTGAAAGCCCTGAGGCCAGAGCTGTGTGTTTAGAGAAATGATTTAAGGCTGACTATAAGATAGAGGATTAGAGAAGCAGACTGTGGAGGACCTCTGATTTTCCTTTGAATACTATATGAAGGCAGAGATTGTTCATTGCGGTAAAATACACGTAACAAAGTTTTACCATTTTAACCAGTTATAAGTGTATAGTTTGTAGTGTCACGTTCACTCACGATGTTGTACAACTATCGCCACAACCCATTTCCGGACTTTTTCATCATCCCTAATAAAGACTCTATACCCACTAAAGAATAAGTCCCCATCACCCCCTCCCCCAGCCCCTGGTGGCCATTACTTTTTGTCTCTATGAATTTGCCTATTCTAGCTACCTCAGATTAAGTGGAATCATACGATACTTGTCCTGCCTGTATGTGGCTGATTTCACTTGACATAGCGTTTTCAAGATTCATCCACGTCATAGCCAGTATCAGCATTTCTTTCCTTTTTATGGCTGAATAATAAATACTCCATTGTATGTATGTACCACATTTTGTTTACCCACTCAACTGTTGAAGGATACGTGTGTTGTTTCTACCTTTTGGCTGTTGTGGATAATGCTGCTATGAACGTTGGTATACATGTGTCTGAGTCTCCCTGTCAATTCTTTTGGATGGATTTATACATACACATACATACATACACATACACACACACACACACACACACACACACACACCTCGGAGTGGAATTGCTGGGTCATATAGTAATTGTGTGCTTATTTTCTGAGAAACTGCCAAACTGTTTTCAACAACCGTGGCACCATTTTACATTCTCACTAGCAACGCATGGGGTTCCAATTTCTGCACAACCTCACCAACACTTGTTATTTTGTGGGGTGTTTTTTTTAATAATAGTTATACTAAGGGGTATGAAGTATTAGCTTACTGTGATTTGAATCTGCATTTCCCTGATGTCAGAGGTTCTAAGTAGGAAAGTGAAATAATCAGAAATGCGGTTTAGGTTTTTCTAGGAACATGGTAAAGCAGAGAATATTTAAAGCAAAAAGAACCAGCTAAGAAACTACCACAATAGTCTTAATAAGAGATGAAAATGGCCATAAGCAGGGTGGTGGGACTAGAAAAGAAGAGGTGAATGAAAGCTACTCAAAAGGAAGAATCAAGAGGACTTGGCAATTGCCAGGATGGGGGAAAAGCAGTAAAGAAGCAGAAAGGGCTAAAGATCACGCTGAGATTTTGAGCCCGAGCAATGGCAAGGATGGCGATACTGTTTCCTAAAAGAAGGAACCCTTGAATAGGTTTGGAGAGAAAGGAGGAAGATTGCTCCTCAAAGAGCAAACTAGCAGGCAATCAGAAAAGTAACTCAAGCTAAGGAGAAGGGCCTAGATCAATCTAGGTAGGCTTTTTTTTTTTTTTTAAGATTTTATTTATTTGAGAGAGAGCGAGCGAGCACAAGCAGGAGGAACAGCAGGCAGAGGAAGAGGGGGAAGCAGGCTCCCCGCTGAGCGGGAAGCCTGATGCAGTATTCGATCCCAGGATCCTGGGATCATGACCCAAGCCGAAGGCAGATGCTTAACAGACTGAGCCACCCAGGCGCCCCTAGCTAGACTCTTTTAAATAAAGGTAACAACAAAAAAATTATGCCCTTGTTGTGAATGAAATCGCTAAGGGAATGTGCATATACAGGGAGAAGACACCAAAGGGCAACTTGGAGAATTCTTATGGTAAAAACTGAATAAGGAATGGTCACTGAAAACCAAGGGAGTTAATTATAATTGAGTGATAACTAAGGAAGGACCACATTTCAGAAAGAAGGAAGTAGTTACCAGTATCTAATGATGTAGAAAAGGTGATCAGAATGAAGATTAACAAAAAAGCTCACTGCTTCCAAAAATGCTGATCTTTGAGTAAGCAGTGTCAAGAGGAAGAGAAACTCTTGGACCTGTAGGGAGAAAGGTTTAGGATAGAAAAGATATACTTAGAAATTGATAAAACAAAGTTTTTTGGGGAATGAGATTAACACAGGAAGGTAGCAAAAGAGACCTGCTTTGAAAAGGAAGAGGGACTTCTTTCTATGAGGCTGGAGGGAAAGAAAATGGGACAATTCAAGGAAGAAAAAGTCTGAGTGGGAAAGACTCGATTTGGGAGTCAAGGATCTGAAGGGGGTTTCGGATAATCTTTAAAGAATCTAGTGAAATCCAGAATTATATGCCAAATTTATGTGTCCTTGCATTTTTCTATTGTATATTACTTCCTTTCCAGGAAAAAGGCTAAACACCAAACATTAGAGTCTTTTAGCTCTATTAATATTTTTAATTTAAAAAAATTTTGGGGGCGCCTGGGTGGCTCAGTCGTTAGGCGTCTGCCTTCGGCTCAGGGCGTGATCCCGGAGTCCTGGGATCGAACCCCACATCGGGCTCCTCCCCTGGGAGCCTGCTTCTTCCTCTCCCACTCCCTCTGCTTGTGTTCCTTCTCTCGCTGGCTCTCTCTCTGTCAAATGAATAAATAAAATCTTAAAAAAACAATTTGTGGTTTACAAATTCTAGCTGGATAGCTAGTTATATGTGATTTACAGCTTTGTAGAGGATTTGAACTGTTAGCAAATTCTACCACAAGCAGTCCCACACACAAAGAGAGGCTTGAATAGTGAACAGCTTTTCTGAACTGCACACAAGACATATTAGCTAAACTGTGCGTTACCCGGATAAGATGTTTAAACTGCAAGTTGAAATTTGGTACTATCGCTTTTTAAAAAAGCTACTCACACATACTAAGATTTATAAACTTAGGAGGAATGCATTTAAATAATCAACTTGTCCAGACTTCTCCAAATCAGTCTTAAAGATTACAATTACCAATATGGCTTAGTGGCTAAGTACAAACTAGAAACTCAAGTTATATTTTCTTTTTTCCAGTTCAGCTATAAATTAACTGTAAAGTTCTTTGCAAACCCCTTCACCACCCTGTCCTAGTTCCCCCTCTGTCAAATGAGGACACAGAACGGCAAGTTTGCCAAGGCCCCAACTAAGATAACCAAATAGACAAGAATAAATGTATAGGATGTATAAACGTTACCTTGAAAACCAGTAAAAACTAAATTAAGAACATTACTGACAAAATCATTTACTCCAGTAATTACTTAGCAACCCAAACTCTTTAGTGACTTATGTACCATTCATGATTCTCTGGAATGCTTAGACAACTAACAACAACATGCTTCAAGACTGGGTAGACAAGCAGCTAAGACACTTGTAAGACAGCAAAAGTTTGGCAAAAAAAAACCATCAAAAAACAAAAAACCTCAAAAACCCAAAACCTATAAACTGGGCAGCAAGATGACCAGCGATTTAATTTCAAAGGTAAAACCACTATTTCTTACCAATACCCAAGTATGAAAGCAGAACCAGGAGGTCTACTTGTCACATGCCTATCCCATTCATCCTTCCCTTTCAGTTACCTTTGCTACTAACCTTCCCTCCCCAGGCAAGGACTCCAGCAAAACCTCCGCCTCCAGCCTCGCAAACTCCTAATACAGAGCACAGGTGAGATGCATCTTCCTAAAGGACCATTTGATAAGACCACTCCTGGTATCATAATCATTCCCCCTTAACCTCAATTTCCTTACTTTATATCCAAGGCCTCCTCCAGTTTTAGCATAACTTTTTCAGTTTTATCTTACAAAACTCGTCTCCCACAATCCATCTGGCCTTACTTGCTGTTCCCTTAGTGTTCAGTATGCATTCACATTTCTTATGACAATCCCTTGACCCCTTCCTCTCCTCCAAATGAGGCCCAGCTGAAATACCTCCTTTGCTTTCAATGTAGCCTAAATCCACAAATATTTACAGAATGTTTTCTATGTTACTATGTTTCTATGTACTAAAAGCAGTGGAAGATGAAAAGATGAGGAAGTCCTTAAGGAGCTTGTAAAAGAGAAGGAAAAACATAGACAAGCTCACAAATGATAATATCCCAGAAGGCTACAGACTAATCAAGATCTTTCTCTCCGCTGTACTTGTCTTTAAAAAAAATTATACTTCTCATCTCTTGGGTAAATTTTGTCCTTTATATAACTCTACCATTTATTCTAAAGTAGCCCAACGATGATACCAATCAAAAATAGGCTAATGTTAATGAAGTTGGAAAATGCCATTGCTTTTTGTTTAGTCTCTCAGAACAGAAACAAGTACCTAAGAAATATGGTACCTTATAGTTCCCGGATTTTCTCCTTTAAAAGCTGAGAAAGGCTGCCTGGCTCTTTTTCTTTTCCCTTAAAATAGACTTAGGCTATCATAATGTTAACTTCCTTATTAAATAAACTCAGCCCTCACCGCTGCTCTCTAAAAACTGTAATTCTTTCTTTATTGAGCATACAGCTTTTTGGCCTCAGAAAGTTTTCAATATATGTAACATATACCACACATTTTGCAAGGTAAGGAACATTTAAACCACTTTTCTCTCCCATATATCCTCTAGAGTTTTATTTATTCATTTTTTAAGATTTTATTTATTTGTCAGAGCATGGGTGAGCACATAAGCAGGGGGAGCAGCAGGCAGAGGGAGAAGCAGGCTCCTGCAGAGCGGGGAGCCTGAGGCAGGACTGAATCCCAGGACCCTGGGATCAAGCCCTGAGCCAATGGCAGCTGCTATCCGGCTGAGCCACCCAGGCGTCCCTGTCCTCTACAGTTTTAGAATTCGATGTTACTCCAACCTTTATAGATGAAAGAAATTTTAAAATCAATCATTCTAACTTCTATCACAATTCAGGCCATACTTATTTTTAAAAATGAGTGTTTGTGGACTGGTGACATTAAAACACTATAAACTAAGGGGGGATGATGCATTCAACTTTCTTCACATGAGGCCCTCCACACACACACACACACACACACACACACACACACACACACAACAGAAACCAAACCAACCAAAAGAAAACCCATAGGCCTAAAATACCAAATTAAGTTTATATTTTTCCAGAACTTAGTGCCATGATTAATCATATACTTGATTAAATTAATACCACTCAAGAACATATCAGAAACCGTCATCACATATAGAAAAGATTGTCTTCTGCAGCCAAAAACTGACTTACATCAAGTATTCATGAAAGATGCTAATGAAACAGTGTAGATTAGAAAACAAAAGTTTTAAATCTAAAATAAAAGATGTGTAGAAGAAATGGAAAATGGGGCTGCACGCAGGTGGTTCATTCAACAGCCACTGCCCTCTTTTCCTAGTATATATATAAGCACCTGCAGGTGATAACTTTAAATACTTGACACTTCTTAGTGTTCCTGACTCCAAAGCTAAAACACTGCCTACCAAACACTAACACCTTGCTTTCCAAAAATAATTTAGGATGCTGAAGATAAAAAGCTAATTTTATCTTCTAATGTGTATGCACTATGAGTCGGTTAACAAAACAAACTCGTACTAGGTCATTATTATAGAAGTGGGGTGAAAACTTCCCCGAACAAAGGATTTCCTTAAACGACGAACTCGTCAAGTTGCAGACGTTCTTCTCCTTTATCATTCTGGATATGAGAACCACAGGCAATTTTTATATGACAGAGGAGAGATTTATTTAAGGACTAAGTAAAAGTCTGGAAGCTTTGTTCTAATAACTGCGTAACTGTTGTTTAATAGTGATTTGATTTTAATAAGGAGACAAGTCTTATGAGTTACGTCTACAAGAGCTCTATTTATTAATTCAAAGGTCTTCAGCATTTCCTGCTGTTTCTCGTGTGTTGTTAAGGTGATAAAAAGGACAGGACATTCTAAACGGGGAAGACAAATAGTACACACACACACATCTTGGAAACAGCTGTTCAGTTTTGTGAGATTTTTCAGAGCCTTCACTACCCTAACCCCGGTCAAAACCAGAAAGCCCTAGGAAAGGGAAGTCTGGTCGCTCGGAGCCAGCCCGGGCTGGAAGCGAGGCGTTGGGGTTCCTGCTCTCCCCAGCCCCGGCCGGGGGCCAGCCCAGCCAAGCGGACCCTCACCTCCTGCTCCTTTTCCTCCTCTCCTCCCCGCACTGGGACGCTCTCGCTCGCTGCTCGGCCCGTGAGCCTGGGAGACAGGAGTCGGGCGCCGGGGTCCCCCCGCCCCCTCGGCCTAGGTCCCCGGAGGACCCCCTTCTCCCGTAAACCAGTGCCAAAGGAAAAGGGGTCGAAGCGAGTGAAAACCGCCATAACCGCCACACAGCCCTCGCCCCGGCGGGGCCAACCCTGGGGCCTGGCCCGGCTCTGCACACCCACCTGCCTCCCCCGGCAGACCCAGCGCCGGCTCCCGCGGCCCCGCCGCCGCCAGCTCCAGCTCCCGGCCGCAGCGCCATCTTGCTCCGGGCCCGCCGCCGCCACCTTACAAGCAGCTGTCAGCTGAAGACAGCCACTTCCGGGGCAAACGCCAGCCCCTCCACGCCGCAGACTGGGCGGCGGGGCGGAGCCGTGCGCCCACGTGACCCTCCGCGCCCCGGGGAGGGGGGAAATGCGGCGCGCCCTCGTCACGTGGCCTGACCGCAGCTAGGGGTCCTCCGAGCGCGATTCTAGCTCTGGGGTTGCCTGGGCGGCTCAGGCGAGCTTATTCATTCTCTGCCAAGGCCCTCCCGAGAGCCCGGCTGGAGGCCGAGCGGCAAAGCGTTGTCCCTCCGTTTGAAAAACCGGCATGTTGGTTAGTGGAAAGTGGAGATCGAGCCTTGCTTTTTAAACTGAAATGATGGGTGTACGGGTGTTCTTTTATTCTTCTCACACATAAAGAATGGGTGGGTCCTGGACGCTCCTTTGATAGCTTCACAGCGCTGATCAGTGGTCGCCTCTCTCAACTCGGCAGCTTCCTTTTGGCACCCACCCCAGAAGATGAAGGTATTTAAAATTTAGTGAGGCAGCCTAGCGCAAATAACCCTAGCCCGTATATAAAACCTTCGATGCGCACCGTTCGTGTGTTCGGTTCTGCCACTATGCCACCCAATAATCCCTGCTTTTCCTATACTTGCAAGCAGGGGCAAAACGGTGTTTGGAAAGCAGTCCATCATTACTCTGAATATATATATATAAAATCTGGCCATATTTTTACTTTTTCCCCCTCCTCGAACTACTGCAAGTAAAATACAAAAAGTCCAAGGTAAACTTTTTCAAGCCTTTATGCAGAGTTTGCTTATTAGCAAGTAGTGGATTAATTATAATTAGCTTTATCTTTCCCTCTTGCCCCAAGGCTTTTACAGGGAAACAATTTGTAATAATAGTTATCTTTTATTGGGCACAAATGCTGGAACCATACTGAATTTTTTCAAATCCTCAGTGTCCCTAAGAGTGAGTATGGGCATTTTGCAGGTGAGAAAACCAAGGTTAAAAGAAGTTGTAATTTGCCCAGGTCATAGACTTGGAAAGGAGCAGGACCAGGATTCAAACCCAGGTGTTTCACATAAAAGCCCTTACTCATTTCACTAGCACAGCTATTCAGTTATCATGTATTCTCTTCATAACGGTCTGCTAATTTCATTTCTCTTCTTCTGTAGGTGAAACTGAAATTTGTGTAGCATATAGTCCCAACTGATATTGAAGTGCTAAATTCGGTATTAATCCACTGAGAAACCAAGTTAATACTGGTGTTTGTAGCCACTGTTATTTAAGGATGGGTAGTTACACAGGAGGAAATACTAAAAAGAGGAAATAAAGTCAAATGAAGGGAGTATATCAGGATCATAGAAGATGTGATCTCTTATGTCTGCCAGATACTTTGTTCTTTGCCAGTGGATTCCTACATCTGCTAGACTCAGCACAGGTCAGTCTTCCATGACATCAGATGCTGTCCTCTGATGCTTCAGTACCTTGGCCTTATGTCTAACTCAGCATTTACCACGCTATTTGTTCCTTTACTCTATACCCACCACTACACTCTAAGGGCACAGACTGTGTTACTAAGCCTTGTATTCCTAACCAAATATATCATGTTTGTTTAAGGAATATTTGGCATTCATTTATAACATGTCAGGCACAGAGCTAGGCACTTCCAATAACTGAGACATAGTTGGTATTACCCCCAACCTCATACATGAAAAAAACAGAAGCTCTGAGAAATTACAGAACCTATTCAAAGTCATACAGCTGGCAATAGGTGGCACCATCACGACTTCCAAGATACATAGAGTCAAGGATCTGTTTGTAAGAACAAAGAAAAATCACATGCTTGTATGTATTTTTTGCACCTTGCAGCAAACGGTCTCCATTTACATAAATTCTGAAGAGGAACAATTCGTCTCATTTAAAATATTCAAGTTGGGGGGCGCCTGGGTGGCACAGCGGTTAAGCGTCTGCCTTCGGCTCAGGGCGTGATCCCGGCGTTGTGGGATCGAGCCCCACATCAGGCTCCTCTGCTGTGAGCCTGCTTCTTCCTCTCCCACTCCCCCTGCTGTGTTCCCTCTCTCGCTGGCTGTCTCTATCTCTGTTAAATAAATAAATAAAATCTTAAAAAAAATAATAATAATAAAAAAAAATAAAATATTCAAGTTGGAGTCTATCTGTCCTGACACTAGAATAAAAGGCTGAGAATAAAGGAAATTAATATGTTCAATTCAAATACTGCTGAGGTAAGATTATTTATAGTATTGTAGTAATATTGATAATAACTACCATTCATGTAAGGCAGCATTCTAAGTACCTTACATGTATGAAGTCAACTTCTTATTCCAACTGTACAAAAACTAGCAACTAAGAAGAATCTGCTAATAGTGAATAGTCTCCATCACTGTAAAATCTTAACTCTTTACCTTTGGCAGAGACCTGTTTATTACTAAATGGGTGCAGGGCCATAACGCCTCAGGAAAGACAAGCTGTAAGGGAATGCAGCCACAGCTGTATCAAGTAACAGGAACGTTCTTCCTTATCAGGATAAAGTGTTTATCAGTTTTCAAGCAAAGTCATCTTGAATGGAAACAGACAGGAAAGAGCATGATTAAATGATGGAAAATGGAAGTAAGAAAGGGAGAGGCTGACCATAATCTTGTAGCTGCAACATTATGACAGGTAAGGTACGAGCTCTTTTACCGATGAGGTATAAGGGATTTAACAGACCAAAGAATTTAAAATCCTAAGGAACCTGAGTAACCAGCCACGGAAGAGGCTCTCTGTTGTGGCTCATGCCACAAAAAGGCCATTGACAAATTTAGAAATAGTAAAAGAGACTAATAGGTCTCTTCTTGGTAAACAGTCTGTGCTGCTGCTTGTCCATTCAAACAAACAAACAAACAAAGTGAGGGTGGGGGTGAAAAGGGGTATTTATTTCATCTCAAGGCTTGATTTTGGAATCTGGTTCCAGATGCCTCTCCACAGCATACATCACACCTTCCTTCACACTGAAGGGGAAAATCCTTAAGAGTTCACCACATTTGGGTATTGTTAATTTTAGCACAAGCTTTTATTCTTCTATAAGAAGTATCTCTCTGGATTCACACCACAGAAATGTGAATGAATGTTATTTCCATTGTGTAATAATTTAAAAGTCACCTACAAATTGAAATTTGACATGATGCATTGATAGTTTAGGATCATTTTTCATCAGTCCCACATTCTTATAGCTGATTTCAAATGTTACGGGTGATTACAGGATTTGAAGTATTTCATGAAAACAACATTCGTGCTGGGATCATAAAATTCCATTTCTGATACAGTCTTTTAAAAAGTCTGTTTTTAACTTTTGTCTTCAAGAGCTGCTTTCTTCTTGCTATTCTGACCAGTGACCTTTTTCCTGTGACAAGAAAATTAAAGAAAGTTGAATCCAAAATTCAAAATATATGTACTTTCTAAAACTCTGCCAGTTTAATAAACATTTCCTGAAACCTGTATAATCACATATACGAGACCCTAGGAACCCAAGGATGCATTAGACGTGGTTTTTGCCCTTTAGGAAACCACAATCACCTAAGTGAGACAGAAACATCACTGTAAACTACACTGTAACATGGTATAAAAGATGGAGTCTGACTCTGACATTACTAATAGTTAAGAGTTCACATTGATTAAGTGCTAGATACTGTTGTGTTCTGTATGTATCAGCTCAGATAATCTTCCTAACTTACGAAGAAGATTCTGATATTACCCTCATTTTACAGATGAGGAAAATGAGGCAGAATGGTTGAACAACTTGCTGATCATCACACACTGGTAATAAATATTAGATATGAACCCTGACAGTCTGATTTTAGAATCTGGTAAATGCCATCAATTAGGGGCGCCTGGGTGGCGCAGTCGTTAAGCGTCTGCCTTCGGCTCAGGGCGTGATCCTGGCGTTGTGGGATCGAGCCCCACATCGGGCTCCTCAGCTGGGAGCCTGCTTCTTCCTCTCCCACTCCCCCTGCTTGTGTTCCCTCTCTCGCTGGCTGTCTCTCTCTGTCAAATAAATAAATAAAATCTTTAAAAAAAAAAAATGCCATCAATTAAGCTAACAGAGGAAAAGGAAAAATGTTGGGAGAAAATAACCAATGTTTGCATTCTACAGTTTACTAATGCAAAGTTCCTGGACGTATACTAACTTATTTAATCCTCAACCAACACTGAGTAGCAGAGTTGGCATGATTTATGTACTTATTTCTATCATACACTGGGGGAAGTGACTTGTCCAAAGTCATACAGGAAAAGGTGATATGAAAGCCAATCCTTCTGACTCCAAATCCAACTTTTCCCTCTACTCTAGCAGGCTGAGTTTGTAGTGCCTGAAGTGAGGTCCATAGGCAACAGGATTCAGATTTATATGGAAAGCTGGGCCTGGAGATACGGACTTCAGAGTTCTCGGCAAGGTGTGGGTAGGATCATTAAAGGAACATCTAGAGTAAAAAGGTAAGCTGGAGTTGGATCAGGTGTTGTTTACATGCTCTATTAAGAAGGATGGCTTTTCAATGTGAAACAACAGAGATGGCCACAGCATCTTAAGTGGGGGGCTGAAGTGACAAGATTTATATCAAGTGTCCTCAAAGTCTCAGTGCAGCTAAGTTTTAACACCTCAAGTATGAATGCTACAAACTTATAAAAAATCAACATTCAAATTATAATTCTTTAAAATATTGCTGTTTCTTATGAAAATTCAACATAGCCACCATCTTACTACTGATTTCTGACTTTTTGTTAAAACTTTTATCAGCTGTTGATCAGAGCTTGACGAGATTACATTTCTAATGCTAGCTTTAAGATCACCCAAAGAGGGGCGCCTGGGTGGCACAGCGGTTAAGCGTCTGCCTTCGGCTCAGGGCGTGATCCCAGCGTTATGGTATCGAGCCCCACATCAGGCTCCTCCGCTATGAGCCTGCTTCTTCCTCTCCCACTCCCCCTGCTTGTGTTCCCTCTCTCGCTGGCTGTCTCTATCCTGTCAAATAAATAAATAAAATCTTTAAAAAAAAAAAAAAAAAAAAAAAAAAGATCACCCAAAGAATAGGGTTCTGATGCATTCACAACAGTTCTGATACAGCCCACCACAAGAAAAAGTCTAATGAGATAGATTAGGTGACCAAAGTGCCCAAGCAGAGTGACCATCTCTACCAATCCACCGGTTTAAGTGTCAGCCAGAAACTGTTGCTACAAAAAATTAAAATAAAAAATGTTCTTAGTGAACTAACAAACATGAAATACGTATAGACACAATTAAAATGTTTTAAGCTTTCAAATGATACTTTTGTAAGTTTGTTGCATTTATTCTTCCCAAGTTATTAAAGCTTAAAACTGCACTAAAACTTTGGGACACTGTGTACACTCTATATCCTTGAACTAAACAGTACTTCTCATAGTCAACACAAAATGTCAAGTAAGACTCTTGTTCCACTTAGAAGTGCATGCCAGTTTTTATGCCTTTGTTCACCTTGTCCCTTCCACATGCCTAAATTTACCTGTCCTTAAAGACAGTTCTACCTCCTTGAAGCTTTTTGTAACTACACCAATTCAGAATATTTGTCATCTCCAAACTTCGATTTTATTTAAAAACTATTCTCTAATGTTTTTTCATGTATACTAATCTCCTTTCCCTAACTCTCGGAAAGGGGTCTCATTTTAGATTCAGTCACATATCCAAGTACCTGGCAGGAGAAAAGGTATTTGGTAAATGCCTACATTTTACATGTATTATATATAAACTTGTACTGGCAGAATTTGAAGAGTGTCATTTTCCTTAAATACTGTAAAGAGTAGTACAGGTTAGCACATCTTCATTACCCCTATCAAAAGGTAGTCCTGTGTATATGCTAAAAAAAAATCAGTGTTTTAACATCCTCCTAAAACTCAGCTAAACAACTACAAATTCACTCAAGTCATACTTTTTAGAGGTGTTACAATGTGCTTCAGCATAAGCCTAAGATTACACTGAAATGCTGCCCAGGATGGGGAACTTCAGGGAAGATTCCATCAATGTGAGTCTACAGCCCTCATTGCCTCAGCAGTATGTCCTGATGTAGGCTGTGTGGAGGTCATGGGCAGTGCAATTCTAATTCAAAGTGAACTGAAATCATTCCTTCAAAGATAGAAAAACCCAGATCAGTAATATACACATAGAGAAAAATTCCAAGATTGAATCATCCAAGTTCCCAAATCACAGGCAACCTAAAATATATTACTTTTATTACATTCTATAACTGGCTGAACCTATCAATTCTACCTCAAAAAATTTATCCTAAGAGGAAATAATGCCTACTAGAACCATATGACAGAGTCGAACAGTCACTTTTCTCATCATACACTTACCGTTTATGCTCAGCTTTTTCTAAGAAATATTTTGGAGTTGTACTAATGCTCTCCCTTTCCAATGGCTTCTTAATCATCTTTTTCTTTTGTTTGCTGAAAGTTATAAAAAGAGAAAAGAATGAAATTCAGTAGAACGTAACTGATAAGAGCTTAAGCTAAAACTAGTTTGATTCTTGATCACAAAATTCACTTTTTAACCCACTTATGGTTTGTGGTGACACTATCTCCACTTGAAAATGCCAGATTACCCAATAGCATTTAGAGATAATCCAGAGGGATGATAAATTTGATCAATTTTTTAAAGAGGCACTGATTATGATTAAAATATGTCCTGTGTCACACTTATATCCTGTGCCAACAAGCCTTAAAGTTTGATTTGGGGCAATTAACTGCTTTTTATCAGTTTCATGAACTAAAATCAATTCTAAGCATATTTCATTACATTGAATAATTTTTTAAAATCTGAATACTTAACATTTCAAGAATGAAAAAACTGACAAGAACATATTCACAGATATTTAAAAAAGAAACATTTTATCTTAGAATTTCTGAAAGTAGTAGTATTGCTAGTAACTGTAAGAGTGTGAAAGCAAGAATGCATATGGAGGAAAGAGGGAGGGAGGGGGAGAGAAAGATCATGGAGGTAAATTCAAGATTGTACCTTAGTAGTTTCTGGAAACCTTTTATGTATTCTGGCACGGGACATCCGGCCTGCTGTATCACATTGGCAACGCTAAAAAAGGAACCCATAAATATTAATTTGTATCTGGTCAAATTGATGTTCACATACTTAAACCCTCCGTACAATTCGAGAGGAATGAAAACTACACACGCAAGAAAGTAATCCAGCACAGTGTTCTGCTATAAATGATCACCAGGTTTGCACACTGGATTGTGGAGAGAACTGTCTCCTGGACGGAAACTGATGAGTGATCTTATCTAGCAGCTATTTCTCCTCAACATTTACCAAGCCCTGCAAAGCTACTAACCCAATCTTGGATGAGGACGCTGACTGTAATTTATTAGATGACAGTGCTTACTGTGCACTGGCACTGTCTGAGGCTTTTCACGTGTAGTGACTTACTCAATCCACACAACAAGTCTTTACTAACGAAATACTACCAGTATTCCCCTTGCCCGGAGAGAAAACTGAGAGGCACGGTTATGTGGACGTGGAGCTCATCAGAGTCACATGCTTGGAGTTACTGAGGAGATGCAGGTGAATCTAGGCTTTTGGAACAGACTCCCCTACACATGAACGTGTAAAAGTCTGCTCAAAGTATATCCAAGGTTGATAACAAAGCCAAGGTTCAGAAGGCACAAATCAAAATCTTTGCCAAAACTGTTAAACACATCAAAGTACAAACTGCCTTTGGCCATAACTCAATTTCATTTGTTAGAAATGCGAAGTGCTATCAATTATCATCAGTCTAAAATTACTGTAGGCAGCCAAAATGTAGGAAACTCAGCTTTTATTTTAAGATCTATGACGTTGGGCTAAATTAAGACCCAACATTCTAAAAGTGCATGTGTTACCCAGGCTTCAAAGAGCTACAACCGAATAATATTGGGAGTGTGTTACTGAAATAGTTTTTCCTAGGACTAAATATAAAACTCCATCTGCCCAGAAGAGTAAAGGGAAGGATGCATCATGGTAAGAGAAAATTTTAACTGGGCTGAAGTGACTCAAGGGTTAACTTTATTCACCAATCCGAAGACTTCACTATTACATTGTGAGTAATATCAACCAATGGCTAGTGGGAGAATCCTGTGAGTCTGAAATTTAATAATGAACATTCCATTATGAATACTTCCAAATTCTAATAATGAAAAGGCAAAAACAAAGGCTTTTGATCATTTTTCCTTTTGTCATGGCTAAAATGTGGTTGACTAATACCATAAGAGTATTTGGGACCTGGCCATTTTGTAATTACCTGTTAATTGTGGGTGCATACAAGAATAATGAAGCAGTCTGCCATCTTAATACTAAGTTATTTTTCCTAATTTACCTTCTTAATAATGGTTTATCATCTTCAGTGAAAAATGTAACAGCTTTTCCTTTATGCCCTGCTCTTCCAGTTCGACCTAAAAAAAAAAAAACCAGACCATAAACAACACTTTTCTGGGAAAGGGAACTTCAAGATTGACATACAAGTCACTGGCTTTTCACTAAAATGAGCACTATAAAATGAGCATGTTTGAAGGGAAGGAGGAGGTGCAAGCCAGACGAGTAGTGCCCGGGGGTGGTGGGTGTGTGTGGAGGGGGAGCTCGGCCGAGGGGTAGCAGCAGGATAGACAACTCACCTATCCTGTGGATGTATTCCACTGAGCTGGTTGGAAAGTCATAGTTGATCACCAAGTTCACACCTTTAAAATCAATCCCTCGGGCCAGCAAGGCTGTACAAATAAGAACCCAGATTTTTCCAGCTCGGAAGCTGTGGACTGTGTTATCTCTCTGGTTAATAAAACAGATGTTCAATGTTTTAGTACTAGTCTAGGAACGGAAAACAAGTACTTCATACATTTCATGCCACTATTGTAAAGTTTAGTAGTTCTTTATCATTTTGAAAGTATACACTGGACTTTACCTGTTGCTGTGTTCTGTCTGCATGAATAACATCAACATTAATACCTTCATATATGAGCTCATGAAAAAGTTCTTTAGCCCTTTCAATGGACTGAACAAAAACAAGAACAGGTGGATTGAAACCCTAAAAGAAAGAAGGCAAAAATCAGCACATATAACCCTAATCAATACAATCGTAGTACTTCGTATGATTTTAGTTCATAAAAGGACCCAATTCAATTTAGTGTACTTTTTATTGCCAAATTTCTCAGATCAGTGGTCTCCATCTGCCTCCATCTTCTTCACCAACCGTTCTCTACTCAACTTGAACTCTAATATCCATCTTGCTAATTTCAACAATCGTATGTAATTAATCCCCTTTACCCTTCTATAATGATAGATGCCCACTCCCTAGAACAATCATCTCTTGGCTTCTGTGCCTCAGAGATTTTTTAATTCTGCTAAAATGCAATAACTGTTTTTTTTAATTCACTGTTTATCCTAATTGTGGGTATTCCTCCAAACTTAGTCTTTGGTTCTCCGTTCTCTCAATACAGTCATTATCTTATTAGGTTAAATATAATCTCAGTTATCAACTACCCACTCTAAGCAGATGATTTTTACACTTCTATTATCACACCCACCTCTCTCTCAAACCAGCTTTCTCTATTTTCAACTGATTAGGGCTTAACCTTTTTATTTTGCTTCACAAGCTCTCCTTTTGAAATCTAATAAAGCTGTCAAGCTTTCTAATAGGCAACCATGCATTCACTCAAAATCTGACACATAACTTCAGAGGGTTCACGGACCTCCTAAGGTCATGCATGGCTAGAAATCCCTGACGTATAATCTCCATGTGAGTATCCATGTGAAAACCTTAAATTTCCTAGTGCCAAATGATACCTTTAAGAGTATTAATGAAACAAATGTACATGGCATCGTGTGCCAAGCACTATTCTAAGTACTATGCTTGTATTAAGTCACTAATATTAAAACAATTCTATGAGAGAGATATTATTATTTCCATTTTACAGATGAGGAAGCGGTGAGGTTAATTTGCCTAAAGCTAGAATTCCAATTCAGGTAGTCTGGCTCCAAAGTTCAAGCTTTTAACCACTTCTGTAGTCACTAGGTACTTGCAAACACCCTTCCCTTTCACCCTCCAACTATTCTTAACATTCCACCACAGAGGCTGTCAGCCCATTTCCCACTCACCCCATTTTCCTCATTTATTTCCTCCTCATCTCTAACCAGCCTAATTTAACAACCTACTGATTGGTTTCTTTACTTTCATTCTCTTGCCATTACATTTTATATACCACTGTTTATTTATTTTTTCTTAAAGATTTTATTTATTTATTTGACAGAGATAGAGACAGCCAGCGAGAGAGGGAACACAAGCAGGGGGAGTGGGAGAGGAAGAAGCAGACTCATAGCAGAGGAGCCTGATGCGGGGCTCGATCCCATAACACCGGGATCACGCCCTGAGCCGAAGGCAGACGCTTAACCGCTGTGCCACCCAGGCGCCCCTATATACCACTGTTTAAATAATTTTCCTTAAAATTCTCCAAATGTCCAGTGGTTTCTCTTAACGTGACCCCAACTTTCCTGTCCAACCTGATCTTCTTTAATTCTCACCATAAACTCTTTGCCTTAGATAGGAAACTTCTCCATGGGTGTCCAAACCCACTGTGTTCACTTCCATGGCTTAGACTACTGCAGCTGCTCCTCCAACCATCAACTCCCCTTGCCCTTTTGTCTCACAGATCCTTCCAAGGCCCGAATTAGTAGCATTTTCTCCATAAGGCTTTCCCCAACCAATTCAACTCTTCCTCTTGGCCCCATTATGACTACATGGATGCTTAAGAAAAACATTCTATAGCCTTTTATGACACTTTACTGCAAACTATCTTACGTAAGTCTATTTCTTTTATCCCCTAAAAAAGAATAAATTCTAGGGACAGGGCTTAAGATTTCTATTTGTTTTATTTTGCCCTGCCCTGACCCCTCACAGTAAACTTTTGAATTATGGATTCTACTCAATATTTACTGAAGGGATAAAAACAGACAACCACACTCAGTGTCCTACTCATTCTACAATGCTCCTAGATTCTAGATGAAACCAGCAGAGGGACGGGGGGAGATGAAGGGAGCCAATACAGATGTAGATGTGAAAAAAGGAGGCTTTTAGGGCATCAGGTAGGTCTTTTCCTAGCCCACCCTGAGCTGGGAACAGAAAACTTATCATATTCTAAGTGGTGAGCCTCTCCGCTTGGGACAACAGTTGACTCAATGTGCTTAAGAATTTACCACTAGATTACTAAATATGATATAGGAATAGTACTCAGCCTCCCACCATCATATAAGATTTGAAGAACTTGATCAAATTTCAAGAAGATAGTCCAAATATACCTTTTTAACAAGTTCTCTCATGGCCAGAAGTTTCCCAGTCTCAGACCCAACAAAGAGAAGCTCTTGTTCTACAGTCTCTACTGCAGAATTCCTGAAAGGGAAACATACCTTGTAGACCGCAAGAGCCAATTTTTGCTTCCCCCAAAATAATAAATAAATTAAAAAATTTATATAACCCCAACAGAATCAACTTTTCCTTCGTCAATATAAGCATTTAATTATTTATACTTTAATTTGAAGATGAAGTTATTTACTTATTTTAAAGTTTATTTAAGTAATCTCTACACCCAATGTGGGGCTCAAACTCAGGACCCTGAGATCAAGAGTTGCATGCTCTTCCGACTGAGCCAGGCAGATACCCCAATATATATATATTTATAAAAAGATTTTATTTATATGAGAGAGAGAGTGTGTGTGTGTGCACATGTACGCAGGGGCAGAAGCAAAGGGAAAGGGACGAGCCGACTCTGCATGGAGCCTGACTCAGGGCTGGACCCCATGACTCCGACCACGACCCAAGCTGAAACCAAGAAGCAGATACCCAACTGACTGAGCCACCCAGGTGCCCCCCAAAGTTATTTTTAAATGTTTTATTCTAATTATAAAAATGTGGGGCGCCTGGGTGGCACAGCGGTTAAGCGTCTGCCTTCGGCTCAGGGCGTGATCCCGGCGTTACGGGATCGAGCCCCACGTCAGGCTCCTCCGCTATGAGCCTGTTTCTTCCTCTCCCACTCCCCCTGCTTGTGTTCCCTCTCTCGCTGGCTGTCTCTATCTCTGTCGAATAAATAAATAAAATCTTTAAAAAAAATAAAAGTAAAAATAAAAAAAATAATAATAATTATAAAAATGTTACCTAAAGAAAACTTGAAAAATATAGAAAACTGTAAGCAGAACAAATTGTCCACAATCCTACCATTTTAGAATCAATCATGACATTTTCTTGTAGTCTATAATCATAAATTTTCATGTGACTAAGTATTTACTGACAAAAAATTTCTAAAAATAAAATTACCAGATAAAATAATGAGAACATTTTTAAGGTTCTTACAGGTTTGAGCTTTTTTTCTTAATGATGAGTAAGAGTCTTTTTATAGACAGTTGGGGGTGAGCCTTAAGAGCTTTATAAACACTAATAAGATGTTGTAGTACAGGGGCGCCTGGGTGGCTCAGTCGTTAAGCGTCTGTCTTTGGCTCAGGTCATGATCCCAGGGTCCTGGGACTGAGTCCCTCGTCGGGCTCCCTGCTGCGCAAGGTGTCTGCTTCTCCCTCTCCCTCTGATCCTCCTCCCCATTTGTGCGCTCTCTCTCTCTCTCTCTCTCTCTCTCTCTCTCGGTCTCAAATAAATAAATAGTCTTAAAAAAAAAAGAAAGATGCTGTAGTACATTACAGTCCATCATAAATATTTTTCCCTTCTATTTTCCGCCTTTACATTTATGTGTATTCTACTTTCTTTTTACAAACAGAAGTTTTAAGTTTAAAGTAGGCAGAGTATTCTTTATTGTTCCATTTGGAACAATATGTTTTTTTTTTTTTACTTAATATGGTATTTCAAGCACTTTTTAAAAAAATTTTATTTATTCATTTGAGAGAGAGAGTGTGCACAGAGGAGAAGAAGAGAGCACAGAAGGAAAGGGAGAAGCAGGCTTCCCGCCGAGCAGGGAGCCCAACGCGGAGCTCGATCCCAGGACCCTGCGATTATGACCTGGGCCAAAGGCAGGTGCTCAACCAAACTAAGCCACCCAGGCGTCCCAAACACATTTTCCTACAGCTATAGTCTTCATACTTATCATTTCATGGGTTGCATAATATTCAATCACGTGGCTATATTATAAATTCCTAAACATTTTTCTACTAGTCCATGTTCATTTAGTATAAAATGCTCCCCCAAGTATTTTTTTTTTAATGAATTATAAATCAAATGGCTCAGTATCATCAGCTTCCTCCTCTATGGTCTTACTTAAGTAAGCCATCAAAGAAACTAAATCCTCTGGGTGGCTACAGAGTTCATGTCATACTTTGTGCAAGGATGGGAAAAATCAACTGAAAACATAATGACAGAAATACTAATAGGATATTTGAGAATCTCCCTTTGGATTACTCTAAAATAGAAAATCCTTGGGGCGCTCAGTCAGTTGAGTGTCCGACTCTTGATTTCGGCTCAAGTCATGATCTCAGGGTTGTGAGATTGAGCCCCATATCAGGCTCTTTGGTGGGTGTGAGGCCTACTTACGATTCTCTCTCTCCCTCTCTCTCCCTCTGCCCCTCCCTCTCGCCTCTCTCTCTCCCCCTCTCTAAAAAATAAATAAAATAAAATGGAAAATCCTTAATCAATCTTGACGTTAAGGAATACGTGTCTTTCAGTAAAACTTTCCCTGTTATTAATCTAAGGCCAAACAACGTATCTCTTCGAGTCCAAAAAAAGGGGACTTGTATTAAAAAAAAAATCAGTGGGATAACGTAGAAGAACAATTACCTTGCTCCAATGGATACAGTAATGACATTGTCCAGATTGAGTTTACACCACTGCTCAACATCATAAGCAAAAGTTGCACTGAACATAGCTCTTCTGACCTTATGAGACGTGCAGGCCAGGAAAATGGAAGCCAGCTGGTCTCTGAACCCAGTTTTGCCATCTTCAAACAGTTTGTCTGATTCATCTACTACCAGCCACTCAACACTGAGAAATAACAAAACAACTTGTGGGTATTGAACCAGGAGATCCAAGACATTTCACTAAACTGAGGGGACACATGAAGTCAAACCATTATGCCACTTCTCAGATCCACATAACATACCAGAAAAAGGTAAAAGAAAAATCAGCAGGAAAAAGGTAAAAATAATATAAACATAAAGTAATATTCTATTCCTTTAGCCTCAAAGAGATGAGGTTCCATTAGCAACAGCAGAGCTTTGCATAAGCCTTATAAACTCCATCACCATTGCTGAAAGAAGTGAAAACATCTCGGGGAATTCTGTACTAACTGCTTATCAGAATCTGTAACTTTCTTTCAGACCAGATAGTTACTTTCCTATGAGTTTAATGAAAACCATTATTCTCAGCACCAACACTGACTGAGAGCTGGCAGATAGCAAGCTCCAACGGGCCATAATATAAGCACCCAGGGACCAAACAGAATCAACTAAGTGAAAATACACATAGAAGAGATTAAAATATTATCTGTACCTTGTTAAATCTATTCCTGGAGGATCTTGCTTTAATAGATAGATTAGTCGATTGGGAGTAGTCACAAGAATATCTATAGGGAAAACAAATGGTACAAATTGCAAAAGCAAGATTCATCTCTCCTTAACTAGGGAATTAAGCCTCTTGAATTTCAGCGAAGAACCTGAAGAGGGGGGAGGAGGGGCAAGTTATACTTGCTATCTTACTACACCAACCCCACAGAAGTTCTTTCTTATTAGTAAGCTAATATATGCATTTTTAATCCATCATAGCACAAACTACTATGTGCTTACTCTCCTTTTATTATGTGTGATCTGCCTTCTCAACTTCTAAGAGGCAAGAACGCTATAATCCAACCGTGTTACTTTCAAATATTTTGTTTTTCGGGAAAAATCCTTTCCTTAAATGAAATTTACTCAGAAGCTCAAAATGAAAAACAGGTAAAAGCTGATTTTCTGACTGATATAAGGGTAGGAATGTAAGCCATTCTTATCTGCAGAGTATTTCCATGGCAGATTAAAAATCAATAGTATAAAGCAGAGTTTCTCAGCCTTAGCAGTACTGCCATTTTGGTCCAGATAACATTTTGTTGTAGGGGACTGTCTTGTGCATTATGGGATGTTGTTACCTCTACCTACCATAGGTTAGTAGCACCCCAGTTTTGACAACTTAAAATGTCTCCAGATATTGCCCAATGTCCCTGGGGTGGAAGGTAAGGTGGGGGGCAAAACTGCCCCGCCAGAATCACTGGTATGTATTTATGTAAGTACCGAGTGGGAGCGGAGAGATCTCTTTTAGTTTCTCTAAAAACCAAACTGATTGAGCGTATGACTACACTTTTAAGAACTCTTAGGTGGTAGTTAAGGATATTTGTAATTTGCAAATCTTGCACGCTCTGTATCTTAAGCATGAACCCCTTACCAAACTTCTTAGATGACTTAGGTCCAAATTTCTTGGCTGCCACTGCCGCTTTGTGGATCATGTGTATCCTGAATCCTGTTCCCTCTGAGACTTTTACTAACTCTCTGTGAATCTAAAACGGCAAACGACAAAAAGTTCAGCTGCTAAGATACTTAGATAAGATGTATAGTCTTGTTTACATTATTAAAATTAACCTATTACCAACCCACAAATAACTGAAATTAAACCCATAACAGTATGTGCATTAGCCTGGAATCTCAGCATTTTGCAATCTGCTACATCCTGGTTTTGGAATACAATGCTATTAGAAAACTAGCTCATGCTTGGCATGTGTTTTCTATTAAGTGCATTGGAAGCGTGGAGCAGGTCACTGTGTAGTTTTTCTTTCTCAAAAACTGAGATGAGGTTTCATTTTTCTAGGTGAGAAAAATACATGTTAAGAGGGACTATATATTCCAGTAGCCTCAACTTAAAAGATCTTAGAGCATTTACCAAAAAATATCATTAATGTTTAAATCATTTTTTTAAAAAATCATAAAAAGACTAAAAAAACTTGCCCATGTGCAGTAAGATACACAACAGAGTAGGATACAGTACAGAATATCACGTCAAAAGACATGGACCTTAGTCTTTTTGAAACCTTTTTCCTACCCTCAAATAAGAAATGACTAAAGCAAACACCAAATACATCCTCCTTCAAAGATACAAGTCATACCTGGTTGGCAAGTTCTCGTGTCGGTGATATAATCAGAGCTCTGAAGCCTTTATTTGCAGGCTGTTTTAGGTGCATCAAAATGGGAATGCTAAAAGCCAAAGTCTTTCCAGATCCAGTAGGAGCAGAAGCCAGAAGTTCTCGGCCCTAAAAACAAGGTATATTAAGTATAAAGTAAGTACATAAATTTTTCAGAGCCTGCCATAGAAATAATGCAACCAGCCATAGAAATAACAAAATAATCATAATGCAACCAGTATAGAAGTAAAAAATAATCATAATGAATGTAATCATTCATATTCCCGCCACTTGTCTAACTTTTCCCGTATTTTTTTTTTTTTAAGATTTTATTTATTTATTTGACAGAGCGAGAGACAGCCAGCGAGAGAGGGAACACAAGCAGGAGTGGGAGAGGAAGAAGCAGGCTCCCAGCAGAGGAGCCCGATGCGGGGCTTGATCCCAGGTAATGTAAATAATGTAAACGAGACTATAAATCTTGCTTTTCTAACGTCATCCACCCCTGCCACCAGTGCCCCAAAGGAGTTTCTGACCATTGCCACCACACACCATTTGACCTGGGTAAAGAATATGGATAACTAAAATCCAAAGATAATTCAAAACCTCAAGTATTTCCTTTATTTCAATTTTTCTTTCCCACCAAACTCTCTTATCAAAGCAAAATTATAAAACCAACTTCCCCCCTGATATTTGTACTGCTCGATCCCTAGGGACAGTTTTAGTAAGTAACAGAATGGCTAAAGATAAGAAATAAAAAGTGGCAATAACCTGAGTGACAGTAATTTATAGGTGACAGTCTTCAAAAAGTCACTAAGACTTTTAGAGCTTTAAGCTGAAGTTGTAACAGAAACAATCTTAAGTGAAAATTAAAAGCAAATTTACTATAATGTGAGGCAACATCATTCAAATGTACTTTCACTTCAGTTCCCAAAGAAAACAAAAAGGGCTAGTACGGATGAAAAGGTAACTCCGACCCTTTGGCTACCCGAACCAAAGGCCATCTTGGCTACATGGGAGAAAAAGTCAGCTCTCATCGGGACAAAAAGAAACCTCAGAAAAATTTAATTTCTGAAACCCCAAGTGAACCCATGCCTCTATCAACAGTAGTTATACTGTGGTATTTTCAAACAACAGAGTACTACTCGTTGACAAGCTACTATAAATGGAACGTGGATGAATCTCAAAAACAATATGCAGAGTGAAAGAAACCAGAAATTAAAAAATAAATAATGAATGATACCACTTCTATGACATTCTATAGAAGAGGCAAAACTAATACCTGGCAACAGAAATCAGAACAGTGGTTCCCTCTGGGCAGGGGTGAGGTGAGGACTGAACGGAAAGGACACAACAGAATTTTCTGAGGTGACAGAAATGTTACACGTCTCCGTTGGGGGGATGGTTATATAGGGTATGCATTGTTGAAATTCACTGAACTGTGAATCTATGCATTTTATTGTATATAAGGTATATTTCAATAACAAAATGTACTGGGGAGAAAGAAGTCAGGCCGTGTACAAGAATTCGTATTTCTGAAATAGCTCCTGGAAATAATAAACTAAATCATGGATGAATAAACAGAACATAGTCCCTATCCTCAGAGGGTTTACACTCTAGCAAAATGTAAAAGGTAAACACAATTAGTATAACTATACAGTAGTGTAAAGTGTAAGATAAATGTTGCAAAAAAAAAAACCAAAAAAAAAATACGACACACTGAATACCTTGGAGAACTGGTGGCAGAGGAAAGAGTGTTGGTAAAAGAAAAAGATCACATCTAATTGTAGTGATGCGGGGGGGGGGGGGGGGCAGGCATTTTGAGATGGACCTTAAAAGCAAAGGAAGGATTTCAACAGGGAGAGAGAAGGTAGAAAGGAATACTTCAAAAACAGGAAACAGAATGAGCTAACACACAAAGGAAGGAATGTTAGAGGCATTCTAGACCTTCCTACTCACATGCAGCATAACTGGAATGGCTTGCATTTGGATTGGTGTAGGCATCTGGAAGCCTGCGTCGAGAATGTTCTGAAGCAGTCGAGAATTGATTTTATATTCCTGGTCAAGTTGTTGAAATGTAGCAATTGGGTCAGGAAGATCAGTTCCTTGGACATGAATTTTGTGTTTATTCCGGAAGAAGTTTATCTGAAAAGTGAAATAAAGGGTCACCATGGATATGGTCACATATAGTGTCAGATGTTGTAAAGCCACAGTAACAGTTTCTAGGATAAGCTTTAGTAATATATGAACTTTTTGATTAAATTCCAAGCCCTAAAAGATACAGATATTAGATACACTTCATGCCCTTTCATAGACAGAAGACCTTCATAACAATAAAACCTATCTATCTACTTTCTTGTATTAATGTGTGAAGGCCACGAGTAATGGTTATTTATATTAATGTGCCACCATGATCATCACAACTTGTAATTTTATATAAGCTTCTAGAAGGCAGACACTGAATCCATCTAGTATTTTCTTTATATGGCACTTAGCACACAAATGCCAATGCTTTTTGATGATTTACTCTCAACTCTAATTATTAAAATTGAGGGCCCAAAGCGGAGTCGAGTGGTGTTGATTTGGTTTGTATTCCCATTCTGAGAGAGTGACAGCCAAATTCTGGATTCGCGGTTACTGAAGTGAGCTGAACAGTACTTTCCATCTGCAACACAGCAGGTGTGCAGCAGACATGACAATGGTGTATCCGTTATTTCTTCTGTATTCTACTCCCCCAAGGTATAAAATAGGTTTCTTAAGAATTCTAACTCTTGGGGCACCTGGGTGGCTCAGTCTGTTAAGCATCTGCCTTTGGCTCAGGTCATGATCTCAGGGTCCTGGGATGGAGCCCAGACTCAGGTTCCCCGATCAATGGGCAGTCTGAGTCTCCCTCTCCCTCCTCTAACCTCTCACCCTGCTCATGCTCGCTCTCTCTCAAATAAATACGTAAAATCTTAAAAAAAAAAAAAAAAAGAGTTCTAACTCTCAAACCCCTATCAGAGGAAATCTTTCTAAACCAGTGAGCTTTGGGTCATAATCCTGGGACCCTGGGATGAAGCCTCAAGTTGGGCTCCCTGCTTCTCTCTTTCTCTCTGCTGCTGCTCCCCCTGCTTGTACTGTCTCTCTCTTTCTGTCAAATAAATAAAATCTTTAAAAAATAATAAAAAATAAACCAGTGAGCTTGACAAAGAGAAGGGGGCAAATTTTACGTTTTACAAGGGGATATGAAATTTTAAAAATTTCATTCCAAATAAGTAATCAATCTTGGAATTTGGACAGGTCAAAAATTCATAGTATATAGTATATGAGAATTGTGTGTCTATACACACACACACACACACACACACCTTTTGACCTGTTCAAGTTTCAAGATACTTTCAAGAATTTTAAACTTTAGGGGTACCTGGGTGGCTCAGTTGATTAAGTGTCTGCCTTTGGCTCAGGTCATGATCCCAGGATCCTGGTATCGAGCCCCGCATTGGGCTCCCTGCTCAGCAGTGGAGTCTGCTTCTCCTTCTCTCTTTGCCCCTGCTCCTGTTCTCTCTCTAATTTGCTCACTCTCTCAAATAAATAAATAAGAAATCTCGGGAAAAAAAAAAGGATTTTAAACTTTAAAATTTTCAGCCACAGCACAAATACTTAAAGTTTTCATTAACATGAAATCTAAACTAATAAAATTAATCTTCTATCTTCACAAAACTATATTCACTTTTACCAAGAGAATAACCCAAGGACAAGGAAAAATTCACTACGTCAGAAAAGCAGCTAGGGCTAAGACATTTTTCTAACCTTTTCTTTTCTGAGATTCTCCAACTTTCCTGAAGTTAGTTTATTTTCTCTTTTAATTTTTTTATCTTCAATCTTTGCTTCCACAGATGATATCCACTGTATAGTAGAACCTTCTTCTTGAGAAGTAATTTCTAAAATATATGTTAAAAATTAAAAGATTTTGAAATGCAACATTCCCGAGAGTAACCGACAGGCCACAGCATCACACTAAACGAAAGTAAAGTACTAGCTAATACAACTAGAGAAAAGAAAGTAATGGGAGGAATAACAATTGGAAAAGGACAGGCAAGTTCTCTGTTGGTAAAATCAAGAGCTCTGAAGCTCCCGCTCTTCTTTTTGTTAGTTCAACTGTGTGATATGTAGACAACTGTATACTTGAAAACAGTAAGATTAAATTGAAAATACTTAAATAAGAGATTTCAACAAGGCAGCCAGCTTTCCCATATCCAACCAATTAGGAAATAAATATGATGAAAGAATAGATTTCACTTATCATAGTGATGAACATAGCACAGTACTTAAGGACTAGTCACTAATATAAAGATAGAACTTCTCACTAATCTGTAACTAAAATTAGTTCAGTGAAAAGTCGTGGCAGGATTGTTTTGGAAACCAGACTAGCTGACTTTAAAAGTTCATGTGGAGGGGCGCCTGGGTGGCTCTGTCGGCTGAGCATCCAACTCTTAGTTTTAGCTCAGGTCATGATGTCACGGTTGTGGGTGGAGCCCCGAGTCAGGCTCTGCACTCAGCACAGAGTCTGCTTCAGGTTCTTTCTCCCTCTCCCCTTGCCCCTCCCCACTCACGCTTTCTCTCTCTTTCTCTAAAATGAATAAAATAAAATCTTAAAAAAATAAAGTTCATGTGGCAAAATAAATATGTAAGAATAACCTTAAAAATTCTAAGAATAGCAATAAGCAAGACCACTTTTGGTATTTCTTTTAAATTTTCTTTCACTTCACTGAGGTACCACTGATATATAATAAATTGCATTTATTTAAAATATACAATTTAAGGAATTTTGACGTATGTATACATCTGTTAAATCTTCACTACATTCAAATTTATTTCCATCACCACCCAAAATCTCCTTGTGGCCCCTTATAATGCACTGCTCCACCCCTAAACAACCACCTACCTGCTTTCTGTCACTGTAGATCAATTTGCTTTTTCTGGAATTTTATATAAATGGAATCATGTAGTATGTACTAAATTTAGTCTGGCTTCTTTCACTCAGAATAGTTATTTTGAGATTCATCCACGTTGGAGCATGTATCAATAATTAACTTTTTATTTAAAGGTAGTATTCCACTGTATGGATATATAAATTGCTTACCCTTCACCTCCTGAAGGACATTTGGGTCATTTCCAGTTTTTGGCTACTGAAAATAAAGCTGCTATGAACACCTGTGTAGAAGTCTCTGTGAGGACACAGGTTTTCCTTTCTCTTAGGTAAATTCTTAGAATGGAATAGGTGGGTCATATGATAGGTGTATATCTAACTTTTTAAAAAAGTCCTTTGTCAATTTCTACCCTAAAAGCCTACTGGAATTTTAATTGAGTTTATTTTGCATTGACTCTATAGATCACCTTAGGGGGAAAATATTTAGTTGACCAATCAAAACATAGTATGCCACATTATTCTGTACTATGTCACACATGTGCTACATTATAGTATGTATCTGTGTGTTACTGGTTGCCCAATAGTTGAATCCTTTTCCCAAGTTTGTGCCAGGTCTTTTTTTTTTTTTTTTTTAAACTAATCTTGGTGGAAGGCTTTATCAAACTTCCTTGCAGTCAGGGAAGTAAAATGTGTAACACTGTAACAGTGAAAGTGTGGAACCGGAGTCAATGTCCACACACATGGACTTGTCAAGTCAATTATGGAACATCCCTATAATGTGTAATGGCATACTATACTATGATTCAATGAACAAAGCAGTGGACTTCCTACTGATAACAGTGTTTCTGGTGGACAATTCCAAAATACCTAAACTTAAAATAAACCTACTGATTAACTCTGAAATTCCATTTCTAAGAATTTATCAGATATACTCCCCCATACACACAAAGACAAGTGGAATGGCACTTACTGCAACACAGTAATAGCAAAAGTGAGGAAACAAACTAAAGGTCCATCACAAAGGAACTTGTTAAATCAATTACGGAATGTACAATGGGATATATTTTGTGTTAAAATGAAAAAGGCAGGACACTTCCTACTGATTCCAAACAATCTCCAAGATATGTATGTGTGTGTGTGTATTTTTTTTTAAGTGGAGGAAGAGCGAAGGTTCAGAATAGAACAACATATACAGTATGCTATTGTTCAGGTTTTTTAAGGGAGGTATAAATATGGTTAATAAATATCTTTATAAAAATACGTAAGAAAATGATTAACAGCAGTTGCCTCTGGAGAAATAGGGGACTAGAAATAGTGGGAAGAAAATTTGCTTTTCAACCCTGTATAACTTTTAAAGACTAGGTGAAAGTATTTACTTTATTGAAAAAGGTAAATGGCTAAGAAACTTAAGAGATATAACAAAGAAAAAGATAAATATCCCTTAAGTACAGGAAAAAAAAACACCCTGTGAAAAATAGGGAAAGAGTAAGAACAGACAATTCATAAATGCTGGGATGTAAATACCCGTTAAAGCATACGAAAACATGCTCAACCTCACCAGTTATCAAGAGAATATAAACAAAAATTAGTTTCATTCATTAGGTTGACAAAGAATTTAAGACCAATAGCATCCAGCATTGACACAGGTGCGGGAAGTCATTTTTCATTGTCTGTTCAAAGAAAGAAGTGTGCATACCCAGTGATTCCACTTTGGGGATGCTAATTACAGAAATAACAGGACCTGTACAAAAGGATATATATACAAGTATCTTTATCGTAGCAATATATATAATGGCAAATACCTGGAAACAACCTGAATGCCATTAACTAATGAATGACAGTATACCGTGTGATTTGAACCTTAAGCCTGTATTATTTTTGTAACTGAAAAAAAAAAATATTATAAAGAGAAAAAAAAAAAAAGAAACCAAGAACTAACCTGACATCATCTTCCTCTTTTTCTTCTGTTCCCTCTTCCTTTCAGTTAGGCTCTCTTCTTTTTTCTCTTCATCTTGAAGTTCCTGATGAGTTCTTGATGCTCCACACTCACCTGGGACAGACTTCTTGTTTCCAAAGAAGTCCAGTCCCTGCAGCGCCTCTGAAGAATCAAAGTCATGTTTCCTTTTTCCCACCTAAAACGCAAAAAATTTAAAATGCAATCTACTGACAGACGGACATTGTTTTCACTCAAGCAGTACTGGCAGTAAGGGTGTGGGTCTAATAACTCCCTATCTTTTTTGACCCTTTCACCAAGTATGTTTTGAGCTGCCAAGTGTGTTTGAGCTAATGAAATACAAGATGACAACTTTTCTGACCCTTTAACAGTAGTAATAATCAAAATAGCAATTACCATCTTTACGCTTATCAGTGTAACACGTATATGCTGTCAGGCAGACTTCTAAGCATTCTTATATATATTAAATTACTTCATCCTTCAACAACGCTAACGGATAAACAGAGATATTACAGATGAAAAAAATCAAGGCATTAGGATTAGGAGGTCAAATAACTTGACCAAGGTCTCAAAAGTTGCAACTGAAGAGACCCAGTATTTGGATCCAAATAATATGGCTCTGGAGTTCAAACTCTTAACAACTACACCTACCGCCAGAGAAAGGAGAAACACACGTGTTGCCCACCGTCAAGGTTGATATTGAAGATTTTCCATAACTGGGCCCCAACTAACTTCTCCCGATTTATCATTCACCCACTATTTTCCTATGTAAGAGTCCCCATTTCTAAGTCGCTCTTCTCATTGGTTACTTAACACACCACGAGGTTACAGGAATAAAAAGACCCACGCCCACTAAACGTATATACATGCCAAGCCAATCTGGGTAGACTACAGTTAAATGATCTGTTCCCTTCATTTTGGGTTCATTCTGTTTTCGAAATTCCTTTCTAACAGTTTCGGAGAAAAAGCTACTTTTGAAAGGATTCTAACTGTGCTTAATAAACTAAAAAGCGGGGAGGGAGAAGGGTTTCTGTGGTGGCCCACCGAAATCTACAAAAGAATAGTAAGAGTTCACTCCGAAGGCAGGACTTGGCCAGGTAGGTCGGCGCGCGAGCCCAACGCAGAGCGAACATGCCCCACGACCAGGCCACGGTCTCCCAGTGCCGGCTCTCCCAGCAGCCAGATCATTCTCGGGCTCCTGTGCCTCTCAGTTACTCGGGCTTCTGTTTCCCTGCGTATCCTACCTGGAATCGAGCTGCGTCCGCAGAGAAACGTCTCACGTCGAATTTGGCTCCCACGCCAAGCCGACGAAAGAGATCGTGAGCATCCATTTTTACCCAGAAGGCACCGCGGTCCCGAGACGCCTGCGCAGAGGACTTCCTCCCCCAGAAGGTCTGGGGCCGGGCCGTTGGCGGAAGTGGCTCTGGGGGGGCGGAGCCTGGCGGCTGCGAGAAACCAAACCGTTTTAGCTCCTATAGCCTGACGTTATTTGTTCTTTAAAAAAAATGTTTATCAAGATCCTCTCATGCCGGGCACTGTTCAACACTTTTATGCGTACTTTGGTGAAAAACAGCTTAACATTCCTCACCTCAGGAAACTTACATTTTAGTGGAGGCAAAGATATTGTTAAATGAGCAAGATAATTTCTGAAATTGAAAAGTGCCGTGAAGCAAGTAACGGTGTAATTGATAGAGAAAGGGACGGGGAGTCACTATTAGGTAGATTAGTCCAGTTCATTCTGTAGAAGTGATATTTGAGCTAAGAGAAGGGAGCCTGTCCCAGATCTGGGAAATGGCATTCCAAATAGAGGAAACACACTTCTGAAGAAGGGGAAATGTTTGCAACAGTGAGGAAATAGAAGCCAAGGTGACTGGAGCCAAGTTCTAATGAGGAAGTGTGGTACAGATAAGGTTGAAGGGGCAAACGGAAACCAGCTCTCACAGACTCTTATAACAAAGTCATGGTAAAGAATTTGGATTTTAATCTAAGCTCACTGTGAAGGTATTAAATTTTTTTTGTACTGAGAAAACAACATGATTTAGCATATCAATTTATATTTATTTTCTTCACTGTGTGTGTACTGTACAAAATTATTCACTCATGCATTGCCTCTCCCAGGTCTAGAATGAAAGTCCATGAGCACAGGAATCTAATTTGCTTCATTGCTGTATTCCCAGTTTCTGTGCACTCTTCAATAAGTATTTGGTGACTGAATGAGTGAACGTTTTATAAAAGTTTACTCTGGCTATTTGGAGAATGAATCGTAGAAAGACTAAGAGTGGAAAGACAGAGGCTAGTCAAAGTAGAAATGGTGATGGTGGCTTGGATTAGGGTGGGTCTCTGTGCTGATGGAAATGAATGGGTAGATTTGGGATATATTTTGGAGGTAGAGCTAAATGCACTAGATCGATTTTATGTGGAGGTGAGGGAAAGGGAGGAATCACACAGGCCATTCCTAGGTTTTTTGCTTGAAACCCTGGGTAAATGGTATGCCATTTACTGAGCGAGGAACCATTAGGGGAAAACAGCTTTTTGGTGAGGTTGAGGCATGGGAGCGGTGGTGGTGGTGGTGGTGAGGAATCAATTGCTATGTTTTGGACATGTGAAGATGCCTAGTTGACTTTAAGTGGAGAAGTCCAAGTAGGTAGCTGGTTCCATAAGTCTGAATCTCAGGGGAAAAGGTCAAGGCTGGAGGAAATAAATTTAGAAGCCATAAAAATATAAATGGTAAAACGGAATGCTATATAAAAAAGCATTTACTGTGTTAAAGTTGAGTTATATATATTCAACCAAAGAGTGTAAGAAATACTTTAAGTAGTGTGTGTAATTCCTTTACATTCAAGGAAAGCAAGTGTGGAGTAAGCACGAGATGGGGGATGTAAATCTGTTGTATTCTCAGATGGATTCAGCCCCTGATTCCCTCTCATAGTGGGAGAATCTTGCTGTTCCAGTTGCGTCCACTCTTAAAGAATAAGTATTTTTCATGAAACACAGCCCCTAAGTGAAAGCCCCAAGTACTTCATCTGTTGCTTCATAAAACAACTTATCTCAACATGGGAGGAAAAGAATTGACTTAGAGCTTATTAGGAAATGAAGTGTTGGCCTTCAGTTCAGCACATAAATATGACCACAACCATGTATAAAATCAACATGTATGAAACCACAACTACCAGACTTTATAGGTGATTAAAGGAATTTCCAAGAATGATTCTACTTCATGAGCTTTCTTCTCTTTATGATCTGACTTCAGAACCCAATCCCTATGTAAGTGGTGACAAACCCATATCTAAAAGCATGATCATGCGGGGGTGCCTGGGTGGCTCAGTCAGTTAAAAGCATGATCCACATGTGGCCAACAGACACATGAAAAGATGCTCAACATCACTCATCATCAGGGAAATGTAAATCCAAACTACAATAAGATACCACCTCATACCTGTCAGAATGGCCTTAAATCAAAACAAGAAGCAAGTGTTGGTGAGGATGTGGAGAAAAAGGAACCCTCTTGCCTATAAAACAAAAGTTTGAGAAGAAGCAACCACTGATAGAAGACAAGGAATATGGTGTCACCAAAGTCAGAAGAAACTTTCAGGAGGAGGGTAGTGATAAGCTGTTTCAAAGGCTGTTGAGAGGTTGAGGAGGTCTCTAGTGACCCTGATAATATCAGTTTAAGTGGCATGGTACATGGAGATGATTGAGTTGATAAAGGTGGAGGGGGAGACTGTGATGAAGCCAACTCTTTGCAAAGGTTTAGCTGAGAAGGAAAACAGAGAAGTAGGGTGATAACTAGAAGCAGATGAGGGTTCAAAAGAGGTTTTTGCTTTTCTTTTTTGATGGTTTTAAAGATTGGTGCCAGGGGATGTTTGTAAATTGTAAGGAATGATCCAGTAAAAAGACGGAAATCACTAGTGCAACAGAGGATGGAGACTAGTGGACTGGGGGTGGGATGAGATTTTGTCAGGGAACACTGGAGGGTTGAGAATGGAAGAAATGATGTGAAATAATATCCTCTAAGTGCGAAAATGAACTTAGTAGGAAAATGCATAACTCAGAGCAATGAATGCCCATTTGAGTTGGGGACAGTGAATTAAAAAAAGAAACCAATCAGCACAATTCAGCTGCTTAGATAAGGGTGTGAAAACGTTGTAGTGTTGAACTTAGCCAGAGTTAGTTTTTTCAGGTAAATATGATAGAGGGTTATGGCAGAATCCTTTGTCCCACTTTCCCCCAATGAAAAACAAACAAACCTGGAATTGGTGGTTCAACAGAGGTTTAGCCTCCTGAGACCCAAGAAGGAAGGAAAAATCCCTAGGGATGGCTCTCCTTATTAAGAATAATACTCTGGGGGCACCTGGGTGGCACAGTTGGTTAAGCCCCTGACTCTTGGTTTCTGCTCAGGTCATGATCTATGGTCACAAGATGAAGCCCAGTGTCGGGCTCCGCACTCAGCAGAGACTGCTTAAGACTCTCTCTCCCTCTCCCTCTGCCCCTCCCCCCATTCTCTTTCTCTCTCTCTCAAATAAATAAATCTTTTAAAAAACAGAATATTATTTTTATTAATATATTAATAATCCATCATGTCTCTATTCTTTCAGAGCAATGAATTGTATTGAATGTTGAATATGTGCTATATACTTTACTTTCATAAGCATGTAGCTGGTGTTAAACAAGTCTGAGTTTAAATACCTCCCAGCCCCTCCACCTAATAGCTGTGACTTATTCAAATTAACCCGTCTAGAACTCATTTCCTCATCTGTAAAATGAGGATCATGACACTTACTTCAGGATTCTTCAGAGAATTAAACTAGGCTCATAGGCAATGGTGTATAGTGGAAAGAGCATGAGTTTGGAGTATCAGAAAGATTTATGGGGGAATCCAGTTGTATCTACTAATGTGATAATCTTAGGCAAGTTATTTCACTGGTCTGTACCTCAATTTCCTCATTGGTAAAATAGGGATTATAGGATTATAATATCTACCTTGAAGGCTAGGAATAATATGATTGTTCACCATACAGGGCTCAAAATGGTAAGAGTGGGTCAGGATACCATATATATACATTTCCTAATATATAGAGATTACAGTTATTGAATAAAGCATTTGGAACAAACTTTCATATATAGTACGTGCTTAATAAATATTAGTTCTTTTCCATCTTTCAGCCCATTCTTCTAGTTGAGTAGTTTTTGACCCTCACTGCACATTAGAATCCTCTGGGGAACTTAAAAAAAAACAAAATAAAAGATGGGTTGCCTGGGTGCCTTGGTTGAATGTCTGACTCTTGATCTCAGGGTCATGAGTTCAAGCCCCACATTGGGCTTCATGCTGGGCTTGGAGCCTACTTAAAAAAAAAAAAAGAAAGAAAGAAAGAAAAAGAAAACTGGGTCCTGGAAATTCTGGTTTAATTGTTTTAGTGTAGCAGGCCTATAATTTCTGAAAGTTTCTCAAGGGATTCTAATTGCAGTCAGGGTTAAGAATCATTGCTGGGGTCGGGGGATGGGCAAAATGGATGAAGGCGGGTGGGGAATACAGGCTTCCAGTCATGGACTAAATAAGTCATGGGAATAAAAGGTACAGCATAGGGAATATAGTCAATGATACTGTAATAATGTTGTATGATGACAGACGGCAGATACACTTGCAGTGAGCACAGCATATATAGATAACATGCAAACTTGTGGAATCACTATGTTTTACACCTGAACCTAATGTAACATTGCGTGTCAACTATTTTCGAGAAAAAATTTTAAAATCATGAGTTGTGAAGAATATGATGAATTAGATTACACAATCATAATTTGATCAACTAGATGTTATCTGGCCTCATTATGTCTTCAAATATCAGTTCCATTTCTTTCCTCTTTATAGCCCCACTTTGAACATTTAAAGTAATTGGCATGTATTTGCCAAATTAGTGAACATGGAGAAATAGGAACTCTCATACACTGTGTTAAAAATATATGTATTTGCGGGGCACCTGGGTGGCACAGCGGTTAAGCGTCTGCCTTCGGCTCAGGGCGTGATCCCGGCGTTGTGGGATCGAGCCCCACATCAGGCTCCTCTACTATGAGCCTGCTTCTTCCTCTCCCACTCCCCCTGCTTGTGTTCCCTCTCTCGCTGGCTGTCTCTATCTCTGTCGAATAAATAAATAAAATCTTTAAAAAAATATATATATATGTATTTGTGTTAAAAAGGTAAAAATGATTCAGCCACTGTGGAAAAAAAATTTGTTGGTTCCTCCAAACATTAAACATAGAATTACCATATGACCCAGAAATTCCACCCCTAGATATATACCTAAAGTAATTGAAACCAGGTACTCAAACAGCTATTCAAATATATACATGCACATACATGTTCATAATAGCGCTGCTCAAATTAATGAATAAATTTAGTTTTAATGTTTGAAAAAATATCACTGCTAGAATTAACTTTCTGAAGTCCAAATGGGACCATGTTGTTTCTTTTTTTTTTAAGATTTAATTAATTAACTAATTAATTAATTAATTTGAGAGAGAGAGCATGAGCAGGGGGAGGGGCAGAGGGAGAGAGAGAAGCAGACTCCCTGCTGAGCAGGGAGCCTGTTGTGGGGCTCAATCCTAGGACCCTGAGATCATGACCTGAGCCACCTAGGCGCCCCAACCATGTTGTTTCTTTGCTTAAAAACCTCTCATAATTCCCCATTGTCTACTGAAGGTAGTCTGAGCTCCTGTAACTTGTATGCCGGGCCCTGAACAGTGAGTCTCCATACTCTCAAGAAATACGACACACTCCCACGAATAATTTCAGCTTGGGTTCAACTCTTCCCCCACCGCTTTTACTTACCAGCTATGCGACCTTAGGCAAGTTATCCTCTCTAAGCTGTATTTTATCATCTCATTTTGGCTTTGCTTCTTCTAACTCAGAACCTTTGTCCATATTTTTCTTTCTTTTTGGAATGTCCTTTCTCCTTTTCCTCCCTGGCAAACTCCTGGTATTATCCAAAACTCAGTTTTGTCTCTCCTGTCCTCTGTGAAGCTTACCCTGAATGTCCCCTCCTTGACACAGTCTATCTTCTTTCCATGAGTTCTCATGCTCTTCGTAAATACCTCTATTTTAGCTCTTTTCCTGTTGCATGGTAATTATGCTTCCACATCTGTCCCACACCAGACTTTAAGCTTTTGGGGGGACTGGGCCTGTATCTCACTTATTCTCATATTATGTTTGCCTGGCATGGAGCCTGTTTCATAGTCAGTGGCGAATAAATCTTGTTGAGTTTAATGAGGTGAAATAAAATAGACAAAGATCCCTGAAACAGCCAACCCTGTGGATTTAGGAAAGGACCTATGTCTTTTGCTTGGTGCTTTGTAATAAATTGGGGCTGAATAAATAAAGTCAAATGGAAACTGTCAGACTTATATCAATTCTGATCTTGACAATGTCCAGGTGACTCATTAAGGGACAATTTCCTCTTGGGAAAAAAAAACAAAACAATGCAATTCAGAACCATTGTCAATAAAAGTGGCAAGGAAATTGAACCATGTTTTGTATAACTGGAATTTCTCCAAAAACCAGTATGGTCTGACTGGTAGACACACATGGTTTCTCAACTGTAGCAAGTGAGAACGCAAAGTCTGGACGGCACTGTAGTGGGAGCTAGTTGGTCTATCTTGTTTTTATGAACAGAGTGATCACTCCATGCCTTAAGATTATGTTTTTGAAAATTTTTTTTTCTTCTCCATTCCCCGCTAATAGCACCAGGACCAAAGCTACCCCAAACTTTGTGGTGGTTGTTTTCAGTGTGCTAGGCGTAGACTAGGGCCTAGGGATACACAGACAGATTGGACATGGTCCTTGCTCTCGAGGAGCTCCAAGTCTGCTAAGGATAGAGAGCTCTTTTCAGACAAAGCAAGAAGACTCTATAGGTACAGTCGTGTACGTTATAGCAGGTGAGGGAGTAGTCACTCAGTGTTGGCAGGATGGGATAGGCTTTCTGGAAAGTTAGGAAAGGTTTATAGGGGAGATAAAGTTTGATACCCTTAAAAAATAAGATGTCAACAAATTAGACAAGACACGTAAGTAAGGGGAACAGTAGCAACAAACATAAAGTTTGATACCCTTAAAAAATAAGATGTCAACAAATTAGACAAGACACGTAAGTAAGGGGAACAGTAGCAACAAACATAAAGAGGTATAAAAAAAGCCTATTGTGTTGGGGATCTACTAGTGGTTCAGCAAAGCTGGAATTAGATAAAAACAGACTCTTAATGGAGAACAAATTGTTGGTTACCGGCGGGGGTGGGGGTAAGTGGGGGGACGGGTGAATAGGTGAAGGGGAGAAGAGTACACTATCATGATGGGCACTGAGTAACATATAAAGTTGTTGAATCATTATATTGTTCACCTGAAACTAATATAACACTGTATGTTAATTATACTGGAATAAAAAAATAGAAGCTTAGTGCAGAGATCGAGTGGTTTGCCAAACAGAAGAAAGTGATCAGCCTCTTACTTTTTAATATTCCTCATCCCGTGAACCTCAGTGTAGGGCTACCCTAGAAGTCCTTTCATCCTTTACATTCTTCACAGAAATTTCAAAGTTGGGACCAAACTAAAACAAACAACAAATCTTTTTGCCATCAACATAAAATATATTAAATTGCCCTATTTCTGGATGGGAAGATATATGATATAAGTTACTTATTGACATGAGGTTATAAATTTTATTAATGAAGGTGTTACTATGAATAAATAATTTGCATGCATTTGTATTAATTTAAAAAAAGGTGGAAGCAATAATGCAGCAAGAGATGGAGCTGGATGGTGGGTAAGGACTAGGCTCCATACCCCTTGTAGGATATGAAGGAGTTTTGACTTGATCTTGAAGGCACCGAGCCATTAAAGGATGTTAAGCACGTGATACAAACAGTCTTTAATTTTACAAGCTCCATCTAGCAGCAACATGGAAGGAGGCAAGGCTGAAGTCAGAGACCAGAAGAATACTGCAGTAGTTAGTCTAGTGAGGGGATAAGGCAGAGGCAAAAGGGAAGAGGTTAAAGGAGCAGAACTAAGGGACAATAAGGTGGCAACACTGATAGGACTTCCTTAGTGATTGGATGTAGGAAGATGGGGAGAAGGAGAAACCTAAGATAACGCCCACGTCTCTACCTTATGCGACCGGGTGAGGACGGCTCTGTTCGTGGAGATGGAGAATACTGGAGGGCTAGGTTTGTGTAAGGACCATATAATCAGTTTAATTTGGAGTAGGCTGAGTTTGAGATTTCTGTGGGACGCCTGTGTGGAGTTTCTAATGGTCATTTGGAAGTGGGAATTATTTCTTTGCAAAGGGAAATCTCACTTTCCCTAGAGCTACATTTTGAATTTTAAATTCTCAAGATTCACCTGTACCATAGTAGGTTAGAAATCCAAATCAAGGAGGTGCCTGGCTGGCTCAGTCAGTAGAGCATGGACTCCTTGATCTCAGGGTTGTGAGTTCAGGCCCCATGCTGGGTGCGAAGCCTAGAAAAAAAAGGAAGGAAGGAAGGAAATCCAAATTAAGTACTATAAGGAATCCAAATTTTTATACTTTCTGGTTTTGTTTTGTTTTGTTTTTGGTTTTGGTTTTTTTTTTGCCATCAAGGGTCAACAGAGTGTACTTTTCAGGCTTTAATGTAAGTAGAATGCAATGTAAATGTAACCTCTCAAATATTCTTGTAATCAGGACAGAATTCAAGTAAATAGCCAGGACCAAAGCTGACCTCACGGTGGCACTCCAGTCTTGTCGGAATAAAGGGCTCTGGAATCATGTTACTAACCTGTAAACGGATGTTCCACATTGAAGCAAAGAGTTGGCATAAACCCTAGGTTCACAGACCCCACAGGGAAACTTGCTGGAGAGAATTTACAGAGAAGGATATGCTTTTCTGGTTTTAAGATTTTATTTATTTATTTGAGAGAGAGTGATCGAGAGAGAAAGAGAGAGCATGAGCGAGGGGTGGGGGGCAAAGGGAGAAGCAGACTCCCCATGGAGCAGGGAGCCTGACCCCAGGACCCTGTGATCATGACCTGAGCCAAAGGCAGATGCTTAACGGACTGAGCCACGCAGGCATCCCTGCTTTTCTGGTTTTAAATCATCCCTGACCTGAGGCTGGATCAACAATATAGGTGTATAATATAGAAGAATGTCTCCATTGAAAACAGAAATTCCATCAGGGCTTAAAGCTAAAGCAAAATAATATCCACATTATTAGTTTTTAATAGCCGCCATTTATTGGTGCCTATTATAGGCTGCACACAGTTCTGGGTCCTTTCCCTATTAGAAGAGCTCATCGAAGCATCAGGACAACCCTGTGAGATTAGTAATTATTCTTGTTTTTCTAAAGAAGGAACTGAAGCTCAAAGACATTAAGTAGCTTGCATCTGAAATTGCATAGGTAGTATGCAGCCATGCTGCGCTTTGAACCCAGTCTGTGTGATTCCAAAACCTGAACTCTTTAAGCAAGGCTGCATTCCTTCATCTTACTGATGCCAAGGTGAAAGCAGTAACAAATGAAATGTAGTTTTCTTTGGGTGTAGAGGTTTGGCATGAGGTGATTCGCTAATCCCCTACTTAAGGAGACCTAGTGAGGACCCCTATTGTGAATGGGAAGGCTCTTCGTGAAACTCTTCCTTGCATATGAGAAACATACGAGGATATTTAGAGTCCCATGTATGTCCCACAAGGTACTTATTAATTACAAAGAGAAAAACAATGCATTTACAGTGGAGAACCCTTGTGGACACTATGTTAACAAAATCATCAAAGTATAAATGATAAAGCAAATGTCGTAAAATTCCAACATTTGTACCACAGAGAAATTCTTTTCCTTTGATAGTGGAAAAAAAGAGGGGGGACAAGGGAGGATTTGTTGACATCAGTCAGCAATGGAGCAGAGGACTAATTTCTATCTTTGATCTTCATCTGTGAAAGCTCAAATCCTGCAGAGGTTTCCAAATGAAACATTTACCTTTCTAAGGGGTAGAGGATTATTAGGGAATCCTAGACTCTATATAAAGGAAGACTCCCAAAAGAAAGACATAAATAATAAAACTCCAGAATAATGTTATTATACTAACCATAGACTATAGAGGTGGGAGTTGGTTGTCCTGACTTCTACAGTGCTTAATCAAGAGTATCAAATCCTATTTAGAAAGCATTTTTAAAATGCCTTACAGACTTCAAAGCCGTAAAGCTTCTCTGCATCTTTAGGCATTAATGTCCACATTTTGTATATTCTCAGCTTAAGATAATTACCAATCTGCCTATTTTTAAAGGAACTGTTCTTTTAGTGAGAAGGAAATGATGTCTGGAGAGCTTTTTGTTGGAAATGTCGGTGTTTACATGATTTACAGTATAATTAACCAGCCTTCTAGCACCAGCAAACTGGCTCCCCTCTATTCATCATGTTTCCAGTGACTTCAGATCATCAATTCCGCCGGGAGGAAATCCCTCCTCCTTAGTGATGTAAAAATATTATGTCATCCCCATAGTCAGAATGTGATCCATCCTTATATACCTATTGTTTTTCAGATCTAAGGGATTTTTCCTTCATTATTTTTGACACTACCTTTGGTGCTTAAATCTAATTAAATACACACATACAAAATCTAATACTACTTAAGAAGAATTTTGTCATTCAATGGCTTATAATCACCAGAACACATTTGTTAAGATAGAATTGTGCTGCTTAAAAGGTATACACAGTCTAGTAGCCCAGAATCTAAAACAAAAATACCTATATGGATAAATACGTAATGAACATTATCACAAAAATGACTTTAAATCTCTACATAAAAACTTCTTAGGTATCTAAAAACTTCAAAAGTGTTTACTTTTGGCCTAGTAATCCTACTTCTAAGAATTCACCCTAAATATACACTTCCAACAATATGGAAATACATGTGCACAAGGTCAATTATTGCTGCATTGTTTGTATTTGAAAAATATTGGAGACCATCTAAATGCCCATATAGAAGAGAGTGGTTGAATAAACTATGGTACAAGCACATAGTAGAGCAACTACACATCTGTAAGAAAGAAAGAGGTAGATGTGGGCAAACTGATACGGAATGATTTCCAGGGATATACTGTTTAATGAAAAAAGCAAAGAACAAAAGAACATTATGCTAACTTTGTGTAAGGAAAAAAAGGGAAGTAGGAAAATAGGCATGTGCTTGATTTATTTTTTTTTAAGATTTATTTATTTATTTATTTATTTATTTATTTATTTATTTATTTGACAGACAGCCAGCGAGACAGGGAACACAAGCAGGGGGAGTGGGAGAGGAAGAAGCAGGCTCCCAGCAGAAGAGCCCGATGTGGGGCTCGATCCCAGAACTCCAGGATCACGCCCTGAGCCGAAGGCAGACGCTTAACGACTGAGCCACCCAGGCGCTCCCATGTGCTTGATTTTTGACCAAAAAGGAAAATAGGAAAAATAAACCAGAGACTAATGAGACTGGTTATTTACAGGAGGTGGGTGGGAATGTGGTTGAAAGTGTGAAGGGGGTTGGGTACCGAGCAGAAGATGGAAAGTGAAGTTTCTTCTAAATATTACTTTTTGTATGGTTCTATCTTTTAGAGCCATGTTAATCATTCATATATTTAAAAAAAGAAACACATACACACACACAAATAGGGGAAAATCCTAAAAACAGAATATGAACAAATCAACCTAAGTTTCAAATGACTAATACAGTCACACTGAAATGCAGGGAAGGGGAACTAACTCAAGCCAAATAACTTAAAAATATAATTTTTTAAAAACTATACACTCTCAGACTAAAGAAAAAATGAACTATAAAACCAACAATGGCGGGCTTTTGTCTTTGTTTTGTTTGTTTTTTGTAGCAATTCTAAACTTTCTGTGTATTCTGGGATTGGGTAAATAATAAAAATATTATGGACAATGGGATTCAAATTTCTCACTGAGAGAAAAGAGTTACAAATAGGGAAAGAGAGATGAGTAGAATATATCCTATAGTACTGGATTAGAATTGGACAAGATAGTATCAACTCATGGCTTTTAATAATAGATAAATATGGATGTGTGTATATATGTAAATAATTTTTTTAGCTCTGTCCACTGAGAAAGCTCAGAAGCAATGATACCCCAGGAGCAATAAGCACACCTAGGACCCAGGTCATGGTTTCTAAATTCTGTTTGCTACTGAAAGGAACCAGGGCTCCTTGGAGAATTGGCTGATTCCAGAGCTAGAGCTGGGAAAGAATAAGATGAACCTCATATTATGCCTCATATTAAGGTACTAAGTTAGAAAGAGCTCAAAGAATGATGGGATATATCCAAATGATAAAGAGCCATACTGAAAGGTCTCCTACCAGCCAAATCTGGGACAATTAAGCATAAAAATAAAAAATGACAGCAATGTATTTTAACCCATGGAATAAAATAAAAATATATAAACATATAAATAAGAAAAGTGGGAGAAGGGAAAGTAAGTCTTTACAGTAGAATGTCAGCTAATAAATGTAGAAGGATTGATGGGATTAGAAAATCACTATTTGGGGCGCCCAGGTGGCACAGCGGTTAAGTGTCTGCCTTGGCTCAGGGCGTGATCCCGGCGTTATGGGATCGGGCCCCACATCAGGCTCCTCCGCTATGAGCCTGCTTCTTCCTCTCCCACTCCCCCTGCTTATGTTCCCTCTCTCGCTGGCTGTCTCTATCTCTGTCGAATAAATAAATAAAATCTTTAAAAAAAAAAAAAAGAAAATCACTATTTGGCAACCATCATAGTAATAATTGAATCATTAATGGATGGTAAAGCTAGTGGGTGAAATTTGGATGAGAAACAGGATATTTACATTGTCACAAAGTATGTTCTCACAAGATATTTATTAATTACAAAGAGAAAAGTAGTAAATTTTATAATGGGAAATATGAATGGGAAATCTTGGTGAGAGGTAGACAGGAATATTTTTGTACTGTTTTTACACCTTTTCTGTAAGTTTGAAATCATATAAAAATTAAAAATTAAAAGAAATGGTAATTAAAGGACTTCCAAGGAATTTCCTAAGCTACAGCAAGACAAAAAGTCTCATCAATATATAGCGAGTTAATTCTGCCTGCCTTCTTAGAAGAATAGCTTATGGGAAGCCATCATTTGGGGAGAAGGGAGTGGTGGGAGGTCAAAAACCTTACTAGATGTTTCCTTGAACAAAATTTTTAAAAAATATTTTTTAAAGATTTTATTATTTTTTTAAGTAGCCTCTACCTACACCTAACGTGGGGCTCGAAATCACAACCCCGAGATCAAGAGTTGCATGCTCTACTGACTGAGCCAGCCAGGTGTTCCTAAAAATGTTTTGTTTTTGAAAAGATGTAAGCCTGTTGGAAAAGAGTTTTTTTTTTTTAAGATTTTTTATTTATGTATTTGACAGAGATAGAGACAGCCAGCGAGAGAGGGAACACAAGCAGGGGGAGTGGGAGAGGAAGAAGCAGGCTCATAGCAGAGGAGCCTGATGTGGGGCTTGATCCCATAACGCCAGGATCACTCCCTGAGCCGAAGGCAGACGCTTAACCGCTGTGCCACCCAGGTGCCCCGGAAAAGAGTTTTTGATAGGAATTTTCAAAACTCCCTGTTACGTACCAGGGACAAATTCTGTTTCTAGTTGTTAAAAAACAAAAAACAAAAACAAAAACAAAAAAACAGTTGGATGAAGATTTCAATCCAGGAGACCTAAAAATCAAAGAAATCAAACAATAAAGAAATGGAGTAATTTCTGTTCTCCTCCCAGATAGTAAATTTAAATAGAAACTTACGATTATTACAGCAGTTATAAAGTCTTCATGTGACTGAGGCTATTTTTTTCCTATTACATGAAAATAAATATAAGATCATGGAAAAGAACTGTCCTGGGAAGAGGGGACCCCGAGGGCCTGAGGAGCCAATTGCACCTCCCAGTGGTTTGAACTTTGAGCCTCTTGGAGTCCTGATGAACAATGTCACTTTCCTCAGGTTTATGACACTTGAAACTTCAACGGTCGGAGGTTCATGCACTTTGGGACTGGTCAACACTGTGCAGAGTTCAAAGTACCGAGAGACAAGTGATCAAAATGGCTTCCAAAGGGAAGACAGAGACAAGCAAATAAAAGCAGGATTTAGAAGAACAGTTGGATGGACTAATGTCGCAATTACAGGACTTGGAGGAAGGCAGAGAGGGACTTGTTACAGATGACGATGAGGAAACCAAAAAGGAAACTCTGGAGCAACTAAGCGAATTTAATGATTCACTGAAAAAACTATGCTTGGAAATATGACTTCGGTAGATGAGCTAAGTTGAATGCAACTAGCTAACCAGGCAGCTATCAGCCAGGCCTTTCAAACCCTGGAGGTTATCAGATTACCTGCAAGGAAACCACCAGGTCAGCTTCGGACAAGGTTAGCAGAGATGGGTAGAGATCTCATGGTGGGAACGCTGGAAAGACGCCTCTATACTCAACAGAAAGCGGAGATACTAACAGCTGTCAGGACACTTGGAGAGAAGCTGACTGCAGATGACGAGGCCTTCCTGTCAGCAAATGCAGCTGCTCTGCTCAGCCAGTTTGAGAAAGTCTCTACAGACCTTGGCTCTGGAGACAAGTTTCTTGCTTTGGCAAGCTCTGAGGTTGAAAAAGCAGGAAGTGACATGGTGTGGAAACGTGGCACATGGAGCACATTCTTGCTGCAAATGGCCATTTGTCTTCTAGGGATTTGGAATCATTGCAAAGAAATCAAGAGACTCTTGAAATGCACTGATAACCTAAGAAAAGGTGACAGAAAAATATACTTGTGGCTTCTGGTTATACCCTTCCTCACTGAGCTTTGTGTAGGGCTGCCTGCCTGAGTGATCCTAGACTTGTGGGAATGAGGGACCCTTTGGGCCTTATTCGTTATGTCTGTGGGTTTGAGAGAAAACAGAAAACAGTTTCTCTGCCTGTTTCTATTAATCCTCCTTGTTCTTTTTGTTTGTTTGTTTGTTTTATTTTTTTTAATTCATTTGCTGTTCAATGTTTATTTGGGGGCTTATTTTCCACAGGAAATAGAATTTAGGTGTGATATGAGAATCAACATTGGTTTGATTCATGTTCTTTTTTTAAAATTTTTAAATAATATTTTTTATTATATTATGTTAGTCACCATACAGTACATCCCTAGTTTTTGATGTAAAGTTTTAAGCCTGCTTGTTTTTTTATTTTTGTTTTTTTGTTTTTAAAGATTTTATTTATTTATTTGACAGAGAGAGACAGCCAGCGAGAGAGGGAACACAAGCAGGGGGAGGGGGCGGGATGAAGCAGGCTCCCAGCAGAGGAGCCTGACATGGGGCTTGATCCCAGGACTCCGGGATCACGCCCTGGGCCGAAGGCAGACGCTTAACGACTGTGCCACCCAGGCACCCCAAGATTTTATTTTTAAGTAATCTCTACACCCAACATGGGGCTTGAATTTACAACCCCGAGACCAGGAGTCACATGCTCTGCCGACAGAGCCAGCTGGGCACCCCTTTTTTAAACTTCCTTTAAAAAAAAAAAAGAAGAAGTTCACATAATTTCTTTTTTTTTTTAAAGATTTATTTATTGGGGCACCTGGGTGGCTCAGTCAACTAAGCATCTGCCTTTGGCTCAGGTCATGGGATCGAGCCCCACATTGGGCTCCCTGCTCAGTGGGGAGCCTGCTTCTCCCTCTCCCTCTGCCTGCTGCCCCCCTGCTTGTGCTCTCTTTCTCTCTCTGTCTCTGTCAAATAAATAAAATCTTAAAAAAACCCAGTAAGTATCACACCCAGTGGGGAAAAACTGAGAGATTTCCCCCTAACATCAGGAACAAGACAAGGATGTCCAGTCTCAGCACTGTCATTCAACATAGTACTAGAAGTCCTAGCTACAGCAATCAGACAGCAAAAAGAAATATAAGGCATCCGAACTGGTAAGGAAAAAGTAAAACTTTCACTATTTGCAGATGACATGATACTATACATAGAAAACCCTGAAAGGCTCCACCAAAAAGCTACTAGAACTGATAAGTGAATTCAGTAAAGTCATAGGATATAAAATCAATATACAGAAATCTGCTGCATTTCTATACACTAATAATGAAGCAACAGAAAGAGAAATTAAGAAAAAATCCCATTTACACTTGCACCAAAAATAATAAGATACCTAGGAATAAACCTAACCAAAGAGGTGAAAAACCTGTGTTCTGAAAACTATAAAACATTGGTGAAAGAAACTGAAGATGATGCAAAGAAATGGAAAGCTATTCCATGTTCATGGATTGGAAGAACACATATTGTTAAAATGTCTATACTACCCAAAGCAATCTACAGATTTAATGTAATCCCTATCAAAATACCAACGCACTTTTCACAGAACTAGAACAAACAATGCTAAAATTTGTATGGAACCACAAAAGACCCTGAATAGCTAAAGCTATTTTGAAAAAGCAAAGCCAAGCCAGAGGTATCACAATTCCAGACTTCAAGTTATATTACAAAGCTGTAATAATCAGAACAGTATGGTGCTGGCACAAAAATAGACACATAGATCAATGGAATGGAATAGAAAATTTAGAAATAAACCCACAATTATATAATCAATTAATCTCTGACAAAGCAGGAAAGAATATCCAAAGGGAAAAGACAGTCTCTTCTACAAATGGTGTTGGAAAACTGATCAGCTACATGCGAAAGAATGGAACTAGGCCACTTTCTTTCACCGTGCACAAAAATAAACTCAAAATGGATTAAAGACCTACATGTGAGACCTGAAACCAGAAAAATCCTAGAAGAGAGCATAGGCAGCAATGTCTCTGATATTGGCCGTAGCAACATTTTTTCTAGGTATGTCTCCTGAGGCAAGGGAAATAAAAGCAAAAATAAACTATTAGGACTACATCAAAATAAAAAACTTCTGCACAGTGAAGGAAACAGTCAACAAAACTAAAAGGCAACCTAAAGGGGCGCCTGGGTAGCTCAGCGGTTAAGCATCTGCCTTCGGCTCAGGGCATGATCCCGGTGTTCCGGGATCGAGTCCCACATCGGGCTCCTCGGCTGGGAGCCTGCTTCTTCCTCTCCCACTCCCCCTGCTTGTGTTCCCTCTCTCGCTGGCTGTCTCTCTGTCACATAAATAAATAAAAAATCTTAAAAAAAAAAAAAAGGCAACCTATGGAATGGAAGAAGATATTTGCAAATGACATATCCAATTAAAGATTAGTATCTAAAATATATAAAGAACTTATTCAACTCAACACCCCAAAAACAAATAATCCAATTAAAAAATGGGCAGAAGGCATGAATAGACATTTCTCCAAAGAAGATATCCACATGGCCAACAGACACATGAGAAAATGTTCAACATCACTCATCATCAGGGAAATGCAAATCAAAACCACAGTGAGATATCAACTCACACCTGTCAGAATGGCTAAAATCAAAAACACAAGAAACAAGTGTTGGTGAGGATGTGGAGAAAAAGGAACCCTCTTGCACTGTTGGTGGGAATGCAAACTGGTGCAGCCACTGTGGAAAGTAGTATGGGGGTTCCTCAAAAAATTAAAATAGAATTGCCTACCCTAAAATCCTGTAATCACACTACTGAGTATTTACCCCCAAAATACAAAAACATTTGGAGAGGATGTGGAGAAAGGGGAACCCTCTTACACTGTTGGTGGGAGTGCAAGTTGGTACAGCCACTTTGGAAAACAGTGTGGAGGTTCCTCAAAAAGTTAAAAATAGAGCTACCCTATGACCCAGCAATTGCACTACTGGGTATTTACCCCAAAGATACAGATGTAGTGAAAAGAAGGGGCACATGCACCCCAACGTTCACAGCGGCAATGTCCGCAATAGCCAAACTGTGGAAGGAGCCGAGATGCCCTTCAACGGATAAATGGATAAAGAAGATGTGGTCCATATATACAATGGAATATTACTCAGCCATCAGAAAGAACGATTACCCAACATTTGCAGCAACACAGATGGAACTGGAGGAGATTATGCTAAGTGAAATAAGTCAAGCAGAGAAAGGCCATTATCATATGGTTTCACTCATTTATGGAACATAAGAAATAGCAGGGAGATCATTAGGAGAGGGAAGGGAAAAATGAAGGGGGGATAACAGAAGGGGAGATGAACCATGAGAGACTATGGACTCAGGGAAACAAACTGAGGGTTTTAGAGGGGAGGAGGGTGGGGGGATGGGCTAGCCCGGTGGTGGGTATTAAGGAGGGCACATACTGCACGGAGCACTGGGTATTATACGCAAACAATGAATCATGGAACACTACATCAAAAACTAAGGATGTACTGTATGGTGACTAACATATCATCATCATAATAAAAGAAACATTAATTCAAAGAGATACATACACCTCTATGTTTATAGGAGCATTATTTACAATAGCGGAAGTATGGGAGCAGCTCAAATGTCCATTGATGGATGAATGGAGAACGGATAAAGATGATGGGATATATATATAATGGAATATTATTCGGCCATAAAAAGAATGAAATCTTGACATTTGCAACCACATGGATGGAGCTAGAGAATATTATGCTCAGTGAAATAAGTCAGTAAGAGAAAGACAAATACCATATGATTTCACTCATATGTGGAATTTAAGAAAGAAAACAAAGGGGGCGCCTGGGTGGTGCAGTCGTTAAGCGTCTGCCTTTGGCTCAGGGCGTGATCCCGGAGTTATGGGATCGAGCCCCACATCAGGCTCCTCTGCTATGACCCTGCTTTTTCCTCTCCCACTCCCCCTGCTTGTGTTCCCTCTTTCGCTGGCTGTCTCTATCTCTGTCAAATAAATAAATAAAATCTTTAAAAAAAAAAAAAGAAAGAAAACAAAGAAGCAAAGGGAAAAAAAGAGAGAGAGAGAGAGAAACCAAGAAACAGACTCTTAACTACAGAGAACAAACATGGTTACCAGAGCGGAGGTGGGTGGGGGATGGGTGAAGTAGGTGATGGGGATTAAGGAGTGCACTTGTCGTGATGAGCACTGGCTATCTATGGAATTATTGAATTTCTATATTGTACACCTTAAAAAATATAACACTGTATGTTAACTATATTGGAATTAAAAGAATAAAAATAAATAAATAAATAAAATAGTCTATGTTGCCCCATAGACTTGCTGCTATGGCGCTCTGTGGTGCCTCAGGACCCAGTTGGAGAACTGTGGATCTAACACAGAATTATTTCAGCTTGAGATACAAAACTCTTGAGGAAAAATAAAACTCAGATTGTCATATTTGATATTACTTAATTTGTGTGAATGTTAACAAATTGCATAAAAAGGATTTTTATTCATTCATTTATTTATATATTTTTTAAAGTGTTTATTTATTTTAGAGAGAGAGAGAGCATGTGTGAGCAAGGTGGGGGCAGCAGGAGAGAGAGGGGGAGAGAAGCAGACTCTGTGCTGAGCTTGAAGCCCGCCACAGGGCTTGATCTCAGGACCCTGAGATCATGACCCAAGCCAAAATCAAGAGTTGGATGCTTAACCAACTGAGCCACCCAGGTGCCCCAAAAGTTATCATTTTAAAAATCTTGCTCTCCATGTATCTTTTATTTATTTGTTTGTTTCCATGTATCTTTTATTTTTTATTTTTAAATTTTTAAAAAGATTATTTATTTATTTATTTATTTGAGAGAGAGCAAGAACGAGCAGAGGGAGGGGTGGAGGGAGACGGACAAGCAGACTCCCCGCGGAGCCTGACAAGGGGCTTGATTCTAGGATCCTGGGATCATGACCTGAGCCAAAGGCAGACACTTAACTGGATGAGCCACCCAGGTGCCCCTCCATGTATCTTTTAAATGTATGTCTCTTATTTTGTTTTGTCTAATTGCTTTGGGATAGACTCCTATTTTGCAGATGACAAAACAGAAACACAATCATCTGGAATGAACAATGAAATGTTACACCTTATAAGTCAAAGGTAAATCATTGCATTTAAGGAGTGGGAAACAAGGACAGTCCTTGATAAACACTTCAGCTGATAATACATTTTCAGCCGATATACATATTTAAAAAATACTTTACACCACCAAGTGCATAGGGTGAACTCTAGGAACTTTGCAAGTTTAGGTGAACTTCTGTTTTAAGCAAATTTATTATTGAAAATTCGAATGTTCTAAACCAGTAAAAGAGTGGCTTGTTTGTTTTACAAAAGAATATTATTTGAGACTCCTTGGTGCATTTTTTTTAAGAGAGGGAAAGAGGATGGGGCAGAGGGAGAGAGAGAGAATCTTAAGCTGACGGAGGGGCTTGATCTCACAGCCCTGAGATCATGACCTGAGCCAAAATCAAGAGTCAGACACTTACCCAACTGAGCCACCCAGGCACCCTGACATTCCTTGGTGCATTTAAAGTATGATGTGGTTCCCTGAACTTAAGATGTCCTCTAACTTTTTTGAACACGTTATTTTAGAAAATATCTTGTTCACATTGCATTTTGAGTTTCGTCTTGAGGAGGACAGGAAGCAAAACATTCATCTCCTAATTGTGTACAAAGGGAAAATGAGGCACAGAGAGAGTTTACCATCACACAGTAAGAAATTAGAGGGCATCACCTACTTATTTGGGTTACAAAAACTCATGTAGGGCGTGTTAGTCTCTAACCATCAGTTCTTTTCACAATAAGGCGATGATATACGACATAATCAAAAAATTAAAAATGCCCATTTTTACAACGATTCTGTATTAAACTTTGTGTATGTGGTTTTGCTCAGGAATTTAACTCTCAATTCTACTGACTGTGCAACATAGTCAAAATAATGCCAGCATATGGTATCCCACGTGTGATGTGATTGACATAGGCTTAATGACAGACGGGGGAAATGCTCACTGCTAGTTTACTCCTATAGCCATGATAAAGGGTTTACTTCGATGAGTGTGACATCAGCGTGTATTACTAACATGAAGAACCAAGAAAGTTTCGCTTTACTTGGCCATCATCATTTTGACAGCAGATTGACTCAACAAACCTGGGGTTCCCAGAGCATTGAGGAAAACAACTCTGAAGCATCTTTGCAAAGTTATTCTGAGACTGAGATCTTCCTGGGGGCCTCTGTTATTCTAATTACGGGGAAATTACAGAGCATTGCCTTCCATAGCCAGTCTGCTGCATGTCGCCCCTTTCTTTTCACTGCTCAGACTGAGTACCTGGGATTCTTTTGGAGAGAAATAAAGGCATTTCCCTGGGTCCTTGGGAAAAGCAGGGAAACCTAAGATAATCCAATGGAGAAGGCGTCTTTTATAGATCCGAATGCTAGACCTATTGTCGTTCAGGTGTCTTGAACAATTGTCTTCAGGACTGTGAGCCATAGCTCCCTATCCAAAGCTTCATTTAAATGCCATGATGAATTGGTTGCAAAAAGAGGATGGGGAGGAATGTGAAAGGGTTTGTATAACAAAGAACCATAAATCATCTCTAGTGCAGTGGGCCCCTATCATTCAGCCTGTGGGCTTCTTGTCAGAGGAGCTGCAGGGAGAAAGAGAAGAGGGACAGGGTCTTCCCACTGCGGGGCGGCAGCATCCTCCAAACCAGGAAAGCCACTTACCCCCACCCAAATCCTTCCTGAGGTTATTCATTTATTCCCTTAGGGAATGAATGATAGGGACAGGGAAATCTCCAGCGAGCAAGCGTGTACTGTACTGCAAGGCCCCACCCTAGACGCTGCTGGGGTGGGAGGAGGAAGGTGGGGGGGAAGTGGTACCGAGACGAATAAGATACAGGACCTGCCTTAGTGCTTATTAGACATGCCTACGGCAAGGACTCTGTCCGCCCCTTCAGCATAAACAGCGGGACGTAACTAGGGTGTGCCTCGCTTTATGAAACGCACGGATTTCTGAGCCTTACCGGCGTTAAAGTGAATTTCCATCCAGCGATTCTCCTCTATATTCTCCATAAAGCCGTCCGTGGTCCTCTCGGTTGGAATTAGTTTCCTCCTTCCTCACATTCCTGTCGTCCTCTCTTTACGTACACACCATATCTTCATCAGCAGGCCTTTTGGAGGCAACCGTCCTAGGGCAGAAAGTAGAAAGAGCCTGGGCCTGGAGCCAAACGGGCTCAAGATAGAATCCCAGCCCCACGACTTATTAGCCGTGTGCCATCTGGATCAGTTTCTCTGTCTCTCTAAGCCTCAGTTTCCTCCTCTGTAAAATGGGAATAAAAATAGTTTCTATGTTTAGAACTTGGTGACGATGAAACGAGATACGGTATGTCTGTATTTAGAAAAGCGACCAGAATATACTAAGAAGCGTTCAGGAGTTGTTAGTCAGGAGTGCCAGGTGCTTCACAGGTGGGGAAACCAAAGCTCATACAGCTTGAATGACTTAGCTACATCATAACCGGGAGGAAGCGTAGCTCTGCTCTCTCACCTTCCTTTCCCGCCATCTGCGAGTCGTACAACCCCGAACAAATAATTTCATTTTTCTCAGCCTGCATTTCTTTATTTGCACAATGAAGACGATGGTGGCTTATAACATCTGCCTCCCTGCTTATATTATGGGAATTAAAGAAGATGACGGATGTAAAGTGATTGGCATATGCGATGCTCTCAGAAAACTGGAAGCCGCTACTTTTACCAAAAGTCACCCAGGTGACAAGTGGCAGGACCTGGATTTAAATGCAATGGGTCTGACTGCCCCAAACTTGGCCTTTTCTAATAAACTCACCACCAGCTCCCTTGCTCTCTGAGCTAGAATTCTAAAGAATTAGCAGATGCAATTAACACTTAGAAGGCTTTTCTCAAGCGCAATAAAAGTAGCTCATTTTCCTCTTTTGATGACTACTTTACCTCATCTCACAAAGAGGTCTTCACACACCCATAATCTTGCACTAGGCTTTCCTGTCTTAATCAACTATATATGATACACAGAAATTGTATATATATATATATATTTTCCCCCCCAACCTCATAGAAAATAGCCGACATCTCAAAGGAACACACTGCTGACTTCCCAACTGACAGAAATCTTCAAAACACTTGCCTTTGAAAGAAATCCTTCTCCCAGGGGAAAGCATTACAGGGACTCTCTTTGCGAGGAGGAACAGGATTAAACCTCAAGCGTGTGGAATGAAATCCCAGAGAAAAGGAAAAGCAAGAGCTTGCCCTCTTCCTCCCCGCAAGCCCAGCCTTGCCGTACTGCCCCTCCCCACCCCCAGGACGGTGAGAGCCCAGCCTAGGGTCAAGGAGTGGTGACCAGGTTAGCAACAAGGGCCACAGAGGGAGGAAGACAAAGGAACAGCATGTGGAAAGGGCTGGCTGAATGCCTGAGCATGTTTCTTTGCTGAAAGAGAATGGCCCGACAACGGCTCAAACTGGGAGAGGGAAGGGTGGAGGGGAAGAGGACAGCTAATGGATGGGGTGGCCCAGCAGGGGTCAGAGGTCATGAGGGCAGTCAGTGAACTAATTGGTCACTCTGTGCATATTCACTTTCTGCTTCTAGCCTACAGCTGGGCCTTGAGAGAAAGCCCTGCGGTTGAGGCGAGCTTTATTTATCCCCCAAGATTTGAAGCCAACTGGTGAAAAGCAGGTGAAACCAAAAAGTGAGATCGGGACACCCTTCTTTTTTTTTTTTTTTGACTCTAGGATCAGTTGACCAGGAACAACCTTCTGCAAAGGAAAATGCTAGATTCTATTTCATTTGATCATTCATTCATTCATTCATTCATTCACGTATCCCTTCTCCTAATCTCCATATGTTAACTAGAGGCCCTAGGACACATTCCAGATGGGAAAGGATTGTAGACACCTAGAGCTTAGAACCCAGATTATCAGAGTGAGGCCTGGCTTTAGGGATTATCCCATACTGCTCTGTTTCACACTTCAGGAAATGGGGAGAGCAGTTTGCTCAGACCCACAGAGAAGTAGCAAAAGGAGGAGCACAGCCCCAGCCTTCTCACTCTGTTCAGCGATTTTTCTAGCACACTCTTCTCAGAAACACATTAACTTTGAAAACTTGTACAGACGGGTTTGGCTAACAGCTCAGCCTCTCGCCAGACAGCCTGGGCTGGAATGCTGGCAACCAGCTCCGAGGCCTTCGGATAGTTACGTAACCCTTCCAAAGCGTCAGTCTGCTCATCTGTAGAAAACCAAGGTTATTATGTGGATTAAATGAGGCAAATGCATGTAAAGGGAGCACGTGCTGCACTAAATGTTAACTATTACTATTACTACTGCTATGGCTTCAGAGCCTGGGAGAGAGCGGGCACAATGCACACCAGCCCTGTCTTCCCCTGTCGTCTCCATGGGCAACCGTTCTGACGTGAAAATCCTCATTCCCCCTCAGTTAAGAGACCTCGTGAGGATCGGAGGGAAACTAGGGAGTCCTGTCTGGACTTTCCGCAGACAGAGCTGTCCAAATTTGGAACGAGCTGACTTGCCATGAGTAAGTCAATACATGCAAAGGGCTGAGAACAGCGCCAGGCACACGGGCAGCACTCAGTCAAGTTCGCTAGCCGCTGTTACTGGTACTGTCACCGGGAGGCAGAAGCTCTTTGTCATCGCGGAGGGCCAAGTGTAAGACTGGCTTACGTTGTCAGGGAGCATCACAGATGGGAAGGAGGGTTGGCCAAGATGAGACCTGAGCTTTGTGATTTTTTCTTTGTAGTTTTTTTGCCTACCTCTTCCCAGAGTTCCGAAGCAGCCCATCGCTCTGGTACCATTACGTGTGGATTCTGGAACAGGTAAAAAGATGAAAATACAAAAAGAGATGTGGACCTTCTACAAACATGGGCTCTCCAACCCCACCTGGGGCTTTACATTAGGGACATGTGGGGTCACAGAGTGGAGACGTGAGCATCAGCCCAAAATTTATTTATTTTTTTCCCTTTTTTAAAAAAAAATTAAATTCAACTTACCTAAGAAATCCTGCCCTACTCCAAGGCCACAAAACTATTCTCTGATATTTTCTTCCAAGAGTTTTAAAATTTTCCTTTTCCACATCAAATCCTTTAAGTTGCTCTTTATATACAGTGTAAGATAGGAAGACAATTTTAATTTTATTTTTCCATATTGATAATCAATTGTTCTAGCACCATTTATTGATTGTCCATAATTTTCCCAGTGATCTGCGATGCCATTGCTGTAATATACCAAATTCTTAAATGTGTGGGTCTGTTTCTGAGCTTCCTATTCCATTTCACTGGAGTTACTTTTCTCTCACTGTGTCAGAATCACACTGTTTTAATTACTATAGCCTTATTAAAAAATTTCATTTGTGGTAAAGCAAATGCCTCCTTTTCCTTCTTCAAAATTGTCTTTACTATTCTTGGGTCTTTTCTATCACATTTTAAGATTAGCTTGAATGTTTCTTATACATAGATATGGCCAAGTTGAGATTGTTATTAGAACTATATTGAATTTGTAGAGTAATTTGGGATTTAAAAAATAATATTGGGTATTCCATCCATGAACATGGTATATTACTTTATTTATTTAGACCTTCTGACTGTCAATAAAGTTTTATAATTTCTCCATTTGAATGAACACTTCTTTTATTAGATCCATTGCTAAAACCTATATATCTTTTAGTTTTTGTGGATATGGTGACAGAAACTCTTAAAGATTATGCTTTCTAACTAGTTTTTGCAGGCATATAAGAATGCTTTTGATTTTTTGATATGGTGAGTCTAAATTCAGCAACCTTGCACAATTCTTGTAATCATTACCATAATTGGTCTATAAATTCTCTTGGATTCCCTATGAAGACAATTACATTGTCAACAAATAGCAATTTTGTTTTTTCTTTTCTAATCATTATACCTTTTATTTCTTTTCTTGCCTTATGGTATTGCCTGGAATAGCCAGTAAAATATGGATGAAGGTAGTGAAAGCTGATAGCTGTTAAAGGAACATGTCATCTTAACTCTGATATGTCACCAGAACTACAATAGGCTCTGGAGCTATGCTGTGCCTGAAGGTCTGTACCAGCAAAATGTATATGCCTTTGGTATTTGAGAATAGGTATTTTTATTCTCATTTAATAGATGAAGAAACAGGAACTCAAAGAGGTAAATAACTTGCTTAAGACCACATAGATAATAAGTGGAAGATTCAAACCAGAATCTTCCGATTCACAGTCTAATACTATTTCCATGATTCCAAACTTCCTTCTGGCTATCTGTGCCAACGTGTCACCTTTCTCAGACTACATATTGCATTTTAAAAGGATATTTCAGAACAAACAATGGTTTTACCCAGTTAGATGACTCTAATAGTGGAAGTGTTAGACAGATGTTGTTTTCCCTAAACAGAAGACTTGTCCTATTGATAACTTAAAAAAAAAAAAAAAACACAACTCACAGACTCTTAGGGTTGAATGGCTTCTTATCTTTTCCAACCTCCTATTTAATGTAGTTATCCCTATACCACATCCCTGAGAGATCATCCTTCAGCCTTTACCTACTGCTAGGGTAGACTTACTTCATTGACAAAACAGTTGAATAATTGTCATGTGGCTCCACAATTTGCCCACAATCTGGTCCAGAGAGTAATGCATTTTCTCCCTACATTACATCTCTTCAGGTATTTGTTCTCCTTAGATCTTCCCTGTGAGACTACTCATCTCTAGGATGTTCGCTATTGTCTACGTGAGATAATTTCCAGACTTTTCACCATTCTGAATATTCTCCTTTCAGTGCTTTCCAGTTGGTCAATGTGCCTCTTGAAAGTGATGCCCAGACTTTAAGGTGTGGTCTGATTGCAAATAAGTGGGGCTCTTGTGTCACACGATAGGGACACAGTCACTTCTATTGATGCACTCTAGATTTTTGTCTTCTTGGCAACTATGGTACATTGCTGACTTAAATTTAGGGTTAACTCTTCAGCTTTTTTCCCCGTTCCATCCCTTGTACCCTTTCCTGCAGCACTTCGGAGTTCTCTAGGTCAGGGCGAGGTCTGTGCGGAGGCAACTAGGACAGAAATCTACTCTGTTACAGGAACAAAAGGGGAAGCACCTTCAGGTTGGAGGCTGCCAACAGGTTACCAGGAAACACCTGATTAGTCAGGGGTAGGTGAAGTCACTTGGGGCTGCTGTCCTGGGACAGGATAAAACTTAAATTTCAGAGCATTGGTACTTTGAGATTTTAGCTATAGAGTTTAAATGTCTTACATGAAACCAGAAATCTCATGATTTTTAAAACCTTCTTAAGAGATGTTAGAAGAACTCCAGGAAGGGAAGGGACAGCAGGATTCAGAGTTCTTTGCTCAGCTTTATACCACCTGGTTTAGTGGGGTTACCATCCATCCATCCTCCTAGCTGACGAACACAAATGAATTTCAGGGCATTCCTTTGAGCCAGAAATCCTCGCTGCCCAAATCTCCCTTGCTCCTGTCCTGTTCACAAACCCATACTTAAAAATCAATAACCATGTTCCTTGTCTCCACCAAATGTTTGTAATTTTGCCTAGACAGTATTTACAAGGACAGCATTGTGTGACTCCAGTGTTGACAATACAATAATAAAAATTGCAAACATGAGATGTCACTTAGTATGGGCCATCCATTTTCTAAGTACTTGATACACATTGACTCATTTTGTCTTGGCAATAGTCCTTTGTGGTAGAGACTATTATCATTGTTTTACAGGTGAGGAAACCGAGGCACAGAGATTAAGTGCCTGCCCAAGGTCATGCAGCTGAAAGTGGTGTGTGCGATTGGACCCTGGAGCCCCGCTGTGGTGTCTGGGCTCTAAACCACTGTGGGTTCTGCGTCTCTAAACTGGGAAGGGAGCTGCCGTGGATGCCCCATGTGTGGGACCTGCAGCCCCAGACCTGGGTTCCTGCCCCCATTGGTTCCTCCACCACATAATTTCCTCCTGTTATAATCACCAGCAACATTCCTTTCCAAGGGTAGAATCTTCCAGTAGGCTTCAGCCCCTTTATAGATGAAGAAATGTAAGATCCAAGTGTTAAATCATGTCCTCAGGGTCATGCAAGGAGTAAGTGACAGAATTAGGATGTGAACCCAGCTCTGGGTGACTCTAGTGTCCGCACACCCTCCCTTACACTACAGTGCGTCTACTGTGGGGCCATCTCTCCAGAAACAGCCTAGACACTCTCAGTATCCTTGTCTGTGCGGGATGGAGAATGTGGGGGGGAGGCATTCGTCAGGGAAAAAATCATCATTGTCATCGTCATTACCAAAAAGTCTCGTTAAAGGTCTAACTGTGTGCTGGATGCTACAATCTGGGAAGACTCCTCACGCCTCTTTGAGGGTCCCTGAAAATATGAGTGTTTCATCACTGACCTGGCAGAAGTAAGTTGAAGGGTAAGTAAGGCCTCTGTAAGTCCTAAAATACGTTTCTCCATTTCTTGAGCTGATTGGCTGGATTAATTTCCTGCTTCTCATATACCATTCTCTGCTCTTGCATTCAGATCAAGCATGTTTGTGTTCAGAATGTGAGTCAGGGGCATGACCCCTAGAGAACCACAGGCTGGTGTCTGGGATCACAGGGCTACGCACATTCCCGTGCACACATATGTGTATGGACACATGTATACCTGGCATGGACAAGCACACACTATACCACCACGTTCAGGGGGAGTGGTTCCTGGAACCAAGGGTCGCCTTCAAGGAGCAGCTAGTGCATGGGGTCGTGGTGTCCATTCCCGGTACATTCGTGTGGCCGGTTATACCATCCTATGGCGGGGTGGAGCCTGCCCTCTCTGAACTGAGTCCTGGCTGGGGCAGTCCTTCCAGAGGTCTATCCAGTGCCCTGGGGACGCAGTTCCTATCAGGCCTTCTCAACACATCCCCTGGTCTGGGACTGGCAGGGCAGGCCAGCAGGAACGCCCACCTCACAGCCCCCTATGACAGGGTCCTGTGCTCTCGGCTGCTCCCCCCCCCCCCGCCCCCCAGCCAGCAGTCATCTTGCAACAATGGAGGGATGCTTTCTTAGGTCAAAAGGGAAAGCACTGATGCTCTGTGGCCAGGCAAACAAGCCGCCGGCTTTGAAGTCCCAGGGGGGATGTGCTCAGGCTGGAGTTGGGGGGTATGAAGGAGCGGCCGCAAGCCTCCCCGAAGCCTGGCTGTGTTTGTCTCGGGGGGGAGTGGGAGGAGGGAGGCATACTTTGGCGGGGGGGTTCTTCAGAGGGCTATTTTCAAGTCCTGCTGAGCCTGCGGTTCCGCTTAGGGGCTGCACGCAGACTGGGGGTGAGTCCAGCAGAGGCCTGCCATGGAAGTCCCCCCCCCTTCGGGGTGCTCTACTGGGGTGCGGTCCAGGGCAAACTGCGGAGCGTGCTGCTTCCCTTGGGCCATATTCTTATTCAGGTGGCATCAGGTAAGAATGAATGGCAGGGAAGACTAGCATCGAAGGCAGCACTGGTGCCCTTAGCGTCCACGGCCCGCCCTTCCCACTTGCAGCGTCTCCTTCTCCCTTCTCTCCTCGACCAGCAAAGCAGCACAAGGTGGGCCGTTTGCCTTTCCCCAGGGACAGCTCTCTGTGCTCCTGCCTCCGAAACTACAGGTATGACCCGAGACACGGCCCACCTGCCCCCTCCCCCAATAAAATGCACTGGGTGAGGACCTCGGGGGTGGGGGAGAAACTTCTGGAGAGCAGAAGCCTGGGTAAGACAGTGCCTCCCTGGACTGGCTTTCTGGGCTTGCCTCGGGATTTCACGGCATTCCACAGCATGTTTAAGGCCTTTCAGGCCTGGGCCACAGGGAATGAGATGAGAGATCAAGCATTACTATTAACCAGTTTAATATCCCATATGATATTAGCCATGAACAGCTTCCCCCACCCCCTGCCTCTCTCCTCACTCCTCCTGCTCTCCCTCCCTCCTGAACTCCTCTGTCTGCTACACCCAAACGGGCACACTTCTGCCAGATTCTCCCCTCCCCACAATGCCCCTCTCCAGTCTGTCCCTGCCTACCTGCCCCCCTGCCCTGCCCCCAATGTCGTGATTGAGAAAGAGCTTGTGGACGATAAGACCTGGAAATCTGGAGCTATAAATCCTTCCAGCACAGCCGCCCTATCTCCGTGCTGATGCTTGTGGTGCCACAGAAAGGAGGCTCACCTGCTTGTGACCCAGCCCCTTCCTCCCCGGAGCTCTCTGCTCCTCCTCTGCAAACAGGGGACAATGAGCAAATGGGAGGTACCTGTCTCAACAGGTGTTAGCCTGGCCTCACTTTCCTCCAGGGTGATGGGGAGGTCACCCTCTGGCCCACCCACTCTGGGCATTCCTGTGATTGTGGAAGGCCCCCTTTGCCGCCACCCTCCCTTTGGTTCCCCCCCTGATTTTAGGTGTGGGGGGCCAAGCCCACCTCAGTGGCTTTAGAAGTTTCCACGTTAGCTGCGGGCCAGCGAGAGAGCAGGCAGTGCTCGTACTGTCTGGGAGTGTAGCTTTCCCTGCTAAGCCACAAGCCGCCTGAGGGAAGAGAGTGTTTCTTATTTGTCATTGAATCCCTCTGCTCAGCAGACTGCACAGAACACAATTACTTAGTAAACGACTCGTCACTATCTGGGAAATTGCTGTCACACTCATCACCAGGAAATATTTGAGAGCATCTCATTTGCAAAGACCCCCCCCCATGCAGTAGGGGGCACAAAAATGAATTAGACATCATTCCCACTTACGCCGGAGTCAGGAAGACCCAGAGGAGCTTCCCTTGCCAGGCGATCACAAGAGGGAGCTGGAGCTGGGGCCCCGGGGGAATCTGCTTTGACAACCAATGTTTGACAAAGAGTAAACCAACAGCAGATAACCCCAGACCCAGATCCCCGTCACTGTGGATCTCTGCATATTCAGAGTGGAGCTGTTAACTCACTGGCCATCTGCCTGTCTGCTTTTTCCTATGTCATGTCAGTGTCCTTGTCTCAAAAATGTGAATACATGTAAAAAAAAGTAGTGTCTCTATTTGGAACAAATTCCTTAAGCCGTGAGCCTGGGCACAGAGGAAGTAAAACTTGCCCCCGCCGCATGGTGACTGGAGCTGCACTCCAGTGAGCTGTGGCTCTGCTCTTGGGTTTGGGCTCTCCGTGGGTCTGCGGCTAGGGCTGCCACTGCCCTCAGGAGGAAGGAAGGAGGCGGTGCAGGTGTCTGCCCGGGGTTCAGCTCATCCTAACCCACCTTAACGGAGCGGCTCATCCATGCTGAGAGCTGTGCTGGCCGGAAAGAGAGCAAATGATAACGGGAGTGTAACTCCTCTTCTCGGACAGGGGACTTATGTCTCCGAGAGCCTGGGAGGAGAAGGACAGCAAGCTGATCTCTTGGAATCTGAGGGTCAGCCCAGATGATGGGAGAGGCTGTTGCTATACCAATGCCATTGTCTCACCAAGGGCACCTTCTCTGCACGGAGTGGGGGTCTAGCATCATGTACGGGCAGCGGGGGGCTTGTCAATGGGTGGCATTTTCTGCACGGCTCTTTTAGGCCCGTGCTTCCGAAACGTTTCTATTTAAGTATCATTACTGGCAGAGAAGAGCGAATTCACGCTTCTTAAGGGGCCTGGGGTTTTAGATCCCTGCAAACAGGAGATTTCTTTGAAGCCCCATATTTCCTCTCAAAAATGTGTGCCAATTTTGTATCATGATCATGCATTTGCTTTTATATAAAAATGCAGTTAAAATTGCTTATTTCTGAATAAAATTGATGCCCTGGGAAGATGAGCTATTTTTCCCATGGTCTCTTGTACTCCCTATGGCTCACTGCCCTATGCCCCAGTTTGAGATGCATGCCATGTAGGACATCAGACCCAGACACAGGCACCACATTCAGGGGTACCATCCTGAAGTGGGTCCCTAACCTGCTTGCATGGCCACGCCCTTGATACCAAAACACTCCTCGGAGTCTGTCCTCTGCTGCCCTGAACACGCCCTCCTCTGGGCTGACCCACAAGATCATCCCTTCCCCTCTGGGCTTAGCCTGGTTCTTCTAGCAGGATTTGGAGGTCAGGTGGCCTGTAACCCCAAATGTCTAGGGACAGTGGCTCTAAACCCTTTTGCAGTCTCCTTCACAGGGAATGGGCAGGGCAGGGCAACAGCAGCATGAGATCCCAAGGGGCTTGAAAACAACTCCTAAAGTAGATCCTTAAGGAACTGATTCCCTAAAGGGCTAGGAATTGTCCTTGTGGCTGTCTTGGTAGCACTGTACCCCACCTTGCTTTCCCTGACACAACTGCTCCATCTGTACAAGGGAACTAGGAATCAAGGCAGCTGCTTACCTGACGAGGTAGAAGCTAGGTGATCGGAAGTCCACCGTAGGTTTGTTATGGATTCAGGGTATCAATGGTTTTCAGATTAAAAAAAAAAAAATACAACCCATTGATTTAGTCATTCATGCATTCACACACGTGTTTATTCATTCCTATGAGGTCCTGGAGATAGAACGGTCACCAAGAGGGACACGGTCTGGGCCCCTTTAGAACTTGCAAATGGGAAGCCCTCCTGTGCCACCTTCCCCTCTCTTCCTCGGCACTGCCTGCAGAGGTGGCAGCCATCTTCTACATGGCAATATGGCCGCCCTCAGACCTCTGGGGAAGCGCAAGATTGTTAAAAAGAGGACAAGCAGTTCATCCAGCACCAGTCAGACCAATACGTCAAAATTAAGTGCAACTGGTGGAAACCCAGAGGCATTGACAATAGGGTGCACAGAAGATTCAAGGGCCACATCTTGATGCCCAACAATGGTTATAGGAGCAACAGGAAAACAAAGCCCATGCTGCCCAGTGGCTTCTGAAGTTCTCAGTCCACAATGTCAAGTGCAACAAATCTTATGTGCAGAGATTGCTCACAATGTCTCCTCCTAGGACCACAAAGCCACCGTGGAAAGAGCAGCCCCGCTAGCCATCAGAGGCACCAATCCCAATGCCAGGCTGTGTAGCCAAGAAAATGAACAGACAGCTTACGTGCACGTCAATTTTATGTTAAGAAAACTACAAAAAAAGATGAACTTACAAATGGCAGACAGAATTAAACAAGAATCTCCGAGGAAGTGAAAAAACCTCAGCCAGGGCCAGCCCAGGGCCTTCTGCCGCCAGCTGCTCCTGCCCCGGAATGTTCTGTCCACAAGTGTAAGGACACAAACAGTAGGCTCTGGACTAAGTCAGAGGTAACGGCGGATTTACCATCTGCAACTTCTTGTATGAAGGTAAAAAGTATATAAAACAAGAATCCCCTCCAAGTCCACCTGCCCGACTGCCCCAGGACAATGCACCAAACCCTAGGTGTGTGAACATCCTTGAGGGTGAGGAAAGTCACTGGATCCTCACTTTGGAGCTACGACAGTTAGTAGCACCTGAAGTCCCCCATTTCACAGACGCACAACCTGAGGCTTCAGAGAAGCGAAGCAGCCCCTTGACGCTCACCTGGCCAGGACAAGACCGAGATGGGGTCACCAAGGGGGTGGGAAGGAGTAGGCCCCAGGGTGTGACTCTTGATTCTAATGAGCAGTGCTGGGTTGGAGGCCTCCAGTAACTTGCCAGACAGACCCCCATGGTTCTGGAGACACTGGCCCCTGCCCCTTATCTTTCCTCCCCATGACATGTGCAGATCTGATGGCTCTCATGCAGAAAAACTCTGGACTCCAAACCTCAGCCCTGAGCTGGTGGGACAATGGACACATGGGCTTTGGAATGTATGCAAACAACCCCCAGCCCTGTCCCCCTCCGCCCCAAAGACTGACCAATGACCCCTACGTCAGTGCCTGGATTGTTCCTAAGAAACCTAGTGTGGCTTTGGCGACTGCCTGACAAAGGACTGTCACACTCGTCTACCCTTCACTGCTGCAGTATCTTCATCTGAACCCCCACTGCCGTTTATAGGGGACTCAACCAAATGTGGACTAGGTTTGGCCATACAGCCAATCATATCGAGAGTCACCTTCCTATGACATTAAGGCCTCCAGGAGAGTCACTGAAAAGTCTGTGAGGTCTGCTAATTCCTCTGCGAGCGAGGAATGTGTTTATTCTTCCATGGGGCAAAGATCCCCCACTCGAAGTGACGCCTGCCACATTGTGTAACCAGGAACATGGGTTGTTGCTGATGTAAACACAGGGCCAGGGGCAGACCGGCCAGGAGCCCAGTCTCCTTTTCCCAGAGGTGTTTCTTATGAATGGTTGTGCCCAGTGAAGCAATTTCCTGCCCTGTAAACTTCTGCCCAGCAAACCACATCTCCTATCTCGCGCTGCCTGGCTCTGGGTCATAAAGCAATTCCCCAGAGACCAATCTGAGCCCGATCAAGAGTCCTTGAGTAATAAGAAAATTACCCTCCACCTGCAGACGTAATGACACTTTGCAAGCTGGTGGCTTTGCAGTTTCTGAACGTAAACATCACATGCCTTACCCCATGCCTTCCCTCTGCTCATCAGAGATGTGGGGCCCACAGATTTGATTCTCAGACTCTGGTCTGCTCCTTGGAGGCACCGGCTGGCTAGTGACCCATTACCTTGACCTGACGACCTTGCAGCCTGGAGAACATATTTCACTGTGTCAGATCATGATTTACAGAACCAGGGCAAGAGAAGTTCAGACAGTGGTCCCAAACATGCAGAAGACAGAAGGTTTGGGCTCAGACAACACTGGGAACTCATTGATTTGGACATTCATTTTGCATGTTGTGGTCCCTCGATGTGGAAAGTCTCCCCCTCCCGGTGAACTGTCACTCATTCTTTATGACGTAGTTCAAGTGTCTTTCAAAGAAACTTCTCTGATTTCTATCTAAACAGAATTGCTTCCATTGTCCAACCAGTCTGCCTTCTCACACCTGCACATTGCAGTGCAATCACCTGCTAACCTGTCTGTCTCCCCAGCCAGGTTGGGAACTCCCTCAGGGCATCTTGGAACCCCCAGTACCCACCACACTAAACCGGCTCAAAGTCAGTATGCAAAAGAGGTTTGTTGAATGAATGAGAGAATGGGAATCTGTTATGTGCCTCTCCACCATACTTAGATGCTTTGCATAATGAAAACATGCAAAGAACACAGTTAAAGGAATGAAGACCTGGGCTGGGCCGGTAAGGAAGGCATAGCCTAGGGCTTCTGTCCTTGAGAAGGTGGCAATCTGGTCATCTTCCTGTGGATGACAGGAATATTTGGAGATGGAGTACAGATAGGGCCCATGGGCAGATGGAAGTGGTCTGTTGTTGGTTCTCCTCCTTGAACGTCAGCAGAACGTTCCAAGCTGGTCTAACTAGCCCTACTTAGCTTCTATACCAGCCATAAAACATTACCTAGGACCTCCATTTTTTTAAAAAAAAAGATTTTATTTATTTATTTGACAGAGAGAGAGGCAGTGAGAGAGGGAACACAAGCAGGGGGAGTGGGAGAGGGAGAGAGAAGCAGGCTTCAGGCCAAGCAGGGAGCCTGATGGGGGCTCAGTCCCAGAACGCTGGGATCATGACCTGAGCCGAAGGCAGACGCTTAACGACTGAGCCACCCAGGTGCCCCTAGGACCTCCATTTTTACTTATTTCCTCTCTTATCCCTATGTATAAAAGTAATAACAATGAGGGGCGCCCGGGTGGCTCAGTCGGTTGGGCGTCCCACTCTTGGTTTCGCTCACGTCATGATGTCAGGGTCCTGGGATGGAGCCCCGCGTCAGGCTCTGCACTCAGCAGGGAGTTTGCTGGAGATTGCCTCTCTCCCTCTCCCTCTGCTCCTCCCCACTGCTCTCTCTCTTAAAAAAAATAAATAAAATCTTTTAAAAAATAGTAATAATGACTTGCTCCTTCCTTTGAAGTTTGAGGAGTTTGAGATAGTGGTGGTGGAAGGTGGACAATGGGTCATTTTCCAGACATTGGACTAGTAAACCCCATGACGTACATACACACATTCATTCAAACAGTATTTACTGAGCACCTAATATGTGCCAAGTACCAAAGGATGGGGTCCAAACATTGAGCAAAACACCAAGTGTCTGTTCTCACAGAACTTACGTCCTAGTCGGGGGAAGACAGTCAGGGACAGTGGGTTGAGGCCCGTCATGTTTTCTCACGTGGTCCCGGAAGGACTGGAGGCGAATAACGAGCACGCTGTGAGCACGTTCTCTATACCAGGCAAAGCGCTTGACGCACCTGGCATCTCCTTTAATCCTTATGACCACCTTATTTGCAGATATGGAAACAGGCTAAGGAGACATCCCAAGATCACACACCTAGTAAGTGGCAGAGCCAGGATTTGAACCTCGATCTGTACTGGCCTCCCGCCTGAGCTCTTCGCCACCACTCCATACAGCAGTAGCAAATATTTACCAGACGGACAAAGACGTGGATGAATGGTTAACCCTAACTACAGTGCTAGCCTGTTGTTTTGTTTCCGTGACACAAACGTGAGAAACATGTTTAAGTTTTTCATTTACTTATTAATTCAAGCTTCTCCAAAGTATGGCCCCTGTTGAAAGTAGGTTTCCCAAAGATTGAGAAACAAGCACCTTTCTCCTTACCATTCACGTTACCTGGGCACGGCAATCTGTCTTACAAATATGGTTTTTTTTCTGCTAGTTTTATTGAAAAATAATGGATATATAAAACTGTGTAAGTTTAAGGCATGCAGCATGAGAATTTGATTTATATATATTGTGAAGTGAAGAAGAATTTTTAGAAAAGATTTTATTTATTTGAGAGGGAGAGAAAGAGAGAGAGAGAGAGCGTGCAAGCAAGAGCAGGGGGGAGGGCAGAGGGAGAGGCAGAAGCAGGCTCCCCGCTGAGCAGGGAGCCTGACGTGGGGCTCGATAACAGGACCCTGACATCAGGACCTGAGCCAAAGGCAGTCACTTAACTGACTGAGCCACCCAGGTGCCCCAAAATAATCGTGAATTTTAATTGAAAAAGTTGTACAAAAGAAACTATCACCTTAAGTTCTCTTCTGGGTTTGTGGCAAAGTTTGTATCTGGCTATATGATGACCCCCAAATATATCAGGTCTTAATTCCTGGAAGTTGTAAACGTTACCTTAAGAGGAAAAAAGAGTCCGTGCAGATGTGATTAAAGGAACTATTTTAGATAATCCAATGGGCCCTGAATGCGGTCACACATATCCTTATGAGAAGGGGAAGGGGATTCGACACTGCAGAGAAGGGGACAGGACCATGGAGGCGGGGACTGGGGATGCGGCCACCAGAAGCTGGAAGAGGCAGGCAACGGAGCCCCCACAAGCTCCAGAGGGAGTATGACCTGCTGACACCCTGGTTTTGGCCCAGTGATACTGGTTTTGGACTTCTGGCCTCCAGAGCTGTGAGAGAACATATTTCTGGTATATTGTTACAGGAACCACAGGAGCCGAATACAGTCTCCCACAGAGATCCCCCTACCATGAGTCCACCTCTTTCCCCACCCCACCCCCTTTCTCGGCTATTTGTTCCTTTCTAGTACCCATCTATACCTGGCATAGGGTATGTTTCTGTACCATTGTTGGCTCCTCCCAGCTGAACATAAGCTGCATGGGAAAAGTGACTTTTTTAGAGAGAGAGCGAGTGAGAGAGCGAGTGGGGAGGGACAGAGGGAGAAGGAGAGAGAGAACCTCAAACAGGTGCTACTCTCAGTGCAGAGCCTGACGTGGGGCTCTATCTCATGACCCTGAGATCATGACTTGAGCTGAAATCACAAGTTGGATGCCCAACCGACTGAGCCACCCAGGTGCCCCAAAAGTGACCTTTTTTTAACAGTTTTTCTCCCCGAGCCTAGAAGAGTATGAGCGCATAGTAAGTACTCAATAAACATCGGTTGCATGAATGACTGAATGTCCTGTTATGGCCCCGGGAGACCTCCGACACCACGTCAGGACTATGATAACAGCAGGCGCGACCCCTCGGCCTACTACCAAGGTGCTTCCTAATGTGCCACTTGAAACGATATCCGAGGCAGAGGCCATGGTCCGACAGCCTGTCTTTCATTTTCAACAACATTGGTTGCTATTTCCTCCTTTGTTCAGGCCCCCAAACCTTGCAACAGCCTTTAGCGCCTCTCTCACCCTCCGTGTGCAAACCGCAGGAAATCATGGGGCCTCCAAGTGCTCTCCCTTCGAGGACATCCACAATCACACCGCCTCTGTTCACCGCCACTGCCGCCCTGGTCTCAGGCCGATGACGGCAACGGCTTCTGATGGTTTTCTGCTGTCCCTCTTGGCCCCTCCCTACGACTCAGCGGCCAGAGGGATCCTCTGAACACTGAAGCTCTGTCGTGTCCCTGCTCTGTTCTAACCATCTGATGGCTCCCAGGTCCCTTAGAGTAAAAGCCGGGTCCTTGTGGCAGCTTACAGCATCCCTTCAGATGGCGACAAGGCCCTCTGTCATTTGTGGTCATGCCTCGCACCCTGCCTTCCTCCCTGACCCACTGTTCTCCCCGTCACTCAGCTCCAGCTACTCTAGCCTCCCTGCTGGATCTTTCATAGGTGTTTTTTGATCTTGCTTTTTTAAAAAATATTTTATTTATTTGTCAGAGCGCAAGCAGGGGGAGCTACAGGCAGAGGGAGAGGGAGAAGCAGGCTCCCCACTGAGCAGGAAGCCCGATGTGGGACTTGATCCCAGGACCCCGGGATCATGACCCGAGCCAAAGGCAGACGCTTAACCGACTGAGCCACCCAGGCGCCCCTCATAGATGGTTTTGTCATCACGCACCATTCACGGTTACTGCTTCCCTCCCCCATCAGAATGAACTTTAGGGGGGGAAGGATTTTTTAAAGTAATCTCTACACCCCGAGCAGGGCTCGAACTCACGACGCCAAGATCAAGAGTCACATGCTCTACTGACTGAGCCAGCCGGGCGCCCCAAGATGGGGAAGGATTTTTATGTATTTGGTTCACTGATGTATCTTCAGTGTCTAGAACAATGGTGTCCGGCACACAATAGGTGTCAGTAAATATTTCTTGAATAAATAAATGAGAGACATTATTTTGGACTAGATGATGTTTCCAAAAGCAAAGGCATATGTGGAAGGTCAGGAAATCAGGCATACTTTTCTTATAGTGGGGTTTTCTTTTTTGTCTTTAAAAAAAATCAGCTTTCTCTTTTTATCCCATTTGTAATTGAGAATAATTTAATATAGTTGGTTTATTAGGGTTGTGTGGACAATAGGCACAGAAGAGAAACCTGCATTTTGGGAATGTAACAGTATGTAAGACAATTAAATAGGTGGAGACTGCAAAGAAATATCTCGTGTTTGTGTTGTGTGATCTCTTGGCATAAACGTACATATGCGGACGGTGTGAAAACCGCTTTGATGATTCCTGCTTTTGATGTTACCCCCCCCTTGTTTGCTCTGCTCTGCTCTCCCTTAGAACGTGTTTCCTCTCTCTATATGCGCACAGCACTGTACATACACCCAGGAAAAAATGGTCATTCAGGCGTGGGTCAAGTCCTGCATACCCCAAAGATTCATTTAAAAAAATACGGTCATGTTATAAATCTTGGCTGACAATCTAGTATTTGCCTAGCCAGAATGACCTCTGCACCAGAACTGGGGGCGGGGGGGGGGGGGGAGAAAAGAAGGGAGAGGGAGAGGAGGGAGAGGGAGTCAGGAGGGGGAGGGGGAGAGAGGGATGGAGAGGGAGGGACAGGCTTTATAGGCATTTGGTTTAGCGGATTGTGGCTTCTCAAGTATACTCAGCCTGTTTGACGCAACTGGGGTGTGTCTGAAGTATTAGAACATGGATATGTCATATGTCACTGCATTGGCAATCTTGTATTCCGGAGCAGATTCTGATGGTGTGTGTTTGAATTAATTCCTAATTCAAAGGGGACACATCAGCCCTGATTTTCCTTGGGAAGGAGTTTGCTCCCGTTTCTTCCTGACCCACACCATTCCTTGCTCCGGGCAGTCCTCCTCTGCAGCCCGCACCCACCTTTCAGTCTGGGCCCCCTGGCTCTCACACTTCTTGCAAGGTCACTGCACTTTACCTTCTTTTCTTCCCTTAGGAGACAAAGACTCTCCTCAGTCAGGCCTCTCCTCGCTCCTCAGACCTCCCTCCCGGACGCATCCTCGGTTCCCGGCCGGATTTGCCAAGTACCATAGAAATGAACAACATCGGTTTACCAGTAATTTGGCAGTTTTCTTTACCAAGCATCAAACTGGTGATGAGGTTCTCTGGAAATAGCCACAAAGCCCAGAAGACGGCATGAGGAGCCACTGTAGGATGACAAGATACTAACAACGTAACAGGTACACTTCCAAGCGCTCGACACGTATCAACTCACGTACCCCTCAAACCACCTTATACAGTCGGTACTGTTACCATCACTCAGTTTTATGCAGGACGACAATGAGGATGGGGTGAAGTGCTGGAGTTGGAGATTCTGATCAAGGCATTCCGGCTCCAAAAGGGCTATCAGACACTCACCCCCCTCCCCAGCTGTGGGCCAAGAGCTCGGCTTCCCCGGGTGTCTGCATTGTGTCCTTATCCACCCGAATCTAGCCCCTGACCCTGCAGTAATCTCTGCCCTTGGTGGGGACAGTGCACTGCTCGGCATGGAAAAGGTTAAGGCAGGTCTTCATTGTCGATTTCCTCTCTCACCCATGGGTTAAATGACACTAAGTTAAAATGAAATCTGCTTCCCTAGAGCTCACCCTAGAAAATGACAGTAGGTCATGGAAAAAACAGGTCCATCTGTCTGTTAGTCTAGGCTCCAGGTGTAAAGAGAGAGCCTGGAAATGTCGGTCCCTAAGGTTCTGGAGGAAGAATGGGGGTTTTTAGCTGCAAGTGAATCTTCAGTGTCGATAATTCCACCCGAACCCTCCATGGTGACCCCCTGCCCCGCTTAGAGCCAGTGTAGGAGGGTCCCTGCTTGATTCGAAAGGGAGCTGCTAACCTTCCCAGCGTTGTCTCCGTGTGTCTTGGTTTCTATAGGGTTTGGTTAGGAAAAGTCCCTGGAGACTTGCCCCACCCATCCATCCTCGCTCCCCTCAGCCTCCAGCTCTGCCCACGTGACCTCTTTGATGAATAAGGCCTTCTGGGTTCTCAGGGTTATTGCAACAACGCAAGACCTGAATCTGAGAAATGCAGATACTTGCTGTCCCAGAAACAACGTGAGTCCGGATAGAGGGTTCCAACTGAGGCTGGGGCTTGAGGCCTATGTTCCCTTCCTCTTCCTAGAATTCACAGGAGCCATCCAATAGGACATCTCAGCAAGTGACAGGGGATCTTGACCTCTCTTGGCACGTGATGCTTGACCTTGGCACCCGCTCCTCTCAACCCAACCATGAGTTTTCTCTTGACCCCTTTGGGTCCAATTACATTTTCTAGGGGAGCCAGGAACCAGAGAAGGTCGGCATTTCCGTATCTAGAAATCCCTGTCCTGGGCACGTAATAAGAGTAGGTTCTCTGTAAATCTGCAGAGCTCACTCAAGTTCATCCTCCACTGCGCTGGGATTGTGAAAAGCCTGTTTCTTGGGGGCCCGCTCAGCAGAACTCCCTTGCTCACACCTTGCCTGGGAAACGCTCGGACGAGAAGCGAGAAACCACGTGCTGGTAGGGCCCATGCGGTACAGGACACAGCAAAGCAGACAGATACCACCTTCTTCCAGTGGATTACCTGTGGCAAAGCCCCTGCGGGCGAACAGTCCAGGCCTTTGGCTTTTTGCCTTTTGGACTATCTTGTGCTCATTAGCACCCTTGTCAGAGGGGAAAACCTGCGCAGGAGGCAACACTCATGGGAGCCCGTTCTCTTAGTGACTAATGGCTCCACAGAAGTTAGGAAAGGCTGGGCTTAATGCTTGAATGAGGCCGAAAAGGTTACCCACAGGGTTCCCATTCTTCCTGCTTTTTACCTGTTCCTATGACCAAGAGTCACCAAGAGCTGACTCTATCCCTTCACTCCTGCAAGCGTGGCGAAGACAAAGGTGTTGCCTCCCGCTCTGGCCAGAGCCCCTCTGAGGGGCTTGTGGAGTCTGGCTGGGGGATCAACTCCTCTTACCTTAGCGGTGCAGCCGGCACGGAGACACTGGGACACGCAGCCACGAGCCCAGTGGAATACGTGGAAAATTCCAAGGGGAGTCGGGGCCGGGGGGTTCTTGGTGGAACCCTGGCAGAGGAAGCGTCAGAGACAGAAATATGAGACTCTGGGCAGTGATAAAATAAACTGTTTTAATGGGAGGCTTTCGGAGAGGGTCACGTTTTCTTGTGCTATCAAGCAGCCAGTTTTCCTGCCTTGCGGTGTCTTGGTGGTGGGCTGGCTGAACCCCCTGGCCCCACCGGAAGCTGGGCTACTAGTCTGATACCAGGTTCAGCCCCTCCAGGATCCAGACGTGTGTCTTCACAACAGGAGACTGGAGAAGGCTGGCGGTCAGTTCCACCTCTACGGTCCCAGTGTGTGTGTCCAGGCCTGAGGGACAGGGGCAGGAGCCTTCACTTACAACTCAGGCTATTTCTCCATGGGGGGGAGGGAGAAGGGGGCCAATCACTTGGAAAATTCAACTCCGACCTTTACAAAGAGAACTAATAGACACTTTAGTATTATATACAGGGCAGGGGTGGAAGGAAGCGGAGGGGGGTAATTGCACTTAATTACAGTAGGTTATAGTTTACACCCATTGGAGAAATTTGCTTCTTCAAAAGAAATCTCAAGATCAGCTGGGATGGGGGGGCGGGAGGTCGCTGATATTTACAGTGTGTTTGGCTCAGTTCAATAGCACGTGTCCTCATTCAGTAACAGATTCAAGTTTTTCGCATCCGTTTGTTCGGTGAAGGAGTGCAGCGTAGACACGGCAGCTCTCTCTCTTTCTCCTCCGTGGCTTCTGGTCTGACCTGCAGGCCGGATGGGAGTACTCGCCATCCTGGGAGAGGCATGGCGACAATACTGCATAGAAGGGGAGGGAAGCTGCACTCCGGGCCGCGCCTCCCAGCGGGTTGTCCTTGTCCAGGCGCCAGCAGGATATCAGGCAGGCAGGGACCTCTCTCGAAGGTGCTTGTCAGGCCACTGGCCTTTTCCGCGACAGCTGCCCGGAGGGGGACGGTGTGGAAAATAGGGTCCTTGTTGCTGTGCGCAAAGTAAGTGATGGGTGGGCATCACCAGGCTTGGAGGGGGCACTGCAGAGAGAGGAGAGAGAGCTCAGCGGTGTGCATTCAGCAGGGACAGCGCCATTCGTCTGGCTTCTCCGGGGCAGCCGAGACCCCCCTCAGCCAGCCGCGGGCTGAGGACCCAGTGCCCGCTCAGTGCCCCGGGGTTGGTCCTGCAGCACGCTCCCTTTAGGAAAAGTCGCGAGCCAGGTTTCCCGGCCACTTCAGAAGACAGCAGTGAGTTGCTGCGGACCTTGAAACAGTCGTAACTCGCTGACCTTTATCCTGAAGTCAAGCTTCGCTTTCTGTGAGCATGGGGTTCACAGCACGCTCCGTGCGGTTGCAACGGCAGCCAGACGGGAGCTCTTGCCTCTCGTGGACGTAAGGGTCCTTTTCCTAATGCCCCTAAGGGCAGGGGTCCCCTAGACCACTGATCCCCAAACTTTAACGGACCTATGAATACCGGAGAGCCTGTGAAAAGCTGGATTTCGATCGAGTGGGCTTGCGGTGGGCCTAAGCACCTGTATTTCTTTCTTTTCTTTTTTTTTTTTTTTAAGATTTTCTTTATTTATTTGACAGAGAGAGAGACAGCCAGCGAGAGAGGGAACACAAGCAGGGGGAGTGGGAGTGGAAGAAGCAGGCTCCCAGCGGAGGAGCCTGATGCGGGGCTCGATCCCAGAACACCGGGATCACGCCCTGAGCCGAAGGCAGAGGCTTGACGACTGTGCCACCCAGGCGCCCCGGCACCTGCATTTCTCACCCGCTCCCAGACTGGCCAGAGCTGCTGACCTACTCGTGCAGCAGGCCATGAGCACAGAAGAAACCCGCCACCTGCTCAAACGACCCATCAGGGAAGGCGTGTGGGAAACTGCAAAGTGCTTTCTATAGGCTTGTTCCCATTAAGACGAGAACTCTGGGCTGAAGGCTTCTGATGCCAGACTTCCAGGTGGGCGGGGGGCAGGAGACCCCAGAACAGGTGGAGAAACCCTCCAAAAGGAGCCACGCCCCCGATCCTGGGGCAGCTCCCTTTCCAGAGCCCTGGGCCTCATTCATTTTGGCTATGGTGGAACATCTTTCCCATCCTTTTCTCTCCAGGGAGCCCCTTTTCGCTTCCCTCTGTCTCTTCCTTCCCTTTCACTTGTTTTGGCAACTAAGAGGAATGCTCTGCCTTTTGGCTTAACGGCTCTTTCTCTAAAGATTCTTCCTTAAACACTCAGGAGCTTACACATGCGTGTACACACACACACACACACACACACACACACACACCTATCACTACTGTTAAAGGCCTATTATCGCGTTATCTCATTAATCAGTGCTCCCAGCCAAAATCCTGTAGAGGTTGCCATTATGTCCATTTTACAGATTAGGAAGACAAGCTCAAAGAAAGTGAATTATCCACGGTTTCAGAACGAGGGCGGCGTAGAGACAGAGATTCAAACTGGTTCTGGGTGACCTCGGGCACGTGTTCTTTCTAGTACGCTCTGAGGTGAAGAGTCTTCTCCCAGCTTTGTGTTCTTAGTCAAGGCACTCTCTCTGTGCCTCAGTTTTCTCGCCTGTGAAATGGAGGCCATTGAGGGCTCAGACGAGCCGATACACGGGAAGCGCTCAGACTTAACACGGGGCTGCGCAGGGCGCCCCGGGCTGCGAGCCCTCTTCAGAGTGTGACGGAGCTGTGCGTTCATTTGAGGGGACAGGTTCTGACCCTTTTAAATTCTTGAGGCCCTGGTCAGGGCCCTCTGATACCCTTTGCCTCCTCTTCCTCCCGCCCCCACCCCCACTTTTGAGTCTCTTTACTTCCCACTATCAGCCTTTTGCCAATTTTCAGATTTCAGGTGAGGAGAGAGAAAATGGCTTGTGACCTTGCAGGTTTCAATAGAAGAGCAAACAAGAAGAGCAGATAAGGAGACGCCAGCGAGATTCTATGACCTGTCATTAGGGATGGGCTTCCCAGCTATCAAATGTTTGCTCACATAATAAAATGGTGGCAGAGCCCTAAATGTTGTCAAAGGCCCTCGAGTTATTTGTCCCCTTCAGAGTCTAAACACAAACAGCCGATAAGGGGTGCACTGTGGTCCCTCAGAACCAAAGCCTGGCACACCCAGCCCCACGGGGGCCCTGCCCAGAGGATCTCTGAGGGAACCCTCCCTCTGAAAGCGGTGGTAGTAGCTGTGGTGATGGTTAAGGACGTCCTTGCTCTAAGGGGGTGGACGACATATGGTAAGAGCTAATGTTTACTGAGGTCCTACTGTGTGCCAGGCACCGCGCTAAGTAAGGGCTTTACACGCATCCTTGTATTGGATTCACACGTCAGCCCTTCGACACAGGTAATTATCACTCATTCATTTAACACATTTTTGAATGCTTTCTACGGGTCTAGCACTTCTTTAGGCACAGGGATGCAGCCATGAATAAGACCCTGTCCACATCCTCACAGAGTTTATATTCTAGAGAGAGTTTTGAACAATAAATAAGTAAATAAATGTGTGTGTGTGTGTGTATACATATATATATATTGTACATGTGTCTATAAGTAAAATTTCAGGTGGAGACGAACGCTCTGTAGAAAAATAAGCATAATAGCAGGTTAGGCTGATCTGAAGGAAAAGGGAGTCATTTACAGAGGGCAATCAGGAGGGGCCTCCTTGAGGTGGTGACATTTGAGCTGAATGAGAGGAGGGAGCAAGCATGCAAAGATGTGCATTATGGAGTGTTCGGGGCAAGTCCTGAAGTGGGATCACTTCAGTTCTGGCTCAGCTGAAGCCCACTGGAAGGGGGAGGATGGGAGGGAAGTGAGAAGGGCAGGGTCCACAGGGGGCTGATCACACTGGGCTTAGGAAGCTTCCATTTCGGCTTGGTTGCAATGGGAAGCTACTGGACAGTTTTGATGGGGCAGGGGTGACATGATTGGTTTCCCCTTTTAAGAGATAATTCTGGCTGCTATGTAGTGAACAGACCATAACCACCATCGTGGGGCAGGAGAGAGAGCGGGAGTGGGAAGTTGCGGCCACTGTAGGGAACCAGTGAGGGAAGGGGCTGGACTGGTGGGGTGGTGAGAAGCACTCAGATGTGGGATGCATTTTGCAGGATTCCTAGCAGAACGTATCCAGGGACTGGTGGTGGGGTGTGCAGAGAAGAATCAAGGAGATTCTCAGGTCTCTCCCCTGAACATCTGGTACCATTTTTGGAAATGGAGAAGCCCAAGGAAGAAGCAGTTTGGGTAGGGAGAAAGGGGCAAAATGAAGAGTTCCCATTTCAGCGAGGTGTGTCAGATATATTAAGCATGTATATATCCACGCCAAAGCTGCACCGGATTTGCGAATGGGCTCTCAAGGGAGAGGTCTGTAAGGAGGTGGAACTACCAGATCCCCCCGTGTGGACACTTGATCCGAAGCCATGGGACTGGAGGAGATCATCCAGGAGTGAACGCAGTAGAGAATGAGCCCCAGGGGAAGACAAGCTGCCGGCTACGGAAATGAGGAGCACCACAGTGGGGAGCACCAGGAATGGGTACTGTCCTAAAATCCAAGTGAGAAAAGGAGGGAGTGATCAGCTGTGTCAGAGGCAGAGACGGAAAAGTACCCACTGGTTTGACAACATGGCGGTACTAGTGAGTGGGACAGGAGAGGCTTCAATGCCGTGTGAGGACAAAGGCCCGTCAGAAGAGCTTCAAGACAGAAGTGGAGCTGAGGACATAGAAACACTGAGTACAGATAACGCAGCACTATTATGATTGAATTCGATTAATTATGGCTCTATTTATTAAAAGTAACAATGGGGCACCTGGGTGGCTCGGCTGGTTTAGCATCCGACTCTTGATTTCAGCTCAGGTCATGATCTCAGGGTCATGAGATCGAGCCCCGTGTCGGGCTCCGTGCTAGGTATGGAGCCTGCTTAAGCTTCTCTCTCTTCCTCTCCCACTGCCCCTCTCCCGCCTTTCTCTCCCTCTCAGATAGATAGATAGATAGATAGACAGACAGACAGACAGATAAATGTAAGATTATACTTCCAGTTTACCAATAAGGTAACTGAGGCCTTAGAGAGACTGCAAGTAATTTGCCCAGAGCCTCACAAGGGACAAGTTTGTGTCCTCGACACAAGGAACATTACTTCCTTCTACCGTCTGAACGTGGCCGCAGGAAATTAAATGCCGTCTGCCGTTTACAGTCCTTCTTCTTAAGCTGGAGAGACGCCCGGGGTTGCCAGCAGGGGAAGCTGCCGTGGGCTGGGGGTATCTGATCCAGGTGTTTTCGTTGTCAGGACAGACATGCCCTGAGCCTAGCGCCGAGCCAGGTGTCACAAGACGTCCTGCCTTTAGTCCTTTCATCATTTTCATATTACAAGCGAGGAGCCCGGCGCTCAGAGAGGCCAGGACCTTTCCCTGAGGTCACACAGGTAGAAAGTGGTAGGCTCTCAGGCGGTCCTGCCTGCCCACCAGTGGAGAAGGCTGGGACGTGGGGAAGCTGCCGGGGATTTACGAGAGGCCGTCCACCTCCTTGTCAGCACCCCTGAGCGGTGACTGCTGGGGGTGGGGGGAGGGGCCTCTTCTGACCTCTCTGTAAACTAGGAAGGGGAGCAGTGGGTACAGAGGCTGTGGAAACATGATTCGGCGCCCAGCCTGCCCACACTTGTTCTACCCCATGTCAGGGCTTCCCGCAGTCTCGTTCCAGGCCGGCGGGGCGTTGTTTTCTAGGAGCTCAGGTACAGACCCATGCAGACGGGAGCTCGCCGGCCCCCACGGCGGAGGGGGAGGCACACAGAGCGAGCCCCCGCCCGGGGGTTCGGGAAATGTGATCCGCTCAGCCCTGGGGCATGTCTGTCCTGACAACGAAAACACCTGGATCAGATACAAGTTCAAATCCTGCGGACGCCTGGGTGGCTCAGTGGGTTAACCATCTGTCTTCGGCTCAGGTCATGATCCCAGGATCCTGGGATCGAGTCCCACAGCTTCTCCCTCTGCCTGCCCACCCCCCCCCCCCGCCTGAGCTTCTGCTCATGCGCTCTCTCTCCCTCTGACAAATAAATATCTTAAAAAAAACAAAGCAAAACAACACAACAAGTTCAAGTAGGGAAAGGTAAGAATGGTGAAGTGCCTAGAGTGTTGCAATGCAAATGGGAAGCTCTCAAACAATGCTAGCTCTTAACTCATTCATTCGTTCATTCATTCATAGTTACTGAACGTCTGCTATAGCCCCGGCATTCGGCTAAGCACACAGGGCTCTGGTGCTCTGGGAGGCCCCTGCACGATCTGCTTTTTTCCTGGGAGTCCAGGGGTGAGAGCACATCTGCGAGTCAGCATAAAAATGGGAAGCAGGGGTCTGGAGCCCAGGCGCAAGAAGGGGACGTGCTTGAGAGATGGTCCTCATCCTAAGACATTTTACTGATAGAACCTCCTTTGACCCCATGTAGAACAAGCAATGAGTTAAATTCTGAAGGAGTCGATAGAAGGTATCTCCGAAAGGACCACAGATGGCAAGGAGAAGGAGGGAGCTAGCACTTGGAGTACCTGACCATGTCCCAGCCACCCTCTCAGGCACTGTGAATATCCTGTGACGAGGGGGTAGGATTTTCCCCACGAGAGATGCAGAAATGGTCTTGCAGGGCGAGTTAACTGCCCAAGGTCACATGAGGGGGTGGGCGCGGGGAAGGGACCGGGGTTAACGCAAAGCTGCTGGCTCTTCCTAGCACTCTGTCTCGGGCGAGCACTGCCCGGGATGCGGCCCTTGGCCCGCAGCCCCTGTGCGCCCCCAGGGCCACACTGCGCGCACACATCAGCATACGAAAGATTCAGGGGAGCCCTGCCTTGGGGTGTTTAGCTGTTGAACCCCAACCTACACCAACAAGGAAACCTCCTCTCCTCACACCATGTACCCCCCATTCCCAGCAACGGTCCTGAAACTCCTTTTGGAAAAGAATACTTTAGAACAAAGAGAAAGCAGAATTGCCAACTAAGTCTCTTCCAGAATTCATTTCTGACCCTTTGCCTGGGGACCAGAGTTAGTACAAATTTTCTTCACCTTGGTTCTTTCTGTCGGGAGGCAGCACCTCTACCCTCACTTGACTTCATCGTGCTTTCCCAGTTCTCTTCTCCTTCAGTTTGGAGGAAGAAAGTTGCCTGATCGGAACACCTTCGTGGGCTGAATTTTATGCGTGCTCCTGACCGTTAAGACTGCAAGAGCAGCAAATGCCGTGGGTATTTCAGAGATGGAGATCGGAAGGCAAGTATTGTTTAGGTGGAAGGAATCCAGGATTTAGAGTCAAAGCCCAGAGTCTGAAGGTCCAGCTCTAGAACTGACCACCTGTGAGACCTTGGGCAGGTCACTCTCCCTCACTGAGCCTCCGTTCATTCCTTTGTACCAAGGAAGTTGCAATAAAAAGAAAATGATGAGGTCGCGTTCGTGAGAAGTATAACCCTGAAGTGCTCCGTGAACAGTTTGATTCTAAGTGTAATCATCTTTCTCATTGTCCTGGAAATGCGTCTACCGCCAGACTCCTGAACGCCCAGGGATTTAGGGACAATGCCACGGTGGTTCTAGAGGGCTGTTCCTGCAGCTTCAAGGTCGGCTGGCCACTCTGTCCCGAGGCGGGGAGAAGCCATCTGGGGGCCAGGGCCGCGTCTCAGAGAGCATCTCGAAGTATTTTGATTAAGAGACCATTTCCTGAATTCAGAGGGCTTGTTTCAACAAGCAAGCATCAAAGTCAACTCGGGAAAGACAGGAATAATTAATCAGAGCCCTGTCTAGGGCTGACCAAGCGGCAGATGGATTGATAAACCTTTCAAAGGGGAAGGTATTCCCAAGCAGGGCTGCTGCGCCTGGCTGCCCCCCTGATTGAGATTTGTGAGCGCAGATAAATGTTTTCCCTGCTCACTACAAAGAGTGGGAAATCACACGGGAGTCGAAGGGCAGGGCAACGGGGGGGTGTCCTTTCATCTTCCATTGGGTGAGAGAAGAGTGGCAGAGCAGGTCCCACACACCTCTCCCTCTCCCCCAGCTCAAGAGCCCAGTTGCCTAGGCCGCGCGCGCGCGCCTGTGTGTGTGCATGCATGTGTGCGTGTGCGTGTGTGCATGCGTGTGTGTGCGTGCATGTGTGTGCATGTGTGTCTGTGTGTACGTGCGTGTGCATGCACGTGTGTGTGCGTGCGCGTGTGTGTGCATGCGTGTGCGCGTGCATGCGTGTCTGTGTGTACGTGCGCGTGTGTATACGTGTGTGCGCGTGTGCATGTGTGTGCGTGTGCGTGCGTGTGTGTGCGTGTGTTCATGAGCACACACGCGTACACCTAAGACATGCCAGGCACTTAATCTACATGACCTCATCGAATCCCCAGAACAAGTCCATGTTATGACTCTCATTTTAAAGGTGAAAAAATGAGGGCTCGGAGACGGCAAGGTCACCAAACAAGGGGCAAACCCGGGAACAGAACCCACCTGCTCTCCAACACTGCAGGATCAGAAGGAGATGTGGGCACAGGGAGGAGCAGAGAACCCAAGCCCATGAGAAAACCTGCTTGGCAGCACATGGTAATGGAGGAGGTGTGAGTCGTAGGACTCGGATGGAAAAAAGACCATCAACAAGCCCAAACCCGGCTGAGAGCCTCTGACATGAAGTTCAAGGCTGTCGCCTACTTATCTAGTAATCAATAGAGGCCAAACAGTTCCCACACTGCACAGACCCCAGCTCCTAAAAGGTCCTATTGTGTTATTCTGGAATTGTCATGCGTGTTCAGACATCTTGTCCTGTTTCCTGACTCTTCATGTCCTGACAGTCCGGCTGTCCAAGCTGCAGTGACGAGCCTTGTCTTTGGCTTTACTGCTCCATCAGCTCTACCTGGAGCTGGGAACTAGCCATCCCCTGAAAGGGGGAGTAAGCCTCTGGGTTCCCCACTTTTAGTGTACCGGGAAGTCAATTCTAAGTTGACTTGATAAAACACCAAGTAAATGCAGGCCCCTGTAAGGCCAGACTGTCTACTGGGGAATCTCCACGGGTTGGGAGAACTGCGTCATTCTCTGGAACTTACAGCGCTCTGGGTCCAGCATGGGTCCCAGATGGGGGAATCAGCCTCAGGACCATGGTTCCCTCTCCCCTCTTCTATGGATTAATTTGTGGAACACCTTTAGGGACCCCTCTTGCAAAGCATGAAACTCTACAGAGGGTGTGACTTTCCCCAGTCGCCCTTGGAAACACCTTTTCCATGGACCACCGATCAATCCACAGGGGAATACTCAGTCTCAACACCTAAAGGCTCCATGTAATCCAGTCTCCAGTGATTTATCAAGCTCTGTCATTCAGTGCTCTTGTTGGGGAAGCTGGGGGAGCAGAAGTCCCTTTAGCCTGTGGCCCATCTTCTTTGCCCTCTGACCTCGGGGATTCCTTTAGCAAGTAACGAGGAGCCTGGGAAGGACCAAGCTCGGCCCACACGTGCCACCCTCTCTGCACATCGACAGCCTGGGTCGTTACCCCCTCCCCCACTTCCGGCTGCCGTTACCTGTTTACTGGAAGACATGTTGGTAAGCGTACTGATGCTGCTCGTATCCGTGACCACCATCGCAGACGGAAACCGGGAGGTGTGGGAGTACTGGGGGGGTTCCTGCTTGTGTGTGTACACTGCAGAGACAGAGCGAAGACAAAGTCAAGGTGCAGATCACACAGGCCGATACGCAGCTACAGACCCCCCATCCCACACCATAGCTCCATGTCCCGAGGCAGAGAAAAGGGGGGCGGTGCTGGTGATGTTTTGGAAGGCAGCGTGATGGCGGCAAAAAGAACGTCCATGTGTTTAAATCCCGGCTCCTCAATTAAGTTACATACCCTCATTTCCTCATCTGTAAAGTGGGAATGATAGCTGTTGTAGGATTAGAAAACTTCATGTGTAGGGGGCCAGGGTGGCAGCGTTGAGCGTCTGCCTTCGGCTCAGGGCGTGATCCCAGGGTTCTGGGACTGAGCCCCGCATCGGGCTCCCTGCTCAGCGGGAAGCCTGCTTCTCCCTCTCCCACTCCCCCTGCTTGTGTTCCCTTTCTTGCTGCCTCTGTCAAATAAATAAATAAAATCTTAAAAAAAAAAAAAAAGAAAACTTCATGTGTAAAGTACTTTGTACCAAATAAACAAACAGCTTTGCACAGTGTCTTGTAGACAGCAGTGGGCGGCACTTCTGTTCTGACTTTCAGTTAAATGTTCGATGCCTGGGCACCAACAAATGGCCCTCAGGCGTATGTGCTGCGTTGGAGATTTTCGGTCAAAAGAAGCTCTAAGTCGCTAGCAAACATACGCGAGCCGGCCGGCACGAGCGTATCACACCTGCCATAACTCAAGCACCAGGTCTTATGCAAGCAATTATGAATTAATTAATAATTATAATTAGACATGGGTATAATTCATTGTATAATTCTGGGTTGTTCCCGTTTGTGCTAAAATGACATCACAGGTCATATTATGACATCATATAGAGATGAAGGACAATAGGCAAGGGGAGACTAGATGCAAATAAGACATTGGGGAGCATGTGACTCATTTTTCAGTTTTTCCAGTACTTGTTCACCAAGTCTAGAGCCTTTTGACTCGTGTGATTTACCCATTAGATTTACATACATTCTAAGTCATGTGACCAAGTAACAGGAGCGTGTGGATGTTAGGCCATGAGGGAGGGACCAGCCTATTCTATCTACCACAGCATCCTCTAGTAGGGGACGGGGTCAAGGTCACTGCCTGCCACCCCAGCTTGTCCTTCCTGTGGAGGGAGGGTGGTTGTTGCCTGGTCCTGGGGCCCCCCGCTGGGCCTCGGCAGTCCACAGCTCACTGGGGACTACTCTCTGACAATTCCACCTGGGCCTGGCAAGGGGGCAGGGACAAGTGGGGGCATATTGTCAGGCCCTGAACAGAAGGAAAGTGGATACATGTGGTCCCAGACTCTGCTACAGGTTATGGCAGATTTTTCCAGAAGCCACAAAAAAATGTGGCTGGAATGTGAGATGGTGCTTAGACACCAGCTCTGCAGGTCTGGGGTGGGGAGAGCGCCCCGAGGAAAGAAGGCTGAACTTGGCTGCTCTTCCTCAGACCCACAGCTCTGACTGAGGCAGCCAGGGGAGAAACAAAAATCCTCTTCCCCATTCCTGCCTCCTCCCGTGAAAAAGTCCCTTAATAAATCACCACCTGCATTTCTGTAACTCTTACATTTACCAAGCGCAGTTCATACCTATCCTTATTTCATCTCCATAATCCCTCTAAATAATCACTCCACATTATTAATCTCATCCCCACAATCATTCCACATTTCATTTTATGGATGAGGAAATTGAGGCTCAGATGGCGAAGTAACTTCTACACAGCTGGTAAGCCTGAGAGCCAGGATTTAAATCCTAGGTTTGTCCGACTCCAAGACAATCACTCTATTCCAGAGCCTTCTCTGGTATTCCTGTGGGACCGTGCCTGCTGTGATTTCTCCCCAAACTTGTAGGCCAAGGGCTGTATCCTGACCTGGCCAGAGGGCTGGCTGGGGGCCTGGGGCTCAGGATGGAGGGCAGACACACAGTGGCTGGGAGTGGGTGGGAACTAACTGGTTGAAAGATAGGACTTAAGAGTAGGTGTAGAAATGGGATATGAGAAATAGCCTGGGGGCGGGGGGAGCACAGACGCGCTACTATTCCTTATCCAAGATGGCGCGTGGGTGGTATTTTCCACCCATGTCCTATGTCCATGTTCTCAATTAGAGATGTTTGGGGTATATAAATTGGACAGCATGGGGATTCTAGAAGATTCTTCAATTTCGGGGAATGCAAACTGCATGCCCACTCTTACCATTTGCTAATGGCTACCTGGAACTTTAGACTAAAAAGGCTAAGTTGAGGCTCATGGGGAAAAGGCGTGGTTGCCTGCTGAGATCGTCCACGGGTGCCAGAGCGGGAAACTGTGGTATGTGTTCCATACAGTGTAACCCCTGCTCTGTATCTCCAACTCCCCTTTACATATAGGCCTCGACTGTCCTCTTCAAACCTTCCCCCAGGAGTCATGGAGGTAGAGGGTAGGTCTAAGAAAGGCACAGACCACACAAGAGTGAGAGATTGTCTGGGTTGATAATAGGTAGGGAAAAGTAACCAAATCAATACACTTCTCATCAAGTACAGATCCAGAGAGGGCGGGGGTGGGCTGCTTAGGGCCCTTGGTGGTGACCTCCCCCCCTGCCCCCCTTCCCCCGCCCCCACCACACCCGTGTCCTTACTGTGGGAATTCTGCAGCTGAGTCACCGCTGCCATGAAGGGCTGCTGGGTCATGTGACTGCTGGGGCTCTGCTGCATGAGGGGCTGCTGGTGAGGGCTGTGTAGCTGCTGGGAGAACTGGACAGGCTGCAGGGCTGCCAGGCTGCCGGCCACACTGTTGATGACGGGGACGCTCTGTGCTTGGGAGGTGTTGAGGCCTGTGGGAGCAAGATGGAAAGATCAGAGGTGGCTTCGGGGATGGGGCAAGGCACGACAACCGACTGAGCCCCTGCTATGCGCCAGGCACGGCTGGGCCTCGGTGACAGATTGCACGGGAGATGGTTTTATAGATCCATTGTACAGACAAAGAAAGTGAGGCCTGGAGAGATTGACTTGCTCACATTCCACGGTGAGTTGTGGATGGAAATGGGCTTACACAGATTCAAGGCCTGACAGTCATCCTGGCACCTCCCAAACTTGGCTGCCCTGAGGTTGCCAGGACCCTGAGAAGGTGGCCTCTAACTAGCCCACTCCCTCCAGACCAGACCCCAAGAGAGGCCTGCCTGGGTACCCTGCCAGCAGCTAAAGGCCGCCACTCTGAGGCACAGATCAGCGCCCAGAGCTGTCTGTCCAGCAGAGGGCAGGAGCGTTCAGGAACTCACATTCTGATAAAACAAAACAAAACAAAACAAAACAAAACAAAACAAAACAAAACAAAAACAAAAACAGTCACACCGTCCCAGGAGTAGGAAGCCAGAAGACCCTCATTTAGCGAACCTGAGCAAAGACCCTGGCAGAGGTCAGGTGCTTATTCTCTTGACTGTAGCAGAGAAGGGGGAAAACACCAGACCTCGGCCAGTCTATGAAGGAGACCTATCTTATCTGGAGGCTCAGGGCCTGTGGCCTCAAAAGGTCCAGGTACTGGGAGGAAGAAGTCGTAAGTTAAAGGTTGGCAGTTCGTAGTGGCTCCCGCCATCTTTCTGCTCTGGAGGTGTGAGGCCTCTGGTGCCATTCTGTGTCTACTTCCTGGGGCCTCTTCAGAACCGGGGCTAGCACTGCAGAGCCTGGGTCCCAGGCCCCTCGTCCCCCTCACTCCATGTGCCCCCTGGGTGGGAATCTGGGGGAGAGAGCCAGGCCAGGGTGGGAGTGGGGATGAGAGGCTCAGGGGCAAGACACCCCGACCTCTTCCCCAGAGCTGCCAATGTTCCTTTGACCCTGCCTTCTGTGAAATGGAGGGGGCAGGATGGAATAAAGAAGAAAATCCAGAAAAAGGTCTCTTTCAGGCAAGCATGGAAGGGACCCCTAGAGAACCTTTCCTGAAATGAAGGTTCCAGAAGCAGGTTTGTGGGAAGTCCTCTGTGGAGATAGCATGAAGACCTCAGCTGTTGCTTACTCAGGGTTTTAGCTGATACTGTTATCAGAAACCTAAAAGATGAGACCCCTGAGCACAAGTGAAGGGAGAATAAGCCCCTTCCTGGCTCTTTGGGGGTGGGAGCCGGGGCCGGGTCCTCTGATCCCATTCAGACTAGCACTATCTCCCATTCCCCAGGGACTCAACTCTCCAAGCCCGAGTCTCACCTGATACCCTGATATCCCATTTCCCTCTCCTACCTTCCACTGGGGTCTCCTGGGAGGCCCCACGGACTCGCTGTTTTCCTGGGAGCCCATTATTGCTGCTCTTCTGGGAAATCTCTGCCCAGAAAAGCAAATTACCCTGTCGACAGTGGATGACATTTGAGGGCACAGTTCTGAAACCTGCCTGTCCTTCAGAATCATCTGGGGGGGCTCTTTAAGAAATATACATTCCTCCGCCTCACCCAGGACTTAATGAGTCAGAACCTTCAGAGGTGAGGCCCAGGAATCTTATTTTCAACACAGTCTGTGATCCTGAGCCTCAATTCCAGGATCGAGAGCCACTGATGTCATTCTAGCTCCACGGGGTGTGACTCCCGGCCTTTTCACCTGTTCTCTGGGCGCTGGTTCCTGCCTGAGAAGCATGTTGTCCATCCGGCAGACGAATGGAGAACGAGGGGCTGGCCGTGCCAAGTACTCTGTTACGACGTTCTGCCCGAGGCAGGACCCTCAGACTCCACGGGACGAGAGCTGGCCAGAGGAGGGTGCCCGCAAGCACCCTTCAGCCTGCCACTCCGCCGGCGAGGCCCACGTGTCTCAGCCAAGATCCCTGGCGATCCTGGCCATGCCTCATGCTCCCCCCTCCGCAAGCACGCACACACACGCACCAGGCACACCCTCCCAGGGGCACTGTGCACCCTGTGCTGCCCGTCTGCGGTAGGAGATGAAGAGTGCAGCAAGAAGGTAGAGAGGCATGGGTGGAAGAAATCAGGCAGAACTGAAAACATATGGAATAGCTTCTGAGAAAATTTTAGCCGAGACAGTGCCTAAGAAACACAAGAATTGTGTGTGTGTCAGGCAAAGCTTGATGTGGGAAGAAAGGAGGTAAGTGGGATGGTTTGTGTATCTTTTTGGTTGTGGGAATAAAGAGGTGACACAGCTTACCCGTGGGTCTTTTAACCAAATCTTCTAGAAGGCAAGCAAGCTGGTTTTAGGTATCCTAGCTCACTCTCAAACCCTGGTGTTAGTATGGCTACCATATTCCTGCGAAAAGGCGGTAAGTTTAAAATAACTTTTTATTTTGTGAGTCCTCTAAAAGTTTCTCTAGTCTCATTTCTCTCTGCAAAATCAAAAAACAAGAAATAAAAAAACAACAACTGCAGAACGCATCAATTTCTGAGCAGGTGAGGATACAGTGAGAGTCACACATGCTCAGTAAAGCTGTGAGCCTCCCGTGGGCCTAGCCCCGTTTTGCCCTCCAAGAGCACATAAGCCACTCTCCTCAGGAGTGATCTGAGTTGCCACCTCGGCTAGAGCTGACTGAGAGAGAGAAGAGAGAAAGAGGAAAAGGCAGGAACAAAATGAAGAGGTGGTCAGTGTGGGCACTCGATACGGGGAGGCCACAAGGACAAGCGGGCGGTATCAGGTGGAGAGATGAGCGATGTGCCACCCTCAGATCTCTCCCGAGACTTCTCGGGATGTCTTCCCAGGGTCACAACGGTGACTTGGCCTGAGCTGTCAGGAGGAAGCTGAAAACACACTGGATCGTCATCAACATTAGAATTCTAAGAGCAGCGTCCACAGAGGCGGCCCCCGTCAGCCTTCCTGTGCCCTGAACTGGCCCGTCTGTGAACAAGAGCCTTCTAGAGCTGGCAGGACCGGATCCACCCCCGTCTTCAGGCATGGTTCTCCTTAAAGACTCAGAGACACTATAACAGGTTCTCTCGGAGTTCTCTCTGTACTTTCACCGCTGGCCAAAGAGGTGTCCTCTGACCACACCAAACGCCCTGTTTGGAAGGAAGCCCGTCACTGCTCCATCTTCGCCAATGCACAGAAACATCAGCACAGCTTCCCGGAACACCTACCACATCCTCAGGGGTAGAAATGAACCCGAGACGAAAGTATAAGCTCTGCTATTACACATACTCACGCTTACAGGTTTACAAGCATGTCTCTATGCCCTGTTATTTGATCACCTCAGCAACCCATTTTACAGATGAGGAAACTGAACCTCACTAAGGTTAATGATTTGCCCCAGGATGCACCGCCGGTGAGCCGTGGCCAAGATTCAACGTGACTCCATTGTTTTCTCTTTCTTTAGGCTAAACAGTCCAAGTATTGTTGAGGAGGGAGATAAGGAACTAAACATAAGTAGAATCAAATCTATAAATGGCAGGCAAGTGTGAAGGGGGTTTCTCTACACCTTTTTAAAATCAGGTTGACTTACTTCCCACCCTTCTTCTCCCTGCTCCACTGCCTCCTCCCCCCAGGTTTTCTGACCAAGAACGGAGCTTACTTTGTGCAATGGCCATGACTCCAGAGAGGGGGGTCATGATGAGGTTTTGAGATTGCTGGGGATTATGGTGGGACAGGCTGTGGATATTCGTCAAGGTGCTGACAGGGGGCAAACCACCTCCGGAGACGGAGATCTGCTGGAGAGAAAAAACAAGAGCAACGTGAGTGGAACGGGGCCTGCAAAGAGCAGGGTCCAGCATGACATGGCTCAGCGATTCCTCAGCACAGCTAACTCACCCACCCATTCATTCACTCACTCACTCACTCACTCATTCACTCACTCATTCATTCCCTCACTCACTCATTCACTCACTCACTCATTCACTCACTCACTCATTCACTCACTCATTCATTCACTCACTCATTCATTCACTCACTCATTCACTCACTCACTCACCCACCCATTCATTCACTCACCCACTCATTCACTCACTCATTCATTCACTCACTCATTCACTCACTCATTCATTCACTCACTCATTCACTCACTCATTCATTCACTCACTCATTCACTCATTCATTCACTCACTCACTCATTCACTCACTCATTCATTCACTCACTCATTCATTCACTCATTCATTCACTCACTCATTCACTCACTCATTCATTGACTCACTCACTCATTCACTCATTCATTCACTCACTCATTCACTCACTCATTCACTCACTCATTCATTCACTCACTCACCCACCCATTCATTCACTCACTCACCCACCCATTCATTCATTCATTCACTCACTCACTCATTCATTCACTCAACAACAATTATGAAGCATCCGCTGTGGCACGGACATAGTTCTAGATGCTGAAGATCCAGAAGCAAAATACACAACCATCCCTCCCCTTATGGCGTTTCTATCTTGACTATCTGAGCGATCTGACTGCCTTAGGGATTCTTCTGCTCCTGGGTAACATGGGACTGTTGCCTACTCAGTTTGGAAGTATCCTCTGTCCTGCTCCATGCCTTCTCTCTTATTGGTGCTAAAGACAAGTGACTGCTAAAAATGACGACTGAAGTCTGCCCAAATGAGAGCAGGTTAGGGACTCAGCAGAAGCACAGGAAAGCTCTCACGGACGCAGGCTCCACTAAGTACCGCTCACACGTTAACCGGGAGGCAGACACTCCATCGTAGATCTGTATCAGCTGGATACGGTATCAGGTACATACATCACTGTTCCACTGATGAAACCCCGAGGCTCAGAGTAGATATGTATATTGCCTAAGATCCAATAACGCAGCAAGTGGTATATGTGGTATTCAAGCCCAGGGCTGCCTGACTCTGGAAGTCAAGTTCTTACCTTTTACAGAGGACCTTTCCCCACCCCTGCAATTATTACTAAGGTTGGGGGAGATCAGCCACCACTGGGCTTCTCTTCCTTTTCCGAATCTCCACTATCCATTAAAAACGGTTATTTTTTTGGTCAAGGAGCTGATATCGTAAAGACAAAGCTACTAGATCATAAGCCCTGGGCCCCAGGTGCCCCCATTCTGTTGTACCATTATGCTTTAATGACAGATGAGTAAGAGAAAGCTACTGATTTTAATGTGCTTACTTCACACATGGCCACTTTGCATCCTTTCACTGAGGAGAAAATCCTTTTATTTATTCCTCATAGTGTCTTTTCCTTATTGATTTTCTTCACTTTTCCAAGTGTATAATGGCATCACAAGCACACATCTGATAGGGTCTCTTCCTTGCTAGTACTAATATGTGCACGTGTCTTATTGCATCGGTTAGAACTTTCTAAATAGTATTAAACAACAGTTGTCATAGATGTGCTTGCTTTGATTCTGATGTTTTCAGAAATGCTTCCAATGGTTCTCATTAACTATAAGGAGCTATCAGTTTTACACACACACACACACACACGCATGTGCACACACGCAATACTTTTTTTGGTGACAAAGTAGTTTACTATTTATAGTTTTAAAATAATTTCTAAAATTATTATTAAGAAAGGATGTCTCCGGGCACCTGGCTGGCTCAGTTGGTGGAGCATGTGACTCTTGATCTCGGGGTTGTAAGTTCGAGCCCCACATTGGGTGTAGAGATTACTTAAAAACAAAATCTTGAAAGGAAAGGAAAGGAAAGAGAGAAAAGAGGGAGAAAGAGAGAGAGGTGGGGGAGGAAGAAGGAAGAGAGATGTCTCCTGTCACTCTGAACTACTCCAGATGTTCTCGATGGCATCAGGACCACCTGGAGGCACGTTAGTGTTAGGATACATACATTCACGTCTGAGTAGTCCAGCTGCCCTTCTTCCAGAGCTTTGCCAAATTGTCAAATGACAGGTCTCACACCAGCACCCGGATAAGACACTATCTCCAGCCCTGACCTTCTGGTCAACCCCAGAGCTTCCAAGGTTAATTTGAAAAAGAAAGAAAGAAAAAAAACCAAACAGGTTTGTTTGTGTTTTTAAAATGGGCATCAAGAAATCAGTTGGGGGGGGTGTCACGTGACCAAGAAGGAATTCTGACCACATCAAACAAGAGAGAACCAGCCTGTTCGCTGGACTTGTTTTTCCAAATGTCAGAGTCATTAAAGAAAAAAAAAAAGAAAGAAAGAAATCGGTAACCTGCCTTCAGATTTCCTTTGGGTAATGTAGTCCTTTGGAAAAAGTCAATGAAGTGACGGTAATCTCTGCTGTTTCAATGTTTGATTTTAATGGTGAAAGAGAAATGCAGATGCCAACCATAAAAATAACTTCGAACGTGCGCGGCTTTAGAGCTTGTCAAGTGCTTCCACTGATTGCCCTCAACAGATAATGACACAAGCAGGGAGGGCGTTCTCACCACTGACCCTGCATTACCAGTGAAGAGACTGATCTCCCCAAGAGTGGACAGACCAGCTCTAGGTCACCTGACTAGTGAATGAGGAAGGCAGACTTCACACCCAGTTTTGCTGGAGTTCAAATCCCTTCCACTTACTATTTTTGGGTAATCTTGGTCAAGTTCCTTCCCACTCTAAAATGCAGCCAGTATTTTGTCCTTGCCTCCAGGACTGAAGGAAGCCAGGGGTTGCCAAGGACCCAAGTCATGATTCTTACATGATAGTTCGCTGCATTTGAATTACGTGAATGCTGCCATCTGCAGTACTTTCGCTGACGCTAAGTGCTTTACTGCCTACAACCTGCAAGGTTGGTGTTGCTTTCCCCACACTGCGGACATGGGAACGGAAGCTGAGAGAAGTTAAGGAATGTGCTCAGGAAGCGGTGCTGGTGTTGAGAGCAGGCCATCTATCTCCAAGGCCTGAGCTCTTCACTGCTGGTCATACTGCTTTAAACTGTGGAAGTATCCAGTATGTGGTTTTTAATTCTTATTATTATGTTTTCTTAAGTAAACCCTAAACCCAATGTGGGGCTCGAACTCATGACCCCAAGATCAGGACTTGAGCTGAAACCAAGATTCAGACACTCAACAGCCTGAGCCCCCCAGATGCCCCCCAGTAGGTGCTTTAAAAAAAAACCCAACAACAATGTTCAACACACACAAACCACAACCCTAAATCTGGCCAGCTTTTTGTCTATGCACTTGGGTACAGGAGAGGGAACAGACGGTGCAAAGGAAAGCTCACGCGGGTCAGCAATATTTCCAAAACTAATCCCCGGGGGAAGATTTCGAATTCACATCCTACTGAATGTCCGTACACAAGAGACTGCCACTCCTTGCCCAGGGCTCGTCCAAAGAACCACAGCGCTACAACCCATCCTCACACCAACCCCACCACGCAGGCACTATTATTATCCCCCCCCCCATTTTATAGATGAGGAAGCCGCAGTTAAGCAACAGCCACCCTACTGCTGATAAACAACAGAGCCCAGGACGTGGACACACGGGTTCTCTTGCCTGCGTTACTTTTAACCATATTCCACGCTTGCCCTGGTGGACCACAACCTGTGATGCACCTGTTACATATTAACAGAAAACAGATTCTTGCATTTGGGCATCCAGTAATAGTGACATAACATATGAGCCAGGGTGTTGGAGACTAGTAAAAAGCCGGTCCCCGCAAACAAGCTTCCAGGTGTTTGCTAACGTTGAGGTGTGCTCTCTTGGTCAATCATCAATCCAATAATGTACTGCCCATTAGGACACTGCTGAGCGGAACAGGAAGCAAGAAGTGTGTCTGCAGGCTGCCTTTGCAGCAGCCCTGGCCTGGGCTGAGGCCACTCGCCTCTTGGGAGAAAGGGCAGGAGGGTCCAAAGGGAAACCCCAAGGACCTTCAAGCAAGAGGAATGGAGACTTGGAGGGTGTCGTGGACTAAACCGAGGCCTCTTTCAGAAGCCCCCCCTTCTCCAGAGCAGCTTGGGCGATCCCTACCCCTAGCCCGTCTGGGTCTCAAAGTGACTCATCAAGACTGGCCTGTGCCTCTTACAAGGTACTGCGTACACTGTTCTTCATGAAGGAGCAGCTTAAGGGATGAGGGGAGGGCAAGGGGGCTGCCGAATGCCTCCCCCGGGAGCACCTTTTCGTTGTCGTGTGCACAGACCACTACCCGGGCTAGCCCTCCCCTTGGAAGCTGCACTCTGTTGACTCGTCCGGGGAGCCGGGGGCTCAGCCACCTGTGACTCACCGTTCCTGTGTTGTCTACACAGCGCTCACGCGTCAAGGTCTGAAATGGCATCGGCTCCCCGTCCCCTTCCCCCGCTCTGGCCCGCACCTGCCTCTCTCTGGGTCAGACGCCTTGGGGGAATGTGTGCAGCTCCACCTTGAGCGTGGAAGCCAGGAACCTGCAGCTCCTCCCCCACCGAAACACAGAGCATGACCCAAAGAATAAAGTTTTCCATTTCCTGCCCTTACTGGTGTCGTAATGCTTGTCTCTCTCACCGGCCGCGCTCCCCTGCCCTTGTGTTGCTAGAGAATTAGAGCCTTGCGAATTCAGAGTCTATTCCTCACCAGGTGTGCTAAACTTACATCTGGGCGTGGGGTGTGGGTATGACCACAGAAAACTTCATTTAAAGAGAGGAACATGGACATTCACCACCGCTGGCATTTCCTGACTATTTGACACCTTGCTGAGTCTCTCCCTTGTTGGCACATTTGTTCCCCCAACAACCGTATTGTTATTACCGCATTTTATAGTTGAGAAAGAGAGACCTAGAGAAGTTCAGTAACCCGCCCAAGGCTACACAGCTATTAAGTGCTGGAGCTGGGATTTGAACCCTGGTCCCTGGAACTTCAAAGTCGGTGTTTCTCACTTGTCTGGCAAGCATCGCCCTGCCCCGCCCCACCTGCCATTTTGTGCAGTGCTCTTCCTTCAAGTACCGTCAGATGTCCCCGCTCAAGAAGTCTCTCTCTCTACCCCCTGCCGCCCCCTAAATCCTGACTTAATTTCTCTCCTTGCCACAGCACCAAGGGCTGGTGAAGAGAAAGAGGGGGCTTGTTTCAAAGTGAGGTCCTCTCCGAGGTGAAAAGCCTGGCTTTGGAGGCCTTGGGGGGGGTGGGTATGAATGAACATTTTATCAACACAAATGTCACTGGCGGCCCCAAAACAAACAGTGTCCCACCCGGCTTGCTCCTTTATGAGGCATTCAATCAATAAAACGAGAGCAGAACTCTGTCAGATTTATTGGTGAGGTTCAAACCGAACACCTCTTCCACCCGCCAAAGGCCGGGTCACCGGTCCTACCTTTCCGTTCCAGCTCTGGACAGCCCCCATTTTCCCCGATGGGGCTACAATGGCTCATTGTTTGAGGCAGGCCTTGTGAGAAGTTGTGTTTGTTTTGCCTCTTATCTTATCAGCTCCAGAGCTACAATGGCCCAGGTGTACTCACCATTTTACCATCAGGTGAGAGGAGATTGTGGCCAGGGTCCAGACTGGCTGGAGAGACTTGCTGTAAAACAGATTGGCTGGTCACCATGGCGCTGTTGCCATGGTGGCTGATTGTTGAGGCGGAAGTGACCTCATTGTTCCCCGGCTGGCTGTAGCGCACGCCTGCAAAACAAGACAGACCCAACAGCAGCCATGAGTGCCCCCGGGGCCCATTGACTCGGCTCCCCTTGTTTGCAAGGGTGGACGCCAAGAATGCCCAGTTGCCTTCTCCTCCCGTCTGCCCACAAGAAACACTGGCTGTCTTTCTCTAGGGTAAAGGTGGCATGGGCTCGACTTCAAATTCCAGAACGTAAGCTCCATGAGGACAGGGCATTTTTGTCTGTTCTGTTTTGTTCATGACGGTATCCCTAGTGTCTTGGCACTTGGTAACCACTCAATATGTGTCTGTCAGAGGCAAGAAGGAAGGAAGGAAGGAAGGAAGGAAGGAAGGAAGGAAGGAAGGAAGGAAGGAAGGAAGGAAGGAAGGAAGGAAGGTGAATGAATGAATGAAAGGATTCCCCTTGTTGCTTCGGCACAGTTCTTTCAGGATTTAGTTGCTCAGACTGGCCTCTTTCTGGCGAGAGTATTTCTTTTATTCCTTGAAATGCCTTCTAGAAATGTCCCCCTAGCATCTCTTGGCAAGGTGGGGCTGCAAAGGATGAGTAGACCCATCGACAAAGAGGCACTGGCCCAGGGACCCTGTAAGAGCCATGGAAGGAATCCATCTCTACGCACCACTGTTTTGGCAGAGCCTGAAAGGCCCTGGGGAGACATGGGCAGAGCAGGACAGGGATGGGGCTGCAGCTGGGGAGTCTGTGGCTCTGGAACTCACATTTCTCTGAGGCGGTCCCACCTGGCTGACTTCCAGGGCCCGGGGGACGGTGCGGCTGCCGGGGGGGGGGGGGGGCAGGCGGCGCTTACTGGTGGGGTACGGATGCCTCAGTAAACCACCGCAGTTTGGTCTGCAAGGGAGGCGAGAACCAAGCATGTTGACAGCCTCGCTGCTGGACCCTCCCTCTTGCTCAGGAACCAAAACAGAGGTCTGTGCCCAGGGAAAGGGAAAGTGCTGTGCAGAGGCGGCCTCGGCCTCCGGAAGGAAGCTGGGGGGGTGGGCAAAGAACCTGGGCCCAATTTGCAGGGTCAAAGTCCTGCTGGACGTGCCCACGAAACAAAGACAAAGCCGGGGGTCGCTGGGACATCTCACCCTAAGCTCAAAGCTGACAAAGACCGTGTTCTTGTTTTTCACTTTAGATTCAACAAAAAAGTTTGAGGGACCCTGTGTCCACCTGCAAGGGAGGGAGACCAGTGCCCCGGCATGCAGTCGTTTGGAGAGGCGAGTCAGCGCCATTTGCCAGCTTCCCCACATTAGCCTTCACCATATCAAGCACACGGATTCTGTCAGTCGTCTTCCCCGGCCCTGCTTCCTGCTCCCCCTAGAGCCGCACCCTCCCGAGGAGGCTACGAAGTCCCCCCAGGAGCTCCAAATCACGAAGACGAAGCTTGCCAAGAGGAGACCCAAGCCAGTTTTCCTGGCGTCGTCTGAAGGACGTTACCCAAGGCTGACGTGACCTAGAGCCTCAGAGGGCTGGGAAGAAAGCAAACAAATGCCACGGCAGGGTTCTAACCTTCAAGGGCAACCTTGACTCCGAACGGCTTGAGGTGTGCTCTCCGGGCTGCTTGTTGGTGGCTGTCCCCATCCTCTGATGCATGGGGCTGCCGGTAGGGGTGGCGGTGGCAGCGGGACAGCACTGGACTTTGGTGGTTACTGGTCTAGGGCACTACACTTTTGGGGGAACCGGAGCCATGCAGTTAAAAGGAGGAAAGGCTGCTCTGCCTTTTAACCAGCAGCCCCGGCCCAGTCCTGCCCATGTTGCCCCACAGCTACCTGCGGCCCCGAGGTCTCCTACTTATCACCTTCTACTCCGTCCCATCGGGTCACATTAGGTTCTTTTTCTCCACTCACATTTGCCACTGGGCTCCTGGCAGGATACGTCACAGCTCACAGTGTGGGTACGTAGAAGAAGGAAGACGTGTGCCTTGTGAGCTCAGGAGCCAGAACAGATCCAACGATAAAAGAGGGGAGGCAGGTTTCAGATCAGTAATAGGAAGAATTTTCTGACAAGGAGGGACAGTGAGAAGCCTGTGGGCTTGGGAGCTAGACAAACTCAGGCTCGAATCCCGACTTTGCTCTTTGCCTGTGGGCTTGGGAAAATGACCTCCCTCTCTGTGCCACAGCCTCCTCTCATCTGATGGAGGTAATGCTTCCTTCAGGGCTATTCTGGGATAGGAGAAACTAGCTATAAATCTCCTAGCACAATGCTAAATAAATGGTAACTATGGGTGGGGAGGGAGCTGGTATGGAGAGGGACCCCAAGGTATCTGCCCTAAGACTCTAGAATTCTAGACAACGTAGGGCAGATTCTAAGTACCGAATGAAGGACCTGTCCATGGACAAGGGCCCCCAAAGGATCCTACCCTGCAGAAGCCCTGACGCTTTGCTCTGGAAGCAACTTGGGAAGCAGGCCTGGCCCCTGCCCCTCTCATTCTTTCCTTTTGGAAGGACTGGACTTCACCCTGTTTTCTCCTGCTTTCTCTGACTCCCTGGCCAGCTATTTACCTCCCCAAGATGCTCTGCTCCTGAGAGAGTGGTGATAACGCTGGGAGTCAGGTGTGTGTTCACCTCCCAGCCTGTCCCCATCATCGATTCAGCCTCAAGTCAAACAGACTCTGGTTTTAGCCTATTTAATTTGGCCGAAGAAGAGGGCCAGTCCTCTGATGATCAAATATGGGTCACGGGGAGGCTTCTCCCCTACCGCAGGCTACATAATTATTTATTTAAAAATAATTAACCAAGGATATCCGCAGGAAACAAAAGCCTTCTTTAGGAAGGAGCCTGCAGAAGAGTGTCAAGAGCCATTTGTTAAAACCCAGGCAGTGTAGCCCAAGGCGGCTGTGGTTTTTAAGCCTTGTTTTCTCCCCCAGCAGAACCTCCTTCTAGTAGAAATGTAAGGGTGGAGCCGTTCTGTTAAAAGACCGGTGGGTCCAGACCTCTGGCAAAGGGAGAGCATCGGGCTGGGAGTTAGGGGATCCCTGTTTGATCTCAGCTCTGCCTTCAGCGTATTGGGTGAACTCCAGCTTCCTCCTCTCTGAGCCAGAGGACTGCCCGCTGTGGGAGGGAGCTATTCTCACTGCTGAGTGGGGTGGGAGCGAGGCAGGGGGCTGCTCACCAGCTCCGGATTCACCTGTAACCTTTCCCACCGGTGCCCCTCTCACCAGGAGTTTGGCAAACCCTCTGGACCCCGAGAAGGTGGCTGCAACCGGGCACCGCCTTAAAGGAGGTGTGGAGGTGGAAGGTGTATCACAAGATATCTGCTGGCGATCCACCAGGAGTAGGTGTTCTTGTTAGAGGAAGGAGAGGCCGGGTCCTTGTGGATTTCACAAACCCAGAAGAGCGCTTCAAAGGAGAAGGAAAGTGGAGGCGGCTCTGGAGCCAGGCAACCCGGGGGTAAATCCTGGCTCTACCACACATCAGCTGTGTGACCTTGGGGAAGTGACTTAACCTCCCCGGGCTTCAGTTTCTTTGCTGTTAACAGTCTCTGCCCCTTAGGTCATTGGGAAGAAGATGAATGACTTAAGGGACGGGAAAGTCCCCAGAACATGCTTGGCACATAATAGTGGCTCAAGATACCTCAGGTCCTTCTACTTTGGGACTGTCTTTGTCTAAAAGACATTTTCAGGAAGGCTGAATTCACAAAACTTTACTGAGCCCCTATCATGTGCCAGGTACTGTGCTAGGGAGGTGGAATGGCTTCTTCCCTTCCTCCTTCACCCTTGCAAGCTCTGAACGTGAATATAGCACAGAGGCTCTGGTTTAATACTGATCGACCAACGATGGTGGGTTAACAGGCCCAGAGGTCCCCAGAGGAGATATGACAATGCCAGAAGGTGGCTCTGTACCCTGCACTCACTTCCTGGCTCAAGGCACTCATTGGCCATGTCCCCACTGCTGGTCCTAGAAACCACAGCATGTGTGTCCAGCAACAAAAGTCATTCCAGCAAGAATCTAGAGACATCCCTGAGATCCTGGTGAGGAGCTGACCTGCTTCACATGTTCCTAGGCCTCAGTATCATGGCCTAAGCATGGCTCTTTCTGAATTCCTGACAGCATGTGGGACAGAGACAACTCATCCGGTTTCTATGCAATATGACTGATCAGAGGTATCAAAACACGAACAGAGCTCATGGTTCCAGAAACCAGCATCTCCACGCTCTGCTTCCTGCACCAACACCCTCCTCCAGGGCACTCTTCACACCGCTGCAGCTTGGGATTTCTTTCTAAAACAAACGCGCACCATATCACTGCCGTGTGTGGAAACCTAGGACAGCCCCTCACTGCCTTCTGGAAAAGCGCCAACAGCAAAGACTAGCAGAATCGGGTTTTGGTGACTCCAGCCCCTTAGCTGCGTCATCTCGCACAGCATCCCATACAGCCGTGTCAGAGCACCTGCTGTCCGTCATGCCGGCCCACCCAGCTCCTGCCTCTGTGCCTCTGCTGCTTCTGTTCCTTCTGCCGGGAAAGCTCTTCCCTTCTTCTCCATGTCGCATCTTTTTAAGAGGGCTAAATGTCACCTCCTCTGTGAAGCTCTCCTTGATTCACCCTGGTAGTTATCTGCTTTGCCCTTTGCATTTTACATGCAGCTGAGCCCCTCAGAGCAGGAGCCGGTCCCCCGGCACCGTGGTGTTCCTACGGTAGGAACCCTCTTTCCCTCTTAAAGGAAGGGATGGCTTCTTATGCATCGTTGCATCCTCAGAGCCTAACAGAGGGCCTGGGATGGTGAATATTTACTGGAAGAAGGAATGAGCGGAGGCTGCTTTGAGCATGCATGTTCTAGAACAAGCGAGCATCCCTTCTGCCGGAAGGAGAAAAGGCAGTCCGTCCCGCGGCAAAGCTGGTATTAGAAGTGCGGATCTGTTCCAATTCTATCGGTACACTATGGAATAATCTGAGCGTAACATGCATGTCACATCTGAGGAATTGTGCCCAGCTGAGCAGAGCCACATGGGAAAACGCTAGGCACGTTCATGTGCGTGCCTGCGCGCACACGCACCCACATACCCTTCAAGCATCTACCAGCTTCCCGCAGTTTCCTGCACGTGCGATAGGCCACATCCAACCACATCTGGAGTTAGAACATTCCCTCCGATTTCTGACGCCCGTCCGCCCTCCACTTCGCACAAACTCACAAGCTGCGGCCCTTCTGACGCCTGCTTCCTTAGGCAAACCTCAGGACTGTTTCAAGGTAAAATGCCATATTTATTGTTGCACTGATGCCTTTCCTAAGCAGTTAACAGGGGTAAAACTCTGCTCATCTTTTTATTAGATTCTTATCTTTTTAAAGGGTGTCACTGAAGAAGTTTTGAGTAGCGTGTCCTTAACCCCATTTTCCCCCCATAAACCCCGTGGTTTTTATTGCATGACTTTACAGAGCATGGTGGTTTTTATGATGTAAATGTCGGGTTCTATAGAACTGACCGTGCACCTGTGTTCAAAGACAGACACAAGCGCCTTGCCGGAGGACCCGGACAGGACCCGCTCAGGGTGTAATTAACCACAATTCCAGAAATCAACAAGGCATCAGTCTAGACACTTGAAACAAATTCTCTCTGTCTCTCTGCCTTGATTCTGGGCCAGTCAACTTTGGGGTCTTGGCATTTTTAGCTACAAGATGGGCATATGGATCCTCCTTCCTCAGAAGCTAGAATGATGAATGAATAAAATAAGGTGAGAGAAGCACCGGGTTTTCCTGGGAGAGAAAAGGCTGGGCAAACAGGAGAGCAATGTCAGCCAGGAAAACATGACCAGAATCGCTCTTTTATAGAAAGCAGGGGGAAGAGGGAGGTGGGGCCTCCTGGGCAACGTGAGGCTCGACTTGCCCCCACGTGGCCTTTGGGGCTGAAGCCAGGGGGCCCGTTTTACTGGGGTCTGGGAGCTGCACCCAGAATCTGGTGGGATGCCTTTCACCCTTGACATTTCAAAGCCAATCTCCCATCCCTGATAATGCAGGAATGTTCCTCGGGCTGATGGACCTCTGCCAGCGAGAACGAGCGTCCCAGCCACCAACAGAGTAAACATTACTCAACTGGCCAGAGCTCTGTCACACACATTCTTCCCGTGTGTTCCTAACCTCATGCAGAGCACAGCCCAACCCTGTTGGGTCTAGAAACTGGGAATTTAAGCCCAGGCAAGAGGGAGCGTGTGAAGGAGAAAAGGAAACAACCCTGTCCATCAATTATGGCTAGACAGAGCTGTCTTTCCAATGACGCCAAAACACAGGGTCGGGGAGGGAGCCAGGAGGAATTAGGCCAGTCCTGATGGGCCCAGTAACGCATCCTCAAAAATCCACTACCCCTTTGCCCACAGAGGAGTCATGTTCTTGAGGAAAGAGGCAGAGACACAAATGATTCTGTCTAGGGAACTTCTGAGACGCTCATCTGGGATAAAAGAATGTGCACCGGGGGCGCCTGGGTGGCACAGCGGTTAAGCGTCTGCCTTCGGCTCAGGGCGTGATCCCGGCGTTATGGGATCAAGCCCCACATCAGGCTCCTCTGCTAGGAGCCTGCTTCTTCCTCTCCCACTCCCCTGCTTGGGTTCCCTCTCTCGCTGGCTGTCTCTGTCTCTGTCAAATAAATAAATAAAATCTTAAAAAAAAAAAAAAAGAATGTGCACCATTCCCTGGGCTTATAACTGGGAACCCCAGAAACGAAAGCTTTCCACGGACGGGACAGCCCTGCTGCCTCAGTATCCTCAGAAGCGACACGCGACTCCTGCCAGTTCTTATTCCTATTTCTTCTTCTGTGGGGATCAAGATTAATGTTTGCAGAGAGTTTAGGAGATTAAAAATCTGAAAGCCTGAGAGGAAAAAGCTGATGTAAGATGAAAGCAGTTTAAACACTAGGCTGGTTTCAATTCCACCTGGCTTTCTACCCGAGGTGGCTCAGCGAGGAGGCCGGATAGTAAGAGGAGAAACACAGACAGGCCCGCGGGGACGGTAAACACTCTTGAACTCAAGGAGTAAAAGTGGAGTGATACTTCAGGGAAGCCCACAAACTGGTTTTCTTATAAAAATCAAAGCAAAGGGAGCCAAGAAAAGAAAAGGAAAAAAAAAAAAGGCGTCTTCCATCAAAAGCATCTTGGCTGAGAACAGACGCTAACGAGCACAGCGCGCCTGAGAAAATCACACATGTGGGGAGGTAGAAGGGTAACAGAAACTCTGCCGGTCCTCCCCACGAGGCCCCGCCCCGGCCACCCCGCCGGGTCCTTACCACAGAGCCAGTCTCTGCGGGCAAACATCAGACGATTCGCAATGAGCACTCGAGCCTGGAGGCCATGGCTACATGTGAAAAGAGGCCAGGACAGCACTTGAGAGCTCGAGAAGTCCTCCCCTCTGGGAGTGTTCTACGCACGCTGCTCTCCGTGTCACAGATGCCCATTTGACAGAACGGAAAACTGAGGTTCGAAGAGGAAGAGGTTATTTTCACTACCTCTTGCTAAGGGTCTCCCCCAGCAAAGCAGTGGTATTCCGAAGCTGACCCTTCTTCCTCTTTCCCATAAGCCCCGAATCGATTCCAGGTATGCTGAGCCTCCATTGTGACCCACCAACGGATTGAAATGATTTTGTTTACTTGTTGCTTGGCTGTCTCTCTCGCTGGAACGTAAGCCCAATGAGGGCAGGACCTTGCCTGCTCTCTCCACTGTGTCCTCAGCACCTCGCACAGGGCCAGCCCATTTATTTTTATTTTCATTTATTTATTTAAAGATTTCATTTTTATCTGAGAGAAAGCGAGAGAGCACAAGCCAGAGGAGCAGCAGAGGGAGAGGGAGAAGCAGACTCCGTGCTGAGCACGGAGCCCAACGCGGGGCTCGATCCTGAGACTCGTGGATCATGACCGAAGCTGAAGGCAAACGCTTAACCGACTGAGCCACCCCGGCGCCCCGAGCCTAGCCCATGTAGGCACTCAGTAAATACTGGTGGAATGAGCAGCTGATGAAGGAATGACCCACACTTCGACTCTGGCCAGGCTCCACACTGTTTGCCTGCTGAGCTGAGCGGTGGAGAAGGGGCCGCGGGACACATTTCTCCTCTAGATCTCCTGGTTTTGCTGAGGTTAGCGGGAGCCATGCCTCTTAAAGAAGGGACAAGGGGGAGTGAGAGAGGAGAAAGAGAGAGTAAAATACCATCGAGGTGGAAATTGCGCTGACAGGTTGGGGCAACTCGGCATTTGAAGGCCGGAGGGGGGTGCACGGCGGAGGAAGTACTACGTAGGAAGCAGCAGAGATCGCGGGCAGTGCTTCACCTAGTGTAAAAAAGGGCCAGTGGGGCGCCTGCGGGGAGCCTACCCATTCCCCACTTCTTGAGGCCTAAGCATAACACCGTTACCTACGGTGCTTGAAGGGGGATGGGAACGGGTGCTTCCATGAGCACAGGCTGACCATTTCTAAAAGTTTGGGGCTGTGGGTGGGAACCCCAAATTTAGACTCACTGTGTTACAACCCAGCTTGGGGCCTCATCGGGTTGACTTTGAGGAAGGATCAATTAATGGGAATTTACTGTGGCAACATGAGTCACTTAAATGCCTTTTTCTCCAAAGGAAGTTGGAGTAAAACTAAGCAGGGTTAATGGTGGACATCGTTAGGCCTAAAGGCCGTGAGGACAGACAGAGCCCAGCCGCAGTCTGGCTCCTGGGGTCTCTTTTCTCAGAGGCAGCCTTTGCGGAGAGGGGTAATGTGGCTGCAACAAAGGCCCCTGGGCTTGGCTGGTGAGGGGAATGATGATGCCTCTAGTGGGTCTGGGCAACAGGGGAAGGCTATAAAGCCATCAGCAGACTGAGCCACTGGGTGTCCACACAAAAGTAAGGTCCTAAAAACAGACATCTGTATTGTGACTGAAGGGCTCATAAAATTGCCTCAGAAAGGAGAGGTTTTCCTCCGCGACCTATTCATAAGCAGGGCCCTGCTGGGAAGTGACACCCAGGGAGAAGATCCTTTGAGGCCTAGCAAGTGTCAGAGCTGCCTCGTCAGGGGCATTTGCCTGGCCAGACCCCAGCCTCTTCATCACCACCGCCAGGGCAGCTCTGGCAGTGGCATCATCACCATGGCCTCATCGCGACAGATAGCTATTGGTCACCAGCTCATGGACGCCGGTCCCAGGCAGCACCCGGGGTTGGGCACTGAGGCTCCGAAGGCTGGATGGTTACTGGCTTCCACTGAACAGGAGCACCAGCAAAGCACTCAGGGAGCACTCCCCAAGGACGATGGCCGCTTAGAGCCGTCTCACCAAATGACTCTGATCTGCAAAATGTCCAGTCCCTTTTCTAGACCTCGGTTCGCTCAACAGAAACTCAGAATAAAGGGCACCTGGGTGGCTCAGTCGTTATGCATCTGCCTTTGGCCCAGGTCATGATCCCCCGGGGGTCCTGGGATCAAGTCCCGCATCGGGCTCCCTGCTCAGTGGGAAGCCTGCTTCTCCCTCTCCCACTCCCCCTGCTTGTGTTCCCTCTCTTGCTGCGGCTCTCTCTGTCAAATAAACAAAATCTTAAAAAAAAAAAAAAAAAAAGAAACTCAGAATAAACTTAGCTCTTTTCTTGACCAAGGGATGCTGGTAAGAGATTATAAGAACTAATCTAGTAGAACATTAAGCTAACTAATAGAACTAAATCAAAGGAGTAGACTAAACTAAGCTAGTAAACTAAACTAGTAGAAACTAAACATTAGTAGAACATTAAGGGAGAATGAATAATAATACGCTCTTTGAAACCTTCCAGGTGGCATTTAACGTAGCAGGGTGTGTGTGTGTGTGTGTGTGTGTGTGTGTGTGTGTGGTGTGTGGTGTGTGTGTGGTGTGTGTGTGTGTGTGGTGTGTGGTGCGTGGTGTGTGTGGTGTGGTGTGTGTGTGTGTGTGGTGTGTGGTGTGTGTGTGTGTGGTGTGTGGTGTGTGTGTGTGTGTGGTGTGTGGTGTGTGGTCTGTGTGTGTGGTGTGTGTGTGTGTGGTGTGTGGTGTGTGTGTGTGTGTGTGGTGTGTGTGGTGTGTGTGTGTGTGGTGTGGTGTGTGTGTGTGTGGTGTGGTGTGTGTGTGTGTGGTGTGTGTGTGGTGTGTGTGGTGTGTGGTGTGGTGTGTGTGTGTGGTGTGTGTGTGTGTGGTGTGTGGTGTGTGGTGTGTGTGTGTGTGTGTGTGTGTAGCTTGGTTAAGCAGCATCAATGCAGGCAGAGCTGCATGACACTGTTCCTAGAAAAGGGAACACATGCTTTAAATAATAACATACACTATGTTATGTACAATCAAACAAATTCCATGCTCGGTTTAAAACTGAGTAACAGATTACAAAGCAGGGGGTTTATGCCGTCAGCTTTCCAGACGAGAAGCCCTCTCTAATCTCATCGGCGCAAGATACACGGAACATCTGCCGTATGCCAAGCACCAGCCGTGGACTGGAGACCCAGCGGTGAAGAAAGCCCACTCGGGCTCAGACGTTGGCAGGGCCCGGAATTCTACCATTCGGAATACATAAATGGTTCTACAGACTTCCGGAACGATTTTCTTCGCAGAGAGAACAGACTTACTTGGTTTGTTCCTTTTTCTTTGACACGTAGGGATGCAAACCCTGTACTTCACCTGGCGGGAGGATTCTCAAGAAGGAGGCGGCGGCTCATTCTGTTTCCATTCCTAAACTTGAATGTTTCCATTCGCAAAACATCTTGAGATAAATTAAGCAGCTATTTTGTGCCTGCCATGCAAATTGATGTGACACAGATGGGAGATGTTATTTAGAGGTTTCCCACCCTCACTGTGCAAAAACTCACGGCTTTATCGCCAACCCAGTCCAACAGGTGCTGACCAGGAAGAGGCTCCGTGAGCGTACAGGCTGCCACTCAAAGGCCCTGAAAGTGTTAACCTCAGACAGTGATAGGTGTCTCGTTTACACCCATTATAAATCTGTTTATTGTGACTGGCCCCACCCAATCTGCTGGTGCTGTAAAGCTCTAATGGTCCCTAATAAAGCTGGAAGGATTGAAACAGCACACAGTTCCTGAAATGGGGAAGGAGCGAGGGAGACAGACAGATGATGAGCTTAACAATAAGACATCGCAATGGCCAACCTCCCTCTGCTACTTGAAGCAGCAGAGTGCTGGGCCCCAAGACTCGATAGGACACCCAATCTCCAAATAATACCTGTCGGAGCTGAGAGGTCCAACACCCTCATTTGCCAGAATCCCTGAGAAGTTAAGTGATCAGCCCAAGGTCACCCCTGCTCATTCACGGCTCTGGTTTCCTGAATCCGAGCCCAGGGCCCTGCCCTCCGCTGCCTCACCTCTTCCTAGTTCAGCAAAGGGCCAACAGGACAATCATCAAGCCCTCCAGGACCCTCCTGTTCCCTCTAGCCTAGCGACATCCAGCCCTGACCACACCTCCACATCTCTCTGGGAGTTTGTTGAAACTTCCCGTGCCTGAACCCCCACGCCAGATTTTGATTCTAAAAGGCGTTGGTAGGGGAGACGTGGCTGTTTTTAATGAGCTGCCCAGATGCCTTTTACGTGGCCTTGGGACGGAGATGGAGAAGCCCAGGTCTTGCCAATACTGGGATTTCATGGTTTCCGATGCCTCAAATGAGAAGCAGGGCTCCTGCAAAGGGAAGCTTGCAGGGTGAAACTGCAAACCACACCCCTGTCAAAGACCCAGGGAAACCCAAAGCTCTTTCTCTCTCCCAAGGCGCCGAGGGCTCCTGAGCCAACGCCTCAAGACCTTCCCCAGCAGGCACTGTGCTTGGAGGGAGGCCGAGGACCGTGCTTAAGCCCCTCAACAGCCCTCAGGAGATAGATATCATGATCCCTAGATGAAGAAACTGAGGTTGAAAGAGACTAAGTAACTAGGGATGTACTGTATGGTGACTACCATAATATAATAAAAAATTATTATAAAAAAATAAAAATTAAAAAAATTAAAAATTAAAAATAAAAAAAGAGAGACTAAGTAACCACCAGATGGTGAAAGAACCATAGATCAAGCCCAAGCCTCTCTGGGGGTCCTACCCCCTTGCAACCCAGAGTAGCTAACATGAGCGCCTGCTAGTCCAGCGTGCCTGACATACATTCTCTCATTTAGTCCTTGTAGCATCTGTGTGAATTGGTGACCCCATTTTACAAACTGAGAAACCGGGGCTTAGTGATCCCAGAGATCCACCCTTCTGAGTGTGGTCCGGGCAAGAGGCTGCCTGGAGCCAGCCCGCTTGCCTCAGGGGCTGCAGACTTCCCTCTGGACAGTCATGAAACACTGAAGATACCTGCGCTGGGTTCCTCCAACCTGAGAAGCACGTGAGTATATGGGTCCTAAGAAATCTGGTTCTCGACTTCCTGAAGGCATTAGAGACTGAGCTTCACTGGCTGTCGCCTCCGTGGCTACACTCACACAGCGGTGCGTTTGTCCTGCTGCTGCAGCCAGAGCAGAGGAAAACGGGAAGGGTCTGCGGCAGATGCAGGCTCATAGGTGGAGGGAAGCAGCGTCCTCCGAGCCTCTGCGGTTTCCCGCATTCACCGCAGGGGTGTGCCCACCCTCCCCTTTCTGCTGCTCTCTTCGCCTGAAGTTTGGGGGAGCTTCCCTCCTCTAAAAACAAAGGCCATTAAGCTTCTCAGATTGGGCTTCCACCAAGAAAGTACCACACCCCCTCTAATTGGCAGGTTCCCGGGGCTAATTACTCACAAGCAGGGTGCTCACGCCTCCTTAAATTAAAGGAGAAAAATGCCCTCCAGGAAATTCAGGGTCATCTTATGAACCTGACCTCCTGCTACATGGTCAAGAGCCTCCACCCCTCCCCACAATCCTTGGCACTTCGTCGCTTTCTCTCCGTTTAGTGCATTTGCACTACATGCCTATAGTACTGGGTATGGCACTGGAAACGTGCTATGCATGTCACGGAGCAGTCCTCCTTGGAAGAATGAGAAACTGCCTTACACTCAGTATGCTACAAGAGGCCAACCTTAGCCAGCCGCAAACACCAAGATGAGTATCTAGTTGGAAACAGTCAAATTCTCTACGAGTCAGGGGGCGCCTGGATGGCTCAGTCAGTTAAGCGTCTGCCTCCAGCTCAGTCATGATCCTGGGGTCCTGGGATCGAGCTCCGCATCAGGCTCCTTGCTCAGCGGGGAGTCTGCTTCTCCCTCTCCCTGCAGCTCCCCCTGCTTGTGCTCTGTGTCAAATAAATAGATATTAAAAAAAAAATTCTCTAAGAGTTTGGAGTGGAAAAAACCTCCAAGAAGAATGGAGGGAAAGGGGGGGGGAACCCCAAAACAAGGCTCTGCAAGGAATGGTATTAGCTACCATTTATGAGCACCTGCTATATTTAGTGTGCTTGACATACCATCTCATTTAATCCTTGTAGCATCTGCATGAGTTGGTGTCCCCGTTTTACAAACTGAGAAACTGGGGCTTAGTGATCCCAGAGATTTGCCGAGGGTCACACAGCTAATAAGTGGCCAAGCTGAAGCTGGAATTCGGGTCTGCCGGCACAGCCTATGATTTTGTTGCTATGCCACTGGATTTATGAAAGCATTTCCCCAGATTATCTTCAGTGTGTATTACACGTCTGGGTTATTGATGCTATGGTGCAGCCTGGACACTGGGACCTCTAGAAGCTCCCTAGCTGATTCTAAAGTGTGGCAAGGTTTGGGAACCATTATCCTAGGGTGGGGGTCGGCAAAGTAGCCTGTTTGTGTGGGACCCATTAGCTCAGCTTGGTTTTTACATTTTTAAACGGTTGGGGGAAAAATATTTTGTGATGTTTGAAAATTATAGGAAATTTGAATTTCAGTCCCATAAATAAGGTTTTACTGGAAGACAGCCACATTCGCTCATTTACATTCGGTCCGTGGCTGCTTTTATTCTGCAAAGGCAGAGTCGAGGAGTGGTGAAAGAAGACTATATGGCCTGAAAAGCCTAAAATATTTACTACCCAGCTCTTTACATAAGTTGTTTGCCAACCCCTATATCACAGTTCCAGGACCGCTCCGGTGATAACCACAACTGAATGCTGCATTTGACCTTATTTTGGGGCCATGTTTCATTCATCTCTACATACCTATATACCTATCTATATACCTATATACCTATATATCTATATCTATCTTCCCCATTTGTGCTTATACTTCTCCTTGAAAAGTGGCAAAATGCCAGATGTTGGGCCTTCCCATCAAGAAGTTCGCTTCAAAGACCCTTGTATGGATTTTGGCTGCTCTCTGCACCTACAGTGCGTCATTCCCCCCCCCCCCCCGCCAAGTTCCTGTTCGTTCCCATCAAACCTTCAACAAACAGGGGTGCCTGAGCGACTCAGTTAAGTGTCTGCATGACCTCAGGGTCCTGGGATCAATCCCCGTGGAAGACTGCTTCTCTCCCTCTGCCCCTCGCTGCTGCTCCTGTGTGGGCGCTCTCTCTCCCTCTCTCTCAAATAAATAAAATCTTTAAAAAAAGAAAAAAAAAAAACACTTCAACAAACAGATTCCAAGGGCACTTCTCCAGGAACCTGCTGGCCAGGGTTCTGTCCTTGCAGACAGCTTCCTTCCTCCTCCGAGCTGATTGGAGACAACAAGGAGTCCTTGAATCATCTAAGGGTCCTTCAGGGGGATTAGGCATGGCCAACCGGGCTGCCTACAGCGATAGCTCTCCAGTATCTCCCGGCCCCTTTGTGCGGAGCCTCTGAGCCCCACCAGCCCAGCAGCCAGGTTTCTTTGTATGCAGACCGGGGTTGGTCCACTATCAGGAGGAGGTTGCCCGCAGAATCCTCCGAAGGCTGGGCCTCTTAATCTCATTAATATCCTGATTGTCTTCCTCAATCTAGTGGCAGCCGATGGGGTGGTACCGCAAGATAAAACGACCTTCAAATTTAGCAGATAAAATGGCCGTCAGATAAAGTCCTTCTGAAGGAGAACAGGGGAGCCAGTCCACCGCCGAACGCCAAGTCAGTGCCTAAGTGTTTCCTCAAACGCCAGCTGTTTCAAGGCAGGATTTGTTTCTTTTCTGAACTGGAATAATCTGCTACTGAGGGACAATAGGGCTTGTTTACCATGGGGACCTCGCTGTGGAGATGAATATTTTTACAGCCGCCCCCATAAAGCCCCGGCCCTCGTCTGCTGCCCGGAGGGGCGGGGCTCCAGAGGTGCTGGGTCCGCGCCGTCTCCCGAGCCCCATTAAGTCGTTAAGGCATTTAGTGCCCCAGACAGTGCCGACTGCAAGGCCAGTTCAAATCCCTGCCCAGATGGGGCTGGGGTCATGAAAGGGGGGGTGTGGGTTTCTTCCCGGGGTAGGGTGCAGAATGTTCCTTGGTCAGGGGCAACAGTTGGTGCGGGGGAAGCAAACTAGCCAGACTGGGAGACCACCCCCATCCTCGGCCACGCTCTCCTGAAGGCTTTTTGTCATTCAGAGGGGAGCCATAAGACTGGGAGAAGAAAGGACTGTGGGGTGTGTGTGTGTGTGTGTGTGTGTGTGTGTGTGTGTGTTTCCATGCCTGCAAAGTTCTTAGCATAAAGCAGAGATACTCAGCATGTGATAGTTCAAAACCTGTCTGCCACTTAATAACTACATGAACTTGGGCAAATTATCTACATTCTAAACCTCTCCCCTTCCCTGATTGTACGGGACAGAAGGTTTCTACCCTTACAAGGTTGCTGTGAGGCTTAAATAAGATGATGCATGTAGGTGCTCAGCCGAGGGCCTGGGACCCCGGAAATACTTAACACGAAACGTTATGGTTATTCACATGTAGCCATAACCCCTCCATTGGGCACTTTGGAGATTTCCTCGGGTCCTACTGATTTCAGCATCAGGGGAAACAGCAGCAACCACACAGATATCCTGGCCCAGAGTTCAGTCTGCCTAAGACCCAGGCTAAGATTCTTGTGGGTGACTCGGGAGGACATGTGAAAGGGGCCAAGGGGACATGGGCGGCAGGATTCTCTGGGTTTTGAGCTCTGATCTGACCATTGGGGCAATCAAGTCCACGGGGCTCAGAGAGGGGGCAGTGAGAGTTTGAAGGGAGGCAGGAGGAAGCAGCCACAGAAATAAAGGCCCCCACTTCAAGAGGCTGTCAGTCAGGGCATCCAAAGATTCTTCTGGAAGGGCTCCCTCTCACCTCTGTGCCTCACTTTCTTTCCAGGAGGATGAGCCTCAATCTCCTTCTCCAAAGATGATACAAGAGTGAGGGCATGACGCGTGTGGCAAACGAAGGCCGATGAGGACCGTCTGCCCCTCCCTGGCTGTCGCAAGCTGGCCTGGTGAGTTTGCTGCAGACCGGAGCAAAGGGTACAGGGAGCACCTCAGCTCACGCAGCTGGATCCCAGGGCTTGGGCCAAGGCTAGCCCCGCTTCCATCCCACGCCAACTTCCTCCTCCTCCTCTCCTCCTCCCTGAGGCAATCAATACAAGCACCTGTCTCCAACCAGTCCCTTTCCTCGCCAAAGCCCTGCTCTCTGACCTTTTGGGGGCCTTTCTCTTGATTCCGCTCCAGAATGGAGGTAGGGGCCATCACTCCGGGCCTGCTCAATGGCCTCAGAATGGGCTGTCACGGGGCCTATAACCAGGGACAGCTCCTGCTGGCGAGAGCTGGAATGGGGGGTGCAGATAAAGGCTTCCAGGCCGAAGATAAATGGCTGCCTGCAGCCTGCTACGGTAACTTCAGGCCCCCAAGAAGAGCAAACAAAGGGGGCCCCTGTGACTCTCACTGGAAAGATGAAGGCCCATCAGCGGCAGCCAGGCTGGTTCAAAGCCTCAACTTAATTGTCAATTAAGCATGCATAAGGGAGACCAAGCCATGACAACCCTGGCCGCATGCTGGCGTGTGATTGTAAAGCCGGGAGGGGCAGCGCCGAAAACAGCTGATCCTGCTGACAGTGTGTTTGCAGGGCACCTTGTAACCAATCAGCTGCTGACAGAGGCAAAGTGCTCCTCCTGCCACTCCTATTGTGCGGGACATTCCAGCACCCGGGTCACACTGTGGTCACTGTGGGCAAGTGGGCCGCAACACACTGAGACTGGCTGGGAGACCAGAGGCTCGTTGGAGATGGGATGCTCTCCTCTCCAGGAAGAAGGTTCAAGGGAAAGATGTGTCTCTAAGGTGCCTCCGGGCCTCCTGGCTCAGAGGCTGGCGTGCGGAGGGGAGGGAGTGCGGGGTAGGGGGACTGGGGCCTTGTGTCCGTCCCCCTCCCCCAGCTTAGCCTTAGAGGGTACTAGTGCTGCTACTGACTCCGGGTCTTGGTTTCTCCTTAGCCCCCGCTGAGCTCTTTTTGTATTCTGCATCCAGGTACACTTTGGGCTTGGCTAGAGACCATGCCTGGGTCTTGGGGCCCATGACAGGAAGCGCACTGCGAGGCTCTGCAGACTGCACGTAGCCCACCCTGAGTGCCGGGCTCCAGCCTGCTGTCCGCCTAACCTGGGGGGCATTGCCTAGGAGCCCCAGCACAGCTCACATGCCACCCTGGCAGCCTGAGAGGGGGCCACGGTCACCCCTCCCAGCATTCTGTACCCCAGGCCCCAGCCCGGTCCCAGGGCCGGGGTGCATGTCACCGCCTCTTAGGGATAATGCCCCGGTGTGAATGTTAGAAGGAAATGGACTGCAGCTGCCTGCCTTTCTTTCCGCTGCTGCTGCTCGCAGGAACGAGAGCAATAACGATAGTCGTCAGCATTTATTGGGAAAGATGGTGTTTACACATTCTCTCATTTAATCTTTACGTGGGCCCGATGAGGTAGGTCCTCTTTCTTTGTTCTACAGACGGGAAAGTCAGACTCGGAGAAGTGATGTGACTGGGTCATGCCGCAGCTGTGGGCATCACCCTGGCTGGCTAGGCACAGGACTCAAACCCGAGTCTGGAGAATACCCTTTCTGGGCGTGTACAGGGACTCTCGCAATGAGCCCCAAGGGAAAATTCAGGCGGAGGTGAAGGCAGCTACTGAACATATACAGTGCCGCATAATTATTGCTCCATGAATAGGAGTTTCTCCCTAGAAGGACACATGAAGCCTGGAAGACAGCCTTGGGCCCTAGATGGTTCTGGGCACTCCATGCCAGCTCCTGGGGGCAGGGGCGCACGCGCACCTACGTAGCACAGAGTGGGAGTCAGCGGGCCTGAGTTCTAGGCGCATCTGCCCCTCGCTCTGTTAGCTCTGGCAAGTTACTTCCGTTCTTGGGCCTCCTCCTTTGAAGCTCCTCCCAGTTCTGGCATTCCATAATTTTTTAAAAGGCTGAGATCTGGGGGGAGGGGTGGCTAAAGAACCCACTCCAAGGGGGCCATGCCTTCGGGGACGCCTATCAGAGAGCTCTCAGGCTGGATTTGGCACCCACCCTGTTCTGTTTCCAGCACCTGCCCAGCCGCTCCGGCCCCGCTCCGTGTCTCCTGTCAGGATACAGAAGGCCTACGCCAACGACCCCGTGGTGACCTCACCACAACCCCAGCTTGTCAGAAAGCTGCCCGGCCTTTGTTCGGCTTGCAGGCTCCCTGACTTTGGTGTGGAGATCACAGGTCCCAGCACAATAGCCATTGTCTTCTCAATAATGCCCCTTGCCCCAACCACGCCCCCCACCGCTCCAGCTCCAGCTCCGTGCATCACTGCGGGCGGGCGGCAAGTGCCCCAGTCGTGCTCCGTGCTGGCCACATGCCGTTTGCCTCTGCCCTCTGAACCCTGCTTTGAATTTCCGTTAAGGGACGGAGTAACTCTGCCATCAGGCTAGCAGTGCTCTTCGGGGGGGCTTCTCTGCCTCTCAAGAATAACCCGAACTTTCTCCCCATGTGGCTGAGCCCTTCCCTTCTGCGGGAGTGGGATCCAGAGAAGGCCCCAGCCCTGGACCAGGCTTTCGTGCTGGGCAGTTTCAGGCGCCCAGAGACCCTGGAATTAGTCGTGCTGTGGGAGCACAGTGCGGAACAAATGCTTGGAGACTGCCCAGCCCGGGCCCCCCAACCCTAAGTCCAGCCCCAGACCCCAGGCTGCTCCCAGCAGAAGAGCAAGCAGCAGGCAAGCAGGCAACAGGCTTCAGGACCAAGCCTGAGTTGCGAAGGGGGCCTGGCTCTCCTTTTGCAAGCCCTTCCCCGGAGCAGGGGGCCGACCGTGCCACCCTCTTTCTACACGGGCACCAAGCCAGCCTCTTTAGTAAGCACACCCATTCTGGGCAGCCAGCTTTCCTGGAAGGACTGAGCCCCAGGGGGAGAAGTGCTCACCCTCAGCATACAGGGGTGCTTTCCCACAATGATGTGGGCTTCCATCCTGACAAGCCCTCACCCCACAGCAGAGCCACCTAATGCAGGCCGGGGCCCTACAGTAGCACATAGTAGGTACTCAACCAGTTTTGGCCAACTCAACGCCGCCAAGATTTTAAGTGACTGATTCCGCGCTTACTCTGGCAGATCACCAAAGCCAAACAAGCAGGGACTGACTTCCAACAGAGCGGCCCTTCTGCACAGGCCCCCGGGCTCCTCCTGCTATGGCTGGACGGAGCCCTGGGGTGGGATGCGGACGGGGCGGAGGTGACCCCTCTGCCTGCAGTCTGGACCTGGCGTGCCAATAAGGCAGCCTCTCCGTGTCATCCGACAGTCGCGCTGCCTTGCTGAGTCAGCAGCCACACAGGGAGAAGAAAGGGGACCCAGGGAAGGCTGGGGAGGGGGGCTCCCTGGAGGCTGAGGAAGGACTCAGAGGAAACCTGACCACAGCCACACACTGTTTTCACAAGAACATCCTGGCCGTGGGAGGAAGCCAGCCCTAGCACCATCCCACCATGTCCTCCTCCGAAAAATCTTGAGCCAGATGAGACCGGTGGGGAGAAGCAGGACGGCGGGGTTGCCGAGGCAGTGGGGCCTGGGCTGGGCTTACCTGACAGCTTATTTGGGGGAGAAGCGCTGGGCTGGTGGTGGGGAGAGCCGTGGGAGAGAAGGGGGTTCAGGCTGTGCGTCTGGTTGGAGCTGTAGGCATCCATGGCCAGCTTCTGCCGGAACGCCTCCTCCTTCCTGCGGTTCGCAAACCAGTTGTAGACACGGACCTCAGTGACCAGGTTGGAGCCCAGGCCGTGGGCTTTGGAGGGGGAGACGCCTCGCTGCAAACATTCTGCCCTGAGGATGGACCAGGGGGGAAGACGGTGAGCGAGCGCAGCCAGGGGAGGCTTGCTGGTCCTTGGCCCCAGACACACAATCTCAGTGGTCTCGCTTAGGGGCGTGAAGAGGCCAAGGATAGAGTTAGGGCCTGGGGAAAAGCCTGGCCTGAGAAATGTCCAGCCCATGTAGTTCTCTGATCACATGGCTGGAGTGGGGCCCAACACGGGGGCCGCACAAGCTCTGTGGCCTGGGAACTGAGAGGCTTAGGCCTCCAGTGTGGCTTCCAACACAAAGAGAGCAGCCAAGGGGCAGGTAATGCAGGGAGAAGGTCCAGACTAGACCTCTTGACATCTTACGTTGCTATTCTTCCCAACCTCCAAAAGGTAAGGACCTTTACTAGCCCTGTCTGAACCCTTTCAAAGGGACTTCTGGTCGACTGGGCTTTGGATAGACCCAGAAGGGTGCCAGGGAAACCATATTCCTTATTTGTGCCACAGGAATCCTCTTCAAAGGGCAGGCTGGGTGAGGTGAGAGGACGACACGCAGAGGTGGCTGGTCTCTAGCTTCATCGCTGCTGGTGAAACCCCAGGGGCCAGGTGTGAGAGGGACTCTCAGACACCACTGGGTGCTGGGGGGCTTCTCATTAGCAGGGGGACACAGTATAGCCTGGGGACTCTGTGTCATGTCCCTTCCTGGCTTCACCTGCCTAGCCATATCCTTCTCTTGTCAGAGCCAGCCCAGGCCACAGGTGAACAGAGAGCCCATGGGTCTTGGCCAGAGCAAAGACCAGACTTTCTATTTTATTTTATTTTATTTTATTTTATTTTATTTTATTTTATTTTATTTTATTTTATATTTTATTTTATATTTTATTTTACTTTGTATTTTATTTTATTTTTTATTACTTTATTTTTAAATTTTTTTTAGAGCAGGAGAGAGAAAGAGAGCATGTGTGCAAGCCCTCGCACAAGCAAGGGGTGCGGGGGAGAGGGAGAGGGACAGAGAGAACCTCAAGCATGGTCCATGCCCAGTGAAGAGCCTGACATAGGGCTCGATCTCATGACCCTAAGATTATGACCTGAGCCAAAATCAAGAGTCAGACGCTTAACCAACTGAGCCACCCACACACCCTGCCTTTTTAAGACCAGACTTTTTAGAAAGTCAAAGTCAATATTGGAGTCAGGGAGGATGGCAGGAATGAAAAAAAAGAAAAAAAAAAAAAAAAAAGGATATCCCAAGGATTTCTAATAGTTTTCTTTAAAATTACATGTGGTTGTTAAGATACAGAAAGAACTCTAATCAGCGCAGGCAGAGCGGATTGGACAGATCTGACCAGTTTTTTTCTGCCAAGTTTCCTCCTGGACCAATGGTTGTACAACAGCTGGTCAAAGCCAGAGCCAGTCTCCGGCTCAGGGACAGTGTTCCCTGGTCCGCACGGAGGCCAAACACATGACTCTCCTTCCCCTGGCGCCATATCTTAGGTCGGCGTCCTCCAAAGTATCTTCCCTACAGTAACAGTTCGTGGTGTAAGTATCCCCCAGAAAAAAAGATTTCGTGCCTCACAATCAACTCGACAAAGCTAAGTAAGTTTCTCAACCCTGACTCGGCCTTCTCAGAGTCTTTAATACGTTAATATACATCCGGACTCTCCAGCAGGAAGCATGCACGGGAGGTTTCTCAAACTTATTTGTCAATAACTGGACATCAGGGTTCCGTGGAACACACTTTGGGAAACCCTGCTGTAGCCACACTTAGCTGGAAAACCAGTACTTCAATATCCCAGCACAGAAGGGATGGATCTCAGGTCCATGTGCTCGCCCGCCTGCTCGAGTGAGCTTCTGGTGGTGTTACCTGTTGCACTCCTCCACTAAGGCCTCCCTCTCTTCCTTGCTGGGGTTCTTTTGCCGGTCGTAGGCCTGGTACAAGATTTGCTGGGACGCGGGCCCCCATTTGAACCGGTTGCGACGCATCTTCTTGTTGGCGGGCTCAGAGCAGGCGTCATCGGACTGCCCAGGCCCCTGGCTCTGTTGACTGAACTCTGGAAAGAGAAACAGCAGCTGATCCTGACTGCTTTTGTCTGTCATATTTCCAGAACTCTGGACTGTCTGGTTGAATTCTGAAAAGAGAAAGGAGTAGATTTGATAGGGTCTGTAGCCTTCACTTGGCAGACAGACAGACAGACAGACAGACAAAAACACCTTCATTCCTCTCCCCTAAGCTCTGCCAGCCGCCGTTATTATGTGTGGGGCAGTGGGGTCCAGAGGGGAAGCCCACAACAGGCCCCTCACTGCCCCTCTCAGTTCGCTCCACCAAAGCCACCCCTTTCCTTTCTTGGAAGGAGCTCACATGTGGCCCAGCCACTGTTTTAGTGGCAATGTGTGTTCGTTGGCTCACGGGCCCTCAGACATGAAGCAACCCTCTGAGTCCTGAACTCTTGTATTCTGGTGTCCAAGGGGAGGAGCTCAACCAAGTCTCAGGTCTGGAGGTAAAGGGCTCAAAGGTCCACTACGCACTTAGACAAACTATTCAGAGACTAAAAACAGCTCTCCCCATCTGCCCTCTCTTCATGTATGCTAGGCATTTCCATTATGACGTTATGCTCTTAGAAAAACCCAAGACCCAAAACCTGTTCACTATTACTTTGAAATAAATATAACTGGAGTTTTAGAATAGAAAGAGAAGAAGCTCTCTGGTTTCAGATCATTTCAAAGGCAATGGTGTGTGTTTCCAGGGGTCCCTTTAAGAGGGAAACAGCCCAAGAGGGAAAGGTCTTACGGACCTGCCTACACTTTTGAAAGATGGCGAAGGCGGAAGACCGCGAACACACGACCTTTCTAGCGATGGCACTGAATGAGGTGGGCAAAGATAAATGTGGATGAAGTGATGTCCCCGTCCTTTCAATTCCCAGGATCCGGGTACACAGCGACCCTCGATACATTTTTTTATTGAACGAATGAATGAAAGGTGGCCACTCACCCAGTGGGGACACCCTAGCCTATACGGTTTAAATGAGATTTGCTATTTACTTGTGGGAGATGAGAACTTTGTTGTTGTCTTCCTTAGACCTACACAAAGCAGGGTTCGGAGTCATTAGTTCCATTTTACAGATGAATAAGCATAGAGGCAACCACCCTGCTGAGCAAGGACACGTGACAGATCCACTTCCTAACTCCCGGTCCCCAGGTTCTGGACCTTGATGTTTTTCTTTCTTGGTTTCTGGAGTCACTCCTGCAGGTCTCAAAGGCCACTCGACCCCAAATTCTCCAAGGTTCAAAGTTGGGCCACTATTTAATGCTTGAATCCCCTCTATGATACCCTACCATGAGGTCTTCCAGTCTATACCTCTCCGGCGACGGGGAACTTACTACCTGTCTAAGGCTCCATTTCCGTTTTGGTCCATCCTCAGGAACAGTGGGCTTCTAACCAGCCTGGACCCAAGACTCAGCCACAGGTGGTGCTGGGCTTCCTTTGAACCGGTTGCTGATTGGCCAAATTATAGGCAGTAACTGACCGTGTCGCTGGGGCATTTGATTTGGGCCCTACCCACTTTGGAGGATTCTCAGGCCACTTACAGCCCTTTGTTCACTGATTCCCAACAATAGCTTCAGATACCTCGAGAGAGTCTCTGCCAAATCTCCTGGCAGGAAGCCACTGCTTCAGTTTTGGACACTGGAGGGCCCCAGCCAAGTCACCTAGCTCCCCCCTCTCTTGGCCTGCCCCCCTGTGGAAGGGGATCGGTGGAAAACCTAAGGGGGCACTCAAGCATCTTTCAGAACATCTACCTCTCGTCGGGATGAAGATGGGGACCCAAATTCCCAGGGAGGCCGTGTTTTTCAAAGTGCTTTCACACCTCTTATGTTATTTGGTCTCCAGGGCCACCTGAGGGACAGGAAGAGGGGGAGAAAGAAGTTCCCTGCTCCGAGGTCTGTCTTAATGTCTCCTCTCTTCCCCGCGGCATCACCAGGTAGAGGCAAAGCCAGTATAGATAATCCCAAGGACCCAGGATCCACACGAGGCTCTTCACGTGCTACGAACCGATGTCATGACAATGAGCGAGTGCTGAGCCACCTGTGTGGTGGGGTGCCCTACAAGGTCCATCTAATTCTCACAACCTCTCCACCAAGAAGGATTGTCTTCGCCATCTTGTAGCTGAAGAAACGGAGGTTCGGACTAGTTACACGACTCGCCCAAGGTCGCACGGATGTGGGGCACGGGCCGGGATGCGAGTCCAGCCTACAGACACTGAGGCTCCTTGTCGACAGCCTTCGCATCACCTCTTGCTAAAAACCAAACCCAAACAATACATCCACAAAACCTTCAAGTCTGACCTGGGTGCAGGTAACAGAACTGACTCCAGGTGTGTCTGTGGTAGGTGTGAGGCCCACGCACAGCTGCTCGGAGCTTGGGGCTGCCTCTGTCTGCCCTCTGGGGAGGCAGCCCCGCACGACTGTCAGAACCCAGCACGCACCAGGATCCGCCAGGCTGCCTCGACTGCAGGTGCCCGGAACCATCCGGGTTCTGCCCACCTCAGGACCCTAGCCTCTCAAGTTCTGAAGAACTAGACTTCGGCCCGTCCTCCAGCCACCACCACCTTTCCCTCACTTCCTTCTAGATCAATGCAGGGAAGAGGGGAGACAGAAAATGTTTGCTGCCCATAAAAATTAACTTGGAGAAGCTGGTTTCAGCAGCCTCTTTATAGGCTCAGGAGCCAGCTTGGACAAGCAGATTCTCTACATGTAGATGGGTCCATGAATATTATCACTGATATTATCATTTTTAGCTTTTCAAGAAAATTTATGTCCTCTTTTTAAATGCTCCCCCCTCTTTCTTCTTCCACACATTCCATCTTACTTGCTAATTTTTGTCCCATGCTTGTGTGTCTTGTATTCATCCTTCAAGAATTGGTTCCAATGCCACCTCCTCCAGGAAGCCCTTTGTGATGTCTCCAGGCAGTCTAGCAATTCCTCTGCTGCCCCTTGTGTACGCCTTTTAACAGCGCTTATAAAGCAGCTGTTACGATTTGCTCAAACATGTCATCTCCCCCATTAGGTGGTAAGTCCCTGGAGAAAAAGGCCTGTGAATCTCACAGCCCAGGACAGTGTCACCCAGAACACCTAACAGATGTTCAAATGATAAGTACAGAATGAAAGAATGTATCTTAAGGTTTAGGTCTTGCGTGGCTTTAAAACAGTAATAATTTTAAAAATCCCCTGCAAGGGACGGTCATATGTTTTTTGTAAACCGCCTCTTCTCGAGCACCTTGAGAAACTTTCTGGGATGTGTGTCTTTTTCATAGCTTCTAGCTGGCCTTTCCTGTACCCCTGTGCTTTCTGGGAGAACGTCCACTGAACACAGGGAGGCAGCTCCAACTGGAGATGCCACGTGAAGCTTGGATTGGAGTGAGGGTAGGCCCAAGGGTTCTCTGGCCTTTGGACACTGTGGCTCCTGAGAGAATGTTCTCAGACTTTCCAGGAATGACAGAGAGTTGCTTCATGTCAAAAACACAAATTCTTCAAGACCTAGCCGCCATGGGTGGTGAACCAACCCGGAGCTGAAAGGGGGTCTCTTCTCCTACGCAGCAAAGAGCTCCGGCCTCGCTCTTCTGACCTACCCTTTAACGCTTCCAACAAACAGCCGCCGTAAGGGACGGAGGTCTAAGACCTTTCGCTCCACCATGAAGGCCTTTCCGGCCCACGGACACAGAGACAATAAATACGGAAACAATCCCTTCAGAGCAATGTAGGGCAGAAAACAAGAACGATTTTTTAAAAGTGGCCATCCAGTGAGAGGGGGAAAAAAATCCAACCCAGAAAGTGATAGGAATTAGTATCTTGACAAAGACAGAGGAGCCCACGGCCCAGAGGAGAGTGTACAGAAGTGAAATTCATACAAAAATTTCCTGGGCAAAGGGCCAGATCGAAATAATTAACAGATAATGTAAAAGTCTACTTTCCTAAGAATAAAAATAGTCCGCCATTCAAATGCAGTTCAAACGTCCCTATGCTTCAAGACAAAAATCTCTTGGTATTACTGAGGGGCAGAAATCCTGGGACAGAAAGGAAATCTGGGGATGGAAGTGGGCATGACAATTATTGATTGGTCAGCGTCCCAAACGCAGACACTGTGGCTGTGTCCTGCTGTAGCCAGAGTGGCGTCTTCATCAGACAGGTCATCGGCTGAAGTCTCAAAACTGCTGCTATATTGAGTAATCACCTTCAATTGCTTCGGGATGCAAGTGCACCCCCCTCCCAGACACTGGGTCAAGTTCAGAATAGATCTATATACACAGTATCTTCTACTTGGTACACCCTCCCCAGAGGGGAGGAAAAGAACAGTAATAGTCATCAATAGGTATTGATTGCTACACAATGCCTTCCTCGGGAACCCCAGTCTGTGGCCATATCAAGGGGAGCTGCCTGGCTTACTTTGGGGACAATATTCCACTGCTACCTACTTGGTTTCAAAGAGAAGGATGCTGGAAGCAGGGACCAGAAAATTCAAGGTACACGGCACACTAACGGACTTGTCAAGGCGGCTGGCTGGGTAGTAGGGGACCGTGGGAGAGGAACATGATGGAAGTCAACCCACTGTACGGTCACTATGAAAACCAAATCCACCTGCCAGCTTCCTTCTAATCTGCCAAGCGCTACGCAGGCCTTCTTGATGAAAAAAGAAACTGAGGCATCCCACAGGGGTCAGAGTTAGGGCAAAGATCACTCCGGGTTGAGGTCGAGGGGGCGGTTCGGACACTTACGTCGGAGGATCTCCCGTTGCTTTCGGACGTACCAGGTGTAGAGGGCTGCGCGCTTCTGGGTCTTCATGGGGGTGCCCTTGTTGAGATGCTGAGAGAGGTGGGACTGGTTGAGACCCGTGACGTCGACCACTTCCCTCTGGGGGATGTTGTGCTGCTGCATGTAGCCCTTGATCATTTTGGCAGCCCTCCAGGGGTCCTCGCTAGACAGATAAGCACATGGTTAGGATTCTGGCGGAAGATGTCTGGGGAGAAAGATTCTCTTTTTAGGGCTTTTGCCTACACTCTCTGCAAAACTCTGATCTTCAGCCACTTCTCCATGTGCCCAAGTGACGACCTTGGGAGAGAGGTGAGGCCAAAACAGAAGGGAGATGAAAGTGCCTATACAGTACGCTCGGTCCCTGTCATCGGGGATCAGGAGAGTAAAGGTGACGATGACTTCCCACCTTCAGGGATGGGAAGGCACTACTAGCACTCACTTTCTTAAGCGGGAAGAAAAGTTCCTGTTTTATTTTGCTTCCCTTCATTTTCCTGGAAAGTGAGGGACGTGAAGGCAAGAGGCCTTCTGGAAAGCGGAAGATGCCATCAGCTTGGGGCCGGCTGGCTGATCGCACAATGACAGGGGGCGGCATCAGTTTGAATCCCAGAACTTTTCCACATTATTTCCCTTCTGAGTGGGCGTCTCAGTTTCTTGTCTCATAAAATCGGAGTGAAACGTTTGCGTCCATCTCCTGAGAAGCAAGGAGGACTTTTCTGCCAAATGTTAAACAGTTTTCAGAGCTTCAGAAAAGCTTTAAGAAATACAACCACGTTCCTCCTGGAGTGAAGAATCCCTCCAGTGAGGCGAGGCACGTTTAAAAACAAAAACGAAAACAACCCTCCACAGCCCCACCTCTCAGATGAAATCTAATGGGGATGAATAATTTCAAATCAATTTCTGAAAAAGATATTAACCATCCCAAATGCCAGGGTTTCCTGTATTCTTACCCTTACCCTATCAGGGAAGAAATGTATCCGGAAGGCAGTGTTTCTCATACATTTCAAGCGTGGGATAAGAAGAACTTGCTTATACTTTTCATTTCTCAGAAACACAGGTACCCAAAAAGCTGCTTTATAGCAATGTAACTGCCTTTGAATTTTATTTATTTAAAATGCTTTCAACTTTGCCAATATCTTTTCTCGCTTATTGAGTAGATGACTTTAAAGCGAGAGGTGTAACTTAAATTTAAAAAATGAGGCACAGTATAGAACAAAAGTATTCATACAATACATCCACATATAGTATTCGTTTAATACAGCTGTATATTTAACTTTAAAAAAAGACCCAGCACCCGTTTCCTATATGCTGATGTGTATAATAGCCTGATGGAACATGAAACAAATAAAGGGAAAAAATTAGTTTCATATGAAAGGATAAAAAAACGTAGAAAGCAGAGGACAAAACAGATATACTGTTGCAAATGAAATTGTCATTTCTAAATGGTGCCTATCACATGGCAAATAAAATTAATTTTGTTTGATGAATTTAAAAATCCAGGGGGTAAACATTTTGTAAGCATTTGATTAACTGTGGTTATTTTCAACAAGTCTTTGATATTAAATTCGTGAGATCACAGGCTTTGGTAGAGACGTTTTGAAAGACAAACTTTTAAGAGTATATATACTTATACACACACACACACACACACACACACACACACATCTCAAGTATTTATAAAGGTACATCCAAGTAATGAAACGTAATGAACTAACAAGGACAAAAAAATGAGAAAACGCAGTCCAGTTCCACACCTGGAAAATATCCAGGGAATGCACATACTCGTATAAACATCAGCGATCATTTTAAAGCTTATTTCTGGCGAATATTTCCACAGGTATTTTTTAGGGTGCAAAAACACTTTCAACAGATACAAACAATCGCTTCGGAAGTTAGAAAACGTGTTTGGATTTTCAAAGTTAACATCGCTTTAACAGATTCTTTGACTCTGTTTTGTTTAAATTTCTTTACCTGTGTTCATTTCATGTGTCTAAGAAACCTCCCCAAAACAGTTTACTGTTCTAAGATGGAAAGGTTCTGTGGAAAGAATAATTAGCTTAACGACTGGGAAGGTTAAGAAAACAACAACAACAGGGAAACCCTACAAACTCCAGCGAACTTTCAGCCCGCACTTAATGACCAGAGTCAGGGGTAAGATGGCGTAGTTACACCTTCACAGCTCTTTGACCACACAATTCACCTGTGTGCACCGGGAGAACCCCAGACAGCTGGCTGCGTTTGTTCGTTTGAAAATACGGCTTCGATCGAGAGGTTCCAAACCCCGACAAATACACGAATCCGGAGCAACACGAGCGGCCACTGTGCTCTGAGCTCAGGTGTCAACCGCGCGACCGCGGCGCCCGAGTGGGCCCAGCACGCTCCTTTCCAAACGGTGACTTTGCGGCCCACGAGCAGGAAAGCCCTGGACGCCAGCACAGTTCGCCCCGCGCTCCTGCAGAAGCCTCAACTCTGGCTTCCTTCCTTTCCAAATGCCCCTGGGCGCCCCAGCCTAGAGGCCGGCGAGCCAGGCGGCTCCAAGCCCGAGCCCGGGGCCAGGCGGCGCGCAGTCCCCGACCTTCCCTTCTCGCCTCTCCCCTCCAGGAGGTATAAAGAGCGGCCAGGCAGTCCCCAAAGAGGCTTCTGTTCTGTTCTTTCCCCTTTACGGGAACAGGGTGGGCAAAAAAGGGAGTGCTCAGGAGTCGGCGCTCAGGAGCCGACCGTGCAGTGACCTGGGAACCGCTAGCAATTTCTTGAAAAATTACTTTAATAAAGTCTGAGCACTCCCGAAGGTGGGGGAGGGAAAGCGGCACCCGCCTGGGAAAGGGGGGGAAACTCTGGGTCTGTCCTGCGTCTCTAGGTCTCCACCGAGGTGAGGGTCTCGGCCCCTCGCCTCCCTCCCCGCCCCGCTGGAGCCAGGCGCTGCGCGGAGGGCACAGGGCCGAGGCCCGGGCAGGGCCCGCAGGTGTGCACCGCCCCGGGGCGGCTCGGGCAGCCCAGGTTAGGCGGCGGAGGGCTTGGCCCGGAGCGCCCCGCAGCGCCGAGCGTGCGCACCGGGCCGCGGGCTGCCCCACGCCGGCGTTCGGACTTCCTTCCCCTTCTAAGCAGCGTTTACAACTTCACCAATGAATAACCCGCCTCTCTTTTCAACCTAATCACGACTCTTTGTGTATCTTTCTGTTGATGATTTATAGAAATAAATTAATAACACCCTAACTCCACGTGCTGCCGTTTATGTTACATCTCTGCTGCGTCCAGCCCTGCGCGGGGCTGGGTGCAGAGGGGGCCCTGGGTCGCCTCGGGCTTCGCAGAACCTCCCAGAACCCCGCTAGAAGACGGGCGCTTGGGGCCGGTGTTTGGGCCTGGGCCCGGCGGGCTTCCCGTGGCAGGCGGCCGAGAGCTCGGTGAGACTGGCCGGCCCTGCTCAACCTCCAGGCCGCCCTGGAGCCCCAGCCGCTCCTCTTCCAGCCCCTCACCTTCCTGCGCCCAAACCCCGGCGGGAAAGAAACCGCCGCCGCTCGGGGGAACGGCGAGGGTAGAAACTCAAACCTACGAAGAGCAAAAAAGTACTTTGGGGTAAAAAAAAAAAAAAAAAATCTAGAAACCCCCGAATGTCTTTGCTAGAGAGTAAGCCGCTGGGTCCCCAGATGGCAAATTCAAATGCAAGGTCACATCCCACCCCAAACTGCTGCTGCGGCCGTGCGACCGAGGCTGCCTGAGTCGGGCGCAACTTTGGTCCCGGCCCCTGCCCTGAAACCTCGGCGCTGAAGTGTCCACGGCCATGCACGGGACTCGGTCCTAAAGCCAAGCGGCCGGGAACGACGTGCGGTCTAAGGGAACCGCTCGGCTCCCTGGATAATTAGTAACTAGCTGTCAAAGCCCTAGGACGGTCGGGGAGGCCCAGCAAAGGATCCCAGAACCGCCAGCCGGCCTGAATTCCCCGAGGACGCCGGGATGTCGGCGGCCAGATCTGGAAACACCCTTCTTTCTCAGAATGCGACCAAATCCGCTGTGAAGGGGGACTTAGCCGCACTTGCCCCTGGCTTGCTTAGATACGCGATCCTTTTACCCCGTGCGGGTCCACCCCGGCCCTACAGCACGCAAACATTTTCTTCTGCAAATCTAACCCGGCCCTGGGGATTCCGGATAATCCCAGGGCCTTGCAGGGGCGCTGCAGATGGGAGTGCCGGCCAGAAAGCTCGCCCCCGGGATCCCGGCCCCGGGTGCCGCCAGTCCTTCTGCAAAGAACAGCAGGACGCTGTGCCCGAGGCCGGCCCGCGTTTCCCGGGACCGGAGAACGGCGCGCAGGAGAAACGCTTGGCCGGGGACCTGTGCGAGACGGAGCCTCTGCTCCCGGGAAATGACCACTGATTCTCTGCACCCACTCGCACCCCCAGTCGCGCGCGCACACCTCCCGCCAAGGGCTCCACCGCTCGAGTTCTCCCAGGCCCGGGGGCCCCTCGGGTCCCGGGCGCAGGCCTGGGCAGGGGGAGATGGAGCCTCGGGATTCAGGGCCCCCCCGACTGCGGCACTGGGAGGGGTCCAGGTGTTGGGAGAGAAGCGGAGCGCCCCCCCGGGGGACTTCTCTGGTGGGAAACAGGATGGGGCGCAGCGTCGCTCAGGCACAAGGCCCGGGCTCAAGGGGCTGGGGCGCGGACTCCCCACCTCGGCGCGCTTACCTGAGCATCCGGTCCACCTCCGCCCGCTGCTCCGCCGCCTCCTCGGTGTTGAGCGCCTGCAGCTCCTTGAGGATGGGAGGGGTGTCATAGTCGTCCCCGTCCTCGGAACCCTCGTCCCCAGACAAGCGGCCCTTGGCGTGGCCGTTCGTGAGCGTATGGAAGACTGGCTTGGTGTCGGGATCGGCCCCGTTCCCGGGGGACAGGGGCAGCGTCTCCAGCTTCACCCCGAAACTCGGGGATGGCAGCAACTCCTCTAAGGCCTGGACCAGCACCTCCTTGGTGACCCCGGAGCTCAGCAGGGCGCTCAGGAGTTCTTGCTGGAGCGACGTGAGCTTGGACACCATTTTCCAAGGACAGAAAAAGAAGGGGGTGAGGGGGTGGGTGGGTGCGAGAGAGGAGGGTGGAGGGGAGTTTCACAAGCGAACCCCAAGTCCAGGAACCCCCCCCCACCCTTCAGACACCTGTTACTCCCCGGGGTCCCGGAGTCTCCTCCGAGAGGAGTCAGAAAACTTCTAACTTGCCATGATCGCCACCATTAGGCCATATAAGATATGCAAATTAGCGGGGAGGGCCCGGCTTTCGGCAAGATGCAAATGGTCGTGGGGAGGGGGGAAAGGGAGAGAGAGAGAGCTTGAGGGCAGACGTGGAGAGCTGGAGACCCGGGCGGGAGCAGGGCTTGCCAGGGTCCATTGTACTCACGCTGGGGGGCTGAAGACCTTCTTGTACTGGTTCTGTTTATCAGCCAAACTTTAGCTGACCTTTGGACTTGGTAAGCAAGTAGCTTGCAGCCTAGTGTGGGAGGCTCCGGGGCTTTTCCAGCCGCCGCGGGTCCAGTTTTAGTCTGGAGAGAAGAAACTACACTTCGGGGGTGCAGGTGAGAGCTGGAGGAAGTTGGGGTGCCCTTGGAAGACGATGGAGGGGGATGCAAAGAGTAGACGCATCCCAAACGACCCTGGTGGTGGGCAGGGATAGTCCGCCGGGTGAGGAAAAACTGACCCCTGGGGAATGGACGCGGAGACTTGGGAAATGGGGGTGTCAGGTGGGGTGAGTGCAGATCACAGGGACCCCATTTAGTTCTACCCGGGCCACTGTTCCGCAGATCCCAGGCCCTGACCAGACGAGTCTGAGGGTTTGGATTTGCAGAACTGCTGGGCCCGAGAACCAGCGAGCATAGGCGAACGGGAAGGAGGCCCGGAGAACCCTTGGGAGGAGGCGCCCACGAATTTATGGTCAGGGGAGTAGCCAAAGTTGAGCTTCCCCCCCCCCCCCGCCGCAGCCGGGCTGCACCAGCACCTAGGCTGGCCAAGCCGCGGGGGAGCTGGCCGCCTGGGCCACCCTTTCCTGTTCAAACCCAGAATATCAAAGCACCTCCGCTTTCCCCGCAAAACTAGGGTTGCCGGGCCTCCTTTCTAACAGTGAAAGCAAATCTTGGACTGCAGCTGGCTGGATGGACAGTGGGATTCGCGTGTCCCCCGGCCCACTGCCATCTGGTTTATCGCAGCTCCAGGACACAGCGGTTCCGGGGGCCAGGGACGGCGCTCTGCGGCCCCGAGGTCACCCGGCAGTGGTGGGAGGGAGCAGGCGCCCAAAAAGCAGCTGAAAGAGTGGAGATTTTTACCAGCTTGGCCTGGGTCAGGAAGGAAGGCAGAACCTTTCAGGTCTAAGGGAGTTTCACCTGCATCTCCCCGGGTCACGGAGGGGGAAGGAAGGAGGCCTGCGGAGTCCCTGGACCTACAGGCTGGCCCTGACCTGCAGAAGAACGGGGCAAGGAGCTTTTTAAGATCCACCGTTCATAGACCCATAGCTCCTGGGGCAGAGGACCCCCCCGACCCTCTCTAAGCCTCAGTTTCCTCATCCGTGAAATACTGATGCCAACAGTGCAGGGGGAGGGGCGTGGTATACATTGAATGAGACCACCTGTGAAACCCTTGACTGAATAATTGGTGTTCACACTTTTCAGTCTGGGAAGGGGAGGAAGCCAGTTCCCAGTAGGAAAATCTAACCCTGGGAGGAGGGGGGGCTTAGCTTCTCAGAATCAGATCCAGAGCTGGGCTTGGAGGGACTAGAAGATTAGGGACAAAAATTCAGAATCAGCAGGGAATTTGCAAAGGAGTGTCTAATCAAATTCTACCATTCCCACCTTTAAAAGACAATTAGGAGGAAGTTGGGCCTAGTTCTGAGAAAAGAGGAATGTCAGCAAGGGAGAGGAAGGGTCAGCAGCTCTCATCTGCTTGGTTCTGGATCACATCTAGGTGTGTGAGAGTTCCACGTGTGACTGCTCCGAGTTTGGCTGTTAGGAGTGAGGCTGCCTCTTTTAAACACAGGGTCGGCTGCGCGTGCCTGGGACGCGTGCTGGGAACCAGAAGGAAGGGGGTGATTGTGGGCGTGGGGCCTTCAGGGAGGTTTACACTATCTCAGGCTCTTTCCTTGAGAAAGGGGAGATAAATACATGGAAATGAGGGCCCTTCATGTTACCCTATTGCCTTTCACTTCGTTGTGACATACGGCAGGTCCTTGCCTCTCACAGTTCGGCCCAATGGGAGAACTTTCTCTGCCTACCGAGCTCCCCCCAAGCAGGATAATGAAGTATTCAGGGTAAATGTCCCTAGAGAACAATCTCTCGCTCTCTGTCTCTCACTTGCTGTCATGATAGAAGCAGTCAAGTGTAATGAAGATCGGTTTCTGTGTTTAGCTGGGAAAACCCATTAAAAAACCAGCAGTCACTTCCCTTTCAACAGCCAGGCTTTGATTTGTAGTCCAACTACTGCGCGCCAAGTCTCACTCAAGCTTCTCTCTCAAAATTCAGGTGTTAGCAAGCCTATTCTTTCCACTCTACCCCAAGTCAATGATGTCAATGTACAGGAAGTTTCACTTTGATGGGGAAATTTCCGATGAGTGTCCAGGTACACCTTTCAGGTAATCTGGCTGTCTGTATCCAGCAACTTCTTGTAATCCCCGCCCCCCCAGACCTACCTTGAGCATGCTACCTGGTAATAATATGGGTGCTTACTAAGTAAAGGCAATTACAGATCGGTGAGCAGATCCGACACCTACCTCTTCATAGGGACATTTAAAAAGGAAAGTGTAAGTATCTCAGCAGACAGTCCTTCAGGACGTGGGTCATAAATGCTAATTGAGTTATCTCCTAAAACTTTCTGGTTCGACATCCCCCAAATAGAGGAAACCAGAGTACAGTGGAAATACTCTGGTTTTCAGCTTCTCCCAGGATAAAATGGTGATGAACGGATACAGTAGCCTCCTTGTAAAGGTGGGAAAATAAAAGGTCAGACGCTTTGGGGCGGTGGCTCGGCCCGCAGCTGCTGGAGTAAGCGAAGGGCCGGGGTTGGGGCTCAGGACTGGTGAGCCTGGTAGGATGAAAGGGGAAGGTCTCCAGCTTGTACTGCTTTGGGAGATGGGAAGTTGAAAGCAGGGATTCTACGAGGCAGAAGTGAAGGATCCACAGTAGAGAACTAGAGGTTAGATGCTGAAATCAGACCTAAATGTGGGTCTCAGGTCTGCTCAACCAGCACTGGGACTTGGGCACATTACATCATCACGTTGACCCTGTTTCCTTATATGGAAAATGATAATAATATACCCTGCTTGGTTTTCTGTGAGGATTCAATGAGTTAGGAACTGTGGGTTCCCCGAGGATGACCTGACCTGCTCTCCCGTGTTTAGAAAGAAGCAGCAGCACGTCATGAAAACTGGCAAAGAAGTTGGGCGGCTGATCTCTTTGACGTCTTTCATTCTCAGCTTGTTTTTTTGTATTGTTTTGTTTTGGTAAGAGTTACTGAATTTGAAGAGATTATATTAGGTTCTTCTACACAAACGATGCTTCTGCAGATCAAATCCCAATATTTGCTGTGGCAGGTGCGGACCCTGTTGTAAGGTCATTGAAAATCCAGTCGGCTCATCACTCTATGATGAGCACCATCTTGGTAATTCCACAGAATGGCAGATGTGGTTCCAGGAGATTCAACTTTCTGTAACTTCATAGCATAAGTGATATTCCTTTCCCGCTCTTGGGTGCGCCATCTTCCCCCCACTTCCCACCGTCTGCTTTGCTTAGAGCAGGGAGAGCCTGGTCCTCTCCACCTTCTGCCACTCCACTCTCCAAGGCTCTCCCATTGATCTGGCAGTCTCTAGAAGACCTCAAAATGAAATCATCTCTAGAGTAAAACTTAAGTACTGTACTATCCTGGTCTGAAGGGGCGTGGGGCCTTACTGTTAGAGAGTACTATCACAACCTAGAGAACATTCTAGACTGCAGAACTAGAGCCTCAGGTCCTGGCTCTGGACACAGTACTCCTCTCTGGAGGACTCTTCACCTTCCCAAGGGCTTTGGTGAGCACCCTTCTCTGGGCCTCTCATTCTGCTTTTGAAAAATGGCCATTTAGCACCCTTACCCCATAAAATGTGAAGGGATAGATGAAGCATGACTGGCGAACTGGTTATAATTTCTGAAGCTGAATGATGACATCTATGGGGTCTTGTACTCTTCTCTCTATTTGTATGTTTCAAATGTCCCATAATTTTTTTCTAAGTTCTCAAAAAGTTCAGTGACAGTCTGAGCTTGGAAACACGGTGGCGTTCTCATGATGGATCCGCCAGGGTGGGATGAAGGAGATTATCAGACTCCTTTGTGTGGGCTTCACGGCACCCAACCAGGAGGAAAGAGCGTATTTCCCACAGGACCCCAATAAATTTTATGCTAAAAAATGCACATTGAGATGTTACTTAGTTAATTCAAAGAAAATGAAATGTCTCCCCAAAATGAGACGATTTCTCTTCAATAATCTTTAATGCATTCTCTTATTCATAAAAACACTTCTTGAAAGGGGAAGAAAAGGCCAGTTAGTCCGTATGACCATTTGCACTCCCTAACTCTTCTATGATTTGACATTTCTAAATGGTTCCATATTACCAGGGTGTCCGTTTCTAGGCCTTTGGGGAGGTGCTTACGAGCTCAGGCTGGACCTGTATGTGGTGCTGGCCGTGGGACTTTTGAGCAGCCCTTGAAAAACCGTACCACGGACAGGAGGCCCCATGTGGGCAGGGACCATCCCGCGTCTTCCTCTTCGATGCCTGGAGAGGCGCCTGATGATAGCACATGCTCACGAAAATACCCATTGAGTAAATGAACAAGGGATCATCTCCGGTTGACATCATTAAGGAGGATCTTCGTTCTCTTACGTGTGCAGCTCGATTTTCCAAACTGACAGCAATGAAGTTGTAGTTTAAAACGAAACACCATTCCTGGACGCAAAACGGTATACGCTATTGTGATTCCATTTACAAGAAGTTAAAAAGCAAGAAGTGATCCATGGTGATAGGGGCTAACGTGGAGGTTGCTCTGGGGGGCTGCGGGCTGTGTTCACAGGGATGGGCCACGAGGGGGCTTTCTGGGGCGCCAGGAAAGTTCTCTGTGTTGACGTAGGAATGGTGGCTACACCATCAGGCTACACATCTAGGACTTGTACATGTTGCTGTGAGTTGTAATTTAGTGAAAAGTGAATTTCAGTAAATAATTACGAAGCGTAACGTGCAAACAGTGGAAGTCTCCCACCCCCCAACTGTTCACAATTGCTGTGTGGTCCTGGGGATTCTTTTCCATTCGCCATGTATGGTTTCTCGCTATTAAAACCTATGTGTTGGTATATTCCAGCGGCCGGCCACCTTTGTCTATAAAGGGTCAGACAGGAAGCATGTTAGGCTTTGTGGCCGTACGGTCTCCGTCACGACTGCTCAGATCTGTTACAGATGAGACATAAACGACCAGGTGTGGCTGTGTTCTGATGAAACTATAACAACAGCTGGCCGGCTGGATTCGGTCCATGGGCCACAGTTTGTCAACCCTTGGATAAAGCACTTCTACGGGTAGAAATCCAAAGATCTGAAGAGACCTTGTAGTCATCCCACATCATGGTCCTTATTTTTCAGGTTGGGGAAGCAGATTCAGGAAGGAGAAATGACTTTCCCAAGAGATACAGCACATTGCACTGGAGAAATCCTGACGCTGGGGCCAAACAGACCAGTGGCTCTCTGGGGTGGGGGTGGGGGGTTTGGCTTTGGGCAAATTCCTTAATTTCTTTGAGCCTTTATATTATCACTGCATATAGATGGTAATAATAATGGAATTTATACCTTATAGGGTTAATGGAAGATTTAAATTAGATAACACAGGAAAACACCTTGTGTGGGGCCTGGCACAAGCAGGGCTCACCTTCGAGTCAAGGGCTTCCTCGATCAGAGGACATGGCTCATGGCCTCCCTCCCCCTCGGCCTCCCGGCCTCTCCTCTGAATACACCGCTTGGGTGTGAGTTCACGGACAAACCCTATGAGGCGTCTGCTATGTGTGAAGTTCTCTGGGGAGAGCTGTGAGCGAATAACAAATGATTACAGGGAGATCTCAAATCCCATCAACCCTAGCGGTTGGCTTGCTATCTAGAAATCCCTTCCAGCTCCATGCTTTTATTTCCCAAACATGCCGGTATCAGATGATCTTCGCCAGGGAAACTCCTAAGGGTAGAGGAGAGTTCTCTCCTTTCAGTGCAATAACTCACATCCTTCTACAGGGTCATTTTTAGAAATAGGGTGTTCCCAGTAGCTTGTAAAAGATTAAATTAAAAACTAGCAATCTAGTATGATATTAAACTAATAAATACTACACCGAAGCATAGAGAGCCTTTACGCCACAGCAATCATCTGTTCCTCCCCCCCAGCCCTGAAAAGGGATTGGCAGTGGGCCCAGCACCCAGCAAGTACTCCATAAATGTGTGTTGGATAAACGATGTGGGCTAGGGTATGGTATTTAGAGAAAAAAAAAACATAAACAGCAATAATCTGCGAAAATTTCTTGGAATCTGTTTTCAGATTAATATTCAAATAAGTTTTGTGAGGTGCCCTTGCTGTATCCTCCCCTTCTCCTCACGGACCTATGAAGCAGGCCTCATCATCCCCGCTCTCCCTCTGAGAGGGAGAGTTTTTTGTGGCCCAGGGACCCACAAATGGTTAAGGAGCAACTGGGACTCGAATGGTGGACCTCCTAATCCCATGTTAGGTGCCTCCTTCCTGGCTCTTTCTGGCAGCTTCCAGGCCCCTTACCCTCCCAGACAGAGGAGGGAGCTCACAGAAGCACTCGGAACGATCTCGGCCCAGAGAGGAATCTTGTGATTATGTGTGTGAGAGAGACAGATGAGTCCTTCCTGACCAAGGAGATCTCTGCCACGTGAAGAACTAGGATATTTGAACAGGGTTTTATGATGTGCAAAGAGCTCTCGCCTTTCATTTGATCCTCAAAATAGTCCCATAAAAAAGGCAAGGCAGGCGTTACTCTCCATATTTCACAGAGGAGGAAGCTGAGGCTCAGAGAGGAAAAATGATCCCGGAAGGTGCCAGAAGCACCATCTCTTGGCCCAGGTCTTCTGAATCTAGACGCCACAACACTGTGTTTGTGTAACACAATGAGCACAAGTGCAGCCCAGGGGCAGGTCCAAGACGGAAGAGGAGGACACGATCGGAGACTCCCATTTCCACGCCCGATGTCAGGCTCGAGCGATGGAAAAGCTGCAAGGGTGCTGGGGAAGGCATCAGGGCCGGGCTCTCAGTCAGGAATGGCTACCCCCTTGGTGGACCCTTGGCCTCCCCCGACCCCCGTCTCCCGTCCTCTCAGGGTGGGCCCTGTGCTCGCTCTGCCTGCTGTGGCTGGGGCAGGAGTGCCGTCCATGGATGCACCCGGGGCATGAGAGTCACCGCCGGGCCCCACGCTGAGGGATGGTACCCTTCAATGCTCCGGTGACCAGACACAGTCCCTGCTCCCGGCCCGGGGGTAAAGAGCACTGCAGGGTTGCTGAGTCAACGTAGCAAACATTTACTGGCCCCTGCTATGTGCCGGGCTCTGCGGTAGGTGTCCGGCCGCCGAGAGGAGCAGGATTCAGTACCTCCTCCAAAGGAGGTGTTTACAGTGGGAAATAGAGACGTGGAGACGCTTCTGTCTCCAGTTAGGACAGAGCAGGCTTTCTAATAGGCCCGGTGCTGAGTGCTTTACATGAAACACCTCCTTGACTCCTCATCACAGCCCCAGGAGGCAGTATTATCAATTCCTACCTTTAGTTTGCTCTGCTGATGCTCCCAGAGCTCGGGCTGCGGAGAGCCTGTGGTTGCTTATACCGAGCTGAAAATCAGCAGAGCACTGCTGGCTTCTAAGCCGGCAGTACTAGCCGAGGGGTGGAAGCCGTGGGGGCATCGGTGAGGGGTCTGGAGTCAGGCTGAGCTGGCTTTGAAATCTGTCTCTGCCACTTCCTAGGCGTGACCTTGGGCAAGTTGCCACTCTGACCTCCGTTTCTTCATCTATAAAAAAGAAAACAGAGTAGAATTTGTCAGGAAAGGTAATATACATAAGCCATCTGGCACAATCTATAGAAGCAAATGCTAATAATTTGGGGGAATTTCGGGGAGCCAGCAAAGTTCTGTGGGGGCTCAGAGCCCTAGAAGGATAAGTCGGATTTCGACAAGAAGTCACAGAGCATTTCAGGCAGAAGCAAGAGCTGAGCAAAGGTGCAAAGCCCCAATCAGATTCTGTGACCTCTCTGAAAACTTGCTTTAAAATTCACGAGCCACAGGAAGCTTTCCTGATGAGTTCTGTCCCTTCTAGCGATTCCCCGCCCCCCACCTCGCCCCACCCCCTGCCCGCCCCCAACCTTCTGGGATCTGCTGAGGGAATCCCAGCTAACCCCGGTATGAGTTCAGTGGTTCCTAACCGGAGGCCGGTTTGGGCCGCTAGGGGAGATCCGACATGTCTGGCAGGGCTGGCTTCGCGGATGTGCTTAGGGTTTAATGCTCTGTCCTGAAATTCTTAATAATCTTACCTTTGAATTTCTGTTTTGTAAGTGAAAACTGCTTCTGGGACAACGGAGCTTGCCCCGGGTGGGGGAGGGGGGCTTGGAGCCTCAGATCACTGGGTTCGTCTCCTGTCGCCTCCCTGACTTTCTGGGATGGAATTCTGGCTCCAGCTCCTGCACAACCCCGTGTCCCTGGCCCTGTCAGGCCTCTCTGTCCCCACTCCCACCCGGCAGGCATCGCTGCCCTCTGTGCCTTTCGGGGACCTGACTGTGGGCATGGGGAGGTCGGGATAGGCTGCTCCAGCCCCATGGTGGCTCAGGGTGGGGCATCAGACGGTGACCACCCCTGAGGCAGGCTGACAGTGCCACAGAGCCTGAGGCAGGTGACTAGGGAAGCGCTTCAACAACCCACATCCTCATGATACCTTTGGGGGTTGCCGATCTGTGATGGCTGGGAGCAGCAGCCAGGGGAGGGGTCCGCGCATGGCTTGAGTTCGACGCCTTCAGCTGGGGCACGGCATGCACCGGGCCAGCAGCTCGTCAGAGGGGGAAACCGGCAGCTGGCGGGCCGAGAGCACGGGTGCACAGAGTCACAGAGCAGTCTCCAGACCCAGGGGGCTGGCACTAACCCCACCAGCATGTCCATTCCCCAGGGGACGTGACATGAAGTGGCACATAAAAACGGGGAGGGGGAAAGAGAAAAACTTGGGGGGTGGGGAGAGAGAGAGAGAGGATAGATCACTGAAGATTTGAAAACATCTTTCTTAGTACCTTTAGTAACACGTCATTTCCCTGCTTTTTGAACAAAGGGTTCCACGTTTTCATTTTGCACTGGGCCCCACATCATCCGCAGTCTGGAGACATTTCATACTGTCCCAGCTAGGGGTTGTACCGTGCCTGGAGGCTAGAGGCCAGGGATGCTGTCACACACCCTGTAATGCCCAGGATGGCCTCCCAAACCAAGAATTATCTGGGCCCCAAAGTCAACGGTGCCAAGATTGAGAACCCTTGGGTTATTTGCTCCTCCTTTCTGCTTCCAGAATCCTCTGTGCTTTGCCTCAGCCCTTTGCCCGTGTGCTTGAAATGACCTTAGCAGGTGTCTAGATGGTGTGTGTGTGTGTGTGTGTGTGTGTGTGTGTGTGCATTTTTATCTATGTGTTGCCAGGTCCTACGGCATTGTCAGCTCATAATAGGTTCTCAATGCCTATTGACTGGCCTGACCAGCAGGGCCTACAAACTTACCTTCTGTCATTTAAACCTGTCATTTTGTGTCTGTTGGAAGCATGAAACCACTTCTAGCTCTTCCGAGGCACTACGTGATTCTGTCTTGTCTCTTCTAAGTGGATCGGAACTATCTAAAGCCGTGGAAATAAACTCTCTCCATCTCGCGTGCTGTTCGGTGGCCCTGAGAGCGGGCACAGCGTGCAGCCGGCGCTCTCTCTCTCAAGCGTGGGCTTTCTAACTGCTTTCTCTGTGCTGAGTCCTCCTTTCTGCCCGCCCTAGGCCCAGCCTACATTCACTTATTCACTCAACAAACATCCATCAAGCACTTACTGCAAGGGAGTGCTGGGGGTTTAAAGGTGTTAAAGGGCCAGCTCCTACCCTTAAGGAGTTCAGTGTGGCCAGGGAGTCAGAGAGTGTTCTAAGTCAGCGTAATCACGCATCACGGTGGCTGTGACATTAGCCTTCAGAAAAGTAATGACAAAAAAGAGAAGAGAGTGGATCCATGACCCCATTTGTTTGCTCACCCAGTACCTGTCTGTGTGGGGCACAGTCCTCGGGGGCAGGGGGTGGCCCCGCCTCACAGAGCTCTCACTGCGGTGAGGGTGGGAGACGTACAACAGAACCAGTGAGCAAGCAGACGCATGGCCGGCTCTGGAGAAAGGTCAAAGGGCAATGAAGGGAAAGGGCGTGTGGGAGACACTTGGTAATGAGGGGTCTTCCCAGGGAAGACTTTTCAAGTAAGTGACATAGTGCTGAAACTCCAGCCTGGCAGCACCCCCTCAGCTCATGCCCTGGGTGCCCAGAAATCCCTGGCAAGCTCAGTCAGAGGCACTCACTCCATAGGAATGGGTTGAATGAAGGGTTAGTTTTAAGGGGCTTTTCCTTAAAGCCGGTATCTGTAAGTGGGTGTCCTGATTATTCCTCTCAGTTCAACTAACAAGGTTTGAACACCTCGATCCTATTATCCTGTAAGTGATTTTTTTTTAAAAGATTTTATTTATTTAATTTGACAGAGAAAGACAGCCAGCGAGAGAGGGAACACAAGCAGGGGGAGTGGGAGAGGAAGAAGCAGGCTCCTAGTGGAGGAGCCTGATGCGGGGCTCGATCCCACGACCCTGGGATGACGCCCTAAGCCGAAGGCAGACGCTTAACAACTGAGCCACCCAGGCGCCCTTGTCCAGTAAGTGATTAATACACTTACTCCATGTGCTACTGTACTAATACTTGACGCTCGTTATGAAGCAAACAGGAAAGTTCGAAAGGCCACGGAGTTAACGCAAACATGAAAGTAAGACCTCGTGTTTTCCTCCTGTCCCCGCAGCGTACCGCCTCGTGTGCTCCGCTCTCGGACCCCTGTTCTAATGTACTGGAGTGCCACATTTTATTTTATAAGTGGAAACCTGGGCAAAGGCCACCAGATGTCTGCCTCTTAGGAATTTTTCAAGATTTGGAAAAAAGGGGAAATTGATTGGAGGCATAGCATGAGAGAGAGGTTCAAAGGAAGAAAAGGAGGATAATGAGAAAAAGAGAGAAGATTAATACCATTTTAAAAGGAAAGGAGGAAAGAGAAAAGGGAGAGAAGGAAAGAGGAAGAAAGAGAGAAAGAAAGAAAGAGAAAGAAAGGAAAAAGAAAGAAAGAAAGAAAGAAAGAAAGAAAGAAAGAAAGAAAGAAAGAAAGAGGAGAGAGGTGTGGAGGAGGCAGACAGGTAGGGTACAGGGAAAAGGTCCCCAGGATGGCACTGGATAGAGGCAGCGTGGACGCTCTTGGGCCGGCCTTTGCCCAGACCTCACGGCGTTGTAAGAACGTCTCGTCACAGTCCGTAGGCTGGACCTTGGCCTCTTTCCACACATTCGGAATCACCGGCTAATGAAGTGGATATTGTTTTCTGGTCCTTCTCTCTTACCCTATGGCTAGTTCCCTTCCGTGGCCTCCACTTAGCAGCGCTGTCAGGAGTGATGGAGAGGCCGACCTTTTCCCATCACTGTCCGCACACTTCATTAACTCCTCCTCGCAGCTGGAGCTGCCCGTCGTGGGCTAGGCAAGCGGATGGGTTCTTCAGAGAGCAGAGGAGTGCACAGTTTCCCAGAAGCTCCTGACCCAGGGCTTCTCTCCCGTAGGACCTGGGAGACGATCTTCCGGTTTACAGAGCTAACAAAAGAAAGTCATGTGGGAAGGTCTCAGAGAGCCCCGAGCGCTTCCTTTCTTTTTAGAGTCTTGCTTCAAAGACAAAAGAACGAGACAACGCGCTTCAATGTGGGTACAAAAATACCACACAAAATTATACATAATGAAAACTCAACCAATGCTCATCGAATGCTTATTTCTAATTGGACCTGCCCTGGGCCAGGAGGCACACAATATTTGTTGACTAAATGAATGGTGAATTGTCACAACGATCCTGTGATTTAGACAAGACGGTAGTGTCTTCATGTAACTGAGAAGACGAAGGCCCAAGAAGTTAAGTGCCCAAGGTCATGCTGTGAGTAAGCAGGTGACAAAGTCCTGTCTTCCTTTGTCACTGGGGCCCTGCTTCCACGCGGTCCTTTTGTTACGTTTGGGAAAATCTGTCACCTGCCTAGATGCTCTGGTGTAGACGTTCCTTTAGTCCGTGTAGAATGTGCCCCCACCACAAGACGGCGCGGTGCGGGGCATGGGTCGGGGTGGAGTATAGAGCTGCGTGGCCCCTGCCCTCAGGAATCACGCAGCCCAGCAGGTGCTTCTAGAGCCCATGATGACCTCAATGACCCCTAAGCCCATCCACTCCACCCACTATCGTCTTCCAGGCCTCATTATTATTATTTTTTTAAAGATTTTATTTATTTATTTGACAGAGAGAGAGAGACAGCCAGCGAGAGAGGGAACACAAGCAGGGGGAGTGGGAGAGGAAGAAGCAGGCTCCCAGCAGAGGAGCCTGATGTGGGGCTGGATCTCAGAACGCCGGGATCACGCCCTGGGCGGAAGGCAGACGCTTAATGACTGAGCCACCCAGGCGCCCCCAGGCCTCATTATTAAACATGTTTTAATCTATGTGAGTGTTCACTTAAAAAAAAAACTTTTATTTTTTAAATTATAAAACTTGTAAGTATCACCATATGATCCAACAATTCCACTTCTGGGTATATACCCAAAAGAATTGAAATCAGGGTCTCAAAGAGATATTTGTACACCCATGTTCCCAGCAGCATGATTCCCAACAGCCAAAAGGGGGAAACAAGCCAAGTGTCCATCAATGGACGAACAGAGATGCAAAATGTGCTATGTACATACCACGGAATATTATTCAGCCTTAAAAAGGAAGGAAATATGGACACGTGCTATTAACACGGATGAACCTTGAGAACATCATGCTGAGTGAAATAAACCAGTCACAAAAGACAAATGCTATATTACTCCACTTCTGTGAGATGTTGACTATAGTCAAATTCGTAGAGACAGAAAGTCGAATGATGGTTGCCTGGGCGGGGGTGGGAGGGAGGGAATCGGGAGTTAGTGATTAATGGGTACAGAGTTTCAGTTTTGCAAGGTGAAAAAAGTTCTGGAGACGGACGGTGGTGATGGTTGCACGAGAGTATGAATGTATTTAATACCATTGAACTGTACATTTAAAAATGATTAAGATGTGTACTTTAAAAAACCAAAACAGGATTTCTGATTCCTTCTTTTCCATCGTGTACTCACTCCTCAAGGGCAGCCGAGAGCAGCATTTAAGCGCATAGGCAGTAGGGGCACATGGCTGGGCTGAATTTCCATTCTACTCTTTACTGCCTCTGACCATGGGCTAGAGACTTTACCTTCGTGAATCTTGGTTTCTTCGTGTGAAAATGGGTACACAATTATGGTCGGACCTAAGAAGAGGAGTGGCAGGTGCTTGGCACACAAGAAACAGACAATAAGGGCTGACTGCAGTTGTCCTTCTCTGGAAGCTTGCTCCATGACCTGGGCTCTGCGAGCAGTCAGGGCTCAAGGAAGTCCACAGCAAGGCGGGGGGAAGGGAGGGAGGGCCGTCCGGGAGGTGCTATGGTCATACTTGCCATGTGTGTATCATCTTTCCACAGAGGGGCTAGCTAAGAACACGTGATTAAGAAGGCATTATCTTTATCTTTCCGGCAATCAGGAGTAGCTGTTATGTACAGATGTCCTTTTCAAAACAGCAGATCCTCAGAGTGAAAACTCATAATGTAAACTTTTAGGAGGAGGTGACAGAGCAGAATCCAGGAAATACTTAGGACCCGGGTTATGTGGATAGATAACCAGAGGGGGCGCATATGTGGCTCAGTCGGTTAAGCACCTGTCTTCTATTCAGGTCATGATTCCAAAAAAAAAAAAAGGTCATGATTCCAGGGTTCTGGGATCGAGCCCCGAGTAGTCAGGCTCAGCGGGGAGCCTGCTTCTCCCTCTCCCTCTGCCCCTTCCCCCACTCATGCTCTCTCTCCTCTCTCAAATAAGTAAATAAAATCCTAAAAAAAAAAAAGAAAGAAAGATGTTGGGGTAGTGGAATATGTGTACCCCTTACCATCAAAAGACCTGAGTCCAGGGGTGCCTGGGTGGCTCAGCCGTTAAGCATCTGCCTTCGGCTCAGGGCGTGATCCCAGGGTCCTGGGATCAGCAGGAAGCCTGCTTCTCCCTCTCACACTCCCCTTGCTCGTGTTCCCTCTCTCGCTGTCTCTCTCTGTCAAATAAATAAATAAAATCTTAAAAAAAAAAAAAAAAAAGACCTGAGTCCAACTTCTATCTTATGACTTTGTGTAACCTGGAGTCATGCATACTATAAACTCTTTGAGCCTCAGTTTCCTTGTCCTGAAAGTTGGCACCATATTGCATATCATATAAGATTAGTATGAGGATTAAGGTAGAGCAGGATGCAAACGTGCTTTGCAAACCATAAAGCTCTCAGCAGGTGCAAATGATGATTACTGAGTTTTTGTCACCGATGGATTTGTGCCCATGTCCTGCCACAGAGGCCAAAGCAGTAGTGAAATATTATTCTCTTTCTCATGAGTGGATATAACTTGCTTTTTGTTGTTGTTCTTCGTAATATATAACCATTATAAAAAATTAGAGCAAAATGAGAAAGTGCCAGTTTCTTTAATTTCAAGTGCTATTGATACTTTTTCATCTTTATTTATTGATTTAAAGATATCTCAACATATTAAGTGAAAAAAGGTTTCAAACATTTTTATAGTGTGAGCCTATTTATAGCTTGTGAAGTCCTACTAATCGAGTGTCCATGATGAGAAGAAACATACAAGACGCTACATTAAGATCATATGGTCTTTCGGGGCTTTTATAATTCGGATATTGTCAGTTATTTCGAAAGAGGCTTCTTGTATTTATTCTAAAATAGGGCACCAGTTAGGACCTAGGGTCTACATAGGTCAAATGTAGTGTAAATTCATGGGTTTAGTGAGGATTAAATTAGATAATGCACAATGATGTCACAGAGCGAGTCTTCAATAAACGTTAGTTGCTATTATTGTCAATAACAATACGTGAAAGTAATCTCGTTCTCCGTGTCTGATTACCAGTGGGTAGTTGATCTGATTAACGCATGATTACCCTAGATAAATAACGGAGACGATTTTAGGAGCTAGGATTCTCAATTCGCCAGGTGTGAAGGTGGAGCAGAAGAAAGGATGAGCATGGATGAAGACTCTTGGAAGGTCGGGAGCGGTGGATTTCTAACCTTGGAAGGTCGGCAGTGGTCCTGGGATTTCTAACCTGTGGTGACCCTCTGTGGCTTCTCTGGTCTAAACTTTAACCACTATTCCTGAAATTTCATGTGACTTTTTCCCCATCTCCCAGTCCAAAGCTGCCTGAGGGTTATTGCCAGATTGGCTAATGTGTGAGGAAATAGTACCATTTTCCCCCTCTGCAATGATGGGAAACTTATTATGCGAACCATCTCCTAACTTCAGAGCAAAAAAGGTTTGCCCGCTTAATTCTAAAGTCTTCTCCTACCACTGTTGGAAAAGGGATTATTAAATGTTGTACACGTGACACCTGGGACCAAACAAGAGACATACGTACTGGTTTTTGAAGTTTAAAATTATTTTTTAAAACAGCATTTGCTACCACAGGGAATTTTTTCTGTATCAAGGAAAACCTGTTAAAATACACACACACACACACGCACACACACACACACACACACCCTCCGAGTTTTCAGTGAACGGTATACGACACAATTGGGACTCTAACCACAACAAAAAATGTGTCACCTGTTAGGTGGTCTTTGAGGTTTACTTTCTAAAAACTGTTTTGAGGAGCCGCCAAGTTTTGGTTTTGGTTTTGGTTTTGTTTTCTCTGATCACTGCTGACTGACTAAGGACTTCAGGCTGTTTACCCGAGGGAGAGCTTTAGATACGGTTATTTGTGTGGCATTGTATCGGGCCCTCAAATATTTGCCGGGAGGTTTGGTGGAAAATGTCTAGACCAGTGCAAACACTGCAGGCCCCAGAGAAATCCAAGAGGCTCAAAGGGACCATTCAAAAGGCCCTGCTCTGTCCTGTCGTCACTACCAGGAAGCCCTCGGAATCTTCGCCAGCCTGCATGAGCCCGCTGAAGAGACTGGAAAGGGTCCAAGCCGAGGAAAAGATCCCGATCTCACCCCCGCTGCTCTCCTTCCTGCGTGAGGCCAGGGCGGGGCGAAGCCGCAAGAACACTGCCCTCCAGCCCTAGCTCTGCTCCTCACTTGCTGATCACTTCAGGAAGTCACTAGCCCTCTCTGAGCTCTCGTATTATTCGTTTTCAAAGGAAGTGATGGAGCAACATGGTCTCTAAGGTCCTTTTCTTCGGTCCCATCGGCCTGTTAAGAACCTCCTGGATGTAGTCATCGGGCCGGGCCGGCAGCGGACCGAGCTCTCTGCTGGTTGTTTTAGAAACTTCGTCTAAGGAAACCTCATGACAACCCTGTAAGGTGGGCAGCGTCATCGCCACTTTACACATGAGGAAACCAAGACGAGAAACGTTTACGAAACTTACCCAACATCGTATTTATAGCGAGAGGCTCCAGACCAGCTCTTCTTGGTTCCAGGGACTGCTCTCCTGCGCTGTCCCTCTGCCTCCGGGGCTCACGTTTTGCTTTTTACAGAGCGCGTCTACACAGCCCGATCTCGAAGACGAGTAGGTCAGAGCACAGAGCGCTTAAGTGACGGGCCCCAAATCCCTTGGCTGGCGGGTGGCAAATGTGGGGCTCGAAACCAGGTGCTCTGACTCAAAAAAACCAGGGCTTTCCCCACCTCGCAATATCGCTTGTGCGTGCGGTGGCGGACCTGTTTTGTCAGAATTTTGGACACCCCCCCCCAAGATGGGGCAAGCCTGCCACATGTCTCTCCCCTTCTTATTGTTTACACACAGCTTCCTATTTCCCTTCTCAACCTTGCTTTTCCTGCAATCTCTCCCAATTCCGTGAATGGCAATTCCGTCTTTCCACCAGCTTGTGCTCCAAACAAGAACTCATCCCTTTCTCTTCTACCTGCATCTAATCCCTCAGCAAATCCTGCTGCATCTTCTTTCAAAACAAACCCAGAATCTGACCACTTCTTGGCACCTCCATCAACATCCTCTCGGTCGCACGAGACATCTTTTACCCTTCATTGTCTTCTCTGGTCCTTCGGCTCCTGTCCTTGCTCCCTCCAGTCTATTCTCGGTGCAGCGGCCAGAGGGATTTTGTCAAATCAAAAGTCAGATCATGTTCTTTTCTGCTGAGAAATACCCCAATGGCATCCCTTCTCACTCAGAGCAAAAGCCCTACATGAAGTACTTGACTCCAGCCGCAGAGCCTCCTCGCTGTTCTGGAACACATCAGACACAAGCCTGCCTCAGGGCCTTTGCACTTGCTGTTTCCCTGCCCTGGGACACTCTTCCCCCAGCTATCTGCACAGCTCACCTTCATCTCCCTCAGGTCTCTACTGAGTTGTCATCTTCTCCAGCATCCAGAGCAATGCCTGGCACTTAGTAGGTCTTAGTGATGTTTTTTGAATGAATGAATGAATGAGTGAAACTTCTCTGGCCCCTGACAGTATTTGAATTTCAGCCCTGCTGGGCCTCATCTTTATGTGATCTGCAGAACAGATCATTTTTACCTCATCACCTGGCCATTCTTCTGAGGTATGGTTCAGTCATCACTGCCTCTTCAGCCGAACCCAGCTCCTACCTAAGAAGTTCCCCGAAGAGGCTTGGGTGGTCTGCTGCAATCACGGTGGCCGCTGACCTAACCCCACATTCTGTGAATTTAATGAGGGACATTTACTCCAGTGTCATCCTGGACCCCTCCAGAAGACAGGGCCTTCGTGCACCACATTCTCATTCTTAGGAGCTGCCCGGCCGCTAAAGGTCAACCTTCAGCTTATTGAATATTAATTATTTAGATGTGCCTGGTCATATGGGAAATGTTCAGCCAGTAATGAAATGAGGATGAATCAGGACAAGGGAGAAGCCCATCATAATGCCCCTCTTTTCCCCCTCGCCGGGAGTAAGTAAATACCCTCTAAAGAGCCCCTGGACATCTGGGTTGAAGAGAGGGCAGGAGCGAAGGAGGAGAGGCAAGACTCTTCCTTTTGTAATTTGCAAAGAAAGAAGTTTGAGATCTTGAACGATATAGTTGCCATTCAAAATTTCTTTAGGGGTAATGTTACTAATTAAAAACAAAGCCGGTGCTCCTGTTTTATGAATGAGGACCCTGCCACACAGGGAGGGTCACGGGTCTCCGAGAACAGCAGCAGCCCAACCAGCCCCACCCCTCCTATCCAGGGATGGTCATGTTTGCTCCAGCTACCTGAAGAGTCCCAGACTGTCTCTGGAGACGTACGTCATCACGAAAGTCACCCGCCGCTGAGAGGAAGAAGTGAAACTCACCTACCAGCCAAGCCCCCAACACTGTTGAAGCAGGGGTAAGGACGGAGCAGGCAACTCTGGGAATAACCTTAGAAGTGTTGCATCAACGACCAGCTAGCGTGGTCCCCAGAGGTCATCCAGAGACACCTCAGAGGTTATGCGCACAACGGCAAGCCGAGGTGCAGAGAGGAGAATGACTGCGGGTCACATGGAGAGCTGGTGACTGGAAAGGAGCCAGAGCTCTCCCAGCTTGAGTCTCCACCTGGGGCTACGTCCGGGGTCCTCAAATGACCTTGTGACCTGCTGCTCACATACTCTCATTTTCCAGTTGAGGAAACAGAGACCAGTAAGGCAGAAAGAGCAATGAGGCCGAGGAGGACTCAGGAGGCCAGAGAAGATATTCAGAATGGACCTTTGCCCCTTCGGATTCTCTTGAGTTTATGTAAGTAGGACTTGCAGTTCTTTCTGTCTTCCTTTCCTTCAATGTCACAGTAACTTATACATCAATTTCCTCTAGTTCCTGAGGAAATGGCCTTGTGAACTTGAAAAACAAACGCCTAAAGGCACTGAACCAAGTTAGCTTCTTGTACTGTCCCTTCTGTTCCATGCCAGTGTTTCTGGCCAGAAGTGGAGTCAGTTAGGTCGGAGCAGGGGAAGAGGTGCACGGACTCCCCCAGAGCCACGGTTTGGCAATGAGAAAAAAACGCCCAGGACATTCTCCTCAGAGCAGACGATCCCAGCGTTCTTGGCATCCAGCAGGTGCTTAGCAAACGGGTGTTGGATGGCTTTGTTGGGTGCCGTGCTGGACAACCTGTAGGTTATTGGTTTCACAACTGACCAGTGGAGGAGCTTCCTGATTGCTCAACTCCCCTGTGTCCAGAATTATAGTCAGAACTGAGCAATGGTCAAGAGACATAGGTGTTTTGAGTCTTACCCTCAGGGAGCTTGAGCTCTCATTGCGAAGTCAGTTCGGCCACATGTGATACAAACTGAGCAAAAGACAAGACAGCTGGCATGTGAGACCCTACGACCTCGACAGCATCGTGGGAGTGGACGTCACAGCCATCTGTCTCCATCGCCACAGTAATAAAAGCTGCCTTTCTTTGAGCAGTTACTGTACTTACTACTAGGCACGTGCTAAGCACCTGACAGGTATTGTTTCATTTCATCGGCACAACGACCCCACCAGGTTGGTACTAATATTATTCCCTTGCCCAAGGTCACGCACGTAGCTAGAGCGTAGAGGCATAACATGAACCCTGGTCTGTCTTGCACATACTCAGCCTTCTGCCTCACTGTAGCCTCCGTGTGTAAGGGGTTTCCTTAATTATTATGCCTCCGAGACCTTTTAAACTCCCGTCATCCTCGGGCCACCATGTGTGGCCCAGACCAGCAGTTCTCCAACTCACCTAATCGGGTCTAGATGAGAGAGAAAGAAAGGGGAACTGCTCGTAACCTGTGACCCATTTGCTTCCACCCCAGCTGGGAGGGAGAGGCACAAGCAAACCCTGTCACAGCATTACCAGTCAGGTGGAATAAGTAGAGAACCGCTGTTCCTGGTCACCCCCCTCTGTTCCTAGTTTGCCCATGCCCTTCCCGCTTTCCTGTGTTTCACTTTGCTTTCCTGAAGCCTGTCTTAAATGACAGGGACAAAATCACCTCTAAAGCTTGGGGAGCCAGCCCTCCTCGATTTACCAGGAGTCTCCTGTGTTCCTCAGAGTTACACACTAACCAGTCGCTATAACGCAGTTATTTTGTCCTAAGCGGGGGTTCAGACATCGTGGGTGCACAATCGCTGCTCCACCTTGTGGTTATTCCTGGGAACTGCAGCTCTCCTCTTCTGTTATCTAGGGCGTAAGGACAACCAGCCCTCCGCACGTAGGTGCTGGGTTTCAAATCCACCCGTCTTCCGCTCCAACACTCGCTTAGAAAGTCTTCCAGTTTCATGTGGAGCTACACCAAGTTGACAAGCCGATCTGACCTCCTCAAATTACTACCTTGGCTTCCGGGTACACTGAAATTAAGATTACCCTGATACTACTACTACCAGCAACACTATGGCTACAACTACTATTACCCCCCCCCCCCAATATCGCTGCTGCTGCTACTTCTGCTACTGAGGCTTGCTGCGTGCTTCCCTCGCGGGACATTACTGCAACTGTCTCATTAGTTCTCACAACAACCCTTGAAGCAGGAAATGCTGTGATCCCTAATTTACAGACTAAGCCTTGGCAGGTCCCCTGATTTGTCAGAATTCCCACTGCTTAGTAAGAGGCAAGTCAGGGTATGGGTCCAGACCGTCTGGCACCAGAGCCCAAGCACTTGACCGCTCTGCTGAACGGTCTTCCAGTGTAAGGGGATGACATTGGCTTTGGCGTCAGGGAGAGCAGGGTAGCCTGGGAGCCAGTCCTATCTGTAAAATGAAGTGCCCCCTCACATGTGTAGGATTCCTTTAGGATTCAATGAGTATATAAAACATGTAACAGAGAAGCTGCCATAATTCACCCGACTCCCAGGGAGCCTAACAGATCTTCCATCTTGTGACCCTCCTCCATTAGCCCAACAACAGGTGCTCTGCATACATTTGCAGGATGACCCACTCTCCGCTCAGGCCCTATAAACACCCTGCTAATCGTTCGTTTGTTCACTCGTCTATCACACAATCACTGAACACCTAGATGCCAGGTATCGTGCTCGGACCCCGGGGGGAATTAGAGGGTGAGGAGAGCCCTTGCAAAATGTGCACCAGTGGAGTTTTCCACGTGCAGACTGTTGGGTGTGCAAAGAACAGTGTGGACAGGCAAGGCACGTAGCATCTAGTGATCTTGGAAAGAAAAGCAAAACAAGGACATCAACAACTAGGCACAACAAAGATTCATGTCTTAAGAGATCAGAGGATGGATAGTCGAAAGGGAGAGAACTCCTATCAGAGACAGAGAAATCTCCCAGGTAGGCCGGTCAGGCAGAGCTTGGTAGCATCGATAGGAAGGGAAAGGCAACGGTCACAGGTGGCAGCCGGAGGGGCATGGCCGGTCCTCAGTGCCTTGTCTCGGAGGCCACTGACCAATTCTTTCACAGCACTTCCACTGGAGAAGGGGACCTTCAAAGTTCCTCTAGGATCAAGAAGGGACAGATGATTAACCGAAGGGAAAATACTCCCCTATAAGCTAGGCCCTGTGCTGGACCGCACTCTTCATTAGAAGGTAAACCAGTAGTATCTACCGTAGGATTAAATCAGTTAAAACAAGAGGAGCTCGGCCCAAGGCATATCTATGGGAAGCCCTCCACGCATATGAGTTACCAAGCATTCTTTTATGAAGAAAGGCCTAGGGCCGTTCTGAGGACACGCTGGTACCCCAGAAGCAGCTCTTATGTTTCCTTTCTTCCCAAGACCTGCCGAAACCCTGGTCACCATACCCCGAACCTGTAAGTCAAGTGGGTGTTTCATGAGCTTATGAATTTTTATAAGATTCTATTTTTGCAATTTCATGCAATGCTCCAGTGCCACGGGACACGTCAGCTCCTGACCTTTCAGTCGGCAAGGCACTTCCCATCAACAGAGCCATAAAAGCCCACTGGTTTTCTCCTTGACAGGAGAATTTGTTTGGTGCTCTCCCTCTCTCTTTCACCATTTGAATAGTGATGTCATATTCCAACAGCCTCTCACCTCTGCTGAAAAAGACCGACCTGTGATTCCCTCCTGGGTGCTCAGCAATCCCCAGGGGGGAAGTTGTGGTTTCCAGCATGGAGCAGGCATCATGAAACCGAGAGAGCGCGGGCTGGCAGGGGGGAGGAGTCACCCAAAGGTAGGGGACAGAGAAAAACGGCCCTGTGCGCTCATTGAACCTCAGGTTGGTGGCCGAGGCAGGTTTTGTTTTTTGGGGTTTAAAAATTTTTTTTATTCCTGAGGCCTGCTGTTAAGACACTGGTGTAACATTCAAGGAACTAGACATAGAATAAAGCACCCACCCATCTTTCCCCCTGAATGCTAGCCCAGCTATTTTTTCTGGGACTGCTTTTAGTTTTTACACATATTTTTCAGGAAATTATAATCACACTGCAGGGTTTAATTTGGGGTGCTCCTCCTTTCCCCCAATGTTTTTGCAGGAAGGCCTTTCCTGCGCTGCTGCGTCGTCTTCATGCTTATCATGGGAGCTGTTGCATTGTGGCTCATTCCTGAGACTCGCCGCTGCTCGCGGGGTCTTGGTCCTAAGCAGTCCTAGGGATGAGTGCAACAGTCGTGAAGTCTTCAGTTCAAGCCTCGGATCTGCCATTTGCTAGCCGTGCAACCCGGATTCTGTTCCCACTTGTGCTCTGAGCCTCGGTTTCCCCATCCGTGGCACAGTGGCTGTGAGGTTTTAGAAGCATGTTGAGAACTGTCAGAATTTCTTCAACAAAAGGCAGCTATTTAGAGAACTATTGTTGGATAGTCTAACACTACGAAGGACATCTGTTATAAATGTTCTCCTTTCGACTTCTCTTTTGGGGAAGAGTCCCAGGAGTGGGATTAGGTAGCCCGAGGGTATAAACGTTTTTGTGGCTTTTGAGACGCGATGCCATTTGCCTTCTAAGAAAGCTGATACCAATTCACGTGGTTGTTGGCAGTGTCACCTGTATTTGACCCAAAGCTAGCAGCCAAGGGGGAGGTCTGGGGACGAGTAATGTTAGTCCTGTAGCTCACCAATAAGCAGGTTCCTTAAGGAACCAAGACACAGCAGTTAGTGGAATTTTGGTGATGGAAGTCAGGAATCTGCAAGAGGATATGGCGGTGACGGGGAAGAGGCTGGGCCTAGTCACACACGAACCAAAGGCCGATGGTTGCCATCTGGGTGTCCCTGAAAGCTTGTGCTTCGGGAGAGCTCAAAGTACTTGATATTAAAATGCGACTCTTCCCAAATTTATTTCTAGTTTAAAGCCTAAAATGAGGGGAGCCTGGGTGGCTCAGTCGTTAAGCATCTGCCTTCGGCTCAGGGCGTGATCCCGGTGTTATGGGATCGAGTCCCACATCAGGCTCCTCCGCTGGGAGCCTGCTTCTTCCTCTCCCACTCCCCCTGCTTGTGTTCCCTCTCTCGCTCGCTGTCTCTCTCTCTCTCTGGCAAATAAATAAACAAAATCTTAAATAAATAAATAGATAAATAGATAGAGAAAGAAAGAAAGAAAGAAAGAAAGAAAGAAAGAAAGAAAGAAAGAAAGAAAGAGAAAGCCTAAAATGAAATTTCTGCTGAAGCCTCGCATTGGTGGTTAACATGGCTAGTTCTCTTGGGGAGTTTATCAAACTGTTAAAAACCAGTGGCTCCACTCATGTCTTCCTGATTTGCAGACTACGTCGAGGCTGTTGCTTTGCTGGTTTTTATATTCCACTCAGCCAAACAGTAGACCGTAGTGCTCGAGCTATTTTCCCATTTGGAGGGTGTGAAGTGGGGTGCTGTGGTATTTTCATTCACGCTTTAGGATTTGTACCAAACCTCTGCAGTGGGGCGGGGAGCACCCAGAGGGGAGAATTGCTTGATCTGGGGTCAGGGCCAGGTTCTCTCTTCGTCTCACAGTGTCATTTGAGGCAAATCACTTTCCCTTCCCCAAACACTGAGGCCTTCGTCCTTGAAAACTTCTGGCTGTGGTGTGGCTGAGTTACTGGTGATGATGAGAATATAGCCCTTGGCCTAGGGTCCCCTTCCATTATTTTTCATTCCTAAATGTGAAGATTCTCTGATTTCCTAATGCAAGGGCGTGACTCTGCTCTGTCCATCACCCAACTGCAGGGTCGTGTAGCCCCTGCGGGAATCCACACCCTTAAGTTGAAGACGTTAAATGTGATAATACTGAAGGTCTCCATCTACCTCTTATTTCCAGAAAAGATTTAGGGAATGTTGGAATTGATCCAGGAGACACACTTGGGCTCTGAAAAGTACTTAGGTGACTCTTTTCTTAACTTCGATTTACAAAGATGGTAACCGGAAACAAACCGAGTGTCCAACAGCAGGGGATAGTGAATTGTGGCACGTTCACATCATGAAGTGTTTTTGTGGCCATTAAAAAGGTGAGATTTTGAAATAACATGGAAAAAAGACTTCTGGGATAATGTTCAGTGATAAAATCAAGTATGATGTCAAGTAAGTAATGTCAATGTGCTGTGTATAGAGAAAGAAAAAACTGGAAGGAAATACTCAAATGACCTATGACGCTTTTCGCTAGCTATTCAGATTTTGGGTGATTTTCTCTTCTTCAACTTTTCTATATTTTTCCAAATTTTATATAATTTATTTCTATCTTTTTTATAATCCGAAAAAATATTTTCACTCAGGCTTTATAAAAATTTTGAAACTTTATAAAAAAATTTGGAACTGCTCTCATCTAACTAGGAATCAAATTACCCCCACATTTAAAACTTTCTTATACTAGAAAGTAATGTAAGAATAGTCGATTATAATAGTCAAATAAATATGTGGGGAAAATGGGCAAATATTCCCCTTTTTGACAAAATAAAACAGGATGATACACGAAAGGGTTTTGAATGGGAGTCAGAGAACGTGGGTTCCAATCCCAGTAGAATTCTGGTTGAATGACATTGGGCATAATTACTATTTCTAACTTTCACTTTTTTCATGTTATAAAATGTACGTCTCAGGATTGTTGTGAGGTCTAACGAGACAATGTCTGTAGAACCCTTCTGTGAAATGCTACGTTTTAGATGGAAAGTGAATAACTGCGGGGCTGGCGGGGGGGAGGAGAAGGAGCCCTTCTCTGCTTTCTTTTATAAGGAAAGTAGCATGTGTTTCAAACCATGGGTCCTGAGCCACTAGTGGGTCATAAAATCAATTTATTGGTTCATGAAGAAAAAAAAATTTTTTTTAAAGAATATAATTGAAAATGCCAGACCATACTGCAAAGTAATGTCATTGTTTTGGGAAATGTACATACCAGGGTATGAGGTAAAACAGATTTCTCAGGGCCCTAAGCACCTAAGGAGACTGGAGAGGCCTAGAGAGTCTGTCTGTTGCTTCAAGGTCAACAGTCATGGGAAGACCAGAATAGCAAAAGCTCCTTTCTCTTGTTCGGTACATGAAACTCAACAAAATTGGTGTCTGCTGGCTTGTGAGTCAGTTTCAGGAGGAGAGGGGAAGTCAAAGAGAGGACAGTTTATTCTACTGCATGATATGATGGTTACATATGTATCATGCCATGCCATTTATAAATGTCGTAGTGCTCAGGACCCTCCCTCCCTTCCTCCCTTCCTTCCTTCCTTCCTTGCAAAAAATTATTTATTAGGCACCCAGTGTTATGGACTGAATCGTGTTTCCCCCAATTCACACATTGAGGCCCTGACCCCCAATAGGACTATATTTGGAGACAGGGCCTTTAAAGAGGTAATTAACTTTAAATGAGGTCCTAAGAATGGGGCCTTAATCCAATTGGAATGGTGTCCTTAAAAGAAGAGGAAGAGACACTCGGACTATGTGTGCACAGAGAACGGGCTTTAAGGATAAATTTTATTTCTTCTATTTTCTGATCCCGTTAATAACATGAAAGCCCAAGTCCCTGATTTGGATACCTTCATTTCTGATTGTTGATTCCTAACACCCTGCAGCAAAGGGTCTCAGGCTGGAGGAGCATCTGTGCCATCTACACGGGAAGTGCCGTGGTCTTAAAGGGACAAGTCAGGGGAACCACCAGGAGGCCCTAACGGGGATCTTTGGGGCTAATATAGCCTGTGACCGAGGTGAAGGTGCAGGACAGAGACAGCTCACGGAGACTTGACCCTGATTCTCTACGCATAGGGGCTTAATTCTTGCCCTCTCAACACACAGTCCTCTGTAAACTGCCAGGGATTTTTCTTCATGAGTCCTATGTTCCCCCTGGGAGGTTTTTAGCTTTAGATGGCAAAGCCTGGGATCACTTCCAAAATCCTGCTCCAAACCTTTCTTCTCTACCTGAAGGGTCTGCAAGTGCTCTCTGTAAAGAGCAAGATGGTCAATGCTTTTGGCTTTGAGCACCCTACAGTCTGTCTGACTCCTGGACTCTGTGGCACAAGCAGCCGTGGTTAATATGTAAACAGATGGATGAGGCTGTATACCAATAACATTTGATTTATGGACACTGAAATGTGAATTTCAAGTGATTTTCACATGTCATGAAATGTTATTTTTCCTTCTTTTCTTTTCCAGCCATTCCAAGAATGTACAAACCAGTCTCAACTTACAGGATATACAAAAGAGCAGGCTGTAGTTTGCCCACCACTGACTTACATGGTTTCATGCATTTTTCATGAATTTGGTACTTTTTCCCCCAGATGAATTCAAGGAATCCTAATAGATCAGAGAAAGGTAAGGATGGTTGAGTCTGCTTTATACAGCTTTGAGCTTTCATAAATTGTTCTGAAGTTCTCTATGACAATGCGCAAGGGATTTTTTTTTTTAAAGCTATACTTATTTAGGGCGCCTGGGTGGCTCAGTCGGTTAAGTGCCCAACTCTTGATTTCGGCTCAGGTCATGATCTTGGGGTCATGAGATTGAGCCCGACATGGGGCTCTGCTCTCAGCGGGGTGCCTAGTTGAGATTCTCTCTCTCCTTCTGCCCCTCTCTCCACACACTCACTCTCCCTCTCAAATCAATTTTATTTATTAAAAGAATATTTTTTATATGAGAGAGAGAGAGTGAGAGCACAAGGGAGGGAGGGGCAGAGGGAGAAGGAGAGAGAGAAGCAGACTCTCGCTGAGCATGGAGCCATGACAATGTGCCAAGGGATTATAATAAAAGAATTTATCCATATATTTTAATAAATGCATTTAAAATACCCTAGGGGTGTTTGCACAGTGACTTTGGGGCATCCTTTCCTCTAGCTTGGCCTTAGTTTCCCCATTTGTAAATGAGGGCGTTGATTTCGGCAACTGCTCAGGTCTTCCTGTCTGAAGTTCCACGCGTCTCCGGAAGAGCTGTGTCCCCCCCCCCCCACTTGTGTTGAGGGCTGCTGCAGCACCTCTGAGCTCTGCCCCTGACCATGCACTTGAGGCCTGTGGACTTTGTGGCACTCTGCTCAGTTTAGCTGCTTTCCCCCTGTTAACGTTTAAGAAAGAAAGCATTAAATATACAGAATTGGAGAGCTGGGCCCTTTGCATCTTTCTTGGCAATAAAATTGAGGGGCCCCTTCAAGGAATTTCCTTCCTCATTTTTGTTGTCTTTCCCAGCCTATTCGAAGAGCCACTTGGGGAACTCACTGCCAGACTTGCCATGCCCATCGCCTTGGGGAACAGTGCGGACTCTGGGCAGCAATGGGCTGGCTCAGGGAAGCCCCTCTCAGTTTCTCTTGCAGGAAACGACTACGGCCTGGGGGCCCTAGACACTGTTTATAGGCCACCTTCATCGCCAGTGAAAGAAAAATGCCCTGGGCGATGTAATGAAATGTAGATGAGATTATTTCTGGAACAAGTTTTTTCTCCTCACCTCCCCCTTTAAGAAAAAAAAAAAAAAACAGCCCAACAGGTTTGTGGAGTCCGAATAGCAGAGTGAAGGGCTCTCGCTCTAGAAGACCACCAGCTAACGGGATGAACACAAACAGGCGGATGGTCGGCCCCTGCCACAATACCTCTCTCTTCCCAATACCATCCGAAGAATTCAGGCACCCGCAGCCGGTCTGGAACCATTTCTAAAAAGCAGGTGGGCTCAGAGAAGCCAGAGGGGCTGACGTCTCTACCAGTGGAATCGGACTGAGTGATCTGCTGTGGTTCTGGCACCCAAGCCTCAGCGGCATCTGGGGTATGTGAGAGGATGGGGTCCCCGGGCTCATGAGTGAGCATGACTGAGGGAGGCTGCCTTGTGAGTTTCGCTCATGAAGACTCTGGAAAAAAATATCCTTGGCATTAGTCACCAGAGAGGGAAGTGACTGCCCTGCAAGGAAATACAGTCGAGCTCTTCCTCTGTGGTTCGCCCCAGGGAAATGATTGGCCCTTCCTTTTCCCCCCGTGCACCTAGGATACAGGTACACAGAGCCTCACCGTGACCACACGGTGTTTCTTGTCTGTAGCTTCCGGTAACCTCTGAGCTCAGAGCGTTGAGAGTCTGGGTCTTTCTTTCTTAGCCTTTGTTGGTCTTTTCCAACCCCTCGCCTCCAACCCCCATGGCCTGTGTACATCAGCGTGGTCGTTGGCTTGTATCAGACCCTTGCTAGTCAAAGTGGGGTCACAACCTCAGGCCCCACCCCAGGTCTCCTCAAACAGGATCTGCATTTTTATAAAGCTCCCTGGTGGATGTGTAACATATTAAAGTCTGAGAAGCCCTGAATTAGAGGAGAGATGTTTGCTGAGTTAGGACAGGGCAAGTCAAGAGACATGGGTCCTACCAGTGCTGCTGTCACTTCCTTTGCCATTCTCTTTGTGAGCAGTTGTCAGCAAGCAGTGTAACAGCTTTGGGCCTCACCAGCCTGTGGCCCGGATCGAATCATACACAAGCAATTTTTAAGCAGAATTTTGTAGGAACTATAAAAGATGAACCACGTGTGAACCCCGCCCTCCAGGGGTTTCCGTTCCAGTGACGGAGGGAAGACAAAGAGGCAAGAGATGACAATACAGAGTGAGAAGTGGCAGGGGCCCCAAGGGAAGTGCAAAGAAGGGGCTCTGAGGCTGCAGAGAAAGAGGAGGCTCCTGCCAGGTTATTCCTAACTTCTGCCCTTTTATGGCTCCAAAGGAAAACAAATGTCCTGTGCGGGGGCTGGTTGAGACCCCCACCCCGCAACTCTACAAGCCACCAGGAAAGGTCCACAGAAGCTGCAGGGCTCCCACTGTTCAGGAGGAAGGGAAATTAGAATGTCGAAGATTCTAAGTAGGTGAATAAATGAAATTAAAATTTAAAAATGAAAATACATTTTAAAAATCATAAAAAAGCTCTTATTTGCCATCCATGCTCAATATCATCCAGACTGTCAGGATGAGGGGGGCACGGGGCTCGTCCTGTTCGTCTCTGTGGCCCCGGGGTGCGGCGTGCTGCTGGGTCCAGAGCCAGAGCTCAATGAACATTTGTAGCACTGAACCAAATGGTGGTGATTTTCATGGGCGACACAAGCATACCCTGCAGATGCAGGAACACAGCCTTCTCTTGGGCGTTTCAAGGCAGTATGCACAAAACCCTATGATGTAGCAAATTATTATCCTGTCTTCATTCTAGACAGGCAGATTCTAGAAAGTATTTCCTTCAGTTGCTCAGGCATGAATGGGAATTTCCTGAGGACCATGTCTTGGTCTCCCTCCAGTAAGACCTGGGCATTTCTGTATTTTTTTTTTTTTTAATAAGCTCTACACCCAACATGGGGCTCAAGAGTCAGATGCTCTACCAACTGAGGCAGCCCGGCACCCCAAGACTTGGGCATTTCTATTGCCCACGAAGAACTTATCAGGGAGGTTCCTTGACATTTGACTGTTAGCCTTTTTGGGAATAAATTAGGATACACAGAACTTGAATTTGTAAAGCTCTTTAAAATGGTTTTTGAGGTCTTCTAATCCTCCACAAATTGGGTCAATAGAATCGCTTCCATTTTTTTTTAAGATTTTATTTATTTATTTGTCAGAGAGAGAGAGAGAGAGAGCACACAAACCACAAGCAGGGGGAGCCGCAGGCAGAGGGAGAAGCAGGCTCCTGGCTGAGCAAGGAGCCCTATATGGGACTCGATCCCAGGACTCTGGGATCATGACCTGAGCCAAACGTGACGCTTAACTGACCGAGCCACCCAGGCATCCCAAATCGCTTCCATTTTGAAAAACAAAAAAGCTAGGCAAATTTTCTGTCCGTTGTCCCCAAACGTAACTGGGAGCAAACCTTAGTTTATGTGCCAAAACGTGTGTCCACTGGGGCCTGGGGACCCTTTGTCTATTTCCACAGAGAGATCTGGAAAGATGCCCAGGGTACTTGGATTTCTCTTTCTGATGTTAAGCTTCTTCTCCGAGTCCACTTCAAATGACAGACTTACAACCTGAAGGAACCTTGGATATCATTCATTCATTCATTCATTCATTCATCATAAAGAAATTTCCAGAGACTTCTGGTTAATGAGACAGGGTGACGTGGGTTTGTTTCTCTAAAAATTCATAGACAATCTGAATTAACTAGAACAAAAATTATTTTTCTAAATACATTGTGGAGTTTGTAAGAAAGTAACAAAAGAAGAGGGTTCAAAGCTGGAGTAAGCACTGAGACCCTGATGGCTGACAGGGGTCTCAGATTCAGAGACAGGTGGTAGGTGCTGGAGGCTACATTTCAATACTAAATGGGCACAAAAGAGAAACTCTGAGGACAGAGAGAGGTGAGGAGGTGTGGTGGATTCTAAAGGTTCCCCTGTTCATGAATGGGAACTGGAAACTGCTCCCCACCTATGGAATTTACAAGGAGCCTTAATACCCTCCCAGGACTGTAGGTGGGAGAAGAGACACCCATGAGGAATAGTAAGCCAAACCTGTGTCATAGGTCGGTGTGGAGTCTGAGGAAGCGTAAGAACCAGTTTAAGCCAGTCAAATCACCAGAAACCTAGAGGAGGCATATATGAAACTGCACAAAACATAATCCCTTCTGAATCCCGTGATGAAAGTTACAAACTATGCTAGGAAATGAAGAGCCATGAAGGAGAGTTAGCAAAACCAAGACGGAGGAGTATTAGTACCCCCAAAATTGCAGATAGTAGGACATTCTGAAATAAATCAAAATAAGTGGGTTGGAAGTATTTATTGAGGTAAAAGGTCAAGACTGGGATACTAAAAATGAATTAGTTAATCTGAAAAAAGTGAAATTTTCAAAAATGAAAAATACAGTCGTTGAAACCTAAAACTGAATGGGTCAGCCGGATGATAGAACAACTACAAATAAAGAGAGGATTAGTGATACAAAATATGGATCTAAGGAAGTCATTTGAAATGAAACATGGATAAATAAAGAGATACGCATCGTGGAAGGAGGCTAGATGTGAGATAGAGAACGGAAAGTTCCCACACACTTTTAAGAGAGATTTTAAAGAGTGTCTGGAGCAAATGTAGAAATGGCAATATTTAATGGGATCCTGGCTCCCAACATTGAAGATGTACGAGTGCTTAGGTTAAAGGAGCATACTGAGTCCTGTGCAAGGTAAACCAAACAACCATACGCTCAGACACATCAGCATAATGAAGCTGCAGAAATAATCCAGACCAAAGCAAAATAAAACACACAAAAAACAAAAACGTCAGAAGCTACCGGAGATTAACACAAACACATTTGCTATACAGGAATGACAGACCGAAGCAAGACTTTTCATCAGCCACCAAAGGTGGCAGAACGCAGTGGAAACAGTCTTCAAAGTGCACAGGAAGAATGACCATCAATGTAGAAATCTATTTGACCCAGCTAAAGTACTGTTTAGGAGGGATGCCAAAATAATGGTGTTTTCAGGCAAAGACAGAGTATATCTGTCACAAACCCTCACTGAGAGGGCTACTAAAGGATGTGCTTCAAGAAGAAGAGAACTGAGCCCAGATGGAAGGAGTGGTGTTGCAAGAAGCAAGATGAGATAAATTAAAATTAAAAAATATATATATGAAATCATACTGCTATATCTCAATAATCACTGGCTATATAATTTTTTAAAGTAATTAGGTGGGTCTAAAAATAAAATGAGGGGCGCCTGGGTGGCACAGTGGTTGAGCGTTTGCCTTCGGCTCAGGGCGTGATCCCGGCGTTCCGGGATCGAGTCCCACATCGGGCTCCTCTGCTAGGAGCCTGCTTCTTCCTCTCCCACTCCCCCTGCTTGTGTTCCCTCTCTCGCTGGCTGTCTCTATCTCTGTTGAATAAATAAATAAAATCTTTAAAAAAAAAAATAAAAAATAAAAATAAAATGAAACTAAAGTACTAAGACACAATAGGGTTGGGGAAGGACAAGTTAAAGTGTTCTAAAGTTTTTATATTCTGAGGAACGAGATCAGAGGTATTATTAACTTTATAGTTATTAACACAAGAATTTCTGTTAAGATTTTAAGGGTTCCCACTAAAAGTAGGTAAATAAAATGTAAAGCCTCCAAAGAAAAAAAATACAGTCAATTTAGTACAATGAAAAAAGAAAGGGAGGGGGGAGGGGAGAGAGAGAAAAAACAAAAAGTAAAGATAAAACGAAAACATGAAGCAAAATGACAGAAAAAAGTTCACAAGTCATATGACTCTAATTGGGTGAAAGTTGAAGTTTCTGAACACACGCTTGATGCCAGGTACTGTGCGATGTGTGGGGGATACAAAAAGAGATAAACCATAGCTTCTTTCTTCAAGAAGTTCACAGTGTCCTTGGGGGAGCAGGAGAGGGAAAACAAAGCAGTAATAATAGGCTGAGCGTCTTGACAAAGGGAACTAAAGACAGGGGCACGCAGCTCAGCCTGCAGGGAGAGGGTGGAGGAAGGCTTCCTTCCACTCAGCTCATTAGTCAACAGAATCAGGATTCGTACCCGAGACCCCCATCTCCTTTTGCACCCCCCTTTCTACTATACCACAGTGCCTGAAATTTGTAACCGGAGGCTTGGGGACTGCATTGAGACCACAGCCATCTTTGAAAATGAGCTGTATCTGCATGTGGGGACTGGATCTGTCTCTCTAGCCTATCCTGGGCTGGGGCAGAGCCAGGAACCTGGTAGTTTCCAGGGCTGAGCAGCCCGGTTTACCCCAAGGAAGCCATGGCACTAATGCCGAGTTTAATCATTAACTCCCAAGTTCACAGGGCTGGAGCTGGAATGCATAGGACCCGGGGGGTGGCCTGGGTCTCCAGGGCACTAAGAGAAAGATGGTTCTTGAGATGGGAAGGGACCAAAGTTTAGAATGGGGTTTTTTGTCTCAGAACAGATCCATATTTGGGGCTTAGGAAAAAGGGCTCATGATTTTTCTCTCAATTTTGTCGGAGTTTCACCATCACCTTATTAGCTCGATTTCAGGATTCCCATTTATTTATTTATTTTAAAGATTTTATTTTATTTATTTGACAGAGAGACAGCCAGCGAGAGAGGGAACACAAGCAGGGAGAGTGAGAGAGGAAGAAGCAGGCTCCCAGTGGAGGAGCCTGATGTGGGGCTCGATCCCGTAACGCCGGGATCACGCCCTGAGCCAAAGGCAGACGCTTAACGACTGCGCTACCCAGGCGCCCCGAGGATTCCCTTTTAGTGTTCATAAGATATTGTAATTCCCTCGGCCACAGCCCCTACGTGGCATGGAAATTCTTTACTCATCCATCTACCCCATAACCTGTGGTCTCCGGGAGGGCAGGACTCGGTCTTTCATCTCAGTGACCTCAGTGCCTGGCCCAGCCCGGCACATGGTAGGTGCTCATTAAATGTTTGCTGACCAGTTGAATAAACGAGACCCTAACTCTGCCTAAAGCTGTTCCAAAGCACAGGTCTTTTGTTTGTGTGCTCATTTAATTAAAAGAAATGGAGAGTGATTTTGCATTAGTTCAACAGAAGTTCACGGATATCCTTTGAGGTGCCCTGTGGTATCTTAAAATATCACAGAGCCAAGATGAGGTCCACTGGCTGGGAAGAGCTGGAATGTTCGTAAGGAGTTCAGTCTTGTCCCCTTTATCCCTTTGTGTTTGGATGACCGCAGAGCATATTACGGTTGCCTTGGCATTCTTGGGAGAGAGGTGCTATTCAAGCATGAGGTGAGATTTTTATTGAGGAAACAAAAGCCCCACGGAGGGCAAATTCCACCAGCGTAATAAAGGCAACCGCTCCTTATAATTTCGGAAAGCTTCAGCCAGCTGTTGAAAAGACTGCATTAGCAATAGCATCAGCAAGCCCAGAGAACGCATCTCCAAAGGCCCTTCGGGATTCTAGAGAAGAAAGCTCCCACCGGAAGGTGAGGTGCCGACGGGGCACAATTTCTGTCTCTCTCCAGTGAACTTGATCTTCCCGATCTGTAAAGTAGAGGCGGTCACCTCTTCTTCACAAGGCACTGGGCAGGATTAAGTGCAACGGTGGCTAGTCTCTTGTGGCCGAAAGTTGCTCAATCAGGGCGCAAGGACCTTCTCTTTCTCCCGAAAGTAGGAATCCTGACCCTCCGTAGCACTAGAGCTGTGGAAACAGACTCTGCCCTCAGAGGCCATGTGACTGGTGCCCAGCGATTCAGCTGCCCAGTCTGGAGGGCGAAGAATCACTCTGCTACTACTACTGGCTTAAAGTGTAAACCCGGGTCTCTAGTGTTGCTGTTGACAGCGCGAGAGGTGCTGGGAGAAGAGCCTCCCCCTGGAGGAACAGTCGCTCTCCTGGAAAAGTCAGCTTGCCTGGCTGGAGGTGAGCCAGACAGGCTGACTCTAGCCCTGGCCAATTCTCTGGCATTCCAAGGTCCAGGAGACTGGAAAAACTGGCCAGCGTCAGGGGGCCTCCTTCTGTACCAGGCTCTGGGTTCTTGTTCATCTGCTGGCTGGTGGCGTATAACACAACCAATTTGAATTCACCTCTTTCCACCGCCTGTAATTTCTCGGAGTTCTGTCAATTCTTTGACATTCTAGCACTCAGTGATTGTTAGGTCGGGGGATAAGGTAATTTAGGAAGAACCCCAGGCTTGGGTTCCTGCAGCTTCTCACCTGCTATTGGTCCCAGCGTCAATCTGGAGCAAATCACCTTGGCAGGGATGGGAAGACACGGAGCTGCTCTGGTCACCTGATCTCTTCCCCTTTTGCCTTTCCATTTCTCTCCCCTGCCCCAAAGAACTGAAAAGAAATGAGAAGTAAATTGCCAAGGGAGATCCTCTCCTGGGGCAAATTTCCTGCCTTTGCTTATGGGCATGGAGACCCTGAGTGGGGAGGCTAGTTGCAGGGCACTCTCCCAGAACCAGCCCTGGGGGGACAGGTGCGGGCAGTGTCCTCCACTCTTTCATGGGGTGGGGGTGGGGATTTAAAAAGTGAAGGAGGAGGAAGAGAGACTGTACAGAAGACCCCAAGGCCGTCCCTATTCCTTCACTCCGCCCCACCCCGAAACTTGTCAGTCTCCACCAAGCCTCAGAGAGAGAGAGAGAGAGAAGTGGGGGCGGGGAGAAAGAGACGGAGGGGGGAAATCAAAGAAAATTGCAAAAGTCAATGGCCCGGAACTAGAGGCAGCCTCAGCAACTGCAGTGTGACTTTGATTCCCCTATCATAACCCTGAATTAAAAATTCAGGCAATTATCTGCATGGCTTCCTTCTGATTAGAACGAGCCGGAGCCTCATTAATGCATCAGCACAGAGGAAAGCCATTAGGGTCTGTGAAATGGAATGTTTCTCTGAGAACAGGTTCCGCTTGATGTAGAATACCCAGCAAAAAGAAATTTCACACATTTTTGAGCTCAGAGTCACAGGACGGCACCCTGCTTTGGGGCTGCAGACCCCGCCACGGTTGTCCCTTCTCAGCTAGCTCTGGGTGAAAGCCACCTTTGTTTCCCAGCCTCTCTCTGGCACCTCTGTCCTCTGGAGTCGTGTGGAGAGAGGGAGAGGGAGGTGAAGGGCCAGAAAGGACCTCCTGGCTGCTCCCTTGCTTGGTCCTAAGACACCGAGGTGGCCTGGACGCGGGGTCTCCAAGTCCTTGAGCCATGAGGAGCACCAGAATTTCTTGGGAGTTCACTGCCCTCCTTTGCTAGAAGAACTAGGCGCAAGCTTGTCGGGAACAGTGAAGGTCCAAGACTCCAGAAAAGAGCAAAGTATCTGCATGCCCCAACAGTCTTGGTACTTTCCTGACTCATGTGGCGACTTGGGCATCCCAAGGCCATCCAAGCAGGATCTGGTGAAGCTGAGCCAGCCTTGGGGGCTTGTTGCTTAGGAGAGGGTGAAGGGTTGGAGGTAAGAAGGGCACCCTTTGTTCATTCCTTATTGTGTAAGCTCTGCGTTCTTAAAAATGCAGATCTGTTGTGCAGTCCCTAACCAGGGTGACCGTCCCTACCACAGCTGGCATTCGGAAGCTTTCATGTGCCTTCTTCCAGTGACTGTGGCTCACTTCCAGGGGCAGCCAGGAGCAGTTTCTCAAATGACTTTCCTTGCAGCCCTAATAAGGTCAGTTCTTGGGAGGACTGGGCTTGATCCAGAAGTACTGTCTAGATTTTCTTCAAGCCAGTGGGCAGGACTTGAGCTCCCTCATTTAGGACAGCTGGGCATTCTTCTAACACAGGGATTCTCGGGACACCAAATGTTGATCCTGGGGATAGATACGCTCTTTAGGAGGAAAGCTAGTCTTACGTGGTGAGAACGGATGGAGACGAAAAAGTTTTTGGTAAAAAGAGAACTAGTTACAGTCCCTAGGATGCCAACCAGGAAAATGTTATCCTTCAAACTGAGTAAAGCCACGTTCTTCTCCTAGCACACCTGTTAACTATTCAGCGTTAGGAGGGCCAAGTGTCTGTGCAAAGCTGTAAACACAGCGAGCTGGTCATCAGGGTATAAGGGAGTCAATGTTTAACTACTCTCGTCTGTAGCAACAGCGCCCCCTACTGTACACCAGCAACACTAGGCGCCCCGCGGTAATTCAGGGTTTGGAGATGTTTTCAGTCATACCCCACGTGACAAGGGTACATTCCTGGTCACCGGGGAGTTTTTATGAAGCATGTTTTCAATACTGCAGACAGTTTTATGGGTAAAGGCTCCTAGAGTTTACCCCATCCCACCCCCCATCCAACCCAAACAAGATGCTTGGTGATTCAGTTATGTTCTTTGTGGGTTCTGAGCGTCTGGTCTTTCCAAAACTTTGCTTTCACTGGGCCAACACTCCACAAAGTCAAATGCAGTGACTACAGATGACCCCCGTGTAAAGGGCTGACCTGAAGCCACCTGAAGCCTTGGGTGGGGGAGGTTATCTCCCTAGGCTCACCAGCTGGTAGGAGAGCGAGAGGAGCTGGCCAAAGGTCAGGAATGTGGGCCCTTCTAGAGAGCGAAGCTACTCTACCAGCCCCACAGCACAGGCCACTCTCTGCCTTGGGAAGTGATCACATCTCAGCCCTGAGCACCTTACTACCATCCACGTATTTCTCAACAGTGTAGACATAGGCTCTTTCCAGTCAGATCACTCCTTTCTTCCCAAGATAGTTTCGTTCCCACCTTTGTGACTTGTCACTCCTTATTCATCCAACAGATATTTTCGGAACCACTATTATGTGCTAGACATTGTTCTAGGAGCAGGAGCGCCGCCCATGAAACAGACGAAGGCTCTGTTCTCCTGGAGCATACATTCTAGCGGGAGCGCAGACAATTACAGAAAGACGAACGAGTGAGTCAGCGGTGTAAGCGCCTTGGATAAACAAAGCTGGGTGAGCCCGAGAGAGTGAGGGAGGGCCACTTTATACAGGGGGTCTCTCAGGAAAGCACACTGGAAAAGCTTGTGCTGCCCACTGGCAATCTACCTTACAGAACTCCTTTCGAACTAGGATGGTCTCTTCCGTAAAACACCCCCTATTAACTTTCCACCAGCACCAGTGTTCCCTTCAGCTCATCTCTCCTCCGGCTTCTTCGTTCTTGGAAAGACACACAGTGATAGCTTTGATGACAGCCTCCCGGGTTAAGGGTCCTGTCTTCTATTTCTCTGGTTTGCCCTCAGAGCGGGGGGGGGGGGGGCGGGAACCAGCGTTTCTACGATGGGCTGGAGACATGAACACATTCGCTCATCTCCTCCTCACAGAACCGGCAGACTCTCTACCACTGTCCCTGTTAGAAACCAAGGAAAGTGAGGCTGAATTCATCTAAGAGCACATGACCGCCAAGGGTGCCCCTAGGATTTGAATCCTGACCAATGTAGCACCGAAGGCTGTACTCTTTTTTTTTTTTAATGTTTTATTTATTTATTTTAAAGCAGGCTCCACAGCCAACATGGGGCTCAAACGCACGACTCCAAGATCTGGAGTCGTGTGCCCTACCGACTGAGTGCAAGGAAGGGATGAGCTCTATTTCTCAGAGACTGGCCATACACGAGATGCGATTAAGCTCCTCTGTCTGCTGCATTAGAAATCCTTCCTTTGCTACTAACCGGGTGATGACAGGTACCTCCCTTCCCCTTCCTGGGCCTCAGAACCTTCTCTGAAAACTGAGCTTAGGCCACTGGATCTCCTGGGTCTTCTCCAGCTCTGACACTCTAAGAAATAGACTCTCCTACAAGGGACGGTGGAGGGCCGGGAGAAGTCAAGTGACCTCACCCCATGAAATCTGACTTTTTAACAGAACACAAAACACCGCATTTGTTCATTCAACTGAAATGCAGCATCTATGGCATCTGTGCCGGGCCCTGGCATGTGCTAAGGATACAGACACAAAATTTTAAAATATGTCCTCACCCTAGAATGTGTGTAAAGGGAAAGACAAACACAACAAGAAATTACGACATGATAATTACAGCTACCATTTTACACGGCCCTTACTCTTTGCCAGAAACCATTCTGAGCACTTGGAAGCCTTTTAGCTCACTTCACTCTTCCCAGCCGTCTATGAAGTGGGTGCTACTTTTATTCCTACTTTACATGTGAGTAAACTGAGGCACAAAGAGGTGTGTAGGGCCGAGCTATCGTGAACATTCATAATGCACGACAGGGACTTACTTACAGGACCTGAGCTGCAGAAATTAAGAGAGGCAGATGTCATATAGCCTTAACTGGTGGTTTCATTCCCCTGAGATTTCTGGTAGTCCCTGTTTGACCCCTCTGCCATTTGCAGTCAGTCACACACAGCCAGTTGGAGGGCTTTTCTGTAGAGAGCAGAGAAGGATTTAGGGTTCTGAAACTCAAAAATCCATGGCTAGGAAGTCACTCAGGACAAAGAACACACCAAGTGAATTAGAGCTGGTTTTCCTGCCCACAGAAAGGACAGAGGGAGGAGAATGCTAGACTCCCCCTGAGAATGGACGACCAGACCCTGTTCCTCCTTTGGGCCAGATGCCCGACAAGCCGCCTGTCAGAAGTGCCTGCCACAGCCCTGCTGAGGTGTCCCCTGGGCACTGCCGTGGCAAGAGAGCCCAAAAGGCCTGGTGTGAGAGCAGCTGGAGTAGAAGAGGTCTGAGCCCTGCAAAGTTCCCCTCTGGCCAGCACAGTGCATCCAGCACAATGAATGCCCATCTCCCTAGGAGTGTGGAAGTCAAAAGAGAGCCCCTGGGCCTGACGAGTCCTCTAGAATGGGAACAAGGAGAAAGGCTGCCTGGGGGACCAGCATAGGAGGTGGATGTCTCACGCTGCCACAAAGAGGCAGTGGGGCATAGAGACCAGGATGGGAGCTCCTTGAGGGTGGGGGTCTCCGTCCGCTTCGTTCACTGCTCCAGCCTGTGGGCCTAGTTCAGGTAAGAGGGGATCGATCCATATTTGTGAAATGAATGAGCTTAGGTGGGCTGTGTCTAGAACCAGGCTGCTGCGTTTCAAACCTCAGCTCTGCCTCTTACTACTCGGCTAAGTCTCTTCTCTTCTCTGCGCCTCGTATGTAAAATGGGGATAAAAATGGTGCAGGTCAATGCTGATCTGAGATCAAAAGAGGAGACGCATAAAGCGCTCAGTGCCTGGCGTAGCACAGGGGCTTAGTAAGCATTTGCTCAGAGTATTAGCAGATGCCCTCACTCTCGCCCTGCACCTCAGCGCCACATTAGGTCCCCCCAGTCCTGAATTCAGACCCTACCTTGAGGACTCCAGAACTGGCTAAGATGGAATTCCCACCACCCTGATACAATGGAGACTCCTGATAGAAATTAAGCTAAACACTTAAAAAAAAAGTTACTTTTCCTGCAACAATGGATTTTATAGGCTGATATTCATATTCAAGAAGAATGCAAGCCTATAAAAATCAGATGTCCTGTGAAGACCCTTGCTAGCATTTTAAATTAAATAGCTTTCTCCCTTGTAGGCGTGTTTATTCACAGGCCAACTTAACCTCTCACCTTACCTGTCTTTCCAGAAAAGCACAGTCCTTCAGGTGAGTTATCATTTGCAAGTGCTGTTCTGGTCACTGAACTAAATTTAAGGCAAAGAAGACAAGTCTAGGAAAGAGGACTCTGTTTTTCCCTTTCCCTTTCACTTGCACCTACCGAAAGAACGCTGGGCTTTCCTGAAGAGATTCAGTACAGAGGGCTTTATGGTTAAGATAAACACTCTTGAAGGTGAGTGATACATATTTTCATTAATTTTTTATTTTAAAAAAATCATCTGGATTTATCTGGCTTCCTGCTTATTTAAATGCCAGTTAGGTGACCAACTCTCCCATTTGCCCAGGATTGTCCCCATTTTGGCATTGAAAACCCCATATCCTGGGAATGCCAATGACCAATCAAGTCGACTTGTCAGCTCAAAAAAGCATTTGAAGATCTTTTTTTGTTCGTTTGTTTGAAATCAGAAGAGGTCACCTCCTGGGAAACAGACTCCCCTTGGGGAGATTGCCACTCTGCTCACTATTAGCAAGTGTGGCCCTGAAGACCCTGTGAAGGGAGGTGTCCCCTGCTGGGAACGCCTGATTTGACAAGGAGGAAATGGGAGGGCACTGAGAAGACTTTCAGAGAGGGCCGCCCCGCCCCACGAGCCTGCAAGTGCGTGTCTTAGCATCCTTCCTATAATGTCCCTTCCTATAATGACCCTTGATTTGGGTCAGGCTCTGGATCCTCCAACAGACCCCACAGGCCAGTTCCTGTGTCCCCAAGTCACCATCAAGTCTGCATCTAGACAGTCCTGAGGGTGTCCCCATACAAGGGAGCAGCCCAGCATGGGGGCTCCTCTGGGACACATGGAGAGGCTGCCTGAAGCCTCTGTTGATGTCCCTTTTCCTCAGATCAAGGGTCTTTTGCTGTTTTTGTGGTGTCCACAGACCTCATGGGATTGGCCCACCGCAGGCAGGTTGAGTTTCTGGTCACAGAGGACGCAGCGTAGCCTGTTTCCACACCCAGTAAGTGAATGTGAGGACCCATCAGGGCTGGGGGCATTTGGCTTTCAGGCTGGCCTCCTGAGGCCGCAGTGCTCCTTCCGTGGGTCAGGTCTCTCAGGAGATGGCGGTGAAGATGTTGGCTGGACTGCAGTCATCCGAAGGCTTCACTGGCGCTTGGAGCATCTGCTTCTGCGATAGTTCATCACACGGTTGTCGGCTGGAGGCCTGTTTCTCACCATGAGGACCTCTCTGTAGGGCTGCTTGAGTGTCTTCTTACCGTGATGGCTTCCCCTGCAGTAAGTGATCCAGGAGACAGATAGCAAGAAGGAAGCCACAACGCTGTTTGAGACTCGACCAGGCACCATTCTTTCTTCCATATTCTATTTGTTGGAAGAAAGTCACTAAGTCCAGCCTACACTCCAGGGGAGGGGAATTAGGGAGGGAAAAGAAATCAAAGGATTTCTGGGCATATTTTAAAACCACAGTTTCCCAAAGCATTAAGTGTCTGGATGGGGAATGAGTTTCCGCAAAGTTTGGTTCTAATAGTAACACGGGAGGAAGAGCAGGGGCTTTGAGTAAATCTGAGTTTGAAACCAGGCTTTGCTCCTTTCCATTTCCTGGGATCTGGAGCAAAATGATCACCTCTAAGCCTTGGTTTCTTCATCTGTAAAATGAAAATAACAATAGTAATTCTTTCAAAGAGTTATTATAATTCAAACGAGATGACCCATGCAGGGACAAACTCAAATTATATGGGGCCCGACACTTTTACAACCTGACAGGGCCCTCTTTAAGAAAGGAGAATGCAAAATTACAAGTGTAAGTTAGGCACAGAATGAACGTTTATTTAGAATTAGAAATGACAAAAAAGCACCACACATTTTAAAAGCTGATAAATACCACAAATATCACAAAATTCAGAAAAACGACAATTAAAAAAATCACCTAAACAGAACCTCTTGAAAATACCTTCTTTCTTACATTTTGACTGCATACTTTTTGATCCCTTGTCAACATGACAAAGATTTTGCAATATTTTCCATAGTCAGGGGCGCCGGGCTGGCTCAGTCGGTGGAGGGTGTGACTCTCGATCTCAGGGTCATGAGTTCAAGCCCCACATCGGGTGTAGAGATTACTTAAGAATAAAATCTTTAGGGGAGCTTGGGTGGCTCAGTTGGTTAAGAGGTTGTCTTCGGCTCAGGTCATGATCCCAGGGTCCTGGGATCAAGCCCCACATCAGGCTCCCTGTTCAGAGGGGAGCCTGCTTCTCTCTCTCCCTGCCTCTCCCCCTACTTGTATAAATAAAATCTTTAAAAAAATAAAATAAAATCTTAAAAATTTTTTTTCCATAGTCAGAAGAGAAAGATAATTTGGTCTTTCTTTAGCATGGCTGATTAAAAATTTGGTTTTTATTATTTATTTATTTATTTATATATAATTTATTATTCAGCCTCACAACCCATTACTCAACATGTCAGGCATTTGTTGTCAAATCTGGAAAACCTCCATCAGATTTAACATATGAGCTCAGGGCTTCAAGTGTTTCTGTGTGGTGAACTGATGGCACCCATTGCCCAGGGCTGTTGGGGAAGTCTGCGTGAGGGAGGGGCTGGAAGCTTCAGCTCCCCTGGCGGTCCTCGCCTGGAGGTGGGTATGTGTGGAGCAGGAGCTCAGGAAATGGCTGAAGCGAAGACAGCTCTTGGCTTTCTGCTCCATTGCCTCAGGCCAAGTCGAGAACGTCTTGTCCTTGGTTCCATCATCTTCTCCGGAAGCCTCTCGAGCGCCCCTGCCCCAGAAGGCAGGGATAAAAATACCCACCCTGGGTGGGAAGAATACTGGACTCAGAATGAAAAGACCTGTCTTTGTCACTTACCTGCGGGACTTTGGTAAATTACCCAACCCCTCTGTGTGTCAGTTTCTTCATCTCTGAGATAGGCACAGCTAGGCCAGTATCAAGGGCTGTTGTCTATTAACGGCAGAATATCAGTACAAGGGCTTTGTAAATTACAAAGCCATTCTTACTAATGTGAAATGTTTTTATTTTGGTGCCTAGAAATTATGGAGGAATCAGTTTGGACACTCTCCAGTGTTTGTGAGCATCTTAAATTCTTTGTTCTCTGTGGTCTAAATGAACTGGAAATTCAGACTGGACTTTAATCAAATCTGGCATAAAGGACCGGGACAACAAAATTATCCACTCTCTCCACAGAAAGGTACTGGGTTCTAGCTATTGCCATACTTGTGCTGGAGATGGGGATTACCAAGACAGACAAGACAGTCCTGACCCTTCAGATCTGTAGCACAGGTCGATGAAACCCCCGACCGACATCTGGGTGATGGGTTCAGCTCCTGCTCAGTTTACAACCTTGGCCTCCCTGTGCCTCAGTGTCTCCTCTGCCAGCAGCCGTTGCTAACTGCTGGAGAAAGGTGTCCACACAAACGAGTGAGAGCCAGCACATCTTGGAGAATACCCCACAGAGCCATCAGAGGGTTGCGAGGAGCCCTGCTGAGACTGGCTGTTACCGGGGATTTTTCAAGATGCTTTGAAGTGCCGCCAGGCCAGGACGAGGGAGGCTGCCCCATCTTGGCGGTGCATTCACTTGTAATTTACTCCTCCATGTGGGCTCTGGAGCTCCAGTCTCATAAGTAGGTTGGCTGCTCAATCCTGCCCTGGAAGATGGGCGGAGGGAGGGGGCTGGAGGGGGGGAATCACTAAATTAAGAAGGTCCCTGGGAGTGACTGGCCTACAGACATGACTGAGTCCCCTAGGTTTCTCTCCTTAAAGCATAAATATTTCCAACTAAGGTCACAGACTCCCTCCTCATAAAATCAATGAAACCACAAGGGAAAATGACCTCCCGCTTGACTGCACCAGAGATATCTCAAAGGGAGCCACTTCCCCTCCCGCAGGAGCAACAGTGCTAGGGCTCAGGATCTGAGACCCAGGCACTGCCACGGAGAACCTGAGGCTAAGAAGAAATCAGGGGGGTTGGCTAAGAAGAAATCAGGGGGGTTGGGCGTGTGTCTAGATCTCTTTTGACTTGCTGTGTTTGGGGATCGCTTCTGCGTCACCCTGCTGCAACATGAGACTTTCCTGGAGTCAGACCTGGGTTCAGGCTCCAGCTCCTCTAATTCCGGGCTGGGTGTCTTTGGGCAAAGCAGGCTCCCTCCACCCCAGTCTCCTCGTCTAGTGCAAGGAGGATGCTAAAGCCCAGTCGGCCTGCCCCGAGGGCAAGGTGACAAATCAAGACAACTCTCTGTGCAAATGTAAACCGTACAGCTCTCAATAGGTAACAGCTCTTATTATGAAAAGATAAAAGCACCAATCCCACTAGTGTACTTGTTAGAACTCCTTACACTGTAACTGACAGAAAACCTACCTCAAACTGGCTCAAACCACAGTTGACTTACATCATTGAAAAGGATGGATTCAGGTGAGGACTAGATTCAATGTCACCAAGGCCAGCTCCTCCCCATTCCCCCAGTGACTGCACGTCTCACATTCTTGACAAGATGCCATTCAGAGGAAGGTTAAAGAGAGATGGAGGGAGAGGGGAGAGGAACTCCTCTTTTTCCAGACTCAGCATATGTGTTCGCTTTCATTGGCTCACTTTACACAGCCAGGGGACCAGCTATGCTGACCCGCTGAAGAGAATCAAGGACCATCCCTAGATCTGCACGATGCCAACCAAATCACATTTGGAGGGGTCACTTTATCAGAAGAAGAGTGAGCAAATGCCGAATTGCACAAACATCCAACCAGTACAGCCCATCCCCTTTAAATGCCCAATATCCTCACTCGCTTGTCTCCCCATAAATATACCTTCAAAAATCTCCACTCTCTATATGAACACAGTCAACCTCTTTTCCCCAAAAAGACAAGCCAGGATTTCGTACAGTCTGGTTCTCTGGGTGATTTGCGGTCTTCATGCAGGGAGTTGCTATGGTCCTGTGAGGTCCAGTGAGGCTAAATGGTAAATTTAATCCCCACTGATGTACTTGGTAAACAGTAATGGAGGGAGAACAGGCTAATTGCAGTTAAAACTCTCATTTGGAAAAGGAAAGGGTAGGATACAACTCTCAGCAGTCACCATGTCACACTCTGCCAGAAATCACACGGACATCTTTCCTCAGCAGCAAGTATCTGTCCTGGCCAGTGCTGTCCTCCAGAAGGCTTCCCCTTCCCCTGTGCCCTGCTTGTCTCTTTGGGAAAATCCCTTCTACGTTGTCCTTCATAGACCGTATGACAGGAGGAGGATGCTCTTTTTGCGGGCCGCACTGTTTTATTAGTTCTCTTCCTGCTGCTATGGGTTCTGGAGTAGAAGTCACTATCGTAGACCATTGTGGACCAGTTTGAGGTTTCTCTGGCAAAATGATGCCCTTAAAAAGTGAATGGAATCCTGGTTTATTTGCATTGGTTAATGCCATGGATCGTAATGAGAGTCCGGGATCTTACCACGTCCTAGTCTTTGAACTAAAACCTGCCTGGGGACAGGTATGGCCTGGCAATAGGCCCAGGTGTTCTGGCCATCCTTTAGTGTCTATCTTGGCCTCTACTAGAGAATAATCTAAAACAACAGGCTAGGTGGAGATGACTGACAGAACTACCTTCTTCCTCACAATAACAACAAAAATAATAGGAACAACTTCTACTGATTGCTTACTGTCGGGCAGGCACTGTTCTAAAGGCTTTATGTGGACAGTAACTCACTTAAACGTCACAGCAGCCCTATGAGACAGCTCCTGTCTCCCTTTTGCAAACACTAGTCATGGAGCAGTGAAGAATCTGCTCCCAAGTGGCACAGCCGCAATGCACACCCAGGCAGCCTGGTTCCATGGTCCTAGTGGACCACTAGCTGCTGTTCTTTGCAGCTCCCTGGCTACATCCTGCAACATCTCCCCAAGGCGCACGTTGACTTCTTTGTCGGAGGCATCACAGGAGGGACCTAAGAAGGGGTCTCTCCCAGGCCTTAATCTTACTTCCTGCTTGGTGTTTCTGTTTCCACTACGGAACTACTTCTTCTTCTTCTTCTTTTTTTTTTTTAAAGATTATTTATTTGACAGAGAGAGAGAAAGCGAAGCGGGCAGAGTGGCAGACAGAGGGAGAAGCAGGTTCCCTGCTCGGGAGCCTGATGTGGGACTTGTTCCCAGGACTCTGGGATCACAACCTGAGCCAAAGGTAGGCGCTTAACCAACTGAGCCACCCAGGTGCCCATCCCCACTACAGAGCTAACTTTCTTCTTCTAAGTAACTTTCTTCTGCCAAATTTGATTTGAGGGTACAGAATTGAGATTTTCCTGGACTCTCAGACAATTGTAACTGCAGACTGTTAGCAAAAAGGTAACTCTTAGAAATCTGTATTTTTTCCTTCTCTTACTTTTGGATGGATTGGGTTCAGCTTAATCTAACCGTTCTTAGAAGACCTTGCTGAAGAAGTTACCAGCACACACTCCAAAATTTGAGATTTTCTTACAATATCTTTTAATGTTAGTGCTTCTTGGGAAGCACACAGTATGAGTCTCAAAGCTCAACAGGGTCACAGGTTAACCCACTGTTTATTCTAACATGAAAATGAACTACTAAATTCTCGTATCAATTCTTACCTTCACCCAAATCTCTCAGCTTAGCCTTGTAACATCCCATTTATGGTATTAGATTCTGTATCAGGAATCTTTTGGTGGTGACTCAAACTCACTTAAGCAGAAAAGACATTTATTGGAAGGCTCCTGGGGGCTCAGAGAGCTGACTGGAGACTGGGGATTATGGTTGAGGAACATCAACAGGGATCCCTTTGGCGTGGCTGCCTTGGTCAGTGCTGCAGCTGATCCCTGCTCAGTTGCTCTCTGCTCAAGATTCTGTTTCCAGGCAAGGGGCATCAGACTGGTCAGGCTTGGGTCACCTGCCCACCGGGGGTACAGAGGCCCCACCAGACTATGCTTGGTGCAGAAGAGATCATTCCAATAAAGGCAACAAGGTTGCTGTTCGGGAGGAGAAGGGGATACAGAGCAGTCAGAATCCAACCAACTCCCCTTCTACTCAGCAACACTGATCACATGGCTCGGTAGCTGTCACAGCACATTCGGTCCTGGCAGCTGGATCAGAGTGAGAACGTGCTGGATGGAGGCCTGGAGGAAATCTACAGCAGTTAGGTGGATGTTAAGGACGACGGACGTTCCCAGCCTACACTTGCCCTTAGACGTCACCTTCAGGGACAGAATTCCACGCTAGATCTGATTTACTGTGGTAAGCGTTAAGGCGCTTAGGGGTAAAATGGAACAAAACAAAATTTTGCTTTAGTTGATGTTAGCTTTGCTTGTTTATTTCAGGTGTTTGTATCTAAGGGGCAAATACAAATACATTTAGCTGTCAGCATATAATTGTGTTCTCAGAAGCTAGTGATTCATTCCCTTATTCATTGATGTAACAAATCACGTCATGGATATTTATTTACTGAGAACCTTGGTCCTGGGTACCGTCTAGGAGCTGAGGAGATACAAACAGGGAGGGCATGATCTCTGTCCTCCAGGTGTAATGTCCAGGTAATGACAGAAGTCGTACGAATACTTCAGTCTACTTGGAAGGAACGGTTCAACACAAAGGCTCTGAAGTCAGACACGCAATAGTGCAGCTCTGGATTTGAACCCTGGCCATGTGACCTCTGGCCAGTTACGGACTCTCTCCAAACTTCAGTTTTCTCATCTGGATAATGGGGATAATAATAGCTCCTAATTCAAAGAGTGGCTATTCTCCTCAAGTACATTAGTAGTTCCATGTAATCCCAAACTCCCAGCATTTTTTAAAAATGGAAGTTGAGGGGCTCCTGGGTGGCTCAGTCGGTTAAGTGTCTGCCTTCGGCTCTGATCATGATCCTGGGGTCCCAGGATTGAACCCCACATCGGGCTTCCTGCTCAGTGGGGAAGGTGCTTCTCCCTCTCCGTCTGCCCCTCCCCCCACTCATTCTCTTTCTCTCAAAATAAATAAAATCTCTTTTTCAGAATGGACGTTGATAAGCAGAGTGAATCTAAAATATATAAGGAAATAAAAAGGGCTAAAAATAGCCAAGACAATGTCAAAGAAGAACAGAGCTCGAAGGGTCATGCTACCATATAACACAATGTATTGTAAGGCTATGGCCCCTCCAACAGTGTGGCTTTGGCCCAAGGGTAGACAAATAGACTAAGGGAAGAGTCTGGAAATAGACTGATGTGTATAGTTCACTTAATGTATTAATTTATGACAAAGATAATATTGCAGAGCTGTGGGGAAAGGATTTTTTTTTTTTTGTAACAATATTTGTCCTGTTGTATCTTGCTTATCTCACGTAGCACCGTGTCTTCAAGACTCATCCATGCCGTAGCGAGTGTCAGAACTTCATTTCTTTTTAAGGCTGAACACTACTCCATTGTATGTATGTACCACATTCCATTTATCCATTCATCCACCAGAGGACATTTGTGTTGTTTCCAGCTTTTGGCGACTGTAAATCATGCTGCTTTGCATGTTGGTGTACAAATTTCTGTTCAAGTTCCTATTTTCAGTTCTTCCAAGTTTATACTCAGATGTGAAATTGCTGGGTCATTTGCTAATTCTGTGTTGAATTTTCTGAGGATCTGCTATCCATTTTCCACTGTGGCTGCACATTTTACGTTACCATCTACCTTATACAAGATTTCCAATTTCTCTACATCATTGCCAACACGTATTTTCTAGTTTTTTTGTTTGTTTTTTTGTTTTTGTTGATAGCCATCCTACTGGGTATGACCTAGTTTTGTTTTGTTTTTTAAGGGGGGCGGTGACAGGGAAAGAGAGAAGGAGAGAGAGAATCTTAAGCAGGCTCCATGCTCAGCACGGAGCCAAACGTGGGGCTCCATCTCACGACCCCGAGATCATGACCTTAGCCAAAACCAAGAGTTGGACACTTAACCGACTGAGCCACCCAGGTGCCCCCTGACCCCGTTTTTTAAATTTATTTTTTGTATTGCTAAATGGGTGTCTCACTTTGGCTCATCATGGTCACTGGTCACTATATATGAAATTTAAATTAACATTTAGTGGGTGTTTGCCACATAATAGCATTGAACTGAGTAATTTATTACCTTACTTAATCACCATAACAATAATTTTTTGGCAAACACTTAATTGAAATACGACATGCATACAGAGAATTGTGCAAATCATAAGTGTACCCACTGATGCATTTGCACGAAGTGAATACACCTACATGGCCACACCTAGATAAAAAGCTAAAACATCAGGGGCGCCTGGGTAGCGCAGTCGTTAAAGCGTCTGCCTTCGGCTCAGGGCGTGATCCCGGCGTACCGGGATCGAGTCCCACATCGGGCTCCTCTGCTGTGAGCCTGCTTCTTCCTCTCCCACTCCCCCTGCTGTGTTCCTTCTCTCGCTGGCTGTCTCTCTGTCACATAAATAAATAAAATCTTTAAAAAAAAAAAAAAAAAAAGCTAAAACATCAGCTCTCCAGAAATCCCCTCTCTTACTGCTGCCCAGTCCCTCACTCCCCACCAACCCCCAGTAGAAAGCCATGATAACTAATAACTTGACTTTAAACTCATAGATTAGTTTTCCACGTTTTTGAATTTTATATCAAAGGAATCATAAAATACAAAATCTTTTGTGTATTGCTTCTTTTACTACATATATGTTTATGAGGTTCATTCATGTTTTCACATGTAATAATAGCTCACTTATTAGCATTGCTAAATAGCATTCCATTTAATGACCATATCACTATTTATTTATCCATTCTACTGTTGAGGGATATTTTGGCAGCTTCCTGCTTTAGGCTATTAGTAACAGTTCTGCTGTGAACTTTCTTTTGGTCAATGTCTTTTGATGAATATATGCCCACGATTCTATTGGTATTCACCCAGGAGTAGGACTGCTAAGTCATAGGGTGTGCAAGGATTTAGCTTCAGTGGCTACTTCCAAAGGGTTTGGTAAATATACACCCTCCACAGAATAGGAGAGTTCTAGGAGCTCCAGCCACTTGCCCACGTTTCGCGTTGTTTCTCTTTTTCATTTTAGCCATGTTTGGTGAATATTATGGTCTAGATGCATTCCCCCGCCCCATACAATTCATATGCTGAAACCTAATCCCCAGCATGATGCTATTTAGTGGTGGGGGCTTTAGGAGGTGATGACGGGATTGGTGCCCTTATAAAAGAGGCCCTAGAGACATCCTTAGCCAAGGTGACAGCTAGAAAGCACAGTGTGTGGACCAGGAAGTGGGTCCTCACCATATACCAAATCCACGCCTACACTGTGGGACTTCCCAGCCTCCAGAACCATGAGAAATGAATGTCTGCTGTCTAAAAGCCACTCCAGGGGCATCTGGGGGGGGGGCTCAGTCATTAAGCGTGTGCCTTCAGATCAGGTCCTGATCCCAGGATCCTGGGATCGAGCCCCACATCCGGCTCCCTGCTCTGCTGGGAGCCTGCTTCTTCCTCTCCCACTCCCCCTGCTTGTGTTCCCTCTCTCGCTGGCTGTCTCTCTCTCTGTCAAATAAATAAATAATATCTTTAAAAATAAATAAATAAAAACAAAGAAAAGCCTCTATGGTGTTTTCTTACAGCAGCACGCAGGGCCTGAGGCGGTGACCGTGTAGTGGTATTGCACTGTGCTCTGAATTGGCATTCTCTGGGAAACAGTGAAATTGAGCACTATTTCATACATTTATTGGCTGCTTGGATATCTTCTTCTGGGCAGTGTCTGTTCAAATCTTTTGCCCACTTTTCTATTGCGTTGTCTTCCTTTTTTCTTATTAATTGTGAAAGTCCTTTATTCTGAAAATGAGTCTTTGTGTACCATATATTGCAAATATCTTTTCTCACTTGCCTTTCACTCTCTTAATGGTGTCTTTTGATGAAGAGAAGTTTTAAAGTTTAATCTAATCCAGTTTACTGTTTTATTTTTTAAAATTAAAAAATATATATTTATTTGAGAGAGAGCTAGGAAGAGAGGCAGAAGGAGAGGGGAAGAAAGTCTTAAGCAGACTCCGCCACTGAGCTTGGGGCTCAGTCTCAAGACCCTGAGATCAAGACCTGAGCTGAAACCAAGAATTGGAGGCTTAACTGACTGCGCCACCCCGGCGCCCCAGTCAACTGTCTTGTTTTAATGATTAGCACTTTTTGTATTCTATTCAAGAATCTGCCATCCTCCAAGGTGATGAAGACATTTTGTTTTATCCTACAATATTTATTAGTTTTTCTTTTACATTCAGCTTTATAAGGCATCTGAATAAATCTGAATATATTTCTATGTATTATGTAAGGTAGGGATTTGAAATTCACCTTTTTTCCATACAGATAGCTAATCAAAAATGAATTAGGTTGTGAATTTGGCCTAGTCCAAATACTACCTCCTTTCTGAAATAGTCCCACGGAATCCTAGTTAGAAATAACTAATTCTTCATCAGGCTCCTCTGCGAGGAGCCTGCTTCTTCCTCTCCCACTCCCCCTGCTTGTGTTCCCTCTCTCGCTGGCTGTCTCTCTCTGTCAAATAAATAAATAAAATCTTTAAAAAAAAAAGGAGGGGGCGCCTGGGTGGCTCAGTCATTAAGCATCTGCCTTCAGCTCAGGGCGTGATCCCGGCGTTCTGGGATCGAGCCCCACATCAGGCTTCTCTGCTAGGAGCCTGCTTCTTCCTCTCCCACTCCCCCTACCTGTGTTCCCTCTTTCGCTGGCTGTCTCTCTCTGTCAAATAAATAAATAAAATCTTAAAAAAAAAAAAAGAAAATAACTAATTCTTTTTAAATAATGCGATACATATTTGCGCATCTAGTATTTGCTAGTTTAGCTAGGTTGCTAAGGAGAGAACTCTCTGAGAGCAGACACTTGAGCTCGGATCTGAGAGAAATGACGGAGTTGGGGAAGAAAATTTCAGGAAGAAGAAAGGAGCAGGGAGGTGCAAGCTTGACATGGCCAAGGAACAAGAAGGCCAGCGCCGCTGAAGGATAATGTTCAAGAGGATGTGAAGCACAAGATAATTCTCACATGTGAGATCAAAGGAAACACAACCAGACTGGTATCCCCGCAAGACGACAAAGCCATGCCTACAAAGTTCTGAGGGAAACTGTTGTTCAACCTGGAATTTTTGCATTAAGACTGAGGGCAGAATGAAGACATTTCAGACTTACAAGAACTCAGAAAGTTTACCTATGAAGCAACTTGCCTTAGGGTTTTTACATGGCGGTCTACTCCGATAGGGTGAGGACAGGAAGAGGTAGGGGCCTACCCAGGAGGACGGTGAAGCGAAGCGCCGCTGTGAGAACACAGCATCTCCCCCGGACAACAAGTGGTTCAGAATGGAGCAGGTTTGGAAGAGGTTTTTGAGTATTTTTAGCTTTTACTTGTGCCCCTCCAATCCATTGTCCACCATGTTGCTCAAGTAAACTTGGTAAAATTTTAGATTACTCCCCCTTCAGGTTAAAATCCTTCGATGGCTCCCCATAAGTTTCAGAATAAAACACAACTTTCAGTGTGATATAAAAGGGCCTTTGTTAGTGACCTCTGCCCGTCTGTCACCACTCTGGATGGCCACTCGTACCCACTCCTCCAATCGCTCGTCTTTTTACAGACTTCTTAAAGCTCTCTGCCATAGCGAAGCCTTTGTAGCTACTGCTCTTTCTCGGCAAGGAAGCCAGCCCTTCTTCCCCTCCTATCCCTGGAAGATTCTTGTCTTTCAAACTTCATCTTCTTGGGGAAAACTTGTGCTCTCCCACCCACCACTGGCTTCTGTGTCCTTGGTTTTACCCCATGATTTCTCTATGCCTCTCCCCTCTAGTACTAATCTGTCTCTTTTTCATTTTTTACATATTTATCTGTTCTCCTCACTACCTTATAGTCTTGAGAGTAGGGAATGAATTTTTTTTTAAATATAGTCTCCATGCCCTAGCATGGAGCCCAACATGGGGCTTGAACTCATGACCCTGAGAGCGAGACTTGAGCTGAGATTAAGAGTCAGAGCTTCACCGACTGAGCCACACAGGTGCCCTGGGGCTGCACTGTAATCATTGTTGAAGTTTCTATGATGGCTTCTCTGTGGTCAGATTTGGGTAAAATCTCAGTGGCATCATTTGCTATGTTGTCTTGGGAACTCTGAGTCTCACTTTCCTCACTTGCAAAATGATGTGGTCTTTTTATCTGCAGCACTTGGCACACAGAAAGTGCCCAGTAAGTTGTGCGGAATGAATCCATGCAGATGCGCAGAGTTCCCAGGGTAGGAGCCTCTCAGCAGGGGAGGGAGGATGACTCACTTCAATCAATCTTGATTCCTCCCTTGCCCTCCCAAGGAGGAGTGCTCAGCTTTCTCTCTTAAGACCGTTATGCCTTGAGGGTGGTGGGGGAAAATCTGAAAAATGCAGGCTCTTTTCTTTTTCATGTTTATCCATGTGTTGACCTAAGGAATTCAGGATATCTCAGAGGGCAAAAATTTCCCAAACATGCCATTGTCTGACCATTCTTACCAAACTATCTAAACATGGTGTTGCTTTAGGGCCTAAATTTTCTTAGATGTGGATGTGTTAGTTATAAACTGCCCAGAGGAGGCAAAAGGATCATGTACCCATTCTGCAGATGGAAAACCTGGTAATCTTCTCTAAACTCCTCAGAGCCCAAGAACTCACATACTTTGTTAAGAATCTACCCAGAAGAGGGGCGCCTGGGTGGCTCAGTCAATTAAGCAACTGCCTTCAGCTCAGGCCATGATCCGGGGGTTCTGGAATTAAGCCCCATGGTGGGCTCCCTGCTCAGAGGGGAGTCTGCTTCTCCCTCTGCCCCTACCCCTATACCTATCCCACCCCTGCTTGTGTTCTCTCTCTCAAATAAATAAATGAAATCTTAAAAAAGAAAAAAAAAAAAAAAGGAATCTACCCAGAAGAGGTCCCCAGCACCCCTGCACTGAGTGTCTCCTCTCCCCCAGTTAAATGAATATTCTCTTTTTGTTCTTATGGTGGAGGCAGCATCCCCATGGGGCTGCTCTACTGTGAATGAGTTTCTAGAAGCAAGAAAGAGAGCTAACCCTTCTCAATGTGTTTACAAGACCTGGAGCAGAGTCACAGAATGGATTGTGAACTGGTACATGAAGGTTCATAGCAGCATTATTCATAACAGCCAAAAACTGAAAACAACCCAAATGTCCATGAACCGATAAATGGGTACATAAAATGTGGTATATCCCTACAATGGAATATTAGCAGAAAAAAGAATGAAGTACGGACACGTGCTGCAACCTGGATGAATCTTGACCTTATATTCAGTGAAAAAAGCCAGACACAAAAGATCACATGTTATATGACTCCACATATATGAAATGGCCAGAGCAGGCCAATTTATAGAGACACAAAGCAGGTTAGTGGTTGCTTAGGGCTGGGGGTGGTGGTCGGGAGCAATGGGGGAGTAGCCCCTGACGGGTGTAGGGTTTCTTTTTGGGGTGACGAAAACGTTGTAAAATTGATTGTACACAACACTGTGAATACACCAAAAGCCACTGATCTGTACACTTGAAATGTGTGAATTGTAGCTCAAAAAAGCTGTTTAGAAAGAAATGGATCTAATATATACAATGGAATATTACTCAGCTATCAGAAAGAACAAGTTCTCAACATTTGCTGCAACATGGACGGCACTGGAGGAGATAATGCTAAGTGAAATAAGTCAAGCAGAGAAAGACAATTATCATATGATTTCTCTCATCTATGGTACATAAGAACTAGGAAGATTGGTAGGGGAAGAAAGGGATAAAGAAAGGGGGGTAATCAGAAGGGGGAATGAAGCATGAGAGACTATGGACTCTGAGAAACAAACTGAGGGCTTCAGAGGGGAGGGGGGTGGGAGAATGGGATAGGCTGGTGATGGGTAGTAAGGAGGGCACGTATTGCATGGTACACTGGGTGTTATACGCAACTAATGAATCATCGAACTTTACATCAAAAACCGGGGATGTTCTGTATGGTGACTAACATAATATAATAAAAAAACATTAAAAAAAAAAAGAATACTTACATAAAGGAAGAATGAAGGGGGGGTAAACAGAAGGGGAAATGAACCACGAGAGACTGTGGACTCTGGGAAACAAACTGAGGGCTTCAGAGGGGAGGGGGGTGGGGGACTGGGATAGGCCGGTGATGGGTAGTAAGGAGGGCACGTATTGCATGGTACACTGGGTGTTATACGCAACTAATGAATCATCGAACTTTACATCAAAAACTAGAGATGTACTGTATGGTGACTAACATAACAATAAAAATAAAAAAAATAAAAATAAAAAAAATTTAAAAAAGAGTAGGCATATATATAAGTAAAAAAAAAAAGAAAGAAAAGAAAGAAATGGATCTAGAGAAGAGCTGGGTGGGGAGAAAAAAAGACCGGATTGTGCTCTCCCATGGATCTCCTCCTGCAAGCACTCATTCTGCAGGAAGAAGAATCAAGATCCTAACAGTGGTTCTGAGACCGATTTCTGATCATCAGGCCTTCCTCTCCCCCCAGTAGAGAAGAGTTAGTTATCAGAGTGGGCTCTAGCTGGGTCGTCTTTAAGGTTAACTTTTGCAAACTATTGCTAACTTTTGATTCTCCCTTTCCCTTCTTTCTGTCTTCTTCTCCTTCTCAGGGACCCAGTTGTCCTATGGGTAGACCAGGTGCACCACAACGTGGATCACAGAACTGGGGCAACCAATCTGTCTGGAAAGTGCGTTGAGTACAACACTGGTTCAGGGTACAGTGCCCTGAATTCAAGGTTCACCTTCAGTGTTTCTCTGCAGGAAGCTATAAGGATGGTCCCTTCCTGTAGAAGCTCGTGGTCGGTAGGGAGATTGGCCAGTTCATGCCAAGAAAGAGCTCAGGATGCAGGCGTTTCTGCTTTTTCTTCTCCATGAGGGATTGAACATGAGGCTGGCCAATGGAGGTCAGCTTGGCAAGAGGCACAGTACCAACCTTCACACGTATGCAACCAAATTTTGTTCAACACGTAACATTTACTTTTCTTGCAAATGACTATCTATGGCCATTCTCTGTCAGATTGAACATTGAGACTATTTCTCAAAGGAGTGCAGGTCCAACTTACTTTAAGAGCGAGGAGGCATAGGGCAAGGCCACACTTAAGCCCTTGCCAAGAAAGCAAGAGTGAGTACTGGAGTGTTCCAGCACTTGCGTTGATTACTTAAGAGATATGATCAGGGCAGGGACAGCTGGACTCACACAGCGGCATGGGGCAAACCAGGGAGTAAAGGGTTAACTGCCAGGGGGTTTGGACCCATAAGACACTGCTACACTGTAGTTGTTGTGATTGTGTTGTGATAATTGCTGGCTTGTTTCCTGTTGCTTTGAATCTTTTGATTCCTTCAAGTATGCCACCAAAAATTCTAGTATCTGAAAAAGCTGAGAGCCACTGGGTTATCTACTCATTCCCAAAAGTCCCCTCTGATTAAGACAGCCAGATAAGGGGGCGCCTGGGTGGCACAGCGGTTGGGCGTCTGCCTTCAGCTCAGGGCGTGATCCCGGCGTTATGGGATCGAGCCCCACATCAGGCTCCTCCGCTATGAGCCTGCGTCTTCCTCTCCCGCTCCCCCTGCTTGTGTTCCCTCTCTCGCTGGCTGTCTCTATCTCTGTCGAATAAATAAATAAGATCTTAAAAAAAAAAAAAGACTGCCAGATAAAATACAGAACACCTGTTTAAATTTGAATTTCAGATAAACGACGAGTAATTTTTTTAGTGTGTGGTGTCCCATGAAATATGTGTTTGTCTGAAATGCAAGTTTAATTGGGAGTCTTCCATTTTTATTTGAATTTGGCAACCCTACCTGTGATTCCCTTTGCAGAGTGATAAATGCCACCCCAGCTCGGGGTAATGTGTTGTACTGTGCGCCATCTAGTGGCCACATGAACAAGGTGGAAACCAGGAAATCCCTTGAAAATGGCAATGCGAGAAAGTTGAAAAGAAACAGCTCTGTTCTCATTTTTAAGATTCTTTAAAATTTTTTTAAAACCTTACTTCTTTGGATGTGGTGTCTGTGACCCAATCAACAGCTTAAAGTGTCCAGCAAATATCTGAAGTCCCTTGTAAGTCATCGGGTGTTTAAAGGGCAACACTCACCAATCCACCAGTGGAGACCTTGGGCTCCCCCATTAACACATAAATGCAAATGTGCAGCCTTGTCCTTGATCTACTGGGGCTCCTAGTAATTGTTTTATAGTTTCTAGTAATTGTTTTATAATAAGCACGTGGTTGCCAGCAGTACCTAGCATGATATAGGTCAAGCTGGTGTAATTTTATTAAACCCAACTGGGCCCATAGGGAGACACAGAGAAACAAGTATTTCCTGTTTATTGTTTACCCAGGGGTATGGGGTTAAGTGCCAAAGGGAGCTGGCACCATCCAATGAGCCGCTACCTGCAAGCTGGAGTCGCCTGGCATGTTTTTCAAAATACCAGTGCCTCTGCCTTCCCCCTCTCACCTCCCCTCTTCCCCCTGCCCTTCCTCCTTCTCCTCTTCTCCTTCCTGTTCTTTTCAAATGGGGGAGTTAGGGATCTGCATGACATTGCTTTAAAGTGGTGCATTACACAGCTCTGAAGACTGAGTAAGAGATGGACTTTGAAATCAGATTTCCCTTTAAAGCTTGGGATATTTTAGGGACAAAATCTCTCCTCCTCGGTATATCCACAGAGGCCTATCCGCTTTGTTTTGTTTTGTTTAACGGAGAAGGTTGAAAGGCACAGGAGCTTCTCTGTCTCCAATTTTGTTCCTGTGGTTCTGTGATCTCATCACAAACACTCGTTATGAAATGATATAGAAACTCCATTTGCAATTTAGCCCAGAATAAAAGCTCAATTTGTTCTTTGAATAGATTTCAGAATAAATTGAAAGGGAGTTCTGGATAGAAGTTTATTTTCAAACACCCTCCAAATTGACAAGGTAGTTCGATAATTGTAACAGTAATTGTAATAATAATGATAAAAATTACCTGCAACTTATCTAGAGTCTCTTATTTGCTGGATATTAATCAGGACGCTTGGCACACATTCTCTCTCTTTTTTTTTTTTTAACTCTCAAAGCAACCCAGCGGGCTGGGGACCATTACCCATGTTCCACATAAGGAAACTGAGGCTCAGAACCTATATTTCCTCAGATGACACAGCTGGTAAGCAGCAGGGCTGTTTTTAGCTTTGTCTGAATGCAAAGCCTTTGTTCTTCCTTCTCTGATATTCTGCCAAGGCTACAATGCACAGTTCTGCGGGGGTCTTTCCCCTCTAAGCGCACGCTTGGGATGCAGAGCTCACTTCCAAGTCCCTCACATGTTCAATGACACAGTTTCCAGCCACCGTCACCCAGTGTTTTGAGGTACTTGAAACCAGATTTTAAAAATTACTCACTTCCTTCTGGCTGGCTCAAGGAGTCCAAAAGCAGTTTTCATTTTTTTAAAACTTACCTTTGAGGAGCTGAGTCACGCTGGGTCTTACTAGAGCTTTGGTGATGATATTCTAGGCTATTCCTAAGGATCTGTGGAGGACAAACAAGAAAACAAACAACCATCTGTGAAATGAGAAGTGGGGATATTACCAACACCAAAACCGTATTGCAGAATCAATGCATTCCTCGTGCCTCAAGGCCCCGCATGCTGAAATGATGACCCCTCCTCTGCAAAACTTTCCACGACCTGCCTCTGCTGGGGGGCCATGAACTGCTCCCTCCAGGCTTCCAGCGCCTCTCACTCAGGCCTCTGTTCTGCTCAGCCCACTCTGTCAGAAGCAGTGGGCTGTGGGGTGTGTGCAGACACCTCCCTTTCTCTAGACTATGAACTCCCTGGGCTGAGCACAGTGGGTCTAGACTGGCTCAGGCTTCCCCAGTGAGTGTGTGGGTGTCCACGGGGAAGGGGTCCCAGGGCACGTGAGCAGGCAGCAGGCAGGAAGGAGGAGACTTTGCAGGGCTTTGCCTGGGGACTCAGGATGGCTCGGATGCCTCTCTAGGGAGGGCTCTGAAAATCCGAATGGTGTCGTAGGATGGTAAATCGTGTCCATTTCACAGCCTGCGGTTTTTCTGAGCACCCTAGATTTTCCTGAACGCCTTTAGCCTCTCCTCTGTGACCCCCACCCCTCCCCCCTGGCTGTCATAGGACTGAGAACACTCATTCTTTCATTTAGCAAGCACTTCCTGAGAGTCTGTTCTGGGCAGGGTACTGTGCTGGGTGCTGGGGATAAAATGGTGAACAAAACTATCCATGGCTCCTAACCCCACGAAGCTTACAGACAAGGGGAAAGGTTATAATCACTGGGACTAAAAGTGTCCAACACACCGTGAGCTCCTTGAAAGTATAGATTAGGTTGTATTTCCTTAACATTTCCATTTTATTTTTTTCATTTATTATGTAATTCACACACCACAAAATACACACTTTGAAAGTGGGCAATTTTAACCACTTTAGTATATTCTCAAGGTCGTGCGACCCTCACCACATTCTACTCGCAGAACATTTTCATTCCCCCCAAAAGGAAGCCCATACCCATTAGCCACTACTCCCCATTCCCTCCTGCCCCCAATCTCTGGCAACCACCAATCTACCTTCTATTCTGTGGGTTTGCCTTTTCTAGACGTTTCACGGAAATGGAATCATGCAATATGTGGTCTTTCGTGTCTGGCTTCTTTTACTTGGCATCGTGTGACCAGGGTTTGTCCACCCTGTGGCATGGATCAGTGCTTCAAACCTTTCTATGGCCAACAAACCCCGTGATACAAATATCGCACATTCTGTTTCGTGGGTCATCAGTGGCTGGATGGCTACGTTTCCTTCCGCCTGTCTTGCCTCCGTGTCCTCCTCCTTCCCTCTTCTCTTTCTTCTTGCCTCTCTTCTCCATTCCTCCTTCCTTCCCTTATTCCTGCTCTTCTCTCTCAGACGCCTGTGACTCCACACTTATTGTGTGACAGGCATCGTTATTAAGCACCTGATAAAGCCTCCAGCCTGATGTAAATTGAAAGGCACCATGTACCATTTTTTTTAAATGAATGCTTCACTTTAAAACAGGTTTAGATTTGCTGATAAGTTGTGGAGATAGTACAGAATTCCTGTCTACCTGTCACCCGGTCTCCCCTACAGTGATTGTCTTACACACGAGGGTGCATTCGTTCCAACGAAGGAGCCAGGATCGTTACAGAACTGTCAACTAAACTCTACGCTTAATTCAGATTTCACTGGTTTTCCCCCTAATGGCCTTTTCCTGCTCCAGGATCCCACAGTGCCTTTAACCGCCCCGTCTCCTGAGGCGACTCTGGGCTGTGAGGCTCTCTCAGGCTTCTCTTGTTTTGGATGACCTTGACAGTTTTGAGGAATACTGGTCAGGTTCTTTGTAGAATGTCCCTCAGTTGGGTTTTGTCTGTTTTTGTTTCTCGTGGTTCGACTGGGGTTATGGGTTACAGGGGGGATGGCCACGGAGGTGAATAAAGGCATCATTTTTAAACTGCTGTGAGAAGCCTTACAACTAAGAAGTGAGACCAAGTCTGCCGGGATTACTCAGAAAAAGAGAGAGAGAAAGAGGGAGGGAGAGAGAGAGAAGCTTTACTGTTGCGACCCTCAAATGATAAGGGTATGGAAGGACCCCCTGGCCTTTTTCCAAAGAGAGTTGTATGTCCCCTGTCTCTACAGTGGTGAAGAAGAAAGCCTTTATCGGGCACATATACACAACTGGACATTTGTTCTTTCTCTCCCTTTGGCTCTTTGGTGTGACCTTGGGTGAATCGAGCCCTCTTTCTTGGTGTCCACAGAATCCAGCAGTTGTAACCACTGACCTCCAAGGCTTCTTCCTGTTACAACAATGTATGCTCTAAGACATGATCCCTAGTCTCCTCAACACCCAGCACATGCACGGTGTGGTCCCCTCTTCTTCCATGTCAGTCTCAGGTGGTCGGAGTCACATGACATACGCCCCCAGAGAACAGGCCCGCCCAACCCCGTTTTTAAAGCCTCCTTTGCAGACAAACACATGGAGAAAACAGAACCTAGAAGCTTTGATGAGGATCTCCACTCTGAGGAATGTGGTGAGCGCTCTGGAGCGGCGGTGCCCCGAGCAGCACCCCTGTCCCTGGCTGTCCCTGCTCCCCTGCTGACACAGCACGAGGGCCAGAGGGGTGATGGGGGTCACAGGCAGCTCCACACGCTGCACGATGTTGGAGACTCACCCCAAGGGGCTGTTTTGGTTCAGCAGCTCCTGTGGCTGGAACAAGTTAATCACTGATGACAGGAGATTAATTTATAACCGGACAGCAGACAAGATAGTTCAGGCTTGGGTGGAGTGGCACTGAGCTGGGGCACGGGGCGTTGGCAGAGGACGCCTGGTCTGCAGCTTGGCGCGGAGGCTGAGAGCTTCAGAGCCGCACCGCTTCCTAGAGACCAGCTGGACAGAAAAGAGAGGGAAACTGTGCCAGGGACCCTCCTCTCTCTAGCAGATTCGCTGATCTTAGAAGACCTTTCCAGACGACGGCTGAGCTTATTGGAAACGTCCAGTGTGAAAAGTGCAGTTAGGTGGGATATCAGCCTGCCAAGGCAGCCCAGGCCCACTGGCTGAGCTGTATGGGAGGGGACAAAAAGGAGACAGAAGGTGATGGAAAGATGCGCAAGGCTAGCTGGGTGTCCGGAGTGGGGTGTGGGGTGAGAGGTGGTCCCTGCAGCCTGCAGCACCTCGCTCGTGGACTGCTCCCACTCCAGCGAAGGCAGTTCTTTGAGGATCTACCCTCCCACCCCACCTGCACCCCTTTGGTCATTCCCAACGTGACTACCCCCTTCTGGGCCCAAAAAAGATAGAAATGAATCGTGATGTGCAGACCCCTCTGGGGCCTGAACTTCACACTCCAGACATTGCTTTTGCATCAAGTACAAAGACCCTTTCCTGCCACATGGGACACGCATGATGTCTGTGGGCTGCCATTCTGCCAGCGGCAGCAAGCTCGTGTTTCTAGGCAGGACAGTTTGGAATTCTGAAGTCAAGCCCATTTATCAAGGAAGCCCCTGGCAAGACGGCCCTGATGGCACAGGGTTCAGGGGTCTATTCCACGAGGCCGCGGTCTCACTAGAGAAAGAAGATAAGAAAATGCGAGAAGGCAAATGGAACCAAAAATAGGAAGGAAGCCAGATTAAAAATGGGGGTCACTGAAATGCGGGCTTCCCACCCACAAGCGTTCTGGGAGCCCGGCTGAAACATGGATGACTTATGCTTGATCGCCTACCAGGAGCCCAGTCCTTGTCATTTTGATTCAATCTCCTTGTCCTCCCCCCAGAGGCACACCCCCTGCAGTATCCTGTTTCTGTTTTAGTTCATGTGGTTCCTTCCACCCAGAATGCCATTCCCTCCTTTCTTCACCTTGCTCATATTTGCCAAGACCCGGCTGACGCATCATTTCCGCCGGAAAGCCTACCATGAACCTTCAGGTTGGACCTCGCGCTCCTTCTCTTTGGTATCTAAGGTTCCTGATATCTATTGCAACAATATTCGTGGGTTCCCAACCCTGAGAGGCAATTTAGCAATACCGGGAGGACCTTGTTAAAAATACAAATCCTTGATGCCTGAATCTCTTGGGGTGAGGCTTGGGAAGCTGTGTTTTTAAGTCTTCACATGTGTTTTGGATGCCAGGCCAGGGCTGGGTATCTCTTGTCTAGTCTGTGTCCCCTGGGCCTGGGCTCAGGGCTTAGGTCATGGAGAGCACACGCCACTGTGCCCAGACAGCCCCTAGGCCTGGCAGAAAGGGATACAGAAGGGCAAGACCCATGGCCTTTGGTTCAGATTGTTTCCATCCATTCATAGCTCCTGCCTCATGCCCCAGATGCTGTCCTAGGGATAGAAGAGCAAAACCCAACACAGCTGCCCTCACACAGCTTACAGGCTACTCGGGAGACAGAGGCCAATCACATCACCTACACACGTTATGGCAAAGTGCAACGTGAGCGTTATAAAGGAAAAGCAAAGCTGCTCAGAAACGCTGTGACAGGAACGCTGGCGGAGGCTGGGAGGCCTGGGAAGGCCGGGCAGAGCCCTAAGTGAGGAATCGTGGAGGACAGAGAGGAGCATCGAGCAGTTTCTTACTGGGTTATTCTTAGAACCATGCTCTTTTGGAAGCCAGCTGAGAGGCACTGGGGTATAAGCCCCTCCAGACACCAACACGGTCTCCAAGAGGAGCTTCTCCTCACACCTGCCCCACCACCTGGCCTTCACTTCTGCTTTTCTGCTCTCTGCTCTTGCCATGAGCCTTTGGGAGAGGATGTATTTGTAAGCAGAGGAACGACCTGTTTCTCCCCACTGGGGGCTGCCTGCTAGTATATACAGTGCCTCTCCTGGATGAAAAGATACACGTACCTCCCTCTGAACTGCCATAATCTCACACTGGTCATCAGGCTTGACTAGTGAAGTACAGGCTGGATTTAAGCTACCCTCCCCCCTCCGCCTCCCTCCCCCCCACATCAGAGGAGCACTCTTGCACAGTGAACAGCTTAGACAACCTTGTGTGGTGGCCCTGCTGCCGTCTCGAGCAGGACGTTCTGGCTTCTTGGCTCTCCCTTATAGCTGGAAGATTCCTTTATCCTAGAAGGAGATAATTACATCTTCTATGGGCATAAATCTGTTTGGACATTTAGAGAGGAATTTATATGTATTTTCTGGAGGACTGGGTGTTTTTCTTATCTAAATTGAAAAGAGGATTCTTTTAAATATGATCCAAGAGAGTTCTTTCATATGGTAATCACACATACTCCGGCTGATAAGCCCTAGACTTGGCATAAGGTTCAAAGCAGAAGTTGTGTTCAGATGAGGCACAGGGATGTTTTTTGATCTGATTTGCTTTTAGCTGCTGACATTGGGATAATTTTGGCTTCTGAGTGGCAGGGAGCCTCAGAAACCTGGGAAAATGAGATCTTTTTAAAGAAAGTCCGAGCTACCTAGAATGGGTGGAAGGGTCCTTGTTACCTTTGGGAGCTCGGAAAAAGCAGCATTCTCTGGTGGAAGAAAACTCTTGTCACACGCTAGCCACAGAGGATTTGAGCTGGAGTAGCCTTTGAGAGGCACCTGATCCAGATCCTTCTTTCTGCCAGTGGGGAAACTGAGGCTCAGAGAGAGAAAGTGGATTGGCAGTGGGCGGAGCCAGTTGACACCTGACAGGTACTTTCTTCTGTCCCCAAACCTTGCTGATGGCCCGCAGTGTCCAGTATGAGGATGGTGTGAGCTAACTGGGTGGCTGTGTGTATGGAGAAGGCGAGAAGGGGGCATATAGGGCTAAAGACATGGAATCTTGCCATGGCCAGCATGGCCCCTCCTCTTTCAGATACAGAATGCTGCTCTTCCTACTTAGGAGGGTTAGGGATAAGCGTCATCGACAGGAGAGGACGCTGGGAAGGGAAGACGGAAGTCATCTGACGGACTCCAGAGAATGCACAGCAAGCCACAGGCCTCGTGGCTGTTTCACTACCACCACGAGTGATGGTAGTAATCAGTTTGGGGGAGGGAGTTGGGTGTCAAAGTGGCATCCTACCTTGGACACTGTGTCTTTCAATGCTTTCAGTTGTGAGGATAAGATGGGCTAAGGGGTGCTCAGCAAATGGTGGCATCTCTCAATAGAGAGCCCGCTAAGGAGAGGGGTGGAGGCAGGGAACTCAGCAATGCTTTCAGGAGGTGTGATTCTCCCCATCTCACAGATGAGGAAACAGGAAACGTTTCCTGCCCGGAGTCATACGGCTTGATAGCAGTGAAGCCGGGCTCTTCCGGTGGTGTGCGGTATCCTCCGAGCCAGGCTGGCGTCTCTCAGGCTCAGCATAATTCCTGCCCGCTCCAGCTGACAGCACCTTTCCTTGCCTCCAGGCCCTGCCTTCCCTCCCCAGAGGACAGGCAGCAGACATGATCCCCAAATTCAAGTGCGTTTGAGCAGCGGTGTGGCGTTGTGCACGAGCCCTGACTTTGCCAGATGCATGTGTGGGCAGCTCAGGCATTTGAGAAGGCTGGAAATGGGAGTCCCCTTCCCAAAGATGAAAGATCAGGGGATGCTGTGGGACATACCCAGGTTTGGTTTTACTCCTACTTGTTTTCCAAAGGCCTAAGCTCCACCAGCACTCCAGGGCCCTGTTCTGAATGAAGCTTAGGACGTCCACACAGACATCTCCAACCGAGGCTGCTCCTGCTTGGCTCCTGAGGGGTCCAGGACGCCTTTCCTTCTCTTGTCTCCTAGTTACTGTGCTTCTGGGGACAAGGAAGGGACAGCTTTGAACAAAGGCTTTCATCATTTCTTTTGTAAAACTCTCCTACAGATTAGGCAACCGGGAGTTTTTCATCAATATCTACTTCTCTAGTGAATTTCAACAAGCTCGAACTCAAAAAAACAAAATTCAACATTTCCATGCCCTGTGGAAGGTGTAGGTAAATGTGGAAAGATGAATTCAAAAGGTGAGCATTTCTAACTCCTGAGGGCACGTGCAGGAATCCCAACCAGGCTGGGAGTGAGGAGACTTCATTTTCAGTCCTTATTCCCTCCTGCTGCCTGTGTGACCCTGGGCAAGTTGATTAACCTCTCTGGGCCTCCATGCTTGCTGAAGCCTCTTTCAGGGCACACGTTTCATCGTTATAAACATGGAAAGAAACCTCTCAGAAATGCAGTTCCTTTGTAGTGCTGAATTTTGCACATTCATCATGGCCAATGATACTTGGGGAGTTTAGAATTTTCTCTTGGTGGGGACAGGGACAGGTGTTTAAAACAAAAAGTTGAGTTCTTTCCAACTGTGGCCTTAAGTCTGGGGGTTTAGGAGGCCAATCAGGCTGTAGAATCATACATTTTACATTGTAGAAATATATCCAATTTGCTTAGAATAAAATCCTGGAGGTAAAGTGTTGTCTCCAAACTCCATTGAGTTGAAGCCTCAGGACTAAGAGCCAGACCGTGTGGTCCAAACTCCTCAGTTGACAGGCGTGGAGGCCCAGAGTCCACGAAGGAAGCACCCCAGGACTCCTGGAGAATTTGAGACGGAACTGGAGTCAGAACCTAGTGCCACTACGTCCAGTCTAACGCTTGCGTCCTCTCTGTGTGAATAAAAGCCGATTTGAAGAGTAAGGGATTATAAAAATCATCCTGTTATCTTAAGAACAGCTTTAATATATGTAAATACAGGCCCAGAGATTTTTTTGATAGCTGCAGTTTAACACGCATAAAACCCTGCCCGTCTTCAGACACCACTATGGACGTTCGATTTGCATTTCCTGAAGCCACCCTGGGAGCAGCTCTGAAATAAATTAAAAAGAACGGTCAAGCCTGAATGCACACTGAGGTTTCCATGTGCTCAACTCAGCAGATTCAGGTATGACCCCTACAGAGCTTGGACTCTGAACGGGCACTAGCATTCTCTACGCTCAATGACCATTTCACACAATGAATTCATCTGTGTAATTGTGCTTAGCTGTCCCAAGATTAACTCCATGTTTGCATGAAGATCAAAATGCTTACTTTAAAAAGTTGGGTTTTCTTCCATTTCTGTCTTATCTCGGGAGGTAGTCATGCTTGGAATTTCCTAGGCTTTTCTTTTTTAAATCTCTAGGAGGGACTAAGAATGTGAGCGCAAGTGGTAGGGGGTGGGGTGCCTCACGGACCTTTTATTGTCTTTTTTTTTTTTTGAAACAACAGTTGGCTCCCGTTCTTCCCTGTGTTGACGTCCTCTTGTCCAGTGCAACCCGGAAAATCAGGATCGTAGGGTGGGTAACGGCACCCTTGCTTGCCTCCACCCCTAAATCCTACATTAGTTAGAACGTGATCTAGAATTGTGCTTTTTCCAGAAGTTTTCTGTTGGGTTAGAGTTTACGTGCGGTAAGGAGCACACATCGAAGTGTACATCCTGATGGGCTTTCATAAATGCATACACTTCTGCATTCGTCGGACTTGGTAGTGAATACCTGCTCTGGGCTCTTCCAAGGCCCACCGCTTCCGAGCGGGGCAGAGGCCGGCATCTGGGGCGCTGAGAGGGTGGTGGTGTGACCCGAGTCAGAGGCCTCATTTTCTCCAGGTTCACCTCACTTGCACTCTCGCTGAAGCTCTGGGAGAAACGCTGGCCAGCACACTGCACTTTCGCTCACAATGGGGATCGGCCGGGAAAGGGAGACGTTTGAATGGGGTGGGGTGTTTCCACTTAATCATTACCACTGCTGACATCAATGAAAACCTGCATGGGCACCCACAATGAGTGGAACGGAGGCCAGACTCTCGGTAAGTATTGTGATGAGGTAGGGGACACACACAACACAAAACCGAGCGTGGCTTGGATTGCAGCTTCGGTGCACGGTTGGTTTTTTTTGGTGCTTGAAGGGTGCGAACCGCCTTGGCTATTTCAAAACAATGTCAGGAGAGGTACGGTTGTGTTTTCCGGGACCTCAGTGGGTGCCCAGGGCACAGGCAGCCTTGAGAACAAATATGTCCTTTCCAGAAATAGGAAGTCCACTATTTACTTAGGCAAGCAATGCTATAAAAGGGCTTTATAAGTTGAGTTGCAGCTCCTGAGCTTTGGACTGACCCCTGGATTCGTCTCAAAAGGCTCCTTCCGGAGGAAGGAAGGTCCTGAAGCTCTCGGGTCGGGTCGAGCACTGGCTCAAACGACTGAAGACAAGCAGAACCTCCCCCATCCGACAAGCTGACGAGCCCGGGGCAAAACACCCTCGAGACAGCTTCAGAACAAAGATGACAATATCACCATTTCAACCTGAATCGGCATCGCAGCCTGGCTTCAAAATTCATTTTGTGAAGTTAAAAAAAAAAAAGTTTCTAAACTAAAATTCACTCTTAAATCCTATGATTATTGCCTTAAGCCCTTCCTCGTGTACCCCCAACTCTCTCTCTGAGCCCTTCGCCTCATCACACTCCTCTGGCAAAGCCACAGCCTTGCTTAGATCTGACTCCGCTCACCTCATGCCTGACCCCGTGTAGCCGAACCAGGTTCCAGAAAAACACGCAATCATGCTGCTGGCTCACACTTTAAATTCACAACCTCAGACTTCAAGAGGCTCCTTCGTGCTGCCAGGGGGTAATGCTATGTATCCCTGGTCAATATATATTGGGATATCCCATTCAATCAGTATTTGTCGAATGAATGGATTGAATAAATGAATTTTATTTAGGGTCCTATCGGCACTAAAGTTCTGCTTGCCCAAGTTTACAAGTCAATTTTATTTTTAAAACTTTTTTTTTTTTTTTTTTTTTAAATGAGCACTGGCCTTGGACCCAGAAGACTCAGATCCCAGTCTTAGCACTGCTGCTTACTAGCGGGATGATCTCAAGTGAGTTATGTTTCCTCCCTGGAACTCAGCCTTTTCTATAAAACGAGGTGGTTGGACCAGGAACACTGGCAGATGGAGAGTCTCTTTAGATGTAAGTCACATGAGTGATCTAAGGTCCCTACCTTCTCCTGAAGCTCACGGGTCCATGATTCTCCCTTGAGCCAAGCAAGGCCACAGCTGGGTGTCAGTCAGGAGAGACGTGGGGTCGCTGGCATTTCAGGGACCCGAAGAGAAACACTTGCAGGAAGACCTCTTCTCTCCTTTATTGGTCTCCGATCCTGCAGCTAGAAAGAGATTCCAGAGTCGGCAAACCTCTCCTGGTTTGAGCAACCTTACGGTGGAATATAGCGGAAAGGTGACATTGGACTGAGATTCGGGTGCCTGGATGCTATCCCAATCCTCATCAGTCCCTTCCTCCTGTCGGGCCTCTGTTTCCTGGTCTGTATAATGAGTGAATTTAAGTTCACTACGCTTTTTTTTTGTCCTCCACCACTTTCCAGCACCTGCGGTGTCTTTTTGCCCTTTTTGACTTGCCTGGCCTGTTGCAGATCGGAACCAGCTCAGCTTCAGCAAGTTTAGCATGGAAACACCAAGGTCTCGAACAAGAGCAGGACTTTGGAATGGTAGGAGGAAAGGAAAGGCATTGATGGTAGAAACACCTACCCTTGAGTCAAAAACCAGCTGGGTGAGCGACCACAGACACAAGAGACCCCCCAATTCTAGAATACTGTACAGCCTGTGCCCCCAGTGTGGGGTAGAATAGGAAATTGGAGTACTACATGGGCAAATCATTAAACATGAACCAAAACTTCTTCTTTTTCTTTAAATATTTATTTATTTACTTGAGGGGGGGGGGAGAGGGAGAGAAAGAGAGAGACTGCACAGAGGGAGAGGGAGAAGCAGACTCCCGACTGAGCAGGGAGCCCAATGCAGGACCCAATCCCAGGACCCTGAGATCATGACCTGAGCCGAAGGCAGCCGCTTAACCGACTGAGCCACCCAGGTGCCCGAGTCAAAACTTCTAGTGTGAAAATCATGTTTAATTATCTTTCGATCTTTCTGATTCCTTTAAGGGGTCTGCTGTTGGGCTAGGACATTTTAATAACATTCAAACCTTTGCTAATCTGTCCCTTCCTCCCTGGCAACATTCTCTCCTGGCCCCCGCTTTTTATTAAACGCAGGAGAAACAGGGCTGGCTCAGAAAGCTTTGCCAGTCTAGAATTTGGTAATGTTGTTTTGCTATATTGCATTTATTTTTGTGGGTAGTTAATGGAAAGGGATACTATGTTCCCATGTAGAGTCATGAAAAATTTATCTTAAAATACATGCATTTAAGTTAAAAAACGGAGTTGACTTCTATAAAAATATTAAGTAATAATGTATAAGGTAATGCTCTTTATGACAACATAGAGCGGATGCTTCCTGGGGTTTGAGAAATACTGGTGGGTGGCATTCCCCAACATAAGATTGGGGGGGGGGTTCTCTGGACATTACAATAGTGCTTCATTTAGATCTAGTAGGTAACCCAGCTTCATGTCTCTCTCTCTCTCTCTCTCTTTATAAGTAGACTCCACGCCCAGCATGGAGCCCAATGTGAGGCCCGAACTCATGACCCTGAGATCAACACCTGAGCTGAGAACAAGTGTCAGATGCTTAACCGGCTGAGCCACCCGGGTGCCCCTCTTTTTTTCTTTTTAAATAAATGTTTACCTTTTCCTGATTCACTACTATCTGAAACTTGGAAATACAGAAAAACATATAGAACAAAAGGAGAAAATATAGAAAAAAGTATAGACTAGAATGAAAATTCGTTCATTCATTCATTCATTCATTCTCTGCTCAGAAATAACTACCCCTAACATACTGGTTAACTTTTTCTTCCCCGGTGCAACAACACAGCTGTTATTAACATGTATGTGTTTTATTTCTGTAGCCAATTTTATTTCCCTAATGTTATAGTATAAGCGTATCCCAGTACCACTCAGAACTCTTTGTACACATTACTTTAAACGGCTGTCAGCTATTAAACATAGAAAGCCCTGCAGTGGATTTAACCATTCCCCAAACGTTGGGCACTTGGGTTGTTTCCAGTTTGGGCCATGAAAACGTTGTGATGAGTATCTTTATGCGTATCAGTTGTCTGCATTTTGGGTGGTTTCCTTTTAGTAATTCCGCAAGTGGCATTCCTAGGTGGGAAGATTGTTAAGGCTTTTGGGATAGATATTGCCAGACTTTTTATGGGGCCTGAAGGTACTTAGATCTGAACCCACGTTCAGTGAGACGCACTCTGGTTTGCGTGTGCAAGGTGGGGTTGTTCCTGGAAAGAGCTCAGCATCTGCCACTTTGGGCAACTTACCCAACTTGGCCACCTCCTGCTGGTACAGGTATGACCAGTCACTCCCCAGGAATCCAGGAGCAAGTGTTCTTCATATCTAGGCTTGTGAGTGCCCGTATTTCAGCTTCAAAAGTACACACGTCATTACCTGATGTGATTCTCCCTTTGTGTAAAGGGATCAACAACAGTTTTCTGGAAAATGACTTGTCGCAACAGCCTAAAATGCTCTTTTGCAGCTGAGCTGGGCAAGGTTTGAATACACATTGCTGACTTTCGGCGGAAGAGTGTCGATGGCGCTCATACTCGCTCGGCGTTCTCTGCACGTGTGCCGCAGCTGTGCTGGGGGCCATGTGCTTAGCATCTCACCGAATCCTCCAAAACAGCTCTCCCCAAAGTGTGTTACAGAGAACGCTGGCTCCGCAGGGGGCTGGTGCGTGTGCCTTGCAAAAAGGATTCTGTCGCTTGGAAAAGCCTGTGTTGATCAGAGTTCAACGGATTCTTTCACAGCTTTCTCAGAGCTTGCTTGATCTAATGTTACTCACGAATCCCCCGGATGGGGACGTGATAGTCAGCATTTGCCAGACTCACCCGACAGTGAAACCCTTTCTCACACATCTCATCTGATGGATGTTCCAAAGCACACGCTTTGAGAGTCACTGCCGACAACAACCGTGCAAGAGAATGTTCGTCCTTGTGATGTACAGATGAGAAAACTGAGGCTCAGATGAGTTGATCAGGGTGGCCCCGCTACTGATCCCTAGACTCAGGATTTGAAGCCAAGGCCACCTGACCTTAAGCCCATGTTCTGTTCCACTGTCCCCTGCGAGGCAGGGGATAGGGATCAGGGTGCAGGGTGCCTCTTCGCTAAGCATTGGGTGCATGAAACTAGAGGGTGAACATGAAATCAAGCTCGGAGCTTGGGAAGAGGATCCCATGCTGCGTGCATTGGTCATGGAACCTGAGTCGATGGAAAGTGATGCAGTCTTAGGAAACCAAGGAAGTGGGAAACCCAGAAAGCTGAGATCAGGCAGTAGAAGACAGATGGGATGAATTCTGGGGGCCCTGCTATTAACACTTCATGGATCGCTTTCTTATGGACTCAGCTGGTTTACGAGAGTGGAGGATTCTCTTCTTGTGCCCAGTGTAAGGTGGAGAGCAAGAAAGGAGCATTATTCTGTTGTGTTGTGTTGTGTTGTGTTGTGGAATAGCAGCAGCTCTTGGCTGTGTTAATTGCTCCATGCCTCCCACGACAGGCTTTTCCCCTGGATTCCTGTCTGTCCCAGGGCCTCTGCTCAGACTGTTTCCTGCTGGGGCTCTGCTCTCCAGCAGCTGCGGGCCTACTACGTGTGCGTTTCACTGGCTTCAGAGGTGTGGAAGAGATGAAACCTGGTAACACAATAGCATAGTAGCCAGAGCGCTTCCATTCAACGCATTCAACAAAAATTCACACGCCTGCATTGTTCTAGGCTTTCGGCATGTTATTAGGAAACCATGCAGACACAAACCCCCTACCTGGAGGCATAGCTGTTCTAGTGGGGGAGGGAGACAATAAACCAGGTAAGAAAAATGTTAGAAAGTGATCAGCAATCAGGAAGAAAAGGGGACACAAGCAAGGTGGGGATGGAACAGTGGGGGCTCACATTTTGGTTAGGGATGGCCAGGGAGGCCTTACTGAGAAGAGGCTTTTGACCCCTACACAACCCTTTGAGCAGGGAAGGGATCCCACATGTGTTTGCCTCTAGTAGATGCCAGGCATCGCACATTTATATATGCCATGTGTATTTTTTCTTTTCAATGTACAGATGAGTAAAGTGAGGCTCAGAGAAGCCAAGTAATTTTTCCTAGGTCACACAGCCAGTATATGGAAGAACCCCCAGTACACTGGGAAGCCCATGCTTTCTCTGCAAACCCACACTTTCTTCCTGAAAGGGTTAGCCAGGCCAGGCACCACTGACTCACTTCATAGGGAAGAAAAGAGATGCCCAGAGAGTCCTAGGTAGGGGTCAGGGATGCCGCTAAACATTTCACATGCAGAGAATAGTCCCCGTAACAAGGAATGATCCTGCCCCAACCGTCGAAAGCGTCGAGGCTGAGAAACCAGAAGTAGAGGGAGTCTTATACAAGGTAGGTAGGCTCATGGCAGTGCTCTGCTCACGACCCCCCCAAGGCTGCCATCTTCCTCAGAGCGGGCCCCACGTCCTCAGTGGGTGGGGAAGGACAGGGCCCTCCTGCTTCTGTTCCTGCTCTCTGTTCCACCTCCTGTTTCTCGGAAACTTGCCCTTACTTTCCATAAAATGTCACCTTTGCAGGGAGGCTTCCCCTCCACCTCATCTAAATCTGTGCCCTGGCCCAGCGTTCTCCATCCTCCTCCCGTGTTATAGGCGTCCCCACCTCACCGACGGCCTGACACGCTGTTAGTTACTGTGTTCTCTTCTCTGCCTCTGGGGTAAGATCCGCAGGAAGGGCATATTTGTTTTGTTTACTGTTGTACTCCGCTGCCTGGTGCTCAAAACACATTTGCTGAATGAGTGAGTACACCCACATCATACCGTCCCCGACTTGCTCCTCTCCCTGTGCCTGCGACCTGATTCAGGAGGCCACCATCTCGTCGGGAAACCGAGGATCGCGCCTGAGCCTTCCCCTCCTCCCTCTGATAGCTTTGTTGAGGTAAAATCCGCACACCATACAATTCATCCACTCGAGGGGTGCAGTTCAGTAGCTTTTCCAATCAGGTGGGTATCCATCACGTGACCACCATCAATTTTAGAACGTTCTCCTTACCTCTCCCCCCAAAACCCCACAGCCCTTAGCCATCAGCTCCTAGTCTCCCCTGCACGCCAGCCCTAGGCAGCCAATAATCTACTTCCTGTCCAATACACGTGCCTATTCCGGACGTGTCCTATAAATGGAATCAGACAATATGTGGTCTTTTGTGATTTTTTTCAATTAGCATAATGTTTTCAAGGTTCCTGCATGTTGTGGTAGGTATTAGTACCCCATTTTTCTTTTTACTGAACAACACTCCACTGAGTGAATTTCATCTTATTTATCCATTCATCAGCCGACGGACATTTGGATCAAGTTTTAGTGTGAATGTATGTTTTCATTTCTCTTGGGTATAGACCTAAGTTGCTGGGACATACGGTAAGTCAATGTTCAACCTTTTGAAGAACTGCCAGCCTCTCCCTTTTCTGTGAGAAGCCACACCCAACCAACCACCATGGGCTGTGGTTCTCCCTCTTGTATCTTCAGAAACTACCCGACTGCTTCTCACCTGGACGCCACAGTGCCTCCCACCCGGGATGTCTGTCCAGTGGGTCACCCTCAGCTGTACATCGGACTCACAGGGAGAAGGACTTTCAACATCCCAATGCCCAGGCCACACCCCAGACCCATTACAGCAGCCTCTCTGGGCGGGGGGTGGGCGGGGGAACCCAGGTATCAGCCTCTCTATAGCTCCCAGGTGGTTACAAGCACAGCCAAGTGTGAGCACAGGCACAGCACCTCTGTCTAACGCATGCTTCATGCTGCCACCTTAGTGCAAACCTGACGGTGTCACCCACACTCTTCTTGAAAGCCCCTTATGGCTCCCTGTGGCCCTCGACAAAATCCCAACTCCCCAGGATGCACACAAGTGTGTGTGACCTCCATCTGTCTGCCTCCCTTTCCTGCCTCCTACCCTCCCTGACTCATGGGGCCCCTTGACATAACCCCATGCCTTTGGACACACCAGTCCCTCTCCTCCGGCTGCTCTCTGCTCTCCCTGGGGGGCTGGCTGGGACCCCTCCTCCACACTGACTGTAACATTGTGTTCCTGGCCTGTCCCTGAGCTCCTCCAGCCCACGGCGAGTATGTTATCCATCTCTGTATCCTCAAGCTGCAGCTGCCTGACACATAGTAGGTGGGCTTGTTGGCTGGGTGGAGAAGGGCGATGAGTGAGGGAGAGAATGCCTACTGGTCCCCGGAGGGGCAGGAGCCAGGTAGGCAATCCTATCTGTTGTCTGACCATCGTCTTCTGAGTCCTAGCAATAATCCTGGGGCAGCCAGCGGGCCCTGCCTACCATGCCTCCCTGGACCAGTGAGTGTCACGTGAGTGTCCACGCTGTGACCACGGCCACCCACGTTTCCCCACCTATGCCTAACGTGCTTCATTCCCTAGCTGCGGCCCTGGTACTAGCAGGTGTTGGCAGAGAAGGGGGGACTGAGAGTGACTGTCCTTCTGCAGCTAAAGGCCAAGGGCATAGACATAAATCATATAAATCCACTTTCAAAGGGCCCGAGTGGAGTGGAATGTCCCCCATGGCTTCTTTAGCCATAAGTCTTCGGGCTGGGGAGGGTAACTGTCCTCCTCTTGACGCTATGAAGAGCACGGCCCGTCAACAGTCGGCAGAGCAGGGACTCTAACTGGCCCCCCCGGCTGGGGCCCTGACTGTGAGCCCTCTGCCTGCTGAGCCGTCCTCTCCCTCCCCCTGGCATGGCCTGTGCCATCTTGGGAGGGCCTGCTGCAGGGCTCCCTGCTAGTACTGGAGGCTTCCATGGAGGCTTTGCCCCTAAATAACCAAGCTCCTTCCTGCTGCTCAGCCCTGCTGACGCCACCTCACTTCCTGTGAACAAGAGGAGCACTGTAAAGGGAGTCCAGCTCTGCTGTGTGACTGTGGGTGACTGACTTCCCTCTCAGGGTCTTCGTTTGCCTGGAGGTGAAGAGGTGAGGAGGGTGGACTGGCTGAACCAGAAGGGCTGCTGTCAGCTCTCACGTCACAGCCCACCCTTCCGACAGCAAGGCTGTATGAAGGTCTTTCCATGAGGGCCTGAATTATCAGGAAAATAGCTGGGGAGACCAGAGTCAAACACAGCAAAAAATAACAAGCTGGAAAATCACTCCTCTTTGTATTTTCGTTTCTTCTCTATCTGGCCTCAGGGTAACAACTGTGGAGAGGGACACAGCACTGGACGAAGGAGTCTCCAAGTCTCCAACTGACTTCAGTTCCCCCTCTGCCCCTTACTGGCAGCGTCATTTGAGGCAGGTCATTTTTCCCTCTGTGGGACTCAGTTTGCTCATCTGTGAAATAGGGATAGTTCATACTTGGTTCACACAGGCACTTGCTCTGTGCCTGGCCCAGGGCTTGGTGGGGGAGATAAAAAGGTGGCTAAGACGTGATGCTAATTCTCAAGCTGCTCGCAGTCTGGGAGGAAGACGGCCAAGCAAAAGGGCAATTGCACTACAGTGTGGCGAGTGACAGGGTAAGCATCACAATAAGCACCGTGGCAACAGCTAGCGTTCGTTTATGTCTTGTTAGTGCTCGGCTAGGGGCTTGATCTTCCGATCCCTCCTGTAACAACCGTCAGTGCTGAGCACGGCAAACATCCCATGTCCCTGGTGCTCAGGGAAGGCGGCCCGGAGGAAATGGTGTGTCTGCTGGGACCTGAAGCCCATATGGGAGCTTTAGCAGGCAGAGTCTGAAGGGCTGGAGGGAGCGTGGGGACCGACCAAAGGCCTGCACATGCCTGGAGCCCGCACGGCTGGAGCCCAGGCGGGGGTTGGGGTGGAGAGGGGCTGGAAGGCAGCCAAGCCATGGGAAGGGCTCCGTGAGCAGCCGAGTGGAGGATGAGCCCAGCGGCCAGAGAGAAAGATGAGAAGACCTACAGACCTGCTAGTGGTGGAAGCGCCCCCTTTGGAGGCTGTCGTCATAGTCCCTAAGGGCCTGGGCTTAGGGACTCGTGGTCAGAGGGGACTGATGGCCATGTGGGCAGAGAGTGATAGAAGCTAATGAGATCCTGTATCCAGGCAGCCTCCTGGAAAGGCAGAACCCTGCAGGTTGTCCCCGTTCTAGCATCAGTCTCACTCCCAAAGTGAGCGCTGCCCCACTCGCCATCTTGGCTGTCAGCACACTGACCAGCAGCACGGGAGAGAGGCAGAGCGGGGAAGAGACTGGGAAGCCTACCACAGCCCTGCGGGGATATAAGCAGGTAGGATCTGAGCAAGAAGGCACGTCAAACCCAGGGGAAGGATGGTCTGATTATTAAAGCAGCAGTACAGGGATGATTGGAAAGATATCAAGTTACATGTCTGCCTCATATCACATATCCAAATAAAATTCTAACGTCTATTAAAGAGTTGAATGTAAATCAACAAACAATTGGAAAACAATGTCCAGCAAGAGAGAACTGGTTAAAATAGGGCGTATTACTATACTGTGCACTGCTATGGAGTCTTTAAAACCATGTTTTAGGAAAACATTTAATGCTCATGAGCGGTTATTAAGTAAAACAACAGACTACCCAAAACGACATAGGTTATGATCACAGTTTTGTAGACTGATTTAACGTGGACGGCACATACTCATACTCACACATATCACCAAAATCTGACATGAAACAAAACAAAATGATAAGAGCAATCATCACAAGTCATTTTTACTTACACATACGTACTGGGGTTTTTTGCAAAAATTCTACAGTGAAGACTCATTGCTTTTATAATACGGAAAAGAGATAAATGTTACTTAGAAAATTAGTCTATGCTGGCTCTAATATTAAAATAATTCAAACACGTTGGTGAAAGAAAGTGAAAACAAATCTGGGGAGCATACCTCGTGAAGGCTGGAAATGCAGTCGCCCAAGGAGCTAAACATTTTCCTAATGCCCCGCCACGAAATGACCAGCTAGGACTGTTCATGCTCCTGGAACCTGACAGGAACTTGTGCTTCTCTGGAGAGGAGACCTCTTCCTCTGTCCCACAAGATGGTCCCAGCTGACCCAGGGGCAGAATGAAGTCCATGGTTAGCGTTTTTTTCAATTAAAATTTATCTCCTGTAAGATTTTCTTAAACATTTGATGCCTGAAGTTACTGATGTATTAGAATCTAGTATGAGATGATATCAGATTCTGTCCTGATTATATATTTAACTCTCTTAAGTTTAATAGGTCACCATTTCAGTACGCACTGCTTCTCAAAGGAGTGAAGACTACAACAGCCCGAGTCTCTGGTTTTCACAAGTTCTCCAAGTGATTCTGAAACTCGCCAGCTGGAGACCCGCTCTGGTTGCTCGTGCTTAAGCATGGTTCTCAAGCTTCGCTGTAATTAGAATCACTTGTGCAGATTTTAAACCTGCTAATGGCAAGACGGCACCCCAGACCGCTAAAGTCAGATTCTGTAGGTTTTAAAGTTCTGCAGGCGATTCCAGTTCAGCCAGGTTTTCGAATCAGTGTTCTACGGAGAGCTATCTGAAATCCAGGTGCTACGTATGCCTGAGAAACAAGCCTTGAGGCTGATGACTTTGTGCGTTCTCTGTTCTCTGTCTCCATCTGCTGGCCACTCTGCCGCATTGCCATCACTTACCTGTAAAGGGGTGCTGCTGCTTGTACTTTAAAGAACGTTTGCCAAGTAAATCAAAGAACCAAACAGAATTGAAATTTTTAAGTAATAAAAATAGCTACAGAATGGATTCTTGTATATAATAGGATGGTCTAAGCTATAAATACAGTAGGGTAACCCGTCTAGAATCTTTTCTGTGCTTGAAATTAAAAGCAGCCAATAAATGTTAGCTATTATCATTACAATTAGGCATGTTGGACCCATCTTTTGAGCACAGTGAGTTGTTTCTGAGTGAATGGCTTTTATCCATTTAAACAATATATTTAGTGCTACTATATTTAACTCTAATCCTGGCATCCTGTCGGCTATGGGTACCTAACGGTAAACAGACACAGTCTGTACACTGAGAAAGACATCGAAAGAGACAGAGATTTTTAAAAATTATTATAGACTTTTGAGGGAGTATATGTTCTGTGAGTTTCCATATAGATTTATGTAACCACCACCACAGTAAGGATTCCAAACAGTTCCATCAACTCCCAAAACACTCGGCCATGCTTCCCTGCCATTGAATGCTTCCTCCATCCCAATCCTTAGCCAACACGGATTTCTTTTTCCTAACTATGGTTTCACCTTTTCCATGACGCCATGTAAGTGGCATCACACAGTATGTAATATATTGAGAGTGGCTCCCTTCACTCAGCATACTTTTCTTTCTTCTGCTTGCTTTAGGTTTATTTTTCTAGAGCTTAAGCCTGAAATTGAGATTATTCATTTGAGACCTTTCTTCCTAATTTCTCATGCTACAAATTTCCATCAAAGCCCCTGCTTTAGTTGCATCTATACATTTTGACATGTTGTATTTTAATTTTTGTTCAGTTCAGACTATTTTCTAATTTCCTAATACCCTCTGAGACTTCCCCTTTGACCCAGGGATTACTTAGAAGTATATTCATTTCCAAGTATTCAGAGATTTTTATTTCCCAGTTATTGATTTCTGGTTTAATTCCTTTGTGGTCAGAGATCATACTGTGTGTGATTTTAATTCCTCGCAATTTGTCGAGATTCGTTTCATGATCCAGAATATGGTCTATTTATCCTATTATTGGTTATGAGGAAGGAGTAAGTGTTGAAGTCTCCAACTATAATCGTATGGGGATTCGCCATCTCTCTTTGCAATTCTACCAGGTTTTGCTTCACAGTTTGACTATTTGTTGTTAGTTGGGTATATAGCCATTTAGGATTACCATGTCCTCTTTGTGTGTTGACCTTGTCATTCTACAGTGTCCTTCTTTACTGCTCGTAAATGTCCTTGCTCTGAGGCCAATTTAGTCTGATATTAATATAGCTACCCCAGCTTTCCTTCGATTAATATCTGCATGGTGTATTTTTTTTTTTGTCCTCTTATTTTTAACCTACACTATCTACTTAAAATGGGTTTCTTATACATAGCGAATAGTTAGGTCTTAAGGGGCTTTGTGTTTTGTTTTGTTTTGTTTTTTTACATCCTGACAATCTCTTTTAACTAGCATAATTTAGGTCTTTTGGATTTAATTGTTGACATGTTTATAGGGCTACTGTTTTATTATTTGTTTTCTATTTGTTCCCTATGTTTTTCATGCCTGTTTTCTCTTCCTTGTCTTCTGGATTAGTTGAATATTTTTTGTATTCCATTTTAAGATACCTATTACCTAGTTTTTTTTTTTTCATAGTCTGTTTAGTATTAATAGTTTATCACTTCAAGTGAAGTACAGAATCTTCCTACCATACAGACCCCTATACCCTACCTCTTATAATTTTCATATGTACGACATCTGCATTCGCTAAACCCCCATCAGACAATGTTATGTAAGTTTCACTTCCACTGGTCATACATGTTATAATGAGCTCAAGATGGGGAAAATAATCAATTATATTTACCCAAATAGTTCCCATTTCTGTTGCTCTTCTTTCATTACCAAAGTTTCAAATTTCCCTTTGATGTCGGTCTTCCATTAACAAAATATTATCACATTAAGAGGTCAAATAAGAAAACCCAGAGGGAGAAAGAAAGCAATGGTCATCACTGGCTTGCTGCTGGGACCACACTTCCTCTGGATGGAGAAAAGAGTTCCCTTCCTGTAGTTTTAGGCACCGGCCTGGCTTCAAGACCCCCTGTCCCAGTGGGCTTCCCAAGGGGCTGGTGTGGGGGAGGAGAGAAGCAACAACAAACAGGATTCCCCCCACTCTCTGACCTACAGGGCCCTCTTTGCCTTTCCTAAAGCAGGAGATAGAGACCTTCTGTCTTTCCGTCTGCATCTGGTCTGCAGGTCCAGATCTCTGCCTGCTTGGGAGTCCCAGACTAGGAGAGACCAGAGGGGGGAAGTGGCAAACTTAGTGCCAGTTTGGTGGTGCTCTGAGTTCTCCCGTCCCTCCCTTGTATTCCTATTTACTCCTTCCCTTCATGACAGCTGCATCCGGGGGAAGAGACAGGACCAGGACGGGGTAGGACTGGAAGGAAAGATGGATTTGTATTTAACAGACAGGGGTATGGATTTACAAAGGCTGGAAAAGTGCTTCCATGGGGCACATTAATTTAGGGAGAAATTCTCTTTTCTTCCACAGAGTGATGGCTAAAAGCCTGATTCCTTGGTTTGAATTCTTACATTCCCTTTTCTAGATGAAATTTAGAATCATTTTGTCATTTAAAAAAAATCTTATTTTGATTTGATGGAAATTTAAATTTATAGATTTGAAGAGAAATGATCTTTGTATAATATTGAGTCCTTCCATCTAGAACATGGTATACCTCCTCTTTTTAACGTCTTCTTTTGTGACCATTGAAAAAAAGAATTTTTTTTTTTTTTACAAAATCTTTGCATTGGCTTTGTTTAAATTTATTCCTAAGTATTTTTTCTTGTTACTATTGTGAATGGAATCTTTTTTGACATAAAAATGTCACATCCGTATTGCTGATGTACAGAAGAGCCAATGGTTTGGGCATATTTGTAAAGAGCTACCTTAAGAATTTAAGAACTTTCATTAGTTCTATTATTTTCTGAGTTTATTTTCTTGACTCTCAGCAAACAGTGATTTGTGAATTCAGTCTCTCAGACTGGTGATCTACAAATAATGACAATTCAGAAAATCTCTTTGAAAAAATTTCTTGGAAAATTCTATTGCTGGCTTAACCGCCTCCTTGGCCTTTAAATCTTGTATAGGGTTAGGTAATAATCGTGATGATTGGCTTGCTTATCTCGATTCTGACTTTTTAAGGAAAGACACTGATAGGTATATTTTATGATGTTAACGAGGTATCTTTAAATTTTTAAAAAGAATTTTGATCAGAAAAGGACACTGAACTTTATCAAATGCTCTTTCAGCATCCATAAAAATGACCATTTGGGTTTTATTCGACATGGTAACATTTTGTCAATAGAACTGCTCATTCCAAAACTGCCTGCATTCCCACAGTAAATCCTAGTGGGTCACGGAACCGACTGCAGAGCAGTAATTCACAAGGAAAGGCTTCTGCAAGTGACCCAAGCTGCTGCTGCTTTGAATTCTACCTGCAGAGGGGTTGTACTACCCCGCCCCCACCCCCCAGCCGCATTTGTGCCGTGAGCTGCTGCCGCCAGTGGCTGTGCTGTAGCCCTTGGGTGTGCGGGACAGGAAAGGCAAATGAATGCTGAGTATCTGAGACTTTGGCCCCAAGCCAAATACAATGCCCTTGTCCACCGGAGCTGTGGGTCCCTTTCATTTCAACCTGAAGACTCAAGCTTTGTGCTAAAAGCAGACAGATGCTCCTTCCCCAAGATCCACTCCAATGATCTCTCTCTCTCTCTGAGGAGACAGACATTCAAGCCCACGAAAGCCAGCAAAGAAAAGTGTAAGGAGGGCACCATTTCTTACTGAGCGCCTGCTCGTGCCAGCTCCAAGCCAGATGCTTCACACGGATCACATGACCTACCCCTGAAACTCCAAGGTACCGGTATCCCCAGTTTACACAGGAGAGGTCAAGTAACTTGCCCATGGACGTGGTTACTAAGTTGCAGCGTTGTCCTTTAAAACCCAGGTGTAATTCCAAAGCTTGTGGAAACTGGATCTGTAATTTCTCACTGGCCCTCAGGAATAGGTCATGAGGCAGAACTAGGGAAGGGGTTACAGCTGCCCTGTTAGGTCCATGGCCTCCCACACATCTGGTCCTTTCCCTGGTCCGTGGGGACCTGTAGGGGCAAGACGCAGGGCTGCATCTGGCAGGCTACCAAGGTCCTGGGAGACTGCCTCTCCCACAGGGCTGGATTCAGCTTCCCGAGGCAGCCCAGGGAACACCTCACCTGAAGGAGCAGTCAGGAGAATCCAGCTATTTGTCATCACGAAAGGTCGTGGTGTGTTGACAGTATTTCTGTCTAGCGCTCTGAAAATTCAAGGAAAATAAATATCTGACGTTTATGGAGTACCAGAAGCTATTCGAAGAACTTTCCACGTATTAACTCATTTAATCATTATAACATCCTTGTGAGGCAGGCACTATTATCCCCATTCTACAGATGAGAAAACTAAGGCATAAGAGGTTCACAGACAGAAAGCAGCAGAGCCAGGATCTAAGCCCAGGCTCTTGACCACTGCACTGTATTAATGAAGTGAAGGCCAAATGAACCAGAGTAGCTAGAATTCAGAGCTCTTATGTTGGAAAGACGGCGAGGTCCTGCTCAGGGTCTGCATTCATGCACAAATGTTAACATCAAGGAAGCCCTTGCCCTGGTCCCCCATGGGAGGTCTCTGCTGCCCTGTAATCATCGAGGATGCCTGCTTTCCCATTAACTGATACCAAAGAAGAGGTTACAATGTGTGCCTTCCTCAAGTTCTGAAAGTGGGCAGAAATTTGTGAGTTTCTTTTAGTGGTCACAGAAAAGGTTCAAAGGTTAAGTGAGGCGTCCAAACGCGGTCAGTTTGTTAAAAACAAAGGCTCTAGCCATCTGTACCTGGATGACCCCTTCTCCAATTTTTTTCTTTTAAATATCAAAAGACAGTTCAGAACTTGGCATTCTGAATGAGGATTCGGAATTGGAGCTGGACTTCCTACCGTTTCTACATCAGACTCAGTTCTAACTCTTCATCATCTGCGTGGCTTCCCTTCACAACGGCAGCTTTCCTGAGGCCCCGGCCCGGGGGTCTGAGGGAGCTCTGGCCCCTGGGGTACCCCCGCAGTGCCACGGTGAGAAGAGAGTCAGCAGCCCATCCAGACAGGAGCTGTACCCCGGATACCTCGAATTCCTAGCAGCTGACCCCTGGTCTTTCCCTGCATACAGACACACTAACGTCTGGAGACCTGGAAACCTTTACGAAATGATATGTTGTGGGGTTTTTTTAAATGAGATTTTATTCAAGATAAAGAGCAAATCATCAAACCATTCAACGTCTTTTCACAAATATTTTATCAAGAAACTCACCAGCGAGAGCCCCCCAAATAGCGGCTATCTATGCCACATTTCCGCTTTTATGGGCGTGAGCAGTGAACGAGCTGCTACTAAGAACTCACTCCAAGAGAAGCAGGTTCCGAGATTCGTCATCACATCAGCACAGGTTCAACTCAGGCCCCAGGCCTCTGTAACAATTCGTGTCCAGAATCATCCCCAAAGAAAAGCAAATTTGAAGAATGTTCTACAGGGGTGTTTCACTGTACCTGCGGTCTCTTTCTTGGAAGCCGGTTGGTATTCTACCAATGGAAAGGCGGGCCTTCAGTTACTACTCGGTTCCCCAAACTGCTTGGGTAGCACTTCCTGAGCGACCAGCAACACGGCGGAGGGAAAAGAGCAACTTAGGGGCAAAGGAGAAACGCCGAGCACACATGTATGCCCTAAAATAGCTATTTTAAGCTAAATAACAATAGTTAAATAATGTACCGCCAAAACCCGTTCTATGTATCTTGGTTCTTATTTATCCCAGAACAAATACAAGTACAGAACCATTTTAATTTGTTCTTTTATGTATTGAAATTCCTACCTGAAGTCAATTCTCACAAACTGTTGGACGCTAAGAGATGAATGCAAAATTTAAATGTAAATAATTCTTCAGTGAGAAGTAACTCTTATAAGCGCTTAGACATGATCAAAATGTAATTTCAAACCTTTCTTTCTAACCATCTAAATTAAATTAAATAATTCTTTTAAGGCACAAATTCAAAGGGTGAAAGCACCATCAATTGAATCTAGGGGACCACACTCTCCCACAGGACGTCGGGGAATGGAGACAGAAGTAGGTGTTATGGCCAGGGTGACACAGACACGGGCCTGCACCGGCAGCCTCTGCGTGCCGGGGGTCAGCGCTTCCGTTAGCGGCTTGTGGGGAGGCGTGGAGAGGTCCAGGGTTGGTACCGGGGAGCTCGGTGCAGTAGCTATTTACCAACCTGTAAGCAACTGCAGTATTTTAGCAACTGAAGCAGCTACACCAGTGCAAACTGACTGAACACCAGCTCTGCGAGCAGCTTTCTCTAAGGGCAGCTTGATCTGAAAACAGAGGAGATTGCGGGCACGCTCTTTTTCATTAGTTTATTATAAAGAAAACAATTCCCAGAGACATAATACACAACATTCTAATCCCTAAATTCTTTTGTTTTTTGTTTCTACCTTCTGAGGCAATACGCACGCCGTTCACGACCGCCTGGTCTGCTCGGCCCGCACTCAACCCTGTCTCCTCTCCGGCTGCACAGGTCAGAGGCTCCAACAATCTGGACCACGGCCAATGCGGTGGAACCACTTTCTAAGGTAGTTGAGCCCCTCGAGGAAAATTTAGATAGATGCTAACCTATTCTAAATAAAAGTGAACGGGTTGTTTCTGCCCCTAAAATTAAATCCTGCATTTCTGATACTCAAGTTTGGGTCTTATACCACTTGACACTTGGAAGAATGGTGGACTATTCACCGACTTGTTAATTCTGGGAGCGCTACTTGCGATCCAGACGAGTCAAAATAAATGGTGAGGATATCTTCTAAAAAGCCCATGACGGCCCTCTTGGCTGTGTCGCCGGGCAGTGCCTGGATGCTGCTTACGTGCTCCAGGGCCCTTCTGACCAGCTGCTCTCTTTCATGCGAGCTATGGGGAGCTCCAGGGTCCTCTCCCTCTGCTCCTGATTTTAGAAACTGAAGGATAAAGGACTGCACCATGTCCCCCTTCAGTTCAAGGGTTTCTCGGATGCAGGGAAGGTCTGAGGCGCTGGCCAAGCTCAAGAGGTGAATCAGTGCCTGGCAGATCTGGGTCCGTAGGCTGGCACAGTACTTGAATTCCAGAAAGTCTGTGGTGTCTTCGCTCTTCTGTAAGGCAGTGACCAATGCGTTCCAGATCTGAACGTACTGGTCAACAGACCCATAGTGCTCTCTCTTGCTCGGGATGGAAAGGGCAGTGGCAGATCTGATGCGCACTTTGAAGTTCTTGCATGAGGTCACAACTGACGTCAGGGCGTTGTAGGCCTGGGAGGTCCACGGGGCTGTTCCTAGAAAGAATCCACTGGCCTTGAAAAAACGAAGGCTTAGGAATAAACGGGGGAGAGGGAGAGGAGCAGAGGAAGCACACACACTAGTGCTCAAGCTAATCACTGTGTTTTCACTTAATTTCACACTAACCCTATAGGATTAGGGTGACCAGTGCTGACTGTGGGATTCTGGGGAAGGGGCCGAGTACTGACTCCCAAACTTCCCATTTCCCTAAACAACCCTGCCGCACGCTCGGGGTCTCTGCTACTCTAAATGGCGACTGTGGCAACTGTGAAAGAGGCTTCTTCTCTGGGAAGAGGCTGTCCTGAGGGCTTGGTGGGAGGAGCACGGACTGAATTGTAGCCCCACTTGTTCTCTCTGTCAGATGCTTCTGAGCAGTGCGCACACTGCACAACTGTATGCCCAGCCTTGTTGATGATGACAAAAGAATATCTGATCACCTAGATTAGCATCCAGACGCTGCTCTGGATGTAGCCAAGTCATGCATTTTATTGCAAAGAGAAAATACTATCTAGGCAGTGAATGGGGAACAGAGTACTCCGATTAACCAAAGGTGCAACTTGTCTTATTTTGAGAAGATATTGCCCAGATTTCTGTCTTCTCTTCAGGAAATCAGCCTGCTTTCTTCCTCATCAGAGCTACCACTCCCCACTCCCCACTCCCCACTCCATTTGGGGGTGGTTCTTATTCCTCAAGATGGGCAGCAGAATAGATCTTGGCTTCCCTAACTCTCCTAGCCCCTCCCAACTTCTTCGTTGCCTTTGAAGACAGGCAAGCAGACATCCATCTTAACGAGCTCCAACTCCACAGGTCACTTTAGGCTATTTCCTCCATGGAAAAGCCGAGAACCTACTTCTCCATTAGCTCTCCATTGGGAGTCGTTTTTTTTTTATTAAGTTCATTTATTTATTTAAGTAATCTCTACACCCAACGTGGAGCTCGAACTCACAACCCTGAGATCAAGAGTCATATGCTCTTCTGACTGTGCCAGTCAGGTGCCCCCTGGCTGGGAGCTCTTGGCAATGAAGGGGAGCAGAGCCAGATTTCCCTAACCTGATGCATGCTCTGCTGGTCCAGAATGGATTTACCTCTCCAGGAACACACCTTGTTTCAAACCTTGTCACAGAGACAAACGTATAAGGCAAATGCTGCAAAGGAAAGCAAATGGGATTTGGAAGCCATGACCCACATGCCTAGGCCGCTATGAGCCACCGATGCTCTGTCACGGTACATGGCAGGTCACTACCTAGATGCCCTCCTTCTACGCAGCAGCCCACTTCAGTACCAAGGGCTCGCATGGGAGTTCCGATTTCTACCCTTTCTTCGTCACTTTTTCTCCTTCATTTTTACATATGCTCTTGTAGAAAATTTAGAAAGTGAAAGCAGAAAAAAATCCTACTCATCATCCCTCCAGAGGCAACCACTGCTAATAATTAAGCTAATTTCCTTTCAGTCCTTTTTCAATGCATTTATTGAGATCATGCTGTAGAAACAATTTCATATCCTGTTTTAATTTGCTTAACATCAGAAGTACTTCCCCAGATTATCAAAAACTTTTTGTAAACATAATTCTAAAAGATCCCTTTGAGGGGTACCTGGGTAGCTCAGTCAGTTAAGCATCTGCCTTTGGCTCATGTCATGATTTCAGGGTCCTGAGATCCGGTCTTGTGTTGGGCTCCCTGCTCAGCGGGAAGTCTGCTTCTCTCTCTCCCTCTGCCCTTCCCCCTTGCTCGTGCTTTCTTTCTATCTCAAATAAACAAATAAAATCTTAAAAAAAAAAGATCCCTTTGAATATGATTTATCTCAACCATTCCCCTAAGCCTGGGTGTTTAGAATGTTTCCATTTTTTTCTAATACTGTGATAAGTACCAATGTGAGGAACATCTTTAATAACAATGTAGGCTGGTGTGTGTTGTCCTAGGGCCTTCCACCAGAGAGAAGAGGGAGACCTTCTTACCTAATGGAAGAGCAGGATTTTTAAATACATTCCCCATTGCATAACAGGCATTCCATCGGACTTTCATGGCAGCCTCAAGTAGAACAGTGGAAATTAGGGCCTGGATGGACTCCTCAATGATTTCAGCAAAGCTGGGCTTTTCTATATGAGAGGGCTGCAAAAAATGAAGCAAATTTCCAAGGGCCCGGACTGCATTGCTTTTTACCTGGAAAAAAATGTAAAAAAAAAAAAAAAAAAAAAAAAAGCATTAGAAATCTGCTTTGCCAAAGAGATGTTACAGAAAGTATAATTTCAGCTTTAAAACACCCAGAAGTCTTAGATATCTTAAAGCAAAACAGCCAACGAGACAAGCACCCTATAAAGGTGTAGCTTCTTGAAACTCTATAAAGGTCTTCTGTGGTGAACAGCTGTGCCATCAGAAAGATGAAGTCCTCCACAGCGCCTCACTGATTTCTTTAGGTTAGACTTCAGAGAGGTCTGTCTGCCTTGTTTTGCAGAGATGCTGTGGAAGGCCCAGGGGCAACAGGGCAAAGCTGGCTTGCAGCATGGTAGGGAGGAGAGGTGAAGTTTCAAAATTCCAGTCCAGTACTTTTCCATTAGAGAGTCTCAACCTTTGCAGCATACTAGAAACTGAGGAGCTTTCTTTTTCAGAAACAAATTCCCAGGCCCTAATCCCAGAAATTCTGAACAAATTAGTCCAAGGCAGGGTTTCCTAGGTTTTCAGAATCACTGTGCCAAATTAAGCACACAGTATGGGTCAGGTGCTATGCTAGGTGCTTCAACACAAGCATCTCCGAGGCCACTGAGGTAGAGGTCATGACTTCCATGTTCAAGAGGAGGAAACTGACCTTCAGAGAAGTTAAATAATACACCAAACGTCACCCAGCTACTAAAGGGCAAGCCAGGATTTGAACCATGTCTGCTGACCCTAAAACCCACTTCTATGCTTTCACCTTGATTAGTCTAACGGGATATTCAAAGCCAAGGGCTGCTCATCCTTCTGACTTGTCACTTGTACTTAAAGAATTTTTGTAAAAACACAAAACAAAAGCAGCTTAAAATTAAGACAAACTTGGACAGGTTATGGAGTAGTATTACAAACAGCATGATATTTTTCAGGACACAGGAGGCAGGAAAGACACTGTGCAAGGTGGAGCAGGCCACATCATACCCTGAGTACTCTCTCCACCTCCTCTGAACAGGGATAAATTCGGTGGGACACAACACACTAAGTATCTAACTGAGAAGTACTAGCGCTGTGAGTCTACCTTGTCTTTATCCCTGGATGCTTCTATAGCTGATCGCAACATCTTCAGGAGCAGGAGACCAGAGAACTCTTCCTGGAAACTTGGGTCTGGTGTCTCCCTGTTCCATCCGCGGCAGGCAAAACATGTTGAATGGTAAAACCCAGTGAAATATACATATCCACACATACATTCACTTAGTGTAACTATAAAAAATTTGGGAAAACAGCTCGACAAATCTGTTCAGATTATACCAAGAACTTACAGTTTATACCTTTTGACCCAGTAGGTCCACATCTAGGAATGTGACCAAAAGGTGCATCTCAAAATGAAGATTTCATGCACAAAAATGTTCACCTGCATATCAAAGCCTAAAACACTGCAAATGTTTGATAATAGGGGAGCAGTTAAATAATCCCTGCACAGTGATGACTGTGTAATAGTAATTCACATTTATAAAAGTCGGAAGAATGCTTACACACGTTATACGGAGAGCTAAGCAATGAAAAGCAGGACGCTAGTGTATGAGGAACAACAGCTGCCTCTAGGGCAGGGAGCAAGGTAGGAACAGGGCTTTATACTGAATATCTCTTTTGTATTGTTTGCAATTTTGTTAACCTGTGAATAAACTTTAAAAAATTATAAATTTGACATTTAAAAAGTAGTGCAACCATCAGTATGGTTTTGAATTTCTACTTTTATATTTTCCACATTTTCTATAATGTGGATATATTACTTATATCAGCATACGGTATTAAATATACAGAAATACACACACACACACACACACACGTATAAAAAACAACTTGCTGATCCTTTTTGGGTGGGGGAAAAGGGAGAGAGAAAATCCTAAGCAGCCTCTGCACCCAGCATGGAGTCCAACATGGGGCTTGATCCCACGACCCTGAGATCATGACCTGAGCGGAAATCAAGAGCCAGATGCTTAACTGACTGAGCCACTCAGGTGCCCCAGAACTTACTAACCTTACTACTTGAAGGAATATAAAACAGAACAAAGCAGGAAGACTGACTACACTCTATGGGAGAATTACTGTTAGTTTCTTTAGAGTAGAGATCAAAGACATCCCCCTGGGACCTCAGCGTCAGAAGTCACCCAGGGGAGACGAGCTGAGTCACCTACATGTTGACAATCAGAGTGTCTGTCAGGTTGCCCAGGGACCAGGCTGCTTTGGCCCGGACATTCAGAGATTTGTCTTGAAGTGACATCAATATTGCATTTGCTGTGTCTGCAACAAATATGACATCCTATAAGATAAAATAAAACACTGTAATTACTTTACGAGCTCACATGGCTGCCTTGGAATTCTGAAATTTATTTTCAGAGAAAAACTTGTCTTTACCACAAATTCCTATTTGAAAAATCAACATTTATGTACTCAGTTTTGCTGTTCTGCTGTATTAGAATGCGGACACTCGCTAAAAGCCCAGAGGAGGGTCTTTCATGACTTTGGTATGTGCCAGGCACACCCAGGGAGCCTAAGGATTTTGCTCTTGTCGAACATCTTATCACCTGGTCCGTGACAGTTACCCATGAATTCAGTGCTTAGACTGATGTCCACCTTGGGAAATGATGGTGACAATGAAATGCAGGTCTGTAATACACCCTATTCATTACACACTTCTCAGGGAGATAAATGTCACAGGTAAGAGTGAAAGAAAAATTTATTTCCTTCTTAGTAAAAACTTTATCAGCTTTCTAAATTATTACTATCACATGGTAATGTCCCATTTCTTTTTTTTTTTCCCCAATTATTCATTAATTTAAACATTACCTGGACACCAAGGGTCCTGGGCAGTACAGGCATTACCATATTTTAGTAGCAATTAAAGAAACCAGATTAAAAGCAAGGTAATGTCCTTTACCGTCCAGCTCTATACCCACCCAAACCACTATCGCGCTGGCCCATCACAGACACAGAAGGCCCATCAGTCTGACCTGTCTGAGATAAGGGAAAAGCACATAGACTCCAAGGGCCCGCGAGGTCGCCGCTTTCACTAGTCGGTTCCTGCTGTCGTTCAGCCCAAGCAGCATGGTGATGCACAGAATCTGCCTGTCACTCTGCAGTGAGAAAGGTTAGCAAAGGAAAAGTGAGAATGAAAGAACTATGAGCTACTGTCCTCGACAGGTGACACAGATGTTGGTGTCGGAGTTCATATTCGGGAGCTGAACACAACTGAGAGATCAAAGCTACCTTGGCAAAGAGCGGAGGATCGCTTCGGACCCAGGCATTAGGGGAGTGTCATGACCTTTCACCTTTAACACTCTGTGAACTGGGTCATCGTATTCTCCTCCTTCATGAAAGCTAAGAGCAGACACAAATGCCACTGGGGACTAAAGAAGGGGAGCCGCCTGCGTACCCTGTGCCGTGGGCGCCAGCCAAGTACGGTCAGACCTTCATGTTATTCCTCACGTTGTGCCCATTTTATAGATGATAAAACTCAATTTTACAGAAGTTCAGATCATCAGAGAGATGGAGAGTGGAAGAGCTGGGACTTACAACTAGGTCTTCCTAACTTTTGGCTTGAAAGTTTTCTAAAATGTCTCTGATTCCAAGCCTCTCTCCCCACGTCCGCCACCTGCCCTCTAAGCACAGGGAGAGAAGGCTCTCCCGAGACGGTACGTCTTTAAGTTTTGCCACCGCCCTCGCCCCACACTCAAGTAGACCAACCCCCTTTTCTCAGAAAGCATGTTGAATATGGGCTCAAAATGAAAAAGAATCTGAATCCAACTGAAGTTCTGATATTCGGGGGGCACCCTCAGGGCTGAGGAAACAGTCCTTGGGTTACCGGCAGGCTGCTGAAGGCCTCGGGCAGGATGGAAGACAGGGCATCACAGGCGCTCGCCTGCAGAGTCGGGTGCTCGGAATTCTGCAGGGCTCTGGGCAGAGGGCCGTTCAGCATCATAGTCCAGAACATCACCACCTGGAACAGGGGCAGAGTTAAAGCCACAGCCCAAGAGCCAACAGTGGAACCAACTCGACCCGAACGCTACCACAGGGGGCTGTAGTAAGGAAACATCCTTCTATAAAGCAGCGGCTTTTTCTAATGCCTCCACTAGTCCTTCCACAGCAATGGAAGGGGCTTCAGAAAACAATGACTGCATCCTTCCACTTACTGACCGGGAAACAGCCTGCTATAGTCAGGAGGACAGAGAAGACAATGGGGAGGAAGAGGGGGAAGACCATGGCAGTAACAGCAGCAGCCGCCAGCACAAGTTTTCCAGAGCGCATCCCTGATGCTGCTCTCGGTGCCTCACGCAGATCTACCCACTGCAGCCCTCAGCACAACTAAACGAAGCATGTGTCATTATCTCCACTTTCACGCAAGGAAACTGGGGTGTGAAGAGATGGTATAACTTGCTAGGGGGCGTCAGGGTCCCGCAGGGCCTGGAGGCCGGGTGCCAGAGTCCAAAGAGCGCAGGATCGGAGGCAGAGCTGGGTCCTGCAGCGGCTGCATCCCGTCTCTGCAACCTCGGGTAAGTCACCGAGCCTGTCTAAGCGTCGGTCCCTCTTCAGTAGAACAGGGCAAAGCCGTCTACTTGGCAGAGTCCGGGTGAGAGCAAAACGCAAAGCTGTGTGTGAAGTTCCTCACATAGTACCCAGAGCACAGTGGAGACTCTCAAACTGCGCGGGGGCTGTTGTGAGCACTATGAAGAATGAGCTCGCTGTAAAGCTCTCGAGGTCGGCATCCGAAGAGGACCTTGAACGGTTTCCTTCCCATGCTTTCTAAAAACCCCGGAGATTTCACGTGCCTTTGCAAATCTGTCTGTGGCCCGGTACCTCTACTTTCTGCCCCCTGGACTTAGTCCTGAGTTTTACCATGTATCCCACAGCCCAGTTCTGTCCTCCCCTAAATCCCAGCTCCCAGAAACACACTCTGGGCCTTTCTCACCCCAAACCAAGAGACTTTGGACAGGTATGCTTGCCAGCCTCCAAGATGGCCCACAGTGATTCTTGCCTCCTATGTTAAGGTGGTGGCCCTCCGCCCCCACACGGGCTAGGGCTGACCTATATATCCAGTAGGGGGCTGTGGAAATGCCAACGTGAAATTTCCAAAACGAGGTCATAAAAACACCACAGCTTCTTCTTGCTCTCTCTTGATTCTCTTGCTGTGGGAGAAGCCAGCCGTTATATCAAGAGGACACTCATTCAGCCCTCTGGAGAGGTCCTCACGGGGAGGAGGTAAGGGAGGCCCACTGCCAAAAGCCAGCGCTGACTTGCTAGGTATGTGAGTAAGCCATGTTGGAAAAAGATCCTCGAACCCCTGTCAAGTTCAGTTAACTGCAGCCCCTGCCGGCATCCTGACTGCAACCTCAGAGAGACCTGAGCTAAGCTACTCCCATTTCCGGTGCCACAGAAACTATGCGAGAGAATATATGTTGTTTTAAGCTGCTCAGTGTTTTGGATAATTTACTATGCAGCAATTGACAAGTAATATAGCAAGTGTATCCCTCTTTTACAGATGAGACAATACCCAAGTGTGAACAGATGAGTCTTGCCTAAAAGTCACTTGACGAGCAGGTGGAGAAGTCTAGAGGCAAACTCAGGTCTGTCTGAGCAAATCAACTCATCTCCCTATGAATGGTGACATTTCAGCTTTAGTGGCAGTCTCAGGAAAGGACTAGGGCTAGGTATTCTTAATTCCTTGCAAGGATGATGGAAATTGCAAAGGGAAAAGAATAGGCAGGATGAGGCGGGCAGGAGGAAAACCCATCACTTTTGGTAGGGTCATGTGTTCCTCCTCCAAAGGACTGGCACAGTGTGGGGACAGCAGAAACAACCGAAATCACAGGACTTCAATAGTAACCATGGGGGCGCGGTGGTGAGGGAGTCAAGGGAACTGACGTCTCTCGAGCACCTATTATGTGCCAGCATCTTTACATTTCAATCTTCCAACAGCCCCGGAGTTAAAATTATTATACCTCTTTATGAGGAAAACTACGCTCGTACATCCATTAATGGCGCTCCCTAGATTTGATCTCACGTCTTCTGATTCCAAATCCTAGTCTCTTCCCATCATTCCAGTCTGCCTCTTGGGCAGAATGAATAACCAAACTCGGTTTTATGCGGAAGAAATGTTGGTGTTTCAATTGCTGGCTGTATGTTACACATAATCCTATCTCACAATGAATCGCAAAGAAACTGAAGTGCAAATAAACCCCTATTCCTGCGACATGTCATCACAGATTATAAACTAGTTTTTGACACTGGAAGAAGCCATACTGTTTACTTCACTTTATCACCGAGCCTCAAAACTGACTGAAGCACTAAGAAAAGAGAACACTGTGAACTGCCATGTACTTACCAAGCTGACTGGCACTCTCTGATCAGATGCTACAGTAGAGTCTGGTTTATACTGTTGTATTAAGCCTGTACCCAGTTCTTCCAGAAGCTGCCGAGGTGAAAGAAATAGATTATCAAAGCACAGTATTAGAATTATGGAGGTAGAAAATGTCACCTGTCTGGAGATGACCTCAAATCAAGGGGAAAAATAATTTCCAACCGAATTTTCTCTCCTTTCTCAGCAACTCCTCTGTCAGAGGCATTCTTTCAGGAACAAAATCACCAGAAATATATTGTTAATTTATCACCAAATGAATTCTTTGGGTTTTTATATTAGAGCTGAAAATAAAGGAATGTATGACTTTCCCTCCCTGAAACCTCTATAAGAAACCTCAGAACGGACAGACACACGGCAGAGGGAAGAACATAAAGGAAGAGAAGAAAAAAGCAGGGGGCTTTTCATGAAAGTTACCTTTGCTCCATGAAGCTGAATGGACGGATCTGCTTCCCCCATGCACTTGCAAATCACCTCTCCGAGCTCCATTAAGTACACCTGAGCCATTGAAAAGTAACCCCTGGCCAAATGAGCCAACACCTGCGAAGAGAACAGAGGAATAACCCCCAAGACCTGAAAGCAACGCAGGGCTGCAATATCCAAAGTGCTTTAATATTACAGAAACCACTCACACTTCACAAGGGGCAGGATTCTAATGTTGAACAAAATGAACAACCATAATCTTTATTTTATGACTCAAATCAATTAACTGGATCATATCATTTCATGGTGCTTTGTAATTTATGAAATGTGTTTCGTTGAGACTGGAGATATTATTTAAGCCTGGGAATAATTTTCTGAGGCAGGGACTAATCAAATACTTCAGCTGAAGGAGGGAGCTAAGGCTGACAAAGTTTAAGGTTACAGGGCATGTTTAATAGTAACCAGACAATGAGCAGCAGAGCACAGAACCAAACCCGTGTCTAAATCACAGCTGAGTACAGAAGCCACCAGTACGTTAATCTAGGATCGTTTTCTTCCTCTAAAGGAGCAATTATTTTGTTGTCTCTAAGCAGACAGAAAATGAAAGAGAAGTTATGGAGAATTACACATTTACTTAAAGTTGCAGAAATCAAAGATGAACTGTACAATTTTTTCAGAATTACTATATAATCTAGCGTACCCACCTGCCACATAAAAACGGAGGTGACTAAAATGGCTTGCAACAAAAAGGAACGCATCTGACATTTACAGCCAAGTCTTCTCCCGACCTCCGCCAAAAACAAAAGAACAGAGCACTCATGCCTGAAACACACTCCCACTACCACCACGGGTTGTGGCTCAGTTTTACATTATTTTCATGGACTCCCTCCTCACAATCCATCGCCCTTTGAAGGTAGAATGATTACGTCCACTTCAGAAACGAGAAGCGGAACCCTCCTACCTGTAAGGCCTCCAGCCGCATGGGGGACGGCTCATAGGGGCTTCCTGCCGCAGAGCCAGCATCGCTACCCGAACAGGAATCCTCCCTGGGCAGTACGACGGTGGAAACGCAGAGTCGGATGAGCCAGCAGGGCTCTGAAGACCCCTTAGGGGAGCTTACTGATGCTTCTTCCAGAAAGGGTCCTGAGGGGGCTTTCTTCCACCAATCAGGAGTGCTGAGGTGGGGAGTCGCTGAATTGCTACTGCTGAGTCCAGAGGAACAGGGCTGTTGTAAAAGCAGCTGGACTTCAGGTAACGGTGCGTGAGTGGACACGATGGCTCCCAAGAGGGTGAGGCTTGACACTCGAACATTCACATCTGTCAAAGTTAGTGGGAATCACTATCACTGTGGGGTCATAACACCCCCGCAGGCAATGAAGAATTAGGGCATCCTTGGTTAACCTGCATCTAATTAAACCTCTAGCCCTAACTTCCAGTTTAGAGAACTACGTGGGACAGAAACAGAAGTTCAACAACACTGTAAAGAAACTACCCGGCAAACTGAGCATGTGAAACATGCTGGAAGACAACTGTGTGGGACGCGTCCATAAATCGGCGTGGTGAAAGAAAGGAAGGGCTGACGGGACTGCTTTAGATTAGAAGAGACTAGAGTGACAGGATAACGACACGCAATGCACAAACCGAGAATGAACCCAAGTTCTTACAAAAAACGAGGAAAGACTCTTCGAGACATATGGGGAAATGTGAATATGGAGCAGATACCAGACGATGTTATGGAATCAATGTAATTTTCTTAAGTCTGAGAATAGTGGTGTGTTTTTTAGGAGATTGTCTTTCATCTTAAAAGCTGCATGCTGAGGTATTTAGGACGAAATATCATGTAACTGACTTTTTAGAAATTGTTTTTTAAAGATTTTATTTATTTGAGAGAGAGTGAGAGCACGAGCAGGGGGAGGGGCAGAGGCATAGGGAGAAGGAGGCTACCCGCTGAGCAGGGAACCCAAAGCGGGGCTCAATCTCAGGACCCTGAGATCATGACCTGAGCTGAAGGCAGGTGCTTAACGGACTGAGCCACCCAGGCACTCCTATAATTGACTTTCGAATGGTTCAAAAATATACATATTTATACACGTATACGTATACACACATACATAGATACGTATATGCAGAAACAAAGCCAACAAAACAAATGTTAACAACTGTCAAGTCTAGGTAGAGGTATGCAGATGTTTATTGTACTATTCTCTCAAATTTCTGTGTACTATTCTTTCAAATTTCTTCTTCCATTTTAATAATTAAAATGCTGGAAGACAAGGCCAGACACCTGGAAGGGACATTTTTTAAAAAATTATTTTATTTTATTTTATTTTATTTTATTTATTTGAGAGAGAGAGCATGAGAGAGAGAGAGAGAGAGATGGCGAGTGGGGGCAGGGGTAGAGGGAGATGCAGACTCCCCACTGAGCAGGGAGCCCGATGTGGGACTCGATCCCAGGACCCTGGGATCATGACCTAAGCCGAAGGCAGAAGCTTAACCCCCCGAGCGACCCAGGCGCCCTTGGAAGGGACTTTTGAGACCTGATCCATCCCCCTGTTGGCCAGTGAAGAAAAGCTGGTGTAGGGAGTGAGCAACTTGCGTTGTTTCAATCTTATCTCTGCCACTAACATGAGAGACGTCAAGGCAGGATTTATCTTTCTGGGCCCCATTTTACACATTAGGGAAACACTGGACTTAGTTTACACACCATTATCTCATGTAAGCCTTATAAAAATCTTATGAGGTGGATCTATTTCTTCCTGTTAGGAGGAAACACGGCTCTGACAGAGCTGCAATTCTGAGATGGCAGAAATGGGAATGGGCTGTAGACCCTCGGCCTGACTCTGGGTCCACTATTCCTCCCATGACGTCACAGAAACATTGCCACCTCCTTCAAGTACTAGAATTCACACTGAAAAAACTTAACTACCAGAATGTGGTCTGATCTTAAAGCTTGCAAGCAAAAGAAAAACTATTCTCCAGGCAACTGCTACAGCACTTAGATATTATGTGTAGGAGTAAGCCACAAAATAACAAGAAATAAGACTCTGTAGTCAGTGGGGATTTGAGGCTCTGGAATTTTATCCGAACTTCAGAGGAGATAATGTTAAAGAAGTTAGGTTTTACATTCCAGTTTTTCTTTCCAAAAAGAGGATGATGTCTATGTGACTCCATCCATCTGTACTTTTTTTTTTTTTTTAAGATTTATCTATTTATTTGAGAGAGAGAGAGGGTGCGTGTAAGGGGAGGGGGGAAAGGGAGAGAGAGAATCTCAGGCAGGCGCACCACTGAGCGTGGAGCCCGACATGGGGCTCGATCTCATGACCCTGAGATCATGACCTGAGCTAAAATCAAGAGTCAGACTGCTTAACCAACTGAGCCACCCATGCGCCCCCATCCATCCTTACTTTTGCCTGAAGGATATGACCTGTGTATTACGTACCAGAGGGGCCCCCCCACACACACTTGTCTCACCCCTAATTCTAAAGTCACTGCACTGAAGTAGCAAAGAGCCAGTAACCCTTATAATTAATTCTCTACCTCACTTCCTTCCAGTGGTGTCTACTGGGGCTTCCGGGGTCAAAAGTGGGGTTCTAGCAATAGCTGGTTTCCCTGAAAACTTGAGGATAAGTAGAGATATTTTACAGCTATAAAAATGCTCTAAATACTTTTTAACCTAATAATCTAGATTTGATTGATATAAAAAAGCAACTGATGTTAAACTACCACCAACCTTTGTGGCGGATATAAGGTTTTATCTGGTTCCACACTTTGGTCAACAGGCTGAGTTTCAGACGGTTATAAGGTGAATTTGATACTAAATTTGCAAGGCACTGCAAAATACAAGAACAGGCTATCAATAGGTCTGATTACGCCACAGCACAGACACAAAACTTTACAGCATTTAATTAAGAAAACTCTTCATACTCATTTGATAATTAGTCTTTTTCTTTTTTATCCTTTTTTTTTTTTTAGGGGAATAGCACTTGTGTTCTCATTGTTACAACTTAATACTAAAAATAGGAATATTTTTAGTAAATCATTTATCTGAACATAGAGAGATTATAGGTAAGATCAAACAAGTAGGCGCAACAGGATATCTTTAAATAAAATTCGTATTTAGTTACATTCTTAAGTCAAATTACTTTTGGACAATGTAAAACATTATACAAAATTGTAACAGACCAAATCCCTCCAAAACCTCTGGATAACGTGGCACGCTTACCTTAATGATCTGAGTAAGGGTCTGTGAGGACGTCTCGGCCACCAGAGCTAACAAAAGACATCTGTGCAATTCTCTAATGCTGGATGCAATCATCACGGAGAAGGGAGTGAAAGCCCTCCTGTGGTCACTGGTATCTTCAGCAACAGAAAGGAACTGCTTTGAGCCTTCCAAGATGGCAGATAAAACTTGCAGAGCACATGCACGTGTCTGAAATTTCAGGACGATTCCCATCAGTTAGTTAATAATCAGGAGTCAAATCCCCTACTTCCTATTTTCATTTTTAATTTTTGAAGTACTTCAGATCATCTTAACTAGGAAAACAGAGGCAGTAGGATTATCAGGTCCTAAAAGTAGCCATGAAGTAGGCCTCTTGCCCCCCCAATTAAAAAAAAAAAAAAAAACCCTACATCACATTGCTGTTAGGTTTTCTTACAGTAAGGAGTAAGTCTAAGCTATACCACACTAAGTACAAAAACTTGAAATCATGAACATGAGAATAACTTAAAGAAAAATTAGAGGCCTTTATTCAAGCATAAGACCAAGGGAAAAGAGAATGAAATAACTCGTGGGGTGGGGAAAAAATACGTGAGCCTAGAGTCTGTTCTACAGCAAACATGCTGCTTTACATGCTCTCCTGAAGCACCCATGAGTGCTCAAAGTTAATTAAACAGGATATCAGAGACTCTGCACATTCAACTTGGCAGGCATCATTAGTGATCCAACTTTTCAGAAGCAGTCTTAGGCGCAGAAATAAACACTGAATGCAGTGAGTCTCTGATAATCAAAGAAAGGAAACCATTAACTGTAACCTTATAGATGGAAGGGAAAGTTATGTACTCCTTTGTCAATGGTCTGCTGTACTTGTCAGGAAAAGGGTCACTGGAGCAAGATTGTGTTTATAATGTTAAAAGATGACTTTCAATTGGTACTCGGATGATTTTGTGGTATTAAAAATCAGTTAAGAAAAAAAAAAGAAAGCTAATTTAACCAAAATGGAATATAGGTGATAAATGTAAGACGAATAATGTAATACCGTACCCTGTTTGGCCAGTCCCCCAAACTGCCAATTAAACACTGTCAGATATTTTTAAAATGGAGAATCAACATAATTCTAATCTAAATATTTGTTCATCATGAAACATATCTGAGTTTGTTGTGAAAAAGGATTTCCGGAAAATCTTCAATTATATAATCTCCAAGTAACAAGAATAAATCATTTTTGTACGCCTTTTGTAGCGTGGACTCACAAACAGAAACCTGAAAATTTACTGCCTTGAGAATAAATTTGTAGTATAGCACTATGAGTCTCTGGAATTAAGCGTAATCATTGATGGCAGGAAGATGACAATGTATTAGGAAACTGCATGTGCACACGTGTGTGTGAGAGAGACAGTGCATGAGAAAGAACTTGTGCACAAGTCACAAGTCAGCTCACCCAAGAAAGACTTAGGTCAGGGGCTGGCAAATTTTTTCTGCAAAGGACCAGTAGCACATACTTTATATTTCAGATTTTGTAGGCCCAAGAGTCTCTGTTGCAATCACCCGGCCACAGTAGCACAGACATTAAACCTCTATTTCTTTAGACAGCAATTAAAAACCACGATTCCAACAGTTCACACACCAATTACAATTCAAAATCAAGTTGTGGAGAGAGATGAACTGATGCTCAAAAGTCAAAGAATTTTAGCTCAATTTACTTGGTACCCTAAGAGTGTACCTCAACCATCACAGATGAAAACAAAAGTAATGTCACTGAAATATACCACTGAGGTATGAAATCTACGTAAAAAATATGATATTGTATCAATTATACTTCTCGTAGTTCTGATTTAATTTCCTTTAAACCCTGTTTAACATATCTTTGTGGCTAAAAAAAATGCTATTTATGACACTGAATCATTTAAGTGATGCTTCACTGACTCTTACATCAATATTTTATATACTGTTTACTGGTTCCGATCAGCACTTTCAGCAGAAATTACTGATGTGCGTGCAAACCGTAAGAGGTGCAGCTCTCCAGAGAATTCATTTTGTTAAGTTCTTATTATCTGAATATTTACAATGATGGATGAAGACTTTTCAACCCGATAAACATCAGTGTGCTCCGTTTCACCAATGAGTAGTTTCACTTCCTTGGACATGCAGTCTTGTTCCAAGGTAATGAAACTGGAAAGCACTTTCCTTTTTTGCTACCTACAACGTAGCAGAAACGTCTGCTAAGGCAGCTCAATCAATCCTATGTTCTCCTTTTCTTACGTTTGTTTTGTCTCAATCTTTCTGGGAGGGTGATAAAGAAGTCACTGCTGGGAGTGGGTAGCAGTGAGGTTTCGATGCACCTGGCTGTTCCCTTCTTTGGCTTCGTCCCAGGACTGATTATTCTGCACACATGCTCAAGGTTAATTTTATTTGATTGCATTCCCAAAGCTGGTTGCCTTTAGGGTGGAGGCATTTGAACACTGTGTCAGGGTCTCTAGATCTGGAGATATCCAAGCCCAGGTCATCTATTCTTGGTTGGCTTTATGAGAGAAAACCCGATTACCTACCAGTCCATGATAGTTAAAAACTTGCTATATTCTCTTTCCTAGTTATGCTATCTATTACTCTAGATTTTGATTTGTTTCTAACATTTCATAGCTCTCTAAAAGAGAAATAAATAATCATGGAATTTCAAAATCAGGATAATTTTCAAGGTACGAAGAGGAAAGTAGGCCCCATAGTTGGTTCCTTACGTCAAGTCTTGATAATAATCTACCTTTTTAACACCCGAGGAATTTAAATAGAAGAAATTCATAAAGTAGCCACGGTATTTTTACTGATAAATTGCTCTGTGATGTCTAGAAACATACAGGATGTGCTTTCTGAAGTGCATTTCCAACATGTCAAAATGTGACCATTTCCCAAGTACCGCCCCACTGCCAAAGCCTAAAGGAAATTTCTAAGTTTTCTCCTTCTCAGTTAATTGTTGTAGCATCTCCTACTGCAATTTCCTAGAAGTAATCTATCGTCAGTGTTCTGAATGGAAGAGTCCAGCCCCCTTTCCTACTGTCCGCTTCTCTTTGGAAAGCTTCTCAGTTATCAGCGCAAACTGTGCTTCCCAGTGAATCTACCTTAGGTTGTATCATTACTGCACTTTTTTCTCATCACATTTCTTGCATTCACCAAAGTTAAAGAACCCAAAAAGACAGCAAATCAAGGAGTACTTTGCAGCTTGTAAAATTTCTCACAACACTCTAGGTCAAATGTAAACATTATAAAAATATGAACTCAATCACTTTCACGAGATCGGACTTCATGACCCCTCTGTCCTCATACCGCAGACCCACGTGGCCCATGCCCCCTTCGCTGCGTGGCTGCGGTGCGGCCACTTCACTTGGCCTGCTACTTGCTCCATAGCACTGTCTCCTCGGCTACTGCCGGCAGCTCACCTCAGCTGGAGGCTCTGCAAGTACATGTATATTTATCTTTTATAGTAATTTTCCTTTCGATTACGAGAATGGCTTCATGACTGACTCATTTGCCACCATTCACTTCCCATTTTCCTCCCAGGTTCTCCTTTGCTATTGATTCAGTCAATCTGAAAAATTTCTGCCATTTTGAACTACTCAGGATATTGGGTATTTGCAATTTTTTGTGTGTGTATAATTGAGACCCATTTATTTTTCTTCACCCTGTAAGAGCTTTTGAAGGGTCACCTAGAAGTTTTCTTATGTTCTCTCATCATAAACATTTCTCTAAGCTTTACACATCCTTCATAACCACTATGGACCAAGATATTCCACTGTGTGTTTAAGCCACTTTTTATTTTCTCCTATCCCAAATACCATGGCAATCAACATTTTCATCAAAGGGAAGGAAGCACAGCTGTTTCAGTGCAGCTCAAAAGAAGTTAGAACACTCAGTGTACTCAGGCTTCAAGCGAGCCCCGGGCAGGAGGCGACCTCACTGTGACCTTTCTCAACCTGTTATTCATATAAGCCCACTCCCGATCCTCCTGCCTGTCCAGTGGTTCTCAAATCAGAACTTGGGCTGGTATTAATGAGAGCTGTCTTCAGATGAGATCAGATAAGGCAGAGAAAGCAACCAAGATGTGTCAAGCTCTTCTTCCTACTATCATGCTGAGAATTCAAACGCTCTTACCTTTGGAGAAGGATCTTTTAATGTAAGAGTCATCAAGGACACGGACTGAGGGCTGCCAAGCTCAGGTGTATCAGGAACAAAGGCTGACCAGTAGCCATAAAGAACTTTTTTTTCTATTGATTTTATAGTAGAAAGAAAACAAGCTAATGCTCCTTGGCGAACTTTGGCTTGGTAAGACCTACCCAAGAGAAGGAAGAAAAAAGTCTGTTAATAGTTTTAAAAAATACAGACATGAAAGGCTATTTATTTGAATGATACATTGAGAAACTCAACGTTCTGAATAAATCCTAAGGTAAGATGCCAACATGATATTAAAAAAATATTTTTCAATCAAAACATGTTAAAGCAATTTGTTTATATAACAAGTTAATAAAGTCGACAATATAAAACACAAATAGGGCAACAGTTTGACGTCAGGAAACTAGTGTTAGATACGAAACACTGCAGAGTATCCATTCCTCCAACAAACACGTCCGGAGTACTTAAGTACGTACCAGGCATTGGGCTGAGGCCAGCAGACATAAAGCCCGTCCGCGCCCCCGAAAAGCTCATGAATGGCAGAGACAGTTAAAGAGATAACTGCAACACAGCATGATCAACACTAAGGTGGGGATAAGTCAAAGGGTCATGACGTAGGGACCTAAGCCAAAACTGGGGGGAGGGGCATCAGAAAAGGCTTTTCAGAGGACGTGACTGCTGAGCTCGTACTGAAGATGAGTAGTGCTTAGCACAGCAAGAAAGCAGACAGAGTGGAAGGGAATTCCAGGCAAAGGGACCACACGTATAAAGGCAGATGAAGGGAACAAGGCAGAAGGAAGAGGAACGCAAAGCCCCGCCTAAATGAATCTTCAAGTTAAATCCCATGCACCAGTCAGGTTTTTAAGCAAAGTTATAAACTTACAAGCAACGGAGATTATAAGGCATAACAATATAACAAAATACTATTATTTGGGAGGCCTGGGTGGCTTAGTCGGTTAAGCGTCTGCCTTCGGTTCAGGTCATGATCCTGGAGTCCCAGGCTCGAGCCCCGCATCAGGCTCCCTGCTCAGCAGGAGTCTGCTTCTCCCTCTTCCCCTCACCCCACTCATGTTCTCTCTCTCTCACTCTCTCTCTCAAATAAATAAATAAAATCATTAAAAAAAATACTACTACCTCATTTTACTCTGCATGCCTCCCTCAGCATCGGAATACTCAGACTCACTACTGCTGACCCTTTTCCAGCTGGCAGAACGGACGGGCGGGGAGACTCGCTCTTTTCCCGCAGCGCCGCTTCCCTCCACCGGCGCACTCTGGCCTCCCAGGGAGGAGGAACAGGGAGTGTTCCCCTCATGCAGGTGCTCTCTGCCCGAGCCAGGGATGGGGGCTACTTCTCTTTCACCACTGGATTCTTCCTCTTCTTCTTCTCCTTGCTGGATTTTCTTCGATTTTACTTTTGATTTTTTCTTTTTATTCTGATTTTAGGAGCAAATGAAAACGTATACATGATAGCTATTGGTACTTTTCTCATTTGATACTTATTAAGTATGCCCCCAAAACGTGGTATGAGGAAAGAAGAAAAGAGAAGAGAAAAAAGTGGCACTTACCTCCTACTGTGAGTCAGGTGCTATGCTAAGTGCTTACACACACCCCAGCGGGCCACGGGAAACAAGGCGGGAAGTGCATGCGACAGAGCCACGCTTCTAGCCTGGCTTTCTATTCAACCGCTGTGACTCTGAGCAAATCTAAGCCTTCCATTAGCTTGACCTTCCTCATCTGTAAGCATGAGGCTAACGCCACCTTCCCTGCACAGTTGTGAAAGCATTCAGCCGCAAGAGAATTAGAGTAAACAACTTGAGGGACAGTTTCTCAGTTCTCCCAGATAAGACACATAGCTCGCGCCACTCTAGCTAATCCACCAGATACAATGCAGGTTTTAGGGCACTGGGGTTTTGCAGATATGAAGTAAAAGCCAGTTTTTTTCCTTTCTCCTACTTCCTTTCCAAATATCTTTAGAATCTGTGCTGCCCTCTGCATTCTCAAGTCCCCTGACTTTGAGAAGGAAGGTCCTCATCCCTTCGATTTTGGATTATTAACGTGGCTGCAGACTCACACCCTTTTACTTCCTATCATAGTGATTCTTCTGAGACGTGTATCTGATCACCTCACTCCCCTATATGAGTCCTCATCTCTACCGTCTGTAAGATTAAAAACTAACTCCTTAGCATACTGCATAAGACCCTTAAGATGTGGCCTCTGCTACCTACGTGTCCCAGCCTTCCCCTGCTCGCACCTGACACTCTAGCCTACTGGTTAACAAATGGGCTACGCCCATGCTCATTCTCTATGCTTACACACCTTCTGTTCCCTCCACATAAAACACTTTCCCTCCTTTTTGTACTCTACACATTCTTAAGGTTCAGTTTGGCCACACATCTTTTAAAAAGCCCCCTCTTGGGGCGCCTGGGTAGCGCAGTCGTTAAGCGTCTGCCTTCGGCTCAGGGCGTGATCCCGGCGTTCCGGGATCGAGTCCCACATCGGGCTCCTCCGCTGGGAGCCTGCCTCTTCCTCTCCCACTCCCCTGCTGTGTTCCCTCTCTCGCTGGCTGTCTCTGTCACATAAATAAATAAAATCTTTAAAAAAAAAAAAAGCCCCCTCTTACTCCTCTGTTTGGATGGGTACTCTGAATGTGATCCCAGAGTACCCTTTGAATATTCTGATGAAAGAAATCACAATACTGCATTGTGGTTGTTTATTTATCCACCTTCCCCTTCTCCCCCAAAACTCCAAAAAGCAGAGTTTATATCCTTAATGCTTATTAGCATAATGTCTGCGATGTAGCAGACGTTCAGTTAATGTTGCATAAGTCAATGAGGGAAAGAATTTCTGATTATAAGCATTTTGTAAGTAATACCTGATACATTTCTAGATGTAATATTGTGGCCCATATATCTATATGCTCTAGGTTCTCCAGCGGAAACATAAGAGAGATGCCAGCTATATGGACAGGCTGCGAAATTTGGCAGTTTTAACAGAGACCTACAATATTTACCAAATAGCCTTTTACAGAGAAAGTTGGTGGGCCTGTGGTCTTGAGCATTGGGGAATGAGGATGTACAGCTTTGGGTATAAAGGGAATGTCCACTGTTACATCTGTTACATTGTCTAGAACTCTTAAAAATATAAGACACTGGGGCTCCTGGGTGGCACGGTCATTAAGTGTCTGCCTTCGGCTGAGGGCGTGATCCTGGCGTTCTGGGATCGAGCCCCACATCAGACTCCTCCGCTAGGAGCCTGCTTCTTCCCACTGCTTCTTCCCACTCCCACTGCTTGTGTTCCCTCTCTCACTGGCTGTCTCTCTCTCTGTCAAATGAATAAATAAAATCTTTAAAAAAAAAAAAAGAAAAGAAAAATAAGACACTGTATAACTGGTGTTTTCAGCAGTCTGATGAATTTAAATTTACTATGCTAAAAACCCTAAACTGAAATCAAACTCAAGGTGAACCTTTGGCACAAGGAGTGACATAAACCATAGAAAACGCATACAACAAGCAATTGAAGGCAGTCCACAACTTAAACCTAAGCAGACCCAGGCGTACCGCAGTCGGTCGGGAGGCGCTGGATTCGGACTGCTGTGGTTTGACAGGTGGTCGCCCATCGTACTGAGGAAGTGGAGTGGGGTATAACACCGTGGGCAGCTCTATGTTTAGTCCCGGGAGTCCATGAAACATAGATTTCTAATAATGATGATTAAGGAAACACACACACAAAATTAATCATAAAACAGAATGATTCACCATGTTCTGGACCACATTAATGAACAGATTAATGTCTAGAAGCTTATTAAGGAAATAAAAATGGACAGAAAATTGATACCTTTTAGGTTTAGAGCTTACAGAAACGTTTAATCTCATCTGGATGGATCTGGTCTGGCCAGATTAGGTTAGGCTTGACTTTTAGTTTATTTACGAATTTTTTTTATTTATTAATTTTTAAAATTTATCCAACCTGTTTTATCCAATCCTTTGATCTATCTGTAATTTTTTAACCAATCTATTATTCTTATTTTGCTTATCCATGTCCACACCTAGCTGTCTATTTGGGAGATGGGACAGGGAAAGATTTGAAGTTTTAGTCATGATCAAGCTAAGTTACCATACATGACTTTGACCTGAAGCCACTTCCTGGCTGAACTGAAAGGTGGGTCTCCAGAGAGGCTGATATGACCTTCCCACTGACTGGCAGGCTCAGAAGCCAAAGGATGCAGCCCTACTGATGCCATCTTGACTGGCCTATCTACTGCATGTGCCAAGCGCCAAAGGGAAGCCCTGGTTCTTCTTTCAACTATAAACAGGTTTGAGATGAACTAAAATTAAATTATCTACAGATCATAACCTATACCTTTCCTAAATTAAGATTCATAAGTAAAGTTTTAGAATTTTGATACATTTACTTAAAACAAGGCTTACTGTTTTCAGTTCTTAATTTTAAGTATGCTTGTATATGAACATTTGAACGATCTCTCCTAAGATATACTACCCTAAAGCTAGCTTTGGAATGATGATATAAAGTGGTCCTTAAGCCTGGGGTTTCAGTAGGAAAGACACTCGCCATGATGAGGACTTGGGTTTAAAAGGGCAATGCCTTACCTTCAGCACAGCCAGAAGGGCTCCAAGTTCCTCAGTCTGTGTCAGTTTCATCTTACCCCCATTTAGAAGAGACTGTATACCTTTTAATGCATTTTGTAACAACTAGGGGAAAGAAGAGGACAAGTTTAAAGGTAAAGGAAATGTGGTTATCCAGGGATCAACTTTCTAGCACCACTGAGGTTAGGGGAGAAAAAGTCTCTAGATGATAAAACAAAACAAAACAAAACAAACCATTCAAAAGGAGGGGAAAAAAAAAAAGGAAGATCCAGAGGAGAGAGCTCTGATGAACTACTATTAATTATTTTCTAGAAGACTAGAGTGCTCTCATGGAAGAGTGGTCTTATCATATATGTTTATAAGCCAGGACATACAAATGGAGAGCAAGAAAAAAAAAAAGAAGAGGTGTGTGGTGGGAAGAAGGTGATAGGGATGAAACAGTGGCAGCAGGGATCGGAAGCGGGGAGGCTGATGCAGCAACCTCCCTAGTTCTTAAAGGCAAAGGCATGTATGTGGGAGCAGGTTTCTAGAGGGCAATTCTGATCCAGATTGACCTTCTGACTCAGTTATTCTCATTAAGAAATACGATCTTGAAAAAAATACAACCCCTATGGAGAGGATGTGAACCACAGCCTTTTTCTGAAATAGTGGAAACACTGAAGAAACTTCCATTTCCACCTGTTGTGACGATGACTGTACAAGAAGCAGACCCCCTGCTATATGGGAAACTCAGCCATAATCACGGCAAGCATCTGCCAAGCACTTTAAATGCTGTATTTCATACACTGCTTGTAGGACCCCTACAGGGTCATTGCATCATTTGTCCCATTTCAGAGAGAAGGAACAGGGAGGCTCGAGCGGTTCAGTGCCTTGCCCCAGGTCTCCCAGCAACCGCAGTCAGAAAGCAAGAGGTGCATCAATAGGTACTGAAAAGATGCCCAAGAAATATTCACTTTAAAAAGGAGATAAAGTTGTAAAACGGCATATTTAATATGACCCCACTTGAAAATTATAAAGTATGCTCATTTACATGCAGAAAAAATCTTTGGGGGCTTGAAGAACAAACTGCTCCAAATGGTTATATCTGAGCAGGGAACTATGAGGAAACTTCACCATCACAGATGATATGTGTCACTCTGATTTTAAAATATGTTTACAAATTGTCATATTTCTATCAGATTTTTAAAAAAGAAATAACATTGCAGATACTGTTGAAATCTACTCCTTTCCCTTCCATCTAAAAGATAGTTACTAGGGGTGCCGGGGTGGCTCAGCCGGTTGGGCGTCCAACTCGATTTTGACTCAGGTCACGATCTCAGGGTTGTGAGATTGAGGCCCGTGCTGGGCTCCACGCTGGGTACGTGGAGCCTGCTTGGGATTCTCTCTCCCTCTCCCTCTGCCCCTACTTGCACTCTCTCTCTCTCTTTCTAAAAAAATAAATAAATAAAATAAAATGACAGTTACTAGTCTGAATTGTATTGCTTTTGTAGTCAGGAGGGAAAAAAAATACTTTCTTTTAAAAGCTTTAAAACTGCAAAACAAAATAAACAGAAACTGTCTTGTAATTTAAACCTGAAAGAGACAATGTCCATCTTTCTAAGTTATAAACATTCCATGTAGGCCTATTATCTCTAGACAAAGCAAATTCAGCAACTAAATTATACTCTTCAGTAACAGCCTCTGTCCTGCTGCTTCTACAAACATCTATAACAGGCACAAAATCAGTGGTAGCCCCACCTACCATGCAAAATGTGATATCATCCATATCAGATGACTTTGGAGACTGTAGAGTGGTCAAGAAAGCCTGGAAGCAGATATTTGGGTAGGGATCCTCCAAGTATGGCTGTCCTGGCACACTAAAACACATACAGAGAAAGCAACGCAAACTCAGTCTCCTCTGAAATGGGGCTCGCAAAAGAGTAAGAATTAAAAATAGCAGTAATACAGACCAACGGAGTTGGAATACACCCTTGGATGAAACAAGACGGCGCACTTTGGGTAATTAACTACAACTGCGGGATACCACAAGCATGGCATGAACAGGAAGGAGGAAGAGTGGTTTCCATAGGAAGAAGTTATAGAAGTCTGTAGTGGAAGAAGTATAGAGGAAGAATTCCTTTTTAGTTCTTCTTTTCAGTGCTTAAGAGGGAAATAATGCAGACAGGTCCTGTCAAGCTAGAGTCACACAGCTGAGCCGGCCCTCCTACCCACCGGACAACACTACAATACAGAGACCAGATACCACATAGCAGGTCAAGTCTGTGCACCTCAGTTTTCATTGTAGGCATCTACAACTGGGGGCTGGGATTGGTTCTGATTTCTTAGAAGAAACTGGCCTTGACAGAGGCCTCAACAAAGCTTAAATTCAGATGACTATATTCTAAAAGACTGAGTATGGTTAAAATTTACGTCAGTAGAAAACAAAACCTTGACATATTGTACATGGACTCCTTTTACTCTATTTTAGGGATAAGATCCTATTCTAGTTTTTCCTTTACTTTACCTTTTTTATAAGCAGTATTAAAGTTAAAAATAAACAATATAAGATGATCTTATTAGCAAGGAACATGGGATCCACACAGTAGTTTATTTTTGTAAGTTGGCTCTGGCTTCAGACAGACTGAACAACCCACAAAGGGCCCATGAGAGGCCCTATCTTACCACGGCTGGGAGATGTGAGTGGATCCACATACCTGAGACATAAGTTTGCCATACAGTGCACTGCAGCTCTCCTAACTTCGGGGTCGGGCTGAGCCGAGTCACTCAATTTCATCAAAATCCCGCTCTTGCCTAGCAAGTCTGGGAGGTACTAAAACAAAATAACAGCCAATGGTCAAAGAAAGCTTCTAGGAAAATATTACTCTTCAGACAGATGTCATTTTTTTAAACTAAAGGGCAGTTAAGTACCAAAAGACCAGCTTCTAGGCAAATCTTCCAGATGGGCACGCATAGATGTGCCCCAAAACACCAGTGGGGATCACTGCTACCAGCCTAGGCAGCTGCTGAAGCTCTTTAGCCATGGGTACATGGCTGAAGGGTAACGACAATAATAACAGTATTCAATAAGAATGGTAATGATATTTACCAAGTGTCAAGCACTTTACCAGGATTGTGACACTTCCTCCTCAGAGGAACTACTGTATACATGAAGAAACGAGGTTCCGAGTGGTTGAGTAAGGGTTGCTCAGGGTCACACATTTCATGAATGACAGGACAGAAACCTCAGCGTGGGCCTGTTGGTTCACAGCCTGTGTTCCTAACCTTTTGAAGGAAAGACAGAACACAGTTTAAACTACCTTTTGACATTTTGAGCCATTGCAGTAAACCAGAGCTGCCAGGGCTTGAAGAATTTCCATGTGTGTCCAGGAACTACACTGTTGAATAGCAGAAATAGCATACGCCAACAGGAAATCCAGGTTCTGTTCATCCACAATTACCTATCGAGAGAAGAAAAAATATGCATGATCTAACTTGTAAAAAAAATATATTTTTATCCTTTCAGACACATATGCTCACCTGAATCAGGCTATGAAAGAGAGAGCAAACGTGTCCATCTTTTTGGTGTCAAAAAGATCTGCTCTAAAGGCCTTGAAAGTCTGATCAAGACAAGGCTTTCTCCTTGCCCTGCCTTGCTCATTTCCTCCCCTTTTCTCCCTCCATACAAAGTAGAACCTGGCAAAGTCCTTGTAAATTTTCCTTAAGCTAACCAGACACTGGCATATATGTGGGTAAAACTTAATCCACTGAAATTGCCTTCTACATAGTAAATGCTCAATACACTGTAAATATACATGTCTGCTCAACAGCTACTCTGTCTCACTCTGATGCAGGGAATAGGACAGGCAGAGACGGCATATCCTTGTCCTCAAGGAGTTTATAATCTTGTTGGGACAAAGTAGGCTAGTTGAAGTATCAATTCATGAATAATTGAGATAACCTGTCATCAAAAGCTAACAAGTGGGCTAAGGGCTGAGGTACCATACGTGATCAGGAATTTTTCCAACTGCCCGTGTTACAAAGGTAATATACCTGAGAACAGAAAACATTCAAAAGACAGCGTATCAGTGTGAAAAATTCTAAACTTGAAAATAGCCTCATTTCATTTAGGAAGTCACATGTAGCAGACACTGCTTACCTATCAGCATTCATCTCCTATCTCCTGCTGGCAGAGTACTGCTTTTATTTGGGTGCTCATCTCCTGCACATGAGACCTGAGGGTAAATCCCAATTAGCTAAGACAGTGGTTCTCTACCAGGGGCAATCTTATTTCCCAGGGAAATAAGATTTTTGCCCATTTGGCAGTGTCTGTAGACATTTTCAACTGTCATAACTGGAGGTATGCTACAGGCTTCTAAGGGATGCTGCTAAAATCCTACAATGCGCAGGACAGCCCCCCCACAACTAAGACTCATCCAATCCAAAATATCAATAGTGCCAAGATTAAGAAACTTTGGTATAAGAATTGAGCTGCACATTGTAATCATTTAGGGAGCTTAAGCCCTCCAGGTGATTCTAATGTGCAGTCAAGGCTGACCCCCTGGTTTAAGCCACTCATGATGATACCAGTCCCCTGATCAGATGGGTGCAGAAGGGTTCTCATATGACCTAGGTCTCCCCAGCCAGGTATCAGGGGAGGTCTGATGGAGAGTGTGAGAGACAAGATGCCTCGTACTTAAATCAAAGGGACACAAAATAGATCCGTCTTTTGCTTCTGCAGGATGTTATTTATTTCTTTCACACGGAATGCCTGGAACTGAAGCCGCCATCTTGATTATGAGAGATGCCCAAAACCCATACACAGACTGGTAGCAAATGAAAAAAATGCCAGTAAGTTTCTTATTATTAAGTGCCCCTTAGAGTGCCTCCCTTGGGGGTTGTGACATGAGATAATTTTTTTTTTTTTTTAAGCTATTCTAGGTTGGCTTTTCTGTTTCTTGCAGCCAAAAGAATCCTCGATTGCATAATGCTAATTGTAAGTTTTGTGCTAGCTACATTCACATACTCATGTGGTATCTTATGGTAGGTAACAGCCGCAACTTCTGAACTGTTCCTAAAAAGATATGAGATTTATTTAGGAAGTTAAGAAGGTTCTGGAGAGAGGGGAACTACAGTACAGACCTTGATATAAATATCAGGGGTCTTTTCATCTGATGTCCTCTTGCTCCCAAGCTACTTCTTATGCTCTGTGATGAACCAAGTAGACCACAAAAATGGTAGCGTTGGGAAAGGGGAAAAAAAATATTGGTAGGAAAGGAGCAGGGGATTGTTTCAACTTTTTCTTAGATATATCTTGGTCAACTACATCTTCCGTAAAAAATCCTAAATCCTGGGGGCCTCAAAGACACTGGTTTCTTGAACCAAACACAAAGGGACACCTCTAATGGACAAACTTCTAGAATTGTGCACATAATTTTTTTGGTCAGAATTATATTTAATATCATTCTTAGTAAGGACCTGCGTTTTGCAGCCTATCACACCTAACACAGATGTAGCATTTCAAAAGTTTAGTTTATGATGAATTCTAAGGTTATACACACAATTACCTGTAATCTGTTAAGTAAATGGTGGATAAGTTGAGACACTTTGCTGACAAGATGATTCTGATTAAGAGGCACCAGTCGGCAAGCTTGGACAAGAAGAGTACTGACAGCCTACAAAAAAAAAAAAAAAAAAAAAAGACAACAAAAAGGCAATATGCGTATTAGTCAAGTGAAGAATCACCCCCCACTCCATCCCTCCCCACCACCAAACACAGCCAGACACAAAAATGAAAGTGACTGTTCACACTCAAAATGAGGAAAGATGAAATCTGAGGCAGAAATTAGGGGGAAAAAATTAAATGATACCACAGAAATGGGATGTGCTAAAAAGTATAAGACTCAGTATGGTTTTTGTCAGGCTAAAGACTCCAGAGTCTACATATGTACAGACAGTGCAATTAAATAACCAAAGAAAGGCTTCCAGAATGTAAACCATGCCCTGAAGTTAAAAATACCAAAAAGTAACCAACACATAAAAAGATGCTGAACATTACTCATCATTAGGGAAATGCAAATCAAAACTACAATGAGATATCACTGCACACCTGTCAGAATGGCTAAAATCAAAAACACAAGAAACAACAGGTGTTGGCAAGGATGTGGAGAAAAAGAAACCCTCATGCACTGTTGGTGGGAATGCAAACTAGTGCAGACACTGTGGAAAAAAGTACAGAGGTTCCTCAAAAAGTTAAAAATAGAACTACCCTACAATCCAGCAATTGCACTACTGGGTATTTACCCAAAGGATACAAAACACTAATTCAAAAGGGTACATGCACCCCTATGTTTATAGCAGCATTATTTATAATAGCTTAAGTATGGAAACAGCCCAGTGTCCATCCATGGATAAATGGATAAACATGTGGTTTATATATACAATGGAATATTACTCAGCCATAAAGAAGAATGAAATCTTGCCATTTGCAACAATGTAGATGGAGCTAGAGAGTATCATGCTAAGTGAAATTAGTCAGACAAAGACAAATACCATATGATTTCATTTATCTGGGGAACTGAAGAAACAAAACAAATAAGCAAAGGGAAAAAGAGAGAGAGAGAGAGAGAGAGAGAGAGACAAACCAAGAAACAGACTCTTAACTATAGAGAACAAACTGATGGTTACCAGAGCGGAGGTGGGTGGGGAGATGGGTTAAACAGGTGATGGGGACTAAGAAGTACAGTTGTGAAGAGCATTGGGTGATGTATGGAATTGCTGAATCACTATACTGCACACCTGAAATTAATATAACACTGTATGTTACCTATATGGGAATTAAAATGTTTTTAATTAAAAAAATAGAACTCATTCATTCCTATCTTAAAAAGAAAAAGAAAGTAAGCAAACCATATTTTCAATGCCACTGGGAAAATCAGAAATGACACCTGTACAAATTTATTGTAAAATTAGGTAATTCTACAAAAAAAAAAGAGGGCAACCTATTTGCAAAGCACAGTACTCATTCATCCACTGATGTGTATTGAATTAAAAGGCTTGGAGCACCTACTATGTGCTAGGTAGTGTGCTAGATCTTTGGGTTCCAAAGATGAACAAACATACTCTTGAACTTTAAAAAGAGCTCATAGTGAGGAAGACAGAAATACTCACAAATAATTAAAGTGAATTAAATGCTGAAAGAATGAACTGCAAACTCTGTGGGGAAATGGTAATTAGGGAAGTCTTATGGAGGTGATTTTTTTTTAAACTTATTTTAGAGAGAGAGAAAAACAGCACAAGCGGGAGGGGCAGAGGAAGAAGGAGCAAGAATCCCAAGCAGATTCTGTAATAAGTGTGGAGCCTGATGTGGGGCTCGATCCCAGGGCCCTGAGATCATGACCTAAGCCGAAACCGAGAGTCTGACACTTAGCCCCTTGTGCCACTCAGGAGCGCCACGGAGGTGATTTTTTTTTTTTTTTTTTTTAGATTTTATCTATTTATTTGAGAGAGAGAGAGAGAGAATGAAAGAGAGAGAGAGCATGAGAGGGGAGAGGGTCAGAGGGAGAAGCAGACTTCCCACTGAGCAGGCAGCCCAATGTAAGACTCGATCCTGGAACTCCAGGATCATGACCTGAGCCAAAGGCAGTTGCTCAACCAACTGAGCCACCCAGGCGCCCCTCATGGAGGTGATTTTTAAGCATAATCTGGAATGATCTGAAAGATGACTAAAAATCTGCCAAACAAAGCAACAAAAGACACTGCAAGCAATGGGAATGGAGTGTGCAAAGACCTGGAATACCAGTAGGTGTGAAACACTAGTAGATGCTTGAGGAACAGCAGGTTTTAAATGACTGCACACAGGGCACAAAAGGAGAAGTGACAGGAGACTGGAAAGGCACGTATTTTTGATGGAAAAATATCAAATTATACCAATAAAGCAAAAGTTCCTGAGTACCCCCTTAATTCCATTCCACTCCCTAGTGCCACACACTATTATTTTGGTGAAAACTCTTCCATTCGTTGTTGTGAACTCTTTACATCTATATATGTACATACTCTGTTAAATGCACTCCTCACCCTATATTGGTGTCATACTGCAATGAACCATTCTGTAACTTGCTCTGACCATCTACCAATATGTACTGAAGATCTTCCCAAATCAGAGTGTTGCCTTTCTAATCAGATTTTTTTCCCATAAAAGAAAAAATCACTCTAGTAGCAGAACAAAGAATGGTCTGGAGAAGAGCTAGACAGGAGGCAGAAGAGAAGTTTGAGGAAACCAGTGGAAGAGTTCAGGAAAGAGTCATCTTGCCTGAGGGCTTAAGGCACTGGCAGTGGGAACACAGAAACGGGAATGAGAAATATTTATGAGATGGAATCTGAAGATTCCGAATTGGATAGATCTGAGAGGAAGAAAAGGGAAAGCACCAGTGTTTGTGCCAGTGTGACTTGGCAGACTGGGGATGTTTCCGAGGGTTGGGGAATGGGATGGATTGTGGATACTGTGTGTCTACAGAGATGATGTAACTTCATTTTTAGGAACTGTCAAGTTTGAGGTGGCTGTGAGCACCAGAGGCAGTGGTATGACTGGGTCAAGAGTTCTGGGAGCTCAGTAAGTAGTAACCAAGGCCCGATGTGTGTGAATATTATTACTACTCAGTGTCAGAGTACTTCTGAACAGGAGGCAGAGAGGGAAGAGCTAGCACGAAAGAACAGAAAATGGCAGGGAACATGTGACAGCCTTAGGCTACAATTCTACCTCTGCTTTTTGCCAGCAATATGACATTGGATCTTTACGTGCCTCAGCATTTTTATCAATAAAGTAGATCTACTAATACCCATATTGTCAGATGCCTAGAACCGTGCACCGTACAGTACAGTGCATGATGGTCTGAGAGCCATGTATTCGATAAATGGTAGAAATGAATTTTATATACCAAGTGTTTTGTATGCAGGAAGTGGAGCTGGGGGACGGGAAGGTGGGGCCAGAGATGACACCTGCGGTGTTATCATAGCAGAAGTAATCAAGTGGGGTTTTGAAAGATGCGAGTTTGCCAAGCACTGCAGGATCTTCCAGACAGAGGGCAGAGCCTGCCACGGTCGGAGGCAGCAGGGAGCCTAAAACTAAGTAACGCGAAGCGGGGCTGGGAAAAGCCGGCGCGGCGGGCGGGAGCTACCAGCTAAGGTCCCTGAGGGTGGGGCCGGGGCCAGTAGGCGCGGCGGGAGTCCTCCCCACCCCGCACGCCGCCTACCTCCGGGGCCACGCCGCCGCACTCGCTGTAGTTCTCGGAGATGAGCTGGTCGAAGAGCAGGTGGATCTCGGTCCGGGCGGAGTTGTTGTCCTCCGGGCGCAGGGCGCAGAGCCTAGCCGACAAGCAGCGAAATCCATTGCTCTGCTCCGGTGGTGGCTCTCGTGGCACTTCAAGCGCAGGCTCGCTCTGTGGCGAGCCGGCGAATTGTACCGCCGCCATCTTTCCTACGTAAAACAACAGGGAAGTACTTCCGGGGTATTCCCGGCTCCGCGCTCCAGCTCCGGAAATACTTCTTTAGACCGGAATTCGAGTTTCAAGACCCTAGTCCCTCCTCGGACTCCTTTGCGAATATTTGTCAGAAATTAGCTAGGAGGGTTTTTTACCTCCCACTTGTCTTTGAGTCCTGCCTGAAAAGTAGGACTCCATTTGTCCTCCTAGAAAGTGTGTTCCTGGACAGGGCTGACATGGCTGTTTAGTACTAGCGTTTCAGGCAGGCTGGAGTTGGAGAAGGGCCAATGTCGGTGGCAGTGGCAGAAACTGCTAGTTCTACGACATCCTTGATTCTTATTACATCGTGTGAGAGCCTTTGATTGGTACCCAGGCACAAAACCTCCCGGAATGAAGGGTACATTTCCCAGTACTCCTTGCAGCTGACTTGGCATCCTCCTGTGCACTTCACCACTCAAGAAAAGTAATCTGGAAGTTCAAACTGAGCCATGTAAAATATAACCTGCCTAAAGGTGACCTGGTTGAGACTTGACACCCCAAGATGAACTGTACCCTTAAAAGCAAGAAGCTGGAAAAGAAAATAGCCATTTTAAAAGCTGTAAGCAGTTTGTAGTGACCCAAGAGGTGAAGGCATGAATTTTACATTTGGTCATGTCGTGGGCCTTTGAATTATGCAAATATAAAGCAGAATTCTCATCAATGATTCTTAGGGGAAAACTTGAATGTACGTGTTTTATCCTGAGACTAAAACACTTGTGTTTAGCAATAACAATTGGGGGCATCCTTTAGAAGAGCTTGTTTCCGGAAGACTTTGGGCTTCTTTGGGGGAGAAGTACTAATTTTTTGTTTGAATTTAGATTTCATTGTGCTTGTATATTATTGCTTATTCTTGGGATGTGTGTATGTGCATATTATGTATGTGTGTGTGTTTGTGATATTTAAGCATTTGCTCAGAGACGATTAGTAGCTGAGATCTAGTAATGGATGTGTTAGTCTGATTTCTCCCCAAAGCGGAGCCTTAGATAAGGTTGATATATGAGTGATCTATTCAGGAATGAACAGGGAAGAAAGGAGAATCAGTACACATATGTACTATTGAATTGGCCATTGCAAGGGGTGAGTGATTGCTCAATCCTCAAGATTTTCTGAGAAGCTTTATGGAATGTTCTTGGAATGCCCCTCCTGTGGAATGGAAGATGGAAGCATATAACTGTCAGCCTTTGAATTCTCTTGTCAAGCATTATCCCACCAAGCATCAATTCTCCAATGTTTGTCATTTGAGCATGCATCAGTGGGTAGTGGTTCCTGCAGGAGTTTCTTCTCGTACAAAGAAGCCCTGAGGCAAAAGAGAGGTGTAGGGTACTAGGGTACCTAGGCAAGTCCAAGGCAAGTCTCTGACAAGTTATCTTGTGCTGAACTAGTAGATGCTTGTCAAAAACTGGTTGCTGTATCGATGATTAAGAGCATAAGGCCAAGAGTGTTTGAAGCAGTGCACAAGAGATATCCAACACACTGGACTAGAAGGATGTGAGGTCTGGTCATCACCACAGTGGAGGTGGTGTGACATAGACTGTGGAAAGGATCTGGGTTTGGTGTGGCTCATCTTAGGTTGTAACATGGATGGCCCACACATACTTATTCAGGACTGTTGTGTTCTGTTACCGGTCTGTTGTGTTCTGATGGAATATACCCTTGCAGATGGCAGTGTGGTTTCTACAAGGAAATGAACAGTCTTACCCTTTGGTGATCACCAACTCAAGAAAACATACGTCAAGCTCTCAGGGAGACCTTGAGGGCACTCTTCATTAGCTTGTGTTTAAACGATGACCCCCAAAATGTGGAACTTATAGCTTGGCAAAAGTTCTCCCAAGAAAATCTCCTCACACATCCTTACTCCTCCTCACTCTTAGTATTTTTTAATCCTACAGTGACCTGGGGGCATTAAAGATGCTAAGCATGTTCACAACCATTTCCCTTTATAAATTCTGATAAGGTGATCTGGAGCCTTACTCTGAAATGTCACCTCTTTCATATTTTGGAAATCTGTCAAGACTTTATTTTTATCACCTCATTAGACTCTGGATCATTCTAACTGAAGTAGGCTTCCCCCCTCCCCTTCTAATTTGCATCCTTGTTTATTTTCTTCAGAACACTTACCATAATGTGTAGCTATCTTCTTTATTGTTATATTATCTGTTTCTTCCTCTAGAATGTGAGCTTTGTGAAGGCACACATCCAGTCTGTCTGGTTCACTATTGTATCCCTAATGCTACCACAACACCTGAGTCATGGTAGACACCTCCCAATACTTCCTGGAAGAATGAATAAATTCACTATTTATTCAGAGCCCCCTATTTCCCATCTGTTGGTTGATGTGAAAATCAAATGGAATCTTTGTGGAAATAATTTGTAAACTATAAAGTTCTATAAATCTTAGCATCCAAATGAGGTAGACACTATTATTTCCCCCTTTTTACAGATAAAAAAAGTTTAAAAGGCTTAAAGAAAGACGATTTAAAAGGTTTAAATGGTTTGTCAAGGGCCACAGGCAGTAAATTGGCCTAAATCAGACCACAACCCAGGCCAGTTGTGATTATGAAGAACATAGACAAGAAAATGTAAGCCTATTTTTACCTCCCATGTTTTGTAATGGGGAAACCAGAAGAGAGGGGCTGGCTTTCAGGATCAAGATGAACTAGGATAGGTTAGGAAGGAGGATTGTCCTAGGCTTCTGTTCTAGAGTCCTAGAAAATTATCACTAAGCGCCATCGGCCCATCTATTTGATAATAATCATAAATTGTAGTTAACATAATTGAATGTTTTCTGTGTCAGGCACTATACCAAGCACTTTACATGAAGTAACTTATTTTGTCCTCATAGCTTTTGAAGTATATATTGTTGTACAGATCAGAAAAATGAATCGCAGAAAGGTTAGGACACTTGCTGAAGGTCACACAGTTATGTGGCAGGCCTGGGTTTGAAATTCAGAATCAGGGTTCCTAACTACTATTCTATAATGCATAGGCCCTGTAGTTGGACATGGGATTAGAGGTAAGGCCCTGACACTTACCTGCCATATGATTTTGGGCAAATTACTTAATCTCTCCAAACCTCAGCGTCCTTATATATAAAATGGTATTGATAATAAGCATAGGCACAAGGTGGTTTTAAGGGTAAATTAGATGATGCTTGTGGAGAATATAACACAGTTGCATACCAGTGCTCAACAAATGTCATCAGTCTTCCACCTCATCAGCCCCCTTAACCAAATAACTCAAACAATGTGGGTCCTTTTAACAATGATGATTTATTAAAAGAAATGACTCTTTTTCCTTCCCCATCACATCTCTTGTAATCTCCACCCACAGTCCCCCATTTTCATCTGTCTTCCTGGTCAAGGAGTTCCAGTCATATCTTTGAAGATAGGAGCGATGAGAAATTATTAGAGAAGGATGACTCTCAAGATAAATCTTCATCTGAAAAATGGACCAAAAAGTTATACATGAGACCTGCTGTTTTAGGGACCTGGAATCACAGAATGCAATTGAGAGGTGACAGTTCTCAGTTGTGGAAACCAATAAGTGCCTACAAAGAGCCAGCAAAGCCAAAAGCATCCCAAGGATTGTAGGTAGATTGGACAGATAGTACCTTCTGAACCCAAATGGGTTACTTTTAAAGTTTATATTGATTCTATTGTGTTAAGTATTATATTAATTAATAAATACAGCTTAATTTATAATCAAGGCTGAATCATGGTAGCTTTTCATTATGCTTTTTTTTTTTTCATTTGATGGCTACTGAAAATAAAGAAACTATCATGTGAGGACCCTGAAATATTTCTATAGGAAAGGAGTTCTCATCAGTCAATCTGGCAGTGTGTGTAAGAGGCTGAAAATGAACATACTCTCTGGTCATAAATTATAATTCTTAAAATTTATCCCAAGGAAATTACTAAGGGCATGTGCATGAATTTTAGTATTCATTATAACCATATTAATAAAATAAACAATGGACATATTAAATGTGTATTAATGGGGGTTACTGAGTATGTGAGCATAGGTGATGGACTTCTATAAGGCTGTTAAAGGTGTGGTATAGAAGACTGGTGTTGTTAGGGCGCCTGGGTGGCACAGCGGTTAAGCGTCTGCCTTCGGCTCAGGGCGTGATCCTGGCGTTATGGGATCGAGCCCCACATCAGGCTCCTCCGCTAGGAGCCTGCTTCTTCCTCTCCCACTCCCCCTGCTTGTGTTCCCTCTCTCGCTGGCTGTCTCTACCTCTGTCGAATAAATAAAATAAAATCTTAAAAAAAAAAAAGACTGATGTTGTTAAAAGTTGCTCACTAGATATTTCTAAGTGAAATAATTAAGAAATCAAAATAGACACAAGATTATCTCATTTCAATATATATATATATTATGTATATGCGTGTGTGTTTAAAATATGCACCAAAGTATTAAGCAGGTATCATTTGGGGATGGGGGATAATGTGACTGATTTTTATGTTCTTTTTGTTCAAATAAATAGTCTGATTCCTCTCCTGGGTATACTGGGTAATGAAATTATCTTAAAGGTTTGGAAGCCACCATCCTGTGACAGATGCTTCTTTTTCTTGGGAAGGGTGTGAAGCAGGAAAGGCCACAGAGAGACAGGTTTCTATCCCACCCACTTCTGGAAAGTCCCATCAGAGCCAGCCCGCCTAGCTCGGATGAGGTGTGAGGAAGCAGGGAAGCGCCCGGTGTTTTTACCTGTCCTCAGGCTGCAGCACAGACGTGGCCACACCCATTGCTGACGCAGCGCTCGCCCAGATCACAATCCCAGTCATCACTGCAGAGCTCAATGCAGGTGCCTACGTTAGAACAGACCAGCTGAAAACCACCCTGCTTTAAGCACAGGTATCCGAGAGGACAGCCCTTGACTGATGAAAGAACCTGTTCCACTTTTGTCTTTCAGTTCAATAAATAAGGAAATTTGTAAATGATTACTCACAGAACAATACTCATTAACATCTTATACATTTCAGTTAAAAACAATGCGTTCACATAATCACAATAAATAAGGCCTACGCTAAAGAAGAGCATAACTGTGTGTGCAGAAGCGAAGTGCAAAGAAGCCCACTCAAATGTCCTCACTTCCCTACTTTGCTGGGAAAGAGGCAGAAAAGGGGAAACTCACATCTACCAAACGCCATCAAGGGTGCCTTGCAGTCACCCTGCAGGGTGAGTCTGACTTGTCTCATCTCATAAGCATGGCAGCTGGGGTGCACAGAGGTGAACTGCCCACTAGTAGGTGCAGAAGTGGAATTCAGCCGAGACCCGCCTGGCCCCCTGGGCCAAGCGCCCTCCACCGTCCCACATGGTGAAACAGACTCTGACATGAAAATCACACCACCAAATTTCAAGGAGTCACTCCTGACCTGAGTAGAGGCCCACCAGGTTCCCAGAGCCTCCAAGTTAGTCTTTGAGAACCAATGCAGTAGGTCCAAGAAGCTGGTTAAGACCCCACAGGAGCTTCTAGTTAAATGTATGCAGAGATCTGGGCGAATGTGTGCTTTGCTTCTGTTGTGCGAGGCTTTCGCTTCTACTCCGCTGTTGTCTGGAATTTGTCTACCTGATTCTGTGTCTGGGATTCTCTGGGCCTTTGTTTCCTCGTATATAAAATGGAGCTCTTGGATGTAGCAGGGAAAATGAAGTTCACTTTCCCGTTCAAAGTCTGATCCATAGAGATGACTATCTGATGCTATGTTGAGAGGGTTGGGACACCTTGTCCAGGCTCAGAAGGAAAAGAATGCTACAGTGACTAGCAATGTATGACTGTAAGGATGGGCCTGGTGGGGAGTCTACGATATACCTGCAGACCTCAGAGAAAGTCAGTATTATCCCTCCATGCTTCTATTCGCTGTTGTTGATTTACGGTGAGAAGGTTGAAGACTGTCCCCACTCATAGCACTTTGGTCATTCAGTAAATCTGTTGATTTCTTACTATGTACAAAGCATAGAGCTAAGTTATTCAGGATATATAAAGATATAAGATAGAGTCATTACCTTAAAGAAGCTTAGAATCTAACAATGGTGATAAGACTTGTGTTTAAAGTACAAAAAACAAGGTGGCATGTGAAAAGTGTCCCGAGAAGAGGTATATCCAAAGAAAAGGAGCTCAGAGGAGAGAAGACATTACTTTTAATTAGATTAACCAGAAAAGGTGAGTCTTGAAGTACAGAAATCTTTTTAAGGAAGAATTGAGGGGGGTGGTAGAGTCTTGTGAAGAGAAAAGAATTACTAGCAAAAGTTCACAAGGGGAAAATGTAACAGTGCCTGGAGCAGAAAGAGGCGTGCAAGGCACCTGGGCACAAAGTTTAAGGAGGCACTGGCACAACCCTGAGAGTGAGCACTTCCTTAAATATCGCACCCTGGGCGCCTTATCTCCACACTCCTTGGCCTGAAATACGAGGAATACGGGAGGACTGGCAAGTAAATGCAAGGCTGGATAAGGCGGCAGTTGGAAGTCAGGCAGGAAAAGTAGGTGGGGGGTAAAGTTGCAGGCGGCCAGATCTTGAGGACCCGAGGAGTTTGGGTTTCACTCGCTAGGCCAAGGGAGGGATATGACTGCAGTTCACTTAAGAAGATTATTGTGGTGTGAGGGCATAGAATGGACCAGGATTCAGTGAGCAAGCAAACCTCAGAAGCCATCGAGGGTCAGGAAGTGCTGTCAGGAAACTACACCACGCTGGCCCAAGCAGGTGGTAGTCAGGGCTAGACGGGCCATGTGGCAATGGGGAGTGGAAAGGAAGGAGCACACGCAAGAGACGATTTCAAAGAATGGACAGTATTTGGCAACTGGTTTAATGTGGGGGAGGACAGCAAAGAAGAAAAGGAGTAAGAGTTGAATCCAAGAATCTTTAGAGAGAAGTAGGAGCTACAGTGACGATAATCCAGGAGAGAAGGAAGTTTGGGGATTGATGGAGTGGCGAACAATGTTAGGTGCTGCAGAGCTTACAGACTTTTGCTGCTGAGAGTCAAGAGATTTGTTAGCTGATCCTGGGAGCAAAGTTTCTGGAGACTGATGGGGACAGAAATGGCGATAATCTTCAGGAGGGGAAGGAATGAGTTATGGGGAAGTTAGGGCAGAGAGTTAAGACTGCTCCTTTGAGAATGTTGGGGGTAAAAGGAAAAGCAGAAATTAAGATGATTCACATATGACATGATTAAGAAAATATGTTCTCTAGTGAGCTGATCTATTTGCAGCAAGAGACCAAGAAACCCATGGGGGAGAGAGATGCTGGGGAAGATGGCAGGTGGCTGATGGGGCAGCAAGAGGGAAGAAGGGGGAGTCCAGTTGAAGGAAGGACCCAAGGAAAGGAGGGGGGAAGAGTGGAGGCAGAAGGAGAGAGGTGCTGCTGTCAAGGTGGCTCCTGGACTAGAGTCTCATTCCTTCTCGCCTTTCTTCCTTCTTTTCCCTGCGCTCCCCTGTCCCCGCTGGCCCACTCTCCAGCTCCCTCATGCAGAGAACGGGCGCCTTGTGCCCGGACTTACCCAGAAGTCGCAGTGGTCTCACCGCAGCCTGGAGCTGCTGGACCTCCGAGCTAAGGGTTATGAGCATCACCAGGAGGAGGAAGCCGCCCAACTTCATGTTGCCGTCAGAAGTCTTCAGTGAAAATGCAGCAAGGCTGAGAACAGTGGCAATTTATGCTCTTGCGCCACTGAGCTAGAAGGCAAGGCCAGGGGCGGGACTAGGCGCGTGAGAGCCTAAGCCCTGCCCAGAAACTACTTCTGAAGAACTCACATTGGTAGGTCTCCTGAGGAGGGCCTTGTTGCCCAAGCCAGTCTGACCCAAAGGAATACCTTCCTCTGGCAGATGAGTAAGAGTTTCCTGAAGCAGGGAAGCCGTGAGTGACAGACAAAGGGGTGCGGTGGGGTGGGGTGAGCACTAACCTTTATTATGGACTTTATCCACTCATCCCTTTTTCAACACAGGTGAATGTCTCCTCTGGGCCAGGCGCATGCTCGGCACGAATATATCCGTATAGAAATTACAATCTAGGAACTGGGTGTTAGCCCGGGTGCAGTCCCCTGTCTCACTTCTCCCCACCCTGCTCTGGGCCCTAGGATCTCTGGGATTGAGGACAGGGAGAGTCAGGAGGGCCGACAGCACTCCTAGGTCACCTGCTGCCGGGAATGAGGTCCCCTTAGTCTCCTGGCTTGGTCTGATTTAGGCGGTTGTGGTGGTCGTTGCCTATAGGATATATGTCTTTTTATGGCATAGAGTTTCACTTCACCTTGTCCACCTTCTCTCCTGAGAACCCTAACTCTCAATATACATGTTAGGTGCTTCCAGGCTGTTTCTCATCAGGCAGCACTGGGGTGGGAGGGCGGGGGCAGGGTGGCCACAGTAGCCAACCAGCTGGGGAGTGAGATTTCATTTCCCCCTTCTTGCAAGCACTCCTAAGCTAGACAAGTCATTTTCTGAAACCTATACTCCCCTTGGTTTTTTGGAGGAATACGTCCTCCTTCTCTCCCCAGTGGCAGCGGGGGCAGAGGAAGGCACGTGTAACTTCTGGCCGTGAGCATTGTGTCCCATAAGATGTCTTATTTAACATGGGCTAAGGATGACCGGGCTGCTTGGGAATGGCAGAACCAGTTTGCAGGTTCTTATAGCTCTGGAGAGAGGGTTGACTTCTCTTTAGAAAGTAGAGTCCTTGACGTTTCACCAGCGACCCTGGTTCTTAATTCTAGAGCTACACAAAGAGACCCTCCCTATCCTGCTTCCTTTGTCACAGTTCCTGCAATGCCACTAGTGAGAGGTCCTTTGGACAAACACCTGACATCATAAAGTTTGAGTACCCCTGGGTAGGTTAAGGGGATGCTGTTACAGGTTATTCACAAAGCAGTTTTGCAATCTGCCTCTGCTCAATCCTGCCTATCCCAAAGCTGAGGTCAGTTGTCCAATTTCTGTAACAGAGTCAAAGCCAGAGAGAGACATTTAAGAGACCCTAACCACTGAGAAAATGATAGTGATATTCTCCACATGTAATTCCAAATTTTTAAAAATTCTTCAACTTGAAATAGAAATATTTTTTGAAATGATTTTGAAATTGCAACAAAACTCCAAGGTATGTTGAAATTAAAACTTGTTTCTTTTTAGATGTCTTTTTTCCCCCCTGATCTTATTTTGGGTGCCCTGTTTTGCCGGTGCCCTCAGCACATGCTTTGTCTGTCCTCTGGGTCACTCAGAGCTGAGCAGGGCCTTCAGAGCCTTGGCAGGGGGCCCCTAGCCTGCTTGCCTGCCTCCTCCCTTCTCTTCGCCCTGGCACTCTGGGCTGCTCTGACTGCTGTCCCTTGCCAGGCATATCACACTCGGTTCAAGCTGTTCCTTGAACTTGGAACACCTTTTCCCTTTCTTTCCCTGCCACACCACACCGGGCTCAGCACAAACACACCGCCGAAACCCTCCTCAACTTACACTTGTTTGGTCATAGTACTTTGCATGCTGTACTGCAATTAATTATTATTCTTTTTACATTTCTCTCCTGTGAATATCCTGATGGTGAGGATGGGGGAGTGGTCTTATGTATCTTTTGTCTTCCATGCTCAATGATGCACGTTTACTGTGCTCAATAATTATTAGATGGGGGATTGGGATGGGCCGGTGATGGGTAGTAAGGAGGGCACATATTGCCTGGAGCACTGGGTGTTATATGCAAATAATGAATCATGGAACACTACATCAAAAACTGGGGATGTACTGTATGGTGACTAATATAACAAAATAAAAATTATTAAAAAATAATGATTATTAGATGAACACACAGTAGAAACAGTGATAAATGAATGAGAGTTTTGACTAAAGGATGGGGACAGAGAGAAGAGCGGGAGAGTGAAAGGGGTTTTGGAGAATGCGGTTGAGAATGGGTCTGAATAGGACCTATAGTGTGTCCTTTAGTTGCCAGAATAGAAGCCCCATAAAGACACTAATAGCAGGAAGGACACGGTGTTGAGGCTAGGTAAACTTCCATTTGAACCCTTCCATGTGGCCACTTCCTGGGTGTGTGCACGGGCAAGCATTAATATTCATGAATGAAAAAATTGCATTCAATTCTTGGAAAAAACCTTATTGATCTCTTACTGTGTACCAGGCCTTGTACTAAATGCAGGGGATGGGGATATGAACAAGGTGGACTTCCTCTTACAGAGGAGAAGGTAAACATTCTACAGCAGCCAGGCTGGTAGGAAACAAAGAAGATATTCTGTTCATACAAGCAAATTTTAAGCCAGAGTCATCCGGCTCCCCCAGGCCTATGAGGGAGTGCTGTTTGCATTTAAACTTGACTGTGCTCACCATCTCCACCCCCTCAAAAATCAGCAACCTTCAAAGAGTTCCCCAGTCATGGTTCTTCCTGTTTCTCAAACCATATGTTGGAGGAAATGTGACCATTCTGGAACCCTAAGTTTAACATCAATCCAAAAAGTACTAGATTTTCTCAATCCCAAATTTAGAATGCTGCAGGAGAGAATTTGATTGTCAGATTGCCGATAATACAAGCAAATCTGCTGAGGGCCCTGCATGTGTGTGTGTTTGGAGGGGACGTTCAGGGAGCCATTGTAATTAGGAGGGCATCCGCACGCGGTTTCCAACACAGACGGGCACTCTTACTGCCATTTTACGGATGAGAAAATGAAATCACAGAGAGGTTTAGTAACGTACCCAAAATAATAGGGCAGAACTAGGTCACACGCCCAAGGCTGCTCTTCACTGGTACACGGTGCTGGCAGGCTAGGTCCGAGCTCCTAGATAATGACTCTGACTTCTCTCTGGGCCCAGATCAATGGGTTTTGAGAACACAGCAACAAGTGGTGCTAAGGTTTCCTTAGCAGAGCACAACCGCTTTGGGCTAAGCCGCTCGCTAAGGTGGATTCTGATGCCCGGTCAGGTTCAAGGCAGGATTCATCCAGCTAAAACTGTTCCTGTGGTTTTAAGAGAGCTGAGGAACAGCAATACGGCCCTTATTTCTGGCTGCTCACTAAGACCAGTGCAAGCACAGCCCAGCGTTTAAGACTGGGGTCTCTGGGGGGCGACAGATCCGGTTTGCCTCTGGCTCCGCGGCTTGGTAGCTGTGTCATTTTCCCTGGGAAAATTAAATTCCCTTTCTTTTTTTTTTTTAAAGATTTTATTTATTTATTTGACAGAGATAGAGACAGCCAGCAAGAGAGGGAACACAAGCAGGGGGAGTGGGAGAGAAAGAAGCAGGCTCCTAGGAGAGGAGCCTGATGTGGGGCTCGATCCCATAACGCCGGGATCACGCCCTGAGCCGAAGGCAGACGCTTTAACCGCTGTGCCACCCAGGCGCCCCATTAAATTCCCTTTCTGAGCCTCACTTCCTCATCTGCAAAGTGGGCATCATAATTCCTACCTCATTGGCCTGTTGGGCAGATCAAATGAGCATATAGGTACACATATCTATCTACTCCTGGCAGAGTCCTCACAACAGGCAGCTTCTACGTTATTAATTTTTACGAAAGGGAATGTATGTCTTTCTCTTCCCAATAGCACCTATGGACAGCCCGTGCAAAAGTGTATCCATTTGTTAAGGAAATATAACAAAAGAAAGGGGAATCAGAACCTGTCCGTATTTGATTTGGGTTTTGTCTTGTTTTGGGTTTTTTGTTTGTTTGTTTGTTTTGTTTTTGGTTTTGTTTTTTTTGAGAGAGTGCAGAGTGCAAGTTCAATATCATATTTGATTCGGCTGGAAATTATCAGCTGAACCATGAAGAGACTCCAGCTGAATCAGCAAGTCCGTGAAGTTGTCGACTCAACAACTTTATGTGGGCTCAGGATTCCCATCTGGAGGTCAGGAAACTTAGCATGTGACCACGTTTTGCCTAAGGAGGGTCAGTGAAGTCGCAATCTTACATCGCTTCTCCTCAAAGTGGTAAAAAGGATAGCGATCGTCTAGAAGGGCCTGTCCCCATTCAAGAGTCCCTGCTCCGAATGAAAGCTAATTGTCAGCAACACCTAGTGGGCACTCAGCTGCTCCAAATACCAGCCCTGCCTCTCCCTGGGCTCTGCAATTGAACACGACACTGAGGTCAAGCAGAGCCGGAGGGGACAACGTCTGGTCCCCAGGAGAGTGTTAAGCAGGTGTCCTCCTGCCTAGACCTCTGTGCTGTGTCAAATCTAGATCACGTAGCAGGCAAGGGTCTGAGCTCAGGAGCCAGACCGCCTGGGTTAGATCCCGGCTCCCACTCAGTGGCTGTGCGACTGTGGACAACTTACTGATCCCCTGGGAGGCTCGGTTTTCTCCCCTATAAAATGAGCATAAAAATAGTACCTGCCCCACAGTGTTGGGGTGAAAATTCGATGAGGTAATTATGTTCATAATTCAGCACCCTGTCTGGAAGACAGCAAGCACCCCGTAATGGTTGCTGTGTTCAGGATCAGCAACAGTATTATTTAAAAAGGGATTCTTGCTTATCACTAAGCGCACCCAGGTTTAAGCCTCAGAGCATGTGACCCTGGATAAGTCGTGCCATCTTGTGGGACGCAGGGGTCCTCAGCGCTAAGAGCTGTTACTAGAGCAGGAAGAGCACAAGTGCACCCATCCCCCATTCGAAACTCCACTGATGTGAGCACTTCTCCTTTACAGGGACCTGGACGTACGCGTTTCCCTTAAATGAAGTGAATTCTGTATGACGGATACTCTTGAGCACTGCTATATGTGCAAGACACGGTGGTGATTACCAGCAAATGCGGGAGCAGAGGAGGCCCATGGGAAGGGGCTCTGGAAGAGAGAGATGCCTCCCAGGGCTTCCTCTTAAGATACAATGTCTCATGCCCCTGCTTTCCCCGCTCTCTTCTCCTCCTGTTCATCTTTGTACACACATCCTTCTATCCAGTTCCTCATCCTAACACAGGCAAGCAGTGGCTGACTGGACCTGCCAATCGCCTTGCAAGTTTGCAAGGCAGCCCCTGCAGCTGTGTGCTGAGAGTGGGGAGGGCTGCAAGGAGGAGGACACCCCCATACCATTTGCTGTGCGGAGTCCCCTTTGATGACAGTGCAGACGGGCCGAGATGGCCTGACGTTCGTACACTCCCACCTACTGAGCCAAGGCCAAGGTGTGGCACCTGGGGGGAAACACAGGTATTTGGAAGCTTAAGCCCTGCTGTGGGCAGCTGACCCTTCTGGATTATACAGATCCGTGTTTAATATTGAGTAATGGTGTATCTTCAAACAAACTCTCTCAGCCCAAGGAAAACAGCTTCTTCTGCCAAATAATCAATACTGCTAAAGAACAGAGGCCACTTGTCTTCTAAGTTTTATTTACTTAAGTAAGCTCTACACCCCATGTGGGCCTCGAACTCATGACCCAAGATCAAGAGTGGCATTCATGCTCTTCCAGCTGAGCCAGCCAGGTGCCCCAGAAAAGAGGCCACTTTGAATGGCAGAGGGAAAGGGGGCGAGCACCTCTGTGTGCCAGATTTTACGAACATATACATACACGAATTGGATATTATAGATACATATTTTAAGTAGTATATAGAAATTGACCTTTAAACTAGTATATATGTGTATGCTGTCTCCATCCCCTTTAAAAATAAAAAAGTACCGTCAAAGGTTATCTCCATGACACACACGAAGAGAAGTCACTCCCCAGTCACTTCCTAATTCCTCAGGTCCTGCTGATCCATAACCAAGCTCTCTCCTCCACACTCACAGTTTATGCTTTTCTTTATACATTCCCATTCACCAGATTTTAGATCCAAGTATTAATATTGCAGGGCTCAGGGGCTGATCTAGGAACGGGGATTGGCAAACTCTCTCTCTCTCCCCCAGTCTCTGCAGAACTATTTAAGATTCTTCATCCGGTCACGCTACCCGAAATGCTAACAAGTAGAGATTCCCCCGGGTAAATAAACCCAGAGATTCCCCTGGGTAAATATTCCCCTGGGTAAATGTTCAGGTGTAGGAAAAACCCCATCTCTAAGTCCAACAATTTTTTTCCTCCTTCCACCTTATACAGAAACCTCAAACCTTCTTTTTATTACATCTTCTCAGGAATGTTGATCCAGCTTTTAGGTCGAAGTTTTCATTTTTCCTTTTGCAAAGCTGTTTGGAAGAACACTCATCTTGCAAGGAGGGCTCTGCGGAATGTCTGAGTGCTGTGCAGCCTTGGCCACAATCAGGAAGGCCACCCTTCGTAGGAGCAGCAGGGGGACTCGTGTCCCCTTCTGGAGAACAGTTCATTACAGTTCCCAGCTTCCCCCATTGTTGGCTATGGCCATGTGACTGAGTTCTAGGCAACCCAATGTGAACAGAAGTGATACGCACCACTTCGGGGGTGAGGCCCTAACCACCCCCTCCCCCCCACGGGCAACCCTGCATTCCTTTCTTCCGCCTGCTAGCCGGAAGCACATAGACAAAGGATCCTGGAACCCAAGTCCTGAAATTGGTGAATCAAGATGGAAGGCGCCTGGTCCCCACATCACCGCTTGGAGAATAGCTGTCTGCCATTCCAGAATACACATTCTGGATTTCACACCAGCAAGGAGTAAACCTCAACTGAGTTAAGCCGCTAAGACTTGGGGGTTTGTTTGCTGTAGCAGCGAATTAATGTAATGTGAATTCTACGTAGTCACATCCCTTTTGATAAGTGAGTTTGATCACTTTTTCCTGTCCAGTCTCTCTGCCCCCCACTCCTCTCCCCCGACCCATGCTGCACTCTTAAACAGAGAGGCTGGTCACTTTCTGAGATTTCTAATTTCTTGAAGTCCCTATTGATATTTCGAGGATAATGGTGGTGGTGCAGGTGTTGTGGAGTACTATGTCCCTATTGCACTGAAGGAGTACCAGCCCCAGCCGGCGTTCAGACCTAATTTCACTTCCTCCTACAGGCTGGGGAGGCTTGAGGCCTTGGGCTATACTATTGTGCACTGTATTGGTGTAGTAGAGGGAATATTTGTAAACCCTGGGATTTCATGAGACTGAGAAAGTGAAGCTCGATGAAGAAGAGAAAAAGGGTAGGGTGACACATATTTTACAGTTGGACCACCTTGAAATGTGCACAGATTTCTGGACCATCGGGGACTTTTCATACCAGTGACCCCAGCACACCAGTCAGGAAGCAGCTGCTTCCCCGGGCAGCATCATGGGGCACTTAGACCTCAGGGACATTGCAAGCCACTGTCAGGTGAGATGGTACTATTGTCACAACCCAACCTTCCTGGTCCCCTCTTCATCTCTCGAAGTTTTGGGAGGACCCAAGACCCATAGCCAATATTTTAGGGATTGTCTAATCAACTTGGTACAGAGAGACTGCATAATTGATCCAGGTGTTTCAAGCTCTTGGTCTCCCAAATGTTGATCAAGATCCTGTAACAAGGGGCGCCTGGGTGGCACAGCGGTTAAGCGTCTGCCTTCGGCTCAGGGCATGATCCCGGCGTTATGGGATCGAGCCCCATATCAGGCTCCTCCGCTATGAGCCTGCTTCTTCCTCTCCCACTCCCCCTGCTTGTGTTCCCTCTCTCGCTGGCTGTCTCTCTCTCTCTGTCGAATAAATAAAATCTTTAAAAAAAAAAAAAAGATCCTGTAACAAGTCACTAGTTGAGTGTTAGGAAACCCTCTGGTGTCTATTCCTAAGGCCCCATATGACCAGCGCTTCCCACTGTTGGGAGAGTAGGGAGTGCACCTGCTTTCAAAGTGGTTGACTGCAATTAAATTGCCAGACAATGCCCATCCTAGTTTTTATTTGGGGAGGTGGTATAGTATAGAATAGGAAAAAAGGGGAGGTTTTAGAGCCACTAAGATCTGGATCGAAAAGCAGGCTCGACTACATCCTAGTAATAAGCCACTACATCCTTGGCAATTAATCTCAGCAGGTTTCTTCAACAAGGATGAGAGGTTCAGGTTATTCGGCTCATGGGGCTATTTGCAAGGATAAGGAAATAATGTAGAGAAAATATCTAACACCGAACAATATAGTATATAAAATATTTTCCTTCTCCTCTAAATGCGTTCCTTATCCTCAGTTGGGTTTCAAATCCCAACGCTAAGAGGCCATTCTTTACAATCTCTGTGGAGCAGTGGTATGGTGAAAAGAATTGCAATTCAGTTGTTACTACCTCGGGCATGTTCCTCCCGACCACTAACCAGTCACTCAGCCACCCTATCAGCTCCTGAGACCATTCACGTTGGGGTGCGCTGGCTTTCTGTTCCTGGTGCCCTGCTCGGGGGCTCGAGGGCTCCAGTGTGAGGTGATGTTCAGGCTACATGCGTGGCCTGCGGGTTCTCCTGCAGAGTAGCAACTGCCAGCCATGGCGGGCGAGAGCCTGGGCAGGTGTAAGGACTGGTGGAGTGAATGAACGGACCTGTGTACCTCACACCATAGAGGCTAACTCGTTCATACCCGTGTTCTTTCTGGCCCTTGCTGAGGAAAGATTTGGTAACTTAATGATTTTTCCTTTTCGTTTTAAGACTATTGTCAGCTTGTTCAAGATTCGCAAATACTTCTAAAGCAAGATCTTATTTATCTGTCTTCATAGTCTTCTAGACCTGGGAGAAGGGACGTCTTTTCTAATTTTCACAGAAGCTAACACTGGCCCTGCCTGCAGCCCCCTTCTCTCTCTCCATCTCTCTGTGTGGTGGGCCTGACAGCCCTTGTCTGGGCAGGGCTAAGCCTCCAGTTGGTCTAGGACTTGCTGCTCTTACCATGGTCTTGGGTTGGTGAGCACACGTGGCTGCGTCAGCTAGTGACACCTGGCCATTCTATACCCAGTCCCAGTGTCCTCGGCACTGTTCCACATGGAGACCTGCCACCAGAAAATGAGAACTGTCAAGCCTGGCAGGAGAGCAGGGGAGGGCTGTGAGGGGGCTTATGTGTTTTAAACCTTTGTTCAATTCAAAATATATAGATATCTACATCGTTTGCACTGTTATAAAAGTAATACATTTTCATTTTTATTTTTTTATTTTATTTATTTATTTATTTTTGATACTTTTTTATTATGTTAGTCACCATACAGTACATCCCTGGTTTTTTGATGTAAAGTTCGAGGATTCATTAGTTGCGTATAACACCCAGTGCACCATGCAATACGTGCCCTCCTTACTACCCATCACCAGCCTATCCCATTCTGCATTTTCATTTTTAAAAAGCAAAAAAACACTCAACTATATAAAGTAAAAAGTCAGTCTCCCTTTCCCCCAACTCATCCAGCCCACTTCCCAGGAGGTGTCTACTCTTTCCTGTGGCTCCTTCCAGAATTTCTCTGTGTTTTTACAAATATAAACACAAGCCCATCAGTAACATACATATATACACACATAAAATGTTAGTAGACATTTGTCTACTAAATTACAAATAGGTGGGGTGAGGCTACACATTTCTTTTCTTTCTTTTTTTTTTTTTTTTTTGGTGTTGAAGGATGACTTCATTGGGCATTTATAGTACACAGCAAAATCTTTCAAATGTACATTTGGCCATGCCACATTTAGGGATGATCCTAAAGAAATATGATTTCACTCAAGGACATTTATCTTGTACTTGTTCCCGAACATTAGCCCCAAATGACAGATTTTCTAAGTGTAACAGGACAAGCTGTGGAAAATAAGGCCTATCTACATACCGGAAAACAATAAAGCCATTTAAAACATGCGGTAGAACTGTATTTACTGATCAGGGATGGTGTATGACCTCACAATTGTAAAAATCATATACACACGCTCATTTTCTAGATTTTTATCAGTTTGTTTCTATGTTTATCTCTATTACTATAAGATCTTTAAGGACACAGACCTCTCCTTCCTTATTCTTCCAGCACTTAGCACAGTAAGAGGTGTGCAGTAACCACAAACTAAATCTCTATTCACTGTGAAATCTGCAAAAAGCATGTGCATGCATGAATTATGGAAACGTTTATTTAAATGTTAATACAGGTATCCAGGTGGTGGGATGATGGATAATTTCTCTTTTTTATTGCAGCATTTCCGTCTGAGCATGCGCCACGTGCATAATAAAATAAGAGAAGAGGGCTCAAGCCTGAAAGTAGAGACCATGGGGATTAACCACCCAAGGAAGAGATGTGTGGGCAGAGCTTAGCAAGTCTCCCTGGCTTCTGTGGGGCATGGGGACCAGGGCAGGACTGTGGGCTTTTACCTGGTTCCTGGGCTGGAGAGCAGATTCAACCACACCCCCTCCCAATAGACTGTTCTCCAGCCTTCACAGTCCTGGTTGCCTTGGCAGAGACCCACACAGACTCCCGACATTAGAAAAGACCCAGTGAACACAAAGAAGGTTCAGGTGTGGGTATCCGTGAGCAGGCCTGCTTCTACATGGTATATAGTACCTAATGTCATAGGATATGAAACAGGACATAATGTGAAAAGCAGTCTAAATCAGCATATTTATATAAGAAATGGAAATAATGTTGACCCAACTATGAATGGCGATTATTTCAAGACAATAGGACTATAGGCAGATATATCCCTTTGGGTTGAGTTCTCTGACATTTTAGCTTTTGCAAGAAAAGTATAACTTCGATAAAGAAAAAACCCAAAAATTTAAAAACAAAGAAAATTCAAAGAACTAAGCTTCACTTTTTGGGTCGCTGCTGTTGATCAGCAGGAAAACAGAAGGAGAAGAAGGATTCTGGGCTCACCAAGCCATTCCTGTGCATGCCAGTTGCACAAAAACAGAAGTGTTGGGAGGCATAAAATTCCCATTGAAGAAACAAGGACATAGGAGTTCAGAGAACATAACTGACTTGCCCACAGTCATGGCTTGTGAGCTGTGGTGCTGGGGTTGGAACCCAGCTGGCTCTGGCCTTGAAGTCCATTATTGCATAGAGACCCTCTGTGTGATTCCCAAACACTCACTCCCAAATCCACACATGTGGATTCAGGTATGCTCTCGGATTGGTTCAGCCAGGGCCGTATATGTCTGAGGGTCCAATGTGTCTTTTGGGAGGCACAAAGACTGGGGTTTTTTGCAGGGAGAGGAAGGGTGAGCCTTCAGGACAGAAACTCATAAACAGTTGAGGAATCAGCATCCCTGACCTCCCAGACATCTGTTGCCTCCACCATTCCCATCGCAGCACCTACAAAGATGGCTTCCTCCCTCCTGTGTGTGTAGGGTGGCATTCTCCCCGGTGTGGTTCCCAGTTAGGGCCTCTCTCGCCAGGGAAACGGTGCTATTGTTTGGCCTCCCGAGCCCCAGTGCCTCCTGAGATCTCTTGCTGTGGGTGACACCCTCCCAGACGTATTGGCAGCAGCCAACACCGGGGTCTTCCGGTGGCTGAAGTCCAACAGATGACGAACTTCACTGCCTTCTCTTCCCTTCCCCGGGGTCGGTGGGAAGGTGTGCCACATACTTAGAACGGCAGAGTCGTGCTTGATCAACGGCTAATTGGAGCAAAAGCCACCTTGTATCCCTGAAGCTCTGAAACCAAGTGCTGTGACGAAGCTATTGAAGTCACCAGCTGCAGGACGAGATCCCTCCGCCATCCTGGCCAGCGCCGAAGCACAGCCCGGTACCTTCCCTGGCCGCGAGGCCAAGCGTGTGCTCAGGGAGCCCGAGAGACCTTTGCAACCAGGATCCTTTGCGTTCAAAGCAACGTCTCTTCCTGTTTAAGTAACTTGGCCTAGTTTGCTACTCGTGCTTTTAGAGTCACATATCAGGATCCAGACCTTAATTATTAACAGCTTCCAGATCAAGAAACTATATTGAACAGGAAAGAAAATCATTCAGAGGGAGCAAAGGTTTGGTCTGGGGCACTGGTTGAGGGCAAAGTGGGGGGACGTGGGATATAGCTTGTCAAGGGACTTCTCAAAATGTTCTGATGCAGCTGTGCAGAGAATTGTGCGGAAAGGTGTGTAGGGAAATGGCAGCAGGGTGCCCCCCCCCCAAAGAGAGAGACAAACTAAAGAGAACGCACAAACAAAGCCTTTCTAGGGGACTGGGAGTGGGGCCACCCTGCTTTGCACCCCAGCAGAAAAAACGCAGGAGAGGGAAGATGCGTTAACCCCGGCCGCCTGCAGGGGGAGCCAGCACCTTTGATTGTGTCCACCAGCTGTGACACGGGCACCATGACTTCGGGGAAACTGGGCTGTTGTCGGTGCAAGCTCGCCCCCAGTGAGCCTGGCTGTGAGGCCTCGGGCTGGGGTCAGGCCTGACGGGGGAGTTCAGGCCCTCGGTTTCCCGCTCCAGGCTCAGGGCTAGAGCATGGTCTAACCCTGCATAAGGTACTCTCTGGTCTGCGAGAATGTTGGGTGAATGAGCTCATCTCCTGTACGATTTCTAGAGAAAGACCTCATCTCTGCCACCGTTCTGTCAGCTGAGCCAATGGACAAACACTGGCTTCTCGAAGTGTCTGTTTCTTCTGTAGGGTAGTTTCCTTGTTTGGAATGTGGAGTTTCTTACACAAAGTACAGTAATTTGACAGTGGAGGCGGAGACAGTCTGGTCTGCTCCTTTCCAAGTTTTGTTTCATTTCCTTCTCCTGGGCAGTGAATTAGGGGGGATAGAAGGGGAGGAAGAGAGGACCCTGAGACTCTTCCCCCTCACCCCAGACCCCCGAGTCCTGCCGCAGAGTGGCCCGTGCTGTGGCAGTCATGGGTCTCCTGAGTCCTTACGCTCTGTTAGATGCTTATTCCAGACACGCTGAGACGGGTCACTGAATCCTCCTGAAATGCGGTCACACAGACATCCTTTTCTGGGGTTCACTGATGAGGCAACGGAGGGTTATAAAAATTAAATACGCTTCCTCAGAGCCAGAACAACATGTTGAAATCAAGTCAAAATCCCACGTGATGTTACCGTGTTTTCTGTTGCCTCATTCTTTTCCCTATTGTTCATTTTCCTTACAAATTATGCCCTAGGGTCAGGGCCCAATACATGATTACATTAGCTCATGTGGTCCTCACCACACCCCTCTGAGATAGGCGTCACCCCATTTTGCCGATGAGGCACCCGAGGTGAAGTGACTTGGCCTGAGCCTCATGTGGGTGAGCCGCGGAGGTGGGACGGGAAGGCCCCGGAGCCCCACGCCTCCCACCTGGCCAAGCACAGACCCAGGGTAGACCTGACCCAGCCATCACTGTTTTCCCAGCCTTCAGCAGTGCGGGGGTCGCTTAAATCAGAGGAGCCACCGTTTCTTCATGTGGGCATAATAATAAGGAGGCCACAAAATTTAGCAAGAATTATCACTGAAGCGTTGCTTAGAATAGCAGCAATCAACCAACCAACCTCACCGGCAACGTTCCCTAGAAGGCGATCTATTGAGGTGACGGGGTGGATTCTATATGGTGGCAAATAATAAAGTCTGTCAACTAAATAAAGACATGTATTCAATTTAATAATTAAATATATTAAATATATAAGTGTTGACAACAGAAGACACAACAAAACTTAAGTTATGATAAAGTACTTACTGGATGACTTTGGGGTTAAATACAATAACAAATATTATTAATACTTACATAAATATATATAATATATATAATACATACAATGCTGTGGAAATGTTCTTTTTCTGGGTAGCCAAAATGCTGATGATTATATATGCGTGTGTGTGTAGAGAGTAGTTTCTGATTTTTATATAAGGAGCATTACTTGTGGGGAAAAAAGGGGAGATGAGGAAAGGTCTTTCAAAGGGGTCTTCATTAATGAGACTTTGGGCACAAGGTCCTATGGCCCATTTTCCTTCTGGAAGGGCAGGAGTGGAGGGAGAGGCCCCAGGAACACCGAGGGGGACTGTCCCGTTTCTGAGCAGCAGTCCCGTGTCGGGAAGGCCACACAAGACTCACCCAGGGCACACCTGATTTGGGAAATGGACCTGGGCTCCTGGTCTTCCCGGCACTGGGGGCTGGGGGAGCAGACCTGGCTACAACCCTTCCTGACGCACTGCCTTCCAGCCTGTAATCCTAGTTTGTCCTGCATTGGCGCTCATGGATGCCTGCTGGGAAAGATTCATGAAAAAAACCTCGGTCTCAGGACCCGGTGCTAGGAAGGGGCCGAGGCAAAGAATGAACAGAGCCTTTCCTAAGAGGCAGTGTCTGCAATTTGCCCTTCTAATGAATTTCATAATTTATAATGTGCCTACTCCTGCAAAAAAGGTCACTACCTATAGAGAACATTATGGAATACTTTCGCAATGTGTGTGTGCATGACATAATGGAGAGGATATTATTCTGGGAAATTCAAATGCAGCTGAGATACCGAAGAGTTTGTTCAAAATGTCGATGAAGTCCAATTGTGCCATTTTAGCCAAATTTGGGAAAGTATTTTGGAACATTTCAATAAAACAAGTGATAAAGAGGGGTGCCTGGGTGGCTCAGTCAGTCAAACATCTGCCTTCAGCTCAGGTCATGATCCCAGGGTTGTGGGATCGAGCCCCACGTCAGACTCCCTGCTCAGTGGGGAGACTGCTTCTCCCTCACCCTCTGCCCCTCTCCCCGCTCTTGCTCTCTCTAATAAATAAAAAAAAATCTTTAAAAAAAATACAAAGCTGTTTAACAGCATCACTGGGTCAAAGGGATTCCCCAACTACCATGCGGATTGCCTATCATTTTTTACATGTAACAGTCCTCTTGGGGCAATTTGAAAATACAAATAGACTCAGAGGTGCTCAGGGCCATGGGCTGAATGGAGGCTTGTCAATGGGTCTGCAAACAGAGATCAAGGTAACAACAGGAGAGGGCCGTGGCTGGACAGGGATGCGATTTGAGATTTGTGGGACTCCAGACATTCTGGTTTCTCACCATCTCATGAGGGTGACATTTCCTCTTGATGAAGGGTGTCTTCAGAAATGGGGCATATCTGGCTCCCAAGCTCCCAGGGACTTTTTTCCACCGTTTCATGCGTGCTTGTCCTTGTGCCTGTGATCTCACTGGTTTGTCACACGATTCCTAGGAGGTAGGTATTCTTAATCCCAATTTACATAAACTGAAGCTCTGGGAGCTTGAGCAATGGACACGAGACCACAGAGCTCGGAAAAGGCAGACAGACTCTGAACTAAGTCTGATTCTCAAAGAAAGATTTGCAAAGAAGCCTCTTCATTACTGCTCCCAAGTCTCCGTGGAGCCAGCCATCATGTTCACCCACGAGCCAGAACAAGGCAGGCAGCCCCGGGATAGCTGGCCTCTAGCTCGCACCCCCACGGCCTCCTCAGGATGGGGTTGTGTGTGTCCCCACAAAGGAAGGGAAGTTGTGGAGGAAGTCCAGTCAGCCAGCCAGCCAGCCAGCCAGCCAGAGGGGAAACCCCACTGGTTCGGGGCTTGCTCACTCCAGCTGGGCCTCTCAGAGAACAGAACAGAACACATCATATGCAAAGATGCTGGGTTTTCTATTCTCGAAGTTGCTGTGCCTTGAGAAAATGAATGAGGAAAGATGCAGAAGTGGGCAAATGGTGGCCCTTCAAAGGTTTTATGCAAAGAGGCACTATAGTGTGGTAGAAAGTGGTCTGGTTTCTCAAGTTGAAGAGACCAGCTTTGCCATTTAGTAACTGATCACATCACCTTTCGGAGCCCTAATTCCCATGTCTATGAAATGAGCATGACGCTATGACTTCAGCAAGAGGTAATGAGGAATGAAGGCACCCATACTTCCATCTCATCCACTCTAACCAGGGCTGCCATGTATGGTTTTATAGGTGGTGCACTGCACAATTATATCCAGTGACAGTATAAATGGGACTGTAATCCATCCTCGACTTCATTCCTGAAGTCCTACACCCGGACACAGCCTCCACCCAGAGGAAGGGGTACTTTATCCATATTAGGATAAAGGTGTTGTCTGTTTACCAAACTGAGCACCCATTGGGCTCTGCTAGAAGGGGCCTTTTTTTTTTATTCTCTCAGAAGTGTCATTTGAGCTAGTTGTGGTCTCCATCCAGCATGTCATGATTTTCTGAATTCCAACACTGGCTGTTCCCACGTGAATTTCTCACCCTTTATAGATCTGAGGCTATGGTTTTCCGGTCTGGAACCAACTTATCCCTTTGTACAAACTGGGGGACAATTGTAGGCATGAAAACCTAATGAGACTCTGTTTTTTCTGGGTATAGGATGGACATAAAACCTGGCAAGGACGAGGAAGAGGAAAAAGGCCTTTGATTCACCCCTTTAAGAGAAGGGGCCTTTGACAACCTGGGGTTTTGATCTTTTCTAAGTCCCTGGCTGCAACTGGGGTTTCAAAGTATAACAGGATTGGGGAGGTCCAAGACCCAGACTGACCGTCAAACTCCAGTTCCCTCTCAAGCATCCAGGAAGGACACTCTTGGCACCCAGAGCCAGGGAGAGAGATGGCAGCTGGAGCTCTTGGGGACCAGGTTCCTAAGCCCTGTACATGTCATGCAGAACCAGGTAACAGGGGAATGCGTGGGGTTAGCAAGCCTTTATGGAACCCATATCTTGTCCATAAAATGAATAAATATGACGCTGCTCTGTTCAAATGTAAGTACAGACAGCTGTAAATAATAACACAAGTGGCCATTTAGTGGCCTTACGGGTTCCATGGGTCATGATGTCATTAGGCGTGTTGGCTACTAAAAGTTCAGCAATCTTATGGGTGTCTTAACGTTTCTGGCATTTTAAAAGGGTTCTTATGTGTAATTTGGAAATATGTACCTAAAACCTTAAACATAGGCCGGGCCCTGAGCTTTACTAAAGACTTGTCTATGGGCCCAGAGAGAGGAGACGCAAGGTCACCAAATGGTCCCACAACCAATAAGTGGCAGAGCCTACAGCCAAAAGGATGTCTGTCTGTCTCCAGACTTCTGGACCTTTGCCTCCACGTGATGCTAGTATTCCCTATTGACCAGGGGAACCTCAGGGAAGGGGCATATTTAGCACCAACGCCTTACCTGTTTCTTGGCTACCATTTTCCTGAGCTCTTGCACCTGCCAGGCAGGGGGCTGCTTAGTAGCACGATCACGTTTAATCCTTAGAACAACTCTATGCAGTATGAACCATTATTCCCATTTTAGGATGAGTAACTTGCACAAAACCCCAGAGCTGGGGAAAGGAGCGGGCTGGGTCAGAATGGGGTCTGTGTGCCTTCAAAACTCTTCCCCCACACTATACGGCTGCCAGGGTTCTGCGGTGCTACCAGCTGGGTCCTGCCACGAACCAGAACAACAATGGCAGCCCCGGGAAGAGCTGCTCCCAGTCAGGAGCCCCCATGGCCTTCTGTCACAGCTCCTTAGGGTGGGGCTGTATGGGTCTTGCCCTGGGGAAGAGCGCGGAGTAGTGGGGGGAAGCCCAGGCTGCCAGCAGAGATGGGAATCCCCACGGGGACAGAGACGGCTTCCTCTAGTTGGACTTCGCAGAGAACAGGAAAAGGTCTGAGCAGGAAGAGTGGTCCTAAGTGGGGAGCTTGGCCATGAGAGTGAGTCAGAGTGTGGCCAGCCACTGAGACACCGGGACCCACACTTGTGGCCACTCTATGAAAAGATGCTGGGTATTTTTTCTTATGGTTTCACTGGTTTGGAAGAAAATGCAGAACCATGTGGAATGTGTCCCCTCATTATTACTTCATTCGGGAGGTAGCATCATGTGCTTTAGATGTGAGGAGACCAGCTTGGTCATTTACGAACTGCCTGATATGAGACAAGCACAATCTGAGATCCAGTTTCCATGCACTTGAAATACGGGTAATAAGATTTACTTTGGAAAAGTATTATCAAGATTAAATGCAAAAGTGTGAGATTTACAGATACTTCCACCTCATCGGCTCCAGCCAGTACTGCCACGTGTGACTGGGTAGGTCACGCACTGGACAGTGACAGCCGGCAGACGGCACCATGGGGGCTGATGCCATCCCAGGCTTTGCTCCTGAGCCAGGCGCTCAGGTTCTGCCCTGCCGGAGGGGTAGAAGGACACCAATCAATAGTGCGAGTGGGGACGGTATGATTGCCTCCTGGTGTCACTGTTTGCAGTGTGATCCGAGTGACTTAAGGAAGTGCGTAGGGAGAAAGCATGGCAAGGTGAGAAAAAGGAAAAAGTATATGGTTCATTCCTCAGTTTCCTCATCTGTAAAATCTGTAAAATGTAAAATGAATACATCTCACACCTAAAGCTCTCAAGATTAAACAAAATAATATATTGAAAAGACCTGCCACGGAGAAGTTGCCAAACATGTGTTTTTTCACTCTTTTCCCACTCTGGGGGATGCCAACTCATTGCAAAGGATTATTGAAACATTCCCTAAAAACAAGTAAATATTTCATGAACACAATTGAAACTCTTTTTAAATTGCATTTGGTTTAAAATCACAAATTTCCATGAAAGGATTATTGTCAAGTAGAGAAAATTTAAAATATATCCAGCATTTTGAAGTTCATTGAAGTTTTTGAAAAAGACAACACATCCTCACAAAATCAAATTGGCAATGTATCTTTGGCTTTAAAAAAGACATGTATTTAAAATGAACTTATGGGACTTCATCAAGATAAAAAGCTTCTGCACAGCCAAGGAAACAGTCAAAAAAACTAAGAGGCAGCCCACGGAATGGGAGAAGATATTTGCAAATGACACTACAGATAAAGGACTGGTATCCAAGATCTACAAAGAACTTCTCAAACCCAATACACGAAAAACAAATAAATAAATAAAAAAATGGGCAGAAGATATGAACAGACTCTTTTCCAATGAAGACATACAAATGGCTAACAGACACATGAAAAAATGTTCAAAATCATTAGCCATCAAGGAAATTCAAATCAAAACCACACTGAGATACCACCTTACGCCAGTTAGAATGGCAAAAATAGACAAGGCAAGAAACAACAATTGCTGGAGAGGAGGTGGAGAAAGGGGATCCCTCCTACATTGTTGGTGGGAATGCAAGTTGGTACAGCCACTCTGGAAAACAGTGTGGAGGTCCCTTAAAGAGTTAAAAATTGAGCTACCCTATGATCCAGCCATTGCACTACTGGGTGTTTACCCCAAAGATACAGACGTAGTGAAGAGAAAGGCCATATGCACCCCAATGTTCATAGCAGCATTGTCCACAATAGCTAAATCGTGGAAGGGGCTGAGATGCCCTTCAACAGATGACTGGATTAAGAAGTTGTGGTCCATATATACAATGGAATATTACTCAGCTATCAGAAAAAACGAATTCTCAACATTTGCTGCAACATGGACAGCACTGGAGGAGATAATGTTAAGTGAAATAAGTCAAGCAGAGAAAGACAATTATCATATGATTTCTCTCATCTATGGAACATAAGAACTAGGAAGATCGGTAGGGGAAGAAAGGGATAAAGAAAGGGGGGGTAATCAGAAGGGGGAATGAAACATGAGAGACTATGGACTATGAGAAACAAACTGAGGGCTTCAGAGGGGAGGGGGGTGGGGGAATGGGATAGACTGGTGATGGGTAGTAAGGAGGGCACGTATTGCATGGTGCACTGGGTGTTATACGCAACTAATGAATCATCGAACTTTACATCGGAAACCGGGGATGTACTGTATGGTGACTAACATAATATAATAAAAAAATCATTAAAAAAAAAAGACACATATGCTCTTTAAGCCAGCAACAATACTTTAGGAACATCTCCTAAAGAAATAATCACATATACACAGAAAGGTTTAGCTCCAGGGGAATGCTTTGATAGCAAAATATAAGTCTACAAGTCCATTGGTCAAGAATTAGTAAGCAAAACGTGCTGTATTCACAATGAAAATGCTTTGAAGCCTTTGAGGAAAGAGAGTTTGGAAATACTTCCACAGTTATGGGAAACTGTTCACTATATATTATTAAGCATAAAAGCAACAAAAAAAGAAAGTTTAAAAGTGTTTGTGATCATGATGCCATGATCATTGGGCACTATATATCTATATCTAGAGAGAGAGAGAAGGAGAGAAGGATATGAACAAACATATGTCTATTTCCTGGTAATGAGATTACAGGCACATTCTGCCATCAATTTCTTCCGTGGTTTATGGTAAATATTCCCCTTTTTTTTTTAAGATTTTATTTGTTTATTTGAGAGAGAGAGCGAGAGAGAGAGCACGAGTAGGGGAAGCAGCAGGCAGAGGGAGAAGCAGACTCCCTGCTGAGCAAGGAGCCCAATGTGGGGCTCAATCCCAGGACCCTGGGATCATGACCTGAGCCAAAGGCAGATGCTTAACCAACTGAGCCACCCAGGTGCCCTTGGTAAATATTCCTTGAGCAAAACAAAAAAATTTTCAGGATTCTCATACTTGAAAATGTTGGAATGAAGAGCTTCATGACTAACCTTTCTCCCCGAAAGGCAAGAATGCAGGGAGACCTCAGCATTCAGGTATATTTCTCGCACATTTCAGGGTGACCACACAACTATGAAAGTTCAGATAGCACCAAACTTCTAATTCTCCCGGGACAGGAGGGGTAGAGGAAGTCAGGACTTACCTATTGAACAATGGGGGAGCAGATGTGACCACAGCCCCTCCTGACGCATTGTTGTCCCTTCCCACAGCCCCTGACTTCTCTCCACCGGTGCTCACAGATGCCTGATAAGAGGAAAGACTCGGTTAAAAGCTTTGAAGGTTTATAATCCAAAATAATGATTTCAAGTGCCTTTACAATATCATTCAAAAACTATCAATTACCTAGGAATAAATCTAATCAAGTATGTGCGGAAAACTTCCTATTACTAAGGAAAAAATGGAAAATGTGTTAAGTGGAGGGATACGCCATATTTATGGGTTAGAAGATTTCTTATGCTAAAGATGTCAGTTTTCCTCAAACTGAAATTTAATACAATCCTGGTCAAAATCGTAAAAGGATTTTTCATAAAGATGCATGAAAAGCTGATTCATGATAAACTGATTCTAAAACTTATATGAAAGCTTCAAAAAAAAATCAAGAATAATCTAGGCAATCCTAAACAGAGTTGCAGGACTTGAACTACTGTTTATCAAGACTGACTACTGTGTGGCAGTAAATGAGACAACGTGGTATTAGTGCCAGACAGACAAACAGAACAATGTGGAGATATATACACGGAGTCTCCTAATTTATGGCAAAGGAGCCCCTGTAATACAAAGCGGGATAAAGTCTTTTCAATAAATATGGCTGGATTAAGTGGATTATTCATACGGGAGAACAGAACCTTGTCTCCCACCTCATACCACACACACAAATCTGTTTCAGTTGGATCATGGACCTAAGTGAAAGGTAAAGCTTCTTGAAGACACTGTAGTAAATTGCTTCATGGTCTTGCGAGAAGCAAATATTTCTTAGGTATTTTAGAAACATTATTGACCATATGAATAAATAGATAAATGGGATCTCATTTAGGCTCTTTTCTTCATTGAATGACACCGTGAAGAGAATGAAAAGGAAAGTCACCTTGGGAAAAAAGGCTAACACATATATACCACAAACAGCTTGTGTCCAGAATCCGTCACAAATCAATAGAAAAATGGGCAAAAGGGTTGAACAGACACTTCACAAAAGAGAAAGTTGCAAGTTGTTAAAAATAATGTCAAATTCCAGGAAAGTGGTTTTATTTTATTTTATTTTTATTATTTTTTAATGTTTTTTATTATGTTAGTCACCATACAGTACATCCCTGGTTTTTGATGTAAAGTTCGATGATTCATTAGTCGCGTATAAGGAAGGTGGTTTTAATTGTGTAAGTTCACATAATTTCTGAATCTCTCAAAATCTCCCCATAGAAACACACAGAAAAAAATAGCAAAATTCAAAACACAGAGACAACAAAACTAGGGAACAAGGTATCCCCTCAAACTTCAAAATATGAGTGGACAGAAAGGAGCAAACCGCTACCATCCATCAGACCAGGAAGGTGTCGGTATCTACAGAAATCTGCAGGAAGCAACGAGGTGGGTGTGGGGGGTACTGTTCCCCTCAGACTTTCTGAGGAAGCTACTAGAGATTCGTCTTCAGTGGACCAAAGTGACTGGAGAGATGTCAAAATGTGGACTAGTGACACCCTAGGATATGTATTTACAGTAGAATTATACTGAATAGTGGTCTGTGAGGAAAGTCTGTCAGCTAGCTATATGCTCTCACAATGTAAACATAATATCAAAAATTGAGGAGGGGGATGGAGAGAACATATAGAAAGTAGAGTGAGTAAATGTGATGAGTACTTTAGAATGATTAAACGGGAATGAAAGATGTTACTTTAAATCAGATTCCGGTGGTAGGGGAGTGGGGAAGAAGGAAACAAGGAACGTTTATTATTACTATTACTCATAGTAGGACACCTATAGGTAATAATCCAAAAAAAGTAGGGACCAAGGGTAGCATTTAAATATCTTGGTATAACTGTTACAATGAAAACGTAAACCTTTCTAAATACAAGACACATAGTAAAAGAGAGGGAAAGGGAGAAAGGGAGAGATTATACAAATAAAAGAGTGAAATAAAATAGTAAAAGACTATATATCTAATAAACAGGGAATAAAACTATATCAGTAAATAATAACAAGAAGGTAGGATAAGCCATACAATTTAAAGGAGTTCCTATCTTTTAGAGATACATACAGAAGTAATATGTAAAGAAATAGTGTCTGGAATTTGCTTTAAAATAATATGGGATGAGGGGAAGCAAGTGGGACTAGAGAGGAGAGGATACTCCCATGATGATAATGGTTGAAGCTGGGTGAGGGGTACGGGGTCTATTCTAGAACTAGGGAAACTATCCCAAAACTAGGGAACAGAAGACTGTTCTGCCTGCTTTGTGCTTCGGATTTCCCATAATTGAAAGTTTGAAAATAAAATATGTCGAGGGAATATTCAAAACATTTTAATGAGCAAAGTGTTTGTACTCACACAGTAAGTGTGGAAAGAAATACATTGAAAAATGAGCAATAATGTTTCTCTGGGCGATGGTGTTGTGGGTGCCATTTATGTATTTGCGTATATCGTTTTGGCTGTAGAGTCTTGTTTCGCAACCATAAATGTGTATTTGGGGGTGAGGAAAGTTATTCTTTTTTTTTTAAAGATTGTATTTATTTATTTATCTATTTATTTACTTATTATTTAGAGAGAGCGAGAAAGAGAGAGAGTGCAAGCAGGGGGAGGAGCAGAGGGAGAGGGAGGGAGAGAATCTCAGTCAGACTCCGTGCTGAGCAGCTCTTGCTGGATCTCACGACCCCGAGATCATGTCCTGAGCCAAAATCAAGAGCCAGGCATTTAATTGACTAAGCCACCCAGGCGCCCCAAAAGTTATTCTTAAAAAACAGTTCCTGTACTGAAAAGAGTTGAGACTGGCTGGATGCCACGGGAATTGTGGTGGAGGGATCCAAAGAACCCGGTTTTGTTTACATTTTATGATGAAAACTTTCAAATTCATACTCAAGAGTTCAGTACTATTTAACACATTATTGGAAAGATCGAGGAGGTCCAAGCACGTGTTCCCTCTGGACTGAGGAAATCGGGCAGGGCTCTTACCCTCACCTCTTTCAAGGGCTGGTGAGCAGACATGGCCACTCCCATTGCCAATGCCTGGATTCCTGATCCACGGTCCTGGTCTTTGGGGCACTGCTCCACACAGATACTTTCGTTATCAAACAAGACTGGGCTGAAACTCGGATGATCCTTGTCGTACTAAAGTTTGAGAAATTCTGCTCTAGTCAGGACAACTGGGTTTGTCAATTACATTTGTGGTGGAAATAATCCACGTAAATGAGGTTTTCAAGGGTTAGAGGCAGAAGTGGGGAGGGAAGTTGTCAGATGAGACATTTGCATTTTGAGGAAAACAGTGGCCTGATTGGAGCTGCGCTGTAGGCAGAACAATCCCCCATTCGTGCAGAGAACTGACTGGAATTCAATGCACAACGCGTATTTTACGGAAGAGGGAATAAGGGGAGGATTGCAATGGCCTAGGTATGTCATCAGGTTGGTAGCAGTGGGTATGGAAAGGATGTAAAGGAAATGTGGAAAGAATAATTGACAAAGTCTGGTAATTGATTGCATGGGGGAGGCCGGGTATAGCAAGGCAGCCAGAGAAATCAACTTTGGCTGTGAGCCTGTACGTTTGACACAGTACAGGGAGGAAGAAGAGAAAGCAGAAGGCAGAGAAGAGGAAAAGCAGACACAGAGTTGGAGAAGCCATAGCAGAGTTGTAGGAATGAAAGGATACTGAACAATGTCAGATACTGCAGAGATATCAAGGAAGTCGACAATTGCGGAAAATTATTAGATTGTCCCCCAGGAAGGTCCTGGTGCCACTGGAAGGTGGCAGTGTGTGTGTGGTGGGGGGAGGTGATTGTAATGGTCCTGCTGGTGGTGGCTGAAGTCATCCTGTAAGGGCTCAGGAGTGACTGGTGGTGAGGACGGAAGAAGACAGAAGCAGCGTTCAGAAAAATGCTTTCTCAGGAATGAGAAGATGTGTCAGGTGATGGGGATTAAGGAGCGCACTTGATGGAATGCGCACCCGCTGTTCTATGCACCTGATGAATCACTACATTCTACCCCTGAAACCAATAATACACTCTATGCTAACTAACTTGAATTTAAATAAAATCTAAAAAATAATGAGCAGATGTATCTGTTTGTAGGTAGAATGAGTGGAGAGATCGTGGAGACACGCAGTAGCTATTGGCACAGGATCGGGGCAGGAGGTGAAGGCCCAAAGAGCGCAGGTGGGAGAAGGTAGGCAGGGACAGAGAGACCAGTGTGAGGATGGGTGGTGACAGTTAAAACGTGCCCTGTATCTACTGATGTGGACTGTTCTCCACGTTTACCCATTTTCAGTTCCATCCCCTCTTTTATACTGCACACGCCCAGCCCTAGATTTCCCACTTCGTGGCTCTCTTGTTCTAAGACGGGTGGGGCTGGTCTTCGCTGGACTTACCAACCACCTGGAGCTCTGTGCTGAGGGTGAGGACTGCAGGGGGAAGACTCCGAACTTCAGGAAGCTAGTTGAAAACATCGTTTGGTGATAATGCAGCAAGGCCAAAGGAGCTGAGATTTACACCCTCCTGGACAGTGGCCAGAGTTCAAGGCCACCATCGGCATGGAGGAACCTTGAACCTTGGGCTCTGCAAAGTAGCAGACTTTGCTGGAAAAAAACAACAACAAGTCAACAAAATCACACAGACCATGTGTGGTTTCCAGACAAGTTCTTTGAGACAAGGGGAATATCTTCCCAGGTTAATAAAGAAATCTATCAGAGAGAGAGAGAGAGAGAGAGAAGATGATACAGATAGGGAGGGGAGGTAACTCAAAAACACGTGTGTGCAAGGGGTTTTATTTATTAAGCACCACAACTGAGGCACAACAAGATTAGCTTGTTCAAGCATACAGAGCTCCTCGGCAGAATTCAAACTCAGATGTTTTTGGCCTCATATTTCATGGCTTTTTTCTATAACACTTTGTCTCTGCATCAGGACCAGGGTCTGAGCATCATATTGGAGTTACGATACTGCGGAGGACCGCTGGGAAATTCCTCACCAGGAGGTGTGTCAGCAGGGGCTGCTTGCTCCCACGCTGCCCAAGAAGTTGTCTCAAGGGAAGACTCCGGCTGCTGGATGCTACCGGTTGCCGAGCCCGGCAAGAGCTGAGCACTGGAGGAACCAGGTGCATGGCAGGGGCTGGAGGCCCTCTGCTACAAAACCAGGGGGCGGGCGCAGAAGCTGCTGGCCTTCGGTGCTGCTGTCTGCACAGCAGGAGCTGAGCGCTAGAGAAGCCGCCAGCCCTGCAGAAGCTGAGCACTGCCAAAGCTCCAGTGCTGCGGGAAGCAAAACTCTCCTTCCTGAAATGTCTCTCTAGCGCCCTCTACTGATGAAGCGTCAGGGCTGCTTGACAAAGGAAAAAAAATACTTAAAGGGCCCAGATCTATTTTCACGGAATAGCCTTAAAGGGTGAATTCGGAGCCAAGAGGCAATAAATCAATAACCGGCACGGAGAGTTTGTGTCTTGCAAGGAATTTGGCCATTTCAGTGAAGTTGTCAAATGTACTGCAGGGATAGTACAGAGAATTCCTGTATACCTCTCACCTGGTCTTTGAGTGTTAACTCATATATAACCATGGTAGTTTTGTCAAAACTAAAACAAATCAATATTGCTATTAACCAAAAGTACAGAATTACTATTACAAAAGTGCTATTAACCAAAGTACAGAATTTCTTGGACTTTCACAAGTTTTTCCACTAAAACTTTCACAAGTGTTTCCCAAGTTCATGTTGCAGGACCCAGTCCTGGGTACACATTGCATTATCTATTCGTTACCACTCCTGACTCTGGTGTGTGACGTTGCCTTAGTCTCCTCTGGTTTGATATTTTGTAGAACATCTGCTACTATGTATCTGTCCGATGTTTTGAGGAAGAATAGTGCAATCAGGAGACAGAGCCCTGGGGGGAGGAGTGGCTGGTGAGTCCCACCCTCCAGTGGCCTTGCAAGGGTCAGACCAGAACAGTAGAACACGAGAGGCTTATTCATGTTCAAAGGAGAGACCTCCGTGGAAATATCTAGGAAGATGGGGAAGCAGAGGAGGCATTGAGGAACGAGCAGAAAGACCATCAGCAAGCAAAGCGCGGAGCTATGCAGTGCTGTGGGGCTGGCCCAGGGCACAGCACCAGGGGGCGCTATTCCCATGGACTACGACGTCCCGGCTGACCCCGGAGTTAGGCAGTGCAGGAGCCCTGAGAAGTAGGCGCACATGTGAACGTGCCTTCATCTCCCCGTCCAGGCTGTGGGGTCTGGGACACTGAAGTTGTGCAGCTGTTCTAGTCATTGTGGTAGAAAAGGGAAGGAGAGGGGCGCCTGCGTAGTGCAGTCGTTAAAGCGTCTGCCTTCGGCTCAGGGCGTGATCCCGGCGTTCCGGGATTGAGTTCCGCATCGGGCTCCTCTGCTGGGAGCCTGCTTCTTCCTCTCTCACTCGCCTGCTGTGTTCCCTCTCTCGCTGGCTGTCTCTCTGTCACATAAATAAATAAAATCTTAAAAAAAAAAAAGGAAAGAAAAAGAAAAGGGAAGGAGAACATATCCAATATCTGAGGGCACCGGGCTCCCCGCTTAGACGGCCAGACCCAGGGAAAAGAAGAGAGACAGCAGATACCTGAGCTTGCACGGCTTTGCAAACCATCCATCAGTCCGGGGTTGGCCTGCTCCAGTCACTAGCTGGAGATAACCTCTACCCCAAGGGCTCTGCGTGGCTTATACTTCCGAGATATGCCAGCCGCTCTGAAACCAGCATCTGAAAGGCCACAAGCACCAAATTCTTATAGAACTTGCTTTAAGTTCCCTGTTTGCTTCTCAAGTTTTCAGAAAGTCGCAAATGTAAATGCCAGTTGGTGAGCTGATGGAGGTCATTCGCTACTGACCTCTGTGGCTTTCTGGACACGACCTTATAAAACGTCCAACCCTAGAACAAGGGAGGACTCATGACCCACAGTTTGGGTGTCAGTCCCTAAGCCTCTGGCACTCTTGGGGTTTCCCTGGTGGAAGAGCATCGACTCAAAGTCAATTCTGTGCCCCGCAGTGGGACGCCAGAGCCGAGGGAGAGTAGTAGAGAGGTCGGATTTCAGGTCTTAGCTAAGGCACTTAGTGCTGTGTGTCCACGCAAAGTTATACCTTATGAGTGCCTGGCTAGCTGGATGTTGTTTCCTTGTCACTCTAAATGAAATTGAATTCTCAAACTATTTTTAACTATCTCTGCCATGGCCTTTTGACTACTTCTCCTCCAGGGCATTGACCCTACAGAACTCCCAAGTAATTATATGGCCTATTGATCTGTAGACCCCACAGTCACCCATGTTGGAGTTGAGAGGCTCTCTTCTTCTTGGGCTCAAGGGGAAAGAATCTGGCATAAAGGAGAATTGGCGTTGCAGCTTGAGTCCAAAAGCCGATCTGAAGGCAGAATTCCTTGTTTCTCAGGGTACCTCTGTCTTTTTCTTTATGGCCTTCAACTGATTAGATAAGACCCACCCACATTATTATATCTGCTTTACTCAGAGTCTGCTGATTTACTTGGCCAGGTGAGTTACATAAGGTAGTCCACAGTCTCACACCCTAGAAGGAGCTGCATTGATAATACCAGTGCAGGGAGAAGGGTTCTTTTTGCCCTTAGCTGAGAAAATAGACCCAAGTGAGTGCAGGTAGCAGGGCTTAGAAGTTGTCAGTAAGAAGGGACTGGAAGGTAGAATGTCTTCTTTGCCCTGTTGGCATCTCCATCATCTGGAGGAAGAACCCTCCCACATGGTACTTAGTATGTCCTCGCTGAGATGCTGCTGATTATAGGAACTCTGGCACACACCTTAATTAGTCACAATGACGCAGGATGGATAAGGTGAAGCAAGAGTGTATTCAGAATAAAGTTTCTATAAAAGGAACCACCAGGCAATGCTACCTGAAATCCTCAGAAATCAAACATTTATTGTCTATTCCCATCTAGTGCTGTAGTTTCAGATGTAGAGAAAGGACCAGTCAGGAAAAGACTGTGGCTGAGCCTTCCCTTATTCAGACTCCAGAAGAATTTTCTGGAATGAGTCATTGCCCAAGGGAGACAGGATCTCATCAATCACTCACTGCCACCAGAAATGCTGTTCTAAAGTACAAATTTGGGGAGCGCCTGGGTGGCTCAGTCAGTTAAGGATCCAACTCTTGATTTCAGCTCAGGTCATGATCTCAGGGTCGTGAGATCGAGCCGGGCGTGGGGCTCTGCGCTTAGTGGGGAATCTGCTTGAAGATTCTCTCCTCTCCCTCTGCCCCTTCCCTCCACTCAGAGATGCTATTTCTCTCTCTCTCTCTCTCTCAAATAAATTTTTTTAAAAAATGAAATAAATTTTTTAAAAAATACAAATTTGGTCATCACACTTTGCTGGCTTGACTATGTCCGGTGGATTCCTATGCACCTTCCTTGGCATGGCAATGAAGGCCCTCTAGAATTGACCTGGAGCTCCTGTTAAAGCCTCCTTGAGTCCCCCTATGCCAGTACCCTGCCTCCTGCCGTGCTCTTCCCACCCCCAGGTCATTGCACGCTGGTCCTGCTGCCTGGATAGTGCACCTGGCTCCTCGTCTACCTGGAGACCTCCGCCTCACCCCTCAGCTTCTAGCTCATGGACTTCGCACCACCTAAACATTTTCCCAACTTCCCAGACACGAGCTCATAATTCCCCTTTCTGCTCCTGCAGAACTTTGCACAGACCTCTGCCGTAGTGTCAGGCAGGTTATGTTATAATTCCTTACATGGGTCTGTCTTGCCAAACCTGCCTTGTACATGCTTTTATTCCAACAGCAAGCACATGTCTTGGTGGCCACCAGCAGTCAATACGGCAGAAGGGACCTATCTCAAGGATTTTAATCAGTGTCCTGGGAATCCAGGAACATGGTCGTGTGTCTCAGTTGAGCAGTTGGAAGCAGCTGCCTCCCTTCCTAGGAGGAGAGTTCTTTATTCCTTCCCAGGACCTCTGTTAGGTAGGACAATTCCAGTTCTCCTGCCTTTGCTACCAACCGCTCTTCTGCAAGGCTTCTGCAGACTGCTGCGTGGAGAGGGTGGGTGGGTGTTCCTTTTGCCTGCGATGATGACTTCCTTGACCCACAAGCAGATCTCCAGTTTCCTTACATTCATTTCTCGGTGGACAGCAACCCTGCAGGTCAGTCCACACCTTTACTGTAGCCTTTCTTGCCCTTTCAGACTGTGGTGTCCGCATAATACAAGACGATCGTTCTCGAGTCAAGGCTCAAAAGAAACCTATACCTCATCAGAGGAGAAGATCCCTGTTCTGTCCCCCAAAACCATGACGGCAAAATTCCCTCACCTACAGGGAGGCTTGGAAAGAGAACATCCGTGTGGATACAATGAACGGAAACTCATAATGGAGAAGCGTTTACTGCCTGCCATAGAGATAGTGCCTGATTCTGTGGGGTTCACCCCACACGCAGAACCGGCCCCGTTTATAACCTTCCAGTATGAGAGAATGCGGCTGGGCTGGGCTGGACGTCCGAGTGGTACTGAGTAACTTCTGATATCCACATCGTCGTCTGGCTCCTTTATCTGTCTCACTACGGAAGGCGAATTTTCCGTCTGCTTCAGCTGCCTCTTCGGAGACATAAAGATGCAAATCGACTCATAGTTGGAAACATTGTCAGCCGATTTCCTCATCAGGTTGCTGTCATCTGACAAAGTTTCCTGCTACCTTTGAGAATTATGCTCAAGGAATTCCTCGGGAGTGTCAAAAGTGAAGGTCTAAGCTATCTTGCATTAGGGCCCGTTTCAGCATTTGATAAATACAGCACACCACACGTGGATTTTCCCCTTCAAGCTCCCAGGTTGGCTCACCCACCATTCCCCTTGTCATAATGAATGTACTTACATAATTAGGGATGAAGCCTTGGTTCTTAGCCTACCTTTGCACATTTGGAGGGTACTTTTTCAGTAGAAGCTAACCAAACCCAAGAGCTGATTAATTAGAGGTCCTATTTGTCCTTACAAGCGGAGCTCTGCTCAAACAGTCTCAGACTAAAACACAAATGTGGACTTTCTCACACGTTCTGTGGGGTCTGTGCTCAGAGTGTCTATCTCACCGAGAAAGTTATCCTGAAATGAGATGTGTTTTCCAATTCTGTGTCCAGGGCTCCCAACCTGGGCCACTCACGATCTCCACACACCTCTCCCAACAGCTCGTGCCCCACATACGCCTTACACATGGAGGTTTAGTGAAACGATTATTTGGGGGTGGGAAGAAAGAGGCTGGCAATAAGCCAATCTTCTGTAAACTGGGGGGAGCTATTAAGTACAGTGGTGGACAGGTTTTTATTGGTTTATTCATTCTATGGACATTGTTTTTCATTTTCTCAATCACTTTGCAATGAGTGGTTATGGCTTCTAAGAGAATAAGGCTTTTGATTCATTCTACTGAGAGAAAAGCCCTTTCAGGATCTGTGATTTTTCCCCCCTCAAAGTCAAGGGCTCATTTGGGATTTAAAAAAACAAACTTTGCAAGATGCGGCCTCCCAGATGATACCTTCCCAGTAGCCAGAGCCAGAGCAAGGGGAGCAGCCCAAGGAAGCCCAAAGCTACCCCTTCCCTACAATTTGCGCCTGTGATATGGAATGTTCTGTCATGAACATGCTCAGAAACTTGGCATTCCAAACAGGCAAATCAAATAATCACAGGATAAGGAGTACTTGAAAAAAAACTCTTTTCCACCGTGGGTTTTTTAGATGACTTTCTTTTCTGAAGGATGTATGGACACAAGGTGAGAGGACAGAGTCAGGCCTCCCCAGCCAGACCGGAATCAGAGCCTCAGAATCCTGTGACCCTGTAACACCCACATTTCTGCTCTGTTAGGTGGAGTCAACCCTCTTCCGACACGGAATTGGGGAGTGACGGGTGGTTAGGAGGTGACACGCATAGGTTGTGGGCAGAGGCAGCCACCCCAGAGTTGGTGAAAAGCTTTAGCCAATTAAAAAGTGCTGGCGGTATCACAATCCCAGATTTCAAAATATACTTACAGAGCACTAGTAATCAACACAGTATGATACTGGCACAAAAATATACACATAGATCAATGGAATAGAGTCCAGAAATAAACCCATGATTTTATGGCCAATTCGGTGACAAAAAAAGGCTGGACTGTACAATGGAAAAAAGACAGTCTCTTCAATAAATGGTATTGGGAAAACTGGTCAGCTACATGCAAAAGAATGAAATCAGACCACTTTCTTACACCATACCCAAAAATAAACTCAACATGGATTAAAGACTTCAATGAGAGACCCGAAACCATAAAATTCCTAGAAGAAAACACAGGCAGTAATTTCTTTGACATTGGTAATAGAAATATTTTTCTAAACATGTCTCATCCGGTTGTGGTGGGGGGGGGGGGAGCAAAATTAAACTATTAGAACTACACCAGAATAAAAAGCTTCTGCATGGTGAAGAAAACCATCAAAAACCAAAAAGGCGACCTACTGAATGGGAGAAGATATTTGCAAATGATAGATCTGATATGGGATTAATATCCAAAATACATAAAGAACTTATACAACTCAACACCAAAAATAACCCGAAATCATCCAATTAAAAAAACAGGCAGAGGACCTAAGTAGACAGTTTTCCAAAGAAAACACAGATTTGGCCAACAAACACAAGAAAAGACGCTCATCGCTCATCCTCAGGGAAATGCAAATTACCACCGCAATGGGATTATTACCTCGGACCTGCCAGAATGGCTAAAATCAAAAACACAAGAAATAAGTTGTTAGAAGGTGGAGAAGAGACAGTAAATATCCTCCAAACTGAGAGGGCACTTTGAGACCAAAAATGAAGCAAGTTTATAAAGTCTGTAAAGTTTATAAAGATAATGTAAAGCTGGAAGTGCGTGTGAAGTGAGATGGTACTTTGCTTACAGGCCTGTGTGCGGTGAGTGGTAACTGTCTTCCCCTAATTTACATGGCTCCCCAAAGCCGGGTGACCGCAGAGTCTGCTAAGCCTTCATGCACAGCCTCGTCAGTGGAGTGAATAAGTCACACGTATTTTAACTCTGAAAGTCCTCTCAAGGGGGCTGCGCTAATGGGACTCAACTCAATACTGTCCAGTGTCTGCGTCTCTCTGTTCCACATTTCCAACTCCCAGGAGGGCAAAAACATCAGGTCGATCAGAGGTTTCCATCTGGATCATTCCGCTAATGTCAAGGAGGCAGCCCTTCAGTGGAGGAAGCTGGACACCAGGGGACTGCTGTGGGGAGTTGCTCTGGCCTTCCATCAACTTCTATCTCGACCTGTGCTCTTCTGAAAAGGATTCCAGGAACACACCTGGGTTCTATCCATATTGCCTCCAGCCCCGACAGTGACCAACCACACTTTTTCTAAAAGGTCTCTCTTTTCCTCTGCTACTCCTAATGGGCCACATATCTTTAAGTTCAGGGTTCCAAGACTTACCTGTCCTGGAGAGAGAAAAGTGGTCATATCTTATTTAGACCCATATCTGGCTGCCTCGCTGCCCCTATTTCACACCCATTTACCCCCCACCCCGTCTCCCTAGTCTTGCCCACATATTTCCGGCAGTCCCCGAGCTGTCCGCATGTGCTCCCCAACCAGCCCACTCATGGCCTTCCCATATGGCCTCTGTGCTCTGGTCTCTGAAAAGCCACTTGAGCCCAGAGGCCTATCACTGCCGTCATTGTCAGTGTCCTTGCGGGCATGCCGCCCTGGGCAACCAAGCACTCTCTCCAGGTAATTCCAAAGCTAGAAATCCACCCAAGTGCCACATGGTGCCTTGTTTCCATTAGTCTTCCCATGGTCACACCATGTTTGGATAGCAGTGGAGAGACTGCCTCTCACTTCCCAGGCTCAGAAGTCCTATGAAATATTGAGTAGAGAGGACAGGTAGAGAGCAAGTTCCTCCATCTCTCCCACCTGTCTCTGACATGGCCACCCCAGACTTGCTAGCAGGTTCTCCCACCTGATTCATGTAGACTAACTCCAGGAAAGCATGGCCGGGGCTTGTCAGACCGGGCAGTCGGGGCCTCCACTGGGTGTCATCTAGCCTCGAGACAGTGAGGAGTGGCCCGGGACAGGCTCACCCCGAGGGAGAGAAGGGACTGGAGGAGAATTCAGCACAATAAAAATAGGTTATGGTTGCCGGAGGGGATGGCGGTCTATCTGGCCTGGAGACCATAACCTAGATTTGTCCCCAGTCCTTATAGATTATGCCTGGGCCCGTGGGGCCACAGGACTGTGAGGAAAAAACAACACGAAACACTAAGCCTCTGCTTTCTCTGTTCTCACTTCCGTCCTTCCGAGGTGAAGGGGCAGCTGTTACCTGTGATCTTTCGGGTCTCGGGGAAACTCTAGTTCCATGCTTAGAGAAGACACCCCGTCCGTGCTGCTGTTTAAAGCCTTGGTTCTGTGAAGGTGAGGCAGGGCCGAAGGAGGCTGACCTCCCTCACGCCTGCAGAGCTGGGCCCGAGCGCGTCTCTGGAAGCCGAGGCCTCAGGCAGGTGGCCGAGGATAACACACACCTGTGTGGGCCGCCTTCCCAAACGAGCTCTTTGCACCCACAGCAACAACCTTCCGCATTCAGCAGACAAGGCCGCTGAAGATCCAGGGCCGCCACGTGAGCAAACGACAGAGCACGGAGTAGGGTTTGCAGAACTCATCTCTAGGGAGCCCCTTACCCACACCAGACATCGTGGGCTTCACCTCACGGTGCCCACCCGACCGTGGCCTCGTCCTGAGCGCCTCCAGTTCACAGATCAGGGCTCGGACACGGCTCCACTTTGTCGTAGTTACTGAGAACTCAGTTGCAGGGCGGGCAGGAGATACTCTGGCTCTGTCTAACGTCTCAGGGCGTGCTGCTTCTTGCACCCCACCTGCCTTGCCTTCTCCTCTACTGCTCGTCCCCACCAGGGCTCGGGTACACGTGTCCTGTTGCAGGGGGCCAGGGTAAGGGCAGCTGGCGTTCCCAACGCTGCCTCCCACATTCCTTAATGCCACTCGCCCGTTGGAGTTCTTCACTTCAGGTCCTACCACCCGAGAGACCACCGGTCAACACTTCTTTCTGGTGAATCTGTCTCTCGCTATTCTATGTAGGGGGCAAGGGAAACATGCCTAGATCAGATGATTTTCTTCCCCTATTGCCAGCTGTTATAAGACATACATAAAATGAATTAAAAGTCCATATTTCACAATTACATTATGGTCTTTATGACCTTGTTCACTCGGCTCTCACCTGTGGACTTGTGTTGTCTCCCGATAGCTGTTGGTGGGACTATTCTTATCTTGGGAGGCTGACTTTGTGGGGTGTACGGCCATGAAGCTTAGGTCACGTCAACCCTGACCATAGCCGAGGAGAGGGGAGGCTGGATATGGGGTGGGCAGGGGAGGAAATAGTCTCCTCTATCCTTGTGGGTCTCTGGCTGGGCCTATGAATTAAACAGAATAAGACAGATTCACAGGAGAAAAGCATACAAACTCTCCTCAAATGTTTACATGTAAATGAGAGCCTTCACAAGAGAATGAAGGTCCAAAGTGACCAGAAAAGGACATTGTATACCATTTAGACCAAGAAATAATAAATTTGTCTAGAACTGACAAGACAATGGGGTTTGGGTTGGGATAGTATATAATCCAGCATTAAATTAAAATATTTTCAGAATATTATTGGGTACAGAGAGAAAGAGAGAGAGGCTTTCTCTAGAGGGAATCCCAAGAAATTCTAATAGTGGTCCCTCTGGAGAGGGAACAGGGTGGAAGAGCTTGAAAGCCAGGGATGGGGAGGAAATTACTTTTCATTATAAACCCTTATGTTTAAATTCATGCATTTACGTTCTTTCTTTTTTTTTTTTTTTAAGATTTTATTTATTTAGTTGACAGAGACAGCCAGCGAGAGAGGGAGCACAAGCAGGGGGAGTGGGAGAGAAAGAAGCAGGCTCATAGCAGAGGAGCCTGATGTGGGGCTCGATCCCATAACTCCGGGATCACGCCCTGAGCCGAAGGCAGACGCTTAACTACTGCGCCACCCAGGCTCCCCCATTTACGTTCTTTCTTAAACCACAAATACAACCTAGAGAGGTCCAACGCCATTTACATCAGAAGGGAGATTATCAAGACAGAATATGTACTCTGATCCGCCTTTTACTTCCTGAGAGCAGGAGATGAAATTCCCGTAGGAAAGGTGCCTTCCCTATGCCAGGAGAAAGGAAGACATCCCCATCTTCAGAGACTGGAAAATCTGGGAAATCTGTGCAAACAAACTTTGTGAACTAACCCTTGTCATAGTCACCTCACCATTCACTACCCCAGCCCAAACTTTACAGACACTAAGATTCGAATTCCAAGTAATTTCACGTGTCACTAAATATCATTCATGTCGAGGGTAAAGACCAGTCTTAGCTCATGCGCTGTATATAGAACCAGATGGGGGCTAGGCTTGCCCTGTGGGCTGGAGGTGACGGATCCCTGATCTAGACTATCTGAAAAAAAAATTAAAAAATCAAGCTTGTCATTATCTCTCAATATTTCGGGAATTTAAAAATAAAGATATTTTGAATAAAGAGTTTCAAAATGTGTTTTTGGAGAAAAAGCTCCAAACTTGCTTTCAGATATCATTTCCTTTGTCTGCCTCTCCTCCTTCCCTGAGACTTTCCCATGGCCTTGGCCGTGGCTGAATCCCTGCGGACTGCTCAGTCAGGCACAGCAAGTCCAGACCAAGAGCTATTCGTTGTCAGATGCCCTGGAAGCCTGGACAGAATGTGAAAATCCAGTCTGTGCGGCAACAGCTAGAGTCAGGAGGAGGGCCACAGGAGGAGACGCCAAGTCCCAGCAGGACCAGTCAGAATCCTTGTCAGAAGTAAACAGGGGCACGGGGGGGGGGGGGGGGGCGCCTGGGTGGCACAGCGGTTAAGCGTCTGCCTTCGGCTCAGGGCGTGATCCCGGCGTTATGGGATCGAGCGCCACATCAGGCTCCTCCGCTAGGAGCCTGCTTCTTCCTCTCCCACTCCCCCTGCTTGTGTTCCCTCTCTCGCTGGCTGTCTCTATCTCTGTCGAATAAAATAAAATAAAATCTTAAAAAAAAAAAAAAGAAGTAAACGGGGGGATCACATCCAGGTTCTAGAGTCATTGTGTAGTTGACTCAGACTCTTGTTTTTGCCAGGGCTTCTTTGGAAGGCCCACATTTGATTCAGGAGTGTTTCCCTTCATTCAGTCTCTGCAGTCAGTCCCTGAGCCCAGGCTGGGTGCTCACCAAGTCTACCCTGCATCTCCCTCCTTCCCCGTGGAGACTGAGCCAAGAGTTCTAATGGCAACAGTTTGCCTCAGGGCAAACACTTGTGGACCCGCTCACACTTAGAGACTCTGGAGTAATACCCAGATGCCATTAAGGACAGAGGAAGGAACGTGAGAGAGACCCCTCACGTTGTCCCTTGAGAGTCCTCAGAATTATATTCGGGGCACTACGTGCTTGTACCTTTGTATTTTATGCTACTTATGATGCCACTAGTCCAGAGAGGACCCCTTAGAAACGTCAAATAGTGAAAAATTCAGATTGGATCATGCCAGCACAATAGTATCCTTCTTCTGGATTAGGGGTTTTAAGATAAAGATTTTCTGTATAAAGCTTTATTCCCTGGAAACTTCAGAACTTGAGTAAATGGAATATAGCATTTCTCCCAGGGTTGAGCTTCCAAAGATGAAGAAGAGCCAGGAAAGGCTTGTGGAAGAACCTGTTCTTCTGTGACCTGGAGGACGTGTGAGGAATCTTCCAAGGGGGAGGGGGTTGGCCAGACACCTTTCCATATACGTGACCATCACTGCTGCTGACATAAAACAGATTTATCATGACTCTTCTCCTGCTTAAACACCGACCACAGAGCCCCACTCACTCTGTGTGCTCCTGCTTTTATAGATTTCTCCCTGCTACCGCCCACAGCAAGTCTCCGCTCACCCCTGTGCTCTAAACCCCCATCGCTTTGGCACATCTGGGGCCATGTCCCGCTGCTCCCTCTGTGTGACTCGTTCTTCTTTGCTCTTGTTAAATCCTGCTCTCTGTCAAAATCTAGCTCAGACTATTACCTCCTTACTGAAGACGCTGCATGCCAGTTTCCATGCTAGAATCCTCATGATTCTAGTTGCCGTCGGCTTCTAACGAGACCTGTTCAGGAAACCCACACTGTTGCCATTTCCCTACGCGTGTTTGGCCTGGGTCCATGCCTGACACCAATTTGCACGCAAATTAGTGCTTGCGAATGCAAGCCAAAGAACGAATTCTGACCAACTCGAGAGAGCAGGGATTTTGGAAAGATAGTATCATACAGTTCACAGAAACAGCAGGGAAGACGGGTCAACCAGGCTCAGGAAAGTATCAGGGGCTAAAATAAGGCTAGTGACAACAACATAGCCAAGCACACGTCGCAGCAACAGTCTGGTTAGGATGCTGTCGCTGACACCTCTGCTGTTGTGAATTGTTTCCAACGATCCCTAAGTCGCGTCACTCCCTATAAATCCACATGGTCAGAAAGCATCCTAATTCCAAGCCCTACCTTCCCGGAAGTAGAGGGAGTGTCTAGCTCTTACCAGTTTCCCTTGGGAGAAAATGGAGTATCCCCTAAATATAAGAAGGGGTTGAATGCAGATGAGAAAAATGAGAAGTTCACAAAAGAACAGAAAGAGCTTTCTAGGGTCTTCAGGACTATCTGGACACGTATGTGGAAGTTGTAGGAGACTCTTCTCAAGTATCTTTGCAGGGAGGGTCATACCTTGGCATTCAGAATGACAGATAAGAGGTGAGACCATTAGGAATATTTTAAGGGTCTGCTCACGAATGCCCATAAATGACCAAGTGAAACCGGAGCATGGAGGCGTTTGGGACAGGGACGGCCAACCAGTAAAAGAAGACGGCGGTGCTAATACCCCTCATTCCGACGCACGGGCTCATTAGTTAGAAGATGTACTGCATGGAAGCAAGAGCAGGGGAGACAGAGACAAGCAGATATGGGAAACCCCAGCCGGCCGCGCTGGGGATCCAGGTGGAAGGAAGTAGACTCTGCGGGACGGAGCAGTCAGCTCAAAGCACCGTTTTTGTCAGGGCTTCTCTGGGAGACCCAGGTTTCTCCTCTGCTTAGGTAGCATCCAAATCAAACGCTCCAGCCCCAGAGGCCACCTCCTAACTGCATCCTTACTCTTCATCACTCCAGGGAGGGGCCGGCACTTCCCAGCTCACGCCACTCAAAGTCCCACATCTCAAGGGTCAGGGTCACTCCCCCGGCTTTAGGCATCCAGTCCTGCTAGATATCAGTGCGTTGCCTTAGGATGGAGTCTTTCCACACTTGCTCCTGCCCCTGCTCCTTCTGAGTCTTGCCCTAATAGGGGCTGCTCCTACAGGCCTGCTCTGTGCTACCGGGTCATTAAGTTTTATGCTTGGCCAAATTCATATTCACAGGACGCTGCAGAAAATACTCTTGTGCCATCTGCTCCGTCTGAAGTCATTGACACGGAAGGAGGAAAGGTGAACTGGCTGGGAGGACCTTCCCCTGGTCTGTGGGTGCTCTGTGTGCCTTGTATTCATGGACTCGTGGCCCGTGCACACTTCAGGTCCTGCTAACCCACAGGGAGTCCACCACAAAGCCCAGAAAGGAAGAATAATGCAGCCTGAATGATGCCACAGACACAGTTTATTTTGGACACGAGCTCTTTAGAAAGCAGTCACTCCACCACATTAGATATTCTCCTTCCAGGGCTGCAATTCCAGGGATAGGGAATAGCCAGGAATGGCTTGTGGAAGAGTCTTGTTAATGCCAAGCGTCAGATTCATGGATTCACGAGAAATCTTCTGGGGCTGGTATCCAGGCATGCTTAATAAACGTCCTGTCCATCTTGCACACGGCCAGCAGAGCTACGCTTCTAAAATACAAATTCGATCATCACGTGTCCTCTGCTTAGCAACTACGACCAGTTTTCCAAACTCTTCAGCAGGCTGCTCATTCCTCTTTAGGCTCTGGCTCAGATGACCCCCCTCTACCCCCGCCCCCAGCCCCGAGATGCTGCAATTTCTACCCACCACATCACCTTCCCATCCCCAGCAGAGGGCTCACACTTTTCCCATCATCTGAACTGCCCTTCCTTCCTCTGGCAAACTTCACTCATCCTTGAAGCTCTCCTGTAGATGTTCTCCACTGTCTGACAACTTGTCCAACTCCCCAGGCAAAGCCAATAACTCCTCCTTTTGCTCCCATGGAACTTAGTAGAAAATCTGTACAAAGCGCTAGTCACACTGGGTTACAATCCTTTATATAGATCTGTCTCCCTGACCGGGTTGTGCTTACCTTTTTATCTCAACTCCAGCACAAGTCCTGCCTGACACAGGAGATACTCAACAAATTGGGGTCCCCTTTCCTTTCCCTCCTCCCAAGATCACCTCCCAAGAGTTAAGCCTCTTTGGCAGGGGAGGGGATGGAGGGTGAGGAACCCTTGGTTAATATTGACCTGTGATTGTAGAGTCATGGTGACTGGTCCCACTTGAGCCCCTCAGGGCTGTCCTGCGATAGGGCTTCTCTTCTAGAACAGAGCCTTAGATAACGCAGCCAGGGGTTCTGCCATTTGCTTCCAGCCCATTTCTTTTGGAGCTACCCAGACGTCTGTGTGCCGTGGACATGTGAGCATCTGTCTGCCCAGCAAAGTCCACTGGGCAGCTGTCCATCCCCTTGGACAGCTCTTGACTGATTCATACTCACCGGGGGGACAGCATACTGGCAGACATGACCACATCCATTGCTGCAGCATTTCATCCCTCTGGGACACGATTGATCTCCCGAGCACATTTCAGCACAAATCCCGAAGACCCCTTTGGGCACCTCTGGGCAGACTCCGGGTCTTTCTTGCCCTGCAACATACAGTGGTTTCTGTGGGGTCTGGAATAGTTACTAAGACAGCGAACTGACGCTGGAGGTCTGAAGCTCTCATGGCTGGTGGGATCCCACCTCTTCCGGTTCCTCCTTCGTGCTCCTGATGCCCCCTTTCAACCTGAGTGTGTACACGCTCACTCTTAGGTCCCCATTTTACAGCCTGGCCAGAGGGCGAATGTTCTCCCTGCTCCAAAGACTGATAGTCCCAGCAGGCAAGAAACCTGCACCGTCATAACCCTCTTTTTTCCCACCTCATTAGAAAATCTCTGATCACAGACAGCCACCTTCCTCCCTCACGCCTACCCCGTGTTCATCCCAGAGCTATTCCTCATTGGAGTCCCCACCCAGGGCACATCTTCCAACTAGAGAGAAGTCCCCACTTCCAATCAGACCCAACCCAATGTGATAAGAAGAATGAGAAACGCAGGGTGTTTGTTCCTGTAGGTCAAAGGAAACAGGGCTGATGAATGCCGAATCTCCATTCTATAGCTTCTGTGCCAAACCATCCCCGGGTCGGAAGTGGGGCTCTGTGTCATCTCTGCTCCCAGGTGGGATCCCTTCAGCACCCTCACCTCTGAAAGGAGGTCTCCAAGCACAGGCCAGCTCCATCCCCACGGTGATGAAAGCCGCCAGAACAAAGACCGCACCTGTCTTCATGTGCCTTTGATGTGAGGCACTCAGGGAGCTCAGCCCTAATTTATACCGCAGCCAGCGCAGCGTCAGCACCAGCAGAACGGAGGGTGGGGCGGGAGGCAGTGGAGCAAGACGGACTGTGAAAAAGTAAGCTCTCTAGGGAGTGTCCCCCAGATGCTCTAGTTCCTTCATTCGGGTTCACAATGGGTTTCCCTTCCAGTTAGGGAGTGGTTTCTTAGAGATGCAAATGCCAAACAGGAAAGCTTAGGGACACCTTTTAGCCCTTTGTTCATTGTTCTAGCACAACCTGGCCTGGGTTTCCCGGTGTCCTCGGGAGCTGTGGTCAAAGAAAACAATTGCGAAATTTAGAATATCAGAGTGAGACCTTGAACTGTGAGGGCAGGAGCTATTATTTGTCAGGGCCCATGGGGGCCCCTGGGGATCAGATATGGGTAAGTGCTTCCTTCCAGGAGAGATGATTGAATCTCTAGGGCTGAGATCCCTGAGCAGGGATGAAATATGGGCCACTCCCTGACCCAAAGGTAGTGACAGGTGGCTGTGAAGTCACTCCTCCGAGGAAATCAACGTTCAAAGATCCCAGATGGCCAGGCCCTTGAGGGTTGAGAGACAGGATCCATCCTGATGGTTGGTGGTCTCCGACCTCCCCTGCTCCAGAAGCAGAGGTTCCTGGAGAGAGGACTGTGCAGGTGAGCAAGGCGAGCTGACTACAGGAGAGTCCGAGGTGTTCATAGGGGCCTGAGTAAGAGGCCCACCCTCTTTCCTATCCCAGTTACAGAATCTCAAAGGAAGGGCGTAGGGGTAAGACCCCAATGACCGTGAAAGCGAAGACAAATCCTGCTTTGTCCTTGGTGGTCAGAGCTGGGGCAGGCACCTCAGGACCGCCTCTGGGGAGCCCTGGACAAGCTACCCTGCAAGCACAGAAATACTAAGCAAGCCCAGGAGAGGAGGGCTCCGACTAACCCAGGTAGTTAGCTCACACCCAGCTTCTCAGACGCTTTGGAGGCACAGTGGGCACAAGGACCAGGAATGACTCTTCAGTCTGGAGGAGGGACTAGGCAACCCGGCGAGGACAAGGCAGCTCAGTGCAGGGCACAGATCAATGAAGCCGGGCGGCACAGAGCACAGAAAAGGCAAGTCCAGATCCAGCCCCGCGGTGGCTGGCCTGTCCCAGACTGCTGAGTAGCGTGGCCTGGGTGAGTGCGCAGAGCCAGGCCAGGCAGCCCCAAAGAACTTGCAGCAGAAGCCTCCAGGATGCTGTTGGCAAGGGGAGAGCTCTCTTTTCCTCCTCTAAAAGGGACCCAGACATGACTCTTATCGCCTACCAACACCATCTTTGAAAGTTCATTTTTACGGAACAAACACATGCATGAACTCTTGTGATCAATAATTCAGATATAGAACTATCCAGAGTAACCTTCCAGGAGGTACTCAAATGTTAGCAGTTTGTTGTGTATCTTCCTAAGGTCTTTTTCTATGCTTTTATATACACACATATGTGTATATACAAATAGATCATTTTTTTGCAGAAATAAAGTTATACGTATTATTTTGCTTTATTCACTCTACATGATGCCTTAGAGAGCTTTCCGGGTATCTTTTTTTCCTTTCCTAAAATAACTACTATCTAAAATTCCATTAATGAATGGTTCATAATTTATTTAACCAAGACTCAATTGTTGCACATTTGGGTGGTTTTTGGTGGGGTTGGGTTTCTTTCCCCGGTTATTATAAACAATTTGCTGTGTACACGCATTGTATACTTTGTATATACTTCTTTGTTTATATATGTCAGTATTTCCCCCAGATTAGATGCCTAAGCCTGGAAATACCAAGATGTCTCTACTGTAGCATTGGAAGATATTGCCAGATTGTCCTCCGAAAGACTATACAACTTCCACTTCCTCCCACGGTGAAAGGGACATCGATTCCTCCTAAACTGACCCAAAACATTTGTAATCTTGCTTCCTCACGTTAAATTTTTTTTAAAGATTTTTTTTTGTTTATTTATTTGAGAGAGAGAGAGAAAGCATGTGCACGGGGGGAGAGGGAGAGAGAGGATCTCAAGCAGACTCCCCACTGAGCGCAGAGCCCAACATGGGGCTCGATCTCATGACCCTGAGGTCATGACCCGAGCCGAAATCAAGAGTCGGATGCTTAACCTATGGAGCCACCCAGGCGCCCCCTCAAGTTAAATGTCTGATGGGCTATTGCAAGCTGTGTGTTCCCGTACACCCCACTGCACGCATGCCAGTTGGGAACGTGGAGCAGGGAGGTCCCACCACAGTTACATGGAGAGATTTAATGAATGGAAATTACACAAGACAATATAATCTGGTGTTGACTGCTCCGAGTTTCCAGTAAGAAGCAAAGGGTAATGATGGCCTGGGCCAGTTTGGCACAAGCACGCCCGTCGGTACCGGCAGCTGTGAGATCGCTAAGGAGGGCCTCTTCCATCATGACGGGAGTACTTGGCCTTGGTTATGCACGACTGTATGTCAGGCCCTGTGCTCACTCTTCATACCCGTCCTGTCACCCGTCTCACCAAAGCCTCTCAAGCCTGTGGGGTCATTCCATTGGCATCCCCATGTCACAGATGAAGGGTCTGAGACTCATAGGAAGTCCATGCCCTGCAAACACCCCAAGCCCACCTCAGACCCACTGCTGTGGAATCTCCATTGGTGGGGTCCAGGAAAGTTCTCCAGATGTCTTTCACGCACATGAGAAACACAGCACCCGCCTGATGAGACCTGATTTCTTTGTGAAAAACAAAACAATGTCCCTATGAAAAGCTGCTTTCTACTGCTCTAGTGACGATCACAGATCTGGGGATTTGGCAAGGCCTCATGACACATCACCACCTGAAAGGGCCAGGTGCCTGCAGCACCTGTCAGACATACATAAAAAACTAAAGGAGAAGCCTGATCTAGACATTGGGAATTCTCAGATGTCCTCAGTCTGCAAAACCATCCTTCATACCTGTAGCCATCAGAGTTTTATTCCTTGGTGTGTGTGTGTGTGTGTGTGTGTGTGTGTCTGTGTGTCTGTGTGTCTGTGTGTCTGTGTGTGCGTGGGTTTTGGGATGACGTGTGAGACCTTAGGGTACAGCAGCTTCTGTGTCTAGACTCCTAAACTGGCTGGAATTTCATATCCCAAAGAGTCATTTCTCATCCCTGCCAAATCCTTCCAACACCTAACTGCACGCTCAGCCCACCAGCCCCAGACCTTGCTCATGGTGCAGCTTTGTCCTGTGACAGTGAACAGCAAGACATTTTGTCACAGAGCACGAGACTTGGCTAGGTCCGAGATGATGACATTTTAAGTCAGAGGGCACAGATCCGGCCAAGGAAGTCTCCTTAACACAGGGCGGGCCTGTTTGTCCATCCACATTACTTTAAGTGTATAACACATATACTATTGTGAGGAATTAACAAGGTGTCTTCCCTCCCTTCCTCGCTTCCTTGTATTCCCTCCCATTTCCCTGTGGGGCAAGCGGTGAATTATAACCTAGACTCCCTGCCTTCAGAGGAGAGTGGACACACCTTAGAGAGACAAGCCCATTGAGTTCCTCGCTGGGTTTCTCTTAAAACTCTAATTGCCATAATAGTTCTGAAAGCACAGTTTCCATTTCAAGATCTGGGCTTTCTGAGAGAAAGGGGTTTGTGTGAGGGGGGGCGGTGTTTGCAAGGACAAACCCCAAAGGAAACTGGGTTCCTATCATAAATGATAGATGTATTTTTAAAGTTCATGATTGAAGAGCTAGTTTCCCACATACTGGGAGAGCAAACAAGATAGACACTATTAGCAGAATAAAGTGAAAGGCTTGAGCCCAAAAGTTAGCCATCTGAGAATGAACCTAACAGGGCCCAGCGCTGCCCAGGAAGAGGCTGGGCTCTAGGGTCAGGGAGCAGGAGGGAGGCACAGTCCAAGAAGGAGCCCAGCCTTTCCAAGAAGTCCCAAGCCCTGTGGGCTCAGAGGAGCTTAGAGTGAGCCAGAAAGGACAGAGTCATGGACCTGACCGCAGAGGCCATGGCAGGACAAGGGAGCCAGCAGAGGGTCTGACGCCCAGTGGCCAGAGGGCTGACACGCCTTCTGCAGATGCCAGCAGAGGCCGAGGGACAATAAGGAGCAAGATTCCTGCGCCCTCCTGTGTGATGAGTCTAACCGCACCACGCTCCAGAACGACAGTGGATCTGGGGAAGAATGGGAGGAGAGAATGGGAAGAATATGGCTCATGGCAGATTCTCAACTGGAAAAAAAAACACCGGGAAGTAATCATGCATAGCTTGTGGCCACACTGAATCTTCTACCACCAAAAGAAACAGACACTGGAGGGTTGGGTTCAATTATGGGGAAAATAAAGTTACATTTTTGTACCTTAAAGTCTGTGACTTTGAAATTTACAAGCACCATGGGCACTAGGCAGGCTTACGAAATTTACCAGGATGTTTCTAGCAACCTTTTGTATAGGGAATTAAGGGGAGAGAAGGTAGCATTTTCGAAGCTCAAGGGAGTATTTTCTGTCAGAATTAAAGTTGTCCAGCTGGCAAAACCTTTGTAAATCCGGGTGTGCGAGGGCACCTGGGTGGCTTGGTCGGGTAAGCGTCCAGCTCTTGCTTTCGGCTCAGGTCATGATCTTGGGGGCATGGGATCGAGCCCTCCATCGACTCTGGGCTGGGCGTGGAGTCTGCTTAGGATTTTCTCTCTCTCTGCCTTTTTGTTGTTGGATATCCTTCTGCATTTTATACAATGTCTGTCGTTACCCAGTCAAAAAAATATTAATGTTAAGGTAATTGAGTGCGTGATATCAGACGACTGAGTGGGGGCTCGTCTGTCACGAATCCCACCCGCTGGCTGCGGACTTGAATCCCCGACTTCAGGCTGAGTCGTGGATACAGCAGTCTCCTTCACAGTCGGGCTGGAAGATTCAAGGACTTGCTCTTCTAAGAACTAAAAGGGGCGAAGAAGGTAAGCTCTTCAACCTCCCGAATGGAGGAGATCTAGAAAGGCAAGATGGAAGGAAGAAGTTTCATGATTCCAGGTAGACATGTGCAGCAAGGTTATAGAAAAGAAGAGCTCACAAAAATCGCATTGACCTGCAGAGCTCCCAGATGAGACGATCAAACCCCCACACTGAGGCTCCACCTCTTGACCTCTCAGACCTCAGTTTCCTCATCTTTAAAATGGGAATAATATCTACCTGAGTTTTTGCCAGGATTGAAGAAGACTGCACATGAAGTCGGCAGTATAGTGCCTGGAAGGGGGAGGAGCTTGGGAAACCCTGGCGCCCCTCTCCTTCCAGCCTCGAGCAGAGGGAAGAGAGGACTCGTGAGGCAATGGATCAGAAGTCACTGTAAATAACTAAGGTCTCCTTGGGGAGCCAGATTCAGAGGGAGCTAATCCGGCCCAGAGAAAAGATTTCCCTGCCACTGTGCCGTTCTCCCCATTGGGACTGTTTTGCTAGAAGAAGGGAGTCCCCAGGGGAACCTGGATGCCTCAGTCGGTTAAGCATCCGACTCTTGATTTTGGTCATGAGATCGAGCCCCGTGTCAGCCTCTGTGCTCAGTGTGGAATCTGCTTGGGATTTTCTCTCTCCCTCTCCTTCTGCTCCTCCCCCTGTTCTTTCTTTCTCTAAAATAAATAAATAAAATCTTTTTTAAATAATTTTTTATTATGTTATGTTAGTTACCATACAGTACATCCTTAGTTTTTGATGTAGTGTTCCATGATTCACTGTTTGCGTATAACACCCAGTGCTCCATGCAATATGTGCCCTCCTTAATAAAATCTTAAAAAAAAAAAGAAAAAGAAGAAGAAGAGGGGAGTCCCCAGACCATCCTGTTGAGATCAAGCCTGTCTTCCCCTAAAAAAAAAAAAATGTGATTTTCTCTTTTCTTCTGAATGTATGTATTTCACACAATTTTCATGTATCTAACAATGAAACTATTTAAAATGTAGAAAAATGCATTCACAAATTTGTCTCTCAATTCCTACATCTTTTTCCATTTTCTTGTCTGCCTGGACTCAATGGGAACCCAAGAGGAGAGGCTTTTAGAAGGGAGGACAGGGGGAAAGAACTGGAAAAGAGAGGACGAGGCCCTCAGGTCTGTGAAAAGTGTGTGTGGAAAGCAGCTCAGAACCACCATGTGGCCTCTGGGTTCAGCCATCGGGAAGAACTGTGGTTTCTTCCACCATCTGTGGCTCGGTTTATGTCCTCGGTCACTGTTCCTGCTGGGTCGGCTCCTGGCCTCCTCGGAGGAAAATGCCTACGTCGTGGGAGCGTGACAGGAGATCTGGGTTGGAGTGGGGTGGAGAGAGAACATAGAACTTGCATGAACCAGAACATGAAGAAACAGACACCCCCTGCCCCCCATCTGGAGATGGAAATGGGGGATGCAGACAGTGCAAGAGAAACACACGGGACTGTGTGTTACTCTCCACAAACTGTGGCTCTCACCTCCTGCCCTGCTTCAATCTCTTCTGGTCTGGTCTCCAGCCAGAAACCTGGTGAAATAAGTGGAAAGTCAGATACCAACTCCCTGGCCTCAGGCTCAGAAAAGGAAGTTTTGTGAAGAAAGGGGAAAGGCAGAACAAGTCTCTTATTGTGCAACAGGTGAAGTCCCACATTGCCCCACAGAGAGGATTCCACCCTGTCGCTGGGAATTCCTGGCGGATGCGCTTCTTCACGAGGGTATTCAGGTCTCCTGCAGCCATCGCTGGAGCTCTGGCCTCTGAAGAGCTGAATTTCTCCCTTCCAATTTGTGCAGGAGCAGGGAGTTGTGGGGGGAAAACGCTCCATGTGAGCGAGGAGACCCAGATTCTGGCCCTAACTCTGCCCTCTCTAATGGTAAAACCAGAGACAAATTGCGGCTCTGCTCTGGGGTTCATTTGACAAATGAGAGGATGGACTCCTCCAGGTAGGAATCCAAGACACCCCCAGCCCCAGAAGGCCATGGTGTCTCAAGAAGAGTCAGGCTTCCTCTTACCCTAGCTGGTGGGTTTGTACCCTTGGTGAAGCCTCAGCCTTCATACTTAACTGCCGGAGCAGACCCTCCTCTTGAGATGCCTCACTTCATTACAGCACATTGCCTTGGAATGTGTCCACTTCACTCTGGGTTCCTCCTGCAAGGAAGTTGGTCTAACCTTCTAGAATGTTCCATTCCCTTCCACACTGAGGAGGGGGTGACTCTTCAGTTGGTGATTGTATTAGTTTTCTATTGCTGCTATAACAAATGAATATAAACTTCGTGCCCTAAAACGACACTCATTTGTCCTCTTAAAGTTCTAGAGCTCGGAAATCCAAATCTGTTTCACTAAGCTGAAATCAAAGGTATCAACAGGGCTGCACTCCACCTGGAGGCTCTAGGGTGAAAGGCATTTCCTTGCTTTTTCCAACTTCTAGAATGGTATTCTTGCATTCCTTGGCTCGTGGGCTCTTCCTCCATCCTCAAAGCCCACAGTGTAGCATCAGTTGTCATATGGCCTTCTTCTCTCTGTAGTCAAATCTCCCTTTTCCCCCTCTATAAGAATACTTATGACTACATTTAAGGTTCAGTCAGATAATCCAGGAGAATCTCTCCACCTCAAGATCTTTCCTTGATCACGTCTGCAAAGTCCTTTTTGCTGTATAAGGCAATCTTCACAGGTTCTGGGGATTAGCATGTGGACATCTTGGGGGCCATTATTCAGCCTCCCACAGTGGTCTATACCTTGTCTCAGGCCTGGGGATTACCCATTTTCTCTCCCAATCCCTTCCCTCAGAATAGAGTATGTGTATCTTTCACCAAAGACCACACCCTACCTTCCAGCCTACTTCCAACCCCCCTCCCTTCACTACTTCAGGCCCTGTGCCTTTAGGACAGTGCCATCCAATGGAACTTTCCACGATGATAGAAATGCTTTATATCTGCACTGTCCAACATGGCAGCCACGAAGCACACGTAGCTAATGAGCACTTGAACTGTGACTAGTGCAACTAAGGAAATGAATTTTAAATTTTATTTTTATTTATTTACTTTTTTATAATAATATTTTTTATTATATTATGTTAGTCACCATACAATACATCCCTGGTTTCTGATGTAAGGCTCGATGATTCATTAGTTGTGTACAACACCCAGTGCACCAAGCAATACGTGCCCTCCTTACTACCCATCACTGGCCTATCCCATTCCCCCACCCCCTCCCCTCTGAAGCCCTCAGTTTATTTCTCATAGTCCATAGTCTCTCATGCTTCATTCCCCCTCTGATTACCCCTCCTTTCTTTATCCCTTTCTTCCCCTACTGATCTTCCTAGTTCTTATGTTCCATAGATGAGAGAAACCATATGATAATTGTCTTTCTCTGCTTGACTTATTTCACTTAGCATTATCTCCTCCAGTGCCGTCCATGTTGCAGCAAATGTTGAGAACTCGTTCTTTCTGATAGCTGAGTAATATTCCATTGTATATATGGACCACATCTTCTTAATCCAGTCATCTGTTGAAAGGCATCTCGGCTCCTTCCATGATTTAGCTATTGTGGACAATGCTGCTATGAACATTGGGGTGCATATGGCCCTTCTCTTCACTACGTCTGTATCTTTGGGGTAAATACCCAGTAGTGCGATTGCTGGATCATAGGGTAGTTCAATTTTTAACTTTTTAAGAATCCACCCCCAAACTACTAGAAGTTATACAGCAATTCAGTAATGTGGCGGGATACAAAATCAATGCTCAGATCAGTTGCATTTCTATACACGAACAATGAGACTGAAGAAAGAGAAATTAGGGAATCCATCCCATTTACAATAGCACCAAAAATCATACATTATCTTGGAATTAACTTAACCAGAGACGTAAAGGATCTATATTCTAGAAACTACAAATCATTCTTGAAAGACATTGAGGAAGACACAAAAAGATGGAAAAATATTCCATGCTCATGGATCGGAAGAATTAACATAGTTAAAATGTCCATGCTACCCAGAGCAATCTACACTTTCAATACCATCCCGATCAAAATACCAATGACATTTTTCAAAGAACTGGAACAAACAGCCCTTAAATTTGTGTGGAACCAGAAAAGGCCACAAATCGCCAAGGAAGTGTTGAAAAGAAAAAACAAAGCTGGGGGCATCACAATGCCGGATTTCGAGCTGTACTACAAAGCTGTGATCACAAAGACAGCCTGGTACTGGCACAAAAACAGACACATAGACCAATGGAACAGAATAGAGAACCCAGAAATGGACCCTCGGCTCTTTGGGCAACTAATCTTTGATAAAGCAGGAAAAAACTTCCGGTGGAAAAACGACAGTCTCTTCGATAAATGGTGCTGGGAAAATTGGACAGCTACATGCAAAAGAATGAAACTTGACCACTCTCTCACACCATACACAAAGATAAACTCCAAATGGATGAAAGACCTCGATGTGAGACAGGAATCCATCAAAATCCTAGAATTTTTAAATTTTATTAAATTTTCATTAAATTTAATAAAAATTTAAATAGCCACTTGTGGCTAGTGACTAATACATTGGACAGCTCAGATGTAGGCAGATGAAAAGCAAAAGCCAAGCCAGTCAGGCTGTGGGACGATGGGGGTGGCTAAGTGCAGGGCAAGGAAGGGAATTGCCTGCTGGCCCCAGAGAGGTACATGGTCCCAGCTCTGCTTCTGCACTGGACTGAGAACACTCAAACGATTTTCAGGGTAGCCCCCTCTTCATCCTACTCACACGTGGGTCATCCTTTCAGGGACCAGAGTCATGTCATGTGGAGCACAGAAAAGGGACTAACTTGGGATTTGGCATTGGCTGGATTCCTCTGTCACACACTTGCTGAGTGGCCTTTAGTAAGTCACTTCTCAGTCCCTGGCTCTCAGTTTCCATGAAATGAGTTGGACCAGATGGTCTGAAAAGGTCCCCAAAATTTTAATAGACTAAAATTCTACGTCCCATGGATCAAGGTTTATTTTTACATATAATTCTATTTCAGGCCCGTGTTCTCTCTGACCCATGTAAGAAAAAAAAAAGTTTTTAAGTAGGCTCCACACCTAGTGTGGAGCCCAACACGGGGCCTGAACTCACAAACCGGAGATCAAGATCCTGAGATCAAGAGTCAGCTGTCCAACCAACGGAGTCACCCAGGCACCCCTGTAAGAGGAAGTTCTGAGTGAAGAATTAAGATGAGATGTGGCTCCAGGTTACTCCCGCAACCATCTAGAACCAGATCTGACATTCATTCTTCTGTCCTCATGATAATGTTTCACATTTGCTCCGGCTTTTAGAGCTGATTCACTAACCATCCTAATCCACACAATGACCCCAGGAGGATAGACAGTCTGCCCATTTTACGTGAGAGAGAACGCTGAGGCTCAGAGAAGGAAAGAATCTTCCAGATGTCAGGCCCCATGATGGGTAATGGACACGTCACCTTACAGATGCCCTTTGAAGCCCCCACTTTCCAGGTGTGAGAACTGAGGTCCAGTAAGGCAGTATGCTGATAATAAGTTAGGCAGGCCTGCTTTTCTGACTCTGAACTCCTTCCTCCCTCTGCATTGTACTGCTGCTCTTTACAACTTCCCTACGGAACGCTGACATGCCAACGCTCAGCAGCACAGCTATCTTTCGGATCATCCTTTTGTAATGCTCCCCAGCAGACCGACAAGCCTTAGCAAGTCATGTGATCTCTGTGCCTCTGTTTCCTCATCTGTAAAATTGAGACCACCAGTCCCTGCTTTATAAGGGTGTTAAAATCCCACTGAAAGTGTTAAGTGACATATTAGCCCTATGAAGCACTCAATAATTGCTCGTTCTTATTGTGTTTGGAAACAGTCGTTTTTTTGGCCCAATCATAATACGAGGCAATTCCCTTCACCCCCAGTCAAATTAAAATGCAAAGAAATTGTCTACAATTTTTAAGAAGTTTTATTTTGAAAACACATGGAATCAGTTGCATTATCCATACATCTACAATAGCAGAGAAACAGTGACGGTCGACCATCCCCATGGGGGACAAGTGTCCTTTGGCAAAAAAATAATAGAAATAACTCCAAATACAATTACACAGGACGTAATAGGATTAAATTAAGAGAAGGAACGGGCTACTGAGAAGAGTCGCGAGTGTGGAGAAGGTGCGTCTCGTGAGAAGCGTCAGGCTCAGTGACCTTCCCTGGAGACCGCCTCCTGCACCTGGAGGAGCGGCTCAGTTCAGTTCCAGGTCATCCATGTATTCCTGGACCCAGGCCTCACTGGGGTTAGCACACACTTGTCTGCCCCTTTTGGTTTGGAATCTGTGGGACAAGGAATGGACACATTAGACTCCCGTGGGATCTTGCCTGTGGTAGGTATCTTCCTCTTCTTGACCACGGTTCACGTTGGACCGCTCCAATAGATGGGGAAACCCTCTCTGGGGTGGTGCTAGAACTGGACTCCTGGTAACTTCTACTTTGCATTTAGCTCTACCTCCTGGGTTGCCCAGATTAGGAACAAATGAGTTTTGAGGATACGTCACCCCACTCATTCTCTATTGCCCCTAGCAGTGACTTTTCTGTGTGTTTTTCTAAGAATGGTTTAAGAAATCAGCCCACATCTCCTGTCATCTTTACTACTTTCCCTGGTTTCCTGGCTTCCGGCTAACTTCCTCCCCCAGGAACCCCCTTCCTCTCCATCGGCTCCCACTCAGCCCCCTCTGGACTCACAGGTGACTTCAAGACTTGATCCTCACTGACTTCTGGGAGGGCTTCAGCCCTGAGAATTGCCTCCCTACTGCTTGATTCCACATTCCCCTAATAGGCCCCCTTTTTAATCCTGCCCCCACCCTTGCCTCCTAGAGCAGCCCCCCGGGTTGATACTCACACCACGGCTGGCTGGGAGCAGAGGCTGCTGGTCTCGAAGTAGTCGGTCACAAAGTTGCGAGGGAGCTTCCGAAGGGTGTAAGAGAAGCAGCAGGCGGTGGGAGGGTCTGAGCCCACTGGAAAGAAAGGCAGGGGGTGAGACAGAAGCTCTACAATGGCCTGTTAATTTTGGCTTCAATCACAGACACTCAGTGGCCATCTCTGTAGAACTACCAGATCCCAAAATATGGTCCCATGTATCCAATCCCACTCACCCTAAGTAGGAGTATTATTCTGAATAGAAACCCATGAGAGGAAGTCATGAAAGAATGAAAGTCGTGAAAGTCATGAAAGAATTCTAGAAGGTTGGAGCTGGACTGAGTCTCAGGGCATGTGTCTAACTCCATTCATTTTATAGATGGGGAAACCAAGGCACAGAAAGAGACAGGAACTTGTTTAATGAGTCTACTGGTTGCCGTTTCTTAAGAAAACAGGAACTTGACTATTACTGACTGTCTACCAGATTCTACATTTAACAGCTACTTGAAAATCTTCCTGTCTCCCTTTTGTCCAATCCCTAGGTGCCACCATTAGATAAGCCCCAGTTAGAGAAGTCAGCACTGCCCACACTGTGGCTGTAGAAGTAGCTTCTGGAAGAATGGACTTACTTGGTGCTGAGAGCGCTGGGGAGTAGAAGGCAGCCACTAGCACGAGGAGAGAAAGGACGGTCGCACAGAGCTTCATGGTTTCGGCAGAGGAGAGGCTTTCCTGGAGCTGAGACCGCAGAGCCCAGAAGCTTCAGAACCCGACTGTGTTCTGTGCTGAAACTGATTTGGGAACCCCTCTTTATAGGAACTCTGAGGCCTCGGACAGAGTTGGAGGCACAAGGGGGCAAATGGAATTTCCAGGGTAGAGATGATGTCATGGTGCCAGTAAGGAAACTGAAGCTAGATGACAGTGAGCAGCCCTTCACAGCTTCTCTTCCCCAGGACGATGTCATCATGGGGCGGGGAGGGGGAGTGGAGAAGTGGGCTGCGCTATAGAGGGAAGTGGTACACCAAGGCAGTGATCAAGACTGTGGAGAGAATCGCAACCCCAAGAGGAAGGATGAAACGTTCACACCTGCAGAGAGGCTTCTAGACGAGAACCGTGCTGCTCTCGGGGGTTGGCACCTCCAGAAACTGGAGGCTTCACGTCAGTCTTGCCAGGGCTGCTGCAAGCCTGGCCTTAAGTAGGAGGGGGCGGCCAGGACTCCATATACCATTCCTGGGACACCTTCTGCTGAGCTGAATGACCTTCGTGCCCTGTACGTTTCCTTGGGCATAAAGAGAGAGCCCAGCATTGAATGTGCAGAAGGACCCAGCGGGGCAGCTCAGGATCATTTACAACCTCTACGTATTGGGGATTTACGATGGGCCAGGCACTGGGCAAGCTGCCACATACACATGACATCTAACCCTACCATAGCCCTGAGCAGGACTATGATCATTCCCCTGGGGCAAAGAGGATCACATCACAGGATCCACTATCTCCAGGCCACACGGCTGTTAAGTGGCAGTGCCAAGATCTGAACTGAGATTCCTCTGATTCTAAAATCCATTTGTTTCCACCCCGTTGCTTCCAGTACAAATATAGAATGTGACCACAAAGAGAGAAAACATTAACCACTAGGGCCAATGCCACACACAAAGACCTATCTTATTAGGGTTGAAATCAGGAGAAGAGTTTGGGTCAGTCTGTCTTAGAACAAGAAGGGAACAGAAAAAGAAATAAAGATTTCAGTATGTTTACTTGACTGATAATAGTAAAGGAGAAAAAGTTCAGGAAGAATCAAGTTTGGAAGACCCAAGTAAAGAATGTTCCTCTCATGTAAAAATGGGATTGGATATACCTACCAAAGAGCTTATCCATGTTACGGATACAATGTGTGTGTAACCTAAGCACATGGGTGTCCCCACCCATCCATAGGGAATTCCTGGCATTCATGGAAATCCCTGCCTGGTTGGGCAGCTGCTGTTGACCTGCAGGTGACCGCCTAAAGTTTACAAAGCCCAGGAATACAGTAGTGCATGGAGTGGGACTCGTGGGGGCAATTAGAGTGGTTGGATCAAGATCTCTATCCACCATCAGCTCACCCATGTTGACCCATCTGCTCACCCCCAGCCTCACATGACTACCTGCCTCTGCCCTGAGAAAGAAGAATGAAGAGGGAAAGGGGAGAGCCAGCCCTCCTGGGTGCTATAGAAATGTGGGCTAGGAGGAATCAGGGCAGCATTTTGGAGTACTTCAGGGCTAAATAAAGTTCAATGTCAGTCTACCTCATCTCCCAACCACCACCACCTACACACACACGAACTCTACTTCTCTCCTCCCTCCTGTCCTTGCCCTTTTCTTTGTGCAAGTCTTGTTTCAAATGTTCCAATCTTTACCAAGACCTCCATCTCCAGCTCTAAGTTTCTGCTATCCCTTGTATCACATATGCTAGTGTCTCTCATGGCCTCTTCTGGTTGATGGAGTTTCATGTGCGTGCATCAAGCACCCTGCTTTAAGGGAAGGAGGATGTGTCTTATGTTCCCCCTCAAATCTACAGACTTCGTTATTCATGGCATTTCCATTCAAGTCAACTGAATAAGTCATCTGCTGTTTGTCAGGGCAGACAGAGCTAAATGAATCCCCAAACCTGCCCTCGAAGAGTTCTTAGTCTAGTGATGGTGTTGCCAATGACAGAAGTAACAACGCCATGAGATGGAATAAGGTAAGTGTCACATCAGAGGTAGAAACAAAATGTCAGAGAGCCCAAAGCATGGAGAAGACCATCCCTTGGCTGGCAATGAATGGTCCCCAGTCAAGTCTAAACCCCACTGTGCACTGAGAAGGACCACTTGACATGGAGTCCTCTGTCTAAATGAGTGGGGTGTGCTGATCTTCAAGCTGTGGAGGGATTACAAAGGTGTCTGCTCTGGAACAACAGGACACTGGTGATAGATAAGAATGGGTAATTAGTCTGCATTGAGCCACACAATGAGTGTGACTGTTGACTTTGGCCTCCTAGCCTTGGTTTGATCTTTGGCTCATGGAGGCAAAATGTTCTGTTCATTCAGGTCCCAACAATAATGCTGTGTTCACACCAGTGAAATTCCACACCAGAAGTACAAAGGTTTGTATCACAATGTTAAGCTGAATCAATGGCCTGTGAGATTTATACACTGAGGCTATTTCTAAGTAATAGTCAATAGAGAATGAGAACGAATCCCTCTCGAATACACAACAAAAAAAAGTGCTCTTCTTTAGAGAACCTTCCCTGACCTCTCTTCCAACTGAATTCTGTATCTCCCTTTATGCTCCTACAGCTTGCCCCAGAGCTCCCTCCATCATACACCCTGTAATATATCTATTTGATTGTCTCCTTCACGAAAAAGGGAGCTCCTTAACGTAGAAACCTTGTTACGCTTATCTCTGTGAACACAGTAGGTGTTCAATAAACACTTCCTTAATAGGTGTCCAAGGGCAGCCCAAACTACCAGTTTCAATGGGAGGGGATATGACAGGTAACATGGACTCAGGATGTGAACTTCATTTAGCTAAATGAAGTAAGAATAAACTGATCATTTTGAAAAACTCTATCCAAAATGTGATTCCCCAGGCTTGATGGGGTCATTCTCTTCTTCTTCTGCCCTCCACCCACATACCCAACAGTTTTACCATCAAGGATACTATTCTAGACTCAACTCTTTCCAGCTTAGGGTTGTGAGAAGTGGCAGCAAGAGTCAACCATGGTCCCACGGATCCCCGTGGCCCCCTTCTCACTCCTAAGCAGGGAAACCCTTCACTTCCCCTCACTCGTGGTGACATAGAGGTTTCCCCTTTACCCTTGACTAGCACTCTGCTCATAATTCCATTTGGGCACTTTCACATCTCTTTTCTTATTTTGTCCTACCAGCTTCCCAGGGCTGCAAGCAAGACCACCAGCCACAGCAGAAACAGGACCTTGCAAAGTCCTGGTACTTTTGATTTCCCCTGGCATATCCTCACCCACGGTTTTATTTGATCCCAATCTGTTTTGCCATTGTACAGATTAGGAATACAAACTCAGAGAAGTTCAAAGACTTAATCAAGGTCACACAGGATGTGTGTCAATAACCAAAGTCTTCCAGCTCTTGGGTCAGAGATAACCACACTTCCTTTACAGGTGTGACCCTCTGAGATTGTACACATAGGAAGCCTCAGAAGGTACCAGACCTTCCAAAGAGATTATAAAGCTGCTAAGGAGCAGGAAACAGAAGCAGTCAATCCTGACATTCTGTGCCCCCCTAGAAGGAAAGTACTGAGATGCATGAGCATTGGGGAGACCATTGGGTGTCAGGGCCAAGAGAATTGCCTCTAGGATGTGGAATGCCCAAAACTAGAGAAGTCCTTGGGAGCAAATGTTGAGACTGGACAGCCAAGGTGAGCTAACTGGACAGTCACTTTGCCAAGAAAATAAACCAATATGGGTAAATCCTTTGGTCTTGCCAATGTGGTAGCCAAGTCATGGGAGAAATGGGAGCAGAAACTGGATTGTAGATTGAAGAAACAAGTAGAACATTATCCAAAGTGTGGGGTTCAGGATGGGGTCTGTAGGAAAGGGAGGTGATGGAAGCAGTTCGTCAGAGACAATCACACTCCGCCCACAAGCCAGCAGCCTCACTCTTCTTAAAGAGGAAATGGGTCTTTTTCACCCACCACAGCTGGCTCTTCGTGGTCAAGGGTGGAGGTCAGTGACTTTAGCGATGTTAAATTCCTGAGAGAAGGTTAAAGCCTCACCAGTGTTTGGAAAACTTTTGCTCTTCTTTAGGAAGCATCTTTCTTCCTTTTACAGTGCTTTTATACCTGTTTCAAGGTCTTTCTAGTTTGGTCACAGAGAATATCCAAAGAGAGGAGAAACATAATTCAATAAAACTTGACTGAGTGTCTGCTATATTCTGGGCACTGTTCCAGGCACGGGGGATACACGCTTTGGAAGGTGGTGGTGAAATGTCAAAAAAGATAATGCCTGAGTTTTGTGGATTTTTTTCATAGAAAATATACATCACCACTGTACAAAAATTAGAAAATATAGGAAAACAAAAAGAAGAAAATAAAAATCACCCAGCATTCTGTACATGGTTTTGTATTTTACTATTGTCACTTACTATCCTTTCTTGAATGAGTATATCTTACTTTTGTTACTTTATATTCTTCCATGTCATTAAAAACACAAGTTACTCACAATCGGCATACATGGTATTTCACTGTTACTTAGGTCAGCCCATTCGGGTTGTTCTAACTTTTCTCTATTATAAATTTAGCTGAGATCTGAAGAACGATCAGCCTGGCAAAGAGTATGGGGCTGGGGTTAATCAGGCAAAGAACAAGAGACCTGTGCTTTTTTTAACACACGAAATAGAGTAACTGGAATATTGCAGTAATAACGACAACAGTAACTAACAATAACGTAGCGCTTACAGGAGCCAGTAATATTCAAAGCCTTTCATAGATGCTGATGTATTTTATCCTCCTGGGGGTCCTCTGAGGCAGATACTATTATCCCCTTTCACATACGAGGAAACTGACGCACAGAGAGGTAAGTAATCTACAGAAGAATACCCAGCTATTACGTGTTAGATTTGGAGATGACACCAAGGAGGTCTGGCTCCAGAGCACAAGTAAATCAGAAAAGGGAAATGTGCTTCCTATAAATTTATGTTAAAAACTTAAAAGCCAAAGTTCTGTTATGATGATGTAAAATGTCTTTCGGTTTTGCATTCTGCATGTCTTTGAACAGTGGAATCCATGGGTTTCCCTTTTCCTTAGAAAATTGAGGAGATTACTTAAAAGGTGGCTTTCCTCATTTGTTCTAAATGTTCATCTCCGCAGCTATCATGGGACGTACCCGTGCACATAGGAATCCACTCTGCCCTGTGATCTCCCAGCAGGGTGAGCTGACACCTTATTCATAGAAAGCAGAGGAGCGGTCTGCACTTTTAAGGAATTACAAGTCGTTCAGAGGGCTGAGTCGAAGTTTCCAGGAAGTCTGAAAGTGGCAAGAAATAGACCAAGGAGGGAGGCAGGGGTCAGGTCACAGAGGAGAAGCTTCCATTTCATGCTGGAAACCATGCAGGGTATTTGAAATATTTTCAACAGCGAGAGATAGAGACTGATTCGAGCCTTGGCAAAATCACTTTGGATGCCATGCGATGGGACAGATTGAAGAGAGCAAAACTGGAAGGAAAAACAGTTGAGAGGATGCTCTTTCACAGATGTCATGGCAAGAGATGATGAGGGCCCGACCTAGGACAGTGGCCGTGGGAACAGTGAGAAGTAGATACACTTCATTTCAAATCTACAATAGATGCAGATGGGGGGAGGGAGGAGTCAAGGGTGATTCCCAGGTTTCTGGCTTGGAAGCCTCGTAGGTGGAGATGCTTTTTACTGAGTGGAGAACATAGAAAGGGGAGCAGGGGCACAGGGATGGATCCAATTCAATATCAAAGGTATTCCCTGATCTATTGCATATCCAGTATGGCCAGAGGAGAATGACAAGAAGAATCCAAGATCACAAAGGCCCTGGCTGTAGAAAGAAGGGGCTGCATCGGTGAGACATTTTCTCTCTAGGCTGCTAGAAAGGGGCATCTGGGATATAGTGTCGGCCTACCTTAAAGGTGGGGCCACACCTGAAAAAAGGGAACAAGGCTGGGTCGGACAGGTTGTCATCACCAGGGAGCCTGTCCGTGGAGCCCTGCTGCTGAACGGAGTGAGATGGGACCGATGCCCAAAGAAGTGGAACCGCAGAGCCAGAAACTGGGAGGACACCAATCCAGCAGGGCCAGGGTATGGGAAGCAGTGAGGAGGTGAGCAGAGCAGGACAAGGCAGTGAAGTTGCAGAACATGAATTTTTCAGCCAAAATTCCCGGCGCTCATGGCTGCGATGCCCTGTTGGACCGGGGCGGGACCTCAAAGAGGCTGGAACGAGCCAGGAAGCGAGGACACAAATTAAGCCCCTCCAAACTGAAAGATCTGCCATGCGGACTGTTAGCTACTTTCTGTCATCACCATCTAAGAGATTTTGGGTGCTCCACCAAAGATCAAGACCTTGACACCGGGCTCTTCCTGATTCTTTCCTTCCTGTTAGTATGTCAGCTCCATAGTGGGACTTTGGGCATAACACACACGGTTAGTCAAATCAGTGATTTATTCATTCATTCACCAAATATTTATTAAGCTCTACTATGTGTCAGGCATTGTGGTTATCGTTGGAGAGAACGTGCCAAATAACAGAGAGTGAAACATAAAACGGACCAGTGCCATCTGTGCGATCCCGGGAAAGTCATTTTGCCTGGGAACATCAATTTACCAGCTAGGAAATTTCTAAGACCCACTTAATCAACTCAACCATCCAAAGGCCCCCTTATATTACTCATTCAACATATGCACATTAAGCACGTACTTTTTATACAAGTATGTTATTTTCCGATCCAGTAAAAGCACATATGACAAAGGGCTATTTTCTGATTCAGGGGTTGATATGGAAAGGCTTACAAATATATAAGCACTAAGATAAAATTTTATATTCGGTAAAGCACCTTTATTAAAAAGAACAAAAATGTAAGGAGTAGATACAATGTCAGACAATACATCATGTTATAATCATCATGTGCTAGTATTTGGTTTAAATTAACCAATAACACACGATACGAATTTGGTTAAAAATTTGGAACAGGACATGGTCTAAATTTTTGGACAGGAAATTGCATAAATAACTAATTACCATGCAGTGTGGCATGTGCTGTAATTATAGAGATGGATAATAAGGTCCATTATCAGCAAAGGGGTTGATTCAGCAGTTTCCAGTTCCTTCTTCTGCCCTCCCAACTCATAGCATCCAACTCTCAGAAACTGAATCACAAGTGTGAAGGGGGTTCCCCAAGAAGTGAACGGAGGGAGTATAGCTCGGGGTATCAGCTGAGGGCTGGGGAAGAGGGGGCGGGTGGAGGAGGCACTGTCTGTGATCTAGAGTTTCCACTGAAACAAGCGATAGACTCCTTTTTTGGAATTGACAGTAAAAAGGGAAGACACTTAGATGCTGAAGCCCAGGGTAACCTGCCATTGTCCTTGATCTTGCCTTTGCCTCTCTCAGGACCAGCATTAGCAATCCTAGGGATGGGACGAAAAGAGCCCACGTGGGTTTGTTTGTTTGTTTGTTTAAGATTTTATTTATTTATTTGTCAAAGAGAGAGACAGAGTGTGCACAAGCAGGGGGAGCTGCAGGCAGAGAGAGAAGCAGGCTCCCAGAAGTGGGGCTTGATCCCAGGACCCTGGGATCATGACCTGAGCCGAAGGCAGACGCTTAACCTACTGAGCCACCCAAGCATCCTGAGAGCCCATGTATTTTAAGAGCAGGAACCCTACAGACACAGGGAGGATAGAATTCCTAAGGTGTAATCTCGCTTTGCTTGTATCTTATTTCCACCATTGTTCTAGCCCCTTCTGGGGACTTCAAAACCCTCCTGGTTTGACCCCAATTTAGTTTCCTCGTCCCTGTTTGCTCCACCACGGAGCAGCCACACTGAACTACTCGCTCCTCCCTCTGAACTGGAGGGTCCACCCCTGCAACCGCACTAGCTGGACCTCTACTAACCTTCCCCCATTTATATGTGTTCGAATCCTGTGTACCTTTCAAGACCCAAGCAAAGTTCCATCCCTTCTGTGAAGCCTTCCCCAAATGAGGGAGGTCATGTCTCTGTCCTCCTGGTGCTGTGAGCCTCCATTAATTTTTCACCTGTTTATATACTCTACCTGCCCCATCAGACTGAGGGCATCGAGAGGACAAAGGCCAAAAGTGAATTAGGTGTATTAACTATGTAATAATAAAATAATAAAAGATAGAGAAGAAAAAACATGTAGATCTGGCTGAAAAGGAGACCCTTTCACACCACTGAAATTATGAATTGAAAAGAATAAGAAAACGGCTTTGAATTTGTCATTATTTATGTAAATATCACACAGGTTCCTTAAAAGAGTTCAGGGAAATGGGAATCAAAACTTTGTTAACAAAGGCCGTTGGACAGAAACCTTAGTATATCAAAAATTTCTTTCAAGTTAGACAATTGATAACAATGGTAACGTTGCAAATGTTTTAAAACAAAATGTATTTGTAAATTGGTAGGTTGACCAGGAGGGTAATGCATTCTCACCTTTAAAAAAAAATGAAGAAAATATCTGAAAAAAGGTAAAACAAAAAACTTAGTCACCCGTAGACCATAGATGCAAATATAGCTATTATTGATCCTTTGGGACATTTATTCCCAATGCTTTTTATTTTTTCCATGCCCAGTGTTGACATATATATCCCATATACATGGTTACAGTAATTGTCGTACCTGTGTGGGTATATACATATATTTGTAAAATTCTTCATCTTGCACAATTTTTCATCTTACTTTTTTATAACCGATGTTATGAATGTATTTATGCTAGAACAATGTAGCATTCACTTTATCCTTCCCTAACAGAGGAGAATTTAGGTTTTCTTTTTTTTTTAAAGATTTTATTTATTTATTCGACAGAGATAGAGACAGCCAGCGAGAGAGGGAACACAAGCAGGGGGAGTGGGAGAGGAAGAAGCAGGCTCCTAGCGGAGGAGCCCGATGTGGGGCTCGATCCCGTAACGCCGGGATCACGCCCTGAGCTGAAGGCAGACGCTTAACTGCTGTGCCACCCAGGAGCCCCTAGGTTTTCTTATTTTAGAATCATAAATGATGCTGAGTCAGATACCTTTCGTTTAAAGATGCCTCCGTGTTTGGGTTTGTTTCTTTAGAACTTCTTCCTAGAAATGCATATTCTAGGTTACGGGGTATAAATATTTTTAGGCTCCTGACATATGAACACCCACATCTAATGTATTTTCTGATCTTCATCTAGTGTTAACCCTGAGCCCCTAGTCACCCGGTGACTGCCTGACGACAGGATGAACAATGGAGATGTGACCTCATGCTTCCAAGTCCCCCAGCGAGAATTTCCCAGTTCGGCTCCTTGCATCCAAGGCAGGTGTGTGGCACCCTCTGCAGCCCGTCACCTTGCCTGTCCCTGCGGTTGGAACAGCAGAGGGAGCACAGAAGTCGCAGCCCTGCGGGAAGGACCGGGCTGGCGAGTTCATGTATAGACCAGTTCTTATGGGAAGGGCCCGGCTAAGAATAGCCTCGGGTCAACACTTAGCCCTCTTCTCCCTCTCACGGGGGAAACCATTTCCTCACAAGAAACCAGAACAAGTCATGAGTTTCAGGCTGAAACTTCGAGCTCAGAGAAGCTATTCTTGGATATCCTGAACCCCTGTGGTCCTCTAGGACCCTGAGTTGTGCAACACTCAGCGTGACAACACCACTGTGCTTAAAAATTTCCCTCCACGCCCCCGGATTCCATTTCCCCTTCCACCAGGGCTGCCTATAAAGAGCAGGGGAGATCTGCTCACCCTCCAGAAGGACGCAGGCAGCCGCGAGCGCCCAGGCCCACCTCTGCGGACAAACGAGCCCACACGCCGCGCACTGCTCAGCATCATGAAGGTCCCCGGGGCTGTGCTCGCCGTCCTCCTCTGCACCATGGCCCTCTGCAGCCAGGTCTTCTCTGCACCATGTGAGTCTCTGTTGTTGCCACAGCGGTCCCCACTCTCTCCCCGCAGTCAGACCACAGCTACTTCTGTCTCATGGCCTTGGGAGCCCCCAAGAGAAAATGGGGAGCTTCTCAAAGGGCTCAAAAACATCATGGCCTTTCTCCTCCTTTTACTTTCATCTTTATGAAGGAGTCTTAGCTACCCCAGTCCCCGGATCTGAGAGCCAGGAGGAGGTAGGGGAGTTGGCGTCCCATTTTACAGATGGCAAAATAGGGACCCTAAACAAATGAGTTTGCAAGAGGCAGGATCCAAGCGCGGTGACCTCCCAGTGGGTTCGTTCTTCCCCTCACCCACCCGAGGTGCCTCCAGTGCTCCGTCCCTTGGATGTCATAAGAGAGATGTCCAAGGTTTCTCTTTTGCTGGGGCATGACTTCTTAAACCAGGCAAAATTTCCAGAGACAGATGAGAAAAGAGCAGTCTGCTTGGATGTTTGGATCACATCAAGAAAGCCCACGACAAAGAGGCAAGCAGAAGGAAGGACACAGAAGCCAGAACAGAGACAGGCGTATTTCTAGGCAAAGATGCCCAGCGCCTTCCAGTGACCCCATCCCCCAGCCCACACCCCGAGCAAAGCTGTTTCCCTCCGAGTCTGCCTCACCCTCTCGGGGATCCTTTTCCTTCTGAACTGTGACTCAAGCCCATTCTCTCTATTCCTCCACAGTTGGTGCTGACACCCCAACCGCCTGCTGCTTCTCCTACGTCTCCAAGCCGATTCCACGCAAGTTCATAGTCGACTATTTTGAGACCAGCAGCCAATGCTCCAAGCCTGGTGTTATGTAAGTGCCAGTCTTCCTGCCCTCCTCTGGGGGAGACAGGGACGGTCTGCAGTGGGGGCAGCACCCAAGGGCATAGACTGGCCAGGGGCGCCATCCTGGAAGGGCGCAGCCCTCTGGGGCCTATCAGGAATGTGGGACCCAGGTCTCTGAGGTGTGATCTGACCTGGCGGGGGGGGGGGGGGGCTTGCAAAGTCAAGGAGGGTTGGCCCAGCCCAGAGGGAAGGGAGGGAGAAAGGAAGTGGCAGCAGGATCCCCTGGGGAGTGGGGGTGGGGCTGAACCAGTGAGAGCAGCTCTCTAGACAGATGGGCAGAGGGTCCCTGAGACCGTGGGCATGCTTTGAGCTGCCCAGGACAGAGTGGGGTAGGGGCCACAGTGGGCCCAGAATTCTCTTGCTGGATTCCTCAGTGTATAATCCTTCCACCCCTCTCCACAGCTTCCAGACCAGAAAAGGCCGCCAGGCCTGTGCCGACCCCAGTGAGGCCTGGGTCCAGGAGTACGTGACCGACCTGGAGCTGAATGCCTGAGTGGCCTGGAAGCTTTGAGAACCCAGTGACCTCAGTGGGCTGCCTGGGGAGCAGAGATCCGAGCTTTGGAAACACCCCTGGGACCACCACAGCTACCTCTCCTGCGGGCTGGCTGTCGCCAAACAGCCGCACTCTGGGACTCTTTCTAACTTAAGTTTCAACTTATTTATACTATTTAATTTTTATTATTTATTTTCAATGTCATATTCTGGGACCGTTCGCTCCGAGAGACCCCAAGATACCTTCCTCACCACCCTGCCCTGCTCCCTTCACTTGCGCTGTGATTGGTGACGACTGAGTGACTGTCCTGGTGTATTCTAGGCAGGAGTGGCACCCACACCGCCAGACTGACATGTGTGTATCGGATGTTCCTGTTCAGTGCTGTGTTCGGCCCCGAGAAATAATAAAGATGGTCTTTTGAAACGGAAACTGGCACTGAGTGTGGTTTCGTTTGTCCGGAAAGTCAGAATCGCCGGTTGAAAGGAATAGTAGGCAAAAAACAGGCAGATGTGAGATGGAGGGAAATTGGGATTTCCAGATCACTGAAATTCTGAATGTTTCATAAATCAAATCATGATATACACGCTCCAGGAAAATTCACTATGCCAGTGGGTATTATTAAGAAGACTATTCATACTGCATATTGATCATAAATCAGGCTTTCTTAATAACAATTACTAACATATTGGAGATATACTCCAGGCTGAGTGCTTTTTAAGCAGGGTCCAGTTGATCCTCACAATGAAACAATACAGTTTAAATACTATTAATATCTTCATGTGATACAAGAGTATCCAGCCAGGCTCAGAGAGGTTAAGCAACTCGGCCAAGAGCACACAGCAAGTAAATGGTACAACTAGACTTTGATAAAACTCCAGACTCACTCTTAAACACTAGCAAAGTTGTGTCCCAAAACACCATCTACCTGTCCTCAAATAATAAGCAATGACTGTTTAAGACACTCATATCAGAGGGGCACCTGGGTGGCTCAGTCGGTTAAGTGTCTGCCTTCAGCTCAGGTCATGATCTCAGGGTCCTAGGATCGAGCCCTGCGTCAGGATCTCCACTCAGAGGCAGTCCGCTTCCTTTCCCTCTGCTCCTGCCCCTACTCCTGCTCTCTCTCACTCACTCTCTCTCAAATAAATAAATAAAATCTTCTAAAAAAAAAAAGACACTCATATCAGAATCTTCAGGTGTGGACCTGGGAATTGATAGTTCTACAAACTTCACCAGGTGTTCCCCCTGCACGTTAACAGCTGAGAACTACGGAAATAGCACGATTCACCGTTCTTTTCCAAACACAGCGTATGGCTGCATAGAGTAACGGGATATCGTACACTATTTCTGTAGAAGTCATGCTCCACAAAGTAAATGGCTAACGTTAGAGGAGGAAAAGACAGCCAGCCCACATGTGGGGCGTGTGGGTTTCTGCTATAAGCCTGTTTCTAGGTTAACTGTGAATGCTGAGCTATTTAATAGATGGGTTGCTCACTCATAGTGTTAACTATAAGAAAGGTACGCTGAGCCAGAGCCCTTTCCACAGGAGATAAATTCAAAAGACTGGTGCAAAATCCAAACATGTGTTAATTTTTGTGAGCCATGATTATTTCGTTTTGTTCAGAGTCATCTAGTTTTTGCATCCAAAATTGGTTTAGAATTGTAGTGATCAAACTCTTTAGAGTACAATTAAATGCTACACTATGAAGCAAACATGAAAAGGCACATAGTATTTGACCTAGATACCATTCACCCGGATTCCATTTCTAGGAATGTATTTTGTAGAAACACTACTAAAGGACAGGAATATGGAGGCACAAGGATATTCTTGGCAGCACGGTTTGTAAACAGCAAACTAATGGAAACAACCAACAGCAAAAGATTAAGTCAATAGAGGTTTGAGATGCCCGTCAATGGAAAATTCTGCAATCAGCTAAAAGAATAACACACACCCATATCTACGGAAAGCGTGCATGGTGGTACGTGCAAAAGGTGAATGTGTTTACATCTAGTCTAGGCATATCTACTCTATGTGCACGTTACAGAACTGTATGTAAAGAACAAGTTTACTTTTGCCTTACTTTTAAAAGCCATAAATACATATCTATTTATGAGGGCAAATATTTGGAAAGATACATCTCAAGTAGCTAACTGTGGTTTCTTAGAGGAAACGAAGATTATTATTTATTTTTTAGTAATGGACACTTCTTCTTTTTATTTTCTGCACTTCTCTTTTATTTCTTTTTCAACAAGGATGCATTGCTTACCTTGCCTCTCTGATTTGACCCTCTCCTTTGATGGATGATATTCCATGCATTGGAATAACTCTCTGGTGATTCTGAGTTGACAGAGAGGATAGAGCTCATCGTGGCCAGTCATAGCAGTCTTGACGCATGGATTTTATAGAGGGCGGGCAATGCAACAAGCAAGTCATTTGCCCAAGACTTTCATATCTCACACACACACACACACACACACACACACACACACACACACAGCTCCTCTCAGGCAGCATTTTACCATCCCCTCCACTATGAGGAGCCCCATTCCCCGAACACCGTTACCCCCCACACCCATGATAAGTGTGTAGGCACTATCAGGAGAGTGGGAGGAATAGCCCTTGTCCCCAAAGAAGCAGCAAAACTGTCACCATTTCTTCTCTTTTGGTGTCCAGCATCTTGAGCCAACCAAAATCTGCTTATTTACCCTGAATGATTTCTCAAGGTCCAGCGACCCAAGCCAAAGGAGACGCTTAACCAGGTCCAGCTTCCCCTAAACACAAGCATTGTGAACAGCATAAATAGAACGAGGACCCCTGTGCTGGAAAAGGGAGCATGGGAATAGCATTGCTAATCAGCTTATGGGGCATTGCGGAGTCCAAGTTGTACTGAGATCCTCCGTCAGCCTTTCTGGTTGACCTCCCTGGGGAATGTCCCCCCTCGACTAGTCTGTGATATGCATGGGGGAGAAGCCCTTCTCTGGGGGCTGCCTGCTCCTATCCGTGTGAGCTAGGAGCCCGGGCTTTGCCTTAGGTGTTGAGCAATTAACGGCCATTTCTGGCTGGTCTTGTGGTTTCTTTGGCAATGTAACACCCTTCTAACGAGAGGAGATTTCTGGTCTCTCTGCTTGTGATCAAGTCTATGGGTTATCTAAAGGCAGAGAGCAGAGAGCTTGTCCAGTCGTATATTTTGCATGCCAACTGAGGGGTGAGAATGCAAGCTTCCCAGCACAGGCCTCAGTCCTGCAGCCACCCTTACACCCCTGCCTCCCAGCCCGCTGGTGACAGACCTCTGCCTCCATGTCGCCCCTGCAAAGGTGGGGCAATGTGGGGAAGTGACGAATAACTGACACCGCGCCCCAAGCCACGTCCTCCCTGCACCTTCACACAGAGCTGACTGTCCTCGTTAAGTCAGGGAGATAAACATTTCATAGGACAAGGTGGGGAGGGCGAGTGAGGGGTGCAGTTAGACCCCAGCTTTCTCTCCTGTGCCGTTTCTCACCTCCCTGCCTCTGTGTGCACTAACTTTTGCTTCAAGTAGAAAATTCTGCATTTACGGCCCTTAGAGACTCCAGACGTCTGGCTCTGGGTTGGCAGGTTGGAAAAGCCTTTCTTAGCAAAGATGATTTTTTTTCCTCTTCCGATTTCAGGTAAGGCCATTTCCAAGTAGTCTAAACTCTCCTAGAGGACCTCGCTAATGGATGCTAGAAGTAGCTATTATATTCCAATATTTAGACTCCTCCCTATCAAATTCCTCAACGTTGCAGACTTAGTGCTTGGCACAGGGCCTTAGCAGCAACAGACGATAGGGCTCAGTTCAACCAGCAGCAATGCCATGTAATGGTGGTTCTGAAAAGGCGGCGCCCAGACAGCCTGAATGTCACCTGGGAACATATTAAAAATGCAAATCCTAAGACCCCCTTCTCCTCCCTTTAGCTGGTGGAGCCCAGCCACCTGTTTTCACAAGGCTCCTGGTAATTCTGATGCACACAAAGTTTAAACACCACTTCCACTTAACGAGGTCCTTGGCAAATTTCCTCATACTTCTTCAGCAGATCCCACACTCCAGTTGGGGGCTGTTACTGTTCACAGACCCTCTATCTCTGCCCAGACACTGGTCTCTGCGTTTCTCGGGATGCTGGTATTTGAAGGGGGGAGGGGGGAGCAATAAACCAACTTAATTCAAAGAGGCTTGAATAAATGAGCCTTGTGGCCCCAAGACTGAAGGGTACTGGCTCCAGGCAAGGTGGCATGGGGCAGCCCCATGGCAGCCCCCAGGTCCTGTTTTCCTCTCTGATCTCCATCCACGTCAGAGTCCCAGGATGGCTGCCTTCCAGAGTCACATGAATCCTAGCTCATCGTCTGCAGAGCAGAGAGCCTGTGTCGCCATTGAAGAAAATCACTAGGTTCTTGCAGATTTGACTGACCCTTAAGTCACAAACCCAATTCCTAACCAATCACTAGGGCTAGGGGGATGCGTTCCATGGATTTGCTTAAGCCAATCAAGGCACATACCTGGATCTGTGACGTGCATGAATGTCAGAGAATCTTAGAGCCTGAGGATTATGGGGAAGAGAGGCTTCCCAAGGGAAATGTGGGTTTCTGGTATCAGGAGGGATGCTGGTCAGCAAAAACACATGTTTGCTGTAATATGCTTGTCCTTTCCCAGTGGACTCTTCTCCTACCATCTGAAAGGCACCAACTCTTCGTAGGTGATAAATGCTTCATCTCCTTTGCTCTCTGGGTTAGAAACTGTTAGTCTTCCATCTTCCCGAATTACTTTATTTTTAAGAGCCCGCTGACTTGTATACTTCCTGTTGCCTTATAAATGACTATTGCTCAAATCTGAGGCTAAAGAGACACGAAGCTCTTCATGTGCCAAACCGACCACCAGAAACTAAGGCTGCATGTTCACCCCGGGACATACTAAGTGGGGTAGAAGCTGTCCTACCACGAGCCTGGCCGACCCTGAAGCAGAAGACTGGGGATGGGGAAATGAGTGAACTCCCAGAACAATGAGCCAACATTACTGAGCTTGCCCGCAGTGAAGAAAAGAGGAGAGTCCTTTAATATTGGATGGACAAAGATGTAGATGACAGAGGACACCTCACACTTACTTCTATTCCCCTTCCTTTCTGGGAACAGCATTTGCAAAAAAGTAATATCATATGAAATTGACTACATCCCAACACCATGAGTGGGTCCTGATTGAGATAACGCAATTTGCATTTTGGGTTTTTTTTTTAAACTTATCATAACATAAGCATTTCCCATGATATTACATTATTTGTAAAGCCCCCCCAACAGCAAATTGAGTGAAGGTACCATAACTTTTCTCTTTATTTTCACACTGTAAGTGATTTAAATTGGGTCTAAGTTTATTTATTTATTTTTTTTTATAATGATTTTTTATTATATTATGTTAGTCACCATACAGTACATCCCCGGTTTTCGATGTAAGGCTCGGTGATTCATTAGTTGTGTATAACACCCAGTGCACCATGCAATATGTGCCCTCCTTACTACCCATCACCGGCCTATCCCATTCCCCCACCCCCTGGGTCTAAGTTTAAATTGCTATCAATATGCTGGAGACCAAAAGGGCTAATGTATAAAATTTTTTTTTCCATATTTGAATTCATCTACATAGGAAATAGATTCCTAGCCATGGATTATCAAGGTCAAAGGCAAAGGTCATTTTAAAGTTCTTTACGCACATTAGTGCCCATATCCAACATGTCTTTATGCTGTCTGCCTTGTACGTTTTGGGCCCTTGGTGAACCTCTCTAGAATGAGCGGTGTCTGAAAGGGTGCCTGCATGTTCAATCACTCCTGAAGACCACACTTTGCTAGCACAGCTCTGTCCACCTGGGTGCGAAGTAAACTGGGTGGGCCGATCAGGACTCATGGCATCATTGCATGTCACGTCTATTAGTAAGAACAGCTCTGGAATCACACGGAAGTTTCTGCTCTGCTGGGGGAAACTATGACTACAGAGCTCTAATGAGAAGGACCCAGCTAAGTGTGGTCCCGGGATGACACCAGCATCTCACCTCCGCTTGCTGTGGAAACCACTTCCCCAGAAACAGCCCTAGTCAATTGAGCACTTGAACCATTCTTGCAAATACCCTGTGCCTGTGGTTACCCAAGACCCCTCCTGTATTTACAAGTCAACAAGGCGCCACTGTGCTTAAAAACTTCCTCTCTCGTCACCCTAAGTTTCCATCTCCCCAAGGCCCAGAGCTTACCTGAAAAAGAATAGGGGACCCCAGAAGAAGGCTGGCAAGAGTGAGTCTCACTCTGGCCCACCCACTTGGGCCCCCACTATCCTCCTCACCATGGCTCTCTGTTCCCAGGCTGCCTTTCATGAGTCTCTGGCTGCCATTTTCTGTTGTTGTCCCTCTCTCTGTGGGGTCAGACCACAACACCAAAGTCCTATGGGTACCCAAGTGAAATAGAGAGCTTCCCAAGGGGTTTTCAAAATGTCCTGCACTACCTGTTAAGCCGGCTATTCTTTCCAAAGGAGTTTTAGCATTCTAGTCTATGTACCTGGAGGACAGGATGGGGACTTGTCTATTTTGGGAAGGGGGACACTGGGTAGGTTTTCAACAAAGGGCAGAATCCAGCTTCAATTGCTTCCCAGTGATCAACTGAGAAACAAACACACCCCAGTGCCAAATTATAGGTGATTTACAGAGACAGTCTCTTGCTGGAAAAATCTCTTCTTTCCCCCCAATAGACCTGGAACAAGCACCAGACTGTTCCATTAGCTGCATTCCCTGCAGAAGGAAACGGACACCACACTTAAGACTGGAGCAAAGACATGAGACAGAGGAGGTGGTCCATCCAAGATGGCCCCATAGGAACATCCTGAACTCGCCTCCTCCCACAGATACACGGTGTCTACAGCTACATGGGGGGGGGGCAATTTCCTCTGAAAAAGACCAGAAAACGAGCCAGCCATTTCACATGAGCAAATGAGAAGAGAGTCCCATGGAGGTGGGCTGGAGAGACGGAGCAGTGGTCTCACAGTAACTCCTCCCCACCCCCCCACCCACCCTGACACTGCGATGCTCAGTCTGGAGCTTCTCCCTGAGGAGCCAAGGGAACCTACCCCACATCAGGCACCCCAACTGTTAAGAACTGCCCCTGAGAGATGAGCCCCCAAACACCTGGGTTTGAAAACCAACAGGGCTCGAGTCCACGAGACCCAAAGTGCTGAGCGAACAAGGAAACCTGGTGAAGTGCCCAGACCGCAGGGCCTGTCGGGATTCTCTCCCGGATGGAGGGCCTTTTTTGTGCTCTCCCTGTGCCTCGCTCCCCAGCAGCAGTATGTCCGGGAGGGGAGCTTTTCTACACGTCTGGTGCTCCAGGTTTTGTGATGCATTTCTGTGTCCCATGGGACTGTAACATCAGAGACTACCAATCAGGGAGAGCAGGCTACCCCCCCAGGCACTACACAAACAGCGGCTGACATGACAGCCCCTCTCTCCACAGAAGGCCTGTTTCCTGGCCCTGGCTTCCCACCAGCCTGAACCCAGGGTGGGTTCTGACTGAGATCTTCTCCCTCAGGACACTGACAGAGCTGGGCACACCCTCGACAACCGGGAGCTATCAAAAATAAAACAGGCTGCTTGGACAAGCACAATGGTTCAAGAGATACGTAGAGCTGGGGTGAAATTGAACTCTTAGGTTCTCCCTCAAAACTGGGAGAGGTAGCTGTTTCATTCAATATGTAGAAACACAGAGTCAAGCAAAGTGAGGAGACAGAGGCACACGTCCCAAACGAAAGAACAAGACAAAAGCTCTGAAAAAAATAAAGAGCTAGAAGATTCTTACTATTGAACAATGAGTGCTATCTCCATCTTCTTTCTTCTGACTTTATCATTGGGCAGAAGGAGCTGACTCACTTATTGTGATGAAAAATGACTCTGGCTCAGGCTGCCCCTTTCCTCAGAGTAGAGGATCTGCTTTTTCTATGTCCCCTGGCAGATCCCTAGCAACATGGTCGATGGCTATTATGAGACCAGCAGCCAAAGCCACATAGAGCTGGTCCTCTTGTCCAGCTCTGGGGAGAGGCAGGACATACAAGAATGGAGCCGGCAGGACTTTGAGTAGGAAACAGCCTGGAAAGGCATCGCAGGTGGGTGAGAGCCATTCTAGGAAACCCAGAGCTTCGAGGTCCTATCCAGTGGCAGGACACAAGGAGAGGCCACGGGGGTGTTGTCTCACCTGCCTGGGTCCTGGGATCCAGGGGAGAGCTACCCCAGGCAGAGGGGAGACTCCCTCAGTCACTGAGGAAAGGTCTAGGAATCTGAGGTTGGGGAAACAGCCCTGAGGAAGTAGGCAGACTCTGAGCTTCCCAAGGCAGAGAGGGTCAATGGGAGCAACGTGGAACCAGGAATTCTCCTGTTGATTCCCCAATTTTTATAATTCTGGCCCTCTTCACAGCTTCCCAACCAAAGAGGTCAGGAGGTCTGTGCCAGCTCCACCGAGTCCTGGAGCCAAGCACATCATTGACCATGGAGCTGAATCCCTGAGTGACCTGGAAGCAACAAGAAACTAAGTACCTCTGTGGGCAGATGAGGGAGCAGGGACCTGAGCCCAGGGAATGTTGCTGCAAATCCCGAAGCTTCCTGCACTATGTGCTGGTTGTCAAGCAACTACACTCTGGGCCTCTTCTGGGTGTAAATTTAAACTGATTTAGACTCATCTTTGTAATGTGCTTCCATGCATTCTCGACTGCCTGTAGAGATCCTACAACCCTCTTTTCACCACGCCCCAGCGCCCTCCAATCACACAGTGGTTGACACATACTCAAGTGTGTAGGTGAGTGCTTATGTTTAGCATTTTCTAGGGGAAACTGTTTCAAAACCATCAACCAACAAATATTTATAGAGTGTTATTTACCACTTCTGTGTTTAGCTGCATGAAATAATGGAAATTCTCTAAAGCAAACCAGTCTTTTGGGTGATTCTATGGGTTTTGTTTTGTGACGAAGTCAAGATGGAAAAATGATGGGGGGGCAAAGAGTAAGAAAATCTGAAGAGGGGAAGTCAGCGGAAAGGAAATGACAGTAATACCTGTATCTACACATTCCTGAAATTTAAAAACAAAACATTATCATAGAAAACAATGATGATAAAATATCATGTACCTAGCATATAATGTATAAGCACTAGGTATAGTCATTCTTCATATATATGCATGCATTTAAGTTTATTTTTCTCATGAGTCAAACGTTCCTAAAAATTATGCATTGTCCTTTCAATCCTAACAATTTCACCAAGGTCTCCATTTGACAGAAGAGGAAGTGTTGGCTCAGAGAGGTGAAACAACTTGCCCACAGTCAAGCAGCCAATAAATAATATAACGAAGATGCAAACCTACCCCAGCGTTTCTCAGAGCATCCCAGAACCACCAGGGATGATTGCTTCAAATGCTGGCAATAGAATTTTTGGGGTTTGGATCTGGAGACCCAGACTTTTACCAAACCCTCAAGTGATTGACATGCAGACAGAAGACCTTCCCCAGTGACTTTGTCAATGAGATTTACCACTCGTTTCTTAACAAGGTGCATATAGCAATAGACATGTTACCTGGATATGAGTTTCCTAAAATCCATGCTCCACAAAAGCATGGCTAACATTAGAGAAGGAAATAAATAATCAGCCAATATATGCAACAAGACTTCTGTCGTGAGCGCCAAGTTATTTATCAGACCGATTACCTAGCTCAAGGTTAGCAAGCTACAGTCCTCAGAACAAATCCATTATGACGCAGTCTCTGTAAATAAAGTTTTCTTCTATCACATAGTGTCCTGGCTGCTTTCCTGTGACTGTGGCTGAGCTGATAGTTGCAACTGGGACTGTATGTCTACAAAGCCAAACACATTTACTATCTGACCCTTTATAGAAAAATTTGCTGACTTCTGGCCTAGGTCATGTTTTTAAGTAGAAGAAAGGTAGACTTAGCCCCAGGGTCTTTGTTGTAAAATTCAAGAGGGAGAAATTCAACATACTGATGAGAAATGCAAATGTTCAGTAATTTTTTGATAAGGCATACTTCCTTTTATTTAAAACTATTTTTTAGTATCAAAAAGTGGAATTTTGATAGGGTTTATAAAGAGCAATAACACAGTTCCTATCAAAATTTTAAATGTACATACTCTTCAACCCAGCTATCATATATCTAGGAACTCAGTGGGAAACTCAGTCCATGTGGTGGGAACACAGCTGCCTTCCAACACCCCTTTCTCTCTCCTGTCCCCTTTCCTCCTCTCTCTCTCTCTCTCTCAATGTCTCTCTGTCTTATTCTCTGTCTCTCTCTCAGGTCCTCTGTCTACATAGCACCCTGATGAACAATATTAGTTGCTAACTCTCAGGGGAGAGTAAGGAGAAAGAGAGAGAGAGAGGAAGGAGAGAGGCCAGCCTAGTGGGCTCCAGCTTTATGGAGGTAAGGTCATTACCTCTCCTCCTCTTGAAGCCCAATGAAGGGGTCTCCAGGGGGTAACCTGTAAAACCTGAAAGTGTCTACTAGCGAACTGACTCACTTTACAGTGGGATATCTTAGGATGAAACTCTCAGATTGAAGGGAAATCAGAAATTCAGAAGGAACCATGGTTTACCATCAAACTTGAGGACCAAAGATCCAAGGCTTTGGATCAAGCTTTGCTTGAAGCTAATCTACTTCTTGAAGCTTCAGTTACGTGGGCTAACAGTTTCCCTTTATCCCTTAAGTCAGCTTGAGTCAGCTTTTCTGGTACTATAACTCAAAGTTATAGTACCAGATACTGATACAGATTGTAAGTAGCACACCCCACAAAGGGGAACTGGCTGAGGGCAGAAGCTGAGATCAGTCAGTGAGGACACCTCCTCCTAGTATAACAGCTGGTTTCCTCCCTGGCCTGTTCTGTATTCTTAGTATGGCCATCTGCCTAGCAAGGTTGCATCAAAAAGGAAAATTCAGGATGTTGGAGACTGACTAATTCTTGCATAAATCAGTAAGGCCCATTAAGAAAAAGATTAGCTCACTTTGAAATTGGCTCGTCTGATAACAGAGAGGGGGAAAAAGTTTCCTTAAGAGAAGCCCTTTTTTTTTTGCGTGCTGCCTGCACACCAAGCTGGTTTGCATACCAGTGACCTGGAGCTTGCAGACCGGAAAAGCGGAACTCTCCACGGCAAGGTGATGTTAGTATGAGCAGAAATAGGAAGACGGGAGATGAGGAAGGATGAAAAAGTGGGGTCCAGAAAGGGCCGGATCCACCCTCTCCGCAGACACCCCCCCCCTTTTAAGTATTTATCTGTGGACAAAATGAGAAATCACGCTCTTGCATCACAGCTGGGGTGCAGCCAGGGGCAAGGAGCTGATCCCAGGGACCCCTGCGCCATGGCGTCGTTTCAGCAGCAGAGGGCACTGTAGGGACAGCAGTCAGTGGCCTGGGGGAGGAGGTATGGCTGTGAAAGGGATGATCAGCGCGACCAGAGCTCCAGCACTGCAAGAGAGGTGTTCTGAACCCACTTCTAGAAGTGACATTAGGTGACAGATTTTCTGCTTTTGGAAGTGACCAAAAACAGATCAGAAGCCTTGAAAAATGAGAATGGAGCTGCATTGCCTCTGAAACGCCAAGGCTGGCCAAAACAGCCTAGGACTACACCCAACAGTGGTTTTCAAACTGCCTGTGCGTTACATCACCCTGCGAGTTTCAAAATTATTGACGCCCAGTCCCCACCTAACTAAACCTGAACTAAATTCAAAACTTGGCAGGTGAGGTCCTGGCACTGGAATTTCTAAAAACTTTCCCAAGCGATTCTAACGTGCATTCAAGGTTGAAAAGCAAATCCTTAGGCACCCACTCCAACCGGAAATAGCCAGCCTCTATAAAAGTATTCCCCCGAAGTGGGATTCCCAGATAAAATACAAGATTCCCAGTTAAATTTGAATTTCAGACACACACCAAATGATTTTTTTAAAGTATATCCCAAATAGTGCCTATACTTACATACTCACACGAAAAAATCATGCATTCATTCTGTATTTTTATTTACTAACGCTGGCCACTGCAGCCTCCAAGCCTCTCCTCAGATATGGCTATGGAGAACGTTCTCCCAGAAAGCAGAGCACAGAACACCTGAGAAGCGGACCAGGGCTCTCAGCCAGCTGGCAGACGGGGAGTCCTTGTGAGACTGCAGGCAGGTTCGCTAGACTGTCACTAACAGAAGCCCCCAAACACCAGCATTGGCTAAGCGTTCAACAAGTGTTAGCCATCATTCTGAGGAAAGCCTCGCTTATGAAAATGAACTTGGTACGCAAACATGCATCACAGTATGCATCATCTGGGGACTCATTTAAGTAGAAAAATGTCCTAGATCGTATCAGCTATGACTGGGTGATAAACAATGCGCCAGTTTTGACTTTCTAGAAAAGTATCCCCAGTGAGTGTCTGGCACCCCTCTGCTAACACTCCGTCCCTTTCTGGCGGTTTCTTCCCCTCCTCACACGTCTCTGCTCTTCCCCCAGTGTCCCTCCCAGCCTGTGGTTCTGATCAGTTGGGCAAACAAAATCGATGGAGTCATTGCAAGGAAAAGTCTGGTTTACCTTTTATATAAGCACCGTCCGTATTTTGAAATGCAGTGCTGGGCAAAAGCGTCCCATGAGCATTTGTTGTCTGACATATACGATACGACTGCAAGAGAGAGAGAGCTAATACTGCTGATGGATCCCCACACTGAATGTGAGGAGAACTGAAAGGGGGGCTGGTGAAGAGCATGTCGTGAGAAGTCAGAGAAAATATTTATTACATCACACAATTCAACAATGGAAATAAATCACAAAAGTTAAATAAGATACATAAACTAAAATCAAAGTTAAAGAGGGCTGCAGAGTGTGGCTGAGGGTGGGGGTGGGGGTGGGACCCATAAAGGAGGTGCCCTCCAGAGTTCCAAGGTCATTGCCCCAGCTCAGGTGCCTGCTCCCCAGTCTGCACACAGCCATGACACCTTCCTGGTAGCTTCCAGGCCACTCAGGCATTCAGCTCCAGGTCGCTGATGTACTCCTGGACCCAGGCCTCCCTGGGGTCAGCACAGATCTGCCGGCCTCTTTTGGTTTGGAAGCTGTGGAGAGGCATGGAAGGATTACATGCTGAGGAATCTAGCAGGGGAATCCTGGGCCCACTGTGACCCCTCCATCCTTCTCTGCCTCAGACCTCTCAGGGTCTGTTCACATGCTCATCTAATGTACCCTCTTGTTGGGGTTCCTGACCTCCTCTGGGTCTCGTACGGGGGTCCACTCAGAAAGCCAACTTCCTGTTGTCATCTCAACAGCAGGGGCAGTTCCTTCAGGACTCCCCACAGGAACCCAGACCAGCTCAGAAAACACGGCAGTGGCCTCCCCTGGTGTCCTGTGCTCTGATGGGTCTCAGAAGGCTGAGTCCTCCAAGGGGCGGCCTCATCCCAGCCCTCCCATCTCCTTCCCCAGGAAGACTGGGCCTCACATGACACCGGGCTTGGAACACTGGCTGCTGGTCTCGTAATAGTCGACCACAAATTTCCGAGGAATCTGCCGGGAGATATAGAAGAAGCAGCAGGAAGTCGGGGTGTCAGCACCAACTGAGAGAAACAGGACAGAAAGATCCTAAGTCACTATTCAGAAGATAGGGCGAGCCAGCCATTCCCTGAGGGTCAGGAAGAACTGGAAGGAGGCAGTCCTGCGCAGGCGTGGGGATGTGGGGGCTTTAAAGACATCCAGAAGGAAGCTGGCATTTCTTCTTTTCCTTGACATTTTTATTTCTGTGTCTCTCTTTCCGTGTTTGTCATTCTCTGTCTGTCTTGGTTTGGGGTCTCTGTGTCTCTCCACCAGGAATTTAGCTTTCTAAACAACTACTCCCTTTCTGTCTCTCCCTGGGCAGTTCCATCTGGAATTCATGAGGAGAGCAAAGACTATATCCCCGAGAGCCAGTTGGACACAGATTCTTCCTCTTGGCAAAATCCCAGTTGGGCATCCGTTTTTCCATCCTTAGAATGGGACTTCCTCCCACCCCCTCCCAGAGCTGGACAACAGAATGGCTAAAACATTATGGGAAAGAAACTCCTCCTCAGGAAACAGTCTCGGAAATCTCTCTGAAGTTCTCCACCCAGAGGGGCCCAGGCACAAGACTTTGGCCCCGGGGTCCAAGCCGTGGCCAGAGAGTGGGAGGACAGGGGCAAAAGGAGGCAGGGAGGACAGACTCACAAGAGGAAGAGTAGGTCTGGGAACAGAGTGCTGCGGTGAGAAGCAGGACGGCCAGGGCAGCCGCGGGGACCTCCATGGCGTTGGGCAGCAGAGGGTGTGAGCTCAAGCGGTGGCCAAGTGGAGCTGGGACCCGAGACCTGCTGCCTCCTTCTGGAGTCTAAACCATGTCTTTTCTATATAGGCAGCCTCGGGGTATTAGAAGATAGAAAGTCGAGGAAACCAAGGGGGGATATTTAAAATCATCGGTGTTGGTGTCGTGCTGTGAGTTGCATAAGGTGGGAGAGCTCTGGGTCGCCACAAAAGTTCAGGCTATTTGCAACCATGGTTCGGTTGCCTCCTCGAGGGGGAAATGGTTTCTATAGTGAGAGGAGGTGAGATGCTGGTGTGACCCGGGGAGCAAGTGCCTTCTCACAAGACCAGATCCGGAGATAAGCATTTCTGCCACAGAGCCTTCTGCTATGTGCCCAGCTGTTCAGACGGCATCGAGGGGACACAGATGATAATGCCGTGGAGTCTGAAGGGGATCACCCAAGCCAGAACACACCCCGGATGGAGACAGCAGAACGAGGGGAAGCCTCCGCTCCTCAAGGGGCAAGATCAAGGCTGGCCTTTCAGACTTCAGCTCCATCATCAAACAGGCACGAATCTCAGTGGTACGCAGGGGAGTGTCAGGGCCTGGCAAGGAGCTCTTCTGATTGTAATGTCAGCTTCGGATTGCCGAAGCATCCGTTTCAAAGACATATTGCCAGTGAGGCTGCTAGATAAAGAGCCAGGCTGCCCCGCCCATACATTTCCCCTTTGAGAAAGGTCCGAGTAACCCATACAGCTGGTCACTTGAGTGACCCTGCTTTTCCCTTCCCGCGCTCTAATTCCTGATCTTAGGTTTTACATTTACCAATGGTGAATCCACAAAGCCCCAGGCCCCCCACCCTTAACCCCAATAAAGGCAGAACCCCAGGTCTATGCTGTCCCTGTCTCTTTACCAGTGACTTCACCGGGAAGCCCTCAGGCATGCCGAGTACCCCTGTGAGTAATAAACCTTGTGTTTTAAAATTTCCCTGATGGTTGCTGCTGAGGTGCGAGCCTCACAGTCATAATAAGAACCACAAATGGCTGATGGGTCACAACATTGGCTCCAGCCGGGGAAATGTCTGGGGGGCTCAACACCAGCACTAGCTACATAGCCCAGCATCTCAAGCTCATAGCATCACTATCAAAGGGCTGAGACCCCCACAAAACAGCTGGTCCCTGGGTTAATTGGGCTAATGGGGCAGGGGGCTAATGTGAATGATGAGCCTTAAACTGTTGTTATCATTTGACCAGCAAAGTACTCTGCCAGGGATCTGTCCTATGGATAGAAAGAGAGATGAAGAAAGTTGTATGCATAATGGTGTTTGTCACAGCTTGTTTGTAACAATTCAAAAAGGATCTACAGGGTGTCTGGGAGGCTCAGTCGGTCAAGCTTTGGACTTGATCTCAGGTCAGGTCATGATTTCAGGGCCATGAGTTCTAGCCCTGTGTTGGGCTCCACGCTGAGCATGGAGCCTACTTAAAAAATAAAAAAATAAATAAATAAATAAATAAATAAATAAATAAATAAATAAATAAATAATATTTTTAAAAAAGATTTTATTTATTTATTTGACAGAGATAGAGACAGCCAGTGAGAGAGGGAACACAAGCAGGAGGAGCGGGAGAGGAAGAAGCAGGCTCATAGCGGAGGAGCCTGACGTGGGGCTCGATCCCATAATGCCGGGATCATGCCCTGAGCCGAAGGCAGATGCTTAACCGCTGTGCCACCCAGGCGCCCCGAATAATAATAATTTTTTTCAAAAAGAAATAGGTAGTTTTTTAAAGCAAAAAGCCAAAATTAATTAAAATACAATTAAATCAATTATGGTATATTCACCTCTTATAATAATAATTAGCCCTTAAAAACTGAGAAAGTGAAGAAATGTTCAAAGGAAGTCCTTGTTCCTCAAAAACCCTAGAACATTTCCTGTGTCCTTATTTTACAATAAGGTGGCATTTCCAGGGTTTGTCTGGCAGCTCAATGACATCATCAGAGACTCTTTTCTTAAAATCTTTCCCCTTCCCCCAACATTTTGTTGGCTTTTCTTGGGGAGGGGTGGTCGCTTCATGGTTACAAAATGGCTGCTGCTGCTCAGGCATCAGGTCTTCACAAAGTCTTCTCCACAGGCTTATAAGGGAGTCTCATAAGAGTAGAGAAAAAGCAACATTACTGGTGTTTTTAACTCAAATTGGGTTTTTTTTTTAAACTTCATTTGTAATGTGAACTGTAGATCACCCTCCAAAAGTAGCAAAAGCTAATTTTATTTTAAAGATTTTATTTTTAAGTAATCTCTACACCCAACATGGAGTTTGAACTCATGACCCCGAAATCAAGAGACGCATGGTCTTCTGACTGAGCCAGCCAGGCACCCCAGCAAAAGCTAATTTAAAAAATATATAAAATTGGGGCGCCTGGGTGGCACAGTCGTTAAGCGTCTGCCTTTGGCTCAGGGCGTGATCCCAGCGTTCTGGGATTGAGCCCCACATCAGGCTCCTCCACTAGGAGCCTGCTTCTTCCTCTCCCACTCCCCCTGCTTGTGTTCCCTCTCTCGCTGGCTGTCTCTCTCTGTCAAATAAATAAATAAATAAAATCTTTAAAAAAAAATAAAAATAAAAAAATAAAAAATATATAAAATAGAAAAGATTAAGACTTAGTTTATTTCTGAAAGCTAGGTAAGCAGCGGGGCAGGTCCCAGTAAGGGTGTGGGTGGTTTGCTTCTACACTCTTTCCATCTCACTGTGGCACATATGACTTCTGAGGCATAATTTGAGGAAAATTTCTTTCCTGGAAGGTAGGAAAAATGTTATAACCCATATCGCCTATTAACATTTTGGTTTATTTCTTTCAAGTGCATTTTTTTCTAGGCTTATGATAGTTCTGTTTGCTTATTTGCTTTCCTCCTCCTTTTTACTGTATGTCTGGGGCGGAGAGGGGGCGGGTCAGGGGCATTATTATAATCATAATATGAATGTAATTTTGTATTTTTATTATTTATATTTAATATTGTAAGACTTTTCCAGATCATTCCAGTATTTTTAAGAGCGGCCTGATTGACTCAGCCATGAGCCTAGTGCATCAATATGATCATGTGTTATTACAGCTCAATGATTATAGATCATTGATTATAGATCATTACTCTGGAACATTTGAACTGGTTCTAGTTTTGTATTTAGTTTTTAATTATAGTGTATTTTATTTATAGTATATTTATATTTATAGTATAGGGTATTATTTATAGTAGTCTATTTATTTGTAGTGTATTTTAATTATAAATAAACTGTACCAAACATCTACATCCATAAAACATTCTCCATAAGTGAGGTTATTTCTATTGGATATTTTCCTAGCGGTTGACTTTCAGGGCCAAAAAGGAGGGACACTTGAGGCTCCTGACCTATATAGATACCCCATATACAATGTGTGTTTTTATTCCCTACTGTCAAACTCGGTGATGGCATATGATAGAGACTTGCGAATGTTTGGTGAATGAAACAGCGATTAAAAAGCTGATTTTGTCTGGGGCGCCTGGGTGGCACAGCGGTTAGGCGTCTGCCTTCGGCTCAGGGCATGATCCCGGCGTTATGGGATTGAGCCCCACATCAGGCTCCTCCGCTATGAGCCTGCTTCTTCCTCTCCCACTCCCCAGCTTGTGTTCCCTCTCTCGCTGGCTGTCTCTATCTCTGTCGAATAAAATAAAATAAAATCTTAAAAAAAAAAAAAGCTGATTTTGTCGCTCTTGTCGTGCTTGGGGCCTGGGGTTCCCCAATTCCATTCTGTCCATCTGGGTCCAGATCAAACATAGCCTGGGCTACTCAAGACTCAGTGGCATCATTATATAGATCACATCTGTGCAGCCGAAACACCAGCAAAGGACATTAGACGTGCCTGCTTTGTGGATGGGAAAGAGAACGGTGCCGTTCACAGACAGATCTGCTTTGGTAGAAGGAACCAGCTAAGCCTGGTCCCCTGACGACAACTCCCGGTTTCCCCCTCACTGGTTAATCATTTCCTTAGAAACACTAGTCAACATGATGTCATGGTCCTTTTCGCCTAGGGTGTGGTTTAAGTGTGACTCGTGTGCCCAGGATGCTGAAGTGTCACCGCAGATGTCAGCCTATGTGGTCAGAAGAGCTGTAGCAGAGCATAGATCTGCTCTGTGGGAGGAATCATCAATCTGCAGATCTCTCCATGCCCTTAGAGCTCGGACACAGACATCATCTCACCTACTCGTCACTGTCCAAAATGTTCTCACACTATCAGTCCCAACAAGTAAGCAACTGAACTGTTCTTGCGTAACCTGAACCTCCATGTGCGACCCCAGGTACCCCAACATATGTGTCTCATAGCATGACACCATGTAACAGCTTCTCCCCTGGCCATCCCCAGCCGCTGGCTCCCCATGCTCCAGAGTTGCCTATAAAGGGACAAGGACATGGCTTGGACCCCAAAAGGATATACGCAGCAGTAGGTACCCAGTCCTGACTTGGCTTTGCCCACACTCCTCTGCGCCCAACATTGTTAAGGTCTCCACAGCTGCCCTGTTAACCATCTCCTCACATGGCCCTCAGCTCATGGTCTTGTCCACACCACAAGACTCTCAACCCTTATCCTTTCTTGCTGTTAGGGTTGTGTCCCAGTGCTCTGGATAGATGCCTAAACCATATCACTTACATCCTATAGCTAGAAAGTCCCTAAATGCAAGCAAAGAACTTCACAGAAGGTTTCAAATGTTCTAGGCTGTTTCCCAAAGAGTTTTATCTATCCTAGTCTCAGAATCTGAGAGGCAGAGGAAGACTAGGACCCATTTACTGCTGGAAAAATTGAGGTCTAACTCAGTCTCTAACAAGATGCAGATGCCAGGTCTATTTGGTTCCTAGGATGAGCCAAATGGCAAATTTCCCTCAGTTCTCCCAAGGAGCTCCATCCTTTGGGTGACTTGGAAGATGAAGTCTTCTCGGAAATATCTCTGTAGGCCAGACGAAGTTTCCCCAAAAGACGTAGGAGGGCCCATGGTTCCGATAGCCAGACTTCCTCAAGAGGGAGCTAGAGACTGAGAATAAGACAGAGATTCAAAACAAAAATTCAAGATAAACAAGCAATGGTTGGCTCCCCTGGTTCCTTTTGTGCCTTACTCTGCAGCTCTGGGCAACAACATCTCCGTCAACTTCCCCCCAGGCCCCTCACAGTATGGAAGAAGTTGGCTTAGCTTTTTTCAGACACTTGTTTGCTGCTCCTTCACACTGAGGGTAGACACCACACTGCTCCTGCTTTCTCTCTTCTTTCCCCCCAGATCTGTCCCAGATTTGTTGATAATCATGGTGACACCGGCAGCCAGCCTCCCTCTCCTTGTGTGACGTCAGAAGCATTCCTCCCTCTCAGAGAGAAGCAGGTCATGTGGAGGAGAGACGACCCACAGGACATGGGGCTGAGGAGCAGATAGGTACAGGCAGAGGGTTTTCTTTCTTTCTGGATTTTTTTTCTTCCCAGGATTTTTGAAATAAAACTCTGACATTTTGCATCTATCCTTTTAATAGTTAATAGTAAAAATCAAGTATTTTCATGTCATTCTATGTGTTTAAGGATCCATCCATGGATTAACTTTATTAATTCCATCACTGTAGACTATAGTTTGGGGTCAATTATTTGGTTACAGATAAGCTGCGCCAAATAACATTGCCCCTAAAGTTTTGCCCATTTGTGAGTTCATTTCCATAGGATAGATTCTGAGAAGTTGCCTCTGGTTGAAAGAGTATGGACATCTGTAAGGCTGCTGACCTTCATCCAGGATTAAATCTGGACTCACTGTAGGTCTATGATGAATATCTGATAAATAGACCAATTCCTGGAAAGCTAATCCTTATTTTTACCATTCTTATGCCTCCAGGCTTTCCAATTCTGTTCTTTCCTTAAGATGTAGTTGTGGGGGCGCCTGGGTGGCACAGCGGTTGAGCGTCGCTTTCAGCTCAGGGCATGATCCCGGCTTTATGGGATCGAGCCCCACATCAGGCTCTTCCGCTATGAGCCTGCTTCTTCCTCTCCCACTCCCCCTGCTTGTGTTCCCTCTCTCGCTGGCTGTCTCTATCTCTGTCGAATAAATAAATAAAATCTTAAAAAAAAAAAAGATGTAGTTGTGTATATGTATATGTATGCATGGAGAATAAACTTGGCTTCTACTGCTTGAGACTGAAGGACATTATTACCTCTGTCACAGGTATACGGTCAGAATTACTGTGGAAGTCCATCAGAACACTCTGTTTTATGGAAGGAGGCTTGTCACCCATCTGGGGAAATGACTTCCTTTCAAGCACCCCAGTCAAATTAGCAATTGAACCTTTCTGATGTGCACCCTAAATTTCTCATAACTATGGGCAACCCTGGGTTGTACAACTCACATGACGATGCCATACTTAATTTCTTGCTTAGGCACCTCTAATTTCTGTGTTCCCATAGCCATAGGGCTGCCTATAAAAAGGAAGAGAGATAGCTCAGATCCTCGGAGTCCAGCACTAGTGAGTTCCCAAGACCCATCTCAGCTCTGCCCACACTTATCCACCTGTCCAGCGCTATGAGGGGCCTCGTGGCTGCTGGCTTTACCCTCCTCTGCACCACAGGCCCTCAGCTCTTATGCACAAGGTGAGTCTTATTGTCCATTTGCCTTCAACAGTTGCTCCCCACACGGGCCAGAAGTCAGTCCCCATCTTCCTAGTGCTGTGGTCTGAGAACCCCCATGTGAAATTAGAGAGCCTCGAGTGGGCTTTCAAAATGACACAGTTGTTTTCTTCAAAAGGTTCAAAAGGAGCTTATTGATCTGGGCTGCAGAATGGGAGTTAGGAGAGATTTGATCCTACTTTTCAGACGAGATCACTAAAGCCTAGCTTATTGGGTTATTAATATGCAGTAGAATCTTGGTCTATTTAGATCCTATTGCTGCCGATAAGTTTTAAAAGAATTATAAAATTGTTCCTACTTTCACTCAATATCTGTATGATTTAATGGATTCGAAAAAAAATTTCCCCCAAAGGAAGTTAGGAAAAGGGGATAGACTCTCTATGGGCTGATTCCTTGTGGAGTAAGACAGAACCCAAAATAGTCAAAACCAGAGATAAGACTAGGGAAATTAATGAGAAACAAACAAATAAACAAAAAAGCCAAATTATTTCCAGCTTCCTTTCCTCCTAAGCCCCAACTCTGAGCTATGCTATCTCTCTCTCTACTTCTTCCAGACCCTCTCGGGCTCACCTGTGCTCTAACTTCTGTTGTTCTTGTTCCCTCGCAAGTAAGTTTACACCACATCCCCCTGCTGCTTCGCCTACATGTCCCTGCAGATCCCCCACAACCTTGTGGTTGCCTATTTTAAGACCAGCAGCTAGTGCCCAAACATGGTGTCAGGTGCCATTCTTCCTGCCCAACCCTGGGGAAACACAGGACATGGGGGTTGGGAGTGTCTGCAGGAGTCAGAGCAGGGTGCTCCAACTGATGGATAAGGAGCTGTCCTGAGAAGGCCTGGCCTTCTGGGGGTCTTTTGTGCATCCAGGACACAGAGAGAGACCACTGAGCTATTTCCCAACATGGGATGGGCACGCAGGGAGCCAGGGAGGATGCGCCCAGAAGTAAAGGGAAGAGAAGGAAGAAAGAGACAGCAGAAAGGAAGTGACCTAAGGTTATCTCCATAAATCACTCAGGAAAGAACTAGGAGTCGTGAGGTTTGGGCAATGATGCCTTGATAAGGTGGTCCAGCGCTAAGCTGCCCAAAGGGATGAAGATGAAGGGGCCAGAAGTGGTCAAGAATATCCTTACTCATTCTCTATATAATACTTCTGCCTTCTCCACAGCTTTGTCACCAAACAGGGCCAGTATTTCTGTGCCAACCCCAGCAGTGCCTGGGTCCAGGAATACATCAGGGTCCAGGAATACAAGCGGTCCAGCAGGAACCCATTAGAGGTACGGGTAGATTGAGCAGCAGGGACCTGAACCAGAGAACTGTCTCTATAACTCCAGAAATTCCCTCTCTCTTCTCCTAACCACATTCTGGAAACTAATTTAGTTAAGCTATTTTAATATTACAAACTGTTTTATTATTTGATATTTTTTTCTGAACAATCATATGACACCCTCTTATCCCTAAATCCCTTCCCAGTCAATCATACAGTGGTTGCCATATTGAAGGTGTTAGTGAATTACTGTGTTCCTATCTCTGGGTAGACATTGGGCCAAATCCATCAACAGATGCATATTGAGTTTTTATGAGACCTTTACTCTGTGATGCATGTCAGAATAATAAAGACTCTTTTTGTTCTCTTAAGTGAATCTTGGAGTTTTGTCTGTTCTTTGGTTTGGTTTGGTTTCCCTGACAAAGCAGTTTCATTGGCTGGAAAGAATAAGAGAGAATGATTAGGAGCATCTGAGTAGGAAGGGATGACAAGAGAAAATGGATGAGTGTCATTCCAATGATACCAGGCTTTATGCTGGTGATACAGTCCTCATAGGCTGAAGAATAAGCAAAGTATTCGAAACAAACGCAAATTTATATGCATCAGGGAAATCCACTGAAATGAACAACAAACAAGGCATTCTATCATGCATGTTTATGTATTTTCATGAGTTCAGCTTTTTAAGAATAAAGGCTAACAGTTTTTGAGGATTTACTATAGCCACAGCCTGTACCAAGGAATTTACGTGCATTGTCTAGTCTTCAAAATATCATTGTGTTGTCTATACTGCTTATCTCCCTTTGACATATGAGGAAACAGAGTCTCAGTACAGTTAAGAAACTCGCCCGAGGTCACACAGCTAGGCATGTTGGAGTTAAACCTGAAGACCAGAGCAAGTCCCACACTCCTAATTAACCACTAGGAAACAGTCTCTCAATGTGCCCATGTTCCATCAGAAACAGATTCACCAGGAAAGCACGAATCCCTAATACAAGAGAGTCTACACTAGGCAAGCAACGAGTAAGGACTTGTTTGTCTAAGATCCCAGAAAAGACAGAAATCCATGGATGTAAGCCTGGTGTTAGAGACTTCTTCTAGACTAAAGATGTTTGCAATTCAGAAGAGGCTGGTGGGGACATAATCTGAAGCTTACACAGCCTGAATGGGCTGGAGGAAAACAGAGTCCAGGGCTGAGGGTCCCAGGGAAGAGACCTTAGGAAACCATCCCATGTTTGGGTTGATGCCATAGAAGTAAAAGTAAATTAGAAGTGAACCAGTCCCTGAACAGACAGGGGGCATGGTCTAGAAAATCTCAAACTCTGAAATTTTTAAAAACATGATCTCAGTTGTTGATGCAACAAATGCTTGACAAACAAAGCCTGAACTTTTTGGCAAGGCACTAAAAGCTGTAATGAGTATCACTGCAGATTTGTAAAAGTGAAAAATAAATTCCAGAACTGAAAAATGCAATAACTGAGATTAAAAAATTCAGAGCATATTAAACACAACAGAAGAAATGTTGGTAAAGTTAAAACATAATCAAAATGAAGCACGGAGAAACAGAAGAATAGAAAATACAAAAGAGGGAATATAAAAAGGTGTCTGTCATCTGGTTAACTGGAACCCAAAATGAGAAGAGAAAAAGAAGACAGCGGATGTATCTGGAGAGATAAATGGCTAACATTTTTACAAAACTGCTGAAAGGTATGATTTTGAAGATTCCAAGAGTGAAGACATCATCCCTGTTGCTATCAATGGACCAAGTTAATGCCAGCCACTCTTACCATCAGCCCGAGCCTACAGAGGAGAGATACCAGTGAACTTTTTAGAGATGCTGGTGCCCCTTCCACCGGTGAATCCTGATGGCTTTGGTAAATAGTACGTTCTCCGGGATTTCCCATGGAACATTATCTGGTGGGTCTTCCAGCCTCACCCAATATATCCATTCCAGCATGCTCACTTCCATGAGCCTCTTTATCCCTTTCTCCTCCATCTGTCATGGCAAGTCAGGTATTTTAACTTCACTCAGCATGATCCATTGCTTTCTCCAGGCATCTGGAACTTTCCTGGCAGCAAATTTTTACCAACCCCTGGGATCCTTGTCAGGTAGTTATAACCTATACCTAGAAAGAGTACTCCCAAGTCAATAAGCTCCCCCTTATCCAGTCTTGTGTTCCAGTTTGCTTGATCAAGCACCCTCAGAATCCAAACCCAAGACACTTCCCCAGCTCAGGCTGGCACATGCTTACTAAACTTTGCTGTTCCTTTGGAATATAGTCCCTATTCTCCCTTCTCAGAAATAATAATTGACTGATACAAGAAGACTATTTAACAAGAAGATATGGAAACTATGACTGGTCCTATTTCTATTAATGAATTAAATCATTAATTAAAATCCTTTGGGAAAAGAAAACCTTCATACGTAGCTGGCTCTATAAGCAAGCTCCGTCAAACATTTATGGAAGAAATAATGGAGGAAGTATAGCCTTTTAACAAATGGTGCAGCAGCAACTGAACATCCATAGACCAAAAAACATGACATTGACGTCAACCTAACACCTTATGCAAAAAATTAACTCAAAATGGATCATGGACCTAAATGTAAAACATAAAGCTATAAAGCTTTTAGAGAAAAAAATAGAAATTTTCAGAATCTAAGACTAGGCAAAGAGTTTTTAGATTGGACACCAAAAGTACAACCCATAAAAGGAAATTTTGATAAACTGGACTCCCTTGAAACTTTATACTTTTTGCTCTTCCAAAGACCCTGTCAACAAGGTGAAAGACAAACTACAGAATGAGAGAAAATATCCACAAACCACAGATTTGGCAAAGGACTTGTATCTGGAATATGTAAAGAACTCTCAAAACTCAACAGTAAACAAACCAACAGTCCAATCAGAAAATGGGCAAGAGGTATGAAGGAATATTTCAATGAAGAGGATATACGCACCACAAATAAACAATGGTATTGTTGACTGTGGGTTTTTTAATCCTTACTTTTAAAGATACAGACTGAAATAGTCAGGTAGGTAAAAATAATGTCACCCTCCCCTTCCCACAAAGTCGTCCATGTCTTAATCCCTGGAACCTATGAACATGTTATGTTATACAGTCTGGAGGAATCAAGAGTGCTATCCATTGACTCTAAATTGGGGAGATTACTCTGGATTATCTGAGTGGGCCCAATGTAATCCCAGGGATCCTCATAATATGGGAGGCAGGAAGGTCAGTGTCAGAGTGACACAACGGGAGGAAGACTTGAGCAGCCATTGTTGGCTACATCCAAGAAATGTGGGCAGCTTCTAGAAGCCAAAAAGACAAGAAAATGGATTCTCCCATTGAGCCCCCAAAAAGGAATGAAGCCCTGCAGACACCTTGGTTTTAACCCTTTGAGACCCATTTCAGGACTTCTGACCTCCAGAACGATACAAACATAAATGTGTTGTTTCAAGTGACTGAGTTTGTGGTAATTTGTTACAGCAGCAATAAGAAACTAATACAAATATTTACACATAAAATGATATCATAGAGGTTTTAAAACGTAGCCACAATTTCTCTGACATTCCGCTCATGAGAGGTGGGATCTAGTTCCCCTCTCCTTGAATCTGGCCAGGTTTGTGACTTCTTCCATTACAGTGGAGAAGATGCAATGTGACTTCTGTGGCTAGGTTGTGGAGGGCCACACACCTTCCATCTAGTTCACCAGGAACAGTCATCTCAGAGCCCTGAGACTGCCAGCCTGGAAGGGCCACATGTAGACAGCTCCTGTTGACAGTCCAAGCCAACCCTATCAACCAGCCCAGCCCAGGTGCCAGACATGTGATTGAGGAAGCCATCCTAGAAATAGACCTTACAGTGCAGAGGTGAGGGCTATTTATGGTAGGACAGCTTGTGGCATCATAATTTATATCACATCTGCGTGGTCAGAGCTATTGTAAAATAGCATTAGCACCTTCTGCTCTATGGGAGAGTAACAGTCAGCCCACAGTTCACAGGTATATCTGTCCTTGCAAGGAGGCCTGTGGCGATACCAACTCCTGGCCACGCACTAACTACAGAAATAATTTCTTAAGAACAATCTCAATGAACTAGCAAACAATTATCTGAGAAGTGCCCACAACTGATGGAGAAATTGAACTACATTTGAAGAGCTGAGCCCCTGTGTTAACCAAAGGGTGTTGACAAACCCTGAGTTTTGCAACTTATAGCATGACACCAACACTATCATTAAAATCTTCCCCGCCCATCACCCCCAGTTTCCATCTTCCAATGCTATGGGGCTTTCTAGAAAGAGAAGGAGTGACGGCTTGAACCTGGTGCCAGCTACAAGTACCCAAGTCTCGTCTTAGCTGTGCCAATGCTTGATCTCAGAATCTCCTGCCCGCCCAGCATCATGGAGGCATTCGAGACTCACCATGACCCTTTGCTCCCAGACCTTCTCAATACCATGTCAGTCTATCGTCCCTTCTGTCTTTTTCAGATGTCACCCTCTCTGGTCCCAGGTGAGACTATATCAAAAATGTCCTGATGACAAAGATCACTCAGGTGAAAATAGAATACTTAACACGAGGATTTGAACCGCCCTGGTCTCTCTTTCAAGAGCGTCCAAGCTATCATATTTTATCAAGTAGTTCAGAGAGAGAGGAGAGAGAGCAGAGGAGGTTAAGTTCCACTTTATAGATAAAATAATTGAGGCCCAATTCACTGAATAACAGTTGGCAAGAGACATACCCCAGGTCTATTCACTTCCCATTGGTGTAGATAAGTTTAGATTCACGTCAGCTATTCTCAAAAGCCCAGTTGTTTTGATGACATAAGAGATATCCCAGTTTGACCTCTGTTCTATTGTGATATCCCGGGCTAGATGAATTTCCTTCCTAAAAAAGGCAGAAGACTAGATAAGACATTTTAAGTTTCTTAAAGAATAAAAACCAAAATGGAGAGATGGACATGGGAATTTCTAGGAAAAATGCACATCCCCCAGTTCATTTGAATTCCCCAACTTTAAGAAATACTATGACTTTCTAGTTCCTTTTGACCTTTTTTGGGATTAGCATAAAGGAGAAGTTGATCTTTGGATTTTAAATGACTCAGTCTCAAGCTGCTCCTTCTCCTACAATTAGTGTTAACTCCCCAGCCTCTTGCTGCTTCTCTTACACCCACCAGAGTATCCCTCAAGATTTTGTAGCAGACTCTTATGAAACTGACAGCCAGTGCTCTAAGCCCAGTGACATATAAGGGCACTCCTCCTACTCACTCCTGGTGAGAAACTGGGGAAGCCCTGGGGGAAAGAGCAACCCCCACTGGTATAGGGAGGTAGACTGGACACCATCCTGGGAATACCCAGATCTCTGGCCCACCACAAGTACAGAAGTTTCTGAGCTAGTCCAGGGCCAGGAAGGAGCCAGAAGAAGCTGGCCACGTGCAGAAGAAGAGGGGGAAGAAAGTGACAGCAGGAGGAAAGCTATAGGAGGAGATCCCCATGAGACAGTCAAGGAAATTGGGGGCCCTCAAGTTTGAGAGCTGATTGCTGAGAAAGTGACAGACCCTGAGATGTCAAGTTAGAAAAAGGGATGGAAGGGCCACTGTGGGCCCAGAAACTTCCCAGCTGGCTATGTCCTCCTGAATCCTTCTGTCTTCTCTATCCATTTAGCTTCCATACTAAGAGAGACCAATTGGGTCTGTGCCAACCCCAGTGATGCCTGGGTCCATCATGAACCTGGAGCTGAATTTGAGGGGTCTAGAAAGAAAGAACCAAATCAATCCATAGATTGAGGAACAGGGACCTCAGCCAGAAGAACAGCACTTGGAACCTCAGGAGCTACCTCTTTTATGGGTCTAAACCCTACCTCCCACTAACCAAACTCTGGAGCCTTCCATACTTAAATTTTAATTTATTTAAATTATTTCATCTTTATTTTTATTTTGAATTATGTTTTCCATTGAATGTTCTCTCTAAGAAATCACATAGCACATGGTCATTCAAGGTGATGTTGAATGATGGTACTAAATTTTGCCTTAGATATTTGACCAAATCCATCAACAAACAAGAATTTTTAAATACCCATTTTTTTCAATGAGTATTTGGTCTTTGCACTATGTTTTAACCTTGTAATAACAAAGATGCTTTCATTTGTTTTAAAGTAAGCCTAGACCTTCTAGCCATTGTGTTGCTTGTTTTCTTGAACGTAAATAATACCAACTGGGAGGAATGAAAGGGGAAGTTTGAGAAAATAAGGGAAGTGAGAAAAGACAGAAAACATGCCTCTGTAATCTGTAATGACACCTCATTTTACAATGGAGATTATCAACCAGAAAAGCCAGAGCTGAAATATATGTTTAGATTAAACCATAATCTCTATTCTCTAAAATAAAATCAGCACTTGACCTGAACAAAAGAGCAAGACATTCTTTCATATGCATCTTTGCATTTTTTAAATAAATCAACCTTTCTTAAGAATAATAATTTACAATTATTGAATTTAACATGAATTAAGAACTTTCATGCATTGGCTCATTTTGTCCTCAGAATACTACTGTGACACCTGTTCTGTTATTGTGCCAATTGATAGATAAGGAAACAGAAGTTCAGGGAGGTTAGGTTAACTCCTCCATCAGTTGGCTGTGTTGGGATGTTCATGTCCCACGCCCTTAACCATCGGACCCCTATCTCTCAAGGAGTTGTTGTACCTGGAACAGACTTAAACTGGCATTCCCTGTTCCGTGATGTGGGCGCTCTGGGTCCATCTAACCAGGAGATCATCGTCGTGGGTGTGCAAAAGCAAGATGATTCAAGGCCCTCTACCTGTTAACTGCATCTTCACTTTGCTTACGCGCATCAAGCCAAAAGTCAGAGTGTAGGCAGTCTCTCTGCTTGCCATCTGTCTCTCTTCCCCTACTCAGATATATCCTCAGGGCACAGCAACAAATATGCTGTCTAGGTAGACTCTAAATAGTGAGAAGACTCCCTCTTTCCTTGATGGCACCTCCAATTTCTAGAAATATTTCCTTTGGAGTTCTCTCATCCGCCTTTGGGGAGCAGAGAAACTTTAATACTCCTGCTCTGGGCAATGATTCTCTCCTGTTCCCCCTCTTCACTCTCCTGCCTCAATAGAAGAGAATGATGGGGAGAGGTAAAGGGCTACTCCTGCCATCATCAGAGGATGTCTTGGCTGGAGGGGTCTATGGTATGATCTTGAATGAGACAACAACTTTGCAACAGGATAAATCCCAGTCAACAACTTGTTAAATGACACAGAAAATTCCAAGACAACACAGGGCAGTGACACTGCCTAATGCTGGAAAATAAAGGAGGATAATTACTCATAGGATTAGACCAGAACTCTACAACTTAGATGGGGAATCCACAACTACTTCTTCAATTTTATCTATTTATTTTTAAAGATATATTTATTTATTTTAGAGAGCAAAAGAGAGAGAGAGAGTGCCCTCATGCGAGTAGGGGGGAGGAGCAGAGGAAAAGGGAGAGAATCCTCAAGCAGACTATCAGCTAAGTGTGGAAACTGACACAGGGCTTGATTTCATGACCCTGAGATCATGACCTGAGCCAAAATCAAAAGTCAGACACTTAACTGAATGAGCCACCTAAGCGCTCCTATTTCTTCAATTTTAGAAAAGATACACACAATTTATATGAGGATTAATATTCTTCATATATCAAGAACAAATTGGTAAAAAAAAAATAACATATTATATACCTAAGTGTATTGAACTCTATAATTTTGCTTCTAAAAGAAATTAAAGTTTTCCTTTTCCCCATTATCCTTTCTGACAACTCTATTAGAATTAAAAATAAATGTCCAACCAGAGCAGGTCTTGGTGACACTGAATACAACAGGTATCCAGGGAGCTTGGAGTGCAAATGAAAAGTGAGCTCCTTACCAAGTTCTCCTATATGAAGACATGGTCAAGGCTCCACCCACAAGGCTCAGCACCTTTACATTTGCTCCCTCTGATTTCCCACAATTTTCATCTCTATGTCCAAAGACTTGTACACAAGTCCTTATAAAAGTGTTATTTAAAATATCCCCAAAGAGGGACATCTGGCTGGCTCATTTTGATAGAGCGTGTGACTCTTGATCTAGGGTCCTGGGTTCAACCCCGAGTTGGGCATGGAGCCTACTTAAAAATATATATATATCCCCAAACTTTATTCAAAATAGAACACAAATGTCCATCGAGTGGTGAGTGGGTAAACAAATTGTGGTACAGTTAGTTGTGTAAGACCATGACGTGTGCATTTAAAAACCATTGCACGCTGCAAAATCATGCAATAAAAACCACAGGTCTTGCGGAAGAGAGAGTTGGGGCACGACACTGAAACATTTTATCAGTGACACACAAAAAAGAAATAGGAACTAGTAAAAGCACAGTTTTACACATCTTAAATAGTTAACATAAATACAATACATATGGCACTTTACTTTGATAAAGGCCTGCATCAAGGAAACACAAATCAAAGCCACAACAAGATACCACCTCACACCTATCAGAATGGCTAAAATTAACAAGTCAGGAAACAACCGATGTTGGTAAGGATGAGGAGAAAGGGGAGCCCTCCTATACTGTTGGTGGAAATGCAAGCTGGTGCAGCCACTCTGGAAAACAGTGTGGAGGGTCCTCAAAAAGTTAAAAATAGACTATCCTACAACTCAGAAACTACACTACTAGGCATTTATCTAAAGGATACACACGTAGTGATTCGAAGGGGCACCTGCACCCCAAGGTTTATAGCAGCAATGTCTTCAAGAGCCAAACTATGGAAAGAGCCCAGATGTCCATCGACAGACGAATGGATAAAGAAGATGTGTACACACACACACTGGACTATCAGTCATCAAAAGGAATGAAATCTTGCCATTTGCAATAACGTGGGTAGAACCAGAGGGTATTGTGCTAAGCAAACTAAGTCAGTCAGAGAGAAACAAATACCATATGATTTCACTGATATGTGGAATTTAAGAAACAAAACAGACATGGGGGAAGGGAGGGAAAAATAAAATAAGATGAAAATTGAGAGGGAGGCAAACCATAAGAGATGCTGAATTCTAGGAAACAAACTGAGGGTTGCTGGAGGGGAGGTGGGTGGAGGGATGGGAAAACTGGGTAATGGACATTAAGGAGGGCACGTGATATAATGAGCATCGGGTGTTATATGCAACTGATGAATCACTAAATTCTAACTCTGAAACGAATTTTTTTTTAAAAAAGGCCTGAAGTTTGCTGATGGAAGTGGGAGTATATTCTCTGAGCATAGTGGAATTTAATTAGAAATCTATAACAAGGGGCACCTGGGTGGCTCAGTTAAGCATCTGCCTTCAGCTTAGGTCATGACCCCAGAGTCCTGGGACTGAGCCCCACTTCAGGCTCCCTGCTCAGTGGGGGAGCCTGCTTCTCCCTCTGCCTGCCGCTCCCCCTGCCTGTGCTCTCTCGCTCTCAAATAAAGAAAATCTTTTTTTAAAGAAATCTGTAACAACAAGATACATAGAAAATGCCTAAATTATTTGAAAATAAAGAATGCAGTTCTAGGGGCGCCTGGGTGGCTCAGTCGTTAAGTGTCTGCCTTCGGCTCAGGGCGTGATCCCAGCGTTCTGGGATGGAGCCCCGCATCAGGCTCCTCTGCTGGGAGCCTGCTTCTTCCTCTCCCACTCCCCCTGCTTGTGTTCCCTCTCTCGCTGGCTGGCTCTCTCTGTCGAATAAATAAATAAAATCTTAAAAAAAAAAAAAAAAGAATGCAGTTCTAAATTGCTCATGCACCAAAGACAAAATCACTAGGGTAACAAGAGAACATTTTGAATTAAATGGCAATGAAAACATACATAGAAAATCGGCATTGTGAAGCTGAAGCAGAACCGAGAAGAGAATTTACAGCTTTAAATGTTTCTATGTGAAAAGAAGAAAGGTGTGAAATAATGGATAATGCCTCCACCCCAAGAAGCTAGGAAAAATTGAGCAGATTAAACCCAAAGTAAATAGAGGGAAGAAAAGTATAAGATTGGTAAATAATGAGACAGAAAACAGGCAAAAGAAAAAGTCAGGAAAATCAAAAATTGGTCATTTGGAAAGATTATTGATAAACCCTTGCTGCTTCTTGTACATTTCTCACTGGGCCCCTCACAAATGTCCTCTTAGAGACCAGCCGCTCATGCTCCCAGCCTGGTGCTATGTTTAGGCCAGTCCTCCTGCCATCCTGGGGAGAGAGAGATCCTGCAGGACGAAGAGTGGACAGAAACACAGACAGGTGAGCCCCCCCCCCAGGTGTGCAGAACACGGAGAGATCCCTGGGGTGTTTCTGCATTGACCCAGGCCCCACAGGGAATCAAGGACAAGCTACCTCCATGCAGAGGAGAGAGAGGAGGGGAGCTCAGCTTCCATGAACAATGAAAAAATGTCTAGGGACCTTGAGGGCTGGGGGAGTATGTGTGGCTCTGAAGGAGATTGACTCTGAGATCCCCAGAACAAAGAGAGACATGGAGCAGAGACAGAGAGAATCCCCCAGGCATTCTGCTATGAAATTGTTTCTTTTTTATACACTTCTCCCTCTCACCGTGGCTTCCTCCGTCTAAGAGACTGGAAAGGTCTGTGCCGACCCCAGCAATGTGTGGATCCAGGAATCCATCAGCAACTGGAATTCGACCCCTGAAGAGCCTAGAACCAGCCAGGAAAGTGCTACCGATGTGAACAGATTTTGGGCACAGGGACCTGAGCCAGGAAACGTCAGAAGCTGCTTCCAGACATATTTTGAGGCTCTGTTTTACATCTGCTTTAAACTTAGGTGAGCTATGTTATGGTTCTGATTCCTTTTCAATTTCTAATTCTATTATTTACTGAATGTTTCGAGAGGTCATATGGCTCGGCCTTACTGCCCCTCACCTTTCCCCCTTCGGTCACTCAGAGGATTTCAGTGGCTGCCATTTGCAGGGTCTAGGCAGATGTTATAAGAAATTCATCAAACCAGCAATATGTATGGACTAAGGGTGCCAAGTTCTAGATTCTAAGTTTGGAACAAATAAAGTTCTCCTTCCTTCCTTCCTCCCGTGTCCTTCCCTCCAAATTACATTAAATGTTAAATTTGAGAAGTATCAATACCGGAGAGGCTATGGAACAACTGGCAGGTCCCATGGCCACTGCGAGTGTGAACTGGTCGTATTGTTTTGAAAAGCACTGTTGCCACTGGGTACAGTAAAAGTGTGCACAAAGACCCAGGACCCCGCTCCTGGGTGCCTCCCACAAATACTCTTGCACGCGTACGCCAGGACACGCGGCAGCCCTGTTGGCTTTAGCAAACATAAGAGGAGGTGAATGAAAACATGTATACGGGGTGTACACCCATACACTGAAATGTCCCCAGGAATGACAATAAATGTGTGGCAGTTACACACCGCAGCGTGGGTGAATCTCAGAAGCATGATGTAGAGAGAGAGAAAAAAAAAACTGTGCAAGAATGCATATAATGATTCTATGCATATAAAGTTCAAAAACAGACAAAACTAAAAATATGGTGTTTAAGATGCAAATATGCATGGTGAAAAAGGCCAGAGTGCAGAACAGACAATATTTGGGAGGGAGATCACTCAGAGGAAGAAAGGCAGGGGATAGAATTGCAGAGGGGCCCACAGGATGTAGTGATGTTTGGTGTATTGTGTCTCTTTATTAATCCATATTTTATGCTACTCAATAATAAGTGAAAATAATTATAAAAATCAGGTTATAGAAAAGAGCATTTAAGTATGACCCCGTTTTTTCATTGTATATGTATATGATATGTATAATGATCATGTATAGAAAAATGACTGGAAAGTTACACATTGAAATATTAATAGTGATAAACTGAGTTTTTTCCCCTTTTTTATTTTCTTCAAAATTCTATAAAAAGCATGCGCCATTTTTGTTAAAAATTATTTTAAGGGGGGGTCGGAAAAAGATGGCGGAGGAGTAGGGGACCTTTTTTCAGCTGGTCCCCTGAATTGAATTGGATATCTACCAGATCATCCTGACCACCCATGAAATCAGCCTGAGACGCAGGAAGATACACCTGGATCTCTACAAACGAACATCTCCAGCGCTGAGTATTGAGGTACCAAGCAGAGAGCCGTGAACCTGCGCACAGATATCGGAAGATAAACTGAAGGGGGACGGAGCTGCCGCACTTGGGCGCCAGGAAGCAGTAGCCACCTGCACTGGGGAGCGGGCTGACTCGCGGACTGGCACCCACGAGAGAGCAGACTGAGACCATGAGCCCGGGAACACGCGCGTGTCCAAACTGAAAACCGGAGCTCCGGAGGGTGCACTCAAACTAGACTGAAACCAGGAGCTCCAGAGCACGCAGGGGAACTGGGGGCGGCTGGCGGTGTTAGAAGCACAAAGGACAAAGACAGCCCAGCCCTGGAAGTGAGGGCTGGGAGAGCGGCTGTGGGGCGCACATCCCGGGATGTGGCGGGGTTTTTAGCAGCACCCACGGAAACAGAGTTAAAGTGGCCAGGAGAGCTCAATGGAGAGCGGACTGCGATCTCTCTGTTCTGAGACAAAGGCTAGGATACGGCCACTGCTGCTCTGACTCTCAGAAGAGTCACAGAAAACAGCCAGGGAAAGCCGCCAGAGAACAAAAGCCGGGAAATACCAGCTCACATTGTGCCCATCCCCATCCCCCCTTGCAGGGACAGGGCGACTCTACCCCAACAGGGTTGCCTGAGTATCAGCGCCGCAGGCCCCTCCCCCAGAAGGCAGGCTGAAAAATCAAGAAGCCCACATCCCTAAGGTCCCTATAAAACAAGTGCACACTGCCTCGGTCCTGGTCAATAATTTGGGCTCTGTACATCCCTGCAACCTCTTCTTATCAGAATGACGAGGAGGAACCCTCAGCAAAGAAAGGACACAGAGACTGTGGCCTCTGCCACAGAAATGATGGATATGGATATAACCAAATTGTCAGAAATGGAGTTCAGAGTAACAATGGTCAAGATGATATGTAGGCTTGAAAACAATATTAACGAAAATATTAATGAGAATATAGAATCTCTAAGGGTGGAAATGAGAGCGAATCTGGCAGAAATTAAAAATGCTATGAATCAAATGCTGTCTAAACTAGATGTTCTGATGGCCAGGGTAAATGAGGCAGAAGAACAAATTAGTGAATTGGAAGATGGGATGGTAGAAGAGAAGATAAAAATGAAAACTTGGCTCAAAAAAATCCAATCTCAAGAATGTAGATTATGGGAGATTACTGACTCAATGAAAGTTTCCAATGTAAGAATCATCAGCATCCCCGAAGGGGTGGAGAAAGAGAGAGGTCTAGAAGAGATATTTGAACAAATTGTAGCTGAGAACTTCCCCAATCTGGCAAAGGAAACAAGCATTCGTGTCCAAGAGGCAGAGAGGACCCCTTCCAAGATCAATGAGAGCAGACCTACACCACGTCACGTCATAGTGCAATTCGCAAATATTAGATCCAAAGATACAGTCTTGAAAGCGGCCAGAGAAAGAAATATCAGAATAACGTCAGACCTGTCTACAGAGAGCTGGCAGGCCAGGAAGGGTTGACAAGGTATTTTCAAAGCTCTAACTGAGAAGAACATGCAGCCAAGGATCCTTTATCCAGCAAGGCTGTCATTCAGAATTGATGGAGAGACAAGGATCTTCCAAAACTGGCAGAAACTGAAAGAATATGTGACCACCAAGCCAGCCCTACAAGGAATATTAAGGGGGGTTCTGTAAAAGTAAAAAGACCCCAAGAGTGATACAGAACAGAAATTTATAATCTGTAGAAACAAAGACTTCACAGGCAACATGACATCATTAAAATCATATCTCTCAATAATCACTCTCAATGTGAATGGCCTAAATGCTCCCATAAAACGCCACAGGGTTGCAGATTGGATAAAAAGTCATGACCCATCCATTCGCTGTCTACAAGAGACTCATTCTGAACCTAAAGATACATCCAGACTGTAAGTGAAGGGATGGAAAACCATTTTTCATGCCAATGGACCTCAAAAGAAAGCTGGGGTAGCAATTCTCATATCAGACAGATTAGATTTTAAACTAAAGACTGTAGTTAGAGATACAGAAGGACACTATATTATTCTTAAAGGACGTATCCAACAAGTGGATATGACAATTATAAATATCTATGCACCCAACAGGGGAGCAGCTAGATACACAAGCCAACTCTTAACCAGAATAGAAAGACATATAGATAAAAATACGTTAATAGTAGGAGACCTCAACACTCCACTCTCAGCAATAGACAGATCACCTAAGCAGAAAATCAACAAAGAAACAAGAGCTTTGAATGACATACTGAACCAGATGGACCTCATAGATATATACAGAACACTATACCCCAGAACAACAGAATACTCATTCTTTTCAAACGCACATGGAACTTTCTCCAGAATAGACCATATACTGGGTCACAAAACAGGTCTCAACTGATACCAAAAGACTGAGATTATTCCCTGCATATTCTCAGACCACAATGCTTTGAAACTAGAACTCAATCACAAGGAAAATTTTGGAAGAAACTCAAACACTTGGAAACTAAGAACCATCCTGCTCAAGAATGATTGGGTAAACCAGGGAATTAAAAAGGAGATTAAGCAACTTTTGGAGACCAATGAGAATGAAAACACATTGGTCCAAAACCTATGGGACACTGCAAAGGCAGTCCTAATGGGAAAATACCTAGCCATCCAAGCCTCACTCAAAAGAATAGAAAAATCTAAAATGCAGTTTTTATATTCTCACCTCAAGAAGCTGGAGCTGGAACAGAAGAACAGGCCTAACCCACGCACGAGAAGGCAGTTGATCAAGATTAGAGCAGAGATCAATGAATTAGAAACCAGGAGCACAGTCGAGCAGATCAACAAAACTAGAAGCTGGTTCTTTGAAAGAGTAAATAAGATCGATAAGCCACTGGCCAGACTTATTCAAAAGAATAGAGAAAGGACCCAAATTAATAAAATTATGAATGAAAAGAGAGAGGTCACAACCAACACCAAGGAAATAGGAAGGATCATTAGAAACTTTTATCAATGGCTTTATGCCAATAAATTAAACAACCTGGACGAAATGGATGCCTTCCTGGAAACCTATAAACTACCAAGACTGAAACAGGAAGAAATTGATTATTTAAACAGACTGATTAATTATGAAGAGATTGAAGCAGTGATCAAAAACCTCCCCCAAAACAAGAGTCCAGGACCTGATGGATTCCCCAGAGAATTCTACCAAACATTCAAAGAAGAAATAATACCTAATCTCCTGGAGCTGTTTCAAAAAACAGAAACAGAAGGAAAACTACCAAACTCATTCTATGAGGCCAGTCTTACCTTGATCCCCAAACCAGCAAAGACCCATCAAAAAGGAAAATTACAGACTGATATCCCTGATGAATATGGATGCCAAAATTCTCAACAAGACCCTTGCTAATAGGATCCAACAGTACATTAAAAGGATTATCCATCATGACCAGTGGGATTCATCCCTGGGATGCAAGGGTGGTTCAACATTTGTGAATCGATCAGTGTGATAGATCACATCAACAAAAAAAGAGTCAAGAACCATATGATCCTCTCAATTGATGCAGAAAAAGCATTCGACAAAATACAGCATCCTTTCCTGATTAAAACCCTTCAGAGTGTAGGTATAGAGGGTACATTCCTCAATTTCATAAAATCCATCTATGAAAAGCCTAAGGCAAATATCATTCTCAATGAGGAATAGCTGAAAGCCTTTCCCTTAAGATCAGGAACATGACAAGGATGCTCACTCTCGCCATTATTATTCAACATAGTACTAGAAGTCCTTGCAACAGCAATCAGACAACAAAAAGGGATAAAAGGTATCCAAATCAGCAAAGAAGAAGTCAAACTGTCTCTCTTCACAGATGACATGATACTCTATATGGAAAACCCAAAAGACTCCACCCCCAAATTACTAGAACTTATAGAGCAATTCAGTAATGTGGCAGGATACAAAATCAATGCTCAGAAATCAGTTGCATTTCTATACACGAACAATGAGACCGAAGAAAGAGTAATTAGGGAGTCGATTCCATTTACAATAGAACCAAAAATCATACGATATCTCAGAATTAACTTAACCAGAGAGGTAAAGGATCTATATTCTAGAAACTACAGATCACTCTTGAAAGACATTGAAGAAGACACAAAAAGATGGAAAAATATTCCATGCTCATGGATCGGAAGAATTAACGTAGTTAAAATGTCTATGCTACCCAGAGCAATCTACACTTTCAATGCCATCCCAATCAAAATACCAATGACATTTTTCAAAGAACTGGAACAAACAGCCCTTAAATTTGTGTGGAACCAGAAAAGGCCACGAATCGCCAAGGAAGTGTTGAAAAGAAAAAACAAAGCTGAGGGCATCACATTGCCTGATTTCAAGCTATACTGCAAAGCTGTGATCACAAAGACAGCATGGTACTGGCACAAAAACAGACACACAGACCAATGGAACAGAATAGGGAACCCAGAAATGGACCCCCAGCTCTTTGGCAACTAACTTTGACAAAGCAGTAAAAAACATCCAGTGGAAAAAAGACAGTCTCTTCAATAAATGGTGCTGGGAAAATTGGGTAGCTATATGCAAAAGAATGAAACTTGACCACTCTCTCACACCATACACAAAGATAAACTCCAAATGGATGAAAGACCTCGATGTGAGACAAGAATCCATCAAAATCATAGAGGAGAACATAGGCTGTAACCTCTTTGACATCAGCCATGGCAAATTTTCATGACACATCTCCAAAGGCAAGAGAAACAAAAGAAAAAATGAACTTGTGGGACTTCATCAAGATAAAAAGCTTCTGCACAGCCAAAGAAACAGTCAAAAAAACTAAGAGGCAGCCCACGGAATGGGAGAAGATATTTGCAAATGACACTACAGATAAAAGACTGGTATCTAAGATCTACAAAGAACTTCTCAAACTCAATACATGGGAAACAAATAATCAAATCAAAAAATGGGCAGAAGATATGAACAGACACTTTTCCAATGAAGACATACAAATGGCTAACAGACACATGAAAAAATGTTCAAAATCATTATCCATCAGGGAAATTCAAATCAAAACCACACTGTGAGATACCATCTTATGCCAATTAGAATGGCAAAAATTGACAAGACAAGAAACAACAAATTTTGGAGAGGATGTAGAGAAAGGGGATCCCTCCTACATTGTTGGTAGGAATGCAAGTTGGTACAGCCACTTTGGAAAACAGGGTGGAGGACCCTTAAAAAGTTAAAAATAGAGCTACCCTATGATCCAGCAATTCCACTACTAGGTATTTACCCCAAAGATACAGACGTAGTGAAGAGAAGGGCCATATGCACCCCAATGTTCATAACAGCATTGTCCACAATAGCTAAATCGTGGAAGGAGCTGAGATGCCCTTCAACAGATGACTGGATTAAGAAGATGTGGTCCATATATACAATGGAATATTACTCAGCCATCAGAAAGAACGATCACCCAACATTTGCAGCAACATGGACGGGACTGGAGGAGATTATGCTAAATGAAATAAGTCAAGCAGAGAAAGACAATTATCATATGGTTTCACTCATTTATGGAACATAAGAAATAGCGGGAAGATTGGTAGGAGAAGGAATGGAAGAATGAAGGGGGGTAATCAGAAGGGGGAATGAACCATGAGAGACTATGGACTCTGGGAAACAAACCGAGGGCTTCAGAGGGGAGGGGGTGGGGGATTGGGATAGGCCAGTGATGGGTATTAAGGAGGGCACATATTGCATGGAGCACTGGGTGTTATATGCAAATAATGAATCATGGAACATTACATCAAAAACTAAGGATGTACTATATGGTGACTAACATAACATAATAAAAAATTATTATTAAAAAAAACAGGGAATCTTTAAAACTGATACACACATAGCTTTAAATATTTTGTTGTATATCAAGATACTACTTTACATTCATTTGTGAATCTTGTGTTATAGAGTCAAGATAATTTTTTGAATGTTGCTGTTAATCAAAATTTTACAGACCTAAAGTAGAGTAAGAATTTTAAAGACCTGTGAAGTTTGCTGAATAAAGGTGCCTTCATAATGTTAAATAATAATAATAATAACAAATAAATAAAAAATAAAAATTATTTTAAGCTACACATAGAATTATAGAATGAAATTAAATTGTTCACAATATGTCAAAAGCATGGGTTATGAAATTGGTTTGTTTGGTGTGATCTCAGCTAGGAAGAAAGCAGGCAGAGGGAAAAGACAAAGAGACATCTAAAAACGTGACTGTGGCCAGGCACCTGGGTGGCTCAGTCACTTAAGCGACTGGCTCTTGATTTCCACTGGGGTTGGGATCTCAGGGTTTTGGGATCAAGCCCCACATCTGGCTCTGCACTCAGTGGGGAGTTTCTCTGGGACTCTCTCCCTCTGCCGCTCCTCCCACCCCACGCACAAGCTTTCACGCCCTCTCTCTAAAACTAAATAAATCTTTTTTTTAAAATGTGACTGTGGGATCACAGGGGATTTTTCCTTGCTTAGTTTTGCTTATTTTCTAAATTTCTTCATATTGTTGCTTTTTAAATGATGAGTCATGATGAAAGCTTTTGTTTTGTTTTTAAAGATTTATCTATTCATGGAGAAAGAGAGCAGGAGCAAGGGAGCAGGGGGAGGCGCAGAGGGAGAGGTAGAGGGAGAGAATCTCAGGCAGACTCCATGTTAAGCACAGGGCATGCCACGGGGCTCCATCCTGTGATACTGAGATCATGACCTGAACCGAAACCAAGAGTTGATGCTCACCAGGCACCCCCATTTTGTTTTAAGGAAGAAGTGCCAAAGGCCTATTGCTTGCTTACATTTGCAGAAGCCCCTAACCAGCTTGTTCACGGCTTAATCTCTGGTTCCTGGACAGTGCTCAGCTCATTGTATGCATTCAATCATTATTTACAGATTACACGAGTGAGTAAATCAGTTAATGAATGAACAAAGAGTGTTAACTGAGCAGGCGGAAGAGATAAAGCAGAACTCTTGGTCTCTGATTTTTATTTGTCCCTTCTCTGCCCATTACAGTCTCAAAAGGGCATAATTTCCATAGATAAGTAGCCCAAGATGGGTAGGTAGATTGTATGACATTTTGTTTCTTGGCTTGCATGAATTCCTTTCTAGCAGCTGAGACAACATAATCTTTGTGGGTTCTTGGGAGACAGAGAGCTTATAGGATATTGAAGACAAGCAAAGGGCAACCGACTTTCCCAAAAGGAGGGGGAAAGATGGATAACTTGAGAGTGATCAGCCACTTCTGTTCTGGGCAAGATTCTGTACCTATGCAATTTTCGGTAAGAAACCCTTTGTTGGCACTTTCAGAAGGAAATGCTCACTGCAAGTCAGCATGGGTGCTTCTCGGGTAAATCCAGCTGAGCCTACCCTACTTCCTCCTCTGAGAGCAATGAACATCTGAGGAAGAGTCGGCTGAAAAGAGCGGCAGACAAAGGCTCTGATTCTCAGCATTCAATGAAAGTGCCCTGGGGATAGCTGGAAAAACAGTAAAATTCAGGAAACAGATGTACAGCCTATCATGGGCCCCACCATTGTTGTACATTCCTGTGTGTAAAACAAAAACAACTTTACCAAAAAGATAAAAACCTTGGAGACTTAATTCTCCCCAAGCCCCCTCTCCCAGTCCAGCCCTGCTCCTCTGAATAGGGGAAGCAGTCAGTCAAGCAGGACCGAAGGTCCAGGAGAGGGGTGCACATTGCTTACCAAAGCACAGAAGGCAGATGACTCAGTGTCATCAGTAACTTAGTTTCAGAAGTCCAGGAATTGGCATAGAGACCCAAGGAATTGTACAAATCTGCTTCTTCCAACCTCCTGCCCATGTGTGTCCCTCACATCCTTCCCTCATCTGATGTTGTGCTAACCAAGGGGACAAAGGCCATTGCCTGCCACCCTCCCCCTCCTGTGCACACACAGTAGAGCACAGGGAGGAGAGACAGCCATTGGAGGCATCCATCTAGGTGCCCCCCTTCTCTCCTCTCTCTCTGAACTTACAAGAAATGAGGAGATCACTGTTCCCCACTCATGCTCTTGATTTGTTGGGAGAAAGAAGGAAACTGGGACCCTCTTCAACCACCTAAAGGAGACAGACTAAAGTCTTCACGTGCTCTTGTTGAACCCACCCACCTGCTCTCCAGGATGTAGCTACCAAGGGCTCCTGGGAAGATGAGCCGTGCTTCCTTGCTCTGCCACTACCTGCAGGGCCCACATGGATGGGACAGTAGTGGAATGGGATGCAAACTGCTGAGAGACAGGACCCAAAGGACCTGGACAATGGACCTCATCTCCAATCACTCACCTTCACCCCTCACTCTTGTCACCTGCTCTTCTGCCTGCCCTCCCAATGCGCCACGCCCATTCCCACCTCGGGTCTTTGCCCTTGCTGTTCCCTCTCCCCAGGACGTGTTTGCTATTGATCTGTGCAAGTCTGGCTCCTTCTCATCAAGTAGGTCCCAGCTGAAATGACACCCCATCTGCACAGGCTCCCAGGCCAACTTACCAAGGAACCGCCACCCAACCCTCAGGCTCGATCGCCTCACCCTGTTTCAATTTCTTCTTTGCTTTTCCCTCTATCTCCTACTACTTTGCCTGACTGCCCCCTCCAGCCCCAGCATTCAAGGACCTGAAGAGCAGGGGCCTTGCCTTTCTTGTTTGCCTCATATCCCAAGGGCCTAGAAAGTGCCTGGCACACAGAAGCTCAATTAACATCTACGGAATGAATGACCATTGGCCCTGAGAAAGGTCTCACTATGGACACATAAGGAGGATTTCACTCACTTAGATTCTTTTAGCAACTATGTAAACCTTTAAAAGCTGAAAGAAATTACTTAAAAATTTCCTAACTCAAAAGTGGTGGATTCCAGGACTAAAAACAATGCTTCTCATTAGATCAAAAGCTCCTATTCTTTCCATTGGAACAGGGGCTTAAATTTTCCTTTTTAGGAGCGAAACACTTTCTTTGCAAACAAACTTACCTGGAACCCCCTTATATAAAACTGACCAAAAAATACAGATGCTTACATCAAAACCACAATGAGATACCACCCCACATCCATTAGTATGGCTACCGTCAAAAAAACAAAACAGAAAATAACAAATGTTGGCAAACACGTAAAGAAATTGGAAGTCTTGTATGTTGTTGATGAGAATATAAAAATGGTACAAAGGCTGTGGAAAACAGTACGGAGTTTCCTCAAAATTAAAAATAGATTTACTATATGATCCAGCAACTCTGCTTCTGGGTATACACCCCAAAGAATTGAAAACAGGGTCTCAGAGAGACATGTGTACACCCATGTTCACAGCAACATTATTCACAATAGCTAAAATATAGAAGCAGCCCAAGTGTCCATCAATAGAAGAATGGATAAGCAGAATGTGGCATATCCATACAATGGAATATTATTTGGCCTTAGAAAGGAAATTATGGCATATGCTACAAAATGGATGATCCTTGAGGACATGCTAGGTGAAATAAGCTGGTCACCAAAAATAAATGTTGTATGGTTCTACTAATATATGAGGTACCTAGAGTAGTCAAAATCATAGAAACAAAGTAGAATGGTGATCGCCAGTGGCAGGGGGAGGGGGAGAGGGGAGTTATTGTTTGAAGGGTGCAGAGTTCCAGTTTTGCAAGGTGAAAAAAGTTCTGTGCTTGGATGGTGGTAATGATTGCACAATATATGAATATACCTAATACCACTGAACTGCACACTTGAAAATGTTTACAATGGCAAATATTATGTTATATATATTTTATCACAATAAAAATAATTGAAAAAACCCCGATAGGTGCTTAATCTGATTTTGGTGGGAGTGGAGGTGGGGGACAGCCGCATCTGCCTGACCTCTCAGTAGGGTGACCAACTCATCCCTATGTTAGCACTGAAAGTCCCACATCCCAGGAATACCTCTCGTCCCAGGCAAACCGGGATGGTTAGCCACCCTATCTCCCAGTCCCAGACAAACCACTGTGGTGTCCCTGTGCAGGGACCCTGCAGCACAAACTCAAGGGTGATGAGATACCATTGTATTCTATGGGATACGTCACCCTTGCCCCCAGCTCCCCCAGCTTGACCCAGGAGGAACTCATCCCTCAGCCTCAGTCCTGGAGGCAGCCCTGGCCGAGCAGAGAGCCCTGTACACCTTTCTTGGTTGCTAAGAATCCACTCAAGCTCCCTGTACTGGACAGAGGACAGGGCCTCCAACTCACCCTAGGTGAGGGGTTCCAGTCTAATCCTGGTGGTGAGGCCCAGACACCCCAGGATCCCCTCCAAAACCAGCTCCCCACTCCCAGGCCCCATCAGGCTTAAGTCCAGGCCTGGTGCTGGAGCACAGCACAGGACCCCCACATCCTCATCCTGGCGGGTCCTGGAATCCCTGAGCCTGAGACTGTCACCTGGGCCTTTGAACTCATGGTCCACATGGGTTTACCACCAAAGAGGCTTCACCAGGCTCCCTAGGGAGGAGCAGAAAAAGAGGGCAGTTTCTATCCCACAGCCCTTCCCCTCTGCGCTTCCCCTACCACCACCTCAAGATGCAAGCCAAATGTGAATTCTGGAATCATGCTCTGCCTTCTACTTCTCTTTGAATAAATTGACTCAGTTCTTATATTTTAGATATGTCACCAGTCACAATTCCAAAGAAACAAAACCCCATGCAATCTTGGATTTTTCTATCTCGTGACTTCCTCACCAGCAACCTCTTATAAAGGAGGGTCAGAGCCCAGATTTCAGAGCGTCAGAGAACCCAGGAGTCTTCAGCCCCATCCTGCTCCTGCAGCTGGTCAGCCACCAGAAGGATGAAGGTCATCCTGGCTCTCCTGGTCTTCCTCCTCATTCTTGTTGCCCTTCACTCTGAGGCCAATGAAGGTGAGGCCTGTTACTCTTATTCCTCTGAATAGTGATAGTACAGTGGCTGGAGGCAGGGGGCTGTGGGGAAATGGGGGTGGCCCAGAATAGGCTGTCTCCAGGTCCCTGCAAAACAGACAGCATATTTCCCAAGGGTCTCTCCCCATTCCTGGTTGGGACCCATTTCTGCCTCCTTTGGGGAGAGGAAATCCTGCCTCTGACCAGCCTCCCTGACCCTGGGGTACACAGCAGAGAGCAGCTCATCCAGCACCCTCCAGGCTATCTGCTTAGTGCCCTTTTGCAGATACACAGCCATGCATAAGCATAGGCTGGGACAGAGGAACCTGCAAAGGATCAAACTGTCTTCATGGATTAGATGGGGTTTTACATGTTGATTGGTGGCCAATATTTAAAAATGGGAAACATTTAAAAATCTGTATTTCTTATTTCTTTTGCAACTATGGAAGACCAAGCAGATAGGAGCCCAAGTTCCCACAAGCTTTCACTGGGACTGAGGTGGTGGGTGCTATCCCTTTAGACAGGGGGGTGTGCTCCCAGGTCTTAGGGCCCCCACCACCAGGGCCATGTGCACCTGCTGTCTGCCCAGCCTGTGGGGGTATTGAGCCTGAGACCCCCATATCAGCCTTCCCCCTCTCCCTTTAAGATTTGTCTGGTGTGTCTATGGCATAGGTCTCCTCTTGGCATGTAGTAAGCTCTTAGTAAATATCTGTGGGATACTCTGAGGAGCAGCAGGTGACTGAAAAAGGCAGGGCTCGACCCCAGGAGTCCTGACCCCAGCTCACTGCCCTTTCCACCCTAAATAGGCCTGGTTGCCTCTCTGCAGGGGGCTGGAGCCAGGGGAGAAGATGGCACAGTCAGGGCGGGGGGAGATTTCCCAGGAAACTGTTCTCCAGAGCTGAATTTCAACCAGGACTCTGATTTGGCATCCCTGCTAGTCCAAGGAATGGTGGCCGGTTTTCCAGGAACTGTGACTGCAACTAGCTATATGGTTCCATAATGCTCTCCCGTACCCCCGTTATCATCGTGGGGCTTCTCATCTGCAGATAGGATAAGGGACACTTTCTCCAAAGGTTGTTGTGAGGAATGGCGATAAGACACGCCAGAAACTAAGCCATACACCAGGCCTATGGTAGAGATTCAGTCCACGGAGCCTTCTTTTTTTCTTCTTCAGAGAACAGCAACCCAGAATGAGTTCATTTATTCATTCAACAAGTATATATTAAAACCCTACTCCTGCCATCCTTTCAGTAAACACGCTGGGCTGCAGTGGGGGATGCAGGCAGACACCGTCTCTGCTCCCAGGGAGCCTCAGTCTAGAAGCTCTGCACTAGTCGGCTTGTGGACCTTCCTTGTCTCTCTCAGGCCTCCCGAGCCTCAGTTTCTACATCTGTTACCCAAGGGTAATGAGGCTCTCATTTGAATAGTCATCAGTATATAAATCAATACACAGTACTTGCCCCATCAATATTTTCTGTTTTAAGGAGACAGGATCAGAAAGGGTGGGTGTCCTGTCTGGAGTCACATAGCCTTCAGGAACAGAGACAAGGACGAGTGTAGCTTTCCTGCTTTGTAGCCAAGTTTCTGCTCCTTATAACATCCAAACCTCCCCCGTCTACCATCCTCCCAAGACCTGTGAAGGAGAACCCTCTCATATGGAGGAGACCAGTCCTGCCCTGCTGTCGCCCACCCTGGGCATCTCCTAGCAATTCCATATGGCAAATCCTTCTCAGCTGTCTCAGAAAATTATGTTTTTCCCAAATCCCAAGTCCTAAGAAAATTCAGTTGAGAACCTGGGAAAATGTAGAAAAGTAGAACTCTCTTGCAAGAATTAAAGCTTAACAATCAATAGGGAGGTGTTGCTGATTTAAAGGAATCCACTGACATGTGGAGCAAAAGCAGGAACCATAGGACATGTGGAATTTAATGTTAAGATCAGCATTTCAGGAAACTGGGGCAGGAGCATGCACGGGAGAAGTGACCAGGACCTGACAGGTTGGAGCTAGAGCCATGTCACATGTGTGTGTCCATGTCCTGTCTGCTGCTGAGCGAACGCTAATGTGTTTACCTAACACATTAAGTACAAATCATATAGTGGTGTTTCGAGAAACAAGTTTTAAAAGCAAAATACGTCCTTCCTGGGCCATTTCAACTGTGATTCCTGCTAGGAGATGTGAATATTCTGTTATTTGAACAATAATGTCCATTGACATTGTCCAGTGTTTGAATAATTGCTACAGGTTCTGGTTCTTTCTAGATGCTTTCGCGGAAGAAATGCAAAGGGAAAATGTGTAAATGTCATAGACTAGTGGGACGTGACACCAGAAACGTTTGCTAATTCGTACATAAAATCTAAATTAGCAAAAGCAATATCGACTTGAACCCCAAAGTCAGTACAAGCAGACAAGATATTGCCCATTGTTAAAAAAGGAAATGAGCTTGTATGAAAGATTATAGACTCTAACATCCAACTTGAAGATGCACTTGGACACATTTTGAACAATTTGGCCAACAGCAACGAAAAACAGAAAAAATGGTTCTACGTTTGCAATATTTGTTACAACACAAAGATAAAAAACTACAAATAGGGCAATTAATGCTTTCTGTGTTTTAAAAATTCATTTTTGAATGATAACTTTTAAATGTTTTAGATATTAAACACCTGTAGTATTTTTTCCACTTTTTAAATAATTTTTCTTGGCCATTTATCTTGTGTCAATGTTCTCTTTTTTCCATATTTTCTGTTATCGACTGTATCTGCCAGGAAACATGCCACATGTTATTGAGTATATAACCTTGTCATAACACTTAGAGATACCATTTATTACCTTACTTTTTTTTTTACAGAAAACCTCTGAAACTTTCAATACAATCCTATCACAGAAAAGTGATTCATTGTTTAGTACATGATCATGCATTATTATTTAGAAACATGAAAATAAAGTGTTATAGAAAATATACAGTACACCTAAAATGAATACGATGTTATATTGTCAATTATATCTCAATTTTTAAAATAAAACAGAATAATTTAGGAGTTAAGAATTCTCAGGAATTCTGATTTCTTATTCCTAAATCCTGAAGACTGTCAGAAATTTGAAACACTTCAACCAGAGTCACATCCCAGCCCAAGGGAAGGGTCAGAGAGAAGTCAAGAGAGGCCGGCAGTGGGGAGGGAAGAGAGGTTTTAGAGAAGCATAATTTTTTCTAAGTGATCTCTACACCCAATGTGGGACTCAAACTCATGACCCTGAGATCAAGAGTCACATGCCCTACTGACCAAGGAAGCCAGGGGCCCCTAGACAAGATTAATTTAAGAGGGGGAAGAGGAAGAGTTGCCAAGGAGAGGATAGGTCTTCCTCCCTCCCCGGTGCTCTGGTCTGCTTTTCTACTCTGATACTCTGGGTGATAGAGATACTAGTCTACACGTCCTTGTGGAGAAGCTTTCAGCATCACATGGCCCTCTACCTTGCAGAATCAGTTAAATTAAACCCCGTTGTGTGCTGTTTTGCCTACACCACACGGAAAGTCCCACTCCGGTTTGTGAAAGGTTATGATAGAACCAGTGACCAGTGCTCCACCCCAGGGGTCATGTAAGTTCGGCCACACTGGGGGTGGAAGAGGGTGCAAATGTGAGAATGGGTAGGGCCTGGGAGAGGGAAGCAGAGGGGTGGGACTAGCTAGGAAGTGGGGGGAGCCTGGGGACTTCCTGAGCTTGGCCTCCAGGGAGGTAATGGGAGCTGGTGGTGGGGTCTTCGTGGACTCCTTGGGGAGCAACAGAGAGTGGGGGTGTCCTTCCCTGTGTGAGGGGCCCACATCCAGCAGAGAGAGAGGTGGGGAAGCTCAAGCTGGGTAGAGAAGGAGCTGGGCTCCTCTCCGCCTGCTGACTCAATTTCTCTTCTTTCTCCTTCTTGTTCCACAGCTTCCTTACCCGACATAACCGACAGATCTGTGCCAACCCCGATGTTCCCTGGGTGCAGGAGTACATCAGACACTTAGACAACATGTCTAACTGATCTGGGAGCACTGGGGTCCGCATGGCCGAGGGAGCTTGAGGAGAGGCCACAGAGCCCACTCCCTCCCCAACTCTCTCAGCCCCAGAAGGTCCCTGGGAGTTGTCCTGCCCCAAATTGAAGTTCTTTCTGGCTTTTCTGTGCTCCCATTCTCTGATGAATCCTGCTCTTTCCTGAAGCTTCGCTTTGACACTGCCCTCTGGGATCTGAGGACACTGTGGGCCCCCAGACATCATCTGTCTCCCCTTTGCAGGCAGCCAGTTGTTGAAATAAAGCCGTGCCACAGAAAGGAAACTGGGTGATTTGAACAGCTTCTCTCACAGACAGCTGCTTCTTTCTTTTATAGAAATTTCTATGGTATTGACTATGTATCAGGTTCTGTTCTAGACTCTTCCGTATGAACTAATTTAAATAGTGGGATGATGGGGGCAGAGTTAGAATCAGGAGTACTGAACACAAGCAACCCCTAGCTTGGGGCCTTATATTCATGGGAACAGCATGATAATCCAGACAAACGGTTCGTTTGCATGGAAAATAGCTAGTTGAGAGGCACACCTAACACATCTCATCACTCCCATCATCCCTCCTGGGGGCTGCAACTCACCCTTCCTTGGAAGCTCTTCCCCACACATCTGCCATTTAAACATTTACTTCTCTGACCACTCCTCAAGACTTACTGTAAGTAACACCTCATTCTCTGTGCCCAAAGCCCCGTACCCCAAACCCTGAGATCCTGCGGTCTCTTCAGTTGCTCCCTTGGCCCTCATCCCTGATACCTGGTGTGGAAGTGACTTTGGACATTTGACCATACCCCCACCACCACCCCAGTTAAAGACACAGCCAGGTACAAGGCAGTCCTCCGTGGGGTACAAGGAGGAAAAGGGAGGTAGGTGGGAGGTACTCAGCTCTCCTCTGGGGGATGCTGAGGCTGATGCCAGCCTGGCCATGCTTCACCAGACACAGACCAGAGAAGGGGCTCAGGGACGCTGGTGTCGTTCAACCCATGCCCCCAAACTCAGGTCTTGGGGAAGACATACTACAGCTTTCTGCCTCAGTCCTAAACTCCTGTGGAAGAAGGCTACTGTTTGACACCACAGGTCAGAGATCTCTGTATATCCGTGAGTTTAGTGGTGGGGAGTAGGGGGCCATCTACTGTTAGGGGCAAAGTTAAGAAATTAACAGTCTATCTTAGGTGTCCTCGCATTCCCCCATCAAGGCCCATTTCCTCACTTTCCTGCTCCTCACTCTTCCAAATTCCAACCTTTAGAGCCTTAAGGCACCTGGGCTTACTCTCACTCAAATCTCAACTGAAAACCAGTTCTCCACACCTCCACTCATACTAAAATGTGGTTGAAGCTTTGAGGGAGCTCAAATCCCAAAGCCAAAGGGACAAGAATCAGTGAGGAGGTGGGGAGGGCCCGGGGTCTCTGGGAAGGATGGGAAGGAGTGCAGGGGTAAATACAATTTCCACTCTCCAAGCTACTCATAGTCTTACAGGTAAGCACCGCCATCTGGCCCCCAGGAGAGTGAAACTGTCTGCCTACAGGAAGGAAGGAATGAGCTCAGGGAAGCACCTACCACGTGTCAAGAATTGTGCAAAGTGCTCTACGTCCACAACATCATTTAACCACCCTAACTTCCCTGTGGTGTCAAGCTCATTACTGTTTACTCATTACTGTTTTACTATGTAGTCCATTTAGGGCACAGTCCTCCTAACCCTTCTTGATCCATCCCTCTCTCTAGGTGATCTCAGCCAGACTCATAGCTTCCATATTCCCCTATATGTTGACAAATTCCAAATTTATCCTTCTCCAGCCCAGGCATCTCCACTTACGTGTCTAATATCTTCTCAAAATTAGCTGGTCCAAAATGAACTTCTGAACGACCCCAAACCTGCTCCTCTTTTGTCTTTCCACCTCAGTAAACGGTAGCAACACCCTTCCAAAGGTTCTGAACAAAATTCTGTAGTCATCCATGATTCTGTTCCTTCTTCCCCCCGCCATGTGTCTTGTACTTCCTACATCCAAAACCTGAGCACGCCCTGCTGTTACTCCACCACCCACCGTCTTTCCCCAAGATGACCAAAGTAGCCCCTTAAGAGTCTCCATGCTTGTAATCTCAACAGAACAGCCAATGATCGTTTCAAACATAAGTCAGATCATTCCATCCTCCTCCTCAAACCACTCCCCTCAACAATGATTTCCTATCTCAGAGTCAAATTCCTTACAATACCTACAAGATCCTGCATGATTTGCCCACCAGCCCCACACCACCTGACCTCATCTCCTACTTTCTTCCTAGCTTCCTCCACTTCACTTCAACACCTTCTGTGTGGTTCCCCAAACACAACAGGCAGGATCTAGGCCCAGGGTTTTGTGCCTGTTCCTCTGCTGGAATCTTCCTCCTCCCATCTGGTCAGCTTCTTTCAGGCCATGCTTAAATGCCACCTTATCGGGAAAGCCTTCCTTGAACATCCTATAATATGTAGTATTTCTACACACACACACACACACACACACACACACACACACACACATACACACACACACAAATTCCTTAACCTCCTTCCCCACTTGTTGCCATTACCTCCATAGTATTTGCCAGCTTGTATTATACTATATATTTACTTAATTATGTTTATCTGTCTCCTTGTAATTAGAATGTAAACTTCATGACGGCAGAGATTTTTTTCATATTTATTCACTGCTCTACCCTCAGTGCCTAGAGAGGACCTGGTACAGAGTAGGCACTGTTGGGTGGGTGGATGGATGGATGGATGGAGTCACTTAGGCTCAGAAACAAGCCTACAGAGCAGAGGGCTTCCAGGGGAGAATTTTTGGAACAACTCCATCTTGAAGAGCACTTCTTCCCACCTGGGGGATAACCACTAATGACCTTCAGAGAAGCGGTTCTAGAAAGTAGAGCACAATGGCACTTCATTCTTGCTGCCATTCGCGTGCCATTCTCCTTAGTTATCTGGGATGCTTGGCCCTGTGGGGAGCTGAGATGGATACTGAGTGTCCTGTGAATGTGGAACTGTAATTGCCATGAGCTGTGCTCCTTCCTCAAGTTTCCCTCCTCAGGACATAGAATCTCCACTCTCCAAGCTACTCAAGTTGAAAACAGGAAGTCAGCCTTAAAACCCCTCACCCTCATCACACACACACACACACACACACACACACACACACACACACACACATCCAATCCATCAACAAATCCCTTCACTATGCCAAAATCACTCTCAAATCCACCTACATTGGCTGCTCCACCACCACCCCAACCCAAGCCCTCATCCACATGACGTCATAATGTGTCTCAGAAGCAGATGAGGGTTTGGCAGGTATACAGAATCCAATATCAGGCATCTGAGAATGGTGCCCAGTCAGGAAGATCATGAAAATTCAGAATTCAATTATACAGAAAGAAGTGGCTGACGAAAGTCAGCCATAACCTCAGCAGGGGGTACAAAATTCCATCCACACAGATCAGACAAAAGAATTACAGAAAGATCTAAAGAATTGATGGACAGGCATTGAAGCATCTTCAGTGCCAGAGAGGATGGTAATAGATGTTCTAAAGAACAAAAGAAATGACAAAATCCAGCCTAGCCATGAGGAACGTTTACTATACCCTCAGTAAAGGTGCTGGCTTCTGTCTACACAAGTAACACAGAAGAATCATTTGAGGGTATAATCAGAACCTAGAAGCCACTACTCCATTTTGAAGGAAGTGAACTCCAAGCCTCCTGCTGTCATCTCGACTGTGAAAATAGAGCTCCACGTACCCAGTCATGGCAGAGTGGACTCACCCCTGAGATGTGCAGGCCCAGGTCTCAAGTGCCTTTTGGCCAATAAGCAACCCCTTACTGCTGGGATGGTGACTGGGTAAAGACCATAAATAACTGGCCTAGTAATCTCAATGTGTTTAAGATAATAACACTGTACCCTAGTGGGTACACCACAGAATGGTTATAATTAAACATAGATAGGAAGCTGTAGATCAAGCATGGAATATTAATCCTCAATACTGCAAAGATTAGGAATATGTTTGTAACCACTGGAATCATCCATATTATTTGGAAGTTCAAGTGTTTATATTTTTAATAGGGCTTATTAGAGCCTACAACAGACTACCCTTATGGCTGCAATATAAAGCGTGTAATTAAATAATTTATTTCATACTTGTGATTTTGAGTTGAGAGATGAAAGAGAATTTGGCTAAGTTAGCAGAGAATATTGGGATGTTTAACACATCTTGATTTTCCTGTATTTGTTAGCTTAATTTGTTATACTTACAGCTGTGAAGTACTTTGGAAGGTTCTGAGTGTTAGACTAGGCATGTAGAGCACTTCTAAAAATTCGATATATGAAATTAATAAAAGCAACTTAAATTGTCTACAAAAATTTAATCAACAAAGTTGGGAAATGCGACTGATTATTTAAGGGCAGTCTATTCCACCTCATTAAGCATTAAGCAAGGACCTCTTAAATTTTGCTAACTTAGAAGTAGGATGAGTGAAGCAAAAGGCTGATAGGAAACCAATTTTTTAATTTGTTGCTCTACTGAACTAACATTCTTTAAAAATCAAAGGAGGGGCTCCTGGGTGGCTCAGTCGGTTAGCCCAACTGGCTCAGTCGGTTAGTCCAACTCTTGATTTCGGCTCAGGTCATGATCTCAGGATCGTGGGTTCAAATCCCGTGTTGGGCTCTGTGCTCAGCATGGAGTCTGCTGGAGATTCTCTCCTTCTCCCTCTCCCCTTGCCCCTCCCCCCACTCACGCATGTGTGTACTCTCTAAAATAAATAATCTTAAAAATAAATTAATTAATAAAAATCAAAGGAACTTCAAATGGCTTCCTACACAGAACTTCTGCTGCAGATGTGAACAAACTCACACCAACAGAAGTCATCCTCATCTCTCACCCTGATGACCACAATATGCTCCCCTTGGGCTCTCCACTTCCATTCTTTCCCCATCCTCTCCATTCTTCCACTGCAGCCACCTGAAAACTTTCCAAGAGCTTCCCATGATAACTGGAATAAAATCCAAAATCCTTACATGTCCTGACAGATGTCCCCGTGATGGGGCCCCTGCCTTTCTCCTGAGGTCCATCCTGCGCCACTTGTGACCTTGTCTCTGTGCTCCAGCCACACTGACTCTCTTTTGTTACCTCAAATGTTCTATCCTCATTTTTGCCTCAGGGCTTTTGCATATGATATTACCTCTCCTAGGGTTTCCATTCCACCCACCCTTAACTGGCCAACTCCCACCCATCCTTTAGGTCTCAGTTAACCTGTCCTTCCTTAGGGTAGACTTGCATTAACCCAGAGTGTAAGTTTGGTCTCCAGTCATACTGTTTCATAAAATCCTATAATTAATCCTTCATAGCTCTTATCATACTTTTTAATTACATACTTATTATACACGATTATTTAATGCTTTTCTCTCACACAAGATGGTATGTTCCATGAGGCCAAGTAGTACTGGATGGGTGAATTAGCAGTGGCAAACCCTTTGCTGATGGCCTAGGAAGCATCTCTCCACCCCCTCCCACCTTTACTCTAAAACATGAGCTGGATTCTACCAGGATTCCAGGTTAAGGGTCAGGGGTCAAATCCAGCCTGCTGCCTGTTTTTGCAAATAAAGTTTTACTGCAACACAGCCATGCCCATATATTTTCATATGCTCATGGCTACTTTTGCTGTACCAGTACAGCTGGACAAATGAGATGGAGGTTTGTGTGGCCCACAATACTTAAAATATTTACTTTTGAGGATAAGATGTTACCTATGTCAGTATGCAAATGTCCCTGGAGAACTGGCATATAAGCTCCAGATGTTTTTCTCCCCAGCAAGACCAGTCCAGACAGCTCCCATTATGCAGGCCCAATTGGTTCTCCCTGCCCCCTCCTCACTTCCCTATAAATTGGTGAAGCAACTCAGCAGAATATTTCTGAACAGAGAATATTCTCTTCCAGAAGACATTGGTGAAGCACCCCCCACGGTGCACCCAGGGGTGACTGGTCCAATAATGCTTCTCCATGGGACAAGGACGGTTGGGGGGGGTGAGCTGCTATAAGTTTTTCCTCCATAAGCCTATTGCTATCCAATATGTCTTCCCACCCTCTTAACTCGACGACTACTAAGGAAGGAAGAAATGAGTAAGTGGGGAAATGACCTGCAGGTGGCTCTGGTACTTCACCAGTGACTCATCAAATGAGGCCCTACTGGGATCGCATTGAGGGTTTGGACTACTTTTTGCTTTATGGAAGATAATACATTGGCATTTTTTGAGAAAAGCAGTGCAAACTGAATTTCCCATTGTTATTTTCTTTTGCTATGAGTTTATTTCATTACTTGTAGAGGTAGGTGTTTGCTTTCTCTGATATTTTTGATAGGCTCTTATTCACTGGGCAGGCATTTGGGCTCAAAGATCTCTTTACAAAGAGAAAGAACACTTGGAGCCAAGTTGGAAATTAATGGCATGTTCAGCTTAAGGTGGCAGACAGAACCCCTAACTTTAGAACTCCTCCTGTCCAAACCTCACTGAAATAATAATTTTGAAGAAACCAAAGAGAAGGAGTTCATGGCAGGAAGATCGACAGCCTAGAGTTTTCATTGAATTTCTGGAAGATGGAAAATGAACAGAGTGCTGTGAACAAATCAAACATGGCAGAGGTGGCCAGGACCCAGGACGCCCCACGGAGGAAGCAGCAGAGGAGGCTCTGGGCTCTGGGTGGCAGGTGGGGAGAGCAGGAGTGAGATATGGGTGGGAATTCTGAAGATGCGTCAGCAAGCAGCTGTAGGCAGACGTCTTTGTCTTACCCGTTCCCAGCAGTGTGAAGGTAAAAACTTGCCCCAGACAAAGCAGAACAAGCAAGCCAGACTTTACTTAAGACTGTTGCAATAGGGAAGAGAGAATGAGCTCAACCCCCTTGAAACAAAAGGCAGGAGGATTCTTAAGTGCTGGGGTGAGCTGAGGAAAGGACCGAAGGACCTTAGGGGAGGTGGTCTATAAGATGTGTCCAGCACATCAAGAGATTCCTGAGTTTGTAAACGTGCTTTTCTGTGATTAGACCATCTGTGTTTGTTAATCGGCACCTATTAAAGCTAGGTCCCCACTGTCCCACAGAGACTGGGATATAAGGGTTCTGTTTTCCTTGATGATCACATTTCAAATGAGTGGCTTCAAGGTCCTTGAGACTTGGGCCTACCAGGTCCTTCCTGGGTAGTAAAACTGGCAAGAGTCTACGAGATTTTTATATATTTCAAAGGGGCAGAGAAAGACTTTACAATTTCAAGTTTTCTAAAGTAAATGCTCGAAGAAGGGGAGGCCAGGGATTACAGGCAGAAAGAAACCCAAGATTTGGTAAAGTTAAGGGAAACATTTAAGGTCATCTCAGTCACAGACCAGAGTTTATTCCTAAGAATTATACTAAATTGTATTGAAGGGAGACTAAGGGCTTCCGATGGGGTTGATAACCTAGTAAAGCCCCATGCACTGCAGTTTGGGAAGGGTTCTCATTCTGCTCCCACCTGCCAGCTAACGTGACCCACCTGGGTACACTCAGCACTCAGTTGGCCCTCCCATTTGGAGGAGAACCCTACAAGGACAGTAGACCTAATTATATCTGAGCAGATGCAAGCCCATGCAAGATTACTCAACTTACCCTTCCAAATATGAACAAAAGAAGGAGGATTCGCAGACATGGAGGGAGGGACATCTTTACATGGCCCCCAAGAGCCTGAGCATTTTGGCACCTGCCTTCCATACCACCCTTTCTGATGCCTCTCTGCTCCTTGCTCTCTGTGATCTGACCACAGGACCCTTCTCTGAGCTCCTCAAACACATCAAGTTCTTTCTGGACTGAGGGTCTTCACAAACGTTATTTGTCCACTAAATCTCCCTTCCCTCCGGTCTGCACCTAGCTGAGAGGTCTCATGAGGGCACCCTCACTGACACCCCCAACCAATCAAAATCTCCTTTCGTACCCTCTCACAGCCAGGACCAGCTCCATACTTTGCAGGGACCAGCAGAAAATGAAAACACAGGACTTCTTGTCCAACAGTGATTAAGAAGACAACAGCGAAGCATTTAACCCAGCATAGAGCCCTTCTGAACACAGGGCTCCATGTAACTACACAGATTTCATGCCGACGAAGCCAGCCCTGCTTGCGGCATGACCTGATTTTCCTTTATGGCATATATAATAATTGGCAATGAAAGATTGTGTGGTTGTATGTATAATGTCTGCTTCCCCCTGCTTTTATAATCCACCAGTGTAGATAGCATTATGTACCACCGCCAGCACCCTCCCCCCAGCCCATCTTGCCGGGTGCTATATCAGCAGCATTGCAGGTTCACAGTCTATACCTGCTGAATGTCTGAATGACTGGGAATACACGAGTCAGTGATTCCATAAATCAGTCCGGGGATGATGAACGCACTGCCTCTTCATCCTCAATGCAACACCACCAGAGACAGTCTTCTGAACAAATGGGGTGTCTGTTTGGACCTTACACTACTTTGTTGGCCTCTGGGAATGGATCAACCCAAATTACATGGATAAAGCAATGCTTGGTGTATATTTTCCTTGACTTTGTTGATATAATCTTTTCTTAATACTAAGTAGGAAAGGGGAGTTGATTTCTCCTGTATTTTTATTGAAATTTTATTAGTCTATAGAGAAATTCTGGAACAAAATATCAAAGTGAACAAAAAAAAAAACTTTGGAAAGTATATTGGCACTTAATGGATTCAGATGGCCCGGAAGAGTATTTCTGCAACTAACCCCCTGAGAAACTTCCAAAGGTCCCAGAGCACACTTGCACGAGCAGAGTCATCAAACGGGGTTTGAGATGGTAGGAAATCAGAAACACCCCAGGAGAACAGAAAGTATATGCATCCAGTGGAAAGTGGGCGGCAGTCCAAATCAATGCCCTGGATTTCTATCTAGCCGCTGCTGAGTTGTTTAAAAGGGACAGAGGCAGGACGCCCAGGTGGCTCAGCTGGTGAAGTGCCTGCCTTCGGCTCAAGTCATGATCCTAGGGTCCTGGGATCAAGTCCCGCATAAGACTCCTAGCTCTGCAGGGAGCCTGCTTCTCCCTCTGCCTGCCACTCCCTCTGCTTGTGCTCTCTGTCTCTCTGACAAATAAATAAATAAATAAAATCTTTAAAAAATAAAAATAAAAGGAGACAGAAGGATTACAATTTATCACACTTCACCATCTCTGTACATTAAAAGCACACACACAAAGCATTAGTGAGTGTTCGAGAATCCATGTCTAAACAAAGGTACACATTGAACACAACAGAATGAGAGCCCACGGGGAAGGAGAATGGGCACAGACTTGTGGGATAAAGGAGGAAAACAACAAAATTCTATAGTGACCTGGACTCAGCTGACGCCGCCGAGGGGTCGTGAATCGAGGGGCAGGATGAACTCAGGGTTAGCTTCGGATGTTTAAGGAGGCAAGCAAGGAAAAGAAGAAGGGAGAGAGGGAAGGAGGAAGAAAGGGACGAAATTCAGTATCTATTTTTCTTGTGAGTGGTCTGACCTAAGCTGCTTTGACATCTCCAAGGCAGAGCCAGGAAGGGTTGGTGCTGTCACACGATGCTGGACAAGATGTAGGGAATAAAGGATGGTGCCCTGAGTCTATGTCAAGGAAAAAAGGAATGAACACAAGAAGGACTGGGGGAAAAGCAAGAGATGAGGCCATGACATTGGGCTGCTCTTTATCTGCTGGAAGCCACGTAGTGGGTCCCATAGGAGAAGGCACCAGGTGACGGTATTAAGAGAGCCTCCAGTGAGCAAGCACCATATTGAGGCACTGTGCAAGCTATTTTACTTTGATCACCTCAACAATTTGCCAAAACAGGAACTACTATCCCAGGTATAAGCATGGAAACTGAGATTCAGAGAGGTTAAGTGTCTTGCCCCATGACACCCAGCTAGTAATGTCAATGGAGAAATTCACATAACGACCTGAGGAGCCAGGCACCTGGCTTGTCGTTTTAACTTTGCCACTTACTTTTTTTTTTTTTTTTCCTTTTTGGGTCAGGAGCAAAGTTGCGTTCTTTTTCCCTATAAAACGTGACGGTACCCACGTTATAACGCAAAGGGTTATAACGATGTCATCTGTCCCTCACTGCCGATATGGCAGAGACTCAAGGACATGTTGTAAATTCCAGCCCCAACTAAAGTTAAACCAGGCACAGGGGCTCCTCTCTGTGTGTCCATACTCTTCCCAGCTCCCAGGGAGGGGAGGGGGGGTGGGGGGATTGGTGGCTGTTCTATAACAGGGTCCTCCTCCCTCTGAATCCTGCCTGGCTGCCAAGGGAAAGGGCCCAGATCATAAAATCCAACTTTATCCCTCCTCTCTAGACCCTGGGATTTGGCTTTTACTCTACGGCGTTGCAAAAAGCAGAAGCAATAGTCCAACTATGTGTCTTGAGGTTTGTTACTTTTAACTGGAAGGGCGTGTTATCGAAAGTTCAGAGAAAACCAGTTTTCCCGGGCAGGGATGGAACTGGGTGAGTCAGGGACGCTGCTCTGTTCCTCTTTGAGGCTCCAGAGGTCCAAAGACAGAAAGTGCTGTGGCAGATACTGGGGGAAGGGAGGGGGCAGGAAGAAAAAGTTGGTGGGAAGCAAACAGGTCTGCTTGAGGCTCTTTAGGTGGTGCTGAGGCCTGAGTTGAGCCCCAAAGAAGGGTCTCAGGGACCTTGAAGGGGCTTCTGCGTCCAGCGCATGCCCAGAAGCAGCCCTTGAGGAAGCACCTGCTGACCACTCCCAGGAAGAGACAGATGTCCCGTGGTCTACATAGATCAGAGTCCCTGTGTGTCATGGATACCTCGAATGGGGACAACTTTGGGGAACAAATTACATAGCAGTCTCGTGCTCGGTCTTGAATTCTGGGGGCTAGTTTGTCCTCTGCTCCTGGATAAAACTCACAGCAGTCCCCACGATTTCCCTGGTTGCTCTCAAATAATGCCAACCATTCTGCAGTCACTTAAGTCACAAATCACAGTATCAGTATAAATAAATGAATAAAATTACAATTCCGTGTGTAAGTTTTATTTCGATCTTGCCTCAGTGACACCTTGGGCCCCTTGCAGGTGGAAAGCCTGCAGTCAGGGGTGGAGGGCTTTCCCCACCTGTTCTTGGGCTTCCCCTGCCCTTGCATTTCTGACCCTTTCGGAGTTGGGGTGCTGGAAGATAGAAAAGGTCAGGCCTCATATGGTCCCATTTATATCAGATGCCCAGAAGAGGCAAATCCATAGAGACAGAAAGTAGATTGGTTGCCAAGAGCTGTGGGGAGGGGAAATGAAGGTGAGTGCTAACGGGCACAGGGTTTCTTTTGGGGGAGAAAGGACCTGTCAGTAATGGTATAAAGATTACTTCAGGGGCACCTGGGGGGCTCAGTCAGTTGGGCGTCTGACTTGATTTCGGCTCAGGTCATGATCCCGGGGTCGTGATACTGCCCCCCCGCCCCAGCTCCGCTCAGCACAGAGTCTACTTAGGATTCTCTTTCTTCCTCTGCCCCTCCCCCAACTTACACTCTTAATTAATTAATTAATATCTTTTTTAAAAGGATTACTTCGAAGGGAAAACATCTGAGCTACAACAGAGGCAGAAAGAAAGCTTATCTGAGCGTCCCTTACGGACTAAAGCAGAGCTCTATCGGAGTCAGCTGCCCCAAAGCCCACCTCCAGGGGCACTTCAAACAAACAAACCTGTGTAAATGATCCTCATTAGAACTCTCCATCCCCTGAAGCTCTAGCCTCCCCCTACCACTTAAGCTGGTATATAAACTATTATCCTACCTGGGTGGGGAGTTCTCTCTCTATATGGAATACTCCCACAGGCAAAATAAATTTTTCCCCTCTCAACAGGGGTGATTAAAATGTCCAGGAACTAGATAGTGGTGATGGTTGCACAACCTTGTGAATACATACAAAACGACTGGATTTAAAAGAGTAAATTTTAGGATATGTGAATTTTATCTCCATAGAAATAAAAGGTGAGGGGAACTAGGAGGTTCCTACATGCCTGGTCTATCCTGGACATCTAGCCCTGATGCTCTGGGCTTGGCAGGAATTTGAAGCTGACCCTTTCTCTTAATATGCCCACCACCCACCCACCTCCCCCTGGGACCAGTCACCTGCAGCTCCCTTAGTTTGGGCTGGATGCTTTTTCCTTCTCAGCCCTGAAAAATACCGTGTCGATTCCTTCTCTTTGCAGGGGGCTGTTCTTCCTTCCAGGTGGTCCTCTTGGACAGGACCTGAGAAGACCCCAGACTGGCACTTCCTCTGGCTCAAGTCTTACTTCTGGCCCATGGGAAACACACGCTCTCTGCCCCAAACGAGCCATCCAATGCAACAACTCTCCCTTTGTGCCACCCTCAAAGCAGCTGGCTAGACCATCCCTCTCCCTTTAGATTTTCTAGACCGAGTCACACAGCTGCCCACTGTGTCCCCCAAATTGCGGAGTCATCTGGTTGAAGCCCCCTTTCCAACATTAGGTGTAAAGAAAAAACATCTCCAGCCTTCCCTATGAGAAGTAGAATTTTCGGCATTACCACAGCCTCTCTGAAACCTTCTTCCCTAATCTTCTACTCCCTCCCACCTTTAATGCTTTCAGTGTGAGTTCAAGGGTTAAAAATTACAACGAACCTTCTTTGTGAATCTGCATCAAGGTGGCATCATGCCCAGAAGAGTGGCATTTACCATCTTTTTTCACATCTTTTGGAAAGAGGAGGGCAGTTGCCAATCCAGTAAAGGGGAAAGTCAGGAAATCAGTAGAATCAGTCTCTGTGTCCCTCAGCTTCCCCATTTAGGCCCCTTTAGAGCAACCCCACAGCCCTAAAGTCCTTAGTTGCTCAGTATCTTCAATTGTATTCTCCTCAGGTGCCATCCTAAAATTAACTCTCTGAGTCTCTTTTCATACTAAAGTGTGAATGACTAACCAAGGCCTTCACAGGTTTTGAAAGGCCAAAACCAGAAATTGGGAATCAGACATGAGGTGGGGAACAGCTAGTGACTTCTGGGATCTGGGGTCACCCAAGCCTTCCAAGAAGGATGGAACAGGGACACGATCTTTTGCTTCTCCCTGGTATTCTTGGTACCAAGCAGAAGGCTGGACACAGAGTTGGCACTTAGTTAATACATATATAAAGATGAAGAGAGGGATGAATGGATGAATAGGTGGATGAACACTCTAACAGGAAGATCCCACCAATTTTTCTCTTTGCCCCAGGCTCCAGTACGGTGTAGCACAACACTGTTACTAATCCTGTCTTGATTTAAGATTTTGATTTTTTTTATTCACTGTGGAATTTTTTGGCATTAATTTTTATTTTTTTAAGATTTATTTATCTGAGCGAGAGAGAGGGAGATCACAAAGGGGGAGGGACAAAGGGAGAAGGAAAGAGTCTCAAGCAGACTCTGCACTGAGCACGGAGCCCGACGCGGGGCTTGATCTCACAACCCCCAGATCACAATCTGAGCCGAAACCAAGAGTTGGACGCCCAAGCGACTGAGCCACCCAGGCGCCCCAGCATTAATTTTGATGTTTAAAATATTTTATTAAAATACTGTTTGGGGTGCCTGGGTGGCTCAGTCGTTAAGCGTCTGCCTTCGGCTCAGGGCTGTGATCCCAGAGTCCTGGGATTGAGCCCCACATCAGGCTCCTCCGCTGGGAGCCTGCTTCTTCCTCTCCCATTCGCCCTGCCTGTGTTCCCTCTCTCACTGGCTGTCTCTGTCAAATAAATAAATAAAACCTTTAAAAATAAAATAAAATAAAATAAAATAAAATAAAATAAAATAAAATAAAATAAAATAAAATAAAATAAAATAAAATAAAATAAAATAAAATATTGTTTGTCTCAACTTATCAAGGTTTTTGGTGCCCTGTGAAGTTTTGTACCCAAAACCAGTGCCTCACTCACCACACCCTATTCCAGCCCTGCCCAGAGTAAGGAATTAATAAATGGTAACTATTGTTAAAATTATTATTACTGTATAGATAAGACATAATAGGACAATTATAGGCTTTAGAGTCAGACGGATTTAGGTTCCAACCTGGCTCATTCATTGATCAATCATTTGTTTATACAGGTAGTCAATGATTTTTTTTGAGAGCCTCTTCTGTGCCACCCATTTTCGGAACATGCTGGCACACAGCAGTGGGCAGAACACCCTGTCTCTGCTTTCAGGGATCATCTACTCTAGACACCCCGGCACAGACCAGCTTGTGACCTTCCGTGAGTCACTTAGGCTTCCCAAACCTCATCTGTAACAGGGCAATATTGATCATATCCGCCCGATTGCACAAAGGTCGGGAATTATAGCAATTAGTTATGTCAATAGACACAAACCCACACCCCAATACCCAACACAATGCCCCATCTGGTGTGATTCGCAGTTTCAAGGACAGAGGCTGAGAAAGGGTAAGTATCCCGTGTAGGGTCACACAGCCGTCAGAAGCAGAAACAAAGACAAATCTAGTCTTTCTGTTTCATACTCAAGGCTCTGCTCTGCTGGGTGGATAGACAAACCTCCCCTTCCCAGCCCAGCATCTTCCTGAGACCTTGGGGGAAATGGTGAGGACAGTCCTGCCCTGTTGTGGCCTGCCCTGGGCACCCACAGAGGCATAGTCCTGGCTTGGGGAGGATCTGAGGGAAGGAGTGGACAGGAGGGCTTAGTAAAGGAGGAAGAGAAGTATCAGAAAAAGATAAATTTAAAAATAGAAGGAGAAAGAGGCATCCAAAAGGGGGCCAGGCCATGTCCTCTCTGTGGTCTTGCTGCCTCCACCTTCTGCCATCCAGATACTCTTGGGGACAGAGAAGCAGGTCCAAGTCTCCTAGTGGACACAGCCCAGCTTCATACCACCCTTCTCCTGGCAGAAGCAAAGGTTGTGCATACGGTCTCTCTTCTGTCTCTTAGAAAATCCCACAGGGTTTGTGACAAGTTCTTTTAAGACCATCCTTGCTGGGGCGCCTGGGTGGCACAGCGGTTAAGCGCCTGCCTTCGGCTCAGGGCGTGATCCCGGCGTTACGGGATCGAGCCCCACATCAGGCTCCTCTGCTATGAGCCTGCTTCTTCCTCTCCCACTCCCCCTGCTTGTGTTCCCTCTCTCGCTGGCTGTCTCTATCTCTGTCAAATAAATAAAATCTTTAAAAAAAAAAAAAAAAAAAAAAAAAAGACCATCCTTGCTGTCCTGAAGCAGTTGACCTCCAGTGGTGGTAAGAAGCCAAGAAGTCAGCAAGGCCTGGTGAGAGAGAGTGGGTACTTTCCAGGGGAGGTGTAGACTTCTGAACACCTGTCAGTTGCACAGACACAGGGAGAGGCTGGGCCTTCTGGCCTGGGCTGGACCTGCAGGGACATGGGGGCGGGGATGTCTATCCCAGTGGGTAGAGAGGGCCTGAGTCCGGGAGGGAGAAGATGGAAGATGGGAGTTGGCTGAGGGGTGCATGAATCATGGAGGAAGACACTGTCTGGGGTTCTGGGGACGAGGACAATCCTTTGGAAAGGAGACTGGCCCCAATCTAGAAATTTCCAGGATTCCATAAGGAGGGTAGCTGAAGGGAAGTTTCATTCCTAATCCTCTGCCTCTTACTCCTCAGCTTCATCACCCAAAAGAGCAACGCATCTGGGCCTACCCCTGCGGTGCCTGGATCCATGCCTACACAATGACTGGGAACAGGTTAAAAACCGTTAAGCAGGGTACTTGGCTGGCTCGGTGGTAGGTAGAGCATGTGACTCTTAATCTCAGGGTCCTGAGTTCAAGCCCCACATTGGGTGTGGAGCCTACTTAAAATTTAAAAAATTGTTTTAATTTAAAAAATAATGATATTTAAAAAGAAAAAACCATTAAGAACTTCCATTCAATTACAGAGAATATAAAAGCAAGCGCAGGGCCCCCTGAGCATGGGGCTCTGCAACCATACAGCTCACACACCCATAAAGCAGGCCTCAACCTAGGGCTCAAAGCGAAATAACCACGATGCAGTGGGGCATTTCAGCTCAGGATGCAAGAAGAGCAGAGGCCACAGCCACCTCCTCCCCATTCCCCTCCCCTCCACCAGCCCCTAGGAATTGTCCTGCCTGAATTTAACCCCAATGTCCATTTCTTTCCACTCTCATTCTTTGCACAGAATTCCGTTTGAGCAGAAAACAAGAAAGAGTCCAGGACTGGGGAACAGAAGCTCCTTTACTTTTAGTTCCATATGACAGAGAGCCCACTTAAAATGTGCTATGGGAATACTAAAATAGTTTATTGGTTTACATACTTAAAAAGAGCAAATGCCAGGGGTGTGGCTCAGGGAAAACTGGCCCCAGGGGCAAAGGACTCCCCAGCTCTTCTGCAGGTGTGCCAGGACGGGGCTGCCTCTCCCCTTCCTTACAAGCAGAGAACTACTGGGGAAGGACCCAGCCTGCTGGGCTTGCGAGGATGGGTCCACACCTGTGACAAAGGGTTGACTGAGCCCAGAGACCCTCATAGCTGCATAGGCAGAGAAGTTCCCTCAGAGAAGGGGGGCATAGTTTCCAGAAGAAAGAAGGGTGTTGGAAGAAATAAATATATATAAAGCCCCCTACTTTGCTTTTTTTTTTTAAGATTTTATTTATGTATTTATTTGAGAAAGAGTGAGAGAGCACAAACAGGGGGAGTGGCAGAGGAGAGGGAAAAGCAGGCTCCCCGCTGAGCAGGGAGCACAATGTGGGGCTCCATCCAAGGACCCTGGGATCCTGACCTGAGCTGAAGGCAGAGCCACCCAGATACCCCCCTACTTTGCTTTTTATTTAAAAAAAAAAAAAAGCCTCTTGGGCTTAAAGTATTGATATACTTTAAGGAATGTGCTTAAAGTATTGGTTACCATGTTAAATGTCTGTATTCACTCATACATTACATGTGTGGTATGGACACGCCCCACACATGCCCCAAATGTTATCATCTCCATGCCTTTGTCTTAAAGGGTGAGCTCTAGTACCAGAAGCCCTGGATTTGTATTCCAGCTTTGCCTCTTTCTAGCAGTGTGCACAAATTACTTCACTGCTCTGTGCCTCTCTACCCTGGTCTGTAAGAGAGTGTGGCAACTATCCCTATTTCACAGTGTAGTGAGGATAGAATGATAAAATATTTGCAAAACATTTAAAACAGCTCATGTCTTGCAACTACTGGTTATTAACACTATTTGCAGATACTTCTAACTAGAATGTTCTTCCTCCTTTCTCTGCATTTTAAAATGGTACAGAGTCTCGGTCCAATTTTTGAGACCCCCTTCAAAGGCTATCTCTTCTGTGATTTTTTTTCATCATCCTAATTCAAAAGGATCTCTCTCTTCTTCCTCTGAAGTCCACATGGGGCACCAGGGCCCCACAGTTCTGGACGGCAGGGACCTTCCAGTCCTCTCCAGCTCTGCCCCAACTAGAATATAATCATCCTTACTAAGACTTACAGTAGTCCTTCTTAACAAGTACTAGTAGAATTAAAAGCAACAAACCTAAAGCTCCCAACAGAGAAAGCAAAGCTCTATGCCAGATAGCTTCACTGATGAAACGTACCAAATATTTAAAGAAGGATGAACATACCAACCTCTTCCAAAACATGAAAGAGAAAGCAGTACTACCTAACTCATCTGATGAAGCCAGCATCACCCTGATATAAGAACATATGTGCACACAAAAACTTGTACATGAATGCTCATAGCAGCATATTCGTAATATCCACAAACTGGAAACAACCCAAATGCCCATCACCTGAAGAGTGGATAAACACCATTTGGTATAGCCATACAACGGGCTATCATTCAGCCGTGAAAAGGAATGAAGTATTGAAGGCTGTTACAACATGGATGAACCTTGAAAATGTTGTGTTCAGTGAAAGGAGCCAAACACCAAAGGCAACATATGCAGTATGATTCCATTTATATGGGGCATCCACAGGAGCCAAATCCCCAGACAGAACGCAGACGAGTGGTTGCCAGGGGTCAGCGGAGGGAAGAATCAAGGTGACTACTTCGTGGGTACAGGGGCTCCTTCTGGGTGATGAAAATGTGCTGGTACTAGATAGAGGCTAGAGCTACATATATTGCGAATGTACTAGATGCCACTAAATTAATTGCACACTGTAAGATGATTAATGGTTACTATTATGTCACGTGATTTTAACCTCAATAACAACAGCAAGCCTCCCTTTGAATGAGGGACTGTTACTTTTGCTTTCAGCAACTATATGAAGAAGGTGAGGCAGTCTTTACGGCCCTAAGGAGAAATCATCAATTAGCTTTTGCTCCATCACAAATCACCCTAAAATTCAGTAGATTAAATCAAGTGTTAACGAGACACCACCACACACCTATGAGACTGGCCAAAATCCAACATCGAATGCAGCAAGGGTGTGGAGCACCGGAAACTCTCATATGTTGCCACCGAGAATGCAAAATGGTTCGGCCACTTCAGAAGACAGCTTGGTGGTGTCTTACAGAACTACACACCCTTACCATGTGATCCAGCAACTGCTCTCCTTGGTATTTACCCAAGGAGTTGAAAACTTTGGTTCACCCGAAAACTTGCACACAAATGTTTACGGCAGCTTTATTCATAATTGCGAAAACTTGGAAGCAACCAAGATGTCCTTCAGTAGATAAACAGATAAATAAGCTGTGGTAGATCGAGACAGTGAAATATTCAGTACTAAAAAAAAAAAAAAATCAGCTATCAAGCCATGAAAAAGAAATGGAGGAAATTCAAATGCATATTGCTAAGTGAAAGAAGCCAATCTGAAAAGGCCACATACCGCATGATTCCAACTGTATGACATTCTGGAAAAGGCAATACTAGAGAGACCGTAAAATGATTAGTAGTTGCCAGAGGTTGGGGGGAGAGGTGGTGAATAGGCAGAGCAGAGGGGATTTTTAGGGCAGTGAAAATACTCTGTATGATACCATAATGATGGATACATACGATTATGCATTTGTCCAAACCCATAGAATGTACTATACCAAGAGTGAACCATGGGTATATGATTATACATTTGTCCAAACCCACCAAGAGTGAACCATAATGTAAACTATGGTCTGTGGGTGATGACGATGTGTCAGTGAAGGTTCATCAACTATAACAAATATCTCACTCTGGTGGCGGGTGTTGATCATGGAGGAGGCTATGTGTGTGTGGGGGTAGAGGGTATTTGGGAAATCTCTATATGCCCCTCAGTTTTGCTATGAATCTAAATCTACTTTTAAAAAGTAAAGTCATAATAAAAAATGAAAAAATTTTAAGAAGCAAGCATTTTTTAATATCTCACAATTCTATGGGTTAGATGGATAATTCTCCTGGCCTGAGCAAGCTTAACTGGGGTTCAATGGTCTAGGATAACCTCTTAGCTGGGACAGCTGGGATAACTGGGGGATCTTTCTTTCCATGTGATCTTTCAACCTTCGAAAGGCTAGCATGGGCTGGTACATGCAACAGTATAAAGACTCAACAGAAAAATGGCACACAAGTCTCAATGTGCCAGCACTTTCCAAGTCCCTGAATCACATTTTCTATTATTCCACTCACCAAAGTGAGTCACAGAGCCAAGACCAGAGTCAGTATGGAACGGACTTTCCAAGTGCATGCATATTGGATGGGAGGAATTATTACAGCCATTCTTGTAAATAATCTACTAAAGGAAGGAATAAATCAAATATTTAAACCAAGACCTAACCTCTGAGCTAGAATTTGTAGACGGGCTTGGTCCCCAGTTGAAATCCCTTTACTTGACTTGATATCACCAAGGCATACAGGAAATGGTCAGAATCATTTTACCTTGAGGCATGAAGAGTGAGTGTGAGTGAGTGTGTGTGTGTGTGTGTCACCAGAACAGATGTGGAGAGTTGCCGGTCATGTTGGGCCAGCCCTGAGCACCATCTCCCAAGACACAGAGGTATCTTTGTGTCCTCTGACAAATTTGATTTGTGTGTGTCTGTGAATGAGGAGTCCTCAAAAGCATGGGGTCCAGGGCCCAGTCCCGTCCTGCCTGGGTCTTAAAAAGTAGTACCAGTCTTGGAGCTTTGAAAATTGGGATGTGATTCCTGGCTTCTTCCACCAGGAGCAGCAGTTCCAGGAAGTCAGCCTCCTGCATGGTTTGTAGGTGTCAGTGCTGCCATGAAAAACACCATTTACGCAGCACTTTACGCATATGCAGAAGAGACAGAGCAAGAAGATCTTCAACAGTGAGTGTCAGTCCCCCATGACCAGCAGCTACCACCCTTCTGACATCTAGATATCAAGTATCAATATGGCGCCTACCCTCAAGGAGAAAATACAGCCATATGGTAACATGTTGGTTGAATATCTTGGACCCCTGCCATCCTGCAAGACAGAACAATCTGACCTTAGCAGAACGGTCACCCACTCCAGATACAGATTTTCCTTCTGTACCAGTAGTGCCTTTGCCAACACAATTGAGACAGGGAAACAAGAGACCTCATAAAGGACTGCTTTTTTGGTTCCTCTTCCTGCTTCTATTTTTGCTAGGACCTACACCCCTGCCTTTGACACATACCTTATAGTTCAGATAATATATGTCCTCCTTATAAAGGTCAAGGAGTTAATGATTTCTTTGGAGTCTTCCAGCACGATAGATAACATCTAAGGAGTTACTTGGAGAGATCACCATGTGTGTTTTCCAAGACTCCAAACACCTTGACACCAAGACCCCAGGCTCCAGGGCACAAGGAGCTAAGGACTTATGGAGGATGCCTGAGCACTCCTCCTTGTTTTGACCAGTTGCCGAATGCCTGAAAGGACACATACACCAGACCACTAACCTCCATAAAAACACCAGACACCAAGATGAATGAGATTCATTCATCTTTCTAAGTCTCCCAGACACTCTGTATCTGCTCTCTGTCTTCAATAAACTCTGCTCTCACTTGCTCTCGGCTTGCATTATATTTCTCTGTGTGCAAAGCCAAGGAATCTCTTGCTGGTCCTGCACGACCCTCCCTGGGTCCTCAGACCCAATCAGCCTGCATCACAAACATCCAAAGATTTACAGAATGCCTGATGAGATAGTATGTATACAACATGGCCTCAGGCCAAGGGATCTGTTTTGTAGACAGTAATGTGAGTCAGTGGGCATAGGAGATCCACTGGCATATACATAATTCTGCAGAAGCAGCCAGACCAGGAGAATGGTGGGGTGTTAATAATTTTGCTAAGGGGGGGCGCCTGGGTGGCACAGCGGTTAAGCGTTTGCCTTCGGCTCAGGGCGTGATCCCAGCGTTACGGGATCGAGCCCCACATCAGGCTCCTCCGCTATGAGCCTGCTTCTTCCTCTCCGACTCCCCCTGCTTGTGTTCCCTCTCTCACTGGCTGTCTCTACCTCTGTCAAATAAATAAATAAAATCTTTAAAAAAAAAAAAATAATAATTTTGCTAAGGGGACAACAGACTCAGGGTTGAGACTCTCCAGAATCCAGGATATCCACTGAACCAAATGCCGATAGATGATGCTATGTCCCCAGCATCTAGAATACATAGGAACCTCCCTTCCGGAACCTGAAGGAGGCTTTGTGAAGGATCCAACATAATAAAGCCACAAACATATTGAAGGGAAGCATGGGGTGGACTGTACCCTGTACTACTTCACGTCCTTTTGTCCCGCTGCTTACCTCACCCACTGCTCAGCCCTCACTTTTCTTAGATTTACACAATCTTCATGCAGGTGTCATGCCTCAGCCTGCCTTTGAGAACACTAGCTTCCTGATCTAGCTTCTTTGATCCTGAGGTGTGGAGCCCCTGCAAGAACATAACACACATGCAAGAGCAAACAATTTCTGTGATCTACCATTGGCCAATGAAGGGTTGTCCCCATCATCTATTGCTGTGTCACAAACCACCCAAGGTTTAATGGTATAAAATGACAACTATTTTGTTCTACTCACAAATTCTACAGGTCAGAAATTCAGACAGGGAAGAGCAGGGATGGATTGTCTCTGCTCTGTGATGCCTGAGATCTCAGCTGGGAAGACACAACTAGCAAGGAGGGACTGAAATCTAGAACAGTGTTGTCCAATAGAAATATCATGCAAGTCATACACAAAATTTTCAATTTTTTAGTTGCCACATTAAAAAAGCAAAAAGCAACAGATGAAATGAATTGTAATAATATATTTTCTTTAACACAATATATCCAAAACACGTAACCAATGTAAAAAATTATCCAGATATTTTACATGGGAGGGGGTAATTAAATCCTTGAAACCTGGTGTGAAGTTTATACTTTCAGAACATTCCAGTGTGGACTTGCCCCATTTAAAGTGTTCAGTAGCCACATGTGGTTACTCGTTCCTAGATTGACCAGTACAGATCTAGAGGCTTCCTCACACCCACATCTGGCACCGAGGCTGGGATGACCTGAGGGCTATGCTCATTTGGGACTATTGACCAGAACTTTGCCTATGGTTTGGGCTTCCTCACAGCACAGCAGCCTCAAGCTAGTCAGTCTTCTTATCTGGTGGGTCAGGGCTCCAAGAGTGTTCCAGTGACTAAGGTTAAGTCCATGACTTTTCATAACACAGCCTCAGAGGTCACATGGGATAAGCGATTGATTGAACAAGCCACAAGCCCCTCTCCATTTCTAGGGCAGAGAACATAGACACCACCACTGGGTGAGAGGAGTGTCAAAAAATTTGCAGCCATATTTTAAAAGTGCTGCAGGGATAAAAGCCAGAGATAAATGCTTCCCCTCTCTTCCGCCTGGTGAAATATTCCGAGATAACTTCATAAGGCTCTTCAAAAAAACTCTCAGCAGAGAGGTGCTGAGGAATAATGAGATTGATACATTTTTGCAAGTAGAGCCAACAGTATTTATTAATGGGTGAACGCGGGGTGTGAAACAAAGCGAGGAGTCAAGGATCAGGAGTCTGTGTGAGGAATCACACCACTGGTTTACAGGCTATTCCTGCACTGGAAGTGCTTTACTCCTGGGGCAAACACTCTGACTTAGAGGATGAAATTAACCTCCTGGAGGAAGGGTCCTTCATGAAATACTCTCTCTGTGTGCCTGTATCCCTTGGGCAGTTGGGAAAGCATGAAGTCTCCTTTACTATCTACTTCCTGTTGCATTCCCAGCCTTGTTCCCTTTTTCAGAAATAGCATGTTGCCTATTGTATAGCCAAAGGACGGCACTCTGAACCTCTGCCCTGTGACTTCCTGGTCTTCCTCTCTTATAAATACAAGGGCAGAGCTGGGATCCCGGAGAGTCAGAGAACAAGAGAGCCAGGAGTCCTCAGACCAGCTCTGCCTGCTATCGGGAAGATGAAGATCTTCACGGCTGCCCTCCCCTTCCTCATTCTTGCTACTGCCCTTGGATCCCAGGTCGAGGTCGTTCATGGTGAGTTCAGTGAAACTTCCCACTGGTGACGCGGTGCACGGTAACTCGTGAGCTGGGGAGGAGACGCAGAAGGGCACCTTTGTCCTCTGACATCGTCCCCTGCCCCAGGCGGGGATGTGAATTTGGCACTTGTTTAAAAAGCAGCACCAACAGGCTATAGACCTCTCTCTCTGGGAAAACTGTGTACAAATGACTGGTCCCCCTTGAGGAAATAACTCTCTCCCTTTTCATGACCAGAATTATTCGATGCCTTCTCTTAGCTGACATAGAACTGTTAAGTGCTAAATCAAAAGAACTATAGTAAAATTGTAAATTTGCAGAAAGCAGCATAGAATTCTACAATGTTAGTGTAATATTATCATTTTAGAGAGGAAATGAGACAAGCCCTGAAAGTGCCTCACCCAAGTCCACCTAACCATTCTATTTATTTAACAAACAAATAGCTAGTTCTTCCTATGTGCAGGCAGGCACTGTTCTAAGTGTCTTATGGACTTCATACATTAGATCCTCCTAACAACCCTGGGGGGCAGACTATCCGCAACTTGTATAGTTCTGCCTATTATATTATTGTTCTCATTTTCCAAATGAGAAAACCTTAGACAACTTGATCAAGATCATATAGCTATTAAATGGTGGAATGAGGGTAGGAGCCGGTTAGGAAGCTGCTATGGAAAGGCAAGGTCACTTAAGATTTTATTTTGCAAGCCCCACACACATCATAGCAAGCATATCAGGTCTACACACATGCCTCCTTAAATAGAATTCATGTGTAACTATTTAAGAAATGATCTAAAAGTTTAGTTGCCTTTGCCTCATTAGCCTAATGCAGGTCCACAATCCCTTCTCCAAAACTCTGGGGTAGGATGTGTTTTGGAATGCAGAAGTATTTAGTTTTTAAAAACATAATACAATATGATCCAGCAGTTCCACTCTGGATATATACCCAAAAGAAATGAAAGCAGGTACGTGAAGAGAGATGCATACACCCATGCTCAGCACAGCATTATTGATAATAGCCAGAAGGGGAGAGCAACCCGAGAGTCCATCAACAAATGAATAGATTTTTTTAATGGGGTATCCACATACAATATATTATTCAGCCTTAAAAAGGAAGGAAATTCTGACACGTGCTACAAAAGGGACAACCTTGAAGACATTATGCTAAGTGAGATAAACCTGTAACAAAAGAACAAACACTGCTTGGCGTGGCCTGGGGCTTGGGGGCGGGGAAAATGGGAGTGATTGCTTCACGGGCACAGAGTTCCAGTTTTGCAAGATGGAAAACGTTCTGTGGATGGGTTGTGGTGATGGTTGCGCAATACGTGAATGTGTTTCGTTCTACGGATCCGTATGCTTTTGCACATGCTCACAATTGTGTCGATTATGTCTATTTCACATTTTCAATAACATAAATGACATTTTTTAAAAGATAACACATACCTGGACATTACTTAAGGTCGCTGGCAGAGTCTGAGACGTGTACTTCAATCAAACGTGGTAGTATTTCTGCGGCAAACACAAATAGTCATACTACTAGGATAAATAAAGATCGTGAATAGCCTCACTTCACTTTGGGTGACATTGTGCCACTGAATCAGTTAACAAAAAATTCTGCTGTTTCCTGAGCCCTTGTGGATTCCAGAAATGTATAGAAAGTATTGTGGCATGTTTCACATTATGTACCCATTCAACCGATTTATTCATATCGGATCTACAGTTTGCTTTTGGTATTTCAAAGTCAGTCGGATGGATTCACGTCTCTGACAGTCTCAAGAATTTCCTGAAACACCCCAGGGCCCTGAGAGAGAAAAGGGGCCTGGAGGCAGACCTCGAACCCAGACTGGGGTCCAGTGGTGCAACATCATCACCTCCCTACCAGGGGATGGGGCTGAGACATGAGACCAGAGGAGACATGGAGACAAGGCTGCCTCAGTGATTTCTCTCCCCTCCTTGTTTGTTTCTCCCAAATAGAACCCATGGTGGTGAAAATTCAGCATGAACCATTCATACATATGGAAGGTAAAGGTATATAATATAACATTATATTATAGCATATGTTTAAAAGCAGCAGCTGCACAGATCTGCTCAATGGCTTCAGAACACCTCATTTACAGGGTGGGGGTAGGGGGAAGGTGGGGAGGGTCCTGAAGTTGGTGAATGTCCCAAGAAAGATCAGGATGGACTGTTAGAGGTGACCTCTAGTCCACCCAGTTGTCTCTAGAGTTGGCTCACCTGGGGGCAGAGGTGCTCACTGATGCCTTCCACAGAAATGAAATACTCCCTCTTCTATTGGAAATGGCCGTGGCACTGTTACGGCCTTGCCTGTGTGCCCTCACATAGCTCAGCCCCAAGGAGAGTGAAGCAGGTGCAGGCCGAGAGGGAGAACATCCTCCTGGAGTCCTGTGCCTTCTCACCCTCCCCAGGACTTTGGAGGAAAGAGGGAAAGGACCTAGTCTTCCTTGAAAAGAGACCCAGTCCTTAAATGGCTCTTTCCCCTTGCAGCAGGCTTTCACCGTCCCTCTGACTGCTGCCCCGACTTAAAACAACGAAAAATTCGATGTGCAAACATGAAAGATTTTTTTGTAACCAGCAGTGCATGCTCCCGGCCAGCTGTCATGTAAGTGCCAAGCTCACTAGCCATGTCTTGGGAGGGGAGGACGTGATGGACAGGTGTGTAGAAAAGTCCCACCCTCTGGATCCTGCCAGGTCCCAGGAGGCTTGTGTCCTCATTAGGATCCTGCAGGGCATCAGGTAAGAGACGCTCGCAGTGAAGAGGCAGACTGGGGACAGATGGAGAGAGCAGAAGACAGGCTGCCCGAGGAAATACCCATGAGTCACTAAGGCAGCCTCAGAGGCTGAGGCAGGGTCTCAGAGAGGAGGTGCCCTGAGCCCCTGTAGCAGAGAAGGAAAAGAACATGCTGGTACGAGTGGGAGATCCCAGAGCCGGGGAGGAAGGGGCTCCCCATCCCCATTTACTGAATGCTCCTTAGTTTGTAATCGTTCTCCGTCTTGCTCCCCAGCTTCCTCACCAAAAAGGAGCGGCGTGTCTGTGCTGACCCTTTTGATTTGGAAGTTCAGAATTGCATGAGGTCCCTAAAGATGAATCACGTGGATGTGAGAAAGAGGAGGCTTGCTTGAGAAGGGATGCTAGGTGCCAGCCACCCCACCTCCACTTGTCTTGTCCCAACTCCCTCCTGGGATTTTCTTGGCCTGAATTATTTTTCAAAAAGCAACAACTACTGTTCTTTTTGTTCTGGTTATAAAAGCAATGTATTAATAAAGAGTATCCAATGTAAATTTCCTTGAAATTTAAGAGGAAAAAGAAACTATAGGAATTGCTGAAATTTGGATTCTGTGTTTTTTTTCCAAATGATATAACATAATAGAATGTTTTAAAAGCTCAAAACATTCAAACTCATTCAAACATAGATTGAACATGTGTCAAAAATGTGCTTAACCCATTTAATGAGGGAACCATAAAACTGAGTCAAAGATCATCTGAGGAACAGAGATTTATATAGTTAATTGGGGATGGCATTCTGATGTTAAGTCAGAGAAAAACAGATTAATATCCTATAGGAAAATAAAACTGTAACTCTGGGGATTATCTTTTCTTTTCTTTTTTTTTTTTTTCATGGGGGGAGGGTAGGGGCAGAGGGAGAGGGAGAGAACCTAAAGCAGACTTCACGCCCAGTGTAGAGCCCAACACAGGGCTCAATCTCATGATCCTGAGGTCATGATTCAAGCCGAAATCCAAGAGTCAGATGACGCTTAACCAACTGAGCCACCCAGGCATCCCTGGGGATTATCTTTTCTACTGGACAAAAATCATTTACATCTGTGCTAGATAAAAATTTGCAAGTTAACCTAATTTCACAAAGTCAGGGGCCCCATCAGGACTAAGTAGAACACCACTGGAGAGGACATTCCCCCTACAGGAGCCCTGGGGTGGGCTTGTTGGACAATCTTCCAAATGACATTGGAGGGCCTGCCTGCAGTCATCCTTCTGCCTTATTTCTACATTTTGGATATTTTCTCTCAACAGATATAACTTCCTCTTTAAAGTTAAAGGACGTTAAGAAAACCATATAAAGTTGGACTGAACATGGGTAGTGAGATCAAGCCCAGCATTGGGCTCCATGCTCAGCGGGGAGTCTGTTTGAGGTTCTCCTTCTCCCTTTCCCCTCCCCCACTGAGTGCTTTCTTGCTTTCTCTAAATCAATCAATCAATCTTTAAAAAATAAAGTTGGAGTGAATATCAATTTTACATTCATATCTATTCATGTATATACATTTATATTTATAATTAGTAAGTCTTAGTCAACTGTCTCAAAATTCAGAAGAAAGCACTGAAATTCTAAACAAAAGTTTTTTAATTAAAAAAAATGTAAAATGTATCTTGCTTTTTGGGTGATTTGCCATAAAGAGTTATAGGGAAAAAACTCACTGATGACCAAATATCTGTCATAATAATAAACACTATTAGAAGAAGAAACCTGAGACAGTGATTAAAGCTGGGAATTATTATAACTCTAAAGGGATTAAATACACATTCACACTATGTCTCCTCTTATTCTATGAAAAATAGTTAATCTTTGGAGGTTTGACTATGGTGTAGAAAACCTTCTTCTGTTCCATCATTTAGGAGTAGGGGATGGACAGAAGATGACTGGGGAGTAAGAGGTAGAGCACAGATGTACACAGTTTAGCCAAGCATTCCAGGTAATTCTTAGGCAGGTGGTCTTAGGAAGGACCTCACTTAGACCATTTTAGGAGGTGCAGGTAAAAAAGGTAGGCAGGCTAGCTGGTGGACCTGTGCCTTAGTAAATTTCACTCCTTCAGGGATTCTCTCTTTTTTTCTCAGCGGAAGTAGAAATCTCTAGTTCCCCGGTCGTGAATGCAGTTTCTGAGGATGGGGGCACTGGCTCTGGTGGGCAAGGAGGAAGGAGGGGTAGGACTGGTCCAACCTTCACTGAGGTTGTCGGAAAGTTTCATTTCTAGGGAGTAGAGGTGGTGGGACTCCTTTCTTGTCTTTGACCAAAAGTTGTCCTGGGCACTGCCCAGCTCTCTCTCTCTCGTGTCCATCGCCCCTGTGGAAGGCTCCCACATAGATAGCCTTCTTTACTTAGAGAACTGTGCTTGAACCCATTTATGACCTCTCCTGTTGCTCTCATCCACTTCACTGTATTCTGTTGAATTCAGCAGCTTTGAGTTAACACCAGCCCACTGAGAACTGAGTGATGGAAACCGCAATTTTTGGCTTCTCTGCAGAGATTTTGTTTCAGAGCCTCGGTGAAAATCTCAAAAAGTTGTTAGATTGAAACGGCGCTAGACGCAAGGGGAAAGTGTGTGAATTCATTGGTTTCTCTGGCTGGCCAAGTTGTTAGCTCAATAGAATGAAATGGAGAGCACGGACCACTGGAACCATCTGGACAGTAGAGGACCAGGTGTCTCATCAAGGCTTTGGGTCATGACAATGGCAGCTGAACAGAAAGGGGGAATGGACACTGAGACCTTCCTTTCTGACCAAGCATCTGGTCACTCATAGAAGGTCTTTGAGATCTTGGAGCAGACAATGGTTTGTTATGTCTACGTCAATTACATAATACATACCCTATTTTCACAGTTCCTCAAAAACTGCATGTTCTTTTTTGCTTCCTTGCTGTCTGTGGTGCCTCTGCCACAAATACTCCTCCTCTCAACTCTCCCCAGCAAAACTCAGCCCAGCCTACAAGGTTCAACCTAGATGTCCCTGTAAAACCTTCCCTTGCTATCTCACCTCCCTTTCTCTGGAATTTCTTCACGTTTTTCTGGTGGACAAGTTCTCCCCCAGGCCATGCCTAGTAAGTAAGAACAAAATATGACCTCTGTGTGCAAGAATCATATATATAGCTCCTCTCTAAATCTCCAAGTGGTCATGCAACAGTGGATTAAAATGATGAGGTGGTCTTATGAGGGGCAACCAGCCTGGGCCTAACACCTTCCCAGGCCCCATGCGGGCTACCCAAAGGTTGACGCTGACCCTTTGAACAGTCCAGGGTTTGGGGCGCTGACCTCCATGCAGTTGAAAATCCAAGTGTAGCTCTCTAAAAACTTAACTACCAACAGCCTACTGTTGCCAAAGCCTCCCTGATAACGTAACAGTCGACTCACACATATTTTGTATATGTATTACATACTATATTCTTATAATAAAGTGAGCTAGAGAAAAGAAAACAAAACATTATTAAGAAAATTATCAGGCAGGGGCACCTAGGTGCCTCAGTCGATTAAGCATCTGCCTTCGGCTTAGGTCATGATCCCAGGGTCCTGGGATCAAGTCCTACATTGGGCTCCCCTTCTGCCTGCCATTCCCCCTGCTTGTGCTCTCTCTCTCTTTCTCTGGCAAATAAATAAATAAATAAAATCTTTAAAAAAAAAAAAAAGAAAATCATCAGGCACAGAAAATACATATACAGTATTTACTGTATTTATAAAAAAAAAAAAATCCACATGCAAGTAGACCTGCACAGTTCAAGCCTGTGTTGTCCAAGGGTCAACTGTATATTGAAGCACAACAGGCAGGAAGCTGTACTATAGATCTGAAACTTTAGCATGCATAGAGGCTCCTAGAGTGTGCTCTTCCAGACCCGGTCTGGGGTAGGCATGGCCTGGGGGAGAACTTGTCCACCAGAAAAACGTGAAGAAATCCCAGGAAATTAGCAAGGGAAAAAGAAAAGAGGATAGCTTGACCACCTCTCAGAGAAAGCAGAGGGACTCTGAGATAAAGCAACAAAAGCAGAATCCAGCTAATGAGAAGTCTATGCAGACAAGAGAAAAATGATGACTACTTGGAAAAACCTGGGTGCTATCGCTAGCTAGGTGTAGCGTAAGCTCTATGGTCAAAATTTTGTGGAGCTAACTGTCATGTGTTATATCCTTATAAAATGATATTAAACTTTACCTTTCAGCCTGACTTAGCGTAATGTTTCAGAACCATTCTTCAAAGAATAAAACATTAACCATGCATGTGGGAAAAAAAAAAAAAAAGAATCACCTGGAGGGCTTGTTAAAAACACAGATTACTGGATCCTAGCCCCAGAAATTCTCATTCAGTAGGACTGAGTGGAGCCCAAAAAAACCCAGCATGTCTAACAAGTTCCCAGGTCCTGTTGATGTTACAGTGTGGAATGGAAATGTGAAGAACTCTCACTTCGGACTTTGTAATTTCAGCATTGTTTGTGACTTTTATAAAAAGCACATGTTTCTTTAGTAACCAAAAAATAATTTCAAAGAATTGAAAAAAATAAATCTTTATGGTCTTAAGAACAAAGAACAAAATGAGCCAGTTCTTGACTTGTGTTGACACATTTTTTTCAATGATGAAGTTTATCAGAGCTATTTAATTATAAAAGAAATATGCAATTGGGAAAAGTTTAAACACAGCTAAGTAAGTCTGACAAACAATTTTCAATTTTTAAAAGCAAAAATCTTAGGGGGAACCTGCCTGGCTCAGTTGATAGAGCAAGCAACTCTTGATCTTGGGGTTGTGAGTTCAAGCCTCATGTCGGATATAGGGATTATTTTTAAAAACTTTTTAATCTTTTTTTAAAAAGTTTTTTAAGGTAAAAATTTTGGGAGTTATGCAAAATAGCTAGAAAAAATGTGCTTAAAAGTTCTAAAAAAAAAAAAAAAACAGGGGCATCTGTGTGGCTCAGTTGGCTAAACTGCCAACTTTTGATTTCCACTCGGGTCATGATCTCAGGGTCCTGGGATCAAGACTGCCTCGGAGTCTGCTTGAGATTCTCTCTCTCCTTCTCCCTCTGCCCCTCCCCACCACGTTCCCACTTGTGCACTCTCTCTCAAATAAATAAATAAATCTTTAAAAAGTAAAATAGAAAGCTGCACAGAAATCATCAAGGCATAAAACAACAAATGGAAACATCCACATTTTTACACAGTGAAGGTTTTAAATATATAGCTCATTCCCTTCTCTCCTTCCCCCCCCCCTTCATGTATTCATGCCCTTGGTGTGAACCGGGGGCTCACCTGAGGACCCAGCTAGAACTGGGTCAGAGGGCATGATCCACATGGTTGAGGCCAGTGTCACTGGGACTGAAGATACAGCCAGTATGGCCAGAAGATTTGGTATACACAGGGAACAGTGCAAAGAGGTAAACATATTGAGGTTAAGGGGAGCCAGATTTCTCACCACTGAAGTAGAGAGGGAAACACATAGAAAGGGAAGATTAAAATAAACCCTGTCATATTGACTTGGAATTGAATGTTTGGTACAAACTTCTGGTTTTTCATTTAGCTAGACTGATGATATAGAAATTGCTATAAATGCTTAGATTGATATAATAGAAATAGATATAAATTTATATACACATTTATGCATATATGCTCAATATATTTTCTAGTTCTGTCCACTAAGAGCTCAGACCTAAGAGCTCTGCCCCTCCCGTAGCAATGAGCACCCTGAGCACCCAGATCTCTCAAAACCATCATTTACTAACAGGAACCAGGACTCGTTGGAGAAATGGCTGATTCCCAGAGCTGGGGCAAAGTATAAGATGAGCCTCACATCATCATTTTCTGCCAAAAAGGAAATAAGCAAGGATAAATCAGAAATCTTCAAATCTTTTAGAGAATGGGGCAGTAGTGCTGGGAGCCTCGCAGGCAGGGGCCATGACTCACAGTGCTGAGCACACACGGCACGCTAGCAGCAGCAGCGTCAGGGGCTCCCCCACCATCACAGCCCCTGCACTGGGGCAGCCACACCCTGCTCCCTCTGCTCCTCCTCCCTTCACTTGCACCATGGCTGATCACTGAGTTCAAGGAAGCTTTCTCCCTATTTGACAAAGAGAGCGCTGGCACCATCACAACAAAAGAACTTGGAACTGTCATGAGGTCACTGGGTCAGAACCCAACAGAAGTCCAACTGCAGGATATGATCAACGAGGTGGCTGCTGACAGTAACGGCACCATTGACTAACCAGAGTTTTTGACTATGATGGCTAGAAAAATGAAAGATACAGACAGTGAAGAAGAAATTCGTGAGGCATTCCCAGTCCTTGACAGGGATGGCACTGGTTACATCAGTGTGGCAGAACGACCTCATGGCATGACAAACTTGGGAGAAAAAGAACAGATGAAGAAGTCAATGAAATGAGCAGAGAACCATATTGACGGAGATGGACAGGTCAACTATGAAGAATTCATACAGATGATGGCTGAAAATGAAGACCTACTTTCAATTCCTTTTCCCCCTCCAGAACAAACTGAATCTTTTACTTACCTCTTAAAAAAAAAAAAAGTTAATTTACACATTCTGTTTCTCTACAGCAAAACTGAGTGTCAAAATACCTTAGGTCCACACACACAAAATCTGCCTGTATTGGTTGGTGGTCCTGTGTCCTTTAAAGATCAAGCTCCCACCAGTTTTACAATATAAATACTTATACCCCCTTAATGATAAAGCAGCACTTAGTGGACTCCTTGCAGTTCTGTTTGCTCATGATTAATACACGGTTTGGCCAGTTTTTCATGCATGCTGCTTGACAACTGAGCATCGTCAGACATTGGCGTTAAAAATGATAAGTGAAAAAAACAAATTTAAAGCCTATTCAAATGTGTTCTAGTCCAATTTGTTAGTATAAATTGTCACGGCTGGTTTACTTAAACATTTAAAATTTGTTTACCTCAAGATGTTTTGCAGAAACATGGATGAAGGGTAAACTGTCTAGACATAGCACCACTCAGCAGGATGGCCCTCTTATACTTCTGTGTGCCCCGACCCAAAGTGACAATGACACCTACCCTGGTGGCCTGCTGCATATGTTGGGTTAGCGTTGTCCTCATTGTACTAGAGTAAAATGGGTGTCAGGCTATCACCATGCACACAAAGTTTTAAAAAGGAAGGGACCATCTTTGGACTCTGTTTTTTAAAACCTTCTGAACCATGACTTGAAGCCAGCAGAGCAGGCTGGGGCTGTGGACTCTGCACAACCATCACCATTGCTGTTCAAGAAATTATAACTTATGTCCATTCCAAGTTGTAAATGTTAGTCTTTTTTTCCAATAAAAAGACCATTAACTTAAAAAAAAATCGAGAGAGAGGAAAAACCAGGAAAAAAACACAAATATAAGTTCCCCCCTTGCACAAAAATTCTCATACTCTCAAGGCAGAATTCTATACCCAGCAAAAATATCAATCAAGCATGAGAGAGGAGTAATGACTTCTTCAGACAAGCAGGAACTCAGAAAATGTATGTCCACACACTCCTTCTGTATTATTTGATTTTTTAAAATCAATGTGTATGTGTTGCTTTGGAAAACATTTTTAATATTTTTTAAATAGGTACTGCATACTTACCAGCTGGCAACAGAACACTTAAGGTCTTCTTGTTGTGACCGAATTCCATTCATCCCACTGTATTATAATTTTCACTTACTTTTTGATTCCCTCTTTGAGCTAGGAGTCCTCTGAGGTCAAGGTCGTCTTCATTCCCATCCTCCATGCATAGCCCAGTACCTGGCATTGATATTGTGGCAAAGAAGTGATGTAGTCATTAAACCCATTCCATTTTCCTCCTGGGCACACAGATGATCTATATTTTTCATATTTTCATCATTAAGTTGGAGCCAGGTGCTTTCATTCTGGCCGTGGAGTGGAAGTGAAGTCATTTATATCATTTCCGGTACACGAAAATCTCCCGGCTCTCTTCTGCCTCTTCCCTTTGTAGCAAACTTGGAGGCCTTGTGTTGAAACTGGGGGAATCACAGACAGAAGAAGCCTTAGTCCATGAATAGGTGCGTGAACAGCTCTCCCCAACACACACACCCTCATCCCACTGCTCGCACACATTGAACTATGACTTGAGCAAGAAATAAGCCTTCATTTAATTAACCCCCTGAGATTTAGGGGTGGTTTATTATAGCAATTAGCATATACAGACTAATGTAGATAGGAACTTAATAATTTCTTGGAAAATAAAGGGATTTCCTGTAAGGCTCTTAGCAACAACTTGGCAGGTAGGCTAAGTCTCCAGGAAAACAAAGTAAACACTGTTTCCTTCCAACTCATATTCTCCCCAAAAACAACTTATTTCCTCAGATGGTTCCTAATGGCAATCATTATTTGATTTGAAGAGTTTAAGTAGTATTGTTATCGATAACAAATATAAAACATGTCTAATAAATGGCTATCTTGGCAGCCCAGCATGTTTCCTGTGAGACGTACATACTTCAACCCGCTCAGTTAATTTATTCATGCTTCTTCTGAAACAGGCGTTTATACCTCACCTGCTCGCTGCCAGGCTCTGTGTGAATGGGCAAAGGTAAAGAACAGATGCCCCCTGCCCTGACGAATCCAGTCAAGGAAAGAAGATGCGAACAGCTTTCCAACCACAACAGCAAGCAAAATGGGCCCAGGGTGCCCAAGAAGAGTGTGGTAAAGGCCACCAGACGGAGTCCGCAGAGGCCAATCTGTTCAGCATCCCAGTCATCCTGTAAATATGAGCAAGTCCCTGGCCCTTCTGGAGCCCCAATTCTTTCTCCGTAAATGGCCACTTTAGACTCATCTAAGGATGGCAACACATGGCCTGTGAGCTGCACCCCAACAGGAACCATATGTTAGTCACAGCACTCCCTCTGAGGGGTGTGACGTGGCCTCAGAACGGTGTCCAACAAAGAACTCTGGTCCACCCCTAATCAGGGAAGCCTACTAGCCATCCCTGAACAAGGTGTTTTCTAGGTGCCCATCAAGCTTCTCTGTTAACAAAAGTCAGAAACCAGGAGAAGATCCCAAAGGGATCCACCTGAGCTCAGACTAAAGGCTTTGCAGAAAAGCCACACTAGCCAGGACACATTCCAAGACAGGTTAGTCGGGGCGGCGGGGGTCCCATGTTTCTCCATGGCATAGAGGTTAAGAACACAGACTTGAGAACTAGACTGCCCAGGTTTGAACCCTGATTTCACTTATCAACTGTCAAAACTAGGGCAAGTTATTTATGCTCTCTGTGCCTCAGTTTCCTCAACTGCTGATTGAAAGATTAAATGGGCTAATATTCATAAAACATTTGGGACAGTGGCTAATGCATATAGCCGTTATGTAATGTTTGTTAAATAAATTATCTACTGAGCATCGTGGCGCTCATACCCTCGGGTATGGTGAGAGGGCGGTGATAAGGCTGGGAGCTGCAGGTTCTGCGTAAGTGTTTAAGTGAAGAGCGCCTAGCCTAGATTAGTAAGACCGGACTTGGGGGGCTCCAGGCCTCATCCTGGTACCCCAAATCCCCTCTGATCTCGAAACAGATCCTGAACCTCCCCACATGGCCTTGTTCCAGGCCCAGAACTTGAATTGGGCAGAGGCCACATCCCAGCCTTGAGTTCTCACACTAAGTGTGCAACAGTACCCCCAGGCCCTGTGCTGTGGCCTACACCAAAGGAAGGGCTTATATCAAAGGAGTTAAATTTATTTGCACTAGGGATAGAAGGCAATTTCCTCCCTGAAATCTTGGCTCTCCAGGCTTCCCTGGCTCCACCCTCAAAAAACATGCAGGATATGAAATTGCTGAGGCATTGCTACTCCCTACTTCCCTTTGTCATCTTAGTTCCCTCAGTTAAAAAAATATTTTGCCTTGATGATCATTTCTCAACACCTCTTCAGCCCAGGAGCCTCCGAAGTCCCTACCAGGTCAGCTCTCCCCCTGCGGCATCTCCCCACCAGGAGGATGAAGGTCTCCCCCGCCAGGAGGATGAAAGTCTCCATGGCAGCCATCTCCCTCCTCCTCATCCTCATCACCTGTGCCCTGGGGCGCAAGGCTGAATTCTCCTCACGTGAGTGCAACACCTTGTCTTCCTTCCAACCTGGCCCCTGTGGGGAAAGAAGCAGGAGTAAGCTTGCTGGGGATATAAGGAAGAGGGGCTCTAAAAGGAGGTCTGGGGTCTTCTTCAACTGGTTTCGTCCTTGCCCTCCAGGACCAGGCCCCGCCATGGAGTGAGGCCTGTCTCTCCACTCCCTCAGTTCCTCTCTCTCTGCCGTTAAGTAAGAGGGGCCTACCCCATCTGGGGGACATTATCCCCAGGGAGATAGAGGAACAATTTGGGAGGGGACCCTCAAAGCCATTTGTCTGCTTGCCTCCTGAGACTGGGGCCACCTGTTTCCAGAGTCAGCCCCACCCCGTAAGAGCAGCCTTGCTTAGGTGTGGGCTGAGGGGAACCACAACAGTGCGGGTCCCACCTCGACCACCCTTTCCCAGCTTATTTCTTAGGATGAGCTGCCTTCACACACAACCAAAACCATGCCTCACCCTTCAATTTTACCTCCTTTCCTTTTCTGAACCTGGGGGGAGACAGAGACGATTGTTGAAATAAAGCTGGTCTAACATGAACGGGAATCTGGGCAGTTTGACTTGCCTCTCTGAGGAGGCGTTTGGAGCTCAGAGGGATAGAGTAGGAGTAGTCTCGGGGACCAGCAGACCCCTTATCCCATTCTTCGGGAAAGAAGGATGTCAATTGGGTAAAAGAGCAGGCCTTTCCCTCCCCACCTACGTATGCGGCCGCCCCTGGCGACCACAGAGGCCACTGCCCGGACACTCCCAGTTCTGTCCAGGTTAGCCGCATAACGTGCAAACCCCCATCACTCCACTCCATGACCACGCTGCTTCCTTTTCTCCAGGGCCCTTGGTCAGAAATGCCCTTCCTGCTACCTCCATAAATCAAGCTTGACTGAACGTGTGATTTCCACTGTCCCCCTCCCGCACCTCCTGTAAGAGCCATGAAATTTCAGAATCAGAAAATCGCTGGCAAGTTCACCTAATCCAGTGATGTTTAACATTTTTTTAGATCGTGGGAACTTTCTTCAAGCAAAATCTTACTCAGAAACCTAATAAGTAAAAGAGCAAAAAGGGCCAAAAAGGGTACTATCCCCAAAACTCTACTCCTAAATGCATCAGTATCTTTGAAATAGACCCCAAAGCCCCCAGATCCCAGGAAGCTCAGTGTAAAAACCACCAATCTAGTCCAACAGCCACATTGACAGATGAGGAAACTAACAGGGGAATAAAGTTGCCATGGGCACAAAGCCAGCAAAGGCGAGGGGTGGTTGGGATCTGGGTGTCCTGACTCCCTGTCCTTGGACTTTGGTGTCAGCTTCCTTCCCTCTTTGCAGGACAGGGGTTCAATGGGGACACAGGCAGAAAGGGCAGATTGGGAGTGGCTGGGTCTGCACTCCCAACTGGCACGTGTCCCTGTCCCCCATGGGCATTTCTTCCAAATACTCCTCTTATGTGGAACATTTGTGCGAGCCTGCCCCACAGGAGTGGTGTGTGGTCACTGAGAAGATTTGGGTTTTGCTAATCTTCAATCCAGAGTTGAAGGTCATCAGCCAGTCTTTCTAGGAGAGATTGAAGAACGGGAAGGCAGGTGATTGCTGATGTGGGAGGAGGGAAAGAAGAGCCAGAGGACTGGGAATCCACACAATCCTATCTCCGAATTCCGAGGGACCCCCTCCTCCTTCCTTCCCTCTTCCAGCCTCTGTCGTGCAGAAACAGCTGGCAGGTCTGGCCTTTAACAAAGAGCCCCGGCTCAGCTTCCCTCCTGCTTTCTCCTCAGGTGGACCTTACCACCCGGCCGAGTGCTGCGTCAGCTACATTGCCCAGGCAATCCCACGTCCCCGGATCACAGATTATTATGAGACCAGCAGCCAGTGCTCCAGGCCTGGGATTGTGTAAGTGGCCCCACACACTCTACTGGGGGACAGGGAGCCTGCAAGCCTGAGGCGGGCCGGGGAGGCCCAGGAATGGAGACTCCCCAGAGCACCTCTCAGGTGCAGCAACGGGCAGCAGAGAGGCAAGCTGGGGGCTTTCTGGACTGGCTGAGCCTGCAGGGAGCCAGAGCAAGCCCAGAGGCATCAGCGGAGGCGAAGGGAAGGCAGGAGGGCACTTCCAGGGGCAGGAGGAGCACGGAGACTAGATGGGTCCGGGGGTCCTGAGGGGCTGGAGAACATGTCTCAGAGAGGAGCCTGGCCTTGAGCTGCCTCTAGCAAAGGAAGGAGAAACAGCCTAGGTGGGTGAGGAGTTTGCTCGCGAGGGCTGACCGGCTCTCACTTCCCGGCGGCTGGATGCCTCGGGTGGTGACCCTTCTCCCTTTTGCTCCACAGCTTCATGACCAAAAAGGGCCATTCCGTATGTGCCAACCCCAGTGATGACTGGGTCCAGGACTACATCAAGGACCTGGAGGGAAATGAGTGACCCAGAAGTAGCGGAGAAGGGCATAGCTGGCCATCTTAAAGAGAAGAGGCCACGGCCCCCCTCTCAGCCCCAGCCACCTCTCAGGAGCCACCTTGCCTTGAATTAAAGACCTTGAATTCATGCCCTCCATGCCCTCACTCAGTTCTACCGAATCTACTCACTGGAGCCCAGCCGGGCTGGCACCCTCAGCATCGGCCTTTGCTCTGCAGAAGTGTGGTCAGCTCTGGGTGCAAAAAACAGGTCAGGCCTCTGATGGGGGTGGAGGGAAGCTGAAGCCATCTTTACACAATTATTGTCAGGATGGTAACAGATACCATTGTCTTAGCGCTGTCTACCTTCCAAGCAGTAAGTAGCCTATGTGAATTATCTTACATGACATACACAAGTGTAAAGCTAAGAGTTGTCACCTGATTTTGCAGGTGAATCTTCATGAAGCCTTCTTTATAGCAGACAAACTTCAAAGCCCTTTGTTCTGTGCTGCTCCCAAGGCCTTCATTCCCAGCCGTCTGGGATAAGAATGATTCGTGAACTTATTCCATCCAACCCTTCCTCTCCACTTACATACATCAGGTTGTACTGTATCGTTAGAGTCATTTTTGTGTCCTCCACAAGGCCTAACAAAGCCTGGCCTATACCAGGTGCTCACGAAATGGATGGATGGATGGATGGATGGATGGATGGAAGGAAGGAAGGAAGGAAGGAAGGAAGGAAGGAAGGAAGGAAGGAAAGAAGGAAGGAAGGAAGGAATGAGGCAGGAACCAAGGGGAGGCTGTGCCCCATGAATTACACCCAGCTGCCTCCAAAGGCTCTCAGACCCATCTTCAGGGGACAAGGGGAAGTCCTATGTACTCAGAGTAAGAGCATGCCCAGTGTAGGCACTGTGGCCATCCTTCCCTGGCCACTGGCCTTCCAAGACCAGGGCCAAGAGGAGGCTTGTCTGCTAAAGGTACAACCAGGCTTCTCTAGACCTCCTTTCCTCCATAAACAGCAGCCAAGGGGGGACCCCACAGACATACCCTCCCTACCCTCATAAAAAGCCACAGCTTCACCACCACTAACTGTTTTGAACCCAGCAGGACTAAGTGCATTATACAACTTTTCCCTATTTATGAGCAGTCATGCCAAACAGCAAGGCCCATAAGGTCTCACTCTGCCCCTGCCTTCCTCTACTCTCATTTACTGAAACACTCCCCACTGTGTCTCTAAAGTTCGCAGTCCACTGACAGCAAAATCCCCTGTATCTTCCATCTCTTCTCTGAACTCTGCCTTCAACCCCAGGAATGGGGTCCTGACGCAGTGTGAAGAGAGAAGATGCTGAGGGACAGGTCAGCCCTGGTCAAGGCCAGGGGCATGGAAGCTGGAACTCTGGGACGCAGAAGTTAGTTGTCAGGTGCGTGAGGTTGGAGCGCCCCCTGCTGGCCATGGTATACAGGAGGGCTGGCCAACTAGACCTAAACTGTGTCTGAGTTCAAGGTCCAAAGATTAAAAAAAAAAAAAAAAAAAATCAACAAACAAGCTAAACAGCTCAGCAATAACTGAGGACCCAAGGATCAGCACATTGTTTTTCTCGATGTATTAGTAACATAATCTGTACAGGAAATAGTGTGAGTTCAGTCATGTGTCAGACTGAGGATGGGGGATGCTGTTTTCAGAAGCCTAAACCCTACCCCTTGCCCCAGTCTGTGCACTCTCTAATCCTGTTTTATGTTCACCTTCCCAACGATGGATCACCTGGCGGAACTGGGGTGGTTCCACCCTCCCTCCCCCTCCCCCAAAATACAGATGGATGGCAGGTAAGGTGGTGAAATCACACAGATCCAATTTTCAGAACTGCCTGCCTCCTACCTGTGTGACCTGGGAGAATTTCTTTAACCTCTCCAAGCCTCGGTGGCCTCATTTATGAAACAGAGTAATAATCTCTGCTTCACTACTGTGGGGATTAAATAAAACAGGGCATACAAGATGGCCACACCCAGCACACACAACCACACGTTCCCTCTCTCCACTCCTCTCCTTTTCCTGAACTTAAATCTTATTAATTCAACTGCATCAGGCCCCACCCCCCCCTTTCAGCAAACACTGAGGGAGGCACCGCCTCTCTCCCCCACCGGCTCTGAAGTGGTCAGAGTCCAGAGAGCCGTGAAGTCAGAGTGGACGACCAGCCTTTCCCCTGAAGCTGAAGGGCCCCCTTGACAGGATGAAGGTCTCCGGGGCTGCCCTCTTTCTCCTCATCCTCATCCTCACCACTCCTGCTTCGCACGGCCAGTCAAGTGAGTCCACCTGTCTCTGTAGGGCAGGAATGAGAAAGGGGAACAGGGCAGCTGGCAGCGAGGTGACACCAAGAGCCCTATCAGGTCTCTGCCACCAGCCGCAGGGCCTCTCCCCTCCTGCAGGCACACCTGCTGTCTGCAAACTCTCCCCTTTGCAAGTAGAGCTGGGCTGGGGTCCAGATCCCTTCTGGGGTCATCGGGCAGTTTCAGGAAGCTGGGTCAAGGTCACGTCAGGAGTCCCGAGGATGGAGAACAGGAATGATCATTGGGGGGAGCCAAGGAAGTAACAGAAGAGATGATAATAAACATGAGCAATGAAAGGAGAGCAATACGGGTGGAGGAGAAAAGCTGCAGGTGCTCTGGGAGAGCAGGATGAAAGGTGTCAGGGAGGCGGCTTAGCCCAGGAGTGGGGACTCTGAACCTAGACACCCATTCCTGGTAGTGTCTGGCACAGATTGCTGGGACTACCATGGCAGCCAAAAGAAGGGCCAGTGGCATGCCCAGGTGTGCAGTGTGAGGATGTCATGGCCTCCTCAATCCCCATTCCCCAGCCCAGGCCTAAATAAAGTCCATAGAAAAGAGGAAAACAGGAAAGGGGTTGAAAGGTGTGGGAGCCACAGGATGTTTGGGACCTATGGAGAACAAGGTTTGTTTAGCCCACTTTCTACCCCTGACTCAACCACCATTTATGAAAGAGACCACATACCCACCTCCAGGTGCCCCAGCCCTTCTTTTCTCTCTAAGGCTACCCCGGGCACATGGTCTGGCCAGACTCTGCCTGTATAAACTCTCAGGGGAGCAAGGATCACACACACCATGTAATCTGCTCACACACTCTCAAAATGCCCCTGAACTGTGTGAACTTTGCTTTGAGTACCAGGGTCATGGACGTCACTATGAGCAGAGCCACATCTGGTGGGTGGCAGGAGGCAACAATGCCCTTAGCAAAGGTCAAACAGACCGCTGCAAAGGGTTCAGTCTTCCAAAAACAGAAAATGGCCCACCCAAAGCATGCATCGGCCAAATAGTACTCTCGAGATATTCCAGTCTTGGCCACCAGGCTGGAAGCAAGGGGTCAGGCTGCAAAGGAATTTGGGGGCTGGGGGAGGTCTCTGCCTACCCTCCTGTGTGGTATCCCCAACTGATGAGTAGTCAGGGGAGCTCAAGGGAAACACAGTGCTAACAACCAATGAGGCCAGCATCCTGTCGGCATCAAAGAGGGGTGGGAAAGTGGCAATTCCAGGCAGGGAGAATGGGCATTCCTACCATCTGCTCTCAATTATAACAAGCACTGACAGAGCCTTTCTATGTGCCAGGCTCTGCATTAAGGGCTTTACCAGCATTTTCTCAACTAACCCTCACCATGATCCTAGGACACGAGCATCTTTTTACCCTCATTTCATAGATGAGGAGACCTAGAGAGATGAGGAGACCATGATTCAAATCATTTAGTCCAGCTTCCTACTCAGGATGTCTGACCCGAAGCCTAAATTAGAAGACTTTCGTTCCCACGGGGCGCCTGGGTGGCTCAGTCGTTAAGCATCTGCCTTCGGCTCAGGGCGTGATCCCAGAGTTCTGGGATCGAGCCCCACGTCAGGCTCTTCCACTGGGAGCCTGCTTCTTCCTTTCCCACTCCCCCTGCTTGTGTTCCCTCTCTTGCTGGCTGTCTCTATCTCTGTCAAATAAATAAATAAAATCTTAAAAAAAAAAAAAAAAGACGACTTTCATTCCCACTCCAACTTCTCTGGCTCATTGCTTACCTCACCCTCCTCCCTGACCCCAGCCCCTCTAGGGCCTCTAGGATAGAGTCCACACTTCCCTCCCACAGCTCAGAAGGTGTGCTGGTCCCCCCCCCCCTCCAATTTCATCTCTCTCTTTTTTTTTTAAGATTGTTATTTATTTGCTAGAGAGAGAGCATGAGTGGGGTGAGGGAAGAAGGGGCAGAGGGAGAAGCAGGTCCCCCACCGAGCAGGGAGACTGATGCAAGGCTCGATGCCAGGACCCTGGGATCATAACTTGAGCTAAAGGCAGATGCTTAACTGACTGAGCCACCCAGGCGCCCACGTTGCATTCCAGCCATGTGCAACTGCTCGGAGCTCCCCACACACAGCTTCCCCCACCTTCAGGCCTTCATACCTTTCTTTCTTCCAGACCCTACAACCCCTTTGTCTGTCTCAGTCCCACTTGGCCATCAAGAATTAAGCCATGCACTGTGTGCTAAGCCATGCACTTCTTCCCCAGACACCCAGGCTGGGTTAGGTGTCCCTCATTCTGTTTCCAAAGCACCTTGTGCCAAATTCTATTCTATCCCAGACCACATTCCACTGTAGTATTTACCTTTTCACCCTGACTAGACTGGGAGATACTCAAGAGGAGTGACTGTGTCTTCCTCATGCTTTTGCCCCCTTAGAGCTTGGCATGTAATAGGAGCCCATACGTGTTTGCCAAACCCAAGCCCCGGTTCACCAGCAAATGTGAATAACCGAGGCATCTACACCTAACGAAACTCAGTTCAGAGGCTGGAGTTTCTACGTGTGCGTCCTCCCCCACTTTTTTCGCTTTCTCTGTGACACATCAAGCTCTTATCAGCCCCTGCTAACAGATGGCTTTGCTATCAGAGGCATGGAATGCAAAGGATGGGAGATGAAGGTAGGCAACCATGGGCTCCCTCTACACCTACTTGGCTCTGCTTTCCATGTGATTCCCTCAGAAAGTCCTGAGTCGTTGAACAGTTCTCAGACCTGCTGCCTGAAGCATCATGAGAAAGTAATGCCAAGGAAACTGGTGGTGGGATACAGAAAGGCCCTCAACTGTTACCTGCCGGCAATCATGTAAGCATTCCCTGCAGATACTTCTGTGGAGGGGGAAGGGGAACCCCGGTGCCGGAATGAGATGCACAGAACCAAGAAGTCTCCATGCAAGGAGGGGAGTCGTGATTAAGGACTCGGGCTTTGAATCTCACAGGGCAGGCCTGGGTTTAATTCTTGATTTTGCCACTTAGAGCTGCGTGGCCCAATAAATGGCAGCCATCATGAAACCCAAGCCTGAGCGTCTTGGCTGAGCGGGAAACAGGCTGAAACAGGGATGATGAGGTCTAGAACCTAGACAGGGAGGCCTTCTGAGGGAACTCAGATAAGGGAGGCCCGGGGAGGCAGTGAAGAGTATGAGGGGAGCCCCCATGCAAGCTAGACATGGGGGGAGTGTGGACTAAACCCCCCACCCCACTCCATGACCACTGACTGTCTAACTCTGCTTCCACAGCTTTGTCACCAAAAAGAACCGAGAGGTCTGCGCCAACCCCCAAAACAAATGGGTCCAAGAGTACATCAAGGATCCCAATATACCTTTGCTGCCTCCCAGGAACTTGGCCCGGGTTAAAAGCGTTAGGCCATAGAAAGGTCACACCACAGCTCACCGTGACCATCAGGCCTTGGTGGGAGTCCAGGTTCCGGAACGAAAGGTGCAGCCCTGTGAATATGCGGGGGGGGGGGGGGGGGGGGGGGCGCGTGTGGTCTGAATGCCAGTCGCAATCAGAGAAGCTAATTAAAAGTATTTCAAACCTGTTCTCAATCTCTGGAGGAAATGCCAAGGTTAAGGGAGGCGGAGATAAATGCATTCTTAATACACAGAAATACATATTTCATATCCTTTTCGCTCTTTCCGCGCCTCACCTCACACCCACACAGCAGCCGTCCTAGATGATTATGCTCGGCTTGCAATGGCCCGAGCATCTCTGGCCTCTGACTCATTAAAAGCCCCACAGAATTCTTCACTTTTCCTGTCTATCCTTATCCCTTTACTAGATCTCTTCTTCTTCTTTTCTTTTAAAACATAGCTTTTTTTTTTCCCCCAACAGGCCAGCGTGGGAAAATTCACAGGCTAATAGTTTTTGTCCCTGTCGCAGAGGTTTTGCTAGATCCGTCTTCCCTGGGCGGGGCCGGAACGGAGAGAGAAGTAGGGATCTCAGCTCCCACACTGAGCCACTGGCATGTGTCACACAGCGTCATGTCTCCAGGGCTTACCCAGGTTGCAGCACTTGTCAGGGGCTTCATTCCTTCTTAAGGCCGAATAACGTTTCATCGTGTGTATGTGCCACATTTTGTTTACCCATTCATCCATCGGCGGATGTCTCGGTATCCATACCCCTTTCCTTTACACTAGCCAGAGTTAGTGGATCTTGGTTGCCGTTACTTGTGCCCAAATCCCAAGTTAACACCTTAACTTGTATGGTGACTCATTCATCGCCACCCAGGGGCTCAGAGGCAGGTAAGGGTCCAAGGCTCTGACCCACATGCTTCCCGCCCTCGTCCGTCCACAGGGAGCCAGTGCTGCCTGCGTTAGAACCTCCTGGACTGGGAGTTCCTGCTCCTTGATCCAGGGATTTCTCTCCTCCCTCCTTGCTGTCAGAGCTGAGGGGTTATAGTGGAATATGATCGAATGTCTCCCTCTAGTAGCTCACAGCCCAGGAATGCCAGAATCACTAACAGATACGATGCAGTCAGGCCCAGACCTTTGTTGGCAGAGGCCAGAGTGCACATGGGGGGTGGCAGGAGATTGACACAGGAGCTAGAACAAGTTCAGCATGTACACCCACGGCAGCAGGAAGCTTCAAAGTCCTGAGCCAGCACCAGGGTCAATGTCAGGGAACCAGAGTTCAAAAGCCTAAAGGACAGGATGGGGATGGGGCTGAAAACAGGAAGCACAGGCTGGGGCCAGGATCCTGACAACCTGGAAAGGAAACGCTGTTTGTTATTTCTCTCTCTCTCTCTCTCTCTCTCTCTCTCTCTCTCTCTGGGTCCATCAGAGTTCAGAGGCGAGATGTCAGTCTGAAAACCTAACTGGGCGTCTATATAACAAAGTCAAAGTCCCATCCTAGCACATCATATAAAGCTTGCCAGAAACTCCTAACGGTTCACATGCTAATGGAAGTACTTTCCTCTGGTGCATTCAGTTGTTTTTAAAGAGGGCTCTTCCTAGTCTTTTCAAGATAGACAGATGCCCAGATTTAAACTCACACACACACACCCAAAGGACCCCCTCACTGGGACACACAGCGATCTACCAGCTCTGATCACCCCAAAGCAAAGACCTCACCCACATAAACCAAAGAGCTCACGTGACTGTCAGCCTTGTGGGACAGAGGTGGTGGACTGGGAGGCTGGGGGTGGAAAATAAGGCCTAGAATAGTGGGTCACTTTCACTGCTATGTCAGAGAAAGGCCTTTGCCTCAGGACAGGTGAAGACCACACACAGCAACGTGGGGGAACCAGTGGGTAGGACAGGAAGGCAAGAACATGAGGAAGCTACTCTGGGTAGTACAAAGAGAATTTTACGTGCAGGTAGGAGGTCTGGCCACACGTCCCCTCTCCGTGCAGTCATTTACTACACCATGAGGATCTGGACCAGATGACCGGATGTCCTGAGGCTAGCTTTGGCGGGCTGGTAAGAAATGGTATTTGGCCCCCCGAGTGGCCTTCGAAGATAGGCCAGATGAACATGCCTTTCCCCATAAAAGAGGACATGTGTCCGTGCGCATGTGTGAGTGATCGGTGGAGAGTTGTCAGCAGCCGACACTAGTATCAGGGGGACAGGGTTGATACAATGGTTTAAATGCTCCAAATTCAGAAAGGCAAAATCTAGGTTCATATCCCAACTATGCCATTTACTGTGAGACCTTGGGAGACTACTAAATTCTTCTAAGCCTCAGTTTCGACGTTTATAAAATAGGTCAAATAACAGGACCTACCTCCGGATGTGGAGAGGATCAGGAGAACACTTAGCACAGAGCAAGTGCTCAGGAGATGAGCCTTATTAGGCCAGCATCTGACTTTTCTTTAAGACCATAGAACATAGGACAGAAAGGAGCTTTCTCTCATTGTGAGGTAAGGGAACCACAGTTCAGAGAACGAACAATGACTTGCCCAAGGCTGTACTAGGAATCATCGGCAGATCTGGCATTAGGACCAGGGGCCATATTTTAAACAGAAGAAGCTTCTGGTCTCCATGAGGCTGGGGAAAACTGGATCCACCCCACAAAGAGAGCAATAGCTCAAGGTCTGAGAGCCTCCTTTCCCATCATCTGGGCTCCTGAGACCTCCATGCAGCTATCCTGTGATTGCTGGCAAGAAGATTTTGAGGAAGCAATGGGCAGACACAGGGAGGGACAATGCATCTCTCCAGAGCCTGGTGTTTACCAGCAATGGCCGTTACCTATTTGAACCAAGTTTCCTCGCCTGCAAAATGGAGCTGATCCCTTACAGGGCTGTTTTGACTATCCCCAACCACAGGGTCTGGAACAAGCACCATAATAAAATGGAAAATGTTGTTATTCTCTTAGCAGCTAGAGCAAGAATCTCTTTCATGGAGGAAACACCTCTGTTAAGAAAATGTGTCCGTAACCCCAGTTAAGGGAGGAAAGTCCCCCAGGACAGGACTACAGACTGGCGCCCAGACCAGGGGAAGGGGTGAACCAAGAGGAGGGACTATGTTGCCTCTGAGAGCCAGAGAGGGGTGGGGAGAGAGGTCGGGGGAGCAGTTGGAGCCAGTGCCGGGAACAGTGGGAACTTCTCCTCCCTGGAGCCCTCAAGAGTCCCATCAGTTATGCAGTTCCCGGAATATTTGATGAGAGTGGTCTGAGGGGAAGTGACAAGGGGGATTACTCCCCGCTGAGGTTCACATGGGTGTGAGACAGGGCCAGCGCCCCAGAATAAGGGATTAAAATTGAGAAATGTGAAGTCAGTCCTTGGAAAGTCACAGAAGCCTTGCAGAAACTTTGGATGGCCCTAGACAGTAGACCTGGGGGGCGGGGGTGGGGTAAAAAGACTTGCAAGCGGTTCTCAAGATCCAGGGACATGCTCAGGGTGGCTACTTCAGACTGGGTGGTGAGGAAAGGCCTCGCCAAGGAGGTGACGTGCAACCCAACAGCTCAATGACAGCCTCATGAGGAATAAAGCTTTCCAGGCAGGAAGCACCACCAGTGCAAAGTGCTGGCAGGAACTAGCTTGGTGCCCGGGAGCAGTGTGGCTGGAGCGTATGGCCAGGAGAGCGGGATGAGGAACCAGGAAGGCAAGAGCAGGACAGGGGTACTTTGTGAGCCAGAGTAAGGGGTGTGTGATTTATGTCAGGGGAGGTGGGAAGCCATCAGGGATGGTGTTAAGCAGCCAAGTAGCATCATCTGACCCACCTGTTTAAAGAAACCTAGCTGCAGTGCAGACACAGATTCCTGGAGGCAAGGGAGACCCGTCCAGACTAAGTAATCCAGGCCACACATGAGGATGGCTGGGGCCAGAAAGGAAGTAGTGGAAGTGGAGGAAAAGGAGATTAGGGAACCGCTTGGGGGGACAGAATTGAAAAGAAATACTGAGAAAGATTTGGGCTTGAGCAACTAGGTGGATGCTGGCACAAGTTCTAGAAATGGGGAAGTGGGGGGGGAAAGCAAGTTACAGAGTGGAATCAGGATAGGGACATAACAATTTTGAAACACGTGTTAGGCATCTATGTAGCTCTCGTGGGCAGGGAGTTGGTTGTGAGTCTGGAATGCCGGAGAAAGGTGCTGGAGATGTAAAGCCATGGGACCAGATGGGGTCAGGTAGGAAGGTGATGAGCAATGGGCTCTGGGGCACGTTAGAGATAGAGCAGGAGCCACACAGAAATGGGAGGCAGGAGTAGCCAGTAAGATAGCAAGAAATCCAAGACAGTGTGGTGACCTGCCAGCCAAGAGAAGAAAACAATTCAAGAAAGAGGGAGGAGTCAAACGTGATGAATACAGCCAAGAGTAAAAGAGGAATAGAGAAATGCCACTGGATTTGACCCATGAATGTCCAGTGACCTGGACAGGCACGGACAGAAGCCCAACCACAGGGGGTAAGAGACTGGGGCTACGGAAGTCGGGATCAGAGCTCTATGTAGGTAACTCTTGTAACAGCTATTTTGTGAAGGGAGACAGAATTTAGGGTTGGAGCCAGAAGCAGGAATGGGTCACTGGAAGATTTTTTTTTTTTTTTTTTTTTAGTGTGGGAATTTATAGTGTGTCTGTGTGTGAATGTGCAAAGTAGTCAACCTCTCTGAGCTTCAGTTTCCTGTGCTGTAAATCAGAGACCAAAACAAACACCTACAATTGCAGGTTATTTGGAGAATCACACCAGTTAATGTACACAAAGTATCCAGCCCCATGCCTGGTTCATAGCAGAGGTTCCCATGTCAGAAAAAGAGTGCTTGCCCCCAGCAGGTTCTCACTGGTAATGGAAAGAGGACGGTTCTCAGCTTGCACACTGCCCCTTATAGCAGACGACTAGCTGGGGGAAAAGGAACCATGTGGTGAATGGCAAGATCAAGAAGTCGTTTGCGAGCATGGTTGCTTTCACCCTAAGCACACACCCAGAACTTCCCTCTCTCTTCCCCAAAACGAGCCTTCCCCTCCAGACTCTGTAACATAGGACTGTTCATCTGAACCACAGAACACAGGTGATTTGAGGGACTATCTTCCCTGTTCTCCCAAGGATGTTGCACAGTGAGCACCATCCTAGATGCAAAGGAGAGAAGTTAATCCGTTATATCCAATGCATGCCTTTGAACTCAGCTAAAAAAGGCTGCCTTGGAGGCAGGGACCACCACTTTGAATTTATTCACCCTTTGCACCTAGTAGGCTTCATTAAATGCCTGTGCATGAAATTCCCACAAAGGCCTTGGGCTGGCTAGGCAGAAGGTGTGTTCAGACGTCAATGTGCTGAGCCCTTTAGGCTGTGAGTCAGGGGGTCAGATCAGAAAGTGCCACCATGGAAATAGCATGTTAAGTTGGGTCCTGGAAAGTGAGGGTTTGCACCCACGGCAAAGCTGGTCTAGTCTGACTTTTCTTAGGAAAATTAGTGGGCAGTGCCACCCAGTGGTTCAGAACCACAATGACTAGACTCTACAATTCCTTAAAGGGCTCACACAAGTGATTGTGTCCAAGGAGCAAAATCAGCTTGTGCATGATGCATAAACCCAGCTGCGGACATGGCGCCTCCTGGTGCCTGTGTCCTCCCACCTCCCTGATTGCTCCCCTTTGGCTGGAAGCTGAGGCTCTCGGTCCGCACGAATGCAGAACAGAAAAATATCCTGCTGTCAAAGAACTTACATGTGAGTGGGGAGAGAGACCATACACAAATATACACAACATCAGGCAGTGAGAAATTCTACAGAGAACAAAGCAGAGTAAAGGTAATGGTGAGGAGTGCAAATGGCAACTTTGTACTATTTGCTAGAACCCACCAAGAACAATTTAACTTAGTAAACTTGTCACCTTAGGTTCTGCTTCTAGCCAAGAGAACTGCACACCAAACACATCTAATAAACTGATCGTTCTACAAATAAAAGCTATAAGCTCCAGACAAAATGTTTAAAATTCAGTTGAGAGCACAAGAGACTGTACAGAAGCAGGCAGGTTTTGGAGGTTAAAAACTGGGAATTGGCAACAGGCGCGGAGTGAGTTCCTAATTTTTGTGGTTTGGGTTTGAGGTCGAGTGCAGGGCTCACCCTGAAAACCTTTTCAGGAAAACCAAAGACCAAGCCATTGACCCCTTCAGGCCAGGCTCAAATATCAAAGATTATACAATTTGTCAGGAAGACTTATTTACGGAATTCGGAAGCAACCCATGGTTACCTTCACCTCATTTTAATACTAAAATCTCTGCGCAAGGAGGAGCACAAGCCTCATTTACAAAACATGCGATGTATGTTATAGGCATGTTTCCTTAAGATGCATGTGTGACCTCGTGCCCGACTCTACATACAATGTCAAGGCTCCTCTATCTAATTGTTCATCCTAACCCTAAATAACAGGAACCCGTTCACCTTTGCCTGGGGAGTCACAGCTTTGGAAGTTATTCCTTGGATCTCCTTATTTGCTAGAAATAAAGTTTACTTTGTGCAACAACTCCATCTGGTGTAGTTTCTATCTGTGACTCACCAAGGAGCAAACTCATGTTAGTTTGGTTACAAAAGTGTTATGGGAAATAAAGGGTCAGGGTAGTAGAGGGAAGTGTGCCCCACCCCATATTTACACCTCACAGTAAATGTGGACGGTTTTGTCTGCCCAGCACAGGGTGCTAATGGGATTGCCTGTCTTCAGGACACCTCTCACACCCAACCATAGAGGTTTGTCCAAGAGGTGGGCACACAACCCATACAGGGCCAGGCCAAGTCCTTACCTGAGACTGGTAATAAACACTGGAAGAAAGAAATACACTCTTCACTGGGGTTGGCTGAGCTAGAATGACGAAAAGGTTGAACAACCTAGGTTTTGTCCCTCTCTCCCACCTCTTCATAAAGGAAGCCCATCTTCAGGGGAAGAAAATTGGGGGACATACAAAAGGAGCAGAGATGAAAAGTGGAATGCAAGAAACCCTCGATGACATTGTTTGAGCCTCTGGATCAAGCCAGACCCTTCCTGCACTTTCCAGTTATATTAGTCATTAAGTCTCCTTTTTGATTAAGTTCATATGGATTGGATGTCTGCCTCTTTCAACCAAAAATTAATAAGCCCTTCCCCTGATGCCCAAGTGGAGGCAACAGGATCCTCAAGAGAGAGAAGGAGGCCAAGAATCAGAGCCCTGACTAGCAACAAAGTGATTAATGAACCTTAACATTGCTAAAAGGACAGAGAAGCAGCCACTCTTGGAGCTGACACAAGAGCAGGTATGGAATAAACCCCTTTTCCCAAATATATACAGGAAGATTAGCTGAGAGAAAAGGCTGAGTTGAGACTGACAAGGCTGAGTCATTTGCTCAGGCAAATAGTGAGCTAGGTTACAGTGTAATCATGTAATGTGCCCTACAGGACGATTGCCTGGAAGAATGGGGGATGACATCAAGGAACCTGTGGTCATGATAAGAAGCCCTTCCACCCATCCCTCACCAGGGTCATATCAATTTGTCATGTGCCAGTCATCCATCTCTTGGCGCTTCAATCTGGGGCCCAAGCCTTCTGTTTTGAAATGCAAACAAGTTTAGGAAGCTAATGCATTTACCCTGTTATTCATTCACACCATTCTGAGAAAAGGAAAGTTTTGAAAAATAGATGAGAGTAATTATGGATTGTGGGCGGATTGCCTGGAGAGGTCAGGCTTGAATTGGGCACTTGAACGAGGAGGCTTGGAAGCAGAAAATTTTGGAGAGGAGAGCTACCCATACCTGCCACAATGCAGTTCTTATCCGAGCCTCTGCAGACAAACTCCTCCCTCCCCAGTATCACCTGGGTGGTATCAGTAGGGTGTGTCCCACTAGTAAGTGGGGTCCAGAAATAGTGGTCTGCTGTTCTAGGATCCTCAGAAGCTCCCTGATGCTCCCAGAAGGCCATCGAGCCTGTCAGGTACCCTCTGGCTAGGGATTTCTAGGGACAGGGACCTCCAAGTAAAGTCCTATTCTCCAGTCCAGCAGCCAGGGTCTGCTTCCCCCACTAGTCCAGCCAGCCCTTTCCAAATCCTTTCTAAGTGAATCCTGCTTGCCCTGCTTTAAACTGAGCTAAGAATCAAAATGACTCCTGTCTTTGGGCATCCTTGTGCATAATCAAGAGTCCAGCTCTAGGTCCACAGACCCTGGGAAATCTGATTAAACTTGATACAATCTCAATACCACAGCATTGTGAATGTCCAGACCCCCTCCCAAGATTTCTTCCTGTTCCTTTGGTAAGTTTTCTCTCTCTCCAGCCTCCCTGACCAATCAGGAGTCCCACACAAATTCAGCAGCAGGGCTCACTTTGCTGGAGCCCCAGTAGCCTGCCCCTTGTTAGATGGCCCCAGGAAAGAAGACAGGGCCAGCGCCTCCTTAGGAGGAGGAAGATATAATGGAGAGTCAGGTAGAGAAATGAAACCCTGCCCCTTCTGCCCCCAGAGGAGTAGGCAGAGGAGCAGAGGGCAGAGCTCAGGCCAAACATACAGACAGCAATGTGTCATGAAGTTTTCTCTTCAGCAAAGAGATTGGAGGGAAATTTGAAATCAGAGAAGCTTGCATTCAGTTTTAGTAATTGTGGTGTATCCCATACAGTAGAATATTACACAGCAATGAAAAAGAGCAAACCACCAGTAAACACAATATAAGTGAATTTCATAGTCATGATTTGGAGCAAAAGAGTCAGACCCAAAAGAGTACATACCATATGTGAAATTCAGGGAAGTCAGAACAGTCGGACGTCAAACAGTGGTTACCTTTGCGGGATGGATATTCACTACAAGAGAACATGAAGGAAACTTCTGAGGAGCTGAACATGTTCTTTATCTGCATCTGAGTGATGGCTACATGAGTATATACATGTTTGTTAAAAACTCATCAAGCTAGGGCCGCCTGGGTGGCTCAGTCAGTTGAGGGTACAACTCCTGGCTTCAGCTCAGGTCGTGGTCTCACGGTCATGAGATCAAGCCTTGCATCGGGCTCTGTGCTCAATGCGGAATCTGCTTGGGATTCTCTCTCCCTCTGCCCCTCCTGCTCATGTTCTTTCTAAAATAAATGAATAAACCTTTAAAAAAAAAACTCATCAAGCTATAAGATGTGTACATTTTACTCTACATAAGTTATACCTCAATCGTTTTTTATTTAAGTAGACTCCATACCCAGTGTAGAGCCCAATGCAGAACTTGAATTCATGACCCTGAAATTAAGACCTGAGCTGAGATCAAGAATTGGGTGCTTAACTGACTGAGCTATTCAAGCACCCCAGTTTTTGGTTTTTTGTTTTTGTTTTTAAATAAGGACTTTGAGTTTTGGAGGACTGAGGGAGTGGCAAAGCTCGGAGGCAGCAATTTTATGCTGCTCCTTGGGAACCACATGTCTATCAGGAAAAAGCCAGGGTTGTGTAGAAAAGGCTGATGCAACCAGACCTGACTCTCGGGCTATCCTCTACTGCTCCCTAGTATGGCATTTTTAAAATGGTCAAATGGGTACTGGGGAGGAGGTAGAGAAAAACCCTTGGGTGTAGAGGGCATTACACTCTTAGAGACTAACTCCGAGTACTAAATATGTATGCATGGAAATGAGGGACAAACGGCTCACAGACATTTCTGCCTGGAGTCCTGCTGGAAGACAGGCTTCCAAGTTTTCCTCTCTGGACATCTTTGAGGTATTTTCCTATTTTTATCTCCTCTTCCCTTTCCTCATTCAGGCAGCTCATCCACACCACGTAGCTCATCCGCCCATCTCAGGGGAGACATGACACAGGGCAGTGACTAAAACTGTGAGTCTCTTTTGTTCTAAAAGCCTAAGCCCTTTGCAAAAAGGATAAAAGAGGATTCAAAGTAATCTTTTTTAATGTCTTCACCAGAGTTATTAAGGACTGTGGATTTCTTCCCAGCCAAAGAAAGTCCTGGTTTGGTCTGGAGGGAGGCAGGTGCCACATGGGCATCCCCGCAGCACGGCCAGGAAGCAGGGAGACCCCAAGAGAAAGAGCTGTGGACAGTGTCCAGGCAGGTGGACCACAGCAGCCCTAAGGAAGTTTTCTGTGTCCTCAAATGTGACCCCAAACCTTCAACATGTCATCAGACCCACAGACCATACTAACCACAGGTAGGAAGACTCAGCAGTAACTTGTGGGCTCTCCAAACACCCAGGTGTACCCCAGAAAGGCTGAGGCTAAAGTTTCTCACCAGACCAGCAAAAGGACAGGATACAAAGATACATCAAATTAAGTTATAGGAGTAAAGTTTTCTTTCCTATAAACCTGAGTTTGTAGACTTCATTTCCAGCTACAACTCTGGGTACTTCTGAATTGAATCTGTTATAATGATATGAATCTTTTCAATGTTAGTGTTTTACTTGCGTAATCCTCATTAAGTGTTCGTTTACCCTGTGTCCCCGGAGTGGAAACTTAGGAGGCAGGCAGTACTCAGCTGAGGGTGTTCCCACTGTGGCTTCCCTGTGACTCTGGTCTGACCGCAGACATCCCACACCCCATCCTGAGGCTGAACCACAGTGGGACCTCTAGCTGCCCCCCCTCCTGGGCTCAGCAGGCAGCCTGTGGCTGCTGGCTGCAGGACTGGCAGGATGCCTACTCACCTCCTTTCTTGCCCTCCTGCAGAACAGAATCCCTGCCAGCCTCTGGGGGAAGGGGGGATATTTCCTCTCCAGAAATCCCCCACCAAGTGCAAGCTCTGAGCTTGTTGGCATATGTCTCACAATGGCAGGGAACTGTCCTCCCAATTCTGCCTTGGAATCCCACAGTGGACCTTCTAAGTCATAGAAGGGCTTCACTTCCCTTTTTCTAGCTAGAGTTCTCCCTGTCACTTCCTGAGGAACATTTATTCTCAAACTCATTTCTGACCCTGTAACCCTGTCACTGTCCAGCTTCAAAGAGCAAGAGTTGGGGCGGTTGGAAATGAAAAAGAAGACACTCACTGGCCATCCTTTACGTGTCAGGTGGGCTACATGTGTCACCTTAATCCTAATTTCCACCTTGCAGGCCGGGGATTATAGCCATAAGAGACATAGGAGAAAACCATGGGGAGCTCAGGGAGTTTAAGTAACTTGTTTCAGCTCACACCATTGGCAAGTGAAAACAAGCCAGAATTCAAGTCTGGGTCGGACTCCAAAACCCCAAATGGGACCTGTCAGTGCCTGATCCAGCCTTCCCCGCGGGCCCTATGGGCTATGTTTCTAGAATCTACACCCCCAGCTCAGCTCCCAGGGAACATGCCCCCCCTGCCCAGTCTCTCCGCTGATTTCCAAGGCCCCAGCAGAGGAATCTAACTGGCCCAGCTCATCGTTTTCATCTAAGCCACATAGCTCCTGGCCAAGCCCTCTATTGCAAGCACGGGCAACTCTGCCTCAGGGTCCTTCCTTGGCTGCAGCTTTTCCTACTGGAACCTCCTGGGATCACCTTCCAATAAACTACTTGCCCTCATGGCCACTTCTGGGGAATCCAGACCTAAGAAAGGTGTGAGAAGGGGCAAAGTCGAGACTGACTCCTGGGTTGCGGGCCTGACCAGTCAAGCTACATTATTTTAGCGGAAGCAGCTACATGTATTGTGTGCTTGCCGTGGGCCAAGCATTCCGCAAAGCCCGTTACACAGAGTATGCCCATTAATCCTCCCTACCGCATTATGTCCTACCGCCGTACCATCCCCATATTATTAATAAGGAAACACGCTCGGAAGAATGATGCCATTGCCCCGGGGACAGAGAGTTGGTAAGTGGCGGAGCTGGTTTTCAAGGGGCAAGAGGTGGGGGAGGTAGAAAGGCCATGGTGCTCTGACATTCAGCGGCCCAAAATGTGTTACTCGTGAGGATCCCTCCAAGTGCCAGCCCCTCATTGTCCATGGGAAAGTTCCCATTTCCTCACAGTAGAGATCCTTAATGGCCCTATTATTCACCTTCCCACTGATGGAGAAAGTGGGGGTAAGAGGGGGAAAAGTACAGAGGGCAAGAGAGAATAATCAAAATAATAAGAGCAATTTTGTACTGAGTGCTGACAATGTGCTGGGCACTGTTACATTCTTTACATCATCCCACTTACACTTCCCAGCGAGCCTTGGGGGAAGACCTGTCTGAAGTACGCCCATTTAACAGAAGTGGGGAAGGACAAGTTCTACAGAACAACGATTAGCCAATCCAGCCATTCGGACCCCCATGGACCAGGCTCCAGCCCCTTCTCACTGTGACTCAGCCTCAGCCTCTGTGTTTTCCACTTCTTCTCTTTTTATTTTTCCAAGAAAACAACTCCACATCCTACTTTCTGAGCGTTTCCTGCCTGGTCCCTGGGGAGAAATCAAGCCTCCTCAGGAGGTTCGAAGCAATCAAAGGACAGCTGCAGGACACCAAAGGGAGAGTCACGACTGTCAGAGGCTCCCCTTTGTTTTCGGAAGCGTGTCCAGGGTTTGAAGAGAGATCCCGGGGGTCTGAGGGTCTGCAGGGCTGAGGCTAGAAAGCAGCCAGAGTCTGCGAGATGAGAGGGTGGTTTCTCAGCGGGAGGGTGGTGTGTGTTTATGTGGCGGTGGTGGTGCTTCTTCAGTATCGATCATGTGACGGTGTCAAAAATGGACATGTTACAACTTATATACACTAAGAAAAAAAAATTGTTCTCATTATTTTCAGTAACTGACCACACTGGAATGGTGGAAGAAACACTTAAACCATGACAATTAAAGAAAACCATCTCCCCTGGAATAGAGCAGTGGTGCTTCAGAGAAATGTGCAAGGCCACTGTGAAATTCCTTGTCAGGGCTGTTTCGTACCTCCCAAGAAGGCTTCAGGATGCAGGGGGCACTGAAGCTGCCCTGTGCCCCTGGTTGGGGGTGAGGGACAAGGTTCTCGTCTTGCCAGCTTCAGTTGATGCTGCGATGGGGTGTGGCTCATCCCGCCTTACCTCTGAACCCTCCTGATGGCCACAGCGCCACAGCTAAGGGAACTGGGGGTCTGTTCTCTGGGGGGGGCCGGGCCCTCACCGGAATATCAAAAGCACTTGCTCCATTCTCCCTCTCAGATAGTGCAAACAGTTATGAGTTAGACCCCATCCACATCCCCAAGGAGAACTGAAGGCTTGTGTTCTATCCTGGTATCCCTTCCTCCAATGTCCACCGCCACTGATCATCCATTTCTTCACATGCTGCCTCACCCCACATGGGTCAGGGCCCTGGTTCCTTCATTCCCCCAAAAGAACACTGATGTAAGTATATTGGGTGCCAACAGATGTTCACTCGAAATCTTGGCATAGGATGGGTTCTGAAGAAGATGTAACATGAATGTAGCACAGAATAATTTAGGTGAGAACTTCATCTAGGATAATAGCCATAAAAAAATCTCTGCTTAAAAAATCCACTGGCCATTCCCTGCCAGAAGGAATTCATCTTCTCCAGCCTGATTTTATTCCCAAGACTGGGGCCCTGCACATCTCTCCTCTTCTCCCTCACAACCCCACACTGGCTCTCACCTCGACCAGGAACAACTCCCAGTCCTGTTTCTTTCTTGTGCAGGACAATTTAGCCCTCTATAGGCAAGGCAGGGGAAGGGGGGGGTCTCCCCTTTTATAATGAAACATGCCCATGACGCATGTTTCCCCCTTAAGCCAAAGAGTAATTCCCTCCCAAGATGTTTGCCCTAATTTTAAACCAGCCAGCTCAACTTTAGCCAGCTCTACTAAAACAGCATTGTTGTGATGCCTCACACATTTCTTTGAATCCTTACAGGTATTTCTTTGAACCCTCACAGTGAACAGTAGCTAATATTATTACCCCCACTTCACAAACAGGAAACCAAAACAGCAAAGTTGAATAACAGTCACTGAGCGAATCAACAACCAGGCAAGAATTTAGCCCCAGGTCTGCCTTACTCTAAAGGCCCATGCTCCCACCACTGCTCCTCCTGGGAGAAAGAGCTATATTTCTACAGGTAGGAGGTGAACCCATCTTCAGAACAATTCCTAAGTGGCAGGAACGAACAATTCCCATTCTGCGAGGTCATCTGTGGAGCCAGGAGGTGTGAACCCTTGACAGCGGGGGAGGCTGCTCTCAGGGTCCCTACTGGTCCGAGTGAGGCCCCATCCTCCAGGACCTCTGCTCCTTCCCAAGTCAGCCTCTTCCCTGACAAAGAGAGCCCCCACTGCAAACCCCAGTGCCAAGTCCATCCAGCAAACAGTCATCTTGGGGCAGACCTCACTGTTTCCAGACCTCAGACCTACAGACAGGCTCTCTCTCTCCCAAGTTTCAAACTTAAGACTCCCCCAGACCATCTGTCTGATCAACATACACCCCCAGCAGACAGGCACTGTACCTTTTCCACCTTTACTGGGCAAGGGGCCAAGCCCAGAGGGGCCATCAGTGTTTGCTGAACTAGGCCTGGTTCCAACCATTACTGTTTCTTCCCTCTTCCATGGTAAGGGGTCCAGCTGGTTGAAATGACCTCACTGTCACTGAGGTCACTTCACGGTGACCATTTCCTGAGCATCCACTGCGTGCCAGGCATTCTACACAGCAAGTTCATCTCCTCTCCCCTGTCACCTCAGTTCAGTAGCGGTCAGCCCATTTCACAGTGGAGGGAACCATATAGCAAGATCAAGACAGCTCCTTGAGCTTTCACAGTGCAAGAAGCAGAAGCTGGAATTTGAACCAAACTTGAGCAACAACAAGGCTCCTGCTGTTTCCACTATGGACACCCTCAGTCAGAGGAGATAATGATCTACTCTCCTCTTCCAGGGATCAAATGTCACCCCCTTCGGGGAAAGGCACGTAAGGCTGTATTTTCAGTGTCAATATGTGATTCTAAAACCCACTTCCCTGATGGCGTGACGAGTGTCGTGGGGGGTGGGGTGAGGCCGGTACAGAAAGGAGCCGCTGGGTGAGTCAACCCACCTCAGAGAACCCCGCAGAGAGGACTGGTACTACTCTGACTGGACTGAGGGATAAAAGAGGCTCTGAGGATGTGGAGAAAGGGGATCCCTCTTACACTGTTGGTGGGACTGCAAGTTGGTACAGCCATTTTGGAAAACAGTGTGGAGGTCCCTTAAAAAGTTAAAAATAGAGCTAACCTATAACCCAGCAATTGCACTACTGGGTATTTACCCCAAAGGTATAGACGTAGTAAAGAGAAGGGCCATATGCACCCCAATGTTCATAGCAGCATTGTCCACAATAGCTAAATCGTGGAAGGAGCCGAGATTCCCTTCAACAGACGAATGGATTAAGAAGATGTGGTCCATATATACAATGGAATATTACTCAGCCATCAGAAAGAACGATTACCCAACATTTGCAGCAACATGGACGGGACTGGAGGAGATTATGCTAAGTGAAATAAGTCAAGCAGAGAAAGACAATTATCATATGGTTTCACTCATTTATGGAACATAAGAAATAGCAGGGAGGTCGGTAGGAGAAGGAAGGGAAGAATGAAGGGGGGGTAAACAGAAGGGGGAATGAACCACAAGAGACTGTGGACTCTGGGTAACAAACTGAGGGCTTCAGAGGGGAGGGGGGTGGGGGATTGGGATAAGCCAATGATGGGTATTAAGGAGGGCACATATTGCGTGAAGCACTGGGTGTTATATGCAAATAATGAATCATGGAACACTACATCAAAAACTAAGGATGTACTGTTTGGTGACTAACATAACATAATAAAAAATTATTTTAAAAAAATAAATTAAAAAAAAAGAGGCTCTGAGACTGGGACTGGAAACTCCATGGGAATTTTCCCCAGACATCTGGGCACCACCTGCCAGATGACTCTCTATAAATAGACCAAAAATGCACATGATATAAAATTCTAAAGATACAAAAAAATATACAATGAAAAAGAAGTCGCCTCCTACCCCTGTCCCCGGTCTCCCTCCCATGATCCTTCCTAACCAGAAAGGAAAGTAACTCTTAGCAGTTTCTTATCAACCTCCAAAAGAGCATCTAGGCATTTCTAAGCATAGCTGAGTCTATTTCTTTCTTTCTTTTTTTTTTTTTACATATGGGCAGCATACTACATAAGCCATTCTGTCCCTTGCTTCTTTTACTTAATCTTAGAGATCATTCCACTCCTGCATGTAGAGATCTGCTTCACTCTTTTTAGCAGCTGCCTCACATTCCATCATATGGAAGTGCCAGAACTAATCTATCAGTCCCTTACTGATGGCCAATGAGATTGTCTCCAATCTTCGTTAGTATCGAACTGTGAATATCTTGTACTTATCATGTGGTACATGCGAGGATACGTGTAAGATAAATTCCTAGATGTAGGATTGCTAGATAGAGCTTATTAAATACAATATGTGCTTTTACGTGTTTAATAGATTTCGCCAAACTGCCCTCCCTCCATAAAGGTCGTAGCAATGTGTCAACCACTGCCAATAAGGGGCAGCACAGGGAGTGCTTTTACATGAGGAAAAGACTTCTGGCCGGGAGAGATGAGCTGAGGCGCAGACAGGCAAGCCCACGCCTGGCCCAGACATTTATCCTAGGACAGCAAGTGACAAAGGTGAGCCAGCACCACCAACAGGCTGCTCCCTGCAGGCAAGCCACCCATTTCACAGATGAGAAAACATGCTCAGAGAGTTGACACGCCTCACCCAGGGTCACGGCCTGGAACCCCGTCAGTTCAGGGCCCACTCCCCCAGACCACACGTGCTTCCCCCTCTGGTCGCAGCTGTGGTCTCCTGTGCTGACTTGGCCAGAACTTGGAGAACCCCACTCCCTCCTATTGTGAGCTGAAAATAACTGGGCCACCCACATGGTGCGGGCTTCCACTTGTCATTTCATTCCCACCCACAGGGAACCAGGACCTGTTCCCACACATACACACTCACCCAGCTGCTGTTTCCAGCCTACTTGGGGCCCACGGAGCCTTGATCTTCCACTTCTCCGGGGTGGATACTCATCCACCAGCCTAAGGAACTGAAAAACTCAACGAACCCTCTCCATGGTTACTGCTCGGTGGTGGACAGTGAGGGCGTGAAAGAAGTGAGAGTCACACGTGTGTCGCGGGTGGTATCATCAGTCACTCTGAAAATAGAAGCAAGCATGGTGAAAACAGCGCTCTGTCTCTGTACTTAGAAAGTGCCTTCACATCCATTAACCCATTTTACCTCCACAGCAGTTTTCTGGGTTGGGCGAGGCAGGGATTCTTACATTCATTCCTCCCATTTCATAGACAAGGAAAAGGAGGTATGATTCGTCACTGCTCCAGAGGAGCAGAGACTAGAGGCGGACCCAGGGTTTCTGGTGTCTAACCTGGCCACAGACTGTTCTGCCCCCATGATAAGCAATCTCCTGGTGCATGAGGCACCCACGAAAACCATCCCTTATCTGCCCACATCCAGAATGAGTCACTGTGTCCTCTAGCAATGTTTTTTGGGACCCTGCAACACATGGATATACATAAATTCCTTTCCCCGAATCCTCATCTTTGTTTCAGCTCCATAGACACATCCTTTTAAGGACACTCTTGGGGTGTTTCTGATGGGTGGCTTTGCACTATATCTAAGTGCCTTGCACAGCTGGGGAATAGGACGGGTGCTCAACAAAGGTGCATTGCTCAGTTGGCTGAAAGAACAGATGGGTGGTTGGATGCGTGAATGGGTGGGGGGAGTATTGGTTAAATTTGTTTCTTAGACTTATGTTTTATGGGGTTTTTTTGTTTTATTATTTTTTTTCCTACACAGCATCCATTACCCTTTCCAAATATCACCTTGACATCCTTTCATGGAATTACTTCTCTCCCAGGATATACAGTCTCAGTGATACTGCAAATCAGTGCTCTATCTTCTCCCAGCCAAGATGCAAGCAAATGACACAAGCTTGGCTGGTCATCTTCTCTCCCCTAGGACTGTGAATCCTTAGTAGACAGGGATGTGGGTAGGAAGCACGGCCGGAGTACATTTATTTCCAAAGTGGTACCCTGATGAGACTGTCAGGTAGTACCTGCTGTTCAAACACCCAGAGCTTTCCTAGTTTCTTACTACTCATTTTCCAAGTCAGGTTCTCCAATGCTTTATCCATTCTACAGGCTACTCGACCTTACCCCCAGTATATTACCTTCCCGCTTACATGAGCCAAAGTGCTTTTCTGCACTTACAATGACTTTTAAATGGCACAGATGCAGAGATGAATGAATGGATGAATAGATGGATGGGTGGAGGAATGGAAGGAGATGAGAATGTGGAGGAGTAAAGGGGTAGAGGGGTGAGCATGTGGATAAATGCAGCACTGCCTGGGGAAGGACTTGATGAACTAAGTGTTGAGTCCCAGGCCTTGGAAGGATGGGTGGGAGAGGAGGCATGATGACCCTTCAACCTCGCCTGCAGGGGAAGTGATGTGAACCGGTTGTAGGGGCAACAGGATGCCTACCCCCAAATGTCCTCCTTTAGTCTTGTACCTTTTGACTGAGAAAGCCTTCAGAAATAATACTGTCAAACTTCCATTTCCTAGATAAGGAAACTGAGGCCCACAAAGGGAAAGCGATTCCCTAAAATCTCACAACGAGGTTTTAGGCTGGGCTGGGACTAAAACTCAGGTCCTAATTCCCAGTCCCTTGCTGTTTTCACTGCTTCATGAAAGCTGTCTCTATGAGGAATGACTAAAGTGCAGAATTTCCAGATTCCATTTTGAGGAAAAAATTCCCCAAGGGGACTTCCTCACACAGGTTGGAGGTCCTCAAAAATGTCAATGCGTCAAGGAAGTTCTTAGGCCCCTATTGTAACCTGAATGTTCTGCAGGCCTCTGTGCTAAGGGGGCTGGTGGAGAGGTTTGGGGAAGCAGCATAGAGGAGAAGCAAGAGACTGGGGACCCCCATCCCTGAGAATGGATGCAGGGCAAGAAGGGGCTTCCCAAGGCCCACTCAAAAAAGGGGCAGAATCCAGACCACAACCACAAGAGTCCTGTAAGATTCTAAAACTTGTGTCACTTCCTTTGAAAGCATGTCTGTGAAACTCTTTGAAAAAGGGTCTGTATGCTGGCTGCGGGCACAGCCAGGAAGGAAAAAGGGGGGACCATAGGTCACTCCACAGCCAAGCTTGGAGCGAGAGAGAAATCCAGGGAAGGACAGAGCATAGAGGCCAAGTCTCTGAAGTCCGAGGCATGGAGGGTGGGAAAGCTTACGACAAGCTGAGTCATCACCGTTTTCTACATGTTTTCTTCCTAATAAGTGAAATAATGCCTAAGTGTCCAGCACAGTGCCTAAGAGCTAATGGAAAACACCGTCAACTCCCCCTCGCCTACCCCCATGTCCGTTAACACTGAGCTGAGTTGAACACTCGGGGGGTGGGGGGCAGACATGGAGTGGAGAAGCCCTGGAGTCTGGACATTTGGAGGAAGAAAGGGAATCTTTCTTGTGCTGGGAATAGTGCTGGGCAGTTGACTGCCTTTTAATCCTCTGAGGCATCCTCGGTGCTGGGTATTCTTTGCCCCATTTTCAGAGAGGAAACCAAGGTTGTAGAATAGCTAATAACTTGTCCAAAGACATACAGAGAGGAAGTGATCTGTCTGATTGCCACCCCAAGTCTGTTCTTCTTCACCAGGCTTTCCCCCGGGGTCGGGGGACAGTGGAAAAGAGGGGTCGGTTATGTCCTGGGAGTAGGCGCAAAGCAAGGGGCTGCTTCTGACAAACATGCTGGGGAAACGAAAACAAAAAACGACTCCAAAGCTTCAGAAGGAGGAGCAGCCGAGACCGGCTGTCACTCAGCAAACCTGTAAGAACGGAGGCTTCTCCCTGGGCCCCGCTCCCAGGGCTGCCCCATCCCCGAGGCATCCTGTGGTGATGCTTCCAGTAACCTGAGGCAGTGAGCATATCAGCAAACACACCACAGGCTGCAGAAAACAAGCGGCTGTACGCAGCCACTGTCCCGTGTGGTGAAGGCGAGAAGCGTGGGGGGAGGCCAAGCTGCAGCCCTCCAGCCTGAATGTGGTTGAAACTATAAAACAGTTGTCACAGTTAGTACCCCTGACCTGGTGATGCATAGGAGGTGCATGGGGCGGGGGGGAAGTGTAGGATAGAATGAAACCAGACCAAAAGGCAAGGCAAGGTGCAGCAGAAAGAGTCCTGGATAGGGGTTCGAATCCTGCCTCCAGCTGGGCAATCCTCCCCCCACCCCCGCCGGTTGCCGCCCCTACAGACCCTCCAACGGCACTGCCAGAGCACCTACCCCAGGCAGGGCCCTGTGCACACAGGAGCGTGAGACCAGCTAGCTGGCTCCTGGGGGAAATACTCATATTTGTAAACAAGGACAGTGGAGGGACACAGCCAGGGAGCAGCTCTCCAATTTGCAGATGGAGAAAATCAAGGCTCCTCAGGAGGAAACGACTTTGCCTCAGGGTTCTCTTGGGGCCCAGACTGGGATTCCTAGAGAATGGAGGGACTTTCCCTGCTTTGGACACTTTTTTAAAAGCAGCCAGAAAAAACAGAGCTGCTCCCCACACGATCGTGAGGGGAACTCCGGGTCTAAGCAAAGCTTTGGAATCCAGAGGCAATGAGGTTTTGCTTTCTTGCCTGCCTTCGGTTTCCTAACATCACAGTGTGAGGCTGGGCAGGCAGCCAGCTGAGCTCAGGGAAGGAATGAAAGAGGAAAAGGGAAACTGGGCCAGGAAGGCGAGGGAGGGCCTGCACTGGGCTGGAAAGAGTGTGTGTCTAGCTCTAGCGAGGAATGTACTCACATCCAGGAGGAGGGGTTGCTGATGACAACCAGCCCTGTGGACGCAAGAGGCCTGTCGATGAGCCTGCTGGGTCTGTGAACTTCGTACACACAAAATTACATGCGTCTGTGTAGGCCTCCACGTGTTTGTGGAAAGCAATCACAGCTCTCGCCAGATTCTTAAAGGGCTCCATTGCCCAAAACAGGTTGGAAGCAATCTTTCACTTCACAGATGAAACTGAGGCCCAGAGAAGGTGAGCAATCTGCTCGAGGTCAGCACTGATAAGTAATAGAGCCACGTGCGAACCTAGGAGTCCAACTCTAAAGAGCCCATGTAATTACTCAAGACGCTGTAAGAAGTTATTCAGATTAAGCCAGCATGAATTTAGCATCTATCAATCTATCATGTGCAAGATTTTGGTGGAAAGCAGGGGAAGAATACAAAAAGAAGCTAAAAAAGAAAAACCATAAGACGCTGTTACTTTGTCCAGGGAGTTAAGACAAGACCAGTGCAAAGGTGACTCACAATAAAGGAGGATATTTTTACTTGTTATTGTCCAGTTCTCTGCCCACCACACACACAAACACACACACACACACACGGACACACGTGCTCCAAGGGGCAGGTGGTTGACTTGCTCACCATGGCATCCACAGCACCTACAACAGTGCCTGGCTCACAGCCAGTCACAGGAATCGATTGCAGGTGAACAAAGGCTGACTGAGTGGGTGTAGAGCAAACACACTGGCAGGAGGTGGGGGAAGGGCAAAGAGGGCTTCATGATGTTTGTACCTCACCTTACAGTCTCCTAAGTACGTTCACAATCATTACTCTCCTTGATCCTCTCAACCACCGGTACATGGGTCACACAGACAGGTGTCCCTTGTTTTCAGGGACATAAAATGCTGGGGGAATCATAACGACAGTTGCCATTCATTGAACCTGCACTTTGATTTCCTCACAGAATCAGTACCTTAGAACCAGAGAATATATTAACTCCTTGAGTCCAGACCGGATTTTGCACAGGAGGTAGTGAGTGGTAGAAATGGAATTACAGTGAGGGTCTTCCTCCTCTCTGGTCCCCACAATCCACTGGAACTACCAAAAGGGACGAAACATACTTCTGATATGCCCATTATCTATTCCTGCTCAGCAACACCACCATCCTACCTACGCCTATTCCCACTACCACTTACACGCACACACAGCAGAAAGGTTCGCCAGGGTTTAAGGATGAGGATTATGTTGGTCCATATCACTTCTTACCTCAGCTAGTGTCCCAACTCAGCATAGTTGGCATCCAGGAAAATACTTTGCTTTCTTCCTCAAAGAGGGAAACTGAGATCAGAGAAAGGAAACAGAAATAGAGCTCACATGGAAAAACTGAACCTCAGCAGAAGTCTCAGGATTTCTCTAGAAACAATGCAGTGTGGTAAAAAGTCTACGAACCCAGACAGGCTTGGGTGCAATGTCAAGTTCTACCACTATAGGCTATGCGACCTCAGCAAGTCACTTAACCTCCGCCTCAACCAACCCGTCTGCTTAAAAACAAACACTTTTTGTAATAAAGCTCACTAACCCATTTAATAGGGAGTCTGATCTAGACTGCTGAAAAGCCTAAAGTATAGAATGTCCCTAAAGGGACTGCCATTATAATAACGTGATAATAATAGCTAACATTATTAAGTACTTAACATGCGTCAGGCATTGTACTAAGAGCTTTACAGACGGATACATTTATAGGAACTTAATTGTCTCAACAGCTGTGGAAAGGACCATTGTCCTTACCCCTGATTTACAGATGAGGGAACTGAAGCTAGAGAGATTAGGTATCTGGCCAAAGACTGTCTAATAAATGGGAACAACCCCAAAGCCCCTGCTCCTGGCCACCAGGCTACACGGCCTCCCACACGTTTGGTAACTAAGGGGACTGTGTGAGGGGAACAATTAAAACAGGCAGACCATTTTTGTGTGGACAGATGAATGTTTCAAAAGTGCTTGCCATGTGTTTCTTTAAATGAAATGGCCATGGTTTTCAAAATTGCGTTTCAATTGTAAATGGGTGAATGAGTCATGAGGCGGGGAGGAGAGGCTTCCTAGGACAGGCTTAGAACAGCAGCCGTCACCTAGACAGGATGCAGTAACTGTTAACTGCCCGACTGATGTGACTCAGTGGAAAAGGCTTGAGCCTGGTCATCAGAAGCACTCCGGTTCAATCCCACTAATCAGCCATGTGACTCTGAGGACCTTCACGACCTCTTCTGTGAAATGAGAATAACCACCCTTCCTCAAAGTCACTGTGAGGAGAAACGAGATAAGGTCTTCCCATTCTAGGTGATTCAGTCACCCTCAGCCCCCAAGTTACGTATGTCACAAGAGCTAGCAATAAAATTATTTTGGTATAAGATTAAATTTTTTTAAAGTTACATCCTTTTAAAAACGTGTTTGCTCTTGTCACTGTCGATAGACAACTTTCTCTTAGATAATTCAGATGTCAACCTTAGCCCATCCCAGGCCAAACTGTCACTATTCTGAATTATCCAAATAGGAATGGATGAAGAGGGCGCCTGGGTGGCTCAGTCAGTTAAGCGTCGGCCTTCGGCTGAAGTCATGATCCCAGGGGCCTAGGATTGAGTCACATCGGGCTCCCTGCTCTGTAGGGAGTCTGCTTCTCCCTCTCCCCTCCCCCGCACTCGCGCGCGCACGCATGCGTGCACGTGCTCTCTCTCTCTCAAAAATAAATAAATCTTTAAAAAAAAAAAAAAAGTAGGAATGGATGATTTCCTGAACCCAAGTCTTTGGAATGGAGTAAGGACCTTGTCTCTAATCAAGACCACAGCATGGGTTCAGTTAAAGGATGTCCCCAACCATAAACATTTTCACGGTAGGTAGTACTGAGTGGATGGGGCACTCAGTACTACCAGGGCACCCAGGTTCTGATCCCATCGTTCATTTGCTGTGTGTTCTTAGCAAGTCATTTCTGCTCTCTGGGCCTCAGTTTCCTCCTCTGCAATTGAAGAACATGGAAGAAATGATCCCTAGGGTCCTCTGCAGCTTTCAAATTCTGTAACTTTTGTATCCAAGAAGATGTTAGAAATGAGATGGGAACCCAGCATTTACTGAATTTCTTCATCTGTAAAACGGGAAAAATGAACATAATAATAGTAAATGAGTTGCCCTGTAAAACCTTTAGAATAGTGGCTGGCAGCACAGGGCGGGTGTTCTCGCCTCATTTGGGGGCTCTATGTCAGAGAACCCTCCCTTCCGTGGGTGAGAGGGGAAATACGAATCTGTAATGCATGAGCAAGAACTTCGAAAGCAGCCAAATAAACACTCAGTTTATTTCTGGTCCATCCTAACTGCCCCTCTCTGCCCCCAGGGAAGCAGGATCCTGACCTCTGCTGAGCACCCCTGCCCTAGAAGAGGAAGCTGAAGATGCCAGCGGAGGAAGAGGCTTTCCACCACCAGTTCCTATATTAGTCCTTCTGGAGGGCAAAGAGGGAACCGATGAGCTCACTCGGGATCAGAGGCGGTGAGGAGGAGAGAGAGAAAGAGACTCAAATTTCCGGAGGCTATTTCAGTTTTCTTTTCCATTTTGTGTAATTTCACTTATGATATCAAGCAGTACGTGGCTGCTGTTTTGGAAACTCCCCTTGGGGGGCGCCCCTTCTACTGACCTGACTATAAAGGGCCAGCCTCAGCGGCAGAGGATCCCTGCAGTGGCTCTCACGCAGCCTCCACTGACAGGTACCATGAAGGTCTCCGCAGCCACCTTTGCGGTCCTCCTCGCCACTGCCGCCTTCTGCGCTCCTGCCTCTGCCTCCCCATGTAAGTCAGGTCCTGACCACCACAGCCTGGGGCCAGACCCTCACCCTGATCCCGACTTTGCCCCCCTTTCAGCTGCAGCATTTATGCTGTCTGAACCCAATGATTTACATTCCTATATTGCTTTACCCAGATGTCCAGCTGTCCCTGAGAGAGCTCTAAGCCACTTCATGGCAGGGAACCTCTCTGCTCAATTTTTCTGTCCTCAGGATCTACACCCAGGCCCTTCAGATGCTGAGTGCAGACCAATGCTGGGGATGTTAGCAGGCAGAGGCAGCCTGAACTGACCTCAAAACACAGCTAACTCATGCCTATCACCAGCAGAGTTTCTAAGAAACTTCTGAGCTTGAGACAGTCATATTCTTCCCATTTCATAGATGGAAAAAGTGGGGCTTGGGAGAGGATTTTAATTTTTTTAATTTTAGTTTTTTAAGATATATTTGAAAGAGAGAGAGGGGGAGAGAGTGTGGGGGAGGGTTGGAGAGAGAGGGAAAGAGAAAATCTCCAGCAGACTGCCACTGAGCACGGAGCCTGATGCAGGGCTCAATCCCACCACCCCGAGATCATGACCTGAGCCGAGATCAAGAGTGGGACGCTTAACCAACTGAGCCATCCAGGTGCCCCAGGAGAGGATTTTTTAAAAGCCTAGTATGGATCAAGTATTATGCTGACTGCTCTGCGTGTACCATGTCATTTAATACTTGCCACTACTCTTAGAGTGGCTGAGCTTGACTTACAGACGGGGAAACAGAGGCCCAGAAGAGTTAAGTAACTTGCCTGAGGTCACACAGCTAGGAAGTGGGGAAACTGGTGTTCAAAGCCAGCTCTTTCTGGCTCTTAAACACTCCTACTCTACAGGGAAGTAGCAACTGACACTTTCCAAAGTCATCTTGAATTAACTGACCAACAAAAAGTCGTCCTTCTCTGTTCAGAGCCCTACTTACCACACCTCAGCCAGAGGCTCCCCAGATGTAATACACATCTTCAGGACCCTCTTAGGGGTTGAGGCTGAGCCATGAAGTCTGAGTTTTGGAAGCCTCCCTCCAACCCACTGTAGGTCTCAAAGAAACAAAGCTCTGAATCCACTGAGGATCCCGGGAGGGCAAGAATAAGGGCAAAGGGCCCAAGACGAGCTAGGAGAAAGCCCAGCATATCTGCAGAACCAAAGGCAAAGGGTTATGGTGTAGAGGGAAGGATACAAACAAGGTTCAAGGATTAGATGAAGGATTGCGAAGATCTTCTCAATCCTCTGTTGGAATCCCCCACTCTGCTACTGTGTGTCCACAGCCAAGTGACTTTACCTCTCTAAGCTTCAGTTTCAGCCAAAGGAGGATAACAGTCTATCCAAGATAACATACCCAGCACGATACCCCGTGTGCAACAGCAATGAATATAGGCGTCTCCTTGCTTTCTCCAGATGCCTCGGACACCACACCCTGCTGCTTTGCCTACATCTCCCGCCGACTGCCCTTCACCCACATCCAGGAGTATTTCTACACCAGCAGCAAGTGCTCCATGCCAGCGGTCGTGTGAGTCCCAGTGTGTGGACCTTTGGGGCGGGGGGGGGGGGGAAGGGACACCTTTTGTCCCAGAGCCAGTCCCCCACAGGAGCCCTCTAAGAGGGTACCCTATCCACTCCTACCCATCTTCCAGCTGCTTAAATAGCCAGAGTTCCTCCCTCTGTAGCTTCAGATACCCCCCACACCCGCTATCACACAGAAGATTAGACAAGGGGTTCTCGGGGCAGTTCTCCCCACTCTGACGGACTGGGTCAGGTCTCTGATCTTTAGGAGTGTAACCTTTACTTTAACATGACCTACAATGCCCCACCATGGAGAAAGATCGACAGTCATTTCTCTTCAGTTAAGAACCCCACATTCCCCCATACCCCACAGCCAACTGAATCCACCTACAACCTCAGAGGATCTAAGAGGGGGGGTCAGAGGTCAGAGCCCTAGTTAAAGTCAGGTGTATTTAAAAGAAAATTATCAATTGGTGAAGAGATAATGACATGAGATTCTCCTTTAAATATGCAAACTATTACATCTGAAAAAATTAAGTCTACCACCTAGAAAGTACCTGTGTATCAAATGTGTTACATGGATTATCCCCAAATTTCATAACACTTACAGGTGTGTGTAATTCTCTCCATGTTTCAGATAATGAATCTGAGACCAAGAGAGTTTGGGTGACTTGCCCAAGGTCGCACAGTAAGTGAGGGATAGAGCCAGTCTTTGGAGCCTCCTCTTTCTATACAGAAAGGTCGACAGTGATAGTTGCTTAAGAAATTTAAGATAATAGACTTAAAGAGTGAAAATGGGGTAATCATGAAGTTTCCTATATAACGGCAAAGTTGTTTTTTTTTTTTTTTTTAAGATTTTATTTATATTTGTGAGAGACCGAGAGAGCAGAAGTAGGGAGCGGCAGGCAGAGGGAGAAGCAGGCTCCTCACTGAGCAGGGAGCCTGATGCGGGACTCGATCCCAGAACCCTGGGATCATGACCTGAGCTGAAGGCAGACGTTTAAGTTTTTTTAGTCCAAAAGCTCCTGTGACACTTGAAAAGCTATAGGTATTCAGAATTGCCTTTTGTTCTGGTAAGTCCTTCAAAGTATAGTGGTAATATTTAGCACTACTGATTTGATCTCTGAAAACAAATATTTTTCAAAAGAAAAAAAATCCTTCTTTGAGCACCTGCTACAGGCAGGTAGAGATGAATAAACCACCATCCCTGCCCTCGTGGCACACACAATCTAATACAAGGAAAAGACAGATGCAGAAGGACTAGAGTAACCCTGAGTAAAAAAACATCACAAAAAGAGAGAGGGAGCACATCCAGCCTCAGAGGTGAAGGGAAGTTTGCTGCAAAAGGTGTTTGAGAAAAACCCGGGGGACTGGGTACATGAGACAGCGCAAATGTTGCCAGGACTCTCCTTTGATTGATGCAGCGTCCCCGTGTAGAAAAGCAATGAGGACCTTGAGTGTCAGCACAATGACGCAAAAGCGTTAGAGCGAGGGAGACGAGCTGGCACAGGGAAAGCCTAGAAAGTCAGGTCCAGTTAAGAGGCTGTATGGTTATCCATGTGAGCGGTATTGAGGCTAAACAGGACCTGAAGGGGAAGGGAAGGAGAGAGGGGGTAGGAAACTGTCACAGGTGGAGTCAGCAAGACCCGGCAGGTGAGGTGAGGTCAGGAGCAAGGACGAGAGGGGGTTAAGTGACACCAGACAGCTAGAGAAGTGCGGACCCCCTCACCCCAAAGTCTCAAGGAAGAGCTGTTTAAAGAGGAAGGAGCCAAGGTACCAGCACAAAAACCCTTTGCAATGTCCAGCAGGGAGAGTGAGAAGAGGAGCTGGCAGCTAGGAAACAGCGTTGGGGCTAGAGACAGGACATTCTTTTATAGGAGGAAAGGGTCCCCTGAGAGGACAGCAGTCATCTTTAGCAGAGTCTTGGGGAGCACTGGCTCCAGAGCTAGTCAGCCTTTGTCAGAATCCCAGCTGTGCCAGTTGGCAGTTGCATGAGCTTGGACCTAGCAGTTAACCTCTCTGAGCCTCCATTTCTTCATCTGCAAAGTCGAGTGAAAGAGTACTTCCTTCACTGGGTCAAAGAGAGAACAATGAAATGAAAAATGAAACTGGCATATATTCTGGCATACAGTTGGTGCCCGATAAGTGTTAACTTCTCCTCCTCCTTCTCCAAATGTACTAATATATACTTAGAAGTGACAAACCTTGAGGGAATGCAGTTCATTCACTAGCTCATTCAATAAACACCCACTAAGCCCCTGCACTGTGCCTGACCTAGGCCCAGAGACTTGGGAGAAAAACACAGAAAAGGGCAGCAATTCTGAGAACATCTGCTCTCAAGGGTCAGGCGGAGGGGGTTGCTCCGGAGAAGAGTCAGGAAGAGAGGCAGGAGAGAAGTCAGACAAGTAGGGGGGGGGTCCCCAAAATGGGGGCAGGGAGAGAAACTTAGCCAGGAGGGGTTGTTCCTCAGTCTCACATTCTTTAGGAGGAAATGGAACCCTGAGAAACCCTCACCCCTAAATATTCGTTTCCTGCCCTTTTGACTTCCTGGTCACAGGCTGAGGGGGCCAAGGAGGGAGGATAGCAAGTCTGTAGGGTTTCCTGTCTGACTCGTGGCTGAACAAGGGCAGGGGCTTAGGTCTAGAAGCTCCCTCACCACCCCAAATAAGCAAACAAACACTAGGAGGCAGGAGAGCCCAGAATACTCCATCTGCTCCCTTTCTCTCCTCTGCACACTAGAATGGAAGAAAGAGAGACGGTCAAGTGGCTCTGAGTCTCAGAAAAGGGGAAGCAGCTTCCTTGAGAATAAACACTATCCAGGAGAGAACCTGAAAAGAAACCAAGAAATCCTCATTCTCACCAGACGACCTAGGCCTTCACTTTGTCTGAAAACATTTGGGCTCATACAGGTGCAGGAAAACATCCTAAAGAACCCAAAAGGGGAAAGGTTCAAGTAGACAGGGCTGGCCCAAGAGTAACAAGTTAATCGGCAGCACTGCTCTCTAGGCCCACGGTCTCTCCCATATAGAACCGTCCTCCAGCAAAGAGGTGAGGCAGGCAACTGGATGGAGCCTGTGCGCCACAGGCTTTTAAACCACCAACACATGCTATCAACACCTGTGGAGGTCAGGCCTCTCCCTCCCAGAGGCCTCCACGTTCTGGCGGGGTTAATTGGCAGAAGTGCTCTGACAACAGCTAAACCTCAGTGCCTTTGACCTCTCTGAGCACCGAAGCCCAGTACCAGGACCTTTGGTATCATGTTGCTCTGATCCCTCCTAAAGAAGAATCCCATAACATTCCAATAACAATACATGTGTGGTATTTTCCAAAACTCCACCATACTATCTCATTTAAGTCTCACAACAACAGTGCAAAGTAGGAATTATTTCTATCTATCTTTAAGAGGTAAACAAATAGATTCAGAGGCCTTAAGTGATTTGCCAAGGTGAATCCACTAATGAGTGGTGAAATCAAGACTCAATGTCGTCATTCACGCACACACACAGATGTATTCATTCGTTGAGTGTCTGCCCTGTGCCAGGCACTGTATCATCTAAAACCAAATCGCACCTGTTTTTTTTTTTTTTAACCACTTCTTATCTCTCACTTAGTGAACCATGACTCAGTTCCTAGAAAACACCTCTTTTTCTCTGCATCTTGAGCACCCAGCACAGGGTCCGAAACCGAGAAGCACTGAGAAAAGGCTAGTAGTGGTTGACCAGCTCAAACCTGGACTCCTCAGGCTCCATATGCCCTTAGCTCTCCAGGCTGCACGGGTTTGTGTGGGGGTTAAAATGCACACAGATCTGCTTTGGAGCCCTACTACCCAACAGAAGAGGAAATATCCTTTCCTTAAAAGCTACAAACCCAACCTTATGGAGCTCCAAGAATGCCCCACCCCAGTACCATCATCATCATCCCCTTTGTGGCTCAGTCCACCTCATCCCCAAAACTGGCTGTCCGGGTGCTCACCAGGTCTCACCGTCCTCTTGTCCCACAGCTTTGTCACCCGAAAGCACCGCCAGGTGTGTGCCGATCCACAGAAGAAATGGGTGCGGGACCACATCAACTCTTTGGAGATGAGTTAGGATGGAAGGCGTCTTGAACCTGAACTCATGCAGACTTCCCTAGTGCTTCTTGTTTGCGCCCTAAACCAGCTTGGGAGATGCCCCTCAAGCCCCTACTCCCACCCTGTCCTGGGAGGGCACAGATTCCACCAGCCAGCAGCAGCTGTAAAAGCGTCCTCCATCTAAAGCCGCCAAGAGCTCCTAAGGCTCTGCCTCGTACAAGCGAAGTCTCTAGGCTCTGAGCTTCAGGCCCCTCGGCTTTTTGGCCCCGGCTCTGCGATCAGAAAGGAAGTCAGCTTGCCTCTGGAGGCGAAGAAGGGAGGAAGACGGCTCCTTCAGTAAAGTCCTGTGGCCACAGCTCCTCTCTCAGCCCCTCACTGGGGAGGGCTGACTGGCAAATGTGAGAAATCAGCTTTCCATTAAAACTCTCCACGCAGTTACCAAGCTGGCTCCTGGTTTGCTTTCCTCCTCGGGAACCCTCCTTCCTCATAAGCATTAAGCAATGAGCTACATATTGAATTTAACTGTCATGTCTTTTTAGCGTTCTTTAGCAGACTTTTTTGTGTGTCTTCAAGTATTTTATTAGGAGTTCAGATCAAATCTTTGTAGAATGTTCCCTAGTTTGGATTTGCTTGGTTGTTTCCTCATAATTCGATTCAGGTTAAACATTTCTGGCAGGGACACCACATGGGTGATGCTGTTTCTCAGTGCAGCACATCAGGGTACATGTTGGTTTACTGGTGATGTTGAGTCTGATGGCCTGATGGCCCAGGTTTTCTTGCCACATTGAGCTCACTGCTGTGTGCCAGGCACTATGCCAGGCACGGGAGGTTGGCGGGGAGAGTAGAGAGGTGAATGAGCCACAAGCCACAATCTTTAACTTTAGGCAGATTAAACATATGATAAACACATAAAGGGAAGCAACTGTTCAAAAGCACCTGTTGTGGTCCCATTGAGAGTGGGAGTGGGGGGTGGGAGGGGTGGAATGACACCACCGAAGGAGGTGAGGCAGGGTGCCTGGGGGAGAAAAGAGACGTCAGAGATGAGATAACATTTAAATGAAGTCTGGAAGATTGGAGAAAGAGTTTAGCAGGTAGGGAAGGCCTGACAGGTAGCGGGTACAGCATATGCAAAAGTAGGAGGTACGGAAAGCAGCTCCCCACCACACAGAGAAGAGCTCAGTCTCTTGCTGCCAAGGAGGGAGGTGTGTGTCTAAAAGGGGCTTTCCCGCTCCTGCCATTTTCCTGATGACTAATCCTAAGAACCACCCCTGCCCCTCCCATGGGCTGATGTGTGCTTGACAGTTCACCAAATGCTTTGACTTTCTTTCCCATGCATGCCTCACCACAGCCCCTCTGGCTCCCACACAGGCATGACTTTCCCACTTTTAAGATGAGGAAACTGAAGCTCCCAAAAGTAAAGTGACTAGCTCAAGGCCACAGGCCAGGAGACGCCATGGGTGGGGGCTGAGGGGGCGGGGCTCAAGAATGGAACTGGAGTCTTCCATTTACCTAGGAGATCTGGTTGCTCAACACTCAGAAGCTTCTACCTGCAGAAGTCCCAGCTCCTTACCAGTTCCCCTTGTGCCAGAGAGGACAGGTTTCCCCCAACTGTGCCCCCACGCTCCCAAAAGCCCTTATTGCCCTGCCTGGGTTCCCTCTGGCCCCACCAGGAGAAGAGGAGGATGGCCTATGAAAAATCAGCTGATATCTTTGACATCTCCAGGTCGATGTTCAAGTACCCATGGCCGGAATACCCAGAAAGGACCAAAGGTGAGGCTAGAATAGACAGGAACAGAGTCAGAGGTGGGGCCTGAAAAGAAAAGCTCCCTGGCTCCCTCTCCCAAGACAGGGGTCTGGTGAGTTCAGCAAATCCACAGGAAGGGTCAGGGCAGGCCACCAGACACTTGGTGGCTCTCCACAGCCTTCAAGGTAAGTCTCCAGGACCCTCAAAGATGGGACATCTTTCTCCCCATCTTCCACTCCCACATCTGCACCCTGCTCTCTACCCAATTCCCCACCTCCCAGTCTTTGAAAGAAGTTGTTCCCTGTGCCTAATGCTCTTCCCCTTTATCTATCTGGCTAACCCCTACGTGGATTAAAGACTGAGATTCTGGGAAACATTTCCTGATCCTCCCAGCCAGGTTAGGGGCCTCATTGGACCACCTGTGCCTGTATCTTCACATTTGTCTCCCTTTGTTAATCACTAGTAAACAATTCTGTCTCATCAGCTAGAGCCATGGTTCTCAAAGTGTGGTCCCAGGACAAACAGCATCAGTATCTTGTTAGAAAAGCAAATCCCCAGCCCCACCCCAGATCTACTGAATCCCTACTCAGGATGAGTGCCAGAAATTGGTTTTAAGAAGCTCTCCAGGTGATCCTACAACACACTCACATCTAAGAACCACTGAACAAGACCACTAGTTTTCACCATCAGCTGCACATTAGAATCCTCTGGGGAACTTTCTGAAAGGCCTAGGCCCTATCCCCAGAGAATCAGTTTCAATTAGTCTGATGCAGGGCTAAGGCAGGTTAAAAGTTCCCCCAAATAATTCTAACATGCAGCATTTATTAAATGCTGAATAAATGAATGCCGGGAGAATGGATGATTCTTAGCCCACCATTTGTACCACAGAACTCAGAAAAGTCATGGCTCCTGTCCACCTGCCCTTGTCCTGCTACCAGGTAAGACCCCTAACTTTTGCCCCCAGGGGGCTTTGTTGAGGTGGGAGCAGACTGCCCCTTCCTTTAAGGCCAGGTCAAAGAACCCTCACACTCATCCCCGGGGCTGCCGCTAATTCTGTGTGACCTTGGACAAGTCACTTCCCCTCCCTGAGCCTCAGGAGCGTCCTCTGTCACTGGCCAACCCCTGTCCCGCTCCATTGTGGTTGCTATGAGATACTATCTGTAAGGCCCAAGCTATGCGGGCAGTGCTTAATAAGGAGTTATTTTTCTTCATTAACACAGGGATCCTCATAGAGTTGCCAGATAGAATACTGGATGCCCAACTAAATTTGAATTTCAGATAAATAATTTTTTGTATAATTAAGTCCCAAATATGGTATCCAATACCTAAAATCTAAATTTACCTGGATGGCCTGTTTTTTATTTGCTTGGTTTTCACTAAATCTGACAACCCAACTCATTGTGAGTCAACGCTCCACTTTCTGAAACCATGGCCATCACCTGACAACTTTTACTATGATCTTTTCAATCTCCACATTGAAAACCACTGGCTGAAGCCCTGCCTTGTTGCTCAGAGAACTGACTCTGACAAAGGCTGGAGAAGAGATAGGAGTGAATTCTAGCCAAATCTGCAGAGAAAGTCCCCTGACCCACCAACGCCCCTCCACTACAATCAGAGCTGCAGTTTCATGACCGTTTAAGACAGAGATTGTTTAAGAAAATCCTGCTTTTCCAACTAAACTGTTGAGTCCCATGAAGGCAGGGATGATAACTGCCTCCCCAGCACGTAGCACAGTGCTTGGCACTTAGCGGGTGCTCGGTGAGTATCTGCTGCATGCCTGAATGAAGGAAGGGGCAGTAGCCTGTCTCTTCCCCTCTTCACTCCACATATCCCTCACCCCTTGCCTTTTCATCTCCTTGCCCAGATGGCCTTTTCAAAGTGCTTTGAGATCCTCAAATAACCAAACGGTGTACTCAGATTGGTTTACAGATCAACAAGGGCTTCACAATCTTTACCTCATTTGTTCTTCACAACAAGGGGTACAGAAAGGACAAGCTCCATTCTGCAGATGAGAAGACTGAGATCTTGGTGGGTGAAGTCACTTGTGCAAGTCACACAATGGGTAGGAGGTCTGAGTCTAGCTGAGATGAGGGACTAAAGGGCGTCCCTCTCAACTAGTTCCCTCTTATCCTGGTCCTTTTCCTGGCTAAGGAATATTCCCTGCCACTGTTGTGCCATTCACACCTCCCAGATGCCAAAGGAAGAGTTTCCCCCAAGTCCAGAGTGCTGGAGGCAGCACCCAAGCAAGCCAGATTCAGTGCCTTACTGCTACTTCAAGAAGCCTGAGATCTACACACACTGGCACACTCTGTATGATCAGCGACAAGAACGGGAGGCCCTGAAAATGTTGCGGAAAATGAGAGATCCCCCTAGGTGTGCTCTGCCCCTCCCTATTCTCCACACCCTTCATACCTTCTAGGAAAGAGAGGGAGGAGAAGGAAGAAGTGGGATGGGGGTGGGGCAAATCCAGCTAACAGATCCGAGAGAGGAGCCTGGGCTAGGAGGAGGGGCATCTGTCTTCCTCTGGTCCCATCTCTGAGCTGGCTGAGGACCAAGTGCAGAGGAAAGTTCGTGAAGTGTGAGGGAGGGAACAAGGGGACCAAGGCTGCTGTGCAATTTCTCACACAGGCAATTCAAAGAGAGCACGCCCATCCAAAAATTCCATCTCCCTATCAGCAAGTTGACTGTAAAATCTCAGATGGAACCCAAGCCCTCAGACCCTACTGGGAACCCCCTGAAGTGGCAAAGATTAAAGGTCAGGGACCACGACAGGAGGGAGAATGGGGAGACTCCCTTTCAGTGGGTGCCCTTACCTTGGGCTCACATTATCCTTCAGCCCTCAGTCCCTGCCTACAAAACGGAGGGAGGAAAGGAAAAGGGGTTGGATGAGCTCCTCTCCATTTGAAGTCCTACAACTATATCCCTTTCTCTCCACCGGCTCCCTTGAATGGGCAGGAACTCACAGAAAGCCTGGAATCTCCCAGAGAGCATGAGCAGTTGTATGCAGCACAGGTGAGAGGTGGCAAAGGTGGTGGAGCATGGCCACAGGTAGGAGCTGGCTGAGCTGGGGAGTAGAAAGCTGCATGGGGGAGGGGGAGTGGTATTCCAAGACAAAACTCCAGCTGTGCCCAGAGGATGTAACTCATGGGGGTGGTGTCCGAGCTCTCTTCCCTTTCTTCCACCCCTATTCCTGCAGGCTCTGGGGTGCCTGGGCATCAGTGACAAGTTTGTCATAGAGGCACTACAGCAGGTGGTGAGTCTGGGGCTGCATGGAACTCACGAGAGGAGGATACAGGGTCTGAGATATGTCGAGCATGGGCACAGGGGCACAGACAAAGCTCGCCAGGGTGCAAGGATGCTGGGCTGGATGCAGTGAGGAGAGAGTTGCCAGTGTGCGGCATGCCCCATCTCACGCCCTTGGCGTCCTTGAAGGGCAGCTTGATGGGGCTGGGGGAATCTGAGGTCCTCTCTGTCTAACAGAAAAGACCCTCAACTGAAAAGCAGAAAAGAACTGGGACTGAGTTCATTTTCCACCTTAACCGAATCAATGCCACGTGCTTAAATGCCAATTTATAATAGGGAATATGCGTTCGTATCTATAGTCTCATTTAAATCTTACGAATTGGGAACAGGCAGTAGTATCTGCATTTTTCTAATGATAAAATGGAAGCTCTGAGAGTGAGCCAAGTGACTGGCCCGAGGCCACAGGGCTGCTAGATACCAGATAGGGATCTGAACAAAAGTCTTACTCCTAAGTTGTGTTCCTTCCCTTGCACCATCTGCCCGTACTCTGTGTTTAAGCGTAGACAGGTCACTCTCTAGGCCTCGGTTTCCTCACTTGTAAATGAAAAGTTAAGCTGAGATGATTCTTAACACTCTGACATTCCATCATCTTATGACATATCTCCACCACCTGCCTCTTAAATCAGGCCCAAACTGGTCCAGAGAAAGTGAAGTATGAGGCCTGTCGAAGCCTGGCCATACTGGGTGAGTACGTCCCCTCCCCGGGAGGGGAGTGGGGGAAAGTGAGAAAGGAAGCAGTACAGCCCCTTTCCCCTTTGAGTAAGGACACCCACTTCTACCTAGCATTTGGCAGGATCTGGGAGCTAGCCTAGGTACTGTGGGCAGAGAGAGGAAAGTGGGGTGAAAAGGAGAAGAGATCGGGAGAGAGGGGGCGGGCCCCTGGAACTGCAGCCATGCTCAGCCAGCTGCATTAGCGTCCTGGGAGGATGGGCAACACCTCGGGACCCAGTACTTAGAACTTCTGTCTTGAGGGCACAGTGGAGTCAAATGGATCCTGGCAGAGAGGAACAGTTCCTGAGGCTCTGCCCTGACCTGAGGACCTTCCCTTGTCCAGGTTACCTGAATAAGCACGTGATCCAGGTTCTCATCACACAGTTGAAGGGGCAAAATGAGGGGCGAAGGATGGATTCTCTGACAGGGCTACGAGTGGCTCTCAACTCCTGGGCTGCTGTCCCCAAAGACAAGGTGATTGGGAGGAGAGTCAGTAACTGGGGCAGGTAGGACAAGGTAATTGATGGTGCTGGCTGGGGTTGTTAACCTAGCTCCTAGCCTTGATGGTAGAAGACACTGTCCTTGTAAAGTTCCCTGTGGAACAGCTTCCCTGAATAGAAGCACTGGCATGGCCACTTAGGAGTCAAAAACCCCTGAAAAGCTGGCTTTCAGAGCCGCAGTTTGTTCATTTCCAAAACGGAGGTAGTCACACTCACCATGATGAGCACTGAGTAATGTACAGAACTGCTAAATCACTAAATAGAAACTAACAGAACACTGTACGCTAACTATACTAACACAACAATGTATGTTAACTATATTTCAATAAAAATTCATTAATGGAGTAAACAAATAAGATAGACAGTAATTATAGCACTGTTGAGAAGATTAAATGAGATAATGTATGTAAAGCACCTCGTTCAATGCCTATGCTTTTTAAATGGTAACCATTATCATCCCTAAAATAACCTACTAAAGAAAAAACCTCTCTCAAGAAGGGAAAGGGATCAAGAGAGTCTGCAACACTACTCAAATTTTTTCCCTTTTAGGGCCCTCTTACTTTGACCCCATCACTGCTCTGTGTGAAACAGAGTCATCATTCATCCATTTACTCAACAAATATATACTAAATAGCTATCACATGCCTGGCACTGTCCCAGACCCTTAAGATACATCAGTGAACCAAACAGACTAAGATCCCCTGCTCTTGTGGAGCTTACCTTCTAGTTGGGGAGAATACAATTATAGTAAACTTGATTATATAGTATGTTAGAGGTGACAAGTGCAGAGGAAAAATTAGGTAACATGGTAAGGATGATCAAGGAATGCCAAGTGGGGATGGGACTAGACTGCAGTTTTAAACACAGAAGGGAGGCAAGGCTTCATTTAGAAGGTGTCATTTGAGCAAAGATATGAAGAAGGTGAAGGTGTTAGCCTTGCAGAGATCTGAGCAGAGGCCTTCCCGGCAGAAGGGCCAATCAGTGCAAAGGCTCTAAGGTAGGAGCGTGGTTGGCATGGTCCAGGGACAGCAAGGAGGCCAGTGTGGCTGCAGTGGAGTGGAAATAGAGAAAGTAGCAGAAAATGGAGGTAGGTCAAAGTAGTTAACAGGAAATTCAATTATACTAGATCCAGATCAACTAGATCTACTAGACTAGGTCATACTAACTGCATCATTGCTTTCTGGACAACTTCAAGTACTTGGACTTTTACTCTGCATGAAGTAAGGAACAAAGCAATGACATAACCTAACTTACATTTCAAAAGGTTCACTCTGCTGTACAGAAAAGATGGGAGGTGGGGGTGGAGCATCAGGTGGAAGCAGAAAGACCAATTAAGGGCTACTGAAGCAATCCTGGTGAGATATAATGGTGGCACGGAGCACAGTAGTTGTAGTGGGATTAGTAAAACTCTTGACAGGTTGACTGTGAGGTACAAAAGGCAGTGAGGAAACAAGGATGAAGCCAACTAAGATGGAGAAAGCTACAAGTAGAACAGGTTTGGAGGTAATATCAGAAGTACAGGTTTGGACAAGTGATGTTTGAGACGTCTACTGGACCTCGAAGGGAGACAGCAGGTAAAGCTGCTGTACAATTTTGAATTTCGAAGTCTGAACCATATAGACAGCATTTAATGTCATTCAATTAAATGAGAGCACTAAGAACCAAGTATGAAGTCTCGGTTCATTCCAATATTAAGAGCTCAGGGAGAAGAAGAAGAACCAGTGAATAATGACAGCTGGCCATTAGGTAGGAAGACAACCCAACAGTGTGGTATTCTGAAAATCAAGTGAAGAACATACATCAAAGAAAGGAAACAAATCAACGACATCAAATAATACAAGGACTGAGAACTGATACACAGATTAACAATGTAGGAATCCTTGATTATCTCAAGAACAATTTTGGTGGGGTCACAGTGGTGTAGGTCTGACAGAAGGAGTTTAAGAGTGAACGGGAGGAAAGAAATTAGAGATGGCAAAGCAGACAACTTTCCAAGTTTTGCTGGCAAGGGCTGTAGCTGGCACCAGGAGTGGATTTTAGAATAAAGAAAAATAATAGCATGTTTCCATGGTCCAGTAGTTAGAAAAATGATAACTATGGAGAGAGAAGAAAGTTGTTATTAGGTGAGAAGGGATGAGCTCTAACACAAGTGGAAAGACTGACTTTAGACATATGGTCAGAGTCTGTAGTAATAAGTGGAGGGAAGAACATATGGGTGCAGGTGTTGGACAGAAATGATGGTAGGTGCCTCTGGAACTTCTTTTCCGGTTGCTTGTATTTGCTCAGTAAGGTAGGAAGCAAGGGCATCAGCTAAGAGTTAAGAACGGAGGAATGGAGGTTCCAGAGGACAGGGTGTGAATCAGGAGGGCAGGAAAAAGAACTGCCCAGGGAAAAACAGTATGGTTACTAGATAGCACTAAGGGTCTACACAAGGTTTGTGCTCACACATTTAAAGCAAGATCAGTCTGGGGTGCGTGGGTGGCTCAGTCATTAAGCATCTGCCTTTGGCTCAGGTCATGATTCCAGTGTTCTGGGATCAAGCCCCGCATCGGGCTCCCTGCTCGGCAGGAAGCCTGCTTCTCCCTCTCCCACTCCCCCTGCTTGTGTTCCCTCTCTCGCTGCCTCTCTCTCTGTCAAATAAATACATAAAATCTTTTTAAAAAATAAATAAAAATAAAAAATATAGCAAGATCAGTCATCACGACTGTGTGCTTTTCTCCAGGAAATGCAGGCACAGAATGAGTGCACAGCTGACTACAATGAGGCAAGAGGAGGTAAAGGAGTTCAGTGAGGCAAGCAAGTGACTATAGTAGGACCATGGAGTTTAAGCTGGGTAGAGAGCGAAGAAAATGAGGAGCAATGAAAAGGTGCTCAGTGGACTGTTAATCCATATGGAGTCCAACAATTATTGGCATCGGGAGGTGCTGGAAAGATAGGAGGTGATGGTCAGAGAGTGGGGTCCATGAAATGGAGGTCACGGAGAAGTTACAGTGATGGATAATGATAAAAACCTCTCTGTGAAAATTAATGGCTGACACAGAATGGAGGACAAGGACAAGATTATTGGAGAACAGGAGTAGGATAAAATAACATATTTTTTAAATGTCAGGAATTAGAAGTGTTAAAGAGAGTGACATTCATCCATCCACAAGATAAAGTCATACAGAAATGAGGAGTTAAGACCTAGGAGCAAGTAGAGGACAGCAAAAATAAGAGCAAGTGGGTAAAATAATCTGAGGACATGAGATTTATTCTGGGGAGGAGGCACAATGCTCTGGAAGTAGCAGTGAATTGCCCTCTTAACAAAGCCTGGCTGAAGACATAGGCCCCCTGCCCATTTCACTTCTTGTCTCCCTCAGAGGACTCAAGTCGGGGATGAAGAGAAGTTGGTACCTGTGCTGCAGATGCTGATAAATAAGTCATCAAACGAAGCAGCTGTGGAGGCAGCCCTGTGCTTGGGTTTCCTGAGGCCCTGCAGCAACACGGCCCAAGAGTTCTTGCTGCAGTGCCTGAGCCAAGGGTCCAAAACCCAGCAGATGAAGGTGTGAGGGGCAGGAGGCTAGGCTCCCTGGGGAGCACTGGGGAACCAGAGGCTGGTGCTGACTTCGGTACTGTCGGGGCCGTCATACTCAACCAGAGAAAAGAAGCTTCAGTGGGGACCACCGCGGAGCCTTCTGTGTGTCTGTGAATATGCATGTGCATGAGTATGGGGTCACATAGACCTAAGTGTACATGTGTCTGTATATATTTGATTTGTATGAGTGTTCATTTATAAATGTGCACCTATGTGCACACATGAACTTATGTTCTCACTCAAAAGGTGAAGAGGCAGGAGAATGGACCCGATCTGTTCCCCAGTTTTAGGCTCAGCCCTCAAGCCTACCTGAACATCCAGATGCCTCTTGGCCCTGTACACCCCACCCTACCCTGCCTGCCTCCCACAGGCACTCAGGATGCTGGTCAAGATGATGCATGTACACACACCCACAGTCACCAGGGCCATCCTAGACCAGCTGTGCTATTCTAGTGTCCTGGAGGTAAGCTCTCAGACTGCCTAGGACCCTTCCTTCTCCAGCATAGCACAAGGGTGAGGGATAAGGAAGAGTCTATCCTTCATACCTTCCCACCTCTGCTCTCAGCACCGCTTTGAAGCCACCCAGATGCTCAAGACCATTGGGCTGGAAAAGATCCAGGCACAAGGGCTGGAGGGATTCACATTTGACCTGCTCTGGAGGAAGACATATAATGAACCTTTCCTTGTAAGTGAGACCAAAGGTCCCAAGCCCAGGGAGCCCAAACCCGCCTCCTCTCCCTTCTCTGAAGACCTCCTCTAGCTTGGCTCCCACCACACTGCCCATAAAGTATCATATTCACTCTAAGACACTAATGCACTCCCTGTTCCCCTGTTCCCCTAATGCAGCCCACGTTTTCAAGCCACCTTGCCTTTGGTCAGGCAGTTCTCTTAGCGAAAAATGCCGAGTCATCCCTCGTCCCTCTGCAAGGTGCAAAACTGCCTCATGTTATTATTCACTCCTCCCTCCTTCTTTCTGTCACAGTGATTGCTCCTGCAAGGCCAGTCCAAACACCTCCTATTGGAACCTTTCCCAAATCACCTCCAACAGAATGAACCCTGCCTTCCTCCGTGCTCCTTTGCTTTCATCTTTTTGTAGCTTATTACAAAACCAGCCACAGCACTTCTAAAGACATTTTTCTAAAATGTAAATCAGATTGTCTCACCTCTGCATAAAACTTTTCAGTAGCTCCCCAATGCCCTCAGGAAGGCTTTACATTGTCCTTCACCACCCAAGGCCTGCTTCCCTCTCTAGCTGCATCTCTCCCCACTCCTGCTCAGGGCCACACACCAGCTATGCTTAAAATGACCGTGTCCTCATTTATACCTGTTATCCCAGTGTAATTCCTCAGTGCCCCACTTTGAAGAGTCTCAGTGTGGTCACCTAGCTAAACTGAAATATTTTCTGTTCCCTAAGCCTCTAAGCTTTTGTACATGCTCTCCACTCATGCCCCACCCCACCCCCAGCCCTCTACTGGTTAACTGCCATTCACCCTTCAGGCTTCAGCTGAGGCATCACTTCTTCCAGCAAATCTTGCCGGTACCCGAACTGAGGAGACCCTCCTATGTTCACCCTATAGTTAGTTCAGTCGTAACACTTACAACAGTAGGGTGACTGCCTACTCACTTGTCTGCTTCCCCTACCAGACCAAGAGTTCAAGGCAAGGACCCTATGTAGCACAAGGTCAACATTCAGTAAAGGTTTGTGAGCACTTCAAGGTACACTCCGTATTCCTTTCCTCTGTTGTCCCTCCTTAATCCTTCTTCAGGCTATGAGGCAGGCTGTGGCTGAAATTGTGGAAGACCTCAAGATGAAGCCTACGATGATGAACTTGGTGGAGGCGTGAGTGGCTCAGGCTGGGAGCTGCCAGAGCCAAATCCTAGGCTGTGGGAAAGGGGCACAGAGTCGGAGAGAGCTGAGACTCAGATCCCAGGTCTTACTTCTCACTTGCCCATGCCCCTGGCCAAGTCACTCTTTGACCCCCAGGATTTTCTTTATCTGTAAAAGGGGGCTGATAATACCAACTCAGGGTTGCTATAAAATGTAAGAGCCCAAATTAAGATGAGGACGTGAAAGGGATCTGTAAAAGGTAGAGTTCTGGACAGACGTGTGTCCTAATTGTCATTCAGTGCCTTCTGGCAAATTGCAGTACCTGCCTTTCCCTACCTAGCCCCTTTCCTGACCCAAGTAACAAGAGGGAGCAACTGATGAAATTAGCATCTCTCATTGGCCTTACGCCCGACTCACTCTGGGCTGCAAGAACAACCAACCAGCCTTCCTCCCCTACCCTCTAATTGGATAACACACTTACTCCCTTCTACATAGGCAACTGATGAACTCAAATGTCACTGCACGCCAGGAAGCAGTCATCTCTTTGGTAAGGCCAGCTCTGCTTCTCTCTTGATGGCAGGGGGATTAGGCAACCGAGCACAATTACTCAGGGGCAGAAAAGGCTATAAAGTTTGGGGAGGTTTGCTGGCTTATTTTAGAATTCCAGCCCTACCAGGAATTCAGGGGTAACCTCTTTTTCAGGATTGGAGGCACCTACCTCCAACAGGAGATGGGTATGAGAGTCGTTGTTTAGATACTGCAGGAATTGTCTTGACTCTTCCTGGTGAACAGTATGCGCTGGAACCCAATGCAGTGGCCCCAAAAGGGAAAGAAAGGGATACCTCAGCGGGGGAGCCATAACGCCCCCTCTCTGCAGGCCACAGAGTCGTCAGAGGGGGACTAGAATGGAAAAGAGCACAGATGGGGCATCTTCCTAGGCTGGCTACTTAGTCACTCTCATTCTGCCTCTGCCAGGGCGTCCTGGGGATCCGCAGCCCACAGGTGTTCCACTTGCTCCTGGATATGCTAGACACAGAAAAGAGCCAGGCTGTGAAGAACAGCGTGAGGCATTCCCGCTCCCCTCTTCCACTTCTGTATCCCTCCTCTAAGCCTCTCCCACCCATCCTCACCACTTGCTCTTTGTCAGGAGGGAGGAAAGGGGAAATGAGCCTCAGACACTGTCCCTTGACTTCATTCCTTGGGGCCACTGTGGCCTGTGGCCAGAGCACCCCCCTCGCCGAGGCACCCCCTCCGCTCCCAGGCTTAGCCTGAAGTGAGCCAGCCATAGGACCTTTGTTTCAATGCAGCTACAAGAAACATTAACTGTCTTGGCCTCAATTGATCCCTGGATCCAAAACAAGCTGAAGAACAAGGTTCTCTTTGTGTGTGAAGCACTTAAGACTAATGAGGAGGAAGGGCCTACAAGGTTCCGGAAAGAGCCTGAGAACCCAGAAGAGTTAACTATTCAAGACTTTCAACTTGCACAGCTGAACCCCTTGTTTATTGCAAAGTCCACAGCCACATCAGACCAACAGAAAAACCTGAGTGCCCAGAGAGGCTCTGCCTTTTACCTGCCCTCTGCCTTCCCACCCTGTTTCTCTAAACCAAAACACAAAGCACCAGCCACAGGGCCCTGGGTGCCAAGGATCAGGAAGCAGCTCCAGATCCTAGCTAAAACCTCCCAATAGGTCAGTTCTTCGGGCCAAGTCCCCACTCTCTCCCTGAGGTTGCTTCTCAGGCTCCCCTGAGAAAACAATCTATACCTATCTTCCATGAATAAATGTCACTCTACCTATAACTGCTGGTCCCTTTGTCAGAGGCTGCATGGAAACTCAGGTCTCCTCACTCCTGGCTGAGTGTTAATTCACTCAGCCACATGTCCTTTTCACAAAGGGAAAGAGCCAGAGCTGCTCCAGTGGCCAACCTGCCTCCCTAAATCAAGCCCTTGTTTATGCCCAGAATTTGAGGAGCCTTTGCCTTTGAGTGGGCTGCAGAAGGAAAAGTAGGAGAAAATCCTGAAAAGCTTGGCTCTTGGGCCATTTCATCTTACTAACTTGTCGCACTAACTTGTCGCCCCTCACCACCACTTCCCAGTGGTCAGGAGGTAACGAGGCTATACTCAAGACCAACCATCTCTACGGTCTCTTCGCCACCTGCTTTCTGCCTTCCTTGGGGCCATGCCCTGTGACAGGCCCTATTTACTCTCTAAAACTGCTTCAGTTTCTCCCTTGTTTGTTCTAAAAGCTTGTTTCCCTTTACCAATAGGACCTGCACCAATCCCAACAGTCTACATCCTCCATCAAAAAAAAAAAAAAAAAAACAGACTTTGTGGAGTCAGAAAACTCTGAAGTCTAAATCCTAGGGTCCATCACTTTCTTCAACTCTGACTTTGGACAAGTTCCGTAATCTCTGTTTCCTCACCTATAATAAAATGAGAATGATGCACACTACTTCAGAGAGCTCCTCTGAGGAGTGAACAATAAAATAAATCCTAACAAAGTGCCTAGCATCACATAAGAAGCACTTGAATATGAGCTGCTTTTCTTTTTTCCTCTCTTCAGTGTTGCCATGTGAGCCTGTGACCACCAGAAGTTAAAAACGTCCTGCCACCCCTATTAATCCCCCCAATCTAATTGAAGTGATCTAATGTGAGGTCAATTTCTTCCCATTAAGCAGAGAAAGGTCAAAGTAAAATAGATGCTCCTTTCCATTTCCCCACACTCCAGGTTCTAGAGTGGTCCAGTTATTCTGAATCCAACATGGTGTGTGTCACTCAGATGTATCTCTCTACCTACCCCACTGCTTCCAGATGCATGTTTTGCCTCATAGAGTTGTAAGTAAAAACCAAGAGTAGTTTCACTATTCTGGAGTCTAAGCAACATCGCCTCCACTAGTGTGGCACAAAGACCAAAGACGGCAAAGATGATCTTCCTCTCTTGCCCACCCTGCACCTTTGGGCCAATGAACAATCTAACCCAAATTTCCCTGGGCCTTAACAGCCTGTGGGTACAAACGAGGGCTTAATAACTACAAAATTCAGGCTCTCAACTCCTGCAAAATCCTGCCCACAGATCTCCAACCCCTGTTCCTCCTCCTCCGTATTTCTGGCTCTTTAGAGGACGGTCTTATTACTTGACCAGATACCAGTCTCTGCTCAATACCTCAATCCTAATTTCACCAATCCTCATCAGAAGATTAAAGACAGCACTGAACATAAAGCTCTGCAGAGAGCACACACCATCTGGTACACCACCAATGTACTAGAGCATTCTTAGCACCAAAGCCACCTAGATGCAACACTCTGACAAACATGCTCAATCCAAGCTGTGGCCAGTTTCTCCCTGAAGCCTGAAATGCCCACTTATCTCAGCCAACAGCATCTGTTGATATTGCTCTTTGGGCACCATCCAAAATATAAATCCCCCCCTCTTCTCTCTCCTCTCTTTCTAATGAAACCTCTGAATACACCCTCTGATGGCAGCAGAAACAAAAGACATATACACCCTCCTCCTCTTCCAACATTCTCCTCCATCTCTGTGCTATAACCGAAATCTGGCTCTCTCCCTTGAACTAGCCTCTTCCCAAAGTCTTAGGTGTTGCTTATCCTCCTCCATTCCTTTCAGTGTCACCATTATCCTGTGCCTTCATATAAAAATCACTCTGGGACTCTAGACCCACCACTTCTCTGTGGGTCTTGGCTCTCTAGTTATCACACCCTCTGGTCCACTTCTCTATTTTCTCATTCATCGCCTGAACCTTAGTCTTGCTATCACTATGATGGTAACAACCATCCAACACCCCATCTCCTCAGTTCTTGATCTCAACTACAAAGGTCTCTCCCTTCCATTCACTTCAGCCCCCCAGTTCCATGGCCACACCTCACCCGTCATCCCTGGGAATTGCTTCATCTCCAAAATCCTAAACATCTACTTTCAGACCCAAAGCTATCTATCCAGTTCTTTTTATCCCCACTACCAGTTCTTTGAATCTCATTAATAACACTATGCTCTTGACGTCCCTACATTCTTAACTGCCTTACTTTTTTTCTTCCCACTCAGCCTGGACTTCATCCATCAACCACTATCCTCACTCTTCTCATACCTCTACGAGGTACGAGACAAATTTGAAATTTTTGTTCAGGTTACTAGTATCTGACTAGTAAAATCCCTAACCCTGAATCAAACTGCCTCTGTTCCTATAAACAAGTTGCTGATTAAAGATGGAGAAAAATCACATATCCATACAGACTATCTACAGAACACTTGTTCCCTATGTTAACTGAGCTCTTATTGTTGTCTGGCAATTTTATGGGTTCCTAATCACAACACTTTCCTATTTCCTACAATGGTTGTTTTAAGCCTTCTCTGCTACCCTCCCATTTACTACAGTCTCTTCAAACCTTCTATCATATCCCCCAACTCTGAGCAGACCACTATACTTTACTATACTCAGGACAGAAAAAGACATCAGATGGAATTATCTCAACTTCCTGCCCCCTCTTTTATAAGCATACTTATACATAGAAAAGAGCACAGGCCCTAAGGCCAGATCCTTGGATTAGAATCCTGACTCTGCCACCACTAGAGAGGTGACCCTGAGCAAGCTGCTTAGCCTCTCAGTGCCTCTGTTCCTCACCTTAATTTACCCTCTGAAAAGCCCCTTCCACATGGCAATCGAAATCATTTATACCATTCACCTCTTCTCTGAAGTGTTTCCTATACCTCCTTGATTCACAGCATTGTTGTGAGAATTAGTTAACACACAGATTGCTTGTAATAGTACCTGGTACATGGTAACCTCCCAATAGATGTTAATTGTCTGTTATCATTATCAGCATCTGCAACTATCCTCACCTCCAGTAACAACACAAGAGACATTCTCCTCTTCTAAGGCAAATCCTTCACCAGTGTTATAGTCACCATTCCTTCAAGGGATGTGAATATTAATTATCCCCATTTCCTTGCAATAAGTGTATAAACATGCTTAATAACCATCCTAAAAAACAATCTCCCACAAACCCACATCCCTGCCTAGATGCCTCCTAACTCACCCCACCTCTAACCACTCTTCATAATCAAGTCTTAGTTGCCCATATTACTGGTCTCCTCCATCTCTCTAATTTCTATTATTCACCATCCCACTTCAGTTGGAGTTCAGAATTCAATTCTCTACTGAAAAGGCTTTTGCTAAGGCAGTGGTTCTCAAAAGGGGCAATTTTGCCCCCAAAAGGACATTTGGCAATATTGGGAGACATTTTTAGTTGTCACAACTGGAGGCTGCTACTGGTGTCTTGTGGTAGAGGCCAGGGATGCTGCTAACCATCCTACAATGCACAGGGCAGCCCCCACAGCAAAGAACTATCCAATCCACATGTCAGGTAGGACTAAGGTTGGGAAACCCTGTGGTAAGACAATTTACAACCTCCCTATCACTAAATATGACTGCTTTCTATCCTTTGCATGACTTCGCCTGGCTTGAGCACCTGACACCACTAGCTTCTCCCTCCTTAAAATCCACTCTTCCCTTGGGTTCTACCAACACCTCTACCAACTGGGAATTCCCAGTCTCTATCTCAGGATCCTCTTCTATTATCTTGATCAAATATTAGCATTTGTCAGGGTCCTGTCTTAGGCTCTTCTCTCTCTACATACCATCTCCCCAAATCATTAAAATCAACTGAGGTTCTTTTTTTTTTTTTTTTAAATGCCCAGGCCTAACAGATTTCACTGTCTTGGAGTGGAACAGAGCATCCTTGTGCTTTAAAAAACTTCCTCGCTAATTCTAGTATACAGCTTAGATGGTGAAGCAGTACTCTAGACAGTCTTACTATAATTATATCTACTCAGCCCTTTACCATATATATTTTAATGGCTCTCATTAATCTCAAATAACAGATTCATTTATTTAATCAATATTCATTGAGTACCTACTCTGAGCCTAACACTGTTCTAGGCAGTAGGGTAGAAGAGTGAACAACAGACAAGGTTCTCTCCTCTCCTGGAGCTTATATTCTAATGGAGAGAAAGAAACGGACAACCACAAAAAAGTCATTCCAAATAGTGATAGATACTGTGATGACATTATAAGAGGAGATATGGGTGTCACTGGAGAGAGGCAGTGTTTTAAATAGGAAGGCCAGGGACGGGGGCTGGAATCTGACCCAACATTGCAGTGAAAAGGAGTCAGCCACGTGAGTATTTGAGGAAGGAGGATCCTAGACAAAGCATACGCAAAGATACTGAAGCAGAAGTAATTATGACCAACGTGGTTAAAGCAAGGTAAGTATGGATACATGCTATATAATAAGGCTGGAGAGGGAGACAGAGGCCAGATCATAAGGGCTCTGCAAGCCAAAGTAAGGAATTTATAGCCTACATATAATAAAAGTCAATGGGGTGCCTGGCTGGCTCAGTCGGTAGAGCATACGACTCTCAAACTCAGGGTTGTGAGTTTACGTCCCACATTGGGCATGGAGCCTACAATTAAAATTTAAAGTCAATGGAAGGCTTTTAAGAAGGCACAACACTGTCATTCATATCTTTACAGTATCATTTGGCTGCTATGGGAAAAACAGATTTTAGAGGAACAAGACTGTGTAGGGGGACCTATTAATGGGCTTCGCGACTGTACAGAAGAGAGATGATTATAGTTCGTACCAGCATTGTAACCAAGAATATAAAGATGGTTTTGAGTTATATTTTGGACATAGAATTAAAAAGACTTGCAGGTACAGGATGAATGAAAGAGAAATCAAATGTAAACTCAAGTTTTCTATCTGGTCTGGGAGGACAGTGAAGACATTTACTGAGATGAGGAAGCCTAGGAAAAGAGAAACTGATCTGAAAAGGGAGATCAAAAGTTCTGTTTAGTCCCGGCAGGGTCACCAAAAGAAAAAAAAAATGTTCTGTTCAGTACATCCTAATGAAAAGGTCTAATAGAGGGGCACCTGTGTGCTCAGTTGGTTAAGTGTCTGCCTTCGGCTCAGGTCATGATCCTAAGTCCCGGGATTGAGCCCGATGTCCACCTCCCCGCTCACAGGGACTCTGCTTCTCCCTCTGCCCCCCCCCCAACTTGAGCACTTGCACGCCCTCTCTCTCACACTCTCTCAAATAAATATAAAATCGTTTTTAAAAAAAAGACTAGGTCAAGTAGGAAGGTGAATATAATCCAGAGTTAAAAGGTCAAAACTAGAGACTTAAATTTGGTAGTCATCACTGTATTAGAAGGTATTTAAAGCCACAGTCTGAATGAGTTCTTCCAGGATAAAAGTGGTTGTGAATAGAAAGACAAAGGTGTGATCAGAACAAGCCCTGAGAAACTTCCAACATGTGATGGTCAAGTAGAGAAACTAGCAAAGGAGACAGAAGTCAGTAAAGAAAAAAAATCAGGGTGTATGTTGAATGCCACTGTTTTCTAAGCTGCAGATTTGCACACCCGGCTGCCTACTGAAATCACTCCCCTAATCTTGCTCCCAAACCTGTTTCTTCTCCCAGTGTCTCCCAGCACATCTACCCAATTACCAGGCCAGAAACCTGACTTCTCTCCCCAGTTTCTAACATCCAGCCAAAGCCTATCAAATGTCCCTCCTCATTTTTCAAATCAATTTAGTTCTCTCCTCCTCATCCAGTCACTGAGCTCAGACCAGTATCTCTCTCACCTGGCTTACCATTCTGTCTCCAGTCCAGCGTCTCCACAAGGCAGCCATAAGCATCTTTCAGTTGACGCCACTCAGGTCAGGCCACTCCCCTGGTTAAAATCTTTTAATGACTCCCTATTTGGAGGCGTGGGAAAAACGAAATGCAAGGATCTTGTCACCAACCTTGCTTACCTCTCCAGTCTTACCTTGCGCAGGCCCCCCCTCGAACTCCCCCCTCTAACCACAACACACTACATACAATTCCTAAACACAGAGCTTGCTCTCCACTCTTTCTCTTAACTCCTGACTCATTTGTTCATGTCGTTAGTTTTCTGCTGGGAACACCATTTCCTCACCCAGGCTTCATACTTGGCCATCTCCTACCCTTCCCTCAAGACTTACCAAACCTTCTTGACCCCACGTGACTGGATTAAGCGTCCTTCCGATCAGCCTTCAAAACACCTTGTACTTACTCTTACTGGAGTACTTGTCAGACTGTATACTGTTTGCTTGATGGGCAACATACCCAGCGTCTCATGCAATGCCTCACCCTTGGTAAGGGTAGGAGAGAGAGTTCTTTAAGTAACATACCATGCACAGTGGTATCTGGACCCTGGCTTATCAAATCCTTACTCTTCCTACCTAGCCCTCAGCCCTCACATTCCTAACATCTAGAACACTGCCCTAAATAAATGGTTCACAATTGTAAACTGCAATTAAACTGACTGTATCAAAACCACCTGGTGAGCCTGATATAGATTCCTAGGCCTAGCTTTCCACACTTAACAAGTTCTGATCAGTTAGACCTGGGGTGAGGCCTAGGAATCTGTAATTCTGACAACCTCCTCAGGTAATTCTGACATGCAGTCATTCTTGCAAACTATTACTCTAAACAGAGTAGGAGTTCAGTACTGTTGAAAGATACATTTTCAGTTCATTAAACAATGCATTTCTTAATTCTTTAGGGTTAGAGTCTGCTGTAACTGAATCCTGAGTGTGACAGAACAATGCACTAATATACAAAAGTCCACAAAACAAGCAGCCTTTATTGCAGTAATACAAAACACTTTCCATTTTGGCAATATTTTACAACGCACTTAGCTTCAAGGGTTGGAAAGGAGGTTGGAAACTAAACGGGGAAATTTCAATGGACATTTCTAAAAGAAAAATTGTCCCAGCCCTCCCACCCAAATAAAAATCCAAATGTCACTTAATTTCACTACCCAAGAAGAGGCCACGAGGAAAGCAGCAGGCAAAACTCTGGCAATTTCACTATGGATCATGTCAGAGACAAAGGAACATTCAAAACAGTCATCAGTATGGTCGGTTGCGCTGATCATTTCTGTAGTCGTTTCTAGGAAAAAAATAAAGAGCCAGACTAAATTCTAATTTTCTACCAAGGGGGAGCATCAGACACTTCCTCAGCGTGCTGGTGACTGGCGTTGGTTTGACAATTTCTGTAAGAATGACTCCATACCTAATTTATTTCTCTACTCCTAGAAGGTCCTTAATAAACGTCTAATTTATCAGCTTTAAGACACAAAGTTCCTAGAAGAAGCTTTTTGCTATCACTAACTCTCTTCAAAACTTCCCATCTAGAATAAGGACTCCAAACCACTGCGGTATTTCAGGTCAGAGACTGTGCCAATTCCAGCACTCTAAACAGAAGAGTGGCATCACAGAATTAGGCAAGCAAACATTGTCATGTAAGAATTCTGGGTCTGCCACTTACTATGTGACCTCGGAAAAGTACTCAGTGTTTCTTACTCCATAAAATGGGAAATACATCTACCTCATGGGGTTAAGAGGAGGACTAAAGAATACAGATACTTCCACAGGATTTCCCACACAGTAAGAAGGGTTCAAAAGATAATAATTACTAATAGCTAACAATTATATAGCACTTACCATGGGCCAGGAACTGTCATAGCATAGTAATCTAATACGACTCCACGAAGGAGATGAGAACACTGATGTTCCAAAGGGTTAAGTAACTTGCCTAAGGTCACACAGTAAATGGTGGAGCCAGAATTTGAACCCAGAGAAGTCTCGTCTCTGAAAAACACGCTCTTAACCACATGCATACTAATTCTCACTACCCTATACTGCCTCTGGCATACCGATGCTTAGTATAATAACTGAAGTTCTTTCACATCACTGGTGCTTCAACTTTTTCTGCTTCTAGGCCATTCACGTGACAACACACTCCCATCAGTACCTACCATCAGTGATTTTCGTCTGGAAAAGCTATTACCAGAATCTCCAGAGAAACAACTACAGGGTGGTACAATATACAGGATTTCAGAAAACACACCCCTATGAAAGGTGTGCCCCCCTCACTTAGATTAAGAACCTCTGATTTACATACAATTTCAAATTATATCTCAATCTCAATTATCTTTAGCCATGAGGAAGAATAGCACATGTTCATATACACACACTCACACCGACATAAAGATTTGTGAAACAGAATTTCCTAAACAAAATGAGTTTTAGAAATTTCTAAATAGGAAACTAAATGACTATTCTCCATCCTCACTGAGAGAGCTTCCAATGAAAAATTCAAGTTCCAAAAAACTGGACCTTAAGAAAATTTGACAAAAAGGGCTCAGATCCTAAAGCCTAGGAGCAGTGAGGTAAAACGGGTTAACAAGTACATTCTAATACTCACCTTCCTCCCATTTTGCCTCCATAGCCGCCTCGGTCTCCTCCATAGCCGCCCCCACTCCTGTCACCTCCATAGCCGCCACCTCGGTCTCCACCGTAGCCCCCGCCGCCACCGCGGTCTCCTCCATAGCCCCCCCCACTGCGGTCTCCTCCATAGCCGCCTCGGTCTCCACCGTAGCCTCCTCCTCGGTCTCCACCGTAGCCGCCTCCTCGGTCTCCTCCATAACCACCTCCTCGGTCTCCTCCATAGCCGCCGCCTCCTCGGTCTCCTCCATAGCCACCTCCTCGGTCCCCACCGTAACCGCCTCCTCGGTCCCCACCATAGCCGCCCCCACTTCTGTCTCCACCATAGCCACCCCCACTTCTATCTCCTCCGTAGCCGCCGCCGCCACTTCTGTCTCCTCCGTAGCCACCGCCACTCCTGTCTCCTCCGTAGCCGCCTCGGTCTCCACCTCTGCCCCCACGACCTCTATAGCCCCTCTCTCCACCGTAGCCTCTTCCCCGGAAGTCTGCAAGGTAGAGATGCAAACCAGTGAGATCAAAAGGATAATGTAAACCACCCTTAATGCTAGTCAGAAGATAAATGCCATGTAGATGCTGTTAAAAAGCGACCCACCTCCTCCTGAGGGACGAGAGTCCTCTGGTCTGGGCTCATTACACTGGTTGCAGGAATTCCTTCGAGCAAAGTTCATATTTCCACATGACCTGAGAAAGGGGGAAAATAAAAATGTTCACTATTTCCAATTGAATCAGAACCCCCTCTTGCATCCTCCAACCCCAATCCCAACTCCTACTACCGCCAGAGTAAATAGGATACTTACGGATTAGGGCAAACCCAGTCCCCACTTTTGGGATCTCCACCTCTCCCCTGAAAGCCTCCACGACCTCTATATCCTCCGCGGCCTGGGGTAAAGAAGGGTGGGAGAGAAAAATCAGCAGCTGACATTAACACAGCAGAGGAAAAGCACCAGATGAAAAAATTAAGAGCAAGCAACCATCAATAACTGGGTGGCCACCCCCAAAATTAACCCCTATAGTAGAGCTCAGATTCTTTCATTTGAGGCTTTACTTAGTAAATCCAAGAAAAGTGGGAAAAGACTACTGGCACATATTACAGTGCAAATAATGAACCAAAACATTTCAAAGTCCACTTTCTATTATAATACCCTCTTTGGTTTGAGTATCTTAGTGATAAAGGTAGAGAAGATGTATTTCAAATTTAAGAAATTAAACACAATAGAAATGAACAAGGTGGCAGCCACTGTATCAGGGAACTTATAAACTGGTCAGATTACCTAATTAGGTACCATTTAAACAATTACCTCCTGATCTCCAGGTGAATAACAAACTGCCACAAAGCTTTCCAAAGGGATTTCTAGAACCTTCTTCCAACTACTTTCTTACCTATTATGATACCTTATTTACCCAATCTCCCTTCTCTACTCACTCTCACTTTAAGATAGAAGGAAAAAATCTTCTACCTTAAGTTTTTTCCACTTCTATCTTAGGGGGAGAAAGAGGTAGTAGTTCACACAATAGAGACAGAACATGGACTCAAATTCAAACCCTTTGTTTGATACTTTACCCAGGCCTGTGAGCAACAAGTGTCTTACCTCGTCGCCCACCTCCACTTCCACCTCCTCTCATGAATTCAGGTCTTCTGGTAGCAAAGGACACTTTAATGATGTTGCCATGGAATTCTTTTCCTAAGAAGAAAAAAAAGAGTTTTGAAGAAATGCTACTCTGCATCTCCACCTCTCAACAAAAACATAAACTGTCCTGGAAATTTTTAGTTTCAGAGCAATAATTGACATCCTCACACAAATTCAAACACAACAGTATTCCCTAAGAGTCAAGGTAACAGTGCTAAACATAATACAATCTACTGAATAGAGCAGATCTGTCACTGGGATGCAGTTACTTCTTACAAGCAACCCCCCCATCTAATATTTGTATATGAAAAGAGCGAAGTGCAGAACCGTGTGTGTAGTATGTCACCACTTCTGCTTTATAAAGGGAATGTGTGTGTGGGTGTGCCCATGTACATGTGCACATGTGCCTTTACATGTACATGCTATATATGCACTGCCTATTATGCTCAACTCTCAGGTGAGGAAAAGAGATCACTGGGGGTCAAAGGTAGAAAGCTCATTTTTTACTCTACACTTCTGGTACAGTTTGAAACTTTTACCATATGCAAGTAGTAGCTTTAAAAGTAATACATGCCAGAAAAATGAAATCATATGTGATTATTTACACACATGCTCACAAACCTATATTCTGTAGCCCCAGGGTCTTAGAGACAGGAATTAATCTTTTTACTACTTTACATTAAACAAGAGGATTCATAAAATGGTCACAATTCCAGGGGCCTTAGCTCCCTAATCAAAGCCTTTATTATTATGGCTCGCAACTTTCTAGAGTATCAGAGAGTAGGACCTAGGAAGCCACTCACGGATCAGTATTTTCAAAGCTGTAGAATGACCTGAACTATAGAATTAGGTTTAAGAGGCTCGTATGCCCTGTGGGCAAAAAGCACAATTATTTTTGAACATATGGGCAAAAGAGATTGCTTTTTAATTCACCAAAACTATGGAAAACACAGAAAAGTGAAGAAGAATGGACCTAGCCTTCAAGAGCAAGGTGATGAGGCCTGCCAGATTAACGCAAAAAACTAAAGGATATGAAGGTGAGGACAGAGTATCACAATCTCATTTTTGAAGTAAAGAAATGCAATTATGTTTTCAAAGACACAGGTACAATAATCTCAGAACCAGAAGGGACCTCAAGTGTCTGTCAATCTAATCTAGCATGGTTAAGTCCTTTAGAGACTGTGGATCCAGGCTGAATTTGAATCCTGACTCTGCCAGTTATGCTATAATTCTGGAAATTATACAGCTTCTCTGTGCCTCAGTTTCAACATCTAAAAATAGTAATAATAGGGTGTATGTCTCATAGGGTTACCATGAGGGTCATACTGAATTAATGCGCATAAAGCTTTTAGAACTATGCCTAGCCCATAAACCACAGTAAACACGCAGTAAGTGTTGGTTTTTATTAGAGTACAAAACAATGAATTTCTAATAACATGGGGAAATGACTATTAAAATGTTAAGTGAAAAAAGCATGAGACAAAACTACATTTGGACTATAATGACAAACTTAAAAATGCTTTTAAAAGAGTAGAGTTAAATTTAATAAAAAAATATTATCTATGGTTATCTCTGAGTAGAGGACTATGGATGCGTACTGCTTTCTTCTACTTTCCCATATTTTCTTGTTTTCAGGGGGGGAAGTCTTAATATTTCTTCCAAATATGTATTAACTTTGTATTTGAAGGGAAATTAATCTAAATTTATAAAGAAGAGAGTTAAGCAGGCCAACCCTCTGAATCTCCATCAGGGTGGCTTCAAGCACAAGGTAGAATAATAAGGCAATATTGGAGACAAACAAGGAGAGAGCTCATCTACCTCATTTCTAAAGGTATGTAAAAACTCTGGCTTTTATTTTTAAAATATCCACAAAAGTAAACATGAAAATAACCAGTCCACCAGAATATATTTTGACTTCAAGACTCTAAAACATTTATCCAAACTGCATATTGAAACTGTATAAAGATAATACCATCAAACCAGTCAATGGCTGCCTTAGCCGAAGGAGGGTCATCAAATGACACTGTTGCCTCTCCTTTTGGCTTCCCTGTGTCCTTGTCTGTATACAGATTTATCATTGGTTTTCCCGTCTTCTTATTTGTCTGAGGAACAAACAAGCTGGTATTAGCATTTTTTTAAAGTGATCATAAACCACAGAAATAAAGATTTTTTTAAAGGAATTCATATATCCATACTACAAATACTTTGTACCTAATATAAAAATTAAGTTATCTATAGGTTCTGAAAAGGAAATCTCTCTTAATATATATTAAGTAAAACCCAAGCTATGAAAATGATACACAGTATACTGTTTTACCTGTGTATAATTTCTTTAAACCCACAAAAATAATACAGATAATGCTTCATGTAAATATATACCTTGTAAAACATTTAAAAAGTCAGGAAGAACGTACACCAAGCGAATTAACAGATTACCACTAAGGTACACACACTACAGCCAGCTGGGATGCGAGTAGAAGACAAATAAGGACGTTTGCTCTTCAGAACTGTGTGAATTTTTTACATGTCATGGGTAAATGAGTAATTCCACAGACACCAAAACAAGGACAATTGCAAACTGGTTTCAGGCAAATGCTAAAATCTACTAACACTACCGTTACTGCTTCTTTCTAAGTTGAAGACAGAAGAAATACATGAATGAGACAAATGGTGCATGAGACATGTTAAGTACACAATAAATACAGTTATGAAATAAAGCATCATGTACTGGGCTAATATGTAATGCAGTTTGCATATAATGGCCTTTCAGAATCTATAAAATGTTCTCACAATCTCATTTGGTTCTCACAATTTTAGGCACTAGGCAGAGACTATTTTTAGAGCCCAAGACTGAAAACTAAAGCTGTAGAAGGCTGTGGAAAGATAAACAAGCAAGGAATAAAATTTTCATGTATTTAGCAAATTTAGCAAAAGGCCTACAGATATGGTTGGGCATGTGTATGAGGGAATTCTAAGAGACACAATAATCTTATGTAATCTTTATATCTTAACTAGAATATGTTAATAATTATGAGATTTTCAACATAAGCCATACTTGCTACTCACCTTGATAATTCCTATTTGTTTAAAGAACTCCCCAACTTGATCTGTAGACACACCCTCCCCAAGTCCTTGCACAAAGATTGTGTTGTTATCTGAATTATCAGATTCTGAATCTAAGGGGAAAAAAAATTATGGTTAATTTTACATATTCCTTGGTCTTAGTACATCCTGTTCAGTAATCAAGAGCAATAATTTATTGTCCACCTTCAGCTATTTCTATGACCAAAAGGAAAAAGGACCAATATACAAAAAATCTTGTATCAACATGCAAAGTGGTCACCATAGTTATTTGGTAGTAGATCAATCCTTACAACTAAACTTCAGTTAAAGTGGATCAAGTCCACACTATGTGAAATACAGACCAATTAAGGGAGATCTTAGATATCTTACTCTTTAGATTCAGATACAGGGCTGAAGCTCATGAAGAGATGAAGACAGCATTATTAGCATTCCTTTCTTTGGAGAGCTTTAATACTTTACAGCTAATCAATACTTTAAAGGCTCTCCAGCAGAAAATTCCCCAAATCTGACACTTTGGACTTCCAAGCAAGCCAAGCACAACTGTTGTTTTCCCGATCATTGCAATAAGCTTTGTATATACCAGAGGGTAGGGGCACCTTGACACACACCTTACCTTACACGCACACTTTTGGATTAGTACAACAAAGTAAGAAAGATGTACAAAAATTCAGTCCATCAAGGGATAATTCAGAAATTGCCATCCATATAGAATACTTTGGCATCTTAATAAAAACAAAAGTTCTGATTTCAATATATATTAAAATTTCTTGGCTCAAATAGATTTTTAATATCTAAATTATAACTTCCAAAAGGCTCCAGGTAGCCTTGAATTTCATTTAAAAATAAAAGCCACATGAAGTTAGTGACCTCTGCTGAGAGTAAGACAATTCTCCCCATGTATGAATTCAGGTTTCTCAGGCCCACTAAGCAGACTACCAATCCAATGTAATATTTTCTTAAACACAGTTTTTCTACTTCAAATTCCCAATGATACCAACTCTCTCAAATCTGATCTATAGTATTTAAATAAGTAATGTTACTTAGCAATACAAGATCAAGTATTTCTTCACAAAAGAAAAAGCAGAGCATAGGAAACCACAAACATACCAATTTTCCCCAGCAAACTTTCCAATTTCCCATAATTTTTCATTCTGGTATGTTTTTTAGAAGTGAAGCTCCCCAATTCTGGAAACACTATCATATTAAATCTTCCTCCTGCCCTAACTCCTCCAAACACACACACTTTTCCCTTGAAAAATTGGAAAACTAACATTCTCTTAATGGCAAAGTCACAAACTACTATAAACCTTACCAGCATCTGGTCTGGGTCCATAATCCCTGTGACCTAAGGGAAAAGAAAAGAAAAAGAAAAAAAAAAAGCTATTTAAGGCAACTCATTAGAAATTATGAAGAAATAGTAATAAAAATCAAGGCATGAAAGTCAATACTTCCAAAATCCTTGAAAGTCAACCATCACAGATTTACAAAGTAAATACATAAATTAAGTTTTATTAAGTTTAAGAAATCAAGATGAAAGTCAATTACTTCCTTAAATTTGTCCCAGACGGTACCCGCCACTTTGGCATTATGCTAGTGTATCACTTTTGTTAAGCTCTGGTTGTGAAGGCTGATTGGAAAACCCTAATAATTTAACAGCACCATGTCAGCTACCTTTATTAAAAAACGTATTGTCAAAATCCAGTGGAAGTCTCATTCATCGGTCACCACAGACTCTTTCATGCAAATTCACTGTGTAGAAACCCATTGGACTGTTTGAGATCAACTTTGGCTTTTTAATGTTTTCTTTGATATATATATGTATATATATATATAATTTTTTTTTAAAGCACACAACACACACCAGCCTCAACAGAGTAAGAAAGGGCTTAGACTGCGTCTGCGGGATATTGGTGGCTTTTAGATTTATATAGCATTTCCACTGAAACATTTTGGGATACTCAGCACTTACCACCAAAATTTTTGAAGCCACCGCGGTCACCACCACTGCAGAGGAAAAATTGAAGAAATGATTTCTTCCTTAAGTCTCTAATGTGCTGAGCCCTGGGCTCAATCTACACTTAACTGTCACAAGTAGAGCGCCTAGGGAAACAGTAGCACCTCTAACTTTCCAGTAAATTCCATTTCATAGACTCCAAAATGTTGTTTTCACCTAAGTGTTTTCCCAAGAATCTATTTCCACAAAGTTGCCTTTTCAAGCTTACTACAGAATGTATCTCATATATTCTTATTTTAAAATCTTCCCAACCCCAAGCCAAAGGGATACTATTCATATCATAACTTAAAAGCTGGAGGCACAGAATAAAGAATGCTACCCTGGAGCAAACATTCTTTCCAAGGGGGATATTTTTTTAAATATGAGGAAAAAGGAAAAAGACCAGAAGAACAATATAAAGCTAGGTTAAGATTCTGATAGCAGAATGGGAGGTAAAAACTTTAGTAGTATATTCTATTGTGATACAAAATTGTGGGATTTATGAGATGAAAAAAAGTGAGGTACAAATATACACGAAAGTGAGCCTGAATGAAAGTAGTCTTGAAAAATCTCAAATCATTCAGAAATCTGATAAAATGAGCACTAAAAGCAAGCATAACTTAAAACTGCCCTCCTACTCTACACCCCTATAATATACGAGATCTCTTCATATCAGAGCTACTGAGATTCATGCTACCAAATGCTCTGTACACCAATCAGCAGACCGTATCAGAGACAGAACGCAACATACTCCAATATCACAGCTGCCCACAAGAAAATGACTATTTGGCAAACTTCCACTGGTAAGTCAATGGTCCTTGTGTGCATAAACCTACGTAAGAAATCTAAGATCTCTCTCATCAAGAAACTATTTAAATACTCATACATTAAAAGCTTGTTTCTCTTGCCTGAACTAAGTAATCCTCTAAGATTCACATATGTCATGGAAATAAAAACACCCAGCTTTCAGATGGTGACATCTAATATTGTACTACTATTAATCATATTCTACTATAATCCAAGAAACTAATCCAATACACTAAGGTCTCTTCAATGCTTAAAAGCCTCTCCTGTAATGATAACACTGCCCCCTGTAGCCTCTAAATAGATGGCTTTTCTGAGCCATCCTGAGAAAAACCTCTCTGAGAAAGCAGTCCTCTTTTATAAGTCCATTCTACTATTTTGATGTAAAATCTCCCCTTGCAACTAGCTTAGGTATAGACACATGCATCTTAATTTGTTATTAATTTTAATTTCCAGGAAGACTATAAGTAGAATAAGGCTATTTCAAGGCTATGCAGACAATATAAAGCTCAAGTCCTTTATACACATACAGTCTCCTATTGAGTCTCTAAGACCCCTCTTTTAGAACAGTACCCAAGCCCTTCCTACACTTCTAATGGACCTGTATATCACTCCTTACTCTTTTAAGAAAGGAAAGCTAACAGAGTTCTTGAGATTAATCTGCTATAAATCTTATTATCAGAAACCAAGATATCTTAGCTTTCTTCAAAGACGATCATGAGAACTCAAAAGAAAAAAAAAAAAAAAGAGGAAAGAACTAGTGAAAATATTAAGCCCACATTCCTATCAGAAGGTTAAAGTCCCCAGGATAAAGTATATTCTTTAAAATAGGCAACTTTCACAAGTAAGTGCTGGAAGAGATACCTCTTACTTATTTTGCTGTTATCTTAAGCCAAGTACCAAACTGTTTATCTGGCCACAGTGGAGAGAAAATATGCAACTACATATATCAGCTAATTCCCGTAATTTCCATTCTGGCCAGCAATATAACTTTGAACAATAAAAAAAGGCCATACCACTGCAAAAAAAAAGTGCTATAAAACAAATGACATTCGAATAGGTTTATTATTTCCTATTTCTCCATGTAATGACATTTTAACTTAAATCACCTTCACTGAGCATTTCCTTTGAAAATATGGCAGCTGAAGATTTCAACACAATGGTCATAAATATGAAAACATCACAGTGAATTTGAAAAAGTACTAGTCTTTAAACTAAGAGACTCAGGGTACAGTCTTTACCGTCACTAATCAATCTTGAAAATTCAGACATGTCAGTAATTCTCCCTAGGCTTCAGTTTCCTCCTTCACAAAATAAGGGTTTACATCCCTGCTACTCAAAGGGTGGTCCAGGGAACAGGAGCACAGGCAGAGTCTGAGAGCACCTCAGAAAAGCAGGATCGCAGGCCTCACCCATACCTTCTGAATCAGAATCTGCATTTTAATAAGATCCCCCAAGGAATTCATTATGTAAAGTTTGAGAAGCACCAGTCTAGATGATCTACAATCCTACGTGAAGCCTTCTTTCAAGTTCAAATGTTTCATTCAAGTTCAAATGTTTCAATCATTTTTCTCTTCACTTAGAAAATTTCATATTAACTAGTTATATTATAATCCCTTATAAGTAAATGTATTATATTAAATATACTACATAAACCTCAAGTAGTACTCACTATTAAATATTTAACCAAAGATGGGCCTGTGGTTAAGAATCTTTCAAACCTGCAGTCAGGTTACAAAAGTCCCTTTTCCATAAACCAAGTTGAGGCTTCACTAGCCAATTAAGACAATGAAGATATGGGAACATCTTGGTGCAGATGTTGCCACAACAATTTGTCTTCCCAGAAAAAGCAGCAAACTTGTACACATAAAGAATTCCTGAAGTAAGGACATTTGAAGGTAAAGCAGTAGAGGTATTTATAGAGATTAAACATCCTCCAATGTATGGCTGAGTGTCTCCTGCATAAGAAAACCAACTATATATTCTTGACTCAACTACAGAAATTGTTGTCCCAAGTTCAAAACAACAATGAGCAGCCTACCCTAAGGTAGACTGAGGCTTCTTTCATTGTTACAGTATTACATATGTAGAGGAGAAGATGCTCATTTAATCTGATGGTCATTTAATTTCAGGCGCTTGTCAAGAAAAAGTTCTTTTGACAGAATCTCTACTCCAAATCTTTCATTTTAAAAAAATCTATCTATTCAAGGACTTAAACTGCCAAAAAGTAAAAGGACAATACAGGAATCTTTGTTTCCAGAAAACCCATTATCTAAAGAGAAAAAGGGATTTAGCTAAAAATTAGAAAAGGTTAAAAAAAACTGTGTTATGCTTGAATTTTCATAGTAAATCCAAAATACAATTTTTTGGGTATGAAGAACACTAACATTAATTCCAAATGTAAATGACTCAATGGATTTAAATATCATTCTCAACAGTAGCTGTATTTATGTCTTATTTCCTCCCATGTCTTCTGTTTGTGGTAAAAAGGCTCTCTGGATTCAACATTTACCCACATTTCAAGAAGCCAAGAATCTCTCATTCTAGAGCTACATGTCCAATACAGTATTCACTAGCCACATGGGGCTGTTGATCATTTGAAATATGGACAGTCTAAATTAAGATGTACTCAAGATATAAAATACAAAATGGATTTCTAAGTCTTAGTATGAAAAAGGCAATATACAATATCTCAGTAATTTTATACTGATTATATGATAAAATATTTGGGGTACATTAAATATATTATTAAAATTAATTTTACCTGTTTTTTAATGTGCCTACTACAAAATTTAAAATTACCTATGTGGCTCACATTTGTGACCCACATTACATTTCTACTGGGCAGTGCTATTCTAGACTATCACCAGAACATATGCACAATTTAAATGGAATTAGTCAAAAACTCTTCTAACAAGACAGTCAAAATTCAAGATGACTTTTTTAGGCTTGAGATATTAAAGCCTAGAAAAAGCTATGTAACTTGATGACTTAATCATGAAAAATGGTTATCTATAAAGTTCTGGCAATTCTGCAATGCATTCATCACAACGCTGAAGTTAAAAACACGAGAACTTACAGCCTTAAACTTGTAGTCCAATAAGAGGTCAGTGATCAATTTTAGATGACAATTAGAAATTCAGTATTTTTTGTTATAACTGCTTTTTCAAAGAAAAACATTGGTTCCTAAAGTCCCTATAATTTTCACATGTTTTTCTTCCATATTTGGAAAGCTGGCAGCTTCCTTTTGGTCTGTATTCTTCCTCAAGCCACGCAATCATACGACTTGAGTCTAAGAATGTCCCATCCTTTACCACGTATCCAACCCTCACCCACAAACTATGCCCCTTCTTCTTTAAATAAAAACCTAACTAATGTCAGATATTCTTCAAACAGCCCTGAAAGGACTGTATTTTCAACCTTGATAAAATTTAATTAAGATGATTAGAAACACAAATGGAAGTGTGATGAAGACTAACAAAAAATGTTTGGATATTTTTCGTACTTATATGTAAAACCAAGTGTGAAAAAAATATCCTGAAACTGGACACTTTTACTCTAATTCAAAATACTTTACTCCTATAAATAAGCTAAAAAATACATCTTGAGTAAGATACTGTGACACATGAAAATTATATGAACTTCAAATTTCCATATCCAAATGAAGTTTTACTGGAACACAACCATGTTTATTTATATATTGCCTATGGCTGCTTTGGTGCTACAAGGGCAGAGGTGAACAGTTATAAAAGAAACCATATGGCCCAAAAAGCCTAAAATATTTACTACATGGCCTTTCACATAAAAAATTTACCAGCCCAATATAGAGAACCGTCATCATCCACATGGATTCCTAAAAAAGGCCTTTCATGAACATCCCATTTATTGGCTTGAAGGAGGGGGTCGGAGTAGGGTATAGACAGCAGTTGGTCAAGACCTCCTCCCCCAATCCTACCTTGAACCAGATCTGTATCATTCTGACGTAATATAAAGTGGGCTTCTGCAAAAGATACTGTGAAAAGGTTCTAAAGCTAAATAAAACTATTTGAAAATCAAAAACTGGAGCAAAAATTATACTGAAATATGATGCCAAGGAGGTTATAAAAGTCATTAAAAATGGGACTCTCAAGATGGTTAAGGTACGGAGCTCCCCTGTTTTATTAGGAGATTCATTCCAGGTCCTTTCAAATCTCTAAGATGAGTCATCTCTCAAAGATGAAAACATTTTTGAAGATTTCCCTACCCTCCTCCTCCTGAAAAGTGGGATTCTACCATTCTCACACATTGTCATAGTTTAATAAATAATGTATAGGATATAACTTCCGTATAAAGAAAATCAAACCTACAATATACTATAAAACATACAGCATTCCAAAGAAGCCAATTACCCAAGACATATTAACTGGAAATTTAAATACACCTGTTGGCTATCTTGTTTGGGATTCTGTCTGAAATGGGAAGGAGGCTATCAGGTAGAAAGTAATCACCGTTATCAGTTTACATTGTTCATTTATATCCACATGATGGCAGGCTGCTCTCTTTGATAATGAAGAGCATACAATGACATATTTATATATTGTAAACTGACTTTGGCTATCAATCGAAAGATTGATGTTCAGTCTTACAAAAGTTCATCGAATATGTTTAGGCTTTAGTTTTGCCGTAGTATCAAAGTACTGTACACTAAACACAGAGAAATACAAGTAGGTGATCAAATTCCTGGCTCACTTGAAGAAGTAACAGTGCTGTATGTAACTAGTTTTGTTTCTCAGGTCACCTCAAGGGACAGAGAGTCCCTAAGGAGCGGAAGAGTGCTCCTTATTGTCAGTTAACAGGCCACTAACAATTTCAATTCCCAAGGAACAAAAATTACCTTTCAAGCCTGTGTATTTTACACATAAATTTGCAACTGCAAACCTCAACTGAGGAAAACAAATGTCAGTTTTTTCATTCTTGTTTTTAGGGCCGAAGTGCTAAATTTACAGATATATTTGAAAGTAATTTTATAACCAGCTTTCATAACATATGACAAAATTAAGTATATCAAAACCTGGTAATACTAGCAGTGGGGAAAAGAAAAGCTGAATTAAAAAGTCATCTTTTCCACAGCTTAGTCTGAACAAAATATGCAATGATAGGGAATGTTGCGCTAATTATTTCAATAATTATTTACTTAGGAAGGAAGACAAAATAGTTTAATTACATAAAATCTTTCTCATTTGCCAACCCCACCTTTATATACTCTGCTATCGCCTCCTAATAGTTTCCCTTCCCAAGGGGATTCAACATTAAGGAGCCTCTGCACTCCAATCTAAAATTAACTTACCTTTTATGTTTTACATATAATATACTTGGATTTCTCAGTCATCTTTTAAAGGGGTTTAGACTCTATAGCTCTGGCAGGAAAAACATAGTTAAGTGGTTTAATCACAACCATAATAGGGGAATTTTCTCCACTGGTGTTTACTATACACCACATAAACTAACTGCTAACATAGCCTATTCTGAGGTAATTTACTGACATCTTAAGACTGAAAATAAATTTTGAATTTCTGCCTTCTTCTCTACAACATAATGTACTTAAGCCTCTTAACTAAATCAGATGCTAAAATCAAACCAGCTAAGTAAAACAACAAAAATTTTTTTAAATTAAAAAAAGAGAGAGAGAAGAAATGTAGGCACCTAGACCTAAATACTTACCTTGATCCTGTCATAGGACCTCTTCCATCCTTGTCATATCCCCCACGCCCTCTACCTCCTCCCTGTGACCCGCCATATCCTCTATTATCTTCTCCATACCTACTCACATCACGACGGTCATCTACAAAAGAAAGAAACAAATATATACGTGAATAAATAACCATCGTCATTTCTGACAAAGGCTTCCCATAACACAAACTTAAATGGCTCTTTGGGTCACATATTATGTCCTTCGGAAAATGGCACATGTACACAGAGCTCAAATGCAAGTTATCATAAAACCATCTGGAATTAAATATGTCTGAGAATTATATCTGTGTCAAATTCCATTCTGCTATAGTCAGATAGCAAAATGGTGACATGGATATCACCATTTGATGTGATGGTGAAGAACAGTTTGAGTTACAGTACAATATTAGGTACAAAATCTTAATTAGATGAAAGGCATAACCCTAATCTTACAAGTTATTTCTTCATCTCAAAAATACTTAAATGTAAATCAAGCATGGAAAAGAAATAACTGGATTTTCAAACTGAAGACATATTCAGTGACTATATTAACTGAAGACAGTCAGTGAATGAGCTTCCACGTTTACTCATTTACTTATTCATTCATTCAATTATTCAACAAATATTTAGTAAGCACTTACTATGAACCAGGCCCTATACTAGGCAATGAGGGTATAAATGAGTAAAACAAGACTTGTGCCCTTGAAGCATTCATGTCCATGGCACAGATCGATTTCTAAGTATCAGGAGACTATTTCAAGTGCTGTAAGAGAACAAGTGAAAGAATGTCTGGTCCTTCTTAAATGAGGTGAGAAGGCTAATACAGGATCATAATTTCCCTAAATCAAGTATACCACCACTATCAAAACAACTGGTAGCAGCAGCATTGTCAAATGATCAGAGTTAAGTAATGCAACAACGGAAATTCATGTCATCAGTCATCAAAAAGTCACATGAGCATTTGGGAGTCTGAGAAGTTCAGAACAGAAATCTAATAAACTAGCTTTGATGGCCATAAGAGAAAAGCATATTCAAGGTCACTCTGAATTTTTACAAACAGCTGAAATCCTATGCAGGTCTTTTAATCCAAAACTCAACAGAATTCTATGAAGGAAAAAAAGAAAAATAACAGGTCAATATATCATACCTTGTGTGTGGTGGCTGTAATTCTCCCTTTGTGAATGGTAGGACTGCTGATTTTGATTATAGGAATCATGCTGCTGACCATAATTTGACTGCTCATCATATGAACCGTGATGTTGATCATAGCCTGACTGTTGGTCATACGAATCTTGTTGACCATAGTCTGACTGGTCATATGAAGGCACTCTTCCACCTTGGCTGAACAGAAATCAAGAATTTGAAATTTTATAGAAGGATTATGTTCACTGTAGTAAATTAACTGAGACTGAGAGGCCTGACCAGGTAGACCTCAACCGTATTTAATACTACTTTCTTTTTTTTTTTTTTTTTTTAGAAGATTTATTTGCTAGACAGAGAGAACACAGACGGGAGGGGCAGAGGAAGAGAGAGAATCTCAAGCGGACTCTCCCGGTGAGCACGGAGCCCAACACAGGGCTCAATTTCATGACACTGAGATTATGACCTCAGCCGAAATCAAGAGTCGGATGTTTGACTGAGCCACCCAGACAACCCTAATACCACTTTCGGGTGTAAATCATTTAGTTTTTTTTATCTATAAAATCTCCTTATCAATAATGGAATGACCTTCAAACAATTCACTATCACTGAAGAGGTCCCAGATTATGAGAAAAACACATGTACCTTTGAAAACATTAGTGAAACAAAAAAATCGCTGTGGCTTTTACCATCCCCTTGAATTTAAAAAAAATTAAAGTTCCCACAAAAAACAATAATATGTCTCATTCTTTAACGAATGTATCACAACCAGTGCTGAGTCTTTTTTTTTTTTAAGATTTTATTTATTTATTTGAGAGAGAGAGAGGGAGCACGTGCTGGAGGAGAGGGAGGAGGGGACTCCCCGCTGAGCAGGGAGCCCAATGCAGGGCTTGATCCCAGGACCCTGAGATCATGACCTGAGCCGAAGGCAGACACTTAACCGACTGAGCCACGCAGGTGCTCCAAGTGCTGAGTCCTTTTAACAGGTACATTAAAAGGCTCTCTATCACTTAATTTTAACAATGGTATCTCATAATATTTTGGGTACTATTTTCTTATAATTATCTTTAGAACCTATAGTACATTCTCCTAAATATCTTCAAAGATAAATTTCAGAAAACAATAATTAAGGGCGCCTGGCTGGCTTAGTGGGTGGAGCATGCGACTTTGATATCAGAATTGTGGGTTGGAGCCCCACGTTGGGGGGTAGAGTTTACTTAAAAAGCAGAATCTTACAAGAAAAAAAAAAGAAAACAATACTAAATCGGATTTTTAGAAGAAGGAACCTGCTTTGTGATGCCATTTTTTATCTGCAACTAGTCTACCAAAAAATGAGACTGCTTTATTATCTCTGGCAATTCAAAAAGAAATTCCTAAGTATGTGCTAAACAATATGACTATTAATTACCTGTTCTCAGGATGGGAATGTTGAAAGGAACATTTAATTGGATTTGAGTTCTAATGTTACTTTTTTAAAAAGGGAACAAAAGTCTCATAACTTAATAGTCACGTCTTATTCTGCATCAGATGACCAGAGCAATCTAATAAATAATAAAGATCAGTATGTTCCCTCAACTCCTTACCCAAAGCACATCACATCAACAGTCAGAACCCTAGTGCTTCACTTTAAAATTGTTGTCAAAAAAAGGGGAGGGGGCACCTGGCTGGCTCAGTCGGTTAAACATCTCAGGGTAATGGGATGGAGCCCCATGTTGGGCTCCACACTCAGCAGGGAGTCTGCCTGAGATTCTCTCTCCCTCTCTCTCTGCCCCTCCTCCCACTTGCACAGATGCACATGCGCTCTCTCAAATAAATTTTTACAAATTTAAAAATAAAAAAATAATAAAATTTTTTAATTGAAAAAAAAAAATAAAACGGTCGTCAAACCAAATCTAACACTTTTCTTTGGTCTGCATTTATATCTCATGCTTCCAAAAACACATCCTTATAAAAGGATTTCCTAACTTTAAAACTAACAAACAGGGCTTAAAGAGTTCCTCCTTCTGATGTAACATGCTTTCTGAAAATTATTCTCTGCACGTGTACACCGCTTTGTACTTTTCAAAACACTCTCATTATCTATAAGACTGACAATGTGACCTCACAAATCTTTCCCCAATCCTTTTATTTAACTGAATTTCACTTAGAATAATTTTTTTCACTGCAGAGAGTATTTGTGATCTCAGTTTTTGCCTAATTTTTGAGCTATGTAATTTAAGAGGCTACATAATCTTAATTTCTCTTTACCTCTACAAACTGGGTATAATTATTGACTCTCTTTCATTGTGGCTAAGGATCAATTAGGGAATACAAAAGCATTTCAAAAAATGTAAAGCACAATTTTAAAGAATTAAGTTGCTATTATTAAAATTAGTAACAAGAACAAGCTCCTCACATCTGAAACTTTAAAAAAACTATAAAACCAAAACAAAAATTAAAAAATAAAAAAGCTATAAAACCTGTGAACTTGTTGGTAAATATTCACCTACCTATGTTAACAAATACAACATACTTAGACTATCTGAAATGTGTGGATAAGTTTGGGCACTTTTTTAATATTTTTGTCCCTGAAAAGGTAATACACTAAAATAGCTAAAAAATAAAATGGAAATAAAAGCAAGCACTGAAAGTCTCCTTTTATAGCTAGGTTCTTATTTAATCTCAGGTATAAAGCAGAGGTACAAATGTTTTTTTAACATTTAAATCATGTGCTGCAGGGCGCCTGCGTGGTTCAGTGGGTTAAGCATCTGCCTTTGGCTCAGGTCATGATCCCAGGGTCCTGGGATCAAGTCTCACATTGGGCTCCCTGCTCAGCGGGGAGTCTGCTTCTCCCTCTGCCCCTCCCTGCTGCTCGTGCTCGCTCACCAGCTCTCTCGCTCTCTCTCTCAAATAAATGAAATCTTTAAAAATAAATAATCCGCATTCATATACAGCTAAACAGTAATATTACAAATAACTCATCATAAGAATAAACTGACAATGCTAACAATTTCCACCTTCTTCCTAATACAGAACTATGAAATTCATACTTCAAAACTTCCAAAAAAAAAAAAAGTGTAACACTAGGAGTTTGGTGGTGAAGTCTATTTAATACCCAAAGTGTTATTTCCACTACCCAACACAATCTCAGTGCTTTTACTGTTTCCTTACCCTCCTGATGATTCCGTGTTTTGTTGTCCCTGGTTATTATAAGACGGCTGGCCATATGAGCTCTGCTTTTGATTCTCATAACCACCGTAGGATTGTGAATAACCTAAAGATTGGATGGATATACCATTTAGTAAATGTTCTGATTTTTTAATTTCTAAAATAGCAAATTTAATAAACCAGTCCAACCTGATTGGCTTTGTCCATAGCTGGAATAGCCGCCATAATTCTGTCCATATGAGGAATCAGAAGGTTGTCCATAGCCAGAATAGCTCTGAAATTTAGGTAATACAAGTTTTATCACCTACTTAAGATAAAAATAACTATTTACAAAAAGCACAATTTATATTTTAACCTACCTGTGGTGTTTGTCCATAACCTTGGTTGCCTTGATTTCCATAGGAAGAGTAACTGTAAAAGAAAAATGTACTCCTTGAAAGAGAGGTGCTAGAATTTAAAAGCTTAAAAAAAAACCAACTTCATTTTCAACTTTCAACCCTATACAAGCTTCTCTGCTGAGAAACTGTCAATTTGCCTGTCTCTTACAGTCTAAATTGAGAGGTGATGACCAAAGACTGTTAAGACATAAATGAAGTCACTCCCAGACCTCCTGAATACCAAACAAGCACCAAAAGTTTAGCTTTGACAATCCCGCACAAATAAAACTTCAGGAGAACTAGAAAATCTCAAGAGAATTATACTTGGGTGTGGGGAGTGACTACATGCAAGCAAGACCCACAACAAAAATCTGAGACAGAAAAATAACTTTTTAATTAGCACTTTAATCAAATTAGCTATGTTCTGACAGATAATTTCTTCCTACTATCTGCCTTAAATCTGCTTTTAGTAACTATATTGTATCCCCAGTAACATAGCACAGCCTGGCATAGAGTTTGCTGACTGAATAAATGTACCTTCCTCAGAACTGAACTTTAATTTTATAGCATGTAAATTCTAACAAGTCAGAAACAAACTTTCTGAATATATGCCCCCAAAAATATTTGCCAAAAAAAAAACCTTTTTATTATTCTAGAGTTATCAAGTGCTAACAGAATTTAACTTTATAAAATATATTTCACTGAATAAACATTTGCTAGTTTCCTATTATGAAGTCAGCACTATCCTATAAGAATAGAAAAGTCAAACCTGTTTTGTTTTCATGAAGCTTAAAACCTGAAGACAGAAGATACCTGAGATGCTATTCTGAATATCTCACATTGAGCTGCAAAATATTTATAATGTAATTTGAAGGCAGCTGTTTCTGGCAAGTAAGAGAACCCTGCTGCATGTATGCAGTCGCACAAAAACAGACTTTTATTATAAGCATGGTAAGGAGTCTTTTTAAAATGCTAAACATTTCTATTACAATGCTTAAGGAAAAACTGCTCTGAAAAAAACAGCGTAATATAATCAAAAACTGAAATGCTTTCTCTAAGAACCTATTAAATAGTTCAACTGTCTAAATCCATGTAATTGTTTCATCTTAAAAATTTCTTAAAGAAAACATTCTTTAAAATACCTATGAGATTTGTTTTAATCTCTAAGGGGCATGTGTATTCACTGGTTCAAGAAGGCTTTAAAAAAAAAAGGAAAAAATGTTTCAGTACATATGTACACAGGCCTTTTCCCCTTGACAAGCTAATATTTAACTCTAAGAAATCCAGATACCAAATCTCTGAAGGAACGCATGACTAAATTCATCTTTTTTTCCTTAGTTCTACTCTTACATGGTATTATTAAAATGTATGTATACTTTACCTTTGCTGCTCACCCCCAGACTGACCGTAAGTTCCAGAATCTAAAACACATAAAAAGAATTTTAAATCTTATTTAAAATTATGTTTCCCTCAAAGGCTGACTTTAGCTTTTATAGATGAAATGCAGTAAGAAAATGTAATATAAACTACCTACAGAAGGAAAACTAGTTAAAATTACTGTGCAAGGATTTGTTTACAGTAACTGCATCTTTGAAAAACTACTCCACAAATGTGTCCTGATGGTCTTAAGAACCAAGTGAACAAGTGTAAAACAATACATGAAAAATCCATCCTTTTAAAAAACTCAAGTTCTCTTAAATGCAAAAAAGCATCTATTGAAACTAATCAAGACTAAAAAGAGGGGAAGACATACACTCTGACAAGATAAATTCCCAGGATTACACTGACTTCAAATCTTCACCAGCCCAACATACACACCACCCCCTGTACTGGACTGCTCTGGCAGTCAGCAGCAACAGATAGATCTCCCAAGACTTTGGTAAAAGCAGCTAAGTTAGTTGTTTATCCCCAACTTTACCAAGCTTTCAGGGATTTGGGCAATTGGTATACCAACTCAGCAATACCGACTTCCAGCTTCCCTTTCGGGAATAAAAACTACCAAGGAAGGCACGAATTAAATAATGTCAAAAAAAAAACAAACTTTTTTCAACTATAAGCTATTCCCAATACCTCAAAACATCAGTTACATCAAAAACTTTTGAAGAGGCTCTATCTTTTAGGTTTCTACTCAGAGTCAAATGAATGACCTAAGTTTATTAGTGATGAATAAGAATAATATTATATGAAATATTCTTTCAACTGCAAAAAATAACTCCCATCTGAAACTGCTGACCATTAGGCCCAATCTAATCCAACACGAAACAAAATCATTTGCTGTCAAACAGTTCTGAAAACCCACCAGAAATCAAATCAGTGACTTTGCATTCAATTCCCGTAAAGCTACAATATGAAAACATTGCCATTGGCAGCGTAGTAGATATCAGATTTGCCACTTTTCTGCAGCAGAGCTCTACATTCAGACTGAACAAGATTATTTTTTTAAATCCTAAGAATATTGAATGAAATCCTGACAAATTATTTCTATGAATGTGAAGGACATAGGCTGAGATGAAGAAGAAAAAATTGTTTATCATTGCCACACCCATGATAAAATGACCACAGATTTATCGCTAATAACCAAATAAAATATGAAAAGCACACAGAATCTAATTGGACCACAGATTAGATACATCTACCAAATGAAAAATGAAATTAGCTTCAACTAAATCAGAAACTGAAAAGGGATTATGAAGTGGGAGGGGAAGTATGAGTAAAACTTAAGGTACCCTTGGGATAAATTAAGCTTTAGCTTCAATTATATCCCAAGGCAATGGATGGGGGGGTCCCCCGCTGACAGAGCGGAGTCCAAGACCTGTTTATTTCCCTTTCACTCAAGCAAAATTATAGAAGGACACAGCATATAGGTTATGTGACCCTGGATCAAATCTAGTAAATATGAGTCCATAATTTAACCCAGTCGCTTTGGTCCTGAAATTATAAATCTGACTTCTTTAGTTGCCTGACTTTAAAACTCTAGAAGACATAATACTGACCAATAAGTACGGCCCTTAGTATAAATACTTAAGAGAGAACGTACAAATGTTTCATATTCATGAGTTTGTAAATGTTATTTATGGCATTTCAAACTACAGCTCATTATAAGAACTTGACATGTGAGCCTTGTGTCTGAATCCATGATTTAAAAATGCTTTCACTTCCAGGTGTATTGGGTTTTGATTCTGTTGTTTTCTAATTATATTCCATTGCAGCCAGAAAAGGTATTTTCTCTCTATTATTCCTGGTACTTATTAGGATTTGTTGTTTTTTGTTTTTCCCCTTGTAAATATTTCACTTGCATAAACGCCCCCATGTGCCTGAAAAGAACTGTGTATTTCCTAAATGTTGAGAAAATTCTTTAAGTCTAGATACTTAACTGCTTATACCATTCATACTCTTAACATTTGGTCTGTCCCATCTATTAATTACACAGAAAGGTATGCTTAAAAAAAAAAAAACACTCCATCTGACCAGATTTGTCAATTGTTTTTTTGGTTTCTATATTTTGAGGTTATATTCTTAGGCACATAAAAGTACAGATTTGTATATTCGTGAATTCCATTTTAACATTATGTTATGATTAAAAATGTCCAAACTTTATTTTGACTGGTAACATAACTAAACAATCTTGCTTTTGGTTGGTGTTTGCCTAGTTCATCTTTTTCTATCTCTGTACTTCCAACATTTCTTATTCCTATGTTTTGGGTATATCATTTCTGAACAACATACAGATAATTATTTTCCCCAATGTGAAACTCTTTCAACTGGCTTCTTCATATTTTTACTACTACTTTTCATGTATTCCTATGCACCTATATTAGATTTTTCTACTTACCAGGGTTTTTTTCTTTTTAACTCCTTTCCTGCCTCCTACTGGATTTTCTTTACTCCCTTTTCCCCTATTGCTTTAGAAGTTACACATTCAATTTTTGTTCTTTTTGTTTCCATTTTTTAACTTCCAAATGTAATCACTTTACTCTTCAATGTTCCATACTGTTAATATTTGCTTTACATTTACTGTGTTTGCTCCTTCTATTGTTTTTTGCATTCTATTTCTCCTTTCTGGATTTACTTTTTTTAGTTCTTTTGGTAAAGGCCTGAAAGTGGTACTCAGTCTTTAGACCTGGGATCATTTCATTATTTTCCAACTTCTTAGAACTTTTAAGTCTACCAATCTTACTACTGCCCTATTTTCGTCTAGTAGGTAATTGGTATTTCATAATATGCAGTTTCACATCAATGTATCTAGGTATGAACTGATTTTTACGTCTCATGTTTGAAACCACTGCTTTTTGATCCAAAATATTCATCATCTTGGAAAAATCTCACCTATAATAATGATTCCTCCCACATTTTCTTAGGAGACATATTATATACATATTAGATGTATGACAGGACTTCTCCATCTGTTTCTAAATCTTGTTTTTCATCCCCTCCTTCTGAATTGAATTGTGGGTAACTGTATCTGTCTTCCATTTCACTAATTATTTCTTCTGCTAGGTCTACAATTCAACTTAACCAGTTTCTATTTCATACTAGGTTCTTTAAAATCTACATGGCCTTTCTTCCTAACACCTTGGTCTTATGGTTGATTCCTTCCTTTAGATTTTTAGTAATTTCAAACATATTTGCTTTCAGATTACCTATTAGGGGTTCTAACCCCATTTGTCACAAACTCATTTTGGTGAACTGTTTCCTTGAGTTCTACAATTTTGTAATGTGAATCTACCTTTTGCAAGGCTTGTTTTTTCTAGAAGATTCCTATGACCTAGGCTGTGACATTTCCTTCAGAAAAGGTTTTTCATTTGTTTCTACCAGGAGCCCCAAGGTTATTACCAGCCCAGAACCAATTTTTACGTTAAATTCTTGAAGCACAGTTTCCAGGTTACAAATTCTCAGGACAGACTTTTTTTCACTCAGGGCCCAACCTTCCTTGTTAGGTTATGCTGATACAAAGGTTTTTTTCTACTTCACTCTTTCACTAAAGACAATCTTTCAAACATCTAGGATTTATAGAAGGTCTCAGTTCCTATTATCTGGCTCTAATAGTTTAAAGGCTTCATCTCCTCGGGTACTTGGGTAATAAAACCCAGTCGAGGGGCACCTGGGCGGCTCAGTCAATTAAGTGTGTGTCTTCAGCCCGGGGCCTTGAACCTGGAGTCCTGGGAAGGAGCCTCAAGTCAGGTTCCTTGCTCAGCAGGCGGCCTGCTTCTCCCTCTCCCTCAACCCCACCCCCACCCCCTGCTTGTGCTCTCTCTCTCAAAAAAAAAATCTTTAAAAACAAACAAACAAAAGCCCCAGGTCTCTAAATGATGAGACCTAAACCCGCCTCTTCAGGGAAACGGTCAAGCTAGCCGTATGCTGGCTTCTACTTCATTTCTGGCAGTTAGGTCTTGCCCTTTTTTGGTAAATTCTTTCATTTTTGGTGTTTGTAGACAGAGGATTTTCAATTTATATTGGTCTGCCATATTGCCAAAATGAGAAGTACCTTAACTTTAATTTTTCTATGTATAACTTCTAACTTGAAGGTGTCAGATAATTCACATTTGTAAACAATATTTGAATGAGAGTCTGACTTACAATATTTACAATTTTTACTTATTGACTACGTAAGCAGTCAATATTTTATATTTATATTTTATAAAGTTTGTAAGTCTGCTCTGTCAGGCATCTTGAGTGGTTGAGTTTGTAATGTTTAAAGGATTTAACTAAACTTAATGCAATTAGCTGTTTATGGGGAGTTTACTGTTACATTTATTAACTGAAACATTAACCAAAAAACAAGTCAAAAGCATAACGCTTACTTTTATACAAAGTCAAAAATGTTTTTATACACATTTTACAAAATGCATAAACAGTATATAACACTAAGCAGAACTTAAAGATTCTCGCTTCAATGGACTTAATTTAGAAACAATCAATTTTATATAAAGTTCTTTTCATATGTGAAAGCCAATCTTGATATTTAAAAAACTACTTACAAACTGACAAATTAATCTAGTGTCTTGGTACTTTGAAGATCAGTACTAATGGATAAACGAGCTCACATGCTAATACGACACACTGAAATCCTGGACTTTACAGATGGTAACCTCTAAAATTTAATCTCCCATAAAAGCTACAGTCCTATAAAAATAGCCATTGTTTTATACCAATAAAGATGCTAAAAATCAAGACACGCCAATAGTTTTTAATGTCCACTGAAACGGTCAATTTCCCCATAAGGGTAGGAGAATTTTATTTTAAATCATGGATGGGTTACACGCCTCCTAAGGATATACTTCTACATACTTCTGTGGAGCTTTTACCAGACTTCATTCCAAGTTATGCACCTGGTAAAAGATGCACCAATGTCTAGTTGGGAGTTTTTCTTGGAGCAAGGATTAAATACTGAAAGAAGAGAGAAATCCTGTGCAGTTAACAGCCTCTTCCATCAGGTAGGTGTCCCATCCCACAAAAGCTCAATATTCAGACTTAACATTAAGGTTAATCTAAGGAATGTTTATTATTCTCCTGTCCAGTCTTGTTAATTTGGCCTCCTCTCAGCCTGCTACTTGTTTTTCGTCACACATTTCCATCCTTCTGCAAGACGGGAGGGGGGTGGGGAGTTGTTTGGGGTTGAGTTTTTTTTTTTAATACCAACAGGTCCTTCCTTTTTACATTTTTGTAAAAAGACTGTACCCAGCCAACACTTTGATCCCCATCATATGGCTTCAAGGAAATGTTCTGCTTTTCCACATGAAACGTGATCTCTCATGATGTTTTCTAGCAAGTGGATAGCTGGGTCTTTGCAGCCTGTGAGGTACCCAAAACAGTGGACCTTGTGTGGTTAGCTAGGACTGCTCAATCTAAACAACATTCGTGTTCCCGACTTTAAATTCGGGTTTAACAGGATCTAAACTGTCCTGAAGAGATCAATGCCTTTTTTTCTTTAGGCCTCTTCCATACAAGGGGGGAGGGGCGGAGGTGTCTATGATTTTTAATGTTTCGTGTAAGACTGCCTTTCCTTTGGCCTGTATGCTTTAAGGTAACTGCCACATGTACCTACAGGAGTCTATCCAGAATAGAAAAGGCTCACTTTCAGGGCTCCTGCAGGAGATAAACAACTGGGGAAGGGAGAAAAATGAGAGGAGGGTGAGGAGGAAGCTGAATTATACGCAAACACCCCCATTCGAATCCTGGTGGTTACGGTAGAGGGAATGACGGCAAGTAGGATTTCGTGCAAGGCAACGTCCTTTGAAAGGGCTCCCAGAGCGTCAAGACCCCCACCTGATGAATGGGTGAGTCAGGAAGGCCCAGCTCCACTTCACAGATGGGGAAACTGAGGTACGAGGCGACGAGACGAGTGGCCCGAGGCCTCGCTGAAAGATCTGAGGCGGAGCGGAGAACCAGAAGCACCGATTCTCTCAGGCGGATGCTCTAATCACGGGCTCCCCCCGCCCCCGTGATGGCGTAGACGGCCTCCGCCCCCCCAACTCACACACCCTCCCCGGGAGCGGCACGTCTCCTCAGGTTCCAAGGACAGGGTCAAAAAAGGGGGGGCCCGAAGCGATTCCGCCGAGATTTGCAGACGGAAAGCGTTGGGAGCGTGCGTCCCTTCAGTCCAACATGGCGGCGGCCACGGCCGCCCCCCCCCCCCCACCCCAAGCCTCCCTCAGGGCCGGAGGCTCTCCCTCGGGGCCCTCCGGTGGGCGGGAAGACGGCCCAACCCCGCCAGGCCCCTTCTCGCCGCTGCCGCTGCTCGCTGAAGGAGTCACCTACCCGACATGACTAACGGCCGCAGCGCGGAGCCCCCAGAGCCCGCCGAGAACAAGGAATACGAGAGCCAAGCGGCGCGGCGGCCGGAGCTGTACTGAGGGCGGCGCGGCGGGCTGTGCCCGACTGCGGGGCCTCGGCAGCCAATCAGAGGACAGTGGGCGGTACCACCGCGCCAAGGCGCGAGGGGTGGTTCTGTACGAGTACGAGCCTCTGAACCCTGAGGACTTCGGAAACCCTCTCTGTTCTCCCCTCCGCGGACGGTACCAATATTGAGAGGGAATCGAGAAGAGAAAGTACCAATGCCGCCATTAGCATGGGGGAGGAAGCCGGCCCTCCTTTCTCCGTCCCAATTACAGTCCTGTTCCTGACTTTTATCGAGTGTGACAGAATTCGAGGTTAGGAAGGGAAAGAGGGGAGGCCTTAGAAACACAGACTATTTGGTTAGAAAAAGCTTTCTTCCCCTAAAATTTCGAGTGGTATGCCCTAGTTCGCTCAGCTTTGGTTGCAGGCAGCTGGAGCCACCTGGGGGCGTTGGGTGTCGCCGAGCTCCGGGACGGAAAGTCGTGATCGCCTCCCGGTCTAACTACCTTGTCAAGTAAAACACAGACTACGAGGTGATACTGAAACAAACGTGTGCATTAAAACGAAACCACACACAAACCTGGCCTTGAGAATACAGTAGATGGGAGGTCGAGCTTTAGTTTTCAGTGCTGTCGTAATGGCCAACTCTAATTATCAGGCACCTTACATCGTCTCATTTAATTCTCACAACACACTGATGAAATATTATCCCGACGGGGCGTGATCTTGCCCTAGGTCGCACAACTAGTAAATGGCCAATGTGGAATTCGAATCCTAGTAACCAGGCACCATCGCCTGTGGGTTTAACCATTATGCTGCACTGCCTAGTGGGGGCTGGAGCGCTAGAGTATAAAATGAGGCTGTGAAAGCTCGGAGAGCACACAAGGACATATTCCCCGACGGCAACGCAACATCTGAGTCAAGTCAGAGCCGTTGAGCAGAAGTTGACCAAGTGAGGTAAAGGGCTTTCGACTAGTTGTAAAACAAGTAATTCTGTATGTTTGGAGTTTACCCTCCAGGGGAGAACTGTAGATGAGGCCAGAAAAGTAGAGAGCTAAATAATTCATATCTTGTAAAACACAGTGCATTAGGATTTGTGCTTTATCTTGAGGGCACTGGGAAGCCAGAGGATTTTAAAGGAAGGTCACATTTGCATTTTCAAGCTGCAGTATGAAGAATGTATGGAGATGAGGGGTGCCTAAAAGCAGGGAGACCAATTCAGTGGCCGACGAAATCATTCTGCTGAGAGATCACAGTAGCCTGGACTTAAGTTGTAGCTGTGGAGGTGAAGTGACGAGACCTCCGAAATACTTCTGTGGTAGACTGAGCAAGATCAGGTGACCAATTTGGGAGGGAGGAGCTAAGGGACAGTGAGAGGTGTATTCTGAGTTTCCTCCCTTAGAGGAGTAGTCAGATGGTGGTATCATTCCCTGTGGTAGGGAACAGGAGGAGGAGCAAGTTGGGATGGAGGTAGAAAGATAAGTTCAGAATTAACACCTTCAGGTCAGAAAAAAGACATGAGGTCATCACTCTTCATTATACTACCAGTACCTGTACACTCAACTCTAGATATCGAGGGTCACGGAGCTCTCTGGATAAGTCCAAACAAGCAAAGTTAAAGGAATAAAAATTCCTTCATGACTAAAAATGATTCAGCCGATCAGCATGTACATTGAGGAAGGCAACCCAGAGGAGGAGATGATGGGCATGTGCAATCACAGGAGAGAATTGGGTTAGGGATGGGGGAAAATTCTAGATTGTTCTTCCTCTTTTTTAATTTTAATTTTTACAATTGGGTGTTCTTTTTAAGAGGGAAATACAAAAAGTGTTGCTCATCATTGCCCCCTTAAGTTTGTACCATCAATTCATTCTTTCATACATGCATGCATTCTTCACTTAATTGCCATTTCCTGAGATCTCCTCGATGTCAGGCTCTGGAAAGGCCTGGAGGTGGAGAAGTAGGAAACACAATGGCCCCTGCCCTCCAGGAACTGCAGTCCCATAAAAGGGACAGTACAAACCTTTAATTCCAATAACTACTGAATGTGCTAGAATTGGAGAATGCAGAGGGTGCTCTGAAAACAGAGTAAGAGCACCTAGCCCACATGAAGAGTGAATGGGGTATCAAGGAAGGCTTCCTGAAGGAGATGCCTCCTAAACTTAATTTTGATGAAAGAACAGGAATTAGGCCAGGGATGTATATCAGGAACAGCATGCTCCAGGCAGAGAGGGCTGTATATGGGGCGCCTGGGTGGCACAGTCGTTAAGCGTCTGCCTTCGGCTCAGGGCATGATCCTGGCATTATGGGATCGAGCCCCACATCAGGCTCCTCTGCTGGGAGCCTGCTTCTTCCTCTCCCACTCCCCCTGCTTGTGTTCCCTCTCTCGCTGGCTGTCTCTGTCAAATAAATAAATAAAATCTTAAAAAAAAAAAAAAAAGGGCTGTATTTGCAAAGACTACAAGAGAGCAAAGTGCCGGAAATTGCAAGTAGTTCTGCTGGTCTGTGGACATGCAGGGGTGGACAGTGGTGATAAATGATGAGTGAAAGAAGTACACAGAAAGAAGTACACATCTTGAAGAGCCTTGTGTGCCTGGCAGAGGAGTTTGGATACTAAATCAAAAACAATAGGGAAGGAGTGTCTGGCTGGCTCCATCCAAAGAGCATGTGACTCTTGATCTTGGGGGGGTGAGCTCAAGCCCCACGTTGGGTATAGAGATTACTTTAAAAATAAAATCCTTGAGGCACCTGGGTGGCTCAGTGGGTTAAATGGCCGCCCTAGGCTCAGGTCATCGAGGGATGAGCCCCAAGTCGGGCTCCCTGCTCGATGGGAAGTCTGCTTCTCCCTCTCCCTCTGCTGCATTCCCCTGCTTGTGTTCTCTCGCTCACACACTCTCTCTCTCAAATAAATGAATAAAATCTTTCTTTTTTTTTTTTTTTTAATTTGACAGAGATAGAGACAGCCAGTGAGAGAGGGAACACAAGCAGGGGGAGTGGGAGAGGAAGAAGCAGGCTCATAGCGGAGGAGCCTGATGTGGGGCTCGATCCCAGAACGCCGGGATCACGCCCTGAGCCAAAGGCAGACGCTTAACCGCTGTGCCACCCAGGCGCCCCTGAATAAAATCTTTCTAAAAAAATAAAATAATAAAATAAAATAAAATCCTTAAAAAAAAAAACAGTGCAGAACTTCTGAGGAATCTAACCAAAGGAGTGACATTTAGGTTTTTTTGTATTTATTATTTATTTTAAAACTCCGGACAGCCCCGTGAAACAGGCATTGCAGTTGTCCACATTTTGTAGATAAGAACACTGGAGCTCAAGGAAGTGAATCTCTTTACCAGGTTCACACAGCTAATTAGGGACAGAAGCAGAGCTCACATGCAAGCCTTTGGACCAACCCAAGGTTCTTTTTACAGTGTCCCTGCTCTCTCAAACATGAAACAGAGAACTCCTCCCAAGTCTGTGTTGTTCTGGGGCTTCTTCCCAAGGGCCCTTCTCTACCAAGAACTGACTCACAGATTGAGTCCTGTGCCCCACTGTCTTCCAGGCTTTTGCCTGGGGATGATTATTTGGAACTGACTTCAATCTTCACCCAGCCGTTCTTCATGCTACGAGATCCTGTTCCCTCTACATCCACTATCCTGGCCTCACTCTGCGCAGTTAGGGAAGACAACAGGTACGTTTTACACATCAGCTTTAGCAGAAGGTACCTGGGAAGGTCTTAGTACTGGGCCTGTTTTCCTTGATCCATTCTTCGAGTCCTCACTTGGAGAGCTACACACACACCCCACCCCCTGCAAGCTACTTTCCAGTTTCAGAGACTCCCTCAGCGGATAGCTTCCAGCTAGAATCAGCCAATGGGCAACTTGGTGGAAAATCAGATGGTAGGAGAAAGGAAGGAGCCAGGGTTATGTCTCCCCCTCCTTCTCTGCCACCAGCGGTGTCTCAGGCAGCAGCTGTCTTCTCCAGAGATCCTTTCTATCTGTGACCCTGGCTCCTGGGATCCTGTAATCCTTCCTTCCTTCAACCCTCCCTTCTTCCTGCAGTAGAGCAAGAAGTAGAATCTTCTTGCTGTTGAAAATCTCTGAGTTGCCTCCCTCCGTTGTTTGGCTTCCCAACCCTTCCACCACGGGTGTGTAGGGCTTTGTAGGGCCCTGGAAGGACGGTGAACTTTCTTAGAGTGAGAAGGGAAGCCGGGAGAGGGAGCCACTTAGCAGAGCCACGATAGGATCTGACCTGTATTACTGGGGTTGCTCTGGCTGCTGTCTTGAGAATGGACCATAGGGGGCAGGGAGGCTATTGCTCCCACCAGAGTCAAAACCAGACCCCAGCCATTAGAGGCTGATTTATTCTCTAGTTGGGTTGTCTAGTTCCCCCTCTGAACTCTGCAGTGCCTCACACAGTGCCAGAAACAGTAGGCACTAAAAAAGGGGCAGGGGAGGGAAGCTTGTAATTAATGAATGAATAAATAAGGGGGGAAATGGCATGACTTCTGTAAACTTCTCAAGCTCAAAGACCTTCTCTAGGACTTTCCTACATCTCCCACAAGGCTCGGAGTAAGTGTTCGAGGAGAATTGCTCAAAGACTGACAGCCTGCTCTGTGCCAGGTGTCACAGGCTGGTAAGCAGTCCTAGCCATCATCACCACCCTCCCACCCCCACCCCAGGAAGTGTCCCCAGAGCCCTGCTTCTCCAGCCTTCCTAGAGAGCAAGCCTCCCACGAAGATTTCCCTGAGGCTCTGTGAGGCAGGAGTCTGTTCCTTGTAAATGACCAGCTACCCCATCCTCTGGACAGTGGCAGGCACTTCCTGTTTGGGGTGGAAAGGAACCAGACACTTTCCTGTTAGCAGGTCTTTTAAGCAAAGCAGCAGATGCTGAGCAGGTCCTGGCCAGCCTTTCAAGCCAGATGCCTGGCGGTTAGACAGCCTTTATGTGGAAGGGAAGTGGGGCACAGTGCCAGATTGGCTAGGCTTTTATTGTGCTCCTTGCAAGTCCCCTGGGTCCTGCTGTGAGTAAAAAACAAACCAGAAGAGGCTATCGCCCTGCAAATAGTGACGAGGATTAGGAGAGATGTGGCTGCTCTGAGCCAGAGAGCATTTATTGCCTGGCAAGGAGGTGCTCGTGTGATTGTCCCAGGGCAGGCTTGTGTATGTTGTCTGGATATAAGCATCCCCCAGTGTGAACCTGCACAAAGAATACAAGCATGTAAGCTTGTGTCTGTGCACTATCTAGCACTTGATAGGATTTAACAGTGGATAATTGTCTAGCTGGCGCCCTATAGCAAATCGGGGTAACAGAAAAGGCAGGACTTATTGTTGTCCTATTTTAAGGTGGCAGAAACTCAGAGAGGTTAGTGGACTTGCAAGGGATAATAGAGTTAGAAAAAATCCAGGTTCAAACCCAGGTCTGTCTCCCTCCAAATTTCTTGCCTTTTCCAGTCCCCTATGAGTATGTGCATGTGTGTACATACAGGGAGGCAGATGGGCAGGTAGACTTGGCAAGGTGACCCAGTCTAATGAGAGCACATACCCAAGTGTTAGAGAGAGGAGATTTCTCTTCCAGAGGCAGAAGTGGTTGCTAAAGACTCAGGGCTTCTAAAAATGAATCACAGCTAAAAATGCAGAGGTTATAGTCAATAACGAACCCCAATTGTCACAGCTAACCTCCTCGAAACTCTGGGGAACATCTCCTCTTCAGGGCTCCCAAGCTAATCCCATGTCCTCATTCTTCTTCTTATTCCTATTATTGTGTTTTGGGGAGGTTGGTCACTCTGTTAGTGCCTTTCTCCAGAGCCCAGAATTCCTTCTGATAAAATCTACTTTGTGCTCTGCACACTTCCTGGAAGGAGGAAGGGGCAGAGACAAAGCTAATTGTTTTTCATATTATGAAGAGAGAAACTGAGGCCCAGAAAGGGCCTTGTCCAGGTCCATACATCCTGCCTGATTCAAGGGGTCCTGGTCAGGAAGACGACTCACTGACCAGCTGTCGCCTTCTGTCAGAGAAGAAGGAATGGCCCAGGCAGCTGCCAGCCATTCCCCTGGGCATGCAACGTGCCCAAGCCCTGTCCACTCTGGGAGAGCTGGGAGGCACTGTGGATTCGAACTGAGCCCCAGTGCAGAGAGAGAGGGAGGGGAAGCAGCTCTTTTTGAAGAGGAGTAATGGAGAGGACTGCCAGCCTAGCTGGATCAGGAGCTTGCTCAGCCAAGATAGGGAGGGAGGGAAGGAGAGAGCCAGACCCTTAGAAAACCTAGCCCTCCTATCTTCCCCTTGAACATTGGTGTCTAGTATTTAGTGACTTAGTAGGTCTGGAGTAGAGCTCAGGAATCTGAATCTTTTCTAAATGCTTCCAGGTGATTCAGTGCAGGTGTTCCAGGGATCTTTTGACTTGAGCCGAGATAGCATAGAGTTTAAGAGCTCAAGATCTGGAGTTATACTATCTGGGTTTGAAATCTGGCCCCATTACCAGATTTGTGACCTTGGACAAATGATATAATCTCTCTGTGCCTCAGTTTCTTCGTCTTTAAAATAAGGATGCTTATAATAGTAGCTTTCTCATAGGGAAGCTGCGAAGATTCAATGACATGATTTCTGTAAAGCACACAGCACATACATAGCACATGTTAATTTCTCAGCAAGCATTAACCACTATTATTTGTTCCAACTCCTCATTCCCATTCCCACCCCCACTTCCACCACAGGAGGAAATAATGGTATTGGATTAACATGGGGACTTGTCATCCAGGATGGTTTGGGATGTGGGATCCAAAGCCAATCTCCCCCCAAACCTATCATTCTTCCGATGCCCTTGCTGTGGACTGAGCTTCTTCCAGTAAACTACCCTGCCTTTCTCATCTTCCTTCCTTCCTCAGTGCCCCTCTCAGATGGCAGGCCATCCTCCCCCACCCCATCCAAAGTGACTTGGCTCAGGATGTGTCCTGGAAAGTGAAAACATACAGCAAGTCAATTGTGGAGCTGCAGAGGCTCCTGGATTCCTCAAGAAGATCACAGAATTTGGTGCTCTGGGACTTATGAATAAGCTCTGGAGGCAGAAGGGAAATGAAACTCCTGCTTTCCAGGTTCTAACCATGGAGACATGCTGTCTTTCTGGGAAATGGAGACATCCTATGCCAAAGCATGGTTGAAGCCCAGGATGAATGTGTGGGCAAAGGAAGCTCTGTTCTGCATAAATTCTTGCAGGCACTTCCAAGTGCAAATTCTTGGTATCTCCAAGTGACCATAAACAGAGGTGAAGTGGGACAGGTAAGGATCGGATGAAATAATCTAACCAAGAACACAAAAGGAAAACAGAGGAAGTCAATGTTCAAACACAAAAGTGGTGCTAATTTTCCAGGTCCAGGGGCCATAGCTAATGTGGGATGCAGAGAAAGGCAGGGTCAGCTCTCTGAGTGGCTCAATCCTCCCAGTCACTCAGCCCTCGAGGGAAACACTGCTTCCTGCCCTCCCTTCTCCTCCCAGTGCAGCTGAAATGGACACCCTCTGGCATATGCTGGAGAGAGGGATGGAGAATTTCTGCCTGGAGAGAGAACTGGCGAATCTGGGATTGACTCCAGCTTGGCCAACAGTGTCCTTGCCAACTGGTGCTCCTCAGAGCTCCCTGCCTAGATAGATACAGAGTTGTATCTGGCCTTTCAAAATCCACCTACTGATGTGGAGAAAGGGGAACCCTCTTGCACTGTTGGTGGGAATGCAAACTGTTGCAGCCACTCTGGAAAACAGTATGGAGGTTCCTCAGAAAGTTAAAAATAGAACTATCCTATGATCCAGCAATTGCACTACTAGGTATTTACCCAAAGAATACAATACTCAGTCAAAGGGATACAGGAACCCCAACACTTACAGCAACATTATCCACAATAGCCAAATTATGGAAACAGCCCAAGTGCCCATTGACTGATGAATGGATAAAGAAGATGATATACATATGATATATATACATACATATATTCCTATATATATAGGAATATTATTCAGCCATAAAAAATGAAATCTTGCCATTTGTAATGACATGGATGGAGCTAGAAAGTATTATGCTAAGCAAAATAACTCAGTCAGAGAAAGACTAATACCATATGGTTTCACTCATGTAGAATTTAAGAAACAAAATGAAAAAGCAAAGGGGAAAAAAGAGAGAGGCAAACCAAGAAACAGACTTTTAACTGTAGAGAACAAACTGATGGTCACCAGAGGGAAGGTGGGTGGGGGAATGGGTGACATAAGTGATGGGGATTCAGAAGTGCACTTGTTATGATGAACACCGAGTGTTGTATGGAAGTATTGAATCACTATTGTACACTGAAACTAATATTACACTGTATGTTAACTAACTGGAATTTATTTTTTTTTTAAGATTTTATTTATTTATTCGACAGAGATAGAAACAGCCAGCGAGAGAGCGAACACAAGCAGGGGGAGTGGGAGAGGAAGAAGCAGGCTCATAGCCGAGGAGCCTGATGTGGGGCTCTATCCCATAACGTTGGGATCACGCCCTGAGCCGAAGGCAGACACTTAACCGCTGTGCCACCCAGGCGCCCCAACTAACTGGAATTTAAATAAAAACCTTAAAAAAATCCACCTATTGGTCAAGGACAGCATATACCACATCATACCCACAACCTTCAGGCAACTCTCTCTCTCTCTCTCTCTCTCTCTCCCCCCCCTTGCTAAATAAAAATAGAGTCCGCCAAATTAAACTTGAATTTCGGATTAACGGTGAATGATTTTTTAGGATAAGTGTGTCCCAAATGTTGCATTGGCACATACTTATACTAAAAAATTATTTGTCTTTAATCTGGAACTCAGATTTAGCAGGACATCCTGTATTTTTATTTGCTAAATCTAGCAACGCGACCCCACTCGCCTTCAGAATCTCCCTCCTCTAAGCTCACCGCAGGTAGCCATGTCACAGTTCTGTCCTTCGCTGAGAACCTTCGTTCCAGTCGGCCCCGCTAGACTGAAAGCTCTCTGAGGGGAAAGGCCAGGCCTTGGCCACCATCTCTGGGCCTCCGTCCCAGGCAAGGACGCTCTTTACGGATGTGCACCAGGGCGGCGGCGAAGGGGCATGGATGGGCTTATGAATCCATTACAACTCTATGCCCACAGCAGGGGCCCAGGCGACGCGATGGCGAAGGCCGCCCTTTATTCACTGGCCTGCGCAGAGGTGCGCCTGTTTCTAATTGGTTCGCCCAGGAGGAGTGCCCCTTTTTCATTGGTTGGCTTGGAGATGGGCGGGGCCTAGAGCCAATTAGCTCGCCCCGGCGGCCTCTAAGTCAGTCCACCTAAAAGAGGTGCCTTTTTAAAAATTCCTCCACCAAAGTGGCACCTTCCTTGAAATAACACAAAAACCTGTGTGCTACTGAGGCTCTAAGCCTTAGGAAAAGAACACTGCAATACATTTGCTTAGCACTTTAGACATTCCAAGTTACTTTACACGTATCAACTCATGGAATCCCTACAACCGTCCCCCAGAGGTCGGTATCGTTGTGCTATTTGCATTTCACAGATCAGCAAATTGAGACCTGAAGAGAGTCAGCACCCTGTTCGCAGTGACTAAGGCAGATAATGAAAACAGTTGACTTTTGCTCGGTGCGACTTAAGCGAAGGCTCTCACGTAAATCGTTTCACTCCACCTTTACTACGGACTGTGTGGAATACAGAAAGCCAAGCATTTTACGCTCAGTTTCCCTTTTAATCTCCATGCAACTCTGGGAACTAAATATTATTGCTCTCGTTTTATTGATGAGGAAACTGACGCTCGAAGTAGTTAAATCCTTTGCCAGAAGTCACTAAGCCACAGCCTACCACTTATTAATTGCATACTGCACGATGTCAGGTAGATGTCAGGTACAGTGCTCGGTTACTTACAGATATTACTCTCTCATTAAATGCTTGCTACAACCACATGATACTGATATTCTTATTATCGACATTTACTGATGGGAAAAATACGTTCAGAGAGGGTGAGTGACTTGCCCAAGACCACACAGCCAGCAGGTAATAGAGGCAGGATTCACACGGCTAGCAAAGAAGCAGATCTGGAGCTCAAACCCCGTTCTGCTAACCCCAGCCCAGGGCTCCTCTCATAGCCCCGGGCCTCACCCCTTGCCAGCCTGGCTGAAATAATGTGACCCTCCTTGATCGAAGTCTTAGGTAGCTACAATCTCCAGAAGACCCTTCTTCCCTCGCCCTCCCCGGTGAGATGCGGATCAGCTGGAGGTAGCTAGCGAGAGAACGGTGGGCAGGGCGGCGGCGGGCACTGGGCCAGGCTGTGGAGCCTGCGGAAGAGGCTCCGGGACAGCGGCGCGTTCCAGCGGCGGAGCGGAGTGGGTGGGGCCGGAGTGCCCGGCCCCCGCCCCTCCTCCCTCCCTTCCTCCCTGGCCTTCCCGGTCCCGGGGCCGGCGACCCACGGGCAGGCACTGCGGCAGCTGCACCACCTCGGGCCGGCTCCCGGCGAAGCGCCCAGAGGGGCGGCCCTGCGCACGGAGCCGGGGCACCCGCGAGCCCCCAGGCCCTTCCCGCTCCGCGGAGAGGCGGCGCAGAGCTGGAGCATCCGCGGGGTTCCGGGAGCCGCTGACTGCCTCTGACAGCCCGGCGCTCAGGGGCTCCCCACGCGCCCGCGCCCGGTGGCGGGAGAGGCGGCGAGATGGCGGCGCGTGTCGGCCTCCTGCTGCGCGCCCTGCCGCTGCTGCTGTGGGGCGGCCTGGACGCCCAGCTCTCCGAGCGCGGAGGCCAGGAGCTGCGCAGGGAGGCGGAGGTAAAGGATGCGTGCGGGGCGGAGAGGGGGCCGCGTGCTAGAAGACCCTCCAGAACTTCGCAGTCAGGCCACCCAGCCGTCTCATCTGAGCTGGCAATCTGCGTTACCCTCTCTCTGTCCGCACACAAAGAGCCTGGGGAGCATTCTTCCCGGTGCCAGAGCTGGGACCACACAGGCACGCGGATCTACATTGATTTTCCCGGACGGGGGTGGGGGGGAGGAGAGGGGAAGGAGGGAGCGACAAGATGAGGCAGGCGAGAAACAGCTGAGAGAGGTAGCCCCCGCACCCCAGTTTGGCACAGACCTACCGTCCCTCACCGCCTAGGCTACGGAGACTTGGCAGTTCATTCATCGGATGCCCCGAGCCTTCCCAGAGGCTGCGGAGCCCCCTAGATTAGTGAGGTGGAGAGGGTACCACTGACTGGCCCGGACACAGGAGACAGCACTGGCTGGCGCTGCCACTGACCAGTTTGAGCAAGGCAGCGTCCAAGCTCGGGACTAGTTTGTTTCTTTCTCTTTCTTTCTTTTTCTTTCTTTCTTTCTCTCTTTCTTTCTTTCTTTCTTTAAGATTTTATTTATTTGACAGAGAGAGACACAGCGAGAGAGGGAACAGAAGCAGGGGGAGTGGGAGAGGGAGAAGCAGGCTTCCCGCTGAGCAGGGAGCCTGTTGTGGGGCTCAATCCCAGGACTATGGGATCATGACCTGGGCCGAAGGCAGACGCTTAACGACAGAGCCACCCAGGCGCCCCACGAGACTAGTTTCTTAACCTGTAAAATGGGTAAGAGTATTAAAGTCTCAAGAACTGCTTCTAAGGAGCTTTGGAACAGTGCTTCAGGACTGAACTTGAGAAAGGGGGCAGAGAGGTGGAGGTGAACCTTAAACATTTCTCAGTTCATTTTCCTCCTCGGACCTCACCTGCTTGTTGTAGGTTGCACAAGGGGAGCTCTTTGGAGGCAGGGGTGGGGATCTACTTGGGATATCTATTTTCCAGACAAAGGTGATTGTAATAATATGTCGGTATCACTTCTTTCTTTCCCAAAGAAGCATCTCTGTGTTCTCATCTAGTCTCAAAATTAGCACTGGGGTCTTCACTGTTTTAAGGAGTTCTAAATTCCTGAGCCCAGTGCTCTGCCCTGAGACTCTTGCTCCCTAAGAGTTTCATTCCTGCTCTAAAACTGCCCGTAGAGAACTCAGTACCCTCCCATTCCCCTTCCCTGGAAGAGGCACACTGAATCTAAGAAACCTCCGGAATGAAGAAGCCCCCACTGACTGGCTCTTCTTTCCAGCAGCCAGCTCCTATTACTATTCTGGAATACTTGAAAATGACCCTATTTCAGCAATGGGGTCCACCCCGTCTCCTTCCAAGCACTGGTCTCTTGTTGTGCTCTCTGCTTTTGCACATTTGGGAATCACTCTGTTTCACTGAATTTAGAATCTTACAACATCAAGTGCACGGTCCTCATAGCCCCAGGAGAAGGCTTCCATCTACCAAGCCAAGTCCTATTAAGAGTCCCGCTCCACCTCCCCCCAAGTCCGGGTCCCAGTCAATCCTTGGCAGAAGAACAGAGACAATATCTCTGCCGCCCATGCCTGTGGTGGCCCCAGATGGAGAGAATTTTATCTTGGGGTGTGCTTGGGAAACATAATACCAAGCAGATTGAGTCTCTTGCAGTCTATTTAACATAATTGGGGGAAGGGGATTTTTACTTCCGAGAACAAGAAATATTTTTAAAGTATAAAAAAACTCTGGAAATGTGTATGTGTCTCTACATGCCTATGCATGTACAGATGTATGTATATATATGCAAATTGGGGTGGTTAGTATGTCTGTATGTGCTTCTGTATCTGGTCAATTGCATGAGCTTCAGTGTCAGACAGATGTGTGTGCAAACCTTAAGTGAATAATTTAATCTCTCTGAACCTCGGTTTTCTTCTCTGTACAATGGAGGTAAATAATGCCTATTTCATAAGACTGTTGTGTGTTTCATTGAGATAATATATGTAAAATGCTCAGCACAGTGCCTAGTACATAGAAAACAGTCTATGAAAGGAAGTTACTCTCAATATTCTTATTATTATTATCTTTATCATTATTTTAGAGAACAGAGCTTTATTTTTTTAAAAGATTTTATTTATTCATTTGACAGAGATAGAGACAGCCAGGGAGAGAAGGAACACAAGCAGGGGGAGTGGGAGAGGAAGAAGCAGGCTTCCAGTGGAGGAGCCTGATGTGGAGCTCGATCCCAGAATGCTGGGATCACGCCCTGAGCCAAAGGCTTAACGACTGAGCCACCCAGGCGCCCCTAGAGAACAGAGCTTTAGATGCAAGTCCTGGCTTGGTCAGGGCAACTGGGTGGCTCAGTTAAACGTCTGACTTCGGCTCAGGTCATGATCTCGTGGGATCGAGCCTGCTCAGTGGGGAGTCTGCTTGTCTCTCTGCACCTCTCCCCACTCATGCTCTCTCTCTCTCTCTCAAATAAATAAATAAAAATCTGTAAAAAAAAAAATAATAAAGTACTGGCTCAGTGACTAGCTCTCCTAGAACAATAACACAGGACAAAATATGTAAGGCAACTATTTTCAGCATTGGACAACAGGCAGCATAGAGCTATCATTCCTAAGAGATGGTGTTGCAGTTACTATGGCGACATTATAAATTACCCCAAAACTTAGTGAAGTAAAACAAACATGTTCATAGATACTGTGGGTCAGAATTTCAAACAGGGCACGTGAGAGCTTGTCTCTGCTCTACAATGTCCAGGGATGGAAACATCTGAAGGCTCTTTACTCACCTATCTGGCTGTCAGCTGGGGGCCACCGTTCTCTCCTGTGGACCTAGCCACATGGTTTCTCCAGGTGGGCTAGTTTGGGCCCAAATGTGGAGGTTCAGTCTCCAGGATGAGGATTCTGAGAGAGATGGGGCGAGAGCGAGGGCAAGCAGAAGTCATATCCTCTCTATGACTGAGACGTAGCATCACTTCTGTTGTCCCCCATTGGCTGGAGCAGTCCCAAGCTCCAGGTCGAGGGGAGGGAACACAGACCCCACAGTTGGTGGCAGCTGTGTTGAAGTCACTGTAAGAAGAGCATGGGAATGGGAGGTATTATTGTGGTCATTTGGGGAAATACAGCCATCCACAGAAGGGAACCACACAAAGTGAGCCCTGGCTCTTTGCTCAGGTCTAATTCCCTGATTGCGATGCAGAGAGCTAGACCCCAAGCAAAGCACAGCACTCCTGCTGAGCTCGTGGGCACAGTTCAGAGTTCAGGACAGAGAAGGAAAGAAATCATAAAAACAAGCTGTGTGATTTTAAGCCAGTCCCCTCACTGATGCAGGCGACAGTTTCCTCCTCTGTAAAGTAAGGGAGTCAAGCTTCTTAAATGACTCTCTTCACACGAACATTCTTTGGCTTCGGTGTGTTTGTCTGCCGGCACCTGTGTGTGTGCGTACATATCATCTGCCTGTGTGTCCGTGTCTGTCTGCATGTGTCTGTGTTCCCAGGTCTCTGTGTGTATCCCTGTGCCCTGTGTGCCTGCCTGTGTGTGTCCCTTGTATGCATACAAAATAATAAAGTTGAGGGTTTTCTTTGCTGGAGAGGAGACTGACCGCTTACAAAGCTGCATTATGAACAAGTTCATTGTTGCCCACTTGGGAAAGCTAGGGCTGCTCGCAACGCTAGTGAGTAGGAAGGGCCTCCGCTGCTGAGTTGCAAGATTGAGAGTTAATGAATGACATCATCACCTTGGCCCCCCTCCCATTCACAATCAGGCCCTATCCTGTGCTTGGGTGACATGGACTGTCCCAAGGGATCTACTTACTGTGCTTCCCCTGGACCTCCTTAAACACCCAGGTGGTACGTCCAGGACCTACCTTCCATTCGGTGTTCTCCGCAGAGCTGCCTAGCTGCTCCCAGTACGCCAGGACAACAAGAAGCCGGCCAGTTCGTCTCTTCAGGGAAACATTGCAGCTTCTGTGAAGTAACCACCCCCAGATGCAGTGTCTGTTTCTCATACCCCAGAGCCATTCATTTGACTTTTTGTGAGTCAGAAACCCAGAAGCCCGGGTGTGGAAGCCATTCCCAAGAGCTGAGCGCAGTGACTCACAGGTGCGGGGTGAATAGAAGTGCAGAAGAGGTTCTGGAGGGTCCCAGAGGACCATGAGCTGGTGGAAAAGCAGTTGTCAAACCAGTTTGAAAACCAAGGGATCTAGCAAAAGCTGGGGGGGGTGGGAGCAGGAACATAGTGGGGAGATGGGAGGACAACTAAATCCAGCCTTGGTTAGGGCATTATTTTGTGCCCTGAATGTAGCCCTGCAAGCGTAGTGAGGACCGTGGACTGTACTCCATACAGTACGACTATTTGGCATTAGAAAAAAGTACAAGAGGGGTCTGGTTGGAGACTGACCAGCTAATCTTTTCTGACTTCCTTAAGGACAAGAAATGAAAGGAGGGGGGATTACAGCAAGAGGTATCTAGGCTACACCCAGACAGAACTTTGTGAATAAGAGAGTAGGAACAGGGAAAGGAGGAGAAGATAAAGGGAGTCAGACAGAGGGAAGGGGAGCATCTGCCCCCAATAAAGGGAAAGGGTCCAAGCTGGTTCCACAGCCCTGGGGCCTTCATTAGATCCCAGGAGCCAGAGAGCAAAAGGAACATGCTTGAGTCTTGTGGAATACCTGTGGTTCGTCAGATGACCTGTTTGGGGTGTGATAGGAGATGTGATCCCAGCCTCTATTGAAAGCCAGAGTCTACCACCTAAGTAGCTTCTTTCCTCTGCTCTGGCCCTGTACCTGCTTGCAGAGGAGACAGAAAGAATCCAGCTAGAAACATCCCCAGTTTTACCTTTTTCTCAATTGAGAATTTTCTCCCCAGTAGCAAGAGCAAGCTGGCCCCCAGGCCTTCCGTTTTAAAGCCTCCAAGTCACTTGTTTGAATGTAAAAGAAGACATCCTGGGATAGGTGTCAGAGGATCTGAACTCCAGTGCTCGTTCTATTGCTCACTTGGGATCCTTTAGCAAAAGGCGCTGCCTGCTCCCCTGAGACTTACTTTCCTCATCTTTAACATGGGATTAGCAACACCTGTCCTGCCTATGTTCTTGCAAGGTGATTGTGAAGTTCGAAGGTGCAAAACTCTTGAAAGCTGTATACTAGTCAAGGACTCACTGTGTTCCCGATTACCAGAAAAATACTTCTCTCTTTTTTTTTAAAGATTTTATTTATTTATTCGACAGAGGGAGACAGCCAGCGAGAGAGGGAACGCAAGCAGGGGGAGCGGGAGAGGAAGAAGCAGGCTCATAGCTGAAGAGCCTGATGTGGGACTCGATCCCGTAACACCGGGATCACGCCCTGAGCCGAAGGCAAACGATTAACCGCTGTGCCACCCAGGCGCCCCAGAAAAATACTTTTCTATATAGAACACACTAAGGCAGAAGACCAACTATCAAGCCTTGCATCTTGACTTGGCTGATAGCGCTCAAGCTCTATTGAATGGCAAAGACAATCACATAGAGTCACTATGGAAAGATTAAAATCATAATGAACTGTAATGTGAGATGGAATAAGCCGTAGGTAAAGCAACATGGTTTCTGCATGTTATTGCCATTTTGCAATTTAAAAATTCTTGGTCTCAGGGTGCGTGGGTAGCTCAGTAGGTTATGCATCCGACTATTTCGGCTCGCGTCATGATCTCAGAGTGGTGAGATCGAGCCCCGTGTCGGGCTCCACGCTCAGCTCCTCGACGAGTCTGCTGGAGATTTTCTCTCTCAGTTTTGCTCCTGCAGTTCTTTGATATGGAGGGTGTGACAGCCACTCTGCAGACATAAGACTGAACGCTGCCCTTCCCAGACTCACCTAACCAAGTTCCTTTCCGGCAATAAAGCTCTGTGACTAGAGCGGGAAAACAGCGTTTTTAATGGGGCAACTGTCATAAAGCTTTCCCAGGGCATCTTACCTTCTCACTGGATTTTCACGACACTCCTGTGAGAAAGCTAAAGCATTCTCACCTGTATGTCACACTTTGAGGCACAGAGAGGTTAAGTAACTTTGCCATAGCTCACACAGCTAATCAGTTGCAGAGGCAAGGCCATGATAATAGATGAAGCTGGAGTACATTTTAGCTCTAATCCAACCCTCTCGTTTTACGGAAGAAGAAATAGAGGCCCAGGTGCGCCTCAGGGGCTCCGTCGGTTAAGCATCTGCCTTCAGCTCCACTCATGATCTCAGGGTTCTGGTATAGAGCCCCGCGTCAGGCTCCCTGCTCAATGGGGAGTCTGCTTCTCCTCTTTCTGCCCCTCCCCTCGCTCATGCTCACCCTCTCTCACAAATAAATAAGTAAAATCTTAAAGAAAGAAAGAAAGAAAGAAAGAAAGAAAGAAAGAAAGAAAGAAAGAAAGAAAGAAAGAAAGAGGCTCAGAGAGGCACTGAACTTGCCTAAGGACACACAGTTCTTGGTAGTACAGGAATAAAACTCAAGACACAGCCCAGGGCTCTTGCCCTGCCAGCCCAGTGACTCAGTGTTCTTGACTCAGGCCTCAATTTATATTGCTACACCTCATTGCTAGTCTTGCCCCGCTCAGAAATGGCCAGAATTCCCCCATTCCTCGGGCACTAAATGGGCTGGGCTCTACGTACCCTCCTATGGCAAGTCAGGACAGCCGTAGGACTAGAACCCCCAAGTTCTGGATCCACTCAGCTTTCTGGGTCCCAGGGAGAGCCATTTTCATTTTACTCACACACCACAGCCACACCCAGGACTTTTCAGAGGTGACTCCCCAGGGAAGTGGCTCCAGCCCTGACCAAGTGGGTGAGGCAGGTTGTCACAAGCTTTTAGGCCTGAGCAGGGTGAATCACAGAAGGGGCATGGTCCTCCAGCTTCCTCTCCACTCAGCTTAAGCCTTGGGTTCCACAGGAGAGAGAATGGGTAGAGAACAGGGCAAAGAGAAAACCTGGTGTTTAGAGAAGCCAGGACACGGCCTCCCCGCAGGGGGATGGGGGTGACCCCAGGTGGAACTCAAGGGATCCCTAAGAGAACACAGGACAAGCCCTAGGGAAGCTCCAGCCGGGAAGGGAAATGACTCCTCCAAGGTGTTAGTGGTCGAGCTGGAATGAGAACGGGAATGCCACCTCCTAGTCCTGTGTCTTTCTGGGATCCCTTTACCACGCTGTCACCTGCCCCCCACCCTTGCTCTTTCTCCCATGCAGACAGGGCACTTTGGTCACCTTTGCAGGGGAAAACTGAGGCTTGGCAAATGGGCTCACAGAAGAGGGTTAGGGACAGCTGCAGGGGCAGAGGGTGTCCCAACCGTGCCTCCTCCTTGCCCAGGGGTGTGGCTCTGCCTCCACTCAAAGGAACTTAAGAGCACTCAGCACCGAGGATATGAGGGGCCCCCTTCCTATATGTAATTTTAAAATGTTCATATTAAAAATATGAACGTTCGTATTAAGAATAAAATAAAGGTAAGGGAATCCTTAAGTTCTGATAATTGCCATTATAATACTTCAGTGCAGGGCACCTGAGTGGCTCAGTTGGTTAAGCGTCTGCCTTCAGCTCAGGTCATGATCCCGTGGTCCTGGGATGGAGCCCAGGGTCAGGATCCCTGCTCAGTGGGGAGTCTGCTTGTTCCTTTCTCTCTGCCTCTTACTCTCCCTCACCTTGCGCTCTCTCTCTCTCTAAAATATTCATTTATTTATTTATTCAAATAAAATCTTAAAAAAATACTTCAGTGCTTTTATGGAAATATAAAATGTCAAATGCTTAAAATTTATTTTTCTCATTCTTGGCTTGGTCTCGTGCTCACACTGCCTCCTGGGAACTCAGCTCTGCCTTGCAACCCACAGGGTGCTAGAGACCAGTCAGGAAGAGAGGCCCAGGATTTCCCCTCTGAGGGACCCCGAAAAAAAGCCTCCACCCTCATCCTGCCCTCCACTCCACCTTGTCTGCCAAAGTACCATGCACCGCAGCCCAGCCAGGAAACAGGAGACGCCGCTAGTCAATATCCCCTCCCTTCTGCTCTGTCCAAGCTTCATAGTTCCAGAACCAGAGCCAACTTTCTGATAAGGGCTGGGTGGGTTTGGGGGGAGGAGCACAGGGAGTGCCAGCCTGTTAGCCTGTGACCCGGTCTCTCCCAAGTCACTCAGCAAATCCGCTTCAAAGGGGACATTGATTTTCCAACTTCCTTTAGAAAGCTACTCTATCCATCCTCACCAAGGGAAGGGGAGGAGGCCAGGAAAGACAATCAGGCACTAGGCTGGGGCAGGGCAAGTCTAAGATAGAGCACCTGAACAGAGAACAGAGCTGTAACTGCCTTGCTCAGAGCAGTTCCCATCTTATAGACGGGTTGCGTTCCAAACGTCTGTTAATTTTTCTACTAAGGTAAATCAACTAGATCAACTGTTTATGCTAGATAGGCATTGCTTTACTTAATCCTTCTGAGAATCTGGACGCCTGGGTGGCTCAGTCAGTTAAGCGTCTGCCTTTGGCTCGGGTCATGATCCCAGGGTTCTGGGATGGAGTCCTGCATCAGGCTCCCCGCAGCAGGGAGCCTGCTTCTCCCTCTGCCTCTCCCCCTGCTTGTTCTCTCTCTGACAAATAAATAAATAAAATCTTTAAAAATAAATAAATAAAAATCCTTCTGAGAATCCCGTGGGGTTATTCTTGTTTTCACATTGTGGGTGAAGAAACAGAAGGCTCAGAGATGCTAAGTAATTTGTCCCTGGCCACCCAGAGTCAGGGCTGGGAACAGATTCTTGATTCCAAGCCCTGTGGCTATTCCATGATGCCACACTATTTTGGGCAATAAATGGTCTTCCAGATTAAGCCACTAGAACTCCTTTAATCCATTATGCATCCCAAAATAGTGCACATTTGGAAAGGGAAAAAAGAAAATAGTACTGAAATACGAATAAATTAGTGCGGAAAAATAACGAAATGGACTTGGGAAGTGCTCTGTTGTCTAGAATAAGGGTTCCTTATGGAAAGTGGCATTATTGAGAAAAGGATGTGGAGGTCGCTGAGGGAGGCTATTAACGGAATTCACAAAGCTGAGGCTGGCTACTTGCAAAGGCTTAGGCCCATCCTGGCTTTTAGTGTTTAGTTTTTGTTCTTGATTTGCACTTTTCCTCAAGACAGCAGCTGCAACTGGAGTTGATTCAAGAAATTCAGCAAAGAAAAGTGAGTAAGAGAACAAGGAAGACAGAAAATTATTTCCGTAGAGGTAACACAGCCAGGAGGGCTAAACATAGAGAGATGATGTGTGTCTGTATAAGAATTAAGCAGCCAAGGTGACATTTCTTTTATCCGTCGATGAGGCTTTCTCAGGGACAAGGGCAAGCAGGGAGCCAAGCGCATCGTCTCCCCGAAGGGTAGGGCTGGTGATCGGTAAGGAGGATGAGTCATGCCCTTCTTGCCACGTGGTCATCAGCTTTCAGGTGTGTGAGGGCAGGCGGTGGTGAAAAGGCATTTGGGCCGTGAGATGTTCTCCAGTTATACTAACTTCCTCAGGGGATCGCATCCAGGTCCACCGCCATCACATCATCCACATGCTGGAAGATTCTGGCTTCTTCCTTGAGCTCCGGGATCCTACAACTAATGTCACTTGTATCACAGTGTGTATCTTATTCGCATCCACCCCTGTCTGTTCCCCTCATGCAGTCTCTAGCTTCACCATCCAAGGCAAACATTGAGGAGCCATCCTGGAATTCCCTCTTTCTTTCAGTCCTTACAATTAACCCACTTGAATCAGGACTAAACGAAAACTCCCATTTCCTACCCTGGGTGACCGTCCTGCCTCTCTCCCTGTGACTTCATCGCATGTCCTGCTTCTTCGCACTCACTGTGCTAGCCTTCCTTCTGCTCCTTAGACACGTGGCCATCATTCCTAGCTCAGGGCTCTGCGTTCGATGCTCCCCTGCCTGGAGCACCCTTTTCCACCTCACTGCCTGGCCAGCTACTTCTCATTCTTCCCGACTCACATCAAATATCAGCTCTTCAGAGGGTCCTTCCCTGACCTCCCTGATGGAAAGTTTCTCATTAACTCATTCTCAGTCACATCACCCAGTTTCTGTTCTTTACAGCACCCAAACTGCCTCCTTCACTTGTTATCTGTGTTTCTATTGCCTGTCTCTATCCGCAAGGCTTGTTCGTCATTGCACCTGACAGTGTAACTAGTACATTGTAAGAATTAACAAACGAGTGAATGAAGAGACGAAGTTGCACGTTTCTAATTCAAAAATTACTATATTTTTTAAAGACTTATTTATTTAGTTATTTAAATAATCTCTACACCTGACGTGGACCTCACACTCACGACCCTGAGATCAAGAGCCATGTGCTCCTCCAACTGAGCCAGCCAGGTGCCCCCCAGAACTACTTTTAACACTATTTTTTTAAAGATTTTATTTACTTATCTGAGACAGAGAGAGAGCGAGCACGAGTGGGGCAGGAGCAGAGCGAGAGGAAGAAACAGACTCCCCGCTGAGCAGGGAACCTGAAGGGGGCTCCATCCCTGGACCCTGAGATCATGACCTGAGCTGAAGGCAGACGCTTAACCAACTGAGCCACCCAGGCGTTCCCCCCCCCCAAAAAAAACTATGTTTCTAAGGAGCCAAGTTTTTATACAAACCAGAGAGTTGAGGGCAAGTGCAGTTGTTGTTCATAAGGCCTTAAATATATCTGTATTGGGGGGAGGTGAATTGTTTAGGAAGAAGCCAGATCAGAGAGAGAATTAATTCCCGGGCCAGGCATGGCAGAGCCTGCAGGCGAGCAGTCCCACTTCTGATCAATACAGGGCAGCTCCCTAGACAGTGAGATGTTTCGGGAGCAGAGCTGAGGCGTATGAACAGTGCACATTTACATTTGTAAAAGCTGCTCTGTATGGAGCCCCTCCGAGGTGACAGGCACTGTGTTAAGTGCTTTGTAGTCACTATTATCAAGCCTCACCAAAAAACCCCTGTAAGTTATATACTATTTCTAAGCCCCTTTTACAGATAAGAAACCTGGGGTTTAGAGAAAGAGCTTGCTAACTGGGATTTAAACCCAGGCCGGCGTGATTCCAGAGCCCCCAACTCTTCTTGTCCAGCATGCCCTGCTCCATCCCTGACCGTGCCATCAAGTATTCTGGGTAGGGACTCCTCGGCCAGTTTGAGAATTAAGGAACCTAAGGTTTAGAAGTAGTGAGTGACTGGCCAAAGACCATCAAGTTAGTCAGTGGTGGCCCGGCACAGAGTCTATGTCCTTCTGGCTTTGGTCCCAGGTCTCCTTCTCCTATAGCTCAGGGACCTCATAGGGACAAGGGTGAGACAGGGCATGATGCATGTGCCACGGACCCTCGGAGACCAAGGGAGGGGAAAGGATGCCACACCGTGGGAAAGCTGACACTCCTCTCTCCCCCAGGCATTCCTGGAGAAGTATGGATATCTCAATGAACAAGCCCCCAAAGACCTCACTGCGGCAAGATTCAGCAATGCCATCAGGTATGTGGGGGACTTGGGGGTGCTAGAGGGCAAAGCTTGGGTTGCCTCCTCCCTCCTCCTGGAAGGCTGGCCTCCCACCTGTGTCCAAGGGACATGCTCCATTGCTCCCTCCCCCTACCACTGCTGCCGCCAGCCTCCTGCTGTCTCCAGGGAAGCTCCTTGCCCTTGCCACCACCACCCACCCTCCTGCTGTGGTCCTTTATCTCAATTCCTCCTGACAGGGAGTTCCAGTGGGTATCTCAACTGCCCATCAGCGGCATGCTAGACCCCGCGACCCTGCGCCAGATGACGCGGCCCCGCTGTGGGGTGGCTGACACAGACAGTCAGGCGGCCTGGACCGAGAGGGTCAGTGCCCTGTTTGCTGGACGCCGAGCCAAAATGAGGCGTAAGAAACGCTTTGCAAAGCAAGGTGAGCCCTGTTGAAATCTAGCTAAGCTGGGATTCCCGATACCTGAAGCCCCGTGGCCAGAGGAAAAACCAGGCCAGCCTTGGTTTTGTCAGTTGCCTCTTCCCTAGGGTGGGAGAGGGGCGAGCAGTGGGTGAACAGGACCCCTCACGTGGAGGGCTGTGTTTGTGAACACAGAATCAGAATTACACCTACATGGGTGGATTTTCGTTATGCCGATGTGTTCCAGAGCAACCCCGTCAAGCCCACCTAATTCCTTGATCAGTTTGTTAGGCAGGGCAGTTAAACTGTTGCCAACGTTTTGCTTTATGTTTTCCCAAAGTCGTTTTCATCGGAATCGATTCTTTTTTCGTAAGACTTATTCAACAAAGATGTGATTTACCGATCAGTTTCAGTTTGTCTATAGCACGCTTTTAACAGCCTTATTGGAGTAGAATGCACATGCTGTAACACTGACCCGTTGGAAGTGTAGTACTCAGTGGTTTTTGGTATGTTCGCAGAATTGCGAGGCCATCACCATAATCTAATTCCAGGATGTGTTCATCACCTCCCAAAGAAACCCCATGCTCCTTAGCGGTCATTCCCCGCCCCCCCTCCTCCTCCTCCCTGCCCCTCCCCCCAGCCCCTGACAACCACCCATCTGCTTTCTGTTTCTATGGATTTGCCTATTCTGGACGTTTCATCACTGCTCATTTTATACATCACAATTTCTGCTGTCCTGATTCTCCTTCTGCAGTTTTGGTTTTATCTTTCCTTCTCCTCCTCTTCCTCCTTTTTTGTCCAGATCCAATCTTCCAGGACCAAATGTTACAGACCTAAGATTTCTGAAAATTGATTCTTCCGTCAATTCTTCATCAATAACGAGTTTTACTGTGTGTACTTTTAACATCTTTGTACTAAGTCTAATTTTCTCTGACCGATTTTTGCAGTTCCTAGGATTTCTAACACGATGGGCTTGTTGAGTCAGGTTCTCACCTGTAATTAGGTTTAACTGCGAGCCCTTTGGGCCGTTACCTCTTTTAATTTTGCATTAACTACTTGCAGCGACAATATCCATTGTGAACAGAACACAAGGTTCATAGGTCATTTTTGTTTCTGCGCTAATCCATAAGGAAGTTGTGGGCGGTTCTGCCCAGCTATCGGAGGATGGCAGTGATGGGTCCGGACCTTAGGGTGGCAAGTCCTCGGTGCCAACATATTCTTCCTCCCACTGTGTTCCTGGACCGCAGAGGTGGAACAGAGGCGCAGCATGAGCTGGGACAGCATTCCTGAAGCTGGGGCTCTGGGTTCAGCCGACGTAAGCCCTTTCCAGTTGCAAAGTAGAGATGGGCCCTGATCACCAAGGGGAAGGGGCTTGCCGTGGAAGGTGGGGCAGCCCCAGACACGGTCTCAGCAGTGGCATTTCCAGATTATCGGTGGTGTCCCAGAGAATTGAGATGATGTCTCCCGGGCATCCAGGGCACAACCTGCCCTCCAGAGATCCCTCCTTCCGGCAGCATCTTCTCATGCCTTATCCAGGGAGTAGCTGATGGAACCCATTTGGCGCTGTTCAATCTGGAGCATCAAGTTGGAACAGAGATTCAAGCTAAGGCATCTCCCAGACAGGTAGCCTTGCCCTACCAGCCTAGCCCCACGTCACTGTCTGACACTGGCCCCCGGTGCAGACAGCAGTGGCTCAGGTTAGATGGAGACTCTCTCTCTTGTTCATAACCTAAACCACAGTACCTTGACTTCCTTTACTCCCTGGGTGAGAAGACCTTCCCTAGAAAGGAGCTGTGTGCTTGGCAGGCACTTGAACACTTCCTACGCCTTCCTTTGGAAAAGGTATTATTTAACGGTTGGCCCTTCCTGAGCATTGATGATGTGCCAAGTGTGGTTCTAAATGGGCGAAGTCATATAATCCCATAACAACCCTCGGAGATAGGGACCATCATTATCCTCATTTTACAGAGAGGCAAACTAAGGGACAAAGAGCTTAGGAAACTCCCCCAGGGCCACATAGCCAGAGTGTGGACAAGCCTTCTTGTCACTGGGAGGACAAAGTGAGATTCCACATGTGAAAAGTCCCAGAACACGGGTGGGTGCTTTAAAAATGATATGGATTTCTAGGCCAGTGACTGTCTACTCTGTGGGCAAATGCTATACTAATGAAGTCGGGTTCCAGGGTAAGGTTGCCAGATAAAATATAAGACGTCCAGTTAAATCTGAATGTTGGATGAAAAACAAATCATTGTTTTGTGCTCACTTTTATACAAAAAAAAAATTGTTATTTATCTGACATTCAAATTTAACCAAGTGTTCCATGTTTTTATTTGCTAAATCTGGCAACCTCATTCCAAGTGTCTGGTCCCCTCTGTGCCTGCGGGGGAGATTTTCAATCCTCCTCGGTCCCCCACGGAGCTGTGGGGGGTGGCGGGTAGCGGGTCCAGGGGTGAATCGCGGGTGGAAAATGACGGAGAAGGGAATAGGCATTTACTGAGCACCCACCACAGGCCCAACAGCTATACGTTGCTAGTTCATTTGCCGTCTCATTTTTACCACAAGTTAAGTCTTACCAACCACACTTTGCAAATAAGGAAACGAAGGTTTGGAGAGATTCCATAATTTGCTATGTAAGGTTGCGAGTAGAAGTGCTGGGATTCCAACCAGACTTCTTTCCACTGTATCCGTTGCCTGTTGGGAGTCAGGACTCCACGGTCCTCCCCAAGCAAGGTGTCTAGATCTCCAGTCCTCCTCATGTCCTTTTCCTTCTCTCTTCCCTTTTGGATTTTGGGGCAAGGACAAGGGGGGGGGGTACACTGCCAGGTGCTTCTGTGGCCTAGAGGTCATAGCAGAATCCAGCCTTGCCTGGGCCAGCCTTGCCTGGGCCAGCCTTGCCTGCGGTGGCCGGCCTGTTCTAAGGACCTCCATCTGGAAGGGATGGAGAGAGGGCTCAGGCTGCTGGTGGGGGTAGGTGATGGGTGGAGGCAGGGTCCTCCTTCTTGACAGGCACACCAACGACCTCTCCCAAGGAAAATTTACCATTTCTCTCAGTCCTGTACCTATTTGTCCTCCCTGTCCTTCCCCAAAGACACACAAACACCCGTGTGCACGCACACACACATTCACAGAGGATTTTTATCCTGCAAGCTGTCACCTTCCCTAGCTAGAGTGAGAGAATTGCCTACCCTCTCCCTTTCTTGCCCGTTGAGTGAAGCCTCCCTCTAATGCAAAGAGGCAGAAGGAGCTGCCTCAAATTTCTAGCTGCTTGAAGCCAGGCGGGGAGGGTCTGGGGGTCAGTCAGCCCCAGCAGGGTGTGGAAGTGCCCAGCGCCAGCCAGTCCAGAGCCCTCCGAGTCACCTCTGGACCCCAGGCCTTCCCTCCGCCTTCCTTGTCTCCCTCCCTTCCTAAGAATCCTTCCCTCTTCCCTCCCTGAGGGTTGGTCACTGGCTGGGAGGGGTTGGGTGGCTGCCAGGCCAAACAGGCCTGGGAAGGCAGCATTGCCTTGAATGGAGCTTGGCTCAGGGTGGGAGAAAAGACATTCCCCTCCCCCACTTCCATGGGGGATAGGGGAGGGAAAGGGCAGTCTGCTCTCTACCACCCTCCCTTCCATCTGGAGAATTTCAGCTCATGCAGAGCCCCTGCATTGACCCAAAGGAGCCATGTTCAGGCAAATTTATAAACCTTGAGTCTTAGTAAATATGCCTGCTTACCTGTGTGGTGTAGTAGAAAAGTACACTGGATAATATGTCAAGGCCTGGGCTCAGGGCTTAGCTCGGCTACTCACTCATTCTCTGATCCTGGGCAGGTCTCTTCCCCCAGGTCTCAATTTCCCCAGAACAGAGCAGAGAGTTTGGATAAGGAGATGGCCAACCTTCCATGACTTCAGCCCTCCTCCCTGGTTCAGGCAAGGACTTCCCTGAGACAAAAGGGCAGGATGTCTGAAACTTCGGTTGTACCTCCAAGGACAGAGAGGGCTGTGCCCACTGGCCTGGCCTGCCCACTTGTCACCCATCCCTCGGGAATTCTGGTCCATTTGGGAAACTGAGTCCCAAAGATCACATGATACCTATGCACTCCCTGGGCCCACGAGACCTGCCTCTGAGCGGTGAGCCTTCCAGCCGGGGTCACAGTCTCAGCCCCTGAGCTTGCAAGGCTCAGAAATAGCCCATGAAAAACTCGGGATCTGGACCTTCTAAGCACCCTGGCCCTGGGTGTGTGGTGAGCTGCAGGGCGACTCAGTTGACCTGAGGCTTGGGCAAGAGGCCAGAGTCTTAGGTCCAAGGGAGGAATTGCAGTTCTGGGCAAAGGAATAGAAACTCGTAACTAAGTGGAGATGGAAAAATTTCTCTCCGTCTCAGTGAGTGACAAAACACACCCTTTGTTCTTATTTGTTTTCACCTCGGAGCTCTCCAGAGTCCCTGAGGAAGTGAGGGGGAGGGCCAGGGGTCAGGAAAAGACCTCTAATAAACGGGTCTTGGTAGCTTGTCGGCAGCAGGCCTGCGGCATGGAACGGGAGGGGCAGGCGGGTGTGAGGGGTGGAGAGGAGGAAGGGGTGAGAGGGGTCGCAGCTGTGGGCCCAGTGGCCCCATCTCTCCTCCACCCCTTGACACAGTAGGCAGAGGTAGGGATTTGCTGCCAGCAAGAGATGCAGAGCGGTTTTCAGCCTCAGCCCAGGCTGTGGGGAAGAAGTCCCAGACCAGAGAGTCCTTCAGGTTGGGGGCTTTTCCTGGGCAGAGGTCACATCTCTCCCAGGGACCTCCCCAGACCAAGCCACTAGACTGGGGTCACTCCAGGACAAGGGTAGTCCTGTCAGCTCGAGAGCAGTGTCTCCCCAGCCAGATGGGCTCTTCCCAGGACAAGGGCTGGGTCTTTCCCCTTCAAATCCGGGACTCCCCGGAGGAGGGCCTATCTCCGCATCATACGGGTCCTTGGGGACCAGCCCCAGGTCCTGCAGGTCAGTATGACTGACGCGGCCTTTCCGGCTGGCAGGCAGCAAGTGGTATAAGCAGCACCTCTCCTACCGCCTGGTGAACTGGCCACAGCACCTACCAGAGCCGGCAGTTCGTGGGGCCGTGCGTGCCGCCTTCCAACTGTGGAGCAATGTCTCGGCGCTGGAATTCTGGGAGGCCCCAGCCACAGTCCCTGCTGACATCCGCCTCACCTTCTTCCAAGGGGACCACAACGACGGGCTGGGCAACGCCTTTGATGGCCCAGGTGCTGACACAGAGGCTCTCTCTCAGGTGGCAGGAGGGGAACCCAACTGGGAGAGGCAGTCTGGGGAGGGCAATGGGGCCTTTGCTCTCCCTTTGGCCTTGGCCAAACTGGATCCCCCTTCCAAGAACACTCAGTCTCCTCCTCTGTAGAATGAGAACAACGGTTTCTGCCCGATTACATGCCACATGGCTGAAGGGAGGGCCAGATGAAGTTCTGCATGGAAAGTGCTTTGCAAATTCCAGAGAATTTTCTGGGAAATGCTTCTGAGGTCCCTGCCATCCATCCTCTGCCTCTAGACAGGCCTGTGCCTCTCCTGTTCTCCAAGAGCGGATGTTCTCCTGACCGCCACCCTAAAAACATCCAGAGGCCACCACTACCCCTCTCCTACCCTCCCCACACCCACTACCACAGTCACTGCCACAGGGCAAGAGGCATTCTATCCCCTACCTGCCACAGAAGTGCTTCGCATTCCCACATCCCAGACGGGTCTCCTGTTTGCCCCCAACCTATAGGCTTATGGCAGCAATTTCAATTGCTCTCCTCCCATTCTGACCAACACTGGCCTTTAGAACCTGGCTGCAGGCTACTTTCGCATGGCTCCCACCCCACCCCACCCCTGCCCTAATGAGGGAAAGAGCCCTGATTGGACGCCTTCACGGTGGGGACCCGAGCCCTTGCATGGCCTGGGAATTTGGGCCCTCAATGCCCTTGCGCTCCTCTGCTTTGCATCAAGCCCACTCTGAGCAAAGCCCACGTCCAGGCCCTGTTGCTGGGACCCAGGGTAGGTCTGGGAGAAATCTAAGCTTTTCAAGAATTCACATGTAACACATATGTGTTTTTGCATGTAACTCACTTCACCCCTGCTATCTACTTGAGATTTTTGTGCCCATACCCCCCCTGGAGTCCGGCGGCTAAGGCAGCACCGGACTGGGAGAAAGCTCTCTCATTCGGGGCAGGTGTTTGTCTTTTTGAGTTTAGGTGTTCTCTCTCTGAAACCTGCCATCTGTCTCCCAGGATTAGTGTGAGAAGTGAACGTTAAGGGCCGACATTGCTCGGACAGCTCGAGGCATATTCGAAAGAGAAGGCATGTATTTCTCCTACACATGGCCCACGCTTCACACCCCAGGTGGCTCTCCTTTAACGGCAGTGTATCCCCATTGGCCTGGGCTCCAAGAAGGCAATGCTGGAAGCGCCTTCAGTAGGCTTCTAGGCCAACATTATCACCCAGCCGTTTGCTGACCCCTGCCCCTGCAGAAAGTGAATCATAAAGCGTGGGGTCCTTGGAACTGCATTAACCGATAAGCTCCCTCTGGGGCATGCCACAAGCTCGAACGTCATTAATCCAGTTCATTCCCTCTTCTCACTCCTACTACAGGAGGTAGAGACCCACAAAGGCAGAGGAAGGCTAGAACGCAAAAATAGATGTCTCTTTTTATTAAAGAGACTATACATACCCCAAAACACACCCAGCACCCAGATCAAGAATCAGCATTACCAACATCCAGAAGGTCCCATGGTGCCCACCTCTGGGGTAACCACTATACCTATTCCTAGATCTTTGTGAAAATAATTCCTATGCAGGTTTCATTATGGGCTAGGCACTAAATATTAATTGTAACCCATTTATATACACGCACCCCTCTGTAATCCCCAGAGCAACCCCGTGGGGAAGAAGCAGCTCATTGTCATCATTCCCATTTCAGATCAGAGGGGGGGCGCTACTTGCCCAAGGTCACACAGCTAATAGCAAAACCGGGATTGAAACCCCGGCAGTTAGGCATGCTGTATGGACACCACGCTGCCTCTTAAGCGTCCACACCCCACAGCCTAGTCTTCAGATCAGCGCTCCCCCCTTCAGCCTCCGCCAGAAGTCATTAGGAGGGACACTGTGCCGCAGAAAACAACCACACCCAGCCCTGGGGCTGCGCGCTGTAAGGTGGGGACGCGGGGACGGACGTGGCGGGCGGTGGCTCCCCCTGACCCTCCGCGCCGCCTGCAGGGGGCGCCCTGGCGCACGCCTTCCTGCCCCGTCGGGGCGAAGCGCACTTCGACCGCGACGAGCGCTGGACGCTGAGCCGCCGCCGCGGGCGCAACCTGTTCGTGGTGCTGGCGCACGAGATCGGCCACACGCTCGGCCTGCCGCACTCGCCGGCGCCGCGCGCGCTCATGGCGCCCTACTACAAGAGGCTGGGCCGCGACGCGCTGCTCAGCTGGGACGACGTGCTGGCAGTGCAGGGCCTGTATGGTGAGCCCCGCCCCCCGGCCCGCTGTCACATCCCGAAGAGCCCCCCCCCCCCCCCCCCCCCCGGTGCCTGGCCTCTCCATCCCACCCAGGTCCCGCGCACCGCCCTCGCTAGCGCTCCGGTTCCTCAGGGCTGCCCAGCCCTGGCCTGGGCAGTTCCTCTCCCCTCGCTGCCCCAGCCCCAAGCCCTCTTCCCCCGTCCCAGCCCTCGTTCCTGCTCCGCTGGCTGTCCCCCAGCCTTCCCCCTCGCTGACGCTGGCGCCCGCTTCCCTCCAAGCCTGGGCCTCTGCCTGGAGGTAGACGCAGCCGAGGTCTCCCCCCACACCCCCAGAATGAACCGGCCAGTGAGACCGCCCAGCCAGCCACGGCTGGCTCCCTCAGAGGGCCCGGGGCGTAGGCAGGGCCAGAGCCCTGGGTTCAAGTCACTGTGCCATTCCTGCTAAGCAGTTGCTCTTGGGCAAAGCATTTCCCCGGTGAGAGCTCTCAGTTTTACCTTCTGAGAAAGGGGATAATCACTGAGGCCCTGCTTACCTCGCAGGGCTGTTGCACTAGTGGGTGTGAACTTCTCTGTAGCCTAAGAAACCGACGCGAACAGCTGCTATTTCATGAGTGTATACTATCGGCCAGGCACTTAACACGCTCACGAGGTATCTTTTTGTCCACAGATGCGAGAACAGGGCTCAGAGAGGTTAGATAACTTGTCCAAGGTCACACAGCTCAAGAACTGTAGACCAGGATGCAGGAGCTGGTGCCAAATTCTAAGCTTGTTGGACTCTGCCTCACTATCATAAGTCAAGTATAGTGATGTAATTATTATGATTGCTGTAACCATCGCAGCCCGGGCCCCTGAACTCTGCCCTCGTGCCATCTGTGTTGCCCAGGACTCAGGGAAGGGAAGCTTCTGCTCTTAGTGCCCAACTCTTGTGTGGTCCCCCACTCCAGTTTTAGCTTAGTAGGGTCCTCTTTCCCAGACTGTTCGGTAGGAGAGAGGACTTTTAAATGTAGTGCTATGGTTAATAATACCAACCACCAAGGACAACTCTTAGCCTCCTACCCTGCACTGTCCTTCCCTGCCTCTCATACCAGACCATGACAGAGGAACCAGAAGGGAGGTCTTGCGCCCTCTACACATGCCACAATCAGTGTGTGTTCTCTCCCTCTTCTCTCCTTCCCCATAAAGGGAAGCCCCAGGGGGGCTCTGTGGCCATCCAGCTCCCAGGAAAGCTGTTCACTGACTTTGAGGCCTGGGACCCCCGCAGACCACAGGGAAGGCGTCCTGAAATCCAGGGTCCTAAATATTGCCACTCTTCCTTCGATGCCATCACTGTAGGTAAGACAGTCCCACCTGTACCTCACTTCCTTTTTCCTTCCTCCTGCACATCTCCAGGGCTCTCCAGAGCTGGAATATGAGGTGGGGTTATGAATAACAAAATCCAGAAATACCAAGCCACAAGCATTCTGCAGGGGTAGCAAGCCCACGCCAAGCAAAATACTGCTCCCTCCTGCACGCCTTCCCTTTGCCCCAGCTGTGCACGCTACATCCTCTCTCCTCCGTCTGGGAAGCTGGTTCTAGGAAAGCATCTTCCCTGGAAGGAGGGCGAGAGACTGATGGTCACTCCCAAACTCTCTTGTCTCCGGACAGATGGGCAACAGCGACTGTACATTTTCCAAGGAAGCCAGTTCTGGGAGGTGGCGGCGGATGGTAATGTCTCAGAGCCACGCCCACTACAGGCAAGATGGGCCGGGCTGCCCCCCCACATTGAGGCTGCTGCAGTGTCATTGGACAGTGGGGACTTCTACTTCTTCAAAGGTACCAGCCCTGGGGTAGATGAGAAAATTGAGGCCTAGAAGGGAGGTGTTCTCTTCAAGGTCAAAAGTGGGGAGGAGTCTCAATTCCACTCTGAACCTGTGGCCCCAGGGAATGCTACCAGGAGGTTCCTTCAGTGAAGGATTGTGGGGCATGGGCGTTAAGGTTGTCCCACAGAGGGAGGGTGGGAGAGCTGCAGAGAAGCTGCAGGAAGCAGAGGATCACTCCTGAGCTCTGCAGTCCAGCGGAAAAGTCCTACTTCCTTGGAATCCTGGCTGTGTGAGGTTGGGCCTGTCACTTGGACTTGAATTTCTCGAATGGGGAAAATAATCCCTCAGGTGTGTTGGGGAAGGAGGGTTAAAACAACATGTCCTGAGGAGCGTGCAGTGTATTGAGTAAACAGTTCTCTTCATTCATCCAACAAATATTGAGTGCCTTGTATGCATTAGACACGGCTGGAGGCGTTGGGATACAGTAGTGAATAAAACAAAAATCCTTGCCCTCATAGAACTATGTAGAAATGGTGGTGACAGGCCTTCTCTGTGGTCCACTGACCATTCAGGGAGGGGGCCTGCTTCCCACCCACCCCCCCACAGGCTCCTGTGGCTGTCTGCCCTCTGCTGACACCTGCTGGAACCCTAGGCCACAACAGTCCCTCCTTACTGGGTATAACGAATTATTAGTACTGTGTGATCCATTTTGACAATCACAAATACTAACCACCTTGGGCTCCAACATGAGGGGGAGCAGGAGTCTGGGGGGACAGAGAGGAGGTGGAGGACCAAAGGGTGAGAGCCACCAGCTCACCCTGGCTGTCCCGGTGCCCTACAGGGAGCCGATGCTGGAGGTTCCGGGGCTCCAAGCCAGTGTGGGGTTCACCACAGCTGTGCCGGGCAGGGGGCCTGCCCCGCCACCCCGATGCGGCCCTCTTCTTCCCTCCTCTGGGCCGACTCATCCTCTTCAAGGGTGCCCGCTACTACGTGCTGGCCCGAGACGGACTGCAGGTGGAGCCCTACTACCCCCGAGGCCTGCAGGACTGGGGCGGTGTCCCCGAGGAGGTCAGCGGCGCCCTGCCACGGCCAGACGGCTCCATCATCTTCTTCAGAGATGACCGCTACTGGCGCCTTGACCAAGCCAAACTGCGGGCGACCGCCTCAGGCCGCTGGGCCGCAGAGCTGCCCTGGATGGGCTGCTGGCACGCCAACTCAGGGGGCGCCCTGTTCTGAAGACACTCCACCCCTTAGTGAACTGTTGGTGCCCTCATGACCAACGTGTGTCCCCTGCCCCAGGAGCAGGACCTGTTTTGGAAGCCTCCGAGCCTCCCCGCCGAAGACCAGGCAGGAAAGTTTGTGTTTGTTCCCTGCAGAATGGCTTTGTGCTCTTAAGACATCTTTGTGCGACCAATCCAAGGAGAAGCCAAAAGGGGTCTCAAACCCCACAGCCCTTCCCCGAAGAACTCTCCTCCCTAAGCCTTGGGGATTTTGTTTCTTCTGATAAAGGTGCACTTTCTGTCCATGACGCAACAGCACTGGGCGGCCAGGGAGGAGGCAAAACTCAATGGAGAGGTTGGGACCACTTTGAAAGACTGTCTCCTATCCCTCAGGACCTCCTGGCTCAGTTTTCGGAGAATTGTGTCGTTTTTTGTTTTTTTTTTTTTTTTTTTTAAGATTTTATTCACTTATTTGACAGAGATAGAGACAGCCAGCGAGAGAGGGAACACAAGCAGGGGGAGTGGGAGAGGAAGAAGCAGGCTCACAGCAGAGGAGCCTGACGTGGGGCTCGATCCCGCAATGCCGGGATCACGCCCTGAGCCAAAGGCAGACGCTTAACCGCTGTGCCACCCAGGCGCCCCAGAGAATTGTGTCGTTTTAAATGAGAAGCCTCACCTCCTCGTTGGATACGAGGATTTCCAACCTCAGAGAGCCGTGGGGGTCAGGGTGGGGGATCAGGACCCAGAGCAAGAGGGAGACTGATGCAGGCCTGCTGCGCCCCCACTTTGGGGGGAGGGAGGGGCTGGAATAAAGTGGTGCCCCCTGCTGGTGGGCCTAGAGGCGGGCATGAGGCTGCCCTGGAATGGTTTCCAGTGAGAGCAGGTGGGGCACGGATGCTGGGGAGGCTGGGAACATGTTCTTTCCCGTCCAAGCTAAGACCACAGACCGTGTGTGAGTCGTGATGGGGAGACGTGGCCTGAAAAAGCAAAATGTCCCTGCCCTCCCTCACCCCCAGGCTAGCTGGAGAGCCATGGGTGGCAGGGAAAGGATGGGGGCCTCTCTGGAGGGCTGTGCTGCTGCAGGCTCTGGGGTCCCTGCAGGCTGGGGGAGGCCTGTTGCTCACAATGGCCCCATTCTTCAGGCCACACACGCAGCGTTCCAGGAGCTGGCTGGCTGGCCAAGAATAGCTGGGATTCCTGGAGAAGGAACCAACTCTCCAGCCTCTCTGTCTTCTGCCTCAGCCAGTCTCAGGGTTTCAGCATCTGGTTCTCTTGTCCTCCCCGCTCCACACCTGCCAGTGCCTCATTTGCACAAACACTGACCCTAGCAAGACCAGGCTTCCAGCGGAAGGGGAGAATGATCTGGCAAGATTCAGCCCTCAGCTCCCCAGGGGCATTCCTGGCCCTCCGCCTTCATTTTCCTCTGTGCAGTTGCGGGGGGCGGGGAGAGGGGTGGCCTTTGACTGCCCTTGGATGCAAGTGCTTTGTTCCACCCTGTCCTGGGGGAGACGGAGGGAGGAGGCGCTCCGCCTGCCCTTTTCCCTCTGTCTTGAACCCCGGGGAAGGCGAGGAGGGGCTTTATCCCCCTCAGCGGAGCCACCTGGTCCCGACCTCATGGCTCTGACATTTTGATTAGAGGCTTTAATGAGTGATTGGAGGGGCATGGGTAGGATTCTCAGCGTAGAGGGAACCCAGGCGTTAGTTTCTCTAGGGGATGCCTCGGCCCACGGGCCAGAGCACCTGAACTACCCGGGAGGTGAATGTGAGGCTGTGCCGAGGCGGGGGGGGGGGGGGGGGGCGCGAGGCACCAGGTGCCGCCGGGCCGGGAGCCCTCGGGAGGCGCTAATGGAGGCATGGAGCTCCGGGTGATGTGGGGCTCAGCCTTGGGCGGGCGCTCGGCGACAGGTGGGAACGGCCACGGCGACCGTGGGCCGGCTGGCGGGCTTGGAGGCGGCGCTCTGGGAAGGGGCAGTTGGCGACAAGTGCCGGAGAGCGCTCCGCGTCAGACAGAAGGTGGTGGCGGGGAGGCTGGGGTCAGGCGAGGACGGAGGGCACGAGGGCTGGCCGCGGGGGCGCTCAGGGGCACTCGGCGGCCCCCGCGCCCCCCGAAGCCCGCGCCTTACGCGGATCCGCGTGCTCCAGAATGCAGTGAGCCACGTAGGCCGGGTGGCTGTGCAGGTTCCTGCACTTCTTGCAGAAAAGAATCTCGCAGCGCGCACAGCCCCCGGCGCGCGGCGGCCGGCGCCGCGTCTCCAGCACGCACGGCGGCTCCGGGAGGCACCGCTTCCTGCGCGGGGCCCGGCACGCTCAGCGCCCCGCACGGTCCCCTCCGACCCCGGCCCGCGCCGCCCGCCCGCCCCGGCCCGGGCGCGCCCTCACCTGTCCGCGGGAGCCGCCAGGCCGCCGAGCAGCGCGAGCGGGCCGAGCCAGCCCCAGAAGCCGCTGTCCGCGCGCCGCAGCAGCGCCACCTGCTGGGTGCTGGACTCCTGGCGCAGCGGGCAGTAGGACACCGAGCCCCGCTCGCGGCCCTCGCCGCCCTCCGCCCCCCGGCTCGGCGCCTCGCCCTCCGCCCTGCTCTGCTCCTGCGGCCTCGCCGCCGCCTCCTCCTCATCCTCCTCCTCGTCCTCCTCTTCCTCCGACCCCTCCTCTGCGGCCGCCTCCGCCTCGCTGGCCGGCGGCTCCGCCAGTTCCTTCTTCCACAAGGGGGTCTTCACTCCTGCGGGGCGGACGGGGGCAGGTCAGCGCAGGCCCGCTGTCCCCGGGGAAGAGCGGGTACCCTGACTGCTGTCCACAACCCGAGCCCCCCCCCCCTCCACACACACACACAAAGGGCAGGCGCCTGAAGGACAGTGTGCACGGGATGCACGAGGCTAGCAGGATTCCAAAGCGACGGTTACAGAGTGTGCAGGATTTCCCGGGCGAGACAGGGCCGGCCGGGCTGCCCCCCATTTCCCAGGTTCCTACTCTTCCTCGCTGAGGATTCGGGGCAAGTCACGTCGCTTCTGTCGAGCTCCGCGTCCCCATCTGTAAAAAGTAGTGCTCATCTCCAGGGTGATTGTGAGGCAGGTAGCAGTTCGCGTCTATGGCAAGTGCCCAGCCCAGGGCTTGCCTTGAGGAAGCCCAGCCGTGGCAGCACCTCCCACGAGCAAACACACACCACCACCACCACCACCACCACGCACACACCAGTTAGGAAAAGGCTGCCCTAGAAGTGAGCCAGTTAGGAAAAGGTGTTTCTTCTTCCTTCCAGGCTTGACCCCAATTGCCGGCTGGATTTCAGCCACCAGGGTCCCTCAGGCTGGTGCCTTTCCGGAGTTCACAAGCTCCATGACTCATAACGGTAACCCTGGCAGGCCAGACGTTCCGGGCTGCCATGGGAAGTAACCCGGCCTCTCCTAGTAGGAGTCCACCGCTCAGCAACCTCCCTGCCTCCCCCCCTGGCACCACCATGTGTCTGTCCTGCTCTCTGCTCCATCTGGGGAGCTAGACTTCCTCGGAAAAGCAGGGGGATGAGGGCTGGGAAGACACCTCTGTGGTTTGCCCTGAAAAGGTCAAGAGAATTCCTATTGGTCCCTGCCCAACCTGTTTAAAAAGGTTGGGGACAAAAGAGAATGATACAATTAGTGTTCTAGCTCACATGTATTGAGCACCAACTGTATGCAGTCGCTGCACTAAATTCCTCACACATTGGGCCCCTTCATCTTCACAACCACCTTGGGTAGGGGTGAGGGAGGTAACCGAGGGGCCTCTGAATTTCATCCAAAGCTTCTGAAACCTTTCCAAAAAAGTTGTTTGGAAGATTCTGCCAGTTCTCGATGTTGCTGAAGCTAGAAAACCTGGGTCCGCTGCACTTTTCGTTAGAAAACACACTAAGGAGCATTTTCGTTGTGAAAGGCCAGACTTTGTGCACAGCCAGAAAGGGGTGCTGGGACTCTCTGAGAGAAATGGGAATAGGAAACAAGGTTAGAAAGGAAGGTTGGGACTTTGGGTGCCAGGCTATGGAGTTTGGACTTCGTCCTTCAGGAGTGGGGCGCCACCGAACGTTCTGATGGAAGGACATGCTCAGAGCTGTGTTTTAGGATGGTCTCTCTGCAGGACAGAGGGAGACCCACTTAGGCATCATCACAGCGGTCCCAGCCAGAGAAGACAAAGGTCCAAACAGCAGCAGGTGAAGATGAGGGAGCAGATGTCAAGAATATTCAGGAAAGAGAGAGGAGAGGGCTTGTATAAGTAACTGAGAAAAGGCTGGACTTCTCTGTGGTCGCCATGGTGATGGGTGAGCTGGCCCACACTGGGTTTGTATCCACACTTGAAAGGAGTCAGTGATCCTGTCCTCAGTCCCCATCCTGGCTCCAGCCCCACTCACCATGCTTATCCGTTCTTCCCAAGGCCATGCTGTCCTCTTCCCCTGATCGGGGACTGGGATGAGACAGCGTTCCCAGAACGCATGGAGCTTTATCTGATCTCCAGGGCTTCTGTTGGATCACAAGGGGTGGGGCTAGAACTTCACCTGCTCTTAGGGTTCCACCCAGGAAGAGCTGCCTTTTCTAGAGCCTCCAAGAGCACTTAAAACCCAGGTGTCCCCCCACCTTCCCTCTTGGCAAGGCGTTAAAGGAGAGAAGGGGGTGGCTTTGGCCGCCAGTAGACTGCGTTCAAATCCTAGCTTTGCCACATCAGTGTAAGAGTTATGTGACTTCAGCATGTTGTCTGACCCTCAGGCTCTTCATCTGTAAATTAGAGATAGTCACACAGTACCAGACTTCACCTGGCCTACAGAAAGCACTCCAAGCATTATGTTTACTTATATCATTATAGTCTTTCCTCCCCTTTCCGTCTTCTCTCTATCCTCCCCCGCCCTGGCTCCCCACTCCACTTACTTCCAGCTCATTGCCTTAGCTCCAAGAAGCCGAGGAAATGCCTCCAAGTCTAGTAGGAAGCAGAGCCCAGGCAACAGCTGGGTGTAGCTCCCAAATGGGGTGTGTGTGTGTGTGTGTGTGTGTGTGTGTGTGTGTGTGTGTGAGACTTGGGGCTGGCGGAGAGAATAAAATCATGGTGCCTTGGGAAAACTCCTTATTTCCCTCACCTCAACAGTGGCGTGTGTGATAGGAGCAGGCAGAGGGGTCAGAGGATTCAAACCCAGCTCTGGAGAGCCTCAGTCTGACAGGGAGAAATCACTTGGTTTCCACCCAAGTCTGAGGGAGGAGGGGAGTGGGGTCTCTTCCTCGGGCATCTCCCAGTTTGGTGGAGGCTGGTGTGTGGGATATAGAACAAGGAGCAAAAACAGCTCTCGGGAATTTCCTAGTCACACAGGGGCCACCCTGTCAAGAACTGGGGAGGGTCTGAAGCTTTCCTCTTCTTGCATGCTAGCAAGCTCGCTTGCCGGGGCATCATGGGTGTGCCAAAAAACATGAGACTCCTGGGTCAGAGACAAAGGACTGGATTCCTCGTTGCACAGCAGCAGCAGCCTATTTCTGACAGCACCGCCTGCCCCTTGTCCCCTGGGGGCCATGGGGGTGGGCCCGTGAGTGCCTGCACATGCGGGGGTCTGCATTACCAGAGAAGCTCTGAGCTTAGGAACACAAATCTTTTATAATGGGCAGCCAACAAACTTGCTCTTTGCTCCAGAAAGAGGTGCAATCACTCCGAGGCGCTCAGTCCATTAAATACCCTTGAAAGGTGGGTGCCTCTATTTGTGAGACAAGCAGAACTTCAAAAGGCCCGTGGAGCATTGTCTCCCAGTAAACCCATTCTCCTTACATTTACTTAAAAAGCTGAGAGCCACTGTGGCTCTGGATGGCAAAATTCTAAAGCTCGCTCTGGCTAAAAAGAATAGTGGGAGCTCGCAGAATGGCCAGGAGACTTAGCAATTGGACAGGAACTATAGACGGGTTGTAAACACAGCCAAGATCACACCACAGGAACGATCCAGTTGAGAACCCACTGGGGGCGGTCACCCCTGGTTACTGGCACCAGGAACGACCTTCTTGCGTCACTACCTAAGATTTAATGTCCCTGGCCAGGCACATCCAAACCACTGAGCCTGTGCTGTGGCTTTTAGGGGGCATCCCACCAAGAACCACCGAAGGGCGTTCCTCGGCTCTGGTCATTCATCGCCTCCTGCCTCTTCCACTTCAATCTGTCCAGAAGCCCTTTGTCATCCTTAGGGAGTTTATTCACTGTTGTTGTTTTTTCCATTCACTCTTCTCAGGGATGTTTTGGGTTTTGTGGGACCTTCATAAAATGTTGGGTTGTCATCACGAACAATTCCAACATAAAGCCACATTGGAAATTGATCACAGAGTAGAAATACGGTCTGCAGTGAAAGCACAAGAGCAGGTAATCCCAGTACACCAGGCACGGAAGCGTACCTCCTGTTCTCAGAGGCCACCTTGGAAGACCCCTCGAAAGGGGAGAGATTGTGCTGATAATGAGGATGAGTTCAAACCTGCCTGGAGCTCTATCCAAAAGAAACTGCTTAAAACCAGAAGAGAACGAGCTACATTTTATTGGCTAGCACAAGCATTATTTCCTGCCATTCACAGAAATCGAGAGAACAAAATGAGATCAATTGTCAAAGTAAAGTGATATATATATAATTTTAAAGCAGGCTCCATGACCAGGGTGGACTTGAACTCATGACACTGAGATCAAGCCTTGAGCTGAGATCAAGAGTCAGATGCTTAACTGACTGAGCCACCCAGATGCCCCTAAAGCTGTAATTTTTGTTCTTTTTTAGATTTTAACATGTAAATTAATAGTACGTATAGCTCATTAACTTGTAATAAACACGTGTAACAGAGATGCTGTAAGCATTTTAGTTGAGCAATAAAGTTACAAGAAGAACTATCCAATAAGGTGGCATGTAAGGGCCACCCAAGTGGGAATATGTATAGCAAGACTTTGTATATACGTACAAGACTCTTCCCTTTTGAACATCATGTCAGTTAGGATGTATTTAGTTGGTGGGATGTCAGAGTGTCCGACTAATAATGGCTTAAGTCTTATAAAATGTATTAGTTCACTTAAGAAGTCAGAAATGGGGGAGCTCCGTGATTGGTTCAGTGGCATGATGAGGTTGTGAGGGACCCAGGCATCTTTTCATCTTTCCCCTCCGCCTTGTTTGCCTCTCTTCTTGGTTGCAAAATGGCTGCTGCAGCTCCAAGCATCCTGGCCTGGAGCAATCATGACCAAAGCAGAAAGAAAGGCTCTGCAGGGCCGGGGCTTCTCAGAAACCCTCCAGAAGGCTTCTCTTTGAGCCTCATTTGGCCAGAACTGAGGCACGCACCCATCCTAAACCAACCGTTTGAGAAAAGAAATGGGATGGCCAAGATCGACCTGGCCTGGTTGTAATTGGTACCTTTGATCAAGTAGGACTCGGGAGTATAGTTATAAAATAATCTTTTTTTTTTTTTTTTTTTTTTTTTTTTACCTCCTATAGTCCCTTTAAACCTGCTCAAGGGGCAGAAAGCTTCCTTCCTGTGTCCCTGGAGGACAATTCACACAGGTCTGATGACTTGTTCAGAGAACTCTCAGGCCATGGAAAAGCAGCCACTGTGGTCACTGAAAGTTGATATAATGTTACATCTCCCCCCAGCTGGGGCCTGCCATGACCGGTGGCCGCAATGTGATGGAGTGACAGGTCCTTCCACCCTCTTGCTCTGTCTCTCTTCCTTCTCAGCTCACCAGCCCCTGGTGTTAGCCTTTCCTGCCCCAATCCAGGCAGTCTCTTGCATCCAGGAGGATACACTGGGTTCTGGGGTCACTCATCCCCCCCCCTGCACCCCTGGGAATCTGCTGGTCCACTGCCAGCTTCCCCTCTGCTGACCCCTTCCCTGGCCGATTGGCACACAGGAAGCACTCACCCATCCTCTGTTCCAGCTATGAGAGACTGCTGATCCCAGCACAGCCCTCTCCTTGGTCCCCAGCCCGGAGCAGCTAGCCAGCCCAGAGTTCGCACTGTCGAGTTCCCACACAGGAGTCAGACAGACTCCAGTTCTTTGAGTCTCCCTAGTTATTGGGGATAAACATCCAGTTCTTTGGTCCCATTGAAGCCCCTCTCTCTGCTTCTCCCCTTGTTTGGGGGGGGGAGATGGTGATAGGCATTAGTTTCCTATTGAGGCTGCAACAAATTACCACCCATGTAGCGGCTTCAAACAACACTGTTAGGGCGCCTGGGAGGCTCAGTCAGTTGAGCATCTGCCTTCAGCTCAGGTCATGATCCCGGGGTCCTGGGATCGAGCCCCACGTTGGGCTCTCTGCTCAGCGGGGAGTCTGCTTCTCTCTTTCCCTCTGCTGCTCCCCCTGCTTGTGCTCTCTCTCTCTCCCTCTCTGTCAAATAAATAAGTAAAATCTTTTTTAAAAAACAGTTATTCTTTTGCAGTTCTGAAGGTCAGAAGTCTGAAAGGAGTCTTACAGGAATAAAATTGAGGTGTTGGCAGGGCCGGTTCCTTCTGGGGCTCCACCAGAGAATCTGCTCCTTGCTTCTTCCAACTTCTAGAGGCTGCGGCATGCCTGGCCCCCTCAGTCTCTGCCTCGACGGGCACATCTACTTCTGTAGTCAGACTCCGTCTGCCTCACACTTGTGATCCCATTTAAGGCTTATGTCCCCATCTCGAGATCCGTAACCATATCCGCACAGTCCCTTTGGGCATTAGGACGCAGCTCTCTCCGGGGGCCATTATGTGGTCCCCCACGAGGCACGCGGCACAGCCGCGGTTCTCTGTAAATCCTCTCCTGCCCTGCGACAACCCAGCTCTTGACGTACTCGAGTGGGACAGAGATCTGAGCGTCAAGTGACCGCTTCTGGATAATACCATGACAAAGTCTGCCTAGTCTTACTCCTTTTTGGGTTTGCTGCGTCTACTGCGTCTCGGAGCCTCGCAGAAACATCGATCTTAGCTCTGCCATGATTGGCTGGAACCTACCACGGTTCCTCTTCTGGGGCTGGGCCCACCTTCCCGGATTTCAAGGCAGCTCCACCGACTACCCGAACATAATAGGATCGTATTAGCACGCAAGAAAGAACTGACTGTTGTGTATGCGGATAACCAGCCTCTAGGAAGGCTCCCCGTGAGCCGTCTCCTGGTCTTGTGTTCTTACGTAGTGCCCTCCCACATGAAATAAGGCGGCCCCGGGTGACCGATAGGATATTGTGGAAATGACAGTGTGACTTTCCAGGCTGGGTGATGAAGACACTGTGGCTTCTGTCTTGCTCTCTCACCCTGGGTAAGACCAGCTGCCACTTCGCCAGGACACCCAATGAACCCTGTGGAGAGGTCCGGAGCGGGAGGAAGTGAGGCCTCCTGCCTGGAGGTTTGGCACTGGCTGTCCCCTCTGCCTGCGTACCCTTCCCCCGGATACCTGCAGGGCTCGCTTCCTCATTTCTCTCATGCCTCTGTTCAAATATCACCATATCAGTGAGGCCTTCCCTTGACCACCTCATATAAAATGCCACACACTGCCCTGTCTCTCTTAGTGCGTTATTTTTCTCCCTGGTATTTATCACCATGGGACTTACTGTGGCTTTATGTGTTTGTCATCTGTCACCCATCCCCCACTAACATGTATGTAGCCTCCATGATGTCCGGCACCTCAACTATTGCTCTCTCTTCGGGCCTATAATGGTGCCTGGCACGTAGGAGGCGAGGTACTCACGGGTACTGATTGAGGGAATGCATTGCTGGGGCCAGGATGAGGTACTGAGGTCTCTTTGGACAGCCCACAGCCCGCTCTGGAGGAATCCTGTGGTTAGAGTGGGGGATGGAGCAGGTTCTCAGAGAAAGCGGGGATCGTGGGGCCTAAACAGGGCCGCTGGGAGAATCAGGGAGAGCTGGGACCCACCCAGTCCTGAGTGTGCATGTGCCCTGCAACTTTCCAAAACCATCATTCCTTTACTCCTCACAGCATCCCACAGGTAGACATTATTCCCATTTTACAGTTGCGGAAACTGAGGCACAGAGAGGCAAGGTACCCTATGAAGGTCACAGAGGGATACCGGGAAGGGGCCAGGGCTGAAGTCATTGGACTCTAGCACTGTGTCTCTTTAATCCCTGCCTTACAGTGCTCACTAAACACCAAGGGGCTCGGCAACCCCTGGCCCTGTTTTTCTCCCCCACTCCCCAGAAGCCCCACCCTTCAGCCCAGGGGGAGAAGCCAGCCCCAGCCTGCCCTCCCTGCTCCATGGGTCCCAGGCAGGCTGTGCGGGGCAGTCCTTGGCTGGCTGCCTCGAAGGGTTAAGGAGGAGTGTTTGTAGCAGCGCTGTCTCCAAGGAGAGGAGGGGAAAAGCAGAGTGGAGAGGCTGACGCGGGCTCCACTGCCAGCAGCTGGGGGGTGGGAGGCAGCCAGCAGGACCAGCCTAGTCCTGGGGGAGAGAGGGCAGTGTTCTCACCTCCATCTGTCCTGGGAGGTGGCGAACTCTGGGCGAACTGGGCAGCCCCAGAGTGAGGTCACTGCAGGGCCACCAAGTAGGGAAAGTTCCAGCAGGCACTGAGGAATGTGGGGGGGGCGGGGGCCGGGCTGAAGCCAGCAGCAAGGAGCAGAGCCGGAAGTCCTGGGCTCGCCTAGGGTTGAAGGGGAACCCCTGAGTCAGGGAGAACCAGCCAAGGCCCAGCAGGTAGTAGGAGTGACGACACAGCAGTGAGAGAGAGGAGGCACCCACCTCCTCCCTGCTGAGGGTCCAACCATGCCCCGGCCTGGGGGACGTGGGAGGAGGCCTGGGACCCTGCGGCCACCGGTGTGTAGCATCCGGCCCTTCAAGTCCAGTGAGCAGTACCTGGAGGCCATGACAGAGGACCTGGCCGAGTGGCTTCGGGATCTCTACGGGCTGGACATCAACGTGGCCAACTTCCTGCAGGTCCTGGAGACAGGCTTGGTGCTGTGCCGGCACGCCAATGCCGTCACTGAGGCCGCCCTGGCCTTCCTGGCTGAGGCACCTGCCCGAGCCCAAAGGATTCCCCTGCCTCGGACTGGAGTTTCCTGCAATGAGGCCGCCCAGCCGGGCACCTTCCAGGCCCGGGACAACATCTCCAACTTCATCCAGTGGTGTCGAAAGGAGATGGGCATCCAAGGTAACCACCCTGCACCCGCCTCCCCAGGCCCTTATCCTGCCGGAATCCACCTCCTCTCTAAGGCTCGGGCTGCACTGGAAGTCAGGAGCCAGGGTTCTCTTTCCTCATTGGCTTTGGGCCAGCTCAGCCTTTTTCGTGCCTCAGTTTCCCCATCCCATAGTAAATCTTCAATACATAAATGTGTTGATTGAATGATTCATTCATTCATTCAACAAACATACATTTAGTCCCTATCTCAGGCCCAGCACAAAGGACCAAGAGGACTGAGATCCAGTGTCCAAAGAGTTCATGGTCTAGGAAAAGAGACAGATGAATACATACACAAATTATAGCCCAATGTGCTAAAAGCCCCAAATGGAAGTGTATGTGTTGGGAAGCCAGGGGAGGAAACAGGTGGATAGTGGGGGCCCAGAAAGGCCTCTCAGAGGAGGAGGGTTTGAACCAAGTCTTGGGGAACAAATAGAAGTTTGGGGGAAAGGGAATTCTAAGCAGGGAACAGCACGAGCAAAGGCACAGAGAAGGTGCTGTGTTTAGACGACTGGGAGAAGCCAGGGAGGGTGAGGGCACAGGCTAGGGTGGGGGAGGGGAGGACAGAGAGGCAAGCAAGTGGACATTAGGGAGGGGCCAGTTGTGCTGAGGCTTGTGAGGCACAGGCGAGTGACAGGCTAGGATCCCTCATCTCCTAGGCCACCGAGCCTGGCATCCACCCTGGTGTGGCTGGAGGAGGAGAAAAATGAGGAGGAGCTGTGGCAGGAGCTGGCCCTGCCCCCTGCCCCAACCAGGGCCCCCCATCTCCTAGGCCTGGTGGGATGAAGCTGGATGTTGTGCCATCCTCCAGGCCAAGGCGGGTGTGGGGTGAGGCAGAAGGAACAGTCAGGCCCAGCTGCTGGCCGGTGGCAAGGCAGTGTGGAGCAGGACTGGGAGGCTAAGAAAAGCTAGTGTCTTACTGAGCACGTCCCATGCAGCCAGATCTTGTCCGCAGACACCTAACAGCTGTCTTCACAGCAACCCTGTGAAATAGTCTACATCCCACTTTACAGAGGAGGAGACTGAGGCTGGGGGACTAGCCGAAGGACACACAGCTGCTGGGTGGGAGAACCGGGACTCCAACTCGGGCAGTCAGGCCCCAGAGCCTGGACTCAACCTTGCCTGGTTATAAGTGGGCTGAGGGTTGAGTTCCAGATGTCTGCTGGATCTGGAAGGTGAGCAGAACAAACTGCTTCTTACTCCTAGACCCAGGCTGCCGAACGCAGTAGGGAGAAGGGCAAGGTGGCGCTAACCCGCAGCCGGGCTCCGGGCCTCTCTGTTTGGCCGTGTCACCTCTTCCCACCCCAAAATGTCTTGTCAGACGGGCAACCTACTCTGCCCTGAGTGCCTGAACAATTCTGCTCAGACCTCTCCCAGGGGCCGGCCTGACTCCAAGATCCGACGATCCCAGTCCCCCACCCCACGCCCCCCATCCCTCCGCCGCGCCTCCACCCGGGGCCGGGGACTGCCCCAGGGCTCTCCCAGCTGCTCTGCTGGGCGGAGGTCCGCAGGCGGCTCAGGCTGCCTGCCCCCCTCCCCCACCTCCGCCCGCCAGAGGTGGTGATGTTCGAGACCGAGGACCTGGTGCTACGCAAGAACGTGAAGAACGTGGTGCTGTGCCTGCTGGAGCTGGGCCGCCGAGCCTGGCGCTTCGGCGTGGCGGCGCCCACCCTGGTGCGGCTGGAGCAGGAGATCGACGAGGAGCTGCGGCAGGAGCTGGCCCTGCCCCCGCCGGACCCGCCGCCGCCCGAGCAGCCCGCGAGGCTGCCCTGCCACTTCCGCCACCTGGACCAGCTGGTGAGGGGCTCTGGACACGCCCCCAGGCCCCGCCCCCGCCCCTTCGCCCCGCCCCCTCCTCTCCCCTCCCCAGCTGGCGCCCGCCGCTCGGAGCTTCCTCCTTCCCGAGCCCCAGCACCCGCCAGCCCCGACTGAATTCTCGGTGCGGCTTTGATTAAGTCGTGTTCCACTCGGAGCCTCAAGCCGCATCACATATCGTCCCAGCTAGGCTGCTTATTAAGTGTTTATTACAACCCCGCGCCCTAGACCTCTCTCACCGAGGACCCGCCGGACGGCTTTTGAGAACACAGCCCCTGGCACCGTCTCGGACACTTCGGTTCAAGTCTTAGTTCCACTGCTCCGCGGCTGTGTGACTTGGGGCAAATATTTAACCTCTCTGTGCCTCAGTTCCCTTATCCGTAGCGTGGAGGTGTAATAGGACCTACCTTCTTTGGCTGCTGTAATATTAAATAAGCCAGCGCATATGAAATGCGCGGAACAGTGTCTGGCACGGGGTGGGGGTGCTTCATAGATTACTGGGATTAACTCAGGAACAGAGCTCAGGGAGCTTTCTGAACTTGCCCAAGGCCTGTGGTGCGGTGCAGGCAGGACTCCGGCCAAAGCCTGGCAGATTCCAAGGTCCACCTTCTCCATCATTACACTCCACTGCCTCCGTCAGCTGACCCACAAGGGCACTTGGACTATAGGTGACCACTCGAGGTCTCGATCTCACTGGATCATTAAAAGCACTTACTTCTCAGCCTCCAGCCCTGACCTCGGCAGAAGCCTGGAGGCTGGCTCTGGGGGCAGGCAGGCCCCCCCTCACTGGGCTTGACCCAGGGTGGGGGGTAGGGAGCTTGGGCACCTGTGTAGAGGGAGGGCTGAGCCCCTTGTCACTGCCCACACAGGTTCAGAGCCTCGTGAGCCGCTGCACATGCCCAGTTCAGTTCTCCATGGTCAAAGTGTCTGAGGGGAAGTACCGCGTGGGGGACTCCAACACCCTCATCTTCATCCGGGTAAGTCTGGGGACCAGAGTAGGGGTGTCCCCAGGATTAGCAGAATAGGGTTGCCTTTCATGGGACCTTGCCCAGGACTGAGGGCAAGGACAGGAAGTCACCATTCACCCCAACCTATCAGGTCTTGGGGCTTTCTTTCTCTTCCTTGCGGAATTGCCAGAAGATCTTTGGCAAAGTTGGCAGTCCTAGCCCCTCCTCCCATGAGGGCAGCCAGAACCCTGCCCCCATCTGCTCCATGTTAGCCTAGTGCAGAGGGGTGTGCTTTGCCTCCACTCCATCCACATGCTTGGTCAGAGCAAGGGGCTGAAACCCCAAGTTTGTGTTCAGTGCACAGCCCAGCCACCCGGGCCCCTAGTCCACGCTTCACACGCCTGGCTTGGCACCCCTGCAGAGGGGTGCATGCTGGAAAACCGCAGGCTGCTCCAGGGAGAGAGGACGCCCTCTATCCCACCCCCAACGTCATCCTTGTCCCCTACAGATCCTCCGGAACCACGTGATGGTGCGTGTGGGGGGCGGCTGGGACACTCTTGGCCATTATCTGGACAAACATGACCCCTGCCGGTGCACCTCCCTCTGTGAGTCCCCTGAGGGTCCCTTCCCTGTGGCTCTGGGTCGGGAGGCCAGAAGCAGAGGTAGGAGGTAGGTCTGATCTCCAGGGGCAAGAAGTATGTGGGGATGGAGAAAGGAAAATACTATAAAAGGTACTGGTGTTAAGAAAGAAAGGAAGGAAAAAAGAGAGGGAGGAAGGAAGGAAATTAAAGAAGGTACTGGTCCGATGCCCTCAGCCGTAGGAAGGAAGCAGGGCAGCCGTAGTGCAATACCAATCATAGCCACAAGATGGCAGCAAACACACAGAATCAGCCTTGGTCAGGGTGCCTCTTGGCAGGGCTGAGGTCTGGCTCTGACGTCCACTGTGGTGGCACCAAGTATGACTTGGAGGGGTCTTTAGTCCTCCCATAATCTCTATTTGCCCTTCAAGCCACCCCAAATAAGCACGCAATCTAAGTGAAACATGTGAACTTGCAATACAAATGCAGCTTTCAACAAGTCCCCGAGCTGGGCCCTCTGACCTGATTTCGTCACTTGAACCCCTATAAGGAAGTTCTGGCACTGCCCCTGTAGGTCCTACTGTCTCTAATGTGGCTTTGGGGCATGGGACAGCTAGGGAAGAGCAGTGGGCCCCATCAGCAGGAATTTAACCCCTTCCTCCTCTTCTCTATCTTGGGGGCTGTGTTGGTAGCACACAAGACGGGCAGTTTCCAGAAGTCCCCTACCCCACCGGTGCAGCATGACGTGCGGGTGCAGGACGGGCCCTCGCAGCCCCAACCTACGATGACTATCCGCCGGTCCCAGAGCCCGCTGCCCCCTGTGGACTGGAAGACATATACCTCCTCAGGCCGGAAGCTGAGGCCCCCCGCCTCCTCCTCCCCTAGAGCCCACAGTAAACGGGGAGCAGAGGCGGGAGTCCCCAAAGAGACAGCACCATTCCTGAGGTACAAGGGAGAGGGGCAGAGCAGGGTCTCTTTCTCCTTTGGAGTCCACAGCCTCAGAGGCCGACCCCTCCCCCGCCAATTAAGGGAAGCAGGTCTCCTGGCGGTGCCCCTACCCCAGGTGTTCAGAACCAAAAGGCACCTGGTCAGTACCATTGGGATCCTTTAGCGCTTTCATATGCTCTCCCATTTCACAGCTGAAGAGGCTGAGGCCCATAAAGGCCCATAGATATTTCCCAAGGACCTTCTGCCATTTCACAGTAGAACAGATACTCAGACGTCCCCTCCCCCAAGACTGGTGAGCTGTAGTTGTGGGACCTGAAGTAACCCAGGGTCCAAACCAGGCTTCCATCTGCTACACAGGGGAATGAGGGAGAATAAACTTGAACGGTAGCTGTCACAAGGAAGACTCGGGCAGGCCCAGAGGGACAGAGAGCGTCTGTTTCATTCAACATGAAGTCTGGCCCCCTTGGTGTTCAGGCTGGGGAAAGGTCATCCCTTCCGGGACCCAGGGGACTGGACTAGATGATCCTGCCAGTCTCATGATTCTCCCTTTCAGGCGCCAAGAGAAGTCACCCACCCCGTCTTGGAGGCAGCTGCCGGTGGGGGACAGTCCACCCAGCCCCCAGTTCTCATCCCCCCCTAGGCGCCAAGACCCACGGTGCGCCTCCTCGGGGAAGAGGGAGGAGAGCTACTCCTCTGAACATTCCAGAGGAAGGACTCCCACGTCTTGGATTCATGAGGAGACAGACAGCCAGGGAGTTCACGCCAGGGCCCCCACCTCCCAGAGATTCCAAGTCCCCGAAGCCACCGCCAAAAGGACACCAGCAAAAGGACTATCTCCACTGCCTCGTTCCTCCAGCCCAGCCAAGCCCATGGGCCTCAGGCCACCACCCAGGGGTGAGGCTGAGGGTGCTTCCTCCCAGCTCAGGGAGCCAGCAGCTGTCCGCTCTCTGTCCCCTGTTAAAGGGCCCACCAAGATCCCTGTCCGACTGCCCCTCACCTGCTCCCCCACTCCAGGAAGCAGCTTTCCAGGTATTGCAGGTGGAGGTCCCATGACAGAACTGGGGAGTGGCCCCATCCCAAAGGCTGTCATTGGGGACCTGGCTGGGTGCAAACATGGGGACTTCTCTGTGGATGCGAGACAAGGGGACCAGAAGCCGGACATCCAGGTGACAGCAAAAGCTGGGGAGCCCTGGGGCCTGGGTCCACGGGAGTGGGAAGAGCGATATCCTCCCCTGCCCCCGGGTGCAACCAAGGATCAAGCTATCTACCACAGTCTAGAGGAGGAGCTTTTGGCCAACATGCAGCTGCTAGAAGTGGGGGGTGCCTGCCCTCAGGGCACAGGGTCTGGAGTCATCCCACGAAGTGGGGTCTACGTCCCCAGCTTAGGTGGGCGGTGGTCTGAGCCTGGGGGTCCTTATGACAAAGTCATCCAAGAACTGGCTCAGGGCCCCCCACTCCTCCTTAAAGTGGACCTGGGAGCCTGGAAGGCATCCTCCACAGTGTCCCCTCAGCTAGCTGTTCCCACAGGCCCAGGAACCCCTAAAGGGAAACTGGGAGCCAGAGAGAGTGGGCCAAAGGTAAAGGTAAGCCTGAGTGCCAAGGGCACCGGGATGAAGAAGGTACCAGCTCCAGGAAGGCAGGACTGCTCAGACCCCACTGTGTCTGCCAGCCTGGAAGCCCCCACACCTTCAGCCTCAGACCCCACTTCTGACAAAACCCAGGCATGTCCAGGCAAGGGCAAGAGAACACTCCGGAAGCCCCAGAGAGTCCCATCCATCTACAAGCTGAAGCTGAGGCCCAGAATCCGGCCCCGGAGAGACCACAGGCCTGGGAAGCAGCCTTCACGCATCCCCAGGCCACTGGCCTACCTCCACCTGAGTTCAGCCAGGGCACCCCCCAGGGGCAGGCTGGTGAGAGCAGCACTGGGCAGCAAGGCAGTGGGGGCGACCCCAGTGCATGGAGCCTCAGCAGGGGAGGAGGAGGAAGGAAAGAAGAGGGAAGAAACAGCTGCCCCACTGAATAGCAGCTCCCAGCCTTTGGAGGGCGTGGGTCTCCAGCAGCTTGATCAAGCCCCACTCCCACCTGAGGAGGAGTCCTGGGTCTGAGGAGGAGCCTTCACAGCCCTGAGCCTATGAGACTGGGGGAGAAGGGAAGTGAAAAGGATGCCATGTATCCACTGGACTCCAGGCTGCAGGAACAGAGTGGAAGGTCCCTCCCCTCCATCCAGGGCCTTGGCAGGAGAGAGGGTGTGGGTGGGGTCAGAGGACAAATATAGGTTCAATCTGCTTGTTGGGCCAAGGGGCAACCCCTCACTCCCATTCCAACTCCAGGGGCACCAGGGCCACCCTATGTCTTCTTGCCTTCCTCCAGAACAGCACCCCAGACTCCTGGCCTCTGGCCATGGCCACCATTTCCACAACTCTTTTAAGTTATTAAACACTTGTGGGTGTGTTCCTTAGCCCCAAGCTTCTTGAGTCCCTCACTGGAGGATTGTGGTGGTGCAGAAAGGCACGGTTTCAAGCGTTTTCCCAGGTGCAGAAAGGTATAGCTTCAAGCATTACCCACTGGCGTGGAAGGCGTTGAGGGACAGGGGGCAGGGGTGAGAGAGGCTTCCTCTCTTGAGGCTCAGCCAACCTTGCCAGACCTCCCCTCCTGGAAGCCGGTAGCGTGTCAGCACCAAGGACAGGGACACACACAAGCCTTTCCGACTTCAAAGCTTTGCTCTGGGTTTTGGGAACTGAGATCATTCGGAGTCAAGAGAGATGGCGGAGAGTGTTCTTGTCACATCTACAGCCACGAAGGGGCTGCAGAGGCTCAGCCACAAGTGGGAACAAAAACACAGCAGCAGGAGCTGAGATCGAGTCCAGTTATGAAAGTTTTCCCGAAGTGGTGGGGGGAGATCTTTCACTTCCCCTCAGGATGGTTTTGATCAGCGTGGGAGGGCTCAGAGGCTAAGTGGAGGGGGGAGTCCCAAACTCTTCTTAGTTCTCCTGTTTGCCCCAGGCTCTGGGACTCAGAGCAACCTCATCACCCTGACGGTCCTTCCACAGCAGAGCTCAGCAGGCAGGCCCTGTAGGAGAGCCCTTTCCCTTCCAGGGCAGGAACTGAGCCAACACCTTGTACAGAAACAAGGGAAAACACTCCCTGATTTTTAATCTGACTTCCAATCACAGCGCAATGGGCATCATACACACTTCCAGACCCTGTGGTGGGAAACCCTGGGGGTGGGGGGAGGACAGAGACTCAGAATGGGGGTGGAGGGAATCAAAATCAAATACCTGGAGTGCAGTGGAGGGGCTGAGGGGGGCCCGCCAGGCGATACATTCCAGTGGCTCCCATAAGGGGCAGCCAGAGGCCTGGGTCCCCCATGTCCACCTCAGGTGCCTCAGCTGGGGGTGACAGTGATGGGGCAGGTGAGATGCTGCCATCCCTCACCCCATCCCCCTCGTGAACCAGGGGGCAGGGATGCAGGGGGTAAAAGGGGGCAGGCCCTCTTCCTTACCCTCCCAGCCACTCCAAGGTGTGGGGAAGGGGAGCCGCCTCCTCTGTTTCAGAGGGAGGCTCAGAGAGGGCGGGTCACTTGCCCAAAGTCATGCAGCACAGCAGGGACTAGATCCCAAGGTCAGGGCAGTCACTGCAGGGCTGTGCTACACCCCACGGGTGGAGGGAGTATCAGCTGGGGAAGTGGAAGGGAGAATTAGATTCCCTTTCATACTGGATCTGGATAAATTCCCTACCCATGACCCCTCCCCCAGATTCTGCTCCATCACCACTCTGGGCTACCTGATTTTCTGGTCTACACACTGCAGCTTGGCTACACTGAGGCTGGGTTGATCTATCTGCCCCTCTTCTAACGAGGGACTTTCCTATCCTCCCACCACAACAGGGCTCAGGACTCAGCCTCAAGGAGTACTCAGCCAGGGGCAGGGGACACGCACCATTGCTCCCACCCTCCAAGTACCCCAGTAATCCCTCAGGCTGCTCCTAGTATCTTCATGAATTTTGTTATTTCTAAATCGGTACAAAACTGACAGTGATCAGCTCCGGTGACGAGAGGTAGAAACCGGCCAGGCAGCCGGAGAAAATGGGGTGGAGTAAGTCAGGGCATAGGGCCAAGTGGTGTTGGGACAAGGGGGCATCAGATCCTGAGGGCCTCTATCTAGGGTGTGGGTGTGGGAATATCTCCCCCCAAGCACAGGGGTCCCCATAATTCTTTTCCTGGCTCTGCCCCTCCCCAGATTTATCAGAGAAATCTGAGATTCAAGGCAGGCAGGGTCTGGGGCAGCAGATTGGAGTGGGATGGGGAGATAAGTCTTCATTAGCACAACCTAACCCCCCCCCCCAACCTCGGGACACCACCTTGCCCACCACCAGCCCCGCAAAACCAACATCCCCCGATCTTGCAGACCACCCATCGCAGGAGGGAATAGAGGGCTGGAACCTGGCATCATGGAAATAAATTTATCCTTTGGGGGATTCCCTCTCCACACTCCGTCAAGAAAAAAAAAAAAGTTTCAGCCCACGGGGTGATCTGGCTTTGGGGTCAGGAAGGGGATGAGGGGCACCCAGCAGGGATGGACCATCTAGTTAAGGCTGGAAGGTAGGTTGTTGTGTCTCTGGGGGCTGCTGGGCGGGGAGATCTCCCTGGAAGGGGGAGAGCTCAGCCTTCTCCTGACTGACCTGGGACCTCAACCCTCAGACCCCGATTACGGTCCTTGGGCCACCCGCATCTCTCTGCCCTGTGCCGGTGGTGCTGACGGTCCAAAGGCTGGCCTCACAGAGAAGCTGCCAGGATCTGCGACAAGGGGATGAACGAAATGAGAGCCCTGTAAACGGAGCTGGGGGCAGGAAGGTGGACCGGAGGGTGGGTAAGACAGCTCAGGACCAACAGACGCTTGGGCAGACAGACATGGGGAAAGAGACGCAGGGCAATGACAGACACACTCTCTGGAGAAGACGGGTGGGGGCCCCGGCCAAGACAGCACCTCCCCACCCCCACGCCCCGCGCTCCCCCTCCCGATCCCAAAAGGCCAAGGCGCCCCTTGGGGCCCGGCCGGGCACGGCGCTAGCTACAGCAGTAAAGGCGGCGGGCCCGGAAGACCGATGCGGAGAGGGGCGGACCGGGCAGTTGCAGGAGGCGCCCTCTCGGCCTCTGCGTCTCCCCGCGAGGCGCGCGGCTGCGGGGGCGTGCCAGGCCGGGGCCGTCAGAGTCCTTCCCCGGGCGCTCCCCGCCCGAGCCCCGCAGTCCCGGGGAAGGCCCCCAGCCCGGCCGCTGGGGGGTGCGGCCGCGGGCGGGCGGGCGCGCGCGGCGTCACATGATGGCGCAGCGGTTGCGGCGCAGCGCGCCCTGGAAGCGCAGGGCGGCGTGCACGTGCTTGCAGCGGGCGCAGCCGACGCTCTTGAGCAGCTCGCTGAAGAGCAGCAGGATGTGCCAGTTGTACTTGGCCGAGCACTCCACGTAGCCGCACTTCCAGGTCTTGCGCACCAGGTGTGACACGTTCCAGCGCGGGATCACGCGCCCGCGCTGCAGGTCCCGCTTGTTGCCCACGATGATGATGGGCGTCTCCGAGGTGCCGATCACCCTGCGGGGTGTGGGGGCGGATCTCAGAACTCCACACTCGGGTCTCACAACCCCTGGACTTCAAGAAGGGCAGGTCAATACTGCCTGGTCAATACTGGAACTACCATACCTCTGTTCCAGGGGCAGCGCTCAGCCTTCGGGGTGTCTTATATTCTCTAATCGGAACAACTGATCTAAAAGGTGGGTACTATTGTTATCCCCATTTTACAGATATGGAACCTGAGGCTTATCTGTTAACTGGCTTAAAGTGATGCAGGTGAGTGGCCCTGGCAATTTTGTTCCCAGAGCCCCTGCTCTTAACCACTGCATTAGACTAGCCAGCCACCCCATGGTGAGAATCCCAAAGTGAGTTATTAGGAATGGGACAGTAAACTGCGTGTGCGTGTTTGAATGTATGTGCAGGAATCAGAGGGTACCTCACCAGTGCCCCACCCTCCCCCCCTTGCACCATTTCCAGGGCAACTGGGGCGCCCAATGAGGTGGTAATGGACTATATCCTGGCCCCTCACCTCGTCTCTAGGATCTGTTGGCGGATGGTCTTGACGTACTCAAAGCTGTCAAAGCAGCAAATGTCGTAGACCAGGATGTACGCGTGGACGCTCCGGAGGCCCCTGCAACAGGCGTCTGCCCACTCCTGCAACAGCCCCAGCCAGTGCCGAGGTCAGAGCAACCCCGAGGGCTCCCCTTGCCCCCAGCCGCCTCCAGCCGTAGACTGACAGCATCCCCACCTGCCACTGCACCCCAGGCCTCCCACAGCCCCCATCCCCAGGAGGCCTGGCCCAGAGCAGACCGGAGGAGCTCAGTACAGTGGCTTCCCCACCTCCAAGCCAGGATAGGGCAGGTCATGCTGCCTGACCTCTGCAGCGGCACTCACTGTCCTGTGCACATCTGGAGCTGAGATCTGCCTTGTGCCATTTTATCGCCCAACCCATTCATCCATCCACTCCGTCCTTTGTTCAAGTACACATACTAAGTGCCTGCCTCTAAGAACCAAGGCCTCTGGGCTAGTTGTTGGATCTGTTGAAATCCTGTCTTCCAGTTTAAATGTTTCCTCCTCCCCCAGGAAGTCTTCCTGCAAGCAGGGGACTACTCCCTTCATTTCCTGTGTTCTAAGAATACCCTGATTCTACCTTGGTTAGAGTTGTTTCCATCCCCCGTTCCCTAGTTCCATTGTGAGCTCCTGAGAGGGCCAGAGCCAGGCCTTCCTCGTTTTTGTGTTGACTCTTAGCAGGCTCTTTAATCGCACTACCGAGGCTGGTGAGCTCTCTGTGGCCTTGAACCCCACCTGTTCCATGCAGGATCAATGCAACTCCTGCCTATAGCAATGCCCTTAGATTGTTACCCGGAATTGCCCCTTCTGTTTGCTCTACGTTGCCCTCGGGGCTGAGAAGGAGAAGGCCCCTAAGGAGAAAAAGACTGAGACTGGCTGCATAGTGGGGGCTCACAGAGACCAGGGCCCAAGGGCAGCTCCAGAGAAACAGAGCTTCCTGAATGCTCAAGGCAAATTCTGAGGAAAGGGCTGCAGCTCCGGAGGAAGAGGCCCCTGGAAAGGCTGAGTGTACTAAAGAGAAGGTTCCCTAAGAGATTAATTAGCTGATTAACCTTCCAGCAGATGGCAAACGCAAGATCAGCCGAAGGCAGCTGGTGTGTGGAAAGAAGGGGGGGGGGGGTCTCTGAAGTTGGGGGAGGGGCAGGCCTCCAAGGACAGAGGGAACCAGGGTCGTCTCCCTTGAGGGCCCAGGCAAAAGCGCCGGAGGAGGAGCAGGCATGTGCCCCGCCAGCTTCTGAGCTGCCTCGGGCAGGGGCCAGGCTTGGAGGACTACGGCTGGCTCTCCACCTCAGAGCAGGAGTGAAGGAGGAAAGATGCCGGTGGCCGGCGGGCCGTGGTGGAGAGTTCAGTCCAGCTCCAGAAAAGCACTCCCAGACTGAAAGGCTTAGAAGCTGCAGCAGTGGATTTCCCCTGGGAGATGATGTGGCATCTTTTCTTTGTGCTGAGTTTTAACTTTGCTGCAGGGGGAAGATGTTGGGGACAGATCTAAAGCCTCCGGGAACCGGGGGTTGGCTTCTTAGGCCAGGGAAGCAGGGAAGACTGCACTCCAGCCACTGGACGCGGTGCCCTCTGAGAGTGTGGGACCCCCAGGGGCTTGGGGTTCCTCCCCTCACCCCCTCAAGGAGTGGAGAGCAGCAGGAAGCGGGAGCGATGGGGAAACAGGCACAGAGGCTCCCATCTTCCAGCTCTGGGCTGGGGAGAGGGAACAGCTGCCAGCCTCTGAGGGTGACAGCCCCACCTCTCCCCCTACACGCTCCTCGCTCCTCGCTCCTCGAGGGGGCCTCCAGGCTGCCTTCCCGCCCACTGCTCTCTGGGGGCTCCTAAGAGGGAGGGAAGGAAGGCTCCTGATTGTCTGCCTTGTGCCTTCACCCCGAATTGAAGGAAGGGAGCAGGAAAGCTCAGCTTTCCTTCCAGCTCGTGCTGTGTAGGGTTCCAGACTGTAAGCGACCATCTTGGGGCCATGTCAAGACAGAGGAGGAGCCGTGGAAACTGAATCCAGTTCTAAGGACCCGGGAGCTGAGGGAGGCTTGGCCACCTGGGTGCTGACCCTGCATTTGTTGCTCGTTTCTCTAACCTCAGGTTCACCCTCTGATAGGAGAGGGGCTGTAGGGGAACAGCTGAGGCTCAGACCACTCTCCTGGCCTCTCAGCTGGTCTTGGGGAAGAATGTATTTCTCTTTTCAGACAGTGGCCGGTGAGATTCTTAGCTTTTATATTTGATCTTTGGGGATGCAAGGTCCCTTCTCAGCATTTCTCTGCTCAAAGTCCCTTTCTTGTGCTCCAGGGCATCCAGGAGAGTCTAAAACTCAGGATCAATCAGGAAGAAAAAGGGCAGCAACCCAGCAGAAAAGATGGACAAAGGCCTTAATAGTTGTGAGAAAAAGAAATGCAAAAGCCCCTAAGCCTGTGAAAAGATGCTCAGCTTCAGTCATCCTCAGAGATACAAGCCGAAACTGCACTGAGAATATCACATCTCATCTATCAGACTGTTGAAGCCCCCAAAGTTGGACAGTACGTTCTGATGGCAAGGCTGTAGGTAAACCAGCACTCACACAGGGTCACAAAACATGAAATTTCCTAGAAGGGGAGGGAAACCTCCCTTTCCAAATCCAGCTGCATTCATCCTTTGACCTAGCAATGCCATTGCCGGGGCTTGATTCCACAGATACGCCTCCCTGTGTGCAGAGAGACTATGAACAAGGCTCTCGGTGTGGCAGACTGGCAACAGCCCACTCGTCCAACAAGAGGGGACTCCAGGGTCCATCTCTCCAGGGGGTTCAGCGCAGCCATGCTACCGACATTCAGATACCAGCACTCGGGGAAGATCTCCAGGTTATAGCAGAAAGCAAAAAGACCAGGTGGAGAACAAAAAAAAATTTTTTTTTTTCCTGTAAGAAAGGGAGTGGAATAAGAACATATTTTCTTATTTGTCTAAAGAAACTGGAAGTGTGAATAAAAAAACCAGTGAGGATGGCCAGCGAGAGTGGGGCGAGAATCAGGGTGAAGAGGGCAGGGTGGGACTGGGATTTCTCTGGGTGTACCTTTTTACAGTGGGGACCTTTTTCCCTCTTTCTTCTTCTACTTTTTCTTTCTTTCTTTCTTTTTTTTTTTTACAAAGATTGGATTTTTAAACTGTGTCTTACCTATTCCGAAATTCAAATTAAAATGAAATCTACAACAAAATGTGGAAAAATAAGCAAAGCTCAGTGAGCAGGACTGGAACGGGGTCTGCTGTTGAAGTTTCCTGCAGAGAAGCACAAGGCCCTGACCCCGGACACACAGCCCTGACCTCGTGGTTTCCAAGGGGCAGATGTGTGGGTCTGGCTTTTGTCTTTGGTGTGGATCCCCCACACCTGTGACGGGACAGCCAAGTGTCCCTGGACTCGGGCCACGGTCCTCCTGCCCGGAGTTGCAGAGACGGTGCTGACCCTGAGTCCCTGCCCCAGAGATGGCTGACTTTGTGGTCACGACAGGCCAAGCCGTGGCCCCTGCCCGTCCTTCCAGAGAAACCTCTGAACGCTCTGGTCAGGGGCTTCCTTAGGTAAGCAAATGTGTCTTAGAGTTGAGCCCCTGCTTGCACCCCATCTCCTGCCAAGCCAGAGACAGAGAGAGAGAGAGGGAAGGAAGACGTGGTCCCTGCAGGCTGCGGAAAGGAGCACTGTCAGCCAGGGCACTGGGGCACGGGAATCCAACCCCTGCAGAAAGGGTGCCCCGTGGGCCAGTCCGGAGGTCAAGGGGCAGAGCATCACTTAAAGAAAGGCCTTTGCGTAAAAGACTGTTTGGGGCCTCCGGTCTCCGAGGACCCACCTTTCCCAGGCCCTGGCTTTCCCTTCTGCTGTCCCTTCTACAGATGCCACAGGTCTGAGGCCACGGTGGACAGAGCCCGGAGTACTAACAGGCATCTAGTGTTCCTGCCCTTCTTGACGCTGCCCCTTCGCCGGCCAGTCCCACTTTAGCGGACACAGGGCGCCAAGCACACACTCACTGTACTAGGTAACCGCTGCCTGTCCTCTTAGCTGCGAGTTAGGCAGGCCGACCCTCGAGAGCACACCGCACGTCTGTTTTGCACACCATTCTGCCCTGGTGCCCGCCCACCACACACTACGTGCTCATGACATATATGTGCAACACAAATGACGGCTCTAAGCGGGGTGGCCCATGGTGCGGCTCGGCGCCCTCCGACCCCTCGGAGGGGGACAGGGCCCGGAGAAGGTGGGAGTCCAGCTCCCTACCCCACCCCCCCACCCCCCGGCTGGCCGCTCCAGTGGGCCCTCGTACCTGCAGCGTGTTGACAGGGAAGGTGCTGATGGGCGGGAAGTCGAGGATCTGGAGGTCGTGCACGTGGCCGTTCATGACGACGGCAGGCAGGTAGAGGCGGCGGGCGGTGGTGGGCACGCAGGCCTCGCTGAACTCGTTGTACAGGAACTGGCGCACGATGGCACTTTTGCCCACGCCTCGCGCCCCCAGCACGGCCACCCGGTAGGTGGAGACCATGCCTCCCGCCCCGCTCCGCCACCGCGTCCTCGCCGCTGCCTGGGGCTCCCCCGGGCTGCATATTCCAGGGGCTGGGGGCTCAGCCACCGTCAGGACCCACCATTGCTGCCCCTGCTTGCCCTGGGCCCTCTGCGGCCTCCACCTGGACTGTGGGGACAAGAAGTGGGCTTGGTGGGCCCGCTTTTCCCTGGATCTGTCCCGTACTTCCCCTGCCTGGGGACTCGGCTGCAGCTGTTCCTGCCCCTTGGCATACCTTCCCTTTCCCACAACACCTAGCTGCCTCTATCCCGAGTCTCTCCATCCTCCCTTCTCCGCCCCCCCCAACCCCCCCCCACCCGCCCCACCACCGGTGGGAATCACTCTTTCCCGTATTATGACCTGACTCTTGGCCAGGTCTGACCCCCCCAGCCCCCCCCCCCAGCCAAGGCAGGCTGCAGAGCAGAGTGGGGCGCACACTAGACTGGCTCCGATCTGCGCTTTCCCACAGAGCCCCGGGGGAGCCGAGTCCAGTGTGTCTCGACGGAGGCGCGCCCAGCCTTTTGTGGAGAGAGTTCTTTATTGGGCAGGACGTCTTACAGCCCTGCTGGAGGTACCTGCCAGCAGCCCACTCCAGTCGCCATGCTGGCCAGAAACATCCCCTATTTCCAAAGGTCTCCTGTTGAGAGCCCTGGACCCGAGGAGCACTTTGGCTCTGGAGCCCACCACGTTAGCACCCTCACCGGTGAGCCTGCAGCAGGACAGTATCCCCTGGGGATAGGAGGCATTCCCACTTTAGAGAAGACTCAAGAGGGGGCGGGAAGTGGGCCCAAGGGCACACAGCTGGCGATGGCAGCTACCGCAGTACCACCGACCTCCAAGTTCAGGGATTCCAGCTGGTGCATGCCTACAGACCAAGGGCCGGGTCTCATTCCCGGACCCCCCCCCCCCCAGGCTCAGAGGGCTTGGCACACAGCAGCTGCCCAGGAAAGGGCTGCTACAGGCTTGGACCTTGCTCTGGGTTCATTCGCTCCTTGCTTGCTCAGTTTCGGTGACTCTAGAGCGTAGGTCTAAACCCCAGCTATGACATTTCCTAGCTGTGGTCAGAGGGCGGGTCCCCCGCCCCATCCGAGCTACGCTCTGCACATATATGAAGTGGGGTTAATAGCCCCTATTTCTGAGATAATCCAAGTCAACCTCTAACCAGCTGCCTTCTCCTTCTGTTGGGGATGGTGACCAGTGAGGCGGGTACAAGCCTGAGACCGCCCGTCCAGGGACTGTTGGCAGGAGGGTGACACCAGCGCCTGCTACATGCGCCCAGGGCAGATGGGCATGCTGGATTCCCACAGGGCCATGCTTTTCAGAATCTGTGCGGGTCTTCTCTGTGGATGTGTGTTCTTTTCATATATACCCAGTTCACAGCCGAATGGACCTCAGTCTGGGCTGGCTCCGAAAATCCAGTCCACTGGGTCTGTGTGCATACAGCATAGTAAAACATTGGGCTGGATTTGCGGTGAGCCCCACCGAGGTCTGATTCCCAGCTCTGCCGCCTAAAGTGTGGCCTTGGGCAAGAAACTTCATCGGGTGTTGTGATGTCATGAAAGCAATGTCATGAAAAGTAAAGCCCAGTGCCCACAGTAGTAGGTGTTCAATGAACAGTGGCCACTGTGAGGTACAGGGATCCTTCAGCCACCTGAGGTTTTCTAAAATCTCAACGGGACTCCTAGCAGTCGCAGGAAAGGTCACCATCCACTGTTGTTCTTGTACATGTGTGTGTGTGTGTGTGTGTGTGTGTGTGTGAGAGACAGAGAGAGAGAGAGACTCTTCTCCCCGTTTTATTGAAGATAAAATCGAAACCCAAAACCAGAGACTCAGGGAAGTGGAGACCACACAGTCGCTGAGCTATCAACTAAGACTAGGACCCTGATCTCCTTTCTGCCCCACGTGGTGTCCTTTCCCCAACAGGTGTTTATCCACTTCCCTGGGCTTCCCACTGGGGTAAGGACCGGTCCCTCCTCCCCATAAATCCCTCCAGGCTCTGGGCCCCTCAGGCCTCCCTGGACACTGTGGGCTTGGCAGAGAGCTTCAGCTGGGTTAATTACATAACCAGCACAAGCAGGTGGGGAGGGGGGCATCCTGGGGGAGGAAGAGAGGGCAAGGAATGCAAGAAGAGTCCCCACCTCTCTCTAGGTGTGGCAACTTAGAGGTACCTAGGATGTGTCCTACCTGCAGATTCTCCTGGACGCCACAGTCCCTGCGCAGAAATCAACCCTTTCTGGAGAATAGCTGGGAAATAAACGGAGAGAGTGCTGGAGGCAGGGAGGGGATGCAAGGGAGGCCACTAGGCTGGCCAGCCTCCTGGAACTCACCAGGCCCAAGTGTGGCCCTGTCCCTGACTCAGAGGTGATCGGTGCCCCCTCCCTCTTCTCAGGCAGGGGTCCTGCGTCTAAGTGCCTATTAACCCAACGTCCCTACCTGGGTGGGGACTGAAGGGGGCTGTCCCGAGAATCAGGGCCCAGCCCCCTGAGCGCTCTCTCCCCGAGGCCTGCGCTCTGCAGTGAGTCTGCAGACAGCGCCCCGGCAAGAGACCGGGGACACACACTGGGGCCAAAGCCTGCTTCTTGTCCCCTCCCCTCGACCTGGACACACGAGTCCTGCCCCAGACTGATGGCCCCGGCTTTGCGGTCCCATGGGCCGAGTCACACGTCTGCCCGCTGTTTGTCCCCACACGTTCATGTGGGAGTGGGCGGGTGGGGGCGTCGGAGGCTGCTGGGCTCCCCTTGACCTGATTGGTGGGAGTCTGGGGGGGGAATGCCGGAGCCCTGCCTGCTCTCCGCCTCCAGCACCTTGCAGGCACCCCCCCCCCCCGCCAAAGCTCCCGCTCTCACGTGGCCGCCCCGCGCCGCTTCCCCGCCAGCCCGCCGGCCCCCTCCGCCCTCCTCGCCCTGGCCCCCAGGCCCGGCCGCCCGGCTCCCACCCGCACCACCCCCCCGCCCAGGCCCTGCCCCGCCCGCCTCCCCTCCTCCCGCCGCTTACCCGGGGCCGTCCTAGCTGCCCCCGGCCCTGGCCGGCCGGCCGGCGGGGCCGCGCTCCCCCCGGGCTCCGGCGCTGCCCCTCGGCTCCCCGGCCCGGGGGGAGAGGGGTGGGGGCGCCCCCGGCTGCCCAGTCGGCGCGGGTTCAGCGGCGGGCGCGGAGGGCAGGTGCGGGCGCCGAGGGGGCAGGAAACCTCCAGCCCAGCTCTCCCTCCGGAGCGCGCCGCCCGCTCGCGCCGGTAGGAGGGAGGCGGAGGGGAGCGCGAGGCCGGGCGCGGGGGGGTGGGGGGGGGTCGGGCTAGCGTTCCGCTGGGTCCCTGAGCCTGACGGATTCGCTCGCGCGGCCCTGGAAGAATTCTTCTTGAACCCCGAGCCTCGATTTGCACCCCCTCCCGACTCACGCTGCCAGATTTTTAGCTCCCCCCTGGAGGGGTGGGGGGAAGGCACCGGAGAGGCCCTAAAGCCTCTTGCTTCACTCCAATTCCTTCCCCCTTCACCCCGCGCCCACCACGTCCACCCTAGCTTCCCTCTCTAGTCTCCCTCGCACCCTTCCCAGGCCAGTGCACTGCAGGGCGGGCGCACCTGTGTGCCCCGCACTCCGCGCCGGCGACAGCGTCCCGCCTCTCCGCCGCCGCCCCGCTGGAGGACGGAGCGCAGGGTGGTCACTCTCGCCCTTCGCTGCAGCCGTGCAAGAAGGGCAGACCAGGTTAGCCGCAGAGCCCAGCTTATCTCCTGCCAGTGAATGACCTCCACTCCCTAAACCGACTGCTCCCCTCTCTTCTCCAGACTGGGACATAGCAGCGCTTGCCAGGGTTGCAGGCGCAATCACCTATATATTTATTCGAAAACCAGCGGCGACAGCGGCAATCCCATGGATAGCTAGCATTTCGCGAGTATGTACTATGCGCCACACACCGCGCTCCAAGCTTCGCCTGCGTCCTCGAATTCAATCCTCACAATCCTGTGAGGTTGATTGTACAGATGAGATAGCCGAGGCTGAGAGGGGCTGAGTAACTTGTCTTACTGAAGGGCAAAATTTGGACTACAAAGACGGGGATCCCTACTTGGGCAGCCCCCCCCACCCCAGTCCGAGGGGCAGAAGCAGACCCAAGCAGCACTAATTCTGTGCTGCGTGAAAAGCCAAGGATCTGGAGGAGGGCAGAAGGAGGGGACCAACTAGAGGAGTCTGGAGGTGACAGAGGAGGCAGCTTTGAAGGAAGGAGCCTCCAAAGAAATGGATTTGGAGTTGGCGAGTAAGAGGGAGGTTGTGGGAGAGGAGGGCTACAGGTCAGAGAAGGTGGGAGCGGGTACAGAGCTTTGCAAAGCAAGTCCAGGAAGCAGAGAGCCCAGGGGGCTGGGAGCTTGGTGAGAGGAGGCCGAGAGGGGCGTTGAGGTGAGGTCTCAAAGGCGGTGATTTCTGGGTAAGGAGTTTGGACCTAGCCCTGGGCGGGAGAGGGAGGCCATGAAGGGTCTTGAAGCAGGGCGGCAACCAGGCCAGAGTTGCATTTTAGTTGCCTGCGGCGCAGGAAGAAGGAAGGGGAAGCTCAGAGCGCTCTCCCGTATTTTATCCCTGGGTCCCAGCATTCCCCACTACGACTTTCTAGACTTTCCATTGCTTGTGGGCTCCGGGATTCCCCCCCCCCCCAGCCAGTTTCCTCCTCCCTTTGGGCTCATGCATTTTGGGCAGGTTCCCAATTGCTCCTCCTCCCTCTCCCATCCAGACATAAAGCATAGTGGTTATGAGCCTGGGCCTCAGAATCGGACAGATCTGGATTTAAATCATGGCCCTCTTGCTGACTACCTGACGGAGAGGAAAGGCACGTAACTTGAACCATCCTAACTCAATTGCCTGGTTTGTAAGGTGGAGATGTGATCAGGTGTCCTCAGGGCATAAAGCAGCCACAGGAGTACAGAGTTCTTAACAGCGGTGCCTGACCTGTAGCAAGTCTCAATGTGTGGCCTTCATTTTTTCGTGCCTTCTTAAAAGACATAAGCCCTTTACACAGGAGGTTGGACACCACCCGGGGAAAGCGTTTCCTTTTAATCTAGGTGGGCTCCTAGGGAGTTGGGTTGGGGTATGAGAAGGACCAGGGAAGCAGCTAGTAGCAAATACAGGGCTGAGAAGGATGTGGCTTCCTCCCAGAAATATTCCTCCTCGAAGAATTGGCAGGGAGAAATCAGATTTTATGGACCCTTGTGGGGTCACAACGGGGTCACTGAGAGCTTTTCCTAACTTGACTAAATTGTCCAGGGCACCGTCCATCCTCCATTCTCAAAATCGTTAATGCTTACTCTGCCCAAGGATCTCAGACTTTATGTCTACTCCTCTGGCCATCATCCTCCTTTCTGGTTCTATTTCAGCCCACGGGGGACTAGAAATCTAAATTGTGCAATGCTCACACTCATACCTTGGCGCCAGGCTTCTCAGAAGCTTCTCCTGCTAGGAGAACACAAAGCCATAGGTTAATTATGGGATCTCACCCTTGCCTTCAGTGGTAGGTCATTTAAAACATTATTTTTATATAAAAAACAAGCAGCCATAGTATTAACATAAAATGCAAAATATGCCTGCATTTCACATTCAGCTAAGTCATTGGGGTTTTTTGAGAGTCACTAGGGGCTAAGTACTTACACCAGAGGGGCCGCTCACTCTCCTCCCATTACAATTACCTCGGTGAAAAGGTTTGAGAGGCCCAGTCCTTGGGTCTGTCTGACCTCGAGCCTCATGTGGCTCTGCGTCAGCTGCGGGTGCCCGAGATGCAAGCCCAGACTCTGGGGGAGAGCAGATGTGTGGATCCACTTGCAGCTTCCGAGGCCCAGACCCCCAAGTGGGACAGAAGAGACAAAGACCACGCACTCCACCCCTCGCACCCCACCACTGAGCTTTCGGAGGCTGTTTGGCCGGATTTTGGAGCCTGAGACTGGAAGTGGAGAGTGACTGAAACCAGGGAGGGAAAGCCAGAGGCTGCACGTGAACATCCTCCTTTAATACCTACAGGGCGGGAAGAAGCCGGGAGCGGTCCTCTCAGCCCGAGTGCCGGGCCAGTCGTGTTTCAAAGCAATACCTCGGGGGATGAAGTCCATCTGGGTCCAGTCGACCCCCAAATCACCCTTCCCCTTGTTGGCAGCGTCAAGAATGGCAGGGCAAAAGCTAAATGAGAAACTGAGATGGCAAGTTTGCAGCCAACTCGGAAACTTTTCAAGAAACATCCTTGTTGCTAATAACATGTCTGGGGGCTGGTTGGGATTCTAGGATTAGTGCTCAGGAGATAGAAACGGGTAACAACGGGGGAGGTGTGATCTTTCCCAAGTGCCACACCAGGTATTAAAATAAACAGGCTCTTGCCTCCTGGAGCTGGGGGTGGCAGGGAAAAGAAATCTGGGTCCAAGCAAAATCAGAAAAAGCATCAATGCATGAGGTGGGAGTAGGAAGGCTCAAACCCGGGAGTCCTCAACTGTTTTCGGGCTTCAGAAACAACGTACCTGAGATCTCAGTATTTCCTAGCTGCCATTCTGGGGGCTGAGAAAGATGGTGCAATGGAAGGTCAAAGTCTGGGGCCAGCGTGGCCTGCTTAGTTCTACATACTGGTAACTCGGGGGCTTAGCAGGGTGGCCATTGTCCTGGTGGCTGAGCAGAGGGAGGGGATGGCCTATTACCAAACTTTCAGTGGAGCTTGAAGGGCAATCTGGGGTGTCTTGGGGTAAGGACACACACAGGAAGTCGAGAGATGTGGGTCTGCCACACCTCACCTGAAAAATGGGGATAATGCCAGATTCACGGGGTAGGCAGGTAGCACGTGCATGAAAAGTACTTTACCATTTTTCCTTTTTTTCCTTTCAGTATGATTCCGGGCAACTGGCATTTTATTTGGCAACTTTTTTTTTGTGCGTGTGTGTGTGTGATTTTTAAAAACTGAAGTATAGCTGACAGATAATATATTCGTTTCAGGTGTACAACACAGTGATCCAACAATTACATTATAAAATCTTCACCACAATGTGTGGTTACCATCTGTCACCATGCAAAACTTTCCCATTACTGACTGTATTCCCCATGCTGTTCACCCTGTGACTTATTTTATAACCAGAAGTTTGCACCTCTTAATGCCCTTCCCCCATTTCCGCTGATCCCTGCCCCCCCCCCCCCCCCCCCGCGGTCCCAGTGCTTTAGCTTTCTTCACCTGCTACAGGAACACCTGCGATCCTTTACAGTAGGCACACAGGTGTGTCTTTCTCAGGCAGTTAATTTCCAACCCCAGCTGCACAGAACACTGGGAGTTTTTTAAATGCAGATTTCCCCCAGGCCCCATCCCAGCCTGGCTGAGCAGAAATCATGTTTTTGAAAACTGAGATGTGGTATTAACGGGCACCCAAGAGTTGAGAGCCTCTGGGGGCCGCCTAGCTGGCTCAGTCAGTGGAGCACGCCACTCCTGATCTTAGGGTTGTCAGTTCGAGCCCCGCGTTGGGTGCAAATTACTTAAAATCTTAAAAAAAAAAAAACAAAAAAACAACAAACTAGAGCCTCTGTCCCAAGAGTTTGCCCAACCTGACGTCATTCTTAGTTTGGGAATCCAGATAAGATTTCAGGAAGGCCCACCTCTCTTCATTTCTTTGACTTTGAGCCTCAAGGGAGACCACCCTGGCCCCACTACTTCCCGTCATTCCTGTCACAGCTTGAGCTAACTGCAACCCAGCAACATGGTGACAAGCAAAAAGTTGCTGGCTGCCAAAGACCGTTCATGGGATTTGGACCCCAAGTAATAAAAGCAGCTTACACATATTCTCTCCAGCGGTGACAGGCTCAGGGACTGGTCTACGGGCATCCTGGTGTTGGATCCCCCAGCCTCCTTCCCCCACTCCGGGTTGTGAGACTTCAGAGGCTGTCGCTCATCAGAACCTAGGGTGGGGCCTCTATCTTGACAGCACCTGGGTCCTGGGCTCCTTTGACGACGCAGGTGACTAGACTTGAACTCCTGGGGAAGCTTGCTTTCAAGCATTAATTCTTTTCACTTGGGAGCACATGAGCCCCGAGTTCAGGTCCCAGCAGCTTTTATACATTTTGAGGCGAATCATCCTGGGTAACAGGAAGCTGGTGAGGAGCTCTGCTGTGCGGCTTCTGCCCCTGGGACCATGTGCCTGGGGCCCTAGCAGGAGACCTGCCAGGGAATACAGCCTGGCTCCTGTGAGCATTTCGTGCCGGTGGTGCCGACGGTGGGGATATGGGGCTTGGTTAACAGGAGCCCCTGCAAAAGGTACAGGATTCTTCCTCAGGTCAATCTTAATTTCATCTGGCTAAATCCCTGGGGGGGTTGGGGCAGCCCAAAGAAAAGTTTCTAGCAGTGTGGTTCTTAATGCCCCATCCCTCTCCCGGGCAGCAGTGTTGTGTCCTAGAGTGTCAGTTCTGGGAACACAGCACGTACCACAAACTTCATTTTGTGTAAATGAGTTTATTGACGAAGACACAAGGTCAAGCTTCCCCCCCCCTCCCCAAGAACAGATACAAACAACCAAAGAATGATAAGCATTCTTAGGGCAACATTTACCCCCCCCCCCCCGATTTCTCTCCAGAGCCCCAAGCTTCACAACACAGACACACGAAACAGGCTCGGGCGAGGACAGACACTCAGGGAATCTCTGACCAGCAAGAGTTCTGGGTGTGTGTGTGCTTCCCTGCCCTTTGTATGACACCAGCCGACGTCACAAAGACATACTGAGGCAGAGGAGAGAATGGAGGGCAATCTCCACTCCGTCTCCCCACTTCGGCCGAGCTTGACATGGGCCAAAAGGGAAGCTGCAGTGGAGGCAACAGGCGCTGTCTCTTCAGGAGAGAGGTCCTCTTCCACCGAACAGAATCCCTCCCTAACCGCTCAGGGGTGCAGTGGGAGGCAGTCTCCCCAAGGCGCGAACAATTTCCGGACTGGCTCAGTCAGGTGAGCTGAGAACAGCAGCTGTTACCCATCGCTGCTGGGAGGTTGAGAAGCCTCGTTTCGGGGGCAGAGGGACATGCTCTGGTACAAAACTGTGTTCTGTCTGCTTAGCTGCACATACACTTCCTCGTGGAACTCGTTTGCTCCGAGCTGAGAACACGGTATTTGTAGTGTGAACCTTCTTCACCGCCTGTGTCCATCCGACTCCACGAATGATTTCCCAACAAGGAAACCATCAACCTGCTTTTCCACCCGACACACAACCAACCTACCCACCCCCCACATGTACTCCTTGGGCGACTTCCTATTCCCCATGTGCCTCAGGGGTGGGGAGTGCAGGACGCGAGTTCCTCACCTCTTCCCCGTACCCCTGCCCCAGTCATTCTTCTTGTGGAGTTTCAAGGTTTAGGAAACTGCTTTGGGGGACCCACTCCCCCCAAGCTCTGTAACTGGTATAAATCAGGGTTATTTCAGACATGACCGGGCGGTGGGGTGGCTTCTGCTCTTGTTTTCTAGGATTCCTCCTCTTGGACTCACTTTGAGGTCTGAGTTCAACGTGAGCCCTTTGGGCCCCAAAGCGCCTCGGACTTGTGTGGGGCAGCTGAGAACAGCGGTCGTGTTCATGGATCCTGAATACTGGGTACCAGGTAGTGGGACAAGTGCCCAGAGACATAGCGGTGTGAACACTGCTGAACAGTTGGTGCTTTGGGCACAAAGCATCCTTTGACAAAACACACTGGAAGTGTTAAGGAAGAGGATTTCACACCTCCCCCCACCTGCTGAGAGAGGACAAGACTGCCTGACCCTCCGAGATGGTCTCAACTGCTGTGGGGGGCGTGACAGGGCAGATCAGAGAGCTAAAGGGATCAAGTGAGTCTGTGACCTCTCTAAGCTCACTCCGTCTCACTTCGTCTCTGCACCCGCCCTGCTGGCCTCAAGAACTGTGGCTCTAGGAGCATGTAGGGAAACGTTTAGTTACTCTCTCATTCTGGCATTGGGGTTTACCTTCCAGTAATTGAGGAGACAGACTCTGCTGCCACCCAAGCCAATGAACGGAGTGCCAAAATCAGTGTGGAGTATGAGAAGAGCCACAGAGAAGCAGGCACAGAGAGGGCAAGAGAAAGGCATTGAAGATAGGGAAATTAGTGAGACACTCCTTCGGTGAAAACAAATTGGTGGGGATTTAGGAGACCCAGTCCCCGCCCCTGCGCTCAGCTACTCAACAGCTAAAAGGCCTCAGGCAGTTAACATCTGTTTTGCCTTTTGTCTTTTTCCATTTTAGGAAAAATAGGGCTGAATAAGTTATTACTTAAAGTCTGTTTCAACTCTAAAACCATGATTTTAGATCTGAACTGGACCTGAGAATTAAATCCAGGGCAGGGAGTGGGGGGAAGCACGTTTTGGTTCCTGTTCCCCATCTCTACGAAAATTTCTTGATCAGTGTGATCTGTGGGTTAGATCGAGGGGAAGGAATGTAGTACGTTCCAATTTCTCTCCGCTTTATTGCTGACAGGACCCATTTCCTGCCCCCTGAAGCACCCTTCAAGGAAGACCCCCATTCCCGACTGCAGAGCTAGCAAATGAGACGGTAACACGGGGTAGGCGGAACCACAAGGAAAGGGAGTTTGGGGAGAGATAAAAAGTGAAAACCCAGGTGCCCAGGGACAAGGTTGCCACAGGTAAGAGAACCCCTACCAGGATGGCAAAGAACGGCGTCTCTTCCTCTGGGACCGTGCGGTCCACGGCAGTCAGCTGTTCTAACACCTTCTACCGGGTATGCTACGCCCTCCACTTCTCGTATGTACAAAAATAGAAAACAATAAAGTGCAGTTTATGTTTCAGTGACACTTTTCCTTGCTTTAATATTTTTTGTTTTTTTCTGCTTTTGAAATGAGCTCTCAATTACAAAATATCAAGCTACACTCAAAAATGCCAGCCACTGGCACACTATGGAGAAGCTCACGAGTCAGGACAGCTCGCAGCAGCAGGTGGCAAGAGGTGGGAAGTGATCGAAGCAGTGGTTACAAACGTTCACAGGAAGCTAAAACTATCCAACAGGTTGTGCCCTAATGTTAGCACAGGTTAGACTAGTCACTACCTTGGCAGGCGGCCTCAGTGTGTTTGGGTTCGTATTCTACACGGCAATACAGTTTCTTCCAGTTAAGAGTTCTTGGCTTGCACCAATCACAGGGTGGCCGGAGGGCCCCGACCAGTCTATTAGTTTTTCAAAATGCTGTCGTAGACCTGATAGATGTACTGAGAGACTTCAGGAGCTCTACACTTCAGCGACAGCTGTGAGGAGGAAAAGGAGAAGAAGATTAGTATGGAGGCTGGCATGAGCTCAAAAAGTATCCAAGACTCAGTTCAAGAAAATCTCTTTCTGATTCAGAGAGAGAGGAGCTTCTATCACTGAGAAACCAAACCAGGAGATTCCTTTAAGAAGTTCTCTGGGTTTTAAATGTTCAATTTAATCAATGTCAAGTTGTGTTGTGTTTCCACCTACATTCTCTGTGGGTCCATGAGGTTAGGAATACTAATACTAAATACCAATACTAATACTAAACACATCAAACCCCCTGACTGTAGGGGAATAGCTGCCCCAAAGCTTTGCTAAGAGTCACAGGGCTTATTACCAAACGAGAAGGCAAGGGCTAAACCCTAACTTGCTGGGGGTCACTTGCGCTGCCTGCCTCTGTCTCCCAAGGATGACGAGGTCAGGCCCAGTTCAGGAGGATGTACAACGAAGTGAAATAAACGTGAAGTACATTCAAGGAACTAGTCCTTTCTGTACTACACTGAGGACAGCAAACATGCCATTAGGGAAGGAAGACAAGAACGCAGAGAGACTTAGTATAAGCAGACAGCAAGTCATGGCAACGGCGTCCTCATGTACTTGCTGCCTCCTCGAACAAGCAAACCACACACTCCTGATGCCCGTCCTCTGCCACCTCGCTTCTTCCAGTCTCACGACTACCAAATCAACGTGAAAACACTGAAAACGACTGCAGTGCTGAACACTGAGGTTTTCACTCTGTGGGTCAATGAGCACAAACCTTAAACCCAGATTTGTAATCTTTGTATCAGATTAGGAAAAATATTGACCATAACATAACAGTAGAAGCCTGAAAACTGCATTTAGAACCAGAAAATTTAGTTTGCTTTCTGCATTACTGACACCATTGTCCTCGTCTATTAGGTAGACAGGCAGAAGCTGTCTTTCACGACACAGCACTAGGAGATTTTAGATTATTTTACCTGTTTATTCTCAGAGACACCAGATGATTTCACACAGTACACAAAAGGTGAAAATATTTTTGGCAAAAATATCAAGATACTGGTCAGCCCTCAATTTTTTGAAAAAACTCACATCGTCAAAACTTAAAGTCAAATTTAAAAAAATGCAAAGAACAGGGGTGCCTGGCTGGCTCAGCTGGTAGAGCATGTGACTCTTGATCTCAGGGTTGTGAGTTCCAGCTCCACCTTGGGCATAGAGATTACTTAAAAAAAAAAAAAAAAAAAAAGAGAGAGAGAGAAGAAAAAGAAAGGCAAAAAACAAAACAAAACCAACCAAACAAAAGAACATCAAAAGAGTCTCTATTTATTTACAGCTTTAAAAATATTCAGTCTCTAAGACACTTCCAAAGTTGCTGCTTAACATTAATCAGGAAGACAATTCTGACAAATGTAAACACACACACACACACACACACACACACACACACACACTCCCAAACAAACAAACAAACAAACAAAAAACGCCCAACTACTTTCAGAGTATAACTATGCATAGAGAACAGCCCCTACTTTGGTCAAAGCTGCAGCTACAGGCACGTCCCCGACTTTCGAGCTCCGTACAGGGCAATTCCGTACCTCCTCCTCCACAGCCTCTACTGTCAGTTTGTGGAAAATTCTTGTGGGAGAGTAAGTGGGTTCAGAAGAGGAGGAGGAGACGAAGCTAAAAAGAGTAAGAACAGCCTATGGGAGTTAACTCTCAGACTAAAGAGGCGTGGTTCCTCTCCCTCAAAATATTTTTTCCACATCTTTGTAATAATACTTGAAGATCTACCAGTTGGGAGACTTTTTTTTTTTTTTTTTTTGGGTTCATGACTGATAAGGAAATTTTTTTTGGGGGTTCTACAAGAGCCCAATCTGCCAAAGCTAGCACTGGGGGGGAGGAGGGGGTCATGGACTGATCAGGCCTGGACTCAGTTTCTGCTGCTCTTTGGAAGGGGTTGCGGGGGGTAGTGATGAGGAAGAATCAATCTCTCCCTCTCTCTCCCCTTATATCATACTACCACCCCCCGCCACCCGCCAAGCCATGCCAACCTTTAACAAAGGGTCAGGTTTAGACTTAAAACTCATCCTTTGCTTTCCAACTAGTACAGCCAAGACAAGCTAGAGTGAATTAAAAAAAAGAAAAGAAAAAGGTTTTGCTAAATCCTGAAGAAAGTACAAGGGAAACATACATAAAGAACAAAGCAGCTAAATAATTTGACTTCTAAAAGAAAGCTAGGACTCTGGGTCTCATTTTTTATGGCTCCTAAGGGAAGAGAGACCTTGGGTTTTAACTTTTGCACTGCTGGCCTACTTACGTGACATGTCTTTAATACCAACCACTTAGGAATGTCACCCATCTAGACCCATCAAGGAAAGAGTCACCTCTCCCGGATAAGGAAGCCAAGGACTTAACACATCCACTTCCGGTTTATGGTCTGGAACATACACTTTCCCACCAGAGACAAGTTATCTTTCCAAATAAGATGTAGTTACTTGGAGTGATGGGGCCTCATCCTTACAGGACAAATATTTCAATACAGTAAGGACTGGGTGGGGGGTGGGGGGGGAGTGATTTATCAACCTCTTAGGAGGCTAAGGGACCATCAATCCTCATGTATTAGTACTGGCTCAATCAGATTTCCTTCCTCCTTAATACCTAGTGGAGACAGATCAATATTGTAATGGGTGTTCAGGGGGATGGAGAGAAGGAAATGGACCCGAGGGCTTCTGAAGTCTGCAGCACCATTTAGAGGAATGGATTAGGTCTATGTCAGATGTTGTGATGGAAAATTTGGATTGTTCTGTGGGCAGAAGGAACCTAGTCACCAGATGGATGGAAAACAGGAAAGAGGGCAAGGAAGTATAAACAAATTTACCATTTATAAATATAAGGAAAGAAGGGAGGTGGGTGTGGCTATAAAAACGCACCATAAGTCAGGGCACCTGGGTGGCTCAGTGGGTTAAGCATTCAACTCCTGATTTTGACTAAGGTCATGACCTCAGGGTCATAAGATTAAGCCCCGCATTGGGCTCCATGCTCAGTGGGGAGTCTGCTTAAGATTCTCTCTCTCTCGGGGCGTCTGGGTGGCTCAGTCGTTAGGTGTCTGCCTTTGGCTCAGGGCGTGATCCCAGTGTTCTGGGATTGAGCCCCGCATCAGACTCCTCTGCTGGGAGGCTGCTTCTTCCTCTCCCACTCCCCCTGCTTATATTCCCTCTCTCGCTGGCTGTCTCTCTGTCAAATAAATAAATAAAATCTTAAAAAAAAAAAAAAGATTCTCTCTCTCTCTCCCCCTCCTCCTACTCTCTCTCAAATAAATAAATAAATCTTAAAAAAAAAAAAAGGCACCATGAGGACAAAAATCCCACTGGATTATTTCTTACAATTGCACATAAATCTATAATCATCTCAAAATAACAATTTAAAAAAATACAGAGGGGGCCCTTTCCTTCCGCAGTCCTCACTGAAGCACCAGCAGCCAAAATGACGTTCAATTCCTTTGTGACTTCCGACTGGAGCAGGAACCGTAAAAGGCATTTCAATGCACCCTCCCACATTTGCAGGAAGACTATGTCCCCCCTCGTTCCAAAGAGCTAAGACAGAAGTACAGTGTGCAATCCATGCCCATCCGAAAGGATGATGAAGTGCAGGTTGTGTGAGGACACTTTACAGAGGTCAGCGAATTGTCAAAGTCGTCCAGGTTTACAGGAAGAAATACGTCATCTGCACTGAACGAGCACAGCAAGAGAAGGCGATGGCACGACTGTCCACGTGGGCACTCACGCTGGCAACGTGGCTCGCACTGGACTCTAAGTGTACAAAGACTGCAAAAAGATCCTCAAACAGAAAGCCAAATCTCACCAAGTAGGAAAGGCAAAGGGCAAATCTAAAGAAGAAACAATTGAGAAGCAGGAATAAAGTAATCTTACATACAACTTTAAATAAAAACTGTTAAAATGAAAAAAATATATATATAGGGGAAGAAATATCCTTCAACAGGTGAATGAAAGAACTACAGAGACACCTTAACAACCTGGATGAATGTCAAGGGTATGGTGCTAAATGCGAAAAAAAAGTCTCAAAAAAGGTTTCACACTGTAAGAATATAAATTTATGTAACACTCTCAAAATGACAAAATTATAGTAATGGAGAAAACATCAGTGGTTTAGGGCTGGGTGACAGTCTATAAAGGGAGAGCAAGAACAGAATTTGTCTGTGGTGATGGAACAGTTCTATGTCCTGCCGGTGGTGGTGGTTACACGAGTCTACACACATGTGATGAGACTGCACAGTGCTGTACTCTCCCCAACCACCACCATCAGCAACAACAAACGGTAATTTACAACTTGGAAAAATCTGAGTAAGGTCTATAGTTTAGTTAATAGTGTTGTGCCAACATCCATCCCGTTTGAAAATGTACTATGGGGGGCACCTGGCTGGCTCAGTTAGTAGAGTGTGCAACGCTCAATCTCCAGGTTATGAGTTTGAGCTCCATGTCAGACATGGAGCCTACTTAAAGAAAAAGAAAGAAGAAAATGTACTATGGGTGTGTAAGATGTTATCAATGGGGAGAACTGGGTGAAAGATACATTGGAACTGGGAACCGTTTTAAAAATTTTTTGTGGGTCTCGGGGCGCCTGGGTGGCACAGCGGTTAAGCGTCTGCCTTCAGCTCAGGGCGTGATCCCGGCGTTCTGGGATCGAGCCCCACATGAGGCTCCTCCACTGTGAGCCTGCTTCTTCCTCTCCCACTCCCCCTGCTTGTGTTCCCTCTTTCGCTGGCTGTCTCTATCTCTGTTGAATAAGTAAAAATAAAAATAAAAATCTTAAAAAAAAATTTTTTTTTGTGGGTCTCAAATTATTTCAAAATAAAAAGTTAAAAAATTTTAAACAAATTATGTTTAAGACAGTGACATTAAGAGGACATTGTCAAAATTCTCACTATCTTTATAATGAATATGGTAGGAAGGGTCAAGAGATAACCTGAATTCTAAGCATAACACACCTACCAACAAATTACAGGATCTTGAATACACTCCTAATCATTTTTTTTTTAAGAGAAGGGTGGTTAGGGGGAGAGGGAGAGAATCTCAAGTAGGCTCCATGCCCAGCACGGAGCCCAACATGGCACTCAGTCTCACAACCCTGACATCATGACCTGAGCTGAAATCAAGAGTTGGACACTTGAACTACCTGAGCCACCCAGGTGCTCCAAGGCGCTCATCATTCTCAACTTTGGGCTTCCTCATCTGCAAACTAGGAATAGTAATCATGCTTCTTTAACTTAGCTGAGATGAAAGACTGTATACAATAAAATGGATGGTAAACGAAACAAAACACACGCACACTCTCTCTGAGCACACTGCTAAGGGAGAAAATGGGAGTTATTTCACAAGACCCTGATTTTACAGTGAAGACCTGCCCTTCTAGGAAAACAGCACAGAAGGGCTTTTTCCTTTCTTGGGGAACTCAAAGTAAATGATGGGGTAGTTTCTTTCCAAAAAAGACAAGACTGTTGGAGGAGAAGGTGGGTGGGAGAAGTGTCTACTTCATGGAGGAAGCCTGAAGTTTCCCACTCACAAAAATCTAGCTTGATAGGACCAAGTGCACGTGCGCACATACACACACACACACACACACACTCTCTCTCTCTCTCTCCCCCAGCTGCTTCAAGGGAGGGAACTAGTGGGGAAAACACCAAGAATTCTCAGTTCTGGGTGGTACTATTCCCTTGATGTATGCTAATGAAAACAGACTTGGCTGTTAAAATCAAGGAATGCAGTCACAGGCTTTTCTCAGCTAAACGGCTGAAATGCCCCCTCAAGTCTCCTGTTCAGCTTCCTCAGAGTTATTCAATATTGAATGGTATTCTCTTCCGTCCCTTCAAAACAGCCTACAGAAGCTTCAAAGATAACGGAAGAATAAGATATTGTCCCTGTCCCAAGGGCTTTTATTTTACAGCAGGTGATGACAGGCGGCATCCTATTGGGAGATCACACTTCGCAACAGCAAACACATGTCCGGTGCCTGCGGTGTAGTCTTTGTTGTTCAAGGCAATCACTCCTGCTCTAAAAATAGTGCCAGGATTTTAATTTTAGTCCGGTATGGTCCTGAAGGAGTTTTCCAAACTACAGTCCCCTTGCAGTCTTCCAAAGGTGTGCCCCAGTTTTGCCTCACCTTTCTCAGCAGGGTCTTCGGGGCATACAATGCTGCTAAAAAGAACGGCTCGTGTGTCTAGGACTCTGAGAGCCTTAGGTCATGAACTCTACTAGCAGGAAAGGCGGCCTTCTTGAAATGGGCTGTAGAGACAACCGTCTCAGCAGCTTGTTAGAGCACCACCCGCACAGAAATGCGAGATAAGCACCGTGAGTCAGGCAGCACACACCCGGGGAAGTCTGCAGCGCTCCTTACAGAAGCTCTTCCAAGGAGGTAACCGGCACTTCTTTACCGACTGCTTGTTTTGGCTATCTGGGGTCTGAAGCGCCTCCTCCAGGTCTTTCCATGGTGCTAAGAAAAAATGAAAGGGCTCTTACCTCCCTCCTCGAACCCATCTCATCTATCTGGAGAAAGGACTCACCGTATAATTTGGGTTTCCTGGCTGGATACGTAGCTCAGCCAAAATCCAAATACCATTCGTGAGCTTCAGGGACTGGTACAGCATGTCCTGCCCTTCCACATTCCTCTTGGCAATCGTATAAACATTGTTGTTTTGCAATTTGCTGGAAACAGTGTCTAGGAATACAGATTCAGAATTCAACACCTTCAGTTAAAAAGTCTAACAAACACACTTTTCTGACATCCTTAGGAGCCACGTGTACACAGTCTCCTGAGAAGTACCGTCACAGAGACACATGTGCACATTCCAGAAAGCCCTTCTCCCACAATAGCACAGGGTGAGGAAGAGGCTCTTGAAGTGCCTAACAGATCCCAGGACAGAAAACAGAATAAGGTGCAACTAAACACTAGTGTAAACATTACCTGTGGAGATTATGGTGGATCAGCAGAGTTGGTAATCTTAAACTAGGTGCTAGACAGATAAAATGCTCCGAAGAGGACAAAGACAGCAATGCGTGTATGGGTGGTGCCGGTGACTGCCATGTTGCTATTCATCTCTGGGACCCTGATCCCAGAGCTACAGGCACACACAGACTGATGGTGAAATCCACACTTACTCCCCAAGTCGCTACTACTTCACCGTGAGCCGGCCTGACCTCAACTGCCAGGATCAGAAAAGGGCAAAGAGTTGCAGAAATCCTGCAAGTCAAATGTATTAACCTGGATGCTTAAGAATTTTTTTTTTAAGCAGGTAAATGGTTTCTCAAGCCTAGGGAATATCATGACTCCAGTGAATAAAGAAAAGTCCAACCAAAGACTCTGAGAAAGACTGAAGTTGTGTTCACATGACTGCCCCCAGGCTCTATACACCCCGAGCTGGGGCTGCTAGTCACAGCAGAGGCCTCCGGAGTCACCAACCCAGCTGAGAACAGGTTGGTGTCTGGGGTCCTCCCTGTGACTACCACATTAAAGAGACGTGAAAGTCTGGAATGAAAGCTCATTTCGCTCTCCTTGTTCTCTCACTGCTAAGAGGAGAGATGCTGAAGCATCAGAGAAAGAAACTTGAAGAATAGAGCCGATAAACCCTGCTTCTTTGTCGATAGTTTAGGATGCTCATTTCTGATGAGAATTCTAAATTACTCCTGCTGACTTCAGGAATTCTCCACATAAAAATCCGTCCTATTCTGTCATGTTCTCTAGGAAAAGGCCACAACGATGGCTGGCCTCACTGCTCTCCTAGAGAAGAAGCTCTCTGAGCCCAGGATCCTGGAGTTTTTCATCGCTCTGCTTCCCACGGGAGCTGGGACACAAGGGGTACTGGCCACCAACGCCTGTGAAGAAGCCTCGGACTCCGGCGCTGGAGCCACCGAGAGAGGTGCGCTGCCACAGGCACTGGAAACCATGTGCCGGCGTGCGGGCCATCTTACAAGCAGTTCTTGCTCTCCTGTCTGTTCAAACCAATGAGAGCTCAGGGGAGGAGGCACGAAAGCCCAGTCACTAAACATCTGCACCACATCTAGTCGTTAGCTGACTCTTCCCCTTCTCCCTCCCAGGTTTTCACTAACACCAAGCAGAGCAGCTGTAGCCGAAGAACCGGCTGCCTCTGAGGAGCTAAAGTCTATCTCAGGGTCCTCACAGGCAGTACTGTTGGAGGAGGGGGCCTCCACGTGCTTTTTAAGCCCTTCTCAGGGGTTCGGCAGTTCTGCCACCCTGGTTCCCAGAATGAAGGGCTCTTGCAGCTTGCCGGAGTTGCTAGGCAACGCCACCAGCTGGAGCTTGGCTAATGCGTTTTGACAGGAATGTCTTGTTTTAAGACATGGGGGGATTGTTTTAAGTTGTAAAAGCCATTCCTAACTTTCAAGACTCTTGCCCATTTCCGAGGACACAGAACACACACACGGGAGCCTTTACTGAAGAGCCACCTTGTTGCACAGACACATTCTAGACGGTGTATATAGCGAAGCCCAGGTTCCTACAGACTTCTCCTTGTTTCACCACTTACAGGCTAAGAAATGGAAGCACACACACACCCAGCCTTCCAAAATTAGAAAACGTGGCAAACAGCAGGCAGAATAAACAAGCTGAATGAAGGTAAACTTTAATACATTTAGGAAACATTCTGGCCAGAGACCTGGCTCTGCTCCTACTGAATGGCTGTACAGGATTTCTACCAGAAGACTAAATGAAGGGAGGGCTCTAGAACATAAGTATGTGTGAGTCAATTTTTGTAAATCTTAGATATTAGGTTTGAGCTTGAGAATGCAGAGATGAAAGGGTAATCAGACCATGCTAAATGTTCTTGTTAAGAACAGCGATGGGAACCAGATGTAAGGAGGCTTCCCAGCCACACTGGGATACACTTTTTTTTTAAGTTTATTTATTTATTTTTTAGTAATCTTTAGTAATCGAGCCCCAATGTGGGGCTCGAACTCACGACCCTAAGATCAAGAATCACATGCTCGTCCGACTGAGCCAGCCAAGTCCCTCTTGACTGGGATACATTTCTTGACAAGATATCATAGTTTTTCCTTTTACACGCCTGAACTCCTGGGAAATCAGACGTAATCTTACCACCGCTGTGAGAATCTGAGACTGAGAAGGAAATGTAAAGACACGGAGATCTGCCTCAAAGGACAGAGTAAAAAAAAGATGTGAAATAGGTTCATATTTGCTTCCAGATGTGATTTCTTCTGGTTCATTTGTCTTCTTTCCCAAAGTTGGCTCTTTGAGTCTGGGGCCTAAACTCTGAGGAGGTGTGGATGTGGTCTTCATCTTCCTACTTTAGCTGAGGTCACACTTCTTCCAGAAGCAGTAAGAGGGAGGATGATATTCATATTAGACGGCAGAAATGGGAAATTTGCACTTGGGGCCAAACAAGTTCAAAACTACTATGACTGCTGAAAACAACACTTTTTACTGCTTGAGCAACCAAACTACATTTAAGTGCTGGCCAGCGAAGCATTTCATTTATGAAATGTTCCACAAGATAGGGAGGACTGCAGCAAAACAGAGAAACAGAACACACCCCTACCTAAGTCCCCATACCAGAAGAAAGATCTGTCCCTCACTGTAGTGCCTAACTAGTGCTTATAGACACAACATACCACTAAGCTTTTCAGAATAAATAATTTATAAAAACAGGCTTGTACACTGCTTGCCAGAAAGATTTCTTTCTAGAGCTGCAACTAGTTCTTGTATTAAGACATACACCAACCCCAAACATAGCTATCACGGTGAGCTGCAAAACAGATTCATGCAGAACTCTTGACACCAACAGAGATGACAAGTGCTAGGAAGCTGGGAGGCCCATACGTTGGTGCTTTCAGGATTTAACATTTTCTAGTATTTACACAACTAGTCGTCCCACAAGCACCCCTATCACACATAGATTTCTACTAAGATCTGATTAATCAGTAAGGCTTGGGAAGAGGGCCTCCTGTTTCTTCTCTAGAAAGACATGGAAGAGCAAACGTAAAGGTGGAAGGCTGGGTTGGTAAAGTCCTTAGAGCCTGTGACTTCTTATAGCCCTCCGAGTGCTAGTTCCATCTGTCAATGTCTACTCTGCCACAGAAAAGCTATTTAAAGTGTTGGTGCTATTGTGATTAGGGCAGATCAGCTGGAAAGGATGGTATTTTTAGCTCCCAGCTAGACCCAGGGTGCTGAATCAGAAGGCACTAAACCTGGAAATGTACTGTAATAGAGTCCTCAGGGCTGGAAGGAAATGGAAAGGCCAGGCCACTCCACAGCTTGGGATGGATGCAGAGGAAAAGCTAGAAAAGATGAGTTGCAGGAAGTGGTCTTGCAAGATTAGCAGTGATTTCGTGTGGGAAAATGATGGCCCTGGGCTCCCAGAGAAAACAAAAGTGCCGCTGTCCCTTTCACTCCATGTGTGGCATGGCCATAAAGCGGTGTGTCACTGAGAAACTGGTTCACTGGTATGTGGAGCACCCAAGACAGTGAGGCACTGGCATGAAGCCATGGCAGAACTGATCAAAACTGAGTTGGCTCTGAGAAACTGTGCCAGGCTATGGCAGAGGACACAGCCCTGCTGGGAGAAAGGCCAGACACCTCCTCTTTGGCAAGATCGTAAGTGTACACCAAGGTGCAATAAGGGTTCAGAACTCCAATCTGGAAGCAGGGGGGTCTTTTCTATTATTTTGGGAGGCCAGACTAAAACCCTCAGTCTTCCAAACATTTTTTCCCCTTCTTTTTCTTTTTGAAAAAGCATTTCCCTTTCATACTGGACAGTCTGAAACCAAACCTTCTTTCCAATTATTCTGGCCTTTTTTTGGTTCTGTATAGGTCAGTGTTTCCCAGATCAGGCTCAAGGAACAGTGGTGTTGGGGCGCCTGGCTGGCTCAGTCAGTGGAGCATGCGACTCTTGATCTCAGGGTTGTGAGTCTGAGCCCCACGTTGGGTGTAGGAATTATTTAAAAAGAAAACCTTAATAAAAAAAGGAACACTGGTGTTCCACAAGATGTAAATAATAAGCATTTTGTGATTTTTAAATTCCATGGTCCATAAATTCAGTTCACATTGAGTACAACAGGCTTCCTCAACGGGGAACGCACTTCCTCGGCAGACTCCTCAGCTTTTATGTGCGCTCACGTGCAATGGCAACTTCTAGCAGAGGCCCATCTCACACTGCATTTTCCAGCTTTAACTGACACAGAACCCCCTTTAATTCTCTGAGGGACAAGTGTTCTCAGGAGAGCAATACACAAAACATTGCCATAGGACCGACTACCACAAGAGTGACTAAAATGAAGAGTCTCTTCCAAGCTGGGTCCGGAAGCTGCCTCTCTAACAGGATCTGCTCTGGTTCCCACCGTGAGCCACTCTGGATTCTGCACCTGACAGCTTCCCGAAGCACAGCTTATACCATGGAAGGCTACCCAAGCTCCTACACTCGTGAGATGAGGTTTGTGGTAACTGACCGTGAGCCTCAGAGAGGACAGATAACACTGTCATCTACAGAGAATATGGCACCAAAAGCAGCTCAATTTGAGTATGATTTTTTGGTGAAAATGCAGCAAAACCGTAGGTTTTGTTTAATAAACATAACCAGTCAGGGTGAGAAACCTAGACCAAGAATATGTTAGAAAGAAGGCAGATGTGTGGTGTTTCTGAAGAGAATCAACTTAGTTATTACAATGGAAATTATAGAAGACTATCTCCTCAGACACCTCCCCAAAGGCTCAGGAGAAGCCCCGTAAGAGATCTGTCTGAACACAGAGGATGAATACATCACAGACCCCCAAAGGACGAAAGTGAAAAAGAAAAGGTTGGAATGAGAGGACCGTGAGTTTCTCCCCCTTCTCTGTAGTCCCATACTGCCTCTTCCTCCCAGTGTCATGCTCTAGCGACACTGGGACAGCACTAAGCCAAAAACCCACCAACACACAAGGAGGAAACAGATAAAAGAAAGAGAAAGTACTGACTAAGCACCAAGGCTCATTTTCATTCAAACTCAGAAAGCCTTGCACTAGTCTCAAAAAAGAGCGACTGGGACCAAGGCAGCATAATGTGGAGCTCAGAGCCCCTTCCATTCCTGAGAAAACTTTGTGAAACAAGCCCTATCACTCTCAAGCCCTAGGGACTGATAGCTACTCTTTCTCCTCTTGGGTTACTGCTTTGTCGTTCTATTATAGTAATACAATGAACTACAGAAGGGTCTGGGCTTTTTAATGATGATTAAAGAGGTTAGTTATCATCCTATGAAAGCTGATACAAGGCAAGTAAAAAAAAAAAAAGGCTAATTTAATCAACTATGAGGTATTTTTGTTTAGTAACAAACACAAGATTCTACCTAAGGATCTCAGAGAGTCACCTTTCTTCAGTACCACGGTTGATACAGAAGGAGAGTCCTTTTAATTCCTGGGAGGGTGTACACCCTCAACTGGCCCTTCCGTCACCTGAGGCGCACAGGAGGACGTGCACGCAACACCACTAACACGGGCCTGACTACTGAAGAACTGGGTGGATGGACCCACTCTAGATTGTTTCTGAGATCTTTTAGCTTGGAAGTAATCTAGTACCTGTATCAAAACACCTCAAGTTTTTAAAGAGAAATTAACAAATCAAATACCCACCATACACCCACCAGAAACAGGCAGATGCGGAAAGAAGACAAAATTTTCAAATACCTAATAAGATGCACATGAAATTCAGTCATTACTCACCAGCATTTAAATGACATTCCTTAATCTGAAACTGAAGTTCATTTTCATTGGGAATATCCTTCCACGTGGCGAGGAAGACCTGGCGCTCTGTATGGGGAAGCAGAGGGAAAAGAAGCGTGTGCACAGTCTGTCGATATTCTGATTTCCGGTGCCTTACACCATTTCTCTTTTGGAGTGCTGGCTGTTACAATACATCCAGGAACGGCCTGGAACTGGAGCCGATTCTTAGCCAAGCAGAGGTGCTACACTCCACATCAATTAATCTCGTACCAGCAGCACTAAGATACACCGGAAGAAGCTGACATCTAAGGTTTAGTCTTGGCTCCACTGTTTTCCTATTTCATGACTTTGGCAAAGTCTTGCGACTTTCTGATCCTTAATTTCATCATATATAATTACGTCTGTCCTGCCTACCCAAAGAGCCACTATAAGAATCAAATCAATTAAGCGCCAACACACTTAATATGTACCAGTCTAAGTGAGTTTTATTAGATGGTGGTTTCATAAGTAAGGGAAGAGAGAAATGTCAACAACCACATGGGGAGTATTAATGTTTACTACAAATTATTGAATTCTTATTTTGAGACAGTAAGAACTTAATATAGGGCTGGCTCAGTGCTCAATTTGCATACATTAGCTCATCCAGCTTTTACAATAACTATTTCTGCTTTGCAAACTTGGAAGCGGAGACTCAGAAAAGTTAAGCACCTTGTCACAATCACACAGCGAATACACAGCCAATGTGAGATTCAAATCCACATCTCCTTGTCACCAAACCACTTACTCTGTGCTGTAGTGACTGGATTATTCAGATAACTGGCAATGTGATATAGAGACCAACAGCAAGGCAAGATCAACTGTGACTCAGGAGAATAAATATGATTAGCAAGTATTAGACCTTTAAAACAGCCTTATCCCCCCCTTTTTTTTAATTAATTTCAAAAGAACTTGTACTTCTGGGCTATGCTCCGCCTGACATTCAGAGGAAGGGCAAAGGTATATTTGGCAGAAGCACAGGAGACCATACTTACCCATTTTGCCATCTTCTACAAAAAGCACATTGAGTGGGATGAGGCAGCTGAAGTAAAAGACATCAATATTGTTTTTCACAGCCACCTGCCACGAAAGTAACAAGGGAAAAATAAGGACATCATAGGAAGCCAGGTAGGAGGGAAAGAGCGGTATGTGTCTAGAAATATATCACTCTATTTCCTTCCTCTTTTAGACAGTGCAGGACTTCCCAGATCAAGACCTACCAGCCCGTGCGCTGCAAAGCACATCGTCACTCATTCCACTGTCGGAGGACTGTGAGAACCTGCAACTCTACTTCTTTCCGGGAGGAGCCCCCAGAAGGATAAACTGAAAGCACAAGTTCTGCACCCAGAATAACCCATTCAGTTACTGTTTGTTTCTATGGTTATTAATAGCAGCTCCTGTTACCACTTACTAAGTACTATTAATGGTATTACTTCTAATTCTCATTATTACCATCCCAAGGTAGGTGTCACTCCCCTCTCATTTTGTAGACGAGGAACGGACGTTCAGAAAGATTAAGTAACAACCAGGGTCACATTGCTAGTGCACAGAAGAAACAGAATCAAATGCAAATTTGACTCTAAATCTTTTATTTCTTCCTCTTTCCAAAGTAAATGGTGCCATAGAGCGCCCCCCCCACCCCCGCTTTCCTACTTACAAGTTTTAAAGTTGTTTCTTTTATAAAATCTTATTTCTTAAGTCCTACGGTTGGAAAAAGCTTGCTGGGTCAACCACTGTTAAATCTGACGACTAGAAGAAGGAAGAGCCGCAGCGAAGAAATGCGTTTTCTCCTCACAATATGAGCTTCTGATTTAGGTAGGCTGCGATTCTACCACAGCCCCTTCAGTCCAGAGCATGCTGTTTGTAGTTCTAAAAAGCTACACTAAGTACTTTTATTCATGGGTGACAGTGGTTGGTGTATATACTCAGAGACAGGCAGGTTCCACTGCACCAGATTACAAAAACCACATACTGTAAGAAGGGAAAGGAGGAGGAGGAGGAGAACTGCTCTAAACCACCACTTCCCACTGGTATCTGTCACTAATAACTCTCCCATCTATGCTCTTGGCACCACTGGAAAACATTTCTCTGGGCAAGTCCTATCATCGGTAACCATGCCTATTTCTCTTTCATTTTGCTCTAAGCAAATAGAGTAAAAAAGTGCTATCCCCCCCGTCCCTTCGGGGCCAATGTCCACACTTCAACAGCATATCTAGCTCTTTTTCAAAACTTTGGCTATGGGATCCAAATACCTTTTTTTCAAGTTCTTCCAGTTCTTTTGTGCTTATTATCAACTCATCTCCCCCAGCTTCAATAGTACCTTTATTTTCTCTCCATAATGTGCTTATGTCTACTTGACACCATCTTTCTCTTCTCTCTCTCCCAGAAGAGCCCATCAAATTACTTTCTTCATAACTTGTGCTTTTCAATTACCAATCCCCTAGCAGTTTCTGGCCTCTGTCCCATAATCTGATGCCCAAAATGCGGAGACAGCAGGATTCTCAAAAAGCTCGAGTCTAGTAAATATAAGCAGAGTAACTAAGCCCTGGAAAGAGGTCCTCAAACAACCTTTTAGATGTACCAGAGCACCACTTGGAAAGATTTATATCAGTTGTGGGCTGCTGGGAAAGAGGTATTTTCTAATTCATCTGGTACTCAGCAATGAGAGAAGAACTCTTACTTCAAATAAGGGCACCAAGAAGATCCTGAGGTAGTGCCAGGCTCTGTAAAGGGCATTTAGAAGGGAAAACTGGGCGGTATAGGTGAGCCTGTCTGGGTTATAGAAAGGTCTCATGTGAAATGCAAGTGATTGTCATTACTATCATCTTTGAATAAAAAGCAGTCCTATTTCACAATGTGCCATTCATTCAAACGCTCATTAAGGTTTACTATGTCCCGAGCATTTGAGATACACTGAAGAATACAGAAAATATCATCTTTGTCCTCCAAGGGATCATACTAGTGATTCTTTTTAAGATTGTATTTATTTATTTGAGAGAGAGAGAGAGAGAAGGAGCAGAGGGAGAGAGAGAAACAGACTCCCCGCTGAGCGGGGATACTGCTGCGGGGCTCAATCCCAGGACCCTGGGATCATGATGCCGAAAGCAGACACTTAACTGACTGAGCCACCCAGGCACCCCTATTCTAGTGCTTATTAACAAAGACATATTAGAATCATCTGAAGAGATTTTTCAAAACAGATGCCGGGGCCTCATCCCATGTAATTAACAATCTAAATCTGGGACCTGGTGTATGTATTTTGGAAAAAGTCCCAAGAAAGATCACCCAGATAAGCAATTAACTTAGAACAATGTCAGCTAAGAAGTCTGAATAGGTTTGTAAATATCTTGTCCTTCTGGGGGAATCCTTCTAATTGGAGCTCTTTAACAATGGGAAGACATGAAAAACTCCTCTATGTCAGTAGTGCTAAACCATCCCGCCCCGGGATCCTTTTGACAAATAGAAGTCACAGCCCCTCTTCCTGAAAAATGTTCATGCAACATTTCAACATACAATCAGGGGTTTCAGGACATCCTGAAGACTATCCCTGAACTTCTGCTCTAGAATAATTCTGAGAAGCTTTGACACCCAAATCAGAGGCAGCAGACACAGCGGCTTGGGAATCAGACCAGACCACCTAATTTCAAATTCTGACCCCGCCACGCTTACTAGCTATGTGACTTTGTGCAAGCAGTACTCAGCTCAGGGTCCTGTCTGCAGATGGAGACAACAGTACCGAACACACGGGCTGCTAGGAGAAGAGTGAGTGAACATCTGCAGCAAAACACAGAGAATGGTGCCTGGCTTACAGTAAGTAATAGAACAAGTGTTTGTGAAAGAAAAATTCCCTCCTTCACCATCTCTTTTACCTATTTATTCAGAATTTTTCATAATAAAAGATAACCATATTAGATGTAAGTGAAATCTTACACGTGCTCAAACGTAGTACTACCGCTATGCTAAAAAGGGACTGGACCAGAGGGAAAAAAAGCTTATTAGCAAACTGTTGGCTAATGACTCTTCTTGCTATTGTGTCCTTCGTAAAATACCTCTTTACAGGATCAACAGCACAGGTCACTCTGGGGGAGGCAGTTCCCTTCTTTTACAGTAGCTTTTCAAACTCTGTGTTTTGTAGCTCTCAAAGTTCTACTCTTGGCTAGAACTGCTTTCATTCCAGAATATATGGTTCTCCTGCATCTGGTCCCCGCCCACCTCTCCAGCCTAGTTCCTTAAGGTCGGCCATATCAAAATTACTTCTTGTTCCCCAAACACTGAAACTCACAGCTCTGTGCCTTCTTACATGTTGTTCTTTCTGCTTAATATATTCTCCCGAAGCTTCAGCTGTCTGAAAATACCTATTTAATCTTAAGATTTAGTTCAAGCTTAAGATTTCTCAGGAAAGCTCTATTCCCTCCCCACAGCACCCAGTGCATACACTTCCAGCACAAGATAAAATAACTGTTTACATCTGCCTCACTCACAATATCACGAGCTCTGAGTGCAGGGGCTCTCACTTTCCCTGGCATCCTAGTAACTTAATAAATATTTCTTGCATGAAATTAAGGGGAAGTTGTTGAGCAAATGGAATGAAACACTAGTTTCCCAAACCCTTTTCTACTTCTATCGTCATCTGTATGCATAACATAATCCCATTAACATCTCTCGTTAGGCAAATTGGTACTCAACGAGGCTGGGATGATAGATAAAAGCTATTTTTATTTCAACTCACTGAGCTAAAATAACATCTATATGCTAAGAATAACATAGGTAGTAAATCACAGCCCAAATACTAGATTCTCCAAGGATACGCCAATCACTCCTTAGGAGTTTAGGCCAAAAAGAATCAAGGGAAAAACACAGTATGAAGCCAGTTCAATTCCAATCTGGATGGCAGCTCTCTCAAATAGAACCTTAAAGAGTCAGTCTTAAAGAGTATAATATTGATTGCTTCAGAGTTTTCTTATTTTGAAATTTGCCATCCCAACAGGTACAGAATAGAAAGACATAATCCAGACACGCTGGAGAGTTATTTTCCGAGAGCTTTAAAATCAATGCCTAGCTTGCCTATGGGAAATCAATTATGACATATACCTACCAACTGCCTTAGTATCTTCACCTGGATAACTAATACCTCAAAATGAACATGTCCCAAACCAATTTCTTGATCTCCCCTCTCATCCCTAAACAGAACCTCCTGCTGTCTTTCCAAACTCAGTAAATAGAATAAGACAAAGCCTTCTAATAGTCCCCCTGCTTCTGCACCTGCCTCCTTCACCCCCCGTAACACTTAGCTTCCCCACTCTATTCTCAACACAGCAGCCAGAGGGATCTTAAAATGTGGGTCAGTTCATAAATACCTCTCTGCTCAAACCTCCAATGACTTCCCAGCTCACTCAGAATAAAAACCAAAGTTACAATCACCTATAATCTGATGCCTATTACCTCTCTGATGTTACATGCTGTGACTCTCTCCCTGCTAGCTCCATGGCAGCCACGGGGGCCTGCTGTTTTCCCTTGCATGTAACCGGTACTCTGCTATCTCGTGGCTTTGTGCGTTTGCTGTACCTTCTGTCTGCAATTCTCTCTCCAGAAATCTGCATGGCTCATTCCTGGCCTCCTTTAGGTTTTTGCTTAATCAAGTATTATCTTTCCACATAGGTCTTCCATGACCAACGTAATTATAGAATCACACCACCCAATCTCTAACCCCAAGACTGCCTATCCCAGTCTCCGCTTTATTTTTCCTCCATTGCCCTCATCTGACATACTATTTTACTCATTCGCTGGTTTACTGCCTGCCCCTGTGTCACACATACCCCACCCTCCAGTAGAATATAAATGCTATGAGAGAAGGGGTTTCTGTCTCTTGTTCACTACTCTCAGTTTCTAGAACAGTAACTGGTACAGAGTATCCAGTAAGAATACTGATTATAAAATATACTACTCAAAGTACCTGAAAACCATTCAGGTTTAGACAACATATAAACTCGATTTAAAGTTTCCAAAAGGACAGTACTTCAAGTTTTTTCTAGTGTACTTCCCTTAACAGAAGAGGAAAGTATGGACATATATACTGGGGTGGAAGTAGCAGGAACGGTCAGGATTAGGGGTATAATATGAAGTAGCCCACCATAAGAACAGAATTTCTTTGAAGTTCCATGCTATTCCATAATGCAACTTTATGTTTTAATATGAAAATGCGTCCATCCCTTTACCTTTGAGTAAAACTGATGCTCCAGGCAAAACGTGCCGTGTGTATTCTTTGCTTTAAGTACCTCCTAGCAGTGTGTTGAAAAACTGTGGCTCATGACCAAGTGATGCTTCTTAAAATTAATACAGTGGGTTGAAGCTGGTATAAGAAAAAAAATAGAGGGGCACCCGGCTGGTGCAGTTGGTTAAGCGTTGACTCCTGATGTCGGCTCAGGTTGTGATCTCAGGGTCGTGAAATTGAGCCCTGTGCCAGGCTCCGCGCTCAGTGGGGAGTCTGCTTAAGACTGTCTCTCGCTCTCAAGTAAATAGATCTTTTAAAAAATAAAATAGAATGGAAAATATCATAGTGCATCTCATGAAGGGTTGTGATGTTTCCCAAAACTGTTCCAGTGTCGTATTATGTGTGTATGTGTTTACCGTGTAAAATACATTTCTTCCTGTGAGTTTCCATCAAGAAAGTATAAAAGCCGTAACACACACCATGTTAAGGGCAAGCCGTGAGGAAATGGATTCAGTCGGCAAAAGAACAGAATGCACACCTCAGCTTCTGCTCGGAGGATGCCTAAAGCAGATCACAGATGGTACCAAAGAGCAGATGACCTAATCCTCTATTCCTTTGCTCTGTCACGTGCAACATGTGGCCATAACATGAACTTGCCTCTCAGGGACATCAACAGGAGGAGCGAACAGAAATGATTATGAGGCACTTGGAAAACACAAGAGCGGGCTATAAATGCTTAATAATAATAATGATTTTTAAAAGTTACTTTCAGTGGCTGCTGGGGAAAGTGCAGCCTGTCAGCTTCAGCCTGTAAGCAGCAATTAGCTTCCTTCCATAGCATCGGAAGCCTGCTGCAGTAGCTGCGGCCTCTTTATGGTGCACAGCTGGAGACGAACAGGCTAAATTAATATTCTAACCTTGTTCCAGTGTACTCACAAGTACTATAAAAAGGTACGAGATGAACTCAGTCTGAACCCTGGTAAACGCGGCCTCTCGCCAGAGATAACCGCAGGCGGCACTGCCACAGGAAAAACCCAGGCGAGTGGCACACAGCTCACCTCTGAGAGTGTTATCATCTACTCTTCCATGACGTCACGCGTGACCTTTCCAAGTCTCTGAAGAATATTTTTTTCTTTCATTCCTCCTCTCCATTTAGCTTTTGGAAAGATTATTTGCAGGCTGGTCCAAGCTAGGACCAGGCAGTGACGCCAACCATCTCCAGTTCTCTGAGGAATGATGATTCAGATGTGTTCTCAGCACCACACCACCTAGTCCACAGATCCTGGGGGAATGGCTCTGAGTGACAGGTTTTTAATGGCACACAACTGTGTGATGTATGTCATCTGAAACTCAAGCAGAAGGAGCTCTTTCTGCTAGCTGCTGGAGTTACCAGCTGTAGTTCTGCGTTCCTGGTCAATGCCACCTTTAGTATAAATATGGTGTTCCATTTCAAACCCCACTGACCAATAAACTGAGAATTCTCAGAAATTAAAGTTGAAAGGAGAAAAGAAATTACAGTGAAAAATATAGCAGAAATAATCATGAAACCTGCCACAGAAAGTGTCAATTTACTTTTCTTCTGATTAAATCTGAACTTGAACAGCATCTTTCTTCAGTTTCCTTCCAAGACGGAGATTCAAACAACAACCCTCTAACTATATATTCTTTCTTACTCCACCCAACAAATCAGATGGGATTACCTGGCCCTGAACAGCCCTCCAACAGCAGTAACAACCTGGTGTGTATTGTAGATAAAAGCCATACTTGTTCACTCTCAAAAGGTTAGGACTTTCTCATTGTTAAGAGTGCAAGGACAGTGGAACTCGTTACAGGGAAAACGTGACAGGTTCCCCATCTCCTGCTAAAAGCAGTGGCGCCATGTTTCTAGTTTTCTCTCGGGCAACAACATGCACTTCAGCATGGCTGAAGGTTCTGTGCTCAGACAGCTCTTAGAAGGGAAAGGAAAGCTCTGAACAGACCTCCAGATGAGCTCTTAAACTGTAAATCCTCTAGTAGCATATGTAATTACGAGGCTTTAGAACAGCAATGAGATCCTAAGAGCCAAGCTCTCTTAGTAGGCCCTGTTTTGAAAGGAAACCAGAAGAACCAGGACTCCTCCTGTGGTCCCCATCCGGTCAGATCTGCTTAATCTCAAGCTCAAAAAGCTTCCAAAGAGTTTACACCATGAATTAGAACAAATTAGAACACAGTCCAACTTAAATCTCGAGAACACCAAAGATGAAGATTGTAAAGTGGTACGGCTAGATGGTGGTTTAAAAGACTCTTGGATTAAACTGTCAAAATGTTCCCGTTTGGGCAGGAGTAAATCAGAATGATGAGTGTCCACTGAAAGAAGCCCAAGGCGCAGGAGCAGCGTTAGAGCTACTGGAATCAAACTGTGTAATTCTTTTGACACTTGAACCAGACCCTCAAGTACTGCTTTAAAAAAGAAACCCCTCTCCTTCAAAGCCATTTGGAAACAAGGTGGATAGGTCACAATGTTCACACAAGATGACCCGCGTGGAGGGCAGAAAAAGCAGCCTACCTGTGGCGGTCACTCAAGCCACAGGCAGCGCAGGTCAGGCTGAAAGCACGGCGCCAGCCTTGTGACAGCTCACGCCAGAGTGGATTTCAGCCTAGAGGGGTCTCGACCCTTTTACTCCTTACCTCTGAATTTATAAACAATCACACCCATTCCCACCAAAGCAAACTCTTCTGATAGCAAGTGCAAAAAATTCTGGAATTGGGAAGAGCCAGACCTTCAACTTTTAAAAATTTCTCTACCGTTCTCTTTCCCTTTAAAGGCGAAAGTTAGACTGTTTTGAGTATTTGAAAAAATTATTTTCTAGCAAAGAATGGAGCAATGAGATACAATAAATATCTACTGGCAAACGACAACTTTCGCTCTTCCTATTAAAATTTGTCTCCCTGGAGCTTTGTGTCTATCAGGATTATGAAAAAGGCTTCTTCCTGGTCTCACAGTAAAAGGAAATTGTTCAGCTCTAATTCCTATCAGGCATCCAAATGATGTTGGTTTTCTCCGAGGTTCTAAGACACTTACAGAGCACCCTTCAGCTTCCAAATTTACTCTGAAAATATCATCCAAAATAGCCTTAGGTAATTAGGGTAGAAGTTTAATAAATAGTTGCATGGTGGCAATTTGTTTTATTTAAAGTGGCACACAGACATAGGTTAGCAACAGAAAAAGTTCTCCAAATATTAGAACAGTAACATATTCTATTTTCCTAGTTATCTCCAATCTTGGAATTAGGGCCCATTAATGTGCTGTGCTCTTGCTCCTTCAAATACTGATGAACAGAGTAAATCAACATATTCTAATGTTTGCTCTGTCCACTTGAGAGAAAATGAATTTGAATTTGTAGGCCTTGGATTAAAACTGGGTCTGAGGGGGGGCGCCTGGGTGGCACGGCGGTTAAGCGCCTGCCTTCAGCTCAGGGCGTGATCCCTGCGTTATGGGATCGAGCCCCACATCAGGCTCCTCTGCTATGAGCCTGCTTCTTCCTCTCCCACTCCCCCTGCTTGTGTTCCCTCTCTCGCTGGCTGTCTCTATCTCTGTCAAATAAATAAATAAAATCTTTAAAAAAAAAAAAAAAAACTGGGTCTGAGGGGCACCTGGCTGGCTCAGTCGGTGGAGTATGCTGACTCCTGATCTTGGGGTTGTAAATTCGAGCCCCACGTTGGGTGTAGAGATTACTTACAAATAAAATCTTAAAAAAAAAAAAATGGGACTGAGGCCAGACCCACTCAGGTAAAAGGGTATTAAATCAGAGTCAGGGGGTAGGCTATAAGGCCACTGAGAAACAACAGGCAGGGACAGTGTCTGGGGATACTCTGCTTGCTGAGAACGAGGAAATGGCCTTGCTGAGTTTGGTTCAAGAACCACATGCGTCTAATATTTGTAAACACTTCCTTAAATGAAAACAAAAAGTTCATTCAATAACAAATATTTATGAAGTACTGTGTGCCAGGCATTGTTATTTTCTGGGCCTGGGAGATAACACCAGTGAAGAAAAAACCCAGAGAGACAAAAACTGCTGCCCTTTTAGTTTGCATTCTAGTGGGAGAGGAGGTGGAGGTGATAACGAATAAGCACATTAAGCAGTATCTAACATGGGTCAGTGCTCTGGGGTAAAATAAGGGTAAGGGAGGGTCCAGAGTACTGGGAGGAGAGAGAGGAATACTTGTTCAAATGTACTATTTTAGCAAAGGCCTGAAGGAGGTAAGTAAGCCATGCATATGCAGATTGGGAAAAGGAACATTCCAGATACCGGAAACAGCAAATTCAAAGGCCCCGAGGTGGCAGGGTACTTGTCTGAGGGTCAGCAAGGGAGCCAGTGTGGCCACAGTGGAGTACGGAAAGACGGGCGAGATGCAATCAATGAGGAAAGGCACGGCTAGATCCAAAGGGCCCTGGAGACCACTGCTGGGATTTTAGCTCTTCCAATTAGAAAAAAAAAAATCAATGCAAGTTCTTCCAGATTGGCAGGACTCTAACAGGGCAGTGGTACAGCAAAAATTAAGCAGTCACCATAACTCTGACAGAACTATGCCTACGTGGACAGGGTCATTGGAGAGGGCGGCTGTGTGCCTCATAAGGTACCTGGGTCAAGGGCAAATAATGCTAAGATCCACTGCATCTGCTCCGGCTTTAGGTAGCTCCCACATTTTTAAGAAGTTTTAGATGTCAGGCAAAATAAATCAGAAACTTTTTTTTAAGATTTCTTATTTATTTATTTGTTAGAGAGAGAGAAAGAGCAAGAGAGAGAGCAAGAGCACAAGCAGGGGGAGCTGCAGGCAGAGGGAGAAGCAGACTCCCTGCTGAGTAAGGAGTCCGATGCGGGACTCGATCACAGGACTACAGGATCATGACCTGAGGCGAAGGCAGACACTTAACCAACTGAGCCACCCAGGTGCCCCAGAATAAATCAGAAACTTACAGCAAATGTAAATGTGACCTCTTTCTGCCAATTTAGAACCAACTGCCATACTATCCTGACCAATCTGGTTATTATCCAGAAACCTCTACTGCAAACCCCAAATTCTCTCTTCCTCCAGCAGCCTACAACAGAATGACTCTATCCAGTTTCAGTTGCTAAAAACAGCCAGCAATATTTTCATAGGCCTTTCAGCCTGCCTGACAGTTCCCCAAACTTACCTTAACAGGTTCTGCCAGATCGATAAAGGCTCTAAGCCTAAAGGCACCACTCTCCCTCTCTCTTTCCCTTGAGAAAGCTGGCTAATGTGCCCTTGGTTGCGGATGCCACCTCTCGGAATACTATTTGCTGTGACGGCATGAACTGTTTGCTATGTAGGGCTTACTGTTAAACTTAAAAATAAATTTAATACAAACTGTACTGAATTACAAAATGGTGAAGACAGGACTAGTAAACTACCACTTAAAGTGACTAGATAATCCACACCCCAGTCTGCTATGTCGTAAGACAGAAGACCCAATGGAAATTCACAGACCTCAGTAATGAGAGAGAATGAACATTACTCATTTTTAGATCCTAGGCTAAAAGTGATCTAGAATCTAAACTAGGTTCTAGGTAACCAACATACAGTCTCAGATTAGTTAGCAGCAAATCAGAAATCAAATGGGTTCACAGGTGTGCTTATGGTCTCCCCGCTGTATTATCGAACCTTAACGTGGACAAAAGGAGGGCATACAGCTTCCAAGATGCCTAGGCACACGAACAGGCCACCACGTGCAGACGTCGGCTCCGACCAGTTTTACTGGGGCAACAGATCAGACATAGAAGGGGCAGAAATCATTCTCAGGAGCACCAGCTATGGAATTGAGAAGTTTTGTGCTTTCAGCCTTCCAACTCCTTCAATGGCTTCTGCTGTTACCACAGCGAGGACCACCATTTCTTCACACACTTCTCAAAAATGATTAAATAATATTTTCCTTGGTCTCCAAACTGGAACTCATTCTAAGTACATTTACCAGTGTCTCTATTTCTAACCACTTTTTCTACTTAAAATTAGAACAATAAAACTGACATCTATTTGCAGTGCACACAAATAAATGTCCTTCCATAAATTTAGGCTTTCCTGAAGTGGACTGAAAGGGAAAATGAATTCAGACTGAACATATTTTCATTACAGGCCCACCTAACTAATTTTCAGGCCCTATGAACCTTGATTCAGAAAGAAACTTGTTCTGTAACTGCAAGCTGTAGAACTAGGATCTACACATAGAATTTAGAGGAAAACATATTTTAGTTCAATAGAAATAATTTAACAGTTTTAAGATGAACGGGCCACCTTAGGGTAGTAAATCACTAGTAGTATTCATGTAGATGTTGAGATGCTATGACTGCTAATACAGGGTAAACTCCATCAGAAACAGGGCTTGGGGCTGGACGGCTCAGTCGGTTAAGCGTATGACTCTTGGTTTCGGGTCAGGTCATGATCTCAGGATTGTGAGATGGAGCCCTAGGTGGGCTCCGCCGCTCAGCACAGAGTCTGCTTGAGAGTCTCTTTTTCCCTCTCCTTTTGCCCCTTCCCCCTCTTGCTCTCACTCTCAAATAAATAAATCTTAAAAAAAAAATAGAACTTGAAAGTTTTATTTTCAAGGTGTATGGACCTCAATACCATGAAACCTATGCATAACTCCTACATAAAATTTGTGAATAAAGCAAATTATTTTAGCTCAATGAACATGATGCTACAGCAAAATATGAGAGTGTAAATATGAATGAGGGCAGGATATGGCTCTCAAGTGGGCTTCAATTCAGCTGAGAAAAATCCCAGTGAGCTCTCCTTAATTCCAAGTCATGATGTAGTGTAAAGCTTTAAGGCTTTGCATAAAGATTATTAGCCATAATGAGATCTTAGGGACTAGAAAGAGGTACCTACTTTTTATTCAGAATTCAAAGTCCCCTACTACATAAAGATCACAACGTTACATCTACTTTCCAATTATTTATCAAATCAAAACCACAAAATTGATTCCATTTTTCATTATCGACTCCTAACTTACCATCATGATATCAAGATGGCTGGGATTTTAACAGATGAAAACCCACAAATCACTTTTATTACCACTTTAGAACTACTGTGTGAAATTCATTATTTGCTCAGGATTTGCAGCTTGGGCCTCTGTTACTTGAGTAATCTGATCTTAGAGACCCTCCCCCCCCCTTTTTTTTAAGATTTTGTTTATTTGACAGAGAGAGAGACAGCCAGCGAGAGAGGGAGCACAAGCAGGCTCCCAGTGGAGAAGCCTGACACGGGACTCAATCCCAGAACACTGGGATCACGCCCTGAGCCGAAGGCAGACGCTTAACGACTGAGCCACCCAGGAGCCCCCAGAGACCCTTTTTTTATGAGGAACTAGGTCCCAAGCTTGGGTGTTTTGAGAACTGAATTCTAGATTTCAGGAACAACTGTGTCCGGCCATTGACGCCAGATTTATGATCCATTGGACCATCTCTGCTTATCAGAATACAGAATTCTTGTCTACTGCTTATGGGTGGTTATTCAAACAGGGCAATTGCTATTAATAGATATATATTCTAAAATAGAGTCTCAGAAGCCAGTAGTTGAGGGCCAGTTACAGAAAGACAAAAGATACTGCCTAGAATCTTGATTACCTTAATAAAAAGGATAAGGAGTATTCTCATCAGGGATAACCTAGTAAAAAAAAAAGCAATATCTAGTATATAAGATACTCTAATTTCTCAGATGAGACATGAAAAGTACATCAAATTTGAAGCAGCAATCACAGAAAGTAATTTTCTCTTTCTTTGGTAGTAAAATGTTTTCATCCTTCATAACCAAGCCTCCATGACCTACATATTGCTAATGGAATATTTCAGGTTTTGTCCTGTCTACAGGGGTTATTTTCAGCACTGGATCTATCTGTCCGACCTGGGAATCTCTTATAGTTCCCATAAAATCTACCACTTCAAGGACTCCACAGCTATTCAAGCAGCATGCAGTCCCATAAAAGCAATCAGAGTGCACAGTCCTCAACTGTGGATCCTGAAAGACCAAAGGAGGTTTTTAACACTGAACTGGTTTGGCTTGCACAACAGTCAAGAAAACTCAGCAAATGCCAAGCTGGTTAGCTTCATCTGATGGAAGCTGCTGAAAAGGTCTTCCATTTGGAAGCATTTATCAGTTTTTCTGGTATAATAGCTACAGCTGTGGGCTTTCTGAGTGTGAACTGACATATGTAAGCCATGAAATATCAGGGACAGGCACCATCTGCAACTGATTGTCTCACAGGCTGGGACTCAAATGTAGGAGTACAAGGGACAGAATTTTTTCAAGGCCATACACTGGCCAAAAAAAAAAAAAAAAAAAAAAAAAGCCCTTTTGGTTGACTAAGATCTTAAAGATATGCGTAAATAGGACTGTAAGATTGTGTTCTCTGCAGCTGAGATCTTTAGCACTTTCTGCCCTAATTATTCAAAGGTTAAAATGAAAGAAGTTGTTTTAGAAGAGACATTCAAAGAAAAAAACTAAGAGACATTTTTGCTAATATTCATCCTATCAAACAATACTTATGTGGGGTTTAAAGGCGAGAGATCAATAACAAACACCATATACAGGAAAAACCCAATCCTTTATCCATGGGTTTACCTCTAAGGCTCCTAATTATAAAGTGGTATAGAAGGAAGGAAGAATTTTTATAAAGGTGCTATCAAGACTTTCAGGTAAAGATAGTAGACTGAAAATCACAATAATAAAAATAATAAAATCACATAATTAAAGAAAAAAATTTAAAGGTATAAATTATAAAGACAGGGAAGGAAAAAAATACAATAGCAACAAAATCTTGGTGACTGCAAAAGACATGGATTAGCACCACCACCACAATTCTCAAAGGCTCGGGACTGGCAGCACATCTGGAACTGTATGGAAGGGAAAGAAAGAGGATTAAGACGCTGTTGGAGTCCCAGATGCCCACCACCACTCTAACCTACCTTAGCCCCTCAGCAAAAAAGTAAAGATTAATTCTTTTAGAGGATAAAATACATGGTACTTTGAAGGGGATGCCAGACATGGCTGAGGGGTGGTGGATTCAGTGAATTTATGCATAATGAATACTGAGACTCTCCAGCCATCTTTCCCAATTTAGCTGCCAGAAAGCTGGCAGAAAGCCTTTATATTCTAGACAAGAGAGTCAAAGATAATTTTTGGAAGAAGTAAGCCAGCCCAAGAAGATAGACGTGAAAGTATAGAGGATTCTAGCTGCCCTCAGTGATGAGTAAACTGTAGCTCTGGTCCTGAGTCTCATGGTTTGGAAAGCCATACTATACTCTGATCTTCCTCTGGCCTCCCTGCAACCCACGGACAGAAGAACCATCAGGACCAAAGACATGTGCCCAGAGAGAACATACAAAATCTCCTGGCAGACAGACCCAGGTCCTGCTTGAGATACTTCTAATCATTTTTCCTGAAGGTCAGTAAGCATACCCTTAGGTCCAAGGGATGGCCAAAGGGTAGAGATGGGATGAAGGAGAGTAGGATGCGAAGCAGGGTTCTCCAGTTGTACTCCTGAGTGGACAAATGGGGAATTTTAGCAAAGAACCAAATGAAAATCCTAGAAATGAAAAGTACAACATGTGAAATGAAAATTATAGTGGATGAATTTAACAGAAGGCTATAGCCTACAGAAGAATGAGTTGTTATACTTGAAGATAGATCAATAGGAATTATCCAACATGAAAAACAGAGAGAGAGAGAAGATAAAAAGAACAGTTTCAGTGATCTGAGGGACAATATCAAGTGGTCTTACATTTGTGTAACTGGAGTTTCAGAAGGAGAGAGAGAACTGGGCAGGAAAAATTTGAAGAAATAATTGTAAAATTTCCCCAAATTTGGGAGAAACTATTGACTTATAGATCCAAGAAGGTCAGTGAACCCTCAGCCAGATAAATACAAAGAAAACACCTAGGTACATAATGTTAAATTGTTGAAAACCAAAGATAAAAGAAAAAGAGAGGGAACCCACAGATCAGCACTGTCCAAGAAAACTTTCTGCGAAGGTGGAAATGTTCTGCTTCCATAATGCCCAACCTAGTTACTACTCGCCACATGTGCATCTGAAATGTGACCAACGCAACTGAGGAAATGAGATTTTTATTTTATTTAATTTTAATTAATTTCAATGTATATAGCCACATATGGCTAGTGCCCCTCACAATAAACAGTGTAGCCAAAGAGAATTATGAGATATCGAGCCATCCTAACATGTGCACTTTAGTGATTCAAACAACAGTAACAATAAAACCAACAAAACAGCTTAAGGTACTGAGATAACTGGAAACCTCAACACTGGGTACTTCATGTTAAGGAATTCTTGTTAATTTTTTAGTGTGAACAACAGTTATTGTGGCTATATTTTTTAAAAGAAACCTTCTGCTTTAAAGATATATATTGAGGGGCGCCTGGGTGGCGCAGTCGTTAAAGCGTCTGCCTTCGGCTCAGGGCGTGATCCTGGCGATCCGGGATCGAGTCCCACATCAGGCTCTTCCGCTGTGAGCCTGCTTCTTCCTCTCCCACTCCCCCTGCTGTGTTCCCTCTCTCGCTGGCTGTCTCTCTGTCACATAAATAAATAAAATCTTTAAAAAAAAAAAAAAAAAAAAAAAAAAAAAAAAAAAAAAAATAAAGATATATATTGAAATTTTATAGATGAAATGATACGTCTGAGATTTGCCTCAAAATATTATGGAGTAGGGCTGTGGACAGGGGTATAGATGAAACAATCTTAACTACAGATAATCACTGAAGCTCAACGATGGGTATGGTATACAGGTACTCATGACACTCTTCTGTTTACTTTTGTAATGTTAAGAATTTTCTATAGAATGTTTTTAGAAAATAAAACGAAGAAAGAGATAGAAAATAAAGAGGGAAAAACAGGGATTGGCTCAGAAGAGTCAACATACAAACAACAAGACTTCTAATAAGAGAAACAGAAAATAAAGGGAGACTTACAAAAGTTAAAAAAAAAACATTCCCAGAACTGAGGGCTACAAGTTTCCACTGTGAAAGAGCCCAATGAGTACCTAGTACAATGGGTGAAAAGGGACTCATACCTCTTGAGGGGCATCATTATGAAATTTCGGAATATGAGGGCTAAAGAAAGGATCTTACAAGCTTCCAATGAGAAAGAACACAGTACAGAAAAAAATCAAGAATCAGAATGGCATCAGACTAGAAGGAAAATGATTTCTAACCTAGATATACAGAAGCTGTCGAAAAGTGAAGAAGACATTTTAAAACATGTTAAACTTCAAAAACTTTATTCTCTAACAGACCCATCCTCAGGAAGCTACCAGAGGATGTTTTTCATCAAAATGAGGAAGTAAACAAAGAAAAGACCCATATACTAGGAGACCCAACATAAGAGAGGTGAAGGCAATGAACCACAAAATGATGATGAAGGGAGATCCCAGGATGACAGCCATCTTTCACACATAAGAAAACCAATCCAGAAGAGAGCAGATCAAAAGACTCCAGAGGGGACTTCAAGAAAATGAAAGTGATAGACCCTTCTGATCTCATGGGTAGTTGGGACTGAATTATAGTTAAGAACACAAAAAATTAAGCAAAGAATTAGAGACAGGTATTAACAGGTAAGTATCTGACTACTTACAAAAAGTTTTATGGAGAAAAAAAATAATTGCACTTTATAGCTCAGTTTTGAAGTATAGTCCTAATACCGTAAACACTGGGGGTGCCTGGGTGACTCAGTCTGTTAAGTGTCTGACTCTTGGTTTTGGCTAGGGTCATGATCTCAGGGTCATGGGATCGAGCCCCACGTCGGGCTCCCTGCTCAACGGGGAGTCTGCTTGTCCCTCTCCCTCTGCTCCCCCCACCTTGAATAAATACATAAAATCTTTTTAAAAAATAATGTAAACATTGAACTCTGATTAAAGTAAATTCTGAGCTAGCTCTGTCAGGAAAATAGGATAGGACATAGGCATGAAGAGGACATCAGTGAGTGCAGAAAGATGTCAAGGAACACCTAAAATGGAAAAATCCAGAAGTCACAATACAAGCATGTTACTGAGAGAGGTAAATGCAAAAAGTCAATTGCAAGAAGAGAGGCTGACTATGGAAACAGAAAACTGGGGCCACGTTGGGGAGAGAAGGCTGGGGACTGGGTTCTTCTGAACTAACTATAGAACTAGTTGACTCTTTAAATTGCTTTTAGGGACGCCTGGGTGGCTCAGTCGTTAAGCATCTGCCTTTGGCTCAGGTCATGATCCTGGGGTCCTGGAATTGATTACCACATGGGGCTCCTTGCTCAGCGGGGAGCCTGCTTCTCCCTCTGCCTGCTCTGCCTGCTGTTCCCCTTGCTTGTGCTCTCTCTGATAAATAAATTAAATATTTTTAAAAAATTGTTTTTAAAACTCTGGACAAAATTAAAACCAATTATCTCATAAGGGTTTATAGCCCAGTGAGAAAGGAAGCCAAGCAGCTGTGAGAACTCTACAGCATCTGTGCAAAGCCCAGGATGAACACATGTTCTGTCATATGTCTATTGTCTTTTTGCAGACACTGCCTTGAAGAAGCAGTCACTTGCCAGGTGTCAAGTCTGAAGAAGTATATTGGGAAAATGTTTCTAAGCAACTAACACAGATGCAATGAAAGTCAAGGATATCAGAGTCAGAGAAGACTCATTTAGAAGTAATTCATTTAGACATTTGTTAATGTTTTTGTTTTATTTAAATAGAGGGAATCGATTCTTTTAAAAGGATACAATTGTATGCTATAAATAAACTCAAGAGAAGAGCCCACCAGAGGCAAGCTAATTTTGTGTACTATTTATAAACTGGATTCTCAAAGGCTTTAACAACTAACATCGGTACAGCAAGAGATATTCTCTAAACTCACATCTCTACTAGGTACTTAATTCTTGTCTCTAAGGTAGAATCTATTTTGCATTTTAAGAGAGAACAGTGTCTTTGTAACCTTTCAAGTGTTTCAGACGGACTATAAGCCAGTAAGTTGTTTGATGAGCACTGTAATGAAGCATTTTTGTACTAAGTGCTACATGACCGTTCTGGTGGCTGGGTTTATTTGTCCTATATATTGATATAAAATTAGCCAAAACACTTTAACCCACACTGCCTTCAAAATTTTGTTTCCTCAAACTCCAAACATTTTTTCCTTTCCTGATTCTATGGTCTGAAGTAGAAAAGAACTAATTTTCCGATGAGTTCTTGAATTTAAACACTATGCAAGTATATGTTTAAATGCCAATCAATCTTAACCTGGTTTTATCTGGATCTTTATGATTTAAGCTTGTTGGAGTTAATATTTGATTCTTTTTGTTTCTACTGGGACAAGGGCAGAATGGAAGCTGAAATCTAAAGTAAACCACACACCTTAAGCTAGCCATTACTTACTCTTTCTTTCTTTTTCTTCCTTTTTTTTTTTTTTTTTTTTTAATTTATATGACAGAGAGAGAGAGACAGCCAGCGAGAGAGGGAACACAAGCGGGGGGAGTGGGAGAGGAAGAAGCAGGCTCCCAGCGGAGCAGGGAGCCTAATGCCGGGCTTGATCCCAGGACTCCGGGATCACACCCTGAGCTGAAGGCAGACGCTTAACAACGGAGCCACCCAGGCGCTCCTAGCCATTACTTTCAACTAGCACCAGCAGACATTAAATAGAGCTGCTCATGGGGGGGGGGGGGGAGTGTTTCTTTTTTAAGTTTTTGCTTATCTTCTCAACTGGGAAATGTCAATTAATGAGAAAATAGCCATAATTATGATATCCTTGAAAGAAGATGTAAAATTTTTAAAAGGCTATTTCTTATAACTTCAGGTTTGCAAAAACAAAAAATATACTAGTCCCAATCAATACTTTTGAGGGAAGGATTTGGACTAAGATTCAACTGCTCTTATGAGGGTTCCTTATTCGGTATGCTCATCTCACTGAATGAGAAACTGAAATGCAAATAGGAAGGTAAATTGACTTTCATTTATTTATTGTTTCCTTTTTGTTTTAAAAGCAGAAAAATTTGCCCTGGTTTCTGTGACCCAAATTCCCCTTCCTATTTCTACAGTAAAGCATTCTTGCATTCATGCTGACTGTCCTCAAATACTGTGCTGGAGGCTCTACGGGCCAACAGGAGGTTAGATTTCAATGAAAAAGGAGCAGGTGTAGATTTGGGTTAGTTCCTTACTTCAGGATTCTGTGCTGGAAAAGCCCCTTAACACACTGCTCTCATCATAGTAGCAGCCAATTCCATCTGCACAGTAATCCTTGTTTTGCTCTTCTAGTCTGAGCCAAGTTCTTTCATGACTCACTCATCTTTGCTCCAAATCATTATACCCTTTGCAGAGAAAGAGGCATCCACTAACTGTGGCAACAAGGTAGTGAACTGGTGAACAGGCTTGGTGAGCTGGTATTTAAACTACTGAAGAACATTAATCTTAACTCCAAGTAATTGTACTGTTGATGTCTCACCATTAGTACTAGGATTCACACTGGTATTTCCAGAAGATTGAGCAATGGTATCCCACCTGTCTTGACTGAAAGTGGAAGGTTGATATTTTTCTTTAATCATTTTAAACGTATTTTGTATTTTTAGTCTCATTCAGACTATTCATTTCAAGCTCTTGGTGGAAGGGGAATACTCATCCTCTGTCTGCTGTGTCTTCTGTCTTTCATTGTACACCTTTCCCTCTTTTTATGGTTCAATTTATGAGCTTTCCTTTTTTTTTTTTTTTTTTTAAGATTTTATTTATTTGAGAGAGAGTGAGCAAGCACAAGTGAGGCGGAGGGGCAGAAGGAGTGGGAGAAGCAGGCTCCCTGCTCAGCAGGGAGCCCAATGGGGGGCTCAATCCCAGGACCCTGAGATCATGACCCGAGCCGAAAGCAGATGCTCAACTGACTGAGCCACCAAGGTGCCTCTGTGAGCTCATTTTCAAAAGAGATTTTCTTTTCAAGTGGGAGTCCTGACGGCCCTGAAGTTTACAGCTGCTACAAAACGACTGCTTTGCAATTGCTTCTGCCAGGTACCGTGGATTTCACCAGTCCTGGACCAATTTTACATTAATTTATTGGTTTGGAGAACACTGTACCTACATATCTTGTATAAATTTGGACTATATGCCCATATATTATGCCATGTATGGAAAAATACTGGGCTCTGGATTTCTCATAAGAGGGCATCCAGAACACTGGTCAGAGAGAAACTTTTCCATCACCTGCCTTCCTGGAAACACTTCCCAGTTCCCCCTCCACTGAGGGAGTTACCCTTCCAGGGTATCAGCTCTGAGCAGAGATCAGTTACAGTTCCCAATCTTAGGTGGACCCAGGGCTGTCTTTCTTGTCCTTGTGAGCATTTAAAAATCCACAACATCTAGGGCTTTTATCTGTATTAATAACCCTTTGATACCGCTACACTTGAGCTTACAAGCTTACTAGTCCGCCTTCATGTTGCTTGAACCCCAGAAGGCTTATATTTCAAAGAGAAATTCAAAACAGATGAAAACTGAATGAAACTCTCAGCTAGTACTTAAGCATTCTAAAAAATTCAGTATTTTCAAGATCGAGAGGCTCTTGTAGACCTGATAAAGTTCTGAGCTCCTCTAAGATGCTGCGACTTATCATAGTTATGTGCTAATAGGGGCCTTTATATCCAAATAACTATATTTGTGGTTGTGTTCAAATATAACTTCTACATAAATCTATTCTCATATAAATGACAAATTCGCTACAAAAGTCTTTAGAGAAAAGGTCTGTAAATAAGATCTTACAAAAGTTTCTAAATGTTTGTTGAGTAAAAGAATGAGTAACTTCCTATGTAAAGGTATGACTTTTTTTTTTTTTTAAAGTAGGCTCCACGCCCAGCATGGCGTACGAACTCATGATTGTGAGATCAAGACCCAAGCTGAGACCAAGAGGGGGATGTGCTTAATGGACTGAGCCACCCACACACCCCAATCTGTTTTTATTTTTAAATTAAACTCTACACCCAATGTGAGGCTTGAAATAATGACCCCAAGATCAAGAGTCGCATGATCTACCAAATGAGCCAGCCAGGCACCAATATGACTTCTTCTTTTTTTTTTTTTTTTTTAAATAAAATAAGGGGCACCTGTGTGGCTCGGTCAGTTAAGCAAGTGACTCTTGATTTCAGCTAAGGTCATGATCTAAGCTAGGTTAGGATATCAAGCCCTGAGTTGGGCTCCTTGCTCGGTGTGGAGCCTGCTTAAGATTCTCTCTCCCCGGGGCGCCTGGGTGGCACAGCGGTTAAGCGCGTCTGCCTTCGGCTCAGGGCGTGATCCTGGCGTTGTGGGATCGAGCCCCATATCAGGCTCCTCTGCTGTGAGCCTGCTTCTTCCTCTCCCACTCCCCCTGCTTGTGTTCCCTCTCTCGCTGGCTGTCTCTATCTCTGTCGAATAAATAAATAAAATCTTTAAAAAAAAAAAAAAAAAAAAAAAAGATTCTCTCTCCCCCTCTGCCCCTCCCCTGTGCTCTCTAAATAAACAAATAAACAAACTCTTCTCCGTAGTTATTTCAAATCTGAATATTCCATGACCAAATCTAACATGAGGAAGAGAGAGAGGTTATTTTATATATAAACGAAATAAAATTGGAAAGGTATCAAGTTGCACCCCCTGAGTGAAGTAAAACTCTAACCTGCAGGTTATTCAGAGGTTCCATCTTCATGACTGGGCCCAAGGTGTTGAGAGGCAGCGAGACATCAATGCTCTGGTTTGGCATCAGTGGTGTATGGATGGCCAGAGGAGTGCTGGGGATGACACCAAAGCTAGGAAAGAGGATGAAAAAATTCCAAAGGTTAATGAGGAGGCAAGATTTAGCCACATCTTTGGGTTTCAATGGCTCTTTACTCCACTTGAACATAATTTTTAATAAAATTAAATGGAAGAAATAATAGAACCAAGATGCTTAATTCTAATTTGCTGTAACACTGATTTCAGTATAACCTGTTTCGCATTAAATAGATTTGAGAAAGGAGAAAACATTCGTTAAGTACGAATTGCTCTGCTAGTTTATGTCTCACACCACTAGAGGGACAGATTTAATAAGTTTCTTTCTCTCTTTTTTTTTTTTGAAAAAAACATCTTTCCTTAGAAAATCCCTGGGAGAAAGAAGACTTAAGAACACACACCCTGTAAAGTACAATAAACTGACATTATTTCACTAGCTTGATGACCTGCCTCAGCAATCCAGAAGATGGATTACTGGTAATTCTAATTTTCTTTTTTGTTTACCTACGTAAGACACAATCACTGGAAAAGAGCCAGTGAAAGTGAAGCAAAATTGATTGGCTTAGACATTCCAAATGACTAGGACAAGCTGGTCACTTTCCAGCCCTAAGTCAAGGAGTGTGTACCCACTACTTTGACTTCATGGAGAAGCCTGTCTAATAACAATAAAAGAATAGTAAAGAGATGGGAAAAACCTGAGTCTGGAGTTACATAAATAACAAATACATATGAGAGCAGACGTGTTTTGTTTTTGCTTTTGTTTTTTGTTTGTTTGTTTGTTTGAGAGAGTGGGCATGCACCAGCGGAAGGGAGAACATACCCAAGCAGGGAGGAGAGGAGGGGCAGAGGGAGAGACAGAATCTTAAAAGCAGGCTCCATGCGCAGCATAGGGCTCAATCTCATGACCCTGAGATCATGACCTAAGCTGAAATCAAGAGGACAGATATATCTTATGTACAAGAAATAAAAGAATTTCAAATAGAATGAGTATAAAGGGAAAAGTAGGCCTACAGGTGTAACAAATACACAAATGAACGATATAAATTTATACTGAATTTGTGTTCTAATTAGCCTCAGGAAGGCAGATGGGGCTATAATATTTATAAAATAAACTACAGAGTTTATAAACGTATTATATGTAACTACGGAATTTATACAGGTAATATCTTTCAAGAGTCACAGGATGGCAGAAAAACATTTTCTTTTTCCTAAACTATGCTTTAGGATATCAAAATGTAATAATAAAGTGATCCTGAGAATACACATCACTCATTTTGGTATAACATTCATAGAGCAAACAACCGTTCTGCTCTTTTGATCTTGCTCTCATGGTCAGCAGTCTCTGAAGGCAGTGCTGGGATAGAAACAGGGCAGCAGCTTAGCTCCTAATCTTCCAATTGCTCCTCTTAGAAATGATACAGAAGAAACAAAGAGGGAAAAATTCCTTACTAATCTACAACTTCACCTTCTGCAAAACTACAAGACTGAGAAAACCTACAAGCTCCCAATTCTGTTTACGTGTGGCCGAAGCACATGAGATCAGCAGAACTGGTGAGAGAAGCTCTGGAGGTGCAGTAGGGAGGCACAGAGAGTTCAGAGGCAACCAGTGCTAGCGGGCCTCAGATACTGACCATAAATATCCATTCTCAGAAGAGAAACCCATTCCAGGTGCCAAGCACTACTGAGTAAGGCAAATACCAAACAGGTCAGGTGAAGAAAGAAGGTGGAAAGTCCCCAGGGGGGCCGGGAGGTGACAGAGCTCAAGAACATCTTCTAAGCGGAAATAGATACCTTGGAAGACAGGGCTGTGTTCCTCTGAGGCAGAAACCAGTAAGAGAATCTGTAGAGCTCAGGACTGAAATACAGTTTTCTTTAATAAAGTCAGGTTCTCAGAGGCAGAGGAGCTGTGGCCACACCACAGCAAAGGACGGAGGGTCCCTGAGTAGCAAAGCCTAACAAAGTGACCCTGGCTTATCTTCCTCGTCTACAGGGGCCTCCTGCTAATTGCAGTCCTGCAAATTCCAGCTCATTCAGATAGGAGTATCTAAATGGTATAAGCACAGCACACACTCAAAGACGCTATTACAAAAAGGTGGAAAAACAGCAGTACAAAGCTTACTGACAAACAAAACATACTTGAAAATAATTTGCCATAAAAACAATGGAAATTATGGGGGCGCCTGGGTGGCTCACACATGCTCTGTCTCTCTCAAAAAAATAAAATCTTAAAAAAAAAAAAAGGAAGTAATGAAACGTTTACACAGAAGTTAATGGAAAAATACCCTTAATAAAGGAATTGCAGTCACCAAAGGAGAACACGTAACAGTGAAGGAAGCACTTGGGGAAGAGATGGCTAGACGAGAGGAGAAGGTAAAGGACAGTCAATAAAACTCAGGAAAAAAATAAGAGAAAAGAATAAACCATGTCAGAAATGCTCAAAACTACATCAAGAACACAGATGCAAAAAAATACTCAACAAAATCTTAGCAAATCAAATTCAGCAATACATAAAAATAGACAATATATCCTGACCAGACAGGATTTATCCATAGAATATGAGACTGGGGTAGCATTCAAAAAAATCAATCACTGTAATCCATCATATAAATAAACTAAAAAAGAATCACATGATCACATCAATAAATGCAGCATCTGACATTAATAAATTAAATTATAACAAATCAATAATAAAGGAATTGTAATAAATTAATAATAATTAATAATTTAATACCCACTCACAGTAAAACTCAACAAACTAGGAAGAGAAGGGAACTCCCTCAACCTCCATGAAAAACCTACAGTTAACACTGCACATAATGGTGAAAGACTGAATGCTTTCCCCCAGAGAATTAGAACATGACAAAGAGGTCCCTTCTTACCACATGCACTCAACATTTACTGCAGATCCTAGTATAGTCAGGCAAGAAAAGAAAAGGCATTAAGACTGAAAAGGAAAAGATAAAACTGTCTCTATTCACAGACAAAATGATTGATCTATGTAGAAAACTAAGGAATCTACAAGAAAGCTACTAGAACTAATTAGGGAATTTAACAAAGTTGCACGATATTAGTTCAACATACAAAAATCAATTCTACTTCTATATACCAGGAAGAAACAAATATTAATATGAGAAGAATGCTATTTACTATACCATCAAAACTATGACATACTTAAATTTGACAACAGACATGCAAGATCTGTACATGAGAAATTATAAAACGGTGCAGAGAGAAGTTAAAGATGATAAAGCAAGCTGATGGATTAGAACTCAGTATTGTTTGATGTCAATTTTCTCCCAAACTGATCTACATTCTAAGTCAAAATCCCAGCAGGCAAAGGACCTAGAATAACCAAAACAATTTTGAAAAAGAGCAAAGATGGAGAGTTTGTACTATCTGATTTCAAGGCTTACTATGGAAAAAACAAGTTTACTTTGACTCTCTTACTTTACACCATATTTAAAAATTATCTCAAAATGGATTATATGAGTTAATGTAGGAGCTCAATCTATACCACTTCTGTTAAAAAAAAAACAAAAAACAACAGAAAAAAAGATCTTTGTATCCATGGACCAAAGATTTCTTAGAACACAAAGAGCATAAGCAATACAAAACTTTTTCTTTTCGAAAGAAACTGTTAAGAAAATAAAGTCACAAAAAATATTTGCAAGACATATATCTGACAAAAGATTTGTATCCACAATATATGAAGAACTGTTATTACTGGATAATAAAACTAAAAAAAGAAAGATTGAGCAGATAATTCACTAAAGATATAATGGTCAATACACTGATGAAAAAATTGCTCAATATCATTAGTCATTAGGGAAATGCAAATTAAAATGAGAAATTAAAATGCAAGTTACTACAAACTCATAAGAATGGCTAAAATTGGCAAATACCTGGAAATAGAAATAGTCTGACAAAAGGAAACACAGACTTTCTAGATACTTAAGTGATTTCTAATGTGCCAAACTTTTAATCTAGGGTATAAAAGTTATTCCCAAATGCTTAGAAATAAGTAAGACAATCACTGATAAAAGCTGTCACTGACAAATTTTATTAAATCTGCTTTAAGGGTCCAATTACTATTTTGTTAGGAACAAATTGATTATCTTGTATTTATGAACAAATGGACCTGCCATCAAACTTCAGCAGTTTCCTAAACCACGATATTTAATAAAAAACAGTGATGTTTCGTAACTATAAAAAAATCAATATTTACATCTTCACGCTCTCTTCCTTATTAAGGCAGAGAATACATTGCTAAAAGCACACTGTCAGGGCACCTGGGTGGCACAGCGGTTAAGCGTCTGCCTTCGGCTCAGGGCGTGATCCCGGTGTTATGGGATCGAGCCCCACATCAGGCTCTTCCGCTATGAGTCTGCTTCTTCCTCTCCCACTCCCCCTGCTTGTGTTCCCTCTCTCGCTGGCTGTCTCTATCTCTGTCGAATAAATAAATAAAATCTTTAAAATATAAATAAATAAAAAATAAAAAAATAAAAGCACACTGTCTGCCTATATTATTCAGCTAACAGGTATACTGACTATGTTTCAAAATTTTTTTTTTTTATGTTTCAAATTTTTTACATCAACCAAAGTATGTTCATTTTTCCCACCAAAACGTGGGCTTTGGATACTCACTTGTTTCATTCACTACTCTAGCCCCAGTACCTAGAAATGTCTGACACATAGATGCTACACAATTGTTTGTTGAATAAATAAATGGGTTTCAATTAAAAAAAAATTTTTTTTTGTAAATAGTTTATTAACAACTTTTTTAGTCCTAGAATCCTTTAAGAAGGCAATAAGTAAATTCTGGTTTCCTTTTTCCATATGAATGAGTTTCCCATCAAAATTCCGTAGGGCCTCCAGAGTGGAAGCTGACAAGTGAATAGACATGTAAGACCAGCTCTCACTCTACACCCAACATCTGTCAACATGAGAGTTTTTAACGTATTGCTAAAAATGGAACATTGGTTTTTTGGGACACAAGGCAAAATGTTGTTTCATGACCGAGCCAAGGACTCAGACTTCTTACCTATTCTTGTTAAACTGGATCGCAAAGTCTGTCATGTGCTGCAGAGCTTTGTTGGTGAAGTTCATTTCCATATAGATGTGCCCTTGGCGGTGAGTAAAAGTTCCGGAAATCTCCAAGCCTTTAGCTTTTACTGCAGGCAACCAGACCTAAAAGACAGTATAGAGCCCAATGGAACCACAGATGATTGATCTCGATGCTATTTGTTTTGAATATATAAAGATGAAATTAATATTTCGCTTCTTTAGGCAATTATGGTGATTTTTATACTATAAATATCAAGTCAGATGCAAAAGGCTCTGGATAGTCTCTAATTTTGAGATTGTTCTCAATTGAAGAACCAAACCAAACCAAACCCACATGAAAACAGTCTATGAATAACCCTGGCTAGTTCTCCATCTTCTGTTCAACTTGGTCATTTTACTGCTTGACTACTGCTACCAAATGTATATACAAGGCAAAGAGAAATTCCAACGAGTATAATGTGGTTATTTTTATTAGCACGTTTGGTAAAAGGCTTAAAAGGGAAGAAACTGAATCTACTAATGAAAATAGCATGTCTGTATCTTTGAAGACTTTTTTTTTTTAAATCATCACTAAAACCATTATCAGTAATCTTAAGGGAAAGGACCATGTCTTATGTATATTTTTAACTCTTGCTATAGTTTCTGCTAAATAGTACTTAGATGTGGCTTAAGTAATTTGAATGCCTATCTTCTCTACATAATCCATTACCCATCCCTGACCCTAGAACCTGTGATAATCCTGGACCATAAGAGTTAATTAAAAAAAAAATCAGGGGGTGCCTGGGTGGCTCAGTCCATGATCTCAGGGTCATGAGATGGAGCCCTGAGTTGGGCTCTGAACTCAGCGGGGAGTCTGCTTGAGATCCTCTCCCTCTCCTCTGCTCCTCCCCCTGCTCCTGTTCTAAAGATAAATAAATCTTAAACAAACAAACAAAAAAATCAGGAAATTCATTAACTGTTCTGACCATCTAAGACAGAATACCAAAGCATCAGCGGGTGGTTGCACAAACATGAAAACATATTCAGCCACACTAAAGAAAAAAAGGAAAGGAAGGAAGAAAATGAAATCAAACAACCATAAGATATTTTTCATCTATCAGAGGGTCAAAAATCCTAAAAGTCAGTAATACTCAACGGAGAATTTAAGCAATCTGGCACTCTGTACTGTGCTGCTGATGTTACCTTTTGGAAGGTAAGTGGAGAATGTCTATTTTAAAATGTTTAATGATCAAGCACACTGCAGGTTTACCCTATAACTATACTTATAAAAATATATCAGGATAAAAAAAATGTACGTATACCAGGATATACATACGCAAAGATGTTCACGGCAACACTGTAATAACAAAAAAAGGGGGGGGTGGTAGGACCAAGAGAATAACCTGTATGTCCACCAATAGGAGAATGATTAAATAAGTTGTGGCACATCAATACAGTGGATACAGATATTCGAAATAATATAGTAGAGGGAAAAAAAGATGCAAAGCAGTATATTCCACTGACCTAGTACTGTTAAAGAATACAGACATAAGTATATGCATAATCCTTTTCTTCTGGTAGGACACACAAGAGAGTTAATAGTGGCTATCTATGGGAAAGTGAGGACAGGGAAACTTAATTTTCTGTCTGCCATTTCTACATTACTTACATTTGTCATTTGTATGTATTACTTTAATGTTAGTAAACAAATGCATTAGATAATCTTTTAACCAATAGTTAAAAGTCTGTGGGATAATATCCAACACAGACCTAACAACCAAGTTACTGTATTGTGCCAAAATATTATGGCTCAGTTTTAAATCTTATTTTTGGTCACTCTATTCAGCAGCTGTGTAGACAAAGTTACGACCCTTGGAATGGACAGCTGGTCTACATCTCTGTAGTACGGATCCTCTAGAGTCAGATAGGCAGGCAGAGAATTCAGGAAACAAACAGGCATCTTGTCCCCCAGAAAGGCACAATTATAAGACACTGGGCCTAACCCAGATGGCACTATTCCCAAAGGCTGAAATAAGCTTCACTTACAGTGGTTTCCACTTTTGAAATTCAGTCTAAGCAGGACATTAAGCAAGGTTGAGACTAGAAAAGCACCAATGACAGAAACCTAAATCAGAACTCTAAAAAGGTACAATAAAATCCATGAAAGCCAAATGTGGACAACAGCACTCTGGAATCCATACGTAATACCAATCGAAAAGGGGATGGAAGGAAAGAGAAGTAAAAATGTTACTCCTCTATACTCCGTCCCCTACCCCACCTCTCACTGTTGCATTAGCTGGATTTACACTAGATTGACTTCAGTGTTGACAAACCAGACAATATTTCTAAGCAAAAGAACAAAACACAAATGTTTAATATTTCCAATTTTAAGTCTAATTATAAAAATAGTTAATGAGGATGCTACGGTGCTTTGTACTGCTGAATTTCAGGCTACTTTTCATCTTCCTCTTAAATCGTCTAGGACAAGGGCACAAACCCTGGATTTATTATCAGTGGAAGTAACAAAAAATGTTAAGTAATTCAGGTATTGTTCATTAAGAAAGTATCACTTTACTTACAGCCTTAGGAGCCACATATCCACCAGGTGCCATGCCTATTCCCGTGGAGAGTTCAAACAGGTCATTCAGACCACTGCTGACCACAGCAGGAGTAGGTGAAGGAGCAAAGGTTGCAGGCACTGATGAGGGGATGAAGGATTGTCCCACCTGCAGGGAAAAAGGGAAGGGGGGAACCAGGAAAAACAGATTAATAGCCCTTAACATGTTGATCTATATTTTAGTAGTATTGATAAAACAATAAGAACACACCATAATTACAATACTCTTGGAGTTGAAGTAGTATATTCTTTGTCCTCTTAATCATCACAGTTATTTTTTCATCATTGATAATATACAAACACTCTTTAGAAGTTCTATCAGAGAGTAATCAGTAGGACCAGGAACACAGTGATCCAAGATCTTTTCTGTTAGTTTCCAATTTTAGCTTCCATGATTCTGTGCAAAAGGCCTACAGGTACCCTAACGAAGGGGGAGTCTGTTTCTATAGAAAGAAGAAGCATCCAACTTAGAAAGCAGTTCTATTTCCACTTGGGTGCAGACAAGTTTTACTTTCCCACTTAGGCATAAATATCAGTAGGAAACTCTCCTGGGGGGGGGATGGATATTCATACCTCCCCACCTCAGTCACTTACGAGGAGAGTCTCCCTGAGTCCAGCCGACTCTCTCAAGTTCTTTGTAGATGACACTAGACAATAAGAGCATTCTCGAGTCAAGATGGGAGGTTCCATTTCCTTTAGCTCTTTAATGTCAGGAAGACAAAGATCTCTGCAGACACCAGAGCGCCAATCCCTAAAGATGTCCCTACACCACATGTGGTGTACGCCTCTGAAGAATCCAAGTAACCCTATGCTACTTTCTACTCTTCATATACTGCTATAGAGGTTTTGGAGTACAATGCTAGACAGCAGCGGTGGCTGGTCTGAGAATGTGTGCATAGGAAAGGCATCAAACAGGGGGCAGCGCATCCCATGGTGAAAAAAACGGATGGCACTTACTGCCGGACTTCCTCCAATGCCCCCGCCAAGGTCACTGCCAAGCTGAAAGAGAGAAAGGAGAGAGAGGAGAGAGAGGTAGAGTTCATTTAGCTAGGTACTAGATGCCCATATAGAATCTGTAAATTGCTCTACCAAGTTGCTGGAATACATGCTGTTCAACTTGACTCCCAAAGCCTAAAGAAATTCTAGATTGCCAAGAAATATCTCCTAGGGGAACCGAGTAGTGGTATTGATGGTGTGTGTGGGAGTTCTGAGAAAACTTGGAAAGAAGATGGAGCTGGGACATCTCAGGGATGTTTCAGATCCAATCTTCCTATTGGGGTACATAGGCACAAACCTAAGCCGGATTTAAAGAATTTACATATTCCAAGAAGCTCTACCTCCAAGCAGTAATGTCTTGAAAGTGTTTTATTTTTCCCCTAAAAAGAAATTTAAGGGAGAAAAAAAAAGAAAAGCAAAGAAAAACTAAAATGTGCCTTGATCTACAAAACCTGCTGTCCCACTGAGAAGGTGGGAACCAAACCAGTATGGAGCAATTTCAAGCTTCAAAAATTATAGGTGGAACAAGAATGATTTTGAGAATTTAGAACTTTCCTAAGAAAGAAAACAGCTGGGACAGGTCAAGATACCCTACCCGGGGAGGAAGCAGGAAGGCATGCAATGCTTCAAATCTCTTTCACAGTCGATAGTACTAAGGAGAAATGGCTGTGGGTTATCTGGAGATCATGTAAAAGGATGCTAACTATTGGAGAATCAGACAGACTTAATTAGCTAGGTGACAGGAAAATCATTCCACATGATTCTTAACCTGGGCTTTTTCCCCCTCAGTGCTCTAATTCATCCTGAAGTCAGGCTTCCACGACAAAAGCATTAAAGAAGAACTGAAGCTGAAAACAGCTGGCATGAAGAAACATAAAATATACACACAACTAACAGTGCTGTATAAAAAGCAAACACCACCTTTTTTGGCTACAGTTCCGCATTTGCCTCTTCCCTAGTTCTCACTGTGTATCTGAAATTCCTCTTTGAATCACCAAATGCCTTGTCTGCTCTACAAACACTGTTTCCGTTATTATCTGTCATTTAGTGGTAGAAACTTGGAAATCTTTGTGCTGTGGTTATGTTAAAAAGCAAAATTGTACTGGTTTTCACAATTTGAGAAAGAGGATTTATCTTCTCAGTGAAAAAATACATGAAACAGGGTTGCCAAAATCTAAAAAATAATCTACCCAGAAAAACACTGAGACCTATGACAAAATCCTGTTCCCACCATGACAGAAAATGGGCCAGGCAGGTGTTTTTCATAACTAGCACTAATAAGCATTCTCTGCGCTAAGCTACAGAGCACTCCAAACCTTGAAGAGCTGTTTCTAGAACCTGGTTCCTGAAGATTACTTAATGGTTGAAAATAAGCCAAAAATCACATGCGTAATATAAAAGGTCACCATGACGAAGAATTCAAACAACTGGAAAAGTCTGAAAGCAAACAGAAAAGATATCACACATCTGCTTTCTGTCTGGTTCTGGAATAGCACACAGCTGTAGCATGACATCTGAAAACCACCTTTAATTCAAATGAACACTTATATAACATCAACTGGATGCAAGGCACTACGGGGAATGTAAAGAGGTCAGGCAATGAGGGGAATGCATAGACGAATAAAAAACACTGGCAGGAGAACTACAACATGAATGCAAAACCACACAGAATATACTAAAACAAAACAAAACAAAAAGAGAGAGAGAAGTATTGAAGGGAAGAGCCTCCTTTTGGCTGAGGAATAATGAAAAGCTTCAAAGAGGGGGTAGTGTGGGATTATACAAGCAAAAAGGGGGAGGTTATTTCCCAAACAGCATGTACAAATGCCATAAAAAAACATGAATAAAAGCAGGATCAAGAAGAAGGAACAGTCCAATTAGACTGAGCACAGGGTAGATATGTGTAAAAAAAAGTCACAGAAAATAAGTTTGCAAAGGCAGGCTGATTATGGGAGGTCTTTAGTTTTTTAATTTCTCCTTCATAAAACCCTGGAAGGTTTCACAGAATAACAGTACTAATAACTACTACAGTTGTATTCTATCAACTATGGTTTTTAACCTTAGATACACTACTAAATCAACCACCTGTGTATGTATAAACTGGGGGGGGGGGAGCATTTAAAAAAATACTGATGCCAGAGTCTCACCCCCAGAGGTAGTGATTTAATTGTTCTGGGGTGGAGTCTGGGCATCAGAATTCTGAAAAGCTCTCCTAGTGATTCTAATGTATAGACAAGGTTGAAAACCAATGCCTTAGGTAATTAACTAATGTTTGGAATCAGAAAAGATTTACCTGTTTGAAAATGACTTTGGAGCTAACTCCTGAATAAAAAGAAAGCTAGAGCTTGAGGAGGAGAAGAAGAAAAACAAAAAAATCCTTAATAAGGAAGGGGAGGATGCGCCATGTCTCATTTGTCCTGATGCTTTGATCTGCTTTGACTTTCTAATGGACTTACCCCTTCTTCCCCTCAACCATTCTACTCCCTTCTGGCCAGGCTTACAACCTAAGCTTAAAAGAGATGGAATTCTGTATGGACCTGATTAGCACTCAGTGGCAAGAAAGTAAAAACACAGTGGAAGAGAAACAGTGGTTTTATCCAATATGCTAAATTCAATAAAAGGCATTGAGAAAAGGCACTCACTGGTGGTTTTATTTCCAAAGGAAATAAAGCCTATGTATAGCCCTTATTTTCTTAGATTTAATTCTTCTTATCTTTGAGTATTATATGAACATTATCCTAGCTGGATAAGATCTCAATGTACTCTCCCCACCATGCTGCTTGTCAATTTTATTCAAAAACATGAAAAAAACTGAAAAGCAATCCCAATAGTCTCACGCTTATGTTCAGTATATCTGATACAACTCAGCTTCAACACGGAATCAAGAACTCTATCTTAAGAGATAGGATCCAAAGGGTATTAAGAGACATGTAGCCAAAAATATAAAGGTTCACCTAACTGTGCTGTTATCCAGAGAGCAAAGGGAAAGGACAACTTCAATATATGTTTTCTACCTAGCAAAACTGAAACTTATTTAGACTTTATTCAGCATCTTTCCTTTTGATTGAAGAAGTTCCTGAGGGACGTTATCATCCTCCTCTCAGAAAATATGACAAGGGTGATAGCACAGTGATGGGCAAGAGTGACTAACAAAGAGATGTCAGCAAGGAAGGGAGCCAGTTACCCAAGGAGTGGCCTCTCCTGTGCACAGTGACCAGCAGGATAATGCAGACAGTAATCAAGAAAAAGAAAAGAAGCAACCTGGAAGGCTGAATAAAACAGAAAAGTTCTCACGTTGGCCTGAACTAGCCATTAACCATGTCAGTTCAGTTGCTGGTATTATCTAGAGTCAGAAAAGATTCATCTGCCTGGTCATACTTATCAGGTAGGGTACAAAATCAGCCAAACGAGGACTTGTAAACATTCGGTGATATGTTATCCAGGGAGCTGGTGGGAGCCAAGTAAAAAGGGCTAGGTGTGCAGGGCATGGCTTTAATCTCCATCTTAGGTGTCTAGCTACCATGTTTTCAGTGTCTCCTGGAGCTATCCACTTCCCACTGTTCCCAGGATTGCCTTACTAACGCTGCCATTTTCTCCATGAAGGAAATAATGTCAGGATAGAGGAAGACGAAGAAAGGCGAAGTGCCAATTTCAGCAAAAGAATATTTCAAATGCTGAAAATTGAGCAGAATTTTCCTAAAGGTGTGTAGCTAATACCCACGTCTAAATGGTGGCATGGTTAGTGGTATGCAAGCCATAGTGGTTTGGTTCCCCTAATCCCCAATCTAAATCATAGTAGTTGTAGTCATTAAATGGCAGTGAGAATAATACTAACATTTGGCTATTGCCAAAGAGTGGCCATTTTACCATCCCTGAAGCGGTGCTGAATTGGATTCGGTTTAGGCTGAAACACACAGTAATGTGTCCTTGCGTGTTAATCGAGTAACTGGATGGAAAGCAATGATTTCATGGTGACTTATTGTGACTTATGGGCTAAAGGGATTTCAGCACAGTTACATGCTGAACATGTAACTGCAACAGAGCCAGGCAGAGCCCAAAGGTTAAGGTGAGTCTGCCCACAGCTCTAGTTCAGCTAGATACCAAAAGGAAATAGCCTCATCCAATCAATGGCAAGATACTACAATAGCAGAAATACAGAGGAGAACTCATGAGTAAGGTTCTATAAGGCAACAAGTCCACCTGACTCCAAGAAAAGAAAGTCTTTTATAAAAAGAGTATCAAATGAGATGGCCACTAAGTAGACCAAAAGAAAAAAAAAATCTCACAAATGATCACAATGGCTGATCTTGGTTAGCCCCTTTCAGGTATGTACCTCTGACCAGTCCAAAATATACCTACCTTCTTCTAAACCTATGGTGAATAGAATATCTGAAGACATTCTCTTAATTAGAGGTGCAGATCTTAAGCTCAGAAATTTCTCTGCTTCTGTCCAGAGTTACTACCTTTTTCATTTGATGCTTTTCAGAATGGATTTAATTAAAGGGAGTCTAAAGGAATGCTTCCCGTCATATAGCTTACTGACAGCTCTATTATTCAGAAGTCAAAATAGAATGATGTAAAAATAGTATACAGCCATTCCCATCACAAACAATGAAGTTCAGACCAAAATCCTACTGGGGTCAAAAACATCAGTCTGTGTTTTTCCTATTAAGGTTTTAGATTTTAGAAGGCACACACCATCTTCTAGGTAAAAGTGTAATTTTCAGCTGTTTGGCTACAAATATTAATTTGTTCTTCAAAAGCTTTTCAGAAAAGCATCATAAGATATAACTAATTAAATTGGTGAAAAGAATCTGTAACCATGCAAAAGCTTTTAAAGTGATGGCTAAGAATGGACTCGATGTGGAATAGCATGAGTTGAGATCATATAAAGTCATCCATCCATCCTTGGCCTGATAACAAAAAAGGCTTATATCAACAGAAAAGTAGGGGGATGTAATAGAATACTTCCTGAGATGGGACAGGGAAAGAATGTGTCACTACTGGTCTCTTAGGTCCAACAGAACCCCAGGATGAGTACAGTAAAAATCCACAGGAGAAGCTCTGCATCCTGTTTCATTTTATGTCGCAATACTCACTACCCAAATCTATAGTTGTCACCTCTCTTTCCCCCACTAGGACATAAGCTTATAAGGCCTAGTCACTATATTCCCAGTACATAGAATAAAGTCCGATACAGACCAGCACTCAAATATTGATTCAGTGAATGAATGTTCTATTAACCATATAAGCAGGGCTATTGGCACTATTACTTCTTGGGGAGACAATTTTGAAATGAATCATTTTATTGGAAAAAATTATCACAAAATGGACAGAAGGCTGACGAAACTGTTTCATCAACTGGCCTAGGACATCCTATTGGCATCAACATTTCCAACACACAGGAATAGAACCAATTAGGGGAAAAAAGGACCCAGCCCCCATCCCAAGGCCAAAGTCTTTTCTAGAGAGGAAATGTATTATTGTCTGAACAGTTTTGACAGCAAGTTTTCAGCAGAAGAATGCCCTGGGCATCATTTATTGCTCTGCAAGCACTAGTGGTTTACTAGTGGTTTATATCACAGCTCACTGCCGAATAGATAAGAAGAAAAGATTTCATGGCTCTGCTTACAAGAGGGTAAGAGGAACAATCCTGTGCCTTTTGCTGCAAGATAGATGTACGAACTTAACCAGTCCCTCTTTTCACAAATGAATACACTTCTAGTCTTTCTCAAACGTTCATATGCCTCCTAGTGGCAAGCCAGCCCAAACTCATATAGCCAGAGGACATGAGAGGTACAGTGAGAAGAGGCATAGGGCAAACGAACTTTGGGTTCTGGCTTAAGCATTCATGCACTTTTACATTCTAAGCCTTAGAACAGCAGTGCTTAGTCTGTGTTTACTTTCCTTACCATCAGGTAAGAATGACACTGCAAGAGGGATGAGCCAAATTTATCCTGCAGCTACTAACGCATCCTGCACTCCGCTGTGTACTCCAAACACTGTGTACCCCCGTCTGAGAAGGACCAAAGTTAAGTGAGACTGGACTCTATTCTAGAAGATGATAATCACAAAACAAACTGGAGGAATCTCAGGAGAGTCTTGGGTTCAAATCTTGACTCTGAGATTTACTTGCTATGCCACCTTCAGTTTTCTGTGAAATGGGGCCCAATATAATTTCCTTGCAGAATTTTGGGGATTAGAAACTATAAAAGTTCTAAGCACAGGAAACTGGAATGGCAACAGAAACTCAGTATTGGGTAATTATTCCCCCAAACTGCCTGATAAAAAGAGAGTGGTTACAGAAATCACACTGAAGAATTTACCAGGCAAAACTGGGCTTTAATTCACAAAGAGTTCCCCACAACACCACCAACTCTAAAACTTGAGCTCTTTAATCACTGCAAATCTTTTCCAGAGGAAGAAATAGGAAGATGCAAAACGAGTATGTAGTAGTTTAGTCCTGTGGGCTAAAAAAACTAAAATTATCCCTAAAATAGTACCTGACTTAAAATTTCTCAAAACTAAAAATAAAAACGTGTAAGAAACAGGGTGGGAGGGTGCACTTATCATGATCAACACTGAGAAATGTAGAGAATTGCTGGATCACTATATTGTATACCTGACATTAACACTGTATGTTAATTATACTGGGGAAAAAAACACAAATAGAGTGGGAGGATTTGAAAAACATACACTGCATTTAGGAAAAGGCAGTTTCTCCTCTAGCCCACACTATTCCAGCTGGGCACACTGAAAGGACATTTCTCTGGCTGGAAAACCTCTGTCAGCAAAGAGAAAGGGCACTCTGGATAATGCTTCCTTTCCGGCCTTGGTACAATAGCACCATTTATCTAAATAGAATAATGCACAGCACCTCGGATGAGCAAAAGGCTATAATTTAGCCAAGGCCTCTGCTGACAGCCTGAAAGTAAAGAAGACAAAAAAACATAAACAAAAAACAAAACCAGATTCAATTATTACTTTAGTGAATCTCACAGATGTCAGACTTACTAGCAAATGGTGTATCTTTGCAACATGTATGCAGGAGTCCTACACATGGGCCTCAGGTCACCGTCCACACTACACCAAACCAGGATTTGCACTGTCAGGAAAGTCATACTACCCCGAATGAGCACTCTCTTAGATTCCATATCAGAGGCATTGAGAGACCCATACAAGACTTCTGAAACTAAGAAACGAAAAGACTCAAGCAGCTTTTGTAAGCCTACATTTAGATGGTATACTATCCTGCTTTATGTGAAGAACACATCAACCATAAAAGTTTCACTACAATTCAATCCACGTCAAGGTGACAGTTAAGTTTACAGTAACAGAAGGAGGAAACTATCTGCAGAGTTCAAGCAAAAGAGAATATGCTAAGGCAGGCAGAAACTAAAAATGGGGATATTTCAGTAAGGAGATTGGAAAAAAGATGGAGAAAATCCATTTTGATTTGAGTCCTGTGATGAAAAAGCATTCCATTTTTAAAATCTGAAGCTCTGCCTAAATCAATGATTTTCAAAGGTGCCTGCATCCAAAATAAATAAATAAGAATCAACTAGGAGGCATGGAATGTGTGTGTTTTCTTTACATCACAGCAATATCCCCACCCACTCTTTTTTTGGTTTAAAAATCACAGCTGTTATGAGACACTATTATTGATGGAAGAAGGCTGGAGTCTTCAGGTATACTGTGGCAAATAATAATGATAAATAAATAAATAGATAAGTACTTCCTTAATGACAATTCTAGAAAAAGCTTCAATTCACTAAATCTCAAAATTTTACAATGAAAGAAGGTAAACAAGATCTAATGGAAGGATCACCAGAATATGAAAAGAGAAGAATAACTCTCTAGTGAATTTGTAAGTTTTAAGACAAAAGGACAGAGGGATACCTGGGTATCCCTCAGTCGGTTAAGCGTCCAACTCTTGATTTTGATTTTGGCTCAGGTCATGATCTCAGGATTGTGAGATTGAGCCCCACGCTGGGCTCCGCACTGAGCATGGAACCTGCTTGGGAATCTCTCCCTCCCTCTCCCTCTGCCCCTCCTCCCGACCCAGTGCGCATACTCTCTTAAAAAAAACAACAACAACAGAAAAACAGGTGACAATCTAAAATACAAAACCAATTTTCAGTCTCCAATTATACAAAGTGAGCAAAGGTAAAAAGACCCCTGGGACTGAGCAACTAAATCTAAATTGGTCAAATTCAACTTCTGGCCCATTTCTGGTAGGCTGGACTACCTAACTGCAAAATAAAATAAAAATGTCCTGGGGAGAAGGGGAAAGAACAGAGGTAAACACAGAGAGGTCTGTTTTTGGAGGAGGTACTGAAGAGGCTTCCCAGAGTATAATTCTTCAGTAGAAATCACTGTCTTGGCTTAGAGATCAATTTTTAACATCTCTACCTAACTCCATTTGGAACTTCCTTTGGTTCAATGTTCTGAACCTTGCATGCAAAATTAAAATAACCTGGGTACCTTTCCAAAATATCAACGTCTAGGTCCTGTCTCTCAGAAATTCTGTTTAACTGCTCTAGGATTGGGCCCAAACACTGATAGTTTTTCTTTAAGATTTATTTATTTGAGAGAGAGAGAGAGACAGAGAGAGAGAGTGAGCGTACACAAGAGCGAAGGGGCAGGGGGAGAGGGAGAGAATCTCAAGCCGACTCCCCACTGAGTGTGGAGCCCGGACATGAGGGCCCACCTCATGACCCTGAGATCTCGACCTGATCCGAAACCAAGAGTCAGATGCTTAACCAAGTAAGTCACCCAGGCGCCCTGATAGTTTTCTTTTTCTTTCTTTCTTTTTTAATATAGTACTAATGTGGGACTAACTATGCAGCTGGAGCTGAGAACCCCAAAAGCTTAAATAAAGGTCTGTAGCTGCCATACTTCATTAGCAGCACACCACTGACCCCTACGGGTAGGGTTCCCTTAGACAGCAATGATAAAAGCAGCAGAAAGCATATGGATGCCTAGCTGTCTGCCCTTCTGAAGGTTACTAAGGTAACCTGAGTGCTCCTTGCCAGGTGAACACATAACCCTAACCAAGGCCAAATTTTACATCGCGGTCTGGGTGGAAAGCTACCACTCCCAGCAACACTATTCTTCCTAGAGAGTAAAAAGAAGGACCTTTCCTTCTTTTATTATTATCCAAAAATAATTTCAGGAGTTTCTTGCCCTCCCTCAATTTGGGGCAGAGGAGGAGCCCTCTTTCCAGGAGTGTGTTTACTGCTGAAGTTAAGAGAAAAAGGCATCCAGGTTTGCCAACAGCTATGGTACAAGCACCAAACTGAAGTGGTTCACAGTGGTCCCAGAAATTCTATGGTTTTATGCAAAATATGGCCCATGGAGCCAGGAGTTTGTTAGAAATGCAGCCTCCTCGGTCTCAAGTCAGACCAACTAAATCGGAATCTGCCTTATACAAGATCTCCAGGAGATATATAGGATTTATACAGATTTACATTATAGTTTGAGAAGCACTGCTGTAAGGAAAGATTCATTCAAGAAATAGCACTATCTATATAGATTAAGTAATAACTTTGAGGATTATTTCCCTCTTTAAATCAGACAATTTACGAAGGAACAATAAAAGCATTTTAAAATGGCACACTCTATAGCTGCCTTGGAAACTCGCCTTCCACGCAGCCAGATGTAGGCCTTCCTTGTGATGTTCTCTTAAAAGGATCTTAGTTCTCTGAGTGAATATATATTTAACCCCACATAGATCCAAAGCAAAAAGGGCCTTTACTCATTTTGATTTCTGAAATATATTTATATCACAGAATAAGCTGAAAACTGCATGACTTTCTAGGGCTATACCACCAAGTATACCATTTTGAATCTGAAGTCAGGAAGAGGTAAACTTACAGTTACATAGGAACATTACTGGCCTCCATAGCAAAAGCTGTATAATATTTAAAAATCCAAATGGAAAAACAATGTACTCCCCACCCCAAAAAGAACATCCAAAGAAAGAAAGAAACAGCAGGCCCATGTGTGACTCTGGCTACTACAACCTAAAAATGTAACTTTTTTTTCCTATTTGAAGTAATACTTGTGCGAATTCTAACAGATGAGTGAATAGCTAAGCAAAGTAAAAGGAGAAAACTCATGGGCATTAAGAGCCAGCAACTGCTAATACAAACCACACAGAAATACCATGTCCCTTTCCTTCCACACTAAAGCAGGTCAAAAAGCAAGAGCACAAAATCCTGGGACAGACAACATTAAAATATAGGGCATCTTTCTTCCCTCCATCCTTCAAGCTTAATTTCTTTGTCACTCATTAGGTTCAATGAGCCCATCATGTTGTCAGCCATCAGGTAAATTAATAAATAGGGTTGTTAAGGCACAAACTTGAGTTGAGCAGGATGTAACACTTAACCTGTGGGTGATGTGTCAACACAACAGGAACAGTTATTTCAAAGGTTATGTGGAATTTCTGGGAGAACCCGTTGCTATTTCAGTATTCACTTTTTAGTCTCCTGAGAGACTCCACAGACCCTTCTGAGTCTACAGGGAGGCATGTCGCCATGCAGAATGATCATACGAGGAAACTATTCTTATATAAATGGTCAAATACACTCATTAAAGATATGAATATGAAAAGCAAATGCTTACATTCCCAAGAAAGATAATAAGGAGTGCTACTTGCATCCCTATGAGCTGTTATCTAGAGCTTGGCCAGTGTACAGACTCTGAAAGCAGTGACTTTCCATTAGTAAAATGCACAACCCACAGAGATATGACCAGAACCCTATTTTCTTAGACCCTCTGCCAGCCAAGAATTAAATGTACCTGTACTGGCTGGCATAAATCCCAGATATAATGTCGCTCATAAGGTAGAAGAGAAAATGCTGGTGCATGTAGCAGAAAGTAAGGCTGTTTAGTTCATGTAATCTCTGAGAACATACATTTTCAAATCTATGGCATGTCTTCCAATTTCTGATGTTGGGAAGTAAGTTTGTTGGGCATCTTTACAGATAATCATGTACAAGTGTCTAGCTAAAAGAGCCCCTCTAATTCCACCACAATTAAAAACCTGGTTTGTAGACAGCCATGTGATGTGACCCGTTACTTTTCCGGCCTTCTCTATACAGATGGAAGGTCATTGTTAATATTTCTCATTTATCTTGTTCAGGAACAAAAACTAATTTTAGTTCTCATTGGTGGCACATATTCACAGATACTCTGGACTTTGGAGCCTTTTATTAGTAGAATCCTGGAAGCTAATTAAATTGGAAGTATGGGTAGGAGGAAGAAGGGGGGCAAAAAGAACCAATCAAGCAGTACTCCCCAACTGTAATAGAGGTACATTTTTTATACAAATGGCTCAAATGGCTGCCTCAAAACTTTTCAGAATTGGGGCATAAGCCAATAAAATATAAAAAAGGCCAAGGTTTGAAAGCCTCAAGATAGGATGATCTCTATGAGGTCATTTAAATGCTGTTCAGGGAAAAGGGAATTACAGGGGCGATCCAGAGTTAAGAAGCAGGAGTAATAATCAGCTCTGGAAAGGGTACTCAATATTAAGATTGCTGAACAAGAGGTCGGCTAAATATCAAAAGTTCTATTTAGAGGCAGGACAACAAAACAATCCTGCACAGTTGCAAAACATGCCCCATAACAATTAATTAATTAATTGACAACATCAGTTAATTCTATGAAGACAAAAATCCTGTCCTTTATCAAAGGACATTGCTCTGCTCATCAAGGAAAGGTCTAGTTCTAGCTGAATAATCTAAAGCTCTTTAGCATATCAAGAATTAAAAATAACCAAAGAAAGAAGGAAGAAAGATACTTACCAGACTATCTAGTCCTCCTCCCAAAAGATCCACTGCTCCCATCTGCATGGAGGACACCTGTGGCACATTGACTGGGGGACCAAGGTCAAGGTTTAAAAGGTCTCCTAGAAGGTCCCCTTGAGAGGGGATAACCTGAGGCTGTTCCAGGTTTGTGGCAGTGGTGGTGCCAACAGGGCTGTCACCTGCATCAGTGCTGCAGTCACACACACAAAGAGGGGAAAAGAGAAAAGTTTCACCCAGGACATAAAAACAAGGCACAATTGAATGTCAGAGCTATAAAACACAGGAGAAGGAAAAAATTAAATAAAGTAAAGTAAAACTTACTTATTTATTTATTTATTTTAGCAGTATTTTTTTTAAAAGATTTTATTTTTAAATAATCTCTACACCCAACGTGGGGCTCAAACTCACAACACCAAGATCAAGAGTTGCATGCTCTACCAATTGAGCCAGCCAGGTGCCCCGAAAAACTTATTTCATAATCATTTGCTGATGCACATGAAGAGATGACAGCAATTCTTATTTTTATCAAAATACAGTTGCTCAAATGAAAATAAATGTATACTATATAACCTCAGCAGTCAGTCAATTTTAACTGAGCACCTACACTATGATGGAGCACCGTAATGAGAACCTTAGGGCCATATTTTTTAAAAAGGAAATATATTTCCTGTCCTCAAATAACAACAAAAAGCAGCATTTACAAAATGACTGCAAAGTACATTTACTGTGTAATAGCAGAAATGAGCACTGTATGAGTGTCTGCACATGGCAGGATATAGCTGAGAAACAAAACAAGCCAGGTAGGACTGACTCTAAAAGCTTCTGAGAATGGTTTTATGACTAGATTTTGAGGAACAGCACAGTTATGAGGAACTAACAGGGAGAGACTTTCCCTAAAGGAAAGGATAGTTTGTGCAAAGGCAAAGAAATGAACAATCTGACGTTAGGGGTGGTGAAAAAATTATATTGGCAGGAGCAGAAACTGGGATTAAGATTTTGGGAAAGAGAAGAAGTGGGAGATAAAACTGAAAACTAGCCTGGAACGTTAATTTTTACGATAGGCAATGCAGAATCACTTTGATTTGTTGAACAAAGAACTAAAAGTAACATTACAGAAACATTACTCTAGCAGCTGTGTGTCAAACGGGCTGAAGTTGGAAGAATGAGCGTGGAGATCGGCAAAGAGTAATCTAAACTGCTACAACCATCATACATAAAAATAAAAAGTGGCGAGATCCAAGAGGTAGCAGATGTTGTTGGGTCGACTGCATAGCTGTGTGAGGAAGAAAATGAGACCTGACTCTTGTACCTCGCAAAATAAAAATTAAAGAGAAAAGCCAACATAAATGTGAAGGGGAAAACCTAGGAGAATACCTTGATGGCCTTGGAGTAGACCAAAGTTTTTACAGAGAACAGTAAGTACAAAAGAAAAAAAAAGATGATCTGGACTCCACTAAAACTGAGAGCATCTTTTCTTCAAATAACACCATCTAGAGAGAACGAGAGAAAGTATATTCCGCAGACTACAGAAAGATGCTCGCAATGCATGTACCTGACAAGACATGTACCAAAATCACATAAAAGATACTTACAAATCATTCAATTATCATATAAAGAATTCCTACAATGAAAAAGAGAACTCAATAAAAAAATAAGGAGATCGGGCATGTCACAAATTACTAGTACTCTATACATATGAAGAGGGACTTAAACAATCTGTACTCAACAGGAAAATGCAAATAAAAACTAAAGCAAGGTCCCATCACTTATCTGTCAGAATGGCAAAAATGAACATGCCTGACAACGCCAAGTGCTGGTCAGGATGTGGATCACCGAGAACTCATACACTGCTGGAAGCGTACACTGGTACAATCTCTTGGGAAAACTGGCAGTGTCTCCTGTAGCCAAACAGACATCTATTCTATGACCCAGCAATTCCATTCCTAGTTGTATACACAAGAGATGTAAGTATGTAAGTCTACTAAGATATACACAAGAATATTCATAGCAGCTTTATCCGTAAGAGCCCCAAACTGGAAACAATCCAAAGGTACATCAACAGAAGATATAAGTAAACTATAGTATATTCAGGCAATGGAATACTATATACCAATAAACTGAGACATATAACTGATTTATATCATCTTCAATAATAAGCAAAACTGTAGTGATGGAAGTTAAAACAATAGTTATCTTTGGAGAGTGGGAATTAACAGCAAAGGGGCATGAAGAATCTTCTAGGGTGCTGGAAATATCTGATGAGGGTGGTGGTTATGATTGTATACATATGTAAAAATCTACTGAGCTATACACTAAAGGTCAGTGCACTATTAAGATTATTATAAATGATATACCAATTTAATGGGGGGGAGGGAGGAAAATCCTACAAAGAAAATTCAGTCTCAGATGGCTTCACTGTGAATTCTTCCAAACATTTAAGAACAAAGTAAAACCAATCTTAAGTAAATTTTAAGAGAACAGAGAATGACAATTAAGAAAATCTGAAAATAGTTAAGACTGCGTATGCAATATTAAATAATTATTTCTAATTTTCTTAGGCTGTATAATTTATTGTGATTTTTTTTTTTTAAAGTCCTATTAGAGATACCAAGTAAAGGTGAAATGACAGGAAGTCTGGAATTTGACTTAAAATACTCTACCTCCCTCAAAAATAAAAAATTGTGGCGGTGATACATGAAACAAGCTCGGCAAAATAGTGAGAACTGTTGAAGCTGTGATGAGTGGATGGGAGTTTGTATCCCACTCTAACTTGCATGTTTTCTAAGATTTACATAATACGAAGAAAAAAAAATAATGTAAAAATTCCGTTAACAGTATTTTCTTGAACATACAAGAGAGAAGAATGAATAATCAAAGTCAAAGAATAAACAAACAAAAACTAAGAAGCAAAAGACTGGTGATGACACCAGTCTTCGTAATGACAGAGGAATCTGAAGGGATGATGGGAAAAATGAATGCTGTTTCCAAATGCTAAATTTCAAATATGAAAAACAAGTGAAGAAGTCCAACAGCTAGCTAAGGACAAGGGACTCGCAGTGAGGGTTGGAGAAGTAAATTGCGAAGAAATTCAAACACACATCTCAGGTGAAATCAGCAGAGCACCACAGGTGTGGCGGTGAGAGGAGGTGGTCTAGAGTAAGAAGACAAAGATCAAGTGTTGGCTCCAAAAATCACCGGCTGTGTGATCTTGGGCAAGCGACAACTTTTCTGAGACAAAGATTCCTCATCAATAAAATGATAACAATGTCACTAAAACACAGGGATCTATTTTAGACAAGATGAAATGAAAACATGGTATAAAATGTAAAGCCTTTTAAGAGGTCAGTGGCTGTGTTTAGTAGATCAGTTCCCGAAAGGAACACAAAGAGAAGCACAGAAAGAGAAGCTTCAGAATGAGCCTTGCAACACAATCAGGATTAATGATCAGAAAAGAGAATGAACACAGGACAGCAAAGATTAAAGACAGAAGAACAACCTAAGAAAGGTGACTTAGGAGCAAAAAGTGTCAAGGAAGCCAAGATGAGAAGTATCTAGATTGAAGGAAGAGGGGCAAATATAGCCAAAAATTAATAAAGAAGTCAAAAGGGGGAAGCAATTTCATATACGCCTGCCAAGAAATATATGAAATCTCTATAAAGGATATTCTCTGTACATGAAATTCTATCACCTTATGACATGTGCTGTTTAAGAAGTGTTCTGTTATATTGTTTATCAGTACCTCTAAATAGAAAGCAGAATAGGTAACAATGCACATATTTTCTTTCCATGAGAAGATAAAGTGAGTTAGATGAAAAGAAGTAAATGATCCTGTGATTTCCACAAGAACACGGTAAATCGTTACGCATTCTTTCTAAACGACAACACTAGAAAATTAACGTAAAAATGTTTCCCATTGTAAACTCCTGGGAAATAACTGCATAATTGTCACCAAAGCAGTATTTTTAAAAGGTGAGGTTTTTCTAAAGTAGACAACTACTTACCATCTCACCTAGCCCCAGAGCAGCTGACAAGTTTTAGTAAGCAATAGCCAAATAAAAAGCACTTTTCCCTTTCCCAAGTGATTTTAAAAGATTCAGTTAAGTAAGCATTTTCAGCTCTCTAGAAGAGGCAGAATAAGGTTTTACAGTGTAGCTGTATTTCATGTCAGAGGCATATCACTTCTTAATGCTGCAGAAGAGAGCGAAGTAATGTCAGTGCTATTATGGATAAGCCATTTGCAGCAATGTATCATCCCTATTTATTTCAAAATGGATTTTTATGCATTTGTGTTTCCCTTAAAAAGACAATACAAGCACAAATGGGCCAAAAAAAAAAAAAAAAAAGAAGATGATCTAAAAAGGAACCACATAAGGGACTGTGAAGGTAACAAATTAAAAAGACTATTAATCAGATAAAGACCTCATGTAAGAAATTGTTTCTTGGGGCGCCTGGGTGGCACAGCGGTTAAGCGTCTGCCTTCGGCTCAGGGCGTGATCCCGGCATTGTGGGATTGAGCCCCACATCAGGCTCCTCTGCTGTGAGCCTGCTTCTTCCTCTCCCACTCCCCCTGCTTGTGTTCCCTCTCTCGCTGGCTGTCTCTATCTCTGTCAAATAAATAAATAAAAAAATCTAAAAAAAAAAAAAAAAGAAAAAGAAATTGTTTCTTTTTATAGTTTAAATACTGGTCCTTTTCTTGTGTTCTAGAAAGGGTTATTTTTATTTGTTGATTTGTTTCACTTCCCCCCTCTGAGAGTCAAAACTCATCAGGAGACAAGTAATCTAAATGGCATATAAATATGGTTACACAGGCAGGTTAAAAAGAAAATCACTATTTATTACCCAAACTTAACAGACTGGGAGATGATGTACTTAGAAGTCAAATGCCACATCTAGAAGGTTAAATATGCTTGCCTACAGGAGAAACGCGACATGAAGCCTAATCCTCATGAAGCCACACTTCCTTTGGATGAAGATCACAGCACCTGCCCTAAAATCAAAGAGTCAACTCAAGTGAAGGTTAACGAATATCAGTAAACATTGGCTTGGATGTTGTCCTTTCCTGCTTAAATATGTCCTTTCTCTTTCTTTTTTTGATGAGTCTGACTAAAGGTTTAGCAATTTTATTGATCTTTTCAAAGAACCAGCTCCTGGCCTCCTTAATCTGTTCTATTATTTTTTTGGTCTCTATTTCATTTATTTCTGCTCTGATCTTTACTATTTCCTTCCTTCTACCAGCTTTGTGCTTTGTTCTTTTTCTAGTTCCTTTAGGTGTAAGATTAGGTTGGGATTTTACTTGCTTCCTGAGTTGCTCAGGAAGGTACTGCTGTAATTTTCCCTCTTGGAACAGCACTGCTGCATCCCAACTGTCTAAATGCTCTAACCACAAAACACAGGGTGACTGAATGGATAAAAAAGCAAGAGCCACCTATATGTTGCCCACCAGAGACTCACTTGAGACCTAAAGACACATGCAGACTGAAAATGAAGGGACGGAAACACATTTACCATGCAAATGGAAGCAAAAAGAAAGATGGGGTAGTAATATTTATACTGGACAAAATAGACTTTAAAACAAAGACTGTAGCAAGAGACAAAGGACACCACCTAACGAAGGAAACAACAAGAGAATATAACAATTATAAGTACTTATGCACCCAACATAGAAGCACCTAAATACATAAAGCAACTATTAACAGACATTAAGGAAGAAAATGACAGTAGTTCAGTAACAGCAGGGGACAACATCCTACTTACATCAGTGGATATATCATCCACACAGAAAACCAACAAGGAAGCAGTGGCTTTGAATGACACATAGGACCAGATGCTTTTTAACAGATATAGTCAGAACATTTCATCCCAAAACAACGGAATACATATTTTTGTGTGTATTCCAAGTGCACATGGAACATTCTCCAAAATAAATCACGTTTTAGGTCACAAAACAAGTCTTATAAATTAAAAAAGGCTGAAATCATATCATGCATCTTTTCTGACCACAATGGTATGAAACTAGAAATCAACCACAAGGAAAATTCTGTGAGAAGAACATCAACACATGGAGGCTGAACAACACGCTCCTAAACAATGAATGGGTCAGCCAAGAAATCAAAGAGGAAACCAAAACATACATGCAGACAAATGAAAATGAAAATATAACTGTCCAAAATATTTGAGATGCAGCAAAAGCTATTCTAAGAAGGAAGGTAGGAGCAATACAGGCTCACCTCAAGAAGCAAGAAAAATCTCAAACCTAACCTTACACCTTAAGGAGCTAGAAAAAGAACAAAGCCCAAAGCCAGTAGAAGGAAGGAATCTAGGCTGCTTTTATAAAAAAAATCCTGCAAATATTATTTCATTTTCAGCTTTATAGCACAAAAGGAGTATCTGCTAACTTTATCCATAAGCTTCAGCCAAAGTTAGACTAAAGGTAGGGGCGCCTGGGTGGCTTAGTTGGTTAAGCTGCTACCTTTGGCTCAGGTCACGGTCTCAGGGTCCTGGGATCCAGCTCCACAGTGGGCTCCCTGCTCAGCAAGGAGTCTGCTTCTCCCTTTGCTGCCACTCCCCTCCCCCTGCCACTCATGCTCTCTAATAAATAAATAAAATCTTTAAAAAAAAAAAAAAAAAAAGCTAAAGGTACATATAGGCTTTCTTCCAAATTTCCAGCCCTGACAAGATTTCTAGCCTCATCTGCAGACTTAAGCAACTCTCAAACTTTATCAGTTTAGGTCTTTTCCATTTTCTGAAGCCATTATCTTACCTCCTCCCAGATTAGAACACAGAGGGGCCTTTTACCTATTATGTTTGTGGCCACTGGTATTCAGATGGAGCCCCCAGGACAGTATAGCAGGTTTGCAAAATGCACAGTAAGTTCTTTTCTAGACTATAAAAGCATGAGGAAGACCAACTGCCTAGAGTTACTTCTCACTCAAAACCTAGTTCATCTGCTTACCTGCCATGATGTATTGGCAAGTGTTTACGATGGATTCCATGACTTCCTTCCACAAAAGCATTGGGAGGCTTATGGTACACTGAAGCCAGAGATCCAATGTGGCAGATAAGCTCATCCAGCAGAGTTGGCTCAATAAGATCTGTCTCCTCGGAGATCAGTGGCTTCTCAGACAAGACCACTTCTTTGGCTGTGACAGGGTCCGTTGAGAGAAGGCGCCAATAAATATAGCCCCGGTCTCGAAGGTCAGGATTATCAGAATCCTAATGAAAGGCAAGGGCAAGAAGGTTTAAATGGAACTTTTCTCCATACAGAAACCCAACCTGCTTGATTTATTATCAAGAAGATGCTATAGTGATCTATAAAGAGTTGGCTGTTAAGATATTTAAACTCAGGTTCCTGGGTGGCTCAGTTGGTTAAAGCGTCTGCCTTCAGTTTAAGTCATGATCCCGGGGTCCTGGGATCCAGCCCCGCAATGGGCTCTCTGCTCAGCTGGGAAGCCTGCTTCTCCCTCTCCCTTTGCCACCCCTCCCCCACCCCAGCTCACCTGTTCGAGCTCTCTCTCTCAAATAAATAAAATCTTTTTTTTAAAAAACATATTTAAACTCAACATAGTTTTAACAGTCATAATTCTATAATTTCCAATGTTTCAACGAATTTAAATATAAATTGAGATGGGTTAGTCCTAAGACTGAAATTCAAGAAAAGTTGGGAAACGGAAAATAGAAGTTTAATCTGGTAAAAATTAACTTCTTGAGATGGCCTTGGAACATAAAAATAATGTTTTTAAACTGCTATAAATATTAGCGGGATAATTCATGAAATACACCTTCCAAATATTTCACCCATACCTTCCTTCTTCATTCAAATATTTATTAAGTATCTCCTATGGAGACACTGGCTAGGCCTTGGAAATAAAGGGTAACAACACATAGTGTCTAACTGAATAAGCCCAGAGTACTAATTGTAACAATACAGTATGAGAGGTACTATTACCTAAACTAATAAAAACTGTCAAAGAGTACATGGAACTAAGTGCTTTCCAAAGGGGTGACATTTTGGGGCGGAGCGGGGACAGAAGGAGAGGGAGAGAAACTTTTTTTGTCGTTGTTAAAGATTTTATTATTTGAGAGAGAGCACAAGCAGGAGGAGGGACAGAGGGAGGGGAACAAGCAGACTCCCCATTGAGTGGGGAGCCGGACACGGGGCTCAATCCCAGGACCCTGAGATCATGACCCAAGCTGAAGTCAGACACTTAACCAACTGAGCCACCCAAGCGCCCCTGGCAAAGGGGTGACATTTTATTCTGTCTTTCCTGTGGTAGTTTTAAAATAATTTTATACATACTCATGGCTGGAAAAAAAAATTTATCAATGCCACATCACAATTAGAAGTTTGTAATATAAAAACAAGTCTCTGAGGAACCTGGCTGGCTCAGTTGGTAGAGTTAACAACTTTTGTTCTTGGGAGTCATGAGTTCAAGCTCCACAGTGGGTATAGAGATTACTTAAAATTAAAATCTTAAAAAAAATTAAAAAAAAAATTTAAAATAGGTTATGTCTGAGTGGTTCAGTCAGTTAAGCATCTGCCTTTGGCTCAGGTCACAATCCCCGGGTCCTGGGATCAAGTCCCATGTCAGGCTCTCTGCTCAGCAGGGAACCTGCTTCTCCCTCTCCCTCTGCCCCTCCCCCTGCTCTTGCTCTCTCTCCCACTCTGTTTAATAAATAAATAAAATATTTTTAAAAATAAATTAAAAATAAAAATAAATAAAAATTTTAAGTCTTCCCAAATATCCAACCCTTCCCCACTTTAACTCTCCAGTGTGGTATGTATCCTTCCAGAAAGCTCCTAAGTGTACATATACTCATTTTATACAAAACCAGTTTCACTTTATATATACTGCGCTGCAAGGTGTTTTTCACATTAGCATACACACCTGCAAATTTCCCCTGTATATACAGCACTGCATCATTACTGACTAATGCCCTATCAAGGGATATTTAGATTCCTGCCTCTTTCTCCCTTCTTCCTGCCATTCATTCATGTGATCATTACAGAGTGGAAGTAAGTATCCTGGTATCTACCTCTCAGAGTATGTGGACATGGTGGCACGTATGCCCACGCTGTTCCATTGCCACAACAGTAAGTCCCTGTTCCAGTTATCTGTATTTAAAACACACATACAAAAATATTTTCTTCAAAACTGGGCCAATCTGAGGGCTTCCATGTGAGTTTCTAAGTAGGCAGATGAACTGGTTCATGATCTAGCCACGTAAGGCACTTAGCATTCAGCTTAATACTAGCAGTGAACCCAATGCATAGTTTTAAATGGTTTTGCTCAGCTGTATATCATTTAATTTGCATCCACAGTGGATTACTGGTTAAAAACAAAAAAGCATAAAGAACACCAAGATACGGAAAGTTAGTTAACAGAGTATCAAAATGGTATACATAACTTAAGATCATCTTTATCATATACATAGGTTGCATCACTGGAACAGAAGTGCATATATAGATATAGATATATAGATATATAGATATAGATATAGATATATCTATATCTATATCTATATCTATATCTATATCTATATATGCATTACATACCATATCAAAATGTTTGTAGTATTTGAAATGCCAAGGTTAAAAAAAGGAAACAGTGATAGTATCCAATTTACATGATTTTGTTTTGTTTTTGAGGGGTTGGGTAATTTGTTTATAAATAGCAGCCTGAAACTTCCTCACTTAGATTTTCATTTGGAAACAAAGTTTAAACATCATAAAACATAAATAAATTGATTTTTTAAGAGAGTAGAATATGAGTTTCTCAAAATAACAGGTCAGGAAAGCAATCCCCCCACCCCAGCTTTTGTTGATACATAAATCAAAAGTTAAATCTTAATTTATATATTCAATCCCCTGCACACCATTTGAAATTTGTAGACTAATTATGCTTTTTATTATATAATTAAAATGCACATTGCACATCCCTTGACTGGGAAAATTCGGTCTTCTGCCTTTACAAATTAGTAATATTGTTGAAGTATTAAACTTTGTAATACAATTTAATAATACTGATTAAAATATTTTTTACTTCAAATTATGTATTTCTTCTATTATGCATACACTTAACCAAATGGCAAAAAATAATTCCTGTGGGGATTTACAAAATTATGTACATCTATAAAAAAAAGTTTTAGTCCCCTCCACAAATTCAAAACACTGCAATAGGGCAAAATGCTGCATACAGAATCACCGGATTAAAGGGTATACACACTGAGGGTGCCTAGGTGGCTCAGTCAGTTAAGTCTGACTCTATTTTTTCTTTTTTAAAGACTTTATTTATTTGGGGGCTCCTGGGTGGCTCAGCCATTAAACGTCTGCCTTCGGCTCAGGTCATGATCCCACGGTCCTGGGATCGAGCTTCGCATCGTGCTCCCTGCTCAGTGGGAAGCCTGCTTCTCCCTCTCATACTCCCCTTGCTTGTGTTCCCTCTCTCGCTGTCTCTCACTGTCAAATAAATAAATAAAATCTTAAAAAAAAGGGGGGGGGAGATTTTATTTATTTATTTGGGAGAGGGAGCGAGCCCAAGTGGGGGGTGGAGGGAGAGGCAAAGGGAGAGGCAGATACCCCGATGACGGGCTCAATCCCAGGATCCCGAGATCATGACCTCAGCTGAAGGCAGACGCTTGACAGACTGAGCCCCCAGGCGCCCCAGTTCAATCTGACCCTTGATTTTGGTTTAGGTCATGACCTCAGGATTGTGAGATTGAGTCTCATGTTGGGCTCTGGGCATGGAGCCTGCTTGCGATTCTCTCTCCCTTTCCCTCTGCCCCCCTTCTACCACATGCTCTCTCTCAAAAAATAAACAAATAATAAAGGGTATACACACTGTAAATCTTAATAGACACAGAATTTAAAAATATAGTCCTGTAAGAAATGACTACAAATTTTCCAAGACCTAAAGTTAAGAGCAGGAAAGAATCTCCACTGTTTGAACACTGCTGTTCTGAGGGCTGATCTGTTAGGCCTATTGCAAGCTGGCCTTCACTACCTCACTATTCATCTGTAGGCCACAAGAAATCTGGCCCATGGTTTTGGATCTGCTTTTCTGCTAGCCCCACACAGTTCCTTGCCAGGATCTGGAAAAATAGTACATTTCTAAAAATCTGAGAGCTTCCAAAACAATTCTTATCAGGCAAGCTCTAAAACAGTAATTCTTAAGCTGGACAGTGCACCAACATTATAACACACCAGGAAAGCCACTCTGTGGCAGATTCCAGGGCCACAGCATAGATTTCATTCATTATGTCAGGAGCAGGCCCAGGAATTTATACTTCCAACAAGCAGCACAGGTGATCTTGAGGATGGTGGTTTCTAGTTCCCAGAGAAGTCTTCATCTTAATTTTTCTTTCATATTCTACACAGGGTTAATTATTAAAGTCTGGACACCTCTGTGTATATTCTTAACTAATTCCTCTCTAACTACCAAAACAAAGAAGACAAATCTTTAAAACAAAGCTTTGGATTCAAGGGTTCATTTTGTTATCCCCTAATAATATTTCTAATTATACCATCACTTTATTTAAAATTAGAAGCATAAATATTTCACATGTACTTTACTGAAATCTCAGCACAGGTAAAAAAATAGTATTAATTAACTCCACTGTAAAGATGGGAGAGGAGCAGTATTAAAAAGAAATCTGCTCAGTCATGTCCTGAACCAGGGATGTGGCAGAAACAGAACCCCATCACCCAATTCAAATTAACACAACTTAGCAGATCACACTGCCCTCAATTTAAATTGCTACCAGCCAAAAGTATTAGGTTCAGCAGCTCTTCCTGCCCACAAGTCTTGTTCCTGTGCTTTAATAAAACCACCTTTTGCATCAGAAAAAAAAAAAGTATTAGATTCTTATTTCACGAATTTGAGGGGGAAAAAAAGAGAAAAAACTTCCAGTGGAAATTTATATTACTATATATATATATATATGTACAATAATAATTACACATATATGCCCAATATATAAATGTGCTTGTTCTTTTATGCTAACTCCTCAGATCTCATTAACTGGACTGAAAAGGCAGGGCTAGGGAAACTGCTTAATAATTATTTATAGCCAAGTATGAAATAATCATCTACAATGATCTTAAAACTACTAAGTTCACTTATACGTATGGCTTATGCACAATAGCGCTTCAAGCAGGGAAAGCAGAGAATGTGTAGTCTCCAAGTCATCCCCGCCCTTCAGACTAGAGAAGCAGCACAGCACAGTAGATAAGGGCAAAGACACTGAAGCCAGGCTTCCTGGGTTTGAGTCCTAGCTCTGCCCCATACTAACTGGGCCTACGTCCCAGTTTCCTCATGTATAAAATAGGAATAATACCGGGGTGCCTGGGTGGCTCAGATGGTTAAGTGTCTGCCTTCAGCTCAGGTTGTGATCCCAGGCTCCTAGGATCGAGCCAAATGTTGGGCTCCCAGCTCAGCAGGGAGTCTACTTCTCCCTCTCCCTCTGTCTCTCCCCCTGCTCATGGTCTCTCTCTGTATCGCTCTGTCTCAAATGAATAAATAAAATCTTTAAAAAAATAGGAATAATACAACAGTAGCAACCCTTATTGAGATTAAGTTAACATGTGAAGTGCTTACTAGAATGCCTGGTACATAGTAAGCACAATACAAATGGTTATTATTAAAGATTCTATACTAGCCCTTGTACAAGAAGTCTAGAATCAGGAATATCTGATGGTTTACTTATACCCTGCCCTGTCCTAGAAAAGGACTTAGCAAAGCTTACAAAAAGGCATCCAAGGCTAGAGAGTCTGACTCAAACTAAAAAACAGAAAAATGCATACCACAATGACCCACACGTTTTTGACAGGAGATCCTTAAATTTGATTCTAAGGTTTCCAACTGATACGCTCGAGACACCTAGTCGGGTAAGCCACTGAGATGGGCAGTTAACTACATACCAATGGTTTAGGAGAATTCAAAACTGGTTAGGAATTTGTCTAATGGGACCTCATAAGGAAAAAGACATATTATGGAATAACAAATAACTTTGACAACAGACCCAAAGAGGACAGTTTCTCATGACAACCCTTGCTACAAGATGATGGTATCCATGTAATTTCGTAAATGAAATTCTATTAGGGGTCAGAAACAATGCAGTCTAGATACCCAGCCCTGTAATAATCTGGCTTGATTCAGTGCTGAATTTCAATTATATGTAAGAATAGAGAGTCCTTGTATTCTTTAGGCAATCCTCCCTAAACACTTTATCTAAGGAAAGTTTTTTTTTTTTTTTTTTAAAGATTTTATTTATTTATTCGACAGAGATAGAGACAGCCAGCGAGAGAGGGAACACAAGCAGGGGGAGTGGGAGAGGAAGAAGCAGGCTCATAGCGGAAGAGCCTGATGTGGGGCTCGATCCCATAACGCCGGGACCACGCCCTGAGCCGAAGGCAGGCGCTTAACCGCTGTGCCACCCAGGCGCCCCTTAAGGAAAGTTTTGAAAAATACCAGGAGGTAAGACTGAGTTTGAACTCTGACAAGAATCCAAAATACAGCTCTCTTATGATGCCTTTTAAATACAGACCCATAAGGCTTAAATAGGAGATGGAGATAGGGTTGAGAACTTGGGAATACAAGGGGAACCTACCAAATACACTTGCTTGATTATAAGACTATCCCTATCTAGAGATGAGCAGAGAGCAAGGCCCAGACTCTCTCAGAAACTTGTTTTAAATCCATCTTATCAGAGATCCAAACGAGTGATCAAGGGTCTACATGAGGAAGTCTAGAATGCTCACTTCAACACAGGTGCTATTAAATAACCACTGCCTTGACGGTTACAGAAACTGCTTTGCTTCAGACAAAGGAAGATATTTAAAAGGGAAGTTTAAGAAAAAAAAAAAAAAAAAAAACTCCAAAGAACTCTTACAAATAAATTTTGAAAGATGTAAAATTAGTAATAGGAAAGATGACAGGTTAGAACTAGGCAAAGCACTGTGAAAGGATTTTAAATTTTGATAAAATACCACTATAAAGATATGAATAAGAAAAATGGTGAACTGAGTATCTGAATCAGATTCATATGTAGACACAGACCTGAACTTCCGACAGCCTGTTACAGCCAGCCTGTTCGTAAACTCAATTAAGAACATAAGTAACTACTCTAGTTACACTAGATAAAATAATTATTTTGATCTCTGTGCATCTAAAACTGTGACCTGATCTCTATGGCTGGCTGCCACATTCCTGAAATCAGAACTTATCCTAGGGAGGACCAAAAATATCCAATAATTAAAAAGGCAGCATAAGCACTTTAAAATTATTTAAAGAGATAGGCAATCAACTCGAGAAGGTAGAACAATACCTGAGACCTTTGTCAAGACATATACCAGCATTATATGGTACTTTCATTTGAAGCTAAAATTAAGTCCCCCAAAAGGAGCGAGATTCAAGTGAGTCACCCAGTATTGTGAGACTCAATGTCATTTTCACATAGTAGTAGGTCCTTCATTGACAGTAAAAAAAAAACCTAAGTTCAATTTTCATGAACTATCATAAAAACTGCAGTCAATTCACTTAAAATCCATAGAACCAGCTGTAATTCAGTGGTATAAAAGACACTGTTTTTACATTTTAACAGGATCTAGACTGCACCCTTTCCAATTAAAACCTCTTCAAATGAATCTTCTTAGAAAGTTTCCTAATTTCCTAAATATAAAACCAGACAAATCAAACCCACGCTTTTTCTAGATTTCATACCTGTGTTGCCAAACTCAAGACTTGCTGTACCAGCTCCTGTGTTTCTGATGGTTTCTTGAGAAACAGCTTCACGATGGCAGTAAGCAGAGTGAGCTGCACCTAAGGCCGTGACATGATTTAACAGATAAAGTGAAAGGCATTTACATGATTCCCTACCACCATTTCCAAAGTAGTGCTTATCCATCTATGAATTACTATGGGGGCTTTCTGATTTTGATTAAGAGAGAAAGGCTAAAACTCAGCCATTATCAAAAATAGCAGGTCAAAGGTATTCATCAATTAACTCAATGGCCTCTTATCCCTAAACTGCATTTTTGGCATCAAAAATTGCTTCATTATTTATTAAATCCTTTATTATTTACTTCCGCCAAAAGATACAACTTAGGGAGAATTAGGGAATTATCTGTCATACTAGAGTAAGAGCCAGGAAATAGTAAAATCGCACCAGATCACAGCTAATTAAGAGTGGGCTGCTGAACCATACAGAAAGCCACAGGCTTGTATGGGCTCCTTGTAAAGGCCCAAAGTTACTATGGCAAATTACGTACATGACCTTCACCGTGCAGTGAGTGCAAATGCCAGGGGAAAAGGGTTTTATAATTTATCTGCTTCTCTGGGCCTGTAGCTCCGAGGTCAGGTCTCTCCATTTCAGCAGAGGAGAGACAGAAGATGGGAGAAAGTCCAACCACCCACAGAGAATCTTTCCAAACGGCACATGCCAGCCCTCACCCCAGCCCCAGGAGAGAACCCCTGCTGTATTGAGCCACAACCATTAGGAACAGGAATAGGTCATCTTCTGGTGAGAGAAAATTAAGAAGTGGTAACTACTGCTTCAGCCAGTAGTTGTTAAAGTGTGGTTCTGGACCACTAGCAGCAGCAGCACCCGGAACCCAGTAAGAAATGAAAATGCTTAAGCCCATCTCAGACCCAACGAGTCAGAAACACTAAGGATGGGGCCCAGCAACCTGTGTTTTAACAAACTCTCTAGGTTCATTAAAGTTTGAGAACCACTGGTCTAAAGAAGATTTGTCCCACCAGAAATCAGCACAAATGAAAAGATGACCCCTTTGGGGAGAAAATGAACATACTATATATGTAAATTCTCTCTCTCTCTCTCTCTCTCTCTCTCTCTCTCTCACACACACACACACACACACACACACACACAGACATACACACACACTGGAAAGTGCTTAACCTTTACTTTCCCTGAAATATTCCCCAAAAGATCAGACACAGGACACAAATGAGAATTTACCTGGGTGCTTTCATCATGAAAACCCTCCAGGAAGCTCTCTAATAACTCATCTGCATTGTCAATTCTCTCAGCATATTCTCCCACAATCCAAATCATAGCTGCTCGAGCATCTGGTTCATCCAGCGAGTCTAAGTTCTCACACAGAGTGGCAATGATACTTTCATACCTGATTTAACAAAATGAACTATGGTTACACTGGGCACTATTGAGAATTGTATTTAACAATGAAGGCTAAAAACAAAACCACCACTATAAAGGTTTTTGGTCAAGAGAATGCACAGGTTTTAAGCCAGAAGATTATGTCTTAAATTTCCCTTCAATTATGTTTTCATACTGGACCATAAGCTGCTATAAAAGCTCATCAGGTATTCTTTTCTTTTTCTTTTTTTGTTTTCAAAGATTTTGTTTATTTGAGAGATAGAGAGAGAGAGCATGGGAGGGAGGGGCAGAGGGAGAAGCAGACTCCCTGATGAGCAGGGAGCCCCATGTGGGACCTGATTCCAGGACCCTGAGATCATGACCTGAGCTGAAGGCAGATGCTTAACCGACTGAGCCACCCAGGCGCCCCAGATAGTCTTTTCACAAGGAAAAATTAACCTGTGGTATACGATAATACCACTAACTTATACTTCTAACAATCTTTCCAATAACTGGATCAGAGAATTTTCCTATGTATTATTGCATTTTGTCTTCATGGTAGAGGAACAGAAATTCCACTTTACTTTTAGGAAAACAGAGTTAGACAACAACAGCATCCAGACTAGAAACAGTAATTTTGTCCACTACTCCACTAACTCTGCTTTTTACAGAGATCATTATGTTCCTTCCTCCCAAGGCACCCACACTAATGACTTGTTTCTCCAAAGAAACAAAAAATGCAAGTACTTATTTTTATTTGTACAGGTCTATAGAGCTCTCACTTTTATCATGCTGAATCCATCTCCTTGGCTAATTAGTTTTAAACATAAAAACGACAATGTAGGGGCGCCTGGATGGCACGGTTGGCTGATTGTCTGACTCCCGGTTTCAGCTCAGGTTGTGATCTTGGGGCCATGGGATCGAATCCCACATTGGGCTCCGTGCTCAGAAGAGTCTAAGTTTTTTTCTCCCTCTGTTCTCCCCCCTCACTGGCTCGGTCTCTCAAAAATAAATCAATCTTTTAAAAAATGACAATGTATAATAAATTAACATGTAGACAACCGAATAGTACGTTTGTTTGCCCTACTTCCACTGATTAAACCAGGTTCCTGATAGTACTTTCTTAAAATTAAACTATCATAAACCTTTGTTAATAGAAACCAGAAATGGAGACATTTCTCTGCTAATCACAATGAAATATACATCTCCACCCTTAATCTTTCTAAACTTAGAAACCCAACTCTCCTCTTTTCTGGGAGAGTGACAAAAGCACATGGTCCTTTTCCCCAAAATACCACTTCTAAAATTAAAAAATATATATATAATGCTTAATAAACCACAAACTTGCTAAATAAAGTATTTCTGCCAATTCTGAGTGCACCACTAAGCTAACTTACTGCAAGTTGCATCATTTAACACTATCTTTAAAGACTAATCAGAATCTTCAGCACAACACATCTCTATGATTATAAGGCAAAATGAGGTTTAGGATGCTTACAAGACCTGCTTTTATTTCACCCTTTCAGATCCTTTAATCACTTGCCTTCAAAATCAAACCTAATCAGGCATTTTTGCTTCATAAACTAAGAGGGTTCAATGTGAAAAATCTGTGGACTGAAACTGTAGATTCTGCATACTTTCATGGGAATAGTTATAATACTGCAGAAAGGGACAGAGATTCTGATAATTCATTACATGTTCTATAATTTTCTACAAAGTAGTAGGTAACATGCAAAGTAAACAAACTGTCACCTTCCTGGCTTTTACAATCATGTGGCTATTAATTTATCATTCAAACTGAAACGTTTATTTCTGAGAGTGAAAAGAAGCACAACTATTAATTACGCCTGGGAACAGGCATAAACTGAAATATGGCTGGACAATCTGTAATATATGGGCTTTCTCTTTAATAGCAACATCACTGACAAAGAATCTGGTCAACTTTGGGGCGCCTGGGTGGCTCAGTCGTTAAGCGTCTGCCTTCGGCTCAGGGCATGATCCCGGCGTTATGGGATTGAGCCCCACATCAGCTCCTCCGCTGGGAGCCTGCTTCTTCCTCTCCCACTCCCCCTGCTTGTGTTCCCTCTCTCTGGCTGTCTCTCTCTGTCAAATAAATAAATAAATAAATAAATAAATAAATAAATAAATAAAATCTTAAAAAAAAAAAAAAAAGAATCTGGTCAACTTCAATATATGCCAGTTGACTGTCATTCAGCTTCTATTCCTCTCTATGTACTAAAGCGGGATGAAAAATCAGGTTTTGATCCCTGTACTAACCACCTTCTACTTTTTTTTTTTAACATTTATAACACTCTTTTATGTTTTTAATTATTTTTTTTTAAGATTTTATTTATTCATTTGAGAGAGAGAGAGCACACAAGCAGGGGCAGAGGGAGAGGGAAAGGGAGAAGCAGGCTCCCCGCTGCGCCAGCCAGGAACCTTGATGTGGGACTCGGTCTCAGGATCTGGAGATCATGACCTGAGCCAAAGGCAGACACTCAACTATCTGAGCCACCCAGGCGCCCTTTAATTATTTTAATTTAAAAATTATTTTTCATAATAAAGTATCCTATTTTAACAGGCTTTTTAACAAAGTATCCTATTATGACCAGTTACATTACAAAGAATAATTCTCACCTAGCCAATTTCAAAGTGCCTTATTTAAACATTTCCTAAATGGTTTGAGGAAAAAGGTAGAAGTATTTGGACATACTTGTTGGGGTACTTGCGAAAGATGTCCCTGATGACAACAATTGCCTCTTGGACCACATAATTTACTTTGGTCTGGATGAGATCAAGCAATGTGCTCACACAGCGCTCTGCAGATTGCTACAAAGAAGAACATAATAAATGACAAGTCAGATGATCTCTCCAATAATGCAACCTCAAAATAAAAATAACTAGACTAAAAGATCAGGCACTTAATTGACCAAGCTATACTAGAGGCTAGGCTTTTTGACGGAGATACACAGAAGTTCCAGTTATAGTCCAAATCTTATTCATTGCAAAATATATTGACAGATAAGTCGATTCAAACAAAACTAATCATCTTGGATAGCCATGGAGAACAGAAATGAGAAGAAAGAATGAGTGAAGGTAGGAGGAAAGAAGAATGAAAGAATAAACCAAGGTAGGTCTTTTCCTAGAGTTCATGGATGAGTGGAGACAGCAGAAGGCATCTTTAAACCTCTTGAAATGAAATTGCCAAATTGCATATGTGCACACAAGTATATTTTCCAGGGAGAGGATCCATGGCTTTCATTATATTTTCAAAGTTATCTGTGACTCAAGAAACTCTAAGGAAAATTTGCCATCTTCTGAACTATATAACTGAAAGTCTATGGCCTTAGATAAACTGCAATTTTCCCCAGCTTATAGTTCATCTATAAAATTTAATCTATTAATCTTTTATTAATGAAGGGACTATGGGAGACTACAAGTGATAAAACTAATATGCTGAAACTATAAGTCATAGTTGTTGTTTTTTTTTTTAAAGATTTTATTTATTTATTTGATAGAGAAAGAGCAGGAAAGCACAAGCAGGAGGAGTGGCAGAGGGAGAAGGAGAAGCAGGTTCCCCACTGTGCAGGGAGCCTGATGTGGGGCCCGATCCCAGGACCCTGGAATCAAGACCTGAGCTGAAGGCAGTTGCTTAACCAACTGAGCCACCCAGGCACCCTGTATAAGTCATAGTTTTTAAAAGAAGAAGGGTTTCAGACAAGAGATCCTAAAAATCAAGGACTGATTTATTATATATCATAATGTGCTCTGATGTGTCACTCCATTACCTACCTCCTGATAAGATGCAATAGAAAGTACCCAGTATCGGCTAAGAGGTATTTCTGCCTAACACTGAACATGAACATTACCAAACCTCTAGATTTAATTATGTAAAGGGGATGGCAGAATGAGAAAAACAGTATCACTAAAATACAACCATCCAAATCCAGACTCTGGAAAATTGTACAAACCTGATGACCTAGTCCCTTTAATAAATGGCATCAAAAGTAAGTAACTAAAGACTTAAGAGACAGTAACCAAATGCAACGTGTGGATCTTCTTTAGATTTTTATTTGAACAAGCCCCCTATAAAAAGACCCTGAGACACAATTAGGGAAAATTGAACATGGACCGGGTCTTCAATGAGATTAAGAATTATTGTTAATTGTTGGGTACAGTAATGGTATTGTGACAATGTATTTTTTTCAGGATGTTCTCTATTAGATACACACACTGGACTACTCTAGTAAGATCCTATCTGGGATCTGCATTAAAATCCAACAGCACTCCGCTAGGAGGAAAAAGATAAAAGCAGCAACATGTTGATATTTTGTTCAAAATGGGTGATGTGTACATGAGAGCTCATTATCAACTTTAGTGTATGCCTGACAACCTTGGTAATAAAACCTTTTAAAGGTACTAAGTTAAACCACTCCAAGCTAAAATGCAAAATAAAATTGCATCTTGAGGTTATTCATGATGACTCTGTTGCACCACAGAATGATTCTGCCATCTTTTATGTATTTTTTCCATTTCTGGATTCTATTTTATTCATTTTTAGCTAGTAGTTCCTGTGCAGTCACTGCAACAGCAAAATAATTGGAAAATTTTAAATATATAAATTGTGATAAATTATAAAGTATACAGGATATAGGTTATGTAAGATTTAAATTATCATAAATTAAATAATACAGATACAGTGGTTAACACAGGGCTTGATATAAAGCTCACATTTAGTGAGCCCTTCCTATCATTATTATAATAAAGACAAAAGGCCATTTCCCACGATGCATCAATATTTGAAAAATATTTAAGTCTGGGACAGTAATATTCGAGCAATTTGTCATCTCAACCATACTGCTTTTTTATTAAAGCAAAAAAAAAGCCTACCATTATTACAGCAGTATGGCAGAGAGGCAAGAGTAAACATCCAATCACTGTTCAGACAAAAAAGTCCAGAAACAGAGAAATATATACACACTTATAAAATTTAGTATGAGATAACATTTTTAACAGTGAGGAAAGTATGATTTGTTCTAGTGTTTGATCCTCACCCTCATATTTTTCACCAAAATTCTAATTGTTTTAATTATTAAAAATATCTTTAAACGTAAAAAAACAGAACCTCTGCCATAGAAGTAGACAATAATGATGAGTTTTAGTCTGAGTGAAGCACAATCTTCTAGATGTGCCACTAAAGAGCTACAGAGAAAACAACTCACCACATCAGAAAATGCAAACTTCTGTGCATCAAAACAGCAAATGAAATCAAAAGGAAAACAAATTGGGAAAACAACTGCTAACAAAATGAGGGGTTAATATCTTTAATTATAAAGGATTTTTTTTTTAAATCGATGTGGAAAAGCCCATTGGAAAAAGGTGCACAGGAAGTGAACAAGCAATTCCAAATGGCTAACAAATGAAAAAATGCTCGCCTTCGCTAGAGATCAAAGATTTGGCTACAAAGTCCACTTTATACCATTATTTGGAAAAAGAGCAGGAACTTTAAGGTCCTACAATAAGAGGAAGGTTAAATAAATTATGAAGCCATCAAACATTATGTCTATAATCCACTAAAAATTATGTCAAATATTAACTAACATGGAAAATGTCCATGTATAATTCAATGAAAAAGGCAGACTACAGAAATAAATAGCATTTTTAGGATGATCTCATTTTTGTAAGAAGTACAGCTGTGTATGACGGACTACACAGATGAAGACTGAAAATCACGGCTACATCATCTCTGGGAGGATGGAATAGGTAGGAGAAAACAGAGTGTTCCATTTTTGTTTAATTTGTGTTATTTTCCAATTTTATTTAGTAAATACATATGGCTTTCCTAACAGGAAAAATACCATCTTTTTTTTTTTTTTTTTAAGATTTTATTTATTTATTTGACAGAGAGAGACAGCCAGCAAGAGAGGGAACACAAGCAGGGGAGTTGGAGAGGAAGAAGCAGGCTCCCAGCAGAGAAGCCTGATATGGGGCTCGATCCCAGAACACTGGGATCATGCCCTGAGCTGAAGGCAGATGCTTAACGACTGCGCCACCCAGGCGCCCCACCGTCTTTATTTTTAAATTAAAGGATGAATATGGTGGCTAACTGAACACAATTTAAAAAATACATACATACATAAAGGGATGAGACACATAGCAGTACCTTATCTTGACTTATAAAAATTAGAAATAGTAAACACCAGAGAGCAGAAGACTAGGAAGTAAGAACTTACTGCCTTAATCCCTCTTAAAGAAATAAAATCATTTGATTTTATTTGGAAGACTAAGAAGGACCAGGGGTTTATCTCCTCCTTAAAGAAATAGGTATACACTGTAAATATATACAGTTTTGTCAATCATACCTCAATAAAGCTGAGGGTAAGGGGGAGTAAAATCTACAAAAAAAAAAAACCAGACAAAAAACAAATAGGCAAAAGTTACTGAAAAAACAATACTATGGGATAACCTTTCCAGTGCTATATATGGACTGAGCAGCTTACTGCTTAATCTTTAACCTAGCCAACTGGAACAAAATTAAATTATATATTTTTTTCACCTCAGGATACTTATAGCAACATAGAAACACCTATATTTTCAGTTATGATAAAAATACAACTCAAACTCTTAAGACACATAAACTTTCCAACAAGCCCTGCTCTCACAGCTAAGCATGAAATTAAAATTCATTTTTTTCTCATCTGTCGTAAAAAGGATAAGATGCCCTGAAAGAATGCAGCAGCTTGGTTTAGAGGTTACCCAGAAAATCTCCTACAATCTTCTCCTTTCCCACGAATGCTTAATTAGAAACAGGAATCATCACCTCTCCTGCCCCACTGATTGTGTTTGGGCCAGGCAACTCTTTCCAACTGATAGCCTTCATGACTGAAGCAGGTCTAGGAAAAGCGTCCAGCAAATGCAGGCAACCTAAGAGAGCACTAGTAACTAGAAGGCCGGAGCCTTGAAGGCTGATCTCACTCACTTCCAAACAAAGTTCATCTCTCACACACTCTAATATTCCCACCACGGCACCCCGAGTCAAAGGAAAAAGTGAAAGCCATCAGAACTTTAACCCTTCCAGAAGATTATGGACTATTTTTCCATTAGTCACAATACATGGCATTAACAGCCTCTAGGAATCCAGATGGAGAATGCTCTCTAGTAATTCCAGGGATAGAAAATCTCTTTTAACTTCAGAATGATACAATTTTATAGGACTCTTTAGAGCTTTGCCAAAGAAGTCAGTAAGACAATGACAATCTGGCAACTCTTTTAACTTCAGAATGATACAATTTTACAGGACTCTTTAGAGCTTTGCCAAAGGACTCAGTAAGACAATGACAACCTGGCAATGAATAGCAGAAAATTACTCTTTATGCTACCAAAATTTCTCTGAAAATTAAGTGGGTAAGAAAAGGAATAAGAAAAGAAAAAGAAAGAAAAGATAAGAATGTAAAGAGTGGTGATTAAAAAAAGATGTAATATATTAAGATCCAATAATCAGATATCCCCATTTCTCAATGAAGCAACAAAGTGTATTAAATACCTGAAGCAACTAAGCTATGACAACCAGGAGGAGAAACCAGGATGAATTAACATCTAGCTCCAACAACTAGGCTGCTGAATTATTTATCAATGGTAACTCCATGAAGCAGCCCTGTCTCAAATAAAAACAAGGAAGGCCAATCAGGAACTTGGCTTTCATAGATGCTTCTCTGACACAGCATCTGTTTCCTTCTGTTCCCATGGAGTACTGGACAGACTGTCCAAATTATTTTAGTATCCTTGAGAAATCATATGGTCCAATCCTCTGACTCTAAGCAGAACTGCAGTCAAGTAGCAAGAACACATATGGAGCTCTGAATCCACAACATCATAGCAAATTCCAATACATTTCTGAGTAATGAACAAATGGAGGACTGGAGACTGATGGAGCAGGGAAGTTTAAGTTGTAGCCCATAACACCTACTGGAAGGCTGCAACCAAGCTAAAAAATCAGTCTGCTCACAGAGAGGCTCTTTCAGAGGACATCGAAGTAAAGATCAACTCCCTGCCCTAAAGCAGAAACCTGTTAGTCAGCAGCCCTGCCTATGCTCACAGAAGTCCTGATCGACTTTTCTGTTATCTCATTCTTAAATACAAATGGGTTGCAATTTATTATATGTGTGCTATATGCCTCAATTAAAAAATTATATATAGACATGCAAGAGTCAGCACACGATACTCCAGATAATTAAATTTAAACTGCAGACACAAAACACTGTAATTCATATCCCCAAAGACTCAAGAAGCTATCTCAATCACACAAAAAGGAATGCTGTGTGAGAAGTACCACTAACAAGAAAGAGCTATGAGGATAGGCTCCATGGAATGATGGCTGTGCAGAGGCCAAACAAGCAATAAACCAGACTGCAGCAAGTGAGAGGACAGAGGACCGGAAGACAAAAGGGTCCAAGACAAAAGGTTTACAGGTTCGATACTATGCTTGAAAAGCTGGAAGAAAGAGATGTTATGAAGATACACAATGCAAGAAAAAAAAAAGAAAGGCCATTATAGAAACTCCAGAAAAAACAAAAGACTCTGTAAGAAAGAAAATATAATCATTTGTATTCTACTGGCTCTACATATTTGGTCATAATATGCATAGAAAGTTTTGCAAGGCTTTAGTTGACAGAACAATAAATTAAGGCACATTATCTAAATTTACAAAGATAATCAACATAGGAAGAAAAAACCTCATGACCTAACTATCGGAGAATATCAAGTAGGAATGGTGGCGTACATAAACTGTTACTTAAGTCACAGCACAAAGTTAAAAAGATAATATCTACAATTGGTTAAATCAATAAATACCATATTATTTAGAAATATGGAAGCAGCAAAGTAACTGAAACTAGAAGGAGTTAAAAATGATTCCCTCTAGGAATTTTAACTATGTGCTTTATTATTTTAATAAATTAAAAAAAACGCATTTTTAAAAAAAGGAGTGAAGACAACACTCTGAATCCCATAATGTAACCACAACTACCATCAGGCACTTGCCTCCACTTTGATGGCACACCGTCCAATGGCCCTCACAGCCTTGCGAACAAAGTCCACATCCACTTCTGTGGCATATTCCTTTAATTCCGCCAGAACCTGTTACAAATCCAGAAGGTACACAATCATTAAAGATTCTCAAACAGCGATTTCATGGCCTAGCTGCTTCTGAAAGCCAGACCTGAAGATCTAAGTGATTTATAAACTTGAATCTGCTTTAAGTCTGACCTGAGCAATGTTGGCTTGGGATGCTAAACGAATCATGATGTCCAATTTCTCTAGTTTCACATAGATGGGATCATTGTACTTCACAAAGAAGACTTTGATTTCCTGCTTCAAGATTTCAGGCCTGTGGTACACAGAAACACATGATAAGGAAGGCGAGACATGTACTGATATAGCCTTCAAAGTCTGTGTGAATATCTAATCTGTGCTCCAGCCACTCCACCCCATCCACCAAACCTCACAAATTTCCTTTCTACCCCTCTAACCAGATTCCCACCCGGCAGACAATTTTTAAGGGCTAGGGTACATATTGCTAAGAACTGCTGGAAGAACAACAATCTGGCTCTAAACTATGGCCTAAGCCATAAAAGCTGGCACTAGCTGGTACATTACTAGGAGGCCCATCAGGAAACAAACAAAGCTGTAGAACAACACCAAGTGTTTATCGCAGGAACATTCCAAAAGCAACTGTTAGCCTCCCGATGCTGGGCAAGCTGCTCTGCCATACAACATTTTCCTTTCTACATATTCACACTGGCCTCTGTAATACTGATATTGTTAAGCTTAATTCAAAATAATAAGCACTTTAATCACCAATTCATTGTTTCCCAACCTTTTCTGGACAATTAGATTGATATTCCTCAGGGCGACGTACTGCACCTCTGGCTCCCCAGACAGCAAAGTGACAAGCGGAGGGGCCAACTTCTTCAGCAGCATATTGTAGTAGTCAGAGTCCTTGGGTAACAACTCTAGAAACTTCATTAGGACTTTTACCGCTGAAAGCACCACTGCTGAGTTGGCATGAGATAGCCGGGGAGTTACACGCTCACAGATGCTGAGGGCAGAAAAGGAAAATTAACAACCTGAATTATTTCTTTGCTCAATCCAGAGCCCACAGCGTACTGTGTCAGAGTCCCACGGATCAACTATCAAGAAACTAGAGAAACGGTTAGGAAAGTCAAAGCTCCATGTGGAAACAAAACTGGGATCCTGCACTTGCAAAAGCTTCATTCCCAGCAAACTACAGACAGAGCAGGGACATCAGAAGATTCAGGAAATCAGCAATAAGGGATGCTCAAACTGGAAGGAAACTAGGCAATACCCAAAAATACCTGAGGCACACACCATTTACCCTCGTGTTTTACAGTCTTCTCCATCTCCCCATATTACGTAAGGGCTCCTTGCCTCACAACCTATTTCTCCTCAACCTATAGGATGTCAAATTAAGTTCTGAGAGTTACTTCATAGTGAGAGATATAAAGGTGACTGAAGGTTTCATAAGATGCAGGAGGTGAGTTGAGCAGGAAAACAACACCACTCCTTGCCTTCACGATAATAAGAAAATCTCCAAAAGGGTTTTTAAGTAACAGACCACCACTGCAATATTCTCCCAAACCCTTCCTCTGTTCTCCTAGCCCCTGCCACCTACACTTAAAGGCCTCCCTAAATCTTGAGTATGTAATTATCTGTTGAGGGTTCTTCAGAAATTAACCTGATTTTGATAGCTCTTGGGCAACATGAGAGTCTGGGTGATTGTATTCAGTTAAGGATTTATGATAAGTAAGGGGGTTTCTCTCCCTTCCTCCAGTATCTAACTGGCTGACGCTCTGACCTCCCTCAGGTCTTCATACAAATGCCATCTTCTCAGCAAGGCCTTCCCTGACTACCCTTTTACAAAAAACAATTCCTCATCCCCAAACGTCCAGTATTTCTTAGAGCTCCTCTCTACTTTATCTTTCCCGTTAGTGCTTATCATCCTCTGACATATTATACATTGTATTATATATACTTCTGCCCCATCCCTCAGAATAAGTGTTCCGTGAGGGCTACAATTCTGTTGACAGTATCCTCAGGGCCCAGAACAATGCCTGGCATGCAGCATAGACTCAATAAACATTTGCTAAGTGAATGCACAATTAAGTGTGAGATGTCGAGGACCAACAAAAAATCAAATTCTATATAAAGTTCCTTCCATAAGATACTTGTAATTTTTTTTTTAAAGATACTCGTACTTTTGATAATGGAAAGAAATAATCGAGGAGAGCTTTAGTTAAGGTCCTGAGGAACAATTTCCCAGACAAGTGAAGAGAACTTACGTTATGGCAGCTTGAGCTTCAGCCAGGCTAGGAAGGTTCTTATCTACCATAATTAAAATATGTCAACTTTAATGAAGAACCAACATTTCTTCCGAAGTACTTTACCTAGTACAGTGCCTATATATACAGAACACTCAATAAAAATTGGTGGTAATTTCAACTCTGTAAACTAAAATGTGTGTAGGCATATATGAAATTTAATAGTCAATTTGTGATGGTCAAAGAAAATTTCTAACAGTGAACTTGGTAAAGGGCTGAGCAGAACAACCCAGGTGCACCTTCCAAAATCTTTTCCAAATTCAGACTGACGTGATTTCTGTATCTAATGAAAGACACCATATGTCTTGCAGGCTTCAATACATTTTCTCTACTACTGAATTATAGACATAGTTCAACTCGGTAACTAGTATCAGGCCACTTACTATGCATCTAATAGAATGAAAAGTTTGTCTCTACAGTGAGACACTCAAAAACCTTGTGTGCCAAATGGCCAGAAACTGCTATATGAGAGATGTGGGACCATGATGAGGGAGATTTTAGCAGAAGGTAACTGCAATATTCAAACAAGAAATGAAAAATACACATCTTTTAAGAAGAGCTATTTTTGCCTGGTTCACTCCACCACCTAAATATGTTCCTAAATCCAGTGAGAAAATACCACAGAGATAGCAGTATCTACCCCACAAGCCACTGATTTTTGCCAACATAAGAAACCCTATTCTAATACAGACAGTAGAACTTATTCAAACAGGCAAGTCTCCCAGATGCTATCCAGGGAAACACAACTGACCTCTGAGCCTCCCGGTCATCTTTAGGGTTGTAATTAGACAGGCAGTCCAAGATGAAAATCTGGCCCCATTCAGTGCACTCATTCAGGGCTGTCAGCAGCTTGTTAATGTTCTGTGGGTTCAGATCGAGTAGGTTGCTGTTTGGGTGAGATTCACTGATTTCAGATAATGCTGCTACAGCATTAGCCACCACCTAGGAAAGAAACAGACATGACCTTGATTTACCAAGAACAGTACGATGATAAACAAATACTTAATCTTCTCCGGATCACTTCACAGATCTCAACTCCTAATCATTCCTGAACATTTTACCTAGTCAGCTAGAAACATGAACTGCTTTCAAAACATGTATTAAACCACCAATGATGGCATATATAGTTTTCTTGTGGTCAGGCACCCAGAATCAAAACAATTCATTTATTAGCAGATAGTCACACATAACTTATTATTAAAACATTAATAATTTTAATAGTATTCAACCCTATCATTAGAATAAAAATACATGAACAGTTTAAAGATCAAAGAAGTTTAAACATGTACATTAGGCAGGCAAAGGACGAAAAATTTTAGAGCTGTATGGGTATACATGTATGGGGGGGGTGATACTGTCAATCATGTCGTGAGTCTCACAGTAAGAAAATGTGAGCTTGAAACCTTAGTTCACTACTGAATGACATGCTGGGAGATGTTCCTCATCTGAAAACTGGGGACAATTTAATCTACCTCACAGATCAGTTTTAGTTTAAGGATCAAATCAGATTACACATGTATAAATGCTTTCTATAAAGCCTTAGGCAAATTTTAGGTGGTACTATTACCCTAACTCATCAAGAGTTTTTCACATTAACATCTCTGAAACGGAGATGCATTTTATAACAAAGGCCTGTCAGTTGGGGGTGCCTGGATGGCTCAGTCAGTTAAGCTTCCGACTCTCGGTTTTGCCTCAGGTGGTGATCTCAGGGTCATGAGACTGAGTCCGTGTGGGTTAGTCTGTTTAAGACACTCTTTCCCTCTCCCTCTGCCCCTCCCCCACCGCATGCTCACATGAGCGCTCTCTCAAATAAATCTTAAAAAAAAAAAAAGTATGTCAGTTTAATAGGAAGCACATTTCTTTCCAAGTAATACAGAAAACAATAATGCATCTTATAATCAATGCCATCTCAGAATCAATGAAATACGGTACATCAAATGTAACTGTTCAGGCAGTACCATATATGAAAAATTGCTACCGAATATAAAAAAATACACTTGTGGGGTGCCTGGGTGGTTCAGTCAGTTCAGCAACTGATTCTTGATTTCAGCTCAGGGCATGATCTCATGGTTGTGAGACCAAGCCCTCTGTCGGGATCCACGCCGAGCACGGAGCCTGCTTAAGAGTCTCTCTCCCCCTCGCATCCCCACATGGTGCACTCTCTCTCAAAAAAAAAAAAAAAAAAAGGTACACTTGAATCCTGACTTACAGATCTGGGAATCCACATTAGTTGCAAGAAAAAAAGTGAACACTCTTTATCAAAATTACAGAGTATTTCTGATATAACTAATACATTTACAGTTGATGATGTTTAAAGTAATTTAAAAATTGCAAAAACACCCCAAAATAAAAAAAACACACAAAAAAACCTATACTATGGCCCTATACAAGTGAATTTAAAGCCACATTAAAAAAAAATAATCTCTATGAACAATGTGGGGCTCAAACTCAACCCCAAGATCAAGAATCACATGCTCTACCAACTGAGCCAGGCAGGCACCCCGAAAACCACACTTTGCAGTGAAGTTCCCAGATGTTACTAAAGACTAGCAAAGTAAGGCTAAACATAAATATTCTCTAAGTATCAATGAGATGTGATAAGAGAGAGCAGCTTCAGTAAGTATACATATTAAAATGTTCTCAAAAACGTCAACTCATGCTTAGTTCTTACTAAAGTCCCTTGCTAAAGGCTTGAGAAACTAAGAGTTGTATAATTATCCTTTTGGCAGCAAGTGAAAAAACATAATAGCTACAATTCAGCTACTGATTTTAGTAGCCACCTTATCTGAGTAGTCTGCAGATTATCCCAGCATTTATCCTAGAAGATAAATGTCTAGAGAATATGATTTTTTAATCACATAATACACTTAACGACAGTATTCATTCTTTCATAAAAGGTAGATGTCACGGGGCCCCTGGGTGGCTCAGTCAATTAAGCAACCAACTCCTGGTTTCAGCTCAGGTCATGATCTCAGGGTTGTGGGATCGAGGCCTAAGTCAGGCTCCTCGCTCAGTACAGAGTCCGCTTGGGATTCTCCCTCTCACTCTCCCCACTCACATGCACATGCTCTCTCTCTCTCTCTCAAATAAATAAATAAATCTTAAAAAAAAAGTATGATGCTACGAATAGAATCATCGTCAGCTATATTTTAGTGATCACAAAATTCCAAGATGAAAAATCAAAGGCTCCCTTGTAAGTATGATTATAAATATGATATGATTTTACTGTTATTAAGAAAAATCAGGGGCACCTGGGTGGCTCAGTTGTTAAGCGTCTGCCTTCAGCTCAGGTCATGATCTCAGAGTCCTGGGATCGAGCCCTGCATTGGGCTCCCTGCTCCACTGGGAGCCTGCTTCTTCCTCTCCCACTACCCCTGCTTGTGTTCCCTCTCTCGCTGGCTATCTCTCTCTCTATCAAATAAATAAATAAAATCTTAAAAAAAAAATCAGTAAGAATTATCTAGTCCACCTACCACAAGGTACCATGTATAAACTTCCTTTCTGACTTCATTTTTGTTTGCTATCAACAAGCATGGGATCACTTTAGTGACAAACAAAAAGCATAAAGAGTGAATTACTAATTCCCTCCATCATCTCAGGTGCTTTACAAGCAGGGAAAGAGATTTCCCATGTCCTACACACTTGATAGATCTGATTATGGTATAAAGGATCAAAATGTCATATTGGAAGATCGAATGCCTGTTTTCAACTATTACTGCCAACATATGCCCAATCTTAGTTACTGGCTGTCCAAGATAAAATGTCCTACCACAACTTACCATTTCTGCCAGTTAAATCATTTCAGTGTTAAAAAAAAAAAATTACATGTTAAATATAAAGTCTGTTAATAGGAAATGTAGAAAAAGAAAAGGTCAGAATTGAGGGAATTAAAAAAAGCAATGTGGAGGAAAGAGAACAGAAGGATACTGAACAGAATGAACAATTAGAATTCCTCTGTCATTATCATAGGCAATTGGAAATTAAACCAAGTGTATAATGCGGCTAATGAAGTATATGTTCTGGTGGCAAAATAGGCAATTTCCACTCATTATCACATTAAAACAAAAAAGGAAATAGGGAAAAGTAAATCTAATTAAAAGATCCAGAGAGACCAGATTATAGGATTACATTTAGAAAAGCCTGCATTGAGGAAAGAGATTACTGCCAAACAGTTACTGAGCCAATGGCCAACTAGAGAAAAATGCACCCCCAATAACAAAATTCTACTGTTCCTCTAAAACTTCATGTTCCTTCTTTTCTACCTTTCCACTTTCATCTCCTAATCCTCACAGGCTGTTATGATTTCAGAAACATACCAAGGTGGGCCCATAGGGACTGCTTAACGTTCTCCTGGTCTCACCCTAATGGAAACTTAAAACAAGCTAGTCATACCAAATCTAAAGTAGAGAGAAAAGACTGACTTCAAGACAGCAACTGGGTGGTTAGGGTATACAGGACAACTCACTTATCGATGTTTATGCTGTTTCTTTGGAATTTTGTATTATGTACATAGCACAAATATTGTCTATTTCTAAAAATAAGCTTTAAAAACAATAGATTGAAACTTAAGATTTACTTCCTCTTTCCAGAAAGACTTATCCAAACAATAATTCAATGTCACAAAGAACAAATCTAACCCCTGCGGTAACTGTCTTGATATACCCGTGTATTAAAACAAAGGTTATGTCTCTTTCACTTGAACCATCACTTTGAATTTGAACTAACACTCACATGCATAACATTTCTCCCCTAGAAAACTGGCATTTCTCTTAGGAAACACTGCCAGAAAGAGATCAAGAGCCTTTTAACTATAATCGCAAAAAAAACTACAGTTCTCAATAAAGAGTCTCTTTTTTTTTTTTTTTAAGATTTTATTTTTAAGTAATCCCTACACCCAACATGGGGCTCGAACTCACAACCCTGAGATCCAGTGTAGCATGCTCCACTGACTGAGCCACTCAGGCACCCCAGAAAGGAGTTTCTAAAGAAGTTTTGCTTAAAAATGGATTTATAAATAGGGTTTCTTAAATGAGTTTTCTCAATACATTAGTTGATTTATAAAAAGTTGGCATCTAGGTTACAAAGGAAAACATATATACCATAAAAAAAATTTTTTTTATTCATCTTGCCTCCCAATTATGGTGTTTCTTGGAGAGACTGCAACTAAACATTCCTCTTCCTACCCCACCACCACAGACCTAATATGTATACTTTATACAGATATTAGACACAAACATCCATACACATACTTATGTACAAAAGCATACATATATAGATGTATATAAAATCACATTCCCTACTAGACAAATCTTTCTCTACCTTAACTACAGACTTCTCTTCAATGTGACAGTTCCTTAAGGACCCTTGCAGTCTGCTGAGCTTTTTTTAAGGTAAGCAATTTGTGATTTACTTATACTATACCTAATAGAGAAGGCTGCACAAAAAGATAAAAGACAGTAACTGCTAGAACATATTGAACACTTACTATGTGCCATTAATCCTCACAGCAACTGAGGTGGTTGCTATCAAAATCCACCTATACAGATAAGGAAACAGGTGTTTTGTTTTTTTAAGGTTTGTTTACTTATTTATTTGAGAGACAGCATGCATGGGGGGGGGATCTCAAGCAGACTCCCTGCTGAGTGCAGAGCCCTATGCAGGACTCAATCCCAGGATCCTGAGATCATGAGCCAAAATCAAGAGCCAGACCTTTAACTGAATGAGCCACCCAGTCACCCCAAGGAAACAGGCTTTAAAAATGGATTTATAAATCAGTTCAGAGAAGTCAGTGACTTGCTTAGTAAACAGCTAGAAAGGGATAGTGCTTGAATATGAACCCAAGGTTTGTGTCTGATTCCAGTTCCTGAGTACTAATCACTCTGCCTCTAGCAGAGCCAAGCTGCCAAGAGCTGTGAACTTTAGCTGGAAGAAAGGGAAGGAAAAATCAGAGTTGGGGGAGGATAATATAATCAAAACATTATTTAGAGGCAAAGGTGACATGCAGATTTATACAAGGAAAAAAATGTATTCTTCTACTTTATATATTTCAGAGATAATCATATCCTGACAGCACTTAAAGAGGCAAGATTGACTATACAGCCATAAAATCTGATTTATAAGCTACCCCTATCTGATATGCATCAATTTTAAGGACATAAATTTTATCTCACTTTTTTAAAAAAAGGAGCAAGCTAGAGCTGCAGATATGGTTAAAATAAAAATGACCCTGTAAAAAAGAACTCGAGACGGGAAATCTAGATCTACAGGGCTGGAATGTCACAGACAGAAGTTCCTTTACGAGAAATCTCTCACTCATTTCCCAGTCCCTTCGAATAACTTTCAACCTGCACCTTCATTTCCATACCCTCAGAACCCAAGACAGAGATCACTTTCCAGTAGTGACTTCCCCCTATTAAGAAATTACTACTTAGAGGACTTGCATTTCCAGCAATGACCTTCAAGGTCACACACTCTGAACAGATTTATACTTCAGTTTTCCTGTTCAATTCACAATCCTTTGGGCTGGTGCCCCTAAAGACTTAATTAAATCTGTGAAAGCGGAATAATTGACCAAAACTATTTATGCTGAAATATACAGGTAGTATATATTTTTATCCTCCTAAAAATCAGCACCATTAGGAATCTTGCTTTCTCCTTCACGGAGCTGCCCCAAATGAGGCATTAAAGCACATGGCAACGTGTAGTTGTTCTGAGCATGTTTCAGTCATTATCGGCTCCCTAAGCACACAATGACTATGTGGTACCAGTTAATTTTTTCCCCTGAAGTAAGTAAAACTTGGAGCTCATACTTGAATCCAACACACATCCAGAATGCCAGCAGATAATATGCCAACTATATTACATTCTATAATGTGCCATCTTTTCCCCTCATCTTCCCAGGAATAAGGAAGTTGAGTCAACATGGCTCATTATGACAAGAAGCTCTGAATACATGGTAACAAGATTGACAAATAAGACTCAGTAAAGTTCATTACTTAAAGTGGCTTAAGATATGGTCTGACAACAATTATCATATGGTTTCACTCATTTACGGAACATAAGAAATAGCAGGAAGATTGGTAGGAGAAGGAAGGGAAGAATGAAGTGGGGGTAAACAGAAGGGGGAACGAACCATGAGAGACTATGGGCTCTGGGAAACAAACTGAGGGCTTCAGAGGGGGTGGGGGGTGGGGAGGTGGGATAGGCCGGTGATGGGTATTGAGGAGGGCACATACTGCATGGAGCACAGGCTGTTATACGCAAATAATGAATCATGGAACACTACATCAAAAACTAAGGATGTAGTGTATGGTGACTAACATAACATAATAAAAAATATTATTTAAAAAAAAAAGATATGGTCTGACAAAATACAAATATTCTCAAAGCCAAAACACTGCAAGTAGGTATCTACAAGTAGACAAAAGGCACTCCTAACAACCAGAGTTACTTCGCCCACAGACTTTAAAATTACACCAGAGCAAGCTGCGACATGAACAAAACAAAAAATTTATTATCACACCACTTATTATCTCCCTTTTGAGAGCAATGTAATCCCTGCCACAGTAAGAGCCTTGAGATCATCTTAAAGGGGACACTAAGAAAGGAATGAGCTGTGATCTTTTGGGGCACTATGTACAACAGATCCAGTTTTCCAGAAGTTGCTGATGAAAACTGCTTTAAAGGTTTATCCTTGAGGGGCACCTGGGTGGCTCTGTCTGTTAAGCATCTGCCTTCAGCTCTGGTCATGGTCCCAAGGTCCTGGGATCGAGCCCCGCATCAGGCTCTAGGGAGCCTGTTTCTCCTTTTCACTCTGCCATTCCCCCTGCTTGTGCCCTCTGGCTCTCTCTCTGTCAAATAAATAAATAAAATCTTAAAAAAAAAAAAAAAAGGTATATCCTTGAATAATTACCTTTTAAAACCAATTCTGCAATGATGTAGTAACACTGTAAATACACCTAGCTTCATTTGTGGGTAAGCTGCTCTCAGAATTACCCTAAAAAACAATGTCTGGCTTTAAATAACATATACAAAAAAAATTAAATCTTTTAAAAATAAATTTGCAATTGAAAGATTAACCCTTCTAAAATTATTAATATCCAACTCCACAATGACTATGAAATACAGACCATAAATGGTAGTTATCTTATGAAGGGCTTCTTCTATACCAGGTTCAAGATTTAAGTGCTTTGCAAGCCCTCTATCCTTCAATGTTCACAACGATCCTATGATAGAGTCTTATTTATTACTTCCATTTTGTAGATGAGGATACTAAGTTTAGGGAGCCAAGAAATGATAGAACCAGGACACAAACCCAAGTCTTTTTGGCTCCAGAGTCTGAGTTTTAACCACTATGCTATATAGTGTTGGGGGGGGGGGTATAACATTTTATAATTACAAAGCATTTTTCTGTTTTTAAGATACTTTTCATACAGGGTGAGTCAACTCTTTATAAAAAGAAATGATTAAATGCAATTTGGTATTTTGGATTGAATCCTAGAATAGCAAAAGGCCATTTGTGTTGAAACAGGTGAAATTCAAATAAAATCTGTACTTTAGTTAATGTAGCAGTGCTAATTTCTTAGTTTTGACAAATGTGCCATGGTTATATAAGATGTTAACGTTAAATGAAACTGAGCAAAGAATATATGAGAACTTTTTGTACTATCTGTGCAACTTTTCTGTAAATCTAGAATTATTCCCCCCAAATGAGCATATAAAAAAAAAAAACCTGTAAGTTGGTAATAACAGATAAAAAACTGATAACGAATTTTTTAAAAGAAGTGAGAATCACAGAAAGATTTCCGGAGTTTAATATAAAGGAAAATAAAAACGCCTGCTTCTCCTGTAAGCAGAGACAGAAAAGAATTCAGATCAACCTGTGGGAAATTCAAGAGCTGGGCAGTCAGCCTTATATCAAAGCAGCCTCCAATGATTCTACTTACTCCATTCCTGCAGAAATTAACGGTGGATCCTCTTTTAGTACCAAATATAACATTACTCACTTGGGGGAACCCAGACAGACTGAATATATTACCTCCCACATTGCTGTTATTAAGTGCCCACCACATACTGACGCTCTTGCACACGCCCAAAATTCTACCAGCTCTAGAACTCCTTTATGGACTTCTGGCATGAAGAGCATTATTCATTTCTAATTTCACTTATGTATGAAATTTTACTTTAAAACTCTCCTACTTACTAATATACATTTAGGGGTAAGAGAAATCATATAAAGTACTAAATTAAGTGAGGTCATTATGTTTTTCTATAGGCTTATCTTTAATAGAAAATTTAACATAGCCCACAAGGACATCATTTATATTCTGATAAAAATCTCTGCATTTACAAAGTGATCTAGAGACTTGAGTTTTTCAATATCATCATCTCAGATTGATGACAAACCACAACACAACTTTCTAAGGCCTAAATAAAAACTACAATGATCAGAAAGTATTGTTCCTCTAGGATGATCGGTAGGGGAAGAAAGGGATAAAGAAAGGGGGGGGGTAATCAGAACGGGGAATGAAACATGAGAGACTATGGACTATGAGAAACAAACTGAGGGCCTTAGAGGGGAGGGGGGGTGGGGGAATGGGATAGACTGGTGATGGGTAGTAAGGCGGGCACGTATTGCATGGTGCACTGGGTGTTATATGCAACTAATGAATCAATGAACTTTACATCAGAAACCGGGGATGTACTGTATGGTGACTAACATAATAAAAAATTATTAAAAAAATAAAATTAAATTAAAAAATAGAAAAAAAAAAGAAAAGGATATACAGTTGGTCCTTGAACAATGCAGGGTTAAGGGCACCAACTCCGCTGCACAGTTGAAAATCCATGTATAACTTTTGACTCTCCCAAAACTTAACTACCTACTGTTTGTAGACCAGAAGCCTTACTGACAACACAAATAGTTGATTAACACATATTTTGTATATGTATTCTATACTGTATTCTTACAATAAAGTAAACTAGAAAAAATGTTATTAAATCCTAAGGAAGAAAAAAAAAAAAGAAAGTATTGTTCCTCAATAGCTACAGTTTACTAAGCATTTACCAAGTATCAGGCATAAATTTTTATATTACTCTTCATATTTGAAATAATCGAGTAAAATAGGCATTATTAGATTCATTTTACAGATGAGGAACCTGAAGTTGATTTTAAATAACTTGCTCAAGGCAATGTTTCTAGTGAGCAGCCACACCAGGACTCAAAACAGCAACCACTCTGGCCCTGCAGGCCATATGCTATTTCCATAATCCAAATTTTTTGCAACTTAGCACTACTGGATTTGGGGATGGATAACTGTTTGCTGTAAGGGGCTGTTCTATACACTGTAGGATGTTTAAAGTATCTCTCGACTCTACCTATCAGATGCCAGTAGCACCTCTCCCATTAGTTTTGACAACCAAAAGTGTTCCCATATATTGTCGAATGTCCCCTGGGGATTGCTCCCCACTGCGAACCACTGCCATAATACCATGCTGCTTCTACATGCTGGGGTTGGGGATGGTCACCGAAAAGATGTGACCGCCAAATGACCTGTGAGCTGGAACCCAACCCTTGCCTCGGAGGCTTCTCATCCTATGCCTGTCCTTGAAATGGGGGTTCTGCTTGCCTTTCACCTACATGGTGTATGTGACTGAACCCAGTTCAGGCCTCTTTATAAACTTTTAAAGATTTGGCAAGCAGGTGCGGGGATCCATGCTGCACTGCTACTGCCCAAGGCAGGGTATGTAAGCTCTTTTTGCTTATTAGAACTGTCACCTACCAATCTGGAGTAGCCTGCCTCTTTCTTTGGTCTCTCTCTGCCCTCCACTTAAAGGAGGCTGGTTTCAGATTGCACCAGGGAAGCTCCCAGGAGGGTTACAAACCAACAGCTGGCCAGCCCACATTTAAAGTACACATTTTTTCTGAGAGGTTATTTTCCATAAAACAGCTTTCTAGAATAAGTTCCAATCAAAAGAAGCTGGCGGTTTTAACTAGAACCTCTGCTAAAGGCTATTGTGGGTGAAGCTGAGGCAATTCTGAGAACATATTACTTGTCCAGAACACTCCAAACACAAACAGGCTTTTTTACTTATTTAGTACTTTGTGCTTTGGCAGACAGGTGCAGAGCAGTGCAAGAGGGCTTCCTGCAAGCAGCTCTCAAGAGTGATTGGAAGCAGAACTGAGAAGACTTGGAAGACAGAGAGCAAAGGGGCAAAGTCCCTAGGCCAACGGGACTCAGGAGAATGGAGTTCACAAAAGCCAACACTGCTCAGTGGGGGCTGTTGAGAGAGTCTCCAGAGTGGCAGGCTCTGGCATGAACATGTTAACTGAAGTCAGAATACCTCAGGGGCGCCTGGGTGGCACAGCAGTTAAGCGTCTGCCTTCGGCTCAGGGCGTGATCCCGGCATTATGGGATCGAGCCCCGCATCAGGCTCCTCCGCTATGAGCCTGCTTCTTCCTCTCCCACTCCCCCTGCTTGTGTTCCCTCTCTCGCTGGCTGTCTCTATCTCTGTCGAATAAATAAATAAAATCTTAAAAAAAAAAAAAGAATACCTCAAAAGCCTTGGAGGGGAAAAAAAAAATATGGTAAGGAGGGAAAATCGTCATGTGCGGGCAAAAAGCTACAGAATAGTCACCATCGCTCAAAAGCGCGTTTTTTTTCTTATAAATATACACGTAGTGGAAATTTTAAAAATTCTGATATCTGTGAAGAAATCATCGGAGCTATTTTCCTGTAGCTTCAAAGTGGTTCCTCATTCTGAATACAGGTTTACTTTCAAAATAACGAATAACAAAATCTGCATCTGAAAATAAGTTTGGCTCTAATTCTCTCAGAAAAGATTGTACTATATGAGTTTGTACAGCTATCAAAGGAATCAGGACACTTTCATTTAATATTGTAGCGATAACGTTAAGCTTTGGCTAACGTCTACCTCATGACGACAGGAGCAGCAGCCATCACCCTCGTGAGCTCCCATAAGCCGAATATGTGCTTTTTTATGCAACAGCTCAGTAAATACTCCCAAGACCTTTCTACAATGGCTCCCCTCATTCAACAGAAGAGGAAACAACTCAGGGAAGTTGAGCCAGAATTTAAGAGAGAATTTTTTTACTTCAAAGTCTATCTTTTCTCTTTCAACAAATAGTATTTCACTGAAAGACTGCTCTAACTGGTATAAACGACATAACTGCAGGAAAATGAGGTGTGATTCCCCCCCAGAAAGGGAATGAAAACACACTAAAGTTCTCTTACTTGCAGCAAGGTACACTACCCCCAGGAATCAGCCTGGAGATCCACATAACCCCAAAAGTATTCAGATCCTGATCAACATTTTCCTCTCCGATTTCAGTCACTTCTGCATGTGTTCTGGTGCTCTTACATCTAGGATGCCCTTCTGAAGTGAGCTGTAAGAAAATTACTAAAGCAGAACCCCCTGGAAACGTTCATTTGCTTTGCAAGAGATTCTAAAATTTGTTGGTGCAGTGCTGCCACCATGTGGAACAACTTCTGAAAAAGTGGAACAGAACTACCCCTCAAGAGCAATAAAAGAGGACTCCTACCCATTATCAGAGTAAGAGGATTGAGAGGATTTCCACAGGAAAACAGATTAAACGCCTTCATATGTTCAAAAATTTAACCATTTTGAGAAAATAAAACAGTTCTAAATGTGTATGTGTGAACATACACACTTAAATCCTATCGTATACATACATCCATGAAGGCAGTGACCAGTAATGGGTACTGGGACTCAGAACTAGGTTAGAATCCTGGCTACATTACCACTAGCTGTCTGACTTTGGGAAAACTGCCTGAGTGGTCATTTCTTGATCTTGAATATAGGATAACCTCTACTTCACTGGGAAGATATGAGAACTAAGTAATATAGCTAAAAGCATCTATCTGGCATAGAATGCAATTAAATTCAAACTCCCTTTTTCCTAATGACACATGGTCATCATAAGCCTTAGGAACTTCTCAGGTGTTTGAGCCACTACATTTTACATTCATGCACGCATCTGTTTCCTATCAACAGTATTTGACCCAGCTGACAAAAAAGGAAAATCAGTGGTCCAAATGTCAGTTGTAACACTTTTTGGTAAAAAGCAGGACACGCATTTGGATATGAAAAGTATGGGTTCAAGATCAAAAGTAGGCGTGTATGTCTGTTGGCTATCTTAATCCACGCTTTTTAGTTCTTCACTACAACAAGCATGAAGAGTTCAAAAAATGATTTGAATATGAGTAAGGCCAGGAAAAGAGTAGGGCAAGCAAGGCACAAACTTAAGGAGGCACCCCACTTTCAGGCTTGAGCGGGTAGAGAGTTGACACCTAACAAAGACCTGAATGTGAGGATCACCTTAAATTTTGCACCGTGTGTGCCTTGCTAGTACGCAGTTGAACAGTATCAGGGAAAAGTTCTGCTACTCAGAAATCTGACAAGAATCAGAAAGATTTTCTATTTAGAGGGCAACAGGTCCAATGATAATTAATGCTGATACCTGCTCTAGGGAAACTGGCAATAAAGACAGTAAAACAAAAGTCATTCCCTGAAACAGTTTCTCAAAATCTATCAAGTAACCTTAAATTTTCTCTAAAAGTTTTCTCAAAGGTAATTGTGAAAATCCAAATCACCTTCTGATCTGTTGTAGTAAAACCAGGTTAAGAAATTTTAGAGGATTATAGTTCACTATAATGTTATATTACATTCAAAGAGACCCACTGATGTTGCCTGTTTAAATTCCATATATGTTGGTATGCCATGGGAGAAAAGAGCTAAAAACAAGACTGGCATGTGTTGATAACGATTGAATCTGATGATGGTAAATGGGTTCATTTTATTCACCTATTGTTTTCATTTAGTCACTCTAATTTTGAATATGTTTGAAAATTCCCATAATAAAAAGTATAAATAAATATATGTATAAATATGTATATTACTTGAGAGTATGATAGGCTGGACAAAAACCAGCCCTTCCTCCACAATGAAAACTTAAAGTAAGTAGGCTTGTTCTGGAATCGTTCCATCCTCTCAACTCATCTGGATAAAAATCTAAGTGCTTGGGTACGACAAACAAAACAAAACGACTCTTTACCAAACCATCAGTTAGCCCCTATCTCTGACCATCTAATTTCACAGGTTCTATTTTGAAGAATTTACATTGGTGTAAAAAAAATGCCTTTTTCTCCCCAAACTGGAATTATCTATGAGTTAGGACTCACTTTCACCTCGCGCCATTCCACATTCTCAGCTCCACTGAGTATTTGAGTGCATGATATCTCATTTACCTGGAAGCCTGAAACTTGGAGCAAGGAGCCCAAACCCTTATCTTCTCATTTGTCCTCAAGTAGAAAATTTCAAAGACAGTTGCTCAGGGTAACAGTGACTCAAAAGCAACACCAAAACACAACTTGGGACCAGCTGAACATTCTATAAAATAGATACTAATGCCTTATAAATTTCTTTCTTTACGGAATTAAAAATAAAAAGTGCCACGTGGTTCTACTTGAGGAAAAAAAGGAAAGGCTGAATCTTCTAATACTGGTGATGATTACCTATCAGAAGTCATGGTTTAAGCACATACACACCCACACCAGCTTCTGTGCCTAGAAACTGGCTAGAAGGTTCCTGATGGTAGTTAGTACCACAGTACCTTAAAAAAAATGTGGTTTGCTTCATCCTTTGACCTTGATACTAAACTTGAAAGATAATAAACAGAAGCCAAGGTTACTCAAAGAATAAGATGAGCCAAATGAAATATCAAAACAGAGATATGAGCACATGATTTGCAAGTGAGAGACAATGTCTATTTCAAGGCAAATCCCAACTCAAGGCAAGTTCCAGAAAGTTCAATAAAGAAAGTATTCAGAGGTGATCCACTGGTTAACTCAAAGTTAATCACCTCCAAGTAAATACTGCATTGGGCAAAAAGGGGAGAAAAAGTGGCCATATTCCTCCATCTTCTCAATAATGGTACCTAGTGATCAATCACTCCATTCAAATGAGCTCGTTACCAGCAGAGTTAACATACCACTTGGGACTTTCTCCCCTTCATTATATAGACAAAGTTAAAAATATTAATAAGAGAAATAAAAGGTCCCCAAACTCTAAGGTATTATGTTCTAGCTGCCAAACATTTAGAACATAAGTTGGCAAAAAGAATTTTATCCTAGAATTTTCCTGTAGAAGAATGCATTACAATAATCAGGCAATAAATATAACTTTGTTTCTATTCCCACACTACCAGAAAAGACCACAAACATCTGAAGAAATAATCTTTTAAAAACTGATATAAATTTAAGGTAAAGCCCTCTTAAAAAATGATGAAAGAACTGGTTTCTGAGCAAATACAGGGGTAGTATGATACAAAGGTTTGCTTTAAGACCCTTGTATTTTAGTACTTGGTTTTCATTTCAGAAAACACCTACCGTGTGAGACATAATCTGAGGGACACACAGAATTCATGTTTCTCATAGCTAACCTATGTTTCAATGCCCCAAAGATTTGTTTTAAACATGCTTTTAAAAGGAACCCATTTTAAGTACTGCTCTCTTTATAAAGGCAGAAGCTTATTACCATTGGATTTGAATCTGCTATGAGATCCCGCAGAGAATCCAGAAATCCCTGATCTTCTACCATTTGGGCATTGATATCATGGAGTTTTGCCACACAGACTGCTGCTGTTTTCCGAACATAGGGATCTTCATCCTTCAAGCACTTGCGGAGAGGCTCACAGAGATATTCTGTAATCTTGTCCACCCGGATGCACCCCATGGTCCTGACTGCCAAGGCTCGAATCAGAGGATTGGGATCTTCACAGTCCTTAAAAAAAGAAAAGAAAGAAAAAAGAAAAGAAAAGAAAAGAAAAGAAACGAAAAGAAAAGAAAAGAGAAAAGAAAATCATTGACAACTATAGGCGTACATGGTGACTAAAAGTAAACAGTCTAGTTTCTACAAGCCACAAAAGAATATTTACTTGATGTAAGCTTCCAGTTATATTCTACATCAGAACACTAATCTCCCATGCTATTGTTTCTTAAGTACAAATCTTATGTGCCTATTTAAGAGCTTAGGTTAGGAATTCATTTAACTGTTTTACACACACAATGAAGAAATGCCCAGTAGGTTTCATTCCAGGGCTAGGCAGCAGCTTAGTGAGCTGGCATTACCATCCCCATGGCCATTAGTGGACATGCCTTAACAACAGGGAAAAAAAGAGGAATTGGAAAGATGTGTCCCACTCCAGAGTCAGCCTGCAAATATCAAGCAGAAACAAAAGAGGGCTGGACTTTCTGAGGCCTACAGCCAAGAAAGCAAAGGAAAACAGAAACTGGTTTAGGCCTGACCTAAGTTCCTGGAGTTAAGGAGCAGAGAGGGCCCTCTGAGGTACATTCTCCCCCACTCCCTTTTTTTTAATGAGGGGTTTGTTTGTTTATTTATTTATTTATTTATTTATTTAAAAACAATCCCCACATCCAACATGGGGCTCAAAGTCATTACCCCAAGATCGAGAGTCGCATGCTCTACCAACTAAGCCAGCCAGGCGCCCAATTCTTCTTTATTAGCAATCCAAATACAGCATAAAGAGAAAACTCCTTAAATTGCCCTACATTAAAAAATTTATTTAAACATTATAAACCTATGTACATGCTAACTTCCAAAAAACGTAAACTAAGTTATCTTTCCAATGATGTAGTCCATCTATGAAACACCAGACAGAAAGAATGAAATGTCATGTTCTCTCTAATTCTGGACGATATAGCTAAACACAGGAAAAGAACAAAAATTCCATGAGAAGGAAGAAAGCACACTGTTTATTTTTCAAAATAGTCTAATAGAAGCTAATTTAAAAAAAATTTTTTTTAATAGAGACTAAATTTCTGACAGAGAAAAAAACACCAGTAAAAAAAAAAAAAAAAAGATACATATGATATACATTAATAGGAACAACCTCATTATTATGTCCATCAAATCTAATGATGGGAAAAATCTGACTGCATGTTTAATAATAAGAAATTTTTTAATGGTCAATTTTTTTATGATGTGACAATGGTACCGTAGCTATGTTTAAGAGATCTTGGGGCGCCTGGGTGGTGTAGTTGGTTGAGTGTCAGACTCTTGGCTTCAGCTCAGGTCATGATCTCAGGGTTGTGAGATCGAGCCCCGAGTCTGGCTCTGTGCTCAGAGCGGAGTCTGCTTAAGACTCTCTCTCTGACCTCCAACCCCCCTGACTCCCACCCCCCACCCGCACATGCACCCACACTCTCTCTCACCATAAAGAAATTTTAAAAAAGAGACCTTATTCTGACAAATATAAGGATGAAATGATTTTTCATCTTTATGATGTATGGGATTTGCTTTAAAATTATCCAGTAAGAAGTGGGAGTTAGGAAAGCATATATGGGGAGAATAAATTAAACAAGACTGGTCATGGGTTGGTAACTACTGAAACTACAAGACAGCGATTTAGGAATTTATAATACTATTTCCTCTACTTGAATATGTTTGGAAGTTTCCATAATAAAAAAAAATTGAGTGTTAAGAACTATTAAGTAAAACAAAATAGAAGTAGTCACTCCTGCAGTTTCCACTATTTCTGACCCATAAGCATAGTTTCTCCAAAGATAAAACAGATAAAGCCCAGGTTACTGAAACTGCAATGATACGCCTAACCTTTGTCAGACTGGGAAGGTAAAACACTGAGGTTTCTTCACCTGGCTTTTTTTTCCCATCTGGCAAGGATTCACCAAGACCAGCTAACAGAAGGCTCTCCATATGGTTTGAACTGGATGACGAATGCTGGCATAAAGAATGCTTAAAAACATGAACACTCCTAGTTACTGCCAGTACTTCTCTAGAGGTCCTCTTTTAGAACAGAGGTTGCTTATTTGCAATGCAGACATTAACTATATCAAGAAACACTTCTGAAAATCAGGTTAGTTGGGGCAGATGAGACTGGTCTTGAGTTCCTGGAGGGGGAATGTTACCTTCACAAAGCTGTTGACAGCCATGATGGCCATGTCTGGCTGACTCTTGGCGTAGTTCATCAAATAGAGATAAACAAGCTTCTTTAATTCTAGGTTGTCGGTTTGCATACAGTTCACTACATCTGGAAAGAGCGAACTGAGAAGAGAAAAGAGAAAAGGAAAATGAATAGATGTTGGTGCCAAGATACTGGACTGAACATGAATGGCCTTATTTTACAAAGTGATCTGATGCAAGGAAATATATCCCCACAGTGGTAACAATTAACACTGAAATGAATTTCTAAAGAAACTATAGTCCTGGTTCCAAGAAGGTCTCTAAAAATAGATTTAAGAAACTTTTCATTACAAACATTTTCTAACGAACAAAAGTAGAGTAGTATAACGAACCCAATGTATCCATCACCCAGCTGCAAAGAATCATTAATACACATCCAATCTTGTTTCATACATATCCTCAATCCATTCTCTCTTCTCCCATCCCTATTCCATCTAATTGCTCTGGATTTTTTTTTTTAAGTAGGCTCCACGCCCCGCATGGAGTCCAACATGGGGCTTGAACTCACGACCCTGAGATCAAGACCTGAGCTGAAATCAAGAACTGGACACTTAACTGACTGAGCCACCCAGGAGCCCCTGCTCTGGATTATTTTTTAGCTAAATCCTAGACATTATATAATTTCATATATATTTTAGGGCATATCTTTAGGAATCCTGTTTTAAAAAGCACAATCTTTATCACGCACAAAAATTAACAGTAATTCTACATATCAATTCATTCCAGGTTCAAAGCACTATGGTTGCTATAATGTTCGTGTTTTAATGTTCATATGTTTCAATGTTTTAATGTTCATATTCTTCTATCATTGGCCAGTAGGAACTTACTCAGCCACCTTCTGAGTCCCTGTGATGCAATCTTGCGTTTTCACCAGTTTCCTCACTTTCTGGTAAGACATGATGCTCCATACAGGATTACTTGGCACATTTCTAATCTCACAACTGAAACCAGCCATTTTTCTAAGAAGTCCTGATTCCCTTCTAGAATTTGTTTCTTTATTCTTAATGTTACAAACTCAGACAAATGAAAATTTGAGTGTCCTCAAATATAAAAGGAGCTTACACTTTTCCCAGTTCAAGTCATTTCATGATTTACTACTCTCTTATAAAGCCCAAGGAGAGTGGCTTTAGTTTGGAATGGCTTCCAAACCATTAGTTTGGAAGGATAGCTTATCTGATTTTAAAGCTGTATTTTTTAAGTACAGGTTAACTATAATTTTATGAGAGATTGGTAATTAACCTTTCCCCTAAGGCTTTATGAGAGTACTATATAAATTTTATATACTTTTTTCAAAAATTTATTTTAGAGAGAGAGAGAGAGCATGAGTGGGAGGGGCAGAGAGAAGGAGAGAGAATCCCAAGCAGACTCCATGCCGAGTGTGGAGCCCTATGTGGGGCTTGATCTCACAACCCTGAAATCATGACCTGAGCTGAAATCAAGAGTCAGATCCTTAACCAACCATGCCACCCGGGCACCCCTAAATTTCCTAAATTTTAAATACTTAACATCTTACTACAAGTACAGAAAAAGCAAATGTCAGTCTATTTTTATAGGAAAGAGATGACTGAAATAACTAGTCACATGGTATAGCTCCTATACACACACACATTAAGCAGAAAGTTGTTCACAAAAAGGGAGATGGATTGCAAAGCCAAAGAATCCACCTTATCTCCAATGAACCAATGATTCTGCTTTGAAAGTCATTTAACCTGAATGTACATACCTACTGTAGTTTCATGCACATGTAGATATTCAATAAACACTAATTAACACTCCCCAAAAATGAATGTTCTTTCCATTTCCTAGAGTAACTCATGGGCAAAACAACTGTAAAACCAGAAAATAAATGTGACATATTAACCAACAGTAAATTTAAGATCCTGAGTAATTTAATTCCAACAACCTGCACAAGATCAGGAAGATCTTGATCAAAAACAAGTTCTAGAGGTAAAAACTGTTAAGTACCAACCTATAAAGCTAGAAACCTGAGCATTCCAATATGGTAGTCACGAGTCATATGTAGCTACTCACTGGCCATGTGGCTAGTCTGAACTAAGATGTGATTGGATCCTGAAGACTTAGTACGAAAAATATAATGTGGGGTGCCTGGGTGGCTCAGTCGGTTGAGCGTCTGCCTTCAGCTCAGGTCATAATTTCAAGGTCCTGGGATCGAGCCCTCAGTCAGGCTCCTTGCTCAACAGGGAGCCTGCTTCCTCTCCGTCTGCAGCTCCCCCTGCTTGTGCGCTCTCTCTGTCAAATAAATATCTTTTTCTAAAAAAAGAAAAATATAGTGTAAAACATCTCATTGATAATTTTTATATTGATTTAATGCTGAAATGGTACTTTGAGTATACTGCATTAAGTAAAATATATTAAAATTAATTTCATCTATATTTTACTTTTTAATTTGGCTATCAGAAAACTTAAAATTATATATGTGGCTTATTGCTATCAAACGGCACTGAACTTGAAGTTACTTGCAGGGGAGACTGAAATATGATAACCTACGAATACCTAATCTCTATTTATTCTGCTTCTCTGAGCTATCTAGGCACAGTACAAACCCCATCTCCTCCAAGAAGTGTTCTTCAACTGTTCCTATTTACATGGATCTCTCTTTTGTAGAACTCTTATTGCCTTTAATATATACATTCTAGTACCTAATTACAAAACTATATTTTACTATTCCCTAATTTTTCAAATTTTGGGTCTCTTCAACTAGACAGTAAGTGCAATGAAGGCTAAGAGACATCTACTATCCTTTTTAAATTGTGATGTGTGGAATAGCATAAGCACAAGATAAATCATCAGCAACTAACAGATTAACAAGTAGTATTTACCAAGCATACAATAGGAAACTCAAAGAGGTTTAACTTTTCTAGGATACAGAAATAACCTGGGTGAGAACACAAAAGCCCCACTAATGAAATATGTTGACTTTTACCAGCTCATCAGTACTGATGCTCTCAATCTAGATTATTCCTTGGCAAAAATAGCCCATCAGTGACTAGATCGATCCTGGGTAGGAAAACTATAGCCCATGCACCAAATACAGCCCGCCACTACTTTTGTATGAGCTATAAGCTAAAAGTGTTTTTTAGACGAACATTTAAAAGTGATTTGATAGAGAATATTAACTTTAGACCCCAATTAAACAAAATGTTATGCCCCAAAAAAGAATTCTAATCTTCTCATTAGATCTGTAGTACAAAAATATTATACTTAAGTTTCATCAACAAATTGTGGAAAATTGGTCTCTTTCTTGTTATATAATTACCTATATAATATCTTCAGGTTTTTTTTTTTGCCTCTTAGCATGCTAAGCCTAAAGTATTTACTTTCTTGCCCTCCCAGAAGAAGTGTACCAACCTCTGAGATAGATAGCAACAGAACAGCAAGTTAAGAACCAAATTCTTATATTTTAACAAATAAAACTCCAATAACAAAAGGCACCTCAGAGCAGCAGCACCTGAAGCACAGGAAGGTATCTGAGTCATTCATTGCCACCGTTTCCACCTGGGCCCCTCATCTGGTTAGGGGAACCGCTCTCACACTCCTGGTCTCAGGAAACCCTTCACACTCTGAAAACTGAGATTCCCCAGAGAGTTTTTGTTCATGTGGGTTATACCTACTGATATTTTACGGTATCAGGAATTAAAACAAATATTTTAAGACACTGATCCATTTAAAATAATAACTGTATTTCATATTAACAAATATTTTAAAGCAAAAATTTTGTATTTTCTAAAAATTAAGATGACATTGTTTTAAATTTTTGTAAATCTCTTTAATGTCTAGTTTAAGCAAAGACAGCTGGATCTTCATATTTGCTCCTGCATTCAACCTGTTGTAGAATACTGTTTTGATTGAAGTATAAGAAGAAAATCATGCACATATATTAATGGGAAAAGGGAGCAGTATTTTAACAGCTTTTTCAGATTAACTAGATATTCTTGATTCATTAAAGATAGACAAATGCTTTGTTTTTCTTTTTCTTTTTTCAGTCCACAAATGGTAGTTCCCTAAAAGTTAGTTGGAGGGGCACCTGGGTAACTCAATGGGTTAAGTGTCCGACTCTTGGCTTCAGCTCAGGTCATGATCTCAGCGTCATGGAATCGAGACCCTCATCAGGCTCTGTGCTCAGTGTGGAGTCTGCTTGAGATTCTCTCCCTCTGCCCCTTCCCCACTTGCACGTATGTGCTCTCTCCCTCTCTCTAAAATAAATAAATAAATCTTAAAAAAAAAAGTTCGTTGCAATGTGGAATCTGAAACCATATCAAGCTTTTAATACTTGATTGCATTAAAATCCATTCATTTATCACTTATTTTGACTGGATCTTTTACCCATGCATAGTTTTGTGACACAGGCACTGGTCATTTGGAAAATATTAGTTGAGTTATGCAGATCTTCCCAATGATGACAAATTTCATCACATAACAGTAAATAATACATTCATTAATTTCACCACCAAGCTCATTAGAAAAGTCTGTAAGTATTGGGAAGCTGTCAAGCTCATGTTGCAAGATACAAGTTTTCCAACAATTTAATTTTTACTTCAAAGCTCGAAATACATCTACTGTCAAATTTTTTCTCTAGAAGTGACAGGTTCACCTTGTTCATTTTTGATAAAATGTCTTCTGAGTACTGAAGTCTGATTAACTATAATTTGTCTGTCATTCTTTCACTTAAAAATGCGATTCCCATTCAAACAGTTGTGCAAGGGCTTTTCTCCAAGTCAACCATCACACTTTGCTATGCAGCAGAAGTGCTTTATGCATAATTCCTACTTTATCACATGGAATATTAAAATGACCTATACTCAAGGTTCGAAGCTTAATAAAATAAATTTTTAATGCTTCATGAAGAACAGTCCTAAGTGAAACTACCCTTTTTCCTGCAAGTATGTAGTGGTGACAAATACAATGACTACAGTTACAGTTTGGCACTGCTACCTTGATTTACATTAAGGCATCAGCAGTGCAAATGTCAACACAGTAAAAAAAGGCAAATAATACCCAAGTATTATTATAAGGATAGCTTTGACCTCACAAATCTCCCAGAAAGGATCTTGCAAATCCTCAAGGGCCTGTGGATAATCCGTACCTATCTCCAAATGGTCTGTCTGAATTATAGGGGGAGAAAAAGACAACACGGACTTTGTTAACATTGATTTTCATCTTGAATTCAGCAACTGAATATACAGTGGTAGAGTTAAGGACATTAGTTTGAGCCAATTAAAGAACGTATGAGCTTCTGCTTCTCAGTACGCTTCTAGTATCTTCTAAGACTACTTCAACAACAGGTCTGTAACTGTGCCAGCTCTCAGGAGGTTTCAGACTAGATCTCTACGCAAAAAGATCAAACTGGTTTCATTCTTCAAAAAAACTTAAGTCACAGAGTTAAACTAAAAGCAACTATACTTCCTCATGATCTTTCAGTGAGACAAACTCATTCTTATAGATTCTATGATGACAACAGTTAAATGAAAAGCAGTAAAAGCCATAAAATAGGGTATGGGTCTAAAGTGACCAACAGCAGGAGTGATTACCCTTACCTAACGTCCTTCCCCACAGTCATGGCAGCAATCACTTTCTTCACAGCCTCCTTCCTCTTTTCTTTCTTTTCGTTGTTGAGTTCAGCCTTTAATTCAAAGATTTCTCCTACAAAAGAAGAGACCAAATTGGTGAGATCCCAGGACCAGAAAACTAGAGCAGAATACTACACTCTGTAATAAATAACATGACAGGTGACCAGAGGCAGGGCAGCAACTGAAGAAAATTTAAAAATTACAGGACAAGTACAATTTAAATCCATAGAATATTAATTGACCCACTGATAACGATACCATCTTTGAGGTTATAGCTAGAGAAGAAGGTGCAATCCAGATCTTAGAAGTGTAGGAGTGGGGAAAAAAAAAAACAAATCTCACGATATCTTACTACTATAGGGAGAAAATAGCATCTGAGTGATGATGATCTTCCATCAGAATTTCAAGGCCCCAAAGAAAAAATAAACATAGGCACAAAACAGGTTCACAAATCTGTTTTCAAACCAAAGAGACTCCAGATATCAGCTCATTCACCCCCTCTCAACTTTACCAATAAAGAACTGAAGCTCAAAGATCACAGAGTGAATGAGTGACAGAGCTGCTCTTAGAACTGTGTCTCCCGACTGTTGAATCCAGAGGTTTCCAACCTTGGCCACACACTAATATTACCTGCGAGGTATTTAGAAATAACAACACTCAAGCTCTGCTCTGGACCAAATAAATCAGCATGTCAAGGAGAACTCTCACACTCATATTTTTTAAAGTTCCTCCAAATTATTCTAATGCACAACCAGGGTTGACAATCCCTGCTCTAATTAGTACTTTGAGAAGCTGATGGGCTTCAAGACCCCATCCTATTCAATTGATCTAACGGAAATGATAATCTCAAAGCTTCAAGAATGGTACAAATCAGAGTCATTTCTAAAGGCACAATCTTGAATGAGCACTCAGGCCCTGCACTGTGAAATGCCAGGGCTGTCATCACTATTTTAAGGACAAGGCTCACCTACCTTCAGAAAGCTGGAGCTGAAAGAAAAGACGGTAATAATCCTCAACTGGTTTTAAAAGGAAAAAAAAAATACACCACTAAGCCTACAAAAAAGAAGTTGGCTACTCCCAGTTCAACCCTCCATCTAAACCCTTAAACTCTTCTACAATACCGCCTCACTTTCCGCCATGTTTACGACTGTGCTTGATATTCATTTTAACCAGACATCATTCACCAGTATGGAAACAGCGGGGACAGCAAACTATGTGATCTGCTAAAGCCTTCAGATGGGAAGGATGAAACTCGTAAGGAACACAGAAGTTCAGCACTAAAAAAGCTTGTTACGTCAATATCCAGCGCCAGCAAGGCAAACAAATTGAAGTTACAAAAACTGGTTTTAATCAACAATTGCAAAAATTGCAGAAAAGCTGGCCCCTTTAGAGTCATTCTCCTTTCCACCAAGTCATCTCCTGCCAAATCCAGCTCTTAGGGTTGCCATCATTTACTTCTAGGAACAGTAAAGGACAAGCAGCAGGGTTTCAAAAGTCTGCACTGTGAATAGCAGCAGGAGCTGAAGAATCAAAACAGGATGTAACTGAAACTATTCCAGTTCTAGCATAAACTTAAAGAATATGTTCCCAAGGCAGTTCTGGTGGGTGTTACAGGAAGTAAAAGGAACACAGTCTATCCATTTTTTAAAATGTGATATTTACCCAGCCGTGATTCAATCTGTAGGTCTTAAACTTTTACAAATCCCTGAATAAAAAAGGTTACCAGGACTCATTACAAGAGAATGTTTGAAGAGTTACCTGAGGTTTCTTTTTTTTTTTTAATTAAAGATTAATTTATTTCAGAGGGAGAGAGAGAAGAGGGAGAAGAAAATCTCCAGCAGACAGCCTGCTGAGGGTGGAGCCTGACACAGAGCTCAATCGCAGGACCCTGAGACCATGACCTGAGCCGAAACCAAGAGTCAGACACTTAACCAACTGTGCCATCCAGGGCCCCAAGTTAGGTGAGTTTTTAAATGACATCTTTTTAGGTCAATAGACAATATCTTGGTGATCAAAGCATATAAAACGTTAACAGAAAAAATAAATACCATTTCAGAGAGTCAGAAAAAAAGCTGAAAATGAGGGACAAGTGGAGTTAATGGTTTTCGTGAAGTATAAACAATAAACAGAGAAGTTGTTGAGCGGGAGCCAAGGAGGGCAGGAAGTGAAACATGGTATCTCATACATACAACTTTATTAAATTCTTACATTTTTTCCTTCTCCCCCTAATAAAATCTACCAAGCAATGCCAGTACCTAGTAATGGTTCTCAATCTTGGCTGCACATCAGAGAAATGTGGGGAGCTTTAAAAAATCTGCACACCCAGGCCATATTCCAGACCTCAGGGTACCTCAGGTGGAGGGACCTGGACATTAGTATTGTTTTAAATTTCCTTGGGTGATTCCAGTGTGTAGGCAAGGTTGAAAGCCACTGACCAGTAGTTGATAAAATTAAGAAACTCACTATGGAGTTCTCCCTATTGTTATAGAAGAGCTCCTTTACCCTTATTTAATTCCAAATGACCAGAACGGACAGATACACTTACACTTTCTAGAAAATGTTTTGCTGCTCTTTGTTCCCTCCAGGACACCACAGGGTGCCCTCTTCTATTTTTTTTTTTTTATTTTTTTTAAGAGTTTGAGTAGTGTCTACGCTTAACGTGGGCCTCAAACTCACGACCCCAAGATCAAGAGTCACACGCTCCACTGACTGAGCCACCCAGGTTAAAAAAAAAAAATTTTTTTTAAATCGTATCTTAAAAGTTGCAAAACAAAGGCACCTTTGGGCTCAGTTGGTTAAATGTCTGACTCTTGATTTCAGCTCAGGTCATGATCTCAGGATCCTGCTATGGAGCCTGAGTTGGGCTCGGCGCTCAGTGAGGGTTCTCTTCCTTTTCCTTTGCCCCTCCCCCTGCCCTCTCTCTCTCAAATAAATAAAAATCTTAAAAAAAAAAAAAAAGTTGCAAGATTCCCCAATTGTTAACACTGCCACATCTGTCTGATGATACTTTCTATATATTTACATGTTTTTTCCTGAATCAGTAAACTGCAGTCATGTCACTTCAGTTCTAAATATGTCACTGCATAATTTCTAAGCACGATTATCTTACTAACTATAATGCAATGATTAAAGTCAGGAAATTTAACACTGACGCATCATTAGCATCTAATCTATGGGCTTTATTCAAGTTTTGATAATATCCTCCATAGCAATTTTACCACCATCCCCTTCAGGCCAGGATCCAATCCAGGATCATCCAGGATCATATGTTACATTTATTATCATGCCACTTTAGTCTTCTTTAATCTGCAACAGTTCTTCAGCCTTTGTCTTTCAGGATGCTCACATTTTTTAAAGGTATAGGCCAGTTACTTGATAGAGTGTCCTCAGCTTGGGTTTATCACAGAGGTTCCTTCAGGATTACACTGAGGTTATGCATTCTGACAGGCAAATTCTTAGGGGATGTTATGTTCTTCTCAGTGCATGACACAGAGAGACAAAAAATGTGTCCCATTACTGGTGATGTTAAGATCAAATATTTGGTTAAGGTGATAAATACCACCTTAAACACTGTAAAGTTACTATTTTTTCCTTTATAATTAGTAATTTGTGAAAGGAAACTTTGAGACTATTTAAACGTCTTGTTCCTCATCAAACTTTCACCTGCTAGTCGTTTTAGCATTCACTGCTGACTCCTGCCCGAATCAATGATAACTATGATTTGTATGTATATACATATTATTCAATGGGTTATAATCCACTACTATGATCACTTTTTTTACAGCTCAAATTATCTCAAATTTAGTGACAGGAAGCCCTTTCGAACTATGCTGCTCCCTGCATGTCCCACCTTTTTTTTTGTTGTTTAGCATCTCTTGCTTCCTGGCATAAGATATTCATGTTCATCTTGTACTTTCCCTTGACCCACCCTGGAATCAGTTATTTCTCCAAAGAGACCTGCTTCCTTTTAGTGGAAAACGATACTTAGAAACCAAAGGGTATTAGGTGTCCTTTGCATCTATTCTGACTTGAAGGAAATTAGGATATTTAATCAGAAACTCTGTTAGAATGTTGAGAAAGCATGACTCACACACAGTAGACACTCAATAAACATTTTCTGAACAAAAAAGTGGAATGAATAAGTCGAGGAAGAAGGACTCTGTGTTCTTCAAGACCAAACTTCATTAAATTTGGAAACAGGAGGCTGAGGCCAGTAAACTACATTGCAAAGAAACACTAAAGATAAATTCTGGGGCAGAGAAGGTGTCCTGTTTCAGCCACTGGAAGAGAGAAGAAAGGATCCATCTGAGAAGGAAAGTTGTTGGAGAATAAGAGGAATGATAGTTGGTGTCATCCCAGAATACCTCAGTAAGTATAAGACTGCTAAATACAAAGCACAGAATTCTAATCCTGGAAATAAATAAATCTCAGCTGAGGACACAACAGGCTGAGAAGAGCAAAACTGGTCTGTTTTTGAAAGGAGGGCCATCTACAGCACTAGAAATGAGCCGTTATTTAGGAACAATTTTATAAAAGATGAGGAGGTTGGGCTTTCCCAAGAAGAATCCTTAGTTCCCAGACCCACAGCCATATGTAAAAAACAATACTGTATTTTTTTTTTTAAGATTTTATTTATTTTGAGAGCAAGAGTACACATGCGTGTGCACACCAGGAAGGGGGAGAGGGAGAGAATCCTCAAGCTGACTCCATGCTGAGTGCAGAGCCTGATGCTGGGCTCGATTTCATGACCCCAAGATCATGACCGGAGCCAAAATCAAGAGTCAGACACTCAACTGACCGAGCCACTCAGGCACCCCGTAAAGCAGTTATTATATTTCTGATTACAAAGACAATGAGGTTAATAAATTCAAAGCTTTTTTCAAGTAATCCACAGTCTGTGACCTAAAAATCATGGAACTGACTCTAGAGGTTCCCTGTTTTAAGCACAAAGAATGTTTTTAGACAACACCCAAAGAATGAGGTAGATCCATATGGAGGGATATAAAAATATCAAGTTTCTATGCACTGTTGCATGACCTCTTTTTGTTAAAGATAAAAAACTGTTTAATCGTATGGATTAATACTTGCACTTATATGCATAGAAAAAGACTAAGGATACACCCTGAGTTCACCTCAGGAACCAGAATAAGGAGAAACAGAACTTGCATTTTTACTTTTTTATGTGATCTCTATTACTTTACTAGTACTGTTATAAAATATTTCCAAGTTAAAAAAAAAAAGAGAATGAATGTGCTTCTTCCTCTTCTGCCTTCCTCACATCTACCAATCTTCAATGGATCAAAGTTGGATTTCATCCTCTTACCATTAACAGAACCTTCAACTCAAAATGATGTGCATCACAACCCTATCTTTACAAACCCGTCCTTTAATAATTTATTCAAACACCCTTTTCTGTACAAATAATAGATCTCCATCGAGACAGTCCATAATATGCACGTCTGAAGAGGTCAGGAACATTCTGGATGGAACGATCTTAGACCACAACTTTGAAGAAACTCACAAGAACTCAAAAGTTCTCTGATCAAGTTTTCGTACTTACCTTTTTTATTGGTTGTGAAGTACTTGGAGTCAGTCATGGTTTTGGATCTTTAATGTGCACCTACAACAAGAGAAAAAAAAATTCCTTTATCCAAATTACTGATGTCCGACAAGGCATTTGATTAATTTTAAGAACATTTATAAGAATTTCTATACTCAAAAATGAGTATTTTCTTCCTTACCACCATTATTGTTGATTCAAGAGATGCAAAGATAATTAAGAATGTTAACTCTTGCCTCAAGGAACTAACTGGGCAAAATCCATAGGCTAAATGGAATGAACTGATAATCTATTATGGCCTTGCGATTTTATCCATAATTACCTCCTCAAAGCCTCCAAAACCTCAAAGCACATACATCTTCAATTAGGCCCTCAAATATTTAAGATAAGAAAGTTTGTTTTGAAAGATCTCCCCATTACTTTCCACTCAGGAAAATCTGATTTACTCCCTACCTCAAGATGGAGTCATTCCAAAGCATGTATCCTGAAGCAATGGTAAGGCTGAAAGAGAAAACAACTGCGCCAACCTATTCACCATTACATGAAACTCCTGAAAAAAGGAATCTCTCAGAATAAAAAGCCTACATTAAAAGGACAATATTCTTCCACAACAAACATCTAGAGGCAAACATGCCTTGCACATGGATTTTTTAATTATAGCTTTCTTATTTCCAACAATCTATACTTAGCCAAAAACTATTCCCAAAGAATAAATAATATCCCTTTACAGATAAAAACAAGGAAAAAAAAGATATTTATTCAGTCACATTGCATACAAAAGAGAATCAGAACTGGTGTTAAAACTTGAAAGATCATGGATCCTAGCCTCAATTACTTAGCCAAAAACTATTCCCAAAGAATAAATAATATCCCTTTACAGATAAAAACAAGGAAAAAAAAGATATTTATTCAGTCACACTGCATACAAAAGAGAATCAGAACTGGTGTTAAAACTTGAAAGATCATGGATCCTAGCCTCAATTAATGCTTCTGTTCCAATTCCCGGAAGAATTAATCCAATCGACACATGGTTCCACTAGTGAAACAAAAATGACATGGACTGGTCACATTTCTCCCCAAATGAGACAATATTTTCTGATTTAAAAAAACTCTTAAGACTTTGTCCAAGGTACATGATACCTTTAAACTCAAACATTTTCATTTAATAATATTCCTTCTGCACTCAAAAACGTGTATCTTCTTCCTTACCTTCCTCATTAACAATACTTATTACCAAATTTAGGACTGATGCCTGGCACCTGCTCATTACTGTCAGGCCAAAACAACATGAGTGATAATACATTTGGCAAACAACAGTAAATATGGATCAGAGAGAAAAGATCTAAGCAATAAACAAATCAATGTAATTAAGGAAAAGGAAAAAGAGCCAAATAAACATGAAATAATGAAAAGAGCCTGGCTTAAATCTGATCTCTACAATGTGTTACTTGGATAGCCTAAGGGAAATTAGCCTCAACTGAGATCTTTCCAAGTAGCTACTATTTACAGTCCTGATCCTTACGCAAAAGTGCTTTAGGTTGTACCAGAATTTCCCTGATTGCCCTCTTAAAAGATGTGAGCTAGAACCCACAAATACTATAGAACACAGAAATTCCCGCTTTGATAGTTGTTATAATTAAAAATTAGCCTGTGACAGGGGGTTTGCCTTACGCAATATTTTCATAATGCCTTTCTAGCAAAAATTCAAAGAATGTTATAATCATTTAATCCATTCACAATGTACGCTGAAGGCGCAAACTGAAGAAAGGAGTCCTTCACGTATAAGATCTGGAATGAATCTGAAGTTATCACGTAAGAACTTACACATACAAAGAGAGAAACCGGTACACAGAAATGATTACCAGAACCTGACAGAAGAGCTGTAGCTCAAGGCCAGGCTGGTCTGTCTAGGATGTTACTATGCCATTTTAAGTACAATAGAATCCTCAAAACTTAAAACTTACTTAAGATTTAAAAACAAAATATGCTTGGAAGTTTTCACCCGGTTTCTTTGAAAAAGGGCACAAAAACTGTTGTTTTCTAAAGATCTCATACACATATGCACATATTAAATTCTTAACGGGAGTCTTTTTTTTTTAAGATTTTATTTATTTATTTATTTGACAGAGATAGAGACAGCCAGCGAGAGAGGGAACACAAGCAGGGGGAGTGGGAGAGGAAGAAGCAGGCCCATAGCATAGGAGCCTGATGTGGGGCTCGATCCCACAACGCCGGGATCACGCCCTGAGCCGAAGGCAGACGCTTAACCGCTGTGCCACCCAGGCGCCCCTCTTAACGGGAGTCTTAACCACAGTCTGTTAAATATAAAATTAACCTAGTCTTAAATTCTACCTTTATTAGTGACCCACACATTTCACTACCTCCATTAAATTTCATTGTCAAGGAATATATTTCTGTCCTAGTCATTGTGAGCACTGTGTTCTTAACTAAAGAATAATGTACCCACCCACAAAATTTCAGGGAAGAGAGACAAGTAATCTTAGCTCCTAAAATAAGAATCCCTGCTCTTAAAGAAAGGGAGAAACCTATCACTCTTAGCTTCCACTGTTGTTAACAACAGTAATGAAGTATCCCTTACCCGTATTGACAGGGAAACACTGTATTAAGTCAGTTCCTGCCTTAAGCCAAAAGAAAACTCCAAGAAAAATGAAAATAGTCTAAACAAAAACAAGTGGGAAGAGGTGGTAGCTGTACAACACTGTCAATGTACTAAATGTCACTGAACTGTTCACTTTAAAATGGTTAATTTTATGTTATATGAATTACACTTCAAAAAATTACATATGGGGCACCTGGGTGGCTCAGTCTGTTAAGTGTCTGCCTTTGGCTCAGGTCATGATCCCAGGGTTCTAGGACTGAGCCCTGCATCAGGCTCGCTGCTCAGTGGGGAGTCTGTTTCTCCCTCTCCGTGCTCACTCACTCTCTTTCTCTCTCAAATAAATCTTTAAACAAAAAAAATTACATATGCATTTTTTTAATGAGATAATCACATGCCAAAGATGAACATAACCAGATTCTCCAAAGTACAGGATGGTGAAAACTGTGGCCTGCATTAGAAGCCAAAAGAAAAGCAGCCAAGATAGAGCTGAAAAAAATAAAAAGTCAATATTCGCTGAAGAGCCTCAAAAACCAAGGTCCACCTGGAAAAAATTCTTTTTTGCTCCTACAGGAGAACCCCAGGAAAACGTAAAGCCATCATGGAGTTTGAACTCACACCACCTTTCCACCGGATCAAACAAGACAAGTCACTGACTGTTGTGTATGGCCTCGGAATACTGCTAAACGACGAAGGTGCCACAGGGAAAGCACACACTCACTCTTACTTGTCCTAGCAGCGTGTGATGTCACTGCATTTTAAGGGAAAGCCTCCCTCCCTACACAGATGATATATCTGGATTGAACATAACCTAGTTTCTACCAAATATAGGTTGCGAAAGACCCTTCTCTTCTATTCCTCCCTCCTTACAGTGCCCCTAAAGAAAATAAGGCCAGAAAAAAATTAATAGGGTCTCAATTTCAAATGGCTCTCGGGGAAATGGCATCTAAATGAGACTTGGTGAGGCCACTAAATCCCTTCTTTTCACACAAAGTTGGCTTTACAGTTTGGTGCCCGTAGCGAAAAACTGGCTGGAGTTAACACAATTACAGAGCAGAAAGGCCATTCAGACATCTTTTATTACAAGGGTGAGAGGCGTTGAGATTTCAAATATTTTTAAGATTATATTTATTTGACAGAGAGAGCACGCACAAGCAGGGGGAGCAGGAGAAGGAGGCTCCCCGCTGAGGAGGGAGCCCCACACGGGGCTCGCTCCCAGGACCCTGAGATCATGACCTGAGCCAAAAGCAGATGTTTAACCAAGCCACCCAGGCGCCCCTCAAATATTTCAATAATTAGATATTTCAATGCAAAGATAATAGTGTCTTCCATTATCATTTAGTTCAAAAGAAATTACAAGACACCTAATTATAACACACACACCTATGATTTTTTTTTTTTTTAAGATTTTATTTATTTTAGAGAGAGTGTGTGGCAGGGAGGAGCAGAGGGAGAGGGACAAGCAGACACTGTGCTGAGCTCAGAGCCTGACATGGGGCTCAGTCCCATGACCCTGAGATCATGATCTGAGCAGAAATCAAGAGTTGGAGGCTCAAACGACTGAGCCACCCAGGCGACCCCACACCTGTGATTTCTATTTATCTATGTCAGATTACAAATTTGTTAATATTATACAGTAAGAAAGAAGTTCAAAAGTTTTACATCCGATTTTTTAAAAAGATTTTATTTAAGAGAGAGAGAGAGAACGAGCAGGGGTAGAGGAACAAGCAAACTCCCCACTGAGCACGGAGCCAGACATGGGGCTTGATCCCAGGACCCTGAGACCATGACCTGAGACGAAGTCAGACACCCAACCCACTGAACCATCCAGGTGTCCCAAGTTTTACACCCAATTTTTTTTTTAAGTTTTATTTATTCATTTGAGAGATAGAGCACAAGCAGGGGGAGAGGCAAAGGGAGAGGGAGAGACAAACTCCCCTCTGCGCAGGGAACCCAATGCAAGGCTCCATCCCAGGACCCTGGGATCATGACCAGAGCCAAAGGCAGACGCTTAATCGACTGAGCCACCCAGGCGCCCCTTACATCCAATTCTTAACTGAAATAGCAAAACTCTGGAAAACTTAAGCCTAGAAGAAGGAAAAAAGGAGACGGTATCGTATCTAATTCACTGCTTGCTCGGCTTAGGTCAAACCTGTACATAAAATGTAGTATTTTTAAATATGGATGTTTAAGGGGGGAAAAAGATGAACTGGGCTTTCTGGAGTCTCTTAACTCACAGAATGTTAGCTTTGTGTTAATTTGACCACTCAATTTTCATTGAGGCTGTTTGCAGAACACACTATCCTTTCTGCTTCATTGGGAGTTTAAACTGTTAAGGTACCTGCAAACAGTTCTCACCTTACCACGACGCTTAGTCATCACTGGAATGTGTTACACGTTTTCTTGTACAGCTGCATCTCCTTCATCTGCTGCTTTCTATTATTACTTTGTAAGTGTACCCTGAGGCTAAGCAATACAGGCATACCAGAAAGGTAATTAATCATTTAAATTGTTCCTCATTCAGACCACTTTCTTGGTCATTCCACCTTTCCTAAACTTACCGCGTTTTCTTTACCTTTTTAACCAGAATGATTATTATAACAGTATCTTGCATTTAAAACACACTTTTAAAAATCAAAGTTTAGGGGCGCCTTGGTGGCACAGGCATTAAGCGTCTGCCTTAGGCTCAGGGCGTGATCTTGGTGCTCTGGGATCGAGCCCCACATCAGGCTCCTCTGCTAGGAGCCTGCTTCTTCCTCTCCCACTTCCCCTGCTTGTGTTCCCTCTCTCGCTGGCTGTCTGTCAAATAAATAAATAAAATCTTTTTAAAAAATCAAAGCTTAATGAAGCCTCAACACTTTATGCACACTGCTTCATAATGAAACAGCCAGATGAATTCAATAAAAGCCTCCCCCCAGGTAGAAGACTGCTCTGAAAACAAACAGCATGAATTAATTCTTTGGATTCAAAGAATATGGAAATAACAGGACATTCCAGTTTCTTTACCTCTGGCTTAGTCTACAGCCGTTCTCAAACCAGATCATTCCTGCTATGCCCAGAAAGAAAAAATTCGGTGCCAAGATTTACCCCTACGTGCTTCCTTCCCCCTCTCTCACTTCGGGTCTGAAGGTTTCTCTTCCCTTCCCCCAAGTGTCAGGAATTCCGCCTCTGCCCCAGGTGGTCAAGATTCTAGGGATACATTCCTCCATTATGAGGTGGGAGAGAGGTGTCGCTTAACCCCGAATTACGGGAGACGGGCGAGTTTTGTCCATCAATGGACAAACCTGAGAGGGAATCCCTTTCCCCTTCTGCTTAGCTGAACACGTCCCAGCCTCTGAGTGAACGACGCCAAGCGGGGAAGACGGAAGGTTCTCCCGTTCGGCCTCCAGCCTCTACTGGCCACACCCCTGGCCTCTGGCCCCAGCCCCCGACCTCGAACATATCTTCCCTCCGGTGTCCCCCTTCCCCCAATTCCCAGCTGCCACACCCGAGAACTCCCTTGCCACGCCAGAGCGGTGGACTCCCTTTCTCCAACCCTCTTCCTCACAACGGTCACACCCGACGGCTCGCTTCACCCTCAACGGTCACGCTCCGAGGATTTCTTCTTCCCCTCCACCAGCCTCCAACTCAACCTGGGGTCCCCCAACCCATCAATGAGGGACACACCCCGAAGTTAGCCGCCCTGAACTCACCGGAGGCAAGGGCGGGGGTGGCGGCGGCAGCCAGAGAGCACGGCCCGAGTGGTGTTGTAATGGTTTCCTGCACGTCACGACTCCTCCAGGTCTAAGCCACTGCGCAAAACCCACTTTGCCAGGGACAAAGATGGTGGACAGGAAACTCTGACGTCAGAGAGCCTCGCCGCGTACCGTCATCCCCGCGCGCGGGAGAACGAGAAAGGCGGCGAGCTCTGTCGCTTTGGAGACGGACAGGTTTTTGCTGGGAAACTGGAGACTGGACCCGAGAGGAGGTTCCGTGGCTATGCAGAGGGATATATTAAACAAACTGATGTTCTCTGGATTTGTTTCCTCGCATAGGAGTTCTCTAAAAACTCTCACATAGAGAGGATGAAATATCCTGTTCCTTTTATTTAAAAAAATTTAAAAGCTCAGCTAATTTTTCAGGCCAGTTCAGGACTGTGGACAATGGTGATCCAGCCCAGGACTATCCATGAGCAGTGGGACCAGAAGAAAGTGGTGCAAGGAAAACAGGGTGAGACGGCATCAGATCTGAGTCCAAATCCCTGCCTTGAATATGACTGGGAAATCACTTAACATCTCCTTAACCTTTGTCTGTGAAATGAAGCCAACGATCTAACTTTCCCTGGCTCGTGAATTTTGAATGGGATAATGTAGATAAAGCACCTGGCTTACACAAAAGTTAGTTATTTTTGGAAACCAAGACCTAGAAATCTCTGTACCTCTCCCTCAATTTTGCTGTGAACCTAAAACTGCTCTGAAAATACTAAGTCTTTAATTTAAAAACAAACAAAAACAAAAAAACGTGAAGAGTGAGAGTCTGGGGCAGAAGTTGAGGAAACCAAAATGCAAAGGGGACTGCAAAGTAGAAAGCGAGAAGGAAAAGCAGGTGGTTATAATGTTTTAGCACATTTTTAGAGTTCTATGAAAGTAGGAACTGTATCAATCTGTTCACTCCCCTGAGACCTAGCTCCCCTCCCCAAAATTTGTTGAATGCATAAATGTATGAGGGTTGTTGAGATCAAGCCCCGCATGCTCTGCAGGGGGCATGGAGCCTGCTTAAGATTCTCACTCCCCCTCCCCCTGAATAAATAAGTAAATAAATAGTCTTTGATGTCATTGCTGGGACCATCAGTAGAGATATGAAGGCAAAAGCCATGCTGCAGAAGTTTGAGGATGAATGGGAGGTGAGGAAATGAAAGCAGGAGTTTTGAATAACACCACAAGAAAATATGACTGAAAAGAGTATATGGGATGTTTGAGAGAGAAAATAGGATTGTTTTTAAGTTCTATAATCATACATTTTCTTTACACTATCTCTTTAGCAATACCATGAATTCAATGATTGTTCCTACCCATAGGACTCCTAAATCTTTATCTCTAGCCTTGACCTATTCCCAGCTTCACTACCAAACTGCTAACCACACACTGGGAAGTTCTAGATTTATGGCCCACCCAAATCAAACAAATCATGAGATGAGGAATGGGTGTTGAAAAACCTGGTTCCAGTTACAACTCCCAGAAATCAGAGATGGATTTTGTTAAAAAAAAAAAAAAAGCCACCAGAAAAATCTTTATCAAAGGACTTTGATTCATATCTTCAAAACCTTTTAACAGCTCCTCAATGCCTAGTAAGTCCAAACCTATCCTTCCCTCAGTTTCTCCCATCTCTATGCTCTTTAGTTTTCTCATCTGTAAAATGGGGAAATAGTAATATCCAATCATAAAACTGTTTTAAGTTTTATAAAGGGAATTAATCTATGTAAAGCACTTGGAACTATGACTGCACATAGTATGACTATGTAGCATTTGCTACAAGTGTAATTATCTCAGTAAATTACACTGAATTGCTTAAGCCAGAAACCGGAGAGTCATTCTTAATTTCTCTCTCCCTTAATGGTCACAACCAAACCATCTCCAAGTTGTCAATCTACCTTCAAAATAAATCTTTAATTCATCCAATCCCTTCTATCCCACCTCATTAATCTAAGCCACTACCACCTATTGCCTGGGCTACCAGAAACCTCAACTTTTCTCCCAACCATTATCCATACAGCAGCCAGGTTATTTAGCTTATTCTGAAGTATAACAAACATTTTTTAAAAAGTGCACACATCATAAATGTAAACTTTGGATGAATTTTCACAAAGTAAACATAACAACATTACAGGGTCACCTTAAAAATACAAACCTCATCATGACTCTGGTGTATAAATCCTTCAAGGAATTCCCACTGCACTTGAACTAAAATCCAGTCTCTTTCCCATGGCCAGAGTCCTTGCAAGATTTGACCCCTACCTCTCTAACACCATTTTATGCCTTACTCTACATGTCCTCTTTTGCTATTGCAGCCCTCATATATGCCACACTCTTTCCCATCCCAGGGCCTTCACAAATACTGCTCTTCCTGACTAATAATCACCTCCATCATCCTCCAAATGCTCACATTGGTCTCAGTTTAACTGTAATCTTCTCAAAAAAGACACTCTGTTTGCCCAATCTAAAATGTTCTGCCCTCCTAGCCCACACTGCCACGCCATCCCAGCCCTTATTCCATTTGTAAATTATGAATGTTTATTTACTTATTATCTCCGTCCCCAACTAGACTATAAATCCCATGTCTGTTTTTACTACTTCATACTCAGCACCCAGCATAATGCCTGACATATAAAGTTACTCAATATTAAATGAATGTCCACAGGCAAAATACTAAAAGTAGCATTTAAGACCTTCCATAATCCACCTAAATCTATATTCAACATACTCTCTACTATTCCTTTCTGTAGCTCCACAGTTAAAGTAAACTAAACAATTTGCTCCACATACACTCCATGCTGCTCCCTTAGCCTAGAAAGCCCTACCACTACAATGACTTGCCCCAAATGTACTCCTCTTTTGAGATCCACCTAATTCACAAAACTTTCTCAATGGATATGTTATGGTATAAGGTACAAAATGTACCAGGTTACATCACTATATTAGAAAGCAACTGACAAAGAGAAGCTGAGATAAAATATGAGAATAGAAACAACGTTTTTCGATTTGGTTATGTAGGCCAGTATAGGCCTTCTATTTAAGCTGGTTTGTAGTGCCTTATTTCTCCCAGCTGATAGTTATCTCTTCCTACTAACACATCAGACTAACCTATCTGATGGCTCTGAATACCTCTTCACGTAAGTACACTTTTTATGTGTCTGATCTATTACAATATAAACCTGAGAGTGGGATTTATGATGAGGTGGTTATTATTTGTTGGCTGTAATCAGTGGCATTAATTGGGGGCACCTGGGTGGCTGTCAGTTAAGCATTCGACTCTTAATTTCGGCTCAGGTCACGATCGGGGTGGTGAGATGGAGCCCCGCAGGGGGCTCTGCATTCAGTGAGGACTCTGCTTGAGATTCTCTCTTTCCCTCTCCCTCTCCCCCTCCTCCAGCTCACATGCTATCTAAAATAAATAAAATCTTTTTAAAAAATAATTGACAGTTAGGGGCACCTGGGTGGCGCAGTCGTTAAGCGTCTGCCTTCAGCTCAGGGCATGATCCCGGTGTTCTGGGATCGAGTCCCACATCAGGCTTCTCTGCTAGGGGCCTGCTTCTTCCTCTCCCACTCCCCCTGCTTGTGTTCCCTCTCTCGCTGGCTGTCTCTGTCAAATAAATAAATAAAATCTTTTTAAAAGTTTTTTTAAAAAATAATTGACAGTTATTTTTTACTGCCTTTCCTTTTTCTCTTGCAATTTCAATTTACTCTTGGGGTATTAATCAAGGTGTCTTGCCCTTTTTTTCCCCTAAGATTTGTTTACTTTAGAGAGAGAGTAAGCAAGTGCGCGGGGGAGAAGGGGAAGGCAGAGGGGGAGGGAGAAAAACAATCCCAAGCAGACTCCGAGATGAGCACAGAGCTAGACACCGGCGGATCTCATAACCCTGAGATCATGACCTGAGCTGAAAAAACAGAGTTGGACACCTAACTGACTGAGCCAGCAGGAACCCCAGTCTTGCCCTCTTCTAAGAGTGAGAGTGGAGAGGAAATCTGAACCAATGTAGGGCAATAGGGATTTGAGTAAGTACAGTGACAGAAATTTGTTGAAGCTCATTCATGCAACAACACTGCCTGGGTGAGACTATTAATTCTTGCTGGAGACAGCCAATACAACTGTAGTTCCTGACCTTTTTAGAGATGGCTTTCCTCGTTTTGTTACCTACTCCATATATTTCCAAAAAAATTTTTAGTTTAAATATTAGCTTGTTTCTTTTGCTTGTAAACAAAGAACCCTAACTGATACAAACATTTAACTTCCCACTTGTAGTTGATGCTAAGTCTCAACTTCGTCCTTTTGTAGTTCAATTAAGAAAAGCCTGCAGACAATAGCTATCATTATTAGAGCACCTAATACTTGTCAGGTGCTTTATATAGATACATTATCTCTAGTCCTTGAAATTCTGTAAGGTAGAAGTCTGCTATCAACGTGATTTTCGCTGGCAGGTTATTTGGTAGAGTAAAAAAACATGTTTAGAACTGTAAGATTAGGGGCATCTGGGTGGCACAGCGGTTAAGCGTCTGCCTTCGGCTCAGGGCGTGATCCAGCGTTATGGGATCAAGCCCCACATCAGGCTCCTCCGCTGTGAGCCTGCTTCTTCCTCTCCCACTCCCCCTACTTGTGTTCCCTCTCTCGCTGGCTGTCTCTATCTCTGTCGAATAAATAAATAAAATCTTTAAAAAAAAAAAAAAAGAACTGTAAGATTAACTTGTAAGATTTTATTGAAGCAATTAAACCCAAACCTTATTTTTGAGGGTTCTCATTATACAAAAACCAATGGTCTTTATACCATAAGATCCTGTAAGGCAGTGAATAATACCTTCTATTCCTATCCATTTAGCACAGAAGTGGGGAGGGGTTGGAGATAAAGGAATGGTTGAACTTTCACTCATCGAAATTCAATAAACCTGTATAAGCAACTCAAACGAGGCAAAGTTGCACACGATGTAAAAGCATTTTGCAAACCGTAAGGTAAATTACGTTAATTCTGCAATACAAACAGTGAAAAGTACCATCTCCCAAGCGCCCCCAGTTCATTCTAGTTAGAACTCATCAGGATCCCTTAGCACTGTATTCACATCTCTGTGATACATCCAAACGTGTACGAGGGCAGGAACCATTTGCATCAAGTGTGGCAAATGCCTAGTTATGCTTGACCATAACTACACCTAGGAGACAGTTAATGTACCAGCTAGAATGGAAAGTTAATCGTTCCCAGTTCTAACGAACTGCAGGAACCCTTCTCATTCTCACCATTTTTTAACATAATAATTGGCAACAAAGCTAAAGGCTTCTATCCCTAGCTCCGTCGTTCCAAATTCTTCCCGGAAGCCGGCAGAATATAAATTAACCACCACGCCGCCGCACGCTGAGAGAACTTCCGCACATCCATATTCCTTTTTGTCCCCCCACCCCTAACTAAATCGCCCAAGGGAACAAAGGCCTCAGCAGCAGGCCCCAGTTCTTGCCTCCGGGTGCCAGACGTCGGTGCGGCGCCCCCAAACACCTTGCCAAAAAGAGCTCTGCAGATGGAGATTCAGAGCTGTGGCTTCCCCCCGAGGATGCGAAGCAAAACCAGCTAAGAAAAGTAAAACAAACGAGCACAAAATTACACTCCAACTCAGGCCCCATGGACTTCTTTAATTTCGGCGGGAGCGGAAACGGAAGTCCCGGTGGGGTCATAGAGTGGGCTAGTTCCGGTTCCTGGGCCACGTTCGCGGCTAGAGCGCCTCCCCTCCGTCGGCCGTCCGAATCCCCCGTTGCTTCGATTTCCGGGTGCGGCTTCTGTCGTAAAGCCGAGGCCTCTCTCTTCAAACGTGGCGTCGTGGGTCCTTCGCGCCTCGCCGGGGGTCTGCGCGCGAGGATAGGCGCTGGCACTTCGCAGCCAACAGCTGGAGCCAGTCCTCGCGTACCGGGACCGCCCTGGCACCTCTGATCCCTCAGAGTTGGCCGACTTTTAAGCCCTCACGATTGAGTCCCTGATTCGCAGCCTCCCGGACTGCAGCTCCAGAAGAGAGCACTCCTTCGCCCATACCTGTGTCCCATAGGCATGCTCTGCCCTGTGAGGTGCAGCATTTGACATCCCTACCCCACGTTACCACTTCCACCTTAATTTCTGCCACGTCTGCCTTAATTTCGTTCTTAACCTCCTTAATTTGAGACCCCTCCCCCTCCTGCTTCCAGAAGAGGTCTTTTTTTTCCCCCCAGTTCTGTAAAAGAGGAGTTTTGGGTCTCTTGCAGAAAGATTACCTTTAAGACTGAACATCTGTTTGATAAGTAAAACAAGTTCATGCTTACTAAAGAGTTTGTGGGCAAAGCGAAACGCAGTGCACATAGGAAACTATGGCTGAGCACGGGGCTCACATCACAACTGCTTCTGTGGTGGATGACCAGCCGTCCATCTTTGAGGTGGTAGCACAGGACAGTTTAATGACAGCAGTGAGACCTGCTCTTCAGCATGTGGTTAAGGTAAGGTATGAATTCTCTGAAAGGTTTTGGAGACAACTGGGTATAAACCAAACCAATAATTTGGGTTTATTTGGTTGCCTAGGTTTTGAAATTGCCAGTTAGCGCATAATTCACATCCTATGATTTCAGGGTTATTGAGTCCCTGTTATGTGTAGAGCCCTGTACTGAATACCCAGCACTTCAGGAAGTGACTTAAGCCCGAAGTATTAGAATTCAGAGGAGAAAAAGGAAATGTGAATACAATGCATAGTAATTGTGAAATGGAATTAAATTCTTTTATTAATTTACTTTGTTTCAGGTTCTTGCAGAATCAAATCCTGCCCATTATGGCTTCTTTTGGAGGTGGTTTGATGAAATCTTCGCCCTGCTAGATCTTCTGCTCCAGCAGCATTTTCTGTCTAAAACCAGTGCCTCATTTTCTGAAAATTTTTATGGCTTAAAGCGCATTGTAATGGGGGACACACATAAGCCTGAGAGATTGGCCAGTGCTGGCCTCCCAAAGAAGCAGCTTTGGAAGTCAGTTATGTTCCTGGTTCTTCTTCCCTACCTGAAAGTGAAGCTGGAGAAGCTGGTTTCTAGCCTGAGAGAAGAGGATGAATATTCAATCCACCCCCCTTCTTCCCGCTGGAAACAGTTTTATAGAGCCTTCCTGGCAGCCTACCCATTTGTTAACATGGCGTGGGAAGGCTGGTTTTTTGTACAACAACTTCGCTACATCCTAGGAAGGGCTCAGCATCACTCACCATTGCTGAGGCTGGCGGGAGTTCGGCTAGGTCGACTTACAGTTCAGGATATACAAGCCCTGGAGCACAGAGCAGCTGAAGCCCGCATGATGCAGCAACCAGCCAGGAGGTAAGTCTCTAACATTTCCCAAAATCTCTCACGAAGGAATTCTAAGATCTTAACCTAATTTTATGAAACTAACCTTCCTCAGTCCACTTTGAGGTATTTCATAAATCACAGAAAAATTTTTGTGTGCATAAAACAAGAGTTGCCATCCTGGTAACCTCATCATACTAGCTACATTTTTATGCATGCTTGCTGTGTGCCAGGCCCTGTGCTGTCTGCTTTACGTCCATTATCTCAATCCTCCTGACAGCGTAATGAAATAAATTCATTACCTTGTTTAACACCTGAGGAAACTAAGACCTAATAGCTAAGTACCTTGCCAAGGCCACATAGCTAGGTGGCAGAACTGAGATTCAGCAGTTCTCAAAACTGTGCTCTTAACCACGATGCCACTGTTAGTGTTTGTGTTCTCCTACAGAGTTAGTGTTTGTGTTCTCCTACAGATTCAAATATATATTCCTCAATATTGCTAAGTCGTTTTTGTTAAGTGAGTTTTTTCTTGATATACTATCTTACACACACACACACAGATCTATATAATGAATGTCTCACTAATTTCTTTCTCAAAACAAAACAAAACCCCTAGTCATTAAATACAAAGTTTAGCTCCTATACTTCCAAAATACTGTAAGTCAGAAAAGGGAAATCATTTCAAATAGATACTAAAGGAGACAGTGCCAATCTAGCAATTTACTTAATCTCCAAACTGAATCAGTGATTCTGATGAAAAGTGTAAGTGGAACATTTATATTAGTCATTCTGCGATCATACCTAAATAAAGTTTCTCCTGTTGCTTCCTTGTTCTATTCTCCCGCCAGTGTTGGTGAGAAGATAAAGTCAGTTCTGAAGAAAGCTTTGGGAGGTGCTGCCTTATCCCTCTCTACTGGCCTTTCTGTGGGAGTATTCTTTCTGCAGTTCCTCGAGTGGTGGTACTCATCTGAAAATCAAGAAACCATCAAATCACTGACTGCCCTGCCTACTCCACCACCACCTGTACACCTAGACTATAATTCCGATTCTCCTCTGTTACCCAAAATGAAGACTGTGTGCCCACTGTGTCGCAAAACGCGGGTGAATGATACTGTTCTTGCCACCTCTGGCTATGTGTTTTGTTATCGCTGTGTATTTAATTATGTAAGGAGTCACCAAGCTTGTCCCATAACAGGTTATCCAACAGAAGTACAACATCTAATTAAATTGTACTCCCCTGAGAACTGAAAGGGATTAGCATTTTATCTCATGACAAAATTATTGCACTATAAGGCTGAGAACCTGATTTTCAGCACAGTACCTAGCACTGTTTGATTCTTCTCATCCTCAGTTCATAATTACATGAACTTTACACCACTAGAGTTGACTTCTGAATGACATGTGCATTAACGTTGCCAACACCACCCCCCCAGTAGAAAATTCACATGTAACTTTTGACTCCCCCAAAACTTAACTACTAACGGCCTACTATTGACCGGAAGCCTTACCGCCAACATAAACAATCAATTAACACATATTCTGTATGTTAAATGTATTATATACTGTATTCTTGCAGTAAAGTAAGCTAAAGAAAATATTAAGAAACTCATTAACAGAAAATACATTTATAGTACTGTACTGTAAAAAATCCACATGCAAGTGGGCCCAAACAATTCAAATCTGTGTTCAAGGGTCAACTGTATATGGATTCTTTAAAAGGAAATATCCATTGATTTAAACCTTTTAACCTTCTCTCTAGACTCCTACTTAGAGTTTAGCAAGCTGGTTAGAATAAGAGAATCAGGATTGACAGGGGACATGGAGGTCACCGTAGAGGAAGTAGATGAAAGAGGATAGTAGAAGCAGCTTTTCCTTGAAGAACAAGCGGTATAGAAACTCTCAGGAAAAAACCAAGTTAGACCTCATAAAGTGGGTGATGGGGAAGCAGGCCTTTTCTTGAGAAAAGAAAGCATTTATCTGCCTATGAGGAAGAGATTTTATCAGTTTGCGAACAATGTGAAATGTGGATCTGCTCTTTACAGAAATACTTAGAAACGGTTTAGAAAAACAAAGCACCTTCCATATACTGTGAGCCACTTGTTAAGTAGCATCTGCTATAGTGTATCAACTTTTAAGTAAGATTCCTTTATGAGCCATACATATCTTTTCTTGGGAAACTGGTTAAAGAAAAATAGGGGTTGAGGGTATATACAGAGCAGTCTGAAGATTTCAGTGTGAAAGCAAAACTAATAAGCAATCAAGAGATGACATACGGATTTAACTATGATTGTGCAAAAGAATCTTTTAATAAGCTCTTCTTGCTGTTAAGAGTTTGCTAAACAGGCACGAATTATTCTATTACTAAGTTTCTATGAAACGCTTAAGTAAATTTTAAGAATAAATGTTTTTGGCAAAGAGTTATTCCAAGTTGTCAAGATTATATGGAAACTTAAAGATTACCTGAGGTAACCTGGGGACGCCTGGGTGGCTCAATTGGTTAAGCCGCCTCCAACTCTTGGTTTTGGCTCAGGTCATGATCTCAGGGTCGTGAGATCAAGCCCTTGGTGGGCTCTGCCACTCAGCGTGGAGTCTGCTTGGGATTCTCTCCCTCCCTCTCCCTCTGCCCTGCCCCCTGCTTGCTCTCTCCCTCTCAAATAAATAAATAAATCTTCAAAAAAAATTACTTGAAGTGTTTAAAGTACATTTTCATTCAGACCACCTCTGACTTTGAAGTATTTTTGTATCGACATTTTGCTTTTTTTGTTGTTGTTGTTAATCCAATACTTGGAGGGAAAAAACCTCTACTCCAACAGCAAGAATTCAGCTTGTGTGAAAGATCCTGTATTAGAAATACTACAGAAACACTTAAGTTGCTTATGTAGTAAAATTCATGCCACGGGATTGTCAGGTTGGTGAAAATAAATGGATAGTGGAAGGATGAAAATAATTTAAGGGCCTCTGGTGAGAGAGGTGTTTTCTAATATTTTGACTCATTTAGCAATTAAAAAGAACATTCTCTGATAGTGCAAAGTTGATAAAATTATATTTTGAAATGGAATAACCTATGGATTTGAAAATATTAACATTTTTCTGTACCATAAGAATAATGAATATTTGTTAAAGTTCTCGTTAAATTGCAAGGTTTTATCAAAACAAACACCATAGTTAATTAAACATTTTTAATACAGTAATCAGTCCATAAGAAAACTGAACCAGATTCAGGATGGAAATAATGTAGTCCTCCACGAAGATATCAAAGCCAGATTTTTCACCTTAACCTAAGAAGGAAAACATGAAAGTATCAGCAATTCAAAAGAGTATCAAAGAAACACTCATACATAATAAAATCAGTACCCAAATAGATAAGAACATTTCAATGCGGAAAAACCACAACCACAATCAGCTCAGAGAGAAGATTAAGGAATCATACCCTGGTCAAAGCCAACACTGAATCAATGGCAATACCAGGTCAGACTATACTTCACTCATCATCGCATCATTGCATATCACATCCTTATATACCTAAGAGCAGCCTAACGTTATTTTCACATCCAAGAAGACTTAGGTTAACCTATGAAAAAAATAAAGGCTTCTACATAGATAAGTTTTGACCATGGACTTTCAATAAATATTTTCCACTGTGCTTGCTTTAAAAACTCTGCTGTACAAAAATGCAAACTTGAACAGGTTTTTGGTTTGGAAGAGCTTTTTTGTTTTTGAAATATAGGAGTGGAGAAGCATTTACGGTTCAAAAACTTCTTTTTTTAATGAGCCCAAACACCATGCATGATAAAATTCCAGGATGTCTGTCAATTACAGTCTAATTCTAAAGCAAAAGCTTTAGAAAAGATTTTCCACTAAATTCCATTATAAAGTAAACTCCTTTTCATTTAATATACAGTTTGATTTACAATTCTGCCAACGAAAATAAAAAACATAGTCATAAAGTTTTTATACTGGAATCTTCTATCTTAAGAGTGCTAGACCCAGAGAGGCTATGTATTATTGCCAAAGGTCCACAGCAAATTAACTAACAGTAGAGCTGGAAAGAGAACAAAGGTCTGATTACCAGATTTACATGTTTCCACTACCAGCTAAATATGAGGTTTAATTTCATTTTTCTCCAGGCCATGGGCAAGATAAAAGAAGCAATGCAGGGGCGCCTGGGTGGCTGAGTCAATGGAGCATGGGACTCCCGATCTTGGGGCTGTGAGTTGGAGCTCCCTATTGGGTGTGGAGATTACATAATATCTTAAAAAAAAAAAAAAAAAAAGGCAATGCAAAGTCTAGGTAATTCACAACCTGGATAATCAACTTCTGAATAAGAAAGCTGACTGCATTTCATTTATTCTAAATGACACCTTCTGGTGGTATGCTATCACTGACATGGAAAAGTACTTGGATCACAATGTCACCCTCCCCAGCCTATCAGCATGGTATTGTCAGTATCTAACCATTCTGGAGACAGGACATGCTTCCTTCAGCCATCCATAAATGTTAATAGATCGATACTCCTTAGTTAAAAACCGGCAGCCGGCAGAAACTAAACTCCATAAAAAGAAACTAACAAAGCGCCCGTTTTACAGGGGTTATGCTTGAGCCTTTAGCTCAACATCCTCTAAGAGGTGAAGTACATGTTAAAAATTAGGAAAACAGAGGCTGAGAGAACTTTGTCTAAAAGCATGAAACTTGGGAGCAGAGGTCCAAATGTGCTCTCACCATACACAGCAGGCACACATCCCTAGTTCTCTTCCTCAGTACACTTTGCTCCATCCGGAGTGCCTCCCCCAACCCTTGCAATCTGGAGAACGCCTAATTATAGTTTGAAAACCTTACTCAAACGTCACCTCAGTAAAGTGGTCTCTAACCCTCAGTCATCCTCTCTTCTGACTCCCACAGCACTTCTCCCCACCACAGCACGCATCGCACGTCACTTATTCACCCATGCACATCCCCCACATCCCGTCTACCCCACCAGCGCCACGACACTGAGTTCCTAAAGAACCAGGGCAGTGTCTTACTGGCCTCTGCATCCATTACACTCAGAACGGTGCCTGGTACATGGGACGAGGGTCAATAAATGAACGTTTAATTCAGTCAGTGGGCGACCCTCCCGCCTAAACCTTAAGCTCCTCGATTATAAAACCATCAGCACAATAACAAAGCCAACTTACCTCCAACATTGCAGGTGGGTAAAGAACATACCTCAAGCATCTCTAAGCCCCAGCCCCCACCCAAGCTTCTACCTCATGGCTGCTGCACGGCGCCCCGCGCAGGACAGCCAGTGCTTACATACAGTGAACCCTCAACAAAATAATAATAAAGTCCAACCCCCAACTTCAGCAAAGACTGAGAGGAGCCGTCCTTGCTGGGAAATAAGAGTAAGGCCGAAGCCAGGGCTCAAACCAAAGACCCAGACAGGAGTCCGCAGCCCGCTTTCTTAACTCCTCAAGCTCCTATGCCCTATCTCGGGAGGCCTGCAGAGACTAATGGCAGCCGACCCTCAGCCTTTTGGTCCCTGGCTACAACCGGACCCGGTACTGCTTTCCGCTTCCCGCTTCTCGCGGGCCTCAGCCGCGCTGCCCCGCCGGCGTCCCCAGCCCAGGAAAGCCCTCACGGAGCAACCAATCCTACGGCCGCCAGCGCATCACGTGGGCGACAGTCTCTGTCTGCGTGGGTTAGAGGAGCAGCCAATCGGAGGGCGAGGAAGCGTCAGGGGGTGGAGCAGGCCGGAAAGCGCAAGCGCCTTTTGTGTTGCTTCTTCGCGTAGGGTTTTCGTCCAGAGGCTAGTGCGTTTCCAGGCTTTGAGCGGTTCCTGCTTTCCTCCCAACTCCCTCCCTTGGACTTTGGGACGTTTGTTGCCCGTTGCCGGTGCTTTACTTCACAACTGCAAAGGGCGTCTGAGAGAGTTGTGCCTTGGCTTTCCGGGAGGAATTATCGATTCAGATAGTGATCCAACAGGATTTATTGCGCATGTCCGATTTCCATGGGAGGGCTAGGGGTTAGGGTGGACGGTGGAGGTATATGTCCCTCTCGGTCCAGGGAACTCTGGCTGGCCGGGCTCTTGGACGCTTCCTAAATAAGCAGGAGGTACCGCAAGAAAAGTGCAGCTAAATATCAAAGAAACGCGCAGGAAAGACTTCCTGGGAGAGGTGGCATTTGATCTGAATCTTGAAAGAGGGATAGGTTTTAAAAATTAGGAGATTCTGGGAGAAGGAATATTTTAACACCCGATTTAAATGAGAAAGCGTGGGGGAACTTAAAATTTTAGGGAAAGTCGAAAAAGTGTGTTTCAAAATTCGGTGAGTTAGGAACCCCAGGAGAAAACTTAATATATATGTCCTCTAGCAACAAAGACAACAAAAACCCAAAAATGCCTGGGGCACAACCCAGACATACTGAACCAGGTATTCTGGGATTGGAGCCCAGGCAGATGTATTTTTAAGAGGTGCCCCAGGGATGATTCTGATGCACACCGAAGTTTGAGGACCACTATTAGTGTTAAAGAAAGGGGGTGGTGGGAGATTTGAAAGACAAATCAAGACTTTGTCAAGGACCGTGGCTTGCTGGCTGTGTAGATTACGCTACTCTGGAGGAAGTAGGAGATTTGAAGATTTCAGTCAGAGGAGATCCGTGATCAGAGCTGTACTTTAGAAAACAATATGCAACTGTTTTTAAGTAGATCAAAGGAAGGCAAAGTAAAAGAAGAGGAGATAATGCAAGTGATTATAATGGTATAGGTGAGAGCTAACAAGAGCCTAAATTAGGATTGTGGCAGTAGAAATGGAGAGGTGACCTATGAATGGCAGGTGAGGAATGTGCTGTCAGATAGGGAAGGATAGAAGGTGTCAACCTAAATAAAGAGGAAAACTGAGGCAAGCTCAAATTATCAAAAAGATGAGTTTATTCAGGAATAGCAGAGGAGTTGCAGCTCAAGACATGAAAACTGTAGCTAACTACAGTGAGTGCCTTGAGGGTTTGGGGTAGATTGTATTTATGGGCAGGGAATGCAAGGAGGAGAGAGCTCAGTTAGAGACTTAAAATAAAAAACAAAGGGAGACCAGCTTTGAAAATTCACCAAGCAGACAAAACCAGTCCAGTCATACAAACAAAACTCAATCCAGTTTATTTTGCAAGACCGACCCCACCTGGGTCATTTCTTGTTCATACCTCTGGAAACCACAAGCAAAACTTCCTAAGGTTGATAATGAGGCAACTCCCTATCATCGAAGAAAATTCCAATATCAGTTTTCTGTAACCCACGCATCTATGGGAAATGAGTCTCAGCCCTTAAGTTTTATTATCCTGCAGGCACATGTGTGAGATTCATTTTATATCCTCCGGTTCCATTTTAGATTGCAATTCTTTCACAAAGGACATGAAGAAATAAAAAGGAAGAATGGAGAAAAATGGAGTGTCTTCTGTACCAGACCTATTAAGGATTTCCATTGTACTTTAGGGACAGGGGAGGTTGGACAGTGAAGATAATGGGTCTTTGCATGTGCTGTTTTTTCTCCCTAGTTTTTGCTTCCTTCCCCATCTCTCCCTCTCAACCTGGTACATCTTACTTGCAGGTTCCAGCCCACATAGCCATCTCATTTATGAAATCTTATTCTCACAAGCATAGTTATTGTCACTCGTCAGAGTACCCGGAGCACATTGTTCATCCATTGTTAGCTCTCCAGAGTGGCACTAGGGTATAGTGGCTGTGCATGTGGACCACATTTGCAAGCCGTTCTAAGAGTTGAATGAGCACATAGAGAATGCATAGCACACAGAGTGCTCACCTGATGTTATTCTATATGTCCCATTGCAATGAGTTGATATATATTTTTCCTCCAGATTGTGAGCAGGACATGTGCCTCATTTTGGCTAACAGTAAGGCTGCATGGCCGAGTGATGGTAAATGAGATTTGGAATTAGATTGACAGGGGTTTAAATCCCAGCTCTGTTATTTATTAGGTGTGTAGCCTTGAGCTTTACTTCCCTGAATTCAGTTTCTTCATTTATAAGATGGTGAAAATAATGCATGTCTTACAAGTTATGAGGACAATTTGAGACAGTCAAAGTTGCATATCTGGCCCAAAGAAGGCAGTCACTAAATGGCAGTTTTTATTGTGATGTGTAGCCCCAGAGCATAGCACCAGGTACAGAACACAGGAAGTGTTTCATAATTGCTTATCAAATGAAAAATTGACATTATGTGCCAGGCACCATGCTAAGCTCTTTACGTACATCATCTCCTTTCATTCTCATAAGAACTGTACAGAGAAGGCATCATTATCTCCAATTTACACAGAAGGCATCTGAGGCCTGGCTTTGCATAACCAAGATCTCAAAGCTAGTAAGTGCCAGAGCAAGGATTTCAACATCTTTGGTCCTCAAAAAAAGAAAAAAAAATAGCTGATTGAATGAGAGAATGAAAGTTGAGAGCCTTACTCAGAGTCAGTTAGTGGTGAAGGAGAGCCAGCACCATCGCTCTTGGTCAACGTGCTCTCTGTAGTCTTGGAACCATCTCTATGAATGAACTGAGAGTAGACGGAGGCTGGTATTTGGCAATTTGTGTCTAGTATGTGCAAGGGCTGTGCCCTAAATATCACTGTTGATAAACTGAAGTGCTTAGTGAATACACACATCTTAAATAAATTGGAGGCTCTAGTGTTTAGCCAATTGGCAACAGCATGGCTGGATTGCTTTCCCAAGAACTAAGCAGAAGCACTGTCCAAGCTACTGATTTCAAGTTGTTTTGTATCATGGACATTTGCATTGAGGTTATGAGAATCAGGATGTGAGATCCTCTCTGGCCTGATAACCTAACCATTCATATCCAGGAGGCTTAACTAAGGAAATTCAAAGAAGGAAGAGAAACTCCCTCTGCTCCTCATTCATATTATCCCTCCTCGCAATTTGGTTCTGCAAAGTGCACTGAAAAAGAAGGAGAAGGAAGAGGAGGTGGAGAAGGAAGGGGTGGGGGAGAGGAGGAAACAATCCAGTTCCTAGTTTTCCTGCCCAAATAATGTTCTTCCTGTTCACTGGGAAGAAAGAAAGGAGATGTTTAGGTAGATTACTGCTTTTGAAGACTCTTAAGCAATCCAAAATCCCAAACTTGAAAGGCAGTGGAAGGAATAGGAGCATTTGTAGTAGGCAGACCTGGCTTTGAACTCCCACTCTTCCACTTACTGGCCGTGTAATCTCAGTCTCCAGGTGGTATGTCACACTCCCAACTTGACCCCTTGCACCCCAAAGCACATACCCAGTAAATGACGGTCATTTTTCTCTTTCTACACATAAGTAATATCAGAAGGATTTCAGTGTGAGAGGCTGAGAGCTAAGGCACGTGACGGAACTAAAGGTGAGACTGAATTTGGAGGTGAAGTGAGTGAAAAAGCCAAAAGCAGACCTTTGGAGTTTATTATGTTGCCATGCTGATAGTTCATGACAGCGTCTGTTCTGTCTCCTATCCTGGAAACTCTGTTCAGCCAAACAGGTATAAACAGTAATGCCAGCAAAGCAGAACTTGGTGGGAACAGTAACCTCAGCTAATTAAAAAAAAAAAAAAAAAAAACTACGGACGTCCCGAAACCCACTTGAGAATACCCCACCACGATAACCGAACTGAAACAGACACACAGTTATTTGATGGTATGATTTCAAGGGAGAGAAGTTTCCCTTGTCTGTTGTAACAAATCACCCCAAACTTGGTTACGTAAAACCACAGAAATGTATTCTCTCGCAGCCAGAAGTTTGACATCAGTTTCACTCGGCAGAAATCAAGGTGCTGGCAGGGCTGTGCTCCCCCCAGAGGCTCTAGGGGAGAATCCACTTTGCGCCTCTCCCCGGTTCCAGTGGCTGCTGGCATTTCTTCTCCTGTGGCCACATCGCTCTCTGGACTGTCTCTTTGGTCACATTGCCGCCTTCTCCTTTGTGTGTATCACATCCCCTCTGCCTCTGTCTTAGCGGAACACTGGGCTGAATGTAGGATCCACCCAAATGATCAAGGATAATCCCCTCATATCAAGATCCTTACTTAATCACATCTGCAAAGACCTCTTTTCCTTGTAAGTTAAGATTTACAGGTTCATAATCAGAATCATCAGAGGCTGTTTTTCAGCCTACTACAAGAAGCTTGCTGCAATTTTTTCTTACATCTTATTTTCTTGTTGAAGATTTTTATTTATTTATTTGAGAGAGAGATAACGAGAGAGCGCACAAGCTGGGAGGAGAAGGAGAAGTAGACTCCCTGTCGAGCAGGGAGCCTGACTCAGGGATCAATCACAGGACCCCGGGATCATGACCTGAGCTGAAGGCAGACGCTTAATCAAGACTGAGCCACCCAGGGGCCCCAGAAGCTTGCTCCAATTTAACCAGCATCTCCAAAGGAGATAACTCTCTCATCTGTTTATTTTTTTCATTTAATTGGGTTGTTTTAATTATAAAAACAATTGATGTTCAGTGTAGACACTTAGGAAAGACCAAAAAAAAAAAAAAACCAAACAAACAAACAAACAAAAACCAACCCAGTTAAGAAAAACAAAAAGGAAAAGAAAAGAAATTAGATAAAAAATCATGTGTAATCCTCTCAGGAATAGCCAGCCCCTCACCAAAGAGCATTTTTCTGGGCTGGGTCTTATGCCCAACAAAAAAGGAAGAGCAGGAAAAAGAAGATAAAGGTAAATAGGATAGAACAAATGATTTGGAGGGTAATGAAATAGGCTGGCAATTCTCATAATGGATATGTACAGGGGAGCCTCATTTAAAATAAACGTTGAACTACGAAATGACATTACCTAGGGCAGGAGATGCCTGTATGCGGATATGCGAATATGACACTCCGTTCTTCAGAGGTGGGAAGTTTAGCTTTGGCCCCTCACTCAAAAACCCCCGAATGTGTCCATTACCACTTCATTCACTCCCAGAGGTCAGAGCCTGGCTTACTAATCTGCCCTGTCATAGGCTTTTCTGGAGTCCTTATCAGCCTTCCTCAGTGGGTCAGTGTTACGAAGACTAGGGGAGTCTGGCAGAGTTTCTGCTCCTCCCAGGCTGATATCAAAGGGCAGCAGGAGCTGTGACAGAAGGCAAATATTCAGACCAAAGCCACATGGGGAACTGAAAGCAAGAGGAAAAAAGCAAGAGTATCAGGTAAAAAAGGAATTTTTTTTTTTTATTCTCATCCATCTCATCTTTGGGGTAATTCATGTCGGAGAACACGAAGGACTTAGTCGAAGAGTAGCGAACTTGTAAACTGGTAAAGGACAGCGAGTGAGAAATTTGGGGCAGTGTAGAGAGGATTTCATACGGAGCTAGAATCTCAGAAAACTTTGTATCTATCATAGTCGTTATCAGCATCCAAGTAACATCAGTGAGTCTTGGCGGTCCAGAGGGTAGAGTTCTGCTAGTTGAAAAACAATTAGATTTTGCTGTGGGCCCCAGCTGGTGGAACTTATAGGGAGACAAATTACCGTTGAAAAATCAGGAAGCCATTTCTAACACAGCTGTCAGAAAACAGGAGGGTCTAATTTGAAAGGTAGTGAGTTACTGGTTGCTGGAGGTGTTCAAGCACTTCCTGGAAAGCAGTTTGTTGGGAGTTGGGAAAATTATAGAGAGGACTTAAAAATCAGACAAATGGGGGCGCCTGGCTGGCTCAGTTGGAGGAGTATGTGACTCTTGATCTCGGGGTCGTGAGTTCGAGTCCCATGTTGGATATAGAAATTACTTTAGGGGCGCCTGGGTGGCACAGCGGTTAAGCGTCTGCCTTCGGCTCAGTGCGTGATCCCGGCGTTGTGGGATCGAGCCCCACATCAGGCTCCTCCGCTATGAGCCTGCGTCTTCCTCTCCCACTCCCGCTGCCTGTGTTCCCTCTCTCGCTGGCTGTCTCTATCTCTGTCGAATAAATAAAAAATCTTAAAAGAAAAGAAATTGCTTTAAATAATTTTTAAAAAGATATTCAGGTAAATGGTTAGGCCAGAAGATCTTTAAAGTTCCTTCCAACACTTCTGTGTCTCTATTATATGAATAGAATGTTATCAGAAATTTCTCAAAGAGCCATACTTTTACATTTACCTAGAGAAGATGCTTCTGTATGAAAAAACAATTCATCAGGTTGATTCTGGTTTGCCTGGAGGAAGTGAGGAGGCAACCAATAGCAAACTAATGGCAGAGGAGAGCAGCCATCCTGTGGGATGCCTGTTTTTTTCCCCCTTGGTGGGTGTAAACAACACCCACATGGCCTCCGCTTGGCGAAGATTGCACAGAAGAAATGGCTCTCTTCTCCTGGAGGAAGAATTTTGATTTGGGTTAGTAAATATTTTGTTTTGCAATTAACAAAAGCTCAGGGGGTTGTTTCTGAAACATTTGCTGCAGAGCCCACATTTCAATTTGGGTGGCTGTTCTCTGGTCTGTGAAGCAAAAAGGAGGTTGACCACAGTTTATTGACTATGTCCCAAGGGCTCACTTCTCTTCCAAGCCTTAGAGGTTCCCACGGCACAGGGCAGAACTGTTGAGGAGGGAAAGAAAACTCCTGCCCCTACCTAGCACTGTGTATGAAGAAATGTATTGAAGAGATGTATTTTTAGAAGAAGCTTTGAGGAGCCACACTGATTTCTGCATTTGGTATCAATAGACATTCTTTCAGGAGTAAAATTTTTTAAATGTATAAAATAGGGCATAAAGAATACCAAGTTTTATGTTTGTTTTTATAACAAGATCTTCTCCATCACATATACCCCAGGACTATCCTCCCTTAGTTCTCTGTTGCCTTCCTTCCTTTCCCCTTTGAATTATAAATAGGAGCATCTTCTGGTTTCGACCCGTTTCTGCATATTCTCGAATAATTGCTTTGGCTCCCATGCCAACTCAGGCCCTTTAGATCTGGGCTCACTGTTGCCGCTTCCTGATTTTAAATAAAAAACGATTAAAAACTTCAGCAATGTAATTTTCCCATGATGGCAAAATAGTAAGCATTCATCTTCATCCATGCCTCTTCATGCTGGAAAGGCTCGGGATCTTGGCAAAGTTGTTAGAGAACGGTACTATCAAAGATTTTTTCCAATATTAAAATGTATCTCCAATAATTTATGACTTCAAAGAAAATATTGTAATCTCTGGGATTCTTGTTAATGTAGAAACCACGTTTCTGTCCAGGTTATTTACTGGAACCTCCTTCTGTTACCGTTTGGAGCATAGAGGGGCTGCTGGGATGGCCGGCCTCCAGACCGACATGGAAATGCTCTACCCCGAGACAGTCGTACACGTGGGCAGGGTGACTTTTGGAGAAGAGAACAGGAAGAAGATGACCAATCGCTCTCTGAAAAAAGCCGAGAATAAGAAAATCATCCAGGCCACGTGTGCCCTGTTAAACTCTGGAGGGGGTGTGATCAAAGCAGAGATTGATGATAAAACCTACAGTTACCGATGCCACGGGCTGGGACAGGATCTGGAAACTTCTTTCCAAAAGCTCCTTCCTTCCGGTTCACAGAAATACCTTGATTACATGCAGCAGGGGCACACCCTCCTGATTTTTGTGAAGTCCTGGAGCCCAGATGTTTCCAGCCTCCCCCTCCGAATTTGCAGCTTGCGCTCCAATCTCTACCAGAGAGCTGTGACCTCCACGGTCAACCTGAATGCCGGCAGTGCCCTGGAGCTTCTCCGAGAGAAGCAGTCTAGAGCCCAAAGAGGGAGATCGGGGGTGAAGGAGCTGAGTTCTCAGAAAGTTCCCGACGGAGACATTCAGGAAGAAGAAGACATGAGGATGTCTGCCTCAGAGTTGTTTCAAAAGGACAAGCTCATGTATAAGGAGAAACTCAATTTTACCGAGTCAACCCATGTTGAGTTTAAAAGGTTCACCACCAAAAAGATCGTCCCCCGGATTAAAGAAATGCTGCCTCATTATGTTTCTGCGTTTGCCAACACCCTCGGGGGATACCTCATTTTTGGTGTAGATGATAAGACCAAAGAAGTGTTTGGATGTAAAAAAGAAAAAGTGAACCCTGACTTACTAAAAAAAGAGATAGAAAACTGTGTAGAAAAGTTGCCAGCGTTCCACTTCTGCTGTGAGAAGCCGCAGGTGCATTTCACTACCAAAATCTTGAACGTGTACCAGAAGGATGTCCTTTACGGCTACGTCTGTGCGGTTCAAGTAGAGCCCTTCTGCTGTGTCCTATTCTCAGAGACCCCGGATTCCTGGATCATGAGGGACAATTCTGTCACAAGGCTGACGGTGGAGCACTGGGTGGCCATGATGCTGGGTGTTCAGTCAGGTAAAACAGAAGGGAAGTCAGGGCACGTGGGTGGCTTGGTTGGTAGGCGTCTGCCTTCGGCTCGGGGGTGTGATCCCAGGGTCCTGGGATCGAGCCCTGCATTGGGCGCTGGGAGCCTGCTTCTTCCTCTCCCACTCGCCCTGCTTGTGTTCCCTCTCTCGCTGGCTGTCTTCTCTCTCTGTCAAATAAATAAATAAAATCTAAAAAAAAAAAAAAAAAAAAAACACAGAAGGGAAGTCGTAATCCCGTTTGCAGGGAGGAGCCCCTTCTGCGTCCTCTGTGGCTGTTCTGTCAGGTATTTTAGTTGAAGCGAAGAAAGCTATTTTGCTTACAAATATTCTCCCATGATAGGGTTTTTTAAAAAAATATTTTCAGTTCCGGGGCACATGCAATACTTAATCTCAGGGTCGTGAGTTCGAGCCCCACATTGGGTGTAAAGATTACATTAAAATAAAAGCTTTAAAAAAATATATATTTTCAGTTCCAAAGGCTCAGAATATGAACTCTTTGAGATCAAGAAATGCTTGGATGTTAGTCCATTTTGGGAAAGTTATCCCGTCAGCCATGAATTAGTGAAAGTTCTCTTTTAGGCTCGGTGACTGCCCGTTGAAAGAATTTTGCAGGCTATATCCCTAGTCAAAAGCGTGCACCAACAGTATCACTCTAAAGATGGTATTTGAGAGAAACACTGTTTAAGGATGACTCCGCTAATTCTTTCAAGGGAAGTTTGTTGACAAACTTGAATGGTTCCTGTAACATTAGGAGCTAACACCTTAAACAGCAGGCTTGGGGCACCACCAAGTGGGGGAAAAAAACAATGCAAGATGCTGGGCAGGGGCGAGGGTTGGGGAGGTTGACTCCTCGAGGTTTCACTTGCCTTACAGTTTGGCTCTGAATCAGCCCTGGTGATTTCTAATCAATCCGTAAAGGACTTCCAGGCTGAACAGAGCTTATCAGTTTGCCCTCACCATCAGTATGTTTCAAATTTGATAAAAGAAGCTGGGATCAAAACTTGAGTGATTTTGCTGGATCCTTCTCCTGCCCTAAATTGGAGTTTACTTTTCTCATATACACAGACCCTAAAGGAGAGATCCTGCCACTTTCTGTTCCATCTAAACCTTGAATGGGGGGCTTAAACAAACAATATAAAAAAATACTGTGCTTAACTTTTTCTGATTCCCCCCACTCTAAGTCTTTCCTCTTAGGGATGATCCGGAATCAGAATATCAGAGTTAGAAGGGAATGTAGGGGTCACTAGCTCAGTTTTGCACGGGAGAGAGGAAAAATGACTGGCCCAAGATGAGTCACACAGTGACTTAGAAGATGGGTGACCCCTCTGGAGTCCCTAGGCTTCCTCTCCTAACATATATGAACTGTTTGAGGCATAGAAAGTGTGAGAGTGGCTCAGGCACGGAGCACATGACATGTCAGCAGTAGTAAAAGCAATAGAAGGAGTTTTCTGGGGTGCCTGGGTAGAGTCGGTTAAGCGTCTGACTCTTAATTTCGGCTCAGGTCATGATCTCAGGGTCATGAGGTTGAGCCCCATGTTGGGCTTTGGTGCTGGGTGTGGAGCCTGCTTAAGATTCTCTCTCTCCTCCCCCTCTGCCCCCCAACTTTCTCCCCCTCTTAAAAAAAAACACGAATTTTCTTTCTCGTCTGAAACAACTTGCCATGTATTTGTTTAGCAATTTCCAGTTTGACCACCAACGCCAGCTTGCCCCTGCGTGCACCGGCTCCATCAGCACTGGGAAGCCCATCATCTCCCATGAAAGTCCTGGAATTGAAGGGGCCTCTACAACAACGTCTGTTTCCAGGTATTCCTTCTTGATTTCAGCTGAAAAGACTGTTTTCTAAAATTAAGTTGGGGAGGGCGCCTGACTGGCTGTGTCAATACAGCGTGTGACGGGATCTTCGGGTTGTGAGTTTGAGCCCTATGCTGGGCATAGAGTTGACTAAAAAACAAAAACAAAACCACAAAAAAACTAAGCTGGGAGGACTTGGTAGCAATCAGTCCAAGGCTTTCTCCTTAGAGGAGGTCAAATGTAGGATTTAGCAGACACAATGGTCCTTAAATAATAAATATGGTGACCCTTGCTTCTCAGTTGTATCCACACTACATTTTTGTGTGCTTTGGGGTTTCTAATCACATATGGCTTTTGGTCTCCCAATTTGAGAGAATTTAAATTCCTTAAGGCTATACCACAAGAGAACTGCCCCCCTGGCTTTCCAATGAGAAGGAGGGGAGCCATGGGGTTACCCGGTCCCTTCCGAAAGCAGGGCTTCTCAATTTGGGCACTATTGACATTCGAGCTGGGTAATTCTTCGTTGAGAGGGGCTGCCCCGTGAACTGTCAGTTGTTTAGCAGTATCCCTGCCCTCTACCCATTATAGATGCCCATAGCACCTCTCCAGCTCTGACAAAAAAATATTCCAGACATTGCCATTGCCAAATGTCCCCCAGGGGGCGAAATTGCCACAGGTTAAGAATCAATGTTCTGGGGGCGCCTGGGTGGCACAGCAGTTAAGCGTCTGCCTTCGGCTCAGGGCGTGATCCCAGCGTTATGGGATCGAGCCCCACATCAGGCTCCTCCGCTATGAGCCTGCTTCTTCCTCTCCCACTCCCCCTGCTTGTGTTCCCTCTCTCGCTGGCTGTCTCTCTGTCAAATAAATAAATAAAATCTTTTTAAAAAAAAAAAAAAGAATCAATGTTCTGAAGGCAGAGTTCTTACTTCCCTAAAGCATCAGGTACGTGTACGTACACACACACACACACACACACACACACACACACACACACACAGAAAAACCCTTAGCAGGAAAGAATACCTTCCTAGCAGGAGTGGGCCACTTCCGGCTGAGGAGGGGATGCCAGTAGGCTCTTCTGTGAAGACTCCTCCCTGTTGCCTTCCCCTGTACAAGAGCTGCCAGAAATGGGAGGAACTTCAGAGTCCTGGCCTGTGAAGAGGGGGTGCTTTCTTTTTAAAAATATTAGTTTTTAATTTTAATTCCAGTGTAGTTAACATACAATGTTACATTAGTTTCAGGTGTACAATACAGTGATTCAGCGGTTCTGTATATTACTCAGTGCTCATCAAGATAAGTGTCCTCTTAATCCTTTCACCTGATTTATCCATCCCTCCACCCCCACCCCCCCCCCCGCCTCCTCTCTGATAACCATCTGATTGTTCTCTATAGTTAAGAGTCCACTTTTTGGTTTGTGTCTCCCCCCCCCCTTTGTTCATTTGTTTTGTTTCTTAAACTCCACATGTGAGTGAAATCATATGGTATTTGTCTTTCTCGGATTGACTTATCTCACTTAGCATTATACCCTCTAGATGCATCCATGTCATTGCAAATGGCAAGGTTTCATTCTTTTTTATGGCTGAATAATATTCCATTGTATGTATATACCACATCTTCTTTATCCATTCATCTATAGATGGACACTTGGGCTGCTTCCATAGTTTGGCTCTTGTAAGTCATGCTGCAATAAACATAGGGGTGCCTATATTCCTTCCTATTAGCGTTTTTGTATTCAGGTAAATGCCCAGTTTTGTGATTACTGGATCTTTCTAGATAGGTCTCCTGAGGCAAGGGAAACAAAAGCAAAAACAAATTATTAGGACTACATCAAAAAAAAAAAAAGAGGAGGTGCTTTCTTTGCACCCAAGGAAACTCATAGTTCCATGGCTAGATTCATTTCTTCCTATGATGTTGCAGGAATACTTACAATATGCTTTTGTAAATTTTAGTTAGTAACTTCTATTTCTTGCATTTTCAGTGACACAGGAAGAGATACAGTTTAAACCAGAATCCCTCTGTAAGAAGCTCTTCTCAGATCATAAAGGACTCAAGGAATTAATGAAGACACAGATATATCCTTGTTCTCAGGGGATTGTGATATTTTCTAGAAGCTGGGCTAGTGATATTGGCTTAAGGAAAGAGCAGGATGTCCTCTGTGATGCTCTCCTAATAGCGGGAAACAGTCCCCTGGTACTCTATACAATCTTAGTAAACCCCAGTTGGGATGGAGGGCTTGAGTATGCCCGAAATACTGCTCATCAGCTAAAGCAGAAACTGGGAACTGTTGGTGGTTACACAGGGAAAGTGTGTGTTATTCCGAGGCTGATGTCCCTGCCCAGCATACAGCATAGCCCTGGTGAAATCCTCATACACTACCCCCAATGCTACAGGCTTACCACCAAGGAGGAAATGGAAGACTTGTTGCAGGCCCTTACCGTAGTCTCACTGTATTCTAGATCTCTTCTGAGTGACCAGCTGGGCTGTGAATTTTTCAGCTTGCTCATAGAGGAGCAGTGTGAGTTGCTTTCAGAGAGCCTTCAGGAGACACGAGAATTGTTCATCCACTGCTTTCCAGGAACCAGGAAGACAGCCCTGGCCATAAAGATCATGGAGAAAATTAAGGATTTGTTCCAGTGCAAACCCAAAGAGATCCTTTATGTTTGTGAAAGTGACTCCTTAAAGGATTATGTGACGTAAGAGTGCTACTAACTCAACGCAATAAACATTTTTAGTCAATCCTTTCCGCAGTATCAACAAAAGTTTAATTTGTGTTTTTAGTTTTAAGACTTTGCAGTGCCTTAGTTGCATAACTGTGAGAGCCCGAACTGTATACACATTTCCAAATGATCAGGTAGTTGAGCTACAAATGGATACTTTTTTTTAAATGTTTTTTTATTATATTATGTTAGTCACCATACAGTACATCCCTGGTTTCCGATGTAAAGTTCGATGATTCATCAGTTGCGTATAACACCCAGTGCACCATGCAATACGTGCCCTCCTTACTACCCATCACCAGCCTATCCCATTCCCCCACCCCCCGCCCCTCTGAGGCCCTCAGTCTGTTTCTCAGAGTCCATAGTACAAATGGATACTTTGCAATGCTCAGGCTTAAACATCTCATTACAAATTAGCCAACTATACCTTGCTTTACCTTTCTCTAGCTAGAAACATGTTCCCCCCTACAATCTCTGGCCTTAACTTTAAGAAAAGAAGAAATCAATTTATCTTGCTTTATATATACTTTTTGCTTGATAGCTAATGCTCTAAAGTCATAGAGTATTTCAGTTCATTAGACGTGATACCTAACAGGAACTTGAATTTAAATACCGTTTGATTTTGTTTGTAAAATATTTTCATTTGTTTGACTTCTTCTGAACCAACAATTTCAGAAAACATGCAAATCTGCCTCTGATTTAAATCTTCACCTTTCAACTTAGTAAAAGAAATTGGTTGTTATGCAATCCAAAAACTGAGGGCAAACTCATTTTAATTTTTGGTTTGGTTTACTTATTTATTCAATAAATCCTTTTTGGTCACCACTTATATGCTAGGAATGTATACGTTTAGTGTTAGTAGAGAGGCACAGCCCTATAGATTTGTTACCCTACCTGACATGTCACAGAACTCCGCGATCTCCTGATGTTTTCCTTACCGGAATCTAGAGAGGCTTTGGTTTTGTACCACAAGTAAGTGAGGGAAATAGGACTTGCTTTAGAGGAATTTGTACTAGCTCATACCTCTTTTGCACATAAAATTATGTCTCTAAGAACCTGTTCTCCAGCTCTAAAAAGGACAGAAAGTTAAGTCATGGTAGTAACAGGCATAAATTACTTTCAAGATTTCCTTTACATGCAATGAGCTTGTCTTCAGAGATTGCCAAGCAACAGAAACAGACTCGTAATAGAAATAAAATCTCCTACCTGGGTTCATTTTAAAAAGTTTCGCACGCAGATTTAGTTAGATAACCCCAAAGAGTAGGGTTTGCAATTATGTATTATTCTGTCTATGAGGTCACTTGTGACTAGCGCAGTTTTGTTGTGTTCAGGGTACCACTGAATCTGTGAATCAGCCTCTAGATGAGAACTAGCCTCTGATTCCAAGCCACAGAGTAATGAATACATGGGGTTGCCTTTGTTTATATGCCTGAAACCTTATTCTCTCTTGCATCCTCACAGCCAACAAACCACCTGCCAAGCTGTGACCCGGAAGACCTTCTTACAAGGGGAGTTCCTAAAGATTAAGCACATAGTGATGGATGAGACTGAGAATTTCTGCAGCAAATATGGAGACTGGTACTTGAAGGCCAGGAGCATCACCCACCCAAAGGTGAGGGGAGCTGGAAGTGAAAACCTTCATCGTGGGATTCTCTGGATTTTTCTGGACCCTTTCCAAATCCGTCATGCAGATATTAATGGCCTTCCCCCTCCATCTGCTCAGTTTCCTCGAAAAACAATCACCAACGGGATCCACCGTGCTCGAGAAATAGCCATGGTCATGAAAGAAGAAATGAAGAGGATCAAAGGCAACCCGCCCCCCAGCATGTCCGCAGACACACTGTCACTGTTCAGGGAAGCTGCCTACGAGGAGGCAGTGCGTGCCCAGGCTCTGCCTGGGGTGTGTGAGATGGAGACTAACCTGACTATGGAACAGGTTGTGAAACGGGTGGCAGAAAGGTGTCACGACCTGTTCCAATGTGGCTATCAGCCCAAAGACATTGCAATTCTGTGCAGGAAAGGGGAGGACAGAGGACGCTACGAGCTTGCACTGCTAAAAGCAATGGAATTATGTGAAACCCATGGAGCAACAAAGGTTGTGTTCAGCCAGGCCTCCGGTGTTTGGGGCAGTCACATCATTTTAGACAGTATCCAGCAGTTTTCGGGCCTGGAGAGAAATATTGTATTTGGGCTTAGTCCAGAGTGCACCCTGTCAGAAGAAGCTCATAAGCTCTGCTTTGCCTCACGAGCCATTAAACACCTCTACCTGCTCTATGAAAAGAGGGCAGCTTTCTGAAAATCATTTTAACAGTGCAGGCAGCCGGAAAGAGCAGAGTCCCTTCTCCCAGGCAGGTGGCAGCAACTCCTTCTCACGTATTATCAGTGAGGAAATCAAGGCACAGTAAGTATGGCGCGGAGCCACAGAAATGTTTCTCGGGAGTGACCCTTCCCTTTTATGTGCTGTCACCGTCCCCTTCCCCTTCCACTTCACCTCCTCCCTGTACAGTCATAGCAGACTGATGATTGGTCCCTGCCTCTGGTTTTCCTAGTCCGGTCCATCTTTCAGGGACCAGAGGTTCTCCTCAAATAGAGAACAGAGTGTGTGACATCCCCGGCCAATGTATCTGCAGTGAGTCCTGAAGTCTTCAAGCCAAACCAATTTCCAAGGCTTTCCATGCTCCTAACACATCCTTTGTTCTATCTCCTCTCCCAATATGTCTACGGCATCCCAGCCTCGCTGGCCTATGTTGGGAGTGGGAGGTAGGATGCCCTCCCAGCTACTAACTTTGACTGGGTATCTCGAGGGCAGCACCTCGGTTAGCCCCTCCTACTACTGGCTATGGGTCTCAAGCTTTATGGGCCCAGAACTTGATTTCCTCTTTGCACTAAGTATGGATTAGTCTCTTGGGGATGGCTTTATGCTAATCAAGCTCACGAAAGACCAATGCACAGAAGATCTCATTCTGCCAATTCACAGTGAGGATCGTAGTAATAAGTGGGCCAGATGCTTTTGCTAATCAGTATATTCAATAGTAACGCAGGAGGCCAAAATATGTAAGCATAGCTTTGCAGCAATCATTCAAATGTTGCACCATTGTGATCATCTTTAAAATAGGGTTATTTCCACCACAAGACTAGACAGGTCAGGTTTACAAAATAAAGCAAATTTAGAATGCTAAGGGTGGCTAGGTATTCCTTATCCTCTGCCTCAGATGAAATTTCGCTTCTCTCCTAGTTTCTAAAGTTTCCAGGTTGACCACCAACCTTCCCCCCCATTCCTCCCAACACACACACACACACACACACACACACACACACACACACACACACACACACACTTTCTCCCATTCATTCTCCACGTGTGGATACATTCACCTAGGCTCAAAACTGCTTATACTCTGCTTCTGGCCTGGGAAGTGGTGTGTCTCTAAGAGGCCTTTGCACATCCCTGAGCTCTTCTGTTATGGTTTGGTGTTAATTTTAATCTAACTCTGAGTTTCCATGGAGCCTGGATGGCAAATCTGCCACTTATACCCCAGGACACACTCCTGGCTCCTGGCGGTGCTCTCTTCTCAGCCTTCAAACCCTCGCCTGCCCCTCTACCTGCTGAAATCCTAACTTGACAGTCAAGTCCTTGTTCACATGCCCAACTCCTCAAGTCAATGTTCACCATCCCCCTACCTTAGATTTGGTCTCTCCTTTTGGAGCCACTCTGTGACTTAAAAGGCTTTTGATGATAGTACCAAACTCATCCTAAACTGTGCCAGAGAAGTAGCTGTGGGCATCGTGAGATCTTTGCAATACCTTCCTACCACATCTCCTTTCCAATGTATGTGAAATAGAAATAAAAGTCAAAGTTCCCTTTCTTTACTCAGCTCCCAAAATAGCGAAGCCAATGCTGTGCTCTTTGACGCAATCTTGCTGTTCTAAGGATTTTTACGTTGCATTGGAGATATTCCTATTTCCAGATTGTTTTTAATTTCTGGAAAGGCTTAGGACAAACTTACTGATGCTGGGGAGGCAGGAATGCAAAAGAATGTGTGGAAATAGTCCTCTGGCTATAATTTCAGATAAAAACCATCAGCTTTCCGAGAGGTGGAAAAGCAGACAGGGCTTGGAAAAGCATTCACAGTGCCCTTTCTAAATTGCTCAGGCCACCAGATGGGTCAGTCTGAACCTAATGGTCAGCTAAGTCTTGGCGAATGGATTGAACAGAAGAACTTCTCCCCTGCCTCTTGCTGCTTCAGTTACTGGACATTTTCTCCTTTTTACCTTTCCTTGGGGTTTTGGGGGTACTTTGGGTGGGAGAAATAAAGTTCAACAATTAATTAGCTTCTGATGAAGCAAAAGATACCAGTGCATGAACATTTGGATAATGGGAGATGTGTGAATTCTCTAAAAATAATTTAAAGAGTCAAAAGTGGAGAGGGATTAGGGGAATAGAAAAAAACAGGGAACTGCTATATTTTAGTCATAAGCCTCAGTACCATCCCACTTTTTAAAACAATATGTATATATTATATACTTTGATAAAATCATTTGTTTTTAAAATAATTGTTTTATATATTAAATTGGAGAGTCTATCAGTTCTTAGTCTACTCCAACGGCTCAGTCTGGCTTAAAGTAGAAAGCCTAACTCAGTGGTTCTCAACCCTGGCTACTCATTAAAACATCTGCGGGGGGGGGGGGGGGGAACAAGGGCTTTAAAAAATACCTGTGACCTGGGGTATATGGGTGGTGCAGATGGTGCAGTCACTTGAGCACCTGACTCTTGATTTCAGCTCCAGTCTTGATCTCAGGGTCATGAGTTCAAGCCCCGCTTTGGGCTCCACCCTGGACGTGTAGCCTACTTAAAACAAACAAACAAACAAAAAAAACAACCAGTGATCAGGCCAAACACTCAACCAATTAGATAAGCATCTCCAGGCCTGGGCTTGAGCATCTGCATTTATTAAAAGTCATCCAGATGATTCTAATATACCACCAGGTTGAGAACTATTGAACTCAAGTCTGTTCTTTCTGTCCCCAAATAGATGTATACACACCTTTCTCTTCCCATCAGACTGTGAGCTCCTTGAGAGTAAGGATGGTCACTTACACATCTTTATCCCCCAAATGCCACTAGTGCACTGCCTCAGACATGGCAGGTGCTCAGTAATTATTTGTTGAACGGACTTGCTGCTTTCAGAAAATCAGATCTGCTAGGGACAATACCTCTATTCACTGAAATGGCTATCTAATTCTGGAGCCTTCAAAGAGGGCAGTGTGGAGAATAATCAACACTGAAATAAGGAAATAAAAGAATGAAGGAATTTAAACTGTTTTTAGGCAAGAGGCAAAAATTAAAGGTCCATGTTGCTGGAAGTTCATTAGATTTGAGTTTGAGATTTGGAACTGGTGGGGACTAAGAGTAATTGACTTAGAAATCTAAACTTTTCTACAGACTCTTAATATACTGCATACAACAATTTGATAAAATAACTTACCTGTTATAAGCATCTAAAACTTACTTTAAAAAAGAAGGGTGATATAATTCCATTATGTAGGTTTGAGAAATGGACAAAGACAAAATAAAAGGTTCTTATCATCTTGTTATCCAAGCATACTTTTTTTTCCCATTTTTGCTTATTTATTTCCAGTCTTCATTGATATACAAAAATAGTATATCACGATCAAGTTGTACAATCAATTTTATATCCTGTGTGCATTTTCTCCATTGAACCTTTTTGTGAAGCGTTGTTGTAGATTGCATTATTGTTCCCAATACTTCATCACTCTCCCTGCTATGCTCTTTTCAGCTCCTAACATTACAGCAAGAGGATATTTCCCGCCCTCTTGATGTGGGCGTGGCCACGTGACTATCTGGCCAAAGAAATATCGATCGTTGTGATGTGCACAGAGGCGTTACCATTTCAGTAGTAGGCTTGTTCTCTTGGGCTTCTGCTCCAGTCATGCAAAGACTAGGTCTCAGGCACCCCACCAGTCACTGAGGAGTGACAGATGTGAAGTGGGCTTGCGCTCAGCTCAGTGCCTGGAGCCAGGTTCGACTGATCCCGACTAGGTTAACTGAAACCCAGCTGACCTACAAATGCATTTGTGAGAAATACATGCTTATTATCTCTGTCTGAGATTTCAAGGTTCTGGCAGCGTAATATTCCAGCAGACTGTAATAATTTTACACTATTAAAATTAAGCCAGGCACATAGGGATGCAGCCTTTTCTTTCTTTGGTATATTTATAAATCCCCAGAGATGAGATTTCCGGGTCAAGAAGGTGGCCTAGATCAAAGATTCACCTCATTTATGTAGGGTTCTGATGGGAAGTGGATAGGAAAAGCCCAAGGACTGTACCTGACCATGCCGATGTATTGCCTTAAACAAGAAAACAAGATGCTGATGTCAGATTTGATGACTGAGACACTGGTGTCTCAGAAACAGGTGCATGGAGAAGAAAACCATGGCTCATCACCCTAGTCCAGGACCCAAGAGGAAGATCTTTTTTTTTTTTAAAGATTTTATTTATTTATTTGACAGAGATAGAGACAGCCAGTGAGAGAGGGAACACAAGCAGAGGGAGTGGGAGAGGAAGAAGCAGGCTCATAGCAGAGGAGCCTGATGTGGGGCTCGATCCCGTAACACCGGGATCACGCCCTGAGCCGAAGGCAGATGCTTAACCGCTGTGCCACCCAGGCACCCCCCAAGAGGAAGATCTTAACTTGGAAGATTACAGATGGGAAACTTGTATGACCTTAACATTATATGGAAAAAATATTCTGGTCACTTGAAACCGATGTAGGGTACTATCTCAAAGAAAAGGCAAGATAGATGTCTCTGACCATCAATGGGACTTTTTTCTGAAGAGAATCTGTAGCATGAAAAGCCCCATTGAGGGAAAGAGGAGGAAGCAGAGAAGTAAACTAGATTTCCTAAGAAGGCGAGCTGCCCCAGTTTCCCCAAAGTTTTGGGGAGACTGAACATTAAATTGTTTTCGAGAAGCTTCAATTTGAAATAAGTACAAAATTTAAGATAACTGTATGTTACTATTTATCGAGCTATTACTACAACCAGCTACTAATGCTGGTTGCTAATGCTTTGCCTACATTCGCACATCTCTGCAGGATAGATACATATTGCCTCCATTTTAGAGATGATAAAACTGAGGCACGGAGAATTTAACTTTCTCAAAGGTACACGTCTGGTAAGTGCCCAAGCTGGGTAAATAAGTGGACTCTTTGATATGGTGGTCTTAACTGTGAGGATGTATAAATACTCTGAAAATACTCTCCAGAGGCAAAAAAAGACTCATGTTTGTTATCAGGATCCTCTATCAAGCTCTCATCTCCAGAAAGCATTGGCCTCCATCGTAAGGGAAATAGCTGACTAGTCTATACTGTTTCCTGTATTTAACATCTGTCACTTCTCCCAGAGACTCCTGACCATTCTAGAAAAATCTGAATTTCTTCTTCTATAAAGCTCAGGATTAGATTCAGGTCATATTCCTGATGCGTCCAAGGTCAGGCACTCCTAACAGGAACTGCTGCTGAATCTTGACTTCTCCTACTGGGACATTGGAAGTGATTTAGAATGCAAAGTCTCCACCTTCCTTCTTCCTTTAAAACCCCTTAGAATATATTTATACCCCTATCTATCTGTCTATCTATCTGTCTATCTATCTATCTATCTACAAGAGTAGAACTTTTTGGTGATCAAATGAAATGGGCATTTCAAAAGTTCCAGGGACAATGTTTTCCCTCTGAATCTACCTCCCCCATAAAGGGAAGAGGAGCCTTGAGCTGCCCCATCAAGGTCTTCAGTTGACAGAGGCAACGTGATTTTGAAATAAATTTTCAATAAATAAGCTTCAAAGAAATAAGTTTTCAATTTTGTTCCTTCTTTCATCTCCACCTAAAATAGAAGTGAAGAATGAGGAATTAGGACATAGCTACTATGTGCTTTCTCTTCTTGTTTACGGCTTCAGAATTATCTCAGGCTATCTGCATTTAAAAACCACCTTTACTTGGGGGCACCTGGCTGGCTCAGTTGGTTAAGCGTCTGCCTTCGGCTCAGGTTATGATCCCAGGGTCCCGGGATTGAGCCCCACGTTGAGCCCCATGTTGAGCCCCACGTCGGGCTCCCTGCTCTTCGGGGAGGCTGCTTCTCCCTCTCCCTCTGCCTGCCGCTCCCCCTGCTTGTGCATGTTTTCTCTCTCACTCTCTCTCTCTCTCTGTCAAATAAATAAATAAATCTTTAAAAAAATAGAATAAAATAAAATCCACCTTCAGGGGCTCCTGGGTGGCTCAGCCAGTTAAGCGTCTGACTCTTGATTTTGGCTCATGTCATGATCTCAGGGTCGCAGGACTGGGCTCCGAGGTGGGCATGGAGCCTGCTTAAGATTCTCCCTCTGCCCCCAAGCCCAGCTCGCTCGTGTTCTCTCTTCTCTCTCTAAAAATAAATAAATAAAATATTTAAAATCCACCTTGACCCCTGCTTTAATCAGGGAAGGCTATTTTCTTGGCCCAATTATACAGCTTGGGAGAAGCCTGTGTTGGGCAGGGGCGGGGCAGGGCAGTGAGGGATCCAGGATCTTGCTTCCAAAACAGCTTGATATGACAAATACACACTATCAGTCAATGGCTAGTCCATCAAAAATACCTCTACAGCTCCATTCCTGTATCTTCTAATGTATCAGATTATAGCGAACCTATAATAAGTACTATGTGTCAGACACTGTGCAAAATGTTTTAAAATTATATCTTTTATCCTCCCAGCCACTGTTGAATTATATATAGCAGCCCTGTGTAAAGTAGGATAAGGTGGTGTTCATGACATGAGTCCTAAGAGTCAGCCTGACTCTGGCTTTGTGTCCCAAATCTAAATTGGCTAGGTGACCTCAGGCAAGTTAATTTCCCCTTTAAGACTCCACTCTCCTGTCTGTAAAACAAAGATGAAATTCAGACCTGTGCCTTAGATAAAGATGTGGATTGAAATAAATAATACATTTATATAAATGTGACCAGTGGGTGGAAAGCTCTTGATACATATTGGCCCTGATTAGATTTAATTTAGCCGAGGAAGCTGTGACTTAAAGGTAAATATCTTGCCCAAGATCACAGACCTAGCAGGTTCTGAACCCAAGATCTGAACCCATGTCTGCCTGACTCCAAAGTCTATTTTAGCCTCTATGCCCTTCTGCTTTCCTGTACACCAAAGCCAAAGGCATGAGTCTCCATACTGACAGGAATTTATTTGATTTGATACTGAGACTACGCTTGGGTATATTTAGAATATTTGTGATATTAAGCAACAGGGTGATTCTTTTTTTTTTTTTTTTTTTTTAGATTTTATTTATTTATTTGACAGAGAGAGAGACAGCCAGCGAGAGAGGGAACACAAGCAGGGGGAGTGGGAGAGGAAGAAGCAGGCTCATAGCAGAGGAGCCTGATGTGGGGCTCGATCCCATAACGCCGGGATCACGCCCTGAGCCGAAGGCAGACGCTTAACGACTGAGCCACTGAGCCACCCAGGCGCCCCAAGGGTGATTCTTCTAAAATTTTTCTACAAAATCAATATGATACCTAAAATAACTTACATAACGGTCAAGTTTAGAGAAAAGCATCTTCCACACTAAGAAACTTCAAAACTATACCTTTCATTACTAGGTCTGTATAGCGACATTACAGATAGATTCAAAGCAGAGAGGGACAAAAGAAAACTCCTCCCCATTCCTGCCACCGTGTCGCGCAGCTGTTCTCGTTTCTGCTTATTCACTTCCAGTGTCGGTGGTCGGCAGACACATCGTAGCAGAGCTGTAATCGCCGCGCACACCCCACTTGGCATCCTGTTTGGCTTGATTGCTCCGCACACCCTCGCTCTGCGTCTCCCACACAGTGAGGGCGCCGTTTTCCACGTTGCCGCCGAGGAAGGGGCGACTGTCAGCGCACCAGAGACTGTCTGGTGTCCCTGCGGGTGTCTTGGCCCCGTCCACCTGAACCTCCGTCCACAGAGAGGAAGATGACGACGGACCAGTATAAAATGCTAAAGCTCTTCAGCAAACTCCACAAGATACTGGGGCGGGGGTGAAGCGCAGGCGTTTGCGGGAACTCCGCCACGGAGTGACACCGTGAGGACGGAAGCGTTCTTCTTCCTTGAGTACAGGTCCCCGTGGGAAGCTGGCATGGGGGGCTGTGCGCGCCCCGAAGAGCGGCAGGTGCCCGCGCAGCGCTCAGGAGGTCTATAAAACCAAACTCTGCTTGTCCAGAGGTGCTGAAACGGCGCTTTCCAAATCTGCCTGACAAGAATCACCTGGTGTGATTGGGAAAATTCCCGATTCCCTGGGCCCCACCCCTGTGCCCCCCTCAGCTCTAGGGCAAGTGCCTGAGCAGCTGTACTTGGGAGACCCTTTGGGAAGCCTTGTATCGAATGTCGAACCGCATGTGGCCAGTGCTTGGATGACAGGAAAAACAGCCAGCCACTAAGACTGCTCCGCAGGAATGACCACGGTCTCCGTGGGGCTGAACTTTGAGGCATGCATGTACTCGCATACGTTTCAGGGTCGGATGTGACAAGGTTCACAAATGGACTCAAACACCGAAATGTAATCTAGGCAGGTTAACGGATTTTTTAAATATAAAATGGAAAAAATAACATTACATCCTCAGATGGTTGTTTTAAAGATTAAGCGGTTTTTTTCTTTTCTTTCTTTCTTTTCTTTTTTGGGGGGGGGGTGCTCGGCACAAACCCAAGTGTCAAAAACAGTAGCTATTAAACCACTACTAAATTCTCAGAATTTAGCATATGGTCAAACTCTAATTAGGAGAAGCTATTTTATCAACAATGTTACTTAACCCTTCTGAAGCTTAGTTCCTTCCCAGGGATAAGGAGGTAGTGAAAGGCTCATTAGTGTGGGGTTTGGCATAACACTAATCCTCTGTGAACAGTGGCTAATAAGACATCCCCTGGACTCTGCTGGCTTTTTCTCCATGGACACTTTTCAAATATGATTTTTTAAAAGGCTGTGTCTCTCAGCTAATTTGTGGATTGGAATACTTTTCTGCAGTCAGATAATTACCCACTCTGCTTGCCACATGTAGGCAATGTTATGAAGTGATGACCCTGGCCAGATTTGTTACAAATTGGATTTGGGTGGCAATCTATAATACCAGTGATTGCTAGGACTGTCCACCATGAATAGTAAGACAACAGACAGGGATAATAGATAGGAAATGGGAGTCTAGTACTTCCTCAACCTGGCTGACCATATAATCACTTTTAAAAATACTATTGGTTCATTATTTAGTCTACATGTCTAGGGAGGAGCCCTAAAATCTGCATTTTTAAAAAAGTGTTGTGAGAGGTTCTGACGAGGAGCCAAGATTGGGAATTCATGATCTGGTTCATGACATCTCAAACTCAGTTCCCTCTAGTGCACTACACTTTTTCTCATAGTTAAAAATGATTGCTAAATCCATATTGTAATAGTCTTGCAATCTCTAAGGATGGACCCCCAAAAGAAACCAAGCAAACCAAACAAGAGCTCAAGGGAACTGTGAGTTGTATGGATTATGGAAGGAAGTTGCAGATCGAAGTTGTAAGTAGAAGAAATTTAATCAAAACAACTGTAACAGCGTTAGCAGCCAAATCAATAAAAGGAAATCCAGCAGAAATTTCAAACGGGATTTAACTACAACTATTGGAATTATAGAAGCTACTACAAAAATCAAGTGAGAAAGTCGATGAAATGCACTGTTTACTTCCCTACCTGGCTCTAGCATTCCTTTCTTGATTGCATGAAACATTTCTTGAGTAACTCAGGCTTATTTTACAAAATAATAATTCCTCTCTCCCTCTCTATCTTCTTCCTCTCCAATTCCACTCCCCAGGGGTTCCTCCTTAATAACAATTTGGTTTGTAAACCAAATAGGCTTTTCTGTGGCATCGTCTCCTTGTGATAAACAGTTCCTTTAGAGGCAAACCAGAACTGGCTAACCTTTTCTATCACTTACTTATTAAATGGTGAATTTCTACTAACAGGAAACAGCTTTATTTTCATTTTTTTCTTGAGATGGGGAAGGCAGGCATTAAGAGGTAAGGACATTCTAATTTAATTTTCTGGGAAATCGAAACCTAAAAGACAGGAGCATGTCTAGCCTAGTTTTCCAAGAAATCGAAACTTAAAAAGGAGGCAATATTCCAGTTTGGTTTTCCAGAAAATCAAAACTGGGCACTCCTCCTGGACTTACTTTTGTCTTGGGGCTCAGGTTTACTACCCATTTCTTCTCTTCTCCGTTGTCAAGCTGCAGACACCCAAACAGATCAGAGGCCCAGGAGCTTTCTCTTCAACACCCCGACTCCGATGAATCTTATTACTGAGGTAAGTACAGACTGCCTGGAGAGACCTGCCTGGAGAGACCAGAGCCGTGCCTTTTCCACAGCTTGGAATGGTCACTGAAAAGGACCACAAAATTCTAAGATGAAAATCCAGGGGCACCTGGGTGGCTCAGTCAGTTAAGTAACGAACTCTTTGATTTTGGCTCTGTTCGTGATCTCAGGGTTGTGAGATGGAGCCCCACTTCGGCCCGTATACTGATCTTGGAGCCCGTTTAAGATTTTCTTTCTCACTCTCCCTCTGCTTCCCACCCCCCGCCGCCCTGACACTGCTCGCACTCCCTCCTTAAAAAGAAGGAAAGGAAGGAAGGAAGGAAGGAAGGAAGGAAGAAAGGAAGGAAGGAAGGAAGGAAGGAGAAAGAAAGAAAGAAAGAAAGAAAGAAAGAAAGAAAGAAAGAAAGAAAGAAAGAAAGAAAGGAGAGAAAAAAGAAAAGAAAAGAAAAAAAAATTGCAGACCCTTCCAGATATATCCACTGTAGGCAAGAGAGGCTGCCGCGGGCATGTTACAGCCACACTTTTCCTGAATGACTAAAACAGTGAGGAGAACTGGGACTCACCTTTCAGCTGAGGCCAGGGGTGCAGGATCAAGGATTCCAGCCCAGAGAATCTGGCAGAGGTCTGAGGCAGACAGTGGTGTAGAGGGTGAGAGAGCAGACTGATCAAAGATCTGGAGTACAAACTCTCTGGTGGGACCGGGAGGGGGGCGGAGCTAGTGCACTGGCGGGAAGGGAAGGGTGTTAAGATTCTTGTCAGTTACCTAGCTGATCTCTGTAGGAAAGGTTTCCTTGTTTTTCCTAATGTATACACTGTTTCACTTTCAGGAGACACTTAAGTCATACTGACCTGGGAGACTCTGACCTCGGTGCATTTTCCAGGTCTTTTTTGCAAGTGTGTCAAAAATACATTTGGCTATTTTGTTCCCCAACATTAATTAAACACACTGGAAAGTGAACTTGTTCAACTCTTAACAAGTTCTTTCTTTAAATTCTTTTGGAGATCAATGTATAATTGCAAATGAATATATAATTACGAATAATTCAGCAGGTGGAGAGTAAAATATTTCCTCTGTGACAGGAACACAATCATCCGGAACAGATACTTATTCTGCTAGAGGCAGGCAACACCCACATGTGTTCTGGGGTGTTTTCTCTAGACATCAATCAACATACTCATTTTTACAACACAAATAGGCTTTTCTTACTTCAGCCATGAATGTAAGATGATTTTCAGACCCAAATTAAATGAACTGTTTCAATATGTGTGTGAACAACAAACGCTGGAGACCATAATTAGAGCATTGAGGTGGGGGAAAGAAAGAAATCAGAGGAGGTCATCTAATAGTGCTTGTAATTCTGAGCACACCATAACGTTTCTGACTTGAGTCTTCATCTGCGAAATATAAGATTCCAGGTCTAAAGATGTGGGTTTCCTCCATCCAGCATCTGTTGTTCGTTTCTTTGCGGATTGCAATTTTCTCAGAGTCCCTCATAACCCCACCTCCCCTCACCACAGACCACTCCTCACATCACCATTTCCAAACGCACACACTCATTCAGACACACAGACACTCTGTCTGGCTCCCATACCTCAACCCACTTCTGTGACTGCCACCAGAGCCCAGGGGTGTATGTGTGTGAGACTGGTGGTGTCTCAAGTCATTTTCAAATTAAACGAAGAAAAAACAAACCTTCCTGTTACTATTCTAAAATAATGCTTCCCTAGAACACTTTGTGACTATCATCAAACAGATTTTTATATTTGAGGCCACTTTGACTTTCTATGAATTGTTCCTGTGATATTTTATATTAATTAATGGTTTTCTTGTACAATCTTGTATTCTGGGATCCATTTGGGTTTGTGTGGTATATGTTTAATAATAGCGATGAAAATAAACTTGTGTAAGTATGAAGCTATATGACAAACACTTCTTTCATTACCCCAGATTTTTGTTACCACCTTGCTCCAAATTGACAGCTGTTGGCATTTTGCCATTATTACTTCAAGCCTTTTCAAAATTCGATAAATAAAATATTGTAGATAAATTTGAGGCTCTTTTTACCTTCTATCTCCAGTTTCTTTTTCTCTCCTTTTCTCAGACATAACCTATATTCTGAGTTTACTGAGTGTCTTTACAATCTTTTTCATCCACACTGTTTTACACGCACCTATCCAAGAACAATTGTAACATTGTTATGTGTGTGTTTAGCTGATTAAGATGGTATAATTCTATATGTATACTTCTGCAACTTGATTTTTTTTCAAGATTTTATTTATTTATTTGACAAAGAGAGACAGCCAGCGAGAGAGGGAACACAAGCAGGGGGAGTGGGAGAGGAAGAAGCAGGCTCCCAGGAGAGGAGCCTGACGTGGGGCTCGATCCCAGGATTCCGGGATCACGTCCTGAGCCGAAGGCAGATGCTTAACGACTGCGCCACCCAGGCGCCCCTGCGACTTGATTTTTTAACTCTTTTTTTTTTTTTTTTGGTTTCTCACATCTATGTCAATGTGTGTGTTTAGTTTATTTTCTTAAAGTTATTCCTAATAGTCCTTCTAATAAATATTAGGACATTTTATTTCCCTGTTCCATTATTGATGAACAGTTAAGCTACTTCCAAAATTTGGTGTTCCAAAAAGTGGTAAAATGACTGTTCTTGTCTCCTTGTACACATTATTGATTCTTTTTTTTTTTTTTTTAACTAAAGCACAAACCAGAATGTGGAATTAATGGGTCAAGGTTATGTGGATTTCCAGTTTTACTATAAGCTACCAAATTTTCTCCACAATGTTGCACCATTTTATCCTGCTGCCAATAATGAATCAGAGTTCCATCTTTCCCTACATCTTGGCCAACACTGCATGTTGTCAGGTTTACAGATGTCTGCTGGTCTGAAGGGAATGAAATGGTAGCTTCTCAGTCTTCCTTTACCTTTCTCCAATTACTCTGAAGCTGAGCATCTTCTCTTATATTTACTGGCCAGTTTTGTTCCTTCTTCAATTCTGTTCAATTATTTCCCATGTTCCTATTGGATTGTTTTTTTTTTTATTTGTAGACATTCTTTGGATATTCCGATGCTAATACCGTCATTTATTTATTGCATATATACCCTTCCAGCCTATACTTGTCTTTTTTTTTTTTTTTTAAGATTTTATTTATTTATTTGACAGGGAGAGAGACAGCCAGCGAGAGAGGGAACACAAGCAGGGGGAGTAGAAGAGGAAGAAGCAGGCTCCCAGTGGAGCAGGGGGCCCGAGGCAGGGCTCGATCCCAGGACTTGGGATCACACCCTGAGCTGAAGGCAGACGCTTAACGACTGAGCCACCCAGGTGCCCCATACTTGTCTTTTAAAAAAAACTTTTTATTTTGGGGTGCCTGGGTGGCTCAGTTGACTCTTGATTTTGGCTCAGGTCATGACCTCAGGGTCCTGGGATTGAGCCGCATGTTGGGCTCCTGCCAAGAGTGGAGCCCGCTTGAGATTCTCTCACCTCCCTCTGAACTCCACCCCCACTCACATGCAATCATGAGCTCTCTCTCTAAACAAAACAAAACAAAAACAAAAAACTTCTTTTTATTTTGAAATAATTATATAGTCACAGGACGTTTCAAAGATATTGGAGAGAGGTCTGTGTCCTTTTAATTTCACCCAATAGTTATATCTTATGTAATTATTATACAATATCAAAACCAGGAAATTGACATTGGTACAAGGGTACAGTTTTATCATAGATATATGTACCTGTCACCCTAATCGGGAACAATTCCATCACAGAGATCTCCCTTTTGCTACTCCTTTTCAGTTATATACATGTATCTCCCTCCACCACCATCCCTAACCCCTGGCAACCACTAATCCTTTTTTCTATCTGTATAATTTTCTAATTTCAAGAACGTTATATAAATGGAATCACAATGTATGTGACTTTTTGAAATTAGCTCGCCTCACTCAGTGCAATGCCTTCATGATCTATCCAGTTGATGTGTCTATCAATAGTTTGTTCCTTTTTATTTCTGAGTGGTATTTCCTGGTATGGCTGTACCTGTTTGCTGAATTATCATCGAGGGACACTTTGGATGTTTCCAGTTTGGAGCTACTACAAATAAAGCTGCTGTAAATAATTAGGTACAGGTTTTGGGTGGGCCTAGATTTTCGTTTCTCTGGAATAAATGCCTGGGAGTGCAATTGCTGAGTCATAGTTCCTTTTTAAAGAAACTTTCCCAGAGTGGCTGTACCATTTCACATTCTCATGAGCAATCTATGAGAGATCCAGTTTGTCATCATCTTCACTAGCATTTGGTGTTGTTGCTGTTTACTTTATTTTATTTTATTATTTATTTATTTATTTATTTATTTATTTATTTATTTATTTGACAGAGAGAGAGGGAACACAGGAAGGGGGAGCAGGAGAGGAAGAAGCAGGCTCTCAGCGGAGGAGCCTGATGTGGGGATCAATTCCAGGACTCTGGGATCGCGCCCTGAGCTGAAGGCAGACGCTTAACGACTGAGTCACCCAGGCGCCCCTGTTGCTGTTTATTTTAGCCATTCTTATAGGTGTATAGTGACATCTAACCATGGTCTTAATTTGCATTTCCCAATGGCTAGGGATGTTGAATGTTTTTTCATGTGCTTACTTGCCATGTATATCTTCTTTGATGAAATGTCTCTTCGCGTGTCTTGTTCATTTCTAATTGGATTTTCAAAAATTAATACTTTATTTTTCAAAGTAGTTCTAGGTTTACAGGAAAATTGGGCAGAAAGTACAAAGAGTTCCCGTATACTTCTTTATTCCCCTTCCAATTTCCCCTCTTATCAAAATATCTTGCCTTAGTGTGGAATTTGTCATAATTGATGAGCCAATATCGATTTATTTTTATTCATTAACGTCTGTAGTTTACATTAGGGTCCATTCTTTGTCTGGTACATTCTGTGGGTTTTTGACAAATGTATAGTGATATGTATCTACCATTACAGTATCACGCAGAACAGTGGCACTGTCTTCAAAATCCCTGTGCCCAATCTAGTCTTCCCTACCGCATTCCCTCCTTCCGAACTGCGGACAACCACTGATCTTTTTACTGCCTCCATCATTTTGCCTTTTCCAGAATGTCACATAGTTGGAATCACACAGTATGTAGCTTTCCCAGAGTGTATTTCTATCCCTTTAAGTGTTTCCACGTTTAATCAGATCAAAGTGAGGGAGTGTCTTGCTTTAAGATAATTGAGACCTGAGGGACTGAGATTTCCTATACTGCTAGGGAACCGATTAATGCAATGAGGAATCCGGGGGAAGTCCATGCCCCAGTTGGGACCCCAATATTTCTTTTTTTTTTGTAATAATATTTTTTATTATGTTAGTCACCATACAGTACATCCCTGGTTTTTGATGTAAAGTTCGATGATTCATCAGCTGCATATAACACCGTGTGCACCATGCAATACGTGCCCTCCTTACTACCCACCACCAGCCTATCCCATTCCCCCACTCCCCCTCCCCTCTGAAGCCCTCAGTTTGTTTCTCAGAGTCCACAGTCTCTCATGCTTCATTCGCCCTTCTGATTACCCCCCCCCTTTCTTTATCCCTTTCTTCTCCTACCGATCTTCCTAGTTCTTATGTTCCATAGATGAGAGAAACCATCATTGGCATCCCCAAGGGGGTGGAGAAAAACAGAGGTCTAGAAGAGATATTTGGGGACCCCAATATTTCTGATGCTGAAGTAATATAGTTCAAAAAGCTGTTTGCTCCTTTGTGAGATGGTGAGGATATGCTAAGGATAACTAAGGGAAGTAGTTGCTTTTGAAAAATAACACATCTTCAGAAGATATTAGAAAATAAAGGCATGAGAGCACCTGGATGGCTCAGTCAGTTGAGTGTCTGCCTTCCCCTTGGGTCATGATCCCAGAGTCCTGGGATTGAGTCCCTAGTTGTTGTAGGGCTCCCTGCTCAGTGGGGAGCCTGCTTCTCCCTCTCCACCCCGCTAATGCTCTCGCGCTCTCCCTCAAATAAATAAATAAAATCTTTTTTTTTTTTTTAAAGAAAAGAACAGAAAGGCATGAATGTCTCTCAAATCCTATGGTTGTACTGATCAGCTTCAACATACAAGTAAGAGCTCATATGAATCCAATAGAGGGAACTCGCTCAGATTCCCAGGGAAAAAAATAAGAAATTATGCCAAAACCCCTAATCCTTTAAATCTATCAACCCTTTAAGAAACACTCTCCATGCATGGAGGAAAAAAAAGAATATAAGCTCAGTGGTCACCCTATAAACACGATTCTTTGAAACTTGCACAAATACATTAAACACATTAACAAATTTAATTTCCAGAAGCCTGAATTTCATGTTTTCCACTTGAAAAAAGTTAAAATTGAGAAACAAAATACTTAAAGGTAAATACTACACTTGAGAATAAGCATGAAAATTAATGCAGAAATAAATAAACAATATTCTATCTTTCTAATATAAACCATTTCTCTCTCTAAAAACTTTTGAATTGAAAAATAGGAAAATCTGACTTCTGAAGTATGATCTTATTGCTGATAAAGAAACAATATATTGAAATTAACTTTAAGCCAGAAATTAGTAGTACTTTAAAAATTTAAGAATCCCTTCTTTACTAATACTTTTTCTTTTAACCCTCTATACAGAACTTTATTAGGGGAGGGTTAGTAGTAAGATTTTATTTCTCTGTGTTGAACAGATTACATCGCGGAGCCCCGGAACCTGGAGAGGTTGGCGCTGGGAAGTTAAGGGAGCTTTTAGGAGGGGTGGTGGCCAGGAACAGTTGGACCTGTCAGGGGTGGAGGTCAAAGGAACCAGGGTCTCAGAAGCGGCCATGCCGGTGGTCTGGGGAAAGTCGTTGGTTTCCTTTTCGGGCACAGGGGCCGATATGGGACTGCGGGGGTGACTAGAGTGGCATCAGGACAGGTGCACAAAGACTGATCTCCGCACTGGAGATCCAGACTGGTCTTGGGTTTGGGGATTTGGAGTTCTGATTTGGATTTGGAGTTAAGCGTTGGTCTTGGGATAGTGTTCAGGTCTCGTCTGCGTCTGGGGGCTTGCCATACGGCTGATGTCAGAGGTTCCAGAAAATGGGCCCCAGATGTACGAAGTTGCAGAAACCACCGCGGGCCCGTTCGCCCACCTCATACTGCCAAACAGCGCGCCTCCGGGAAGTCGACGACAGGACGCAGCTCGCAGCTCACCAGGACTCACAGCCCGCCAGTTGAACCGGCGCTCATTGATTTCAGCCACGGCTTGCCCTGCACGCTCCTGCGCTGAAACTTGACAGAGACGTTGCCCACGAGGCTGTCGCACACATTCACCTCTTCAGGCTCTCCGTACTTTATCTGCAGCTCCCCGAACACCTTGAATGGGTCACCGTAGTGTTCCTGCACCTTCACGCTGCCCACGTGCAATGCGGTCCGTGTGCGGTTTGGGCTGCGTTCGGTGGATTCCGGTACAAGTTGCAGTCGGTTTGTTGCGAAACCAGGAGCACCGGCCCCGGGTGCCGGCAGGCCCGGATTTGTCCTTCTCGGTCCCGCATATCGAAGCTAAATATTCAACCATTTTTATCCGAACCCTCCAACTCTGTCTTACTAATGCTTTTAGTGGAGACTTCGAGGGCTTTAATATTATTTGGTAAAATGAATACAAGAGAATTAAATTTAATGCTTTTAATTAAGGTATCCCCTTTGTTAAAATTGTTTCTGAATTCAAGGTATACAAAAGGATCATATATCCACTCCTTGATTTTCCATGGTGTGAACTAAAGAAGCAAAGAAGTCATTTCCAAGCCTCTTGGATTGCTTCAGAATTTCCAAAATAACGTCACTTGGTTACCAGGTCAGATGAGTGTATTTCTCCTGCTAAATAAAAGAGATGGTTTGTGAATGGACAAAGGAGGGAGATGAGGGGAGAGGGAAAATAGAAGATGAGGGGAGGGAGGAAATAAGGCGGGGAGGGAATACACAGGATTCTTCAGTTGCAGGAATGTTTCATTTACTAGGGTGGGAAGTAGATACGCGGGTGGTTGTGTGCCTTTTTGTACGCTGAAATATTTCCTGATAAAAACGTAACGAATCATTCTTAACTTCATTCCGCCCCTCCAGGGGTGGCCACACATGGTATCGCTCGGTCTCTTTCGGGGAACTGGACTGGCCTACAGTTGGCCCCGCTGCCCCCCTTTCCCGCGGTGACGGCCGCTCCGGGGGTGGGGCGACCTACGCCTCCTGCGGAGAGCTGGGGCCCCAGGACGGGCCTCCGTGTCTCTGCTGGGAATCGAAATGCACTCGCGTTTCGGGACAGTTCCCATCACCCCGAAAAAGGTGAGCGGGCATCAAACTCTGCAGCGGGTCTGCGGAACGGAGCTCGTGCCTCCGGTGAGTCACGCGGGCGCGGGCAGCCCGCAGGGGTGCGGCTCCTGCGCCCGCAGCCCAGCCCCGGGTGGAGTCACTCTGGGCGCGGGGAGGGAACTTGCGCGCGCCGGGACTTTCAAGCCCCCGGCACCAAGGACGGTGAGTTGGGTGGGGATGGGGGGTTGACTTGCCTTTCGGGGTTCTGGGTACGCCAATCTGAGCGGGAAGACCGCACCTTCAGTGAGAGTTCGCCCACAACGAGCCTACAGTCTATTTCTTAACATGTTTGCTTTTTAAAAACAGGTGTCTTGAAAAAGAATTTAAAAAAATAAAAACAGCTGTTTTGAAGTATAATTAACATACATTAAACTGCACATGTTTAAAGCATACAGTCTGATGAATTTTGACATATGTTTAAACCCTTGAAACATTTAAGACAAGGAACATATCAGAGCTGGCTAGCGGAAGAAGACTGAGGCAGTCCTCTCCGGGATAACATTTAAGGACACACACTTCTCTCCATGATCCCTCCCTCCCCCGAAAACCTCTCAGTAATCAAGACAAACGCTACTTTAAGGCGCCTGGGTGGCTCAGATGGTTAAGCGTCTGCCTTGTGCTCAGGTCATGAGCAGACTCAGGGGAGTCTGCTTCTCCTTCTCGCTCTGCCTCTTCCCCTGTTTGTGCTGTTTCGCTCTCTCTCAAATGAATAAATAAAATCTTTTTTTAAAAAGATAAACACTTTTAAAAATCAAAATTAATGCACAAATCCAGTGAACAAAATATCAAAACTTTATTTTTTTTAAAGATTTTTTTAATTTACTTGACAGAGAGAGAGCACAAGCAAGGGGAACAGCAGCCAGAGGGAGAGGGAGAGGGAGAAGCAGGCTCCCCACTGAGCAGGGTGGAGATGCGGGCTCAATCCCAGGATCCTGGGATCATGACCTGAGCCAAAGACAGATGCTTAACAGACTGAGCCAGGGGCCCCATAATATTAAAACTTTAGATACAGGATCCAACCCTGGAATTGCACATGGCTGCCCCACTCCCTCCACCCTAGTCCTGGGTCTCTATCAGTTCTCTCCCTCTTCCACCTCTCTCTCTTTCCGTGTCCTAAATCAGGTGACTATGAATTGTCGGCTTCTGGATTCTCCTGTCTCCTTGATCTGTGGGTCTTCTGCATGTCACAGTGTCTTAATATTAGAGCTTTATTGTTCTTCAAGATTGTTTGGCTATTCTTGACTTACCGCCCTGAGGTCTCTAGTACAATGTTGAATCAAGTAAAAACAGAGATCACCCTTGTCTTATTCCAAAACTCTAGAGGAGAGTTTTCAATATTTCCTCATTGGGTGTGATTTTTAATCGCTTTTGTTTTGTAAGTCATCTTTATCAGATTAAGGAAATTTCTTTTTCTTCCTAATTTGCTAACAATTCTTTAAAAAAATCTGTTGAGGGGCGCCTGGGTGGCACAGCGGTTGAGCGTCTGCCTTCGGCTCAGGGCGTGATCCCAGCGTTATGGGATCGAGCCCCACATCAGGCTCCTCAGCTAGGAGCCTGCTTCTTCCTCTCCCACTCCCCCTGCTTGTGTTCCCTCTCTCGCTGGCTGTCTCTATCTCTGTCAAATAAAATAAAATAAAATAAAATAAAATAAAATAAAATAAAATAAAATAAAATAAAATAAAATAAAATCTTTAAAAAAATCTGTTGAATCTTTGTTCCACTTTGGAGCCTGAGATACTGGGGTGAAGTGTAATATTGTTCAGCAAGATTGGTACCCCTCTCCAGAAGTAGACTATAGTTCTCTGACCCATTGGTGTTAGGATGGGCAATGTGACTTGTTTTGACCAATGAAATAAGAGATGTAATGTGTATTATTTCTAAACAGAAGTTTAAGATGATTTTCCTGCATCTATTGAGGTTACCGTATGGTGTTCTTTTTTTTATTAATGTAGTGAATAGGCTGATTGATCTTCAGATATAAATCACGCTTGGATACCTACAGTGAACCTCTATTTGTCTTGATGTAGTATACTTCTTATATATAGCTCTATTCATTTTCCTTACATTTGATTAACATTATAAAAAGTTTATGTTTATGAGAGAGGTTAGTCTGTAATTTTCTTTTCTTTTAACATCCCTATCAAGTTTTGAAATCAAGGTTAACTGGTCTTGTAAAAAGAGCTAGAAAGTGTTCTCTATTCTATTCTCCAAAGAGTTTGTGTAAGATTGGTGTGATCTCTTGAATAGTGTTCAGAGTAAATTCTCCAAGTAAAAGACAAACATTATTGGACCGAATAAAAAACAACTACATGGACACCCAGCTAAAAACTACATTGCTGTGCTGCTGAGCCATTAAATATGGCTTGTTCCCAAAATCTACCCAGTGGGATGTGATTAGAAATTATGTGTGCGATTTTTGTATCGTGCCCTAAAAAAGAAAATGTGACTCTGCCTTCTCTCTTTTCTACTAGCTGAACTGTGGACAAGACACCAGAAGCTGGGCAGGCGTATTAGGGCACAGCGTGGTTAATTGTAATATTTCAACAAGGTTGGTGTCCCTATCCAGAAGTAGATCATATTCTCTGCCCCACTGGTGTCAGGGCTGGCAACGTGATTTGTTTTGAGCAATGAAATAATGAGCAGACAAAATGTGTATTAGCTCTAAGGAGAATTCTTAAGAGTCATTGAGTGGTTCTGTCATGTTCTTTTTCTTCTGACATAAAATGGGCAATATTCCAGATTCAGCCTGGGTTCTGAAATGAAAAAAGAATAAGAATAAGAAGAAAGAAGGAAGAAGGAAGAAGGAAGACGGAGACGGAGAGGGAGCCGGAGAAGGGGAGGAGGGGGAGGAGGGGGAAGAGAAAGAGGAGGGGGGAGGGGGAGGAGAAGAAGAAGAAGAAGAAGAAGAAGAAGAAGAAGAAGAAGAAGAAGAAGAAGAAGAAGGGGGACTATAGAGCCAAATTAACATTTGTTACTCTAAGTAACAGACTTTTGGGATAACTACAGCAAAACCTGGCCTGCTCTAAGTGATACAGAAATCGGTGCTTAGGGGGAGCACTGCAAAACAACAACAAAACACTAAAATACGTGGCTTTGTTTCCAGGGCCAACCAGTGTGCAATAGAAAAAGTATCACTGGATGCTCGGTAGATGGCAACCTATGTTATGTAGTAGTGAAAGATTTCACAAAACAATCACCTTTAATACCTTGGAATGAAGATGATGTGTTAAGGGAGCCTGTGGATTTTGAGTAAGAGATCAGGAAACAGGTGTTAGTAATTCACCTTGGTTGCTATTTAATAAGATAATACAGAAGGGGAAAAAAACCTAATGTGTTTAGAAAAGCATTTACTTGTTTGCAAGTAAGAAGGAAAGATAATAGAGTATAGACACTTTTGAACTTTTTAGGGTAGAAAGTTGCAAATATGTTTGATCTCCCACTAATAAAAGAAATCTAAGAAAGACCAATTCAAATTCAGCCTCTTGGCAAAGATGCAGTTAATGAAGTGGCCCTTAAGCCTCTCATGGAAACCTCTGAATCAATTAAGTTTGCAGCCAATAAATCCTTACAGTGGACAAAATAGCTCGAGAAAAGAGCCTGAATGCATGGGTCTCCTATGGAAGGCTGTTAAGCTCAAGGTACATGTAATTAAATATACAGAAAGAGTGTAACTCAAAAAGAATTATGGGTATTGGCACATGTAGTAAATTGGAGCCAAACAGATTCAAACAACAACAACAAACACGTTTTTGATAAAGGCAAATAGCCAAAGAGCCATAATAAAAAATTCTGACTCTTTGTGACTTAAAGCAAACCATTAGACCCATTCTGTGGGTAAGTGGTGTGTTGAGAAAGTTGCTCAGCATCTAAGGAGGGCATAGTTACCAATTCCCTCTTTAAATGTGGTTGAAGAAGATGATGGGAAAGGAGGACCTCCATGAGGGTAAAATCAAGAACCATAGGGAATAATGGATGGAGGAACCACTTACTGAGTAAAATTGATCAGGGAACACTCCCTACCCCAGGTAAGAAGTCTTCACAATGTCTGCCCAGAAGGATTTGAGAATTTCTGTGGACCAGTGACTATTCTGTCCTTCCCATTCTTCCCCTATCCAAACTGGAGGTGGGGGGATTGAGGTTATCCCATTACTGCTCCAGCCAACTGGAATTGGAGTTGGCCGTAGATTATCGTCACTCATCACATCATATCATCACCTACATTAACGTTATGTCTTTGCAGCTTTAGGTTTGCTTGATGTTTTCTTACAAGCAAAAATTTTAACTATAAACCCACTGTTTATCTGAGAGAGAGATATATATACATACACAAATAGAGCATGAAGTACTCAGCAGGGCTAGTTATTTGGATTTCTTGTGCAACTATTTAGCCTTTTTTAAGTTCAACATGTAATATTTAAAGACAAATATGGAGAGACCTATGTGTTTGAAATATAAATGATATACGGATTAGCATTTACCTGTGTATTATTAAATACGCAATGAACTGACTGGTAAGCGATGTCTAATAGTATGGCTAGCAATGTAATTTATTCAGATTAAATTTTGGTACAGAGCAGTGAACACTAACCTATGCCTCTGGGTCCTCGTTAATGCCTAAAACTGCCTAGAAATTTCATGTGTCTTAAAAAAAAAATATATATATATATATATATATATATACACACACACATATATTTCATAAATCTATGCTATAGTATCTCTACTGCTGTTCTATTCTTATTATTTTTAAATATGTGCCATTTTTACTACTTAAATATGAATCCATGGTATTCTGGTTATTTGTTCTAACAGTCCTCCGGGGGAAAACTGCTTATCACTCCAGTGATTTTGAGTTTGTAGTTTCATAATCAGTTCTTCATTTCATGATTTTTGTAGCTGACGTGAAGTTATTGATGTGGAAAATAAAAATAAAGGCGATTTCACTGAAAAAATAGTTTGATATTCATTCATGATAAAAACTCTTAGCAAATTAGAAATATTAACAAACTTTTGGAAATTGACAAAGAGGATTTACAACAAAAACATACAGCAAACATTTTTCATAGTTAAAAAAATTTAAAAACCAGAGAAGTCCCCTTAAGGTAAAGAACATAATTTAAAGTGACTACTGTCATCACTTCTATTTAGTGATGTCCTAGAGGTCTTAGCTAATCCATCTGTGAAAAAAAAAATTTTTTTTAAGTGCATAGGGTTTTGAAAGGAAGGCGATCTGGTTGGTTATGTTAAATAAAAAGTGCAGAAAAACCATTAGAACAATGAGAAAATGTGTCAGTTTGTTGGATCCAGAGATCTATGAATGGAAAACAGTTGTATTTATATTATGGAACAGGTAGAAAAAAATATTTTTTTAAAGGCACCATTTAAAACTGCCTCAAAAATTAAGGCTATAGGACTATCTAGCAAACGATTACAAGATCTTTACAGAAAATTGTATATAACAAGCCGTTGAAGAAAATATAAATAAATATGGAGATATAGTATGTTCATGGATTGGAAATCATTGTAATCTCATAGAGATGCCATTGTCTCCAAACTGATCCATAGATATTTGCAGCACAGGTAACCAAAAAATTGTAAAAACTATAAAGATCGAAAAAATCTAAAAGTGTAAAAATACCAAATTTGGGAAGTACTTAGAGAAGGAGAGCTCTGTGGCATAATTGGATCTGGGAGATGACACTTGGGTTCAAAACCTTAGCGAGCCCTTCCTACTGAGGAGTCTGAATCTCAGGAACATAATGTTGACGGGAAAAGTGAGCCCCAAAAAGAGGTCCAAGAAGAACAGGCAAGGTATCGTCCCAATTCCTATAGATGCGTAACAATTATCCCGAAATTCAAGTTGAGTTAACAAACGTTCATTATACTCATGGACCCTGAGGGTTCGGAATGCGGGTAGGGCACAGTGGGGGAGGCTGATTTATGCTTCTTCATTCACTTTCAGCTGGGGGAGGCTTGAAGTTTGGCATTGGCATCCTCTGGAGTTCTCTCCCATGTCTGCGGTTGAGAGTAGGGAGATTGCAGCAGCCGAAGATTCCTCCAGCCTCTCTCGCTGTCTACCCTTTCCCCGCCCCCCATCCCTCTCCCCATTTCTGTCTCGCCGCTCGTTTTAAAAACTGGCTTCCAGTGCATTTCAAAAGCTGTGGGTTCTGGCGACAGGTCTTGGATGTGTTGAGCTGGGGAAACATGTATTGCCATAATTACCATAAAAAGGGGACCTAAAAAAAGCAAAGTGGCGGGAGGGCTGTATCTCCTCAGAGAAGCCCTTGGAGCCGGGTTTGGACTAATCATCGCCGACAGCCCCGAGGTGCTCCTCACACCTCTAGAAATGTGTGTGCCGGAACACGTCTTCCGCGGAGCAACGAGCTCTTCGCCCCTTCGTCCCCTCTGCGCATTAACTCCAGCTCTAGTCCGCGTCAACTGCGCTTTTAGGCGAGGGGACAGTATTTGGGGCTCCGGGTATGCGAGTAGAGCTGGAAAGGTCCCAGCAAAGTCACCCCTCCAGGAGGCGGATAAAATCAAAGGTCCCAGTAAAGTCACGCCTCCAGGAGGCGGATAAAAATCCCAGTACAGTCATCTCTCCAGGAGGCGGATAAAAATCCCAGTACAGTCACCCCTCCAGGAAGAGGATAAAAATAACCCTCGCGTTCAGGCTCAGGCTCGCTCACTTCGCGCGCGCGCGCGCGAGCAAACCTGTTACGTTGATTGGCTAACAGACTGCAGACTCTGCAAATTTCCGGGCCGCGGCGCCAAGGACTGGAACGAATCCGGCGCTCCACGCGAATGCGCGCCCTGACCCGGCCCAGCCAGCAAGTGACCAAAGACAAGGACGACAGCGCGGGCCTCTCTAACGTCTTTCTGTGTTTTTAACTGGCCTTTATTCTTACCATACAGAATATAGAAAATACAGATAAGCAAATCGGAAAGGAGAAATCTGTCTCTTCTGCGAGATAGTTACGGACATCTTTTTTTTTTTTTTTTTAAGTAATCTCTACACCCCAGGTGGGGCTTGAATGTACGAGCCCGCTATCGAGAGTCACGTGTTCCTCGGACTGAGCCAGCTACCTACAGCATGGTTCAGCCACAAGATCTTCCGAAGTCCTAGCAACTAGCGCGCACTTTGCGGAGGCGGAGCGACGCTGCGATTGGCTGGGTGCGCCGCCTTAAAGCGCGCGCCGGTCTCTCGCTCTTTCAGTCTGGCGGGCTCTCCTATCCGTGAAGAGACTGGCAGCACCTGAGCCGCGGCAGCCGGTAAGTTCGCTCCCCTCCACGGTCAAGTAGTCAAACCTCAACTTGTCATTCCCCTGGGGTCTAGTCTGCTGGCTACCGGAAAGGTGGGACGCAACCAGCACAAACCCGTCCCCCACCCCGCCACCTCCCCAGGAGCTTCCCGGCTGGTTTTTCTCCCGTCTGGGAATCTTGGCTCCCATCTTGGCAGGAGCTTCTTCTAAAAACTGCCGGCCCTTAAGAATTGGGGAACCGTGGGGCGCCTGGGTGGCACAGCGGTTAAGCGTCTGCCTTTGGCTCAGGGCGTGATCCCGGCGTTCTGGGATCGAGCCCCACATCGGGCTCCTCCTCTATGAGCCTGCTTCTTCCTCTCCCACTCCCCCTGCTTGTGTTCCCTCTCTCGCTGGCTGTCTCTATCTCTGTCAAATAAATAAATAAAATCTTAAAGAAAAAAAGGGAACCGTGCTCTTGGGAGCTTGTTGTGGTCGGGGCAGACTGTCCCTGCAAGGGCTGGGAAACGCCTTAAAGAGGGGCTGGGTGGAGGCGGGGAAGAGCTTTGGGCACGAGAAGCCAAGGTTCTGCGGTTTCCTGTCGCAGCGGGGACTAGTGAAGCGGGAAGAGCGGAGAGCTGTAGGGACAACAGGTCTGGCAAGTGCAGGTCTCCAGAGCTCCTTGAGGGTGCCTGCACTCCTGGGGTCCTGAAATGAGGGGAGTTTGGGAATAGATTCTGTAGGTAAAATGTAGCTGACCAGTCACTGATGAGCTCTCTTCTAGATCCAGAAAGGGGAGACACCGTGCCCGGTACTGCTTTGCTGATGTTTATAAACGTAGAAGGGGGGGGGGCAGGGGAAGACTGGCCTCCTAAACTAAATAGGAAGTGCGTAGGAGGACATGCAGAGAATACACCCTGCTTTTTGTTTCCCAGGAGGTAGTTCTTGTCACTTCTGCCCAACCTTTCTAGGCAGTTCCCACCAAGCTGCATTCGCGCCTAATTCTTAAAGAGGTGTGGATACCATCCCTTTTCTCATTAAAAATAGCTAACAGCACAGCCTAAATCCTGAATCCTGGTTTGTAAAATTTTCCTCACAGTCAAAAGCATAAAAGATTTCGGAGGAAACAACTAACCTGTAAACCTAGATCCAAGATTCAAGGTAAGGTCAAAGATTTGGTAGACTCCAGTTCCCCGAATATTTTTTAAGGATTGTGTTTCAGATGTATGTCTGAAGGGAGTGGTTTAGGAAGTTTTACCTTGGTAGGTATTGGACTGAAATGGCCAGAATCCCATGCAAACCCACAAGTTCTGAGTCCTCTATAAGGTGGCTCAACTAGGGCTCCTTTGGGTTCCAAGTTTCCCAGCAGTTTGGGAGGGCATCCTCTTTAAGCACTTTGGGGGTGAGATGTGCATGTGATGGGTGAACCAGAAAGGTTCACCTATGGTGGGGCCTGATGTGGAGGGTGCTGGAAGTTAGGCTGGGAGGAGAGGGGGGAAGAACGTAGTTACAGAGGCTGCAAGAAAAAATGGGGAGCAGGGGCTGCTTGGCAGGGCTTATATTACCAGAAGACAGTAGATCTGGGGCTGTGTGGCTGGGCATAAATGGAACTGATTTCCCTGCAGCCTTTTTGGGATGAAGATGGGGAGTCCCTTCTCTCAGATCAGCAGGAAAAACAGACTGATGTTTGGGCAGCCCTCAAACGTGTAAGAAATATTAAGAAATTGAATCTAAAGAACATTAATTGTGCTATAATATTGTGGACAAAGCATAGCATGGCAGGTACATAGATCTCCTGTTTTTTTTTTTTTCATAACTATGCCACATTAACACTATTATTAAGTTTTAAATTTAAATAACTGTTCTCACCTGGCTTCATTGTTGTTCATCAGCCAGGAGTAGAGACTTCTTCTGTTAGTTAGATCCTGGAGGACCCCTCAGGATCATGTTCAAAAGTTTTCTTCTAGGAGGGGGAATGAAGCATGAGAGACTATGGACTCTGAGAAACAAACTGAGGGCTTCAGAGGGGAGGGGGGTGGGGGAATGGGATAGGCCCGGTTATGGGTAGTAAGGAGGGCACGTATTGCATGGTGCACTGGGTGTTATACGCAACTAATGAATCGAACTTTACATCAAAAACCAGGGATGTACTGTATGGTGACTAACATAATATATTAAAAAAAAAAAGTTTTCTTCTAGGGCCCAAGCCCAGGGGGCCTATTTGATCGAATGACTGGGTCACCAGATCTCTTAAGAAGGCAGCTCCTTCTGGCTTAGCTCTGAGTTTTCAGGCAACTCCGAGGAAATGGTGCTGCCTTCTAATATACTTGGAACCATAGCCTCCTATCCCCAAAAGATACAAGGCAGAGCCCTGTAATCCTTCCCATGATAAAGTTACTAGAGATGCAATTCTTCAGGAAACCATTTGACAATATGTATCAAGATCTTTAAATATTTCATCTCTTGATCCAATAATCCAACTTTTTAGAAACCTCTGTGTGTGTATATGCTTTATGTACTTATATATGTTTTATCTGCCTATATAACTTCAGCTTATTTATGTATCTAAGATCAAGGATTACTTCATGTTTTAGCCTCAGCCTTTATTACCACAGAACCAGACTCTCTTCACAATATGATTTTTCCCTTATAGGGGTCCCTTCCTACAGAAGAGAAGCCAAGTCGCAACTTGGCTTGTTTTGGCCTTCCATTCCCCATCTTGAAAGTTCTTTACATATATTTGAACCATATCTGTATACAAAGCTGAAGTACTTTGCCAGAGGACTCTTACACTCAGTGCAAGTTAGAAGATGTGATTAGTAAATCCAAGCCTCACTATAAGTGGTCTAAGACTCTAGTATAGTTAAAATGAATGATTGAAAGCAACTTCAATTCCCAGCTGTAGGGGAATAGTTAAGTAATGGTATATTAATGATGTATATGAAATTAAGCAGCAGTTCAGGTTTTTGAAGAATAGCTAATCATTATTTAACAAAAATAAGTCTATATGACTTTTTTACTCGCCTTTATTTCAGTCCCTCCCCAGTGTGGCAAGGATTTGGTCTGGAAGAGGTAGCAGCTCAGTTCCCAGTTCCCTCCCTTGAACTGGAGGTGGCAGAACAGACCTTATTTTTAGTGTTCTAATCTGTCTGGGTGCCAAGGCATTGGTCTCTGTATTGCCTAACTCAGATCTCAGGTGGGGAAAAGTCTTCACTGCTCATGGAGGCTTCAAAGAGACTACAGATTTGCAGATACCTAGAAAAAAAGATTACAGCTGGAGACATACCATAATGATGTAAAGCCTGGAGGAGGAGCTGGGTTGAGATTCTTTGGGAAATGAAGAAATTCAAAAGCAGCTATTGTATATGGAGGAATTGAATAAGGCACAAACAAGACTCATGTTCAGAAAAGACCTGAGAAGACCTTAGACTTCCATGTGAGGTTGATTCCCTATGCTCAGAGCATGCCCAGCTAATCAGTGAAGGACTTCCCTGGCATAGAACCAGTCTACAGAGACTGGAAGAGGTGGCTGTTTTTTTCAGATGACTGGTTTTCAACAAAAACTCACAAGACATAAAAAGAAACAGGAAATGTGGCCGATGCAAAAGAAGACTGTAAAATGGCAAAACCTGTCCCTGAGAAACCTGGACATTAGACATACTAGATCAAGGCTTTAGGAAAACTCTTAAGTAAACTCTAAAGGGGGAAAAATAGACAAAGAACTAAAGCAATCAGGAAAATAGTATATGAACAAAATGAGAATATAAAAAATAATAGAAATTATAAAAAGGAAGAAATTTTGGAGCTGAAAAATACAATAGCTGAATTGAAAAAAATTACCAGAAGTGTTCAACAGCAGATTTGAGAAGACATAAGAGAAAAGTCAGTGAACTTTAGGACAGGACAACTGAAATTATCAAGGTTGAAGAGGTGAAAGAAAAGAATAAAGCAAACAAAGACTTGGAGACTTGTGGGATACTACCAAATGCACCACTATACCCATTATGGGAGTCCAGAAGTGAGAAAGGAACAGAGAGATTATTTGAAGAAATAATGGCTGAAAGCTTTCCAAATTTGATGAAATACGTGAATCTACAGATCAGAGAGCTCAATAAATTCCAAGTATAATAAACCTAAAAAGACCCACATCAAGACATTACAATCAAACTGTCAAAAGCCAAAGCCAATTTATATCTTGAAAGCAGCAAGAGAGAAGCAACTCGTCATGTGCAAGGGATCTTCAATAAGATTAACTGTTTTTCAGCAGAAACATCAGAGGCCAGAAGGCAGTGGGATGATATATCTAAAGTGCTAAAAGAAAAAATTGTCAACTGAGAATTCTATATTTGGCAAAACCGTCTTTCAAAAATAAAGAAATTAAGATATTCCCAAGCAAAAGTTGAGGGAGTTCATTATCACTAGATCTGCCCTACAAGAAATGCTAAAGGGAAGTCTTCAGTTTGAAATGAAAGGATGTTTGGCAATCATTCTAAGCCATGAAAATATAAGTCTTTGGTAAAGGAAATACGTGGACAAATATTTTTTCAAAGTATTATTGTAATTTTGGTTTGTAGCTCCATTTTTAAATTTTCTACAGGATTTAAAAGACATGCATAAGAAATTATAAATCTGTGTTAGTGGTACATAGTATATAAAGATACAGTTTGTGACATCAGTAACGTAAAGTGAGGGATGAGTTGTCAAGGAGTAGTTTTTCTATGCAATTGAAATTGGTGTCAGTTTAAGACAGGTTAATATGTAATTCCTATGGTGACCACACACACACACCTATAGAAGATACAGAAAATGAAATGAGAAGGGAACTGAAACATCTAACTACAAAAATCAGTTCACCAAGAAAGACCATATTCTGGGCCATAAGGCACATCTTAACAAACCTAAAAGAAGAGAAATCATACGATGTCTGCTTTCAGGCTATAGTGGAATTAAACTAGAAATAACAGAAGTATAATTGGAAAATCCCCAAATATGTGGAGATTAATGAGAATACTTCAAAGTTAACGTGGGTCAAAGAAGATATCTCAAAATAAATTAAAAATTATTTTGAAGTAAATGAAAATGAAAATACAACTTACCAAAATTTGTGGGATGCAATGAAAGCAATGCTTAGAGGTAAATTTAAAGCATTTAATGTAAGAAAAGAATAAAGATCTAAAGTCAATCATCTTAGTTTTCACTGTAGGAAGCTAGAAAAAGGTCAAATTGTATCCAAAGTAAGCAGAATAAAAGAAATAATAAGAATTAGAGCTGAAATCAATGAAATTGAAAACAGCAAATCAATAGACAAAACCAACAAAACCAAAAGCTGGTTCTTTGAAAAGCTCAATATAATGGATAAGCCTCTAGCCAGGCTGAGGGAAAAAAAGAGGACACAAGTTATGAATATCAGAAATGAAAGAGGAGACATTACTATAGATTCCATGGACATTACAAAGATAATCAAGGAATACTATGAACAACTCTAAACCAATAAATTTGATAACCTAAATGAAATAGACCGACTCCTTGAAAGACTCAATCTGTCAAAACTCACACAAAAGAAATAGACAATCTAATTATATATCTATTAAAGAAATTTAATCAACAGACAGACCCGGATGGGTTCATTGATGAATTCTACCAAACATTTAAGGAAGAAATGGTACGAATTTTCTATCATCTCTTGGATTACAATGGATAGAAACAGAGAGAATATTTTCTGAATTTTCTGTGAAACCAGCATTACCCTAATGTCAAAACCAGAAAATGACATTACAAGAAGAGAAATGTACAGACCAAGATCCAATAATTTAATTGATCATGTAATCCATTACATAACAGGCTAAAGAAGAAAAATCACATAAGCATTATCAATAGATCCAGAAAAAACTTTTGACAAAATCCAACACCTATTCGTGATTAAAAACTCTCAGTAAACTAGGAAGAGTGGAGCCTTCCTCAGCTTGATAAGAAATAGCTACAAAAAGCCTACAACTAACATCATACTTAATGGTGAGAAACTTGAAACTTTTCCACTTAGATCAAGTATGAGGCAAAGATGTCCCCTCTCACTAGTTCTTTTCAATATTGTATGGGAATTCCTTGCTAATACAACAGAACAAGCAAAGAGGACAAAAGGTATACACATTAGAAAGGAAGAAATAAAGTTGTCTTTGTTTACAGACAACACAATCACCTATATAGAAAATCCAGATGAATTGACAATAAAACAAAAAACAAAACTCCTGGAACTAATAAGCAATTATAGGAAGGTTGTAGGATACAAAGTTAATATGCAAAAGTCATTCACTTTCCTATATACCAGCAATGAGCAAGTGGAATTTGAAATTCAGAATATAATACCATTTACATTAGCACCTCCCCAAAATGAAATATTTAGGTATAAATCTAACAAAATATATAAAAGATCTATATGAAGGAGATCACAAAACTCTGATGAAAGAATCAAAGAAGAGCTGGAAAAAAAAGAAAAAGGAGAGCTATTTCATGTTCATGGATAGAAAGATTCAATATTATCAAAATCTCAATTCTTCCCAACTTGATCTGTAGATTCAGTGCAATCCCAATCAAAATCCCAGAAAAGCATTTTGTGGATATCAACAAACTGATTCTAAAGTTCATATGGAGAGGCAGATGACCCAGAATAGCCAACACGATATTGACAGGGAAGAACAAAGGTGGAGGACTGACATTACCTGACTTCAAGAAAGTAATGTAGCCTTAGTAAAGTTACAGTTGTCAAGGCAGCATGGCAGTGGTAAAAGAAAAGAAATAAATCAGTGGAATGAATGGAGAACCTGGAAACAGACGCATATAAATACGGTCAACTGATCTTTGGCGATACAATGGAGCAAAGATAATCTTTTCAACAAATGATGCTAGAACTACTGGATATCCACATGCAAAAAAAAAATGAATCTAGACACAGTCCTTATACACTTCATAAAAATTAACTCAAAATGGATCACAGAACTAAATGAAATTCAAAGCTATGAAACTCGTAGAAAATAATGGAGGAGAAAACTTAGATGATCTTGGGTATGGTAATGACTTTTTAGATACAACACCAAGGGCATACTCCATTAAATAAAGAATTGAGAAGCTTGACTCCATTAAAATTAAAAATTTCTGCTCTGGCAAAGGCAATGTGAATAGAGTGAGAAAACGAGGCATAGACTGGGATAGTACCACACATCTGTCAGAATGGCTAAAATAAAAAAGACCAGAAATAACAAGTGTTGACAAGGATGTGGAGAAAAAGGGACCCTTGGTGCACTGTTGGTGGAATGTAAATTGGTGCAGCCACTGTGGAAAAGAGTATAGAAGTTTCTCAAAAAGTTAAAAATGAAAATACCATATGACACAGTAACTCCACTACTGGGCATTTACCCAAAGAAAACAAAAACACAAATGAAAAGATATATGCACCCCAATGTTTATTGCAGCATTATTTATAATAGCCAAAATATGGACACAACCTAAGTGTCCATCAATAGACAAAAGGTAAGGAAAATGTGGTACACACACACACACACACACGCACACTGTAATATTACGCAACCATAAAAAAAGGATGAGATTGAGTCATTTGCGATAACATGGATGGACCTAGAGGGTTTTACACTAAGTGAAATAAGTCAGACTGAGAAAGAAAAATACTATATTATTTCATTCATATGTGGAATCTAAAAGAAAGAAAGAAACAAAAAGCAGAATCAGACTTGTAATACAGAAAACTGATGGTTGCCAGAGGGACAGTGATGGGGGGAATTGGTAAAACGGGTGAAGGGGAGTGGGAGATACAGGCTTCCAGTTATGAAATGAGTAAGTCATGGGGATAAACAGCACAGCATAAGGAATACAGTCAATGATATTTTAATAGATGGTATAGTGACAGATGGTAGCTACACTTGTGAGCATAGCATAATATAGAAACTTGTCAAATCACTATTTGGAAACCTGAAACTAATATAACATGTATGTCAACTACCCTCAAATAAAAAATTTTTAAATAAAATAATATAAAACAGGGGCACCTGGATGTCTCAGTTGGTTGTGTCCAACTCTTGATTTCAGCTCAGGTTATGATCTCAGGGTCCTGGGATCAAGCCCTGTGTTGGGCTCTGCACTCAGTGGGGAGTCTGCTTGGGGATTCTCTCCCTCTCCCTCCATCCCTCCCCCTGCTCACACTCTCTCTCTCAAATAAATAATAAATCTTTTAAAAATATATAATATAAATAAAGTGAATCTTTCGTAAACAGCATATAGATGGATCCTGGTTTTTAAAATCTGTTCTACTAATCTATGTCTTTTGCTTGCAGAGGGTAATCCATTTACATTGAAAGTCATCACTGATAGGAAAGGACTTACAATATTGCCATTCTGTTGTATGTTTTCTGTAGGTGTTATAGTTTCCTTGTTCCTCATTTCCCCCCTTACTGCCTTCGTGTTTAACTAATTTTTCCTCATAGTTTACCTTAGGGTTCATTCTTAGTGTTGTACTTTCTATGGGTTTGGACAAATGTATAGTAATGCATACCCACCATTATCTACGGAGTGTTATCACTGCTGTAAATATCATCTGTGCCCTGCCTATTCATCTTGTCCCAACCCCCAATCCCTGACAACTATTGATTTTTTACTGTCCTCATAGTTTTGCCTTTTCCACAGTGTCACATACTAAGTGAAATAAGTCAAGCAGAGAAAGACAATTATCATATGGTTTCACTCATTTATGGAACAAAAGAAGTAGGAAGATCAGTAGGAGAAGAAAGGGAAGAAGAAAGGGGGTAAACAGAAGGGGGAACAAACCATGAGAGACTATGGACTCTGGGAAATAAACAGGGCTTCAGAGGGGAGGGGGGTGGGGGAATGGGATAGGCTGGTGATGGGTATTAAGGAGGGCACGTATTGCGTGGTGCACCGGGTGTTATACGCAAGTAATCAATTATGGAACTTTACATCAAAAACTAGGGATGTACTGTATGGTGACTAACATAATATAATAAAAAATATTATTAAAAAATAAAATGAAGTATTTAAATGTATTAAAAACGAATGTATTTAAAATGAATGTATTTAAAATGAATGACGGGCCACCTGGGTGGCTCAGTTGGTTAAGCGTCCAACTCTTGGTTTCAGCTCAGGTCATGATCTCAGGGTCATGAGACCTCATCGTGGTTTTGATTTGCATTTTCCCAATGATGAGTGATGTTGAGCAGTTTTTTGTGTGACCATTGGCCATCTGTATCAAAGAGTCACTTTTTAAAAACATTTATTATGATATGTTAGTGACCATACAGTACATCGTTAGTTTTTGATGTAGTGTTCCATGATTCATTGTTTGCGTATAACACCAAGTACTCCATGTAATATGTCCCCTCCTTAATACCCATCACCGGGGTAGCCCACCCCCCTCCCCTCTGTTTCCCAGAGTCCATAGTCTCTCGTGGTTCATTTCCCTCTCTGTTTACCCCCCCTTCATTTTTCCCTTCCTTCTTCTACCGATCTCCCTGCTATTCCTTATGTTCCACAAATGAGTGAAACCATATGATAATTGTCTTTCTCTGCTTGACTTATTTCACTTAGTATAATCTCCTCCAGTCCCGTCCATGTTAATGCAAATGTTGGGTGATCGTTCTTTCTGATGGCTAATATTCCATTGTATATATGGACCACATCTTCTTTATCCATTTGTCTGTTGAAGGGCATCTCGGCTCTTCCACAATTTAGCTATTGTGGACAATGCTGTTATGAACATTGGGGTGCATATGGCCCTTCTCTTCACTACATCTGTATCTTTGGGGTAAATACCCAGTAGTGCAATTACTGGGTCATAGGGTAGCTCTATTTTTAACTTTTTGAGGGACCTCCACACTGTTTTCCAAAGTGGCTGTACCAACTTGCAGTCCCACCAGTAGTGTAAGAGGGATCCCCTTTCTCCACATCCTCTCCAACATTTAGATATAAAGACATGCATAAGGTGAAAGTGGAAGATGGAAAAGTTATTCTATGCAAATAGTAACCAAACAAACAGAGGTGGCTACACTAATATCAGACAAATCAGACTTTATTTTTTTAAAAGATTTTTATTTATTTATTCAACAGAGATAGAGACAGCCAGCGAGAGAGGGAACACAAGCAGGGGGAGTGGGAGAGGAAGAAGCAGGCTCATAGCGGAGGAGCCTGATGTGGGGCTCGATCCCATAACGCCACGATCACGCCCTGAGCCGAAGGCAGACGCTTAACCGCTGTGCCACCCAGGTGCCCCAGACAAATCAGACTTTAAATCAAAAGTGGTTATAAGGGACAAAGACATTAAATAATGATAAAAGAATGAGTTCACCAAGAAGTTGTAGTAACTGTAAACATGTGGGCATCAAACAGCAGAGCTCCTAATTGTATAAACCAAACATTTGATAGCATTCTAGGAGAAATAGACAGCTCTACAATAATAGGGGGGTCTTAATTAGGATGAGATGAATTTTGGAGGGACTCAAACGTTCAGTTCATAACAGTTGTTCAAGAATGATCAGAAGGTCCAGCAGCAGTAGACAAGAATATTTTGACCCCTTTGAACCTTTCATAGTCTAGTATAGTGATTACTACCTGTGATGGACTCTTCTCTCAATTGTCTTTAGGCCATCTGTAGCTCAGCTGTGATCCTCAAACACAGAAAAGGGACAGAAATAATGGATTAGGGATAGTTATACTAAAGCAGACAGCTCGTATATAAGAATTTTACCTCACTGAAAATATGGATATTTGATGGGAAGAGGGTGCAGTAATTTGGCCCACCTTGCTTAAGATCAGTTGGCCAAAATTTGTGAATCTAATTCATCCTTGCAAGAGGGAAAAATTATTAACATGGCATATTGCTGGATGTCTTTAGACCCCCAACTGAGAATTTTCCTGAAGGACTCCCCAATAAAAGGAGGAAATTAAGGTAAAAGTTGGAATTATTAAAAATAAAGTATAAGGGGCACCTGGGTGGCTCAGTTGGTTAAGTGTATGCCTTTGGCTCAGGTCATGATCTCGGGGTCCTGGGATCTAGCCCTGTGTCCAGCTCCCTGCTTAGAGGGAAGCCTGCTTCTCCCTCTGCTCCTCTCTGCTTGTGTTCTCTCTCTCTTTCTCAAATAAATAAAATCTCTTTAAAAATAAAATGAAATAACAGTATAAGTAATATATAAAATTTGGTTCACTGAGAAGATCAAAAACATAGATAAGCTTCCCAGAGGGGCTTATTTAAGGGAAGGAGAAAGAAAATAAGCTATACAGTATTAGGGATTAGAAAGGGGATATAAACACTGATAAAGATGAGATTAAAACAATTAGAAGAGGATCATATAAAACTATGGAAAAAAATTGAAAATTTCAAAAAAAAAATTGAAAACTTCAGGGCACCTGACTGGCTCATTTGATAGAGCATGCGACTTTTGATCTTGGGTTGTGAGTTCAAGCCCCACGTTGGGTGTAGAGGTTACGTAAAAATTTAAAAAAATTAAATAAATTGAGGGGCACCTGGCTGGCTCGGTTGGGGGAGTGTGCAACCCTCGATCTCCGGGTTGTGAGTTTGAGCCCCACCTTGGGTATAGAGATTACTTTGGGAAAAAGTGGAATCTTTAGGAAAAAATTGAAAACTTCACAGGAGTAGAAATTATTATAGTCTTCGCTCAAAATCTGTCCAAACACACAAAAAGACTTTACCCTGTATCCTTTCTGTAACATCCAGTGGACTATATACAGCAAAAGATTTTGCTGGGTTTGCCTCACAATACGGAATTTGCTGTCTCCTGCTCCGGTTCTATTTCTATACTCATGGCTCTGTCTTTTTTTTTTTTCCCCCCTACAGGGAAGGATTTCTGCTTGGAAATTGAATGGCTACTCAGGAAATGAAGATTCGTATTGATCAGAAAACTAACTATGCTGAGTTGGTTTTAGATGTGGGAAGAGTCACTCTTGGGGAGGAGAATAGGAAAAAAATGAAAGATTGTCAACTGCGAAAAAAGCAGAATGAAAACATCTTACAAGCTATGATTGCTTTGCTGAATTCTGGAGGGGGAGTGATCAAGGCTGAAGTTGAAAATGAAAACTATAGTTACCCAAAAGATGGAATAGGATTAGATTTGGAAAGTTCTATTGGAAATATTCTCCCATCTGTTTGTAAATACCTAGACTTTATGCAGCAAGGTAAATATTTTCTAATTTTTGTCAAATCGTGGAGCTCAGAAACCTCCGGTTTACGGATTGTCACCTTGAGGTCCAATTTGTACAAAAGGGATGTAACATGTACGAATATCATGGATGCCACTGCTACACTGGAGTTCCTCGCAGACAAGAACAAAAGTAAGGGGAGATCGTATAGACTTAAGTTACCTCCAAAGCAGGATGTACAAGAAGAGAGTAACGTGGAGGCCTTGGCTGATGACTTTTTTAACAGGACACAACTTAGGTACAGAGAAAAACTCCGCTTTACTGAATCCACACATGTCGAAATGAAAGCCTTCTCAACAGAAAAGTTGTTGCAACGCATTAAAGAGAGTCTACCTCAATATGTTTCTGCATTTTCAAATACTGACGGGGGATATTTGTTTATTGGTTTAAATGGGGATGAAGTAATTGGCTTTAAAAGAAAAGGGAATGATCTGAACAAGTTAGCTTCAGAAATAGAAAAATCCATTAAAAAGTTGCCTGTCTATCACTTCTGTAAGGAGAAGAAGGAGATAAACTACTCATGCAAATTCCTCGAAGTATATGATGAAGGACATCTTTGTGGATATGTCTGTGCCCTCAAAATAGAGCCATTCTGCTGTGTAGTGTTTGCTAAAAAGCCGGAATCCTGGCATGTGGAAGACAAGCATGTGCAACAGTTTACCACGGACGAATGGATTTCCAACATGCTGCCTGCTAACCCAGGTGAGGAAAGATTAGGAAGGAGGCTCCACGGGGCTAGGACGACAGGTAGGTTTTCATTTGGGATTTGGGGTGACATCACAGTCTTCACATTTCAGCACCTAATGTAGTACCGTCTGGTGGATACAATCAATCGTTCACTGTCTTATTTTCTGCTACCCACTTAGAAGATAGCTATTCCATACCACGTTACCTTCTGTCAGTAGCACAAGCTGGTACAAAGATCCAATTAATCCTATTTTTCTTCCCTACTACCTCTTTACTCACTTCCAGTGCAAAAGCCTGTTGAATCCTTTTTCTTTCTGAGCTCAGTTTTAGTAACTGACCATTTCTTTCTGTCAGGACCACTTGCCTCTTTTATTTACCTTTCCTTCATCTGTCTTTACACCTTTCTATTTATTTCCCTTAAAACCTCCTCCCTCTTCCTCTCTCTTTTTTTTTTTTAAGATTTCATTTATTTATTTATTTGAGAGACAGAGTGAAAGAGAGAGAACACGAGTGGGGTGAGGGGTAGAGGGAGAAGCAGACTCCATGCTGAGCAGGGAGCCCAATGCGGGGCTCGATCCTGGGACTCCCAGGATCATGACCTGAGCTGAAGGCAGACACTTTTTTTTTTAATGTTTTTTTATTATATTATGTTAGTCACCATACAGTACATCCCCGGTTTCCGATGTAAAGTTCGAGGATTCATTAGTTGCGTATAACACCCAGTGCACTGTGCAATACGTGCCCTCCTTACTACCCATCACCGGTCTATCCCATTCCCCCACCCCCCTCCCCTCTGAGGCCCTCAGTTTGTTTCTCATAGTCCATAGTCTCTCATGCTTCATTCCCCCTTCTGATTACCCCCCTTTCTTTATCCCTTTCTTCCCCTACCGATCATCCTAGTTCTTATGTTCCATAGATGAGAGAAATCATATGATAATTGTCTTTCTCTGCTTGACTTATTTCACTAAGCATTATCTCCTCCAGTTCCGTCCATGTTGCAGCAAATGTTGAGAACTCGTTCTTTCTGATAGCTGAGTAATATTCCATTGTATATATGGACCACAGCTTCTTAATCCAGTCATCTGTTGAAGGGCATCTCGGCTCCTTCCACGATTTAGCTATTGTGGACAATGCTGCTAGGAACATTGGGGTGCATATGGCCCTTCTCTTCACTACGTCTGTATCTTTGGGGTAAACACCCAGTAATGCAATGGCTGGATCATAGGGTAGCTCAATTTTTAACTTTTTAAGGGACCTCCACACTGTTTTCCAGAGTGGCTGTACCAACTTGCATTCCCACCAACGATGTAGGAGGGATCCCCTTTCTCCACCTCCTCTCCAGCAATTGTTGTTTCTTGCCTTGTCTATTTTTGTGAAGGCAGACACTTAACTGACTGAGCCACCCAGGCACCCCCTTCGCTCTTACACTTCTTTCCATTTGGGGGCTCAAATCACTCCTAAATTGGAGTGATTAAGAAAAAGAATGATGCTGGTATTTTATCTGATTTTGGAAAAGGAAAGCCTCGAATGAAGTTAGACGGCACTAGCAACTTTAAAATCTCTGAAAATGCAAGGTTCTTCCTTAGAATCCGCACAAAACTCAGCAGTCCTTCACTAGCTAGCTCATCATCAAATTTTAATTGCCTTTAAAATGAACCCAATTACATGGCAATGTATTTGATGACTATTAATGCGTTTTTCCTATTAATTTTCATTCCAGGTACAGTATGTTCCAGCAGTATCAAGGATTAAAATGGATTAAAATTGCCATTTGTGGGGCGCCTGGGTGGCTCAGTCAATTAAGCATCCAACTCTTGATTTCAGCTTAGGTCATGATCTTGGAGTCATGAGATGGAGCCCCACCTCTGGATCCATGCTGGGCACGGAGCCTGCTTAAGAATCTCACTCTCTCTCTCTTCCTTTCCCATACTCCCTTCCCTGTGCTCTCTCTCCCTCTCTCTCAAATAAAAAAAAAAAAAGATGTTGAAAAAAGGTATTAAAATTGCAATTTGTGGGGCACCTGCCTGGCTCAGTTGGTAGAGCATGTGACAATTTTTTTTTTAAAGATTTTATTATTTATTTATTTATTTATTTATTTATTTATTTATTTAGAGAGCGGGGGGAGGGACAGAGGAGAGGGAGAGAGAGAGTCTCAAACAGGCAGCCTGGAGCCTGATGCGGGACTGGATCCCACATACCTGAGATCATGACCTGAGCCAAAATCAAGAGTTGGATGCTTAACTGACGGAACCACCCAGGTGCCCCAGAGCCTGTGACTCTTGATCATGGGCTTGTGAGTTCAAGCTCCATGCTGGGTGTAGAGATTACTTAAAAATAAAATCTTAGGGGCTCTTGGGTAGCTCAGTCAATTAAGCTATCAGCTCTTGACTTCAGCTCAGGCCATGGTCTCAGGGTAAGGTGATCAAGCCCCACATCAGGCCCTGTGCTGGGCATGGAGCCTGCTTGGGATTCTCTGTCTCCCTCTGCCATTCCCCCCCCCCAAAATCTTAAATAAAAAATAAAATTGCAGGGGCGCCTGGGTGGCTCAGTCGTTAAGCGTCTGCCTTCGGTCCAGGGTGTGATCCCAGAGTCCTGGGATATAGCCCCACATCGGGCTCCCTGCTCTGCTGGGAGCCTGCTTCTTCCTCTCCCACTCCCCCTGCTTGTGTTGCCTCTCTCACTGGCTGTCTCTCTGTCAAGTAAACAAATAAAATCTTAAAAAATAAATAAATAAAATTGCAATTTGTGTCTGACGTAGGAATCTAACCACAATATCTAACAGTATATCTATTGGGAAAGGGGTTAATTCTAAGCAGACTTTTTGTATACTATGCATTAGTTAGATGGGAGAGGGTCTCTCATGGCAAATTAGGAATGTGTTTTGTTTTGTTTTGTTTTGTTTTTAGATTTTTCTGGGTCAGAAAAGACGATCTTCCAACAACGGATATCATCTCCTATTCCCTATAGTAGATCTGTTTCGAATTTGGAAAATGAACAGCTGAGACATCACTTTCCAGGTAGTTTAATTCTGGCTTGTTTGTTTTCATTTTTTTAGCTTAAATTCAATTAACTAACGTATAACGTATTATTGGTTTCTGAGGTAGAGGTCATGATCTCAGAGTCCTGGGATCAAGCTCCACGTCTAGTACCATGTTGGGCTCTGTGCTTTGCAGGGAGTCTTCTTCAGGTTTCGCTTTCTCCCTCCGCCCCTCCCCCTACTTGTGCTCTCTTTCTCTCAAATAAATAAATCTTTAAAAAAAATAAAAAAGGAACCAACTTCACGCTGCTGATTTTCTCTATTGTTAAAGATTTTTTTTAAAAGATTTTATTTATTTGAGAGAGTGAGAGAGAGAGAGAGAGCACAAGATGGGGGAAGGTCAGAGGGAGAAGCAGACTCCCTGCTGATCAGGGACCCTGATGTGGGGCTCGATCCTGGGACTCCTGGATCATAACCTGAGCTGAAGGCAGACGCTTAACCGACTGAGCCACCCAGGCACCCCTAAGATTTTATTTTTAAGTAATCTCTACACCCAGCATGGGGCTTGAACTCACAACCCTGAGATCAAGAGTCACATATTCCACCAACTGATCCAGCCAGGTGCTCCTCTATTGTATTTTTTCTTTCAATTGCCATGATATCTCCTCTTACCCTTATTTTTTTCCTTTTTACTTTTGTGTGTGTGTGTGTAGTTGCTGTTCTTAACCGACCATGAGGCTGAAAACCTAGGTAACTGATCTTAAGTCTTTTCTTTTCCAAGAAATTTATTTTAGAGCCATTGATTCCTCCCCACCCAGAATTGCTTTAACTATACCCCAAAGGTTTTAATATGTTGTGTTTTCATTTTCATCTAGCTCAAACTATTTTTTTATTTCCGTTGTGCTTTCTATTTTAACTTACAGGTTGTTTGATAATATGTTGCTTAATTTTCAAACATTGGAGATTTGTATTGATCTTTCTGCTTTTCTGATGTGTTACCTATTGCCGTGTAATAAACTACCCCAAAATGTATTAGCTTAAATTACCAAGAAACGTTTATTATGTCACTGTGTCAGTGCGTCAGGAATCTGGGAGTGGCTTAGCTGGGTGCTTCTGGCTTCAAGTCTCTCCCTACACCGCAGTCAAGCTATGGGCCCCGTCTCATTTAAAGGCTCAGCAGGGGAGAATCTATTCCCAAGCCAGCAACCAAGGTTGTTGGCCGTCCTCAGTTCCTCTTTGGCTGTTGGTCAGATACTTTGGTTCCTCCCTACATGAATCTATTCATGAGTTGCTTGAGTATCCTCATGGAATAGCAGCTTCCCCCAGAGTGAGCGATTGGGGTGGGGAGGTGAAGAAATATGTTCTCTAGTCTTTCATAACCTAGTCTTAGAAGTGACACACTCTCACTTCTGCTATATACTTTTGGCCGAATTCTGGTAAATGTGGAAAGGGACAGACACAGGTATTTATACCAAGAAGTGAAGATTATCAAGAATATGGAGACTGGGGGCACCTGGGTGGCACCGCGGTTAAGTGTCTGCCTTCGGCTCAGGGCGTGATCCCGGCGTTATGGGATCGAGCCCCACATCTCGCTCTTCTGCTATGAGCCTGCTTCTTCCTCTCCCACTCCCCCTGCTTGTGTTCCCTCTCTCGCTGGCTGTCTCTATCTCTGTCGAATAAATAAATAAAATCTTAAAAAAAAAAAGAATATGGAGACTGGTTATCATGATCAATTTCTAGCATAATTCCACTCTGGTCAGAGAACATAGTTGATGTGATTTCAAGCCTTTGAAATTTGCAGAGACTTGCTTTATGTCCCGTCATGTTGTATATTTTGGTAAATGTTTCTTGTGCTTTTGAAGATCATGTGTATTTTGCAGTGTATTTCCGCTCTGCTATTGTAATTTCCTTTCTTCCACTTACTTTGGGTTTGGCGGTTGTACTGTTTTTATATGTCACTTAGGCTAAGTTTATTAACTGTGTTGTTCAAATCTACTGTGTCCTTACTGATTTTTGTTGTTCGCACCTGAAGATTTTTATCTGTCAGTTAGTGAGAAAAGTCTGTTAAAATAGTCAGCTAAAACTGTCTGTATCTCCTTCTAGTTTGTTCAAATTTGCCTTCTATATTTTGAACCCATTTGTCAGGTACATACAAATGTGTTGTATTTTCCTTTGACTTGACTCTTTCATCAGTATAAAATGGGTTTTCTATGTGAACAACCCTGTTTTCTGTGAATAGAAAAAGTTTCAGTATTTCCTTTCTAATTTTAATAATCCTTATTTCTTTGCCTTATTACACTGGCTAGGATTAAGACCTCAGGAAAATGCTGAATAGAAGAACTGAAAGTAGAAAAATTTCCTTCTCAATCTTAAGGAGAAACTGTTCTGTATTTCTTTTCTTAGGTGCACTTTATCAGATTGATAAAGTTCCTTTTATTCCTCATTTTCTGAGAGTACTAGGGAAATAATTTTATCAAATACTTTTTCTGGATCTATTGAGATGACCATATCCCCTTCCCTTTTTCTGTTAATATGGTGAATTATATTGGTTGGTATTAAACATACCCTGCATTCCAAAAGAAACCCCATTTAGTCATGTCTTATTATCCTATATATATATATTTCTAGATTCTGTTTGCTAATATTTTGCTGAAAAATTCTTTTTGTCTGTGTTCGTGAGGTTTATTGGTCCGTAGCTTTCTTTTCTTGCATTGTCAGGATTTGGAATCAGAATTATTCTGGGGGGGGGGGGCGCCTGGGTGGCACAGCGGTTAAGCGTCTGCCTTCGGCTCAGGGAGTGATCCCGGCATTCTGGGATTGAGCCCCACATCAGGCTCCTCCGCTGGGAGCCTGCTTCTTCCTCTCCTACTCCCCCTGCTTGTGTTCCCTCTCTCCCTGGCTGTCTCTCTCTCTCTGTCAAATAAATAAATAAAATCTTAAAAAAAAAAAAAAGAATTATTCTAGTCTTATAGCCTGCGCTGAGAAATGTTCATTGTTCCTTTTTTTGAAAAAGTTTGAGTAAGAGTGGTGATACTTCTTCCTTATATATTTTATAAAAATCACTGTTGAAACTCCCTGAAGTTTTCCTAATGGGAAGATTTTGGTAATGAACAAAATTTCTTGAATAGATAAAGACCTGTTCAGATTTTCTGTTTTTTCTCATGTCAATTTTTGTGTTTTATTTTCATAGATTTTGTCCATTTCATCTAATTTGTCAAATATATTGGCAAAAAATGTTTATAAATTGTTTATAGCACTCTCTTCTTTTTTAGAGTGAGAGAGAGCAGGAGTGGGGAGGGACAGAGGGAGAAGGAGAGAGAATCTTAAGCAGGCTCCATGCTTAGCACAGAGCCTGACATGGGGCTCAATCTCACAACCCTGAGAACACGAACCTGAGCCAAAATCAAGATTCGGATGCTTAACCGACTGAGCCACCCAAGCACCCCATAGCATTGTCTTTTAGTCTTTTTAATGTGTGTAGATCTGTACTGATGCAGTATTTTTATTTCTGTTGTTCATCTATATTTTTTCTCTTTTTTGCGATGACTCTTGTAAAGGTTTTATCAATTTAATTTAATTTAATTTTCAAAGAACCAACTTATGGATTTGGCATTTTTATCTGTTGTTTGTTCTCATTGATTTCTCTCTGCGATTATAACTTCTTTCTTCTACTTACTTTGGATTTGTTAAAGTGGAAACAGATCATTTAATTTTAAGGCTTTTCCTTTTTTAACACAAGCTTTATGTTTCTCTCTAAGCACTTCTTTATTTGCATTCCACAAATTTTTGTATGTTGAATTTTATTTATTCAGTTTGAAAGTTTTTCTAATTTTCCTTATGAATTCTTCTTTGATGGATGGGTTATTTAGAATTTTCCTGTTCAATTTTCAAATACTTGGGGGTTTTCTTAGACATCTTATGGTTACTGATTTCTAATTTAATTCTATTGTGATCAAAGAATGTACTCTGTAAGATTCAAGTCTTTTGAGTAAGTATCTGGCAGCTGTGAATTCCAACCTCTTTTTCCTCAGCCTAGTAAGACTGCTGATTCCTGCTTGGGCTCTATTCACCCATAACACAATATAGAAAATATCCTTAGGCCAAAAACTGGGGTGAATGTGGAGCAACTTCTCCACATTCCTGTCTATCAAAGATTGTAGGCTTTTAAGTCATGCTTGTATTGCTTGTTCCCCTGGTCTTCAAATCACTCTTACTTATTTTGTAGAGCTTTCATAGTTGTTTTGGTGGGAGGATTGGTCTGGCACAAGCTACGTTGTCATGGTTGGAATTGGAAGTTGCCCAGTGATTTAAAATTTATTCTAATTATTTTCATATCTAGTGCCACAAGGGAAGAGATATGTTCCAGAAGCCCTCTGCGAGGAACTGTTCTCACAACACAAAGGACTCGCACAGTTAATATGTAAAGAAATGGGCCCTGTTGGTCCAGGTACCTTGATCTTTTCTAGGAGCTGGTCTTTGCTTCTGGGCTTGCAAGAGAACCAGAATGTAATCTGTGATGCTCTTCTAATTGCCCAGGGCCATCCACTAGTCCTATATACATTCTTCAGGGTACTGAATAAGGAGTTAACAGGCTACTCTTTGCAAGCTGCCTTCACTTTAAAGCATGAACTGGTAAAAATGGGTGGTTACACTGGGAAAGTGTGTGTCGTGCCAAAGACCTTCTACTTGAGTGAAGACCCTTCCACATTGACTGAAGACAATGCCAGCTCTTTTCATGATACAAGCGCCCAGATATTTTATCCTGAATCCTACAATCTTGAAACCACCCAAACAGTAGGATACTTGAATGAGGTGCTTTATAAGGCCTGATGACATTTTTTGAGTGGCCAGTTTACTTCTGAGATTTGTCAACACCTCTTAGGTAACCAATATGAAACATTTTCAGAGGAATGACACAAGGATGTTTAAATCTTGTCCAAGTCTCACCTGAATCATGGCAACTAGACCAGGCTACAAAGATGTTTTTCATTGTATAATCAATGATATCTTTAATTCTGTAAAAATATGCCTTTGAAAAACTTTGCAAGGTAAGAAACTTGTTGAGATGTTAGAAAATCAAGTTACTGCTTCCTAAATGATCTTCATAGATGTTACTTAAGGGTTATTTAGGAATATTAATTTGTTTATCACTCTGTGCACAGTTTGTTATTTACTCTGTGCATAGTTCATGGATAGATGTTCTTCCATTTTTAAATTGGGAAAATGGCAATACTTCTATTTTTAACAACAAGAACAACAATGGAAATTTCCCAGGATGTAGCCAGAAAACCTTTATTACTTAGAAAAGATTGGGATACCTGGCTGGCTCAGTTGGTAGAGCATGCAACTCTTGATCTCAGGGTCATGAGTTTAAGCCCACATTGGGCCTAGAACTTACTTTAAAAAATTAAAAGGAAAAGGAAAGGAAAGGAAAAGAAAAGATCATCATTGATGATGCTCGTAATTTCCAAAATGAAAATGAAGAAGGCAAAATTTATTATCCCTTCCCTCAAAATCTCTTGATCTTCATCAACTACTTTTACACTTTACAATTGGAGGAATTCCAGCTTTTCTGACTGTTCAGCTAGCATCCTAAGAACTCACCAGAATGGTCACTTTATTTTTCTATAAGCATTTATTAATAAGAAGGTGAATATTTAAAAATCCAGAAAATTCTCTTTAACATTGTTTTGGAGGAAAGCAGCCAGAGCATTAGTAGAAACCCTTTCAGACAATGACTGTTTTCATCAAGAAGGGGTAGGAACACGAGAGTTTGACATTTTCCAGTCATCTAAGATAAGCTGGGAGACTAAGATCAAGCTCAACAGAGCTGGGTGCAACTTTGGGTGCTGTGAATCCATGTCTAAGACACTCAGGATGAATTTATCAGGATCTTGAAACAGAGAACAGAACCCAGGTTCACCAGCAAGGCTTCAGGCTTCTCTATCACTGTGTTCAATGCCAGAAGTAAAGCAATGCCTCCAGAATTCTGGGGAACATTAAGTTTTACATAGGCATATCTTACGAAACCAAGATGTCATTTGACTATAAAGTAAATAAACACTTCTTTTTAAAGATTTTATTTATTTATTTGAGAGAGAGTGTGGGCATGAGCAAGGGGGGAGGGGGGAAAAGGAAGAAAATTAGAGGGAGAGGGAGAAGCAGGCTCCCCACTGAGCAGAGAGCCTGACATGGGGCTGGATCCCAGGACCCTGAGATCATGACGTGAGCTGAAGGCAGACACTTAACTGACTGAGCCACCCAGGTGCCCCAGTAAGCACTCTTATCAAAGAACCTAGGGAACATAGTTCTCTAATACCTTCTTGAAAAACTACTTTGTAGTGAAGTCCAGCTGATAAACGTATGAACCAAAATAGAGAATGCCAAAAAAAAAAAAAAAAAGTAAGCACACATTTATTCCCTGAGTGTCTTAAGTGCCAGATGCCAGCTGTGTTTCCCCAGCCTTGCCCAGCACAACAGGCCAACTGCAGGGTATAGACCTTGCAAAGGAGCACTTACACAAGCTGCTAGTATTCAGTGATGTGGGGATAGGTAAGACCAGCATCGTCAAGCACTACGTGCACCGAAATTCCTCGCACTACCAAGCCACCGTTGGCATGGACTTGGAACTCAGCGTTCTCCACTGGAACCTGCAGACCTTGGTACACCTGGCACATTGGAAAGATGTGGATCTATGACCTGAAATCTATGAACTGCTTGTCTTCGATATCAGTAGGCAACCATATCTGAAACAGAGGCAAATTGGAAAAAAATCAGTTTGGATTCTGCATGGAGCACTGGGTGTTATATGCAAATAATGAATCATGAACATTGCATCAAAAACTGGGGATGTACCGTATGGTGACTAATATAACAAAAAAAATTATTAAAAAAAAACCAGTTTGGATTCAAAGTTAACCAGGGGCAAAAAAAAAAAAAAAAAAAAAGTTAACCAATGGCAAGCCAGTTTCAGTGCTTCTGCTGGCCAAAAAATGTGACCATGGGAAGAATGTGCTGATGAACAATGGACAAGTTCATGGTACATGATATTATAGGATAATTTGAAACATCCGCAAGGAAACTGTAAACACTGCTAAAGCCTCCAGATATCTGGAGAAACCTATTAAAATATACTCAGGATTTTAATTTATTTTAATTTATGGAGGTAACAAGGAAATGCCTTGTCTAGAAAGCATAAGGGGAGGGCTGTTAATGTATTTTAATGTCTTGTTTTTATTGATAGTAACACAAGTAATGTTTACTTTATATAAAATGTATTGAGCCATACACTTGTGATATGCATGTTTAAATATGTATGTTATACCTAATAAAAAGTCGAAATGGAAAAGAAGTAAATTGTCATGAAAAGAAGGCTTGAATGCACACACACACACACATGCACACACTGGTAGTATTTGTATGTGACCAAGGGGAATGAGCAGTCATGGTCGGCGATGCAAGGCAGGAGGTCATGGTGGACAACTGGAAGGATTAATAGGAGAGGGCATTGCAAGTGAGTTGTCCTTTCCCCAGGTGATCACGGGGTTGACTAATATGAGGTAGATGTCTCCTGGGGAAATAGGGGTATACAATTTGGCAGAAAGCAAGCAGTGTACCAGGATCATGGGCTAGGCAGACAGTGTGCTCAGAAACATAATAGAATCTCTAATATCAAAAGAAGAAAAAGCAAAAATGTCTTGTGTTCAATTTGTTCCTTAGATGATACAGTCCATGGATGTTGCTAAGGCAGAGGTTTTAGTGTTTAGGGCTGAAGTTGTTCTCCAGCACAGGAGGTGAAATTATCTCCCACAGCAAGGTCTTGGGCTGGGGTGATGTTGTCTGAGGCAGAGTCATCTCCAACCATGAGTTCTTGGCCAGGACAGTGTCATCTAGGAAATGGGAATTAGGCTTTTTTTTTTTTTTTTTAAGTGGATACATACTTGGGTTGCTGTAGGTCTCAGCATTTACTATATTTGCTTGAAACAATGGCTTGCTTGGCAGGTTTGGGCCTCTGGATTGTAAAGCAATGAAAGCACCCAATCCATGGCCATAAGATCAACAGATATCAGGTGTGCAGGCAGGCAGCTCCACTTGATAGGGTTTTTTGTTTTATTTGCCTGTTTATCTTGTAGTGGAATTTTTTAAAAGATCTTATTTATTTATTTATTTATTTATTTATTTATTTATTTATTTATTTGAGAGAGAGAATGAGCAGGAGGGAGAGGGAGAGAGAATCTGAAACACATTCCGTACTGAGCACAGAGCTGGCCATGGGGCTCGATTCCCTGAACGCAAGATCATGACCTGAGCCGAAATCAAGAGTTGGACGCTTAACTGACTGAGTCACCCAGGCGCCCCTATTTTGTGGTGGAATTTTGGGCTCAAATGAGTGCCAATGCAGGTGAGCAACTGCCTGTCCATGGGACAATCAATGTTAATTGGTTCCAGGAGAATGTGCGTCATCAATTTGGCCTTCAGCCTCTATGGGATGGGGCAAGATTGAAAATTTATAAAAATAGGTTGAGGCCTGGGGCAAGGTAAAGACACATTTAGAGGTCCATTTATTGGACTGGAAATTTAAAAGGAAATATTTGAGGAGGCCATTGTTTCTCAGTTAAACAGGCTCTTTGGACCTCCTAGAAACATGACAGTTCTGTATTTTGCCCAGCATTCTGAATTTTGCCAAGTGAAATGTGGGCATTGCTTATTACCGGTGAAGTCTATAACTCAGAAGAGAATAAGAGTGTTCTGGCAAGATCTCATATTGTGTCTTTAGTATATGTAGAGCCACAGACGATTTTGATTTATATTTTGAGCACCTCTGAAGTAAGGGATTGATGGTCCTTGTTCCAAACACCAGCAAAAATACTGAAGCAAAAAAGTCTGGTGATCTCAAGTGTGAGTTGTAGGGTATGTGGTTGCTCAGGAGCCTATTCTAGAGGATAGCTAAGTGGTTTTATAGTCTGCAGCTGAGGGGTTAGGGCAGCAAGCCATATAGATCATCAAAACTTGTGAGCTAAGGGCACCTGGGTGGCTCAGTTGGTTAAGCGTCCAACTCTCGGTTTCAGCTCAGGTGGTGATCTCAGGGTTGTGGAATAGAGCCCCGTGTTGGGCTCTGCACCTAGCAGAGCCTGCGTAAGATTCTCCCGCACCCTCTTCCTCTGCCCTTCCTCCCCGTCCCCTCCCCCTGCCCCGCACTCTCTCTCTCTCACATGCAGACATGCTAAAAAACAAAACAAAAAACTTGTGAGCTAAAGAGAAACTGTCCCTGTGACAGCCTCCCAGGGGAGACAGGGGCAAGTGGGACATGGCCTTCTAGCAATACCTCCCACCCTCCTGTGCTCTCAAAGGACCACGAAGCATTCTGTCAAGATTCATATCGGGTGCAGTTTAAGCCTTGGCCTCTATGACCTCAGTAGACACATTCAAAATACCATAAGTAGGAGACAAAAATACCAAAAACCAGAGTGTGATCCCTTATGCTCCTACCCCATTCTTGCCCCCATTCAAGTCTTTCCAAAGCAAAGGCAGACTGAGAAAAAACTGCAGAGAAGAGAGAAGAAGGCAGCCAATGACAGACAAAATGTTGATCTAAAACCATCACCAAAAAGACTTAGTGAACTCTAAGTCTGAAAATACTTTTAAAAAGTATCATGGTAGATCAGAGTACAGACAATAACTTAAGGACTTAATGGATAATGGAAGCAATGGATATATTTAAAGTAGTGATCTGAGAACAATTCATAGCCGTTAGATACTTTTATCAGTAAAAATAAAAGAATGGGAGTAAATACCCATTTTTTTTTAAAAATAGCATTCCAGTCTAAGATGGCAACATAGGAAGCCCCTGAGCTCACCTCCTCCCAGGACACACTAAATCTACAGCTACACATGGAACACTTTCCTTTGAAAGAAGTCTAGAAACTAGCTGAGTAACTTCTATGTATCTGGCAAATGAGAAAATGCGTCAATAGGAGTAGAAAACGCTGAGACACACTCTCACCATAAACCCCACATCTAGCACAGCAGCGTACAATTGGAAGGGAACTTGCAGCTCCCAGCATGTCCCTGAAGAGCGAAGGGTTCGTGCCCAACATCTAATGCGCAAACTTTCAAGATGTCTGCCAGAAGGATGGGGCCCCAAAACACCTAGCCCTGAATGCCAATCGGGCTTGCCTTCGAAACACCCACAAGATTGTGGCAAATAAATAAACAGTTTTTAACAGGCTCACAATGACTCACTGTGGCTCTTTCCTCCAGGGCTCAACACAGGGGGACCAGACGGAAATGCCCATCTCCTACTCTATCCCTGAAAGAGTCCTATTTGCACACTTTAAAAGCTGATGCCTGAGAGTCAGGCTTCTAATTTAACACAAATCTAGGAGTTGGCCTATCTTCCTGGAGACTGGTGAGACCAGTGAGCACCATCCCCACGTTCTTCCTCTGGCTCATTCAAGCTTGCCAGTGTCTCCCTGAAAGGAGCTTGTGCACGTGTCTGGTGCCCTGGTTTTTGTGGCTGCTCCCCAGGGGATGTGTGTCTTCATTGCGTGACTCTGGTGGCGGCAAGGCTGGAATTTGCAGGTCCCACAGGACTGTAGCAAATAAAGAAACCATTCTTAGCCAGCTCTCCACCCAGGGTTCAGTGCAGAGGGAGCAGACAGAAAAGGCCATCTCCCTGTCTTTTCCAGAAAGAGATCTTTATAAGATCTTTAAAAGCTGCTGCCTGAGGGTGCAGCTCCCAATCAGCCTGCATCTAGGAGCTGACTGAGATCCTCTCTTCTGGAGCACTGACAGGTCTTGGAACACCCTCAACTACTGTGAGCCACAGAGAACAAAGAAAGTAGTGTGGACAACCATAACGTTTGAGAGACAATCAAGAGCTTGGGCCACGCCTGAACAGTAAGGTTCATTTCTTACGTGAGACAAAGACTGGAAGAGATAGTTGGGTTTTTAAAAAATTTTTTAAAGATTTATTTATTTGAGAGAGAGAATGAGAGCATAGAGGGAGAGGGAGAAGCAGACTTCCCGCTGAGCAGAGAGTTCGATGTGGGGCTCTATTCCAGGACCTTGAGATCATGACCCCAGCCAAAGGCAGACACTTAACCGACTGAGCCACCCAGGCGCCCAAGAAGTAGTTGTCTTATCTAATGCACAGAAACCAATACAGAGAGTCAAGGAAAATGGAGAAACAGAGGAATATGTACCAAACAGAACAAAACTCCAGAAACGACCTTAATGAAATAGATGTGATTTGCTGATAGACAATTAAAAATAAAGATACTCACCAAGGTCAGGAGAACAATACATGAACAAAGGGAACATTTCAATAAAGAGATAGAAAATATATGAAAGTATCAAACAGAAATCACAGAACTGAAAAATACAGTAACCGAGCTGAAAATTTCAAGAGAAGATTTACAACACACTTGATCAGGCAGAAAAAATGATCGGCAAACTCAAAGATAGGGCTGAGTAGCTAGAAGAAAAAAGAATGGAAAAGAGTGAAGATAGCTTACAGGATTTATGGGACAACGTCAAGCAGAGCAATATTCATATAGGAGTCCCAGAGAAGAGAGAAAGGGGCAGAAAGCTTATTCAAAGAAATAATGGCTGAAACATCCTAATCTAGAGAAACAGGGAGCCATATCCAGGAAGCTCATGAAGTTGTAAATAAGTCAAGCAGAGAAAGACTGCATGATCTTACTTATGATCTTACTTAGAGTGGAATCTATAACAAACAAAAAACAAGCTCGTGGATATAGAGAATTGATTGGTGGGGGTCGGGGGTGGTCAGTGAAATGTGTGAAGGAAATTAAGTACAAACCTCTAGCTATAAAACACATAAGTCACAGGATATAATGCACAGCATGATGAATCTAGTTAATAATACTTTTTGTATATATTTTTTAAGATTTTATTTGAGAGGGGCGCCTGGGTGGCACAGTGGTTAAGCGTCTGCCTTTGGCTCAGGGCGTGATCCCGGCGTTATGGGATCGAGCCCCACATCAGGCTCCTCTGCTATGAGCCTGCTTCTTCCTCTCCCACTCCCCCTGCTTGTGTTCCCTCTCTCGCTGGCTGTCTCTATCCTGTCGAATAAATAAAAAAAAAAATTAAAAAAAAAAGATTTTATTTGAGAGAGAAAGAGCATGCACAAGTGGGGGGAGGGGCAAAGGGAAAGGGAGAAACAGACTCCCCACTGAGCAGACAGCCCAACACCTGGATTGATCCCAGGACTCTGGGATCATGACCCAAGGCGAAGGCAGGCGCTGAACCGACTGAGCCACTCCAGTGCCCCTGTATTGTAAATTCGAAATGTGCTGAGAGAGTAAATCTTAGGAGTTTTCATCATGAGAAAAAACTCTATTACAGTATATGGTGATTGATGTTAATGGGACTTAGTGTGGGGATCATTTTACAATAGATACAAATATCAAACCATTATGTTGTATAGCTGACCCCAGTATAATGTTATATGTCAATTATACCTAATTTTTTTTAGGTAATATGTCTTTTTTTTCCTTGGAGTTATTTTAAGATTTTTTTTCTTTGTCTTTGGTGTTTAGCAGTTCAATATGATGTGCCTGTGTATAGTTGTTGCATTTATCCTGCTCGGGATTCACAGAATGTCATAAATCTGGGGCTTTTTCTTCGTGTTGTTGGTTTTGGAATTTTTCAAGCATCATCTCTTAAAGAAAATATCTCTCTTAAATTCTCACTTGACTGGAGGATCCCAGATGAATCTACACTTGACCTTTTCACCGTGTCTCACGTGAAGGTTACTCTTTTATGTGAATTTTTGTTCTTCTTTTTCCCTCTGTATGCTTCAATCTAAATATTTTCATCAGTCTTCTAGTTCACGAATTCTCTCCCTTGTTGTATCTAATTTTCTATTAAATTTATCTACCATGTGTTTAATTTCAGTTATCATATTACTTACTTTAATAATTCTCATTGGCATCTTTGTACAGATTTAATTCTTTGACGGTTTTCTTCGTCTTTTCATTTATTTTCTTCCACTTTTGCTCTGTTTTCTTAAGCATATAAGTAATAGCTTTTTTCCCCAGCCCTTGGTGATAATTCTAACATTTGGATTACCTTTGGTCTATTTATATTATATTTTTCTCCCTCTAGGTCTTGTGCCCTGTATTTTGGTATGCCAGGTTATTTTCAATTAAATGCCAGCTGCTGTATGAAAAAACTGGTACAGATCTAGATGATACTGTCTTCTCAAAAGAATTCACACTTTCCTTTGCAAGGCGGATATAATAGTAGTTGATTATCTTAATCCAATTAGAGACTTAGCTGACCCAAGGATAAATTTGACACTTTGAGCTATCCAATTTGTCTTTGCAAATCTCTGATTTGTTTAAAGCAACGCAAAGCAAAGCTAGTTGCCTCAGCTTCTAATGCCTTGTATATTGTAACTGCCTCATCTAGCTGTTCTTCCCAGTGGAAATGTTAGCTTGCCACAAGTGAAGCTCTATACCTCCTTTTCTCTTACCTCTTTAGTGCAATGTTTCAAAAAATTTCTTAATTTTAGTAGCGATAACCAACACACTCATTTGCTTACATTTTAGTAGAAAAGAACTGTAATTTTTATCAGAGCTCAAAATATTTTTATTGTGTACAATTGCTTGCTAGCCATCTTAATGTACCATAGGTACCCCCCCAAAAAATACCCTACTGAACTGTTTTTCTCCCTCTCTTCCGTGTTTAAGGAGACTAGAGATGTAAAAATTTAAATTTAAATAATGATTCTGAGCTGGATATTTTGTTATAAAGGACATTCTGGGACAATCAACATAATTTTAATGGCATCTAAGGGTTAGATGGTAATCATGTATAAATATTAATGTTCTGATTTTGATGGTCGTATTTTGATTTCTTAGGAGAATGTCCTTGTCGGTAGGTAACACATACTCAAGTACTATGGATGATGGGCATAATGTTGGCAACTTACTCTCAAATAGAAAAAACGTTATTTGTACTATACTTGCAACTTTTCTGTAAATTGGAGGTTATTTCGAAGTAAAAATTAGTAATAAGACTCAATTCAGGTGCTACCTCATTTAGGAATAAATTCAATCCTCATCGACTTCAAAAATACCTCTTCTTGGTGTCTCCATATGGCCCAAGCATTTGTTCTCTCATTTCACTTCATAGAATCATAATTATCTTTTTGTCTCTGATTATGCCAGTAGATTATGATCTCTTTAAAACCAGGAACTGTGTTCTATTTATGTTATCAGCACCAAGCCCAGGAACTGGTATAGGATAAGCCCTCTAATATTGATTGAATTATTATATATAATGATGATTGTCACCTTCTTTGAGGATTTTCTAATTTTCCCACTTCTTCCCTTTCAGATACCCCCCACTCCCAAGCCAGTGTCTTCAATCCCAGCTAAGTGTCAATGATTTCAGCCAGATCAAGCTTTCTAGTCCACCCTCCTTCATTGAACATCCTTAGTAAACTCTCCCAAACTTGCTCCCCAGGCTCTGCCAACATACACTGATGAGGTGCTGGAACTTTGTGTCCAGGCCGTCTCCTCCTACAATAGGCCTTCACTTCTGCATCTGGACTACATTGGGATCTAGCTTACCATGAGCTGGGTTGCTTCTGAGGAAAATCAGCATCAGATTGTGAGGCAGCTAGCCTAAGTGCAGTCCTTCAGTTCTAGAAAGGCTTTTTTGTGTGGGAAGGCGGATTCCCCTAATCAGAGTGTGGCTAACCTGTCAAAAGATATTTGGGCACCCAACATTCTCACTCAGCATCTTCCACACAGTGCCCTTCCCATAGTGTAAGAGACATGGTGTGGTTGCAGATTTAATTGGCATTGAACACTCAGGCCCTTGGTGCTGAGCCATGGCTGCCCGGCAACTCCAGGGGATGAGGAACTCTTCCCAAACTGTGAAGGCTTTGGGGTTTTCTGTGGATCTTCTCAGCTGGATAGTTTTGCTCTCAATGTCGATTTTTTCACTGTTCATACTTCCTGGAGCTATCAGAAAAAAGCCAGTTTACTCTTCAATTTTTATAATTGTTATTTTTTTAAAGATTTTTATTTATTTATTTGTCAGAGAGAGAGAGAGAGAACACAAGCAGGGGAAGTGGCACACAGAGCAGGCAGAGGGAGAAGCAGGCTCCCCACTGAGCAAGGAGCCCAATGTGACACTCGATCCCAAGCCCCTGGGATCAAGACCTGAGCCAAAGGCAGACTCTTAACCAACTGAGCCACCCAGGTGTCCCTATAATTATTATTGTTACCATAGAAATTAAATGCCACAGTCACATGATTTCCCAGAGCATTGCTCTCACCTTCACTTCATTCTCTGCCACTCCTGAGGATAATGATGCTGCCACGTGCATATGTAAAACTATTAACCGATAGCTTGAAAGGGCACCCACCCATATCATGATGGTTTTTGCTGCTGGGGAGAGGGGAGAGAAGTTGAATGGGAAAGAGAGTAAAGAGGAATTCAAATTTTGCTAAGGCATTTTATTTCTTTTATTTTAAAAGAAAGCTAGAAGCAGCTGGGGCGCCTGGGTGGCTCAGTCGTTAAGTGTCTGCCTTCGGCTCAGGTTGTTACCCCAGAGTCCTGGGATCAAGCCCCGCATCAGGCTCCTCTGCTGGGAGCCTGCTTCTTCCTCTCCCATTCCCCTTGCCTGTGTTCCCTCTCTCGCTGGCTGTCTCTCTCTCTGTCAAATGGATAAATAAAATCTTTAAAAAAAACAAACAAAAAAAAGAAAGCTAGAAGCAAATATGAAAAAAATGTTAATACTTACAAATCCTAGTTGGCAAAGGTTTATAATATTATTTTTTAACTTTTTGTATTTTTCAAAATTTATCCCTCCCTGTTCCCCATACAAAACTAAGAAAGTAAGTCATAAAAGTTTTACATCAAAAATATACACACACACACACACACACACACACACACACGGCAAAAATCACATCAGTAAATAGTCAAAATCATTACATTATATAAAATCCAGAAGTCATAAAAAGCAAAAGCTGTCTTTCACTCATCTGTGTTCCCCTGATGCTCACTTGTCCTTCCCTAGAGCCAAACACTATTACCAATTTTTTGGCATGCTTCAAAAGATATTTAATCATTTACAAGCACATACCTGTATCAATTGTATAAGCAAAAAATAGGCATTTTCCCACATATTGCTTTTTTCTATTTACAGTGTAGAAATGGTCTCCCATCGACACATACAGAGATCTCTTGTTCTGTATAGCTTCATAGTGTTGCAGTGTGTTGATATGCCCTAAGTTAATCAAGTTGACCCTTCACAGTGGATATCTACTATTTTGCAGTGTTCTGCTGTTAGAAATAAAGCGAAACTCCATTAACTGTACAGAAGTCATTTCATACATGTTTGAACATTTATGTAGAATAAATTCTTACATGAGGAATAGCTAGATAAAGGGATATGTGCATTTATTTTTTAAATATCTATTTATTTATTTGAGAGGGAGAGTGAGAGAGCATGAGCTGGGGGAGGGACAGAGGGAGAGGGAGAGAAGCAGACTCCCCACCGAGCGTGGAGCCCAATGCAGGGCTGGATCCCGTGGCCACAACACCATGACCCGCACCAAAAGCAAGACTCCAACACGCAACCGCAGGTGCATCAGGGATATGTGCATTTAAAGTTTTCACAGTTGGGGACGCCTGGGTGGCTCAGTCAGTTAAGCGTCTGACTCTTGGATTCTGCCCAGGTCATGATCTCGCAGTTGTGGGACTGAGCCCCATATTAGGTTCTGCCCCAGCTCAGAGTCTGCTTCAGATTCTCTCTCCCTCTCCCTCCCACTCACTCTCTCAAATAGATAAATAGAATCTCTAAAAATTAATAATAAAATAAAATAGTCAATATTTTTTTAAAAAAGTAGTCGCTGTTTCTTGCTTTTTGATTGAGAGCCCCGTTTAGTCCTTGCCTATACTAAGATCATAAAAATAAATGTCCCACTTTTTCTCCATGTACTTCTGTGATTGCCTTATTTTTACACATAAGTATTGGGTCCACCTGGAATTTATTTGGTGTCAAGTGTGATGCATGACACAAGCTTAAATTTTTTCAGATAGGTCCCCAAGTCATTTCGCATCATTTATTGAATAACCCATTTTTTTCCCAACTAATCTGAACACCAGCTTTAACATATGCTACATTCACACACATGGTTGAATTTATTTTTGGACATTCTAGTCTGTTCCATTGACCTGCCACACAGCAGAACCACATTGTTTTAATCACTCTAGCTTTATAACATGGTTTAATATTTGGTAATGCTAATTACCCCCAGATTTCTTCCTTTTTAGATTTTTCCTGGTATTCTTGCTTTTTATCTTTCAATAACTAAACCCATTTTGATGCTCAGGGAAAGATCTGTTTGTATTTTCATTGGAATAACATTGAATTTATAGGTTACTCAGTGAAAGCAGGTATATTTATGATTTGAGGTCTTCTTATCCAAAAACAGTCTGCTTTTTATCAGTTCCAGTTCTCTCTTGGGTTCTTCAGTTTCATTTTGTAGCTTTATTCACATAAAGACGTACATTTCTTCTTACAGTTATTTTTAATTTATCTTTTTTTTAAAAGATTTTTATTTATTTATTTGACAGAGATAGAGACAGCCAGCGAGAGAGGGAACACAAGCAGGGGGAGTGGGAGAGGAAGAAGCAGGCTCCTAGCAGAGGAGCCTGATGTGGGGCTCGATCCCATAATGCCAGGATCACGCCCTGAGCCGAAGGCAGACGCCCAACCGCTGTGCCACCCAGGCGCCCCTTAATTTATCTTTTTAAAAAATTACTACAGGACTTTTTTTCTTTCATTATAAATTCTAAGTGGTGTAGTTTGCATATATAAAGGCTATTGAATTATTTGGCAGTTAGAAAATAATACATATAGATTAACTTTATGTTTTACTGATTTATTTGTTCACCCTTCTTTCTTAAAAACCACAACTTCCTTCTCAGTTCATTTTTCTTGTGCTGGGTACATTATTCAGTGCGGCTTTCAGATATGGGCCATGACCGATAAAAAAAAAAAAAAGAATCCCAAGTTGTTGCAAGCCTGAAGATGTATTTATTTTGCCTTCAACCTTGAATGATAGTTGGGGGAAAGAAGTCTGGGTTCAAAGTTGTTTTTCCACAGCAGTTTGAATCTACTGCCCATATTCTTGCATCCAGTCTTGCTAATGAAATAGTTACTGTCAAAACCATTCTTCTTTTTGTAAATTATCTGAACCTTTTTCTCTTTGGGATTAAAAAGATCTTTAATGTTCTGAATCTTGATGGTAGTATGTTACATGTTGGACTTATCTATTTTGCCCACTATTCTGGAAGCTATTTTAGTCTAAGGAGGTATGGTGGTGGTGCTTTTGCCCCTTGGGGGACACTTGGCAATGTCTAGAGACATTTTTGCTTGTTGTAACTGGGAGTAGGGGGTTGCTGCTAAACATCCTATAATACCCAAGAAAGCCCCCCACCCCCAACAAAGAATTATCCAGCCCAAACTGCCCATACTGCCAACAGTGAGAAAGCCTGAGGTATGGGTATTTTAGTCTGAGGCCTAGGTCTGGCCACATGGGGGGCAAATGGAATTGGGCTCAGTCTCACAGCAATAGTTTCTAGCTGGATGATTCAATCCTGACTTTGCAGTAGAGTTGCTCTTCTGGGCTTGTGGTGGGGCCAACCTCTGTTTATTACCATAGTTTACCCACTCTTCCCTCCTTCTGCAAATGCCTCATAGTTTTTGGTCCACAGAGAGGTGCTTTTCTTATTTTAGAGCATGACTATATAGTAATGTTTTAAGATATCTTTTCTGTTATTTCTATGAATTCTGTTTTGAGAGAGAGAGAGAGAGAGAGATTTCAACATGTGACCTTTGAGGTCTTTATACGGGTACAAAGTCAGTAAAATTAATTCTAGCAATATTGAAAGAAAAAAAGAAGCCACAAATCACCCATAATCCCAGCAATCAGAAACATTCAAGGTTAACAATATACCAGAAAGCTGTTTTTTTAATATATCAGATAACGTATAAGAACAGCTAGAAAAAAGTAATTTTATTACATGGAAAGATATTATACATACTATTTAAAAATAATTTTCACATTTATTATACTTGAACTGAATGGAAGAAAAAGCAACTAATAAAATTGAAGAGCTGAACTACAGAATATATTTCTTTAATCCAAGAACTTTTAGCTACCGAAAGATCCAGCATTAAAATAATTAAATTGCAAAAAGCAATTAAAATGCTTGGAATCATTTTTAAAGTACTTCAGAATCTGTATTAGTATTAATCAATTCCTTGCCATGAAAGATGACGTTAGCACTTAGATTTCTTCACTCCCCTTCCTCACTCCCTAACTTTTGTTGATTACCATAATGGACATCAGTTGTTTCAACCTACAGAACATCCTCTCATCCTACATTAGTAACCAATAGTCTTTCCATGTTACATCAGGCCTTTTGGAGATTTCAACCAAGGGGCCTTTGCTAAGGTAGCTAAGAGTTGAGTGCAGTATCCACACTAAGCAAATACAAGTCTTTCACTGTAATTTGACCTTCATAAGCCAAAGTAAAGAAAATTACTGGAGTCAATTCCTACCTGCCATCTAGATCCTTGGAGCTTCCCAGGGACTAATCTTCTCTAAGGTCTATTGGGTAAGCTTGTCTTTGATTCTGTGAATGGTACTCCCTCATGATTCCAATAAATTCTTTTTGTTTGTTTATTTGTTTAAATTGTCCAGAGCCTGCTTTTGTTCATTGAAACAAAAAAAATCTATCTGAGGGGCGCCTGGGTGGCACAGCGGTTAAGCATCTGCCTTTGGCTCAGGGCGTGATCCCGGCGTTATGGGATCGAGCCCCACATCAGGCTCCTCTGCTAGGAGCCTGCTTCTTCCTCTCCCACTCCGCCTGCTTGTGTTCCCTCTCTCGCTGGCAGTCTCTATCTCTGTCGAATAAATAAACGAAAAATCTTTAAAAAAAGAAATCTATCTGATATAAAAATGTTTTTACTTTGTCAAGGTTTATAACAGTCTTTTCTGTAATCACATATATCTTAGTTATATACATGTGAATGGACTTCAAGTCCAATTACCATTATCCTTTATTTTCACATATTGCCTGCCTCAGCTAGATTTCTTCACTGAGTCATCTTTCTTCAAGAATGATTAATGAGTTATGTATTTATAGAATTCTTTCATGTACAAAAATATCTATGAACTTCCTTTGAACTAGAATGATATTTTGGCTAGATTTAATATTTTTAGGTCAAAATTTCTTTCCCCAAGACCTTTATACATATTGCTTCATTGTCTTAGCCGATTCTCATCAAGATGGAGTAACAGGGATCATATTTACCCTCACTTTTGGAACAACTGCAAAATCAGACAAAATATATGAAACGACAGGATTCAGTGAAGGACTGATCCCTGAGATATGGAAAATTAATGAGGTGATCTCTATCACTGCCCCTGCTTACTGTCTGTAGAAAGTTTCTAGGCTGCAGTTCAGAAAGGGGAAAACTTAGGTACAATTTGGCAATCTCTGTGCAGTGAATAGACAGAGTTGGCACTTTAGGGAGGCCAAGGAAACTAGAGTTTGTAGGGCAGAATACCAAAGAAGAGAGTGCTTCACAGAGAGAAAATTCTAAAACCTGCAAAGCATCCCCTTTGAGTATTCAGCTGAGTACTTACCAGCTTGTGTCTGTGAGGAAATGCTTGAGGATGAAGAAAGACCCACCCAAAAGTATTAGAGGGAACAATCCTTGGAACTCACATGGGTCAGAAATAGTGCCTGTTCCCAACAACTAGAGTGATAAACATCAAAATTCACAAGACATTAGGTAGAGAGTACTCAGAAGAGTTTTGCCTCAGTAGGTTATAAAAAGTTAACCCTAGATTAATGCTGCTCTGGTCCTATATAACAAAGCTTAAAAACAGGATCCAAAAAGATCAAACTAATTCCAAATAACTTAACCATGTCTCAGAACAAAGCTCAAGAGTACTTGTAAGAATACAAAAACATTCAGCATCCAACACAGTAAAACTCACAATGTCTGACATTGAATAAAAAATTACCGTGTATGCAAAGAAGCTGGAAAATACCAACCATAGGGAGGAAAAAATCATTTGAAATTCCCTCAGAATTAACAAGCCAATATAATTAATAGACTGTAAGGTTGAAATAGACATTATAACTATTCCATATGCTCAAGAAATGGAAGAAAGATTGAACATATTAAATAGAAACAAGAAAAATATTTTTAAAAGGATCCAAATTAAGCTTCTAGAAAAGGACTAGAAGATGAAACAATGTTTAAGATGAAAAATACACTGAATGGTATTCGTGGCATATTAAACATTGTACACAGAAGAAAAAAATAGTGAACTTGAAGACAGCAACAGAAATAAGCTGATATAAAACAAAGAGAAAAAATTTAAAGCACAGAGCATCATCCAGTTGTGGAACATAGTCAAGCAGCCTGATTTACATATAACTGAAGTATCTGAGGAGAAGAAGGGGTATAGAAAATATATTGCAAGAGATAATTGATGACGGATCTTTTTAAATAAAATAAGCTTACCCCAATAAAAGATAAATCATGTAGAGAGAGAGAGAGAAAGAATTGAGAGAATAACTGAAAATTTTCCAAAGTCAGTGAAAACTATCAACCCACAAACCCAAGGAGTTCTCAACAAATATCAAGCACAAGAAATTTTTTTAACTAACAAAGGTCATTATAATTAAATTGCCTAAACCAATAATAAAGAGAAAATCTTAAAAGCAGTCAGAAAATGATACTTTGTGTACAGAGCAACAAAGATGAGGATGACAGCGGATTTATTGCTGGAAATGATGCAAGATAAAAGACGATGAAGGAACATATTTAAATAACTGAAAAACAAAACTATCAACCTAGGCCTCTACCCAACAAAGCTATCTTTCAAAAACACAGGTAAAATGCTTTTTTCTGTACATATGAAATCTGAACGAATTCATCAGCAGCAGATCTACTCTATAAAAATGTTAAAGAAATTTCTTTGAGTATGAAAATGATGCAAGATGGAAATCTGGATTCACACAAAGGAATGATAACCATCAGAAATGGTAACTGTATAGGTTAAGTATAAAGGATTTTTCCCCATTATTTAACACTCTTTAAAACACAAGTGGCTGTTTAAAGCAAAAATAATATCAACATATTGTGGTATTTACAGTGTATGGCAATAAAGCACAAAGCCTGGGAAGGAGAAACGGAAGTATCCTGTTGTAAACTTCTTATACGATACACGAAATGGTGTAATATCACTTGAAGGAAGACTGTGATAAGTTAAAGATACATACTGTAAACCCCAAACGTGCCACTAAAATAACAAAACAAGGAGTTATAACTAATAAGCCAATAAAGGAGACAAGATGTTAATTGTTTAAAAATACACAATTAAGGGGCGCCTGGGTGGCACACCGGTTAAGCGTCTGCCTTCGGCTCAGGGTGTGATCCCGGCGTACCGGGATCGAGCCCCACATCAGGCTCCTCTGCTGGGAGCCTGCTTCTTCCTCTCCCGCTCCCCCTGCTTGTGTTCCCTCTCTCGCTGGCTGTCTCTATCTCTGTCAAATAAATAAATAAAATCTTTAAAAAAAATACACAATTAAGCAGGAAATAATATCCAATGGGAAAAAGAGTCTCTTTGACACATGGTGTTGGGAAAACTGTCAGCTACGTGGAAAAGAATGAAACTGGACCACTTTTTTACACCATACACAAAAATAAACTCAAAATGGGATTAAAGACCTAAATGTCAGACCTGAAACCATAAAAATCCTAGAAAAGAGCACAGGCAGTAATGTCTCTGATATCAGCTATACCAACATTTTTCTAGATAGATCTCCTGAGGCAAGAGAAATAAAAGCAAAAATACACTAATAGGATTACATCAAAATAAAAAGCTTCTGCACAGCAAAGGAAACAATCAACAAGACTTAAAGGTTTCTTACTAAACAGGACTAGATATTTGCAAATGACATACCTGATAAAGGGTTAGTATCCAAAATATATAAAGAACTTATACAACTCAACACCCAAAAAAACAAAAAATCCTATTTTATTTTTTAAAAATATTTTATGTATTTACTTGACAGGGAGAGAGAGAGCACACAAGCAGGGGGAGCATTAGAGGGAGGGGGAGAAACAGACTCTCCACTGATGGATGGGGGCTCGATCCCAGGACCCCAGGATCATGACCTGAGCCGAAGGCAGACACTTGACCGACTGAGCCACCCAGACACCCCCAAATAATCCAATTTTAAAATGGGCAGGAAACGTGAACAGACATTCCTCTAAAGAAGACATCCAATTGGCCAATAGACATATGAAAAGATGCTCAACATCACTCATCATCAGGGAAATGCAAATCAAAACCACAATGAGATGTTACCCACACCTGTCAGAATGGCTAAAATCAAGAAGACAAAGAATAACAAGTGCTGGTGAGGATGTGGAGGAAAAGGAACACTCATGCATTCTTGGTGGGAATGTAAACTGGTACAGCCACTGTGGAAAACAGTATGGGGTGCCTCAAGAAGTGAAAAATATAACTGCTCTACAATCCAGTAATCAGACTACCGGGTATTTACCCAAAGAATACAAAAACACTAAGTCAAAAGAATACATGCCCCTAAAAAAAAAAAAAAAAAAAAAAAAAAAGAATACATGCCCCTATGTTTATAGCAGCATTATTTACAATAGCTAAATGATGGAAGCAGCCCAAGTGTCTATCAACAGATGAATGGATAAAGAAGATGAGGTGTGTGTTGTGTGTGTGTGTGTGTATGTGTGTGTGTGTAAATATATATATATATATATATATATATATGTAATGGAATATCATTCAGCCATAAAGAAGAAGGAAGAGGAGGAAGAGGAGGAGGAGAATGAAATCTTGCCATTTGCAACAACATGGATGGAGCTAGACAGCATAATACTAAGCAGAATAAGTCAGTCAGAGAAAGACAAGTACCATATGATTTCACTCATATATGTAGAATTTAAGAAATGAATGAGCAAAGGAAAAAGAGAAAGCGACAAAGCAAGAAACAGACTCTTAACTATAGAGAACTGATGGTTATCAGAGAGGCGGTGGGTAGGGGGATGGGTGAAATAGGTGATGGGGATTAAGGAGTTCACCTGTTGTGATAAGCACCAGGTGATGTATGGAATTGTTGAATCACTATATTGTACACCTGCAACTAATGAAACACTGTGTTTTTAACTACACTGGAATTAAAATTAAATTAAATTTTTAAAAATAAAAATGCAAAATTAAGTCAAAAGGATGCAGAAATATAGGGAAAAGGGAACAAAGAATAGATGAGAAAATGGAAAAAAATAGCAGTGGGGTAGATAAGCCCAAACATAACAATAATCACATTTAAAATAGTCTAAAAAGTAGGTGAAGGATACAGGGGAGTCTTCTGTACTACTCTGTACTTCCTTTGCAACTTTTTATAAATCTCTAAGTATTTGAAAATAAAGCATTTTTAAAAGTTTTTAAAAGTTTAAAAAAATTAATTTAAACACTCAATGAAAAGGTAGAGGTTGTCAGATTTTATTAAAAAGCAACTGAATGAAAACAAAAATACAGTATACCCATTGTCTTGTTGCTTTGAATATTGCTTCAGAGAAATCAGAAGCCAGGATGATCATTCACACAGACAATTGAATTTTTCTGCTTTGATTGTTAGGAATTCTTTCAATCTGAGGATTTATTTTAGGAAAAATTTCCCATATTAAATCTTAAACATTTTTACTGTTTCATTTATTGATTCTCTACTCTATATCCATTCTTAGCAGATCATTGTACTCTAGACATATCCATTAGTATTTGTCTTATTTCTCTCCATTTATGTGATTATCTCAAGTCTTCCTCTATGTCAGGAACTGGGTGTTCAATTTCTTGTTGCTTGTAATTTATTTTTCTTCTGTAACGTTTCACAATCTGTTTCCTTTTTTTAAAATAAGATTTTGTTTATTTGAAAGAAAGAGATAGAGAGAGAAGAAGCAGGGTGAGGGGCAGAGACAGAGGGACAAGCAGACTCCCCACTTGGCAGGGAGCCTGATGTGGGGCTCCATCCCAGGACCCCGGGATCATGACCTGAGCCAAAGGCAGATGCTTAACCAACTAAGCCACCCAGGCATCCCCACAATCTGTTTCCTTAGCAAGTTCCCACTTCATCTCTTTTGGCTGCTTTGTCGTTTTATCTTTCAACTCTGGTTTTATTAAATTTATGGACTTCCCAAATTCTTCTATAGCAATAGCCTTTGAGAAACCAGCTAAAATCCTAAAGGCTCAGCGGAACAAAGATGATTGATTTACTTTATCATTTCATTGGCTATTAAATTAAATGAAAAGCAAAATGTAACTTTTGATTCCAGTACATTTCTCTTCTTAGGGACCCTTTAAAAAAAAACTTAATAAATAAAACACGACGTGTCTCCCTGGGGAATTGTGGAAATCTTACCTTCATGCCATGACCAAGATTCTCCATAGGAACAATACTAAAGCAGACCTAAAGAGCTGAGATTCCAGATAACCAAAAGACATGCATAAAGTATTTTAAAAGATAGCGATCAGAATTACTAACACCATAAAATGGAAAAGAATAATTAAATATGGTTCTGGAAGAAATTACAAGTTGTACCTTGTGCTCTTACATTTTGAAATATCGTACAACCATTCCTGGCTCGTAAAAGGAAAGACACATGACCCCTCTCCACCCTTCATACTCTCCCAGCACATCATACTCAAGATTTCTGTGCAGTACTGTATTAAAAAGAGTGAAAATGTTGAAAAAATAGTGAAAATATCAGTCTGCCTGGCACATATGGCTCAAAGATCCTCTCATGACTTCTTCCCTCACTAAGCACTTCCCCAACCACCGTGAATAACCAACACACACACACACACACACACACACACACACACACACACACACACACACACACACACAGAGTCTCTGTATCTCAGGCCCCTCTGATTACTACTCTGATGTCCCTTTTAACTCTATGAAATTCTTTTTTTTTTTTAAAGATTTTATTTATTCATTCGACAGAGATAGAGACAGCCAGCGAGAGAGGGGACACAAGCAGGGGGAGTGGGAGAGGAAGGAGCAGGCTCATAGCGGAAGAGCCTGATGTGGGGCTCGATCCCATAATGCCGGGATCACGCCTTGAGCCGAAGGCAGACGCTTAACCGCTGTGCCACCCAGGCGCCCCTTAACTCTCTGAAATTCTTGTACTTGTATTGGTTTACTTGTCTGTGACTTGCCTCTGCCCCAAAGAAGGAATCTTGTCTATCTTATTTGCTACCCTATCCCTAACCCACCACCCCCCGCACCTAGAAGAATATGTGGCTCAGAGTGAGTTCTCATTAAATATTTGATGATTAAATGTTTATGTCACATAGTTTCTTTTTTTTTTAATGATTTTTTATTATATTATGTTAGTCACCATACAGTACATCCCCGGTTTCCGATGTAAGGCTCGATGATTCATTACTTGCGTATAACACCCAGTGCACCATGCAATACGTGCCCTCCTTACTACCCATCACCAGCCTATCCCATTCCCCCACCCCCCTCCCCTCTGTAGCCCTCAGTTTGTTTCTCATAGTCCATAGTCTCTCATGTTTCATTCCCCCTTCTGATTACCCCCCCTTTCTTTATCCCTTTCTTCCCCTGCCAATCATCCTAGTTCTTATGTTCCATAGATGAGAGAAATCATATGATAATTGTCTTTCTCTGCTTGTATGTCACATAGTTTCATGGTTAACTACAGATGAGAGCTACCTAATTGTTTCTTAGACTGGGATCTTCCTGTCAAATAGAAACCTTTAGAATATAGAGATGTTTCTTTGCCCTGGAAGCCAGACAGAGCAGAAGATTGTGGAAAACAGCTGGCTCAGCAGCTGTTGGATTGAACCCAAACACGATGTTTCTTTCCAGGCCTGAAAATCGTCGGACACTATCCAACACAATGTGATTGGCCGTGATATCTGATGCATCCTTGATCTGTACTAACAGATCAGATTCCTCATTGAGCTGAGATATTTTTCTTTTCCTCATTGCTCTTAGAAGCTTATCTTTGTATTTTTCCACTTCACTTGCTTTGCTGAAAAGCACAGCAATGTCCTTGGGAGAATAACCATTCCTAAAGAGAAACTGACATTTCTCTGCTACTTGGACCACCATCTCTTCCAAGTCCGAGTACTCCATAATCTCGAAGTTGCCTGGAATGCCCTGAGCCCATTTAGCTTTATGAACCATCTCCAGGGACCCCAGGGGGATGTTAGGTGGAGGATTTTCTTTGACCTCATGCATTACTTCTTGTAGGTAGTTGGCTATTGGATCTGCATTGCGGACCACTCTGGTGAGCTCTTCTCTTGGGTATTGGGCTGCAAGGTCAGGGAGGCCATTGTGGCTCAAGTGGCTGGTCTGAAAGTAGTCCAGAAAGATCCAGAGAATTCCCAGGCAACCATTTTCTCTCTGAGTGATGTCTTTTGCCTTCTCATACCAGTCTCCGTCTTCAGTGCGGAAATTCTGAGCTTCGTCAATGATGATGTGCTGAATCTTTTGAAAGTCATTTTTCATGAAGGTTTTCCGGGTCACTGCCTGGCAGATGTTTTTCTTGCTGAAAATGTAAGAAACACAGTCAAGTTTCCCCACTCAAACAAAGGAAGCCAATTCTACTCTTTTCTTTTTTTTAAGAGGGGTAAGGGGCAGAGAGAGAGCAAGAATCTTAAGCAGACTTCACATCCGGTGCAGAACCCAATGTAGGGCCCATCTCATGACCCTGAGATCATGACCTGAGCTGAAATCAAGAGTCAGAGGCTTAACCAACTGAGCCACCCAGGCACCCATCAATTCTACTCTTAAACTCTTCAGGACATAGTAAATACAATATGAATTTTAGCACGTGAACTTAAAGCCAAACCAGTCAAAGTTACTCCAAAAAAAGAAAATGGATGTAGTTAGACTGCATACCTCACAAACTTCCTCAGGGGCTGATTTTCACAGATGTAAAGAATGTCACTTGGTTGACAGTGAAACACATTCCTGATCTTCTCCATTATCCTAAGAGCCACGATGGTCTTCCCTGATCCAGGTAAGCCATGAACAAACAGCTCTCTGGTTACGCGAATGTTCTTTGACAGCAACTCATACTGTTTATCTGTGAGTATGTTCAAAACCTCAGAGCCCAGCTCTTCACTTAAGAAAGATCGGAACCCAAGCAAGACTATCACAAGGGACTGTAACAGAGCTTCCATGTCCTGGGTGGTTTTAAGGTTATAGGACTCGGGGTAAATTTGCAAATCTGAACCATGAAGAGTCTCTGCTGTTCTATCAGGATTCAGCAGGAAGACCAAGGGAGTGATGCACAATTTCCCAGTGTAGCCACCTGTGTTCACCAGCTTCTGCTTTAAGGTGCGGGCGACTATCACAGAATTGTCCTTCCAGCTTGCGTCGCACTCACTGAGGATGGTGTAAAGGAGCGGGATGTTGTTCCGGGAAAGCAGAAGAGCATCACAGATTACCCCCTTCTTCTCTGGCAGACCCAAGTCCACAGCCCAGCTTCGAGAAAAAATCAATATTCCTTGAGAGAAAGGGCGCATTTCCTTATTTATTAAGTCTCTGAGTCCTTTATGTTTTGAGAACAGTTCCTTGTAGAGGTTTTCTGGAGTATACACCACTCTGTCTGATATTACTAAACAGGAAAAGAATTGGAATAAATTAGAGAATCTCCAGACAAGCTAGTAATCATCATTATATGTAATAGATTCAATCCATATTTGGGCCCAACCATGTATCAGAACTAGGATGCATCACTAATGAAAAGATCAAGCAATTCCCAGTCTGATGGAGCTGATAATTGACTGGCATAACAGAAACAAACAATAATTATGCAAAGTGGTAAATGCAATGGGAAAGAAGTGCACAGAGCATTATGCAATCACCTATGAGAGGTACACCTTGGGAAAAAGAAAATATGAAAGTCTTTATGAAGAAAGAGACACCCAAGCTGCTTCTTAAGGGATGGCTGTGAGTTAGCCCTCTGAAGGATGGGAGAATAGAGACACAAGCAAAAGGGGACTCATGAGTAAAGCACGGAGACAAGAAACAGCAAGGTCCATGCAGGCACCTCCAAGGGTGATATGTGTTGTGATATCTAAAGTGAAAAACACAGGGGTGCCTGGGTGGCACAGCGGTTAAGCGTCTGCCTTCGGCTCAGGGCGTGATCCTGGCGTTACGGGATCGAGCCCCACATCAGGCTCCTCCGCTATGAGCCTGCTTCTTCCTCTCCCACTCCCCCTGCTTGTGTTCCCTCTCTCGCTGGCTGTCTCTAACTGTGTCAAATAAATAAATAAAATCTTTAAAAAAAATAAAAAATAAAGTGAAAAACACAAAGGAGGAGATGAGGATGGGGACAAAGTCATTATAGTGTCATCCTAACACCTGGCAACGCTGACTAGTGTTAATAATACTGTGTTATATATCTGTAGGTTGCTAAGAGAGAATGTAAATGTTCTCACCACACACACACATCCTCAGTTATTATGTGAAGTGATGGATATGTTAATTAACCTTATTGTGATCATCATTTTGCAATGTATACATGTATGAAAAAAATCACGCTGGGGTGCCTGGCTGGCTGCGTTGGTGGAGCATGCAAGTCTTGATTTTGGGGTTACAAGTTCGAAACCCACATTGGTTGTAGAGATTACTTAAAAAAATAAAGTCTTTAAAAAGAAAAAAAAATCACGCTGTACACCTTATACATGATGTTAAATGTCAGTTATATCCCCATAAATCTGGGAAAAAGTCTAGTAAGGGTTATAAACTATAGGATATGTCCTATGTGACGTTCTGTGAAAAGCAAAATGATAAGCATGGAAAACAGATCAATGGCTGCTAAGGGCTAGGGATTGGAGAGTTCGATCACGAAGGGGCAGTGTGAAGGGGTCTTTTTTGGGTGATGGAATTATCCTGTATCTTAACTCTGGTGGTGGTTACATGAATCTATACATTAAAAACTCTTAGAACTGTATAATAAAAAGTCCATTTTATATGTACATTTTAAAAATTAATTTTTAAAAGAATTAAAAATTTTAAGTATTAATAAGCTTTTTGAAAAAGAGTTTTGGCTTTTTTATATGTATAAAAAAAGGTTCTTAAACCTTTTGGCATCACAAGCCCAAATTTGGAATCTAAGCAAATCTATGAACCTTTGCCCCAGAAAAAAAAATCAAATACACACAAAATTTGAGTTTTGAATTCAGGGTAGGCGGAAGAGACAAGGATGAATACAGATTTCTGTGCTTGGCTGGATGCAGGATGGACTCTTCAATTCATAGAGATAATGCGGAAGAAATGGCAGAAAAAGAATGTTTAATACAGAATAATATGCAGAATATACAGAAGAAATAAAAGATTGTCAGAGTGGAAGATTGATTTTGGAAATGCTCAGTTTGGGATGCCTGTGGTACATTGAGTATTCAGCAAGTAATTGGACACACCAGTACAGTTTGCCTGGGCTCAAATACCGAAGTTATTTTCTATTAAAGTGGAATCAACTAGGGATGCCTGGGTGGCGCAATTGGTTAAGCATCTGACTCTTGATCTCAGCTCGGGTCTTGATCTCAGGGTCATGAGTTCAAGCCCCACATTGGGCTCCCTGCTTGGTGTGGAGCGTACTTAAAAAAAAAAAAAGTGAACTAAACTAAGGGTGTCTCCTCTTACTATTTTGATTTGACATCATTTTGGAATTGTTGGCCAGTGAATTAAACCAAGTAAAGAAATAACATGTATAAATATAGGAAAAATTAGTTCAAAATTATCTTTGTTTTTGCATTAGTAAGATTATTAAGTATAATGTCTGGAAATGGTGTAATTTATATTTTTTAAACTAAGATCATTCCCACATGCCAGCAATTCACAATCAGAAATTATTATCATACAAAGATCTCAGTCTAGTAATAAATTAAAAAATTTTTTAATTCTACTGTAGTTAACACACAGTGTTATTATTAGTTTCAGGTGTACCACATAGTGATTCAACAATTCTATATTTGGTGTTTATTATGATAAATATACTCTTAATCCCTCTCATCTATTTCACCCATCCCCCTCTCCCCCCAGTTTGTTCTCTGTCATTAAAAGTCTGTTTTTTGGTTTGTCTCTTTTTTTCTTTGTTTTGTTTCTTAAGTTCCACCTAGGAGTGACATATGATATTTGTCTATTGCTGACTGACTTATCATTCTGAGAATAAAATTTAACACGTGTAGTAACAATACAGATAAAACTTTGAAACAATTGAGAGATGTATCATATTTTGCTGATTATAAATGTACTTTAACATCTCTGAAATCAAGATACATCTTCTAATTTAATTGGTAATATTTTCTTTTTTAGTGGTAAATAAAATAATAATGTAATATTGTTTTCTTAAGTTTGACGAAATATAGTAAAAGAAGACTCTAATAAATGGCCAAACATTCCATGTTCAACTATAAGAAAATTCACTGTTGTAAAATGGCAATTCTTCCCCCAAATCATTTATCAGTATCATATAGTTGCCATCAAAATAATCTCAACTTGTCCTTCTGTTTTTGGTGGAACAAAATGATTCTAAGCTTCTTCTAGAAGAGAAATGCCATGATAATACCATTTGGGGCAAGTGTATTTGGTGTATGTTTTGAATTACAATTTGGCATTGTTCACCTAAATTTACAAACGATTGTTACTACTTGGAATTTATCTTTAAACGACACCTCAAGGCATTTTTAGAAAAATGTATATTGTAGCACTGTTTAAAATAGAAAAAAAATAGGGGCTCCTGGGTGGCGCAATCCTTAAGCGGCTGCCTTTGGCTCAGGGCGTGATCCCAGTGTTCTGGGATCGAGCCCCACATCAGGCTCCTCCGCTAGGAGCCTGCTTTTTCCTCTCCCACTCCCCCTGCTTGTGTTCCCCCTCTCGCTGGATGTCTCTCTCTGTCAAATTAATGAATAAAATCTTTTAAAAAATAAAATAGAAAAAATTAGATATATAAAATTCCATCAAAGTAAGGATTGGTTAAAGAAGTCGTAGCGGGGGTGTTTGCAAAGTTCTATTTTTTTTTAACCTAGGTGGTGGTTACACAGGATTCACTGCATAATAATTTTTTAAAGTTTTATTTATTTAAATAACCTCTACACCCACCGTGGGGCTCAAACTCACAACCCTGAGATCAAGAGTCACATGCTTCCCCAACTGAGCCAGCCAGGTGCTCCTCAGTGATTATTTATTAAGTTATACCTTTGTTCTACGCAGTTTCTGTATGTATAACATATTTCACAATAAAAGTAACTAAAATTAACAACATCCATGTTTATGAATACTATGAAACACTATACAATCAATAAAAGAATTGGGTAAATCTATGAGTAAGGTCATGCCAAGATGTACTTACATATCACTCAGATTCAGCCTTGTGCTTACATATATTTGTAGTACATTCATTTTCACCACTGAATTATATTCCACTATGTGAATATACTACAATATATTTATCCATTGTTGTGACAACAGATAATTTGGTTGTTTCCTGTTTGAGGCTATTACAAATAGTAATCTATGAGCAGTCACAGGGATCTCTCCAATTACATACATCTTCTGATGCCCATGTACACAGTTTGCTCTAGAAACTAGAAAGAATTGCTAACTGATAGTGTATGCAAATGACCAACTATATAAGGTAATGCTAAACTTGTTTCCCAAAGGGATTAAGCCCACCAAATTCATAGCAGCAATGTACAGAAGATTCTGTTACTCACAACCTCTCCAACATCTGATATTTCAATTAAATGGTGTAAGATGGTATCTACTTGTGGTTTTCAAGTGCATTTCGCTCATTGCTGATGTGTTGAACATCTCTTCCTAAGTTTATTGGACATATGTGTTTCCTCTTCTGAGAAATATACCTTTATAACTATTGTTCATTTGTCTACTGGGTGGTTTGTCCTTTCAAAAAATTGTGTAACTTCTTTCTATATTCTTGATACCAATCCTTTGTCAGCTACATGGATTTGCAGTCTTCTTCTAGTTGAATCTTTTCACTCTCTTTAAGGTATCTTTTGAGAAACAGAAGTTCTTTTTTTTTTTTTTTAAGATTTTATTTATTTATTCGACAGAGATAGAGACAGCCAGCGAGAGAGGGAACACAGGCAGGGGGAGTGGAAGAGGAAGAAGCAGGCTCACAGCGGAGGAGCCTGATGTGGGGCTCGATCCCACAACGCCGGGATCACACCCTGAGCCAAAGGCAGATGCCTAACCGCCGTGCCACCCAGGCGCCCCTGAGGAACAGAAGTTCTTAATGTTAATGTAGTGAAACTTATAAATCCTTTCATTTAAGGTTAATACTTTTACATCTAGTTTAGGAAATCCTTTCCTACCTCAATGACACAAAATTATTCATGGACATCTACATCTCCTTCTAAAAGTTCAAAAGTCTTGTTCCTGACATTTAAGTCCTTAAACCTTCTGGAATTGATTTATATAAATATGCTATTTATATAATATAAATTGAAGTCCAGTTTTATTCTTTTTTGCATATGAATGAACAACCAATACATTCCAAAGCAACCAGAGATGAATTACCTGGAAAGTAACGTTTTTGCTGTTCTTTCAGACATTCCAAATTCTTATGAGTGCACACAGTCCTGCTACGGGGTGTGGTGGATGACAAACTCAGTGCAAGGACCATCTCAGAAAATCTGGAAAGATCTTAGGAAACAAGAAGCAAGAGTTCAATATGCAAAAAGGCAGACACCAACTTATAGCTGAGCCATGTTGCAAAGACTTTCATTTCATCTTGGAACTCAAAGCTCTAGCCCACAGATCCTTGTGCCTACATCCTAAGTCAGCTTAGGAAAGCCTACTGATATCTTGGGGGAGGGAAGGGAGATACTAGTATGGAGCAATAGTTTTCATTTTTAATTTTAATTGTATTGAAACAAACTTTATATTTTTAGAATGTATTTTTAAATACAGGATTAGAAGGTATAAGGGTCAATAGATACAGGTTTCTGAGAAGACTCTGAAATGGACTTTGTTTTTCTGGACTTCTGAAGAAGTTACCATTAATTTATTTTGTCTTATTTCATCTTGGGCTTCCCTTTTCCAAGGGGAATCCACATCACCAACACTTACTCTGGTTAGCATCACACGTTGGCTCTGAAAAGGAAAAATCAGAAAGGAGGGGGCCAGCCACGGATTGGTTGTATTTGGTTTCAGAATGGAAGTGGGGCAATGAGAAAGGGAGAATGTTTATTTAATCCAGGGCACAAGAATGGAAAGGCAGGGGAAAGTGGCAGTAAGTTAAAGAGGACACATACGTACACATGAAAAGGAATTTCCTAAATAATTAAATGAATTCATATCAGAAAGGAAAAGAAGAGACCTGAATATGAACACAAGAAAGGGTATGAAAATAAAAATTACTAGGTCAGACAGCCCTCTGAACCAACCTCTAGTAGGTCTACTAGCCCAGAGCAACATCTTTTTGTCAAATGCCGGGTATTCAAGATGGGCAGAGGAAATGAAGGGCAGTGACCTACCAACTGTATCTATTGAAAATAATAAGTCAGGCATCTGCAATTCAGAGAGTACCTCTCTTTCCCTAGATTCTAAATACCCCCCTTCCTCCCTCCCCACCTCTCCCCCCTGCCCCCAGCAAACATTGCAATCGTTGCAGATTCTGCTCCCTGACCTGGGTCGGCTTCCATCATCCAAGCTATCCATTCCTTTGTAGCCAGCTGTTTCACACGATTGTCCTTCACCTGCCAGGAGCTTGGCACTTTGGCAAACACTGCACAACAAAATCGTTCCACCTTGACTGCACAGACATATCCATGGAGGACCCCTTGATTGTGCACTTCAAGGAATTTGACAGCATATTTTATCTCACACCTCTGTGTACAGAAATGATGGACAGGTAGGTTCCTAATACAGTAATCAATAGAATGACTCAAGGTGGCAAGATCTATTTTCTCCTTTTCACATCCAATGACTTGACGGGTCTCATCATGCACACCAAAAAATATATACCCTCCTTCGGTGTTTGCAAATGCAGAAACACAACTGGGGAGACTCTCATTAAAGCACTGGGACACCTCTGTTGAGAACATTTTAAATTCAACATGGAGGGACTTAGTGAAGTTGAGCTTTTCTAGGAACTGAAGGCGAGTTCTAGCAAATAAAGCAGCAGCTGAGGCCCTTATGTTACCATCATTTTGTACACCAACCTGAACTTTCTGGGGACTTAACGAATTGGAATCATTAGTATTCACAAGAGTCTGAGATCTCCCTTTGAGGAACGCCAGTGCTTCCTGAGAATTCATGACATCATTTGATGTTCTGTATCTGTGGTACAAATTGGAGGACAAGGTTGCCAGTCGTACACCAGAGGCCTCGGCGTTCCATGACTTTACAAAAATCAAAAAGAGGTCTCCCTGCTGCATCTCATCTAAATAGCCTTTAAAAATTGAAGGCATTTTCAGTCCTACTCCATGGATTTCAAAATTGTAGTCTTTGTTCTCAATCTCAGCCTTGACCACTCCACCACCAGAATTCAGCAGAGCACATATTGCATTCACGATGATTTTATTCTGTTTCTTCTGCAATTGAGGGTTCATTTCATTCCTTTGCTTATTCCCAAGGATGATTTTTCCTGCATTTAAGACACATTCAGCAAAGTTTGTTTCCAACTCCACCTTGACACTCATCTTAGCACTTGTCCTATTCTTACCCTGGAAGGTTCTCCTAAAAAATAAACAGAGAGATAGAACCATGAGAATAGGACAAGAATAGGGGAAGTGGGAAAACCGACAGTTCGAGGCCACTTTTCTGAAATTGGTCACTTCCTTTATGCCCACAGAGTTTGAAGCCAGGCTCATGCAGGAAATAAGTGTGGAGGACAGGCAGAGAAGCTAAGTCTGCTGGAAGCCCACTACCACCAGAGAAATGATAAAGTGGCTATTTTTAATGCTGTGACTTTAGTAACTGTTTGTGCCAGATCTCTGAGTGGCAATGTCTCCCAGATCACCTGCAGGAAACAAGAAATTGTAGATACAGGAGGGCTGGAGCTGGGATGCAAATGGGAAAGCTTTCACTGGTGTCTCTGGGCTGTGCTGATGTTTATTGCTTTTCTTGGTGCTCTTTCTCCTTCCATTGATACCTGGGCAATTCTCGGATTATTTTATAGTCCAATTTGAAGAAGGAGCAAATCTGACTGCGTTGGTGATTTGTCATTGTTCCTATAAAACAGACCCTTTAGCTTTCCCTGGTCCAAGCAGTTCTCATGTCATGAAAAAATACATATAAATTAAATATAAGTATATATATAATTTTTTGAAACAGAAAAATTATTGACTGTTTGGATCAACCAAGCTGGCAGGTAGAGATGGGCTTTTGACATTTCCTAAACTTCACCTGTCAACAAGGAGCCCCAAAAGAGGTGAAGCTGAGTGACAGTGTGCAGACACACCATCTTTGCAACCACACTGCAGGACAGAAGGGCAAGTGTGAGCGATGCACAGCCCCACAGCTGCCAATCTTTGATTCTTCTCTGGCAACTGAGGAAAGAGAAGGAGGAACTAGACCAACTCACACATCATTACACAATCCCCCATCAAGGGATACTTTGCTGTGAACCAACCTGTCATGCTATCTGACACCCCCCTCAACTTCCTTCCTCAAAAGCTGGATGCAGGGAACAAAAGATGCAACCCAAGAGAGAAGCAAACAAAATCCCCTGGGCAAGTGGGAAGGGAGACCCCAGAGTGATAGCTGTGGGGCAGGTCTAGAGGTCACCAGTCAGAATGGTGGTGCAAAATGGCAAGCAGGCTTCAGCGGGTGGCGCGTGAGACTCTACAACTGATGGACTGCTTGATGAGTTAGTCAGCTGAAGAGGCAGAGAGTTTGGGGGTGGATGAGTAATAGGGACTTTGGAAAATATGTAAACACAAAGATAAGACAATAACTCTAAGTTTAAAATGAAAAATAGTATAAAGAAAGAAAACATAACCATAAGCCATGATATGGCATAGCTGTAAACAAAATGACAGTCATAATAATATCAGCTCTGAACATTGTTCTGATCAGAAATGATGATATCATTGTACCGGCAGGACATGGGGAGAGAGGGGTAGTGAAGTGTGGCGGAGCGAGGTCATCAGCTCTAGAAATAGACAGTATCCAAAAAAGGGCATGGGTGGTGTGTGAGCATGAGCATGTTGCTTAGAAGTATATTTAAAATTGCTGAAAGAAAAAGCCAAAGAGGCAAGAGTTTGCCTAGCGAGCAGAAAAAGGAGGCAGAGGGGCGCCTGGGTGGCACAGTGGTTAAGCGTCTGCCTTCGGCTCAGGGCGTGATCCTGACATTATGGGATCGAGCCCCACATCAGGCTCCTCTGCTATGAGCCTGCTTCTTCCTCTCCCACTCCTCCTGCTTGTGTTCCCTCTCTCGCTGGCTGTCTCTATCTCTGTCGAATAAATAAAATCTTTAAAAAAAAAGAAAGAAAGAAAGAAAGAAAGAAAGAAAGAAAGAAAGAAAGAAAGAAAGAAAGAAAGAAAGAAAAAGGGGGCAGAATAAAGGGCCACTGATTTTTTCACTATGTCTTATGAAACTATGACTTTTGAAATTACATCTATGAGACTTCCAGTCCCAGACAGAACAGAGTACCAGGAACCAGAGTACTCTCCTGTCTAAAACAACAAAAACATTTCAAAAGAAATAATGGCTGGAAAATTCCCAAATCTGATGTAACTGGTAAAAAATTAAGATCAAGATCCAAGATATTCGACAAGCTCCAGGCACTAGAAGCACGAAGAACGTGACACCAAAGTGCATCATAATTTAGTTGGTCAAAGCCAATGATAAAGAAAAAATCTTAAAAGCAACCAGAGAAGAAAGCTACATTACGTACAGAAAAACAAAGGATGATGTTAGAATTTTTTCTCAGAAACAAAGCAAGAGGATAATGGATCAGCATCTTTAAACCATTGAAAGAAAAAAAGAAAACTATGAACCTTGAGTTCTATACCCAGGGAGAATATCTTTCAAAAATTCAGTTAACAACAAAAAAACCATCCAATTTTTTAAATGGACAAAGGACCTGAATAGATATTTCTCCAAAGAGGTACAAAGGCCAATGAGCATATGAAAAGGTGCTCAATATTATTAATCGTTAGGGAAATGCAAACCACAACCACAGTGAGATACGACCTTGCACCTATTGGGTTGGCGATGATCATGATGGTGGTGGTGGTGGTGGTGGTGATGATAATGGTGGTGATAAAAGGAAAATAACAAGTGTCAGTGAGGATTTAGAGAAATTGGGATCAGTATACGCTGCTGGTGGGAATGTAAAATGATGTAGCCATTGTGGAAAGTAGTTTGGAGATTCTTCAAAAATTTAAACAGAATTACCACATGACCCAGCAATTCTACTCTTAAGTACATACCAAACAGAATGGAAAACAGGTACTCAAATCCCCTAGACTCAAATAGGTCATGAATGCTCATAGCAGAACTATTCACAATAGCCAACAGGTGGAAATAACTCAAATGTCTATCAGCAGATGAATGGATAAACAAAATGTCCTACAATCCATTCGACAGAATATTTTTCAGCCATAAAAAGGAATGAGGTACTGATACCGGCTTCAACACGGACGAACCTTGAAAACATTATGCTAAGTGAAAGAAGCCAGACACAAAAGGTCAGTGCTATGGACTGTATGTTTATGTCCCCCTAGAATTCATATGTTGATACTCTAACCCTTACTGGGATGGATCAGCAGGTGGGGCCTTTAAGGGGTAACTCGAGGTAATTAGAGCAGAGCCCTCATGATGAGATTAGTGCCTTTAGAAGAAGAGACACAAGAGAGCTTGCTTCCTTGCTCTCTGCTCTTTGTACCATGGCAGCTGTCTGCAAACCAGGAAGAGTATCCTCATCAGATACCAGATCTGCCAGCACCTTCATCTTGGACTTCCCAGCCTCCAGAATTGTGATAAATAAACATTTGTTGTGTAAACCTCCCAGTCTGTGGTATTTTTGTCGTAGCAGCCTGAACTACGACAGTCACATAAAATTTCATTTATGAGAAATATCCAGAATGGATAAAATCATTGAAACAGAAAGAAGATGGTTGATTGCCAAGGGCTAGGGAAACAGGGGAATGGTGAGGAGTTAGGTTTTTTCCGGGTGTGGTGAAAATGTGTTGAAGCTTGATGGAGACAGTGGTTGTACAGTATTGTGAATATACTAAATGCTGCTGATTTGTTCACTTGAAAATGGTTAAATTTTGTTATAGGAGTTTCGTCTAAATTTTAAAAATTAATCAAAAAAAGTGAAATAGGGGCGCCTGGGTGGCGCAGTCGTTAAGCGTCTGCCTTTGGCTCAGGGCGTGATCCCGGCATTCTGGGATCGAGCCCCACATCAGGCTCTTCCGTTGGGAGCCTGCTTCTTCCTCTCCCACTCCCCCTGCTTGTGTTCCCTCACTCGCTGGCTGTCTCTCTCTGTCAAATAAATAAATAAAATCTTTAAAAAAAAGTGAAATAAAAACTTTCTCAGACATATAAAAGCTTAAAGAATTTATTAAGAATGCAATGTAAGAAATGGTGAAGAAGGGGCACCTGGGTGGCACAGCGGTTAAGCGTCTGCCTTCGGCTCGTCATGATCCCAGCGTTCTGGGATCGAGCCCCGCATCAGGCTCCTCTGCTGGGAGCCTGCTTCTTCCTCTCCTACTCCCCCTGCCTGTGTTCCCTCTCTCACTGGTTATCTCTCTCTGTCAAATAAATAAATAAATTCTTTAAAAAAAAAAAAAGAAATGGTGAAGAAAGTCTTCAGTCAGGAGGGAAATGATACTAGTTGGAAAATGAATATACACAAAGCAAGGAAGACCACTGGAAACGGTAACTACAAGGGTAAATATGTAAGATAGTTTAAAGATTTAACACTCAAAGAAGAATAAAACCGGAATACTAACATCAACTGATTTCAATTAATTAACTCATTGCACAGTTACAGTAACCAAGATAGTGTAGACCCAGTATAAAGACAAATAAATAGAGTCATGGAATAAAGAGTCTGGAAATACACCCGCATCTATACGGATAACAAGTGTAATTTTTTTCAACAAATAGGATTGAAACAATTGGATATCCACATACGAAAGAAATGAATTCCTATTTGACACCATTTACAAAAATGTATTTTAAATGTGTCATAGACCTAAATGTAACACCTGGAACTATGTGGATAAGTGAATTCTGCCCAAATGACAATAATGAGAGGCTATTTATGCAGAGCTCACTGTAACAAGGGATTCAGCCGCCCTCGCTTGGGATGGCAGAGACTCAAAAGCAGGCAGAGGAAAGGGAAAGCTTTATAGTGAGCGCGAGAGAGACAGAGGAGGCTCAGGGATGCTCTTTGAGGTTGGTGTTCTAGGGAAACTGGAAGAGAGCTTACTAGAAGTGGGACATCTTCTGTGACTGGTTTGGGGGCCTGTTGAGCTTTCTTTGTTTCACTCTGAGTTGGAAGCGGAGGCAAATATTAGAGAAGCAGGAAGTTATTAACTAAGTCCTAGGGCGCCTGAGTGGTGGAGTCAGTTAAGTTACCGACATTTGGGTTTCAGCTCAGGTCATGATAGGGTCCTGAGATGGAGCCGCTTATCAACTCTGTGTTCAGTGTGAGTTTTTCTCTCCCTCTCTCTCAGCCCTATTCCCATCCCCACCCTTGTGGGCACTCTCTCTCTCTCTCTCTCTCTCTCTCAAATAAGTAAATAAATCTCAAAATTAAAAAGAAAAAAAACAAGTCCTGACCACTTTTGCTGCCAGGGTTGTGGTTTGGCTTCCAGAGGTGGTTGCAGCAGCATTGTGGGTCAAGAGTTCTGTGTTTACCTTTGTGTGTGGTGTGAGAGAGTGGTCAGGTTTCATTCTTTTGCATGTAGCTGTCTGCAAATGACACTACAGATAAAAGACTGGTATCCAAGATCTACAAAGAACTTCTCAAACTCAATACACAAGAAACAAATAAACAAATCATAAAATGGGCAGAAGATATGAACAGACACTTTTCCAATGAAGACATATAAATGACTAACAGACACATGAAAAAATGTTCAAAATCATTAGCCATCAGGGAAATTCAAATCAAAACCACACTGAGATACCACCTTACGCCAGTTAGAATAGCACAAATTGACGAGGCAGGAAACAACAATTGTTGGAGAGGATGTGGAGAAAGGGGATCCCTCCTACACTGTTGGTGGGAATGCAAGTTGGTACACTCTGGAAAACAGCATGGAGGTCCCTTCAAAAGTTAAAAATTGAGCTACCCTATGATCCAGCCATTGTGCTACTGGGTATTTACCCCAAAGATACAGAGGTAGTGAAGAGAAGGGCCATATGCACCCCAATGTTCATAGCAGCATTGTCCACAATAGCTAAATCATGGAAGGAGCCGAGATGCCCTTCAACAGATGACTGGATTAAGAAGTTGTGGTCCATATATACAATGGAATATTACTCAGCCATCAAAAAGAACAACTTCTCAACATTTGCTGCAACATGGATGGGCCTGGAGGAGATAATGCTAAGCGAAATAAGTCAAGCAGAGAAAGACAATTATCATATGGTTTCACTCATTTATGGAACATAAGAAGTAGGAAGATCAGTAGGAAAAGAAAGGGAAGAAGAAAGGGGGGGGGGTAAACAGAAGGGAATGAACCATGAGAGACTATGGACTCTGGGAAACAAACTGAGGGCCTCAGAGGGGAGGGGGGTGGGGGAATGGGATAGACTGGTGATGGGTAGTAAGGAGGGCACATATTGCATGGTGCACTGGGTGTTATACACAAGTAATGAATCATGGAACTTTACATCAAAAACTAGGGTTGTACTGTATGGTGACTAACATAATATAATTAAAAAAATATTATTACTTAAAAAATGATTGCTAAAAAAAACAGTTCTGTGTTTAGGGGCGCCTGGGTGGCTCAGTTAAGTGACCAACTCTTGATTTCGGCTCAGGTCAGCATCTCAGGGTCATGAGATCCAGCCCAGTGTGGAGCTCTGTGCCAGGGGTGGAGCCTGCTTAAGATTTTCTCTCCCTTTCCCTCCCTGCCCCCTCATGTGCCCTCTCTCTCCCTTAAAAAAGAAAAAGAGTTCTGTACTTATATATGGTCTGGCCAGTGTCCATTTATACATTCAGCCTCTCAACCTCAAAACTTCTAGAGGAAAACATAGGAGAAAATATTTTTACCTTGGGTTTGGCAAACATTTTTTAGAGATGTTACTAAATGTACAACATGTAAAAGAAAAAAGTTAATATATATTGGATTGTAAGAACATCTTTTTGAAAGACACCTGTTAAAAGAATTCATTCTTTTACAAGTCCCTGACCAGAACAAAATGTTTGCAAATGATATATCTGAAAAAATTTGTATCTAGAGTAGATATAAGACCCTTGGAAGGGGAGAATAAGAAAACAGAAAACCCGATTTAAAAATGGATAAAATATTTGAACAGATATTTCACTGAAGAAGATATATGGAGAGCAAATAAGTACATGAACGATTGTTCAACATCATCAGTCATTAGGGAAATGCCAATTAAAACGACAATGAGATAGCACTCCGCAATTATTGGGATGGCTGAAGTGGCTAACTGTACCAGCTATTGGTGAGGATACAGAGAAAAGGGAACTCTCACACACTTCTGGCAGAAACACAAATACAACCATTTTAGAAAAGAGTTTGGTAGTTTCACATACCATATGACTCAGCCATTTGACACCTAAGTATTCCCCCATGAAAAATGAAAACATAAGTCCTTACAAAGACCTGTACCTGAATGTGATTGGTAGAAGCCACAAATTAGAAAGAACCCAAATGCCCACTATCAGAAACAAATTTGGGTTATCCATATAATGGAATCCTTCTCAGCAAGGAAAAGAAGAGAACTATGGGTACCTACAACATGACTGAATCTCAAGATAATTATTCTGAGTGTAAAAAGCCAGACAAAAAAAACAGTACACATCATAGCCACTTGTGTAAGTGGAGTGCATCCATTTGTATAAATTTCTAGAAAATGCCCATCAATCTACAGTGACAGAAAACCAATCAATCATGGCTCAGGGTGGTGGGAAGGACAGACGTGTGGGAGATAGGGGTCCTAAAAGGGCACTTTTGTTGATACGCTATGTGCACTATCTTGACTGCATTGCTGGCTTCACATATCAAAACAGATCGGCTTGTACTCCTTAAATATGTGCAGTTTAGGGTGCCTGGCTGGCTCAGTTGGTAGAGCATGTGACTTTTGTTCTTGGGGTCTGATTTCAAGCCTGATGTTGGGCGTAGAGCTTACTTAAAGAAATATATGTGCGGTTTATTTTGTGCCATTAATACCCCAATAAAGCTATTAAAAATTACATACATGAATGATGGTGAAAAAATAAGTAAAACATATTTTTATAATATGTATAATTAGCTCAAAAACCAGTGGGCGATTGATGTGCCTCCTATTACTAAAATTGTTCCATAGAAACTACATCTTTGATAGAATTAGGTACTGGAGTCCCAAATTGTGCATACTCCACATGGACACCTTGCTATGTCCCATGTTTGGTTGCTAGCAATTAACCATCCCACCCTGTCTTTTCCCTTGCAAATTATGAATTTGCCCTTACCAGTCCTGCCAAGTCCCCTCTCCGTGGCAATCTAGTGCTTGGGGTAGATAAGAGCAGGGCCTCCTAACTGCCAGTGATAATGACCTCAGCAAAATGAGAGAAAATGCTCTCTCTTCCCATACAGGTGCATAAAAGCAGGAAGCATTCCATTTCATAAAGTTGCCCTTGCAGATTTTTTTTTCCCCTAGCAGAGGAATCCTCGAAGACACCTGGTCTTCAGAGACTGTTGCTCCCTGCCCCCCCACGGTCATGTCCATTAGCCTGAAGAGATACTATAACTATGAATGGTTTTATACTTAATGTCTTGTTGCTATGACAATAATACTGAAATTGATTTGTTTTCTGATAGGCATAAACACCTGTGCATTTTCATAATCAGGCCGGACCGATCATCATATTTCACTCTTCTTTGATTTGCAAGTAGGTACTAAAACTTGGGATTGTTAACTTTCTTATTTAAACAAGAGTTAAGGGGCGCCTGGGTGGCGCAGTCTTTAAGCATCTGCCTTTGGCTTAGGGCGTGATCCCAGCGTTCTGGGATCGAGCCCCACATCACGCTCCTTGGCTAGGAGCCTGCTCCTTCCTCTCCCACTCCATCTGCTTGTGTTCTCTCTCGCTGGCTGTCTCTGTCAAATAAGTAAATAAAATCTTTAAAAAAAATAAACAAGAGTTGAAAAGCCTTGTGACATTTTAAGGAACACTTCGGACAGCAGACGCTCACGCTTAGCTGCTCATCTGGCTACAGGAACTCCACCCCCCCCACCCCCCCGCCCACACACTGAAGAGGAACCAGTTTCTCTTTCTCTTTCCTTGTAAGGCAGGCATAGTCCCGCCAACATTAGCCAGGGCCCCCACCTCCTTGTAGAAGCTTCGCTCTGAGCTCTGCCATTAGTGGGGGGCCACCGTGTCCGGCATCCCCTCCCTCCCTCCCTCCCTCCCTCCCTCCCTCCCTCGTCTTCTAGAATTCCCTTCTGGGTCCTACGATAGTCGTGTGCAAAAAAGGGGAATACAGTCACTCACCGCAGCCTAGACTCTGTGGACAGAAACCACGGGGGCTCTATTAGCCACTTAATGGGGGATACAGGGCTTCGCGGACCCTTCCGGGAGTCCTCCCACCCTGCCCGATGCCGTTACTGTTTGAAGACTGACATTGCAAGCCAGGGGCTTAACAGGAATCCACGGAACACAGCCTCTAGTAATAAAATGGACACTGACCCTATTTATCCCCAGGCCACAACCTCACTGGTTTCACCTTCAGGAGCCCCGGAAACTGATTTGGTTCTTTCCTCGAAAGTTCTTCGCGCTCTTGAACAATGGGGAAATTTTACCGAGCTCGGTTTGGATAGATCTCGGCTGTGACGCCGCGCGCCTCTCTCTCCTCACCTGCTCACCGGGCGTTCGCAGCCTCCCAGCTCCCCGATGCCCCACTGCTCGCTTGTCGTTGGAAGTTGCTACGCACAGCAGACCAAACCTCCCGAGCGGGAAAAGAGCTCAGGGGAGCTCGGGGAGCCCGCGCAGGCCTGGGGAGGGAAAGAAGCCGAGCTTTTGGAGGATCTATGCAAACGAGCGCGGGGGACTCCTTACCCGCCAAGGTTGCCACTGTGCAGAGCTCCTCACTCCAGAAGAAGGCGACGGAGCCTCCCAAGTCCACAACCGAGACCTTGACTGTGCGGGGCCCTGGGCCTTATATAAGCTGAACTAAGCAATACATCACAGGGCGGGGCACCGCGCGGGAAACAGTGGGACAGCCCGCCAGTACCGTTTCTGTAGACCCGGAAACGCAGCTCTACAAGGACAAGAGCCTTGGTTACTTTGGGTGGATGCAGGTGGGGGTGTTTTTGGAGGGAGAGGGGGATCTTCTTCTTCTTCTTTTAAAGATTTTATTTATTTATTTGAGAGAGAGACAGAGCGAGGGGGGGGAGCATGAGCTGGGAGGAGAGGGAGAAGCAGACTCCCCGCTGAGCAGGGAGCCCAACGCGGGGCTCCAGCCCAGGACCCTGGGATCATAATCTGAGCCGAAGGCAGCCGCTTAACCGACTGAGGAGCCTGGGTGGGTGATTTTTTGACGCTTACAGTTCTCACCCTCCCCCCACTGAGGGAGGGAGATCCGGGCGCAACCCCACGTCCTCCAATCCTTCCTAGCCGGGCTCCAGCCCTTCCTCGGGCGGCCCAGGCTCCGGCGGCACGCTCCGCAGGTGTCTCCTCCATCACCTCCAGCCCCTAAACTCCGGTCGGATCGCGGCTGGGGCTCTGTTCCCGGGAAGTGAGGAAGTGGGAGCATTGGGTCGAGCGGGAGGCAGAAAATTAAGCCTCCGCTTTCTCGCGTCCTCCCCCCTCCCCCGCCCGCCGCCACTCCAGTTCGAGAAGTTTGATTCTGCCTCCTTTTGCGGGTGCTTTAATTTGTGAAGGGGGTAATGACCGGACCCCGAGAACGCCCGGGGGTGTGGCCCTTGGGGGAGCTCTAGCAGCCTCCGACGATGGTATTTTGGTGAAAGATAAGAAAAATTGTCGTTTCAATTCGTCTGTCCCTGCAGACTTCATACCCAGGTCTTGTACAACACCGTCAGTTTTTAGTTCATTCATCCTAATTTTATTCCTAAACATGTTCTGGGAGCTCTCCAAGGGTCTGGCTCCTCGCAGGACTCTCCGGACACCAGGGCGCGCACTGCCATGCGGGGCACCCGAGGAGCCGGGTGGGGGACTGATCTGAGCCCGCGCCCCCAGGGGCCTAAGTAGCACTTGGGGGCCCCTGGAGCACTCAGTCCTGTCCTGACTCCAACTGCTCCTCTCCCGGAGTGACCTCCTTCTGTCTTCCTCGGCCCTCTTAGAATTCTGGTAAATGTTTGTTTCTCCGTCTTTTCACTTCCAACTCCCCCGTCCGCCTGAAGGACCGCTTGAGCCCTCCCAGCAAACACTCCCACCTTCTCCCCAGGAGCTCCAGGTCTCTTGGGCTGAAGACCCTGAGGCTGCCTGTGGTGCCTGGGGCAGGCAGGGACTGGGCTGCCACAGTCTGGAGCCCAGGGCGCTCGCCGTTGCGCTCACTTCTCAAGACGGGTCAAAGATCAGGCTCAACCAGACCCTTTGGGCATGGGGTGAGTCCGAAGCTTTGAGATAAGGGGCTGGAGGAAGGTCATTCTAGGACTACAGGTTTCTGGCGAGTCTACCTCACTGCCCAAGTGTAAGCAAATCTGTCCCCAGAAAGGATGCGGTCATTCCCATCAGGGCACTCTGCAGGGCCGGGGCAGCCCAGGGAGACAGGATGCTGGCCAGGTACCAGAAAATCAAAGGGGAGGGAATGGTCTGAAGGACACCACCTGTGGTCATCTGTGGGGTCCTGCTTTTTTATTTTTTATTTTTTAAGATTTTATTTATTTGAGAGAGAGAGAGCTTGAGAAGGGGGGGCAGAGGGAGAGGGAGAAGCAGGCTCCCCCTGAGCCTCATGTAGGGTTCTATCCCAGGACACTAGGATCATGACCCAAGCCAAAGGCAGACACTTAACTGACGGAGCCACCCAGGCGCCCCTAATTTTTAAACCTATTGTCAAATATCTAAGGTCTATGGAAAGTACAAAAATAATGATACATTGAACACCCATGTATTCACCACCCAGCTAAATGATAAACCATTAGGAATACTTTTGTGTACCTCCCACAGGTCTCATTCCCTCTTCCCACCTGTCCCCTACTCACCTGATAACCAATACAAATTTCTAAATTCTGAGTTACAATCCTCATAGAATTCTGTATACTTTTATGGCATGTGTAGATGTCACTCATACATGAGTTTCACCCATTTCCATCACTTGAGCTGTATGTAAACAGTATCCTATTGTATGTAGTCTGCAGAACTTGCTTCCAACTCCTTAATGTTTTGTTTTAAAGATTTACCTAGATTTTTCTAAATTTTACCCATGTATCTAGATCATTTATTTACTCAACATTAAAAGTAAACCTCTTTGTTCTGAGAGGGTTTGCTCTGTCCAAGAGTAGGAAATGCCAAGAGCCACTATTGGTCACAAACACACACACACACACACACACATACACACACACACACAATCATTGAACTGAGATGTTCAATCCTCTAGGTCTAATTGCCATTTTAGATAAAACACAGGCATAGGGGGAGAAATCAAATGGCGCCACAAAGAGGCGATCAACTAAACCATGAATGTGAGAAGTTCAATGGGATAAATGAACTGGATTTTTTTTTTAATTTTTATTTATTTATTCGACAGAGATAGAGACAGCCAGCGAGAGAGGGAACACAAGCAGGGGGAGTGGGAGAGGAAGAAGCAGGCTCATAGCGGAGGAGCCTGATGTGGGGCTCGATCCCGTAACGCCAGGATCACGCCCTGAGCCGAAGGCAGACGCTCAACCGCTGTGCCACCCAGGCGCCCCAATGAACTGGATTTTTTACAAATAACTGGGGAGGAAAGAGAAGGCTCATGCTATAGGTTAAGAGAGATGTATGTCACCTAACAACTAAATGCAATATGTGGACCTTGTTGGGATCCTGATTTCAACTACAACATCAACAACAAAATGTAAAAACCAAACATAAAAATGTAAATAACCAAACAACCAACAAAACAAAAACTTGTGACAATCAGGGAATTTGGACAGTGACTGGGTATTAGATTGTAATAAGAAATGACTAAAAATTTTGTTAAATGTTTTAATGTCATGGTGCTTATACATTTTTAAAAGTCCTTATCTGATAGAGATATATGCCAACTAGGATTTGCTTTAAAAAAATCTAAAAGGGGCGCCTAGGTGGCTCAACTGGTTAAGCATCCAACTCTTGATTTTGGCTCAGGTCATGCTCTCAGGGTCATGGGGTCCAGCGCCATGTGGGGTGCCCTGCTCAGCATGGAGTCTGCTTGAGATTCTCTCTCTCTGCCTCTGCTACTCCCCCTGCTTGCTCTCTCTTTCTCTATCGAAATAAATAAATAAGTAAATAAGTAAAAACATTCCTTTCTAGGCACTGTATGTTTCCATGAAGGTAGAGAGATGCTTCAAGTCAGGACTACATCAATTTTATTCCTTTTTTTAGTGGGGAAACATATTGGTGACTGTTGTCTCAGAGAGTTGTGAAGTATATATTTCCTAGACTTCCGGGGGCTTGATTTTAAAGTATAAACTTGATGAATTCTGATATTATGCGAACTCATCCTCGTGCTGAAACTTTAAAAACATTTGAGCTGGAATTAGACTCAGCTACAGTGGAAACTTCGTAAATAAGTTTTAATGGTTTGTTACAGTAGAGGTTTTAGTAGAAAATTGGTTCAGAATATTATTAATCAACGTAAACAATGCGTTTGAGTTTCCTGTTTGAGGCCTTGAGTTGTGTATTATTTGTATTCTCTTAAATCTACTTGTAACTAACCATCAGAGTTATTCTGCCCTAGAATGGCTAGGTAGCATTTGGGGCTGATAGGTTGTCTGTCGCATCGTTCTCTCTGCAAAGGAAAGAAAGACATCATGGCAGTTAGTGTCTTCAGCCAATCCATGGTTTGCAGGTCTATCTAGGAGCTCTTTAAAACGGGATCTGTAAGCACTAAACAGCTTGGGGCAGTGGAAAGACCATGGTCCTTGGAGTCAGACTGTTTCGGGCACTGAAGCCCAGGGGAAGTTATCTGACTTCTTTGAGTTTCACTCTCCTCAGTGTAAATAGCACAGACCCGCCTCTCAGAGCATGCAATGAGCATTCGTAGAAAATACTTTATAATGTGATTCCACTCGAAAGGCAAGTGTGAAGAAATTCACTCAGCAGGGAAGTCTTCATTTTTAAAATAATTCTTAAAAAGCCAAAGCAAATGAATTTGATTAGATCTAAGGTCAGATTAAAGGTGGCTGGGGCTTTTAATTACGAACTGTTTCAAGGAGAAGAAACTAAGTCCAAGGTAGTATCAAATTTGAAACACCAGTGGGAAGAAGTCAATGAGCAAAGAGGACCAGGACCAGGGGGACACAAGAAGTTGAGTCTGAAGTAGGTTCTCCCTTCCCTGGCCCCCTCTTTGCTCTGAGCTCACATATTTCCTTTTATTCTGAGGTTTGTTGGTTTTTAAGATATATACGAATTATTTTGCATTGAGTATTAATTATTGTTATTTTAGTAAACTATTTTTTTAAGTAAGCTTGGACTCATGACCCCGAGATCAAGAGTCACTTGCTCCCCCCACTGAGCCAGCCAGGCACCCCTATTCTGAGGTTTTGAAACAAAACAAAAACAGTTTCGGTCCCTACAACAGCTGGAGAAGCTTTTGAATCCTCTCTGAAATAGAAACTGACTTGACCTAAAGAATGACTTCCTGCATGCATTGTACCCATTAAAGATCGAGAAATGACCCCAGAAGATTCCTAGGGCAGTGAAACTAGCCTGTATGATGCTACAATGGTGGACACAGGTCATTATACATTTGTCCAGACCCATACACTCTATGACACCGAGAGAGAACCCTGATGTAAACTGTGGACCTTGGGTGGTAATGAAGTGTGTGTGTAAGTTCATCAGTTGTGACAAATGTGCACTGGGGTGTGGGATGCCCACAGTGGGAGAGTTGTGTATGCATGGTGGTGGGAGGTATATGGAACTCTGTATTTTCTGCTCAATTTTGCCATGAAACTAAAACTAGTCTAAAAGTAATGCACACTCATTTGAAAATAAGCTTTTAAAAGGGAGGCACACACACAAAATAATAGTAATAAGGTGACTGACTTTACCTGGCTGATACACTTCCTGGTTGCGCTGTACCCATTAAAGACTAAATTACGTTGGTGGTATGGTGCTCAACTGCAGAATTTCCTCTTGTTGGTGGGGGTGCAAAATGTGTTACAGTCCCCTCACAGGATGTCTTCTTTTATTCTGGCATCTGTCAAGTCTGTTTGAATCATCTAGGGGTCTTGTTTAAAATGTAGATTCTGATTAAGTAGTTTTGGAGCTAGGTCTGAGATCCTGCACTTCTGAGAAGCCCCTAGGTGATGCTTGGAGAATTGAGAGAACATTTGGCAAACATGCATCCCCTTCCTTGCCTAGACTGCTGCCTTTGCTGCCTGCCCAGAGATTCCCTATTAAAGAATGGTTCCTTTGAATAGGAAATCCACTTCTCTGGTCAGTAGGATTCTCCTTTCTCTCAGTCTCGTTAGTGCTTTGCTTGAGGTTCTCATGGAAGAGGGCACATTCTTTGGCTATACTAGTATCTGTGTATATATCTTATTCCCTCACCCTGGCCCTCTCTACCTCCACGATCCTTAACCCTATGTGCTCATAGATTCCTCTGCTTTCCATTCACAGTCCTTATAACAACTCTAACTGAACCATTATTTACATCATTGCTTTTATGGGTGTCTTTCCTACTCAATCAAAAAGCTCCATGAGGCCAAATATCATGTCTATATTGCACAACACCGTATGTATTCCCATCATTGCCACAGCGGGCACATAGTAGGTGCTTACTGAATATTTGCTGAATGGATTGTGAGGTTCTTGGGAACAGAAACTTTGTATCCCAGCACAGGGCTCTGCACATAACAATTCAGTACATAATCGCTGTCCTAATGACAACAGTCTCAGGAATGTTCAACAACATGTTTGTCATTCACTCAAGTCATTCAACAGGAATCTACTGACTAGCTACTAGAAGTCAAGCCTGATTCTGTCACCAGAGATCTAATAGTATTTGGAGAACATAAATGTAAAAACAGTTCATTTCTTCAAGATGGAGTTCTCTATCCTTGATTTAAGTTCACCTGTTTTGCAGACCAACAGGTCCTGAAGGCCATGGTTTATGCCTTTATGAAGGTTTTTAAGTAAGGACGATTTTGGGGGGAGGAAGGTTTTCCTGTAGGTTTTAAGGTTTTTAAGTGTCATATTATTATTCAGGGTGGGGGAAAGATGTGGGGAAGGAAGACTGAAGGCACAGGAAGTAGTTGAGCGTGTTGCAGCCATGCAGTTGCGAGACGGTGGTGCGGGCTAGTGGAGTAGCTGCAGAGAAGAAGAGACTTGCATATGGGTGTGGAGATATTTAGGGAATAAAAGGAACAGGACAGAAACAGAAGCAAAGACGGACACATGGGACTGCATCAAACTTGAAAACGTCAGAGGACACAATCACCAGAGTGCAGAGGCAGGCTGCAAAATGGGAGAAAATGTTTGCAAGTCATAGATCCGATAAGGGGTTAATACCCAGAACATACAGGGAATGTCTAGAACTCAACCACCAGAAAATCAAATAAGCCGGTTCAAAAATGGGCCGAGCATTTGATTTGCATGATATACAAATTACTAACAAGCGTATGAAAAGATGTTCAGTGTCACTCATTATCAGAGAAATGCAAATCACAACCACAATGAGGTCTCACTTCACACCCATTAGGGTAACTACTATAAGAAAAACAACAACAAAAAGCAGAAAATAAAAGAAGCGTTGGTGAGGATTGGGAGAAATCAGAACGCTTCTGTGGTGTATGGGATTGTGAAATGGTACAACCACATGGAAACCAGTGTAGACGTTCCCCAAAAAGTTGAAAATAGAACTATCGTATGATTCAGCAATCCCACTTTTGGATAAATAGCCGTAAGAATTGAAAGCAGAATCCTGAAGAGATATTTGCACACGCATGAGCATAGCAGGAGCTATTCACAATAGCCAGGAGACGGAGGCAACCCACGTATCCCTCAACAGATGAACAGATAAACAAAACGTGGTATGTACACATACCATGGAACACCATTCAGCCTTAAAAAGAAGAAAATTGTGTCACATGCCATATGTAACATGACGAACCTTAAGGGCATTACCCTAAGTGAAATAAGCTAGTCACAGAAAGACAAATACTGTGCAATTCCACTTACACGAGATACCTAGAGTGGTCAAACTCAGAGCTAGAAAGCAGAATGCTGGTTGCCAGGGGCTGGGGGAGGGAGGAATAAGGAGCAGCTGTTTAAGGGCACAGAGGTGCAGTTTTGCAAGATGAAAAAGCTGTGATCTATTTCACAACAATATGAATATACTTACCACTACGGAACTGTAGATTTACAAACAGTTATGTTTTTATGTTATGTTATGTGTGTGTGTGTTTTTTTTTAACCACGAAAAAAAAAATGAACAGGAACTGTGATTGAGTGGTTGTGGTAGAAGGGGAACCGGAAGACTTACACTTGGTGGGTCTCAAGTTTGAGAAGAAGGCCTAGCATGGAACTACAGATATACAATCAGTCTGGAGAAATGGAGATAGAAGAGATCACCCAGAAAGGCCGTGCGGGAAAACGAGAAGAGAACATCCTCTTTAGAACAAGGGCTGAGGAATATTCCCATCCCAGGAAAAGGAAATGAAATGAGAATTTCAAGATAGCCTGCAAAGAAGATTGAGAATGAATGGAACACGGAACAGGAATGAGAGTGGGAGAGGGAGAGGGTGGGGTAGGAGGCGGGGAGAGACAGAGAGAATGAGAGAGAGAGTCCTATCAAGGAAGCCCAGGCAAGTAGGTGTGTTTCAGGGTGGAATGAGTCAACGGTATCAAAGGAGTGCAACAAAGTAACGACTAAAGAGTGTTCGTTGGTAAACTGTATATAGTACACTGTATATCATCGGTGATCTTGGCCAGGCTGCAAGAAGAGGGTAGTGGTGTCAGGATATCGTGGTGGGTGAATTCTCAGAGCCTACATGAAAATGAAGGCCAGAACATTCACAATCATACCCTTGTCTGATAGAGAGCCCCTTCATGAAGTTACATGTGTGACCACCTTGTATACCAAAGGATGTTTGAAGATTCTTTAGAAAAAGTCCCAGTTGAGACATCTAGCCTTCAAAGCTTTAAGGTTTTTTCCTTGTGTCTTGGAACCTCTAATTTAAGCACATTTCCTGTTAGTTCATTGCCAAAGAAACTATATGCAAACTGGAAACTCTCTTCCACGTATAAAAGGTCTTGAGTCTTTTGTCAGAAGAACTTCAGCAGACTCTACCACCGTGTCTTATCCTTTTGGGCCTTAAGGAAAATTACTAATTTGGTGATAAGTAAATTTTTGTTCTAAAAATAAAGAGAGATTTTGTTCCGTCCAAATACAAACCAAGAAGTTTGAGAAACTAAATGGAAGTGGAGAGATTTTCAAAGCATGAACAAAACCAAAATCAATCGAATAAAAAATCAAGAACTCAGATGAACCTGTGCAGAAAGAAAGAAAAAAAATCAGAAAACTCACCAAAGTATTTTTTAGGAGCATTGGCCCTTTTGGGGTTAGAGGAGAACTTTTTAAACTCAATTTCTGGAGTTCCTGCCGAGATGGTAATTTAGCACTGGCTCCTGGCTTGTATCATCAAGATCAACCCTGGAAGAATTACAGAGAGAAACATCATGGATCCTAGCATAGACCAGGAAAAGTCTGAGAGCAACCTCTGAAAGAAGGCTATTTTGAATGTGTGTGTGTGTGTGTGTGTGTGTGTGTGTGTGTGTGTAGTGGTAGTGTGGCCTGAGGCAGAGGGGCCTAGAATAACTGTAGAAGGTAATTAGGAGGAAAAAAGATTAGATAGATAGATAGATAGATAGATAGATAGATAGATAATAGATAGATGATAGATGATAGAATGGATGGATCGATAGACAGAATGGATGGATAGATAGATCGATCGATAGATATAGATAGGAGAGAGAGACAGAGAGAGAGGAGCGAGATTTGGGTTCTACTCTGCCTCATCTACCCCACCCCATACACACAATTGCCAGGAGCAATGGTGCAGGAGTCCACAGAGACAAAATCCGGGCAGTTGGGATGATGAGTTAGGGAATGTGTAGCCTCAGCCCTCCATCACCTCACCCTCCCTTCTCCAAACCCTCAGAGAGAATGATTCACTAAATAGGAAGTGCCCCTCTCCTCCACAATCTTTCTGGGGTACTGAAATAAAAGCCCTGCCCTTAAGAGTGGGCTTTGCTTGGGAGAGTGATACTAAACGGTAGTGTTTAACCATGATTTCCTGGTGTCTGGTTCTGTTCACACTAACGCTGGTTTCCTTCGTTCTCTTTGAGTCCATCCAGCTGATGTGAACTAGATCCGGCTCTTGGCACCGCCCCAGCAGGGTGTCTGGTACCTCCAGGGGAACCTGAGCCCCTCACAAAATCACAGCACCCCCTTCTACCAGACCACTTACCGAGAAAGGCAACAAAATGGGTTAGGTATCGTTGGAGGCGAGTTATTAGAATAGTCGGGCCAAGACTTTGAAATAAATGTAATAAATATAGTAAAAGACATAAGAAGACATTAGAAATATGAAACAAGAATGGAAATAATAAGAACCAAGTGGAACCATCAGGTAGGGAAAATATAATAGACGAAGAACACAAGAGATGAGATCACAGAATGCGGAGAGTAAAAACCCCCTGAGTTCGATCATCAGCTCGAGGACCTCTTACAGAAAGAAGCAGGAAAGGATAAAGAAATAGAAAACATAAAGCAAAGTTCAGAGATATAGAGAGTAGATAAAGAAGGATGATCTGGGGACACCTGGGTGGCGAAGTTGGTTGAGCGCCAGACTCTTGGTTTCGGCTCAGGTAGTGATCTCAGGGTTGTGAGACTGAGTCCTGTGTGGGGCTCCACACTCAGCCCGGAGTGTACTTAGGACGCTCCCTTGCCCTCTGCACCACTCCTGCTGTGTGCACTCTCTCTGAAATCAACCAATCTATCTTTAAAAAAGGGTAAGGGTGCCTGGGTGGCTCGAGTGGTTAAGTGTCTGCCTTCAGCTCAGATTGTGATCCTGGGGTCCTGGGATTGAGCCCTGCAACGGGCTCCCTGCTCAGTGAGGAGTCTGCTTCTCCCTCTTCCTCTGCTGCTCCTCCCTGCTTGTGCTCTCTCACGTGAGCTCTCTCGCTCGAGCTCTCTCTCTGTCAAATAAATATATAAAATCTTTGGGGAAAAAAAAAGGGATCATCCAGATAATGAGTCTCAGGTGGAGAGCAAACCACTCCCCTCCACAGTCCCACTTTTTCCTCTTTTTTTTTTTTTTTTTAAGTAGGCTCCACACCCAGCATGGAGCCCAACACCAGGCTTGAACTCAGGACCCCCTGAGCTCAAGACCTGAGCTAAAATAAAGAGTCAGATGCTTGGCCAACTGAGCCACCCAGGCACCCTCTTTTTCTCCCCACCTTTTCCTTTCCTTGACACACAAACACACACACACCAGGATATTAGTGGGAAAAATGGGTGAAATTTCAATAAGGTCTGTAATTTAATTAATAATAGTGGACCGATGTTCATGTCCTATTCTTACTCATTCTACCATGATTTTTATAAGAGGTTCATATGAGGGGAAACAGAGTGAGGGACCTAAGGAACTTGGTACTATTTTTACAACTTTTCTCTGTCTAAATTAGTTCAAAATCAAAATGTTTTTAACATTCAGTGTCCTACATTTTCCAGTTTGTTTTATTTTCTCCCACTTGTAAACCTACAGTGTCAATGTTTTAATTTTTTTTTTTTAATTCTGGAAAAACAAGAAGAGAAAACATAGATTTATCACCTACAAGCTGTTAGCATTGTGATGTATGTTATCTGGTCTTTTTTTCTAAAAAAAAAAAAATTATTTTTTTTTTTTTTTGCTGGTCAACCATTGAATAATAGCCGATTTTTTAACATTTCTTTTTGCTGCTCATCGAAGAGGCGACTCTAAGATCCCACCACAAAGATGTCTCTGCCCTCCTTCTGAAAATTGTCCAAAAGTGAGAATGAGAGAAGAAACAGCAGTATGTGCACCAGCAGACCTCAGCTTTGGTGAGGAAGGGCTACGCGCTGCCAAACGCAGGAGACGTGAGGACACCAGGGGAGAGAACGTGCTACTGGGTTTTGGCACAACCACCGAATGGTGAGTTCTCCGTGCTGAGCGGCTTACAGACCTTGAGGAGGACACTCCATCACCAGCTGTTTGAACAACCAGATAGGGTGGCAGAGGTGAGTTTCAGGAGTTTCCCTATCTCTGGGTTGACAGCAAGGGTTGCCAAAAGAGACACCTTATCTTTACAATCACTCTTCAGGGTTGAGAAACATCTGTGGAAGACAAACCGCCCTGCTGCTGCCCATATTTAGCCTTAGAAAAGAGGAAAGCTGGGGTGCCTGGGTGGCTCAGTCGGTTAAGCGTCTGCCTTCAGCTCAAGTCATGATCCCAAGGTCCTGGGATGGAGTCCCGCATCTGGCTCCTTACTCAGCAGGAAACCTGCTTCTCCCTCTGCCTGCCGCTCCCCCTGCTTGTGCACGCATGCTCTCTCTTTCTCTCTCTGGCAAATAAATAAGTAAACTCTTTATTAAAAAAAGAAAGAAAAGAAAAGAGGAAAGCTACACCAATCCTCATAACAGTTAGTTATAAAACCCTGTGCCGTGTTTACTGTGAATCAGGGAAACTTTAGGGTGTTCCTAGGTATTACGCTGGACCTGTCCCCGCAATATACTCCTGCAAGCAGTTCAGTCCAGAATACAAGGATCTAACCCCGGGGAAAAGCAAAAAGAAAATAACTAGAAAGCTCCTGGATACACATGAAGGGAGAACCTGGGGCTGACAGCTGGGCAGTGGCCCTAGAGGGTCCCCCCTCAGGATGCAAGGGGACTATGTCCTGAAGACAGGAAGTTTGAATTGATGTTACTAGATGGTATACTTTAATGTATTGACACTTAACTGTGATTAATAACAAAAACGAAACATTTCCTCGTTTGAGGCAGAGGATTTGGAGATAAGCTTGTGTCACATACATAGAAAACTAGACAAAAAGTAAGATGATTGTAAATTCCGAGCAAAGCAGAAAATTGTACAAGAAGTAAAGTGCACCCATAGCATATCACCCAGCCCAGCTGTGACCAGACAGCCGTAACAAGGCAAACGCTGAATATTTTTCTAACCCCAAATGGTGATATTGGCAGGATGTAGGGACAGGAAGCTAGGGAGGGAGTGTAATTGAACTAAATCTTTCAGAGACAAATAGATGATATCTATACAAAACTGAAAGCTGCACTGTTTGGAAATGGAGGTATATACCAAAAGAAATATCAAAGTGTTCACTTTTGGAAAGCAGGAAACTGCGGGGCAGGCAGGAAAGTGCTGATTTTATACTGAAGCCTTGCAGAACTATTTGACCAACTAGCCATGTGCGTATGCAACTCTGATTTTTTTTAAATTTATAAACATTCTTATTATAATTATCTGGAAAGTAGTAGGCAATGTGTTGTCTGCTATTATGGTGTGCTTTTCCCCATATAAACTGGGTCTCTCTCTAATCTGTGTTTTATAGTCCCATATTCTTGAATGTAAAAGGCCACACACCTGACAGTCCAAATAATAATAATAATAACAATGCCATCCTGACCTTCTTGCATATTCTAAGATTTGAGTTTTTTGGATCTGACATTTATTTTCTCCAAAGCAACTAGGGAAATTGCAGGGCTTGGGCCTGAAAGGTACTGACTCGGTAACACAAGCAGGTAACGTCCCTTTATAGCTGCAGAAAAGCAGGTATGACTCAGCTAGGTAAAGCTGTCTTTCCAAATGCAATTTCTAGCAAAGGAGAACTGTATAAACACCCGGACTTCAGAGACTGTTGCTGTGTCCCATAAAGCAAATCCCTAACTGCAAAAAGTCCGCTCTCCTGATACGTTGTTTCACTAAACGACAGGCAGCTCAGACAACATTTAAATTGACACCTGTTTTCCTGGATGGGCCATCCACTTACAAAGTTGCTCTTTCAAGCCCATAGAAGGAAAGAGAGCTCTTCTCTGTCTCCCATCTGCCTGGAGGTAATAAAACCTCTGCTTCTGCTTAGATTCTGAAGAGTCTGGGAGTTTGCATTTTGTGTAAATTAACATTTCTAACCCCGGGAACTACTGTCAAGCTAGAGGGCTGACCTTCCCGGCTTGTGTGGGCACTGGGAACTCTCACTCCACCCCCAAGCAACAAGGCGGAATCAATTCTCGTGCCAACCAGCACACGCTCTGCCCTCCCACAGGGGGCACCAGCAGGGCCGGCAGTGGCTTCTCCCCATCCCTTCCCATGACCTCTATTACCTTTTTTTTTTTTTTTTTTTTTTTAGTGTTAAGAGTTTATTTACAACTCTTCTTTGTTGTACAGAAATACGTAAGCTCAGTGTAACCAGTGGCTGTGGATAGTTCGGACTCATTCATGAACCATTGCTATCCGTACTAGAGCAAGAGAAAGCCTGCTATAAAATCAGTTTGCTGCTGTAAAATCCCCAAACTTGGTGGAAGGCAGAATGTCACAGGAGCTATGCTTTTTGGGTGGGGGCATAGGTATCCTGAGGTCCGAACTGCGGGCATTCTGTTTGTTTGAACAGCTGCCAACTTCCCACGAGCAGCCCAATCAATTCTAAAGAAGGTCCTCGTACTTTCCCTACCCAGACCCCAGGGGATATCCTCAGCCTACTTTTCAGCACCCCCTGCCTCAGGCTCGGCCCTAGAGGATTCCTTTCCAGCTCCCCCACCCACCATGAATAGATGGGAGAGGAAATCCTTCTTCGGGCAGGCCTCAGTCTGTGGGACTGTACCCGCAGAGTCTGGTCCATCTTTGGGATGGGCTACACAGGCTCTAGGGGCTGGCCCAGCCCCTACCCACCACACCCAATGCTGTTCTTCCAAGACAGTGACTCAAAGGCAATCATGTGGAATACAAGACTTTGTGAAATAATCTCAGGAGCCCATTCGTGTACCAGAGACCCCAAACTCACCTGCCTCACTCGGCTCCCAGAACCTCGGCTTATAGTGTGGCTGTTTCCTCTGAAATCTTTCACATTTTATGAAAGATTCTGTGAACCATGAGGAAATCTATTACCTTGGTATTCCAACGGATTAAGTTTTGGACCTCAATATTGGGAGGGAAACAGCCCGCTGACCTAGAAACCTCAAAGGTCAGTGCCAGAGTGCCTGCCGGCAGAACCACGAGACAAGGGAGGTGACAGAGGTGTCCTCCTCCTTGTGGCTTGGTTTTTCACTGCATTGGAGCGTCTTCCTTATCTCCATCCCCTTTATAGATGACAGGATCCTCCCGGAGATCACCGTGTAAGCTCCCGTCGGTGAGAAGCACAGCAGATGCCCCTGCAACGCCCTTCCCGCCTCTCTCTGCTCTCTGAACCTGGGGGAAGGAGGGACGTCCAGGAACGCTGGAGACTCACGCCTGACCAAGTGTCCTTGGACCTGTCCCTGCAAAGGGCCCTTCACCGTCACACCAGGCTGCCTCTCCTCTATCATCCCGAAGCCCCCCTCCCTTCTGTGTGCTCTGTGCTTCCCTTTGCCCTCCTTCTCCACCCACCCCACCCGCCCCCGCGGCCCCGGTCACTTCGTAAAGCCTCCACGCTGGTCATTCTGGAGAAGTCTCTGCAGAGTCTGGAGCCAGGAAGCTACCACCTGGGAGAGGAGCGAGGGCGGGGCAGCGCCTGTTGCCATGGTCCCCGTCCTGCTGAGGGAGCGTATTAAACCCCTGAGGGGTGCGGGAAAACGAGGTTTTGAGGCCCTGAGATAGGTTGCTGGAAGCCCACCGTGCAGGCGTCTCCGTGGAAGCACTTGAGCGCTCCAGTCTCCTTGTACTCCTGGGGGAGGCTGCCCAGCGAGGGTGGCACGGAGGTGGGGGCACCGAGCCACAGCAGCATCTACCCGATCTGGTCACCCACGCCTGTTAGGACAACAGCGGTGGCTAAGGTGGGTGGCCCTGGGGGGCCTCCCGCTGGGGCTCTCGCGCCTCCACCCCTGGGGCGCTTCCAGCGGATGGGTTCCTGTTTTCACTTGCCCAGATGTGCCCTGTCCACCGCCCAGGGAAGGAGGAAGTGAGCGTGGGCGCGGTGCGGAGGAGGTAGGAAATCGAGCCTCGACTCTTCCCCTTTCCCTATGGATTAAATTCTTTCTTTAATATATTTTATTTATTTGTCAGAGAGAGACAGTGAGAGAGAGAGAGAGAGAGAACAAGCAGGGGGAGCAGCAGGCAGAGGGAGAAGCAGGCTCCCAAGTGAGCAAGGAGCCAGATGCGGGCCGATCCCCCATCCCGAGATCATGACCTGAGCCAAAGGCAGCTGCTTAGCCTACAGAGCCACGCAGGCGCCCGTTATTGCTGAAATTCTTAAAGCAGGTGTGTCAAAGGCAGAGTTTCCTAGCCACTCCAGGGAGCTGGGATTCCGAGATAGATGGTGAAAGCCCTGGTGTTGGGGTTCAGGGAAAACAAAAATGAGCAAGTATTTCCTGGACACTCTAGTGGTGCCAGGCTCGGAGCCAGGCACCCTGGTGGGACTCCAAGAAGGCAACAGAGAAAGGGCCCGGGAGCAGAGCTGATTGACCCCGTGCCTCCTGCGGACCACACACATGGTGGGGGCTCCCCAGTGGTTTAGTCCAACCCTGGCTCCAATTGCTGCTCTCACCGGCACCCTCCTGCCAACCTGCCTTGCAACCTCGTGTACGAAAGTGTCTTCATTTCACCATCGCCCGCTTTCCTGCCCAGAAGCCTTACGGTCCCTAAACACACCGAGGCCAGATGGCCACTGTTCCCTGGGGGGAACTGCAATTTCATTAATGCCAATGTATCCACTGTCTATGGACATTGAGGTTACTTCCATTTAGGAAACGATCACGAAAAGTGTTCTTTCCCTGTGAAAACCAGCACAGCTCAACATCCAGATACGATAGCACTAACCTTTCTATTCACACACCTGTTAGGTCCTACCTTACCACACAATCCATTTTCCAAAATACAAAGAATTCAGCCCATTATTCTGGCCTTTGGAATGGGTACAGAAAGAATTATCCAACCTGTCTTCCAAATCACAGATGAAAATTATTCTAGGAATTCTGGAACATGACAGATGTAAGGAGAGAGTGAGAGAGCCAATCGAACATTCAAACTTTCCTAGGGCAAAGGGGAAGGTTGACAACTCAGGGAACATTCAAGTCTTTCTTTTATATGGAGACTTCATTGTCACTGCTAAGATCCCTAGCTGAACTGACACCCCTAGAGTTACCAGCTTAGGACTCTTCATAGTACAGGACCAGCCCCAGCATCTCTGGGCCCCTGCCTAAGACACTGGTTTAATGAAGCCATAATCCATGCACTTGATGAGACATTCCCGGGCTGTCTGAACCACTGCTGCCTTCTTCTCATCTGGTTCTTGTTTGCCCACGACAGTCAGGATCTCCAGCAGCTCACTCTCCACCAGCTTCTTGGCCAGCTCCGCGTCGGCTGCCAGCAGATTGTAGGCAATGACCAGGCCCCGGTGCTGGACTGACAGCCGGTCGTGCAGGCAAAGCCGCTGGAGGATCTCCAACCACTGAGTTGTCTGGAGGGGAGAGGTGGATAAAGAAGGATTAGAGAAATCAGTGGAGGGACACAGATTGGACATTTGGGACAAGATAAACAGAAGGCAGGCACATATCTGGCTATGTGTATGGGACTCAGCATACGCCTACCTGAGCCCATTGGGACTAGCTGGCAGATGCCCACCTCCTTACCACAGCCAGGGTGGGAATCTGAAACCTAGAAGGAACTTGACATAATCCAATCCCTTTCATTTTATTAGTGGAGGAACTGAGGTCAAGGAAGGGGAAGTAACTCAGCTATGATCACACACGTGAAAATAGTAGAGAATAAACACCCACACGTCCATTTATTTTTTAAGCATCTGGAGAAGCAAAGGGACAGGCCCACTGCATACCTGATTAGAATGGGGATGGAGGGTGTTCAGAAAGGAGGATTCTAACCCTGGGCACATGGGCAATGCTTGCTTCTGCCAACCCAAGTGCTCTTAGAGACATGAGCTCCAGGCATGCCCTGGGCTTGCACTCCACCACTCCTGACTTCAGCTGGATTTAGCACTGAAGTGGAGCCTCTCCCCATCCCTCCTCCATCCCTCTTCTCCATTCCCAGTTGTGAAGCAGCCCACCCGTAGTTGCATGGGGAAGACAGGACTCAAGAGCATCTGATCACCCCAACAGACAGAGCTGGAGCTAAGAATAGAACTAGGAGGTTTGACTTTTACAGCGTTTAACAGACACACGTGAGCAGCAGAGTAGAATAGTTATTGGTATGGGTTTGGGAGTCAGAGAGACCAGTGTTTAGGTCCCAGCTTAGCCACTTACCAAATATGACCTTAGGTAATTTTTTTAACCTAAGTCCCAGGAGCCCCTCCGTCATCTGGTATACCTACTTGTTCGCATTGTGATGATTTAGTGATATGGCGGATGGACAGAGCTTAGCACAGGGGCTGGAGCATAGTAAGAGCTCAATAAAGAGAAGTGGACAGAGATGATGATTTTAGCCACAAATCCAAGGATTTCCCCTTTGCTTCCTTGTACCTGTTACCTCACCCTCCATTTGTCAACGGGAACAGCTTCCTACATGCACCACTCTTAGGTGAGAAGACAGGCACAGAGGGGAAGAAAAGACAAATTATTGGCTTTTTGGCTTCTAAGCAGATTTTGTCAACTCTGCACCCGAGTCTCCTAACACAAGAAAGGGAAATGAAAATTCACCTAGCTGAGGTTGGGTTCAGGGGAAGGTTTAATGCTGATGGGTAATATAACAGGTCCTGTGCCGTTGCTCCCAGGCACAGAAACATAACCAAAACTTCAGAGCCCCTTAGGAAGAAGGAAGACATGGCCAGGAGAGGGTCAGCAATCCTGAAGGATTCCAATCCCTTCCCAACTACCTGGTGGTGTGGCTTTGAGCTAGTTACTTTTCTGCACTCAGTTTTCCTCTGCAGTAAATAGGGATAATAATAACCACACCCACCACCCAGGGTTGTTGGGAGGATGGAAGAACTTAATAAATATAAACATTTAGAGCAGCACCTAAAGTCCTGGAAGTGGGCGAGTCACAGAGTGCCCTGTGGGAGTCTGTTGACAGAGGTTGTGTGACCAGTTACTTCAGCAGAGGCCAGTAGGGTGGGGGTTTCAAAGTGTGGTCTCCAGGCTGGAAGCACCCCATCTAGTCTACTGATTCAGACTACCTAGGGGCAGGATTTTAGCCAGCCCTCCGGGTGACTCACACACCTTGCAGTTTTGAGAAACTTGCCTTAGGGGGAAATGCTAAAACCCAAGGATCAACCAGGAAGAGCTAGTCCGGCAGAGAGACCCTTCTCTGCTGCCAGATGGCACAGAGAACTCAGAGAAGGCGTGCGTGCAAACACAGACACACACACACACACACACCCTTAAACTGACTATCTAAAAGATCCTGCCAGGGGCACCTGCGTGGCTCAGTGGGTTAAGCATCCGACTCTTGATTTCAGCTCAGATCATGATCTCAGGGTCGTGAGATCCAGCCACGCTCAGTGGGGAGTCGGCTTGAGGTTCTCTCTTTCCCTCTCCCTCCCCGCCGCATGTGCTCGCCCTCTAAAATAAATAAATAAATCCTTTAAAAAAATAAATAAGAGCCTGTCTTGAAAGCAGGCTTGAGTACATTCAAATTGAGGTGCCTACATCTTTTGCCTTCAGTGGAGATGATGCTCGCCAAGGAAGCTCAGTTTGGTGAAAATGAAGACATTTTCACTTTGCACCGCCATGCTCGTGATTGTGTATATACCGCTTTGCCAAGACGGCCACAGCCCCACCCAAGGATCTGATCATCATGTTCACGTAAGAGAATCTGCCATCTCTGGGGCGCCTGGGTGGCACAGCGGTTAAACGTCTGCCTTCGGCTCAGGGCGTGATCCCGGCGTTGTGGGATCGAGCCCCACATCAGGCTCTTCCACTATGAGCCTGCTTCTTCCTCTCCCACTCCCCCTGCTTGTGTTCCCTCTCTCGCTGGCTGTCTCTATCTCTGTCAAATAAATAAATTTTAAAAAATCTTTAAAAAAAAGAATATTTAAAAAGAGAATCTGCCATCTCTTTGCCAAACCACAAGTTCCCTACGGTATCCCACCAAGTCCACGCTCCTCTCGGGGAGGTCAGGGGCTCCACAGCAGTAGCTAGGGTTGCGGTCTTCCTTGTTATCATTCTGAAGTACTAAGCCCCACCGGAGTCACTGGGTGAAACTACAGTCGGAGGGACCCGAGTTAATTCATGTGGGGAGTCCCCACAACAGATGAAAGGGGCCACACAGTGTAGATCCCCCTTTAAGGTGGGAGGAACAGATACCCAGGGACCTGGGAAGTGTTAGCCCGGAGGCTGGCCTCCCCATGGAGGATCACACAAGGCAGTCCCCCTCCTGCCCCCGGGACCCGCTCTCACCACTTGGGTCATCTTGAGGCACAGTTTCTTATGTGCTGCCGTCAGCATGGCCAGCGCCCCTGCGGCTGCATTCTGCACCTTGTCATCGTCCTCCCCGCAGAGCAGCACCACCAGCTTCAGCCGGTCATTCCCATCAGCCAGGAACCTCTCCTGTACCTATGGGAAGGAGGCGGGTACGTGGCTCAGAGAAAAATGCCCCCACCTGCCAGCCTGGAGAGGAAAAGAGGCATCTGAAGCCATGTTCTCTGACCCAAGATTCTTCGGAGCTTTCCTTTGAGCAGCTCACCCATGCCACCTCCCCCAGGAAGTCTCCTCTGATTAGCTGGATAAAGGGGCTATAAACTCCTCCAGCTACAAAGTTAAAGAGAGTCAGGGATTCTCCATACAGCATGTGCCACCACCCCTGTTTGCGTTCAGCTACCTACACCAGGGGAAAGGGCAGGCCCATGACCCTGAATGGTAGATGTTGCCCAAAGAGGCATGTTTCGCTTCCCTTTGGGGAAGCCTGATATTTTTCTCCCACAGCAGATGGGCCTCCAAGGTCTGCCATAAAATGACTTTGCAGTCTCTGAAGGCACAGGGGTTGGGCGAGAGCAAGGAATAGAGCGAGAGCTGCTGTACCATTCAACAGGAGAGGGATGAACTTCCCAAGGACCCCAAAGCCAGGAGAAGAGCCTCCTAGGGCCCAGGGCCCTGCCACGTCTCAGAGCTCATTGATCCCCACCACCACCTGCTCTACAGTAAATTCTCGCTGGTCAAATTTAAGGGCATTTTGTTGGGTCGGCTTTCCTAGAAGTGGAGCTTTAAAAGGGTCAAAGGTTGGGGTTCCTGGGTGGCTCAGATGGTTAAGCGTCTGCCTTTGACTCAGGTCATGACCTCAGGGTCCTGGTGACTGGGAAGCAGATACCCCCAAAGGACTACATTCCCCAACTCTCGCATGTAGATGTGGCCATAAACTAGTTCTCATCATGGAAGGTGAGAGGAGGTGAGAGGTGTCACTTCCAAGCCACCATGGCGGAAAACTATAGGGGCTTTTCCTGCGGTCTCTCTCCCCATTCAAATGAAGACCACTCCCAGAGTGGCAGAGAGGGAGACAGTTCTTTTTTACGGTGGGGGTGGGGGTGGGGAGATAGTTCTTGATGGTTGAAGACATCTGGATCCTAGTCATTGCTTAGAAGAAAGCCACTGGGTCCAAATGTGAGCGAGAAGTGGTGTGAACGGGAAATGAATTTCTATCCTGTCGGGACCACTGTTTATTTTGACGTGGGTCATTGTAACCACTGATGTTCCCAGGGGAAGCCTGCTCCCCCTTCCCATCGCCTCTCCCCTTCTCTTTCTTTGGATATACTCTCTTCTCCCAGGAGGCTGCCAGCCCCCCAGGCCAGCCTTAGGCCAGCTCCCCAGTGGAGCCTGTTTACATTGCTTGCTTGATTGATTGATTGATTGATTTGATTTGATTTGATTTGATTTATTTTACTTCAACAGGCTTTCATGGGTTGGATTTTCATCCTCTACCAGTGGGAACATCCAAGACCTTGAGGTAAGAACTGAGAGAAAAAAGAGTGGGTCTCCCACTAAGCCCTATATGAAGGCCCAGAAGGGCCATTTAGCCTGGCCCTCATGTTCGTGAAGGGCCTCAGATGAGGCCCTATTCTTACCTCTAATGACGTTATACGCACAGGCATAGCAGTACTCTGGCAGGACGGAAAGAAGATATTCATTCACCATATGCTTATAATTTCTCCCCATAACTGGACCATGAGGTCATTGGTATGTTCTGAATTCATTTTATTTTTATAAATCCTATAATTACTCTGTGAAGAACACAGTTATACTGCATTGCAGTTTCCACGGAAACAGCAATAGTTCATTAAATGTTAACATTTAAAATATTCTAAAAATGTTTGTATCCGTGTTTGCTTTTCCCCATTTTTTATAAATGGGGAGCTTCGATAAATATAAGTAGTCTAGCCTCTTTTGGCCTCTGAGAAGCCCTGGTCTTATATCCTTCTCTGCTATGAGATTATTCAGACATAACAACTTAGGGAAACGGTACCTTCCATCTCACCCAGCTCAAGCTAGGGGTCAAACCTCCAGCTATGAACAATACTATTTTGTGTGTTTTCCTTTGTCTCCTTGGTGCATGCGTTCCTCTCAGGGTCCCTACAAGGAAGGGGGCTGCAAGCCAGAAGAGATACAGGGGTTCCTGGGTTCTCTGGCAAAATGACACCCTTTTTTTTTTTTAAGATTTATTTATTTATTTATTTATTTATTTATTTATTTATTTATTTATTTGATGGAGAGAGAGATGGCCAGCGAGAGAGGGAACACAAGCAGGGGGAGTGGGAGAGGAAGAAGCAGGCTCCCAGTGGAGGAGCCCAATGTGGGGCTCGATCCCAGAACGCTGGGATCACGCCCTGAGCCAAAGGCAGACGCTTAACAACTGAGTCACCCAGGTGCCCCCCCCTTTTTAAAAAAGATTTGGCAAAATGCTACCTTAACACCACTGTAAGCCCCAGTCTCATGCCAGGCCCTGCCATGTGGCTTGACTCTCCATGCCAAGATCACTCCCCACCCCCCTCCTGAGCCTGCCCCCCCATCCCGAGCCCGCCCCCATCCCGAGCCCGCCTCACCTCCTTGTTCACCACCATATTGCACATGCATTCAGTGGCCGCCTGCCGTAGCTGGTCGTGATTCTCGAACATGTAGTTCTCAATGTCAGGCAAAGCCCTCTCCTTAAAGATCTTCTGCCTAAGGTGTGAGAGGTGGGGAAGGAAGGCCACTGAGTCCTCTGCAGTGATGATTTGGAGTTTTTGGCCACCCAAGGGCCAGTCCGCCCTGCTGATGGTTCCCTCCTACGTCCTCAGCCAGCATGGTTTGGATGACATCGATCCCTCCCCCCAGCTCCGGGAAGGGCACCAATGGGCATAAATTAAATGACAGCATAGCATTCTGGCCATAGCCATGGGGTCTGTGATGAATGTGTTCCTAGGCTGGAGATTCTTCTGTATTATTGCTGCAGAAGAGAAATTCTTTCTCTCTCTCCCACTGGACGTGAAGCCAAGAAGTTGTGAGGTCTGGAGCGACCCTTGTGATCGTGACAGAGGCAAAGAGCCCATTTGAGAATTAAGACAACACAGGCAGGAGGAGTGGACAGAAGTAGGAGAGTGGGGAGTAGTAGGGAAAGTAGAGAGGAAAAGAAAGTACGAAAGTGGGAAAGCCTGCATCAAGCCGCACCTGCATCTGGTCGCCCCAGACTCTTATTTACATGAGTCACTGAATTCCCTCTACGCTTAAACCAGTTAACAGTTGAGTTTTCCGCCTCTTGCAGCTGAAAGAATCGCAACCCAATTCTCTCCCCCATCCCCTGGCTCCCAAGAAGGAATCCCCATCCATCCAGCTGGGTATTTTTTTATTACTTTAGTCAGAGAGAAGTGTCTTTATAATCTTCTTTGCGTTCACTACGTGCTAACTCAAATCCCTCCCACTGCGGGTGTCTACCCACCTCCTTTGATCCTGTCCTCAGAGGAAAACACACACGCTATATGTGAAACTTCCACCAAACCCTTTCTGGGGCTCCTCCCTCCCCACCCCACTCACCGGAGTTTGTCACTCCGCCCAGACAGATTGGTGAGGCCCAGGAGAGCCTCGTAGTTCTGGAGCCCGTCCCTCTGTGTGTCCAGGAGACTCACGAGGGGCCGCACCACCTCATACACCTGTGTGGAAGGGTCAAGGAATGGGTCAGGCGGAGACCATGTGCCCCCAGACCCTACCATTTATAGGTGCCCAGCTTTAGAATTTCCAAAATGCTTGCCCGCCCACTGTCTTTGCAGCTTTCACGATGACCCTGAGAGGCAGGACTTTTCCCCTTACTTTGCAGACGAGGTAACCCCAGTTTCTAAGAGGACAGTCCTGTTCAGTCAGAGGCAGAGCCAAGCCTGGAGTCCAGGCACCTCCAATTCACAGCAGTCTCTGTGATGGCACTATGCCCCCTCCCAGGCTGGGGGTAGGGCGACAAGGAGAAAGGCCCCTAGGAAGAGAGGAGACTCCTCCCATTGCCCCATCCCACCCACCCCAGCACCGGTACCCACCCGTTCCCCCGGGAAGGCGATGTCCGGGTTAGAGACGGCAGCGATCTTTGCCAGAGCGTGGGCTGCCTTCACCTTGCCCACGTCTGTGCCCTCCAAGGCCAGGGGAATCAGCGCCTGCAAGAGAAAGCACGGTCACTCGTCCGTCACAGACCTCCAGAAGCCTCTCTTCCCATCCCGCCTCTCCAGCCGCTGTCTGCTTCTGCAGTACAAGCAAGCCTCGAGCACCACAGAAAACGATTACATCCAGAGTCACAGGGTCCCTCCCCTGCTGCCCGGCACACTTCGAGGTCCTCTCTCTCCACCTACACGCTCCGGCGCCCATCCACACTGCTGTCTCTCGGACAAATCAACACACTGACTTTGTACTCCCTGACTTCAGTCACACCTGATCATTCCAGCAGCCACCTCCTGAGCAGGGACTAGCAGCCAAAACTTTAAGTGTAGTTTTCTGTAAACCTTGTGACATCCTGCAGAGTGATTGTGCAATTTTTCTCCCATGGGAAACTGGTTCGGGGAGAATGAGTAATTTGCCCAAAGTTATGCGGCTAAAAAGGGGACAAGCAAAGACTCAAAGACAAATCTTCTACAGTGAAGTCCACGGCCTGTGCACCTGTGCCATGCTTCCTTCCAATAGCAAGGAGGATAAATGGGGTTCCACACCATGAAATCAGGCAGAAGTCAGTTTGGGGCCATAAGCACAGACAGGACAGATACCTGAATGACAGTATTCCAGGAGCCTGGGTTGGGGCATGGGGTACATTATTGTCGGGCCAGGCAAAGAGCACATGCGCACGTATACACACACACACACACACACACACACACACACACACGTGCTCCTCCCCAGTGGATCACCTTGTAGGATAGCAAACCCTATCCCACCAATCACCTTGCCACCACCTTGAGCCACGATGGTTCCTCGGTCTTTGGGGTTATCGCAGAGTGCCAGGAACACCCTGTAGGGCAAGGATGAAGGACACGTAATGTACACCCTTCCCAGGCATCAGCAGGCCAGCAGTCAGACCTGGTGAAGCCCCGGAAAGTGCTGCACCTTCCCTGGCATGAGCCACGCTGGCCAGATCCTGCCATGGATATAAGGAGCTGGAGAGAAAGTGAAGCCAAGTGAGGCTGCAAAGAGCCACCCCCTCCCTATCTGGGGGGAGAACAAATGGCTTCTTGCTGCCCATCAACCAGGAGAAAATCATCACCACAGATGCACCCCAGGACCTCTGTGATCTGGCCCTCATCCCCCTCTCTGGTCTTACTAGCACTGCTCTCTCCTGTGTACCCCACACTTCAGACATATTGCAGGAGAACCCCATCTCATTCACTCCTTCTCCCTCTGTCCTCAGTGTCTATAGATGCTGTCCCTTCTGCCCGGAACCCTTCCTCCCTGGCATTTGCATGGTTCTGTGTCTCCCTTCATGGTTCCACTGAGTTGTCACATCCTCCAGGAGGGCTTCCTGGCTTGCCCTCCCACCTACCTCCAATCTGGCTGGTGGGTGCCTGCTTGTGCTCCAACCAACCCTCTGTGTTTCCCCCACTGTATCGTAACTGTGAGCCTGTCTTCCTCCTCGTCTCACTGCACAGAAACTGTGCCTTTCTTCTGTGGGATAGCAGGTGCCACACAGGGCCTGGGAAGCAGGTAACCAGGATGGACAGTGACCTCTTTCCACCCGATGCAAACGTTCAACTGTGATACCTGCCCCACCATGCCACTTTTCGATGTTGATCCCTTTCCGTCTCCACTCCAGGCCCCCTGAATGGCTCATTCGCTCATTTATTCCCCTACCATCCCTATCCCCACCCAGCCTCCGGGCCCCAGTCCCCTCAGACCCCAGCCCTGGCCTGCTGCAGCCCCACCTGGCCAGCAGCTCTTTGGTCTGGTCGGTGAGGATGGCACTGTCAGCTTTCACCATGCAGGCCAGCGTGGAGGTGACCCCCGCCTTCAGAAGCCGCTTCACACGCATGTCTATGAAGTCCTTCTTGTCCTGGGGAGACGAAAGGGGGGCAGTGGGGAAGGAGCCTGGGCACCAGGCCAAACTGTATGGGAACTAAAGGTGGTTCCTGACAACTAGTGGCAGGCTGAATAATGTCCCCCAAAGATGTCCACGCCCTAATCCCCAGAACCTGTGATTGTTACCTTACACAGCAAGAAAAGGACTTTGTGGATAGGATCAAATCAAGGATCCTTAGACAGGAGATAATCCTGGATTATCTGGGTAGGCCCAATATAATCACCAGGGTCTCAGTAAGAGAGAGGCAGGACGGTCAGAGTTAATAGAAGAAGATGTGACAACAGGAGCAAAAGGTTGGAGTGATTTAAGGTCACTAGCCAAGGAAGGTGGCTTCTAGAAGCTGAAAGAGACAAGGAAACAGATTATCTTCTCAGAGCCTCCAGAAGGAACCAGCCCAACTGACACCTTGACTTTGGCCGAATGGGACTGATTTTAGACTTCTGACCTGGAAATAGGTCAGCACTGGAAGGTTTAGAACTGGAAGATAATAAATTTGTGTTGTTTTAAGCCATTATGTTTGTGGCAATTTGTTACCACAGCAATTGGAAACGCATATACTCCTCCAGATTCCCTTTGCCCAAACAATAGCCAAGGGGGTGTCTGGCATGTTCTCCTCTTCCTTGCCCCTCTCCCCCACTCCCAGCACAGAGCCCGAGCAGCTGGTGTGGCAAGAAAATCATCCCAAAGATTCTTCATTCACAGAGAAGTGAAATTAAAGAGATCATCCAAAAAGCTAGATGATCCATATATTACTTTTTTTTTGCAAAAGTTTGGCTTTTCATTGGTGGGGGGAGGATATTAGGGGACTTAGGTAGGAGGGAGAGGGGATAGAGAGCAGATAAGTTGACATAACAATGGATTGGGTTGTGCTAGAAATCCAAAATCAGCCCCAGGGTTGAACAGTCTCTACAGATAGTTCTCGAAGTAGCTGGGAAGAGGCTGGCAGCCGTGGGCATCTCTAGACACCAGATTTGAACTTTACAGCAGCAGAAAATGCTATATACTTTTGCCTGCATGAAACACTATGCAGCTTTAAAAACTGATTCAGAGAATGACATAGCAGGTGACGGGGATTAAGGAGGGCACTTGTCGTAATGAGCACCGAGTGCTGTACGGAAGTGTTGAATCATTAAATTCTACACCTAAAACTAATATTACACTGTGTGCTAACCGGAATTTAAACAAAAACTTAAAAAAAATAATGGCATAGCAATATGGAAAACACCTAAAGTCTTTTCCCGAAATTAGGCGCAAAATGATAACAACATTCTGATTATAACTATGAAAAGAAAAAAGACGCATAGAGAAAAACAGCCTCTGGTAGGTAATATAATACGCCAAAATGCTGACAGTGGTCAAGGGGAGATGATGTCATTGTGAGTGGTCATTTTCTTTTCTCTGCTGTCCACCTTTTTGTTTGTTTTGCAGTGTGGTTATATTACTCTATTTAGAAAAATCTAAATCTTTTACAGGCTGGAAATACAATGCATTTCATTCATATTTAAACCACATACAAAGCATACCGTTGAGTCCAGGGAATCCCTGGGGAGGGCCCCAAGGGGATTTGTGACATGCGGCCTACTGCCGACTGGCATCTCTCCCCCTCTCATTATTCCTACTTAGCACCCATATCCCCAAATCTAGATATCCCAGGAAACAAAATTTCTGTAAGCGTTGGAAACATGAAATACACTGTCTGATGTCCATGAAACCAACAACACAAACGTTCATCATGGCTCCGTTTGATTTTCAGACTACAAATGGTTACAAATGGTTGGGTCCTCACCCCCCCACCTTAAGTAAAATATTAAACTAAGGGGGGAATGAGCACCACCTAAAATATTAAACTAAGGGGGGAATGAGCACCACCTATCGTGGGGGAAGTTTATCCATGATCCTCTTCAGTTTCTCTGAGTCCTATTCCCAGTCGTCCCAAACACACACACACACACACACACACACACACACACACACACACACACGCAGCACCCAGACATCACTATCTTTCCGTTCCCCTCTCTGGCAGCCTGGCGGGACAGGCCCCTCCGGCGTCATCCCTAGCCCACCTTAGGGTGCTCCTCGGGCACGTGCTGCTTGGAGAACTTGGCGAGCTGCACCAGCTCGGGGATGACCTCCTTGACATCGTAGCTGTTGGTGCAATTCACCAGGGTGGTGGCCACCGAGTACAGGATGGTCTTGTCCGCTGTCTGGAGTTACAGGGTGGGGAGAGAGGAGGAGATAGGCAGAAAGGAAACTTTAGAACAGATCTCTGCTTCCAAGACGGCCCCCTGGCCGGTCCGGCAAGTTGGTTTGGGAGGAGTGTGGTTTGTGCAGCCCAACCTGGAGAAGAGCAGGTGGCAGAAGAGGGAGGAGGGAAAAGGAACTGGCTCTGCTTGTGCAGAGTGGGCAGAAGTTTCTCCGACACCTGCAACAGCACCCCTGAGAGCATGGGTGGGGGGCCCCCTGAGTACGCGGCTTACTCTGTGCCTATTTCCAAAGCCCAGTCTGACATGCTTTGCTGTGGAATGGGGTGGGGGTGGAGTAGGGGCTGGACACGTCTGGTCTGGCCTTGCTGGAAACTCCCTCCCTCCCCACCTCCCTTTGGTGGTGGAAAAGAGCCAAGACATTAGCCCAGCAGAGGAGGAAAGGAGTCTGGGAGGCACTGGGAAGGAGGAAGGGGCCCAGAAAGGGCTAGGCACTGCCTCTCAGTCCCTCAAGACCTCACTTCCTGAGGGTCCCAGGAAAATAATACCATCCTCTTATTCATCTTCCCACTGCCTGGAAACCATGAAGAGTCATGAGCCCATTTTATGGTCAGGTAAAACAAGGGCCAGACAGGGGGAAATAACCAATCTGTTTTACACAGGTAGGAGGGCCGGAGCCAGGGTGAAGACACAGCAGTCCCATTTCCCAGGTTCAGCAGAGGACCATGTGAGCCTGAACCCAGGAGACCTTCCCTGAGGCCAGAGGTCAGGGCCACGCTTGCCTTAGCCAGCTCAAACATGGCCTGCAGGGCAGGGATGTCCTGGACAAAGTCGTCTTTCACGTCGGCATCCAGAGTGAGGTAGGCCAGGCCCTCCACTGCCCATCGCCGGGTCCGGGTATCTATGGACGCATTGCACAGCCACCTGGAAATCGGGGAGGAAGAGTGCTGGGCATGGATGCTGGGGCTCGGGTCAAGAGAGTGGGCCGTTTCAGGGTGGTGGGTAGTAGGTGGGGGGCCTTTTACAATGTGGCATCCGCTAGAGTGCATCCCAGAGAGGAGGTGGCGGGCCTGGGGAAGTAGGACCCCCTTACTTGCGACACTGTTTGGCCAACTTCTCTGTGGCCCCTTCAGCAAACTGCCTGAGGCCGTAGTCGGTGCCTCCCGCGGAGCCGAGCTTGCAGAGTCCCTGCGGGGGGAGGGAGACGCTTGTAGAATCAGACACACTTGGGGACAAAGGGCCTTGCTCAAACAGGTCCCTGTGGCTGAACACCTTTCCCCTTTATCCTTGCCTGGATAAACTTCTATGCCAGCTACAACACCCAGCTCGGGTGTCACCTCTTCCAAGATGCCTTCCCTGAGCTCAGCTTCTAGGAGAGGGTGGATGCTCACGAAGCTGGACTTTTTCATCCTGCCCCTTTCCACCGCCATTCGGACCCCACTGATGTTTTGTGTCTGCTGTTTTGAAGCATAAGCACAAGACAATACTCATCTTATCTGAAACGGCAATGGTGAAGGTTATTCTCGCACAAAAACTGGCCCAGAGCGCAGACCTTGTGGGTAGCGAATTCAGAGGTGCAGAGTTTTACCCAGGAGAAATTGCACTCTCATTAGGAAAACATGCCTTCCACAAGAGAAAACTCATGATGGCAGAAGCTATAATTAGTTCTTTAAAAATGGGTATAAACAGAAAAACACATCAGTGGCTCAAATTGTCACTGTAATTGTTCACAAGCAAAATAAAAGACCCATGAAAGACCTTCCGTAAAATGAAATCGGAAACACTGAAACAGGTTACCTGTGCCATCCAGAAACTGATTAAGGACACAAACTGACTTGTTTGCCCTGAAAATACTGGTTGGACAGAGGCTCCTCAGGGTTAGCGCTGTTCAAAAGCACGGAGGCAAAGGTCCCCGGCGTCACGCAACAGGGCCCGCCATGCTGAGTCTACGTTCTCAGAGCCCCCTGCTTGTCGCCTTGCTCTGCGGGGGCCTGTGGGTGGCTCCGAGTGTCCCCTACGGTGTGGGCCTCTTGCAGGTGGGGCCCATGACCCATTCATCCTTATGTCCCTGGTGCCCGGCACCGTGTGCGGGACCGACACTCACCACCAGCGTGCGGATCTTGATCTTCTCGTTCTGGGTGGTCTTGTAAATCTGTTTGAGCAGCGCCACGCCATTGGTGATGATGAAGGTGGCACGGCTGAGCTTGGTGGATGCGTGGATGAGGGCCTCCACGGCCACCAGCTGGTCCACCTCGCGCTCCGAGCCGCACAGCGCCACCATCATCTCCATCACACCTTTCAGTCCCAGCAGCTGATTGCCCAGGTCTAAGGGGCCTTGCAGGACCCCTGACACCGTCTGAATGGCAATCACGTTCTTGTCCATGTCCTGGGGGTCAAACTTGCCCCTAAAACAGAGGGCAAAGTGGTGAAGAGAACTGGCTGAGGTGGGTGGGAAGAGTGTGGGATTTGGGGGCAGACAGACTTGAATTCACATCCCGGATGTGCTGTGTGACCTTGGGCAATTCACTGAATCTCTCTGTGCCTCAGCTTCTTGGTCTAGAAACTGTTGGCATAGTACTACTACTTACGAGAGTTATGGTGATGGTAAATGATATAACAGACATGCCTTGGGTTCTGTCCCCAAGAAGCACACTCGGATGGATGGAGATGGACATGCAGGAAGTTTCTGAGGGAGAGCTCTTGGGATCAGCTCATGTTGGAGAAGGGAAGGAAGCAACACTGGGCAGAGGGACACACTGGGCGGCCACTCAGCATAAAGCCTCAGGCTGTGATGAGTCCTACAGCGGGGACACACTCCAGAGTTGTTTCCAGCTGGGGGAGGGACAAGTAATTGGATGCTGGCCGCCCTGGGGAGGGTGAAGCAGCTGTCTCCAGCTGAGGGAGGTCCCAAAGAGAGGTTACAGGCGAGAGCCGTCAGTGACCGGGCTTCCCAGCAGCTGGGAGGTCTAGTGGGACAGTACACCAACCACACCAACACGTGGTGCCTGGCACACGGCCTCACTCGCAGGGTCACCGAGTCACGCAGTAGCCTGAGCTGCTTACTTCCACATCTGGTCCCAGGCCCTCCCCCAGCAACTAAGGGGTCTGCCTTTGCTTTAGGAATCGACTATTATCTACTCTACGGGAGAATCTCCGTGTGGTGACGTCAGCGATGACACGTCTTCAGATCTTTCTGTGATCTGTCCAGGTTGGTCTGATGTGAGGGACCAGATGTGCACAGTGTGATGAAGGCAAGAAAGAAGGCGGCGTGGTCTGGGCAGGAGAAGACGACACTGAGCCAGAGTGGGAGACCTGGGCTGTGGTCCCACATCTGCCTCGGGTGGGCTGGGTGACCTGGGCAAGTCCCTGTCACCCTGAAGAGGGTTGGCTCTGGAAGCTCAGAGAGCCCCTCCAGTTCCGACACCCACTCCGTGCTGGGGAAGCCAGAGCCTTTCATAATCGGTCAGGGTCTGCCCTCTCGGCCCGTTCCACCCAGGCCAGCGCCTGCCCCGGCCCCTGACGAAGCAGGGTAGCTTGCAGCCTTGGGGAGGGCCCACCTCAGGCACCTCTCCTGCAGGAGGTGACCCTGCCTGCTCAGGCTCAGTTGCTGGTCCAGGCAGGTGCAGGCCTGCGCGGGGGCAACATGCCGCAGGTGGCTGGGAAGGACCCTCATCCAAAAACCTCTGACCTCCCGAGGCCTGGCTGGGTGATGGTTCCTGGAACTCAATTTGGGACCCCATGAGAGACTCAGGAAGTTAGCTGCAAAAGCTGAAGCTGAGGCAGAGAAAGACCAGAGAAGCCCCGAGGAGCTTTCCGTGAAACAGTCAGGAGTCAGGAAAAGCTACGGGATCGAGCAGGAGCTGGCAAACTTTGGCTACTTGGCCAAATTTGGAAGGCTGAGAATAGTTTTTACAGTTTAAAGGTTTTTTGTTTTTTGTTTTTAATATGCGGCAGAGGGCTGCACATCCCACCAAACATGGCCCTTTAGAGGAAAAGTTTGCCAACTCCTGCAAGGAGAAGGACAAAGCAGAGTGTCTCCATCCACCCAAGACTCACCTGGGATACTTTTAAAACATGCAACTTCCTGAGCCACAGCCTGGACTACTGAGTCAAGTGGGGTCCCAGAAGTCTGAATAATTTACAAGCATGAGGATCATTGGAGAAAAGGGTTAAAAGATGGTGCAGCAGTGGGACAAGAAGGGAGGGGACACACAGAGAAAAACAGAGACTCAGAGTCATCGGAGTCGCAGCGATGGTAGAGCGGCAGTGGGGAGACAGAATGCCACTGTCGAGGGTCCCAGGCCCCTGTCTAGGCTCTGCGAGGCCACAAAGTGCTGAAAGTCTCTACAGAGCCAGGTCTCCCTCCTGGACAAGCTGACATTTGTTCCTTCAACAGCAGGAGCTTGTGGTAGGTTTAAAATAAGTCCAAAAATATTTTGACGCTCCTCTGTGCAAAAGGTAGAGCCTAACTCTCTCCTCTTAAATGTAGACCACCCCGGGGCGCCTGCATGGCGCAGTCGGTAAGCGTCTGCCTTCAGCTCAGGGCGTGATCCCAGGGTCCTGGGATCGAGCCCCGCATCGGGCTCCCTGCTCCGCTGGGAGCCTGCTTCTTCCTCTCCCACTCCCCCTGCTTGTGTTCCCTCTCTCGCTGGCTGTCTCACTCTCTCTCAAATAAATAAAAAATCTTAAAAAAAAATGTAGACCACCCTAATGGCTTGCTTCTCACGAAGAGAATGTGGTGGAAGTGATTGTGTGTGACTTCTGAAGCTAGGTTATAGAAGACATTGCGACTTCTGCCTTGTTCTCTCTGATTCGCTCACTCCGGGGAAGCCCAGCTACCATGCGGTAATGCTACTCAAGCAGCCTGTGGATAGTCCACACTGGGAGGAACTGAGTCAACAACCCGCACCAGCATGCCAGCCATATGAGTGTGCCATCTTGGAAGCAGATCTTCCAGCCCCAGTCAAGCCTTCAGATGATGGCAGCCCAGGCCGACCTGTGACTGTAAGTTCATGAGAGCCCCAAAGCCAGATCCACCCAGCCTGGCCACTCCCACACGGCCGTCATATTGTGAACTAGTGAGTGGTTACTAGGACTTCAAGCTGCTAAATTTGGGGGAGATTTGTTATACAGCCATCGAAAACTAATACAGGTGTGATCCCATGAGACTCACGTGATGTACTCCTCACAGATCTTGCGGAAGTGGTCGCGCTCTGGGTCACAGCGCAGGTCATCGTACAGCTTGTTGATGAGGATAGAGGCCAGCATGCGGGTGTTGTCCGTCAGAGGCAGGCAGGATGGCAGCTCCGGGACCTGCCCCACCACCTTCAGGATCTTCCTCAGGCCTGCAGGACCGATGATGGCAAGCGTCAGATCCCAGCTGGGGTCTGTCCTCACCAACACACCGTCTTGTTCGGTTGTCTTAACCCGAGCTTCCCTTCAGCGTGCCCTCAGGCAGCACATGGCTAACCCACAGTGAAGGGCACTGGCATGCACCTGACTGCTACACCTGCCTGCCCCTGGGTGAGCAACTCACCTGCCACTGTGGGTGGGCCTCTATTTTCACATTTACAAAATTAAGACGAGTTGAACTCAGATGGCTGTAGCAGTGCTAACACTCTGTGGGTTGATGTATAACCTTTCTCAAATACTATCTGATAGACTCTCTTCCCCAGGCCTCATTTCTGTAAAATGGGAACCATACTACCTACCGCAGAGCATTGGAGGACTCAATGAGGTCATGTACGGAGGCCACCTGGAGCCCTTCCAGACATGTCGTCGTCACTGAATGAACATTTATTATTTATTTAGGAAATGCTACATTTGCTATTTATTATTACTATCTCTCCTCCTCTCTCCCATTGAAGAATCTTCAATGACTTCCTATTACCTATTACGCTAATTCAATCATTACATAACTATTAAATAAATGAATGAATGCATAAATGAATAAATAAATTAGCACCTTTTAGTGATACTGAAATAAAGGGTGCAAACCTTTCCTCAAACAGCTCACCGCGCAATAAGGGACAGTCATCTAAAGATTACAATAAGCTGGATAAGGACAGAAGGTGTGATAAGATCAGAGTGGTGACGCCACGGATGGGGTACTTTGCTCCAATGAAGAAAGACTTGTAAGTTATTCTGAGCATTTACTACGTGCCCAAGAGCTTTACACACGTTCCTTCATTTAATCCTCATAAAAACCTCCTGGTTAAAAATCATTATTCCCGTTTTCAGAGCGGAAAATCCAAGACATGGAGAAGTCGATGCCCAAGGTCACACAGCTGGTCAGTGACACAGCAAGGACACTGTCCCAGCCGTGCCTGACTTCAAAGCCCGTGATATTAACTGTTATGTCATGCCGCCTCTGGGACACTTGAAAGGCTGACTTCAGAGCCAGGTTTGAGGAGTGGCTGGGAGCTGGTCCAACCTTAGGTGGCACAGGTCAGTGGGAGGAGGGACACTCACGGTAGATGCTGGGAGGCATGAGCGTCTAGACGCTCAGAGGGAATTAGAAGTGCTCAGAGGCACATTATCTGTCGTGCCCACTTTACCACCCACACAAAAGCACTGGCAGGGCTGGGGAGTCCTGGGAGGGGGCTGGGGAACCAAACACTGAATGCCCCTTGCTCCACCTCCCCCCACCTCCCCAACCAGCCCCCACACTCCCCTTCCATTCCCAACCTTGCCTTGAGCATCTCATTCCCCTTCTATAACCCTCTGGACCTCGTCCTCAGCCATCACTGCCCCTCCCTGAACCCAAAAGCTCACTCGAGGCTGGTGCTCTGATGGCCCCCCAGTGCAGGTCTCCCAGACCAGCCTGTACAATGCACTCCCTCCACAAGGCAGTTTTTCACTAGTGTAACAGGGTTCGAGAGTCCGCATTATTTTTTACCCAAGGGCTCTTTATTTTGGTGCCTCGGATAACAAATATTGCTCCCCACCTGCCCTCCCCATGAACTGTGTGGTTGGACCTCGGTCACAGTGCAAAGAGAAAGAGGTCTGCGCTTCCCCCTTTGAAATATACACACAGAAGACCAGAACTGAGGACGGAGGGGAGGTGCTGAGGGAGGAGATTTATAAGCACTGATCTGTTACACTGCACTTTGCCAAGACCTGTGAAAATCAAACAAGGAAGTACAGTATCAAAAAAAGATCTATTTCAAACGGGTGAAAGCCAATCTGAGCCTTTTAGAACAAGGGATGGTCTGGGTGCTGTCAAACCCGTGGGAGTTCCGCACAGGAGATTATAAAGCCATGGGTACGACTCCCAAACAATTGGAGTAGATTTGGGAGAGGGCTAACACCCTGGAGCTGACCAGTTTAGGGACTGTCTGCTGGAACCTTGTTACTGTGTTTTATATATAGGACACTGGATGCCCTTTCTCCCTTCTAGAAGGCCTGTGAAGTATTTTGCCAATGACGAGACCTCAGGAACATTACTCCCTGGCTGGCGGAGCCCCGCTTGTCTTTGGCATTGCCCTGCCTTGGTGAGGTAACTCTGTCCAGGTGTTTTCCAGTGTGTGTGGACATTTTCTGGGGGTGTTCAGGCCCCGAATTCAGAGCTGCGCCTTGATCTGTGTCGTCCCCAGCCCCCTGATGGTTTCTGCTAATGCCCTTTCCTGGCTTTTCAGTGGGACTGAAGACTTATCCCAGACAAGGGCCACACCTCTTCTGCTTTCTGCTCAGCGCCAGATACCCTGGTGCCCTCTTGAAAGGCTGGAGGGAGCCCCAGACCCTCCCACCTCCTCACCGTTATCCACCACATAGATGGTACGCGAGTTGTCATGAATGGCGAGGTCCTTCCTGGGGACGTTCTTATTGAGCAAGTTCAGGGCCTGGTCCCTGCCCTGGCCAGACACCTTCTTACTGACCAGCATGTCGAGCAGGTGGCTGGTGAGCTGCTTCAGGTCCTTCTTGCTATCTGAGGAAGGAGAGGACAGGGGTAAAGAGAGAGGAGGGAGTCTCAGATCTATAGGACCAGGAATGGCAGAAGCTTCTAGAAGGACTCGGGAAATATGGACTCCACTGTTTCCTGGATGTTGGAATTTCCCGGGAGAGTATAGTATTGGCCATATCACCCCAAAAAATGGAGAGACATCCCTAGACAAGACCCCCCAAGTGGGCCTCCAGCCACTCTGCCCTGGGCACTGATTTCTACAACAGCTCAGGTTGTCCTGGAACAGCTCTGGTTCTTAGAAAGTTCCTTATTCCTAGGCATGACTGGCAGGGAGCCAGGGACACTTCATGTAGCTTTTAGTAAACTGATTTAACAAAATGTTTTCCAGAAAAGAAATGTATACTCCTTATAGACCTCTTACTCCCTGCAGATCCAGGCGTGCTGGGAGCCATTCAAACCTCGGATGGGATGCCACATGTTCCCTGCTGCTGGGGGATTAAAAGGTAAATGGTTTTTCCTGCTTTTGCCCTGTCTGACTTCTCTGCATCTTCGGGAATTTTGTTCTCATTCTAGGTTGTAGCCAAAGGCAGACAGGGAGGCAGGCAGGCAGGGAGGGAAGCAGGGAGGCAGAGAGGCAGGGAGGGAAGCGGGCAGGAAGGGAGGGAGGCAGGCAGGGTGGCAGGCAGGTGGAAAAAGGAAAGATCTCCCCAAAAATGTCATATAAATGACGGACGAAGGAATGAGGCTATGTAACGGGACAAGGAAAGTCATCAGTGGACACGACAGTTTGTTTCCAGATCAGGGTGTGTCACGAGGGTGAGAGAACAGACTCATTCTGTGAGGCTCCAGAGGGCAGAATTGGGGTCAGAAGGGGAAGGAAGCTACAAGGAGATGGATTTGAAATGAGTATCTAGAAGAATTCTTCAGCAGAGATATCCAACAGCTCTCTACTTCCCAAGGATACTATGGCCGCCAACGGAACCACCCCTTTCAGGGTCCGTCTTCTTGGGGATGCTGTTCCACTCTGGCCCCGGGTTGGTCATGGGACTTACAGCACTCCCAGGAGCTTAAAAGCACTTGCACATTGGGGCTTGTCCATTGAGAACGTAGCTACCATGCTCTACGGACACCCAAGCTGTCCGCTAGAGAGGCCACAAAGAGAAACACCAAGGTGTCCTGGCCAGCATCTCCAGTTCACCACCAGTTGTACAAGGGAGGGCATCTCGGACCCTCCGGTGGTTCTAGCACAGAAAAAGAACGACTTGCTGACCATTACAACAGGAAGTCAGAACCACATCAAGAATCTAGGCGGCGCCTGGGTGGCTCAATTGGTTAAGCATCTGCCTTTGGCTCAGGTCATGATCTCAGGGTCTTGGAATCGAGTCCCACATCAGGCTCCTCGCTCAATGGGGAGTCTGCGTCTCCCTCTGCATCTGCCCCTCCCCCTGCTTGTGCATGTGCGCTCTCTCTCTCTCTCTCTGTCTCAAATGAATAGATGGAATCTAAAAAAGAAAAAAAAAGAATCTAGGATGCCCAAAGGTTCATATTATTAATCTACAAAGAGCTCTTATGAATCAATAAGAAAAACACCGATACTCCAACAGAAAAAAAAAATGGGTAATGACATATGACAAGTCATTTGAAGATGAAGGAATCCAAAGGGTTAATGAAAATAAAAATGATCAATCTCACTAGTAATTTTTAAAAATTCAGATGAGGTTATTTTTGCCTACTGATTAGGAAAATATCTTTTTAAATGAGAGTATTCAAATCTGGTAGAGAATGAGTGGAGATGGGACCCTACTGCATGACTCGGGAAGAGCACAAATTCATGCGCCGTCTCAGAAAGGAATCCAAAGTATCACGGAGAGAAAACTTCAGTTGTGTTCACAGCCATACTCCCACTACTTAGGAATTTTGTTCCAAGAAAATGATTACAAATGCAAGTGTAGCTTTAGGTAAAGAATGGTTACTGAAGTGGTTTTTTATAAGCATGCAACTAGAAGTGACCTAAATCTCCAATAATATAGAGCTGGCTGGTGAATTATGATACAGTCATAGAATGGAATATAATGAAAATATTTATGAATGAACCTGCCTTTGTGACCTTCCCAGGCAGAGCAGGAATTTTTAAAATGATGCCCAGGACCCGGATGTGCCGGAAGAAGCCTGAGTCTATACGTGCATGTATTTGGAATGAAACAAATGTAAAATGAATGATTTTTAAAATAAAAAATAATCTTTTTTAAGAACCTTAAATGGTATGCGATACTCATATAATGCTTAGTGAAGGAAAAAAAACACACGAAACTATTCATAGCTGAATTCCAATTTTGTTAAATAGATATTTATGCGGATGGACAGAGAAAAGACTGGAAAGACACACATGGCAGTGGTAATAATTATCTGGAGGGGGGATTACAGGTGGGTTTTTTTTTTTTCATCTTTACGTATTTCTAAATTTTTCCAAATTTTTCCAATAAGTCTCTGTTACCTTTTTCTAGTTGTGGTAAAATATACATGATAAAATTTATCATTTTAACCATTTATTAAAAGATTTTATTTATTTATTTGAGAGAGAGAGAACATGAGCGGGGCAGGTGGTGTGGGGGGGTAGAGGCAGAGGCAGAGGGAGAAGCAGACCCCTCGCTGAGCAGGGAGCCAATGCAGGGCTCCATCCCAAGACCCTGAGATCATGACCTGAGCCAAAAGCAGAAGCTTCACCGGCTGAGCCACCCAGGCGCCCCTCATTTTAACCATTTGTAAGTGTCCGGCTCAGTGGCATTAAGAACATTCACATTGTTTGCTGCCGTCATCACCGTCCTTCTCCAGAACTTTGCTATCCTGTAAAAGCCAAAACTAAACCACTCATTTCCGCCTCTCCTAGCCCCAGCAACTGCCAACCCGCTTTCTGTCTCCGTGCTTTGGACTACTCTAGATACCTCATATAAGTGGAATCAAGCAGCACTGATCTTTTCTGTCCCTGGCTTATTGCACTCCGCATAATGTCCTCAAGGTTCATCCACGTGGCGGCCTGTGTCAGAATGCCCTTCCTTCTGAAGGTGGAATACTACTGCATTGTGTGTCTAGACCGCATTTTATCCCTCCATTCACCCCTGCGTGGACACTCGAGTTGCCTCCACTTTTAAGTGATTGGAAATGACGCTGCTGTGCCTCTATTACTTTTACAAGTAGAAAATAAATATAAAAATAAAACCAAACCACCTCCACACACAGGGAATGAGCCGTCGGAGGGGACAACTGACTCTCCCTGGCCCCCACCCTTTTAAAAAACACAGAAGAACGTCTCCTACCTAGAAACAGGGCTTCCTCCTTCCCCCGATGTTCTCGTTTGTCCTCCCCTGACAGAGAGTCAATGATGGTCTGGAGCAGGTTGCAGACGGCCAGGGACATCTCCTCGTTCTCCATGGCCATGAGGCCACAGATTCTGTCTATCCGGACCGCATGGAGTATCACCGTGGCCTAAAGCCCCAGCAAGACCCACCGTCAGCTGTCTGCCCCTCTCTTCCAGCTGTCGTGCTGGTGAGGAAGGAGGGGATGAGCATACCCACCCTCCCCCTGCAGGAGGGATATAAGCCCAGGCAGCCAGTGCCCTGTAGGGCCCACAAGCCATGTCTCTTTCCGGAGGCTTAAAGCTGGGCTGTCCCACACAGGAGCCCCTGGGGCCATTGAGCGCGAGTGATGTGTTGCGTCTGCACTGAGATGTGCTCTAAGTATACAGTACGTACTGGGTTTGGAAGATTTAGTATGATAAAATGCCAACCATCATAGCCTTTGCATTCGGCTCTGTCTCATAAACCACTTTCAATAAGTTTATGTTCACATAAAGGCATTTCCTGCTCAAAGGGAAATGCAGAGGATCAATCTCTGTTGAATCCAGGACCATACAATCAAGGATGGAGGGGGACACCTGAGACTTTGTATCAAGGTCTATTTATGCCACCCGCTCCCCACCCACATGGTACCCGCAGCCCGACGCCCAGGCCCTCACCCTAGCTCGGTGGCCACTGCACATGCCCGACAGGGTCCGCACGGCAGCCAGCACCAGCTCAGGCTTCTTGGTGTCCACGAGCTGCAGCAGCAGGCCCACTCCGTTGTTTTGGAAGATCGTCTCAGCCCCTGCTTCTTCACGCCCTAGGACGATGAGGTTGTTGGCAGCCTGAGGAGGAAGGACAAATGAGGGTCATGGAAGAGGTGGGGCTGCCAGGGCCTTGGCCAGGGGCCGATGCAAGGGCTGGTGTAAGGACTGGATTTTCTTCTCCTTTCTTTTTTAAGATTTTACTTACTTATTTGAGAGAGAGCCAGCGTGAGTGAGAGAGAGATTAGGAGCAGAGGGGCAGGGGGAGAAGCAGGCTCCCCGCTGAGCAGGGAGCCCAATGACTGTGGGGCTCAATCCCAGGACCCCAAGATCATGACCAGAGCTGAAGGCAGATGCTCACCCAACCTAGCCACCCAGGCCCCAGGACTGGATTTTCAAAACACCTTTATACTGGATTCTTTCCCTGTAATCCTACTCCTGGAGATGTAGCCCAAGATCATGGTTCAAAAGAAGAGACGATGTAACTTGCATAAAGACCAACTTGATGAAATACAGTGCAGCCACCAAAGTCATAAATAAAAAGATTACCCAGCAACTTGGAAAAAAAAAAAAACAAACCCACTGGTAAGCAGAATCCAAATAGTAGGTTCCAGAACCCAAAGAGTAGATTGCACTTACATTAAAACAAACTGTGTACATACGCTTATGGATAAGGACTAAAAAAAGGTATTGAAGGGTTAAATGAATTAAACAAGAAGGTCTTTAGACTGAGTGGCTTTAATGTCCTAGCAGCTAATGTAAGCAAACCCAAACCTAAGCCTATAATGTCTCACGATCAAGAAGTCAAAACTTAAAAGCGCCTGGGTGGCTCAGTTGGTTAAGCATCTGTCTTCTGCTCAGGTCATGACCCAAGCATCCTGGGATCAAGCCCCATGTCCAACTCCCTGCTCAGTGGGGAGCCTGCTTCTCCCTCTCCCCCTGCTCATTAGCTCTCAATAAGTAAATAAAATCTTTTTTAAAAATTAAAATTAAAAAAAAAAAAGAAATCAAAACGTAAGAACAACCAATCACAGCTAACTAGGCTTTCCCAAGTAATGTAACTGCTTAAGCTACAGCCAATCAAATAATTTGGTTGCTTTGTTTCCACCTCTTTTCTATAAGTCTTTCCCCCAGCTCCTGTGGGTGGAGAGCTCCTAACCACTTCCTGTTTCGGGGCTACCCCATTCAAATCAATTTTGCCCAAATAAACTCAAAATTATTAATATGCCTCGGTTTATCTTTTAACAGGAGTGAAGTGTTTTTACATGGAGAATTTTTTCCTTTGAAATTTTCTCTGGAATATGGTTTCGGCATTTGGGGTTTGTTTACCAGTTCAGGGCAATCTGAAGTGACAGGGGTTCTCAGGAAGGCGGAAGGTGGTGGGCAGAGAGAGCAGGAGAAGGGTCTTGAAAGTTCTAGGTGTGAGTACTGATTCTGCTATGTGCCAGCTGTGTGAACTTGGGCGACCCATGGCACCTCTCTGGATCCCAGATTCCAAAATTAGGCAGTTGAGCTAGAAGTTCCCCAATGTCTTCCCTCCCTAAAGCCTTGAGGATACATATACCTTAAAGGGCCCTAGATCAGGAGAGGAGGCCGCAGCAGAACCTGAGAAGCTGGGGTTGGGGAAGAACTCCTGAGGCAGGAGTTGGGGAAGAGGCAGATGAGAATCCCAGGCCAGCACCACCAGAACCATCATCACTCTCCCAGTCAAGGGCTTTGTACTTGTCCAGGTGCATCTATCAATAACAACTCATTAAGTCCTCACGACAGTTTGTTATAAAAGGTATTTGCATACTATATGGACTTATTGACCATAAAACGAACAAAATTTCCCCAGGCAATGTCTGTCGAATTCTTATAAATATAAAACATTCAGATGTTCAATTTCTTTCCTCTGAAGAAAGACCAGAAGGGAACATTAAAAAAATTTTTTAAAAATAAAGGCAACAAATTTGGCTAAGAGGATGGTATCATGAGCAAATATTTTCATATTTCAGGATGAATTTTGGCAATCTTTTAGAATGGAATAGAACATTATTTTAACGTGTCATTTTTAAAGTTCTTAGGGTGGAAACTATGGTATGGCAAGTGGGGCATTTGCTTTGGGTGCAAAATTTACAGGGACACCAAAGACCTCAACAATCAAGATAAATAATATCTAATGCAATATTTTAAAATGTCAAAATCAATACAATGCAAAAAAAAAATCCAAGATGAACAAAATATCAAAAATTTAAATAAAGACTCCAACCCTGCCACATAACTCTCTCCTCATTGTCTGACTCTAGTCCTGGCCTTTATAGCCAGGATTAGGGAATTTTCCAAAGTGCTTAACTTTTGGCCTATTTTTGTTCACTTTCTCCAAGGGGTCACCTTCCTGCCCCTCCCGCAAGCAGTCAGGCAGTCACTGTCCAGAGATAGGGGCGGGGCCTGCAGCGGAAGTGCAGTTCTGGGGGAGGTGTCCCGCGTGCGCCCTCTGCTGGCCGGCCGGTTGCCCAGCACTCGCCTTCTCCAGCTTGTCAGCTTCGCTGTTTTCGTCCAGGAGGATTTCGAACATCTTCCGTACCCTGGAGTCCGTGGAGAACTGCACACGGAGCTGAGGAGAGAGGAAGGAGTGGAGGAGACAGGCAGGGGTCCACATTCCAGGCGGCTCAGTAAGTATTAAGGTATCTCCTCTGGACCCCTACATTGTCACTCATTCACTGAACACATTTGCTGAACAACTATTACGTGCCAGACACTGTTGCAGAAGCTGGGGGTAGAATGGGGAACAAAATGAAGTCCTTGCCCCACTAGGCTGACAGTCCAGTTAAGTTTGCTATCCCATTTGGTCGTCACAAATCTTGGAAGGCTACAGATCATCACCCCAATTTTACAATCTAGATAATAATTAGCTATGATATACTTACACATGGGCTAAAACAGAAGTAGGTGTCTAGGATCAGAAACCTGAAGCTGTTTTGAAGCATCTCTTCACACAGATTAAAACTGTTATGTTCGAATGTGTTATCCTGACACCCCCAGCCCCAGCTCCCGTGCTCTGAATCTACCATAAAGTGACCTAATTGATCATCGCCCCCGCATTTGCCAGCTCCTTCTCTACCTCCTGCTGCTTTGTTCTGCTGGTTCACAGTCCTGCCTCTTTCCATCCCGGGCTCGTTTCCTCCTAGGGGGTCTCTCATTTGCCACCCCATCTCGGGTCCCTCCTCGGTTTGTTTACACAGCCCCCGAGTCTGCACTCTGGACAGTGTGCTGTGATCCCACCGTGGGGCTGCCCCAGGCACAAAGGAGCTACTGAGTCTCGGAGCAAGGAGCTTAGTGACCAGTTACCCTCCTGCTCTTACTGAGGGGGAACTGACACCCCAAGGGATCCCTGAGAAAATTGATACCTAAGCCAGGACTAGGATGCAGGATTCCTCACCTCTGATCCAAGTTCTCCCCACCCCACTCCATTTTCCCAGAAAAGATTTCCTGTTCCTACTGGCTCCTGACTCTCTATCATCCAGCAATACCCTCTACTCAATACTGCCTTTGTCCTCCTAGAAAGAGAGGAAGAGCGGCGCCTGGATGGAAAGCGGTTAAGCGTCTGCCTTCAGCTCAGGGCGTGATCCCAGCGTTATGGGATCGAGCCCCACATCGAGCCCCACATCGGGCTCCTCTGCTATGAGCCTGCTTCTTCCTCTCCCACTCCCCCTGCTTGTGTTTCCTCTCTCGCTGGCTGTCTCTATCTCTGTCAAATGAATAAATAAAATCTTAAAAAAAAAAAAAAAGAAAAAAAGAAAGAGAGGAAGAGCGTGTTGTGTACATACTAAGTTACAATTTTTTTAAAAGCCTCCATCTGAAATTTAAGAGACCCATGTTCTAGTCCTGGCTGGCTTGTGCCCTCGAACAAGCATCTCTGATCATTCAAAGATGGGTGGATGGGCGAGTCTGCTTGGCTATTCTCTGACACCTGCCTGTGTCATGTGTTCACTCCATCCAAGAGTGGGGAGGGAGGGTTAGGCCTCCCCTGATGTCCTGCTTCCCTAACTTGTCCCTACTAGGAGTGGGGGGAGGCAGGCCAAGGCTTGCGGGGAGCGGTCCAGCTCACCTTCTCTTGGATGCTGGTATTGAGCCTCCTCAGCGTCTCCTGGAAGTTTTGGTTCCGTGGCTCGAGGGTCGCACAGCGCTGCACATCCTTGAAGGCCTGGTCCAGCTTCCCCAGGTGCTCCAGCGCCTGGCATCGCCGATACAGAGCCTTGATGTCCGAGGAGTTGATGTCAATAGCTAATGAGGGAGACGGGGCCTCAGGGGCCTGGGCTTCAGACCACCGTCCTCCCTTCGCTGTCACTGTCCCCAATTCCAGGGACTCTGTGTCTTCAGGGGAGATTATTCACCCATGTGGACTCTCTGGCCCAAGGCTCCCCTTTGTCAAGGAGGCAGTAAGAATCATAGCCTCAAGGTTGGAAGGGAGCTTAAGGGTCATCTCCTCTAGCGCCTGATGCTTCAGTCTCTGCTATGTCATGATCCCAGCCAAGCGTTCATCCAACGAGTACTTGCCTACCTCCAGGAGTGGGGAGCTCCTTCCTTCTCAAGGCAGCCAAGCAGCTCCATCAAGAAAGCCCTTCCCTCTTCCTACCCGAAATATATCTCCCTGTAAGTTTGCCCTTTTGTCCTAAGATCAGCCCTGGAACCCCTGAGATGAAATCCAATCCTTCCTCCTTGTGACAAAGGCAGCTCTCCATCCCACCTGGGAATTGCCTTCCCCAAGATAAATATTGCCACTTCCCTCAACCGCTCTTCACAGGATATATTTCCAGGCCCCACTCCAGCTGGTTTCCTCCCTTCTAAATTCACTTCAGACGATCTCTCTTTCTCCTAAAAGAATAGTAACCAGAACAGAACCCAACCAACACCTGCAGCCAAGAGGTCTTCCCATTCTGATGATGCACTTGAGCCAGCACTGACTGAAGTTTAGGTCGAAGTTGAAGTTAAAGTTAAGTTTAAAGGGTTTTGTTGTTGTTGTTGGTTTGAATGTTCATTTCTCCCTAGTCCCTGTGGAACGGGCTATTGCCTCCCTCCTCCCCTCAGGGACCCCAATCCCACAGAGTGGACTGGGCTCATGCCCTGGTCCTGGAAGCCGCAGGAGGAGCACACCCTAATTTACAACAGAGAAGGGTCTATCTTCACCATGACATGAGGATTTTTGGAAATATCTTTTAACAAAAGAATCTCCCTCGACCTACGATTTAATAAATAATGCGAGTTGCAAAAATGCAAAAATCTAGGGATGGCCTCTCTGGACATCTGAAGTCCCGCCTGCAATGCCTAGGATGGCAGTTACACAATCTGTAATTCCTTCAATTGACAAAGAGCCTCTTAGACAAAACAGGGATGTTGGGGGGTGGGGGGCGTTGGGGGAGGGGCGCTCACCTCTTGAGGCATCTGAGGCCGCCTGAACGTAGCTCTCCTGAGAAAGAGGGAAGAAGGAGCCGGGGTTAAGGTAGGAACAACGTGGAGAGAGCCAGGGAGGGTTTGCTGGGGAGCTGCCAGCGGTCAGGGGCCCAAGGTGGGGGGGGCCTTGCTGGGCACGGAGGAGGGGATGAGCTGTGGCATTAGGCAATCCTGGGTTTGAATCCAGGCTCTGCTGCTAATTACCCGGGAGATCTTGGCAAGCTATGGAGCCCTCTGAGCCCTGAATTTGTCATCTGCGATATGGGCACGAAACAGCAGTAACGGGGCTGTTAGTAAGATGCCTCGAAATAACATTTAAAAACCCCTGGCGCGATGCCAGTGCCCATTAAGTTGACTCCTAATGGGAGGAATTTCCGGCTCCCGGAAGAGTGGGTCAGGCAGTGGGTCCAGGAAAGCAGTGGGGGGCGCCCTTCTCCAACCTGAGGGGTCCAGGTGAGAGGGCTGGAACAATGGACGATGCCCATCAGGCTGGGGGGCTGCTTCCGCACCCCGGCCTCCCAGCCCTGGCCCTCAGCCTCCCGCCCTGCCCGCTCCAGACCGTTTTCAGGCCACAGGCTGCCCGGTTCCGATAGAGCGTGGCCAGCAGAGCCTTATCCTTGGTCAGCTTCAGGGCCTGGCTGTAGCTCTTTGTGGCGGCCTTGTAGTCCTGGAGCTGGAAATGCCGGTTCCCTTCCTCCTTCAGCTGCACCGCTTCTGCCTCCGCCATCTGTCAGGACAGGAGCAGCTCCGTCTGGCCAGCCCCTCACTCCAGACCCAGGACTGGACTCCTGGCCTGAGGTGTGAGGCTCCAGGGTCTCCTCTGACCAGGATGGAAGGCGAGGATTCCGCCTGGAAAGAACCCACCCCCATCACCCCCAAATCCACCACCCAGAAGGACTTTATAGTATTTGCTTGGAGAATAGCATGGTTGAGGGAGTCTTAGAGCCCCCGTGCCTCCCTCTCTGTCCCTCCCAGCTGGACAGGTGAAGCCACTGCACCAAAGGCCTGAATTTCTCACTGCAAGCCTTGAAAGTTCTTCTCGGTCCCCCTTCTCCCTCCCCGGTCTGAGGAACCCTCCAGGTGGGCTCACTTTCTTAGGGGACAGTGCTCCTGGTCTGTCCTTCTGTGATGCTGCTCCGCTGAGCCCCCTTATGAACCCCCGGACGCCAAGCCTTAGTCTGCCCCCTCCCCCACCTAAGAGGCTTTATCGCCCCTGCCAGTGGCTCCAGACCATATTTGGCCACAGGGGCAGGTGCCCCTGGAGTCTGTCATTGATACTCAGGGCCCTCCCCCTCCCCAGACTGGACAGTCATTACCACGTGGGAGCGCTGACTAACCTCTGCCCCAGCGTCCTGTTCAGGGGCCGTCCTGGACTCAGGCACTCATATCACAAAGAATGAGAGAAAGATCCAGAAAGGAGGGAGACCCCCTCCCTAGGCACAGCTATAATACCCCTTGTCCCCCCTCCATCCCAGATAAACAACCTCCTCTCCCTCCCCCCAACCACTGCTATTTTGGGAGCAGAGTGACAGCTGAGGGGCTGGCAGACTTAGAGAGAGCAGCTGCCCAGGTCCGGGACCAACTGGAGACTTCCAGAAATGCCCTTCTGGAGGGAGGAGGGATAGAGGGGGGAGGAGAGTTCCTTCCCCTCTTCCACTTGCCCACAAGTCCCCTACCCTCTGGCACTCATTGTTGAAAAGGTCCTTTTCAGAAAGACAGAGGGGTTTGCAAACTCAGTTTGGTGCAAGTGGGTGCTTTGTTTCAGTGTTTTGGTTTCACACCTTCTCCTGCACCCACCATCTGTCTAGGGTGGAGGCATTCAGTCTACCTCTCCCATCAGACTGGGAGCTCCCTGCTGATGGGCTCTGCATGTCCCCAGCTAGACTTAGTCTTCTCCTTGGGCAAGAGCTGGCTCAGTCCGGGAATTCCCTGAGCCCAAGGACTGTACTGCCCCCCCCCATTTACCTGGGACCTCTCCAGGCAAGCTGAGTCTCCCACATCAAAAGGGGGTCTTCCTGGGACAAGAGCTGTTTTCACCAGCACAGCAGGTCTCCCCTGGGGCAGGATAGTTTCTCCCCATCTGACTGAGGGTTCCTGAGACAAATTTGAGTCTGTTTCTACTTGGACTCAGAGCTCTTGCCTTCCAGGATCTCCAAGCCTGGGTTGTGGGCTCCCTCTGAGTGGGCAAGAACAAGGGACAGCATCTTATGCAGTTCGGCCATCACCCCCCTCACCCTCTCCACCCTGGCACAGAGCCTGGCAGAGTCACTGCCCAATGCGGGTCTCCTCAATGAATGAATGGATGAATGAATAGCGTCTCTATGCTGATGATTTTCTTCACTTACCGCCATTCTGGCCCCTCCCCGCGTATATCTTCAAACCTACCTGACCAGGGCAGAGAAGTGCATTGCAGAAAAAGCATAGGTGGGTCACCTACACTGGATTCTGCTCCTCGATCTGTAACCTTGGACACAGCTATGACCTTGGACGAGTTCTGCGCCTCTGGACCCAAGGCTCAGCCCTGATGCATATTTGTCTGATGCATGTTTGTTGACTGAATAAATACATGAATGAATGTAGGGAGGGATTCCCTGCCATCGTGTCCTAAACCCTGAGCTCCTTTATGGGGGCAAGCTCTCTGTAGCAACGAAGTTATGTGATGAATGATCCTGCCACTGGCAGAAAACTCAAGTTGTCTGACTAGGTCCAAGGGACCTTAGATTCAAATCCTGATTCAGGGACACCTGGGTGGCTCAGTTGGTTAAGCATCTGCCTTTGCCTCGGGTCATGATCCTGGGGTCCTGAGATCTAGTCCCACATCGGGCTTCCTGCTCGGCGGGAAGCCTGCTTCTCCCTCTCCTTCTGGCTGCTGCTCCCCCTGCTTGTGCACGCTCTCTGTCAAATAAATAAATAAAATCTTGAAAAAAATAACAAAAAAATCCTGATTCAGTAATTCACACCCCAAGCAATTCTTAGGCATCTACTGTGTACCAGGAAGTGTGAATGACAGTGGAAGCCGAGACCACTTGTGAGGACGAGGATTTGTGTCTCTTTTGTTCACTTACGTATTTCCAGGGGCTATCACAGTGTGTACACTGGGGCTCAACGATATTCGTTGGATGAATGGATGAAATCATTCCATGGACCTGTGATTTCTAAATACAAAGAATACCAGGATATTTTGAAAACACACAATGGGGAAACGTAGCATTGTTTCAGAGAAGGTTTCCTGAGCAAATGATTAAATGAGTTAAAACAGAGTTCCTAGAACAATGCCTGGCAGAGACATTTGTTGAATGAATGCATGCATATTTCAGGCAAGACCTGAAGAATAAGGAATTGCTCCTGTCTTCCTCTGCTCAGGCTGCTGTAAGAAAATACCACAGGCAGAGTGGCTTGAATAAGTGAAATTTTTGAAAAATAAGCGTATTTTTTCACAGTTCCGGAGTCTAGAGGTTTAAGATCAAGGTGCCATCAACACTGGTTTCTGGTGAGGCTTCTCTTCCTAGCTTGTAGATGGCCACGTTTTCACTGTCTTCACATGGCCTCTTCCCTGTGTGAGGAGGGGGCATGGGGCAGAGAGAGAGAGAGAGAGAGAAAGAGGAAGAGCAGGAGAGATATCTCGTATCTCTTCCTCCTCTTATAAGGACACCAATCCTGTTGGACTAGGGCTCCACCCTTCTGACCTCATTTAATCTTTATTACTCCAATATAGGCTCTATCTCCAAATACAATGACCCTGGGGGTTAGGGCTTCAACTTATGAATTGGGAGAGGGTGCAGATACAATTCAATCCATAAGAGTTCCAGACAGAGAAATCTGCAAGTACAAAGGCAAGAAGAGTTATGCTTTGGAAGAACGAAGAAAAAGCCAGAAGAATCTGATCTTAAAGAGCGAGGAGTGGCTGGAGAGGAAGTAAGGCTGAGCGGAGCATCATAAGGAGTTTGACCTTTGTCCTGCTTCTAATGGGAGTCACTGTAGGGTTTTAGGGTGGACAGTGACAGACCAGATCTTTGGCTTGAAAACATTACCCTTTGGTTTGAAGACGTCAGTGTGGAGGATGCGTGGGAAGAGGCAAGAATGGAAACAGAGAGGCCAATCACGAGGCTGTTGTAGACAATTACAACGACTCAGCCCAGAGTGGAGAGAGGAGACCGGGAGAACAGACTCGGGACAGGTTAAGGAGGCCAGATTGGCAGAGCTTGAGACCCCCGGGATGTGGGCAGAGCTCCAAAGAAGATCCCAGGTTTCCTGTAAGAGCCCTCCTGTTAGCCGGTCTCTGCCTCGGTTCCTCATCTGTAACGTGGGCACGGAAGGGTTTTCGTTTTGTTTTTTGTTTCTTTTGACAGAGGGTTTTTGTAAGGATTAAATGAGTTACATGTATAAAGCACTTAGAACAATCCCTAACACGTTGCTCTCATTCTCATCATTGTTGTTACTGCTTTACAGTGTTGAAAACTGTAGACACTTTTTGCTTTTGTATTCAAGAATTATGAATTGATGTGATCCATTTTTAAAAAATAATAATTTCTGCCTTCAAGCCAACAGGCTCTGGTTTTGTAAGCCGCCCCTGCAAGGCTGCTGCCGCCCAGAGCAAAGCCAATTCAGTCTTCCACCGTTTCCTGTCTCTGAGTTTGGGGAAAATCAGTTAACCCCTCAGAGCCTTGATTTCCCCATCTATGAAGTGGGGCAAGAATCCCCGTTCTACAGAGACAAAAGGCCATTTGCATCCTGCACGGCACTGGGTGGTACTGAATGGGGCGACGGCCACCTGTCCAAGAGGAGGCTGGAGAGGTGGGTACCAGGTACGCCCAGGGCCACGCGGGGCCGGACACGGCGTGACACTTCCCCTCCGCCACACCAGAGGGCGATGTCGCGGGCTGACGGGCCGCGCGACCGCGGGGGCGGCGCTCCGTCCCGCCGGAGTCTTTCTCCTCCACTTGGGGACGCGGGATGGCGGCGGCTGCTGCGGAGGTGGGTGTGCGTGAGTGCGGCGGGGCGCTCGGGTCCGGGGTCCCCGGGGCCAGAGGGAGGCGGCGGTGGGGGCTTTCCGGTGGGGCGGCGTGACTGACCCCCGCCCTTGTGGGCGCAGGACGAGGCGGCGGCGTGCGACGTGCAGCGGCTGCTGGTGCAGTTCCAGGATGAGGGCGGGCAGCTGCTGGGCTCCCCGTTCGACGTGCCCGTGGACATCACCCCGGACAAGCTGCAGCTCGTGTGCAACGCGCTGCTGGCCCAGGTGAGCGGCGGCCCGGGCGGCCCCTCATCCCCCCCGCTGGGCGGGCGGCCCTGCCCTGGTCCGGCCCAAAGGGGAGCGGGAGACCCCAAGTGTGGGGTTCGGGGGTCCCACTGCTCAGCGACGGCGGGTGAACCACCCTGGCGTCTTGTCCGTGGCAGGGCCACCTACCTCGGGGGAGGGTCAGGAGATCTAATCAGTGTGACAGCGCTTTGCGCGCCGACCGTCAGGGTCCATCTGGGGAGAGAGACCGCATTTTGAACGCATTGGGTGCATCGTCAAATTCCTCGACACAGCTCCTCTTTAATATCTCCATTTTACAGGGTGGCCCAGAGGCATTCAATTATTCGTGCGATGCCACGCGGTGGGTGGTAGATTTGCAGTTGGAACCCAAATGTCAGATTCGAAACCCTTGCTCTTCTAAGCCAGTGTTTATCAAAATGCTGCCCTCTGGTGGGGTTAGGGGCTTAAAAATACAGTACCTGGACCCCCACCCCAGATTTACTGCAAGACTCCGGGAGTGAGGCAGAGTCTGCATTTTCTTTCTTTCCTTTTTTTTTTTTTTTTTAAGATTTTATTTATATTTATTTGAGAGAGAGCTCACAAGCAGGGAGAGGGGCAGAGGGAGAAGTGGGGTTCATGACCTGAGCCAAAGGCAGCCGCTTAACGGACTGAGCCACCCAGGTGCCCCCAGAGTCTGCATTTTCAGCCAGTTTTTTGGATGCTTCTTACACATCGTAGGGCATGGTGTGGTGGTTTAGAAAATGCTGCATAATTCTGTATATTAACACTAATTCAGGAGTTTAAATTTCTTTCTGAAGCACTTGAATTCATCCTTAGCAATAGGATATTGGGCTAATTAGTTGTAGCTGCTCTGAGCCTCAGTTTTCTCATCTATCAAGTGGGAGTATTGATGCCTGCCTCCCAGGGTTGTTGTAAGATGCAGATAAAGGATTTTAAAGTACTATGTAAGTGTCCTGCAGTTACTCTTTGAGGATAAAAAAGGCCTTGCTCAGTGGGCATGGTGGGGGGTGTCCCAAACAGTGGCTGAGAAGAATAAAGCTTCACCTGCCCACAGCCCAATGGGGAGTGCTCCTGCCTATCCTTTGATGGAGGGGTTGCCCTTTGCCGTTGCCCTCCAGGAGGATCCCTTGCCACTGGCTTTCTATGTCCACGATGCTGAGATCATCTCATCACTGGGGAAGACGCTGGAGTCACAGGCAGTGGAGACAGAGAAGGTCCTTGACATCATCTACCAGCCACAGGCCATCTTCAGGGTCCGTGCTGTGACTCGCTGCACCAGTTCTTTGGAAGGTCATAGCGAGGCGGTCATTTCTGTGGCCTTCAGCCCCACAGGAAAGTAAGGACAGCTGCAGAATCGTGGAGTGGAGTGTGGGAGTGCAGCCTCTGGCTGGGGTGGGGGGTTACAATCAATGGGACCTCAAGCTGCCTATCCTAGACCTGAGCTCTGGGCACAAATTGCAGGTTAGGGACTTCCCCAGCGGGGTTCGGTCTTGAATGACACCCATCTTGGGAGGGTCCTTCCTGGACTTGATCTCTGGAGAGCTGAGCGGCAAGCTTCCTAGCTGTGTGACCCAGACAAGTTACTTTCTGACTTAAGTCGTCATCTGTGAAACTGAATTTCTTTGCTTTTTGCAATCATACGAGGATAATGAGAAGCTTCAAACCTGGTTATAGCTGTGGCCATTCCTTTTAGAAAGGAAGAGGAGAGAAATGGCCGCCTGGGGTCTTCTCCCAGATGGTATCAGTGTTATGTTTCTCCTTCTCAGGGGAGAGAGAAAAGTCCAGCCCCAGATTCTATGCCCAGGAGACAATTGAATAGGCAGCAGAAACATACATATGCAGTGTTCTGGTGTAGGTCCTACCCCTTGTCCCCACTGCAGAGGTCAGGTGGCCTCTCTTCTTCCCCAGGTACCTGGCCAGTGGCTCCGGAGACACCACTGTGCGCTTCTGGGATCTCAGCACCGAGACACCGCATTTCACATGCCAGGGTCAGTACGCAGCTACATAGGGGGTCTTAACCCAGTGGTGGGTGTGTGATCATGTACTCAGCCCTTTAGTTCCTGAGGAGGCCCAGAGCCGATTCAGCCCCTTCACAGCCAGTTAGCAGTGCCTGTTTCTAGGTAGAGACCGCACCTTTGAACCCAGCCGGCCACATACAGACAAGCAGATGCTGGCCCGGAGTGTGGGGTTGTGGGTTGTGCTGACAGCTGGTAGCAAGGAGAACCTGGTTTAGATCCAGCCTCTACCACAGTGGTTCTCCAACTTGACCGTGCATCAGAATCACCTGGGAGACGTGTTAACATACAGATTGCTGGGCCCCACCCCCAGAGTTTTGGTCTCCTTAGTTCTGAGATGTGGCCTGAGAATTTGCATGTCAGGTTCCCAGCTGGTGCTGATGCTTCTGGCCGGGGGACCACACACGAGCTGGGTGACCTTGTGTGTGCAGGGCGTGCTCCCCAAGCTTCAGTTTTATCATCTGAGAAATTGGGAATCGTTCTTGCTCCATACTTTAGAGCTATCGTGAGAATGATAAGGGATGGCGTGTGTGCAAATGCTTTATACCATGTGTCGTGTAAGGAATTATTAGGAAGTGGAAATGTTATCTGTGCAGTGGGATGCGTGGCTTTAGCACTTTGAAAGCCTCATTGCTCTTTTGGTTCGACTGCTCATTTACTCAGGGCTAGCTGAGGAGTGCCAGGCACTGCTAGGCACTGGGAGTCAAGATAGGCGTGCTCCTCCTTTCTCCCTCCCCTGCTTTCCTAGGACACAGACACTGGGTGCTTAGCATATCCTGGTCCCCAGACGGCAAGAAGCTGGCCTCGGGCTGCAAGAATGGCCAGGTAGGTGGTAGTCAGGGTAACTAGACAGGGACTCTGGGCTCCCTTCCTAGGAGATGGGTCAAATCAGGTTCTGGGGTCTTCAGGGAAGGATGGGTTGGGGGCAGTGGACCCAGGGACAGTTCGGGGAGGGTTATTGAGTAAGCTTCTGTCCTTCAGATTCTCCTGTGGGACCCAAGCACAGGGAAGCAGGTGGGCAGGGCCCTCGCTGGCCACAGCAAGTGGATCACAGGCCTGAGCTGGGAGCCCCTCCATGCGTAAGTGACACTGACAGAGCCGGGGGGGAATGAGGGGCTGGGGGTTCAGAACCGTCCTCTCCCCTGCTGAGGGGGCGAGATGGCGAGCCTGAGCAAGAGTAGTGGCATGGCAGGCGGTGGGGCAGGTGTTCCGAGCCTGTGTTGCTGTTGGGGGAGGGGGGGGCTGCTCGTCATGGGGCCTGAGAGCTGCCTTGTAGTGCAGCTTGATCTTGGAGTCAGGAAGCTGTCTCGTCATTGTCCTGGCCTTCGAGCTGAGCATGGGGAGGTGCTGTGGGCACTGCCAGGTCAGAAGCAAGGTCACGTCTCCCTCGCTCCAGGAACCCGGAGTGCCGCTACGTGGCCAGCAGCTCCAAGGATGGCAGCGTGCGGGTCTGGGATACGACTGCAGGCCGCTGTGAGCGCATCCTCACCGGGCACATGCAGTCAGTCACCTGTCTCCGGTGGGGAGGGGACGGGCTTCTCTACTCTGCCTCCCAGGACCGCACCATCAAAGTCTGGAGGGCTCATGATGTAAGGGCCGGGAGGGCCTGGGACCCAGGCTGGGGGAATCTCAGGTCACGGGATGCCAGGGCTGGGAGGCAGGTTGGCCAGTTCATTCTGGGTTCCAGGTCGGGGAGGTGCTTCAGGAACGGTGGGGTATGTGGGTGGGCTTCCCTGATAGTGAAGGTTCCAGTGTTTGTTAGCACGGTCCGGACGTTCCTGCCGTAGGAGGCCTGTTAGCTTTATGGAACCTGCCAGATCCCAGAGTTCCTTGACTGGAGCCTGTGTGTTCCCACGTCCTTCACTTGCTTCCTATGATACATGCTTTCAGGAGCCATGATCTGGCCCCGCACGCTCATTTTAGACATGAGGCGAGACTTGAGCCCAGAGGGGTGATTCGATTAAGATCACAATGAACGAGGGTCCTGGTTCTGAGTCCTGCATCACTGTCTTCTGGGGCTAAGCTGGGGGTCCCTAGGGTGAAGAGTGGGGTGGGAGTGTCTCTGACCCGACTCCCTCTGCCCTAGGGTGTGCTGTGCCGGACTCTGCAAGGCCACGGCCACTGGGTGAATACCATGGCGCTCAGCACTGACTACGCCCTGCGCACAGGCGCCTTTGAGCCAGCCGAGGCCTCGGTTAACGCCCAAGACCTCCAAGGGTCCTGTGAGTGGGCGGGAGAGGGCTGCCTGGGAAGGAGCTGCTTCTCTGGCCTAATGTGCGAGATTCGGACGTGGGCAGGGGTGTTCGCCGTTGGCGTGGGATTTTCTAATGGGCTTCCTCATCTCCTCTCCCCTCCGGTACCTGGCCACAGTGCAGGAGCTGAAAGACAGGGCTCTGAAGCGATACAACCTCGTGCGGGTGAGTGTGTGCCGGCCACCAGCATGCCCGGTTCCATACTCGTCCTCCACTGGTCCCGGAAACACTGCAGACACCCAGTTCCCTCCCCCTTTTCTTTTCCAGAAAGTTCTTCGTGATAATCCTAGTTTACACTTCTAAAATCTTAACACACAGGGATCATTTTATTTTATTTATTTATTTATTTTAAGATTTTATTGATTTATTTGACAGAGAGACAGCCAGCGAGAGAGGGAACACAAGCAGGGGGAGTGGGAGAAGAAGAAGCAGGCTCCCAGTGGAGGAGCCTGATGTGGGGCTCGATCCCAGAACACCGGGATCACGCCCTGAGCCGAAGGCAGATGCCCAACCACTGCGCTACGCAGGCGCCCCCCCATGAATAATTTTAATCATTTTGTTTCCTTTATTTGCTTATTTATTGCACTTTCTCTATTTTTTTTAAAATTTATTTATTTATTTGAGAGAGAGAAAGCACACACACGCAAGCACAGTAGGGGAGGGGTAGAGAGGGAGAGAGAGAATTTCCAGCAGTCTTCTTGCTGAACATGGAGCCTGACACGACGCTCAGTCTCTCACGACCCTGAGGTCATACCCTGAGCTGAAACCAAGAGTCGTTCGCTCAACCAACTGAGCCACCCAGGCGCCCCTCTTTTTTTATTTAAAGTAACACATTCACGTGGTCCAAGGATCAAAGAACACAAAAAAGTAGATAGTGAAAAAGTCTCCCATCTCTGTTGCCCTTCCATTCCTTCTGGAAGCATCCTATGTTCTGGAAGTATCCTAGTATCCTGTGTTTCCTTCCAGAGACTTCATATGTATAAATGCATATAAACCCACATGTAAAATCCCTTTTTTGAGGGGCGCCTGGGTGGCTCAGTCATTAAGCGTCTGCCTTCGGCTCAGGGCGTGATCCCGGGGTCCTAGGATTGAGTCCCACATCAGGCTCCTATGCTGGGAGCCTGCTTCTTCCTCTCCCACTCCCCCTGCTTGTGTTCTCTCTCTCGCTGGCTGTCTCTCTCTCTGTCAAATAAATAAATAAAATCTTTTTTAAAAAATCCCTTTTTTGAGAAAGAGCGAGTGAGTGGGAGTGTTGGGGGGGGAGGTTACAGAGGAGAGAGAGAATCTTAAGCAGGCTCCACAGCTAGTATGAAGCCCGTCTCGGGGCTCGATCCCACGACCCTGAGATCCTGACCTGGACCGAAATCCAGAGTCAGATGCTTAAGCAGCTGAGCCCCCCAGGAGCCCCCATCCTTCCTTCTTTAAACACGCTCTTCTGTACCTTGTTTTTTCTTGTAATTATGTGCAATGATTAGAAATCGTTCCATGTGCATAAAGCTTCTTTTCGGGGGAAGTGACTTGCCAGAGGCCCCATGTAAGTTGGTAGCTGGCCAGGCCTCATTGCTCCTAGTGCTGGCCTTCGTGCTGGTGCGGGGTGATCAGTGGTGTTTGCGGCCAAGGTCGGGCTCTCCTGCCTGAGGCCATGTCCAACACCATGTGCTTTCTGCCTCTCCTAGGGCCAGGGCCCAGAGAGGCTGGTGTCTGGCTCAGACGACTTCACCCTATTCCTGTGGTCCCCAGCAGAGGACAAGAAGCCGCTTGCACGAATGACGGGACACCAGGCCCTCATCAACCAGGTGCTCTTCTCCCCTGACTCCCGCATTGTCGCCAGCGCTTCCTTCGACAAGTCCGTCAAACTGTGGGACGGCAGGACGGGCAAGTGAGTGGGGCTTGGGGAGGGAGAGGAAGGGCCCTAGTCTTCTGGAAGGAGTTTGGCTTTGCCACTTACTGGCTGTGTGGCCTTGGCAAGCATTAGATATAATGAGCCTTTGTTTCCTCTTTTGTAATATGCAGACCCTACCTCTCTGCTTTGTTACCAGGGTTAAGTGAGATGGTATATTTAGGGCTGGCAATAGATAGGCACTGAAATGCTGGCTCCTTTCCTATCAAAGGAGAGAAATGATCTTAAGACGGCCAGGCATGCGGCACAAGTGTAGGTTTGAGGTGTAGTCCTATCCCGGCCCTCCTCGAAGTGTGGTCCGCTGACCGGCAGCTGCAGCGTCATCTGGGAGCTCAAAAGCGGTGCAGAACCTCGGGCCCCACCCCAGACCATGTAAATCCAAGGTCACCAGGTGATTCTGCTCCCAGGGAAGTCTGAGCAGCACTGGTGCAATGACGTACCGTGGCCTTGAGGTTAAGTCAGAGGGAGAAGCGAAGTCACGGGCAAGAAGAGAAAGGGAATGAGGGAAGAAACCCTTGCTGGGGCCACACGGCAGCACCTCTTTTTCAGGATAGGAAACGGAGTCTCAGAGAGGCCTAATCTTGTCCAAATAGACATAGCTAGTCTGTATTGATCTGGAAGTTCCAGGTGGGCCTGACCCACTATTATTCGATGCCACGTGCCAGCAGGCAACTTGTGTTAGGGGGTTATCAAACATTCTTTGGATTCTAAGTCATGCAGAGTTGTCCAGGTACGGAGGCCTGCCAAGAGGCCTCCCAGAAGCAGCTCATTTGGAAAAGTTATATAAAACCATTATGACCCTGGTAATGATTACACTGGGGTAGGGGCTAGGCAGTGAGATTTTGTAAACGTTCCCAGGCAATTCTAATGTGCAGCTGAGGTTGAGAACCACTGCTGTGGGCATAGGGGCCCCTTCAGACGTGTTTGAAGACCTAATACCCATCATCACCTTTTCCTGACCCAGGTACCTGGCTTCCCTGCGTGGCCACGTGGCTGCTGTGTACCAGATCGCGTGGTCAGCCGATAGCCGGCTCCTGGTCAGCGGCAGCAGTGACAGCACGCTGAAGGTGTGGGACGTGAAGGCCCAGAAGCTGGCCACAGACCTGCCAGGCCACGCAGATGAGGTATGGCCGACCCTTGTGAGCAGAGGTGGGGCCGGCGGTGGGGTTGAAGCCTGGCGCACCTGCCCCCCACCCTCCGTACTGACCTGCCTCCCCCAACCCCCACCTCGGTTTAGGTATATGCCGTCGACTGGAGTCCAGATGGCCAGAGGGTGGCAAGTGGTGGGAAGGACAGATGCCTCCGGATGTGAGTCTGTGCTTGGCTCTCCTGCCCTTAAGTCGGTCACTCTTTGCACCTTTCCCTTCTGGTGGAGAATGCCGAGGGCTCTCCAGGGGCCTAAGACCATGTGTGGTGCCAGGTTCTCTCAGTGGTTAAAAAGGGAGGGTGTGGAATCACGGGGAATATGGGAGACCCTCACGGTGCTCTCCAGCGGGCAAGCCCAGGGGCCCTCCAGCAAGAGGCACTCCTGGCTCTGGCTCTCACTGTGCAGTCTCAGAGAGCGTGGTTCACCTGCTTCCTGGGAGTTACCAAGCCTCAGTAGACAGGACGATCAGAGATAGGAGGTGAATACACTTGGGCAGCTGAAGCATGCGTACGTGTAAAGAATGGTCGTTGTTTGCCATTAGATGACCCTGGTGGACATCCGAGCAGCCAGGCCGGGGGATGAGGTCTTGGCTGGGGCAGGCAGTGGGTGCCTCGCCTGAGGGTGGGTAGCTAGAGCAGAGATGGTAGCCAGACTCTTGATGACTGAGTAAACCACAAGCTCTCCCCCGTTGTGGGCTCCTGGGATGATACAGCAGCCTCCCTTTCCCAAGATGGGATCCCCATGCTCTTCCCTCCCCTTCTGCACAGATGGAGGAGGTGAGAAATCTCAAGGTCTCTGGGATCCCCGCCTGGACGTGCCGCTGCCAGCTGCCTGCCCTGACACAGACTAAAGGCCCGGGTGGTGATGCTGCAACGGGCATGGCCTGCTGCTCTTGGACAGCCCCCAGTGGGGTCCCTCCCCAGAGCAGGAGAACAGAGGTCACAGGGGGCTGTCAGTGAGCGCAGCGCTTGGCCATCCTCTGTACCTCGCTGGTGGGGAGGGGGGTGGCAGGCAATGACTGGAGCCCTGCTGCCGCCCCTTCTCCTTTCCTAAATGTTCTTTCTATTCGGCATCAGACCCGAGATTCTGTGACCAAATAAATCACTTCTATTTTGTGTGTTCGGGTTGTTGTTCCTGGTCCTAGAGTCCCAAGACTCACCACAGGACTACGCTAAGTTCGTCTAACCCTTCCCTCTGGGCTGCACCGAAACCCTACTGACCTGGAAGTTGTTTTCCTTCTCTTTCCTCTGTGCCTATGAGGGAGAGGCCAGTTGAGGCAGGGGAGACTGGCTGAAGCGGCAGGATAGCGGCCAGGGGAGAATCGGAGCCTGCATTGTCCGGTATGGTAGATGCTAGCCACGTGCGGCTGTCTCCGTCTCCCCGGACGGCTAGGAGTGCAGTCCTGCGGCACTAGCATAAGGCTAGCGGACGGCACAGGTCAGAGCATCTTCGTCACCGCAGGGAGTGTGCTGTCCTCTGCCCCTCTCCCACCCAGCACGCTTCTCGAGGTCCCGCGGTGCAGCGAGCACCGTGCTGGGCTCTCGGGGGACAGTGTGCAGGGTGACAGCTGCAGCAGCAGTGGGTGTGGCGTGACAGGACGATGGTTCTGCCACCCCAGGAGGGCTTTCAGGGAATGAAGGGAATCCCCACCAGATGTCCTCAGACTCTTGACCAAGATCTTGCCTTCCAAGCATCCTGCCCCCACTTCCTGCTGTTTCGATGCTCAGGTGATCTGCTCAGGGTGGACTGCACTGTCCTTGTAGGGACTACTCAGGGCCACGGCCTTTCTAACCTCTGTACCTCCCATCTTCCTTCCTCCCCACCCCCTCCCCACACTGTGCTCGAAGGGCAAAGGGGGGCGCAGGGGGGCGCCAACTGCTGAGTCCTGTGGTGTGTTCACGCGATCCTCACCGTGACCCCGCGGTCGTGCTTGTAGGGTTCTCGTGTCCCTGAACCAGCACGGGAAGCTTAAACGGTTTGTCCGTGCGCTCACATCCAGGAAAAACCAGGAGGAAATCAGACCGCGCCCCCAAACTGCACTTTACACCCTGTCCTTCCAGAGCTCCAGTCTGATGTTGACAGTCCGCAGGCTGCCACCACCTCTGTCCAGCGTTGCTGTTTTCCCTGGCCTTCGAGTAACCTTTCTTTCTCCCACGGGGAAAGGGATGATGTTGGCAGAGCCAGGCCGCAGGCGGGGATAGGATCCCATTGCCCCGCCAGCCTTGTGTCCCATGCCCCCACCCCCTAGCCTGGACTCCCGGTCCTGGCAAAACTTAGGAAGGTGGATGGCAGCCGGCCCCGCTATTGGCATGAAGCAGAATTCGGGGTGCTGGGTGACCTGCAGTGCTTTAATGAGGGATCTGGACCCAGCCCAAATCTGGGGAGGGGGATGCCTAGCAGCTGTGGGCAGTGGCGGAGCTGACCTGGCCTCTGGCGTCTCCAGGTGAGTGGAGCTCTTATCTAGCCTCGGCCCCAACCCAGGGGTGGAGTTTGGGGACCACTGCCACCAGGGCCCGGGGGGGCTGGTCAGCAGTTCCCTGGCATGGTGCTGGTGGTCCCATCTCACGATTCTGGTTCCTGAGAGCCCTGGGCTGAAGCTGAAGGTAGGCGAGGGGCTTCCTGGGGCCCTCCTTAGTAGGGAAATAGGTATTCCAGATCTTCGAGCTTCCGCATGTCTTCCAGCCCGATGGACACGGTTTTCCTCTGGGGTTCCTTGCGCTGCACAGTGATCTGGATGGGGTTGTTCTCAGGGAAGCTGTTCAAGTCGGTGGCCACGGTTGCAAACTGAAATAAAACAAAACCCCTCAGAATTCCTTCCCAGACCCAATCCTAGCTCAACTCTTTGTTTGCCAGATGGGGTCTTGGATAGCCTTACCACCTGCTCACCGGCACCCGAAACAGGTATGAGCCTGTGCCTTCCCTGGTGTGTGGGGTTTCCAACCCCAGGGCTGTCTGTCCTCAGGCCTCCCCTCATGCCCCTGTCCACCTCCCTTCCCTTCTTTGACCCCCTTTCGCCTCTTCCCTGTGTTTCCCTCAATGCCCTTCACTCCCCGGCCTGCTCACAATTCTTGGTACTGAGGTAAAGAATCCCGAGGCTAACGGCATTGGAAGCCGAACATGACAGAGGAGCTGGTGAATAGATTAGTTTGCATCCCGAGTGGGCCCCAGAGGGGCTTAACCTGCAACCGCCCAGAAGAAAGCAGCCTGGAATTCACGCTCATTCTCCCAGGCAGAAAGACAGCCAGCAGGAAGAGGAGCCGTGGGGGCATCGGGGTGTCCCCAGCCTCCAAAACCCCTGGCTCACACAGACCTCTCTCCCTGCCCCCCGCCCCGGCTCTCTCGTCTCCCAGGGCTCACTTTGTAGGGCTTGCACCACTTCCCCACCCCAGCTGTGTTGGCCGCACGGACGGTGAGGCAGTACGTCGTGTTAGCCTTTAGCTCCATCAGCTTGACGGTGGTGCCCAAGATCTTGTTGAAGATCCACGGGCGATTCTTTGCCTTGGGTGGCTCGTTGTCATTTGTCTTGGCCACTTCCTGCAACAGGACCTGGTAGAAGCTGACCTGCTGCTTGCCCAGGGCATAGGTCCAGGAAATCTAGGGGAAGAGAGCCCCCACCCCACCGCCAGGTTTCCTCAGACCTGCTCCAGGCTGTCCTCCCCTCCCCTGCCATCCTCAGCCATGGGTCTGAGTGCCCCACTCCCATCCCCCACCCCTCCCGGGGCCGAGGCAGGGCTGGTGGAAGGTGCAAGGCCCTCCACTGGCCCGCAGCATAGGTGACTCTCCCTGGGCAGCCCCACCCACCTCAGAGTGTACCCCCATCCCATATTTCTTCTAGACCAGTTGAGAGGGCCCTTAGAGATCATCCTGTCCGCCTTGCTCATTGCAGATGATGTTACAGGTTCAGAGAAGGCGAGTAGCTGGCCTGGGGTCACACAAAGTGCCAGAGCCAACGTTCAAACCAGTAGCTCAGGGAGTTTTTATAACACTGCAGATTCCTGGCCCTGCGGCCCCCTGTCTGGTCTCCCATTCCCAGTTTGCCCTCCATCTAGGCCAGTGGTTCTCAAACTTGGGTGTGCGTCAGAATACCCTAGAGGACTCGTTAAGACAGATCGCTGGCCCCCACAGTCTGATGCGGTAGGCCCAAGGTGGAGCTCTTGCCATCTGATGCTGGTGCTGTTGGTGGTCTGAGAACCACACTGGGAGCTACACTGCTCATCTGGGACTTCCAGATTGATCTTCCTAAAATACAGCTCAAATTCCATCCACTGCCGGATATAAAGCTTTGCAAAAGCTGTTCTCTGCCACTTACGGAGAAATCTATACAGTAGCCTAACACTGCAGGGCCTCTGAAAAAACGACTCGGACTGACTTCCCCCTCTGTTCCCTGTCCTGGACTCTAGAAAAGCACCATTCAACATGGGGCCCACGGGCCATCGGCCCCATCTGGGAATTTGCTAGCAGTGCAAATGCTCAGGCCCCACAGACCTACTGAGTCAGAATCTCTAGGGGTGAGGCCCGGGCATCTCATTTTTAACAACATGATTGGATCTGCAGGCACGGAAAAGTGTGAGAAGCCCAGGATTGGGACCTGGCTGTTGCTCCCACATTTTCCCACCTGTGAGGCGTTACTCATGTCAGCCCCTCTGTGGAATGCCATTCTCCCATCCCCAGATGTTTAAAGCCTACCTCTGTAACCCAGCTCAAATGTTACCAAAGCCACCAAGCTTAATCCTGCACCCGGAAGTCCTGTTTCTTTCCCTCTGAATTCCCGGTGGCACTTGGTCTGAGCTCTTCCCACAGCACCGCACCCATTCCAGCTGGCACTGGAGCTCTTTACAGACAGGGCCTCTCTCCTGAGCCAGGAGCTGGAGGTCAGGATGCAGGGGGGAGGCGTCTTCACACTCCCTACGGCGCTCGGCTCCGTGCCCGGCACACGGGGGTGGCCAGGGAGCCTGCGCTGCGTGCCCAAGAGGGAAACGTACCACAGCTGTGCAATCGCTGACGGTGTGCTCACAGATGAAGGGCGCCTCCGGCACGTCCATGACCACAGAGGACTCTGAGGGGGTCGAGGAGGTGTCTGTGTCCAACTCCGGGTTGTCAAGGTCCAGCAGGCCCCCAGGGGCGATTTGGGACTTCGACTGGTGGGGGCAGAGGGCCAGGTCCCTCTTTTCGGCATCCTTGCCCATCGAGGAGAAGCTGAGTTTGTTCAGCTCGCCCTCCAGCATCCCTGCGAAGAAGCTGCTGTTGGGCTGGGTCACAGCCAGTTTGATGGGGTTCAGCAAGGTGGATGAGATGGGGGAGATGCTGGTGTCGTCCGAGCTGCATTCAGAGTCCTCCACTGGCATCGGCTTCCTGAGCGGGAGGGAGACCCATGAGGCCGCGGGAGGAGGTCACCCCAGCCCGTGCAGCCGGGGACCTCCCCAAGGCAGGCCTTGTGCCCGACTCGCCAGAATCCCCAGCTGCCTCTGAATAGCTCAGAACACCCTCGGCACCTTGGACCAGGGCACCAAACCCACCAGGGCACTTCCTGAAAAATGCAGGTTCCTAGTCCCTGCCCCACTTTGGGATGGGACTGGGGCAGCTGCTGAAGTATCTTTTTTAAAAATTAATTTTATTTATTCTTTTGAAAGACAGAGAGCACAAGCAGGGGGAGAGGCAGAGGGAGAGGCAGACTCCCCACTGAGCTGGGAGCCTAACATGGGACTCGATCCCAGGACCTGGAGATCGTGACCTGAGCTGAAGGCAGATGCTTAGCCATCTGAGCCACCCTGGCAGCCCTGCTGAAGTATCTTTAATAAGGTCTTTAGACAATTGTGAGGCATGTATTAGGAGAACCACAATTTGAGAAACACCGCTCAAACCCTAAGTCCTCCTTCCGAAGTGGGGTGCAAATACCCCCAGGGAATGCCCCAGCCAGTCTAGCGGGGTATGGAAAAATATCTAAAAGTATCTGAAAGAAAAATAATTAAGCTTTACTCGTATTTACTTCTACTGTTTAACAGTAATTACTAATTTATTTACTTAGATTTTCTAACATTTAACAATATTAATATGTGGCATGTAAAATTACCAATCGTACAGCTAGACTTACATATATTGGGGTAAATGCTCAAAAACTTTTCCTTCCATTCTAAATCTGTTACATTATGAAATATTTTAGACTTACACAAGATAATCAAGAATGGTACATTAGCAGGGACATACTATACAGTATGATAATATTGTTAATACTATATTGTCTATTTGAAACTTGCTAAGAGAGCAGATCTTCAAGGTTCTTATCCCAAGAGGCAAATCTGTAACTGTGTGGTGACAGATGGAAACGGAACTTACTGGGGCAATCACGTCACCACACAGTATCAAATCGTGTCATACACCTTACACGGACATGACGTTATATGCCAATTCTATCTCAATAAAACTGGGGAAAAAACAAAATGAATATATGATAAAGTGAGAAAACAAAGAATGATACATTAAGCTTCCACTTGGCCACCGTCCAATTTCAGAACGACAGCCTCACCAGCACAGCGAAAGCCGGCTGGGCGCTTCGGTCGCCCGCCTCACTTCGCACTCCCCCAGTCCGGGGTAACCAGCGCCGCACATCTCCGGGGGGTGTTTGTCGTTACACGTGGTCCCTGTAGGTTTGTGAGTGATGTCTGCTCTCCTTAAGCAACACCTACTGTTATTTGGCATATTTTAAAACTTCATATAAATAAATGGTCTCATCCAGTACATCTTCACCAGCAGCTCATTTTTTTTTTACTCCCCATTGTTTTTTTAAATTTTATTTAGTTTTTACAAAGATTTTATTTTTAACCCCTGAGACCAAGAGTTGCACGTTCCACCAACGGAGCCGACCAGGCGCTCCGACATTGTTTGTACTGATACATGTGGCTTTGGTTCGGTCATTTTAATGGTTGTACATCTTTCATTATATGGATATTTGTATTTTTACCAATTCTTGGCTATTACAAAGAAAAACCTTGTATGTGTTTCCTCACCGTTTTTTTTTTTTTTAACTGATAAAGTACAGAATCCGAAAAGTTTGGCTTTTGAATCTCTTTTTTACCTTGACCCGAAGTAAGAAATACATATTACCTAGTATACTTAAACATACACATAAACTAAAGCACGGGCCGCCTGGGTGGCTCAGTGGGTTAAGCGGCCAACCCTTCATTTCAGTTCAGGTCATGATCTCAGGGCCGGGGGATCAAGCCCCACACCAGGCTCTGCACTCAGAGCAGAGTCTCCGCGCCCCTCTCCCTCCACCCCTCCCCCCGCTCGTGTGCACTCTCTCTCTCTATCCCTATCTCTAAAATAAATAAATAAAATCTTAAAAAAAAAAAAAAACTAAAACACATTCCACAAACCAGTACTTAACTCTATGTGTGATGTGCGCTGGAATTTTTTTAAAGTTTTATTTATTTAAATAATCTCTACACCCAGTGTGAGGCTTGAACTCACAGCCCCAAAATCAGAGTCGCACACTCCTCCAACTGAGCCAGCCAGGCACCCCTGGAAGTTTCTATTCTTTTATTTCATTTTTATAACCTGGCTTCCATTACCTGGAATGAGTTCCTAACCCATTAATGGATCACAGCCCACAGTTTGAAGAGCAGTGGCATAGCAAAAGCCGTCACTGGGCCTTTAGGGACCAAGCCCCTTGACCAAGGTGGCATGGTGAACTGAAGGCAGAGTTGGAACTAGAACCCAGATCTCCTGGGTCCCATGCTACCCAGCTCCCACCTGCCTCTGATACATTCTGGCTTCTCTCCTCTGCTTCCTACCCCATTTCCCTAGCTTCTCTCGCCAGATCCAACAACCAGCACACACCAGGCCTGCCCCTGGCTTCATGGCTGACAGAATGGGTCAAATTTTTCTTGAATTTCTCTGCCCCCTGAGAAATCCTGATCAGCCCAAAGCTCCTAGGCGAGCTTTTGGTAAACATTTGGCATAGATGACTCCCTCACCAAGGTCCTTTGTAGGCTGGAGAGTCTGAGTATTGATGTCATTTATACTTCAGATTGTCCTAATGAATTTCTATTTTATTTATTTTTTAAAGATTTTTAAAAAATTTTAAACTAATCTCTACACCCAACATGGGGCTTGAACTCACAACCCCAAGATAAGAGTCACAACCTCTACAGACTGAGCCAGCCAGGTGCCCATGAATCTCTACTTTATATTCACTTACTCAAAACAGCAGTGCTGGGGCGCCTGGGTGGCTCAGTCATTTAAGCATCTGATTCTTTTTTTTTTAATTTAAATTCAATTAATTAACAGATACCGTATTATTAGTTTCAAAGGTAGAGGTCAGTGATTCATCAGTCTTGTTTAGTACCCAGTGCTCATTACATCACGTGGCCTCCTTAATGTCCATCACCCACTTAAGGGTCTGACTCTTGATTTCGGCTCAGGTCATGATTTCATGGTCATGGGATCAAGCCCTACGTCGGGCTCCCTGCTCAGTGGGGAGTCTTCTTGAGATTCTCTCTCTCCCTCGACCCCTCTCCCCCAACTCATGTTTGCGCTCACTCCCTCTCTCTAAAATAAAAATAAATAAATAAATAAATCTTTAAAAACACACACAGGGGCGCCTGGGTGGCACAGCGGTTAAGCGTCTGCCTTCGGCGCAGGGCGTGATCCCGGCGTTCTGGGATCGAGCCCCACATCAGGCTCCTCCGCTATGAGCCTGCTTCTTCCTCTCCCACTCCCCCTGCTTGTGTTCCCTCTCTCGCTGGCTGTCTCTATCTCTGTCGAATAAATAAATAAAATCTTTAAAAAAAAAAAAACCACACACACACACCAAAAACCCCTCACAAAACAGCAGTGATGATGTGGACACAGAAAGCAGCTAAGCATTGAGCTATATGCTAGACAAAAATTTTTTATGATCTTCATGACAGCCCTGCTGGATGGGTGTTAGCCCCATTTTGCAAATGAGGGACCGAAGGTCCCTGATCTTAATTAACTTGTCTACAGTCGTATATCTAAGTGGTAGAACTTGGATTTGAACTTGGGCTCCTAGCCCAAAATTTTCCTACCACACCGTGACATTTCCTATAGGCATCTGTCACTTTAGCCGTCCCTGCTTACTTACAGATCCCTTAGGGACTGGACGCCATATCCCTTTCATGTCATCAAGACCAGCTACATGGTTTGTGGGGCCCCTTCTTCAAAATTACTAAGAATTTCAAGACAGTGACAGCCCCCTCTGGTTCCTCAAGGTGTCTTGTAGCACAGACCATGCTGTATTACTCTTGCTTCTTGCCTAACATCCCCCAACACACACACACACACACACACACACACACACACACACACACACACACGGCAGAGAGCTCCTTGAAGGCAGGTGGTGTGTTCTTCAGCTCTGCATTCCCAGAACTTGACATCAGGTCAGACACCTGGCAGGTGCTCAGAGCTTTACGGAAGGAGCTAAAGGGAACCCAGAATCACTGAGGAGGTACAGTAAACTTCAGGCTGAAGGCAGGCAGACTGCTGGGGGGACAGGCAGGCAAAGGTACCGAAAGGGAAAATGAGGGAGAGGCGCCATCGGGGAGTGGAAGGGGGTGTCTGCATGGGGTGCGTGGGAGTGGTGAGGACCATAGCTGGACAGAGCAGGAGGAGAAGTACCGTCCACAAAGCTCTGACTAATCCCAGGCCTTCTGGAGCCGGAGGCCTCCAAGCCTCAGGATTCCATAGTGCAGCCTACACACGTGCTCTTCCTGGGGAGTCCTTCCTTGTGACAGGTCAAGAAAGCATCATTGCTTCTTCAGGCCCCTCTCCCCGCCCCTCTGCTCTGGCCTTAGAAAGGGGGAAAGGACCAGACTTGTGTCTTACAGTAGGTTGATGGTATCTTCCTGCAAGAAGTTAACCAAACTGCCCCTTGCGGAAAGTGGGAGTCCTTTGGTAGTGACGGTCCTGTTCATAGACTTGGGGTTTGGAAAGGCCTTCGGCATTTGATTGAGTGCATTCAGAACGTTGAGGGTTTCCTTCTTCAGCATGGTCTCCTCCCCATCTCCCACTTTACACAGCGTCTCTGATGCCATCTCGTTTGTTTGGGACCACAGCCGTCACTACGCAGCTGACAGGAAGCAGAGAGAAACTGGGGGCAGTGGACCCACCCTTAGTTAGCATGGGATGGGGGTGCAATGAGCTGACTTCATAATCATCACTGAGTGTAACAATTAGGGGCCAGCCTCCCCCCTGCTCTGAAGCTGCTGCTGCCCAGGGCCGATGCAGGAGTGGGGTACAAGGCACGGACTACATCACCCCTTGGGCCCCTTCCAGTTCTAATGCTCTGGGTTACAGCAGCCCTGCCTCTCTCTGAAGATCTCAGAATGCGTACCACATGTTCCCTTCAGAGCTGCTCTGGGAAGGCGGAGCGGGGTGGTGAGAGAAGGCTCCTCGATGCGGTGGGAGGCGGCAGGGGCCCTGGGAGACAAGTGGGACCAACATGGGTCTCTGGGAGTGGGGGACTTTGTCTCTAGGATGCTGAGGCTCTATAACCAGAAATCCTAGGCAGCAAACCCCCACTATGTCCGTAGGCACAGGGAAGTCCAGAGGCTCACGGGGTTCACAGCCCACATAAACCCACGTTTTACTGCTAGAACTCTAAATATGTCACATCCTTACCCCAAGTGTCTTCGTGTGTTGAGTGACAATGGTGGGTGCCGCAGAGGAATACAAATATGGGCCAGACATTTTTCTGTTCGCAAGAAAACCACCTTACCATAGGAAAACCCACACACGACTTCGGGAGTAGGAAGAGAGGCTGTTCAAACAGCACCGGCTTTGCACTCAGATGCGGATTTGTCCATTCTAAGTCCGGCTCTGCACCTCCAGGTTGTGTAACCTTTGGCAAATGACTGCACGGGGCCGAGCCTCAGTTTCCGCCTCCGTGAAATGGGGACAAAACCAGCACCCGCCTCACTGGATTGTGAGGAGGTAACCCTGCAACGTTGTGTTACGTCTTCCAGAGGACGAAGCAAAGCAAAGGACATTTAAAAACGCCAAATCATATTTTTTTATGTTCCAAATCATCAGGGTTTTTGTTGTTGCTATTCATCCAAAAAATAATGGTTTTTTTCCTTCAAAAATAGAGACGCAGATGCCCTCTCCGCGCTCTGCTGCTTCTTAGCACCTGCCATCCAATCTGTAATTACCCGGTATCTTTGATTCCTCTTCTCTGTCCCCGTCACTAACAGATAGGTGCCTGAGCACAGGAATGGTCCGTCTGGCTGACTCCGCCGCCCAGCGTTTAGAACAGAAGCAGGCGCCGGGAGGCGCGCAGCATGGTCTCCGCGCGCGGGCGGGGGGGCGGGGCGGGTGGAGGAGGATGCGGGCGCGGGTGCGGGGCATGGTGGGCGGGAGCAGTGCGCTGGGGGCGCCCGTCCGAAGGGCGCGGGGGCGGGGCGGGGCGGGGCGGGGCGGGGCTCCGGCCCGCTCGCGGCTCCGCCCCAACCGCCCAGTCGCCGCGCGGCCAGCAGATGGCGCTGCAGGCCAGTCCCTGGCTCCTGGAAGGCGGAAGCGCGGCACGGCTCGAGTGGCGGGGTTGGACCGCAGAGACCCGGCGGGGGCCGCCTCCTCCGCGCCGCCGCCCGCCCCTCCTCCGGAAAGGGGCTCGGCTGGGCGTGGGGAGAGAGTCCCGCGGATGGACGAGCAGCCCTGAGCCCGGCGCCCCCCCGGGAACATGGGCGTGCTCAGGGCCGGGCTGTGCCCGGGCCTCACCCAGGACACGGTCGGGCAGCTGAGGAGCCGCGGGATCAAAACAGGTGACCGCGTGCGCGCCACCCAGCTGGGCACAGCGCGGACTCGGCGCCCCCAGCACCGGCGGACCCGGGAGGGGCCGTCCCCACCGTCTCTATCCCCAGCTCTCTGTGAAGCTCGGGAAGGCGGGAGTGGAGGCTGCCGAGCACCCCCCCCACCCCCCTCCGGGGGAGGGCAGAACCCCTGGGCGCCTCGCCAGGCCCTGCGGCTCTGTGCTTTTACCTAGGCCCCCTGAGACTGCCCGCCCCGAGGTAGAAACGTCACCCCACTTTAGGTAGAGGAAAAGCCGAGTGGGGAAAGCCCGCGCCCTCCCTTCCTACCGATCAACCACGTGGGGTTTGTTTCCAGTGGTGGACCTGGTTTCCGCAGACCTGGAGGACGTAGCCCAGAAATGTGGCTTGTCTTACAAGGTGAGCTGCCCATCTCCATGCTCCAAACCTGGGTGAGTCTAAATGCTCACCACTGAGCCAAAGAGGCAAAGGCTTCCCCGAGGTTGGTAAGTAGGGTGGGGGGAGCCTCTGAGACCCCGGGATGCTCCCTCCTCTGGCCGGCCATTGCTGAGTACTCTGGGCTGCTTTGGGTTGAAGTTGCCCCTGCCCCTTCCGCAGGCCCTGGTTGCCCTGCGAAGGGTGCTGCTGGCCCAGTTCTCAGCCTTCCCCTGCAATGGCGCTGATCTGTACGAGGAACTGAAGACTTCCACGGCCATCCTGTCCACTGGCATCGGAAGGTTTGTATGTGGGCTTGGGGAGGAAGGTGAGAGGCTGGAGGTGGCCTCTTACGCCTGAATCTAGAGAGAGCAGCGTTTTTCAAGCAGTGATGGGGACAACATGGACAGCTGGTCAGGACTTCTGAGTTCTCTTACACTGTAACAGTGTTTCTCGACTTCACACTTCTAACATTTTGGGATTTGTAATTACTTGGTTGGGGGTGAGGGGGTCTGTCCTGTGCATTATAGGATTTTTGGCAGCATTCCCTGGCCTGTGTTCACTAGATACCAATTGTACCTGCATTCTCCCCATATTGTGACAATAAGAAATGTCTCCAGATGTTGCCAAATGACCCCAAGGGGGGCAAAATTGCTTCTGGTGGAGAACCACTATCCTACAACACAAGATGTCAGTATTTCATTATTATTCAACAGATCAGAACAACTCCGCTCTGGCCCTGCTTCCCACTTCACCTAAGGATAGGGCAAGAGAAGTGGCAGGACTGATACTGAGTGCCTCCTGTGCGCAGGCCACTGCCATTACATTTTATAATCTTCTCAGTAACCCTTCGTGTTAGTGATTATTAACCAAACCTGAGTTTAGCCCAAGAGGATGTGGAGGGGCGAGGAGTGGTGGGAGCAGCCCTGGGGTACTTGATCAGAACCGGGTGTGTTCCCCGTATTCTGCAGCGAGAGGGGCCAGGAGAGCTTCCGTGGAGGACTTCCATTCTGCCGTGTTGGGAGAGGGAAAGTGTTGGAAGACAACAGCCAGTTTCTGGCCAAGGGAGTCTGACCTCTTTCCTGGCCCGTGTGTGCGGAATTTGATGAGGAACTCTGCCACCAGCAAGGGCTCTGGATCGGTTTGGCCCTCGCTGTTTTCCTGACACGTTCTCTTGGCAAGGTTCACACAGTATGGGGTTTGCTCCTCCCAGGTGGGGATCTGAGTCTTTTATCCATTAAGCACCGACTGTATGCCTACTAGGTGTCAGATATGTGCACATGATAGGTGTAGGAGCGTGTCACGGCTCCTGCGCTTCATGAGCGTGGGGTCTAGTGGGTGGATAGAAGAGCAGGTGAGCAGGAGAGAGGTGGAAGCATGCGGAGGCAGCAGAAGGAGGGACTGATGAACCGGAAGCAGATCTGGCCCTGGGGCTTCAGGAGCTTATGAAACCAGCATAGACAGAGGAAGCGCTTAGGGAGCAGTGGTGAATGGACGGGATTGCAGCGGCAGTGGGTCGTTGCAAGGGAGATCGGAGTGGTTCCAGAAAGCTCTGTGGAGGAGGCAGGCCTTCTCTGGGTGCCTGCCGAGACCCCGGCACTGAGCTTGCACTTCACAGCACATGATTTCCTTTTTATTCCACCACCACCGATGAGCACATTGTGGTAAAACTCTGCCATTGGAGAGATGGGGAAACGGGGGCTCAGGTTAAGTGCTGGCTTAAGTTCGCTCAGCTAGTAAGTAGGACACCAGGCTCTTGAGGTCATATCTGTCGTGCTCGTGACTCTGACTCGCCTGCCCTGTTGCCTCCCTGCGGGTGGGAGGCCCTAATGCAAAAGGGAGCTGTCGCTGGGGGGGGACAGGGAGGCTTGCGGGAGAGAGGCCAAGAGAGAGATGGGGGTGGTGGGGTGCGTGAGTCCGGTCCAGGGCAGGTGACAGCAGGAGACGCATCGAACAGAGGTGCGGCAGGCCTTGCTGCGTGGTGGGAGGTAGGTGTGAAGAGCCATGAGGCGCTAGGTTTCTAGGCCTGCTCACAGCTTTCTGTGGACACCGGACGGGTATAACTTTTAAAGGGGAGGCGGGGAGTTACGTAGTCAGACATTTGGGAAATGCTTCGTTCACCCAAAGTAAACGAGCTTTTTGGGGGTGGGCCATCTGGAGCCTGGTGCGCACTGTGAGTCTTCACAAGGACAATAGAGCCTGCGGTGTACCCTGCAGGGAGTTGTGTCGACTGGGGCAGATAAGTGGTTCCCTGAAGGCCGGAGCTATGTCTTGTTCATCTCTATCTCCCTCATTTTATTTATTTACTTATTTAAACGTTTTTTTTTTTTTTTTTAAGATTTTATGTATTTATTTGACACGGAGAGCGCACAAGCAGGGGGAGCAGCAGGCAGAGGGAGAGGGAGAAGCAGCATCCCGCTGAGCAGGGAGCCCGACTGGGACTTGGTCCCAGGACCCTGGGATCGTGACCTGAGCTGAAGGCAGACGCTCGACCAAGTGAGCCACGCAGACGCTCCTGTATCTCCCTCATTTTAGAGTAAGGCCTTCAGGAAATACCGGGTATTTAGGCCATGTTGGAATGAATGGCTGAAAAAAGACTAAAAGCCAATTCTGAGGGAAAGGTGAAGGAGAAGTCCCAGAATCAGTTGTATTCAAAACAGGTGGTAAGACCCAGGTGTGGTTTTGCCGCACAAGGCAGGTGGGGGGGGGGGTCTCTCACCACTGAGTTAGAGGTGACTGGTGGGAGGGTCCCCTGGGCGGTAGGAGACGTGATACCGGGAACACAGGAGAGAAGTTAGCTGAGAGGAGGATTTGGGAATTCCTTCTGCAGCATCCTCATAGCCAAGAATGAGGTCAATTCTGGTCTGGAGAGTCAACACCAGTGGGTTAGGCCAGGCTACACATTAGAATCATCTGGGAGGGGGTGCCGGGGTGGCTCAGTTGGTTAAGCGACTGCCTTTGGCTCGGGTCATGATCCCAGAGTCCTGGGATTGAGCCCCATGTGAGGCTCCTTGCTCAGTGGGGAGCCTGCTTTGCCCTCTGCCTCTGCCTGCCTCTCTGCCTGCCCGCTTGTGCTCTCTCTCTCTGTGTCAAATAAATAAACAAAATCTTAAGAAAAAAAAAAGAAAAAAGAACCATCTGGGAGGTTAAGAAATATTTATGCCTGGGTCCCACCTTTGGAAATTCTGACTTTATTGCTCTAGGCCAATGGCTCTCAAACTTGTCTGCACAATAGACTCACTTGGGGAGGGGTGTCTGCCTGGCTCAGTCGGTGGAGTGTGTGACTCTTGATGTTGGGGCTGTGAGTTCGAGCCCCATGCTGAGTGTAAAGATTACTTAAAAATAAAATCTTAGGGGCGCCTGGGTCCCTCAGTTGATTAAACGTCTGCTTTCAGCTCAGGTCATGTTCCCAGGGTCCTGGGATTGAGTCCCACGTTGGGCTCCCTGCTCAGTGGGAAGTCTGCCCCCCCCCCCACTCCTGCTCACTCTATCTCTCTCAAATAAATAAATGAAATCATAAAATAAAATGAAATCTTAAAAAAAAAAGAAGAATCACTTGGGGAATCTTTAAACATCCCCAAGGTCATGCCTCCTGCAGACCAATTAAATCACATTCTCTGGGGTTGGGACGCAGACATCAGTAGTGTTTGAAGTCCCCAGGTGACTCCGAAGTGCACACAAGTTTGGAAACTGCTATTTTTTTTTTTAAAGATTTTATTTATTTATTTGACAGAGATAGAGACAGCCAGCGGGAGAGGGAACACAAGCAGGGGGAGTGGGAGAGGAAGAAGCAGGCTCATAGCGGAGGAGCCTGATGTGGGGCTCGATCCCATAACGCCGGGATCACGCCCTGAGCCGAAGGCAGATGCTTAACTGCTGTGCCACCCAGGCGCCCCTGGAAACTGCTATTACAGACCCCGTTTTCAAAACCCCTCTGGTAATTTTAATATGCAGGCAGGATTGAGAATCACTAGTCTAGCCTAGTGGTTTTCAAACGTGAGCATATGTCCAGATCACCTAGGGGCCTTGTGGAAACTCAGATATTCTCCAGTTTCTGATGCAGCAGGTGTGGGGGGGGTGGAGGCTGAGAATTTGCATTTCACACCAGTTCCCAGAGATGCTGCTCCCGGTCCGGGGACCACACCAGCAGAGCCTCTGCTGCGATGGAGCCACTTGCTGTCTGATCCCCATGGGAGAAGCCACAGGGCTGGAGTGGTGACCAGTGCTTTGACTGGCAGGGACCTGTGCTTATAATCATGGGGTCCTCTGAATAGAAATCGATGGGGTTTTTTCTAAGGTGCTGCTTGGCATGCACAGAAGGGTCATGGGAGGTCTTCGAGAACCATTTCAGAGTACCGGACCCCGTGAAGGTGCTCGCAGGGCTGGAAAAGGGACGCGTGAGGTCCGGACACAGAGCCGTCGGTATGGGCTGTGGTTTGGGAGGAGCGGCTTCGGCCCACAGGCTGGGCAGGGAGCGCAGTGTGGTGAGTGACCTGTTTCCTGGTAGTTCAAGGACAGAACGTGGATTCGGAATTGGCCATGTCTTGAGTTTACCCGAAGGCTTCCACAGCCAGAGCGTGACAACATAGGAACTAAATGCTCCTGTTTTACCACTTGTTTCTCCGGGAACATTTATTGTGTGTCTCCTGTGTTTCCAGCACTGTGCCAATGTCCTTGCCCCTGGGTGCCTTGGGCCAAATGGGGAAGAGAGACAAAAACAAGCACATAGAAAATAATCACCAACTCCCAGAACTAAGTGAATTCAGCAAGGCCGCAGGATACAAGATCAGCACATAAAAATCAATTGCATTTCTATGTACTCAAAACGAACATGTGGAAATGGAAATTAAAACGTAATACCATTTACAGTTGCTCCAAAGAAAATGAAATAGTTAGGTCTAAATCTAACAGCAGGTATAGGAGCTGTGTGCTGGAAATTTAAACTTGCTGATGAAAGAAATCAAAGAGGACTCAAATAAATGGAGAGACACACTGTATTCATGGATTGAAAGACTCAGCCTAGTAAAGATGTCAGTTCTCCCTGAATTGCCCTATAAACTCAATGCAGTTCCTACCAAAGTCCCAGCAGATTTTTTTTTTTTTGGTGATAATAAGGCTTATTCTAATAATTACATGGAAAAGCCAATGACCTTGAATTGCTAAAACATTTTCGAAAAAGGATAAAGTTGGAGGAATAAGTCTGCCAAACATTAAGGCTTACTATAAAGCAGTAACCAAGACAGGTGTGGTGTCCGCTAAGCGAGAGAGAAACAGATCAGTGGAGTTGCATAGAGAACCTAGCAACAGACCCACAAATATTTCCAACTGAATTTTTTTTTTTTTTTTTTTTTTTTAGGATCTTACATAATCTCTACACCTAATGGGGGGCTCAAACTCACAACCCTTAGATCGAGTGGAATGCTCTTCCAGCTGAGCCAGGCAGGTGTCCTAACACTGTCAAGCTTTTAGAACAAAACAGAGGAGAAAATCTTCGAGAACTAGGGCTAGGCGAAGGATTCTTAGAGTTGACACCAAGAGTGTGATCAATAAAAGAAAGATAAAATTTTTAATCAAAAAAAATAAAATTAAAAAATGAATTCAGAATTAAAACTTTTGCTCTGCAAAAGGAGAAAAAGACAAGCTGTAGAGCGGGGGAGATATTTGCAAGTGACATATTCAACAAAGGACTTCCATCTAGAATATTTAAAGAATTCTTAAGGGGTGTTTTGGTGGCTCAGTGGGTTAAGCCTCTGACTCCGGCTCAGGTCGTGATCCCGGGGTCCTGGGATGGAGCCCCGAGTTGGGCTCCCTGCTCGGCGGGGAGTCTGCTTCTCCCTCTCCCTCAGCCCCTCCCCCTGCTCATCCTCTCTCTGTCTCTCTCTGAAATAAGTAATTTTTTAAAAGATTTTATTTATATATTTGACAGAGAGAGAGAACACAAGCACAAATCTTAAAAATAATAATAATAATAATTCTTAAAACTCCCAACAGTGAAACAATCTAGTTAGCAAATGGGCAAAAGACATGAACAGATACTTTACCGAGGAGGATGTTTAAGTGGCAAATGATCACACGAAAGGATGTCAAACATCGTGTGTTCTTAGGGAAATGCAGATTAAAACCACAGTGAGGGGCACCTGGGTGGCTCAATCGGTTGAGCTTCTGACTCTTGATTTCGGCTCGGGTCATGATCTCAGCGTTGTGGGATCAAGCCCCATGTCTGCTTGTCCCTCTCCCTCCCCTGCTTGCATGTGCGCACATGCTCTCTCTAAAATAAATAAATAAAATCTTAAAACACACACACACACACACACACACACACACACACACACACACACACACAGTGAGGGGCGCCTGCTGGCTCAGTAGGTAGAGTGTGCAACTCTTTTTTTTTTTTTTAAAGATTTTATTTTATTTTATTCGACAGAGATAGAGACAGCCAGCGAGAGAGGGAACACAAGCAGGGGGAGTGGGAGAGGAAGAAGCAGGCTCATAGCGGAGGAGCCCAATGTGGGGCTCGATCCCACAACGCCGGGATCACGCCCTGAGCCGAAGGCAGACGCTTAACCGCTGTGCCACCCAGGCGCCCCTAGAGTGTGCAACTCTTGATCTCAGGGTTGTAAGTTCGAGCCCCACATTGGGTATAGAGATTACTTAAAAAATAAAATCTTAAAAAACAAACAAACAAACAAACAAACAAATACAGTGAGATATATTACTACATACCTACCATATCTACCAGAATGGCCACACCAAAAAGTGGTGACAAGACCAGATGGTGGTAAGGATGTGGAGAAAGTGGATTACTCATACGTTGCTAGTAGGGTAGTAACATGGCATAGCCACTCATTAAAGTCGTTTATAGTTTCTTATAAAATTAACGTGCTACAGCCGTCAAAAAAAAAAAAAAAAAGAAATCTTGCCATTTGCAATGACATGGATGGAACTAGAGGGTATTATGCTAAGCGGAATAAGTCAATCAGAGAAAGACAATTATATGATCTCACTGACATGTGGAATTTAAGAAACAAGGCAGAGGATCATAGGGGAAGAGAGGGAAAACTAAGATAAAATCTGAGAGGGAGACAAACCATTAGAGACTCTTAATCATAGGAAACAAACTGAGGGTTGCTGGAGGGGAGGGGTGAGGGGGAGGCGGTAACTGGGTGATGGACATTGGGGAGGGTATGTGTTGTAATGAGCACTGGGTGTTATATACAACTGATGAAACACAGACCTGTACCTCTGAGACAAATATTACATTATATGTTAATTAATTGAATTTAAATAAAAAAAAAGAAATGAAAGTTAACATGTGCTTACCATAGAGCCCAACAGTAGTGTTCTTTTAATTTTTTAATTTTTATTTTTTTTAATTTTTAGAGATGGGGGAGAGGGGCAAAGGGAGAGAATCTTAGGCAGACTCCATACCCAGCACGGAGCCCTATGCCAGGCTCAGTCTCACAATCCTGAGATCATGACCTGAGCCAAAATCAAGAGTTAGACACTTAATCAACTGAGCCACCCAGGGGCCCCTTGAATATTTTATTGTTAAGTAATCTCTACACCCAACGTGGGGCTCGAACTTCCAACCCTGAGATGGAGAGTCCCATGTTCCACCAACTGAGCCAGCCAGACGCCCCCTGGCAGTTGTATTCTTAGGCATTTATTCCAGAGAAATAAAAACTTAGATTTACACAAAAACGTGTACATAAGTGATCATAGCCGTTTGATTCACAATTGCCCCAACGTGGAAAGAGCTGAAACAGTCTTCAGTGGGTGAATGTTAAACAGACTGGTGCATCCATACCGTGGGCTACTTCTCAGCTCAATAAGGAGCAGATGTGGCTACAACAGCTTGGACAGATCTCAAGGGAATGATGCTGAGCGAAAGCAGCCAGCCACTACGGCTCCATACAGTGCGATTCTGTGTGCGTAACATTCTTGAAATAACATCCTAACAGAGATGGAGAACAGATTGGTGGTTGCCAGGATTCGGGATGGAATGGAGGGCTGTGGCTTTAACAGGGTGGCACGAGGGAGACTTGTAATGATGGAAATATTCTATATCTGGCTTGTGGTTGCATAAACCTACACGCGTGATAAGATTGCATAGAACTGTACACACACACACGGAACATGGGAAATCTGGATAAGCTCTGTAGATTGCCCTGAGGTTGGCTTGCGATGTCGTTCGGCAGTACAGTACATCTTACAGTGCGAGAGGCCGCCATGAGGGGATGTGAGAGGAAGGGTACACAGGACCTCCCTGTACAATCTTTTTTTTTTTTTTTTTTTGGCAACTTCCTATGAGTCTATAATTATTTCAAAGTTTAAAAATGACAAATTATGGAAAATGCTATCAAGGAAACCCGTGAGGGATTAAGGTCAAGAATGGAAGGAGGACCCTTTGCTGGGATGGCAGAGACCTCTATGGACAGCAGAGTGATCTTCAGGCTGAGAGTGAACGGATGAGGAGGGGCCCAACGAGGAGCTTGTAGCCGCGCCCTCTTTCCCTAGAGATGTTCAGATCGTCTCTGGACAGAGCCAGTGCTTGGGAGGAACGTCTTGCCTTTCTTCTTGGTTCCTACTCCCCTCTGTTCCCTCCAGTTCGCTGAGTTATTCTCTTTCTTCCCCTTCTTTCATCAGCCTAGACAAACTGCTTGACGCTGGTCTCTACACTGGAGAAGTGACGGAGATCGCAGGAGGTCCAGGTAGTGGCAAAACCCAGGTACGTGGGTGGCCAGCAACCAGGAGGACGTGGGGTGGAGGGGAAGGGGGGAAGGTGGGTGCATAGCTCCGGATCCCTGGGGGAACTTCTACCAATGTATGTGTGATTCAGAGAGATGGGTGGGGAGGAGTCGGGCTTGAATATGGCCCATTCGTGTCACTGGGATCTGGACAGGATTTGGGGGCTCCCACTCTGGGCCCTCTTTGGGGGCTCAAGTTCTTCCAGTGCCCTGTCTCTTCAGGTGTGTCTTTGTGTGGCTGCAAACGTGGCCTATGGCTTGCAGCAGAACGTTGTGTACATTGATTCCAACGGAGGACTGACAGCCTCCCGCATCCTCCAGCTACTTCAGGCCAGAACCCCAGCTGAGGAGGAGCAGGTAGGGGGCAGGAAGGTCGAGTTCCTTTGAGGTTCTGACACGGAAAGATCCCATTATCTCTTACATCACAAGAATTTTGGCCCTTTGGATGACCAGTCATTTCTGGCTTTGAAACACGCTGTTCTATCAATTCTTCCTGTGTTCTTCAAGCATCCCGTGTTACGACATCATCCCAGCTTGGGTGCTACCCACACTGATCTTCCAGGTGACCCAGCTCCTTGCACACCCTCACTCAGGGCTGGCAGGCACGCAGCGCCTGTGTTTCCTTCCCATTTCTTGCCATGGCAGACATTCCTAATCAGACCTGCCGTACTTTCCCACTGGGCTGTGACTTGGCTTTGCCGCTCGGCACCCAGGCAGCCACCACTGTGAGAACTGGCCCAGGAGACAGAGCCCATTTGCCAGCTTGGACCGGAGTCCTTATGTCTCGGTGTCTCTGCTCAGCTTTAAAATCCCTCTTTCTCTTGCTTGAGCCCCTGCTCCCTCTTATCCAAAGCCCCTCCTCCTTCCTACCCCTTTAGGCAGGAGCTCTCCAGAGGATCCAGGTGGTGCGTGCGTTTGACATCTTCCAGATGTTGGACGTGCTACAGGACTTCCGAGGCACTGTGTCCCAGCAGGTGAGCCCGGTGTTCTACCCCTCCCTGCTTCACCCGGCTTGCCGGGGCTGTCTGCATGTGGGCAGGTGTCCTAGGACAGACTTGGGAAATGCTGATGCGCCATCTGGTGACTCCAGCCATGCTGCCACTTCCAGGACGGGATTCCCGCGTGCTTAATTCATTCCTGAGTGCCTCATTGTCTACCTGCCCATCTTCCCCACTAAACAGTAAGACCCTCGAGTACATGGATCATTTTGTATTCATTTCTGCATTCACCCCCTCCCTGGATCACTGAGGACTACTTTCAGCTGCAAGTAATAGAGTCTGTGTGACAAGCACTTGAACCTTGAGGACATTTAATTATCTCTCATGAGTCTGGAGGTTGGCAGGTCCATGGCATCAGGGCTCTAGGTTGGTGTGTCTGATTCTCTTGTTCTTCCCCCTCACAACTGCAAAGTGGCTGCTATAGCTCTATGCATCATGTCTTCGCACATCAACACCCGTATTCAGGGCAGTAATAATAGATGGCCCCTTTTCTGCACTTCTTCCCTTTTATCAGGAAAGAAAAATCTCCCTTCCTTCCTTCCTTCCTTCCTTCCTTCCTTCCTTCCTTCCTTCCTTTGTTTTTAAAGATTGTATTTGTGTATTTGACAGAGAGGGAGCACAAGCAGGGGGAGTGGGAGAGGGAGAAGCAGACTTCCTGCTGAGCAGGGAGCCTGATGTGGGGTTAGGGGGTGATTAGTTGGGGGAGGGGATTACACAAGGGCTTGAATACCTGGAGGTAGAGGTCAAGGGGCCACTTTAGGGTCTGTGTGCCACGATGACCTGATCGCTCCATAGGTACCAGCAGTGAAAGGCCGGCTGTCCGTGTTTTAGCCAGAGATTTTAATCTTTGCCAGAGTGAGGAAGAGTTAAGCTGATTTCAGGGAGAAGCAGACTTCCCGCTGAGCAGGGAGCCCAGGACCCCGGGATCATGACCCAAGCCGAAGGCAGATGCTTAACGACGAAGTCACCCAAGCGCCCTGAGAAAAATCTTTCTCCAGAACCCACAAGTAGACTTCACCTTACATCCAGTTGGCCAAGATGGAGCTTTGTGTGTCTCTTAGACTAGGGGTTGGCCCACCTTCCACGATGTCAGACTTGTGCCCACTACCTGAACACACCCAGAATCCCGTTAGCAAGGGAGAGGGCTTTAGAGTGGCATTGGGGTTGGTACCCCATTACACCTGCTGGGTGTTTAGACAGGATTTGGTGTACCGATTTACAGGCTGTTAGATTTGGAAAGACATCTTAGAATAGCTCGATTCATGTTAAACTTTCTCTGACCCCAAAGCGTAACATGTTCCTGTGGGCATACCCAAGATTGTATGTAGAGTAAACGATTTTTACAAACTTTAGAATACTTAGTAGTTGAACAGAGACTTGCCGTAGGAGCCATAGCTGGTTATGACCCATGTGTGTTGAGACATGAAGTCAAGTAGCCCTGATCTAATCCAACCCTCTCATTTCTATGATGAGGAGAGGGAGGACCAGAGAAGTTCAGTAGGTTGCTCAAAGTCACTGCATAATTAGGGTAAGAACTAAATCTCTCAACTCCCAGGTCAAATGACTTGTGTTTTTTTTTATTGGAAGACCATTATGATAGTATATATTCCATTATGGCATAACAAGTTACCACAAGCGGCATGACTTAAAACAACACGTTTACTATTCACAATTTCCATGGGTCAGGAGTCTGGGCAGGGCTTAGCTGGGGCTTCTGCTTAGGAGCTCAATAGTCGGTAATCAGGATGGCAGCTGGACTGTGTTCTTATCCGGAGGTTCAACAGGGGAAGATTCTGCATACAAGTTCACTCAGGTTGTCACCAGGATTCATTTCCCAGGCGGTTCAGTGTCTGGCTGGCAGTTGTCCATGCTCCCACTGTTCTCTGCCCTGTGGGCCTTTCCATAGGCAGTTCACAGCACCACCACTTGCTTCATCAAAACAGCACAGGAATGAGAGCAAGGGACCCCTGGGTGGCCCAGTCGGTTAAGCCTCTGCCTTCAGCTCTGGTCATGATCTCAGGGTCCGGGGATCAAACCCCTCACTGGGCTCTGTGCTCAGTGGGGAGTCTGTTTCTCCCTCTCCCCTCACTCATGCTCTCACTGTCTCTCTTTCTCTTTCAAATAAATAAGTTAAATTTAAAAAAAGAGAGCAAAATGCAACATGCAGTTTCATATAACAATGTCATCTTGGGAGTGACGTACCATTACTTTTGCCATATAGCAGAGCCTCTTCAAGAGAGTGGCATTCCAACACCTTTGACACCAAAGGTATTAGTCAGAAGCCAGCCACAGGACTCACCCACAGTTGGGGGAGGGGGTTACACAAGGGCTTGACTACCTGGAGGTAGAGGTCAAGGGGCCACTTTAGGGTCTGTGTGCCACGATGACCTGATCGCTCCATAGGTACCAGCAGTGAAAGGCCGGCTGTCGTGTTTTAGCCAGAGATTTTGACCTCTGCCAGAGTGAGGAAGAGTTAAGCTGATTTCAGTTTTAGCTTCTCTTCTTTTCTGCCATCCTCTCAGACAAGCGGATGGCTGAGAGTCAGTAACTGGACAAGGAAGGAAGACATGCAAAAGACCAGATAATGCTGAATGTCCAAGATTTGGCCAGCGTGAAGTAAGAAAGAAAGTTGTGGAAACAGAATCAGCAAATGACTTGGATATAAAGAGTAAGGGAGATTAGGTCCAAGAAAGTAGGACGATGCTAATACGTGTGTGGAGACAAAAGATTATGGTTTTAACAGATGGCTGTCTGGGTAGTCTGTATTTGGAACTGCTTTAAGACACAGAAGATGAGGCCCTGAAGGAGACTGAAGTAAAGAGACGGCTAACCCCTTCAGCACAGGAAGTTAGGAATTTGGGGGTGCCTGGGTGGCTCAGTCGGTTGAGGGTCTGCCTTCCGCTCAGGTCATGATCCCAAGGGCCTGGGATCGAGCCCTGCATAGGGCTCCCTGCTCGGTGGGGAGCCTGCTTCTCCCTCTCCCTCTGCCATTCACTCCACTTGTGCTCTCTGGCTCTCTCTATCTCTCTGTCAAATAAATAAATAAAATCTTAAAAAAAAAAAAAAAAGGAAGTTAGGGATTTGGGGAGTAAGCAGAAGAGGGAGAAGAGGAGCCTGGCAAGTTGGTGGTGGGGGAGGCTGGCCATAAGAAGAATGATGGCCACTAAGCAAATTCAGGACTGAGGGTGCCTGGGTGGCTCAGTCAGTTAAGCATCCCACTCTTTTTTTTTTTTTTTTAAAGATTTATTTATTTGAGAGAGAGAACGAGTGGGGGGAAGGGCAGAGGGAGAGAGAAAGAGAATCCTGGAGCATCTCCGCTGAGTGGGGAGTCCAATATGGGGCTAGATCCCAGGACCCCAAGATCATGACCTGAGCCGAAATCAAGAGCCAACTGCTTAACCAACTGAGCTACTCAAGCACCCCAGGCATCCCACTCTTGATCTCAGCTCAGGTCTTGATCTCAGGGTCCTGAGTTCAAGCCCCGAGTTGGGCTCCACTCTAGGTGTGGAGCCTACTTAAAAAAAAAAAAAAAAATCTTGGGGCTCCTGGATGGCTCAGTCGGTTGAACAGCTCTTGATTTCGGCTCGGGTTGTGATCTCAGGGTCCTGGGATAGGGCCCTGCGTTGGGCTCTGCGTTCAGTGTGGAGTCTGCTTTTCCTTCTCCCTCTCTCCTTCCCCTATGTGTGTGCACATTCTCCTTCTCTCTCTCTCAAATACATAAAATCTTTAGGGGAAAAAAAAATCTTAAATTCAGGACTGGGAGCCTGGCTGGCTCTGTGGGTGTAGCATGCGACTCTTGATCTCAAGGTTGTGAGTTCAGGCCCCAAACAGGGTGTAGAGATTACCTTAAAAATAACTTAGACAAAGAAAAGAAAGAAAGAAAATTCGTGACTGGGGCCACAGAACTTGGAACAGGGATTTCTCAAATTTAATTATTTTGGGTTATCTGTGATGTCCCATGATTTAAACCCCCTCTCTCCACCCAAATCTTCCGTAAAATCTATTATACTACAAACGGAGATGGGGAAAAAAGACTTTACTGAAATTCCGTGATGTCTGCACGGCTGTATTTGGGGTTGGAGAACTTATTTCTTACCAGTTTCTGATGAAGGAGCAGGATGCCCTATAGTGGACGCCCCCTAGAGGCCAACTGGTTTATGGCATCTGCTTCTCCCCAGGTGAGTAGTGGCTCGGCGGCTGCGAAGGCGGTGGTTGTGGACTCGGTCACTGCAGTGGTCTCCCCACTTCTGGGAGGTCAGCAGAGGGAAGGTAAGAGGTGCGGCAGAGCCCAGGGTCCGGGATGTGATCCTGCCTCCCAGCTCTGAAATCCAGTCCCTGGTCAGCCCAGTCCCAGGTGCCCTGCTGCCCTCGCCCTCTGCTTCTCCTCCTCCAGGCTTGGCCTTGATGATGCAGCTGGCTCGAGAGCTGAAGACCCTGGCCCGGGACCTTGGCGTGGCGGTGGTGGTGAGGAAGTGGGCTTGGCTGGCCTGCTGCTCTTACCTCTGCTGTCTGGGCTTTGCCAGGGCGGGATGAATTCGATTTCTAGTTCCAGCTGTTCACTTCCCTTAAGTGGCAACCTAACCCCCAACATGACCCTTTAGGAAACGATCTTAGCCCAACTTCCCTGGGCCATCTAGAGCCCTGGACTGTGATGGGACTGGACATAAAGAGCCAAGGGGTCAGGGACAGTCTTGGTTTCCTTTTACTTTAAGACAGGTTTATTGAGGAGTAATTCACACGCAGTAACGCTCTCCTCATTTGAACTTTGGCTAATGGATACTAACGCATCCACGCTTGTTACAAGGCACAGTCAAGATCCAGAATATTTTGGTAACCCCAGAAAGGTTCCCAAGCCCCAGACAACCACTAATCTGGTTTCTGTCCCTATAGTTTTACCTTTTCTGGTGCTTCAGAGAAAGGGATGTTTTTGCTTTCAAAGTAACTTTTTCTGCTTATGGAGGACTTTTTTTTTTTTTTTTTTAAGTCTGCGTGCTTCTCATAGGATAAAAAATAGTTAAATATAGGAGTCAAATTTGTAGTAAATCTCCACATCCACAGAAAACGTATTAATATTTTTATATATCTCCATAGGATCTTTTTTCTCTGCATATATGCGTATACTTCTAACCAGCTTTCCAGTTAAACTATAACCTTGTTTAAAAAAAAAATTCATCTCATTCCATTTCTGTCTTTTTTTTTTTTTTTTAAGATTTTATTTATTTATTGGACAGAGATAGAGACAGCCAGCTAGAGAGGGAACACAAGCAGGGGGAGTGGGAGAGGAAGAAGCAGGCTCATAGTGGAGGAGCCTGATGTGGGGCTCGATCCCAGAACGCCGGGATCACACCCTGAGACGAAGGCAGACGCTTAACTGCCGTGCCACCCAGGAGCCCCCATTTCCCATGTCTTTAAAGAGATGCCTTAAGAATGCCATTTTTAGGGGTGCCTGGGTGGCTCAGTCGTTAAGCGTCTGCCTTCGGCTCAGGGCATGATCCCGGCGTTATGGGATCGAGCTCCACATCAGGCTTCTCTGCTAGGGGCCTGCTTCTTCCTCTCCCACTCCCCCTGCTTGTGTTCCCTCTCTCGCTGGCTGTCTCTGTCAAATAAATAAATAAAATCTTTAAAAAAAAAAAAAAGAATGCCATTTTTAGCAGTTACATATTTTATTTAATACCTGTGTTACAGGGCTCAGCAAACTTTTCTGTAAAGGGCCAGATAGTAAACAGTCAAGGTTTTATGGCCATATGGTTTCTGTCACAGCTACTCAGCTCTGCCTAGATTACGTGAGAGCAACCACACACAGTCCCTAAACAGAGGGCATGGCTATGTTCCAGCCAAACTTGACTTTCAGAAATAATTTTGGGGCCACATTTGGCCTGTTGGGAATAGTTTACCAACCCCTGGTATCCTGTAATGATCTCCTTCCTGATTTGGGGCTTGTAGGTCATTACTGGTTTTCCTCTTTTATTTTCTTTTTAATTTTTTAAGAAGTGTTCTATAATTTTTTTCTTTAAGATTTTGTTTATTTATTTGACAGAGAGAGAGAGAGCCCAAGCAGGGGGAGCAGCCGAGGGAGAGGGGGAAGCAGGCTCTCTGCTGAGCAGGGAGCTGGATGCGGGGCTTGATCCCAGGACCCTGGGATCAGGACCTGAGCTGAAGGCAGCCGCTCAACAGACTGAGCCACCCAGGCACCCCTGATTTTCCTTTATTTTAAGTAAAACTCTGGGTGCCTGGTGGCTCAGTCATTCAAGTGTTGGAGTCTTGATTTTGGCTCGGGTCATGATCTCAGGATCGTGAGATTGAGCCCCACATCAGGCTCCGTGCTCAGCAGGGAGTCTGCTTTAGATTCTCCCTCTCCCTCTACTCCTCCCCCCCTGCTCACGTTCTCGCTCTCTCTCTCTAAAATAAATAAATAAATCTTTAAGTAAAACTCCAGTGAACGCCCTGATATCTAAATTTCTTTGCACATTTCATATTATTTCCTCAAATTCCTAAAATTATAATTACAGAGTCAAGGATACACACATTTTTAAAAATTTATGTAATTTATTTTATTTTTTATAAGATTTTCTCATTTATTTGAGAGAGAGAGAAAGAGAATCAGAGAGAGAGCACAAGCCAGGGAGGGGGTGTGGAGGCGGGCAGAGGGAGAAGGAGAAGCGGGCTCTCTGCTGAGCAGGGAGCCCGATGCCAGGCTCGATCCCAAGACCCTGGGATCGTGGTCTGAGCGGAAGACAGATGCTTAACCACCTGAGCCACCCAGGTGCCCCAGAAATACATACATTTTTAAATGTGTCGATTTATCGCCAAATTTCCAGGAAGGTTGTACTAATTCGTACACCCACCAGCAGTGTTCTTTTGTTCTTGAGTCCCAGGGCCTCCCTGTCCTGACTTCAGGACGTACATGGTCACCTGCTGGTGGCCCTGGCTTGGGCGGTGGGGACTCAGTGATGAACATGCTGCAGCCCCCTGCCCCTAGTTGGGGGGCCGGTGGGGAGACCCCGATTAAGAGGACATCGTGAGGCTCAGGCTGCCTACCTGTGACTATCCTGGGCAGAGGAGAACCGACTGACCAGATTACGACCTCCCTTTCGAAGCTCCCACGACCCCCTACACACAGGTGTACCCCCTGCCACGGAGGGCTGGGCGGATGTGGTTGCAGAATGCCTGTCTCCTGGGGTGGGGGTGTACGTGGTGCAAGCCCACCACTGGCCTCCCTCCAGCAAAGTGCAGACAGTGCCACTTATTCCCAGACCCATGCCCCACGACCTTCTGCCGGAGTCAAGCCTGAGGCATGGTGATTTTGTGGAAAGAGTTGAGCACAAGTGAGGACCCGGGGTTCTAGTTCCAGACCCGATGTCAATAACTCAGGGAGCCTTGGGGAAGTCCTTTCTCTGTGCTGGGCCTCAGTTTTCCCACTTGTAGAATGAAGCAGGAGGAACAGATATCCTCTACACCAGCATTATCGATCTGGAAGTCTTTGATTCTTTCTGCCTCAGGTAACCAACCACGTGATCCGAGACAGGGACAGTGGGGACCTCAAACCTGCCCTCGGACGCTCCTGGAGCTTTGTACCCAGCACCCGGATTCTCCTGGACGTTGACGAAGGAGCGGGAGCATCGGGCAGTCGGCGCAGGGCATGTCTGACCAAATCTCCGCGTCTGGTGAGCCGGCCACAGGGGAGAGCCAGGAATCTGGGCCCTTGAGGGTGTTTGTGCGCCCAGGTGTCTCAGAGAGGAATTCTTGGACGCTGAGACCCGGCAACCAAAGAGGCTGCCCGCTTGAGTTGCTTAACTCAAAAACTTACCCTTCCCTCCTGTCTTCTTCCAGCCAACAGGTTTCCAGGAGATGGTAGACATTGGGACCTGGGGGCCTCCAGAGCAGAGCCCAGCATCCCAGGGAGATCAGATATGACTGTGCTGTTGATTGGGGGGGCATCAGGCACCCCGCCTCTGTGCACACTAGCCGCTGCTGTTCACTGCCACCCGGCACTTGGGGCTGCAGTAGAAGCTCTTGGGCTGGGCTGAAGAGACATCTCTGTTTCCTCGGCTTCTCTTTCTGTGAAAACAGAGCTACAGGCGAGAGAGGACGCTGTGGTGGAAGGACCCAGAAACTCACACCGGGACCAAGTTTTCTTCCTTGTTTCTATCATGTATGTTTCTGTGGGAGCCGAGTTCACCCTGGCCTCCAGCCTCATGAAGAAGCCTGCTAGTGACTGGACAGAACCGTGTGTCAGCATCGTGCCCGTGCTCCATCCTCACGCAGTGACTGAGCCCCAAAGCCTCTGCTTCTCTTTCTCTTTTTCATTTTGCCTCTGTTTTTCCATCTGTAAGTTGGAGCTCCCTTTCCCCTAGCTTTGTCTTTGAGTTACGGGGTGGAAGTGATCTTGCAAATGCAAAGCCCTTCTTTATCTATGTCATGCTTTTAAAAAATACAAACAGGAAATACCCTGAGCCCCAGAGCCACCTAATTCTCCCCCCCACCACCACAGAAGGGTGTTTTTCAGTTCCCTGTGAGGTTCCAGAGAACGGTTCTTCCTTTTTTTCCTCTTCCTGATTTGGTTTCACACACCTGCATGCATCACCATGACTAGGTGAGACTGTGAACTCGCTGCAGTCCCAGGGATATAATTTAACAGGAAGGGAGGATGTGGCCACAGTGAATCCAGCTACGTGTTTATTATGCATGGTGCCCTGTAAGGCCCCTCCACGGTATAGAGTAGCCAGAGGTGCTGAACCATGGCCTTGCCCATAAACAGACAGGAGAGAATTTGCACAGTAAATAGAGCCAGCTGGGAAAATTGATGCTGGCGTAAATAATACATGGCAAATCTAGTCCTTTATGCAGAAATTCATTGCCGGTGGCTCCGAGCTGCAATATAATTACCCTTCTCTTCCTGCAGCTGTACCACAGCCTGGTGCCCTAGTGTATGCAACAGCTCCCTGTCTGTCAGTGGCACTGGGGCCATCCATCTGAGAGCTGTAGCCCTGGCTGGGGTGGGGGGGAGTGGGGGGGTGAGGACACCAAGGGAAGGAATAATAAAAGGCAAAGTAGAGAAATGATCAGAATTGTTTACTGACCACATTTTTTAAAGGAAGGTTGCCTTTCTTGGTTAGAGAGCCTGTCGTGATTAATTAGTTGTGTCTTGGCTGCAGGAAAAGGGGGGTTCAGAGTTCCAGGGGGGAAGATAGGACATTAAGATGATGAACATAGCAGAGACAGAAGCAGGAAGCGTGGAGGGTGGGGAGCGAGCAGCAGACCGGCTCCAGGGTATCTGCCTGCGTGAGGACAGGGTTGGGGAGCCTAAGACTGGGGGAAGCCCGGCCCCGCTGCCGCTGCCGGCAGAAAGGACCCCAGAAGGTTGGCATATTTCCGCAACCGCCATAGGAAACGGTACGTTAAGCGAGGGATGGCAAATCCCTGCCACTCCTAGCATTTGGGCATTTTGAGCAACCCCCCCAGGGGGTCTCCCCAGTCTCCCAAGCATTCTTTTTTTGTGGAACTCGGAGTGTTTTGCAGTTTTTCTCCGCACGGCGCTCCAGGTAGGCACGACCTACTAGTGGGAGTGGGCATTCGAGGTGGAGCCTGGTTGCCACCGCTGCCCTGGGCAGATCTGCCCTGTTCCCTGTATGTGGTGGGTCAGGACCCCGGAATAATGGGGTTTGAGAGGCCTGTAAAGATCATATGCCCCACGCTGTCACTTTTCAGAGAGGGAAACTGAGGCCCAAAGAGGAGAAGTGACGGTCCCTGTGGCAGAACAGCAGCCGGCACCCAGGACTCCTGATTCCTAAGCCAGGACTCTTTGGGTCTCCATGTTACTTTTAGTTTCCCATCCGCGCAGCTCTCTTCCCACCGGCCGCTAACTCCAGCTCAGGGTGCCAGGGCCATCACCCAGGTGGCCTCGCTGACCGTTCGCTGCTGCTCCAGACCACCTGTGACATTCCTGCAGGACCAGAGCTTTCTCTCGCACTGCCTGCTGCCCCCGCACACGCCATCAGGGCACACTGCACCGAGCAGTTCCCCTCGCAGCCTTGAGCCAGGCTGGCTGTCCTGCCCAAGTGCCTCTTGCTGCCTTTGCTTATGTGTCTGCCTCTGTGTCTGGTGCACACTCATCCTGACACCCTCCCTCTTTATGCATCAAGTATGGTCTAGACAGACATCGAACCCCTCTCTATCACTCATCTTCTTGTGCACTTGTCGCCTAGGAGCTCAGGATCCTTTTTTTTTTTTTTAAGATTTTATTTATTGGGGTGCCTGGGTGGCTCAGTCATTAAGTGTCTGCTTTCGGCTCAGGTCATGATCCCAGCGTCCTGGGATGGAGCCCTGCGTTGGGTTCCCTGCTCCGTGGGGAGCCTGCTTCTCTCTCTCCAGCTCCTCCCTGCTTGTGTTCCCTCTCTCGCTGTCTCTCTCTCAAATAAATAAAACCAAAAAAAAAAAAAAAAGATTTTATTTATTTGAGAAAGAGCACGAGTGGGGAGGAGGGGCAGAGGGAGAGGGAGAAGCAGACCCTCCACGTAGCAGGGAGCCCTACATGGGGCTCGATCCCAAGACCCTGTATCATGACCCGAGCCAAAGACAAATACTTAACCAACTGAGCCACCCAGGCACCCCGAGCTCAAGATCCATTTTAAGAGGTCCCATTTCAATTTTTCTTTCCTTTTGCTCTTTCATAGTCTGGGAGCTCAGTCATGGTTAACTATATGAGTGGGTGGGCTTTCGTGCATTTAAGATGGCAAAGGAGGAATGCAGGAATGTTTTTCTCCTGATCTAAATAGTCATTAAGTCCCCAAAGTATCTTTTTATGTATCTTTCTAGAGAGAACTCTGTATGTCCCAGGTTTGAGATTAGATAAAATTAATATTGGGTCCTCTTGAGCTAGCACTTGACTTTAAGACAGGCACCTGAACTCTCAAAGACTCTCAGGCTAAAGGTCCATGTATCATTGAGGCTGCTCTCTGTCGCAAGTAACAAAACCTGGCTTAAAGAGTCTTCGACAATAAGGACATTATCTCCAGTTACATGAAGTCCAAGGTTGGCTCATTCAGTGGCTCAATGTCAAGGGGTGTAAGGCCCCTTTTCTCTTTCTGCCCTGCTCTCCTTTTGTGTTGGTTTTGTCTTCAAGCTCATTCTCCTCATTAAGGCCTGGGTATAGCCATTCTGAGCATCAATCCAGACATGACAATATCTACAGGCACGAACGTGGTCCTTGTGTCCTTTTAAGTTAAAACTCAACTTCCAACCAAAGCAGAATTACCTCAGATCTTATTAGTGCAGGATTGCTTCCTGAACCCACATCTAAATCATGGCAAGGGAAATTGGTCTGTGAGCAGCTCAGATCAACCAGAAAATAGCCCTGGAGCTGGGGCTGGAGACAGGCTTTCCTTAAGCATGTGCTATGGCCATCGGAAGGAAATGGGGGTGCTACTAGAAAGGAGGGAGTTGTGTGGAGGAATTGGACGTCGAGTGGGCAACTGCTAGTGTCTGCCATAGTCCAGAAGGCAAGTTTATCAAGGCTTTCATGTGCTTAGGCCCTTTGTACGCATCTCATTTAGATCTTAGGACAGCCTTGTGGCATGGGGAATCCTTCCATTTTACAGACTCTGGGCGTCCAGCAAGGCCGAGGACATAGGGCTAGTAAGTGGCAGCCCCAGAATCCAAACTCGAATTTGTCTCATTCAAAACCCTACTTCTCCCCATCCTCAGGTTGCCTTCATCTGTGAATATGTAACTGTTTTGATACAATTCTTCTTTATATTTTGCCCAGATAGTAGCGAAGGCTACACATCTTGACCTTTTTTTCAGCTTAGCTCACCCTAAAAGCTGGATCAGAGATCTACTTTATCAGCTCTTTCCAATTTCCCCTAGGGAATTTATGAGAGCATGACACATACATGGAGAAGGGGGATGTCGTTGGTATTAAAGTGAACTGGAGAGGTACCTGGCTGGCTCAGTTAGAAGAGTATATACGTCTTGATCTTGGTGTCCTGGGTTGGAGCCCCACGTTGAGTGTAGAGATCACTTAAATAAATAAACAAACTTAAAAAGAAATAAAGTGAACTGGAGGTTTAAGGGGAAATAAATCTGAATTTAAAAAATGGTTGGGGTGCCTGGGTGGCTCAGTCAGTTAAGCCTTCAGCTCAGGTCATGATCTCAGAGTCATCAGGCTCCCTGGTCAGCAGGGAGTCTGCTTCTGCCTCTCCCTCTGCCCCTTCTCCCCACTCATGATTTTTCTCTCTCTCAAATAAATAAAATCTTTTTTAAAAAATGGTCAAAACAAGGAAAAAACAAAAACCACAATGGGCTATGTGTCCCTGAGATGTGAGCCAGGAGGAGATAAGGGATTTAGAAATGTGCATATCCTGCTAGGTTTTTGCTGTGTTCCGGCACGGAATAGTACTGGGTAGAGTTAATATTGTCCAACGTAGTATGTTGGGGAAGAGCATTGGAGAAAGCTCTGCGATGCATGGAGTTTAAATTAAAGCTAGTTATATTATTCATCAAAGGTTACCCTGAGGGGGGCCTGGATGGCTTAGTCAGTTGGGCATCTGCCTTTGGCTCAGGTCATGATCCCAGGGTCCTGGGATCAATCCCCGAGTCAGGCTCCCTGCTGAGCAGGGGGTCTGCTTCTCCCTGTCCCTCTGCCCCTTCCCCCTGTTCATGCTTGCTCTTTCTCTCTCCAATAAATAAATAAAATCTTAAAAAAAAAAAAGGTTACCCTCAAAAAGGTGTTTATCTCATTTTTTTTTCTTGTTTTACTGCACTGGCTAGACTCACTTAAGGTACTAAGTCAAATAGAAGCACCATGGCCATTGTCCTGGTCTTGTTCCTGACCTTAGTGTGCTATTTCCAGTATTTTATCATTAAGGTTCTGTAGGTTCCCTGTAGTTACCTTTTATCAAGGCAGAGACCGCATTGTGTCTCCTGTTTATCCTGGAGAGGGAGGCCAGGTACTGGCCATGACATTGGCCATGCACAGAGCTCTCTCTCTCAGTGGATGGAAGGTCCGTGCGTCCTGGAGCTATACAGCTGTACTCCAGCTGCTGCACTAGTTTGACTCCTTGAATAGCCTTTGAACCCTAGCTCTTCTCTGCCCCCCTGTAATTTCTGGGTGTAACAGCCTTCATTAAGGCCTGGGTTTTGCCAGAAGACAATGGGCCTATGTGGAAAAGAATACGAAGTCAAGGAACAAGATTTAAAAAATTTTTAAAAATAGTTTTTTAAAATTTATTTGAGAGTGAGAGAACATAAGCAGGGGGAGGGTCAGAGGGAAAGGGAGAAGCAGGCTCCCTGCTGTGTAGGGAGCCCCATGAAGGGCTCGATCCCAGAACCCCTGGGATCATAACCTGAGCCAAAGGCAGATGCTTAACCAACTGAGCCACCCGGGCCTCCCAAGGAACAAGATTTTTTACATCTCAACTAACTCAGTCTTAGCTCTGACACTTACTTGCTGGGTGTCATTGGATGAATCAGTTAGACACTTTAAGCCTTAGTTTCATCTACTGTAAAATGGGGAGAATAATGCCCGCTGCATACAGGTGCCTGGATGGCTCAATGAGTGAAGTGGCTGACTTTTGATTTCAGCTCAGGTCATGATCTCAGGGTCGTGGGATCAAGCCCTACATCGGGCTCTCTGCTCAGCGGGGAGTCGGCCTGAAGATTCTCTCTCTTCCTCTCTCCCTGCCCTTCCCCCATTTCTCTCTATATAAAATAAATAAATAAATCTTTAAGAAATAATAATACCTGATGGATAGAATTGCTTTAGGGTCATATAGCTTATGCAAAGCACCAAATACTTTTCCAGTCCTATAATGGGACTTCATCTCATATCATTGTGAAGCTTCCGATGCCTGGGAATACTAGTGACAGCTTCCCTCTGTCCGGGCCAGGCCAGCTTCACAGTACTGTGAGCCGTGCGGTTGCACAGAGCCCTGTGCTAACTTTAACACTCTACTGTTGCCATCCCGAGATTCTTCATACTTTTTGAACAAGGGTCCCATATTTTGCACTGTGCCCTGCGCACTACGTAAGCAGTCCTGTCTCCAGGAATGAGTAGAACTCTTGTATTGGCCAGTCTCTTTGGAAAATACCTTACCACTGATTTCTTAGGGAATAACTCCCTTAGAGAGTTACCGCTTACAGAAAAATTGGGATAAGCATCTCGTGTCTGTTCATCTCTGTTCCATTCTGGGGTAATCTACACAGCCTCTTTCAGAAAGGAATTCTTTATATTTTACGTAATTAATTAGGTCCAGAGAAGTTAAGAGGGGCTGGTGAAATGGAATGATGATTTGGGGTTTGGGTTAAGGAAAAGATCTGGGTTCAAAATGCCTTCTGGCCAAATTACTTGGACAGGTAATGTCTCTGTCTCATTAGTAAAATCTATGTTGCAGGGGAATTATATTTTCCTTATTGGTAAAATTATATGTCTCAGGGGAACTTAACAGATAATTTATGTAAAGTGCCTTTCACAGAAACTCTGGCACATAGTAGGTGCTCAATCACCATTAATTCTTTCAGCTCGTGCCAGAAGTAACAAAAATCAGGGCACTAGCACTTACAAGCCATGCTGCTACTAATAAAAGAAATAATATGATTTATTTTTTCAGTACTGTTTGGGGAAAGGCATGTGCTTCATAAATATGTATTGGAAAGTACTTAGCAAATGAGTAGAAATAATAAAAATATGTCAAAGTAAACAGCTCCTATAAATATGTCACTTGGTAGACAAATTAGTGTTTTATTACTACTAAATACTATTGCTTGCCGAAAAGGATTTTAGATTACTTGCACAATGGGCACATTATTGAGTGCCTCTGCAGGAGGGCACGATAAAGATGAAAAATAGCGATGGTGATAATGTTAAAGGTGGAGAAAGGAGGAGTGTGGGTAAATGCAGCTCTGAGACCTCCTTGCTTCAGTGATATTCACATCATCTAGCAGCATTCCCATGATTGAGCCGTCATATGGACCAGAGGACCCAGGAAAAAAAAATGACCTCCAGAGGATGTCATGAATCTAGACTCCAGTCATTGGGTCCAACCAGTGGATTGAGCGCGCTTCCCTTTGGAACTGAGCACTCGGCTTGTAAACTGAGCTTGCAAAAATATCTCTGGTCTCACCCCCTCCTTGTTCTGGACCTATTAACTTTCTATGACTATAATTAACACCAAGAGAAGGAGAGATCAGGCGGAGAATGTGTGCCTTAATCACAGGTCACAAATCCATTTCAGAAATGAGAGGATGAACAATGTCCTGACATCTCAAGAGGAAAGGAACCAGAGAGGGGAAAACAGGAGACAATAAATGCTTTCATGGGGGGAATAAAGCCCTGCAGAGAATCAGAGAAGACAGAATTCCATCAAGGAAAGTTACCAAAATAGCCAGGTAGGAAAAGATGAGGGGCAGGAGGCCTCTAGAAGGCAAGTCTTTCCTTGAGTTACTGGGGGTGGAAAGACCTGGTTTCAAATTTCAGCTTGGCCTCTTTCAAACTGTGTGGCTTTGGGTAAATTACTTAATCTTCAGATCTTTGTTAATAACATGGGAATAATAGTACTCACTTTGCTGGGTTGTGACGATTAGAAACACTTGTGGAGTGACAGGCCACATGTATATTGATAGTATTTTTACATCATTTTTTCTCATGATAGTCCTTATTTTAAGATACAAATTGCTCAGAACAACTGTGGGAGGTTTCGATAGGAACCTAAAAGCAGAAGAAAATTAAGTGTCACTCGACATGGTCAAAATAATGATTAGAATGTATATTATTTCCATGACTAGGTATTTTCTTCGTCCACCCTGGCTAATGATCCCCCATGCAACCCTGGTGCTCTACAGTTTACTAAGCACTTCCACATGCATTAGCTCATTTAATCCTCATACCACCCAGCCTCCTAACCATACCGATTGTTTCAGGGATGAGCGAGCTGGAGTTCAGAGGCGCTAAGTACCCGCTGAAAGGTACATAGCTGGTGAATGTCCAGGGTAGGCTCCTGACCACAGTCCTTTTCTTCCTACCACGGCCTTCCTCTGAGCAGTTTCCTCACCCTGCTAAGGTAAAACTAGCTAACCCTGGGGATTTAGACCGGGAAACGCTAGATGAGCGACGTGCCACGGAGTGAGCGGGACTAGCATGGGTGTTGATGTCTTACACATCTGGCTTCTAATACCTTCCGGCTACGGGACCTTGAATAAGCTAGTGAACCCTGATGGGCCTGGGTTCCCTCCATTGTAATCCGGGGAACCCTCACCTGCTTATAGCATTGTTGGGAGGAACAATGAGATTAAGAAAGTGAGGCAACTCGCCAACTCTTACAACGAAACGAGTTCAGGGATGTTAAAGGGACTTGCTCAAGATCACCAAGCTGGACCACCACCTAGCTGAGCCTCGGACCTGGGCTCCAGCTTCTCGCGCAAAGTCCGGTGACCGAGGCAACGAGGGACAGCGGATGCCCTGACACCCGGGAACCGGGCTCACATTCAGGCTCGGCCGGCCCCGCCTCCGGCGGGCTCAGCTCCGCCAGGGGGCGCGCGCGGAGACCACGCTCTAGCCCGCCGCGCGCCTCGCCGCTCTCTATGGTGGCTCGGGCACCGCGGGAGCGGAGGCGCGCTCCCGAGAGGGGCGGGGCCGCGCCGGGGGCGGAGCCGCGCGAGGGGCGGGAGCGGCCGGGCCGGGCGACTGGCGATGGGTGGGGGGGTCAACTTCCTGGGGCCGCCCGTGAGGATGTCGCGACCGCCCCCCGGTGCCCCTCAGCCCCGGAGACGCCGCCGCGGCGGAGCCCGGAGCCCCCCTGCCTGAGGCGTCCGCGGCCCGGATCCGGCCCCTCCCCTCCCAGGTGCGGATCGCCGGGCGGGCGGGCGGCCGCGGCAGGTGAGGAAGAGGCGGCGGCAGCGGCGCTGGGATACGCGAGGTGCCCGGCGTGGGTGGGGTCCTGGGGGAGGTCGGGGTGGGAGTGCTGCTCGGCCTCGGGTCTCGCCGGGCTGTTTGGAGGCGCCTCCTCTTTGCGGGGCGCGGCCTGGGACTCTCCCTGCCTCTCTGGAAGTCTCCGCAGCCGGGGCAGCTCGCACCTGTCCCATTAAAAGTCCCTTCAAAGAAAGCATTTCACCTGTGGGGGCAGTACCCGCAGACGGCTATCTTCAGATATCTCCAAAAGCCTTCCAGACCGGCAGGTTCAGTTGGCTTGTGGGGGCAAGATGCCTCTTTGCGGCAGAGGAAACTGAGTCAGGTACGCGGCGGCCTGGTGCCCCCTATAAAGGAACTAGTTTGTTCCTGCTTCCTAGTGGAGGAGCCCTTGAGGCTTCTTGGAAGGAGGAGTCTGGAGTTCGGAGCTTGGAGAAGTTTGGGAATGTGATCCCCCCACCCCTCCGCCCACTCTCCCCTCTAGGGATTTTGCCCTCCGTTCATTTGAGGTGATGTGTGAGGTCGCCAATGGTCAAGACGGAGAAGGGAAATGGGGCCTCTGTGCAGCGGGCTGCCCCTGAGACATTTGCCCAGGCATAGGGAAGTCGGTCTAGACCAGGGGAGTCAGAGCATGGCAGGCATCTGTCTGCTCAGAGCTCGATTTCGAGCTGGCAGAAGATACCAACAACAGCCTTATTTTCTCCTTTTTGTTGGTCTGTCATTTGTTCTAGTGGGAGAAAACTGCTTGGGTAATCAAGGAAGATTGTATCAAGCTCCTCCCAGTCTACCTCAGGGAAGAATTATTGTTAGCTTGGAAATAGGGCTTTACCCACAACTGTCACTTTGCACCTTGGCTAAAGGCCACAGTGACCTAATGAATAATCATCCACAGGTGCATGTGGCTGTCTAAGAAAGCAGCAGGTTCCTTATTCATCCCTTTTACAGGTGGTTTGGAGGGCAGAGAAGACTTCCTGTCACTCTTGTTGCTATAGCTGTCTGGGGAGCCTTGTGATTTTCCCAGTGACAGTTCAAATTACTGAAATATGGCCAAAGGTGTCCATTTATTGAGCCATTTTTCTAGGAATGGGAATAGGCAGGGGACACAGTGCTTTGCTGTGTTCTTATGCAGAGTTCCAGGGTTGGGAGCTGCAGTGTTCCTTTCTGGTCAGGGGATTTCAGGTTTGACAACTTCTTTATCCTTTTTTCCTGATTGCATTCTCTTTCACATTCAAGAAAATAGATGATGGCAGATATTTGTAAAACATTATGGCATATTTCTTAATAATTCTGGACTTCAGAGTACAATTCATAAACCACGGTTTATTTAGAGGTGTCATTTACGTTTGGAAATTGTGTGCAACAATTGCAGATTGAAGTGGCAGGGCTATGTAATAACTTGATTGTGCTTGAAGAAAGTTTCCATGTACTCTAGTACACGCACACACTTTAATGTCTATATCTTGTTACAAAGATCAGACCACTAAAAACTTTCAAATTGATCAGGTAGACAGCTGTTATTCTGCCTGTTTACATTGGGATCAAGGGCTTTAAATCCTCCAAATTGACTTAATTTAACCAACTGCTAAAATAATATGCACAGAAAAAGAGCTGTTCTCCGATTAGAAATTAATTTGTTTTTAATCTTTCTCATGGTCAAGCTGGTTGACATAACTGCTTAGCACCATCTAACAGGAATGCATCTTTAAGGCCTCTTAAGATAGCAGTGGCAAAAGCATTTTCAATTACCAGCATTTAAAAAGACAAAACAGCAACAACAACAACAAAAGGCACAATTTCTTCCCTAATGACACGTTCACTGTGATGTTTAATATAGCCACACCCATCTGTACGAGTATTGTGCCTAGGACTTCCTGGAAACACCTACAGAAACCTTAAGGAGTGTTAGGGGGACTGATTCCACCTTGATTTTTTATTCTTACAATAGAACCTTCAATACTGCCATTGTTTTAATTGTAGATTAGAGACTTTTATATCAGACTTGTACTGGCCATAGTGTTTATGTTTTGGGATGAGAGTTTTAACCTCCGCACGTTGGAACCTCATCACCCCTGCAATACAGAACTAAGTCATAACTTAGAGGTTAATGAGCATACGTGGTTTAAATTGCTGTTGGTGAAGTCTCAAGGGACCACGGGACTAGCTGCTTCATCGTTATTATTGTTTGGTAATGATTACTGGTTATTATTTTTGTTTGGTTACCGGTTACTGGTAATGGTTGCTTGTGTTTCGGTAAGAAAGGTTTTGGCAATTGTAAGGACAATCTATTTTTTGGTTACCTTTTTTTGGCCTGTTTTTTTTTTTTAATTGGAGTATAGTTGACACACAAGGGCAATCTTTTTATATTACAAACATGTGAACTCTCCTTCCTTCAGTAGGGAAATGGTTTGGTCATTTTTTTGTATTGTGACTTTATAATATTAACAGTTTTATTTATTTATTTATTTTTTAAAGATTTTATTTATTTATGTGACAGAGAGACAGCCAGCGAGAGAGGGAACACAGCAGGCGAGTGAGAGAGGAAGAAGCAGGCTCCCAGCAGAGGAGCCCGATGTGGGACTCGATCCCGGAACGCCGGGATCACGCCCTGAGCCGAAGGCAGACGCTTTAACGACTGTGCTACCCAGGCGCCCCTATAATATTAACAGTTTTAAATAGGATTTTTATTAGGATGTTCTGTTGCGTCTCACGTGAAACCCATCCCAGGCAGGAAGGAATCCTAGGCCTCAGCTCTCCCACTTTCCAGGATTTATCAGTTGCCGTGGTCAGGACAGTGGTTTTATCTAATCCTATAATGCCATTCTTAGTTTAAACCCGTTATCTTCCTTTCTCTTAATTAGGATGGTCATAAAGTTTCTTTGCTTTCTCTTCTGCCCTTTGAGTGTTCCACACTTTTGATGCATTTGGGCCTGTTAACATTCTGAATTGTAACCAGAGTTGGCTGAGAGAATCCTACTGCATGATTTTAAACATTTTCCTTTTTCAAAGCAAGCATAAAATCTTATGTTTCCTCTGGGGGAAAAGCAGCGCTTTGAATCTGATAGAAAAACCAAAGCTGGTTTTTCCAGCTTTGTACCAGTTCGAAATCTTAACCTTTCCATTCTGGTTATGCCAGTGCGGTGATTGGTGACCAGTAGTGGATGATGCCCCCAGAGCTGTTGGGAGCTCCTGAAGTCTTCCTGAATCAGCAAAAGAAGGTCACATTGTATTCAGTGCAGCTTTTGGCCTTTTTAGTGTGCTTTACTGCAAGGAGTTCCCAAAAGCCAGCCGTTCCTTGAAAGCTGCAGTTCGCAGCTGAGTCACTCAGGGGTTCTTTAAAAGTACAGATTTCCCAGCCCCACCTCCTGGGGATTTGATTGAGTGGAGAAGTGATGACCAAGAATCTACATCTTAAAAACCACTCAGGCCTCTGTTTTCAAAAAGCTCCCCAAGTGATTCTGATACACGGCCGGGTTTGGGAACCACTGCCGCATGGCTTTGAAATTCTTTATAAATGGCTGTCCCTTTAAAAGCATCATTATGTTATCCAGGATGTTTGATTTGCTAGAATAGCCCATTTCCTAGTCATGACAGATAACAAAGAGCTTTTATAACTTTTATGTAAATTACTTTACAGAGAGGCCCCCCCTCTGCTGTATTATCTATCAGGAGTCATGTGGAAAGTAGCTTCCTTTATTTCCTGAGTGGACAAATGAATGATAATGTGGAAACAACTGGAGGTTGGAATCAGGAGTCGAATCTAGTTATGATCCCTGTTGGGTAGGAGGGGTGCCTGGGAATTCTTCGCACGTAGGATGAAAAAAATAAAGCCAACTTGCCAGATGTTTTACTGCTTCATAGCTGAAGCGCTTATGGAAAATAATGGAGGCTTAATAGTCAATACAAGTTCGTCACAGGTCCTTTGCTGAGTTCACGGAAGAAAGAAAAAGTGCTGAAGTACAGAACCGTCCAAGTGAAAACAGAATCCGGCACTCAGTATGTTAGGGAATTAAACTCGGGAAAAGCCTAACCGTTTAGTTTGAAATCGAGAAAGCCGGTTTTGAATCCCAGCTCTGCTGCCTCCTGGCCATGCCACTTCACACCCCTTCCCTGAGTCTCTGTCGGCTTCATTTTCTGCATCCCCAAGATGAAAATACCTGGTGGCATTAGTAGGTGGATTAAAAGAGAAAATATACTCTTTGTGCATTGCAGGCAACTCTGTGAATGTTCCTTTCTCCTACTTTCTGCTAGGATTTTTATTCCGAAGGCCGAAGATGTCTTTCTAAATCTGGCTTTCTCTGTAACTCTTTCCAGGAGTATCTACTCCATCAGCTCTTTCAGAGTGTATCAGAGTGAGGACTGAATTTAGGAACTGGAAGATAGGGGATGAGAGAGTCCGAGGACACTCAAAAATGTTTTTAGAATGAGCGGAGTGTAGGCATATATCCAGAGTCACTGTCCCCAAGAATGAATTAATAACCTCCGAATTCAGCCATGTGTGTCTAGCCTATCCGGCTGGTAGCCCGGACACTCCCATCAGGCCAGGAGACTCTAAGGGTGGCCCCGTGAAGTACCAGCTGACATCCATTTCTTTCCTCATCTTCCTTTCTCCCTTTTTTTTTTTTTTTTAAAGATTTTATTTATTTATTTGACAGAGATAGAGACAGCCAGCGAGAGAGGGAACACAAGCAGGGGGAGTGGGAGAGGAAGAAGCAGGCTCCTAGCAGAAGAGCCCGAAGTGGGGCTCGATCCCACAACACCAGGATCACGCCCTGAGCGAAGGCAAACGCCCAACCGCTGTGCCACCCAGGCGCCCCTCCTTTCTCCCTTTTGGTCTCTTGTTTCTCTTTCCCTCTCTCCTCTCTTCCTGTCTTTCAGAGTGCCCTTCCTTTCGACTTGCCAATCATGCCACAATTATCGCAGGCCAGGCCCCTGAAACTCCAGGCTAAAAGAGGTTGCTGGTTGCTAACACCTGTCTCCCAGCTAAATGAATAGGCCCTTTTGTGGGCAGTATGTTTAAAAAGCTGATTAGTACAATGCTGGCTTAAAGGACCTATTAATGATACAGCATATGTAAATCAGAGAATGATTTAAAGCCATTTTAGAGATTTGTTTTTTTATACTAGATATTTTTTATATTGAATTATGATGTTGGTTGAAATTTTATATCTAAACCATGAATCTGTTTATTGCCCAAACAGACTAATTTTTGTTATTTCACTGGGGATCATTTATATTCTAAAGAAGTTCCTACCCTTAAGGGCCTTTGTATTGTTCAGCAAATGTCTAACTAGTGTGTAATACAATTAAAGTTTTGTTCAGTGCGCTGCTGACATAATTAGTTTAATTTCTGCTCCTTATATATTTCTCTTGGCAGCTGGGAAATTAAAATACTAGATGTTGCATAAAACTGCTTTTTTGAGGGGGTGATTTTACTGTCAGTTGAATGGACTTAGGCCCCAGGGTACATTTTTTAAGATGTCTTATTCAACTTTCCTGTAATAGTCTTCTTTCTCTCTATAGAATTAATGTATTAAGACACATAATTGGCTATTTAAGCATTCAGAAGAGACAGTGTTTGGCCTTTACCCCGTGATTATATTTTTTCCCCTCCATCTCTTTTGAGGCAATGTGTGTAATTTTTGAAACCCCTAAGTAAATTACACTTACATGAGCACGTGAACTTTTGCAAAGACTGGAGAATAGAGTGCTTTTCCCTGATAAGGTGTATTATGTAATTCCCTCCCCAAATCACTGCCCCGTTCTTTTTAGATCATAGCGTTTGCAGACCTGATGTGAGCGTGGAAAACCTGTGATGCCTGGCAAATCCTCTTCACAGTTTCTCTGTGATACGTTTCACAGAAATGGCTCTGGTCTTCAGGAACAAGAAGTTGCTCTCAAGGAGACTTCACATTTAATTACCCTAATCCGCACTTCATTTCCTGCAGGATTCTTGGGGAGATTCTCACCAGGCTGCCGATTTCACGGAGTCATGACTTATGCAGGTTTTTATCTTTTGTTAAGGCTTCCAACTTTTTTTTTTTTTAAGTGGAAAGTGACCTTGGTCTGGTAATTTCTCCATTGTCCTCGCCTATAAAAAGATAAGCAAAACCGTCTTGCTCCCTCAGCAGTCTTTTTCAGCAGCCACCCCTCGTGCTGCTTTTGAACTTCTAAAAAAATTCTGTTGAGCACGTGTTACTTGACTTTTTAAAGCTGGCCCTCTCCCGTGCTGCAGGTCAGGCCTCCATCTCCCAGTTTAACGTGCTCAGGCCTTTTCTGGAATTTCGTAGCAAGAAACGATTTCATTGTCTCTGGGTTGTGGAGTGGTCAGGGCCCCCTGGGACAGCCGTTTGTTTCTGCCAGGCCAGTTCTTCTTTTTTTTTTTTTAATTAATTAATTAATTTTATTTTAATGTTTTTTAATTGTATTATGTTAGTCACCATACAGTACATCCCTGGTTTCTGATGTAAAGTTCGATGATTCATTAGTTGCGTATAACACCCAGTGCTCCATGTAATACGTGCCCTCCTTACTACCCATCACCGGTCTATCCCATTCCCCCACTCCCCTCCCCTCTGAAGCCCTCAGTTTGTTTCTCAGAGTCCATAGTCTCTCATGTTTCATTCCCCCTTCTGATTACCCCCCCTTTCTTTATCGCTTTCTTCCCCTACTGATCTTCCTAGTTCTTATGTTCCGTAGATGAGAGAAATCATATGATAATTGTCTTTCTCTGCTTGACTTATTTCACTTAGCATTATCTCCTCCAGTGCCGTCCATGTTGCAGCAAATGTTGAGAAGGCCAGTTCTAAAAGTAGGGGAAGCTCACCCCCATTTGAACTACCAGGAGCCAGTCTGATTCCTGAAGACATTTTAACTGCCTCAATCCTCTTTAAAGAAATGCTGCCTAGTCTTCCTGAAACTTACTGGAAGGTAGGCCAACTGGAGGCTCTGCTGGCCTCTGAGTGGTTAAATGTAATTGGTTAGTAATCAGCACCATTGTTTATTTGCAACTGCTGGATTATGTTAAAAGACTTGCAAAAAAAAAAAAAAAGCTTAAGTAAATGTAGCGTCATCCTCTCCCATCTTGTCCTCTTCATGTTTTATTCTTCTCATTTGCTATGGAAAATCCTTCCAGTCTCAGTCCAGATCACATGCATACAGACTTATGGCACAGGAATCAATATATTTGATCCCAAAATACATAGGAAAGTGTGTTGTCTCTCCAGGATTTTCTGTAATTCTTACTTTTTTTTTTTTTAAACTTTAATAATGATTAAGACATCTGCTTGAGAAATAACCAATTCTCAGCCTCTTTCTGCTTCCAACCTTTCTCTAGGTCTTGAGTCAGTGGGGCCACAACGAATTAATAATACTTCCTCTTGACCATGCTAAATTGTTATTTTACATGGTGTGGAAGAAGATTCACCAGAGCATAAGCCTTTATTTGAAAATGCTGGACAAAAGGAGCATTCTAGTTTGGAAAAAGAACAGAGTGTTTTCTAGGGCTTGCTTTAAGCAGGAGTGGGTCAGCTGAACTTCAGCTGGTTGGAGGAATCTGCAGTCAAGGATGGTTCTAGGAAGAGAGAGGAATTGTTTTGGAATTGTTTTTGTAAATTAGCAGCCGTTGTTGCATTTTGGATTTTTCAGAGGGGCGAAGAGGGAGAGTTAGGGGCTAACATTTTGTACAGGGGGCCGGAGGTGGCGGGGGAGCAGCTGCAAGTGCTAGGACTGGCCCAGTCCACGGTGGAAAATTCTTAGTCTTTCAGTTTCTCTCACATCTGTCTACCTTTGTTTCTAGCTTTTGGGCACTACTAGACTCAGGTACCATTCTTGGTCATTTTATTTACTGTTGGAAGAGTTTGCTTAGTCATTCCGAGTGAAAGCTGAAGTTTACCTTCACTACTGTTTGCTATGAAACAGGTGGGGAGAGGTTGCCAGAATTTTCCCAGAGAGTTGGGGACAGAGGCCACTCCACCTTTCTTATTACCCTCACCATCTGGTTGGACCCAGCAGTCCCGGTGACTCTGAGTCATCCACACCCTGCCCACTGGTCTAGTTCAGTGTTTCCTAACTCTGGACTGTTGACACAGTTGCAGACTAGAAGCTTGATGAATAGGGGCAGTGAGCTGACCAGTTAGTGGGGGACATAAAAATGATAGTAATTCTGCCACTTCATCTCCAGATGATCTTCATCAGATTCCTACATTTTATTTATTTGATTAAATTTTTCATACAGCACATCAGCATGTCTCTTGTACGACCAAAACTAATACTAAAAGGAAAATACATTGGCAATGATATCTCAGTTTTGGGTTTTATTTGAGATGCAGGCTGTCCACACCTCCACTGTTACTTGCGGAAAGCTCACAAGCAGCCTGCGATCTTTCTCCAAACATAAAAATAAGCCACTGGTTTTATTTGGGAGGGATTAGTACAAAACTCAAGAGTTCTGAATATCATGTGTCAAGAAAGCAGTTTTTGATGCCATAGAATGTAAATATTTACATGTATTTTAATTTATATTTGGTCTTCCCAATCAAACATCTTTTTTTGTTCTTGTTACTACTTTAAGTTCTTTGCCCAGCGTGGGGCTCAAACTCACAACCCTGAGATCAAGAGCTGCACACTCCACTGACTGGCTTGATATCCTGATCTTAGGGTCGTGAGTTTGAGCCCTACATTGGGATAGAGATTACTTAAAAAAAAAAAAAAAAAAAAAAAGGCGCCCCTGGGTGGCTCAGTCAGCTGAGTGACCCACTCTCGATTTTTTTTTTTAAAGATTTTTAAAATTTATTTATGTGACAGAGAGACAGCCAGCGAGAGAGGGAACACAGCAGGGGAATGGGAGAGGAAGAAGCAGGCTCCCAGCAGAGGAGCCGGATGTGGGACTCGATCCCAGAACGCCGGGATCACGCCCTGAGCTGAAGGCAGATGCTTAACAACTGCACTACCCAGGCTCCCCGACCCACTCTCGATTTTGGCTCAGGTAATGATCTCAGGATGGTGAGATCCCTGTCCAGCTCTGCACTGAGCAGGGAGTCTGAGATGCTCGCTCTCCTTCTGCCCCTCGCCCCGCTGGCGTGCACATGCTCTCTCTCTAAAATAAATCTTTAAAAATAATTGAATAAGTAAACTTAAATGGGGAAAAGTTGAAATTTTTGTTACATATCACAAATATTATAGAAGCATATTAAAATATGCTTTCTGTAAGTTTCAATATCCTGATTTAAAAATATTCTTGTTTTAAAAGATTTTATTTATTTGTCAGAGAGAGAGAGCAGAAGTGGGGGGAGTGGCACGCAGAGGGAGAAGCAGGCTCCCTGCTGAGCAAGGAGCCGTGTGGAACTGGATCTCGGGACCCTGGGATCATGACGTGAGTCGAAGGCAGATGCCTAACTGACTAAGCCACCTAAAAATATTCTTTACCTAAGATAATTTTTTATCAGGGATTTACACACAAATTATGACCTTTTTTTATTCATAAAAGCATTGGTAACATCATCTATGCTGATCTCAAATTTTAGCGTGCACCAGAATCTCCTGAGGACTTATAAAAATCCAGTTTCCCGATTCCTAGCCTACACCTAGAGAATCAAGAGTGTTTGGGACTGAAATTCGGGATTCTGATGGCAACAACCGCAGTGATGGTGGTGATGATGTTGAGAAATTCAGAAATTCAGAAATTCGGGGGCTGCCTTTATTTTGCAGAGGAGGGATTTAAGGCACAGAGGAATGTAAGGCCCTTTGAATAGCATTGTTCTAGGTGGTTCTGAGCACATTGAGATCATTTTCTTCCTTATGCTACCTGTAAATGCAGCAACCAACTGAGCACTCCCATTCCTACTTGGGGAGAGAAGTTCCATCCCTGGTGATTGACTGGATCACAACCACAATTTTTACTATTTGGTGATTAGGTGAGGGATGCTTACCTTTAATATACTTAAGAATAAGTCAATAGAACTTGCGTTTGGTGCCTGTATCGGGAGGGATCTTGACCTCTTTTGACTAAATACTGAAAAGGAGTTTTCAGCTTCTTGGCCTTTACTTATTACTCACTGCTTAATGGTAGAGGACAAATAAAATTTGGGGGCGTACAGTTTTTTTTGAGGCACTAAAGTTTGTGTTTGCTTTTTAGATGCCTTTTATAAGTAGTCGGAACAAGTATTCTTAGTTTGTGTTGCTGCGATATGAAAATGACTGTTGATACCGAGCAGGGGGAAAATATCTGCATGCTTTGCCTCCTGGTTTAATTGCTTAGTTGGATAAAATGTCAAACTGGATAGATTATTGGAGCTGTTATTTTGGTGGTGAAACAAAAATGAAACTGCTGTGGATGTTCGCAAAGAACACTGCTCCCTGTGTCTTGACTTTGCACTGGAGAAAGTTTCAGTTGTCCGGAAGCAATACTAGTTAGAAAATGCAGCTTCCGCGGCCTCTAGCACAGCTGTCCAAATTACCAGCGCTCCTGGGGTCTTTGGACAAGCATTGTCGACACTTTGGGAAACAATTTACGTTGCTGATTCCAAAATGTCTGTGGTTTTTCCCTGAATAGTTGGGAAGCCTAGAAGTGGAGAAGGGTAATGGCATTGTGTCTAGAATCTTCAAGTCAAAACTTTTTTAAGTGTCTCTAGAGCAAACTCCCATCTTTCTGAGTGAGGTGGGATGGGGGGGTGGGGCCATTAAAAGAGTGTTGACTCCCCGGGTCTGCCTTCCCGAGTTAGTGACTCTTCAGGAGGACGGCGGCTGTCAGCCTGTGGCCCAGCCTACAGAGGACTTTGGTTGTTACAGCCTTGATTAGGAAAGAAGGATGGGGGGCATGAGCGAGGGTACAGATGTTTTTGAAAGCCTGTGCCTGCTGTGTGAAGCCTTGAATTTTCACTTTGAACATTTCATTTGGTAAAGGATGTTATAAAACTGTCTTTACAAAACAGCCCCCTTTCCTATTGAAATCATATGTTGCCCACGAGAGCTTGGGAAGCGTTAGGCGGGCTCGGCAGGATTTATTTTACTCATTCCATTGTGTAAAATGATACTTTTTTCTGAATGGGATTGTATGCATTCTCCGGTGGGAGTTAGGAGAAGGCTTGCTTGTGTCGAAAAGCAGGAGAGTTTTTTAAGACTGACGTGTCTTCTGCTGTGTGATACTCGTCTTTTTGCCATGTTTTACCTGTGTAAGAACTACCAGCAGTTGTCGTGTGCGGGCCGTGTGCAGGGACTTAACTACAGGAACTTATGTCATCCTCCCAACAGTTTTATGAGGTGAGGTACTAGTGTCTGTGTTCCGCAGATATGAAAACAGTGCACAGAGAAGTTAAGTGATAGGCCTAAGGCCACACAGTGTTTGAACCCTTCTGGCTGTAAAGGCCAAACTCTCAACCGCGAGGCTACAGTGGCCTCACTCCACTGGCTTGTCTACGACGAGGACTTTTCAGAGTAGGTCTTCAGAAGTAGGTTCCATTTCATATAGTGGTGGGCTTTGAAATTTCTTTTTTTTTTTTTTAAGATTTTATTTATTTATTTGACAGAGATAGCCAGCGAGAGAGGGAACACAAGCAGGGGGAGTGGGAGAGGAAGAAGCAGGCTCATAGCAGAGGAGCCTGATGTGGGGCTCGATCCCAGAACGCTGGGATCACGCCCTGAGCCGAAGGCAGACGCTTAAAGACTGCACCACCCAGGCGCCCCGGCTTTGAAATTTCTTATACACGGGCCTTCTTGTGTGGAATGTGATTTAAAAGTGATATTAGCAGGGGCGCCTGGATGGCTCAGTCGTTAAGCGTCTGCCTTTGGCTCAGGGCGTGATCCCAGCGTTCTGGGATCAAGCCCCACATCAGGCTCTTCCGCTGGGAGCCTGCTTTTTCCTCTCCCACTCCCCCTGCTTGTGTTCCCTCTCTCGCTGGCTGTCTCTCTCTCTGTCAAATAAATAAAAAAAATCTTCAAAAAAAACACATGATATTAGCAATACTTGTTATGTATTCTAGTAGTTTTAGTTCTGTTAGCACTGAAGGATTGCTTTCGAGTGCATTCCTAATTCTAACGTTATAATTGTATTTGATGTATAAACCAGTCACCCTTAAAAGCACATTTGGCTAAACAGCTAAAGCATTGGCTTAGAGGAGGATTTATTGGTGGCGGTTCATTTTTCCGTTTTTTTTTTTTTTCTTCTTGTTGGGGTGAGTGTCTTCCTGTTTGTCAGTAGGCCTTCTCAATAAAGTGCCTTCTACGAAAGATGTGTAGATGTTCTGGCCTCCTGTTGTAAGTGATGGTGGCATACATGGGGACAGACCACTTTCAGGAAGAAGCCCTGATCAGAATAGAAGGTAAAACTGCTATCTGGGCTTGAGACCCGTGTCCTGCTTCCCCTCGTCGGAGGCCTGGTGAGGCCTGGCCCAAAGAAAAGCGTCCCTGACATTTTTTCTGCTACCTTCTCCCTCACATTTTGGAGACTGCTCCTGAGACTTTTGTCAGCAAAGCTAGTTGTGGTCAGAAGCCTGTCAAATGTGAGGTGCCCTGCCTGGTAACCGCGTCCTTCCCAATTTCTTTGTCTAATTGCTGCAGTGTTCTGATGCTTTTGATTTTAGGCAGGACACTTTCAGCTGAATGCTGTGCTGGAACTGCATACAGCAGGGTTCACTCTGCGGGGGTTACTTCTGCTTTTTGCCTCATTAGTCGAGGCTCAGATGCAAATGCAGGGAGGGATGGGGCTCGGGTAATGCCTGCCATGTATTTCAGGTGGTGGGGCTGGCACCTGAGTGTGCTTAAAGAACCCCCCCTCCCCCGGCCTAGTAGGGACTGCAACATAATCAGAAACGTGCTTTGCTTTACAAACTTTTCGTCTTTCTGGGGTCCCCGTAGGGACTGGACAGTGGAATGAGTAATTGTACTTTCAGAGCCACGCCATCCCTTATCCTTGGCAACCAGCACTCTCTTCTCTCTCTCTCTAATTTTGTCATTTCTGAAGTGTTATGGAAATGGATCATAACAATATGTGACCTTCTGAGATTGGCATTTTTCACTCAGCGCGATGCCCTCCATCCAAGTTGTGTGTAGCAATAGCCCATTCCTTTTTATTGCTAAGTGGTATTCCATGGTGCGAATGGGCCACAGTTTCTTTAACCGTTCACCTGTTGAAGGGCATTTTGGTGGTTTCCAGTTTTTGGCAATCTAAAGCCGTCGTGAACATTTGTGCATAGGTGTTTTATGGACACACGTTTTAATTTCTCTGGATTAAGTGCCCAGGAGTGCAATTGCTGAGTCCAGTGGTGAGTATATATTTAATTTTTTAAAGAAACTGCCAAACGGTTTTCCAGAGTGGCCGTACCATCTTACAGTCCCACCAGCAATGTAGAAGATTCCATTTCTCTGCATCCTTGCCAGCGTTTGGTATTGTCACCATTTTTTATTTCAGCTTTTCTACTAGGTTGCATATCTGGTTTGTAAGTTCATCAAATAACTTGGCGAAACTGACCCGACTGATGAAGAGCAAAGGTTTTTGAATCGTGTGTTGTTAGCGCGTCGTGTGGCTCTGCCTCTGTGCAGCGTTCAGTGCTCTGTTGACCTGCTCTTTAATCCCCCGGCTGTGGTTTCCTTGAGAGAGGGAAGACCAACCAAGACTCACTGTGGGGGAAGCAAGGGCTGTGAGCATGAGACTGTGTGCCTTTACCCCGTAGCACCTAGCACAGTGCTGCCAGTGGTGGTGAACAAATGATGCTCTCCCCAAAGTATGCATTTCTGGTAAGTTCTTTAGAAATTTGCCTCAATGAATGTAGCTTTAAATACACTGAAAATTTGGCTTAGAATGGCCCTACCAACTTGTTCAAATTGTTTCATTTTGTCCAGTGATCCTGTTTCTGGTAATATTAATTAGCTAATACCACTCATTTTACAATACTAAACTATCACAGAAGTATACGTATAAAGCAGAAGGTAAACATCACCCTTACCAGAAGTAAGTACTGTGAAATGGTTCTAGACTTTTTTTAAAAGACTTTATTTATGTATTTATTTATTCGAGGGAGAGAGAGGCGGGGAGAGAGAGCAGCCTTGTGCAGGCACAAGCACGGGGTGGGGGGGGCATAGGGAAAGAATCCCAAGCGGGCTCCATGCTGAGTGTAGAGCCTGATTCGGGGCTTGATCTCACAACTCTGAGATCATGACCTGAGCTGAAACCAAGAGTGGGGAGGCTTAACCGATGAGCCACCCAGTCACCCCAGTGGTTTTAGACTTTTAAGCTATATGTTTTTATCTTTTTTTTCCACTCTATGTAAATATGCTATGTGTGTGTTTGTGTAGTCCCCAACTGCTGTTTTGTTAATGCTTTTTTGTTTTCAGTGGAGAGTGTATGATGGGCATTTTCCCTGTGATGATTGTGTTTTTTAAGTGCTTCAGCCTGGGACAGTGTTGCATTCCTTTCTCTAACCCTTTTTTTGTCCTCTTACGAAATGGTTGAGAGATACCTTTGAAGGACCTAAACAAAATGTATTTTATTCCTTGTTACATGGGTTTGGGTTGAAACAAGGTTGTAGCTTTATTTGCAAGGAAATCAGTAAAATCCTGGATGGTAGGATCCACCTATCTGCTTTATTATAAATAATGCAAGTCTGATTTTATGAACCTTGAAGAAAGCAAGAACTGTGAACACGATAATCTTTGGAGAATGTACAGTCCTTTGGGTATCAGTCTACTCATCAGGTGCTTAGTCAGATGGAGTGTTTTCTTAAGTGCTACTGAAATGCACAGTTCAGTGTTTATTTTGAAATCTCTCCTGTCCTCTTGCTCTCTTCCATTATCGTGATTTCCTTGATGGGACATTCAGGCTGTGCGGTCTTATCCTTGTATTTCCATAGCCTACGTAAGCTAGTTTGAAGATTAACTGTAGGTGGACAGGTAACCGTATCTACTTGGCTAGAAGTCACCTGTCCACATGAAACACATGTCAAAAAGGCCCCCTAGGCTTGGGAACCTGAAAGAAGGTAACTTAATCTTGTGGCATTTTTAGTGGAAACCAACGTGAAAAGTTAGGAAATTTGTCTTACTGGAGGCAGGGCATGAGTATGGGAGGTGGCAGGGAGTAGAGAGAAAGAAGAGAGTGGGGATGTATTTGAGGAGAAGAATCCAGAGGTATACCGTCAAGAAGAATTGTGAATTCAGGAAGTCTTCAGAGTTGAACGGCAGAATCTTCGCGCTGAGAGGGTGGTTGGTTTCTGGGGAGTAGGACCCGAGCTTCCTAATCACTTCATTGTGAGGGTGGGAGTTGTTTAGGTGATGGAGTTGGGTGACAGGGGCCTTTCCCTGCCGTTCTATATTAGCTCAGGGGGAACAAATGAAGAAATTGCTTTGTATCGAAAGTTACACCGTCACACGGTTCCAAGATTTCTGTTGCCAGGTGTCTAAAGTGAGCCGCCCAGGATGGCAGTTTGGTGGCGTCGCTGACTTCCTTTCCCCCCATCTTGTTGTTAGGGCCTCAGCCTGTGTCCTGTCCGCTTTGGACGCTTTCTTTTCCTGTAGGCTCCCTACTTTTTCAGTTCCCTGACGTTTAGGGATCTAGTATTTCACTGGGCCTAAGGTAGGCAGTTGCTGTGCCCTTGATATTGGATACTTCTCTGAACTATTAAACCACAGCAGATAATCAGGTGCCCACGATTACATTATAGGACAGATTCTGGTAACGGTACCGGCGGGGACACACTCACTTGTTGTGCCCTCACACAGCCGGGGGGCGGGGGTTTGCAGCGAAGCGCTGTGAGGAGGCAGGTTGAGCCCCACGCAGTGCCAGTTCCTACATCTGAACATGACAGTGGCTCGTTAAAGATTAAAGGGACTGCCTGGTCCTTCCGGCCCCAGGATGGAATGATCCCGCCGTGGCGACAGCCTTCGTCTCCCAAGAGAGGCCATTTTATACAGGAGTTTGTGCTTCCAGATGTTACAGTGAGCCTGCGTTGGCTGATGCTGTGGCGATAAGTTGGCATTGGGGTACTCTGAAGACACACGAGCCATATAGCGTCCCATGGCTTGAATTTCTGGGCACAACTGCCTCATCAGGAAGTCAAAAGCCTCTACTTTCAACCCGTGCCTTTGGGGAGGTTTTATCCTCTGTTTTATTTGACTATTCTGTTGAGTCAAGTGAACTTTAATTTTCACAGCTGTAAAAATGCCATTAAGCCCCTTGTACTGCGTCCCACGTGTGAAAATGTCTCCGTATAACGACTGTGGGTGACAGCTGAAATTTTTAAGAGTAGTTAGGATAATTGTCTCTGGAGGCTTGAAGAAAAGAATGGTCCAGTTGACAAAATAAATACAGTTCAATTGTTACATTCTTGGCGGTTCTTTTGGGTTAAGGGGACCAATGTCTAAGACCTACTCAGTGAGACCACTGTTCATTTTGGTGGTCTTTGAAACAAAACTTTACATTTTGTGAATCAGTGCTCAGGGAACATAGCCGTATGACCTGTCTCTGAAAATATCCAAGGCCCACCTACATCAGGATCACGTGGGAGAGGGAGTTCCTTATTGAAAATTCTGATTCTGGGGCCTCTCCATTTGTGCTAATCCAGACTGTCTGAGGGACTGGATGGGAAATAGTCATTTTTAATAAGCACCCCCTTTTGATTGTTAAGTACCCCTAGAGTGGATTCTTGAGTATCCTAAAATTTACTTCATTTCTCATGTTTAATTTCTGTGATTTATCAGATGATAGATGTTTGGCTGATGCTCATTTGTCTTTTTTGAAGAGGATGTACTCTGGGGTTTTTTTGTTTGTTTGTTTGTTTTTGTAAATGTTATACAGATCCTAGAACTTCAAAGATTAGAATTTGGCAATGTCCCTAATTCTCAACAAGGTGAGACAGCCAGTCACTGGTTCCTAGAAACTTGGATTTATCAATTCAACCCCTTCTCAATAAGAAAAAGGATATGGACATAAATAGAATTAATTTGTTGAACAGAATACATGTGCAGTATCATTTAGGATGTTAGGGAGGGGAAAGTAGGTAAAAGGGAGATGTTAAGGGGCGCCTGGGTGGCACAGCGGTTAAGAGTCTTCCTTCGGCACAGGGCGTGATCCCGGCGTTATGGGATCGAGCCCCACATCAGGCTCCTCCGCTATGAGCCTGCTTCTTCCTCTCCCACTCCCCCTGCTTGTGTTCCCTCTCTCGCTGGCTGTCTCTCTCTGTCGAATAAATAAATAAAATCTAAAAAAAAAAAAAAAAGGGAGATGTTAAGAGGAAAGAGAAAGGGAAAAGATTAGTTCATAAACGGTAAAAAAAATTTAAAATTAACCCAATTTTAAATTACCAAGTTATATTTGAATATGTATTCCTTGCAAAAACAAAAAAAATCAAATACTCATAAGGCTAAGAATACTTCCTTGATCTGCTCCCACCACAGCTCCCTCCCTGGCGTGTGTATCCTCCCATTATCTTTTTGTATATATTTGGTAATTTTCCACAGATTTGGAAGACTACGGAATCATGAGATGTGAATATTTTTATTCCTCTTTTGACACCTGCTTACTGTTTATAATGTTAAAATCTCTTACAGAAAAAAAAAAAAAAGAAAAAAAAGTGGCCTATAAATGGTATTACATATTCCTGTTCAAGAAAAACAGTGAGTATGAGTGTGTGCAAATTTTACACACACACTAAATATCTCTTGTGACCACCCCTAAAATGTACCTTTACGTGGTGAATGACTTGTCTGAGTTTTAAGATAATGCATTGAGAGAACTTACTAAGCACAAAGCCAAATTATTTTCTTATTTTCCATATAGTCTCATAGTTTTCATGTAACCTCATAAAGCTTCAAGTGCCTGAAGCCATTTGCTCAGATTTAGCCTCTTTTTAAAGCCCTGAATCAGTAATCCTCAGCCTTTCCAGCCTAAAAGAAGGAACTGGGTTGGGGTATGGTTATATTTTAGGGAAGCAGATGGGAACTGTACAGAATCCCAAACAGGGAAATGATAATCTGCGATAGTTCTCACCTGCTAAATGGTGTTTATTTTTAGCAGAATTAGGAAATTCTGATGCTTCTAGCTCCCATGTTGCTCTTTATATAATTCACATTTACTTCCTGGGCACAGTACCGTCTGAATTTTCTCTTCCTTATTTAAAGTTTACTAATATATAGAATGCGCCGGAAGCTTCTAACAATAATGTGTTTTCTCAAAAGAGGTTTCCTATTTGTCCATTCTGTTTGTGTCTTGAGGGTTGCTCCATATTAGAATGTTTGTGACTTATCATCAACTACAGAAATATTTTTTAAAGCGTGGTCGGTGAGATAATGGTTGCCAACTGCTGTAAAGACGCTTTTATCATTTGAAAAGAACTAATTAACACATACTGTAGGAAAACTTTAAACACAGCCATTTCCTGACAAGGAAAACACTGAAAGGGAGGAATGAAAGAGGGAACATTTTACAAAACCTTATCAAAGCTCAGTGTGGCTATCCTACTGGACTAATGTAATTAAGGGGAATTAAGCCAATTGGATAAATAACTTTTTTTTAAACTAGCCCCTTGAAAAGGAATAGAATTAAGTAGCATGGTTTTTAAACCCAAATTCCTACGGTCTGCACATACAATTTAATTAACCTAATAACACTGATCGAGTGACAAGCTGGGTCGGCAGCTACATCCAGAGTTGACGCCACAACCTACCCTGAAGGATGGACAAGGCTAGGTGTGGTGGCCTTGCATGCCCATGCCGAGGAATTGCTGATGGCCTCGGGAAATTTTGAGCAGGGAATAGAAGGATCTGATGTGAATTTTAATGTTTCTTTTTTGTCAAATGAAGACCAAAACCAAAACCAAAACAAAACCAGAGAGCAAGGGCTTAATCTTTTGTTTTCTTTCAATAGCACCAAAGCGCATTGTAGCCGGTCAGGGCAGATTCAGTAATAATTAATAGCTGTTGATGAGCCAGTCATTCTAGAATTGATTTTTTAATAAGCTGGCCAATAAATGAGAATCGACACAGATTTAGGGATTTTTCTTTTAAAAGCAAGTGTTAATACAGTTTTCACAGACTTCTGATTCCTTAAGCATCCGGTAGGGGTGATGGTGGATAATGTGGCTTTAGCTGTGCGTGGCAGCTGATGAAAGCCTTCAGTTACTTCTGTTTAAATTAGAGATTCTGTGTTGTCTAAGGAAATAGAGAGGTCAGGGATGGCCTCGTGGGGAAAAAGAACGGTGAGCCTGGCTGAAGCTGACAAAATTCGCTCGGATGATTTGCCTAGCTAGCGACCATGACCGGGCAAGTCCCCCATTTCCTTTGACCCACACGCTCTAATTTGTAAATGCAAAGTGACTTCTTTATCAGCCTCCCGGGGGAGATCTTCAGGGCTGTGAACCTGCTACCTTCAGCAATCTTGCTGTCCTGAGCCCCAGGCTGTTCTCAAATGAAATTCAGAAAGTGACCTCTGGAGCCTTCCAGGTAAGGGCTCCAGGGGCAGCTGAGCCACCAGCGGGAGGGGAATGAGGGACCTGCCCCCAGTAATCAGCACTCGATTTAAAAAATCAGTGGGGTGCCTTTCTTTTCTGAGTTGCATTTGATCGTGGTTGGCTCAGGCTGGGTTGTTTGGGAAATAGGAGTTCTGCATCGCATGAGTCAGCACTGCCCTGGGTAAACGGCCTGCTCTGTTGCAATCTTGCTTACCAAAGATACGTCCCCAGGCGGCACCATTCACTTTGCCTGAAAGCTGCTGCTGTTGGTTCCTGAGATGAGCTCATCTGAAATGGCTCCAAGGACCTCAGCGGCAGGAACTGGAGGCAGCTTGCTCTCTGCTGTGGTAATGTTTTGAAACAGGCAAAATCAGGTAACCCCAGACTGTTTTCTCTTAGTTTCATTAGCTAGACTGAGCTGCAGGAGGCTGGGGAAATCCTTTGTCTTCCGAATTGCCTTAGCAATTTGGGTATCTTAAAGTCAGTCCCTCAGCCCGTTAGGGAGGACCTTAAGGGGGAAAAGTTTCATTTCATTTGGTATCTGGATGTGGTTTTAGTCCTAAGTAGACCATTTATCATAGAAACCTTAGAGAAGACAAACATGTCAGGTTTACAGCTTTATCCATCTTTTGCTCTTGGATTTTCTGTCCTTTCTGTGTCTTGTGAGAAGTAGTTTAGTGAAACGAAACCATTATTAAAGGGAGAGAAGCAAATGTATTTTATTATCTATCTAATCATTAGGAATATCGAATTGTAGGGAACACTGTGCTACCAGTGAGTTTCCATATTTTCCTCTGCGGTACTATGAAGAACCTCCCTCATCCCTAATTCTGTTCAGAATGGTGGATAATGTGGCCGATTCTGTTCAGACTATTGCTCTGTCTCCCTCCTGCTCTTCACTTCTAAACTTCCTAACACTTAAGCCTCACTGGTAGGCAGTTGCCCCTCTCAAAGTTTGCTTCTGCTCCTTACGGTTCCCCTCAAATGGCCCACTTTCTCTTTCACCCCAAGTCTTTACACAAGTCAGCTGTCTCTAAAACACCCTGCTCCAGCTTCACCTAGCCGGCTGGCTTCAGCCCGGAAGTCAGTCTTCCACGAAGTCTCTTCTTAGTCACCAAGACTGGATGAGTACGCAGGAGAGCACTGTATTTACTCTGATCATAGGGTATGTCGAGAATCAGTGTCTGTTTAGTTAGAATGATATCCATGTTACTTGGCACAAAGTTGGTTCTCCGTAAGGGTAGAATGAGGAAGGACCTATACTGGACTTCCTCAACTCTGATCCTCTTATCAACCCTTTGTTATTTTGGCTTCTGCCCACATTACCTTACTCATGTTTTCCTGAAGATCACAAGTAAACTCCAGATTACCAAACCCACTGTTGTGGTTTCAGCCTCCACCTTACTTAATCTCGGCCTGGCATGTGGCACTATTGGGCCGTTCTTCTTTCCCCCAGTGACCCTCTTCATTTGGCTTTGAGGTTACCTTGTCTCTTCTGAGTTTCCAGAGTGCCTTCTCTTATTTCTTTGCATTCTCTTTTGGCTATCCCATAAATGTTGAGAGGCTCCAAGACTTGGGCATCTTTCCACTCTTCCCCTGCCCCCCCCCCCCCGCCAAGGATCTCAAATAGGCCCATAAATTAAGATATCCTCAGTATGTCTAGCAGTCCAGCTGTCTCCCCCAAGCTTCAGATCCTCATTTCCAACTTGATAAACTTTAACTAGCGGGTAAACCTACCAGAGTGTTCAAAGACATTTTAAATGGCATATGTTATCCCCCCACCCCCCAGTATCAGTCAGCTACTTATATTGCTGTAGGTTTGAACTCTGTTAATTATGTCCACCAGGTCTTCCTGTTCATTCTGTTTATGCCTCATGTCACCTAAATATGCTAAATCCATTGTTGCTAAGCACTTTTGATGATATTATTGGAGTACTGTTTGACTGGTGTGTGGCTTTTCTTCATTCCCACTGAATTGCCTTAATTTACTAGAGGTCATAAACTAGACATTTTGTTTAACCAGTCCAATGGCTTCGAATTTTGTGTGAATACTTTGAGGTAGGGCCTGTACTCTTCAAAGGTTACAGGTAACCATCCTTCCAGATGTTAAAGACTAAAGATGTCACGTTTTACCCACTTTGCCTCCAGGAATTTGAGTCTGTAACTTCTGATTGAGAGCCTTATCAAATATTTTTTAAAATACTTTATTTATTTATTTATTTATTTATTTATTTATTTATTTATAACCTCTACCCTCAATATGGGCCTTGAACTCATGACCCTGAGAACAAGAGTTGCATGCTCTAGTGACTGAGCCTGCCAGGGGCACCCTCCATCAAATCTTGATTGGGCTTTTGCCGCTCTGCAGTAGGTCTCTCTCTGCTCCTGTCTCCTCCACGTTGTTGCCAAAGTTATCTACCTAAAGGCCCAAATCAAATCTTCTCATTCTCAGATTTTCAGAGTACCATTGGTGAACTGTTTTCTACTTAGCTTGATAGGTAAAGCCCTTCACAGTGTGACCCTGTCCCACCTGTTACTATTACCTGGCTCGTCTCCCTCCTTCCCCCAGTCATTTCTCTCCTCTCCATCCTCACTGAACTTCCCCCATTTTCCCAGTCCCTGGTTCTAACCTGTTGTTCTAGGACTCTTTCTCTTCCCAGTGGCCTCCCCCGCTCTGACTCGCAAAGTAGTCATCCCCCAGGAGACTTATTAGTGTACATGTGAAACCTTCCCTGCCTTCCTCAAGTAGAGTTAGGGTTATTCCTCCTTATTTGGACTCCATAGCACTGTCTGTTTCTTCCAGTAACCTGTTGCTTCACTGAACCTGTTCCCTGGCCTAGAGCCTGACACTATCAGGCTGAAGGGGGTCCCCAGGGTCAAACCATTAGTCCAAACATCTTTATTAGTCTTGGCAGTATTAGAATATTCGTAAGCCCTCTTGTTAGGTGGCATGTTTTTAGTTCCTATTTGATGAACTTGAGCCCATGGTTCTATTCCATATACGTCACCTGAAATCATCAGGTAACTATTCAAAGTTAATTTGAAGATTTCTTGGGCTTGCTGAAACTTAAACTTAGTTTCACAATATCACCTAACATTTTTATAATACTTTATAAAATTATTTCCCTTGTATCATTTTATTTGACACCTACAATATTCTCTGTTGGGTAGGCTTTATTATCCCTATTTTACTGGTGATTATAAAGCTATTTTTGCCATTGAAGCGTACATTTAGGTAAGACTTCAGAGAGACAATGTGTTCTTACATTGCATTAAGCAACTGGTTTGTCTCTTTGTAGTTAAATATACCCTGTTGGGTTCTACAGAAAAGGTGCCTTTGCTCGGCAGGCAAGTGCTAAAGACCTTGCCTTTTACATCGAAGTAGGAGGTACCAAGAGCTTGCCTGGCCTACAGAAAGGCCTCGACTGTGGTTAGAGACCTTGATTGAAATGAAGGGTGTGCCCACTCCAACCTCAGGTTTTTCTATTGTACTTCAAATATCTAGAATTTATTAAAAACCTATTTCAATAATGGAGGGTCAGACCAAGTTGATGAGTGAAGGGAGTCAGCACAAGATCGAGTAAGCTGGGTGTTAAGAGCCCAAAAGGTTTCATGGTAATTTCAGTAAATGATTACATTTGTAGGGTAATTTTGTGGAATTGGATTATGGAAAGATGAACCATAAGGGCTAGGAGATAATCTGTTAGATACTGGCATGTAGCATCCAATTTTGGTCGTTCCCCCCACTGCCCCAATACTTGAGAGGATAAAAATGATTAAAAAGTTGAAAAATAAGTCCTATCGTTGTAAGTTTTTAAAAAAGGGAATGATTTTAGCCTACAGAAGAAAAAGCTAAGGGCTGGCTTGATTACCATCTTCAAGTAGGAGAATCGTTTTTGCCGGGGGGGGGGATTTTGATTAATTGCTCTTCCTGTACTTCAAAGATTTAAGACAAAATGGGCTTAAATTGGAGGAGGAGTAATTGTAATGAATATGAGGAAGAGTTTCTCGATATCAAAGCTGGGAAACAGTTGAATGATGGCTGAGACTGAGTTGAATTTCCGACTGTTTCAGTTATCTACTACTGGTAGCAAGTCACCCTAAAACTTTTAGGATTCAAATGACAGCCATTTTATGGCTCATGATTCTGTGAGTTATAATCCAGGGAAGAAGGATATACCGCTTTGCTCCGTGTGATTTCACTGGACTGGGGGCTCCACCATGGCTTCACTCACAATACGTGGGTCTCTGTGCTAGCTGTTGGCTGAGACATCTTCGTTCTCCTCCATGAGGTTTGACTCTCTCTTGGTCTCTCATCATTCATTAGTCAATACTGGGCTCCTTTTACATGGTGGTTGGCTTCCAAGGCAGCCATAATGAAAGTCGCAGGGCCTCCTAAGGCCTAGGCCTGGGAGTCCTACATCATCACTTGCCTCATTCTTTTTGGTTAAAGTAAGTCACAAATGTAGCCCACGTCCAAGGGGAGGGGACACAGAATCCACTTCTGGAAGGGTAGAGTATCAACGTCGCACTGCAAAAGGCCATACAGTATAGTTTGAAATTATTGTGACCAATTTTGGAAAGAGTTTATCACATTGATCTTAGGGATTTTTAATGAGAGACTAATTGATACATATTTATTGAGTGGATAGTTTAGGCATTTGATTTACAGACTTGGCTGCATATTAGAGTTGTCTGGGATGGATTTTTTTTTACAAGCATGGATTCTGTAGGTACCAGACGTATTAATCAGTGTCTCCTGGGGGGGGGGGGTGGCACATACGAGACACTCTATGTCCTTTCAGGTGACAGTAAAATGAGGACGGAGGCTGGGGAAGGGAACAAGACTGATCCTGATAGGTTTAATACATAAGGCAGAATGGTAGGTGCCTTAAGATAGGCCTGCTGGTCTCCTCTTGCTTCCAGGACCTGGCCGAACCCTCCGCTTGGCACGTTCTACCCTCCAGTCTGCCTAGGTTAAGTTCTGTCTCCTTCAATCAGCACATCATTAAAGGAATGTTTTGTGATGCCTCACATTTTTTCTTCTAGTCTCTAGCACTTTTTCCTTCATAGCATTTTGTAGGTTATAATTTTTATAATTTATAACATTTGTGTGATTATTTGATAGAGAGTAGACAAAAATATGTCTGCTTTGCTTTCCGTTGTCTAACACAGTCCCTGCCTCATAAAAGGCACTCAGTAAGTGTTGAATGAATAACTGGTTGATTGGATGCATGAATGAACGAAGCGACTTGAATTCAGTTTTAAAGGGTGGTTAGAATTGTGGACAGGTGGAGCAAATGAATGGGAAATTCATGGTTCTGAGGTGGAGGTGTGGGTCAAACCGCTCCTGTAATTTCAGAAGATGGGAGGAACTGGTTTGGGAAGAGATGAAGGGTTTGGTCTCGAGCGTACTTGCTAAGCTAAATTCAAGGTATGGATATCTATCTAGCAAGCAATTAGAAACGAGGTGCAGAAACTGCAGAGTGAGACCGATTCCGAGTATTTCGATTTGGAGTTCTCTGACTAAAGGCTGTGAAGTCTATTCACTCAACAAATACCGAGCTCCCACCGTGTGCCAGAAAACTGTGTTATAGGGCAGGTGAGCAGAAGTCTGGCTGATAAGGAGCCAGCTTGGTGAAAAGAGCTGTGGAGAATGTTCTAGGCAGGAAAGGAACCACAAGTGTGCCGACCTTGGGGGCAATAAGTAGTCTTTTTATTTTTGAGGAAGTGAAAGGAGGACCGCCAAGGGATTAGAGTGAGGTGAATGGGGGGGGGGCCGCATGAGGTAAAGCAGGAGAGGGAGGCAGGGCCCACATCACACGGGGCCTTTGTGGGCCATATGGGGAGTCTAAGTTTTACCAGAAAAGCATGATGGGAAGCCACTGAAGGTTTTAAAGCAGGAGAGTAACAAGCGGGGGGAAATTATCCTGATTACTATATGGAGAAAAGAGAGGGGCAAAGAGGGGACTAGTCAGGAGGCATTTGCTCTAGCTCTTGAGAAAGATAATGGCACATAGGGCAGGGTATGGCAATGTATATGGTGAGAATGGGATATTTGTGGGATAGATTTAATTTAATTTAATTTAATTTAATTTAATTTAATTTAATTTAATTTAATTTTTTGGGAGAGCGCCTGTGTGCTCATGTGCAGGAAAGGTGGGCAAAGGAAGAGGGAGAGAGAGAATCCCGGGCAAGCTCCACGTCTGGCTCGGAGCCCAATGAGGGCCTTAATCCCATGACTTTAAAATCATGACGAGCTGAAGTCAAGAGTCAGATACTTAACTGACTGAGCCACCCAGGCGCCCCGAGATTTGAAAAGAACCAGTGGAATTCACTAGAGAAGGAAAGAGTGGTAAGTACAGAGCCCTGGGGGATGCTCAGGGAGCAAAAAGGAGGAGTCAGGGAAGGATGGGGAGAAGTTTGGTCTTTGAAGTCAAAGAGCAGTCAAGCTACTGCACTTTCAGTGGACAGGGAAGGGGAAGAAGGAGCCTACAGGAAGAACGTGGGCAGGTCACCCGTGTCCGGGGCTGCGGAGAGGTCAGGAGGGTGGAGGACTTAGGAAAAGCCCTGCATTCAGCCGTCAGAAGATCCAGGGTGACGTTGGAGAGAGGGCTTTCAGTGAAGTGGAGTGGAGTGAGCGAACACGCGTGTCACCTGCGGGTGCAGCAGGGTACTACTGCTTTGTGGGGCGGTCGGGGACTGAAGAGAAGGAGACACGAGGCTGAGTCTCGCTCACGCAGACCTGCACAGAGAAGGCCGAGCTGTAAGAACGGTGACGGCTGACGTCTGCTGAGCACCAACCCTGTGTCCGTCTCTGGGCTCAGAACCGCCCCGAGTCTGTTCTCTTTCTCTTTCTTTCTAAACAGGGCGCCTAATAGTGCAGTGACTCCCAGAATGAATTTCCAGATCATCTGGAAGACCTTACTCTGGGGTATGGGAAGGAAGTATCAGAACTAAGTTTTTCTGTATTTTTATCTTACTCTTTGAAATTTGTTTTTAGTATATTAGGTTTTAGACAGAATACGGCGCATTTGTACGGCAGCACTTGCCTAATTTGCCGTTACATACAGAGATATTGGAGATGTGCTAATTTTTTTCTTAACTGATGGTTGGAAGTGGTGCCCTACTGGTCTAGTGAGTAAAGGGGAGTGTTTGAGATGGAAAAGTAGAGGAGAGGCAGAAAGGAGGAGGGGAAACCAACACGCCAAGTAGTCTGTCCGTTGTTTTAAACCTGTTTAAAACCCTGCGGCGCTATTTCCCCCATTTTACACACAAACTTGCCTGAGGTAGCACAGCTAGTTAAGTGGTGGAACTGGAATTTGAGGCCAGGTTTGTTTTACTTGAAAGCCTTATTACCCCTCTTATCGCCCCCCTCCCCTCATCTGCTTGGTGCGCTTTCATATTTTCCCATTTCACTCTCACATATTAAAATACCCATTTTGCAGGCGAGGAATTGGAGGCAAGGGGGACATGGTTCGTGGCCCCATATCTCATGTAGGGGCCAGCAGGACTCCCTGATCCCGTGTTCTTCCCGAGGTACGACCACTGCCTCAAAATAAACAGAACCCAGTTGAACTGCTTTGGTAAGGTAGGCGAGGAGGTTTCCCGTCACTCAAAGGAGTGGACGAGGGGAGAGGGGCTGAGCTTAGACAAAGTAGAAAACAGTCGGGACTTAAATCCCACCTTTTGAGCACTTTGTGTTGTTAAGGGCTTGCATTAATTACCTCATTTAGGTTCTCCGTTTTACAGAAGCAGAAGTGAGACTCAGGGAAGTTAAGCACCTTGCCTGAGGTCACAGAGGACGACCGTGAATTCTAACTCCAGGCCCCATGTCCTCCACCCTGCACAACGCTGCTCTTTGAAAAGTTGCTATGGAGACATCAGAGATGAATAAAAGACTTCTGAGCCCACTGGTGGCTTGGTCGCAGTTGTATGAATTTGTTGGGCACCCAGTAAATAAAGTCTTCTGACGTTTCTGTAATACTTGGTAGCTCAGGTGTGGAAAGGTTGGGGAGTTAGAGGGGAAGAAAAACGTAGAATAAGAGTTCAGTAAATCAAAAGAGTTTAATAAATCCTGCCTCAGGGTGTAGTACTGGTGGATTGCAATGGATTGTGTTGTTAAAGTTGTGTTTGAAATTCATTTTTATAATAAATGTTGTAGTTTTGTTTGATGCAAGGTATATTGGGATATGGAGGAAAGAATGCCAAGATGATAAGATGGGATCTTTGACCTCCAGAAGGTCAGAGAGGGAGATAAAGTGCTTTGCCATAATGCACGACTGAAGGGTGTGGAGAGGTGGAAGGTAGAGAAGTATAGGAAAGTTACATGATACAAACTGGCTTGTTGGAGATGGAGGGTGGCAGTAGGTAGGGCTAGCCTGGTGGGTGCCATCTTTTTTCTCAGGAGGACACCTCAGGGTTTTGGTCACTGTGTTTTAGGTCTGGTTCTCAGGTCACAAAATATGTTTTGCTTTATACCTGGAAATGATCAGTCAGTCTTTGGGGACAGCACTATATTCAGGCTCGGGTGACTGTGCTCAGAACTGAATGACAATTTGTTACTCCAGAGTGAAGGAGTCCTTTCCTATTGACAGGATTCTGGATTTTGCTAGGGTATTGCTTTTCAATATCAAGAGATCTGAGAAATGAAATTTAATAATACCGAGCTTGCTTGGTGAGCATGGAATAATATGATAGAATAGTTTGTGGCGGAAGTTAGAAAAAGCTAAGGTTATTGATTGCCTACTATATGCTCAGTATTGTACTAAGTGCTTTTGCATACAGTAGGACATTTAATTCTCCCAGTGGGCCCATTATCCTCGATTTACAAATGAGGAAACCAAGGCTCCGTCCAAGCTGGTAAGAGGTTGAACTGAGATTGGAACCAAGTCCCTCGGATTCTAAGAGCCCGTACCCCTAACTGCTGCTATATGCAGTTCCCATTTTAGGCTTCATGAAAGAACCTTGTCCCACGGCAGAGAAGATGGTGTGTCACCTAGTTGCAGTATTTCTCTGCCTTGGGTGATTCTGGAGTCAAAATGCCCCCTCTATTTTTTCTAGTTTTTTCTAAGTTTGTAGATCACACTTTGATGTGATCACTTTTTTTTTTTTTTAAGATTTTATTTTTAAGTAGTCTCTACGCTCAATGTGGGGCTCCAGCTCACAACCCTGAGATCAAGAGCGGCAGGCTCTACCGACTGAGCCAGCCAGAAGCCCAGATGTGGTCAGGTTCTTTGTTTAAATATGTTAATACCATCACCCAAGCACTTTTGTCCTCCCGTCTTCTTGCTTTTAGTTTGGAAGACATTGCGTCTCTTTGGAGGGACTTTAAATATCTGTACCCATTGATTTTGTGTTACTTTTATTATCTTAATTTTATGGGTTCTGAGATTCCTCCAAACTCCTCACTTGTCACCCTTCCTCCTTCCTTCCTTCTCCGCTGGATTTAAACTGAAATTCTGAGTCTGACTTTGGAATACTTGTCTGGCTCCAATCCAGTTACCAATTCAGCCGTGGCTCTGTGGATTGCTAGCTATTGTTATTAACGTCTCTCCCTTCGTGCCCACTTCTCTCTCTAACCAAATCCTGTTACTCACTGTACCTGTATGTCCTTGATTTCCTACTTGGGTGTCCTTGTTTCTGTTGTGTTTTGGCTTGGAATGTCATTCTTCCTATGAAGCCTTCTTGTCTGGTCCCTCACTGGGAGTAATCAGTTCTTCCTCTGGGTCTCAGCAGAGAATTCTCTTTTACGTCTCCTTTATGGCACAGTATACTTTCTGCTATATACTTCAATAGTTTGTGTACGTGCCTTTATCTCTCCTACTAGACCATAAACTCATTGAGCAGATTTATTGGTTGACCTTTGTATCTCCTCTAGCGTCTAGTTCTGTTCCCTGTCATCACATAGTAGGCCTTCGATGTCTGTTGGCTGAATAGATGAATGAATAAGCAGAATTGAACTTTCTGCTCATTGGTTTGAATTTCCCCCCCTTCTTTGCTCTTCTTTTTTTCTCATTTCGTTTTCTTTTCTGTTGAACTTGCTGGGTTTTCCCTTGCACTGACTCACCCAACTTGTCTTCACCACTCCCTTTCCTTACCCAGATTTTGCCTCATTCTTTCACTATTAGCAGTCACTGTGTGGGAGGGCCACAAGCTGCTGGTCAGATTTTCTTCATCCTTTTGTGGCTTTATTCTGTCCAGGAATCATATGACCAGCATGAGAACCGAGTGGTGATTACATTAAGATCTTAATAAAAAGACCATGTATAAAGAGAATAGTCCTTAAGGTTTGTTATTTTGCCTTCAGTGGGAAACTTTCTGATCCACATTTCAAGGGAGAGGGAAGAGAGTCCTTGGGTACTTGAGAGGTATCGATCAAGGCATATATTCACACTGTGGACTGTGGGGCCTGAGAGGTGTCTTATTTGACCAGAGAAATAACCCCGGGAGCCGCAGAACCTTCTTCTAACTCTTAGTGTTGAATCCTGGAACGTTTTTGACAGCTGGAAGAAACATTAGAGATTTGTGTCATCTTACCTTCCTATTTTCCGGATGAGAAAACAGACCCAAGGAGGCTAACCGACGGGTCCATAAAAACTGGACGTTCGTTGTCCGGCATTTACTCCCAGCACTGACCGTAGCTTGTCGGGGGGGAACTACTAGCTCTTTGAAAGTGGGGGCTTCAGGTCTCTAAAACTGGAAAGCTTTTGCTGACATGTGGACTCCGGTTGGTAGCTGGTTGGTTTGGGGGCGGTGTTCACCAGAGGGGCCTTTTATTAACTGCTGTGATCACTCCCGGAGGTTCCCTTCTGGGGATCTGCTCAGTGGGGATTCTGGCTGACAGAAGTCTATTCCTTCTACTTTTGAAAAGGGTCCCATGTTTAATAATAGAAACATTTCCAATCTCCCTTGCTCTTTTTCCCAGCCCCCATACTCCCAAGTTCTGTTCCAGGCTTAATTTTCTTACCTCAGTGCGTATTTGTGTCAAGTTTTTATCATGTACGTCAGATGTCCGTAGGAAGCATAGGAGAGACAAAGTGGCGTAGAGGCTCGTGATGGGGTTTTGGTGCTCTTGAAGTGAATCTTTTTTACCTGCCTCCTAGCATAATGTATTTTATTGTCTGTGAAATAGTGCTCAGTCAACCGGTTGTTGGCAGATATGAAAGGTTACCTATTTTGTGGCCAGGCAGCGGCCGTGTAAATAGATCAGCCGGCCCAGAACAGGAAGTCAAGTGCAAACAGGATGCGCTCGTCTTTACTGTAACTTTGTGTGTGTGCGTTTTGAAGCGTGGTGTGGTTAAAAGAGTCAAGACTTCTAGTATTTGAGCTTGACTGAAGATGTGTCTGTTTCTGGTTTGAAAAGGAGCTAAGGCAGCTACTCCTTTGCTGCCCTTGCCTTTGTGCGGGTGCACGTCTTTCTTCTAGGGATCAGCCATTCTTCCTGGTGCATGATGGTTTTTTTCTCACGGACACCATATTGCGTCCATGTGCTTTATAAAGTGAAACCCCTGAATGCCTGCTGGTCTGTTCGTTTTGGGATCCAAGCTGTGCTTGGCTATTTATTTCTTAATAACAATAGGAAATCTTAGCCTGTAATTCCCCAGCCTTTTAAATTACAGGTTCCTTTTGTTGGATTCCAGGATTTCTAGCACACCTTTTGAGTGTTTCTGAGTGTGGTAGTTTACAGATTATCCTGCGCCGTTTTAGTCTTTGAATTGAAAATTTCCTTGAGTGTTGGAGGCTGGATCTAATGCTAACTGTTGCACTGTTGTACCCCTACAGGCAGGTTTCTGGAAAAGAGACTAAATAAGCAATTTGCTTGGAGGAGAGGTGTCACTCAGCTAGTAAACTGTCTTAGGAATCCCAGTTTTCTGAATCCCCTTCTCAATTCCTCATTGCTCCCCACTGCTGAAATCTGCTTTATTATGTTCATCGGCAGGCTGGATTTGAATAACTCCTGTGGGGAATAATCTTGAGATCTGTGGATTATCATAACCGCTTGAGCTATTCCAGAACAGGTCTATTCTGATGGTCTCCCCCCATACACTAATGAATATGGGCAGGTGAAGGTCTGGGTCATGTTTTTTGGGCAGTCCATAGGCTTGCCCCATTGCAGGCTCTCCTTCCACTTTGTAGTTCCAGGAGCAGATGGGTTAAGTGGCACATCTTAGCGTCGATGAGAACAGCATTACCGTGTCAGCGCTGTGGCATCCTGATACCAGCACACGTGTTTCTTCTCTTGAATCTGTCAAGGAGTGGTGAATATGAGCCAGTCTGCACTCCTATTGTGGGATATACCAGCAAAGAATAAAACCCGAAGACCAGGTTAAGCACAGGTATTCTTCCCAAGGAGAGAATATGACGAGGATATGAAGGTTTTCTTTGTGGTAAGAGGCGAATTAGAAATCTCCGTTTCTGGGGCGCCTGGGTGGCGCAGTCGTTAAGCATCTGCCTTTGGCTCAGGGCGTGATCCCGGTGTTCTGGGATCGAGCCCCACATAGGCTCCCTGCTCTGCTGGGAGCCTGCTTCTTCCTCTCCCACTCCCCCTGCTTGTGTTCCCTCTCTCGCTGGCTGTCTCTGTCAAATAAATAAATAAAATCTTAAAAAAAAAAAAAAAAAGAAATCTCCATTTCTGCTTCTTGGAATAGATAGTGGGCATATCACATCCTGGCAGGAGCAGAAAACATTTCAGAAAGTCAGCATAATTTTCAGATTGAGATCAGACATCAAACCAACCCAGAGGTCTGTGGAAGGAAAGGGGGTGGTTGGTCTGGACTTACCCTGGATTCATCACAAAATCCCATCTGACTTCAGTGCAGCAAGGCAGTTCTGGAGCCCCAGGTGGGGGCCAGGGGTGGACGTGATCAGTTCTCTGACTCTGGTGGCCAGGAGGGTTGAAGAGCTAAGGGAGAAAGTCTAAACTGGCTGCCCTGTGGGAAGAGTGACAGACTTATCGGCAATGTGGTTGAAGAGGGAAGAAATGGAACAGGCTGGGCTGCACGCGGAGGCTAAACCACCTCAGACCCCCTCCGAGAGAAGTTCTCCCAGGATTGCAAAGTTAAGAGCTGGAGGGGCTGGAGTCCTTTAGTCCTGGGAGGATCGTTAGAAAACTACATTGAGGGGCGCCTGGGTGCACAGTTGGTTAAGCGTCTGCGTTCCGCTCAGGTCATGATCCCGGGGTCCTGGGATCGAGCTCCCCGTTGGGCCCCCTGCTCAGCGGGGAGTCAGCTTCTCCCTCTCCCCCCAGCTCGGGTTCTCTCTTGCTTTCTCTCTTAATAAAATCTTGAAGGGAAAAGAAAGCTACACTGAGCGTAATGAAAAGGTGTCAGCGGCTCTTAAAGTAGATAGGGGATAGAGCAGATACATTTTGTTACTTGAAAGAGCCTTGAAGATTTTCTTTATTCGTAGCCAGCGTTTTTTGAGCGCCTGTTACGTGCTAGGCTGTGGAGTAAATGCTTGACATGTATTATTTTAATCCTTTCTGTTATCCTTTCAATGTAGCAGGTTCTGTTGTTTTTGAGGAAAATAAGGTTTAAAGGGATGAAATAACACCAGGGTTTAGAGTCCTTGTTGCGTCCACACCGTCCACACCGTCCACTTGGCTGCAGTAACTGTGCGGTCCACTTTGGAAAGGCAGACCGCGTGATTTTGACCCTGGACAGAACTCATGTCCTGAAGCGGCTGCCTTTCCCCGGGGCGTTGGCTTTGCCGGAAACCCGCTCACCGAACGAATCTCCACGCCTGGTGTGGGGCTCGAACTCACGACCCCGAGATCCAGAGTCACACACCCCACCGACTGGACTGAGCCAGCCCGGCGCCCCCTGGTTACCACTTCATCCTGGATACCTGGTAGTTGGTCGCTGTGGTAGTAGCTCGTGAAAGCAGCTGCTTCGGTCCAGAAAAAGCCCGTCTGGTGAATCCTGTTTTCTGCACAGGGGTACAGGGGGCTCAGGCTCTTTATTCCTGCTGAGCTTCGTCATCAGTTTTGATGGAAGAAGGATCCTGTGGTAATTAAACTGCAGGTCCGTTTATTCTGTTTTCAGCTTGTTTGAAGACTGTCCCCTGAACTGCTTTCTTTCCTGATGGACTCGCCCTTTGGGGCCAAACGCCTGGGCTGAAATGGAGTGTCGGTGTCCCGGCTGCGGTGTTCAATCTGTCGCCTCTCCTGAACGCCACACTAAGAAGCAGCCGTTTAATTGGTCAGACCCCGAGGGTGAGATTTTGGCACAAGTCCATTGGTTCGAATTACTTTTCCCTGAACTTCATAGCAGATGCTGAGGTCCCTCTGCAGATATTTGTCACAGACTAGTTGAAACCAGGGAGTTTTCAAGAACATTTATAACTTGCGATTATTGTGTATGTTTTTCGCTTGTTTACAGCAGTTATCACTTCAGGAAAAGAGCTCATTTATTACTAGCGGAAAGTGAAACCTCTCTCTCTCCTTTCCCCTTCTTCACATTGTCATTTTAACACTTTCTGCTCCAAGACCCTGGGCTGTGGTTTCTTGTCTCTCCTTGTCTTGCTCGTCCTTCCCCTTGCTGGGGCTCTGTCTGTCCGTAGCCCCCGGCAAAGCTCTGTTTAGACCTGGGTGTGTCTGGTAGAGCCTCTGTGATTTCTAGCATTTCTGTTCTCTGTTATTTTACTTCCCCATGTGTTGTTTTCATTTTAACTTGTATTCTTTGCAGTTCTTATCCCAGTGCTATGTATTCTGAACCCAAGCCGCTGGGAGGTCACGGAAGCCTTCTGTGCCTTTCACGCAGGGACAGGATGGACACACCAGATCTCGTTCATGCTCGAGGCTGTCCCTTTCTGGCTTTCTTATGCCATCATAACTGATAATTTTAACATTTTTCGGTGACTTCTGGAAACTCAGTCTGTTACTGTTCTTGTTTTTCAAGTCATCTTAGCAGACACTAAAAACTTATCTTCGGCAAGTGTGAGGCCTTTCCCTCAAGGTCCTGTTATGGTTATTTGGGTTTAAAACCCTTAATTTGCTCGTCACCCTGGAATCATGCCTGTGGCCTTTTCAAGCATGAGTTTGTGTCTTTTTTTTTTTTTTTGAAAGAGCTCGATTGCTGTTATCATTAATAAGACTTCAGCAAATACCTGGTGATCACACTTACCTGGCACTAAGGCTTAAAATTAAGCTATAGACTCCTGTTTCACTCCCTTAACTGTGGGAGACTACTTGAATTATATAAATTGTTAGCCCATTGATTAAATGCAGCGCTGTGAGCGTGCTCACCCCCTCGGCAAGTTGTCATGTGGTGCGAAGACCTTGCCTGGTTTTGTTCTGAATTTCCGAGTCCGCACGCCTGGAAGAGGGCTGGGCCCAAGGTAGCGCTACCCAGACAGTTAGATGAATGAATCAAAGGTACCGGGAGTTGTCCGAGATGCGGGGAGAGCACAGATAGGTCAGAGGAGGTTCTCCCCAGGGAAGTAAGAGCTGCACTGCATGAGGAGGTCAGGGCTAAGGGAATAGCATGCGGAAGGTTCCTGAAAATCAGAATAAGCTTGGCATCTGAGGGGCTGGAAGAACAGCGGCGGAGCTGCAGCTAAGGGCTAGGAGGGTGAGGCCCTGAGCGCTAAGGATTTGCGTTCGTCAGTATTTCATGGGTACCAGTGAAAACACTTAGTAAAAGGAGAGTAATAGAGCATTAGGTAGTTGAGACAATGAAGTCAAAAACCCCTCCTCTAGCTGGAACAGAGGTGGGCAAGAATAGAAACTGAAACCTCTTAAATATGGATTAATATTTCTCTTTAGAAAGTTGGGGGTCTATTGGTAGCATTAGTACCCTGAAGTTGTAGTAGGTTGGAAATGCAGATGACTTGCTGGATGTATAAATTAAAATTCTGGATTCGCAGGGATGGCTTTTTGTCTGCTGCATCTCTTACGAGGTCCTCAAGCGTTGAAAGGGTGGCTTGGCGTGTCGGTGATGCCCATAGTTTCTCCTGCAGACAGGCCATTTACCTGCTCTCCGAGCACACGGTCGGAGCCGCTAGGGCTATGGGGAGGGAGTTGTGGATGGTGAAAGCATCCCCCTCTTTCCATAGGACCATGAATTAATCACCCTTTGGTGTGTGACCCCGGTCCAGTTAGCCAATCCTTAGGGCCCAGCCTCTGGGTTTATAAAAGGAACATTTTTAATTCGGATGTTCGCAGGATTTTTTTTTTTATTAAAATACACAACAGATGCAGACAGAACCACTCACTTGGCACACGTTAGATGTTTCGTAGTGTTTTTTTTTTTAAAGATTTTATTTATTTATGTGACAGAGAGACAGCCAGCGAGAGCGGGAACACAGCAGGGGAGTGAGAGAGGAAGAAGCAGGCTCCCAGCGGAGGAGCCCGATGTGGGACTCGATCCCGGAACGCCGGGATCACGCCCTGAGCCGAAGGCAGACGCTTTAACGACTGCGCTACCCAGGTGCCCCTCGTAGTGTTTTTACTTTCCCTTCAAAAATGATATTTTTCAGGGTCATCTAAGAAGGAACTTCTGAACCCTGAGTCTGAATACCTTCTGTTTCTCCCTTGTCGACCCCTGAAACAACAGCACAGGAAAGTCTTTCACCTAAAGCTTTGATCCTTTATATTACAGTCTACCTTGGGAACTGGAGGACACAGGAGTCCTAGTATCTTTGAAGTCTGACACCTCAGTGTGAATGGAGGCTCTGGGAGCTGGGTTGGAGAGAGGCTAACGTTTAATCATCAGTGCCATGCCTTATTATAATGCCTGCCATTTGCTGAATGTCTAGTACCGTCTTCTGCTCTTTGTGTAGCATTAGAAAGCTCGTAAAGGTGTTCTCCCTTTCTACTGAGCACCTACTCTGTCCGGCCTGTGAGGCGTAGGTAAGTTGTCGGTAAGTTTATTCCTGTTCCGTGAAGCTCAGAGAGGCCACTTTCTCACGCTCATTCGGTTACTCAGTATTAGAGCCAGGATTTAAGGTCATGTCTGACTGAATCTAAAACCAAGGTAAAACATAGTTGGGAATTTTTTTTTTTTTTAAACTCATCTATTTTATAAAACTTTAGCCCCAAAATGAAATTCCTGTCTAGGAAATAGGCATTATCCACTACCCACGTCCTAAGGACTGCTTCGGAGGCTGGAAAATGTCTATTAGGATTTAAAACCTTTGGAAATGTTTTCGTCTGCTGTGTTCCGGCCCGGCAAACGATCCCTTATGCCCAGCCCAGACACCACTTCTGCGGGGCTGCTGATTGATTCAGGCCTTGGGTTCTGGAGTTCCACAGTATACCTGTCTCCTCTGTGACTTAGGTGTCGGAATTCTTTGTTCTAAAATAAATGATCTCAGTATCTCAGAGAACACGCTTCACTGTCGCAGGCCCAGCAGGTGCGACTGGTGTGTACCGTGGTCTGCTCTGCGGCTCACTTCCTCGCAGATGCAGCAGTTGCCCTATTTCATGCTCATTGTGTTGTCACCAGCAGTTTACATCTTCCTCGGTCACGGCGGGCACCGTGGTAGGCAGGTTTACTGGAAAATTCCAGTTGTGACTCGGAGATTTTGTTTTAAATTAAACAGTTCTGAGGGATTTCAAATTTCCTTTCAAACTTATTTTTAAAAGTAATCAGCCTTCCAAGTTGAGAGATGATTTTAAATTTCAGGTGAGTTCTCAGGATGAGGATTGATTCTTTATTGTATGTGTGATGTGATCAGCTGTGCCAGACCCCCACCCAGCCCAGTCCCGTAGGTGGTGAGAAACTCAAGGTTGGGGTGACCAGAGAGAAAGAGCAAGAGACATGTTGGGCTTTCCAGCCAGTAGTCACTACTGAACATCAAGGCTGTGGCCATTTTATATATTGATGATAATTTCTTTTAATGTGTTATTTATTGATCACTGACTATAGGTTAGGCACTTTATGAGTATTATTTTTCATCCCTACACTTGCCTTCCAGCGGGGAGGGATTATCCCTTTTATACAGGTGAGGAAACAGGCTCAAAAAGCTTAAGTAACCTGTCCAAGGTTGGCTCCCCTTTGTTTTTGATAAAGGACTTTTTTCATAGTCCCTTTATGTCACTGTAAATGTTGACAAAATGCCTTGGGCCCTAAGGAGAGATAACTAGTACTTGCCTCATTGGCCGTATTGATAAAATACTTGACTGTTCCTCTGACCTCTGTTTGTTCATTCCACCAATTTGGGGGCCTTTGTGAAGTGGCACTTGCTAGATGCGGATAAAAAAGTGAAGACAGATGGGGTCCCTGCCCTTGGAGTTTCCAGTCTGCAGGTAGACAGGCTGTAAGCAAACATTTATGATGGCAGATTATGGCAGTGTCCAGGAGGGCAGCAGAAAGGGCAAGGAGAGAGCGTGTGACTGAGGGGGACTCCTCTAGGTGGGTGGCGTGTGAGTCCCAACCTGAATCTCGAGGAGGAGCGATCCAGGCAGGGAGGAGCTTGGAGTGCGAGATCGTCGAAGCTTAGTGAGCCAGGAGAGAAGCAGCACGGCACGAATCGGGGAAGTGGGCAGAGACTAGTGGTATAGGCAGGGTCTTTTAGCCAAGCCAAGAATTGAGTTTTCCTTCTAAAATGCAGTGGGGGGGGGGGGTGCTGCGTGGCTCAGTAGGTTAAATATCCCTCTCTCGGTTTCGACTCAGGTCATGATCTTAGGGTCCTGAGATGGAGCCAGGCTTCAGGCTCCACACTCAGCGGGGAGTCTGCTTGAGATTCCCCCCCCCCAAGTAAATAAATAAATCTTAAAAAGGGAATAAAATAAAATGAAGTGGGATTCCATTGAAGAGCTTTCAGTGTGTGTGTGTTGGAGAGAATGGATTGGAGAGAGGCAAGAATGTAAGCTGGGAAACTAGGAGCAGTTCATTCATCCGAGACACCATTTTAGACTCTGGAATTACAGTAGACTCTGGAACTACAGAAATCCCTGCCCTCGCGTGTTTTCTTAATTCTAGGTAAGAAAGGCAGTTCACAAGTAAGCCAGTCATATCAGTTAGTGCTAACTCTTATGCATGAGATTAGAAAATGACATTTAAACTGAGGGGTGAATGGCAACAGGGAGCCAAGTATGTGATATCCTGGGAAGAACCCAGGTGGGACTATTCCAGGAGCAAACAGCAAATTCAAAGGGTCTAAGGAGGGAAATGTGCATAATAGATCAGAGATGGCGATTGAGATCACTGCTGGGGGGCCGGTAGGATGGGAGAGGAATTTATGAATCTTCAAGCTTAAAAATAGTTTCCATAGCCACCTGACAGGGCTCTCCTTGGGAGACAGTATGGACAGAAAGGGTGCCGAAGACAGCCTGGGAGCTTCTGGGAGCTCCGTACCGCATTGATGAACAGAGGGGGGGGAAGAGCCAGCAAAGAGGCAAGCCAAGGGTGCAGAGCTGTGGAGAGTGTGTCAAGGAGGAGCGAAGGTTCTCTCGCGTCTGGCACTGCTGGGATGTTGAATAAGAGGAGGATAGAGAAGTGTCACTTGGGATCTGGCCACTTGGGATTCTTTGGTGACCTTGCGAAGAAGAAATTAGGTGGAGTGGTTCACGCGAGACTGGAGAGGGGTAAAGAGTGAATTTGAGATTGAGGAAGTGGAGTCAAGTAGTTGGAGAAATTCTGATGTAGAAGAGAGCAGAGCAAAGGACCTTTACTGAGGAGTAGGAGACGTGGGGTCAAGATATTTTGCTACCGTTTTTTCACAAATATTCTACTAGATGCTTTAAAAAACTTTTAGTTGCAATGTAAGTGGAGAAGCATACAGATCGTAAGTGTACAGTTTAAATTTCCACAAAGTGAACATCTGTGTATATAACCAGCACTCAGAAACCAAACATTACCAGAAGCCCCCTTGTGTCCCCTTCCATTTATTTTCCTGTCCCCAAGGATCACCACTGTCGTCTAACACCGTGGATTAGTTTGCCTGTTTGAATTTTGTGTAGATAGCACTGTCTCGTATGTGTTCATTCGTGCCTGTCTTCCTTCACTCATCGTTAATCTGTATTGTTGGCGTGTGTCACTAGTTCGTACATTTCCGTTGCTGTATGAAAATACTGTAGTTTGTTTCTCCATTCTCCTGTGGATGGACGTTTGGATTGGTTTCCGGCTTGGGACTGTGACAGCGGCACTGCTATGAACCTTCTCACGTACTCCTTTTGGTGAATGTGTTTCTGTTAGGACTATACGTGGAAGTGGACTGCCAAGCGATGGGGGTGTGTGTGTGGTATCAGTTTATCCTGTGTGTTGTACCAGTTTACGCTGTGCGTGTGCATTGTACCCGTTCACACTTCTGCCAGGAATATTAAAGTTCCAGTTGCTTTAAATCCTTGCCACCACTGGCTAGTATCCAGTGTTCCCATTTTAGCCATTCCGGTGGGAGATTGGTGTAACACGTTGGGTCGTACTCCGTACTTCCCTCGTGACAAGGGTGAGTTTTTAAATCTGGGAGCTCCTGGAGCGTGCCTTTGTGCTGACGGGAAAGCTCCCGTTGAGATGGAAAGCAAAAACTCCGTATGCTCTGCCGCGCATTCCCCGCAGACTGATTTAGTTATGATCTGATGGACTGCGGAATCAGGACTTCTTGTAGCCCGCAGAGCGCCAGCTTCACGGAGCGCGTGATGTAGGCTCCCGTCGCGGCTTTACCCAGCTCTGGCTAGGACCTTTAACAAGTTACTGCACTTCTCAGAACCTTGGCTTTCTCACCTGAAGATGCGACGAACTGCTCTAGGCTGCCTTGCCCGCATTGTGAGGGTAAAGCGCGAGGTAGTCCCCAGCTCGGGCCCGGCAGATAGGAAGCATTCTTCAGTGGAGAATGACTGCTTGCTTCTTTACTTCTCAAAACATGGAATTACTTATCAGTTATTTCAAAGAGGCATAGCTAAGCCATATTGATAGGCTTTCATAGCATTTCCTTTCAAAGTCATTGCAATTGTACTTTAATTGCTTTTTAAGGATAATATGCAAGATGAAGCAAAGCCGTTCTGTATTAATGATCCACAAGGCGGACTGCTTTTCCCAGTGCACTTACAGCCCAGCTGCGTTGAGCAATTCCGGGAACACGGTGGTGACCGCAGGCAGGCTTGCCGCGCCCCGCTTTCTGGTTTGCCGTGTCAGAAGGGTACTTCTTGGAGCATTGAGGGGATCATAATTAGGTTTTTTAAAAGGGATTTTTTTTTTAAGATTTTATTTATTTATTTGACAGAGAGAGAGGCAGCGAGAGAGGGAACACAAGCAGAGGGAGTGGGAGAGGGAGAAGCAGGCTTCCCACTGAGCTGGGAGCCCGACGTGGGGCTCAGTCCCAGGACCCTGGGATCATGACCTGAGCTGAAGGCAGACGCTTAACTACTGAGCCACCCAGGTGCCCCGAAAAGGGATTTTTGTGAAGTCTGACACAGTGGGTTCACCCTAAGCACGGTAATTTCGAGATCTCGCGTGTGTGAAAACCCCGTTGTCGCAGAAGCACCGTAGCACATAGAGCGGTTAATTACAGTCCGAACAGATTGGAGGAGAGCCTTGGGGGCGTGACTGTACTGCCTTAGATTTGAGGGGTTAGCAAGGTGGTTTGGAGCTGCATTGCACACTAGCCCTTATTTTCCTAGGGCCCTGCCATTCCGACCCTCCTCCTCCGTGGGTCCATTCTGACCCTTCTCTCCTTCGCGGGAAAGCCCATGACAACCACTGATCCACTTAGAATTATTTGCCTGGGGCAGGTGAACAAGCAGAGAAGTGACTGTCCTAAAATTACTTAGGATTCTAGGACTTACAGGGGAGAAAGCACATTGTCCCCCTTCTTGCCTCTAACTGTGACTGTACTCAGCCTACCCGGGATAGGTCGTTTATCTTCCCTGTTACTAAAACTGTCATTTTCCTGGTCAGCAGAGCTTAGTCTCCCAAGAAATGCCAGCATCCTTGTCAAGCTGACAAACTCCCAGGAGCTGACTAGCGGTCCTGGCCCCGGCCCTCGGGGCTCCTCCACAGGGAGGAGCAGGTTTTCTTGTTCCCCTCAGCCCTAAAAAAAAAAAAGATCAGAAGCAAAGTTGAGAGAAAATAGTGCTGAGGGAGATAGGTTGTCTTGGTTCTCGGTTTGAGGAAGAGCTTGCTTCGCTCTCCTGTCCGGATGGCAGAGTCGAGCGAGACAGCAGCGCCTCATCGGGCCCGGCGTCCCTGGGGGCCAGGAGCTGGTGGGCTTCGCTTGTGCTGTTCCCAGTGCCCAGCACGCCGCCGGTGCTCCCTGCGCGCTTGGGAAAGCCCAGGAATTTAGACAGTATACAGCCGGCTGGCCTGCCGTTTTTTTCCCTACCGATCGTGCCTTACCAAGCGGGCCTAGCCCTCCTGGGGCAAAGTCCTCAGCTCTCGGAAAAAATTGCCACATGCAGATTCCTTGTGCAGAGGAAAAGTTTGTTTTCTTCTTGTGATTAACTGCATCTTCCCCACCCCTTGCCTTTTTACTTCATTCGTTCACCTTTGTCTGCGGATGCTGTAAGCTTATCTTGGGTGACCTCTCTCTTCCCTCCGTTCCAGTCTCTGGTGAAACAGGTGACCTTTCTCCTGCCCCCAAATCTGACTGGCCTGTCACCTTTCTTTCTTTCTTTCTTTCTTTCTTTCTTTCTTTCTTTCTTTCTTTCTTTCTTTCTTTCTTTCTTTCAATGATTTTATTTATTTGTCAGAGAGAGAGAGCACGCACAAGCAGGGGGAGTGGCAGGCAGAGGGAGAAGCAGGCTCCCCTTGAGCAAGGAGCCCGATGTGGGGCTTGATCCCGGGACCCTGGGATCATGACCTGAGCCAAAGGCAGACGCTTAACCAACTGAGCCACACAGGCGTCCCAGCAAGTCACCTTTCTTTCTGCTCCTGGCCCTGACTCCCACCATTCCCACCGTTCCCGGCTTCCCTTCCTCTACAAGCTTCCTCTTCATCTTCAGGGGTCTCCTCTGCGGTTGACGCCTGTGTCTGCACCTCCGTCTTAGCCACCTGGACCCTCTGCAGCTCTGGCCTTGTGTCTTCCCTTCACAGCCAGAAGTTTCTTCAGAGAAACTTCAGAGTTTATCCTTAGGGTCTGTGCACATCTTCACTTCTCTGTCACTTTCCGACCTGTGGCTGTCAGTCAGCTTCTCTCTTCCTTACCTGCTGTGGCGAAGAGCACGCTCACGTTTTCCCAAAACTAGGTCCATCGGGCATTTTGTATTCCTGTATTCTACTCTCCGGGCCATTCCGCAGCATCGATCATTTCTTTGGAAACTCAAAACCCTCTTCCAGATCGCCCACCTCTGAGCAGTCTTCCTGCCACTGTTGTGCTGGTTTCCCCCACTAGCCCTTTAGGTCAGGCGCCCCCGGCGGTTCTCCCAGACCCTCCTCTGTGACCCCCACTGTCGAGTCAGTCTTCTGCCCCGTTCTGGCTTTTGCGGTGGTCTGAGGATTCTCAGACTTTCTCCTCAACCAGGACTGTCCCCTTCGTGTGCTGTGTATCCACCAGCAAGTCCCCCGGGTACAAAATGCAGCGTGTCGTCATCATTGCCCCCTTCCTTCACACACAGACACATGCCTGGTCCTGAGGACTCTGCCCCTTACTCCAGTTAGCGATTCCACTCTGTGTCCTGTTGCGTAATTCAGAGACCTTGGGATTCGTCCAAGACTGCTTTCTCTCCCCCTTCTTCCACCGCTTCAGTCCATTGACACATCCCACGAGTTCTGTCAGAGATCTGTCTGTCCCTTTCTCCTCCTCTCTTGCCTCTGCTACACCAGCCTGCCTCAGCCCGCCTACTGCCAGAGTGCCCGCTGTAAAAGGCAAATAAGGGCCCCAAACCTGATTACTTGAACCCCTCATGGTGTCCCATTGCCTGTAGGATAGGGTCCGGGTTCCTTACCGTGGTTTTCGTCGCTGCTTGGGTACGCGCTGTACCCTCATCCACCCCACCCTTACTCTTGCCCCAACCACACATTTTGTAGTTTCTCTAATGCCATGTTGCATGCTGTTTGCTTTTTCTTGAAAATTCCTTTTACTCTGGGCTTCCTGATGAATCCCCAGCTCCTCCAGCAGCAGGATATGTTGGCACGTCTTTTGAGAAGTCTTCTCTGGTCACCCCTCCACCCCTGAAAGCTGGTTGTGTCTCTGTCTTCGTAGCCTCCGGTACGCTGTACGAACCTCTCTTAAGGCACTGATCACCCTGAAATTCTGGTTGGGGTTTTACATTTCTTGTTCCTCTTGTTCCTCAGCCATGAACTCCTCAAGGGCAGGCTCTCTGCCTTACTCACCTGGCTCCTGAAACAGCAGGGCAGTGGCTTCACTAAAGGTTGCGTGCCTGGGTGAGTGGAGAGACTAGTCTGACGGAGGTCAGCAGATTACCCACAGTCTCGTCCCAAGGCCGCTCTGCTTCTCGCCTTGCCCCCAGCTCCTTCAGTTACTTACCCATTCTGCTGATTTTGTCACAGAGCTCCCTGACCCTTTTTGGGATGAGTCCGGAAAGCCCAATGGTAATTGTGGGGAAACCTCTAGGTTTCCTTTTTATCCGAGCCTTGCCAGGGAAGCTGTACTTGAATCATCGTTACAGTGCTCGGAGCCTGGGCTGGTCTCTGTGTAGTGCCTCACAGCCTGGAAAATGTCCCGGTGAGAAAGAGGAAGCCCAGAGAGGTAGAACTTGTTATAAAGGTGGGTGTAGTAAAGGTGGGCTTGGCCCCGGTCTTCTGAGTCCAGACCCTCTGTTCCCTTGTATTATACACGGTCTCAGATGCTTTTGTCAGCAGGTGATTCAGAGAATTGCAAAATCCCCCTTTCCAAGGGGGGCCAGCTGCTGTTGTCACCCTTATCTTGCCAACAGAGAACTCAGCTGTTTAACTGCTCTTTCCTGTATTGTTCCATGGGAACTGTTCATTGCAATTAAGGCTGTCTTTCTGGGAACTTAGAGGCTTTGGACAAGTAAGAGTGAGTCAGAGAGAAATGCTCTTGATGTGTAGGAAATGGAAGGGACATGATTAGTTAAAATTTAAATATCGTGTGATTCATTCAGCAGTCTTTGTTGGGCCACCTGTCTGCTGGGCACTGACTGACTGTCATGGTCCCTGTTCACACGGGGGCCACAGGCAAACGGGGGAGACAGGTGTGGATCGGACGTGCCTACAAAAGCGAGTGAATTCTGGACCAGGAGTCTCGGGACGCGCTGCCAGCTAAGAAGGCCCCAGAGTAGTCAGGAGACCTAAGGTTATAGCTGTGTGAGCCCGGAAGTCGGTTCCCCTGCTGGGCCTCTGTCTTCCTCTGTGACATGACTCAGGGCGAACCGGCCGGCTTCTTGCTGTCAGTGCTTTGCAGCTTAGCACGCCTTCGAACCGTAGTGTAACAAAGTACTTTCAGGAGGCAGAGCAGAAGGTGCCGTTCTTTTGTGTGAACTGATGACTGAGCAGTAACGCTAAATGTTTCGTTTATTATCTCTGTAAGCAGAGAGTTCAGGCTCAAAATGTCCATATTGACTGCCTTGGTCTCCTGGGAAGAGCACGCTCTTATCACAGCAACGCTTGGCGTTTTAGCGGACCCTTTTGCAACCGTAGATTATTCTGACATTTGAGGGATTGGATTTTCTTCTGTGATCTTAAAAAATCATCTCCCCCTTTGTCCCTAGTACCCATATTTGATATGTAAAATGGGAATCACATTCCGAAACTTCTTAACAAATCCACGGAGGCACCTGCTGAGCAAGGCAACGCTAGTGAGCATTAGTTGAGCATTTTTTGCGTGCACGACGTGGCTTGGCTGCGGGAGACCCGGGAGCAAGAAGTCATCCCTGCCCTCAAGGAGCCTATGGTGTAGTGGAGCAGACATGGGGTAAGAACGTCTGTGCAACACAGTGTTAGAGGTGCTGTGAGAGAGGTGTGGGTAGGCTTGGAAGTACCCGCGTTAGACTGGTTTGTGCTGCTGGCCAGTGGAAGGGAAGTCAAGGGGGTGCCGCACAGTCGAGGAAAAGAACGTCACGTTTAGGGTCAGAAGACCTGGGTTTTCAGAATCTCAGTTCTCTCTATCTTAGCCGTGTGACCCTGACTTCTCTGAGCCTGGGTGGCCTCCCAGAAATAATAATAGCTGCTCTCCACAGTCAGTGTGAGTATGGGGCCACACGCGTGTGTGCGTGTGCACGTGTATGATAAAGTTCCGTCTCTCTGAGCTCTAGGAGCGGGTTCCTGTGGGTTTCAGGCCACTTATCGTTGCTAAGGCCATTTTTTATTTGAAGTTAGATCTCAGATTAAACCAAAACAGGGGTCAGCAACCTTTCAGAGGTGGTGAGCCAACTTGGCAGCCCGTGTGGTCCTGGCGGTCGGGTGTCTGTACTGTCCTGTGTGCAGTGGCAACTGTGGTGAAGCAGGAGGTGGCAAGAAATCTGTGGTTCCTGAAAACGTGTCCTCACCTGGACGCCCGCCTCTGGCCGCAGGTGTGGGTTGAGTATCCCTGCTCACGTCGCCCTCGGGCATGGGGGAACAGAGGAGAGCTGTGTCTTCACGCTGACCTTTCTCCCCTTCCTCCCTCGCAGCCGATTTTATCATGTGGGCAACCTGTTGCAACTGGTTCTGCTTGGATGGACAGCCTGAGGAGGCCCCACCGGCCCAGGGAGCCAGGACGCAGGCCTATTCCAACCCTGGGTACAGCTCCTTCCCTTCCCCAACAGGCTCGGAACCAAGCTGCAAGGCTTGTGGCACCCACTTCGCCAACACGGCCAGGAAGGTGAGTGTGGACTTCTTGGCCTTCTCGGCCGGCTCGGCCGCTACAGCCTCAGGCCCTTGGGCAAGCCTGCTGACCCCTGTAATGCCGGCCACCTTGCCTTTGCCTATGCAGTCCCAGGAACCCGCAGCGGATCCTTTCACAAAAGCATTAAAGAGAAGCTAGCCAAAAGCAAAGCAGCTCGGCGTTGATTTGGAGCCAGACAGGCCTGAATTCAGACATCAGCTTTGCTGCTTACTAGCCATATGACCTAAGCTTTCTGGAGATTCTTTCTCCCCATCTCTAAAGTGGGGGTACAGCAGTCGTGCCCTCACAGGGTCTTGAGGACAATGTGAGCTGGGCTCCCAAGGGCAGCGGGCGCTGGTGTCACTCCCTTCATTAGCTGTCGTCATGAACGCCTGACTGCAGATTAACTTGTTCCTTGTATCCCACGCAGTGCTGAGGACATCTCAGGTCCATCAAGACCCCAGCAGGACAAAGACTGGGGCTCCTTTACTGTAGCGATTTCATGTGAAGTGCTTGGCAGCTCTGCTTTCCAGATTAGCGAGCAGCGGGGAAGTCCCGGGCTGGGTGATGGGGTGTGGCTGTGGGCCGTCCCTGCGCCAGTGCCCGGGGCGGCACATTCTCCAAGGTCAAGCACGACTGGAGCTGAGGGCGAACCCTGCTCTGGGAGTTCCCGCCTTCTGTGTTCTTCTGTGGAACGGAGATGTCCGCAGCCCTGGATGTGAGGTCAAAATGGCAATGATGGGAAATTTGAGAGGAAAAGCTACTTTTTAAGCCATGTGCTATATGCCAGGGACTCGTGAGCGATTTAGATCTTTTGGTTTCATTTAAGCCTCACAGTAACTCTATGGTAGAGGTTTTAGGGTCCCTAAACTCCCATTTTACATAGGAGACACTGAGGATTAGAGTGTAACAGTTAAGAAGGAAACTGTATTTGTCAAGTTCCTGATAAACGGCGTAAGAGAGATGGAAATATGCCTCCTTCTCCGGCTATGTGGGTAGTGGCCCAAGATCACATGGTTATTAACTGGCAGAGCTAGGATTCAAGCCCAGCTCTTTGAACCCTCCAGCTGTCTCCTGAAGACTTTCAGCGTGTCCGGATTCCTGCGGCCTGCAGTGCTGCCCGCCCGCCCTTTTGCACCCACAAGATGAAGGAGGCTGGCGTTTTGCCTGCACCTCGCTGTAGGGCAGTGAGGCTGGGCACGTCGCAGGGCTTTGTCGTGATGCGCTTGGCTGCCCCAGTCACCGTGAGAACACAACCCGAGAGGCAGGTGGCAGGGGGCCGTGGTTCGGCGGACCGCGGTGCCGCTCCCATTACACTGACACTGGAAGGTTGAGTCCTTCGATGGAGGCCACAGCAGGGACTAGAAGGGGCTCGGTGCCACATGGCCTCAGTCTTCTCAGGATGGAGACCGATTGGGGGGGTGGCTTTGGGATTTGAGGTGAGATGGAAGGAGGCCCGGGGGCTACTTGTCACATGCCCGGGACTGAGCTTGGCATTCCAAATGTCCTCTCCCTTTGAATCCTTAACAAAATATATACTGTTATTAGTTCCCATTTTATAGATGAAGAAATTGCTCTCTTAAGGTTTCAAGGAGTCCTCAGGTGCATCTAGAGTCTGCTGGATGGTCAAAGATCTTGCTGTTTTCATTGTTTTACACAGAGAAATGCTAGAACAGCTGCAGGCAGAAGTTGTAAAGAAATTGGCATGAAAGGAATAGGAGAGACCTTTGTTTAAATGAGGCGGTGTGAATTTGCTGTGGGTTTGTTTGAACCTTTTTTTTTTTTTAAATATCATTTATACTCCGTGGAGTGGGGAACAGAGAAGGAGTAAAGAGGACAGTGTGGTGGTCAGGCTCAGGGGCCAGCATGCTAAGTGTATTAAAAAGCATGTTGGGGCACCTGTGTGGCTCAGTTGGTTAAGTGTCTGCCTTTGGCTCAGGTCATGATCGCAGGGTCCTGGGATTGAGCCCCACATCGGGCTCTCTGCTCGGTGGGGAGCCTGCTTCTCCCTCTCCCTCTGCCTGCCGCTCCCCCTGCTTGTGCGCGCGTGCTCTCTTTCTGTCAAACAAAATCTTTGAAAGAAAGAACAGGAGGGAGGGAAGAAGGTAGGCAGGCAGGCAGGCAGGCATGCTGAGAGAACCAAGGAATCTAGTGAGTTCTTGACATTTCTCAGCCTATCTTTTCAGATGGTACAGAGAACAAGGTTTTTAAAAATTTTGTTCACAACTTTCTCCCCAGTATCTAGAACAGTGACTGACATGTAGTCAGTAGGCAATACAGTTTTATAAATAAACGATGGGGCGCCTGGTGCTCAGCTGGTTAAGTGTCCAGCTCTTCATTTTGGCTCTGGTCATGATCTCAGGGTGTTGAGGTCGAGCCATGTGTTGGGCTCCGTGCTGGGTGTGGAGCCTGCTTGAGCTTCTCTCTCTCCCTTTCCCTCTGCACCTCCCCCCACTTAAATAAAAATAAGTAAAGGAAGGAAGGAATGGGCAGTTGAGAACAATTTGCAAAAGAGGAAGTAGGCTGGAGAGTTTCTATGTTCATGACATTGTGGTTGATAATTCCACACTGAAGATTTTCATCAAGGGCCCAATGCCCTAGCGCTGGCAGCATGCTATCATTCGGAGGGTACAGCTTTGCGGAGACGGAGCGGGATCGCCCTTTCCCTCGGGGAGCTCCCGGACCGGGTAAGGGGGCCCACGTCTATGAAGAACTAGTAGCAGCTGTGTAAGTTGCGTGCTAGGGTATCAGACATTGCTGACTTTAGATGATAATTCTAGCTGGATGAAGGAGGCGTTATTGATCTGCGAAGCAGTGGCTGAAGTGAAGACACCAGATATGGGGCAAGTGCTAGGTGTACTTGGAAACTGGGAGTTGCCTGTTGGCCAAGTGTGGGGTACTGGGGGAGTTGGTAGAGCAAGGTGGGGTCAGGTGGTGGAGGCCAGGACTGCTGTGGTAAGGAGCCTGTAGTCACCAGACAACGAGGAAGCCCGAGAAAGATTTTGAACAAAGGAAGGAGAGAGATAGGGAGAAAGCTTCTGTAGCAAAAAGACCTTTTTGGGGTGTGGGAGGAAGAGAAGTTCTAATTTGAATGGTAAAAGGTGGTTATTGGCACGATATTTTCTTGCCACAAAAATATGAATTAATTTTGTTTAATTTCACAGCGAATTCTGTGAATATGAAGGACGTTTTCCCCATGAGAATTTTTCATTTGTGATTTTGTGCCTCAGTGGATCAGCAATTCTTATCTTTAGGGTTTGGCAGATAACAACTGCAGGCTTTTAACGTGTGTTTTCTAGAAGTGGCTGAATGGAAACGGTTACATGGATCCTACTGCTCTTTTCTTCATTGTGGTCAGTATCTTCTGAATGCTCGTTGAGTACGAAGCACAGATAACATTAAGGACTGTCTGGAGAGAACAGAAGGAGGATGTACCCGTTTCCTTCCTAGAGTTTTTAGTCTTGGAGAGGAATGACCAGCTGCGATTTTGCTCCAATCCAAATACCCTGTCTGTATTGGTAAGACCCACATGCAGTTTAGCAGCAGCCCTGACAGTTTTGGAGGAGGGCTGGTGCCCAGCCCGGACCAACGGGAGGAGGGAGAGGAGGAGGTCGTGCTGAGAGACGTGCAAGGGGTCTTGAAATCCCCGAGTGGAAAGAGGGAGTGGTGCTGGCAAAAGCTCAGAGAGGAGGCGAAGGGGGAAGGGAATCAGAGGTGACCATGTTACCTTTTTTGGTGCGTGCCCACCTTCTGCTAAGGGTTTAGATACACTGTGTCCTGTGATACTTAAGGTGGTCCTGGGACGCCTGGGTGGCTCAGTCGGTTGGGCGTCTGCCTTCAGCTCGGGTCATGATCCCAGGGTGCTGGGATCGAGTCCCCCATCGGGCTCCTTGCTCAGGGGGGAGCCTGCTTCTCCCTCTGCCTGCCACTCCCCCTGCTTGTGCGCTCTCTCTCTCTGATATATAAATAAATAAATAAAAATTAAGTGGTCCCGAGAGGTGGGCTGACCATCTGACTTGACAGGTGAGGAATTGGAGGTCCCGGGAGGTTATCTGTTTTGCACAAGTTTCCTGAGCTCGGAAGGGGCAGGCCCAGAATGAATCCTAACTGCCACTCCTCAGGCTGCCCCTTGCCTCCCAGTGGGCTGCAGGAGGCCTTGCCTGGAGGAAGGCTGGTGAGGAGGAGGGCCCATCCAGCCTGCGCGGGGGGAATTTGTGTGGGGCCCGGGGAGGGGGGTGGTGGGAATGAGGGAAGGGCAGCAGAGCAAAGGAGAGCAGGCCACGGGGCATCCCTGAAGGGCAGTGGCTGCCGGAGGTGCGGCTGTTTGATTCTGGAGTTTGCGTGTCCTCCTAGCCTGTCTGCAGGCACGTCAGCTCCACCAGTCCATCTCTCCTGCCACCTGCTTACTCAGTCGCGTGCGCGGTTTGCTCGGGTTTAGACAGACGCGTGTCCTTCGCTCATTCTGCCCACATGTGTTGATAGCCGGCTTCTCCTTTGTTCTGGCCTGCCCCTGCGAACTGGGATTTCAGCCTGGTGCGCCGTCCTAGTCCTCGAGGGTGTGTTCAGAGGCAGGCTGACTCCAAGGGTCCTGGCGAGCAGGGGCATACAGAGAAGCTGGATTGCCGCCTTTGCATTCTGATCTTGCCCCCAATAAGCCGTGCATGTTTGAAGAAAGAATAGAGAATTGTTCAGATCTGGCTGATTGAGGAACTCGGGGCTTTTTAATTGTGCCAGGCTAGGTCTCGCCAGACTGCATGGACTTCAGTCATGTTCCATGTCGGGACCTACAGCGTCTGACGCAGAAGCCTCTTCAGTGCACTCTCAGTCATTCTGAACGCATTTCATTTCCCAATAGAAGAGCCTTCGATGCAGGTGAACCTCGCAGACCCCACGTCCATTTTCCACCTGAGTGGCTACAGCTCCCAGAACCGTTACGATGCTGGTACAGCATTTAAGTTGGCCTCTGAACATCTTATGGTCTGGTTGTGACTGTAGAGAGCGAGGGAGCTTGACGTGTCCTTCCGTAATGCCTTTCAGTTTTCACGTTAGACCTGGGTGGTGAACATTTTGCCCGTTTCCCTTTCCGACACGCACTGTGTCCCTTGGACAAAGCTAGGGACCACTGCCTCGCTGTGCCGACTTCTTCAGCGCCGGCCGAGTCCGATGTCGACTGTGAGAATCTCAGTCTCCCGGGCATTCTTGGGAGTTTGCGTTTGGCTTTCTATATTTAGAAAAGAGGAAGCAGAAATAGTTAGGTTAATGCTCAAGTCGCCAGAGGATGAAAAGTTCTTAATTTCTTTAAGGGACTAGAATCTGTGCTCCCGGGACCATCCCAGGGTGCCCAGGAATGACCTCTGCTGTGGGCTGTGGCCTGCTCTTGGCTGGAACAGGCAGAGGTCACTGTGCTGGCTCAGCCCGTGGCACGAGAGGCTGAGGATTTGCTTCCTGTGAGTCGAGCGAGCTTTCGTGTGATGTGTTGTGTGTTGTTGTGGGAGTGGCTGCCGCCAGGCGGTACCACCTGCCAACTGGGTGTCCCGGTCGTGGGTGCGGCTGAGAGGCTGAGCTTGCACAAAGGAGAGCTCCCTGATCGCGTCCAGAGGCTCCACCCCCCACCCCAGCCCCGCAGTGCAGCTGTCTGAATATTTGTCTTGGGTATGCTCTTACGTGCCCCTGGATTGCCAGCACTCCGAGTGGGCCTTCCTGGGGTGGGGGAGCCGGGGCACAGCCTCTGCGGATGGGGCACCGGCGGGGGTTTGGAGATGGAGAGCCGGGCCCTGGACTAGGTCCTGCTGTCGGCTTGGACGGGGCCGAGTCAGGCAGCATGGCCTGGTGGAAAGGGCAGGACTGGGGGCATTCCGCACGCACAGGCTTTGAGCGTGAACCCCAGCTCTGCTGTTCCCTGCCCGCCCTTGAGTGTGATGTGTCATCTCTCCAGGCCTCGCTTGCTTTGTCTGTGTGACAGGGAGGTAGCTTACTGGTCATTAGTGACGTGTACATGAAGACATGGTGCAGCGATACTGTAATACTTTGCGGGGTTGCTTTGAAAATCAAATGAGAAGCTCTAGCACATAGTAGCCTCTCAGGAAATTTAATCAATAATATTAATAACCACCGTCGTACTTCTGCGTCTGCTTTCTTTTCTCAGCAATAAAGTAGAAAGAATCATAGTTCAGGATTTGAATCCCGGCTCTCAAAATTAGCTTGAATTTCCTAGCAATTGTAACTAAAAGAGTTAACACCGAAGAATCATGTGTCACATACGCTAAACGCGTTGTCTCTTAACTGTACGGCAGTCCTGAGGTAGGTACTGTTCGTTAGGGCCGGAGAGGCTAAGTTACACACCCACGGTGACACCATAAAAAAATGGAGGAGGGAGGCTACATGAAAATGTGGGTTTTTTCAATTCTAAAGCTGGTAGTCATAATTAATAGCCTCTGCTTCTCTATCTGCAATGAATAAGGTCAGTCTCCACTGGAATAATGAATGTAGTCCTGGACGCGGGTACGGGGGGTCTGCCCCCGTTGAGTGGTGTTTAACTGAAATCAAGGTAGCCTTTGTACCCCGACATGCAGGAAGTAGTTCCGACTGGTAGGAGTGATCGGGGTGGGGGGGGTCCCGCTAGGCGTGGCAGCCCGGCATCCCGCTCTGTCCTGCTCTCAGTCTCACATGGTTTCCTCTGCTTCTTGGTCTAAGCAGCAGACCTGCCTGGACTGCAAGAAAAATTTCTGCATGACCTGTTCGAGCCAAGTGGGGAGCGGGCCCCGCCTCTGCCTCCTCTGCCAGCGAGTCCGGGCCACAGGCTTTCAGCGGGACGAGCTCATGAAGGTGAAGGTGAAGGACCTGAGGGACTATCTCAGCCTCCACGACATCTCTACCGAAATGTGCCGGGAGAAAGAGGAGCTGGTGCTCTTGGTGCTTGGCCAGCAGCCCGTAATCTCGCAGGAGGGCAGGACTCGAGCCCCCACCTTGTCCCCGGACTTCCCTGAGCAGCAGGCCTTCCTGACCCCGCCTCACGCCAGCACAGTACCTCCTACCTCGGCGAGCCTCCCCTCTTCGCCTGCACAAGCCGCCTCTGTGTCCCCGGCCCAGGCTCAGGAAAGCCAGCAGGTACGCACCGGTTTGTGGTCCCTGCCCATCTTTGCCGCTCTGCGGGCTCAGTTTGCTCCCCTGCCTGCAGGGCGGGAGCGGAGGGCGGGGGCCTCTTGATTATGTGAGGCCCTTCTGCCTACTGATGCGGGAGTGTTTTCTGAACCTCAGACTCCTGTTTGGGCTTTTTTCGGCGATGATAGTGCACAGTACCAGGTGTTTTTATGGTTTTTGTATGTTTTTAAGACATACCTATCCCAGCTAATCATTTTTTAAAAACTCATTGTTCCAGAGATGTTTTGAGAAAACTGTTAACTCTCCAAATTTGGTTCTGTTCAGACTGGTTTCCTGCTTACTTTGCTACGGTCTTCCTTCGCGCGTACAGAACCATCACAGGGCACAGAGGGAAAGGCACATGTCGAGCGAAGGGAGAGTGGGGGGGGGGGCGCATCACGGCTTCTGTGGCCAGTCACTGCTTGGGTCAGGTCATGGTTGGCATGACATTGAACGGTAAGTTGCCTTGTCATCGTCCAGGGGGCTCAGAAATGGTAAGCGAAGAGCAGCCCGTTGGCTGAACTGCGAACCAGGCATGGGGTGTGCAGCATGGCGGGTGCCCTGAGAAGGCCCCTGTGAGAGGGGAGTAGATGTGCAGACCAGCTGTTGGGTTCGAGGGAGGCTGGTGGACGTAACCAGTGTGTGAGGAGCGATGGCATCCCGTAGATTTCAGTACCTCAGTGACCCTTTTGTGCATATGGCTGGGGCCATAGCTGGGGCATTCGGACCCAGAAGGTCTGGTTTCCACATCCAGTCTGTTGTTGATGCTTTGGTCACCTGGGGCAAACTTTGAGCCTTCGGCAATGAAATGGGGTTCGTAATCCCAGGCGCTTAGGCTCCTGCCAGGCTGTTGGGGGCACTGGCTGGCGTGCCGGCAGCTCTGAAGAGCTGGGAGCTCCTTCCAGCTGCCCTAGCACTGGTGTTGTGCGCGACGTGGCTGGCCGCTGCCTCTGGTCTGTGAGCCCTCCTTTGCCAGGACCGGGCCCCTGGTTCAGCTCTGGCGGGCACTGAGGCGTAAAGGCCAGGGCGATGGCGTACTTCACCTGCGGGAACCTCGCTCGGCTCCCTCGGCGGCCGCGGTGTGCTGGGTGTGCTGTCTCCCAGCCCGAGGTGAGCTCTGCCTCCGCTTCGCTCTGCTGACGGCCTCTGCCTCCCGCGCGCACTTCTCCCTCGGCTCAGTGGAGCACTCCTCTGTTTATGGGGAGCCCAGAGAGTAACTTGAGGACATTGTTCTTCCCTAAAGAACTTTCAGGTGGGTTTTTCAATGAAAGCAGGAGATTCTAAACTTGCGGTCGTCAACCAGAAATTCCAGACCGCCCCTATAGGTCGCATGCAGGCGCCAGACCTCACTGGGTCTTCCGGTGGTGCTTTGAGAGGCCTTTGTGCCAGCTCGCATCCCGTCCTGGTGAGATCTGCGTTTGTCACGCCAGGAGAACAGACGTGGGGAAGTCAAGCGACTTGTGCAGGATGCAGATCCGCCCCGGGCGCCTGCTGCCCGAGCTCTTTCCCTTACCCCTAGTGCCCGGCAGCGGTTGCTAGAGAAAGAAGTGGGTGGAGCAAGCACACTGGTGGACAGATGCGAGTTGGCGATGTTGATTTAGCCAGTGGGCAAACTGAAGAGACAGTGGGGGATTGAGTTTCTCTTCCTAGGGAAAAAGGGACATACGGAAGCCATCTACTCAGCAACAGGTTAGGCTGGGAGAGACTTTGTAACTCCAGGGTGACACCAGGAGACTGGTGGGTGCGTCTCCGTAAAGCTACGGGGAGACCGGAGGTGTTGACGAAGACAGTGTTGGATGCATCCCTGTACACGTATGCTGTGGGTGTGCTCTCCTCACCGCTTGGCATTGTGGGTGATGGTGGTGATTTCTACTTTCCATTCCCATTGTTGTTATTTGCCTCTTCTTAACCAGCTCTATGTTAGGCCTCCTAACCTGGGATGAGTGGTCGGGGCCGTGGGTGACTGGTGTCCAGGGCTGTCCCTTTATTGGTGCTCCCTGGAGTCTAGCGGAAAGACCTGTGAGCTCACACACATCTTTGCTCCAGGGTCTAGTGAAGGGGTTTGTGGCTTAAATGGTGATGGGACGAGGAGGCTCACAGTTTGAGCTACTGTTTGGCAAACGTTTTGAGAAGTTAGCATTCTAAACTCCTTAAGCATAGGCATCTGTCTTTATAGTTCCAGGTTAATAGATTCTTAGGTGCATTAAAATAATTTGTGACCAGGTTTTAAGATGTTCTTAGGAATAGTGTGTGCTGCTAATTGGAGCCCATTTCTAGAATGTGAGAGCAGTGACTGGATGGAGGAGAGGGGACAGAGTGGTGAGGGTCTGAGAACTGTCTCATCTGTGTCAGGGGAGGAAGCCAGGGAGATGTGGCATGGAGGCAGGAAGACATGGCGTGAACCATCTGTAAGAAAACGGTGAACACTGCTGCTAGGGGCAGAGCCCAGGACGGTGGGTGGAAGTTACGGGGAGGGCGGTCTGAGCTCAGTGTCCAGGAGAAACTGGATGGCAGTTAGAGAGCAGTCCCGCAGTGACGTGGACCTTTGCTCTTCCTCTCGCTCAGACTGTTCAAGCTGAGACCACATTGACAGTGAGTGGCCGCTCCTGCCATCCTGGTGGGGAACGGAATTAGCAACCTTCTTGTTTTAGAGTTGAAATCTGTTTGCGTTGTGTCTCTGCCTGACAAAGTCAGTATTAAGGAGCAGGCTTCTGTAATGCTGTTGTTCGAGACACCAGATTCCTGGGGAGATGGGGACATGTTTGGACGTGGAGTGAGCTGGGAAGAGGCCCACGCCGTGTGAATCCCTGGGGCATCTCTGTGCATGTGATGGCACCTTTCTCTTCCCACAGGCCAATGGCCATGTGTCTCAGGACCAAGAGGAACCCGTCTACCTGGAGAGCACGGCCAGAGCACCTGCTGAGGATGAGACCCAGGTGGGGCCTCTGCTCGGGTCTGTGCCTTTGCGTTTGCTCTTTCTCTGGTGGTGTTAGGCTGTGATCAGGACCCTCTCAGCAGACTCAGAAGTGGAGAAGAATCAGTGTGTGATGACAGTCCTACAGTTTTGTGTTCAGGGCTAGAGCTTAGTGTTAGCTTTCCAGATTAGCCTTCAGAGCTGCCAGTTGTCAGGGCAGAGTGGTGAGCTCACAGTGGAGACCAGGGAGCCTCATGGCCCGTTAGTTTCTAGTCTCTTGACTTTCTGTAAGCCCCCCGTGGGCAGGCTCCCAGTGCTGCTGTGCGAATCTTGTTCTTTTCTTCTGCTGCTGGCACACAGTAGCCATCGTCAGGGGAAGGAGGTCAGAAAATCAGGAGGAAGGATGAGTGGGAGTTAGGCCCCAGCCGTGGTAGGGCCAGTCAGAGGGAACCGCCAGCGGGGCCGCGAAGCCACGGTCAAGGTTGCGTACAGAGGAGTGCTCGCAGGGAAGTCTGCCTCTTCCACAGGGAAGCAGAAGTCTCTCTGGGGGTTGGGAGGGGAGAGGCCGGCACCATGCTGGCTGGTTTCTTGTGCTGCTACATTTAGTCTTTCCAGGAACCCGGTGCGGTAGGACTGCTGGGTCTCCCGTGTGGAGGAGCAGAGAGGCCGAGGGAGGTGAGCGACTTGCTCCATAGGGTTTAGCATCAGTCCATGGAGGAGTCAGAATTAGGGCCATGTGACTCACACTGGTGCCCCTTCTACTTGTCCCGCTGATGGGTTGGTTGGGGGCTGGCGGTGCCTGAGCCCAGAACCACAGGTCAGGAAGAGACTGCGGTGTCCTTGGCAACGCAGAGCGCCGTGCCGGGGACTCTTCCTGCCTCCGCTCCTGCTCTTGCGGTCAGTCCCCGCGGGCGAGGCCTGGTGAGTGCTCTGGGGTCCTCGGAGAGACAGCTTGGGAGGGAGAGCTGAGCCCACCGATCCCACCGTTGCCATTGCAGTCTGTCGACTCAGAGGACAGCTTCGTCCCGGGCCGGAGGGCCTCTCTGTCTGACCTGACCGACCTGGAGGACATTGAAGGTCTGACCGTGCGGCAGCTGAAGGAGATCCTGGCGCGCAACTTCGTCAACTACAAGGGCTGCTGCGAGAAGTGGGAGCTGATGGAGAGGGTGACGCGGCTGTACAAGGACCAGAAGGGGCTCCAGCACCTGGGTGAGGCGCTGTCTGGGCGGCGCTGCTCTCGTCCTGCAGCACCGCGGCATCGACCTGGCTAGGTTTCGTGCTCGTAGCCAAGCAAGGAGTCACTTCCACCTGGGCACCGGCTAATAATAGCTGCCGTTGGAAGTTGAGTGCTGGGCTGGGCGAGGCTCCGTAAACATTTACTCAGTGCTCAGAGCTGCCTGTGAAATAGGCATTATTCACATTACTCCCCCCCCCCTTTTTTTTTTTAAAGATTTAATTTGAGGGAGAGCAAGAGTACAAGCACAAGTGGGGAGAGGGGGAGAGGGAGAGGATCTCAAGTAGACTCCTTGCTGAGTGTGGAGCCCGACATGGGGCTCGATCTCACCACCCTGAGATCACGACCTGAGCCAAAACCAAGAGTGAACGCTCAACTGACTGAGCCTCCCAGGCGCCCCTAGCATTACCCTTTTATTGTACAGCCGAGGTTTGCACTGAAGATTTCCTGGACTGAGTCCATAGCCTTCCCCACCCCGTGTCAGCCCGCCATGCCCGCTAGTATTCAGCAGGACTGTTCTCAGCAGTTGGGAGACGGGGACGTGAACCCATGGTACAGGGGACTGTAGCTGTGCTGCCTGAGCCCGGGCTTTCCCTGCGGTCATTTGCCAAAGCATTCTACACAGTGTCATTTTTAGGCGATGCCCGGTAAGATTTTGTGGTTGAGTTTGGGGGAAAAAACTGTGTCTCCCTGGTAGATAGTAAAGGCAGGAAGTTCTGCAGGAGGAGTGTGTTTAGCTGTTTTAAACTCCTCATTCCCTAAAGTTTCACCCCGAACCCTCCCCTCCGCAACTGATGGGGCTCCTGCAATCGGCACTTTGATTCCCTGCCTGCTGTGCGTGGTTGAAGTCTGGTTCAGGCTCTCCTGTTCCACTGGTTCATCAGAGCTGGGGTGTCTGACCAGTCATCGAGTCACAGACGCACTTTTCCTTTTGGGGTTGTCCCCAGAAGCTCCAGAGAGCTGTGAGAGGTCCTGGGGAACAGGACGTGGCCCCACCTGGGAACTTCATCCAGACTCCTTGGCTGACGGGAACAGACGGTTCCTTCCTTCCTGACTTTAATGCGGGCTTCAGAAGGGATAGAAAAGGATACCGTGCCCATGCAGTGTTGTTCATGCGAACTGGTGGAATCCCTTTTTCTAAGGCCGGACCAGACACGCCAGGAGGGGCTGTGCGTGAGCTCTCAGCACGGGAGAGGAGGGCGGGCGTCCGGCCGGGCTCTTGGCCAGCCTGGTTCCCAAGCAGGGAGGCAGTCCGAGTGCGAAAGTTCGGCTGCTTGGAGACTTTGCTCACACTGTCACATATTCAGGCCTCTTCTTTCTCTTTCCTTTTCAGTGTGTGGTGCTGAAGACCAAAACGGTACGTAGCTGCTTCTGTTTGGGACTGTGCTTAGGCTCTGAGCTCTGGTGGCTTTCCCTCCTGCCAGCTCCGCATCCTCCTCGCAGTCTGAGAATTCTGAGCATATTGGCATCCAGAGAGAGAGCTGGGAACTGCGCGGGGAAGCAGGGCTTCTCAGCATCTTTAAAACGTCTCATTCTCGCCTCTCTGGGAAGGGTGAAGAGTGGCAGCAGACCCGGGGCGGAGTGATTTGCAGGTCTCTGGGTGGCCAGAGCTCATGAGCGAGCGTCTGTAAAATAGTTAACGAAGCGAGTGGTGGCACGTGTCACATTCGGTTCATTTCTCATACGCCTGCTGCTACGGCACTCCTTCCCCTACAGTTTTCACTCCGTTCTGGTCTCTGTGTACCTTCAGGGAGATTACCTAACAACTTCTGGTGCCAACCAAAAAGAAAGGGACGTGACCCGAGTCTTGTTTGTACAGGGCTGGGCGGTGGCTAGAGCTGCTTTGGGGACAGAGCAGGAAAAGGGGTCCCGTGTGTGCTCTTGGGGCACAAGACGCATATTACCAACTTAGCTGCCCCCCCCCCCCTTCTGTGTGTTGAAGACCACCGTGGGGCCTTCGGGGACTCCAGGATGCCCTGCAGGGGTCCGGCTGGGTCTGGGCTTCATTCTAAAATACATTCTACCTTTTTGAAAGCTTCAAGGCTGTGTGGTTGTGAGCTCTCAAGAGAGAATGTTCTCAGAGTAGTGTTAGGGCCTACAGACCATTTTAAAACTTTCAGAAGACTCCAAATTTGCTATTTGGCAAAATGGCCTTTTGCTCAGAATGGGGCAGAGTCTTCCGGTAGATAAATCCTGAAGAGTTGATTTCTTAGCTTCCCCAGATCCTTGGGGGTTCTAGCCCCACCCCCTGCCCTGATACCAAGATCAGGCTATTCCACTTGGTGTCTTCCTTTTTTCCTGATCCTCTGTGAGAATGCTGGTTAATGGAGTCAACGAGTCTCTTATTCCTAAGAAAATTAGTATGATACTATGTAATTCACTGCAGCTCTTTTTTTTTTTTTTTAAGATTTTATTCATTTATTTGACAGAGAGAGACAGCCAGCAAGAGAGGGAACACAAGCAGGGGGAGTGGGAGAGGAAGAAGCAGGCTCATAGCGGAGGAGCCTGATGCGGGTCTCGGTCCCAGAACGCCGGGATCACGCCCTGAGCCGAGGGCAGACGCTTAACGACTGCGCCACCCAGGCGCCCCTCACTGCAGCTCGTTTATACGTACAGTTCAGTCCTTTCCAGACCCCTGTTAGGGCCAACAGCCACTCACAGGGCTAGATCGGGTTCACTGCCTGTTGCCGCTGGTCCCACTACGTGTTGACTATTTGAACGGCCCAGGGAGCAGCAGAACGCAGGGCTCCCCCGTGGAGTGGGACAGGTGACTGGTACGAAGCCAGCCCCCTACTTACGGCTCCTTGGTGCGGGCTACCATTTAAAGATCTTACTTTTTTAGAGAATGAGAGAGAGCACAGGGTGAGGGAGGGAAAGACTCTAAGCAGACTGCACTGAGCACAGAGCCCCACCTGGGGCTTCAGGCTACCATTTAAAACGTGCTGGGGACGGCTAGGTTTTTGGACAGGAAGGCGTCTGCACTGAAGCAGACACTGGCCATGCCCTCGCAGCTCCCCGCTCACATAAGCCGGCCAGCCGTTACTGAGAACTCTGTGCACGGAGCAGTTAGTACTGATGCGATAGTCCCTGTCCTCAGGCCGCTTGCCCGGAAGGCCTGCCTGCCTGGTTTTGAATCCTGGCTCTGCGTAGCAGCTGTGTGTCCTTGAGCAAGCCACCTGACTCCTTGGCCTCGGCGGCCTTGTCTATAAAATGAGCAGCAAGAGTAGCTCCTTCATAGTTTCCATGAGGATTCAGAGAGAGTTAAGATATGCACCACTGTTAGGGCCCTGCCTGGCACAGCATTCCACAAATGTGAGCCGTTAGGACTCCCTTGCGAGATGTTCGTTTATCAGACATTTCAAGAACAGCTACCACGATTGGCATTTTAGGGAATCGAGGAAGACGATCTGACCTCAGAGCACGTAACAAATGCTAAGTATAGAGTTGCAGAAACTGAGCGAATTGGTGGGCGTAAGGAGCTCATAGTGTTGTCGGGGATCTGAGTAAACACTTTAATTCCGTGTGAGAAGCTGGTGTGGGGGTAGCACGGGAGAGGAGCCGTGACCTCTGCTGGTTGCTTCCACCAGGAAGCCCCCCTCAGAGGAAGCCCTGAGGAAGGTTGTGGGACAGCACAGGCCCGGACCCTTGGCTGTACTCGGCTGGGGATAGCTTTACTGAGAACCCTTGTGATCCTTCATGAACCGTTCGCTACGGTTCCATTTATATTACACTTTTTGGAACCAGTTTTTATCTTTTCAGCGTGTTCCGCCTCAGGGGATAATGAGTCCCTAAGTGCCACTTACCATTATTACAGCCTCAGCTGTCTGAAAATTCTTTGCAGCTTTGAGGACTTGGCCCTACTTAGCTGTCCTGTTCCGGGCTGTATTTGATCTCCAGGTACTTTCGTCTCCACACGTACAGCCCGGTAGAGGTGTGGGTGAAACAAGCAGCTGGGGCGGAGCCCCGGAGTTCTAGCCGAGGGCAGTGTGGATTCGGGGGTGTCCGCAGCAGGCCTGTGCTCTCCCTCCTCCGTCCCCGCCCCGTGCACTCACAGTCTCCTCTCCCTCCGCCCCTCCGTCCAGGTGGAGTGGTGCCGCCCAGCGTGGAGGAGAACCTGTGCAGGATCTGCATGGACTCGCCCATCGACTGTGTTCTCCTGGAGTGTGGCCACATGGTCACCTGCACCAAGTGCGGCAAGCGCATGAACGAGTGTCCCATCTGCCGGCAGTACGTGATCCGGGCCGTGCACGTCTTCCGATCCTGAGGGCTGGCGCCGGCTTCTTCAGTGCCTTACAGGGACGGAGCTGGAAGGGTCTAGGCTCCAGATTGGCCAGCCTGCAGAGGGGCAGGCTCACAAGAGAACCTGCAAGCAAAGACGCGGTCACCTCTGGGCATGCCTGTCCTGCCTCGGTGCGCAGCTCTTGGCCGGCGGGGCCCGGGGCGTGGGAACTGGTACGATCGCATGGGCAAGTCCCTGTTCCAGTGATCTTGGGGTAATGATGGTAATTGATGAAGAGAGGACTTTCCAGAACTTGGACCAGAGCTTCCTCCCTTCCTCTGTAAACCTAACAGTTTCCCCCTCCCCCCATACCCCGGCCACCCCGAGCCGCCCGTCTGCGTTCCAACCGTCAGAAGCCCCGGTAGAAATGGTTCTCTTCCTCCCCACACATTTGGATGTGTTTCTGGTCTTCTGGCTTTCTGTGCGTTAACCAGCTTTGCTAGTCTCTTGCTCCATTGCCTAAACTTCGTTTGTTTCTTCAGACCAAAAAGATGTTAGCTTGCCAGACCAATAGTGATCCTCCTTAGGACTAAATTTGGACCAGTAAACTTTCTCTGGTGAGAAGTGAAACACAAATGCTACTGGAAAATTTCAAAGTCATTTAGAGTTGCTTCCTTAAGTGCTGGGTTTGGAAGTGGTGAGTCTCCCGACTGAACCTTGGGAGCCAGCAAAGCACCTGCAGGGAAGTTTCAGTCCATGTGTGTGAGCTGAGATGGCACGGGGATCATCTCTGCTGCTCTTAGGGTGTGTGCGCCATCCTTAATTTTAGTTTATGAGAAAAGGGAAAGTTTTGAGTGGAAGCAGTGGCTTCCTGCTTAACTCTGACTTCTCCAACACAAAGGAACTGCAAACCACTTTCTCCTGAGAATGAAGTTCCTCTCTTTCCCATGGAGGTTTTAAACTGGTCTCACCGAAGGCATAGAGACTAAGGCAGAGAGCCTTGCTCTTCTCCAGCCACACTTTTCCTGAAGTTCCTGGAGACCGAAACTGAACATGTAAGGGGTGTCTGAAGGTACTGAATGAGACTGGATTCAGTCCTGGGGCAGACAGCTACAAGTCTTAATTCAGGGACTCCCTGCTCCCATTTTCTCTTTCAGCCCACGGACTTGAGGGCAGGTCTGGAAGACGCATTCTCCAGGCCCTTTAGGAAAGACTGTACAATGAGTTAGAGGATATTCTCGAGTCCTCTTAGGGTGGTACTACCACTGGAAGAGGTAAAGGGCTTAAGTCTGCTGGAGAAGCTTAGCCAGGAACACACACATGCTAGCAGAAGAGCTGTGTGTGCTGCTGATACCCGTGGGTGAGCTAGGCAACCCCTAAGCCAGCACCTGAGGGGCCTTGGCAGACCTCCCAGCCCCCTGCTGTGCAGTCCATTCTCCCAGGCTGGAACCAGTCAGGACTTTGGAAGATGGTGAGAAACCTCAAAGGGGACCTGCTTATTGGTACAGACATACTTAGGCCTTCCCCCATCATCAACCACTATTCCCCTTCGGAGGAATGGAATTATTTCATAAAATACTTGTCAGTTGCACACTGGGCCACTTACCTTGACATTACACCAAGTCCTGGATTTGATTCTGGGACAGCCTTTGTAGGAATCGGGGGAATCAAGAGAGGTCTGCGAAGAGGACCTTTCACCATTGCTGGACAGCACCCACTACAGTTTACAATGCCTACCAGTTCAGCGGAGGATTCAGCCACTTCTCTATTCCACTGTGAAACAGGTCTACATACATATGCAACTCAGTCACGATCTAGCAATAACTTCAGGGCAGAAGCTGGCTCTCTCCCTACTTAAAACTTGCTTTCACTTCTGAGGCCTTACCTCTCCTTACCTCCCACATTCCCTTCTAGACAGAAGTTAAAAATAATATTCTGAAGGTTGGTTAGTAACCTCAGTAAGAATTAGAACTGCTATCATTTGCTTATTTTGGAGAAAGAACTTGCCTTTAAGTCTCTTGATCTCTTGGTGAAGGGTTCTGTTCAGGAAAAAAGGTGTCAAACAACCCTGATTTGTTCTTACTGATGATTATTACACCAAATAAAGGCTGGGAATTCCAAGATCCCTTTTCAGTTACTATCTAACCTGGGAAGAAAACTTGATTTTTAACTCTGAGTGCTCTCCCTTACTCCTCGTGGATCCTTGGTCTTAATTATCCTGAAACATCTTAATTCTTTCAGTTATTCCATAGCTTTGGCTGTGATTGTTCTGAGATTTCATTTGAGACTTGTTTTAAGACTTGGGAGAGCTGACTGGTTCAGAACACCGTGGAACGGCTAGATCCAAGCTAGTAACATGAAGCTGTTCAGGAATTAGTGCACAATATATATTGTATAAATTTGTTGAAATCTTTCAGATGTGAATGTGTTACTTCAAGTGGCTTATATTAAGATTCTCTCAGACTTACCTGGGTGTTAAAGCAAACCCAAATGTGTATTTTTTGTTACAGAGCTCTGCTTTATAATTTTGTAATAAAATTTCACTATAGATGCCTGTCTGATCTGGTGGGAGGACACCAGAGGTCTGATAGTTAAGGTGGACGAGAGCTGATAGACCACAGGCTGCTCCCAGGCTCTTGAGAGACGGCATCGTTTGTGGAGGTGCTTGGGCCACGTGGCCATGTCGCTATTCCTGTTCAACAGACGAGGAAACTGAAGTTCAGTAGTGTTCTGACTTTCAAGATCTCACAACTAGTATGTAGGAGATGCCGTGGAATAGCCTGGAAGAGGATGGGAGCTGGGTAGCAAAAGGACCAGCCTTAGGACCAAGGGAGAAACACCAAGTGAGGTCGGACGCTGACACTGATCTTGTACAGATGGACCTTAAAGATGTGGGTAGAAAGGAATCAGAGGCCAGCCACCGTGCTCAGTCACGTCTTCAGGTGACCCTGGGAGACAGATGGTAGCTTTTGGATACAGCCGTGCGGCTCGTGTGGCTCAGAGGCTGGCCCAGCCTCGGGGGCAGACGTCTGTGTGCGCACAGGCCCGTGTGGGGGGAGCTCGATTATGTGCACGTCTGCCTGGGGACTTGAGAAGAGGAAGGACTCTTACCCAGAGGCTGGCAGGCTGGAGGCTGAGCTGTAGCACTCTGTCCTCCTCGTTCGTGCGGCTGACCCGCTGGGCACCCAGGACGACTCTCGTCCGCTACCGACTAGCAGTGTGCAAACAGAGGCTCAAAGGAGGGCCGGCCTCAAGCACTGTTGCTCGGGAGGTGTAAGATGCTGTTGCCCCGGGGGGTCCGTGGAAGTACAGAATCATATAGACAGTATAATCGCGGCAGCAAAGAGAAATGCCTGAGAAAGACTGGAAGGAAAGAGACCGAACACCTTGAACAGGGAATTGGAGAGAACATCCAGCAAGGCCCAGGAAGGACCTCTGGGCCAAGCTCATTACTGGGATGCTTTCCTGCAGCTGGCAGGGCCCCGGTGCCGCGAGGGTGCCCCGAGTGTAAGCCGCCCGTCAGGGCAGGTGGGCCTGGGTCTAGGGCGGCCGGGTCAGAGGGCAGTGACAGTGTCCTCTGGCGGAATCCCAAGGGGAATACTTCGTTCTGCTGCCCCGTCTGGTGGCTTGGCCTGAGGAGGCCGGAGAGGGGAACGGAAATTTATATAGGTCAGTGCTCACAGAAGCAGCAGCTTCTGTCGCCACAAAGGACAGAATAAAGAGAGTCTCATTCTCCGCACTCACGCCGGACTGAATGGTGCCTATTCACACCACCAACGGGCTGGGCAACAACAACCCTCCTGCCCCCTCCTCCCAGCACATTTTGACCGGCAGGTAGAGACCCGGATCGGGTTGGAGCTGCCTCCCGGCGGAATGTTACCTCAGTTGAGCACACTGGAGAGGGCCGGGAGGCAGGTCCTCAGTCTTAGAGGCCCAGCCTGTTCCTGGGGCAGGCGCATTACCTTAACTCACAGGGGATGGACAAACAAGCCTGGCAACCGGCCGACAGGAAGAAAAAAGAGGACTGTCCAAGAGTCCGCAGAACCGAACTCCTGGAAGCCCGTCTGCGAGGAGGGGACCAGCTGAGGAGCCTGCCCCAGCCCGGAGCGCGACAGTGACACGCAGGCGCGGCCGCGGTGCCCCCTCACAGGAGCAGGAGGGCGAGGCCCGGGCCCCCTCTGCTGGGCGGGGCGCGGACGGGCATCCCGGCGTGACTCGACTCTGACCGCGGGCTTCACGTTAGGTAGCCGGAGTCCGTGGGCTCTTGCCAGCAGCCTGCGGTTTGGGTGCGGTCCTCCCCCGCCTCCGGGACGGCCAGAGGCTCACGCGTGGAGCGACTCAGGTGTGAACCGGGCCGGCCCCGCACTGGCCACACGTGACCGTGTAAGGCTGAAGTAAAACCAAAACTTCAGTTCCTCGGCTGTGGCAGCTGCCGAGCACCTGCCGCGGGGCTAAGTGTGCCTAGTTTATCTTGGCCGGTGAAGATTGACAGGGTGTTTCCATTGCCACAAAAAGTGCTACTGAACGGCACTCTCTCCACGAGACTGTTTTCCTTTTATTCCAGTAATGCAGCCCTGGGGGCACGGGGGCCTTTCTTGGTACATAGGCTGTGTAGGTTTTGTCCTCGAGTGAGCAGTCTTGTTTCCAAATCTGGGGGAGGCAGAGCCTCCTGGAGTCCTGTATCCCCCAGAGGAGTAGCTCCACTAAACTCCCTTAAGGCCCCGTTTTCCTACCTGATCCTGGTTCCCCCCCTTCAAACCAGGACCCACACCCTGTAAGAGGAGAACACAGAGAATTTAGTCATAAAATTCATTTTGTTTTCTTTCAAAGGAGGCTTCATTCCTGGCAAAAAGGGCCAAGCTGAATACAAGTCCTGCCAAATATAAGAGGCATTTCTGAGCGCAGTCTTTTCAATACAATTTTAAAAAGAGCCTGCGAGTAAAGGGGCAGGTGGCTCTGCGGACGGGGCTTCAACAGCCGCGTCTCTCCGTGCCTTACCACTAGGGGGACTACGGGGGGAGAAGGGGTGCAGGATGGGGTAACTGCAAGAGATTTTATTTATAGGGGGGGAAAAAAAGCTTCTTTTAAAAGAAAACAAAAAGACAACCAAACCAGCACCCAGATCAGAAAGATCTATGTAAACCAGCAAGAGACACGGACTTCCCTGGCGGCACCTGTGGGTGCCACGAAGTTCTGGGCCGGAAGAGACCAAGCACGGTTGGTGGGTTCTGGAAGACACACTGCTTGGAGAAGAAAGGCCATCCCCGTGTCCTTGCTGTTGCCTGCCCGCCCTGGCCTGCCCCAGCTGGAGTGCAGCGAGCGTGGCCGAGGGTGACGGAGGGCCGCAGTCCTAGCAGGGGGCTACCAGCCTTCGTTTCCGGATACACGCCCAAATCCACTCCGGGGAGACCTGCTGGGCCTCAGGGTTCTTGTCCCTGCTACCCAGCACATGTGTGGCTGAGGCCATGTCAAACTCCTGCACCAGGTCCCCATCGAATGCCACAAAATAGCGTCTGAGACGGCTGAAGTCTGGTGTGGAGGGTGGCAGGTAGAGCCGCACCCCAGTGAAGATGTCCAGCAGCACCTGCGAACGCACAGTGGTCAGGCTGGGGCTCTGCCCAGAGCGTGGGCCAGGGAGCAAGGGTATCTGAGAACCGGAGACGGAGGGGACCATCTCTGAGAGCTGACTGCAGAGAAGGACCAGGCTTCAAAACCCCAGTGCCCCAGCCACCGCAGAGGACACCTACCCCTCCCTGTCTAAAGGGAAAGGAGGGAGCGTGGGTGGGTCCCCACACTGGGACCTGGAGAAGGGGAGAGTGGGGCTATCCCAGCAGCATCCAGTGCAGGGCCAGTGGCTCTTGGACTCCACGATGCTGGCCGACGGAGCAGTGCGCTGCACACAGGTAGCTAGACTTGGGGGTCAGGAGCCCCGCTCTGCCGTGGACAGGGGCAGGGGCTTTGGGTAGGGAAAAGATGGGAAAGGCTGCCTACTTCTGCCGGGGACTGGGTTGGGGCCCACGTGCCAGACTCCGATGCTGGCTTTGGCCGGGGAGGAGGACTGTGTGGCCACATCACCCCTACAGAGATCCAGGGTTTACCTCCGTCCCCTCTGGGCCAGTAGCTCCCCCAGGGCTGAGTCTAATTACCACATTCAGAAGGAGCTCAGCAGCTGTTTTCAAAGCCAAAGACGGACAAGAGAGGGCAAAAGGAGAAGGGCGGCAGGTAGGACAGTCACCCGGCCGGTGCCCTCTCCGCCCTCGTGGGCTGGTTCTGCTTTGGCCCTGAGCGCAAACTCACACAGCTGCACTCCACCCAGACCGGCCTTCCTCCCCTCTCTTTAATGTGAACTGTGACTCGGGACCAGCAGCCTCTCTCAGCGAGGCCGGGCTGTTCTATCTCCTGCCTGCTGGCACAGCTCTCCTTCCTCTCTGCTTGCTGGCCGGCCGCCTCTGCAAGGCAACGAGAGGGCACAGGGTGGAACGGCCGTCCTGTGGGGCCTGCCCGGGATGGGTGAGCAGCTGCTGCAGGCCACGGGGTCTGGCTGCTAGTCCCAACACCTTCGCTCATCTCAGTCCCCAAGGGCAGAGGGCTGGGAACTCAAAGCCCCAGGCCAAACGGGCCCCCGGGACACCACAGTTCTTCCGCTCACCTTTGCTGGGCACGGGGTCTCAGCGGGAGCCTTCCGCTTCTGCCCCACTTTCACGGTCGGCTGGTGGCCTGCGGAGAGAGCCCACGATGAGAACTAGGAAGGGGGGAGGGGAGCTGCTACCCCTGAGGTCAGGGCAGCCGAGGGAAGGGCCAGGCCTGGACTCTGCTGGGAGCCTGGGGGAGCTGGCAGGGGAGGCTGTAAGCGAGTAAGGCCTCTAACTCAGGGGTGGCTTATCCTCAGGCCAGATGGGCTCTCGCAGGGGCCGGTCACTCAGGTGTACTGAGCAGATGGAGGGGCCCATGGCCGGACACACGACAGGAACGTGGTCCAGGTCGGGTGTGGTGGACAGAGCAAATCACGCGATCTCAGAGCTGACATGTGAGACTGGGTCCCCTCACAGCACACTCTTCCTCACCCCACCCCTCCCTTCTCTTACCGCCTCTGCGGTTGGGGCTGCTCAGCCTCCCTCCTGCCTTCTTGGCACTGGTGGAGGGCTGCTTCGGGGAGGCCCTGGAGGCCTTGCGAGCCCCCGCAGACCCTGAGGTACCCTCATTCTCTCCGCTGCTGCCCCCTGTGGTGGAGCTCCCCTCCTCTCCAGCCGCCACAGTGAAGTCTGCCCTCTCCTTGGACAGCTGGTACAGTTCCTGGGGAGGTGACAGAGATGTCAGGGCTCTTATCCCCTTCCCAGCCACTGGCCTCTGAGGCATGTCTTAGGCCCATGTGACTGAGGAACAAAGAGAGGAGAGAGACAAAGGCAGGGAAAAGAAGCTGGCATTCTTGGTGCTTTTCTAAACTTGAGCATTTCTTGGGTCATCATTGCAAATCCCTGTTATCTGTCCCCCTGTTCTTATCAGCAACGTAGACTATAGCCTGGGGACCAGCCCTGAGCACAAGGGCAGGAGGCTGAGGGCAGCACAGCTCTCTCCACTGAGGCCCTGCAGCAGGCGGGTCTCCCTCCACTGCCCTCCTTGCCCTCTCTCAGTGGATGATGGGGTGGGGGGGGGGGCAGAGAGGGAAAGAAGAGAACTCATGAGCAGGCCAGAGAGCCAGGGTTCCAAGGCTGGGACAATGGGGTGGAGGACACATGAGCAGGGGAAGCTGGCACCTTGAGTTGGGGGAGGTTAGTGGCAGATTTCCAGTCCTTATCATCACGGATGCGGGTGCAACGTGGGAACCGGATGGAGATCCCGTCGGCTGTGTGAGCCTCAGACTTGGAGAACTCAGCCCCTGTGATCTCCCACACGGCAGCTTTCTGTCAGGAGTTCAGTCACTGGTCAAGGAAAACCTCCCCCAACCAGCGAGAAGCAATACAGACCAGCTAAAACCAAAAAACCACTGGCTAGCAGGCGGGAGATGGGTTCTAGTCCCACGGTTGCTGCTGACACTAGGTGACCCGAGGGAAGTTCCAGCTCTCCTCTGGGGACCCAGTTTCTCTGTCAGTGCATGGAAGGAACTGGCCCAGGTTGCTTCCAGAGCAAAGCATTTGTGTGTGTCATCCTGCCCTTACCAAGGACGATTCCTCAGTGCTGACGGGCCCATCCCTTGGCTGAACAGTCCAGATGCCCACCCTGGGCTGGACTGTCAGTGAGGCTGAGATGGCCTCTCTGTGGCGCTAGGGAACCTGCGAGCTCATTCTGTGGGCTGGAGGAGCCCAGGCTATGGGGCTGGTACCTTTGGGTCTGGGACTATGAAGTCAGGATAGTAGATCTTGTTGATTTTCAGCCAGCTGGGTATCTTGCTGGGATCCTGGAGAAGACAAGATGTTGTCCTGAGCCGTTCCCAAGCCAAAAAACTTAAATTCCCCTTCGTTAAGGGCTTGTGTGAAGAGGGGACTTTTCACAAAAAGCTGACCCTCATCCCATGGGATCCTCCCTGCCCCGAGCGTGTGGCCAGGGGGTCATGTGGGCCAGCTGCCACAGGGCAGGCACTCAAAGTCTCTGAAGGCCTACCACTGCTCCCATGGCCAAGCAGCAGCTCTCCGTTCTGCGGACACAGATAAAGGATCCCTGTCGTCCCCCCAGCACGGCAAATCTCGGGGACGAGGTCCAGTGCAGAGGCCCCGGGCCAAGCAGCTCCTTTCCTCACCTTGCTGATCTTCACCATGTCCAGTTCCTTCTGCAGGCGTGCGAGGGTGGCGTCGTCGTGGCCTCCCGAACACTTGGTGACCGTGCACCACTTCTGGCTGTCTGGGTCGTAGCAGCCCATGAGGAAGATGGACATCATGCCACCTGGGAGGGGGGACAAGCGACGTGGTGGGGGGAGGGAGCCACTGCCGCCAGCCCCACGAGCCCAGGGAGGGGCAGGCTGCTGCGGGGGAGGGGCCTTTCAAAGAAGTACCATCCCAGGGGCCAGAGACCATCCTGACCTTTGCTCCCTTGCCCATAGAAGGCCCCAAGGACCACCAGGTCAGCTGTGTCAGCCATGGCCCCCTCGTTCAAATAGTCCTTCTTCACTTTCAGCCAGTGCCGCTTTCCAGGCTCATATGTACCCTGAGGGAAGAACAGGAGAGACCTCAAACTAGAATAAAAACTCCAGGAGGCTGAGATTTACCTTTTTTTTTTTTTTTTTAAAGATTTTATTTATTTATTTGACAGAGACAGCCAGCGAGAGAGGGAACACAAGCAGGGGGAGTGGGAGAGGAAGAAGCAGGCTCCTAGCAGAGGAGCCTGATGTGGGGCTCGATCCCAGAACGCTGGGATCACGCCCTGAGCCGAAGGCAGACGCTCAACGACTGCACCACCCAGGCGCCCCTGAGATTTACCTCTTCATTCGATGTATGGGCTTTACCACAGTGCCCAGTCCACTCTGAGCAAGAGCCCTTAGCTCGTGGTCAGACCCTAGAAAGGCACCCCTGCTGCCTCCAGCCCCAGCCCCCTCAGACCGTCACCGCCCTCTGCTGGCCAGGGCTGGAAAGGCTGGCGGAGGCTGAGAGCCTGCGGGAGGAAGCAAGCAAAGGGTGTCAGCGGCTCACCTTCACGTCTTTCAGCACCAGCCCTTCCAGCCCCTCTCGGATAACCCGGTTTATCATGTCGGCCAAGTCTGCAGCTTTCTGAGGGTAAGACAAGACGCTGAGGTTGGTGTGAGAACGGAGAGCACCAGGGTGGGCAGGTGGAGGTGGTTCCCTTCCGCACACTAGTAAAAGCGCCCGCTGCAAACACCCCGACCTGAACACAACCAGCAAAGGTCCTGTCCCAACCAGAAAGTGGCTGCAGCTTCCAGACACAGGGAGCCCAGCTAGAAGGATGCTGCAGGCCCCGCCCTCTCAGATGGAGACCAGGAGACAACCTACACACAGTGGCAGCCCCCGTAAGAAACTGAGGACCCATTCTCCCAGTCACGGCTGACCAAGGGGTTCTCTGCCCTGCTTTCAAACCACCAGGCTGCTGTCTGGGATGGGGTCTTTGCTCACAGTAACTTGCTTCATTTCTGAGAACATGATCCGGTTGGGAATTTCAACCATGTTATCATGAAGAAACTTCCGCCGCTCACACAGAGGCCTAAGGGGGACGAGAGAGCTGAGGTCAGGCCAGAACCCTCCCACCCGCATTAGGAGTTCTGAGAACCGACAGGCACATCCACCAACCCACTTCCTGACAGGGTTTGCCATGGCTCTAAACCCTGACGCCTCACAGTTCTTGTCGGGGCGACAAGGACACCCTCATGACCGAACACGGACAACCAGACAACTGTGAGCTGTGGTACAAGCCACTTCATCCTTGCACTTCCTGTTTCTGTCCTGGAGCCGCGAGAACTGGCCTCTAGCCCAGACCGTCTGGTCCCTCATGAAAAATGACTCCCACTCTCATTTTTCATCCATGCAGCCGGCCCCCCGCCCTGCCCCCAGGCCCAAGGCTGGCTGGTTCTTAGGACCGAAGTCCAAGGACCAACAAGACTGTCCTCCTCCCCCCGCCCCAGCTCAGTGACGGGGCCAGTGGGGGAAGAGTGGGGGCAGGGGCACATGTCTAGGTGTGCAAGGGGCCAATCCTAGTTTCTCAGGCCCAAGAATCTGCATGCAGTGAAGCCAAGACCGCTAGTTCTCCCTCAGACGGTCCCCACCTCCAGTCCTCCTCTAGTCCCCAGCTTCCTGGTGGCCTCTTCCAAAAGCAAAACCTGAGCTGAAAAGCACCCGCCTTATGCCCTCATGGGTGCTATTTGTGGACGGATAAACCGAAACCCTGTTTCTCTAGACAGTCTACTTTAATGTAGCACAGAAACTTCTGTGGGGATCTGGGCTTCCTCTCGGATTTAAGCTCTCAGGAGATCCAGTCAATAAGCTGGCTCTCAGAGTCAGTGGGGAGTTGAGTATGTGGCAAGTGTGCAACCTCTCGGCTCCCTCCTCCCCAGTTCCGGGCCACAAAGAGGCATATGCTTCAGCCCCTTCCCCTCCCTCCTGTCCAACCTGAACCCCCACCTCTCAGCCCGAAAACAGATCTCTCACCTGTCCATCAAGCTGACATCATTGAAGTAGATACAATCAAACACAAACAGGCAAACATTAGCATCCTGGAAGGCAGCTTTCTGTAAGGGAAAATGAGGTAGTAGATACATGAGGCCAAAAGTAAGTGGGCTTAAAAAATGGGGAGGACCAGTCCACTTCCGGAGACCCTGTGAAGCACTGGACAGAACTGCCCTGTATGTGTTCGGAGCCCCCTGGGCCACAAGGGCACTTGGCAGAAGATCCTAAATGGAAACCAACCCCATTCTAAGTTCCCAATACTAGCCCCTTTGATGTAAAACACACACACACACATCTAAACTCAGGGCTAAATTCAGAAATAGTTCAGAAACAAAGAATAAGCCCAACTCTGAGTAAGTGACAGATTCCCCTCCGTTCAGAGCAAGAGCTCACACAGATACACATGCACGTGCGCACAGCCGCTCAGTCCCGCACGCTTGGCGCTGAGCCAGTACCTTGTGCACCCCAAGGGTCCCAAAGGGCAGCGGCCTGCCTGTGTTCGCGTCGATCAGCAGCACCTCAGAGTCCAGGATCATGCTGTGGCCCCCGGGGAAAGCCTGAGGGATGTAGTCCTTGAAGTGGGCCACCTGGGGGCAGAAAGGTGACTCAGGTGAGGGAGGAATGGGCGGCAATGACCTAAAGCCGAGCCAGAAAGCAAAAGCCAGGCCCCAGAAGAAAGAACACCAACATGTGGGAGCCAAACTCATGTGCAAAACAGACCTAGGCCTTAGGAGCCACTGAGACGAGAGGAGAGGAGTGTTTGAGGCCCAGGAAGAGGTCGGCGTGGGGAGAGCCACGCTGGGCCATGGAGGAGGTGGGAGGAAAAAGGGAGAAACAGGGAGCTGAGTATGTGGAGGAGGAGGAAACACGGGCAGACAGACATCTGTGGGGGAAAACAGGTGAGCTACAAAAAAATGGATGGAAAGGAGGAAATGAACCCTCCTAGGAGTAGCAAGGAAACAGGAAAGTCTTCTCTGAGTGGGAGCTCTGAACCCACAGCCATCTTCAAAATGAGTAAGAAAGGATGTTTGCAATCAAGAGTTTTTCCTGGTACAGGCAGAACCCTAGTCTCTGAGAGTTCCAGACAGGGAGCAGTCCCATTGTAACCCAGGGCAGCCCCTGCCAAATGATGCCAGTGGTGAGGTCCAGAGAGCATGACTGGGGCCCGAGTCCTCCCCTGGGCAGGGCACACAGGCCCTCACTACCTATGGCGCTCGGAGCAGGGACAGAAGATGCCTGTTCCGCTGTCCCGCTCGGCTTCAATCCCCAACCCCGCTCTTTACAAACCACAAGCACAGGAGAGACCAGGGACGGCTGGTGAGGGAGAGCAGGGAAAGGGCTCTAACTCTGAAAAGCTGGGCCCACAGTTCTTCCGGGTAGTGGAGGAGCCCACTGGGCAGCTCCCTGGGAGAAGTTCTGGGGCAGTTTTCCTGGGCCCCGCGGAGGCCAGTGCTTAGCTCTCCTCTGGACACCTGAGACGAACGGCTCGATGCTCAGTGCTCCAGCAGGAAGGCAATGGTGGGGGAAGCACGGGGGCCACACAACACATCCCCTCCACGCCCAGGGCTCTGAAGCACAGAGTCAGTCCTAGCAGAGAAGGGACAGCAAGCTCAGGAAGGCCCATCGACTCACAGAGGCCTGGGGTGCTGCGAAGGACTAAGGGGTGAGGTTGTCAATGCCCCTTAAGGAAGGACAGGAGTCCGGGCTCTCCTATGTCCCCGCTGGGTGGAGTTTACATCAGAACGTAAGCTTCCAAGTACTTCTGTCCTTTTTTTACCGCTGTACACCCACTACCGAGCACAGTGCCTCGCCCGGACTAAGCCCCTGTTAAAGCTTTGTCAGACAAACGCATGACCGATAGCCTAACAGCCCTTCGTTGCAGAGCACTAATTCAGCGCTGGGGAGCACACAGGACGTGGAAACACAAAAGACGAGCACTGTGAATCACCTGCTAGGTGAGCTCGCTGTGCCAGCATCACCGTGGGCCAGGGGAGCACTACCATCCCCAGGGGCTCTGTGCTGACTAACCCAAGTCTGGGCTCTTTGGCTGTCCCCACGGAGCAGCCCTTCATTATAAGAATCCAAAAATAAATACACTCCTTCAACAACCACAGAATAAACCCAATTGTGCCCCAGGGCTGAAATGACTACAGAACCCTGGCCTTGAGGTTCTTAGGGGGCAGGAAGGGAAAGACAGTCCCTGCAGAGAGGAAGGGACCCGTACCTTGTGAGGCAGGACGGGCTTGAGGCTACGGCTGAAGTAGTTGAAGCGGTCCCCGTTCTTATGCACCTGCACTCGCTCCCCGTCATACTTGATCTCGGAGAACATGCCGTTGGGACACTTCTTCATCGCGTGCTCGATGGACTTGCAGGCCTCGGCCTTGGGGTGGGGAAAGAAAAGCCTTGAGACTTACAGGTGCTCTTCAATGGGGGCTGCTCAGCACGGATGGCCCCAGAGTCCAGGTGCCGGGGCCTGCGGACCAGAGGATACCCTCGAGACAGGTTGCTAAAGAGGCGAGGGGAATGGACAAGGCTAGGCAGTGCCGTATTCGGACCAGAGCGTCACTGCAGCGGACACCGGAGCTGGCTTTTTGAGGACCACGAATGTGATCCATGTTAGGGGCAAATAAAATTCCACTGAAACAGCATTTCATTTTTTTCCAGTAATTCAGGATCTTGCAGGGCCGTGGCTTGCTATTAAACACATCAGTTATCTCAGCACAGGAGGGACGTAGAGGGGAGAAGAGAGTGTAGGGGACAGGGAGGCTGGAAGGGTGGCAGCGGTCAGGGATCCCTAGGACAGGACACAGGAGTGCTTCACATCCCAGCGCCATCCTGACTTAACCTGACGACAACCAACCGTCTCAGGGGGGTTTGTACGTGTCAGGTCACACACATAACTTCAGTGCGTCCTCGATATGCTATCTTACATGAGAAACACTGATTTCGTTTTATGGACGAAAAAACAGACGCTTGAAGAGCCTAAGTCCTCACTTAAAGTTACACAGCTTGTGAAGGGCAGGAATGAAGCTCGCAGGGAGGCCCAACTCCAAAGCCTGCGCAGTTCATCACGGAGCTATCTAACCCACGCCACTCTTGGGATAAATGACAGGTTACAGAAGAGACTCCCAAGAATTCCTATAAAAGTCAGGAAGGCCACTACTGCAGGTGATAGGAGTCCTGTCCCCGGGATGGAGATCCCACCATTCTGGGGCTGGCTGGCCCGCATTCCGGGCGAGAGAGGACACTTCCCTAGCCCAAATGCAGAAGCCTAACGGAAGGCTGTAGTATATAGCGCATGAGAAGGGCCCACAAAAGGCACTGCACCCCACGGGAGCAGCCCCAAGGCTCTCACTAGGCATGACAACATTTGTGGGGGCTGCCGTCGCACAGAAAAACCAGTGCAGAAAGGAAATCCCAGTTCTCACGAAATGAGCAGGGGCTCAAGATGATCTTGGTCAGACCCAGTCTTCACTCCTTAAGCTTCTTTCCAGAAGAAAGAGGCCAAGTCACCCTGTCTTTGGAAGCCCGGCTCTGCCTCTAACTCTCGGAGCTCCTTTGCGGTAGGTCACAGAGCCTTAGGAATTACTTAACACGTCCACCTGTCTTCGGGGAAGATGCCTGGTAAACCATGCTAAGGAGATGATTCCGATTTCATACGTCACTCACGCAAGGAAATGAAAAACCAAGAAAGGCTAAGTAACTCATAACTCATTCAAGATTCTATAGCTTGCTGGTGGCCGAGCTGGGCCTTGAGCCCAGACATTTCTACTAGACCACACGGCCTCCTCCTTCGCCTTTACAGACCCGTTGGGATATACCCTGCAGCATCTGCACTGTGCCCCCCCAGATCTCACAAGGAAGGTCAGAACATCTGGACAAAGTGGGACCGGAGAGCAGCAGCCTTACCAGCATGGGCTGCACCGGCGTCATCAGGGAAGCCTGGACACTCAGTGCGCGTCTCCGGCCTGGCTCCTTCTCCACCTCCTGCTCATTGCGGAGGACCCGCTCCACCACGTCCTGCAGATTGCGCGATGCTTTGAAGGCTTCATAGGCATTGGGGTCAAGGGCATCTAACCTGTCAAGGCAGACAGGAGCAAAGCAACAAAAACCACTGCCTTTGACCTTATTGCTTTAGACAGTGGTCAGTTCTCGCAGAGAGGAGGGGTCTCGACATAGGGGGAGAGCTTACGTTCTGCTGTCTAAAGCCTTCCGCAGGGGAAAATGCTCTTGGAAAACTAGCAATTTTGAGATCCTGGGTCTACATAGATGTTGCCCTAGCAAAGACGGGGCTGGAGTGGCAAGCAACTCATACTCGATTTATCGAACGTATTCCATACTTACAATTCTAACAACTGTGTGAGAAGGGCATTGTGACATTTTATATGAGAAAATAGAGCCTGAGCTAGGTCAACTGATGGGCCACGCAGGAAGGAGTAAGGCTGAATCAGGACTTGAATCCACACCGGGACCCCAAAGTCCTGACGCCGGCTGGCAACAAACGAAGCAGACAGCCCGGCCGTCAGACGGGGGCTGGTACTCACACGTGCTTTGCACCCGCGTTCATCTTCAGATCGTGTTTGATCAATCTGATGATGCACTTAAGGTCATTGGCCGTACACCTAGGGGTGAGGCACACTCAGCCTGGTCTTTGAAGAGCTCTAGACCCCCAAACCCTCCTTCCCTGGTGGTTTCATCTCCCCAAGCCCATCCCCGTCGGCCGGTGCCCCCACCTGGAGGCGATGTCCTGCAGGGCCTGCTGCTGCTCGTCCTCCTTGGTGAGCCTGGAAAGCCGGAGGAGGAATTCGTCCACCTCCTGGATGGTAAGGAGGCTCTTGGGAGCTGGGGGGAAAGACTTGCTCTGCTCAAAGAAGACTCTGATGGTCTCTGACACGTCGCCCTGTCTCCAAAAACCAAAATGGCTGCAACCCCAGGGTGGCTGAGTGTATCCCCCAAACCCCCAGGATTAAAGGTGAGTCAGAGATTTCAAGCATCACTCCTGTCCCCACCTCACACATATTAACCTCACTCTTGAAAGAATCTCTCCCACCCACAGTTCCCGGAAAGGGCACCTCTAACCACCATAGGATCTGGCCACCTGCCTTGGCTGACAGGTGAGCCAAGGACTAATCCAGGACTGAGCCAACTTGGTGCCTGTTAGAATTTGTTCTCGGTGAGAACTGCCGGCTACCCTAGAGGGGCACCTGGGTGGCTTAGTCAGTTAAGTGTTCGACTCTTGATTTTGGCTCAGGTCATGATCTCAGGATTGTGAGATCGAGCCCCCTCTCGGGTTCACGTGCTAGATGTGGAGCCTGCTTAAGATTCTCACTCTCCCTCTGCCCCTCCCCCACTGCCTCTCTCCCTCCCTCCTTCTCTCTCAAAAAAAAATATTAAAAAAAGAAAGAATGAATGAATTTGAACTAAGAAACAAATACGGTCATCAGATAAGGGGAGGGTGGTGCTTGGATCGAAACATTCCATGCTGCCCAAGCTGGAGTCATGAACAAACAAAAGCTGAATGTTGTATCAAGTTATACTGAAAAAAAGCAAGAAAAAGTAGGGTCCACAACGGCAACCCCAGGAGAGACCACGGGAGGTCTGAAATCGGTCCCTCAAGATCTAGGCCTCTTGGGGCTCTGCAGGAGTACGACTGCAGTCCTCAGAACCTCGTGAAACCGACGGCTGTCGCCTCACATTCAGCTCCCATGAAGGAAGCTTATTCAAATGGGTTTCAGTTTCCAAAACAGTATGTGCCCCAACCAGAAAAAAGGGTGCAGGTGCCCGGCTTGGCAGAACCCCACCTGGAATGCTGCCTACCTCCCCCTTTCCTCTGACCTGTTCTAGGTCTCGTGCCATATCATCTGGGTTGCAGTTAAAAATGCGGCTGAAAAGCTTCACAATCTGCTTATCATTCAAGTTGTACACACTCTTAATAACACCCGGGAGCAGCAGCTTCACTGTTAGGTACACGTCACCGTGGAAACCATCTGGAGACAGAAGAATGGAGGCCTTCTTGAGAAATGGAGCCTAAACAAACACATACAAACTCAAGGAACTGAAAGAGATGTCTGCATCGCTGTCTGTGCTGCCACAATGCCCTGCACGCTTCCTTACAGTGACAGAGGCCACAGCATTTGGCGACTCGTGGCTTACGTGTCTACCTCCTCTGGATGAGCTCCCACAGGGCAGGGCCACACTTCCAGTTCAGTGTCCCCAGTGAGGAGCACATTACAGATGCTCAGTGATGATCTGTCAGATGAATGAAAGAGCTGGAAGATTCTATTCCAGCCGTGCATGTAGGTCACAAAAACCTGATCAAACGTGCTGGATAGTGAACTGTCCTCCTGGTCAAATGCAATGCATTCTTCTGGTCTCCTGGGGATAAAGTAAGGGCAGAAAAAGAGCGATACCAATGTGCTCTGAGCAGAACTGGCTGCATTCTTCGTGGGGCCCAATAAGAAGTAAAAATGCACGGCTCTCTGTTCATTATTAAGAATTTCAAGGGGTGCCTGGCTGGCTCAGTAGAGCATGCAACTCTTGATCTCAGGGTTTTAAGTTCGAGCCCCACGTTGGTTGTAGAGATTACTTAAAAATAAAAAATCTTTGGGACGCCTGGGTGGCTCAGTCGGTTGGGCGATTGCCTTTGGATCGGGTCGTGATCCCAGAGTCCCCGGATCGAGCTCCGCATTGGGCTCCCTGCTCAGCAGGGAGACTGTAAGCAGGGAGTCTGTAAGCAGGGAGCCTGCTCCTCCCTTTCCCCTCTGCCCCCCGGCCCCGGCTCGTGTGTGTGCTCACTCTCTCTCAAATAAATAAAACCTTTAAAATAAATAAATACATAATCTTAAAAAAAAAGAAAGAAGGAATTTCAAGACGTTATTAACAGAGGATTAAACCAAGTAGGAGGCCCCGTGCAACTGTACGATTCACACGGCTATGAAACCGGCCACGGCTCTGAGCTCTTCAGAGGAAAAGCCCATCCAGGATGTTCTAGGCCCCACCTCCTGCTGAACCTTTCCGAAGAAAGTCCTGGATGATCTGGGTCTTCGTGTTGTAGCTAGGATTCTCAGCCACCATGGCACACAATTTCCGAAACTCACGGAGCAGACAATCCTTGTGCTTGGGGTCGCATCTGCTTGATGACAAACTTGCCTTAGGGGGAGGGCTTGAGCGGGCTGCCCCAGAGTTGTTGGGCTTGGCTGTTGGAAAGAGAAACAGCAGGGATGATTCATTTGCCTTGCTGAGAAGGAAGAAAGGGAAACAAATAAGCACTCTGCTGGCACTCTGTATGGAGCTTCACTTAATCGCCCAAAATGGCCCTGCGGGGTGGAGACCATTACACCCATCTCACAGGTAGGGCAACAGGCATCACAGCTGCTAATGGTAAAGACACAGTGGCTTCACAGCCGCACCGAGACCCAGCTGCTGTGCGTTTCTTTATGTAAGCGCTGCAGAGAACAAGCTGCCCCCAGAAAAGTGGGGATGAGAACGGAAGAAACCAAGGCACATGTTAGTTGGTGGGAAACTGCTGCTGTCGCTGTCAGGCTGGAAGAAGCCTTAAAGATGACCTGGTTCAATCTCTTCTCACTATGAGGAGCCCAAAGCCTGAGAGAAGGCATTCCCAGGCCTTTGCCGCTCCCACCCACCCATCACCCCTGCTTAGTGCCAAAATAAAAGGTAGTCAGTGAGCAAGACTGTCCTCCAGACACCCCCAAGTAACTGCACAACTCTCGAGTGATCCTCTCTTCCCTCCTTTACACAGCACACTGCATTCTGCAAGCTGGCAGCAGGGCCATTAGCAAGCAGCCTGCTGATGTAAGCGGCCTCTTGGCTGGGGTCTGTAAATGATAAATCCATCCTTGTCTCTGCTCTGGCGTCTGAAGAGGATTTCAGGGGACAAAATTCCAGTGTCGATGTCGAGCAGGTTGCAAGACTTTAGAATACCCCGTTTCTCTCAGCTCCTCCCAACTTTCCCTCCCAGGAACGTGCTGTCCTTACTGCCACCTGGACTCTTCTGTATTTCCAGCTTTGCCCTACCACCAAACAAAAACCAAACCTCAGAGTTTCACAATAACAAAAACCCCACAGGATCAGGCACTGTTTTTGCAATCTTCTCTCCAGCAGTCCTCGTGCGAATTCTGTAGGGTAAAGGAGGCAGGTGTTTCCTGTTCACAGATGAGGCCATGGAGGCTCCGATGTAAAGCCACTTGCCCCCGAGCAAGCTGTCACATGATAGCGCTGGGACCAGAACCCAGGTCTCCCAACTTCAGTCTATGCTGCTTTCACTCACTTAAAGCTACCTCTCCAAACAACTTCTGAGTCCATACGTTTGGCTTTACTTTACCTGAGTCAGTCACAAGAATGTCTCCAAATATAAGAGGCAACAGGGTACAGGGTAAAAGAGCACAGGTGTTGGGAGTTAAACAGACCTCAGCGTCAATACTAACTCCATAATGGACCAGATATCAGCTTTCTCATTCATAAGATAAGCCTCATAAAAGTACTTCCCAAGGTTAACTGAAGAACAGACGAAGCTACATAGGTAAAAGCCCCTAGCCGAATGCTACTTGTTACATAAGGCCACGCTGGACACCTTCCATACTTTCAGCTCTGGTTAGGACACGTTTAGGGATGCAATTTCTCAAAATCCTTTCATTACCAAAATACAAGGAAGTTATAGGGCAGGTTATAATCATCTCCATCTGACCTAGGTGACTACTTCATGGGGGGAAAAGTCTTGAAAACACAAACATCTTTTTGCTGCAAGAAAGATTAACGTATACAAAAAATGCTATACCAGTGGAATGTTGAAAATAAGCCATTACCTGCCTCTGCTCAGAGGGAAGCGAATAATGAATGAGGCTAGACAGCACGGAATTTTCATCTTAGCCAGAATCCCAAATGGGATTCCAAATTAAAAGGACCGTAACAGCTAAAGTATCTCTAATCTCTCACCTGAAAAACCAGAAAATTTCCGGGGATTGCTATTGGTGACGAGAGAGGCACCTTTCACTGGAGAGGTCACCTGGCCAGTGGCTGTCAGCTTAGCCTGGACAACGGCTTTCTTCTTTGGTGTGCCTGTTGCCTTAGAAGACAGATCTGTAGGACCCCCCAAAAAAGGGAAAATATGTTTTAGTGAAAGATCCCTGAGAAAAGCTTCCAAAGAATTTAACAAATGCTTTTACAGCCTTGCTGGGTAAGTTACTACCACGGCATTACACCAAGGCTGGTTGTGGACTGGCTGATCTTTTTGAGTGGAGGTAGTGGGTAAGAGAGTCCTGGTGGTGGTGAGGGGGAGTGTTCGGGGGACAAAAGCCCCGTTTCTCTTTCCTTTTTTTTTTTTTATAACTTTTTTTTTTTTTTTTAAAGATTTTATGTATTTATTTGACAGAGATAGAGACAGTCAGCGAGAGAGAGAACACAAGCAGGGGGAGTGGGAGAGGAAGAAGCAGGCTCATAGCGGAGGAGCCTGATGTGGGGCTCGATTCCATAACGCCGGGATCACGCCCCGAGCCGAAGGCAGACGCCCAACAGCTGTGCCACCCAGGCGCCCCACTCTTTACTTCTATTAGTAACTTACATTTTCATCAGCACTCGCCTTCTATTATCCTATATATAATGATCTCCAGATCTGGGAAAAATCAGAACCCACATGTCCAAAGATAAAACCCGGGGACCTCAGCTCCATGGAATTAGCCCCAATTTATAGATGAACAAGAAAGTAAAATGAAGATGGAGAACAGAGCATGTGAGGTTGGCACAGGCAGGGAAAGTCCCAGCTGCTGTGTTTTTTTTGAGCTGTGTAAGTTTGACTCTACCTTGTTTTTCTCTTCCTCAAGGAGACTGATTAGTCAAGAAGTGCAAAGGCTGGGACCAATGGCCAAGTCAGGGCAGGACAGGGAGCTTGAGAAAGAAGTATATGCAAAGTAGCTTTCTCTCCTGGAAGTCTTCTCTCCTCTCAAAGAACAATGATAAATAGGTGCCCATTTTTATTTTTTGGCCATTTTTAGAGCCACTGCCAGAGTCCTCCCAGAGTGACCAGAACTACACTTAATTGAAGATATGAGTATTACTTTAAAGATAAGTATATGGAAGGTCATAAAGGACTAACTGGATTTGGAAGTATCAGTGTAAGATTTCTAAAATATAAACACGTGACTACATATGTATGTGTGCATATATCTGTATGTGTATATGCATGTATTTTGTTTGCAAACATATATTTTCTAGTTCTGTCTGCTGAAAGGGCTTAAAAGCCAAGATACCTCATGGCAACAAGGATACACAGCATCTAGATTTTGGTCTCTAAAGCCATTCCCCCATAATGGGAACCAGGATTCTTCAGAGAAATGGCTGGCTCCAGAGTTGTGGTAGGGTACATATATAAGGTAAGCCTAAGAGGGGCACCTGGCTGGTTCAGTCAGTGGAGCACGTGACTCTTGATCTCGGGGTTGTGAGTTCAAGCCCGATGTTGGGTGTAGAGATTACTTAAAAATAAAATCTTAAAAAAAAAAAAAGTAAGGTAGGGGCGCCTGGGTGGCACAGCGGTTAAGCATCTGCCTTCGGCTCAGGGCGTGATCCCGGCGTTCTGGGATCGAGCCCCACATCAGGCTCTTCCGCTAGGAGCCTGCTTCTTCCTCTCCCACTCCCCCTGCTTGTGTTCCCTCTCTTGCTGGCTGTCTCTATCTCTGTCGAATAAATAAATAAAATCTTAAAAAAAAAAAAAAAAGTAAGGTAAGCCTAAGAGCATACTGTTATGCTAGAAAGTAAAGAAGTACTTCAAAACATTAAAAAAAAAAAAAAAAAAAGAGAGAGGCAGCATCCAGGACACAGAAATCAGATCAAAGAGTTTCCCAAGTGGCCCAATATGGGACAATTAAGTACGGAATTAATAAAATACAGTAAAATTATAAGCCACCAGGGAAAAGTAATCTGTGAGTCCATATGATAATAAATTGAAAGATAAGATGGGGTGATGGTAGGTACTCTATTCTTCAAAATTATCAATGTCAGAAAAGAAAGACTACGGAAATGTCCCGATTAAAGGAGGCCAAAGAGACCACAAAATGCGATACCTGATCCCAGAGTGGGATTCTACTGTGGAGGGGAAAAAAGCTACAGGAGATATTGTTTGACCAATGGACAAAACTGGAATACAATGGTGCGTTCAAATATTACATTAGGGATCAATTTACTGGAGTTGATTGCTGTGTTATGGTCCCGTAAGAGGATATTCCTACTCAAGATATACACACTGAATGAAGTATTTAAAGGCAAAGCCATAATATGTGCAACCTACTCTAAAATGGCTCAGGAAAAAACCCAGCTGTGCGCATGGGGAAAGAGGAACAGCGCACACAGGAACACAAATGATATTGCAAACAGAACAATATGTAACCACCGGTATGTCTGGGTAAAAAGAATATGAGCTTTCTTTCTTCTTTTTTTATTCTCACAACTCTTCTGTGAGTTTGATATTCTTTCCAAAAAATTAAAAAAAAAAAAAAAAAGGAAGGAAGGAAAAAAATGGGACTCTACTCTCCTCCTTTTTTCTCTCAGCATCATATGAAAAAGCAGTGGTCCCCACCCACCTGCAATGTGCTGGCTTATCTGTTCCTTCTCGTTGTCTTCCAGCTCTTCCCAGCCTTCCAGCTCTGTGAGGTCCTCAATTTTTTTTGTGGTGGCCCGGGCCCGCTCCAGTTTCTCAAACATGCATTTAATGTGATACCACTCTTTCATATCACCCCCGGACTCTGAGAAGGGATTGGGCACCACTTTGCCGATCCGGCATACACCCTTCACAATTTTCTCCTTGCACTTTTTGCAGCCGGCTGTGCCACGCTTGGCATAGTCCACACAGAACCGTTGCTCGGCCATCTCACAGGGGCCACTGCAGAGTCCCACATGCGCCCCTGGCAGGAAAACAAGGCAGGTGGCACGTGGTCTTAGATGGCCTTCCTGGAATGACAGAGCAGGCTTTCTTCTCTGGAGGAGGCAGTGCCCATGAAGCAGATCTGTTTCTGACCAATGGCCGAACTGTCTTCTGTCAGGCCAGTGATGCCGCTCTCGGAAGAGGCACAGTTCTTTTCGCCTGAGTGCGCGGAGGGTTGGTGGGAAGAGGATCTTGAAAGTCAAGGTCATACAGCTGTGTGAAAGAGTGAGGGGCAAGAAAAGGGAGATATAAATGAGGAGCTAGGCTGCCACCTTCCCCAACCCCGAAGTCCTACTACAGTCCGTGATGACTACCGAAACATTTTCCAGAGTGTTAACGATGTAGTGCCTACAGGATGAAGAGCTCCAGAACAGGAAAATTCAGTTTCCAGAAGGGTGTTCAAACAGCTAATGTACACATGTACATCCAGTAAATCACAATCGAGAGACTCAAATCCAAATAACGTAAAAGCTTTTCTCAGGCCATCGGCAATACCTGATACTTACGATGGATGACGACGCTTAAGCATTACAAGATCCTGAAGTCTCTGTTTAGTCACCAAGAAACATTACATGATGTTCATGAAGCTTTTAATGTGAAGCAGAACACAGATGCCATCCTCAGAAAATAATTAAGTCACTATATAGATCTGTGATGTAATCAGATGACCTATTTTGAGAGGCAATTAAATGGAACCTAGAACCAGACTGCCTGGGTTCACATCCTAGCTCATTAGCTGTGTGACCTTGGTAGGTTACTTAACCTCTCCCTTCCTCAATTTCCTCAACTGTTAAAACGTGGTTAACAAAACTAACTTGTCGTTCTAAGAGTAAAGCCCTCAGAACACAGCTGGTTCAGGACACATTAGCTCTTATTTCCATCAGTAAAGCAGTTATCCTTTAAGCAGAGGCTCCCTATGGGCAATCAGCCTGTTCATAATGGAGCACCTTGAATCAGGGAATGCTGAAGCAACTGGATGGCAAGAATCAAAAGACCTGATAAATCACCACAAATGGACGCAGGGATTATGTCCACCCAGTATCCCCCCACCTTTTTATAGCCATATTTTCTAAAATATCTTCATTGTTCTAATTTTAAATATGCTGGAAATTATTTCCAGCCTGCACATGCTTTGTAGTGAAATTGTTACTGGTTTATAAAGACAAGCAGGCTTTACTTCCTGCAGAGGAAAGCAGGTGGATAGGAATCGGGGATGGGAGTGCGACTGTGACTGTCCAGTTAGGGACTGTTATTTTTGAGAACTCCCTTTACTCACCTGCGTCTCGGTTTTCTCATTTCTAAATATGGAAAATAATACCTGACCTCACGGGATGGCTGGGAAAATTTAAAATGAGCCCATGGAAGGGCTGAGGTCGGGGGTGCGCTCTGAACTCCCTGAAAATGTATACAACGTGCGCATATTCATAAATGTACACTTTCTTGGAGAGACGGTCTGTAACCCCGAGAAGTTCAAGAACTACAAAGGGGAGGTATGTGAGTCCGGCAGGTCCATCAGAGGAGCTCAGAACAGCGTTTGGGCAGGGCACCCCCGTTCCCCAAAGAGCCAACTTGAGAGCGCCTCGCAGCGCCCCACCCTCCGCGGGGCCCGAGGCCCAGGTCGAGCCGGGCCACGAGGAGGCACGGCGCTGTTCGGAGCCAGCCAGTCTGCCCCGCACCCCTCAACGGCCGCGGCTCAGCGTTTCCTTCAAGGTGGTCGAGAAGGAAACCGCTGGGGCCCCAACGCAGCCCGGGCCAGGAAGCGAGCGTCCTGCAGCCGCAGTTCCCGGGGGCCTTCCCCGACGCCTTCCGGTTACTGGCCGGCGCGGACGCCCGGGGACGCCCGCGGAGAAGGCGAGGAAGCGAGTCCCTCGGTTTGGGCGGGCCAGGGGCGCAAGGACACAGCCTGGGCCTGGGGAAGGGGGCGCGGCGGGAAGAGAAAGGCTCCCGAGCTCGCACCAACGAGCACAGCCTCCGGCGCGGCCAGCGTGCAGAATCGGCCCGGCCAGAGCTGCCCCACAAGGGCCTCGGGGGACCCTCCCACTCGCGGAGCCGCGGGGGTCCCGGGGAGCTACGGGCCAACCCCTGTGGGCTCCTGGGGGGCTGCCACGTCACGGAGGGTGTGCCCCGGGGCTCGGCGGGCGGGGGAGGAGCCGAGGGGGCCGGCTCCCAGGCCGCGCCGAGCCCCGGGCCCCCGGGCCGCCGGGCCGCTTCCCTCCCCGCTGCCCGGCCCCGCCGCGCCCGCCCCTCACCTGCCTTCCCAGCTCCGGCGCACACCGCAGGCCTCGCACCGGGCGCCCACAGGCCGCGCGCCGCCACGACGGTTGTAGCGCCTGTCTCTTTAAATCCGGGTCCTTGAGCGGGCCGCAGCGCGCAGGCGCAGAGGTCCGGGCCCAGGCTGCTCCACGCGTCCCCGCCCCCCCGCTTGCCACGTGGGCTGTGGTCAGGTTAGGCGGAGCGCGGCTTTGGGAACCGTGAAGGGGCTTAGGGTGGTTTCCCGCCAGCTCTGCGGACGGAGGAAAACGGAGGTGCGGTCATGTGGTGGCAGCTGGGGTCTCAGCCCGGCCTGAACTTCGGAGGACCCCCTGATTTGTTCCTGATGTTAGAGATGATTCAGTCCTTAAAGATAATGGTTGAGAAAGTGTATTGTAATGAGCTTGGGGAAGGCAATGCGTCCTTCAACCTATTTTTCTGTTTTCCCTCTGTCCTGTGTGCCGCACAGTGCCTAGCACATAGTTAAGTATTCAATAAATAGTATTGAGTTGAGAAGAGGCACTAGGTATATAGATACAGACTTCAAGTGTAAAGGAGTGATGGGGAGAGTAATCCCTTGTATTGTTCAAAATGTACTGTCTCTTTTAAACCTCAGGTCAACTTTTAAGGAATTAGGATGGCTATTTTTACAAAAGAGTAGCAGGCTCAGAGAACGTAAGAGAGTTAGAGTTCGGGGGTTTAGGAACAGCAAACGGGCGTAGTTAGAGAGGTAAGCCAAAATCAGATTCTGGAGGGAATTCTATGTGTAAAAGAGCTTAGCTTTTCTTACGTAGGGGATAGGAAACCATAAAGGGCCTTTGGAATAGTAACTATTTTGAGGCTGGGTAGGGGAGAGACTGAGGCAAAGGAAGAAACTAAAAGGCTCTTGGTACTTGCCGTGGCAGCACATATACTAAAATTGGAACATACAGAGGAGAGTAGCGTGTACCCTGCTCACGGATGACCTACAAATTCCTGAAGAGTTCCATGTTATTAAGGAAGATTCTTTTCTTTTTTTTTCTTTTGTCTATATGAGATGGTGTATGCTAAGTAAACTTTGGCAATCATTTCATAATATATGTAAGTCAAACCTTTATGCTGTGTAGGCCTTAAACTTATGTAGTGATGTATGTCAATTATATCTTGGTAAAGCTGGGGAAAAAAAGTTTCTTGTGGTGATCCATGTGAGAGATTAAAGTGGCCAGAATATGTTCAGTTAGTTGGGATGGAGAGGAAGAGGCATCTTTTTAAAAATAAATATTTGGGAGGCACCTGGGTGGCTGCCTTCGGCTCAGGTCATGATCCCAGGGTTCTGGGATCCAGCCCGGCATCCAGCTCCCTGCTGTGGGGAGCCTGCTTCTCCCTCTCCCTCTCCCTGCTGCTCTGCGTCCTTGTGCTCTGACAAATAAATAAAATCTTAATAAATAAATATTTGGATTTTAAATTCTCTGATAAAGTGCTCATTTACCTAAAGATGAAATGAGAATGACTTGAGTGAGCAGGTAGGTAATGGTGCGAGGTGAGAAGTAGGTATTTGGGATAAAAGGATGAGTTTTGTTTGGATATATTAAGATTGGTTGGTTGAGGACAACCACAATCCCACTGTTTGGAGTGGGGCAAAGTCTATTGTGCTGCAGAATGAACAAGGTCTTTGGGGTTGGAAGGTCCCTGGAGGCTCAAGTCCCACCTGGCAGTTCAGTAATCCTGAGTCATCCTTCTCTCTGTCATTGCATTTACTACATTAATTTGAGAATCTCCTTGACTCTATCTTTTTCCCTAACTGTGCTATCAAATGCTGTCATTGCATGTGGCTATCGAGCTCTTGAAATGTGGCTGGTCTGAATGGATATGTGCTGTAAGTGTAACATGCACACTGATTTCAAAGATGTGTTGCCAAAAAAAAAAGACTGTAAGATATCTCAATAGTATATTTATGTTGATTCACATGTTAAAGTAATATTTTGGATATGTTGGGCTGAATTAAAATACATTATTAAAATTAATTTCAACTGTTTTACTTTTTTGAAAATGTAGTGCCTAGAAAATGTAAAACTGTGTACCCAGCTCACACGATTGTCTATTGGACAGCACTGCGCTGGACTTCAAATGTTTGTGGAGGGTGACATCTGGGCTTTATGCATCACTTTATCCTCAATGCCCAGCGTAGTACGGGACACTTAGTAGGCACTGGGCAAATTTTTATAAATAAACCCATGAGTGATTGGAATGAATGAAACTGAGAGTGAACAGCTTTCTCAGAAGGAGGTTTATTACATTGTGTCTTTGACAATGTTTGATATTCATGTGCAAAAAGACTCAGGCTCTTAATATTTGTTTTGCTTGATTACAGCTCCAAGGAACCCCCAGTTTCTTTGATTCACCCCCCCCCCCATCTCCTACCCCACTGTAAAATGGAACTAGGCCTGAAGGCTGGAGTTGCATTTCGTTAGAGAAGTGGGAACCGCTACCAAGGAGAATGAAGTCATGTGCACTGGGCGTAGCAGGGCTTTGGAACCACACAGAGTTAGGTTTGAATGATGTTCCCCTACTGGCTGTGTAACCTTCGTCTATTTTCTTAACTTCTCTGGGCTTCAGTTTTCATGGTGAAATGGGGATAAAAATACCTTCTAGGATTAGGTATGACAGTTAAATGATATGGTTGATATTAACTTGGGAACTGCTTGGCATTTGGCGGTATTTCAGTAAATGTACATTCCCCTCGACTCCCGTGTCTGGATACATTCATACCCCTGCAGGGTTAAATCAATCAGGCAAGTGTGGAATGCCGCCTCTGTGTGAGGCACTATTCCAGGAAGCGGAATAGCAGTGAAACAAAATGGACAAAAATCTCTCCTAGATGATAAGTAGTAAATAAAATGCATAGTAGGTACGCTGATGAGTGCTAGGCAGAAAAAGAAAGCAGAGGAGGATTGGAGGTGCCAGGAAGGTTGGGGGGGGTTGCCGTGTTAAACACCGAGGTCAGGAAGCCCCCCCCCCCAAGTGACACTGGAGTAGACTGAACAGGAAGACTACGGTGTTCTAGGGTACAGGGAACAGTAAGCAAAGGACCAGAGGCCAGGATGTGTCAGTCATGTCAGGAGATCAGCAAGGAGATGGGGTGTGCTTTCAGCAGCAGGAGTTAAAGGGTCGGAAGAGGTGGAGACAAGTCAGCAGGGTATCTGGAGACAGACCCTAGAGGGCCTTGTAAATGGAGATACTGCAGTTTATTGCAGGTAAAATGGGAAGCTGGTGGATTGTATTGAGCGGAGAAGTAACATGATCTGACTCAGGTTTTAATGAGATTGCTATCAGTCTGGCTGCTGTATAGAGAAACTGGGAGGTGAGTCAGTTGGCTACTGTAAAAACATAGGGGAAAATGAGGGCAGCTTGGGTGGTAATAGTGAAAGAGTAACCAAATATTCATGTAAATATTTGCAAGTGCATTTTTCCAGGGAGCGCTTTTATTGAAGTCTTTTTTTTTTTAGGATTTTATTTATTTATTTTTAGAGAGAGAGGGTGAGCAGGGGGAGGGGCAGAGGGAGAGAGAGAATCCCAAACAGGCTCCGTGCTCAGCACGGAGCCCAACATGGGGCGCGGAGCCCATCAAGGGGCTCGATCCCAGGACCCTGAGATCCTGACTGGAGCTGAAATCAAGAGTCAGATACTCAACTGACTGAGCCATCCAGGCGCCCCGCACTTTTATTGAAGTTTTAAAGCAATTCCGTGATCCAAACCAAGGATGACCTTGGTGGCAAATAAGCAGGGTATCTCCTACCTATTCCTAGTTATTCAAAGTCCCACGATGAAGTCCTTCCCTCAGACCTTGATGCTAAATTGTCCAGGGCACTGCTACTGTTTCTGAGCCTCTGAGAGCTTCTGCCACCCCCTATAAGACCGTAGCATCCCTGACTTCCAGTCGAAGCTCATTAGGATTGTTAAGAAGAAAAAAAAATCTGAGGGAAATGGGTAGATTCTGTTCATTTTTTATGCTACTCACTATGGAAGCTTGGCAGCCACAGGCAGGAACAGGGAAAAGGCTTCACACCTTCCTAGAGACGGTGTGGGGCACTCGTGAGGCTGGTTTGCACTCAGTGGATTCCCTTTTTAATAAGCTCTGGTCTATGAATCACATAAATCTCAGCGCTGAGAGCCAATTTTACGGTTTGGTTTGCTTAATAGTCACACAATTAAAATAAGTTGTAAAAAACGGTGATGGTGTTTGCCAGGATAAATATTTAAAAGGGAACAGCTGTAGGAAGATGTAATAATTCAAAGCAGCTCATGGCTCTTTATTTTCAATAAAGGCTGTGGAGGTTGATTCTTAACCAGTGGGGTTTCTTGGCCTCTCCTTGGAATATCTTTGTGCTGTAGCTGCGAGGGTGAGGTAGGACAGAGAGGAGTCAAGTGTGCCTCTGGGAATAGCTGATTCATGACACAGACAGGGACAGGGTTTAGGACGCTCAACTCAAGGGTTGAGGTCACAGAGAGTGAGGGAGACTCAGAGTTGTTACCATCTTCCCTAAACTGGGTTGGGTTTTCTCGTATGAAGTCCTGGTGGTCATATTTTTTAGGTGGCAAATTAATAATTTTCAAAGGGGAAATTTATTGTACAAAGAGATGAGCCTATCTGGGAAGCAAACTTAAGTTCTGTCTCCTCCACTGGACTCCAGGCTGGCTGAGAGGTAGCACTGATGCCAGTTGGTTTTCCTGCTTTGGTATGGTGGTGATGAAGGAGCAGAAGGCTAGCTGAGGACAAAGCACAAGCTGACACCCTGCCACCCTGCCACCCCCCCCACCATCCCCTCCTGGGTGGGATATGTTCGACATTCCTCCAGGAAGCTTCCAACTATTTTAATGTTTATAATGCTTTGCTAGAGGGAAAAACCACCTTAGCTTGATAATAGAAGGACTCCAGTATCCTGGGTCTTCTTTACCATATGAAAGTCCTTTTGCACACCTCCCTTTTTCCTTACCTCCCCAACTCCCAAGTATAGAATCAGCCACCCCTCACACCCCCGTTGCAGCAGCTCTTTGTGCCCACCGGTCTTGTCCTCGTGCTTTAATAAAACCACCATTTTGCACCAAAGACGTCTCAAGAATTCTTTCTTGGTCATGGGCTCCAGATCTCACCCCACCAAACTTCACCTACGTTGCAAAACTATATTCCAGAACAACCTTAGGCTGGGGTCGAAGATCAGGTTGAATGCTGCCTTCCTCTCTTGTACCTCACAGGCCATTTCCTTTATGCCAGGAGAGCTCCTATCCGTCTTCTCTCCTTGTCTGGGAGCTTCTGTCCATGCCTTCTTACCGAACCTTCTTGACTACGCAGCCCACTGTGCTCTCCTTCTCCTGCCTTCAGCTTCTGTCTTGGTCTTGGTGATAGTAAAGGAAAACACTCAGTTGTTCCCATTTCTATGATAGACCGTGCTCTCTGAGAACCCACACTTCTGACAGCAGACGTGGGTTTTCTACACTGGGCAATGAAAGGGTTTCAGTCAAGGACGCAGCCCCACCAGACTGCCCCCCTGCCCCCACTTCAGATGCCAATCCCAAGTCCGGAGTGTCATCTGAGCTTCTGCCTGACCAGCTCTAAATCAGAGCTTCCCAAGGGCCCTCCGCGGGTTTGAGGAGTGTGGTAGAGCAGCTCACGGAACTCAGGAAAACAGTTCAGTGACTGGATTACCCGTTGGTGAGAAAAGGATGTAACTCAGGAACAGCCCAATGGAAGAGATGCATTGAGCAAGGTATAGGGGAAGGGGCGTCGAGCTTCCACGCCCTCTCTGGACACGCCACCCGCCCAGCACCTCCACGTGTTCACCAACCTGGAAACTCAGCAAACCCCATCCTTTTGGGGTTCTATGGAGATTTCCCCACAGAGGCATAATTGATTAGATCATTGGCCATTGGTGATTGAACTCAATCTGTAGCCCCTTCCCTTCCCAGAGGTGGGGGAGGTGCTGAAGGTTTGAATTTAATCCCTGGATTGGTTCCCTTGGCAACCAGCACACACCCTTAGGGGCTTCCCAGCATCACCTCATTAACATAAACTCTGATGTGGTTGACAGGGGATTGTTTGGAGTAACAGGTGACACCTTTATCTCTCTCACCTGTCTAATCCCTTAGGGGATTCCAAGGGTTGGTTTTTTTATTTTTATTTATTTAAAAAAAAAGATTTTATCCATTTATTTGAGAGCCAGAGAACGTGCAAGCACAGGGGTGGGGGTGAGGGATAGGGGTGGAGGGAGAGGAACAAGCAGACTCCAGGCTGAGCGCGGAGCCTGATGCAGGGCTCGATGCCACGACCCTGAGATCAGGACCTGAGCGGAAACCAAGAGCCAGATGCTTAACCAACTGTCACCTATGTGCTCCTAGGAAATTCCAAGGGTTTTAGATCAATGGCAGGAATGGGGACCAAGACCAAAATATATATATTTCTTATTATAAATCACAATATCGCAGTGATAGACGGGGGTGGGGGCTTAGGGAGTGCCCAGATAGCGTAATACCCACAGATGGTAAAAGTCAGGCTTGGGGAGCAAACTGACTCAATACTAAACGCACAGCTGGTGAGTGGGAAAAATCAGACCATAGTCTTGATTAGCCTTCTTTCTGCTGCCTATACCAGTAATTTAGTGAATAATTGTGTCCTGCTCAATTTCTTATACCACTTACAATACAACCAGGCTGTAGTTTTCTTGAATGTAAGGGTCTCGTCTTCAGTCATTTATTTAATAGTATTATTGGCCTGTACTAAAAGCATTTACATGCACTGAATTCATTTAATTCTCTCAGTAATTCTAGAGGGTAGAAACTCTTACTCATCCTGTAGTGGAGGAAACCAAGGGTGAGGTAGCTTACCCAGTATCATGTGAAGAGTGGTGGACCACATGGCCTGGTCTAACTTGTTTCCCAGTTGCAGTGTCTGGGAACTGAAGTCATTCTTCTTGATCCCATCCGAGACCACTAGAGAGTAAAATTGATTGCTGGTGAAATGGAGGAGGGTGGGGCAGCGTGGACAGAGTCTGTTAACAAACTTCAGAAAACATAGCTTCCACCCAACCAAGGTCTCTGAACAGCACCGGTTCCCTTAACGTTGATCATAAACTTCCCTAATCTTAATTCTTGTTATCTTGGGGGATGCTCTCCCACTTTCCACATTTCACTAATGAATAATAGAATAATGGACCAGGAATCAAGTTCCATCTAGTCTTAACATTAGCCATTGCTGAGTGACCTTGGAGAAGTCATTAGATGATGGTGATGGCAGTTGTTTTACCTCTGGGGGGTGTTGAGACTTGAAAACTGATGTGAAGTCTGTGCAAAAATGATGCTCTCGCTATGTGAGTGTAAGGTAGTGTTAAATAATAATGATGCAGGATGACACTGGGGATTCTGGGATCGTTGCCTTGAGCAAGCTCCTTCACTTCTGCGCATCAGCTTCCTGGTTTGTAAAATGAAGGTTTTATGTAATTTACAGGGTTGTTTTGAGGATTAGAGACCGTGGATGTCAAATCCTCGCACAGTGCCAGACACGTGGTAGGAATCCAGTAAATGGTAGCTATTAATAATAACCTGACGACCTGGCTTGGCCGACACTCTCTCCTACCCACATTTGGCAGAACAGCAAGCAAACAAACAACACATACACACACAACGAAAACAGCAATAACCACCACCATCAACCACCCAATCAGTGTGGTCCTCTGAACTCCCCTAAAGGTGACTGCTGGCTCCCAAGTGCACGTGAAGCTAGCCAAATGCCGTTAGCAAAATGGAGGCACAGCCAGATGGAACTCCTTTCCTCCTCTGAGGGACTGGGAGTGATTTCAATGAAGGATGGCTGAGTGCAGACTCACTCCAAAATAGCTTTGACTGCCAAGTGACAGGAGGAGGGAGCCAAATGAAATGGTGGCGGAGAAAGAGGACTGAGGGCTGAGAGCAGCTGGGAAGCAATGTGTCCTTGCTGACTCTTTGATCTTACTCTGCTGCGGAATCACTTTGTTCCTCCTTCTCTCCACTTCAGAGGCCTCTGGGCAGTCAGGTCTGCCCACTCACTCCCGCTGACATATGGACATCCCTTTGGCTTGTTTGGTGCCACGAGGCATTCTCATTAGCTGCTAAATGCTGAGGTGGCCCAGTACACTCCAGAGGCTGTTGTGGATACCTCCTTGCATTGCTGCTCTCAGAAAGGGTAAGAGCCTCATGTGCGAGAGAAGGGAGACACAAGGGAGGAAAAGATTGCTCAGCCCTTTAAGCCGCTGAGTTGACTTTTGTTCTGGTTCCAACTTCCATGAGTTAGCTTGGTCTTTTTACCAGTTTTCCAAGCAACTTCCTGCTATGTGGGTATTATTCAGTCGGTAGATATTTATTGAGCTCTGTTATTGCTTGGCATTATTTTAGGTTGTGGGTGAGGCATACGAGCCCCCTGCCCTTGTGGAGTTTGCATTCTGGTGGGATAGAGACATAATCCATGTGCAAATAAACAAGCTAATTCAAGATAGTGGTAAGTTTAATGAATTCACAGAATGATATGACAGAGTGACAAGAGGTCGGGGGCCGGGGGGATGGCTGTTTATGTCATCCGAGGAAGAAACATTAGGGCTGAGAATGGAATGGTAAGATTGCCATGCTGTTTAAAGTCAGGTTCTGGGCAGAGGGAACCGCAAGGTGCAGGTCCTAACACGGCATGTCTGAGGAACAGAAAGCTCACCACTGAGAACCAGGACGTGGAGAACAAAGGGGAGAGTGTAGCAGGTGAAGTTAGAAGAGAGGTCACAGCATGGGGGCCTATGGATCACATTCAGCCCACATGGTGTTTTTGAGATTTCACTAAAAACAAAAACAATCTTGACTTGTCATGCCTCTTGATAATTAAAAAGACTTGGCCATGCCAGCCCACTACTGAACGATGACAATTGATTTCAATATAGAGCGGTTATGCTCTCCTGCCCTTTCCACCGTCTCCCCCACCTTTAGGGGGGTTTGAGGTCTGTCATTAGCTCGTAAGTAGTAGACATTTGAATCAGCAAAATGCTGAGCACCATGTGAGCTTAATAAGGGCCTGAATTTTTTTTTTCCCCAAGTGTGATGGAAGCGTATGATGAAGGTTTTCAGTGACAGTGACTTGACCTACATTTTTAAAAATCACTCTACTTGTTGGTAACTGATTGTGGCTAGGGTGTGTGTGAGGCAACAGGTAACACTAATGCAAGAGATGGTGGCTAGGACCAGTGGAGACAGAACATAGTAGACAGATTCCGGGCATATTTTAGAGGGAGAGCTGCCAAGACTTGGCTAACGCATTAGATTTGGGTGAGTAAAAGGGAATGAAGGATGACTCTCAGGAGAAGGGTCAAGGCTAGGGATATAAATCGGGAGTCATCAATATATAGGTGATATTTAAACCCACAGGAATGGATGAGATCACTGAGGGAGGAACTATAGATAGGAAATAGAATGCAGAAAAAAAAAATAGAATGCAGAGTTTTGGGATTTTTTTTCCCTGTTCAAATTTAAAGCTTCTCAAGTAATTCCTGACATTATACAGGCTACTAGACTCTTAGTATTAAAAAACAATCTAAAATGATCTTTCCAGCCACCATTCCTACCCATATACTTACTCAAATCCCCCTACACAAACATCCAGCCAAGTAGCCAGTCAATTAATGCATCATCATTAACAGGAAACATACTATTTCCATTAAGGCCTTATTTCATCAGAAAGTGGTTTTTCTTCCTATCAAAATTTTAGGTGAGTATCTGTACCTCCAGAAAAGGACAGTTGAGAGTGAAGGGGGCAAGGCACTGTTCATAATTACACCAAGACAAATGGGACTATGCTGGGCAAACCTTGGAAGTAAAAGCAGCGATACTTGAGTCACCTGTCTCCAGGAGTCAATTGAATGACTTTAAAAATGTTTAAAAGGTGAGATGCCACTTGTCTTGGCAAAATTTAAAATTTGGAGTTAAAAGAAATCTCAAGAAAATCACCTGCTCTAATTACCTCAGTTTCAAAGAGGGAATTCAAGGGCATTAAATTATTAGACTAAAATCAAGTTAGCATGCAGCAGGGGAAGACTAGTCCATCTTCTTCAACTTACGATGGGTTTATTGGGATGTAATCCCATGGTAAGTCCCGATAAACCCATCGTAAGTCAAAAATACCGTACGGTGAAAATGCATCTAACATAGCCCACCCACCAAACATCATAGCTTAGCCTAGCCTACCTTAAACATACTCTGAACACTTACATTAGCCTACACTTGGGCAAAATCTAACACAAAGCCTATTTTATAATAATAAAGTGTTGAATGTCCCATATAATTTATTGACTACTTCCCTCAAAGTGAAGAACAGAAGAGCTGTGTGGGTACAGAATGGCTGTCAGCGTATCGGCTGTTTCAACTTGTGATCATGTGGCTGACTGGGAGCTGTGGCTCACTGCGGCTGCCCCGCATCACGACAGAATGTCATGCGGCCTACCACTGGCCCAGGAAAAGATTCAAATTCGGAATTCAAAATTTGAAGTACAGTTTCTACCAAATGTGTATCACTTTTCCACCATTGTAAAGTCGAAAAATCGTGAAGTAGAACAATTTTAAGTGGGGGACCATCGATAGTAGACATTGCATTTCAGTTTATAAACCCCTTTCACACACGTGTCATGTGACCTGAGGTAGCGTTTTGTTTTTAAAGATTTTATTTATTTATTTGACACAGAGAGAGAGGGAGAGCACGGAGGAAGAGTGAGAGGGAGAAGCGAACTCCCTGCAGAACAGTCAGCCCAATCCAGGACTTGATTCCAGAACCCCGAGATCATGACCTGAGCCGAAGGCAGACACTTAACCCACTGAGCCACCCAGGCACCACCCCCTCCCCGATTATCATCGTTTCGTAGTAGGCTGCACTGAGGTTTAGAGATGTGACTTGCCCAAGATCACTAACCATTAAAATGTAGAGTGGGAACTTGAACCTGTGTCTTGTTTTCTCTCGCCAATTCCCCTGTTCTTCCTATTGCTCCATACTAATCTAGTGATTGTTACTACTACAGGTTTTAGGTCTAAATTAATTTTTCTCCTGGAATTTTAATTCCATAGCCTCCTGCTTCCTGGTTTGTAAAAAGTAGTCATTACTTTCATCATTAAAGGAAATACAAATGTGAAAGCATTTTCCAAGTTGTAAGGGCAAATTTACATTTAAAGGCTAGTTAGTTCAGCTTTTTGTTTCCCTCCAGTTAGGGGGACTACATTAAATTGGTAAGTGAATTAGTGAGAGGATTACCTTTGTAGCATTTATAGCAACTCTAATAAATTGTTGGCTAAATGAAGGGGTCCTCTAAAAAGAGAAGAGTGACTGGAAGAGATCCATGGGACTAAGTCTTACAATTTGGGAACATTGGTGGATTCACAATCTAATGCCAAAACCTATTTGACCGAGCTCAAAGAGGTATAAAGGAGCTCTCCAATGTGTGGAGGATCAGGAAGGATCCACTAATACCTGTAGCTGTTACCACTGATCGAAGATCCAACAAGGATTTCTTTGATTTTGTTCAGGGCCCCACCATTCATTCTCTGGGATACAGAGCATTGGGAACAGAGCTTTCTGTCCCTCCTAAAAACCCAGTGCTGTTTAAACGTATAGTAACATATCTGGCACTCCTTAAACTCTTTAACTGTGTTATAATTAAGGACTCAACCTCAAGGGTACTCAATTGTTAACTTAAAGTTCCAATTCCTTAAGAGCATGGCATTCAAGACCTTCCAAAATGGTTCATAATCTCCCTTTCTAATCATAACTTCCACTGTTGTCAGGAGTGAACATTCTGCTCTAAACTGGTCTGCTACCTCCTGCACAACTTGCTCTTGAAGCCTGTGCTGTCCTTTACTGTTAGCCACAACTGGCTAGTACTTGAACTGTAGCCAGTCCAAACTGAGATGTGCTATGTCAGATAGACCCAGATTTCTGAAATCTAGAACCCCCAAATGTAAATACTTCATTAATGATGTTTAAATATTGATTATATATTGAAAAGGGAATATTTTGGACATATTAGGTAAAATAAATTACATTAAAAATAATTTCATATTTTTTACTTTTTCATGTGGCTCCTAGGAAAATGAATATATGTGGCTTGCACTGTATTTTTTTTTTTATTTTTAAGAGGTTTTTATTTATTTATTTGAGAGAGAGAGAGAGAGCACAAGCAGGGGGAGCAGCAGACTCCCCACTGAACTAGGATCCCCGACGTGGGGCTAGATCCCAGGACCTAGAGTTCATGACTTGAGCCAAAGGCAGACGCTTAATCATCTGAGCCACCCAGGTGCCCCAGCATCGTATTTTTAAATGGACAGTGCTTTGCTAGATCGGCCTAGCCTCTTAAGCCAATGTAAAACAGGGCGTACTACTCAAGCCCACCTTTGTATTTTCTCATTCTAAAATAATAAAGTGATAGATGATAGAAAACTGTGAATATGTGTGGGTTTACACATTTAAGGGAGGCATGCCCTTTGTTATCATATTGAAGTTTGCTATTACCAGTCAGCTGACAGCTCAAGAAAACAGACTTTCTGCCAAAGACAACAAGATAGTTAATACACTCAATTAAGTGTTAGATAACTTCTTTAGGGACCAACACTAAAAAACCCCAAGCCCTTGAATTTCATCTTTATCCCTCCCGTTTTTCTTCTATGTGTCACTAAAATGTTGGCCCTTCCTATGAAATTTTTCAACTTTATTCCTTTACTCTCAGTCCGTAACTAATCGAAGTCTTGCTCACCTTGCTTTTAAAATCTAGTTTCCAAGTAGTCTCCCTGCTTCTTTCTCCCCATCCAATCATTCCATTTTATACACTGCAACTAAAATCATGTTCCATAATTTTTTTTGCAAATATGATTTTTTGCTCAAAAACTTCCGCTTTTCCTACACTGCCGACAGAGAATTCCTTCATCTGGCATCCAAGTGCGGCTTTTTCATGTTATCTCTTGGTACTATTCTCCATAAACCTGGGCTTTAGAGCAACTAGACTTGGTTTATGTAAAGCAAAAGCACTTAGAACCAAGCCTGTCATATATTGTAAAAGCTCTATGTTTTAACTATTATTATTACTACTCACTTTCATTTGAGTATGCTGTATGCATTTCTACCCCTGGAACACTGCTAATCATTTGCATTTGAATATCTTTCACTAGAGGGAAAAGGAGTGATTTAAACAGTCAATGACTGCAACGAGCTAATTGTTACTCCCTGAGAAAACAACTTACCCTCCCAATAATGGACAGAAACTTTGAACCCTACTTTACTATGAAATGTAATAAAATTTAAGACTGGATGAAATAGAAATAAAAGGTAGTATTTCTTTTGTACAATAGATGGTACACTTATGGAATATGGTATCTGAAAAAAACAAAGCCTGAAAAAATATAAATGGGTTCTGGATTTAGGGCCACATGGCTCTCCAAATTTTGGAGTATATTAGAATAACCTGGGAAGTTTTCAAAACTAAACAGATGCCTGGGCCCCATTCCAGATTTATTGAATCTCTAACACTAGGCCTTGGGTACACAAGTTTTTTAAAAGCTCCAAGGTGATTCATTTGCACCTTTTCAAAAGCTTGGTGGGTGATCTTCATGTGCACCTACATCCAAGAATTACTGGTTTAATCAAGAGAAATATATATATATTATTTTTTTCCCCCACCATGTTCTCCTAGTGCATGTTTTTGAAACAGAATACTTAGAGACCTGATATGCCGAATGACTTACGTGTTTATGAATAGTATTCTTGAAAAAAAACAAAAACAAACAAACAAACAAAAAAAACCCTCCTCCACCTTCCTGCAAAGCTCTCTTTGAGTTGACTTAGGGGATCAGAAAAGAAAAAGCCACACATATCCCAAATACCACACTTGGTTTTCATCTAAAAGCTTGTCTGTTGGCTTGGCTTCTACTTATTTATAAATTTCAAAACAGAATTACTTAAGTAAATATATATTTAACTATATATAATATTTACAGCTTACAGATTTGACAATTCAAAATTATACACTTAAGTAAATGTGTGAAAAAGTTGACAGTATATAATAGTTCAAAAATTTCAAAAACAACTTTACCTCAAAAATATTTTACACCGATTTTCAAAAGTGCTATCTTCACAGGCTCATTGTATCTCAGCAACCCAGTTAGGTAATCAAATGAAGTAACCAGTATCCTATCCAGAGACAGCACTTTTGGTACCATTGTAGAGGGTATGAAAATCTTGGGTCTTGGAAACCCTATAATAAAGCCCCTTTTACCCTCCAATCCTGAGACAACAAATCTTGTAGTTCTCCTTCATCATCGCTGTCAACATTCTCCTCTTCCTTTTTCTGAAGTTCTTTTATAGTCAGAACCTCTTTAAGCTTATTTTTTATTTCATCCTGGCGATTCCGAAGCTTTTCCACCCGACGGTAACATTCTATCTGCTCATCGATCTCCCCAATTTGCCGGTCCAACCGTCCCTCCTCATCCTCTTCAGCAACTATGGCTTCGGAAATGGTATTGACCTGTCTCATGGCCTTTTGAAATTCGTCCCACTCTTTGTCCATCTGATCCTTTGGGGCATCAACCTTTCGTACTCTAGCGTCTATCTCAGGGTCGTCAAAAAAGCCTTCCGGTAATGCTTCCGCTGTGTTTTCTCTCCTTTCCACGACTTTTTCATGTATTTCTGCTTTCTCAATTGACCCTGAATGAGGAATTAAAGGGGCCTTGGGAGGATTTGTATCCGAGAAACCGCTTGGCAGCATACCACTTGTTGCCTCTCTCGAGGAGGAAAGCGAGTGTTCCCTGCCCTGTGCGTCGGGCGGCTCCTTGCTGGTGTCCCCTTTTTTCCCTTCTCCTCCCTCTTCCTCCTCCTCGTCTTCCTCATCTTCATAATCAGGGAGTAAACCAAGTCCCGACGCCTTACTGAGGGTCGCTCTGGCGGACTCCTTCCCTGTTCTGTCAAAGTTGGCGGGCAAAGCGGATGTGGAGGGCTGTACCTGAGGCAGCGGGGAGGCCTTGGGTCTTTTGGCATCTTGGCCATCCGCATCCGGCGCCTTCCTCTTGGCTGACTGAGGCACTGCGCTGGAGGACGGACCCTGGGTGGTTTCCTTCGCGCCTTTCAGCTCGGCCACTTTCTCACGGTGCTGTTTTCCCAGGACGTGAGTCTGCCATAGGAGCTCGCTCTTCACCGGGGTGTTACACAGGGCACAGCTCAGCTGCCCCAAACGGTTGTACTTCGCAAACGGAGATTCTATCCGTTTCCGATTGGTGCTCAGACGCTGCTTCTCCTTCATCAACCGCCGCAGTTCGTCCTGATTCACCACTCGCTTCCCAGCCGGAGTGCGAGCGGAGGTGGAAGACGCCATCTCCGCGCCCGGACCCAAGGCGCTTCTGGGTTCAGTGCGGGCGAGACCTGGTAACGTCACTTCCTGTCGCGACGAGGATTGGCTGAAGCTCCGGAAGTCGGGCGGTGGCGCCGGGATTTCTCTCGAGATCCGCTTTGAAGCTGTTTTTAGCTGCCGGGTCGCGCACTCAGTGAGGCAATGGCTGCGATCAAGGCAATAAACTCCAAGGCTGAGGTGGCGCGGGCCCAGGCGGCCTTGGCTGTCAATATATGCGCCGCCCGAGGGCTGCAGGATGTGCTGCGTACCAATTTGGGGCCTAAGGGCACCATGAAAATGTGAGAGGGCCCGGCGGTTGGAGCGACGGTTAGGGCCGGGGGTTTGTTGGGTGTCGTGGAGCGCTGTGAGGCAGACGTTCCGCGAAGAGCCTGGAGCGACGGGATATTCTCGTTCTCATTCCTGCCCGGAGGTCACCCCTGGCCTGAGGCGGGAGGACAGCCTCCGGAGGAAAGGGCCCCGAGTGAAGCTGTGACACCCCCACTGCCCCACTTTCGTTAGCGTTCGTGTGCAATTGAAAGTCAGTTCATGTGGTGTCTCTTCAGAAGCATAAGCCATTTAACTCCCCTGTTCTTTGAGACTGTATGCCCTTAGTTCGGGTTTTGTTTGGCAGTGTGTTGTAGTGGTGCGGGCACACAGGCCTTGGAGCCCAACAGGCATGGGTTCAACTCCCAAGTTCCCTTCTAACTGTGCGTCCTTAGGCAAGTTACTTGAACGCTCTGTGCCTACACTTCTTCCTATCTATTCACCCTTTCAGCATATATTTACTTAGCACCACCATTTTCTTTAGAAGAGTGAAGAAAAGAGGGCTAAAATGTTTAAGAGAAGAAATACATTCTAAGGAGAATGAGCAAAATTAATATTAACGGTAAAAGAGAGCTTTTCGATACTAACTGGATGCTGGAAACAGAAAAAAAAATATAAAATTATTATATTGAGGAAAGGGACTAATTGCTGATAGGAGTAGGGAGGAGAAACCTCTCAGATGACAGATTTTTGATTAGAATCTTGAAAGATAAGTTAGAGTTCACCAGTTGGAGAAGGGAGTAAAGGCCTTCTAGTAACTTCAGGAACAAGAAAGCCCATTGGTGTAAACCCAACAGAAATGAAAACAAACGATGTATTAAGGGAGCCACAAGATTTTCCCACAAGATCTCATTTGGTAGCTGTGGCAGGAAAAATAGACATAAGCTGGATTGGGAAAGGTGAACTACATCATTGCTAAATAGTCCAGATTTTACCTTGAAGGTGATGGAGAATGTAAAATTCATTGAAAGATTTTTGATCAGGGAGCTGACTGAGTCTCATTATTTTTTAGAAATAAATATAGTGGGGGGGGGTAGATTCAAATTCAGAGATACCAGGATGCTGTCTAAGTAGTCCAGGCTAGAGATATTGATGACAGTGGACATGGAGGGGAGGGGGTGGATTAAAGAAATACTTAGGGATTTAGGTTGTAGAATTAAAAGAACTTGACGATCTAATAAATATGAGGGATGAGGGAAAAAACTTAATTTGAGTGAATGAATGGTACATACTACCAAAATAAAAAACCTGCAGGAAATTTATAGTTTTGTAGACTTCCAAGTATCCTTTGACCAAACTTATGCTCATAACTCATCAATTTCTCTTAAACTTGTAAATGCTCCATTTGGAATGAAATCATCATAGCAGTCCATATGGGAAGAAGTGAATCTGTAGGCTGCACATGGTGGTGATTACCATGGTATTGCCCCATGGCACTTGGAAGTTTTGAAGCTCAGTTCCTTATATTAAGGATAGTGAGTGGCAAGAACTGAAAATGTCTTGCTTGACTGTTGCCATATGAGGTTAATAATATCACTGTTTTCTGAACAGGCTTGTTTCTGGTACAGGTGACATCAAACTCACCAAAGATGGCAATGTGCTGCTCCATGAGATGGTGAGCTGATGCTGCTGACTTTAATAAATCTTAATAAGCCTAGAACATAGTACAGATTGTATATCTTTAAACCAAGGCTATCAGTTAAATACTGCAGTCATGAGTTACACTTGTTGGGTTAGACCTTAATAAAAGATGATTTTGATTGTTTTCAAATCTTTATAGAGTCCGAGTAATAACGTAGGGATACTTCCAAATTTGTTACATCTTTTAAAAGCACTGAATTATGTTGTTTGTAATATGAAAATATAAAAAATATCCTTTGCAATTTTAGTAAATATATTCATCTTAGAGACTGAAGGATTTGATCTTATTTTGGAAATGTCATTGTATTCCAAAGCAAAGACTCTTACAAAATGTTCAAACCTCATTAGTTCTCAATTGAAAAAATTTGGTATTGACATTTATTAAGTATCGATAATAAGAATTTGTGAACTTGTAGAATGAAGCTTATTTCTTAATTTTATTCTTGGCCCTTAGGTTATCTTGTTTTCATTGGGCTATTTTTTTTAAAATCTCATTCTCTTTTTTAATCTGTTGCTTACTTTTTCCAGCAAATTCAACACCCAACTGCTTCCCTGATAGCAAAAGTAGCAACAGCCCAGGATGACATTACAGGAGATGGTACTACTTCCAATGTTCTAATTATTGGAGAGTTACTAAAACAAGCTGATCATTATGTTTCTGAGGTATTCGCGTTTTACAGAATTCACATTCATGTGATACTTTACTTTGGGAAATTGTTGTTTTCACTAGTAAAATGGTTTAATTTTAGAGGGCAAAAATAATTTTTATCAAGATACTTTTGGACAATTAGAAATAATCACGAACTTTTTTGCCAAAATAATGCCTTTCATTGGAATTATATCCCACTTTTTTAAAAGAAATATTTAAGGTATATAAGAAGGTAAAAAATTAGCCATCTACCCCTGAATAATGGCCAAAAAAAGAAAACATCACGGATAAAGTTGAAACCAAATTATGCACCTTTTAAAAAAATAACTGGAGAAAAATAATTGAAGGTTTTTCACACCGTGTATTTACCTATCTTTCTAGTTTTATTTTCCTTACAAATTATCTACTCTAGTGAAACTCCTCCACGCTGCTCATTAGCCTCTGAAATCACTGTATACGTTTCTACCTAAGTGCCTTTGTTGAATCTGTATTCTTTTCTTGGCATTACTTATCTGTCTTCTTTGATTAAGTATTTGAATGTTTCCTTTCTTTCAAGGACCATTTCAGCAAAGCATTACTTGCTCAAAGTGCTAGAATTATTACTTCTTTGCGTTTCATTTAGTATTGGGAATTGTCTAATGATTCAGTACCTGCAACGTACCTCATTTAGGATTCTTTTGGCTGTAGCAGTAGAAATTTGACTAAAAATCATTTAAACAATAAATTATCTCCCACGACAGAACATCCAAGTTTGGTTGATTAAAAAATTCTATTAGTCATCAAGTACCCTGGTTCTTTCTGTCTCTTAGCGCCTCCGTTTATAGTGCTTTTTTGTGGTAAGGCTTATTTCCATCCTGATTATATGACTGTCAGAGGGAATTAGGAATACCTGCTTCCTTTAGTAACACTCAGGAGGGACGTGCAAGAGAGAACCATTTGCCCAATTATGGAATAAAATTTCTTCTTTACAATACGATTGAGCCAACTTTGATCTGTGTCCATCCTAAATCAATAACAGGTTTTTGGGGAATTGACTTAATCTAATAAGGATCCACCCTTTGAGTTAGCTAGAGAGGGTAGCTTCCTCTGAAGACTGGAGGAAGAGATAACCTAAACAAAATTAGGGTTTTGTTAGGGAGAAAAAAGTTTGGGAAAAGGTAGATGCTGACAGACACTGACATAATAATGAAACTGTGGCAGTATAGTGATAGAGCTAGGCACAATATATGATAGAAATACTGAGGAGGGAGGGATATCCTAAAGTAGACTGAATTACAAAGCACTTTCTGGAGGAAGTAAGACCTGGGTTAAATCTTCAGGATGAGAGGGAGTGAGCCAGAGGAAAGAGTGAGGGGTAAGGAGAACGACATTCCAGTCAGAAGGAACAACATGAGCAGAGGCACAGAGAAGAGAAGCAACGTGGTATGTGTGTAAAGCTACAAGCATTTTGGTGTTGGCAAAGTTTAAAGTGATGTGGACGGGCGCCTGGGTGGCTCAGTTGGTCATTGGGCTCCCTGCTCAGCGGGGCCTCTGCCTCTCCCTCTCTCTCTGCCCCTCTCCCATACTCATGTGTGCGCTCTCTCACATAAATAAATAAACAAACAAACAAATAAATAAATACATAAATAACATCTTTAAAAATAATAAAGTGATGTGGACAGTAATGAAAGCCTGGAGAAGTAGGTGGGAGCTAGATCACAGAGGGCATGTAGTATGCTAACCAAGAAGAATGTTCACGTTAATGTATTAATTACTGATACGGTCAGATTGGGATTTTAAAAATTTGGGTGACAGTTTTAAGGGAGTCAAGACTGGGAGATCATAGTAGTCCAGATGACAAGTCGTGAGATCCTAGACTGAGACCACGTTTTGAAAATGGTTCATAACACAGGCTCTAGAGTCAGGCTTTGCAGGTTTAAATCCTGGTTCCACCTCTTACTATCCTGGTAATCTAAGGCAAATTACATTATCCCTATAAATCTCCATTTCCTCATCTGTGAAACAGAAATAATACCCACTTCATAGTGTTGAGAGGATGAATTAAATAATACATGTAAAGCCTTTTAGATTAGTACCTGGCACAAATGCTCAATAAATGTTAACTTTATTTATTTTTTTAAATGTTAACTTTAAAAAATTGTTGTAGGACTGATGTAAAAGAATGTAATTTATCCCCCAAGGGGAATAAATTAGACCCAGTTCCAGCTTTCAATAAGTTTATGTATTTTTTCCAGGATAAACAATATTTTTAAAAAAATCATTTTGTTATAATGTCAGACCTAAAGAAAAGTTTCAGGAATAGTCCAAAGAATAACATTTCTCTCTCAGACATATGCATATATATGGTGTATGTATATATATGTATGTACATATTTTTTTCTAAATAATGTAAGTTGCAGACGTGATCTTCTAAATATTTTAGTGTATATTTCTTAAAACCAGGATATTCTCTTATGTAATCACAGAATAGTGATCAAAAACAGGAATTAGGGGCGCCTGGGTGGCTCAGCCATTAAGCGTCTGCCTTTGGCTCAGGGCGTGATCCTGGTGTTCTGGGATCGAGCCCCACATTGGGCTCCTTCGCTGGGAGCCTGCCTCTTCCTCTCCCACTCCCCCTGCTTGTGTTCCCTCTCTCACTGGCTGTCTCTCTCTCTCTGTCAAATAAATAAATAAAATCTTAAAAAAACCAGGAATTTATATTAACATTGACACATTGTTATAGTAGTATAACCTACAGATTTTATTCCAGTTTTATAATTTTTCCCAACAGTGTTCTTTATAGCAGAAAAAAAATCTAGGCTGATCTATTGCATTCAGTTATCATATCCCTTTAGTCTCCTTCGAATTGGAATAATCTTGAACTGTCTTTGGTGTTTTATGATATTGCTACTTTTAGAGTATAGGCCAATTATTTTGTAGAGAGTACTTAATTTGGATTTGACTATTTTATCATAATTAGACCCAGGTTATGAACTTTTGGCACGAATACCATAGAAGTGCTTTAGTGTTCTTAATGCATTGTATCAGGAGGCACATGATGCCTGTTTGTCCCATTACTGTTATGTTAACATTTGGTGAAGGTGGTGTCTGTCTGTATTTTTCTCCAAATCAGTGTTCATTCTTTTCCTCTGCATTAAAAAGAGTCTTTTCTTTTGTGCCCATTCAGAAGGGTACCACATGACAGTGTGTCATAATTCTTGGAAATAAGGAGGACTATTATAGTTTTTTGTACTGGACCTAAAATTTTTCTGTAAGTTTGAGATTGTTTTAAATATGAAGCACTGAAAAGTTACTTTTATAAGTTATATACATACACATATTTAGTGGCATTGATGTGGGTAATATTACTTTTTCTGGATATACCTGTTAATAGGAGAAGGTGGTTCCTTTTACTTTATAATTTTTAGTTTTATGTTGATGCCATAGGGCCTGCACCCTAGAATAATAGCTGAAGGATTTGAAGCTGCAAAGATAAAAGCGCTTGAAGTTTTGGAAGAAGTTAAAATTAACAAAGAGATGAAAAGAGAAATCCTCTTAGATGTGGCTAGAACATCTCTACAAACTAAAGTTCATGCTGAATTGGCTGATGTGTTAATAGAGGTATGTGACTGAACTTTTGCATTCAGAATGAGTATAGACTAATGCATGATGATATTTTTCTTTTTTCTATAAGATAATCAACCACTGCATGTGGTGGTTTTGTACGTGAAATAAAATATGGAAGACAAATATTTATAGACTTATTTAGAGACTAGACTTGATTGGTCAGAGCAGTATATGTTTTTCAAAAGTGTCATATTAAACCTGCTTTTAAGTTACTGTGAAAGTTAGAGGAGGGGCTTGGCTGCCTGTGGGTCATCTCTTGTGGATGCCATTGGGGTGATGTGCTGGTGTTAGAAGTCCATAGTTATGCGAGGTGACACACAGGGAAGTGGTTAAGCTTACCACTTTAATGAAGCATGATTAATCTGATAGATAATATTTACATCTGGCAAATGCATATTTGTTTTGTTTATTTCTAAAGGTAAAATGTATGTAATATAAGGACAAGACTGGATATTTTGAGAAGGCTTTTATCAGGTGGCTGTAGTTTGATATCACCATTATTCCTCAGCTTTATATTTTTCAAAACTTGAATATATTGGTTTATCAGGAATGATGAATTTATAACCAAAATCACAAGACATTGACATATAAATCAGAATGCTCTCTTGCTAATTTACTTCGGGAGATATAAATGACAAATGGGCTGGAACACCCGAGTTGTTTCTGGTCGATTCCCCTTACCGCTAGAAAAACCTACTTGGCAAATCAGATTAAGATCAGACAATTTCTTGCTCAACAGAGTTCAAATAAAGACTGCAATATTTTCTCCTGTTGGAGTACATATATCAGGTGACCCAGAATCTTCACATTATCTGGTTAAGGCCTCCATTCTCTTGGAGTTCTAGAAACACTGATATTCTCATTATCCAATAGTTTTTGTCATTAGTTCCTATTAGGCTCCAAACCCCAATATCATGTTATCTCAGATAAAGTTTTCTAAGGTATAGTTTTTTGCTTTATTTACATTTTAGGATGGTTATACTGTAGCACTTAATTTCTGTAATTAGTTGTTTTCATATTGCTTTCTGAGCTAAGCAATAGGATGTATTGTACCATGCTTCTCAAATTATATATCCCTGGGGATAGGTGGCAGAATATGTGAGACATGTCTTTCTAGAGTGTCAGTTTTACTTTGCAATTTTGGGGAAAGGCGTTACTTGCACATTAAAACAAACACGTGTATTATGGCATGATGTGGAAACTTCGTGATAAAACACAAAACTTAAGAAATTTCATGTTGGTATAACCAGCAAATTTTAACTCTTACCTTATAATACATTTCCTTCTTTTCCATTAATACGTTCTTTGGTGGAAAAGTTTGAGTAGTATTGATAGTAGAAAGAGTAGTAGCTGGGCAGTTGAGAACTGAATTCTAGTCCTGGCTCTGCTACTGTCTTTTAGACTTTGTTTTAAGACTGTAGCAAAAACAACTACTACTAGTAGTACTACTACTATTACTGCTACTACTACTTCTCCTCCTGCTCCTTCTCCTCCTCCTCCCCCCGCCTCCTTCCTCTTCTTCAGACAGAGTGTGAGCTAGTGGGGGTGGGGGGAGCAGAGGGAGAGGAAGAGAGAATTCCAAGCAGGCTCCACGTCCAGTGCAGAGCCTGATGTGGGGTTCGATTCCAACACCTTGAGATCATGACCTGTGCTAAAATCAAGAGTTGGATGCTTTACCAACTGAGCCACCCAGGTGCTTCTAAGACTGTAACTTCTTAAAGTTAAATCAGAGTTTACTTATCTGTGAAATGAAGGATTTGGGCCTGATGATCTCTGAAGTTCCTTTAGGTTCTAAGGTATCCATTGGCATTGGTTATTACTGGTGTCCATGATGAAGTGACCCTTGTTGGCCTTGCCCTGTATTTTGAGGCCTGAAGCCCTTTATCTGCTTAGTCTGGTGATTACTTGGGCCAGTGGTTTCTTTAAGTAGACCAATAATTTACTGTTCTCATTTGCTTCTCTTTCAGGCTGTTGTGGATTCTGTTTTGGCTATTAGAAGACCGGGTTATCCTATTGATCTCTTCATGGTAGAAATCATGGAGATGAAGCATAAATCAGAAACAGATACAAAGTAAATTACATAAACTTTGACAATACATAGATTCTAGGATATTTGGTTTAGTTCAGATGTTTTTTCATTAATTTCCTTTTATTTAACATCAGTCTATTAATTCAACATATATTAATTGAATACTTAACCTGAGCCAGTCATTATTTTGGGTGCTAGGGATGAAGAGTAAACAAAACAGAATTTCTTTCTCCAAGAAGATTTTGTTTCTAGTTGAGGGAGGTAATAAATACATAGTGATAATAAAAACTTGAAGAAGATAGAGTGACTATGTGAGAGCATGTGTGTGATTTTAGAATGTTCAGGGAAGGTCCTTATAATAGTAAACTAAACTAGAGAGCTAAGAAGGTGGCTGAAGAAGTAAGGGAGCTAGCTGTGTGCATATCTGGAGGAAGAGTGTTCTAAGCTAAGGAATAATGGTTGAAAAGGCCCTGAGGCACAAGTGTGCTGGGGTGTTCCAGAGTGCCTGGAGCACAGGAAGAGGAAAGAGGAGTAGGAGATGAAGTTGGAGAGGAAAGAAAGCCAGACAATTGTCTGAATATGTATGTCCTCAGAGTATGTAGCATCTTGTTGATTTTGGACTTAATGAATTTTAAACTTTCTATTGTGGAAAATTCTAAACATATGTAAAAGTAGAGAGAAAAGAATAGTGAACTCCTATGTACCTGTCACTCATCTTTATCAATTTTCAACATTTGGCTTATCTTATTTTTCCTTTTATTTCCTTATATATTCCTTTTTCCTCCCTCCTCCTTGCCCCAAACCTGGATTATTTTGAAGCCAATCCAGATATCATTATTTCATTTGAAAATACATTCTTATTTATTTTAACATATATGTGTGTGCTTGTGGGCATCTTTATTTACCTATTTCTTGAAGTTTTATTTGGTTTTTCTTAAATCTGCCATGGCACTTTTTATGGTGTCCTGTTCCCTGCAGATCTTTATAAACCTGCCTTACATGTGTTTGTTTTTTTTTAAAGATTTTATTTATTTATTTATTCGACAGAGATAGATACAGCCAGCGAGAGAGGGAACACAAGCAGGGGGAGGGAGAGGAAGAAGCAGGCTCATAGTGGAAGAGCCTGATGTGGGGCTCGATCCCACAACGCCGGGATCACGCCCTGAGCCGAAGGCAGACGATTAACCGCTGTGCCACCCAGGCGTCCCAGCCTTACATGTTTTTAAACATATAGTCATATCTGATAATTATAGTATTTGAAGTTTTGGCTTGTCTGTTTCTGGTGTTTATTATATTTTGCTGGTTCTCCCTAACCGTGTTTTGTTTCTATATGTGCCATTCAATGTGTTTGAAAAAAGTATTTGTAGAAATAATTTGAGACCTAGGATGAAGGTCCATTTTTGCACGGAGACTTTGAATTTGCTGCTACAAGGATCCCAGGGAATATTTTATTTTTTATTTTTATTTTTTTAAGTTGTCTCCATGCCCAGCATGGAACCCAATATGGGGCTTGAGCTCACGGCACTGAGATCAAGATCTGAGCTGAGGGGGAAGAGTCTAGGCGCTTAGTCAACTGAGCCACCCAGGTACCCCAGGAAATGCCTTAAATTAAATCCACAGCTTGAGGGCTTTGTTTGTTTGTTTGTTTTTGTTTTTAATATCCAGCTAATTCTTTTTTTTCTAAAAATTTATTTATTTTAGAGAGAGAGAGAGCGCACGCACACATGTGAGTGGGAGGAGGGGCAGAGGGAGAGGGAGAGACAGAATCCTTAAGCAGACTGCCTGCTGAGTGTGGAGCCTGATGCAGGGCTCGATCCCAGAACCCTGAGATCATGACCTGAGTGGAAATCAAGAGTCGGCTGCTTAACCAACTGAGCTAGGCGCTCCTATCCAGTTAATTCTAACTGCTGGTTGATGTAAGGGCTGCTTGCTTCTAGTTCATCCTTCTGGTTTATACCCTGAGTATGTACCCCTTTGGGGTTCCTATTTAATGGGAAAAGTGTCTCCTATTAGACCCTCTACCTTGGATGAGCCCCGAGCTTTTAATTCTGTCCCCTTCTCATTGTGAGGTTGTTGAAAACAAAGTTCAAATTTTCCTGAATTATTTAATGACTTTAGAATAAGAGTGCCTGCAGTTCTTTTCTTATCCCTTGGAGTTCATTTTCTTTACTGTTTTATAGCTCTTTAATATTTTTTTTTTTTTAGAGAGAGTGAGCGTGTGTGCATGCACGAGCCAGTGAGGGTTGGATCAGAGGGAGAAAGAAGATGTTAAGCAGGCTCCACGCCCAGCATGGAGCCTGATGCAGGGCTCAATCTCACAACCCTGAGATTATGACCTGAGCTGAAATCTGGAGTTGGATGCTTAACTGACTGAGCCACCCAGGTGCCCCAGCGTTTTTGTTTTTAGCCCAGAATTTTTAGTTGCTTTTGGTGGTAGGGTTTGGTCCCAAATAGTCTGCCATTGCTGAGGGCAAAGCAGTTCTTGATTTATATTTCAGAAGGATCTCTTTGGTTGTTGTGGAGAGAATGCACCATGGAGCAGGGCACCTCCCAGTGCAAGAGAGAAGCAGGAGGCCAGTCAAGAATCTGTTGTAATTCAGCTGAGGGATGAAAACAGTTTAGATCAGGGTATACTTAGAAGAAGGAGCAACAGGATCTGTTGATGGTTCAACATATAATGTGACAGATAAAGAGTGAAGGATATCTCCTGGGTTTTTGCATGGAGCAGCTGGAAAAGGGGAAGTACCATTTCTTGGGATGGAAAAGACTGGGAGGAAAAGATTTGGGGAAATAAATCAAGAGTTTAGTTTGGGAAATGTTATGTTTTAGATGCCTATTAGGCATCCATGTGGAGATGTTGATTAGGGAGTTGGAGAGGTGTGTCTGGAGTTTAGAACAGAGGTCTGATCTGGAAATATATTTGGGAGTTATCTGTGTGTAGGTGACTTAAAGCCTGTGAGAGGTAATGAGACCATCTGGGAAGTGAATATAGATAGAAGAGGAGGTTTAAGGTTGAATGCTGGAAGCTCTGATGTTTAGAAATTGAGAAGACAATGAGGATTCAACACAGGAGCCTGAGAAGGAGTGGTCACTGGTAGGAGGAAAACCAAGAGAAGCCAGTGTCCCAGAAGCTAAGAGAGGGAAATGTTTCAAGGGGAGAATAATCAAATACATCATATGCTGCTGAAACTTTGAGCAAATTGTTGCGGATTGAAAATTGACCGTTAGATATGGAAAGCATTTAATGTTTTTGGTGGCTTTAATGAGAACTGATTCAATAAAGGAGTAGGTATGAAAGTCAGACTGAAGGTGGGCTCCAGAGGGAAGGGTTAGGGAAGAAGTGAGGATGTAAGCTTACACCACTCCAAGGAAGTTAACAGAGAAATGGGGCAGTAGCTAGATATGGGAAAAGACTTAAAGGAGAAGCATTCTTAGTTTAAAGGGGAATTATCATGGCAAGTCTGTATCCTGACGTGAATGCTCCTGGAGGCAGGAGGAATCGATGGCAGTTGGGGGAATGGGGGCATTGCTGGAGCAGAGAGGAGAAAGGGAGTAGGAGGAGCTATGGGTATGCAGAGGAGCATGGGTAGTTCATTCATAGGAGTACACGGTTCAGGCTCAAGTGCAGGTGGGTTGGTGGAGGTAGTGATGGGACAGTGTTTGTATCTTCTCAAAGCAGCAGGGTCATTTGCTGAGAGCAAGAGGGGGAAAGAATGGAGACTTGAAGAGTGATGAATACCGAACATATCGTTTGCTTGTTTCTTCCTAAATATCTTCATATATTAGGAGTTGGAGTAATTAGATTAAATTTTTGTAGTTAGATTAAAATCAGTAGTTAGGTTAAAAATTCGAAAACTTCCTTATAATCATGTTTATTTTAAAAATTATTTCTTTACTTTAATGTAGAACAAATACTGGTTATAAAAGATTCAGAAGTAGAAATACCAGTCCCTAACTGGGTATAAATGAAGTTTAAAAAGTTATGAAAATATTTACTCTTGAAAGAAAATTTGGAAAACAGGAAAAAACCGTCTCCCACCCCTCCAAATTATCTGTATTCCTACCGCCCAAGCATAAGTTTACTCTAGGTTCCTTTCATTTTTTTCTTGTCAGTACCAAGGTGCTTATTTTTTAAAAGAATTGTTATAATCATGCTTTATAGGTAGTTTGTTGTTCTGTGTTTATCAGCTTACCTCTGTAAATATCTTCCATGTCATTACATAGTTTTCATGACCACCAAATATTGGGTCATTTATTTGCTGAACAATGCCCTATTGTTAGACATTTAGGTTAACAATTTTTGGTTCCATATAATTATTTTGAACAAATGTTTCTAAGAAACTCATTGTGTGCCTACCTTTCATTACTTGACCAGCTGTGTCATATGTTTGAGCCACATAATTTAGAGAATAATTCTGGGTTGACTTTTCACTGTGACTTCACAGTCACGCTGCGTTAAAGTAGATTTTCTTTTCCAATTTTACTAATTATATGTTAGGCTTAAAGTTGGTGCAAGGAAACAATTACTCAGAGTAAGAAACATTACATATTTTAATAGATTGATCAGAGGATTAGTTTTGGATCATGGTGCCCGTCATCCAGATATGAAGAAGCGAGTGGAAGATGCATTTATCCTTATTTGCAATGTGTCACTGGAATATGAAAAAACGTATGTGGCAGTTATTCTTTGTAAATTTTGAAATTATATTTTCTAAAAGTGTTTTTAATTTTGATTAACTGATTTAGAGAAAGAGAGGTGGAGGGGGCAGAGAGAGAGAGAGAGACGGAATGAATCCTAAGCAGGCACAGGGCTCGATCTCATGACCCTGAGATCATGATCTGAGCCAAAATTAAGGGTTGGGTGCTTAACCAACAGAGCCACCCAGGCGCTCCCTAAAAGTGTTTTTTAATCTCTTTCTTCCCTCCCAAACTTTTAGTGTAAACTCTTACCTTTCCCTCTTTTTTCCTCCGCCTTTACTAGCTTGTTTTTATTAATCTTTTAGAGAGGTGAGCTCTGGTTTCTTTTATAAGACTGCTGAAGAGAAAGAGAAATTGGTAAAAGCTGAAAGAAAATTTATTGAAGATAGAGTACAAAAAATAATAGACTTGAAAGACAGTGTCTGTGCTCAGTCCAATAAAGGATTTGTTGTCATTAATCAAAAGGTGAGAAAGAAAGTTCAGATTTTAATTATTTGTAAATATTTTTCAGCATTTCTTGTAGTGTGGTCTGTGGATTCCTGGGAGTCCCAAAGACCATTTCAGGGAGTCTTTGAAGTTAGAATTATTTTCATAATAATAATAATGCCTTTGACATTGTGTCCACATTTGCAATGATCATGCAAAAGCAGTGCTAGGTAAAGCTGCTGATACCTCAGTACAGATCAAAGCAGTAACGCCACACGGTACTAGTAGTCATTATATTCTTTATTGTCACACTATCACACACTTGCAGTTTAAAAAACAAAACAGAACGGCAGTTTCATTTGAGAATCTCTCTTTTTTAAAAAGATTTATTTATTTATTTGAGAGAGAGTGAGAGAGAGTGTGCGTGTGAGCGGGAAGAGGGAGAATCCCAAGTAGATGCCCTACTGAGTGCAGAGCCCGACATGGGGCTCAATCCCATGACCATGAGGTCATGACCTGAGCTGAGTTCAAGAGTCAGACACCCAACCGACTGAGCCACCGTGCGCCCCAATTTGAGAATATCCTGAAGTGGTAAAACTTATTAATTAAATTTTGATTAAATATGCATCCTCTTATAATTCTGTGTGACAGAGTGTGAAATCTGCATATCAAAATATTGTTGTCTTGGGGGTGTTTGGGTGGCTCAGTTTGTTAAGCGTCCCATTCTTGGTTTTGGCTCAGATCATGATCTCACGGTTTTGAGATTGAGCACTGTATCAGGCTCTGCACTGAGTTGAGCATGGAGTCCGCTTGGGATTCTCTCATTCCTCTCCCTCTGCCCACCCCCAGTATACCCCCCCCCGGCAACCCCCCCCCACGATCACTCTCTCTCAAAAAATAAATAAATAAAGTTTTTAAAATATGGTTGACTTGAGGGAAAATTCTTGTGTAATTGAGTTGCAAGCTGAACTAGCCACTTTTTTCGTGGAATGCCATTTTTACTTTAAAGAGTAACTGGCTGGCAGGGGTGCCTGGCTGGATCAGTCAGTAGAGCATGCAACTCTTTTCTTGGGGTTGTGAGTGCAAGCCCCATTTTGGGCAGAGAGATTTACTTAAAAAAAAAAAAAGAATAACTGACAGAAAAACTGGTTATTTTGACATGGGTATTTGGCAGGCTTTTCTCAAAAAGGAAGAAGTGGTTTGTCACTTCAAGGAAAACAACTGACAGTATTTGTTGCCAGTAACTTTGAGCTTTCAAGCCAAAACTAAAATTTTGGAAAACTTGTATCTGCTGCTGTGAACTTGACTGCTTTCCAATACTTAAAGGACTTTTCTGATAATATTAGTGGTGATATTAGCAAATGTGATATTTTTGATACTATATACCCAGGAAATGTATCAACATTTGGAAGCTCTGCTTAACATAGTGAAACACTGTTTTCTAAATGACTGAAAAATGTATGATTTAATAAAGTCATGCATGGGCAAATAATACATTCAAAGTGTAAGACAAATGGATTTTAATATGAAAGATTAGGAAAAGTTTATTAATAGGTTCCATATTTCAAATTGACACTAACCTTTAAGAAACTATCATTTATTCAGTTTTGATACAGTGTCAAAGAAGAATATCCACATTTATCTGAAAAGGCTATTAAAATATTTCTCTGTTTTCCAGTATATATTTGTGTGAGTCCAAGTTTTCATAATATACTTTAACCCAAACAACATATCACACGAAATTGAATGCAGAAGTAGATGTGAGAATCTAGATGTCTTCTATTAAGATAGACATTAAAAAGATATCAAAAATGTGAAACAGTGCCATTACTTTAAGCTATATATTTTTTTGTTTAGGAAAGTGTAGTAAATTTCACTTAAAGATGTTATTTATTTAACATAAAATGGGTTTATTATTATTTTGAGTAGATTAATATTTTAAACATTTCTCAATTTTAATTTATAATATGACAAATACTATAGATACAGTTCACATAAACAAAAGCTTTTTGGGTTCTTAACAATTTTTAAGAATGTGAAGCAGTGCTGAGAGCAGAAAGTTTGAGAACTACTGGCTTAAGATATGCTTATAACTTTTATGCTAATTTGATTTTAGGGAATTGATCCATTTTCCTTAGATGCTCTTGCAAAACATGGCATAGTAGCTCTTCGCAGAGCAAAAAGAAGAAATATGGAAAGGTAAGCTTGCAGATTATTATGTATCCTGTTTTTTAACAGATTAAATTGAAATGACCCCATGGTATTCCTTTTAGCTTATATGTAAACTTCACTGAGCAAAATAGCATACAAATTCCAAATGTTGTTTTTAATTTCAATAAATAATGGAAGTGTCAAAAATCAAGACTGTTAACCTACCTCAGAACTTTGTTGAAGTACAAAGAAGGTTTTTATCTTAAAACATTTTTTTAAAAAGGGTGAATGGGCAGAGCACTGAGTATTTTTTTAAAAAGATTTTATTTATTTATTTGAGAGAGAGAGAGAGAGTATGAGCAGTGGGGAGGGGCAGAGGGAAAAGCAGACTCCCTGTTGAGCAGGGAGCCCGACGTAGGACTCAGTCCCAGGACCTGGGGATCATGACCTGAGCTGAAGGCAGCTGCTTCACCAACTGAGCTACCCAGGCGCCCCTTCTTAAAACAGATTTTAAAAACAACACAACACAGCAACAATGCGGTCTTCTGTGTTAGATATCTTTTCACCTTTAAGAAATTAAGTCTTTAGTGCTTTCTATAACAAAAGCTATGCTGACATATGTCATTTCAGACTCTCTCTTGCTTGTGGTGGAATGGCTGTGAATTCTCTTGAAGACCTTAATGTAGATTGCTTGGGATATGCTGGTCTCGTACATGAGTGTACATTAGTGAGTATCTCTGGGACAGTGGTTATAAAGTGACGAGTAAACCTATTTTATGTTATTTTGTTTTGTTTAATTTTTTTTAGATTTTATTTATTTATTTGACAGAGAGCACAAGCAGTGGGAGTGGCAGGCAGAGGGAGAGGGTGAAGTAGGCTCCCTGCTGAACAGAGAGCCCGCTGTGGAACTTGATGCCAGGACCCTGGATCACGACCTGACCTGAAGGCAGACGCTTAACTGGCTGAACCACCCAGGCACTCCACCTTTTTTTTTTTTTTTAATACTAAGTCTTTTAATTCAGGCTTTACCTTTTGATGTCTGAATAATCCACAGGACCGATTTTACAATTTATTTATTCGAATGTTTGTTGAGAGTTCAAATATAACTTAACTGCTTTTAACGCGTATTTAGTTATGTTTGATAAGACAAATTCACATGAAGATTGGATTCTAATATTATAAGCTGGGTCTTCATTTCTTAATAACGTTAAGTATTAGAGTTATATCTTCTTGGATTATCCTCTAGGGTGAAGAAAAGTTCACTTTTATCGAGGCCTGTGTTAACCCTCGTTCTGTCACCTTGTTGGTTAAAGGACCGAATAAGCATACTCTCACACAAATCAAGGACGCTATAAGGGATGGACTTCGTGCCATCAAAAATGCCATTGAAGATGGTAGGCTCATTTTTGTGACGGATATGAACCTTATGTATTTTTAAAGTAGTAATAAATCTATCATGATATATATATATATATATAGATAGATAGATAGATAGTATTTTAAAAGATATGAATGATTACTATTCTGTCACTTCATTTTGGATAATTTGTAGTTTAGATTGTGAGGATTTTTCTATTGGAATATTCTTAATAAGTATGCTGTGCTTTTTTTTTTTAAGATTTTATTTATTTATTTGAGAGAGAGTGTGTGAGCACAAGTGGGGGTAGGGACAGAGGGAGAAGGAGACGGACAAGCAGACTCCCAGCTGAACAAGGAGCCTGACTTGGGACTTGATCCCAGGACCCTGAGATCGTGACCCGAGTCAAAGTCAGATGCTTAACTGACAGCCACCCAGGTGCTCCAGTATGTTGCCCTTTGAATTAACTTCTGTTTATGAAATGAAAAAGCACTTAATTTAATGCTATAGTATCACTTTTTTATTTTTAGAAATTTATTTTTAAAACCACTGGGGTGCCTGTGTGGCTCTGACTCTTGATCTCAGCTCAGGTCTCAATCTCAGGGTGGTGAGTTAAGGCCCAAGCTGGGCTCCACGCTGGGTGTGGAGCCTACTTAAAAAAAAGAAAAAAAGAGGGGCGCCTCGGTGGCTCAGTGGTTGAGTGTCTGCCTTTGGCTCAGGGTGTGATTCCAGAGTCCTGCGATCGAGCCGCATATTGGGCTCCTCCGCTGGGGGCCTGCTTCTTCCTCTCCCACTCCCCCTGCTTGTGTTCCCTCTCTTGCTGGCTGTCTCTCTCTCTGTCAAATGAATAAATAAAATCTTAAAAAAAAGAGGAAAAAAAATTATTTTTAAAACCATGAAAAGGCTTTTACAGCTTAGAACTCATTCCGTTACCTTAGGTGCAGTGTAATTTTAAGAAAGATTAGAAAAGAATATTAGCATGTATTATTTATTGAAAATTTATAAACTAACTTCCTTCTAAAAGGAGTTGGGGTAGGTAATGCAGTAAAAACGCACGTTTAAAATAGAATAATAAGCACATGAAAAGATGCTCAACATAATTAGTCATTAGGAAACTGAAAAAACCATAAGGAGATACCATTTCACAACTGTTATGATGGCTATAAATAAAAAAGCTGGACGATAGTAAATGTTGGCAAGGATGTGGAGAAATTGGAGTCCAACATTGCTGGTGGGAACTGTTAGAAAACAGTAGGGAGTTCCTTACAAAGTTAAACTACAGAGTTACTATATGACCCAGCAAATCAACTCTTAAGTATACACCTAAGGTATACCTTACTATTCTTTGATCAAATTGTTCTGGCTACATTTGTTGAAAAGATTCTTCTTTCACCAGTGAGTTGAGTTGCCACTGAAACTTCTCATTGAAAATCAATTGTCCGTATTTGTGTTGTTCTCTTTCTGGGTTCTTATTCTGTTCCATTGATCTGTTTGTCTATCTCAGCGTTAATATACTATCCTGATTACTGTGACTTTATAATAAGTCTTGAAATCAGTAGTGTTAATCTTCCCATTTTGTTCTTTTTCAAGTTATTTTGGTTATTTAAAATCGTTTGCATCTTCAAATGAATTTTAGAATCAGCTTGTCAATTTCAACCAAAAAGACTTGAGATTTTGATTGGAATTTTGCTGAATCTGTAGAACATTCTGGGAATAACTGATATCTTTTTTTTTTTTTTTTTTTTTTTTTTTTTTTTAAATTTTTTAAGATTTTATTTATTTATTCAACAGAGATAGAGACAGCCAGCGAGAGAGAGAACACAAGCAGGGGGAGTGGGAGAGGAAGAAGCAGGCTCATAGCGGAAGAGCCTGATGTGGGGCTCGATCCCAGATCGCCGGGATCACGCCCTGAGCCGAAGGCAGGCGCTTAACCGCTGTGCCACCCAGGCGCCCGGAATAACTGATATCTTAATATTGAGTCATGGTATATTTATTTATTTGAGCCTTCTTGATTCTATCTCAGCAATATATGTATATATATATGTTAATATATATATATTTTACTTCAGCAATATTTTGTGATTTTTAGTGGCATATCTTTTTTCAGATTTATATAGTTCATGAATTTTGGTCCTATTGTACATGATGTTTTTAAAATTTCAATTTCTGATTGTTATTAAGATATAGAAATAAGTTGATTTTTGTATATTGATCTTGAATTCTGCAGCCTTATTAAGCTCACTTATTCTAGTAGCTTTCTTATAGATTTCATTGAATTGCCTATATAAATGATAAAGATGGTCATGTTGTCTGCTAATAAAGACAATTTTACTTCTTCCTTTCCAATCTGGATATCTTTTATTTCTTTTTTCCTTTTATTTCATGGGCTAGAAGCTTTAATATATTGTTGAATGGAAATGGTGAGAGTGGGCATCCTTTCCTTGCTCCTGATCCTAAGGGGAAAACATTCAGCTTTTCTCTATTATGTATGATTTTTCTAGAAGTCTTCTGTCAGATTGAGGAAGTTCTCTTCTCTTGCTGAGAGTTTTTATCACGAATGATGTTGGATTTTGCCAATTGCTTTTCTAGTGATCTATTGAGGTGATTATATGTTTCTTCTCTGTTAGATTATTAATGTGGTAAATTACATTGATTTTCAAATGTTCAACCAACCTTACATTCTTGGGATAAACCCTACTTACTTATGATGTATTATTCTTTTTATTTATTTTTATTTATTTTTTATTTTTTATTTATTCGACAGGATAGAGACAGCCAGCGAGAGAGGGAACACAAGCAGGGGGAGTGGGAGAGGAAGAAGCAGGCTCATAGCGGAGGAGCCTGACGTGGGGCTCGATCCCATAACGCCGGGGTCACGCCCTGAGCCGAAGGCAGACGCTTAACCACTGTGCCACCCAGGCACCCCTATCCTTTTTAAAAATAGATTATAGTTTTTAAATTATTTTTTAAATTTGTGGATATGTATATATAATTTGTTATTTTAATCATTTTTAAGTGTTACAGTTCAGTGGCAATAAGTTACATTCTTTCACATTGTTGTGAAACCATCACCATCATCCATCAATACTCATTTTTCATCTTATAATACTGAAACTCGATAGCCATTAAACAATAACTCTCCATTCCCCTCTCCTCCCAGCTCCAGGAAACCACTATTCTACTTACTGTCTCTATGAATTTGACTGTTCTATGTACCTCATTTGAGTGGAAACATCCAGTATTTGTCCTTTTGTGACTGGCTTATTTCACTTAGCATAATGTCTTCAGGGTTCATCCATGTCGTGACATATGTCAGAATGTCCTTGCTTTTTAAGGCTGAATAATAATTGCATTGTATATGTATACCATCTGTTATTTATCCATTTATCCATTGATGGAAACTTAGATCTCTTCACCTTTTGGCTATTGTGAGTAATGCTGCTATGTGTATTGTCCTTTCTGTACATTGTTGGACTTGATTTGCTAAAATACTATTAAGAATTTTTTTATCTATATTCATAAGGGGTATTTATATATTTTTTGCTTATAACGCCTTTATCTTTTTTGCTGTTAGAATAATGCTGACCTCATAGAATGAGTTAGAAAACATTCTCTCCTCTTTAATTTTCTGAAAGCGTTGAATTCTTGTGTAGAATTGGTATTACTTCTTTCTTAAATGTTTGGTAGAATTCACCAGTAAAGCCATCTGGGCCTGTAGTTTTCTTCATGGGAAAAATTTAAACTATAATCAATCTTTTTAATAGATACAGGGCTATTCAGGTTGTGTGGTTTTTTTTTTTTTTTTGAGTTTGTGTCTTTCAAGAAATTTGTCTGTTTCATCTATTGAGATCATCAAACTGCTGCCATGAGCTAAATCCTGTTTGCTGCCTGTTTTTGGTGAATGAAGTTTTATGGAATACAGCTATACCCATTCATTTATGTATTGCCTGTGGCTCTTTTTGTGGTACGGGGGCAGAGTTGAATAGTTTTAAAGGAGATGATAGGGCCCACAGATCCTAAAATATTTATATCTGGTCTTTTGCAGAAAGTTTGCTAATCCCTGATCTAAGTTTTCAAATTTATTAGCATAAAGTTGTTAATAATATTCCCTTACTATTATACTTTTAATGCCTGTGAAATCTATAGTGACATTTACCTTTTTCATTTCTGCCACTATTCTTTTTTTTTGACATTGTTCATATTCATTGATTTCCACTCTGATTTTTATTATTTTCTTTCTTCTGTTTACATTAGGTTTCATTTGCTCTTTTCTAGTTCTTAAGGTGGAAGCTTCTTTTCTAATGTAGGTGTTTAGTGATACAAGTTTCTTCTTTTCTAATGTAGGTGTTTAGTGATACAAGTTTCTTTTTAGGTATTGCTTTAGTAACATCCCACAAATTTTGATGTGTTTTCACAGAATAGGATCAGGGAAGTTTCCACAGCTACTGGTTTCTGTTTCTTAAGGTGGGAGGTACATGAGTACATTTATTTGCACATTTATTCTTTATACATTAGACATATAAATATTCTTCTGTGTAAAATCACTATTTCACAAAGAACTTAAAAAAGTTTTTTAGAATTACTTTTTAATTCCGGTATAATTAACATAAATGTTATATCACAAGGAACTTTTTAAAAATGTGAATGGGAGGAGAGGATGCAGTCACCTTGTGGATAGACAACTCTTTTGAACAGTTATGTTGTACAGGGAAGCAGAGGAAGGGGTAAGTAATTAAAAAATGATGTGGGATAAAGGAGAGATTCTTTTTGTGTTGTTTTGTTTTAAAGATGGGTGATTCCAAAGCAAATTTGCTGATTCAAAGGAGAGTCATAAACTTTATAAGAACCATACCAGCAGGTATAAAAGTCATATCCTGTTGTGAAAATTGATGTTTTTAACCAGAGCTTTTACCTTAGAATAATAAGAACACCTATATTTTTTCCTCAGGTAGCAGTTTGGGTTTCGCTTCAGTACAGGAAACAAATACTCTATTAAATCCCAGGAATTCTATACTAGAATGGTGGCCAAATTATCTTGGCCTAAAGTTTTTTTCAAATCAGATACTACAATTAGTTTCCTATCCCTATAAATTATAAATAACTACCTTTTAAATGTAGTCATAAAGGAATAAGATGAAGGTGGAAGAAATGTCTACTCTTACAAACAATGAGATTAGCTGCTTGAAGCCAGTGTCTGTACCATGCCTAATTATTTAATGGTGTGTAACTTCAGGATGCTTCATAAGGCTGAACTATGCAACTTACTTTATTTCCATATATATTTAGGTCTATTTTAGGTGTTGGAGGTATAATTAAACACACTTGAATAGCTAAGTGCTTTTTTCTCTGGTGTTTCTATCTGGCATGCCTTGACAGTCTCTTCCCTCCAATAGGCTGTGTGGTTCCGGGAGCAGGTGCCGTTGAAGTGGCAATAGCGGAAGCTCTTATTAATTATAAGCTTAGTATAAAAGGAAGAGCTCGTCTTGGAGTCCAAGCTTTTGCTGATGCTCTGCTCATTATTCCTAAGGTACAACTATCCTAATGGCCAAAGAACAACTGGTTAGACATAAGGGCGTTGGATTATAAATTGTCCACATTATCTAACATCAGAGTAGAAAGACAGTTTTTATTTGCATTTTCCCATGCAGTTTTGTTTAAGATATGTTACAGCTAAAGCAGGGAATGATAACTTTTGTATAATAGCTCCGAATCCTTGTCAGAGTTTCATGAAATAACTAAATTACCCCTGTGCTTATCTCTGAGCACCAAAAGTTGAAGTCCGGAAATTTCCTTCAAAAATGGTTCATGATTAATCATAATGAAAACGTTTAGAACTTAAATTTTTTAAATTATTTATTTGACAGAGAGAGAGACAGCCAGTGAGAGAGGGAACACAAGCAGGGGGAGTGGGAGAGGAAGAAGCAGGCTCCCAGCAGAGGAGCCCGATGTGGGGCTCGATCCCAGAATGCCGGGATCACACCCTGAGCTGGAGGCAGACGCTTAATGACTGAGCCACCCAGGCGCCCCTAGAACTTAATATTTTTTTTTTAAAGATTTTGTTTATTTTATTTATTTGACAGAGAGAGAGACAGCCAGGGAGAGAGGGAACACAAGCAGGGGGAGTGGGAGAGGAAGAAGCAGGCTCCCAGCAGAGGAGCCCGATGTGGGGCTCGATCCCAGAACGCTGGGATCACGGCTGGAGCTGAAGGCAGACGCTCAACAACTGAGCCACCCAGACACCCCTAGAACTTAAAATTTAACTAGTCTTTAGGGTAGATTTTTCTCTTGGTGGTGGTATCCAAAGTATTATCATCACTTTAAATTGCGTGAAGTGAGAACTTTAGGCTGTTTAGCACTGCCAAATACAAGTGTGCTTTTGTCATTTTCATTTTAATACCTAGAAAAGGAGAGAAACCAGATGTTCCATGTATCATCAGAAGGACAGAGGACTACCATTCCTTTTCCTTTGCCTTAATCTGGTTGTGAACCACTTAGAAACACAGAAGACCATGTCAAAGATGTTACTACTGTGAATTAAAATATTAAGAACAGTGCTAGCAAAGTCTCTTTGTTAATTGCTTTAAAATTATTCATAATGTGTAGAATCTTTGAGAATTGGATATCTATTTTTCTCTTTGCCCACAACAGCAAAGTCAGTAAGTGATGATCCGGTAGTTGACACAAACTGGTAAGCCTGGTATACAGTGGTGGTTCCTTTTTACTTACCAGTTATTGGTTTAGTACTACTTAGAAATAAACCTGGTTTGAAGTGCTGTTATCTCCAATCCTGTTGCCACAGGTCATGACTCTCCTCATGTTGATGAGGGATATGAAGATCCTGAAAATATGTAGGGTTCCTTTAGCAGGTGCCTAGGAAAAGCTAGAAAATATGTGGCTGAAAGGTTGAGAAGAAATAATACCATTCTACTAATTTTCCATTTAATAACGATTTTATTTATTTATTTGAGAGAGAGCACGAGAGAGAGAGAGAGCACAAACATGAGTGCACAAGCATGGGGGAAGGGCAGAGGGAGAAGGAGAAACAGGCTCTCTGCCTAAGGGAGCCTGAGATGCCAGGAACCCAGGACTCTGGGTTCATGACCTGAGCCAAAGGCAGACGCTTAACTGACTGAGCTACCCAGGTGCACCCTAATTTTCCATTTTTTAAGAAAGTTTTTATTTATTTAGGTAATCTCTACACCCATTGTGGGGCTTGAACTCATGACCCTGAGATCAAGTCACATGCTCTTCTGACTGAGCCAGTCAGGTGCCCCTCTTTCCATTTTTCTTTTTTTTTAAGATTTTATCTATTTATTTTGACAGAGAGAGAGAGAGACAGCCAGTGAGAGAGGGAACACAAGCAGGGGGAGTGGGAGAGGAAGAAGCAGACTCCCAGTGGAGGAGCCTGATGTGGGGCTCGATCCCAGCACTCTGGGATCACGCCCTGAGCCGAAGGCAGATGCTTAATGACTGAGCCACCCAGGCGCCCCCCCTTTCCATTTTTTAAGAAATCTTTTGCAAGGAGAGAAATTAATGTAGTGGGGTGAGGATGAGGGACTGTAATGTCCTTAGAATTTAGTGAAATATACATAGGGAAAACCTTTAAGTAAATATAAAAACTGCTAGATACATGAAATAATAATTTGATTTAGATTAAGAATGGAATTCTTCAAAAGGAGATAATTACTGTATTATGAATATGTTTTCACAAGACTAGAGAGCAGAGACTTTTTATATTTGCTATTCAAATGTATATGTGAAGATATTTCACACATATATTTATTATTTCTATTCTTAAAGGTTCTTGCTCAGAATTCTGGTTTTGACCTGCAGGAAACGCTAGTAAAAGTTCAGGCTGAACATTCGGAATCAAAACAACCTGTTGGCATAGATTTGGATACAGGTAAGAAAGTGATGAAAAATTAGCTGCTCAGTAAAGAAAGAGGTTATACTACAGTGACCCAGAACTTATAGTAAGGGAGTAGAGATTTGGGTGACTTCAGTATTTAAATTTTGGTTGCCTTTAATTTACTTCTGAACTTCTAAAGAGAATTATTCTTTTAAGAAATAGTTTTTGAGTGCTTGTTATTTGACTCTTGAGATTCACAAAGAACTAAAGAGACAAAAACCCCTGCCTTTCTAAGTTTATATTATAGCAGGGAAGGATAGGGAGTAAATAATAACCTTAATAAATAAGTTCCCTTAGTATTTAAGGAGTAATAAATTCTATGGAAAAAATAAAAGAACCCTATAAGGATGACTGTGAATGCTAGCATGAGGCGGGAGGTGGGAGGGGGTTGCAATTTAAAGAGAGAAGGTGGGCAGGGTAGACCTCATTGAGAATATGTCTATAGAAAAAAAATCAAAGGAAGTAAGGAAGTAGCCATGTTGGGGAACTGGGGAAAGAGTATCCTGGGCAGAGGGAGCAGCCAGTGGAAAAGCCAGTGTCTGAAGCTTTTGAAGAGGAGAAATGAGATGAGAGAAGTAATAGAAAAATCATGCAGGGTGTGTGGGCCAGTCCAAGGGCTTTGACTTTTACTGTAGTGGAATAGGGAGCAATTTTTGACAGAGGTGTGACATGGCCTAATTACGTTTAAAAGGATCACTCTGGCTATTCTGTGGAGAGGAGTCCGCTGAACAACTGGAAGGTTGGAATGGCCATTAACTGCATCAGAGAACTGTGGGTAGAGCAGATTGTGGTGGGGAGAGATCAGCATTGAGTTTTGGCAAAGTTAAGTTCGAAGTGTCTGCAGACTTTCAAGTGAAGTAGATAGTTGGAAGTGTGAGTCTAGAGCTCAAGAAAGAGCTCTGGGTTGGAGATAAGAACGAGAGTCATCGGAGCGTGTATGGTTTAAATCCAGAAGACTGGGTGAGATTACCTGGGGAGTGAGTGTAGAGAGTGAAGAAAAGAATCCAGGACTAAGTCACTGGCTACTCCAAAATTAAGAGCTCTGGGAAGAAGAGGAAGAACCAGGAAAGTCGACAGAACAGGAGCCTCTAATGCAAAAGAAAAAACCGGGCTGAGCGTGGTGTCCTGGAAGACAAGTGAAGAAAACGTAGTCAAGAGGCCGTGTTGTTTCTGATCCACAAGGCCTGAGAACTGACTACTGGATTGATTTGATAACGTGGAGGTCATTGTGACCTGGACACTAGTAGTTTTGGTGGTATATTGAACACTGTTAGAATATATAACCAGTATTAACAGAATATATCAAGATGGTAGTGCTAAAATAGTTTGTTCTTACTTTGCAGGTGAGCCCATGGTAGCAGCAGATGTAGGAGTTTGGGATAATTATTGTGTGAAAAAACAACTTCTTCACTCTTGGTAAATTCATATTAATAAAAAGAGAAAGACTTTTAGGGACATAATCAGTAACTTTAAAACTTGTCTATTATTTTTACCATCTATACTGAAAAATGGTTAAATGTATGAAAAGGCATGGTATCCAGTTAATAATCCTAACTTCTGTCATTTTACAGTCCTTTTTCCATTTTAATTCTAGCAGTGTCAGACATAGGAAATGTTTATCTTACCATTTATTTGAGGGGAAAGGGAAAGAAGGAAGTTTACTGAAATTGTACCACAGGCATAGCGGGGAAAAGCAAATGATGTGCTAAAAATGAGCTCAGTTTTGCTGGTATATAAAATCAAACTTTTTATTTTATCAGTAAAAGAGTTGAAATTATAATACAAGGGGTGATGTTTGTATTTACAATAGCTTCGTCTTGTAATATCTCATACCAACATCATTAAAGAACAAAGTACTTTTAGTAGCTGAAGATTGCTGGGGGAAAAGATGAGAGTGGGTTGGTAGGCTTTACTCACCCTATTTTCTTTTTCCTCAGCACGGTGATTGCCACCAACATTCTCCTGGTTGATGAAATTATGCGAGCTGGTATGTCTTCTCTTAAAGGGTGATTGAGTTCAAAATCAACTCTTCTAGAAGCTGAGATTTAGTGCATTTACATCAACTACCGTTATATAGCCTGAGCCATTCTTAATTTTTTGCACAATAAAAGCAGTTTATATTTGTTGGCTTTAGCAGTCTCAATAATACTTCATCAAGGTATAAAGAACACAAGAAGTACTTTCACAGTAAAGGAATAATAATCAAAATATTTTTCCTTAAGAGTTCTAACTTCTGGGATGCCTGGCTGGCTCAGTTGGAAGAGCATGTGACTCTTGAGCTTGGGGTCGTGAGTTGGAGCCCCACATTGGGGATGGAGATTACTTAAATAATAAGTATAAGAGTAGAAGAGTTCTAACTTCCTATCCTTTATTATATGTGTGATATGAAATAATAAGAAATATTTATTTGGTTTTCATCCCCAGTTCCTGGCACAAGAGCTTTTAAAACTTTTGTAATTTCCTGAGTAACAGAGGTGATAGGAGCATTTTTTTGGTTATAATATTTGGTCTCAATCTCTGCTTCCAGCTGTAAGAGACTCTAAGACCATTGGAATCTCTGGAATTAATGAGGGTCTTCTTGTATGCTAATTAATGACTCTTGATGGGCCCTTTGGAAGGCACCTGGGTGCCAGAGGAACCAACCTTGTGGCTAGAGGGTTAGAACTTTCAGCCTCTCCCCACATCTCCCACTCTACCCCTCTACCTCTAGGGTAGGTAGAGGGGCTGGAGATTGAGTTACTAATAATGTCTATGTGATGAAACCTCCATAAAAATTTCTAAACTATGGGATTCCAGGTTGGTGAACACATCCATGTGCCAGGAGAATCAGCCCACTCCAGCCCTCCTGGGGACAGAAGCTCTTGTGCCTGGGAACCTTCTGGACTCGTGCTATGTACATCTTCATTAGGTTGTTTGTTTATATCCTTAATAATCTGCTAAACGTGTTTCCATGATTTGTAGTCCAGTTGGATAGAAGTGTGAATAACAAGGGTACCCATTACTTGCAATTGGTGTCTGAATTGGTGGGGGGCAGTCTTGTGGGACTCAGCCCTTGATCTTTGGGGACTGCCCTACCTTCAGGTGGTCGGTGTCAGAATTGATTGTAGAACACCCACTTGGTGTCTGGAGAGTTGGAGAATTGGTTGGTGTACAGAACCCCCCCCCATTTGGTGTCAGAAGTGTTGTGAGTAGGGGAAGCAGTGTTCCCTTAGTAGGCTACTGCAGTTTTCATAAAGTAGGATCTATTGGGATTCTTAGACCTTTGGACAACTTTTAGTGAACAAAATATGGCGCATAGGTTTTTGAGTACCCAAGTCAATTTCTGGTTTGTCAGGGAGTATGAATGTAACAGGACAACATTTTATTCTCTCTCAAAATTCCTTCAGTAACTTTACTCCACTCGTTCCTCTTATAAATATGACATCACTTTGTGATTATAGCTTTGGGTTTCATTGAGATCTGACAGTTTATTTTGTATATAATATATTGTATTTTATCTGGTTCTTTGATATATGTGATCAGCAACTTACACTTCTGTGCTAACTCTCTGACCAGGTGGTTAAATGGAGCAGGTCTCATCTGGAAAGGAGTGTGGGGGGGGCGGTGTTGGCACCAACACTGGGAAATAATTGTTTTTGGCTTTGAATGCAGCTCTTCTGTATCAGTATTATGGCAATAGCTTTCCTTTCTTGTTTGAAGCACTGGAATTAATCTGTTGTACTCTTTATTATCATGAGGCTGCTTGTAGTTAATTTCTTTTTGTGGATGCAAGTTGATAAGAGACTAAAATAAGGCAGGTGCGTTTAATGGAACTTTGGCTTATTAGTGCATATAGTAGGAGGTTTGTTTAACCATTTCCTGCCTTAGTTGAAAACCTATACTTTTATACCCCTTTTCCCCCCGACTTGATATGTTGTCAGCATCTTTCCAAGTCAATAACCATGCTTCTGAGCTGTGGTTATATGACATTTGATTGTGTGGCTATTCTGTGATTTATTTAATTCTGTTTTCAAATTTTTTTCTCATTGAAAACAAACATTTCCCTTTTTAGCTTCTGTTCTTGTTTTATAGGATAAGTCTTTTAAGATGTGCATACCACGCATACTGCCAGACTTTTTTCTACATAAAATGTTTAAATTATGAAATATTTTAAATAAACCAGAAGGACAGGAAAAATATAAACCCCTTTGTACCCTCCACCTAGCTTTAACAAATAGTAACATTTTGTCATGTTTGCTTCAGATTTTCTTTGTTGTTAAATTGCCATCCTTTCCCACCCACACCCCATCTTATGCTTTCTCCACCCTTCCTCCCTAGAAAAAGACTGCCTAGAGGTAGTCTTTGATCTTTGAAATATATCATCCCCATGCACTTAAAAAAAACTTTTAAAATGTATGCATATGCCTGTAGCAATGTAAAATTATTCTTTCTGGGTTTTTAAAATATAGGAAAAGTATATACTTTTGCTGCTTTTATTTCCCACTTGACATATGGTTTTGAGATTTATCCATTCATTCATTTGAGCTGTTTTTGAGTATTCCAGTGTATCTCTATACTATAATCCATCAGTGGACCTTTTGGTTATTTCTAATTTTACATCATTTTAAACACCACAGCTTTGAATTTCTGTGTACATGTCTCTTTGGGCACATTTATGAGAGTGTTTCTAGAGATTATACCTAGAAAGGGAATGGCTTAGGTTTAGATTATAAAGTCATTATACCAGTTGACATTTTCCCCTGCAATGTATAAAACTATTGTTCCATGCCCCTACAACCTTACTAAGTCTTAGTATTTTTAGAGTTTTAATTTTTACCCATCTGAAAGGTATATAATTATAGCTCATCTTAAGCATTTGCCTTGATTACTAGTATAATTGAACATATTTTCATAAATCTGTTGGCCATTTTCAGTTTTACAAAATTGCCTGTTCACATTGTTGACCATTTTTTTCATTGGATTTGTCTTTCAGATTGGTGTATGTAGGACTCTATCTCTGTTTGTCTATCTATCTGTATTTTACAATATTTTCTCCCAGCCTGAGGCCTTCTCACCTTTGCAAAGTACTCAGAAGAATTTGATACACATATTTTTATTTTTATAGACTAAAATTTGTCATTTTTTTCTTTTCAATTTTTTGGTGTCTTTGTAAGAAATTCTTCTCTACTTCAATAATAAAGATTTTAAAAATATTTTATGAGTTTTCAAATTTTATCACATTTAGGCCTTTAATTCATCTGGAATTAATTTTTGTGTATAGTATGTGTTGCGGATCTAATTTTTCCCCCCACATTGCCAACCAAGTGTTCTCAGGCTGGCTGATTTATGTTATCACCTCTATCATATATTACATTCCCTTGGATTGATCAAATTTTAAAACTTGCATTTGTTTCTGGTTTAAATATTTTATTCCCTCGGTCTGGTGGATTGTTATTATAACAATATTGCTTTAATTCTTAAAACTTTATAAAAAAGTCTTGATATGTGGTAGGGTGGTCCCCAAACCCCTTCTTTATTTTCTTCAGAATTGTTTAGGATATTCCTGGATCTCATCTTATCCTTCTTCCATGTGATGTTTAGGATCAGTTTGTTGAGTTACATGTTTTGATTAGAACTGCAATAATTTTATAGGTGATTTCGGGTTGAAATGAATATATAAGTATATATACACACCTTTCATAAATATTTAATTTCTCTTCATTTATATCTTACTAAGTGCTTCAGTTGCTTTATTTTTATTTATTTATTTTATTATTTTTTAAAAAAGATTTATTTATTTATTTATTTGACAGAGAGAGAGAGAGCCAGCGAGAGAGGGAACACAAGCAGGGGGAGTGGGAGAGGAAGAAGCAGGCTCCCAGCAGAGGAGCCCGATGTGGGGCTCGATCCCGGAACGCGGGGATCACGCCCTGAGCCGAAGGCAGACGCTTAACGACTGCGCTACCCAGGCGCCCCTTTATTTATTTATTTTAAAGATTTTATGTATTTATTTTGAGAGAGGGAGTATGAGTGGGGGGAGTGGCAGAGGGAGAGGAAGAAAGAGAATGTCAAGCAGACTCCATGCTGAGCGTTGAACCCGATGGGGGCTTGATTCCACGATGGTGAGATCATGACCTGAGTCAAAATCAAGAGTTGGATGCTTAACTGACTGAGTCACCTACCCGCCCCAGTGCTTCAGTTGTTTTAGATTAGTAAATGTTTTGTTTTCAAGAAAGCTTTAGGTATTTCCTATAAAAATGCATTGCATCTTTGGCTAGATTTATTCCTATGTGTCTCATTTTGGAAGCTATTATGAATAAGCTATTTTATAAAAATTGTACTTTTTAATTGTTCATCATTGTACTATAGGCCCTTTATGGAGTCTTCATATTGGCTTTTGTAGTCCACAACCTTGCCAAACTCTCTTACTAGTACAGTAGTTTTTCTGTAGCTAAACAGGGTTAAGTCTGTTCCTTTTTTTTTTTTAAATGATTTATTTATTTGAGAGAGAGAGAGCACAAGGGGGGAGAGGGACCTCAGGAGAGGGAGAGAGCGAATCCTCCAGCAGACTCCTTGCTAAGCGGGAAGCCTGATGTGGGGCTCAATTCCAGGGCCCTGGGATCATGACCTGAGCCAAAATCAAGAGCTGGCCACTTAACTGACTGAGACACCCAGGTGCCCCATCAGGTAGCATAAATTCTTCATCTGTGCCTGAACATGGTGCAGACTTTGGGCTTCAATTTCTTGTAGGAGCCCTGAGCAGAGCAAGTTTCTTTACTGTTCACTTGGTAAGTGGGTAGAGTTTGTCTAGCATCATGGAGAGGTGGTTTTTCCAAGGCTCTTCTTTCATCTAGGGGCCTACTATCAGCTCCTTCTTTCAAGGGTGGCCTTGTTTCTGTGTGAGCATCAAAAACTTGACACCTAAACTAGATCTTATATTTAGTTTCTTATTTTCCTGGGCTTCTTCTATTCACCTTTAGAGTTTATCACTGTTTGGGTTTCCTCATCAGGAAAATCTCCCTCTCTTTTAAGTTCCATATAGTTTTTTTAAAAGATTTTATTTATTTATTTTCAGAGAGATAAGAGAGAGCCAGAAAGCACAAGTTGGGGGAGTGGCAGAGGGACAGGGAGAAGCAGGCTCCCTGAGCAGCGAGCCTGCCATGGGGCTTGATCCCAAGACCCTGGGATCATGACCTGAGCCAAAGGCAGACGCTTAACCAACTGAACCACCCAGGCACCCCTATAGAGTAGTCAACTTTTAAGTATGTAAAAAATTCATGCTAATTCCCTTAAAAATAAAAAAAAGACTTAATCCCAAGTTTGTTTCATAAAACTCTCAGTTTCAGTTAAAGTTTCATGAGCCAAGAATCGTTATCCCCCTGTCTACCATTCTCCTAATGGTTTGTTTCTTACCTATCTTTTTTTTTTACAGTCCTTTCCATAACAATAACTCTCTCTTTGAGATCACTTTATTGGTGCCATCATTATTGCTTTATGTTTTGATCCTGTCTGATAGTCATACATTACTGTCCTCCCAGCCTCCCACAATACCACTGCCATCCCAGGGTTTTGGCTCTTGAACATAATTCAGTTTAATATCTCTAAGTATTAGGTCTTGTAACAATCCATTCACTCTTCCTTTACAGCTGCCTATATAATTGTCAAAGAGATCTAGGGGAACAGGAATACAATCATTAAGGACATCCCCAGTGACTCTGTAAATAGACTTGCTTTCCTTATCCTATTCTAGGTTGAGGTCTTTAAGCTTATCAACAAGGAAATCAAGTGCCTCATGAATTAATCTTCAGGCATACTTTTCCTGGCCAGATCTTTAGGCTATACAGGAAAGGGACAGAAATGGGAAACTGGAAGATCAGTGTTTTAGAGTTCAGAAGATCGGTGATTCGGTGCTTTAGTGAAAAACAAACATGCTGCTAAGCTATTTCTAAAGATTGCCTTGCACCATAGACTTGATTATGGATTTTTAAAAAAGATTTATTTATTTATTTATTTGACAGAGAGAGATAGAGTGAGAGAGTGTGAGAGCACAAGCAGGGGGAGCAGGAGAGGGAGAAGCAGGCTCCCTCCTGAGTAGGGAGCCCAACGTGGGGCTTAATCCCAGGACCGTGGGATCATGACCTGAGCTGAAGGCAGATGCTTAACTGACAGCCACACAGATGCCCCTTGATTATGGATTCTTGTCTACATTTAGTTATTTTAGTTATTTCATAAATAACTTTAGTTATTTCATAAATATTAGCCTTTAAGGATTTTTTAACAAGATTTATTTATTTTAGAGAGAGAGGCCCAAGCAGACTCCATGCTGAGTGTGGAGCCCAGTGTGGGGCTCAATCTATGACCCTGAGGTCATGATCTGAGCTGAAGCCAAGAGTCGGACACTTAACCAACTGCACCATCCAGGAGCCCTAATATTAGCCTTTCTTTAAAAAGGAGACTTGAGCATCTGAGTTGGAGCCATTACTGAGGGGGCATTATATTTGAGGACAGAGAGAGAAGTACTAGAGTGCTGATATTTCCCCAGAGCCTGCAGATGGTAGGAATGGTTTTCCCATGACCAGATTTGCCATCTTCTCCATGCTCAGTAGAGTTCTTGATGGTACAGAACTGAGCTGATGATAGTCACAATGAGCAATGACTGCAGTTTCCTTCCTTCTGAGACTTTCTCGACATTTCTCAGTTGCTTAGTCCCAGAATCAGCTGGCATAGCCCTGTGTGTGCTCATTGCCTAGGCCAGGATGGAGCCAAGTGTCTTGTTGGACAAATAGCCTGTGGGCCTAAATCTGGCTCCTGCCCATGCCTTGGAGATAAATCTAGATGCAGAGGTTAAAGAACAGGTTTGGGCCATATGCTTGCCTGGCAGGTGCTTCACAAAAACCTCAAGATGCATAGGGTAAGGCTGCAAAAGCAGTGAGCTTAAAAGGATCTTTCTTATTGCCTCCTTCTTCTGTAGCCCTTGAGTTATATGCAGGGGCCAAGAACTGTATGCAGTGTTTGTTGGTGGAGGTGCTGTTGACATATAGGAGGCACCATTCCTTGTGCTTGACTCTTCTTCTTTTTTTTTTTTTTTTTAAAGATTTTATTTATTTATTTAACAGAGAGAGACAGCCAGCGAGAGAAGGAACACAAGCAGGGGGAGTGGGAGAGGAAGAAGCAGGCTCCATCAGAGGAGCCTGATGTGGGGCTCAATCCCATAATGCCGGGATCACACCCTGAGCCGAAGGCAGATGCTTAACGACTGACTGAGCCACCCAGGCGCCCCAACTCTTCTATCCATTGTAGGATGTTTCACACTCCTGGCACTCAGGCAATATATCCCCATTTCTTATGACAGCCAAGAATGCCCTTGCATTTCCAGATGTCTTCTGGAAGAGGGTACCACTGAAGAAAACTCCAGCCATTCAGGAATCTACCCATTTGTGTATCATTTTTATTATGTGGTTCTTTGTATTCACTAAACTTCAGCCTCAAGAAGTTCTCTTTTCTCCCTCACCCCTGATCTGGGTCAAAGAATATGATGGGCTGTCCTATGCGGGGGACAGTGTTGGAGACTCCCTCTGTCATGGAGTTGTCTTTGTGGAATGGGGCTGTGCTGGCTGTGGAACCAGAGTGCGTGGGATCATATTCTGTCTTGACCATCTATTAGCTGTGTGACCTGGGGCCAGTTAATTAACCAAAGTTTTCTCATCTGTTAAAGAGGGATAATATTGTATTTATCTTACAGGATTGTTGTGAGGTAAGTTAGTATATATAAATTGCTTTATCCAGTGCTTGGTCCATGTTTTGTACTTAACAGCTGTTTAGCTATTATTTTCATTACCAGCAATGGTATGCATAAGAGAGAAGGGTAGTTTGTGACATAAATAGAATAAAATCAACTAATGATAATAACCCTGCAAGCTTCTGGCTTTAGTCCTTAGACCTCAAGAAGTGTCAACATCGCTTCGACTGTAGGACTAGGATCATGCTGCCTGGAGGCAGGTTGGATGCTTGAGAGTATGCCAGAGGTGTGTCAAATGAATGTTTTCTTTCCTGTTTCCCTGTTGGGCACACTGTTAGTCTCTACCTCAGACTATGACTGGTGAAACTTGTGTAGTTTTTGTGGGGGGGAGGGGGGTAATGTTCCTGAAAGACCATAAGGCCTTTAAAACCATTTTCCCTACAATGTAGGGAAAGTATTTCTGCCTAAGCACTGTGTGACATGAGCTGAGAGTTCTTTTCTGTCACTCCAAATTAGACTTTCTAGAGATGCAGGCTTGACCTTACACATACATGTGGGTGGGTAAGCTGAAAGAGTGTGGTTTCAAGGCACCAAGAATGTTCCGACACTCAAACCTTTCTACCTCCTGTGGATAAAATTCCAATATTAGCACTTAATTCTTTTGTATTAAGCATTATGTGCTTTCTGGGTTTTTGTTTGAAATGCAAGTATGTAGAAAAGAGTTAACATAGCAGGCCTGACTCCTGTCCTTTGAAAGGCCTCCTTCTAAGGTTGGTTCCTGGTTGGGATCTGTCACTTGGATTTTGGGAGTGTTCTTACTACTCTGATAAGAGTGGCTCACTGTGCCTCAGCTAACCTGTCAACAGTATGGTTTGTGCTGAACATTTGCTTTCTTTCTGGTAGTCTGGAACTTGGGTTTATCTCAGGCATGGGGTGCCGATGTGACCAGCCTCCAAGAAAAACCCTGGGTGCTGAGTCTCTAATTTCCTTCCTTGGTTGGCAGCATTTCACATGTTACAGTTTCTCGGTGGGGGAATTCAGAGCATCCTGTGTGACTCCACTGAGAGAGGGCCTTTAAAAACTTGCACTTAGCTTCTTTTGCTGATATTGCTTTGTTTTCCTTTTTCTGTAATAATTTATAGCCAAAAGTATGACTATATACTGAGTCCTTTGAGTCTTCCTAGTGAATCATTGAACTTGGGGGTGATCTTTGGGTCCCCCAACACAACAATATTCCTGATATCATAAGAAAACTACAGAACAATATCTGAGCAAAAATCCTCAATAAAATATTAGCAACCTGAATCCAATATCGTATAAAAAAATGATACACTCTGACCAAGTGGAATTTATCCCAGGAATGAAAAGTTGTTTTTACATTAAAAAATCCATTAATATAATATATCATATTAATAGAATAAAGGACAGAACCCATACAATTATCTCAATAAACACACACAAGAAAAATCATTTACAAGTTTAATGATACAACGCTGTGAACTTAGAATAGAAGGAAACTTCGTTAACCTGATAAAGGGCATCTATGAAAAGATGTCACTTAATGGTGAAAGCCTGAATGCTTTCCACCTAAGATCAGGAATAAAACAAAGCTGTCCACTCAAACCCCTTTGATTTAATAGTGTTAGAGGAAGAACTGTGTTCATAGACAACATTATCTGGTCTCTAGAAACTCTAAGGAATTAATAAACACAAGTTGTCCTTAGAGAAGAGCACATTGTCAAGTTTGCGTGAGAATGAGTATAGGGGACTTTCTTCTTAGAGCCCTGAAAGAGCCTGGCAACACAGGACTTGGAGACTTGGAGACGGAGGAGGTGTTGAATGGGAAATTCACAGTCTGCCCGCTGCCTGGTATGTGGTTAGTTTATCTACTAGAGTACATAGGTAACTAGGAAGACAGTCTTCTCTGATATGTATCCCTAAGACAAGAGCAGGGAATGTAGGGGTTGTTGACTGTTTAAAATTCTGCTGTAATGCCTGTCTGTGCCTTCTCATGAATTACTGAGAATGAACAGGGCTCTTACCAAAGGGACGGGAGGGGCATGACTTTTGGAACCAGACAGTTTCATCTTTGAATCCTACTTCTCTCTTACTTAGCTGTGGTATTTGGGACCATGCATCAGCTTCAGTTTCCAAATGGGGATGATGGTAATAATTACTGTATCTGTTAAGACATGCATTTGACTGCCAGCAACTGAGATGAGGGATAACAGTAATTTAAGCAATAAAGAAGTTTATTTCTCACTCATGTTCAGAGGCAGGGACATCAGGCTTGTATAGTGGTTCCTCAGTATCAGCTGGGACCCAGGACCCTAATTTTTTTGTTCCATGATTCTGAACATAAGATTTCCATCCTCAGAGTTGCCTTTGTGATCCATGAAGTCTGTTGGAACTTCAGCCATCATAACTGAGTTCCAGGCAGGAAGCAGGAGAAAGGGCCCACCTCAGGAGTCTCTTCGATTTAAGGATCTTTTCCAGAAGTCCCACACAATGATGTCTTTGACATTTCGTTGGCTACAGTTTAGTCTTATGCCTAATTGCGATAGAGACTTTAAAATGTGGTCTTTAGTTAGGCTCCTTGACACTCTCGGTAAAACCCAAGTTCTCATGCTGTAGAAGTAGGGAAGCGTGGCACAGAATAGGCAAAGCAGTCCCAGCCACACCTACCTTGCTGAGCTAGTGATGGAAGGGCTCCGCGATGTCATGCACAGAAAAGCCAGCACAGGGCAGGAGCTCATGAGTGTTCTTCCCTACGCCACCCCCTGGCTCTCACTACCTGTATCCAGGAATGAGGTGAATGTTTCCTAGGGGGCTGAGTAGAGGACGTAGGTGACAAGGGCACTAACCAAGGGCTTCTTCTAAGGGCAGTGCCTTTCCCCACGTTTGACTACTTGGTTCAGTGCCTGCCACTTCATAGATGCCCATAAGCGCTTTTGGATGAATGGGAGAGCATGGGATTTGGAGTCAGGCAAACCTCGTACTTGAATCTTGTCTTTGCCACTCCCTGATAAGGTTACTTAACCTCTTGAGTCTCAGTGTCCTCATCTATAAATTGGGGATGATGATAGTAGTTACTTCACAGCCTGTGAAAGGATCAAACAGGAAAGTGTTTTGTGAAACTCCTAAGCACTGAATGGATAGCATCATCATGGAATTTTACGGGGAGAAAAACAGTATGGGAGGCAAAATTCTTCCCCTGAGCCCCCCTCCCCTTGCTCAGCCTGCTTCTCTTCAAGCCATCTTTGCCCAGGTTCCTGTCCTTACATAGCCATGAGCGTGGACCATAAAGCCAGCCAGCACAGGTTGGCTCTCCACTCTGTCCCTTAACTGGTTGGTACTTAACTGCTCTATGCCTCAGTTTCCTCATCTATAAAATACACAGACCTCACAGGGTTGTTGGGAAGATGAGGGGACTTGATACAAAGCTTTAGAACAGTTCCCTGTTCATGGCGTTAGCTGCTACTTTTATTTGGCATTCTCCTTCCTCTGCCTGGCACCTTTTCTCCATCCGATGCTCTTTTCCCTTCTCTACCGAAATTCACATCCTCTTGTCTCTCGTGAATATTGAACACACTTCTTCTCCGGTGCCTGCGGCCACCTAGGCAGCCCTCCCTCACCACCCGACTTCTCTTTGGTGACGCCTCAGTGGATGACAGGGTTTGCCACCTCCTCCTCCTAGAACTTGAAGCAGCAGCAGATCGTGAGCTTGGGAGTGGGGGTGTTGCTATGGCCGGAATGGGAGGAAGGCTCCTCTCAGGAGGGCTCTCCTCTATCTCCAGCCCCCACCCATGACTGCGGCCTAACAGGCCCTACCTTGCACCACCCCACCCACCTCTGCAGCCTCATCTCTTGCCTTCCCCACCCCCATCACTTCTCTTTAGCCACATTGTTCTCCCTGCTGTTCTTCCCTGCAGGCTTGTTTCTGTCTGGGGGACTTTGCTTTTCTCTCAGCCTAGAACACTCTTCCCCCAGGCCCTTGCATGCCTTACTCCCTCACTTATTTATTTAGTTTTAATTACCCTGCCTTCTGCCATGTTCTGTATTGTCTGCTTTATTTTTCCTCAGACCAGGCATCACTACTTGAGACTTCAATAAAATGCTAATTGTTAATTGTTTATCTCCCCTGTACCAGAATGGAAGATGCTTTCTGTCTCTGTCTGCGTCCTCAGTCCCTAGAACAGTACCTGGCACATAATAGGGCCTCCAGGAGCTTTTGTTGTTGGGGTGAAATGCTGGTTAATGCTGACCTTTCTCTGATCATTTTTTCCTTTTTGAGCCTAAGATTGGGGGTGAACTCTGGGGTGATATTGGGTGGGGGAGGCTGATTGTCACCTGATAGGCTTTAACATCAAGGCTTGGGGTGCTGTTCTGGGACCCCAGTTTTCTCTCCTGGCTCCAGATCCTCTGCTTCTATTACTTATTTATTTAGTTTTAGAGAGAGAAGAGAGAGTGTGAGTGAGCTCAAGCAGGGGAGGAGCAGAGGGAAAGAATCTTAAGGAAGCTCCATGCTCAGCATGGAGCCCTATGTGGGGCTTGGTCTCATGATCCTGAGATCATGACCTGAGCGGAAATCAAGAGTGGGTCGTTCAACCTACTGAGCCCCCCAGGTCTCCCCTCTGCTTCTGTAGTTAGTTACAGTCAGTTTACAAAGAAACTTCATATACATTGTCTCTGTCTTAATATTCACAAGGATCAAACAGTTGACCTCGGGTACAGCTGGTCACTGTGTGAGCTGCCTGCCCTCCCACCGTCTTTCTTATATGGCATGCTGCTGCAGCGCAGAAAATCCAAGTGCAAGACTTCCTCATCCTCAGGGCAGGCCCAGGGCTGCAGGCCGGGCTGGCCACAGAGAGACAGGGGCGAAGGGCAGGGCTCCTTCTCTAACTTGGGCATCATCCCGTGGCCCAGGGCCTGCTCAGGGACAACCTGCTCCACCCCTCCCCAGCCTCGACATTTTGCTGCAGGCTATTAAGGGCCCCCATCTGCACATCTCTCATTAATTAAAAATGCTACAAACCATCTGTTTGAGAGGAAGCCTCAGAGAGGGGCTGCCTGCCTGAGGCTGCATTTTCTCATACCTCTCAACTTTAATTGAAAACTTAATTTTAGACTAAAACCCAGGCCCATAATCCCTTCTTGCTGCTGGTGGCAGTGATGGTGGAGGGGGTGGGCCAGGTGAGCCCCTAGGTAGCAGAGGCTCTGGGCTCCCGGGGCACTGGTGCTGGGCAAAATTTAGGAGTTGTGTTAGCCAACTTATCAGGGAGCCTGGAGAGAGGAGCCAAGACCCAGAAGTCAGTGGCTAGAGGAACAAAGCCAGAGATGAAGGGGTAGCCCAACTTAGAGGAATACACCTTGGACATGAGAGGAGCCAGGGGGCCCAAAGCATCTCCTAACTGCTCTGTGTGTGGCGAGGCCACTTCTCCAAGTCAGCTACTTCCCCTTCCTGGGATACTGGAGTTGGGATGGGTCCTTGGCTTTGTGCAATGGGATGGTTTAAGGATGAGGGCCTCCTCAGGGAGTGGGGGCAGACCCTGGCTTTTATCCTGCCTCTGACTGCTTCCTTCCACCCTCAGTCTCTCTTCCCATTGCCCCTGCCCTGCCTGTTTCCCTGGGAACATTTTAAAGGCTTTGAGGTCACAGTCACTTATGAGGTGAGGGCAATGGGTAATGGAGATTTCAGCCAAGGCTTGATCCCCTGGATACTCTGCCGCATGCCTGGGTTTCTTGGATTTTCTCTGGATTTCCCTGGCAATTGAATAGATGGCAGTCCTTCTTCCCCACCACATACAGAAGGCCCTCTGGTTCACTGATGACATTCTTTTCAACTGCTCTCCCTGGCACCCACCCCTCCCTCCAGCAAGATAGAACAGCAATTACCATCCCCATTTCCCCATTTTCCAGAGAAGGACACTGGTGGCTAGGCATAGAAAGTGACTTGCCTGAGTCATTAACACGGCCGTTAGAGCCAGAGCTGGCGCCAGAACCCAGGCCTGGCACAAGGCCAGTTCTCTTTCTTCCCCATCTCACTGTCTCTTCTGGTCCTCCCCCTGTGGGTCTTGGAGCAGAGGGGATGATGGAGGCAGGCAGCATACCTTAACCTGATGCAGAGCTCAGTCCATGATGAGGGTGACTGTATAGCAGCCAGATGCAGCTGATTTATACCTGTGTCCCCAGGGCCTACTGCAGAGCCTCCTGTAGGTCCTCAGTCATGTGTACTGAGTGCAGAGGTGAGTAAATGAATGGATGAGGGAAAGAAGGAAGGAAGGAAGCTTGTTTGCTCTAAGGCAAGCCATTCTGGCAGCCTCTGAAACTTAGAAATTAGAGTGATGCAAGCCAGGAGAAATCACTGGTGAATCTGGACTAACCCAGCCAGCTCATTTTAAAGAAGAGGCCCAGACAGGAAGTGACAGGCCTGGGCTCACAAGCCCACTTTTGGAGGGCCAGGCCTGGAACGCAGATCTCCTGACTTTTTCTCTTTCCCCTCTTGCCCTGGGTGGAGATCAAGGGCAGGAGGATCTGAGCTGCTTAGAATGGGCTTCACATCAAGTCACGCCAGCCTCTCTCTGTCTAATGTCCCCAAATCAATTTGCAAAACTTCCATTAATACTGTCAGGAAATCTGCAAGCTGTTTAAAGCCAGGGCAGCACAGTAACTGCCGGCATAACAGCTGCCTGGGGGGAGACCAACACTAATGGCATAATTAAAGATTAGTGTGGCCTTGGGCAGTTCAACAAAATTTACCTTTCTCAGCAACTGGTGATAGAGGAACTTTGAGTGGTGGGAGAGCCCCACACTCACTAAGGGCTGGGCCAGGTGGCTTTTCACCTCTCTTATTAACACTGTGCTTATACCTAGGAGGCTGGCATCTTCTGGGGACAGGGACAAGGAGCAGCAACTTGTTTGGCCAGGTAGAGTGAGGTTGATCCAAGGAAATACCGTAGAGCAGGGCTTCTCAGACTCTGGTGGGAAGCCACACCACCTGGGCATCCTGTGAATGCGGGTTCTCCTCCACAAAGTTTGGGGTGGGGCCTAAGACTCTGCATTTCCAACAAGCTTCTGGGTGATGCTTGTGCTGCTAGTTCTTGGAACACATAGTGAATAGCAGTGCCGTAGAGATAAAATCCAGAGATGATGACAGGAGCTATAGCTCAGACACTCGTGAACACAGGAAGAGGCCAGCCACCAGGTTGTTTCATTGGTGTTTCCAAGCCAGCACTGAAAGGGGGTTCTTTCTTATGTGGGGGGTTCTTTCTTATGTGGGAACCGTGGCACAGGGCTCAAGACAGGTAGCTCTGAAACCCTAGCTGCTCCAGTTCAGAATCCTAGCTCCAGCCGTTCAGTGCCCAGAAGATGGAGATAGTAATTGTACCTACCTTATGGAGTTGTTACAAGGGCTAAATGAGATCATTCATTTAAAGTATTAGTTCTGAGCATGTAGAAAGTGCTCCGTGTCACTGCGAGATTTCTTTTCAGCCTCAAGACAGTTTGCATAGAAAGGATATTCAGAGAATACCTATGTTTTTGAAAAGAATATCTAATTCATTAAAGTTATACATTTTATAAAAATCTAGTTCTTATATTTTAAGATTTAGCTTATAATTTTTCTTTTTATAAGTCTACCAAAATTTAACAGTCAGCTAAAGGGGCCTTTGGATGATATTTGTTCTACTTACAAAGTTAGCCAAGCATCCTCAAATACTTAAAATATCATTTGATAAATTTAACATATTTCATTTTATTCTTAAGTACTACAATTTATTACCTAACTGACAAATCTTCCCAAGTAATTAAGTAATTCTTATAAATGCAAGGGAATCTTAAGTTATCTTAAATGTTCCAACACTTAACACATATGAATTTTAAGATGATTTTTTAACCTTAAAATCACAGATCTAACTCAATTATTAAATTACATTTTAGATCGGAACTAAAGGCCAACTTGCTATTTAAATAGGGCCAAATTCTCAAAACGTTGCAAATACTTAAGGTGCCAATATGCACGGACCCTTTAACATCTAAAAATATTCATCCTGTGGGTTTGAATTTCTCTCCTTGAGGATACTTCTAAACATTTCTATATTTGAGGATGGAAGATTTTTACCCACTAAGGAGATAATTATACCTTCCTAAGTGGTTTTGGGGGTCACCTTCTCAGACAGTTGAGGTTGCATAATAATCAGAGTTATCGGCCACGACGCTGGCTGGATTCTTCTCAGTGGCTTTGATGGAACCTGCTCAGCTCCGTGTTGAGATGCTCTGCCAGGGACTCCATAAAGTAAAGAAGGAGGTGGGTACGCAATCTGCGCCCCAGGATTGGGGGCCTTTATTATGCAGTTCTTCAGTCCACTATGGAAATGTGAGACCCCTCCTAAGCCACCACAGCATGTGGTCAGGCTTTGCATCTATTGGCCTCTTGAGATACTGAAATATCCTCTTTCCCCAGGCTTTGATACCCTTTGACCTTGAGGAGATGCTGTTCTGTTTATATTCTTCCTATTTCTTAGGTTCACACCTCCTTAGATATGACAATGGCATCCTTTGGGAATTCTGGTTCTCTTTTGTGATTTGATTTACCTTTGTGGTTGCAGCTCCCAGGATCGTGCTCTGATAAGTCAATGTTAGCACTAAATTAGGATTATCGACACTGATCATCTTTTTTTTTTTTTTAAGATTTTATTTATTTATTTGACAGAGATAGAGACAGCCAGCAAGAGAGGGAACACAAGCAGGGGGACTGGGAGAGGAAGAAGCAGGCTCCCAGTGGAGGAGCCTGATGTGGGGCTCGATCCCACAACACCGGGATCACGCCCTGAGCCGAAGGCAGACGCTTAACCGCTGTGCCACCCAGGCGCCCCGACACTGATCATCTTAAAAGGAAGGTGAGGGGGTCTCTGTGCAGACCCCTGGGATATTCAGGAGAATGCCACACGGTGGCCCCCAGCTGCTTGGGACCTGGGCACTTGTGGTCACTCTTCCTCTAGATGTTTACGGTACAAAGGAAGGAGGATGAGCTCAGGGTCTGGCAGAGACCTTGGGAAGTAGCTTCACCTCTCTGAGCCTCGGTTTCCTCTTGTGTGAGATGGGGACTGTGGTATTTCCCTTGGTAGGGTAATCAGGAGGAGCCAGTGAGAATGAATAATACAGCGTAGTACCTGGTACATTGTAAGTGGTACAAAAAGTTACATCCTTGTTCCCTTTCTTTCAGTCCATTTTCAAAATAGCAGCTGATTCCATATGTCTCCATAATTATAGGCAAGAGCAAATCTAAGCTGACAGACCGGACGGCGTTGTCTTCAAAACACTAATCATGGCCACTGTCCACTATGGCTGTCTGTCTGAGTGAGAATGTCTCTCCAAGGGCAGGGGCTCACTCAGCTCAGACTTTGCAATGTGGGCAGATTGGCCTCGGTCTGGAGGTGGCAGCTGACCTGTTTCAGGGAGCCATGGCCATTTCTTCACAGCCCTCCCTAACCCCACCTTGGGTCCGCTTCACTCCCGCTGCCTCTCCTGCAGCACGCTCCTCCTGGGGACAAATTGGCATCCCTAGGGTCGTAGAAAGAGCACAGGTTTATGGAGTCGGACAAACCTGAGCTTGAATTCCAGTTCTGCTATTGACTGGCTGGAGACCCAGGCAAGCCACTCCATCCCCCAGGCCTCTGTTTCCTCATCCACAGAGTGAGGGTTATCGAATAAGCCCTGCTTCACAGGGATGGCATGAGATGAACTAAGATGATGGGAACTTTGCAAACTGTAAAGCCCTGTACATGTGTTTACTGTAAGGACCATTGCAGTATTAGAACATCATTATGAAATTGACATTTTTTCCTCCCCATGTCATGTGCCTTTCTGAGGAGCAGCGCAAACGCCTCGTCCACTGCAACATCTTCTGTAGCCAGAGTGAAGCCTTCCCTTGTCCTTGCTCCCAGAAAGCCCAAACTTCCCTGTAGTAGAGTTTGTGGAATGCTGTAATCTCCATAGCTGGTGGCTTATTGGTTAGTGTCCCCCACTACATCGTGAATCCTGGAGGGTGTCTTTCTCTTTTTCTGTGTGTCCAGCATAAAACGGGGCCTGCCTCAATGGATGCTAGTTGAGTGAAAGCATGATTCACAGGCTAAGTGTGTAGTAGAGCAAGCAATGCCCTGTTTCTCCAAGAATTTTGTTTCCAACCATCTTCCCCTCTGAGTCTCTTCCTGGACTCCACTGGCCCTCCCACAGCCCCTCCCTGGGCTTCTCCACCCCTCTTCATTTCAAGCCCGGAACCGGATGCGCAGCTCCTGTTCCCTGCCTGAAGGATTAAATGCAGTGATGAGAAATGTGTTTTCTTATTGTTTTAGGAAACCCCATAGGGCGGGGGCGAGGGAGGGAGAAATGGAATGAGAGGCAACAATTTATCTTGTGCTAAAGGGACTATAAGGTTCCAGGAAGCTGTGCTCTTACTGCACACCTCTCCCCCAGTGCTGACCCTTCCTTTACTGGGAAGGTCATTGGCTGGGACAGCTGGCAGCCCAGGTGTGCCCATCCTTGCGCCCGAGGGGATTGGGGTTCAGTGGCCCTGGATGGAATTCTGATCCTGCTCAGGGACCTCTCCTCGTTGTAGGAGCACACAGGGGACCTCACTTCACCCTGCCTGCCCCCTGCCTGCCCTCAAGGCCTTTGCCTCGGTTTCTTAGGCACTGAGGTACCACAGAGAGGTGCATTAGGAAAGAGACAGGAGACAATTGCCACTGTTAGGTATGTCACCTTGAGCCCATTTGCCTCTCTGAAGTAGGGATAAGGACAGAAATGTGTGCCTCACATGGGCTGAATGAGTCCTGTGAGCTAGCCTGTGCCTCCTAAGCTCCAAACCCCAATTTTGTCCCTGTGCTCACAAAGGTTCTGTGTTTGGGGCTGATTCACAATGACAGATACATAGAAGAAGCAGATGCACACGAGCCAAGATGCTACCCTGTGGTTTATACAGAGAAATACAAATGCCAGGTGGACAGAATACCCACCTGACAGGGCTGATGCGACAGAGACCCAGGCCCAGATGTGGGCTCTGCCACTTACCTGCTGTGTGAATCTCTCCCAGTTGGAGCCTCAGTTTTCTCTTCTCTAAACTGGGAAGAATAATAATACCTACTGGATAAAGTTGTGTGAGGAACGAGGAACTATTATATGTTAAATGCTTAGCTCTGTTTGGCATTTTGAAAACACATCATAGCACATTAGCTGTTGCTGTTATTATTAGTTGGCCTTAATTAAGCAAAGCTTTCACCCATTGCTTGGGTAGATTTTCCAAGAAAGGAGTAATAGTTCTGTCTGCTTAGCTAAAACGTTCCCAGGGCAAGAGCTGGGGTGGGCTCTTCAAAGTTTGCTTCTGGGAAAGCCATTCTTTCTATTCCCATTGCTGACCAAGCTGCTGTGCATGTTGGACAGAACACAACAGCTGGGGGGACCTGGGTGGCTCAGTCAGTAGAGCGACCGACTCTTGGTTTTGGCTCAGGTCATGATCTTGTGATGGTGGGATTGAGCTCCGCATTGGGCTCAGTGCTCGGCGTGGAGCCTGCTTAAGATTCTTTCTCTCTATCCCTCCCCTTCTACCCCTCCCTGCTTCCCCCCCAAAACCAATCAATCAATCAATTAAATCTTAAATTTTTTTTTTGCTAAATTGCCTTCCATATACATTTTGTCACTTCACCAGAAAAATGTGACACTTCCTGTTTCTCCAAGAGTGTTCTCAAACTTTAAAGTAAAAAAAATTTTTTTCCAGCTTTACTGAAGTATAATTGACAATTTTTTCCCCCAATGATGGATGAAAAGCCATAGGTATCGTGCTTCAGGTTTTTGTGTTTCCTTGTTAATGAGGCTGAGAATCTCATGTCATATGTCTGAGAACTATTTTTGTTTCCTTTTCTTTGGATTGTCTGTTCTTCACCCATTTTTTCAACCTGGGTCTTTGTTATTTTCTCATCCATTTTTAGTTCTCTAAGAAATGAGGCCTTTTTTTCTGAAATATATATTGAAATATGTTCCCTTGACTTTATCATTTGTCTTTTAATGTTGTTTACAGTTTTTTTCATGTAAAATAAATAATTTTATGTAGTTGAGTTGATCTGTCTTTTGTTTTATGGTTTCTGGGTTTTGTGTCCTACTTAGAAAGGTGTTTTTCCCACTTTCAGATTCATTTTTTGGAAGTACATTTATGGTTTCATTGTTTACGTTTAAATCTGGGATCCATCTGGAATTTATTTTGGTGTGTGAAGTGAGGTAAAGATCTAACTTAAAATATTTCCCAGATGGCTAGTTCCTCAAATAAGAAGAAATGGAAGTCCTTCATATTTGAAATCAAACCCAAACAAATCAGAGGCTGTGATTTGTTTGAATTTGTTTGAATTGAGCCCAAACAAATCAGAGGCTGTGATTTGTTTGAATTTGTTTGAATTGAACCCAGACAAATCAGAGGCTGTGATTTGTTTGGGTTTTCACAGATGATAGGACCCACAATATCGTGGGTCCATATGAGCATTGAGAGCCTACAGTGATGGAACATGTCCACAAAGTGATCTCCCAGGGCCCAGCCAAGGGACAGGCATTTGCTACAGGAATTTTCCTGGGGGCCGGCAGAAGGTGACTTAGTTATCTTAGTTAACACTTAGCGCTTACCACGGGCCAGGCAGTGTTCTAGGTGTGTTCTAGGTATTTACTCATTCAATGCTCACAGCATCACTAAGAACTATTGTTATTCCCATGTTACTGACTGAGGGGAGAAGTGACTTGCCCAGGCTCTCACTACAGAGGGGTGCCCCAAACATAGGCTCTGCTGCCTTTCATAGGGTATAAGCAGTGATAACCCCAGAGTCTGAGCCCGGAGCTTCCCAACTGAGGGCAGTAGGTTGAGCAATGGAGGCCCTGTCCTGCAGGAGCACACAGAATCTCCTGGGAGCAGGGAGGAGTTAGCACATGAAAAAGCAACTTTGGTGTTGGGATCTTTAGAAATGGAGCTTCACTTTGAAAACAAAATTTTGTTTTGGAAAACAAAAAATCCTCTATGTTTTTCATAGTGTAGGTCACTGAAAGGGCATGAGATCTTGATGTTGCTTAAACAGAGGTGTATATTTAAAAATACATAGTGGGCCCCTGGCTGGTGTAGTCGGTTGAATGTCTGACTCTTGATTTCGGCTCAGGTCATGATCTTGGGGGCATGAGATGGATCCTCATGTTGGGTTCTGCTCTTAGCATGGAGTCTGCTTGAGATTCTCTTCCTCTGCCCATCCCCTCCACTTGAGCACGCTCTCTCTCTCTCATAAATAAATAAATAAATAAATAAAATCTTTAAAAATATATATTAAGAAGCATTGGGCCAAACCAATTTGCAGATGAGAAAATGAAGGTCTAATGTGGTGTCCAAGGTGTTGGTTGGGAAGCACGTCAGCTCTAGAGTCAGGGACATGAGTGATTCAACATTGTGTCCTACTGACTGTGTGACTTTGGGCCTCCTCCGGGGCCCTCTCAGACATACGCTCTCCTGTAAAATGGGAAAAAGACCACCCGACTCTCAGGGAAGGGGAGCCAGGAGTAAACAAAGTGGCCCAGCTTGTGCTGCATGGTGGGCTCCATCACCGTTACTGTGTGTTTGAGGCAGGCCCGTACATCAGCCGGGGTCATGACTCGGTGCTGCGTACCCTGGCTGACATCCACTGAACACGTGCGGCTGAGTGAACCCTGAGGGACCTGCCGCCTGGTTCTCTTTTCTGTCTCCTGCCATTGCGCTGACCCCTTCCCACCGTAGCACGGCTGAGCCTGGAGTGAAGCTGGGGGGTTCCCCTCCTCTGCAGGGGTGGCGTTGGGGGCTCTGTGCCAGCGAGGAGATGGTCAGTGGGGGCTGGGAAGCTTCCATGGGAGCTGCTCAGGAACTGCAGCTCCTGTTTGGAAATACAAATTGCTGCAGATTTGTCATCTCTGGAGAGAAACTGCATTTGGTAATTTCAATGTTTTTTGCGGTTTGGTGCTCCTGTCTGTTTAAAGGGAGGGGAGAGTGTGCAGGGCCTTGTTGGAGGGGGGGATGCAGGCTGAAAAGTGAACAGGAAAAGCAACCTGGAGCCCTGAGGTGTAGGAAAAGAATCCTCTCCCCATTCTGACGGGTGGGCCTGCATTCTGGGGCTGAGCTCTGGGGTGTGGGCCATCCTCCAGCCCTGGTCCTGGTGTGTGCTGGCCTGGGCATACCATGGCTGTCTTTACAGAAATAGCAACAGACTCAGACCAAGGGCCAGAAGACTGGCACTGTCACTGTCCCTTGCTGGTATCTCTGCCTACAGGTGGGAGCTTGGGCCAGATGATACAGTAAAATAATGCACCAGTCTGGAAAAGCCTCAAGCCTAGTGATTGGTCGATAAGAGTAGCTAATAAACACTTTGATAATAGCACTTACCCTCTGCCTAGTGTTACTCTAAGGCCATGGGTCTATTAACTTGTGAATCCTCATAGCAATTGTATGAGGAGGGTACTATTATTTCCCCCATTATATAGATGAGAAGCCTGAGGCACAAAGAGGTTCAGTCACTGGCTGGGGGTCACACAGCAAGTTGGTGGCAGGAACTCAAGTCTCTCTCTCTCTCTTTTTTTTTTTTTTAAAGATTTTTTATTTATTTATTAGACAGAGATAGAGACAGCCAGCGAGAGAGGGAACACAAGCAGGGGGAGTGGAAGAGGAAGAAGCAGGCTCATAGCGGAGGAGCCTGACGTGGGGCTCGATCCCATAACGCTGGGATCACGCCCTGAGCTGAAGGCAGACGCTTAACCGCTGTGCCACCCAGGCGCCCCAGGAACTCAAGTCTCTTGACTCATAGGCCTGAATTTATTGGCAAGCGTCATCTGTGAGGTCAGTCCAAGTGCTGACCCTCCAAGACCAGGTGTTGGGGGAAAGTGGTGGGAAAGTAATCAGGGTGTTTTAAGTCAAGGAGGATTGTCGGGGTCCACGTGGTTAATCGTGGGTGCTTCCTGAAGCAGGTGAGACTTGGGGAATAGTTAGGATGATCTGAGAGGTTGATGCCTGGGTGCTGGGCACCCCTGTCATATGACCCTGCATAGGCAAAGGTTGGGCAGCTGGAGTGGGAAGATTAGACAGAGGGGACTTTGGGCTGCTTAGCCATCTGGGAGGCTTGTGTGGGGAAGAAGGGGAAGAGATATTAGTAGGCAGAGCACTAGCACCTGGGCTTGTTCATTCATTCATCTATTCACCGAGCATTTCTGCAGTCTCTTCTTCATAGCAGTCCTTGGGTGCTGGGGCTATAGAAATGGGTAAGACCCAGTCCTGGCCCTGGACTTGACCGTCCTCTTTGCAAGACATGTTGGTTATACGCTTAGTCATAGTATTGTGTGCTAAGAGCGCCGGTAGTTGGAGGTATCAGGGGACCTGGGAACTCAGAAGGGAGGCACCCAGCCCAGGCAGGGGGCGGAAGGATGGTTAGGGAAGGCTTCCCAGAAGAGGTAACTTCGGGGCTCAGGTATGAGGAAAAGGGGCAGTTCCACTAGAGGTCCTCACGTTGGCATGGTGGGATCCACCCTGCCCCCTCCCTGGCAAGCTTTTAAAAGTTGCTGTTGCCCGGGCCCCGCCCAGACCCATTGAATCAGGATGTCCCCTTGTGATTCTTTTTTTTTTTTTTTAAAGATTTTATTTATTTATGTGACAGGGAGACAGCCAGCGAGAGAGGGAACACAGCAGGCGAGTGAGAGAGGAAGAAGCAGAGGAAGCCCGATGTGGGACTCGATCCCGGAACGCCAGGATCATGCCCTGAGCCGAAGGCAGACGCTTTAATGACTGCGCTACCCAGGCGCCCCTCCCCTTGTGATTCTAACATGCAGCCAATAGTGAGAAAAGCTGAACTGCAGGGAGAAAGGAGGAACTGGTGATGGGGAAGGGGAGAACAGTGTGAGGCAAGGGATGGTGTGGAGGTGGGAAGGAGGGTGGCATGTTCCAGGGGCCGCAGACCAGATAGCAGGGGCTGCAAAGCAGAGGACAGGAGGATGAATGCAGGGAGAGCTGTGAGGGGGGCAGACTGGGCTAGGGTGGGCACACACGCAACAAAACAGCTTCTGGTGTCCTGGGTAGGGCTCTCCATCCTGCCAGCCCACCCCATACCCTGCACCCATCCTGTGGGTGCTGGCCGCCTTGGTGAGGGGCAGGTGTTCACCTGTGTTCCCCTTGCTGCCCCTCCATGGAGCTGCCAGCCGTGCTGCTAGCTGCGTGCAGAGTTTACCTCGCAGAATGGTGCTGGGTCAGTAATAGAGAGCCCTTGGCTCCTAGAGGCAGCTCAGGGCTGCCAGAAGGGCATGGAAGCCTCATGGGATGGATGGCCATTGCCTGTCAGAGACCTTGGGACTTGAAGGAACCCTCGGAAGGGGCCCGATGACTTACCATGGCAGCCCAGAGCCCAGGGCTCCTGGGAAGGGGTAGCGGGTCTGGGGGGAGGGCTGCACTGACTGGGTTAAGCCCTGATTGGCCCCGTGGGTGCTGGGCACTCTTCAAAGGCCTATTTTTGAGCAAGCTCTGTCTTGCAGACTCTTGGCACCAGCCCTGAAATTCCACATAGTCACACAGATCTGAGTTCCCTCCTGAGGGCGGTCACACATTTGCTCTCTGACCATGGGCAAGGGACTTCTATCCTCTGGCCTCAGCTGCTTTATTGGTAAAATGAGAGTTGAAGTCCTAACCCAACAGGGTGTGAGGATTGAGACAGCGTGTGTAAAATGCTCGGCATGAGGTCAGTACAAGCTCAGCAAATGTTGCTTCTCACTTCCTTCCCCAGCTCCACCCTGCTTTTCCCTAAATATTGGTCCCTGGCATTAAACAGCTCTGGGTCTTCACATCTGTGTCTTCTGAAAAGTGTTCTCCGCTGGCTCTGGATCCTGCTGGGGTTGTTCAGAGTGGGCTCTGCCCTTTCTCCCTTCTCAGGGCAGGACTGTGGGCTTCCTCCTAGGCCCTGATCCGGGCCAGCTGCCCCTTCCCTCCACGTGGAACACCTTATCATCGAGGTCCCAGCAGTACTTCCTACGTTGTCCTGACCCTGAGAAGTGGGCGCAGGGGACTCGTGAGGGGTGGATTTCCAGGTGAGGGCAGCTGGTGCCTGGAGGGCGGGTGATGCGGAGTTACGGGAGGCACTGCTGTGGAGATTTAGGAAGGGTTCAGGATAGATGCTTGTTGCTAGGTGACCAGCAGGGGCCAGTTGGGAGAGGTGTGCAGGATTGCTGTGGAAAACCCAGGTCCCTTTTATTGTTAGCTCCTAGGTGGATTCCGTCCCCCTGTCACGTCCGGTCCTCCCGCTTCCTATTCTCCCTCTTTTCCCTCTCCCCCATCCAGTGCCATCAAGAGCAAATTTGTACAAGGATGAGACAGAGTCCCAGGTCGTTGGCTTCAGGTTTTAATTTTCTTCCTTTTTCATTACTATTCGCAGTTTGTGGTGTGTGTGCTTATTTGAGTGGGCATGTTTGTGTGTGGGGGGTGTGTATGCACATGTGTACACACTGTGTGTGCACGTATGTGTGTGCAAATATAAAATAATTCATAGAGGGGCGGTGGTGGCAACTGCTCCCCAATATTGCATGTATATGTGCCAGGCACTTGCTACGTCCTTTTCCCTAATCATTTGCATTATCTCTAATCCTCACAGCCACCGGTGAAGTAAGCAATTATGTCACCATTTTACAGATTAAAAAAAAAAAACACCCACAGAGGCTCAGAGAGCTTAAGTGGGTTTGTCTGAGGTACCTGACAGAGAAATGGGAGAGCCAGGCTTTGAACTCAGATCTGCCTGTGCACTTTTGCGTTGAGTAACGCTCTGTAGAGACAGGGCTCCCCAGCTCAGGGAAGCCATTCCTGGCCTCAGGAGAAAGGCGGGTGCAGAGGAAGTACTTCAGCCCAGGACTTAGCAGGCCTGAGGTCTGCTCTCAAGTTTGTTGCTGGTGACTCAACTCTTTGACTCTTGTCTTCTCTGGGCCTCTCCTGTGAGTGGCCCTGTCAAGTTGATGCTCCATGGCTCCCCTCCTAGGAGGGGTCTGGGTCTGCAGCCACTGGCCTGACCCATGTAGATATGGGGGCTCCAAAGGACTGTCTTAGCCAAGGGCAGGCCAGCTCCCCAGGACAGAGCCCTGAATGGAGCCGGGCAGAAGCCCACTCTCTGTGTCCTCCTGGAGGTTCCCGGGCCCAAGCAGACATATGGAGAGTGAGTTGATACAGGTGGTCTCAGAGCTGGGGCTTGAGGCAAGCCCAGCACTGTGTGAGGGCCCCGAGATGCAGGCAAGGAGCTGACTTGTCCACACAACACTAGGGAAACTAGTGGTGGTCATCACCAACCCACAGGCACATCTTTTTGCTTCTTCCCCAGTGAGGGGTTGGGGACTCTGACCCTGAAATCCTGGGCCCTAAAACACTGTGGCTGTGACTGTCTGGATGGAGGAAACTCAGCATTGGAGCGGCTGTCAGGAAACCCCTCAGCTGGCTTTGGAATTGCCTTCAAAACATCAGAGTTCCTTGCTCTGTCCAACAGCTGGCTGACGGCATCTGGTTACCAGTGATTCTGACTCAGCACAGACCTACTATGTGCCAGGTGCTTTTTATACATGCTGCCTTATTTAAGTGTAATGGCAACCTTTTGGGGGGCATTGTTCTCCCTGCTCTTCAGATGAAGGGACTGAGGCACAGAGGGGATAAGTCACCCAAGATGGCTGGATAAGCCGGCCGAGATGATCTGGAACCCAGTCAAGGGTATCCCTAGAAGGACTTGCTTTTGAACGTGGATGGAGCATTGAGTATGTACCTGGCTTTGTGTTGAGACCTTCCGAAGCAATACCCCACTTAAATGCTTTCTAACACCAAATGAGGGAAGAATTACTCTTCCTCCTAACAGATGAAGAAACTGTGGCTCAGAAGGGAAGTGGTAGAGCTGGCATTCAAACCCAAGAAGAAGCTGCCATGTCAAGGCCCGGCCTAGCCACGGGGGTGGGCATAGCCTAGCCCCTGCTCATGCCGGCTAGTGGTGTTACTGTTGGTGTCAGCACACACTCTTCCCTACAGACACGTTCCAGTTACGTGAAAGAGCAGTGAGGATGTCTTTATGGAAATGGGACTTTGGGCTGTGGGAAGCAGAGACATCTGTCTTAGGGAAACACTCTGTTCTTGGCTTTGCTGCCCTTGTCCTGAAGATTTCCCCTGGGGCTTCCCCCACCCCATGGGTTCCCTTCCAGTACTTGTTCTGCCTGCTTCTCTCCTCCAGGCAGCCCTGAGGGTGCAATACTGTGCCCACTCACCCTTCTCACCCAAGCCCGGACTGACCAGGACCAGAGAATTTGGGCCTGGGTTTCAGTTGCAGCAGGAGGGATCCCGGTTGGATCCTAGGAGGCACATCAGGACACTTAGGAGTTGTGGGAGGATGAATGTGGGACGGGAGTTTTTAAGGCCCAGAGCCAGCAATAGGGACAGTGAAAGGGGTGGGGTGGTTGGGGGGGGGGCATGTCCTCTGACCCTGCTCTTGGGGAGAGTTCTGATTCAGGGGTTATGTCCTCACTTCCTTGCCCAGTCCCACATCCATGTGCTAGACTCGGAACCCCTTCACCCGCACTCTCTACTCTGAGCCTGCTCCTAATATTCTTTTAAATGGATTTCCCCCAGCTTCACAGTTTGGGGGCGAGGCTCAGGGTCCCAGCCACAATCCAGCATAGAGACTCTTACACCCCACCTCACCCCCAGTTTATAGAGCTTTCAGATTTTCTGAGCAAAGCAGCCTCCTCCCCCGACTGCCTGTGGGGGGCAGCCTTACCCCACGCACCCTCTGTAGAGCCCTATGGAGCCCAGTTGCTCTAAGGGCTAGACTGGGGCTCCTGGGGGAAGAGGCAGAAGAGCTGGACCCCCTCCACACTTCCCCTTGGCCTGTGAGAGGGGAGAAGAGGGAAGATCGTGCCATGAGGGTAACCAGGGGCACAGCTGGGCATGTGGGTGGGAGCATCTAGGGATTCTGAGGGGCACCTCAGCCTGGTTCAGGGGAGCAGTTCTCACCCACAGTCCAAAGCTCTCCAGTGCCAAGCTATGACCCTGCCAGGCGCCCCCCTCTGCAGGGCTCTTTTGGATGCCCTGGATAGGACGAGTGGTTCAGATGTGACAATGAGAAGAGGAGGTAGGGATCCCAGTAGCTGGCTACGTGTGCAGGGAGAGATGGACCCTGTGGCAGGGGCTGTGAGGCAGGGTGGGCCGATGTCCAGCCTCTAGTCACCTCACTGCCCATCTACCAGGGTGCCCAGTCCCTGGAACCTAGAAATGCAGGGGATGGGAGGGGACTTGGGCTCAGGAAGACAACGCTGGGGAAGAGTGGAAGTCAAAGGGGAAAGGCAATGAGAAGACACAGCTCAAATCCCTATCAGCCAGGAGACGTTGGGCTTTGTGGCCATCAGTCAACTAGGGTGCAGTGTGGGAGGGTGGGGGTGAGGGTACAGGTGGGCTGGAGGGTGAGGATGCCTTTCCCCCAGGGCTGCTGGATTAAGTGCGAAGTGAGGAAAGTGCTTGGCACGTGGTAGGTGCTTACCCAGGGGCAGTTTCCTCTGGCCATCTTGTCCAGAGAGCCTGACTCCTTGGTCTTTCTCCCCTGCAAACCGCAGCTCTGGAGAGGCAGCATGGTCTAGTGATTAGAGCAGTGTCTGGAGCCACACCGTCCTGCTTTACAAGCCTGCTGCAGCCACACACTAGCCAGGTGTCCTTGGGCAACTTATTTAATATCCCCGTGCCTCAGTTTTCTCATCTGTAAAATGGGGGTAATAATAATTCCTACCTCAGAGGGCTGTGCTGAGACTAAAATGACCTTTTTTAAAAAAAGATTATTTGAGAGAGTGTGAGTGCATGAGTGAGTGGTGGGGGGAAGGGCAGAGGGAGAGGGAAAGAGAATCTCAAGCAGACTCTGCACAGAGCATGGAAGCCTACTCAGGGCTCGATGTCACGAGCCAGGGATCATGACTTGATCTGAAACCAAGAGTTCAACGCTCAACGGCCTGTGCCACCCAGGCGTCCCTAAAGTGAGTTTGACTGTATGTAAAGCACTTAGGACAGTGCCTGTTCTGTGTGACCACTCTGTAAGGGTGTGTACCATTGTCACTTTTTTTTTTTTTTAAAGATTTTATTTATTTGCGAGAGAGTGAGTGAGAGAGAGAGTATGACCAGGGGGAGCAGCAGAGGGAGAGGGAGAAGCAGACTCCCTGCTGAACGGAGAGCTGGACACAGGACTCCATCCCAGGATCCCCAAATCATGACCTGAGCTGAAGGCAGATGCTTAACCAACTGAGCCACCCAGGTGCCCCCCATTGTCACTATTAATTGTCACAGTCCCATATATGTGCATGACCCTGGGCTCCCTGTGAAGCTGTCCCCTAAGTGAGCTGTTTGAATTCCCCACAGCAGTCACTGAGACAGATCCATTAGGAATCCTACCCATTTTACAGGTGAGCATGTGGAGGCTCAGAAGATAAAGTGATTTGCTCAAGATCAGACCGTCCCCTTTTCTTAAAAGTGACTCTTAAGTTCTTTTCAGTGTGTGCATGGCCCTGAGTACCCTCCAGCTGCCGTCCAACCTGGGACCCCTGGTGAGCCAGGCCCCGAGCCTTGGGCCAGTGAGGATGTCTCTTCTCTCTTCAGGTTGCCCATCCATGCTGTCCAGTTTGCTTATTAGCTGTCTAGTTTGCTTATTAGCCAATTAACTGCAAGTAAAGTTATTTGTTAGCTTTGATTTAATCTTATATGTTAGTATCTTTTCCCGCTCATCAAAACAAAAAATAACAATAATTAAAAAACATACAAGGGAGGCAGGTTCAAGGCTCCTGGTTTGGAAAGGGGACTAGAAGCCTGGGCAGCTGGAGTGAGGGGAGGGCAGGGTGAGGTACGCCTGTGGGGCTGAGCTGGGAGTTTCAGCTGCCTCTGAGGCCCTGGGCTTCCCTTTAATTATGATCTGCAGGTGGCCCGGTGCCCAGGGTAAGGCTTTCATCTGACAGGTGAGGCTTATCTCCTGGAGCTGGGGAATTGACTCTGTAATTGACCAGGATGTTTTACCTTTGATGGTGTCCCCTGGTAGTCTGAGTCCCCCGCACAAGGGACCAGGGGTGGTGGGGGGGTGGTGGGTGAGGTACGGGGGTGGCATGGTCGGTTTTAGCCGAGCCTCTGGTTCTTTGAGTGAGGGACTCACATGGAGCCTAAAACCCAAACAAGGGGGGGGGGGTCACTGTGTGGTGAGGCGGGGTGTGAATGCCCAGGGGGCTGCTGTGGATAAGAGCCTGCACTCCAGAGTCAGACAGGTCCAATTTGAGGACTGGCTCTGCCACTAAGTAGCAGTGACTCTGGTCACCCTAATTAACCCTCTGATCTTCCATTGCCCCATCTGAAAATGGGGCTAATGGTGTCCATGTGACATAGTTACTGTGAGGACTAAATAGGATAATGGGTGTAAAGTGCTTTGTGCAGCACCCAGCACCCTTGTAAGTGCCCAATTAAACGTTAGCTTTACTCATGGTCTATGCATGTGGTATGCTTTGCGTATCCAAGCAGCGCTCGGCTTCAGGTGGGTTCTGCCCCGAGCCCTCTTATAGTGCTAGATCTGCAAAGGCTTGAAATCCACCCCTCCGAGGGCTCCCTTCCCAGGCAATGAGAAAACCGCATCGCCACCTAACCTTTCTTGAGCACCAGCTATGTGCTGGAACTGTGTGCCCTAATGTCAAGGAGCTCAGTCTCCTGGGTCTAGTTATATCACAGGCTGATGGGGATGGTAAAAGGGGGGCATCATAGTGGGCACTGAGCAGGGAATGATGCACTCTGGGTGTGACTGGTGGGTGGCTTCCCAGAGTGGCAAAGCCATTCACATTTGCTCTGTGCATTGAAGGACGATTTTGGGGCAGGGTGGGGGGAGGGTTTTCCTGAAGATGAACTCGCATTTACAAAGGCCTGGAGAAAAGAGTCCAGGCAGTCCCCCCACTTTGTCAAGAGCACTCAGGCTCCAATTACAGAGAAAGGACACATCCCAGGCTGGGGGATGCAGAGTTGGGGTGGGGGTGGGGGATATTCAGGGAAATCCCCTTTTCTTTGAAGAGGCAGTAGGAGGCCAGGTTTGACAAGAATGGTGACAGGATCTGGGAGCTCGGGAGGTGGCTCTTCTGTCTGGCAGAAGGGGATTTATTTAAACAAAAGAGAAACAGGAGGGTGAGGATAAAGGAGGAAAGCGAGACCAGTGTCTGCTCTCTTTCGTCCTGTGCTGGGGCAGAGGGTGAGGGGGTGTACCCAGTCCCTCACCTCTGGTTGGGGCTGTGGCCCTGCGGGTGAGGGTGGGCAAGATGCTGAAGAGACACTCTCCGCACATGGCAGAGGGGCACCTGCCAACCTGAGCCCAGGAGCCTGTTTTCAGGGGAGCGAAGGACCCGCTTGTCAAGCTTGGAGGGCCTTTTAATTAGTTTTATAAGAGGCCTCCATCTCTGTGTGTCTCTCTTCACCAAGATTCCCCCGGGAAGGAACAGGGTGGAGTGGAGATGGGTGCAGCCGTTCAGAGAATTTCTCCAAACCCTCATGCCTGCAACATTTGCCTGCCTGATTTTTCCTCTTGCCTTTTGTCTCTCCTAGAACAGAGACCCCCTGGGGGAAGGGAGAAGAGGTAGGGGTGGGGCACCCACCTACCAAAGTTGGATGCTGGATGTTTGTGTACAGGGGCTGCTGGGTGGTAGGAAGCATGAGGACAGGTTGCAATATACTTCCTCGCTTTGCCACTGACCGGCTTGGTGGACCTGGGCATGTCCTATACACTCTTGAGCCTCCCTATTGGAATTTACAGATGGGGCAATAATGCTCATTATCTGGCTCACTGTCTGGAGTCATGCTGGGGATGAAATAAGATGTAGATGAGGCATCTAGCACAGACCTGGCAGGGTCCAGTCTTCAGCCTTGCCACAAGCTGGCCAGATGGTGTCCATGGGAAGTGTTAGGTGAGCAGTCAGCCTTGCAGAGGTCTTTTAGCAGGTGGATGGGTTCCCAGGTAAGGCCATCAGCCTTTGGGGTATATTCCTCAGCTTTCAAGTCTGCAAAATGGGGTTAATAATAGTATTTACTTCATAGGTTGTGTGACGATTAAATGAATTTTATGTCATAGTGTTTGGCTATAAGGCTTAATAAATATTAGCCATTATTACTGATTTTATTATTACTGTTAGTTAGCTGCTGAGGCAAACTCTCCAGCCCAAGGATTGGGTCACAGGTCTCAGAATGGAACAGAACTTGGCCTTAAGAAAGAGGTGGGAGGCCACAGAAAGCATTCATAAGAACCCTGCTCCAGGTCAATGTTGGAAGTGCTGGGTCGTGTGAAGGCCTGGATGGGTTGTCTTGTCTGGGGTGTGTGTGCCCAGGGCTGGTGTGTGGCTCCCTGTAACCCCATCCCACCCTTTCAGAGTTCTCTCAGCGTATTTTCTGCTCGCCTTGGGTGCCAGCTGGGAGGGCCAGGTTAAAGCTCCCAGGCCAGGAACACCTGCAGCCTGGGCGCCTCCACACGGGGCTCCCATGGCGACTCAGAGGAGCAGGCCTGGCTCTGCAGGAGAGGTGATGTCAGAGGAGTGGGCCTTTCATCCCACCTAGAGCTTCAGTGGCTTTTTCTCACAGGAGTGGCAGTGCCAGGAGAGAGGCTGAGAGTCAGGACAGAAGAGGGAGACAGTAGACGCTGGGGTAGCCCAGCTTCTGGTCTCGCTGGCAGGTACAATCATGACCCTTCTTACCCTCAGTATCTCTGCATTCTCCAGTTCATGGGAGAGGAAGACGTTGCTGGGGGGGGGACACCCAAACCCTTAACTCTGTTCACAATTGGGGTTATGTATTTAGAATTGTATCTGCTGGACCAGTGGGAGGGGCAGTGAAAGCCGGGATGCTGGGGAACAGTGGGGTCCCTGAGGGAGAATTCATCACAGGGAGCTGAAGAGGTCTGGTCTTGACGTCTGGCTGCTGTACATGCCTGAGGCCTGGAGGGACAGTGGTTCTGGGAACAGGCGCGTGGCTGGTCATCAAACCCCTTTGAACCCAGTGACAGTGGTAGTCTGAGTGTCCCCAGAGAGAAAAAGCTGTGTATGTCAACTCAAAGAGTAAATTCATTTACTTTCTAACTCGTTGGGGCCCAAACAACACTGCGGTGGGCCCCTTGCTGTCAGCACCTGAACATAACACGGATTGAGGGAATGTTCTTCCCACCGTGCAGGAGAATGCTGAGTTCTTAGCACTGTGCCTGCTATGAAGGAGGTGCTCAAATATACTTGGTTAAAGTAATGGTAAGATTAAAAAATCAACCCACCTCATTTAGTGAAGGGTTTTGTTGCAGCTAATTTGCAGAGCAATCAAGAGCGTGAAAACCCAGGCCTTGCTGCAGTGAGATGCCCCTGGGGGCTCCCAGGTATGGGAGGGAGTTGGCAAAGGATTGAAATCCCCGAGTTGGTGGGTGGGTGCTTGGAGCTAGCAATATTTGGTTGCTGTCGTGCCATTTGCTTCCGCAGGCTGGCGAAGGGGCCATCTCAATGGTTTCTGAATGAGGCAGGAAAGTAGTTTGTCCACAGGAGAGTTGGGATCTAAGTGAGGGAAATGGAAGTCATTTGGCAATGCTGGCACAAGCATTACACCTTTATGGCTCACACATCTATTATTTTTTCCTTTTTCGTCCCTGCTCATCTTACTGATGCACTCACGCATTCCGAACATGTTCACGTAGCTCTTGGCATCTGGGGGTGTGGGGCCCCCGTGAGGAAGGATCCGCAGGTCTGCCAGCATCCCGACTGAGGGAGCTTGTCTCCAAGGGAGACGTGACAGGCCAGAGAGCCTGGAAGAGGGTTATGATATTTCCCTTCTCATCTTCTGGTCCCGGCGCGCTCATGGTCTTCTCCCTCTTCTCGGCACTGTAAGATTAAAGACTGTGGATTATTCATTCCCAGTTGAGTGGAGCGCATTTCAAAGTCAGGGCTTCTGGGCATCTTGTCTCAGAGTTGCTAAGGGCAAAGGCCCACATTTTTGGGCCCATCATCTCTGTCACGTTGAAGCCCGGAGATCCGGAGCCTGCCCTGCCTGCACCCTGGCCTTCGCCACCTGTTTGATTTCTTCCCTGGTTTCTCCCTGTTCAGATTTCCCTGCCCCACCTAACCCCCGAGGAAGCTCAGTTGTCAGTGTGACCACCTCCTGGGCACATAGCTGTGGCTTGTGGGCTCCAGGGTTACTGTTGCCCAGGGCCCTCAGGCTGTCCCTTCCAGTGGGAGCAGGGAGCCTGCGCGTTTGGGAGCTTGGCTTCCCGGGCAAGCAGCAGTGCTGACGAGCACTACAGGAAACGCTTGTGGCATGCACTCTGTTAGCCATTCTCCTGAGCACTGTGTATGCAATGTCTCTGTTGAGCCCCACACCAACCCTAGGAGAGAGGGACTGTTTCTATTCTGATTTTGCAGACGAGGAAACTGAAGCTCAGAGAGGTCAAGTGACTTTCCCAAGGCCACACAGCCGACAGGAAGCCAAGCTGGGATTTCACAGCCAAGCGGTCTGATGCTAGAGTCTGCACAATGCGCTGCTCTGTTAGTTTGTTTATCCTTACAACGACCCCAGGTAGGGATGGGGAAACTAAAATCTTGAGAAGATAGGTGACCCATTCTGGGTCATGTAGCTTGTGAGGGGTAGAGCTAAGATTTGAATCCAAGGCATTCTAAATTAGAATCTGTGCTCCTTCTACAGCTCTCCCTGAGACTCATGGACAAGCTGACATTCTAGATACCCTTATGAAGGGAGGAAAAGAAGGGGCACTTGCAGACCCGGGGAGCCTCAGCCTGTATGCTTGGGTGGAGGTGGGGGCCACAGGGAGCCCTGGCTGATGGATCCAGGCTCTTTGGAATTTCCTGAGAACGCATTTCAGTAGATGTGTTTGCAATACAGGTTCAGTCTCACACCACCACCACATAAAGATTCAGAACTGACAGAGGAGGAAAACACAGATGCCTTCCTATCCGAGCCATTGCTTATCATTGAGAGTTTATCTCCAAGAGGCTGAATAATCATAACACACAGCCCCCACATGTGGCTGATCATGTATGTTTCATTTGGTTACAACACGAAAGTCTCTTCTCGAGTTAGGGCACAGCTCTGTGGCTGGCTTGCTCACAGCTGAGAAATAGAATAGACGTACCGGTAGGGCCCAGGAGCATCAGATACTGAGGTTGGTGCTTGAAGAACGTGTAAGTTGACAGAGATCATCGTGCAGCCTTTCCTGTGTGCAAAGCCATTCCACGTGTCCTCTTCATGGGCCATCACAGCAACCTGGGCCTTTCTTCCCAGAGAGGCACTGGTCAGAGGTTTGGGCCATTCACAGAGGGTAGGGAGGAAGGGGAGTAGGATGAAGGCAGCGTCTGGTTTGTGTGAAAACTGAGTGTGAGGCATGGAGGGTGTGTTTTATTTTTGAGACAAATTAAAAAAAACTCAACTTTGTCTTGTGCCTGAACCCAAATAATACTAATCTTATTTATGGTTTTGTTGTGTGTGTGGTTTTTTTTTTTTATAATGATTTTTTATTATATTATGTTAGTCACCATACAGTATATCCCCAGTTTTCGATGTAAGGCTTGATGATTCATTAGTTGTGTATAACACCCAGTGCACCATGCAATGTGTGGTTTTTTTTTGAGCACTTACTATCTGCTGGGCATCGTGCCAGGTGTTTACAGTGCAAACTTATCAAGTAGGGGAACTCATTAACCTCATTTTACAGACGAGGGAGGTGCTGCTGGAAGGGGTGAAGAGAGCTGCCCCAGGAGTACCGTGAATGAGGGAAGGAGCCAGGCAGGCTGATTCTGGAGTCTGTACCTTTCTTGCTGGGCTGTTCTGCTGGACAGCGCCTCTCTGTGACCCAGGCTTCCCCTCCAAGAGCCTGGTGGGCTGTGGGAATGAAGGGTCCTCTGGCAGGAGGGAGCTCTCTGTGGTGACGTCAGCCATCCCACTTAGCCTCTCTGGGAGCCTCCAGGAGTGAGCAAATGATAAGTTGTCTTGAAGGAGGGGGTCTGGCTTGTCCCACGCTATGTGTCACTCTGTCTTAAGGCACACTTTGCTCATCTCTAAAGTAATGTTTTCCTGATCAGAGGCGGCCTGAGACCTGTGGCCCAGGCCTGGAGTGTTTGCACATGCCATTCGCTTGTTGGAAATGCCCTCCTCTCCCCTCTTCCCCTGATTGGGTCTTTTTAAACTTTCAGCTGTCAGCTTCAATGTCCTCTTCTGAGAGAGACATTCTCCCCCTCCTCCCCTGATGGACTGGCCTCAGCCCCTACCTCTGTCAGTCCTGGGGGCTTCCCCTGGCTCCTCTACTTCATCCCAAACCTTCCTATGAGACCCAGCCCTACCTGTGTATGAATTATTCAGGTAGAGGCTGAGGGCTCATTATGGGGACAAATATCCCAGCAAAAACCATCTGGCTGGAACAGAGAGAGAGAGAGAGAGAGAGAGAGAGAGAGAGTGGGGTAGCATTTAGTGTCAGGAAGTGATTTCCCATGGTAATTAAATGCTCACACCAGTGTGTGTGTGTGTGTGTGTGTGTGTGTGTGTGTGTGTGTGTGTGTGTTGGGGGATGTATTTTATCACTGTTCCCTCCCAGGCTCTGATCTAGCCTGTGTCACACCAGACTCCTGGGTCTAAATAGAGCACCGTCCCCCAACTTGAGGGGGATTGATGTTTTCAATTAAAAAAAGAAAAGAGGAAGAATCAGGGCCTCTGTGAGGTTCCCTGAGAAATGATGGGAGCAGTGGGGTCAAGGGGAGCTGATTATGTAGATGTATTTAAGCTCTCAGCAGGGAATGGATGGTTTCCATAAACCTGCTGGGGGCCAAGACCCCCACTGTGTTTGCTGGCTCAGATGCAGCTGGGGGTTGTTTCTCAAGTTAGGGAGGAAGGGGATGAGCAGGTGCTCAGGATGAGGGGCTGCCTGTCAGGTGGGACCCAGTGGGATTTGGAGAATGGTGGGAGGGGCCCTTTCCCTTCTGGAGCACACACTCAGTCCTGTGTCCCCACAGAGGTGTGCCTCTAGGTGACACTTCACTGGAAAAATTCTAACTTGGTCTCTGCTGCAGACATGCTATGTAGCCCTGCTCTGGTCCTTTGTCTTTCTGCACTAGGTTTTCAGTGTGTAAAATCAGGTGAAGTTCTAGAAATGGATGGTGGTGACGGTTGTACAACAATGTGAGTGTACTTACCTGTACGCTTTAACATGGTTAAAAGGGTAAATTTTGTTATGTATCTTTGCCACACACACACACACACACACACACACACACACACACAACTCTAAAAGAAAAATTAGGTGTATCTGAAGTTTCCTTCCAGCCTTAATGCTCTGTGGATTGATGATCCTGGATTCAAAGAAATGCCAAGAGCTTTACCGTTATTCGAGGAACAAGCTATGTGACCTCTGCTAAGTTCGTTTCCTCCTGTGATTCTCCCTCCTTTGGTGGCACAGTAGTTTCTCCAGACCTGGCCACTTGCTTCCCCTCACTGTTTTCTGTAAGTCTCCTGCCATGGCCCTGAAGTTTCTCCTCTCCCCAGAGGCTGGACCACACCACACCGCTTTGGTACTTCCACCATCATTTTTCTTGGCCTCCGTGGGTTCTTCTAGGGACCAAGGGGGACCTTTGCTTGGCTGTTCGTTGAGCCATTGAAAATTTCATGGATAATTCAGGAACACAAACAGGAGGCTGGAAGCTCTGGATTTATGAAGAAAAATGAGGCAGACTTGGCGATTTATGAGCAGTTCAGAAGAGCAGCATGGTGGAGTTTGGGAAGACTGGAGGACTGGCCTAAGGCGCTGGAGGGCATAGTTAAGGGAGGCAGAGGAGGGAGTAGGGCTAGAAAGAATGTAGCAGGCCTGGGCCTAAGCACCCAGACCACTAGATTTGTAGGAAGTTGTCTGTGTCCTGGCAAAATAGGGCAAGTGGAGTCCAGTGAGGGGCCAGGGATGCCTCAGGCTTCAGGGGCAGTGGCCAGCCCTCAAATCTGAATTTGGTTTCCCTGTGGCCTGGGCTTTGCTTGGGCTCCAAGGAGAAGGGAGGTAAGGGGAGGGGGTATATCTCCAGCCTTGGGGGAGTACTAGGCCAGAATTGAGAGGGTTGGCTGACCTGAGAGAGGGAGTGAGACCCCCAGTTGTCCAAGTGGCTTCTTTGAGGCTTTTCCAGTATCGGGATGGGGGGGAGGGGAACCCTCAGTCTCTGAGGGTGGTGGTAGACTCTATGTAAATCGAACCCCAGGAACCCAGAGGGACATCCCAAAGGCTATCCCCAAGGTCAAGGCCCCAGAAATTTATGGGTCCCATTAGAAGTGGGGCAGGAGTCTGACTGGCTTTGCTCCTATAGCTAACCAGTAGCAGCTGGTTCCTGCCACCTCCCCAGCATGGTTCCTGCTGGACAGTCCCACCTTCTGTCCAGTTCCCTTTGCTTGGGATAAGCTCCAAGAAGTGCATTTGCAGATAAGTGGTCTAATAGAAATGACTATATATCTGAGGATCAGGGAGGAAGAGACAGGGATGAGCCCCCAGTAGGCAATGCTTGACAGGATGACATGGAAGAAGTCACATCACCTGTTAGGACTGAATTTCCTCATCTGAAAAATGGAAATTCCCTTCCATCAGCCCCTTCTATAATTCATAATGCTGTAGTATGGATGAAATAAAATTATGAATGAATGTGTGCTTGGTATCCTCTAAGGTGTTGTGTCAAGGTGGTGGATTCTCTTAGTTTTCCATGGGAATCTACCACAGTCAATTCTTCTTCCCTTCCTTTTCTTCTTCAGATTTCCAAGGTGTGAAAAATGAAGAGATTAGACCTAGTCAACTCTTAGTCCCCTTCTGACCTGAACAACTGACCCTTTGTGTTGGTATCTCAGTTCCTGATCAACATGTCCCTAGTTGAGGGTGGGGCTTCCAGGGTCCAGGGCTTCTAGTAGGCCGGACTTAGTTCAGACAGCCATTTAACAAGATGATATCTAGGTAGCGAGCTTTGCTGGTTTGGCTTAATCTCTTCTAGGGTGCTACTGAAGGTGTGGCTGGATGTATGCATTTGAATGACTTAGATGGGTGGGGCTGTCCCTTAGACTGTATCAGGGAGATTTTCCCAGAACTCCCGTCCTTTAATGTAAAACATCCCCACTTTAAGAACTGAAGGAGGTGGCATGTGAAGGGTTTAGACTCACGAGGTACGGGCGGAGATGCACTTTTGACCTGGGAATCATTATTTAAGAGTCAGTGCATAGTTATTGAGCTCATACTACATTCCAAAGGCTGTTCCAGGCACGTTCATGTTCTTATTAATTTGGTTCCATGATAACTATGGGAGGAAGATGGTATTATTCTCTTTTGGCAAATGGGGAAACTGAGGCTGTTCAAGATCACACAGCTGGGAGTGGTGGAGCTGGGACATAAACCAGGCCTATCTGACCTCAGAATTGGAGCTTCTGCTACAAAGTGATATCTTATTCTAGGCCCACTTTTGTGTCTGGTAAAGCCCCCACAGTCATCTCACAATTGGCTTTCATTGATTTCTCTTTGAAGATGGTCACATTTTCCTCTTTCTTCATATGTCTAGTACTTTTGGATTGTATCCTGGACATTGTTAATGAACTATTAGGCTCTAGATTCTATTATATATCTCTAAAAGACTGTCAATTTTTTGTTTTTAATTTGACTGAACTCAAACTTCAAACTCTGTCTCCCAGATGGTTGGCAGCAGCTGAAATCTCAGTTCAGTTCATTTAATTTTAGCTTGGGTTTTTGTCTCTCCTGTGCATGTATGTTGAAGGATCAGCCAGAGATTTGGGCAGAGATTATACAAAGAAGTTGGGGCTTAATCTCTGTGGCTCTTTCCTTTCTGGGGTTTCTGCCATCACTTTCCAGCTGCTGCGTTCACCCACATTTTCTCTGTTTCTTCGAGCCACTATGATTTCAGATTTCCTATAAATTTAGCTATCCTGTTTGACACCAACTATGGTCTGTTCTCAGGAAAAATGCTTTAAAAACATAAAATACACCCTTGTCATTCTTCCAAGTATCAATTCCTCTGCAATTTCTGCCTGTTCGTTGTTTTACCAGTGCCTCTGGGTAGTTTTGAAATATTTTATACAAGTTTGTAGTTGTTATCTGTGGGAGGACAAGCCTGATAGGAGCTACTTGACTTCATTGGAAGCCTTGTTCTGCTTTTGAGCATGTAGTTCCTTCCTTCTATGGTTCTTACCAGGTGGGTCCTTCCTTCCTTCCTTCCTTCCTTCCTTCCTTCCTTCCTTCCTTCCTTCCTTCCTTCCTTTTTTTTTTGTTTTTGTTTTAAGATTTTATTTATTTGTTTTAGATAGAGAAAGTAGGGGGAGGGGTAGAGGGAGAGAATGTTCAAGCAGACTCCGCACTAAGTGTGGTGTCTGACATGGGTCTGGATCCCACAACCCATGAGAGCATGACCTGAGCCAAAATCAAGATTCAGACACTCAACTAACTGAGCCCCCAGGTGCTTGCAGGTGAGTCTGTTCTTAAAAGTATATCAGGCCTATCAGAGTCTCTAGGAATCTAGTCTTCAAGTCATAATAGCAGGTACTTATACCAAGACAATGTTGTATTGTAATTGGCTCTTGGAAATGTCATGCAACTGTGTATTGGACAGCCTTCGGAGTGGCTTTGACTTATGTGTATGTTGCCTTCAGTATCACCTTCTTTGGGAAAGAGTGCTTCTAGACTGCAAGGGGCTTCCATCCTCAGATCACTGTTCCAGGTACCATAATGCTGGGAGTTGGAGGGGCGAGCTTTGTCTCTCTCTCAAGCACATTTTTGGCAAAGTCTCCATTGGGAGGGCAAGAGGGGTCAGGAGGGAAAAGGAGGCAGATTCCCCAACTCGCCAATGTCATCCAAGTGTATGTCTGCTTAGACTTTGCCTTAGGGAGTTTGTCAGATGGCCGCCACCTGTTTAAGTTCCACCAGACACCTTCTGGAGCTGCAGGTGTGTGTCAAGGGCTGGAGGAAATTGGCTCTTCCCCAAAGTTCCTTTTCTCTTTTGTTGGTGATAACAGAAAAGCCAGAGCATGATGGAAAAATCCATGTGCTTTAAAAAATACTCCTGCTTTGTAGAAGGGTTGTTTTTCTCCCCTTTTCTTCTTAAAAAAAAAAAAAAATCTCTTGTGTGTCAGAAAGATGAAGCCAGAAGAGAAATGTCCCTTTGATGGCTGAGAATTATTGTTTTAAAGGCTTTATTTAAGCCGCTCTTAACAAAACTCAAACATCTGGCTTGTGGCGCCTGTGTGCCAACTTTCAGCTTGAATGGAATGCATGAAGATGGCAGGCTCCCAGGCTGAGTGGAGGGAAGGCAAAGCCTGCTGTGGTCTGCTTGGCTGCTGTGACTGCTGTGGCCACTGTCTGCATTGTGTCTCCTCCATGGGGCAGGGGCAGAGGAAGAAAATCACTTTCTTGAGCATGTTTTTATGCTAGAGACATTTTGCTAAGGTGAATGTATCTGTGCCTATCTTTCAGGACTTACGGTGTGAAGAGAATCAGGACTTGAGATTAAGAGAAGCTGGGCTGGGGGGAAAGGAAAGGAAGGTTGTGTTTATCCAACACATACTCTGTGCTAGGCTTTTTCATATCCATTGTTGGGTTCAGTTCTTACAACCACTCCATGAGGTAGGTATTTATATCCTTTCATTCCAGGTAAGAAAGCTGGTTAGAACTTGCCCAGGTTTACCTGGTTAGCAAATGGCAGAGTCAGGAGTCAGTCTCAAGGCTGGTGCATCTCGAGTCTGGGTTTCTTTTTCTTTCTTTCCTTTCCTTTTCTTTTCTTTCTGATTTTATTTATTTATTTGACAGAGAGAGACAGGCAGCGAGAGAAGGAACACAGGCAGGGGGAGTGGGAGAGGAAGAAGCAGGCTCCTAGCAGGGGAGCCTGATGTGGGGCTCGATCCCGGAGCACCGGGATCACGCCCTGAGCCGAAGGCAGACGCTTAATGACTGTGCCACCCAGGCGCCCTGGGCTTGGGTTTCTTTCATAATCTCTGGCTGCTTCTCACATGAGCCCTGAAGCCTGGCTTCTCCGAGCCACCTGCTGTCTTCCTCCCTCTAAGATGGAAGGGGCTATTCTCTGACTTGGGGCATGGGGAAGAAGGAGAGAGGGGATGGGCTGTCACTGCAAGTGACTTCCCTGATGATTCTGTAGCATCAGAAATAGATTCTGTAACCTAAATTTGTGTAGGGGACGTTTATGAGGATGTACCCTCAGGAAGCATTCACTATTCCAGGCTAGACTTCTGGCCTTGCCCACCAAGAGTTGTGTAATGTTGAGCAAGTTACTTGGCTTCTTTGAGCCTTAGACTTCTCAGGTGGGAATAAGACTACCCACCAGAAGGATCCTAACTAGAAATGCACCTAAGAGCCCGCGGCTCTGGGCCTGGCACAGGAGAGGTGCTCAGCAAGTGTTGGTTTCTCTTCTCTTGAGCTGTGAGAGGTCCAGGTTCTGGCCCCAGAGCCAGGAGTTGAGATGCAGAGAGCTCTGGGAAAGCAAGGGAGACTAGATTGGGAGGCAGACACCTTGAGGGGCTTCAGACTCATTAATTGATTGGTCAGAGACTGCCAGTGTCCAGCTGGTGAGGAAGGCTGGGTGAGAGAGTGGGAGGCTCAGTGTGGGGCTGCTCACATGTCTCTTACCTGGTGGGCCCAAGAGCCTGGAGGTCTTCCTGCTGGAAAGATCCCTTGGAAACCATCATGTCCAGCTTTCACATTTTACAGGCAGGGAAAGTGAGGCCAGAAAAGGAAGAAGTCTTGGCCAAGGCGCTGTAGCCGGTAGGAAGCAGAGCTGGTTCTTCGCCTCAACTCTTCAGCTCTGAAGGCAGGGCTGGGTGGGGGAAGGCAAATGTAGAGTGACATGGCCTGAGGGCGCCAGGGCTGTAGCCCCCTAGCTGCTGCATGGGTCCTAGGGCCCAGCGGCCCTTACCTGAAGCCAGCGGGCGTGGGGGTGGTGGTGGTGACAAAGAAGCTGGAGTGGCTCCCGCTCCTGCTGATGCGCTTCTGATCTGTCTGTGAGCATCTGTTCGCCTGCTCTCTGATCACTGTGTGGGCGGAATCTGCCCATTAGTATTTTACACCCAGGGTCTCAGCACAGCCAAGCAATTAGGATGCCCAAGATCTGAATCTCTAGCTGCTGCCTCTAAATGTACTCAGGAAAGTTTCTCTTGTTTTCTTGAGCCTTAGTGTTTCCAGCTGTAAGATGGAAGCAAGTGACCTGCCTTGGAGGATAGGAGTGCTGGAGAAATCCCTAAATGGTGCATTGGACACCCTAGAAGTTAAAAGAGATAAATGTAGGGTACCACTATCATGAATTGGCTGTTTGGTCTTTTTCCCTTCCCTTCCTTTCCCCTCCCTTCCCTTCCCTTCTTTCTTCCTTACTCCTTTCCTGACATATTTTGAGCATCTGAGGGGCCTGCTGTAATGGCAAAAACCAGGACTAGGAGGTGGGACTGTATAATGGAATTTTTGCAGGAAAGGGTGAGTATGTTTGGAGAATTTCTTGAGACTCCCAGGAAGTGGGGGAGGCATAAGAAAGAATGGAAGGAAAGCGCATAGAAGATAAAGTGGCCCTCAGATCAGAGCCAAGCCTTAGGAGAGGCGGGAGGAGGGGAGTTCAGGGGAACATTGGGTCTTCACTATGCTGAAGGGACAGGGAATTCTGTACCCTTTTCCATCAAAACAAGACACCTAGGGGTCCTTTTGTTCAGGCTTACCCCATGGAGCTCGGGTAGCAATGGCTGCTCTAGGTCCTGCTGGCTGGGATCTTTTCTGGAGGTTATAGGGTTCGTGCTGTGAGCCTGGGAGAAGGGACCTGGCAGGAGGCATTTTTGTGGTCTAGATCCCAAGGCAGCCTGTCCTGGTGGGGCTGCCCATGGGTTCCTCCAGCACCCAGTCCACTCTGCCCTTGACATTCTGTTTCCAGTAGTGGGTTGGTTGGGGAACTGTCTCTCCCTGAGCACTGGGATGACTCAAAGACAAGGACTTTGTCATGTTCATCACATGTGGCCTACTTATGGCTGATCAAAGTCAAGGCCGAGGCAGTGTAGAAGAGCCAAAAGAGTAAGGATGTTGCAGTTGATTAGATCTGAGTTAGAATTCAAGTTTTGCCAGTTTCAAGCTATGTGACTATCATAGGTCAGGTTCCCTAGAAATAGATTCTGTAACCTAAATTTGTGTGTGGGAGGTTTATGGGGGTGAGTGCTCAGGAAGCATACCTATAATGGAGTGAGAGAAGCAGGATGGGGCAGAGCAAGAAGTGGAATCATGGTACAGTTGCAACAGAAGCCTCAGCCAATCCCTGGGGGAGTCTTAGGGCCAGCATGGCCCTTCGGTATTGTCCCAGACTGAGGCAAGGGAGCCAGAACTTTGTACCACCACTGACCAGTCATCGGATGTAGGCTTCCTAGGGAAGGGCATATACTTTGGCAAGGCAGCTTTTAGCTGAAGGCAATGCCTGAAGCAGGACTCAGTAGTCAACAGCCCCACTACTGGGAGGGTGAGCACCTCAGCCCTGAGGGGGCAGCTGGGAAGTACACCACATCATCCATCACAGTTACCTTGGGTAAGCCACTTAGCCTAACTGAGCCTCAGTTTCCACAATTGTGAGACGGAGATAATTGATTTATTCATTCAGAAGTTCTCTCAGGTGTTGGGAAATACACAGCAAACAAGACAGACAAAGCTCCGCCCCTCAGGAAGCTTACATTCTAGCTGGGAAGTGAAATGACTAGAGTCAAAGAGTGCTAAGTTCAAACCCAAAACCTAAGACAGTAAGGCGACAGGGACTGCTGACTTGGGCAGTTCTCTATTTTATATAAGAAGGGCAGAGCGGAACCTAAAGGAAGTGAAGGAATGCACCATGAGACCATCTGGGTCAAGATTTCTCAACCTTGACACTATTGAGATTTCACGTGGGATAATTCTTTGTTGTGGAGACTCTCCTGTGCATTGTCGGATATTTAGAAGCATCCCTGGCCTCTACCCACTAGATGCCAGTAGCATCCTCTCCAGTTGTAACAACCCAAAATGTCCCCACTTAGTGTCAAATGTCCCTTGGGGGGCGAAATCGTCCGCTGGGTGGGAACTATGTGTTCAGAGGAAGAAAATTCCAGGCAGAGGGAATAGCAAGAGCAAGGGCTGAGAGGTGAGTGCATTCTTTTTACATCTGAGTGACGAGGCCAGTGTGGCTGGAGTGATGTGAGCAGAGGGGAGAAAGGAAGCAGAGGGGAATGGAGAGATGGCAGATCATGTAGGATCTTATAGGCTGTCAGGATTTTGGCTTTGACTCCAAGTGAGAAGGAAGCCCTTCGAGGGTTTTGTGCAAAGAAATGATATGATCTGGCTTATATTTAAAAGGAATTCCTCTGGCTGCTCTTTCACAATAGTGATGGAAGATTAAAGATGATGTTTCTGCCACACAACAGGTACTCAATAAATGGGCCTGTCATCCTCAAGAACAGGTGGAGTGTGCCCTTTGTCTGCATGTAAGGTCATTGTGCAACTTGGCTACCATCCCATCCCGGTATATTATAGTTGCTTTTTTTGTGACTCAGGTCTTGATGAAGACCCAAGAATGTTAAGAGCTAGAAGGGGCTTTCAGGAGAGTGGAACCCAAACCACTTATTTGAAAGAAAAAAACTGAGCGTAGGGATACGAAGCAACCTGGACGAATCCACCCCCTGCATCAGTGGCAGTGCTAGGGTTAATATCTATAGAGTTGCTCTTTGGGAAAGAAAGTCTTTGATGGTGACCTAATTTGTGCTGCCTTATGTGAGTGTTTTTTTTTTTTAATTAAAAAGATAAAATTCAAAGACAAGAAGAATGTGCTCAAGGCTGGATGAGTTTTTGCACAAATAAAGGATTTGACTGGAAAATTAGTTGTAAAATAATAATAATCAAAAGATGGGTTTGGACCCTGTCTTCCTAGCAGGAAGCCAGATTGCCATATCAGCACCTGACGGTAACTCCTTTCTGAAGCTATGGAGCTGCTATTTTGCTTTAGCAGAAAATGGGCAGAAGGAATGGTTGCTGTGAGACCCACTTGTGGCCGCCTTTGTGTTCTTGGGCTTGGATAATATTTCTCTAATGGGCAAGTCACATTCTTAGATGGGATATAGAAGCAGAGGTAATCTTGAGTTTGACCCCATTGACTGATGTTCATTGTGGTGTAGACAGAACCTGAACATAGGGCCCAGGGCTCTGGACTTTATTAGGTCATGACTTTCTGGTTTTATCACTTTGGTGAAGTCATAAAATGTTGTGGTGCCTCCATTTGCTCATCTGTAGACCAGAGACTATAGTTTCTCCCCCTTTCCAGGGTGTTCTAAAGAGAAAAACACTTTATCTCCTAGTTTCTCTGCTTAGTGCTTTGCATTGAATGGGTACCTGCTACACATTTGTTGAAGAAATGAATATTTATAGGGAAAAATGAGGTGATGTATGGGAAATATTAAAGTGAAGCATGAAGGACTGTATAAGACTCTCTTAATACTATTGGGTGAGTTCCTGACCTCTGGTAAGTTGATGGGTCCTAGATTGAGAGGTTCCTTTTATCCATCCACCCGCCACAGGCCATGCTGTATAGTGTACACACTTTTCAGGAGGCAGAATTTCTCTTCTGTTCTTTGTGGCCCTTTGGAGCAGACTTGCTGAGCGGTATCAACACTTAGGATAGGGTAGCGCCATTTTGTTGCCAGGGTCTGATACCATGGCCATTCCTGACTCCCATGGGCAGGAGTAGGAATTGGCATTCTCTCAGGGCTTGGAGACCTGCACAAGTTCAGGCAGGATTGTGGGAGACGCAGTCCCTGGTCATGGTGATTTCTTTAGGGCCTCAAAGGAAGCTTTGGAGTTATTTCAGAGTGACTTGGCTTTACCAGTTACTATTATGTGTTCATGGGTAAGTTCTTAGCAATCTGCCTCATTTTTTTCATATGTAAAGTGGGGTTGTTATGGGCCACAACAAAAAAATAGATACTTTGGACTTGGACTTCATCAAAATGGAAAACATTTGTGCTTCGGAGGATTCTATCAAGAGAATGAAGACAGCCCACAGAATGGAAGAAAATATTTTCAAATCATATATCTGATAAAGGACTTGTATTTCAAATATATAAGGAACTCTCACAACTCAAAAATAAAAAGACAAATAACCCAAATAAAAATGGGCAAAGGATCTGAATAGATACTTCTCCAAAGAAGATGTACAGATGGCCAGTAAGCACATGAAAAAATGTTCCACATCATTAGTCATAAGGGAAATGCAAACCAAACCCACAGTGAGAGAATTTCATAATAGTAGGATGACTATAAAAAGAGAAAAAGACAGATACTAACAAGTGTTGAGGATGTGGAGAAATTAGAGCTCTCACACACAGGGAGAATGAAAACTGGGAGAAGAAAATTGCAGTCATTTCGGAAAACAGTCTGGCAGTTCCTTAAAAAGTTCGACATGACTTACCATATGATTCTGCAGTTCCACTCCTATGTGTATACACAAGAGAATGAAAACATATGTCCACATAAAAACCCATACACCAATGTTTATAGCAGCATTATTCAAAATAGCCAAAAGGTAGAACCATACCAAATGGCCATCAGCCGATGAATGAATAAACAAAATGTGGTCTATCCATGCAATGAAATATTTTTCAGCTATAAAAAGAAATGAGGTACTGATACATGGTACAAATGGGTGAATCTTGAAAACATGATGCTAAGTGAAAGAAACCAGTCACTGAGGACCACATACTGTGTGATTCCACTTATTTGAAATGTCCAGAAGTGGCAGAAGTATAGAGACAGCAGATAAGTGGTTGTCTAGGGCTGGGGGGGATGGGAGGGGTTGGGGGACTGATAACTATAAGGTATGGGTTTTTGGCAGGGGGTGATGAAAACATTTTATGATTGTGCAGCCATCCTCTGAGAATATACTAGAAACCATTGATTTGTGTACTCTAATGGGTGAATTATATAGTATGTGAATTATATCTCAACAAAGCTGTTACAAGAGAAAAATGGGGATATTAGTAGGTCTACCTCTCAGTTTTGTTGTGAGGGTCAGTGAGATAAAACGCAGCGTCTGGTATGTAATTAGCTCCCAGAATACACTAATTGTTTTATTATTAATGTTATCACTGGGCTGTTGGAGATTATAGGAGATAAGGGACAAACTAGTTAGCATAGTTTCTGACACATAATTGGTGCCTGCAATGTTGGTGTCCGTCCTGTGCTTTCTTTCTAAATTTGGGAGATGTAGGGAGACTCCCACTGAATCCAGGACTCTGGTCAGCTCAGAGGGGATCTTTATGGCTCCAGCTGGGAGATCTACCATGGGAGGCAGCCAGGGGAAAGTGTGGTTTGGGGCCCATAATAGGGTTCGTTAAAACCACAGACTTTTACGTTTCTCTGGAGAAATTCAAAGGGACATTTGTGGTTCTAGCCCAGTCTGTCAGCCTATCTCTGTCTCACTGCCTCTTGTTCCCCTTCCTCATCAGCAGTTTCTCCTCTTTGTTCTGGGATTGCTCAGTAAGGAGCTGAATTATTGTTTTTATTAATGTGGCCCCCTGAGCATTTTCAATTTGAATCCTTCCCTGTAGCCTAAGTCTCTCTCCCCAACTTCTCTTTGTAGTGCAGATTAGCTACATGGAAGGATATTTTACATTATTTTGCTTCCAGGAGGGATGGGGAAGATAGGGCTGAGCTGGAGTTTGTGGTGGGAGGCTTTGGTGCAAAGGTGTGAGTTTTAGTGGTTCTAATTCTCTCCCCCACCTCTCGTCCAGGCCAGAGCCCTGTCATTCACCCTCTTTTGCCTCTAGTTTTTCTCTCCTCTGTCCCATTCATCAGTGCCAAATGGTAGGTGTGGGTGTGGTGGGAGGGAATTATGGGGCTGAGGGGAATGACACATATGGTTTCCTATATTTCCCTGTAGTAAGGCCTAGTACAGAGAGGGATTTCAGGGTCCTGGTTTCACATGATGCATGTACACACGTGTACACGTGTGTGAGAGAGAGAATGAGATTGAATGTAGCGGATGCTGTGGTGTGCTGTATGGCCCAGATGCCCCCTTCAGGGCTGAATCATTCATTCCCCCAGCAGATGGCTCTCAGTTGAGTTCTCTGGGATTACTTCAGCCAAAAAAATGGTTGACTCACCCAAGGTCTTACCCCCTCCCAGGGATGGTCTGCATCCAATGACTGCTCATTGTGGGGAGGGGGAGATATAAGGGATCAGCCCCTTCCTCAGAGTGGGACGACTTTGAAGGGCCATGTCAGCTCCATAACTCTCTGTGGGATCTGCTGAGGCCTTAGTTTTGACTATATCACAATTCATTTCCTCCCTCCACCCAGTCCTGCCTCTTTCACTTCTGACAAAGAGAAAAGCAACCTCTGACATCCAGGAGCTGGCCCTGGACTCACAGCTAGGCTTTGGTGTTGCCCTGTTAGACAGAAACCTTCTCACAGAACACTGGACAAGACAGAACATGAAACAAGACCACTCTATAATCTCGTCTCATCAAGGACAAAAGCATGATCACTGTCCAAACCACAAAAATACCAAACATCCCCATGTCCTGACTAATGTGAGTGATGTGTCTTCTTTACCAACTGTAACTTTAGCTTCACTGTGTTTTTTCTTCCTTCTAGATAAGATTTATTAAGATACCTGATCATAGAATTACCCTTGCTTGCTAATAGCAGCCAATTCAGAGCAAAGCCCTAATTCCTTGAACCATCCCCCAAGTCACCTACCATGAACCCAAATCCTATAATAAGTCCTTTCTAACACCTTCTTATTGAGATGCCGTACAGGTCCCCATGGCATCTGGTCTTCCTCGTTGTAGCAAACAATAAACCCAACTGTGCACCTGCAGAGGTGTTCCTTGAAGTCCTTGGCTAGAAGGCATTGACACTTCCTTATGGGCATTGATTCCAAGGAAACTCTCAATAAACTTTCCGAACGTGAATCTCTTTCTCAAAGTCTACCTAAGTCAACTTAAGAAAGTTAGTGCCAGGAGTGGTCCAGGGAGGAAACCTTTGAAATGATCTCGGAACTGAAGGGCAGAAAAAGCTGAATATCAAGCCTAGTCTGCTACTCCAAGTTCATAACTATGACTGGGAAGGAGTGGGACCACCAGGTTTGTGATTGGAGCATCTGGGTCAATGCACTTGAATATCATGGATCTTCAGATCCTTTTGGTCCCTTTGGGTCTACAGAAATGGCTTGCTCTTCCCTATTAAAGGCCAAGAATCTCCCCTGCTCTGCAGAAGTTGATGCAGATGCCTGTCTTGGACAATACGCACTGCTTTCTGAATCTACCTTCACTTCTCCTCTGGCTACCAGACCAATAAATAAAGTTAACATATAGCCTGGCTGGGGGAAGTGCTGGGCCTGCTATAAAAGGAAAGGGACTATCTACCCTAGTTGTTGCAGATCCAGATGACACTTTGAGCAGGGGTGAGTATGTATAGGATTGGATCCCTTACAGTGCAAGGGGGATAGGAGACATTCATTCCCCCAGCTGCTGATAGCTCTCAGTTGAGTCATTCTCCAAAAGTTTCCCTCAGTTGAAGAGAGCTGCTTAGCCTTCCCCAGTGTAGGCTGTATTCAATAACTGGACGATGGGATGGGGAGGTTAAAATTCCTGCCCCCTCTCCTCAAGGTGGCATGATTCTGAAGAACCATCACAACTCCAGAGCTATCTTTGGGATCAGCTGACACCTTTATGGCAACTGCATTACAGATACCTCTGCCCATTTCTACTTCTTTCACCCTCTCCTCAGGGTGGATCTGGGGGCACTCCCATAAATTCCCTGCATGTGAATTGCTGTTTCAGAGTTTACTTCCTTAGGGAATCCGACCTTAGACAATGAGAAAAAGAACAAAAAGAAAGAAGACATAGAAAACAGGAATGGCAAAGGAAAGAGATGGAACCTCTGAAGCTATGGGTCCCTCTCTGGAACTTCAACTAAGGCCAGATGTTCCAGCTATTTGCTTCTGTGCAGAGGCCCTACAAGGAGTGGCAGTGACTCCCCAAGTGACATCAAAGAGCAGCTCTCCATTAATAAGTAGAAGGAGGGCAGAGCTGTGGAATAAGGACAATGGGAAAGCAAGATAGAACTCTTGGAAATAAAAAAATACTGTTGAAATAAAATTCGATACAAGGATTGGAAGGTGAAGTTGAGATTTCTCAGAAAGTGAACAAAAAAGGAAAAAGGCAAGAAAAGTAAGAGAGAAAAAAGAGACCCCAGGGAAGAATCCAGAAGGTCTAACATTTGAATAATAGGAGTTCTAGAACAGAGAAAAGGGAGGGGTGAAGATTATCAAGAAACAATGCAAGAAAACTTTCTAAAGCTGGCAGACCTGAATCTACATATTGAAAGGGCCTATTAATATTAGGCCCATTCGCTATCCATATGAAAAAGAAATGAACCTTCATCCTGACCTCATACCATATACAAAAATTAATTCAGGATGGATCAGAGACCTAAATGTGAGAAGTAAGACAATAACATATCTGGGGGAAAAAAGTCAGAAGAATCGCTATATGTCTTTGGGATCAACAAAGATTTCTTAAATAAAACCAAAACCACTAACTATAAAAGAAAATATTGCTAAATTTAGGCCCTATTAAAATTAAGAACTTCTTATATGGAACCACGAAAGATCCTGGCCATAATAACGCTGAATAAGAAAAGCAAAACTGGAGGCATCAAGATTCCAGACTTTAAGCTGTATTACAAAGCTGTAGTCATCAAGACATTATGGTACTGTCACAAAAACAGACACATAGATCAATGGAACAGAATAGAAAACCCGGAAATGGACCCACAACTATATGGTCAGTTAATCTTTGACAAAGCGGGAAAGAATATCCAATGAAAAAAGACAGTCTCTTCAACAAATGGTGTTGGGTAAACTGGATGGCAACATGCAGATGAATGAAACTGGACCACTTTCTTACACCATATACAAAAATAAATTCAAAATGGATGAAAGACCTAAATGTGAGACAGGAAACCATCAAAATCGTAGAGGAGAACACAGGCAGCAACCTCTTCGACCTCAGCTGTAGCAACTTTTTACTAGACACGTCTCCAGAGGTAAGGGAAACAAAAGCAAAAACAAACTATTGGGACTTCATCAAGATAAAAAACTTCTGTACAGTGAAGTCAACAATCAACAAAACTAAAAGACAGCCTATGGAATGGGAGAAGATATTTGCAAATGACATATCTGATAAAGGTTAGTATCCAAAATTTAGAAAGACCTTATCAAACCCAACACCCAAAAAACAAATAATCCAGTTAAGAAATGGGCAGAAGACTTGAATAGACATTTCTCCAAAGAAGACATCCAGATGGCCAACAGACACATGAAAAGATGCTCAACATCACTCATCATCAGGGAAATACAAATCAAAACCGCAATGAGATACCACCTCAGACCTGTCAGAATGGCTAAAATTAACAACACAAGAAACAACGGATGTTGGCGAGGATGAGGAGAAAGGGGAACCCTCTTGCACTGTTGGTGGGAATGCAAACTGGTGTAGGCACTCTGGAAAACAAAAATTTAAAAATAGATCTACTGTACAATCCAGCAATTGCACTACTAGGTATTTACCCAAAGGATACCAAAATACAGATTCGAAGGGATACATGCACCCTGATGTTTACAGCAACATTGTCAACAATAGCCAAGCTATGAAAGAGCCCAAATGTGGATAAAGATGACTCATAAATGGATAAGGAAGATGTGATATATACATCTGATAAAGTATTACACACACACACACACACACACACACACACACACGAGTATTACTCAACCATCAAAAAGAATGAAATCTTGACCATTTGCAACAATGTGGATGGAGCTAGAGTGTATTATGCTAAATGAAATAAGTTGGTCAGAGAAAGACAAATACCATATGATTTCACTCATATGTGGAATTTAAGGAAAAAAACAGATGACCATATGGGAGGGTAAGAAAAAGAGAGAGGGAAGCAAACCGTAAGAGACTCTTAATGATAGAGAACAAACTGAGGGTTGATGGAGGGGAGTGGGCAGGGGATGGGCTAAATGGGTGATAGGTGTTAAGGAGGGCACTTGTGATGAGCACTGGGTGTGGTATGTAAGTGATGAACCACTGAATTCTACTCCTAAAACCAATATTGCACTGTATGTTAACTAACTAGAATTTAAATAAAAATTTGAAAGAAAAAAATAAAATTAAGACCTCCTCTTCAATAGAGACAATATTGAGAGTGAAAAGCCAAAAACCTGAAGTTTGTCATACATACACCCAACAAAGAAGGTACGTCTAGAGTATATATAGAAATCCTACAAATTCACAAAGTAAGAAACTTTTACTTTTAAGAATGAGCAAAAGATTTACAAAATAAAGTCACTAAAAGAAATACAAAAATGACCAATAAACATATGCAAAAATGCTTGATATTGTTAGTCATCAGGAAAATGCTAACTAAAACCACAATAAAATATCACTACATCCCTACAATGGTGAAAATAAAAGGTCTGACAGTAGGGTGAGAATGTAGAGCAAGTGGGACTCTCAGGCATTGCCACTGGTAGTGTAAATTTGCACACCACATTGGAAGGCTGTTTGGCAGCATCTTCAAAAGCTCAATGTGTGCCTACCCTGCGATCCAACAGTTCTGCTAAATGTAGCCTGAAGGGACATGAATACTTATTTCCACTGAAAGACATATGCAAGAATATTACAGAAGTGGCTCAAAACTAGGGACAGTTCCAAATGCCCATCACCATTTGTCTAAATGTGGGTATATGCTCACAATGGAATATTATGCAGCAATGAAAAAGAACCAGCATTCTCTACATGGAACAACGTGGGTGAATGTTAGAGACATAATGTTAAGAAAAAGAAGCCAGACACAGAAGGGTATACACTGTAAAATTCCATTTATATAAAACCCAAAAAGGCAAAACTAGTCTATGGTGGTAGGAGAGAATAGCAGCTACTCTTGCAAAGTGACTAACCAGGAGGAGGCACAGAGGAGGAACTTGTTGGGTACTGGAAATGTTTGTATCTTGATATATATTTGTGTGGTTTGCAATATGTAAGATAGAAAATTACATGTAAGTTCCAACTTAAAATAAGAAGGGGCTTATTGAGTACTCAACACAATAAATGGAAAGAGTCCATATCAATTTTCAATTATTGTGAGTCAGAACAGCAAGAGAAAAGAACATTCTAAAGATTTCCAAGAGGGAAATCAGGTCACTCACAAAGGAGCAAGAATCAGATGGGCATCAGACTCTCGTCAGCAACATCAGATATCTTCAAAATTCTGAAAGAAATTATTGTCAGCCTCTGATTTCTATATTCAGGCAACCCACCATACAAGTTGCAAGAACCCAGAAAATTTATGTCCTGTAAATCCTTTTTAAAGAAGCAATGTGAGAATGTGTTGCAATATTAGAGGAGTAAACCATGAAAGGGGGGAACTGGGAAGGCAAAAGCTGTAGATAGAACCAGAAGAGCGGGGATGAATTCCAGGATAAACGCTAGAGAACACCTCGTCTGGATTGAAGCAAGAGATCCAGTGGCCGGGAGTGGGGCTCCCTGATGAAAAGGGAAACTGGGTAGAATATGCTTTATAAAGACTTTTAAAAAGTATTGGGAATATGATAAAGACAACCAGGACAAAAGAATAAAAATAGGCAACTGGAAACTTACAAGTGTGCATGCACACGCTTGTATAGACACACACACACACACACACACACACACACACACACACACTGTACCTGAAAGAAAACCATAATCCTAGTACACCACTCGGCTTTGCAAGGAGTAGTCTTTATTGAGGCACAAATATGATTTTCAACTCTTAGAATCAATCTGAAAGACCTGTATGTTACAGGATAAATGTAAAAGTTAGCAACTTTACCAACATGAAAGTAAAAGTATGGATGGCAGAAGTTAGGAGGTGGAATGGGAGAAGTGAGGAGAAAGCAAGGATGGGAATATTGATATCCTATTTACAAAATGCAGATTCTCTTTTGCCAAGTGCCACTCTAGAGGATGGAAGATGCCAGGGGTAACTAATGATGAGTGAAAAAGAGAGATATGGCAGGAAGGGGGATGGCAGGGGTGTGAGGGAGATAAATCCTCATCTATTACAGTAGTAAGTCAATAGATTGTGTCTAAAATTGATGAATCAAGAAATATCAGCAGAAGCATATTATGTGGAAAAATGGAGGTAAATATAGGAAGAGATGTTTTAAAAAGACACGGCTGCCTAGGGGGAACAGAGCTGGGAGTAGGAAGTAGTTTAGCAGGATACTGTATTTAAACTTGTGCATATATTATTTCACATAAAAACAGTTTTTTTTTTTTTTTAAAGAAGACAGACACAGGTCAAATAGAGGACAGTTTTTTCCCCTAAGGACAATCAAGGCATCAAGGAGCCCCTGGGCAGCCCCCACCTGGAAGAGGAAGTCATGGCTTTGACATCTGGGGGCTGAACTCAGTTTTTATAGGAGCAGGGATTTGGGGACTTTGAAATGTCACTAATTTTCATGCCAGCGCTTCTCTGTGATAAACTTCATCCCTCCCCTTCTTCCCCCTCAAAAATACAATTTTCAATAAATAGCAAGCTCATAAATAACATGAGGCACTGCGGATCCTAATGAAACAGTGACAAATGTTATATCTTCATGGGATCAGGAGAAATAACAAAGGGGAGCGTGGGGAGGGGCCTGGAGTTCCCAGAGTTCCTGAGATTTTATTAAAAATCCTTTAAGTTTCATGTGGCCCATTAAAGCGCTTCTCCTGCAAAATAATTAAACATCATTCAGAGTCGTTGCTGCTTTATTAGGAGGATGCAGTGCCTCAGCTTCGGTGGGTGAAGGGTGTATTTCGAGTCTGTCCAAGACACGGGGCAAGTGGGCTGGCCTGGGTCCTCACCCTGGCTCCCCTGCTGGATAGCTGTATGACCTGGGGGACTCTTACCACTTGGGCCCCAGACTCTTCATCTATAAAATGGGAGAGTTGGATTAGATGTGTTCCTAGTCTGTTTGGGGGGGACAGATTTCTCTCCCTCCACGAAATGCACAGCCACACGCACAATTTTATAAATAATTTTGTGGCTCCCTTATGCCTATCTATTATCTTCTAAAGTCATTTTAGCTTGGGTGCTCCAGGATTCTTTTTTTTTTTTTTTAAGATTTTATTTATTTGACAGAGAGACAGCCAGCGAGAGAGGGAACACAAGCAGGGGGAGTGAGAGAGGAAGAAGCAGGCTCCCAGTGGAGCAGGAAGCCCAATGAGGGGCTCCATCCCAGGACTCTGGGATCATGACCTGAGCCAAAGGCAGACGCTTAATGACTGAGCCACCCAGGCACCCCTCCAGGATTCTGTTCTTTTCCTTCTCTATGGCTTACGGCTTACAGCAACTGGCTCCAATTTTAATCATAATCATTTTAGTTATTTTAACAGGGTGAAGCAGAGCTCTTCATGAAAGTCCTTGCCCCTCCCCAGACATCATTTTTCACCAAGCACTGGCTTGGTGGCACATGCAGGCTCCCCGGACTTGCAAACTTAGGACCATGCCATGTGATCAGCCAGATGGCCACTGCTGGACCCACTTGTTCCCTTTAGATCTCCCTGGGGGAGACTGCTTCCTTGGGACTCCAAATCCCTGCTTCTGAGAGTAGAGGTCCTAGGCTTCCTACTGAATCTGTGGTGTCTCCCTGTCAGGGTTCCTGGGCCAACATCTGCAGGCCCTCCTGTGAGTCTATGTCCCAAACTCTCCCCGTTACACTGCCTCTGGACTCCAGCTAAGCAATTGATTTCCTTTTCTCCCTCTAGCTTGGGAAGGCCCATGTTCCTGGTCCTCCATCCTGCACTGTGTCCCTGGGTGGGCCTGGCTGCTCGTTAGCCCAAAAAGCCTCTCCTGGAGTCCAAGCCTACTGATAGGACTTAGAAGACTAATCACCCCCATCTGTTGAGCACCTTCTGTGTGCTTGATGGTGAGTACAGTATCCCCTGTCGATGGTTATAGAGGAGGAAACCGACACTCAGCGAGGTGAAGGAATGTGGGCAAGGACACACAGCTAGCAATGGCTATGGCAGGCCAACTTAGAAGATGGCCCGCAGCGACCTCTGCTTCCTGGTATTCATGACCTTGTGTAATCATCTCCCCTTTCGTGTGGGCTGGACCGAGTGACGATTCTAACCAAGAGAATATGGCAAAGGTGATAGGATGTCACTTTCATGATTAGGTTACCAAAGCATGTGACTTCCTTCTTGCTCTCAGACTCTCCTTCTTGCCCTGTTGGCTTGCATGCTTTGAGGAAGCAAGCTGCCACGGGGGGTGGGGAGGCCTATGTAGCAAGTTGCTGAGGCCCTCATTGCAATAGCCTGCGAGAAAAGAAGTCCTGCCAGTAGCCAGGTAGGTAAGCTTGGAAACAGATTCTTTTCTAAGCCAGCCATCAGTTGAGACTGCAGACCCCGGGCTGACACCTAAATTGCAGCCTTGTGAGAAACCTTGTGGCTTGCAGAGGGCCCAGCTAAGCTGCAGCCAAATTCATGCCCTACAGAAATAGTGAGATAGTAAATATGTGTTGTTTCAAGCTGCTAAGTTTTGGGGTCATTGTTGTGTGGGTTATGGATAACCAACATAATGGCCAGGCTGGGATTTGAAGCCAGGTGTGTTTGGTGCTAACATTCTGGGTTGATCCTGTTGCGGCTGCTTCTCTCCATCCTTGCCCCTTAGCCCCAGTATGGGGGTCTCTTGGTAGTTGGCAGGCCCTGTAGCACCTTGGCTTCTGCTCCAGGGCTCACCTATGCAGTGGCAGATTTGGGGGACAATTACGTACATAGTTCAGCCTGAAGGCTGATGGGATGGTCCATGAGGGAGTGCTGGACCAGGAGCCTGGAGACCACTTCTCATCCGAGCTTTATCCTAAGGAGCCCTGTGACCTGGGACAGGCCTTCCACTCTCTGGGCCTCTGTTTCTCTGTGTGCCAAGGAGGTAGTTGGTTGAGAACATTGTTAAGGTTCGTTTTACCTGGTTCTTCTGAGTTAGAGATGGATCGTCTGGCTGCGGGGGGCTTCCCAGGCAGTGCCAGGTCCCGGGTGAGTGTGACCTCACCTGTAGGAGCTTGAGGGTTAGACAGAGGCTGTGGGCAGCTGCCCTGTTTGAGTCTGGGGAGGGGGCAGTTATGACTCGAACTCCTGGTAGGGGTCCTGCCTTGGTCCCTGAAATTCCTGTTTAACCATCATTTTCTGGGGGACTTTCAGTGACCTTTGGGTGGTGAAAGCCCTCTGGAGTGGAGGCTTTGTTCCCAGAGCAAAGGGCAGGGGCGGTGGGACTGTGTGTGTGTGTGTGTGTGTGTGTGTGTGTGTGTGTTGAAAGGGGTGCTAGCTCACTGGGCTTCAACAGGGGGCATTTATTATGTACAGGGGAATGTGATAAATGGGGGCCCATCCTCCTGTCTTCTTTCAGTTCCCTGCCCCTGGGGTGATTTATGCAGCTCCATTTATGGTCCTGGGAGGCTAACACAGAGAAGTTATTCAACTTCTTTCTTTCTCTTCTCTTTCCTTTCTCTTGCCCTTTGCTGTGTCTAGGCGGGGCAGGGGTGAGAGGAGTTCTTTAGCATCTCCAATAAATGATAGCTGTGGATACTCATACGGGCCTCTTTGCTGTCTTTGAGCTGCATGGAGTCTCGGGTTTGGAGAGATTTGCTTTCATGCTTCAAGGAGGCAGAAAAGTAGAAGGCTTTAAAGTGCAGGCTTGGAGGCAGACCACTGTGTTTGAATCCTTGTCCAGCACTTCCTAGCTGTGTGACCTCAGGCAAGTGACTCAGCCTCTCTGAACCTGGGTTTCCTCATTCTGTAAGATGAGGCCAAAAGTACCTTGTCGTCTCATCGAGTTGTTGTAAGTATTAAATGCGACAGGGTAAGAGGCTCGGCATAGTGCTGGCATGTAGTTAGCAGTCAGTAAGTGCCCGTGATGATGAGCGTCCCCAGGCCTGAGATGTGACTGGCCTGAAGTCTGCGGCCCTTCAACTCTGCTTCTTCCAGTAAGCCGTGTCACCTGCTGCCTCTCTGTCGAGTGCTGTTCTTCTGAGGGTGGCACTTTGGCTTGAATTGGACCTTGTTTCTCTGCTGCTTCTTGAATGTGTCCTTCAGTCTTTTCCTGGAGGCGGCAGAGGTGGGAGGAGTGGGTGGGGGAGAGACAAGAGAACATGGTGCTGGGAGCCAGAGCGGGAGGCCTGGCTTCTAAAGCCCACCTCTGCGTGTCTATTTATAATTCCCCAGGGGTTTTCTCTTTCCTCACCTCCTTCTTTCCCCATCTGTACATTGGCATTTATCAACATGTGTTAGGCTTTGTTCTCATGTGACAGAAAAGAAAAACAAAGGCTCAGAGATGAAGTGGCTTGCCCAGGGTCACATGGCTAGAAAGAAGTAGAGCTGAATTCAAATCCTGATATTTGGGCCCCTATCTAGGACCTTGACCGTTTTCCCAGGGCTTCAGGCTCTGAGTGACCCTGGGCGCGTCTCCCTCTCTAGCCCTCAGTTCTTTTGCCTGGAAATGAGGTGTGGGGCCCAGATCATCCCTGACAGCCCTTCTGGCCAGGGGTTCCTGGCCCAGGTGGAGGCCAGGTCTGTCTGGTTCTCACGTGGGAGGAGCAGACATCTCCAACTTTCTCTGGCCTTGTTGCTGATGGAAAGTTTCTGCCTCAGCTTCACTGTACCTTTTGGAGGCTTGGGCCCTGGAAGCTGAGTGTCGTACTTAATTATTCAGAAACCCATATATTCTCTGTAAGCAAGAAATCCTCTCCGACAGGCGAGAAATGCCAAAAATTGTTTATTGCTCTTTGCTTCAAATCTGGAGTAGGAAGCAGGGTTTGGGAGGTGTCTCCGGCTGCTGAAGACAAGTCTCTGTTCACTTTCGGGTACAAGTGCTTCTATCTTATCTAGCTTTTTTAGGGGCAAGGTGGTCCCTGGGTCAAGGATGGAGAGGCAGGGGTCGCATGACCCAGGTCCCCATTCTTCCACAAACCTGCTGACTGGCTTTGGAGAGCTACCATCTCCTTGGAGCTTCAGCTTTCTCATCTGAAAAACGGGTTCACGTACACCCTGCCCCATAAAATCAGTGAGGTTGTGAAGGTCACTCAGGACCTGAGAGAATGCTTGAATTCATGGAGTTAAATACTGCTGGTGATGGGGTTCACGTGGGGGCCGGGCAGGGAGGGGAGGAGAAAAGCAGCTGGAGAATGGGCAGAGATCGCTCGTTTCAGAAGTTTTCAGAGAAGCAGGATGCTCAGCCGCCTCTCCCAGGATTTCCAAGATTTGTTTTTGTTTGGGTTCTTGCAAAGATTCCACACCATCTCTGTGCAGGGCCTTTGGGGCAGGATGGTAGGAAGTCACTGTTGACGTGCCACAGGAAGTCGAGGAGGGAGACAGGTGCTTGCTGTGTGTTGGTCACCGGGCCGTGGACTTGGCCTGGGTTTCTCCATTTTTTTTCAGCAACTTTGTCCATTTTGCAGATGAAAAAACTGAGGCTTACTAAAATTGGCACTTGCACAGGGCCACAGAGTGACAAGTAGCAGAGCAAGGGTTCAGGCACGTGGGTCGCCTAGTGTCCTTTTCCATCAAATCATAAAGCATCATCGGGAAAGTTCACTCTGCAGGTGGTAAAGGACTTGAACAGCATCCCCAGAGCCCTGGCTCTCTGCATGGCTGCAGTGAGAGCCAGCTGATGGTCCTTGTCTTGGTTCCTTGTCTCTGTGGCTGGACATGGGTCAGGTCATTGGTCTTGGAGTCAGAGCTGTAAGAGGGTGGTAGAATGGCTGGTGGTGGTGGAGTGTGTGCCCCATGCCGCCTCTCACCATTGTGGATGCCTCTACCATACCTCTGCCTCTCCTTCCACTGGGCCAGTGACCTCCTGGCCACATGCGGCCTCTGGTCCAAAGAATTTCTCAAGGTGGGGTCACAGCACTCCTCATTACTCAATTCACTAATTCATTTACTTAGGCATACATTTGAGAAGCATGTGGTAAACCTGACTCTGAGTCAGACTCTGGGCTCAGCTCTGGACAGTGTATGTGTGTGTGTGTGTGTGTGTGTGTGTGTGTGTGTACGTGTGCATGCACACGCATGCATGCCCACTAAGACACTGCTAAGACAGTGTCCCAGGGACGCAGCCTTGCAGTAGGGGCTGGAGTAGCAGCCTGTACCGGACAAAGCAAGACTACCAGGGAGGGCATGGTCATCTCTTCAGTAGAAGGGGTGGGGAGGGGCTGTCAGGGAAGCTGGCCCTCCCCTCACTGCCAAGGGTAACTGAGGAAGTGTACTTCAAATGCAACACAATTCACTGAGCACCTACCTGAGGAAGGATTTAAAGATAATCCAGACCCCGTGGTCTCTGCTTTTGTGTGGTTAGGGATGGCCCCCAGCCACCAGCAAGGTGTTGTTCCTGGTGGTGGGAACCAGGAACTTTTCCAACCATCCTTTGCTGTGTGGACTAAGGTGGAATAGCTTATTGTCTGGAGCTGGGGGATGTGTCAGATGGGGCAAGACCAAGACAGTGGGGAGAGTTAGGTGACTGTTGTCTTTGTATGGCGAGCAATGATAGGGGTCCAGATGGGGGCCTGGGCAGGGAGGCAGACACTGTCAGTGCTCTGTGCAGGCCCCTCTGCTCTCACTATTTCCATGCCCCCAGACCCGGGGCCACCAGCTCTAGCCTGCAGTCTGGGCCTCTTTGCCCAAGGCTTTTTCTGCCAACTGGAACCCGCTCAGCCATCTCAGCAGGGTGAGAGAGTGTCCACTGGTGATTGACAGCAGTTGGTGGAGACAAACCCCAGCTCCCTCACTCATCGGGCAGGATTACCCTGAGGTGTGTTCTAAGCTGTCCCCAGAGCCCCTCAGTTGTCTTTGTGAAGCCTGCTCATAACATATTCTGTGTTGGCTTCACTCTTTCCCTGTTTCATAGCTCTGCTCTCCTCCTGATACTTCCTGGGGCTGCCTTCTAAATAACCGTCTCACACTCGAATCCTGGCCTCAGGATCTGCTTCCGACGGAGCCCAGCCTAAGACACATAATGACGAGGACAATGTGGTTAGCCAGACCCGGGTAAAGGTGTGAGGCCACCACATAATCACTGTGTAGTCTCGGGCAAGTCGCTTAACCCTCTGAATTCGAGTGCCCTCCCCAGTAATGCCGGGGGGGGGGGAGTGCTGTGGGAATTAAATCAGCAGTGCTCCTGACCCCTGGTAGATGTGGAATAAATGGGAGCTATTATGATTATTATCTGATTGTGAAAAATCGGAAGGCAGCCTAGATGTCCAGTTACTGAACTGAGATACATGTGTCCCCTAGTGTCATGGAGCATCGTCAGTGGGGAGGGAGGGGGGCAGTGGAAGACGAAGGAGGATGCTCTTTGAGACAAGTCAGAGAGAGCCGGATGTGAGCATGGAGGAAGAGGACATCTGCCCCAACTTTGATTCAGGCTTCACTGGCCTTTGGGGGAGTCAGGCTCCAGAAGGGAGATTCTTGATTTCCCGGAAATGGTGGTAAGGCTAGTCGGGGAGCTGTGGTGGCACACTGGCTGACAATCCCAAGGAGTTTCCCATGACATGAGCATCCCTGGTTCTAGGGTTCTGGTCCACCTGAGACTTGGGTTTGCTCGGCCCTGGAGTCCACATGCCACAGACCTGAACCCCTCAATACTCAGTCGTGGAACCTCATCTCATGGTTGCTCACCCCACCTCCTTTTGTGCCCAGGCTTCACTGGGAAGTATTTATTACACGTCAGTGTGATAAATGAAAAGTCATATTTTACTGTGAATTATCCCCAGCCCATGTGAAGCGTAGATCTATAGCCTGGAGAGTTATTAAGTGCTTACCACGGAATGCTATAAAAATCTCATCATTTTCCCCAAGGGCCTCTCCCACTAGGGAATGGGGAGGGAAGGGGACTGTGGAGAAAGGGACCTGCTGCCTCAGTTGTGGGAGGGGGAGAAGAAAGGTCGGCCAGGGCCAGTTGGATTGCTCCGTTCAGGGAAGACACCCTGGGGTGGGATCCTGGGGTTCTTGGCTTCTTGTGTTTGGCTGTGACCTTGAGTATAGTATCAGGAGGCCTCAGTTTTCCTATTTGTAGCCAGCAGCCATGGGCAGTGATGGTATTGAAAGTTGTGAGCCACAGGCCACATCTGATAGTGACTGACAACATTAAGCTTAGTACGGTAATGAAATAAAGCCAACGACAAAGTGAAACTGACTCTCACATTTCACAGAACTGCTGAATTAATTGTATGATGTAGAGAAGCCATATAGTTTAATTTTTTGTCTGATTAGGAACCCCCATGTATCAGCCAGGATCCCAGCAGGAAACAGATGGCACACTCACATTAGGATAATTCCAGGAGGGATTTAATAGAGGAACAGTTTACAAAGGTGTGGGTAGGATGTAGGGAAAACACAAGTGTTGGGCCCATACCCCCAGGGTTAGTAACAGTGATCCCCTGGCTATGTCCCTCCTTGGGCTATGAAGGAAGAGAGAAGTGAGCAGAAACCAGAGGTAGCTGGGCTGTGTGGTGCAGGCTACTCCAAGGGGAGCTGGGACCTTCTGTCTTGAGGCCCAAGGTGGCCCTGCAGAGAGCAAGTGTGGAAGATACGTACCCCTTCTCTCTCCTGTGCCCTGCCAGGGCTCCCACTGACCAGGCCCAACAGGAGGTGGAAGGAGTTGGGGCCTGGGATCAGGTGTCCATGCCGGTCAGCATCTGGGGGTGGGGGCAAGGTGAGGATGAAGAGGGGATCTGAGAGCTGAACTGAAAGGACCCAGCCAGCTCCCCATTGAGGCTGGCTTCTGCTTGAATATTTCAGGATGGGGTGGGTAGGGGAGGCACAGGGCCTCCCTGAGTAACAGGTCCCACTGTTAGGCTGCCCTCATTACTGGGGAATTCTTCCTCAGGGTGAGCCCAAGTCGGCTTCCCTATAAATCCTCCCCACTTAACAACAAATACAGTCGTTATTAGGCTGCATCTGAGATGCAAATGGTCAACAGTCAGTGTGACTACAGTTAGTATCAATTGTTCGCTTTGCATGACCTACCCTTGTTTTTATAGCTTTTCTCTTTCTCTTTGGTGATTCTCCTGTATCTATAAACAACAATGATGCTGACATTTCCACTAATTCCGTGCACCACTGATGGCACACAGAAGGTCTGTGTTCTCACCTCGGTGCACTTGCTGAAAGACTAATAAAATGGTTCCAACATTCCGATTTGCAAAATTCCCTGTGACCTTGTGAACTTCTGCCTCCCTTTATACCAGGCATGTTTTCTCCTCCTGGGCCCTGAACTGAGTGGCACATCCAGGGAGGCAGACCACGGACACCTACTTCTGAAGCAGAGGGGCATATGGGACAGGGACCTTTTCCAGAACCCAGAGTCCCTGCTGACCATGCCCACAGAACGGCAAGTTTGTCCTCCAGATCCTGAAATGTGAGGACCAGGAAGGGGCGTGGTGAATGCCTTCACCAATTTCTTTTCTAGCTGGGCACCTTCTTCCCAGCCACTATCGCCTAAAACCCCATGTTCATTGACTCGGGAATCTCATGAATGGGAGGTACCCTAGAGGTCTGACTTTCTTTTTTTTCTTTTCTTTCTTTTTTTTAAAGATTTTATTTATTTATTCGACAGAGATAGAGACAGCCAGCGAGAGAGGGAACACAAGCAGGGGGAGTGGGAGAGGAAGAAGCAGGCTCATAGCAGAGGAGCCTGATGTGGGGCTCGATCCCAGAACGCCGGGATCACGCCCTGAGCTGAAGGCAGACGCTTAACTGCTGTGCCACCCAGGCGCCCCTCTGACTGTCTTTCTGATGCAGAACCCTTGAGAACAGGCCAGGATGGTGGCCTGGTGTCTGTTTGAATACCTCCAGGGACAGGAAGCTTGCTACCTTTTATTTATTTTTTTATTATTATTATTTTTAAAGATTTTGCTACCTTTTAAAGATAGCCTGTGGAAGCTATAGAAGCTGGGATGATTATCCAGTCAAGGAGAGTCCTGGTTGTTTTAAGGGTTCTCCTGCTAATGAGGGAGAACACAAAGGGCAAAGAGAACAACAAACACATAAATGACACAGGCTATTGGGGCGCGTGGGTGGCTCAGTGGGGTAAGCATCTGACTCTTAGTTTTGGCTCAGGTCGTATTGGGGTTGTGAGATCAAGTGCTGTGTTGGGCTCTGTGCTCAGCGGGGAGTCTGCTTAAGATTCTCTCTCTCCCTTTGTCCCTCCCGTTTGTGCCCTCTCTCAAATAAATAAATAAATCTTAAAAAAAAAAGACATAGGCTATCACAACCGTGGCTTCTGCTCTGTCTTTTCTATCTTGTTTTAGAGAAGGCCAGGAAGGCAGTTCACCTTCCACTCCCTCCCCATCCAGGAGCTCATCAAACTTCCCCACTTCCATCAGATCAGGAGCTCCGCAAAGCTCCCCACCCAGCCAGCTCTCAAGCCCCCAGCAGGGTGCAGCACTCGAAGAATCTGGATTTACCCTCCCAGCTGCCTTACCCATCATTCTGCCTGCTCCCTGCCGGTCCACTTCGGTCTCTGAGGCCTGCCTTCCTCTCAGATCTCCCAGGCTGAGCTCTCCAAACCCTCTTCTCTCCTGGGACCGCCCACCCCCTCCCCTCTGCCCTCTGTTAGGCAGCGGTGGGCTTCCCCTCATTGGACCTTTTGCTTCTAGGGGCTGGGAAGACCTCTGGGCCCTGAGGAGCTTGGGGGGCAGAAGATAGAGGAGGCAGCTGGTCTTCATAATAAATTCTTTGTCCTGTCAGGGAAGCACCCACTGTCTTCCTCCCCCTTATCGCCCCCCCCATCCTGGCGGAGCCCTCCCGCCCTCCGTCCTCTCCCACCGCTGGCCCATCTCTTCTCCCGTACACGCCACCCTGCCCAAATCCTTGGTACATTTACCTCATTAAAAAGATTACATGGATAACACCTATTATTGTAGAACAACTAGAAAATATAGATAAATGTGAAGAAGATAAAAGTCACCTGCAATCTATTGCCTAGAGATAACCTCTGTTGAATTTTTGGGTGTAAAGGCAATCCTCAACTTATGATGGCTCGACTTAACAGTTTTTCGACCTTATGATGAGACCCATTCCATAGAAACTGTCCTTTGAATTTTTCATTTGGATCTTGCCCCACGCTAGCAATACACGGTACAGTGGTGTCTCGTGGTGCTGGGCAGTGGCAGCCCACTGCAGATCCCAGGCAGTCGCACGATTGCGAGGGAAACAGCTGAGACACTCGCAATGGTTCTGCACCCCTACGACCATTCTATTTCTCACTTTCAGTACGGTATGCAATAAATTACACGAGATACCCAACACTTTCTTACAAAGTAGGCTTTGTGTTAGATGATTTGGCCCAACTCTAGGCTAATGTGAGTGTTCTGACCATATTTAAGGTGGGCTAGGCTAAGTGTGATGTCTGGTAGGTTACATGTATTAAATGCATTTTCGACCTATGGTATTTTCAATTTATGAGGGGTTTATTGGGATGTAACCCCACTGTAAGCTGAGAAAGATCTGTATATCCTTCCAGACTTACATAAAGATATTTTTCTCCTTTCAAGAATGGCATCATGCCATACATATTATTTTGCAACCTGCTTTTTCACTTGAGATATATGTGCACATTCTTCTACGACAATAAATATCCTCCCCGACATTGCGGTTTATGGCTGTACAGTGTTCCGTGCATGCACGGGGCACAGTTGGGGGTTTAATTCCTAGGGTGCTGGGGATACAAAGCGGAGATTGTCTCCTCTCCTCCCAATGCGTGCAGTCTGACTCATTGCTGGTCTGTTGGGGACTGTCCCACTGCACCCTGGGCTTTCCCTCTTGCCCGATTTCTAGGAGCTTAGCCAGGACTAGCTTGGGGCAGTGTTTTTATTCTCCCTGCCTCCTCCCTCTCATTTGGCCTCTCATCTTTCTTGCACCTTCCATCAGTGCTGCTGGCCTGAGTTCTGCCACTCTTCGGGGGCCCTACTTTGTGTTTCGGCAGAGAGTGGGAGTCAAGTGCTATTGGAATTTTCTGTTAATAGAATTACTTATTCCCCCTTCCCTAAATGTTTGCATGTCCAAATTGCCCCTGTCTTTCAAAGGCTCAGGTCAGAAGCCACTTCATTTCAGGAAGCCTTCCTTCCCCTGGATACTCACAGTATTTTGTCTTTACTCTTATCCTGGCTCTGCTATACTAGCTGTGTGACCTTGGGCAAATTACCAAACCTCTCTGAGTCTCAGTTTCTTCATCTGTAAAATGAGGTTAATACTAGTATCTATCTCCTACGATTTTGCCTGGTAAACAGTAGGGGCTCCCTAACTGTTAGCCACTGGTAATATTACCAATCTTCACTGCTCTATTAGACTGCAAGTTCCCTGAGAGCAGAGACTGTGTCTTTCTTAGTCATCTCCTGGTCTTACCTGTGCTCTTCATTCCCAGTATCTAACGCAGGGTCTGGCACCTAGATAGCATGTATCACTCACTCCATGAATAAGTGAGTTCAAACCCAAATCCTGATTTGCAGACCAGGAGGGACCATGGCTTACCAGGATCACAGCAAGCTGGTGGTGGGGCTCAGAGGTCCTGCCTTCCCACTGAGTGTCCTCTGCCTGGCTGGCCTCTGCACTGATGAACCCTATCGCCTTTCATCAGTGGTTAGTTGTGTATAGAACTAATTAAGGGTATTTGGTTTGAAGGCTCTGGTGGCTGGAGTTCTCCTTCTAAGAGCCTGACTCTGTGGTCCCAGGAGGTTAGGTTCCCCTTCCCACTCCAGCATCCCCTTTTTCCCCTGATCCTTAAACCTCTCATCCTCCCCTTCCCACTAGTCCTCTGCAGGTACAGGAATAAGATGGAGCCCTGTCTCTTCCCCTGGCTCCAGCCCCTTGGCCCTCTTTTCCAGCCCCGCACCGGTGCCTTGGTGGCTGAGATCTGTCATTAGGGGATGCGGTCAGCCTGCACACTTCATTACACGGGGGGGTCATGAGTTAGGCAGCTGGGGGGTCAAGAGCGCAACAGGGCTGTGGGCACAGGGTGGCATGGCAGAGATGGGGTGGCAGGGAGACACTGCTGCCCCACCCAGAGGTGACTGAAGTGCCCAGAGGGGACATGAATGTCCGATCATTGGCCTCCCAGGTGTCTCGCTCAGAGCTGGGGACACAGCGGTGGCTGGACTCTGGGAGCCTCCTGGGAGCAGGGCAGGTGTGGCGGTGGGAGAGGGGCAGGAGCCTGTCTCAGCATACCTTGGGCAGTGAGATGGGCATCTAGTGCGTTAAAGGGGAGTGTGGATAGGCTGCATCCTGGGCTCTCTGAGCCACCCTCCTTGATGGACTATCCCATGGAAAGAACATGTGCTTTGGAGTTTTGAGTCTTGGCTCTGCCATTTCCTCGCTGTGTGATCTTAAGCAGGTCATTTGAACTCTCCGAACCTCAGTTTTCTGATCTGTAAAATGGGGATAGCAATAGTGACTTCATAGGGCTGTGGGGATTAAGTGCAGTTATTTGTGTGCCTAGCAAAACCTCAGTGAGCCTTGGTTTCTTCTTACATCCTTTTTACTTTTTGGCATTCTCTTCTTTCTCAACAGGGTGAGCCTGAGAGCCCAAAGAAAATCACAACTGCCGGGTTCCCAGGGCCCGGTCTATACCCTGCTCGGCAAAGTTTCACCAGCCATACCCTCCCCTGAGCCAGACTAGGGTCTTGGAGTTCAATGCCCTTTGCTCCTACTCTCTGCCAGCGCTCCCTCTAGGGGCCAGGCTGCTATCTTCTTGCTCATTCTCCCACAAAATTAAAGGCTTCTCCCTACGGCAAATGCCCAGTTTGGGGAGACTGTGGCTCCTGTCCTGGGGCCTTGGGAAGACCAGACTAATAGCCCAAGGTGGAGAAAAGGCTTCATGATGACTCCTCCAAGCCCAGACCTTCTCTGTGGTATAGACCCCCAACCAAGATACACAGCTGTGATTCGCACTCAGGTGGCCTAGCCCCTCCCTTTATAGATGGAGACAGTGGGGGACGAAGGGGCAGTGGCTTGCCCAGAGTTGCGTAGTGAGTGCAGGAGTGGCTGAACTGGGATCTGGAACTAGTTTTCCCACCTCCCAGTGTGGAGCTCCTGATGCATGTTCATCCAGCATCTTCTGTGTGCCTCTTATTGGTTTCCAAGTCCTGGGAGGGCTCTTAGCCTTAACCTTGGCCCCTTCCTTTGGGGAACGTGGCTTCCAGAGCCATGCACAGGGTATGGTTGGTGGGGCTATGCACTGAAATGGGTTCAGGGTCTCTGGGGGCCACCACACTTGGGGCTGATGGTTTTCAAAGGTGGTAGGAGATTTCTTCTTTCACTGAAGCACTTCAGGGCCTGTCCTAGATTCAGAGAGCTGGAGGTTGGGCAGGGGTGTGGGGGGGTGTCTGGGGAGGAGGGTGATCAGCGGTACCGACTGATACTACAGAGTTTTATCCTCTGTGTCTTGTTCCAGTTCAGAAAACATAAAAATGGCCCTATCTCCTTTACCCCTGCCCAGGTGGTGGAAGCAGAGGTTTCCAAAGGGACAGATTTTTTTAAACAAGATTTTATTTATTTATTTATTTGAGAGAGAAAGAGAGAGAAAGGAGAGTGTGAGTGGGGGAGGAGCAGAGGGAGAGGGATAAGCAGACTCTGCACTGAGCGTGGAGCCCCATGCGGGACTCCATTCCACGACCCTGAGATCATGACCTGAGCCCAAATTGAGTTGGATGCCTAACCAATGGAGCCACCCAGGTGCTTTCAAAGGGACAGATTTAGCTTAATTCCCCACCTGCCTGCCCGCTTCATGGGCTGGGGCGGGAGGGGGTGTGTTCTATTTCTCCGTCTCCACCCTGGGAGCCACTAGCTTTAACCTTTCCTACAGGTCAGGCTAAGTGGATGGTACCCCCCCCCCCAAGGACATTTAACATACACTAAGGGTGTCAGTAAAAACCAGACATTAGCTCTGATGAGTGTGTGCATCACAGAAGCTGTGTTTGAGAGTTCAGGGCTGTTTTCAGTTGAATCCCATATGAATGGTGCAGGTAGGGCAGTACCATGGTCTTTCCAGAGCTTGGTGCTTCCAGAGGTCTCATCCTGGCTCTGAACAGATCCCTTTGAGGATCACTTGAAAGCTGTGGACCCTCTTTCCACAAAAGCAAATATGTACAAACATTTGGTGTGTACTTTCAAACTTCATAATATTTCCCCTTGTTTAGAACCCTTGCTTCAGAAGGTGGAGTCACGGCGCTTCCCCTGCTAAAGCAGGGTGAATTGACCTGCCGAAGGGACAGAGGTAGGGAAACATGCTTTCCGTCCTTAGTAGTGCCTGGATTGATGTGGGAGAGATATCCTGCCCTGGGGGAGCTCCTGGTCTGATGGGGGAGGCCGTCTGTACAGTCTAGGAGCTTCTAGGCCAGTGTTCATGGACTAAAAAGAGATGAACAATTACAGAATGACCTAAACCCTTTGGGGGCTGAGAAAGGGCCAGAGCTTGGGTTGGAGGGCTGGGAAAGAGACAAGCATAATCCGGGAGGACTTCGTAGAGAAGGGGTTGAGGCTGATTCAGAGTGAGGGAAGAGGTAGGGGAGTCAAAGGGAGGTGGTAGGATGTTGCCTGTCAGTGTGCATGCCCAGGTATTAGTGCAAAAACCAAACCCAGCTGAGTGGCCAAAAAAGGCACGAGGCCTCACACATCTGCACAGATTTATAGGGTTCACCTTTAGGAACATCTGCTCGTTTTCTCCCCTGACAAAGGAAAACAGTTTCAAACATAAATCCTGGAATGGCTTGGATAGATTTCTCCACCCCTCCCTCTCCCTGATTGCAGGGCCTGAGGGTGTAGGAAATGTGTTGTCTTGTGTTTATCACAGCCAAGCAGAGCTCGGGGTGGCAGGCCTGACAGCCTGGTCATGTGGAGGTGATATACGGAGGTTTGGGAGAGGGCCCCAGAGAGGAGACTTGGCATTCGTCCTTCAAACACAAAGTCACGCTCGCTATTTATTTATTTATATATTTGCTGCACGGGGACAGCTTGCTCCCAACTCTGTTGTGGGCACGAGGCACACACACTGGGAGAGGAGATGCTGGGGGCCTGCTCACCTGTGCATACCCAGGAAGAAGAAGCCAATGGCCCGGTGTCGGGTAGGCCTTGCTGTTTGAGCAGACAGGTGACCCTGCTCTCCTGTTTTTGTTTTTTTTTTTCCAGGACTGCTCCATGGGTTTCAGATTCCTATGACTCAGGAATTCTGTGCTGCTACTATAGACTCTGTGATTGATGCTAGGGTCTTTCTGATTTAGGATTGGGACAATCCAGAATTATTTCCTCCATAAGGAGGTTTGTGATTTTTTTTTTTTTTAAAGAGTCACAAGTTCTGTGGGATTCTTTCACTCTGTAGTGTTGAGAAAGGATCCATTTCTTTCTCACATTCTGGAGTCCCCTTCAGGAGAAGGGAAAGAGAAGCCTAGGCTGAAGGTCTGCTGCTGGGAAGGAGGAAAACTCAACTGTACTTAATTCTTCTTTGATATCCTCGGGATAAAGGGAACCCCAGAGTAAAACCCACACCCAAATGCTTTCTTCTTGATTCTGAAGTCCATAGCATGATTCTTCTATTGCTAGACCCAGTTTTTCCTTTGTAAGGTCCCAAGTGACAACTTCCCTCTGGTACCTGAGAATGTCTGGTTGCTCACTCTTACCCTGGTCCCCACCATTGGGACTGCTTTCAGGTTTTGGTGCTCAAAGCTTGGTTTTGAGCTCATCACTTGAAGGGTTCTGGGGAGCAGGGTGAGGGGCCTTGTGAGGAGCACTCATCTCATTGTTGAACCAGCCTCTTTGTTAGAAAGGCCACTCCCTCTTGCCATAGTATCATTCTTTTCTTATTGTCAGTATGAGGCAGTTACCTCCTAAATCCTTTATTTGGAAAAGACATCATTTGAATGCTTGGGGGACAATAACTACAGGAGGCAAGAAAAGCCAGGTATTGCTCTGGTAACAGTAGCCTGCAGATCCTGATGGCATAATACATCGAAGGCTTACCTCTGCCCTCTGCAAAGTCCACTGGGCATGGCCTCCAAGTGGCAATTGGACAATCTGGGCAGCTCCTGTCTCAGCTCAATTCCACCATCTCACCATGTGGCGTTCTTGGCCTCAACATGGGAGAGACCCCCAAGGGCAGTCATGTCCTTGTTGTTCGGTGCTTTGTTCTGGAAGTGACAGACATCTTTCTGCCCACAGCCTCTTGCCAGGGTGGGCCCCAGCCAGGGTCCCCGGATGACTAGCTCAGCATCCTATCCCTGCGCTCTTTCACGGCCTGGTCCTATGGGGCTGCTTGGGAGGGCAGGTGGAGGCCTGGGAGCTCTCCAGGGCCATGCGGCTCGGGGTGGTCCTGGCCAGCCTCTAGCCTCTGACTCCATCCATCCAGGGCACGAGGGCCAATTAGTCAGCACGCACCATTATGCCGCCTTAACAACTACTTTAGATGCAGCCAACACGGCGTCATGTGGCAGCTGCGATGGACGGCGGCAGTTGTAATTAGCAGAGAATTCGGGGAAGGACAAATGGGAGGCTTTTATAGTCAAGCAAACCTCAGAATTGAAATAGCTCTGCTAATTGTGCTTCATGTGCTTATTAACATGACCTCAGATAGTCAATAATGTCCCCCGTCTGAGGGTCTCTCTCTCCATTGTCTTTGGGACTGAGAAGAAGAATGGTGCTCTCACTGATAGACCACCTACTACGTGCCAGGCACCGTTCTATTTTACATGTGTCCCCTCGTTTGGTTCTCAGAGGAAACTGAGGCGCCGGACAGCAGGGTTTCTCTCCCGGGGCTCTGCGGCCTGGTGGCTATGCTCTTCACCGCTGCGCCCTGAGAACAGAGCACACTCTTTGTGTAAGGCGAAGGCTTTTCTCCTCGTGTCTTGGAGATCCGAGGAGACCTGGAGAGAATTCTGCGGGTTCGTGAACTTGGAGGCGAAAAAGTCCCATCTTTGTTTTCATCAGTCTTTATCTGCAATTGAGTCTTTCCCTTTAGTATGAATGCAGGGAGCAAACTGCAGTAGGTAGAATTAGCAAGACTTGGGATTTGTCACCGATAGAAATCACAGGCATTTGCATATCATATTACATTTAATATCTTGAAAAACAATGTTTGCTCAGCATTACTTCCTGCTACTAGATCTTGTTCTTTAGCGCATTGTTAAAGAGGTACATGTATTACTATGAATGCACGTGTAGTTATCTGTTTATTCAAATTTTTTATAGAAATGTAGTTGACATGCAATATTGTATTAGTTTCAGGTGTACAACATAGGGATTCAACATTTATATCTATTAGGAGTGATCACCATGAGAAATCTAGTGACCGCCTGTCACCATACAAAGCTGTTAGATATTATTACCTATATTCCCTATGTTGTACGTTGTATCCCCAGAGCATACATGTATTAAAAAAAAATCTTTCGGGGCGCCTGTGTGGCACAGTCGTTAAGCGTCTGCCTTCGGCTCAGGGCGTGATCCCAGCGTTCTGGGATCGAGCCCCACATCAGGCTCCTCTGCTAGGAGCCTGCTTCTTCCTCTCCCACTCCCCCTGCTTGTGTTCCCTCTCTCGCTGGCGGTCTCTCTATGTCAAATAAATAAAATCTTAAAAAATAAAAAAATAAAATAAATAAATAAAGATAAAAAAAATCTTTCGATAGTGACGACTTTGCTATAATTGGTTCCCTTTGCAATGGTACATACTTTATTTTGTGTTTTTAAAGGCAACATCCCATAGGCTTTACCAGACTGCCAGAGACTTCCAGAGCACAAAGGTCATGAACCCCTCTGAGAGGGTCTCTCTGAGCTTCACTCACTTGCCTCAGACACCATGTCATCTGGAGTGAGTGGGTTACATCCTGGTTGACGCTCTTCCTACTTTATAGGGAGCTAGCAGCAATTCCTTGAATGTGCCAAGTTCTCTCTCTTTTCCATACCTTTGTGCAAGCTGTTCCCCTTGCCTGAGCGGCTGCACCTCCACTCTTACCCCATCACCTGGCTCCTCGGCTCTACGGCTCTACCCCGATCAGTTAGAGTGCAGCGCCTCCTCCTGCCCCCGGGGCGGCCTCCTTGCTCCTCCAGGCTGGGTTAGGGGGGCCTCCCTTGTGCCTTCCCAGGGTGAGCTCCAGGGTAGTAATGATCCCATTAGATTGGCTTAGAACACGTTAACTGTGGTGGGGCACTTTGGAAAGACAGTCTTCTGGAACACTGAGGTGCTGGCCAGAGGCTTGGTTCTAGGCTACCTGGGCCCCTACTCTGCTTTCTCCTCTGGATGACCATATGGCCCTATTAGTACCTGGTTGGCTTTAAAAATAACCCCGAGTGGCTATGCATTTCCTGAAGTGTGAGCGCAAAGACTGTCAGGGTCAAATGTCTGGATGGTGCCACAGCCCTCAAGCAGAAAAAGCCAGTGGTGTCGCTGGGGTGGGAGGACCCCGCTTTTGTGAAGAAGGTCTCTTGTAGCCCTGCGACTCTGGAGACCCCAGGGACCAGGGTCCTGCAGAGCACTGCTGCGCCTGCTTCTGCTCTGGGTGGTAGTTCCTGCTCCTCGCAGTGTGTGTCGAGGACCCCTTCCTGCCAGCTCACTGCAGACACCCCCGCTGCAGCGGCTGCAGGAACTTCGCGAGCAGGTCGCCTGGAAGAATGCCTTTAATCCTCATAAGCCCCTTAGAGGGAGGCACTGTTATCTCAGTTGTACGTATGAGGAAACTGAGGCACAGAGAGGCGCCCCCCCACACTCTGATTCTGCAGCCAGAGTTCTGAACACCAGACCTCTTGCGTTGCGTGTGAGACACCCACTGCAGAAGGCCTTGTATAATTCAGAAACTTGCCTAATTTAAGACAATTCCTGACATGCTGGTAGGTGTTTCTGTTTATCAGCTGAAGTGGCACTGCCGTGTGGTGAGCACGAGAACACGGTTCGCAATTCACTGGGCCTGCCAGCTTCAACATTCTTCATGCTTAAAAAATATTTGGGATAGACATTATTTAAAATTTTGCATATGAAGTGAGACTTTATTAATATCTTTATCACGGCGTCAAATCCACATATACACAATCTCATAAAACATGAAGGTATTATGCTGCTGAGTAATTGGATTTTAATCTGTCGATGGAGCCTGGACCGGAAGCCACAGTAGGGAAGGTGTGTCTTTATTCATGTGTGTCCCTGTACCTAGCACAGTGCCTGGCACCCGGCAGGTGCTCAGCAGCAAAGGGTTAAGGGAACACCGTCTAACTCAAAGCATTACAGTTCGATTGGTTGTGATCTCTTCTTTGAAGGGGAGCCACCTTTAAGCTTGTATTTCTTAGTAGTTTTGTTCATCCTGAATTTACCACCTCCCTCTTTCCCATCCTTAAAAAGGGGAAGAGAAAGAAGAGACATTAGTAACTGATAATGAAAAGGGACAGGGACAGAAGACCTGAGGATGAGCAACAAGGCCAGTGTGTCATCCTAAAGAATGGGGCTTGTATGCTTAGGGCACAGGCATGGGTTATGTATCGGTCAGGGTGTCTGCAGCAATGGAAAGCCAATTCTGCATAACTTAGCAAAAAAGGGAATTTGATCTAAGGTTCATGGAGCTAAATGGGGTGGGGAGGCTAGTCTTGGGGACAGCAGGAATCCAGGGGTTACTGCTGAGGTGGAAGAAGGGAGAGGACACGCTGCAGGCCAGCCTGGTCAGGACGCTCCACGAGAGGTGACCCCTGACCCCAGTACACACAGTGGGAGGTTTCCTAACAGGGAGGTTGGGTGCTAAAGGGAAGAGGATGTGAGTGCTGGAGTGACAAAGGGGACATGTATCCACCACTTGCATCTCCAAATAATCAGGTGGAGGGGACAGTGAAGGTTGTCTAATCCCTCTTTGTGTCACCGATGAGAGAATGGAGTCCAGCTTCTTTTCCACTTCATTTCTAGTTGGTGATAGAAGCACGACCCGAGCCCTCTCTCTGGGTGCTCTGTGCAAAGAGGGGGCAGAAACATTTTAACACTTTAAAGACCTTCCAAGCACCATCAGTCTTTATCATGATGGGTCAAAGGCCCTGCTGTCAATATGCCCTGATGGGGCATCCCTCGCTCTCACCCCAGTTCCCTCAGCCTGGAGGATGGAGGGTCTGGAATGTCCCTGGTCCACTCTAGTGGGTAGGCACTCTCACACCTGGGCGTGTGTGTGGTGGGCAGGGTTTATAGTCACGGTAGTCCCTAGCCAAGCGCACCCCTGCCGTGCTTCCAGGCGAGCAAGAATGAAGATCTGAGGAAGGCCCCAAAGGGCAAAATAAGAGGGAGGGACATCCAGGAAAGGTATAAGCCCTAGGTTCATGTGGGAGGGGCATTTTTATGTTCCCTTGTGTGCTACTTGCTGTAAATATGTGAATCCCAGCTAAGTTCTACTGCCAGAAGAATACAGCCACTGCCCGTTCTTGACAATTCATTGGGCTTTATCCTGGGTGGGGATACCAAGATTAACTGAACACCTACTATATGCCAGACTTTCTATTTAGATCATCTTATTTAATCCAATATTTCTACCAGTCCCATGAGACAGTTATAATTACCTCATTTTATAGTTGATGAAGCTAAGGCTCACGTAAGCCTCCTAGCTGAGGAGGGTAGAGCCCAGGGCTCGCACAGTGACGCCACCTTCTCTGATTCTCGTGTAGGTATGTGTGTTAGTCAGGGTTCTCCAGAGAAACACGACCAATAGAACAGAGATTTTTATTTATGTATTTATTATATTATATTTTATTGATTGTCAAGAATTGGCTCATATGATTTTGGAGGCTGAGAAGTCACAAGATCTTCAGTCAGAGAGCTGGCCGCAGGAGATCAGTTCCATCTTTCCCATTCAGGTCCAAAGACCCGAGAGCCAGGAGAGCTGATGGTGTAAGTTCCTATCTGAAAGCCACCAGGCTCAAGATGCCCAAAGAGCCCATATTTTGATATTTTGAGTCTAAAGGCTGAAAAGACCAATTTCCCAGCTCAATCAGTCAGGTAAGAAGGAGTTCCCTGTCACTCAACCTTTTTGTTCTGTTCAGATCTTCCACTGATTGCTCGAGGCTTACCCACATTAGGGAGGACAGTCTGCTCTGCTCAGTCTACCAATTCAAGGGTCAGTCTCATCCAGAAACACCCTCACAGACACGCCCGGGAGGATGTGTGACCAAATGTCTGGGAACCCTGTGGCCCAGTGAGGTGAACCCACAAAATGACCCATCGCAGTGTGGTGCCAGGGACAGTGAGGGGAGGGGCCTTGGAGGCCATTCTATTCCGTCTTTGCAGAGGAGGTTTTGAGAGGGAGTAGACGTGTGTGTTGTGTGTGTGTGTGTGTGTGTGTGTGTGTGTGTGTATAAGAGAGAGAGAGAGTGTGTGTGGGGGGGGGTGCTAACCCTTTTGTCTCCCCTTCCAGAGGAGGATACTGAAGCATTCCCAGCACACAGCCAGCTCAGCGCCACAGGTGGAAGCCAGATCATCCGTTTTGCGGATTAGCTCCCCCGGGGCTGAGTTCTCCCAGCCAGAAACAGCAGCCAGGGCTCCCGGAGAGGGGAAGGAGTCAGCAGGGGGCCCATCATTTCTTATCCTGGGACTGAACCAAGTCTGCAGCCCTCGTCTCCCTCAGCTTGGCAGTGTGGTCACAGGCCCGGTGCTTGGACTGGGAGTTGGGCCTGCTGGTTCCTGGCACAGAGACTGCAGGCCTCCTACATGCATTCTCTTCTCTTCCTCTGTGAGAACCCTTCACAGAGCCACCCAGAATAAAGACTACAGTTCCTAGCATCCCTTGTAAGTAAGTGGGCCATATGACCAACCTAGGGACAATGGGCTGGAAGCAGAAATGGTTGGTATAACTTCTAGGAAGTGTCCTTAAAGGGAGGGTGACCTTCTCTCCCCCAGTTTCTTCTTTCTTGCTGGCTGCCATGGAGATGTCATGACTAGCACCAGAGCAGCCACATTGGGCCACGAGGTAGACGTAGGAGAGGCTGTGAAGCGACAAGGCAGATGGAGCTTAAGTCCCTGACCCCCGAGGCACCATAACAGGCCTAGACCCCCACCTGGGAAGTGACAGCTAAACTCCATCTGGATTTTTATAGCCCCTCCCTTGCTGCAGGACCTGGGGCCATGGCTCAGCCTCTCTGGACCTCGGCTGGTTATGGATAGTGATAACCACACATGGTGTGACCTCCTGTGCAGGGGGTCAGGTGTGAGTGGGCAATAGAGAGTTTCACCTACAAGGGGACAGCATGTGGAGAGGCGGGGGGTTTGGTTCAGCATTAGCTGTTTGGGAAGGTGGCAGAGTGAATGGAGACAGCCTGGAACAGGGTTGACTCTTGGTTTGGGGACTTGCGAGTCAAGTGACCTTGGGCAGCTTGCTATCTGTGAACCCGAATGTCCTCGTCTGTGTATTAGAGAGGGTGACGCCTGCTTCACAGATTGTGCGAGAATCAGAGACAATGTGGTAGGGAGCCTGTGCTCTGTGAGAGGCAGGTGCTCTGTGAATGGTCGCTCTGAATTTCATCGTTGGTCTGAGGGTCCAGAGACTTCGATTTTTGGATGTGCCGTTGAGGTCATGGGCAAGTCACTTAACTCTCTGGACCTGTTTACTCACTTGGAAAACGGGGGGAGAGGTGGTGACCCGATTGCATGAACTCGGAGGTTCCTTTCCAGCCCTGGTTGTTGATCTAGACCCCTTTTCCTATACTTTAAAGGCAGTAAAACTGAGGCTTCGTGTGGCAGAGACAGCTCACTGTGCTCCCCTTCCAGAGTTGGGTGAATGTGGGGGAGCAGCTGCCCCACAGGGGTGCATTGCCCCGTCTGCTTCTCACAGAGGCAGTGTGAGTTGAAGTCATGTGTGTTGCTTCTGGGCCAAGATGGTGAACACATGGGTATATCTTTCCCACCCTCTCTTCCCCACCTGCCAGCTGGAAGTCCAGGCCCAAGGCAGCCTGGGAGGCTGCCTGTTAAAGATGGCAGAGCCCCTCTCCGCCTGCTCTGTCAATGACTGTGGGGGGCGTGGTGCACTGATCCCCTGCCCCGTCCAGCACCGCTTTGGCCTTTGTGTGAACAAGACATCACTTCACTGAGATTTCAGGGTTCACCTGTTAGAGCAACCAGTGTTATCTTCACCAATACACTCAAGAGCCAGAGTGACTTGTCTAGAATTTATGCCTTCTCTCTGATTCTTGGTGGCATCTTATTTGACAATCTAGTCTTCTCAAGTAGTTTCCTGGTTCCTTGAGAGCCAGAACTGTGGCTCACACCACCGCAGGCTGATGACACCCAGCCCCACTTGCCTCTCATCCACCCACAGGGATGACCTACCGGCTGGGACCAGGCAGTGGCCAATAAAGACTTGGTGATTTGCATTGAGTGTCTACAGGCCACCCACCTGAGTCCTACCAGGCTGCAAGCTGACCCCACAGATCAGGTGCTATACCCTCCCACATCCCTGGAGGCCCCAGAGTGTGGGAACCCCAAAACAACAGGCAAGGGAGAGCTAAACTCTCGACGAGGGGAGCCTGATTAGAGCAGGACCCAAGGCCATGTGGGTCTGGGAGACGCGTCCGTGAAATGGGGAATACTTTGATATTTTGTGGAATTGAGGATGGACATCTGGACTGGGACAGAAGCCCTGATCTGAGTCCAGCTCTGCCCCCAACTTGTGTGTGACCTATAGAAGCCCAAGGTCACCAGAGAGCTGGTGACAGGGACAGAGACCAGAACCCAGGCTCCCCTCCAGCCACGGATGGGTTCTTTCCAGAAACCACCGTCCCCTCACTTTCTCTTCCCTCCAAGCCTGGGCATCCCTGATTAGGATGCTAATGGAGGGAGGGGGTGAGGAAGTGGGGGAGTGCAGAGCGAGGAGAAATACCGGGGGACTGGGGAGCCAGTGGCTAATTAAAGGCTCCATGTCAAAGAGGAATGCCAAGTAGGTAATTTCCATGCCATTTGAATAATGGGAAAACGTTTACCATTTCTCAGGTTTGCTTGTTGAAGACAGAGGGGAAGAAGGAAGGAGGGGAGAAGATTGTGGCTGGAGGGGCCTCTCCATACTACTGGGGAAGGTGGGGGTGGCGCGGGGGAAAGAATTGCTCTAGGGAGGTGGAGGGAGGCAGGGAGCGGAGGGGGCCAAAGTTCTGCCTTTCTCCAGGAGGTCCTGAGAAGTTCCTGAAGCCGGGCTAGGGGAGAGGGCAGCGTGGTGCTTGATGCTAGGTCCTAGCAGTGTTCAGGAGCACCCTCCCACGGCCGCACTACACTTCAGAGTTGGCCTCATCCTGCCCCCTGGATCGCCTTGACAGGCTGTGGGGTAAGCGAGGAGTGGGTGACGGTGATGGTGACGGTGGTGATGATTCCTATGTTAGAGGTAAGTAACCAAGCCCCGGAGAGCAAGGCCACATTTGTGCATTTATTCATTTATGAATTCGACAAAACAGTTTCTTGGGGAAAGAGTGCATGCCAGGCCCAGTGCCGTGTGACAAAGGCTGTGGATGAGGAAGACACGGCCCTGCCCTCCGAGAGCATAGTCTGGAGGGGAGACGGGGAAGTGAAGGCACACATCACTGGGTGCTGTGCGTGGCGGGGCTGGACGGCCTTAGCCTGCTTGCCTGAGGCAGTTGGGTGCTTCCCAGAGGGACAGGCATTATGCTGAGGTTTCCAGCAGGAGCTTGCCTAGTGACTGAAGGGAGGAGCATGTTCCAGGCTGTGGGAAGAGCACATGCAAAGGTGTAGAGTCCCAGGAGGGCTTTTCTTGGCTAGGGAATGGTGAGAGGACCCATGTGTGGGGACGGTAGGGCTCCGTGGGGTGGCGTAGGGTGGGAATGTGGCTGGAGTGCTTGTTGGGAGAGGCTGAGACCACAGAGGCAGATCCCGGACACATTGTGGAGGGCCTGTGTACTTTGCTAAGCCACGAGGATTTGATCTTCAGGCAGCAGGGCCCTAGGGAGTGGCTGAGCAGGGGCTGGTGTCCCATGGCCGAAGCTACTGCTGTCTCCTTGCTGGAAGCCAACCTTAAGAACCTGGGTTTCCCAGCCCAGCCTGCCCAGCCCGGGCTCCTGAGCTCCTTCAAGTCATGGGGACCCATGAGTAGAAAGCCAAACCATGGGGTAGAGGGTCCCTGCTGCTCTGGCCTGTTCCTTCTTATAGCAGTTACCTGTTGATGCTTCACAAGTTACCCCAAAACTCAGTGGCTTCAAACCACAGACAACATGTATTGTCAACCGTGCTTTCTGTGGTTTAGACATTTGGCAGTAGTCTAGCTGGGAACCTCTGACTCTGGGTTTCTCATGAAGTTATGGTCAAGATGCTGGCCCAGGGCTGCAGTCATCTGAGGGCTGGACTAGGGCTGGAGAGCCCAACGCAAGAGGCCCCATTCCAAGATGGCTCCCTCGCATGCCTGACCAGTTTGTGCTGGTGTGGTCTCAGTTCCTCGCTACTTGGAGCTCTCCAGGGCTGCTTGAGGTCCTCACAATATGGTGGTGGGCTGTCCCCAGTGTGAGAAAGAGAGAGCAAGTGGCAGTGGCAATATCTTCAACGACCTAGCCTCGAGGTCACACACCATCATTTTGCCATAGCCCCTTGGTTACGCGGTGTGGGAGAGGATTACACTAAGGCATGATCCAGGAGGTGAGGCTCATGGGGGCCATCTTGGAGGCTGCATACCACTCTGTCCTCCAGGGAATTGTGGACAGCAGCTCCTGCAGCCACACTAAGCAAACCTGGCTGGGGAGATAAGGTGGTTTCCCTGGAGAGGGAGGGCAGGTCTTACCTGGTTCTGCCTCCAACTTGCTGTGTGACCCTGAGCAGTTTCCCAAGCTCTCTGGGCCTCTGTTTGCCATCTCTGTGATATGGGAGGAACTCCTCTGCTCTGCAGGGCTGGGAAAACAGAGGACCCAGTTTCTGAGGGATGGATGAGAATTGCAGAACATGGAGTCTTCTCTCTTCTCATCCTTAATCTCATTTCCCATTTCTTCACACAGTTAGATAATCAGTTTTCCTGGAAGTCTTTGCAGCAATCAATTTGCATAACCCCAAAATAAGCACAGTTCCTTCCTTTAAGCTAACTCTCAGCTGTAAATATCCAGCTGGCTTTTGTGCATTTGAACCAGTGTGGTTTAACTTTCCTCTTCCAAAGACCACTTTGCTCCCTGGGTGGCTTGGAGCAGAGGCGGGACCTGGTGTCAGCTCTCCTCACTTCCCTCATGTTATCCCAAACACTGTGTGGCCAATGCCCGGGAGTCAGGCCAGGCCAGGCCCAGTGGTCCTCTCCTTTCCTTCTCAGCTCTCCTTTGTGGTGGTGGTGGTGGGGGGCTTGGTGGTGAGGGCCTCAGGATGCCAGAGCCGGTAGGGATCTTGGAGACATCTCATGCAAACCCGCCATTTTACAGATAAGACTCGGAGAAGGCCAGTAAGAGCCCAATGTCACACAGCAAGTAGAGAGCAACACTGGGCCGAGAATCAGGTCTCTGGACCCCATGCAGAGCTCTTTCTGGTCTCACTACGGGCATGCCCGAGAGGTACTCTGTGGTTACTCTAGATGGGTCCTGGGCCACCATGGCTTAGGCACCCCCATCTCTCTAAAAGAGGCAGGGCAGGTTCAGGGCATGCAGGGCAGGTGCTGGGCATGGGGCAAGGGTGCTATCAGTGTGGGCCAGCCAGACCCACACTTAATGGGCATATAGAGGGGGGTATATACAAGAGAAGAGTAAGAAATGGACCAAATCTTTGAAGACTCATGCTCCATGGAGGAACAACAGAGCAGGAAAGAATCAGAAAGCTAGTGTAGAATGACCTAGACTCTATGAACTTGGGTATAGAGGGCCTTGGAGGTTGGCTTAAATCTGAGAAGCCCACATGAAGGGGAGGGGTGAGTTGAGTTCCCAGTCTGTGGAATGCAGGGATGGGCAAGCCAGGAAGAGGCAAAAAGGCATGGCTCCTCAATGGGCCAGCAGCTGCTTCTCCCACTAGGCTATGTGCTCACAGCAGTGGGGGTGTCATGGTTCTCTCTGGCATGAACCACCAACCAGCCCTGTGGCCTGTGGCCAATGCTTCCTTGTTGGTCTCTGAGGTCCTGCAGGTTGGCCTCACTGAGTCTTCTTGTCCCTTTTACTTCCCACACTGTTCAGCGGGGTGAATGGCACTGGCCCACTTCTGGCTGGTTGACTTAGTATATTTCTAAGTCTTCATTTTTGGTCATTCCTCTCCCCTAAATTGTCTTTCATTGTGAGCTCAGAAAGCAAACTCCCTTGGATCTTGGCTTGAGTAAACCTTAATCCCAAGGAAAGAAATCTGTTAGCGCTAGGACAGTATCATCCCAGGTGCCCAAGAGTAAAAGGCTTCTGAATTACTCAGGCATGAAACTTCTCCTCCTGCAGACTAGAAACTCCCCAAGGGCAGGGCCGTGCCTGTCACCATGTGGCAAGGAAGAGGGCAGGAAGTCACATGCACTGAGGGTCTGTACCAGGCACACTCTACCTTTGTCTTCAGTTGAATGTTCCTGATGTGGGAGAATTTCTGTCTCCATTTTATGGCCAAGAAGCCTGAAGACCAGAGAGGGCAGACACTTGCCTAAGGTTACACAGCCAATTTGTGGCAGAGGTGGGTTTGGTAGCTGGGCTTAGGGGACACCAAAGTCCAAGTGCTTTTCCGACGTGTTGCAGGCAGGAGGGGTCCTGCCCTCCACCCCCTAGCTCTGTAGTTGCTGGCCTTGCCAAGATCCTCAGGGAGCTGGGGAGGGCAGCCCCCACGGCAGCTAGATTTGCCACTGCACAGGGCTGGGTTAAAGAGAAGCATTGACACTAATTGGGGAGCAAGAGCCCCCAACATCTTTATTTCTCGTCTCGGCTGCTTGGCCCAACAAAAGGCCTTTGTCTTAGCTGGCGCAGTAACAGCATCATGTCATGTTCTTCCTGCCTCCTTCAGCCAGGCTCCTTCCTAGGCCTTTTCACGCTCCCCACAACTCCCCATCACCATTTCATATACAGTCACGGACAGGAGACCTGGGGGGACTGCCCAGCCAGCTACCAACTAGCTGTATCTTGAGCAAGTTGCTTAACCTCTCTGGGTCTCAATTTCTCCACCTGCAAAATGGGGTTAGAGGCTGGAGCAGACGTTTGCTAAGTTTCACTGGTAACTTCCTTCCCATCTTGATGACTGGTGTTTGGGAGGGCAGTGCGACGTTAAAGTCAGGGCCACTTCTGAACTCTGGCTGCAGGGATGGGGGCATCCCCAGGCAGAGACATCTTATCCAATCACATTATTGTTAGAGTGATGCTATTTGCGTATAATTTGCACTTTCTTTTATTTTTTTAAAAAGATTTTATTAATTAATTAATTAATTAATTAATTAATTTATTTATTTATTTATTTAACAGAGAGAGACAGCCAGCGAGAGAGGGAACGCAAGCAGGGGGAGTGGGAGAGGAAGAAGCAGGCTCTTAGCAGAGAAGTCTGATGTGGGGCTCGATCCCAGAACGCTGAGATCACGCCCTGAGCCGTGAAGGCAGATGCTTAATGACTGCGCCACCCAGGCGCCCCTGCACTTTCTTTTAATGTCCAAATGCTCTGACATACTCACCCTAATCTCTCCCTCCCTCCCTGCCTCTCACCACCTGTTTTCTTTCTCTCTTTCTTTCTTTCTTTCTTTCTTCTTTCTTTCTTTCTTTCTTTCTTTCTTTCTTTCTTTGATTTTATTTATTTATTTGAGAGAGAGAATGAGTGAGAGAGAGAGAGACAGAGTGAGCAGGGGCAGGGGCAGAGGGAGTAGCAGACTTCCATTGAGCAGGGAGCCTGATGCGGCGCTCCATCCCAGGACTCCTGGATCATGACCTGAGCCGAAAGCAGACGCTTGACCAACTGAGCCACCCAGGCGCCCCTCACCACCTGTTTTCTATCGCCCACCTCATGTCAGCCCCAGTCCTATCTGGCCAGGTTGCCCCAACCGCAGCCCCTGCCTGTCTTTTACAGTGCGACTCAGCCTGGTAGCATCTACAGTATGCCTGGACACTGTGGATGGTGACCCTCATATTCAGCTCAGAGGGGTCAAGCAACTTGTCCACAATTCCACAGTGAAGTCACAGTCAGCATTCAATTCCCTGACTGCCTGACTCTGGGACGGTGCTTTCCTCCTTGCAACTCAAAGTGAGGCCCATGGACCAGGGGTATGGGCATCGCTCGGTGCTTGTTAGAAATCAGGCCCCACTGCAGACCTGCTGAATCAGGGTCTGCATTTTATCAGGATCCCTAGGAGGCCGTGTGCACACCAGAGGTAGAGGGAAGCACTATTCTAGAGCTCTGTTTGCCACACTGGCTTCTAGGTTCCAGAGCCACTCGATGCTTTCTGGAGGCAAACTTTCATGATGTCAGAGCCAGAGAAGCCCTCAGATGTCTCTAATGCTGGTGGTTGATCATTTGTGCTCTTTGGAACACTGAGGTTCCCAGAGGTGTCTTTGTGGCTTCTCTGCTGTGGGGTGGGTGCCCAGCAGGCAGGACCCCAGAACTCCCATGCTTGCTTGAGCACTTACCCTCGGATTAGGTTTATAAACTCATGGAACACAATTTCAGTGGAGTGGGTTTGATTGTTAGGTCTATTGGCTAAAAAAATTCTTTTTAAAAATATGCTTTATTCCATCCTTCTATTTTACAAGTGAGGAAATCAATACTCAGAGAGATGTAGGGACCTGCCCAAAGTCACACAGAATCTGAGACCAGAATCCAACTATATCAATTAGGATCATTTTTTACTGCAAGTAGCAGCAAAGTTGACCTACAGAGGCTTGTGTAAGTAGAGTTTCTTACAAGAAGGTCGGGCATAGTTTGCTGAGGACTGGTACTATGTTCAGCTCAATGAGGCATCAGTGGCCCTGGCTCTTCCTCTTTCCCATTTAGCCTGCTCCACTCCTCACCACAAACCCCTCAGCCTGCCGCTTTTATCCTCATGGCAGAAAATGGTTGCTATTGCTCCATACCTTCCATCCATGTTCCAGGTGGGAAGAAGAGGGGTGGATGAATGAGCACAGGGCATGCTTCTGGTTAGTTTCTTTCTTTTTTTTTTTTTTTTTTAATTCAGGGAAAGGTGCCCTCCCCTGAGGCTCCTATTTGTTGTAGGTCAGAACTTGGTTACATAGCCACCCCTAGCTGGAAAAGAGCCAGGAGTAGAGGAGTGGGGAATGCGCTTGGGTGAAACCATCTGATGGTAAATGCTTCCCTACCTAGGGATCCTGTCCTGGTAACCCGAGATTCTTCAGGGCCCAGAATTACAGCCTTTGGGATGGGATGGGATGGGATCTGTCTGAACTACAGAGGCGTATGTGCTTAAACCTCAGGGCTTGATCCCCCCCACCATCAAAATGGTCCTTTATGGGAGCCATTTGGTGTGGGGACTAGAGCTTTGCTAAACAAAGACTTACATACTTGGGGGCTTGGGGGCAGAGGGACTGGATTAGAGGGAAAACCACAAGGGCTAATTCTAATTCTCTGACTATCTCCACTGCTCACAGCCCCTAATGAAAACATGTGTAAGAAACCCGCAGGGTTAATTTTGCCGGAAAAAATTCCAATAAAGCCCCATTAGATTTTCACGTTAAATTAATGTAATGGATGCTTAAAAGCCATGCTAATTAGGCTTTGTTATTAATAGGAATGTCAGGTGGATGGGATCTGGCCCAGAGCTTACATTTTTTCCGGGCCACCTATGGGAGATGGATTTGTCAGTGGTTGGGAAGCACCACACCATATGGCCCCACCAACCCAGCTCCCACTCATGCCTTGGAATGTCTTTAGTCATTTAAATTCATTTGCCTGGAACTAGAATATTTGCTTCACCAAGATGACAGGCAATGAACTCTGTTTTGGTTTTATTTTTATTTTTTGGGATATGTCCAAATTTTCCCTCCTCGGAGCTGTCCTAATGTTACTGCTAGGGACATGGCTTTGATGGGTTCCTCCCTTGCTCAGAAACATTTGATAGCTCCCTATTGCCTATCAGAAAAGTCCAGAGTCTCTGACTTGGTATTCAAAGCCTTCTGGGATTTAGCCCTAATTAACTTTTCTGGGCCCCCGTTCCTCTCCATATGTACTAAGGGCAGGCTCCTTGTGGAACTTGGCCTTTCCAACTCCCCTTGACTTTGATCACAACCTGCAAACCTCATCATCTCAGCCTTCCAATACTTGTGCTTCCAACACTTCTTGCAATTTTACAGTTGGTAAAACCGACCCTGATCACTCAGATTCCCTTATATAAGGTACCTGGCATGTTTTAAGTGTTTAAATAATTCTGTCTCTCACTTTTCTCCCTTACCCTCAACCTGTCTGTGGGCCAGGCTGGACATCTTTAGGGTGGCTACCTGTATTGCACCAGGGCTTAGGACTTGGGAATTCCAAATGCCGCATGGCATTTGGGAAGAGGCTCTGTTTTGGAAAGGGGAAATGTACAAAGCCAGGATGAACAAGAAAAGGGAAGGCCGGGGCCCCTACTCCTCCCATCACCCTAGGCTCTCTGGGCCTCAACACTAGAGGGAATTTGCATTATCTTAGGGAGACACTGACCCTCAACCCCAGACTCATCTGCCTGTTTATAGGGGATAAAACCTCTACTGCTTGGCTCCAGGCAATCTGGACATGAATGCCAGCTGTTGAGAGGAGCTGGCAGTGCATCTGGGGCACTGGGGGCTGTGGGAAGTTGCAGGTCAGAGGTGGGCTGGCGGGAGCCTCCGCCCTGTGGGACGCTGAGCCTGAGTACAGGCACCCGTGAGCAGAAAGGGGCCCAGGGTCGCTTTGCAACTGTCCTATTCGTGTATCATAGTCCATGCTCACCCCTGAAAGTTCAAGGACATAAACCTCTTTTCCAGGGCCACTGGTCTCTCCAGTCTGAACTAGGACAAGCGAGAGGTCATTTAAACCTCTTCTTTCTCTGTTCTTTGGGATCTCTCATGTCTTTGTCTGACCCATGGGGTTGGCTATTACCCCTCGGAGGTGAGTTAGATTTTCCCTTTAGGGTCACCACCAGGTTCGGGGTGAATTGCATGGCATCTGACAGGAGGGCTAGGGGGTAGATGTTGGTGCAGGAGTGAGTCTCACATGGCTAGGATTGGCGGGAAGGGAGAGGGCATGGTTCTTGGGAGTCTCATCAATCATCCAGACACCTGTTCATTGAGCCCTGGGAACTCAGAGCAAGAAGAGGGGACAAAAGAGCCCTCTCATCTCCAGGAGGCAGCTGGAGAAGCTTAATACTTTAGAAATCGCTCAGAGGCTTTTTTGAGGAAAACCTAGCCATGATAGGGATGTGACAGCACAGGGAAAGGAAACGCGGCTCCTCTGGGCCCCAGCCACCACAACTAGAGGAATTGCTTGAGATTGAAATGTTTATTTCCATCCCGGCAGCCAAGTAAAGTCAGAGGCCAGCAGGCAGTGTGTGTGTGTGCGTGTGCATTTGTGCATGTACACACACACACACACACACACACACACACACACAAAAGTGTAGTTAATGCAAGGCCTCCCACTGCAGAATAAATTGCCCGACTGACCCCAGGTGGGAGGGGACATGCCTCCCCCCTCTTGCATGCTAGAGATTTCCCCACGACTGAGCCTGTCAGCGACACTGCCTGAAATGCAAACCTAAACTGGCCATCAGTAGACGGCCTGACTCCCGTGCACCGTGCGCTGTCATTGGAGAGGATGGTAGGAAGGAGGCCCAGGCCTTCCCCTGCTGACTCCATGTATAGTCCTCCCTACCCCCCATGAACTCTTCTTTCTTAATGAAGGCCATGTGGCCTTGTGGAATTTGCCCCTGAGCCTTTGTATGACAGGTGGCCCCCAGATGGGACCCACCTTGCCTGATACCCTTCTCCATGAAACTTCGTTAAATGCCTGGGTAATCTCTCTGCCTCACAAATTCTGCCCAGATGGCAGAACGGAAGTCCTGGCAAAGATGCATGAGCCCAGATGCCCAGGGTCTAAAAGAAATGAAGGTGGGGGAGGGGGAAAGGGAGAGGTGGGGGTGGGGGGATGTGCTGGGAATCTGGGAGCAGAGGGTATGAGTTTCTAGCCTGTGTGGAGATGGAGGGGTGAAAGAGTCTCCATGCACCAGGATGTGCCCTGCCCATCCCAGGCCATCTGCACTGCCACGTCCGTCCTGGCACTTGGCACAATTGGGCTCAGTTCTGAGTACCCCTCAGAAAGGGGGGCTGTTGGTCCAGCCCACTGCCTGGGGCCACTCAGGCTTCTCCTTCTTGGTGCACAGCTTGTGGGTTGTGAGGTCACTGAACAGGAAGGTGAGAGAACAGGAACTAAGAAGGCAACACAGCAGGGGGATGCCCACAAAACCTTGGCCTTTCTGGGCTGGAATGTGGGGAAGGGGAGGGGAGGACCAAAGGCCAAAGGGTCTCCGGAGGTATCTGTGCCTATGCTCTGGGTTAGAAGCCAGGCTCCTGGGGAGATGAACCCTTCCCCTGGCTCTTCCTGCCCCCTACAGCAAGAAGAGGCAACAGGGCATTGAAAAGACACATGAATAAGGTGGACTGTGTCTCTTTCCTAGACCTTGAGGGTGAGGACTCTCCACATGACCAACAGAATAGGAATCTTAAAGTTCCCATCTATTGCCTTCCCGACAGCCACCCGTCTGCCCACTTGTTTCTTGCTATCAGAACTCAGATCCCAGCAGCCATGCTTTTCAGGGGAGGCTGGGACCCTCCCGGCCCCAGGAGGGGCTCCTGACTAATCTGGGCAAATGTGGCAATCCCATGTCCTTGGCCAGTGATGTTCACACATGGGCATGCTGTGTAGTTCTGGCCAGTGCCAACTAAGGGTAAGATTGTTGGTGGAGAAGGAGTACTTTCTGAGATCTGGAAAACTGACTTGCCAGAAGCAGCAGCTACTCCTGCCCACCACCTTAGGGTGTCGTTAGGTGAAGATGTGATGTCTGGAGCTTCGGCAACCACATTGAGATCACAAAGGAAGTAGTTAAGATGCTGAGGAATGAATAGAAAGAAAGAATCTGGGTTCTGGATGGTATCCCAGGACTCAGCTGAATTAATCAGACTTGGAATTGCCTTACCTCCAGACTTCTTAGCGTAAGAAATTATGAACTCTTTATTTTTAAAACTACTCATAATTGAGTTTTCTATTGATTGTTGCTGAAAGCAGCCAACCTCATCATATTTCTGAAGTTAGGCTGAAGTAATTCGGATTGTCTGCTATGATTCTCTCTTTGGGGGCAATGAAGCTGTCTCTGAGCTCCCTGGAAGCTTAGCTTAGCTGGAACAGTCTCCTTTCCCTCTGGGCAAAAGTTGCTGAAGAGTCTGGATGTGGGAGCCAGAAGAATTGGGTTCAAATCCCACACCTTTATGCAGGCACTATGTGACTTTATGTTAATTATTTAAACCAGGGGTTGGCAAACTTTTTTCTATAAAGGGCCAGATGTAATTATTTTAGATTTGGTGGGCTATACGGCCACTGTTGCAACTATTCCACTCTTGTTTTAGTTTGAAAGCAAGCCGTGGATAACACCAAATAAATGGGCATGGCTGTGTTCCAATAAAACTTTATTTACAAAACAGGTGGCATGCTGGATATGGCCTGCAGGCCATGGTAAGTTAACCCCTGATTAAACTCTTGGGATCTCAGCTTCCTCAGGAGGAAAATGAGACTAATTCCTGTTTTCTTCATGGGGCAAGTCTGCGTATCAAATGAGTTGACTTAAAACTATCACTACATAAAGTATAATGTATGTGGGGGCCCCCTTTCCTATGAAAATCAAAGGTCCTGGCACTTAGGGTTGGAGAAGTGCTTGACTCTGCCACCTACATATAGCTGTGTGACTTTGGGAAAGTAACCTAACTTCTCTGAGCATCACTTTCCTTCTCCCAAAGTGGGGATGCTAAGACTGACTTCATACATGGTTGTGAGGGTTAAGTGAATAATGTGTCTAAAGTGTTGCACAGATTGAGTACCCAAGGAACTATAGTGAGTGTTATTAATGAGTAAAGTCCCCCTTTTCTGACCTGGCAGATTACGTCTTGTCTCACTCTATCTGTGTCTTGACATTTGGTAAATCTCCATTCCTCCCATGGACCCCAGAGACCTTGGGGGCCTGCAAACCTCCCCCTGCCGTGCACTTTCTCTCCCTCCACCACCCACCCCAGCCCTCCCCACCACACCCATTTCCCCATTTAACAGAACGAGTAATTAACAATGTTAATTCTAATCTCATTTGCTAATGAAGGCAGTCTAATTGCACCATAATTGGCAGCAGCAGCAGCAGAAAAACACAAAATAAACCCTGCGTGGGTAATTCGGTTTAACTTCTTTATAATTACCTTGCAGGCTGGGACCGGGTGGTAGTGAGTGGGATGCGGAGGTTGGGGAATTAGGAGAAAGGGGAGCCAAGACCTGAGGAGGGGAGAAAGGGTGAACAGGGAGCCCTTCTCCTGTCCCACGCCCCACTTATCATGAGACCTCTAAGATAAACTTGCTTCTTGCTTCCCATTTTCTGCTTTGGTGAGTGCTGGCAGACCTCTTCTGCAGGCTGACTTTCAACTTGCAACTTGCAGATATACCAGTTACACCAGTTAAGGGCGGGGACTTACCAGTCCTCCAGTATCTTTATGAGCCCACCTTTCCCCAGTAGCGCCTCTATGAGACTGGAATGCAGGCCCCCGATCTGGCCCAGCCTGTCTTCCCATCCATATCTCACAGTTCCTACCTGATATTCCAGACAAACCCGACTGTTGGCCCTGCTTCTGCACAGGTTGTGTCCTCTGGAACGCCATCCCCACATTCCCTTTCACCCCCTTGGACAACCCATCCCTTTAAGCCCTGTGAAGGAAGTCTTCCCCGACCCCTAGAGGCTAACTTGTGCTCCTTTTCCGCTTTACCTAGTACAAACCTGCACTATACTGCACATCCCATTACTTAACCTGTGCCCGTTTACTGTTTGCAGGCCTTGTTGGTCACTAGATTGTGTCATTTTATTTACCACCCGCCGCCCCCCGCCCCGTGCCTGGCCCAGACCACGTGTTGGATTCTACTTTTGCAGAAAGCTTGAATGAGATGTAGGAGACCTTGGAGAACATTCTGGAAGCCTATGACAAGGCCCTGGGTTCTGGTCCTGGCTCTCTGGCTTAACCTGCTGTGGAACCTGAGGCACTTCTCTGTCTCGTGAAAGGCTCACACTCTATAATCTCTCCTTTTCCACCTGGTTTCAAAGTTGAGGTCTTCTTGCATTTTCATGGTTGAAATTCTTTTTCTCTTCATAAATAAATTAAAAAAATGTACAAGTTAGCCAACCTCATAATATCCATTCCAGGCCATCATTGTCACGGAAGCGAAGTTTCTGCCTCAACTTCTTGTGCATTCTTCTCCATTTCCACCAGGTAACCTCACTCTGATGTTGATGGTTCTGCATAAGTGAGTAAACATCTTCTCTGGACCCTAATAGAATGTCTCCCACATCTCAGCCACCTAAGCCATACCTTAATAGCATCCCCTGCCCACTTTTGGAAGAGAGGAGTACCCCAGGTATTTATTCTGCTTATACATACAATCATTTCCATAGCAACCATCTGTGATTTAGGGGGAGCTAGGAACTGCTTTCAGTGAAGGGGTGGTAGCAGAGGAAATCTAGCATTTCTGTCCTAAAGAAAGCACTTTAGAAGGAGGGCCCTTCTTCTGAGCCTGGAGTCCCCACACACTGTATCAAACGTGGGCGTCAGCTCTCTGAGTGTTCACAGGCATCTGTGGTCTCTTGGTTTCATTTTTTCATTGGAGACATCCCTCCTGGAGTCCTCCATCCTTCTGCTCTCACATTCCCCAGGTGGAGCTGCTATCCTTAATCCTGGGGTTTCTTTGCCGCCACCTGGAAACCTCCTTGGCTCCTCTCCTGTCTGGATATCATGTTCCCTGGTCCCCACAGCTCCATTTTTACTTGGTTTATGCTCTTATTTTGGTGCAGCATGGGAGATACAATTTCTGAGACTGCTTATGAGAAATTTAATGCCATGCAACTTCCTGATCTTTTTTATGTAACCAGACTTCCCCTTTCTCTCTGGTGGGTTTAATAACTTCATCCTTAGTGTTTTGAAATTTCCCAATGAAGTGCTTTGATATCGGGGCCCATTAATCTGGAAACTCATATCCTTCAATGCTAAGACATTTGCTTATGTTACTTCTGTGATCATTGTCTTACCTCTGATTTCTCTCTCTTTCTGTATTGCCTGTGAGTTAGATGTTGGATCTCTTGGACTGATTTTCTGAAAATTTTAATCATTTTTCTCCTGTATTTTATTCTCACTCTTTGCATTCTAGGAGATTTCCTCCATGTTATTCACCAACCCTCCAGTGGAATTTTCTCTCTCTTTTTTTAATTCCAAAGTTCTTTTTATTTCCTGAATGTTCTTTAATCTTTTTTTAAATTTTAATAGGAGCCTGTTCTTTTTTCAAGAGTGCAGTATCTTCTCTTATACAAGGGTAACTATAGGGTTTTGAGATATCCTCCTTCTTCCTAAATCGCTTCTGTTTGATCTGAGCCCCTCTCTCCCAGTTTTTTTTTTTTTTTAATTCTCCATTTTTTGTATTCGATGCCCTGGCTTCCTGGAAGGCCCATGTGCATGGGCCCTGTGTGTGGCAAGAGGATGGAGGATGTTTGGGGGGACACTAGCTCTCAGTCTGTTCTTGGGCTGTACTGTTCCGTCTGAGAGGAGTCCCCCCAAGCTCCAGCCTGGGTGGTGGAAGCTGTGCTGCCAGTGCTTAGGAAATTGAGTGGGCGTAGGAAGCACGTAGACTTTTCCTTAATACCTGTGTTCTGTCATCACCTTGCCCTCGGTGATGACTTGTGTTCTGGAATTTAAAGCCCTTCAGATCCCATTGCTCTCCTCTCTTATGAGGGAGAGTGGGGGTTGTGTCTGGAGGGTCTGACTCCTTCATATTCAGACTCTCAGTCCACTCCTGACTTGAGCCCCACTCTCAGAAGCAGCTGGCATTCCTCATACTTGAGACTTTCTGGGCTTCTGCACCAGCAACCAGCCAGGTCCTGGACTTCGCCACGGCCAACTTAGGTTTCAGCCTTTTCTGGCCTCCTGAGTCAGTTGTTATTCACCCATCTGCTCCTAAGCCTCGGCAGTTTTGTTGCTGTTGCTTCTTCTCCTTTTCTCCTGGCCTGGTTTATGTCTTAACAAAATTCCTTAGTCATTTTAGTGGGGTGTTGGGAGGAAGCAAGGTAAAGAGCGACTTCCTCATGTGTGCACAGCACTTTAGTATATCTGCAGTCCATCCCCATCCGTCCTCTCATCTAATCTGCACAAGAGCCCAGTGGACCAGGAAGGGAGGGAGGTTTTCTCTACCATGTTTAGCCAGAACTCTGAACATGACCCTTTCAGCAGCATTTAAAAGGAAGTGAGCAAGAGTTGGAAACAGAGGTGAGGGGTGGTTTCACCAGCATTGCCCCTGCTTCTCCATGCTCCCCATGTGGAATTTACTGAGAAGTGAAATGCCATCGGTGATGTGGACCCAGTGGGAAGAGGAATTTGGAATCAGAGCAGCTAGAAACCCTGGGTCCAGGGCACCTGCAGTAAAATTGCTTTGATGTAGTAACTGATGATGTGAAAATTAAAAGTTTGAAAATCAAAGGCAAAGCCTGATAGTGATGTGGGAGGCATTGAGGGGGGCCTTTGGGACTTCTTCCCTCTTTCCTCAACTCCTGTTTTTCTTTCTGGGCCAATAATTTCTGCTTATTGGCACATGTGTGTGTGTGTGTGTGCATGTACATACATATATGTATTTGCATGCATCTGTGTATGTGTGTGAGCACACGTGTGTATGTATCCGTGTGTACATGTGTGCATGCATGTATCTGTCTGTGTCTGTGCCTACATTTATGTGTGTGTGTGTGTGTTGGGCAAGAGTGACAGTTTGTGAACTTCAACTTGGTAAAGTGGGAAGGTAAAGGATGTAGAACTGGATTCAAGGACATACCTACTTATGTTATCATAGGCAACTCTTGCTTTTCTTTGAGTTCTACTTTCTTATATATAAAGTGAGATTTACGATGTCAAACCTGGATACCACATGTGGGGTGGGTATTGTGAGAGTTTGTAAAGTGTTAAGGATCATGCGATTGTCCTTCCTTCATTCATTCTTCTGAGACATACTTTTTGAGCTTTTCCTACCAGGACCCCAGTTCTGAGAAATATACTTTTTCTTGGAAGAAACAAAGACATAGGCACCTAGGATACTGTACAGAGCCTGGAGGAGCACCAAGGGGAACATTGAACCCAGCAAGAGGAGGAGGAGGAAGCCCCTTAGAGCTCAAGGTTGGAAGTGGGAGGTGTGTGTGAAGAAATGATATTGCAGACAGATGTAGGAGGCAGGAGGCCTGGGTTAAAATCTCCTTAGGCAGAAGAGGAGAGATACAAAGGCATGGACATGAGAGTGTGATCTCTCCGATTTGCCAGGAAGTTGGTCTCAAGGGGTTGGGCACCATGATAGTCTGGTCCACTGCCCTCTCTCCCACTTAGGGACAGTCAGGCAAGATCTGGGCAAGTGCTCGCTCTGGTGGTCATTCTTTGATTTATTCTTGAATGTAACAAGCATTTATTAAGCTCCTACTTTGCTATCCCAGCTGTAGGCTCTGGGGATGCAGGAGCAGGCCCAGCCAGTGGAGCCCAGAGCTGTGCAGGGCCCTTCTCGGCAGCCCTCCCTGCAGGTGCACCTTCCAGGCTCAGGCTGGCTGGGAGGGTTCTCCCAGAACAATGTCACTGCGGAGTTTTATGCTGTTTTATCCCCTTCCAGGGGAATGTCTGCCAATGACTTTTACGATGCCGAATAAAAAGCCTTTTTTTTTCTTTAGATATTTTTATTTCACCTTTAAAGGATGTACAGTAAGGGTGAGAACATCTTGATGAAATCTCTGCAGTAAATAACTCTTGGATCTCTTTCTCATGCAAGCAGAAGGACAAAAGGACAAGGCACGCTGGAAGTGGCCTCCTCACCTTCCTCATCCTCACAGGGCTGGGGCTCAGTGAAATCACAAGCAGGTGGGGAAGATCTGCCCCTGCTCTGGAGGAGGGGTGGTGGTTCCTCCCTGTGGCCCCTAAGGTCCACGCATCCTAGCCCTTCTCCCTCCTCCATGGGAAGGGGCGAAGGGTGCTTGGCCACCTCTGGTGCATGCCACACACTGTGCCAAGCACTTCATCTTGGTATGAGAAGGTTAAGTGGTCAGGACTCCGGATCTGGTCTGCTTGAATTTGGCTCCTGCCTCCTCTACTTGCTGGGTGTGAGACCTCGGCCAAATCATTTGTGGCATCCATGCCTCAGTTTCCTCATCTGCAAAATGGGAATAACAGCAGTGCCTACGTGACTAGAGCTGTTGGGGTGAATAAATAAATTCTTGCAGGTAAAGCCCATAGAAGAGTGTCTAGGGTGTAGAAAAGTGTCGCTATTTTATTATTTCATCTTTGCATCAGCTCTGCAGGCCCCAGCCATGTGCTTGTCTCACTCTCAGCTGAGGGCCAGCCAGCCTCTTGTCTGAGCCTGTGAGGAGGGTGAAGCTGAGTGGTCTGCCAACAGCAGCCAGTGGGACAGCAGGGGACAGTGGGGCTGAAGGAGAAGTCCCTTCTTTGGAATGCAATTCCCCAAAAGTTCTACTCCTGAGGAATCGTTCTGGCATTTCCTCTGAGAAATGGCAGGTCCGGAAGGGGGAATGACTTCCACAAGGCCAGTGTTGCCTCAGCATGGAGCCAGGGTCTGTGCGCAGCCATCTGCACTGACTCCTGGTCTCAGGCTCCTTCTTCCCTGAGGGACACCTATTGGGTGTGGGTGTGTCTGTTTGGTGGAGGTTGCCCCTCGCTTCCAGACCCAGGGGAGTGTGGCAGGGGAGGGGTCCTGTCCCATGTGTCATCGGTGGCAGGGCGGGGAGGTGGCCAGGGCTGTGGGGTCAGTGATGATACATGCCCGTGTGGTCTGCTGGACTGAGAGGCGCCAAAGGCTATTTTTAATGAAGCTGTCAGCTGGGCCCCTGGGCACTGGGGAGCAGACTGGACAGAAAAATCATCAATTTAAACAGAATATGAGTCAGAGGTTTGGGTGGGGTAAGGGCCTGGGATCAGCAGGACAGCACTGGAGGAGCTCTGTGGGGAGATCATGGCACCACCGACAGGCTCAGCTCCAGTGGCCCGCATCCCACCCTCACCCCACCCGCAGGGCCCCCCGTGCTGTTCTGGTCAGTTCAGCAAACCTGTCCTTGGCATCGGCTCTGTGCCCGGAACTGAGCCAGTGCTGGGAACAGAGACAGGAGATGTGTCCCTGCCCACAAGGAGCTTGGTCTGAAACGGGAGACAGACACCAGAGTAGTCCATGATCGTGACCATGAGGAAAGTGCCTAAGAGGACCGACTCTGGAGCTTGACTGTCTGGCTTTTGGTCTTGGCTTAGTTCCCTCCTAGCCTTAGGACCTCGTGCAAGTTACCTAACCTGGTGCTGCCTCTGTTTTGTTATCTGTAAAATGGGGGTGGGCCCCAACGGATTTGTGACTATTATTGCCGTATAACAAGCCTCCCGAACTCAGTGGCACAAACAAGCACCATGTTATTGCGTGTTGACAGGTTCTGTGGTCAGGAACTTGGGCAGGGTGCAGTGGAGCGAACTGTCCCTGCTCCACAATGTCTGGGGCCTCAGCTGGAAGACATCAGTGTTTAGGGGTAATGAACATGCTGGGCTAGAATCATCCGGAGGCTTTTCTCTCACATGCGCCTTCAAGGCTGGGCTCAAGTGGGGACGGCAGAGCAGAGCCCCTCGCAGCCTGTGCGTGGGGCTTGGACTACTTCCAGCATGGTGGCTGCTGAGAGGGAAGCTCCTGAGGGGAAATGTCCAGAAGCCAGAGCCCAAGATGGAAGCCACGTGGTCTTTCATGACCCAGTCTGGGAAGGCACCCTGCGTCACTTCTGCTGCACTCTGTTGGGTGAGGCAGTCACAAACCCATCTAGGTTTAAGGAGCAGGGCGGGGGGGGGGTGCATTTTCAAAACTGGCACTCTACTCATAGCGTGGGGTGATTAAATTAAATGAGACACATATTGTGGGTCTAGGATAGTGCCTGTAAGCACCCAATACATGCTAAGTATTATAATTAGTGCTCTCGTGGGGAAGGAGGTGGTAAGGAAAGGCTTAAGAGTAAAGGTTGTATCTGAGCAGGGCTTTGAAGGATGAATAGGAGTTTGCTATGTACTCTAGTGAACACAATTCATGTGGAGGGGACAACTTAGGCAAAGTGAAAGAAGGCTTGAGACAATGATGTGTTCAGGGAAACCATGAGTAATTTGGCTTTGCTGAGGCCCCGAAGGCAAGGAAGAGTGACCAAGGATATGCTTGAGAGGCAGCAGGCTAACAGGTGCCACAGCAGTGTCTTGTGGGCCTGACTGAGAAGTCCGGATTTTGTCCTGAGGGTGTCAGAGAGCCATGGAAGGTTTCAAGAAGGGGAGTGACATGGCCAGGTTTGTCAGAAAGATTATTCTGGCAGCATTGTAGGGGATGGGTTGGAAGGGAAAAAGCTGACGCTGGGGACCAGTGAGAAGGCCATTACAGAAAGAGATGAAGAGGGTTTGACTTAAGCGGGTAGCCACGAGGACGAAGGGAGCCAGAAGGATGGAGAGCCACTTAAGCCCTAACATGAGCTGGATTAGGGGTAACTGGAGGTGGGAGGAGAGGGAGCGGCCCAGGGGGTGGATCTGTGGCAGGAGGGTCAGGCTGGATGTGTGTGGGTAACATTGACCTTGCTCCTGAGCAGGGCCAGGGGAACAAGGCCAACACGCTGTTTCCTCAGCCAGGCCTGATTCTGCTGCTTCCTCTTTGGAGGATGCCTTCAGCTCACCTCTGAATCCTTCCAGATTGACTTGGGCCATACCGCTTGGGGTCCAGCTGGCTGTGGAGGTGAGGGAGAAAGAGGAGTTGAGGATACCCCCACTTGAGAGCAAGGGCGGTATCTTTTCCCTTCTGTGTGCAAAGTTTGGGAAGCCCTTCCTGAGGATGAGGGGTCTCTCTTCTTAGAGCCTTTCCCCAGGCGCAGTTCTAGGGTGTCAGTGACCTTGGCTGGGGGTGGCTCAGGCTCAGAATGGCAGAGTTCCAGAGTAGTAGAAAGGAAGAGTCCTGGTAGGAAGACCCAAGTCTGGCACTAGACAGGACTGTGTTTTAGCTGTGTTTCTGCTTCTTCTTGGCTGTGTGGACAAGGCATTGTGTAGGACGGAGGCCGTGCCCTCACCTTCCCCACAGGATTGATAAGGGGCTAAATGGGACACAGATGGGAACAGCATGGGTTTGAACTGTGGGTCCGCTTATATGTGGATTTTTTCGATAAATGCAGTACACTGCTACAAATGTATTTTCTCTTTTTTTGTGATTTTCTTAGTAACATTTTCTTTTCTCTCATTTACTTTGTCGTAAGAATATACTATATAATACATACAACATACAAGATGTTTTAATTATTTGTTTATGTTATCAGTAAGGGTTCCAGTCAACAGTAGGCTATTAATAGTTAAATTTTGGGGAGTCCAACGTTATGGATGGATTCTCAACTGCATGGGGAGAGGGGGTGAGTGTCCCTAACTCCTGAGTTATTCAAGGGTCAACTGTAAATGTGTATATATGCGTGTACATCTATATCTATATCCATATTCATATCTATGTATCTATAGCTACCTATCTATCTTATTATAAGGACTTGGGTCACACAGTTACAGAGGCTGAGAAGTCCAAGATCTGCAGGTGGCAAACTGAAGACCCAGGAGTCAACAGTGTAAGTTCCAGACCAATGTTCAAGCTCAACGGTCAGGCAGAGAGAGTGGATTCTTCCTTACTTCGCCTTTTTGTTTGATTCAAGCCTACAACAGGTTGGATGAGGCCCACCCACGCTGGGGAGGGCAAGCTGCTTTACTCACTCTATTGATTCAATTTTTAATCTCATCTAGAAATATCCATACAGAAAACACCCAGAATAATGTTTAACCAACTATCTGGGCACCCCTTGCCCCCTCAAGCTGACATAAAAAATTAGCCTTCCCAGAAGAGCTTGCTAAGGGTCATGCTGCAAACTTGTGGCAGACCCAGAGCAGGGTCTGATCCAGGCGGAGATGGAGGGGCAGAAAGCAGAGATTTCAGCCAGTATCTCTACCCCATGGCCAGAGGACAGAAGTGGCCTTCTCCCAGAGAGTACTGCATCAGCAGCCATTTGGCCTGGGTTCTAGTTCTGGCTCTGCTGCTTTCTAGCGGAGTGACCCCACGCAGTCACGTCTTGGGGCCCTGGTTTCCTCCTTTTTGCAGAGAAGGTGTGTTGTGAATCTGTGACTCACTGAATGGCCATGTCGCATGTGACAGCATGGTGAGGGAATTCAGGGCAGGAGACTACATTTGGCAGAGAGTGTAGAAGAGGGCTCAAGATGGTGCTGGAGCTGGCCTTCCAGAGCCACCAGCTCTGTGTCCTTGCAGGAGATACTTACTCTCCCTGCACCTGAGTTTCTTTATCAGCAAATGGGGATCCAGTGAGATAATGCATTCTAAGTGCACAGTGTGGTGTGGAGCTCATGCAGACCTTCCAAGAATATTAGTCATTAGGATTTGTTGAGAGCCTTCCACGTGCCATGCATCTTATTTATTTTATTTACATAAAATCCTCAGCTCATCAAATCATCCCAGTAGCCCAAGAGGTGGTATGGCAGAGGCAAGACTATGCGCTCCACCTCTTCCTTTTCCTCCAGGACACGCAGCGGACTACACTTCCCAGCCTGCCCAGCAGTGGGACCATGTGACCTCAAGCTGGCCAATGGAATGTGGGCAATGTAATGCCCTCTGCTGCTTCCTGGCTGGCCCCCTCAAACTGCCTGTGTGAGATGCCATGTGTTTTCTCTTTCCTCCTCAGTTGGATAGCTGTGGAGGGTCTAAAGCAGTGATGCTAAAACAAGGCAATTTTTTCCCCCTCTTTCATTGGAGATGTCCATTTGGCAATATCTGGAGACATTTTTTCATTGTCACAACTTGGGGAAATGCTACTGGGGTCTAGTGGGTAGAGGCCAGGGATATTTCTAAACATATCAGAATTCATAGCACAGCCCCTACTACAAAGAATCATCCAGCCCAGATGTCAGGAGTGCTGAGATTGAGAAACCCTGATGTGGAGGTCCCAAGGCCTTGGAGTAGTCTATAAAGAAGAGCCTGGGTTCTTGAATGACTGTGTGGAGCACAGCCCTCCTTCCTCCAACGTGTAGACTACAAGCAAGAAATAGGTCTTTAAATCACAGAGATTTGAGGGATTATTTGTTAGAACAGTTGGCCTACCTTGACTAATGCCGGTGGCTACTGCTATGCCCATTTCATTGATGAGACAACTGAGACTGAAGATCACAGAACTTGTAAGTAAAGAAGTGTGGGTTTGAATCCAGGTTTGCCCTGCTCTTAAACTCATGCTTGTCTCAGTGTTCGTGTGCCCTCTTTTCAGCTCCTGATTTTAGGGAGAAGCCTCATCATCATTTCTGTCCCCTCTGTCACATCCACTAGGGGATTTAGGTGGAGGCAGCCATAGAACAAATCACTAAATTGCTGTCAGGACTCTTCTGCTCTGAGGCGTCCTGCTTTTGGATGGAGCGTGCTCCCCAGGACAAGCTGCCTGTGCCCTCTTGTCCCATCCCAGGCAGCCCATGTTGGTTATCTGTGACACTGGATACCCCCCTAAAAAGGGCTGGTGCCCACCCCATGCATGTGTCCACTGTCTAGTGCATGGAGACCCCTCCCATCACATGCTCTGCCTCCTGAGCCAGCCCCCACCTGCTCCAGGTTTGAATTTCCGGGCAGGTGTCTGGAGGTGTCTTGGCTCCCTGTTAATTTCCTGACTTGGCTTCCTGAAAGGCAGAGGGCTCGGAGGTGGCTGCCTGGAGTGATGAGGAGATAGAAATGTCTGCTCTGGCTTCCTGCCTGTCTGCGGGGGCACCACTGCCCATCAGCCCACCTGAGGGCCCGTCCCCTCGCAGTCCGGCCACACAGAGGGAGTTGAGGGTGGGGGCTGGTGACTCTAGCTGTGGGTGGGCTGCAGAGCCTCATCAGGGAGAAACACATGTGTTTAAGCCTCCAAGAAGGGTGTGTGTGGGGTGTATGTGTGTCTGAATGTGTGTGGTGGAGTGTTTACCTACACCTATGCACACTGAGAGTGGTAGGAGCCACCAGCAGGTCATTTGGCACAGAGGATTTTTCTGTGTCCACACAAGTTAGCACCATTCCAATATTTTTTTAGGAAAGGAGACCCCTCCTTTACTTATATAACTCACAAGGGTGAACTCAAGCCTGTACCAGTTCCCTGATGGGTTGGAAGTCCTTCCTCCAGTCTGCTCCAAGTTCCTCTTGTTCCAGTCTGTGTCCATTGTCTTTATTTCGTGGAAATAGATGACATCTTTTTGGCTCCCTGATGTCAACCCTGCAAGTACATGAAAGCAGAAACTGTGCTAGTTAGAGGTGGAGACTAACAGTGCGGGAGCCAGGAGGTGCAAGGTCCCTGAGCACAGCAGGGGCTTGAGGATGTAGTCTAAAGAGTTGCCTTTCTGGGCGCCTGGATGGCTCAGTGGGTTAAGTGTCTGACTCTTGATTTTGGCTCAGGTCCTGGGATGGAGCCGGGTTGGGCTCCCCTCTCAGCAGGAAGTCTGTCCCTCTCCCTCTGCTGCTCTCCCTGCTTGTGCTCTCTCTCTCAAATAAATCAATAAAAATCTTAAAAAAATAAAGAGTTGCCTCTCTCCTTTTCAAGGAGGAGGGAGGAGAAGGTCCAGGCATCCCTGAGCAAAGGAGCTCTCGGGAGGACCACAGCTCATTTTCCTGAAGCCTAAGGTAGCATTAAGTTCTTATATCTGCGAGCAGCCTTTCAAATTGGCTACTGCCACTGCTGTCTGTGTGTTACATAAATCCTCATGGAGACAAGAAGCAACTAGGGAGCGGGTGGGGAGAGAGAGAGAACGCAGAGATTCAGGGAGAGGTGGACAGAGAAAGTGAGAGCTAGAAAGGGGAGATGGTAAGACACAGAGAGAAACACATTCAGATAGATGCAGAGACAGGTAGCAGGACAGATGGGGAAACAATAGAGAGACTGAGGAGAAGAGAGAGGAGAAACAAATCAGGAGACACATGGAAAGCAAGTGTAAGACAAAAGGACACACAGACAAATGTGCAGAGTGAGGCAGAGAAGGCAGGAAATAGGGAGAGTATGGATGGACAGGAAGGCAGGCAGGCAGCCAGCCAGCCACACACATACGGAGACACAAAGAGGGGCCAAGGGAGAGAGAAAAAGACATCAAATTAATTAGACACACAAAGAGACACAGACATAAAGCAAGCAAAGGGGATCCAGAGAGATGAGTTTTCTTTTCTTTTTTGAAAATAGATTCTTTATTTATTTGACACAGAGAGAGAGAGAACATAAGTAGGCAGAGTGGCAGGCAGAGGGAGGGGAGAAGCAGACTCCTTGCTGAGCAGAGAGCTGGACGTGGGGCTCAATCCCAGGACCCTGGGATCATGACCCGAGCCGAAGGCAGATGCTTAACCGACTGAGCCACCCAGGCTCCCCGAGATGAGTTTTCTTTTTGTAGAATCTGGAGTTTAAAACTGGTTCGCACATGAAGGGGAGGAGGAAGGGTTCGTTCTTAGAATCATGAAGAAATCGGTTTGGGTGGAGGAGAGTTCAGGGATCAGAGGAACACCTGCATGGAAGTTTCCATGTTCACACACACTTGGGTTTTGCAGGAGCCCTGTGAAGTCGGCAGACAGGGATTGCTGTCTCCCACATTTGAAAGGTGGGTGATGGGAGAGACAGGGAGTTCCCAAGGCCCCCCGCCAGTAAAAGACGGTGGTGTTCGCACCTGCAAGGGCCGCACTAAAAACTTGCGGGGCATTTCTTGGAGTGCCCCCAGGGAGACTGATGGGTTACAGAGCTGTTCTGGGTTCTGTGCTTCGTGCATCTTCTCAAAGTGGGGGTAGAGGGCATTGCAGAATGAGGGCAAATTTGTGATCCATACCAGACTTTTCTGTGGGGGTCGCCTCTGGTGGGAAACTTGGCTTCCCCCTCCTGGAAGTCAGAATTCTCCTTCCGGGTAGTTTTGAGTGTTGTGTGTGCCAAATGAACTGTGTGCTTCCTGTCCACCTAAAATCCCTTGATTTGACATCCGCCTTTGTCTGAGATGAGAGGTCCAGTGCCTCTGATGGCAACCAGGGACTTTGAGAAGAAACTTTCCTTCTTCCCTCCTCCACCCCCATTCATTTCCCAAATGTTCTGTATGTGCCAGGCAGCTGCTGGTTGTAGGTACTGAGGGATTCAGAATGAACAAAACCAGTAAAAAACAAAATAAAATAAAAAGATAAAAAAGACACCTTGCCTTGCCCCCAAGGAATTTACATTTTAGAGGGGGTGACAAAAACAAACAAAATCAATTTTAAAAGAGGCATTATTAATGATGACTCATGTTATGCAGGAAAAAAGTAAAGCACGGAGGGGAGAGGTGCTGGTGGTACAGTTTGTAGATGGCAGCTGGGAAGGCCTTACCTGGCAGATGACATCCGAGTAAGGATCTAGAAGTGGGGAGGGGCATGTGAGTATCTGTGTACGTGCAAAGGCCCTGAGGCAGGAGGTAAGGAGTAGCAAGGAGGCCAGTGTTGCTGGAGCAGAAAGGACGTAGGGGAGAGTGGTAGATGATTAGAGCAGAAGTCCGTGAAGACTAGAGCACGCAGGGCTCTGTAGGTCATGGTCGTGACTGACTTTTACCCTGAGTGAGACGGAGCCATTGCAAGGTTCTGAGCAGAGCAGTGCCCTGACCTGACTTCGATTTTAATGGAATTGCTCTGATGGCTGGGTTGGGCCTCGTGTGAGGAGGGCAAGAGCTGAAGCAGGGAGACAAATTTTTCCACATTAGCAAGGCTCCATGAGGCCACAGGATGAAAAGGCACCGTTTCTGCTCTCAGAGCAAGTTGTACTTGGTAGAAGGTGTGGGGTTCATGGGGACAGGTGACCTTCGCCTCTATGCCTTATGCCCCAGACGGTTTCGAGAAAGGGCTGAACGTGCAGTGCAAGCTTCTGAGTTAGGCATAGGAGGAGAAAGCAATTGTGTTAAGTATATTGTAGGTGTTGAGCACTGTTCCTACCAATACAATTTAATTTGAATCATCACACCAGCTTATGAGGTGTTTTCTCCTCTCTCTAGACAAGGCCCCTGAGGCTCACAGTAGTAGTCAAGGAGCTTGACTGGCCTCTGCAGAAAGGCGGGTGCTTCTCTATCAAATAGAGTCAGCCCACCTGGAAAGGCCTCTTCGTGCCTCTGGGCTGATGCCTCACCTGACTATGCCCGCCCTCGGCCCCACAGCACAGAAGCCCCAGGGCCCGTTGGGTAACTCTCAGCTGCCTTGGTTCCCTGTCTCTCTTCAGAGGAGGCTCTGTGTCATCCTTGAGTGAGTGAGTCGAGCTTTTTCCTCCTTGCGAGACTCTCACAAGCTGTTTTCTCTACCCAGAACACTCCTCTCCAACCTTCTTTTGCAGGCAAAACCCACCCCCCTGTCAGGTCTCAGATACCAAGTTATCTTCTCGGGGGGCTTCTCTGGATCCCTGCATGAGTCAGCCTCCCCATTCCGTGCCTTCCATAACATTTGGGATTTTTCCTTCAGTGCTCATCCTTGGGCAAAGGCAGGAATGGGAGAAGCAGGAGGGATGCTCTCGGGGGAGAAGAGGGATGTGAGGCATCGGGGGCCTGGCAGGGTCAGGAATGGTCTGCTACTAGTGATGGGGAAGGCTGGGTCCAAGGACACGCGGACCTGGCATGGGTCACATGCGCAGTGCGCTGTGGGCAGTGCCTGGACTCTGTCTCCCTGATTTTAAGACAGTAAGATGTCTCATACCTCTTGTCCCCTTCTGATCTTCCTCCACCGTGTTCTCAAGCAGGGGGCATGGGGGAGCTGGGGAGGTGGGGCCTGAGAAAGTAAGAGCCTGAACTCGGGCAGAACCCATCTCATCTCCCAACTGGACCCCTCCCTGTGAGCCACAGCCCTTTCCCATAGGTTGGACAAAGCATTAAGGACCCCTCTTTTCTTTCCTTGCTGACACTCTTCCCGGAAGCTGGAGAAATGGAGGGACCCACTCGGCCTGGGCACTGTCGGCTGCCGTGAAAGGGGACTGGGCTTGTCTCTTCCCTTGTTTCCCTCTGCATTCACTCTCCCTCCCATGCTGACCCCCCAGCTCCGGGCTCTTCCTACTGGACACTGGCGGGGCTGTTGCTGGCAGAGGCGGTGAGTGATGGTGACAGTGAGTGACTTTGGAGCAGTCAGGGCTGCTCCACCTCTCCTCTGGGGAATCTCAGAAAACAGCATTGGAAATGGAATGTGACCTTGGTTGCACGGCATAAGAGAAATAAGATCTCAGGCCAAATGAAATCAGGGAGAAAGCTCGAAAGAAGTCAAATTCCCTTTTCTTCCTTTTTAGTCTCCTACGTTTGAAAGCACCTGCTGACTCTCACTTAATCCTAGCAAGTGGGAGTGTCCCGGGGGCCAGGGCAGGGAGACAATGCTTGCAGGTAGTGAGGAAGGTAAGTGTTGGTGAAAGACAGTTTTTCCTGGTCTGATCTCAGGCACTTTGGTTTTATTTTTGTTTTGTCAAGAGAAGAGCTGCTGTAACATTGTACTTATTATTTCTGTCTCTTCCTTACTGGAGATAATTGCAGTTGGTGCTGGTTTCTTGTAGCAAAGGCATCAGAGAGGTACAGTAGAAAGGCCGGGCCAGGCAGTAGGAGACAGCACTTTGCCCCCAACGCAGTGTGATCTCAGGTCCTCATTTGTCCTCTCTGGTCCCTGTGTCTGTAGGGCTAGGTTTGACCTGTGGACCCTAGGCCCTTGGACTGTGACAGGTCAGAACGGCAGAGGATGTCGCCAGACCTTCTGGGAGGTAACTCCGGATTCCTTGGGAGGCGAGGCCTCCTGTGGCCACCAGATCCTGCGTGTCTGGTGTCCTCTCCTGTTGAGAAACTCCAGGCTGGTCTCCCCTTGCCTGGCTCACTCCCCCCGCCCGGGCATCCTCAGTGAGGCCCTGACCTCCATCTGCTTCTCACTGCCTGCTGGGAATTTCCTTCCAACAGTGGTGGCCTCCATGAACCTCAGCTCCTCCAGGGCTGGGAACACTTCATTTGGCAGGCTGGAGGCTCCCGATCTCTGATTCTTTCTTCTTGACCCTCTGGCCAGGGATAAGTGTGGGAACAGATGGAAATGTCTGATTCGAAAGAGGATACTTCTCTCTGAGGCCTGGATATTTCTGCTTCATGGTGGTAGAAGTGGGGCGGGGGTGGGCTCCCTTGGGAGAAACTGGTTCAGGGGTCCTGGCTTAGGTTCTAACTCACTCTGAGCATCTAGCATCTGTCTTCTTTCTGGGCCTCAGTCCCCCTATCTGTAAAATGAGGGGGTTGGATGATGCCTGTATTCTCAAGTGATCATTCCTGGGCGTCTGCCTCAGAGCCACCTGACTGCTTGTTAAAAATGCAGAGGACCGGTACCTTCTGTAGACCTTCAACATCGAAGCTTCTGGACAAGGGTCTGGGAATCTGTATTTTAATAAATCCCACCCGATGATACTGATGCACGTGAAGTTTGACCCTGGCTGGAGCAGATGACCCCGGAGGGCCCTCTGACACTCACGCTCTCCCAGCCCGCCTGCCTCGTGCTGTGGCGTGTGATGGAGTGTTCAGTGCCATGTACAAATGTTGCGTCACATGACATCCTGTAGGAGGATCTAGGAAGGCCTCGCTCTCTCTTTAAAAATAATAAGGGCACAGCACTTTTTATTTTCTTTCATCCAAAAAAGAAGTCCTGCATCTGTGGGAGGGAGACGCTAGGTGAGGACCAGATGCCTCACCTAGAGAAGAGATCACGGAGAAGGAAATAGTCACATCTCCAGGAGATGCTGTGGGGGACAGATTGGCCTTGTTCTGTGAGACCCTGAGGGCAGGTGCAGGGCTATATGGGCACATGTGGAAGGAGGGACGTGCTTCCTAACGAAAAGAGCTGCAGGCCGCCTTCGGCGGTGGTGAGTGCCGGGTCAGGGCGGAGGGTAGGTTGATGTGTGCTCTCTTGGGAGAAATACGGTGGGAGAGCCTCAAGCAGCAGATGGGCTTGAAGACGTCCATAAAAGTCAAGCAGCTTTGCCTGTCTAGGGTTTAAAGCAATGTGCACACACCTATGCACACATACAAAGAGACACTCATGTGTGCAAACCTCCAGACACACGGGTACATGTACTCACAAGTGCACGTTCGCCTACGTGTGGCAGAGGCATGTTCCCATATGCAACAAGGGCACACAGGCACACAGAATGAATACATGTGTAAGCGCCACGGACAGGCGTGTGTTTCACATGCTGTACACATCCATCTCAGTCTCTCTCCTCTGGCTGCTTGTTTCCCTCCCCACCAGAGCCCGGGCCTCCCTGTGCAGCTTCCAGGCTGGTCTCTGGAGTCGGAGCCTTGTTTAATCTCCATTAGCTCTCTTATTTCCGGCATCAAATTAAAAGTGTGACCAAAAGTTAATTATTCTAATTCAATTTGGCCCTAATGCGGTGCATGCGTGATGGGAGGCCCTGGGCGGAGGTGAGGCCTGGTGTGGGCAGGAGGAGGAGACCTCAGGATTTAATACGCCTTAATAATTCTTACAGGAAAATGCCCCAAAGCCTTTTTTTCTCTGCGTCTTTCCCTGCCACTCCCCCAGTTTAGATTTCTTAGAAATCTCCGGGTGCTCTTGGGAGCTTGGCTCTGGGAAATATTTGAGGAGATAGCAGTCCTCTCTCTGGAGGCCAGAGCAGAGGTGGAAAGGGGTGTGCACATATGTGTGCTGGTGGAGAACACAGTCCAGACTCTCACGTCAAAAAGCCTCTGGAGAGCCGAGCCAGAGCTTCTCAGGAGAATACGCTATCGAAGCCCCTGCTGAGCCTTCCCCCTTGGATAAAGCTGAGAGAAATGAAGATTACTGCCTTTGCTGGACACTTGGGAGCAGCCAGCCCTCTTCTCCTCCAGCTCAAACTGCTTTTCAGATCAGTCTCCAGCTTCTGCTCCCACTCCCCTCTCAGACTTGTCTGTTCTTTCCCCTCCCTCTCCCGCTTAGGAATAGAGATTTTGGGCTCATATCCAGCTTTCCCTAGTAACCAGGCATTCCCCAAATACTGAGTCTTCCCCCACACGTGAACATGGAGCCCTTCATGGGTGCTGGGGCTGGGAGGAGCTGGGGTGGCGTCTGAAGGAGACTTAAGATTCGTGCCCTGGGGGCTTTCTGTCTCAAGAAGCAAGCCCGGGCCTTGGGGGAGATCCTGGACTGATGGAGGAGGCAACGTCTTTGTTGGGAAAGATAATAAAATCACAGAATCTAAGTTCTTGAACATAGCTTCAAAATAGGAAGCTGATGTCAAGCCGCTAGCTGATGCTCGAATAGCTTCTACAGCATTCCTACCTCTTTGCACCCCCCCCCCCCCATGATGGGAGCTCACTATCTCCTCAGGTCTCCCTGTGTCCATATCTTCCTGCGCTGTGTCTAGCTGTGATCTACATCCTTGTCATCCCCCCCCCCCACTGATCCTACAACTGCTTTCCGGGGTCACACAGGACAACTGTGCGCCCTGACAGTGCATAAAATTTTTGAGGATAATGTATAATGTTAAACCTCCTCTTCTCCAGGGCAGCAGTTGCTCAGCTGTCCTCCCACGATGGGGCTGCAAGTCCACATGTGATCGTTGGGATAGGCTAACTGCTATGACACACCATGTCCCAATCTCAGGGGCTTCGTTGACATACAGGAGTTGAGTTCTCATTCAAGTAACTACTGTTCAGTGCTGGTATTCAGCAAGCAGCCTTCTGTGTAGTAATTCCACATCCCTGTTTCCTTCCTCCTTGGGTTCTGCCCTCCTATAGAAGGAGTCTTCTCTGTTTAGCCAGGGAGCAGGTCATGTCTGGAAACGATGCGCATCAGTCTTGCCCACACTCCCATAGGCTGGAACCCGGTCACATGGTTGACCCTAAGGGCAAGGCAGGCTGGGAAATATGGGCTGGTGGTGAGTCCAAGAAGAAATGGGAAATGGTTTGGTGAGCTAGCCAATCTCTTCCATATCACCCTTAGATCACCCTTCTCCAAACATGCTCCAGCATGGGCAGGGGAGAGGGTGGGGGCAAGGGCCAAGATTGTTGGGCCAAAGTGGGGTGCTGGCCCTCCAGACACTGCCCACTGGCATCTCAGTGCTCCTGAACAGAAGGTGCTGGGATGTAGTCATTAGGAGCACTGATCTGTAGCATGCATTAAGAGGAAAAGAAGGGAAACTAAATTTTGTTTTTAATCCAATTAAGGGAAAATACCAGGGATGGCAGGTTTGTGTGTTGTTACTCACTGGCTCATTCAGCCATTCATCTAAGCATTCTGGTTCAGCTACATCACTACAGTGAAGCAATTGGCATAAGGAATGAGTTTGCAGCCTATGGGGGCAATGGATGAATCTGGAAGGAGAGTGAGGGGTGCTTGGCAGGCATGCATATCTAGGATGAATGAGAGGTGGCCTGAACTTCATCTTTCATTAGGTGACCCTAACACTGGCCTGTGGGCTAGGCAGTAGGTTTCTAGATCCCAACCAACAGGACGGAATTCGGCAAAGTTTTTCCCGGCCCTTGATGGTTGGACTGGATTTATGATTTCTGGTCATCTTTTCTCCTCTTCTGCTTCCTTTTCTCACTCTTCCTTCATTTCCTTCTCCTCTTTATTCTCTGGAGTTATGAAGATGGTGAAGAGTGGAAAGGAGTTCCCAGGAAGGGAGCCAGCATGAGTAAAATCAGGGAGAGGCAGAAGGCAAGCGGATGGACCATCCTAGCTGGAGGAGGGTGGGGTGGCAGAACACCAGAGGGAACTGGACCAATTGTGAAGGACCTTGGATGTCAGACTATGTCGTCTTTGAAGTGTCTTTTTCATTGTTGCATCTCTAGTACCTGGCACTGTGTCTAGCACATAGTGGGTATTCAATAATAATTTTCTGAGTAAGTGAAAGACGTTCTGTAGCCAATGTAAAGCCTGAACTTCAGCCAACTGAAGCTGGTTGAGGGGTAGAGTGGCATAATCCAGACACGTATTAAGTGCCCAGAAGTTTTACAGTGGAAAAGGAATGGGAGTATGGGGTTCTTGCTCCAGAGAAGCTCACTGTCCAGTTGGACAGCTAATCCACTCATGCATGAAGGATTCTAAGGCAACTTATGTGAGAAATAGCACAGACCTGCTGCGGGCCCCCAAAGTAAGGAGCATATAGTTGTGAAATACATTAGGGGAAGATTCTTGGAGAAAGTCAGAGTGTGATTTGGATTGCTGGAAGGGTGCTGGGAGGGCATTCCTGGCAAGGAACAGCCAGAGTAAAGGCAGGGAACAGTAGACGTTCATTGGGAGGGGACAGTGAAGGGACTGACCTGTCATATTTAATAATATCCTAGAACCCAAAGACCCTTCATTTTTTTCAGAGCATCAAACTGAGGCTCAGAAAGGGTAAATAAGAAGCCCGGGGTCACATAGCAAATGCTAAGAGGACCAACCTTCGGGCTCTCAGTCCAGTGATCTTTCTTCTACACCATGCCACCAGCTACCCTCTCAGGCAGAACATCGAGTAAAAATTTAACAAACCTAGTCACAATGTGTCAAGGAAGGAGAAGAAAATCCCCAAACTTTGGGGCCCTTTCTGGGGTTGTGCATCATTCTAAATGTCTTGCATCTTCAAATGTTTTCCTTTGGAGATGCTAAAAAGATCTTGGGCATCCTGGGAGGTAAGGAGGAGAGACAGAGGGAGATAGAAAGAGAGAGAGGTATGGAGAGATGGTGTAGTTGGGGGCAGAGCTCCCTCTGTTTGCCATATGGTAACCCTGGGCACCTGTCTGGTTGGCTTTGACCTTGACTGTGTAGGTAGGTAGTTATGCACAGTGCAGGCTCACTTGCTCCCACTCTGGGATTTAGGAACTTGGGCTGGAGCTCTTTATTTGAGCTGTTAATCTTTTATTCTTTTGTGGTCAAGTCTTCCCCATTATGGTGGCTTTGGGGTAAGTTTTGCTTTTCCTTCAACTGACTCCCTACTGGCTCAGACTTTGCAGTATGCACATCATATTTCTTGGGGCTGATTCTGGCTTTGTTTCTGGGACCTCTGGTTTTTTTTTTTTTTTTTTTTTTTAAAGAACAAAGCTGTTCTTTAACTTCCAGGGAGTGAGTACAATTTGCCAGTATCTCCAGAAAGATAGTGCTATGACGAGTGGTAAGGAATAGACTATGGCGGCCCTTCTCATTTTCCTTGATACTGTAAGAAAAATATCAGAGTCAGAGCCTGCCAACAACTGTCTGTGTGACCCCCTTCTCTGAGCCTCAGTTTTATTCCTGGGAATATGAGAGAATTGGACCAGATTTTCTCTAAAGTGCATTTTAGTTTTAGCTGTTCAGAATTCCATATTTATGCCTCAATTTCTCCCTTGGTCAGAGATATTTATTGAAAATTTCTTCTGTATAAAATAACCTGCCTATTTTCCCTCTCCACCTCCATACATGGAATGACTTAAAACACAGTTGCAAAGTAATGTATCTCATTACATAAGCAACGAGAGGGAATGTCAGCATTAGCATCTTGGTTAAGGGCATGGGCTCTGGAGGCAGACCTCTCTGGTTAGAATCCTGGCTCTACTACTTATTAGTTTGTGACCTTGGGCTAGTTCATAATCTGCGTGGATGTCAGTTTCCTCATCTGTAAAGATAAGGATGTTAATAATACTCATCTTAGTGGGCGGAGAGTACCTGTGTACTTGTGCTAAGTACCTGTGTACTTGTGCTAAGCATTTCTCTAACCCTTCAAGCAGGGACCACCACTTTCACTGGGGGAAGTGATGGGCCCAGAATACACTTGTCATCAGGTGGATTCCCCTGGAGCTGACAATATTTACTAATCTACCTTCTTTTCTGTGAGCTACCTGAGAGTGGAGACAACTTCATTTTTATTTCTATCCCTGGTGGTAAATACAGTGCCTAAGTTCATGCTACTCCCAATCAAGCCATCTTTCTATTGCACATAGAGCTTAGAGTTGGTGCTTAATGAAATTTTCTGAGCTTTGTATGAAACACTGAAAATGGATGTTGGATATGTGAAGAGCAAGGAACAAGTTGAATGGTGTTGGGGGTGGGGATGCAGTTATAATCCAAGAAGGTTTACTGAAAAAATGAGTCTTGAGCTGTTTTTAAAAGCTGATTCAAGATCTCCTTCATGGAAGCAGGTGCCTTTGGGGACTTGTACCAGGTATCTTGGTCCCCACTTAGAAACAAAGGAATAGATAATCTGCTCACCTAATCTTCATGCCCAGTCTAGGTCCCATCACCAATCCTTTCTTTGTTCCTACCTAGAACCTGGGCATTACTTAGATTTCTCTTTCTCTCTCAACCCCTTTATTCTCTCCCACTCCAAATATCAAGCCATAGGTTTAACCTCCAGAATATTTCTCCAATCTGTTCACTTTTCTATTTTTCCACTGCCACCACCCCAGTCCAACCTGCCATTACTCTTTGCCTGGATTATTGTAATAACTTTATAGTGGATGTATCTGCATGCACTCTAGAGCCCTGTATCAGTTAGAATTAGTTTAGAGTATGAGTAACAGAGACCTAGAAGTCTGCAGGTGAGCAGTTCAGCACTACTGTGGTGGCTCTGCTCCACAGCATTGTCAGGCACTGACTCCTTTTATTTTAGTGCTCTATCATTTTTACTTTGTGACCTCATGGACCAGGATGGATGCTTCAACTCCAGCTATTATATCTGCAGTCCAGCCAACAGGGAGGAGGACAGTCCCTTTAAAGACACTTCCTGGATAGTGCTTCTACCACCTCCACTTATCCCATTGGTCAAAACTGAGTCATATGGCCACACCTAGATGCAAGAGAGACTTGGGCTGGAGTCATGTGCCAATTGGCAGACTAGAAACGCTGAGGAAGGAGGTGAGTGGTAGTACTGGCGGACAATTAGTGGCTTCTACTACAAAGCTCTACAACAAATTCATCATCATTTCACTTTCCTGCTTAAAACCCTTCAATGGCTTTCAGATTCTTTTAGGGTAAAATTCAAAAGCTTAACACAGCCTACAGAATTATGATCAGATCCTACCTTTTTGGCCTCAGGTCCTTCCCCAAACCCTTTGTGTTCTAACCATCTTCTCTCTCACCTTCGGGGGTATCAATGGGGGCCAAGAGTCAGTGAACAAATGTCCCCATCCTCTGTCCTTAGAGAAACAATTATAAAGAACATTCCACATGGTTCTTCAGAGGGTCCCAGCAAGGCTGAGCCTAGTTACCCACAGTGTAACCAACTCAACTATGTACCTTTATTGGTTTTTCTCCTTCCTGTCTCACTGTCCCTACTCTGTTTTCCTTACTCTGGTTTGCTGGGATCATCTTCTAAGTAAACCATCTCCCAAGACCTTGTCTCAGGTTCCGCTTTTAAGGGAAGCTCAAGTAAGACAGTTAATACTAGAAGTGGTCCTAGAAAGTACATTATCTACATGGGATTCTGGAACACCCCTTACCAGTGGGATGGCAATAGGGACTCCATTATAGGTGGCTAGTGGGGGTTTGAAAACCTCTGATGTACTGAAGCATCCTAATTACTGAAACTTTCACTTAGTGGATTGGGTTAGGTACAGTTAGAGGGCAGACAATGCTAAAGCCCAACCTCAGGTGTTAATGATAAGAAAGGGAGAACTGCAAAGGAGACTGAATGTGCAATCTCCATAGGCCTCCTAGACTCAAGTCAGGTCTGTGATAAAGAAGGAATTAGACCACAAGAATGGACAGGGACATTGGGTGATGCACCTGAGAACATTGAACTCCCAGATTCCCCTGAACCCTCTTGGCTGGTAACAGTAGTCCACTCCCCTGTGTTAGAACATGTCAGCATCTCTTTGTCTGAAGACCATGCAGAAACTTCTTCTGACTGGGCTGCCTTATAAGTTGATGCTTGTCCAACCTCAAGATCTGCCCTTCATTTCCCACCCAGATCCGTAACTAGAGTCAGTTCTTAGCCTGCTTCAAGGGAAATATAATCTCTATTGTGGAAGGAAATGTTTTTTTCACTGAAAGAGTTGCAGAAGGACCTGGGTAATATATGGCAGTATGAATTGGGAAGTCTGTATGGGAGTGGAATTTGGGGGTCATACTTGGAATGGGGTGGAATATAGGCTGGAAACAGATTTATGGACATAGGGACACTCTCTCATGACTCAGGATTTAGTGTTCTGGAGAGGGCTCCTGGAGCCAGTCCTAATCTGCTGCTGGGATGGCCCCTTGAAGATGTCAGAATAGCCTTGGCAGAGCACTGAGGAAGGGGTCAGAAGGTTCAGAGAAGTGGATGTATTAGAATGGATTTATTACATGAAACCAGGAAACCACCACCTAATCTATGTGCCCTGGGAAGCCCAGTAAAACACTCGCCATTAAATTGATAAGGAATGCGCTAATGAGGGAGGCTCTAGCACCATCGAACTGCTCAGTGGTGGCTATCTTCTGGAGGCCAGGGCTGAAGTGGGAGATGTAGCCTTAGAACTAGTTCTCTGTGTCAATGGGGATGAGAAGGTTCTGGACTAGCAGAGGTCTGGTGGTGGCATTAATCATCAGAGGCAAGGTGGACATAATTATCATAGTGGGAAGCAGGACCAGAATGGCCACCAGGTTGTCTTGACACACAGGGAGCTGTGGTGATGGGTAACACACTATGATATTCCTAGGTACTAGTAGGTAGGTGGCCAGTTAGGGTATTCCATGACTTATATAACCAGGAAAAATTAAAAAAAACCCTGGGTATCTGATGGTCAATATCAGCCACTGCAATAGAAAAACATGATTTCTCACCCATGCTCTAGATTTGAGCTAATTCTCAGACCTAGTGTTCATCAAACTAATGGAAAGACCAGGTCCTCTTGAGGAAGAACCTGCAATGCCACCACAAGTATATACAATAAATATTCCCTTAATTCTTTCCCAAAGGAGCCCATGACAATTCACCAAAGAAAGAGGAATGCCCAGACCTTTTGAGGAGTATTGAATACAGGGTCTGAACTATCAATGATGCTAGGGGACCTGTAATACCATCAAAGTTCCCCAGTTAGACTGGGGGTGTGTGAAGGCCAGGTGATAATGGAGTCCTGCCTATGTTCACCTTGTAGTACATCTCATAGGTCCATAGACTGTTCTTGAAGTCATTTCTCTAACCCTTATACTTCTTCATTGGCAGAATCCTCACATTGGTGCCCTCCCCTGTGGAGTAAGAGTTTTTATGGTAAGAAGAGCCAAACAGAATGTCCTGTAACGTCCCCTCTCTCTAGCCAAGGCAGAAAGTGAAAAGCTATCCAAGTGGAATTGCAGAGATTAGTGCCACCCTCAAAGATCTAAAAGATGCAGGTTGTTGGTCTTCATTTAACCCTATTCAGTTCACCTATTTGCCTTCATCCTCATTGGATTTGATTTGTTGTTACTGTTTACAGTGCTTCCATTAGTATTGCTATTTGAGGGACTAAAGCACGCCTGATTTATCCACATGGGATCCCACAAAAACATCATCTCAGACCAAGAGACTCATTTCATGGTGAAGGAGGTCGACATGATCATGAGACATGTTGGTGCTGTGCCTCCAATAGCTAGAATACACATGTCTGGGAAACAAGGGATGGAAGTAGTGTTGGGTCCACTCATTATCGTTTCCAGTAACCTTTGTGGAGAATGTGTGCTCTCTGTTGCCACAAGTCTAGGCTCTGGTTCCTGTGGGGAACACTTTCATCAGGAGATAACATAGGGGTCTGCTGTGAGTGACACTAGGAGTATGCCTGGTCACTTTGGGTTCTTCATATTAGTGGAATAGCAGGGAAGGAAAAGAGGTTGGGGGAATTCCCTACAATTTTCATAAAGCTGGGTTTGATGCTACCTAATGAGGGAAAGGAGGACTCAATCTGGAGCTCAGGGATTCACTGGGACATCTTTTGATGTTTGCATGCCTGATGATAGATAGTGAATGGGCTATCGTAGCAACCCTAGTATGATTAGGGCAAGGCAACCAAGGGCTTACACCCCTCAGGGAGCAAGCAATCCAGAGCAGCTGAAGTCTGACTGAAGGTGAAGGAAATATAGGGTAAGTGGGAAAGGATGTAGATTATGAATATCGACGGTAACCTCAGGATCTGCTACAGCAGTTGGTACTGTACCTTGATCCACTAAATTTCCTGCTTAAAGACCTTTTTTTTTTTTTTTAAGCTTAAGGCCAGCTACATCTTGAAAATTCAGTGACAAGGTGCACTTATTTTGGGTCATGAGCAGATCTGAGCACTACAAGGGGTGGACTGTAGCAGACACTTCCTGTGCCCCATGCCACATTCCCTCAATTGACCTGATTTCAGTGCAACTCTGGTGGACAGTTCTGGGCATGCTGCCAGCATCTTATCTCAAGCCTGCAAAGTGGTGTCTCTGCTTTTTTGATTCAGGGCTTTCTCTGAAGCCAGAGAAGACTGCTTAGCCTGCACATGTGCAGTGTGGAAGTGCAGGAAAATGAATACCTCTGGGGGTCACTCTGAAACAATGGGGACAGGAGTCAGAGGTGAATGTCCCAGCTTCTTCCCTTCAAAAGGATAATTCTGAGATTCATTTTGCACGGTTATTCAGAGGGTCCTGAGTTTTCTATATAGGCAACTAGTTCAATAATCTGTGCTTTATTGCTTTTTTCCTTCTCTGTCTCACTCCCCTTACTCCCTTGCTTTGGCTTCCCAAGATCCTCTCTCAAGTGAATTATCTGCCCCTGAGGCTCTGTTTCAGGCTCTGTTTTGAGAGGAACCCAAACTAAGAACCCAAACTCATTTTCTCCTTTGAGCTTATATAATTTCTATTCATATTTTCACCTGTGTCACTTCTTTCCAAATTTTTCCCCAACCACCAGGTCTTGGTAAGATGCCCCTCTTATGGCTATACTCCCAGCACCTAATAGAGCACCTGGTCTATAAAAGGCTCTTAGTAAATATTTGTCGAGCAAATGGCTCCCCCAGTGGATTCCTCCCAGGAGGAGAGAGTCCCTGAAGACAATTCTGAATCTTGCCACCCTTTGACACAATGCTGCAGTCCCCAAATACACCAGTGCTGGCTCCCCGAATGGGACAGAAGTCCATTATCTGCTCATATCAGACTCTAATACTCCTTAGCAAGGGGCCTTGGTAACTAGGCTGGATAAGTGCTGCACAGAACACCGTCTCCCCCCTCCTGTCCTCCTCCTCTACTCCCCTCCTCTCAGCCAGCCACATTAAGTGAGTAAGTAATGAGAATGGCTAGAAATTGAATTTTATGAAAAAGTAATCTGCAGCTTAGAGAACAAGCAGGGAAGAAGGGGGGAGAGATTTGATGAGATGGGGGAGACGATTTTAAGGGCCGTCAGAGGGAATGAAGGAACATGGGAGCCGACAAGGAGAGTCAGGTAGGAGAGTCATTCAATTAGGGAGGCTGAGACAGTGGCGGAATTTTGTCCCCTTCTTCTGTTCTTTTCTCTTTTTCTCCATCCTTTTCATCGTATCTATGGGTATTTTGTCTTTGTGTTCATGGGGTGGAAGGGAGGAGGACTAAGACAGAGACAGCAGTAGGTGGAGGGTAGAAGATGTTCAGACTGTGGGATAAATTACTCTGCCTGCAACTCAGAGAATACTGGCATCTGGGGCATCAGGAATGAACAAGGGGAGGAGGCAAGGGGCTGAGGACATACGGGGATGGGTGAGGACATGGAGTGCTAGCATGGCCGTGATTCACCCCATCCTAATTTGGCCTCCCTCCCAGATGGCCTCCCTGGTCGTCCTGGGCTAGTCACGATGGGTGAGCCACACTGTGGGACAAGTTGTGGTCAAAGTAGGGAGCGAGCAAGGCTAGGTACTTGTTACAGGGAGAAGAGCATATTTGTCATGCATCCTATGGTGTGTGAACCCCTCACTGGGTGTGTATATGAGTGATCACATTATATCCTGACAACTTTACAAGGTTTCCACTTTCAAGATGAGTAAAGTGAGGCCCGCAGAGGTTAGCTGAATTTCCGGGGACTCACAGCTGGTGTGATAATCCACTCAAGGAAGACTGAGAGCTCCCTGAATATACGACTGGAGTTGTGCCAAAGCCTGTGCTGACCAATGTCTATGTTTGTGATTAGAAGGTCACTTTAGGGATGTGATTATGGTCAGAGCAGACATGAATACTTGTATTGCTCACAGGTAACCAGCCTTTCTCACATGCCTACACACACCTCACCTGCCTTGCAGCAGTCCCCCTACCTTTGTGTCTTCTTACAAGCCCCCCAGGCCCCCTCTCTGGGCTTCAAGCCTCTCACTCACACACCCACGTGCCCCCCACTCCCCACTGCCATTTGCAAACAGCTAAGTGGAGCACAGCTTGAGTTTGATGCTTGGTGATGATGAGTTTCCCAGCAGGGGAAGGGTTTGCTTTGCAGAGACAAAGACCAAAGCAGCAACATTAAATCTTCCTGCTCGTCCACACTCAGAGCTGCAAGGAGGCCCAGACAGCCGTCTTTGGGAAAGCAGCAATGGGGTAGATCCAGAGCAAACAGAAACCCCAGGGGGTTAAATGCAGCAATAGAGATGCCCAAAGCAGGGCTGATGGGATAATGGAGGTGGGTATATGCAAGGCCATTAACTGGCGGATGAAAGGACAGAACCACAGAGGGAAAAGGCCACAGGGAGAGGAGAGACTAGAAAGTAGGGGGCCGGCTTCTAGCTCAGGCTCTGCCACCTAATCATGGAATGATTTTATGCTTCAGAATTTTAATTCCACTTTTTTTTTTTATGGGAGGGGAGGATTGGATTACTTTTAACTCCAAGTAAACCGGAGTTTAACTAGTCAACAAAGCCATGAGCAGTTCTAGGAAAGGGACTATATTTTAGCACAGTTACTACAGACAGAAGGGACCCAGTGATTTATTCATTCATCTACTGTATAACCAGGCCTTATGCTAGGGCCTGTATGCACAGTGGTGAGCAACACAAGTTTGGACCTTGCCTTCTGGAAATCCCTATTCTAGTGGCAAAGGAGACATTAGATAATAATCACACAAAAAGCTGTCTCCTTATAACCACAATTTGTGCTCTGAAGGAGAGGGGTAAAGTGCTATGAGACAGCATTATATGGAGATTTAATTTGGACTCTAAGTTTGGGGTAGCACTCCCTCTGAAAGTGACATTGAAGATGAGCTCTGAAGAATGAGCAGGAATTAGCCCTGTAAAAAGTAGGAGCGCAAAACTTCCTGGGGATGGAGCCAAAGCACCCTGAAATGGGGAAAAGCTTATCCGGTTTGAGCAGTGAACACAAGGCGCATGTGGCTGGAGCACAAGAAATGAGGGGCCACTGCTGAGGAGAAGGCTGGGGAGGTAGGTGGCAGCCTGGTTGGCTAGGGTAGAGTGGCTGGGCCTAGTTGGCGAAGGGTGGAACTGTCCGAGGTGCTGATCGAGAAAGGGTGCTAAGGCACCAGCGAGCTCTTGGGGCTACTCAGAGGAAAACTTTGGGTGGTTGTGGCTTCAGAGTACGTGGACAGTGGGCCCCCCTCCCTACCAGTCCCCCAGATCACTCTTTCCCTGACCTTTGTGCAATGTGACATTTCAGCATCCTTTATACTTGTCATTATTTGGAATATTTTATAAACTCACCTCCTATAACCATCCCCCGAAGGAGCTGGGGCAGGAAAGATATTCCCTGCTGCAGGAACGCAGAAAAATGAAGAACTTGGTGATTTTTTTCATAAAGAAAGTGAGGGTCTTGGAACCCATTAGCCAACCATCTCCTCCACCTATTTATACATTTATATGCAGGATTCAGAATCATAGGACATAGGGAGACTGTGGCCAGGTTATGAGAGAGAAACCTAAAGGTGTACAGGAAGGTACCAGAAATGAGTGAAGTGGGTCAGGCATAAGAAAACTGAGGGATACACTAGGGAGAAGTGAGGTCTGGGGCAATTTGGAGAGTGCACATCCTGTCTAAAGGAGCAGTAATTATGCAGCACCATGGCTATTGCCATGAAGGGATGTGGGCCCACAGTTGCCCCATCTTCTATTTTTAAAGAGGCACTAGAAATTTGGATTTTTAGATGAAATTTCCTATTGTCTAAATTACCAAGTAATTGAATTAAAAAAAAATTTCCCTAGTCTAGTGAGTCATACAGAAAATGTCTGTGAGGCCCATGGGCCTCCAGTTTGCAACCCCTGTTGTGGTCTACTCCCCTTCTTTGATAGATGAGTATATGGCTCTAAAGAGAGGATGCAACTTGCCCAATGTGTCAGGGAATACATGTTATCATGGACCAGAATGTACCTTCCCAAGCTTGGAGTGTCTACTACATGCTAGGCCCAGTGGACACAAAGATGTGTTCAGAAGACATAGCCCCAGGCCCGGACGTGCTCATGGTCTGGTGAGGAGCAGGCCCACCCCTTCCAGGACACAGTATGATGGCTGTTAGCTGTTGGCACGGAGAAGGCGCAGAAGAGTCACATGCATACTGATGGGGTGGAGCTATTCAAAGAGAGTTACAGTCTCCTGCAGCCCAGGTGCCCAGCTTCCAGGGTGTGTCTCTGTGCCAGCAGGTGGGTGCTGAGGGTGAGGATCACCACTCCTCGTGGCTGGAGGCTGGATGCAGGAGTGCAGGCGGGAGCGTCTCTGCTGTGCCTGGCAGAGGCAAGGCTGTGCCCGCAATTTACAGCCCGCTCTCTGCCACCTAATTGCACCATCAGCGCTTGGTGTCACAGGGCCAGGGTGAGGATGGATGGGCTACAGTTATGGGCCTAATGGCCGCACTAAAGTGTGGTGTTTACAGTGTTAAATAGCCTAGCCCGCCCATGCTTGAGGGCCACCCTCCAGCTCCATTTTGGGCCAGGAGCTCGGTGCATCTGGGCTGGGTTTTGAGAGTGGCTTGAGAAGGGGCTCCCCACTCTGTCTCCTGTATCTTGTCCCTAATGTAGGCAGCAGAGCTCTGTGTTGGCAATACAGGCCTGGCACTGGTCCTCTTCCCCTCCTCTCTGGATGGCAGCTTTGCACAGATAGGGCTGTGCTTTTACCATAAGGCTGGGGCTCCCCCAAGGCAAGGGCTGTGTCTCCCTGACAAGACTGGGGACTCCCACCAGGTAGGGCTTTATACCCATTATCCTACCGGGAACTATATCTCTCTCATCAGACTTGGGGCTCCCTGAACTTGGGGCATATTCATCCTCCATCAGACTGACTTCTCTAAGAGGATGTACTCTTTCTCCCACCAGAGTCCTTGGGGGTGAGGACTCCATGCTTTGGTTCTTTCCCCCTTTAAGCTTCAGCTTGCTCATCTATGAAACGGACTCCCAACACTCTTCTGCAGGTTTCGTTTTTGTTTTGTTTTGCTTTAAGAGCGGGCATTCAGTGCTGCTCCTCCAAGCGTGGTCTGCAGACCACCCGCCTGGGCGTCACCTGGGAGCTTGTTAGAAATGCAGTGTCAGGCCCTGCTTCAGACCTGCAGAATCAGGGTCTGATCTGAACACCATCCCAGGTGACCGTCATGCACACTGAAGTCTGATTTACAAAGCTCCTAAGACAGTGCCTGACATATAGTGGCCTCAATACTATTTGTTTCTCCTTCACCCTTTTGGCTTCCCAGTGTCTGCGTAGGGGCATTGTAGGGGTCACGAGTGGATGGAGATGGGGACCCATCTCAAGGGCCGGGCCACAGTACATGCTCAATAAATACTTGTTGAATGCAAGAAGGGACCATTGCGTCTGAGCTCTCCAAATCATCCACCATGCTCACTTGACTTTGGCCCCTGCCCTGTTGCTCTTTCTCTCCCAAGTACTTCTCTTCTTGCTGGCCAGAGGAAGGGTTAAAATCTAAGAACCAGCAAAATTTCCATGTCATGCTGGATGGTGCCTGCTCAGGCCACATCATGGGGGCTCTGGCAGAGGAAGGGTAGTGGACAGGCATTGTGCCGCCCTCAGAAAAGGGACTCTAAGCCCCTGGACACAGCCTCAGTCTACTCTGGGGAGAAGCCCAGGCCACATTCCCATCCCTATCCCTGTGTGGACTTGCTGTGCAGCCCAGGGTAAGTGATTGTCCCTCTTTGGGGAAAGGGAGATCAGCCTCTCTAAAATATGTGGGCCCAGAGGGTGTGCCTCCTGACCTCATACTCAGTTCAAGAGTCCCCTTTGCAGGGTCCCTGATGAGGCAATGCCAGTCTCTGCTTGAGCATTCCCTGTGCTGGGGAGTTCCCTACCTCACAGGGGAGCCTCTCCACGTGTGGAATGCCCTCATGGCTACCAGGTACCTGAACTATATCTGCCTGTATTTCAGTTCAGTGTGACTCAGACAAAATCAGGGCACGAGAAGAGGCTCTGGAAATAGACATTGTCACTGGTTTCAGGGAGTACTCAGGGGAAAGAGGGGCAAGTTAGACTCCTCTAGCACAGGGCAGAATGTGATTATAGGTTTGATGGAGATATCAATGTTCTGGGGACACAGAGCAAAGAAACCGTTATTGTTGTGTGTGTGGAGGAAATCAGGGAAGCTGCATGGGGGAGAGGGTGTTTGAATTGGACTTTGAAGACTGGGTAAGATTCCAGTGGATGTGTCTGTCTTTGGATGTCTCTCAAATCCTCTCCTCGTCACCATGCTCACTGCCCCTGCCTTGGTTCCAGCCCCAGCCCCTCTCACCTGGACTAGTCCAGTGGCCTCTAAACACTGGCCCACCACTCTGTCTCTTGTCCCACCCCCTGGAACCATCCTTCACTCAGCCGCCAGAGCAAGTGCATGCTCACAGCAGTCAGTGGCCCTGTGGCATGCCCCTGGCACTGTGAGACCCTGGTGTTCCTTGTCTCACCACTACTCCCCTAGTCTTCACAATCCAGCGACCACAAACTGCTCCAAGCTTCTCAAATGTGTGTGTTCTTTATGACTCTGACCCATTGCACATGCTTTTCTCTTTGCTCAACACACCCTTCCCTCAGCCGTCTTACCCAGTTGCTAAATTTCTCTTTACCCTTCAGGATCCAACCCTGCACTGCAGGCATCCTTGGTAGCTCTCTCTCTACCGTCATGGCCACCACACTATTTTTAAATGACTTTTTGGGGAGACGGTCTTCTCCTGCTATATCAGGCAGAGATTTGTTAATCTCATGTTATTCAGTGTTTTATTAGTAGTGCCAACGGTAGGTGCTTACTGCATGTTGAAGGCACAGATGACTAAGTGAGTGGAGTTGCAGGCAGAGAACAGAGTTTAGGCATAGGTGTGGAGGAGGGACAACGCGATGAGCTGCTTGCTGTGGCTGGAACGGGAGGTGAGGGAGGAGGTGGGCTTTCAGGGGTTGGGGGCTTACAGGAGGTGGGCTGCAGCTGTCTGGATCCTTATCCTGTCCTCTGGGGAGGGCCCTTCAAGCCCTGGCTCCTCAGCTGGAATGGGTGGGATCCACCAGCCTCCTCACCCTCTGCCTTCCTCACTGAGATCCCTCCCGAGACAAGGGGGAGGGAGACGGCTCTGGGGTGGCAGCTCTCAGATGCATCCTTTCCAAGCAGCGTGCTCTGCTGTCCCTATAGCAGGGGCTGTGTCGGCTTGTTGCTTGCTGGAAAGGGAAGTCAGGGAGATAATTGTGTCTCCTAGGGAAGAAATATGGGCGTAGGCAGCAGCATCTCTCTTCCACTTTGGGAGAAGAGATGTCTACTCAGCATCCTTCCCCAAAGTGGGGTGTGGTAGGGAGGAGTGTTTAACTCTTTCCCTCTAAATGTCCTCTGCAAAATCAGTTCCCAAAGACGAACAGTGCCTAAGGAATTTGGAATCATCCAAAGAGGTGGTTGGGGGAGAGTTCTTGGCTTGGGATGGGCTGATGGCAGGTGGGGAATCACAGATGTCCAAGGGGACAGTGGGCAACTCTGGAGCATATCAGTTGAGAGAGTGGCCATGGTGTTCATTTCAGTCTTCCACGTTTATCCCGCTGTCATTCTTGTAGATTGTCTTGTTTCACGCAGCCCGAGGCATCTACTTTCTGTTTGGCCCATGGGCAATCTGAGCCCTGCTCCAAAGCCAGAGGCTGGCTCAGAAGGCACAGAAGGGGCTCTTGCTCCAGGCCAGGCAGCCCTCCATCTCCATCACTCGATTAATTTGATTTCCAAATGAGTTTATTCATGCCATTCTCCTTCACGGCCCCAATCTGCAATTTCCATTAATTAATGATTGTAAATTGCTAAGTAACGAACCACTTGGTTGTGCTGCTATTATTAATGGCTGGGAGTGGACCTTGATCAGAATGTGGGGGAGAAGGTTCATTAGCCTCATGTGGAAGGACTGTGTGCTGCAGACAGGGCCAGTGGTCCAAGGGGAGGGCAGAGTGAGGGCATGACAACCCTTGGGTCCCATCTTCTCACCAGCTTGGGACGTAGGAAGCTTTGGGGCCGTGGGATGCCCCCTGGTGGTGGCCCCGAGATCCTGGGTGTCAGGGTTGGGGACTGAGGGAGGTGGTGGTCAAAGCTATCCCTAGAAATGGCAGGTTGGGAGATTGCACAGGGCCTGGCCAGCTGGAGCAGTGAAATGATCCAGCAAGATTGCTGGTGAGGGCTGGGGGTGACCTTGGGGGGAGGGGAGAAGGTAGGCCCCCAACACCTGCTGAGAATGGACTCCAGGTGCTCAGAGTTGACCCAGGCATTCATGAAACATCCATACAGTAGCTGGGATCCAAGGCAGCTCGAATTACATGCTTAACAGGGACATGACTCTAGGGCCACCAGAGGTTGAGGGAATGGAGTAATTTATTCTTCCTGGAAGAAGCTAGGAGGTCTCATTGGAGAAAGCACTATTTGAGCAGGAGCTCTGAGGATGGGAAAGACCTTTCTGATGGTGAGTGAGGGAAGGCCATTTCTGGAGGAGCTTCAGCAGAGCGAATGCTAGCATGTTCCGGCAGCAGCGAGTGATCCAACATAGCCAGGGTGTATGTGCATGTGTGTGCACGTGTTCGCAGGCACGTGTGGGATAAGTGATGAGCAGTGAGGCGTGAGAAAGTAAGCTTGGCGAAGTGGGCAGCAGCCAGCTTGGAGCACAGCCTGGCATGGTGGTTAAGAGTGTAGGCTCTGGGGGCGCCTGGGTGGCATAGCGGTTAAGCGTCTGCCTTCGGCTCAGGGCGTGATCCCGGCGTTATGGAATCGAGCCCCACATCAGGCTCCTCTCCTAGGAGCCTGCTTCTTTCTCTCCCACTCCCCCTGCTTGTGTTCCCTCTCTCGCTGGCTGTCTCTATCTCTGTCAAATAAATAAATAAAATCTTAAAAAAAAAAAAAAAGAGTGTAGGCTCCGTATGGGTTTGAATCCCAGCTCTGCCACTCAGGGGTTGTGCTCTGGGCATGTGGCTTAACTTCTCTGAGCCTCATTTGTAAAATAGGGATAACAACAGTAACCACCTTACAATAAAAGTTGCTGTGTGGATCAAGTGAATTAATACACATAAAGTGCTTAGAATAGTGCCTGTCATAGAGAAGGTTCTCTACGAGGTCAGCTATTATTATTATAATTATTCTGTAAGAAACACAGTGCTACTGCAAGATTTTCCAAGGAGACTAGACATGGTCAGAGGAATTGGGAGCAGAGTGCCCAGAAGGGCATCCAGAAATGGGGTGTTTGGATTCTCATAATGACTGGGGGCCACAAATTAATGAGAATATCAATTAGGACAGGCCAGGGGTGTTAAATATCTTGTAATGTGTAAGACATCTCAGTCAATGAAGAACCAGATCCCCCTATATGCTGTGGTGCTGCTGTGGGAAACTCAGCTTGGATGACTAGCTCTGGCTGTGGGTGCAGTGGCCTTGGAGAGGGTGGAGGTCACCTTCAGCCCTCGGTGCATGTGACCACACGTCGGGCTGGGCTGGCGGTCTAGCAACACAAACGTGCAGATGTTCCCCTTTCATCCTTTTCTTTCTTTTTCTCTTTTTATCCTCCTTCCTCCCTCCCTCCTTCATTCCCTCCCTCCCCCCACTCCTTCCTTCCTCCCTCCCTATCTCCCTCCCTGTCTCCCTCCCTTCCCCTTCCTTCCTTCCTTCCTTCCTTCCTTCCTTCCTTCCTTCCTTCCTTCCTTCCTTCCTTCCTCCCTCCCTCCCTCCCTCCCTCCCTCCCTCCCTCCTCTCTCTCTCTCCCTTCCCTTCCCTTCCCTTCCCTTCCCTTCCCTTCCCTTCCCTTCCCTTCCCTTCCCTTTTCTTTCTCAAATACTGTCAAATTCCAGGGAAAAAATGGCAAACAGGTCAGCATCTCATGGAGCTTTGATTCTAGAGGGAGAGACAGACCAACAGGGTGTGGTGGGGAAGTGCAGCATGGGAAAATTTAAAAGTGAATCTAACCCACTTCTGGGCTCTGTGCTCAGACCATTGGACTGCAAGGAACAGAGACATTCACTCAAGGTTTTCAACAAATGGAACTTATTATAAGGCTACAATCACAGCCTGATGGGAATCCTATGGGAAGAACAGGTTTCAGGCACTCCAGTCATTGGATCTGGGGGGAAAAAGTCTGGGTCCATGGCAACTATTGGATCTAGTTTTCTTATTTCTTCAGCAGTGTGGAGCATTGCTGGGGTGTCCCTGTACTGAGACATCAGGAATATGGCTCAGCCGTGCCCCACATAGGGGCTTCTGGCTGGCTCTAGCAGCTTCTCCTGCTCTCAACAGCTTTCTTCTTTTCTCAACATCCGGATGCCTCATGATTTCTACTTAACTCGTAACCTTAAGTTACCCCAGACAGCCTCATGGCTTTACCAACTTTGTGTATCTTCCCATTCAAATTCTGTAAAGAGGATCTGCCTAGCTTAGCCCAGCCCATTAGGGGAAGCCTTTCCCAGGTTGGCCACCTCTGAGGGGCCCACGTGCCGTCCAGGTGACTGTGACCTGGCCGCACGGTATGTGCCCAGCTCAGCACAGTAGGCTTCACTGTCTTGTCCAAGATATTGGGCCGTGTGTTTCACACACCCTAATAGGATCCTACAACCACATGCATGTGGCAAGGGCGTTGTCTTTCTTTCTGAGAATGGTGATGACCCAAGTTGTAACTGCAACCCGAGGTGAGGTCAGGCAGCCACTCTAAGAGCTCCCTCTGAAAACTCTGTTCCACCAAACTTGTCTAATTCCTGCTGCCCTGATGGTGAAACTCTGGATTTTTGTTCTAACCATATTTAGCCTTGAGTCCACTGGCTCAAAGTCCTGAAGAAGTGGGACATAGCATGATTTTCCAAGGACTTATCCCTGGCAGCGCTCTTTCCTTTCCTGGAATGTGGTCTGGTAGAAAATATAAACTCTGGGATCAGGCGGTGGCTCCGCCCCTTACCTGGCTTCCTGAGTCTTGGTTTCTTCACTTGGGAAATGCAGATCCCAGTACTGCCATCAGAGGTTCCTTCTGAGTGGCTGGCTCTAGATGCTGCCTGTGTGCTCTGCTTAAGGCCCTGTGTCCTCAATGGTTCGACAGGGAGGTGGTGGGGGTTGGGGGGGAGGGACTGATGAAGCTGGGAGGAAGGAGTAGAGGGAGCTGAAGGGGACGGGCCCATCTCACCCACAGAGCTAATCCCTGTCCTTTCCTGCAGTTCTGTTGTGCTCCCCACTCAGCTCGACCCCAGCGCCTGTCACCCGCACTTCCAATGCGGGGCCTCTGCTTGGCTCTGTAGGCTGCCTATCTCCACGTGCACCAGCTCCCTCTGCATGGGAGGATTTTCATCATTCCTCCTGGGCCTGGAACCAACGACTCTTGTTATTTCCCCCAGATGTGCTCCCGGGAAGCTTGATAATCACTGTCTCCTTCCCAGTGTCTCTCTCTCTTTTTCTTTGTTTCTCTGTGTATTTCTCTCTACTTCTCTCTTACCTTTGGTTGTGTTTTTGTGAGGATTCATGGCTGAGATGCCACCACAGACCCTGTTCTCACTTCTGCCAAAGTCTCAGGGAAATGGGTAGACATGTGGAAGAATTTCCTGATGTCACATGTCACCAGGCAGTATGTTGACCATCCTTCCCCTGAGAAGGTGGTTCACAGGAGACAGATGCTGAGCTGCACGCAGGTCTCAGGGGAGCCGGCCGGGGGCGGGTGTGGAAGGGTTGCTCAGCGGGATTTAGGACTCTGCTCTGTGGATTTGAATGCAGTATTGTTCTCCCATCATTCATTCTCCTCCATTACTGTTGGATAACTTAAAAATCTCAAAAAATTTTTGACATTAAACAACTCTCGGTGAAAAAAAAAACAACCCATCCCAATCGAACAATAAGGATATTTTCATCTCTCCTCATCTCCTGCAGGCTTTGTTAATGCACACATTTGTTTTGCTTGGTGGTAACCAATGTGTGAAGACATTTTCTGCCTCTTCCGCTTATCAGTATCTTACCTGAACGTTCCTCTGTATCCACTTAGTCTACAGAGCTGTCATTTTTAATAACTATAGCACATCAATGTGACCACCGTTTGCTTACCACTGCGTTGAGCATTTGAGTGCCGGCCAAATTTCCAATCTTGCAGACAGTGCTGCCTCGAACATCTTTGTCAAACTGCTCCCCCCTCCCCCTTTCCTTTGGATTATTTCCCAAGGGTTGATTCCCAGAAGGGGAATTACCAGGTCAAAGGGCACAAATAGTTTTGTAGCTCCTTTTCCACTTTGCAGATTTTTCCCCCCGCAGACAGACTTGAGTGGTAACACTACCACCAGCATCCACAGGGATGGAACAGTGGGGACGAGGGCTTCCGTTTCTTGGGATGAGACCTGCTCCCAACTTGCTGTGTGACCTTGGGCAAGTCGGTTCCCCTCTCTGGACCTAGGTCTTCTTGTCTGTAAAATGAAGGAGTTGGACGAGGTGATCTGTAATGAGGGACACTGGAGTGCAGGATGATTTGAATGGCAGACACTGGAGGGTCGAGCGCGTTGGGATTTGCGTTCCTTTCCTCAGCAGTGAAGACAAAGCTGGGATGATTTGTTATTTGTGTGTCAGATAAATTGTGTCATGCATGTATGCGTGGGATTGGGGTTGTGCTGGGGAGATGTAACATGGCTATCCTGGGGCCCAGTCACATAGTATCTCTTCTGGTTGGTCAACACCCATGCCATGTTGCTGGTTAAGTATTTTGAGTTTTATCCCTGGGCATTCAGGAAATGTTTGGGAGTTAGAACCGGGTTTGAATCCCACCTTGACATTTGTCGGCTTTGTGGGATTTGAGCAGATGACTTAGTACCTTGGTTTCTCATCTATAAAGTGGGAATAGAAATACCCACCTCATAGATTGTTCCAGAGAGTGAAATGAGACAATTCATATAAAACACTATGACAGTGACTGTCCCGCTGGAGCCAGACCAGATTAGTAATATTTTCCAAGGACCTTGTGCCCTTCCCAGCTGGTGTGATCCTTGTCAAGCGGGATGCCCACAACCCAGATTATTGCTGCCTCCTCTCCTGAGGAGGATCAAATCGGCAGGATCCTGCAACATGCCCGGGAAGGGCCTCATCTTTCTTGGGGGTAGCCCAACCCTGGCCTTTTCTGGATTCGGTTCATGAGGAGCCCTGAGCTGGGCTGGCCCTCTGGCTGCTCTCTTTCCCTCTGCACTCACAAACTCCTTACAGAGCTTCCAGGCTCCCAGGGCATTTGGAGGAGTCAGAGACTCATGGGGCCCAGCCAGCATGGCGGCAGCCTGTGCTGAATTTGCTCCATCTCCAACTCCCAATTCAAGCCTTTGCTCTGTGTTCCATCTATACCTCTGCCTTGTCCTGGAGCCTTTCCACAAGTGTGGGCTTTCAGAATTGGGAACCCTTGGAACGGTCTCCAGCTTCCTGGAGAGCCCTGAGCCCATCTTCAGAGCCAAGCCCCTGCCACTTGTGACTTGCTCCTTTTTCTGCCCTGGCTACAGGCCTGTGGCCAGGCTCTGCCGGGTGCAGCTGCTCGGTTCTCCCCTTCATTCATCACGATCTGTAGATTTTCCCAGAACGCTTGCCTTGCCAGTGCTTCTCTCCCTCCCAGCCCCTGCCATGGGATTGTCTGCTTGAGGAGAGAAGCTGGTGGAAGGGCCTCCAAGGGAAGGCGCATCTACTGGGAGATGAAGCCAGGGCCCTAGGCCAAGAAGCTTCCGGGCCAGCAGGTTTGATAAGGCCTGACTCTGGATAATAAAGCATGGAAGGTATTGAGAGAGGTAAGTGGGGAGGAGCAGAGTGACTTCTGGATTTGGGCCCAATGAGGACTTTCCTGATCGCACAGGCAGTCCCTCCCACTGCTGTTCTAATGCCCAGACCATATCACAAGAACTATGCCAAGTCCACGGATGGATACTGAGGACAAGATGAGAGGCATTGTGTCTGTTCCCATAGAGCTTATAGGCTAAGATTCAAGTCCTCACTCTCCTTCCCACATGGTCACTGTCAAGCCCTCTGTTATTTGTGTCCTGCTTGGCTCACAGGACCGGCCTCTGTAAGGGCCCACCTGTGCCAGGGACAGAAGGACTGAGAAGAGGCAGCGTCCTGCTGCTGCCTACAGGGAATTGTCTCCATACCAGGGGTTGGAAACCTCTGGTTCACCATCTGCTTTTGTACATTAGCTTTTCTTAGAACACAACCACACCCGTTGCGTCTACACTGTCCGTGGCTCTGTTCCCTCTACAGTGGCTGAGGCGAGTGGCTGTGACAGAAACTGGATGGCCGGTAAAGCTTGAAATACTGCTGGCTCTTTAGTGTCTCCTGAATGTTCAGGGAACAATATGAGCCCCCTGGAAATTTAGGGACTTGCTGTATGCTGGCTGTGAGGGGACGATCTGAGGGCTGCCTGGGTCCAGGAGGGCCAGGCTGGAGTTAGCCGCCCAAGTGCAGACACCCAACCCCCTCTGCTTGGCAGGCCCCCCTAGTGAGCTGGGCAGCCCCCGGCAAAGACAGTGGGGCCCTAGGAGGTATTCCTCACCCTCCACTGGAGCCTCGGGCCTCCCCTAACCTCTTTGCACACATTCCCCCCTTCATGAGTGGAGGGAACTTTGGGGAAGAATCTGCTCTGGTCCTGCCCTTGTCCCTGCCACCCTGTTCTTCGGATTTCTTGCAGACAGGAGCACTGTGGGGAGGCACCCACACTGCTAAATTGTTGTGTCCCCCTGGTCTCAGTTGGTCCATCTGTAACACGGAGACAAGAAGACTGCTGGGTTCTTGGCTCTCCCAGAGGAAAATGCACATCTTATTCCTCAGTCAGGATGGCTATCAGCGTAGTTCTTTTGTTGGGGAAGGAGAGGGAACAGGGTCTCTTCAACCGGGGACCCATGGTTTTTCCTACAGTGAGCCCAAGGCTGTAGACTCCCATTCCTACAAAGTGTCTTTCCAAGTAACGGAAACAATGTAATTAGCAGCCTCTTTGTTCAGGGTGTTAATTAACTTGTTTTTTCTGAATACACCTTTTTCCAGGTACAGCCCATCATCTCTCGGGTGCTGGCAGGGGGAAGGCAATTAGATCCTTGTTACTGTGCAATTAATTATGGCTTGGAAACAGCTCAAGGAGGCTGGGGGGAATTCCTCAACAGTACCAGCCCCAGGAAGGGGTCTGGCTAAGGAGTAGGTGCTGAGCTGAGCCTCGTTTGTGGGATCGGAGAAAAGGCTGTGGAGCCCAGTTCAGGGCATTGCAGAAAGGCAGATCTGAGCACCTCGCTCCCCTGCTCAAGAACTTTCAGTGGCTCCCTAGTCCCTATCAAATCAGACCAAGCTCCCTACTTGAACATTGAAAACCATCTATTATGTGGCCTAAACCTATCTTTCCAGAGTTTCCTGCCATCACAGCTACCCATAGTCCATCTTCCAGGCAAACAAGGACTCAGCTACTTGAATGCGCTTTCCGTGTCTTTGTCCACACTCTTTCCCTACTTGGGGAAAGCCCTCCGTCTTTTAGCTTGAATGGCATGATCATCCTTGAAAATACCTACTCCCTCCTGGATCTTTTCCTAAGGGCAGAAGGGGTCTTAGAAGGAGTAGGGGCTTTGGACTTACATAAACTTGGACTCAAGTAATTAACCTCCTAGAGCCTCAGCGCCTGCCCCTCCACTGCTCCCGGTGCAAAGAGGGCCCTGGGACTGGCCTCACGGACAGTGTGCGACAAGTGCCCAGCTTGGATGAGTCCCCTTTGTGGGTACCCCCACCCCCCACCCCTGTGTTCATGTTGTGGCTATTAGCATTGCCTTTGTGGGAATGGTCACACCTCCCTGGATCATAGGCTCTGCTTTTTTCAAACTAGTTTCCATCTTTTGTCCCCTCTGTCCTTCACATCAATCTGCTGAGGTGGGCAAATGCACTCCAGACACCCTCTCAGAGAGACGGTCAAAGGTGGTGGTTCTCAGTGACAGCACTACTGCCCCCTAGGGGGCATTTTGGACCACCGCCAAGATTGGAGGGTGCCTGGCAATGGGCCAGGCTAAGGTGCTACATGTCCTGCCAGATGTCATGCCCGTGAAACATGTAGTGTGTTTGTCTGGGGCTAGAACTTAACTCTGTGTTACTTGTTTCCACTATTTTGGGGCATGAGTTTATATATAAATATAATTATATATATATTATATTATTATATATTATATATAATTAAATATATTTACATATAAATATAATTAGATAGATCTAATTTTCCAGGAATGTAACAACCAAGTACAATCAGAGGAAGGTTGGACTTTGTTTTGATGAGTATTTTACTAAGAATTGTTCGTCAGTTGGAAAACCACATTGTAGATGGCAAGACTGCTCATGGTGTCTCAGTCCCCAAAAGAGGCTGCAGACTCTGTCGGCATTTTCAGGTTTGATGTTCAGGAGGCATTCAGATGCTAGTGTTTGACTCCTTCCTGGGTCTCCATGGGTGCTCCCGCTAAAACATGCGCATACTGAAATACATATTGTTTTATTATAATCCCCCCCTTATTTCACCTTTATATTACAATTAGGGCGTTTAAAAATTATGTCTGGAAGCAGGTTGTATTCTCTATGAATTCCATTTCATTTCAAGAGGGCATTCCCAAATGTTGGTTATAAAAAGGGATGATGATAAACCTGAGACTAGCCCAGCCTGGAAAAATTCCTAGTTGGGCCCCATCCCTGTTTGGTAAGGACCAGGGTCCAGGTGGCACATGGGAGGGGGGTGCTGCAGGTGGCTTCAGATCTCCACCTCCCCACCCCCGTGCCTCCACGGCTCTGTGTGTGTGCAGACATGACTGCCATGTGTGGGTGTTTTGCAGGGTGTGCCTGAAGGTGAGCCAGGCTGACTGTGCTCCTGAGTGGCAGGAGTGTGTGTGCATGGCAAGGTGGGCCCTGTGAAGACACACACTCTGCCTGGGGCACACCTGCTTCTGGGTGTACCTGCGGGAGCCGGGCTGGAGGCAGCTGCCAGCTGGTCCCACTTGGAGCCTTTCTTCTTTCAAACAAGAGGGAAACATTTGTTCAGTTTCGAGGGGAGCCTGTCACACAGCCTTGCTGGGGAAGTGACAGGCATTTCTGCTAAGGAGAGGCCTCCTGCCCTGCTTGCTGCTGCCAGCCCCGCCCTTCCCCAGGCCCCCGGCCCAGGTCCCCTTCCCGGCAGACCCCTCCACTCTTCACCTCCTCCTGGACTAAGTCGCTTAGCCAGATACCGGATGATCAGGGCTTCTGGCTGAAGCTGAGCTAAACCAGGAGGAGCTGCCCTGCCTCCACCACATCTGGACTTCTGGCAGCTCCTTTCCCCTCAGTGGGCCTTAGTTTCCCCACCTGCACAGGGCAGGTGTCCCCCTCGCACTCATGTTTCTCTAGTCTGTGACTTTCTTTTCAATTTCAATTCCTCCTGCCAATCCTTTACCCCTCTCTTGGGCTCCCTGCCGCGTATGAAGTGAATTAATTAGAGTTTAATAAAGGGCTTCCAGAGTAGGTTTTCTTCTTCTGGCTTCTTCTCCCATCCCAGGCCAGTCCCTGCCCTGCCAGTCCTTCTTCTGGGCTGTGTTCGTATTTGCAGTGGAAAGCGGCTCCTGATAGGAAGTTAATGTTCCGGAATGACAGTGCCCACCTTCTGGGAGTGCAGGGCCCTTGTTACCCTCACAGCTAATTAGCTGGTGGCTCGGCTTTGGGGGATGTGGATGGAGCTGGAAGCCTCATTGCAGATCAGGTTTCTTTTCTGTTCTTTTTAAAGATTTTATTTATTTATTTGAGAGACAGAACGAGTGGCGGGGAGGGGCAGAGGGAGAGGGAGAAGCAGACTCCCCGCTGAGCAGAGAGCCCAGACACAGGCTCAATCCCAGGGCCCTGGGATCATGACCTGAGAGGAAGGCAGACGCTTAACTGCTTAACCGCTTAACCTAACTGACTGAGGCACCCAGGCGCTCCGCATATCAGGTTTCGATCTCCAAACAGTGAGGTGTTTGTCTTGGCCCTTGGGAGAGCAGGGAGCTGGGCAGTGCTGGGAACATTAGTATGCGTGTGTTCGTGCACACGCACGCACATGCACCTGTTCATAGGCATGGGATGGGCTATGGGATGGAAGGGGTTTACACAGTTGTCTGTGGATGATGATCTTGAACTCCTTCTCAGGCCTGGGCCTGAAGTAGGTCACGGTCCTGCCTTGTGGCCCATCATTTCGGGTTGGACCAGCCAAGGCAGGAGCCCCTCATGGTGTTGCCAGTCACAGGTCCTTCCAGTCTGTAACCAGGCAGCCTTGTTCTCATCATCTGATCTCATACCCACCTCTTTCTCCCTAAAGAATGGGGAGTCCTGCTTTGCTGCTGAGGGCTGTGGAGCCAGGGGCTGGTGGTTTGGGGGGCAGTGGAGTGGTTTGAGGTGATGGTCACTCGGGGCTGTTGTTGCAGGCTGCTGGAAGCTGATGCCCTGATTCTCCTTCACGGATGTTTTGCATGTGTTTCCGTCTGAAATAGCCCTCCTGTTCCCCTCTCAGAGGCAGCAGGAGAGAATTCCAAGGGAAGGCCCCTCCTGCTTTCAGAAGCCCAGAGGCTGAAAGAGCCTTTTATCAAATTGTTGGGCCCATGTTGAATGACACATACTTCTACCAAAAAAATTATTTGTTGTTGAAATTCCAAATTAGCTGGGTATCCTGTTTTATTTTTGAAATCTGACAAACATGGAAGGGCATCTGGTCCATCAAAATGGGCAAACTAGGGTGATGTGTTTTGCCCTTGGGTGTGGCCAGCTATGCTCCCGAGCTTTCTCATCTGTAAATGGTACTATGATGACAAGGTGGGAGGCCGAGGAAGACCATGGGTTTTAAGACCTGGGTCTGACAGCCTCCCAGGCTCCTCTTCTGCTCCTGGTGTATCCCAGAGGCTCTGGGAGGTCACACAGCTTCCCAAGCTCGGCTGATCCCCTTCCTGGCAGGACTGATGCCCTGAGCCTGGACTCAGGCACCTGTGTGATTGACAAGCTGTGAGGTGACTCCAAGGCTCACCTGGGACAGGGAAAGGCAGATTCAGGCCGGTGTCCCCACGGCACCCAGGAGGACAGGGAGGCAAGACCACACCATGAGTTCTGGCTGAGCCAGCTCTCAAGCTTAGCTCTCCTGCTTCCGAACTGGAATTACAAGACCTTGTTCTTGCTGCCTTATCCTGAGCAGGAGCCATGGGGAGAGGCACCGTGCAGAACAAAGCATGGAGGCCCTGGAGAGACAAGGCATCTCTGAGCCCAGGGCTGTGCAAGGAGCTCAAACCCTTCATCTTGCCAGTGCCCCTGCCTCTCCCCAGCCTGGATTTGCTGCTCACACCAGCCCCCTCCTCGCTGCCTTGCATGCCTCGCTCCCACCACCAGATCCTATTCCTCTCACTGCCCTCTTTCTTAATTTCTGCCCCTTCCTCATCTTGAAATCCTCCTGGACATCGTATGTCAGAACTCAGCCATGCATCCCCAATGCCCAGGGCACTGCATATAGTAGGTGCTCAGTAAGTAGCGGCTGGATAAAAGGACCCTGGATAAAAGGACCCTAGAGTCAGGACATCTGGATTCTTACTTCAGCTTGACTGCTAACTGGCTGCGTGTCTCAGGACAGATCATTGAACCTCTCTGGGCCTCCACGGTCTACTCCCCAAAGTTGTTAACACAGAGTCAATGAGGAAACGTAGGTGACTTGTTATTTCCTTATTAATGTGGTCTCCTTGGCCCTAAATTGCCAGAACATTTTCTTCCTCGTGCTTAACTGCATGTAACCATAGGAGAACTTGTGGCCACATCCTGTGCGTGCCTCATCTTCCAAAAAAGGCAGGCTCCTGAGATTCTGCCACATGTCCTCAGGGAGCTCCTGTCCACTGAGGTCCCCAGTCTGAACTTCCAGTTCTGCCTTTTCTCCTAAGCTGTCCTAAGGCCCAGCCACCCGTTACCTGAAACTTGACAGGATGGAACCTAAGCTCGGCATCCTCTTCTCCAGACCTGCTTTCTGCCCCTCGGTGCTCCTTCTCTTCGTGGAATGGCCCCATCATCCACCCAACTGTCCTGGTGGAAACCTGGAGGCAGATTTTCCTGTAGGTCTCCACCACACACAGTCACCAAGTCCTGCTGACTTAACTTCGTATCTCCTCTCCAGCCCTGGCATGGCCTCTGCTCCATCACCCAGACCTTGGCCACAGCCTCCAGGCTCCAGGGCTAACCCCTTGAGTCCTGCTTCTGAAATGGACATCTGATCCCAGCGCTCCCTCATCTCCAGTCCTTCAGTGTCTCCCTGTGTTCCCCAGGGTCCAGTCCAAACCCTCTCAGGGTGCCTTAGAGGTAGCCCAGTGTGTTCTGGCCCCTTCTACCTCTCTAGCCTCAGCTTTCAACACTCCTCTGCCTCCCAACTTCAGACTCCTGACTCCACCATTCTGAATGAGCTGCCTGCAGGCTCCTGAATTTGCTCAGTCCACTCTCCCTCTGCTGGACCTTTGCATGTGCTCTTCCCTGACTCTTTACCTGGCTAACCTCAGTTCAAACTTCATGTCTCTGGTTTCTGGAAACTTGCCCTGACTGAAGCCCCCCACCCCCAAGGCTCAGTTAGGTGCTCCTTCTATACAATTCTACAGCACCAGCCTCTTATCACATTTTAGCCCGTCTTACCTTACCGACACTCACCAGTGCGTTGTCAGGTCCCGTGTATCTTCCCCAACAAACCCTGGGCTCCTTGAACGGACCATGTCTGGTTCATCTTTATGTCCTCAGTGTGTAGCCCTGTGCCAGACACCGGGCAGGTGGAGGCAGTAGAGCACAGTGGTTAAGAATCCAGACTCTGGCCCAGCACCATCCAACATGGCAGCCACTTGCCCCATGTGGCCAAGGAGCACTTGGCGATGTGGAGTGTCCACACTGGGAATTGCAGTGACTATAAAATGCACTCTGGATTCCGAAAGCTTAGAATGAAAACAAGAATGTAGAGTATCTCATTAATACTTTGTTTTATACTGATTATATGTTGAAAAGATAAAATTTTGGATATGATGGGTCAAGTAAAATATCTTATCAAAATTAGTGGCACCAACTTATTTTTACTTTTAGAATGGGATTCTTAGCAAATTTAAAGTTACACACACAACTCATGTTATACTTGCATTGGACAGCACTGCTGGCCCTGAGCTCCTTCCGCCCCTCCCCCCCCAACCCGCCCAGATTCAGATACCCACTCCATTATTCATGGGTCACATAGCCTTGGGTAAGATGCTTAGATGGTTTGTGCCTCAGTTTTCACATCTGTAAAATGAGGATAGTATTCGAATCCTCTGCGTAAGATTGTTATTTTTTTTTAAAAGATTTTATTTATTTATTTGACAGAGACAGAGACAGCCAGCGAGAGAGGGAACACAAGCAGGGGGAGTGGGAGAGGAAGAAGCAGGCTCATAACAGAGGAGCCTGATGTGGGGCTCGATCCCAGAACGCCGGGATCACGCCCTGAGCCAAAGGCAGACGCTTAACTGCTGTGCCACCCAGGCGCCCCTGCATAAGATTGTTATTAATATTAAATGAGTTAACTTGTGCTCTGCAGATAGGAAACCCAATATAAATATTAACCGCCGCCATGGTGATTAGTTACTCAATTAACATTTGTTGAATAAAGCATTGAATTCCTGAATCCTAACCTCCTTGCCTTCGCCCTATCCCTGCAGCTACCACTTATCTGTCATTCAACATTTATTCAGCAAATATTTATTGAGAAACTACAATGAGTCAGGCATTGTGATCGACACTGCAGGCAAAGAGGAACACTTAATCGATCAATTAATTAATTCAGTGACTCTTTGGGTAGCGTATCTTTTGTGCCAGGTGCTGTCTGGGCTCTGGGATACGCAGAGGCTAAATGATGCCCTCTGGACACATGGAAGAAACAAGATCTCAGCAAGGTCACGGCTGGCACTGTGGGCTGTGCGCAGGGACAGTGTGTGCGCGGGGTGATGGGGACAAAGAAGATGGACCAAACCCATCCTGGGAGAGGAGGGTGTCAGAAACGCTCCCTTGGAGGGGGCAACTGCTGTGTGAGCAGGGTCCAGCAGGGCAGAGGGGGGCTGCGCCCGGGAGTGGAGAGACATTTCCTCCACCATCCATCAGATGCTGAGCAGAGAGAAGCAGGGTCACACAACTTAACCTGAGCTGCGCAGCCCACATCAATATCAGTCGAGGCGGCTGTTTGTTCCTAAGTGGACAAGCCAGCTGGTTGATTGAATTTTTCACTCATCATTAGGATGTTGAACAGAATCTAGAAAACACAGCCCTGCAGCCAGAAGCTTGGGCATCCCTGGGCTTAAACTTGGGCCCCCAGACGGCAGTACCCCTTGAGCTCCCCAAACCCTTAGAGCCAGGCTCCTCTGCCGTTTAGTGCACAGCTGGGAAGTTAAAAGCAGTTTAGCGATAATTCCACCTCCGCACTGAAGACTTCCACTGACTGTTAATGAATTTAAATGCTGGGGATTTTCTCTGATGCCTCATTGCATATGCTCCTCACATTAAGATGCTAATGAGGGATCTGTTGGACAGAGGCGCTGGAGCCAGACCAGGGATGGTGGCGGGGGTGGGGCTGCTGGCTGGCCAGGCCTTTTCTCATTTCGTATTGGCGCTTTGTCAGTGAACTCACCGAGAGGTTAACTAGCGGGGCCTCCATGGGGACTGAGATTCCGTCAGCTGGGGCTGGCTCCTGCTGGCTCACAGAAGGCTTCTCTTCAAAGGAGAAGGCTGCCGGGCACAGACCTTAGGAACGAACAGGGGAGTTGCTGTAAGACCCCATCAGAGAGTCAGAAAGGCTGTGCCTTCGTCAGGGGCTTGGGCCACAAGTCCATGTTCTCGGGAGGCTCCCGTCTTGAAGAGCAGCAGGAGTTCTCATCGGTTCCATCTCCTGGGATGGAAGTGGCCTGAGAGATGGAAGGGATGGGAGGAGGACAGGGAGGTGTGCAAGATGCATTGACCTTGGCCCTGAGTGGCAGACATGCTTCGAGGCTGGGGGACAGCCGGGCCACACTAGGTGCTGCCCTTGAAGACAGCATGGGAGGTAGTTGCCCCTAGGCCCAGGGGGTTGGGGGAAGGAGCCTGGGCTTCCCTGGTCTCTCCCTTTTCCGACGGAGGCCAAAAGGAAGAGAAAGAGAGAGGCAGGAGACAGAGCGGGGGTAGAAGAGCAGAGAGATTAAGGGTGCCGATTTCTGGGGCCAGGCAGCCTGGCTCGGGTCCTGTCCTGTCTCTACTACTTATGAGCTGTGTGCCCTTGGGCCATAAGTGACTTAAGCTTTCTGTGCCTCAGTTTTCCCATTCATGAAATGGGGATATTAAGAGCACCTGCCTCATTTATGAAGACGATATGATCAGTTTTATTTGTCAATTATACCTCAATAAAGCTGAAAGAAAGTTAAAGAGAGAGAGAAAAAAAAATGAGTTAACGTATGTTCGGTGTCCAGCATGCTGGAAACACTCGGTATCTTAGAATTATTTCTATTACTGGATGAAGTTGTCCTTGACCAATGTTGGGGTTCTGTTTCCTAAAGAAGAGACTGGGGCAGTGCAGAGAAGCAGGGGCCCCATCAGGAGGTGCTGGGAAGGGGCTGTGAGGCCCCAGCCTCCTTCCTCCCTGGCCACCCCCCCCACAGCAGCTGCTAGCTCCCCCAGAAGCCACTTCTCTTGGCTTCCTGAAAATCCACTGACAATTTTGTAAATTTGCTTAAGGATTAAATTAATAAGCTCCTTCTTCTTGGCTCCCACAACTGTACAGCCTGGCACTTCTGTGCTCTGGGAAATGCCTTCTGAGGCAGTGTCTGGAGGAAGTGAAGCCGCTTTCAAGCTTACCTCCTCCTCAGGGGTGGCCCCAGGATTGACCTTGGTCCTTCCTTCTACATATAACTCCCGTTCTCAGCACCCACACCTGCCAGTGTGGCAGAGGGCAGGAGACCTTCTCACTGGGTGAGCCTTTGGGAGTCCATCTCTGTGTGTCTTCCTCCCTCAGACTGGGTAGTTGACCTCAGAATTCTGTCTCCCCCATCAGACTGGGAGCTTTTGCGGGGTAGGGTCTGCATCTCCTCCATCAGACTGCACTTCTTGGACCGGAGCCTCCCACACCTCCCAACAGGGAAGTTTAGGGCCCAGAACCCCTGCCACCCCCAAGTTCTTCTGAGAGAAGGGGACAGAGGAAGGGGGGCCGGCAGGGCTCCTAGACCACCCTGTTCTGGACATTCCCTTACACGGCACAATCCCAGTTAAATACCAAAGGTGGGAAGGATCTTGGGGGTTGAGTGTGGGGGTGTTCTATCCATGCCACCTTCCTCCACAGTTAGGGCTGGCGGCTCCCAGAGGAAACACAGGGTGATGTGGACAGGAAGCTCCCCACAATCTAAGATGGCGCCTGTGTACCACCCCCAAACGCAGCATGAGGCTGTGCTTAGGGAGCAGTGATACTATGGCCTCAGTGGTCCATCTCCCCACTAATACCAGGGCCAGGCCTCGCTCAGCTGGGCTGGGGGGCTCCCAGGTGGCTGAAGCTCTGGTTCCCTAGGACTGTTCTCTCTCTCCTGTCTCTTTCTCTGCTCCTTCTACCTCTTGCCACACATGAACTTGCTGCCGAGTAATTGCAGCTGCAGAAAGGGTTGCATTCATCCAGCCACTGTGCTCCGAGCCTTTGATTAAGGGTCGGGGGTTAACTTCTTGCCATTCAACAGGCAGTGGGGCTGGGGGCCCCCTGATCCCTCTCCTCTCCCAGCCAGTAGCTCTGCTAGGAGAGCAGCAGATGAGATGAGGATATCTTGCGGCTTTGGGAAGGCCAGGGAAGACAGAAAGTGGGGAGCAGGGCCCCTCCATTAGTTACCAAGCTTCCCATACCCCAGCTCTATCCCCGTACCTGAGGGGCACTCAGCCAGGGCAGCCCAGCCACTCCCAGGGAACCTCAAGCTCTGAGATACTGCGCAGGAACCGGGTCTGACCTTTCTACAGAAGTTCTGGTGGTGAGCATCCAGCCTGTGCTTACATGCTTACAGGGATGGGGAACTTACTACCTCCTCATATAGCCCATTTATTTCAGAGTGGGACAATTCTGTTAGAAAGTTCTTTCTTTTTTTTTTTTTTTTTAAAGATTTTATTTTATTTATTTGACAGAGACAGCCAGCGAGAGAGGGAATTCAAGCAGGGGGAGTGGGAGAGGAAGAAGCAGGCTCCTAGCGGAGGAGCCTGATGTGGGGCTCGATCCCAGAACGCTGGGATCACACTCTGAGCTGAAGGCAGACGCTTAACAACTGCGCCACTCAGGCGCCCCTAGAAAGTTCTTTCTTATCTCAAACTGGAATCTGTTCTCCGGCCTGGTGCTGGCCTTTGGAGACATGTAAAATAGGACATGTCCCTTCCTGTGTTTCTTCCTTTCATGAGCTCATTCTCTCTTCTCCGCTGTTTAGACACTTCCTCCTAGACACCCCCCATGGACTTTGCAGTCCAAAGACCGTGGTCCTTGCTCCGCCATGTAGCAACTTTGTGCTTTTGAGTATAGCATTTCACGCCTTTGACGCTCAGCTTCTGGATCTATAAAATGGGGACAGATGGGATGAAAATGGGCATGAAGTGTCTTGCAGTGTCTGATGCAGAGTAGGTCTTCAAGACTCCATGGTCCGTTTTTCTGTCTTCTACAGAAAGCCACCCCTCCCCAATCCGCAGCCTCGCTCAGACACAGACCATCGCTGGAAGGCCATGTCACCCTTATCCTGGCTCTGTCCCAGCCAGGCTTCCCTCCGTCTCTTCTCTGCCATCCATGGGCTAAGGAGACACTCTGGGCTGTGGTCTAACAGTCGCCCCCGGGGTTGAGAGGGGTTCTTGCTGACACTGAACTCGCTCTGCTGCACGTGGGTGTTTCGGTATCGCTGGCTGCTTCCTCCTCCTCCTCCACCTTCTCCTCTGTCCTGAGGAGTCCCGGCTGCCACCCTGGGCTCGGCAGGCACAGGGGCATACGACGTACTGTTTTCAGAGGGTGTTTTAATTACCCCTGGAGACAAGCCTGAGTTACAGAGCCCCATGGGCATGTGACACACACTGTTTATGTTCTGCCTTAAGTCATTGTATCTTTGGTGAATTATGCAGTCTTGTGGAAAAATACAAATTTGGTGGTGGAACTAGAGATGCTAAGGAGGTCTCGCCTGCGTCCCGGCCTGTGGGTCCACCAGCTACACCCCTGAGGTGGCACCGGCGGCTTGGGAAGTGCGCGGGTGTTTCCAGAGGGCTCCTCACCATCATCTGTCTGCCACTCTGTCACGCTAGTAGATCTCCTCCGTGTCCCCATTTTATCACTTGGTCTGGCCGACACCTTCATTTGGGACGATCCGCCCTCCCAGCAGACCTCAAGTGGAGGATTGTTTAACGCACACAAATCCCTCCCATCCCTGTACACACACCCCTTTCCCACAGCTCCCATCCACAGAAGAGTCTGTTTCCCCAACCCCGGCATGGCCTGTGACTTGCCTTGACCTACAGAACGCAGCCTAAAGGGTGTTGTTTGTGATCTGGGACCCAGGCCTCAGGAAGCTTGCAGCTTTGCCATCTTGGGGGACTGTCCAGAGATGTCATGCAAGGAAACCAGTCTAGCTACTGCAGAATGAGAAATCAGGAGGAGGAGAATGGAGCTTCCCTGGCCAGCACCACCTGCTCAATATGTGGGTACGGTCAGCTTTGACCTCCCAGCAGAGTGGACCCTCCAGTGGAAGATAGCCGCATGAGCAAGACTCTGGAAAACCTTAGAAAACTGCCCCCTCTCCCCTCCCCACCCAGAATCAGGGGAAATAAGAAATCATTGCTGCTTCAAGCCATCTTGGGGTGGTTTGTTAGAAAGCAGCAGTACATGAAAGAGAACCCGGGTGCAAGCAGTGTCTGGGCATAGCCACAGGAGGCTGAGGAGTGGAGAAGTGAGACAGTGGTCAGCATTTATTGAGCACCCATCATGTACCCAGCTGCTTCTACGTTCTGGGAAGAACAAGTTCATCTGCCCTCTGGTGGCTCACAGTCGGGTGAAAGAGACAGACAAACTAGAACAGAAATTCTCCACGGTGGGGACGCCTGGGTGGCTTAGTTCATTAAGCGTCTGCCTTCGTCTCAGGTCATGATCTCTGGGTCCTGGGATCGAGTCCTGCATTGGGCTCCTTGCTCAGCGGGGAGCCTGCTTCTCCCTCTGCCTGCTGCTCCCCCTGCTTGTGCGCGCTCTCTCCCTCTCTCTGACAAATACATAAATAAAATCTTAAAAAAAAAAAAAGAAATTCTCGGGGACAGCACCAGCCTTTAGGGACAGTTTTAGGAACAAGGAGGGGCATTTTCGATGGTCACTGTTACTGTAGGAGATGCTCCAGGCATTTACTGGGAAGGGCCAAGGCTGCTGAAAGTCCTGCAACAATGGGATAGCCCAGCACAATGAAGAATCGCCCCGTATCCTGCATGACTTTCTAATATCCTGGTTGACATTCATGGAGGTGAAAAACCTGTTTATAATTATTGGAGCCTGGAACCTAACTTTGTCTTGTCTATAAACACAAAGCATTTGTGTCACGAATTTAATATACACTGAATTTTCCAGGAATACAACTACTGTGTAAATTGAAGGGAGATTGTACTTTGTTCTGTTGGAAACATTACCAGGAGTTATTCATCATTTTTGGAAAAATCACATTTCCAATGGCAACGCTCGTTGTGATATTTGAGTTCCAGACACAACCCCTGAGTGCCAGGCTGTATTTGAGACTGAGGCCCTTCCGGTGATCCAGTGTGTGGGGACAAGGCTCTGATCGTTCGCTATGTCTTCCAGTGTAGTCAAGCCTGAGCATTTACATATTGAAATACATATTTTATTATAAATGATCTTCATTTTACTTTTCTTTCCTATTACAGTTAGGACATTATATTGATTTATTTTCAAATTATGTGTCTAGGTAGGTTATACTATCCATGAATTTCATTTCAGGATTGTAAAGGAGCCATTACAAACTGTTTGTTATAAAAGTGGGGGGGGGTTGATAGGGCCGAGAGCTAAACCGACATTTCAAGCCAACGACCCTACCATGGGGTGTGAACATAAGGCTTGGGGGGACCTGGAAGAGGATAGACTTTTAGTGGGGGTGGGGACCGCTGGGAGGTCGAGGATCAGGGAGGACTTCACAGTGGAGGCGATCTGTCAGCCAGTCCCACAGGATGAACCCACGGAGCTCGTTATCCCCCCAACAATTCTGAAGAGTGGACAGGCAGGGAGTCAGTGAGCTCTTGGTAAACGTTGGTGCACGAATGAACATTTATGCTGTTTCACAAATGAGCAAATTGCAGACTGAAGCTCCGAGAGGTTAAATGACTCACCAAGATCATACAGTTCTGAAGTCGCTGAGCTTATCACTATTTCCTCGGTGAACAGTCTCGGACCGCCTACGACATGGTGGGTACTTACAGGCACTGCCAGCCAACGTGCGTTTACTAAGCATCGACAAGGTGTCAACACAGTGGGTCTACGGGAGAGTAAGACCTTCGTGTGTGGAGGAGTTAGAGAAGAAACGTATCAACCAGGATCTGTCAGCCTTGGCACTGCTGACATTTTGGCCTAGACAGTTCTCTGTTGTGGGGAGGCTGCCCTGTGCATTGTAGGGAGTTTAGCAGGGAAGAGGGAAGAGAGTTTCGTCTACTGTCATTGTCATTGTCATCGTTGTCACCACCGTCCTCATCACTTCTGATTATATAACACTTCCACATGTCAGGCACTGCTCCTTACGTAGACTGACTCACTGACTCTTCTCAAGCCCCTTAAGCGTGGCTATTGTCTCCATTTTGCAGATGGGGAAACTGAGACACAGAGGAAGCAGCAAAGATCTCGAACGTGGCACGTTTTAAGGGTCAAATGATGGCCAGAGTGGCTGGCGTAAACACGAGAGAGAGTGGTGGGAGATGTGTTGGGGCCGAGGGGGCCAGATCGCGCTGGTCTTGTGGGCTGTGTGGAGAGGTTGCTGTGGCAGGCTGCCCTCCTCTTCCAGTGGCAAGAAGGTCTCCACTAAGTCCCTCTGTAGGAACTGTGGTCAGCTCCATTCAGGGTGACACTTCGTGCCTCGGGGGAGACAGCCCACAGCCGTGACAGGTCAAGGCGGGAGTATAAGGCTTGACCACCTTACCCGGGACAGCTCTGAAGGGCCGCCCCTGCCTCAAGAGCTCCTGTGGGATTGGCTACAACCGTATTGAGGGTCAACCTTACCCCCCCATCAGTCTTGCCTCCTTCTCTTTCCCCACAGGCATGATCCGAGTATAGTCCCCGGTAAATTTCCTACCATTGGGGTTTTACTCTGCTTGCAACAGGAAGCCATTGGAGTGTTTAAGTGGGGGGGGGGGCACACTGGGACCCATTTACATGGGGAATGTTTGCTCTGTCTGCCGTGTGAAGTGGCAGCAGGGAGGTGGGTGGGGTTGGGGGGGGGAGACGTAATAGTGCAGGGGAGAGGGTAGCAGTAGAGGTGAGTGATAAATGGTCAGTTCGGGGATGTGTTTAGGAGCAGGAGTCAGTAGGACTCGCCATCCGGTGTGACAGAAAAAAGTATCTAAGATACCTTTCTGGGTATCTGAGCCACTGAGACACAAAAGGTGTGTTGGGAGAAGGAGGAATGGATTTGAAGCGGAAATCGAAGGTCCTTTTTGGACAGGTTGAGTTTGAGATGCCTCAGAGATTCAAGGACAGATGCTGAATGAGCAGGTGGATAAGTGAGTCTGCAGGTCAAAGGGATGGTCAGAGCCGGAGCTATGCATGTGAAGGTGGTCAGCACCCAGATGATGGATAAAGCCGTGTGAGCAGATGAGAGCCTGAGAGTGGGTTCATACAAAGCATAAGGGGGCTGGGGCACTCCAGATTTAGGGCCTAGGCAGAGGGGAAGCCGGGACTAGAGATGGGCAAGGAGTGGCCTGGAAGGAGAAAAGCAAGGAAAGCAACAGTTTTGAAGGGAGGGAGGGGTCAACCATGAGGAATACTCCCCAGAGGTTACACGAGGTGGCAACAAAAGCTGACTGGAGATAATGAAAGAATAGGGGGTGAAGAGATGGGGAAGTGAATGTATGTGACTCTTTGGAGGAGGTTTTCTATGAAGACAAGTGGGAGAGAGGGGGCACCAGCAAGAAGGGATGGGGGCGGATCCCGGTGGCATTTCTATGTATTGATTTTTAAAAGTTTGGGTGTTTTTGTTTCTTCATTTAAGTAATCCCTGCACCCAACGTGGGGCTCAAACTCATGACCCCGAGAACAAGAGTTGCATGTTCTTTCGAGACAGCCGGGCGCCCCCCTCATGGCATTTTTCTGGCACACTATACAAACGCATGTTTGTGTGGTGATGGAATGTTCCAGCAGAGCAGGGAATGGGGACAATGGTAGAAATGACGTCCTTGAGTTGGCAAGAGGGGGTACAGGTAGCCCAGTGGGGGAGGCTGGTGACAGATGGGAGCAGAGGCTCTCCCTGCATTAATATGGAAACGAGGACCGAGTAGGTGGGCTGAGATGTGGTGAGAACCAGGAATCAGAGTGGGGAAGACAGGCAGGCTTTTTATTTCTGAGTCTATTTTTCTCCTGTGAAACGTGAGACAAGGTCACAGGGTGAGAGAAGAGGGGTGAGAGAAGCGTGTTAGAGATTTGAGGAGAGATGTGGAAAACGATTGTCTCAGGCAGTGGCAAAGTGAATTTTCCAGGGGGCTGTCATCGGAGAGGCTGGAGGTTTTGAGTGCCCATCAGCATGAAGTAGGTCCAGCCATCATGACTGCCTGATTTTTCTTTGTGGTGTTCAGCTGTCAGGAGCCGGCACAAAGCAGGTGGGTAGTGGGGTTTGACCACAGTCAGGGTCATGCCAGGTAATGTGGCAAAGACAAAGAAGGACAAGGGTATGGGGGGCACTTGCAGTGGGACGGCTGGGCTGGAGTGCTGCCCCGGGGAGGGCATGGAAGGGCATCTCTCGGAGCTCTGCGCACTGCCAGGACGGGGTGCCAGAGTAGGCCAAGTGGAAAGAAGGGAGGTGATGGCCAGAGGGTTCTCAGAGATGTTGACAATCCAGATCTCAGGGAAGGCACAGATGAGATGATGGAAGGTTCAGAGAAGGAGCGTATTAAGGGAGGGAGGAAAAGGTCACTGGCGTTGAGATCAAAGAACTGACAGGTTTATTGACTGGATCCTCTTCCTGGATGCTGACTAATGCCAGAGGTACTGATGGGAAGAGGGTGAGGGGTGTGTTCAACTCACCAGCGTGCTAGGTCTGTCTGTGATTGCGGGGGGAAGAGGGGCAGGCGGCAGAAGTCTGCAGTGGCGCCCTTCCAAGAAGTTAAAGAAAGAAGCTAGGGACACTGCTGGGAGTGACACTTAGAAGTAAGGGGGTGCATGTGGTGTGAGAGAAAGGAGGCATCATTGAAAGGGCTGTAGGAGAACGCTTATTCTCAGAGAACCAGTCTTCTCTGAGCAAGAAGGCCCAGGGAAGTGTCAGAGCAGGGGCAGAGGAGCGGTGCATTTGCTAATGACCAGATGGGATCCAGAGGGCTTGGCGGGAGGGCCTGGAGTCTGGGAAGGGGTGGGAGATGGGTGGGTCTAGGCCATGGGCAAGACCACATTGGAATAAGCCTGGGCCAGGCCAGACGACAGAGTGCATCAGCAGGAGGCTGATGGACAGGGAGGGGGATGAGACCTGTGCTAGGGTCTGTCCTGGACGCCCCGTAGCTATTCTGCCCTGTGGCAGGGCTTTGGACGCCTGAGGGATGGCAGAGGTCCCCCCTAGGGTCAGCGCTGTGAGGCTAAGGCCGATGGCTTGTGGGAGGGGGTCCTTGGAGAGGGCTGGCAGCTGGGAGCCACATTCCCTTGATCTTCTCAGTCCGACAGAAACTGGGTTTTCTCCCAGAACACTGATCCCTCCTCAGTCCTTTCGAGGGGCTTTATCTCACACTTTACCTATTGGTCGGGGGGTAGGATCCATTTCCTCCTTGCTTGAGGGCTTTGGGCTTCCAGGTCCCCTCCCCCAGGGAGAAGGGACTGACCTCTGAGGTATTCAGCAGCTAAAAACGGGTTTCCCCCTGCAAGTGGCCTGTGTGTCCAGCGAGAGTCACCAAGGGAGGAAGTGGGCCCCTGCCTTGGACGCAGGGCTCCAGGGGCTAGGTTGCAAGTTTGTTCGAGGGCAGGGGCCTGAATTTGACCTGGGCAGGCTGACAAGTCTTCTGGGGGAGCTGGGGGTGTGGAGTCTGGAGGGCAGAGTGCTGCACTCTTAGTGACAAGGATGGGGAGGAGCAAGGACCAGAACTAGTGACCCCAACACCAGCCACTCATTGATGTGCAGACAGTGGGGAGGCACGAGAGCCAAAGCTGGGGGCCACATACATGGTAAGATACATGTTCTAGAAGCTTCCCTCAGCAGCGGCATAGGGATGAGGAAGCAAGTATTGGTGGAGAAGGCAGCTTGAACCCAGAGAGGGGGTACCACTTTGAAGACTGAATTGAGAGCTAGGAGTGAAGCTTTCAGCTCCCCACCCAGGGGGCTTCTCACACTCCATGTGCCTGGGGCTGGGGAAGGAGGCTCTTCATCTGCTGAGCGCCTTCAGCTTCCTCTTGGCTCCCTACCTGCCCCTTCACCTAAGGTTCCTCCACAGCCTGGAGTCTCACTCCCCACATCCCCCTCCCACCCCAGTGGAAGCTGTGGTTGGGTGTTGCTGTCCTCTTCCACACTCTGAGAATCCTGGGGCTTGGTCTCTGGCTTTGCAATGGAAGGGAAATGGGGGGATTGCTTGGGAGCAGGTCTCTAGGTCCCTATGTCAACAAGCTTACTGGGATACCTTCTAACTAGGCTCTGGCCCACTCCGCATGCCCCTTAATCCCCAGGGTCGGAGCCCACTTGGCTGACTGTTTTCCTGCTGCATAGACAGGGAAGGGGGGGTCTGAGTGCAGATGGCTTTACTGGGATCTGATAGCAGTGGGGTGGGATGCCCCAGGGTGACAGCTCTCAGATGCTCAGTGTCTCCCTGAACTCAAGCTCTCCCCCCACATCATGGCTGGAGGGTGAAAGCCTGACTCACAGAGGGGGTATGACTGGTACCAGGTGACACAGCTTCTCCCCACTGGCTCCAGAGTCAGGGGCTGCTCTGCGCCCCACCCCCACTCCTACTTAGCTGTGGCGCCAGGGCAGGGGATGCGCATTCTGGCCTGGCTTTTCATCTCCGTTCTGCTGCTAGCCCCGCAGGGGCTACCCTCTCCTGGGCCCGATGGGAAACACCTGTGTCCCCTGTGTCTGCTGCTCTCTACCTTACTGCAGCTCCCCCAGGCAGTCTTTCTTTGTGCCCATTTCACAAACGAGGAAACTGAGGCTCAGAGGGGTGATCTGACGTTCCCAAGGCCATGCAGGTAATAAGTAAAAGAGGTGTGTTTGAAAAATAGTCTCTCCCGACTCCAAATCCACTGCTCTCTCTGCTGCATGGGGCCTTGGTCTCCCATCTGGTCAACGGAGTCTGGACTGTTAATCTAGAAATTCCCTCCCTGGTCTATATTTTGTGGTACCTCGGGGGAGCAGGCACGTTCAGGAGCAGAGCTTGTCATGGAGGGAGTCGGGGGCAGGAAGGAGCAGGAGGGGTTTCAGGCTGGGTCCCACATTCTCTCATTCAGCTTCTGACATTATCTCCAAATGAGGTATTTCTCCTTGTCTCAGAGATACCCCGACAGGCTCAAACGGCTCATCCTGTAGCTCCACACTTGGTCCTCTTACCAGACCACACCATCTGCAGCATATTATGAATTAATTAAAAATAAACCTGTAATTATCGTGTTAATAGAGCAATTATATTACATTGTAATTTTTGTGTTAGAGCATTAAATTGTTAAATGTTAAGATGTAATATATGCCATGCTTTTTGTAAGCCTACTGTGGCAGAGCCTTCATGGTTTGCACACATGGGGAGCCTCACACCATGGAGGAGCCTCCGAGCGGCCCCATGGTCGCAGGATGTGTCCCCGAGCCCGGTCAGAACACGGCTGGGGAGGGAGGCGGGCTCTGTACTTCCTACCCTGTGTTCTTTTCAATTATTTTTTCCTTGCAGAGAGCTGCCCTTCACCCCAGCCTGGAAGTTCAGGCTATCAAAGAACCTGCCAAATCAAAGCAAAAGGAAATTGGAAAAGGGGACAGAAGCCCTGACTCCTACGTTTCTTTAGTAGGCCTCGGGCGCGGGTCGGAGGTCAGCCTGGTGGGGACACGTGGTCGGTCAGTGGAAGACGTGGGCTTGTGGGGCAGGGGTGCCAGTGTTTGAGTGTGAGGAGGGGGCTCCCAGACAGGAATGGGCTGGAGATGGGGAGGAGATGGGGATGGCCACCACGTGTTCGGCTAGGCAGTGCCCAGAATACTCACCGGAGCTTCCTGGAGGAGGTGGCATCCTGTCATAAGCTGATCCAGAATCTAACCTGGAGATGGTAAAGCCCCTCCTTCCTCCTCCTCTCAGCAGCCATGTGGCACCCATCTCGTCTCCCTCTGGAGGGTGCCTACCCCAGGAAGAATTGAGTTAGTACTGCTCCCGCCCTCTCCCAGCTTTTATCCTCAGAGAAACACATAACCTCATGGAGAAAGAAGCTTCTCTTGAAGTCTGGAACCCTAGGCTGGCAGAGCTGGACCTTCCACCTCCTTGCCACAGTCCCCACGCTCCCATCTTACAGAAGAGTTAACAGAGGCTCAGAGTAGATCACTGACTCTCCGTCTGGTATCTCCCTAATGTTCCATTTTCTCAGATTTCTGGGGAATTGGTAGGATGAGTTTGGGGTGGGGGGGATGGAGGTCAGGAGGCTGAGGGCATTTACATTTACTTGGACTTCTGGCTCTCCAATAGTGAAGCTTGTGGAGAGCTGACTGTGTATCATAGCTTCCCCATAATATCTGCTTCCCGTGGTCCACCGTGCAACAGGCCATCTCTCTCGGACACTGAAATAGTGCAGTGAGGCTGGAAGTGACCTCAGGGAGCATCTTCATCCCACTCTCCATCACCCCACTTCTCTGCTCCACTTTATTTTCAGAGGAGGAAACTGGGACCAGAAAGGGCCAGTGACTTGCCCATGATCACACAGCAGGTCCCCAGGAAGTCTAGTCTGCACTCCGTGCAACTTCTGTCTGTCTCCACCCAGCACTGTACCCGCACTTCCTGCCCAGCTGCCTCTCCGGTCCCTGCATCCCTGTCCCATACATCTGCTTGGCCTCCCACGTGCCTACATCAACTCCTCTCCTGAATTTTCAACAACAAAAAATGGCTGCCTAGATGCCACCCAGGCCCCAGAGATATTGGTAGGATCCACTATACAGCACTCGACAGTTTACGGTATGCCCGGGCAGCCATATTCTCAACTAGCTTTTTGTACCGTGTTGTGTGCCAAGTCCTATCATTGTCCCCATTTAACCCCAAAGAATTTAGGGGCGGTGTTAATACTTGCCCTCAGAATATTTTTGGAACTGGAGGAGGTGTAGGGCACTGGCTCTGGAGTTGAACTGCTTGGGTGTGAGTCCAGGCTCTGCCTCGTCCTGGCCATGTGTGACCTTGGGCCAGTCTCATGCCTGTAAAGGGGAGCTCATAATTGTTGTTATCATGGGGTTATGTGAGTTGATTCATTTCCAGCACAGAGGAGGGCTGCCAAAGAGAAAACTCCATAATATTAATACTCATCATTTTGATTGTTCGGGGGGCTTTTCTGCCTGTCCTGCTGCCTGGATAGCATTCTCCATTCATGGCAGGGGACTCATTTGCATGGCTTTTCCCCTCTGAGCTCCACTTCGTACAAATGTGAGAGAGGGCAGTGGGAGGTGACCAGGCATCTCTGTACTTCATGCTGGACCAGCTTCTACCACTTACCGTGTGAGCTGGGGAGAGTCACTTTCTCTGAGTCTCAGTTTCTTTATCTGGGAGATGGGGAGAGACCTCACGGTGCTGTTATGAAGAACAAATGAGAATGTCTGTACAATATTAGTAAGCAGTCATAATATTTATGGTGGGATTGCTGACCGGCAGGTGAGGAATTTGTCTGAAAATAAAGGAGTGGTCCCAAAGGGAGGGCTTCCTGGAGGCAACAGATCCCGGCTCCCAGGCCCCACACTGGCTCAGACAGCATCAGTGTCCTGGGCCAGGCCCATGTTGAGGAAGCGCTGGGCCCCCAGTGGTCTGGAGTGGCCCCCATTCCTGCCCCAAACTGGTAGGGCTAGTGGGAAGCAACACAGGGCAAAACCTAAAGTCACAGCAGCACTAACTGGGTTTTAAGTAACATTTGCTTCTAAGTACTTGTTTCTCAGAAGGAGGAGGGATGCTGGTGGTGCCATGCAAGCAGTTCATCATGTTTAAACCTTTCCCGCCCTCCCCTCGTACCTACCCCCTGCCCCTATGGAAAACCCAGCTCAGCCGAGGGCTGTGTTCAGGCTTGGGACTGAGTGTGGAAGGGGGGAGGAGAAGGCTCAGGAAGCCGAGCGCTCCTATGGGAGCACTTGAGGCTGCTTTGCCTTTCTCCCTCTCTCCTCTGCTTCTTGTACTCATTCATTCATTTGTTCGTTTGTTTATCCACTGGGTCGTTCACCACTTATGCATTCCTCCACTTGTCCATCCGCCCTCCCATCAGCCCCTCGGCACTCACTGAACACAACCTGATGTCAGAGCAAGTTCTAGCTCCCGCGTCATGGAATCGGCAAGTGCACCTGCGGTTCAGGGACTGCTGTCTGTTCAAGGTCCTGGCGACCTGTACCGCAGCCTCTGGAGACCGGCAGACCAGGTTCAAACCCATGTCTGAGCTCTTTCCTCCACTCCGTGCTCTTCCCTGATAATTCTGACTCCTCAGGGTCGTTGGATTCAGCTCGCCATCCCCGGGCCCATGCCCTCCTCTGGCCTTCTTCAGGCTCACTGCCTTTCCTGCCAGCCTCCTCCTAATTGGCCTCTCCCTCCTCTAATCCGCTTTAGGTGTGGCTGCCACCTTAACGTTGCAGTCTGGCTGTGTCACCGTCTTGCTCAAAAGTCGAGAGTGGCTCCCTATGGTTCGCTGAATGAAGCTCAGATTTTTAGTTCTGGCATCCAAAGCCCTCAGCTTGCTGCTTCTAACTTACTTCTCCGGTCTTATCTCTGTCTTCCCATTGATGCACACTACGTTTCAGAAAAGTGGGGCCATTTCCTCCTTCCCAACTACCCCACCAGACTTACCACCGTGAGGTGTTTGCTGACACTTTTCCCTCTGCTTGTGATGCTCACCATGCAATGGCCACACCATGCCCACTGGTACACATCTCACCTGTATTAAAGGCCCTATTAAGTGCCACTTGCCCCAAGACTCTTTCCCAGGTCCTGCCGCTCCCCTAGCTAGAATCATCTCTCTCTCCTCTGGGTCCCGGAGCACTTCACCTGAGCCTCAGTGAGGACCCACAGACTTAGCGGCATGGAAGTTATGGATATGTCTTGGAGTTCCTGGAGATATGCAGGATGGCTTGGCCTTCTGTGCTCCCAGCAGGCCTTGCACAAGCCGTGCATACAGCAGGTGCTTCGTTATCTACCAGTGCCCTCAGTTTCCTATTGCCCACATGCTCCTCTTCTGGAAAGGCAGCCTCCGGGGGTTTTGGAGAGGGCCCTGGCCTTGGAGGCAGTACAGTGCGCTGGCTAGCGGCACCAGCTGTGGGCAGACAGACCTAGGCCGGCTCCACTGACTAGCTGGTGACCTTGGATAGTTTACTTACCTGCTCTCACCTCAGTTTCCCCATCTGTACAAGGGGAGATATTGACGGTAGTGAGGTCACTGGAGTATGATGGTGCTAAATAACACGTGGGAGCCCCTAATCACAGCACCTGTCACTCCAGATAAACTCGTTCCACCATTGCCAGCGGCGTGGTCTCAGGAAATGAATCACTCTCCCAGGACTTGACTTTTTCATCTGTAAAATGGGAATAATAACCCCTGCTGGCTTGACTTGGGACATTACTGAGATCAGACGAGGTAGCTGTTTTGTGAGTCAGTGGCTGTGAATGGCAGAATCCCAGCTTGGTTGTTTAAACGAGGAATGTCATTGGCTCACATAAGCCAATCAGAGGAAGGCCAGACCAATGGATCTGGGCATCTGCTTTTAAGTTCAGTTTGTCTTTTTGTACACCTGACTTCATCTTGGCCAGTGAGAAAGCCTGCAGCTGTGGCCACAGGCAACTCTATCCACCTTCTGGCCTCATGACTGAACAGGAGAGAGGGCTCTCCACCAGCCTCCGCTAGAAAATACCTGGGGGGGGGGGGCTCTAATTGGATGAGCCTGGTCACATGATCGTCTGTGTAGCCAGAAGAGGCCGGAACGCAAGGTGCAGTGGGAGACGCAATTTACCGAGGCAGGGAGAAGATGTTCCAGACGGAGGGGACAGAGTATTGGGCGGACAAGTGGAATGGATGTCTCCTTCAGAGCCCGAAGCACTTCACACATCCATCCGAGTCGCGATAAATGAGCACTTCCTGTGTGTCTAGCATGGGGTGGGCACTGAGAAAATGAAGATGAGACGCTATCATTGCCCAGAGCGCCCCCTAGTCTAGCGAGGGACTTCTGTAAATTAAAATCGCCTTTACAAGAGCTGTAAAGTGGCGTTATTTCCATTCCTATTAATATATGACTTTGAAAGTCTGTGAGAATCTCTAGGCGTCTAGGGAGATGGGAAAAAAGGAATGGGAGATCAGGATAGGAAATCACAGAGGCCAAGAAATAGATCACTTAACAGTTTGTAACAGACCATTTTGCATGTAACTGTCTCATGCCGTCTTCACAACAACCTGTTAAAGTGTTCTGGAAAACCGACCTCCGCACTTCGGGGCCAAAGTATAAGGCGAAGACAGAGTTTGGGATATAGAGGAACCAGAGCTTTATTGCTTTGGGGGCAAAGGAGACCACACAGGCCATGGCCTTCAAAAACTGCAGGCCCTTTGGGAGGGAAGGGGCTGGGGTGGTTTATGGGGACTTACAGGATCTAGCCGGTTTTGGCCAGAATTGTGTAGGTGCTGCCAGCCTCCTTCATCACGTCTTGAGGGTGGTACCGGGTTCCTGAAACAAAAGGCTAAGAAGGGAGGAGGGGAGCTTTGCGAAAGAGAGGAAAAAGATTACTTCAGAATAGAGCTTCGCTGAAGCATTAGTGCAGCCATTTTGATTTTTGTTCAACTTCATGCTTTTAAGCGGTTTCAAAAGTAGGAAATATAATCTGCATTTTAGAGGTGAAGGAAGAGAATCTCAAAGAGGAAAAATGACTCCCAGAGGTCACCTGGTTAGAAAGTGGCAATGCTGGGATTTGAATCCTGGCTTGTCCCAGCGGCAATGCATGCTTTTTGCTCAGTCCCGCGAAGTGGGGGTGGTTGGCCAGTCCTTGCCTTAGAAATGTCTTCCACTCCTCCTCAGAGCGGCCGGAGCATGCTTAGGAAGAGGTTGGGGCTGACAGCTGGGAAAATCAAGAGTGGAATGAATAAGTGGCCAATAGAGAAAATAATTCAGTAGGCAGGACTGAAAGGAAAAGACCTCGCAGGGGTGTGTGTGGGGGGGGGGGGATCCTGTGCCTGAGTCCCCTCCTCCCTCTTCTACTTCGCCCTTTCTCATCTTCAACCTAACTCCAAGTGGCAGATTTATTAGTTTTAATTAACATCCCAAATGCTGGGAAAACGTCCAAATTCCAGTTCCCGGTATCACTGGGTTTCCACGGGAGGGGGAGCGAGGGGGCAGTGCCAGGAATAGCAATGGGGTGGGGTGGGGGAGGGACTGCAAGAGGGGTGGTCCTCCCCGCCTGGACCTGGCCTGGGACTCCTCTACCCCTCTTCCTCTGGCTCCAACCTGACCCAACCTTGCTGGAGCTGGGACAAGGCTGACTTTAGGGGAAGGGGAGGCCCAGCCCAGTGTGGGATTGTGGGGGTTGGGAGTACTTGGCTCTGGTCTCACCTCCCCTGCTTTGTGACCTTGGCCAAGCCCCTTAACTTCTCAGGGATGATCGTGAAATTCATCTGTGAAATGAACAGGATGATTCGAAGCCCCGTAAGAGTCTTGGCAGCTCTAATTTGTGATTCACAGTTTCTTGCAGATCTTCTAACAGCCTTGCTTTCTGGACTCCTTCCCTCCAGGGGAACTCCTTGGATTCCTCTGTTGGACTCTGCTCATCTCTTAGGGTGGTCTTCCAGTTTGGCATCTCCACTCCCAACCCAGATCCATTGCCTCCTCTTAGAGTAATGAGCACCCACCACCTACGCCTTTGATGTCTGTCAATACTGGGTTTGGCCTTGGCCCCATCAGCCCTTACTGGGCAGGCGTCTCAAGCAAGTCTGCACTTCTGTTTCCTCATTGCACAGTAGGGATGACAATGCTTGCTTCCATGGGGTGCGTGTGTATGAGGTTGGGGTGGGGGTAGAGGTGGTGGAAATTCAGCGAGGTAATGCCAGTACAGTGCTGGGTACATTGATAAATCTGGGACCCACCCGTGACCACGGCTGGGAGCTACCCATGGGCCCTTTCCCTTTGGGCAATGCACAGAGGGAGGGGCTGCTGTAATTAGCGGACCAGCAACCACTGCTGTAAGAAATTCTAGTCCCTGGCAGAGACCAATTTGTAGGGAGCTCTTTAGATTCCAATTCGACCCTTCGCCTGCAGAGCAAGCCCCTCATCCTTAGCTTGGCACTCTTTCATGCTGTGCTAAGATCATGCAAAATTATTCAACTAAAATCATCCAGCAGGAAAAGCAACCGAGCAATCACAGTTTACTGCTGAGAAGCCATGGCCTTAACCCAGGCTGGGCAGCAGGAGCTCAGCGGGGCTGAGAGGCCAGCTTGTTTCAGTGTTTTCCAGAGATGGGAATGCAGGCCCCGCTGGGCTCCTCTCCCCCAGCAGGTGCTTAGCAGTGAGCCCCAGGACTGAGTAGCCAGACAGTCTGGATTCACCTCAGCACCAGGCCTTGTGGGTGTCTCCAGCCAAGGACCCAGGCCTTTCTGAGCCTCTGCTCTTCCAGCTGGAGTTGCTGGTATAAGTTAAGGAGTTTGTAGCTCACAGCCATTGTTCCTGGGCCCAGAGAAGCATGTCCCCTCTCGGGGTCTTGAGGGAAATGGGGAAAAGAGATAGAGAAAGAAATGAGGGTTGAGGGTGAGAGAGCAGGAAGGAGGAGAAGGAGGACAGGTATAGGAGGATATCCAGGATTATTGTCCATGGGAGCACAGTTAGGCATCTCTGGTTGCTATGCCTTGCTTATAGGGTCCTTACTCCAAATTTGTGTGTATCACTCTACCCCCACCTGGAATACAGTGGAGACCCAGAGGAGCCTTGGCTATAAATGTGCTCACCTTTCCACCCCTTCCTTCTTTCAACTGACCACCCATCCAGCCATTCATCAATTTACCTACCCACCCACCTATCCACCCACCCACCACTCATCTACTCATCCATCCATCCATCCATCCATCCATCCATCCATCCATCCACCCAACTATCCACCCAGTCACCCACCCACTCATCCATCCATCCATGCATCCACCCACCCATCCACCCACCCAACCATCCACCTATTCACCCACCCACCCATCCATCCATCTATCCAAGCATCCATCCACCCATCCACCCACCCACCCCTCCACCTACCCCTCCACCTACCCAAACACCCATCCATCCATGCATCCACCCACCCAGCCACCCACCTATCCACCCACCCTTCCTTCCACCCACCCATCCGTCCATCCATACATGCATCCACCCACCCAACCATCCACCTATCCATCCGTGCATCCATCCACCCAACTATCCACCTACCCACCCACCCTTCCTTCCACTTACCCATCCATCCATCCATGTGTCTATCCACCCACCCATCCACCTATCCAAGCATCCACCCAACCATCCATCCACCCACCCACCCAACCACCCACCCAACCACCCATCCATCCATGCATCCACCCACCCAGCCATCCACCTATCCACCTATCCACCCACCCTTCCACCTATGCACCCACCCACCCATCCATCCACCCACCCATCTACCTACCCACCACCCACCCACCCATCCATTCAGGCATGCATCCACCCACCTGTTCATCCACCCAACCGTCCACCTATCCACCCACCTATCCACCATTTATAATGTTCACATTCCATAGCAGGCTTTTTGCAAAGGAAAAAGAAATGAGAAATAAAATGCTAAAGTCTTCAAAACCAAGCTCCTCCCCCATCAAACCTGCCCTTTCCTATCTTGGATTTTGGCTCTGCCATCCACTGAGTTGCCCCAGCTGGAAACCTCAGCCTGTTCTCCACAGCTTTGCCTGCTCCCTCGCCAGCCCCTCCCCCCAGCTCTCATTCTTCCTTTCAATCCATTTCACCTTCCATCACCCTGACTTCCTTTGGTGATTTCTTCTCCCTTCCATTCATCAGCACCACCACCTCCTGGCCAGGGCAGGAGGGAGCCAGATGCTGGGAAGAGACTGACTTCCTTTCTTGATTCCAGGCCAGCACTGGGCATGGGGGGCAGAATAAAGAGATGTGGAGTCAGACAGGCCTGTTTCTAAGCCTGCCTCTGCCACTTGCCAACAGTGTGACTTTGAACAAGTTGCTTCAACTCTGAGCCTCAGCACTCAATCAGACATTGAGTGCCAGGTGCCCCTGCAGTACCTGGCACACAGTAGGGGCTCCACCTTCCCATCTTCTCCTTTCTCCCTGTCCTCTCCACAGGTATGTGCTTCCCAACTGTCATGTCGCGGAGGGGATGCTGGGTTAACCATCCCAGGACTGGCACAGGCAGAGGACCGGAAGTCACATCAGAGCTTGTGACAGAAGGAAAGTAGAAACTCTGCTTGGCTTCTGGGTTCTTACTTTTTTTTTTTTTTTTTAAGGGAAATGCCAGAACTGAACAAAAGTCTTTCTGGCAGGGATGGGGGATAAGCCTGGAGAACCCCAGGACTCCCCACAGATCTTTGCGCAGGAAATCCCAAAACTCCATTTCCAAGGCAGGCACAAAGAGGCTCCCCCTAGTCACAGTGCCTGGGGCTTGGTGGAAGGAGGACACCACCACTTCCCTGGAATGAGAAGGAAGGAAACAGCACCCTGCAAAGGTGTGTCCAGGTGCCTCTGATCCCTACTCATCACCCCTGCACACATAGATTCCCCCAGCAGAATTTTTTTCCTGCTGGTTTAAGATTCTAGACTGTTACGGCTTGATGGGTTCAGTCCTCTACTTTACAGATGAGGAAACTGAGATCTGAGAGGGGAGTGGAATTGGAAACATGCCTCTTGCCTTCCAGTTCAATGTTCTTCTTTCCCTTGAATTTCCAGGTGAGTGGACTTGGTACAGGATAGAAAAATGTCCTCCCATAAATGCCAGGATGTGGTTTTCCTGAGCAGGGAGGGAGGAGCTGGCATGGGGATGGGTGGCTTCTGGCAACATCTTATTTCCTGGGGCCTGAGAGGTGGTTTCCTGGGTGTTCACTTTATATAACTCATTAAGCTCTACAGTTATGGATTATTCACTTTTTGGTATTTGTGTTATATTTCACAATAAAAAAGGGTTTAAAAACCTCAATAAATCTCACTGAAATCAATTACACATACAAAAGGAAAGCTAAAGAGGCTTCAGGTATAAAGAAGACCCCATCCAAGTTCCTCTCCTGGTAGGCGATCTGTGCCCAGTTACCCTCCTTGGGAAACAGGTATGGCTGCCCTCACCCCTCACCCTTGCCATCCAGGAAAGTGAGTTCCAGGGATTGGGTCAGGACATTTGCTAAGGGCCCCCATTCTGCTTCAGGAGGGTGATTATCGTGGCTCCTGGATTATGGGTCGGGTGAGGGTGCCATGAGGGCATGTTTGTAAATGCCATCCCTGGCCTCACCCTCACGGCCATGCCTTCTTTAAGAACCCTCTGCACTTCTGATCTTTCAGAGCAGCAGTTGCTAGAAGTCTGGTAGCCGGGGTCCTCTCTGGGTTCTACTTTCCTTTTCTGTAAAATGGGAAGATTGAGAGGAGGTAAAACATATCTTTTGGGAGTATTCCCAGAAACGCCTAGATTCTGTTCACCACAGGGAAATATGTCACCCAGAGATGTCATTTGACTTTCCCAAGGTCACACAGCATCCAGTGCAGCCCTGAATCGAAGACCTTATTCCCAGAACTTCTCAGGGAAGCGTACCTCCCTCCTTCCCTCCTCTCCTATGCCCTTGGCCTGGACCCTGGTGGGGCACAGGGCAGAATTCTGCCTGAGAAGCAGCATTGCTCTCTTCTGTCCCTGATGATGCAGGGCTGGCTCTGAGCGCTTGTGACTTTTAGATTTCCTGAGATTTAAGGCCAGGCTGGCTGGTGGCCTCCACCTCTCCAGGCTGTGGGCGGGAGGAGGGGGTATGATTCATCTCTCCTCTCCTGGTGCTTAATAAGAACATGGCTATAAATGTAACCGGGCCGTTTATGAGCTCTGCTGGCCTGCCTCTGGAAGTCAACCTCACAGTTGGCTCCCGGCCTGGCCCAGCCAGTGTTGCTTCTCCCTGTGGAAGAAAAAGGGGGTTCCCTCCTCTGGCCCCTCTGCCCCTGGGGACCAGGAAGCCTCATGGAGTCGGGGTGAGAGGGGGCAGCTTTTCTTGGACATTATTAATTCAGTTATGATTATTAATTTGTTCAGCGTTTGCTAAGCACCTACTAGGTCTATGAGGCACAGCGCTAGGGCCTGGAGACACACTGATGGGTAATTTCCAGTTTTGGCCCATAGGGGTTACTGTATCTGGTGGAGACCCACAAGAGGTCAGATAATGACTACTCCTGTGATAAATGCTCTGACAGCCATCAGCACGGGGCTGTGACCTGCTGCAGGGCGGGGTGGCCAGGAAAGAGTCCGTGAGGGAGATGACTGCAGAGACCAAGGGTGGGGAGGGGCTGTCGGGTTTGGGTGGGGAAAGGGGTATTCCAGGCAGAGCGAGTAGGTTTAGAGAATAATGGTTTCAGGTGATAGGGAAGGAGGGGTGGGGGAAGGTGTTAACTGGAGGCCACTGGGGCAGGGCCACACCTGGGGGCCTGGCTTTTATCCTGAGGACCAAGAGGGGCCTCTAAAGAGTTTTAGAAAAAGACGGGAGGGGGGGGTCGCCTGGGTGGCTCAGTCATTAACAGTCGCTAAATGTCTGCCTTGGGTTCAGGGTGTGATCCCAGAGTCCTGGGATCAAGCCCGCATGGGACTCCCTGCTCCACTGGGAGCCTGCTTCTTCCTCTCCCACTTCCCCTGCTTGTGTTTCCTCTCTCGCCGGCTGTCTCTCTCTCTCTCTCTGTCAAATAAGTAAATAAAATATTGAAGAAAAAAAAAGAAAAGAAAAAGATGGGGGAAGCAGGCACCTGTGAGGTGTTCACAGGAGTGCCTTAGAAAGATCTCTCTGGCCGGTACACAGTCAGCTCCCGCTCACCATCGGATGGTATCACCTTGCTCAGAATCTCCATGCCACCATGCTTGCAATAGTCCCACATCCTCATGTGACTTGCAAGGCCTCGGGTGACGTGGCCCTGGTTTCTTGGCCTCCTCCATCCCACTGTTCCTGTGGCCGCTTGGACCCGCTAAGGAGGTCCCCACTTCAGAGCCCTGTCCTTGCCTCACAGGTTGTCTGCCTCCCTCAGTTAGTTCTCTGTTCAGATATCATCTGTTCAAGCTGGCCTCCCTGACCATCCTTGGGGAACCCCTAACTCTGCTTTCTTTTTCCCCAAAGCACTTATCTCTTCCACATGAGGTTTTATTATAGATGATGCATTTATTGAACCGTACTTGGTTTCCCTAGCTCATAGGGAGGCCCCACAGAGGCAGAAATGCTCTCTGTCCTGTTTCGGATCCCAGCAGCTGGAACATGTCTGGCTTGTGGTTCACTTCAGATATTTGTGGGTTGAAATAATGGTTGGGTGGATGGTGGTCAGGCCAAGGTCAAGGTCAGGAGGCATCTCAGGAGAACATGAAGGTTGTTGGAACCTCTCTGAGGGCTCCCTGGGGGCTCAGGAGGCTGCTCCTCCCTGATGGGCTCTGGCAGAGCTGAATTCTGCAACAACAGTCCTTCTCCTTCCACACGCACATGCTACACACAGAGTCCTCCCCTTCACACACACAGCCCTCCTCCTTACACACAAACACACACACACACTCCTCCCTTGTACACACACAGAGTCCTCCCCTTCACACAGAGTCCTTCCCTTTATACACGCTCATGTGCACACACACGCTCTAAAAACTATTTTATTGTCTTTACTGTGTTTGATCTTCACAATTCCCCTCTATTTTGATGGATGCAAAAAGAGGATGATGCTCTTTCTAGGGCTATATAGAGGATGAAATGAGTTAATATATGGAAAATGTTTAGATCAGTGCCTGGAAATGGTAGCCCTCTAATACCAGCTTTTTATTTCGAAGGCAATGAGAGGTGAAGCGACTCATCCAAGGTCACACAGCTAAGAGGTGTGGGAATGGGAGGGGCTCATACCAGGTCTCCTGACTCTTCAACCAGTGACCTTTCCACTTCACCTTGTTGTTGCTCCCACAGAATTCTCTCCTCTCTCCCTCCCCATCCTGACAGTTGGGTGTGACTAAGCAGTCTTAGGCCCTGTACACACTGCAGAGGGTTCAGCTGATCCACAGAAAATCCCATACGCTCACCAGGAGTTGTCCGCATGCTAAGTTCCAAACCCCAGGTATCACAAAGGGCTTCTTCAGTCCATAGGAACCTTCTAGCTGTGAGTTCTTGAGGTCTGCCCTAAAGGTGGGTTTCTGTAATGCCTGGCTACTGGATGACTGCATGAAGGAGGGAGATGGAGAAAACCAGTTAGACATCCTGTTTTCAGCTGTGAAGACCAGGACTGACTGGCCTGGGAACCTGCCCAGCCAGTAAGCACACTTGTGTGCCAGACCACTCCACTGTCCCCCAGCTGGCCTCCCTCCATCCCTCCTTGCTCCCCGAGACTGCCGTGCTTCCTTCCCTACTCACTGTCACCATTCCCTTTTCTTTTGACCTTTCTCTAATGAGTTCAGAGTTTCTCCATCTGGGGGAATAACTCACACCATATTGCTGGCCTCTTGAGTGCTTTGGGCTGTCTCTGTTTCACAGAGGGGCAGCACGAGGTCTACAATGTTGAGACCCACATGGTGAACTGATCAATGATAAAACGCATACGTCTGGCAGGGGAAACAGGGGAAGCAGGGGAAGATCCCCACCTGGACCTGCTGACTTCTGGTTATGCAATTTTGAACAAGCTTTGGAACCTCTCTGAGCCCCAATTTCATCTGCAAAATAGGAAGAGTAATACTTACCACATTGGTTTGTTTCGTTTTGATTTTTGAAGGTAGAGTGAGACAACAAGCATAAATCACACACACAGTGCCCGGCGCTAATAAATGCTCTGTATATGTTAATTCTCGCCCTTCCACAAATATAGAAGAGGGAGTCGAGTTGGGGCAGGGGGGAGGGGCGTGAGGGTGGTGAAAAACTAAACAAAACAGAAAACCCCGCAAAAGACCCAGACTCCAGGAGCAGTCCAATCAATGCGACTGCAGAAGCAGACCATGTTATCATTGCTTAACCAATTTTGCAGAGAAAAAAAAAATCAAAGGATAGCTACAAATGAAAAACAAACAGAGCAAAACCAATACTCATTTATCTAGAACTAGTTTGCTGTCAGAGGAGGGGCAAGTCCCTCTACCCAAGGACCTGTCGATTCCAATTGTGCAGAAAGATGACAGGCAAGAGATGCACTCTCTTCCTCAGCCCTGGACAATGAGGGAGAAGGGAAGGAGGGAGTTCAGCCAAAGAAGCAAGAGGGGGGGCCCAGGCAGCCAGGATGATAGAGATGTCAAGCTGCTTCTGTGGAATACTGTGTGAGCTTCCCTCATCCAGCTGCAGTAGCATTGCTCAGTTTGCAAAGACATTTCTCATTTTGCCCAAAGGCCCAGAAGGTTCCAGAAAAGCAGAGCCACATACTGGCTGAAGTGTAAACCCCCGGGCAGGGCTACCATGAACTGCTGGGCAAGTTGTTTACAGCACAAAGACTCCCAGGCTAAAGGACATGTGGGAGCTGAAATCCAATGTGTTTTCCCTTAGGGTCCTGGTCTGATGGGGTGACCTGGGATATCCTTCCTAACTCTGGAGGTCAAGGCATTTTATAACCAGCTCTGGACTCTTTGGAATGTCCAGCCTGTGGGACTTCTCTGCTGGGCCCGATTGGAACCAGGGGCATCATTGGGGAGCAGTTTTGCTCCTGGCTTTGGCTCCAGGCTGCCTGGGGGATTCTGGTGCTGCCACTCCCTTTCTATGTGACTTGGAGAAGTTAGGTATATGCAATAAGTATCCATATATAAGCCAACTATAACCTAAATGGATGAACATAAAGAGATACTGGTAAGGTTCCACATTCTCCTTGAAGTGATAAAATAATGATTCTAAGTAGACTGTGAAAAGTTAAGCATGTATAATTTAATTCCTAGAGCAATCACTAAAGAACATTTAAAAAAGTTATACAAAGAGATATAGTAAAAAGAACTATAACTAAAATAGAATACAAAAAATGTTTACCTAACCCAAAATAAGTCAGAAAAGGAGGAAACAGAGAAACAAATGAAAAAAGAACAGAAGGATTAAACAGGAAACTGATAAAATGGTAGATTTAAATCCAAACATATCAGTAGTTACATTAAATGTAAATGGTCTAAACACACACATTTAAATGTAGAGATCATCAGAATGGATTAAAAAAACACAACTCTGACATAGATATGTGCTGTCTACAAGACACTGACATCATATATATATATATAGATGTAGATAGGTTACAAGTAAAAGGGTGGAAGAATATACGCCATGCAAATACTAACCAAAAGAAAGCTTGGTGGCTTTATTAAGATTAAAGTAGACTTCGGAAAAAGAAAATCATCAGAGATAAAATGGGTTTTTACATAATGATAAAAGGATCAATTCATAAAGAGGACAAATTCTAAATGTGGATGCACTTAACAACAGCTTCAAAATACATGAAGCAAAAACTAACAGAACTGAAAGGAGAAATAGACAAATCTGTAATTGTAATTGGAAATGTCAACACTCCTTTCTCAGTTATTGATAGAATTAGTAGACAGAAAATCAGTAGACGTGATTCAATCAACTGGATCTAATAGGCATTTGCAGAACACTTAACCCAACAAAAGTAAAATATATATTCTTTTCAAGTGCACGTAGAATATTCACCAAGCTAGGGGATATTCTGAATTAGAAAACAAATATTAACAAATTTTAATTGAAGTCATGCAAAGTATATTCTCTGAACATAATGGAACTAAACCAGATCAGTAATGGAAAGATAACAGGAAAATCTCCAGACACTTTGAGTCAAAAAACATTCTTCTAAATAATCCATGAGTCAAATAAGAAGCCTCAAGGGAAATTAGAAAATATTTTGAACTGAATGAAAATGAAAACACAACATATCAAAATTTGTGGAATGTAGTGAGGCAGTAGTTAGAATTTGTGGGATGTAGTAAGGCAGTAGTTAGAATTTATAGCATTAAACACTTATATTAGAAAAGAAGAAAGGTTTCAAATCATTAATCTTAGATTCCATCTTAGGAAACTAGAAAGGGAAGAGCAAAATAAACCCCAAGCAAGCAGGCGGAAGATAGAGCACAGAAATCAACGCTATTGAAAACAGAAAAGCAATTTTAAGAATCAATGAAACCAGAAGCTGGTTCTTTGAATACATAAATAAAATTGATAAATCTCCAGCAAGACTGATAAAGAAAAAAGAGAGAGAGAGAGAAGACAAAATTACAAGTATCAGGAATGAAAGGAGGGCTATCACAACAAACATTAAAAGGATGTTAAGGGAATAATACGAACAACCCCAGGCACATAAATTTGACAACTTAGATGAAACGTACAAAAACCACAAACTACCAAAACTCACCCAAGATAAAATAGATAACCTAAATAGTCCTATAATTCATAAAGAAATTGAATTTGTAGATTAAAAAAATCTTCAAAAAAGTAAATCTCCCAGTCAAAATGATTTCTCTGGCAAATTCTTCCAAACGTTTTAAAAAGAAATAACACAAATTCTACACAATCTCTTCAAGAAAACAGAGGAGGAAGGAATACTTCCCAATTCATTTTATGAGGCCAGCATTATCCTAACAACAAAACCAGATGTAGAAAGCACACAAAAAGAAAACTATAGATCAATTTCCCTCATGAATATAGATACAAAATTTCCTAACAAGGTATTAGCAAATTGATTCCAGCAATACATAAAAAGAATAATACACCATGACTAAGCTGAGTTTATCACAGGAGTGCCAAGTCAGTTAAACATTTGAAAATTAATCAATGTCAGCCACCATATTACCAGTCTGAAGAAGAAAAACCAGATAATCATATCAACTAATGCAGAAAACACATTTAACAAAGTTCAGTAGTGATTTATGAGACAAACTCTCAGGAAACTAGAAACATAAGGGCATTTCCTAAACCTGATAACAGATATATATATATATAAAAAACCCCAAACAACCCTACAACTAACATCATACTTAATGGTGAAAAATATAATGTCTCCCCCTAAGATCAGCAACATGTCAAGGATGTCCACTCACCACTGGAAGTTTTAGCTGATGCGACCAAGAAACAAAATAAACAAAGGCATACAGATTGAAAAGTAACAAAATAGAACTGTCCCTATTCCCAGACCAAATGTTTGTCTATGTAGAAAATTCTAAGGAATCTACAAAAATAAAAACTCCTACAACTAAGTTGCAGTTTGGCAAGGTCACAGGATACAAAATCGACACAGAAAGATCAATATTTCTACATACCAGCAACAAATAATTGGATATCAAATTTAAAAACAGTATCATTTACAATAGCTCCAAAAATATGAAATACTTATATATAAGGTTAACAAAACACATTAAGAATTCTGCATGCTGAAAACTACAGAATGAAGATGAAAGAAATCAAAGAAGCCCTTTCAGAAGAAAGCATAGGAGAAAACTTCAGTGACTTTAGGCTAAACAAAGAATTCTTAGTTATGACATCAAAAACATTATGTATAAAATGAAAATTTGAAAGTTGGATTTCATCAAGATGAGAAACCCTTGCTAAATGAAAGGCACTGCTAAGACAAAACATAGGCTGGGAGCAAATATTTGCAAATCCCCCATCCATCCACTTGTATCCATAATATATAAAGAACTCTCAAAAGTCAATAATAAGAAACTGACCCAATAAAAAATAGGCAAGAGATATTTCATCAAAGAGAATATATAGATGGCAAGTTAAGCACATGAGAAGATGTTCGGTATCATTAACTACTAGGAAAATGCAAATTAAAACCACAATAAGATCTCATTACCCACCTTTAGGATGGCTAAAATAAAAAATACTGACAATAACAAGTGGGGATGAAAATGCAGAGAAAGTGAAACTCTCATGCATTGCTGGTGGGAATGCAAATGGTACGGTCAACCCAGAAAACAGTTTGGGAGTTTCTTATTAAACGCATATGTCATACAACCCAGCAGTCCTGCTCTCAGGTATTTACCCGAGACGAAAGAAGACTGTAGGTGAGCGTTTATAACAGCTCTATTTATAATCACCCCAAAGTGGAAGCAACCCAATTGTCCTTCAGCGAGTGAATGGATGTGTATGTCCATGCAACAAGATACTCCTCAGCAATAAAAAGGAATGAAGTATGGACACACATAGCACTCTAGATGCATCTCAAAGTCATTATGCTGAGTGAAAGAAGCCAGTCTCACAAGGTCACATGTTGTATGGTTCCATTCACGTAACATTCTGGAAGAGGCAAAACTATAGTGATAGAGAACAGATTTGTGGTTGCCAAGGGATGAAAGTGGGGAAAATGTGGAAGTCCACGGGGGCAGCAGGAGGGGCTCTTCCCTGGTGATGGAACTGCTGTGTTGCCGTGGGCACGTGAATCTATGCAGGCATTAAAATTCATGGAACTGTAATCAAACAGAAGTCAATTTATTCTATGTTAACAAATACTTTTTTTTTTTTTAAAGGAGATGGGTCGGGGGAAGAATTAAAAGGATATCAGTACCTTGGCAGGCCAGTGTGCGGTCGGCCCTAGGGATGGAAGAAATCGAGTTGCAGAAGCAGGGGTCCAACCACCTCTCCCTGGCAGGAGGTCCCATTCCAGAGCCAAGCCTGGGAGGTCCTAGGTTTTATGTCATATGAACACAGTTTCTGTTTTGATCATCACTTCCCATTGTCACCATCCCATCTGGTCCAGCTTGAGAGCAATGGGAAATCCATGTTTATCTGATTTTACACATTAAAAACATCGTTCAACCCCTCAGGGACATTTATCTCCTCCCTCTCGCCTTCCTTTTGGGGAAACTTCCCCTGCTGCTCCAGCCACAGTTGCCTGTGTTAGAAACCAGGTGGCATTTTGGGGCTTCCTTTCTCACCCGACCTCTGTAAGTCAATTAGAAGTTCCTTAATATATTTTGAATCTCTATGGCTATCTTGCCTAACCCAGGCTGCAATCCCTACCTCCCCAACTCCAGCCTCTCACTGCTCTTCCCTCTCTGGTCCTGCGGGCCCCATCCATCCACGCCCGAGCCAGGATGCTCTTCCTGGAGCACACACCTCACTTCCCTGCTTAAAGCCACAGCAGCTCCTGGTGGTGATGGGGTGGGGGGGAAGGGGGTGGAGGAGATGGGGGGTTGGGGACACAATTTCTTCCTTAGCCTGGTCATGTGGGGTCTGGCTCCTTCCAACCTTGGTTTACTTGCAGGCTCTCTAGCCAATGCCTCTCTTTCTGGACGTCAGAGCCCCATCCATTCCTCCCATCCAGAGTTCTGTCCCCACTGTTCCCTGTGCCTGCAATTACCTCTCATCCCCTTTGCTTGGCTAATTCCCACTTTTCTTTCAGTCCCATCTTGGACATCTCCTCCTGGAAGTTTTCCTTGACCTCATCCTACGAGGGATAGCTCATGTACCTGTAGTGTGATTTTTAAGCTTTTCATTGTCAGGGCATCCCTTTCAAAAGACATCCATCTAGAACACATTGCCAGCTGTATGACCCAGCAACTAGCAAACAACCAGATGAGGAACTCGGCTGCCCTCCCTCATGAAGACACCCCCCCTCCAGAGTTGGCCAGGCTCTGCCCTGTGGCTGATGGCTCAGAGTCCCCGCTCTGGGCAGCAGGGCGGGCGGGGGGTGGGGGTGGGGAGATACCAGTGCCCCTCTGCATGGCAAGCCGTCCATGGCCATTTATGTAGCTTTATGTAGCAGAATTCCAGATTGAGCCAGAAGCCCGAGGTGCCAGTGTGGGCTTTCCCACCTGACCTGGGATAAAGCACCACCCCTCGCCAGACCTCAGTTTTCTATCTCTGGGATGGGACGTGTGAAACCCCCCCAGCCGGGGTCTCAGAGGGCCTGGTTGACAGGTCCTAAAGCTGGGTGAGAAGCTGCAGCCTTGGCTCAGTGGGATGACCCAGAGGACGGGCCGCCAGGGCTGCACATGCCCTCTCTGAGCAGGCTCAGCCAAAGCCATGCAAGGTGAAGGCATGTTTGTGGGACGGCTGAATACCCTCTGCCCCCCTTCTCTCACACCCCCTCTTAATTGCAGGGTGGGCAGCTGCCATCTTCCCCCTCCTTCCCTCACCCGCGTTTTGTTCAAACCCCTAATTTGTCAGTCAAGGAAGCAACAGCGCATTAGCAATGGGTGGGACGTGCCAGGCAAAAATGTGGCGTTCGTTCAGCCTGGGGCCCGAGTGGGGAGGGGCACCGAGTTATTCCCCTGCCTGCGGAGTGGGAGATTGGGGTGGTGCGTCTCCCCTCACGCCCTTTCATTTCTTCACCTGGAGAGTGTGCTTCCGAATGGAGGCAGGCCGCGGGCACGCAGTGGGTGCTTTGCTTGCCTCTGACAGTTGCCATTAATAAAACATGACATTAAATCGGAGCTCGGAGGGAATAATTGGAGACATTTATCACGTCTGCAGCCAGAGAGGGGGCTGGCTCACCGGCATGGAGGCTGGTGACCAGGCACTGAGGGGTGAGCTGAGCGCCTAAGGGCCAGGGGTGTATGTCGGGGTTGGGGGACGGACATCGGGAAGAGTTAGATTCTAGGTTTGACACTTCTGACCCACCCACCCACCCCCAGGGTTTTTAGCAGCTTTAAGGACCATCCCTTTGGCCTAAATAGAGGCCAGGAGGCCAGCTCTGCTGCCAGACAAGAGGCGTTGGAACCCTGACCCCACTCCTTACCACCTGGGCAAGTTCTCTAATTTCCCGAGGCTCGGTTTTCTCACGTGTAAAATGGAGGCGGTTAGTAATGCTTACATCCAGGGCTTTTGTAGAGATGATGTGAGCTCATCAGTTACCTAGCACACAGGAAGGGCTCAGGACACATTAACTGTTATTTTATCAGTTGAGCTGGCTGAGGGAAGCATGGAGCACAGGATGGGTGCACCCACTTCCGAGGTGAAAGCTCACTGTTAGGAAGTGGGGAAAGCGTGTGCTGCATCCTCAGACAGACCATCTGGGCAGTTTCAACCCTGACCACTCGGCACCTTTCTCCCTGTGAGGCTGTAGACAGGTCATACAACCTTCATGACCCCCTCACGGAGCTGTTTTAAGGGTCCTGTATGAGTGGATGTATAGCTTCTAGCTCAGAGCTTGTCACACTGTGGGACTCACTTGCTTAGGTGTGAAGAGTCTGGCTCAGGCTCAGCAGGCTCCAGGGGTTCAAATGATACCACTTAGAGCGGACTGCCTTCCAGCCCCACATCCTAACCTCTGTCCGTACTCATGCGCTTGGTAACAGGACTTTGCTGCTCCTTCCACTTAAGGGGTGAAGTGGATTTCAGTTCCCCTTGACTCTGGGCTGTGTGACTTATTTTGGCCCGTGGAAGGGGCAGAGTGACAGTGTGAGTGTTCTGAGTCCAGTCCTTACAAGACCTTGTGTGTTTCGGCTTGCTTTCTTGCCCCTTTGCCCTTCTATGCGAAGGACTTTCTAGCCTGCTGGCCCACGGAGGATGAGAGCCCTGTGTTACAAAGTCAGCCCAGCCGCTACTGTTCCTGCAGTGGAGTGGCCCCGCTGAGCCTGCCCCCGGTTTGCTCATGTGCAGGAAGAGAAGCTTACTGGGTATGCTGCTGCAGTGTCGTGCTTGGCTATTGCACGTAAAATCTACCTGATACACCAGGAGCACGCCCTCTCCATCTCTCAGTCTTCTTTCTCAAGAAGGTGCTGCCTGTACTGTGGCAAGTTGACCACCAACATATCCAGCTTACCTTCAACAGCTATGACACCCCAGAACAATCCCCAGCAGGTCCTATAAAAGTCCGGGACCTGACTCTAATTGACTCAGATTAGGTCAAATGTTTATCCTCAAACAATCATTGTGACCAGAGGTGTGGAATTCTTTGGTGGGCCTAGGTCACATGCTTACCCAGGAAGCTGGGGCCTGGGGTCAACCTAGAGCTCTCCATCAATCCACATGGACTGAGAGGTAGGAGAGGTCATTCCCCGAAGGAAATCAGGCTGGCCTTATCAGAACAGGGAGGAATGGATGGTAGGCAGGCAAGAGCAACAGATGTTCACTACGGGAAGGCAGGGAGGACATAATTACATGCTCCGGAAGGAGAATTTATGGGTATTGATGGCTGATTGAATAAGCAGAACATGACCCCCAGGGTTTCTAACTGGTGGAGGACGGATGAGGTCATCTGCAAGAAGAGACCGAGCTGTGAACAGAGGAGAGGGAAGACTTCGGGGCACAGAATCCCCATGGCTTATTTGGAGGGGAAAACAGTAATCCAGTCTGGCTAGATTGGAGATCTTCATTTGTGTTTAATTTTAGGTTTCAGAGAAGTCCCAAGAGAAATGGAGCATTTCACATTCAACAGACCTCCCTGACTATGTGTTTTTAGGACGAATGTAGGTTATTCCAGAAGGCTTGTCCCCAGAAGGGCATACTTCCATGGAGGAATCCACACCTTGAGAAGGGGTAGGTAGGTCCCCTCCTGCTCAGCAGAGTCTTTGGGGATAAGCCAGGATGTCAAAGATCAGTCCTGATGCCCAGAGAAAAGTCCCCCTGGCTCCGGGGGTCAGTTAGAATGGTGGGGTACTGAGATGGGGGTCTGGACACCAAGCTGGACTTCCTTCTCTCAGCAAAGCTCAGGCTGGATTCCAAAGCTGAGAAGCTGTCTCTGAAATGTGAGCGGTAAACACGTCTACCATGTTGCTTTCAAACGTAGATGGACTGGACTTGATCTTCCGGGATCTCCCAGGAGATCACACAGTGAGAAGATGGCCATCTGCAAGCCAGAAGGAGAGGAAACCAAACCCTGCTGCCACCTTGATCTTGGACTTCCAGGCCCCAGCACTGTGAGAAAAGAAATGTTTATTGTTTGAGCTACCTAGTCTGTGGCAGTTTGTTGTGGCGGCCCAAACAGAGGACTCTGGGAAAGAGAGTGGCAGTAACCTGGGCCAGGTGTTTACCAAGTATCATTCCGTGTGACCCTCAAGTGACCTCCTGGAGGAGGGGTTATCATTCTCACTTCCCAAGTGAGGAAACCGAGTCCTGGTGGCTGGGTCCGTCCGACTCTTTCCACATTGGCGTACTCCAGACCCAAACTCCTGACAGCTTATGGTTCTGACCGAGGAGGACCTTGGGGACCTTCGTGGTATCAAGGAGGAGGGGATGGACCTCCTTCAACCATTTAATTTCCTAAAGAATTGCACCAGGTAGATACTGTTGTCCCATTTTATCGTTGGGGAAACTGACGTTTGGAGGAACTCAGTGTCTTGCCCATGGCTCCATGGCTGTTAAGAATTTGAACCCAAGCCTCTCTGATTACAGATCCTGCATTTTGGACCGCAGACCCAGAAAACCCCTTGTGGAGCATGCCCCCCAACAGATGGGAGCCCGCCTCCTCCAGACTGATGCTACTCTCTCAATATCCCTTAAGGAAAACGGCAGCGGGCACCACGACACGTGCAGTGCCAGTTCCGTCAGAAGCCACGGGGTAATGCGAGGACGATCTCAGGGTGCGCCGGCTCAGAGAGTAAGTGGCCCCTCGCCCTGTCTTTCCTGGATCTCCTCTTCCTCTCTGGAAGTCTCTGACTCTGACCCAGCCCCGTGCTCTTGGTGGCAGACCCCTGCTCACCGTCCCTGTTACTCTCCCCGTTGTCTACCAGGCCCCAGCCACTCTGGTCTTCAGAAAGTCAAGCCTCTTCCCCTCTTCCCTGGCCTTTGCCCATGCTGTGCCCTCTGCAAGGATGTTCTCTCCCAACTCCAGATCTTCACAGGACTAACCCCAACGACGGAGGCGTCAACTCCTCTATCATCTTCTCTCGGGGCCCCTTCCCAACCATGTCCCCTAAATCTGCCACCTGCTCCTGTCTCTATCACTTTATTGTTTCCAGAACACTCTCAGGGCCAGACATCATCTTGTTTATTTACTTGTTTGCTGCTCTTCCTTCCCACTGTCTCTCCCAGCATCCAGAGCAGCTCAGCATCTCAGTGCCCAATAAATGATAGTCGAAAGCACAAATGAATGAAGGGCCCTTTAAGGTGGCAGCAGCAGGGACTGGGCCGGGGAGCCACAGATTCCTCTTAGGGAGAGCTGTGCATTTTGACGGTGCCCTGGAGGGGGTGGTGGCTGCTTCCCTTTAGAGGTGCTCAGCAAAGGAGCAAATAAGCAAATGGGCCGGTGTGGACACAGCCTGTGAGGAGCACAGGTGGACCTGGGGAGCCATGCCAGGGAGCCCCGGGAGAAGCTGTTCACTTTGCGGGAAGCTTCTCTACAAGACTCCCCTCCCAGGGCCCCTCCTTGGCTCCTGGGCTGAGTGGGGCTGGGCCGGACTGGGCGGGGCTGGCTGATTTCCGCTTTATTATGTTATGATGATTTCCCCCTCCCCGGAATGATTAGGCCTTAATAAATAACATTTCTCTCCGATATTGTGCCATCATTAATTCTGCTTAGCTCTCCTCGGAGAAAATTTTGTGGAAACATTCTCAGTGCTGCTATTTAAAGCTAAATTAATTCGGCTGATTATTTCTGTCCAAGTAGATTTGTGCCCAGGCGGCTGGGGCCAGCTCTGAGGAGAAGCGAGGTGGGTGCTTGTCTCTCTCCCTGAGGCCTTGCGCAGGGTCTCCGCTTGCCCCTTGCTGTGCAGAGCTCAAGCTGGAGTCCTCCCTGGCAGGGAGAAGAAAGAGCGAACGGGGCCCAGATCCCGATTTGGGGGGTGCAGGTCCTCCTAGCCTCACCTAAGATGAGGGCAGTAAAGGCAGGATCCATCAGCCATCGTTCCTATCACTGGCCTCACAAAGGCTTGTACAAGGGCTCAGGTCCTTACAGAAGCCACTAGTGTGATGCTGGGCTTCATCGAAGAACGTGGGAATCTATGAACCAGGACGGGGTCCTGCCAACCAAAGCTGAGTTCAGCGTAACCCACTAGGGTTCTATGTACTAGTTCTGGGGCGCTATGTAAAAATTGGGGTTCTGAACCTCCTGGGAGGACTCTGCAGCCAAAACGGGTTCTAAAGAACAATGAGATTGGCAAACAGCAGTCAGGCAGACAGCAGGGTCCTGACCCCCAGAGCAGGTGTCCTAGTCAAGCATGCCGGTGCAACTCCGCTGAGTTCTCTCTAATGGGGCAGGGCTGTTAGAGCTCAGCAGGTTTCTCTGGAACAAAGCAGGATTCTGTGAATTCAGATTTCTATAAAATCACCAAGGGTTCGGCACGACCAAGCATGGTTCTGAAGAAAAAGGCAGGATTCTGTGTAACTGGGTGAGTTTCTGTATAACCAATTGGGGTTTCTGTAGAATACAGCCGGTCTCTGTATGTCAATATTGAAATTTTTTTTTTTTTTAAGCCAAGAACAGAGTTCTGGGAAGCTGAGTGGAGTTCTGCAGAATCAAGTGGAATTCCGCATAAGAGAGCAGGCGCCTGGGTCCATGAAGAGGGCTCTGTGGCAAGTGCAGGGTTTCTGATAACAATGGTGCAGTTATGTGTTTGGGATCCAGCAAGCAGATTTCTCTCATGTATAAGGACCTGAGATCCAGACAAAGCAGGGTTCCACGCAGCAAAGCAGAGTTCCTAAGGGCTCTAAGAGATTATCACTTTAAATGACCGAGAGCCTTTGTGTGTGCTCTCTGCAGTGGGCCCGGTCCTGGGCGGCAGAGCAGGGCACAGCACGGCTCGGATGGTCTGGCCCAGGCCCAGTGCCTGCATCCTGGCTGCAAGGGAGGCTGGGAATATGACTATTTGACATTTTTAGTGACGATGGTGGGAAGCTGGTCATGCCAGATGAAGTAGGGGACTCTTCAACTTAGCAAGGGGTTCTAATATAGAACAGCCAAAAAGAATGGCAAATTTCCATTGCATCCGGCTTCCATTGTGCCGAGTCTCCCGAGCCCCAAGGCCTTTGCTCGTGCTGTTTTCTCTGCTTGTCTCCCCGCTGCCCCATCGCCCTCCTACCATGTGCCTGCAAACCCTCCACGTACCTTAGGTCTCAATTTAAACATCATGAACTCACAGAGCTTGCCCTGACCTTTCTCATGCAACCTGTTTGCTCAGACAACACCTTCTTCTTTTCCTCCCTTGTACTTACCACACTGTGTACATACATATTGATCTGAGGTTTGTCCCTCTCTTCTCCAAATGCTTTGTTCACCCCTGTACCTGGGCTTCAGCTCCTTAGAGAGATGGTCCCTAAGCTTCCACCTTGGGCCCCCCAGGCTGCCCTGCATCCCGGACAGCGCCACCTGGAGGGCAAGCACACACCTTGGCTCCCTGTGTCCCAAACTGGGTTCGTCATCCCCCCGCCCCGAGATGGGCTCACCTCATAGTCCTGCCATGTAACCAGCTTTGTCATCATCCTTCCACCCTCCAAACAACACATCTTGGACTCTCCGCCTCTATCACCCTATCACCAACCCAGTCTGTGCAATCTTTATGACTCATCGGTCTACTCTTCCCCTGACCATCCTCAGGCAGGCCCTTCCCCACGTTCTTTTCCGCTCCTTGTAATTGAGCTGCAGTGGCGGGCTGTGGTGACCCAGGAAAGAGAGTGTGATCATTTCAACTGGGGGTCACTGTCCGTTGCAATACACAGGCCTAGGGTAGCAGTGGCTTAAAGAAGATCAGAGCTGATTTCGTTCTCATGTTTATGGGCTGGTCACGAGCAGTACAACTTAACACGGCGGCCCCTTGGCGTTGGGGGTCCCTTCTACCCGACTGTTCTCCCTTCCTCAAGGAGCTGACCTCCTTAGCGTGGGCAAGATGACTCACCAGCATGTCCACTGGGTCTGCTTTGCCGCCAGTTAGAAGGGAGGAGAGGGAGCCAGCCAGCCGCCTTCCTCCAGAGCATACCCAAGAGTTGCACACACCACTTCTTCTCACCCACTGCTGGCCAAACCCAGCTGCAAGGCAGGCTGGGAAATGTGCTTGCTTTTGGAGGGCCACGTGCCCAGCTAAAATCCAGAGCTTCCACCAAAAAGGGAAGAGAGAAACACAACGGGCAGTCTCCGCCACACAGGTTTAATCACTAAAATAGCACAGACATGAAAAGCAAGCATTTACTGAGCCCGGCAGGCACGCACTTTGATTTGATCCTCAGGACCCCATTGCAGTTGGAGGTCGTCTCCTTTTCACAGAGGAGAGCACCAGGGGGAGAAGGGGGCATTAAGTGACTCATGCAGGATTGCAAACCCGAAAGTGACAAGATGGGGTCCGAAGGGATGGCCTCTGATGCTGGAGCCCAGGATTTACCCATCAGACCACTCAGGCGGGATGTCCCAAGGAAGCAGAGACATTGCTGGCTTCCCCACAGCCCTAGTCCCAGCACTTCAAACAGTAGGGGGGCTCATGAATATTTTTGGACTGATTGGATCTGCTCCTTTCTTTCTGTTGGTGCCTCGACCAACCGAAGAGGAGGGACATCCACCCTTTCCTGCAGGAGGGCCTCCCCATTCCTATGGGAATGTGCTGACAGGGTCTCCTGTCCCTTACTTATTCCTCCCAACCCGGGCACCCGCCCTGCGTCTCCACTTTCCCCACTGTGCGTGTGTGTGTGCGTGTGTGTCTGTGTGTGTGTGCATGTGTGTCTGTGGCTGGGGGGGGCACACATTCCTCTGTGAGGTCTGGTTTTTCGAGAGTGAGAACTCAGCTAGAAAGAATTCTTGCCACGGTCTCCTGGACCTCGAATTGCTTCTGTGCCTCCCCCTTCATAGATTACTGCCTGGGAACGGGATGCTGAGTAGCGGGGGGCTGTGCATCTCTCCTTTCCTCCCTAACGCATCAAGAAGAGCCGGCATTTATCAGCCCCTTAGCGCGTGCTGGCTCTGTTCCACGCACTGCATTTACTTCTCAGCCGGTCTGATGAGTCTGGTGCTCTTTTCAGTCCTGTTTCATAGACAAGGAAACCAAGGCACAGAGAGGTTAAATAACTTGCCGAAGGTCACACAGTAAGTGATGGAGCCATGAGAAGGCGCCTGTAACTCTACACTGTCACTGTGCTAACAACGCACTGTTAGATGGGCAGACACTTTGCAGTGTATAAGGCCCTGTCGTGGCTACGGTGAACTGCCATTCACACTGAAACTCATTTGCCCGATAAGGAGGCTGAGGCTCAGAGGGGCTAGCTGTGCTCCCTGGTGGACCAGCTTGCTGCCAGGCCTCTCCGGGGCTCCGTGTAATCTCCAGTGGGTGGGGGCTTGAGAAGAATCTGGTCCTGAGGTCCCTTTGGCTCTGAAGGCAGCTGTCTGGCTCGTCTGCCTCTTTTCCCTCCAGGGGAGCTCGCCGGCTCTCCTCGGGGGGCCCCACCCCTGGCAGCCCTCTCTCCCTTCCAGCTGTTCCAGCTGTGCACGTGTAGGGCGGAGTGGTGGTGGATGGTGGGCGTTGAGTGGGGGAAGAAGGCTGTTTATTTACGATGTGACAATTTTGATGTATTTGCTAGGGGGAAAAACACCCCAGCACCACACAATTAAATTAAAGACTGGCGGTTGTGGGCGAAGCTCGTCTACAGCTGACTTAGAACCCAGTAGATTGGAGAAAAACAACAGAAATGGCTGTGGCTCCAGTCCCTCAGCCAGGCAAGTGCCCTGCAGCTCTTGGCTGCTGCTCTGGACGGGTCCCAGCTTGCCCAGGCGTGCGCCCTGACTAGGAGCCTGTTTGGGGGGAGTGGTGGGGGTCTTGCGGGACAGCTCTGTGTGTCTTATTGGCTTTTATGGTGCAATGGGCCCTCCTGGGGCATCGGGGAAAGAAAGCATCCATATTCTCTATGGACTGCTCCATCTTTTCTCTGCTGTCCAAAAATGTGGCCATTATAGTGAACTCCCTCCTTTCTTTACCAGTTAGTCCCCTGGGAGTTCTAGCACCTTTGTACCTCTCCAGTCCATTCCCTACTCTCTCTCCTCTGCTTATTGGGATGCACATCGTGTGTCTCATCTGAAATATGGCAGCCGGCTCCTTACCTGGCCTCCCTGCCTCCAGTTTTGCCTGATTTGCTCTACTCTACACTCAGCTTTTATTCTCCTACCTGCATGATCCTAGATGTGCTGGCATGTCGTTCAAAGCCCTTGTCTGAGTCAGGTTTTCTGTATGATAATGCTGTATAACAAACAACCCCCCAATCCCAATGGCTTACAATCACGAACCCCGACTTGCCTCACTCCTGGGTCTTCAGGTGGGCGGGGCAGTTCTGTGTCAAGCTGTAGGCTGGGCTCAGGTGTGTGACACATAGCTCCCATCCGGGGATCAGCTGGTGCCCAAAGCGCAAGACGCCACGCTGGACCACATTAGCCAGTTTAAAGTCCCTGCTCACATCAAGTTCACTAACACTTTATTGGTCAAGCCCACGCAAGCCGTGTGGCCAAGCCCCATGTGGGCAGGGAATATACTCCGCCTCCTCTAACAGGAGGAGGCAAGTCACATGGCAGAAGGAGCAGATAGGTCATTCTAAGGAGGAACTGAAGAATTGGGAATAATAATCCGATTTGTCGCAGTCCTTTATAACTGGTTCTCAAAGGCACAGTCCTGAGACTGGTATCATCAGCATCACCTTGACCCCACCCCAGACCCACTGAGTCAGAAATCTGGGAATGGGGCCTGGTAATCTGAGTTCTGACAAGCCCTCCAAGTGACATAGGCCATAGTTTGAGAACCACTGCTGGACAACCAGGCTGCCCTCCCCCTTTTTTCATCCCCGAGTCCCATAAGCTATGACCTCCCCTGGAGCCTTCCTTCTCTCTCTAATGGAATGCTCATTCCTCCTCCAGCTGGCAAATTCCTGCTCATGTTTTAAGGCCTGAGCCAAATGTCTCCTCCTTTGGGAAGCCTCTCCTCCACCCCTACCCCAGGCGGAATTAATCATTCCTCTGTGTTTCCACAGAACCCCTACGGATACACTCCGTACAGCGGGCCTCGGATTGTAGGACAACTTCGTGTTTGGAACAGGGCATCCTCCGGGGCCGGGACTCTGCCTCATGGGTTATTTCATCCCCAGCGCACTACCTACATTGGGCACGCAGTCAGCGCCCAGTTACTGTTCAGTGATTCTGTTGCTGACTTTCAGGTACTCTTGCTGGGCTGAGGGGGCGCAATAAAAAAGCCTCAGGAGGGGCGCCTGGGTGGCTCAGTCCTTAAGCGTCTGCCTTCGGCTCAGGGCGTGATCCCAGTGTTCTGGGATCGAGCCCCGCATCGGGCTCCTCCACTGGGAGACTGCTTCTTCCTCTCCCTCTGCCCCTGCTTGTGTTCCCTCTCTTGCCGGCTGTTTCTCTCTCTGTCAAATAAATAAATAAAATCTTAAAAAAAAAAAAAAAGCCTCAGGAGCCCGGGCTTTCCAGAACGTTAGGTGGTGAGTATGGATGGAGGGGGGATCATGGGGGAGCCAGTCTGGGCTCCACTCGGGCTCCAAGAGTTGAGTCACGGGGAGGTCCCGGATCCCTGGGCATGGACAGGAAGCAGGTGAGGAGAGCATCTGGTGCCCAGATGTCCGGCAGCTGTCCTTGCTTATGGCCAATCTGGTAAAGGTTCACCCGGGGACTCTGCAGGGCTGGAGAAGCACTGATTGTTTATCAGATGTTGGGAAGGCTGACCCACCTGCAGCCTGGGGGATCCTGGCAGAGCTCCCACCTCCATCAGACTAGGAGCTATGTCTCCTCGGTCAGGCTGGCGGCAGGATGAGTTTTCTCTGCCCCGTTGGACAAGGAGAACCCTTCTTCCCCGGTTGGGCTGTGTCTTTCCCATCACACTGAGGGCTCCTGGTTCAGGGACTGGGTCCCCCCACCAGACCTGGGCATCCCTGGGATGGGGAGGGGCTGTGGCCTTTTTAGTCCTCTGCTCAAAGAAGGAGGCAAAGAACTCTCAATTCACTTTCTACAGCTGAGATCCTTGTAAGGCTCTGTTCTCTCAACCCACCCATTGCTCTGCCTTCAAACCCAATGTATCTCCAGACGAGCTTTCTCCTCCCTTCCCAAAAACACTGAGAGAATGAACGGTCAACCCAAGGAGGAAGAGATTTCGGCGGCCCTGTGGAGGGATGGGAGCTGGGGCACCGAGTGCTGGGAGGAGGGTAGATGCAGGCCAGGAAGAGCCCCGGGCTCTCTGATCTTTGCCTTCCGGGCTGACAGGTACATTTCAAGGGAAATTGAACCTGCACATGGCGGCTTCGTTTGCGTTTAATGCATCTGGTTGGCAGTGGGCAGGAGGCTTTTGATGTCTGCGTCTTGGTGCCCAAGACTTTTTACGCTTCTTTTCTTTGAAGCCAAGGAGACTTGTGTTTCTGCCAAGAAGTAAATAGACTTGCATATCCTCCAGTGCCTTAGTCTTTGGAGACCTAGCTCCCAAATGCCATTCCTCATCTGCTCAACCTGCCAACGGCTCGTGTGGGACTTAGCTCAGGAAAGCTCTCAGGAAACTGTCTTTGCGAGCGCGGGATCTGGAGACGCCGTGGGAGATTTCGGGATTGGGCTCACCAAGCTCCTCCTTCTAAGAAGCAAGGGAAGGGGCCCTGCATTCCTGCCAGGGCTTCTCGGCTGGTGTTCAGCTTCCCCGTGGTTTCCTCTGTGTCCCCATCTCCCCCGCCTCTAAAGTCATCCTTAAAACGGTGTTCTTGTTTGTAATATGGGCAATTGATGATTTCTCAATCTCCTGGAAAGCGTGAATAAAGCACCTTTAGAAAGCTTGGCTGTTTTTATCCACCTTTACAGTAACAGCAGGCTTGCTGTACAAGGTGGCTTATGCGGTGGGGCTTCCTTTGGGAACAAATTGGTGCCCTGAGCCCCTCCTCATAGAAATTTTGCAAGAGCCACAGGAAAACACTGAGACCGCCCCTCTGTCCAGTCCTACTGCCTCTGCTTCCAGGCCCCCAATCTGATCCCAGCCCCATCTCTACTCCTCTTGGGACTCTTCAGGGAAGAGCCCTACTTTGGACCTTGACCTTCATGAAGACAGCTGGGGTCATTTCTCTGGTTGAAGCAGTGAGGGGCTTCACAGGAGGGAGAACTGTGGCCTCTTTCCCTGTTCACCCGGTGGGCCTATGGACACTGGGATTCGGGGGTCTTCTGACGTCTGGATGGTTTTCAGTACTTTAGCAGGGTCTGGGGCATTGCTATGTCCCCCTCCCCACTCTCTGTGCACCCAAACATCTCCATGAGCGGTTGGCCTGTGGCTCTCAGAGGCTCCAGCCCAGCCTGGTGCTCCAGGGTCTGGAGGGAGGTGGAATCTGAGGCTAGTGAACAGGGGTCTGGGGGTTCTGAGAATAGAGGAGGAGCTGCACTGTAGGAAAAACGGGGACTTTGTGCTTGGTTGGGGGAAACTGAGACTGGGGGAGGCTCCATCCTGAAGGGATAGGCATTCTTTATGGGGATGGAAAGGGCTGTTCTCAACTATACCATAATGTCAGAAGCAGGGACAGCTGGAGACCTTGGCCCCCGGAGCAGGAAGTGGAGTAGATGGGATTATCTCCCTTTTCATTGTTTTATGGTGACCGAAGTGGGCAAGGCAAGAAGGGGAGGGGCTCCCTGGCTCCCTGAGGTCTGAGCCACAGAATGAGAGTGAACTACAGGACGTCTTAGATGGGAACTATAGACTGACAGAGCCTCAGCGGTCCCCAGCTAAACTCCCATGACCCAGGGGTGGGCATGTGGCACCGTGGTGGTGGCGGGTGGAGTCAGGACTGGGACTTGGGCCCCTCGCCCTTCAGCCTAGTGTCTTAGCCCTGACCATCACAGGTTGAACTTGAGAAAGAACTTCCCGCCTCTGACAGTTGTCACAGACACAGGGGCATCTCGGAGTTGGCTGACAGCTCCAGGTAGCTCGGCAACCAAGGGCAGCCAGAGAGCTTCACCTGTGAGTCAGGGAGGATGACCCTGACCCCCAGCTGCATGCACCCACCTGGCCTGAGCAGAGGTTTCCTATGACTTGGAAGGACGGCCGGGTGAAAGCTGGCCTCACTGTGGAGCCGAGGTCACTGGAGGAGGGGGCACCTGGCACCAGCCTCCTGCTTAGAATAGACATAGACTCATTATCCAGCTAGTACCTATCATAATCCTGAAGATGCGCGGTTCCCCTCCGGTGCCTTCAATCACCACCCTGAATGCAAGCGGAAACTTAAAGCAGGCGTCAAGCCCACGCAAATGGAGGCTGACAGCTCTGTCTCCGGGCTGCTCCTGCGCTCCCAGCTCAGCCAGTTTCCAGGGCTCGGAGACACCTGGCTTGTGAGGTGGTGCTCTGTCCTCACCAACGCTGGCCTAGCTGGCGGGGGGAGGAGGGAGCCCCGGTGGATGGGGGGTGAGTGTTGGGGTCCCTGACATGGGACCTCTGATCCCGGTTGGGCTAGGACAGGTCAGGGATGCTCGCGCCCATCTCTCACTTAACACAGGGTTGCAGGAGATGACATGGGGGATGTCGGGTGCACAGTAAGCTCTTTATCACGGCAGTAAACCGACTATGTTCCTAGAGCTCCATCCTCCCAGATGCTGGGGTCTGTCACCCTCACTCACACCCTGAAGAATAAATACTGTGGGTCCAAGGCAACCTTAATCCAGCCCTCCCCTCAACGCCCAACAGGGGCCCAGGCTTCTCAAACTGCCTGAGCCTGTGAGGGGAGGAGATCTCACCAGGCATGTGCATGTGTGTGGGGGGGACACTGTGTGAGTGCCTTTGTCTCAGCTCTCCTGGGCCGGCGGGCTTGGCTAAGCCCCTCCTCTTCTCTGCACCCCCATTTCTTCACCCACCAAATTCCAGGAGGGGTGGCTGGGAGGGTTCCTAATGGTCGTGCAGATGCAGGCCTCCTGGGCTCTTTGAGCTTTCCCTGGGGTCCCAGAGGTGACAGGGTAGAGGAGCACAAATTCCCCATCACTCAGACTTCCTCTCAGGAGGGAGGGGTCAGGAAGTGGCCCCTTCCATGGGTCCAATCTGCTGGGTTACTGCCAGGAGGCCATGCCCCCTCCACATTCGTCCCCCGTGGGCCCGGTCCATGTGGCTGCTGGCACCCCCAACAAGAGACGTTTAACCCAGGGCTTCCTCTCATGCAGGGTAATGTCAAAGAAAGAATATAAATTCGGGGCCAGACAGACCTGGGTTCAAATCCTGATTCTGCTACTTCTAGGCTGTGTGGCTTTAGACCAGTCCCTTCTCCCATCTGCAGCCATAAAGTGGGGGACAAGAGTGCCTTCCTCATGGGGCTGTTTGAGGATTCGATGCAGCCCGGGGCATGGAACACACTGGGCTTGCCCCTGCTTGTTTCTCAGTCGGGGTTAATCCCCCCTCTCCCTGGCCTCCTGGTCTCAGGGTGGCAGGAGGGTGAAGCAGCCACTTGGGGGTCACGCTGTGCCTGTCTCCCCAGGACCTGAGCCTTCCCTGCCTGCATCTCTCCCGTGATGCTCCGGCCAGCAGCAGAAACCCCAGACATGGTGCCTTTCGGAAGCTAAGGCCCAAAGGCCAGATTTGGTGAAAAAGTCATCTTCGAGGGACTTTTGTCTCCTCCTAGACATTTACATTCAGGAACACAACATGAGGCACCCACCGGAAGGCCGGTTCCAGGAGCCAGGCTGATGTGAAGGGGGTGCTCTAGCCTCAGAGCTGTGCAAGGAGAGGATTCCAGACCCAGGGCTATTCCAGGAGGCCTGGCTGCCAGAGCTGGGTGCCCTCTCCCCTGCCGCGCCCCCGCATCAGGGGAAGGGTGGCGAGGTGAGGAGGGACAACCACACTTCAGAGCCAGGCTGCCCTGGGCGTGACTCCCAACTCTGCCACTGGAGAGCTGTGTGGCCTGGGGAGATGAAGTTAACCTCTCTGAACTTTGGTGTCCTCACCTGCAAGATGGGGACAACCACAGTTCTCTGAGCACATTGGAGTGCAGATTAAATGAGGCAAAAATCTGTGAATCTTCACAGCTGAGAGCCCGATGCATCGTAGGTGTTTAATGCATACGTGTTTCCTCCTATTGAGATTTTGGTTGAACTCTGATGTAAGGCAATTTGTTGTGTTTGATACTGAGGACCCAACACGGAGTAGGATCCAACTGGGACTCCTCCAGATGCCACAGTCCAGGGGGAGGAGCTCTCCCCTCCCTTCCTGCTTCACTCTGGGGCTGCTGGCCGGGGAGCGGGAAGTCCTGTTGGGAGCTCAGAAGCGCTCAAGCTGGCTGCTTTTGAAAAGGGGATGCTGGGGCGCCTGGGTGGCTCAGTCCGTTCGTTAAGGGTCTGTCTTTGGCTGGGGTCATGATCTCAGGGTCCTGGGATTGAGCCCCGTGTTCCCCATGTCAGGCTCCCTGTTCAGTGGAGTCTGCGTCTCCCCCTCCCCCTGCTCGTGATCCAGCGAAAGCACTCTTTCTCTCTCTCTCTCAAATAAATAAATAAAATCTTTAAAAAAAAGAAAAGGAAAGGGGGTGCTCACAGGCCCAGGGTATACACGCTGGTGGTCCCTGTGTCCCTCATCCCCAGGCCTCGTCTTCTCTTAACCTCTCAGCTGAGTGACGTCCCTTTCTAGAGCTGTGTTCCAAACCCCTTCTATTCTGAGCCCGGCTGAATATAGGTGATCCCTGCCTGGGGGGGAACCGGAAATGGCTGACCTGTGCTCCCAGCACCGACTTTCATCCCCTTCCTCCTGCCATTCCGAACCCTCACTTCATTTCCTTCACCAAGCAGAGCTCAAGGTCAGGTTAAAAGGAAAAAAGATTTTTAAAAAAGAACAGGAGCAGGTCTGGCTCTTCAGCCAGCCTCAGGGTTGGGCTGGCACTGAGGTTTGGTGTTGGCAGGGACCATGCGGTCCCTTGGAAAGTCAGGGGAGAAGACCTGCAGGTGAACCCCAGGGGCCCACGCTGCTGCTTGCTTCTCACACAGCCTTGACGAAGTCAAGCCTTGGCCCTCTGTTTCCTCATCTGTAAAATTCATCTGCAAAATTCGGGGAGGATGAGGTTGCGGGCTCCCACCTGCAGAAACCCTTGCCCCCCTTTTCCTGTTCCCCGCAGCTCCAGCTCTCCCAAAGACCGGGTGGCGGCGGGGGGCGGGGGGGCGGGGGGTGGCTGGGCCGCAGGAGGGAGGGGCTGGGGAAACCAGGGCGACTCCTTCCTAGAGTGGGTGCTGCAGGGTCTCCAAGGGCGCTCCACCTCCTGGCTCCTGACAGGGAATCTGAGGTGTGACTGGGGCAAGAACCACCTGGAGTTTGTGGAACAAAGAGATGGGAGGGCGTCCATCACGGGGAGTGCTGAGAGAACACGTGGTGGTGTTCTCTCCTGTTCTCTTGGGAGGCACAGCACTTCCTCCCGCCACACTGTGTTCCCTTGGACTGTCTGGGAATGGCCATCAGAGCCCCTGGGAGACTTGGGGCAGGGGAACCCACAAAGGCATTGCTCCAGGCACCGGACTTGGCTGGTTCATCGAATCACAACCTGCCCCTGGCAGGAGCGCAGGGCTACAGAGCCTGCAGGGAGAGGATGGGGGTGCTTCCCCGACGCTCCCATTCCTCCTGGCCTCCGTGCCATCTATGGCCCTCCTGCTGCTCTCCTTGCTTCGGCCCTGACCTCCTCCTCTCCAGGTGTCCCCCTGTCCTCCCCTGCTCCAGACGGTCCTCGGGTGACGTCCAGGCCCTCAGAAGCTGCCCAGGGCACATGTGCTCCCTTTGGCCTGTGCTCTCCACAGCGCCTGCCCCAGACCCCCACTCCCAACCAGCACCCCACTTGCTGCTTTAAAAACTCGCGTTTCATTTTCATGCTTACCTGGGTGACTTTGTGGAAGGGATTCCCTGCCTGGAATGGCTTTCTGTCCCCAGCCAGGCCAGCTTCTTATTCAAACCCCAGCTCAGGCATTAGTGATTCAGGACCGCCTCCCCCACACCCCCCATCCCCTCTTACTTCCATCAGCACAAGTCACAGCGTGGCATCTTCCCTCTGTGGGCTTCCATGGCCCGCCTCCTCTGTGAGACTCACAAGTAAAGAATTATTATGTTTTTTTTATTAAATCTTTGTACCCCCAGGGCCTCGAACAAAGCATGGCAGAGTGAAAGTGCTTGACAGATAACTGTGGTTGTATCCACAGAGAGAGGGTGCAGGCTGTCTGGAACCTACCAGTATGGGGAGGAATTAATAACAAACGTGCTTATTGAGTGTTTACTATGTGCCGGGCATTTTAATGACAATAGGTGACATATATTGCGAGTGTGTACTGTGCAAGCAGAACGATATTTATTCCTCACAAGAACCAACAGAGGTAGGAGTTTCCAAGATTCCTCTTCTATATAGATATGGAAACCGAGGCACGGGCAAATGCCAACCCTTGTGACAGCTTATTCACCAACCAAGGCTGTCTGCTTCAGAGCCCAAACTCTCTGCCTGGCTCTGGGTCTCCTGTCTCACGCCAGGGCACCAGTTATGAGCCCTGGAAACGTCTCGAGGACCGTCTGCCATTGTCTCTTTACATAGCGGGGAAACTGAGGCCAGGGCCAGGAGAGGTTTGCTGGGCCTCCCCACTCGCGCTGTCGGCCGTGTCTCTTCCCTGGCTTCTCCCCCCTTTTGTCCTCCTCCTCAGAAAGAGGAGACAGGGGTCCCTCTGGTCGGACCCTGCCCATCCTCGGTCCTGTTTCCAGGCAACTTGTTTTCTGGGCAGCGCCCCCTGGTGCTGCGATGTTGCCATGGTGACCACAGTGGGTCCGGGCACATCTTCAGGATGGTGAAGGATGAAGCTCCAGTTCCTTCCCTCTGGGAGACCCAGGGGTGCACAGATAGGCCCTCTGACGTGCAAACTCACCAGGCACATGCCAAAGGAGGACAGGGTTAGGCCTCTGGTGTGGGCGGAGCCAGGGCGGAGCTGAGACCGGAGCGGGTAGGAAGGGCGGGAACAGGTGCCAGAGCCCGCTTCACTGGAGTGCAAAAAATTCCCCTCGAAATTCCTTCTTCAGAGACCGTGGCACCAGAGCCTCGGCATCTAACCCCTGGCCTCATCTTCCCAGAGCAAGGAGGGGAAGGGGATTTCATATTCTTTGGAGGAGGAGTCATCTTTTATTTTCCTTTATTCACTTGAAAAGTATATTAAAAATATACACCCCAAGGAAAAGGTCACCCCCAGTGCCACTACATAAAATTACACAAAAATTTATTAAAATTGACACTCTCCTCCAAAGTAAGACCTATCGCTCAGAGGTTAAAAACTAACCAGTTTGTGAAAACTACTTACTGATTATTTCTATGCTCAGACAGATATATCCATCTCTCTCTAAATACATTCATATCTGTAAAAATATATTGTATTAAATTGGAATCATACTCTACAAATTGGCTTACATCTTGCTTTTTTAACTTCACAATATATCCTGGAGATTTTCCATATCAGTAAGTATCAATCTATTTTATTTTGCTGAGGAGGGGATTAAGAGCAGAGAAAGAGGAGGCCTGAAGCAGGGCAATCCTGGGGGGGGGGGCTCCCTGGAGGAGGTGGGGGGTAACAGCTGACCAGAGCAGAGAAGGAGATGGTTACAGTAACAGGAAAATAGTGCTTATTATAATTACAGTGTGCCAGGTATGGTAATCCCATCAACCCATTTATTTCCCTCACAGTCCACAAAGGAGATTGGATCCCCCCATGTTTACAGGTGCAGAAGTGGGGCCCAAGCTCACAACGCTGGAATGTGGGGAGAAACCAGGACTCGATCCCCGCCCGGCTGGCACCCGCCAAGCCCGTGGCGTTCCCGCACCTCGGGTAAGGCAAGCTGTGCAGCCCCTGGTGGCTGGGATCTGGGGGAGCCCCTTCCCGTTTCCCCAGCCCCCTCTGTCCTTTCTCTTACAGCAGTCAGAGCCAGGTGGAGCTCTGCGCTCCACAGAGCACTTTGGAATTCATAAAATGGTAATTTATTGAACAAGCCTTTGGAGGAGGGAAGTAATGAAAACCGCTATATAAATTACGAGGTCATTGGTGTTATAGGCTGGAGCTAATGCTGTTAGTCCCCAGAAGGGTACAGGGAGCCTTCCCCCAACTCCACCCTTCTTGGCCAAGGTGTCGGCCCCTGGAGAAGAGCCTCCAAGAACAAGAGGCCGGTGGGTCCACGAGACAGACAGGCCTATGCCTGGGCTCAGCTGGGGAAGCCTTTCCTCGCGGCAGTGGAAGAACTGTGTTGTGACCATAGCGCTTCGTGGATGGACAAGGGCCGCGTGGGGTGGGCTGCGCGTCTGTTGGGGTTCTTAGCACTGTGGCACTTCCTCAGTCTGAACATCCCGGTTATCTTTCCTCCCAACATTTTAATTCCGGCGTCAAGATGCATCTTACATGTAATGTAATGTAGCTCCCCTTTTGCCCTCGAAAAGCTGTTAACTTGACTTTCCCTTAAAATCAATGGCCTCTTAAAATTGAAGAAACATTACATTCTTGTTGCTCTTGTTGTTTATGCCATGAGAATTTTGCAGGCCTGGATGCCACTTCCCAGTCCTTCCCTCACAGGGAACCAGTTCCTGGCGGGAGGACATGTGCTGTGTGACCCTGAGCACGTGGCCCTCAGTCTGGTGAGTCCAAAGCAGATGATTTTCCCGAGTGTGGGACCTTTAGTGTTACAAAGGGGCAAGTCCTGCTGCTGTCTCTGGGCCCTGACTTACTTCTCCAGGAAACAGAAAAGTCGCATCTCAGAGATTCAAGGGACAGATAGGAGAAATAAGGCCCAGAGAAAGTAAAGACCTTTCCACACAGCATGTCCTCGCCAGGCCCAGCAGGAAAGGGATGTGGAGTCAGGCCACATCCCCTGCAAATGTCCTGCACTAGCTTTCCTGGTTTGGTTACTTGGGAAGAAGTGGGGGTGGAGGTGAGGAGGGGGTGCTGCCTGAGAAGGCCTGGGGCCTGGCTGCTCTCTGCTAATGGCCCTCCAAGTTGAAAGGGAGCTGGGACTTAGGCCTTACTCCGGGCTTTCGCTGTGTGACCTTGGGCTGATTGCATACCCTCTCTGGGCCTCAGTTTTCCCATCTATAAAATAAAGAATTTTGGTAAACAGAGTGGTTTCTAAACCTATGTGCAAATTGGAGCCACTAAGGCAGGTTGTTAAAATACAATTCCCCGGGCCCCACCCCAGGCCAAGCACCTCTGGGAGAGGGTTCAGGAACCTCTGAATTTAACCAGCTTCCCAGGTGATTGGATGCAGTTAATGTCTGAGCTGATATTTGGGCACTCTGGGCTGGGTGGCCAGGAGGTGGATGGGAAAAGCCAGACTGTGTGATCCTGGTGGGAGTGGGGTTTGAGGAGGCATTACAGGGGAACACCGGAAGTGAAGGGCTGGGCTTCAGAACAGCTGACGTTTTTTGTTTCTTGGCTGCGTGACCTGGAGCAAGTTACTTAACCCCTCCGAGCTTTTGTTTCCTCGTCTATAAAAAGTGGAGTAATAATTCCCTAGAAGGGCCATTGAGAGGATTAAATTATATGATCAATGCCAGGAAGATTCCTGTTTCCCTCTCCGACCACACATCTCCCACATCAACGCAGCCCAGCTTGGCCCACCCCATCCCTTGGTCCTGACTGAGTCTGGCTCACATCTCTGTCCCCTGGAATCTGGGGGACCACAGGGTGAGCTACAGGGCCAAGGAGGGTCGGGGAGGGGCCTGGCAGAGGAGGAGAAGGAGAGGAATAGCAGAGAGAGAAGGGAGGGAGTGGGGAAAGGTCCTCTGGGGACTGAAATATGGTTCCTTCATTCCAGAATGTGCTTCTTAATCAACTTAATGGGCCTCTGACTGAGCAGGGGCCTCGGAAGCTGGGAAAGATGGGGACGGCAGCCGAGGCCGCCCACTCCGGGCTTCCGAGGAGGGTTCTGGGGGAAGCCTGGAGGCTGGGCTGGCTCTTGAGACCTTCACCGTTTTCCCTCCTGACCCTCGCCCAGCCCGGTCCTGGCTCCCCCTGGATTTGGTGGGACTTGGGAGCCCCTGACCCTGGGCTTTTGATTTCCGACCTCTGACTTAGCTTAGCAGACTCATGAGTTCAGGGTGTGGAGGGAAGGTGGAGAAGCCCACTGTGGGGTGGGTCAGGGGTCATGGTCATGACCGGGGCACCCGGGGGGGCTCTTTCAGATGCCATCCATCAGAGGGGTTCCAGAAATGTCCGGCAGGCATTGACGTTGATTCTCGGCCTGAGTCACTGGTGGTGCCAGCTTCCCGAGCAGGGGGCCTTGTGCCTTAGGGGTGCTAAGGTGGGAAGTGGGGCCCCCGTGTTCTCTCCACCTCCTCTCCTTCTCCACCCCGGAACTACCGCCCATTGGAAGGAATCCGGCATAAGGGGGTCTCCCGGCTCGTGGTTAACCATTCTAGCAAGCTGACTTCTTTCAAGCAGCTCTATGCTGCGCCTTGATCTCCCCGACCTTACAGTGGGGATCCTGATACCACCCTCCCAGCAGTGAGGGAGATCCGTGGTGAGTGAGCGAACCGCTCAGTGCCGAGTGGGTGCCCTGGACACCTTGGTGAGATTCGATCTGCCACTCGGGCGGTCTGTAGACCTGGTGAGGTGTCTCAGATCTGTTGGGGCAGAGGGTGTGGGGAGTGGTGGAAGCAGGAAGACGGAGCTTTTCCCAGGCAACTGGGCAGTGTCCTTCCCAAGAGGAGGAGCTGAGCAATGCGTGTCTTCCGCGCGCTGGCATCTGCCGGCCAGCAGCCCGGGGGCAGGCAGGGATCTGGTGCTGTCCAACTGCGTCACAGTGCCAACGGTATCTGGGCCGTCCCTTTGGGGGTACAAAGGCCAAGCGGGCCTGAGGACGAGGGGCAGGGTCAGAGCAAAACCCTAAGTCTCAGGTTCCTGGTGCCGGGTGCATTTCCTGCCCCATAAGGATGATGATAATGATGGTGATGATGACAGTGGTGAAAACAGTGGTACCAGTGCACGCTTACCAAGCATTTTACTGAGTATTGGACCCACGTTCACTCATTCAGTCTTCACACCAATGCTATAGGGTCCAAATTATTCCCATTTGACTCCTCAGGGCATCGAAGAACAGACAGGTTAGGTGATATCCCGAGGCCACAGAGCTGGAGGTGGCAGAGCTGGGGTCCACACCCGGGCTGTGTGTCCCACCGTGTCCCACACTGCAAGTTCACCGTGAGGCGCATGGAGGGCCCCTCCTTGCCCTGGCCCCCCAGCTCCTGGCCTCCAGCTGCCCCGGCACAGACCTGGGGTTGGGGGTGGGGGGTGGAGGGGTGGGAAAGACAAGGTCCCTCCTTCTGGGAGCTCCTGCTGGGAGATGATTAAGTCGATTGCCTTGAGAACATTTTTTGTCTCCCTGGTGTCAAGCCCAGAACAGCCAGGGAGACAATGGCTGCAGGAATCGCATTTGTTAATCTTGCATTCGTTAATTTATTTTATTTTCCATCCTTAGAATTAGGACGAGCCTCTTGAACTCAACATGCAAATGTATGCAAAGCAAGATGAACAGGCGTCTTTAAAACCTTGGCACTTTGTTTCCCCTCCTTGCATTACTGGAATTGCAGCTTTCCCCAGCCAGGGGCGGAGGGGTGGTGGCAGTGGGCGGGCCTGGGGGAGGGGGTCCTTGTCACATTCCACAGCAAGTTTCTGTCCATGAACTCATCTGACCCTCCCTGGGACGCTCTGCAACCACATTTTACTTAGGAGGCCGAGGAGGCTCAAAGCAGTGACATGTGCTCAAGATCACAGGAAGGAAGGGGTGGAGCTCAGGTCCGGGATTTTGGACTCCAGACCCTGTTCTCTTTGCTCCACACACACCTTCTCCTGCCCACGGCCTCAGAACTAACTTCTTTTCTAGGCCCTACGCAGCGGGGGACCTGCAACTCGGTGGCCTGGCTGGGGCGAGCTGGGCCTCTGGTCCTTGAAAGGTGGTGCGCAGGGAAGGACTTTGGAGGCCCACGGCCCCACTGCAGTCCCCAATATCTTCTCCTCCCCCGCAGCCTTTTCTGCAGTTGGCCTTGGCCCCTTGGCCAGGCGGTGGAAAGAGGCTCTGACTGCTGCGCTGCCCTCCTCCTGCCCTCCCCACGGGGCCCAGTGGAGCGGGTTATTGCTTGCCAGGTGTTTAGCAATCTCTCGGATCAGAGGCCTTGGCCTAATTGCTAGAAAAGCCTCCCTCGGCTCCCCAGGAAGCAAAAGCTGACAGATTTCCCAGCAGCAGTCATGTTGCTGGAGGGGAGATGGAGAGAGGGGGAGGAAGACAAAGAGAATCAGAGAGGGGCACACAGAGAGAGAGAAGTATCAGGACTTGCAGATCTCCCAAAAGGAGGGACCTGCCTCCCTTCTCACCTCTCCTCCTCTCCATCTGCCCCTCTTCCCTCTCTCCCTTAATCTACTGGGAACCCAGTTGCAAAGCTAACATCCTGAAGGATGAGGACAGGGCTGTAGAAGGGCCTGGGGACCGGCATGGGGCAGTGAGCTGGGGTGGGATGGACAGGGAGGACGGGAGCAGGCCCCTGGGAAGAGACAGAGAATATCAGGGAGTCTGGAGGAGCCTATGCAGGCAGGGAAATGTTTCTGAATTCTTTGGACCAATCCCCCCAGTGGGTTTGTGCTGACTCTAAACCCCGAGCTGGGAATATTATCTAGCCCCTGCCCTGCTTCCCTGCTCTGACGGCCTCACCCTTGCCCAAAGCCCTCCCCACCCTTAGACCCAAGAATGAGGAGTTTGGAGGCCCAGGAGAGGGGTCATGCAGACAGACCACGGTCGCCTCCCCTGGGCTCCTCGCACCTGGTTCCTGCACCCAAACAGCATGTTCTAGGCGGCAGCCTGTTGCTGGGGGAACTATGCCCAGGCCCAAAGTGAGGCTGCAGGCTGGTGTCAAGGGAGAGGTGCCCACCATCTGTTCTGTGAAGAAACAGATACCATTGGCTCAGCCAAGTCCAACAGCCTGGATGAAAACAGGTTCTCCTGGAATCCCAGCACCACGGCCAGCTTCTCAGTGAGCGATCTGGGGCCCTGGGCAGAGGGAACTCCGGGGCATCAGCCGTCTCCAGGGCAGGTGCGCACCAGCAGGCCACCCACCCCGATGATGCTTTCCTCCTCATCCCCTTCCCTTCGTTGAATTATTCTCCAATGTCAGATTTTACTGGGAAAGAATGAGAGGGAGTTTGAAAAATAAACATTAAAAAAAATAAGTCAATAAATAAGAGAGCAGACCACTCTTTCCCCCTTTCATTTTTTAAAGGAAAAATTAATTTTCCCTTTGCCTAAGTACCTGTCACCTTAAATTAATGTCTCTGAGAGTGAAAATGACAGAGAAGTTGGGTCATTAGGCAAATTTTAATTAGAGGCTCAGATGTCCTTTACTAATAAGATGCTACATATATTTCCTTCTGTTCTTGCCTCCCGACTGCGAGGACATCTCTGCAAAGCAACCAAGGCCCCCCCCCGGGGGGGGGGGCAAGGAGCTGGGGCCTCGGGGAGATGGGTGTGGGGCAGGGGAGGGGAATAGTGGGGGCCTTTTCCATGCAGGGGACTGGGCAGGGCAGGGGATTGTGGGGAGAGGGGGTCCACTATAAGGCCCAAATCAGCTTCCATTTCCTGGTGGGGTGTGTGTGTGTGTGTGTGTGTGTGTGTGTGTGTGTTGTGTGCATGCATGTGTGTGCAAAGACACAGTGTATCAGAGATAGCAGAGCAGTCGAGAGGTTGGGTTCAGAAACCAGACTAGTCCAGATGCACATTTAAGCTCTAATTATCTATCCTTGAATGGTTACTTAACTTCTCTGTGCCTCAGTTTCTTTACCTGAAAAATGGGGATAATGGGTGCCTACCTCCTACAGGGGTTGAAATGGTTCAACCTGAATTAATAAACCCTTCGAAAGGGGCCTGGTGGTGGTAAGCCCTTGATGTTGGCCGCATGTGCCCATGCGCTGGGGAGAGGGTGCAAGGGCACACACGTGTGTACTTGTGTGCGTTACACTTCAATGGAGACAGCACTGAATTTGGACTCAAAAGACAAGACCTGGAGTCGGACATCTGCTACTTTCACTCTGGGTGACGTTGGTAGGGCGCCTTCCTTCTCTGAGCCTTTTTAGGTTTGCCATCTGCCAAGAGGCTCAAAGATGAGACCTGGGACTTGGACCAACCCTCCCTGGGAAGGACAAGACTCAGATGAGCCTTGCGGCAAATGCTGGGAAGCAGCGGCCATGGGTCAGGGGCGTGTCTGCTCACACCCACCCTGCGGGCAGCACGGATCTGCACGCAGGCCGGGCCGGGATGCCTGCCCTTGCTCCCAGCAGGGGTGTAGGAGTTTCTGTGACCGTGGTCGGAGACAGGCTCTTTAAAGGGCTCCCTCTCCCTCCCTCAGGGGACTCCTCTGTGCTCTTCCTGATCAAGTCCTCCTCTGGCTCTGCCAATGGGCATCACTGCACCCAGGCCCACGTCGGCCGTGGTGTGGGCACAGAGCTCGGTGGCCCCTCCACAGCCGGTGGTGGTCAGGACAGCAGTGGATGCAGAGATGATCACATCCTCCCCTTCTCTGTCTGGATCTAACGTACTCAGGCCCAGGGCTGGGACATAATTCAGCAGGAGCTTCTCTTATCTTGTGGTGGGAACCCAGGCCTGGGGTGCCCCCGAGACTCCTCTGGAGACATGATTGTCCGTTCCTGGGCACGAGGACACACTGGCTGTGAGCCTCATCCTGGATATTCCTGGATATTCTTGCTCCCCCTTGCCATGTTTGGGGGAGAAAACAGAGAGTGGAAAAGTGCACAGGCTCTGTGCATATTAAGCACCTACCATGTTCCAGGCTGACCTGTTTCATTCTTTAACCACCCCAGAGATGCTACCATTATCACCTTTCACGGATGGAAGCACTGAGGCTGGGTAATTTTCCTAGGTCCCTCTGGTTTTAGTCCTTTCCTTTGTAGATAAGCATGTAGGCTAGTGGCAGGGCCCTGGGAGCGTCTGAATGTCCCACAGCCTCTGTGGCTGGCAGGTGGTAGGGTTCTGAGCAGCTGTGTGCCTTTAGATGAGGCCCTTCCCCTCTCTGGGCCACCATCTCCCTCTGGTGCTGAGAATCCAATGAGCTCTGGCAGCTTCTCCCGAGACCAGGTTTGGAGGACTCCGGGGAGAAACGCAATAATGCAGTGTTGAGGGGCTGGTGCAGGGGGTGGTATGGCTGAGTTGAGGCTGTCACTCCCCCTGGCTCATTGGCCCCAAGTTCATCTTTGGGGCACGAGGTGCAAGTGAAGGGCAGAGCCATTGCTGGGCCATTACTCACCAAGGCAACACCTCGCCGCTGCTGGCTCACTGGACCCAGCTTCTTGCAAAAATGAAGGGAAATTGCACTCATTTTCCAGGAACAAAGAGGCCAGCTCACTGACCCTGCCAGTTTCCTCCTACCTTTGCTCTGTTCCCTGCCTCCGCTTGGTTGTATAAGGACTTCTGCTACCTCTCAGAGATGGGTGGAAAGACACCCCCCAAAAAAACAAGCAGTGGGGCATAGAGCTCAGAAGTGGGCAGAGACCTCAAAGTCCTCCTCATCCATCCCTCCTTCCTTCCTTACTCTGGTGGGGAGGGAGTCAGGGGCACTTAGACAGTGGCAGGAAAAGGAACGGTGGAGGCCTTCTAGGGAGAGCAAATTTGCTGATGGGGTTGAGAAGGAGCTGGGGGTGGACTGTGGGTGAAGAGCAGTCGAGACTAGGGAGAGAGAATTCACTTTCTTGATCATCTGTTGTGTAGGAAGCTCTTCTACACATGCTATCTCATTAAATTCCCACAATACCCATCATCAGCCCATTTTAAATACTGAAACAGACCCAGAGAGGTTAAGTGATTTGCCCAAGAACACAGAGCATCGCAGGTGGCAGGGTAAGGATTTGAACACCAGCCCTGTCTGACTGCAGAGCCTTTTCTGCTCTCCCATGATGTCTCTCTCCTGCTCAGGAGGTGGGAGTTCTGAATTCCAGACATGGACAGAATGTTACATTACTAGGCCAATCTCTCTGAGCCTGTATTTACCAATCTGTAAAATGAGAAGATTAGACTAAATGATTAGTGCTGTCTTTCTGTGCTAAAGAGGTGAGAGTTTTGGGGCTCCTCCAACACAGAGTTGAGAACCACCAATGGCTTGGAGGGGCATCAGCGCATTGGAGCTGACCTTTGTCATGAGTGAATTAGAATGAAGTTTGTGTGGCTCTCAGAACTTCATCATTACCACCTTCAGATACAGAGTACTTTGTCTATTGGTTCTAGCTCTGCCGACATATGCCTGCCCCCAGGAAGGGAGTAAAGACAGCCCCACCTCAGGGCTCCAGCAGGCAAGGACACATGAACACTATCTCTGTGACACAAGAACCCTTCTCTCCAAGCCACAGACCCCAATTAGCAGCTTAGCACCAAAGTTCCCAAGATGCTTTCCTGTCTTTGGATACACTGAATAATGGAGATGTTTCTGGGGCTGGGATGAGGGGGATGGGAGGTAGGATGTGAACCTGTAAAAATGTAGAAAGAGAGATTTCAGACTCCTGGGTGTTGCACTTCCTTCACACTTTTAGGAAGGTGTCTGACTCCTGAAAGAACTCCTGGCCCAAGTATAATTTTCTTGTAATTACCCCCCTTCCTCTGAGCTCACACTATCATTGTAAGTATTGAGGAGTGAGAGAAAGAGACAGGGCTCTGCCTCCTGGGGGAGACCAGTCCTTGTCCTGTGGGAATGTGAATCCAATGAGGGACGCACAGCTCCCAATGGGGAGGAGCACCCAACCCAACAAGCTATCATGGCTACCTCCCTTAGGGCGTTCTTGGGCTGCGGGGGCGGGGGGGAGATAGTATCCTTGTCTAGTGAGGGGCTGGTCTGAAGGAATTAAGGGGACTGAAGGCAGAAAATATAAAGTTCAAATGCAAAAAGATGAAATAACTGAAGAGGAGGATTCAACTTAATGCTGGAGGGAAGAGGGAGAGGGGTAAGTCACCCTCAGGGAGCCCAGGGATAAAGTTGAAGGGTGTGTGTGTGTGTGTGTGTGTGTGTGTGTGTGTGTACGCACACATGCAATCACATGCCAAGGACAGGAACTCCTCCTTTCTAATTTTGTTGGACAGAGACTGTAACAAGGAAACCTCAAGAAAAGGATTCTCTTGTCCTGTTCCTCATCATCTGGGGCAGAAAAGCTCAAATTGGAAACACGCATATATCATGCCTCCTTCTACCAAGTTGAAGTTGTTAGACTTTGTACTCTTTGTTGAGTTATGAGGAAAAGGCCTGGAAGTCATAAGAGCACACTTGGTCACTGTTTGACTTCAGAAGGCTCCTTACCCCATTCTGGGCCTCACTCTGGTTGACTCAATTTAGAAAATCTCTCATATCTTTTGTAGTCCCTGACATTCTTGTTTTTGTTTTTGTTTTGCTTTTCCCCTTGTGAGTCTTCTCAACCAGCTTCCTGGAGGGGCAGGATCTGCCTGTGGTTCTGAAGACCCTGGGGCCAATGAGAATCCCCCATCTGGCCCAATTACAGTCATAATAGAAGTAATCTGAAGTTCAAGGGGCCTTTGCCTTCTTGGATTTCTGAGGCAGTGTTCAAAGGCTTATTGTATGTCTGAAATGAGTGAGGCACAGAAGGGAGGACATGTCATTCACTCAGTCCTCAGGAGAATCCTGTGAGGAGGGATTGTTATTATCAGACTAGTTTTATGATGTGAAAGCAAAAGTCCAGAGAAATGAAATATTTGGTCCAAACTGACCAGTTAGCAAGTGGTAGATCTTAGTTTCCAGTACAGAACCCATACTTCTTCCATTCCAAAATGAATGGCGGACCATGGATAAGAACAGAATGGGCCTACAAGAATCTCTTAGTCAGTCCTTTCAGATTGCCTCTATCTTTCCACCTGCACCCCCGTCTCGGTTGCGGCAGGCAAAATACCAGATTTCTTGTCATGGTGAGTCCATCCTTCTCCCTTCTCTGGAGAGTGAAGCTGGGTGGGGCTTCTCCCTCTTTATCCTTGCCTTCCAGATCTCAAATATGCCTCTTGGGAGAGTTTCTGTCACACTAAGTGGCTTTGAAAGATTGGAAATGTTCAAACAGCCCGTTCTGCTCCACAAGGGTCATGTGGCGTCTCCCTAGAATAGTAAATCTGCAGGTGGGGAAGCGTCCTGCTGGGATGAGCTCTACTCACCCAATAGCTCCCGCTGATGCCATTCTTTCTCCATTTCACACCTCTACATTGTGTGTAGGGACTGTGAGTAGCAACAGTGTGTTAAGGGGGAAAAGCCCCTCAAATGCCCAAAGGAAAACACTTTCTTGTAAATATTGGAAATGTGATGGAATTGTCAGCATTACTCAAAACCAATTGCATCAGTTGTGAAACACAAGTCATGATTCTGTTTATTCTGCATCAGTGTGAAAATTGCTAAAATGTCATCAAGAAGGGAAGCAAAAGCAAAGGAAGCTGGGTGAGAGTCACCAGAATCCTGCGTTTAGGAGAAAACAATCAGGATCAAGTTTATAAGCATGAGTCAGCACCACGGACAGAGACAGAAGCTTGTCTGCCCTTCTTTCTTTTTAAGGATGCTGTGCCTATGGCTAGGGTCAGGTCCTCCAACTGGCAGGCCTCCTTCTCCTGACCCCTGCCTTCCCTTTGCCCTAGCTTGGGCATCTCCTGGGGGCTGTGAACAGCTGGCACTGTCCTGGCACAGTTACAGGATGAACTTGCTACTTTTCGAAGCTCAGGCCTCCGACACGGAGGGCATCTGGGCTGCTCAGGCCTCCTCCCCACAGGGTAGGTGACCTTCTTCTTTGATGAAGGAGCAGGTGGGTTGGTTTGGCTCTAGTGAGGATTTTTGCTGTGACAGGTGGCCTAGAGCTATTGGACAGGAACCCTCTCCCTTCCCCCCCATCCAGGAGACTCTGGCTGCAGGGAAGAAGGAGAAAAATTAAAACTACAGTTTATTATAAAATTAGGGCCATAAAACCACAGGCTATAGCAACACAACAGCTACAACCATAAATATAGAGCCCATTCGATCACCAAATAGGTGATTTCACACATTAAGTAGGAACACTTATGTACAGGTAACAGAGAACAACTCCTGTGCTTCTGTTTGTGGCAATAACTGGCCCTTTATGGAGTTCTTGTGGCCGCTTACTGGTGAAGGGACAGAGGTCTGGGATGGGGTAGGTCAGTGTATATAAAACTGTGGCCAGCCTCCAAGAAGCATGAGCCCAGTGTTCAGGTCAGATCGTTAATGCTCACTTTGGGACATAAGAAGCTGGATGATGTTTGCTTGTTGTTGTTTTCTAATCAACATTTTTATTGTTTTTCTCTGTGGTATGCAATGTAACCCAATCTTCCATCCTCTGATGAAATCTTCAGTAAAACTGGCTACGAGTTTATGATGTACTTGAATCAGCTGTTGGGGTCTTGGCTAAAGTGCTAGGCCCTCCTTAAGGGTGGGTGCAAGTTGCCAACAGAGGCTATATCTGGGGCTCTCAAACTGGTTTCCATCTCTAGGTAATTCAAATATGGTTCAGCATAGAGCAGAAACAGATCTTTTATCTTGAAACACAATGAATAATGAAAGTTCTGTTGAGTTTCTTGAGCTATCATCAAATGTGATACTGTTTTTCCATAAGACTGGAGTTTTTCTGTGGCAGGTTATTTTTCCTCCTAGTCCTTCTGTTTTTCCTGGCTCCAGCCTCATCAGTAGAGTACCTCTCTCTGCTAACTCCAAGGACAATGCCAGACTGGGCTCTTCCAATTGCCCCGGTTCCAGCTTGCCACATGGAAACAGAATGTTTTGAAGTATTTCTTGGGTTTCCCCCCCCCCATCAACCCAATTTTTATTCAGTGAGTCATGACCACTGTCAGCATTCAGAACTCAGCTCTAGGACTGGTTTTGAGCTTAGGCCCCTCTCTTCCCATCTGATAAGGGTTTCTACAGCCTCCCTGGATCTGTCAGGGTCACGAGGCAAAGGTGGATTTGTAGAGTAGAGTTTTTTGCTCTCTAAGTTCTAGAAAAGGCTAAGAGGTACTGTTGACAGTTATCCAGCAATGTCTCTAACAACTAGTGACACATTCTAATCTCTAAATTCAACAAACGGTCCTTCAACAAAATTCAGTGAGCGCCTATGGTATGCCAGGCTCTGGACACAGGGGTGTAAAGTGCATTAGACACAATCCCTTCCCTCAAAGTGTTCCCAATCTGGTGGGTGGGTGAGTTGTAAAGGTAACAAATAAATGATAATGTAATAGGGGATGTATAAGAATAAGACTATTGCCATGTCATTACCTCTGGCTAAAAGACTTTAGAAACTGGAATGTGCTTAACTCCCATAAGGGGACCTAGAAGATGTGATTAGTGCATATTGAGACCTCTTTTATGAAGGGACAATGTCTGCAATTCTATGTTAGAGGGTCATATCTAAGCCCTTACCTATGCCCCAACCGGAACAGTCCACCTCATCTTCTCCATCCCCACTCCAGGCTTTCTGATCTCAAGGTTAACTCCTTTCTGAAATTACACTCATTACCCCCTGCCCAATTTCCAAGCCCCTTCTGAGAAGTGAGCACCTCTGGGTCCAGTGTCCCCTTACCCACATGATAACATGTGTTGGAAGATTGACTAGTTTTATTTTATTTGTGACTCAGGTCTGTCTGTGGCTTCCTTCCATGTCCCTGTGTTCCATTACTCTAGTTAATTGAGATTTAGCCCTTTATGTAAGCAGCAGAACTATCCTGGGGGAAGAGGTGAGGTTCTCTTGCTGGAGGACTCCAGGCAGTCTTTCTGAAGGAGGGGAGGTGTGTGATATGGGACCTTGAAACATGTAGAGATATATAATTAGCTTGGTTTCATATATACGAATGTTGTAGAATGTGGAGGCTGGTGTGGAGTAGGTAGCTGACTTACCCTGCTCTACCTCCCTTGTGTCTACTCTGGGGAAGACCCAGACCAGACTTATGCCACAGAGGACCCTGAATATCCTTCCACTGTCAGAAAGGATGGCAATCCAACATTCTGTAAACTGGCTCTTGTTTGCATTTTTCAGAGGCAGGAAAAGTCACACCCTTCTCTCCTCTCTCCTGCAAAAGTTATTTCAGTGATCTATATTGCCAGGAATAATCTTAATATGTTCACAGAACTTTATAGTTTATGAGATTTTCCACTTGGGTGTAAGCAAAGCCCTATAGTGTGACAAGTTGGGAAAGAATTGTCAGTTTCATTTTATAGACAAGATGCTAGGGCCTCAGAGAGATTGCCTTAGGTGGCAAGCTGGGACCAGAACTCAGGTCTCCTGACTCCAAGGAAGGACCTTTTGGTTCTACTAGACTTGAAGCTCTACCTCAGCCTAACCTGAATCCCTATTGCTGAACATGACTCTCACTTCTTCATACTTGGTCTTCGAGAGCTTCCACAAGCGGGATCCCCACATGATTTGAAATCCCTTGGGCTTAGCCCATATTTCCTGAATAATAGTGATAGCTGGCAGTTACTAAATGCCATTTGTAGGTATTGTTCTAAATTCTTCACATATATGAAGTCGTATAGTCACACAACTCTATGAGGTCAGTATTATTATTATCCCCACTTGACAAATGGAGAAATTGAAGCACAGGGATGTTAACTAACTTACCCAAAGTGGCAAATGGCAGACCAGGCAGCCTGCTCCAAAGTCTGTACTGTTAACCACTACACCGCACTGTCTCTGGAGGGTGACTTATGTTCAAGCCCTTGTTCTGCATTTACTTGCAATGTTACTTTGGATGACTCACTTAACCCCTCTGGGACTGAGTTTTCTTCATTGACAAATAACAACAATACCTCACGTTCATATGGTACTTTGCAGTTTACAAAGTGCTTTGTCAGACACCATCTTATTTGATCCTCACAAATGTCAGTGAAGAAGATGACAATCTTGACTACACATGAGAAAGCCCAAGGCTAACTAGTATGCACTGAAGTAAGCCCTGGTACCCAAACCTTGGTGGTTCCCTTGATGTGGATTTTGTGTATCTTGGACTAAATGCTATCTAAAAGTCCTGCCAGCCCTTATCTTCTCTGTGCTGGAAAAAAAAGAATATGGGGTGGTCTCAGTCAATTTGGGGTGCTACAATAAATTACCATAGATCAGGATGACTTATAAACAGCAGAAACTTATTTCTCACAGTTTTGGAGGCTGGATGTCTGAGATCAGAGTGCCAGCATGGTTGGGTTCTGGTAAGAGCCCCCTTCTGGGTTGTGGACTGCCCACTTCTTATGTCCTCACATAGTGGAAAAAGGGTGAGAGAGATCTCTAGCATCTCCTTTATAGGAGCACTAACCTCATTCATGAGGATTCTACCCTCATGACTTAATCACATTCCAAAGGCCCCACCTCCTAAAACCATTACACTGGAGGTTAGGATTTCAACATATGAATTTAGGGGGGACACAGACATTCAGTCTATAACAGGGGTAATAGTGAGCTCTTAGCTTGGGGCCAGCCCAAGCTGGTGGTACAGATAGCAACTCCTTTGTATGCAGCACTCAGTTAGACATCTGAAGCTATCCTTTGTAATCCTCACCAACCACAAGGCTTAATGGGAGCCTCCCACAGACCATCCTCCCAGTAGAAGCTGGCTTTAGAGAACAGCCATGAAACCACCTCTTGACCTTCTCTTCCTCAGCCTGAGAAGCCTCCTCTCCCTTGCCCTTTCTTTTTTTTTTTTTCAGTTATCAACCCTGGGGATGGCCAGGAAGCATCTCTGAGCTGAGGCTTTGTCCCCAGAGAGGCAAAGGGAAAAAGGGCAAAAATATAAAATAAAGATTATACAGAAGAATTACCCTGCATGTTTCTCCCATCTCCCTCATCTCCCTGTGTAAATTACCCTATTATTCTGCTCCCTTAGGACTCCTGATCGTCCTTATTTCTTCTTTTGAGCTAAAGTCATTCATGCAGTAAATTAGTTCTTTGCTTCGAAACAGCTCTGATTGTAGCAGTTGCCACCACCAGTAGCAGCACCACATCCCCCGGACAGTTTCCAAAAAAAAAAAAAAAAAAAAAGAGAGAGAGAGAAAAGAAAGAAATAAAGAAAAAACCCTCAAGAACTCTCCCTTCCTCCTCCCACTCTATTCACATGTATGGAAAGACATGGGGTGCCCATTTCCTGGGAAATGTTTTCTTCGAAAGGCAAGTAGGTGTTGAGAGGGAGTCCAGATGGAGTCCTAACTAGGAAACAACTCAAGTTGGACATGGTCTGAAAAGTTCCACTCTGCTGTCTCCCCTCAAAAATCAAACCTTGGTTTACCTTGGGTTACTGAGGAAGCAGTATAATAACAAAGAGGTTAAGGACCCAGTTTTGGCGTCAGACACTCCTGGACTGAGTCCTGGATTCTGCCACTTTTTAGCTATGTGATCTTCGGTAAGTGTCCTAAAGGACCTTACCCTGCAAGTTTCCTTTAAACATTTATACATATTCATTTTATTTGTATATCTGACTACCCATCAAGTATTTATTTAGTGCCTACTATGTGCCAGTTTCTGTTGTAGAAGTTGGGGATTCAGCAGTAAGCAAAACATATAAAAATACCTGCTTTCATGCAGCTTACACTCTAGTGAGATAATTCCAATATCTGAGGTCAAATGATTTGCAAGTAATTTCTCTCATTCTGTGGGTTGTCTTCAATTTTTTGATAATGCCTTTTGATGCCAGTACCATACTCTTGTTTACTGTGGCTTTGTTACTACAAGGTTTTTTTTTTTTAAGATTTTATTTATTTATTTGACAGAGAGAGACAGCCAGCGAGAGAGGGAACACAAGCAGGGGGAGTGGGAGAGGAAGAAGCAGGCTCATAGCGGAGGAGCCTGATGTGGGGCTCCATCCCAGATCTCTGGGATCATGCCCTGAGCCGGAGGCAGACGCTTAACGACTGCACCACCCAGGCGCCCCTACAAAGTTTTGATATTGGGGGAATGTGAGTCCTCTGACTTTGTTATTATTTATCAAGATTGTTTAGGCTGTTCAGGGTCCCCTTACAACTCCACATGAATTTGACAATTGACTTCTCCATTTCAGAAAAAAAAAAAAGGCTCTTGGAATTTTGATAAGGATTGCATTGAATCTGTGGATCACTTCAATTAGTATAGGCATCTTAATTAACAATATGGTCTTTCTACCTATGAACATCGGATGTGTTTTGTTGGGGAGGGAAAATTTTCCTTTACCCTTTGAGGCTCTTTTGGCTGATCTAAGAATTAAATAGACATGAGATAGATTACAGGAGAAAATCAAGTTTAATCATGCATCTACAGGAGTTCCTTAAGAATATGAGGCCTCCAGGCAGTCAGGGAATTGGGGCTTATATGCCACCTAGAGCTAAGGAGAAGGGGGTATGGGTTTGGGACTTCAAAGAGAAGGAAGACAATTTACAGGAGGATGAAAAGGAGTAAATATTTGGTAAACAAATATTTGCTGGGTTGTGCAGATACAAGGAGACACAGAGGAATTTTAACATGACTTTGTTGGGTTCCTTCCTGTCTACCACACCTAGTTCATATTATACTGTAGTCATCTATGGTGATAGCTCTCTTCCTGGAACAGGTCCTCTATCTAAATTTCTTTTAGGCAGTTAGAGGGAGGCAATAAAGAAAAACTTCTTGAGTCTCCTATTTCTTGAAAGTAATCAGCCTAAAATAATTCACATGCCAAAGATTTACATTTTGGGGTGGTAAATTTTTCTCCCTTAAGTTTCCATTTAATTAGGTCTTCTTTAATTTCTTTTGGCCATTTTTGTGGTTTTCAATGTATGAGTCATCTCCTTGGTTAAGTTTATTCCTAAATATTTTATTCTCTTAGATGCAATTATGAATTATTTTGTTCTCTTAACTTCCTTTTCTATCTTTCAGGTATATAGAAACACAACTGATCTTATACCCTACAACTTTGCTGAACTGCTAGCTCGAGGAGCTTTCTTGTGAATTATGTGGGATTTTATACATATGGGATCATAGGTCATCTATAAACAGAGGCAGTTTTACTTCATGCTTTCCAACATGGATGCTTTTTATTTATTTTTCTTGTCTAATCGCTCTAGTAGTTAAATAGCAATGGTGAAAGTAAGTATCCTTGTCTTGTTCCAACACCTGCCTTTTGAGTTGCCCTGCTACTTATTACTCCTTGCCCTGGTTTCAGTAAATTTGGGGGGATGGATGGGACTATTACATATTTCTCTTACTTTTGTTGACCCTAGAAACACACTTAAGTCTTTTTTTGCAGGAGATAGTCGTTTTGTAGTGAAAGACATTTTAGGTTATTTAGTTTCCTAAATAACCTAGAAGCAACACAGGATGACACTTTGAAAAACTCTGACATAGAAAATGGGAGATTAGTTCTCATGGCCTAGCTTAATGGCCCTTTCTCCATCTCACCCAGAATAATAAAAACAAGCTATATTATCACATTAGAAAGTGAGTCCCAAGGAAAACCTGGAAGTTAATCAAACTTATAGGGGTTAGAGGTTGGGGGAGGCTCTTGGAGAAACTGGCTTGAAGGATGGGAGATGAATAGATCTTGTATCCCATACAATTACCAAGTTCGTTCCATTTCTCAGCCAGGTGTCTAGTGTCCAATCATGTAACCCCTTGAAAATGTGTCATCAGTTGCTAGGGAACTTACCCTTGAGAACATGAATCATACTTTAAGCTGTGCATCTGTATATTCATGAGACGGGTGGGTGGGGGAGAGAGAGAAAGAGAGAGAGAGGGAGAGAGAGGGAGAATGAGATATGGGGGAGATATACTAGTTGTCTCATGGATTCCTCTGAAGAGAAGCAGAGAAAACACTGGCTCTTCTCTCTCTTCTCCTGTCTGTTCTTCCTGGGACCTCAACACCATCCCCCTTTCTCTGGATATCTGGGCACACACCCCACCCTCAGTTCCTGTGAGCCCAGGTGTGTGAAGGCGGATGTGCTTCCACCTGCCCAATAAGCTGTTGAGCGCTGTGACCTGCTGCCAATGCCTGTGGGTGACGTTGCCCAGCTACAGTTGCTGGGGGAACCTCAAGTTAGAATTTCTTCACTTTAGGGCGTGTAAAGTCTCAATCACTACACTGAACTAATGTTGCTTTTCCCTGGCTAAATGTAAGTGAGTGTCAGTTTCTGGGATGATTGAAGTTAGAATGTTCCTGCTTGGATACTGTCAATCACTCCTCCCTCACTCTCTGCTGAGAACACTCAGCCTGCACAGCCCAAATAGGAATCCTGGGGGAAACACAGGAAACCATTGGCAGGCCCCTGAAAAGCCCCTATCAAATGGCACATACATCCGGGGAGGCCTTCTGATGGTGGAGTTAGTCCCCATCCTAAAAGAGTTCCCAAGCTGACGGAAAAGACAACTTCTAGCCTAAGGAAGCTCCTGGTGTGGTGGGGAAGACCTAGGTCCTATTTAAAGTAAGCACTTAGTCTGATGGGGGATACCTAGTCCCTGCCCTTGGGGGTCCTGTGGGGAAGACACTCTTATAGGGAGACACTCGCATGGCATCATGCTGTCCTTCACACGTCCTACTGGATTGGTGTGATAAGGCTGGCTGGGCATGACTGTTGACAGAGAACTGCTGGGACTCATGCTGACTGGCTTTCTGACATACAGGGCTGTAGGACCCTAGCTGAACCTTTCTTTCACCCAGGAAATCCTGACCACTCTTTTCTGCTCTCACCTGAAGGCTATTCTGAGTTTTTTCCATTCTTGACCAGCTTTGCACCCCCTCTTTCGACTCCCCTTTCCCCAAAGGTTTATTATGAGATTTTAAACATGAAAAGAACTACAAGCACTCACAATTGGGTACTCAGCGTGTAGATTCTACAAATGTGAACATTTTGTCATATCTCCTTCAAATATCTATCCATATACCTACCCTTCAATACATCTTATTTTTTGGTATATTTTAAAGTCAGATGCAGACCATCAGTATACATCACTCCAAACACTTCATCATGTATATCATTAAGCAGAATTCAGTATTTGCTAGTGGTTCTTTGTGTGTGTGTATGTGTCAGGGGGTGTTAAATTTATATCAGTGAAATGGTAAAATACACAGATTATTAAAGTATATTCTTCCAGAAGATTTGACAAATGCTTACACATGTGTAACCCAAATCCCTATCAAGATATGGAACATTTCTATCACACAGGAAGTCTGTTCATGCCCCTTTCCAGTCAATCACTGTTCTCATCTTGCAGAAGCAATCAGTTTTCATTTTTAAAAAGACCTTTCTAAAATTTCATGTAAATGAAACCAAATAGTATTTACTCATCATGTTTTTGGGATTCATCCATTTTGCTGCATGTGTTGGTACTTTGTTCCTTTTGTATCACTGAGTAGTGGTTATAATTTGTTAATCCATTTTTCCCATTATGTGATGTGGTTTCCAGTTAGAGGCTACTGTGAACGAAGCTGCCATGAATATTCTTGTAAAAGTATTTTTGTAGATGTACGTTTTCTTTTCTTTTGGGTAAATACCTAGAAGTGGAAAAGCTGGGTCATAGGGCAGGCATACATTTAGAACACCCACCTTATTTTGAAATGTCTGTTCAAATATTTTTCCCCTCTCTTTGTTGGGTTGTTTGTGTTTGTATTGTGTTTTAGTTCCTTATATATACTTTTTTAAAAAGATTATTTATTTATTCATTTGACAGAGAGAGAGAGATAGAGAGAGAGAGAGAGAGAGAGAGACAGGCACCGAGAGAGGGAACACAAGCAAGAGGGGTGGGAGAGGAAGAAGCAGGCTCCTGGAAAAGGAGCCTGTTGTGGGGCTCGATCCCAGGACTCCAGCTCACGCCCTGAGCTGAAGGCAGACACTTAATGACTGAGCCACCCAGGCACCCCTAGTTCCTTATATATACTTGATATAATTCCTTGAATGGATATGTTTTACAAATATTTCCTCCTAGTCTGTTACTTGTTACCCATTTTCTTTCTTGGATAGGAAGTAGGATTTATTGGTAGGTGTGAGTAAGGAGGGGGTGATGCAGATGCTCTCAGGAGTGCAGGGCTCACCATTTGTCCAAGGGGGGCACAATTAGGCATGTCTTTGACCCCACAGCCATCTAGGATAAACTGCTTTTCAGCTGCTATGTCTTCAAATTCATCTGTATTAAACTTGGTAAAGCCCCACTTCTTGGAGATGTGGGTCACCTGGCCACCAGGGAACTTGACATTGGCCTTGTAAAGGGCTTCAGTCACATGCTTCTTGTTCAGCAGCTTGGTGTGGATGGACATGATGACTTGGCCAGTGTGAACCATGGTCACTATGCCTTTCCAAAGGCACCCCGAATACCTGTCTGGAGCATAGACTGGGGACAGCATGAGGTCAGACATGCATGTTCACTGGAAAGTGTGGTCTCCAAGGTCCCTTAGGACAACCCCTATGCAGCAACAGGCTGCATACACTACTGAGGAGGCCACTGTGTGCAGCCACCGCACACCATAATTTTCTTAATGAGGTTTTTGATGAGCAGAAGTTTTTAATTTTCATAGAATCTAAATTATGATTCTTCCTTTGATAATTATTATTTTTTGTCTCCTGCCTAAGAAACCTTTGCCCATCTGCAGGTCAAAACATCCCCTATGTTTTATTCCAGAAGCTTTATAGTTTTAGCTTTTACATTTAAATCTGTCATTCATCTCAAATTAAATTTTGTGTGCTTTGTGAGATAGGGATCAATGTTCATGTTCCTCCATATTAATAGCCAACTGTGCCAGCCGCACTTGTTGAAAAGACTGCTTCATCCATAGGATTGTTTTGGCTCTTCACTGAAAACCAAACGACCACATATGTGTGGATCTATTTCTGGACTCTCTATTGTGTTCCATTGAACTATACATATCTCTTTATACCCTCCTGTCTTGAAGACAGTTTACCAGCTTTATAGCAACTTTAAAGCCTTAAAGTTAGGTAGGGTTAAGTCCTCTAACTTTGTTTTTCTTTATCAAGATTGCCTTGGATATGGAATGCCTGGGTGGCTCAGTCGTTAAGCATCTGCCTTTGGCCCAGGGTGTGATCCCAGGGTCCTGGGATCAAGCCCTGCATCGGGCTCCCTGCTCTACTGGGAGCCTGCTTCTTTCTCTCCCACTCCCCCTGCTTGTGTTCCCTCTCTTGCTGGCTGTCTCTCTCTGTCAAATAAATAAATAAAATCTTAAAAAAAAAAGATTGCCCTGGATATTCTAGATCCTTTGCATTTCCATATAAATTTTAGTCAATGCCTATCAAGTTTTACGAATAAAGCCTGCTGGAAAATGGGACTGGGATTGTGTTGCACCTGTAGATCAAACTGGAGAGAACTGATGTTTGAACAGTGTTGAGTCTGCCCAGAAGACGAACAGTAGAGTCTGCCCAGAAGAGAGAAACACTTATTTTATTTAAGGCTTCCTTAACTTATCTCAGTATTTTCACAGCAGTTTTCTGTGTATAGTTCTTGTACATCTTTTCTTAAATCTATTCCTAAGTATTAAAAAAATTTTTTTTGCCTTATTATAAATGAAATTTTTAAAAAATGTCTTTTTCCAGTGGTTTGCTGCTAGTATATGGGAAAATAATTGATTTGTGAGTATTTCTCTTTTATCTTGTGGGTTTTTAAAAAAGATTTTATTTGTTTATTTGAGAGAGGGAGCTAGAGAGAGAGCACAAGCAGGGGGAGGGGCAGAGGAAGAGGGAGAAGTAGACTCCCCACCGAGCAGGGAGCCTGACGTAGGGCTCGAGCCCAGGACCCCAGGAGAATGACTTGAGCCAAAGGCAGCTGCTTAACCTACTGAGCCATCCAGATGCCCTTTATCTTGTGATTTTGCTAAATTCACGTATTCTAGTTGCTATTTTGTAGGTTACTTGGGATTTTCTACATTAAAAAAAAAAATCACATCACCTGTGCATAAAATTTTAGTTCTTCCTTTCTGATCTCTGTGCTTTTTACTTCTTTATCTTGCTTTATTGCCCTGGCCAAAACTTCCAACGAAATATTGAATAAATGTAGTGAGAGTGGACATCTTTGCTTTGTTCCTAATCTTAGGGGGAATGTGGATTCAATTATACTAAATATGGTGTTAGCTGTAGGTTTTTCATAGATGTACTTTATCAGGTTGAAGAAATTCCTTCTCTTCCTAATTTGCCCAGATTTTTTTAAAAAATGAAACATCCAAATGGTGTTGGATGTTATAAAAACAGTCATAGTTTTTCTTCTTTATGCCGTTAATGTAGTGAATCACATTAATGAGCTTGAGTGTTCAAACAATCTTGCATTCCTAGGATAAACCTACTTGGTCATGATGCATATTTTTGTGTATTGCTGGTTTTATCTGCTAATAATCTGTGAAGGATCTATGCTCATGAGGGATATTGGTTTGTCTTTTTTTTTTTCTTTTTGTAATGTTTTTTTGTCAGGTTTTAGTATCAGGGTAAATCTAGCACCATGAAACAAGTTGGGAATGTTCATGTTCCTCTATTTTTGAGTTTATATAGGATTAATATTATTTCTTTCTTAAATGTTTGATCAAATTCATAGTGAAACCATCCAGTTATGGAGTTTTGCTTGTGGGAATGTTTTTGGTAACAAATTAACTTTATTTAATAGATAAAAGGCTGTTTAGATTTTTCTATTTTTTCTTGTGTCAGTTTTAGTAACTTGTATTTTTCAAGGAATGTGTCCAGTTTGTCTAAAGTTGTTCATAATGTTCTTATTACCCTTCTAATGCCTGTGGGAAATGTAGTAATAGTCCCTCTTTCAATACTCCCTCTTAAGTCCATGATATTAGTAACTATGCTCTTTTTTTTTCTTTCATCAACCTATGGCCCCTCCTTTACTCCCTACTTTTTTGTTTTAACTAATGCTCTTGCTTCTGACTTTTCTGGAAAAGTCAAGGGTGGCCCTCCTAGGCCAGTCAGTTCTCCACTCTCTACTTCAACATGGCTTTAGCTTCTCTTTCTTCCTTCCCTCCTACCTTAAAGGAAGAGTTTTCCTTGATTCTTCCTGTTCAAATGCTCCTCTGACAGGAAACCCATGTCCTGAACTCCCATTAGGGTTCCAACACCCCCAACACAACATTCTTCTTGATCCGTCCCTCTTTTCATATTACAGCCCACACTGCTATCCATGCCATGGTGTCTTTAGGCATCTCCAGCCTCAGCTCTGGATCTGATGGTCCCAAGTATCAGAGTGACTTATAAGTCTAGAATATGTCATGTTTCACTCACTGGTATTTTCCTTATGTTTTCCCTCCATATGGAGTATGTTTTCCCCCACAGTCTTCCTGGAGAACATTTACACAATTCTTAAGGAACTTCCTCCTTGAAGTCTGGTGAAATCAATCATCTCCTTGTTCTGCGGTCTACTCGGACTGCTACTGTGGGTAAAAGCATCTGTTATACTTTGTTGTATGCATTTGTTGATGTCTTTGCTTCCCCCACTGATACCATGAAGTCCCTGGGGCAGGAACCATGTCTGTTTATATTTATATCCTTAGTGCCTGACACACTGTAGACTCAACATATGTTTGTTGACTGAATATAGAACATACACATTTTGTGAAGATCAGGGTTTCCAATGTGGAACCACTCACCCTTTCCCCATCAGTCCTTTCTTCTCCTGTTCTCTTAGTCTGCCTCCCTTTCTCAAAAGTGTGATATCACTGGTGAGTCCTTGCTCCTCATTTTTTGCCAACTTCTGCTCCGCTGGGTCCTTTTCATTTTCTTCCTATCAGTCTCTGTTTTCTCCACTGAATTATGAAGTAGCATTACATCACTCATGAACCACTATGTCAAAATCTAGCTCTTGGGCTTTCCTCTTGCCCCCCTCCTATCCATCCTTCCTACCATGCGATGATTAATTCCCTTAAAACATATCAGGAAAAATGGGACTACATCAAAATAAAAAGCTTCTGTTCAGCAAAGGAAATAGTCAACAAAACAAAAACAACCTACTGAATGGGAGAAGATATTTGCAAATGACACATCTGACAAAGTGCTAGTATCCAAATATATTGATACAACTCAGCACCAAAAAACAAAATAATCCAATGAAAAATGGGCAGAAGACATGAACAGACATTTCTCCAAAAAAAGACAGACAGATGGCCAACAGACACATGAAAAGATGCTCAACCTCACTCATCATCAGGGAAACGCAAATCAAAGCTACAGTGAGATATCACCTCACATCTGTCAGAATGGCTAAAATTAACAACACAAGAACAGCAAGTGTTGGCGAGGATGTGGAGAAAAAGGAACCGTCCTGCACCGTTGATGGGAATGCAAACTGGTGCAGCCACTGTGCACAACAGTATGGAGGTTCCTCAAAAAATTAAAAATAGTATTACCAATGATCCAGTAATTCCACTACTGGGTATTTACCCAAGGAATATGGAAACACTAATTTGAAAAGATACATGCACCCCTATGTTTATTGAAGCATTATTTACAATAGCCAAATTATGGAAGCAGCCCAAATGTCCACTGATAGATGAATGGATAAGGAAGAAGTGGTATACACACACACACACACACACACACACACACACACACACAGGAATATTACTCGGCTGTAAAAAAGAATGAAATCTTGCCATTTCAGCAACATGAATGGATCCAGAGGATATGATGCTAAGTGAAATAAGTCAGAGAAAGACAAACACCATATGATTTCACTCTTACGTGGAATTTAAGAAACAAAACAAACAAAGGAAAAAGGAGGCAAATCAAGAAGCAGACTCTCGACTACAGAGAGCAAACTGACGGTGACCAGAGGGGAGGTGAGTGGGGGGATGGGGGAAATGGGTGAAGGGGATGAAGAGCACACCTGTTGGATGAGCGCTGAGTAATGTATGGAGGTGTCGAATCACTATATTGTACACCTGGAATTAATGTAACACTGTATGTTAACTATACTGGAATTAAAGAAATATATATTAGGAAAAATCTTCCCTTACTCTTCATCACTCACAGGACAAACCATAGCTCCCCTTGATCCAGCACCATTGCCTTCCAGGTGCTGCATAGATGTTAGGTTAATGTTGCTTTTTAGGGGCATGTATTAGTGTCCTGGTAAGGATAAGAAAACTGAGGCTTAGAACCATAACTGACTCAAGGTCACTCAAGTACCAGGAGGAAATGGACCCAGACCTCTGCTTTCCCTGGTAAGCTTGCACCTTGTTTCCTAATTCTCTTCTCTTCCCACCTTCAAGTAAAGATGCCTGTAGTGGAGGCCATGACAATTTTTTTTCTTTTGTCTTTGTTGTAATGCAAGGGCTGGCTTATGCTTTGATGGCCAAGGCATCCACTTCAGAGACTGCGATCTCGCCATCTAGAATGAACACTTAGCTGGCCACAGCCTGGATAAAGAGCCGGGCCACCTCCTCCAACTGAGCCTTCTTTGTTTTACAGCTCGTGGCTGATTTTGATAAGTGACCACTGGGGCCACTTGTCTTTTCTCTTCTCTGTGCTTTAAATTCCTGCCTGTATATTTTAAATTCACCAGTAATGAGCCTGAGAAACCCTCAGCCTCCAACCTTGACCCCAGTGAGAACAGAACCCCCGTCCAGACGGGCTATCTCTCCACCTGTGACCTCGCTGTGTGGCCCCAGGTGTGCTGTGTAATTTCCAGGTCTTGTAAGTAATAATCCTCTTTTTTTTTTTTTTTAAGTTTCCTGATGGTTGTTGCTGAAGGGTGTCTTGCAATCGTAATGAGAACCACAAGGGCTGATCTAGTCATGACATTGGTTTGGAAAGGGTTGTGTGCCAGGTGAGTGCCCCCAGGCATTTCTAGCCCATAGCATTACTGCTGATAGGTTGAGACCTCACAAAAGCATGCCCTGTAGAGAAACCATGGGGCCTATCCTTGTGTGTCCTTCACTGTCTTCCAGAAAGACCATGTGCTGCTATGCTGGGTCTTGGCTCTCACTGATCCCCTTTCCAGAATGCTCCCTCCCCAGCCCCCAGCCCCATTTCTGGACACTTGCCAAATTTCCACCCCTCCTTCATGCTCATGCAACTCTCGCTTCTTCCAGGAAGCCTGACTGGTTATACCATCGGGGATATCACGACCCTTTGATGGTTTCTTCCCAAAGGTGCTGGTTGCCTGAACTCAGCATAAGCCCAGCAAGAGCAGCTGCTCTGCACCCCATCAGCCAGCACAGGGCAGGTTCCCACAAATGCTTCTTGTCCTTGAGGGTTTCCTGTTCATCTCATAGCTGACTATTCGCTCACTTGATCTCTGGGTCCCCCCCCGCCCCGCTTTACTGAGATTTAATCGACATATAATATTGTGCAAGTTTGAGGTGTATAACGTGATGGTCTGATACATGTATACATTGCAAAGTGATCACTGCAGGAGGGTTGGTAAACACCTCCCTCACCTCACATAATTACCATTTCCTTTCTATGGTGAGAACATTTAAGATATACTCTTTTTGCAGCTTTGAAGTCTATAATGCAGTTGTCACCATGCTGTACATCAGGTCTCCAGAGCTTACTCTCCTTATAACTGGCACTTTGTGCCCGTTGACCGACATCCCCCATCTCCTTGCCTCCAGCCCCTGGGAACCAGCATGCTACAATCCATTTCTACAGGATTGGCTATTTATTTATTTATTTATTTATTTATTTATTTATTTATTAAAGGTTTTATTTATTTATTTGACAGAGAGAGAGACAGCCAGCGAGAGAGGGAACACAAGCAGGGAGAGTGAGAGAGGAAGAAGCTGGCTCCCAGCAGAGGAGCCTGATGCGGGGCTCGATTCCAGAATGCCGGCATCACGCCCTGAGCCAAAGGCAGATGCTTAATGACGGAACCACCCAGGCGCCCCCAGGAGTGGCTTTTTAAAATTCCACATGTAGGGGCGCCTGGGTGGCACAATCGTTAAGCGTCTGCCTTCGGCTCAGGGTGTGATCCCGGCGTTATGGGATCGAGTCCCACATCAGGCTCCTCTGCTAGGAGCCTGCTTCTTCCTCTCCCACTCCCCCTGCTTGTGTTCCCTCTCTCGCTGGCTGTCTCTCTCTGTCGAATAAATAAATAAAATCTTTAAAAAAATAAAAATAAAATAAAATAAAATTCCACATGTAAGTGATAGCATACAGTATTTGTCTTTCTTGGTCTGCCTTATTTAACTTAGGATATTGTCCTCAAATTCCATCCACGTTGTCACCAATGACAAGATTTCATTCTTTTTTAAGGCCGAGTAATATTCCATTGCACGTGTGTGTGTGTGTGTGTGTGTGTGTGTGTGTGTGTGTTCATACACTACATCTTCCTCATCCACTCACCCACAGGGCGACACTTAGGCTGCTTCCATGTCTTGGCTACTGTGAATAATGCTGCATGACCACAGGGGTATAAATATCTCTTCAAAATTCTAATTTCATTTCCTGAGGCTATGTACCCAGAAGTGGGATTGCTAGGTCACAGGGTAGTCCTGATTTTATGAGGACCCTCCACCCTGTTTTCCATAGTGGCTGCACCAATTTACATTCCCACCAAGAGTGTACAAAGGTTCCATTTTCTCTGTATCCTCGTCAGCGTTTATTAGGTCTTGCCTTTCCTCACCACCCCAGCTTTATTGATGTATAATTGACAAATAATTATAAGATATTTAAAGTGTATGCGTGATGATTTGATATGCATATATGTTGTGAAGGGGTTCCCCCCAACAAGTTAAGTAACACACCCGTCACCTCACATAGGGCATTATGCTAAGTGAAATAAACCAGACAGAGAAAGGTAAATACTCTTTGCTATCACTCATATGTGCAATCTAAAAAAAAAGTTGAGCCCACAGAAATAAAAGAGTAAAAAGGTGGTTGGCAGGGACTGAGGAGTGGGGGAAATAGGAAGAGGTTGGTGAAAGGGTCAAACTTTCAGGTCCAAGATCAATCAGGTCTGAGGATCTAATGTATAACACGGTGACTACAGGTGATAACACTGTGGTGTGTAACTGAAATTTGCTAACAGTAGAACTTAAATGTTCTCACCCTCCCAACAAAAAAACCCCAAGTCCCAAACAAAAAAGCCCACGTTGATCTTTGAATAAGCCCTAACAAGAGCGAGTCATTGGGAAGGTGACCTAGAGCTGGGGCTGGTGACCGGGGTGCCGGGGACGAAGACGCGAGCACACAGGTCCTGGACCCTTGTTCTGCGCTAGGTTCTATTCTAAACCCTTCACAGGGATTGTAAATTCAATCCTCACAATAATCCCTTGAGGGAAGAACTATTATTAGCCTCACTTACAGATGAGGAAACTGAGGCGCAGAGATATTTTTTTTTCTTTAAAGAAATTAGTCAGATGGTTGCTACACATGTGGTGAGCAGAGAGCATAATGGAAAGATGTTGAATCACTATGTCATACACTTGAAACTAATGTAACATTGTGTGTCGACTATACTAAAAAAAAAAAAAAGAACTCTGCCCACGATCACACAGTGAATGGCAGATGAGGAGCCAGGCGTCTTGGCTGAGTCCAACCTAAACAGCTGGGGAGCTCCCGTTCCTGCGTAGTTTTACTCATTACAGACGAATAATGATAACCGCCACTTATTGGGTACTAAATATGTGCAATATATTATTCTAAGCACTTTAGATGCCTTGTTTCACTTTAATCCTTGCCCAAAAAGAAAAAAAAATTCAATGAAGCCAGTATTATGACTCACATTTCACAGGTGAGGAAATAGATGTTCAGAGAAAGTTAACTTGCTCAAGGTCACACAGTAAGTAAGATGCAGAGCAGGGACCTGAGCCCAGGTCTGTCCGACTCCAAAGTGCATACTCATCACCGTCCCATCCCGCTGCCTCTGCTGTCACAAGATCTCAGAATTAGAAGAGCCGCCCTTAGAATCTCCTACTTGATGCGGCAGTTGTTCTGATAATCTCTGACAGAGGATCTTCCCAGCCCAGTTTGAATGCTTCCAGGGGTGGGGAGCTCACTGCCTCCTGGGGCAGTCCACCTGTGGTTGCACAGGGCTGATTGCCAGAGAACTCTTTTTTTCCAACGACCGCAAGAAGTCAGTCTCCCTCAGTCCCCAGAAAGCCCCTTCCAGAACTGCCTCTATCCCCGTCCTTCAGGACAGACTGTGTGTTCCTCCAGCTATGCTCTGGGAAGATGGAGTCAAATCTCCTGAGCCGGAGAGGGGCTAACTGGCCCAAAGTTGTGCAGTGGGGGTGGGGAATCAGGATGTAGCAGGCATCCCTGGGAAGAGATGTTCTGGGTCTTTCATCTGAAGTGGTTTCTGATCTGTCTGGCTGAGCAATTGCCTGGAGCCATTCCCGTTTAATGTTCGCGTAGATTCCAGGCTGGGCTATCGCAGGAGTAAATCACCCGGGCCTGACTTAGCCCCCCACCCAATTCCAGCCCCCAGGACACGTAGCTCCCTGGTCTCCATGGCAACAGGGCCATCTGTTTCACAAAGCATCCCAGGCCAGGAGAAGTTCATTCTGTCCCAACTCTGCTAAGTTATGGGTAGTGCAGGAAGAAGTGGGAGAAAGGAGCCTCTGGGGAGGAGAGTGGGCTTTTGTAGTTCCCCGTGATTCCATTTAGAACAAGGCAGCGATGTGTCAGAGCCGGAAGAGCCTGTAGAGGTCCACTGGCCCAACACCCTCATTTTATGTATAGAAACTGGCTAGAGTGGCGCCTGGGTGGCGCAGTCGTTAAGCGTCTGCCTTTGGCTCAGGGCGAGATCCCGGCGTTATGGGATCGAGCCCCATATCAGGCTCCTCCGCTATGAGCCTGCTTCTTCCTTTCCCACTCCCCCTGCTTGTGTTCCCTCTCCCGCTGGCTGTCTCTCTCTGTCAAATAAATAAATAAAATCTTTAAAAAAAAAAAAAAGAAAAGAAACTGGCTAGAGAGAGGAAAGTGGGCGTCACGCAGCATGTTAGGGACAAAGCTGGGGCTAGCAGGTAACCAATAAACATTTGCTGAATGAATGAATCGTAGAATCGTAAAGAGTTGGAGGCCGCCAACAGATTATGCCAAAATTCTCATCCAGTGCATGCAAGTGTCCAGAAATTACACTCTACAACAGATGGTCATCCAAACTGTGCTTGAATGCTTGAATTGTGCTCCATCACTATCTTAACTGCTTCCATTACTGGACACTTTGAATTTAAAGCTTCTTCTCCATACTGAGTTGAAGCCTGACTGCCTGTCAATTTACCCATGGGTTGTTGATTCTGTCCTTTGGAGCCACGAAGAGTCCAACCCTTCACGGGTGTTGTCTTGTTTGACTAGCTCTGGGGGGACGTCTGAGAAGAGGTGTTTCTTCATCTTCTAGGGGCCTCAGGGGTGAAATAATTGACCAGAGGTAGAGTGAGAGCTAGTTAAGAGTGCCCTGGCCCTTAGGTGAGGGGCAGTAGTCTTTTATCTCCTCTGGGTGCTTCCTATTTTCCTCCCGTCTGGTGGGCTGGCCCAGCCCATTTCTTGTCTGTACCATCTGTGGAGTGACTTTCTGAGCTGCCTCTCTTGCCTCCCCCCCACTCCCGCTGCCTGCCCCCACCTCTCAGGGACCTACCATCTCTGTAAGGCAAGAAAACAGCCCCCTGCCCGACCTCGGGCCCAGGCCTTGTGACTCGGTGGAGATGGTGTCCCGTCCTGAGTCCGCAACCCAGCCCCTCCCTCCTCAGCTCCTCCACAACCACTTCAGCAGCACCGTGATCCCCATCCCCAACCTGCGGTGTGGAGGCTGGAGAAAGGCAGAAGGGCCAGGGCATCGCTCATCTTCCTGCTCTGGAGACTCTGTTCTGTAATTTGGGGGGAGCTATTAAGCTCCTCCAAACATTTCTGTTTCCCTTCTCAATGCCCCTAGTGCCTTGTATTTCCTGCAAGAAGCTCCACGTGGGGCAGGGTTTGAGGGGGTAGGCTGCGGGCCACAGTTCCAGAAGGGGGGGGTCACCTTGGCAGATGGGGACAAAGGAATGAGTGCCGCAGGAGGCAGAGTTAGGGCTGAGAAAAGGGTAGTAGAAGGTGATTTTGGGAGACCCTCCCCTTTCCTTCCTTCCCACGCATCTTAAATTCTGCCCCTTCCTTCTATTCTTCCAGTTAGGCTGCAAAGCTCAGAACGGTAACAGACCATCCCTTCCCGGACCTCAAAATGAGGCCGAATGCCTTCAGGTGGATTGATATCTGGATTCCCTCCCCCTTAACGGGGAGCTTGCTTTCCACCGCAGGGGGCAGTGGTTTAGCCAATCAGTGCAGGCATGCAAATGAGAGAATCCTGAGTAGCCTTTTCCCTGGCCATTCATCAGCAGAGTTTCATCCTCAGCTCTAGGATTGGTCCATCACCAGACTGAGCTTGGGAGTTCAGGCTGTTATTTTCTTTAATAACTGGGGCAGTGGGCAGGGGAGGGAACACAAGAGTAGATAATTAGAACACACACACACTTTCAGTTTACTTTGGAATTCATTATGTCACAATTTTACATCCTGTTTGACTTCAAATAATGCGACAATTAGTTGATTTTTGTTCGATGGTGTGGGGGACTGGGAGAGGGTTGAGAAGGGCCGATGTGGACAAACATGGGAGGCATATGGTAGCTACCACCGCCACCCGTACCCAGTCACACTTCCCTACATTATGTCCTGTCTCCTTTCTGATTGGTGTCAGACCCCTCTCCGTTGCCCCCTCCCTCAGATGTGTTCACTGAGACCGCTCCAACATTTAGCACCAAGGCCTCCGGTGGGCCCTGAGTGGGGCTCTGTGTGCACAGACCAGACATGAAGATGGATTGTTCCCCGCAATAAATATCGACTGATTCATAAATCTGGTTGCCAGATTCAATCAAAGTCGCTGCCTGCATAATCCAGGAGCGTAAGACGCCAGCTAATTCTGTGCTGGGCCGGCTGATTCCCAGCGGAAGATGTATAAACGTCAATGTCTCTTAGCTCCCTGCAACCTGGAGGCTATGTGCTGGGGCTGGGGAGAGCAAATTTTCCCAGCCGAAGGGGCAGGTGGTGAAGACACAGTGAGCCAAGGGGCAGAAAGTTCTGCAGGGCAGGACTGCCACTGTTTCTCCCTCACCATTCCCCGGCCTCCTCAACTCGAACCTGTCTCTACAGCAACCACTGTCAGGCTGAACCTAGGGAATGCTGAACATCTGGACGAGAAGCACAACCCGCCAGCCCATCACTCAGATGTCTCTAAATACCTAGAGCTTTGTACTGAAAAAAAAAACACCCAAAACCAAACCACCTTGACAATGATGATTTTTCACTTTTCATCCAGATGTTGGATGTCAGGTAAATACAGCCTTGGGGGCCCTTAATTGCTCTTTCCTAGAACCCCCTCGTATTGACATGGGGTCCCACAGCCCCTGTGAGGAATTTAATAGAAGGGAGAAGGCAGTTGTTCTTGCTGGCACAGTCTTTTCAGGTGCTTTGGGGAGGTTTCTTCCTGTACTTGTGGCTGGCTTTGTGGCTAGTGCGGCTGGGGTTGTTTGAGGGGGAGATGGAGGGGACCCACCCCATCTCCCCTCCCACACTCCTCCAGCACTTGGACCCAGCCCCCACTCGCCTTCGCTCTCACACATTCCCACGTGGGGCACCCTTTCATTTTCCTGCTTCATGCAGCCCTTCTGCTCTCATTCTCTTCTGGACTCAGAGTCAATAATCCAAACTGCTCTCTCCTCCCCTGCCTATTACAGGAGTGACTCCAAGAAACCAGGCCTGCCCTGCCCGGCCATGGGCAAAGCTGGGTTCCCTTTGCTCCTGATGGAGGAGAGGCAGGGCCGGGAGGGTACAGGAGCCGGGCGTGGTCAGGCCAGGGGCTTGGGGACCTCCTGTAGTAGGTCCAGCTGCTAAGAACGTGGGCTAGGCTGCCAGACGCTCTGGGCTCTCATCCCCGCTTTGCCACCAGCTCTGTGGCCTGAGGCAGTCCCCTGAGCCTCAGTGTTCTCATCTGTAAGATTGGGGTGGTAACAGTGCCTGCCTCACAGGATCGTTGTGGGGTGAAGGCAGTCAATGCGCCAATGAGCTGGAGCAGTCACCAGAACAGGACGCGCGTTCCGGCGTGGGTGGGGGCTTCTGCCCTGGGCGGGGTCCTTGGCATCCCATTCTACCAAGCGTGTGGGGCAGCAGGAGTGCGCAGGTCCCTAGCTGGTGCACGGAGGCTGCAAAAATCAGTCAGATAGAGCCCCGTCATGCTCCTCCATGATGTCCATAACGACTGCAGCCAAGGGACAGAGGGTGGGGCTGGGGCAAGTGTTCCAACCGTTTGGAGAGTCAGGGAAGGTCTCATGGAGGGAGGGGAGATGGCTTTTGGCTGGGTCCCCAGAGGATGAGTGAGTCACTGTGACTGGCATAGGAGGGCACTTGAGGAGGGGGCACTAGCGTGAGCAACAGCACAGAGGTGGGAAAGCACAGGGTCTGGAGAACAGACGATGAGAAAGGGAGCTGAACTGGGAAAGGGAAGGTGATGCTAAATCGTGGAGGCCCTTGGCTGCTCCTTGAGGGACCGTGCCTGAACCCATAGGCAGCGGGAGCCATTGAAGGATCTGGGGGAGGGGAAATCAGAGCCGTGTGGTGTGAGGTATGATGGCGGGAGAGAAGGGCGCGAGACTGCAGAGGTGGTGGGGTGTCAGGCCTGGGCGAGGCCACGTGGAATGGATAGCGACCCCACGTAAGGTGAAGGGTGGCTTCCAGAGAGCTGGCATGCACCACCAGGAAAGAGGGTGTGGGCAGCGGGGCGGGACACACCGTGTCTCTTTGGTGGTTACTCAGTTTCCCTCCGGGGAACGGGAGCAGCCACCTCCTCAGCAGGTGGTCGTGGAATTTGGAACAAAACCCTCCTAAATCCACAGAACGTTAGAGCTGGAGACACCCAGGGAGGCCACATGGTGCAGCCCTTTCTTTTCTGGGTGCCCAAATGAGGTCTCCAGAAGGTGGGGAGCCGTTCCAGTGCCACCTTGCTGGTGAGGGGCAGAGCAGGGGTCCACTGCGGCTCCCGCCCCTGGCCCAGCCGCTTACATGCCGTTAAAACCGCGTCAGTCCCTCAGAGGCGGGCCGGGCTGGACTGCCCACCAGGCACCAGCAAGGCACGCGGGGGGCAAACTGAGCGCAGCGCTGGCCCCCCTTCCACGAGCCCGCACTGCGGCAGGAGAGAGACCGGTGCATTCACATCCACACGTGGGATCCGTGCGGCAAGAATTTCAACAGCAGGAGGTGCTGCCGCGTTCCAGCAACTGCGAGATATTCTAGGCAACGCGAGCTCTGCGCTCACCCCCTCTGCTTTCCTGTCAGTCTCTGGCTGCCTGTTGACTCTGAATATCTTTTTCTAAATTTTCCCCTCTCATTTCCCTCCCTCCCTCCCTCCCACTCACCTTCCGTGGCTGGTCTGGACCCTCCCGATGGATCGAATAGAAGCATATGCTGCGGTCGGGGGAAATGTGTGGCTGTAATGACCAGGATAATTGGGACCACCCAGCGGAAATGTCCCGCCTGGCCTGGCCTGGCTCCCGCTGCCCTCACTCACACACTTGTTCGCAGTTGGCTGGTTTTACAGGTGCCTGGGTGTGACATCTTCTCGTCGTTTCCGAACACCAACCCAGACTGTGGCCCAGGTGGTGCTGGCTCCCACCTTCAGAAGGTGAGGGATCCGGGATGGTGTACACGTGCACCAGGCACGTGAGATGCTCCGGGGATAAAGCAAGCCGGACAAAATCCCTGCCCTCCCAGAGCGCGTGGGGGACAGACTAACACATACATACATTAGGACAAAATATATCGTACTAAACGGCCGGAGGTATTAAGGAGAAAAGACAAGGAAGGGGGTTAGGCCATGGTGGGGCTGACTTGCAATTCTAGCTGGTGTTGCTGGGGGTGGGTGCTCTCTGAGAAGATGATGTTTGAGTCAAGACCAGAAGAAAGTGAGCCAACCATGTGACGTCTGAAGGACATGCGGGCAGAGGGAACTGCAATTGCGAAGGCCCAGAGGCAGGACTGAGTCTGGGGTGTCTGACGAATGGGGAGGTGGCCCATATGGCGGGGGAGGGGTGAGCATCGAGGACAGAAGTAGGATGGGAGGTCAGCGAGGTCACAGGGCCTGGGTTATGCAGGTCCCTGGCAGCCAGCACAGGACTGTGGGCTTTTCCTCTGGCTGAGCTCCTGGGGGAATCCTCCTAAGACCCAAGCCCTGAAGAAGAGCAGCTGCCCTGTTCTATCGCCAAGAGCCTCCGCCTCCTCCCCTTCCTCCTCCCCCTATCCAGGACTTTCTGGGATGGGGGCTGGTCCTTCTGTGCTCTTGGCACAGTGCGCGCATTTCCATCTAGTCTACACGCCTGTTCTGGGGGTGTCCAGATGCCTTGGCCTTGGGGCAGCTGGGCTGTCCATACAGGCAGGGCGAGCCTCAGCGGGGAGAGAAGAAAGGCCAGATCCCGGGCGAACGTCTGATCTGCGGGTGCTGCGGGCTGGGGTCCTCCTTGGCTGCAAGATAGGTCAGCTGTCTGCCGGCCTGCTCGGACCTAGCGCTTGGGACACAGAGTGTTGTTTTTTAGTGGATGAGATGATCCCCCAGCCCTACTCTGACCCTCTCCACCTGGCTCCTTCCCGGCTTGTGGGGTTTTCAAAAATCGGATCCAAGGGTAGTATTAGGAAGAGTGTGGGCTCTGAGGCCAGACAGCTTGCAGTTCTCGATCTACCATATGCCTGCTGTGTGATCTTGAACAAGTGGCTCAGCTCCTCTGAGCCTCAGTTTCCTCCTCTGTAGAGCGGGCAGGTGGAATGGTGCCGACCTCCTGGGGCTGTGGGAGGGCGGGATATGACGATCGTGCTGGCATGTAGCAAGCTTTTGTTATGGCAGCAGCCAGAACAAGGGTAGATCCTGGGGTCCTGGCCTCACTTGGGGGGTCAGGGTGGCAGAGGCACCGGAGCCACTATTTCTCAGTGCCCAAGGCCCTGCTTGGGGCCCAGGGAGCGCTGGAGGTGGCTGTGAGTCTCTCGCTGTGGGTCACCCAGGGACTGTCCTCATAATTGTGCCGCTCTCCGTGTGGCTTCTGCCTTCTCTCAGGTGCCATTTGCTCGTCCAGTTACCTCCTGCTTTTCTCTTTAAGTGCATGGTTTCTGCAGGTTATAAAAAATGACCATTTGCAGCAGAGGGAGGAGAGAGAAATCCACACGAGGGGCCTCAGGAAACGTGGGTTCTCACCCTACCTGTGCGGTGTGGCCTTGGACGGGTCACCTCTCCTCCCTGAGTCTGAGCAATCAGCAATCATTTCTAGAAAAGTTCCAGCTTGGCCCAGAGGATCAGGGGTCCCTCTGGCTGGGAAAAAAATCTATTCTGAGGATCGAAAAATAAATCAAACCCAAGTTCTAGTGCCAAAGTTGAAAGCCTCTCATCTGTGAAAAGAGGGTTTAAATTACCCTGTGTTTAAAAAAGAAGAGAGAGGGAAAAAATTAATGGGGCTTAGAATGGAAAGTCCAAGTGCAACCTGCTCCGTGGGCAAAGGGGGTGAGAGCGGGCAGGGTTATTATCTTCAGCATCTGAGCTTTTGGAATCTGTAATCTCTGATTTAAAAAGTTGTGCAGGTGTAGGGAGGGGGTGGGGGAGTTCCAGATTAGGTGTTAGAAGGGGAGGAGGTAGGCCCCAGAGTGGGAAACTGGGGAAGATGGGGGGCGGGGGACAGCTGGAAGGATCGGGCCAAGTATGGCTGGTCTGAGGGTGAGGGTGGCTTGGAGGCTGGGCTGGTGAGAAATTTTCTCAACCTAGAGAAGCAGTAAGGTTTGTTGAGGAAAAGCCTGGCAAATGGCTTCTGTCAGTGAGGTAGCCTCACAGGCCTGAGTCATCATAATTTGCATTTGCTTCCCCCTATGGAATTTACTCCAAAGTCAGTGCTCGCCACTGGGGTCAAGGTGCGGGCTGGCACGAAGAGTGCAATTTGGGGCCAGGCAGGACCAAATCGGGCTGTGTGGGGGGGCCTGGGCAGGCCAGGAGTGAGTCTTTGGCTGTGGCCATGGTGTAGGAGGTGGGGAATGGGGCCATCTCAAGTGTTTAGGGGACAGGGGGGCTTAGCCAACTGGAGGACTGGAGGCATCACACAACCTGGTGTGGACCACCAAGGGCAAAGATCTGTGGGCAGGGTGTTCTAGGTGGAGGGATGGCATGAGTCAAGGCTGAGAGGCGGGCAAGTACAGGTCTGTTGGAGGAACAGGAAGGGGCCCAAAGTCAGCCATTGCTTCTAGGCCCATTGCTCATTCTAGAGACCCAGGACCTTCTGACAGGACAGTCTTACGTCTAGGGAACTCCAGCTCTTGTTGGCACAGCTGACGGGATTGCGGTATGCTGAGCCAATCAGAGAGCCCTGCTCCTGGGAATTGGGAATTTGGACTCAGAACTAGTCAGCTGCATGGTGGGGAGGTGAGCTGACAGGAAGCTCGTCATGGGAGCAGGGATTGGGGGCAGACCAGGTAAAGCCGCCTGCTGGTCCAGGTGATGGGGCCGTGAGTAAGCAGAGAAAGCTGGCGTGCAACAAAGAGCAGCGGAGCGTAGCCGAGAGCGGAGAGAAGCCTATACAGACCCTGGAGACCCCACACCAGGTGTCCTGTTCTGCTTCCATTTAACTCCTGTGCGTTAGTACCAGTGGGTTTATGTTCCTGGCCACCAGCGACCCCTGGGCGGGGACCCCTGGCCTGCTGCAGGATGGAGCATGTGTGCTGGGAAGGTGGCAGATGTTAGAGAGGAGTCTGAGGTGCTGGGGGCCAGGTCGGGCAGGGTTTTGGACGGCGGGCTTCCAGATCCCATGTAACTTTGTAGTCGCATGTAGACAGGGGGTCACTGAAGTTTTCAAGTGCCTTGGAAGCCCAAATGTAGTGGAAGGGAAGGGGACATGTGGACCCTGCAGTGAAGGCCGAGTGTCCCCGGACAGAGAGCCTCCAGGGCAGGAGGCAGCTCAGAAATTCTTGCCGTGTGCCCCTTGCAAGGCGCGGGCCCAGATCCCCAGTGGATGAAGGAGGCACCTTCTGTCAGTTTCCCTAGCATGCTCCCTCCCCCCATCACTGGCAGTCTTGAGGAGCCTGCCCCCACACCCACACTCCCAGTGACCACAAGCTGTCCACGGGTTCATGCCTGCCTGGCCCAGCCCACAAAAACAAGAGTCCTCCAGCTCCCAGCACAGTGGTGTCACAAAAGCCCAGCATCTGGATTCTGACAATCTGGGCTCCGATTCTGGCTCATACTTGACAGCTGTGTGACTTTGAGCAAACCCCTTAGCCTCTCTGAGCTGCAGGGACCTCATCTATAAATCACCATTGATAATCCTCCCACCTGGAGTTGTCCTGAGAATTAAATGAGGCGCGAATGTAAGAGGTCCAGTGAGTGCCTGGCACGCTGTGCGTACCCAGAACTCCCTTTCCTCCCTTCACCTTCCTCCTGCAGAGGGTAGGGCTGGTCACATCTACACTGCTGTAATCCCTGTGCTGTAGAGTCCAAGAAGGTCTCCCCTCTCCAATGACGAGGGCACGCCTGGCACTTCCGAAGTGTTTAATATGTGCTCATTGAATTAATGAATGTGTGTAGAAATGATTCCCAGAGATCTTGTTCCTGGAATCTGGAGGCTACCGCCTCTTCACCTCACTCTTCCTTCTCTCTGCCAGGACCATCCAGTCTGCAGAGCTGGACCTCGACTTGGTCTGGGGAGACCCGTTCCTTGTCTCCTCTAAGCTGGCAGTCCCTGGGGCCTGATGCAGCTTCCAGCTACATCTCATCTCCCTGTCCGGTGGCCTCTCCCACTGGTGTCTGGGTACCGTGTCCCCCCTGCCCCCCTCCCGTCCCCACCCCAGACTTTCGGCTGAAGCCTCCTGCCTCCCTGATGCTGGGTCCCTCTGAGGCTGTGAGTGGCCCCAAATTTGTCTCCCACCCTATAACTTGACATTAGTCTTGCTGTCTCTGACACCCTATCCTTTCCTCTTTCACCCCCTCAACCCTCTCTCCTCAGTGATAACCACTGTTCAGAGCATGACAGGTGTTCCTCCAGACCTTTTCCTATACATAGCTTAAAATCCTTCCCTTAACATAAAATCCAAACTCCATACCATAGCTGACAAAACCTTTTCTGAGCTGGCCTCTGCTTTCCTCTCAGATCTCACCCTCCCCTCCTCCCCTCCTCCCACCAGGCACACACCAGGCTTCTGTCTGGCTTCCAAACACAATAAACTCCCTCCCACCTCAGGGCCTTTGCGCAGGCTGTTCTTTCTGCCAGGAACAATCTTGGCCTTATGGTCACATGACCAGCTCTTCACACTTAAGTTTCCCCAAAATGCTACCTTCTTGGAGAAGTCTTCTCTAGCAATGCTCCCTATTTTTTCACAGCGTGTATACTGTTGAAAACTTCGAACTGCTGGGGCGCCTGGCTGGCTCAGTCATTAAGCGTCTGCCTTCAGCTCAGGTCATGATCCCAGGGTCCTGGGATCGAGCCCTGCTGGGAGCCTGCTTCTTCCTCTCCCACTCCCTCTGCTTGTGTTCCCTCTCTCCCTGGCTGTCTCTCTCTCTCTCTGTCAAACAAATAAATAAAATCTTTCAAAAAAAAAAAAAAAAAAGAAAAAAGAAAACTACGAACTGCTGATTTACTCATTTGCGGTCCGTCTCTCTGGAGTGTAAGTTCCATGAGGGGGGGCCTTACTATTACTATTATTATTTTTATCACCCTGTGTTCCCTAGGAGCTAGAAAACAGCACACAAAGCTCCGGGAATATCTGTTGAAGGAATGGATCTTTCCGTGCGTGTGTGTGTGCGCCTGTGTAGTGTTCATTAACTGTAGTGGGAACACACTGTCGGTTTTTTCTGAACTGGCTTCTTTCACTCAGCCGTGGGGCAGGGCCATCTACCTTCAGGATTCGCTGTTGGTTTACCTGCCTGTCACGGCTGGTCTGAGAGCTCCCGAGGCAGGGCTCACCCAGGGAGGAGGTGGAGAGGGAGGCAGGGGGGTCTGTCTAGAACATCTCACGGATCTGGCTTTGGTCCTGCCTCAGGCTGGCTCCATGGCCTCAGGCAAGTTCCCTGGAAGCTTCTGTCGCCTCAGCTGGGATACTGATAGCTCCCGCTTGGCTTTCTCGCTGCTGAGGGTGAGTGACAGCATGTGCACCAGGCCCAGCCCAGCTGGCTCAGGATCCAGGGCCCGCCAACCAAACGGGGGTTCTAGCTGGGTCTGCGGCACCAGCTTCCGGGCTCCACACACAGAGAGTGGCCCTGCCCCGCGGCCCGCACAGCCCTGGCCTCTGGCTTCCCACCTCTGTCTCCTGGGCAGGGAACCCGAGGCCCCAGGTGGGAGAGGAAAGGCTGTCCCCGAGGAGACCGGACAGCCCTGAGCAGTCAGCCCGGCCCGCTCTGCAGCATCTGCCCCTGGCTGGGAAGGCAAAGAACAAAAACAAACCTTGCTGTCATCATGCAATTAAGTGGAAATCAAATAATCCCAAGAACAGAAAAGCCAATTAATAAAGGAGCAATGAAAACTAACAGAACCACAGGGGCTGCGAGGAAATGTTGCACAAACACAAACAGAGCTGGACGCTGGAGGCTGGTGGTGGTCGGGAGGCGGCTGGGCTCTGGGCTGTGGCCCGGGGGCCGGGGGGTGGGGGAGGGCCCAGTCTGAAGGTGCCCGGCCACAGGGGATCCCCTTGAGCACAGCCCAGCACAGCCCAGCACAGCCCAAGGGGGCTGCTAGACTCGCTGAGGAGACATGGTTTCTGCCCTGGAGATTAGGGATTTGAGTTTATTAAACTGCTGTTACATGTCAGACCTGGTGCAAGTTATTTTCACACAACATTAATTCCCCAAAAGTTATTACCCTCAACTTGACCATCTCGTTTGGCATAAAACTCACAGTGCTCCCTCCCGTGGCTCGCTGGGCCCTACTCACTGCGGCCCCCATTGCCTCTCCAAAGTCCTCACCTATGACTTGCTTCCTTCTAGCATCCTGTCCCCCCCCCCCCCCCGTGCTCCTTAAGCCCTGCAGGCACACTCCTGCCTCAGGGCCTTTGCACTTACTGTTTCTGCCTCCCTGGAACGTGCTTTCCCTAGACATTCACAGGCCTTGACCCGCTCACTTCATTTTGCTCAAATGTCATCTCATCCTAGAGGCTTTTCTTGACCACTGTTCTGAAAATAGCACCCTGCCCCACCCTTCTGTCCTCATTCCCTTTCCGGGCTAACTTTCCTCCATAGCAATCATTCCCACCTCCTGACCTTTTGTATATTGATTTGGTTCTTTCCCACCTCCTTCCTGCTAGAACATAATGTCCATGAGAGGAAGAGTCCTTGCTTTATCCCCAGCGCTTAGACCAGTATATAGTAGGTATTCCACACATAGGTGTTGCATGAATGACTCAAGTGAAGCACAGAGAGGTGAAGTCACTTGCCTAGGGTCACCCCAGCATTAGGTGGCAGAGCTTCTCACCCACTAGCCCAGACTCTTGCCCTCACTACACGGTGTTCCAGGCTTCTGTGGCTCCTGGCAGGATGTAGGCCGCCAGGGGCCTCCCAAAGATGCTGGCATCCTAACCCCCCAGAACGGTGAATGTGTTAGGTTAACAGCAAAGGGGAAATAAGGTTGCAGATGGAATCGATCGTTAACTGGCTAAGCTCACGAAGAGGCAGAACGTGCCCTGTCATGCAGGTGGGCCCAGAGTAATCACAAGGGTCTTTCGATACGGAAGGAGGGCAGAAGAGTTCAGGGGATGTGATGGCAAAGGCAGGAGTGAAATGATACAACGGGAGGGCTCGCGGGCCCTCGCCGGCCCAAGCCGGGGCTCTCCGGAGGCGTCTAGAAGCTGGGAAAAGCAAGGAAACGGATCCTTTCTCGGTGCCTCCAGAAGGAGCCCAGACCTGCTGACACCTCGGTTTCAACCCAGTGAGACCCGTTTCAGTCTTCCGACCTCCAGAGCTGTAGAACACTAAATCCGTGTTGGTTAAGTCACCAACTGTGCGGTGATTCCTCACGTCGGTCACAGGACACTAATACCCACGTGTCCAGAAGCTGCCTGGTCTCAGGGGGGCGGGAGCCTGAGCAGAGGGGGTGGCCGGGCCTGGGGACGGCCCAGAGCCCAGTCCCTCAGTGCACCTGAGCCCCTCAGGGCAGGGGGGTGGCACCCGGGGGAAGGGGCTGGCCTGGGGGCTGGGCTAGAGGGGAGGGCTGGGGGAGGCAGGCAGGACGGGGTCTCAGGCCTGTGCCCATGGCCTGGTGGCTGCGGTGGGGGCTGGGGCCGAGGGGTTTTTCCAGAGCACTGTGAAGCCGAGCCCCGGACCCACAGTCCCTCTGTCATTTCAGGGCCCTCTGTCCTGATCCCTTCCCCTCCATTGTTGCCTTTGGCTCACAATTAAGCACACGCATACCCCAGTGGGTACCAAGCTCGGTGGCCTCTGCCTCTGGCCTGCGTGAGGCTGCGGGACGGGCTGGAAAGAGAGGCCAGCCAGGAAGGGAGGTGGGGTGCAGCTAGGACAAAAGCCACTCCCTGGTCTGGGGCAGACATGAAAGCCTCCCCGGCTGCTCCTCAGAGGCATAAGGCTAAATCACATCCTGACACCTCCCCATGTGCAGGGGCCCGGGAAGGGCTCAGGCCCCAGGTGTGGACAGGCCTGAACCCCACGGGTGGCCCTGCTCACAGTTACCGGGTGTCCCCAGGCACGTTTGTTGCTGGAGCCCTCTTGGCTTCTGGCTTCCGTTGCCACATCCATAAAATGCGGACTGTGACTCAGGTCCGCGTTCCTTACCTGGAATTCAGGAGGCCAACAATCCCTGAAAACTGAGCCCTTTTTCGAAACTCATTTGGTGACAGACTTGATTTGAATTGACATGAGGCTGTAAACACGGAGTTTACCTACTTTACTGGGTGTGAAGAGTCACGTGTCTCGCTGCAGCTACACGTTAATGTAGTTGACGATGGGTTGCACCCCTGGGGGCTTTATCAAATAGACATTTTACGCACTGAATTACTTTTAAAACATCTGGTTCCCAGGGTTTTGGAAAACGATTTGGACCTACAGCATCCATGCTATGGGGCTGGAAGGAAGCAGTCTTCTTGGGGTTCTTGGGACGCTGTGGGTGCTCGATAGATGCTCAGATGACCCCTGGAAGGAGGCAGTAGTGTTCTCATTCTACACATCAGAAAGCAGAGGCTCAAAGAGGTTAAGTGACTTTCCTGGGGGCGTCTGGCGGCAAAGAAGCCGAGCTGCACTCAAACACCAAATTCCTGGTCGTAGTCACTCTACAAGCCACTGAGTTAGAATGTCCACTGGCAAGTGACTCGTTCTTCCGAGAGTCGATCCAGGATGGAGTCTATCCCATGGCTTCTGCCCTGTGCACCCCCACCTTGGTCCTGCCGGACCCAGGACTCAGAGAAAGGCAGGCTGGAGTTCTCGGCTCCTCCTTTCTGACCAGGTCGAGTTTGGGAAGCCATAACTTCCACATTCCCGGGTGACCTGTGTGCAGAGAGCTCTTGAATGCCAGCACTGGGAAACCGCTCTGTCCTCCATTACCCTCCCTTCCCCGGCCACGTTTACCAAGGTCTCTGGGCATTGGAGGCGCAGGCTCTTGCTTAATCATAGCTGTAGCTGGGAGTGGGGTGGGGGTGGCGTTCAGGCCCCTCTTTGCTATCTGAAGCCTGCGCGACTTCTAAGTTCGTAGGGACAGGGAACCGTGAGGTGCTCGGGGGTCAGAGAGGGCAGGCTGGAGGTGCCTTGGCACCACTGGACCACCTGGGGCCATGCAGGGGCATGTCCTGTGAAACCAGGGTCCCCAGTGAGGCTCTCAGCGTGTCAAGGCAACAAGACGCAGAATGAACGGAAGGCCTGGTGGCAGTGGGCAGTTCAGGGAGCCCACACAGCCCACACATGGATCACCCCTGAAGAGTAAGGGGAGATGGGGGTGTCTTGTGCCCAACAACACTCAGCGTGTCCCCAGCGGAGCTCAGGAGCCCAGCCGCCAGAGGTAAAATGGAGACCGGAAAGGACTAGGGAATAAACTGGATGATAGAATCAGAGTCCAGGAGGGTCTCGGTTGATTAGAGCAAACACCAGAACTGGACAAGGTGAAGCTTAACAGGGACAAAGGGGACATCCTGCTGTGGGTGTTCCAAGAGCCCAACAGCAGGAGGGACGATGACCTGGGGGCTTTAGCAAATAGCGGACACCAGGAGACAACGATTCTTTTGGGGAGCGGTATGGATACCCAGTGGAGATGTTCCGGGCTCTGTTCACACAAGAGCAGCAGCCAAAACAAGGGGCAAGATGGTTCTTCTGGGGTCAAGTCCAGTTCCTAGTGTAAGATTCAGGAAGGATATTGACAAAGCGGGGTGTCCACGTCCAGGGGTGCCCCCAGGGGAACTGGAGCCTGACACTACACGTCGGGGTTTAGAGATAGGGATAAGAAACTTCCTATCTGAGAGCCCTGTCCCCCGTCTGGTTTTAGACAGCTGTGACCAAGAAAGCCTCAGGTATAAAGGGCATGGAAAAGCAGGAAGGATGGGGCCAGAGACAAAGCACTTTGTGAACCATTAGGAATGCCAGGCTCAGGCGTCTGTTGGGACTAAGATGCCCTCTGTGGGTGGGTGCGCTGACTCAGGGCAGGGCAATGGCCCAGGTGCCCCCGGGGTGTCCCTCCCAGCACCCCCCCCCAGCTATGAGCCGCCCCGAGCTAGGAAGAGAGGAGCACGGTGGGGAGTGGGGTGAGGAGCCCGGGACCGCTCTGTCTGAGACAGACTGGCAGCCTCAGCTGGCTCCGAGGCCCTGGGAGGAATGGAGGCGGGCAGGGGCCAGCAGAGTGCACTCTCCCTTTTAATTACCCCCTCGGCCTAATTGGTCTCCCAGCCTCCCCTCCTGCTGTGAGGAAGAGGCCTTTGTTTGCCGGCTGCATGTTTACCAAGCAAATGGTTTTTAAAAGCTTTCATAGACACAGAGAACCCACTTAGGAGGCTAGGCAGATAAAATTATTTATAGAGATGAATGGTTATCGTTCCGTGCCTTTAGGAAATCGGGAACCATATGCCCAGGTGGGCGGGGTGGTGGCTCCTCTGCTCAGCTCCCCGCTGGCTGTTCCCCACCCCCTTCCCCTGCGCTCCTGGAAGGTCCCCTGGCCCCGGTCCTTTCCGTGTCCTCCTGTCCTCCGCATCTTGTCTGTTTCCCTTTCGCAGTTCCCTGTCTATTTCTGCGCCTCTGCTCTCCCCGGCCCACCTTCCCCCTCTTCCGCAGTCCCTTCCGCTAGCCCCTGCTTCCCCGGCCTCCTCAGCTCTCCCTTCGCTTTTGTCTGGGAGACTCTGCCCCTCTCTGTGTTTTCCAACTCGCTGAATCTCTGGCTCTCCTTTCTCTGCTTCTGTCTTTGTAAGCCTGCAACTCTATCTCTCTGTCTCTTTCTGTCTCTATCTCTGTCCTCTGTCTTTGTCTCTCTCTCTTCCATCTCTGTCTCCTCTGTCTCTGTCTCTGTCTCTATCTATCTGTCCCCCTCCATCTCTCTGTCCATTTGGCTCTGTCTCTCTCTTATTTCTCTCTCCCCATGTCTCGGTCTCAGCCCCTCTTTCCTTTGCCCTCTCTTCTCTCTCTCCGGCTGTACCCTGTGTGCTTTGTCTGGCCAGCCACACTGGGCTACAGGCGGTGGGGGTGAGCCCCTCTCTGTGAGGGTCTCTTGGCCTTTGTGAAGCCCTGTGAGTGGCTGGTGGGGTGGGTTCCTGAACGACCTGGGCCCAGCTGCCTCTGCTGGGGTGAGTAGGTCATGGCTCCATGTATGTGGGCCTTGAGGGTGGGGCCCTCTGCTTCCCCTGCAGAAACAAGGACCACGGTGCAAGAGCCTGCCCCCCAGGGGCAGACAAGGAGAGGAGCAGAGAGAGGTGAGGCTGGGAGCCAGAGCACCCCTCAAGCCCTTGCTTGTCCTCGGGCTCAGGCTCACTGGGACAGGGGGTAAGTCCTAGGGGGCATGGGAGGCTCCCAAGGGTCAAGGATTCCAGGGGAGCTCTTGGGAACTGGGCAGAACTTTGCGAAATTTCTCTGAGATCAGGTCCACCGAGGCCTACCCCCAATTAGGCTCCTGTCGACCTGCTAAGCCTACCAAGTGCACCCCAGTCCTTCCCTCCAGTCTGATGGGGCCCCTCAGGGATGGAAACCCTACTGTTAGCCCGCTAGTCTGCTTTCCAGCAGCTGAGCCTGAGGACGCATCGTCTCTACACGGAGACACTCTGGAAATAGAGAGGGGTCAAGCCCCTGACTTTGGGAGGGCCTGGTCTGAGGGGGAAGACATAGCCTCCATCCATGTGGCAGTATTGTGGTCTTTGGAGAGTGGGGACAGGCTGGCCCCAGTGCTGATCGATGCGTCACTAGCAGTGTGCCCTGGGCTAGTCACTTGGCCCTTGAAAGCCTGATTTCTTCCTCTAGAAAATGGTTTGGTGATAATACATCTCAGGGTTGATGGCAATATGACATGATGATTAAAGCCCAAACTTGGGGTGGGAGATCACTAAAAAACCCAGGTCCTAAGTCACATTCCCCTTTTCCTCAGCTGTGTGGTGTTAGGCAAGTTACTTAACCTCTCTGAGCCACGGTTTCTTTCTCTATAAAATGGTGATAATAATAGTCCCTTTCACCGTAGAGTTATTGTGAGCTCAGTTTAATAAGATCTTGCATGCACAGTCTTAGCTTGGACAAGTTACTTAACCTCTTTGTGCCTCAATTTCCTAGTGTGTGAAATGAAGATAATAATAGCACTCACCTCTCATGGGGGTGAGGGGGCTAAATGAAATAGCAGGTGGAAAGCCTCTGCACCGCGGCCTGGTAAGGAGTGGTGCCACCTGACGCTCACCCGTCCGTTGTTGCTACAGCACAATGCCCGGCCTGCCGTAGGGTGTGGTCCCATCCATGCCCCGCCCCCACGGACACTGACCTGCTTCCTACAGCACACTCCCCTCCTCTGGGAGTTCCCCTTTATTCCCGTTGTGTCTGCTATGACTGGAAAGAGGGGAAGCAGGGGGCTGTGGTCTCCTGGGAGGATCTCTGTCCACATTCCTGTTCATCCATCCATCCATCTGCGGACTTGCAGTTGGAACGTCTGGAAAGCTCTTTAATGAGCCCCCCTGGGGGCTTTCAGATCACCTGCTTCCCAGGGGGCCCACTGGTGCAGCCCACAGGAGGTGGGGTGGGAATGGGGTAGCGCATCCTGAGTGGAAGCCCCTAGGTAGAGGAACCCCTTGCCCCCCACGCTCCCCAGCAGGGGTACCTGGTGTTCCAAAGCCAGCGTCGGGAGCGGTGCGCTACCCACGTGTCTCCTTCGCTACACTGAGCTGGACGCAGCAAACGGGCACAGAACTCCTGGGATTTTGGTGGCCGGGCCTGTGTGGTCATCCTCATTGCTCTGCCTGATCTGCTCGTCGGCTGGTCCTGCCCTTCTTCCTCCCTGGGGAATTGATGAGGGGACTTCAAATCGGGGCTGTGGGGGGCCCGCGATTCTGGTTTTCTGACTTTGTACTTGAACTTACATTTAGAGACATTTTGAATCTCCTTATCATCTGGACCTCAATTTGCCAGTTTATGGGATGGAATTAACAACCCTGACCCCATTTAGCCTTTTATGGGGGGTGGATTAATAATTAATAACCACACTGATGCCAGCTAGCCTTTATTAAGAGTTGAGTGTGTGCTGGGCACTGTGCTAGGGCTTTTTTGCATGGTCCCATTTACTGCTCGCAACCTTATGGGGTAGGGGCTATTATGGTCCCTGTCCTCCATGCGGGAAAGCAGACAGGTGATGCCCTTGGCCCAAGGTCACACAGAGACTAATTTGTAGAAGAGCTGGGGCTCCAACCTTGCTCTATCCGGTGGGCTGTCCGGGTACACTTTCCACTGAACCACACTGGAGGCTCTAAAGACCCAGGAACTTTGGGGAGGGGGGAAGGTGCTGATTTTCAATCTGGGGAAGGAGGCCCCACTGTAAGGAAGTCTTCCCAGGGGATGCTGTAGCCACCGAGGCAGGCCAGCTGCCCTGAAGTCTGGAGAGCCCTGCCTCCCATAGGAGGATTTTTGGCCAGGCTTGCTTGGAGGCGTGGGGGTGGGAACATAGGGTCTCTCTGGTTCTCTCTGCATGATGCCGGGGCCATTTGGAACATGAGTGACAGCAGGGCCGAGGTCTAGGGAAGTTGAGAGAGACCCAAAGGGAAGCCCTCCTGGTTGGCTCTGCTCTCCGAGCACTTGGCACATAGTAGGTTCTCAGTTAATGCTGCTCGAATGACTGACTAAGGATCCCAGCAAAAAGATCCCGAGCGAGCTCCCTGTTTTCCCGAGCCCCCTTCTGTGAAGCCCACGTTCTGGGCATGGCTGAGAAGAGGGAGGCCCCTTTCTGCTCAGAATGTGGGGCTGGGGCCTCTCTTCAGGAGGGAAGCGTGATGTCTTTCAGTGTTTCTGTTCGCAACAATGTAGCACAACAGCTGTCGGGAGAGATCACGAGGAGTCCTCACCGCCTTGCTCATGCCCCAGGAGCAGCACTGGGACTGGTCAGACAAGTGGGGTGCACCCCGCCCCGAACCCCCACCATCCCACTTTCCAGATGAGAAATTGCCAGCCATCTTGGGAGTATTAAAGGATAATTTATTTTGAAAAAGTACCATCATGACTCTCATACAGAAATAAAGTGAACATGTGTCAAGATTGTATTTAACTCATTAATTAGTGAGGGACCCCATGAGATGTTACAACCTGTTCAAAGGAGAATTCAAAGTACCTCTCCTATATAGTCACATACGGTATGCTGGAATGAATTTAGAAATAGATGCAAAAACTGGCAACTCTAGTCAGTATCCACAGAACAACAATCAATTGCATGCCTCAGAAAGCAATTTGCATTTCTATGGGAGAGAATTATTTGCATTATTATCACTTGGGATGTGAATGACGGCAGGGCAGGGGTCCACGTAAGGAGATCAGAAGGGCCCCGCGTTTTAGGCTTTGCCATGGGCAGCCTCCCTGCACTTGGCCGACCCTCTCCCAGTGGGCGGGCCTTAGCTGCAGGTGCGGTGCCCGCGCACCTGTGCACAATCTGGAAGCAGGCTGAGCTGAGCGGGCCCTCCGAGACCTGCGTTTTACCTGCTGGTGAGCAGTTTGTGGCCTGAGCACTCCAGCCGGAATAGTCAGATGGTGCCCACGACCCCACCCCTAGAGGTGCCCTCAGCCTGATGGACAAGAGGCGATGGGGGGCAGCAAAGGGAGGGCCAGATCTGGGAGGAGGCAGAGAGAGGAGGAGGAGCCCTGGCAGGGACAGAAGGTGAGGGAGGGAAAGTTTGCGGGGAGAGAGGGAGAAAAGCTGAGAGGTGGTTTGATGAGGAAGCAAAAATGCCAGACTGGAAATCCGGGGCTGAGGTCCCACACTCAGCCCTGGCTGCCTGGCCTTGGTGCGTGGAGCCTCAGTTGAAGGGGTGACGTAAGATGGGCCTTAATTCTGACTTCTCTGTGGGTGTAGTGGTACTTATGAGTGTGCTAGTCCCCAGACCTGCCACGCCCTTCCGTGCCTCTGTGCCTTTGTCCATGCTGTTCCCTTTGCTTGGAATGCTTCTCTTCTTGTCCGCCTGATAGAGTGAGTCCTATGCCCTGCAAGGCCCGGCCTTGTCAGAAGTCATCTTTCTTTCGCGTTCCAGACTCTCCCAGGCGTCATCAGCTCCTGGTGGCTCAGCTGTGCCAGGGTATGAAGTGGTTGGTAAAGAACAAGGGACTGGAGATCAGACAGACTGGGTCTCAACCCTGGCTCTGCCACTTAGACGTGCTACCTCGAGCGAGGCTAGCCTCTCTGAGCCTCAGTGTTCCTGTGTCTGAAAATGGGCCCATTTCATTCCGGTAACGGTACCCACCTCACAGTGTGTTGATGCTTCGGGGGATCATGCTTGGAAAACCCCCAGCCCTGTCCCTGGAGCCCGTGAGCTGTTAATATACACCTGTAAGATGGCCATGGCCCTCTGGTCACTGCGGTCCGTTGTGACCATACGCCCCGCTGAGCCGGGCTGTGTCTCATTTACTCGTGTGCCCCCATGCTGGGTCCAGTGCCTGGACCTTCGCAGGCTCGCAGTGAATTCCAGGTGGATACAGTGCTTTTGGAAATAAATGGCAGAAGTGGAGCGATGGGGAAGGACCGATAGGAGGAGAGGGCCAGCTGGGCAAGGTGTGGAGGTCTGAGCTGCCAAGGGGAGCTGCCAGGGACAGTGATAACTGGCTTGGGAGGGAGCGGACGGGCCCAGCTAAGGCTGGCTGCTGGTAGGAGAGCTGGCATCTGGCTGGGGACTTATCTCTCAGGGCAGGAGCCCTCTGGATTTTCTCCAGGACACGGGAACTCCCCCCTGGACATGCCCAAGGATGGATGGAGATGGGAGTGTATGAGAATCAATCCTTGGCTTTCTTAAAGGGAAAGAAAAGATGGTCATCCCAGGCAGCTCCAGCCAGGGGATGCTCTCACTCTTCTCCCGAGATGGGGACAGGGTGGGGTGGGGGCACAGGGAGGAGCGGTGCGCTTCCTAATGCTGCTCATGGGGACTGGAGCACAGAGAAAGGCAGCTACTCGGTTAAGGTCACACAGCAAATCGATCCATTCGACTTGCATGATCTCATTTTACAATCACAGAGTTGCGGGAGGTAGGGAGGACAGAGCGGGTTCTTTCCATTTGACAGATGAGAAAATGGGCACTTGGAGGAGGCAGGCGCAAGCCCAGGAGCAAGAATGAGTCAGCCGCAGAGCAGTGAGCTCAGGACCCCAAGTCTTTCATCTGGATCAGGGGGCTGGCCCTGGCCCTGGGCGGGGCTTTGTTCCAGAACAGCTTATAATCAAGTTTTGGACCCCAGAGCTTGGTGATGGGATGGAGAGGGGCCGTCCTGCCAGGGCTCAGGCAGGGGCACCTCACCGCACTGGCAGCTAGCTTAGCCGAGTCCCAGGCTCGCAGATTGCCCTGGAAACAGAGGGGCTGGGGGGGCTGCCAGGTTTGTTGGCGGCATGGCAGCCCCACCCTGGGAATGCGGAGAAGGTGGGATTTGGGAAGCGGCGCTGGGCGGGGCTCCAGCATCCTGAGCCTGCCCCTGGCAGTGCCCACTTGGATCCCAGCGGCTCTGGGCCTGGCCTGCCACCACACAGGGTCCATCCTGGCAGCTGATTGCAAGCCTGCGTGCTGCCTAGAGAAGCCACCTCTTCCCGACCCTTCGCTACATTACAGATGGGAACCAATTTACCCCAACGCTCAGGGGCGGGGCAGGGAACCCAGGGACCCAAGCCTCCAGCCTGCCTCTGCCCCCCTCATGCCCTGTCCTAGCTGCCTGTCCGCTCTGCCGCACTGTGCAGAGGCTCTAAGGCCAGGTGACGGTGGTCAACTCCCCTTCCACGGGGGTCCCGGGCCTCCCAAACAAACGTGGGAGATGCGGGGCAGGTGAATGCTAACATGTACTAACAGTCTGTATGTGCCTGTAGACATCATTAATCCTCCCAAAGACCCTATGAAGTAACTGTCCTTGTTCCCATTATACAGATCAGGAAACAGAGGCAGAGACACTCATTCACCTGGACAAAGTCACAGCTCGTAGGTAATGGAACCAGGACCCCAGTGCAGCCCTCAAGCTCATCCCTCCCCCATCTCCTGCCCCGTGGCAGAGAACTCTCAGTGGGGGGAGGTACAGATGCAGGGACCAATGACCCCCCATCTAACATGATGCGGGAGGTAACAGAAGGGAAAGGAAGGTGCCCCGGGAGCTCAGGGGAAGGGGCCCAAACTTCAGACGGGGGGGACAGCAGGGAAGCCTTCTCACAGGGGAGGCCTTTGGAGCAGGGCCTGGCTGAACAGGTAGAGACGTCTTCAGGAGGAAGAAAGAGCCAGAAGGCTCTGCTGTGGCAGAGGCAGTAGCAGCAATAAGGGCGGAGTGCCCGTCTAGAAAGTTTGGGCTGGATCCTGCAGGCTTTATCCCTGTGTGTGTGACTGTAAGCTCTGGGAGGGTAGAGGGCACGTCTTTTATTTATAGCTCCTTCCCAAACTTGGCACACAGTGGGCACACAATAGATGCTCAGTACGTCTTTGTCAGTTGAATGAGAAGTGCCTGTTTGAGCCCAGCACCCAGGACCCCTCGCTCTGCCGCTCCCTTCATCGCTCTCCCACCCACCCTGAACTTTCCACCCCTGCGTCCTTTGTAAGGGATTCCTCTGCTGGCTCTCAGACAGCTAGAGTGGAGGATCCTTCCCTGGGGGCTGAGTCACACCACCCAGCCGGGCTCCTGAGCCACAGGGTGGAGTTTCTCCTGCTGCTCTGGCCTCTCTTCTCTCCCTCCTCGGCCTACCCACACCCACCATCAGCGGGGCCCTGGGCAACGGTGCAAAGGGAGGCCCCCACACCGCACATCTAAATACCTAAATGTCATGGAGACGGCCACCCGACTGGCAAACATACCTTCGTAATGACAAAATTGCCGAGAATGTATGAGGCTACGGTGGTAAAATACCAGACAATTTCACGATGACTGTGCGCGTCCCGGAGTCCTGTTGGTGGGCTGCTGTGTGGATGAGTAATACAATAAAAACGTGTAGAAGAAGCAGCCGGACGCCAGACAGTAGATGATGCAGGAGTCTGTTCACCTGAGGTTCAAGAACAGGCAGAATGCGTCTGCGGTGCCAGAAATCAGAGTATCAGTTGCTTCTGGGAGGTGGGTTTCCGGGAGAAGGAATACGAGGGGCCTGTCTGGGGTCTCAGGTTGTCTTCTATCTAGAGGGGGGTGTTGGGAGAATGGGAGTATACACTGATCCAAACTCATTCAACTGGATACTTAAAATGAGGGCGTTGCACCACATGTCAATTACACCTCAAACACGGTAACAGAAAACCAGTAACATCAGAATCTTGAGAAATTTAGAACAACTCAGGATAAAAAAAAAAATCACACAAAAATAGCTGTGCACAATGCCCGAACTGTCACATATTTACTCCACAAAATTTATTTTTCTTGCCGTCATGTCAGCAAAATCACCAATTTTGTTGTTACAATCAGGGTTTTTATAGAATTCGTGTTCTATTCGCAGGAATGATCTAAGGCAACATTGTCCTGTAGAAATAACATGAGCCAAAGATGCGAGTCACGTTTATAATTTTCTAGCAGCCACATTTTAAAAAGTGAAAATAAACTGGTGGAATTTATTTTAATAATATATGTTATTCAAGCCAAGGCATCCAAAATGTTTATTTTAACAAGTAATCAATATAAAAAATTATTGGCATATTTTGTGTTCCTTTTTTCTTACTAGGTCTCTCTCCGGAATTTGGAGTGTATTTTACACTTACAGTAGATCGCAATTCCAACGGGTCACATTTTAGGGGCGCCTGGGAGGCTCGGTGGGTTAAGGGTCTGCTTTCGCTCAGGTTGTGATCTCCCAGTCCTGAGATGAGCCCTGCATTCGGCTTCAGGCTCAGCAGGGAGTCTGCTTCTCTCTCTCTCTGCTTCTCCCTACCACTCATTCTTTCTCTCTCAAATAAATAAATAAAATCTTAAAAAAAAACTGGTCACATTTCAAGTGTTCAATTATTATATAGAGAGTGGCTACTGTCTAGGTTACTGTCTAGCTCAGCTAAGGGATAAAAAAATCATATGCAATCTTATTCCGAGTGTACAAAATTTGAATATATTTTCATTAAACACTTAAGTTCAACTGATAGAAAAAAAAATTCAAAAATTAAATTTTGTTCATGTTTTTTAAAAAGCATACAAAACAATTGATTAAAATCAAAAGATGTAATTACCTGTTGTAATTATATAATTAACGAATATCAACAATTTAAATCAAAATTATTTACATAATGCGGAAATTTTATTTTAATTTTTTGGAAAAGATATTTATCATTAAATACTTTTATAAAAAATTTTATAAGAAAATAGCATTAAGTGTTCAATTTTTTTGTTAATGTGACGAATCAGTATCATGCTTTTTATATCTCGATCTGCATATAGACCCTATGATTGATACGAATTGCTCAATGCAACAAAATATTCCTTAGTTGCTGTGTCACCTGTAGCAAATACTGCACGTAATAACTTGGTAATTGTGAGTACTTCCAGAACCATTAATTGGAGCAGTCAGATAGCTGAAAAGGACACTTGGCATTACTTGGAAGCGCTATTTGTTTTTCAAGAATCTATTGCATTCGTGCTATCTCAGAGCGAGGATATTCGAAAAGCTAATTAATTCGTCTTCTTGGTTACCTAAGGGCTTCCGCGGCTCTATGCTTTTTCCACAATCCCCATTCCATCAAGGGGAGCATGACGGCAGCGGCAGCAGGTCCCGGGAAGCTTCGCGGATATCTGACGGTTGTTTTTGATTTTGCAAACCTGGAGCGAACGACGTGGACGGGGAGGCGCACGTCGCTGGGGCCCTCACCGGGCAATCGTGAGGGTGGGTGTTCAGGGTTATGGGCCATCTGACAACGGCCCGGAGCGTGATATTCCTGAGCAACAAGAGGTGCCCTTGTGTTCTTTAAGGGGGGGGTGTGCATGTAGTGAGTTCCAGCAGCTAGCTGCTTGGTTTTATAAATAAAGTTGTACGACGGTCACCCCCGTTTGCTCAGGGATTGTCTGGGGCCGCTTTCGAGCTGCAAGGGAGAGAGCACACGGCATGGCCCGCAGGCCTGACATTGTCGCTGTCTCATGCTTGAAGATAATTTGCTGACCCAGGGCAGGGTCTTGCCTGGGTCTGAGTGGTTCTTCTCCTTGGGGCTCCTTGAGCTGAGATCTCACATGCATGCAGTCCAGACTCAGGCCAGACTTCTGTGGTTTCGAGCCCCTTAAGGAGTGGTCTAGGGGGCCAGGGAGGTCCCCCAAAGCAGGTCGTTCAAATGCAATTCTGAAGGCTTCAGAATTTCTGCAGTGAATTTGCTCTACGCATGGCATTTGGGATCATATTCTCTCCTTAGCGAAGCCAGAGTAAGCAAGGGGTTGGGGCTGACCAAGAGAATGTTTCTTTTCCTTCCCCGCTTCTGTCAGCCACTCCCCATCTCTTACCAGAAGAGCTGTAATGAAATTTCCCACAATTCTCCACTCTCCTCTCAAGGAGCAGAGCTGATACTAAGCTCTGTCTTCTGGCCCCAGTGCCCTGGACAAGGGATGTTGGTGAGCAGGGCGCCCTGCCTGCCTGGGGAAGCCTGATTCAGCTCCAGAGGGTGTGCCAATGTGGTCAGAGATGTGGGGTGAGTAGATAAAGGGCAAAAGGTTGGGGTGAGGGCCGTTCACCCCTCTTGCAGTACTGGTCACGGTAGCATTTTGTTTGATTCCATACCAGTCTCCTCCAGTAGCTGCGTCGTTCTTGGTCAGCCCCGTTGGGCCTACACAGTAGTGGGCACATGGTGGCTTCCCTGTCAGTGCATGCGGTCAGCCATCTTGGCATGAGTTCCATGCCAGGCATAGGTATGGGTTACAAAGATGAATCCAAAGGGTCTGTGCTCTCAAGTAGTTCACTGTCCAGTGGGGGAGACAGCGAGGCTAGCAGCTTGGGTCCTCACTTTGAGGGCAGAAGCCTCAAGGAAGCACTCCCTCTGAGAGCTCCAAGTAGGACACCATAATTCAGCTTGCAGGATGGGAAGGCTTGGGCAAAGGGTGACAAATTAGACTACTTGTTGAATGAACGCGTGAACAAATGAGAGATGAGGGCCCAAAGCTGGGTCTGTGAACTTTAAAAATGTGGAAAGGGATCACTTCTGAAGATTTTAAATTGAATCCATTTAAAATGTTCCTATGCTGAAAAGCGGGCCGGGAGGAGAGGCCTGGGGGGAAGGGCTGAACTGGGAGGGGCTGCCAGGAGCAGGAGGACCAAGGCCAAGGGGATGGGCTCCTGGGCCTCCTGCCCAGGCTCACCGGGCAATCCCCCCAGAGCTGCCAGCCCCAGGAAAGTTGTCGCTGCTGGCGCAAGAGAGATGAGCTGTCGCAGCGGCTCGAGGACAAATCTCTTTTAATTTTGTTCTTTGGAGGAGGGGGTGGGGTTGGGCCAGTGTTGGAGTGAGAGATTGGCTCTGTGAGTAATGGCCACGCCAGCTCCACTAACACCCTTGGTGAGGGATGAGGGAAGAGAGGCCCCCTCCCCTCCCCTTTCCTGGGGCTTGCCACCAGGGGACAGGGAGGGACTGCTGTCCGCCTGGCCTCCACCTGGGCATGCAGAAGCCCACCATCTCAGAGAGCTGAAGCAGGAAAGGTCCTTAGGAACCATCTTCCAAGGGCTTCTGACGTGGCCTCTGTGGAGTTTGAAGGAGTCCATTGGAGGGTCCTCAGGGGTCTACTGCCCCCACTGAGTAGCAGCTGAAATTTCATGAGTAGGAATTTGTTTTACCAAAGTGGTGGGGCTACGTCCATGGTTTTCCTTGGCTTCTCTAAAGGATTCATACTTCTCACCCCAAGTTAAGATTCTGCCCTCTTGCTTAACAGATGGGGAGAGAGAGGGGCCTTGTCCAGTGTCCCCTGGCAGCTGTGCGGATCCTGGGGACTGGGCTGGTTGTGTTCGTCTTCATTCCTCATGATCTCTGCTAAAGGGGGGGACCGAATGAGAGAATTCCAGTCTCCCGATCCTCCCTGCATGGCCTTTCTCCTTGTGAACCACGTGGCGGAAGGGCTGGGGGGTTGAGAGGCGGGGGTGAGACCAGGGGGTTCCAGCAAAGCCTGTTATGTGTGGTGTGTGCATGCGCTGCCCTGCAGAGGTTCCGAGGTGTGGCAAGGGGGCTCTGGTGCTCCAGGAGGCAGACTGAAAGCACCTGCAAAGACCCCTCCCCTGGGGCAGCCTATCTCTATACTCCCCCCAAAGACACCTGTGTGGGCGGTGGGGGGGGACATAGGGCAGCGTCACTGAGGGGTGAGGAGGCCACAGGCTGCAATGGAGGCCAGGTAGGAGGGTGTCGTAGGGGTCCTAGTAAGAACTAGGAGGTGGGACGACAGAGAGAAAGAGCAATGGAGGGGTCCCCGACCCTGGTAGTGACGAAGGGGGGAGGGGCAGGCTTCTGGCTGGTGCTGGGATGTTCGAAAATGTGGAGAGGGATTGCTTCTGAGGGTTCAGACCATATCTAGCCCTAGTCCCTGCTTTGGCTCTGCGTTACTCTAGGCAAGACTGGTCTATGGGTTGGCCTCAGTTTTCTTGTCTGTTAAATGGGAAAGAATCATAGTAGGAACCCTTCTTAGCAAACAAGGGCAGAAGGCAGGAGGGTGAGCATGAAAGCACTTTGATGCTTACAGAGAGCAGATGTGGGGTGGTTGACAAGCCTTCCGGAAAGGTTGCGTGAGGAGAAGCAGTGGGGGTGGGGAAGGGAGGAAGGAGCAGGGAGGGCCAGACAAGGAAGCATCACACTCCACTCAGGGCGTCTACTTGCCCTCCCCGCAGCACTGGCTACTTGACAAGAGCACCTGACAGCCTGACAGGAGGCGGCCTTCGACCTGGGAGGGAAATGGTGAACTATGATTTTCCGCATGTTCTAGCCCAGTCCTCGACTGCCCTGGAATACAGATAACTCACAACGGGGGAAGACGGGAGGAACGAAGTCCAGAAGTAATAAGGCTGCGGGAGGCAGAAGCAGGATAAAAATTATTCAAATGTTGAAAGCCAAATTGCTTGTAAGATCCATACTCAGAGGGGCGGGAAATAAAGAAATAAAGCTGGGAGGATCTGGGAAGGCATCCTGGAGGAGGTGGCTTGTGTGAGGGCTCTAGGTAGGATCTCGAGAGGGACGTGGACAGGAGACAGCCCAACGCAGGGGACCGCACCGGCAAAGGCAAGGCTTCAGGAACAAGGGGAGCCCCGCCGTTTTTCTCCCGGCTCCATCTCGGAGGCTAAAAAGGTCACAAGGTGGGCTCATGGTCCATTTGACGTCCTAACTTTGCTTCTTGAGGGTGTGCGTGACTCCGCCGAGGGTCCCACCCCGTGGGCGTCCACAACTGGGAAACGCGTCCCAGTGCTTTCTGCCAGCCTCCCAGCCCCTGAGGGAGGCCTGCTGCGCTGGGCTCGGCTCCAGGCTGCTCTCCGAGAAGCTCGCCCGTTTTCCACTTCGCTGCGGGGCAGATGGATGACGCGGAGGCCACATTTTTCTCCCCGAGCAGCGGGGAAAATGAATCTCAGCAAGTGCTGTCGACACCATCCTACCAGGTTCCACATCCGTCTCGGCCCCGGGCTGCTGACAGAGCACCGGCCTATCCCTCAGCCCACTCTGGGGCCCTGGAGAGAGAGTGAGACAAGAGGAACATTCCTCCCCGCGGCTGCTTCTCTCCCGACGCTGGGCCTCTGACCTGGACAGCACTTGGAAGCAGACGTGGTGCCAAGACAGAGAGATAATGAGGCTGTGGTTGGGCGAGAGGAGATGGAAGGTTTTGCATTCAGGCCTGAGAGCCTTACGCAGTCTTCAAAGCGTGAGGCAGGGCCGTCATTTCACTGGAACCCCAAAGGGCAAGTCTTCCCGGGGATGAGGCAGCTGGGAAGATGGGACAGTGGTCTGCAGACCCAGATCTGAATCCTGGCTCCTTCTGTGACATTCTAGGACTTGGGGCAAATCATTCTACCGCTCTGGGTCTTGTTTTCTTCTGAAATTGGACTGGATTCCTCCCAGTGTTTGTGAGTGACGACGCGCTGGGGATTGAAAGATGTGATACGAACTGTCCCACCATTTATTGAGCACTTACTGTGTGCCTTAGACTGTATGGAAAAGAGGGCTGATCTTCACAAGAACCTTGGGATGAGGCCAACTTCAGCCCCATTTTACACTTTGGGTAACTGAGATGCTGATTCGAAGTGACTTTCGCGACGGAAATGCAGACCCAAGACTCAAACCCAGCCCTGTTATCTCCACGGTCTTTTCTTCTTACTAGACGACGTGCTCCCTCCCAGGGCGCAGGGACCATTGCGGGCCTGGAACTTGGGGAATCTCACGGAGAAATAAATAATTGAAAGGAGGGATTTGAGAGTCTTGAGAGAGCCCTTGGGGGAAAGCAGTCCCATTCTGGGACTCAGGTAACATCTCGCCCAGCTCTCTCTCTCAGTGGGCCCCAGGCCCCCGCCACCGTCTTTCTGAGAGCTGATCTTCTGGGGCCATTCTGTCAGTCCCCACTGGAGCACACTGGCCCCGGGGGACAGCCCACGCTCCTAGTTCGGCCCCACCTGCCTCCCCAGTTTGCTTGCTGAGCTCTGGGAGAGAAGCCTTGTGTGTCGACCAGGGCCCTTCTCTTACTTCTCTGTGTCTCTGGAGTCTGGGTTTCCTTCCATCCTAAGTGTTCCTTACTCGGTTTCTAGAAGAAAGTTTTGACTTTCCTGAGGCCTTTTCTATTTGGCCATTGAACTTTGTTCCACCTCCTTCCCACCCCTCTGGAAATCCTCCAGGCAAAAAGGTAGAGCCTGTTTTTACGGGAGACTGAGGCACAGGCAGGGGTGAGCCTGAGCGCTTGAGGGCAGGGGTTCCTCCAGTCTGGTCTTTGAGAACAGCTGCGGCCGTGCCTGCCTAGGGGCTGTGGGTCGTGGGTGGGCCGGGGAAGGCAGGCGCTGCCCACTGTGCCACTGGGGACCAGCTGGGGCTGCCTTCCCGCCTGTGGGCCCCGGTGGGTGAGAAAGAAGGTCGCTGCACATTCATTCCCTTTCAGCAGAGGGGCCTGGAGTCCAGAGCAGCCCAAATAGAGTCACACACCCTATCCCGGTTCACGGTCTCACAGGGGGACTGAGCTTCAGGCCTCAGAAGGGGAGAGGAATGGAGAAGGGAGAGGAGAGCCCTGGCGGCAGGCCAGCCAGCCTGTGAGCACAGCCCAGAGAAAGGCCATCGTGAGATAAGCTCCCTGCTGTTAGGCTGGGCCTTATCTAAAACCTGCAGATGTCTATCTCTGCCCGGCTGAATGCTTATGGCCCACAGGGGTCCTCTGAGCCCTACACCAGGCTGAGGAGTGGGAGCAGGGTCTGTGTAGTCTGGCAGGCTGCTCCCTGGCCCGCCTTAGGTGAGGGCCTGCTTCTCTGAGCTCAGTCTCCCTGGCCTCGGCTCCAGGGGCCCACTCTCTCGAAGCACTCCTATCCCGTACGATGTCACCTGGACCAAGATCAAGTCACTCCACCTCTCTCTTCCCAGCACACACAAAAGATTCAGTTCAGACCTCCCAGTTTCAGAATAGCTGCAAGGAATATCAGTAGAGTCTGTCCTGAAGACTATTTTAAATGTAGGTATTATGACACCAGCCTGGATTCAGATCTCTTTTGGGTTGTCAGACCAATTGATTGAACCCCTCCTGCCCCCAGATTAGCAAAACATCAATATCTTTGTTTTAGGGACCCCAAGCTTCTCCTCCACATTGTTGAAGTACCCCAGACAGGTGGCTCAGTCTAAGAGGAAAGTCCCACGTCTAAACGCCAAGCTGAAAAAAAAAATGGGAGTCTCATATGGAGAATCAGATCACGTGTCACATCACTTTAGAAAATTCATCTTTCCCTGGAAAATGATAAAATAATAGCTAGCATTTACTAAGGTGAGCTGCGGGCTGGACATTTTCTGTTCTTCACATGCAATAACTCATTTCATCCTCCCAAGAACCTTATGAGGTGAGTGCTATCTTACCCCCATTTCATAGACAGGGAACTGAGCTCAGGGAGAAATCAATTTTGCTGCTTTCCATGGCAAGGCCAGATTGGTCGGGGTGACCCCCAAGCCAGCCTCAGCGGGGCTCCCTCCATCCACAGGAGAGGTGTTAATCTCTCCAGATCTCTGCCCCCTTTCCCACAGGAGTCTTCATGACTTCTATGCAAAGAATGTCAGCCCAGAGAACCAGCCCCCCACCCCCAGGGCCTCTGGTCCTAGGCTCTACCTCACTAGGCACCAGTCCAAAATAAATCATTTCATTAGAGTTAATAACATAGTCCCTTTAACTGCAAAGTGTTTCCAAATAGAGGGCCCTCCAGTCTGCTTTAATGAACAGATAAGAATCTTTGTAATGAACTCAGTGATGGCTTGCATGTAAATAGGAATGCTTCTGAGTGCCGGAGACTATTTATTTATTGTTTTAAATATGGGGTAAATACGCTCCTGACCAGCCCTCCCTCCAACAAGGTCCTATGCAGTCACTTCCCGCCCCCCCCCCCCCGCCCCCACTGAGGTTACTTCTGCAGATGGGCAGCGGCGTCTCTTTGCAGAACCCCCCTGGGTACACGAGAGCCCAGAGTGCTGCCTGTCTTCACTCCAGCCCCTCTTCATTAGGTCCACTGTCCTTCCCTCTGCAACGCTGGGCCTTCCTGCCCCGTGGCGTGGTGGGGTTGGGAGGGCCCTGCCCCACCGCGCGCTCAAACATTAGCCGCCTCTGCTTATTACCACGCTGGGGCTGTAGTGCGCATGCGCCGGGTGTGCGCGCGTGCGTGTGCAGGCCCGTGTGTTCTTGTGTGCACGCGCGTGTGTGTGTTGCGTATGCATGCATGCGTGTGGGGGCATGTGAGTGAGTGGCGGTGCTCGGAGAGCGTGCGTTTCTGCGTGCTCTGTGCGCGTGTAGGGAGTGTCTGCCCGTGCGCTCTGCGTGCCCAGCCGCCCACCAGAGCCTGATTCCTCAGCTTTCGCCAAAGCAGCAATCGAATCACCCGATGCTTCTGGCGCTTTGTGGTGCCTGTTCACGGAGCAGGGTTTGCTGGGGCGGAGGGTCACCTCGTGGCTCTGGCATCTCTGGAGATTTCCTGGAGGAGCCCCGCTGCTGACGATGCTCTCGGCTCCCCCTCCTCCCCTCTCCCCTCCCAGGGGAGAAGAGAAGCAGTCCTTGCCCAGAGGGGGCAGGCTCCCGTCCCCTGGGCCCAACCTTTCCCTGGATACCTGGATAGAAAGCTGTCTCACCAGGGGACTGAAATCTGGACCAGAGCAAGGAGGAGGAGGGGGCAGAGGCAGGAGGACCCTGTAGGGGGCAGAGCTTGGAGGACAGCCGAGGACCACGGCAAGCGTGTGTAAGGGAGGAGGCCCGGGAACAGTGTCCTAGCTCTAGGGGAGGACAGAGTATGTGTGGAGGTGGAAAGGGCAATAAATAATAAGGAGGGGCAGAGACGGGGAGGCTAGGGGGACCCTTCAGTCTGCATAGCTTTCTCCCGCCCTCCTCCCTGAGAGGTCCAGGGTGCAGGGCTGTGGGTGGAGTCCACTTTCAGGGCCAGTGCTGGGCTGCAGGGCTAGGTCCTAAACGTGGGGCCCAGAGATCCACGCCAGGGCCCTGCTCACGGTCCCGTGTTCCCTCGTTCCCTCGACTTGGCTTGCTGTCAGTTCTCCTAGCCGCCAGGACCCCTCCTGGAGGGAGGAGCTACAGGGAGCAGCCCCAGTGCGCCTGCCTGCCGTCCTCGCTGCCTGCCTTCCTCGCTGCCTGCCTTCCCAGCGCTGAGCGCTCAGGGCGGGCCTGCCAGGCACCAGGATGCCTGTGCTTGAATTTATGTATACAGGTCTGCATTTGGGTCACCTTTGGGCTTCTGATGGGAGGGCACAAAGGCACAGTACTGGAAGGACCCTCTGACGACATCCAGTCCACACCCCTTGTCTCACAGAGGAGGGCCAGAGACACAGGCACAGTCACACTGTGAGGCGGGTTGCCCAGGGGACTGGAAGCCAAGCCTCTTGGCCCCGATCCAGAATCCAGGCCTCCCCACTGTGGGCCAGAAAGGGGCTGGGCCTCTCCCCGGCCTCTCCCACTCCTGGACAGCGGTGCTCTCCCCAGCAGCCCAGGGCTTCTCCAGGTCACCCGAGGGACAGTCACTGCCTCCTCTCCTCACACCCGCTCCTCTTGGCTGGGTGCCTGCAGAACTGCTCTGTTCAGCCTGGAGAAATCCATCCCACCTCCTAACCCTGTGCGCGCTGGGTCCTGACTTCCCAGCCATCTGGTAGACCTTTCTTCATGCCTCCCCTCAGCGCCACTGACAACCCTGCTCCAGGCTGCCTTTCTGGATTCGTGCCTGCCTTCCACATTTAGTTCATTCCCTCTGCCCTGTGGGCTAAGTGCATGCATCAAGTACTTTGGGCTTGCTTGCACCTGTTTGCACGTCTCTCTGAATACACGATGTCCTTTCTTCAGGGTGTGACCAGTCTCCCTCATCAGATGGGGTGTTTGTCAAGGGGAGGTGGCTTGTTTTCCCCCTCGGACTGGGAGCTGCTGTAGGACAGGACCTGTTCCTCTTCTCTAAGATTGGGAGCTCCCGTAGACCAGAATCTGGTCTCTCCCCTCAGACTGGGAGCTCCCTGTGGGCAGGGGACCTTTCAAGCTCCGTCTGAGCCCCGAGACTCACTGACCCTCCGGCACGCACAGGGATGGTCATCATTCCCACCCCCCTTTGCTCCTCCACTCTGCTCTTCCCACCCCAACACGGCACAGCCAAACCCACGGTGGCATCACGTGGAGGACGGCAGAGGCGGCAAAGCTTGGAGGACAGCCAAGGACCACAGAAGCCTGTGACTCTCCCTCCTTCCCCGCAGCAGCTGTACCTCAATAAGGGGTGTGTGTGTGTGATGTGGCAGGGCTGGGTGGTGCCAGGGCTTCACACCTAAAGACACACAAACCATCAAGATCGAAGGCTCGAGGGACCATCTGAACCCTGGATTCTACATGAGGGTCCTGGCTTGTTCCACACGTGGGCTCAGTCTGTGGCTGAGTGAGAACGCGCACCAAGCCCCTGGACTCCCAGCCGGGTGTTCTTACGTCTGCATCAGAATGGTCCCTGAACTCCAGGTCCCCGAGAGGTGGGCAGTGTGGGGCGGTGGAAAGATGTGGAACTTGGAGCCATGTAATCTAGGTTTGAATCCTGACACTGTCTGCTAGTTATTTGTTCTGGGCCATGAGACAAGTCGTATAATTCTCTCAGTAGGGGAGGAAGTACTGTCCCCCTAACAGTGGCAGAGAGCCCACAGTGCTCATAATGTTCCATCTGTCCCCGCACACTACCCGTGATCTACGCCTTCAATGGTGGCCCCACAGGCTGCTCCCATCACTGAGCACATCAAATCTTTAGAGACCCCTCCTTATCCCCCATCTCAGAGTCCAAATTCCTGCAACCTCATTCCCCTTCGATTGCCAATGTTGCTGAAGGATGTAGCAGAAAGAGGGTAGATTCGTAGCTGCCCGCCAGGCCACTTCTGAGCCGGAGGCCATCGGCAAGTTACTTGCCCTCTCTGTGTTCCAATCTCTTTAATAGGGCAGTAATAATTCCTACCTCTCTAGACTCTTCTAGCGATACAGGTGTTGAAATAGCGGGGCCTCGTGAGGTCAGTGGACACTGCCCAGTAGTGGTGATTTCGCTGTTTGTCCAAGTGGGGTAATTGGAGACCAGAACTGGTGATAAACTGGCTGAAGGTCACACAGCAAATGTACTGTCAGACTCCAGGAGTCCTTGCCGACCTGTCCTAGGAAGTAGCCTCCCTTCGAGTGAGGGTTCCCTTTCTTGGGCCCATTTATTGTATTTTCAACGTTCTCAGTTTGGCTCCAAGACCTCTCCTTCTTCTCTCAAAGCCTTCTCTAAAGGGGAGCATGGTGCTTGGCACATAGTAGGCGTGTGTGAAGATTTGTTGAAGCAGGCATGGGGGCACATGCAGGGCTGGTGTGGGCGGGGAGCTGGCAGGGGGGTGGTGGGCAGGGAGCTGAGCCCCAGGATGGGCACAGGCTTAAAGCGGTTTCTCCGGCTCTGCCTTTGCCAGGCCCGGCTGTCGGAGAAATCTCATTTTGCTAGCAAGCTGATTCATGGGCCTGGGGGTCCCAGTGCTCCCTGAGCAGCTCTCTGTCAATAACTATTCTTTACAAGGTCCCTCGATTCGTTTTTGGGGTTGAAGACAAATTTTTAAAGAGAAGTTCAGTGCCAGGGCCATTCCAGAGGGGTTGTTAACTTAATGTCCTGCCTCGTTCCCTCCAAGCCTGCTCCCTCTTAAACTACACGAGGGTCAAGACTTGCCATTTCTAGCAATTGCTTCTGAGTTCTCGCATTTGGACAGGGAGTGAGGAATGGAGAGGAAGGGGCACGGATTACAGGACAGGGCGGCAGGCAGCGTTCCAGCTCTGTTATGAAGTTTGCCATGTGACTCTGGGCCAACGGTCCCCTTCTTTGGGGTTCCCTGGGTGTGAAACCATGGATGCTGACAGACACCACTACAAGAGCTTCCGCTTTGTCTCCTGGAGTGGCCTGGTCTCTGAGGTTCATTTGGGCAGGAGGTCTCGGTGTTGAGCAGTGGCTCTCATCCCCTCCCCCTCATCCCCACGTGGGGATGACAAGGCGGTTGGTAATTCCACACCCGAATGCCACGGTGTCTACCTAGCTCTGTTCCCACTGCCCTGGTTCTTGTCGCTTCTGCTTCATCATCCTGCTAACTGGTTCCCCTGTCCCCCCAAATCTTCCTTCTGTCACCCGGTCAGAGGGAAAGAGTTGGAACCTCAAGTCGGAGCCTGACCCCCCAGTCCATGGTGAACCCACCAGGTGCCTCTGGCCTCTGCAGCTTTGCATGTGTGTTTCATGGTTCTTCCTACCACTGGGGACTCATATTCCAAAAATATGTGCATAGAGAAAGAGAAAACATGCGCAGCGCTATGGCGGAGAAAGAAAACACTGGGTATGCGGTACTTGGCCTCTGGACCTTTATGCCTACTGGAATGCCCTTGGCTCTGTCCTCAGCAAGCTCAGTTTGAGAATGTCTCTTCCCTCCTCCTTTGTGTCCCACCAACCCACGGTAAAGCTATCATACATGGCATCAATCATTCCAGATAACCGTGGACGGCTGACATGCCCATCTTCCCAGCAGGGCTGGGGCTCCTAGGGGACAGGCCCCTGGTTTTGCCTCCATGCTCCCTGGGAGGGCCCGGTGCAGAGTAGGAGCTTAATGTGTTGAGTAAACCAATGGATCCTGAACCTTAAGGCTTGAGAATCTCCATTTGCTGAGAACCTCTACGAGCAGGGTCTGTGCTGGGAGCTTCGGTCCTCACAGCTACCCCAGGGCTGCCCTGGTCCATTGAGCAGATGATTGTGGAAGGCAGGCTTCCTTCCGTGGTGGACAGCAGCATGTTGGGGTGGGTGCCAATGCAGCCCTAGTCCTGTCCCTAGTCCCTTGAGAGACAGATGTTGGTTGCTGTAGCCACCTGTCTGGGGCCCTGGAGGCTGGCTAGGCAGCCTTGGCTGGGCTCTTGCCTTTGGCCAGGCCTCCTGTCTCCATCCCCCTGTCGCCACACCCGCCCCCTCCCCAAGCCTGCTACCCATTCTGGGGAGTGGCCACCCAGGGCCATGGAAGGCCAGGTGCACACACACAGGCCGGATGAGCCCTGAGGGGCTGTGGGCTAGCCCTTGGTCTGCTGAGAGGGAGAGGCCCACCCAGCAGCCTTTGCTCTCTTCTGCTTGGCTCTCTGCTGTAGAGACCCCCAGGCTTTCCTCTACGGAGAAGGGAGGCCTCCCTGAGGGGTGACGGTGACAGTGACAGTGACAGGGAGGGAGCTTCTCGGTGGGGTGGACTACAGGTGGAGAAGGAACCTAGACTGAGCCCGGGTGGGCATATCAATCCTTTTTCGCCCCTCTCCTTACTCTTCTGTGCCCCCCCCCCCCCGCCTTTTCTCTGGAGGCCCTGAGGCTTGCTCCACCCTTCCAGCCAATCACGGCAACTCCTAGAAGAGGTTCCTCTTTTAAGGGCACAGTTCTGGGTCAGCGAATCCGTCATGTCCTGACGCGGGCAGCTCTCAGCACCAGAGGGTCCAGAGGGATGTGCATGCTGGAGCAGCAGCGCGACTGAGGCCTGGGTCAGCCGTGTTTTGATCTCATGTCATTTAGTGTGTCCTCACTGTGCGTGTGCCCGTGCGTGTGCACACGCGTGTGCACACACGCACAAGGACGAGACACAGAGCCAGGCACTATGCACTTTCTGTTCTCCGGGAGCTGTTGCTCCGGTCCAGTCTGGTCACCCCCATTTATTTAAGAAAATCCGACACAGTGGTGGGTAGAACCCAAGAGAGAGGTGGCTGTGGGCTGGGAGGGGTAGGGGAGACCCCGGGCTCCCTGCTGCCTTTGCCCATCCCCAAGGTCCTCCACAGCATCCCCTGGTACCCTCTCCCCTCCCACCAGATTCCACTTCCTGGGGGGATGGGTGGCTGCCCCTGCAGAGAGGAAGGAGTGTCAGCAGAGCAGGAGGGGCAGGGCTAAGGCGCAGTGTTGACCTCGCTGTGGGCTCAGTAGGGGGACCCGGCCCCCCTGGGCTGCCCAGACCACAGTGCTGGGGTGTGGCTTGCTAGGGGCAGGCCCAGGGCTCCTTCCCATTTAGGCCCCTGCCCACAGCCGGTGGGGACAGAGGAGGGAGTCCTGAGATCTCAGGAAGGTGCCTGGCTTGGCCCAAGACCCCTCTGTAGGGTCAGCTCCCAGGTCCTGGGAAGGGACTGGGGGCACTTGGAAGCCAGCAGATGCTACAAGTGTCCCCCCATCCCCCAATATTTTGTCCACAGCAAGATCCTTGGCAGGGCAGGCAGCCGCCACCTCCCCACCCTGCAGGACAGAAATCCCTGAATAATGGTTTGAGAAAAGTCTTTGTGCAGCTTCTGACACAAGACCCCCCCCAAAGCCCCCCAACACAAGGGGAAGACAGGGGACATGGGGGGCAGGGGCACAGTGTGGGCCCACCTCACCCCAAGCTTGGCCTCCGTGCCTCACTTTCGGGGCAGGGGGTTGTCTAAGATGGGAGGAGGTCTGGAAAGGGTAGAACAAGGGCTGGGAATGCTTTCCTCCTAGCAAGCTCCTGACGAAGGAGCCCTCCACCTTCGGTGGCAGAATCGGGTAGGGGGTGAGGTGGCGGGAAGGACCACGTGGGGTAGGCGGCCGCCCAGCACAGAGCAAAGCTGCAGGGGCAGGGAGTACAAAATCCACTTCAGCCGGCCTGCATCAGTGTGAGCAGGGGTCCCAGCCGTGTCCTACACAGAGCCCACCCCCGGGGGGGACGGCGCCTCTATGCGATCTCTTTGATTCTGCGCATGTAATTGTGCAGGTCTGGGGGCGCAGCGGGCCGCGTGGTGCCCGCCACATCAGGGCAGCCCCAACCCAGGTCCTCTTCGTCCTCCTCGTCCTCTTCGCCGGCGGGCACCGAGTCATAGGCCAGCTCCTCCGTGGGCAGCGTGGTGAAGGTGGTAAACTTGACCCGCTTGCGCTTGGAGGTGGGCGAGCTGGCAGGGTCCTCGGCCTGGTCCCGGGCCGAGCCGCCCGAGGAGCCGTCGCCCCGCCCGTGCACCTGGCTCTGCACGCTGGTCTGCGAGCTGCCGCTGCTGTGGTGATCGCCGTGGCAGCAGGCGGGCACGGTCTCCAGCGGGTTGCCCGCGGGCGGGGACAGCTCCCCCTGCACCCGCAGCGGCTGCCCGTTGCCCAGGAACACCCAGTGGTGAGAGTGGTCCATGCTGGTCTGGCCCTCGGGCGGGATGCGCTTGTGCCGGTAGCGCAGCACGAAGACGATGCAGTTGATGAGGAAGACGAGGATGGCGAGGCAGAAGACGCCCAGCAGCGCGTACATGCCGATCTCCAGGTCCGTGAGCCCGCGCGGCATCTGCAGGAAGCCGGTGGGCAGTGGCAGGAAGTCTTCCGTGGGTGGCACGGTGGGGCTGGCGGTGCCCGGGCCCGGGGCCTCAGCTGCGGGCACCGCTGTGCCAGGTGGGCCGGCTCCCCGGGCCTCGTCCTCGCCCCCACCGGGGCCCGGCTGGCTGGGCCCCGGGTAGTCGTAAGTGGGGTCCTCCTCGTCCCGCCCAAAGTGCACCCGCAGGCCCACGGGGGTCGTGGCCAGCACACTCTTGCGCTTGGTTTTCTGGCAGCTCTCGGCGATGGTGAGCTCTGCACGCAGCAGTTCCCCTGCCCCCTCGGCCTCCGCCACCACCAGCGGGAAGGCCCGGTCCTGGGTCACCGTGGCCACCCGCTCGTCCAGGCTGCTCACGAGCAGCCCGTAGTCCCGGGGGCTGTAGAGGGAGAGGGGGGCTGTGGTGCCATCACTGTAGGAGAGCCAGAGGCTCAGGAGGGCTTCCTGGAGGAGGAGGAGAAGCAGACAGGAGTCAGAGAGCTAGTCCTGGCTGACTTCACTGCTGGGTGCTGAGCAGATGCCGAGCTCTGTGGGGACAGGGACTGAGGTACTCTGGCTCCTGGCTGTATTCCCAGCACTGGAACCGTGCCTGGCAGGTGGCAGGTGCTTAGAAACAATTGTGGGAGTAGGAAGTCCTCCCCTGGAGGTTGTGGTCAGGTAAGGGGCACGTTACTGCCCTAAGAATTTCCTAGTCCACTCATCCTTCTCCCTTTGATGAGCTGAACATATGTTTTGCTTTGGGTCTACCTCAAGTCCCTTATGCTGCCAGAGTAACCCCATATCTCCATGCCTGACCTTGGTATCATGCCCATTAGAATGTGGAGATTGAGAACACACCCCACCCCAACTTTCTCCTCTCTTAAAGCATTCTGAGAATTGCCTTCCCTGCAGATGAGGGAGCAGGGCCCCGAGAGAAGGGATTGGCCTGTGGTCATTAGGGGACTCTTGCCTCGGTGCTCAACAATGCCTTCTTGCTCCCTGTGCTCCCGCCTGTCACCTTTCCACCTGTCCTGTGCCCCGGTTCTGTGGGGGGCTGCAGCTGGGGCTCCAGAGATGGGGGTAATTCCTAAGGGTGGAGGCAGAGGTGATGGGCTCTCTGAGAATCCAGGAGGGGGAACCCTCAGTGGGAACATCTCAGGGTGGCAGATGCCGAAGGCAAGACCTTGGCCAGACCCCCTGTGCAGAGGGCAGGGGAATGGGGTGGGCCAGGTGTGTTGGGCACCCACGGTAGACAGCTCTTCCATTAAAGCCCGAATTTAGGGGACTCATGGCACAAGGAAAAACTGGAGTTTCCTTCTTCCTTCCACACCCGAAGCCCCCAGGTTGGCAGGCTGGGCATCCTGTTACCTGCTTGAGGAAGCTGAGGGTCTGCTGGGCAGCCGTGGTGGCCAGGATGGTGTGGCTGCTCCCTGGGCTGGGCCGCAGGGAGAGGGAGAGGCTGGCCACCACCTGGGCCTGCAGCTGTGTGATGCTGACCTTCTCCTCCGTCACCGTTAGCAGCGTCTCCCCAAGCACAGACTCCGTCAGTGGGGACACCACCTGATGCAGAGTGAGGCAGGGGTGGGCAAAGGCCAGGAAAGCAGCACCCCCAGGATTCCCAGGCACGGAGGAATCCCAGCGCTGCTGGAAGAGAGGATGGGCGTGCGGGGCAGGGGTGGTGGGGCAGCCTGGGAGGCCGGACTCTTGGGCTCTGCTTTAGGGCCGCAGCTGGAAACCAGGGTCCAGAGGCCAAGTGAGGTTCAGGGGCTCGCAGGAGCCAGGCAGGAACACGGATGAGTGGGGTGGGCAGATTCTGAGGTAAACAAGAGCCTCACACGGTGATAAACAGGAACTGATGTTTGGCCTCAGTGTCAGGGAGACGAAAGGGAGTGGTGGGGACTGTGGCATGCAGTACTGACTGTAGCCAGTTACTGCCAGGTGGCAATGTAAGCCCAGTGTTGCCAGATTCATATTTTGTAAAATTAGAAATCTAGATTTTTAAAAGCAAGAGAGCTCCCAATGTTTCAATGTTGGATCCGTTGCTTTACAGATAAATACATCTGCAGGCAGATTCTAGCCAATGGGTCACACTATCCACCATCTCTTAGAGGGATCATTTCTACCCAGGCCCCCAGTTGTAGAGGAAGAGGGTCAGAATTGAGTTCCTAGGTCCCAGAATTCCCTTTCCTGAGCCCCCTCCTCTGCCCCTCTCCTCATCCACACCTGCTCTCCGGGACCACAGCGAGCCACATGGGGTTGGTAAAGGTCGACAGGGCTTGCAGGGAGATCCTTCGCCAAGAGGAAGTGAAAGGCGCTTACCTCTGATGGTGGGGTTTCTGGCAGGGGCGGGGGGGTGGGGTGAGGGGCAGAGAGTGTGTTTGGGGCCTGCCAGGGTTGATCCCAGAGGCCGAGGCCCTAGAAATCCTCTCCCAGGAGCGTCTACATTCACTGCCCACGCAGTGCCCCCGTGCCTACCTTGAAGGGGGTCGTGCCCGGCTCCAGGCCCGCCAGCGTGCTGCTGTCCACCATGCGTGCCACTCGGGGGTCCCCCACCCGCATAAAGTCGCTGACCAGGTCGGTGACCTCCACCAGCCAGTCTGGGCCCAGCATGGGGACCACCTGGTCGGCGCCCTCGGACGACGTCGTGTGGAACTGGGTGAACACCTGCAGGGTGGCGTGCTGGTACTGGAGGGCGCAGCCGCGGCTGGCGCTCTGCCGCCGCTCCTCCTCGTCCTCGTCCTCATCCTCGCTCTCCCGGGCCGACCTGCGGTGGGGAGGCGGGGAGGCAGGGGGTCAGGGCTCCTCGCCTGCCTCCAACCGCACAAGTCACTGCCTCCCCCGTGTGGGTTGCGGGCTCCTCCCCGGCTCCCATGGGTGGGCGCTGGGCACATGGCAAGCCCCCCGCCCCCCAACCCCTGACCGCATTCCTTCTGTCTCTGAGCAGCTTGGAGCCAGGAGTCCCCAGACTTTTCTCTCCTAGAAAGGTACCTTCTTGCCCCTCCCTGGCCCTCTCGGCCTCTGCGGGGCTTCACCCACGCCTGGGAATAGTGGTGTCAGATTCTGTCTCTTTTTCAGCACTGAGTATGCGCCTGGCCCTGCTCTCCGCTCTACACTGGAGTGAAGGCATTCCTCGTTCAGAGTGCCAGAGCGCTTGGCTGGGGTGCCCTAGCCGCTGCGTGCGAGCAGAACTTGCAAGTGCTGAACCTGGATATTTGGCTGAGGAGACTTCCAAGCCGCATGTGTGTGGAACGTGTGGCCTGGTTCCTCTTGCTGCTTACAGGAAAACCCAAGAGGAGAGAGGTAAACTGAGGGAAGCACAGTAAGCAAAAGGGAGCCAGGACTGGATGATTCAGGAAATTCAGTCTATCCAGGTTGCCGGAGATGCTAAAACCGGGAGATTCGTGGTCAGGAGAGCATGCTCTGGAGAGAGCGAGCCAAGGACATGGCTAGTGGAAGGGTCTGTTCTGGAAGGACCGAGCAACCCAAATATTCATTCACAGAGGGCTCTTTGACCTGTTAATGCATGCTGAGGAAAGTGTTAATGCGCCCATTCTGCAGATGAAGAACGGGTGGGGGCCCAGAGAGGTTGTGTAAGTAGTCCAAGGTTCCCCAGCTAGGAGACAGCAGTCAGGATTTAAACCCAGCCGGTCTCGCTTCAGAGCTCACTCCACCCTCCCGGACTTGAAGCTGGCCCAGAAGCAGGTCCCCGGGCAGAATCCCTGGCCCCCTCCCAGACCCACTGGATCAGAATCCGCACTGTAACAGGCTCCTCGGGCGACCGTGTGCATGTTCAAGTTCGAGAGGCTCTGATCTACATGGCCTGGCTCTTCCTCATCTCTGCAGACTTGAACTGAGCCCAGCTCTCCCTTGGCTGCTGGCTCTTCCCCCAGCCCAGCCCCTCCCCTCTTAGCTGCCCGCCCCTCTTCCTTGCTCTGCCCTCCTTCTCTCCAGCAGCAGTGAGGGGCGAGTGGAGTACATGCCCCAGAGATGCCCACGCAGGTGCGCGAGGGGCTGCCCAGCAAGGGAGCCTGGTGTGAGTCACTGTATGCCGGGGCTGACACACTCACAAGTGTGCCCTGGTGTGCACAGGCTGAGGTGCACATGTATAGGTTTTGTCTGTGGCCTGGCTGCTCTTTCACCCTGTCTCCCCAGCCAACTCCTTTCCACTCATTCTTTAAGACTTAGCCAAGAGTCACCTCTTCCAGGAAGCCTGTCTTGACTTATCCTAGAGGAGGAGGTGGTTCTCTCCTTCGTGCCACTTGACTCCCCACACAGGGGGCTTCCTGTGTCCACCATGTCCTGCGGCATGTACAGGACAGCCTCCCTGCTGGACTCAGCTTGGCTGGGTCAGGCACTGGCCACACTCACCCCATGTCTCAAGCACCCATCAGTGCCTAGCACACAGTAGCTGCTCAATAAAAGTTTGTTGATCGCACAACCGACCTGCAGACTGTATACACCTAGAGCCCTATACACATACGTGGATCAGACCATGTGCCAGGGCTGTGTCCACCTATGAGCATCCCGAGTATCCACTGTGTGCAGAAGGGCTGTACCTCCGGTCGGGGAGGATAGGTACCCTCCAGCCCTTCACTTGGCTGAGACGTGCATCCGAGAGTTCGATGTGCAGGGGCAGCTTGGGGACCCAGACTGTCATTTCCAGGGGGGCATTGAGGATGTCATAGCGGAAGGTGACCCTGGCGTTCATGGACCCGCGAGACTCCTTTCCACTCACAAACACGTAGTCGCAGCTGCTGGATACCTGGGGAGGAGGAAGGAGGTTGGTTGGCCTGTCTTGCCCTACGGGGCATCCTGCGTGCTGAAGGGGAGGAGCGGAGGGCGGGGGGCACCACATTTATTTCCCCTGGGAGATGTCAGCTTCAGGTGTCCCTATTCCCATTGTTTCTCCACAGATCATCTCAGTGGCTACTATGGGAGGTTTGTGTTCCCTGGCAAGGGGCCAACATGCACCTGACTTTACAGGAGGCTGCTTCTGATGGGGCAGACCACACCTCAGAGGAGCCTTCAGGCTGAGGGCCCCTGGGCTGGCTCCCCTTCCCATGTGCTCCGGCATGGGTGTTTTTTGGTAGTGTCCTCACGGTACAGAGGGGCATGTCCTGAACCCATGATCCCTCCATGGCCCATCTGGCCCTGTGGCCGCAGGAAAATAAGCAGTTGGTTAATTTCAGGTGCGGGGACTGTTCTAGCCAGGGATGGAGGTGGGGGATGGGGAGAGGGAAAATGAGGACAGACAGGTGGATGCTTGCCACCAGTGGGTGCAGCTTTTACAAATGCATGCTGACCAGGACCCCAACTTATATTCTTAGAGGTTCCTTGGATGGGCACGTGCCTGCCGAACACATCTCAGTGGACACCTGTGCCAGCACTCGGGACAGATGTAGGTGGGTGTATACGTTAAATGTGCCCAGTATGTACCTGGCACACACTCTGGAGTGAATCTCGTGTGCAATGCATTGAGGTGTACCTGCTGATACACGCCCATGGGTGCACACCCTCGCATGTGGGGAGGGTCTAATCATGTGGCTTATGGGCTCATGACACTCTGAAGGCTCTGGTCGGGGGCAGGGAGGCTGCCGGGACTGTGGCTCATCTCTGACACGCTCCTGGCTGTTCCCAAACTCCTGCGATCTCCCTTAATTATCTCAGATGGGGGTGGTAGGACGTGGGACAGCAGCCCCACCAGAAATGCCCATTTCCCACTTCAGAAGGCAGAGAATTCCATCTGAAGGCTGACAAATTCCATTCCGAGTGTTGGCAAACTCCATAAAGAACCTGAGTGTATTTCACTGAGAATGGAAACAAATTCCATGTAGAATCTTTGTGAATTCCCTTTGGTATCTAAGTAGTCAAGACTTTATTCTGGTCCACTCTGTGGCCAGAGTGGGGGAGTGTGGAGGGCAGAGGCAGGTGCTGGATGAGGGCCTTTGAGAGCAGGTCCTTTTATTTTTTCTTGTCCCAGGCTGCCAGCCCTGGAAAGCCCCATGGGCCTGGACAAGGCTTCTACTCTGCAGGGGATGGGGGGGGGCACCAAGCCATCTGCTCTGGCTCACTTGGGGGGCATTCTTCCTGGACAGGGGAGGGATGAGGTGGGGCTCCAGCTCCCCAGACCTGGAGGGATCTGGGGCAGAGTGTGGAGAGAGGGAACGAGAGCACGCACACACCCCAGGCTAGCCCCAGTTAGCCAGAGGCAGGAGGACACCCACGGCCCACTCCTCCCGCTCTCCTTCAGGCTGAGCTATTTACAGACTCAGGGAACACATTCCCTTGTCTGATCATCTGATTTTGGCACCTGCTGGAGGCTGGCCTGATAAACAGCTCACCCACCACACCGACACCAGGGCTGCCACTCTCCTGCGTCACTGCCTGTCCCGCTGTCTGTGACTGCTGTCCAAAGGGGGCAAATCTGGAGGCTTTCCTGGGGAGGTGGCAAACTGGGTCATCAGAGTGAGAGGGCTGTCCTGTTTGTTGGGCCGTGAAGACCTAGGGCCTGGAGTGGGTCTCTGGGGAGGGAGCTGTGGGAGGGGCCTGCAGGAGTTGGAGAATTTGGGGTGTGTGCCCCGAGCGGGTCCTTCCTTACACAGCCTTCACTCCTGGCCTAACTCACATGCTTCTGGGGCTTCTTCTCTGAGCTGAATCTCCTCCATTCGGGCACCAGCACCTGGGTTCAGGGCGGGTCCTTGAGCCTTCCCCACCCCCGCCCCCGCCCAGCTGCTCTTGCCCCATATCTGTCTGGACAGGGCCTCAGTCATTTGCTGCATCGGACTGAGCTCAGGCTGTCAACACTGACTTCTCTCCTCTGCCTGCCAAACGGTCTCTTTCATATTCCTACAGGAAGCCCTCCAAGACCAGCAGTACCCAGGGCTTTTCCTCATCCCACTCAGGCTAGCCACGGATGCCTGAAGCTATTCTTGCCCCCCCCCCCAGTTTCTTCTTTTGCCTACCATAGGGAGCTGCCTGGGATGCCAATTCCCCTCTGACTTGGGGTTCTGCTCCCCCTGGAGGTCTGAGGCCTTCTTCCCAGGGGCCCCATCTCCAGGAAGCCCACCTTGATGATGTCCTCATTGTCAGATTCGCATTCCACCAGGGCGGAGACATCTAGGACGAGGCCAGTCACCTCGATGGCGATGACCTTGACAGGGATGGCCACCGTCCTGCCAGTCAGGATAGCCGTGTTGATGATCTCTGTGTCCTGCAGGGAGGGTGGGGCCCTGCTGAGCGGGGGCGCTTGTGGTCCTCTGCTCTCCCAGGACACGCCAGCCAAGGCCCAGGCGCCTGGCTGCCCTACTCCTCAGATGCACGACCTTCCCCTGAGGACACCTGCACACATGTGCAGACAGGTGCAGCTGCCAGTCTCACTCATCTTCTCGCACGCTCTGCTCACTTGGCCTCCCGCAGTAGCCTTCTGGGTCTACCTCGCTCCACTGCCAGGAAACAACCAGCTTCCCTCGACACCTTACATGCCCTCAGCACACACGGAGTCATAGCCAGCACATCTGCCCGGCCATTCCAGATGCCCCTGGGCTGGCGCAATGTCCCTCTGGCTATTCCAGGGGCCCTGGGCTGTTCACAGATGGTCACTCTAACCTTACCACCCCATGGCACCCTTCCCACGTCCACCGCGCCTTAGAACAACATTCACATTCCCATCACCACACCTTTGTCCACGTGATCCCCCCAGAGCACCCTCCTCAACTTCTCTGATTGTATGAGCCCTTCCTTCCACATGTCCTTCAAGGCTCAACTGCATGGCCACCTCCTCCAGGAAGCCTCCCCTGAGTGGCCTCTCCATGGGTGACTTCTCCCACCTCTGTCCCCCTGAGCATCTGCTGTCCTGTTCCTGCACCAGGCGCAGAGCACCGCCTGCCCCCAGGAAGTGCGTGCGTGCGTGCATGCACACACACACACACACACACACACACACACACCTATGCTCAAAGGCACACCTGGGTGCAGGAGGCAGTCACACACTCGGGCGCGGGCCCACACGTCCACACGCATTGATCCATACGCACGTGCAGCTGGGCACATGCTAGTCCCACACACGCACCACGACAGACGCACGTATGCACTGACCCTGTCACCGCCCCGCTCACCATGGCTAGGGGCAGGATGGCTTGTACATCCCGCTGGATGACCGTCAGCTCAGTGACCGCCCGCTCCAGGTCAGGCAGGGCGCTGTGGCCACGGTAGTCGATGTGCCACATGATCCTCCGCTTGACCGACTGGCTGGTGAAGTTCTCCATCTCAAAGTCCAGCTGTAGGATCTCCAGGGGCCCCTGGCCTTCCCTGCAGGGTCGGGGCAGGAAGCAGAGCTCCAGACAAAGGGCTGGGAGCAGCTCAGGGGCTCTGAAATCCCTGGTGGGGCCCCCAGCCCTCCTCGGCAGCCTGCCTGCTGGGGCCTTCAGAGCTCCCCGAGGTGCCCCAGCCTGGACCCTAGAGTCCCCAGCATCTGGGTCCCGGCCCTTCTGCCAGCCTGGTTTCCTCCATCAAGAATTCCCCTGCCCCTTCTGGGCGCTGTCCTGCAAAGAGGGGGGCAGGGGTGCCACCTCGGCTTACCAGGGGGGCAGGGGGGTGCCCTGGGCCCAGGCCACATCCACGGTGGCTGTTGAGTGCTTTGCCCCAGTCAGCAGCTCTGAGGTCACATGCCACTGGCCACTCCGTGACTTGGTGCCCAGAAGGGTCACACCCTTCTTGGCCTTCACCCTGGGACAAAGTGGGAAGAAGAAGAGGGAGATGGTGAGCCTACGGCCCAGGGGCTGCCCACCCGGCCACCCCCCTCTCTGCCCAGGCTGGGGCTGGGAGTAGGGGGAGCAAGTGAGTAAATGACCCCAAGCCCTAGACTCAACGCCAGAGTTGAAGCTGGGGAAGCTGGTGTCATGTAGCTGAGACCTCCGACCCTCAGTGGAGGCTACGATCGCTCTACCATATCTCTCTGCCAAGTTTTATCAGCCTCTACTTGCATACCTCAGTGATAGGGGACTCACTACTGCACACATCCCATTCCATTCTCAGAAAGCCCCTAAGGACTAGAAACCCCTTTCCTATATTTAGCTGAAGTGTAACAGTCATGGGTTCTGCTGGGGCAAGAGAGAACAACTCTCTTTCATCCCAATTGTAACAGTTCTTCAGACAGCGGGAGGGGGGCAGGTGTTCCCTGAGTCTTCTTTTCTCCAGGCCTAAAATTTCTAGTTCCTCCAACTGTTACTTTTTGCTATAGTTTCAAGCCAACCCTTGCAACTAGGGTTCAACCCTTGCAACTAGGACTAGTCACCCTTCTCTGGACACTGAACACACAGGTGTTGTGGTCTATACTAAATACAACACTTCAGCTGGGCTCTGATTAATACTGACTAAAGCAGAATGGTGACCACCTCCTTAATCCTCCATGTTCTACTCCTATTAATGCAGCCCCAAATCTGTGATGACTAATAGAAATCATATTCACATTCAGGTATCAATCATTGAATCAGGTCTATCTCTTCCAGGAATACCAGGAATATCTGAACTTTCAGGTGGTAGACTCAGGAGAGAGAGCAATACTTAACTCAAAGAAGTTGAAGGTTAATGGCAATGTTTTGGGTCCTATGCATAGTGCCTGGGGTGGGGGGAATATTTTGGTGGGGCCTTTCATACGACTTAAGGTATTTTTGACTTTGTGAACTGTATCCTGTTCAGGGTGTAGAAAAGGCTGGGACTCCTGAAATCTTTTCTCCCAACTCCAGGATTGGGCAAATGTCCTGACACATGGACAGTCTCCTGCTCCTCTTTTGGCTCCCAGCCAACGGGCTGCTCTCTGATCTCCATTTCTTCTCTTTGGCCTCGGTCTCCTCATCTGTAAAATGGGAGAGTTGCACCAGCCAACGTCTAAGGGCCCTTCCAACCCCATTCTATCATTCTTGATACCTATGCTTGTGAAAGCTGACGTGTCTCCTTAACCATTTCTGTGAGCTACAGAGGTCGGGCAGGAATTTTGTTGTCCTCAAGCCGATGAGAACAGTGAGGCTCAAGCAGACCGGGCGTCTTCCTGAGGTTGCTCGAGTGATAACGGAAGAGCAGGACTAGGATGCTGGCAGGCAGGCATGGGCACAGCCCTACAGGGGGGCGAGCTATGCACTTGACCTCGGAAGGGAAGGCAGACCCCTCGACCACAAGCCACCTACCTGAGTGTGAAATGCTCCACGCTGGGGCTGGAGGGAGAGGAGGAGTTGGGGGCCAGGTAGAGGAGGATGCTGAGCACCTCCCCAGGCTTGAGGGGCCGATCCGGCAGGCGGATCATCAGGTTGCTGTCCAGCCGATGCTCCTGCAGGGTCCTCCTGGGGGGCGGGCGGAACAGGCTGATGCTGCCGATGCGAAGCAGGGGGTGCTGGGTGGGGCTCTCGGCGCGGGCGCCCGGCCCGGGCCCGGCCCCGCGGCGGGGGCCCCCACAGCCCCCCGAGGCGTCGGGGGCGTGGAGGGTGTAGTAGAGCTCGGCCTGCTGGCTCTCCCCCGCGGCCTCGGGGTCCAGCCCGTCCGGAGACTTGCGGCGGGCGGCGGGCGGCGCGGCGGGGGCGGGGGGCCCGAACCAGGCCAGGGGCAGCTCGGCCCGCACCAGGCAGGTGGCCAGGCCCCCGCTGAGGCGGCAGGAGCTCTTGACCTCCCTGGCGTCCCGGAAGGCATGCAGGCGGACGCAGGGCAGCCGCTCGGTGACGCCGAAGTCGTCCCAGTCACGGCCGGCCACGTAGAACAGCACCTGGGCCACGGGCTGCGAGGCAGGCACGCGAGCGCGGACGATGAAGGCCCGCACCTTCCAGTTGACCGTCAGGCGCTCGGGGATGTCCAGGGTGCTGGACGGCTGCAGCAGCTCCCGGGCCACCACCTGGCTCGTGCTGAAGGGCCCCAGGGAGACGTTGAGGACGGGCAGCTCCTTGGTCTGGAACACCACGAAGGGCTCGGAGCGCTGCAGGGAGCCATTGGCGACCGCCGGCGGCAGGGGCCGTGCGTCCCGCAGGAAGAAGGCCAGGCGCGTCCGCGACAGGCGGTAGCTGACCGGCAGCACTGGGCTGGCTTGCGGCCCCGGGGGGCTGGGGCTGGCCGGGTGGGAGCGGCCGGACGCTGGAGACAGACAGAGGCAAGAGCCCGGAGGGGTCAGCAGAGGCTGTGCTGGGACCGCAGGGCACCCCAGCCTCCCACCTTGCAGAGAACATCTGCTCCAAGCCCCCCCAGCCTGTGCTGGGGGTCAACTGCCCTCTCATCATTGCCTCTTTTGCCCCAGCCTGGGGGTAGACCTAATACCAGCGCAAAGCACTGTGAGGCTTTAGAGAGGTTTTATTCCTCCGCATCCTCATCTGTAAAATGAGGGTAAAATGGGTTTCTGCCTCGAAGTGCGGTTGTGAAGATTTACCGAGTAGTGTGCAGAAAGGGCTGAGAGCAGAGTGTGGCGCTGGGAAAGCCGGGACCCTCGCTGTGACAACCCGCTCAGCACTCTGCAGGCATCAGCATGTTCCGTCCTCAGATGGACCCTCCCAGCTAGGTATTCTACCCTCGCCATGGGTTCAATCCGCTTTCTATCAGTAATTTCTCTTTGTTGAGAGCCTAGTCTTTTATCTTACGGGTCAAGATGAAGAGTGCTTAAGTAACTTACCCAAGTCACCTGAGCGACAAGGGCAAGAACTGAGATTCGAACCCGGGGCTACCTGACTCTGAAAGCCAAGCCCGTTTCTGCTCCAGCTGCTTCAGATGGTGCAGGGCCCCCAGAGATCCCTTATTTCCCCTTACTTCCCCCCGCCACACTATACACGCAGGGAATTTGATCCCACGTCTCCCAAACCCAATGTGGGCCTCGGGTCTGCCATCTCTGGTCCCCTCTGACACCTGTGCAGGACCCTGTCAAATTCTAGCAACCCCACCTGTTGACTCTGTGGTGTGTCCCAAGCTGCCCCCATCCTCCATCCCCCGAATCCTGCCCCAGTTCTGGCCTGGATCCTGTTGCTGTGACAACGTAACATGGCATGACTGGGTCTCCCCTCTCCCCCTAACCGCCTCCCTGGCATCCCCTCCCCTCCATAGCAGCAGAGTGATGTGTTTGTCTTGGACACAAATGGGACTTTGTTGGCCCCTCGCCACCAGCTCAACTCCTGTTGGACACTGTCAAGGAATAGGAAGGACCAAGATGTGGGGGTTCGAGGTTTGAGAAGCAGTTCTAGATCTTGCCATGGACGCCTGAATCACTTTCCTCACCTTTAAAAATCAGGGTAATAATAATAATGCTGATCTTGAAGGATGTGGTGCTGTCGTTCTGTTTTCGAGAATCATATAAGAAAGCACTCTATAAATTGTGCAACGCAATGCCAATGTCTATAAGTATTATGCAAGACTGCCTCCCTTCTGCTTACAGAACAAAATCCAAACTCAGCTTGACCCTGAGTGTGGCCCTCAGGGTCCTCTACAATGGGGTTTCAGGCTTCCCTTTCCCCAGGACTTCTCCCTGCAAGTCCCTGCTGCCAGCATGACTAGACAACTTCTGGCTTTAGCACTCACCGATGCCACCTTATCTCCCCTCCTTTGTTCATGCTGTGCCCTCGGATTCAAATTCTCTCCTTTCCTAACCGCACATGTCCAGATAGGACTCTTCCTCTGAGGTTCAGCGCCAATGCCACCTCCTCCGTGAAGCCCTCCAAGATATGACCTCAAGTCCTGGGATTTTTCTTCTCTGAGGGAACCTCTCATCCTGCCTTGTATGGAAGTTGCTTATCTATGAGGCTTTGCATTGAGCAAACCTTCAACAAATCATGGTTGATTTACACTGAGTGATTTGTGGAGACCCGTGTCCCAAGGAGGAGACTCCTAATCAACGCTACAGTGGTTACTTGCAGTTTATGCACATTCATCATTTTCTCACCATCAACGAAACCTTGACAGTTCTACAGACCTTCACAGCCAATTCCTCATAAAGGCAATGGACTAAAAATTCCCAGCTCTGGAGACTCTGATGGCTCTGGTGTCTTTTAAAAAAATCTGTGGTTTAATTTCCTCATTAAAAAAAAGAGGTGTATATTTGGCTTGGGGCAGGGCATAGGCCCTCGGGGTCAGGTGTTCTAAGAGGAGAAGCACCTGGTCTCATGCACCTTCTTAGGGCTCTCTCTGAGCAGCCCTTAGGACCAGCTGGGGAGACTGCCTGTGGGGGTGCAGCCCATGCTTTCACCACCAGACTGCTTCTTCCATTCCCAGGAGAACTCTGTTCCTGGACCACCGTCCGCCCTGGATGCTCTGTACCCTGCAAGTTTCGCTGGCTGCCAGTGGGGGGGGGGGGGGTGGAGGCAGGCAGCCAAGCCCAGATGAGGACAGGAAGATGTCTGAAGAGATGGGGAGAGCCTTCCTGGCTGGAATCCCTGCCCCACAGTTACCCCAGGAGTCTCTGAGGTACCCTTGCCATCGGGGGGAGGTTGGCCCAAGTCACACATGTTGGGGTCCAGGGCAACCATCTGAGCCAGGGCTCAAGGAGCCAGCCAACTGCTTTGGAAGCAGCAGGAAGCAGGCAAACAAAGATTTCAAGACTCACGTTCAAGGTTCTCCCTGTGACACTTGTTGGCAAGTTACTCCCCATGTTGGGCTTTGGTTCCCACATCAAAAGTTGAGATGGTGACTTCGGCCCCTTCACTGGGATACTGAGAGTAGCTAAGAGGCCAACGTGGAGGAGGGGGACACTGCTCTGTGTGGCGGGATGGCCAGGGCCGAGATGGGTAGGGGCCACCCTGCTTGTCCCGCTGGGGTTGGAGAAGGGCACCTGCCGCAGCTGTAAGTGCTCACCATCGGGACCGGGGTGCACAGGGCGGGGCTGCAGAAATCATAGCCACTGGCCCGGCCCTGCTTACCGTCCCCAGGGGAGCCCAGAGGCTGCTAAGTGGCACTTAGTCCCCTTTGGCCCTCTCACTGTCCCAAGCCCGCAGTGGGCCCTCTGAACCTGGGAGGCGCTGTGGGGGCAGGCGCCCCCAGATGGGCAGCAGATGGGGGCACGGAGGAAGGGACTGGGGGCCACGTTTGCACGCATCCCTGGGCCCTCAGTAGATTCGTATTGAATGAGTGGAGTTCTCGAAATGAGTGCCCACCACTGACTGGGGTGCAATGGAGGGTAGAGGGCGTCTTCCTGCAGCATCCGGGAAGCACCTGGGCAGTCACTGAGCGGGAGGGGGCCCGGTGCTGGGCAGCAGCCTTGCAGACAGGGAGTCTGAGCGTCTGAAAGGGGGAGCGACTTGTGTTAAGAAAACAGCTTGCTTTCAGAGAGGGGAGCCAGAAGAGACAGTATTAGGGCGCTACAATTTTTGTATCTATCTCGTCGTGACACACGACACCCCCTCCAGTCACCACCGTGAGTCATTCTACCCGCTGGCTCGGTGGAGGCCAGTGTTGAGATTCCGGCGCTAACCTCTGCTCTCCTGTGCTCACTTACTCGGGAGTCTAAGGGAAGTTGCTTGATCTCCCTGGGCCTCAGTTTCCCCCGGGACGTGGGAGAGGCTCTGGAAATGTTCTGGGGCGGCGGGGGCGGAAGGGGAGGAAGGCGAGACCTGCGGAGCTGTCGGCAGACAGGTCAGGTTTTCAGGGACGCTCCGTGGGCAGCTGCGCGCACACTTGTGTGTGTGCTGGTGTGCACGCTGGCCTGCCGCTCAGCACGAAGCAGGGCCCGGCCTGGGGAAGGAAGAGCTGCTGGAAGGTTTCCTGAAGGACCGCAGATGGGGGAGGGGCGCATCTACACAGATCTGAGGTTGGGCGGGTCCAGGCGTGGGGGAGGGGTGCTGTAGGGGTGTGACAGGTGGACGTGACAGCCTGGACCCCCAACAGAGGGGGAGCTGCTCCCCTGGCACGCACCTGCCCCTCAGGCCCCACACCAGGCAGCCCACATGGTCTTCAGGCTTGGCTCTGAACCCCCGCCACGCTTGGCCCCTCGCCCTGCTCCACTTGCCCCCCAGAGCTCTTGCTCTGCAGGCCCCCACTTCCTGCTCTCTTGTTCTGGGCCCAGCTCACGCTGCAGACCAGGCCTTGCACTGCCTTCCTGTCAGCGGTCTCGACTCCCCCAGAGCGGCAGCCGGGCTCCCCTCTCTGTGCACAGCCTTGGGCCTCCTGAGGCATTTGGGCCCAGCCCTGGGATCCCCTCGTCCTCCTAGAAAGGGCTTTTCCACATCCTCTCAGGTGCATGACGGGTGTTATGAGTTGAATTGTGACTCCCACCCCAACTCATACATGGAAGTCCTGGCCCCCCAGGACCTCAGAACGTGGCTGTGTTTGGAGACAGGGCCTGCAAAGAGGAGATTAGAGTACAATGAGGTCAATAGGGTGGGCCCCAATCCAATACGTCTCGTGGCCTTACAAGCAGAGGGGATCAAGACACGGACGCCCAGAGGGAAGGCCAGGGGACGACGCAGGGAGAAGGCGGCCATCTGCGGGGTGAGGAGAGAGGCCGCAGGAGAAACTGCCCCGCTGACCGTCTCGCCCGGACTTCCAGCCTCCAGCACTGAGAAGCAAGTGTCTGTCGATTTAGCCCTCCAGCCTGTGGCAGGGCCGCCCAAGCAGACTCACACAGGGGATTGGCTATGTGTGCCCCTCACAGCCTCCGTTTCCCCAGTAAGGAATGGAGACGCCGTACCAGGGGAAGAAGATGGGCTGGGATTGCGTGGGTTTTGTGCACAGGGATAATGATGGTGGCCAAGGCCCTCCCAGCCCTTTCCTGACGCAACACCTTGCATGTGACCCTTCCCAGCTGAACCCAGCCAGCTCCTTCCCTCAACCCCGGAAGGCACACCCAGCTCTTTGCAGCGCGGTAACTAAGAGTGGGTTGGCTGTGGGTGCCGCAGCCTGCACTCCCATCCTCCTGGAATCTCCTCCCCTCCGCACAACCTTCCTGGGCACTTAATCTGCCCAGCCCCTTGGGGAGCACAGACCCACGGCCACTTCAGGGTTATGCTCGACTGAGAGGCGGCGGCCTTCATTCTTCCTTTCTAGTTCCAGAAAGAGATGATGGTGTGAATAGAGTCTTCACTGGCCCTGGGTACAAGGGCGTTGGACTGGACCCACCAGCACCCAAGAGAAGAAGGCAGGAGATGGGATGTGGGGTCCCCTCCCTCTTGCATGCCTGGTCCTGGCACTGCCTCTCACCACAGCCACCTGGACGGTGCTTCACCACTGCTCTGCTTTGTCCAGCTCTGGCTCTGACTGACCTGGAGCTTGGCCCTGGTATGAGTGTGACATGCGAATTACCATGGAACTGTTTCAGCCGTCCCTGCTGTTGATTGCCCCCCGCAGGCAGGACGCTGGCCCACGCGCCCCTTCACCTGTGCAGAGGTCTCTCGGGCCCCCAACACCAGAAGGCACCTACTTGTTTAGGTTGTTGCCTTTCCAGCTGGATTGGGATGCGGGCGGACACTGGGTTCTCGAATCTCAATTCTACCCTCTTGTAAGGCCTGGGGCACCTGAGCAGGGCCGGTGGCTGGACAGAGGCCCTCCTTTCTCATCTCAGGCTGGCTGTTGGTGTCTGGGAGCACAGTGGGGGGCTCTGGCCACCCCCCCAAAACCTTTCCACTTTCTCTCCAGGCATACAGGCCAGCCCCCGTCCCTCCCCCCAAAACCGATAGAAAATATAAATTCATCTACATGGAGGCTAAGCCAGGCAGGCTGGGGATGGGGGTGCCTCTGGCCATCTCCCTGCTTCTAATCAAGATCAGATGCCTCCTGCTTCTACCTCTAATTGCCCCAAAATTAAAACTAATCCCTGGCAAATCAGGAAAAAAAAAAAAAGATTGTCATTAGCTTTGGTGAGTTTGAGGCTGAGGGACACAGCAGGGTATGCCCACAGGGCCCAAGGGCGCTGGGCTGGGCTGGGAGTGGGCTTGGTTACTCACCTGTGTGTGTGCGTGTGTGTGTGTGTATGTGTGTGTGCAAGGGCCACCCCAGATGTCAGTGTCGGGGGATCCTTCGGCACTTGCTCCTGAACTTGCCTGAATGTAAGAGTCAGCAGGAGCAAACCGACTCTAGGGCTGGACCCGGGCTTAACACAATCCGAATCGCCAGGGGAGAGACCTGACCATCTGTATGTTTATCCAGCGTCCCAGGCCTTCTTATCACAGGGTTTGGAAAACACAGTGCTAAGCAGGAAGGGTTGGGAGACACTGAAGGTTGTTACTTGTATGGCGTAATTTGGTGCAGCTGGCCGTGGATGAGGAAGGACCCAGAGTCTAGAACAGTACCTGGCACACACAAGTGCCGAATCTATGAACGGATGAAGGAATGAACGAGAGGCAGCAAGAGACATGGTTGCTGCAGGTGGCAAGGATCCTAGGGTCCCTGTGTTCACTATCAAGAGGTCAGGGATGGGCTTTGTGTAGTGATCCCCCCCACCCCTCACCCCCCAGCTCAAGCCTCTAGGCCCCCAGCAAGGGTGGGACTTTGGGGAAAATATCTCTGGTCCAGGAAAGCTTCAAGGGAGGCAGCTCCCCTCCAAGGGTGCCTGGAAGGGGGCTCTGGTCGAGAGGAGGGGCGCCCACGTTCCAGTCCTGCTCTTCCCTGGCTAAGGGGTTTGATCTCACCGGAGCAAGCATGCTGTTTCTGAGGCCCCATGTCCAGCAGCAAAACGGGGAATCATCCACCAATATACCAGGGGCCATGGAGCGGGGGCCAGAGTGGGAAACACCTGTCTTGAGGAAGGTGTTTTGTTTTTGTGTTTTAAATTAGTGATACCGGTATCGGCAAGGGTTTTAAGAAACGGGGCATCCACACACCCTACTGTCAGAGGGTACACTAGACGGTTTTCTAGAAAGCACTTTCAAAATACGCTTTAAAGGCCTCGACACTGTGCATACTCCTTGCCCCAGGGACTCCCCTTGGGGAATCCTGTGCGTAGACATCAGCTCAAAGATTTACGTAAAAAGACACTCACTGCGATGTTGTGTTTACTAGCAAAAATTAGAAACTCCTAAATGTCCCAAAGCAGGGTATGGTTAAGTAAAAGCAAATGCTCAGGAACGGATGAGGGCAGCCTTTACAGATCAAGTTCTCAAAAAAATAAAAATTACTCAGATGGGAAAATGCTCACAAAACAGTTTGAACTAAACAAAGACAGGTGTAAAACCGGCTATACGGTGGGATACCCATTTTACGTAAAAAGATGTAGACACTGGGAGGAAAGACATCAAAATGCTAATGGTGGTTATATCTGGGGGTGGGGATTATGGGTGATTGTTATTTTTTACTTTAGGCTTTGACGTATTTTCCAGTTGTCTGCCATGAACATGGATTGCTTGTAAAATTAGAAAGGAAACAATAAATGTCATTAAAAATGAAGGAAAGGGTTTGAAGCTATTCCAAGATATTTTTTAAAGGAAATTGGGGAAAAAAAGAAAGAAAAGAAAGACCTGTGTGGCTGGGGAGCCACACAAACTCCAGCTCAGATCCCAGCTTTGACACTTCCTCACTGTGTGACCTTAGGTAAGTTACTTAACCTCTCTGGGCCTCAATTTCCACACCTGTAAAATGAGGATCCTAGAACCTATTTCATAATGCTGTCATGACTAAATAAGCAAATCGCCGGTACAGAGTCAGTGCTCAGTGTTCATTCATTCATTCATTCAACACTTATTGGTTATTTCATTCTGAGAAGTGCTGACCTGCTTTTCTCCAGCACTTGACGCATTGTTTAGCTCACAGCACGTCCTCTGTCAGTGTCTGTTAAGTTGAAAAGGACAAGTACAGAGATGATAGGTGTGTGGAGCAGAGCCTCCCAGGGAGCCCAAAAGCAGCACAAGGCTGGAAGGAGTACTAGTTTTGGGGGACCCTGGAATCCAGCTCACGCAGATCTGCCAGTGGCGTGCTGTGTGACCTTGGGCAGTGTCTTCCCTTCTCTGGGCCTCACTGGGGAGAAGCGGACGGTCCCTGCCCTGCCTGCTGCATGGGTGACCTAGGCGTGGGCAGATGCCATGTGTGCAGGGAGTCTGGTGGGTTCCGGACCAGGCAGGGGTCAGCTGGATAAAGGGGAGGTGACAGCTAGGCCCAGTGGGCCCCGAACACCGCCCTCCCCTATCTGCGAGGACAGGGCCTCCACATCCTCGGAAACAGTTTGGGTCTTGCCCAAAGACGCTGGGCGAAGGGAGCTGGCAGGGAATTAAACCCAGCCCCAGGCTCTGTTCATCAAGCCCAGGGCCCAGGGCAGAAATGCTTCTGTCTTTCTCTGAGTTGACAAAGATGCCGTACAGGCTGGTCCATAGAGGTGCGTCCCCACCCAAGGCTGGGGCTGCCCTAAACCACCTCTTAGAGGAGCCCAGCAGAGGAGTGGGTGCCTCCCTGGGGTGTGGGGCCTGAGCTGTCTGCCCTCCCCCTGAGCCCCACTCTCCCTCCCTCCCCCACTTTGCTGTACCCCTTCCCAAGGCAGCTTCGACAGGGTGGGGCTGTCTCCCTCTCAACCTGGCTCCTGCGCCCCCACACGGAGGCCCCTGTGTGCCCAGAGCCCTGGCTGGGCTGGGAGTAGCCAGTGTTTGTATAAGCACTAACCCCGCCCTTCGTGGGCCGTGGAGGGCAGGTGAGAGGCAATCAAACCTTCTAGAAGCCCACAACCCCCAGGTGGCTCTTGCTCTCCTCCTTGGAGGCTGTAAACCCTGGAAAGGCAGCTTTCCGGTACACCTGGCTGGAACATGGCCCTCTGGAACACCCCCACTCTGCCTCACTTCCCCGCTGCCTGCTCACTCCCAGGAGCACAGGTGATAGGCCACCAGGTCACTTCCCCCGTCTACCCCGGGAGCTCCCTGTCTCTTAGCTGCAGGGATGGCAGGGTCCCTACCAAAACCGAGGGTCAGAAAGACTCCCCTCAGATGGGCTCTGCCATTCATCAGCTGTGGGAGCTTGGGGGAGCCGCTGAGCATACCTCTACTGCAGTTTCCTCAACTGTTGGGGGGGGGTGATAGCAGCCCCTCTTCCACCGCGTTGCTCCAGAAAGGGAATGCTGGGCTGCAGGATGACCTATGAAGCCCTCCTGCCATGCCAGGCACACAGGCAGCCTCTTTAAATGTCAGCTTTTGTTTGGGAGTTACTGTCCTCATCACGGAAGGGAACCCACACAGCCTCCTGAGTCAGGCCCAGGGATCCTCCGAACTCCAGGACCCTCCTCGCCGTGTCCGAGCCTTCTGCTGCTCTGACTGGGGGTGCCTGCCTGCTGCATGGCTGCTTCCTTTGTCCCCGGCACCCAGCATGGTGCCATGACCAAATGAATGACTGGGGGTCCTGAGAGCTCGTGCCTGCTGATACGCGCACACGTGCACACACACACACACACACACACACGTGTGCGCATGTGGTCCGTACCCGTCTTCCCCTTGCAGGCCCCCCCCCCCACTCCTATCCTGGGACAGCTATCCTGACCACACCACTTGTTTTGCTCCCTAGCCTAAAATCCTTCCCTCCACCAGTTGTGACCCATCATCTTCAAGAGTAAGGAAGGAAATCAGAGAGACGCAGGTGGAAGAATGGAGGGGAGGAGGAACCGCTGGTGGATGAGAGAAAGAACCAAACTCAGCTAAGTCGGGGGCTTCCCAGGGGCCCAAAGGGGGGCCAGGGCCCCAGGGCCCCAGGGGTTCAGGCAGCCACGACCCCCAAGAAGCTGCTGCTGGGAGGGCCCTGCTTGCTGGCCCTGGCCATCTGGTCCTATTCCTGGGCACCTGAAGTCCACTCAGCACGCAGCTTGGCAGATCGGAGACCCCTGGAGCCAGGGCTCTTGTGTCCTAGCTCCCTGCTGGCTCCAGGGGCACCTTCCTGCTAGCCCCGGAGCCTCGGGGCCAGAGGGAAGCGACTCCAGGGATGGTTTCCTGGTCCTGAGAGCCTGGCTAGGACCACTCACTCCCTTCCCCTCCAGCCTCTGCTCTCTCTCTGTGGGATGCTGTACACTCCACCCGAACCAAGGGTACAGAGACTCAGGGCCCATGAAGGGAGGGAAGGTGAGAAGGGATAGCCCTGGAGGGGGTGTGACCGACCTCTTGGGGGAGTCAGCGTGGTGACCCTGGGGCTGGAGGAACCCGAGAACAGAGGCAGGGTTCCTGGGCTGGGTGAGTCCAGGAGAGGTGGGGTTATCAGCTTCAGAGACAAAAGCCCAGTCCCTTCCAGAACGCGCAGTGGCTCTGGCCCCCTCCCAATGCCTGCTCTGGGAGCCTGCCCTTAGGAGCTGTGAGTGTGTGTCTGTTAGTCTGTCTGCATCTGTGAACTCAGGATGGGGACCAGAGGCTCAGACAGGCTGGTGAGGACAAGGAGGCCTTGTATTTCCAGGCAAGCGTCCCTCACCCCTGGGGAACAGCTCTTTTATTGATTTCTGAAAATCCGGAGGGGACCCCATCCTCACCTCTGCCCCCTGCCACAACTGTCAGGGCGAGGGCAAACCTCAGTCTGCCCAGCTGTAATGGGCTTGATGTGAGGTCCCCTTTGTGGTAGAAACGACTGGGAGGGGGGGCTCCAGGGTGGAGGAAGAGGGGTTGGGGGTGTCCTATGTGGCCAGGTCTGGAGACTGCCAGTGGCGGTGGGGCTCAGAAAAAAAGGAAACTGCTGGGACAGCCCCTGGTTCCCAGCTGCCCCTGCCCACCTCGGGCCATCGTGAGATGGAGGGCTCCCCACATATACCCCCAGAACCCCAAGCCCACATCTCTCCAAACACCACTGTTTCTGGGATTTCAGGAAGACCACAGGTACATGGGGGAATAGGGCAATGGAGTCCCACTGCTGTGCTCATTGCCGGCGGGGGTGGGGGGGGGACTTTTGCAGACAGGGCCCTGCTCTGCCAATCTGGTCCTGGGGCCTCGAGCAGGGTGGAGGGGAGGGCAGCTACAAGCAGGGCACCCTCCGGGGAAGCAGGCCCAAGGGAGGCAGGCCTCCCACGAGGTCACACCATACACTAGAACTGCCCCTGCCCAGGGCCCGGAAACCCAGGCTTGACCTCCTCTGCTGGCCTACCTGCCCTGGCCTCTGGTTCGCGCTCCCAGGAGGGCTGGGGAGAGGTGAGAGCGGAAATGAGGCAAGGATGAGGAAGCTGGGCGGGTGACGGTGGCTGGGAAAAGAAGAGAGAAAGCTGGAGTCAGGAGGGAAGAGGGGAGGTAGAGAAAGAAACCAGGAGAGGGAGGGGCGGGGGCGAGGGAGGAACACCTCAAGCCTGGCGGGTGGGGGGGGCTGGAGAAGCGGGGCAGGGAGGTGGGCAGAGGGCAGGGGTGGGGTACACGGTGCCGGTGCACCCCCCCCCCCCGGGCGTGGGAGCTGCCGCAGGAGCCGCGGGGGAGGGGCTGCTCTCCGAGTTACACTAAATGACTAATGTGCATTATCCTAATTGTAGCGGAGCAAGCTGAGCCTTCCCACTGGCGCAGCCGCCTGCATCTCCTAATAAACAATTAGCCGCAAACAACAGAAAAAGAAAGAGTGTGTGTGTGTGTGTGTGTGTGTGTGTGTGTGTGTGTGTGAGAGTGGCTCCAGCCTGCGTCTGCCTGCGGTGGGTGGGGGTGGGTTTGGAGCTGGGCCTTGGGAGGGGGAAGCTCCGGGACAGTGGGGGAACTCCATCACCCCTGCAGCGCACTCCATCCCAGTCTGGGCGTCAGGGCTGCAGCGCCCAGAAGGGCCACAAAGGGCAAGGCAAGCTCCTGGGGGGCCGGCTCCTATTCAGAGGCTGCTTATGGAGCGCAGGCACTGGGCTAAGTGTGTCACTCCTGTCCCCACAATAAAACCAGGAAATAACAGCCCTATTTCTGCCAATGAAGGAACCACAGCTCAGAGAAGCTAAGAGGCTTGCCCCAGGCCCCAGAGCTGGGGTTAGGCCCCGTCAGTCCTCCTGATTTCCCTGGCCCTGACCTCACTTCCTGGGAGCTCTGGGACCTGGAAGTTGAGGACCTGGTGAATTGAGCGACTGAGCTGTGATCCAGAGCCGCTCGGAGGGTGGGCGCTCTTGTGAACACAGGACCTGCAGCTTGTCCTCAGTGCCCGTGTATGTGAACCATCTAGGACGTTCTGACAACAGTCCCGAGGGGTGGCTGTTCCTCCAATCCTGTTTTCACCAAGGTCTAGCGAGACGAGGTATTTGTTCACGGTCCCAGAGATTTCCTGGCGGAGCAGGGTTCAGAAGTCAGACTCGGGATCCCTGGGATGGCTCAGCGGGGTGGGAGTGGGGGGGTCTGCTGGGACTGCACAGCTGGGCCCTGGGAGCCAAAGGTCCATTTCGGGAGTTTCCAGCTGGGGAGGAGAGAGTCACCCACAGAGGGGCAGAGCACATTTCAAGCCAGCCTGGGCATCCGGAGCCCAAGATGATCCTAAGGCTTTGGGCTGTGGCTGGGTTTCCCTGACTCAGTTACAAGCTGTCTAGAACCTTCCCTAGGGAGTCTTCTGTGGCCCCCAGCTTGGGGCCTAGGGAACTGGGAGGTTGGGGAGGGAGGCCCCTTCTTGAGCTGGCCCCTGGGCTGGAATACAGGTATGTACTGGAGGTGGGGCACATTTGGGGACCAGGGCATTTGCCACCTGCAAGAAGTGACTTGGGCCTCAGTTCACCACACCACAGTAGTGTGACCCATCTGTCTTGGTTGGCTTGGGACTGTCATGGGTTTCATATGGACGGTCCCTCAGGCCTGGGCAAACTGACGCAGCTGGTCACCTTAAGAAGGAGGCTAACCATCCCTTCCCTCTCTGCCCCATGGGGTTGTGACAGGGCCTAGAAAGACGAATGACAAAGTGTGTAGGCTGACTGTGGGGCCTGGGCCAGTTTCCTGGGGGCGGGGTGGGGTGGAGGGTGGGAGCCTTGGATGGTGGAATCTGCCTGCCAGCTGGGGAAGAGATCAAGCCACTTAATTGTTGGGCCTCAACTCCCTCATCCATGAAATGGGGCCACAAAACCCACCTATATACGGGTGTTGTGAAGAGTAGATACAGGAATCCATACTGAGTGCTCGCGGACCCCAGCTCACAGGTGCCCCCGTCACCCCCGTGGGGCCCTCCTGATATTCCGTGCCCCGCCCTGACTGCCCCTCGAAGCCCAGGTGCCCTTGTCCCTGGTTTCTCTTGGCACCACACTGACTGACTGATGGGCAGTCTTCCAGCTGATGTCCCATGGGCATTTCTAATCCAGGGCTGGACGAGGGTCTTCAAGACTCTCTGATTGGAACCACCCACTTTACAGGTAAGAAGACTGAGGTTCAGAGAAGACAAAAACCCTGCCCAAGATCTCACAGCTCCCGCCTCCCCCATGTACCACGCGGGCTCACTGGAGCCCATTCCTCCTCCTTGTGGTTTGCTGTCTATTCTGCTCCCCGGACCAACATCCCCAGGAGTGTTTCTTTCCCACAGTGCCCTGCGTTGTGTGTCCCTACCTGCTCTCAAGTCACTCCCACTCCCCACCTCACACACTTGGGTCTGGGCCACTCCAGCCATGCTCTCTGCCTCTGTGCCTTTGCAATGCTGTTCCCCCTGCCTGCGGTGCTGTTCCCCACACACTCTGCCTGGTAGGTGTCCCTTGTCCTTTGATTTCTCCCAAGTGCCACCTCCTCTGTGATGCCCTCCTTGGCCTCCCCCATCGCTGGGTTAGGCACATCTGAGCTGCTTGCATCCAACATTCTGCATTTTTCTCTGTACAGCGATTGTTGTTTTCCAGGTTTTGCTTTCTCTTAGATGGAAACCTTGCTGAGGGCAGGGACTGGGCCTTTCACCTTGCAGCCCGACTGCCCAGTGCAATAGTACTCAATAAAGATATTCAACACAAATATTTACTCAGCCCCTTCTCTGCTCAAGACCCTGCTAGGAACTGCCAGGGAGGCAGAGATAAAGAAGATAGTTTCTGCCCATAAGGAATTTGCCGGCTAACAGGGAGACCAGACAGGTACATAAATAACTGCTAAAAGGTAGAAATGCTGCAAGGCTCAGGGGGAGCCAGATGCCCGGGGGGGGGGGGGGCGGGGAGGAGGAGGGTACCGAGTGGCAGGGCCTTGAAGGATGGGAGAAATGCATCAACTAAGGACTGTGATGGGACCCGGCGGCGTGGGGGGGCTTCCAGGGGGAGCGAGCAGAGTGGCAAATGGGGCCAGGGATTAAGGCAGCTCTGGGCTGGGTGGCATGAGACAGGGAGCTGGGGTGGATGGCAGGGGGACAGTGGTGGTGGTGGGGGGGCAAAGGGCCAGATGGAGGAATCTGGGGATTTTATTCCAGGGGTTTTCTAGCTGTATTCCCTGGAGCCCTGGGGCTCTCTGCAGATGGGTCCTTGGCCCTACAAGGCCCAGGGTGGCACAAGGGTGGGGGGGCGGTGCCGCAGGGGTCCTCAGCGGCTTCTGTTGTCAGGGATTTTCAGAGAGGTTTTCACATGCATAATAGCCTTACAATTTCGCCCATCATGCCCCGGGGTGGTGGGGAGCCACTAGGGTTCTGGAGCAGGGCAGTGACGCCATGAAGTGGTGCTGGACTTATCTCCCAGCCCCCTCACATACACCCTGCCCCCAGCATACACTCAAGACAGCAGGGCAAAGGCAGGGGGGGGGGACCTGGAGGAAGCTGCCGCTGGGGGCTGATACGCGGCACGAGAAGCAAGCTCTATAATTGCAAAGAATTTCCTGAGCTTATGTTATTGCAACAACCTGTCAGTTCAGCCCAGCCTCCAGGCATCCTCAGGCGAAGGGGCCAGAGCCCTGGCAGGCACCTGTCCCGGCCCCCAGCTCACCCGACAGCCCCCTCTGCTCACAACGGCCACCTTCTTCCTCCTCTCCCACCCGGTCCCTGTACCTGGAGCCACTCGATGCCAGCCAGCCCTCCCGCTCCGTCTCACAAGCACCTCCTGGGAGGGCAGGAGGACTGAGCACAGGGCCCTCCCCAGACAGCCCCCAAACTCCATACCAGGAACGTGCTCTCCCCTCGCCTCCTTTAGGAAGCCTGTGTGGGTTGCTGTAAGGCGAGACTGGTTGAGGAATCCCTCTTGCTTATGTGGAGGAGCCCGAGTTGAGGGCGATTGTGAATCTGAGTCCACACTCAGTGGAAGAAGAGAGCCGGAAATGCTGGACAATGTCTGCGTGGGGGCCGGATGGGGACACAATAGCTCCTGCGTCCTTCTTTAGTGTCCTGACCCTCCTGACTCCAAGCACCAACGTGGGATATTCAACGAGACATTTTTGAGCTTCCCTACAGCCCTCAGATTCCAGAAGAGGCCACAAGAGCAGATGACATCTCTTCTACATGGAGGCCACCTGCTCCCGGATCCCTGCTGAAGAGATACGCTCTAACGCTTCTGTGGTCCTAATGCCCCCAGCTGGTTCTCGGGGCGCAGCCACTCCGGTCCTCATTTCCGAGAGGAAGCGACAAGAAGGCAGATAACAGACTCCATTCTCCACAGTGCTTTGCTCCCTCCAACTTGGGGGCGACTGTGAAGTACTGCTCTGACGGTCAGAGTTTGAACTTGCTGAGTGCAGATGTGCTAACTGCTGACTGCAACTTGGGGCGCGATTAACAATGATGACGACAGTGCCATTCATGGGGCCCTTCTGTGTGCCAAGAGCTTAACGCTCTCTTCCTTCCATTCTCCCACAAAGCACGAATCCATTATCCCGGGGTTATACAGAAGGACACTATGGTCTAGCCATGCCCAAGGTCAGAGCTAATAGGGGATGACGCCGGAATTCAAACCCAGGTCTGACTAGCACCAGAGCCTCTCTAGAGGTCCTGGGGAAGAGATGTTGCTCCAGGAAGCGGGAAGGTTAGGACACCTCCCAAGGACAATCATGATTCCCCCACCCGAACCCCTGTCACCTCGTACCCTTGTCTGCCTCCGCTGTGGTCTGTGGCCCCTTGGGCATGCGGACACACTCTCATCTCATCTCTGGATCCCCAGGCCCCAGCGGACATGTAAAATTTCCTAAATATTGGACTAAGATCAGTGAATGGAATTTTGGGGAAGGCGGACTTGGAACTAAAAATGAGGTGGTAACTTCTTGGGGTCCAAGCTGCCCAGGAATGGGAGGGATGGCCTTGTGGGGCTAGTGAGCTCCCCATCCCTGGAAGGATCCCAGCCACCTGAGGCTGGGGATTGCCCTCTGTGATACTGCACAGGGGCTTCTGTGCAGGCAGAGGTTTGGCCCGGAGGACCTTCCAACCATGAGATTCTGTGAGGCTCCCTGTTCTTAGGAACGGCATCTGCTCTGTAAAGCTGGAGGAAGAAAGGAGGGGGTAAGGGAAAGGAGGAGAGCAAGGGGTGAATGGGAGGTGCAGAGTGGGGAGCTGTCCTTCGGGCAGGGCAGGTGCAGCCAGGGAGGGGAGGGCACCTGGGATTGCAGCTGGAGAAACTCTTGCAGTCGTGTCTCTGCTCATTAGGGGAGGTCATGAGATTGGGGTGGCACACTTCCCCCAACCCCAGGTGGTCCAGTCCCTCCCTCTCTCCAGGGAACACAAGCACAAACGAAGAGTATGAGCTTGGGTCCCATGCCTCCCTGGGCACGTCCTGTCCTGTCCCTGGGCCCCAGTTTCTATGCCTGTGATCCCCGGGCCCTTTCTGGCTCTGAATCCGGCTCACTTTCTCCCTGGGTGGCAGACGAAATTGTTGGTCTGGGTTCTTCATCGCCCTGCACCCCGCCATGGCCTTGTGTGGGTGGAGTATACTTCCCCACCTCCTGACTCGGAGCTTGGCCACGGCACTTGCTTTAGCTAACGAAATTCCAGCGCACGAAACACACACAGAGGTTTGAAATGTGCTTGCACAGTTGGGCCTTTTCACCATGAGAAGAATACGCCTCTAGTAGCACCTGGTCCAAAGAGGACGGAGAAACAGGGAGCAACCAGGGCCCAAACAGCAGCTTGGAGTCCAGCCAGCCAAGCCCAGGGCAGAATAGCCAAACCCCAGAGACCCAGCAGACGCACGAGAAAGAGACACACCTTGACACAGATGGGGGTGGTCTGTTATGCGGCATTACCGTGGCAGGAGCTGACTGATAATCGTTCCTAGATGCATGGAATCCTGGTGCTGACCAGCGGCTTTGAAAGCTCATCTCAGCCCTTCTTCTGCCAGCTGACAAGCCCACAGCTTCCTGGAGGCACAGGGCAGTTCCCTGTCTGTCTGCGGCCCAGGTGGGACAGCAGGACAGGGTCAGGCTGCCCTGAGGCTAGGGGTGTGTTTGGGGGAGGCTGGCCCCTCCTCCAGGCTGGCTCTGGATGACAAGGGAAGGGCCTCCATAGGAGCTTGTCGGGAAGGGGCAGCCCCTCCTGTCCCATGTCCCACTGAGACGGGGGTGCCGAGCTCACCTGACACCCTCATTCTAAAAAGAGATACCTTCGCTGGGCCCAGCTGTGAAGAGCCATGTGGTTCTGGCACTGGGCTCAGCCTCACTCATCATATGGTTCATGGTTGGAGGGCCCCAATTGCCCGTGTGACAGTCAGGGACAAGGGACCTGAGTCTGCTCACTTAGGACTTCATGGCTGATTACATACGGAAATGCAGGCAGCTCGTCAGGCAGCCGAGGACAGGCACGTCCCTCTCAGCGCTGCCCACCCACGCACAGCCCCTCCAGGCTCACCCCATTTTTCTGGACAGTTCTGGGCAGCGGGGCTGCCAGCAGTGGGTGTCTGTGGCTCAAGTTTGGACTCAGAGAAACCTGGCTTTGAATCCCAGCCTCGCTTCTCTCTAGCTGTGTGACCTTGAGCGAGCCGCTCAACCTTGCTGAGCCTCAGCTACCCACCTGTCCGTTAAAGAGCTGACGACAGTAATGGATGCTTCACAGGGATGTCGTGAGGATAGGATACGACGCAGGCTCTGCGCGTGGTGCCTGGCAGATACGTGCTCGGTAATAAATGCTAGCAATTGCTATTAATAATAAATCACTCTCATTAGACTTAGGACTTTATCTTCCTGAAAATGCATTTGTTCCTTTATTCAGTCCTTCAAAGGCTTCCCGCACGCCACATGGGGCAGAGAGAGGTCACCCTTGGACTTGGAGGGGGACAGACCCACAGGTAGCTAACTCGTCTGCGGGGGCTGTACAGGGCAGGGAATCATGAGGTCCGCCCGGGAGGCTCAGCGGGGCCCTCAGCTGGGGAGCGTGAGTAGGATTTTGCCAGGAAGAGCCAGGGCTGGGTGGGTCAGCATGGCAACATGGGGCATTCGGGGCGTGGTGAATTCAGGCACGAAGAGCCATCTGGGTGGGGGAGCACCCTGAGAGCATGTGTCCAGGGGGAGAGAGTAGAGAGGTGAGTGAAGCCACAGGAGACCGGGCGAGGCCAGATCAGGACCTCGGATGCCACCGTGAGGAGCTTGGAGGATTCCATCCTATACACGGGCAACAGGAGACGGAAGCTAGAAAAGGCGGGAGCGCGGTGGTGACACAGTCAGATTTCCATGTTGGAAACAGTCCCCCTGGATACGGGATCCAGTTGCGGTGGTCTGGGAGAGAGACGCGGGGCCTGGGCAGGGTAGTGACAGCAAGGAAGCAGAGGACCCTTCCTGAGAAGCCACTGTGAAGCCCAGACTCAAGGCGCTGTCTGTCTGAGCCTCGTCCCGGCTCCACGCCCTAGCTGCTGTGTGGCCTTGGGCAAATTATCACCCTCTCTGGGCCTGCTTCCTTGTCTGCAAAGTGGAGACATACTGGTACCCACTGGGATTGTTGGGAGGAGTCAGTGAGTTAATACGTGCAAAGCCCTTAGAAAAGTGCCAGGTCATGGGTAAGCACCAGCAGGTGACAAGGACTTCTGCTGTCACTTTAGAGCAGCACTGCCAACCAGAACCCAGGCCGGGTGAGGGAGGGAGGAGGCGGGAGACGGAGAGGTCTAGATGGTGGGCACTTTGCCCACTTTGGCCTCTGGGTGGAGGGAGGGCAGCTCCACCGAGGGAGGCAGGGCTCAGGTGGGTGACCGGGCCTGGCGGGCCACTGCAGTGAAGAAGACATTCGATATCCAGAGAAGACGTGGCTGGGTGGCTGGGTCTGGTACCCAGGGCTCCAAGCATGGCGGAGACGGCTGAGGGGGGAGCACTGCCCCCCAGGGGCACATGGCTGAGAGTGGGGGGAAGGAGAGGAGCCGCAAGGAGGCTGAGAAGGCTGGGTTGGTGGCGGGGGCGTGAGGACGCCCAGGGGAGAGAGCTGACTAGAAGAGGACAGGGCCACAGATCACACCCAGGGAAGGAATGGCGCCTGTGGGCTCCCTCCAGTGTCCAGGCCAAAGTCCGCTCAGCACCACCACCCAGCTCTCCCTGTGTGTCCCCCGTCAAATGGCTGTTTGTGCAGGAGCGGGCACGGCACACACTCTCCCTGCCCACGGTCCCTACGCAGTGTGGAGGTTTATTCTAGATGACAAGGAAGGCAACACTTGGCTAAGCCTAGGAGTCGTCAGCTGGCTTCCATGGAGTCCGGCTGCACAGCGTGCTGGCCGCTGAGCCGATTCTTCCCTTGTGACCTCTCTGGGCCTCAGTCTCTCTGCCAGGAACGATAGCTAGGGGATAAGCTGGCCCCTCGCCAGGCCCCTTCCAGCCCTGACAGCCTCTGCCCCAAGGCTCTGGGTGGTCTGGGAGTCGGTCCCTCAGCCTCCTGCCCTGGGGGCCCCCCAAGACCCACAGACAGGGGAATCTGAAGTCCTCACATCTGAGATGCAACACTAGCTTATCCTCGGAGGGGATGACCCAGGAGAGAGTGCCTGGGGGGTGAGGGTCTCCTGAATTTGTCACTACCCTGCACCCTGACCCCCACCCATCCTACTTCCTGTCAGGCAAGACGCAGCCCCAAAGAGGACTTCACAGAAGAGCTTAGCACCAAGAAACTGCCTCTGGACCCCGCACGGGCCAGCTGGTCGACCTCCATCCTGTGGGACAGGTCTCACAGGAAGACCTCCTCAGGAGGCCATGTCCCCACGTGGCCTTGTGCAGCTGGCTCTGGCGTTCTGCACCAGCACTTCCGGGGAGGTCTCCCGGGAGGTGACTCTCTTCTCACCACAGATGGTTCACTTACTTCAGCCCATTTGGACCTGCTTCCCCATCTTCTGCCCTTGGTGTAAGTGATTCTGGTCACAAGGTGGGTGAAGAAAGCCATCTGGTAGGGTCTCCAGGGGAAGCTCAACTCATTCCACGGTGGATGCCGACCCTGTGTGTGGCCTGCTTCCACATTCTCTTCTGCCCACCTCCCCCAGAAACCACTGCCCTGGGTGATGCCTTCCCTCTGCTCTGAGTGTTAGGCCCAGATTGAGTCCATGGGGAGGAAATCTGAGCTGTAGTGGCTTTCAGGGGACACTGTGAAGTTCCCTTCCTCACCCCAGCCAGTCCACCAGTGTGGCAAAGTGTCCCGCGGGCTCTCCCCTCCACAGAATGGATGCAGCGAGGCAGCACTCTACTCTCCAGGCATGGAAAAGAGAAGGGCCCCTTCCCTTCCACCCCCTACCCCTTCTAGGATGACTTGTCAAATGTGAGAGCTCTAGGGCCCTAGCCCAACTTCCTCTTCAGGCCCGGCAATTCTGGAGTTGGGTAAACTAAGGCCCAGAGGAGTGAAGGGGCCTGTCTCAGCTCCCACACTCAAGGTAGATGGAGCTGCATGTCGGTCTGGGGACCCGGCCTCTGACCCTGCGGTCGCCTCAAATGCTGCTGCTCCCACCCCTCTTGGGGGTGAGGCCAGGCCCAGATACTCACAGGGCCCAGCTTCCAGGCAGCACTATTGTCCCTTCCAGAAGATGGCTGTTCTCTCCTTGGCTGGGCGGCCAAGCAGAGGCAGCTGGCTCTTCTCTGGAGACACCGATTTTTGTCCCCACCTCCCTTTTCTGGTGGAAGGTGGAGCCTGATAGAGCGGGGGAGTGGTTTCCAAACTGTGTCCCTTGGAACCTCTCAGGGGCCATGGCAGCTGGACTCCCCTGGGCCTTAGGCACAGACCGAGAACCTTCAGGAAACTACCGTAGAGTCTAAATGGTGTGAGGAGAGGAGCGCGGGACCAGGCTCCAAATGCCAGGGACAGATCCTTCTATTCTGCTAACTTGGAGCCATCTCCTCCCTGGAGGACCCCTAATTGCTCATCTGTGGAACAGGGATTAACCCTGCCTGACCTACCTTATGGGGCAATTGCAGGGGTGACAGCTGTGGAGGCCCTCAGGAAGTGCACTGGGAGGGGTCACAAAGTTCAGGAATGTCCCTGAGCCTGGGGCTTTGGGATGGGGGTGGGAGAAAAGCCACAGAGGCTAGGACACTGCCCCCTCCTTCCCTCCACCCTGCTTCCTCCCTTGGAAGCCCCAGAGGGACTGCAGCCATTACAGAGAAGGGACTTCAAGTCGACAAAGACAAATTGGCTTAATTGACCCAAATTAGCAGCAGGGAGGGCCCTGATGGCCCAGCTGCTGGTACATTTAATCACTGTCACCCTGTGTGGTCAGGGACAGACCCCCTCCCCCAAGGCCATCAGGGTCACCTCCCCTGTGAATGGCCGCCTCTCTGGAGTTCTCTGTCAGCAGGAAGTAGGGCTGGGACTTTGGGGACAAAGACAGCCTTCGGCCAGAGGTCACAGCATCCTGTGGAGCTGAGCCTGGCTTCAGGAGAGACAGCCTGGTCTGGGATGGGGCAGCCTCATGAGCTGGGGAGCTCTCTCAAACCCCTCATTCTGAGTTCTATGGCGCCCTTTGGTGATAGAGGGATGCCCCAGGGCTGACTGGCCAGCAGACGGACCGTCCCTCCTCCCCGGAGATGCCATCCCACTCGTGCACTTTAGAGGCTCAGGGGAGGGAGGGCGCTGGCCAGGCCTCTGGACCAGCCTCTGCTTCTCCATCAGCTTTCCACTGAATTCCCTGATGATGCTGGGATGATGGTCAAGTCGGGGTCTCCTGCAGACTTCTAGAAGGTTGTGAGCCAGAGCCCTCCTTGGTGTCTGGTGACACTCTTCCCAGGACTCTGGTCAGCTGTTACAGCTGTTACTCTGGTCTCCTGTGTAGCAGGAGGAGGCAGGAAGGGCCTACCTGGCAGGAAGGACACTCCTTTCCCCACCCCAGCTCCCTTCTGGTTTCTGCCTGCTCCCTGGTGGGGACCATCTCTTCTCTCTTCCCACAGCAAACACTGTTAGAATCCCACTGTGAGCTGGACCTGGGCTGGAGCTTCAGGTCAGGGCGTCCCGTGACCTCATGGCCTCCCTCTCACAGCTCCCCATCTCCAGCTGCGCCATTTTTTCTGCTTGGACTCTCTGATCTGCCACAGCTGTCCTTGTGTGCCCTGTGGAGGCCGTGTGTGCAAAGGACCCTGACGTCTGTGTCCTTCACAGCTGCATCCCAGGCCCCAGCTCTGCCTTGGCCACTCTCATCCCCGCCCCTCTGCCTGCCCTGGACACCTCAGCCCTTCTCTGGCTTCTCTCCTCAACCGCCCCTCAGGCCCTCCTCCCTCTGACTCCTCTCTGCTATCTCCATATATGGAGATCCAGGCCCTCATATACCATCTCAGTGCAGGCCCCAAGGGTGGGGTCCATGCTAGGCTCACTGGGTGCAGAACATTTTCTCTCTCTCTCTCTCTCTCTCTCACACACACACACACACTCCAACTTATACACAGGCTGCTTATCAAAAGTTCCCCGGAAATTGGGTATTAGAACATGGAAACGCATTTCAATGCTTTCCTCCATAGAGCCAGCGTTACAGAGAGCAGTTATGGTCCCAGGCTAGCCCACCAAACGGATTTTGCCTATAATGTGTCCAATAAATATCTATGGGGCACCTACTATGTGTCTCATGAAACTGAACAGTGGTTCTAAGAGTGTCCCCTTGAGTTCTGGGCCCAGACACAGAGGACAACGTGAGAGAATGAGAAGACAAAAAACAAAACCAAGTGCCTCTTCAAATCACTTAAAAATAGGACAGGCCCGTGGTGAACACCCTCTCTACCCTCTTCCTCCTTCCCAGGGCCCCCACCTTCTGGACCCCAGGGCCTCCAAGCCCCTCTGCACAGGACCCCAGCACGGCGGCAGCCCCCCTGGGGTCATCCCAGTTCTAGAAGCTTTATAAGGTGCAGGTTCCCGGGTCCCTCCCCAGTCACACAGGTCAGCAGGTCTGGGCGGGTCCTACAAGGGGATGCCTGTCGTACTGCCAGCCCCCGCCTCTTGCTCTGGGAATGAGTCTCAAGGATCACCTGGGAGCCCATGCTGCACCCCAGACCCGTGGCTTCAGAAACACCAGGGCTGGGACCTAAGGCACGAGCCGTTGTTTTTAAATCTCCTGAACGTGTGGCCAAGATTCAGAAGTGCTGCCTGAGTTGTTCTATTTCTCTTGTCTCTCCTTTCCCTACACCTGAACCCACAGACACCGTAACTCACACCTGCCCCCTCCCCTCTTCTCATTCAGATGTCTTCTGGGGACCCACGTCCCTGCCTCGACAGTGACACGTACTTCCATACACCTGGAGTCAGACCAAGCGAGTGTCTGAGGGACCTGGGACGAGGACTCCACATCTTGGGTCAATCAAGTTTGACTGAATGGGATACCGGAGGCTGGAGGCCAGAGGCTGTGCTCGGGCAGAGGGGGCTGGATGGGATCGCCCTGCATCTCTCCCAACTGGGGGGTCCGGGGTCCTGTGGATCACCACTTCCCCAGCCCCCGGGAACCCTGCACTGCTGGGCCAGGGCCGGGGCCCCAGCCTGGGTCCCACAGGCTCATGCCGAGCGCAGGCTCACATCCCCAAGTTGGTGGAAGGTGATTTCACATTTGTAACAATTACTCACTTAATTGGGTTCCAATTAAATTGGAGAGGAAGTGGAGGGCTGTGTCTGTGTTTATTCTCCTCCTTCCTCCTTCTGCGCATCAAAGAGACTGCAGGGAGGGTGACAAACGGGCTTTATCCCATCTGGAACAATCCGCCTCCTGTGAGGGGCGGGCAGGGCTGTCCTGGGGCTGGCCCCACCTGCCGCCTTCTGAGCGGCTCTCACGCCTGCATTTCGAATCAGGGCCTGGACTCATTCAAGGGTCCTAGGGGGTGCTGGGTGCCCAGGCGAGAGCCAAGTCTTCTCGTGGGCTTCACCCCCACCGGGGGCCTGAGCGTAGACCCAGGGGATCGGGGGCAGAGAGGGGGAGGGACTGCCCCCAGGGGAGCAGCACTATCTAGGCAGAGTGGATGGGGCCTCAGGGATGGATTAAGTAGACCCCAGGCTTGCCAGCTGGGCTCATTGGGGTATCTCTAGGGCCGGCCCAGGGTGAAAAGGGAAGGTGGGGCACATGAGCCCTCAGGAAGACACCCCTACTCTCCATTTACCCGTAGCTCTGCTTTGACCTGCGTCGTATACCAACTGTATTAGATATCAGTTTCGTACTCTACGTACTATGTATTATATATTATGTATCTCCCTGGCCAGAAGAAAGAATTATTGATTGAGTCCAATTCTGTCACATCTTAGAAAGGGTAACTGAGGCCCAGAAGGGGAAAGGGACTTGTTCAAGTCCATGCCACCATTTTAGGGCCTGGTCTGTTAGGATCAAGGTCTTCTGGGACTGATCTCAGCCCCCTGGGGCCAGGAGATGGTCGAGGCCGGCGGCGGGGGGGTGGGGGGGAGCGTGCCTTGGGGAGAGGTTATGGAGGAAAGAATGGGCCAGGCCAGGGTCTCCGTGGAAGCACCTCCCTCCTGACTCTGGCCTCTGCTCCCCAAGAGGGTCCCCCCTCTGGTCCACACTGCAAAGAGGTCAGGAGGTCATGATGGTGACCCGGGACTGAGGCTGGGCTCATTCCCCGGGGGATGCTGGTCCGGCTGGCCCTCTGGCTGGGTACCCTACACCCAGGAGAACCAGGCTTGTGCCTGGGGGCCCTGGTCACAAGAATACCTCAAAGGGGCCAAATCTGTGGAAAGATACCTACCTGGTCAGTGTTGGGCGCACAGGAGGTATTTAGGAAAGCTTTGTACAACGAATGAATGAATGAATGCTTGACTGGGTCATGGAAATGGAGCTCAGTCTAGGAATCAGGGCCCAGGCTTCTAATGTGGGGTGAAGGAAATAAGGCTCTACAAAAATTGGTTGCAGAAGAGGGAAGTTACCCTGCCTAGAGAGAAGCCCCTGCTTGATGCAGCAGGCACAGTCTCTCCTGAGAACGCCTCTCATCTGATGAGAGAGGCACTGTCTTCTCTGGAGGAGCCCTAGACCGATGGGGGAGGCACAGCTCCACCCTGGGAGAGTTCCCAGCCTGGTGGGTGTGGGAGTGGGGGAAGGGAAAGGAAGACTGTCCCTGTCCTGGGGAGCTCCCGGTCTGATGGAGGATGCACCTGACTGGGGCGGCCTCCTGCCTGAAGGAGGAGGCAAGGCTGGGTCTGTGAGGCCATGCTCCCCTTCCTGCGTTAAGGAGCAGAGGGCACTGTGTCTGGGGGCCAGGCAGGAAGGAGCTGGGAGCAGGGGACCAAGCAGGAGGAGAGCCATCCGCATTCTGGTCAGGCAGCCACTCGCTGAGTTATTATTATTTCTTTTTTTTGAGCCACTTAGAGCAATTTACAGAAATCATTTAGGGGCCGTTTAGGGAGAAGAGAAAAGATGAAGACTTTTAAAGGCAGGGCCCGGGGATGGTTTTATGCAGATCAGCTTCACAGGGCTGCCAAGGAGAATCTGGGTTCCGAGGGGTGTGGGGCAGGGGAGGGGGCCTGCAGGGTTTCTGCTCTGACAAATCTCCTGCTGGGGTCGCGAGGCCGCAGCCAGGGACCGACGAAAGGGTTGGGGGGATCATCTGTTGGGCAGAGGGCTGAGACACACGAGGAGGGAAGCCAGCAACGGTGGATGAGCCAGTCACTCTGTGCCTCGGTTTCCCCTTTGCTAACCGGGGCATCAGCATGGGTGAGTTGACGGCCCTGCGACCAAGCTGAATGGGGGTGACTCTTCCTCTATGATATGGGGGCGAGAGGAGGGGCCTTTGGACCTGGAGCCACAGACTCAGGAGAGACAGCCCAAAGGGAGTGGAAGGCATGGTGTCCAGAGGCAGGGGCAGACTTCCCCATCTGTGACCCGGGTCACTCACTCCTCTCTGGTCCCCTCCTCATCCGTATGACGGGGATCAGGATCTGCCAATTTCACAGGTTGGGCTTCCAGTGCTACGGTGATAGGGCCTGTGCGAGCCCTTTGTGAACTGGCCAGGGCACCACGCTCCTTGGTCGTGGTGGGGACACATGGTGAAGTTCAGGGGTGAGAGACTGACCTTCGAATAGCCCCTCTCCTGCCCACCCCCACCCCAGACAGAAGAAATTGCTCTTCGGCGGCTGAACGGGGACCTAAGTGACCTTCGCTGGGCTGGGACCAGAGGCCCGAACCCGATGCCTGGGGAATGCAGGCCACGTGCGTGTGAGACCATTTGCAGGCGTGTTGTGTGGCCACGAGAGAAGGGGAGGGGGTGGGCGGAGGGAAAATAAGAAAACGGGTCGCACATTTAGCAAAGCCTTCCCCACAGTTCACATTTCACGCTGTTTGTGATGTGATTATTGGACAAGGAATCTGGTTACTCCGTGTAAACACCGTGCCTGCTGACAGATCCCCCAGATACAGCCGCTGGGGAAGCCGGACGTGGCGGGGGTACCCTGATCTGTGACCAACTGGCTTCCTCCAGCGATTGTTGGCCTTGCTGCCCCCTCCCCCACCTCCAACACCTTCATGCAAGACCTCTGAAGACAAAATGACAAGCCCACTGGGCTGGGCATCAGGAACCTGGGTCTGAGGCGATCGCTGCATGATCTGTCCCCTTCTGGACCTTTGTGTTCCAATCTTTCAAATAGAGATGGTTCAGGGATGAGATGGGTCTGAGGCTCCCATCTAGCTCCCCAGACCCAAGGCGTTCTGACTGTCAGTATCTCACTGTGCTGAGTGGCTCGGGACAGAATGGCCACCCCTGTTACTACTGGGGCTCAACTCACCGGTCCACAGAGATTTGGGCAGAGATCGTTGCAAAATGACAGGACGCCGCAGCCGCCCCTCTCCAGAGTCCAGGGAAGGCCTGTCGCCTGCCCCTCTGCCACCCCGCCCTCCTGCACTCAGCCACCCTGGCACAGATGCTGCTGCACGGAAAGTGTTTGCATCCCTGTCCCACACCTGCCAGTGACCGCGTCGTCACTGCTGCATGACCGCTGATTGTCACAGCACTCGGTGCGGAGTGGGTATTCAAAGCCATGCACTGAACAAAACTATCATTTACAGGTTCCTGAGCGCTTGACAACCAGCCGGGCGCTGCTCCAAGCACATTATGTGCATTAGTTTATTCATTACAACAACCCTATGAAACAGGTACTCTTGTTCTCCCATTGTATAGATGTGGAAACTGAGCCACAGAGCAGTGATGTAATTTTCCTGAGACCACGAAGTTAGGATATGGCAGATGAGTGTGGGAAGGAAGGAAGGAAGGAAGGAAGGAAGGAAGGAAGGAAGGAAGGACACATGGACAGGAAGGGAGGGAAAGAGGGACGGAGGGAGGGAGAAGGAAGGGAGGGAGAGAGGGAGGGAGGAAGAAATTATTTCTCTCTGGTGTCTGTCACCCGTTTAACTCCCAGATCTCTCGTCCCAGCAGCTCCCTGGGGAGAAAGGTGAGAGGAGGGGAAGGAGCGACCTTCTCATTCTCTCATTCCACACATGTGTCCTGAGCATCTCCTGTGTGCCGGGCACGGATCCAGGTGCGGGGAATGAACACAGCAGTGAACAAGACAGCCGGGGCCCCAGCTCTCTAGAGCTTCCATCCCAAGGGGGTGTCAGTCCCTGATCCAGCAGGCACATAACTACACACCATGTCAGGTGACGGGAAGCGGTGGGGGGCAGAGTGAGGTGTGGGCAGGGCTAGTGTGGATAGGGGATGCCGGGGAGGGCCACTCTGGGACATGCGTTTGAGTGGAGGCCTGCCGGGGAGGGCATGGGTCACGCTTATTTGGGGAAAGAAGCCAGGTGAGGGGCAGCAAGGGCCGAGTCTCTGAGGCTCGGTGCCTGGCATGTGTGAGGACAGCGGAAGACAGGAAAAGGGACAGATCATGCCAGCCTTGTCACCCACCGTAAGGACTCTGGCTTTCCCACTCAGTGAGGTGGACGGCTCTGAGCAGGAGAGTGACCGGATCTGACACATGGTTTACAGGATCTCGGGGCAGAGCAGGGAAGAAAGCGGCCTCTGGGAGGCGGCTGGGAGCCCCTGCATGGATGGGTCACCGCGGCCAGCATGAATCATGCCAGGGCTGGGGAGGAGCTGAGCAGGCTCCTCATGGGCAGGGAATCTCCAAGGACTACATTTGGAAGGCCAGTGGTCCAGCTCACCAGTCCTAGGGCCCCAGAAGGAAGCTCCCAGGGGAGAATTTGGTAGTGTCCTTGGGGAGCACCTAGTCCTGCCCTGTCCAGGATGGCAGCCACTCTCTAGGCTTCACTACTGAGCAACCGAAACGGGGCTAGCTGGAATTGCGATGTTAGAGTTAACCACAAGGGATTTCGAGATTTAATACAGAATTAAAAAGAAACAATGTAAAATAGCTCCTTACTAATTTTTATGCTGATTACATGTTGAAATGATAACCTTTTGTATATATTGGTTAAAATATATTAAAATTCATTTCACCTGTTTCTTTTTACTTCTGCTGTGGTAACTAGGAAATGTAACTTACATAGGTAGCTCGGGTTTATTTCCATTGGATTTCAGAGACCCAGAGAGGGCCCTCCAGCAGGAGGAAGGCTCTGTCCCAGGCAGGTAGCTGGGTGAGAGAGCCCAGAGGCAGAGGAAGGACACGGTGGGAGGCCGGGGAGACAGGGGCGTTGTGGGTGGGTTGGGTCATTTGAGATGACTCCTAGGGGCTCATGATGAATAAGAAATGGTTACAGTGACCTGTACTGAGTTCTGACTCTGACAGTAGGGTGCATGACCTCAGTTACGCTGCCCTCAACTCCCCTGCAGGACGGGTTTGCTTTTTCTTCCTCCTGTCTGCAGATGAAGAATCTGAGACCCAAGAGGAAGACGAGGCAGCTCTGGGACCAGGGTCTGCACGTGGTTTGGGCCGCAGGACGCATCGGAGCAAGTGTTTCAGGAACACCCCGGACTCCGCATCCATAACCCCCACACCTGATTTTTGGCAATGGCACAGAACTACCGTGCAAGCAATGCAAATATCCACAAGCCACGGCCTCACCAGCCCAGTATGACCCGGGCATTGCGGTGGGGCCAGCTGCGGGAGCCAGGAATGCCTTCCTTGCCTGGGTGGGGGGAGGCACCGGGAATGGGGGCCAGCCGATGCCTGTGGCTGCTTTCCTGGTTGGGGACAGGAAGAGGAATGGCGGGAGGGAGAGGGGCTGGCTGCTGGCCACTGCTGTGTTTAAAACAGGCAGCATGTTGCTAGGAGGCATCAAGGGTAAGAAAAATAAGACCCCAAACAAAACAAAACAAAACAAAAAACCCAACCACCAGAAAACAGATCTCCGGGAAGTCTTTGGCAGTGTGTTAACCGTGCTTTCCCAGCAGCGAGGCCTGGCTCCAGGCAAGAAAGGAAGGACACAAACCAAGCCTACCACACTTACAGAGCCCTCCAGCAGGCCCACGGCTTTGGTTCCGCGTACTTCCACCCTTTCACCCTTGCGACAGCCCAGCCCCGGAGAGGTGACGCTATCACTCCCATTCTGCAGATTGGGCAACTGAGGCTCAGGGAGACAGGCAGGCAAATGCTTCTGGGTCACAGCTGCACTGCACAAGGGCTGGGATTCAAACCTACTTTTGTGCGTCTCGAAAAACCTCCCACCGTACTCTGAGCTGATGTGGCTTCTGCTGAGGCTTTCCTGGAGCCCAAGCAATGCCAGTGACCCCTCGGATCTGACTCCTGGGCCTCTGGCTGCCAGTTGGGCTGGGGAACGAGAGGGAGGCTGGGCGTTTGATGAAAATACTGAGGGAGATCACTTCTCCTACCAGGCCACGTTCCCCAGGACTCCTGACATGTGTGGACCCCCCGGGGGTCAGAAATGGCTGTGGGCCTTAGACAAGTCCCTTTGGCTCTCTGGGCCTTAGCTGCTGGGATAATCAAGACAGCTCCAAACACTGAGCCTTAGGCTGCAGGCTCTGGACCTCACATCTTCCATCACATTTCAACAGAGGCGGGAACCAAGGAGTAGAAAGAAGTCAGGCCACAGGCGAGGGGCTGAGCCAGCACTCAGATTTATCTCTTTGGTTCTAAGGGTGGGGTCTTTGCCACATGGTGGTACCTCTCATGACGGCTAGTGGTCACTTCCCATCCCCAGAGTCCTCACTTAACAGCGACCTCCAACACTACTCCAATCTGCAAATTGCCTCCAATGAGGTCATTCCGGGGAACCCAGCTTTGATCAGGTCACTCCCTCACTCCAGAACACTCAGTGGCTCCCCAGTGCTCCATGGAACATAGGGTCGAAGTTATGAGGGGTCTCAGAAGAGCATCCAGGTAAAGAATTACCAACCATATACCCCGTGTTTAGCCCTCTGTCCTGCTACTCCTTCCCAGGCAGTCATGGCTCTCCCTTGCTGGACTGAATTTGTAGGCCAAGAGCCATTTTTGCTCTGTGTTTCTGTCTTCCCCAGGGTATCAGACACACAGTAGACGCTGACTGATTAGTCTTCAGAGGCAGAACTCTCCAACCTTATTAAGGCCTCCTGAAGTGGTACCTCCTCCGTGAAGCCTCCCCTGATCTCTCCAATAGTTATGAAATTTCTCCCTCCACAACCCTCTTTATCCCTCCCGACACACCTATGACTGCATTGTATCGCAATCTGTGCAGACATGGCTCATGTGCCCAGGGCACCCCCTTAGAAGCCCCTCCTGGGACAGGCACCATAGTTTCTTCATTTTTACATTTAACACAGTACCTGGCATGTACTAGGAATCTTAATAACCACGACATTGACGGCCATCATTCTGGGGCACTTGCTATGTGCGGGGCACTATTCTCAGTATCTGACATGAAACACGGACTCATTTATGTAATCAAAACAACCTCAGAAGTTGGGTACTTTCATAATCATTTGCAGATGAGTAAACTGAGGCACAAAGTCACACAGGAAGTGATGAGGCCAGCAGGTTGGTTTTAGAATCCAGAGCAGGGAAAAAGTGAGAGTAGAGGAGGAGAGCTCTGAGTATCGGGACTAAAACAAAGTGGAAGAAAGTCTACTCCTGGCTCCATGGGAAAGATCCCTGGCGCCCGGTACAGGGCGTGGCACATAGTAGGTGCTCAGTTAACAGAAATGATTATTGGGAAATCAGATAATTTCATAGATGATCTGACACAGGCTTGTGGTCGGTAGGGGCTGGGCTGGAGGAGGGCGGCAGAGCCTGAGTGGGGAGCCCAGCCTCTGCACGGTGCCAGTCCCCCCACTGCTCACCCCGTCACCTCCCCCAGCTCCAGCCTCCCTTCTCCAGCGAGCGTTTCAGACCTCTCATGCATGGGGCAGGCGGCTGGCAGTTTTTCTCCTGCCGAGAACAGCCACAGAAAATTGAGATCATTTCTCTGCTGTGTTGGCAGCTGAGAAAATGGTAATTTTTCCTATTTTCAATCCAAGAGTTCCTTCCTATTGGACAAAGGCCCCATACCACCTCACTCTCTCCAGGAGGGTGTGGTTCACACCCCCCCCCCCCCAGAGCAGGTCACATACCTACCTGAGAGGCGTGGGCTGCAGTGGTCCTGCACTGGCAGGAGGCTGGTGATGAAAGGATGGCCCCCCACCCGAACACTTGCAGACATAAAACAGGGACAGGCAGAGAGGTCAAAGCAACAGGGAATCTGGAGTCACTGTGGGGCGCTCAGGGATCCAGGGAAATGGGGTTTTACTCTCCCTGCACACAGAGCCTGTCCACGTCCTGGCTGTCATACTTCCCAAATCAGAGTAGTGAAAGATCGCCGTCAAAACAAGTGCCTATAATCCCCCTTGCCCCTGGAGTGAATTTTTTGCAAAAGGAGATACTTAGTTAAAAAACCAGAATCTGTGCAATAAACAGAGGCCGCCTTAGCACCCAAATGTCCCAGCTGAGATGAAGGCACCGGCGTTTGGCTTCCGCCACGGCGGCGATGCTGGAGGTTTGAGCAAGAAGAGGCCAGGGAGCACCCACCCCTGCAGCCCCATTTCACAGACAAGCGGTCCAAGCCCATCGGAAGAGGCCTGGACAGCCACACGGCTCCTGTGGCCGGGCAGGGCTGGACATCACCTTGGCCACTTCCTGAATGGTCTCTACTGCAGCCTGCCCCCTGCACACCTTGCTCTTGCCCGATGGGGTGGCTGTGGGCCAGCAGGAAAGGCGGACAAGGCCGGGATTGTGAGGGCCAATGAGCTAAAGGGAGTAGACAGAGGTGCCCTCCCTGCAGCACTGGGTGGGGGGTGGTCCTGACCCTGCAGGTTCTGGAGCTCTGGCAAGCCTGCGGCTGCGGATCAGCTCGGGTCACCCCCGCTCTAAACCCTGCTGTGGCTCCCCCTGTCACTGAGCCAACAAGTCAATGTTCTTACAAGAGCCTCCCTCTGCCCCACCCATTTCCCCCAACCCTCCTCTTCTCACACTGTCCAGCCCCTCGGGCCTCCGCCTCTCGGGCCTCCTTGCTGTATCTGAACGGTCAAGCCCACTCCTGCCCTGGGGCGGCCGATTGTAATATTCGCACACTCTGCTGCTTCCTCACCCTCTGCAAGTGTGCTTAAGGATACTTTATCAGACGAGCGTTCCTTCTATACTCTACAAACCCTCCCAACACACACGTGCGCTCCCAATTCCCCTTACCCTACCTTTTAATTTTCCTTAGCCCCTTTGCCTTCTAACATATAATTCACTTATTTAATCTATTTATTACTTGCTGTCTGCCCTTCTCCCCGCCTTCCACAAGAATACAGGCTCCACGAATACAGAGATTTCTGTTATACTCCCTGATTTACGACAAGTGCCTAGAACCGTGCCTGGCCCACAGTAAGCACCAACTGAATACTCACTGAGTGACGGGGAAGGAGTTTATGTGTGCAAGTATGTGCACAAGGGTACATTCACTGACATCTGACAAATCATTAAATGTCTATTTTATTCCAGACATCCCAGTAGAGCCCAGGAATACAGCGGCAGGGAAGACGCTGCACACTGCCCAAGTCCACTCAGACTTATGGCCAGCGGGGAGGCCATGCAGAGCAGTTACACACAGGGCAAATCGGCAATGAGTTGCCAAAGGCAGTGGGTCTTTGTCTATCTGACAATCAGGGTGGCCTTCCAAGGGGAGGTGTGGTTACACTCTGGGCTGAAGGCTGAGAAGGAGACAGGTATGGAGAGGTGTTCTGGTCAGAGGCCACAGCATGTACAGAGGCTCTGACATGGAAAGGAGCACCCTTCATTCAAGGGACTGAAAGAACCCTAGAAAGCAAGGGAGAGAGGGGCCCGAGATGAGGGGGACTCACTCGGGTGTATGGGTCCACGTGTCTGTCTGTCCCTGTCTGTGCTTATGCCCTGTACGTGTGAGACAGGGGGACATGGCAAGCAGACTTGCACATTCAGGGTCAGAAAATGTGGCCTCAGGAGCTGGTGAGGTGAGGGCTCTGTGGGGCCTCAGCTTTGCTCCCTGTAAAATGGGGATCACGATCGCTGCCTGCCCCCGGCGGCTACTGCGGAGTTCCAATGAGACAGTGGATCTGAACTCCAAGGAGCCGTTCGAGCTCTCGAGTGTGTCCGGGTGTGCCCATGGCTGTGTGGGCGTGCGTGCAAGCGAGCGCCTGTGCCGCGAGCTCCCGGCGACACCGTTCTCCTGCCGTGACAAGTCTGCTGTATCATCTGTACCAAGCCACCAAAAATACACTTGCTTCTGGCCCAGAGCCATGCTCTCCAACAGCCCCGGGGGGGGGGGATGGGGAGCGGAGGAGGAGGCCTGCAAGGTGGGGCCCTACACTTCTGGGCAGGGGTGGCCATCTCGTCTCTCACCGTCAGACCGTCACCATGCAAGGGGACAGAGGCCACCTCTGCCTCCTCCGTCAGACTGGGGCCTCTCTGGCATGAGACTGTGTCCCCCTTGTCGTACTGGGCACTCCTGGGGGCCAGAAACCATTTTCCTTTCTCTCTGTTTCTCCCTCAGAAAAACAGGGAGGTTGTCACTCAGTGTGGCTGTGGCTCATTCTGTGTGAGGGCTGGCCACCTCTGGGGCTGTGTCCCTGGGCTGGGGTTCAGGGTTTGGGGTGTCCTGGCTGCCAGGGGCCTGCCCTGTAGGGTCTGAGGTCTCCAGACCTGGATTCTTAGACAGAGATGTCTCTGAAAACCTCGACTATCACGAGTGCCGTCCCGTTTATCCAGGAGACCCTGGGCACATCACTCTCCCAGCTCTGAGGGCCCTGAGGTATGGGCCTAGGACATGGAGACAAGCTGCAGAACCCACCAGCAAGCCCACATCCTGCCCCCTGCATCCGGTGTGGACAGAACAGGAAGAGTCCCTCAAGAGAAGAGAGCAACCAGTTGTCCATCCTCACGGGCCAGAAAGGCGTGGGCGAGAATGCAGGAAGGGAATGCAGGAGGGATTCAAGGGTGATAAAAAGCAGAACTTTCCAAAGGCAGATAATCCTCTAGATAATTTCAGCAAAAAGGGATTTTCTCCAATTACCTTTTTTACCTTCTCCTGCACGGAGTTATTCGTTCTCGCATTCATTCCCTCTTGCAACAAGCCTTGAGTACCAGGCAATCGCTTCCATCATCCACTTCATCCTGCTGGGTTATGTGCCAGCCCACAGGGGTGGATGTGTGTGCGGGGGGGTGGGGGGGGTAGGGGACCAGGAGAGGAGGGGCCAAAAGGGGCAAACACGACAGAAGAAAGGGGAAAATGACCTGTGTCCCCAGAGGGGCTTGTCCCTTCTCTGTTATCGCACTGGCCTCACCTGGCTCCGTGCCTCCGGCCCTGGGGCGGGCTGTTTGTCTCCCAGAGACCAGTGTGGTAGTTAGCCCAGTGCTGGGGCTCCCTGGTACACTGCCCCATCCTTGGGGACAGCTGAGCTATGGCAGAGTGGCTGAATTCATGGTCAGGAGGCCCACTTTTCATGTCCAAAGACAGAAAAGGAAAATAGAAAAATTCATTTTCTTAAAAAAAAAACCCACAACAATGCACCACAACTGGTTTATTAATCTCTTATTAAAATTCTGTGCTGAGTACTGGAAAGGAAGAAGTAAGGAGGACCCTGGGCGGGGGGAATGGGGAGAAAGAAACAGATCCCCTTGTAAGCATCTTGTGGGGGCATGGAGGAGGGAGGCCCCCCACAGGGCGGAGAAACATTAGGGGTGAAACTGCAGGCTTGTCCATCACAACAAGAGATGTGGAAGAGGGGCGTGCCGGGCACCATCCCCTCCTTGGCAGAGAAGGAAAAAACTCAGAGAGGGAGATGGCGTCGCTGTGGTTGCACAGCAGGTGGACAACGAAGTCAGGGTTCGAACCCCCGTCTCTTGGGGACTCTGATATCAAACTAGCTTGAACTTCAGGATCTGGCCCTTTTATTTTAGTCTCCTCAACTGGACTTGAGCTCATGAAAGAGAGCTGAAGAGAAGTCCAGAACCCCACCATGCTCCCCTGTAGTGCTCGCCAAGCCCTATTACCACCCCTGCTGATTGGCTAGCCTGACTGGTTGGGACTCAAGGCTGGCTTGAGGCCAGAAGTGCATCTTTAGACAAAGCCCTTGGGAGATGGGATGGCAGAGGTGGGCAGGGTCTCTGCAGAGTGGCCCGGAGTGGACCACCAATCCAGGAACCCCCTTTGGGCTCTGGTGCTGGTTCTGATTCCAGAACACACTGGCAGGGTGTGTTCTTGGCCAGTCCCCTTCCCTCTCTGAGCGCCCACGTCCTCATCTGCGTGAAGGTTGGGGTGGTGGCTCTGTGTGGTTCTTTCAGTTTCAGATTGTGGGAGGACATCACCATGTGTAGGGCAGCAGCAAAGCCAGCCCTTCCCCCCCCCCCCAGGTGGGTGGGCAGACCCTGGTGGTTGGAGTTGGTGCCCCTAAGGGTCTCCATTTCTGCAGTCTCACGAACACTCACTGCCAATCTCAGGCCTGGGGGCCATCAGTTCCAGACAGCCCCCAGCGAGGGTCTAGGAGATGCCCACGTCCTCCCCCCCCCCCCCGCCCCCGTGTTCCAGTGTAGCCTTACCTCCTACAGCCAAGCTCTGAGTTATCCTCAGGATTCTAATAAAGCTCATTTTCTGCCACCAAGTTTATAACACATCCCCACCTACTGGTCTTAAACATAACAAGGCTGTGTTGTGGTGTAGGGCTCCATGTGGCCAGGATGAAGATGGGTGTGTGTGCTTGCAGGGGGACGGGGGGGAGCATCACTCCTCACTCCTGGCAGTGAGGGACTGTCCCAAAGGTCAGTGCTGACCTCATTCTGCTGCGATCCCTCCTGCCTCTCCAAAGGAGCCCAGAGCTTGGGTCATCAGTGGGGTGGGGAGAGCGTGGACCCAACCCACCGGGGAAACTTGAGGTTGCCAGGTTGCATGTAAGGACGCACGCATTTGAGAACATGTAGTCAGAATGTCATGGGACGGTACATTCACAGCCTGGGGAGCGATGTGCTCACACGTCCCTCCAGATATGTGTGTCCTGTACGTGCCCCTCAAGAGGGTGTGGCATGGCTCTGCCCCATTCCTCTGCTCTCTCCCTGGTGTCTCTGCCTAGCCCCTCCCTGACCCATCTTCTGCCCCACACCCCAGAGTTCCCTTTTCAATTGTCACTGGGAGGGCCCCTCCATATGGAGTTGCCTCCCCCCCTCCCATTCATTTCTTCAGAACACCTGCTATGTGTCAAGCACTGGAGAATGGGGCAAAAATGAAGAACGCGTGGCATCTGCAAGGATGTGGATACCAAGAGGGGTGCACACATAAATATGCCCACGCACACCTGCACACACACACACACACACACACACACACACACACACACACACACACAGTGTGGCCGGGGAGGAGTGCTGGGAAGGCGGCACGAAGAGCCAAGGCTGCACTCGAAAGAGGGCTTGCTTCTGTTACAGGGTGGGGGCCACTGGTGGGAAGCCGAGGAGGAAGAGAGGCAGATTCCCTGGAGGAGATGAGGTTGGAATCGGGTTCTGATGTCTGGGTAAGGACTTCTGGAGGCTGGTATTCCGAGGGAGGGGCTGGTGGGCGCAAAAGCAGAGAGGCAGGAAGGTGAGTAGGGTGATACCACCTAAGATACATGGAGGACGTGGGGCAGGCAGTGCCTGCCATCGAGGTGAAGATGTGGATGGATACAAGATCTTACAGGGCTTTTGATACCGGGGGCCAAAGAGGGGATCCTTGATCCTATAGGCAGCCGAGAGCCAGTGAAGGTTACCGAGTAGGAGGCTGACATTATCAGCTCTACCGCAGATCTCACCAGCACCCTGCCCCCCTAAACTCCCATTCAAACTAAAAATGGAGTTGAAAGCCTCCCCAAAGACCAGACATAGGAACGTGGCCTTCTCAGATGCTCTCTGGCAGAAGCCTGGAGACTGAGAGTGGAGTCTGGGCTGCCACCCCGCAGGCTGAGCTGGGCCCTGAAAGGTAGTGGGGCTCCGTTCACACATGGTATCTGCCCAGCGGTCCTGGCAGAAAGTGAGAAAGGGGAGGGAGGGGAGGCCACATTGCTTGTGGGAAATGGGGAACATGAGGGAGACAGCCCAAGGTCACTCTGCCCCATGGCGCCAGAGCCAGGCAGCAACCCAGGCTATCTGGCTCCCAGTCTGGCTGTGTGGTCAGAAATCTGTGGCCTCAGTAGCCTTCCAGGCACTAAAACCTGCAACTCTCCCCTCCCCAACCCGAGCATCTTTGAAGAGCCCAGAGATCCCAACCAAGAGCTAGCTTGAAGTGAGATGAAATCCACGTACTCTTTTCTTGCTAGAGGAATGGTTTGGGTTGGTGAGTGTCAGGCGGCCTTGAAGGAGGAAGGTCCAGGGAAGATGGGTTTTTTTGGGGGGAGGAACTTCTGTGATTCTGGCCTTATCCATCTCTGGGGGGTGGTCCCCTAAGCCTTGAGCATCTGCTGGCACCCTCCTTGAGGGAGGAGAGATTGAGGCATGGGATGGGGACTCAGGGAAGGAGCTTGGAAAGGGAGCCAGTTAATCAGGAAGGGAAAATGCCTGCTCATTGGGGTCTCCAACCCCACCTCTGCAAATAGCTTCTTGCAGCTCCCCAGCCAGCCCTGGGTCCTGTGTGTACTGTCACCGTGCTAAGCATGGGTTGTGTGGAGGGACAGTGGAGAATAAGCCCAGGGGTCTGCCTGCACCACTCAGGACTAACAGGGCACGGAGAAGACAGGGAGATCTAAGGAGAAAATGAAGCAGATCGCTAACTCTTCAGAGGAGGAGGCCAGGACGGCAAGGCCCTATTGGGGCTGGATCTTAGGAAGCAGGCAGGATTCTGGCGTGTGAGGGAGGAGAAAGGATCTTTAATGCCAGACTTGAGGGGTCGGGAAGCTGGGCAGTGGGAACCTAATAAGAGCGTCTTAGCTACTCCCAGGTGGGGCCATGGTTGGGTTTTAGAAAGGGAACTCCGGTAACAAGACACAAGACACTGAGGGGGGCAGAACCACGCCTAGACCCAGGCCTGAGCTCAGTTTTCTCCTGCTAGGCGCCCAGACCCCCTGCTCCCCAGGGCCTGGTCCCAGGCACAGCCCCTGCAGGGCCAGTGCGCAGAAGGGCAGAGCCCACCGCCCCACCTCCTCCCAGCCCTCAGTCTTGCACACTGAGCGGAGATTGCTGGTTCCCAGCTGCATTTCCCCTGCCCCCACCCCCTCCCGCTGCCCTGCCCATTCTTCTGATAAAGAACTGAGCTTGGCTGTGTCTGGTGAACTGAACCCAAAACAGCTCCCACCCTGGCGTCACCCCCAGCCGGGAAGAACCAATCCACCCTAAAGGGAGGTCAGCCTGTTCCCCACCCCCTCCTAACCCCAGGACCCTAGATTCCGGGAGCCGATATCTTTTCCTTATTCTTCCAACCTTGAGAACGCGCCTTGGTCAGGGAGAGAGGCAGCTGGTTAGAGGCCGTGGGCGCGCTCAAGGGGAGCCTGGGCAGGCTCCTCAGGACTGGGTGGATGTGAGCAAAAGCTGAGCACGACAGATCGAGGGTCTTCCATCAACGCGGGAAGCTTACTGCCCTCTCCATCTAAGTCCCTCTCCAGCCGGTCCGGGCTCACCCCACAGCAGGGGGCAACAAAGCTCCCCCCCCCACCTCCCCTCGTTGGAGAAATGTGTCCCAGGTCGGCCGGCTTCATGTTGGGAGGGGGAAGAGGGCCTCTCTCCTCCTTTCTCCTCCTCCGCCCCAGCTTTCTCCCTCCCCACTCGGTCAGCGCCCCTTGCCTCCTGGAGCGCCTCCAGCTTGCAGAAGGCCCGCTGCAGTCTCCTCCCGTCGGATCGGAGCTCCCACTCCTGGGGGCTGTTCAGAGACCCTATGTCCCCTATCCGTATCCTTGCTGTCCCACTGCCAGAGCGCGCCAACCCCGGCCCCTCCCTCTCCCACCCCCTTTACCGCGGAGCCCCGGGCGAGCCTAGGGAGCAGACGCAACAGATTGCAGAACGCGAGAGCGCGGAGCCCGCTCCCTCCGCGCGCCGCCCGCCGCCCCGGCCTGCGCCCGTGGCCCAGACCCCCGCCCTCCGGGCTCGGCTAAGCCGGCCATTTAGATGCAGCTCACAGGACGGCGGGCGGCGAGTGGCCAGCCGCCGCTGCTGCCCGGACCCCTGTCAGTCCACTTCCCTTCCGAGCACCGCTGCAGGAAGCGAGGCGGCGGGCGGCGCGGCCCCGCACCGGCCTGCGCACCAGGCGCGGAGAAGACACGATCCCCGCGGACCCAAACAGCCCCCAGCCCCGCCGGCTGCAGGGGTGGGAGTGGAAGGAGAGGCGGCCCGGACACGATCTAGTGGATCCCCTGGATCCCCGTAGATTTCCGTGGGCGGACACGCCCCCAGACTCTCGGGTTTGGACCCTTCTTCCTAACCAGGAAAGGATTGGAGTGTCCCCCCCCCCCCGCCCTTTTCCGGGGCCGGGCTCGGTCCCCAGGGCGGGGCTCGCAGCCTCCTCTCCCGCCAAAGGGCCGGGGGAGCTGGAGGTAACTCGGGCTGCAGCCGAGATGCCAGGCTGGGAGCGGCGGCTGCGAGTCCGGGGGGGTGGGGGCTCGCCTTTCTCCAGTCTCCTCCGTGCCCCCTCCAGCGGCGCCCGCCGCATCTTCACTCCCGAGTCCGCGCCGCGACACTTACCGTGGGCGAGCAGCGCCGAGAGGCAGAGCAGGGCGGCGCCGCCGCGGCCCGACATCCTTGGGGCCATGGCCGAGGCGGGAGCGGGAAGGGGCCGAGGGGGCAACAGTCGTCGACGACTTGGCCCCAGGCTGGGCTCGGTCACATCCAACTCAGGGTGGCTGTGGCGCCCGAATGTCTCTGCTGAAGCTCTGGGGGCCAGGGAGTGCAATTCGGGGACACTTTGAGGGGAGGGGGCGTCCCAGGCGCCGCCGGCTACACCCTTGGAGCTGGTAGGGGCGCAGCTCCGGGCGGGAGGAGCCTCCACCTCCCCGGGCTGGTGCCCCCTGCAGGATCTGTGCGGCGAGGGGGGAGCAGCACGTGCGGTCCCGGAGCCCAGTGGCCACCGGCGTCTCGGGGACTGCCTAGAGCCAAGTGCTGGATCCCCCAGCCCCGAGGCCCAGCTCGAATCCGAACTCGCTCGAGGGTGCAGATTTCCGACGCAAGCCCCAGTTTCTTCGGTTTCGGTAGTAACCCCACATAGATAGCGCGGCTTCCTTCCTCCAAGCGCCCTGCAGCAGCCCCAGCATAAAAATCCCAGCTTAGGTGCAGATGAATGATTTTTTTAGCAAAGAAAGAGAAAATCCAGGCAACTTTAATCCATCTGGAGCAGGAAAAGTTTCCGTGCAGTGCTGAGACCGGCGACGCGGGTCGCCACCACCCTAGGCGACGCCGGGACAAAATGCCCGAGGCGGGCGGCCAGCGGCTCGTCCCCTCGCAGAGCTCGCTGCTCGGCTCCAGCGCGCTCTCTCCAGTCTCGACCAGGGCCCGGGCTCCACGCAAGCTGGCTCAGCGCCGCCTGCCCGGGCAGCGGCTCCGCGGCTGGGGCGAGGGTGGTGCGGCCGGAACGCGCTGCCCCGCGGAGACCCGGCTTGGAGAAGCGGGGGAGCGGGACAGCCGACTAATGCTCCCGACCCGCCCTCCCTGCCCGAGGCGCCGACTCCAGCCTTCCGGCCGTCACCCGTGGTAGGGTGGAGAGGGGCTCGGCCAGCCCGCCGCGGCTCTGGGCCGTCCCCCTCTCCTCCCAGGTCTCGCTGTCTCAGCAGAGGGGCGCGCAGCTCCGCCTCGCTCCTCGCCTTCCCCGGGGGGACCTGCACAAACCTTGAACTTTTCCGGGGTTCAGAGTCTCCGACGTCTCCGTCTCCCCGCCGCCCCCGCCCTGCCCCCGGACGCCCGCTCGCCCGCTGTCTTGGTGCAGCTGGGCATCGGCTCCCTCTCTCTCGGAGTCAGTTTGGGCGAGCGGAGCGCCGCGCCAGCCGGGGCTGCGGGCGGCGAGAACCGGGCGCCACGCCAGGGGCCGGGGCACCGGGCGCCCGTGCAGCCCGCGGCCAGGAAGGCGGCAGCTGGCGCCTAGGGGGCCGAGCCGAGAGGAGGTGCCCGCAGGGGGGCCGGCTCCCCATGGACGTGTGTAGGGGAAGAAGAATCAAGGAGCAAAAAGAGAGAGGAGGTGGGGGGAGCCACAGTTGCACGAAGCCGCCACCGCCGCCGCCGTTGCCTCCTCGGCGCTCGCGCCGGCTGCTCCGCCGTAAATGACTCGAGAGAGACACACACACTCGCGCCCGCCCGCCCTCCTCCCCCGTCCGGGATTCAGCGCCCACCCCGGCAGTAGCGGGCGCCGAGCCTGGCGCGCTCTCTCCCTTCCCCTCCCCTCCCAGATTCCCCGTGGTCACGTGGGCCCGGAGCGCGCGGCCCACGACTCGCGCGCCTCGGAGACCCCCCCGCAGCCCACTGCTCCCCCTTCCCCGGTCCACGTGTCCATTCCGCATTCCCAGCCTGGGGGCGCGCGCGGCTCCTTAATGAGACTCGAGCCGCGGCAGACCTCGCGATTCCGTTCGCCTCTCTTTTATGTTTTATTTTTCCTCCCCATTGTAGGCTCGCGTTGGGGCCCGAGTGGGGCCGGCCGGCTGCGGTGGCTGCATTTCCCCCGGGGCAGACGCCACCGCAGCCACCGATGTCCCTTTTCAAAGGCTCTCCTCGCCAGGCGGCGGCGGTGCTTTACAGCCGCTCTACCAGAGGCGCGGGTAGGGGGCACCCTACTCCCACCCCCAGAGTCTGTGCGGGGCTCTCGGGGGCACTGTGTGGGAATCGACCGAGCTGCCGCGCCCAGCCCCTCCGCCGCGCGGGAGCTCGCGGGCTCAGCTCCGTTTGGGATGGATCCGGGGCGCAGCTGGGGAAAAACCCGTCCGCTGCTGGGGGTGGGGGGCGGAGAGGAGGGGACGTGCCTTCCTACAGGTTGTTTTGCAAGCCTTTAAAGGGACATGGGGTGGGGGTGGGGAACTGCCCCTCCAGCACACTCACCCAGGCACCTGCTGACGAGGGGGAGGGGTGGCTGGGGTGGTGTTCTTTCCCACCGTCAGGCCGGTTCCATTAGAGCGCAACCCAGATCAGACCCGACAAGTCAACCGTCAACCGTCAGCCAGGCGTTCGATCAATGGCAATGATTTTATAGCATCCTTGGGTATCGTGTCCCAACCCCCAGGGGCCGCATCTCAATCCCACTCAACTCAGGACGGACAGGGTCTTCAATCTTGTGCACATAGCTCTTATGGGGGGGGGGGTGGCTAGAGGTCCTCAGGGTCACTCCCTCATACTTCTCTCAATCAGTCTGAGAGTGTGGGGTGAGGGAGGTCAGAGCAAGGCCAGCTGGGGTGCTCAGTCTGTGCCCCCCATGTACCTGACTCTACCTTAGACTTCTTGACCCTGTGAGTTTCTTTTTTATCCAGGAAAGTGACTTTTTTTTTTTTTGTTCCTGGAAGCCTCCCTTCTCCCTGGCTGCTGGCTCTTGCTGCCTCAGCTTAGAACTGGGGCCTGCGAGAGCCGCTCGCGCCCCTCCCCCACCCCGCACATCTGTCTGGAGCTCTGAGGTGCAGCTAGGGAGGGCTGGCCGGACTCTGGGAGGCCCTCGGGATGGAAGGTGCTGGAGTGGTCAAGGAAGATGATTCTCATTATGCCCCTAATGCCTGATGGCAATTAATGTCACCCAAGGGCTTATTAACCATCCCACTGAGAGGCAAGCCAGCAATCAGGCTGGTGTGTGGGAGAAAGGGGGAAAGAAGCTACCTTCTGAGGCTCCAGAAAGAGGAGGAAGGAAGCAGGACGGTCTTCCATCCCTTCCCACCCCCCCAACTGGAAGAGACACAGGGCCGGTTAAGAGTAAGTCTAGGGGAGAGACACAGTTTGCTTTTCTGAGCTGAGGACCCACTGCCCCCAGTGATGTGGGCCAAGCTGTCTTCCACAGGTGTTTGCGGCTGACGTGGGTCACCAGTTTCAGCCCATTCTTCCAGCCTTCTCTGGAAACTGAGCTCAGTGTTCTGGTTCTTCTCTCTACCAACCCGCCCCCCCTAGCCCCGCCCCTCAGCTCTTAGGTGAAGGGAAAATAAGGCTCTCTTCACCCACTCCTTCTGCGCCCTCCTTTCACAACCACTTTGGTGGATATCTCCAACATCACAGGCTCACAGGCGCTGCTCAAAATGGAGAGCAAGGCAGACCTAGCGGGTCCTCATGGAACTTAGGTTCTAGAGGGGAAGACAGACGTTAAGCTGACGATTGATGACACTGGGATAAGTTACAGGGCAGCATGCATTTTTGCTCCTCTTATGGTGAGGACTGAGGCCCAGGGTCAGGAAGGGGGGGGCAGCCTGCTATGTAATTTCAGTGCCAGGTTCTCCTGGTACCCCCTCCGTGGATCTCCCCTTCATGGACCACGAGCCTCCTGCTTGGGCAGCAGGTCTGATTACCCTCTGTGGCTCCCAATGGCAATGTGCCCTCCCTGCCCTAGGGAAGCAAAGGGCTGCTGACAGCCCACCTGGGGAGTAAAGTGCCCAAATTACTTCAACCCAGTGCCCCCTGGGCCTGTTACTCTTGGCAGTGCCAGTTCTGGGGCTCAGGGAGAAAGCGGCTGACAGTGAGGTAGACACAGCCAGCTGTCCTCAACTATTCCAATCCTATGTGTCATTTACCTGGAAAGGGGGCTCATACCTTCCTGCGGTCCTTTTCTACCACCCCCACAGACTGCCCTGACCTTACCTGTGTGGCCTACTCAGGGAGCCCAACTGGAACCTGGGCAGGAGGTCAGAGGAGCCAATCCAGGGGGAGCCCAGGCTAGAGGAAGGGCCTGGCATATGTGTCCTCTTCTGCCCCAAACCTTGTTCACCCAGGCGGCAGCATCTCCTTTCTGCTAGTCCCATTTTGTTCGGGGCCAAGCATCTTCCCAGCCAGAGGACTGGCAATGGTCGGCGGTTTCCTAGATCCCCAGCTCGGGCCAGGCAGCCAGAGAGCAAGTGGGGCTCTGTGTCAGGTCCCTGTTCCCTGCACGGTGTCTCTGGAGGATCCAGGCTGAAACTGGCACCCACTTCCTCTGCTGCCAGACTTGCCACCATGGAGGGCCTGTGTTTCAGGATGCCCGCCTACAGGGGAGGAATGGACAGGCCAATGTGGGACCTCACTAAGGGGAACTCCGCATTCGTGGGGAGTTCCTGGGACTCCCCTAGAATCCTAGTCTGGCCCTGCCAGTGAGGGGCTTGGTGAGATCCTAAGCGAGGCCTCTCATTTTCCAGCTGCAAAAACAGAGGTCGTTCAATTCATTCATTTTCTTAAATTAATTCATTAATTCAGTCACTTTATTACATACTTTGACCTTTTTCGTTGAGCTCTAATTCCGTGGGAAGCATTGTGCTAGGTCCGGGAACACAGGTTAGATAAGACAGACAAGAGCCAGATGGAGAAGTTAAAGAGCTTAGTTCTACAAACCCATATTGAGTGCCTGGTCACATTCATGGCTAACATGTAATGAGTGCTTTTGTAGGCGGGGCATCGAGCTGGGCATTTTGCACGCACTATCTGGGTGTCCCCTACAACCCTGTTCAGTAGATACTGTTCTTATTGCTATTTTCCAGAGGAGGAACGTGAGGCTCAGAGAAGGTAAATGTCTCGCCTAGGCTCACACAGCTAGAAAGGAGCTGAGCCCCAATCGGTAACCAGCATAACCACTTTTACTGTGAGTTGTAAGTTCCCATGCTTCCATGTGATGAAGCTATTGCCTCTGGTCGGAGAAGCTCACGGTCAGTGGGGACACCAGGCACAAACAGGCCTTTCAGTGCCGGGAGGGCAGTGCTGTGGAGGCCAGCTCAGGGACTCTGGGGACATAGGAGCCTCTAATGCAGGGGTGGTGTTCTCTCTATAGCACCATGCTACGACTGATTCCCCAGTGTGACTCCTCTGCCCCAGTCAGGCCAGGCCAGCCAGCACTGTCACCAGGCCCGTCCCTCTGCTTGCAGGCTCATTCCTCTCCCCACACCTTGGCCCGGGCTAAACCCCTGCCTCCTTACCACTCTTCTTCACCAGTTAAAATCCTGCCCATCTTAACCTGTCCGCCCAGGGGCCTCCAATACGAAGTCTTTCCAGATTCAGTGTGATATGGTTACACGGCCTCAGGAGAAAACGGAGCACACAGAGGGTACGGAGCCAGCCAGGGTCCATTCGTGACTGCATGACTCCCTGCTCAGTCTCTGTCCTGAGCAACCAGTCATGACTACGCAGCTAATCCCCCTCCCCCAGGGATGGGGTCATATTCTCAATGAGGATTATGATCAGAATCTACTCCCTTCCTATTTTATAGATAAGAAACCCAAGGTCCAGAGAGGGCTAGTGACTGACCCAAGGTCACACAGCCAGTTATTGACAGATAGGAAGATAATCTCATGGAAGGATTGGCCTGGCTCCCTGCCCCACAGTGTGGCCATCCCCAAAGTTTTACCACCTGTCTCAGTCCCCCTGTGGCCTTGGGAACCAATCGTCTCTTTGATGGAGGGAATGAAGCTTCCCAGTTTATTATTTTGGGGGTTCAGCCCTAATTCGGTTCAGCTCAGACCTTGGATTCGTTTTGTGTGTTTTTTTTTTAACTTTTTTTTTTAAGAATTTATTTATTTATTTGACAGAGAGAGACAGCCAGCGAGAGAGGGAACACAAGCAGGGGGAGTGGGAGACAGAGAGGCAGGCTCCCAGCGGAGGGGCCCGATGTGGGATTCGATCCCGGAACGCCAGGATCACGCCCTGAGCCGAAGGCAGACGCTTAATGACTGCGCCACCTAGGCGCCCCTTGGATTCGTTTTGTAACTACATTTACATATTCATTCACTCAGTCGTCTCACCTTCGGCACCCGCTCCTCTCTGAAGCCTTCCTGATGCTGCCCATACCTGTCCTGATTCCGAGCCCCTTAGAGAGCCTTGTTTCCTGCATCTGAGCATGCATGGCCTTGTGTCCGTGTGTCTTCTGTCCTCCTATAAGGGGGAGACCCGGGAAGGCGGGCACCACATATCTGTGGTCCCCATTGTATGTGCCCCCGCAGTGGCGTCTGTGGGGTGCTCAGTGGCTACTGAATAAACGAATTGCTGGACCACCTACTCTGTGTCTGGAGCTAAGCTAGCTGCCTTCAGAAAGCTCACCGTTGTTGGAGGAGGTAAGTGGGCAGACATAGGGATTATGAGGCAGGGTAGCTGGGAGTGCTACCAAAGAGGGAAGCACAGGTGCTGTGGGGGCTGGAACAAAGGGCATCTGGCTCAGCCTAGGTCTTGGGCATTGCAGGAAAAGGGAGGGCTTCCTGGAGGAGGTGAGTTTTGAGCTGCTCTGAAGGAAGACAAGCTAAGCTATGCCAAGAAAGTGTGTGTGGCAGGTGAGAAACAGGAGAGGTTGCTGCAGGAAGAGGGTGCAGCTTTCCTAAGGGCCTGGAGCTGGGGGTGTGGTGGGGGAGAGATAGAGTGTGATTGGGAACAACAGGGCTGGGGCATGGAGAGCTGGAGTGGTGCTGGAAGGGAGGCTGGAGAGGCAAGTGGACACACAAAGGTATGTGCCTGTGATGACACACACTCTCACGTTATTATACTCAGTTACACACAACTTCGCACACACATGGGCAAAAACACTGAGACGCTTCTAAAGCATCTTACCAGTGCATGCGTGTGCACAGCCCCCCGCGCGCACGCACACGCAGTCACACCCAACTCTCTGCAAAACGAGTTGCCCCCTGAACCATCTGTTTACAGTCTTTCTAGTTTCATTTCCCTAGAGCACGCCACCTCTGGTTCCTCGTCAGGCAGCACACTCCTCCAACCCCCACCCTCTAGCCAGCCTTAACTCTAGCTGTCCCCCTTCCCTTCCTCCCCCCTGGCGCACTGACAGTAAGCGGGGACCACCCCTGGGCATCTGGCCAAGGGAGGATTTGGACTCCGGCCATGTGGGCTGGGCTCTGCTCTCCCATCTTTGCCTCCCCAACCCCCACACGGCTTCACTTAATTCCAGGGGAAAGCTCTGATCAAATGTGAAGCAGAGAAACAGAGAGCCAGAACCAGAGAGAGAGAGAGAAAGAGAGAGAAATACAGAGTGAGCAAGCACGCTCTCTTTGCCACGGCCCAGCAGCTAAATGGAAGCAAACTCTTGGTTTTCCTACAACTCACTCAACTTCTCTTGTTAGCCAACTTGGCTGCCAGGCGCAGGGGAAGAGGACCCAGCCTCTCCGCAGACCCCCCCAATCCGCTGTGCCACAGAGGTATCACGCCAGCTCTGCCAGGCTGCTGGGGTTGGCGGTGCCCAGGACTCCTGCTTCGGGTGGCGAATGCCAGGCTGCGCTGCTGGGGAAGCTGAGAGGGGGAACCAAGTGTGCTGGCGACTGGCGAGGGAGCCCTGACCCCTTAGGCCTGTGCGGCCATTCCGGGTCACCTGGGAAGTCTGTGCGTGTTACAAGTGGGGATAGGAGACCCGGAGCCGCGGGCAGCGCGCCTGACTTCGTATAGGGAGCTCATTCAGCGTTCGGATCCAAACTGAGGTTCTCCTTCCTGTTCCCTTGGGAGGCGAACCCTTGGTTTAGTTTCCCACCCCACCCGCAAATCTGATTCTCAGCTTCCTCATGTCTCATTCTTGCTAGAAGCCCAGCTCCCCATGCCCCACTGCCTGCAGGATTAATCCCAAATTTCCCAGGGCTGCATTTAGCGCTCGACACACACCTGTTCCTCACCTTCCAGCCACTCTCCCTCTAATGTGAGCTGTATGTGTCTCTGCCTTGGGGCCCTTTGCCTGCTCTTCTCTCTGCTTGGGATACTTGTTCCTCCTTCCCCACCTCCTCCTGGAGCCTTTCCTGCAAAGCCTTATTCCTCACTCCAAATGGAATCAATCACTGTCTGCCTTGTAGTTAGGATTCACCTGATCTCGTAGCTTCCCCTATTCACTTATAAAATCCTTAAGGACAAAGATGATATCTTACTCATCTTTAAGTTTCCCACAACACCGAGCACAGTTCCATATATGCACTGAATGTTCAGTCAACGTTTCGTGAACAAACGAATGAATGGCTACAAATGAATGGCTACAAATGAACAAATGAATGAATTAAAGGGCAGAGGGGCAATGGCTCAGGTACTTCCTATCCATCGCCTCTTTGAAACTTCACTATGATTCTGAGTGGCACGTAAATATCCTCTCCGTTGGGTAAGGAGGAAGCCTAGGCCCAGAGAGGCAAAGTAACTTGCTTAGTTGCACAGCTTAGAAAGGCGAGGAGCTGGGGTTCGATTCCAAGCCCATCTGCCTCTAACACTTGTACTCTTTTCACCTGCTTGGAGCACATGGAATATAAATGTCCTCTGAGGCTGATCTCCCCAGGACTTCTTTTTTTTTTTTTTTTTTTTAAAGATTTTATTTATTTATTTTGACAGAGAGAGACAGCCAGCGAGAGAGGGAACACAAGCAGGGGGAGTGGGAGAGGAAGAAGCAGGCTCCCAGCAGAGGAGCCCGATGTGGGACTCGATCCTGGAACGCCAGGATCACGCCCTGAGCCGAAGGCAGCCGCCTAACGACTGCGCTACCCAGGCGCCCGTGGACTTCTTGTGTTTATGTCAAAATCCATCAGCGGGGGACACTCGGAGAGAGTCTAGGGTGACTGCAGTGTCTTCTTCCCTTGGAGACCGCCCCCCCCCCCCCATCCTTGGGCTTAGTGAGGACATCCTTGTTTCCTGCTCACCACTGGTCTTTCAGAGGCCAGCTACCAGGGGGCTGTCTAGTGGGTGGTTCGGAACCTAATCCTGATTGCCTGAGTTCAAATCCCAGCTCTGCTGTCTACTAGCTGTGTGACCTTGGGCAACTTACTGAACCTCTCTGTGCCCAGTTCCCCATCTCTAAAATGAGGATGTTGATGGCACCTACCTTGCAGGGTTACAAAGCACTTTGGAGCCGTGACTGGCTCATGGTAAATCGTGCATGTATTTGCTATCCTTACTGTCCACACCCTGTTCCTTGTCTGGGATGCAAGCCCCGAAGGGCTTGCCTTCTCCCTTCTCTTTCAGAGAACAGTGGTTTCCACTCTTCCCTGTGTGTTCTTGACGGGCCCTCTAAACTCTCTAGGCCTCCTGTGTGAGATAAGGAAGCAAAATTAGGCAGGGAGAACAGCTCCAAGGAAAAGCCAAATCAAAGTGACTTTTGTGGTGACAAATGCTTAATAATAACTTTACAAATCCAGTCGAATTACTATGAATAACAACCCTCTTTTTTTTTTTTCTTCTATGGATACCGCTCCCGTCTCCCAGAGAGCACTCAGCTACAACCCTGAAATCCACCCAAAAGAATCATTACCAGGAAAACAAGCTAAAAATAACCCCGGAGGAAGCAGTGCCAGCTCAGAAGCAGTTCTTTGGGGGGTGGGGGGCTGTCCAAGGAACTGTTGTATTGCTTCTGGGGTAATAGAGTAGAATTCTTAAATCTGGAATTGCTTTGGGAGGCTGGGCCTGTCTCCCTGCCCCTACACAGTCTGGGCCCCTGGGTCTCTGGCCTCCTGCCATCTTCGAGTGACCCAAGGAGGGCTGTGGCATGTTGGGGCCCTGCTTCTGGTCCCACTGCTGGCTGGTTACTACCTTGTGGGACCTGGCTTCCCTTATCCCTCAAGGGCCAGGGTCCCTGAGCTGGCTGGCCTGCCTCCCTGCCCCATCCTGTGAGTTGGCCTGACCCAGAGGCTGCTGCCCACCACGGAGAGTCTCCCTGTGCCAGATAGCCTCACTGCTTGCTCCTCAAAGCAGGTCCCATTTTCCAGGTTAAGAAAAGAGGCTCAGAGAGGCTGAGTCACTGGTTCAAGGATACACAGGAAGGAAAGTGCAGAATTGGAATTTGAACTCAGGCCGGTCTGCCTATGCCAAAAATGAGAAACATTCTTTTAGGAAGCCCTGAATTGAGGGGCTCTTCTTCTCCAGGGCCCACATGGAATGGGGTGCAGGGGGATGTTCAAGATGTGGCAGAGACCATGTCTGCCATTCAGATGGAGTTTCCCAAGTCAGGCGCTTTGTCTCTGGGACCAGGAAGGGGCTGTGTTCCCCTTTGGGCCTGGGGCATCCCCTAGGCAGGGCCTGTGTCTCTCAGGCAGGGTTTTCTACAAGGTAAGGCTATCTCTCCCTTACCAGGAAGAGGGTTCCCAAGGGCAGGACTCCCCACTCAGTCTGGCACTTCCCCCAAACAAGACTATCTCTTGTCAGCCTGGAAAAGGCCTCAGGGCAGGGACATCTCAGATTGAGGGCTGCCTCAGGGCAGGGCTGAAGCCGCCCCACCAGGCAATGGCTTCCCTCCCAGGGGCCCCATGCTCCTCAAACCAAGTCCCTTCAGACCTTCTCCCTTTCCCCTTGCTTGCCACTTCCTTGGGATTCCAGAGTCCCTGGCTGGCTGGTGACAGCCCAACGAATGGGGAGGGCAGAGGCATAAACCTGGGGCTCCCCTTGGCGGGGCCCAGGACTGTTTTTCTCCTCCCAGGGAGATGGATGCTCGTCCCTGGGAAGGCTGACGGCTCCTCTTCCTCAGAGTGCTGCAGTCCTCTTGATTGAAATGTGTCCCTGTGGTGATGAGGCCGGCTCTGGGCATGGGGGCTGCGGGTCCCCTCTGCCTGGCCTGCAGGCTCCATCCGTCTGGGGAAGATAGATGACGTTATTCCAAGCCGAGATGATGCAACCAAGGTCAGAGTGAAGTGTTTAATTGGAATGTCAGGGGCCGGGGCCTGGCTCTGCCGAGGTGATTGATTCCCTGGCGGGGCATGTCAGAGGCACAGCCGCGGCAGGGGGGAGGAGGTGTGGGCAGTGTGCGAGTGACCCTGGGGAGGCCAGGGTGGTGGGAGCCTGTGAGCCCCAGTCCACTCTGCAGTGAGGGCAACCAGCACACCTCTGCATCTGTCAGTGGCCGTGCCTCCTGCAAAGGGGAAGCTGAGGCACCAGGAGAGAGGTGACATAATGGGGAGCGTTATTGGATGAGAATGCTGGAGCTCCAACCTCAGCCTTCAATTCTGGCTGACAGCTCTGTCTCCCTTCTGCTCTCAGTCCTTCCTGGGTTGCTGATGGGTCCTGACCCCTCCCTGTGCTAAGAGGAGACCCTGGAAGAGGGCGTGGTTGTCCCAGGACATGGATGGGACACAGCCCATCCTATAGCCTCCCCTCACGGCTCTGGCTCCAGCCTGCCGAGGATCGGCAGAGTGGCAACAGAGTTTAGAAGCTACCGACCCTCATCTGCCCTGGCAGGAAACTCTTTCGTCATCTCCAGGGACTAAGTAGTCACTCCCATGTGGCAGAAACTGAAGCAGACGGCTGGGCTTGGGGCCACCCCATGAGCAGCCCTCTTACATCCCATGGTGGGCCTGTCCCAGGAATCGAGGAAGAGCCTTGGGTAGGGAGCAGGCAGCCCTGTCATCCTGCCTCCCGTCTTAGAAAGCCGGCTGCAGGGCAGTGCTGGATGGAAGGAGGCCAAGGCAGGGGAAACGTGAGTTGTTCCTGGGTATGAATAGCCACGGTGAGGGTGCTCCATCTCCTTGCCTGGGTTTAGCCGTGAGTCCAGGGAAAGAACCGGCGGCAGAGGTGGCCAGGGAAGGGGGCCTGAGGCTACAGAGACAGGGGGCACTCAGGCTCGGCATAGAGTGGCATCTGCGGAGGGGGGGGTTGTGCTGGAGGAAATGGGAAAGCGAAAGTCTGGAGCCTGGATCTGCAGTTTGGGGTAATTTGAAGGGGAAGTTGGGATTGGAGGCCTGGGCTCACAGAGGGTGGAGAGAAGTCGCTGGGTGTGAGATGGAGGGGGGCTGCTATCTCCGAAGCACACCCGCTGTTTTACATCACAGCCTCAGAAGGCTGGATCCGGGGCATTATATTGTGTTACCGTGAACATGATCACCACAGTCACCATCACGATAGCCACCTTCATCACAGCTCTCATCACCATCATCACCACTGTCACCATCATTCTACCAATACCATCACCACTATCACCACCACCATCACTATCACCACCATCACTGTCATCACCATCACCACCATCACTGTCATCACCATCAACATCACCATCATCACCATTACCACCACCACTATCACCACCATCACCGTCATCACCATCAACATCATCACCATTACCACCACCACTATCACCACCATCACCATCACCGTCATCACCATCAACATCATCACCATTACCACCACCACTGTCACCACTAGCACCATCACCATCATCACCATCGCATCATCACCATCAACATCATCACCACCACCACCATCACCATCACCATCATCACCATCGCCATCATCACCATCAACATCATCACCATCAACATCATCACCACCACCACCATCAACATCATCACCACCACCACCATCACCATCATCACCATCGCCATCATCACCATCAACATCATCACCATCATCACCATCACCATCATCACCATCAACATCATCACCATTACCACCACCACTATCACCACCATCACCATCATCACCATCAACGTCATCACCATCAACACCATCAACATCATCACCACCATCACCATCATTACCATCGCCATCATCACCATCAACATCATCACCACCATCACCATCACCACCATCACTATCGCCACCACCACCACCATCACCATCACCACCATCACCATCATCACCATCAACATTATCACCAGCACCACCATCATTTACAACCACCACCATCACCATCATCACTATTGTCACCATCATTCTACCACCACCGTCACCATGATCACTGCCATCAGCATCATCACCTTCACCACCACTATCATCACCATCACCACCACCACCTTCATCATTACCATCACCACCATCACCATCATTACCACCACTACCACCATCACTATCACCACCTCCACCATGACCACTGTCGTCATCGCCATCACCATGATCACTGCCGTCAGCATCATCATCATCACCACCACCATCGCCACCATCCCCAGGGTTATCATTATCACCAATCATCAACCATTGTCCTTGTCCTGCCTTCCATGACTGCCTGATGCCTTACAATTTATTCCAAGTCACTTCCATATCCTTGCTCTAATGAGAAATTAATCAGTGGCTTGTGAAGCAGGCAGGGTTGCTCTGATTATCTACATTTGGTAGCAGAGGAGACTGAGTCTGTGACTGTAAGTGACATGACCAAGGTCAAACAGCATGCTCATGGACCAGCTATTACCAGAACTGAGTTCTTGTCCCCTGGCCCAAAACTCTTCCTACTCCACCTCACTGCTGTGGGGTCTCCATTCCCTGTCTCTCTGGCACATCCCCCTCCTACTTCACGTCAGCAAGAACTGGCGATGAAGACTCTGTCTTTGATAAAACAAGAGAGCATTAGCCACAGTAGTTCAAGCTTAGGTGTATAGGCAGGGGGCAGCCCCCTTACCCTTGTTGGGCAGCAATTCCCTCATTTCCACAAGTACATTTGGGATCTAATGAAGTCTAAAACCCTCTCTCTACCTGTTAGTCTGTGATGGTGCCACAGAAAAAGTCATAGAAAAAGAGAAAGAGATAGAAAAGGACAGTGACATGGAGACAGAAACACACATAGACCAAGACAGAGAGCCAGAGAGACCTAGGAAGACGTAGCTGGAAGACTCATTAAGATGCAGGAAGATATGGGAATAGAGACAGAGACAGGAAGCAGGGCAGGGACTGAGAACCCATCAGAGGAGATTCAGGAAGCCAGAGCCCAGGAGGAAAAGCCCGTGGAAGCAGCTACTGCTCTGTGTGATGCTCTCTGTGCTGGGCCCCTGCCCGATTTGAGAGCCAGAGCTGCCTGAAGAAGGGCCAGTGCAGCTCGAGGTGCTCCGGAAGGGCTGCGACTGTGTCCGCAACTCCTGCTGCTTCTGTGTCTGCATGCGCCTCTCTGCGTGTGGAGCTGTGGCTTCGGGATTCTTCCATGCGGACACCAGGAAGGATGTTGGGACTCCTCTCACAGCTTTCTACCTCCTCGTAGCCTGGCCCCCGTGGCCGTGAGGTTGCTAATTCAGCATTGTCACAGGAAGTCTCCCAAAATGGGATGTGGTTGAAGTGAGGCTACAGGTGTAGGCTGCGTACATAAGGGAGGTGGGGGGGCCTAGGGAGTTCCCCACTCTCTTACACAGAGTTGGGGATGGCTTCGTCCCTCTTGTGAGGCTCCCACGTCAGCTTACAGCTACAGAGCCTCGGCAACGCTGAACTCAGGCTCAGCCTGGGCACCAGCTCACGCAGTGATCCTGAGCAAGACTCTTGCTCCTTATGTACTTGGAGAGGTGGGGAGGGATGAGCGCTACCTCCTACCAGTGTGGGGAATGCTCTTCTTTAGCAACTAGCTCCCACCAATGTGCTCCATGCCCCAAAGCCCCTGCTTTATGGGAAGACAGGCCAGGGCTGCCTCCCTGCTGAGCGTTCCAGCAGGCCCTACATGGCCAAGCACTTGGCGGGGCCTTTGCTCGCATCTTCCCATCATCTGTTTAATTCACAAATCCAGCATTATCACATCCTCCCTTCAGGACCTTTCTATGACTTCCCATTGTGCTCAGAACGGAGTCTAAGTGTTTCCATCAAGGCCCCCTGGGAACTGCTGCAGTGCTAGACCTGGAGGTGGCGGGGCCGCTCCCACCTCACCCCTGCCCATGCCAGTCTCCTCTCTGCTTATCCCTCACTGTGGGAGCAGCTGCAGGACCCCTCTGGGTTTCAGCTGGCTGGACCTGGGGTGGGTCTCACTCCAGGGTAGGCAACCCAAAGCTGCAGGGACCTACAGCACAAGAGAGTCGAGGAAAAGGAGGCATCCTGGCGAGCACAAGCAGAGAGGGGGCATGAAGCTAGGAGGAAGCACACACTCCAGGCCGGAGGCTTGGTTGGACCTGGGCTCTGCTAGGGGATCGCTGGCAGTCTCCAGCTCTCAGGGGTCCCACCAGCATCACCCCCAGTGGCAGAGGGAAGGACCCTGCCAAGCAACACAGACACATATTCCCTGCTTGCTTTGCACCCTCGTTTCCCCCACTCACTCCTCTCCTCTGGTTTCCCATGGTGTGTGTTAGCCACAGAGGACTGTGTTCTCTGAACACATCACGCTGTTCAGCTGTTTTGCACCCGCTGTGCCCTTTGCCTGGAATGCTCCCTCCCAGCTGTGCCCAGGACACTCAGCCCTCAGACTGCCTCCTCTGGGAAGTTTTCCTGACCAACCCCTGCCTCGCCTGCAGTGTTGAGCACTCCCTCCTCTGCCCCATAGGCCCCTGCAGTTGCCCCGCGGTGCTTGGTCTCTGTCTTCCCCATTAGACTGAGAACTTGCCAAGGGCTGGGACCATGGCTTTCATCTCAGTATCCCCAGCTGCTGGCACGGGGCCTGGCATGCAGGCAGCATTGAAGTTGTGTTGGACAAATGAATGGCTTCAGAAGTTCCTGCACTGACAGTGGGAATGTGGGAGGAAGACCAGGTTGGGGTGGGCTGTGGACAGAAGGTGAGTGAGGTTTGGCACGCTCAATTTCGGCTGTCTGTGGATTTGGACATGGAGTTGCTCAGGACGAAAGGGGCATTTGGGTGTGGAACTGGGGAGCAGCTCTGGGCCGGGGAGAGATGTGGGAGCTGCACATTTATGGGTGGTAGCTGGAGCAACGGGGTGCATGCACGTGCTCAGGGAGAAAGAATAGAGAGAGGAGATAAGGCAGCTGAGCAAGGATGCGCTGGCAGAGGACAGACTCCCCCTTTCTCCAGCTACCTGAGCTGGGGGCTGCCCACCAGTCTTTTGGGACCAGAGATAGCCAGCTATATTTTGTGGAGGAGGGAGGTGCTCAGGATGAGGGGATCTCTGCTGCTCAGAACAGCTATGTCCCTCCCTCCAGTCCCTAGGTTGCAGTGGATGACAATTTTCCTCATTAATGAGCATGCAGACAAGCCACTGAGATTTTCTTTGGCTCACTCTCTACTGGGGAACCAGCATCCCCCCCCTCCTTTCATGGGTGGGCCCTACCAGCGAGGGATGGGTCAGCTTCACTTACAAGGCATGATGGGGCTGCAAAAACCCAGTGACAACAGCGGGTAGGCAGGATGAAATAGACTGGGGAGGGCAAGGCCAGGCTTGGAGGCTGGGGCCAGCATGGAGGACAGGTCTTTTCAATGCCTTAGCCCTTGGGAGAAGCAGCCACCATGTCTGTAGTGCCCTCTATGTGCCGGCCATGGTGACAGGCACAAGAGAGGTGCTATCTCTACGACACCCTTTCTGGCAGTGAGTTTGCCATTTTACAGATGAGGAAACAGGCTCAGAAAGGGTATGACTGTCCCATAGTCACACAGCAGGAAGTTGCAGACCAAGTGTTCAAATTCAGGCCCCTGGAACTCCATAGTCTAGATCCTTCTGGAAAGTCACACGGGGAAGGAACATTTCACAGGACCGGGCATGCTTGCTGCAGAGGCTGGATCCAGCCCAGGAGTTGTGCCTTGGGACCAAGTGCGCCTGGCATCCTGGCTCTCCTCTTTGGGGTCATCATTAGCACTGCTATGTAGTTATTGCCACTGCCCCCACCTCTCCTTTTCTACATAGGACGATTGCACTGCCTCGTCACCTTGAGTGGGGCTCTGTGTTAGTTCTGACTCCCGACTTGTGAACAGAATTGACACCTGTCACTTCCAGGCCAAGCACAATTGTCAAAGTGAGACCCTCCATTGTAGATGACTGGCGACAGCAAAGATGTGAGCTGCTCCATCAGTCTGGGGCCCAGTGATGCCTGGAATCAGAGTCCCCTGTTGACTGGTGATGGATATCAGTGTGAGCAAGAAATAGTGTGGCTTTCAGACACTGAGATTCGGGGGTTATTGGTTACTGTGGTGTGGCGTAGCCGATTCTCACCCAGATGTACCTCGCTGCTGTAAAGAGGCTGGTAGGCTTTCAAGGCTCTGTGCCTGCTGGCCCCGGACCATTGCTCCCTGAGAAGGACTGCAGGATATGTGAATGTTCCCACCAACGTTAGATTGGGACCCTGGTGCTGCCCTGAGTGCAGAATCTGAGAGCCAGGATTTCTGGGAGCTTCCCAGCTCTCTGATGCTGCCATCAATGCCTGTAGATAACTTTGGGGCTTACCGAGACCGCTCCCGCTCATGAGTATGCCCAATCTCTCTGAAGGAGACACAGCCATTCCCATTTCCCAGACGGGCTGACTGGGAGCTAGAGGGAGTAAGGAATTTAGCCAGGCCACCACTCCTGGCATGGATCCAGCCTCTGTGGCAAGCGTGCCTAGTCTTGTGAAACATTCCTTTCTAGTGTGACTTTCCGGGAGGATATGGACCGTTTGAACTGACAGACCAGGAAGTAGAATTCAGATTCTCGGTTCCATTCCCCTTGGGTTTCCCATACCGTGGACCAAGAGTCAAGCCTAGGTTCCTAGGAAAGAATGCAAACCAGAGAGGAGGTCTTGATAGCCAGTGAGAAAAGCTTCAGCAGATGGGGAGAGGAGGAGTCAGAGGGGAAAACCCTGGAGTTCACGTTGAGGGTGGCTGGGGAGGGGGGAGAAGGCTGAGCTCCAGGGACTCTGCAGAGACTTGAGCTGCCTCCGGCTTTGCCCTTCCTCTATAACTCCTGTGTCTCATTCTCCTCAACCGTGAACTGGAGCTAATGACAGAGCCTCTGTCCTACGGTCATTACAAGGGTTAAATGAGATAATATATAACGTATAATGAAAACACAACAGTAGCTGGCTCTCATAAGTGCAAAATGAGCATCTGCTCTTGTGTTATCAACATCATCATCCACCCCCATCCCAACCACCATCATTCTTATGACCTTGGATAAGTCACTTCCGCCCTCTGGGCCTCAGCTTCCTTACTTATGAAATGGGGACAGGAAGTGTGCATAAGCCCTGTGATAATTACAGAGTTTATTGCATGTTCCCCCGTGTGCTTGGTACCATTTCTAAGTTCATGACCTCAATTAATTTTCACTCGCCCCCTCCCACATCAGCTGGTAAATAGAACTGGTTCTAACCCAGATGGCCTGTTAACTACTACCCTAAAATATTTACACCTCCAGTATAAAGCCCCCCAGGGGGTGGCGGGTTGCTTGTGCAAGACAGCGTGTGATGACGCTGGATGGGTCTAGGGCCTCTGATAGGTTAACTGCATTTGTAATGATGTATAAGCTGTGTTGAGTCTGTGAGTGTTAAAGGCATGTGTGCACATATACTTGTGTGTGTGTCCCTGGGACAGATCATGTGTATGTTCCGTGTCTGGGTCGGTCCACCTGTGATACTGTTTAATCTATGATTATTGGTCTCTGTGTGTTTAAGTCACATGTACATTTATGGGTGTGATGCCTTGTGAATTGAGTGTGTGTAAGTGTTACTGTGTGGGCTATATGGGCCACTGTGGGTGCATTTGTAAAAGTTACGTGGTCTGGTTGTGTATGTGATAGAACATTGTGTGTGTGTGAGAGAGAGAGAGAGAGAGCTGGCACACGCTTTGGATGTGAGTGTGCAGTGTGTATCTGGGTGCCATGAGTGTGTGCTCACATGTGCATCTGTGTGGGAACCAATAGGCTCTGTGTGTGTGTATGTGGCTAATTATGTCCCCATATGCAGGGTGCTGGGGTGTATTAGCATGTGTGCCAGTGGGCTGAGTGCCCTGTGTGTGTCTCTGAGAGCCAGAAGGCCGGTGCTACGTGGGCTGGGGAAGCTGTGAGTTAGAGGGGTTTGAACAGGCTTCCTGGCTGGCCTAGGTCCAGCGCTCCCCTCCCAGCCTCTGCAAACACTGCCTAGCAGACGGGCTGAGTTTTTATACATGTGGAAACAGCCCTCTAAATATTTACCCACCAGCCTGGTGGAATGGCCTGCTTCCCTTCTCTGCCTTCCCTCTGCAAGCAGAGACCCAAGCGCGAGCTCAGCTCTCCTGCCACTCTGCCCTCTGCTCTCCCTGGGGCTTAGCCCAGGTCCCTGCTGCCTCCCAGGAGCAATGAGAAGGGGAGCTGGAAGCCTGAGAACAGCCTCGCTCTAGTCCTGGGTTGCTGTTATTTTCACATTTCTCATACCTGCTGCCACATCCACTCAATTGAACAGACATACTTACAGGCTCACGGACATCTCATTTCTGTTGACCTCACTCTCATGCTCAGGTACACCTGTACTCATAACCTTAGTCCTGACATTCATTCCCGTCACCTTTCATGTGCTTGCCCTTCTCCCTCACTCTGCTCTCACCCCTGCCCATTCCTGTAGATTCAGTCTCCTCCTTTTCTACCCTCCCCAGTTCTAGAAGCTTCTTCCCATACTGCTCAGTCTCCTCCCACACTGCTCACGAGGATGGGGAGCCTGTGGGCAGCACCTGCTTCCTCAGAGCCAGGAGATCCGGTGGCCAAGACAAACCTCTGTCCATGGTTCTGAACCATCAAACTTCCAAGGCACTTCACCCCTTGATCTTGGGACAGCAGTGGGAACTCTTATGTAAAAGTTTTCAGGGATTCTGAAAGAGTCAGTAGTAGGAGAAAAAAGATTGCATATGCATGCACGTGCACACAAAGACTGAGAGATAAAAGAGAGACAAAGAGATAAAGGGAGACAAAGAGGGAGAAAGACAGAAAAGGACACAGAGACAGAGGAATGCATACACACAGAGAGGGGCGGGGCAGAGAGATAGGAGAAGCCACAGGAAAGTCGGAAATGCTGAGAGATTTCCAGAGAGGGGAAAAAATAGCTTTTGTTTTGACACCACTTTCAAGTCATCCCACTTACTAAGAAGTCATATTATTTTCCTCTGGGAAGTTGGGGGAATACATGCCCCCTGATTCTATCTGCTGGAACAACAACTAATTAAGGGTAACCCTCAGATGTTGCAACTCCCTGCCAGGGCTGGGATTCATTTAAAAGGAGAGGCTGGTGTAATCTTATACTCAGATTTAGGATCCGTGATAGGGCTGCAATGCCCTCCTTAATCCCGGGCTGGCCTCCTGCCAGGGCACTGTCTTCCCATGCCACCCAGGTCTGCTAATTCCTCACCTCCCCCACCTGCCCTGGCTGATTAGGATTTTTAAGGTCAGACATCATCTGGAGGAAACAGCTCGAAACAGGCAGACCCGCTGCTTGCTGCCTGACCATATCTGACATTAAGGCATGTGCTTGGCTCACATCCCTCCCCTACTTCCAATCAGGCTGGCTTCTCCCACCCTGGCAGGCGACTTCCACAGGTCACTTTCTTCCTGCCTCGATTGTCAGGCATCTTTCTTGCGCTGGGCACTCTGCTAGCCACAGTGAACACATTTAAGCTTCACAATTACATTGGGAGGTGATGGTTATTGCCAGTCAACAGATAAGGCAGCTGAGACACACAGAGGTTAAGTAACTTGCCTGAGGTCCCACAGCTAGTAAGTGGTTCAGCTCAGAGTGTAACATACTCTTTGAATAGGGTTTTCTTGAAGGTTGGCTGTGTAGCATCTTCTGCTGGCGGCTCTCCAGTGGTGACACTGTGTGATTGTGAGACAGCATGGGTTTCAAAGTTAGGAGTCCTGGAGGTGACCTGGGGTTTCCGTGTGTTCTGGCAGGATCCAGCTGGGGCCTCTCAGGAGTACTGAGGAAGTCAGGGGAGGGGAGTGGCGGCAGCAGCCCAGTCTGGGCAGGCTGAGTGCATTCAGCCAACCCTGAAATGCCACGGCCTCTGGCTGTAGGCGCGGGTGCCCCTGCCCACAGCAGCAGAGCCTGCATGGCAGGGCGGAAGCCCGGCTAATGGCCATGTTTATAGCTCAAAGCATTATTAGCTCTTAGGAGCGCTCAGCTCTCACTTGTTGTCAACAGCTGAGCTTATTGATTGAGTGACTTGATGTTTTTGCTTATTAAGTGCCCGGGAGTGTCGGCAGATTTGGGCCAGCCTTGGCTGTGGAGAGGACGATGTGAGCAGGGGGGAGGCCGTCTGTCTGCAAACACATTCCAGCCTTGCTCATTTGTTCGTGCGCATGTGTTGGGATGAGGGTCCCGTGTGTGTTCCGGCATGGTTTCTGAGTGCAGCTTTAGGAGAAGAAACCTTGTTTTCTGTACACGGCAATCCAAGCAGCCCTGGGGGGGTATTGGGATTTGGATTTGGAAGGCCTAGCTTTGAGTCCTGGCCTTATCTTTCCAAGCTGCAAGCCTGGACAAATCCCTTACCGTCTCTGAGCCTTGGCTTCCTTATCTGGAAAATGGGGATTAAAATAATACCAGCTTTGCCTACCTTTGAGATGGAGAGTTAATGAGCTACGCAGTTTGTAAACTGTAAAGTGCTGCACACATGCCAGGGAGTGAAACTATGATAACGATTGCGAGCTGAGCTGTGATGCTGTAATTAGGTTTATGTTTAGGCAACAGGTTGGCAGAGTGGAAAGTGAACAAGGGGATTCCTAGGGGATTGTTGGGAAACCCAGTTCTGAGGGACCTGGACTAGGCTTTGCAGCTCGTATTTTAGGAGACCCCTAGAACTGGGCACCTGGAGACCTGGGTTCCAGGCCTGGCTCTGGCACGCAGGTGCTGTGCAGCCTCAGGAAAGTTGCTTTCCTTCTCTGGGCTTTCCCCTTCATTTATTAAAAGAAGGGCTCTAAGCTCAATGGTCCCTAAGGTCCTTTTCAGCTTTGCCTTTTAATGCCTCTAGGAATCACTGAGTCTTTTCCATCCATTTATGTGGACATTGGTGGGATTCACGATATTCTGTGTCCAAAGTATCCCGTGTAAGTTTCACTGTGCATGTGTGCAGGATTCAGATGTCCCCGAGCTAGTGTGTATCGGCACATTGACAGCCCCCCTCCAACCCCCAATGCCTGAACACGTATATGCCAGCACATTTTCTCCTTGTTAAGACTGAGGGGCTGGAAAGCTAGCTGACAGCCTGGACTCCAGCAGCTAATGGGGAAAGCCCATTTTAATAGCTGATAACAAGATGGATCCATTAAAAGAACAAATTAACTGCAAACCCAAAGATTATTTCCGTTCTGCTGGTGAAGGGCTATGGGATGCCGGCTCCATTTGCTAAATGAGCACCCCCGCTTCCCCAAGGGTGGCTGCTGTCTGGACAAACCTGCCAGGCTGTCCCTACCCCCCCTTCTTTTCTTATAAAAGTCCTTCTTGCTCCTGTTCAAAGCCCTGCACGGCTACCTCCTCATTGAGGACTCCCTGTCCTTCTGCCCTGGTTGGAGGGAGCTGCCTCCCTCCTTGCTCTGAGCACCCCAGGTCTCAGCTGAACGAGGTGGAAGTTGACCTTCCCTGACTTATAGTTCAGCTCTGCAGGTTTCCCACCTTTGATTTAGCTCTCCATCAGGGCAGTACCTTTTTATTTTATTTTATTTTTATCGCTTGGTTGTTCATTCGTTCACACATTTAGCCAGTGTTTTGAAGACCTACTGTGTGCCACATGGTGTGCTAGCTCCAGTCCCTGCCCTGGAGGAAGGGCACACTGAGAGGCGAACCTCTCATGCTGTGCAGAGGGCCCTGCAGAGGGGAGGGAAGCAGAGGAGGGAGTGACAGGTCCCGCCTGGGGAGGTCACAGAGGTGACATCTGAGCAGCTTCGTGCAGCATCTGTGAAGTTTTACAGGGGGTGAAGGGCTCTATGTCCGGGGACCAGCATGGGCCTGACATGTGCAGAGCTGATTTAGAAGTGGGACCTGGTCGAGGGCCTTGCATACAGTTGGTGATCAATTAATGTTTATGGGAAAATGAAATGTTGATGAAGTGTCCGTTTTGGGCCAGGCATTAGCAGGTGCTGGAATGGCAGCCTCCGTTTCCTCATCTGTGAAATGGGAACAACAGTGTGCCTTCCCTCACAAGGAGAGAAGATACGGATGTGATGTGCCTGGCGCCATTAGGAGGCAGGCAGCCTGGACCCCTGCCTTCTCCCACCTGGGGAAGGCTCGCTCTTCCTTTCCAGAGCAGGACGGAAATCAACCTGTCTCAGGCCAGAAGGCCATCCACGGTGGGCAGAGGACTGGCTTTTGCTGCCTTCCCCCAGGCTTCCTGGGATGCCAGAGGGAGTACCATGTCCCAAGGGCTCAGCCTTTGAAGGCCAAATGGAAGCAGGGCCTGGTAGCAAGTAACCTGCATCATTTTGAGAAAGAAGGGGGAAAAAGTCCATTTTTGTGATGTTTGGATTTCAGACTCATCCTGTCCCGCTAAATCCGTAAGGATGCTTTTACATGTGATTTGGTCTGGGGCCAATGTGAGTTAGAAGAGTGAGTTCAGACTTGTTCAGGGCTCTCCTCTGGCTCCGGGGCAGAGTCCATATGCCTTGGAGGAGCATTTGAGGCCCTTTCTAAATGGCCCCCAGCCTCATTTTTAGTCACTGCCCCCAACATCTTCCACCCCAGACACACCAAACTTTGCAGCTCTTCTAGCAATAGACAGATACTGTTCCAGGCCTCTGGGCCTTTGCATGTGCTGTTTTCCCTGCCTGGAGTGCCCTTTCTACAATCTCATTGTGGAAAATGCTCACTCATTCCTTAAAGCTCTGCTAAATATGCTCTGCTTGGGGATGTTTCTACGGAGTCTCCTTGGGGAGGATGAATCCCTGCTTCTCTGGGTTCTTGTGCATTTCCTCAGTTGTAAGATGCCATCAATTGTGAGATGCACCATCGATTTAATAATAGCTTTAGGGAGAAAAGAAACCCTGCTTTAAATGTCCGTATCTGCATTTCAGTAATGTGCAAATGTTTTTGAGAAGTGCGTTTTAGAAACAGGGAAATGCAGTAGATGCTTCTCTTGCGATGCAGGGCTGCTAGGACTGATTTCTTTCTTTCTTTCTTTCTTTCTTTCTTTCTTTCTTTCTTTCTTTCTTTCTTTCTTTCTTTCTTCATTCATTCATTATTTATGGAGCTTGGTTCTAGGCACTGAGATGGAGCAGTGAACAAAATCAAGTCTCTAACCTCATGTGGCTTATGTTCCATTGGGAGAAACAAATAATAAACAAATAAAAGTCTAATGTCAATAATTTAAAAGGAAGGTCACAGTAAGAGCTTCGAGAAACATAAGGCAGGGGTAGGAGGATGGGAAGGGATCGTTTTTTATTTTTAAGATTTTATTTATTTATTTGAGAGAGAGAGAGAGAGAGAACAAGCTGTGAGGAGAGGCAGAGGGAGAGGGAGAAGCAGACTCCCCGCTGAGCAGGGAGTCCCATGTGGGGCTTGATCCCAGGACCCTGGGATCATGACCTGAGCCGAAGGCAGATGCTTAACCAACTGAGCCACCCAGGTGCCCCAGGGATTGTTCTTTTAACGAGGGTGATCCGGGAAGCCCTCTCTGAGGAGGGGACATTTGTGCAGAGACTTGAACGAAGGGAGGGAGGGACCCACGTGGGGATTTGGGAAGAAGCGTTCCAGGCAAAGGGTATGGAAGGGCAAAGACCTGGTGGTGGGACCGTTCCTGGTCTGTTTGAAGAAAAGCTGGGGTGTGTGTGGCTGGAGCGGCAGGAGTGAGGGGCAGTGCTGGCACATGAGGTCAGTGGGGCCCAAAGGGCCCAGAGACAAGGGAAGGTTTGGGTTTTTTATCCTGTGTGGAGAAACATCATCTGTTTGCACATGGGACCCCCATGTACCTCAAGCCTATCAGACTGTAAATTCTCGGAGCACAGAGAGCCCCGCCCTTAGCACTGTGCCTGGCATACAATAAAGGATTGTCAAATGAATATCAGGTGGCTTTCCAGCAGCCCCTCCCTGGGATGATAGGCTGGGGGAGATCTCAGGGTTCTGGAGGGAGTGTGGGTAAGGCTTGAGGCAGCAAGGGGGCCCTGGCAGGAAGGACCCACTTGCTGAAATGCACCGGCCACTGGTGCCCAGAGCTGGGGGAGAGGGAGTGGTGCCCACTGCGACCCCCGTGTTAGTCGTGTCTGCGTGCCCCGTGGTGCATAGAGGCTTATCTGGGAAGGAGCAGGCACGGACCAAATATCCGTGAAAGGAGTAAGGATGAAAATACGAAGCCGTTATCTAACTGCGTGGCTTTCCAGTTCAAAAAGCCTTTCAATTCACCTCCAGCTCCTCTGCTTCTCTTTTTACAGTGGGGGAAACTGAGGCTCCGAGAGGGTCAGGAAGTTGCACAGTCACACGAACAATCACTGCACAATGTCTCTGCTCTGAGTCAGGACCCCTGGACTCTGTTCCCAGCTCTGCCACCTGCTCACCGGGTGACCTTGGGCCAGTCACCACCCTCCCCGGGCCTCCGTTTCCAAGACCGTCAAATGAAAGGGTTGATTTGGATGTTTCTCAAAGGCCCACTCTGGCTTGGGCATTCACAGCTGTGCCTCGCAGGGGGCGGCACGAGGGCAAGTCACTGCAGTAGGCTGGACTTGAGGCAGACATCCTCCTTGCGGGGCTGCAGGCGCGGGGACGAGTGGTCCCTTCCTTCGTGAGAGGCTTTTGCCCCAGACCCAGGGTCTCTGTCAGGCTGGCATGCTGCTGCTTCTGTCCTCGGAGGCACTGCTGTCTGCCCACCCAGCCAAGATGCCCAGAGTCGTCTCTGCCTCCCTCCCACATGCTGCCACTGTGGCCCTTTGCCTGCCCTCCCCAACCCCTCCCAGGGGGTGCCGGGCTCCTCTGTCTTCCCACTCCTGCCCAGGCCAGGCCAGCCACCTCCTCACCATTCCGCCTGGCCCCAGGCCCCCTCACCTCCAATCCATTCTCCACACCGCAGCCAGAGCCATCTTTCCAAACTGCAATTCTGGTCATGTCATCCTCCGGCTTAAAACCCTTCAATAACTTCCCTTTGCCCTCAGGACAAAGTCCAAACGCTTCAGCATGCTCACAGAGCGCTTTGTGGCCTGGCCCCTGTGGCATCCACCCCCCACCATCCCTCTCTCCCTCCCTCCTCACCTCCTTCCCTCCTCACCTGCCTGCCGAATTCTGCTCCCACTGAGCTTTCCTTAGCTCTCTGAACATGCCTTGTCCTTCCCCTCTCGCCTCCCTGCGAGGCACACGCTGTCCCCTCTGCTGGAACACTCTTCTCAGGTTAGTATGGCTCCTGACCCCAACCCCCACTCCTCCTGCCCTTCACATTTCATTGACCTTCACGACTCTGCTTGAAGAAACCTCCTCCTGGAAGCCCCTGTCAATCTTGCCCTTTGCCCCAGCCTGGCCAAGCCCCCTTGGGTGCCCCTTGGCCTGTGAGCTCGTAGGTAGGGATCTCGTCAGCTCTGCCTCCCCAGGTACTGTAGGCGCTCAATGGATATTTGAAGGGGGGGGAAGTCCCGAATGAATGAATAAATGCATGTGGAAGGGTCCATTTATATTCAGTCATTCAATTTGTTTATTCAACAAATGTTTGCTGATTACCTATTAGATTGAGGGGCTGGGGCTGCAGCACTGAGTCTGACAAGCAGGCCCCTGCCGTAGGGAGCGCGTGTGTCTGCAGGCAGGGGAATGAACATCGTCTCTCTTCTATCTCTGAGGCTTGGGAACTTACATGTCTTCTCTGTCCAGACCACTGAAGAAACCCTTTTGAGTTAAGAAAGCAGGACAGGTTCCCAGGCCGGGTGGAGGCTGGGGCCAGGCCCGGCCCTGCTGCTTCCCCTCTGCCCCTCCTGAGGATATCCTGGTCTTGAAGGAAGATTGCTCCCCTTCTCCCCGCCCTACCCTTCCCCTTCCTCCCCCTCCTCTCCCTCAGCTGTTCCGTTTCCAACCAGGCAGCTTAACTTAGGCCTCCCGGTTGGGCTTTTAATTTGGATTTATTGCCAGCCGTGATTGTATGTTAAACAAACTCCAGGCGATTATTAAAAACATGATTATCACGGTTTATTGTCTTGCTAGGTCCTCGGTGGGTGTTCTCGTGCTGAGAGCTGGTCAGGCCTCCCTGATGCTGAGGGGTGAAGACCCCCAGAAAGGATCTGCCCTCATTCCTGGCCTATCGCAGCTCATAGGGAAGGAGGTGGCCATGGGGGCAGAGGGACTCTTCTGAAGAAGGACGGAGGCCTTGGGGAGATGCAGTGATGTGGCAGGGAGAGCACTAACCCGGCATCTGGGAGGCCTCGTGCCAGCTCGCCCTATGACTTCTTTGGGCTTCAGTTTCTTCTTCTGCAGACTGGAGAGCTAGGCCAGATGACCCAGCGCTCCAAGGGCTGAAGTCCAAGTGTCTGCTGGGGCTAGAGGGACTTCACTGTGCTCCATAGAAAGGCTCAAGCCGGGGACACTTACAAGGCCTCCAGAACATTTCATCATAGGTGTCAGATGAAATCCCCCAACCTAGTTATGCTGACCCCAGACCATCTTCCTGAGGTCAGGCTGCTCTTGGAAAGTTCACCTCTGGTTCGAGGGACCAAGGGACACACTCAGACAGCAGCCCTGGCAAGGTGAGGCCAGTGGAGAAGAGAGAAGCCTCCTGGCTTGAGAGCCACGACCCTGGGTTCTAGTCCCGGCTCTGCCACTGACCGACCGAATGGCCTTGGGCAAGTCACATGTCCACTTAGGCCCTCAGTTTCCTCTTCTGTAAAATGAAGGGGTAGACAGGTCAACGATTCGCAAACTTTGAAAAATTAATGGTGTTTTTTTTTTCTTTCCCCAAACAGAATCTCCTGTAGCAGCCAAAGATACAAGGCAGAGGTGGGGAGAAGCTGCTTGGAAGTCCAGAGCTGAGAACCTGGCCCACTGATCTCTTAGAGCTTGGCCCCTGCCTCTGCCCCATCTGGAATGCTGGTCTACCCCATCAGCTCTCGAAGCCTTACCTTAGAGTCAGTTAGGATGCCACTCAATCTGCTTCCCAGTGTGCCCGCTTGACCCTCCCCACCTCCCATTAAATGGGGAGGGCAGACAGGCTACACTCCCACTTGGGGGCAGGTGAGGCCCAGACTGCTAAAGGGGGAGGTCTCCCAGAGCTGGGATCAAACCTCCTGACTCCTTTGTCTCCAGCCCCTCCACCGAGCACACAGGGCAGAGCTGGGCAGAGCCCCCATGTAGCTCCAGGTGCCCACATGCCTGCACCAGCCGCCAGCCTCCTGCCTTCCTTCCTGCATTCCACCTCCACTTGGCTCCTCAGGCAAACGCTTGGGCCAATCCCAAGCCTGATGAATCTTTGATGAATTCTGAGTAAAGGCACTTTTAAAAATTCAGAAAGGTAGGGAGGTGTCGGGACTGAGGGAGGCAAGATGCTTCTGCTCCCCTCCCATCATTCTCCCCACGTTGGTCGGCTAACAAGGCCTAAGCTCGGGAGTGCAGGGCTAGGGGAGAAGGGCCGGACATAGCTGAGCCACCCAGACCAAGAGTGCCTGCAAAACAAGGCCACCTCCCTCGAGAAGGCTTCCTGCTAGCCCTTCTGATGGAAGCAGAGGCAGATTCTAGAACTGATGGCTATTAGAGATAGAAACCACTTAGAAATATGATCTAAGTCAACCTCCCTGCTCTGTAAGGAGGTAAGGAAACTAACTCTCAGAGAGGGGGAGGTACATGCCCCAAGTCAGGCCCCAGGTGGCCACGGCAGGGCTGGATCTCAGACTGCTGTCTCCCAGGGCAGTGCCGAGCTCAGAGGCCACCTCTGGACCCAAGTGCCCGAGACGGGCTTCCTGCTCCAGATGCAAAGCTGACCCAGCAGAGCCATGTCCATGATGTACAGGACCCATGGGACAGCTTGGCTATCCCTCAGTGAGAGCTGGAAGGGCAGAGACTCCGGGAAAGGGGAACAGAATGAGGCAGTCACCCCCAACCCTTGTCCCCCCAGTCATCAAGGCTTAACGGAACTGGGTCTCTTCCCTGCTCTGTTTCCCCCCAAACCCTTCAGGTCGACTTTCTAGGGCTTAATTTCCTCTTTGCATCTTGTCCCAAAGGCTCTTTCAGCACAGTTTGGCCTAGATGAATCCATGTCCAGACGGGTGCAGTCTTCCCAGCTGGCAGCTGGACGTGGAGGGGTCACTGTTCCAGGTTCCAGTCCTGACTCTACCGCTCCCTAGCTATGTGACGGTGGCAGGTCACAGAACCTCTCTGAGCCTCCTTGCTTCTCATTAAAATGGGAGATGCTGAGGATTACATGCGATGGAATGGGGGAAACCGAGCCTGATAGTATTCCCATCACCTTCCAAAATCTGGTCTCCGAGTCCTAAGAAAATCAGGACATTTCCCATAACTTTGTTCACGGTCTTCCTTGAATCCCCATCGCGTGTGATGTCCTTAGGAATCCTCCTAACCTGGGGGCAGAGTTAGAGTGCCACACCGCACAACTCAAGGGGGCACCATTCATATTACTGAACACGCAAATGGCGCCCCCTGGAGTTGTACGCAATCTTCGTGGCCCTATGTGGTGCCGTCCTCGGCAAGAGGCAGGCGTGGAACGTCTCAGTCCTTCAGTTCTCAGAGGGAGAACTCTATCGGGTTTGTTTTTCTCCTGCTGAAGTTCCATTCCCTTCTCTTGGCGTGATATCTGTTATCTTGCCTGGTTCTCTGTATTTTGAACTTTACTCCCAGAACCGAGATTTCGACTTGATTCCCATAATTTAGACTTCAGCTTTGGAAACAACTTCTCCCTTCACCAACATGTCCTGCTTTGATTTCCAGGCACGTAAGATTCTAGAGGCACATTTTTTGGTCTATTTCAATTGCACATTCTTAGGACTTGTAAATATAAAAGAGGCCCATAAACTGAGAGATGCCAGGTAATAGCCTCAAAACAATACATTTTATATCAGAACCTGAAAAGCGGGCCCTATATCAGGCCCCTGGGTTCGCACCCTTCAAGTCTTCGGATCCAAGGCGAGATTCTGCATGTGCTTCAAGGGGAGGGAGGGTCTACAGTGCCCAGAGCCCAGAATCACATTTGTATTTATATTTGGAACCCTATCACTTCCACCCCAGCTGTGTGACCTTGTACGCATCACAAAGGAGATGATGTCTGCAAAAGACCGCCATCGTAAACTCTCTGAGATATGAGGTCTTCTCTGAGATATGAGGTCTTGCCGCCGTCCCCATACCACAGAAGAGAAAGTGGAAGCTCAGAGAGGTCAAGTCGGGTTTCCCAGAGTAGCTGGGATTCACCCTAGACCTGCCTGACTTTGAAGTTCATGGTTCGCCTCCTACCCTGGTTTGACCGTATGCACGTGTTTTCCGGAATGTGTGTGCTAAAAATACATACAACACGAAACTTACCATGTTAGCTGTGTTAAGTGTATGCAGGTCGGTGGTGTTAAGTGTATTCACCTCCTTGCACATGCATGTACCACCTTCCATCTCCAGAACCTTTTTGTCTTCCCAGACCGAAACTCCATACCCAGAAACACTAACACTCCGTTCCCCTCTCCCTCCAGCCCCTGGCATCCACCATTTGACTTCCTGTCTCTGTGAATTTGACCACTCTAAGATCCTCGTATAAGTGGAATCGCCCAGAATTACCTTTTGTGACTGGCTTATTTCACTTGACATAATGTCTTCAAGGTTCCTCGATGTGGTAGCACGGGTCAACACGCTGACTACTATTAAGGCTGAGCGCGATCTCCCTGCATGGATACGCCACATTTGTTCCTGTAAGGATGGGCTCTAATGCATGGACGCACCCAGTACATGGTGGGTACGAGTCCTGTGGTATTATCGCTGTCTGTACTTATTATTTAATTACGTGACTCTTTGAAGCACTTGCTGCAAAACTCAATTCTCCAGTAATTTGCTAATAGTAATGATAATAATAAATACCCACCAAAGAGAGAAATCCTTTCTTTTATCCCGTTTCAGGATTTCCCTGGTCTGGTGGGCTCAAACTGGTGTCGCGGGAGCTACCAGGGGAGCTCGTTAACCATCTCAGTGCCTCTGGTGTCAGCAAGCTCCCTGAGTTCTGAGGTGCCCCAAAGTCTGAGTGCTATTATCCTGATCTTTGAAATTTTCCCTGGCAGTATCTGGCAAGCTGCCCCAAGACCAAGGTCAGCAGGGTGTGAGGGCAGAAGAGGGGAAGCACGGAGCTTCTGAGCAGCTTCTCTGAGACCCTGCAGGCTCTGACTTTGTGACCGACCCCATTCTGACTTTCCTGTGTTGGACAAGCATTCCCACCCTTTCTGGGGAAATGCCTGACACAAGAAATGACCTATTCAGACCTGCAACTGGAACTCAGGCAGACAGCTGTGTCCCTCTCACCTCTGCCTGCCGGGTGGGTCAGGATGGGATTTTTGGCTGGAGGCTGGCATAATTAAGAGCTTTGGTGAACAGGCTGGATGGGGCTCTTTGTTTATAACGCGCTCACATGGACTGAATGTTTGTGTGTCCCACCCCCTCCTCCAAGAGTCATCTGCTGGAGCCCTAATCCCTAGGGTGGTGGTATGAGGAGGTGGGGCTTTTGAGAGGTAATCAGGTTATGGGGTGGAGCCCTTATAATGGGATTAGTGCCCTTAAAAAAGAGCCCCTCGACAAGTGATCAGACTCTCTTTCTGGATCATGCGAAGATACCAGTGGAAGTTCAGGCAGGAAGTCAATCCTGGCTGAGACAGGGAATGCGCTAGCATTGTTAGCTCCTCTTGACCAAACCATGACAACCAGGGACCCAGAGTAGGGTGGAGAGAGAGAGCATTGAAGAGGCAGATGGAAGGTATCTGGTGCGCTAGCTTCTGCCTTCCCATTTGCCTGGAAGTCCTTCCACTCACTCTCCGTTGTGGGATGACAACCTCATACTGATCCTTCAGGACTCAGCCCAAAGCCACCTCCTCCAGGAAGGCGTCCCTGATCTCTACAGGCAGAGCTGGATCCTCCTGCCCCAGGAAGCTTGCGGTTGTAGCCTAGTAGCAACTGCACAGTTGTAATTGAGACCTTTGCTCAATCATCCCGTTACGCAGGGTCTTTCTGGGGTGGAGGGAGAAGGCTGGAAGGCTCAGATTTACTCATAAAGAGAGAGCTAAACATCACACTGTGGCATTTTTATAAAATGATCGCATTTTCCTTCTAAGAATCACGTTCTGATTAAGAATCCTGTCAGTTACTGTGAAGCACAGTCCCAGATTCAGGCTTCGGTTTGTTGAATTGGTTTGGAGATCAGCTAGAGATTTTGAATGTAATAAGATTTTGAGTGACGAAAATAAGGCAGTCAGAATGTTACACAATTCAGAATTCAGCAGACAGTCTTTCCCAAGCCCTCCATCACTTCCTTCCCATTGTCTTGTTTTCCCTGTAGCCTTCAGGTTAGATGTCCTGGATAATGTCCTGGCCGCAAGAAGCTATATTCTTACTGGAAAAAAAATTACTGTGTCACTTTAAAGTCAACAGTTTTGAAAAAGAAAAAAAAAAAAAAGCACAAAGTCCACTACCTTATTCAAAATGGTGGTTCTCCCAAATCTATGTTCTGCAATTCCCACTTGGGATTCTATTCTGTGACTTTGTCGCGGCCCAGGGACATGATATCGACAGGAACCAATACACATAGACGAAAATGTGTAATTATTGACCACTGTGGATGTGGCTTCAAACGCCCCTAGGACCCCTGGGATTATCTGTTAGGTATTCCCTGATTTCAGGGTCCATAATCTTTGTATATGAGGGACAATCACTTCCAGATGCCCTCCGAATGGTCCGTTTGGACCACTCAAGGATTGTTTTGTCCGGCATGGATAGAGAACCTACTGTGTGTCTGGAACTGGGTCAACGTGAGTAGTGCCCCCTGCAGTATCAGAGAAAAACAGCACAACCTGCCCTGGGGAAGTATTCCTGTGCTTTACTTTAAGGAACACTGTGAAATGTGCAACGTTGAGGATTTCCCCTCTTGCACTGGCTGCTAGGAAGCTCAGAGGCAAGCATGCGGCTCCACTCCAGCGAGAGTGTGGAACTCCCGGCAGATGTCTTGGGTATTTGCTTCGTCCTGGTTTTCGCCCTGTTTCTTCCGATACCATTTTTCTTTCCCCGTTGACTTAATTTTCACTTAGTTTTTCTGTGTGGAGCTTTGCTGGCCTCTTCAAATCATTTTTGGAACAGGGTGGAGGCCCTTATAGCTGGATAAACAGACCATTTTCTCTGTGTTTCCCAGGTGCCTGATGCAGGCTTCTAGTCTAGCATTTGTCATGTTTTATTATCATTGCTTGTTTACGTGTTTGACTCCCCCGCGGGGCTGCGACGACCACCTGGCTTCCCCTTAGCTGGACTCCTCTGTGTGCCGGAATATGTCAGGATGGGCTGTCCCCTGAACCACATTTTTCAGACACTGAGTCTACCACTGCCATGCTGCGCCTACTCTACGCAGACCCCCACCCCACCCCCACCCCCACCCCCACCCCCACCCCACCCCCACGCACGCACACGCATGCACGCATGCACGCTCGCACGTGGGCTCAGAGGCAGGCTTAGCATTTCTCAGCATCTCTCCTGCCCTGATGGCTCTTCTGTATGTGCCACTTTGAGGCGCGGGCAGACGGAGCTGGTCAATACCCAGAGGGAAAGAGAATCAAGAACCCGTGCCTGAGAACATGGAGAGGGAAAGCAAGGGTGCCGACTGTTTCCTCCTACTGCTCGGCCCTGGGTGGGCTCCCCTCCCTCCCCTTGGCCATCCAGGTGATGGGGTGGGGGAGGCCGTCATGACCAATGGAATCACGGGATCCCAAGGTGGTAGGCTCAAGATTATTCACGTCTCATCCAGGAACTCAATTTGGACCATTCTCTTACCCGACTCCGTCCCCTCCCCCACTAATCCCCCTCACGTGTAGAAGGAGCAACTGAGGCCCAGAAAAGGAGAGTGATTTCTTCAGGGTCACCTGGGGAGTGAGCTCTTCGCTCTGTGAGCATCAGGCACAAGCAGAGCTGGTGGGGGAGCTTTCCTAGGGTCCTGGAGGCAGCCGCCCAAGGGGCTTGAAGGCTGGCCAGTCATTCTGGCTAAACTCTCTTTTCTGCCCCGCCCCCACCATAGGATTCTTCCCGGAACTGTGTAGTTTCTGGAGATTTGTTTTGAAGGACGAAAAGGAATGACAAAGGGGCAGTGTGGGGGTGGATGGAGTGAAAGTTGGCCCAAGTGACTTCCTTTGTGAGGTGGGAGAGAGAGACTTGAACCATCTAGAGCAGGCCTCCAGGGGTCCTGCTGCCTACCTGCCAAGTGCTGAGGGGGGTGGGGCGGGGAGTGCCAGTCCTCCTCCCGAGAGCTTGCTGGCTGCTTGGTCCTACTGCCAAGTCGCCAATCTTTTTTTTTTTTTTCCAAGAGAAGCTGAAAATCTGATGTTTATGTGAAACCCAGATTTTCACATTTGACAACCGATTCAAAAATTTAAAAGCTCTGTGTGAATACAACGGGTAGACCTTATTTGGATCCTTATTCAAACCACCTGTGAAAAGACATTTTTGAGGCAATTAGGGAAATTTAAATACAAATGAGGTACTAGGTGCTAATAAGGAATTATTCTTCATTTTGTTAGGGGGATAATGCTTGTGTGGCTCTGTTTTTTAAAAGTCCTTATCTGCTAGAGAGATGTGCTGAAGTATTTATGGGTGAAATAATGTGATGTCTGAATTTGTCTTAAAATACTTCGGAAAATACAGTGTGTGGGGGGGGATAGATGACGTGGGATTGGCAAAGTGGTGATAGTTGCTGAAGCTGGGTGATGGGTTCATGTGGTTTCATTGTTCTAGTCTCTGCTTTGGGGATGTGTTTAAAATGTCCTTTAAAACAAATACTCCGTTGGTGGGCTGGATGGGGCTTAGACCACCATTTTTCCTCTAGTCTGGGACTTTCCTGTATAAGGCACAGAATACCAGGGTGTGGAAAAACCCGAGATAACACTGGTCAGAGGTTGGCAAACTATAGCCCGGGTGGCCAACTCTGGCTTGCCGCCCATTTTTGGGGGGTCAATAAAGTTTTACTGGAACACAGCCATGTCTGTTTGTTTTATTCTGTCTCTGGCTGCTTTGGCCCTGGGACAGCCAAGGGGAGTAAATGAGGTGGGAGGCCCTGTACTTTGGAGAGCCTGAGATACTTACCATCTCATGCTTTACAGAAGGGGGGATCTGAAGACCCCCAATCCAGGTCAACAGCCATCCATCTTTAGCAGACCCTTGTGCCACATCTTCCAAGCCCAGTGCTACTGTGGGGCTGGAGAAAAAGTGGACCCTGCTGGTGGAGGGGAGGAGACCCAGGAAAACTGGTCTCAGGGAAGGAATGAGGTCAGTTGCACACAATGAGAGCTTTGAACACCTGTGCCAGAGTCAGCTGACATTCTAGAATGAACCAAGGGCCACTCTGACTGAGGTCGTGTGGGGCAGGCAGGGAACTTGGGCTTTGGAGCCAGGCAGATCTCATGTCCAATCCTGACCCTGTCACTTAGTGCCATGGCCAAGTTTATGCCTTTGTTTTTTTCTTCCGGAAAATAGAAATAAGGTATAAGCTTGTGTGGCAAATTAGAGGTATTGATATTTGCATATTGCAAATAGTAGGCGTTTAATAAATGGTCATTATTATTCCTATTATATCCCTGTGCTGTAATCACTGAGCTTTTGGGCCATAAAGACTCAATGTTACTCAATTTTATGTTAACCTGAGATATATCCTCTAATAAAAGGAAATAAATGCGGATTATAGAGCATTCATGCCACTATTGTTGAAGGCAAAACAAGATGTTTATTGATCTTTTAAGAGAAAACAAAGGAGAAAATTATATTCTTCGCACATATAAAAATGCCGTGCCTCTGCGTGAGTGAGATGTGTGAAGTTTACATCAGATGTCAATTGTAGATAAGGTTTCCCATGTGAGCGTATGCATGAGACTGTGCTCTTTATGTAATCTACTTCAGACGGTAGGTAGTAGGCAGATTCTGGAAAGCTTCCAGATACATGATAGGGAGTCCATGGTTTGGCTCGGTCTCTCCAGACGTTGCCCGCGCGGGCATCTGGGATACACCTAGGGCTATTGTGGAGAGAGGAGAGAAAGTATCTGGCATAAACTACCCTGCACGGCACCCGGCTTTGTTAGACGTTCACCAAATTTTATAACTCCACCAGTGCGTCCAGCCTTCCGCCATCCACGGTTCATCTGACTTCCGTTCGCCCCAGTCCCAGACGCCCCCTGTTTGGCCGATTGGGCAAATAGTTTGGTTTGCTGGTGATGTACCCTGTGTTCATGTTTTTTCAGACCACGTTTTCCAAACATTACTCTAAACACGGTTCTTAGTCCGTAGCCCTGAGAACAAGCTCCCAGGTGATGCCACATCTTTGCCACACATTCAATGTCAAGGGCGTAGATGTTGCACAGGGGCTCAACCTTGACACTACTGACTTCTTGAGCTGGACCACTTGTTAAGGGCCTCTCCTGTGCTTCTTAAGACCTTTAATAGCATCCCTGGCCTTTGCTCACTAGTGAAGCAATAATTCCCCAGGTTGCGACAACCCAAGTGTCTCTAGACATTGCCAAATGTTCCTTGGGGGGCAAGATCATCCCCCCCCCAGTTGAGAACCCTTGGTGCAGAGAATAATGTATCCCCAGGCAACAGCAGGGCTCACGCCACTCTCTACAAACAGCGCCCCCCCCATTACGGCATGTAATCAGATATCGAGTGCTAGTGTTCGGATGACAGTGACAATGATGGTATCAGTGATGGTGGCTCTCACAGATCCCCACGCCCAGAACCTGGTCTTAGCTCTCCCACCTCAAGGACCCAGAGGTCCTTCCGACTTTCATCACGCTGCTTTGCTCCAGGTGTACCTGCCAGCGCGTCTCTGATGCTCACTGCCATTTTGACCGTGCGTGAGGCTGTCGCCATGACCCATGCAGCAGAAGGGCAGGCGTTATTACCTTTGCTCTGCAGATAAGAGAACTCTTCAGTGCGAAGTGAATGGTCCCAGGTCACAGGACATCTTGGAGCCAGAGCTGGGAAGCTACCCAAGATGTCACAACTGTCCCTGGAGGAGGTCGGTTTGATCATTTTCCCCTGAAGTGTGGAAGATTGCCATCCCTCCCCTTTTCCTCCTTGTCCCCTCGGCCAAAGGTCACCAGAATAGTAATGCCTGGCAATTAGGGAACATCATTTAAAGCATTTTACAAGCAATTACTCTGCTAGTCCTTCATGACAACACCACAGTGGTCATAGAGGTGAGGATGGAGGCACAGTGAGAGTTAAATAACTTCCCCGATGTCAAAGAGCTGGGAAGCGGGAGAGGCAGGCAGTGTGGCCCAAGAGCCCACGTGCTCTATTGCCTGTTGAGACTTGGAAATGGAATCTGAAGTCTCTCTACCTTGCTTTGACAGCATGGAGTCCAAGGTCATGGTCACCAGTTGCCAGATGAGACGTCTCCACTTGAGTGTGGCCGCCGATGCGCCCAGACCACACCTAACGGCATCGGAGCCCCTCCCTCCACTCCTGCTCAGCAGGAGACAGCCCCTCTGCGCCAGGCTTCAAAGCTTACTCAGGTTTTGTAACTGAGTGACAGACGCACAGGCTTGTTAGCCTTGTAATGAATGTCCCAGCCTCCTCTGGTGGGAGCCAGCCTGCCCAAGGATGATGGGGGGCGAGAGGCAGAGGAGCCTCCTTCAAAAGCCTTTAGTCATTGTCAGGAAAGGCAGAGAGCACACCGGTGTGGGCCGGTAGAGCACAGACACCAGCTGGCTGCGGGGTTTCCACAAACAAGAGGGAACAAGGCAGAAGAGGATCCGATTTTGATTTAGAGCTTGAATCCCAGCGCAGCCACTTTCTAGCTGTGTGACTTTGGGCAACTGGCTTGACCTCTCTGAGCTTCAGGTTCTTTGTAAAATGGAAGTGCTTACACCCACTTGTGAAGATTAGAGGAAATCCACGGGAGGTGCTTGGCAGACGCTGGGCATTCCATAAAAGGAAGGGGTTAAAGGGGTTATTATAAGGAGACTGAGACTAGAAATTGCATGAGCCGGGCACTGGGAGGTCTGTGATGCTTACTGAGAAGGTTGAAAAGTCTTTTAACAGACGGGCACCTGGGTAGCTCAGTTGGTTAAGCGTCTGACTCTTGATTTCAGCTCAGGTCATGATCTCAGGGTCGTGAGATCAGCCCTGAGTCAGGCTATGTGCTGGGCGTGGAGGCTGCTTAAGATTGTCTGTCTCCTCTTCCTCTGCCCTTCCCCTCTCCCTTTCTAAAAAAATAAAAAGGTACGCAATGGAGCATGGCTATGCTTGTCTTTTCAAGATCCCCTTCTTGGGGGATCTTACCTTTGGAGAATTTCCCTTCCTCCACTCCATGTAGTGTTGGTGGGACTGCCAATCCCAGAGTTGTGACTCCGTTTAAACCTCAGGGTGGGCACACGCTATGTTACAGGGCAGGTGGCCCAAGCTAGACCTATCAGAATCTACCCTGGGATTTTATATACAGACCGTAGGGAATAAGGCTCTTTGCCTGTTCTCTGAGATTACTAAACTGGATTTATTTAAGCCTAGAAATATCTGAGACATGGCCTCTACCCCCACTTTTCTGTCCCACCTACCCCGTCCCACAGAGAGGCCTGTGTCTAGGAGGAGAAGACTGCAGACAGACGGACACGTAAGAAAGGGAATGCTGATCCGGTGATTTCATTTAAAATGCCCCCAACCCCATCCAGTCTCCTCCACTAAATAGAATCCCCTCTTCGCTCCAGCTATCTTGGGTTGGGTCTTCGTCATTTTCTACCGTTAAGAAGGTATCCCGAGAGACATGGGGTGAGCTGTGGTGGGCATCCCGCTAAAGGTGTAGAGGTCCAAAGTCAGGAAAGGCTGTCTTGGGATGACTTCCCCATTCCAGTGTCCTCTGGCACCTTGCACGTCCTTTTATCTTGGACAGTGTTACAGCCTCCTTGGAGGGAGCCGGAGGTAGTCAAGGCTGGAATTCTGTTCCTGGACAGGCTCTGTTCATTGCACTTTATCTGCAGATACTGGGTATTGGGCAGGACACGCATGGTCTGAGTTGTCACCCAGTGCCAAGCACCTGCAGATTCCTGCCTTGGACATGGGCTTCTAAGTGTGCCTGGGCAGTGCAGTTGCACAGGAGCCCGGGAGTAGGAACAATAGTCTCGAAGGGTGGCTAAGTCAAGAGCTGGCCCTTCCAATCACATTGGGAGGACAAGGGAGTGCGGTGCTGTGCGGGGCTCCCAGAATGCCCCTGGCCGCATGGAGCAGGTTCATTGGAGGAAGTGTCGCCGCACAGATGGGGTATAAATTGGAGAAAGAAACTCTGCCTTGGATTCAGAACAAGGCCAGTGGGGTGGCTTTCGGAAAATTTGGAGGCATGGGGACACTGATATATTAATACAGAAAGGGAAAAGGGAAGCTACTCTTTTTTCCCTACTACTTGCCAGGCATAAACATCATCACAGCCCAACCTTATAAGAACAACCCCGGGACTCAGACACTGCTGGTGGGCTTGTGAAGTGGGACAGCGACTTTGTTGTTTATTTATTTATTTATTTATTTAAGTAGGCTCCACGCCCAGCATGGAGCCCAATGCAGGGCTTAAACTCACGACCCTGAGATCAAGACCTGAGCTGAGATCAAGAGTCAGACCCTCAACTCACAGAGAGTTACCATATGACTCAGCACTTCCCCTCCAAGGTGGGCACCCAAGGGAAACGCAAACACGTCCACGCACAGACGTGTATACACGTGTTCATCTTGCCTTATTCATGGCAGCTGAAAAGTGGAAACCACCCAAATGTTCATCGCCTGACGAAGTAAATAGAACGTCTCAATGCAGAAGTACATAGATAAATAGAACGTGGAAGAGCTACACTGTGGGAAATTATTAGGCAAAAGAGGGCATGAAGGACTGACGCCAGCTACAACATGGTAAACCTTGACAACGAGAACAAGGAAGCCAGTCGCAAAGGTCCACATAGTGTATGATTCCATCACGTGCACATCCCTAGGGCCTGAAGGTAGATTACTGGCTGCCTAGGGCTGGGGCTGGGGAGGCAGAGTTGGAGACTAAAGGGTTGAGGGTTTTGGGGGGAGGTAATAAAAATGTTCTAACATGAATGGTCTTGATGGATGTATCCTCTGTGAATACGCTAAAAGCTTTAAAAGGGTGAATCGTGTGGTACGTGGATTATACCTCAATAAAGCTGTTAAAAAGGTTGAAAGTGTTTTCCTTAGGGAAGTGAGAAATGGCCATGGAAATGGGGCAGGGGGCTGCTGTTTTTTTCATAAAAGTCTCCTTTAATGATTTGAGGTTTACACTAGGAGCATGGATAGCTTAGGATTAAAAAAAATTAAATTAAAAATATCACACACTAATCCTAAAAACAAACAAACAAACAAACAAACAAACAAAAAAAATGGAATGCCCCTACTGTATCATCGTTTCGACTCTCCCGAGGAAGAAGCCGAGATTCAGAGAGGAATATATCACTGGGTCATGGTCAACTGCTAGTAAGCGGAGCAACCAGAGTTAGAACTCACGTCAGTTTGGTTTCTTTTGCTGAACCATTGCTGGCGGCCGGCATAGGAAGAGCAAGTGGCGTGCTCTAGAAAATGTGTCCGTTGGGGGGATTCTGCACGGCCACGGAAAACCAAGGCTGACAGCGCGCCACCTGTCTGGATGAAAGGCTCCATCCCTCCAAGGTGGGTGTTGGAAAGAAGCAGCAGCAGGGAAACGGGTCTGCCTGGGACTCCATTTCACCTCATTTCAAAGGTCCCCTCGCTGATTTCTGCGGCTGCCACCTTGCTGGCCTCAGAGGGATGCAGAACCTTCGGGAATGCTCTGGCTCCGCCCTAGACCAATGGCCCTTCTCTTTACCCCCCAGAGCAGAGCCAAGGAGAGAGCAGATGACCTTTAATAAAGGCTGTAGAAGGTCTTGACTCGAGAGGGAGGGAAGAGGGACGATGAGGAGGCAGGCTCAGCTGCTGGAACTTGCACAAGTCATTCCACCGTTTCGGGTCTCCGTTTTCTCACCTGTATAAGGGGGATAAGAACGCTCAGGTTTTAGGGGCGCTTGGGTGGCTCAGTCGGTGAAGCAGCTGCCTTTGGCTCAGGTCAAGGTCCTGGGGTCCTAGGATTGAGCCCCGCGTCGGGCTCCCCCCCTTGGCAAGGAGCCTGCTTCTCCCTCTCCATCCGCCTGCCGCTCCCCCTGCTTGTGCTCTCTCCCTCTCTCTGTCAAATAAATAAATAAAATCTTAAAAAAAAAAAAAGAACGCTCAGGTTTTAGGATCAGGAAGACTTCACGAAGAGCTCAGGTAAAGTACCTGTGTGGTTGTGGGTCCCTGATTTCCTTACGTCCTTATGTCTGTGGAGCTAGATCCTGGGGTTAGAGGTGGGGGTCAGGGCATTTCCACATTTGGGTCCCTGAGTTTGTCCTCTTCGCATGTCTGACCCCGCTCTTGGAGGAGTAGCTCTCGCCTATCATTTCCCAGGAATACTTTGGATTCCATCTTGCCCGAGGTTGAGTGAGGGCCCTCGGAAGCTGCTGGCTCTTGCCGCGAAGTGCTGACAGTTAGGGGGACACCGTGCACGGCTGCATCTTCCGCACCCCGAGACGGAGGTCCTGAGGTGCAGGGCACGGTCTTGCTCCCCAGTCCGTCCCTACTGGCCAGGACGGCTCCTACCTTGCAGGAGGCACTCAAGAAATAGATTCAAGGCTGGGAAGTACAATGTCAAAGCTGAAAGTAATCTCAGAGGACTTCCAATCCAGTAATTCTCAGTTTATTTTTAACCTCAAAACCCTTTCTTCAAAGGGAAAGTTGATGCAGAGTCCTGGTCTATATATAGATAAAAGCTGCACTGTTCCGACCACAGTGGGGTGGACTGGTTCTCTCCCTGCCTCCGTCTCTCCTTTCCAGCCATCTCCCTGGAACCCGCACCACTGCAGGGAGTAGGGTTTGATGCCCGCCCATACCCGTCAACTGTCCATTTAACAGACGGGAAACCTAAGGCTCAGGAAGGAGGCGCGCGTTGGGGCTCGCTTCGTGTCGTGGAAGGCGCAGTGCAGCTTTGCGGCTCGGATTCTAGCTCTCTGCCCCGTCCCCCCTGCATGCAGGTCTCCCAGAACCCCGGGCTTTGAGTGTGGTTGGAGAGCTGCAGGTGTCTCTAAAGGCCTTTTCCTCTCCAGCGGTGCTGACTGCCCAGGATTCCCACAGAACAGCATCGCTCTCATGATCATGTTAATCATTAACTGGGGGAGGCACTGGGGCGGAGGAGAAAAGCAGAGGTTTGGGAACTTGCCAGAATAAGTCAGGCTTTATTATCATCATAATAAACTGACACAACTCCCACCTCCTCAAAGGAGCAATTTCCCCCAGGTGGAAGGGATCTGTTCCTCTCCCATTGTCTTTAATCCCGTCCTCCTTCCTGCCTGCCTCCTTACCTTTCCCCCCTTACTCAGCCATTCACCAACGCAAGATGCAACGGGCTTTCAGGTTATTTCGTTGTTTCTTGATTTTGAAAGCAGCCGCTGTGTCCTACTCCCTGGGCACAGAGTTGCCAGTGATAAAAGACTCAGACCCAGTCTCCGGGGAACATCCAACCTAGACCCACGGAGAGACGGGTCAGCGGCTGGTTATGCCGTACTGTGTTGGGTGCTCCAAACCACGGCAGGCAGGGAGAGTGCTTGACTACCCGTTATTGCTATGGTGACCACATCGTCCCAGCCCCCCCACCCCACAGGACACCTGGTCTTGCAAGAACTCATCATCTACCTATGGAGACAATGGGAGGTAGAATATAGGAAGCTGGGACAGTCACCAAGAACTTGTACTCTTTGGGAGCCATAATTATGGGTCTCAATTCACTTGACATCAGCGTTACAGGCGCGGTTCGTGTACTTCCAGGGCCGCGCTCAGAATTTGGCTACCGCCTTGGCCTTTCCATCAGACCCCACTAAGAGTCTCCGTGTTTGTTTTCTTCCTGAATCAAAATTTGGGAAAATGTCACCCTTTTCTAGAACAAGTAGAACCGAATTTTCGTCCTTACAGTACCCCCAGCTAATGTCATGTACTTGAGACCGTCGTTTCTGGGTTTCTGACGGCTGGATACGGTTGTCCCCCCTGGGAGCAGGGTTCTGTAGGGGGGTCTGGCTCCCTCACTGCTGAGACAGGAAGTTCCCTGAGAGCAGGAAGGGAGTCTTATTGATCTTTATTCTTCTACCCTTTCCAGTGCCCAGTACAGCCCTTAGAATGAGGCCGGGCTTAACCGGGGCTTGTTGAATTGAATTATTGAGGAGACAGGCTTGCAAAGGGGAATAAACAAATAGAAGAACCAACCCCCTGCGAATGAGTCCCGCTCAACCTGTCACTTGGAGGCAAAATCCCCTGCTCCCTCAGATGCATGGATGGAGGGAACAGACAGAAGGATGTGCCAAGCACCCCGCTGGGCACACATAATCTCACTCACTCCTCCCTGAGTTGCATTCCTCGGCAGGAGGTGCTCTTACTATCTCATCACAGATGAGGAACCAGGCTTGGTGAGGTCCAGGCTCCTCATCAGAGAAGGTTCTGGCCTGCCCGTCCCCAGTAAGGTCCCCAGTGTGTGCCCTTCCTACCAGCGGGCGCTGTCTGGGTCAACGTTGCCATGACTCATTTTGTCCCCTCAACACACTCGGAGTTCCTGGAAACAGCCTACGACCCCTGACTTCCTGATCAGGTAAAAACAGTGGCTATGGAAACCACGGCTATGATGCCCTCTGGGGTGGCATTTACTGCCTTATTGGTGGCAAGTTTCTGAACGATGGCAACGTAAAGATCTGATGGAAAGCCTTTGAGCCACAGAGACCTCTTTTCCTGGAAAAATGCTTTTGGTTCCAGGAGGGGATCTTGTTTCTGTGGTCTGCTCTCTGTGTGTAGTGTCTGGCCCAGAGTGTGTCCTCAGTTCCTGTCTTGTTGAATGATGAAGGAAGGGGGTGAGGGTTGAATGACTGAGTTGTCCTGGCTGAGGCCGTTCTCAGCTCTTCTCTGTGAATGCCTGATCTCAGAGCAACCCCGAAGGCCAAAAAGAACGAGAACAAGAAGGGAAATAGGAAGAAAGGAAGGACGATGGAAGGAAGGGAGGGAGGGAGGAAGCAGAGAGAAGAGACCAGCACCCCTCTTTCCTTTGCCGTCCCTATCACGTACATCTTCTAGGAATAAGCGGCTCTCCTACGTACTCCCCTTTGCTACTCAAAGTGTGGTGCGTGGACCAGCAGCATCAGCAGCACCGAGGAGCGTGTTAGAAATGCAGAGTCTCAGGCCCCACCCCACACCTCCTGGAAGTCAGAGTGCGCACTTAGCAAGGTCTTCAGGAGATCCGTATGAACGTTAACTGCTGAGAAGCGCGGGGCTGCGGGGACCTTATCTATTCCTTTACCAGGGGACGTAGGTTTCTTCCACATCACGGCAAAGGCATTGGAGAGGGTTTTAATGCAAGGACTTCAGAAACGCAGAGAGAAAGCAGCTTGGTAGGAGACTGATAGTGATTATTGGCATCATGGCTAAAGTTGAGCGTTTACTATGTGTGGGACGCTTTGATACGCACCAGCTCATTTTATCCCCAGTTTATCCTATCAAGGATCCACGTCTTTACTCCCATTTCAGAGATGAGGATAGGTGGGGGTTGTGGGGGTGCGGTGGGAGTGGTGGGGGAGGTGGTGAGCAGCCCTGGCAAGATCACATGGGGGAGATTTGAGTTCCCACTGTGACTCTGGCTTCCCTTTGTTCTGTGACCTTGGCCAAATGACTTTGATCTCCAGGCCAGGCTGTTCCCTGCTTTCAGACCTGAGAGAACAATGCCCAGAGCGTCCTGGGAAGCAGGCAAGGGGAGGAATAGCAAACACACAAGCCTGCAAGGTCCTTTGCCCTACTTCCAACGCAATAGAATCACTTAACTGATAAACATGGAAGCAATGTCAAGATGGCAATAAATTGCCTTGCTATCCAACTAGGCCTTTGTGTGGTGTTCAAAAGAAACTAATTAAAAGAATTTTTCTTTAAAGTATGTTTGACCCAGACATTTCCACATCGGCCTAGGAAGCCAATACAGTTTGAAAACTTGGTGTGAAGCTTGAATTATTAACACACGCGTGAAAAATGGTGCTGCATATTTGCCTTTAGAACATTTTGGGGATGGGGGAGGATTAACTGCTTCTCTTGAGGATTTGGGCTGGGGGAGGGGCGTGGGGGGTGGGGTAAAGCCCAAGAAGCCTGTGAATGTGTGTAAGCGTGCGTATGCTTGTGAAACATACATCATAAAGCTCGGCACTTTATCAGAACTCCCGCGTTCGGATGACTGAGACAAATTTTAAAGAGAATTTTTCACAGCTAATACATAAAACATGATCCCCACAGTCTCCCTCTTTAAACAGCTTTGTTAAATAGTCAGTTGAATGACATCGCCCTTGCTGCCGGGAATCCAGTAGGGAATCGTATTTACATAGGGAATTGCACGTGATCATCGAGAACCACTTGGAAAACGTCAGTCTGTTGAGCCTCTCGGCACCCCTGTTGATAGCTCTATGGACGCTCCTGGCTGATTTCTCCTCCCTCAATGCTGTGACAGTGACTCCATGAGAAGTGGACTTGGCAGAGCCAGCTTCCCAGCTTGTGCCTTCCAGGAGAGCTGGCCCAGAGCCGCTCTGACTCCCACTGGCCAGGCTGCTGGGATCCAGGGGACCTGTGCAGAAACGGGGCTGCTGTGGCTCCTGCCATCACCACGCTCACCACTCCAGCATTCATGGAGCTGACGAGCTGACATAATGCTAATAATTCGAGTAGCTAATGTGTCTTGCTTAACAGGCACCGTGGGAAACACATGGCACGGGGTGGTCCAGCAGAGCCTTGCAAGACTTCTGGGTGCTTCTAGTGTTACCCCCACAGTGCTGATGAGGACATTGGGGTCTAGAGAGGTTAAAGGACAGGCTTAAACCCACCTTTGTCTGCTTTAGTCTGGACTCGGATCCATCCTTATGATAGACCAAAGGACGCCATACGTACAGGAGGCGTTGACAGAGGGAGGAGACGGAGCATGATGTTTTCTATGTGTAGATATGTGTGTCTATTTAACGTGTGCGTTCAGTAAATGCCTCCAGTTTCGCTTCCTCTCCTTCAGCATTGAAGCAGAAATAATGCCCCTTTTTTCTCCTTAAAATAATCTGTAGCTAGTTACATGAGGCAGCTAGCATGGTGGCCAAAACGCAGTGGGTGATCAATGGTGTTCCTTCTCGTTTCTATTTACAGTCCGCACACACATGCTGACACTCTCTGATTTCATGAATCAATACATTTCTTGAAATCATGCTGGAAGAAGAATCCCGAAAACATAGATTGGGCAGGACCATTGCAGTCATCAGTTTACACGTGGCTAGCCGTATCTGCAGAAACCATGAGAAGCTGAGGTAGGTAGCACGTAAAGGAAGTAGAGGGGCGTTTTAGGTGGGGTGCCACAAGCAGAGTGGTGGCTGGGCAGCCAAGTGGTGAAAGTGAGGACCAATCTGATGTTTATTTTGCTGTGGGAATGCTGGCCAGGCTGACACTGAGAAGTAAAAATCACTTGTGGCCCCACAGTGGCCATGTACTGTTGTGCAGGCTTCGCACTGCAGAACTCCAGGGGGTGCTGTTCTCACCCACCATCTGGGGAGTGGCTGCCCTGAGCAGTGTACAGTCGGTATGGTGACAGGCCTTGTAAGGACCATTTACGGAGCTCTAATAAGAATAAAACCATGCGATTATGGGGACGTGGAGAAAACACAGGGCAAAAATTAGGATGGGTCTGGGTTAAGGGGATCAAGGAGGGATTTTAAAGCAGCATCTCAACACGTGGTTGGGTAAGCAGAATCTCAACAAGTGGAAAATAGTGAGGGAGAAAGTTCAGGTGGTTCCCTTAAGACCGATCTCACACCTCTCTGCTCTTGGATGACTTTTGACACCCGCCCTTTTTCCCCTATAGCACTGGGCTTACTGGATCCTAACCTCTACCACACCTTTCTGAAACGGTTCATTCACAAGTCTCCCATGGGACCCCCACTACACTGTGTGTTCCTCAAGCATGAACTACACCTTTCATTTCGTGTACAAGCTGTAGCATGAGTGTTCGGGTGCATGGTAGGTCCTGGCCCATAGTAGGTATCGAGTGGACCAAGGAACACATTTTTGAATGAGTGACGCTGGTACATTAGGGATGACAACAGAGGTAGGGTGGCCGGTTTGCAGCTAAGAGATGCCAGTGTCCTCAGAAGGGGCTGTGGACAGGACGAGAAAAGGCAGACCTTGGGGACCGGTCAACCACGAGTCAGTGGGAGAGTCTAGAGGACACCGAGTGATGTCAGCCCCCCAGTGTGGACCTGGAGCCTCGGCTCAGGAACCTGACGCACAGCCCGGGGGTCCAAGCCAGGTGACAGTCTCCTGCCCTGTGCCCTGAGCCTCATTTGAAGGCTGATGATTTTTTAACGGCATGTGTTCACCTGAGGGTCAGGATTCAGGATGTGCCTCTCTCCAACAGGGCATAGATGTGGCTGCGAGACAAACAGCTTTTATCAGATTGAAAAATTAATATGTGACGCAAAGCCAATGCTGCTGGGCATTGCTGGGCATGGAGAGGCCAGAGACCCAGTGATGTTTGATGACTGACTGGCAGACGAAGCAGGCAGTCCAACGGCAGGGCCTCTCTGCTCTCCAGTCTCTGCTTGGAGGGCCCTTTCCTGAGCCTCATCATGGGCTTGTTCCTTAAGGCCCCGAGAGGCACTGACTGCCCGCTCGCCTCTTCTCATTGTGGGCAATCAGACCCTCAGGGCAATGCCCCTCCTGTGGCTTCCACCAGCCCTGTACCCAAATCCCCTCGACCTATCCTCAGCAGAATCTGAAGTGTGTGCTCGGAGAGGCAGTGTAGGCAGAGGGAATAGCACGCTTTGGGAGGTAGACACATCTTTGTTCCAACTTGGCTTGCCAGTTCCTGGCTGTGTGACCAGAGGCAAGCCACTTAACCTCTCTGAGTGTCTGTCACAAGGGGATAATGAGTCTTTCTCATTGAGCTGCAGGGATTCAGTGAGATACCGTCCATCAGTCAAATGCCTGGCACACGGTGAGTTCCCAAGAAATTACAGCTGTTATAGATGGTTATAGCCTCTCATCTCCTCCGGACCTAGCTTAGCCCTGCCGTCTGCTGCCCGAGATGCCCTCTGCACCCCCAGCCCCCTCATCCTTCCAGGCCTAGGCAAAGGGCTGCCTGCTCCAGGAGCCCCTGCAATGCCTCTCCCTGGGAGGAGGACCCCCTCCTAAAGTTTGAACGCTCCAGTCTCTCTCTTTTGGCCTCAGTGATCTACTCTGGATCCCAGAGTACCTGGTGGCTGAGAGCGTGCCTCAGTGTCCTCATGGTTACCCTGGCGGAGTCGGGGTGATCTGTGCTCTCAGCCTCCAGGAAGAGGCAGAGACCAGTGTGGGCTGGGAACAGGTGGGTGCCAGTCCCTCACGAGCACTCGCGAGGGCCCTCCTTTCTCTGAGGGGCCGGGCCAGGCCCCAGGTGGGTCTGTCTGGGGTCTAACTGTGGTCTCTTGCCCCCCACCCCCACTTCTGAGGTTCTCAGAGGAGCAGGAACCATTTAGAGATGCCCCGCAGGTCTCAGCTTCCCCTCTGCTTTTCACACACCCTACAGGCCTTTCCCTGGGAAGGCCACTTTCCAGCTCAGAGGCCCTATCCCAGCATCAGGAGCAGCTTGCTTCCCGCCCCTCCGTATTAGCCAGCAGCTTGCTCCTCTCTTGGCTCAGTAAAAACCCTCCAGACGCTCTCTATCCTCCTTTGCTGGCATTATCGCTCTCGCTCTTATCTCTCTCCCTGGAAGGCTGAGTCTCGCTTCCCCTGCAGGACTGCGGCTCCTTACAGAAGCATAATCCTCACGTTAATCCTGTGCGCCTCTCCCCAGGGCCGGGTGGGCTTTATCCCAGCCCTCCTCCCTCACTGGGATGCGCAGGGGAGGAAGCAAGAGCGGAAGGGGCATCTTCCCATTTCACAAATGGGGAAACTGAGACACACATCCCCCTGGGCTTTCCTCCTCTGCCAGGTGCCCAGAGCTCACCCCAGGAGGGACTCCACATGCCAACTGCCCTCCCCAGGCCCCCCTCAGCCTCATTGGCCTCTCTTCCCTCCCCATGGCTTCACCCTCCAACCCAGAGACCCTTACTTCCTTCCACCAGTGGCTTCTACCCTGCCTCTCCTGGCTTCTGCCCTACCTTCAGGCCAACTTCAGGAAAGTTCCCCTTCCCCTGTTTGCCCAGCCCCCTCATGCCTGTAAACCATTTTTTTTGGTGCCCTGCCATCTGCCCCATCTAATTTGAGTGGCCCTGGAGTCGGGGGATCCCACGCATTGTCCAAGGGGCCGCTTAGTACTTTTGTACTTAATGGGGGGTGAAATCCTGGGAGCTTCTGAGATTGTAGGTCAGTGTGTCGGTGCAGGTGCACATGGGAAAGCTTCAAAGGGAGCGTCTGTAGCTCTAACAGAATCTCAGAGGGGTCTGGGACTGCAGAGAGATTAGGAGCCTGGGAGTGATGGAGGTTGCCCGGGCCCACTAAAGAGCTGGTGTCTTGTATGCCAGTGCAGGCAGGGGGAGCCCTGTCTGGTTCGGGGGGCCCCGTGGCCCCTGGGGAGGGTGCTCTGTCTGGCTGCTCTGTCTCTCAGACTTCAGCTCCAGACCCACCGCTGCTCTCATCCCCTGCATTCTCTCGGGGACCAGATGCTGGCACACAGATTGGTTTCTCCTTTGTAAGGTCAGCTTCTCCTCATCTAGATGTCCCAGCACTGAGCCACTTCTGGGCCTTGGTCTCTCTGAAACCAGTGGGATTCAGAGTGTGGTCCCTACACTGGCTTGCTGAGCAGCATTGCCATAGACTGTTCTTTTGTCTCCCAGATTGCCCCTTTCCCCTCCATGTCCACCTGCTGGAATCCTGTCCATCCTTCAGGGCCCAGCTCCAAGGCCACTTCCTCCAGGAAGTCCCCCTGGCTTGGAGCTGTCCTTTTGATTGCCCCAGTACGGGTTCCCTCTCTCCCTCCCTCATTGACGGCACTGCCAGACTTCTCTGTGCATTAGAGGCAGAGGGTGCTTTCTGCACCCAGCAGTGCTTGGCACAAAGGACGGGCTCGGCAAATGCCTGGTGTGTGCTTGGTCACTCTGGGTGAGGAAGAACTCGTTTTTTTAAAAGATTTTATTTATTTATTTGTCAGAGAGAGAGCACAAGCAGGGGGAGTGGCAGACAGAGGGAGAAGCAGGCTCCCTGCTGAGCAAGGAGCTGAGGTGGGACTCAATCCCAGATGCTCAACCGACTGAGCCACCCGGGCATCCCGAGGAAGAGCTCATTCTTACACACAGCTGTGCATTTCTTCAACAGGTGTGTTTCAGGCATCGTGCTGGAGACAAAATTGTGAGAGAGAAGGAGTTGTCGCCCTCCCAAGTTCCCAGTCCAGGGTGGGCAACAGACATGAGAGCAGACCCCGGCCACAGAGTGAGTGATCACTGCTGGGTCAGGGGTGACGAGCTAGGGGGGGAGGGTGGTCAGCGGGCGGGTAGAAGGTATCCTGGGAGCACATTGTGGACATCGGAGAGGGCCGCCCAAAGAACGTAGGGTCAGGTGAGGCGGAGGCCGAGTGGCCGGGGGCGTTAGAAGGAATGAATGTGCCGGCCACCAGGGGGGGCACGCGTGCAGTGTGGGAGCAAGCCCTGTTCCAGAAGTCCGGGTATTTACACAAGGCAGAAGCCAGGCCGTGAGAAGAGGGAAGGCGCCGCCGGGTCGTTGCAGGCCGTCATAGCGAGGGCAGACAGTGGGCAGCCGCTCTAGTTGCCCCGCCTGTGTGACAAATGACAGCAAAGTGTGTCAGTGTAACACAACTATCTATTATGTCACGGCTTCTGTGGATTGAGAGTTGGGTCAGGGCACAGCAGGGAGGACTTTTCTCGGCTCCAACGATGTCTGGGGCCTCGGCTGGAGAACTCAAAGGCCAGGGCTGGATTCTGCCTGGTGCTGAATGCTGGCAGTCACCTGGGGGCCTCAGTTTCTCTCCATGTGGGACCTCTCCACATGTGCTGCTGGCTGAAAGTGACTGGCAGGGCGGACTTGAGTCCAGGCCTTGGTCCTTCTGCATGGCCTTGGGTCTGTGCCTGGAGTCCCCCTACTGTGTGTTGTTGCCTGTCCTACCTCCTTCCTCCTGTAGATGCTGGCTGATAGCCACCTCCCCTGGGAAGCCCTCCCTGATCTCCCTGCGTCGGGTTGTCCAGTGGCTGTCGGTGCCCAAAGTCATTTGTCTCCCCTGTCTCTCCCACTAGCCTGGGACCACCTCGAGGATTACATCTTGCTCCTGTCTGATTCCCCACTGTCCGGTATACAGAAGGTACTTGATGTTTGCTGAATTGTAAATAAAACCCGAGAAGGTTGGTCCAGCCACCTCCTGGCAGGGTTCGAACAGCACTGGCTCTTCCGCTTATCTTTGCTGAGTCTGCCTTTTATTTTTATATATTTATATTTTTTTTTAAAGATTTTTTTCTATTTATTTATGTGACAGACAGCCAGCGAGAGAGGGAACACAGCAGGGGAGTGGAAGAGGAAGAAGCAGGCTCCCAGCGGAGGAGCCCGATGTGGGACTCTATCCCGGAATGCCGGGATCACGCCCTGAGCCGAAGGCAGACGCTTAACGACTGCGCTACCCAGGCGCCCCGAGTCTGCCTTTTAAAGCTACATTCTGCCGGCCTCCTTTCTAAGCTCGTTGGGATCAAATATTCATACCCATTATGGTGCCTCCTTCCTTCCCACGTGCTTCTGCTCCTGTCCGCTTTGACCTATTCTCTGCAAAGCAGCTGGAGGGGCTCTATCAGATTTAAGTCAGACCATGGCCCTCCCCAGCTCAGAACCTTCCAGGGGCTCCCACTGTAAGTAGAGCGCACACTTGTTACCCCCGTCTCCAGTCCACAAGGCCCCATGGGGTCTGTCCTTTGCCTCCTGCTCTAACTGCACTCCCCCCCCCCCCAAGCCCCAGCCCCCAACCCCATGCCCCTATTCTGGAGACATGGGCTTCCTTTCTACTTGAACATTCTACACTCCTTCCCACCTCAGAACTTCGCATTTACTGTTCCCTCTGCTTCAAATACCTTTCCTCCATGTCCTTACTTGGCTGTTCCTCCTCATCACTGAGAGCTCGGCTCAAATGCCACTTCGTCAGACTTCCTTGAAACACTTAGCTTAAGTGGTGTCCTCACCCTGACCACCCTCTCTCCTGGCACCCTTTCAACTTCCTTCATAGTCATTATTCTCTGAAAGAATCTAGCTTCTCCCTGGGCTTACCTGGACGTTTCTGGTCTCCTCCATCAGAGTGCCGGCTTGCTCGGGCCGGGGTCTGGTCTTATTGATGGCTCGATGTAGCATTCAGAAGAGGATGGACCTGTAAATAATTGTTGGAAAAAAAATAATAAATGCAGACCCATTGTACAGATGGGAACATCTAGGCAAAAGCAGCCTGCTGGCTGAGGAGTCCGTGGCTCTGGGCCTCCAGCCCTGCTCTCCTCTCCCTGCTGGGGCTCCCCTCCTTCCCCTTCCCACCCGTCCCTCCTCCCTGGCAATGCCAGGAGCCCTCATGCCTCATGCCGGGAGCACTCCCTCCTCTCCTCAGCAGCCTGGGCTGGGAAGGGTTGATGAGCGGGAGAACACAGGCAGGCAGCCACAGAACCGTTCCAAGAAGTGAGAGAGATCCCGGTCCAGGGGGAGAATTAAACTCCTAGCTTCAGGGAGAGGTGAAAAACAGGCGGTTGTCTCAGCCAGCGTGGAGCGGGAGGGAGGCTCCTCTCCCGGGGTTATTGATGGATCCGATGCAGAACTGCAGATTATGCTCCGTGCGGGCTCCCGTGCCAGCGAGCGCAGAGCGCCTGGGCCCCGGGGAGGAAAGATGCTCGCCAAGGAGTGGTTGGCTTGCGGGTGCGCTCGCTCCAACCCCGGGATTTATGGGGCTGCCCTTGAGCGGGAGTGTCTGACGGGAGATAGATCGGCCTGCTTATCTGCTGGGAGTGGGCCCTCCTGAGGAATCTGATCAGCTATCTGGGCAGCCGCTGGCGGGGGAGGCGGCAGGAGATCTACAGCCCTCTCTCCTGGCCCGAATCCCTCCACTCTGCTGCCCAGCGGACCGACAGCCACTTAGCCAGGACAGAAAAGCCCCGACCTGCCTGGTCCCTGAGCAGTAATAACAGTTGGTGGCTAAGAAGGACGACGCTGGCCGGCTCTCTCCCGCCAGGCTTCTGGGAGGACAGCTGGCGTCCTACTGTCCACGTGGCCCTGCGAGGCTGGACACTCCCGACCATAAATCCTGCGATGCATCAAATGGAGAAGCCCAGGCCCTGGGGAAGGGGCGGGCGGGGGGGACTTGTGTCCTGGGGGCGGCTCCTCAGTGCCACATGGCACTGAGCCGGCTCTCCTGAGACTCGGAGTGGAGCCTGGGGCCCCACTGAGGAACACCACGTGCATTGCTCCTATGCACTTTTTCTTTTCTGCCCTAAGGGCGGACATTGGGCTGCATCTTAGAGATTAGGACCCTGAGCCTCAACAAGGGGGCAGCAGGGAGGAGGAAGGACAGGCCGGCCACTGCTTGCGTCCTCCTGGAAGCAGACTCGTGGTTAAGTGCTGTGGGCCTCACGGCATCCCTTCAAGTCCAGGACGTAGGTAGGTCCTACTGTCCCAATGGGATTACCGACAAACTGGGGTCAGGGTGATCTGGTTACGGCAGGGGCCGGATGGAGCCCATCTCTCCTGGTCTCCCGGCTAGACAGGGACCCTTCTTCAGGACCACACGGGAATGACTCTGGCTCGACATCAGAGATCAGTCAGCTGGGGTGGAGCAATGGTCTTCACTTTAAAGATCAGGGCCCTGAGGCCCCATCGCCACCTGTCCCCCAGCCAGGGCCAGAACTGAGCTGGCAAGAGGTCTCCCTGGGATTCCTGTCCCTCCCCCGGAGCCTGTCAGACTGGCTCCTCCCCTCTTCCCAGCCCAGCCAGCCCTGGGAGACTTACGGTAAAGGCGCTTTGATCGCTTTGATCGTGGAAGCCCTGGGGAGCCGTGGGGAGTGGGAAAGAGAGAGCGTGTGTGAGAGAGATTTACATCCAAAGCCAGATCAGAGATTCCCATTCTGCTGCGGTGACGCGGGGACTTGTCCCTGTCGGGCGGCGGGCAGCGGTGACCAGGCAGATAAAGCAGGAGTGGCAAGGCGTGAGCCTGTCATTAGGAGAGGTAATTGGGCCACCGGGCAGGTCTCCCATGGCCTGGCTGTCATCCCTCTGACAAAGTCATCACTTTTTAGGTGGAGAACCAAACCTCCCCTGTAGGCCAACTCCTTAGAATCAGAGCCAGCAGGTCCTTAGAGATCACCCCTTGCTTACAGGCAGGGAAACTGAGGCTTGGGAGGGACCAACGTGCCCAGGGCACACAGTTCACCTGCAGCAGAGCTGAGGATCTGGAGCTCTGGGCAGTGTTCTTCCCACGGCAGCAGAGGAAGTTCAAGGAAGTAGTTAAGAGCACAAGCTTTGGAGTCAGGCAGGGCCCAACCCCAGGCTTGCTGCTGTGTGACCTGGGGCAAGTGTCTCAACATCTCTGTTCCCTCACAGGATACGTGTGGATGGGAACGGCGGTTACCATGTTGTCGCTGGTGGTAGGGGGCTTCACATTCAAGCTGAGCAGACAGGGGAGGAGGGCGGCATGTGGAGGCAGAGTGTGGCACACACAGCTGTATCCCAGAGCGGTGGGGCCCCACTTTAGGAACTTCTTGGCAGTGCTGAGCTCCTAGGGGGGAATCGGATACTCCCATTTAATCCTCCCTACAGCCCTATGAGCTGAGGGGAATTATCCCCATTTTGCAGATGAAATGAGAAAACTAAGTTTCAGAAAGTTCATGCATCTTGCCCTGTTAGTCAGCTGGTGGTAGGCAGGGCAGGATTCGAACCCTGGTCTCTTGGGTTCTTTCCATTTTGCTGGCGGCACCTGAGGCCAGCCTCGCTTTCTAGGGGTGCAGTGCTTGCAGAGCAGGGGATGGGCAGCCTGACTGCATTTAGAACCTTCTAGAAGGCTGAACCAACCCTGCCCTGGCCTGGATGGGACCCGCATGCCCGGGGGGGCTCCCTCCTAGGCTCGGCCGCGTCCTGCTTCACCCGACAGAGGGAGCCCGTGGCCTGGTTCTCTGGCTGCCTCAGGGCCCACCTGTCCTGCCTTGTTTCCCTGGAGACACGTGGGGTTGCTGCAGCCCAGGCTGGTGCTGAGGGAGGACAAAGTCTCCTTCCTTCCCCTGCTCTGGCCCACACTATGGACGTTCTTGACTTAAGCCAGCTTTCTGCTTCCAGCTGGGGAATAACACAAAACAGGATGCTGTTTCATAGTAAATTACTTTAATTTTTATGGTGCCCTGTGCTGTTTCCTGACAAAGTAACTCTATTTAGTTTACGAGTGGAATTTTTTTCTTTGGGTGTTTTTGTTGTCCATCCCCCCGCACCCCTGCTTTATCCCTCCATGCCCTCACCTCGTGCCTGACTCCACTCTCACAGAAGAGGTGGAAACCACTGAATGCCCCTCAAGTGTTACTGTGAGTGAAGTGGGGCCCCCAGAGGGGAGGTGCCTGGGCCCTGATCACGTGGGGGGGCGCTGTTGCCTGGACCCCCGGCGGCAGGGCGGATTCCACACCCCAGGCCTGCTTCCCGCAGATGTGCAGTTGGGCAATGGGCAGCCCAAGGTGGGGAGCACCCACTCTGAGAACAAGCAGAGGCCTGAGGGCCAGCCTTCGGAGCCGCCCCCCGCTGCCCTTCCCTAATGCCAAGGCAGAGTGGGGGTGCCCCACCGTCCCCCCTTGCCCCTCGGGCTGCCCTTTTGGGATCCATCTCGTTTCTTTTATTCTCCAAGCTAGTATTTGCTGGGAAGGAGGTCCCTTTGAGGCCATCTTTGGGGTTCTTGGTGACTTGCATGTAACTTGTATATAAAGGCAGGGGTGTGGGACACCTGGGGGCTCAGTGGTTAAGTGTCTGCCTTTGACTCAGGTCACGATCTCAGGGTCCTGGGTTAGAGCCCCGCATTAGGCTCCCTGCTCAGCGGGCAGCCTGCTTCTCCCTCTGCCTGCAGCTCCCCCTGCTTGTGCACGTGCTCTCACTCGCTCTCTCTCTCTCATAAATAAATAAACAAAATCTTCAAAAAAAAAAAAAAAGAAAGGCAAAGAGATTGTGGAATTGTAACCCTTCATAGAGTGCTGGCACATTTAAAAATCGGCTAGGATGGGTGGAAAGGAGGTAGTGGCTCAAAGCCCCCCGGATATCATGGGCCGCACACCCACCTAGCTGCACCCCTGCATCCTCCACAGCCAGGGAGCTAATGCTGTTTGCTGGGCATTAGGTGAGGTGTTTTAAGCCCTCGTAACTCCAGGTGTGCCGGTGGAGGCAGGCGGTGGCCTCAGGGAGCTTGTTAGCAATGCAGACACTCAGGCCCCACCCCAGATTTGCTGAATCAGTCTGCTGGATAACAAGATCTCCAGGTGATCGCGTGCACACCAGAGTTTGAGAAGGGCTATTTGAAGCCATGCTTGTAATCTTCACCAGCCCCACTTCACGGATGCAGACACGGAAGCAGAAAGGGTAAGTGGCTAGTCCCGCAATGCTGCTGTTGAGTTGCTGGGCTGGGATTCAGACTCGGATCTCTCTAACTCCAGAGGATGTTGGAGGATGGGTAGGATTTCAACAGGATGGGAAGGGAGGGAAGGGCGTTTGAGGACAAGGGATGGCTTGAGCATGGAGGTAGAAGACTCCAAGAGGGAGCTCAGGGGCAGACTGGAGTTGCTTGGAAAGAGGTGGTGGGGAACTATGAAAGATCTGGGAGCAGAGAGTGGTCACGAAGTCTATCCACGGGGGGCGGCGGAGGGTGGCTCATCACCCCAATAGGCCGTGCAATGCAAGAGAAGCCCCCAGGATAGGCTAAAAGCATTTGGGGGCTACAAGGCTGAAACATGTCTGTGACCTTTCCTTGAGGGTCCCGGCTGCAGGTCTGCTTCTGGCCTCAGACCTGGCTGCTGGTCTGAATTATCCAGCCCAGTGTGGAGCTGAGGGATAGGTGGGCAGGCTCCTGGGGCCTGGGACTGCAAGGAGTCGGGGGGACAGTGGACGGAGCCCTGGATGGGGAAGTAGAGTCATGTGCCCTGAGTCATCTCTTCTCTAACAGAAACACCTGCTCTTCCTACATCTGGGCCTTAAGGGCTTCTGTCCTGTGCCACCTCGAGCCGCTTCTGTGCTCCTATGTGCCACTGCTCTGCCCAAAGCGTGGGGCTCGGAACGGACCGTGGGCAAGGATTCTGCCTCCCTGCACCTGGGCACCCTCTCTCTAGTAATGCAACCCAGTTACAGCATGCTCAGCAGTGAGCTCAAGATGGAGGGGAGTCCTGGCCTCACGTACAGTGGAAACATCGGGGCTCCAAAGCAGGAGGCTGGGTGCTTGTCCCAAGGGTCAGCTCAGACGCAGGGGCACTGCCCACCCCCACCTTTCCTAGTCCCTTCAGCCCCACCCCCTTGCTGCAGGAGTCAGCATTCGCGCGGCTGATCGTACCTTCTAAACCACCAAGTGATTTCAGAGCCGGCAGCTCACGTCCTCAGGACAGCCCGATGAGATGCGTAGGTTTGATCATCCCCATTTCACAGCTAAGAAGATAGGGGCCAGGAAAGGCCCAGTGACTTGTCCGAGATCACAGAACACAAACCAAGGCCTGGAGCTGAGGGCAGAACCCAAGGCTCTTGACTTTGAATCCACAGCTCCTTCTACTTTAAAACCCCGAGCATTTTTCTAGTCTGAAAAAAATGGGGTGCTTTCTAGAACATGAGAGGCTGGGCTCAGGATATGTGCCTGGGGAGCCTTGTGCGTCTGGTGCAGAGCCCTAGGGCTGACACATCCTGGGTATTCTGGAGTGGTTAGTAGACACGCTTGCGCCTTACTAGCCCAGGAGGTCCCCGAGGGAAAAGGGGACTTTTAATCCTTCCACTCCGGCCCCTCCTCTCGAGCCAAGCACAGTGCCTGAGAGAGGAGCCATGCCGAGCAGGCATTACACGGATGCCCGAGGGCCAACACAGAGCAGCTGTGGCTCTGTCCTTGTCGCCCACCTGCCACCATCCTCTCAAGTGCCTCTCCTCTGTTCCCATCTTCTGGGGAGCTCATTTCTACTCTCTCCCTCCTCCCGGTTTCTGGAAGGACTTTGTCCTCCTGCTGTGCCTTGTACTCTTCCCTCAAAGCTTCCTTTTCCCCCAAGTCTCCCCTTTCTGACCCAGAGTCATAAATCCTGAGATGGCTAGGTATGGAGGTGACGGCAGGTGTCATGGGATGGGGCCACTCGGAGCTGCTTTCTGGGCCCCATTGGGGTTCAGTGGCCAGTCTGTCTCTCAGTGTGGGCCAGCCCGGAACAGAAGGAGTCCTGGCCTGCAGCCTCTGCTCCCAACACATGGGGCGAGCTTGCCCAGGGGCAAGGGGTGTGCTCTCTGGAGCAGTCTGTCACTGGAATTCTGGCTTTGTTTCTCTTAGCTCCATAACCTGTTGGGGGAGGGAGTCTGGGTGGCAGGGAAATAAAAATGGGGGGGAGAGAGAAAGTATTTGCCAAACAGAGCCTTGGAGTTTCTCCTCCTGCTTTGGGTCTCCTCAAATATCTGACTTCTGGGGGATTTTTTTCCCCTGAGTATGACTAGGTCAGTGGCTGGGGCTCAGTCTAACTTTTGGCTAGGATGGAGTAAAGTGTTGGGCTGCCTTTATAAAAGTATGGGCAAGTTACTCTACTTCTCTGGGCCTCAGTTTCCCCGTCTGTAAAATGAAGGGGGTGCGTTCTCTGCTCCCTGAAGGCCCCTCCGGCTCTGACATTCCAGATTTCCAGCTCTGGGCAGTCATGGGCTCTGCTTGTCTGTCTCCCTTTGTGGCATCTCAGCAGAGGGTCATGTGCAAGATTCATAAATAAAGGGGTAAATAAATAAATAATGCCTTTTCTTTGTGCAGCGTTGAATAGTTTTCAAAGTGCTTTCTCATCCATTAATTATCTCAATCGAGCCTCGTGCGCACCCTGGGAAGTAAGCAGCCCAGGGATTATGACTCCCACTTTCAGAGCAGGAATGGGAGCTTTGGAGAGGCAAAGTGACTTGCCCAAGGTCACGCTATGATTTAATGTCAGGATGAGAAGAGGTAGAAAAGAAAAGCTGAAAGAGAAAAGAAGGCTGGCGGGGGTGGCAGTGTGGCTGGTCTGGGTGGCAGGGAGCAGAAATAAAAACACGAGAGAAAGAAGGATTTGCCAAAGGCAACCTCAGATCTTTGGAGTTTCTCTCCTGCTTTGGGGCTCCTCAAATTTCTGACTTCTGGGGCATTTTCATCTCTTACTGCGACTCGATCAGTGGCTGGGGTTCAGTCTAACCTTTGGCTAGGAATTAGCAAAATCTTAGGCAGCATTAATAGAGGTATGGTGCTCACAGTAAAGGAGGTGAAAATCTCTGTGTGAGAACCTGGTATCCACTCCTAGGCACTGTGCTTTGAGGTGGACTTGGACGAACTGGAGGTGGGTGGTGAACAGTGAACCCTGAACCATCCGGGGCAGAGTCAAAGGAACTGGACTTGAGGAGGAAAAGCCTGGGGCATTCCAGCCCTGTCTTCATACATTAGAAAAAACTTGGATTTGGCTCCAGGAGGCCCCAGAGGGCAGAAACTGGACTGGTAGGTGGATGGAACGAGGGTCAGTTTTAATTTCAACAGGGAAAGAAGTGGCTAATTGAGGCTGTGAAATGGTCTTGACCAACCCCCTCCCTGCCCCCAGACACCTTGGCTCCTCCGTTTCCTGGCTGTCCTCTCAGGATCTGCGAGAAGCTCTACCCAGGCTGCCCGGATGGGGTAGGCCCTTGCCCTCATCATTCCTTCTAGGTACCGAGCTCCCTGAGGGCTAGGCAGGGCATAGGAGTCCCTGCCTCAGGTGTGGGTTGACAGTTGAGGGGCTTACAGCTCTAAGCAGAAGTCATTCAAGGCTCTGTGCGGGGAAGGCCGGGGAGGGCCGATGTGAACCCCACAGGGCTTGTTTCTGATGAGAGCGCAGGGGGCAGGGGCGATGCAGGATTCAAACACTCCCCTGGGGCCTGGAGCAGCTGGTTGTCTCTGAGACCAGGGTCAATGTGTGGTGGGGGGCAGCGGGGGTCAGGGTGGGGTAGGTGGGCGGGGTGCTGAGACCCCAAGAGGAGATAGGGAACGGGAACTGCAGGTCTGGGGGGCCCAGCACCACCCGTCCAGGCTCAGTCTGGAGCCCGCTGCCCCCTGAGCCAGGTGCTCAACCTCAGACGGCATGAAAACAGGGCACTTGTCATGGGTGTTTGCGAATCCTGAGCTCCCCCCGTGGAGACCACCCTGACCGGGGGCAGGGGTGGATCTTTGAAAGAGTGGGAACCAGACGCCCTGGCTTGTCAGTGGCAATCAGCTCCGCTCTGCTCTCTGTTGGGGTCCGGGCTACCTCGCAGGGAGATAATTCACCCCCAAGGAGCTTTATTGCTCCCACCACCTCTGTCTCAGGGGCTGGAACACAGGGCCCACTGCCTTAACTCCATCGGCCCCCACGGCCCGACTTCTGCAAGGGCAAGTAGCTTCCAGAAGGGTCCTGTCTCTCTCTGATCCAGTTTTTCTCGCTCTTGGTCTTTCTTATTTTCTCACAGCTGTTGCCCTGGGGGCTCCCTGCTTCTTCCCTGCTCTCAGTCCCATAGAAGTGAGGGCCACAGGAGGCAGGGCTAGGACTGAGCGGGAAGGACTGGGAAGATGGGGAGCAGCTAGGGGCTCAGGCCTGGTGTCTTGCTCCCCCTCACCTAGGGGCCTGGCTCAGATTTCGCAAATAAAAATACCAGATGGCCAGTTTATTTGAATCTCATATAAACACAAATAAAAAAATTTTAGCGTAAGTATATCCCATGCAGAATTCAGGATATACTTATACTAAAATTGTAATTGGTGTTCAGTCTAATTGGGTTCTATGTTTTCTCTGGCAGCCCCAGTCTTGGCTCCTCCTTCCTACTGCCTCTGGGAGTGCCTTTGAGCATCTCCCTGGCTGGGAGGGAACGGTCCTCAATCCTAGTCCTAACCACTAGTAATGAGGAACAAAGGCCCCATGTCCCAACAATGGACAGTCGATGATCACTCACGGCCTTTAGGAAGCTTCGGGGTAGCCTCCAGCAATCAAGGATGGTTGTTATCATTGTCTAAGAAAAATACATGTGTGTAAAGCTGTAGGCATCACGTTTAGTGATGCAAGGTTGGCCCAGAGAGGCGACGGGACAGGGGGCAGCAGAACGGGCCTGGGTGGAGGCTTCCAGATTTGTCACAGTGCTCTTCTCATCCCATGCATCTCTCGAAGCAGGGTCAGTGCCCTTTCCTATTTTGCTACACAGTGAAAGCTTTGGTTTGACCCTCAGGCTGCGTACACGTCGGGGTGGCTGATGAGGCCCAAGTGCCCGCTAGTGGGAACTTCGACTTTCTCCAGACACGCCTGATCTTTACCTCGTGCTCATTCTCCTCGTCTGTAATTCTCTTTCTGTTATTTGTGTCCTACCTTGTATCTTACTCATCCTTGAAGACTCTGCTCGGATGTCTTTGCAGCGCCTTCTAACCCCTCCCTGCGCTCCCCTCCCCATGCGCACCAATGGGACTTGGTGACTTCCCTCCTGGCGCCCGAGGGAGGAGGGAGGGATCTCGTCTGTGCTGCGTAGAGCTCTCAGTGCTCTGTGGGGCGGCTGTGTGTCTCTCCCATCCAGCCTCAGGCTCCTCGAGGACTGGACTATGGTGCGTTCAGCCCCCCAGTGCGCGCAGGGGACGCACTGCCGTCCTCAGCCTACACAGCTCAGCTCTAATGTCACCTCTGCACTGAGACCTCCCCGCCCGGCCATTTCAGGAAGATTCTCCGATTCTCTTACTGCACCCTGTGTATTTGCTTCGTGGGAAATCAGGATCTGGAATTTAAATACAAATGTGTTCTCCGTGCATCTGTTTTCTATTTCCACTCTAGAGGACCAGCCCCAGGGCCTGTCTTGACCAGTGCCCAACACCCAGAACACAATCCGGAACACGACATGTGCTCAGTGAAAATGTACTCAGTGAGTGAGGGACTGTAGGTGCCTAAAGGACGTCTATGGCTTCCCTGGGCCAGTACCCATCCTCTCTTCTTCTGGTGGCCACACTGGGATTACCCTTGGTAGAGGCTTCTTCTCCCTCTGTGCGGCTCAGCAGCTCTGATCTCTTCCCCACAGAGCCAGGCCCACAACCCACTCCTGGCCCAGCAGAGCATTCCTCTCCCCGACCGGGGCTGGGCGCCGGGCCAAGCTGTTCCAGGGACAACCAATCCTGGGACACTTGCTGCCAACGTGGTAGGGTATAAACCTGTTGCTGCCAGTGGGAAAGTTGGTCTGGGAATGATGCCCACAGACGGAAGCAGATCCAAGGGATGGAGAGACGAGGATTTCTGGCCACATTGTTGGAACACCTGGATCTAGATGTGCCTGAAGCTGCCCCAGCCTTTCCAGCTACCTGCCAATAAGTTGTCTTTTCTGCTTAAGCTGATTTGAATTGTAATTTACTATTCCAACTAGAATAGTCGTCGTTAATGCAGATTGGAAAAGTATCTTTAATCATCCTTTTATTCTCATCCAGCATCTAACAGGGCCTGGCATGCAGTAGGCACTCAATAAACATTCTGAGTGAATAAATGACTGACTGCAAGCTCTTTAAAGGGATGAATAGTGTCTAATTTACTTTAACTGTTTTTCCTTTTTCTATGCAGACAAATGTTGAGTATACATTATGCATGCCACAAATGTTACTCGATCCCAGTTAGATAGGATTAGTCTCTTCTCTTCCTCCTCCTCTATGAACGTCCTGTTAATAGAGTTCCTGCCTCTTACCCCCACCTCCTCGACGGCTCCTGAGTTCTCATTCTCTTGTTCTTTTTTCAGTTAATAATCACGTTGATTTGCAATCTATCATCCAGAATAGGTCCATGTCCTAGGTCCCCAAATAACTTGGGGGGAAAAGTGAATATTAGTAAGTAAAGTCATAGGTGTTTCCCACATAAGGGCTGATGGAGGCATTCACCCGCCATGCTGCTGATGGAGCTGTTCTGTTACATGCTCCCATCCAGGGAGTGACAGGAACCAGAGCGCCTAGAAAATTCCCCTGGTGTTGCCTCACTCCTCATTTCCTTGGGAAGCGGGACATGATCTCTTGGAAGTGGAGGGTCCTCTTGTCTTCCTTGGATTCTAGTGTTGGAAGTAGACCAGCCATTAGAAAGAGAGCTTGCTTTCATCAAAAATTTCAAAGACATGGAAAAGTAGAGACAATAATATAATAAGCCACCATCTTCTCATCAACCAGTCTCAGTAAACTCCTGGAAAATCTTATTTCCTCTCTACACCGACTCCAGCCCTCCCTCCTACCTCCAATTACTTTGAAGCATATCATTTTTATGGAAATCTTCTAATACCCATTTCTAGATGATAACATTCTTTTATTTATTTATTTATTTATTTATTTATTTATTTATTTATTTATAAAGATCGATTTATTTATTTTGGGGGGAGGGGCAGAGGGAAAGAATCTTTCAAGCGGACTCCCCGCTGAGTGGGGAGCCCGACACGGGGCTCGATCCCACGACCCATGAGATCATGACCTGAGCTGAAACCAAGAATCGGATGCTTAACTGACTGAGCCACCCAGGAGCCCTGATAAGCACTCTTTTAAAACCATAGTACCACTGTCATGCCGTGGTAGGTTGTTATACTGTATAATCCCCAATGAAGCATTCCTGTCGGTGCTTCTACCCTTGTGTAGACTCCGTCTACATTGACTCTGGGCTTGATGATGTGGAACTCTTGGTCAATGGGACAATGACAAACATCATACAGGGCAGAAGCCCAGAAAGCACTTGTCCATTGGGCTTTCTCTTTCTTGCCTCTTACTGTGAATGCTTCTGCCACCACGTGAAGAGCCCAAAGCCTCCTTCAGAATGAGAGACCACGTGGGGCGAGAGAGAGGGCACAACGGCTCTTGTTAAGTCCACACATGAGTGATCCAACTACACTGTGTGGGACAGACTTGAGCCATCCCCACTGACATCTTACCCAACCTGGTGACTCACAGAACCATGCGCGAACAAGACAGTCGTTGATCAAAGCCACGAAGTGTTGGGGTGGCTTGTTACGTGGCAAGAGCTAATTGATGCACACCCAAGACACTGAACTTTAATATCTTAATTTCATCAAATACCCACTTAATGTTGAAATCTCTTTGATTTTCTCATAAACTTATTGTTTTTCCTTTGTTTATTTTTTATCAGGATCCAAGAAGGTCAATATATTTTGATTGATTGATACACCCTCTTGTGTCTCAAAGTCTATGATTTCCACTTATCCAATATATGTATTTCTTTCTCTTAGAACTTATTTTTCAAAGAAACTGGGTCCTTTGTTCCACAGATTACCAAAATCTGAATTTGCTGAGTGCTATGGTGCCATTTAATGGGTTTGGCTGTCCCGAAATTTCCTGCAAACTGGCAGTGAGTTAGATCCGAAAGCTTGATCGGATTAGGCTTGATTTATTTTGGTGTCATGTTCCTCCCCAGGAAGGGTCAATATCCAGGTGTCTTTTGGTCACATGACCCTCTTCCAGATCGACACCCCCATCAGTTTTTCCAGGACGATACCACAGTCACTCGCTCTTCGTTTGTCAGCCATAATGCTTCTATAAAGATATATTTCTCTTCATAAAGTATTCGGTTACAGTGGCACACTTGTGTAAGGAAAAGCAGGGTAAATGCTTGATTCCTTCCTTTTATTTCAGTTTTCTGAGGAATGAGTTTGTTTCTTCGGCATCCTCCGGGGGTGACCAATGAAGTTTATTTCATTTTTTTGAGTATCATTATGAACTCATGGATTTTAAACATTTTGATGTATTTTAATACAGTGTATTGTCCTTATTGGTACTTAAATTGCATCAGCTTTGACCAGGGGGAGTCTATTCAAGTTGGCTCCCGAGTCATTTTGATACAAATCCCGTAATCTTTGATAATGTTTGATAGCTTCCTTGTTTCTGGTATAAAGATGTTGTGGCTTATCTTGTATGTTTTCCTGTGCCGGTCTTAGAATTAGCCTTTTCTCCAAGGATACTCGGTTTCCTTTTGACATAGTTATGCATGAAATTTCACAAGTAGGAAAAGCTTTGATGATTTTTTTCCCCTCCCCTTAGAACAGAAAAGCCAGAAATCTTCAAGGAGGTCAAGTTACTTGGCACACGTAGGTGGCTTTCCCTGAGAGAAGTCTGGAAAATTCTACCAGGTAAGAACATATCATTCTCATGTTTGCAAAAAGCAGTAGTCAAGAGAGATGACAGTTTTTGCTGATCGGCTGATTTCCGTAATGAAGAAGAAATCTTACCTTTGTAAATGAAGGAACAAAAAGGGTGATTTCAGAGCTGGTTGATTCTCAGAAAGGGAGGTGTTCAGAAGCATGACTTGAGGTCTGAGTCCTGCTTTCCCATCCGAGCCCTGGAGAGTAACTGCTTCCCAACCCATTTTGAAGATGCAGTGAGGTGATCACACAGAGACGTGCACTGCTCAGCCTGCCACCTCTCTTGCTTTCCCCATTCTCAAATCCCTCTGTGCCCCCAGAATTTTTCCATCAGGTTCTGCCCCCCAAACTAAAGGAGTGTCCAAAAGCCCTTCCACCTCTCTCGGGGAACAGATAGAGAGACAGAGCGAAGGACTGTGGGACATCTTTGCCCAGAGGCTCTGGGTCCACCAGCTCATACGGCCCCATGTGGGGTCCAGGAGGGCCCAGCGTTTGATCCTGCTGGGACGTGGGCTGTTTCGGGGCCTCCCCGACCTCCTCCTCCCGATGACTATAAAGAAGTTGATGATGCTAGCAATGGTAATTATAGACAACATTGACCGAGCACTTTGCACGGGCCAGGTTCTGTTCGAAGTATTATATATGCGTTTCTATTTATTCGAGCCATTGTCAACTCTCCACTGGCGATAGCTTCCTAACTGGGCTCCCTGCCTTCACCCCTGCCGCTCTACCATCTATTCCTCACAGACTGTCCCGAAAGAACCTTGAAACCATGAGGCAGATCACTCCTCCAAGGCTTGTCGATGGCTCCCTGTCTTACTCTAAATAAAAGATAAAGCACAGATGACCCTCTACCGGCCTCTCACCATCTGGTCCCTCGCTACTTCTCGAGCTCATTTGCACCCTTCCCTCCACTGGAGACACACCGGCCCCCTCACTATTCCTCAGCTCTGGCTGGCACACACGGGCCTCCGAGCCTTCATGCATGCTGTTCCCTCTGTATGCAATGCTCCCTACCCTTCCCCGCTTTCCCGTTCCTCCTGGTCTCTGCCCAAACGCTAGCTCCTCGGTGAGTACCCCTCCCCCCTGCCCTGGTCATTCTGGATAAAATAGCCCCTTTGTGCTGTCAGTTTCCAGCTCCTCTTCTTCATGGCGTTCCCACCACCTACCGGATTATATATTTACTCTCTGTTCCTGTCTCTGTGCCTATCTCGCGAACCTCACGAAACTCTGAATTTTTATGCACACAAGTCAGTAACAGGTACATAAGAGATGAGCAAAAAATATTTGTTCAGCGAACGAATAAATATTAAGTCACTTAATAATCTCAATCACTTTCTGAGGTTAGGTAGGTACTATTATTTTTCCATTTTTGCAGATGAAGAAGCCAGGCTGAAGCTATAACCTACCTTAACCAGCAACCGGCAACTCGCTTAAGATCACAGAACAAGTAAGTGGAGAGATGGAACTGGCTGATCAGGCTGGCAGATGGACACCAGTGCTGAGAACCTCCCTTGCCTCTTTCCTCTCCTCCCCCTCCTCCACCATGGGGGTTTAGAGGGGAGTCCCTTTTCCTCTACACCCTTCTGTGCTTCTGCTTTAAACCCGTGTCTGCCTCTCTGCCCTGGGTTTCAGGTGGGACAAAGTAGAAGGAAACCCGGACCCTTGCCCTCCATGTCTGAGCAGCCAGCTCTGTGTGTGCTCAGACTGTCCCAGCAGGACTCTCCATCCCTGCAGAGACCCGCCTGCTTCAGCCTGTCCACCAAAGACCGCATCGAGGGAAGATGAAAGTAGCGGAAGGGGAGAGGAGGCAGACTTGATCACTTCTTCGCTCACCCTGAAAAAATCTCTCATCTCCATCCCAGAGACAGGAGATGCGCAGGGATGGAGGGAAGGGGGGAGTGGGATTTGCAGCGGGATGGTCTGACGGGGCCAACTTGATGCCACTATTTTAACAGAACTCTGTCAATGAGGCCATGTTAACAATTTCTTTTTGGCTTTTTGTTTTCATTTTCTAAAATATATTTTTTAACTCACACAGAAAAGTTCGTTCTTTGTAGCGTAGAGTTGGACGGGCTTTTCCACTGCAAAGTGTCCTGTCTCCACCATTGTGATCGTAACCCAGAAGAGTTCAGTCACTCCCCTCATTCCCGTGTGTTGGCCTCCTGTGGTCAGCCTCTCCCCGTGAGCCTCTGCTTGGCAATCATTGACATGTGATCCATCCCCGTAATGCCTTTTCCAGAAAGTCATAGAAATGGAAGAAGCATACAGCACACAGCCTTTCGGACCAGGCTTCTCTCACTTAGCAAAATGCATTTGAGATGCATCCGTGGCGTCCTTGCCTGTATCAGTAGGCTCATTTTTATTGCTGAGCAGTATTCCATTGACACTGATACACCACCCTTTGTTATCCGTTCACCCAAGGAAGGCCATTCACATCCATGAGGTTTTGGCAATTAAGTTACAAAGCCACTCTATACGTTCGTATGCAGGTTTCTGGGTGAACGTAAGTTCTCTTTTTCTTGGGGAACTACCTAAAAGTAGGATTCCTAGGTCAAGTGATAATGTATGTTTATCTTGATGAGAAACTGCCAGGATGTCCCCAGAGTGGCTGTAGATTTCATAGGAATGTTCCAATCCTCGTCAGCACGCGCATCGGCAGTTTGAAACATTTTTTAGGCCTGTTAGGAGGCGTACTTTGGCACACGACCAATGATGCGGAACATCTTTTTACGTGCTTACTCGCCGTCCCTAGATCTTCCTCAGCGAAGTGTCCAAATGCCCCTTTACCGAAGTTGTTGCCTCTTACATTCATCTTAGATTGTCATACATCCTAACAACTTTGATCCCTTGCCTGAGGGGCCTGGGGGAGGGCAGTGTTTTAAAGTTGCCACCCAAAATCTTTGCCACAAGTTGAGAAGATGGGGGTGTGTGTGTGGGGGTGTGATCCAGAACTAAGAACCACGGCACCTCTATTCTATTTTTAGTAGCTGTGAAAATTCTTCAAGGCCATCTAGTTCAATCCTACTTCTCTGCTTTTTTCGAAATAAGAAAACAGAGGCCTAGAGAGAAGAAGCATTTGCCCAGATCCCACGACTAGAAGGTACCTGAACTGGATTCAAGATCATAGATGGACTAATTTCATTATGTACAAGTCCTGAGCTCTCTGCACCGTCGACCTACGATGTGGAAGATACTGAAGTTATACATGTGGCCCCATCCCTGGGAACGTTCTGGGGGTAATGCAAGCAGTGCAGGACAATGCTAGAAGACACATGGGAACGTGGCATTTCAGGGTTGCTGATAATATTGGAGGAAATGAAGAGAAAAGATGGAGTTAGTTGAGCAAGGCTTCCTGGAGGAAGGGAATTCTGGGGTCCGGTTTGGAAGGGACACAGAAAGTCCGTGTGCTTGTCACTGTGGCTGTGTGTGCGGGCTCAATCTCATATGGGGTCCTATACCAGGTATACTCACACCGTACGTGCGACAATGGCCATCCTCCTCATCTGGTAACACACACGAGCAACCATAAGGCTCAAAGTGCATTTCTGTTGGTACATTTTGGGCCTATTTTCCATTTTTGCTAATGTCTGAGTATTCTTCCTCGCTCTCATGTCCGCGGCCTCAGGTGGGGAGCAGCGAGGTGACCCTCCTACAGCCCACACTGCGGCTGCCAGCACTGCAGTCCAGGGAGCAGGGAGCTTCTCGGATTTGCTTCTAGTTGAAATCAATATTTGCTGAGAAGAATGCATCTTAATTTCAACGGCCAGTTCTCCGGGCGAGAATTGCTCTAAAACAAACCTCCAAACCCGCAGACTTAATGCATCCTAGTTCAGTTGTTTAGTAAATCTTGCTGTATGGAGAAAAATCCATTAGCTGACAGGGGCAGGGATGGGGTGGTGGCCCCGGGAGAGAGCACGAAGGCCCCAGCGAAGCCTGGGCAGCAGCGATGGGACCCGGAGCATGCGGACCCAAGTGAGGCATCAGCCCCGTCCCCGGTCCCCAGCCCAGGACTTCCCCAGCCTGCTGCAAGCCGGGAGACACAGCCAGTGTGTCACTGCCAGAATGAATGGGAAGTCGAATGAGACCCCTATCCCCAGTGCCTGCCTGGGGAAGTGTTTTCTAATTGCCAACTGTCCCATTCTAAATCTACAAGGAGGCTATCGATTTTCTTTTCAGCAGGACTGGGGGAAAGCAATCATTTACCCCAGAACACAGGCTTTAATGAATCCGCGAAGCATATGAGGTCACCCTGATTACATCTTGCCCTGACAGCCCCGGATGGCTCCGCAGCGCTCAGAAGACTTCCTGAATGAGGAGCTTTTCCAAACCCATGTCCCTCCCGCTCTCCTGGGTCAGGGCATGGCACTGAGCTTTTCTACCTGGATGGCAGGAGGCCTGGGGTGGGTCCCAGTCTCGGACCCCTTGTGGAGAGGCAGCCAGACCAGGCGGGATCAGCTGTGGGCTCCGGAGTCACACTCACCTGCATTCGTCTCCAGCGTTGTCAATTGCCACTTGTGTGTCTAGGCAGCTGCTTTCACCTGCCAGAGGCTCAGTTTCCTCGAGAACCCTTACAGGGCAGAATTGTTGTCAGGAAACAAGTTCATATATCTAAAGGATCAGACATAGAGTCGATAGGCAAGACAAGGTAATGACCACTTGGCACCCCTGTTTCTCCTGTCTGTATAATGGGCTGAATTCTACTTGTTTCACAATGAATTGAGGACCGAGAAGGAAAAGATGAACCTACTATGGCCTGGAAAGCATCCAGAAATGGTGGTGTGGGGGAGGGGGTCCTTCCACGGTCAAAGGCAGGAGATCAGAAATGAATTCAGCAGATAGGAACAAGATCAACCGGCAATGGTGTGGAGAGCAAGTCCCTTTGCCTCAGAAGGGTCCGGTCCCGGACCCTGGCCACAAATGAGGACACTTCATGTTTAGATTTTCTCCTGATCTTCCAGATGGCACAAGGAAAACTCACAGGGGCAGCAACTTGCCTGGGGTCGGCAGACAGCTTGTAACAGTGAGTCTCAAACCCAGGACTACAGATGCCCTGTCCCCAGCTCTTTCTGCGTTGGTAGGTTCTTGCCTTCACCTGCCTCATTTTGAAGTTGGTCCAGGCCACCCAATAGCAGGCAGGAGGCCGCCTGAGTCTGGAAGGGGAGATGGAAGCTGAGGTGGTGTTGATGAAGGGGGAGGAGGGAGCAGGGAGGAAGAGGTATTTTTACCTTGAATTATTTTTATTAAATGTCACAACGGCTTCGCAGCACTCGGGATCCGACTAGACAAATCAATGAAAATAATTATAGTGAACATCCTGCCTTCCCACTCCCCTCCTCCTTCCACCCCCGTGGCTCTCTTGGACTAACAGAGAGGATGGCTAGCTCAGCTTTGCACTCTAGCCCAGAGGGAGCAAAGGCAGCAGCCCCCTCTGACCTCTGCCTCCTCTTTGCTTTGTCTGCAGGCAGCTCAGCCTGACTCAAGGCTTGAATCTTGGAGAGAAGAGCAGCTCCAGCAGCAGCAGGAAAAATGAGCCAGAGGCCAGAGAGAGACAAGCAACTCCTACAGGGATGTAGAAATTGAGAAGAGGGCTTTTATTCTTAGAACCCATTTATGGCTTAGAAATAAACCTTCTAGCAAGCTTTATTTTTCTGGTCAGGTGATAAGATTAGTTGAAACCACACAAATGAAGTAGGAGTTATCCAATCATCTGCCCATCCATCCACCCACCCACCCACCCACCCATCCACCCACCTACCCATCTATCCAACCATCCATCCATCCATCCATCCATCCATCCATCCATCCATCCATCCATCCATTGATATGCCCATCTACCCATTTACTTAGACATCCACCCAGCCCCACCCCTCATCTCTCCATTCATCCATCCACCCACCCATCCAGCAATCTATCCACCCACCATCAACCCATCTACCTACCCACTCATCCATCCACCTACCGTCCATCCATCCACCCACCCACCCACCCATCTATCCACCCATCATTCACCCATCTACTCATCTTTTCATCCAACCATCCATCCATCTCTTTTCAAACATTCAGTGAACATTTACTAAGGATCTACAGAAAATGACATTGTAGTGGAAAGGGCTCAATAGCCCCAATTCCAATCTCACCCTGCCATTTTAGAGTTTGCTGTGTGTGTTGGACCTCTTCCATTTGCTCTCCAGATGCACTGTCCCTGCCTGTGCCTGGGTTGGTAGACCTGCATGGACTGCATCCGTAGGCTCCCTTGCCTCTTGCTTCTAGGTGAGTTCATCCCATGGAGAGCACCAGTGGGAGATGAGAAGGAGGGAGGTGAGCAAGGCTAGGGTTTTTAATTCTCCTTCTTCCTCACTCAACTAAGATCATAGGTCCTGACAGGTGGTTCTCTCCACACAGTCCTTTCTATCCTTGGTTTCTGGGAATCTTTTCTTCAGGTAAAGATTGTGACCTATTGTTATCTGCTCTCAGGTATTTTCATATCCCTTGCCATTTTCCTATGCCTTGTTCAAGGCTTTGCAAACAACCCTTCTATTATACTTTCCTCAGGTTTTTTCGCTTTCAGTTGGCCACTGGCTTCCTACCGGGACCCAGACTGATAAAGATATACTGTGTGACCCTGAATAAAAGATTTTATCTCTTCAAGTCTCAACTTCTCCATGGGTAAAATGGGAGTATAAAATCTACTTTTCAGGAATGTTGTGAGGCTCAGGGAAGATAAGGGCCTTGTCCAAGTTTGCATGGCTGTCTAAGTGACAGAGCTGAGAAGTGAAAACTGAGATATCTGGAACACAGTCCTATCTCCTCATTATCTCCTAGGATCTATCTCCTAGATCTCCTAGGATCTCTTCGGTCTTGGGTGGTGGCGTTGGGCATTGTAGGGTTGGGGGCGATGCAAGGTCACATTAATGGATCCTCCTGGCTAGGCTGGCATTGGTATCTTGCACTCATCACTCAGGTGGCGGCTTGATGTCCTGAGAAGGGGAAGCAGCATCCGTCTTCCTGCTTCTGTAGGGAAAGTCTACCAGAGAGCCTGAGCTGTCAATTCCATTCAATAGCAGCATTTCAGAAAAGGATGCCCTGGTGTTGGCTGACAAGGTCAACGAAGTGCTGGCAAAAAAGGAAAGGGTATTTGTTGAGAGACCTCCATGTGCCAGGCACCTTACAAATAAATTCTCCCATCTAATCTCTCAGTAGTATATATCCTTAGACTTCAGGTGAGGAAACTGAGGCATAAAATGATTAAATCTCATGCAAGGTTCCTCCGGTCAGGGATGGGGTAGGTGCGGGACACCTCACAGTCTACCTGCCACTTTTCCTACGAGGCTAGGATAAACAGAAGGAAACAATAAGCTGTTTTATTTGCTCAGCAATTTATATTTCTTTCTGCATCTTCTGGGCCTCTGGCCCATCAATTATCTTTTCCCTCTCTTCTGCCTCTTCAAGCCTGAACCCTTTCTTGGCTCCTTCTCCTCCGCACAAGAATGTGTTTAAGTCTTCTGTGTCCAGCCCCGCTTTCTCTACTGGTCACCTCCCTTTCTTAGACCTACCCCGATTCCTCACCTGCCGGTTGCCAGTTTCAACAGGAACTATCTCGTTTCATCTTCTCCAGCTTCATTCATTCAGCGCATGTTGTTGGGTCCCTACTATGTACCAGGCGTGATTGTAGGTGCTAGGGACAAAGTGGTGAACGGAACAGAAAACCAAATCCTGGCCTTCGTGGAGTTCCCATTCTTGTTGGGTTGGGGTGACAGACCGCAAGCAGGTACAGCAGCTCTTGCAGCTCTAACCGGCTCGCCTGGTCATGTGACTCCCTGAACCAATTTTTCTTGGGACTTGGGTGAGAGCTGTCCGTCCTCTTCCCTTTCCCAACTGTGGAAACCGACCTGCCCCTTAGCGCATGTCCTCGGTCCCCACATCCCTCACTCAACCCCTCCCTGGCTTCAACCAACTCCACCCCCATGACTCTTGGATTCCTGACTCAGCCCAGCCATTGCTTCTGTGCCCGACATGTGTGTTTCCGCTGCCTTCTTGACTCTTCCATATGGGTGCCTCACCTCAAGCACCCCTTGACCACAACACATCTTTAGCTGAGTATTCCCTTGCTCCCCCAATTCCGCTCCTTACTCTGTATTCCCAGGCATGCATGCCAGACTCCTGGTCCTCATCTTCTGGACCCCCCTGCTGCTGCTCTTCCAAGACCCAATGTCTGCCAAGCCCATTCCTCCCTCCCCACCTCCAGCACCATGACCCCATTCCACCACTCATGTGGATCACCGCGGCCGCCTTCTCGTGCATCTCTGCTTCTACACACACACACACCTTCACAGCCCCGGCCTCTAGGGGTGTGGTCTACCATACACACCTGCTTCGGAGAGCTTCCTGCCAGAATTACCCAGTGGCCTCCAGGTGCTTCCAGACACTAACTCCTATTTCCAGCCTCACCCACCAGGCCCTCTCTTAGGCACATCAACACCTAGCAGTTCCAAGCCCCGTACTGCCCCCCAGATCCTTTAGTGTTTCCATGTCTCTGTGGCTTCGTTCTAGTGGCTTCTCCGCCCTGGGACCGCTCCCCTGATGGTGCCTGATAAACATCTTCTCTTCCTACAAGATCTCACCTGAAGCCCACCTTGTTTAACAGACCTGGCTCGGGCTTCCAGGGGGAGTTATCAGCTTCCTCCTCCATAGTTCCGAAACCCTGTGTTTCTACCTCTATTTCCTTCCCAGAGGTCAATTTGTGCCAGACATTGTGCTGTGCTACGTTTCTCATTCCAGTCCTCGAAACGACTCCAGGGGTAGCTCATCCTTTTCCCATTTGGAGGTGGGACAGCTGAGGCTGAGGGAGGTTGAGCTGTTTGCCCCAGATCTTAGAGCACTCAAGGGCTGGAGGCAAAGCTAGAGACCAGGCCTTTGGGATTTAGAGCCTCTCAGCCAGGTAGCTTTTCCTTTGATAACCCATCAGGGTCTTTTGTTTGTGTTTCCTCCCCCACTAAATTCCTCAAGAGCAAGGGCCATGCCTTTCTTTCCTTCCTCTTCTCTATCCCAACTGCCTAGCACAGTACTTGGCGTGTGCCAGGAACCCACGGGGTGTGTGTTACAGGGATGTGTGCACATATAATGAGGGACTCCAGACGCCTTCCCTGTCCACGGTCTCAGGGAATCCTCATAGCCACACTGAAAACGGCCTTTCACATCTTGCTTTCACAGCTCCGGAACCTGAGGCATTCCTGAGGCTAGGGGAAAAGCCAGAGAGGCAGTTTTCTTGTTTCTCTGGATTTGAGAAATCCCACACTTAGAGCTTCAGGGTTGGGCTAGGACAGTTCCAGCAGAGACTCGCCAAGACACAGGAAGTTCTCTGAGTGGATGAAGTGCTGTTTCCAGAGCTAATAAAGCCAAGGTTCTTGCTGCATTCTCCAAGGGACAGAAATGAAGAGTGCAGTTGTGGCCCTCATTGGCTCCAGGTGAACAGCGAGCCCAAGGTCAGTCCCACCGGGGTGTGATTTGCCCCCACAAATATCCGCTGAGCGCTGATGGTGTACGTGGCACTGTCTAGGCCTGGCCAAGTTGCTGAGTTAATACCGCCGCCTGATTGTAACATCAAGGGAAATGAACTCTTCAAAAAAAAAAAAAAAAGCAAGCAAAATATGCTGCTGCAAGTAAGGGGAAAAAAGGATCATTGTGGATGCATTTTAAGTATATCTGACACTGTGTATAATATATTTTCAATGCCACGCAACTTGTTAGCTTCCTAATATGTGTATTCTGGGATGTTTGCAAATATGTTACAGAGTTGGGCAAACAGCTCGGCAGGCATGCTGGAGAGGCTGCTCCCATCGTAAGCCGATGTTTAGTCTGTGGCTTTGAAACTCTCTACTGCCCCCGTTAACCCAGGCCTGGTTTGGTGACCCCCAGAGCACCTCGTCTCACAGGCATGCCTTCTATCACTGGGGGGACAGAATGTCAATGGATCTGTCGGCGCAGCTCAGCCCCCAGTGGAGGCTGCAGCCCCACAGTCAGGCTGTCCTAAAATCCTTCAGCACCAAGGCTAAAGGAGCATCAAGTCCGATTGCCCATTTTACAGCAGGGTAAATTGAGGCCCAGCTAGGAAAGGCAATAGCTTAGAGTCACTGGGGCAAGGTGAGGACCAGAGTAGGGCTAGATCCAGGCCAGCCACAGCATTCCTGGACATTCTGTTTGGTGATCAGCGTATAGGAGAGAGACAGCATCTGTCCCCAGAACCACACTGTATTTTTGACAGAAGCCAGAACCAGACGTCAGGGAATGAAGGAGGAGACAGCATCCATTTCTCAGGGCTCTGGGCAGAATAAAAGCCCCTGTCCTTGTCTCCATTCTCCTCCTGGCTGGCACCTTGCCTTCCGGAGCAAAAGGTGTAGGCCCCAGCTGCCAGCCACGGGGCCTGCTGGGATGAGACCTGGAAGCCTGGCGGGGGCAGGCACTGTCCTTAGCTCCTCTCTCTGGCTGACTTGCTGTCCTCTGGCCTAAGGAACAGAGCCTGGACAACTCACCCAGCTAAAGGAAATCCCCACTCAACTGGGTTTTCATAATCTGCCTGCAGATCTTGCCTGGTTAACCCGGTGGGTCATTTTAATTTTCCAGAAGCTTTTCGACTTCCCTTGGATCCTTAATCAGATAAGGGGATCTGTGTATGTTTGTCTGCTTGCGCGCACGGGCTCCCTTGACTCTCAGCCCACACTCCTCCCTCCCTCTCTCCCTCCCATGAGCGCGAGCGCTCTCTCTTCCCCTCTGTCTCCATAATCACTTCCCATCTCTTCCAGAATGCTTAATGGAGTCTGGTGATGGGAGGAAGGACGAGCGCATTTCCAAAAGGGGAGCCAGCCGTCACCCCTGTCCTCCCTGTTCCCCTTGCCTCTTTTCCCATTATTCTGGAGGTCGAATTGGCAAAGTGTTTTCTCGGAGGAGGGATAGGAACTTCTTTCCCCCGTGCCTTTGCTCCCCTCTGGAAGGGTGCTTCTCCCCCCGCCCCCTGCTCTGTTGTCACTGGGTTCCCACAGTGCTGTCTGAGCCCAGTGCTGCCCCCGGTCTCCAGCCAGCTCTGGCAGAGGGGAACGTAAGTGGAAAGATGCATAATTGGACGAGGAGGGATGCCGGTGGCTGGCGGGTGCATGGCAATGCCCAGGGAGAGAGAGCCTGATAGGACTCCTCTAATAGCTTATCTCCTAATACTTGTTGTTCGGAGCTGTTGTCTTCCCCTCTGAGCCTGTCTGCCTGGCCAAGCGAGGCGCGGCTGGTGTCGGCAGCCTCTCCCTGCCGAGCGCGCTCTGCTCCCTTCTGCCATGGAGGGCTCAGCATCCCTCCTGTTAGGGGGCATCCTTCTCAGGACCGGGAGCTAAGGGGACTTTCTTGGCAGATCTTTTCCTGGGACCCAGCCGTCTTTGTTCCTCTGTTGGAACACTGTTGTTCCAAGCCTGGCATGGTGCTTGGCACACAGTAGGCACTTAATAAATGTTGGCTGTTCTGAACTTAATTATCTGTTGATGGCATTGGGCTGGACCTGATCACCCATGGTCGTTTCCAGCCCTCAGGGCTATGGCTCTTATGCAGGATAGATGCCTATCTCAGCACAGCACATGGGCTATTCGGGGCACTGCTGGGAACCTGGGGTGTTCAAAGCCCCGGCTCTGTCTCAGGAGCTCACCTCATGGGTAAAGTCATAGGTGAGAGTGCCAGGGGCTGTTCAGCATGGATCGGCACTTGCCCTGTGTTTTCCGGAATGCGATGATACCCACACTCAAAGGGCCCTTGGAGAATCATCTTGCCTTAACTCACTGTTTATCCATCACGTACCGAAAGCCCCAGGATGACTTGCCCAGGGCCTCACATCCAACAGAAAGAGTTAAGAGGCACACTGGGGGTGGATGACCCCTGGTACAGTGCTCTCTCTATAACAGCAAGTTGCAGAAGAGTTAAGACCTGGACACAGGAGATGTACTTGGCTACGAAGCTGAGTCAGTCATAGGTGGGTACTTGGGACCTACATAACGTCCCCTAAGGATTCAGGGAAAGAAGGCACATCCCAGCCTTTGTGGCCTTTCATCTTTAATGGTTTGTCCATTCCTTTGTTCATTCCTTCATTCCTTCATCCAATGAAGATTTCATTAGCCCCTTCTTTACGCCAAGTACAGGGAGTTAACTAGACTGAGTCCTTGCTGGACGGGAGCTGCATTCTGACTTCAGGTCGGCTAGTCCTGGTTCCCCACCGTGGCTCTGCATCTCCGGCCTTGCTCTCTGAGGATCCTGGCTGCCCTCCAGATAATGTGCTGCCTCTATCAGCGACCGGGAGGCCTGTCCCTGCTTTATGCATGGAGCCCAGGCCCTTCGCCCAGTGTGGAGCATATCCCAGCTGCCTGGTATGGGCACACCCCCTCCCCACAGCCACGGATGCCAGCAGTGTGCTCCTGGATCACTGGAGCCCCTGACCTTTCTGTGGCCTCAGTTGTGCCCAGAGCAGGATGCTCTTTGTCCCCAGGGAGAGGGGAACGTGAGGGAACACTCAGATGAACTGCTAGTCAGGCTCTAACCTTGGGCCCTGGCTGTTACCTGCTTTGTGATCAATGGCCTACCTGGTATCTCTGTTGGAAAGCCACTTCCTCTGGGATAAGGGTTCTTCTAGGAGGGGAGCGCCGTTTCCACAGCTGTCTGCCAGTTCCTGCTGCCACAGGGCCCCATCCTTGCCTGCCCAGAGCTCCTCACTTGACCTGCTCCCGCTGGTCGGCCTGGACCTCCTTCCATGGAGGCGGCGGCCCTGCGTGCTCTCTGATTGCAGCCATCCGTGGTCTGGCACGCACGACTGTGACCCAGAGCCAGAGGGACAAAGCCACCTCCCCAGGCATCTTCACGCATGTCAGCAATGTCAAGTCCAGGTAAGTAGGCAGGACGAAGCGGACTGACACTTAGCAGGTCAAGAAGTACCTTCCTGTCCCGGGAGCTGAAGCCACGTCCATGGTTACCCTGGAGGGTGGTCGCACTCTGGCTGATGGCTTGTCTCTCCCTGGGAGTCTGGGGTTGGGCTGGAGTCTCTGCTGCCTATTTTGGGGCCGTGGGCAAAGGTGCCTGGGGGGTAATAGGCAGTCCTATTAGCATTGCCTCTCCCCAGCCTCCCTCCTCCCTGCCCCATGTTCACTCTGCTTCCATTATTGGTGGGTGAAGTGGAAAATAACCTGGCTCTTAGGGGAATGCACGTCTCTGCTCCTTTCTCTGGCTGCTAATGGACCCAGCAGCTGTCCCCAGCCATGTGTGGCTGCCCTGACCCTCTGAGACTGGGGGGTAGAGACCAGCCTGGGGAAAGGACTTTGCTCAGTTCTGTTTCCCAGGGGGCACGGAGCTGACATCATACGGGGAGCGCTGAGAAACGGCAATTGATTCGGAGGTGGAGCCTTGAGCGGAATAATCACAGCTTTCATTGACTGAGGGCCTCCTGTGAGTCGGGCAAATGCAAGTTGCTCAGTTGCTTTATCTCATTTAATCCTCTCACCAAGCCTGGGCGATATGTAGGGGCTTGCTATCATCTTCCTTTGTGGGGACCGAGGCTCAGAGAGGTTAAGTAACTTGCTTATTATAGTCACGCAGCTAGAAAGAGGCAGAGCTGGGGTCTGGACCAGACCTCCCTGACTCCGAAGTTCTCTGCTCACGCTGCAGGAGGGCTCTGAGAGCCCGCAGTGTGTCATAGCGTCTAAAGCACCGCGCACCTGCTTCGGCCTTGGGTGGGTCAGGAAAACAGCAGCACTGCCTCCCTGAAGGGCCCTTCTTCCCCGGGGAGGAGGCTTCCGGGGCCGCCTGAGACATCAGAGCCGGAGACACAGCTGGAATCCTGGCCGAGGGACCATGTGGGTCATGCTCCGAAAGTCAGGAGTGCGTATCACACCCTTTGAATGACCCTTAAAGGCACTTTGGCCTTTTGTTTATGGTGGTTCTACACAAATCGTGTGTCTGTGTCTTACCTTGGCTGAGTTGCCCACCTGTGAGGGGCTCAAGAAATCCGCCTCTGGAAGGACCCCCAGGGATCAGCCCCACACGCCGAATGGTGAGGTGAGATGAGGTTGCACATGTCCTTGGAGGTGGACAGTGGAAGTTCCGGGGCCAGCCAGAGCATGGAAGAGGAAGAGGGTGAGGCACGGGGAGCAGCCTAAGGCCGTGGTGTCCTGCAGGGAGCCCAAGGCCAACTCGGCACTGCAGGGCTCTTGGCAGGGGCTCAGGGTGGCTGCTTGAAGGGGCTTCATGGGCATGACACCCCGCACATAGTAGGCGCTCAATAAATTCTTGGGTCAAGAATGAATGGGCTCCCTCCAGAGGACTTGCTACTCTAACTTGGGAACACCCCTTGTGTCAAAAGGAACCGAGTGCTCTTTTCTGAGCATCTGCCATATGTCAGGCTATCTCAGCCAGTCTGGGCGTTTTGCAAAGTGGGACGTTCGCACCTCCACATGGGCTCAAGAACAGCCCCGCTGCCTGCGGAAGGGCCAGTCCCCATCCTTTTCCCAGTTCTCCTTTGAGCCAGGAGGAGTCCGTGCTCCCTCTCCAGCTTTAGCTCCGCTCGTTCCAATCGTCCACTTTTTTGACCGTGCCATGGTGGTGCTGCTTTTGAAGCCACATCCATTCCCTGGGGGGGAGAGTCCCCGGCAGCGAGGCGCAGGCTGGTACGTCCTGTGTGCTCCCCGTAGCCCCTGCGCCTGCATCTCGGAGGCTCTGCGGAATTGCAGGGAGACCAGGGACTCTGGGAGCTGGGACCTCTGCTGAAGTCCTGGCTGCCTGGCGTGCTGCTTTGTTGTGCGGTCTTAGACAAGCTGTGCCCCACTCCGGAGCTGGGTTTCTGATGCTGATAGGCGATAGAAGTCGGAGAAGGGCTCAGTGCCTCTCCCATCTGGCCCTGCATCTCGGTTCTGCTCTGTGTTTTCCTCTCCTCACTACCAGGCAGTTCATTGCATGGGATTTGTGACCCCTGGCTCCACCACACTCTGGCTCTGTGACATTGGGCACGTTATTAACCTCTTTGAGCCTCAATTTCCTCATCCATAAATGAATACCCACCCTGTGGGCTGTCCTGGGGATTAAATGAGATAATGCATGTAATCAGGGAAGGTGCTCAGTTCAGGGCCTGGTGCAGGGTAGGTGCTCGGAAGAGACCCCGCTGATGTTTCTTGGTCCTCCTCCCCCGTGTTGCCCCCACCATCATCATCTTCATGTGGAGGCAGGACAGGGATCCCTGCTGCCACCTCTCTCAGCTCCCCGCAGAGACAGAGACAGCAGCCCCAGCAGAGAGGGGGGATGGATGGGCCCCCAGGGCTGGTTCTGTTCACTTGGAAGAAGCCCCCCTGCTTCTGCTCTGCCTCACTCTTCCCAACCATCGGTGTGTTTCACCCACTTTAAATTCCACCGTCATTTGGTTTGATCTCGGCCAACCCCATCTCCTGGAACAGGGGCAGAAGGACTGTCTGTCTCCAAGTTCTAGGACGGGGAAGGAGGATGGCCAAGGAGAAAGCAGTATAGATGGGCCCGGAATACCAATCACGTCCAGCCCAGGAAGTGGTCCTGGGGCAGGGGCTGGTACAGGAGAAGAGCGGCCGGGAAAGGCCTGCTGGCCATGCTGCAGCCATGGACCTGGAAGGCTGGGAGGATTGCCTTGCTCCCCTGTTCTGAGAGGTGGACAGGTGGGACCAGACGATCTCGAAGGTCTGTTTCAGCAGTGGCATTCTCGGGTCCTATGCCCTGCTGACCGACGCTGCCTGCCTCCTTCAATGGCCTTTCTTCCTACCTCATCCCAGGCTTGCCATCCCCAAGAGCCCCAGGCTTATAATTCAGGATTCCCTGCAAACTCTGTTAGCAACTGTCCTACACCACTCAGACGCCTCCGGGCATCCTTCGACAGTCTGTGGATGCTTGGGGGATGACAGCCGGGCGTCTGGAGATCAGGAGAGCCATACTGCACGGTGGAAAGAGCTTCCAACAGAGGCCTGGGTTCTGGTTCCTGGATGTTAGTTCCCTGGATGACCCAGGAGGAGTCACTGCCCCTGTCTGGGCCTCGGTTTCCCCATCTGTGAAATGGGAGAGTCGGGCTTGTTGACTCCTGAAAAACTTTCAGCTCTATTTATCTAGGTCTCTGCACTCCTTAGAGACCTCAGGCTATGGCCATGGTGGGGCTGCCTAGGTTCCCAGCTGCCTCTGGACCCCCTTCCTCCTCCTGGACTCCAAGAGCCTTCTCTGCAGAGTAAGGTCATTACCCTTTGTCTTCCCGCCCCGCCCCCTTCTCCCTGCCTCCCCATTCTCTAATATTTGTGCGTGTCCTGCTGTGTTGGACCCGGGGGTGTGGTTACGGACACAAAGGTGGGCACAGATCTCCCCTCAGAGGCACTCCTTCTGGTGCAGGCAGGTCCACAAGCACGTGCCCACAGCACAGTTTGGGAGGAGGGATATATGCTGGAGGCTAGAGGCCACGGAGGAAGAGACAGGGCTGGAGGGAGGCCACTGGGAGTCTTCACAGAAGAGGCACCAGAAGTGGGTCTTGAAGGTTGAGCGAGAAAACTCCCTGCTCACGAGGGAGAGCGCGTAGGACATCTGGGCATGACGAGGAGCACGTGTAAAGCAGGGAGGTCTTCGGGACACGAGGCATGTCTAGGCAAGGTGGTTCTGGATGGTTGGGGTGTAGACTGTGTCCAGTGTGGGGAAGTGAGGAACGCTGAGCTACGGATAAGCCAGAAGGGAAGGTCTGGCCCCGATCAGGGAGGACTTGGGACTTTATCTGTTGGTTATGAGCCACGCGTCTGTGAACAATCATGGTGATAATAATGGCTAGCCCACACAGCACTCAACCTATTTCAGACGCTGTTCTAAGCGTGCAGTGCGTGTTCCATTTTCTCCTCCCTGAAGCCCTAGGAGATATATACTAGTAGCCTCTCCATTTGCCAAATGAGGAAACTGAGGCATGGAGCAGTTGAGTTATTGCTGAAGGTTACACAGCTGAAAGTGACAGGGGTTCAGATTCAGAGCCTGTGCTCCAAGCCATCAATGCATGGGGGGCGGGAGTGGGATGCAGCCCCAGAGGGTGCTGGCTGCCCCAGGGGCTGAGGGTTTCCTCACCAGGCTGGGCCCTCCTTCCAGGCTGGACCACTGGTCACCACTTACCCACTCCCTTGGGCAAACAGGTGAGGCATGGCAGCCAGGAGCTGGGTGTGGGGGGATCATCTGTGCCCAGCTCCGAACACCTGCCTCCATTTTGATCTGATTACTCCCATCTTCTCTCTGCTGGCAGGAGACAGCACCTGCTTTCCACCATCTTAATCAAGCTGCATTTTGTTTTTATTTACTTAGCGCCCAGATGGGAAGAAGTGTATCCGGTGCACAAATGAGGAGTGGCGGGTGAAGAGGTGGGGTGGTACTTGCGAAGCCTCACTTTCTGAGCCAGGGAAAGCCTTGGCCACTGGCAGGTACACCCGTGAACCCCTAAGACCTCAGGACTCCCTGCTGACTTCCTGCCCCAGCCAGGCTGGTCCACATTCCCTGTTCCCCCGGTAAGCCTCTCCTGGATTTCAGCCGGAGTTCGAATCCTCCCTTCGCTGTTTGGCAGCTCTGAGACCTTGGTTGAGATACTTCATCCCATGGGGCCTCAGTCTTCTCATCTGTCACATGTGGTTAGTAATACTCACCTTTCAGAATGAATGTGATATAGGGGCGCCTGGGCAACTCAGTTGGTTACGTGGCTGACTTCGGCTCAGGTCATGATCTCAGGGTCCTGGGATCGAGCCCTGCATGGAGCCCCGAGTCCAGCCCCACTTAGCAGGGAGTCTGCTTGACACTCTGCCCCTCCCCCTGCTTGTGTTCTCTCTATCGCAAATAAATAAATAAATAAAATCTTTTTTAAAAAAAGAATGTGATATAAGCGATATTCCACCAAGCCTGGAACCTGGGATCAGCACATAGTAGGTGTGTAAGCACTTTCTCCATGTTTTCTGTTATGCCCCCCAAGTTCCTATGAGGTCTGTACCATTGGCATCCCCATTTTCCAGATGAGGAAGCGGAGGCACGGAGGGGTGAAGTGACTTGCCTAAGGTCAGGTGACAAAGGCTTCCTGTGCACCTGTCTCTCCTGTCTGGGCCATCCTTCTGCACTTGTCTTGCCCTCATCCAAACTGGGTTGCTTGCTGATCCCATTTCCCTGGTACTGTTCCTTTGCTCATATGATCTCCTCTGCCTGGCTCCACACTTTAAGATCTGTCTGTAATGCTGTCCCCTTCAGAAAGCCTTTCCTGATTTGTTAACAGAATAGAATTTCTCTCCCTGCTCTGAACTCGTGTCTTGCTCGGATTTTAAATCCGAGGGTTTGGGCTCAAACCCTAGCTCTGCTCCCTAACTGCATGCAGGGTGTGACCACAGGAGAGTCACCTGGTCTGGATCCTGCACTCACCTTTGTCTGTGAGGCCTCGGATGTTTGATGGAAGCGAGCCTGTTTCCTCTCCGTTATTATGAGCAGAAATGCTCGCCAAGTGCCCAGCACCATTAGAAACGGCACCTGGATTCTGGAGCCAGACTGCCTGGGCTCAAATCCCAGCTCGGCCGCTGAGGATCCAGATGACCTTGGCAAAAGTTACTCAACCTTTCCATGCCTCAGTGTCCCCATCTGTGACATGGAGATGCTGGTAATGATACCTAACCCACAGCATTGTTGTGAGGGTGCAGTGAGATAACACATGCAGAACATTTAGAAAAAGCCTGGAACTTAGAGCACTGTAAGCATTGGATGGCTCCAATATCTCAGGATTGCTTGGGGATTAATTGAGATGGTGAAAGTGCTTTGTAAATTTCCAGCTCTGGACCAACACAAGGTATCGATTTTTCTCCTTCTGCCTTGGACTTGTGCCATGTGTGCCTGGCCTCATCCCTCTCAAGGGGCAGGGATCAAGCCCCATGGTGTGTGTCCCTCTGGAGGCTTTGTGCTAAGTCCTGCGCTCAGTAAGCATGAATCAGGTGCCCTGCTTGGGCAGGCAGCCCTGCCTCGGTTTCCCTAAGAGCCCCAGCAACCCCCCCCCCACACCGCCGCCGGGAGCTGAGGTGAGCAGTTAGCCTCCTGGCTGGACCCCAGCCTGCTGTTTGGGGGCTCCCTGTCAGCATTGCTGAGAATGCCTGCTGTGCACCATCCTTCTCGAGGGTTGGGGAGGGTCCATTGCAGAGTCGAGGCCTGCCTGGAAGGAGACAGGAGGAAATCTCTCAAGACCCACCCTCCCTGCTCTGACTTGCCGAGAATCCAGCCCTACTAGGGACCCAGAGACCCTCAGCTTGGCCCCTCCAGCTGGGGGCTCCCCTCAGGGCCCCCTAGACAGGGGCAGGTGCTTTGCAGAGGCAATGGAAGGAGAGGTGAGTGTGGGAGAGAGGATCCCCCCTCCTTCTGCTGTTGGCATTTACTGTTCCAACAGGTCAGTGAGCTGCGGAGCTAATTCAGAGCAGCAGCTGTGCGCTTGGCCAGCCTGTGTTACTCCGCCGTCAGGGGGCTAAACTGGAGCCATAGCACTGGCTCACTCATCTTGGAGGCTGAGGGCAGGGCAGAGCCTGAGAGAAGCCCCTGTGGTCACCTGCTCCAGGGAGGCAGGCAGACTCTTGCTACTGTTGGGGAGACCTACACATTGGGGTTCAAATCCCAGCTGTCATTTAGCAGCATGGGGACCAGGGCAGGTGCCTTCATCTCTCTGAGCCTCAACTTCCTTATCTGTAAAATGGGCACAATAACAGCGCCTACTTTATAAGACTCTTGGAAGGATTTTAACAGATCAGCATGGAAAGCACCAGCCAGTGTGTGGGGAGCAGTGGGCATCTGCCTATCACTCTGGCTGAGTGATGGTAGGTAAGACAGATGCCTCTGTACAAAGTGCCTCAGTTGGGTGATTCAGATGATGAGGGACTTAATGTTTCCATCTGGGTAGATGACATGGAGATGTGTTGCAGGATTATTCTCACTTTGTTTTCACAATTTCTTCCCCAACACTGTGTTACGCCAGGTTGGGGGCCAGTGCTGAAATCACGTTAAGACAACTTGAACAAGACACAGCCCCTCCTTCCCTCAAGGAGCTCAGCTCCATCCCCAGCCCCCACCCCAATCTGGTTGGTTGGGAATATGGAACCATGGGATTAACAGAGAAGCCAAGGGAGCAGAGCGTAGCAGGGCAGAGGGAGGGAGAAACTTGCTCTGATGGGGCTCAGGGCATCCTTGAGGGGGTGACATATGCAGGGCACAGGATAGGGCAAGCACATGCCCAAAGTGGGTGGGGTGATCCTGGAGTGGAGAGAGAGTGAGTCTGCAGTTTTCCTGGGGCCAGACCATGGAGGGCCTTGAAGGCCGAACCTAGGACCCAGGCCGTTACTCCCCCAGCAGCAGGAAAAGACCATCTGATGTGGCCACCTCACCCCAGAAGGTGGGCTATGGCTCAATGTGTGTTGCACCGTGAGGAGAGTATGCTCCTGGTTTGCAGAACTTGACAGTCCATAGCTGCTGTGGGGCTGCTGGATGAGGGGGGCTTCCTCACGCTCGGAGAAGATTCCCCACAACACAAAAGGCTGTGTGGAAATGTCCTTCACAGAACAAATTTTCTTGGTGTCTTTTTTTTTTTTTTAAAGGAAATATACTTGTTTAAAAGATGTGCCATACCTCTTCATTGAGCTCCTGGTCATAGTTTCTTTCTCATTTCAAAAAAAAATTTAATTGTGGTTAATACACAACATAAGATTTCCCCTCTTAGCGACTTTGAAGCGTGTGGTTTAGGAGAGCTAAGTCCGTTCGCGTGGTTGGGAAACCAATCTCTAGAACTGTGTCATCTTGAAAACTGAAACTCTGTATCCATTTAAAAAAAAAACAAAACACCTTCTGTGTGTGCTTTGCCCCCACCTCTGGAAATTACCACGCTACCACTCTGTCTCTGAATTTGACTGCCCGGGGCCACAGGTAAGTGGCATCATACTGCATTTGCCCTTTCGTGTCCGGCTTGGCTTCATGGGCCGTCTATGTTGTCGTGCAGGTCAGAATGTCCTTCCTTTTAAGGCTGAATAATATTCCATCGTGCGGACGTACCGCGGCTTGCTTATTCATGCGTCGGTTGAGGGGCACCTAGTTGCGTCTACCTCTTGGCTACCGTCAGCAGTGCTGCCAGGAACACGAGTGTACAAATACCTGCTCGAGTTTCTGCTTGGTTGTTCTTTCATGTCCATATACCCAGAAGTGGAATCACTGGATCAGACAGTAAATTCTATTTTTAATCTTTTAATGAACCGCCATACTATTTCTGGCCATAGGCTCTTAGCCACGGGAGGAAGCTCAGATACCACGCACCCCTGCTTGGAGAGATGGAGAGAGGAGCCCAGCAACGGACCCTTCTTCCTGCTTGCCAGGTGACTCGGGGGCCCGGTCGAGATCAGAAATGGGGTTCTCAGTGAGTGCCTCTGGTACCTTTGCAGGCAGCTCTGGGCACACCTCACGGAGGCATGGTAATTCTGTAGATGGGGACACAGGAGCCTGGAGAGGCAGGGGCCCCTGAAGCCACATGGCTAGCTGGGCAGGTGGGTAGGCAGCCTCCCGGCCCCGAGCGTTCCTGTTCCTTGGGGCTCTGGGAACCTTCCCCATTCGGAGCTTCGGGTCTGAAGGCAGAGCCCTTCCCTCTGGTCTCCAAAGCCCCAGCAGGTTGGGGCTGGATGGTATAGAAAGAGCACAACACAGAGACCCTAGGCCTAGCTGTGTGACCCCAGGCGAGTCACTCTTTTCTTTGTGGGCCTCAATTTACCCTCCTGTAACAGTTGAGAAGGGGCAGAGGAATTCCCAGGACCCTTGTAGCTTTGTTCTTCTCCATCCAAGGCAGCCTCAGTTTCTGGGATGTGCTCACCCGCTCCCTCCGGTGAAGGCAGGACCCCCCTGGCTCCCAGGTTCTCTGCTTTATGGCGGAGGGGCAGATGACAGCCCTGGGGACGAGGAGCACTGCAAAGAGGGTAGATGGGAATGCAGGCATCCAGGCTGCCCAGACAGGAGCACCCCACACCTCTCCTCTATGCCCTCGCCATGACTGCAAAGGCACGGGGCACCCCGGCCCCTGCTGAGCCTCTGCCGTTAGCCTCCAGGGGTCAACGTTGCTGAGGACCAAAGGGGACAGCGGCCCCCAAAACCTTCATCCTCCAGCTCTGGGGAAGGCCCTGCGCCCTTAAGGTCGGCCCATCACCATGAGCTCATTAGCGATGCAATAAGGTTCAATACATGAGTGAGACCAAGAGACGGCTGGGTCTGTAATAAACGTCCCCTCCCGCCCCAGCTGGCTGGCACTGTGGAAACATTAGGGGGTGGCCAATATCACTTACTTATTACTGAGCACTTAGGCAGCTGTTCTGGGCTTCTGCCCAGAGTGCCCTCCTCCCTCTTCCCATCCAGCCGGCCCGTCTCCTTACCCAGGCCGCCTCCTCTCTGCTTCAGCCACTTCTGTCCTAAGCTGCCCCTGCCACCTGAGGGTCGAGCACAAAGGGCAGGCCCGTCGCAGTCGCACAGAGGCGTGTGGGGCTAGCATGGTCGTCGTGACCCCAGTGTCCCGGCTCAGGAAACTGCCTCTCAGGCAGTGTAAGAGACTCACTCAAGGCCACACAGGTGGCATGTGGCAGAGCCAGGGCTGGACCCCAGGCAAGTTCACGGAGTGACCTGAGTCCTTGGGCAGCCTCTCCCGGCCTGCTTGGAGTTGCGCTGGGGAGGAGAAGAAAACCCTAACCTAACCCTAAGGGGGAGTTAGGAGAAGGGGGAGTTCAGGTCCAGTAAGGTCAGTGACTAAATGGGTGTCTGATTTAGAAACCAGCCCTGCTCCTGGGTGATGGAGACCGCAGGCCTGGTCCGGGATTCCGGGACGGACTCTATGCCTGATGGCTGTGTGGCCCTGGCCCAAGCACCCAGCTTCTGTGAGCTGCTGCTGCCCCATCCGTACTCTGGGAGGCAAAACCACGGGAACTGTCCTGTCCCGTGAGACTGTGAGCCCTGTGCCATGAAGGGGGCTGGTTCTGAGGTGCCCTCACCGCTGGTGGTTACTCTTTTACCCGTATCAGTAGAGCAACCATGCTCTCTTCTCAGGAGAAGAGAGAAACTGGAGAGCTGGAATCTTCTGAAGGCAGGCCTGACTCCCCCCCATGCAAATTCTAGAAAAGCTTAGCCTCTGGGCCTCTAACCTCAGGTGGAGGGGACAGCCAATCTGCCCCTCCCCTCCACTGTCTTATTGTCATTGAGGTCAGAGCCAGAGGAGCCTGAAGACCTAATTGGCTAGTCTCTGAGGCCCAGAGAGGGAAAAGGGCAGCGCAAAATCACACAGCAATCAGTGGAGGAGAGGGTCCCTCCAGGTTCCAGGCCCCTTGCCTGTGCTCCTGGTGCCGAGGCTCGACAGAGGACCTGTAGACATCTTTATTTATTTATTTATTTTTAAGATTTTGTTTATTTGAGAGAGGGAGAGAGATCAAGAGTGAGCGAGATGGGCGAATAAGGGGAGAGGCAGAGGGAGAAGCAGACCATGCTAAGCAGGGAGCCCGATGCGGGGCTGGATCCCAGGACCCGAGATCATGACCTGAGCCAAAGGCAGACGCCTAACTGACTGAGCCACCCAGGCGCCCTGGACCTGTAGACATCTTGACCTTCTCCCTGGGTGAACATTTGTAGCAGGGGTCACCAGCAGAGTACCTGCATGCCCTGTGACCTAGGCTGGGAAGAGAGCAGAGGGGGATGGAAGAGGTTCCCAAAGGCCCAGAGAGCTGGCCTTGCTGACCCGAGGGACGGAAGAGGCCCTGCCATTCACCGTGTGCCTGGCAGTGGGCTCAGGACCTGGCCAGGAGTTGGGGATTCGGATCGTGGTGAAGTGATTATCCTGGCCATCTTCTGGTTCCCATTTTCCAGTTGAGAAAACTGAGGCTCGGCAAGGTTGAATGGTTTCCTCAAGGCCACCCTGCTTTGATTCTGCATGGAAACCAGCTCTACAGGCCTCCAGAGGCCCCACCCTTCTCCTGGGACCACGTTACCTTCCCCGTGCGCTTTCAGGCAGGCCCAGGCCCGGGACTCAGGCCCCTGCCACTCTCCTAGGTGGGGCTGTGCTGTCCCTGTTCTCAGTGACCCCTTGCCCTCTGGGCTCTGGTCAGAGCCCGGCCACAATGCCCCCTCCCCCGCCCCGGGCTGCCCCTGGTGAGTGGTGACGTCAGACTTAGCACATTGTCATGCCACGGCCACCCCCCCCTCACCCCCCCCCCCCCCCCCGCCCCGGGCTGCCTCAGCAGCTGCCTGGCTGAATAATTCATCGAAACTTGTTTACTCTTCCTGGCTGTTAGTGACTCTCAAAACCCCACCACAGCCTCCTCCCAGGTCCAGCTGCCCTGGCCTCCACCTCCCCCCTCCAATTTGGCCACCGGAAAACTGCTTCAGGCCTGGGCCGTGTGCACTGGCCATGAATTATTCAGGCCTCATTTGGCTGGAGCTGGGGCGGATATTGGGGCTGGAGGAGAGTCTGGGCCATGCAGTTCGTCCCATTTGGGGCCACGGGGAAGGTGCACGTGGGAGACAGAGAGACCTCCGTTCCCATCGCTATCTGAGCTGAAACCCAAGTCCTGTTGGACCCAGAGTCCTCTGCCAGTTGTGACTCCCAGGGAGCCGCGTGCCTCGGTGAGCGGTCCCTGAGCTTGAAGCGCCGAGACACGCACACGGCTCACCGTCGTGTCTTCTGGGCTGCGGGGATTCACTGGGCCTACATCCATCAGCGAGGGAATGGCACATTCTGTCAGAGGGGCCGAGAACATTGCTCAGGAGTCCGACAGCCTGGGTGTAAATCTGGCTCCATCTACCTCATGGCTGAGTCACCTTGGGCCCGTTCCTTAACCTCCCTGTGCTCAGTGTTTTCATCTATCAAATGGGGATAAGAGTGTCTGCCACGCACAGACTGTCGTGCAGAGCGGACACGATCATACCTCTAACATCCTGGGGTGTGTCGCATGTTCAGCTCACATACCACACCGTGTTTTCATTGCTCGGCTACTTGTTGGCCTTTCCCACCATCCCCAGAGCTTTCTGTAAGAAGAAAATCGTTCTGGGGCGCCTGGGTAGCGCAGTCGTTAAAGCGTCTGCCTTCGGCTCAGGGCGTGATCCCGGCATTCCGGGATCGAGTCCCACATCGGGCTCCTCTGCTGGGAGCCTGCTTCTTCCTCTCTCACTCACCTGCTGTGTTCCCTCTCTCGCTGGCTGTCTCTCTGTCACATAAATAAATAAAATCTTTAAAAAAAAAAAAAAGAAAAAAAAAGAAAATCGTTCTTTTCTCCAAGAACTAGTCTTGAGGTGGCTCCTAGTAGATGCTTGGTAAATGCTTCCCAAATGAACGAATAAATGAATGAGTGAGAAATTGCTCTCCAGAGAGGCAACGGGCTGATTGATGGTGGAGCGGGTCAGCTCCTTACTGCCACGAGCGTTCCACTGGGCCGCAGTTCGCCGGGCATTTCACGGCGAAGATGGATGCCCTGGTTAGAGAGGGGCTTCTCCAGGCTCCTCCCCTCTCATTAAGCTGCAGCAGCTCTCGGGTTTAATGAATCCATATGGGCCGTAGGAGTTGTTGGTGGTAGGGGACGATGAGGATGACGGCAGTAAAAGGTATCGGTCCTCTGATGCGAGGGGGTGTGAGGTAGATGGAAGAAACAGCCAACCCACTGGCCCAGCCTATCACCGACCGTGTTCCTCACAGGCAAGGACTTATGGCTTCTCTGGATTCCTGCTGCCTGGCCCTCAGTAAGCCCTCGGCAGAAGTCTACTACCCTAGTGGGTGTAGGTGTCCCCAGTCCTCAGACAATCGGGCAGACTCAAGGCTTACTGCTTCTCAACCCAGCACACAAGTGCCTCAGTCTGCCCCAAACCAGCTTCAGTGGTCCTTCTCCCTCGTTCTCTGCCTCGGTTTCCCCAGCCGTAGAAATGGTTCTCCCAAGTTGCTCATCTAAACCGACTAGTCCTGGCCCCACTGGGCCTGCCTGGCGGGGCCCCTGGTCATCACGCTTCTGGCAGCCACAGACACGGGGGGGACCACACCCACGAAGTGGAGCGCTGATAAACTATTTTGATATTTCTGTTGCTTTCAGAAAGACAGCTTCCAGGATTCAAGACCAGGTGGTGCTGGTCTTTTTTTGGAGGTGCTAATTAATAATTTAACTTCATATAATGATAATTTTATCTTGTTGCAATTTGTGGATTTATGATTATCTCACCCATCCGGTGTCTGTGCTCAGCACGGAGCGTCTCTCCCGCTGCCTACGGGAGTGTGCTTCTGGGAGAATCTCCCCACGGGGAGAGGGACCGCGAGAGGCACCTGCATGGAAGTTCTCCCAAGCCCGTTTCCTCAGCCCAGCTCCTGGCGTCTGTGGGGTTGGGCAGCTTTCTGCAATCTCTCAAGGGCTGTTTTGCCTGGGAACAAAGGATGGGGCTGGTGACCTTTCAGCTCCACTCATCTTGGTTTCTGTGGAAATGGGGAGCAAGAGGAAGCCCAGAATCAGCCTGTCGCAGTGGGAAGGGCCCTGCGAGAATGTCACAGCTGGCACCACCCTGCCCCCCTCAGTTAGGGGACCTGAGGCTACCATGGGAAGACTTGGCCTGGGGTAATGGGGCAGCCAGTCACGGAGCCGTCCTAGAACCCCGGTCTCCTCTGCCACGCCCAGCTAAGTCCCTCGGCCCTCCAGCATGTCCCTCCTCCAAGAGCTGACCCATCCTTCCTGCCCCTCTCCGGAGCAGAGACTGGCCCTTGGTGGGGGTAGCCCAGGTACATTTTGCATTGGAGGCGAGGGGGGAGCCCTCAGGCCCCCTCCTCCTGTGAGGGTTGGCAACCGGAGTACCCTGACTGCTTTTCTTGCTGGCAGGGGACAGTTGGGGATAAATCCCCCAAAAAGGATTTGTGGGCCTGGCTGGGAATCTCTCCTGAACATAAGCAAAACCCTTTCTCGGCCTCCGGTTCTCCCCGTCAGGTGGCACCCTATTGTCCAGCAGTGAGTGTGGCTTAGATTCACCTCACCTGGAAGAGACGGCAGACCTAGGAGCAGGACTAGGGAGCAATGAGGCGGGAGCAGGAGGCAGGAGTCAAACTCTGGAGGGCCACTGCTGATGTCATCTGCAGCCTCCAAAGGGTTTGAAGCCAGGAATGGCCTGACCGCTTACGTGAGACCCTTGGCCTCTAGGGGCGTCTGTTCATTCTCTTGTGATACTAGGGAGAGTGCTCTGGGAGGACTGCACACAGGGCTCTGCTGGGTCTCCTCTGACACGGGACAGGGCTGTGGAGCGTGGCGCCACTGTTGGGCTCCTCTCCTCTGTCCACCTGGGGTCTCAGGTTCCCCTCCACCCAAAGCTGGGCTGGGCACCAGGCCCCAGGTTGGCCTCAGCCTAGGCTAATGCGTTGCTGATGCTCAGGACCAGATTGGCTGTGGCATCAAAGTGTATGGGGACCCTCCTGACAGCTTGAGAAGCCCCCAGCCACTCTGGGCAGCTTGAGCTCTAGGCCGGGATGTTTTCCCAGCAACTGCACCTGTCACTTCTCATTAGAGCTGGTGCCCACCGTACCTGCCAGGGGGCCGTGGGGCATCACTGGCCGTGTTCTTCGGCCCAGGGAGGCTGGTGCCAGGTCTGGTGGGGTCCCGGGGGCCTCCAGAAGCTTCTTCGGTGCCAGGATCAGGTCTTGCCCATTCCAGATCCTCTTGGCTCTGGCTCAGTTGCGAGATCTCACGAGGACCTCACGTGTTCAGAACGACATGGTGACCTTTCTTTGTTTTGACTTCTCCGTCCAGGGCCTGTGACAGTTTGCATTCAGACAAATCTCAACTGTGACACCAGCTTTCTCCCCTGGATGCTTAGAATTCAAGAACCTTCGAAGGTCAGAAATGAGCAGTCCTTCATGATTAGCAAATGCAGGGGATTTTATTTTTAGCATTTGTTTTTGGTTTGCCTTAACAATTGTCCAAATAATATATCTGCAAATCAAAAAAAATTTTTTTTAATACCAAAAGGCTTATAATAAGAAAGCACAGTCTTTCCCCACCCTTCCTCCTTCTACTCTTGTTTTTCACAGGGACGGCATATTTTTAGCTCCTTCGGTGTCCAGTTTGCTGTGCGCCTTCGTATTTTTAAGTAATATGAGTACGATGCTGTTTCTGGCTCTATCAGCTTTAGGTACCATCTATTACTTGCCGCTATGGTAGGCAAGGATTTCGCTCTGATGCCCAGCTCGCTTCTGTCCCTTCCTCCTGGTACAGATAGACTGTACGTTTTAGTCCAATCGTCTAGAACACGATGATGTTGCTGAGAGGCAAGCAATGGATTATGATTTTCTTTCTCATACTTTTTTTCAGTTGTGGCAAAGAAAGCTGGTGTTCTTCACATTGTCTGCTCCGTACATTTCTCCACTTCCGTTCCAGTTAGGAAGGGGGCGTGTGACTAGAGCTCTCCCTTTGGGCCAGGGCGGTGAAAAGGCCTGTCTGCCGCTTCTATCCGTCTCTTCCCTCGTGAGCAGGAGAACTTGCTTGCAGGCTCTGGGTTCCATGGGGTCCTCCAAAGGGAGGGCTGGCCGGCCCCACGGGAACACGATGTGAGTAAGAAATAAACTCTTACTGTCTATCACTGACATCTAGTATTAACCACCTGGAAAAATGTACCCAGAGGTAACAAGCACCTCACATATTCAACTGCATTGTTTTTTTAAAGATTTTATTTATTTATTTGACACAGAGAGAGACAGAGCACAAGCAGGGGGAGCGGCAGAGGAAGAGGGAGTAGTAGACCCCTCGCTGAGCAGGGAGCCTGACTTGGGGCTCATTCCCAGGACCTTGAGATCATGACCTGAGCCCAAGGCAGACGCTTAACCGACTGAGCCACCCAGGCGCCCCCCAACTGCATTGTTTTTAAAATTTTTCCCAAATGATGGGAAAGCTTTGCCATATCATTATTATCTCATAATTATAGAAGCATTGTCTCCTATTAGCTCACCTAACAAACCCTCCTGTTTCCCTGGATGCTTCCCTCCTGGAGCCCTAAATTTCTTGTTTCCATCTGACCTATGACTCCGGGGGCCTGCCGCAAAGTCTTTATTCTGGGAGTTTCCTCTGCCGGCCTCCTGGGCTGGATCTCCTGTTTCTTGGATTGTATTTTTTAGATCCTCCTTCCACTTTGACTGGAGCATATCATCGGGTAGCTTACTAAGTAAAAAGGTGTGCCAAGTGAATTTTTTCAATCCTTCCATATCTAAAAAAATATTTATATTCAACGTATATCTTAATTGTGTGTCTAGGTATAGAATTCTTTATTGGAAACAATTTCTCCCAAGAGTTTAAAAGGATTCCCTGCTTTATGGTTTCCTAGTAGGCAGTGTTGCTCCTGAGAGCCTTACAGCCATCCTGACTCATGTTGCTTTCTATGAAACCTGTTTTTGTCTTGATGAAAGCTTTTAGGACCCTCTCTTCGTCCACAGGTTCTGACATTTTACAGCAGAATGCTGTGCGGTGGATCCACGCATTGTTCTGGGTGCTTCGTCGGTCCTCTGATCTGGAGGTTCTTATCTTTTAGTGCTGGGAAATACACTTGAGTTATGTCTTGATAATTCTTTCCTTCCATTTTCTCTGTTAGCTGGGTGCCAGCTCCTGGGTTGGTAGCTGCAGGAGTTAACCACGGCTGCAACAATGTTACTTCGCAAACCAACCCAAAACTCCATGGTGTAAAACGATAGATCTCATGGATCTGCAGTGGAGAGTCACTGATCGAGGCTGAACTTGGTTGAGTGGCAGTGTTGACTGGGCTCCCCATACACCTGGGAGCAGGTTAGTGGGGGGCTGATCTAGGATGGGGTTGGCTGGTGGAGTTTAGCTCTGCTCCAGATGTGTCTCACTCTCATGGTGGGTCCACTGGGCTAGTCCAGGCACGTTCTTGACCTAGTGATGGCAAAGAAGCAAGAGCGCAACCCCATAAGAGCTTTAAAGCCTTTGGTCACACCCCTTGCCATTGATGGCCCGAAGCAAATCAGATGGCAGCACCCCAAATCAAGAGATGTCTTTGGTGGAGTGAACTGCCAAATCACACGGCAAAAGGTTCAGATATTGAAATGAGCAAAGAATCAGGGTAATCAGTTGTATATTTTTTTCTTATATTCCCACATCTATGCTACCCTGACTGACTTTCTAGAAGATTTGGTGGGTGCTGTTTTATAATACATGTTATATGTTTTATGTCACATTTTAAATTTTCTTTCTTGTTTTAAAGATTTTACTTATTTATTTGAAAGAGAGAGAGAGAGAGAAAAAGAGAGAGAGAGAGAGAACACAAGCAGAGGGAGCATCCGAGGGAGAGGGAGAAGCAGGTGGGGCTGGATCCCAGGACCCTGGGATCATGACCTGAGCCAAAGGCAGACGCTTAACTGACTGAGCCACCCAGGTGCCCCACATTTTTTATTTTCTAGAGCTTTTTCCTATTATCTAATTTTTCCTTTTTCATAGTATTCTATTCCTATTTTATAAATGCAGTATATTTTTCTATCTCAATTAGAATATTTGTTATTCTGTAAGGTTTTTACATTTAGAAAACAATTTACAATTCCTTACATTATTTTACATTATTTCCTCGCCCCACCCCACGCCCCCGCTCCCAGGTCATGCATTTGCCATTGTTTTGCTTGATCTCTGTCTTAGCGGTAAGAGCTCACAGCACAGTGCTCTAGAAGGTAGACTTGGGGGTGACCGCCTAGGCCCATAGCTCAGTTTCATGATTACTAACGAGATGACTGTTCTTGGACTTGGCTTCTTTCTTCCTCAGAGTCCTCATTTGTCAAATGGGAACAGGAAGAGTAGCCTGCCTCAGGAATTATTGGGAGCATTAGAGAAGTCACCACATGGAAAGCACCTGGAAGCATCCATCCCTAGCACCCAGCACACGACCTGAATTACCCGTTGTCCATGGTGGGATCTCTTCTCAAATAAATGTGTGATACTGAGAAGCTGAGTGGCAGCTTAGTGTGGAAGTTTGTGGCAAGGTGGACTTCACTGTGGAGTCCTGGGTGGGGGTCCTACTCTTACAACTGGACATCATATTGGTATTTTAAGCTTTTTTGGGGGGGTAATCATAGCAATTTTTTTCCCCAATAGAGGGGGAGCAGTGAGGAGTTCTATGACTTATGGAGCCTGGGGTTCTCAGTGATTTCTGTTTAGATTTCCATGTCATTCCTGTTTCCGGCTCCAGTGGTCACCTCCGTGTGGCCGGTATCCGAGTCCTGGGGGTTTGTTCTCATTTTAGGAAGCCCGAGGAAAGAAAGACGGTAAAGCCGTCTTTAACTAGAAGTCAGGGTACACTTTCATACTGTTTGAGCCGCAGCCCCTCTTCTTCAGTGAAGCTTTCCATGGCAGCCCATATGGAAACCAGAGGGAAACAGAAGTGCTCTGTTGTGGAGTGGGGTGAGGCCTGGAGACCCCCACTTACTCCCTCCACACCAGTATCCCTTGGAGACATTGGATCTCCAGCCCTCGCTTTGAAAACCCTGAGAGAGGACCATCCCCGCCCCCATTTGACTGAGGACCGAGCCCAGGCTAGGAGAGCAAAATGACCTTGGCCTCTGACCCCCAGATCAACGCTCTCCCTTCCACACTTTGTTACTTCTGAATAGAGGGTATGTGGTTGATTTCCATTTCACTGTTTCAAAAAAGTTGAGGATGTAATTTCAACTTCCTCCCCACAAACTCCTGCAGGGTCTGGCATCTCTGACTCTACGTTGACATTCTGTTCTCATCCCTGCCACCTCTGGGGATAATGACAAGGGGCCGAGAATTGCTACCTCCAGGGGACAAGAGCTCTACCTTTTATTTGTCCTAAAATGTTCTCTTCCCACAATGAGGCCTCTGCCAGGCTCTGTGATCTGAGCTCCCACTTGTCCCCTTCGGGGGGCCGTCCCAGTCCTCAGGGCCTCTGCACCCCGCCCGCACTCCTGTGCAACTGAAGAGCCTCCCAGGTCATAGATTCTAACAGCCAGACACAGTCGAGAACACCCCATTCTTCTGTTTCTCTGTCTCCGGCAAAATTCTATCTTCTTTCAAATTTCAAAATAAATGCTGCCTTTTTTGAAGAAGCCTTGCCCAGAGTAAGTTACTGATCTCTTGAGTTTCATTTATTCTTCTGTAAAATGGGTGCATGGGGCATGCCTCCTTGGGTTTGGGGGAAAATCAAATATGCTCACAGAGGACTTGGCACCGTGCTGGGCACACACACACACAGAATGGCTCCGTGAAGTTTAGCTCATAATATTGTGTGTGTATCTTGCAAAAATGTCCCATTCTGTCTTTTGGTGTATGTCTACCTTCTCCACCAGATGGGTGGGTCTCAAGCTCTGCGCATTAGAATCACCTGGGAGGGGTGGCTTTTCAAAAACACGGTTGCCTGGGCCCCATTTCAGATCAATTGAGTATGAATCTCTGGGGATGGGGCCCAGGCGCCAGGGTTTTAAAAGCCCCCCAGGCCAGGATTCTATCAGATAACCAGGACTGAGAATGCTGAGTGGGTCCATGAGCGGCCGAGAGCAAAGACCAGGCACTGCTCATTTTTAAATGTGCGATATTGTGATTTATACTAAGAAATATATATTAGGTCTTTGTCCCATTTCTGACACAGAGATTTCCTAAAACCCTTGGAACTTCCTAAGGGATTAGAGCAAAAAAGTGTCTTTTTTAAAAATTTAAATTCAATTAGCCAACATATAGTACATCATTAGTTTCAGATATACTGTTTAATAATTCATCAGTTGCGTGTCACGCCCAGGGCTCATCACATCACGTGCCCTCCTTAACGCCCATCACCCAATTACCCCATCTTCCCCACCCTCCTCCCCCAAAAGGTGTTTTTTTATGTTAATGAGGTGACTTTGGAGAGCCCCTAAGTCACTTAAGGAGGGGGGCTGGTTACCAGGGGAGCCAACCCTGTGATTAGAAGGTTGGAACTTTGAGTCCATCCCTAACTTCTGGAGTGAGGAGAGGGGAGGGCTTGGAGATTGAGCGCCATTGCCAATGGCCAATGATTTCACCAACGATGCTCATGCATTGAAATTTCCATAAACATCAACAAGGTGGGTTCTGAGAGCTTCCACGTAGGCGAACATGTGGCAATGCAGGAAGCATGGTACGCTCCGAGAGCGTGGAAGTTCTGCGTCCACTCTTCGGACCTCGTCCTACGCAACTCTACCAGCTGGCTCTTTCGGAGTTGTATCCTTTCATAACAAACCAGTAATCCCGCAAGTAAAATGTTTCTCTGAGCTCTGGGAGCTGCTCCGATGAATTCATCAAACCCAAGGAGGGGGAGCATTGGAACCTCCAGTCTATAGGCGGTCAAAGCACAGGTGACGCCAGTGGGGCGGGTGTGGGGACATGGAGGAGACAGCCTTGTAGGACTGAGAACTTAACCTGGGGCAACTGAGGCTATCGCCAGGTAAATAGCGTCAGAATTGAGTTGAGTGATAGGATACCTCCCTGGTGTCGGAAGACTGCTTGGTGGTGTGGAGGGAAACCCCATACGTTGGTACTGAGTGTCGAGTCGTAATGTCACACACAGCTCCTTATGGGATTCCATAACTGTCAAATGGATCAATGAATGAACACGTGTTAGAAGCGAAGTCAAGGCTGGAATGAGAGGGCCTTTGTGGTTGAGGGCTTTGCTGTGAGGTTCATCGGGATCAGACAGACCTGGCTGGCTGACCGGGGTTCCAGGAGAGGGCTCTGCACGTGCCTGAGGACTGGGGCCCTGCTCCCAGGTCTGGGGAGCACTCACCTCACCAAGTGCTTTCATCAGAACTCATCGCAGTAAGCGCTATTCTTTCTTATTTCTATGACCCCATTGGACGAAGGAGGAAACAGTGGCCCAGAGACGTTGTGACTTGCCCTCCCACCCCCACCCCCACCCCCGTCTCCCAGTCAGAGAGCGGCAGAGCCAGGCCATGGACCTGTGTCTCCTGATGCCCAGTCTTGGAGTGCAGCTCAGAGCCACCCACACTGTCTTCTGGGAGTGAGTCATGCGGGGGGGAGGCGGAGGAGAGGAGAGTCTTCTCTGAGGAGGTGACTCCAGGGCTGCGGTTCCTCTTGGGGACATGTGGGAGGGGGTCTGGGGAAGCTTCGGCAGTAGTAGAACTCCTGTGCGTGCGCGGGCATGGGGGGCACACAAGTGTGTGGCTGTGCTTGTGTACTTCTTGCTGTGTGTTGTGTGTGTGGCTGAGCGTGTGTGCACACCGTGGGGCCGTGCATCACGTGTGCTGCCATATGGGATGTGTGTTGTTGCCGTGCTGGGTGTGTGTCGTGACTTCAGAGCACCCTGAGCTCGTCAGAGCCAACTCCTGGCCGTTGGGAAACCAGCTCCCCAGTCGGGAGCTCAGGGACCCGAGAGGCTGCCTCTCCCCAGGGAAGGGCACAGAGGGAAAGCCCTCTCCCCGTGCCTGAACTCCAGTGCCCCTGTGGGGACCCCTCTCTGTCCAGGACCCCACACCTTTCTTCTCCCTGGCCCCACTGCCCCCACCGGAGTGGCTTCCTTCCAGAGAAGAAGAAGCAGGCAATGTGCAAAGGCAGCTGCCTGTGGCTTTCCCTGCCTTGCCCCCACTCACTGCCTCGCCCCTGCTGAGCCTCGTCATCTGCCAGGCTCACTCCTGCAGGAAATTTCCCTGGGCACCTCTCCTCCCGACTGTGTGTTAATTGCTTAGTCTTCAGCCTCCCCATCTACCTCAGAACTGGGGACACGGTCACCTTGCCACATCACTTTACCCCTGTCTGAACAGGAAGTGGGAGGGGCTGAGCAGGGGAGCAGGCTGAGGGGCGCTGTGGCCACCACAGACTGTGGCCACCACAGACTGTGGCCACCACAGACTGTGGCCACCACAGGGAGAACAGTAGGTATGAGGGGCTCAAGACCCAAATCTGGCCCTCTGCTCCTCTTCCTTCCTCCATTTCTGGATTTAAAAGCACAGAAGATTCATCTCAGGACTTGAAGATCTTTGAAAAGAGACAAGCCCCTCATTGCCCAGACACCTGTAGGGGATGTGTCAAGCCTGTCTTAGATTGGGGGAGGGGTCTTCTCCAGGGGACAGTGTGAAGTGGAGGGGTGGTGGTCCAGAGGGGCACTGGCTTGGAGGGAAGGGAATGGTTTACATGGGCCAAGACCTCCTCCTCATTTTTCCTCTCATTAGTGACATCACGGCTCTCTATCCCCTCCCTTGAATGTGGCTCTCCTCTCTCCCCAAACTCATGAATTCGTCCCTCCCCACATAGCCCCCTGCTGCTCGTGTCTTCAGGGCTTGTATCTACAGGGAAAAAATGGCTTCCTCCCGCATCCTTGGCTGTTCTCTTATTGTGCTGAGGATGAACTGAGGCGCAAGGCAGGAATCCTTTCTTTCAAGGGAAGACGGTCTTCATTCCAGTTCTGACCCTGTGACCATCCTGCTGGGTGACCCCAGGCACATCATTGCTACCCTCTGGGTTTTGGTTTCTTTACCATAAAAGAATCGAAGACTTTGAGAGCATCCCATGCTCCATCACAGTGCATCACTGTGGGGCCCCAGGGTTCTCCTGTGCAGGGACCCAGGCCTCTGGGGCCATGAACCCCACAGTAAAGGAACTTTTTCCAAGAGAGGCCCAGGGATCATCAGAGGCCCTGGTGGTGACAGGGGCTTTGGTGGAGGAGGAGACAGCTTCCTGACCTCAACCTCCATCTCCAAGGACAAGCCAGATGGAAGTGGTGGGAGCATTGAAGTGACCGAGATCAGAAGTGGAGAGGTGCACAGTCCAGGGCAGGGCCCACCAGACTGTGAGTCCCTGGGGGCCCGTCTGGTCCATCTTTGTCTCTCTAGCTCTTAACATCCTGTCTCCTGAGAGCTGATGCTCAGTGAATGTTTGTTAAAGAGATGAAGAATTGAATAGAGAAGAGAGGATAAAGTTGGTTAGATAGACAACTGAAGAGAGAGGGGATCTTGGGTTGTCCAGCCGAGTGGAAGGAAAGAGAGGAATTAGGGGGAAATGATAAATTAGGATGAGGCTAGGTTATGCTGTGGTAACAAACAAGCCCCAGATCTCAGTGGCTTAAAGCAACAAAGGTTTCTTTCTCACTCATGCACATGTCTCTATGGACTGGCAGCTCCTGTATAGACTTTTCTCATTATGGAGACTCAAGCACCTAGGATGATGCAGTACCTACCGTCCCGGACATCACTAGTCTCTGTGTCAGAGAGAAGAGAACTTTGAGGTCTCACTGGCACTTGCACTCACACCCCATAGGCCAGAAGCAGTCACATGGTTACTTTTGTTCATGCCTCATTGGTCAGAACTAGTCACTTGCTACCCCCAACAATGGAGGACCAAGGAATACAATCCTATCATGGACTTTGAAGTCAGAGAGATGGAAACACTTGGTGAATAATACTAATGAGAGCCGTTGAAGAGTTAGCCATGGAGACCCAGATGGGGAGGGGTGCAGTTGACATTCCAGATCTTCTGTGTTCCTGTATTCCAGAGCTCCAAGCCTGTGGGTGATGTTCTTTAAAGATCATAACATCATGAACTGGCTCCTGGAAGATATGGGGAGAAGGCAGGCTGCACATGAATTGAACTGAGCATGAGCTATGTGTCAGGCTATGCTGAATGCTGGAAATACAAGATGGACACAGCACCTACCCTAAGGGAGTCAACAACCATCTAAGAAACAGTAAAGTATGAAATAGCATAAGGATTTGAAATCCTAGATCCAAGGTGGAAAGTGACCAGCCAAGGAGAGAAGGGGTGGCATGGTCTGTGGCTGTCCTGGGTGGTTGCTGCATTCACTCCTGTTGCCTCAAGGTTGGGGCTGCCCATATGAAGTCAGAGGTCAGTGCAATTGCATGTTTTCTGGTTTCTGCCTCTACCTTCACCCACAGCCCTCAAATATTCGAAGGCGCTGTAACTGGAGCCATTCCTGGGGGAGAACCAAGGACTCACTCTAAAGTCTTTGAAGTGTATAAATATTGTCTCAGTAATGTGCTCTTACGAATGGGAATGTTTCATTTGATTACATTTTTACAGATATTTTCCTGGTGACTTTGTGCTATCCTTGTTCTGAGCTCCTAATCCAATCAGTAAAAAGACTGAGATAAAGAAAGAGAGTGACAGAGAGAGGGCAAGGGGAAGGAGAAGATTGAGAATACTGGATCCCTTGATTTGGGCAAGATGGATTTGCTTTTCAGTCACTTGGAGAGTGACTCCCTCACCAAATCCAGCTTTGTGCACTTTGGCTTGAACTGGGAAAATCAAAGTCATGGGGTATTAAAACTTGTGTTAGTACCAAATATAACAACATCAGAAGAAAGGAGATGAGGGGAGAAATTACACTTATATGTTTGTTGTCTTCAGAATGAACCCAAAGTCCTTAGCTTGTGTTGAAAGACCACCACCCTGTCTTTTCCTCTAGCTTCCCCTTCCCTTTGACACCCACCTGCACTGCACACTCTAGTTCTAGGATTTTCTTACACTTACCCAAACACGACTCGTGCCTCAGTGCCTTTGCATTTGCTGTGGTCCTCTGCCTGGGATGCCCTCCCAGTCACCTATTTGGAAAATTATTCCTCATTCTTGTGATCATACTTCAAGTGTCTCCTACTCTGTCAGCACCTACGTAGGCCTCTCCCTTATTCCTTGTGTGGTCTCTTTTTGGTCACTGCTGTCTTTTGTACAAATTTACATCACAGTCCTTATTGTACCAAATGACAGTTGTTTCTGTGCAGGTGTCTCCTACTGGGCTGTAGAAGCTTTGAGGGGAGTGATGGTGTCTTATTCCTTTTTCTGTGCTGAGCATAAGGCCTAGCACACAGCAGGGCCTTGGTATATATTTAGATAATAAATTGAGTGAATGAATGTGTAAATGATTGGATGACCTGGAGAGCATCTGAAGGGGTACCTAGTGTAAGCTCTTCAAAACCAGAACTCCTTCTATAATAGGGGTTAATACACTAGCCTATGGACTGAATCCTGCCAGGTGCCTGTTTGTGTGAATAAAGTTTTATTGGAACACAGCTATGTCCATTTGTAGACATATTGCTCATGGCCACTTCTGCACTATAGCAACAGCATTGAGTAGTTGGGATTGTATGATCCTCAAAGCCTATAGTAATTTCTACCTACCTACCACTGGTCTATAGCATTGGCTCTTAATCTTTTTTTTTTTTTTTTGGATTAGAGATACCTTTGAGAATCCGATAAAGAGCTTTGAATACATGCACAAGTACAGAACATTTTGCACTCAGTTTCGTGAGGATCAGTGCCCCCTTGCATCCCACCCATCCATCCCTCAGGGATCCATGGACCCAAGGTTAGAATTCTGTTGCTAGTGAGGCTGGAGCTGAGAAAGGGATGGAAAACATGGTACAAGGTGCCCGGCAAGGAGAAAGGAGTAAAAGTCAAATCTTTCAAAAATCAAGACTTCCAGCAATGAGAATGCACTGCCCTATAGCACCCCTGTCATATCGTTGGCCATCTTGTGTATGGTATCTTCAGTCCCATGAAACTCACTACGGTACATCCCATTGTGCTCTTGAAGGAGCACACAGCTCGTGATGAAAGCTCATCCTCACGCTCAGCTGAGCTCTTGCAACCAGAACTCACTGGTCCTCCTGGATGTTGAGACCACGGTCCAATGGGTAGAAGCTCGTTTTCTCAGCTGATGAGGAGAGGGAAGGAGAAGCAAGAAGGCAGAGGAGAGCCTGCCTGCCCCGATCTTCCCAAGGAGAAGCATGGCGAGGAGGGGTAGGGAAGAAGAGCCAGGAGCATTACAATTGATCAAATGCAGTCTTGCTTCCTTAAAAACAAGGGGTGGCGGGGAGAATGTGTGTGTCTGGGAGTTAATGAAGTCATGAGCAATAGGAGTTAGGCCTCTGGGAAGCAAATTGAGGGCCAAACGAGCTCATTTTTTAGCAGAATTATTAAATTAGTAGTTGAAAGAAACACATTAGACATTATGAATCTTGCTTTTAGCAGAGCCCTTGATAGAGGGTTGCACAGACGCTCGCTAAATTCATTCCACCCAGGATTGGAAGGGGCTGGCATTGCTAGTCTCCCCAGTGCCAGGGTTGGGGTGGGGGTGATGTTTAATGAGCTTCTGGCTGAGGCACTGTCTTGGGGGCTTTAGGTCTATTATTCCATTTAATCCCCATAGCACTCAGCAAGGTAGGGGTAGGGGTGACTTTCCTCATTCCAGAAGGGAAGAGGAGCTCAGAGGGGTGCGATGCCTCTTCTCGGCTCACACAGAATCAGCAGCTGAGCACGTGGTTGAATCCTGGTCTACCTTAGTCCAAATCCAGAGCTCTTATCCTGAGGAGTAAGAGATACCTCCTTGCCAGGAGCTCTCGGGGTGCCTTGGAAATGGAGCCAAGGACCATGGAAATCAGTCAGGTGGGAGGGGTGGAACAAGAGCTGGAGTCAGCAGGGAGGGTTGAGAGCCTCAAGTGATGCTGAGTTAGAGGTAGAGGGGAAGACCGGCCCTGGTAGCAAGGCCCATTTTATCTGCTGCATTGAGAAAGGTATGGCAAATGGATAGGCATTCAGAGAAGGGCAAGGCATGGAATCCATGTCGTGGCGAACGGTTGAGTGAACAGACAGGGCCGTGCCATTTGCTCATGGTATTTAGAGCGGGTCCTGAAGGGTGCTGGAGACTGCTGTGGCCTCTGAGGGTTGAGCTGGATCAGCAATGGGTCCTAGGAGGCAAGGAGACCTTGTAAGGAATAAGCTCCCCAGCCCTGGAGACATTCCAGGAGCTGGCCTGGCACGGGAGCAGGATAAGATAAGAGATTATCTCTAAACATTACAATTCTCTGTCTCCTGAAGTCAAGCATGAGGCAGGATATTCTAAGAGCAAAGCTCCCCAGAGATTCCTGCAGGATTTGGGGAGTGGAGTGGGACAATCTCTGTTTGTCTCTGAGATCTGCTGGTGACCAATCGTGTCCTTGCACACAGAAGGGAAGGACTTAGTGGCCCCTGGAGGCTCCCCCTGGTCTGAGGATTGCTCCTAGGCAGTGGGGGTGAATGACAGGCCTTCCCAAATCCTTCCAGCATGGAGAGGGGGCTTCACTTCCAGAGAACTTTCTCTAACACAGAGAGCCAGACCCACCAAAAATAGGAGAGCACAGGGAAGGCAAGGGAGGAGGGGATGAGAAGGGGCAATGGTCCAACTCACCTGCCTACAAACCTTTCTGGAGGTCCTAGTGTGTGCCAGAATCTCAGACAGACAAGAAATGAGCTGTGGAGAGCCTATAGATCAGTGGGCAAGGCAGGGCATGTCCCCAGTCTCTCTTATGCAAGCTGGACACAGCCAAGGGCCCCAAAGGGGACAGACAAGTAGATGGGTTTATTCAGAACCACCAGGCACCTCTTCTATCCGGGACATCTCTGAAGGTGTTAGTGAAGTAGTGATCTTTGTAACACAGAGGAGGATTGGACTGGAGGAAGATGGAGGAGAAACACTGCAGGGATGGTGAGAAGTGAGGGGTGGAAGGATGGGGAGTTGATGCAGGGGTGGGGGGAGGGGTGGAGGACAGCCAGGTGGATTGAAGGGCCGGATTTCCCAGGGCTTTGAATGCCAGTCTGAGTTCTTAATGCTGGAGGCAGCCAGGTGCCTTTGAAATCTTCCATGGAGGAGAGGGTCAAGATCAGAATCATGTGGCTTCTGTGCGGAGGCTAAGGCTGGAGGCCAGGAGGCCAGGGAGGGGGTCAGTGCAGAATCCAGGGATGCGGGCAGCCTCAGGTTGGTTGCTAAGAGGAGCTGCTGAAGAGCAAATGTTCTCAGCATGTGGGCCTGTGTAAGCACACCTCCAGGTGAATGTTTACTTCTCTGAGCGTACACATTTGGGAGCGAACATGCTTCTAGCATGGCTCAGGGTGCGTGAGTTGTGTCTTGCGGTGGTGGGGTATGCACACCTGCCGCGGGAATCACGATACTTCAGCTGTGCCCAGGAATGTGTGTGTGTGTGGCCCCAGCCACCTTAATTCCATCTTTCCACCAGCCCTTCTAGTGACATGGACACTCTACATAGGACACCATGGGATGGGCTGTGCCATCTTCTTCGGGCTTCCCCACCCCCACACTGTGCCCCTGGCCATCACCCACTCTTGCCCTTGAGCTCTTAGATGACCTGGTAACCGCTTTGACCCGCGGGACTAGTGCAACTCCTTCCTGTTTCCTTAGCAGAGGGGTAGGAGGGTGCTGTGCATGGAGCGTCTGTTACTGGCTGCAGGACAGAAGAGGACCCCTCACCACCACCTCACCCCTACACCATTCCAGACAGGATCTCCCAAAGGCTCTGACCTAGGCCAAAGCCACCTTGATCCTGCTGTTCCTGAGACCAGAACCAAGAGGCGTGCCCTCACCTGCTCTGCAGGCAGCCCGCGGGGGCGGGGGGGTGTGAGAGGCCTCACTCAGGCCACAGACTCTCAATCCTGGCCCTGCTCTTGACCTACGCGATGTTCTTGGGTTGGACCTCCTTGTAACCTCAGTTTTTCCAGGTGCAATGGGGCCAGGCTGTCTCACCAGGAGTGCCATCAGAGGTTTGGGGTAGAAGGTAACTGGCTTGTTATTCACTATGCTGAAGTGTGTGGGACTTTTGTGGCCGGTCTTGGTTGGGCAAGTCCATTATCCAGAGGTGTGCTGATAAATGGTGAACACCTGGCTGTCTCCCTGCAAGAACAAAGCCCCGACCTGCAGTGTCTGCCAATCTCTCGGGTGTAAACACTCTTGTGGCTGATTTCAGGTCGCTCACATGAAGCACCGAACGTGGAGAGAGAGAGACGTGGACGGTCGGCCCCTGCAAGCTGGTAGGAGCAGGTCCAGCACATCCCTGCCTTTACCCTAACCAACCAGTGACAGTCCAGCCCGAGGCGGAATCTAAATCAAGGTCAGGCAAGGAGCAAAATGTCCAGCGAGGGTGCAGAGCCCTGGGGCTGAGCGACAGGTGAGGCTATAAAGTGAAAGAAGAGTCAGGAAGCGAGGCTCTTGGCAGACGAGAAGCAGTTTGGGAAGTGTGACGTGCAAGTGGGCTGGGTCAGGCGGTTCAGGACAGAAGCTTCGTTCTGCTGGGTGATGCATGGACAGCCCAACACGGTCAGAATACATTATTGCCTCCTGCCGTTCCGGCCTGGGAGGGGGAGGAGGGTGTACGTGACGATGAGGGAGCTGGGCAACCAGACAGGTGTTCCCTGAGCACCAGGCATGACGTCTGAGCAGGCTCAGCCAGGGAAGGGCAAATCCAATTCTGTAACTGTTGGGGCATCAATTCTGGTGATGATCCCGTGAGGGTGACGCCAAGGGCCCGGGGAGGGGGGATGCCCTGGCTGACATCATCTGCTATTTCTGGGCCAATTCACAGCCTCCTCCAGCGGGAACTTCCTTCAGCACATAAATCACCCCCGTCTTCTCGGGGCTGCCTCATCCTCCCGAGAAAATAGGGAATCCACACACGTGGGCATCCTCTGGAGAGAGCACGGGGAGTGGAGCGAATAGTGTGATCCTGAAGTCACGTGGACCCAGAGGCCAATCTAATCTCTGCCCCTTGTTAGCTGAAGGGCTTTGGTCAAGTCCTTTCACTTCCCCAACATTCCATTTCCTCAAATGGGTAATAAGGGGTAGAAGGGCCCCTGAGTGAGATGGTAACTGTGAAGGGTCCAGCTCACTGCAGGTGCTCAGAGAAAATCAAATCTCATCTCCCTCGTTTCCCCTCTCTTAGAGAATATACTCCCAGTGGCCAATCTGTGGAAGCTTCCAGAAAGTGAGGTAGATTCCCTTTCTGGTCCCTTGTCTGGCTTTGTGGTGAGTGTCCCACAGGGGGGCGGGGCGGGAAGCTGCCTTTGGGAGGGTGGAGAGGGTGGTGGGATGACGGGAATGAGGCTGTCCACCTGGGTGGGGAATCTGGCCATGCAGGGGTAGGAGGGGACCATGTTCTCCCCCCACCGTGCTCAGACTCCTCCTTAGGAACTTCTCAGCCAAGCAGGCCTCAGAGGCCAGGAGAGCAGCCTGGGACCTCAGGGGCATGAGGCCCCTTTCTCCAGCAGAGATACCCCCTTGTCTTACCTGTCCAGGTGTCCGCTTGACTCCGTCCCTGCTCGATGCCCGGTTCTCTGTCTCTCTGGCCTCACTGTCTGTCCGTGGGTCCTCAGGAGAGATTGTTAGACTTGTTCCTGCCTGCTACGCTCATTTCTGCAGAAGGCCGCCTGACTTCCTGTCCGTCTGTCAGTCTGCCTGCAGTCTGCCTTCCCATCCCTCTGATTGCAGCTGACTCTCTTGCACCTGGGCTCCATTTTATGATGTCTGGGTGACAGAGAGGTGATAAATGAGAGTGAGCGAGTGACAGACGGGAGCGCACATATGGGGGATGGAACACGAGCACACACAGAGGAGTGACAGTTGGGTTGTCTTCTTTGAGACGGGGTCACTCAGGGTCTTCCCAACCCCAGAGGGGAGCCCGTAGCACCATCCATCTCACCTCAAAGCACCGTCTGTCTGCCTCCCTGACCGCACACAGAGGTGTTCCCTGGGGAGGCTCCGGGGGCAGGGGTGGGGGGGAGGAGGGACAGTACCCATGGCAACCAATGGAGAGGCACATTTCAGCTCATGAAGAACCTTGTAACAATGGAGCTGTCCAACAAACAAAATGGGCTGTTAGTGAGGTAGTGATCTCCCTGTCATCCAAGTCATTCAATTACGGCCTGGCCACCCACCTGTCAGGGGTACTACAGTGGGTTCCCCGAGTAAGGAATGGAATGAGACTGGGTGGTCGAGAAGGGCCAACACTTAAGATCCTGACTGGCAGCACCGATCCCAGTAAAGAGCTTCCCACAGTGCCTGCGGACGGGAGGTGCTCACAACCAGAACTGCTGTTGGAAGGAGCTTGGATGAAGTGACCTCGGCCGGATCCCACAGCCTTCGAGCTGGAGAAAGACGAAAGGCCAATTAGTGGCAACAGGTTATGAATAAACAGGAGCTGGGAACTTGGGATAATAAAGAGCTTCCCAGAATAGGAATGTCTCCATCTCCCTCACACTGATTTGCATGGCTCCCGCAGGCTTCCCTCCCCTCTCCTAACTCAATTTCAATTTCAATTTCAATGTCAATAACTTCCTTGGCACGACAAGCAGTCAGGGGTTGCCAAAGTGGATTGGAACATTGAGTTTCAGAGTCTTGGACCAGCTCGTCCAGCCAGTGTCGCCATCCCTCCTAGGCCTTCCAAGCCCTTCTTGTGCACATGCCTTGTCCTCTGTGCCCTTTGGGGAGACTTATTTTCACCCTCCCCAGCTGTCTGTAAGGTTATTTGAAAAAAGGTGCATTCCCTTGTTGGATCAAGATGTTCAAACAGCAGTAGCCTGTGGGACGTTGTGTGTCCACACAATAGGCTTAGCCCCTCTCTCTTGGGTCGCCTGCCAAGGTGGGAAGCAGAAGAGAAATAACGATTCCCATAATGTGGCCAGTGCCTGATAGGGGGGAATAGGGGGCTCTGGGACACAGAAGACGGCCTTCTGAGCCCAGGTGGAGCAGAGGAAGGTAAGGGAATGGGGGCCGCTTCGTGGAAGAGGCAGAAGGAGAGGGACTTCTGAAGGACCCCGGGATGGCAGGCCACCGAGTTCTTTCTATCATGGGTCAGCGATGGCTGGAATGCCACCATGGTAACAGCTCCCTTTACATCAGCTGTAACAGCATTGGCCCCACACAGTGTTGGCACTGGGCAGATCCTCCAGAAAGGGAGGGTGTGGCCTGGAGGAGTGAGACGGAGTACAAGGGACCCGGGCAGCTACTGCATGAGAGAGGTGGGGCCTGAAGGGCTGGAGGGGCCTTCGGGGTGCACGGTGGCTGAGGCCCCTACCCATTTGGACTTCGTGCCCTTATAGAGGGAGCGGAGCAAGCGTACTGGGAGGCCAAGAGGCACGGGGGGCGCCATCCCGAACGCTCGGGCTCAGAGACGTGACAGAGCGGCAGAGGCAGGAGCGACCCTGGAGTGTGAAGATGGGCAGGTGGCAGGGAGGGTGGCGTTGGCTTTGCCAGTTTGACATCTCTGCCCCACACCAACGGGGGGTCATCTGTGGCCGCTCCCATGGGGAGCCACAGTTCGGGGAGTCAGACAGACAGGGGCTGGAGCTACTTTGCCAGGAGGTCGCCATGAACAGGACCTTGACCCCTCTCTTCCTCCCCTCCTCTCCCCAACCGGACTGCGGAGAATTCTAACGAAACACAGCTCCCCACCACACCACTACCAGGAATAGGGGCTGCCAGGGCAAAACGCCTCTGCCACAGAGAGGACGTGGGCTCTGCCTCTAGCTCTCTTCCATAGCCTTTGGCCAGCAGAGAAGAGCCCCGGGGAGAGACAGCCCTGGGCCACACTGACTGATGCTCACAGGCCAAGGCGGTCGGCTTGTTAGTCTGGTGGGTTGCTCATGGGATCCTGCTGACTCCCCCAAATTCTGGGTTCCTGGGGACCCCTCTGCCACTAGGTTATGAACATTTACAGCAGCTACAACCATCCTTGGTGCCCCTCTTCAGCCTTCTCTTCTCTTCTCCCAAGGAAAGGGTGGGCAGGGAGGACCCCCGAATGGGGCTGGTAGAATTCTGGAACTTAGACCAGCTGTTTCCCATACATCCTCAACAGCCCTGTTTTCTCAAACTGCCTGTTTTCATCCCAAAGGAAGGAACGGTCCCTGCAACAGAGTTCTTCCGGAAGATTCTCTCCACTTCTGCTAGTCTCGGTGTTGAAGAACCTAGAGCTTCTTTTGTCTAATGTAGGGAGAAGGGAGAGAAAATGGCGTTTTAAAGCCTCTCCTACGTGCCCAGTTCTGCGTCACCTTTTTGATCACAGCTCCACTGTGGCGTGGGTGTGAATTCCCCCAGGGGCTAATGAGCACAGTGAGGTATGGGTCGGCTCACGGGAGAGGGGAAGGCTTCCCTCTGGCCCACCGGGTGCAGGTGAGGAAGGCGAGGTAGCCCTGCTCCAAGGTGTGACATGGAGGTCGAAGCTCCCTTTCCAGCAGTCTCAGACTGTCTCTATTAGTGCCCCTGAATGGGGCCCTCCCTGCCCACCCTTCTCTTGGGAAGGGCCACTGGGGAACACTATGGGGTGAGGACAAGGGGTGCCAAGGGCTGGGGAAACTGCCTACATGTAACTAGAAAAGCTAACTCTTAAGAATTCGGATCCACATAGGGCTGACCCTGTGGGGAAGTACAGAGCTGGCTGTGTGGGTCTGTGTGGTATAGTGGAAAGGAGCTAGCCAGACTAGGGTTCAAATTCTGCCCCCAGGAAACTCTCTGAACTAACCCAACTTCACTGATGTCTGGATAAACGGATCTTTCTAGTCCCTCTGTAAATCTGCCAACAGCCGCCTGCACACTTGGACAGACAATTCCTTTCCTTTCTCGTGTGCCCATGTTATGCGTGTTCCCAAACCTGTTTATGTCAGTGGTGCAGATAATTTAATCAAGCGTAAATAAGCCTATTAAATGTGAGTGCAGAAAAGAGTTATGTTTCTGTGGTAATTAGTTGAATGCTTTGGGCCGGTTGCTACAAAGTTGCTGTTGAATTTGGTGTGGGCAGGACTCTCAAAGATCTGAAGAGAAAGAAACCCCATACAAGGAGGCTTGTGTCCATCGATTGCCTTGCAAAGAATCAAAACCAGAAATCTCTTAGGGGACATTCATGTGGTCTCGGTGACGTGTGATCTCGAGAAGCCAATTCATCCTCCTGAACTTCATTTTTCTTGGCTTTAGAATAAGTATAATAGCTCCTGCCTCACCGAGTGTTATGAGGAACAAAGGAGCCACATGAGGTCCCCTCGCTATCTTTTGTTCGCTTCTGGATGATTCCCTGGTCCTCTCCCTGCCATGCCTGCTTTCCCCCATCCAGTGTTTCGGGGGACTTCATCTGTAAATTTGCAGTTGAACTAATCAGATGGCGATTAGAGTTTAAGGCATGGACCTTCCCTGAGAGCGACATGGTTAACGAGGAAAAGCCCTTTCGAGGAATGGGTGGGGGGATGCCTGGCAGGGTGACAGTCTGAGCTGGAAGTTCCATGGTGTTCCTCTGATCACAGAGCCTGGGGTCCGGGGGGAGGGTGTGTTTATTCTTGCTGAGGTGTGACCTGGCCATCTTTATACCCTCGCTGTGATGTGCCGGCTTCTCTAAGCCATCCACCTGGGGGGCAACTCGGCTTCAGACTCTGGAGGAACCTTATTCCCAGCCAGTGGGTAAGGAAGGAAGTTGCGGCTGGACAGGGGAGTTTGGGCACGGCTCAGCTCAGATCTCTTGGGCTCTGCCTCCTACCCAAGACTTCAGAGCTAGAGACAGGTCTGGCTCCCCCATAGCTGCGCTCCCTGACGGGCTCCTGCTGGTCTTCCCAGAGTTGGCGGTTCTGCCTGTGGCTAGGTCCAGCTGCTCCGTGGGCTGTGTGGGACCCCCCTAGCACCTGTCATCTGCCACCTCGTGCTCCCAAATCCTGACCCACGGAATCCAAGAGAGCCCTCCAGAGGGATCGGCGTGTGCATTCATTCCCATTCTGAGGACCCGACCCCGCCGCTTCCACTGTTGCCACTGCTGCCTTCCCGGCGCTCAGCCCACTGGCCCCCAGGCTCTGCCCATCGGTTCATCCCCCAACTTAGCCAGACTGGCCCCAGCTGGAGCCCCAAGGCCGAGAGGGCTGCTTCAGCTGCTCTTTTGCCCCCAGGAAGACGGCATCATATGTGCCCTTAGATGCCTAGAGCCCTGCAGAGGCGCCCGCGTAAGGTCTCTGTGTGTGGGGGCCGGGCAGGGGTGTGGTAGAGGGAACGAAGGAGGCGGCAGACAGCAAAGTCTCTTCTGTTCTGTATTGGCTTCTGTGTTATGGACAGAGTCAAGCAGCCTGGGGGTCATCACCAGTGAGTGCGAAATCTTGGCATGCCTTCTTAGTCCTCGTGAGCCTCTGTTTCTCCATCTGTGAAGTGGGGATGATGGTTGCATCATCTGTTTGTTGAGAATAATGTCAATAAGGTGATGCCTGTAAAGACATTTGTTCCCCATATGTGACCTGTTCTTGTCAAAGAAGGGAAACATTGAAAAAAGCAAGAGCTCTGCTGTAGTCTACTGGGCCACGAACGGGCAGTGCCAGACCCCAGGAGTGACACCAGATTGTCCCTCCAGATAGGGCAGTGGCAATGGACTCTCTGCCTGTCCTGGGCAACCAGGTCTAAGATTAGCCTCCTTGGTTCCTGGCTTGCTGATCTTGACAGATTTTTCAGAGCTAGAGCAGAGAACCCATTTTCCCTTTGGCAAGACTGAGGCCTAGAGAGCAAACGACTTGTTCAAGGCCACATAGCAGGACGGGAGCAGGGTGGGACAGGTTCTCAGAGCCCCGACTTCCCCGTGCAGGGCTAGGCACCCTGCAAGCTGCTGCCAGCACGCCCGCCCCTCTGCGTCCTGATGTTGGGGCGCAGGACCGGGGCAGCCTGGCCGTGGTGCTGCTGGGCTGTCCTGCCCTTTCCTCCCGGGCTGCGCTGTGGGCGCGGGTAGGACTACACTCTTCCTGCTGACACCTGCAGCAGCATCTCGGGGCTTTTCTCAGGGAAATAACCCTTCCAACCCCATTACAGAAGGGAAGAGAAGCAGAATGGGAAGAAGGAGATAGGGTAAACAGAGGCAAGACTCAGAGTGACCTAGAGACAGAATGATTCATTCACTCCTTCATTCACGTGGGCCTGATGTTCAGCCAGGGTGCACCAGTATCCTGTTAAAATGCTGACACTCCCCCATCTCTGGTGCTAAATAGCGACTTCCCAGGGCTCCACGAACATCACTTGTGGCTGAGGACCGTCCTTCAGGGTCTCCTGGATCCCCCTTCCCCCATCACCCAGAAACGAAAAGGTTAATGCTTGGTCCACAGGGGCCTCGGGCCCTGCTCCCTGCTCCAGGGCTGGTTGGTCAGAATTTTGATCATCCCTCCTCTCATAGATGCAGGCAAATACTTTGATGGAAATTGTTGGGTGAAATAGGAGGTATTCACCTGTGAAATGCCATTACTCATCCATTCACTCACTCATTCATTCATTCATTCATTCATTCAGCAAATGTTTAGCAAGCACCTAGTGTCTGCCAGGGAAGGGGTGTGGAATCCGGGTGCCGAGCTGGGTAACGTGAGGTCTCTGCTCACCATCTCGCAGTGGCCTGGGGGGTGGGGAGGGGAAGGACACATGGCAGGGGGAACCGCCATGGGCCAACGCCTGGCTTGGAGCAGCAGTGAAAGAGGCTGTGAAGCCCATGGGGAGGGGCCTCCGAGTCCGGCCTGGAGCTGTCAGGGTTCTTCAGTTCTGTCCAATTATCCACTAATGACTCACAAAGAATAGATTAGGAAGGGGACCGAGGACAAGGACGCTTAATTATCAAGCAGAGAAGGGAGGGAACGCTGAGTGGCCTGTGACAGGTGTCGGGGAAGGTGGACAGGGGAGGAAGGGAGGAGGTGGGCTCCAGCCCACCCTCTCCTGGACTATGGGGGGGCCGCTGCTGGGGGGCCGCTGGGGGGCTGGGCTGTCAAGCCTGGGGCACCTGGGACCAGAGTGAGGCTCAGGGTGTGGGAAGTGGAGGAAGGTCAGGATAGCGGGGGCGAGAGGGGAGGGGGAGAGGGATGGGGGCGTGCGGAGGGGTGAGGCAGACCGCCTGTGCTCAGCTCTCTGTACCTCTTTCCCCACCAGCAGGACTGGTGCCCCCGGAGCAAGGAGTCGGGTCCGTGGGTTTTGTCTGCTGGAAGCCATGGCTCTGGCCCTTTACTTGAGCAGGCCCTTGTCCCAGCCTGGGCAGGACACTGGCCCTACTGTCCCCTCTAGTTCCACCTGCCCCCTGGTATCTGGGTCTGCACTTTGCTCTGGTCTCCTGGGGGAGGAGAATTTCCACGCGGCCGCATCCGGAACACCGACGAGCCGCACTCCACCCCGACGCCAGGTTTCACGGTCTGTGTCCTGTGTTCTTGGTGTTCTCCCCCGTGATAATCCCAGCCGTCCTGAGCCAGGTCCATGAGACACTCTTCTCCCTTGAGGCCCGGGAGGGAAATGGGGCTCAGATAGGTGACTTGATTTGCCCAAGGCCTCAGAGGTGGTGTGCCAGAATTGGGGCTCAAACCCGGGTCTGTCTGCTTCTCCCCGACCTCTTCAGAGCTCACTACGGATTCATCCGTCAGGCCTGAGGCTGCAGATGAGGAGACAAACCTGAGCTCTTGGTCAATGTGAGTGGCGAGGCCTGACTCCCCAGCCCGGGTGCTCCTCCTCCAGCCTCACTATCCTCAGCTTGTGAGGAACCTTCTGGCCCCCGGGGGCTGGTGTTCTGAGGTGCCCGTGATGCCCACAGGGTGATACTCTGCAGCTCTCCAGGGACTCTCTCTCTCCTGATACCCCAGCATCCCCTGCTCTGTTACATGCCTGCTGCCCTCCGGGGGCACAGTACCCGGGACAGCTGTCATCTCATTCTGTCAGCTCTGCGTGCTCGGGACCCTGCCTACACAACCTTTCAGTCCCTCGAGCACACAGTCTATCCCACGTCTGCCTGCCCCACCTCCCCACCTTCTGCCTTGCTCAGACCGTGGGGGTCCCTACAGCACGATGCTTGCTGAGACTATCAGGGCTTGGGGGCAGATATGAGGGGTGAGATGGGTGGGATTTGAGGGTGCGTGTGGGGCTGCCAGGAGGTGTCCTGACCAATGATGTGATCATCTTACGGGACCTTCTGAAATTCCACATGCTCTCAATTAATGTCCACACCGCTGGTCCTCAGACCCTGTGACCTGGCCCCCTGGCAAAAACACATCTCTTGTCCTTCTGTGCTAACTCTCTTGAGTGTCTGGGTCTTGACCTCTGGCCTGGGTCTGCGAGACTCAGGTCCCACCTGGGAGTCTTTCGTCTCTTGTCTGGTACCATGGGACCCGGTACACAGGGTCTGAGTTGCTGATGGCTTTCAGAGAACCCAGGGGCGGACGCATTGGACGCATCAGGAAGCTCAGTCTCCCAGCCACACAGGTGATCACAAATTATAACCAAAGGAAAAAAAAAATTGCGAGCAGAGGAGTGACTCAAACCCAACCTCCTCACAGTGACAAGGTTTACGCTAAGAGCAGCCCTAGGAAGTGGGACACGTCAGAGGCGAATTAGGATCCTAAGAGGGCAGCTGCTTCTCCTCCTCCAGTGAACACGCTCCAGGTACCCAAAATAGAAAAGTGGCCAGTACAACAGCTTAGACCTTCCAGAAGGATCTCGAGTCTCCCCTGATTGTCCAGGCTCAGGATAGCTTGCTAGCCTAGGTAGAAGCATTTCCCCCGGCCTTAAATTCTGCCCCTTCCTCTGTTCCAGCAGCAAATCTGAGATGCCTTCCCTCAGCAGATGGCAAGCTTTGAGCTTAGGATGCTGGGTGAGGGTCTTCTCTCTGTTTTTTCTGCTTCACCGAGCTTGGAATGCCAGGGAAGGAGCACATGGTTGAAAGGGCTGTTCTTTTCTTTTCCTTTTTTTCCCTCTCTAAGACATTGGCTGGGGTTCTGACACCCTGAGTGCTTGGTTGGGGGGTGGTATCTGAGGCTCCTGCGTTCTGTTTGTTTGCTCGCCTGAAGACTCTGGGCTGGTGTGGGTTACGGGCCATGGGGACGGTGATGGTAGGAAAGTAGGAGGGAAAGAGGGGGATGTGTGATGCCTATAAAAGCAGGACAGGCCCTCTCTGCCTGCAGTGGCTCAGCCTGGGGTGTGCCCGTGAGCCGTTCTCTTCACAGAAGCCAGAGGGAGCTTTCCAAACCCCCAACCTGATCATGTCACTTCTTTGCTCAAAATCCTTCAAAGGCTCCCCGTCTCCCACCAGACTTAGCTCAGATGAAGGGCTCCAAGGCCTTTGGTGATTGGATGGAATGAAAGAGGCAGAGGCCTGAGAGCTCCCCCAGTCTCTTCTCTCTGCCCCACCATCTTCCTCCCACCTCCTTTCTTCTCCCCTTGACCTGACTCCTCAGTAATCGTTCAGGACTCCACACGCCATCTTCCCTGGGATGCCCTCCAAGCCCTCCGAAGCTCAGGCGGGTCCCTGTCACCCTCTCTGACAGTGACACGCTCATCCACTGAGTGTCTGTTGTCTCATGTCTCCCACTAGATTCTGAATTTCAAGAAAGGAGGGATGCATCTTACTTAGAATGGGGGCCCTAGTGTCTAGCCTCTTGCTACTCAAAGTATGGGCCGCGGACCAGCAGCATCAGTGTCATCTGAGACCTTGTTAGAAATGCACGATCTCAGGCCCCATCCCAGACTTACGTTTGAACAGTACCTGCATCTAAATAAGATGCAGATGATTCATGTGCACATTAAACTTTGCAAAGCTCTGAGCTAGCCAGGGTTTGGCTCAGAGTAGATGCCCAGTCACTATTTCTTGAGTAAATGAAGAAATGCATGAACCCTGCACTGAGTGATATGACAGCTGTAGGCTTCTGCCTGCAACAACCCCACGGACCCTGGAGTGGCTGGGAGTGAGGGGGATCAGGGAGAGGTGGTCAGCGACAGCACTCATGTACCGTATGCCCAGCTCATACACTTTAAAATACATGTCTTGGTGAGGGGCGCCTGGGTGGCTCAGTCTGTTAAGCGTCTGCCTTCAGCTCAGGGCATGATCCCCGGGTCCTGGGATCTAGTCCCTCATCAGGCTCCCTGCTCAGCAGAGAGCATGCTTCTCCCTCTGCCTCTGCCCCTCCCCCAGCTCTCTCTTTCTCTCTTGCCTTGCTCTCAAATAAATAAATAAATAAATAAATAAATAAATAAATAAATACATTGTTTTTGAAGGCCTATGACAGTTGAATCATTATCCCTCGTTTGTAGATGTGGTTATGGAGGTGTAGAGAGACTCACTACGGACCACATGCTTGTGTACCCCACAAATTCATATGTTGAAACCCTAATCCCCAGTGTGATGATATTAGGAGGTAGGGCCGTTAGGAAGTAGTTCGGTCATGAGGGTGCAGCCCTCGTGAATGGATTAAGTGTCCTTACAAGAAGAGACAGGAGAGCAAGATCTTTGAGCTTAGGATGCTGGGCGAAGGTCTTCTCCTGCTCTCTGCTCTTCACCGTGCACGGTTGCAAGGAGAAGACAGCCGTCTGCCAACCAGGGAGCAGGACCTCCCCCGACACCAGATCTGACGGCACCCTAATCTTGGACTTTTCAGCCTCCAGAACCGGGAGGAATCACTGTTTGGTATGTAAGCCCCCCACTCGATGGTGTTTTGCTGGAGCAGCCCAGACTGACTAGAACACTTGTCCAAGGTCACAGAGCAGTAAAGCACGAAGCTGGGGTTCCAGCTGGAGGAGTGAGAAGAGAGGGGGTGGGGCCAGGAAGGGATGTGCTATGTAAGGCCTTGTTGGGCCAGGCCCAGGAATTAGCTCACTTCAGGATGGAACTGAAACCTGCTTCCGTCAGAAGGAGAGGGTGGGGGGGGGAGACTTTGGGTAGAGTCCTGAGTGGGTTTGATTTGTGGCTGAAATCCCAGCTTCCACTCTGGGGGCCCTCTGGCTCCCTCAGCCTGGCTGGGGCTTGCTCTGTTTTCTCGGTGGTGCCCTCTCCCCTTCCGTGTGGGAAATGTATCCCTCCCCTGGGCTTTCCTGCAACCCACACTCCCCAGGCCACATTTCCCGAGCTCAGCACAGTCTGGCTGCCTTCCCGTCCCTGCAGGGCTCGGCCTGGGGCAGGGTCTGAGTTCCTGAGTTCACCAAACCCTCCTTCTTCCCCGCGTCTCTTGCCTTGCCTAAGAAGGGTTGAAATCCGCCCAGCAGGAGACTGTGGAACCTGGGGGACAGGACCTAGTCTGACCCCCTCCTGTTTCAGATGGGACGCTGAGGCCCAGAGACTGGAGCACGGCTCTTAGGGTCACAGGTTCCACAGTGGGTCATGGGTAGCCCCAGGCCTGGGAGAGTCCAGCCGGCTGTTTCCAGTTCCCGTCACGTGGGCAGCCGGCTCAGAGCCTATGTCAGAAGTGTGCCCACAGGTAACATTTGCTATTTTTATTATTAGCTATTATTTATTGAATACTTACCATCTGCCTGACATTGTGCAAAGCACTTAACATACGTAATCACATTTTATCCTCATAATAACCTTATGATTTATTTACTATTCCTACCATTATCATTACTAGTCTCATTTTTAAGGCCAAGAAACGGAGGTTCTGAGAAGTGAAGTAACTTGCCCCAAGGTGCACAGCGAAGCTGCGAGGATCTGAAGGCATTGTCATGCGATCCCAAGCCCAGCTCTGCTAAATGTCCTTAGACACTCGGACCCATGTCACCTGGCCGCAGTGAGGGCAGGGTCCTGGGTCTCTCTGAGCAGTGGGGACTTAGGATCATGGGGGCACCGCCATGCAGTCTTACAGGAACACGCCGTTTGGTCTACAGAGTTCTCTTGCATCCTTCACATAATCTCAGTGATACAATAAACCCACATCCACAGAGCGGATGTTTTTCCCATTTAACAGGTTAGGAAAGTGGCTTAATACCCCAAGGCACCCAATGTGTTGGTGCAGGGGTGGTATTGCCGATGCCGTGACAACACAGCCCTCCCTGCCTGGGCTCATGATAAATGCAGGGATCCTCAGAGGTACTGAGCATAAACTCTCCCGTGTGTGCACACCCAGCAGCGCTTGACCCCTGCAGTCTGCAGGACTTCCCACCTGGGGAGAGGCTGGGCCCGGAAAGACATCCATCCATACCCCCAGAATTGGTCTGTAAAGGGACCGGGAGTGTGGAATGAGTCCCTCCCCCCTCTATCTGGGATTGCCAATACGTGCTGCTCGCCAGCCCTCACCATCAGCAGAGACTGATGGAAGGAGCCATCCATAAAGGGGGGACTGTTCCAGCCTCTGCTACCGATTAGCTATGGGGCCTTGCATGGGTCCATAATTCCTCTGAACCTTCGTTTTCTCACCCATAAGGAGGAGGAATAACGCCTACCCCACAGATCCCTTAGAGATTTTGTGAGGGTAGGATGGTATGATATAGGTGAAAGGCCTTCAAGAAGAACAAACCCTGTGTTTATGGAATGATGATCTCAGGCATAAAAACTGAGGCTTGAGATTTGCAGTATGGGGAGGCAACATTTAGTGAGCAACTATGAGCACTTCCTAGACATTATTGCATAACACCCTCAACACAGCAATTCAAAGATGTATTATAGGCTCTTCTGCCACTGATCCTGGCTGAATAGCTCTTAATAGACTGAGCGTCCCACAGATAACAACTATAAATTCTGAGCAAAATATTAAAAAATAGTTTTCAGAAGGAGAGTGACCCAAAAGTGGACAAATTTCAGAGTTGGGGGTGGGGGAGGTTCTTGATACTTGGGAGAAGAGAGGGGCAGTAGGTGGATTTCTCAGTTTTCACAAGTTTAGCCTGCGGACGAGCCCCAATCCTCCCATGCTGGATGGCTAAACCCTGGATAGAAACCTTCAGTCATACTAGTTTGAAGAATGAGGGAATAGATTTCAAGGCATCAATAGCAGGTGGACAATGAAGGAGGAAACTCAGGAACCAGAGAGGGGAACCCCAAATTCTGGGTATAAACTCTGCCTGAAAACTATTTTCACCCTCTGAACCAATGCATGTGTGTAGGATAGAAGCCCAGCTGTCCAGCAAGGCCCAAAATCAACTGAACAGAAATTTCAGCCACAATCCACTGAAGGAGTGACAGCTTTGCAGGCGACAGTTCGGTCAAGTTACCTATTAAATTAAATAAAGAAACAAAAAACCCCAATATTCTTCATAGTAACATGAAGAATTCAAAGTCTCTACAACGCTAGCATGCACAATATCCAGGATACAGCCCAAAATTGTTGATGTAAAAAGAAACAAGAAAATGGGACCCACAGGAGATAATTAGTGGAGACGAGTCCTAAAATGGCCCAGAGCAAAGATTTTAAAGCAGCTCTTACAATTGTGCTCAAGGATGTAAAGAAAGTATGCTCACAATGAATGTAAAGACAGAACTAATCTCAGCAAATGAATGAATGAATGAATGAATGAATGAATGAATGAATACTATAAAAGAGAACCAAATGCAAACTTCAGGCCTGAAAAATATATCTGAAACAAAGAGGCATTATAATCACCATTTATAAACAAAAGAAATGCAGGTCCCAAAAGATTAGGTCAGTTCCTCAAAGTTACATAGCAAGTGATAGTGTTAGAATTTGAATCCCAAGTCCATTTGGTTTTTAAGACTATTTTTCCAATCTCATTAGGTGGGATTTAGAGATTAGTAGGAGTCTGTAGGAAAATGAAAGCAGACGTGAACTATTCTAAAACTTCGGTAAACCAGGAGACCTTTCTGGAAGACTTCGCTGTTGTTCCTTGAGAGCAGCTGATAGGACTATCTATCCATGGTGCTGAAATTTGTCCACTATCCAAAACTTCTGTGTCTACCAGACCATTTCTGAGTATTTGCACCAATGAGTGGAAAGAGAAGTAAAGATAAACCATTGCAGCCCATGCTTTAGAATATCTTCATTTTGACTTTCAAGACTAATGCAATATATTGTCCTATCCATTGCTGTCCATGGGTTTTGCCATGTTCTGCATATTTTTGTTTGTTTGTTTTGCCTAAATCTTTTCCTTATGGACGTGGATAGAGAGTGAGGATCTTCATTTATTTATGCCACCTTCCTATAATTGAGATATAGTTAAATTCAGTTTCTATTTGGTGAGTTTAGTAATGTGCCTAACGCTGTGCACGGTCTTGTGGAAGGCAGAGACACATGAGACCCAGCATTAGCACTTCAGGAGCACACACCTGAAAATGAACACAGAGAAGCAGCAGGAGCAGGGCTAGCATGTGAGCTCAATGTCTGCTGTGTGTTCTTGGAAGACCCACTTTGGGGCTTCTGTGAGTTGGGAGCAATCACAAAAGACTTTCTGTAAAAGGTGGGATATCACCCGGTCTATAAAAGCTAAGCTCGGGAGAGGAAGGGAAAAGATCATTCTGGGGCATGGTAGGTGCTTCATAGATATTTATTAAATGAGGGAATCAGTGCAAAATTATTTTCTTCTTGGCTATTTTTAAGCATCTGTCTTCTAAAATGATTGTTTAAAATATTAAAAACAGGCTATTTTATCACTATTTGTAATAGCTCCAAACTGGAAACTACCCAAATGCCCTTCAACAATAGAGTGGATAAATAAATTATGGTATGTTCACACAATGGAATACTACCTGACAATGAGAAGGGGCACTCAACAATGACATGCAACATTGTGGATGAATCTCAGAATTCAATGTTGCATAAGAGAAGGCTGGTTCCTCTCTCTGGATCCAGGACTTCAACTGTAAAATTGGAAATTGAACTTGATGACAATAAGACACAAGTGTCCTTCCAGTTCTAGTATTTCAGGGTCTGGATCTGATGCAGGGTCATCCATTTTCGATTAAGCGCAGTCTCTACTATTTGCTACCCTAGGGGGCTGTGCTGGGTTAAAGAAGGAAGTCCTTAGGACATTTTAAAGCATTCACTTATTCCTTGACCTCTCTGGTTAAGTATTCCTTCATTCACTTGTTCAGCATTCATTCCAGAACACTTTATTGGGCATCTGCTCTATGCTAGGTGCTGTGCTGGGGATGAACAGTGAATGACAAGGTCATTGTCTTTGAGGAGCTTGTATTCTGAGAGGGATACAGTCAATGGTTGTAAAAAGCGTGGCACGTGTTGCACGTATAGCTGAGTGTCAACTGCTCTGGTTGTACAGACCTGATTCTTGCTTTAGGGATGAGGTTAGGCCAGGGGGACTTGCAAGAGGAGGTGATATTTGAGTGGGACCTGGAAGGAGTAGGTCAGATTGGGGCAACGGAGGTAGAGATCACATCCTTGACAAAGAGAACAGCATACCTAGAGGCAAAGGAGCAGAGAAGGGAAGGCCTTTCTGTGTGGCTAGACCCTGGGGTAGGGGGTAGGGTTAGGCTTGGCTCTGAATGTGACCACAACCACTGGAGGGGTAGGGGTGAGGCTCCAGGTCCAGAATGAGTGGGAGAATGGGTGAGGTGGCAGGGGCCAGGGAGGGGCCCCACTCCTCACATTCTTCTTCTTTGCTTTCCTCCCACATTTGGATGAGTCTCCGGTTTCTGCCTCACGTCCCAGCCCCCTGAGGCTCTGTGGTCAATAAGCTCTTTAAGGAGCCAAAGAGAGGCAAGATCAATGCAGTTGCCATCGATCCTGCTTCAGTGGCCGATTAGTACCAGGGATTTGGCTGGCCCAGGAGCCCCTTGCTAATGCACCGTGGAACTCAGATTAAACTGGGAGCACCCAGGGGCCCTGGGGGAGCTTCTGCCCTCCCCATACATCAGGGGGGAGTAGCAGAGGAGGTCCTGAACCTATCCTACTGGGAACTCTTTGCGTCCCAGATGAACATCCTACATTCCCTAGGCAGACATCAGACATCTGATCATGTCACTCCCTTGGTTAAAACCTTCTGATGTACCCCATGGCTTTTGGGGTCTGTGCAACTCCCTCAGAGGGCATGTGTGCTTCTGTGATCTGGCCCTGGCTGTCTCTTCCAGTCTTATCTCATGTACTTTCCCATCACCCTCTGAGCTCGGTCCAGCGGGACTGCCTTCAGTTCTTCCAACTTGCCATCGTGTGGCAAGGGGTCATCTGTCATTTCTTCCAGAAAGCCTTCCCTGAGCCTCTCCTTACCACCACCACCGCCACAAAAGTCTGACTTAGGCAACTTTCCAAGGTTCTCCCTGTACTTTCCTGAGCAGATCAAAGATGAGAATGTACCGTAATTGCTGATTTTCTTGTCTCATCCTGACTGCAGATGAGAATTGCTTGGGAGCTTCAAAAAAACACAGATTCAGTTTCAGTTGGTCTAGAATGAGGCTTGAGTATCGATGTTTTATCACCCCCTCTAGGAGATCCTACGGCACCCCCATGGCTGAGGGTCTCTGAGTTAGAGCCTAAGCTCCGAGAAAGCAGGGGCCATACTGATCACTTCAACCCCTCTGTCCCTGCCACCCAGCCCAGTGGTCGGTACACAGTCCATGCCCAGTGCATATTCACAGAATTGCCTGGCCTGGGGCACCCCCACTGACTGGGACCACCTTCTCTTCCCACCATTCCTCCCCTCTGTTGGGCGACACCAACAGGGACGGGTTAGCTCTCAGAGTTGACCACGGTCATTTAGGAGGCTCTTATGCTACACATCGTATCCCATTTAATTCTCAGTGTGGTTCTTTGAGGCAGGAGGATGAGTAATCAAAATCTCATTTTGCACGGGGGCCCTGAAACTCAAAGAAGGTAAGTGACCATGCCCGGGTGCCACAGCTAAAAACAGACAGGATCACACCCCAACTTCTGTCTGAATTTTTTTTCCATGAGTCTTGTTACCAGGGACTTTCTTAGGCTGCATGGAAGCCTCCTCTGCGGCCATTAATCCTACAGCTACTGTCCTTGGTCCTTACCCTGTCAGCAACTCTTCCCTGGGGCAGGCTTCCTGCAGTGGAAGGTAAAGGGAGCCTTCCCACAGCCGAGGCAGCCCCAGTTCCCATAGCCTCATGCAGGCTGGCATAGTGGCCTGAGAGAGATCTGGCCTGGGAATTGGGGGAACTGGGCTCTAGGCCAGTCTCTGTCACCCACAGGTACTGTGCACCTGTTTTCCTAGAGCCATCCTTGCAAAGTGGGGACTTCGAATGATGAGCCCTAGGCCCCATAAAGCAAGTGGGGATCATAGCCGTCAAAGCACTGTCAAGGAGACCTCAAGCACACTCATGAGGGGTGTTGTGCACGAGCACTACAAGAACTATCTGGGCCCGGATATCCCCCCCACCCCATCCTGAGCTGGCCTTCCCGCCTTCCCCATCTACAAAAGCATTGGCTCTTCTCGGCTCTGCCCACAGTAGCCTGGCAGACTGGCACAGGAAACCTCTCTGACATGCTCCATGGTAATTTATTTAGACGTAAGAGCGTAGGAAATGCGAGATGGAGATGGAGGGGGCATCAGGGTCTCCCCCATCTCTGCTTCCCTAGGGGCTTTGAGGCAAGGGGGCAGGGCCTCTGTCTGACCGGAATGGTGGGAAGCCTGCCCTCCTGCTGCTCTGGGAGGTAGAGAAGATCCTCAGGAACACCCTTCCTTCTGCTCAGAGGCAGCGGGGCACCCCAAGGCAGGAGACCACAGGGAGTTTGACACCTCAGGACCCACAGGGACCCTTGCTTATGGGAGTGACCTGGATGGGGGCAGGGGTACTGGGAGGGGAAGATGAGAGAGAGATGGAGACATCGGTCGGGAGAGGGCCAGTTCTCCCTGTCCTAGTCTTGGAGGGGGATGGCAGCCCACCGAGACCCAAGTTGGAGCCAAGACTCCCAGGGCAGGAATGTTAAAGTGCCAAGAGAATTAAGGCCAGCAGGCCCTCGGGCTCCATTGCCCCTCACATTCAGTATCCTTGGCACCAGCCTGTCCTGGAGCGATGGCCCGTTGGGTCCCAGGGGAGAAGACACCATTTGGCTTGCAGCATGTAGGATCATTTTTTAAAATTTAAAATTAATTTTTTTCCTTGTGTTGTCCAAGACTCTAAGGTAGCCGGGTCGGATCCTGCTTCAAGAAGAGGAAATTTTCTGGGGGCGCCTGCATGACTCAGGTGGTTAAGCGTCTGACTTTTGATTTTGGCTCATGATCTCAGGGTTATGAGTTGGAGCCTGGTGTTGGGCTCTGCACTGGGCGTGGAGCCTGTTGAAGATTCTCTCTCTCCCTCTGCCCCTCCCCACTAAAAAATAGAAGAAGAAGAAGAAGGAATTTGCTAGATAAGCTGGGCTTTCAGACTCTACTGGGAAATCTGGGAAGGCTCAGAGATCCAGGCTCCCAGGAGGCCAAGGTGGGAGAGTCTAATCTCAGAATTCATGTTTCTCTTTAATATTTTTGCCCAATTTTTTGAAGCTCAGATATACAGAATTTGAATAATTACAGGCTTTGTTATAGTCTCTGCATTGGTCCGTGTTTGGTTGTATTTTTCATTCATTCATTCATTCATTCATTCATTCATTCATTCATGTTCACAATATAATACTTATTATAAACCCATCACCCAACATAAAAGCTAACACCTTGATAATGATCACTGCTTACTTTTATGACTTCCTCTGGCCCATCCCATGTCTGCCTTCCTCCATCCAACCAGCATTCTGATTCCTATTTCTGCCACTTATTTGCTTTCTTTGTTGCATACTTATTTTATCGCATCTAAATGTTTTCCAGTTTCTCCTGAATTTTTGCTGATCCCCACCCCTTCCCCCGTTTGGGGTGCCTATAGTCATAGAATACAGGAAATGAGATGTGGGTTGCTCCATTATTTTTAGCTGCAATCAAACTCTGTTACTGAAATCACCTTGGCCTCCAGTGTTCTTGGACTGTGGGGGGAGTAGTGACAGGGGGAGGGGAATTCCTTGTCTGGAGAGGCCACTATTTAAGGAAATGGCATGAAGGCTGTGCTTTGCTGGGCAGAATTTAGGAGGGTGAGCTTCCTGGATAACCTCTCCCCGTCCTTCTAAGCCCTCCCTTGATCCATCCTTGTCCAAAGCCTGGAGCCTTATGAAACCAGTGTACCCTCCATGAGCACCCAGAGCTGCTCCCCAGAAGACCGGGGTCTGGCTAGTCAAGTTTATTCTCAGCGATTTCAGCCAATGTCTGGCCTCTGGAGGGTGCAGAGCAGGTGCCTCTTATTGGGCATGGATGTAATTATTGGGATGGAGGGCAGGCCCGGTGTCACCCCCGGGACGGGCAGCAGCCACCCCCAGCCCAGGCCGCCTCACTGCCAGTGTGTTAGCCCTGGGCCCTCCAAGATGTTCACAGTGAATCCTCCCCTTGCGGCAACTCAGCCCGAGAACCAATTTTATCCATGAGCGAGTCTGCATAATCCTCTGCTGGTCCCTGTCCACTGCTTGGGGAGGCACCACTGGGGCCGGGGAGGAAGCTGCCTGGGCTGGGAGAACCTGAGCCACTTCTGGACCACAGAGAAAATCCATGGGGGGACAGGTCTGGCCTCAGCTGCCAGGACAGACAGCCATCCCCTCCTGGTGGAGATATCCGCACACTCCCCCTGGCTGACCAGCCCGTGTGCCTCATTTCCCCCAGGAGGTAACAGAGGCATTTGCCAGCCCAAGGGAGGTCGCTTTGAGGCCACTCTAAGGACCCCTTCCCCATCAGGTTTTTAATGTAAGTGGATTTGAGGTGGAACCCTGGTGGGGGAGCATCTCTCCTGCACCCCCTTCTCCTCCTTAAGGCTGAGGACAACCCTCAGGGAAGGGACACGATGTCCAGAGCTTGAGATGCAGCAGTGGGCCTGGAAGCTGAGATCCCCCAAGCCAGAAGGTTTTCTAGAGAAAGCCCCACCCTCGATGTACTGATGGGGAAACTAAGGCCCACAGAGAGAAGTCATTCAGTTCAGGTTTTCTAAAACTGATCTGGCAGGATAACACTCACCTGTCTCTCTGGCCTCCTGTCCTATGAGCTCCTGTCACCCACTTGGAACCCTGGAGTCCACGTACATGTCCCCATCTCTGGGGAAGTGTCCTTCCCAGAAGTCTGTTACCCCGGACTGCCCCACAGCGCACTGGTAAGCACAAGGGCTGGCATGTGTGGTTTGGGGGGGTCAGGCCTAACTCTGCCTCTCTTTACTTGTGACCTCAAGCACATGGCACAAGCTCTTCAGGCCTGTTTCTTTGTCTGGAAAGCCACAGAGGTGCTTATCATATAACGCTGATCATTCAGACTTGTTGTGAAATTTGAGGGAGATGCTGCAGCCAACGGTCGGCCAAGCGCCTGGCACCCAGTCAACAGTCAAGAAATCCCAGCAGTTATAATGGTCATTGAGCCAGTGCACTCCTATGCATCCCTCAAAGCCCTGCCCGGGCATCCCTTTCCTGTGAAGGCCTCTCCCATGGCCTCACACACACATACCTGGTATCCGTTGCAGTTTCATCTCAGGCACCAATTGCTTTCTCTTGTGGCTGCTTTACACTTTTATCGTCCGCGGGAATGTGAGCTCCTGAGGAGAAGGGGTGCGTCTCCTTTTCCCATGTTGCCTGTAGGCAGCAGTGGGGCCAGGGCTTGGCAGTTGGCATCTCAGTGGCAGATGTGGGATGGGGCTGTCTTGACCTGTAGGTGCCCACCCTTGCCAAGTCAGGCTCCTCTCCTGTCCTTTATGCCCCATCTTCCAGTCCAGCCTCCAGGTCTGCATTTGGTGGCCTTCGCTGCCCTCTCCTGACCACAGTGGGCAGGACAGTGCCTGGGGTGGGAGGGAGGGTGGGCTGGGGAATGAGAGCTCCGCTTCTCACTACAGTCTTCCTGGGTCCCTCCGTGCCTGGGGCCTCAACCCCTCTGAGCCCACGGGAAACCAGCCCTGCCTGGACCACAGAGGACCACAACCCCAAGCCGTGGCTGGCCTGGCTCACCCCCAAGACCCCTCCTCGGCAGGTGGCCCCTGAGAGTGACCCCTGGGCCGCTCCGTGCCACACACGGGTACCAGACTTGCTCACAGGCTCCCAGTTATGTCCTGCCCTCTTCGGGGAATGTGACAGATTGAAAGAAGACGGTTCCAGCTAGGAGAGTCCTATAATTATCAACTGCGGATTATTTTAATTAAAATGCTTTGCATCCTCAGCTCTTAATTTCTAAAATGATTATAAATGTTATTATTAAAGAAAAATCCTTGAAGTGAGATCCATAAATCTCAGCCTGGGCTGAGATGACAGGGGAGCTGATGCAGCAGAGGAAGCCCCGCCTTGGGCTGAGGCTCCAGGGGAAGCTGGGGGACTGGGGGGTGGGCGGGGAGGGGGGAGAAGGGGAGAAGGGAGGCAAGGGAGGCAAGGCTGCTGGAAGAAAGAGACTGGAGGACAGAGAGCTCCATGGGCCCCCCTCCCATCTCACGCCCCGATCGTTAGCATTTGGGACTGAGAAATCAGACCAGATCTTTGGAACTTGCTTCTGCTATCTGCTGTGTGACTTTGGGCAAGCCAAAGAACCTCTCTGAGCTTTGAGTTTCTCATCTAAAGATGTTTTCATCTTTCAAGTTTCCTGTAGAACGAATAAGAAAATTGCTGTCTGGTAGGGCTATTTTGAGGCAGGCCGATGATGTGTGTGAAGCACTTGTCAGAATGGCTACAGTACAGCAGTTTTGGTTAACTCTGGCCCCATCCTTCGGAGACCCCTGGGAATACTCTGTTAATTCATAGCTCTCTCTCCTGGTGGCCATTCGCTCATGAGAAGTGGCTGTCCTCCAGAATGCCGAGGAGGGGGTCTCAGAGGCCTGATCGCTGCCAGCCAGAGCCAGGCACCCAGGGCAAGCCCTTCAGATCTCAGCAGTCCCCATGAAGGAGGGGCAGGGCCAGAGGAGGCCAAGAGGCCAGGCCTCCTACTTGACAGGCAAGGAGATGGAGGCCCAGAGAGGGAGGTGTCTAGTCCAAGGTCACTCCGCAAATTGTTGGCAGGTCATTTTACCATTTTAGCAGATGGCTAAAGCCTGGCTTTCTTGTTTATTTTAAGCCTGTCTTTGTAATGGCTGAGCTCAGATCACCTGAACCAGGCGGAGACGATGCCAACGATGACATGGATGAGAGGGACAGGGAAAGGGGCTGGTGGCATTGAGAAGGGGGTGAGCCCCGGCCTGGGGGTCAGGGTGCCTGGCCTCTGCTCCCGGCTCTCCCGCTGCTGGCTGCCTCTACAGCCTGGGGCGGACCCCTTCTCACCCTGGGTCTTAGCTCTCTCCTGGGGACCATGGGGACGGTCATCACTGCCCCGCTGACCTCCCAGGCTCTTGGCGAAGATCGGATGAGATGATAGATCTGAAAGTGCTTTGTAAGCGGGAAAGCGTGAAGCAAATGTAGGAGATTATTAACATTAATATTAATGAACTCGATCGCAGTTGGCTACTGGCCACCCCCAGGCCGGGAGATGAACTTTTCCAAGCCTCTGACAGGTTTGCAGAGGGGCGAGCCTCACATTCCTGTAGATCTAAGTCCTTGAGGAAGAAAAACTCCTGGGGATTTTCAGCCAGGGGAGCTGGGGGAAGGGGCAGGAGGGACCCCTGGTCCCTGGTAGGCTTAGGACAGAGAACGCTGGCTTTCTCATCCAGGCTGATCTTTCCTGGGGCTCAGGGGGCACCTGGCTGAGGGCTGGGCCCCCTTCTGTGGACCAAACTGAAGGCCGAGGGGCTTCCTTCCCTGTTGGGCTCCTTCCCGTGTTCCATCCTCAGAAAACTAACCTAACCGGTCCCTCCTTGGGAAAATTGCCGGGTTGAAGAGATGAGATGGAGTGAGGCTCCTGTAGCCCCTAGCACATTCCTCCTGCACCTCCCTCTCCCCGGATCTGCACACGTGGTGGGCCTTACTCCTATGAATATAGCTGTGCAGAGTTGCTGTGGGTCCTGGGCTAAGTCTCTGTGCATTCCCTCCTCCCTCCCCACCTCTCCTCCCTCCCTCATTCTCTCCTTCACTCATATGCTCAGTAAAGGTTCGGTGAATATCTAAGATGCCCCAGGCACGGGGAGGGGGGGCGAGGTGAACGAGTCCCTCTTCCCATCCTCGTTAGCTCAAGAGCTCCTGCAGGAGCGGGTGAGGAAGTGCGAAGAGGCCCCATGTCACCCGCTGGGCTTCGCAGCTGCGGAAACATACTGGAGGCTGGGGGGTAGGGGAAGATTCTCAGAAAAGGTTTCTTGAGGGAGGTCATTCTGAGATGAGCCTTGAGGGAGGACGTGTGATGTTCATACCCCCCATCACTTAACCCGAATGGAACATTCCAGTTTCTTGTCTCACAGAAGGAAGCATAGATCTTCAGGCTTGGAGGAGCTCCACGTGCAGCTAAATCCCCAACCAGCCACAGTTCCTGCAGACACAGAGCCGTCCACGGCTACCACCTTTGGGGGTTTGAGATCAGAGCCCAGAGATGGGGCTGGAACCCCAGCCCAGCCTCAGGCAGACCGTGCTCACCGGCTTCCACGGCTGAAGGATGGGACCAGACTGTGAGGACTCTGGGAGGTCACCATTGCAAAGAACATGCTGTAAAGGGACAAGCATGTTGTCATTACTCACTATTTTATTATTCAGTTACTAGAAGGGCTGTGATGTGCCCAGCAGGACTGATGCCTGTCAAGCATGGCTGAATATCATTTCGGAATGCGTTGATTTATTTTTACCAATCATCGGGTTTAAGGATGTGAAGATTTACAAGATGTCTCTGTGTGTGTCTGTGTGTGTGTGTGTGTAAGAAAGAGAGAGAGGTCTGTGGTACAGACTTTGGTACAGGCTTTGGTACAGACATCCTGGTCCATATACAGACTTAACACCCACTTAGAAAATTATCCATCGGTGCAGATCACCCTGTTAGAGGTGGACTTTGCTGGAAGCTAAGACAAAGTCTGAATTCTGCACGGCATTAACGAGAGACTATTCCGGCTGGTAGAATTCTGGAAGAAAAAGTGTGTTAGCTGGATGCTGAAGGATGATGGGCCTTCCAGGTGGAAAAGAGAGCATGAGCAAAGGCACAGAAGCAGGGGAGGGTCGGTGGAGTCTCGGGAAGGGCAGTGAGTGAGGGGGGGAAGGAGTGAGGGATGTTGGCCACTGTCGGCGGAGTGCCAGCTTTGTCCCGGAGCTGTGCTGGTCATTCCATAGGCCAGGGGCACCAGGAGGAGCAGCTGGAGATGGGCAATGTGGCTGAGCTTGGCGCAGAGGATGGGAACAGGTGACCCAGGCTTCTGGGAAGTGGATCTGCAGCTGTGTGTGCAGTGGGCCTGGGGGAGGCTGGAGGCGGTGAGGGCCGTGAGGCGGTGCCTGGGACAGCAAGGGGGGAAAAGACAATAGGGAGGCCAGCAAGGACTTGGGGGCCAGAATGGAGGGAGAGAGAGAGAGAGAGAGAGAGAGAGAGAGAGAGAGAGAGAATGATGGTGTGAGAGCCCAACTGTGCGGCTTGTCACTGGGAAGATGCCCTTAGGCAACAAGAGAGGAGGGACCAGCCTGGTGGGGTGGGGGGAGACAGCAGGCTTGGTGAGGGGACACCTGGGCCCACTCCATTCCTCCGTTTTGCCTGCAGAGAGAGGAGAGTTGGTGAGAAGCGTCCCTCAAGGAGGCCTGCTGTGTGTTATACGTGGGGCCAGCCAGGAGCCCATTTCACAGATGAAATGATGGAGGCCTAGGGATGTGTGGGACATGCCAGAATCTTGGGGGAGGACTCAGTTCTGACGATACAACTGACGCTGGTCTCAAGTCTCCTCCCTCCCCCTGGCCTGCTGCCGGCACCGACCACCCTCCTCTGCCCTCCCCACCAGTTCCGTGCCTGCACCGGGACCCACCGAGGGAGGAGGACGAAGGCGAGAGCTCCTTTGTGGCTTCCTGCCCTCAAGGAGCTCAGTGCTTTATTTGTAGCTGAGTATTCTGCAGCCTTTGATTTGCAAGAGGGACTGTCCTCAGCAGGGCTGTCCCTGGCCACCAGCAAAATTAGAGGTCGGGCTTCAGGTGAAAAAAAGCTCCTTCCTTCTCTCCTTCTCCTTTTTTTCCTTTGCCCACCTCCTTTTCCGGCTTTTTAAAAAAGTGTATTTTATTTTTTAAAAAGATTGTATTTATTTATTTGAGAAAGAGCGAGAGAGAGAGCATGTGCAGTGGAGAGAGAGAGAGAAGCAGGCTCCCCACTGAGCCAGGAGCCCGACGTGGGGCTCGACGTGGGGCTCGACGTGGGGCTCGACGTGGGGCTCGACGTGGGGCTCGACGTGGGGCTCGATCCCCAGACCCTGGGATCATAACCTGAGCCGAAGGCAGATGCTTAACCCACTGAGCCACCCAGGCGCCCCTTTAAAGTTTATTTTTAACAAGGGATTTGAAACCAGATATACAAAGCTGTGGGGCAGTGGGAGATACGGGGCTGATGCCGGCTGGCTGGGGCAAGGAGCGGTCTAGAAGTAGATAAGGATGGGTGCCTGACCGCCCTCCACCCTCACCACCCCTCCAGAAGAGAGACTTTTTATTCAGTTTCCAGGTGGGGGAACAAAGGCATAGCGAGGTTCAGAAGCTCGCTCTAGGTCATACAGCAGGCAAGGGTCGGGTGTGACTGTGCTCCCCACCTGGACCGGGACCTCTCCCAGATCCCGTTCTTATGTGAGCTCACAAGCTTAGGGGCTCTGATCTTTCTCTGTCCCTCTCACCCCCAGAGAGATTCCTGGGCAGTGAGACATGAGCCTCGCAAGGCTGAGGTAATCCTTCCAGTGGTCCAGGAGGACATGTTTGGGGTGGGGGGTGGGGATTCTTTCTCCTTTGCTGGCCCCATTCTGGGTAACTTGGGACTTCAAAATCAGAAGGACATTGGCCCAGCTCTGTGCAGCCAGTGTGTCACTAGGAGAAGAAAATCCCCCCACTGGGGATCCCCAGCATCCTCATTCTGCCCCACCCTGTGATCAAGGAGGTGACTAGTAATTTCCTGCCACTCCTGTGGGAGGAGCAGCACATGGTGGGAGGGGACAGCATGGGAAGGTGTAAGGACCCCGTCTCTGGTGTCTAACTGACTCCAGTGAACATTGGCAGTGGCTTCCCATCACACTTGTCACACAAATCCAGAACTTCTAGAGCCGCCATGGCCCTGCCTGGTCTGGGTCTGCCTCTGTCCCCACCTTACTTCCAGCTGTGCCCTCCCCTGCACAGATCCCAGCCACGCTGGCCCTGACGCCAGGCCCCTTCCCTGCTCAAGGCCTTTGCACATGCTGTCCCCTCTTCCCGGGATACCCCTCCACCACTTTGGGATGGTTCCTCTTCATCCTTTGGGCTGTACTCGTGGCTGATTCTGACCCTGCTGTGAGGATAGGGACCAGCTCTGTCTTGTACGCTTTGCTCCCCAGTTGCTCACCCGCAGCCTGGGGCCAGCTTAGACCCAACGGAAGTACCTGTTGATAAATCATTGAATTTAGCTCCCTGCACCTGCTACTTCTTCATCTGCAAGACCAGGATGGTGACGTCTACCTCATAGGGTGGGTGTGAGAGCAAAGCAGCAAAGGGCTCACATGGTGTAAGCACGCGGTAAACACCAGCACTATTCACATGAGTACTCATTCTTGGGTTGAACCCAGTTCAGGGGACCGTAAGACTCTGTGTGGCCGAAACTAGCTCCGGGGCAGGTGGCCATTGGTGCCTAGGGACCTTGGAGGGAGCCAGCAGGGTGTGGGGAGGCTTCCCATCCCTGCGGGATCCCCCCTCCCTGTAATTGGCCATTCAGGGCCCATCCTCTGCCTTCTCCAAGGCCTGTCCCACTTGCCCTTCAGCTGACTTCCCTCCCTGACTAAGGACATTTGCATGAGCAGAGCATCTCCAGTGACTGCCTTCTCGCCACCTGCTCCTGTGGCTCTCTCCCCACCTGAAGCCATAAATACATATGCAAAGGCCAGTATATTAATTTGTGTTTGAGCACGGAGCTGGGGACGCCGCCGAGAAGGGGGATTTGGTGGTGGCGGTGGGGGGGAGGCAACAGATGGCTTGATTGCTTTTACCTGTTGCTAATTTGTTAGGCAACAATTTCTCGTTTGTGTTTAATTGTGCCCAGACTCAGAGACGGCAGGGCACCAGCCAGTGGATGGTCCTCAGGTGCCTGCATGGGGCAAGGGGTCAGGTGTCCTGCCTGGGAATTAAATGCCAGAGTCTGGAAATTAATGGCAATTCCTACTTCTCTCTTGATTGGACTCTGGTCCCTGTCCCTGTCCCTGGCTGGGCATTAGGACCCTCTGAGCAGATGCAGCAGCAAAGAGGGAGCTGAGCTGGGGCCAGCAGGTCTGGCCCCATGTGACCTTGGGTGGGTCACTGAACATCTCTGGGCCCCATTTGCTTGACTGGGAAATGAGCACCATCACACACGCCCTATCCACTTTGCAGGGTTGCCGTGAGCGTGAGCAGAGCTAATAGATCTGGGAGCACTTTGACATGTGCAGTGCTCTGTAATCGTGAGGCATTATTTGCTAGCAGAGCCATTAAGAGCTTGGATTCTGGAGTCATCCAGGCCTGGACTGAATTCTGACTCTGCCACTTGTAACTGGGAGATCTCGGGTGAGATACGGAAGATTTCTGTGCCTCAGTTCCTCACCCACGCAGTGGGGTGGTGATAGGCCCTACCTCTGGGCTGCCGGCAGGGGCAAGGAGTTCACAGCAGTCCAGCTCAGCCCAGCTCTCCCAGAACACAGCCCATCCTTCCAAGTTGTTACTGGGCCACTACCGCTTTCCCTTCAAGCCTCGGCTTCACGTCTCCCATTCTGTGCACCTGCTCTGATGGGGCCCCTCCTTGGTGTCACCTTCCTGGTGGAAATCTGTTGGGGGTTGGTTACTTCTCCCCATCAGCTGCAATCTGGGGCCTGTGAGCCTGGCACAGAGGACAGCACATGAGCAAACATGGCCATTTGAAAGTATCTTCCGGAGAAGAGAAGAGCCACCAAGGTCCCCAAAATGGGGGAGCTCGTGGACCGGCAGGGCCCTCTGAGTGGTCCTCGGTCCCACCCACATCTGGGCCCCCTTCTCCAGCCTTCCTGCCGGTCCTCTGGGCCTCGGATGCACTGCCGGGAAAGTGCCTTTCACTTACGTGACCTAGAACGTGTTTCCATTGCTGGTATTTCGAGAGCCATCCCTTCTACACACCTCAGCGACCATGTGCAGGAACTTTCCTTTAATGAACCTTTTCTGTGTTGGCCTCCATTACTTGCCGGCTGGGTGACCTGGGGCAAATCCTTTCACTGCTCTGAGCCTCAGTTTCTTTTTCTGTATCTTCGGTGGGGGAGAGGGGACCTCCGGATTATTCTGAGGATTAAATGCCACAATATATCAATCTATGTAAAGTGCGCTGCTCAGTGTCAGGCACATAGCCAGCACTCAGGGTAGCTGATCAACGATCAGTGGCGGGTAAGTGACAGGGCTTTCATTTGGAATCACAGAGAAAACAAGGCTTACGAGTTTGTCAGGAAAGCATTCTTTTGAGAAGCTTGCTCAAGGGGTTATTGACTGAGAAGTCATCTTATCTCTCCTTGGCCTTTGGATTTCTTTCAGGGAAATGTGCAATCATTAGAAGAGGTAAGTTGATGGAAGGAATGGAAGGTGGCAGAATGCTCTCTTGGGCCAAGTGATGAGAAGGACAAGCCAGTGTTCCAGGAGGAGGAGGCAGGAGCTGTGGCAGGGGTGGGCGGGGTTTGTTGATTCTCCTGTGTTGGGAGCCAGGGAGAATGAGGAGGTGGGAGAAGGTGGGAGGGAGGGGGAGGGAGAAGAAAGGAGGAGAAGGGAAGGTAAAGGGGGAGAGGGAAGAGTAAGGAGGTGGAGGGGAGTGAAGAGATAGGGAGGTGGGAGGGAGGGGGAAGGAGAAGGGGAAGGGTGAGGAAGTGGGAAAGGGAGGGAGGAGGAGGGAAGGGGGAAAAGGTGGTGGGGAGGGGGAAGAGTAAGGAGGTGGGGGAAGGCGGGGGAGGGTGGGGAAGAATGAGGAAGTGGGAAGTGGGAGGAAAGAGGAGGGAGGGAGAATGGGGGAAGGGGAGGAGGAAGGAGGGGGAGGGAGAGGGAAGAGGGGGAGGGGAAAACGGTGAAGGGGGAGGGGGAAGAGAGGGAGGGATCAAGATTCTGCCTTTCCTTTCCATCACGCCTCCTTTCCATGGCATCTGTCCATGTCCTCTTAATTTGGTTCTGTATCTAAATAGCGCCCTCCCCAAATAACAGGCCCCTGCGCCGCCGCGCCTCTGCAGTGCACCCCTGGAAGCACTGGCAGAGGGTCCCAGGAGGGCCCCTCCTGGAGCAGCAGCCTCGCTGAGAGAGCTGTCCTGCCCGTTTTTCTCTCAGGCACTGCCCCTTTCCTCGGCAGGGGCGATCAGGAGTCGCGTGGAACAAGCGCAAACCGGCTTGGGATGTGGAGTCTCTCGGGTACCAGCTGGTGACTCCCGCAAGTTGCAAACCTCTCGGGTCCTCCTGCAACGCGGTGTGCGCGATTATAATAGATGAGACTCTCCGCCTAGCTGGGGCTCCGCTGAGCTGGCAGGGGTGCGGGGCCACGTGAGCAGGGGCCACGTGAGCGGGGGCCAAGCGCGCTCCAGGCCGCCATGGGCCCAGGTGGCTGGCACAGGGACCTCACCGCATCGCGACAGCGTCTCAGGGTCCAAGGCAGGTACGTGCGTGAAACCAACTCAGGCCCACAGAGCTGGCCCACGTAAGCCAGCCGGCCCCAGGGGCGAGGGATTGGGGATATTATTGAGTCTTTCCCATGTCCGCCGAGGGTCTACCCCTGATGTTTTAACACATGTCTCTTCTCCAAGTTTGCTCTGCCTACGTGCCCTCCCCTACAGTTAAGGAACCAGGGAAGGAAAGAAAGGAGCCCCTCCGTGGGACCAGGTGCGGTACTAAAGGCTTTGTGCCCCTTCCTTCATCTGGGGTCACCATGGCCCTTTGGGGCTAGTAGTAGTGTGTTTTGTTGTAGGTGGAAACACCGAGGGTTAGTAAAGTGACTTGTCCACCACCTGGTGGCTGGGGTTGGAACTCACACCGCTCTCCTCCGGATCTCGCTGTCTCCCCTCTCTCAGCTCATGGGATTTTCACACCCGCAGTAGCTACAGACTTTCCCATCCCTTGTGACTCAGAAGTCACAGAATTCTATGATAGCAAGACTTCTGTGGACTTTCAAGTAACTTCCTCCCTCATACCATTTACTCCCACTATGTTCCATTCCACATATATTAATAGTAACCTGGATGACAGTGAAAAATAAAATATTGCAGGGTGGAGGGTGAGGGGTATGGCCCTTCGCATGCATGACCAAGAGAGGCTATGGAACCCACAGGGTTCACCTCGACCCCAAACTCGCTGGTGTCTACCTATGTGCGGCTGTTCTCGGAAACCCAGCAACCCGTTGCTTAGAATGTGGTGTTGGACTTTTATCAGAACCTGTGGGGAAAATTGGTGATGGGGAAGTTAGGGGCTTGCTGGCAGCTTGGGAGACCAAGAATGGTGACGACCCATTCAAAAGCATCTGTTCAGATGGACAAAGCAGTTCTCAAAAGAAGGATGACCCCAGAGCAAGACAGGACCCCCCACCCCATGCCCTCATCTCAGGGCCTCTGGCTCTGCATGCAGGTTGGGAACGCAACGTCTGGGAGAGGGCTGAGCACCCACGGGGCTGTGCATATCCTGTGGGAGTGGATATGTGTTTAATTTAGGCACTCCGGGGCGCCATGCCAGAGTTTCCATCAGCTCGTGGAGAAGTGAGAAAACATGAGTGAGTGTTTCAAAAAGCTAAATGTACTCATTTTCAATAGGATTGTCCTTTTTTCTGGGATTCTATCTTTCTTTCCTTGGTGTGAAAACATCTTTTCATCCAGGAAACAATGGTGACCACAGAGTTGATTTCTTGCGTGTCTATACTTGGCGGAATACAAAGCTGGTGATTTTATGATGAATCCTCCAATTCTATCTTTAAAAATTTTGCTGAACTACAAAATCCTTAAGTCTGAGGACCATGGGGTTGTACTTTGTCAGTTATCATTTGTATCAACTCTCTTCTCAATCTTGGGACAATTTTTTTTCTGCTTAGCACAGACATTCTTTGAAAGTCAAATACCTCGACACTGTGCTTAAATTTAATAATTTTTTTTTTGGTCTACAGGGTAACAGGTATTATATTCCACATGCACCATCATTTGGAGAAGAAAATACTTCCTTTACAAGATTGTGTCTCTTTGCTTTTCTGTATCTGTTACTGTGACTTGGTTTGAAAAGTGTTCGTTCCTATAAAAAGACCCCATAGGCCAGATGCAGTGGTGGGAGTGAAGGAGGGGAGTTGGAAGGTGGGAAGGACAGACGGTGAGCCTCAAGGTATCCTGAGACCTTTGGATAAAGCAAAAGCTCAAATCATAGGTGAGAGACTGCCAAGTTCCTAACCCTAAGAAGGACCATGCCAAAACCAGATTCAAAGGGCAAGGTGGGGAGAACACATTAGCGAGATCAATAAGGTTCGATGCTAAGAGAACCTATTAGAGTATGTAGTGGAGAATGAGAAGTGCGGGGAGTCCCCGACCACGATGGTCAACAGTCAAGGTGGCAGCTCAGTGCATTACTTGGTGGATGGTGCATGGTGAGAAGCCCAGGTGCAGAGACTGCTCATGTCCCTGTGAGCAGGAGTTAGACTGCTCATGTCTCTGCGTTGGGTGTCCCTATGTGTTATTAACACCTGCTGCGGTCCACAAAGCAGGGGATGGGGCAGGATTGGTGATTCTTGCATTATCACAACCACTATTGTTATGCAGAGTAAAAGACCTACTTCCTTCTTCCCTTTGAGAGAATTTTTGCTGGGGAGCTCCATTTCTTCATGCTCCACTTTTTCGCCCCTACTCCTACTAATGCCCCCGCAGGGAAGAGGAGTTGTCATGTGATAGGTCAAGTTCTGGACTCTCGTAGGAACTTTAGAAAGTGGGCAACACCCCATACCCTTCCTGGTACTTCCTGCTTCCTCATGGGTGCATACCATGCAGGTCCCTCTTTTGGTGTTTCATGTGGAGCCTGTAAGCGGACAAGACAGGCCTCAAGGTGCAGGCCTGGCTTTGTCCTCTGGACTCCAGACTAAGTGGATGAGTTAGGCCTACTTTCAGTTTCAGGGGAAGGAAGTAAGAAGCCGTGTCAGACCTCCAGGCCTCCACCATATTCCCCAACTCAGTTATACCAGAAACACCTACATTGGGGGTTATGGAGTAGTGGCGCTCAGATAGTAAGAAAACAGTCCTTTGGTTTCCATTCCGCTCGTGTCTCCTGGCTTTAAACGCTAGCTCTCTGCTGATGATCCTCAAATCTCTTTCTGGGCCCTGGATCTATAGATCTGACAGTCTACTTGGCATCTCCTAAGGCTGTCTACTGAGCACGCCATTTTTCACGCGGCCTAAATGAGCTGCTGGTCTTCTCTTTCCAGGCCTGCTGTCGGCGCCAGCTCAGTGAATGGCAAGTCCCTTCCTCCAGCTTTCCAGGCTGAAGACCTTGGTGTCATTCCTGACTTCCTGCCTCTGTCCCTACTGCCCCGCCATCGTCTCTTGTGTCATGGGTCCCTGGGGAGCCTCCTGACTCATCTGCCTGCTCTTTTTGCTTCTACCCTTGCCCCTGCTCCCCACACCATGGGCCCTTCCTGACCAGAGTGGTTCTGGGAACTTGGAGGTCGGACCATGTCACTAATCTGCACCAAACCCTTTAATGCTCCTTAATGACACCCTGTCTCTGTCTCTGTCTGTCTCTGTCTCTGTCTCTATCTCTTAAACACACACCTTCCTATGACTTACACGACCCAACAAGATCTGGCTCCCCCTTACCTCTCTGACTGTATCTTCTATTACTTTCTTCCTCATTTTCTCACACACTGGCCTCCTGGCTAGTCCTTGAGTGGGCCTGTCATGCTCTTACCTCAGGACCTTTGCACAGACTGTTGCCTTTTTCTGAAAAGCCCTTCTCAATATCCATGTAGTGAGCTCCTTCACTCCAGTCAATTCTTTACTCAGTGGGGTCTTTCTGACTGCCTTCTCTGAGATCTCAACCCTATAACATTTTATATCTCCCTTTCCTGCTTTATTCTTTTTTCTCTCTGGAAGTTCTCTCCATCTCACCTTTTATATACTTTATTGTCTTGTATATTGTCTGTCTCCCCAGCAAGAAAGAGAGGTGCCAGGGGGAGTTTAAGCTGTTTTGTTCACTGCTCCTTGTTAGAGTTCTGGGTACAGTAGCTGCCCCATAAATACCCGTTGGAAAACAGTGAGTCAATGAAGCACGTGAAAAGGTGCTCCACCTCATTGTCCTGGAGGAAATGCAAATCAAAGCCACAACAAGATCCCACTTCATCCCGCTAGAATGGTTATTACAAAAAAGACCCACAGTCATGGGTGGCGAGTGTGGGAAGAAGCAGGGCCCTCTTACGCGGCTGGGAGAATCGTACAACGGGGCAGCCTATTTGTATCACAGCGTGGCAGCTTCTTTAAAAGCAAAACGTCAACTTACCCTGTGACCCGGTGATTCTACTCCAAGTTGTCTACACAAGAGAAACAAAGAACTGTGTCCGTGCAAAGACTTGTATGCAAATGTTCCCAACATTCGTCTTTGTAATCTCCCCAAATGGAAAGTCCCCAAATGTCCATCAGCAGGTGCCTGGCTGAGCAAAATATGACATAGCCATACAAGGGAAATATGACATAGCTGTACAAGGGAATACTAGTCAGCAGTCAAAAGGTGTGAACTATGGATACGACATGGATGAACCCCAAACACATGCAAAATGAAAATAGACACAGGGGACTGTATGTTGTGTGATCCCACTCGTGTGAAATGTCCAGAGAGGGCAAATTTAGAGAGAAAGAACACAGGTTTGTGGTTGCTTGTGGCTGGGGTGGGGTGGGTTAAACAGGTATGAAGGATCTTAGTGGGGTGATAAAAATGTTTAAAACTGGGTTGTTGGTGATGCTTGCACAACTTGGTAGATTTGTGAAAAAAATCGTTGAATTTAATGCTCAAACACTTAAAATGGGTGAATTGTACGGTCTGTGAATTATACAGGCAAACCTCATAGAGGTATGAGGTTCCGTTCCAGACCACCTCTGCAAAGTGAGTATTACAATAAGGCAAGTCAAATGAATTCTTTGTTTCCCCGTGCATATAAAAGCTATATTTACACTCTACTGTAGTCTGTTAAGCGTGCAATCGCATTATGTCTAAAAATACAATGTATATACCTTAATTAAAAAATACTTTATTGCTAAAGAAATGCTAACCGTCATCTGAGCTTTCAGTGTCATCAGCGATCACAGATCACCATAACAAATATAATCATAATAAAAAGTTTGAGATACTGCGAGAATTACCAAACTGTGACACAGAGACACGACATGAGCAAACGCTCGGAAAAATGGCTCCACATAGATGCGCTTGACACAGGGTTGCTGCAAACCTTCAAATTGTAAAAAAAAAACAAACACAATTATCTGCAAAGTGCAATAAAGTGAAGGGTGATAAACGAGGTGTGCCTGTACCTTAGTATTGTTGTTTTGAAAAATAAATGAATGGGTGCTCTTGTGCACAACAGCTCCCTCGCTTGGGAATCCTGGGCAGGTTGAGGGCTGGGGACCAGGGCAGGATCAGGGTCCCTCCCATCCGACCGCCAGCATGGATCGGAGGGCCTCTCTGCTCACACTGTGGGAGCACAGGAGGGCCGGGTAGGAGCCCCACAAACCCTTGCTGCTCCTGGAGCCCTGTGGACCTCAAGTTCATGGCAGCTTCCCGAGCCAGGCCTGCCTGTGGAGTCGGAGGGGGGAGGCGGGGGAAGCAGAAGCAGATGGGGAGGGGGCCCAGCAAGGAAGATCTGGAGTCAGCAAGGCCTTTGGAGAAGCAGAAGGGCAGCCAAGGGAAGAAATAAAAGCTGTGGAGAGTCTCGGGGCCGCCAAAGGGAATAAGAAGGGCGTTTTACAAATATATCAGGGGAAAAGGGATCCTTGAGAGCCGCCTGGCCCATTAATAAATGAGAAGGGAAATAAAATTAATGATGATGATTAAAATGGCTGAGCTGCTGAAGTGCTTTGTAAAATTGGTCTTTAACAAGGAAAAGGAAAAAAATCCGAGGGACGGGCAATTAGAAAGCGACAGAAGCCTGGTCAATACGGCTGATGAAAGGTAGGAGAGAGGATACTTAGAAAAATTGGATAATGCTGACCCAGTCCGCATCGCTACGTCCGGATATAGGCCTTGGGGGCTGAAAGAATTGCTGATGAGATTATTAAACCCTTGGCAGGTATGTATATATACATATTTTGTGGGGATGATCGTGGGAGAAGCCTATGGAACTTGTCTCTCTTCTTTCCCACCGGGATCCTGTCATTCCTGGTCCTGTGCACGGTGCGATGGGAACCCACCTGCGACAGATTAAAATACTGGCCCTGATTCTTTACTCATCTAGCCTTTGCCATGACTTCATCTCATGTAGAGTTTCTTGCCCTGTTTCTTGACATTGGGCTTCACCATCTGACAGTCAATGAGGCGTCAGCAATGTGGCAGAGCAAGGACTTCAGATGCCCTTGAAATGTCCACCCCGGCCAACTCCCAGTCTTTCAGGGAGAAGCCAGGCTGTCCCAGGAAGCAAGTTGGCCAAATGAACCTAGACCAGCCAAATTTCAGCTGACCTGAATATCCTGGAAAATGAATGTTTATTATGGCATGCCCCTGGGATTTTTGTGCTTGTTTGTTATGCAGTGATAGCTAACGGATACATGGTCGTCTACAAAGGCTGCTTTGACAGATCTAGAGTTCCCATCTAAAATCTCTTTTCACCTTAGTTTAAAAAAAGTAAAAACAAATCATGACATACCCACTGTGTGATCATTTTCAAGTGGGGCATACTGTGTCTAGAAGCTTTGGTTACTGTCTTCAAGGAGCTAGCCTGGAGGAGACAGACAGGGAGGTAAACAGACAGTTACGAAATATGATGTCAAGGAAAGCTTCCAGGAGGAAAAAGACCTCTCCGTCGAGCCCTGGAGGAGAAAGAAGAGGAAGGAAGGCACTCAAGGCACAAAGAGCAGTGTGCCCAAAGGAGCGAGGCTGTGAAGCGAGTTGGCACACACGTGGGGCCCAAGCCCCTCTTTGTGCTGGAATGTGAGTCCCAGCATGGAGAGGCGGGCAGACCCTGGGTCCAGCTCTGACATTTTACAAGTCCCTGACCAAATGTTTTTATAAAACGAGGCATCAACAATGGCAACTTATTATCAGATGATGAAGTCCAGGGATACGCCATTAAATTAAAAAGTGGCACAAGATGCGATAAAACTCAAAGAAACTCAAAGGGAATAAGAGACTCGGGGTACTGTTGCAGATGAAATAAACAAACAGCGTAATCCAGGGATGCCACAGGCGCAGAGGTAATTACACGCCAGACACCTGCTCCCGAAAGTCAGCCTGGGCTCTGGGAGGCCTGGCCCGGAGCCCCCCAGCATGGCCCTCGCCTCCTGGTACCCAGATCCCTTCTGAGCTGCAGACCCTTCCCCTCGGGGTTTCCTTTTGAGTCTCAAGTGTCACTTCCCCTAGGACTTTCTGGGTGTGGTGTTCCCTGCATGGGGGTGGGGGAGGAGGCTGGGGATGGTGGGGAGGGGAGAGGGAGGGGAGCAGCCTCCCTGGCCATCTGGTGCTGAGCATGCCTCCCCCTCAAGGCCCGCCCCGCCTTCTAGCTCTCCAGGAGTGAGGGGAGCAGGCCCAAGTGTGTGTGATTTCAGAGTTAATCTGTCTACACTAATTAAATATTGACGGCTGTTAAATATTCATGGAGCGTTTTAGCTGGCAGGTTTGATGTCTCCAGGCCCTGCCGGCCGCAGCGCTGCTGGTGGGCTCTCTTGGCTGGTCACTTTGTGCTCCTGACCGCCTCTTTCGCACCCAGAGGTTTCCAGCCACTGCACTGGGTGGCCTGATAGGAACCTCTCTCTACCCCCGGGTCTCAGGGAACTCCTCCTCCAGGCCTAGGATGACCGATTGGCTTGCATGTGTGGGATTTGGGGGGCTGCAGCTTTGGGTGTGGGGCTTGGTGGGAGAAGAGCCACCAGTGTAGACAGGGACCACCTAGGGAATGTGGCCTGGGGTGTGGGAAGGAGGTTTGACAGGTCACCTAGAGGCCAGGCGGTGTGTTTTCCAGTGGGGAATTCTGGGGGTGTCCTTCCTTCAGGCCAGGCTCTGAGGGAAGCACTGGAGAAAGCGGGTCACCGGGTAGAATCCCTGCTCCCTGCGGAGCCCAGTCTGGTGTGAGGGGACCATCCTGCAAAGGGCAGTTATGACCCTGACGGAAAGTGCTATGACGGTGGGGTGGGGAGGAGTGGGCTCTTAGGCAGGGGTTCAGGAGGACACGAACCAGGCTGGAGGAGGGGGTGGTTGGGACAGGCTTTGCAGAGTGGGACTTCAGGCAGAAGCCTGAGAGACAGGCAAGAATTGGGCAAGTCAGTACAAGGGGGTCTGTGTTGAAGACGTCCTGCCAAGAGCAGGGCTCGGGTGAAGGCCCAGATTCCAGCGAGAGGTCTGGAGGCTGCAAGACAGAGGGGTGCAGGGAGAAGTTAGGGAGGGGAGAGGACAGGAGGGGAGAGGTCGGCAGTCTGCAGAAATGAGGGTGCATGGCCCGGTAGCCTGGGCTAGGTGCTGCTTTCCTTGTCTCTTGCCCTCTGTCCCTTCATCCGTCCGCCTCTGCTCTGAGCCCCATGCGAGGTTCTTCCTGGCCTGCCCCAGAATTTGCTCCAACTTGCCTGCCTGTGGGAGAGGAGGGCTGGGGAAGGTCAGGTCAGGAAGGCCAGGGGCAGAGAGCAGGCCTCAGGGAGGCTGGTAGGTACAGGAAGTACCCTGGAGTGGGGCCGGGCTCTTCTGAGCCCTGGAATCCCCGATTTCTTGAAGGCAGCTTGTCTGCAGGCAAAGGAGGGTGCGTTCCAAGGCACACATGCCAGTGGGTCAGCATCTAACCATAGACAGAGGGCTCCCTAAGGCCAAGAGGAGGTATCCAGGGTCCTCCCTGGCCCCCGACCTTCCCTCCAGGCTGCAGGGCCTGTGGCTGGCCTCAGGGACCTCTGTGTAATTTCCCACGGCAACGCAGGCCCGGCCAGAAGTGTCTGAAAGGGCCTCTTCCTTCCTGTGTGTCCGGTTCCGGTTGTGTGGGGTCCCTGTGGCCCAGGGGGATAGTACCCGAGTGACCACGTGTGTCACGTCTCCCTCAACAGCGAGGTCATGCCCTGACTGTACTGGGCCTCTCAGGCTGGGTCCCTGCGGCCGAACCCCTGAGGCTTCCTGCACCGAGGACCGGCAAGAGGCATTGACCTTTGGGCCCAAGGGGATCTGAGACTCCAGAGCACTTGCCTTTGGGTGATACCAGAGACAATACACAGTAGCGGCAAGAGCTGGTTGGCTTTAGCCCTTCTCGGCACTACTGCATCTCCTACTCACTCCGCCCTACCGGCTAGGTGGTTCTGTGAGGCCCATTTCACAGAGAAGGAACCAGGAGGGTCAGAGAGGTTGAGAAGCCATCCAGGGTCACACAGCAAGGGTGGAGCTGACATCTGGTCTGGTGGTGTAACTGGAGTCCTCGCCTTTGGTGCTACGTCAGGGGTTCTCAGCCTTCCCCCAGACGAAAATCACCTGGGGAGCCTGGCAACATGTCCGCTCTGGGCCCCTCCAGGTAGGGCCTCCTTTGTGCTGTCACCTGTGGGGCTGGGGGCTCTTCCCCCTGGACCTGGACGAAGAGGGGGCGGGTCGGGATTCGGCTTAGGAACAGAACCCCTCAAGTTAGGACCATGACTGCTTTAATGTTGAACAAAGTTCTCTTTAAGATGCCGGTCTGCTTCAGAGCTGCTAATAGAACCGGGAAAAGGTTTGTATTCCCCTTGGGCCAGAGCCATAAAGCAGAGGCTGTTAAGTCCTGGGCTGCCCTGATTCTGATGGCAGCAGCAGACAACAAACCTGGGGCGAGGGGAAGGAGGGACTCGAGGTCTGATGTGGGGCTCATTGCTTGGCTATCCATCCCCTCTTGATGGAAGCAGAATTAAGAATGAGCTGTGCTCGAATCGCCCCTCGCTAGCTGTGAGGCCTTCGGTAAGCAACAGGTTGCCTCTGAGTCTCAACATTCCTGTCTGCAAATTGGGCTCATAATATTACTTCCCCAACAGTGTTGTAAGCATCCCACGAAATGTGTGAAGCACCCAACACCAGGGGTAGCCAAATGTTACATAGCACTTCCTGCACGTTAATCACTGTCCTATGTACTTGACATACGTTAACTCCCTTCATCCTCACAGCAGCCCTTCCTGGCTGCCGTTACTACTGTCCTCTGTTTCCAGGTGAGAAACTGGCATGGAGATATAAATGTACTTGCTTATGGTCCCACAGGTAGGAAGTGGGGAAACTGAGGTCAACCTGTGGGACTCCAGAATTCATCCTATTTTTTTTTAAAGATTTGATTTATTTGTTTGACAGAGAGGGAGAGAGAAAGAGAGAGCGAGCACAAGCAGGGGGAGCTGCAGAGGGAGAGGGAGAAGCAGACTTCCCACTGAGCAGGAACCCCGACGCGGGGCTCGATCCCAGGACCTCAGGATCATGACCTGAGTTGAAGATAGCCGTTTAACTGACTGAGCCACCCAGGCGCCCCAGAATTCATCCTTTTAACCCATCTTCGGTGTCCAAAAATGTGAGTCTCCCATCTTTCCCTTTTCCCAAACGTTGGGGACATTCGGTGCTCTGTTTTGGACAAAGGCGCCTCTTCCGTGGATGACTGTCCTCTCTGGAAAGCCCACGGGACCGAAAACAGATTTCTCCTCGGTTAACCCGGGGCTCCTCCGCAGACGACTTTCGCTCCCCATCCTTCGCTCCCCATCCCACACTAGTACTGAGCAAGTGCCCTGCCCTGGGCATACACAACAGCAGACACGAACTGTGACCCTAGTGAGACCATAATGGGGGAACAAAGCAAAGGCGCTAAACAAGAAATGAAGCAAAATATGAAGCATCTCGGTGTGTGCCAGCTGCTGCGGGGAAGGAGAAAGTGGAGACGGGAGGCTAGAGGGGTGGTCAGGGACAGGGTGGTCAGGGACGGCGTGGCCGTGTGAACGGTGACCCGAGCTGGTGAGCCATGTGGGTGTGGGGGGTGAGGGTGCCGGGCCGCAGAACACCAGGAACAAAGCCAGGGAGCAGGAGATGGAGGAGAGCGTGTGGTCGAGGGAAGCGAGTTGGAGATGGGGTCGGAGAGAGAGGGGTGCAGGGAACCGGTCGTGGGGGGTCCCGCCAGCCATTATGAGGTCTTTAACTTGTGTCTGAGAGCTGGAGGCACCGGTGAGATGGAATTCATATTCCATTCCGTTGAATTCCTATTCCCTTGTTGAGAGGTGGCAAGACCTTGCTGCTCTCGGGAACGGGCTGCCCTGGCTGCCATGAGGAGCAGAGCATAGGGCGAGGGAGGATGCGGGGTGGGGGGGCAGGTGCACAGCACGTCCAGCTGATGGATGACCGTGGCTTGTGCCATGGGTGGCATTAGCGTCCGAGACAGTACGGAGTGCTCGGATGATGACATGTGGTATTTTGAAGTCGAACCAACAGTATTTGCTGACAGATAGGATGTAGGATGGCGAGAGAGGAGTGAGCCCAAGGGTTTAGCCTGGGACAGCCAGAGGGACGGGGTAGCCATTTACTCTGATGGGGGAGGAGTAGAGTTTGTGCAGAGGTGGGGGAGGTCAGGAGCTCAGGTCTGGCTCTATTAAGGCCCAGAAGCCTCAGTGGAGGTTCAGGTAGGCAGCTGGGATACATACTTGAACTTGAGGCGATGTCTGACTACAGATACAAATTTGGGAATTATCAGCATATAGGTGGTATTTAAAATCAGAGCACTGGATGAGATCACCCAGGTAGAATAGATGGAAAAGAGTGGAGGTCTGAGTATGGAGCCCTGGGAGCAGGAATGTTTCTAGGGCAGGGAGAAGACAAGGAGACAGCAAGGGAGACTGGGGCCCTGGCACCTCAGCACCCAGAGCCAGGGAGGGACCCCGGTTCCCCTGCCTTTCTGAACACCGCTGGCCACTTTTTGCGGGCCTTTTCTGCCCTCTAGTGGTCATGATTAGGAACGCATGCACTCAATGGAGCGAGAGAGCCAGACTACCTTTTTCTGGGTTCCTTCTGGGTTTCACTCGTTCATTCAGGAGGCAGTTTCTACTAAGAACCTACTATGTGCGGGGTACTGACCAGTGCAGAAGAGAACCGAACGCTCTCTTGGAGGAAAAGGCACACAAACGCAATCGTACGACAGTGGCTCCCAGCTGGGGGTAGTTTTGGTAATGTCTGGAAACACTTGTCACGACAAGGTGGGCGCAGGTGGGTTGTTGCAGGCATCTCGTAGGAAGAGGCCAAGGATGCTGCAGAAGACTTTATAATGCGCAGGACAGCCTCCCACAACAATGAATTATCTGGCCCCTAATGTCAGCAGGTGCCGAGGTTGAGAAGCCTGAATTGAAGACAACATGTCCAGTGCTATTAACAGACGTATTAACCAGAACGTTTGGCTGCAGAGAACAGAGTAATTAAACCAGTCTTTGAAGGCCAGGAAGGCTTCACTTCACAGAGGATGTGTGGTTTCAATTGCCTTGAAGGATGAGTAGGGTTTCTCCAAGTAGAAAGGGGAGAGATAGAGCATAGATTATTGAAACATGTTCAAATCACGTCCCAGGAGACCCGAGTGCTCAGAGGCCCAGGTGTGTCTGGGACAGCCCAGCTGATGCAAGGTGCTCTGAGAGTTGTCTGCCACTCTTGGGGGTGATCGTGTAAGTGGACATGCTGGACCCAGCAGGCTCAATGCGGCCGGAACGGTGTCGGGGAGAGATGGGAGCCGGGTCATGAGGGCCTGATAAGGTCAGGCAGAGGGCTGGGTTTTAGCAGAGAGCAATGGGGCCCCACTGGTGTAGGCAGAAGCCTTTCCTCAAGAGACCAGAGTGGAGGGTGCCATAAACATCCAGAAGAGAGAGGACGAGAGTCTAATCACAGACAGTAACAGCGACTCTCCCTTGTGCCCCCGAGAATGCCAGTCTTGGGTGAGCATTCGAGAGAATAGGGCTAAGTGCTCCACACTTAAGGACAAATGAAAACACTCCCAGCACAAGGCACAGGGTCCTGGTCATTTGGCCTCCTCCTGCCCTGAGCAACTTCTTCCTCCCTACCCGTCCCAGGGAAGAGGTGCTGATTGGGTTAGTGCAAAAGCAGGGGTCGGGAAAGTTGGTGTTGGCCAGAATGTGGCTGCACACCAGCCGTGGGACCTGGTCACAGCTCTTTCTGGCTTTGGTTTCTCCATCTGCTCCAGGAGCAGGAGGGCAGATCCTCCCTACCCTTCCAGTTCTCAACTCCTATGTCTTGCACATTCTACTCCTGAGCCTCTGGGAGGTGGATTTCTGGAGCTTTGTTTTCTGATCAGCCAATGGGACCACCATCCCCCCCCTTCCAGGCCTGAGGTCTTTAATGAAAGGAAAACAGGTCTATCCCCTTGGAGAAGGCAGCCCTTTAAGATATGTATCATCAGGTACACTTGGATTCTATGGTCGTTAACTCCCAGGATGCTCTCTTTCTGGGGTCTGTGCCCCCAGTGGTTCCAGGCTCCGGTCTGCCCAACCGTGGTTCTGGAGAGTGGGTAAACAGGCTTTGCCACAGGAAAATGGGAAAGGGCACAGCCCCAAGAGCCATCAGAGAGAACGCTGCCTTACTATTTACAGATGGCTTAACCCGAGTGAGCAGAGATGACAGCAGATGGGGTCCAGGCAGCCCTGCGTAGGCCAGGGCTTTCTATCCAGACAGCCTCCCATCCATGTACGCTGACTCACAGCCCATGGCACGGCAGAGTGGCGGGCTCGTCCCCATGGATGGCACTGGGATTCTGGGAGGAGCTCATTGAGCAAGTTTCTGGCTGAGCACATGGGGCAGAGAACCTGGGCTTTCTGACTCCTGTTCAGTGCTGTTTCTGGCACTATTCTGACACCTTGTCTTTGGTAGAGGAGGATGCTGTCATGTAGAGAGACACACAGATCGGCCACGGGTCATCTAGCTACTAAGCGAGCTATCTGGGGCCGTATCTGACTGCCCTAACAGGGTCTCCTGCGTCCAGCTGGCCAGAGGGGTAGCGAGGTCTCTTATTTCAGAAATCGGTTGTGGACATGTGTGTCTCTCTCTACGTACATCATGAGCCAACATCACAAGAACTTTCTTCCGTTATAGAAACACAAAGAGACTTTAGAAAATAAAGCAAAATTGAAAGAAAAATGATCCCACTGCTCGAGCATTCACTGCTGGCTACTTTACTCCCTTTGTTTTTCCCATACGTAATTCTTTTCCTCCCCTTTCACCTAGCTGAATTCACACTGACTCTACAATTTCATGCCCTGGTCTCACTCACTACGGTAAGTGTTTTCCATGTTGTTACATGCTTTTCATAAGTGTCATTCCAGGCAGCAAGCTCACTGGACCGACTCCTGATGGTTGGGCATTTAGGCTGTTTCAGATTTTTCACCGCTACACCTAATGCTTCAAAGAGCAGCTTTGTGTAGGATGGTTTTGAATATTCAGGATGATTATATTGGGCTGGAATTTGAGAGAGAGAGAATACCGATAATGTGTACTCTAGTCGCTCCTGTGTTTGGCTCTCCCATGGCTGACCCAGGCTTGGGGGTCCCATGCAGAAGGATAACAAGTCCCCTCTCCTCTTTCTGCAGCCTTTCCTGGGGTCTGTGTTGAATTTTATTCTCATTACTCCCTCACGACCTATAAATTATTTCCCAAGACTCCTCCATTAAAACCTGTCACATTAGCAAGGACACTCAGTCTGTTGAAAGTGAAGGGAAAAAAATCACATCCCAAAGTATATTGATCAAAAATGGATTATACTGGTTTAATAAACTGAAAAGCCATTGGCTTCAGGTATAGCTGGATCCAGGTGCTTAGGCAGTGTGATCAGCACCTGGTTTTTCACTGCTTCTCAGCCCAGTTCTGTTGGTGGTTCCATCTTCAGGCCTTGCATACTGGCATTGGTTTTAGCCTGTCTGTTTCTAGGCGTGCAAGAGAGAACAAGATTTTCTCCCTGGTAGCTCCTACATAAGCCCCGGAATTCACTAACTTACGTTGCTCTCTCACTCCTGAAATAATCAGTGTCATCAGAGGTATGTCCTGACCTTACGCTTAGTGGACGTGGATGACCTGCTTTGTGCCTGTGACTGGGGTTGTCCCAGAGCCCACAGATTAGGAGAGATGGTCCCTGCAGAATATGCTTGGGGCACTGATTATCGCAGGAAAAGAGAGTGGATACCGGACTGGAGAACACAAAACGCTGGATGCTACTCTATTTGGGGAAAGAATCTTAACTCAGAAGCATAACATTTTGGACCTGAAGGGTCCTGCAAACACGTCTCCCTACTATCCCAGACAAAGAGGACCCCCTGTTCCAGCCTCTCTGAGAGATAGCCATTCCAATTCTGTCTGCATCCCTCTAATGACAGGGAGCTCACCAGTATCCAGACCAACTCACTCCACCCCGGGATAGTTGAGGAGAAGAATTCATTCTTCTCTCCACTGAGTGTTCAAAGCTGTCTACCCATCTAACTGTCCACGGGCACTGGCCCTCCTGGACCCATCTGGAAGACCCTCAGATATGCAAAGACTGACATCACAGCCTCCTGGTGTCTTTTTTTCACTCCATAATACAGTCTCTGGACTTTGTTGTATGCAATTTGGCTTCCTATCTCTTTGCCATCAGTTGGCATCCTTGGAGTTGTTGATCAGAGTCAAGAACTGACTGTGAGGCTGAAGTTTGAGAAGTCTTTAGTTGGATATCCAACCCTCTTCTTTAAACACCTGCCCAGCTGTGGAGGGGTTGGTTCCAGTCCAAGTTGTCCCTTCCCTTCTGGCTCATGTGAATTGCTCTTTTGGCCAATTTCAGGGCTCTGAAAGCAAAAGTAACAAGTCCGACCATGTGTTACTTAAAAGGAGATTTATTACATTTAACTGAAGGGATCATTTTCTAGGAGGAGCATTTTATGTACCAGCCCCAGGCAAATGGTGCCCACTGTTTGGTCGAGTGCATGGGCCTCCCTGCAAGCTCCCTCTTCCGCTACTCCTTTGTCCGGTGCTCAGAGCTGGCCTCTGCACCTGGGACAGCCCCAGCACATTATGGATCCAGTGGATTCTAGTTCAAGTCGCACATGGATGGATCATCTTGTCTTGGCCACCCTGCAGCATTTTGTGCAGCTCTGTTTACTTCGTGTAGCCCTAGGGGGCTGCCATTCAAGTTGGCCACCAACCTTCCCGTTTTGGCCAACTTCAAGCATATGATACCGCCTTTCTCCAGTCACCAAAAGCAAGCAAGGAGTCAGTGAAATCATCCATTAGCTGGATTCAATCAGAGTCAGAGCTGGGTGGCTATGGTTTCAACTCTCTCTGCCATCTGAGTGGGTTAAGGTAATCCTTGCTGCTATAACACGTAAACCCCAAATTGTATAGTGGCTCAGAGGTGACAGAGCTATGTTTCCCCTCTGTTACAGGGCTGGTATGTGATCAGGTCATGTTGTCTCTGGGCTCCAAGATCCTGGATGTTCTAGTACCTTCAACTTGGGGCTTCCAAGAAGATCCTAGGGGTGCCTCCAGGTCAGCCAGCCAGAGAGGAACACCAGCAAAGAGGAGTGCCCCTGCAAGCTGTGTGTGAGACAGTCCTGGACGTGGCACCTATTTCTGCTCATCTCCCATTGGCCAGGGCTGAACTTAATCATGAGGCCATGTGTGACTGCAGAAGAGATTGGAAATACAGTCTAGCTGTGGGCAAAGGGCAAGAACAGATTTTGGTGAGCCGAGAGCGGTCTGGGGCACACAGTCCCAATCCACATTACGAGCCTAGACCATTCAAAGAGGAAGCCAAGGACATGAGAGCATGTCAGCAGAGGAAGGGTGGCTGGGCAGGGAGGCAGGCAGGCAGTCCCTGCTGCTGGTACTGTCCCGCTGAGAGTCCCCTCCAGGCATCTCTGGAGTGCTGGCTCCATCTAGCACCCTTGAGTGACCATGACCCATTCCCAGGACAAAGGCAGGGGACCCGGTTTGTGCATGAGCCCCAGAAACTTCTTGAATCACTACCTTCCACTCATTGCTTCTCTCACACACACGACCCGTGGTTTAAAGGCATCATGATAGCATCATTGGGACAGGTTTTGAAGCTCGGCTGAAATGCTTGGGGTGTGTGAAAGCTTGTCGGGCAAGAGAAACTGATTTGTAACTTGGAGGGAGGCGGAAACTCGGGGATGGATTTCTGATAACATGGTGTGATCGATGTATAGCATTTCCTGGCTTCTCTTAACAACACTTCAGCTGCCATGACTCCATCTCGTCGGCTCACTTCACATTTGCGTTCCTTTTCAAAGGATCATCTCAAACTCAAGTATCTTTTATAGACTCTCAGCCAGCTCAGTTGGCTGTAATTATTGCCTGGATGATCAAGTTGGTGTTCCACTTTCTGCTGCATGACAACTTGCAGAGAAGGGATCCCGGGCAGCCCACGATCACCCGCACGGTGGTCCAGCATGTCCCCCGCCCCACCAAACTCTCGGACCCCTTGATGCTCCTGACCCAGCTTTCTTCCCTGAACCCATCTCTGGAAAGGGCTATCCCTCAGGGAGCCCTGCTCTGCTCAGACTACAGGAAAGGAGGATGGCGTTCTAGGCATATGGCTGTAGCTATATTTGTCACTTTGCATGCTTACTGGTTACATGCAAGGCGCACCATGGTCAGGGGAGGTCATCTCAGCAGACAGGGTGACTTTTTTCAAAGTCACAAGTTCACGCCGATGTGTTGATAATCACACCATTTCACCAAGCCCTTCTTTTCTTATTACCACCTAAGAATCTCTTGATTTATGTTCTGGTTTCCTTCTCAAAGCTCCCAGCTCTTCCTCTCTCTCTCACACACACACTCATTTCTAAATGCCAAGCTGTGCGTTGTCAAGCCAAACTATATGTTGAATTATAATAATGCCCACAGCTTTCAAAACATCAGCATTCAAATGCCAACGTGTGGCTACTTGCTCTCATGATTTCTCATGGATGGTATTCTATACACCGCGTGTCTGTTAATATTTATCTGAGCCGGGGGACTGCATTGCTGATTACTTTTTACACTTTACTAAATTTATTAACAATGGTTTACACATCCAGCACATTCAGGAAGCCAGCAACAGGGTAATTCCTCTTAGGATTCCATGATTCCTTTTAATTTGGTTGGACCTTATCCAAACATCCTTTTAAGAAAACCCTCCACGGTGAGTAAGATGTGGACCTATATAAGGTAAGAATCCTTTCCTATTTAAGAAGGCTTTCAGTATAATCCTAGTCACACAGCATACAACACAACAAGAGCATCTTTACCCAGGGCAAATGAATCTAAATGATTCAGTGAGGGAGGTGTGTGGTGTGGGGAGGGGGGTGGAAGATAGTGATAGAAAATGGCAGGGTTGAGTTGGCCCTGGGAAGCCAGTCCTGGGTCCCATGAGAGAATGATCCCAGACTTCAGGCCCTGGAGATCTAGTGGAATAGGGATCCACTGTAGCCTCCCCCACTCCCCCCCCCCACACATACACACACCTACCCCAGGTGTATATGGCCACTGCCTATACGATGTTATTCCGTCGCCATGGAACATATTTTCCACTTCTGTCCAACCCGTGAACCACCCTAATCCAGACTATGAAGATCTATGATCTTCCGTCCTCACCCCTTCCCCTCTGCGCACGACACCCTATCCATACCTCTTGCGCCATTTGTCACACTTGATTGCAGGATGAGTGTGAATGTCTCTTTCTATCAGTCTTTCTTCCCTTTTGATCATGGGCTTTTGTCGGCAGAAAGCGTTGCTTCTGCATCTTAATATCCTTAGGGTCTGGCATGTGGTCAATACTCAATGAGTGTTGAATGAATGGTTAAAATTAGTATCCAACTCATCATGAAATCTTAATGAACATTAAACTCTTGGTGAATTTCATCCCACCCGGAGTCTCTTCTTTATCAATATCCAGGAAGACATTTGCTATGCACACTAATGATGACCATGCATATTTCATAGAAACGTTCTAGAATCTACCAGACCCCCATATTTGTCATTTATAACAGCATCGTGTTTTTTGTGTGCTAATGGCATTGTGTTAATACATTTTGTTTCACTTGGTCAGCCCCCTCTTCTTCAGCCTTTGGGTTGTTGACAATCTCTAGTTATTATGGGTAATGCCCCTACAGATGTGCTTTCCTTTCTTTTGGGCTAACACCATGGGGTTTGTTACCAAAGAGAGAATTACTGGGTCAGAGAGTATAAACAGTGGCTCAGCTTTCATTCACGTCGCCTGATTGCTTATGTAAATTGGTCCAGTTTTTCTAGAAAGCGGTGTGCTAAAGGATGTGCTTCCGCCGGCTGCCAATCTTGGGTTTTCCTCCTATGTACTTTTGTGGCTTTAATAGGCATGTAATGGGACCTGAAAGTTGCTTGGATCTAAATTTTATTTCATAGCTGGCGCGATGGCACATGTTTCCACGTGGTGATTTACTACCCCCATTTCCCGGTGTGGTTCTGTTCATCTCCTTTGACCACTTATCAGGGGGAATCACACAGCAGCCCATCCATTATCTGTTTTGGGCAGTAAGCAGACCTGGGAAGGGGGATGTGACAGGCATAATGGATGTCACTGCTTTCCTTTTAATATTTATTTTTATTACATTGTGGTGCAAAAATTTTCATTCTTATATATTTGAACCCATCCATCAGAGCCCTGATGGTATCTGTTTCTTCAATAGCTGGGAATTTATCTCCTCATCGGCAGCAGCAGGGATGGCAATGCCGGTCCCTTGTCTCCAGGTTTGTCACAGATTAACGGTACAAGACAACTGAACTTGACAGGCATGCTGCATGAATTTAAATGAACTCTCCCCTGGCCCGTTAGCCAACTGTCCCAGCGATGTTTATTAAATAACAATTTCTTTCCTCAATGGGCTCTTTTGCTGGCCTACTCTTAGTTTTACCAGCGTCCCAATTCATCTTGGGAATCTCTTCTCATGAACTTGGTTGCTTTCGACCCAGCGCTGGATGGTTGCAGTGATGGACAAGTCACATCTTAATCGCTCAGGAGGGATCGGATATCACTGCCATTAAAAGACAAATCCTGTGATGGTTCTTTACCTGGAGGAATAAGCATCCCACACTCAGAGCCATCAAATTCTATTAGAGGACTTACGGGGATTTACATTGGTATTGCATTCACTCTATATATTGACTCTAGGACAGAGCATATGTACTTAGGGATTACAATTAGACCACAGCTAGAAAGCTCCCCAAAGACCTCAGAGCTTTAGACAAAGGGAAGACTCAAGTTTCCTTCAAATGGGCCTGACCTGGGATATGTCCCAAAGGGTTAGTTGGTCCCAAAGCTGATCATTTTGGGTAATGTGGTTTTTCTGTAGCCTCCCCCACTCCCCACCCCATGACGGTGATCTGGACATATCCGAAGCAAGAAGACCAAGAGGGAATTTTGACTACACCCTATGAGTCCTAGGGTAAAGGCGTTGGTGGGTGGGTGGTGGGTTGGGGGTGGGACTCTGATCAATCTGGAATCATGAAACATAACTCCCACTATTTTAGCACCAGTATTTTCAATTCTTCTGCCCAAGTGTCTTTCAGTTATACCGTCACGGTGAAGCTCCCCCCTGTATACCTTCTCCTCTATCACCCCTGGGCTGCTGAGCACATCTGAAGGAAGACCACACAACCACTCGCATCCATGCTGCGCAAAATTAATGGTCTCCAAGCTCAGCAATGCTGGTGATGCTACTCTGTTTCTGTGGTCTGCATTCTCTTTTCGAGCCCACCTTTCCCCTTTCCTTCCTATTCCACTGGGAGCAGTGCCCTTGCTTAGGTGTGGATCTATTCTTCCTGGAGCTCATGCCTTCCTTTCTTAGCAGGGACCTCATCTCCTTATTATACACTGTCTGCTCTGCATCCTCAAACTCCCCTTCTCTATTGCTTCCTCCTCGTCGATGCTTGAATATACGATCTTCATTGTTTAGATGTTCTAGGACTTGAATGTTCTTCTTATAGTCAACATAACATATAGACAATGAGTAAACAATAAGGGAAGATCTTCTTCAGCAAAGCTGTGTGACCCCCTTTAGCCATTATCTCTTCAGCCCCCCTTCCTTATCACAGGCACAAGCTTGTCTACACCTGTTGTCTCATTCCTTCAATTGCGACTAGCTTCTCAACTCATGACCTTAAGGATTTTTTGCCCTTATTACTCCACAGAAACGATTTCATACCAACATAACTAATGGCTTCCTTATTTCTAAATCCAGTACTCACTTGTGAGTTCTCATCTTCTTGGCTTCCAAGCAGCCTATGACAATGCTATTCTTTACTTCTTGAGACACCTTTTTCCTCTGACTTGGGAATAGCCTACTGTCTTGCGTTTCCACCCACCTAAGTGGCCCTCCCTTCTCAGTCTCAGCTTTTGGCTTCTCTTCCCCTGCCTGGTCCTCCAATGTTGGTATCTCTTGGGGTGTTGTGTATGCTCTCTTCCTCGGCCATCACTTCCATTCTTGTGGCTTCAGTGGCCCTCTGTCTGTGTGTGGATGACTTTCCAGTTACATCTGCAGGCCTGTGACATCTCTGTCCTGAATTTTCGGTCCCTACTGTAAGCTCTGGAACTGGAATGTCTGTGTATAAAACTGCCTCTGCTATGTGACCTTGGGCAAGTTATATGACATCTGTGCCTCATTGTCCCCCTCCTAGGTTTCTAGTGAAGGTTACATTGAGTTGTTGTCATTATTATTATGAATAGCCAACTGTTTGCTGGAATGTCATCTCTTTCAGGTGACTTGAAGACGTATCGAGAGTGACCTGCCTAACTCTAACTCGCCATGTTCACCTAGCCTCCAAAATCTTCATCTCCCCATGTGTTCCTTTCCTTTTTGGTAGATGATATCACCAAAGTCCCCAAACATCCTGGACTGTCCTTCTATCTTTGTCCCTGTGGCCAGCCAATCACCAAATCCATGCATCTACCCCCTAAACATCTCTCCTCATCCCATACCCACCTCCATGGCCCCCACCCTCACTCCAGCCACCATCATCTCTCACTTAGGTCTGCTGCATGAGCTCTTCAGTCCCCACTGCTCTGAAAACTCAAACCCCTTAGCATGGGTTCACAAGTTCCTACCTGGTGTGGTGCTGCTCATTTATGATTCCATGCCTTCCCCAGCCTCTAGCATCCAGCCACTTTAAATGTGACCCCTTTTCTTTCACTCACTACAACCTCTGGCATTTTCACCTGCTGTTCCCTTTGCCTGAAAGTCTTTTCCCTGTCTCCTTTTTCCTGCATTACTAACTACTCATCTTTGGAGCTTCATATTAAAAGCCGTATCCTTCCGGTAACTTCTCTGATTTCCCAGTGTGGGAAGAGATGCCTAGTCCTTTATGCTCCCACAGCACCCTGTACTTTACCCATCCCTGGGCCTCCTTTCATACCAGTCTGTTTAGAAGACCATATTCCCCACTAGGTATCATGACTCTCGCGTTCACTCCTGTATGTCCAGTGCTTGGCATATGGTAAGTGTTCCCCAACATTAGTGTTCCATACCTACTTGCTGAATAAACATATCATTCCACATCCTGTGACAATATGCATGCTCGATCCATGCTCTTCAATAGGTTCTTCCATTTAACACCTGGTACTGAACAGCAGGATCCTTCTCCCTTGCTCATTCTCCTCTAAATAATTCCCAGTCCTTGCCACTAAGAAGCTCAGTGTCATGGTGGAGATGTACAAGGAATCAGGTACAGACAGTAGGGCTAACACAAGGTGATCTCTGTGTGTAGGAATCAGTGATACGGGATGGAGGCAGAGGAGGGGATGGGTAAATACTTCCTAGAAGAACTGACTCTGAGCTGAGTTTTTTTTTAAAGGAAGAGCTGGACAGGAATGAAGGAAAGGAAAGACGCTCATGTATTATTGCTCACGTCTTCTATATGCCAGAAAGCAGCTAAGCAGAGACAACCCCTACATCTACTTCCACTGACAATTTTTACACCCCCATCAACTCCATTTCACTGAAAGATGTGGTGCACACCTGGGATACTGAACCCTGCACCCCTGTCTCAAAACCCCTTCCATGTCTTCAGTCATCAAATAAACCTGGCTGTCCTGCGGGGCAAATGCTGCATAACCGATGCTGTTAATGTCCAGTGCATGCCTGTCTTCACTCATGATGTCCCCAGATGAGACAATGGACGTGGACAAGGTGAATTGTTCTGAGGAAGTTGCACAGAGCTAATTAGAGGCACAGCCAGGAGTCAACTCCAAGGACCTGCTCTTTTCGCCACGTCCTGCTGCGGCTACACTTTTAAACACACATGTGCTAAAGAGTGATAGTTTGATGGGGGTGGGGTACAGAGGAGCAATGCCCAAATCTTGAACTCGAGCTGTTAGCCTTCCTGGATAGATTCTTCATGGAACATATCACTTACTAGGAAACAAAGACACTTATTCAATAAGAAAAGACAGAAACATTTTGCCTTCCATATCCTAAGACCACAGTTCAATGAAGTTAGAAATAAATCTCACAAACAAGAAGGGGTTATCCAGGCACAGAGAAGTTAGCACTCCTAAATAAAGCCACGGAAAGAGAAGCAATTCAGAATAGAGTAGTTAAAGAACAAAGATATAAACACAGCATAACATATAAATTTATGGGATGCTGCCAGGCTGGTACTTAGAGGAGAAAGTATTGCTCGTGATGGCCTCTATTAGTGAGAAAGAAGAAAAACCGGGAATTAAGTCTCTACCTAAATAACCCAGAAGGGGTACAAATTATCAAGTGGAAGGAAAGTGGGAAGAGTAATAAACCCCCAAACAGAAATGAATAAAACAGAGACATAAAATTGAATTTGAAGCACAAGCTAAGACAGGGCCTCTCTAACCTGGCAATGCATCAGAATTACCTGGGATGCTTGTTTGAACCTTGAATGTTCCCGCTTGAGCTCAGACCTCCTGAATCAGACTCATGACAGGGTGGGAGGCTGGAGTCTATATTCCTGGCAAATTCCCCTCTTGACTGTTACACACCCACCATATTCACCTTTCTATCCCCTGGTGTTGAGAGCCATTGTCTACACTGATTCTCTCATGAGAATTACAGGGTCCTTGGCCAACATGACTCTTGGTAACCCTCATCTTCTCTTCCCTCCACATGGTGGGAATAGCTAGGTCACAAGGGGACTTCAGTGTCTGGACACAGCTGATTGGTCTAAGAGTGGACACTTGACCCATGCTGGGCTACTGTTCCCTTTCCCTGGGATTTTTAGATTTGGAGCCTGGAGAGTTGCATGGCCTCCCTTTCATGGTCTGGATTGTTATCTATGAAGCAATAAGCTCCTTGCCACCATATCTCCCACCCTGTGGAGTAGAAAAAGGGAGGAAGCTGGTCTTTGGAGAGAGAAGGCTGAAGGCAATGTGTAAAGAGTAACATAGATGCCAGAGAGAAGAGGAAAGCCCAGTGTGATTCAAGTCCTTGGTTCTTTTTGTCTCAGTTTCTTCCTGCCCTCGAAGTACACTTTTATTATTTTCCCTTCATGCATAAGCTGGTTTGAGCAGCATTCCTGTCCCACGCATCAAAGGAAGCATAGCTAATTCACAAATTTACTTAGTTCCTCTCTCTCTAGGCATGAGCTTCCAATGCCACCACCCACTCTCATCCTTCCAAAAGAGAAGTAAGAATGTAGTTGCAGGAGTCATACCCTCTGTGCCTTGGTGACAATGATGATTTTTGGGTCCTGGTATGATAGAGGTCTGTCTTAAGAATCAGACTCTACTTTCTTTTCTGTGACCTACCTTTCTGCTTCTCAAGGTCAAATCTGATTGCGCGGCCAAGTAGCCATGGAGATAGGCACAATTTGCAGCAGCAATGAGCAAGATGGCCCATCCTTTGGAAAACTGTGGAATAAGTCATAAACCATAGAACCTATATTCATAATATTTTTAAAAATTGAGAAGACACAAATCATAGGAGGTGCTGTCAAAGGAGTCATCACCAAACATTCAAGAATATATGCTGAATATCTCATTGAGACTGAGGACAGTATTAAGTCTGGGTATTTGCAATGAGTAGCCGTGGTCACTTCCCATGGAGTCTGACCAGTGGAGGAGGAGACAGATGCGTGAAGGAACAGAAGGAGTGTGGAGGTGGGGTCTCATCTCTAACTACTGGTGCTGTCAGAAGAGGCCACCTGGAAGAGGAGTCATTTGTGCCAGGTCTTCATGAGTGAGCTCACAGGCAGATCAGGCAGCAGAAAGAGCTTGTGGAAAGGCACTGCATGGCACTCAATCCTCTGGGTCACTGGAGACTGGAGGGCCCGTCAGGGAGCAGGAGGGATGAGGCATGTGGGGCAGGTGGAGACCACATTTGGAAGGCCTTGTGTGCACTACTCCAGGGCTTATATGTGATCTTGGTGGTGAGAGAAAGCTGGAAAGGGTTTTAAGATGGGGAGTGGTCTTGGCAGATGTGAAATTATTAGTGCCACTTCTCAATTATTTCTGGCTCTCCTTTCTCAGCCCTTGGTGGCACCACATTTCTGGGCCTCCTTGTCCTTGGATGGGATCACACGAATGACTTTGGCCAGGGAGACATGAGTGGAAGTGACATTTGTTATTTCCGGGTCAAGCGTCTCATTGCTGGGGTAAGACCCCATAGAGTTCTCATCCCCTCTTTCCTGCTGTCAGTGTTCCAGATGGTGACTGCTCCACCTGCCCCCGGGTGGGGATGGAACAGAACCCTTGGAAACCCCCTGCGGGACATGAAGCATCAACAAACAATAGACCATTGTTCTTTTTAAGCACTGAGATTTGGGTTGCCTGGGACCACAGCGTACCCTGGCTTGTTCTGACTGGTACAGCTGAATCATCATCTATCCCCAAGTTGGCAGTGTGTGGGAGGATGGTAGCAGACAAGGTGGGCCTCTGTCCATGCCAGTGGAGACACAGAGGCCTGGGGGCCCTCGGATGGGCAGCCCAGGTACCGGCCAACAGCGTCACTGACATCTCATTGCCCGTATAACTGGTACTCTTGACCCCCTCAGCGCCAACCATCAAGTTGCTCCTTGGAGAAGTGTGAAATTCTGAATATGATGATAAAAAGTGAAAAATGAAGGCCTGGATAGGTTATACACAGGGGAAAACCTTGATTTTAAAAACAAGCACACGAACTTTGAAAGTGCAACTCTCCTCCCAGCTAAATACATAGAACCAGTCCAATAAATGGCTTGCACGAATTTTGAAAAGTGCAATTGAAGAAAAAGGATCACAGGAAACAAAATATAATGGCAAGACAGCAAAATATAGTGAGGGAATAGGGACTTCAGAGTCACAGACCCGCCTTCAGATTCTGCTTTCGATGTTTACTGTATAACCTCCCCACACACACCCATCCCTTCACCTTCTGTTTACCCAACAAATACTGAGTGCCTCCTGTGTGCCTCTGAGCCATTGAGACACTGATTCTGCCGGACATGGAACTTACAGTCCAGAGGCACCCACACAAGAATGTGGGCTCCCCATCTGTGCTGCGGGAAGTCCGCTCACTTACTGGGGGTTGTGAGCATGGGGTTAGTGCATAAACCACCTCGCAGTGCAGAGCAGCCCGGAGATGCTAAACCAATGGTTACTAAGAATATTAAAGTGTCAGAGACTGGTAATAGACCACAGGATGTTGTAGAAAAAAACTCCTTTGTCCAAAAATCATTGGAGATCCATGCGTTATTTAGAGTTTACAAGGAGGCTGTTTGTAACATTCGAAGTCACGATGGAAACAGAGAGGAAATTTTGGTTCCAGATTCTTCACTCCAAAACACTTCCTCCTAAGCCCATGCATGGGAGTCTGAATGTTCCATTACAAATGATTCGGTTCTAAAACATGGGGCAGACGGAGGACGGTTAGGAGGGAGGAGGGTGGTTCATCAGGCCACTTATTTGAGAACTGGTTCTCTGGTCTTTCGGGCTGACACACCGGGGCTACCTGGTGTGCCTCGAGCAAGCTGCTTCCTCCCTCCACCCCTGAAGGTGGTAGGACACTGTACCTACCATCACAACGTACACAGAATTTAGAAGACATATCCCTTCCGTGTGTCTAATTACCTTTTGTTTTTAGGAGAGGAAACAACGTGGAAGGAACACGAGCTTCAGAGTCGTTTGGAGTCAAATCCAGCTTTGTTACCTTGGTAGGGTAATTCATCTTTTTGGGGCCTTGGCTTTTCTCACTTTAAAATGGACTGATAGGGCGCCTGGGTGGCTCAGTCGTTAAGCATCTGCCTTCGGCTCAGGGCGTGATCCTGGCGTTCTGGGCTTGAGCCCCGCATCAGGCTCCTCCGCTGGGAGCCTGCTTCTTCCTCTCCCACTCCCCCTGCTTGTGTTCCCTCTCTCGCTGGCTCTCTGTCAAATAAAAATAAATAAATAAATAAATAAATAAATATTAAAAAAATAAAAAATAAAATGGACTGATAAAGGGGCTATGATGAGGGTATACATTCTCTATGTACGTGTGTGTATATACATATATCCAGATGTATGTATAAATACACATACAAATATGAATATGTATATATACATACATTTACGCAAAATGCACATTCACATATGTTTATGTATATATATGTAGATGTGTGTATACAAACATACACACAAGCACACACACACACACATACAGCCTAGCACAGGCTACACGTGGTCAGCACTTGGAAAGCGTTAGTACCCTTTCTGCACCTGGGAGGGCTTCCTTATACTGACCGATGGTAGTTATGTCAGGTTCCATGTGATCTGAAGAATAGTAGCTGTGGGGTCTCTGGAACCATCCTTCAAAAACAATTCTTTCCTAGCTTAGCTATTAGAATTTAGGCACCAAATTGTCTCCCCAGATGCCATTTAACTGGGTACCAAGATAGAAGAGGACATCAGACAGCTGACAAAAGATGCTGTCCCAGGCCAGAGAAAGGACTCCCTGGTGGTCAAAGTCACCCTAGAGCCATCCCAGCCCCAGGCCAGTCCTGACCATCTCTGTCCTAGTCTCTTAATCATATACTGAGAGCCAAGAGGTCAGAGGCACAAAGCTGGGATTCTTGGTTACCTTCTCCCTGTGGGTTTTCAAAACCTTTAGATTTTATTTTTTATCTTGAAATTAGTATAAATCTGTCCATTTGAAACCATATTATCCATTTCTGAGATTTGACTAAGAAGATGACCAGGGAGTAGCTTTGGTGGGGAGGCTTCTGGGACGCCTACTAACCAAAGCTGAATATTCTGAGCAGGTGTTCCAAACCCAGCTAACCCCTGAGATCATTCAGGATGCACATGAAAATGCTCATCTCCAGGCTGACCCATGGCATTGTCAGGAATGGTGTGATGGGGCAGTGGAAGCTGCCAGGGCTTCTGATGAATGTCTGGCTCCGGGAACCACAGCTCTACAGTGAGGCCAAGTCTTCCGTGGTGTCCCAATGAAACTGGATGGGCTCCCTAGAGGGGCTGTGGACCGGACTCATCAGTGACCACTTTCTCTTTCTCCACTGATTGGGACCCCTTCTCCCTGGGATTGACCTCACTTTCATCCTAAATTCCCCTGCCCCTTCCCCTTGCCTCTGACAAGGGAGGAGGCAGAGGAAGAAGAGATAAGATTGGCTGAGTGCTCAGTAGAGGTGAGGTCCTGGGCTAAGAGCCCTACTCACATTATCCCATTTAATCCTCAAAGCACACCAGTATTTAGTGGTGTTTTGGAATAAGGAAACCGAGGGTGAGAGAGTCTAAGTAGCTGGCTTTCATGGGCACACATGAATCTCAATCTAGGATTGTGTGTCTCCAAAAAACAGGCTCTTCCTCCTAGACAGCATGAGTGACAGACAACTTACATTTCAAATTAGGTCTTCTGCCTGCTCTGGGAAGAAGGGGTCAGGACAAAAAACAGGAAGATTAATCATTAGGCTCTTGCATTAAGTCAGGTGGACAATGACTTGCTCACCCCACTGCATTCTCATAGTTATCCTCTTAGGTTGATACTATCATTTCCTCCATTTTACAGGTGGATGAGGGCTCCAGAGGTTGAGTAATTTACCAAAGGTCACAAAGTTGGCATATGGCGGTCAAGGCGGTCTGGCTCCTGAGCCTATGATCTCTGTCACTGTGCTGCCTCTTAACCAAAATGGTGGCCTCCAAGGTGGAGAAGAGACAGAGGGGTTGAATGGTGCTTAAGAGAGAGAATTGCCAGGATTCAGTGGCTGGTGAGATAGGGCTGGTGAGGGAGGGGAAGGAGTGAAAGGTGACAGCTAGGTTCTGAGTGGGTGACCAATGGACCCAACCTCCTTCATCTATAAGAGGGGATGATTCCCAGAGGAGGGGGAGATAATAAATTAAGCTTGGGACATGTTGATTTTGATATGCCTGTGAGCTCACCAAGCCAAATTTGTGTGGATTCAGGAAATAATCCTAATTCATCCATCCATTTAACAAATATTTATTCAGTGCTTAATTTGACAATGTTGTGGGTCAGGCCCTGGTCATGCAAGGACCACATGGCCCAGCATCACTTCCAGGCTAAAGCCTGTTCCCAAGGACCAGACACTCATCTTGTTATATTTATTTTTGAGACTTTCTCCGGTATCTTGTTCCATCCTTCAAAATTTCCACTCACATCAATAAGCAGTTATCAATCACCGATGACAGAGTCTGTGGCTAGAATGACATTTCCACCACTCAAAGCCACAGATGGCTGACCGCCATTGTGTGGCAGGGAACTTTGTGCTAACTCAGGCTTTCTGCGTCATGGGGGAGAAGTCAGGGAAGACTTGGAAATTCTTCTCTTTTTGCCCATCTTCTCCTCTTGCCAAGCCCAGTGCCAGAGGCGAGAGAGGCAATGTGCCTGCACTTCTGGGGCTCTCGGGCTGGGGAGGGGAGGGAGCCACAGCTGTGACACAGGGAAGGAGTAGGCTGCTTTGCAAAGAGATGGTTGTGACGAATTGGGGCTGATGACGGAAATCTGCAAACCCGCTGAGCTCATATCCAATTGCGCTGCCGGAGATGCTTATCCTGGTGTGGTGAGGAGGAAGCCACACCCGTGGGCTGTGTGATGTGGGCAGGTCCCTTCACCTCTCTGAGCCTCATTTTCCCATGTGATACCTGCTCTGTAGGGATAATATGGGGATCCCACAGGAAACTGGTGCAGAGTATTTGGCGTGTAGTAGAGCCTCTCCTGTCAATCACTCAGCTTCCCATTTCAGTGATGCTTGTAAGCCACTCGACCTTCTGTAAGTTTCTATGGGTGTGTATGTAGGTGACTTTTTATATTTTTATTTAGGTATGATAAATCTATATAAAACTATATATATATTATATAATATATATATGTTTAAGGTTATTTTTCTGCAAAGGAAAAGGAATGAGCTTTGCATTGGTGTGGGTTTTTTTTTTTTTTGTATAAATGTACAACGTAGTTCTTTTCTTCAATATTTTACATTTCAGAGAAAGAAATTTCAAAAAAGGCTTCTAAAAATTATTCACATTCCCTAGACATGAACACATGTCAACTATATCTTTCTCTCTTTCTCTACACATACTCGCAGACAGAGTTTTCCATGGTGGCATCATTGTCTAGTCACTGTTTTGTTTTCTGCTTTTTGCCTTTTAACCATTTCACAAGTGCCTGTGTGTGTGTTTTTGTGTGTGTGAGAGAGACTTTTAATGTCTTTGTATAGAGAAGATCTGAGGACTTCATAATATTCCATCACACTGACATTCAACTAGTTAAGAAAACACTCCTCAGTGCCGAACATTTCAGTCTTTGCCTGTGATCTTTGGTGGATAAGATCAGATGTGGGGATAAGCCCCTTCCTGCGATAATGCCTGCACCCTGCTGGGCATGTAGAGGGATCTCTTTCTTACGTGAAGGCTCATTCTCTCATTTTGAGCCCCCTGCTAAAGGCTTAGGGTTTGATTTCAGAGCTCAGGCTGTTTCTTCCGTTCTAGACCGCACGGGTAGACTTTCCCTATTTGAGAAGCAGAAGTAACAATCTCGACTGGTTGGTCCTTACACAAGAAAAGAGGAGATTTAATACATTTTACCAAAAGACAGGATGTTCAAAGGGGCATACAGCTGAAAGCAATGGAAATAGCCCCCGACCTGGACCAAGTACCATGTCGGTGTCAGGGGCTCTTCTAAGCTGGCTGCTGTCCCCACAACAACCTGACGAGTTAGTTACAATTCTTATCCCTGTTCTGCAGAAGAGGGAGTTGAAGTCAAGTTAACGGTTGTGGCCAAGTTTACACAACCAGGAAGTGACTTGAACGTGGATGCCCAAGAGCTCAGGTCTGGGTTAACATCCCAGGGGGGGCTGTTTGTAAATGGGGTGTCCTTCAACAAGCCATTTGACCACGCTGAGCCTCAGCTTCTCGCGAGCGAAGTGCTCATGACAAGTCCTATTTGAAAGGGTGGAGGTAAGTGTTAGGCAAGATGATGTATGTGGTGGTGTGTCCAGGACCTGACGCGAGGCACCAGACAGCATCCTAAAGAACAACTCTCGGGTCAGGCCTTAACCCTTGGCTTCCCAGGCAGAGGAAGCTTTAGGAAGACACACTCCTTACGCTGCGATTTCACAGGATGGAGGTTCAGGCGAGGCGATTACTCTCTCTGCGTCTCCCAAGCACAGGCTGCTGCGATGCTCTGATCTCACTCCTGAGGAACCGGACCAGAAGTTTGAGGTCCCACAGGTTTGTCCCAAAGCTGTGACGGGGTGGGGGGGGGCGGGGGAGTAAGAACAGGATTCTTAACATTTCCCCATCTCTCTTCTATATTTCCATGGTTGTGCTGGGTTGCTGTCTGCCCAGGTCAGAGCCTCCATCACCTTCCACTCAGCCCTCCTGTTCAGAGGAGCACCCCACGCCTAGACGTTTCTCATGATCTTTAGTTGTGCTTTAACTCCTTTGGGTCCCTTTGGAGATAATCTTGGGAAGGGGGTTAGCAGCCATGCTTGTTCTGAACCTAGATTGAAACTGGATCCTGAGAAGAAACCTCTACTTTCCACTTGTTCAAGCTTTTGGCATCTCATGTAACCCACTTCCTGCAGCCTTCACTCTTCGAATGCACACACACACACACACACACACACACACACGTGTATGCGCACACATGCACACACATGCATGCACACAGCCAGGGTTGTGGGAAATGTGTGGTGGGAGGAGCTGGCAGACCCAGTCTTTGCCCTCTCTCTGCCAGAAACTCCTCCTTCCAGGGTCACCAGAGCTGCCCGACTCCTGACCTTCCTGAGGCTTTGACGTCCCAGTTTCTCTTTGACGTTCTGAGATGCTCCAGTTTGCTCCTGACACCCATCCTCTGTCCCTGAGATACCCATTCATTCACTAAATACATATTAATGGAGCAACTATTTGCCCAGCACTGTGCTGAATAAAGAATTGAACTGGCCTCTGTTTCTGTCACTTGTGACCCAAACCAGAGACACCTAGCTATTACGTTTCTTTCACAGGTGCGACTGTAGGGGACGATGAGGCATAGGTGAGTCTAGACTAAGAACCCTTCGCCAGTAACAGAGGAGCTAGGAAAGGTACTCTTGTCTGAGCTCTTTCCATGGCACTTCACCCGGGGCGAGAATTGTCAAAACTTATCTGCATTCTGCTAAGACAAGAAGGTACATGAAGGGGGCACTACCAACCCTCTGGGTAAGATTGAGGAATTTGCTGATATTCCTGACTCTTAAGGAAGTAAAACATAGTAATTATAAAAATGGACTTTGGAGGCCAAGGAAATGTGGGCTCAAATCCCCACTCTGTCGCTTCTGGGTAGGTGACTTTGATTAACTTACTTTGTGTTTTTTTTTTTTAAGATTTTATTTATTTATTCGACAGAGATAGAGACAGCCAGCGAGAGAGGGAACACAAGCAGGGGGAGTGGGAGAGGAAGAAGCAGGCTCATAGCGGAGGAGACTGACGTGGGGCTCGATCCCACAACGCCGGGATCACGCCCTGAGCCAAAGGCAGCCGCCCAACCGCTGTACCACCCAGGCGCCCCTGATTAACTTACTTTGTGAGCCTCAGTGTCCTTCTCTGTAAAATGAGGATAATTATAATGGTAACGCATGCTTATGTTGGTCAGGAAGCTTCGCTGAGATAATGCACGTAAGCACCGAGCTCTACATGCCTGGTGTAGAGTAAGTGCTCAGTGATTACTCTTGATGATGGTGATGACGGAGACCGACGCAAAGTTGTTCATGCTGGCAGAGGCACTGTGGGAGCCCAGGTGGCTAATACTAAGCAATTCTATTCAACAAGTTAGCCTGCTTAGTTTCCTAGTGGCTATAACTTCTGGCTGTGAAGGGGATGATATTGGTGTGTGCTGTGGGGTGGGTGAATGGTCAATGGTGGGTGCTTTCATGTTATCCAGGTAAGGTTGACTTTGCTACCATCCATACTGATGACCTCTGGGGAGCACCAGCCAGGTATGTGACTGGGCCCTGCAGAGTATCCAGGTGGCTTTGCAAAAGAGTAATGGGTTGGGCTCAAGGTGTTCCAAAGCCCAGTGCAGCAAAACTAGTGTGATGTTCTAGGTAAGGCAGAGACCCCACTCAGAACCTTAAAGTCTCACCATAACAGCAACACCTTTGCTAGGGGTCTCTGGTCTTTTAACAAACAACAGAGATTCCCAGCCCACCTTGGGCTCATTTTGGAAGCCACAGTGGGTCTTAACTACCATGCAGTTGTCATCACAAATCTCAGCAACTGGAGAAAGCTGTCTTCCCATCTTCCTCGGTTCTAGATTGCCACTGGGGATGGGAGTAGGGGAGAAAGTCCCCACCCAAGGAATGGAGTAGAGCTCAAACCCAGAGGGAAATCCCTAGCAAGTCTTAGGGAAAGCAAACCACTGAATCTCTGTACCTGAGCTGTGAGTTAGAACTGTCCCGTCACCTGGACCACAGTGCAACAAGCCCTTCAAGGACAGCCACAAAGGCAATTTCTTTAAAAAAAAAAAATCTCAGTGTTATTGTATAATTTAAAAGTTTAATATCTTATATAATAAAACATTCATTTATTATTTAAATACTGTTTTTTCCCCTATAAAGTATCTGGGGGAGGCAGAGAGAGAGAGAGAAAGGGGCCAAGATACAGAAGAAGTAGAAAGAGAGAACCTTCAAATATCATTTAATGCCTAAATGTCACAGGTTTAAAAAATTCAACAGAATTCTCATGCATTCTTTCCCCATAGGGGGCTACCCTTTAAACAATGACCTTTTAAAAAACTGAAGCAAACAAACAGCCCTGATACTGATGGCATGTTCTTTATCAGCCTGGACGGTCCACCTGCTGACAGGAAGAACTTCATCAGCCCAAATGGTCAGTGTGGGGGGCAGCAGATCTTGTGATCTAACAGATTCTCATGGACCCCATCTGTCTGGGGTGATTGAGTCCTTGGTTCTTACAAGATGAGATGGTCTAAATAATTATCATTTCTTGTGGTTATAACAATTCCAGTTTGACCTTCTAGCTGTCATGACTTATCTGAAGGCTCTGGGGAGAAGCAGGGTCGGAGCACAGAGTAAACTGTAGGAGAACATATCAATTACATCGCACATGCGACCTCCCTAAAGATCTCGAAGAATGGCTCAAAAGCCAGGGCCTCATAGTGGAAAGGGCATGGCGCTTGATGTCTGAAGGCCTGGGTTCATGCCTTGGTGTCATTAATAAGCTCCCAGAGGGAGCTGTAGGGCCAGACAGAGCAGTCTTTCCAGATAATAGATGTTTTGCAAGCTTCCCGGGGAGCACCCCTCTTGATATACAAATATAAATAGAGGGGTAGGAACTCTGCTTAAAATTGGAACTTTGCACAATTGCACACTGAGACTGATGAATCTTTGTCATTAATATTAAACATTTTGACACATGGACGTGACCTTCTCAGCCCAGACTGGTGTGGGATCATACCAGCTTGGGTCAAGTTTCAGCGGGTCCCGGGTGAAGAGAATTAAGGTGAGCTGTACACATAGAAATAATTTTCTTAGCGAAGGGATTCACTAATTGCTGGTGAGGAGGAACTGGAAGTCAATTATCTGAATTTCGTGCTTTGTAGTATGATTACAAAGATTCTAGTCTCAGTCTTTGCCTATCTTCAAATATGGCAGCCCTTTAGGGTATTAAGAAAAAGGTAAACTCTGGAAACAGTTGTCTCCAATTCTTTTCTTCCATTCTTTCTTGAATCCATCCTGCTAACCCTTGTCAGGGTCCCCAGGGACCAAAGCCAAATCCTATGGCAATTCTCAGTTCTCACCCTTGTCTAGCTTCTAGACTAGGACCCTCTGTGTAATGAGTGTTCACGACACATTTGTCCAATAGATGGTCTTGTGGCTCAAGACAGGATGGAGACAGAGGGGTCGAGAAAGTTCTACAATGAAGAAAGTTACCATGTGGGGTTCTGCCTACCTTTGTGTGGCTAGGCTGACAGCAGTGGCCTCCCCTGGTAACAAGGTGGACTCACTGGGGTCCTTGTGTAAAGGAAAGAATGTGGGTGTTGAAGGCAGACAGGCCACTCTGTCCCTCACCAGCTGGTGGCCTTTGGCACTTTGACAAATTTCTTCAAGCTTTAGTTCTTTCTTTTTTCCTGGGGGACTACTATGCCTGCTCTTGAGGCTGCCTACCTTGAAGAAGGAGCTCATGCAAGCTCTTGCTGCAGCCCGTGGTATGCAGGGGGCTTGGGGAAGTCCATTCCCTTCCCTCCTACACCCCAGAGTGTCTTGCCACATCCTGTCGGGGGAGGACAGAGACCGGTGGCTGCTTGCTTTCTCCGGCGAAGAGAGCATGAGTGCTCTCTAGAACGAACTCTCTTGATGTGACTTTGGATTTAGCACCTTCAGTCCTATTCTTTTTGAGTTCATTTTCATAGCATGATCACATACTTTAACATGCCAGCAGACAGAAGATGCAGCATTTAAGGGGACCTGAGCTCAAGATCACAGCCATGGAGCTCCTTTTGGGTCATCTACTTCTTCCTGTTTGATTACCTCCGTGATATCTGTCACTGGTGGGGGTGTGTGCAGGACCAGGCTGAGGTGCCACAAGCCAGGAGCAGGTGGGGGCAAGTGTAAGTGGACCTCTGGGACAGGGGTCTGCACCAGGAATCCCCGGTCCCAGACAGAGGCCAAGGAGTAAGCCCAGCAGCGGGGCAGAGTCTGGAGATGGAGCAGGGACCAAGGGAGGGACTTTGGAGGGCAGAATGAGTCATCACGTGCTAGACTCTAACGTGTGAATAGAGGCCCACAGACTGGGGACCTGACGTCCAGCCTGCTGTTTATCACCTGTGTGACTTGGGCACCTCCCTTAACCTCTCTGAGCTGTTTCCTCTGGAAATGGGGATAAAAGCGTCTGCATGCTGGGGTTGTTATTGTGATTAGTGAGAGAGCATGCATCCTGGCATATACCAGTAGGTACTATTCTTGCAGCTGTATTTTCGTCTGTTAAGTTCTCAGTAGGTGGGTATTATTGCCCCATTTCAGAGATGAGAAAATGAAGTCTCAGGAAGGATAGGTTTGGACTACAGCCATAGGCTGGAAAAAGACACAGCTGGAATCTTATTGCAGATGTTCATGCCCCCATCCTCTCCCCCAGCCTCTGCTGCTTCCACTTGGACGTGGTGGGAGCTGGGAGAGAGAAGGGGGCCCAGAGCTTTCACCGCCCCCCCCCCGCAGCAGCTCTGCCTCCCTCCGTGCTGTTAGGTGGAGGCAGAGCTGCACCCACAAAGGGTTTCCCTGTCTGACCTTGTTGCTAATTTCGGTCTCTGTGGCTTGTTCCTCCTCAGTCACACCTTCCTGTGAAGTCCTCCTGCCCCCGCACCTTAGCCACACCAAAGGCAGGGAGATATCCCTGATAGGGCACCGGGCGGGGCTTGGCCCAGGCCTTCTATCTCTTTCCTTTCGAGTACTTTATCCTCCTCATGTCACCCCTCCCACCCAGGAGCTTTGTGACCATTACTTTCTCCTAGTGTGGACACCAAAAAGAGAAGGAACAGAGTGGGTGAGCGACTTCTGCTGGGTTGCACAGCAGGAAGGTCTCTGTGGGCAATCAGCTCCATGGTGGCCATCTTGGTGACAGAAAAATGTCAAGACCCCAGCCCCATAGGTTTCCATTTATCTTTTCTCCATGCATATCAGAATCTCTCTCTGTGGCTGGGGAAATGCCCACCTTGGTTTTGCAGAAGGAATTTGGATCTTCCCAGGCATGTGAACCTTCCTCCACACACCTTCCCCTTTCCCTCTCACTACCCGCAGAGCTGCTCCCTCCACCACAGGGAAATTCCAGTGTTCGCCTCCTGGCCTCTGCTCTGCTCTGATTGGCACCATGTTCTGTCATATACACAATGTCCCACTATTACCCTGTGCAGTCGGTAGTATGATCATTCTTATTCTAGAGATGAGGACACTGAAGTTCAGAGAGGTCTCATGACTTGTTGAAAATTAAAACCCTGGTCAGCTCTAGAGCTCAGCTCCAGACTCAGGTCTGTAGACCCCAAGCCCAGTGCTCTCTCCACTGCAGCCTGTGCTTTCTTCCACTCTACTGATGAGCTGCTTTTCTTAAGAACACGAGCACCACAGTTGACCTAAGTCGAAGACGGACTCTGTTCCAGGTGTGGCTTTAGCTCCCTCAATCGTCACCCCACTCAGAGCAATAGGTACTGTTATTGGTTTATAGTCAGGGAGCCTGAGGTCCAGAGAGATGAGGGACTTGTCCACGGTTACACATGTTATAGTTGGCAGAAGGATGAACTTGACCTTGGTTCAGACAGCCCCAGCGCCTAAGGAAGGGGCTACGTGTGAGGGAAAAGCATGGATCTGAGAATGTGGTAAGCGTGGGTTTGAATCCCCTCTCTGCCTCTGTCCAGCTGATGGGGAGGGGCTCCCACCAGGGGCTCCTAGGTGTGTAAGGTGTGGTTGGGTTGTGTTGAGGCAAGAGAGGCATTCAGAGAAAAAGCTTGTTATAGTCTGGCCCTGGGTGCAGAGTAGGGGCTCAGTTAACTGTTGTCTTTTCTTTCTGGGCTTCAGCAAGGGCCTTCCGGCCTCAGACCCTGGGGAAGCAGGTTGGATTAAAGCAAAGGGATGTTCCGCCGGGATGGAAGCAACCTCCTTCCTAGAACTTTCAGCTTCCTTGACCTTGCTCTATGCGCTGTGGGAAATGCTGTGGCTCATGTCTTCCTCCCTGCTTTCCAGCCTGAGTTTAGTCTCCTTCCTCTCCCTGCCCACCCTGGCGTTCCTCTCCCCACCATCTCTCTAGCATACTGCCCGTATGTTTCCACCATGGAAAAGCCCTTCTGCCTAAACTCTTATCTGCTTCCTGTGGTTAATATTTGGGCAGATTCTCTGAGTGGGCTCATCTGTCTGAGTCACTGTCCCCTCCCCGGCTGCCACTGACTCAGCAATGGGTTCTCTTGGTCTCCTTCCTGTCCCCATCCCCCACCAAGGTAAGCTTCTCCCTGTCCACTCTGATCATCTTCCTTTGCCAGCTGTCCAGAGCCTCTGAGGGAGGGCAGGGGTGAACTCCAGGCCTCCACTCTCTCTGAGCACTTACTCGGTGCCAGGCACCATGCTAAGCACTTTCCATGTGCCATCTTACTCTCATAATATCACTGTGAGGTCGTGATCAGTTAGTCACCGGTTCCTCTTAGAGGCTCAGGCAAGCTAGGGAATTTGCCCCCAAATCACAGAACCAGTAAGCCGTAGAGGTAGGACTTGAACCCACGTCTGGCTGACTCCAGATTCCCAGAGTCCTAAACACACTGCCCCATGTAATATTTGGCCCTGAAGCAGAGGGAAGGACAGACGAGAGTCCTTAAAGCTGGGGGAGTTTGAATGCCCACTTGCTCATTCAACTTTCAGGGAAAATTTGGCTCCCTTGCACACACTTCGAGCCCAAAAGTAGCCCTGGAATTTCGCAGAGAGTGAAGAGGGCCACCGTGTGTGGGAGGGAGGAAGTGTGAAGTTTCAGGGGTCTGGGGGGTTCTCAGAACTGAGGGCATCAAAGCCTGGCGTCCAGAGGTGCTGGGGAAGGTTTCCCAATGACTTGGAGGTCAATGACTTCGATTGCACTGCTCGTTCCCTAGCAAACCGTCACCGAGGGCCATCTATGCTCCTGCACTTTGCCATCAAAGACCCCTGGCTAGAGGGAGAGACAGACTTGGCCACTGCATTGGCAGGGCTGGGTGACAAGGGTGATGATGGAAGCAGGCAAAGAAGGGACTCTGGTAGCTTTGAGGAAGGCTCCAAAGAAGGTTAAGGGCCTGCTGTCACCAAAGGCCACCAAACCTAGTGCAATGTGATGGCAGGTCCAAGGCTGCAGGGTTCAAATCCAGGCTCTGCCGTGTCTGAGCTAGGAGATCTCCAGCAAATTTTCTCTGAGCCTCTGTTTTGCCATCTGTGAATTAAAAATAATCATATCCGTTTCACTGGACTGTGAGGCTATTAAATAAAGTGGTTTTGTAAAACGCTGAAAGGTATCAGATGCTACTCCCTGCCTCCATGCTCACCTTGTCCCATCATCAAACAGACAGGTGCAGGAACCGCCTTCACCAGGAGCCACGGGTGTTGTCAAGGTCAATGGCTGGAGACCCAGTTTAGGCAGTGTCTCTGGGCTGCATTCTTTTATTCTAATCACAGAGGGTTTTAGGTAAAAGATTGAGGATACCCATCCCTCTACTTAAAAATAAAGCAAAGAAAAACAAACAAAAAATAAACAACAAGAACAACAACAAATGGGTCTATTGATAGGGAATTGGGAAGTTAAAAATGAAAAGATGCCTTTTAACTCCAAAAGGGAGGCTTTCCAGAGAAGGGTTAAGAACACAGAATTCTGGACCCAGACAATGTAGGTTTGCCTCCTGGCTCCATAACATACAAGATGATCATTCATCTCCCTCTTGGGCACATTTTTTATAATGCCAATAGTCTTGTTTTGGGCCTCACATTCCTCAACTGTGAAATGGTGCTCTTTATTTTCCCCCCAAGATTTATTTATTTATTCTAGAAGAAGGAAAGGGGCAGAGGGAGAGGGAGAGAGAGAATCTCAAGCAGACTCTATGCTGAATGTGGAGCCCAATGTGGGGCTCGGTCTCATGACGCTGAGATCATGATCTGAGCCAAAACCAAGAGTCGGACACTTAACTGACTGAGCCACCCAGGCACCCCTGGAATGGTGTTCTTAATAGTACTGTCAGGGTCCTCCTCCTGGGGAACACGTGGAGATAAAATGAGATAAGGTAGCAAGAAGCTAAGCATGCAACCTGGCATGTAGAAAGCTCTCCATAAATGTAGGTGGTTCTGTGATTGCAGCTTGGAAACTGTGACTTAACCTTTGAGGACAGCGGCGTGGATGGGGGCGGGGCAGGCGGGGGCCATCTGGATGCACGGTTTTCACCTGGGGAACTCTAGGGCATGTGGAAATGCTCCAGGGGCCCCTCATCAGACTCCAGGGAGGCCAGCCCGTCCCTCCTCTGCCTCTCCCCCAACTGTTTCATAGTTTGGGTTTCCCTTTAAGAGTTGTATGGATAAAAGTGTAGGGAGGAGAGAGGTTCTGTTGGTTTCTAAGAAGTTTGGATCTGTCCCAATGATTTCCAGCTCCCCCCACCCCATGAGGACCTTTGGACTATCTTTTGCCCATGGCTACTTATTTTATTGCATCCACGGTCCACATAACACATCCACATCCGTGGTCCACATAAACATATTCCAAAAGAACGCATGCTCAGAAGCATGGTGTTTGCTAAAGATCCTCAGATGTGGGTACTCCATAGCATGTGTGTTCTTTGAGGCATGAACACAAAGCAGGTACCCACACAGAGACGGTCATATACTCAGACACATACACGTAAGCACATGACATACACATACACATGTATACACTAATTGGAATAAATTGTCTTTGAAGCCAGTTTGACCAGCTCTGTCTCTGGGGAAAAAAGAGAACTGAGATTTACAAAAAGGAAAGTTATACCAACAATAGGACACAAGTGCATTCTCATTAAATTGGCAAAGAAAGAGGGCGATGTGTGGGGATTGGAAAAAGACACCCAGTGCTGAGAACAGGCTTTTCGTAAAACAGGTGTATCGATGCATGGCTGTTAACAGAGTAAACTGTTATATTTCTTTTGGAAACATTTTTCCTGTATGTTCCAGTAGTCAGTCATACCTCCTGTTCCTATCATTCCACTTCTAGGAAGTTAATCTAAAGAAAAACATCACAAGGTGAAAATGTGACTCACAGAAAAGTAGTCAAAAATAGTGCTATTTGGGTGAGAGTGGGAGCCAGACAAATGTCTGCAGGTAAATCATATCCACTCAGTTTGGAGAATATTTTTCGGTCCACAATGGCAATTATGGAGACCAGGGGGCATCATAGAAAATATTTCTGATAAAGCCAGTGAAACAGGACAGCATGGAATTGGGTGTTTGCTGTGGTTGGGATGATAAGAAGATTTGTCTACGAAGAGCTAAGCAATGCAAAGTGAGGAAGAAACAGTTCTTTGTGGGCGTTAGGACCCTTATTGATTTGTTTTTTTGTATTTACTTTAATGCTGTTATAAAATGATTTCAATTCTAGAAGCTATGTATAGTATAAAAGATAAGCCCAGTCTAAGCCTGCTTGATAACTACGGCAGATTTAACCCAGCCGTGGATAATGGAGATTTAGCAGCTCGTATGTGGGAGGAGCCATATACACAGACGTGTGCTTGTAGAAAAATGCCCCCTGTATGTTTGGCTTTGTCTTAAATGACAAGCTACGAAGTATCCATGGTTTTTCTTCCAAACCCTACACCTGAGTATTTAATCTCTATTTAACACCCATGTCTGACCTTACACTGATTTTTGCAGATATGCAGATCTCTACGCTTGGTGGAAGAAGTTGTCTAGAATCAGTAGGGCTGGAGCCCAAGTCCTTGACTCTCCATGAACTGGCTCTGTAACTTTCAGCCACAGTTGCTAGTATTCATTGAGAATATACCCTGTTGCGTGCCGTGGAGGATTCTCCTTACCAGCCCTTCTCAAATTTTAGAAGCACCAGCATCACTTGGGAAAATGTTACTACAGAGATCTTCGGGCCTCACCCCCAGTGTAGCATAATTTCAGTAGGTCTGGGGTGGGAGCCAAGAATCTGCATTTCTAACATGTTCCCAGGTGATGCCAGCGCTGTGGCCCCTGTATGGAGAGCCCCTGCTCTACAGTTATTATCTCGTTGTTCAAAATAACCTTACCTTGATCATCACTCCTGCTAACTAAGGGGACAGACAACAGGAGTGTCTGGCAAATCATTTAGCGGGCTTTGTCTCATTGCATCTGACATAGAGTCGTCAGAGGATCTCCTCTTTCAAGGACTAAAGGACAGAATGGGTATGAAAGGGTCAGGCCAGATATTGGTCAAATTTGCTTTGATACGTCTACCAGCACAGAACCCCCCCTACGCCCCCCCCCACACCCCACCTCCCCTCCCTCCACACCACGTGCACACATACACACGCTCCGCTATTGTGGAGACCGCCTGCCTTCCTTCTTCAAATAGGAACCCCCTGCAGGTGTCAGGCCCCTGCCCTTGCTTTCAGTCAGGGAGGACGAGCGGCTCAGATGCAGTCCCCTGCATGGCTCCCACTGTCACCAGGAGTGCTCAGCAAAGCAACCGCACACACCACACACCGCTAGCGACTTTGCAGAGGCATCAGGCTTTGTGGCCTCGGGCTTAGCGCGCGGTCCCCTGTGCTGCCTGGGCCAGCCGGCTGCTGGGAGCATGCAGACGAGCGGGAGGAAATGCCAGGTGTTTGCTGAGCCCTTGGCAACCTCCCCTTTCTTGTGGGAACCAGAGGGCAGGTTTGATTCAGCACCTCCTAGCTGAGCACATCCACCCCAAACTCTGTGATGTGGGGACAGCTGGGACTCTGGAGTCAGACGGGCCTGGGTTTGAATTCGGAGCTGCTGCGTGTAGCTGTGGGCTGGTATCTCAGTGCAACTCTGTTTCCTCATCTGTAGCCTGGGGGGAAAGAACACTGGCCTTCCCTGGGTGACGGGGAGGGTTCGGGGAGCGAGCACATGGGAGAGCACAGCCAGGTGCCCGGTGGGGTTTCTCCTAGAAGGTGGTGATATGGCTGAAAAAAATAGATGGAAGAGTAAAGGGGTAAAAACAGGCAGCGCACTTCTGGTTGAAAAGTAAAAAGCAAACAACAAGCAAAAAGACAGAGAGGGAGACGTAACTTTCCCAGATTCCATGACTTATTACGAGTTACAAGTCAGTGCAGCGATTGACCAGTTGACCGAAGAAATGAAACGAGAGAGCCTAGAAGCGGAACCACCTATGTGTGAAGCCATCACGTGTGATCTAGTTTATTTGTTCTGTCAAGGGGAAAGGAGAGACTGTTCAAAATTAGGCCTGGAAAAATGGCAATCCATATGGAAGAAAGACTAATCTGGATCCTTCTATTACACTACAAAGATCAAGTCCAGATGCTTAAATGTTAAAAAAAAAAAAAAAGTTTAACAAATTTGTAATAGAAAACTTAAAAATTATTTTTTTAACTTTGGGGAAGTGAAAGATTTCTTAAATAAGACACAAAAATGTTGATTATGAAAGAAAAGATAGATAAATGTTTCTGTATTAAAATGATGAGTTTTTTCTTTTTTTTTTTTTAAAGACTTATTTATTTGAGAATGAGGTGTGGGGAGGGGCAGAGGGAGAAGGAGTTTTAAGCAGATTCCATGCTCAGCCCAGAGCCCGACTCACAGCCCTGAGATCACATCCTGAGACAAAAGCAAGAGTCAGCTGCTTATCCAACTGCACCACCCAGGTGCCCCAAGTCTCTTTTCTTATAAGGACAGCTCAGAAGTAAGCTACAGTTTGGAGACTATGTTGCAATATACGTACTAATGAAGGATTGGTATGAGAATGTGTCAAGAGCTCCTTTCTATCCGTGGGAGACTCCATTCTTGTTTACAATGATTTGGAATATATTCCCTACACTGTTGTCTTTGTTTGGGCTCAGCCTTGTAACTTCTTTGAGCCAATAGAACGTGAGCAGGTATGACACATGCCATATCCTGGCAGAAGCTCTAAAAGCATGGCAAGTTTCTACCAGTCATCTTTTTCCTAGACCCCTGCCAGGAACACGACATGTCCTAAGCAGGAGCTGTTCCTTTAGCATGGGCCGGGGAGTGGGAAGGCAGAGGGCAAGGATCGGACCTGACCTAGAGCTCAGAGCAGAGATTCAGCTGACCTGCGGACTTGAGAGCAAAACAGAAACGCTTCTTGTTATAAGCCACTGATATTTTGGGGTTGTTTGTTACTGCAGCAAAAGCTGACCGTTACAGAAACTAGTACCTAGAAGCGGGGTACCGTACTCACCAAAGAATAAAATGTGTGATTTTGGCCTTGGGGCTGAGTGGCAAGCAGCAAAGAAATTATTATAGGGAACTGGAAGAATGATAACCTATGCAAGTTGATAGTAAAATATTGGGTAAAACATCACATGTGATCGTTTGGAAGGCAGGACACATAGCGACTGAACGTACGGCTTTGGAAGAGGTTTTGAGACAGAACATGGTTCGTGTGAGTTAGTTGTCGTTAGCTGCAGAAGGAGAACTGGATTCCTTGCAAGCAGAACCGAAAGGGAACATAGAACGTCTAGAAATCCTGGGGCTTCCAGAGTTGGAAGGGGCAATCATCTCTTATTTCCAACCTCTTCAGTCATCAAATATTCTCAAAATAGAACGCAGCTTTGGGAGCAAAAATGAAAACAAAAACATCGTTATGAACACTCAGCCTTGAGGTAAAGACCAAGTAAGGGCATGACTCACGGAAAAGAAACAGGATCTTATAAAGCCTGATGGTGTCAGAGTAGTTGACATGACAGCTAGAGAGAAAAAGAAAGACATGGCTCGAAGTGAGCTGCGGGGTTGGCTACTGACACTCCAAAAAAGTTTTTGAGAGAGTTAGATTGCCAATAGTGCTGCTGGACTAGACTAAATAGCACTGACTGTTCAGAACAATAAAACGATTTTGAGCCCCAGCATTCTCCAGGCAGGAAGCAGGCTGATGGTATCGATATGAAAAACACAAATACTCAGAAAAAAAATGTCAAAAAACAGGAACAGACATTTCACGGAAGAGGAAACACTTAATGGCTGATAGACAAATAAATGCTTAGCCTCACAGTTGGTCAAGGAAACACAAATCCAGACAGAAAGCAATCTCAGTTAAAAATAATAGGTTAGCAAATATTGTGCACTTGGACGGTACCAGGTGCTGGAGAGAAAATGGATCTGCACAGTCTACTTTGCTGGTATTTCCATGCAGCTGCTTTGGAAAATGACTGGAACAATCTCGTAGCAGTAAATATTCTAGACCAGCAATTCTCCTTTTTTATATATGCTTAATAGAAGTCTTGCATATATAAAAATGTTCAGAGCTGCACTGTTTACAAGGGGTAAAAATCTGGAGAGACTCAAATGCCCATCAAGAGGAAGTAGATGAGTGAATAGGACTATATTTAACCAATGCAATATCATGCAACGGTTAAAACGAAGGGACTGCTATGGCGCGCGATAACAGGAACGTATCCTGGCAAAATACAACATGGCCAAGAGTAAGTCCCAGCAATGAATAGTATGAAACCTTTGTAGTAAAGTACAATTAACCTAAGTAAACTATATGCATCTTAGAAATCCATCTAGATTAAGGGACACGTGGGTGGTTCAGTCGGTGAAGCGTCTGCCTTTGGCTCAGGTCATGATCCTAGGGTCCTGAGATTGAATCCCATGGTCGGCTCCCTCTGCCTCTGCCTGCTGCCCACCCCTGCTTGTGCTCTCTCTCTCAAATAAATCAAACCTTAAAAAAATCTTAAAAAGAACAGAAATCCATCTAGATTAAAACTATAAAAAAGAGAAGGCGAGGGAATTCAGGGTGTTGGTTATTGTGGGTTGAAGGACTCAGGCAGAGTAGCAGAAGGAAGACATGGTCGGAAGGAGGTTATTGACAAGCTGCTAGCTTGTCACCACATGGTTCACGTGGGTTTATGGGGTTATTAAAAACAAGTGTTAAAAACAGACTCTTGACTACAGAGAACAAACTGATGGTGACCAGAGGGGAGGAGTGGGTGGGGGTAGGGGGAAACAGGTGAAGGGCAATTAAGAGCACACTTACCGTGATGAGCACTGAGTAATGTATGGAAGTGTTGAATCACTATATCGTACACCCGAAACTAACATAACACCGTATGTTAACTGTATGTAACTGGAATCAAAATAAAATTTTAAAGAAGAGTAAAAACTGTAAACAGACAAAAGTCCATCAACAGTAGAATGCACCGATTGTGCCATCATAAGTAGAGCACTAAAGCTTCAGAGAAAATTAATGACCTACTACGTATATAATATGCATGTCTCAAAAGCATCTTGTTGAGAAAAAGGAAAGCAAATCATAAGAGAACACACTGTGTGATTCCATTTATATAAAGTGCAAAACTGAAAAAGTAAAAAAAATATATATGTGTATATATATATATATATATAGTGTTTAAAGATACTTAAGTTGTAACACCAATAAAGAAAATCAGGAGAATAGTATAATTAAAAACCAGAGGAATGGTTACTTCTGGGATTGGGTGAAAGGCATGGTCAGGAAGGAGCACACAGGTTTCATAAAGTCCATTAATCAGGATCTAAACATGAGAAAAATGAAACCATTTGAAGAATTTGCCTCCCAGAGGGGGGGAAAAAAAGGAAGTGAAATTTTAAAAAAGATTGGTCTGATTGCTTTCTTAAAATCCTAGACTATTAGAGTTAAAAGCATCCTTCGAAGTTGGCTTGTTCTCCTTTATTTTCCAGATGAGAAAATGGAGGCCAGAATGGAGGAGTGACCGACCCAAGTCACCCGATTCTTGAATGGCTCTGCCCGTCTGCTCATCCTTTAATCCTCCTGTCTCACACACCCTGGCCAAGGCTCCCTCCTCCTTGACTCTCCCTGCAGTAAGCTCTCCATCAGTCCCACTCTGCTACACACACCTGGGTCCATCCACTGAGACACACCTGGGTCCATTCACTGAAACACACCTGGTTCCATCCACTGAGACACACCCGGGTCCATCCACTTAGATACACCTAGGTTCATGCACTTAGACACACTTGGGTCTATCCACTTAGTACTGCCCCCCCCCCATCCATGGAAGCCAACAGCACCTCTTGCCTGGACTTCTGCCATTGCCTCCTGACTGGTCCTCCTCCATTCTCTTTTGCTCTCCAAAAAATCTGTTTTCCACATAACTAAGAGAAAAATCTTATTATTATTATTATTTTTAAGTCAGTCTTCTCCCTGACTAAATTTCTCAGCTGCCTTCCCATTGTACTTTGAATGTGATTCAGACTCATCGCAGCCTCCCAGGCTTCACATGTGCTGCTCTCTGCCTTCCTCTGTCTTCATTTCCTATCATTGTCCCCCCCACAAATTTTATATGCCACCCTCACTGACTTTCTTTCTGGAACAGTCTAGGCTGGTCTCTGCATGTAGCAGACGTGGCTAGTCCCTGCTCACATCCCTCAGCTAGGCATTCCATCCCAGTGCCCACCAGTTGACTTCAGCCATGGAAGCCCACTCTGCCCACAAGCCAGGCTGGACAGAAGTGTCAGGGAGCAGCCCTCACCAGTGGCCGGCAGGAGTCAGATTACAAATACCCCCACTCCCTTGCCCTGGGTGGGATAACCCAGGAGCTTGCTTTGTACTGTCTCCCACAGTGTCCCCTGGAGGTTGAGCTCCAGTCACCCCCAGGGGTGCTCTCCTGATATCCTTTATTCTTGTTTTGTACCCACTCCCTTACTCATCTCTCCTGCACCTCCCAAATAAATTACTGTCACTTCAATCTTTGTCTCGGGTCTTACTCAGCGGCCAGTGTAGCTAAGACACTGCATTGGACCTTGGCCCACTATGCTCCCTGCCTAGAATGTTCCACCCCTTCATCCTCATTTCTTCTTGTCATTCAGGTCTCAGCCCAGCGCCAATCCTTTAATTCCCTCTAGCCATATGCCTTTGTTATGCCTCCCTCTAGTCATATGCCTTTCTTCAGTGACTTATCCTATTTGAAGTTATCTTGTTTCTACTAGACTTGAAGATGATGTCTCTGTCGCAGGGTGTCAGCTCTACAAGGGCAAGCGCCTTGTGTATCCTGCTTGTGTCTCCTGGTTCCCAGGACATAGGAGAGCATCTGACACGTGGTTGGCATCCTTTAAAGATTTGTTGACTTGGTTAATGAGTGTTTTTTGCTGGGAGGGATGTCAGTTCCTGCATCAGGAGTAAGATTTACAGTAGCTGTTTGAGTATATGCATTCATAATTGACCCAGCAATTGCTGGCGTGTAAATGGATATTGTGATTGTGTTTGTGAGTGGTTGGTTCTCTTTTGTGGGCTTAATCTGCTTCCAGCTCCTTTAAAGTGCTCACAATTGCGCTGCTAATTACAAATCCCGATAAACTCTCCATTAAAGCATATCTTCTAAGAACCTCCAGCCCAATAATACTGTTAGAAGGAATTGTGTATGGTTGAAAGCAGGAAACCACATTTATTTAATAAGTCTTAAATTCAACTTGCCTTTCCAATGACGTACCCGAATTCTCAAAGCCTCACAGCACTTACCTGCTTCATTTCACGACACAGGTCAGATGTTAGCAGGGGCTGGCCCCAGGACATTCAGAGGCGGGGGCCACAAAGAATGCACTGTGCGCAGTCCTTTGGAGAAAACTCATCTTACGTGCCTTGACCCATCCCATGTTCACCTGTCATGAAGCTGCTTTGACGTGGACCTCTCAGGGACCCCCTCTTTGCTGAGGGCATTCATGGGGAGGCAAGCATATGTGTGTTATTAATCTCTATTGCCTTGATTTCCTTGTTTGTAAAATAGATTTATAATAAGGATTTTATACCTTATTGTGAGGCTCAAAGTCACACATGGCGTAAGGGACCAAGCAAGCCACAAATCGCTGTGAATATGTAAAGACTATTGTTGTGACTGGTAGTCACTGCTTCCTGCTTCGAGACAGTCCCATGTACATGAGACATGTCTCAAGGGTCAGGCTGTCACTCTTCGGCCCCATGAAATGACCAGAATATGGAAGAAAGCAAAACTCAGGTGTCTCGGGGTTGGGTTGTGGCATCGTGGAAAAGGCAGGATTTTCAGATGCCTGGACAGCGGCTTGAGGAAGCTAGGGCTGCAGCGAGGGCCTCCGAGCCGGGGAGTGAGTGTGTGTTGTATGTGCGTGTGTGCGTGTGTGCACGTGTTCGTATGCCTATGAGAGCACTGTGGACCTGAGGGACAAGACTGAGGTTTTGGGCTCAGATCCACAAGGTTCAAGTCCCCAGCTCCGTTTAGGCATGGGCCAGCTGGCTAGGTCACCTCCATGTTTGTTAGCAGTACTGCGTGCACTGTGCTGAGCCAGGAGCTCAGAGCCTAGACCAGAAGGCAGGCTTGGGAATGGACGAGTTACGTTATCGGGCAGTACGTGGAAGCACAGGGAGGGACGTGTGGTGCCTGAGAGCCAGAGCAGTAGAGGGTCTGGGAGGAAGGGAGAAGGCCTCGCAGAGCAGGTGTTTTTGAACAAAAGTGGACACTGACCAGGGGGTGAAACAGGCAAAGGCTACTCCTTTAGGGAAAGGCTCATGTGCAGAGACCAGCCTGTGGAACCCAGGCTGGGGACATAGAGTCTGTCTATGGGACTATAGGTGGTGTAGGTCATGGCCAGGTTAGGAGGGATGTCACAGGATAAGCTAAGCTGTTTGGATAGCACCCGGGGGTGAGTCTCTGCCAAGAGGTAACACCAAGTATTGGTTCAGAATTGGAGCCACACTGCTGTGTTTGTACCCACCTGCCTGATGACTAGCTGAGTAATCCTCGGCAGTTTCTCTGTGCCTCAGTTTCCTTATCTGTGAAATGGGGTATTGCACCCTACTTCCAGGGCATCCATGAACATTAAAGAGGCTAACACGTGTGGAGTGCTTAGAGTAATGTCTGGCACACAGTAAAGATAGCTATTGACTACTGCCATTCTTTGGAGGGCTAGGGGACATCAAGATTAAGGGATGAACAGAGGGCAAGGAGTCTCTGAGCAAGTCTCTGAAGCAACGGCCATAATTTGGAAGAAAACCAGGAGTGCCATCTGCCTTAGAAGCCAGGGCAAGAGGAAGTTTCCAGAAGGGTCAACAGGGTCGAGGGTACCGAGAGGTCAGGCAAGGCAAAGCCAAGGGTGCCTTGGACGTAGCAACAAGCAGGTTACCAGTGTCTTCAGCCACTTTGGTTTTGGTGATGTCATAGGGTCAGAGTCCAGTGTGCAGTATAAGAAAAATATAGGAGGGGAGGAACCCGAGCCAGCAGGGTGAAACATTTCAGCTGTTTGGCTGGGGAGGGGTACGAATGGTAGAGGCAGCAATGGTAGAGGCCGGGCAGGTCGGTAGCCCTCTGTTTTGCCAAACGCCCATTCTAACCCCCTCCCCTTTGTCTGCTGTGAGGCTCACGACCTCTGGTCAGCGAAGCGGGGGGAGATCAGTACCACAACTTCTAAATAAAGACACTTACGTAGGTAGAGAGCAAGAGGGGCAGAGCTGGAACAAAACCCAGGCTGCTCATTTCCTCTTCCTTTTCAAGATGCCGGTGAGATTGCAAGCAAGAGAACAGGCCAGAGGGCATGGGGTGCTTAGTGCCATCTGCCTGCCTTATCACCCCTGGATCCCAAAGGACCCATCCACTGACGGTGGGCAGAAGGTGCTGACAGATTCCTTTAATGAGTGCCTAATGTATGCTGGGCGCCCAACGTGTTCCATCTGGCTGAACCGCATCCTATCTGGGTAGGAGAAGTCTTTGTTGAGATTTCCAGCTCCAACTGGAAAGGGTGGGCAGCATGGACCTCAGATCAGCAGAAGGAACACTGTCGGTTTCTCCCATCTGCCCCTTCTCCGCGATCCCTTCTCTGCCATGGTAGACCTGGCGGGCCGGCAGCAGCTCTGGTCTTCGGCTCTGCTGCAGGGGAGTTGGCGGGCGTGACTTGAAGGTGATGTGTCACTTGGAGCATGCTGGTGGGAAGTGGAATGTGTGCTTCTGGCTCATTTGGGAAATGTCTTTACGTTGAGAACTTTGGAACAATAAAACCATCATGATGTGATTTTGGAAAGTGACCTTCCAAACCAGGGTGGAGGAGACCCAGTGTGGGCTAGAGGAGATTCCAGGGAGTAAACCAACAGATACCCAACCAACATGAAGCAGAAACATGCCCAGAGGGCTGACGGGGGCAGGGCAGCCTTCATGGCATACTTTCGGTGCAAGCTCTGCTGTGGCCATCTCGCCATGCTCAGGTTTTGAACAAGGATCCCTTATTTTGCACTGGATCCTGCAAATGATGTGACCTATCCTGGCCACGGGCACAGGTGGTGGGACATACAGAGGCTGCAGACTTTGGCTGGCTCCGGCAGACAGCAGCCCGCACTTCACGTGCTCGCCATGTGAACTTGGCTCCTGAAGGTCACCAGCCTCTGACAAAGCTCAGCGAGCCAGCGGTGGCTGAGAAAAAGGACTTGGCCAGTTTAGAATCACCTCTTCGGAGCAGCTGGGAAGGTGCCCGAGACAAAGCAAGCGGGGAGGGAGGAAACACAGAGCATTCTCAGAAACCACAATAGATGAGCTGGGCGCTGTGCTGGAGGCCTTTGCACATGGGTCCATATTAACACCCTAAGACAGACGCACTGTGAAACCAGTTTCGGCGATGATGACCGAGAGCTTCAAGGAGATGATTAGAATTGACCGGGTGCTAGTAAATGGCAATCTGGATAAAATGCAGGGGTCTGGACTCCCAGGCCGGGAGACATGGATGTCCTAGCTCTGCGGGCTAGCATATCCGAGCCGTGGCTCCCGTTCTGAGGGATGAGGGGTCTGAGCTCCGTGCACAGTCTGTAGTTGGTTCGGAGTCCTCGGGAGCCCAGGGGGCCAGCACCGGTGATGGAAGCATCCCTGGGGGAGGGCCAGCTCAGAGCAGAGCCCTGGAGCCAGGCTGCAGGGACCAAGACAAAAGGGCATCTTTGCCTAGGCCGACCTGGCCTCACAGGGCTTTGGGTACAGGATGCACCGGGAATCGGGCTGTGGGCTGTGGTGGGGCCCAGGCTGTCCACCTGCCACCATGGGAAGGGAAGGGCTCCCCAGGGGGCTTTCCCAGCGGTCTGTGGGTGTGCCACCTGAATCACAAGTGGCATTGGTGATTTTGGTGGGCACATCGTAGGGTCATATTCCTGCCACTTCCTGCCCCTGCATCTTTGCCCTGCAGGGTGGAAATGTTGGGGCATTTTTTCCACCACTCCCTGCAAAGTTGGCACTATGCCCTGGCCTCCAGGAGGGCCGTGGGGTTTCCACGGTTTCCCTGATCATGCCCACTTTCTCTCTCTTTGAACATGAGCACAAAGCCAGAAATCACAGAGGATGAGCCTGACCTGGGAGTTAAGAGGTGGGACTGTCTTCAGGGCTCTGTCACTGGGTCCCCATGTGACAATCCACTCTTCCTTTAGGGATCTCCAGATCCTCATCTGTAATGTGAGATGACCCACCCCAACTCTTGCTAGGGGCTCTTCCTGCTCTATGGGGGTTGGGCCCACAGGGAGAAGGTCGAAAGGGCTGGTGTTCTGCTGGGTGCTGGATGTCTGTGGTGCACGCCTGACCCCTGCCATCTCCTTGAATACTCACTGGGACTTTGCAAGGTGGATATTTCTGATTCAGAGCCAAACAGCTTGGGGAGCAAACCTAGGCTACGATACATTCAGAATCCAAGCCCAGGTCTTTCTGTCCAGGCTTCTTTGAGCTTCTGACTTTTTTTTTTTTAAGATTTTTTATTTATTTGACAGAGAGAGAGACAGCCAGCGAGAGAGGGAACACAAGCAGGGGGAGTGGGAGAGGAAGAAGCAGGCTCCCAGCAGAGGAGCCTGATATGGGGCTCAATCCCAGAACCCTGGGATCACGCCCTGGGCTGAAGGCAGACGCTTAACGACTGAGCCACCCAGGCGCCCCTGAGCTTCTGACTTCTGAGTGCTTTCTAAGTTCCAAAGGGAGCATTTTAAATGTGGCCCATGGCTCCTAGGGTGGGAGGAGGGACTGGTGTGGCCCAGGGGCTAGCATCAGCCCTACGAGGCTCTGCTGCCCTTGACCCTCACCAGAAGGGGAAGGGTGACCCCCAGCAGTCCACCTCAGTGTGATAGGTCTGATCCAAGGACCAGTTCCACTGGGGATGGATGAGGGGCTGTTTGGGGCATGGGCAGGGGTCTGTCCGAATTTGAAGACTCAGAGTTGTTAAATGTCAAGCCAGAGAGGGTTTCAGTGGGCACCCAGGCTAGGGGCTTCGGATGGGGTGACGTGGTGGGCCTGGAGGATCTGGGGACCCTCCAACTGCCCTGGCTTCCGAATAGCCTCCCCCACCCCCCAGAGTGGGGCTCTAGCACGTGTCTTTTGATAAAAGCTTCCCGAATGATCCATTATGAACCCTATCTCTGGGGAAAGAGTTCCTGATTTAGGCCCACATTCTCACTTTTTCGGTGCAGAAATGGAGGCCCAGAGAGAGGAAGTGACCTGCCCAAGGTCCCACAGAAAATGAGCAGCAGAGCCCAGAGCCCTTGTATCCTGATTTTCACATGGAATCCCTCCTCCTCATGGGTCATCCCTTCTGGACTCGTTCAAACCTCCAGTCCTCCTGCCTTTTCCCACTCATTCTGTCCTTCAGCCTCTAACAAAAGCCCTCTGGCCAAACCACAGATCTGGCTGCACCCCCGTACTGAGCAAAGGGTTGCTTGGGATGTTCTCCTGCTAATAGAGTCAAGTCCCCAGGCCTGAGTCTCATACACAGGAGCTTGGAAAACCTGTCCCGTGGTCCTCCCGCCTTCACTTCCAGCCCTTTCCGGCAGCCTACACGCTTCAAGCTCTGGAAACACCAGCCCACACACTGGCTACCAACGTGCTGTGAAGCAACTGTTCATTTGCCTTAAGAAGTATGTCACGTTTATTTTCACGCAAGCCTATTACAGGTATCATGATTATCCATATTCTAGGTGGAGCACCCAGGAGAAGTCAGTCATTCCAGCAGGGCACAGAGTGGAGCTGGGGAGCCTGGAAGCCAGGCGTCTCCCCAGAGCTCACTCCACCCTGTCCACACCCACCCAGCCAATGGCATCTTCAACTCCCTGCCCTGGTCGAAATGTCACCCTGCACACCCCCGCCCTGGGCTGGGCGTGCACAGGCTCTGGCCTGCACATGGGGACAGTCCCGGCCTGTCTGTGGCACTTGCTGGTTTTTGTGTCTCTTTCCCTCTCTCTAGACTCTGGCTCTTGCAGTCAGGTCTCCTCTCAAAACTTCTTTTTTTTTTTTTTTTTAAAGATTTTATTTATTTATTTTGACAGAGATAGCCAGCGAGAGAGGGAACACAAGCAGGGGGAGTGGGAGAGGAAGAAGCAGGCTCATAGCGGAGGAGCCTGATGTGGGGCTTGATCCCATAACGCCGGGATCACGCCCTGAGCCGAAGGCAGACACTTAACCACTGTGCTACCCAGGTGCCCCTCCTCTCGAAACTTCTGTGAAGATGAATGAGTGAATGAATGAATGCATGAACACATAAGGAGCTCAGACCCAGCCCCAGGAAGGTGCCCATCACCACACTCAGAACTTGCAAACAGCCTGATGTCCATCCATGGGCACGAGGCAGGAGAACCAGTAGACGGTAGTAGCAACGAACACAGGATTTGGGCCAGAGCTCCCCATCCTCCTTCTGTCGCTTGCTAGTGGCCTGACTCCTGTAAGGCCCAGGTCTTCTATGTCTCATCTGTGGCACAGGGATAAGACCCCTTCTTCCCCCTTCAGCAGTCACTGGACACCCACCCTGGGTTTGGGCACTGGGGCGTGAAACACGGAGACCACAACAGGCAGGAGTCCCTGGGAGCTTCCAGACCAGGCAGGTGTGGGGGCCACCAGGCAGTGACAAGAGTGCGAGCTGCCCGCCATGAGGAGTGAGCTCGGCTTGTCCCGGGAGCTCAGGTGGGACCACCAGGGATGGAAGAGGGGGCCGCGGGCAGCAGGGCGGTGAAGTCCGCGGGCAGCAGGTGCGTGTGCAGAACGGTGACAGTGTCCCGTGCTGGAGCTCTGTCGCCCACACCAGGCAGGACTTTGTAAGCCACGCCGAGACATCTGCATCTCGCCCCAGCACAGTGGGGCAAGCTGTTGTCAGCTCCGTCGCTCAATGGCTGTGGATGCACATTGAAAAGCCAGTGACGGTCCCTGCCGTGACATTCTTTAGGCACCCTGGGTTTGCCTGCTGCTCTGAGAGAAGTTTGATGTCTCCTTCATGTGGTCCCTGAGAACCAGATAAGAGAGGCTCCTCGAAAAGAACAAAAGTGCTGGATGTTAGAAAGAAATAGGGGACGAGGGGACCTAGGCAGAGGGACAGAAGTGCTGGAAAACACCAGACAAGGGGGCGCCTGGGTGGCTCTGTGGGTGAAGCATCTGCCTTGGGCTCAGGTCATGATTCCAGGGTCCTGGGACCCCACTTGCTCAGCGGGGAGCCTGCTTCTCCCTCTTCCTCTCCCACTCCCTCTGCTTGGGCTCTCACTCTCTCTGTCAAATAAATGAATAAAATCTTAAAAAAAAAAAAAAAGGAAAGAAAATACCAGACAAGGCTTTGAACTCCAAGGTGTTTGGTGCTGGGGGGCCGTGCTGTGGGCTGGTCTGCTGCTTACAGGTGCAGGGCTGGGGGCCGGAGAGAGCGCTGTGCTCACGTGGGTGACCCCGGAAAGCTTGGCTGGGTGTCAGGCAGCCCTGGGTAGAAGGGAAAGGGACCAGGAAGCAGCTCTGGGTGGGGAGGTGGTGGCAGTGCCCGGGTCATGGGATGAAGCTTCAGACGCCACGTCTCTTTGGGGCATTTACAACCTACCATAATCTCAGCGCCTGCCTCCGCGAGCGAGCTGTAAGCCCCGTGAGGGCAGGGCCAGTGTCTGCCTTGTGCCCGCTGTCCCCCAGGAGCTAGGGCATAGCAGGTGCCTCACCATGATTTTGAGTGATTCAAATTTCTTCTCTTTTCCTCTCCCCTCCCTCCCTTCCTCCTCCCTTTTCTCCCTCCCTCCCTTTCTTCCTCCCCTGTTCCAAGACCAGGTGAGAAATCTCACGTAATCTTTCAAATAGCACAAAGCTGGGGTAAGGTGTTGGGAGCTTGTCTTCAAAATAAATCCAGCCGGCAGCAGATGTCATGACGATGGAGCTAACTAAGGCTCAGGAGCGTTCAGTTACTTGCCCCAGGTCACACAGCTAACAAGAGGTAGGGCTGAGAACTGACCCAGTTATCCTAGAATCCATACCATGCTTCCTCCCTAAGTGAGGGAACTAAGAAGGCTTGGCCCCCCGGGATGGACTACGCAGGGCCAGGATTTCTGCAGCCGCACTGCTGGGCAAAGGACTCGTCCCCGTGGGCTTCTGTGTCCTGGTCAGTGAGGATCAGGCTGAAGTGTAACCGCAGAGCGAGCAGGCAGGGCCAGGCTCCAGTCCGTTCAAGGCCACTCTTGGGCCCCCTGGAGGAAATGGTCTTGATAGGGATCCACACTGGCCGAGCTCTGTGCGTTCTCTCACCACCCTCAGTCCCTGGGCAACTGCCTCGTTAAAATAGCTAATAAGAAACCCTTCCCACAGGCACTTCCTGGCTTTCAAACCTCTCACGAAGGAGAGGGTTAGACCTGGCTGGAATAACTGGTTCAGTGTCTGTGCTGAGCATTTCTCGTCTATCCGTCCCTCCCGTGCCACCGTGCCCCATCTCAGGCAAGTGCAAACATGTTTTATTGAGTTATTACTTGGTGCTCGCCTTTGTGCAGGCCTAAAGCAGAAGACGTCCAGATGGGGTGCCGGCGGTACCCCTGTGGAGCCTCCAGCCGGCCTGCCCAGTGCTGAGGGGAAAGGGAGGGCAGGACTAACTCTCTCTGCTCCTCTTTTCCCGTCCTGGGCTCAAGGTGGCCACAGTGAAGGAGAGAAAGACAAGTAAGTTCCTGGAGGGGCAGCCCTGTCCCCTTCTCGCTCGCGCTCTCTCTCTCTCTCTCTTTTTTTTTTTAAGATTTTATTTATTTATTTGACAGAGCGAGAGGCAGGGAGAGAGGGAACACAAGCAGGGGGAGTGGGAGAGGGAGAAGCAGGCTTCCCACGGAGCAGGGAGCCCGACGCGGGGCTCGATCTCAGGACACTGGGATCATGACCTGAGCTGAAGTCAGACGCTTAACGACTGAGCCACCCAGGTGCCCCCAGCCCTGTGCCCTTCTTGAGTGGGCCAGGCAGTGTGCCGGGGAGGAATGGAAGAGCCAAGAACTTCCTGGGTGGCCAGGTTGCTTCTCCCTGCGTCCCAAGTGAGTCTGAAAGCCCTAGGGCTACATGGTCGCGGTCAGCACCTGTATCTCCCTTCTTCCCTGAGACCTGCAAAAACGATGGTAAAGGAATACAAACACGTCGGTCTGCAAGGACCAGGAGACTCAGAGCAGCAACAGCGGGTTAGTGGTCTCTAGGACTTGGGGTACTTGAGGCATGGTGGGCAGCAGCTGGCGGGATGTGTGGGAACTGGGGCAGAGCAGCCCATAGCTGTGGTCTTTGCTGGACGTGTGTCCTCAGAGGCGGCCATGCGTGGAGCTCACATGATCAGATGGCCTCGGCGTCCACCGTCCCATCTCTGTGATGGGTTCCCAGTATGCCCTTGGGCAAGTCCATTTCTTCTTTCCGAGGTTCCTCTTTTCCCATCTGTAATGTGGAGAGACCCTACTGGATGCGTGATTCTTCTGCTGCCTGAATTTCCTGGAGTATTTTTTTCCCCTCAACATGGATAGGCACCGAAGTTTTGATTCTGATTCTGAAATGGGGCCAGGCCATCTTCATTTTTTCAAAGGCTCTCCCCGGAAGCTTTAAAAGCCCCAGTTGCCGATGGTTTTTGAGGGCCCGTTGAACTCTGACACATCGGGACTCCTCCCTCACCCCACCCAGGTGTCAGTTTGGAGAAAATACACTGGGGCTGGGGTGGGCAGGTGGCAGGGATATAAGACCTTCAGATGGGAGGTCCAAAGGGGGGGGGCTTCAAAGGAGGCTGAGTGCCCATCTGCTGGAGACAGCAGAAGGCTCTGTATGGGGACAGAGGCATTTGAAAAGGGTAGAAAGCCCACGGAGGGAGACAGTGAGGGGGGCCTGCAGGCGGAGGTCACCGTGGGAGCAGCATCCTAGCAGCAGGAAAGCCTGTGGCGTGTTCGGGGTACTGCAAATATTCAAACGTGGAGACAGACACAGCATGAGGAGCCGCGAATGTCCAGGTGGGCACCTTGGACATCATCCAGTTGGCAATGGGTAATCCAGCTGGCCCTGCAGACCCTTGAGCTAGAGAGCGCATGATCAGAGCTCAGCCTCGTCGAGCCTCTGTGGTTACATCACGCCTCACGATCTTCATACACGCCTTCGGCCCAGCCACCTTCGCCGGAGCACCTTCTAAAATGCTCTTCATGCCAAGCACGGCTCACAATGTCTCCATGACCTGGCCGCTTCATAGCTACGCAGGCACACCCCTTTCCTGCCATTTCTCCACCCAACTCACTCTCCTGACCCCACGAACCGCCTCTACCTGGCGTCTCCGAAGGAGCGTGCACCCTCCGTGCCTCCCTGCCCGAACTCAAGCCCCTTCCTCTGGTGGCATGCCCCTTCCCACTGCAGCCCTTCTGCAGGAGGCTCTGCTCAGCCGGGAAGCCTCTCTGATGTTCCTGGGCAGCTCCCGGTCCTCCCCGGGCCCCTCCAGATGGCACATCTGCTCCTGACCTTACATTGTGTGGCTTTTACTTGTGAATCTGTGAATCGAAGGGCCACGGCTCGAGGTCAGGCACTGTCTCTTAATGGTAGCTGTCTTTCCTGGGGCTCACGGAAAGCTGCTGAGAAGTGTTGAGTGACTGAAAAAATAGAAATAGCAATGATCTGGCCTGGGCCCTTGACCTAGTGAATCTCACCGAGCTCTCCTTGTGGTGTCTCTTTGGGACACATGTCACTCTTTCCATCTTGCGGGGCATATGTGACCGGGGATAAGTGAGTTTGGGCCACCGCTGATCTGCAGACCTGGGATTCCACACGGGTATACCTCAGCGCTGGTCCTCCTCTCCCCCGTGTTCAGGACCAGCAGCTCCAGCCCGGGATGGAAACACGTGGGGTCAGAGAAGCCACAGGCAACTTCCTCTCCCTCACCTCTCTCCACTTCCCACTCAGTCGGGACAACTCCTACTCATCTTCTCAAGATCCTTATCTTCTCCTGCACTCGGGGAAGTTTCCCCATCCCTCTCTCACCACCCAGGAGAGGTGGGGGAGGGACTGTTCCATGTGGTCACTGGACGTGAGTAAGTGACTCCCTGTGACTTCCCCACCTCTGCACCAGGGTCTGGGAAACCCCACTCAGGTCTTCTAATAAAAGCTCCAGGCACTGCAGGATTGGCCAGGGACTAGCTCTTAGCTTCACCAGACACATCGAGACCACTGGAAAGAGGTCTGAGCCACACTGCACAGGATGAAGCTCCTCACCATGGCCCTGGCGTGCCTGCTACTAGCTGGGATGTGGCTTCGAGACGTGGACGGCAGGAGCAGTGAGTATGGTTGGAGTCACTTTGCTCCCCCTTGGGGCCTGGGGGGCAGACACCCAGGCAGGCACTCTGGGCTTGTGGGCAGGGCTTGCCCTGAACTCAAGGCCTCCGTGTCTCCTCCTCCGGGAAGAATTCCTCCTAAAGGGGGTGAATGGAGAATTTGGATGTGGTGGGGACAGAGGCCAGTGGGAGCAGGTGTCTGGGTGAGCACAACATCTGAGCTGCTGCTAGCTTCAGCAAGAGGAGGCCCTGCCTCATCCAGGGAGCTCTGAGGCTCTCTAGGCCGAGCTGGAAGGCTTGAGGTGCAGAGGAGGGACTGGGTCTTGCCTCCACCCAATAACAGGTAACAGGGAGAGCCTGAACTCAGGACTGGGACTGGAGCAGGGGTCTCATCACTGTTAGGCAAGTGTTGGGTCAGTAACTTGGCCAAGTCACTTTACCTCTCCAACTCTGCTTTCCCTGTTGGTAATATGGGATTGATAATGCTGCATCTCGGGGCTCTTGAGAGAAGACTGATTCCAGGCACATGGAAGACGTGCAAACAATAAAACTAGGAGGAAGGAACCAGGATTGGAATTCAAGTCCCTTGGGGGTGCAGTGTGGGAGAGAGTGTGCAAACCCGCGCAGTGGGGGTGGGATCCTGGACAGAGCTGTGGACCTGGGTAGAGGGCATTCTAGAGAGAAGGTGGGAAACCTCTTAGTCCTTGGAAGCTCTTTCCTTGTCATTTCATCAGTTGGAACCCCTTGAGCACTTCCTAATCTGGCCCCAAAGCCACGGACCACAGTTGTCCTGCTTGCACCAGACTCACTGGGCCCCCAGGGTGTGGGGTCTAGAGCCCTTGAACCCAAATATTGAGCCAGAACCGTGCACTCGTGGTGGGATGTGAGAACTGGAAGCTCCTTTAGAAATCAGTTTAAAAAGTCCTATTTGACAGATGGGAAGTCTGGGGCCCAGGTGAGGGCTCATTCTGATCAAAGCCCCACTGCTGTTTGTGAGGGCTGGGATCTGAACCTGTGTTCCGACCCTCTGCCTGCATACAGAGCTAGGTGACTGATGGTACAGCCACTCGGCTGGATATGGTCCCCAAGCCTGGGCCTGTCCCCAAAAGGGATTTTTTTTCTTAAACCACGTGGATAAGAGGAATGAAGTCCAGATTAAGAAACAGACACAACCCATTTGTGTGTTTCTTTTCTAGTGCTTGTGTCGTCCTCCAACTGTTGCTTCAAGTTTGCGGATAAAAAGATTTCCCAGCAGCAAATCCAGTGTTACAAACATACGAGCTCCACCTGCTCCCGCAGGAGTCTAATGTGAGTGTTCCTACCCTGGTCAATTCCCGACTCCCTCCTTCAGAGCAGCAACCAGCCCACCTGGAATTAGAATGGCAGACGCTAGGTGGCGATGTTCCATCAGATTCGGAGAGAGGCCGCCAAAATCTGGGTGCATAGCCCAGCATGGGCGCTAGGGGGAGGACCGCGCTTCTTAGCAGGTGCCAGGAAGGATGCCCTCTGTGCTCCTGCAGCGACTTGTGCTTCTCGGAACCCCAAGACGCCGAGTATTATATCCTAATATTTTATGTCCAGAAGGAACTGCTTAAAAGCTCTAGGAATTACCGTGGAGTGGGAAAGGTGAGGGGGGTCACCATTAGTTCCTGCTTCCAGATTTGCCAACCTAGAGTCTTGGGCGACCTTGGGCAGGTAATGCTTCTGCACCTCATTCTCTGGGTACTCCTCTGCACTCCTTATCTGTGAAGGGGAGTCAAGATGATAGTTGCATCACAGGGTCATCCCAAAGTTAGACCGAGGTGACTTCCCCTCGCTACTCGGCCTCTCTAAAGCATTCATGTATATTATCTTGGCTAACCCTCTCGGGGCACACATTTTCATTATTATGAACACTGAAGTTCAGGGAAGTCGAGAGATTTGTCAGATAATTAAAGTTAGAATTGGTCTGTAGTTTGGTTGGACAGTAGCCAAGTTAAAGAGGTGGACGGGTCAGAAAATAAATACACACCCACACACACATTCACAGTAATTTGAAGCAATGACGGAGGGTTCCAGATGGACATAGACACAGGAAAAGATGGATTGAGGGCCCTCAGCAATACTCGAGGAGGGAAATTTCCACAGAAGAGGGAGAAACTCAATTTAATGAGCTCTCCCTGAAGCTTGGGTGTTCCTCCCAGAGTGCCTGCCACAGTCTTGGGCAAGGACTTCCTTCTACAGGCCCAGAGCGAGCAGCCTGGGGGCACCTGAGAGCTGGAATGGGACCTGTGTGTGGCACCCAGGGGGCAAATCCTGTGACTCAGCTCCCCTTTTGTTCTTTGCCCACAGACTCAAGCTGAAGGGCGGCAGAGAGACCTGTGTCATGCAGTCAGCCCCATGGGTTAAGCCTCATTTAAAAACTATGAAACCGTGCCCACCAAAGTAAACGCGAGAGGATTTCTTTCCACCCTGGACTCCGAAGACGGCGTGGCTTCACCTGTCCCCTCAGCCCCCCACCCCTCCCCAGTCCTTCTGCCCAGCTCTGCCAGGTCACGGAGGGTCTGCTCAGTCCTGATAAGCTATGTTGTTGCACTTTATATATTTAAATGCTAGAATCTTCAGTCCCTGACTCCCTGGGCTTCTTGGATCCCACAGGGATTTTGGGTTATAAACTTGATGGGCAGTGAGAAGCTGGGGCCAGGGGCTGGTGGGGCGGGGAGGGGGGAGACACATTGGAACTGATGTCAAAAGATACTGACTCCTTGTCCACAAGAGCCAATAAATGGCTTACACATCTCAGCTGACTGACTTTGTCTTTTGGGGTGAGGGGTGGGGGATAAACGTTGAGTCAGGGCCACGATGTAGATTCTCTGCTTCCCCGGCAGCGGAGGAAGGCACGATGAAGCAGAAAGCGGGAACCCCAGGGTTGGGGTTCCAAAAGCCACCACTGCTCTAGCTGGAGGGGATCTTGTGAGGTCACCTGCCTGTCAGATGTGGCTAGCCCCATTTTGTAGATGAGGTGACTGATGGTTGGCGAGGGACAGAGACCCAGGCCTGAGGATAGAGAGCGAGTCAGGGTCAGATCTGGTGTTAGAGCCCAGGGCTTCTGCCTCCCAGGCCAGAACTCTCTCTTGTGTCCCAAGTTGCCCAGTGACTGCCTGACACAACATCGGGGGGCGGGGGCGGGGGGACCCCGTCTGTCCACTGGGCCGATCCTACAGAGTTGGTTGGCAGGACGTCCTCTTGTCCAGGCACGAGCGGGTCCTAGGTCTTTCAGAGAGGCCAGCCCAGCTCATGTGGAGGAGGGCGGCCGTCTTGGGGAGAGCAGGAGACCCTTTCACCGATATCTGGGAAGCAGAGGCCCCGCCCCTGTGGAAGAGGTAATCACAAGGGCCAACTTATGTCATGTGGGTCCCCAGGGAGCCTAGCAAGGGAGGGAAGCGACTGGTGAACTGCCCGAATCTCAGGATTGGCGCCCTTGCCAACTCCATCCTGACCACCGCCACAGGCCACAAGCCACTCTGGCCATGCTGCCCTCCGCCCTCCGACGGTCCCTCCCTCCTGCCCCCAGAACTGATTCCAAACTCAGCTCCTTGATATTCCAATTCCTGTACAGCCACACCTCCAGTTTCTTTTCTAAAGGACTCTGCCTTTTCTGTCCTGGAACCCAAACTCCGACCATAGGGGATATTCCCTGCAGACCCTCTCCTGTCCTTTCCATCCTGGGCCCCCTCTAGAAGAATCTTTGCTATGACCGTGCTCTGGCATTCTCCAGGGTCGATGCGAACAAGGACCGGGGCATCTCATTTTCCCCTGGAGGTCAGGTGCGCGTAGTGTCTGGATCACTCCAAGGACTGCTGGGAGCTGGGAGGCACCATGGCAGAGACCAGTTAGAAGCTGAAGCTAGAGGCTGGAGTCGTTGTTCTAGAACATGCTGGGCTGCTGAGCTGGGCCCCCGGCAACAGTCAGATGAGCCCAGGTCAGCCACCACCCACCACGAGGTCCTCCCCATAGCCCCCTTCCTCCAGCGCCCTCTGCCAGCCCTCTGGTTGGAAGTTACCCTCTCCCAAGAAAACACTACCAGGAGAGATTTCAAACACGATGTATCTTCTGCAAAAAGACAACGACCTTACGAATGGCATTCTCCTTTCTGTAATAACGTATTTAGCTGTACCTCCCCTCCACAAGCCCCCCCCCCCCCCCAGAGTGCAGTGACCTCTCACCTCCATGATTTGTAGGCACACGCAATAGCTAGGGAGTTAGGCGGGAGACAGACCCGCTGCCTGCTGTTCGGAGCGAGGGGCGGTACTGGGGCTAATGACAGGAAGCAACGGGCTCAAGGCCTTGCTTTGAAAACCAGATCCCCAATACTCAAAATAAACCCCAGACCAGCAACAATTCAAATAACATTATATATTACTTAAGACGTAGTACAAATTTTTGCATCACAAAGCAGAAAGCCCCCTATTTGCAACTACAGTAAAATTAGTCCGCGTCTAGCTGGGGAAGCTGGAGGAGAATAAACAGTCGTTCGTTTCTCATACTTGGCTTGGTCTTAGTGTGGCTGGAAGAGTTCAAGTCCTCTGGCTATGAGATTTTTGGTCGAGGTGTTTCACATAATCCTGGACCCACTTCTCCTTTGGGTCGGCGCAGATAGCTTTGGCCAGTTTTGTGCTGAAGCTATGGATGAAGGAGGGCTGCACGGTTAGGGGGAAGTCCGGGTTTTACCCGAGAGATGCCTCACTGGGCTCTCAACCCTGCCTGGTCCACCTGCTGCAGGGGAAGGATCCTCTCTGGGACAGGAGGAAATCGGGGTGTGGGAAGAAGGGGACTCTGGAGGTAGTCACTGTTCTTGGGGGCCCCAGAGAAGCTGGCCTGGCCTCCGCCAAAGCAACGTGGAGACGGAGCAAGCGCCCATTCGGGGAGCAGGTGCGGGAGCCGGCCCCCTCCGGGCCTGTTTGTGAAGCAATCATAGTCTGGGAAACTCTTATCCCCTGAGAATAAGATCCCAAAGTGGTCTGATGCCTGTCTTCTGGGGTAGAACTTTGGAGCAGGGGATGTGGGAATGGGGTGGGGTGCGGTCAGGTAGGGGGTGAGCAGAGTTTTTCTACTTACATGACAGCTTCCCGGGGACAGTGGCTGCTCGTGATTCGATAGCTCTCCAGCTTCCGCAAGGGGATCTTCTTATTGTTAAATGTGAAACAGCAAGTGAATAGGGCACTGAGGGCATCTAGAAACAAGGTCACAAAGAAAAAGCCTTTTAGGAGGGTCTAGGTTTTTAGGTTTTTTATCAGCTTGAATACAGCAGGAAGTGCCTGTAGGGAAAGGAAAGGAAAAGAGATAGACGTGGATCTTATCCACCTTAAGTCCAGCGCTCCTGTGCAGACCCCTGAGATGGGGGAGGGGGGGTGGCTAGAATATCACAGCTGCGTGGTGGGACAAGTCCTGGCTCTGGGGCTCCAGGTGCAGGGTTTGGGAAGCTCAGCCAGGGTCAGAGAAAAGGCCCTGGGTTTGGAGTGAGCAGCTTAGGTTTTCTTCTGTCTCTGCAATGGCTGGAAATGGGCAGGTAGGACCCGTCCTGTCCCCAACTTGGCCTTCAGCTTCCTGTCTTTAAAATTAGACTTTCAAGGGAAGCTCTGAGGACTCCCATGGCTCAGATAGGCTCAGAAGTGGGGCACTTCAGCTTCGGGCTTTCTAGAAGGAGAAGAAAACAAAAAGAAAGAGAGAGGACAGGAAGGAGGGAGAGAAGGGCTTACCTGGCTGGGCGAGCACCTGGATGCTGAGGGCGGCAGCTATGAGCCGCAGGCAGAGAAGCGTTGCCGAGACCTTCATGTCGGTGGAGAGCGGGGAGCTTGGGAGTGAGTGCGATCTGGGGGTGCCTGGGCCGGGCTCAGCCTCTCTGCGACTCGGGTGGCTGTGCCAGCCTTTTATAGGAAGCAGAGAGGGTAGGAGCTCCCAGAGGGATGCCTGCCTGGCAGGGTCATGGTCAAGTTAAGATGCAGGGCCCTCCTGAATGTACTGAGCTGGAGGTTGGCTGCCAGGAGTTTTCCAGGAATTTCAAGAAGGAAGCTGTGGGCTGGAGCAGGGCAGGCACCGTTTCCTTCCAGCTGCCCAGGCCACAGAGAGGAAGAGGAAGAGGAAGAACAGATGGGCCACCACTTGCCATGGGAGTGCTCCGAGGAGCTGTCCCATGGCCTTGCTTTCTCCACAACCAGAGAAAAAAGCCTAAGGGCTTTGCATGGGCCATGTGTTTAGTCCTGACCGGGTGTATCCGGTTATCATCATGCCCATTCACAGATGAAGACGCTGAGGCTGGGGGAGCTGAAGTCACTGGCCCAAAGCCTTGTGGGAAGTGAGTGCGGCCGCCGGAAGAGAAAGCTGGTCTGTTTACATACGATCACCATGGCCTTTCCCACTGTCTTGAGCGCACAAGACTTTCTCCAGTTTTATGTGGCAGCCGCATACCTGAGACGAATCAAAACCAGGTTCAGAGGACAGGGGCTCCTCTTGTCACCTCTTAGTGTCCCTTTCTGCCCCTCAGGCCCAGAAGGCTATGGTTTGAAACCCACTGATTTGTCCAGGCCCCTTGTTTTCTGGAAGGACCATGGAGTTTCTAGAGCTATTGCCGGGAAGGCAGTTGCAGGGTAGAGCAGAGTGGGCTCTTTGCTTCTGTGCCTGTCACCCTCCCCCACCCCGCAAAGAGCGTGTAGCTGAGCTGGAGCTTGGGGTGGGCATCCCCATGGGCCCAGTTTGGACCCAGGATCCAGGAGGGGGAATGACCTTGGACTGAGGAAGACCACCTGGGAAGGCACTTGGCCTGAGTGGTCTGTTCCCCATGCTCCCTCCCGGCTCCCAGACTTTGCTTACATTTTGCACCTGCCTGGAATCCTTTCTAGTCTAGTGGGTTTTTCCCCTCTAGCAAAACAAGTCCAGTGAGGGTAAAAGCACAGAAATAAACAGCTAGGATTAGTGAAACAGAAAATCCTATGCCCTAAAAAGGTGGATGGACGCTCCACGTCAGTTCTTGGACAAGCCTATAATGCTCTCCTGTGAGTGACCATGGAAAAAAGCAAAAAGCACAGATCGCCACAGCAGGACAAAGGAAGAGGGTGTCGCCACAGAGCCCTAGACACCAGAGGGAAAATTGGACCCTTATGCCAATAAATTTAACTTAGATGAAATGGATGGTTTTCTAAAAAATACAACTTACCAGACTGCCAAAGAAAAATAAAAAAAAAAAAAGAGTAATTCTAAAACTACTGAAAAATGGAATCAGTCATTGAAAATCCTCCCACAAAACGTCCTCCAGCTCTAAAGGCTTTAATAACTAGTTCCTTCAAGCATTCCAAAAACTAATAATTCCAGTCTTACACAATTTGTTCCTGAGAAAATCAAAAGAGTGTGTACTCCAACACATGTTACGAGTCTTACGTAACTTTGACACAAACACTTGTCAAGAGCGACATGAGGAAGGAAGCTTGTCCCTCCGGACACGCATTCCGTTCTTGTCCATCCTCTTCTCTGGCCCTGGGAAGCCAGCCTGTGTGGATTACAGCAGTAGGACTGCAGGTCTTCTGGCTTCAGCTTGGGTTTCGGCACTAGGGAGCCCCTCGAGGTGTGGGAGAGAGAGAAGAGTAAGGTGAGGTGCTTTTCTCTTTGCTGCCTCTCCTGGACCTCAGCCTGGAGGCAGCCTTCAACCAACGGCTTTCATTTCTCTGCGGAGGCAAGTGGGGAGGGTATCCCCCATCCTTTCTTCCTTGGGTCTGGGGGCAGTCCCCACACTGTTACTAACCTCACAGTACTAAAACACCCCTTCGGTTTCTCCACACTCAGCCCACATCTTGCTCAACAGCCTCTTTATCAATCCATTCCCAGATCCTTCAAATTTAACTGTAATCTATTCCTTACTAGGACCCTGACTGGCATAGGTTTGGACCCAGGACCAGAAGCGGCTCCTGGAAATGGTCCTTCCACATGGGATGCTGGGATTGGGTTGCTCGTCTATTTTAGAAGCACCATAAAAGCATCTCTTGGCATGGTGATTCCTTAACTCATCACGGGTAGTTGTGTGATGGACTGTGTTCTAAGAAGCCTGCAGGTGATTCTGGTGTGCACTCAAGTTTGAGAACCATGGACTTACAGCATATCCCACGGCTATCTCTGATCTCTAGCGAAGCCACCAGAGAACCCTGACAAAGGATGTGTCTGGGGGCCTCCCCTGGAGTGCAGTGAGTGGATGGTTGAGCAGCTTGCCCACGGAGATCCGTTTCAACAGATCCACTTCCCTGAGCCGTTGGACTCCTTCCTAACATCCCAGGGAAGTCCCTGCATTGCAGCTTCATTAACTGCAGGTTCTTTTTAAGGCTAATCAGCCCATCGAACCGAGCCTTAACATCACTTCCAGGTACTTGCGCCAACACATTATATCCCCAATTTGCAGCAAGTATGCCTAGATCAATGCATTGGAATGCCTGAGCCTTGCGTGTTATGCCCACTAGTAGCCACTCCTACACATGCACCCCGAACTTTCCTCCAAATCGAGGGGGTGAAGGGGCATCCAAGCCTGCCTATAAGGACTCCTGTCTGTCCTTCCCTCTACTTCAGGACCTGATATCTCACAGGAGCGTGTGTTTAGAAGCCTGGGATCTGGAGTCAGCCCGGATGGCTTCCAGTTGCAGATCCACCATTCACTGGTCATGTGATTTAGAGCACACTGCTTACCTCTCTAGGCCTCTAAGAGGAAACGGATGGTTAATTATTACCTCATTTTGTTGTCAGAGTTGAAGAAGGTACTGCACAGAAAGTGCTCGGCACGGTGCCAATAATCTCCATTTCTAACCAGTAACCAGGTGGAGCTCCTGCCTCTGGTCTGGGGCCCATGCTGGGGCAACTGTGCTGGGATCTAGGTCTGGATCTTGGTGGGAGGAGTGGCATCCAGGATGCCAGAGGCAGGACAGTGCTGCTTAATGAGCAGCAGAGACAAGGTGGCTACAATTACCCCAAGGAGCCCCAGGGCTGGAGTGGTAATCGGTGTTTGGGCCGGCAGGGATCCGTGACACCGATGATGGGTTCCCTGGGCATGAAACGGATGGGAAGCTTACTAAGATGCTGCTTGACTTTAGGCAGAAAATTCTTGGTTTCATGGGCAGAAATCTAATACAGGTTCTTGTAGGAGAGATTCATGGCCTCTTGCCCAGTTACCAGATCTAAGTCGGTTCAGAGACGTGGAATCCCCAGACCAGGAAGACCAGGAAGGGCCCTGCAATGCCAGGTTCCCAGGTGCAATCAGGACGGTTGGTTAAATTTGAGCTTCAGATAAATAATGAATATTTTTTTTAGCATAACTTTGTCGTGGTAATATTTTTGCTACATCTGGAAACTCACAGGTCTGTACTAGAAATCTGGTCTAAGCCTTCCCTAGAGGAGCCTGCCGCCATATAACCAGGGTGACTCTGCACTGGGGAAAGAAATCCTAAGACCTTCTGGGATTTTTTGATGATGGCTCCTCTGGAGCCCTGAAAAGCCACTCAGGCCCACCGGTCAGAGTGGGAGCTTATGGAGATCCACGTCAGCTATTCAGTTGTGTTTAGAGCAGATGTTCAGCGAACTCTTTTCCAGCTCAATGGTCTTTATACAATAGAAGTCTCCCAGAACTATAGAATCTGTAATTTTAGAATCATTTCGTTGCTGCAGTGTCTTGGTACCCAAGCATCCTACGAGCTGCCTCCCGTAGCTCTGGGAAGTCTTAGCGCCCTGCCCTCTTAGATCAGAACATACTGGAATTGGCCTCACTACACAACGTTGTGGTTTTCAGAGGTTTGTTTATCCACGGAAGTCTATTCTCACGGAATAACTTATTGGCAAGCTGTGACCTATCACAGCTTAAAACTAAAACTGCTCGTGGAAACAGAGCTGGGGCACCCTGAACTTACCCTTCTCCCCGTCCATCTCATTTCATTCTTCAAAGCTCTAAGGAATACGCAGATAGTACAACTTTTCCACTTTGCAGAACAGATCTCTGACTGCTGGAGTGGCTAATGAGAAGGGAGTGAGCCGGCGCTAACCAGCACTGTCTGTCCCCCAGGCTGGCTCTCTCCAGAGAAAGGCAAGCCTGCAGAGGAAGAGAATACCGCCTTTATGGTACCGGAGGAGGGAGGCCCCTTCACCAGCCCCGAAAATAGTGCAAGACTACTTCCTTACTCCTTCCTTCACACCTCCTTCTCTCCTATCTCTGTATTGGCTTATAGTATCCCAGCCACCTGCAACATTCTTCTTTCCATCTGGCTCCAGCAGGAATCATTTGAGGCCTGGCTTAAATTGTGCCTGGTCGTGGGATGCCTGGGTGGCTCAGTCAGTTAAGTGTCTGCCTTCGGCTCAGGTCATGATCCCGGGGTCCTGGAATAGAGTCCTGCGATGGGATCCTTGTTCAGCAGGGAGCCTGCTTCTCCCTCTGCCTGCTACTCCCCCTGCTTGTGCTCTCTCTCTCTCTTTCTCTCTCTGACAAATACATAAATAAAATCTTTAAAAAAAACAGAACTGTGCCTGGTTGTGAAGGCTTCCAGCCTACACAGATTTCACAGGGGACCAGAAATTGCTCTGAAGGCACAAGGTTTTCAATTTGCACCCCGCATGATTCCTATTCAGAATATAGAAAATACCTCTACTAATTCATAATAAAAAGACAGAAAATCTACAAATGGACAAAATCTAAATCCAAGCAATCTAAAAAATGGACAAAAGACACGGCCTGGAACTTCATGATAGAAGATATCCAACAAATATTGGAATAGATGCTCAACCTTCTTAGTCATGAGTAAAATGAAAATTTAAACCACAACTATGTGGATTATGGGGAATTATACTCATAGGCAGAATGGCTAACTTAAAAAGAATTGACAGAAGTGTTGCAATGCCAAATGTGGAAAACTCTAGCCCTCATACATTGCTGGTGCGTGTGGATGTAAACTGATGTGATAGGTTTGAAAAATATTTGGCAGTATTTGAAAAAGGGTTTGGTGGTTGAACATATACATATCCTATAATCCGTGTGTGTATTTCTACCAACCACCTATTATCTATCATCTACTATCTATCTATTATATCTATCTATCTATCTATCTATCTATCATCATTTATCTATCATCTATCTATCACCTACCTGTAAATTCTTGAGTTTGCACCAATACCTCCAATTTCAGGTCAACACAACATTTTTTTTCCAGCCTTCTGACATTCCTATATTTTGTCTATGGAAACTTCCCCAACAGTTCCATTATCTTCAATACATTTACTTATTTGCTAAATCCCTATGACAATATTCTCCATTCTCCTAGTTATGTGGCTAACTTAGTCCCAATCTTGCTGGCCCTGACTTGGGGGCCACCCTCTTGGACCTAGTCCTATAAAATCTGCTAGTTGAGTCCACGGTCTTGCCCCAGCCCTGGTCCCAAAGAACACACTGGGCAAGTCCCTGATTCTGGTCCTAACCCCAGCCGTGGTGAACACACCAACCAAATGCCCAGTTCATTTCCTGGCCCTGACCCAGTGAACTTGTCTGTTGAGATCCAAGCATTGACCAAAGGGAAGGAGAACAAATATTGACTATATGAAACCATGACTCAGTAAAGCAGAGCCTGAGAGAAGGATCTGCGTGCAGATAGTCCATTTGGAAGTGATCCCAGGGATCAGGACTGAGTAGGCAGCAGAGATGAAGAAGGAGGAGAAGCCAACACAAGTATGCATAGTTCAGGTCAGCTTAGTGGGCCATGGGGACCGATTCTCCTGAGATTACCTGAGAAGCCTATGGAATGGCTCCCAGAATTAACCTTTGAAAAGAAGGGTGGCAGAAGTGTTTGAACATCTGCCTTCAACCTTTGTTGGTAGAAGGTTGTCACCCAGTGTTCTCTCCCCAACACTTTTGAGCTTTGGGCAGATGTGTAGGCTGAGCCAACTCTTGACCTGAGAAGGGACCCAAAGAAGAGCCTATGGGCCAAAAGCAAGAAGCAAGGAGGACACTGGCAGCAGATGTCTAGATAGCAAAGTGAATCACAGCCTGGAGCAAGCTGTGAACCGAGAGTGAAACCAGAGCTGTGCCCAAGAGGGTGCATGTCAGCTTCACCCCTAGTTGACAAGGGAATAAATGGGCTCATGGATAGGAACCACTCAATATAACAATGTGGATTTTCAAAGCACTGATATTCAAGGTAGGTCATGTAAAACATCAATAACTTAAATGAGATGACACATTACTTAAGATAATTATGTTTAATGTCACGAACAAAGTTCGTTGTGAGTTAAACGTAACAGCACACCCCCGGAGCGCAGATAGCTGGGCAAAGCTCGGGGAAAACAAAGGGGTTGTGTTTTGATTGTGGCCTGGGTGTCAGTTTAGGCTGAGTCTTCATGCCTTTGGAATTTGGGATTTGTGGTGTAGCTATTTCATGAAACCCTGGGCCCAGACCTCATTAGCCAGCTTGTCCTTGAGGCTGTGGAAGAGAGGTTAGAACTGGATGGAGACTTTGTGGCTGGAAGTGCTCCTCTTAACCAGCTGATGTCCAGATGCCTTATTGCTTCCGGCCCTTGGGCGTGCTACTTTGAACTCGGGTGGAAATCTTGTCTTCAGACAGGTGATATATCTGACTTGCAGGTATTTGCCAATTGGCTGGGTTCCTGGGTGGCTCGATGATTTTAATCTAGATCCTTTACTTCCCCATTCTACCCTAACCAACAGGCATGGCCAAGTTTCCAAGAGACGTGGCTCCTAGAACTGGGGAGGGCTTGTGAGGTCATCTGCCAGGTCCCCTCGCTTTCTGCCAGTGACCCAGTACAGCCTCCACTTTCATATGGGGCACCTTAATGCCAGACAGAGAGATTGACATTGACTTGCCCTAAGTGACACAGAGCCAGGGTCAGTTCTGGGACCAGAACCCAAGTGCCGTGCTTTGAGGTGTACTGAGATTGTGGCATCTCTCCACGTGATCACTAATGACAGGTCCTGCAGAGCTGGGTCATCGAGAAAATTGTCCTTTTTCCCTTCAAGAGTGGTCTGGTCTTTGTGCTTTACTATGGTGAGCCTCATAACTGAAAATGGAGCCAGCTGTGCTCATGAAGTACAAGGGAATCTTGACCTTAAGAGGCTATTAAGGAAAGGAGGTCCCATGCCTTCAAACAGATGCTTGCAAATTTGGGGGATTGGGACTGGAGATAACTTCATTCTATGTCTCAAGGGCATCAGTCCTCTAAATAGTTGCTTTGTGAGATTGTAAGGGAAAGTCTATGTCCAGGGTCAAATGCTTTCTTTCTCCAACATTTGACTTATCACTCTGTCTTGCCCATTCTACCCAACATGACCCCCACCACCAGCCTGCTTCACCTCTCCTGCACCATTACAGGTGGCCTGTCTTCAGGTTCTCCCTTCCACACTCCACTCCTTCCTCAGATACCAGGTTATTCTTCCTCAGGTGCACCTTGCATGACACTTTCCTTCTCCCCTGTTTCAAAACTTTTAGTACATCTTATTTTTTCCAGAGTCCAGCCAGATGGGATTCCTCCCTCTGCCCATGCTCTTGCTCCCCTCCTGGACCAGCTCCGAGGAACTGTTCATTTCCCATTGCATGCCATCCTTCAAGACCAGTCTTGTTGAAGATTCTTCAAGAAAAAGCCTTAAAAGGATTTCTAAGTTGTAGACTAGATTCCTCTAGTTTTTACTCTTAAGATAATAGTCTGGGTTTGAGGATTAATGAGACGGATAACACTTGGGGTTATGGGGAAAAGTTTGAGGCAAGAGGAAGACTGGACAAAGGGAAGTGTGACAAGAAAAAAAATGATCAGGTGATGTTAGGGACTGGAGCCAAAGGTCTGGAATGCCCTGAAACTCAATTTCATTTAAAATACTACCTAGAGGATGGCCCCCAGACCCCAAATTGCCAGTCATTGCTGCCATTTTCTGCCTCCCAGCTAAATGTGACCTAATGAAAAATAAGACCAAGTAGTTTAAAGTGATATATTTTTTTCTTTGAAAATTCCATGGTCATTAAATAACACTGATTTCAACCACACTACACAGCAGACATTTGACATACAAGAGCACTGATTCATAGGAATACAAAAATGTTTCACTCTGATGATCCATGGAAGGACCTCATAATACTACAGACACATTGGAGGGAGAACAATAACATCTTGCCATGAACTTGACTGAACTCACAGAAAAGATAACATGCCACCGGATTCCATGCCACCGGATTCCACTAGGTTTTATAGCAGATAAAGTCAAACATTAATAACTTAAATATAATTAAATATTATTTGAGAAATGTGCTTTAAATTATTATACAAAGTGCCTTGTGTTGTACATTGTAATAAAATAAGACTGTTCTGCACTTGGGGAGGGTTGAGGGAAATAAATAAGATTTTCCTCAGGCTTGTCTCTCGGTCCAGATGCGAACGTTCAAGGCTTCTGGGTTTGGGACTTTTGGTCCAGGTGCTTCATGTAATCCTGGACCCATTTCAGCTTGGGGTCAGCACAGATCTCCTTGGATGCTTTGGTCTGGAAGCTGTTGTGGGGAGACAGGGCAGTTAGATGGAACCCCTTGAAGTGTCTGTTAGCCCCTAAACCTGAGGAGCTCTTGCTCTCTGGGTGAGGGGGTTGGATGGGGATAGGTGGAAGGGGAAGGATGGCGGGAAGGGCTTAAAAGGAAGCTGCTTGTGCTATCCCCGGAGAGGCCCTCAGGATGCTGGCTGAAGGAACTTCGATGATCTAACCAAGCTCCTCAAAGGGGAGCCTGGAAGGAGTATGGATATCCCTCCTGTGGGCTCAGTTTCTCCATGGGGCAAAGGTCCCTTTGGATCAGATGGTATATGTATCTGACTCCTTTGGGCATGAATCCTTGCCGTGTATAGAACTCAGAACTTTTGGCAGAGGGTGCTAGAGCATGGTCCACTTACACCACAGCTTCCTGGGGACACTGGCTGTTGGTGACCCTGGTATAGCTCTCCAGCTTCTGCATAGGGATCTTCTTTTTGACCACACTGAAGCAGCAGGTAATTGGGATGGAAACTGAACCTGAAAAACATTTTGCAAAGAATGAGAGTTATAATGCATCATAAGCATGCATTTATAAGGGCAGGTGAAGTTAGGAAAAGACAAAGCAAACACACAATTTCCAACTAGGACCGAATACTCCCAAGTCCAGTGCCTTAGTCCGCATTCCACAGATAAAATGGTGGCTGGGAGTCTGCTTCTTCTATGGAACTACGGGGCTCCTCACTGTTGACTGGGAATGGAGAAATGACACTAATCCTGTAGTGTCGTTAGGAGGGTCTACTGACCCAAAACCTCTGACACCAAATAAATAAGTTCCAAGAGTTTGCTTCCCAGCTTTCTGTCCCCACAGACTCTAAAGCCAACCTGTGTCATATGCTGAGAGGTCTCTGGGTCCCTCTCCTCCTTACGTGGCCACTGGTACACTGGCTGTAATCCAAAATTTGAAACCCCAAGCAACAGTTTTTTTTTCCCCTCTCCACTGCCTGAAATGTCCTTCATATCCACAACGAATAACGGTCCCCACATCCCCAAACAATGTGAGGGTCATTGAGGTAGTGGTTGCATTTAATGACTCTTCCCCAAGCTGGTGTTCCGAAGGACCATGGGGACTGGCCTCAATGACCTAGGCATCTGGTTCTGCCTCTGCTCAACCATGCCATGACAGCTCTTCTCATCGCCCTTGTTGGTTTCACTTTCTCTATCTCTGTAATGTAGGCTATATAGCAAGCAAGGGATGACTCATGCTGGGATGATAGTACCTACAGTTATAATGGTAATCCGTATGAAGAGAGGGCCTTACCTGGCTGGGCGAGCACCTGAGTGCTGAAGGCGGCGGCTGTGAGCAGCAGGCACAGAAGTGCTGCAGAGACCTTCATGTCAGCGGGGAGCAGGGAGATTGGATTGTGAGAGCTGGAGGTTTCTGGGTTGGTCTCAGCCTCTCTGCTCCTCTGGCTCCTCTGGCCACCTTGCCTGCCTTATATAGAGAGCAGAGAGCATGGGCAGGGTCCTGAAATAGGACTTGGAATGTGCTGAGTAGGCACCGGATGCTGGGGGTGATTTCCGAATGCTGGAAGAAGGAAGCTGGATGGTTTCAGTTGTTCACTTAGACAATGTGGAGCAGAGGTGGAAGGGACTGTGTTGTGCCTAGCAAAGTGTAGGAAGTGACCTCACTAGACTAATAAGGGCTATGATTTCTGTGAAATGGAAAATGGTCTTTTGGAAAGGAAGAACGGAAGCTGAGGTCATAGTGGAGTGAAGGACCTAGGATGGGGCTTTAAGTCTTTGCCTGTACTTTCTATCAGACTCAGGACCCTGGCATCCTAAACTAGTCAGGCTATTTTAGAAGCCCACACAGGCAGCCTGATGGAACCCTGGCAGAACAGTGGAATCCAAGAAAATCTTCAAGTCTGAATGCCCTGGAATTTTGTGTTATGGAGCATGAGAACTGGACAGCACATACTTATCTTGTAGGGTGGTGGTTTCCAAATATTTTATTTAGATGCTAAAGTTTCTTTCCAGGTGAAATCATATGGAGAAGTCTGATATTTCATGAAGATTTAGGTAAAATGGGTCTGTCTGAGAAAGGCCTTCAGTTCCCTTTGTTTATACACAGTGGGGCAGGGATGGGGAGGGAAGAGAAGGATCTAGGCTTCAAACCACTGACCTCTTGTACTCTTCTCCCCTCATGTGTCTGCCATTACAATATCATGTGGAAATTGCACTGCCCTGAAGCTCCCCTGTACTCCTTCCCTCAAATCTTTTTACCATCTCTATACATTTGCTTTTCCAGAATGTCATGTAGTTGGAATCACACAGTATGTAGCCCTTTCAAGTTGGCTGCTTTCACTTAGAAACATATGCTTTTAAGGCTCCTTTGTGTCTTGTCATGGTTTGGTAGCTCATTTCATTTTATTGCTGAAAAATATTCCATTGCACGTTTGTTTATCCATTAATCTATTGAGGGACATGTTGGTTGCTTCCAGTTTGGGGCAATTCTGAATAAAGCTGCTACAAACGTTTTTGTGTAGGCTTTTGTGTGGACATAAATTTTCAACTCATTTGTGAGTGTGATTGCTAGATCATATGGTAAGACTATGGCTAACTTTATAAAAAGCTGCGAAAGGGTCTTTCAAAGTGGCCGTACCCTTATGCATTCCCACGTGCAGTGAATGAGAGTTCCTGTTGTTCGACATCTTAGTCAGCATTTTGTCTTGTCAGTATTTTGGATTTTAGCCACTCTCCTGGGTGGGTAGTGGTATCTTAGTGTTTTAATTTGCAATTCCCTAAAGACATATGATGTTGAACATATTTTCATATGCTAATTTTACATTTGCATCTCTTCATTGGGGAGGGACATTGGTGAGATCTTTCACCTATTTTTAAATCGGGTTGTTTGTTTTCTTATTATTGAGTTTTAAGAGTTCTTTGTACGTATTGGACACAAGTGCTTTAATGGATATGTGTTTCACAAAGATTCTTTTCCTGTCTGTGGCATGTCCTCTCACTCTTTTAATGGTATTTTTCACACAATAGTTTTTCATCGTAATGAAGTCCAATTTATCAATTTCTTGGATCAGGCTTTTCGTGTTTTATCTATGAAGTCACCAAACCCAAAGTCAATTTTCTCCTATGTTATCTTCTAGAAGTTTCATAGATTTGAATTTTACATTTAAGCCTATGATCCATTTTGAGTTAATTTTTGTGAAAGGTTTAAGATCTGTATCTAGATTCATTTTTTTTTTGCATGTAGATGTCAGAACCATTTGTTGAAAAGTTTTCCCTTTCTGTTGAATTGCCTTCGCTGCTTCAATATTGATTCTTTCTATCCATGAACATGGTATATATCTCCATTTCTTTAGTTCTTTAATCTTTCATTAGGGTTTTGTGGTTTTCCACATGTTGATGTTGTACATATTTTTCTTAGACTCATCTCTAAGTACTTTATTTATTTATTTTTGGTGTTAATATAAATAGTATCACATTATTAATTTCATACTGCAATTGTTCATTGTTGGTATACAGAGAAGTAATTGAGTTTTAAATATTAACTTTGGGGGTGCCTGGGTGGCTCAGTCATTAAGCGTATGCCTTTGGCTCAGGGCGTGATCCCAGCATTCTGGGATGGAGCCCCGCATCAGGCTCCTCCGCTGGGAGCCTGCTTCTTCCTCTCCCACTCCCCCTGCTTGTGTTCCTTCTCTCCCTGGCTGTCTCTCTCTCTCTGTCAAATAAATAAATAAGATCTTTTTAAAAATAAATAAATATTAACTTTGTAGTCTGTAACTTTGCTATAATTGTTTTTTAGTTGCAGGAGGGTTATGTGTATGTGTGTGTGAATATGTGTGTGTGTGTATGTGATTCTTTTTCTACATGGACTGCTTTTTATGTTTTTTACCAAAAAAGTCAGTTTTATTTCTTTCTTCTCAATCTGTTTATCTTTTTATTTCCTCGTCTTGTCTTATCACATTAGCTAGGACTTCTAGTGTGATGCTGAATAAGAGTGGCTAGAGGGAACATCCTTCACTTGTTCCCAGTCTTAGGAGAAAAGCATTTTTTCATGATTAAGAACATCGTTTCATCATTTCAGCATCAGTAAGTATGATGTTAGCTGTAGGCCTTTTGTAGATGTTCTTTATCAAGTTGAGGAAGTACCTCTCTATTCCTAGTTTGCTGAAAGTTTTTTCATGAATGGATATTGGATTTTGTCAAATGCTTTTTATTGGTATCATCATACTGATATCATCATAAGATTTTTTTTTTCCTTAGTCGATTGATGATATGGATTATATAAATTGATTTTCAAATGTTAAAGCAGTCTTGTGTACTTGGAATAAATCCTACTTGGTTGTGCAGTATAATCCTTTTCGTATGTTATTGACCTTTATTTGCTAATACTTTGTGGAGGATTTTTGCATCTACATGCATGAGATTGGTCTATAGTTTTCCATTGGTTCTTGCAGTATGGCAGCTTTTTTATTGCTTTGGGGACAGGTGTATACCTGTCCAGGTATATACCATGTAGCACTGATCCCTGTGGGGCTGTGTTGGCTAACAGGTCAAGTTTGCATATATTTTTCGTTTGGAAATAAAGTCACTGCCTTACAAATACCCTCAAGACCTTGTTAATTTCTCCTCTGAGCTGCCATAACATGGAAAGTGCATCAATGCACGGATGACAGAAAGAGTAGTGAAAATCATAGTTCTTGGGAATCAAAAAGGGCTAATCAAATGAAGGGAATTAAGTGTCATGTCCTGAATCTAATCCTGATTTAGCCAATAACTAGCCAATGACTTGTCCAATGTGACCATGGACAAACCTTTGCTCTGTGATTCATTGTCCTCATCTATCAAGTAGGGGTTTTGACAAGTTCAGGGATGGCAAATAGCTTTCAATTATGTATTAGCTTGATAGATTTCTGGTGGATAACCAGAAAGGTTTGTTAGAAAAACCCACCAACCAACCAACCAACCAACCAAGAGCAAGGCCTTAATTTAGGTTACCATGTAATGCCATGATTGATTACTGATGTCTGCCATGGGTACAGCAATGGGAAGTGGTACTTCCTACGTAACATAATTTCTATTCCTGGGTTAAATAATATTTAAGCTCTTCCATAACTTAATTTGCCTATGATTATATGCAAAGGACCCAATCAGAAACCAAGGAGACTAGGATTATTGGAACTGACAGGGCTGTGTTTTCAACTGTCAGTCCTAGGACAGGCAGAGTAGCATGGTAGTTAAAATCCGGATTTGGGTACTAGGATCACTAGTTAATATCTGTGTCAGAGAAGACACAAGTAATCTAATTTCTTTATAGTTTAAATTCCTCACCTATCCTTTATTTTTCTTATGCAGAAATGGAGATTACTGTGAATATCAAATCACCTGACAACAAAAACTTACTTTGCAGAGTGAGTGGCATATGGTAAGTGTCCAATAAGCTAGCTGTTAGCAGTAGTCAAAGAACATGAGTGTCATGTCTAGAACAAGCTAGGAAGGGACTCAGAGTGTGGTTCTTGGTCTCTTGCACAAGTTCTCCCTAAAGTTGCTTCCAAACAAAGATATGTGGTAGGGACAGGCCTCCGGGAATGCCTCTGCTATAGATGAGGAAAGAAAGGAATCTCCCAGAAAAAGAAAAGAAGTGGGGTTCTAGGGTCCTGCATGAGCCAGGAGAAAGGAATGTTATGGGGCCTCAGAGGAGTTGGGGGTCAGATCCCAGGGTTGACAAGCCAAAGGGCACCAGGGTCTTAATTCTACAGGGAGTTCAGAGATCTTACCCAGTAAGTCATGTTGATTATGCAATTTCCCTTTCTTATTTCTTTTTCTAAACCAAATTCAAGAAATCCCAACATAAACAGTTAAAACGAAACTTTAGACCTTGCAAAGTCAGCAGCTGTTCTATCCAGCAGCTTGGCTCTGTGGTTTAAGGAAGTGGTCATTCTGCCTCTTCTCTTTCTTTTCTCCACGGTGCTTTCCCAGTGAACATATTCTTAAAACAGCTTTGGCACCCCACCTGCTGCTCAGGGGCTGTGAAGGAGTACCTGTGACTAGCAGGCAGGAAATGAGCCCCTTGCTATGGAAAGAGCTCTGAATTTTTAGGTGGTTCTCGAGGGATGCGATGAGATGGGAGAGCATCCTGGGAAATCAGAATTACTGTCTCCGTTCTCCAGCTCTGTCCCAAGTGTCCCCAATGGTCACAAAATTATAGGATGCCTCGGAAGAGACATTTACATTGAACGTAGTCCACTTCTCCCCTTTACAACGAGAGAAAGGATTATAAAAGTGAAATGATGTGTCAGGGGTTGTACAGCTACATGACAAACCAAGACTGGTGAGTGCGCATGTCTGGACAAACGTCGTGATGCAATCCAAAGTTAGAAGACAAGAACCAGGCAGGAAACTGCAGACAGGTGCCGAGAAAGCCCAGGGACCTCTAATGTCCCTGTCCCCCGATCTGCCTGTAGTACCAGGAGGCTCTGGGCAATTGTTCATAAGATATGCATTAACCACTTCAATATAATGACTCAGAATCTTTGGAGATGAGGTCTGAAATCCTGTTTTTGAAGTGCTCAAAGTGATTTCTTTAGCCACATTCAGTTCAGGAGCCATCAACCTAGCTCAAATGTCTCATTTACAGTTGTGTAAACCAAGGCACAGGTGGGAAAATGATTTGCTGAGAATCATTTGGACAATTTAGTAAAGAACCAATGCCAAACCTCAGAGAGGCAGTCACCATGCCTAATTATGCAGTGAGCCTCTTTTTTTGGTGCCTGGTACAGGCAGGGTCTTATTCTAGTGGAGGCCCCAGGATCTCCAATGTTTTGTGTCTGAAAGTCTGTTTTGCCGGGAGAAGGAACTGTGGGCCCTGCTGGAATGATGAAGATTACTTGGCAGGTCTTAGCAAGAGCAGTGTGAACAGATTGTATCTGGGCTTGAAGACATGGACCTTATCCCACCAGGCTCTTGATGTCTTCATTCCCACTCAATGCCTAAGATCTGCTTGACCGAGGATATCTTCTGAGACTCAAACTCCATGGAGCTGACTGGAACTTTAGGATAAACTCCTGAACGGTGTTTGGGAATAAGGGCTGGGTGTGAGGAAGAGAGGTAAGCAGGGTCGTTGGACTTAATGTGAGGGCAAGACTGTGCTATGTTGGGAACTAGGACACTGTCTTGATAATAGTGAGCTGTTCAGTTGCTCCTGGGTCTTTGCGGGAAGCCACTGGGATGTGGATAGAAGTCTCCGAGCCTGCTCTGCGGGCTACGTGAGGGGCATTTGCTGTGATCCCAGGTTCCTGGCAGGCTTGATAGTGTGGATTCCTTTTTTTTTTTTTAAAGATTTTATTTATTTATTTATGTGACAGAGAGACTGCCAGTGAGAGAGGGAACACAGCAGGGGAGAGGGAGAGGAAGAAGCAGGCTCCCAGCCAAGGAGCCCGATGTGGGACTCGAACCCGGAACGCCGGGATCACGCCCTGAGCCGAAGGCAGACGCTTAATGACTGCGCTACCCAGGCGCCCCTTGATAGTGTGGATTCTAGGTACTGCCTCGCCTTACTCTGTCTCTGCTGGTGACCATGGACGAGTGTGGCACAGCACAGCACAGCATCACGTGGGGTGCCCTTTACCAGGCTTCCAGCAGCTTCTTCACTCATCACTGAGTGCAGGGCTCTGGTACTGCTCCAGTCTTTCCTCACTCGGGCTGTTGGGCTTTTTATAACCAGGAATACCCTGGTCACCATGGCAGGTCAGAGACACAGAGATTCTTAGAGAAGCTCTTAAAGGCCCCTGTCTGGAGTGTCACATGTCACTTCTGCCTAAATTTTATTGATCAAAGTGGGTCATACAGCTTGCCCGTCTTTGAGATGGCATGGAAGTCTAATCCTATCCCGCAACACAAGAACAAGAACTGAAAACTTCAGAGCATGTCTCTGGTCACCACCACACGCTCCATGGTATCCACATTAATTTATCAGCTGCTGACCTTGGTAAAGAAGCGACTGTTCTGTGTGATATTCCTCGATTAAACAATTTCTATTACTTCACAGTCAAAAATAGTCCACTCTTAAAATTTTTTTTCTAATTTTAACCTGAGGCAGATTGGTGGGTCTAATTTCATCATCTTTGGTGCACCTCATAGCATTCTAAATTAAACACAATGTATTATTTTTGTCCCCCTCCCCCACCACTGACTTTTATGTGAATGTCAGGGAACTTACTAATGACTACCACTCCACCTTACCCACATCAACCCAGTAAGAGGGAACTTATTATAAAGTCTTTAATGGATACAGGTGTTAATTGGTCCTTAGGGCATTATTTTGACTTCGTTATTTATGAAGATCACAATTATGCAGCCTAAGAACTGCTACGTTAGTAACAATCGAGCACCGAGAAGGAGTCACTGTGCCATAAGTTGTTCCGCGTCACATACACAACAGTCACCCGTTTGCTTACATCAGGTTTTTTTTTTTTTTTTAAGTGGGACCATGTAGTCTAATTTAAGAATACATATTATACTCCAGAACGTTCTGGACCAAACAGGCTTTATGATCTTCGTATCAAAAATAACAGCTGGTTTTTATTTTTTAAAGATGAGAACGCAGAACATTAAGTCCATGTAGAAACTTCAGGTCGGCATAATACACACGATTGTATTCCGCCACGTGAATGTATGAATTGTATGAATGCAAATGGGAAGCACCCCCCGCAGGGCATCCGCCAACACAGGTGCGCGGCCGTGGGGGGCCAAATCGTCAGCCCCATCCCAGAAGCTCCCCTGCGCATGCCTGGGATCGCCAGTAAGCGTCTGTTCTCGCAACTTAGAGCTCCCAAGGGTTCAAGTTTAGCTGTGCGGTGTTTAATTCAATTGCTTTTCCCCTCCCCGATCTCTGAAGTGGCTCTCACCATTCAGAATGGCAGGGTTCCGATATGACTCTGATTTGCTTACCCGGGGTTTGCTGCCATCCATGGGAATACGGTGCTTCCTGCCCCAGCAAGTCGGGTCTGTCATTTGTGGAGCACGCTTCTTTCATTCATCTCCAGCCTTGCCAAGACTTGTCTAAGAACGACTTCTGGAATGTTTCCCAGGCCCAGATTCTGACATCTTCCCCAACTCAGAATAAGACACCAAAGGACTTTTAATGGTTTTTAATGATTGCACACTCTTTGTAGGAAACATAAAAAAGAAACAGAAGTGCCTAAAGGAGGGCAGAACGTGTCTGTGTGTAGAGTGACCAACTAGGTCCTGGTCAAACCTGGTCAACCAAACCAAGTCTGGAATTTCTCGTTTTTAGCACTGCAAGTCCATTGTCCCTGGAAATTCCGCGGTGCCCTCTCAGGAGGGACAGCTGGTCACCCTATTTGTGTGGGTTTTTTTTTTTAAGATTTATTTATTTATATGAGAGAGAGAGAGCACACATGGGGGGAGAGGCAGAGGGAGAGAATCTCAAGGAGACTTCCTGCTGAGCATGAGGCCTGATGCAAGGTGGGGCTTGAGCCCATGACCCTGAGATCCTGAGCGGATCCAAACCAAGAGTCCGATGCTTAACCAACTGAGCCACCCAGCCCCCTCCACGTTTGTGTGTGTGTGTTTTTTTTTTTAAGATTTTATTTATTTATTTGACAGAGACAGAGACAGCCAGCGAGAGAGGGAACACAAGCAGGGGGAGTGGGAGAGGAAGAAGCAGGCTCATAGCAGAAGAGCCTGATGTGGGGCTCGATCTCAGATCGCCTGGATCACGCCCTGAGTGAAAGGCAGACGCTTAACCGCTGTGCCACCCAGGCACCCCTACATTTGTGTTTTAAATATTAAGATTGAAAAATAATAATAAATACTAATGTTGAACTTGGGCTGATATATTTGTTCATTTTATTCATTTCTTCTCTCTTCATTTCACTGTGTGTACATATACATATGTAAACGTATTTTTGTATATATGTGTCTTTGTTTATTTACACACACCCATATATCCATTTTCCCATGAACACGTACACAGACATGATGTACATATGTTGATATTCACAGTTTTTTTTTAACTTAAAATTGATCATAGACTCTTCCAAGTCATTAAATGTCCTTCAGTTGCTTAAATTTTAAAGGCTCCATACTGGTCCTATATATGAGTGTGTGATATATATGTAATAAAGCTTTTCATTATAGTTGGGTATATATATTATTTGTTTTTGCTTTTTAAATAATTTTAATTAACATTATGATGAAAAAGCCAATTAAAAAATCTTGACCCATATCTTTATTTCTGTAGCTGTAGAATTAATGTATCACAAGGTATGAAATGCTGAAGCTTTGCATATTGCCATATCACTTTCTAGAAAGTTTTACCCTGGATAACATTTATTATTTATAGTAAGCAGAATAATGGACACCACTCTCCAGCCTCCAATTATTCTCCACTCCTAGTCCCTGGAAACTGGGAGTATGTCACCTTACGTGGCAAAGGGGTCTTTGAGGATGTGAGTCAGGGTACAGACCTGGGAGGTGGGAGAGTACCCTGAATTCTCCAGCTGGGCTTGATCTACTCACATGAGTCCTTAAAAGTGTGGACACCTTTTCCTGCTGCTTCAGTGATTTGAAATGGAAGAAGAGAATCATATTGAGGGGGACTTGGCCCACATTACTGGCTTTGAAGATGGAGGAAGGGGGCTCTGCCAAGGATTATAGCAGCTTCTAGAAGCTGGGAACAGCCCTTACCTGACAGCCATCAAAAAACGAGGGCCTCAGTCCCATGACCCAAAGGAACTGAATTCTGCCAATCACTCAAATGATCAGGAAAACAGACCCTCTTCTAGAGCTTCTGGAACGCTACACAGCTCTGCCGACATCTTGATTTTAGTGGGATGAGACCCATGGCCTCCCTCTGACCTCTAGCACTGTAAGATAATAATTTTATGTTGCTTAAGTCGTTATTTTTGTGCTAATTGATTATGACAGGAATAGAAAAGCAATACCTCATTCTTTAAAAGTGTACGACACTTTATTAGTAAAATATTATCATGTCTACAGGCAAAACTAACCTACAGTGATAGGATTCAGCCTAGAGTTTCCCTTCTGCAGATATTAACTTGCAGGGGCGTGAGGGCATGAGGGAGACTCTGGGGTTTGGAAAAGTTCTACAAATATTGACCTGGGGGGTGGATACGTGGAGTGTCTGCACGTATAAAATTGACGTAACTTTATCAAACTTTATGGCAGGAACGTATCACCTCGATAAGAAGGAAGTGAAGAGGATATTCAGATTTTTATTATTGGTTGGTATGTTTCTGGGCATGCTCAGTGGCTCCTGTTTTTATCCTGTGAATTCTCTGATCGTCTCTGTCTCCTTAGTTCAGGAGTTCAGTTATTTTTCTTATCATAACTTCTACCTTCTGCATATCACATGCGTTGAGAACATGGTATCACCTCGCAATGATACAGCAATTATAGAACAGGATACATATCCCTGACCTCGGGATTTCCTTTTCGAAGAAAACAGAACTGAGGCCTTGCAGGACAGCAGCTTTGTGAAGCTTCTGGGACTGTCCCTGCCGATTGCATCACACAAGACTGACCCACACACAACACGCAAGGCCACCATTGTGCTGAAAAAGTCCCGGATATATTTATTCTCCAGCGATGTGGCTTGGTACAAAAGCCAAGAAATAGAAACAGCAGTAGAAGTCCATTATGAGGATGACAAGTGAGTTTGTAGAAATGCAAACATAGTCCTGGCCTGTCTCCCAAGGAGCTATGTGACCAAACTAGATTCGGTTCGGTCCACCCTGCCTCATCTATATAATACGGGGATGCTCAAAATCAGGGACGGCGAACAGTTTCAGTGCAAGAGTCAACCCAACAGGGCAGTGGGAAAAACAGGGAGGCCTCACCTTGCTCTATGAGAAATAGTGATGTGATTCTTTACTGAAGTCCTCCGTGGGCACAGGGTTAGGGATGACCCCAGCGTGGGGACATGTGGTCCATTTCTAGTCCAGGAGATACCTAGGCTCCCCTCTATTTTATTTTTCCATGATTGTCTTCTTGCAATGGGTCCTGTCTGAGACCCAGACATCTAGGAATCGGCTGGAAAGGGTTCCTTGCTGCTTTGCTCTAGGACCGGCAGGATGGTGGTCACAGTAATGAGCTCTGGAGCCGGACTGCCAGGTTTTGGATGCTTATTTCCACCTCTGTGTCTCAGCTTCCTTATCAGTGAAATGAGTGTGAGTTAAACAAGTTGACACAGGGAGAGGGCATTGAATAGTGAGTTGTTGGCCTACAGTAGGTAATTCATAAGGTAGCTGTTATGCACATTCATAACAAGTGGGTGCGGTGATCAGAGGAGGCACTGGGTGTGGGCTATTGGACCAAAGTGTTGCCCTGGCTGTTTTCATGTTTGCTGATGAGGACTGATGGCAGAAGTGACCCTCAGCAAGACCTGTGCTGTCCGTGAGGAAATAACGAGTCTCCCAGATATAGGGAAGAATGGGGGTCCTGAGTCTTCACATGGAGAATGCTCTGGACACAGAAGGAATGGGAGACAGATCCCCAGGGAGAATAGACACTGGGAAGCACCACGGACAAGTTCTGCAGGGAGATCAAAGATTGTGGCCAGCAAGTTTCCTTGATTTCGCAATTTTGCTCCTTTGGTTTTGGTTTTAATTTGGATTGGGAAAAGCTAAAATGAAACTCAAGATTTTCCAAGTTTCTGCAGCTGCTCTGCTCCCAGGGAGGTGGTCACCCTGCCCCCTCCCTCTCTGTCCTCCTACTTTGTACTTAGCTGAAGCATGCGCGACCTCGTGCTTGTCCTCTAGGAGCTGGATGGTGAGACTGCGGTCTAGGCAATAGGTCAGTCTCGGACAGGGATAGAGGAGCACAGGAAAGAAAGGCGTCTCTTACAGTGGAAGCTCATCTCTGTCTTCTCGAGGGAACGTCAAGGTCAGGGTCAAGTGGAAGAATATCTTAGAATTAAAGGTCTTGGCTACCTTTCACAGCTTTACCCCAGATTTATCCAGAGGTCACAACATCCTAGCAACAGTAGGGAGAGATGTTATGAGAAAAAGGTGAAGAGCTTTCTGGTAGGTTACAAAGGTAGCCCATGATGAGTCAAGAGTGGTGATGACCAGTGGCGTATGGGAGAATCAAGCAGGTCATCAAGACTACCATGCAAGTTCAACACAGAGCAGGCAGGACTGAAAGATGAGAGCACGAGGGAACCTCAGGGAGCATCCAGTGCCTGGTCCCAGACCAGCCTGTGCTGCAGTGCTCCAGGAAATCTAGGTAAAAACCTGAAAGAGGCATTTTTCCAGAAGGCAGTGTCCTAACCCAGCATCTCAGAATAAGACCAGGTGCAAGTGAACTCTATTTGCAGTTGTGCACGTGGAGCCCACCTCACCCCTGCCCGCCCTTGCCATGCCCTACCTTCTGCCCCAGGCCAGAGTGATTTCTGAGTATCAGGACACATGGTGACGCCTTAGTCATTTGTATCGCAACTCACTGTGCATTCCTACCCTTGGTTGTAGCTTCAGGGTCCCTCTTGATTGGTGTTCAAAGATGAGATCTTGGTGGCAGAAGGCACACAGAACTATTGGACCTGGCAGGAGGTTGCAAGAAGGTATCTGGTTGCTAAGTGCTCCCAAGACTTTGGGTATCTTTTGGCGGCTTTGATAAAAACTCTGTCTGGGCTGGCAATGGCTGAGTTAGGAATGGGTTCATAGTAACCCAGGCCCTGAGTGTAAATTTGGAGTGTAAATTTTCCTTCCATCCCTTCCCCAGCTAATGCATGTGATAATGTTTTGCCAGAAGACATGGTTTTTAGAGCTGGGGGAACTTATGAGGTCACGGGCCAGATTCCCTCACTTCCCACCTGTGACACAGCATCAGTCCCCATTTAATGGAAAGGAAAACTGAGCCCCAGAAGGGGAACTTGATATGCTTCAGTACATGGCGGAGTCAGAGCTGCTTCTGTAATTAGCACCAATGTCTCCTGCTGCCCAGGCCAGGACTTTTCCAGTGCCCCAGCTTCTGAGTGTGCTGGTATCCGTGGCAACCATCTCTCCCTGAGACTGGCAGGCATGAGTCCTGCTAGTTGCTCTTTACCTTTGGTGAGGAGGCTGGTTTCCATACGAGTAGGTCCCATTTTGGAAAGAGGAGCTGGCAAAGTTCATGCACTATGGTGGAATCTTAGGGGGCCACCCAAGAAAGGCAGATGCTGTCCCTTAAAAATCATGTCCCTAAACCTCTGTAGTTAGGGTTCAGAGGATAGTGATGGAAGAAATTTGGGTCTCAGGTGAGCATACTCCTAAAGACCACCTTACAATATTGGGGAGCTGGTTCTAGGACTTGAGTCCCTGGCCTTCCCTCTCTGTCCCCTACTAAATATCTTCAGTAAGTCCCAGTGTTTTCCATCCTTCCTAAACTGCCTCCTCTCTTCCACCCGCTCCATTACTTCTTGCCTGAAACATGACCGAGACCCACACTTGGGCCGTCCCTTCCACACCCCATCCTGCCTACAGCCGCGCCCACTTTCTTTTGCTCAGACACACTTCTGATGATGGGATTTCCCTTTCCTGTGGGTCAAACACCTCGGTGTCTTCCTCTCATCTGCAGAATTGCACCCAAATTGTCCATCTTGATGTTCCTCTAAGATCCTCTAAAACATGACTCCGAGCTTGCATCCTAAACTTTCTAGAGCTTTCTCCTATTCCTGGACCAAATCCCAGCCAAATTCTGCTTCTCACCTCCTCTTCTCATTGGCCATCTGAGCCATTGCTGAAGAACATTCTCCTCTCACCTCATCCCCTCCTTAAGACACATCCTGTTATGCCTCCTCTTCAGTGAAAAGTGTCACTTAATTATTAAGTCTGTTGTCCCCTAGCCCTCCTCTGAGATCTCAGAAGATCAGCATTTCTCTGGGGCTGAGGAGAGATGAATGGGATCACTAGAGGTGGGGAGAACATTCTGAAGGCCATTGCAGTAGATCGGTGGGAGACTTTTGTTAGCAAGAGGGAGAAGTGGTGGGCAGCCGAGGGAAGGGATGGATGCGAGCTGGTGCTGGGTGCTGGACCAGCCCTGCTGGTCTTGAACCTATGTGGAGATGGACCACGTCAAAAGGCCACTCGTCAGAGCATGGGCCCCACTTCCTAAACCCGCGGTGTCTGGGTTTGTCTCAGCCTCTGCTCCTCTGGCTGCTCTGCCTAATTTTTATAGAGTTGCGATCCATTATTTTATAAGAGGCGGAGCATTAGGGGGGAGGCAGGGGAAGCCTTTCCCTTGGCAGGGTCACAGTCATGGAATGATGAAATGAGATCTGAAAGCTGCAGCGTAGGCACTGGGCTGGGGATGACTTCCAGGATGCAAGAAAGGGAAGCCGTGGGCTGGGACACGGCACATTTTCCACCCAGTGCTGGGGGGTAGGGGTGATAGAAAGGGGAGGTGTAGTCAGCCCCAATCTAAGACCAGAAGATGTTCAGTGTTGGTTCATCTTCAGGGTTCCGCTTCCTCTTCACTGGAAAGCCCATGCTCCAGAAAAGAGGAAGGAGGGAAAGTGGTCACAAGAGAGAGGAGCTGCGCCTACCAGGGGCTCAGCGCTATGCCTGGATGCCAGCTGGAGGTGTGAGACAAACCCTGCTGGCTTTGCTAGAACCCAGGACAGTATTAAGTTAGAACTTTGGCTGGATGAAGGATTTCAGGAATCCTACAGTTATAAGGGTCTTGGATCTTAGCATCAGAGGATATCAAACAGGGTGGCAGATAAAGATTTCGGAGAGCTGTGGTTTTCCAAGTTCCCTGTAGCTGGCAAAGCCTTTCCCCAAGTGAGAATGTAGGGGGAACCCCAATCCACCAGCCAGGGCAAGTGGAGCGGTCTGTCTGATGCAGAAGTTGGAGGCCCCTGTCCCTCACAGCCAGAGCTCGGGGCAACCGCGCCGCATGAGATGCACTGATCCAGTAAAAATCCTCTTCTCCCGCACACGCATCAAGACAGGGTTTAGAAGGCCATAGTCATTCAGGAGCTGTGAGGACAGCCCCCTCGCGCTTTCCAGGTGCTGAGGATTGGCTCCCTCTAGTGGACGGGCTCCCTCTAGCTGCAGACGCGGGAAACTGCGTACTCCCGGGCACTGACACCGCAGAGAACACTGGCTTGGGTGCATTTTAGGGACATTTGTCCAGATACCCCTGCATTCTGTGATCACCCCTGCTTTTGACTAGGATCCCCTGCCCCAGCTGACACTCTTCATTGAAGATCTATGAATGACACATGGATGTGGAAATGGCACAGGGGCTCGGCCCCAGGGGGACTGGACACCTCTTGTGGATGTCACATCCATAGGTCAAGGGCTATGGTCTTCAAATTGTGCAGCCTCTTCCCTCTAGGAGCTTCCTCAAGATAAAGGCCCAGAGCTCCTGTCCTGGGACCAGGGGAAATGCTTACTGTGTCTACTAGATAAAAGCCTGTGCTCGTCAACCATAGGATGTGGGAAAGGATGAGGAGGAAGAAGCTGGAGCTCAGTTTCCCCTTCTGGAAATGGGGCTAATACAAGTTGTGAGGGTTAAACGGATCGATGCATGAAAAGTGTTTTGAAGAGGCACTTCTATCGTTGGCGATTTCCCGCGTCTGCACCGACAGTCCACTAGAGGGAGCCAATCCTCAGCACGGAGAAGCCAGGCTGGGCTGTGGTCACAGCGGTCCACGAGGATCGTCTTCTGTACAGTGTCCTGTGTGCATCGAGGGAGAGTAAGTTTTGTTTTGTTTTGTTAAGATTTATTTATTTATTTGAGAGAGAGATGGGGGGGGAGGGAAGGAACAAGAGAATCTGAAGCCGACTCCCTGCTGAGTGTGGAGCCCAATGTGGGGCTCGATTCCAGGACCCTGAGATCATGACCTGAGCCGAAATCAAGAGTCAGGTGCTTAACTGACTGAGCCCCCCAGGTGCCCCAAGTAAGTTCCTGATAAGTTTTCCCATCATGACTTTTAGGGACTTCAGAAGAAGTTGCTGGGAAGGGACTCCAAGTGTGTAAGACAATGGAATTCTCACAATTCCTCCCCAAAACTGACTCATGGTTTCACACTGAGTGTGAAATGTTGCTGTGGGCATGGTTTTCCAGGAATGCCTGTGTTGTGGAAAAGGAACCATGAGGAATGCCAGGTAGAGGGAGGAGGTCCTAGAGGAGTCTGGGGATGAAGGAGTGATGTCCGAGTCATGGCTGAGTGAGTGTTGGGTGACGCCAGGCAGGCGGTCTGTTATTTTCACTTTGCGGTATCCGCCCCCAGACTTCAGCTCCATGGCCTCTGGGGAGCTTCTGCGTGAAATGTTAGTCCCATCTCTCCGACCGCCTGGGGTTGGCAACTGTCCCATCGGGCTCAGCTGCCTTCTGCAAGGAGGCGCTGTCTGTTATCCTTCTGTGTTCTGTCTCGGTGACGTCCTGGCCAGCACTCACCTAAGGCAGATGCGATTTGAGTTGCTGCTGGTGCATGGACAGATGGAAGTCTGTGATCAGGGATGACTCTGGCGGGAGAGGAGTCCCCTGTCCCCTTTGGAAACAGAGCTCCTGGCTCCCCACCTGGTCCCTAAGGAGCCAGAATGGTTCGGTGGGTGTGCCTCCTGGGAATCCAGACTCCCAGCTTTGCTTTATGGCTCCGACTCAGAGTTCCCCTGAGACCACGCGACTGGGGCAAGAATTGAATAGGGCCTGAGAACGCATTGTCTTCACCTTCTCCTTTTCAGGTGGAAACAGCGAGGCCCAAGGACAGAAGCAAAATCCTTCAGGCCGCGCAGGGTATGTAAGTCCTCTGTGCCCCAAAGCCCACGTCCCAGAGCCCATGTCTTTGGCTGCATTGTGTTCTCTCAATCCCAGGGCCTCCGTTCTCCCTCCATGGGAGAGAACCAGCTGGCATTTGCTCCCAGCCTTTCCCAAAGTTGCTTGGAACTCCTAGGAAGGAACGTTGTCCAAACTCATTTTCCTGCAGAGTTCCGCCCTGCAGCCGCCTTGCGGTAAATAATAAACAATGATGGCTGTTTCTGGTGCGTTTGCGCTCCATGCCAGGGACCGTGCAGTGAGTGCGTGTTCTCTACTTTAATCCTCCTGATGAGCATCTGAGATGAGTGCTCTGACGCCGCTCATCCTAAGGATAAAAGAATGAGGCTTAGAGAAGCTAAATGCTTTCTGCACAGGCCTTTGAACTCCGCCGAAAACACACCCACACGCCTTTGTTACGGTGCTGTTTCGCCAGCATCTCAAAGGATCTGCTAGCGGTAGGCGTGTTGATCTCCACTTGACCAGCGAGGTCTAGCGATTTGCCCAAGAATACACAGCCAGTCCGGGGCAAACCAGAGCGGAAGCAAGTCTAGGGAGTAGAGTAGGGGTCCCAGGTCCCCCTGCCCCCAACCCTCACACTTCGAACTAGAGTCTTTGGGGGAAGATATATACCCTAAATCAACTAATAAATATTGCTGTATGCCCAGTTGGTAAAAATCACAGATCCAGGTATCAAGAGGAGTGACTCTACTTCCCATCACTCCTAGTGACTCACTTGGGGGAACTTGTGTTTCCTATCCCTGCAACTGAGAGCTCTGTGGGTTCAGAAGTCCTGGTTCCCTGAAGAAGAAAAACCAGGGTTTGCAGCAGGACTCCCATTAAACCTCAAGCTATGGCTACACGCTGTCTCATTAGGCTTGCAGCCTAAGAGACCCACAGGCAAGGAGAGGAAGGAGTCACCATCCCGGCCCGGTGATTAACCCAGGCCATCAAGAGGAGGCGGAGCTGTTTTTACCCGATGGGGGCAAAGGAGACTCTGTTTGGCTCCCAGGAGACCCACTTGGGTACCTGTTGGCACACCGTCCCCCAGTTTGGGTGCTGTCACAGCCTGAGAGGAGATTGATGACCAGGGACTGAACTCCTCGGGAAGGAGGGTCTGAGTCAACGCTGAAGTCACGCCACTTAGACCAGGGGAGGTATTGGCTGAGGTCGAGGGAACTCCAGAATGAGTGTTCGAGGAAGGAGTAGTAAGCATCTAAGATTCAGATCTTAGTTTCAGTGTGTATGTATGTGCGTGTTCCAAGCAGTTCTCCGAAATGTGCTGGGTGTTCTGCAATTCGACTCACTTCTGACACCATCTACCTGGAGATAGCATCAGATCTCACAGGTGAGGGATTCAGTCCTACAAGACGGCACACACCAGTTGCAAGTGGAGGTTTGTCACCCCTGCTCCGGACGGGCTGGCTAGATCAGAGGTTCTGACGACCCCCCTCCTCGGGTTTGATTAATGTGTAGAGCGGCTCACGGAACTCAGAGAAACACTTACTTATGAGGTTACTGGTTTGTTATAAAAGGATTCACTCAGGAACAGCCAGCTGGAAGAGAGCCATAGGGCAGGGTATGGGGAAAGGGCATGGGGCTTCATGCTGTCTTGTAGGGTACCACTCTCCCCAAATCTCCACGTGTTCAACAACCAGAAGTCCTCTGAACCCTGTCCTTTTGAGGTTTTATGGAGGCTGCATTACATAGTCGTGATTGATCAAGTCACTGGCAGTTGGGGATGCCTGTCAATCTCCAGCCCCTCTCCCCTCCTTGGAGATCAGGGGTCTGGGACTGAAAGTTCCAACCCTCTTGTTGCCGGGTTGGCTCTAGGAGCAGCCTGCCCCCATTCTTGGGTGTTTTCCAAAAGCCACTGCATTAACATAACAAAAGACATCTTTATAGCTCTCATTACAGGAAACTCCGAGGGTTTTAGGAGCTCTGTGCCAAAAATAAGGTTGAATATCAAATGTATATTTCTAATTATAAATCACAATATCACAGTATTATTTACAGCCCGAAGACCACCAGCAGCAGTGAGGAGGGGCTGCTAGTTCACCCCGCTAGCCTTCCTTTCACAAGTTGCATGAGAAAAAGAGTCTCAACAGATTCCCAGAGGAGTTTTCTAGGACCTTTTGTATAACTGAGTGGGTGAGCAGCACCAAGCTGGGGCGTGGTGGATTCCCTGGCGCGCTGCCAGATCCTCCCACCCAGGACTGGCGTGCTCCTTCCCCAGCTACCGAGTGTGTTGGCAGCCAAATGCTCTAAACTGTTACTTTGTAGGAACTGCCCTTGGCTGATGAGGGGCTGTATTGCCTGGAGTCATGCCCTTTTCCGGGAGCAGCCTGCCTCAATGACAGATTGATGTGGGGTATCAAAGCCTGGGTCTTCCTGCCCATTTGGGTTATCCCAGTTCTAAAGCTTCCTGTGGGATTGGCCAAGACCTGCCCTGTGACTCCTACAATGCAAATTCTGTCTGTTGGGTCCTGCTTGCTGTATACCCTCCAGTACTCTCTGCAGGACAATTGCCATCAAAGAGTTGGCTCCATGAGAAACCATCTGATGATATCGCTGGTCCTGGGTTGGGCACCTGTGTGCCGTCAGAAGACTTAAAGACCCCCAATTCTTGGCGCCCACACTTTCATACTCCAGTGGCAGGTGATGCTGTGCCCAGTTAGAAGTGAGTTGAGTTTAGGATTCTATTCTTGAAAGAATAGGTAGAGGGTCTGGCATCAGGGATGTGAGCAAATTCTATTTAGTTTTTCACAAATGGAAGGTACTTCTTCCCATCTGCTCTCCCTTCTTGATCCCCTCTTCAAGACTTGTCGGCGACCAGCGGGTCTGCTGACCCCAGGGAGGTGTCCTGTGGCCACATCGTTGGTGGTCTGCAGGTGCCTGTCTCCTGGACATGCTGACATTGGAAGATGTCTCCCTGATTGGCGTTCGGGGCTGAAGTCCGCTAGGTTGCAGGAGGGGCAGGGAGGCTTGCTGTCCCTGAAGTGAGGTGCAGTGATCTCTCTGAATGGGAGCCATTCTGCAGTAGTCCCTAGAACCTCTCTGCTGGCTCCTGGGGTCCATGCTTTCATCTGAGGCTTTCGCAGAGAAGCTTCTGAGAAAGGCTCATTCAGAAAGAGAGTAGGTGTGCCCGGGACCTCGGCCTGCCTGACTTGGGAGCATGAGTACAGCCTTCCCTGCTCCAGTGGGTGGAGATAGTCATGTGTTCCAAGAAAAGTGCTCTCAGAGCAGATTTTTGTGAGGTCTTTTGTTAGATTTCTTAGTTCCCTCCCTAAAACTCGATTATTCTCAAATGATGGGTGGGGTAATCAAGACCCCAGGTAACATAGTAAGGGAGATAGACTCTGGGGATAAAATGGAGTTCACCTGTCCTCCAGGTCAGTGTTCTTCCTAGTGCCTCAAGCTGCCATTTATATCGCCTTGTGCCATAGCCACCACACATAGTGACCCAAAGTTGGCTTCAGTGTGAACGGTCCCCCTGGAGCTATGCAACGCAGCGACCCTGCTGAATGGAACACAAAGGAGTGGGGCATGGGCCCTCCAGACTGGCGCCTCAGACCATGTGAGGTTACACCATAGGGCACCTATGACCCTTTCCTGCGAGGGTGACCAGATGCTTTGGGATGGTGTTAATTTACATATGTTGTCCCGGCATGATTATTAATGGTGCCTCCTTTTATTCTCAAATGTGTCCTAACTGGGGTGAAAAAAATGACATGTTGATATGACATGTTCATCTTACTTCTTACCATATGAGTGGAGCCCAAACTCCTCACCTTCCTAGACTGACTGGCCCCAACCTTCCTTCCCAGATTTCCCCAGGGCTGCACCTCAATCCTAACCCTCACACCTTCCCAACAGGCTTCCACCCAATTTGATAAACACATCACATTCTCGGCATTTGCTCAAATTATACCTGTGTCCTTTCTGCCTAGCCTGAAATACCTTTTAAAAAAGCCCCAGCACTTGTCCATCCATCAAGACCTGGCGTAAGTCCCAGGATGAAGCCTCTCTCAGTGCCTGTAAAGCCTTAGTTTCAATAAATGTCTTGCCAAGGGCCATCTAGACTTCCTCTGATTTCCCAATGTTTGTATTGTCTGTGTACTTGTGGCCGGAGGGTGATCGGGAGAGGAAGGTCAGGCACAGGGAGAAGCGACAGGTTGCAGCCCCGGGCCACTGGAGAGGCTTGGGACAAGTGTGAGGTTGGTCAAGGAAGCCATTGTGATGAGGGTCCTGCTGAGTAAGTGGCTCAAGTACATGGGGTCTGGGAAACCATTCTTGGGGACCACAATCAGAGGGATGGAAAGTGTGTGTCTGGTCCTGTCAGTTTTACCCGAATCTCATTGAAGACCAGTTGAGCCAAAAGGTCATTTGTCAGGAACACAGCCCCCTCCCCCACAACCACACCATTCACCCCTACTTCCATCTTTCTCCCCACCCCCAGCTCAATACAGATTCCCCACAAATATTGCAACTGGGGACTGTGATGAAAAATAACTATTTTTATATATTCCTAAAATAAGATTTACTTTCCTTTAATTTTATGAGTCATACCCTTGGTTTATAAGAGCAGTGTTTTCTTAAAAATACAAAACATCTTCATATGGACGATCCTTGCCAGGACTTCTATAAGATTCTAGGGAGGTAGGGAGGAGAGGAGTCACATTACTCATACTTGGCAAGGATGGAGTTGGGCTCACAGAGCAGAAGGGACCTGACTGAAGCTTTATATTTTAAAAAGGACTGATACTCATGGCAAAGAAGTTTTAAAGTGTCTGTAACTTAAATGCACTGTGTTTTATTAAAATGATTAAACAAAAGCCATTCCTTTTGGAATGTGATGAGATTATCTCAGAATGAATCTTAAGAAGACCAGGGAAAATGAGTCAAGCGTTTCTCAGGCTCTGGTTTGGCTTCAAAAAGGTGAATGTTTATGGCTTTGAAGTTTGGGATCTCGGGTCGAGTACTTCACGGCGTCCTAGACACACTTCTCTCTGGGACCATTTCTTTGGCCTGTTTGGCGGGAGAGAGGGGAAACAATAAGAGGGATCCTCTTCAAATATTGTATCCATCCAACTCTAAACCTTTCAGGACCATCTGCCATGGGGCAAAGGGGTTGCCATGGGAGAGAAGGAAGGGGGCAGAGGAAGGAAGGGAATCTGGGGGTTAGCTGTCCCTCTTGATAGCCCAGTAAAGCCATCCTTGCTCATGACTCAAAGAAACTAGTGTAAGCTGAACAAGCCTCCAGGCAGAGAACTAGGACTGAAGATTTCCTGTTGTGAAAATTCATGGATTGGATTATAGAGGTCGAACTCTCTGAGTCCACGACCCCAAGTAACTCTGACACAATCCTTGTACTCCTGCCCCTGAGAAATGAATTTGGGGGGCTGGGAGAGGGTGAGTTTTTTCTACTTATATCACAGCTTTCTGTGGCTGGTGATTCTTCTGTATCTCTGTGGTCACTGGATAGAGGACCTCCTACTGGCCAAATTAAAGCAGCTGATCATTGGGATAGAAGCTAAATTTGGGGGAGAACTAAATAGAAGGCATGAGCCACTAATGATATGTAGATATTTAAACACATGACTTTGTAAGAAAGGAAGGATATTTCAGAGAAGGTAAGGAAATGTAAGGGGTTCCAGGTAGAATCCATCTGCTCTGAGGTCCTGTGTCTCTGCCTTTGATTCAGTGTCTCCAGCTGGGACGCACCCCCACCAACAAAGGTATGGGAAAATCTTGGTCAATGCAATAAGCTCGCTCTAGTTCTGTCACTATGAGGAGCTGTGTGGCTGTGTGATAGTCATAGTACTGTTCACCAAATATTCTCCATTCTCTACTTTCCGGACAGTTGGTAGACCTGCATTTCTTGGTCACCTTTGGTTGGTTGGAACCATCAACTAGTTTTGACCAATAAGTGAGAAAACAAAGTAGCAAGTATCATTTCGGAGCCAGAGTTTGTAATTGTCCATGCAAAATCCCGAGAACTTTCTTTTCCTTTATCACAGGAAGCAGCGACATTCCCGAGAGCCGCTGCTCCTCGATCTAGAATCCCAAGTCTATGAGGCTAAAGTTCTAGCCAATACATTATAGATATTTGGTACAGTGAGACACCAACCTTTGTTGTTTTAAGCCACTGATGATTTAGGATTGTTTGCTACCACAGCATGCATTATCTCATTTGGACTGATACATGCCATAAATCTAAATCATCACAGGATGGAAAAATGAGTTATGATATGAACACCTAGACCGTTTTCCTGAACAGAGTCACACATGTCACCTTGAGATTCTACTGAGACCTCATTCCCTCTTCTAACCATTGCTCATGAAAGTCGTCTTTGAGTTTGGTAAAAATTCTGGGTCTACAATCAAAAGATTTTTTTCCTCTCCACTACTGACAAAAATGGGCTCCGTGTCACAGTAACAGAGGGTCTTTCTTTTGTGGGTCTCATCCCCGAGCACTGCAAGGGCAGCCAGACCATGTACGCACACAGCATCATTCTCCATAGTCATGTCAGGAAAGAATGTGGGGACTGGCCTCAGTGGCCTGGATTTCTAGCTCTGGCTCTTCCACTCATCGTGAGGTTGGGGCACATCTTGTCCGTTCATGGGACCTGTTTTCCCATCTTGAAAATGCAGGCTTGCAGCAAGTCTTTGCAGATTCTTGCTACGCTCATCGTTCTGGAGGCGGTCAGCTTTTCCGTGGGGTGAGAGGGGCTTACCTGGCTGGGCGAGCACCTGGTGCTAAAGGAAGCCACTGAAAACAGCAGGCACAGAAGCGCTGCAGAGACCTTCGTGCTAGACAGCGAGGATCTGAGCTTCAGTGTACCAGCTGGGGGTCTCTGGGCTGGTCTCAGCCTCTCTGCAACGCTGGCTACTCTGACCACCTTTGAAAAAAAGAGCAGAGAGGGTGGAAGCTTCCAGGGAAGCCTTTGCCTGTCCAAGATCATGAGCAAGTCATGAAGACAGAAGCGCTTAACTGCTGACCAAATCCCAGGTCCCAGGAAGTTAATAGGATGTAAGAGGAAAACTGGGGTGTGTCTGTGTGTGTGTTTTGGGGGGCACTTGGCACATTTGTCATCCATTCTGGGGCTCCAAGTGTAGAATGTGTGCATATGAAATGACTGAGCTTGGACAGTAATCTGAAAGGATCGTCCTTTTTTCTTTTAAATTTTTTAATTTAATTTCAAGTTAGTTCACATATAGTGTAGTATTAGTTTCAGGGGGGAGAATTTAGTGATTCATCAGTTGCATAGGACACCCAGTGCTCATTACATCACATGCCCTCCTTAATGTCCATCACCCAGTGACCCCATCCCCCTCCACCTCCCCTCCAGCAACCCTCATTTTCTTTCCTAGAGTTAAGAGTCTCTTATGGTTTAACTCCTTCTCTGTTTTCTTCTTATTTTTTCTTCCCTTCCCCTATGTTCATCTGTTTTGTTTCTTAATTTCCACACATGAGTGAAATCACATGTTATTTGTCTTTCCCTGACTGACTTATTTCGCTTAGCATAGTACACTCTAGTCCCATCCATGTCATTACAAATGGCAAGAGTTCATTCTTTTTGATGGCTGAGTAATATTCCATTGCATATACACACCACATCTTCTTTATCCATTCATCTGTCAATGGACATCTGGGCTCTTTCCATATTATGGCTGTTGTGGACATTGCTGCTATAAACACTGGGGTGCAGGTGCCCCTTTGGATCACTACGCTTGTATCCTTTGGGTAAATATCCAGTAGTGCAATTGCTGGGTCACAGGGTAGCTCTATTTTTAACTTTTTGAGAAACCTCCATACTGTTCTCCAGTGTGGCTGCACCAGCCTGCATCCCCACTAACAGTGTGAGAGGGTTCCCTTTTTCCTACATCCTTGCCAACATCTGTTGTTTCCTAACTTATTCATTTTAGCCATTCTGACAGATGGGGGGTGGTATCTTATTGTGGCATTGATTGGTATGTCCCTGATGCCATTTGTATGTCTTCTCAAGAAATGTCTATTCATGTCATGAGAGGATCATTCTTAAAAGCTCTGCTTTCTCTGAAATGAAACATCTGTAGTTGGGGGGAAAACGGGAAACCGAGGGCGTGAAGATGAGGAGATCCAAACACCTCCCCCCCCAGCCCTATCCCTGTGTTCACGTGGTGGTCTTTAGGACTTGGAGGCCAGGAAGGGGTCCTCAAACTTCTGCTAGCCACCCCCCCGCCGCCCGGATATGGAGAGATCTCAGTAGCTCTGAACATTGCCAGGCCTCTGGGCATCCAGGACTTGTAGCACATGAGAACTGCTCCCCCATGATTCAATCTCCTGGTCATAGGCTCCAGGACCCTGGGATTTTTACTGTCCTAGGATATGACTGGCTCCTTCCTATTGATCTTGACATCCTGGGCATTCTTGCCCCAGCTTTACTGAGCCGTAACTGTCAAATAACGATCCTTTATATTTAAGGTGTTCAGTGCAATGGTTAGATGTACGTGCATATTGTGTTTACTGTGACCAGGTTAGCTTAGAGGTCCATTAGCTCACATAGGCAACTTTCTCATGTGCTGGGAACACTTAAAATCTACTTTCTTAGCAAATTTCAAGAATAGAATACAGTGTTATTAACTATACTCACCACGACGTGCATTAGATTCCCTCAAACTTACTCATTTTATAATTGAACGTGTGTACACTGTGACCAACACCTCCCCAGAAAGATCAATCAAAACCACAATGAGATAGCACCCCTCCCCTGTTAAGATAGTTGTCAAAAAAGACGAGGCATAGCAAGTGTCAGTGAGGGTGTGCAGAAAAGGAAACGCTCCTGCACTGCTGGCGGGAATGTAAGTTGGCACAGCCATGGTGGAGAGCAGTATGGACGTACCAGTGCATTTCTAAACTATTTGCTTAGCTGCAACCCTTTCCCCCTAAATGGAATGAAATAGCAAAAGCCTATACATCAAATACACCATGGTGGAGGGGTCTGTTTGCAGCAGAATGGGTGGTCCCCTATGCCCTCACCTCCCCAAGGGTTCAAAAAACACATTTGGAAACCAGGAATCTAGTTCACCCACAGTTCCTGAGCACACATTCTAGACCAGGTGACTGGTAGCTAAAAATATCAAAGAGAAAAAGTAGATAGGAACCCAACATGTATCCTTTTTGTGCACAACACTAGGTCCTCTAATAAGAGATGGTGAAGGAGAGGTGGTCTTTAATGGTGTCAGTGTGGTGAGTTACAGAATTAAATATTGTCATGGAGACGCTGCAAGGGTCTCCTGGTTTTTCCTGCACACTCAAATATCAAATTGATTGATAGGTACAGGTCACAGAGAGGTGTGTTGAGAAGGATTCTGAGGCCTTGCCTTGGATAAGAAGAAGACAGTGTGTGGTTGACTGATGATGTCTGTCATGGGCACAGGATTAAGAGAGTGTCCTTACTGGATCCCATGGTCTCTAAGCTCCAGTCTAGAATAATTGGTCTACAACTACTTAAAAAGGAACCAAGTATAAGGAACAGCAGGGAGATTATTAGGAGAAAGAAGGGACAACTGAAGAGGGGGCAAACAGAGGGGGAAATGAACCACAAGAGACTATGGACTCCAGGAAACAAACTGAGAGTTTTAGAGGGGAGAGGGGTGGGGGGATGGGCTAGCCCGGTGATGGGTATTAAGGAGGGCACGTATTGCATGGAGCACTAGGTGTTATATGCAAACAATGACTCATGGAACACTACATCAAAAACTAATGATGACCGTGGTGACTAACATATCATAATAAAAAAATAAAATAAAACAAAATAAAATATATTTCAAAAAAAAAAAAAAAAGGAACCAAGTAGATACCAGAAAACCTGGACCTTCCTTATTCTCTCCTGCTCAACTCCAGGTGAGGTGGTCTAGTGTGCACTCTGGAATCACGGTCCTGAGTTTGGAGAATGGCTCTACCACTAACTAGCTTTGATGCCATGGACAACTTACTAATCAATCTCTGCTAGGTTAAGATGGGGAGAATCATGCCTATCTTAGAGGATTATTGTGTGAATTAAGTGAGTTTATAAATAGATATAGAATAGATACAGATATATAGTGCTCAGAAGAGTGACCAGGTCACTGTAGTTGCTTAGTAAGTGGAAGTTATGTTTATTATATTATTATTATTATTGTTAGGAAATGGGGGAGATTCTACCAGACAGGAGAGCTAGAAAAGGACTCCGAGTCTGCCAGATGGCTTTCTCCATATCTTCTCCCCAGTTTTCTCCCTGCTTCCAATGCTACCCCAGAGTTGGTTTCCAGAAATGCAAAATGCCTGAGTTGCATTTGTGGGAGATGCAGGGTCTCAAAACTTGTGCCCAAACAGCAAATTTGGAATGTTCTTGACCTTGGAGGTGTTTGGCTGATGTGACTGAGCGATTACATTTCCTTAGAAGGAATAATTTCACAACTGCTGGGTGTTTGGAGGGCCTTATCAGCAAGTGAATTTCCACTTTTGTGTTTTCCTTTCAGGACTTTGGATTTAACCTGGACCACAGACACCTCGGTGAGAATGAATAAACTGAATCTTAGATGTCCAAGTTCAGCAGCTGTTCCATCCAGCTGCCTGGCTGTCTCTAACAGTGGGAGCAACTTCTCCAGCTGATTTGTCTTTCTTCCTGGAGGGTTTATTACTCAGAAGTGACCTAAGCTAGATCCACTACTTTCTCTGGTATGGTGTCTGATAAATGTGAGGCATTGGTGGGGAATGACTGAGTGATGGGAAGGAAATTAGTTCCTCATTGTGAAAACAAAATCTTAGCTTTCTGAGTGTTTTCCAAGGAAGGATGAAGGATCAGTGGAAAAGGATCCCAGGAATCTGGGCTCTGGGTTGTGTGTGTGTGTGTTTAGCTGCATTCCAGATTTCCTCTAATAATGCAAAGTTATACACAGAATTGGAAGAGACATTATTAAATTCATTCTAGCCCAATTTTTTAAAAAAAGATTTTATTTATTTTTAGAGAGAGAGCAGAGGGAGAAGCACAGGAAGAGGGAGAGAGAGACTCTCAAACAAACTCCGTGCTGAGCGTGGAGCCCGATGTGGGGCTTGATCCCAGGACCTTGAGATCCCAACCTGAGTTGAAATCAAGAGTCAGGAGCCCAACGACCGAGCCATCCAGGTACCCCCAAGCCTTATCTTAAAAAAAAAAAAAGAATAGAGACCTGGGGACCAGTGACAAAATCCCTAAGGCAACATGGTGTGTTTTAGGCTGAGCCTCATTTTAGAACCTCTATCTTGTGACTCCCCATCTTGTGAAAGCTTTACCACATCGTAGCCCGTGCACCCCCTTTTCCCTTGTGCAATACAGAACCAAATAGGGTGTGCTACCTCTCTCTCTCAAGGGTCACTGAGACCCTGTCTGCAGTTTCTTGTTACTTTTGGAGGAAGATTACCCCAAATATATGTCAGCATAAAAATTCTAACAACGTGTCTAACAAAGCTCAAGCTGTCAGTAGCCATGCCAACTTACTCAATGTACGCAAGCACGACATTGCTTCATTTCCTGTGGGTTCGCTCATTTAATCATCCCAACAAACCTACAAAGTAGGTATTCTAATTAAGCTCATTTTACAAGCGAGACAAAAGAGGCTCAGGGAAGGTAAGCAGCTTCCTCTTTCGTGAAGTCATTTATAAAAGTGAAACCTGCTTCTCAGAGTTGCCCTGAGAAAAGCCAAAGCTCTTTTGTTTAAAATATTCTGCATGCTTATTACATTATCTTGTATAATCCTCTTGGGGCAACCAGATTTGTCCTTTGTACGATGATGAAAATAGAGACAGGACGGTGAAAGTGTTTCTTGGCATCAGTGGTCACAGTAAAGCTAGCCTATGTGTCTTTGACAAGCACAGAAATCTCAGCAGCTCACTGTGACAGGTATTTCCTTGTTGTTCATGTCACAGCCTGATATTGGTCAGGCAGCTTGCCCAAGGCACTCTTTTCTGAGGAGTGACTCAGCAATCCAGCTGCTTGTAAATCATAACCAGCATCAGGAACACGTGACCCCCAAGTTCACTGAGGCAAGGGAGAGAGGGTCGATAGATTTTATTGGGGTCTTGAAAGACCAGGCATGGAAGCAGCTTCTACCCCCGCATGTGTCTCCATCCCGTGGCCCTAAGTCGTCCTATGACTCCAAGTGCAAAGAAGGCTGAGAAATGAAGAAGAACACATGAAGACTTGGAAAGTGCTAATAGTTTCTATGCAGTCTGTCCTTTGCTCACTGCTTCTCAACATAGGTTAATGCAATCAACCAATCCCCAAGAGAGACCAACCCAAAGTCCTATAAAGTCATTGCATCCAACTAAATGTCCAGGATCTCTGGACAGCAAGTGGACCTCTCTGTCAGGTGAGGGCATAGATCTACTTTGTCCAGGACCTCTGAACTAAAAAGACCAGGTATTTGCCCCAGACATAACATATCAAGTTTGAAGAGGACAGGTGCTTGCAACCAACGCCTTCATTCATGGAGGGGAAGATGGCGCACCAGAGGCCAATTCTCTGTAGCGATCCTGCAATCCTTCAGGCAGATGTTGTATAAGTCCCTCACCCTTGGTTAAGCTTGATTCTGCAATCTGGGGAAGCTCTTTTGTCTTTTTGATCCTGGCTCCTGACTGCTTTTGTGGGGTCCTTCCTTCTACATTATTTCCCTTGGCCACCTCTGAGGTGGGTATGGAAGGGGCATATTCTCCTAGGGGGCTCTGCACTCTTGGAAGATGGCTTGCTACACTGTAGAGCTTGAAATTTGTTTTCATTTCAAACAGTCAATGGCTTCTTGTTTTCAGCACAGGCTCATTCATGGTTTTATTGGCAATATAGTCTAGTTCTCTTGAGAACGTAGCAGGCTTCTGATCTCTTTCCACTCAGCCAATTCCATCTGCCAGTAGCCACAGCCCGTTTCTTTCTAAATATACTTCTCAAATTATTTTTCTGCCTTTTCCTCTCTCCCCCTTCCTCTTAATGAGGTTTGAAATGGCAAGGCGACAGCTTCGATCTGATTTTTGCCCTCAGTCACTTCATCCAACTCAGAGTTGTTTTTTTTTTTCTTGGATTTTTATTACTGAAATCTTTTTACTTTTTTTTTCCCTTAAATTAAGCCTTCTCTTAATGTTTGAGACCTATGAACAGATGACTTTTCCAACAATGTAAAATTCTGAATTTGTGGGCTATATTCCATTTCATTTTTACTTTAAAACAAGTCAATGCTTTCCCTAGTTCATGTCCTTCTCTCAATACCCTGACCGATGAAGACAAAACCAACCAATGCATTACTAATGCATATTTTAAAAACTCTCTCCTTGGAGCTATAATTTCAGCAGAGAGAACCTGACAGCTTTGACACTTTGTAACAAGGTTCTCCATCCTTTCCACCTGAGATAGCTGTCTCACTGCCTGCTGCCAAATGTCGAGTCAATGCTACACATTTTAGGTTTCTACTGGTAACACACGATCATTGTACCAATTCCTCTATTAATTGGGGTTAAGATAAGCTCCCAACTTCAGTGGCCTAACCTAACAAAGAATTATTTCTTTTGCCCGTCACAGAGCAGGGTAGGCCAAGTGGCTCTCCTCCAGTGGCTTAAGGACATGGGTTGCCTCCATCTGAAAGCTGAGATTTTTGGAGCACGTTGCCTCCAAGGTCAGCATGATGGAGGAAGAGAAGCCCAGAAATATGAGCTGTTTATGGGGAAGTGGCTTGCATCATCTTGGTCCTTACCCAGTTGGTTAGAATCCAGTCACATGGCTCTAAATAAATGCAACGTAGGCTGGAAATGCAGAACAGCACATGAACGTGTGGTGGGCATTTACAACTTCAGCTATTTCAAGGCTGGTGCATGCCCGACTGCCAAGTCTAGGAGGTGGTAAAGTTCAGACCAAAGGCACTCTTCATGTCTAAGCCAGAGGCACAGGTCAAGCCCAGAGACCACACTGATCTGAAAGAGGACATCAGGGTGTACCCTTCAGTCTTCTGCAGACAGGGCTGGGAACCAGTTAAAAAGTTGGAAGGGGCACCTTGCCCACCCAACACTCTGTATTAGAATCTTTGGTGATGGTACCTGGAAATCTACATTTTTATTAATGTTTAAGAGATGTTGATGACAATATGCAAGCCATTGATCTCCCCAAATCTCCATGGATGGGGGCCCAGTCGGGAAAAATAACTTGCCCTAATTTACTAGGCACATTAGTGGCACACCCAGTCTGATTTTTGCATCCCATTAAACTCCATGCCCAGTTACGTACCAGCTTCTGTTCCTGGTTGTGGTTTGGAATTTCTCTTTAATGCTCTGTGTCCAAGGAGGCCCAATGAGGACAAATGAGTTCAGAATTCCTTGAAGATGAAAAGGTAAGCTTGACAAAGACAGTGTGATCAGATCCTTTTCGGCCCTGGGCCCATGGAAGCCATCTCTTCTTGCCCGTCCTACTCCTGACGCTCTGCTTAATATTTGCCCGCAGCACAGGGCTTGCTGTGTTTCAGTGCACTATACGATCTATTTCTCTCCTACGCCTTGTCGGCCTACTGTTGTTCCCCAACAGCATTTGAGATTTCGCTCCTTACTGATGTTTGGGAATGAGGACTGTTGGGCTGGAGAAGGGGCAGCGAGGGCTGTTGGACCTGGCCTGAGCATCCACGATGACAGCGAATAGTCACCAATGAATTGTCCACTTGCCACCACAGTGTCTGATTTCTCCTGACACCTTGAAACTTCTATTGGAGTTTTGATGCAAACTCTCTCTCTCTAAGAAGCTCAGCTTGAAGTTATCAAGGGTTTGCCAGTATGCTGCCTTGCCACACCCTCCTTGCTCATACCCTCCATACCCTCCTCCTACCCTCCTTGCGCTTCCTCAACCTGTAGAGATAGGAATCTTTAAGACATGTGGTTCCCAGATATGGAAGGGAACTTCTGAGGTCATCTGTTGATTCCCTCCCTGGTTCCTCAATACAGGTGATACTTGTATTATTCTGAATTCAAGGGTCAGAAGAAAGAAAACCAGCCAGCCACAAGACTGACACAACAGCTGAGGGAAGAGGCTATGGGGTAGGGTGTGGGATGGTGAGAAAGGAAATAATTTTGGAAAGGAAGAAGGTATTTGGACAAATGGCTGGAGCTGATGTCAGCTAGAGCTGCAGAGCTGGCTACACCTGGCTCCAGCCAACTAGGCTCTCCTTGCCATGCAGGTGAGCCCAGCCTGGGAGCAAGCCAGAATCCATCCTATGCCCATTCCCCCGGAACACAAGCCCGACCTTCGGAAACCGGCCCTCCTCTCCCTGGTACTCCCACCAGCTTTATCTTGTCCTTTAAAAAGGCATCAAAGTCAAGTTTTATCCAAAAGTATATTTTGTGTGAAAATTCAAGGATTGTACATATAAAAATATTCAGTTCTATAATAATAGTATGGTTTTATAGGGACATCCCCCTCTTAAAAATTAAATATAGGTATATTTGCATTGATTCATGCAAGGATCTTCACAATACTACAGTGAGGTAGAGAGAAAGGGAGCATCTTACAGGTTTCAGGGGGCTGAAGTGATGTGATGTGTCCAAGGGTTTACATTTAAAGCACATCCAATTCCAGAACACATTAAATTAAAAAATTAACAACTTAGAGGACATAAAGCATTACTTAAGAAAAACCATGATTCACATTATTACACAAATCTCATATTCCTTAGCATTGTAATAGAATAATCTCAGAAGGTGTGTTGGAAAAGATAGGGAATATAAATTAATTGTCTCCTGGGTACTGGCTTGGCTTCATTGTGGGCCCGAGTGTTCACAGCTTTGGGGTTTGGGTTTTCTTGTCCAGGTACTCCATGAGATTCCGGACCCACTTCTGCTTGGGGTCAGCACAGACCTCCTTGGCCAGTTTGGTCTTGAAGCTGTGGGAAGAGAGGACAGTTAGACGGAGTATATTGAAGATTCAACCAGGGAGTGTAACCCATTCTATGGGAAACCTGCCTGGCCCTTTAGCCTGGGGTGACAGAGGAGGAAGGAAGGAACCTCAGGGGATGCAGCTACTTTGGCTGGCCCGGGTGGAACCATCTTGTCTCCTGGACGAAGGAACTGACATCAGAACCAACATCTGGACAGCGAGCTGGAAACGGGAAGTCTCTATTTTCTTGAATTCACTTTTCCCATAAAAAATTTCTGGGATTGGATTAGAGCTGGTCTAAGCATCTAGTGGTTAAATTCCAACTCAGTCTTATAATAACCCTATCCACTGCCTGGGAGCAGGACTCAAGATCAAGGGTTGTGTGCGCCTAGGTGGCTCAGTCAATTAAGCATCTGCCTTCAGCTCAGGTTATGATCTCAGGGTCCTGGGATCAAGCCCTGCATCTGGCTCCCTGATCAGCAGGGAGTGTGCTTCTCTCTCTCTCTCTCCCGCTGCCCCTCCCCCCTGCTTGTGCTCTCTCTCTGCCTCAAATAAATAGATAAAATCTTAAAAAAAAAAAAGGGGGGGTGGTTGAGTGTGGGTGGTCATGGGCTTACTCACATCACGGCTTCCCGGGGACAATAGCTGCTGGTGATTCTTCTGTAGCTCTTCACCTTCTGCTCCAGGATCTTCTTAGCGGTAAATCGATAGCAGCAGGTGGCCGAGATGCTAATCCCGTCTGTTCAAACAACAACAACAAAGGCTATTGAGGGTGTGTGCTGGGACTTTGTATTTTTAAGGTGGGGAACAGTAAGGAGGAGAGCCAAAGGAAAGGGAAGCTGCCCCCCCTAAGTCCTGGGTCTCTGTCCTGAAACTCTCAGGCTCACTGGCACGGACTGTACAATGGAAGGGTACCACTGCTACCTGAGAGGGGAAGAGGAACTGGCGACAGCTCTGGGTGTTGTTAGGAGGGGCTCATAGAATAGTCCAATTCCTCAGGTCAGGGGGACCGCCGCTATGGGTCCCCCTCTAGGCTCTAAGCAATCCACGCCTGGTGATGAGTTTCCCAGATCCCCGCTGCCTCTGCGGAGCCCTGTCTCTGGATGCTGGGCAGAATGAAACACAGGCCAGATGCGGGGTCTCCTCCTTTCCCCTCCACCACATCTGGAAATACCCTGCACACCCTCCACCAGAGGCCCCCTCTTTTTGATCACCCCAGTTCCCCCAGACACTGTTACAAGGAGCAGGGGCAGGAACTGCACTGAGGGGGTGATCGTAAAGCTGGAGTCCTGGGGGGACTGGATTTGGGGTCCACTGCTGGAGTTCCCGGGAGCAACCCTGTGATGAGGCTCAGTCCTCGTCCTTCTCTGACTTCCCTGATCTCGGAAAGCAGTCACTAACAGGAGGCTGTGGGTGATCCTTCTGCCCCGGCGACCCATGAGAAGCCGGAGATGTGGTGATGGGCTTCGAAGGGAAAGAGAGAGGGGCGTACCTGGCTGGGCGAGCACCTGGAGGCTGAAGGCGGCGGCTGTGAGCAGCAGGCAGAGAAGTGTGGCGGAGACCTTCATGTTGGCGGGGAGCGGGGAGCTTGCGTGTGGCCGCTGGAGGTTTCTGGGCTGGTCTCAGCCTCTCTGCCCCTCTGGTGGCTCTGCCTGCCTTTTATAGGAGTAGACAGGAATAGAAAGAAAGTGAGTGGGTGACAGGCAGGACTCAGTTCTGAATGAATCACAGGGTGGAATGGCACATCTGCTGAGCCATTGCCCTGCCCTGGGGACGATATTAGGAAATCAGAGAGAAGGCATGATTGACCCTGGCCCGTCTTCCATCTGAATTCAGGGCTGGCATGAGGTGCAAGCTCTGCCCGAGCAGTGGGTGATCTAGAACTCTTACTAAGCGTTCTGCTTTTTTGAAATGAAACACGTTATGTAGAAAAAGAAAGGAAGTAGGGTTACTAAATCAAAGAGATGTAGGGGATTTCCCCAATTTTCCTTTCAGATAGCATCTCTAGGACGCCAGGTTCCAGAAAGGCAGTAAAACTTTGGCTGGGCTTTAAAATGAACGAAAACAATCCTTTACTGCTTTAAATCCTGCTGGCTTTTCTAAAACCCAAAGAATACAATAATAGAACATTAGCAGAAAAATAGGCTTCAGGATACTTAGAATAATACCTAAAATTGTAGTGTCTATTCTAGTCATCAGCTTCTGTGTGACAACCCCTCTGAACTCAGTGACTTAGAGCAATGGCAATGATTGATTTGGCTTTTGGATATGGGACTTGACTAGCGTCAGCCAGGCAGTTCTTGCTCAGGGTTTTTTTGTTTTGTTTTGTTTTTGTTTTTGTTTTTGTTTTACATCTTTGCAGTTGAATGGTGTCTGAGCTGGAAGGTCTTAAACAGCTGAGGGTTAGATCAGATGGAATCTTCTCCCCCCTCACCCCCATCTCTCCAGAGGTCCCTCTGCAGAGCTGGATATGAATATTTTACAGGACCGCTTAAGGCTCCCAGGTGCAAAGTAAGAGAACACAGACCACAGCTCTTAAATCAAGGAGCATAAGAGAATTTGCAGACATGTTTTTAAACCACTCTCTGTTCCACAGGCTACAGGGCACATAGTAAGATCATGGAATGCTGTGGGTTTTAAAATATCTGATTATCTAGGAAAATGTCATTCTAAGTAAAACAACGGAGGGGAAGCCACATTTATGAACAAAATCAAAGTGGGCCTGCTCCGACCGACGCAGAGACAGAAGTCTTCACGTCCCTTCCCCTTGCACGTAGCTCAAGGATCCAAAGACTAGGTTTTGAAAACCAGTGGTCTGTTTGCCCACCTCCAGCTGCCCCGCTCTCCACACGCACGGACTACGAGCTCATCAGCCACTTGCTGACGGTATTCATGAAAAAGGGGCTTGATGAGAGGCCCTTGGCTTTGTCCATCTTTTCTACTGTTTTTCAGGCTTTATTTCCGCTCTGATCTTCATTATTTCCTCCCTTCTGCTAACTTTGGGCTGAGATTGCCCTCTTTCTGTTTCTTTGAGGTATAAAATTAGGGTTTTTTAATTTGAGATCTTTCTTTTTTCTTCTTTGTCTCTTACAGTTTCTGGCTTAACGTCTGTTTTGTCGCTATAAGTATAGCTATTCCTGTTCTCTTTTGTTTTGTGTGTGTGTGTTTTTAAGATTTTATTTATTTATTTGAGAGAGAGAGTGAGAGAGAGCACGAGCCGGGGGGAGGGGTGTTGCTGAATAGAGGGAGAGGGATAAACAGACTCCCCGCTGAACGGGGAGCCCGATGCGGGGCTCGATCCCAGGACACCAGGATCATGACCCAAGCCAAAGGCAGACGCTTAAAGGACTGAGCCACCCAGGTGCTCCACTCCTGTTCTCTTTTGGTTTTCATTTGCATGGAATGCCTTTTCCATCCCTTCATTGTGAGCCTGTGTGTGTCCTTCAGGTTGAAGTGAGTCTCCTATAGGAAGCATATAGTTGGGTCTTTTTTTTTTTTTTTTTTAATCTATTCAACCACACTATGCCTCTGCTGGAGAATGTAATCCATTCACAGTTGGTGAGTACTGGTTAATGCTATAAATTAAATATATAATAAATATATTTATTTATGCTATAAATTAAATATATAATAAATATTAAAAAATATAAAAATACTGTTTTCTACTTTGTAGTTCCCTTGTTCCTTTCTCCCTCTCTTGCTGCCTTCCATTGTGAATTGATGATTTTCCATAACGGTATGCTTTGATTCCTTTCTCTTTATCTTTTTTTTTTTTTTTAAAGATTTTATTTATTTATTTATTCGACAGAGATAGAGACAGCCAGCGAGAGAGGGAACACAAGCAGGGGGAGTGGGAGAGGAAGAAGCAGGCTCATAGCGGAAGAGCCTGATGTGGGGCTCGATCCCGGATCGCCGGGATCACGCCCTGAGCCGAAGGCAGACGCTTAACCGCTGTGCCACCCAGGCGCCCCTGATTCCTTTCTCTTTATCTTTTGTGTGTCTCTTGTAGATGTTTGCTTTGAGGCTACCATGAGGCTCACATAATACATCTTACAGATACAACAGTCTGTTCTATGCCTATTGCTTAACTTGGACCCCATGCAAAAACTTCACCCTTTTATCCCTCCTTTCATGTTTAGGTTACAACTTAACCTCTTTGTATATTGTGTAACCATTAACAAAGTATTGTAGTTATAGTTATTTTTAATACTTTTGTCCTTTAACCTTGATAGGAAAGTGTTTAATATAGTATCCTATTATAGGGGCGCTTGGGTGGCTCAGTCGTTAAGCGTCTGCCTTCAGCTCAAGGCGTGATCCCAGAGTCCTGGGATCGAGCCCCACATTGAGCTCCTCTGCTGGGAGCCTGCTTCTTCCTCTCCCACTCCCCCCTGCCTGTGTTCCCTCTCTCGCTGGCTGTCTCTCTCTCTGTCAAATAAATAAATAAAATCTTTAAAAATATATATATATGTATCCTATTATAGTATTAGAGTGTTCTGAATTTGACTGTTTCCTTAGCTTTCCTAGCGTGATGTATATGTTTTCATGTTACTAATTAGCATCCTTTCCTTTCAGCTTGAAAAACTCCTTTCAGCATTTCTTGAAAGGCAGGTCTAGTGGTAATGAAATCTCTCGGATTTTGTTTGTCTTGGAAAGTCTTCAGATTTCCTTCATTTCTGTAGCAAAACTTTGCCAGGTAGTGTTTGAGTTGGCAGTTTTCCTCTCTCAGTGGTTTGATTATGCCATCCCATTCTCGCCCTACTGTAAAGATTCTGCTGATAAATCCCCTGATTACCTTTCAGGGCTCCTTTGTAAGTTACAAGTTTCTTTTCTCTTTCTGCTGTTAAGATTCTTTTTGTCTTTGGTTTTTGACAGTTTTATTCCAATATGTCTTTGGAGAAGAGCTTTTACAGTTGAGTTTGTTTGAGGACCTATGAATTTCATGAACTTGAATATTGAAATCTTCCCCCCATATTTGGGAAGTTCTCAGACATTACTTCTTTAAATAAGCTTTCTGCCCCCTTCTCCCTCTCTGTCCTTTTGGGACGCCAATAATTCAGATTGTTTCTTTTGATGATATCCCATAGATCATATAGGCTTTCTTCAGCATTCTTCATTCTTTTTTCTTTGTTCTTCTCTGACTAGATAATTTCTCTGACTAGGCTTCTTCACAAATTCTTTCTCCTCCTTGGTCCACTCTGCTGTTGATGATGTCTATTGTGTTTTTCATTTCCTTCATCGTATCTTCAGCTCCAGAACTTCTTTTTAATGATTCTTCCCTCTTTATTAAACTTCTCATTTTGTTCATGTTTTGTTTTCCTGATTTTGATGAAAGGTCTTTCTCTGTTTTCTTGTAGCTCATCGAGCTTCCTTAAAATGGCTATTTTAAATTCTTTTTCAGATTAAGTCTTGGATCTCCATGTCTTCGGGGTTACTGGAATTTTATTGTGATCCTTTGGTGGTGTCATGTTTCCTTGATTTTTCATGTTCCTCGAAGTCTTCTTTTGCTTCTTTGAATTTGAAGTAGAAGTAGTAGTCACCTCCTCTAGTTTTTACTCACTGACTTTGGGGGATAACTTCCTTCCATCAGCCCTGCTAGTGATTTTGAGGCTTTCTCAGAATTTCTATATATATGTCCGTTCCATGCTTCTTGCTTCCCCTTGTGACAGAATTCTTAAGCTTGCATGCCTTCTCTCGATCCTGCAACACACCAGGCCGAGTGCTGACAGTCTGCCTTCCTCCCTCAAGGGCCGAGATAAAGCTCATGTTCGTGGTCTTTCCCTGGATCACAGCTGCAGGTGGCTTTCTGTGCCTGCCCACTAGCTGTCTACCAAAGCTTGCTCTTGCCCTGGTCAGGAGCACTCAGAGCGAGATAGCCACAGGTTGGGGGTGTTTGGGTGAGGCTCATGGAGTGCTGGGTGCCGAGGGGCCATTTAGGGGGATCCGTCGTGAGACGTCTCCAGTGGCTTGTGGGCGGGCTTCTTGACGGAGTCTGTGGTGCAGTTAGTAGGATCCATGTCCCTTGAATGCCTTCAAAGTCTTATCTGCTGCTCTGCCAGCTCTTCACTCCCTCAGTCATGCAGCTCAATGAGTCACTACTTTGGATGAGGCAGGAGACAAATGGATCTCTTTGGCACCTTCCACTTAGCTGAGGAGCTGGGGAAGCCCTCTTCAATGCATTCAGACTTGATTTTGTTGTTGTTGTTGTTGTTGTTGTTGTTGTTGTTGTTGTTGTTCCAACAGTGTGCTAAACTTCTCCACTAAAAACGTGGACTTCCATAGATGCTCTCTTATCTGTAGGTGATTGTCTAAGATGGTGTTCTCCACGGGGCTCCCAGACCACAGCCAAGAGAGGCCCCTGCAGTTTCCACAGCCAGGACTGATATCTGTATGCTTGGGGCCCCATGGGTGGGTAGGTGACTCCTTCCTTGGCATATGGTGCCAGATCCCACAGCCCCCCAAAGGTACTTTTGCCCATGGACAGGTGCAAAACTGTTGTTGTTTAGGGGAGATATGAACAAGGGACATCTTATTTGGCCATCTTACTGACTTCAGTCCTCTTTCTATTACTATTTTGTGATACATAGATAGCACCAGATTATTGTGTATCATTTTATTCCTTTTTTCCTTTCATTATGCATTTTTTAGTTATTTTCTTAGTGGTTGCTCTGAAGATTACCATTATCATGTATAACAACCTAGTTCAGACAAATGCCATCCTAATTTCAATCGTATGAGAACTTTGATCCTTTGTAGCTCCACCCCTCCCACTTCAAAACGACAATGGATGGAGAAAGGGGCCATGAGCTAAGGAGTGCAGGTGGCCTCCAAAAGGTAGAAAAGGCAAGGAAACAGATTCTCCCCCACAGCCTCCAGAAGGAATGCAGGCTTGCTGACTCATTTAAACTCTGAACACTAGAACTAGAAGGTCATATATTTGCATTGTTTTAAGCCATTAAGTTTATGATAAATTGTTATGGTAGCAATAAGAAACTAATAGAGACTTTAATATCTGAAAGTGGGGTACTGTTAAAACAAATACTAAAAAGATGTAGAAACAGCTCTGGAATCCAGCAGAGACTGGAAGGATTTTGAGTATGCTAGAAAAAGCATAGATTTCCTGGAACAGACTGTTGGCAGCTACAGGAAATGAATACACCACACTTGGCATTCCTTCTTCAACCAGGGCTTCTTGCCAATGCTTCATGCTCATAGTTTCATCATGCAAAGAGCAAGGACTCACATGCTTAGCTGGAGAAAAAAAAAATGGATTGAAGATTTCCTGAAAATGAATAGATGTGGCTTGAAAAGGGAATGTAAGCAGATTACTTTTGGGCTTGAGCCCACGGATTGACCCTCTCTTGGTCTCACCTCCTTCCAGATCCTCCACCTCAAATCTGCCTGGCCTTAGAGGGTCTGATGCTCAGTAATTGTTTGGGGGTGTACCATTTGCTTGCACTCCATTCCCTCTGCCTCCTGGCATCTGCTGCAACTAGGGATTTAGTCCTGGTTAGCAAACGAGGCTGCAGACTGGAGGAGTAGAGGAGAGGCAGGGAGGGTTGTTGGACATGGCATGTGGGTCAGTGATTTCCATAGAAAGCAGCCAGTAAACTGTCTGCTGACTGATGTATCAGGGCGCTCTGGGGAGTGTTACCTGGAGCTTTGATGGAATCCCTCAGCCTGAACCAGGGACCCTGGACTTTTCCCAAGACATGCCCCTCCCCCGATCCTAGAACCTAGATTCTGCAGAGTTCCTATTTGTAACACATTATCATCCCATTTTGCTGATGGAATACTCAATCTGCCCTGAATGACAGAGTGAGTCATTGCCAGTGGGATTAGAACTGGAGTGTTCCTGCCAGCTAGGGTTTTCCCCAGCTGCCAAAGGCACTGCCTGGTCTAGCCTGATACAGCAGCCATCTCCCCACCAGATTGGCCTGAGGAATCTGCACATTTACCATGTGGAATTTATTCAATAGGAGAAGATATTGGGGCACCTGGGTGGCTCAGTTGGTTAAGCGTCTGCCTTTGGCTCAGGTCATGATCTCAGGGTCCTGGGATAGAGCCCCACGTAGGGGCTCCCTGCTCAGTGGGGAGTCTGCTTCTCCCTCTCCCTCTGCCAGCACTCCCTCCTCCCCTGCTTGTGTGCCATGCATTGGTTCTCTCTCAAATAAATAAATAAAATCTTTAAAAAATTAGGGCAAGATATCTGCTTTCTTCAGTGGAAGGGCTGTCTGTGTCTAGGTGGATTAAATACCTCATAGGGAGGTCAAATGCCATGCAAGCGAGTGTAGACCTTGGGTGGACATTCAGGAAAAAGAGGCCCATCCATATAAATGGATGATCCCAAGCTCCTTGGATTGAAATGGGGATAGAGGTGGAGAGAAGTACATTCTCACTTCAGGGGAACTGTCTCCTTAGAATGTGGGTTGTAGAAGGGACTTCTATGTCTTAGGTCACAGCTTCTTCTCCTCCATCTACAATGCCAGCATTTCACTCTACCTAGTTCATTCCTCTCCAAAGCTGCTTCTTGGGCTCCATACTCAGGCACTCATCATCTCTTGCCTGGGTCATGGCAGTAGCCTCTCCCTTGTCCATACTTCTCCAGGCTTGTATGAAGCCAGTAAGTGACATCAAACTCACTTCTGACCCTCCGAACATGGTGTATCCTTCCTCATTGGCCCAGGCATTTTCAACATCTCCTTTTAACCTATGAGGTTGAGTACTGACTTACCACACTGACATTCAGAACCCTTTACTCCACCTTCTTTTCCAAACTTCCCCATTCCTTGACACAGACAGGACCCCAGCTCCCATCTGATTGGTTTTCACCCTTTTTTATGTACACGCCATCATCCTTTCTACCTTTAGGTACTTGCTTCCACTCTTCTTTCTCCTCTCCTAAGATTTTATTTATTGATTTGAAAGAGAGAGAGAGCGTGTAAGCATGAGTGGGAGGTGGGGGGGAAGAGCAGAGGGAGAGGGACAAAACAGACTCACGCTGAGCACAGAGCCAAGGCGGGTCTCAATCTTGTAATTCTGAGATCATTATCAGAGCTAAATCAACAGTTGGACAACGCTCAACCGACTGAGCCACCCAGGCACCCCCCCCCGTTTGTAAGATTTTATTTATTTATTTATTTATTTATTTATTTTTGAGAGAGAGGGAAAGAGAGAGAGGCAAACAGAGTTCTTTCTTCTCTTCTAAATGATACTGTATCTTTTTCTAGAAAAATCTCGTGCATTCAAGGATAAATTGAAGTCCTATCTTCTTTATAAAATCTCAATCTAACCATCTTATCAATGATCATTTAATCTCTCCTTGATTTCCCAAAGTTTGCAGTGCCTATATTACTCTAAGTTGAAGGGTTTCTTGGAGGGGGAGACGTTGGGGGCAAGTATCCGAGTTAGGGGGTATTAGCATTTAGATTATGGGAGAGATTGAGGGCAGGGGTCAAGGGCTGTGAGAAAGGAGATCGAGGTGTTGATGAACAGGTGACAAGGGTAGCTGGGATCTGGGCAGTTCGTCTCGGGGACTGGAGTGGAAGGGCTGGAATGCCTGACTGGGTCCTGCCCTGAAGATTCTTCTATAGGCACTCAGATGAGCCTACCCAGTGGAAAAGACCAGAGCCAATTCACATTGTCACTCCTCCCAACACGAGCCCACCCTCTGCAACCATACTCCTCCCTCATCGCCAAGATTATGCCAGCTTTTGAATTCCCTTCAAGAAAACACCAAAAGTCAGGTTTTGTACAAAAATATATATATGTGTGTGTATTGATCAGTAGTTACAGAATATACATTTCCACAATAGCACTGTAAGCAATCCTTCAGAATTTTAAACATAGTCTCGCATTAATGATCCTTGCAAGGACCTTCACACCAGCCCTGGGGTGGAACTGGGGCCCCCAGAGGAAAGCAGTTTGTTTCTAAGTCTCCATATTTTAAAAAACACTAGTATTCATGGGAGATAAATTTAAAACATCAATAACTTAAATAAGATTAACATTATTTAAGGCATCGTATCAATAAACAATGTTCATACTCTTTGAAATTATAATAAAATAATATCAGAGGGCATTTAGGGAGAGTTAGAAGAAAATAAATTAGTTTCAGATTCTTCGGTTTCAGAGGGAGTATTCATGGCTTTGCAGTTTGGGTTTGGGTTTTCTTATCCAGGTGTGCCATGGAATCCCGGACCCACTTCTGGTTGGGGTCAGCACAGATCTCCTTGTTAAGGATGGTCTTGAAGCTGTAGGGGAGAGAGGATACAGTTAGATAGAGTTCCACTGAGATCTCCACCTAGGACTCCAGCCCATTCTGCCCCAAAAGGCTGCCATGGGAACGAGAAGAGGAAGGCAGGTGGAAAGAGGGCACCTAGGCGACTGTCCCAGTTGGCAGCCATCCTGACTTCCCGCTAAAGACATTGGGAGGGTCTGCATAAGCACCCAGATGGAGAGTGATGTTGGGAGTCGCTTTGTTGCCTTGTGGCCTCACTTTTCCCATTTTGGTACCTTTGGATATTAGATTAGATGTCCTATGTCTCTGACTCTAAGTTTGTAAGGCTTTGTCCTTGCTCCCTGAGGAAGAAATGGACCAGGGAGGGCTGGGGTTCTCAACTTACATCACAGCCTCTTTGGGACACTTGCTGCTGGTGACTCTTTTATAGCTCCCCAGCCTCTGCATCGAGATCTTCTTATTGGTGAGTGTATAGCAGCAGGTGACTGGAGAACTAATTGCATCTGGAAATAAAACCACAAAGAAAAAGTGTTTCAGGATGGACTAGATTCTTCTGATCCTAATCATAGCAGAAAGGAATAGCAAGGGGAAGGCAGAGGGAAGTCAGGAGTAGAGGTAGGACCCGTCAATCCCAATATTTTTGCCTATGCTTCAGAGCTAGAATGTCATACTAACTCAGTTTCCTCTGCTTTATAATGGGTGCATAGCATTAATAACAAACAGAGGGAGGGGGGAACTGTTAAAACTAGATAATTCCTGGGAGTGTCCTTAATCATTAATCCTGGGAGGAACGAATAATCCAAATATTCAGGGTCAGGGAAGATCAGCTCAGGGTCCCCCTCTAGGCTCCAAGTTTTGTGTGTCCCTGACCCCCGCTGCCTCTGCACAGCCCTGTCTCTGGATGCTGGGCAGAATGAAGCACAGGCCAGATGCGGGGTCTCCTCCTTTCCCCTCTATCACATCTGGAAATACCCTGCACACCCTCCACCAGAGGCCCCCTCTTTTTGATCACCCCAGTTCCCCCAGACACTGCTACAAGGAGCAGGGGCAGGAACTGCACTGAGGGGGTGATCGTAAAGCTGGAGTCCTGGGGGGACTGGATTTGGGGTCCACCACTGGAGGTCCCGGGAGCAACCCTGTGATGAGGCTCAGTCCTCGTCCTTCTCTGACTTCCCTGATCTCGGAAAGCAGTCAATAATGGGAGGCTGTGGGTGATCCTTCTGCCCTGGTGACCCATGAGAAGCCGGAGATGTGGTGATGGGCTTCGAAGGGAAAGAGAGAGGGGCGTACCTGGCTGGGCGAGCACCTGGAGGCTGAAGGCAGCGGCTGTGAGCAGCAGGCAGAGAAGTGTGGCGGAGACCTTCATGTTGGCGGGGAGCGGGGAGCTTGCGTGTGGCCGCTGGAGGTTTCTGGGTTGGTCTCAGCCTCTCTGCCTCTCTGGCTCCTCCGGCTGCTCTGCCTGCCTTTTATTGAGGGCTAAGAGGGTGGAGCTAAGAGAGAAAGTGTGGCCCAGGGCAGCATCATTCTCAATGAATGACGAAGTGAAATCAGAAATGTGCTGAGCAAACGATGTGTCCTGGGAGGTTTCCAGGAAGTAGGAGGGAAGCAGTGAGTCTGGACTGGGCACTTTTTCCATCCGCTGCTAAGACCAACAGAGGTGGGGGCGGGGGTGTACAATTATGTCCAGAGCGACCACAGATGAGAACAAAGCAGATTATTCTTAGGAACTCCACTTTCTCTGAAGTGGAACCTCTGGAGTAAAAGAGGAAGCCAGGAAACACAGGTCACGAGAGATGACAGCATCTCCAGCTCCCCCCGAGCCTACCTTTGAGCAATGGCCCATGAGGTTTCCAAGCCAGGCAGGGGTCCTGATGTCTTGGTGGGCTCCCCAGCAGCGTACAAACCCCATTTGCTTCTTGAAATCGGGGATGGTGACACAATCGAAGCTTCGGAGAATGGTAGGAGTTTGTAACCATAGAACTGAGTTCTAAGAATCATTGGGTTTAAGACTTGGAAGAAGCCAGAGACATCATGCAGTGCCACAAAGAAATTTCCATGTCATACTCATACAGTGCTACTCTGTGCTGGGACTACCCTAAGCCCTTTCTAAAGCTAAGTCTTTCCATTCTCCAACCCCACCCAGGGGGTATTGTTAATTCCCATTTTATCCACCAGACAACCGTGGCACAGAGGGGTTAAGTAACCTGCCAAAGTTCCCAGTGCATCACCCCCGTGACACATCTTCCAACCAGCCGCCTGGTGGGTGCCCTCTGTCAAACTGGAGGCATCTAAAGGCGAATCGAGAAACATTCCTTATGGTTAAGTCACTATGGGGTTAGGAGTCTGTGGTTAGCAGCTCAGGCAGCAGTGGGCAGCAAGCGCATCCCCGGCTGCGGCGGCTGGCATCCCAGGTCCATTCTGGATTCCCAGGGAGCCCGAAGGAGCAGAGGGACAGTGTTACAGGATTAAGAGGCCTGCCTTAGGCTGCAGCTCTGCCTCCGATAGCCTCAACCCCAGAACCACAGTCATAAAACCTTAAAGACCTTCACAGGGATTTCAGTGAATTCCTTTCTTTTGCAAATATGATAGGATTTCTTGAGACCTGTTAATGGCTGAGCCAAGCCTAGAATTCAGGTCTCAACTCCCTCATTCCACCGCTTTGTGCTTCTGAGATGGCCTTTGCCCAGCAGGCATGGAAGGATCTAGTGACTCTTCTTTCTTAAAGGAGCCTGGAGACAATGCCTACAAAATGCATGGAGTTTCCCAGAAGAAATACTTGCCAATCACTACATTTGCAATAAGAAATGGGTCCTACTGAGCACATGACCGTGTCTGGTCCACAGTCAGTGGTCGGTAATGGCAAGGAAAAGGGAGAGTCGCTGGTTTGAAGTGCCTCCCAGCAGCCACGCCCTGTGTCCAGGTGCTTCCCAGCATTGCCTCAGTCCTCCAAACCACCCAGCTTCCTTGAGTGGAAACCAGAGGTAAATAATTTGACCAGGATCTCATGGGTAATAGCAGGTGGAGCTGGGCTTCCCACCCAGGACACTCTGATTCCAGAATCCTTACTCCCTGGTGCGAGGCTTATGTCTCATGATGGATGTTGGTTACCTAGAGAATCTGAAAGCAGAGACTCTGCAGAGAGACCATTCTAGACTCTTGGGTATAATTCCAAAAATGCAGAATGAAGAGAGAACAAGGCAACATGGATGGGTGTTTTGCTTGTACCTCTCCTGGAGCCTTATTTTCATTCTGCTTGATCTCGCTAGTCCTCTAACCGCCCCCCCCCCCCGCCCCGCCTTCATTGAAACCCCTCTGTGTTTGGCTCAGTCCTCTGCCAATGGCTCAATCCATTCTTCTTGGATGGATGCAGACTGTGCAGTTTCACCCATGTCTTCCCAGACCACCTCGCTTTAACTTCCCTCATATTAATGGAAACCCTTCCCTAATCTCTCAGAGTGTCCTCTGCCATAGGCCAGGAGGACTGTATCCCGTTTCCCTGCGGAACCCACCCATTCTTTGGGTTCTGTCCAGGTTAACAGGTTTAAAGATGATGAAATCCTGGTTCAGGCACGGCATGGTCAGTCCTAGGACCCTGGAACCAAAAGAGCTGGAGAGATGGCACCCTCCCACGTCTTCTATGTAAGGAAACCGTATTCCGGGGGGGGGGGGGGTCACACAGGAAATCTTCATTTTTTAGGGTATTTAGATGGGCCTCTGACTCCTTGAAACTAAGTCTCTACTTCCAAAGAGGGTCATCAGTTTTGGAAAGTGACTTGGTCTTTGCAAGTGTGAGACAGTAAACAGATCCAAGATGAGAGGGTAGGAATCAGAAGAGAAAGTCTCTTGATAGCTATCTCCCTCCCACCTCCGCTATCAAGCAGGGATGCTCGCTTCAGCTGGAAGGTCATTCACGGAGGAGGAGAAACGAGTGGAAATTCCCACTCTGAGGCAGCTTTGGAAGTTCCCGGATCCCATGGCAAATAATGCGTTTGGCTGGAGCTCGCATTCCAGATGCTGGGCCTGGAGCCAGGGCCATCTCACGTGGGGCTGTGCTGGGAACGTCCCAGTGCAGGATCTGGGTTGGGTCCCTGCTCAGGAGCATGTGAGGGAAAGGCCCAAAAAAGGGCATTGAGGGAGGCAGGGTCAAGGTTTGGCAGCTCCCTGAAAAATACAGTCCCCCGGGCTCCTGCCCGTCCACTCAAAGGAATGGAAAAGTTCTTCTTGGTGAATAATCTCTTTTCCTTCCTTCCGGTGGGCTGGCTCCCCACAGGCAACATCCGCGTGGACCTTTGTCATCACCCCAGCCTCCCACTCACTGTCAGGGGTGACAGAAAGAGGAACTAAGACTGAGCTTTCTAGAAATATCAGAAGCCAGCACCTAGCCCCCTGCCTCGGCTCTCTTCTGCAGGTCCCTTGCTTCCCCCTCCCCGTCTAGCACGATGCCCCCTTGCCTGTGTTTGCTGTACCCTCCCCCCCCTCCCCGCCACTCAGGCCTTGAGTGAGACCTACAGTGGGCTCTGCACCAGTCAGGTCCTTCCTAGACACCTCCTCCAGGCCTCCTTCCAGGTTAGCTCTTAGCTCCAGGGAGACCAGAGCTGATTTTCCTGGGACCCCAACTCTGTGACCCCTGCCCTTTCAAAGACTAGAAACATGTTCGTTCGCTCTTTCTTTCTCTTTCTTTCTTTCTTTCTTTCTTTCTTTCTTTCTTTCTTTCTTTCTTTCTTTCTTTCTTTCTTTCTCCCATTCTTTATTCTGGTACAGAATGTCAGAGAAGCACAGGACCTTAGAGATCATCTCCCTGTTTCCTTGCTGAGGAAAGCGAGGCCTTGAAAGAGGCAGTGGTGGGCCTGGGATGGCACGGAAGGCTGAGGCACAGGGCGTGTCCATTTCCGGGCTCTCAGGGCAGCACCCTTGTTCGTAGCCTGCACTGTCTCCCTAGCACAGCACTCATGCAGTTAGCACCAGGAAGGGGACTAGAGTAAGCCAACCAGACATGAAGCTTGTTTGCCAGAAGACATGATTAAGTATCCATGGGGAGTGGGCTGAGTTTAGTTCACCCCAAGCTTCCATCGGGTACACATTTCCTGGATGTCCTGGGATGGATCTGCCCCAGGTTTATTTGCATGCAGGAGTCAAGGATACTACCTGGGGGGCAGGGAGGGGCACATGGTGATGGTGGGAGGATCAGGGAGGTGGAGATAGCCTTTGGAAGACAGAGGAAAGATTCACCTGCAGTGACCTGGGTTGGTTGCGGGGAGGGAGTGGTGTCCCGGCTAAGCCAGGGGCTTGTCACTTAGACTCCCCTCTGGGCCAGCCCTCACGGAGCAGCACCGAGCCCAGCAGTGAGGGGCTGCCATGGGAGAGGGGGAGAGTGTAAGTGAACTATTGGGATAATTGCAGCGTGAGTCACCGTAGCCCCTCTGAAAGACTGTAACCAAGGGGAGCAGAGTAGGGAAGAAGTCACTTTCCTCACTTGGGGATCTCATTGCCCAAGGTGGCCTGAGCAGTGTTGGGGGGGCGCTGGGGATCACATTTGAGGTGCCCGTGTGAAGGTGCTGACCTGGGGGGTGGACCTTGGGGACACAGAGGTCATGAAACAGAGAAACATTTTACAACCTTTACGAATCTTTGGTTTAAGGGAGAGCCTAGAGACAAACAGCAATTGCAACTGGACAGATGTGGGGCTGTGAGTCCCTGCGAAGGGCTCTGGGAAGGGTACATGGTGGCGCCTTTAAGATGGGCACTCGGGTTGGCAGATTCTGAAGTTTGGGGATTGTTCGATAGGGCAGGGGCGCATTTTGGAGCAGACTTGCAGCCACTGCAAATTTAAAGCCCTTGCGCATCCCTTTGGGATTTAGTTTAAGTACCGATTCTGATCTCTGGTCTCGGGTGGGCCTGAGATCCTGCATTTCCAACCAGCTCCCAGGTGATGCTGATGATAGTGGGCTACGGTCCCGCTAGAACAACCTTAAAAGGGCCGAGTGTGGGATATGCTCGTCAGGTATGGGGAACAGTGAGCAGTTCATGCTGTCCAGACCAGGGTTCTTATCCAGGGCTCTTGGCTAGGCTTCGAGAACCATCTGGAATTGTCTTCCACATTTATGTGATTGTGTATTTCTCTAGAGGGAGAGACCATAGCTTCCATCAGATTAGCAAAGGCATCCGTGACCTCCAAATAATTAAGTACCACAGAACCTACCAGAAATAGAGAGTTCGGGGTCTTCACCCCAGACCCGCCGAATCACAATCTGTAATTTTACGATGTAAAGCTATATATTTTTTCCTAAGCTGTCCCTCCCACCCCTCCCAGCCCGTGTTTGGGCAACCCGCGGCTAAAGCGTAGGGTACACGAAGCAGGGGCCGTGCTGGCCAGGCTGGGTGGGCCCAGCGGAATAAGGCACAGATAGAAAAGAGGAAAGAAACAAGAGGAGAAAGGGTGAGAGAAAGGGAGGAAGAAGATGCCACCTGGACCTGTGAAAAGAGCCCCGAGCGGTGTCAGAGTTGAGGGCCAGAGGCCTGGCTCTGCCTCTGTCTGGCTGTGCGGCCTTGCACAAGTCACTTGACCCCTCTGGGCCTCTTCTGTAAAGTTGATTAGTAAGACAGCTGTTCCCAACGTTGTCATGAGACTTGCATGAAATCATAAGCCAAGGGTGCTTTGTAAGCTCCGTGTAAAGAGCTGTGTCACTCTAAGGACCTGAGCAAACGACAGCGGGCAGGCAGCCTTGGGCGCCCGTGCCCGTCCCCGGCGGCAGGTGCACGTGCTTCTGCCTTCACGTCCGGCTGTGAAAGCCCACTGCGCATGCGTATTATAATGCCGTGAGGTTTCGATTTCCTAAGCTCTTTCTCATCCTTGTTCTCTTGTCTGCCAGGACAGAGAGAGAGCCTTGGGCGGCTGACAAAAAACCAGGAGGGGGGAACAGCCCCAGTCATGTTAAAGCCTCCGCTCCTCACACAGCCAGCTCTCACTGGAAGCTCACGTTCTGACAGGCCCCCGTCTGCCCTCAAAGCTCGTGTGGCTCTCTCGGCCTCCCTCTCTGCTTCCAGAGCTTTCTGTGCCCCACCCCACCTCGAGGCTCTTGCCTTGCTGGATCCCAGCCCCCGCTACAGTGTCTTTCATGCAGTGGGTTCTCAGTCAACACCATTTGAACCTATAACCAGTCCAGGAATCTCCGATCGTTTCCCCCGGATACCTGAATTACAGGACGGTTTCGAATCAGACAGGGAAATGAGTAGAGAAACAAGACTGTTGGTTTCCCAAGTTCCCCACTGCTTTTATTTGGGGAAGAGGTAGTGGCAGGGTTGGGGTGACAGCGAAGAGGCACTAGCCAAGAGTGATTTTCAGGGGCCACGTGGATCCTTCTTTGGGGACCAACTGCTTCTCTCTCAAGGTTGCAAAATGCTGCATCCTGAGAAGGGAAACTTCCCCTGCCACGAAAGCTCCTTGTTAGCTCATGGTTTCAGCTGGCACGCTGGGGCGGCCCCAGGTTGCCAAGCTCTGGCTCCATTCATAAGCTTCTTCTGCATTTACTGTAAGTCAGAGCCCGAGAAGAGTCTGAATGGGCACGCAGATGGTATTTGCCTGGGGAGGGGAGAAGAAGTTGAGGGGGACAGTTTCGCAAAGCACGCACATTTTTTTCTGACTTAAATGCGAGGATTTAAAACAAAGCGTTACCAGATCTTTCAACTTTGCAACTTGTATATTGCTCAAAAAGATAGCCAAGGGGTCGAGAGACACTGTACAAGCACTGCTCTCCTTGGAGCTGTTGGAAACGGGGTGGGAATGGCAAGGGAGCAGGAGGCAGACACAGTCTCGGGCAAGGACTCTGGTTTGCGCGCTCACTCCTGCGTCCCCAGCATTAGTGCCTAGAGTTGGGTGCATCCACACCTATGGGATGAATGAACGAATTCGGGGAAAATCAGAGGTGCAGGGGCCATCGAGATTCCTCCCTGAAAATCCCTGCCTGGCTTAATTTAACCTGGGGAAAAGAAACTTGCCCGGGATTTCGGTGCATTCCCAAATCAGGGCAGACGAGCTGTGTGGATGCCTGGGTGTGCTGTGGGCGCCTGCTGTCCCAGAGTTCGACTTTTTCCAGTGAGACTGCCAGTGACTCTTTTCACTAGAGGAAACATTTCTTTGTTTAGAGAAACCTTCCTGAGGCCAGAGAGGTAGGCACTCATTGCCTTGTAGATAGGCACTCGTTGTCGTGGGGGAAGGGAGGAAAGAACGTTTGGTGGCCAAAGGGAAAGACTGCCCCTCCTAACACCCCTTTCTCTGCAGAGCTGGACATGGGGGAGAAAATGGGTTCATCTGCTTAAGGACCAAGGACCTCCTAAGGGGAGAGGAACCGAGGCCCCTTCTTTTGAGTCCAAAGTGAGTAGACACTCTCCATGTTGAGGCGGTCATCGTGCTTGAAGGGCATGGCCAAAGCTGCCAGCATAAATGGGAGGCGCTGTGACTTTGGGGGCCCGGGGTGGCAACGTGGCCAAGACTGGAGGGGGCCCTGTGAGAGCAAGGAAAAAGGACAGGCTTTGGGTGGCTTGGGGACAGTAACCCACAGTCTCCGGCAGTGCCGGAAGCAATGGCAGCCGAGAGCTCTGGCCGCCGTGCTTGAAATTTAGCAGCAGGATTTGGCAGCTGGAGTGAATGGGTCCCCAAGGTTCTTGGGAACTATGACCAAGTTGGGAGGGGACGCTTAAGCCCAGACTGCGAGATTTCCTCTTAATCTGGGCAATTTGGGGTTCTGGTGATTAACTGAACATAGTAAAGGAACTGAGAATGATTTGTACCCCAAGATGGCAAAAAGGACTATGTCAGCTACACACGCACATTTCTTCGCTGTAGACATCTCACTGTTCCAGCATCTCACATGCTCCCAACATTGTTAGAATATACTTATATCCCCGAGCTATGACACGCTTTGCCATGACACAATTCTGACTTCGTGACAAGGATTACCATTAGTTGTAAGTATTTACCGAACGCCTTCTAGAATGTCTGTGCAGTTAACGAGGAAAGATTTCCGAATTGCGGGCCAAGTGATTATAATTCCTGGCATGGGTTTTATGATTCATTAAATGCCGTGACTCTGACAAGAGCACTGCAATGTAGATGAGACCGGTATCATCGCCCCCATTTTACAGATGTGACACTGAGGCTCAGAGGTTGGCTTGCTCAGGGGCAAGGTTGCTGGGAAGCAACAGGGCTAGGACTGAAACCCAGGAGTTCCCACTCCAAGGCCAGTCTTCCACACGCCCTTCCAGTCCTTTCCTTCTGCTTATTGTCCTCTCCCTTCCCCCTAAAGCTCACGTCTGTCCACCATGTCCACGGAAGCCTTGGTAAGGAGGTGGTGGATCAAGGGAAGGTAAAGATGAGGGGGTGTGGAGGAACTAATAGGGAAGTCCTCCAACAGGCACTGGGTCCCTCTTCAAGTGAATTCATCACCACATCATTTCAGCCCCTGCGCTGTGGCTACTCTCTGGACTTTGTCATCTCCCTGAACTTCTGCATTTCATGGAGCTCAATTTAGTAATCCACTTCTTACCGCAGCCTACCACTTCCTTCCCCTTCAGCAACTCCCCACGCTTTGTGTCAGCTCCTCCAGGACCCTCTGCCCCTACCTGGCTTCCTTTCCTTCCCAGCTTGCTAATTCTCTCATTTTCAGGGGGTTCTGTCTCCCCATGGGCCAGCGCCACAACACGGGCCATCCGACGGCCCCCTAATTCTTGACGCTCGGACAGTCGGGCTGGCTGGAGTCTCGCTGTCCTGGATGCTTACGCCGGCCATGCTGTCACATGCGCTTCGTTCTCTCCGTCCTCCGAGCCCTGCGCAGGCACAGCACCCCTCACCGGGCCCTTGCGTCTCAGGCTCCAGGCTCAGGACACAAAATACCCCTTGGGGTAGCAGAGACTGTGCAGCAGTTAGAACTCCCTCCGTGTGCACGCCCCGTGCCCGCAGCAACCGTTCTCATGTTATCACCTCCCTTCTCTACTGCATAGAGGAAGAGCTTGTCCCTCTTGTCCAGGGGCACGGAGCCATCTACATCCTTAAACTCCTGCAGACTTTTCCAGAACCTGGCGTTCTCCACGAGCTCCATGCGATTCCTGGCTCTCTCTTCCTACTCTTCCCTTCCCTTCCCCCAATAAGCATGCTCAGGTCTTCATTGTTCCAAAAAACGTATTTCCCTTAACCCTACCCTCCCTCAAGCAATACCGTTCTCTTTCTTTCCTTCTTTTCCTGGGAAAAATTCTTTAAAAAAAAAAAAAAGGACCTTATTTGTTTATTTGAGAGCAAGAATGAAAGAGAGAGCGTGAGCAGGGGGAGGGGCAGAGGGAGAAGGAGAAGCGGACTCCCCAGTGAGCAGGGAGCCCCGATGCAGGACTATTCCCATGACTCTGGGATCACGACCTGAGCCGAAGGCAGACGCTTAACCCACTGAACCACCCAGGCGCCCCAACCTGAGAAATATTCTTGAATAACCAATCTCTATTTGTGGTCTCTATATTCTCACCTACAAAAAATTCCACAAGCGCTTGCCGCGTACTTTCTCCATCTGTCGCTCAGCTGAAACCCTTCCGTCTCATCAGGGACCTTCTTATCGCCTCCTGCAGAGAAGTCTCCACGCCTCTGATCCCGGGGGATCTCTGCTGACCGTGTTACCGCCATCTGCAGCCCCCTCTTCCAGGAAACGCTGCCCACCGTTGTGTCTGAGGCTCTGTTCTCTTCTCGTGTTACTCCTGCCGCTTCCTTGGACACTGTTCCCCGGTTCCTCTGCTCCGTGCATCCCTGGATACCACTCTTCACCAAGGGCTCATGCTTCTACTCCCACGCCTCACGCCGGTTTGCAAACTGGTGGCCCACAGCTTGGTTCTGTTTGCACAGTGATTAAAAAGTAGACAATGAATTGCTAACGTGTAAAATCGGGTGGTTTCTCACTTAGAATTTTGGGCATCTGGTTTGTCTTGGTAGCATTGCCTCTGGCAACACAGCCCACGTTCCCACGTGGCAACAACCCAGGAGAGCGGAGCGGGGGCTGTCCCTTCCGATGGAGCATTGGCTCCTGGCTTCACCGGAGATGCCGCGCCCCCCCACCCCCAGCTGCTGTTAACCTGTTACTGGCTTCTTCCGCTCACGTATCTTCTCTGCGTGGTCCCCGTGTTACCCTGGGTCTAGACTCTCTTTCCTCTGGACTCCCACATTTAAACTCTCATTGTCCAGTAAAACTCTGCGGGCAAGCTCTAGACTTGTATTTCTATCAACCTACTGGGCATTGACACCCGGGTGTCACTCACTTCCAACAAGGACATCCTTCCTTCTTCTATTTCCCCTTTCCCTTCCTCTCTTCCTTCCTTTCCTTCTTTCACCCAAGATGCATTAAGCCGCCATGACAGATGCGACCTCTCTACCTGAGAGGACTTTGGGGAATCAGTTTGATTGGAAGGTAAGGTATAGGACTGTGTTGGGGATGTGCTTGCATACGAGACACATTATTTTTCCTTTAGTTTATTCATTCGGGGTGGCTTTGGGCAGAGAGTCTATGGAGAATTTTGTTTTAAGTTTTTCTTTAACTTCCAGTTAGTTACCATACAGTGTGGTGTTAGTTTCAGGCGTACGATATAGTGATTCAACACTTCCATACATCACCCTGTGCTCATCGCGACAAGTGCGCTCCTTCATCCCCATCTCCTATTCCGCCCACCCCCTGCCCACCTCCCTTCTGGTGACCATAGGTTTGTTCTCTATATTTAAGAGTCTGTTTCTTGGTTTGCCTCTCTCTTTCTCTTTTGAGTCTATGGAGAATTTTTGAGGAGGGGTTTAAAAGTTCCCCAGATCATGCCTTGATGCTGTCGCTGGGTGCCTCTGCTGTCGGGTACCACGCTGAGTGTGAGGAGGGCAGATACATCCTGACCCCCAGGCCCCGGTCTCCTGCTACTCCCAGACCAGCCTCACCCACCAAGAATTCACCTGCCTGCTCACAGAGATGGCCAAGCTTGAAAGCAGACCTTTAGATTTCCCTCCTCACCGCCTGTCACATCTGTTTGGCCTCTAAGACCTGTCCATTGCAGTCAGGAGGCATCTTTGGTAAGCATTTCCTCTTCCTTGTCCCAAAGGACCCACCTTCGTGGGACCCACCTGTTCTATTTAATAGAATAATAAATTCTATTAAAACAATTGAATAGGATTTCCTGCCAAATAGAAGCTGTACCATTCGGTCCAATCTTTGTACTGATAGCAAATCGATCTATCCCAAGCCACCCATCTGGTCTGTCAAGAAGAGTTTCAGCAGCTCTCTGTGGTGACTTGATAGAGTCCAGCTCCTCTCCAGGGCCCTCAGGAGGCCCGGCCTGGCTGCAGCATACCTTCCAGACCACATCTCCCCACTCACTTCTTTCAGTTACTCCAGGCTGTAGTAACACCTAATGGCTCATTCTCCCAGAAGGCCTGGCACGCATGGTTTCCTCTGCCTGGAATGGTTGCTGGGCCTTCTCCAAGAAGTCTTTCCAGACTCCTTTTGACATGCAATCCTTTGTGTTCCCTTACAACGTTACACTTTTCTTTCTATGACAATGGATGCACCCTGTATTGTAAAGTTTCTTTATATGTTTATCTTCTGTACAATGCTGTAGTGAGGACAGGCAGGATCTATGTAATCTCTGACTTTCTCCCAGCAGCTAGGAGAGGGCCTGGCTTTCATTCATTCATTCACCATGCATTCATTCATCTACTTAACAAGCAGTAATTAAATGTCTAGTCTGTGCTAGATAGGAGCTCTGTACGAGGCACATGTTCCCTGAACACATGAACTGAGAGCCTGGGAGTGGCTAGCGCTCAGCTAATAAAGGAGTTAAAATCTGAAAAAGTCTGGCTTGTATGTTTTGAGTGTATTTTGACTGGATCTGAGCTGCACTGGGCATCACCCCAACAGAAACGTCCCACTGACTCAGTATACCTTGGCTGAGTGGTTAGCTCTTTGGGTCCTCAGTTGTAGAAGGGAAATGATAAAATTCTGAATCTCTGTGTAATGCCGAGGTTCCTTTGTTCCATCACTTCTTACTTCAAGGGCAGCTGGGGAGGAAGGGAGTATCTCAGTTCTGGAAATTCCCCATCGGATGGGCCATTCGGCTTCCTGCCCGCAGGTCAGAATTAGCATAATTTCACCTCATACCCATAGCAACCCCGCAGGAAGAGCAGGTCAGGGACAAGCATGTCTTCACAGAGAGAGGTCAAATGACCTGCCCAAGGTCAAACGCAAGAAGGTACTGGAGCAAGGTTGGAAGGAAGCAGGTCTTCTGCGTCTGCGTTCTGAGCCGGGTTGCGCTCTCCGGCGCTGCTTTGCCGGGCGTCCTGGCAAGAAAGTGGGTCCGGACACCCAGATTAGACACCCCCTGTGGCCTACGGTAGGCTCTGCTCTCCCATCTCGGCCCAAACCGCATCCTCCTCATTCCAGTTTCTCGGATGTGTTTTGCAATGTCATTCTTCTTCTCTTCCTCGCTCTGGGCCAAACATCAAGATCCTGGTTCCCTTTCTAGTCATCAGCTTCTGCTGCTTGGTTTTCCTTCCAGTGGTTTTTACTAGTTCTCCATTTCTCTTTCTCTCTCATTTCATTTTTGTCTCCTTGGGACTTGTCATCCTAACGGACAGTTTCCATTACATTAGACATCCCATTTTGGAGGATGACATAAGTTTTTCCAGGAGCGCTATGAGTTTGTAAGCCTTCTAAGAAAAAGAAAGTCATAAAAACCCCTCTCTCTTCCATTATTTGCATCTGGCAAAACAAACAGGACTCGCACCTGGCGGGGGCCTGCTGGCCTCTTAGCCAGGCCTGCGGGGAAATCAAAAGGCCCTCTGACTCTAGACTCTTTTCTCCAAGCCAACCGGAGCTCAGAGCTGCTAACACCCTGAAAGTTTCTGGGGCCACCCTGCCTCCGGTGGGTGCAGCCACAGGTAAGAGGGCTGTTTGATGCGAGCATTGCAGCTCTGGGTTGAGAATAGAAGGGCATCTTTGGCACCTCCTCCCCGTCTTGTGGACCGAGGCTCCTGGAGCCTGAAGGAAGCAGCGTCTTACTCAAAGTCACACAGCAAATTAGTGACCACTAATCTGGGCTGCCACCCAGGTCTCTGATTCCTCTCCTGGGAAGGAGTCTTTCCTCTCCCACAAGGTTCTCGGAGCAGCAGGGGACCTCTCGCAAGTGAGCTGCAAACTGGATTCTGGATAAATCTCTCACAGCCACTTACCTCATGCCTTTAAACTTGAAGAAGTTGCCTGGAGGGGGGTGGTCATATCTCTGGGTCACATGCTGGTCACAGAGCTCTTTACCCTCATGGTTTTGGTCACCTGAAGCATTGGTGAGGGAAACTGAGGCATGGCCATGTTAACCGTTGGCCAGCCACATGCCTGTCCCCAAACTGTAGAGCCACCCGCCCGTGTCACAGAGTGGGGAATGCTCCGAGGCCAGCAGATGGGCCATTCCAGAGAAGAGCCGTCCTCAAGGCTGCCTCTCCCATTACTATGGTGGCGGTATGCGGCACCTACCAGCTGGTCAAACCTGTTTGCCTGTCGCCTCTCATTTCCCAGGTCCACACCGGCCTGGGGTGACAGGCACTCTGTGTTCCCCTTTGCCAGGTGAGAACTCAAGGTTCAGAGAAGCTAAACACCTCAGATAGGGCCATGTAGCTAGAACCCGACAGAGCCAAAGCTCCGAATCTGGGGTTTTCTGCTCTCCTGCTCTCACGCACAAATTCATAGTAATAAAGCTGATGTGTCGTAAGCATCTTCCACAGCCTTGCTTCCTCAGATCCCCCCAGCAAGCTGGGGAAGTCACCCTCACTGACGGTCACTGGTTAAGTAGCCGAAGTGGGCCAGACGTTCAGGGCACGTCCCGCGGCCTGGCCTTGCCCAGGCCCCCAGGCCCCGCAGAAATCCCCAGCTGTGTCCCCCGGGAGCCCTCCAGGCCGACAGGCCAGGCCAGGACTGCCTGACCAGAGGTCTCTCTCTCCATCTGCTGACTCCAGCTGGGCCTCCCGGAGAGAAGGAAAGGCTTTCTGTCGGAGCAGACTGGGGTTTCCTGTCAGCCTCACCTCTTTAGGAATCCCACTCTCCCTAGAGGGAAGCTTAAGCCAGGAGTAGGTAAGCGGTGTTGACTGGACAGCGGTGCTCTTAGAAGAAGACTGCATTCACCCATGCACGCATGCACTCACTCATTCCCTCATCCCTGCATCCTTTAACAAGGCTCTATCAGAGATCTAGTCTGCGAAAGGCACGATGAGCTGTTTGGAGGTCTTGGGATTGGTAGAGCATGGCACGTGACTTCGGGGAGTTGATTTTGGTTCAGCAGGTTGCATAAAAAACTGTCAGTAGTCCTGGGCTCTTCTACCTATAGAATTGTCCCCGTCCAGCCCCCTCCTTGACATCTTCTTCTTCGGGTTCTTAAAATGCTTTTCCTGGTACAGCAAGGCTCCTGGCTGGGCTCTCACCCACCCTCCACCCCAATGCCGAAAGACTGAGATGCCAATCCGATTGTGTCTCTTCCATGCTGAGAATCCCTCGATGGCCCCCTGTGTCCTCAGGATAAAGTCCAAGCCCCTTAGCATGCCTATCTGGAACTTGGTCATGGCTTGGTCCCTTCGTCTCTCTCTAGCTTCAACTGCCCTTTCAGGCTTCAGGCACCCTGGCTCCAGAAAGGCCAAATTGGTTTGTAGGGACTTCCCCCCACTCCCTCCACCAAGATCACACTTCTGGGTCTTTGCACAAGCCGTTTCCTTTTTCCAGAGGATCTTACCCTTCTTCACCAGCCAACTTCTACTCATCCTGCAAAACCCAGCTCAGAGGCCCTTTCCTCCTGGAAGCCAAGGCTAGAAAAGATGCCCTTATTCTACATTTCTACAGCATCGGTGTTCACCCCAAACAAGTGTTTATCTATTCTATTGGTCTTGCTTGTCTCTCCCCTCTCCCATTTATTTGGGGGCTCCTGGTTCTCCATGCCTGGACCAAGACAGTGCTTAATAATGTTTGACCGAATGAATACAAGGGAAATTCCAAAGAGAGAAACTTATTTATCCTCCAGCTCCAAAGCAGCTTGCAAAATGCAGCCAACTTGGTCCACCCTCGAGGGTGTCTGGAGCTCAGAAGGAAGGAATGTGTCTGGAGAACAAAAGGGTCACTTTCAAGCCCACAGATCCGGCAAGAAGAAGGAGCAGCTGTTAATCATTGTAACTGGGAAAGTCCACACACTTTCCTGTGGCTTAACGCTGCAACAGAGGTCCTTGGACAGATTTCAAGAGGAAAATAACAAGCTGTTTGACCTTTCCCTCTTGCTAGCCAGAATTTTTCTCTCTCTGCTCCATGGCCAGGGTTTCAATCGAGGATCATTCTGCCCTTCCCACTCCAGGGCAAACTGAAGGCTGGAGCTTGCAGAACTAGCCTTGTGCACAGACGTCTTGCTGGCCCCGGGAACTGGGATCCGTGTACTTGCCATCTTTCAAGTGTCTTGGAATCCAGAGAGAGCCACTGAGCTCCTCAACTTCCTCATTGCCGCCCTGCCATTCCTCCTCATTGCAGAACAGCGCGGTAGAGGGAGTGACAGTTATTAGCAGGCTTACCATTTCCAAGGAAATTAGAAGAGGTGGGATATGTCTGCTGGATGCTTTACATCTTAATTCATGAAAATAATCAGAACATCCCATGGGATAGATACTGGGTCTTCAACGACTCATTAAACAGGGGTACTTCCTGCCTTGGTGAAGTTTACCTCTAATTCTCTTGGCAGATGTAAAAACTGATCTGGGGAGGAAAAGAGACTTGGTCAAGGTCATACAATCAGCTCAAATCAGAACTGAAATTAGAATCTAGGGCTTCTGACTCTTGTGTGGTCTTCCTATGGCACAATCTTGAGAAGTGACAGCCTGTGACCTCACCATCTAGCCGTCTGACACTGTGCGGACCTGTCTGGGCACATCGTCCTGACTCAGACATGTCACATGTGCACCAGAAGTGACTGGCTAGTGTAACCCAGAGGCCCACGTGCGCCTTGGCCTGCCTCCAGCTAGCGCCCGTCTCACCTGCCCGCTGAACCCAGACCTCACCAGCCCACCTGTAACTCTGGAGATTTGGCCTGCTCGCCCCATATCCCTCTCCCCAGCTTCACCTCCCGGAGCCCAGACTTGGTGCTGGATGAGACCCCCTGTTCAGAAAAAGTTGGTCTTAGTCTTTGGCTTTTTGGTTTTTTTTTTTCCACATCCCTACATGAATGGGTACAAGATACCCTTGCAGCTGAGACTCATGTGAACACGATCAAACTTTGGGATCCAAGCACCTCATCCACCAGCGGGTCCCAAGGGCCTAGAATTCTCCTTGTTGGGGTGTGTCATTCAGCTAAAGCACATCCCCAGTTTTGGCATTCTCCCTTTGTGATTTTTCATAAGTCTTTGTAACACCGTTCTCTGAATATACCTAGTGGTTTTCTTTAAAATGACTCATTTTTTTTTTCTTAAATAGATGTGTTTGGAAAGGAAACATTTTATAACTGCTATAAATGTGAAACCAATATTTCTTGCTATAAATGCAATCAAAATAAACATTGTTTTTCAATTGGAACTGGATGCAATTGTCTGCCTGATGTTCGGAGCTCTGAGCTTACTCTCTCTTGTTGAAGAGAGGGAGACGGGCAGAGAGAAGGGGGAGGATGTGGTAAGTGCTGAGGCTTTCTTCTTGATTGGATCAAACAAATTAAAAGACAGCTGAAAGGGGAATGCCCTTCCCTGCTGGACATTTACTGCTGTTGAATGCCGTGGTCTAGGGGAACGGTGGGGTAGGGGGTCATGCCTGACACGGGTCTCACCCAGGCTAGTTAGCGGAGTGACTCTCACCCATGAACACAGTATGGGGCTCACGGAGCTGAGGCCGCGACAGCAAGGCCTACTGAGGACTCACACACCTTGGTGAGGGCACTTGGGGTAGAGTTAGCTGACCTGGGCCTCACCAGGGTGAATGGCCAGGCAGAGTGTGGGGACAAGTGGGCTGAGGGCAGGGCGTTCTTGGAGAGCCGAGGTGGTGATAATGGGTGATGGGGAAGCCCCAAGTGAGACTTGGCTCACTTCCCATCTGCCCAGCTGTGGCTCTGGGCAGACTCTGGGAGATCAGGGTGGGGGGAGCTGGCTGCTGTCCCCTAGAAGGGGACTTGGGGAAAGAAAAGCCTTGCCAAAGACCCTCTGTGTGGCTGGGCAGAGGTCCTCACAAGAACCTTGGGGAAAGGCCCCGGGACTGGAGGACTTCCTCTTATAAGGACAGAATAGCCCCTATTTGCTGTGCATTTCACAAAAGAGAAGGGAGACTTCCCAGAAAAACCACATGAGATGTGCTGACGGTGGGGCAGGGAGGTGAAGGAGGGCCACAGAGAGCAGTGGATAGAGGGAGGGTCCGCGTCCAGCGTCAGGAAGGGAGACGCCGGCACATACCAACGGGACCCCACTCGTCAGGCACAGAGGCGAGGATTGGACAAGCATTAGCTCCTTTGAACCTCACCGTTTAATCATTACTAGTTAACACAGGAAGAAATGGAGGCACAGAGAGGTTAAGCGCTGGCAAAGATCGCACAGCTGGGGAGAGGTAGAGCAGGGAGATGGGCGAGATCTTCTGCCTCCAAGTTGGGAGCATAGACCCGGCCTCATTCCCACATGGTCTGCCTTCCCTCGGAGAATAGCTGAACTGTGAGCTAGCGAGGCTGCTGCCTCTAATAGGTGTAAGTTCATGACCCGCTCTGCACACGCTTTTATGCATCTTACCTTAATTCTGTGAAGCAGCTCCTCTCTGCCATTCAGGGTCAGGGCGACAGAGGCTGTGAAGGTGGCGTTCGTGCACCGAGGTCCCTCTGGCCTCCTTCTCATTCTAACACGGATCCAGACCACCAGAGTACCTGCGATTGCTCCATCCAGTGCTCTGGGTGGGGAGAAGCCCCAAGAGACTGGGCACCTGGATGGCAGCTGGGAGGAGGGACCGTGTGGCTGGGTGGCCTCACCTCCAGCCACTGGGCAGCTCCACAAGCTGGGCTGGAAAAAGGCCAAAGCAGTGACCTGCCTTCAGGCTCAAAGGACAGGCTTATTCATGGGGATGATTCTGCCTTTTAGGGATGATAAACACACATGGGACTTTCCCAATTTCAGGGTCTAGGAGGAAATTCCAGACTTGCTCTTGAAGGCTGAGAAAACAGAGGGACTCTGGCCCTTTGGAAGTGGGGACAGCAGGGGAAGTGGGGGAGAGGTGGGGGGCATGCACAGAGGAATCAGGGTGTGGCTAGGATGCCTGGCCGACGCTTCTTTGGGAATCAGTGAGGAGAGGGCAGCAGGGCAGGAAACTTCAGGAAGCTTGCTGTCATGGCTGAACGTCAGTCCCTGGCTCTGTGGGGCCATGAGTGTGTGGCTAGGTCTGGCGGCCCTGGTGTTGCTTCACTTTCCTTCTCTCCTCCTGCAGAGAACCTAGCCAAGGATGTTTGTGAGAAATGACCTGAGAAGACAACGTCCTACTGCGCTGGTCCCATGACCTTCCCCGGGGGGAAACCCTTCCCATATTTCCATCTCCACAATGGCAGTGACCCATGTGCAGTGGCCTGCAAGCATCGTGCGGGCATTGGCGTCCAGGGTGCCCATTGTAGAAACAGCACATTGTCCTTTATTAAGATAGGGCCGTAAGAATGTTCACAGCAGCTCCTTTAGTTATAGGACAGGAAGCAGAGCCTGGGGCAGAATGTGTGTGTGTGTGTGTGTGTGTGTGTGTGTGTGTGTGTGTGTGTGACAGAGAGAGAGAGAGAGAGAGAACCATTCAAGCAGTTAGTAGGTGATGGAGGTAGACCCCACCCCGCTGCACCTGCTAGAGCTCCCCAGCAGTGGGTCTGGGGATACTGGGGATAGTGGGTATACTGGGTGACATACAGTGAAAATTCGGAGCTGGAGTTCTCAGGTTCTCAGTTCTCAGAGTCTGGGTGGGAAGCAGAGGGAGGGGAAGCTAGGCAGCCTGGGGAGCAGCTCCTGGGGGGCCAGGCCGTCCACAGGCCAGTCCAAAGGGAAGCCCCCTCCAGCAGGGACAGCTCCTGCATTGAGTAACTGAAAGGACTCTGGTGCAGAGGAGGGGCCAAGGCGCCCATTGGGAATGGTGGACAGACAACCCGTCAGCGCTATTTACACACACGGGGGGCTTTCCAGGGTGAGGGCTTGCACCCTACAGGGTGCACCCTACAGACTGAGGTAGGATGAGCTGGTATGGGTTCCTGGCACTTGATACATGGCTACGAGATGCAAAAATATGCAAGGAAAGAAAGAAACAATCACCATTTGCTTTTTTTTTTATTCCTCCCAATACCTGCAAGAAATCCATTTGCAGCCCCGGAGAAACGTTGACTGGTCGAGTGTCCGAGTCCGCACAGCTGGTGAGGGGCACATCCAGGGTCACGACGTTGTTCTTCCTGACCTGAAGTATGTCTCGGGGCGGCTGTCACCTTCCTGTGTGTGTGCGTGCATGTGTGTGGGGGAAAGGATAAGACAAACTCACTAATACCTGACCTCTGGGACAGGCTGTGAACAACGCGAGGGAGGTGCTATGTGTCCTGAAGGGGTCCCCTCATCCCACGTACGGTGGCCGCTGCAGAGAGAGATGGCGAGCCTAGGAAGGTATGCCCACTGCGGGAGGACGGAGGGTCACGCGTACCAAACACTGAAAAAATCTGCTTGGGCACCTCTCTCTTCCCCTAAGCCCTTGTCCAGACTGTCGGCGACCAGGGCGGGCCCTGGGACCCAGGCACATCCACTCTCGAAGTTTCCTCGAGTACCTGGTGCAGACTAGAGCTTCTCAACACCGAGCTGGTCTGAATCACAGATCAGAGCCAAGGCTTCAAGAGGAGAGAGTTGACCAGAAAGGGTATTGACTTTGACCATGTTCAGTGGGATGCATTTGGATTCATTGGTCATCACCTGAGTCTCTCCAAGACAGTGAGCACTGTGTTAGATGCAAGGATGGGGTGAAATATTAGATGAGGAATACAGAGAAGAGAGAAGAAGTACGATGAGAGGGTTGGGGATGAAAAGGAGAGAAGTGAGCGGGACTCGAGTCGATTGACCTGTGTCATCTGAGTTAAGGGCATTTCATTTAATCCTTGCAATGTTCATGTTCAGTGTGTTCTGCTATCGTTCTCGGTTTTACGGATTGAAACCTGATGGTCGGGAGCTTGAATGACTTGCCCGAGGTGATCAGGTAACATGAGGCACACCTGCGGTCTGCTCCCATGACTGCTTAACTACAACGTCTGTAGTTCGGTCCCCTCCTCCACTCTTTCTCCCAAGGCCTTCTGCACACATCCCTTCTCCAGAGCATTCTACAGAGCTGACTGTCCATTCCATTGTAGTGACAGGTACCTCAAAGCCACTGACGCATCGAGAGTAAGCCTTTCAATCTACACAGTATTGGAGATGGAGACCTGAGCGGGTAAAGGAAGTGGACTATGTCATTGGGAAAAGAAGTGTCGAGCGCCCTGTCTTATGGTTTGGTGGTTACGACCCAGCCTCAGAAATACGGCTTCAGTTCAAGTCCTCCTTTTTTTTTCCTTCTTCTTCTTGATTTGGTCATGCAAGTAGTAAGGCTATATATAGCAGCCTTGAATACGACACACGCATCTATTCATTGGTTTTTCCATGTCTCCAAGTCACCGGGTGTGGCTTGGTCTACTTAGTTCCAGAGGCCTGAAACTACTGGCAAGAGTCAGGTCAGAGGAGTAAATTTAACCTCAAACCAGATTATTGGGTCTGTGGGACGTAACCTCTTTTTACACTGATGATTCACGTATTGAGTCAAAGTTGGGGTTTGGGGCCTTCTAGAGCCAAGGAGCTTAGTTACTGTGTCTTCTCATCTCTTGGAGATGGTTCTGTTTTGATTGAGCTGGGTTTTACAAACTGCATGTAGAAAATTGAACACTTGACCTTCCTTCCTTCCTTCCTTCCTTCCTTCCTTCCTTCCTTCCTTCCTTTTATTTGAATGTGTGTTATGCTTTTGCCATTATCGTGATGAGCAAGGAAGACCCCCTGCCCTCAAGGTGCTGAGGGTCTGTGGACCCCCAAACCACTTGGCGTACCCCACATTATACCTACTGCAATGAGAGTTTGTATAGCACCCAGCATCCAGATTTGCCAAAGGAGGAAAACTTCAGTTTTGAATTTTCAGACCCTGGATACGGCCTTTGTGATGTAAGAGGGGCTTACTTTGGGATCTAGCTCTTTTCTGTTGAGCCAAGAAGCCTCAGGGGACCACCATATCCCTGCTAGAAACAGGTAGGCAGTCGGGACAGGTGTGTGTGTGTGTATGTGTGTGAATCAGGAAGGGGGGTGACCAATCTTCTTGAGCTGAAGCCCCCTGACGAAGAGAACATGCTAAGTCTCCTGGGACCCACCCTCCTGTTGTCAGATGGCTCTTCCCTCAGAGATGTTGTGAACTCAGGGCGTGGGGCTGTTGAGGATGTCGCCTTTAAGACAGTGGTGGCTGTGACTGCCTTTGTAGGCCTTATGGCACCTCCAGGCTCTTTTTACACAAGAAAAGAACACGATGTTAAACCACAAAGGATTTTCTTTTTTTTTTTTAATATTTTTTTTTATTTATTCGACAGAGATAGAGACAGCCAGCGAGAGAGGGAACACAAGCAGGGGGAGTGGGAGAGGAAGAAGCAGACTCATAGCGGAGGAGCCTGATGTGGGGCTCGATCCCATAACGCCGGGATCACGCCCTGAGCCGAAGGCAGACGCTTAACCGCTGTACCACCCAGGCGCCCCCACAAAGGATTTTCTAATAAAGTGGTTGAAGGAAAAAAAAAAAAAAAAGGTGACCGGGCTTCAGAAGGGACAGAGGCCAATCTCTTTTAGTTGGAGCTCCAAGAGCAGAAGAATTTCCTGATTTCTTGTCTCGGTTTTTAAGGCCACCTTTGCGGCTGTCTGGCCTATGGTATGTGCCAGCTGTTCGATGCTGTGATTTCAGAGCTGGACAGAGACCATCCCTTTCTGACCCCCTGTTCTCTCCCTGCCAGAGTCAGAAACACACAGTTCTGGAGAAAGGGCAGTTCACCAGTAACTAAGAGAACCGTGAATGGTTAACAGAGGGGGAGCCCAGTCCACACCATGAGGGTGATGAGGGAGATTAATTTCTTCTCAACAATAACTGTTCTCCCCACTGGTTCCCAACTCAGCCAGTACCCACACCAGGCAAGAGTAGAGGGAAGGGGACCCTCTCCTTCGTTGGGCTTTTGATGTGAGTATTCTGTGCACGTGTGTGCACGTGTGCGTTGGAGGTGGAAAGAGCTACCACGCTAGTGTGCCACTAGAATCCCAAAGAAGACAGAGAAGCAAGAGTCACTAGGAGGCCAGTTCTTTCCGTGGGCAGGTACTGGCTTTCAAGTACGGCTGCCAGTTGAGAGAAATTTCTGGACCCACACAAAATTTCCCACACCCTAAAATGGGTATATTATTATTTGCTTTCACTTAACCACAACCTCCCCACTGCCCCAGGCCTTGGTCTCTGACTTGGAATGACAGACAGGATGACGGATATGAAAATAAAGATGAATCATCCTCAAGTTTTGCTGTTTTGATAGATAAAATATCTGGTGTGCGCGCAAGCGCCGATCCGTGACTCTGTTTTCAACCAACTCATCAGAGTGCTCTGAGCTCGCATTCCAGAAATTAACTTATCTCTCCACAAGAAAGGACATGTTACCATGAGAGTCTATAAGGGCTGTGCTTAGACGTCAATGTTCCATGCGACAGAAAGGAATGAGAAAGGGGGTTGACCGGGAGACGGTGCGATAGAAAATATCACTGCTACCATTGACTTTTATATAACTCTCTGAGCCAGACGGATGCTCTGACATCCTATGCTCCAGGCCTGACCCCTTTCATGAAACTCCAAGTTTCCAGAATGACCTGAAGGCTTTCTAAAAATGCAGATTTCTGGGATCTTCGCCAAGATCCATTAGATACATGGCAGCAGGGACAGCAAATTTTGTACCAGCCACCCCACCGTTCCAACGGCTGAACAAGATAATGGTCCATTTCTCAAGTCACAATCCAGTATGGGTCAGTAGGGGTGGAGTTCTCTATTTCTCTTGGTTATTCCAGGACCCCAGACTCCCCCATCTAGGGCTCTACCATCCCTTGTAGCCTCAGAGACCACAAATGAGGGAATGAGTGGGGGTGTGGAGAAGGCACACCTGCTCTTAATTGCTGCAGCAAAGAGGTGACCATGTTACTTCCGTTCACCTCCCATTCGTGAGAACTAGCTCCACATCTCCATGCTTGGCCCAGGGAAATAGAGTCTAATGCCCAGAAGGGAAAGGGAACTTGGTGACGAGTTGGCCAGTCTCAGCCATTATCTGGGATGGGGACATACGTATTACTTATTACAAGCATCCTTGGCAACTCTAACAAAGATGGCGTGGAGCCCATTTTCTTGAGAAACACTTATCCACAGACACCTTTGTGGGTAATAGCAAGTGGGTGCTAATCCACTTTCAGATTGTGGAGACTGGCTCGTAGTGGGAGAAATGTAAATACACAAAGCAAACATCCAGAGTGAGCCAGGGTTTCCAGGATGGTGGCTCTTGTCTGCCACCATAGCTCCCGAGCGTTGGCTCGAGCCCACAGTTCCAGATTTCAGGGACTGAAGGAGTCCATACATCTCCCTGGGACTTGCGTTCTTCAGCTATAAAGTGGGAATGTGAACACATGACATCAGATAAGTCAGTTGAAGCGCCTACTACGTAACCCGTCGTGCAGTAGGTATACAATAAATGTGACAAGTACTTAGCAGAGGGTGGTCAAAGGGTTACAAACTTCCAGTTCCAACATATATACGTTATGGGGTTGCAACGGACCACATGGACACTATTGTTAACAATACTGTATTGTGCCTTTCAAAGTTGCTAAGAGAGTAGATATTACAAGTTCTCATCACAAGAAAAAGCAAGTGTAACTATGTGAGGGGATGGGTGTTGCGTGGAGTCACCGTGGCAACCATTTTGTGATATATACACATATCAGATCGTTATGTTACACCTTAAACTATATAAGGTTATATGTCAGTTGTATCTCAGTAAAACTGGGAAAAAATTATAGTGAAAATGAGGATTTTAAAAAACTTGTATCTACCACTGTGAGCTTGATAGTTTCCCAATACTTAAAGACTTCGCTGATGAGACTGGTGGTGAGATCAGTGAATTTAATTTTTGACACTATGTAATAAAATCTGTCAACATTTGCAATGTCTGCATAATTCCATAAAGCGATACTTTCCAAATGACCAATGTTTAAAGTTTTCTTTTTTCTTAATTTGGTGAATGCTTTGATCACAATTCAGCATATTTATGAAAGAAGGTTTAGTCTACTTTAAACTAATGAGCAGATTTTATTTATTTTACTGGAAAGTGTCAGAATGAAAAATAAACAAACAATCAAAGTTCTGGACCCAAATAAGCAAATACAGAAAGGATTGATATGGGCCGTAGGAGCCAGATCAGATCCTCCTGGCTGTTTTGTTATGATGCTAAATTGATTCAGTGCCACATAGCACATGAGCAGTTTTTGGAAGACCAATCTTAAAATGATTGCATGCTACTTTTCCAAAATACAACAAAACAAAACAAAACAAAAAACCCAATAAAAAATGTTTCGTGGATATAATTCTGGCCATCTGTTCACAAAGGAAATGGGATCATTTTAAGTGAATTTTTAATTTTAACATAATATTTCTTAAAAGGGACTGTTAATTGGGCAGATATCCAAAGAGTGTCTGAATTTCTTACGCTTTCTTAAAATTAAAAATTCTTTTTGTAGTTTTTGACTTTCTTTTATTTTTTAATGTTTTAGAGCTGTTAACACTGAGCTTTGCAGCCAAGCGGACCCAGGTTCAAATCCTCAAGCTACAGCCTACCAGCCCTGGGGAAGAGCAGAAAGTCTACTTAACTTTTCTCGACCTTCATTTTCTTATTTTTACAGTGGAAATTGACAACAGTATCTCCATGATGTGATTTTGAGGATTAAATGAAGTACGTTTTTATAAAGCACTTAGCATTATGCCTGACCCCTAGGAAGTACTCAGTGAATGTTTGCTGTTATTTTATATACCACCATCAACTTTGCTGACAGATAACCAGTAATCATCTATCCTGATTGTTATCTGAAAGAAGATCGCTTTGATCATGAAGGCCATGCTAGTAGCAAAATAGCATAAAAAGAGTAAAGGAGCTTCAGAATAACCAACAAAATACTGTATAAACTGTGTTCAACATAGGGAAGCTTCTATTTCTATGATAGGGACTAAGCAAATCTCAAAGACCAAGACAGTCAATAGTCAATGTACATTATAATTAGAACTTACCATCTCTTATTCCACGTGTAAAATACTCCCTATCCATTAATTTCTCAATGATTAATTTGCATTATGTAATCTACAGAAGAAGTTTTCCATACTTCAAATGTATTTTCCAATATATAGAAATCATTTTCTCCCCGATCTATTTAGGTAAAATTGACAAATACAGGTAGAAGAAATTAAAAAAAAAATGTATGTAGCAGAGGGCTGGGCTTCTAAGGTTCTAGGAGAATGATGAAATTCATAGTCCAGGAATAGAGTTGACCCTTCTTATTCAAAGGGTGACCTACAGACCCGCAACATTTTCATCACCTGGAGTTACTAGAAATGCACTCTCAGGCCCTACCTATGATCCACTGACTCAGAATCTCCAAGTTCGCAAGACCCACGGGCTGTTCCGCCATTTGACGAGATACGCACACAAAGAGAGATCACCTCTGGCCTCTTTGGCCTGAGTCCCTGCATTTGAGGAAGATAAGGTAAGAGTGGGGTGTGAGGGGTGGGGGCAGCACAGATGGCCTGGAGGAGAGCAGATGGTGACCATCCTGCTGGGAAGTTGTGATTTGCATGACCTCACAGACCTATTGGGCTATCCTTGACCTGCCAACTGAGAGTGCCATTTTAGAGCGATCTTTCTCTATGTCCTTCACCCAGGTGTTTGGTCCATATCTTGCTGAGACCCCTCTTTTATTATTTCTTAGAAAAGGTGTCTCTTCTGTGTTTGAGGTTGAAGGATGACCAAGGACAGACATGGGCCCCTAGAAAAGTTGGACACGGACTGAGTGTTGGGGATTTTGCATCCTAACTGATGATGCCAGGGCTCCAGAGAAAATTGTGGCTCAAAATAGTTATTATGGAAGGGTGCAGATATGTTAACTGATAAAAGATTGAGAACAGATTGGACAAGATGCTGAAATAATGGAGGGGAAACCCCAAAGTATATGTCCTTTGAATTGTGTGTGAAGAAGTCATAGCCCTCTCCCACGGGGCTGGAAGACAGCAGAAGTAAGCAATCACAATAATAATAAATTTAAGATCTCTGTCTCTCCCAAGTTATCTCAATGCTGATAACCAAAATAAAAACAAACAAAATAGCAACCTTTGATTTGTACAGAGCTATATAATTATTTAGCAAATATTTTATATTAATTTACTTTTGCAAATATTTATTGAACATATATCGTGTATCAGAAACTGGGCCAGGTACCAGGATTACAACGGTGAACAAACCACACATGGCACATCTCTATGGAATTTGCACTGAAGTGGGTTTACGCCGTAGTGGTTTTGCCTAAGTTTTATTGAGCGTATATTGTGTGCCAGTCACTGGGCTAGGCACAGTAGGCCCCTAAGGAATCCTCATAACAATTCTCTGAGCTTGGCACATTTATTATCTCTTTTACCCAGATAGGGTTGATAGGAGTACCCAAGACTCAAAAGTTCAGGTGACTTTCCCAAAGGGATTTAAATCGTTGTCAGTGGGCCAATGAAGAACCCAAGTTTTTTTTTCTTTTATAATAATTATTTTTTATTATGTTATGTTAGTTGCCATACAGTACATCCTTAGTTTTTGATGTAGCATTCCATAATTCATTACTTGCGTATAACACCCAGTGCTCCATGCAATATGTGCCCTCCTTAATACCCATCACCAGCCCAGCCCAATCTCCCACCCCCCTCCCCTCTGAAGCCCTCAGTTTGTTTCCCAGAGTCCATAGTCTCTTGTGGTTCATTCCCCCTTCTGTTTACCCCCCTTCATTCTTCCCTTCCTTCTCCTACCGATCTCCCTGCTATTTCTTATGTTCCATAAATGAGTGAATCCATATGATAATTGTCTTTCTCTGCTTGACTTATTTCACTTAGCATAATCTCCTCCAGTCCCATCCATGTTGCTGCAAATGTTGGGTAATCTTTCTGATGGCTGAGTAATATTCCATTGTATACATGGGCCACGAGTTCTTAACTGTCAGATGCTCATCTGTTATGAGCTTGATCTGTACCTATTCTGTCAATTACAGTGGCCCCGAGCCTTGAAGACTGAGTAGGGCTTGGGAGGCAGAGAAGAGCATTCCAGGAACTGGAGCTTGAGTAAGTGGGTGAAGGTAATGAAATGACAGTACCCCATGGGGATGGGGATCATTTCTGGAATTAGGAGCCGAGGCCTCTAGGTGAAGTCTGCCTTTCAGAAATGACAGACATTGCCCAGGGCGGCTAGAGCACACCATCTGCAGGCACCATGGCCGGAAAGGTGGGATTGGTCCAGACTGGGGAGAGATTTGGATGCCACTCCAAGAAGCTGGTCCTTTCTCCATTAGGCAACAGGGAACCATGAACACATGAAGGGGTGAGGAGGCCAGAGTGCTACAGAAGGACGATCACTCCCACAGGGAGATGGAATATATTTTGGCACAGTGTGGAAGGGCTGGTGAGCAGTGCAAGAAGATGAAAAACTGGTTAGAAAGCCATTGCCATACCCACTCCCGGCCTCCCCGCCCCGTCGGATAGTGAGCTAACCACTTCGTCCACGCTGTCCTGTACATGTGCATGCCCAGGAAACCTGTCGAGATGCAGATTCTGATTGGACGGGTCTGGGATGCGACATGAGATTGCATTTCTGACAAGGCCCCCGGTGAGGCAGATGCTGCTCCTTTGGGGACCATACCACATGTAGCAAGATGCAGTAAGTGGTGACAACATAGGTAGGGACACAGAGCCCCTACTAGCTGTCTGTGATTTTGCTGGGCCCTCTGCACTCCGTGTTCGTCCAGGTGGTTAGTAACCAAGAGGCAGTTAGGACTGTTACTCCTATCTCACTATAAAGGAACTGGACCTCCGAGGCTTAGGCAACTTGTGTTAAGTCACATAGACACTTTAACCCAGTCTCTCTGCAACAGAACAAGGGAAATGCAGACAGAGAGCCTATAAACTTCTTATTAAATTTACGTTCTTTCTGCAGAACCCTTGTCACCACATATTAACCACGAGAAAGATTCAATCATTACTCACATCCAGAAAAGGAAGGAAGAAGCAGTTTTCTCTTTTTATCTTGTGACCGAGAGGGATGCCTTTAAGGAGCGGGCCTGCATGATGGCAGGTGAAGATAGGGAAGTCTTCGAGATCGGTGAAGCAAGCGTCTTTAAAGACTAATATTTGATGCAGCATTTTGCTGCTGTGGGGAGGAAGCAGCCACGATGAGCCACAGTGGGTGGGCAAAAAGCCATTTGTTTCTCTGTGTAAAAGCTCCTGGCTGGGGACAAGCCTGGCAGGCAGCCGAGGAATGTCTCATTTCTACGGTGGGGGATTTCATGATGCAGAAAGCACTCCAGTTGTGTTAAATAATCTGTCATTGCAACATCCATGCCTGGGGTTTCCCGCTTCCTCTGGCCAGATCTGGAAAGCTAGTCAAAGGGTCACCGAAAGAGGCGATGGTTGGGGTCCGGACTGAAAAATTCCATAGGAACAACAAGAGGCAGAGGCTGAGGAGGGCTCCAACTGTCTCCCTCTGACCTCCAAAAGAGGCTCGCTGCCATTCTTTGTGCTGGCTTGACCAGGAAATAAGCCAAGGTGGATTCGAGCCACAGGGCAATGCTTGAGAGTTGACTTTCGGAGCCCAGTACCTGGGGAGGCAGGAAAGGCTGTTGTATGTGAACCACTAGTCCTTTATCAAGGTGTCCAAGCCTCACCCTGGACCTAGTGAGTCAAAATTTGGGGGTGAGGATGGATCTTTTTTTTTTAAGCTGTTTTTCCAGGTGATTTCTACACACTTTGAAATTTGAGAACTACTGAGACGCTATTAGCAAAATGGGGAACATGGATAATAGAAAGAAGAGACTATAGGCCCCCGGGTCAGAGAAACCCAGAGTTGTGCCCCATCCCTATAGCAACCAGCAGAGTGACTTTGCGTGAATCACTTGACCTTGCTGACTCTCATCTACAAATGGGTTTATGACGATCTCTGCAGAGGACTGTTGCAAAGGTCACCTAAGATATGGGGTCTGCAAATGCCTGCTTGTTGTCAGGGGCCCAATAAATACTTGTGGACTTAATTTCAGCATCTCCCAGGCCCCAGTCTTGTGTCTTGTTGAAATAGCCTCAGGGGCTCGTCTTCCTAGGACATTGGCAGTCGGTGGGTAGAAGAGCGTGGGGAGATGGGAGGAAACCAGACGATGTAGTAGGATTTATTTTCATTAGAGTTAGTGCTTTGCTTTAAGCTGCTTTGCTTTAAGATGGATGTGACCATCAGGGCCTCAGCAGCCTGGGACATGTGCTGACTCCAACAAGATGCATTTAAAAAAATGCATTTTAAAAAGACACAGGCTCAGTTTAAAAAAAAAAATAAGCAAATAAAAGGTTTGGGAAAGATATTGGCTTTGTGAGCCACAAATTTAGGTGCAAATTGGAGGACTGGATGGTCCCGGGTCATCCCACGGTGTGGCATAACTAACAGAAAAGGTGCCCTTGGGCTTCATTACAAGAGGTATGCGCTTTGAAATGAGGCAGTGAGAGATGCCTTTTTCTCTCCGCTGGTCCGAGCAGCTTGCGGACCTTCTCATGCTGTGGGTGGGGGGGGGGGGAGCAGGTCTTATCCCTAGAGGAGAGGAAACATGATGGTGAAGGAAGTCATGTGTTTGGGCAGCTGTTCAAGCAGTAGACTGGCTTAGCATAAATAACAAGGCGCAATGCGATGGATGTATGCAAGACCTGAAAGTACCGATTGGGGAAGTTGGGCTGAAGGAACAGAATTAGGGACAATGGGTGGAAACTGCCAAGACACAGACTTCAGTTCCTTCACGGAAGAACCCAATAATAGCAGCAATTGTTGAATTGTTCCACCGAGTGTGCCCGATGGTTTTATGTCATCAACCCTCTGACAACCTTGTCCACCAGGCATGCTTTTCTCCATTTCTCAGAGGAGGAGACAGGTTCAGAGAGAGGAAGGGACTTGGTGAAATCATGCAGATCAGAAGGGGGGTAGTCGAAGAGCTAAATCTCTAGACTCTGAAGAAAGACTCCATTTGTTCCACCGTGCTGGGCTGTTTGTCTGAGAAGCAGAGGGGCCGGAAGGAGGAATGAGTTGTCCTGGAAGGTAATGAGTTCCCTGTCCAAGGATTCCATGGAAGGGATTCAATGAAAGTTGATCCTAGGAGTTAAGATCTTAGACTCTGGAATCGTATGTCACCTTATAAGTAAGCCATTTGCTGAGGTTTTCTTTAGCTAGTCCATAGCCCTACTATATATAGTCTAAGTGCTTGTCATGGGACCCGGTACCCGTAGCGAGGGCCCAGCAAAAGACAGCTTTTCAACTGGGCTAGAGTCAGTTGTGATGGCCTTGAAGTTTCCCCCAGTCCTAAGAACACACAGGCAAGCCTTCCTTCTTCCGTTCTTGAGATTCCTTGGAACGAGCTTTGACTCTGAGTCTCTATGACCAGGTCCTTGCCAACTCCCAAGAGCTGACCTTTCAATCTTAAACTTGGTGTAGAAGGCTTCTATGCTGGGTTAAAGCCAGGATTACCCGTGGGCATGGAAGAGGAATACCCGTGGAAGTTGAAGGTGTCTTGCTTCTTGGAGCAGAAAGAGCACGACTTTGGGTTTGAATCTCGTGTCCTTCACTGCTTGATGAAGACCTTATGTAAGTCACTTAACAACTTAGGGCTCGGTTTGCAGATCACTGAATGGCCTTACCAACACCTAACGAAGCTATGCAGAATCTAGCAGGCCATGCATAGGCGTAGCACCGTGCATAGGCCAAGGAAGCCTTAAAAGACCCTAAGTTCTCACACCTGGCTAACCTTGAGATACCAAGCAAGCAGGAGGTGAAGGCTAAGGTAGGATCGTAAACACCAGCTGCAGCTGAAGATATGCTCGGACACGCACGGGGTCCTCTGGCAAAGACTTGGAGACTTACTGCTTCCAGGCATCTAAAGAAATCTTTGTCCAATCACTATTTAACAATCAAGCTAGGGGCGCCTGGGTGGCACAGCGGTTAAGCGTCTGCCTTCGGCTCAGGGCGTGATCCCGGCGTTACGGGATCGAGCCCCACATCAGGCTCCTCTGCTGGGAGCCTGCTTCTTCCTCTGCCACTCCCCCTGCTTGTGTTCCCTCTCTCGCTGGCTGTCTCTATCTCTGTCGAATAAATAAATAAAATCTTTAAAAAAAAAAAAACAATCAAGCTAACTGAGAAGAGATTTCAGCGGCCGTGCATAACAAAAACGCAGACTTCATAGAAGAATGTAAGGCATACATACGGGGTGGGGGGGGAGTCAATGTACACTATCCATGAGGAAGAGGCTCCACATCATTAGCCGTCAGGGAAATGCAAATCATCACCACAGTGATATAGCGCTCCATACACACGAGGATGGCGGTAATAAAAAAGACGGGCAATTCCAAGGGTTGGTGGGAACACGGAAAAATCGGAAGCCTCATGCGTGCTGGTGGGAAAAGGTAAAATGGTGCAACTGCTGTAGAAAGGAGAGTGGCAGTTTCCCAAAAAGTCAGATCTAGAGTCCCCCTGCCATTCCACTCTGGGCAGCTACCAAAGAAAATTCAGAACATACGTCCATACAAAAACTTGTACACAAATGTTCCTAGTCACATCATTCAAAAGAGCCAAAACGTAGAAATACCCCAAATGTTCATCAACTGCTGAAGGGATCAACGAAGTGTGGTACAGCCACACGTGGGGTCTCATTCAGCCATAAGAAGGAATGAAGTTGGGGCGCCTGGGTGGCACAGCGGTTAAAGCGTCTGCCTTCGGCTCAGGGCGTGATCCTGGCGTTATGGGATCGAGCCCCACATCAGGCTCCTCCACTATGAGCCTGCTTCTTCCTCTCCCACTCCCCCTGCTTGTGTTCCCTCTCTCGCTGGCTGTCTCTATCTCTGTCGAATAAATAAATAAATTCTTTAAAAAAAAGGGGGGGGGCGCCTGGGTGGCACAGCGGTTAAGCGTCTGCCTTCGGCTCAGGGCGTGATCCTGGCGATCTGGGATCGAGCCCCACATCAGGCTCCTCTGCTATGAGCCTGCTTCTTCCTCCCCAACTCCCCCTGCTTGTGTTCCCTCTCTCGCTGGCTGTCTCTATCTCTGTCAAATGAATAAATAAAATCTTAAAAAAAAAAAAAAAGAAGGAATGAAGTAGCACCACACACTACAACGTGGGTGACTCTGGAAAAACATTCCACTAAGCGAAAGACACCTATTACAAAATGCCACATGTTCCATGTGAAATGTCCAGAAGAGGTTAATCAGTCCAGACAGAAAGTAGATGTGTGGCTTCCAGGGGCTGGGGACAGGGACAGTGGCTGTTAATGGATATGGAGTTATTTTTTGGAGTCATGAAAATATTCTGGATTTAAATGGTGGTGATGGTTACACAACTTTGTGAATACACTAAAACCACTGCATAAAGGTGTATATTTGTGGTATGAATTACTTCTCAATTAAAAAAAAAAGTCATGAGATAATGTATGATAGATCCCTGAATATTACTTGTCACATAAGTGACATTCAATGAGCGTTTCCTTCCTTCCTTCCTCTCCCTTCCTTTCTTTTCTTTCTCTTTCTCTTTCTTTTTCTTTCTTTCTTTCTTTCTTTCTTTCTTTCTTTCTTTCTTTCTTTCTTTCTTTCTTTCTTTCTCTCTTTCCTTCTTTCCTTCTTTCCTTTCTTCTCCCACTGTATTCTCTAAGAGGTCAATTCGGACTGCTCGCCTCTGAGAGTCTCTGCCAGGTGACATCAGCCTTTTGGACGGAGAAGTCAAGCTCATAATCTCCATTTCCTGAAAGCTTGATAACTCTTTGGCCTCAGACTCACTTTCATGATTTACAGGCAAATCTCAGATCATCAGGACTGGAAATCATTCCAAGGCCCTGCAGATAGGGTCCGCCCGCCCCTCGGCGAGCCTGTCTGGAGGCACTGCGCCCAGGGATGGGAGGTGCCTGGGCCGGACCCACCACCAAGCTCCCACCTGGCCCCTGAGCTTCTAGAGTCAATTTTTTTTTTTTGTCTCTTTCCTCTTCTGCCTTCTTCCCTCTTCTGCCAGGACCCCTCGTGCCCCTGTCCAGAGGTGGGACAGGAGGTGAGATCAGGGCCAAGCAACACTAGAAGAGTAGTGAGGACTGTGTCTTTGAAGCTGTGTGTGTAGTGACCCAAAAGAAAAACAAGTGTTCCAGAAAATCCCCCAGCACCCCCCAGCTGATGGCTGAGGAAGTAAGGCTGCTACCCCACTGGGAACACACCCTTGGGCCCCACTGTTCAGCATCTCAGACCTCCAGGCCTCATCGGAAAGGGAAGGGCTGGAAACAAAGAGCTCATTTCTCGATGTAAGAAAGTGGAAAGGGAACTTGCTCCCCGAAACCACTTTTACTAGGGAGGCATTTCAGTTTCCATCGGTGGGTGTAAGGCTTGGGGGAGGTACCCAAGGGAAGGAACAAAGCAGGGGTGGAGGGAGGGACTCAGTTCAGAGGATGAAGACCGTAAGGTGGGGGCAGGTGGGGTCTACGTTGAGACTGACCCAAGAATGGACCCTGATATTTATCGTACATGTGCCCTTCTCTCCTACATGGAGCCTCGTGGGACACCTGCGCTGAGCACGTGACAGAGCCCCCTGGAGGGAGCTGTGGAGTGGGGCGCGCCAGGGGGACGTGGCAGGAGGGAGAAGGGGTTGGAGGGGATGGAGGGAAAGCTCAGAGCAGACTTTCAGCCTGAAAAGTGAAAAAAGCCATATGGAGAAAGTCACATCTTGGGGATCCTAACCCCGGGAGGTGGTGAGGCTTCTGTCCTCTGTGTGGGATGGGGTCTCGAGTTATGGTGAAGAGTCAAGACAAGCTAACCTCACAGGGCTGGTGAACACAGCACCGATGGCGTTGTTTTCTTCTGAAATCTCGAGGCCTTCTGGAACTCTGAAAGAGTACAAAATGCTGTGTGTGTGGCCGTTTGCCCCAAATTCCCAACAGCTACAAATGCTTCTTTGCCACTGGCTTTATTCCAGTCTCCTCCCGTGGGGAGCCAATACTGCCATTCTTCTCCCTGTACACAGTCCCATCTCTTCCCGCAGTGGTTCCAGCATGCATAACGACATTGGCCAAACCCACGGGATGCTGGCTGCGTGCCAGCTGTATGCCACGGCCATTGTCTCTCCAGACAGGACTCTGCTGGCTTTTGCAGAAATACCTTTGGGGCTTGGCCGGAACAGATGAACAAACCCAATCTGCAGTCCGCATCTCCAGCCATACCCAAAGAGCTGGACGGAGAAGTCCTCACGTACTTTGAGGAGTGCTTCCCCCCGCCACCCCTGGGACTTCAGGTGCTCCTGGACCTCAGGTGGGACAGGAGGGGGTCGTCTTGTCCCTTTCCAGGAACGGGCGATATAGACGTTTAGCATTGGCAGTCCTGGTCCATTTCTCCAAAAGCTTCTGTCTCCTGGGGGCCACCCTGACTTCTATCAGCCTCCAAGAAGAATAGACACCACCAAGTACCTGTTTCTGCTACAACCTCTACATTCATAAGCCAGGTATGACCATAGAGCTGACCATCAGCTCTCCACACTTCTAAAATGATGGGTATGTATCAACAATTGGCTTGAAGACATTGAAGATTTTGAGCCCTGGGGGCATCTTTGTGGGACCACTGCTAGTACTTCCATCGGCCCTGTCCCCTCAGCCTTGCTAGATATCCCAGCCGAGGTGAACGATCTCTCTGCTTTGCCAGCTGCCTCGTGCTGCATCGGTGACGTGAAGGCAAAATAGCCTCGTGGTTACAAACGCACATTTCGGTGTCAGTCTGTGTGAGGTGACACCCTGGCTTTGTTGGGCTTAGACAGGGTAATCTTGGGAAGCTTCCTTAAACACATGGGTCTTGTTTTGGTCATCTATAAAACAGAGATAGTAACACAGATCTTTCAGGCTCTCGTGGTGGGTTAGATGTCTTAATCTATGATGCCTGCCCCATATGCGACATGGACAGCCTTCCTCTCTCCCTCCTCTGTTCCTCTGTAGGCTCGTCAGTCCCCCTCTGTTCTGCTCAGCTGGCCCACGCGAATCTTTCCAGCAGTTGACTTTATCTTGCCATCCCGCCCTACACACCTAGAGTGGTTCTGAGCCATCATAAACATCATTTTATCAAATACAGTGAAAAGCCCTCTTCTGTGCCCTCAGGACCCTCCAGGATCCCCTAACCCACCCGTCCAGACTTATTTCCAGCCATTCCCCACGGGACACTCCACCCAGTCTAGCCAGCCTCTCTATTCTCTTCAAAGCTCCTCACTCGTGCCAAGACTGGATGCTGCCCTTCCTCCACCTCCTTAAACCCTATGCACCCTGGAGGGTCAAGGGCAAGAGACCCCCTCCTCCACCGAAGTCCTCCCTGACTAAGCAACAATTCTCTGCTACCCACATGTTGATTAGTCACTGCAGAATTCTGTCTCTGTGGTTTTATTTTTTTCCTGTACTTGCAAATGATCTTACCCCCAACACAAGAGCTCTTGGCGGGCAGGCACTGTTGCCATAGTTAATGGGAAGCACTCAGTAGGTACTCAGTAAAGGCTGGCTGGCTAGACAGAGTGACAGCCCTGGGTCCTAGCAGACTCCTAAGACCTGGGGACCCAGGCAGAGACAGCAGTGCACCCCTGAATGCCCCTGGGCCCCTACGGAACATGGTGGAAGGAGAAGCCATTCTTAGCTACCGCTGGGTGTTGGGAGGGAGCAGGACTGATACTCCCTCTGCAGCCAGTAGCCTCCTCTGAGCTTCCACAGGGCTTGATCAAACAGCCATGTGGTGAGAAGAGTCCACTGGTGAAGAGTCTGAGGTTCCAATGCAGGCCCCCACTTTTGCACGCTTGTCTCTCTCGGTGCCTCAGTTTCACCACCTGGCTTTGAAAGAGGAATAGAAACAGTCCCTGCCTTGCCTGGCTGCACTGATTCAATGAACTAACGGAACGTTGCTTCAAGGAGCACTCAAGAAGTTATCAGTCTTATCAACGCTGCATCAGTCATGGACAGTGTTGGTTGGAGAGCAAAGTCAGGCTCGAACCCCATCTTTACCACTTCTAGTTTGGTGCTGAGGAACATAGTGTCCCTTTCTGGGCATCCGTTTGCCTGTCTGCAGGATAAAGAAACTGGTCCACGATGCATGGTGCTAGGAGATCCTGCTGGGAAGCGTGGAGAACAGTGCCTGGCATACGTGGGGATCACGGGTCTGTTTCCATCCTCTCCCCATTAAGTCTCCCTTTTCCGCTTGTCAGAGATAGCGGCAATTGGAGGACAGAGATCCCGGGGAGACGCCCAGGACACAAAGACCCTGAAAATTCAATTTGGTGTCTTTAGAGGTTGACGTGGGCCTGCTGCCATCTGCTGGATTGATTAGGAATGGCAGCTCTCGCGCTCTCTGATGCCACCTGGTGGTGGAAGAAGTTTGTAACACGGAGAGGATCTGCTTCTGCTCTGACTTGGGACCCTGCTGCTCCCCTCATTCCTCCAGTGATATGCCTCGGCCACCCCACCTTCTTTCTGACTGTCTCTGTAGGGGATACTTACCGTGTGCCAGGTGTCGTGTGAACCGCCATGCAAAGATAAAGGAGAGGAAGCAATCTGGCAGAGATAAGTGGCGCTCACCCTTCAATCGACCTAAGGAATACCTGGGAAGCTTTATTTTTTAAATCAAATTTATTGGTGTACAATCTCTTCACAAGCAATAAAATGGATGCAATTTAAATGTACATCTTGATGAACTTGGACAAATGTATAAACACATGGAACCACTGCCCCTGTCAAAATACAGAACATTAGCATTACCCCAGAAAGTTTCCTCGCAGCCTTTTGCAGTGTGAGTAAATTTGAAGCTCTAATTGGCTTTATTAAGCAACAAGTAGAGAGATGCTCTGAGCTGTACAAAATGAAAGGTTTTTATAGGGAAAAGGGTGGGTCAAGGGTCCCTTAGCAAGAGAAAAGAAAGGATTGTTACATGTCTGGGGGAGAAGGGAAAGGCAGGGGTTTTGTTTAATGTGGATTATTAGGTTTTTAATGTAGATTGTGTAGATAGTATGTAGATTTTGTGTAAATTAGATGTATGGATTACGCAGCTTTTAAACGTAGATTTCTATGCAGATTACTTCACTAGATTTTTATGCGGATTACTTCACTAAGCCCAGACCAGGAAATTTCAGATTGATGGTTGAATGGTCACATTCCTGGGATGGGTTGAAATTGCAATTAAACCTCGGTTTGCTCTGTAGGGGGCAAATGACTCTCTTTGGGACTTTTTCCTTCCTCCCAGGCAATCTCGGATCTGGTCTGTCTTCGCAGAGCTCAGTTTTATCTCTTCTAGAACTTTATGTAAATGGCGTGAGCAATATGTATTCTTTTGTGTTGGCCTTCTCCGGCACCACCAAGTGCTTTGATATTCATCTACGCTTTCATCTGTCTCAGTAGTTTGTTTCTTTTTGTTGTTAAATGGCACTCAAAGGTACCAATGTAACAGTTTATGCACTCTCGTTGATAGACAGTTGGGCTGTTTCCAATCTCATACGCGCCAGGGCGCACAAGAATGCCGGAACACTTGTGAGCAAGTCTTTGTGTGGACGTATGTTTTTATTTGTCTTGGGTGAATTTCTAGAAGTGAAACTGATGGGTCATCAGGGTAGATGCAAGTTTAACTTTATAAAAAACTGACAAACTGCTTTCCAAAGCAGTTACTCAATTTTACACCCCCGGTAGGAGAATTCCAGTTTTCCAATACTCACTAGTGATTAAGGTTTTTCTTGTTTCTTTTCTCTTTTCTTCTTTTTACTTTCAGCCATTTTAATGTGTGATGTTGAATCACATTTTGGGTCGAACGCACTTCTTTCATGGTTAATGAAGTTGAGCATCTTTCCAGGTGCTTGTTGGCCATTTGTATACGTTTTTGAGAAGTGACTATTCCAGTTGTTTGCCCATTTTTATTATTAACTCGAAACCGTTACTTTTATATTTTGGATACAAGTCATTAGTCAGATGTATGTATTTTCTGCATAATGTGGCATTGCTTTTCAGTTCCTTAGTGGTGTTTTCTAAAGAGCAGAAGTTTTCAGTTTGAAGTTCAGTTTAGCAGTTTTTTTCTTCCTTCTTCCTCTTGTTTTCTTCCTTCCTCCCTCCCTCCCTCCCTTCCTTCCTTCATTCTTTCTTTCCTCCCTACTTTCTACCTTCCTACCTTCCTTCCAGGGGGGTTAGTGATTTTTCTGTCCTCTTCAGTCTTCGCACTGTTAAAAAAACAAAATTCAACTGGTAGATTTGAAGATCTAATTGGCTTTAATAAATGATTCATGAACTGGACAGCATCTAATAAGTAGTAAACAGCACCAAAGGGTTATAGAAAGGGAAAGGTTTTTAAAGTCAGGACAAAGAAGTCATAAACAGAAAAAAGGACTATTTTAGGTGAGGTCACCCTTTGGGGACAAAAGGGTTTTATTAGATGGATGACCTTTTCTTCCCTGGGGGCATGAAGAATACCACGTGACAGACTACCTTATCGGTGCTCAACAGGATTCCTGAAGCAGCAGTTAAGACTACGTTTCCGGGGAGGTTGGAATTGTAATTAGGCTAGATGCTAATCCTCAGTTTGGTGATGTGGCCTAGCATGAGTGATTGCATTTTGAGCCTATTGCTCTCTTTTTAACAGTAGCAGGGGTGCAAAGATTGTCTCCTATGTTTTCTCTTTAAGACTCTATAATCATCATTTATTTTTTACTTAATGCTCCAACTTGAATTAATTTTTGCCAATGGTGTAAGGTAGGAGTTGAGGCTTCTGGATACCCATCAAGCCAGTACTGTTTGTTGAAAAGCGTACCTTTCTCCGCGGGATTACCTTAACCAAAGTCGACTGACCATACACGGATGGGTCTCTTTCTGACTCTGTGTATATCATTGTTATATTTGACTATGCCAATGGCACATCTTGATTTCTGTAGTTTCATGATAAATTCTGAAATCAGGTACTGATTTTAACTTTGATCTTTTTTCATAATTGTTTTGATTATATAGGTCCTTTTCATTTTTAAATAAGTTAGTAGATTGTCTATTTCTGTAACAAAGCCCAACTGTAATTTTGGCTGTATTTCATTGAATTTCATAGGCAGATTTGGACAGAAGTGGTGTTTAAGCTTCTATTCCACAAACATGGTATAGCCCCGCACTCACTTAGGCTCTCTTTAATTTCTCTTTGGAATTCTCCAGTAGTTTTCAATGTAGATGTCTTGCATATATTTTGTAAACTTTATCCCAAGTATTTCAAACATGCAGATGTTATTATAAATTGTATTTCTTTAATTCCATTGTCTATTTCTTTGTCACTAGTATATGGAATTACATTTTTGGTATATTGATTATACTGGGTATCCTGAATCCTCGCTAAATTCATTTAATAATTCTTGTATTGTTTTTATAGATTCCTTAGGATTCAAAGTCATGCTATCTGGGAATAAGGACAGCTTTATTTATTCCTTTCTCATCTCTATGCCTTTTATTTATTTATCTTGCCTTATTATTCTGGCTGTGATAGCCAATGCAATATTTATAAGTAGTTAGAACAGATCCTTGCTTTGGTCCTATTCTTTAATGGAAAGTATTTAATTTAGTACTATTGTAAATTTTGTTATTTGTAAATTTTTTTGTTATTATGGCCCTTTATCAGATTGAGGATGTTCTTTTTTTTTTTTTTTTTTTAAGATTTTATTTATTTATTTATTTGAGAGAGAGAGAGAGACAGCCAGCGAGAGAGGGAACACAAGCAGGGGGAGTGGGAGAGGAAGAAGCAGGCTCCCAGTGGAAGAGCCTGATGTGGGGCTCGATCCCATAACGCCGGGATCACGCCCTGAGCCGAAGGCAGACGCTTAAGGACTGTGCCACCCAGGCGCCCCAGATTGAGGATGTTCTCTTATTTTGAGGTTATAGTTACTTTTCTTAAAAAATCATGAATTGGTGTTGAATTCATCAAGTGATTTTTCTGTATATTTTGAGGTGATCATCATATGATTTTTTTTTAATGTGGGGAATTCATTTATTTTTAAATGTTGAAAACCCTTTGTACTGCTACAATAAGCCTCACTCAGTTGTGATGTATTATTTTTATATATTACTTTTTTGAGAAATTTTTTGTCTATGTTCATGGATAACATTGGTCGAAAATTTTTACATTTTTTTTTTTATAGCGTTCCTAACTGGCTTTGGTATCAAGGTCTTACTGGACACATGAAATGAGCGAGGAAGTGTTTCTTCTTCCTTTGCTTTCTGAAAGACTCTGAGGAACCCTGTGATGGAAGTACACGCCTTGCACTAGAAGATTCTCAGCCATGTGATTTTGGACAATTAAACTCTCTTGGATTTTATTTCCTCATCCGTGAAGTGGAGTTGATGTTGTCTATGCAGCGTGGTTGTGGGGAAGCGTAGATGCAATGGTATCTGGAAAATTGCCTAGTAGGGCACCTCGTGGGCCCTTGACGCACGATAAGTATTTTGTTGTTAACATGGTTATTATCACATCCCTAGGGGACTGGAAACCTAGCCCGTGATGATTCGCAAGGTCCTTTCTGCTGTAAAATTCCAACACTCTTTTTTTCTCAAAAAGCTTAACGTTGAACCATTGGGTCACTTTGCAGAGCTTTAAAAATTGATTTTAGCTGTGAACTCCTATGATTTCCAAGTCTCCAAACATTGTCATTATGGATCTCATTTCTCCCTTTCACAGGTGAGGACACTGAGGCTTGCCAGTTGGGTGATTTGTCAGAGGCAACATGGTGCCTTGGTTACCATCGCTCGTTCCGCAGCCAGAGTTCCGGGCAAGGCAGCCAGAGGTCTGGAGAGGCGCTGGTTCTCCTACTTCAGGGCCACTAGACGACCCTTCTCACACTGTTTGGGGATCCCCTCGGGAGAAGACAGCTTTAAAGTTTCCAACAGGAAGGCTTGGTTGGCGTGGGGAGCTGTATTCTGGGCACCGTGGTGTGACCTTGAGCACACTTCTAACCTCCCTGTATCTCAGGCTTCCTATCTGGAAAAAGACAGGATCCGCAACAGCCGTTGTTTCTTGGATACCTAGTACATGCTGGAGGCTGTACCACATGGCTCTACACAGGACTTACTTAGTGCCTTGAAGAACCCTGTGAAATAATGAAAATACGAGTCCTGGGAAAGAAAAGTGGGGTCAGAGAGATTAAATAATTTACCTAATTTACTGGAAAGATCCAGATCCAAAATTGAAACCAAGGAACACTTGGCTTTCCTTCCCGTATTAAAATTGACCGAATTGTATATTTTATTTTATTTTTTAAAAAATATTTTATTTATTTATCTGAGAGAGAGATGGAGAGACAGTGAGCACAAGTGGGGGGTGGGGGGGCAGAGGGAGAGGGAGAAGCAGACTCCCCAGTGAGCAGGGAGCCTGCCGTGGGGCTCAATCTCAGGACCCTGGGATCATGACCTGAGCCGAGGGCAGACGCTCAACTGATGGAGCCACTCAGGCGTCCCCAAATGGTATATTTTAAATATGAACAGTTTATACCTCAATAAAAAAAAATTAAGGCAGCATCCAGAATTAGATGTGAAAGTTGGAGAGTGGAGCAGCACCAATGACAAGTAATACATTCAGAGGAATATATGTGTGCCAGCATTTATCCAGCCATACGCTTAGGATTTGAGGATTTTATTGTATATAAAATATGCCTGAATAAAGTGTGCTGCAGTTTTTAAAAAAAGTAATTAGACCTCAAGCCATAATTCTCAAATATCACCTGGATCTCTTACTGGCAGAAAAATAACACTAGATTGCATCTAAAATAAATCATTCTCTCAACGCCTGCTCACCTTGAAAAAAAGGGCATTTTTTTTTTTTTGCTTATTATAAAAGCAATACATGCTCATTGTAAGAAAATTAGAAAATACAGATGAGCAAAAATAGAAAAATAAAAAGCAGCCTTAGTTCTATGATCAGATATAACAAGATTTTACACTCTGGCATATTTCTTTCCACTCCTCAGTGCCTGTGTGTTTATTCCGATGTATACCTAATTCTATAAAATGCAGAGAGTTTCAAACAATGGAATCTTATCCTAAAAATTATTTGATAATTTACTTTGAATATATTTGAGTATTCCATGAAAGGCTTACTATCCCAATGAATGATTATCTAAAATAAGAGTTTTTTAATTCAGTCCCATGATGCCTTGGGGTTCTTTGGACGTGTCTCAGGTGCTGGGCGCTGGTCAGGGGAGAAAGAAGAGAAAAGTCAAGTGGGGGGCAGGATGGAGAGCAGGCAGGTGAGGCCCGCATCTGCCATTCTTACTCCACACAGCCACTTTTTTTTTTTTTAATTTGTTCAAATACTCATTTCCCATGTAAGGTTTCATTTAAAGGAATTCCATCGCCAAAAACAATTTTAAAAAAAGAAATCGGGTAACATCCTTCTCATTTCTGCTTAATTTCTTTTCAAAATGAAGAGAGCTTGTCTTATAATTACAAAAGCAACACCCACACGATTTTCAAGATTCAAACAATTCCAGAAACATAGACATAAAAACATGGAAGGTCATCCATTCATCTCCTTGCATGACGTTTTGGAGCGTACGCGTGTATAAAAATGTACCCTATGTATGTCATGCCCCACCTTCTTTTCCTTAACACAGCCTATTGTCCCACATCGCTTGTGGGTCGTTAAAAATAGGATTCTTGACCACTTACTCTTTGTATAATGTCATTAGGTTTATTAATAGAAAGAAAAAAAGCTTCCAAGTTAAATTTAAAGCTTAAGGAGAATTGGGTTTTCATTTTTAAATGTGTAGTTTTAACACACTGAATACCCATATAAACATAGCCAGTTGAACCCCGTGCACATAAATAGCTCCCCCAGCTTTAGAAGTCCCACACACGGTAGCAGATTTCAAAACTACAAGAGCTCCTTGAATAGATGCCCTTAATGGTAAAGGAAAGTGTGAGCAAGAATCCCCAAAGGTCTGAGGAGGAAGCCCCTCCTGGACCCAAAAGGGCTTTGGCATCGTTTGTTTTTCTCAAAATGTAATGGGCTGCGTATTTTTCCACCTCGTGATTACTCAACCAGCCTCTTCTTCATACACACTTAGCTTGTGTCAACTGTTGTTCTGACTCCAAAATCATAAACAGAACTGCAGTGAATTTCCTTTTACGTGACTCTTTGCGTCTCTGTTTCCTTAGGATTAAATTCTGCAAGTGGAACTTTCTGGTCAACCTCTTTGGTATTTTTATGACTTTTTCTATATTGCCAAATTAGCTTTCGGGAAGGAAGAACTAATGTAGAATCCTGTCATTTCATCTCCTCACCAATATTGGTGCATAAAAAGTGAGTTTGGTATATGAAAAACGGCATCTCATTATTATCTTAATGAGTATTCTTCAATGACTACCGATGAAAGAATTCTCTGAATTTATGAGACATTTTTGTCTCTCACTGTGCAGAATATATACTTTTATACTTCGTACATATTTCCATGGGAACATATTTGTATTATTATTATTTTTGCTTAGAAAGAGCTCTTTATACATAAAGGGCATCAGTCGTTTGCCAATATAGGCAATCGTTCTTTCCAATTTTTACTTTACATTTTGTAATTCGATAATTTACATTATACTCATAATGCTTTGTCTGTAGTTTTTCACCTCGTGTTATTTTTAGAAAGGTCTCCCTCATCTCTCACTGCCAAGATTACCAAATAGCCTCATCTGCTTTCTGATTTCGTGGTTTACAAATATTTTTATATAACCAAATAAAAATGTAAAGACACACAATATATGTACAGATGTTGAACGTGTCTGTACTTAATTTAAGTGGTGGCTTGAAGATGGCATTTAGTTTTTCCCTTCTAACTAGTCAATAAACTGTCCCAACACTACAATTGAATAATTCTCTTTTCCCTCAGTGATCCAAAATACCTTCTTAATCCTATAATTAATTCCTTTGTGTACCAAGGTATTTTCTTGGCTTTCTATCGTGTTTCATTGATCTGTATTCCTAGTCTTGTGTCCGTACCATTATTGATCGTATCATTGTAGCTTTATAATATGTTTCAAAATCTGTTTTCCTTGATTTCCTTTCATCATTCTTCTTCTTATGTTTTTAATATGTTTTGAATTTTTTTATTGAAGTGCGATACGTATATGAAGGGTGTACATGTCACCCAAGTGAATGGCCCAGTATATTTTTCACACCTTCACAAAACAACCACGCTTGCCCCGTCAGCAGGGAGATCAAGAAACAGAATGTTAGCTGCATCCCAGAAGCGACACCCAGTGCTGAGCTCTCTTCCAACCGCTATTCACTCTAAGAGAGACCACTAAGTCAACTTTGATCAAGATTGGTTTGAAGGGGTGGCTCAGTTGATAAAGTGTCTGCCTTTGGCTCAGGTCATGATCCCAGGGTCCTGGGATTGAGTCCCACATCGGGCTCCCTGCTCAACAGGGGAATCTGCTTCTCCCTCGCCCTCTGCCCCTCCCCCTCCCCTTGCTCATGCTCTCTCTCTTTCTCTCTCTCTCACTTTCTTTCTCTATCTTAAATAAATAAAGAAAATATTTTTAAAAAATTGGTTTTGAGCTTTATATAATAAGAATCATATCGTCGGCCCCTTTTATATCTGTCTTCTTCAACTTTACATTTGGGAAATTCATCCATGTTGTTGAAAATAGTTTCAAATTGTGTATGCCCCTTGCTATATAATCTTCCTTTATGTGACTACACCATGACTTATTTATTCATTCTACCGTCGATAGGTATTTCAGTAATTTCCAAGTTTGGGTCTATTACAAATAATGCTGCTATGAATGTTTTAGTACCATATGTGAACATAGGCATATGGCTCATTAGTATATGTACATATGTGTGCAATTCTGTTCTGCCTACTCCCGGAGGTGGAATTACTGGGTCTTAGACTAACTTTATGTTTGGTTTTTGTAGATACTGCAAAATAGTTTCCCAGAATGGCTGTAGTAATTTACAATGCTGCCAGCAGTGTAAATGAGTTCCAGTTACCCGCACTCTTGCCAACACTTAGTGTTTTCCGTCTTACTTATTTAGCCATTCTGGCGTGAGAGGTATTGAGGTATGCATTCCCATTTCCATGATGACTCATGAAACCCAACACATTTTGTAACTTTATTGGTCCTTGTGTATATCCCTTCTGGCTAGAAAGGATATCCCATCTTCTGCCTTCTTTTCATTGGGTTGCTTTTTTTTTTGACTGATTTGTAGGAGATCTTCATATATTTGACATTTCTGTTCATCGTGATGTATGTATATTGCAAATATCACCTCTTACTTTCCAGGTTGCCTTTTTACTCTTTCAATTGTATCCTTCGGTGATGTCGCTAAAATTTTAATGTCGTCCTTACAGCACTTTCTCTGTGCCCGTTAGCACTTTTGGTGACATGTTTAAGAAATCCTTGCCTTCTCCAATGTCACGAACAGATTTCCCTGTACAATCTTAATGGTTTCAGTCTTCACACTGAGATGTGCAATCTATCCGAAACTGATTTTTATGTGTAATGTGAGGTAAGGGGGACAAAATACATTTTTTCCATATAAATATCCCATGGGCCCTGAACCATTTATTAAAATGACTGTCATTTCTCTGCCACATGGGAGACGCACACCGCACGCGAGAATCCACACAGCAATGAGCATAGACAATTTCATGCTGGATTCAACAATATGGATGAATGTCACAGACGTAGAGTCGAATGGAGGAAGACAGACACAAAAGGGACAGGCCACATGATTCTTTGCCTGTCATAAATCAGGCAGCCATACATGTGTAGGACGTGATATATTTCGTTCCACGTCAATTTATTCTTACGTAAATACAATAAGGTTCTAATTACTAAAACTTCAAAATCGGTCTTACTACCTGGTAATATAAGCCTTCTAGCTTTGTTCTTCTCCAAAATTGCCTTGGAGAAGGCGCTAGGTCCTTTCCATTATCATATAAATTTTAGTATCAGATTATCAATTACCACACATAAACCTGCTAGGATTTTGTCTGCGATTGCTCTTGTCTGCTTTGGATCTTCCAAATCCCTCTGGAAAATCCCTCTGGAGTCCTGGTTTGGATTTTATTAATCCCGTAATTTAATTTGTGGTATATTGAATTCTTTTTTGATTATTTCATTGCTGTGAATATTGATTTCCCCACCAGACTATTAGCAACTTTTGGAAAAGGTCCCGGTCACATCATTCTTTTGTTTTCTGCATAATTTTATGGCAACCTAGAGAGCCAAATATCATTTAACGTGTGTTTCTTGACTAGACCTCGTAGACTCTTGCAAAATGACCTTGTCAAATGCTTTTCTCAAATTCTCCAGGATGGATGCTCCTTGGCTTCTGACTTCATTCATTTGGCCAAATCATTCAAGTATTTATTAACCCACCTAGCAAAGCAGCTAGCATAGTCTGATCTTAAATGGATATTGACACACAGGATATGTTGTACCATCTGTTCAGCATTTAGGCATCTCCTTTTTCCCGAGGGATATTTTAGTCCAGTAAAGGCAGTGAACACAAAACCAACTCTTTAGGGCTAGAGCTTTAGAGCAAAGGAGTGATTAACTCTAGCTAAGAAAGTGAAGTTGATCAATCTTAGTGAAGTTGACAGTAGAGCTGAGTCTTGAAGCATGAATAGGAGCTCTCCAGGCACTAGAATCCAGGAGTGCAGGAGAGGATGGGGAGCATATTTGGGTAAGAGGACAAAAAGACATGAAAGCATGGAAATTCATCCCATGTCAAAGAAGCATGAGTGGTCTAGTATGGTTGGGGCAGAACGGGATGGAATGAGGGCTATGTAAACCTGGACGTGCAGGGTAGGGTCAGACTGTGAATGGCTTCTTCATATATGCGAGTGATTCTTTTTACTTTAATATTATAGAGGGCTGGATAATAGAGGGTCATGACCAGATTTGTGTTTAAAAATCGTGCTCTCCTAGCACGGAGGAGGGTGCAGAGATAGTTAGGATGTTACTGCTGTAGTCCGGGGAGGAGAGAAACAGAGGCAAGAAATGGGATGGTGAGTGCAGGTTATTCTAGGGGCAAAATCAATGACTTGGCGATTGCTCAGGTGCATGTAGATAGGGGGAGGGCATCCGGATGTCTGGGTGCAGATTCTGGGATGTCACCATGCTAAGCTCCAAGCTGCCCACTTACATGGATGATTGGGTAGGAGCGGATCAGCTCTTCTGAAAGTATGCGAAGACCCCACCTGTGATTGACAGCTCTATGAAAGGCACGGCAAAAGGCCAGTGGGGCTGTTTTATTCTCTCTCCACAGTTTTGCCACGTGATTTCATTTTACAGGACTCCTAGGCTCTTCTGTTAGTTACCACTGCTCTCCTGGAAAGAGAGAAGACAGACTATTTCAGAAATACAGGCCCAAACTAAAACATTCCCTCCCCACTGCTACTCTGAAATTAGACGCGTTTGTCAGATTGGCAAGGAGTCTTGAATCATTTAGCACAAACTGCTCATTTGGAGGATGAGGAGGCCAAGTCCAAGAGAGGAAGGATGATGTATTAACCAGTAAGTGGGGTCGCTGGGTACACGGATGTAGCGGGAGGCAGTCGATCGGCACCGTAAAAAGTAAGGTAAAAAAGGTAAGGGGTCGAACGGGTGTGGACGCTGACGCCTACCAGCTGCGTGGTCCGGAGAGTGTTAGCGTTTCCTGAGACTCAGTTTGCTTGACTTCGAAATGGCGTTGTGAGAATTACCTGTGCCACGTGCAGAGACACAGCGGGGACAGACCCAGATGCCCGGCGCAGTCGGAGACGATGGGCAGGAAGGTGGTGCGGCTACCGCTGACACCCGGAGGGGCTGGGCTTCGGCCTCAGGATGCCTGACTTAAAATGTCCATTGTAGTTATTCGACCTTGTAAAACATGATTGAACCTCTGTAACTATCAACTTAATTGTGTGTAAAACAGAGACCGTCGTCTCTCGCACTTTTTTTGAGAATGAAATCAAATAACACATATATTTAAATTACCGAGCACTGTGCCTGGCGAAAAGAAGGCACTCGGTCTCGTTTGCTCTCTACCCGGCAGCCCAAGCCTCTTGCTTCATCACCTTCTCCCTCCCCTTCCTTCTCCTCTTCCTCCTCATCCTTCTTTCAGAGCCCACCTATTTTTTATTTAACACGATATTGTCATGTATCCATGAATCGCAAATCTGGAAATGTGTGTTGCCATGATTGTTCCTGAGGCCTGGCCGTCCTCTGGTTTCCGCAGGGGGGATGTCATTCTCTACAGTGTCTGTCCGTCCCTCCTGGGGCTCATGGATGACCCCAGACGCTGCCACTCTGCTCAGAGCTCCCCTGGGCACTACCTTCAGGACAAGGACCCTTACTCCAGGGAACGGTGGTCCGCCCACAGAGGTGAGGCGGGACGGGTGGCCTCCCACCACGGCCCCTTATCTCCATCTTGACAGCATCTGGTGGTTATAAGGAATAATTTGGTGTTGGGAGGCTTTTGGCAGTTTCCTTGCTTCAGCAATTAAAACAATGTTTTGTCTTTCCGGCTGTGTGTTGGTGGAGCTCCCGGAATGAGAGTGGGATAAAGACTTTCTGAACCTCCTCTCTGGACCCAGGTTTGTTTCCCTCGCATAATGGGGAAAAAAACCTAATGAGCCATATATTCAGGCATCTTTTGTAAAAGCAGCAGGTCCCCCAGCTCTAATGTGGAGGCGCCGGCCTGATGGTTCACCGCGGCTGAACATGACCGGAAATCAGGTCAGGGATTGTCATCAGAGGAGGATAAAAGGTCAGTAGCCAATAAAGGCATGTCCCGTGGCTGACAGCAGTGCATCATAGAACTGGCAAGTACCAGCCTGGGGCAGGGGGTGGTCTGTTTTTTCTGGAATTGCCAATCCCATCTGCCTGCTTTGATGCCTTGATATCCCCAAAGCTGAGCCCCCAAACTGCAAAGAGTGTCTATTTATTGCTTTAATTTAAATGAATAGGTTTGAGGATTTCAAAAGAGAAAATTGAAGATACCCAAGGGGGGGTGACAAAATCAGAGATGGGAAAGCTTATACCAGAGAGAATTGGGGTCACATAGTTCTCCAGGTTCCTGGATTTATGCATGAAAATAGCAGCGGGGTCAGTGGAGGGAGGAAGGAGGACGTGTCCAGGAGGGGTACAAACTTGATCGTAATTTTTTTTTTCTTATAGAAAAACAAGGAAGGAAGAAAAGAAGAAAGGAAGAAGGAAAGAAGAAACAGCAAAGCTCACATCTCTGTTTTGTTCCCAAATGAATTCCATTAGACTCAATATGTCATTCTAAGTGCGCCCGAGTATAGCTGTGGATTTGGATAACTCTCTTCTCCTCTTCTGACCTTTATTACGACTACAAAAATTCTGTGTGTGAGGGATAAATAATGCATGTGCTCCGCCAGGAAAGGAAAGAAGACCCAAGCAGACACTGCAGAATAAAGGAAGCAACATTCCTTTCTCTGGTATATTTTAACTCCTGACCCACTCCCACCTCCACCCTCCCCTCTGCCTGCCTGTTCCTACGCACCAATCAGGACCCCAAAACCAGGAACAAAGTGCTAGACACATAGGTTTGGGGGTCACACTTCCATTTAAAATGCTTATAGCTATGGAGCGCCTGGGTGGCTCCGTCAGTTAAGTCTCTGACTCTCAATCTCGGCTCAGGTCTTGATCTCAGGGTCATGGGTTCGAGCCCTGCATCGGGCTCCCCGCCGGGCGTAGAGCTTACTTAAGACAATTCTTATAACTATGATATATTATTATGTGATCCTAAGAAAGTGCCCTCACCTCCCTCCCCTTTGGTCTTCTCTGTGAAATGGATACCCAACTTGGTGTGCTCTGGCTCAAGGCTTTGGAAAGATAATAAATGCAGATATATGCAAATAAACCTTTGCAACTGCATCCTGGGGAACAGACAGAAGAAAGGAGGTGTGTTCTGGTCCGCTGTGAGCCTCAGACGCTAGGGAAAGAATTGTAGGCAGAGGGGGCACCTTCTCAGCCTAGAATTACCTGGATGGAGTTATTCAGAGCCTAGAAACCCAGTCTTGGCTTTGAATCTCCAGCTGGCTTCCGCGACAGCAGCGTGAACAAAAGGTCTCTCACCTCGTTTGGAAGCCAGAAGCCTCTGCTTCTTGAAGTTATAACAGAAACAGATGAAGCGACAGAACGGAACCCGAAGCTCCAGCTGAAATCAAAGCTGGACAGTACACGGATTATGTGTCCGTCTGCGTGTGTCTCTTTCTCACTCGTGCCTGTATCGTGCTTGGAGGTGGGCGGACAGGGACCCTTTTCCAGTCGGAGCTTTAACAAAGACCCTGAGCCTTGATCCTCAAGCCTCTGGGGTAGAAAATGAGGTGGGAAAGGCAATGAACCAAAAGCAAAGGAATACAGTGTGGGCACTTATCTGTGGGAGGAAGGTGGAAGTCATCACAAAAATGAAGCCCGGGGACTGCGTGCTCATTTACTCGTCACCTCCAACTCCCCAATTACACACCTAATTAAAGAGTTGGATGGGCAGGCAAACGGTTTAAATATATGATAAGGGGGCTGGGGATTAACACACTGTGTGGGACGAGGCTCGTCTAGTCTTTAGAAAACCGTGGGAAGAGGTGTCCGCGCAATATGTCTTTCAGAGCTTTAACCCCTGCTTTTCTGTGGGCATTTCTGATGACTTCTGGAGAATTCTTCAGCTCCCGGTGCCTTGTCACTCTGTCCTTAAAAATGCTAAATTGCAGAGATGGGAGAGACCTCCAGAGAGGAAGGAAGCAAGGTCTGAAAGAGGGACCAAGCTTCTCTAGGACACAGGGAATGGGAGACCCCGGGCAGCACCGTGACTGCTGCCCATTCCCTGGGCCTGCCCCCATTCTCCCCGTCTGTGCTCCCACTTCAATGTTGTCCTTTGCAATGTGTCTTCTGTCTGTGATTCTCTGTCTTCCTCCTAGACTTTCCTGTACCCCCTTCTAAACGAGTCCTCAGAGCCTCGAGTCCCTCTAATGTTGTTAGGTCTAGGTAGAAAGGGCATGAGTCTGCCTGGCAGGTAGGACCGTCCTGTCATGGGTGGGGTGATTTTGATTTCCCGGGTACTGGTCTCCACCAAGGCTGCTTTTGAGATCTATGGAAAGATGAGCAAGTCAGGCCCCCCGTGGGCTCTCCCTCCACACCCCTCACCGCTGCTGCCCCAATGTGAGTTTGCTTCAGACAACAAGTGGTTTTGTATAACCATCGGGGAACCCCCTTTCTTGTTCCCATTCCAGTCTCGCCCCCTATTCCGGAATGACTATCTTGCAAAAGGTATCAGGCTGGAAGAGGGGAACTGACTAGCTCTGCATAGTGAACCTGGGACAGAGCTGGGATGAAAATGTGGTAACCCACTGCCAGTTTGAGGATACTGAAAACCTCAGGGCTCTGCCTGTGGCCCAGAGAACGCCTTGATTCTGGATGCAAAGGGTAATGGGAGAACTATCTCAGGGGTTGCCTAAGGAAGCTGTAGAATCCACTCCTTCCATTCTTACTTCCTGTGAGATGCAGTCTTGCCATTTCCATGGCAACTGGGAAGCTTCTTGAGTTTCACTGATCCATTGCTTGGGGAGATACGGGAGGACAATTGGATGTAGGTGGATACGGACGGAGCCTGAGATGTGTAATTCTTCCCATTTTATCCTCATCTTGGGCTCTGGCAGGGCTACCCCCATAAGCAGGTGCAGGAACGTAAAGATCCTTATTCACTTTGTGACTGGGAGGCCCCAGATTCCAATCCCGAGTGTCACAAGCATGCATCGAGGGGCCAGAGATCAGCGCTAGAAACACGGTATTGCTCAGCTGCCCCTGGAGCTGTCTCTGCCCTTAGGGCTTCCCTCCTCTCTGCGCATCATTCTTCTTCCTCCTTTCCTTCCTTTGGCTCCTTCCCCTTGGCAGAGACCAAGCCTAGTGCCCGAGTCCAGGGAGAGGCATCCTGTTCTCTTGCTGGGGGTGGGTTGATGTGGAGGGAATGGGAATCACGTAGAGGTGAAGAACAATGCCTACTTTCCAGTCGTGCGACCTTGAGCTTCAGTGTCTTTGCCAGTAAAACGTAGATGACAATAGCTCCTCCTTCTTAGGCCTGTTGCAAGGATTCGATGAGTCACTCTTAGAGCAGTGCCTGTCATGAAGATGGTCCTATATAAGTAGGATAACCTTTGAGGCAGTATGACTAGGACGGTCCCATTTTATGCCTATGCCTACTGTCCCCGCCTCGCTATTAACAGTGCTCCCTTCCCTTTTCAAAAGTATCAGAGTTTGATGTGAAATATGATTACCCCGTATATAGTTGTAGCTATTTTGTATGGAAAGTGGCCCAGGGTTTGGAGGACGTACAGGGTTGGAGGCCACAGGCTAGGAAGTGAGGCAGGCAAGAGTCTGGTTCCAGAGCGTCTACAATAACCCAGCTCAGGTTCAAGTATCTGGGGATGAAGAAAGACTTGTAACACTGAAGTTTTGCTCTTTCCCACCCACTCCCACCTCCCTGGTGAAAGGTGCCAGGAGCCGACAGGGAGCAGCCCCACCAGGGTCCTACCGGTAATGCACATTCAGAAAGCAAGTGTTGAGAACCCAGCACCGGGAATCGCTTTCTGTTCTGCCTCGGGTCAGGTAAGTGGGGTCAGGGTGCCCAGATCACCAAGGGCGGCCAGCAGTGCCGCGTGTTCCTGGATAAAAGAAAAATATGTCGAGAGATAGCCAATCTTCCTCCCTAGTGGAAGAGCTGGAGTCAATCTCGGCAGAACGTTTCCACCGGGACCAGATGCCCTTAACGCTGCTAGAGTGGTGGGCGGAGAGCGCTTCTGGATGCTGAGCCCTTGAGGTCCTTGTGGGGATGTACCTCAGATCCTTGTCTGTCTGTCTATCCCAACATTGTTAGAAATACCATCTGTCATTCCAATAGCTTGGACTCTGGAGTCAAATCCCATTTCGCCCCCTTGTTAGCTGTGTGACTTTGGGCAGGTTTCTTCACTTCTCTGGGCCTCAGTTTTCACCCCTGCAAGATGAGAATGTTGCTGTATCTACCCGGTAGGGCTGTGGTGAGGAGGGACAGCCATTCCTACGTCGCTCACAGCCGACACTACAATAACTATTGCTGTTGTTTTCACGTTGTCTCCTTGTTACTCTTGTCAGAGGGGGTTCTGACCTCTCATCCCATCCCTTCGGTTGCCTTAGTGCGATTTTAAAGGAAAAGACCCCTGTCCTCATGTTGTATGGAAGAACAGCCTGGCTGGCTTGGGCACAGCCAACCTTTGTATTCACCATTTCATTCCACAGATGGGGCAGACGCGGAAAACAGAACTTGGTACAGAAGGGAGTCCTTGGCTCTTGGAGAAAGTGTTAAGAACTGCACAGATTCTGGAAGCAGACAATGGTTGAATTCTAGATCTTCTGATAATCATTTTGGGTAAAATATCTAACCTCTCGGAGCCTCAGTGGACTGATACATAGAGTAGAAATAAGTGGCATGGGCAGCCTGAGGATTAACAGGTGCAGAAGCTCCTGGCACAATTTCTGGCATGCAGCAGGTATCCCAGAAGGGCCAATTCCTTGTCCCCTGCTGTTGTCATTGGACAGCAAGCTCCTCGTGGGGAGGGAGGCTGTGTTGGTCCACTGTCACACCTCCCAGGTCTTGACGCCGTGCCTGCGTCTGAGCAAGCTGTCCGTAAATAGTCCGGAAATGAATGCGGAATGAATGGATTTTTTTCATGCATGACATGCCTCCTTAGACATAAATATATTAACTTCCTGCTTAGTGCATCATGGCTAATCACAGCTAGAGATGAAGGCTTTGAGGACTTAATGATTTTCGAAAACTATATTCAAGGTTAAATTATGAGTCAAGTCAAGAGTCTAAACTGCTGGAAGCAATTTCCTCACGTTTCAACAGTTTGCTAAGCCTCATCTGCTTTATTTATTCAGAGCCCACCGACCCCTCCCTCTCACGTTCTTCCACGTCCGGAGTGTACACATTGTAGCAGCACTTTCCTGGATTTCCCAGGAAAGGACGCAGGCACAGAGAACACAGTTGAAGGCTGAAGGGCCTCAGGCCTTGTGTTTCAAAGGGAAATAATTAGAGGGTGGGTGTCTGTTCTTGGCACCAGTCCCCTATTCCTGAATTCTGCATTTACTCACAGCCCGTGAGAGAGGGGAAAGGGACACTGATTTAGAAATCAGCCCTTCTTCCAGGGCTATCCACAGCCTACTTAGCTCATGAGCCTCACCCCCGAGACTCCACGAAGGGCTGTCTCTTGGGGGACGGCGGGGGTGACAGTGGAGGTGGCTATAACCATCTCGGGCTGCTCAGAGTGGCTGCTCCCTGCATGCGCCTCTGTGCCCATCTCCTTGTTTTTCCTGGCACCTAGGATTTCTCTGTCTCCCTTAAGGCATTCCTGGTGGGGTGGGATTTGGATAATGGAGTAGAGAACTTCCATTATGTCTGGAGTAGTCTCAGAGCTAATTGACATCTTCCCCGAGTGAAAGCTCCTTGGGCCTATGCTCTGTTTTGTTTTGTATTTTAAAAAATGAAGACTGGGCACTTGGTCACATCCAACTGCAGTTGTTTAGGGACAACACTTGTAGCCCTCCTCTGTGAAGGAGCACCCAGCAGAGAGCGTGGAGCAGACCTTACAGGAGGTATCCATGTTGCTGAGGGAAGTTGTAAGTGGATGGTGTGTGTGTTGTTGGAGAACTTACTGGAACTTGAGCAGAAACTGTATCTCTCCTCATTGTGCAGGGGTCTGGGGAAGTGTGGACCAATTTCAAAGGGCTTGCAGGGTGGAATGGGGCCCAGGAGGTAACCCTGACCCTAGAGCATGTGACGAAGGAAATCAGCAGGTTGGAGAGTGGTGGCCCTCACCAAGCTCCCAGACTGGTCAGGGAGAGGGGCTGAGGCTCGGTGTGTGAGACTAGATGCTTCTCAGCTCAACTCCCCTGTACCCCTAGGGGTACAGACCTAGAGACAGTGGCTGAGCACGAGTGTTTGTGAACTAACAGAACTATAACCCTGGCCTAGGTGCAGTGCCCCTGTGTAACAGTCGAGGCCAGCACCTGCGGGCACCCCTTGGCGGAGGTGGGCAAGGGTCTCTGGACCTACCTGAGACCCCTTTTCAACAGTGACCTCTTGTGGTGATGAGGAGCAATTGCACTTGTAGTCAGGAATCTGCCCGGCTCTTCAACAGAATGATAATTAATGCCCTGGGGTTTGTGGACTTACAGAGGGAATGAGGATGAGGGAAAACACAATAACATCAAGAGGGAGGAAGATTCTGGACTTCATGCTGGTTAGGAGAAATGGCTTGAGTGATTCCTTTCCCTACAAAACCACGGGACTGTACTTGTACCCCACATTGGTGAAATAGGTCATAACCAGTTCCAAAACTTAGGCAGTGCACAACCCTTTGTATTTACTTGGATTTCAGTACCTGTTTGTTGAGTCAAGAGGATGGACTGAGGGGTGAGGGGATGGAATGAACATTCATCGAAACTCACGCTCTGAAAGAAACTTCAGATACTCCTTCAATGTGTTCCTCCCAACGTGGTCATTATTGTCATCCTCACATCACAGGTGAGCCGTTCAAGAGTCCATACACAGTAGCGGATGGTGGGGACCGCACTTGGACCCAGAGCTGACTCCCAGCGCCATGCAGGTCCTTAGCCAGATGGGTTGCTGCTGGGTATCTGCTGTAGCCTCGAGCCCCGAGTACGGGGAGGGCTGTTTGGGTCGGCGTAGAGGCAGAGGAGACCTGGGCTTGGTGATACTGACTTAATTGAAACAAAGTCTGGAAAAGCCTTTACAAAGTGAGGAATTCTGTTTTTCTCCTGAGAGTTAGGATCTGGTATGAGCATGATGGTGCTGAAAACCCCTGCCAAACTGTCACCAGCAGTATCTACGGGGGGATGTGAAGGGCCAGGGGAATAAAGGACAGAAAGGAAGTCAAGAGATGTTTGGATTGAGAGCCAGAAAAAAAAAAAAAAAAAAAAAAAAAGCAGGGATCTGGGAAAAGAGGGGAGGACCAGAACCTCTGAAACAAACTTTTAAAAAAACTGATACATTTAGGTTAGTCAACTGAAAGAAACATCAAGTGCAGAGAGGTGATTTTGCAAGGAGTCCTGACAAAGTCACAGGAGATTCATTATTTTCACCCTCATTTCCTGCTATCACACTTGACCGAGGGCATCTGGACTGGGAAGGACACCGCTGTCCTCAATACCATGTTTACAGTAACTAATGACCTCTCTCGAGTATAACTCAAGTTCCTAGAATACAGTTGTAATTCTAGAAGCCAACTGGCTTGCAGTAATGGCCTCTACCTAATTGCTAGCGATTTCTGCTCGGTTTTGGCAAGGCGTGCAATCCTTAAGCTTTCTTTGTTTCTTTTCTTTGTTTGTTATTGGGTTTTTTTTTCAGGGCCTGTGGTCCGTCTTGCACTATCAGAGCAAATGTGACCGTTGGAAGCTCCTTTGTGCAGAAGCACTAGTTAGATTGACCCTGAGGAGGGCAGTGGCAGGGATGGCCTTGTGGGGATCATACCCAAGAGCTTGGTACAAGTCAATCCATGAATATTTGAATAAAGGGTGAATCTGTGCTGAAGCTTTGTGGGTTGGTTTGTTTGTTTTTGAGGCCAATTTTTTTTTTTTTTTTTTTATTCCTAAATAGTTTTGAGCCTTTCTGATGTGTTTAGCTCTCTGCTAGCCTTTGGGGATATAATGCTCAATAGGGCGTGTGTTGTATCCTCAAAAAGCTTACGGTGAGTGAGACGATGCTGTTTGAGAGTGAGGGCATTCAGATGCTCTAGGCCTGACTTTGTTAATTTTAAAGAAATTCTCCCACCTCTGTTCCGGTATCTCTGTTTACACAGAAGACTATCAGACCGAGAGATACTTTTGGAAAATCAAGAAGCACAACAGTTATTATTATTTTTTTAAGGTTCATTCATTCATTCAACAAACATTGAGGGAATCTCAACTGCATGTTAGGAGCTGGTTTGGGTGCTAGGAATGTGGTGTGAATAAGGCAGCCCCAAATCCTTATCTTCTAGGAGTTCATATCCTAGCCGGGGACGCAGACACGGCAAGAGAGAAGAAAGTAGTATAAGAAATATCAGGGAGGTGACCTTGGGACAGGCGCAGCACGTTGAAAGGACTTTAGATCGTACTCCGAGATGGGGGAAGTTGATAATTCTGCTTCATGGTTCTCTCATTTCGTTTTCAAACAGACCCCTCAACCCTTTTCCATTTCTCCAACAACATTGAACACCACTTAGGAGCCCTTCTGACAGTGCACACCCACGCACCATTTCCGGATGCTCACAATTCCATCAAAACATGAATGAATGAACTCACTTCCGTGCTCCTTGGGTGTCTCATCTGCGAGATGAACATCCCAACGCTCGTGGGGCTGCTGGATGTCAAGGTGAAAACGGATGTGAAAACAGTTGAAGGCCAGTTGAAGGCCTGATCACTGTTTCTTCTGGAAGCAAAAGAAATTCTTTTATGAGGCTCTTTCTGGGGTTTAAGTAGACACAGGTTTAAACTGCAGATCCTTGTGCTCTCTGTTCCCACAAAGAAGGGGGGGGGGACTCTGAACCACAGCAGTCAGAGTAAGGAGGGCCTGAGAACAATGCATCATCGGGGGTAAGTGACCCTACCCGATCTCCCAGCACCCATTTCAGGGGAAAGACCAGGAACCCTGCTGGGAGAGTCTTCTCTTTGTCCATGGGTCCTAGCTGGACCTCGGCAGGTGGATACGACCCTTGCACTGCTCACCCGCACTCATATTTAAACTCCGGTTCATGACTGCACGCCTGCCATTTTGCATGGGGGTGGGGTGGGGGCATGGGGACCAAAGATCACAAGTCCACAAGGGTGGCTCCATGTCACCTAGCTCCTCCTTGACAACAGTTGGAATAATAATGAGGGCGTTCATAATGGCAGCTCTAGGTACTGAGCTTTGCTTAGAATCTCAGTGCTTGACACATTTGAACTCATCAGAGTCTCCCGTCAGCCCTATGAGGTGGGTGCTCTTTCCTATTCCCATTTTACAGATGAGCAAACTAAGGTTTATTTATTTTTTTATTTTTATTTTTTTCAAACTAAGGTTTAGACAAGGCACGCAGCATGCTTCCACTACAGAGCTAGGGTGTGGTAAACCCAGGACTTAAACTCAATGCCCTCTGGCGCAGGCACCTCAACCCTTGACCACGGCCCTCATGGCCTCATGAGGTGCACGGACAGCAGCGTGATTCAATGACCCTGGACTCTTATTCCCACACCTGCAGTGGGATCGTGGGCAATCTACTTACCCATCGAAGCCTCAGTCTCCTTGTCTGTAAACTGGGCAGAATAACCTCACAGGACAAATTGAGATGTTGGTCTGTGCTGAGAACTTAGTGAGACATTTCAGTGTCACTGGTATGCAGCCCACAGACCCATTTGATATAAAAACAGTATGTGGTTCCTTTAGACATGGGATCGCCCTTCAAGGACCTTAGGCATTGGTATTATTTTAATCAATGACTTCAAGCTCTATTGGCTTATAACTCCTCCTTATCGGACCACCCGTATCATTACTATGAGTGAAGACTGTAGATGTTTCGGTTTCCGGTGGCAACCTCGGAATGTTTTTCCAGCAAAGTTAATTAAATGTACCCAACACTCTCCATGCATCTTCCCCATCTTTCACATAGCCAGGCTTGTAATTTCATGTGCTTTTCCTTGATCTATTTTTACACCATCACATAATAATTTATCCCCTAAATATATCCATCATCCAGGATTTGCATTTATTTTTTTATTAAGTCCCTTGCCTGTCTCCCATAGTTTAATTGGCGTTTATTCCACTTTCTGAGTAGTGGAGGGCATAGAATGACAAGACGTGGGTCCTAATTCTGGACTCTTGTGGCTTGCCTGCTCTGTGACCGGGGGCAATTCCTTCCTGTTGATCCGGTTCTCAATGTGCTCATTTATAAATGGGAGCGAGACCTACAAGGAAGGGTTGTCGTGCGGCTCATAGGAAGAAATGCAGAATAATGCAGAAGCAACAGACTAATGGTCCATCTTTGTGTGGGGTTATCGCATATCATCGAGTCCTCAGCACCATGCACGCGGTGATGGGCAATGCAGTAAAGACAGTAAATGTGTGGTCTGTGGAAGACGACTGGCTGGCTCCCAGCTATTCCCGGCAGCGCGACTCTGGACACATGATGTAACTTTGCTATGCCTCAGTTTAGAGAGGGAACAGCTATAAAGTGAAGATGATAATAGCACCCACCTCCCTGGTCTCTATTAAGATGTGCTCAGTGGTTCTTTTTTTTTTTTTTTTTTTAAGATTTTTTATTTATTTATTCGACAGAGAAAGAGACAGCCAGCGAGAGAGGGAACACAAGCTGGCGGAGTGGGAGAGGAAGAAGCAGGCTCATAGTGGAGGAGCCTGATGTGGGGCTCGATCCCATAACGCCGAGATCACGCCCTGAGCCAAAGGCAGACGCTTAACTGCTGTGCCACCCAGGCGCCCCTCGCTCAGTGGTTCTTAATTGGGAGGGATTCTGCCTCCAGGAGTCTGGAGACATTATTGGTGGGGGTGGGAGGCTGCTGGCATCTGGTGGGTGGAGGTCAGGGATGAGGCTTGTGACCCTACAATGCGCAGGACAGTAAGTACCACCACGATATAGAATTACCTAACCCAACACGTTAACGGTGTCCAAGTTGAGAAACTCTCATGAATGGAAACAATCCAGGTAAATTCTTGGCATAGTTATTGGCGCACAAAACGTGTCTGTCTTGAGGAGTGAAGTTGGCTGTATCTGGAGAGAGCCATAGAATGTTCTGATGTCAGCCTCAGCACTGGGATGGGGACCTTCGTGCGAATCCCACTGGAGCTCCCCTGCATCTACCTGGCTCCATCGCAGATCCATTCCTTCGTGCCAGATGTGCGCACAGCAGTCCTGCTCGTCCACCTTCAGCTCTGTGGATGAGAGAATACAGCCCGATTCCTCTTCCGCTCCTTCCTGACGTTTATTACCATGACCTGACCCACAGGACATGCTCTGTTGTGGTCAGTAAAATCAGTTGCTGCCTGACAGGCGGCTGGCAGTTTGGTTTTGGAGTTTGGTTGGCAGGTATGGTAGAGAGACAGAGAGTAGCAGTCATTTGTTCAAGAAAGAGGGCGGGGCTCTTGTAGGAGGTGCTGATGGATGAATGCGGAGGGAAGTTCATCCTTCAAGGACAACTGGCTTTATCTGGAGATGGTCCTCACTCCTCAAAACTCACAGAAAAATACACTCACCTGAAGAAGGCGCAGAAGTTTCCAGGTGTCCAGCCTGGGGAAGACCAAAGGCTCTCCTCTGGGACCGAAGCTGGAAGAGTGATTGTTTGCAGGACCACCCAGGGATAGGTCTGCAAGGGACCACAGGAATCATCGGCCTCTCTGTTTCCCCAAGGAGGAAATAGATTCAGCAAAATATATCTGCAAAAGCTGCACCAGAGCTTGTGGGAACATGTCTTACTGAGCATTATATTCTCACAGGCTAGTGGAGAACTTGATAGCCCTGAGATGCTTAGGGTGTAAGTGACCCTATCGGAGTGTCCCTTCACCCATCTCGGAAGGGCCCTGAACCCTGCTGAGAGCATCCTCTCCTTGTCCATGGGTCTTAGCTAGACCTCAGCAGGTGCATATGACCATTGCACTGCTCACCTGCCCTCACATTTAAACTCCAATTCACGACTGCACGCCTGCCATTTTGCATGGGGATGGGTGGGGGCATGGGGACCAGACAAAGATCACAAGTCCACAGGGGTGGCTCCATGTCACCTAGCTCCTCCTTGACAACAGAAGGAATAATAATGAGGGCGTTCATAATGGCAGCTCTAGGTACTGAGCTTTGCTTAGACACTCAGTGCTTGACACATTTTAACTCATCAGAGTCTCCCATCAGTCCTATGAGGTGGGTGCTCTTTCCTATTTCCATTTTACAGATGAGCAAACTAAGGTTTAGACAAGGCACGCAGCATGCTTCCGGTAACAGAGCTAGGGTGTGGTAAATCCAGGACTTAAACTCACAGCCATCTGGCGCAGGAACCTCAACCCTTGACCGCAGCCCTCACGGTCTCTTAAGGTGCACGGACAGCAGCGTGATTCAGTGACCCTGGACTCCTATTCCCCACCTGCAGTGGGCAAGTTACTTACCTCTGGAAGCTTCAGTCTCCTTGTCTGTAAAATGGGCAGAATCACTTCACAGATGAAAGGAGATGTTGGCTCCCGGCACATGTTGATTGCTTTCCCTCCATGAAAATGCAGTCTGTGCAGAGAACTTAGTGGGACATCTCAATGCCATGTCCCCCGATACCCCACAATCCAGAGCTCTCTCTGCAGTATGTCCAGACCCTTGCCCTGCCCACCCCCAGGGACACCTGTTGGTTTGCAGACTGGCACCTGTGCGGAGGGCAAGGAGAGACCTGGGAAAGAGGCAGACCTCTCCAGATTGGTAGGTGGCAGCTTTCACAAGCAAGGGAACTTCCTAAAGGGGCTTGTCTTGGACGTTGCAAGATGAGTCCAGCTCCGCATCGCCTGCCAGAGTCTTTAAAGTTTATCCAGAGGCCTGAACTAGATTCAGTCACAGAAGCCACTTAGATATTCTCAACAATGCCTTATTCACAAGGCTGTGTCCTTGAAAGCAGCTCCCGCTGTGGGGAGGGTGGGCAGAGCGAACATTCCAAGGACAGGGGAGGGGCTGAGAAGCTTTTGATTGCCTGGGCCTAGTTTGCTGGCCACCTGGGGGTCTCTTGATGACCTCCCTCAACAACAGAAGAATTCTGTCTCTTAGTTATTGGCGTCCTCCAAGACTGCTTTATCAAAGTGCCTAGACCAAAATTAGCAGGCCATCAACCCATGCTAGATTGAAAGCATAATCAGACACAGAAAAAGGAGACGTGGATATATATGCATCTGTTTATATTTATATATACACAGAGAGAGTAAAAAGGCACTTACCTCATTCTCTTTCCGCAGAAGCTCTTGAAAATCTGCCTCTGGTGGCTCTTCTGTGGCCCTCTGGATGACACACAGGGACACAGGGGCTGAAGGGACCTCCATGGTACCACCTTCTGGCCAGGTTCCAGAGCTTCCTCCAGCCCCCACCTCCTGTCCCTCCTTCCTTGCCTCTCTCTCCTCTCTCCAGCCCTCATTGGCTTTCTTTTCCCTGGAGCCAGCTCCTCTTGTCGTGGCCAGTGGTTGCCCCACGGCCACGCTGCTTCCCTGTGTCCTGGCTCTGTGACGTGTCTGCAGAAGAAACTTGCTTAGAATAATGGCAGCGTGGAAAGAACCTAAAATCTGGAGTCAGGGAACCAGGGTGTGAACCCCAGACCCTCCTACCATCTTCTCAGTGTCCTCCAACTCTCTGAGCCTCAGTTTCCTTCTTCATACCATGGGCACCGTGACCCCTCTTCTGCTCATGGAAATCAAACAGGATAATGCCTGCTGGACTGTGTCACATAGAGGGTGATACCGACACTAGATATTATTAGTGCCTGGCCAGGGAGACGAAAAGCTCTGTGAGATCAGGGGCTGTGCCTTTCCCGGCTTCCTTATGGCCCTGCAGTGCCCGCCACAGGGTCGGACCCATGAATACGTGCATAATGAATTTGTAGTCGAAGGTGTCTAAATGCAAGAAAAAGACGGACATGATTATGACATAAATGTCTTGCTCCTTTGTGCTCAGTCCTGTTTTTCTCCTTCTCATTCCCATTTCACTTCTTTTATTTCGCGTTGCTTTATGAAAGAGGGAGGGAGTAAATACGTTGGCTTAACGTGAATACAGGAGAGACAGAAGAGTCCTCAAAGTCGTCCGAGGCAAACAGGAACAGAGGTGAGGCACGCTCCGACCCACGCACACTGGAGCTCTTCTTAAAAGAGCAGACGGGTGAAGAGAGAAGGGGGCAGGCTGGTGGGGGCGCTGCTGACTAAGAAGGTCGGTGGGTGGGCGAGAGGGCGTTCATGAGGGTTCAAGGAGGTTGTGGGATAAACAAAGTGACCAAGGTCGGACAAAATACGGCCTCCGCCCACCACTTGTTCCTAAAGATCAGAAGCACTTCCAACCAGGAGTGGGAGGACGCTCCCCTCCGCGCAAGGCAGGCCCAGCTCTTAGGCACCACGTGTGTTTCTGGGCTGTTCTTGTCGCCGCCAGCTCACCTATGGCCCAAGGGGTGCTGACAAAGTTGTCGTCGAAAGCCTGTCTGTAGCGGGTTGACTTCGGGGCTCTCTGTGCATTCGTCCTCATGTGTAAAGCAGTTGACTCTGGGGGTTGAGAGAAAACAAACAGCGGTGGGTTCTGTCGCCTCCTTCCTTCCCAGGGGAGAGAGGAACAGCAGCAGGCTCTGACGAGAGGACACGGGAAGAGAGAGACACGCAACAGAGAGAATTCAGAGAAGGCAAACATAATATAGAGGATGGACGGGGAGTGGGGGAGTGGGGGGTAGGGGTGCTTTCATGCCCTATGGAAAAGGGAAATGATGTAACATTAAATCAGGAGCTGGCCCCTCAGGGTCCTGGGTACCTTCTTTTACTCATGGGGTAGATTTGAACCAGACCTGCTTCGTTTCATATGAGAGGGGACTTTTGTGTCTTTAACCGGAGGGACTGGATAGGTCAGGTGTGCTCCTGGAGTCTCTGTTCAGCCTGCCTGGAGGGGTCAGGCCTTAGGTGACTAAGGGACTAGGGGTAGGTGTGTCTCACAGAAAGCAAACGCAGTAAGAGAAACACTGATTCAGTACTGAGGGGGGTGAGTACTCTTACTACAAACCAATTTTTGGCTATCAAGAAATTGATTGAGGGTAAGGAAGAGTTTGGAGGCCCTCTTGTGATTGTCTTCCTTATTTTACACAGCAAGCATTTATTAAACGCCTACTGTTTCAGTTATTTCTTTATGACATTATTATCCCATCAGATTAGGAAAGCAGAGAAAAGCTTTGGGTAGGTAAGCAATACTCATTGGGTAGGTAAGCAGTATTCCCTTCACACCTGACCTCAGCTTCTACCAGTGCCATTTTTTTGGGTAGTCTATGAAGAAGGGAGGAGAACCTAGTCGACAGCCTCCAAAGTCAGGATTTTGCATCCAATAGCCCCAGCTGAGGTTCTCCGGGAACACGGTCTCCTGCTGAATCCACGGGTCCACTGAGGTCTTCCCCGCTCCCGTTTGGGGGAAACAGTGGACAGGGTTGGGGGGTAGGAGGTGCCCTTCACCTTCCTCAGGAACTGGTTTCAGGACAGGGCACAGGTTTTTCAGGGTCAGAAGAGGGTCCCCATTTTGCATCTCAGAGAAGGAGCTTCAGCCTCGGAGGTGAGGGAACTCTTACATCACATAGTACTCCCATGTCCCCATGCTGGGGTGTGGCCTCTGATGAGCCAGGCAGGGTGTCTACTCCTGGGGGTGGGGGTGGGGGTGGAGGGGGGCCCTCTGTTCCAGGAGGAGTCGTAGATAATGCACAAGGAGATGAGATGAATTTCAAAAAATGATTAGTACTGAGAAGCAAAGGAAACAAGTGATGGGTTCATGAGGGGGGTGGAGGGTGGAGACAGGGAGGCCAGCCAAGTCCTCTCCGAGCAGGTGACATAAGAGAAGAAGCCAGCCATGGGAGAAACCTTTCCAGGCAGAGGGAAATGCCAAGTGCAAAACTCCGGAAAATGGCTTGGCATGCCTGATAGATAGGGGGAGCTCCTGGAACGTGGCTGATTCAGGTGGGGTCCCCATTCTGCCCTCCATAATCCCATAAAGGAAGACAGCCTTCCCCACCCCCAGAGATTCTGATTCGGGGGGCGGAGGGGGTGGAGAGAGGATGGAGCAGGTCCCTGCAGGTCTAACCAGTGTAGGGTGATTGGAATTCACCTGACCCTGTCATCACACCGCTCTAGCAGATGGTGACGTGGGGTGAATGACCAGAATCCCAGATTCTAACTCATTTTTATCCCATTAACAAGGCGTTTATGATTTGGTCAAGGATCGTGTCAAATTGTAGTGGCATAGAAAGCTGGTGCAGGAGGAGGCCTCAGCAAGAATTTAGCCCAAACAAGGAAACAGCACAGAGATGTCACATGGTTTTCCAAAGGCCACACAGCAAGTTAAATCCCACCCAGGGCTCATGTCAATTGGCAGCTGAACTCTAAAAGTCCTCTCTGTGTCGACTGGCTTCTGTAGTTTTTTCCTGGAAGGAAAAAACAAAACCACTAGACATAAAATCTCAACAAGCCAGACATTGAATGCCCACCTTTGCTTCCTGCCCCTCCCTGGTACGCCCTTCGTGACAAACAATTTGCTAAGCATACACTGAGTTACCGAAATGGGATTAGCAGTTCTATGAGGCATTTATTTATAAACCAACTGACAACAGGACACACTTTGGTTTACAATAGTTCATCTTTAACCTTTCTTTAGGGCAATGATGACAAGTCAGGAGAAAAGGTATATTGAGGCCCCTCCAAGTCTGAAATAATGCCATCTGAATATTAGAAAAGAATGTGTCTTTTTTTTTTAATTAGGGAGTGATGGTGACAGTAGCGTGTACCTAGCACGTTACATAGGAAATTAGCATTCAAGCCCATTGTAGATCTCAGCTTCCTGGCCCTCCTACCTGTCACCATTTGCAGGAGATGGCAGGCTGCCCTTTGTGTCCTCACCCTCCCTGGGCTGCAGGCTCTGGGCCGACCTCAGAGTCCCCAGGATGGGAAGAGGGTCCCCCGTGCTGCATCTCAGAAGAGCGGTATCAGTGTCAGAGAAAGTGCATTCATCCATACCTTCATTTATTCATTCATAAGTGAATACATTTACCAGAGCAAAAATCTCAGCACATTGTCTAAGTGGGGAGTTAAATTGCCTGATTTACAAGTGAATTATCTGGAAATTTCTTTAATGTTTAGCCATGCACTTAATATTTTGCTTTCATCAAAAAAAAAAAAAATCAAAAACAAAGAACAATTACACAAAATAAGGGCAGAGCCTGAACGTTGGGGCCAAATAGACCCAATCTAAACCCAGTCCCCACATCCCCGATATGTACCCACCGTGCAACGGAATAGACGCTGAGAATCAGATCGAAGAGGAAAATGTTTAACCAGTGGAAGACCACAAAAACATTTTTAAGGATCCTGGAATATCTGCTGCTTGTATATAAGCCATACCGCTAATTGCAAATGAGTCTTATCTAATAAAAAGGGTCCTTAAGAAGAGCTGTGTGGAAACATTTTATTTGCCATCAGGTTGAACTGCTGTATTTGGCAGAAAACCGGCATATATATTAGGATTCTTGGAAAGAATGACAAGTACAGGTTTCTGATAATTTAAGATCAATTTGCCTTCATGCAGGAGGGGCAGTAATGGACCTTTTAAGCGCCTTCCCAGGGCTGCCTGCTCAGCCCCACAATACGTCACAGGCTGGTCGCTGCAGAGCTGTCCCTGTTCTCCTCCCGCACGTCAGTAAATTGGGGCCATGACATGTAAAGACTTGTCTCTGCGGCAGGACACCCTGCAGACTCTGCCTCAAGAGAGAGAGTGGGGGGGCGAACCCACAAAAGTTCCAGGCCCAGGCACCAGTGTAAAGTTTTGGGGAGTCATTTGGTCAGATACGACTTGAGTTGTATCAGAAGCTGTGGTTGGTAAGGTGCAAGTCTATCCAGCCCCTAGGGATATGAAGGAGGTGCAAGCCTTTGTAGCATTGGGGGTTTGGGAGAGTGCCTGCATCCCTTATGGGCATGCGTGGGACAGCGGGTAAGAGAAGGCAAGAACATTCGTGAAGCCAATTATTAAATTCCGGGCATCTCCCAAGCAGAGCTACCTTTTGAGCTGGATAGGTCTGGGATTCCGGAAGGGAGGGGTGGAGCACTGCAGCAGAGAGCGCAGAAGGAGAAAATACCCTAGGATTTGGGTCCCCGTTCTGGAAGGTGGCAGAAACTTGAGAGGGCCCCACAGAGCCCCAGCTCCTAGCAGTATCCACAGTGCTCCTCCAGGTGGAGCCTCTCACCAAGAAACAAGCCGATCAGGGTGCGAGCTCCCCTCTCTACGAGGGGATGGGCTGAGAACATGTTCTATCCACTTCCTTCTCCCAGCGTTCAAACCCCTATAGTGACCAGAGGGCCGTGCCTACTAGCAGCAGAGGAGCAGCCTGTCCCCCAGCCCATGGTTTCTAGAAATGCAGGTGCCATGAAGCCCCGTAGAGTGCATAGATCCTCCAGATGCCACGCTCTCAGTTCCTGCAGGGGCCCCTGTGGCCTGTAGGAAGGGAGCGGGGAAATTCCTTCTGATGCCTGCAAACAGGAAGGAACCACAGCAGCCTGTGGGCTGAACTCAGGTTGGTTTGCTTGGGATTACTCGTGTGTCCCGGCCGTTGGCCCTTGGCACTGACTGACAGTGGACTCTTCTAAGGGGATCGGCCCTGTGGCTTGGACAAGGGGAAGCTGAGAGGTGGATGATCATGAACAAGCCCTCACGAGGTCAGCAAAGGTGGAACAACGTTTGGGTTCACCTGCAAGAGCCTGAGGCAATCCTGACCTCCACCTTCCAGCTCACACTGCTCAGACACCCCACTGGCAACCAGGAAGCTGCGCCCTAGCCCAGGTACGAGCCTTAGCAGCGGACCCTTCAGTTGATACAGCTGATTGGGTGCATAGGAAAAGGGGCCACTGTAGCTCCCAGGTGGGCTGGCCTCTTACCAAGGATGCTGGGTTGCCCGTGAAATACAGCAACTTGGTTAATGCAGTGCCCACATGTTCTGTGTGTTCTAAACAATGCCCGGGGCTCCAGCCAAAGGGGTCTGGAGCCACCTACTGGAGTGTCCAGCTGCTGAGAGATGGGAAAATTGCTTCTACTGGCTCCCTCCCTCTGCATGAGGATTCTGAATATGCCCGTTTTGTGTGGACACTTGGCCTAACTGAAGCTTTCCTTTATCGCCATGAAAACCAGGCGGCCACCATCAGAGGATTAGAGGAGCTGAGTACCACATCTGGATGCCTGTGCCAAATGCACCGTCATCAGGGGTCACACCCCAAAGGTCATAACGTGCAAGCCTGGGCCCAGGAACAGAACACTGAAAGCAAGTTTCATCTCTTCTAAAACCTGCAAGCAGCAGGCATAGTGAAAAGAGAAAACAGAGTACTAAAGCAACAGACTAAATTACTAACAGGTAAAACCACTGTGGCCATGTGGCCTAAAGTACTGTCCCACGCTTTCATACATTCGAATGATCAACCAGTAGGGCCTGTTGTTCCATATTGCAGAATGGGGACCCCTACGGAGACACCAATGCCATAAGGGATGGAAGTTTCTGGAAATAGCCCAGACTCTACCCGTGGATCAATGTGCTATGCTGCTGAAAACACCAAGCCCCATCATGCCCGGGAGAGGCATTATCTACTGGAATTTGCAATAAGACATCCCACCGGGATGGGTGAATTGCTTTGCATCCCTCCAAGAGGGGGAACTACTCACGTCTCCGTGGGGATCCTGCCGTCCCGCTGCAAGCTGAACCTTTGAAAACATTCTACCTGCAATGGAATAGGCACTATCGTCAGCGGCAACAATGTGGGGGTCTTGGTCTGGCATATCCCGCCCCCAGTCCATCTCCTCACACCTCTCCCCTGCCAACATGTACGGGACAAACAACCAGATAATGTCCCTCAAGCTGCCAACCTCCCTCTCCTCAAGGCCAAATGCACACGTTCTATTTTCCACTGGTCACTGTCTTTGTCTCCTGCATTGGCCTGGAAGACAGCACAGGCAGAAGCCCTTGCTAAATTCACCCAGCAAGCCTTCCGTGGGAACCGGCAGAGCCTGTCTTTATCGAACGCTGAAATGTCTAATGGAAAGAGCTGTCCTCCAATGTAAGATGGCCTTGGACATTATTACTGCCTCGCAAGGAGGCACCTTACCGTTATCCAAACAGAATGTTGTGTACTCATATCTGATGAGTCTGTTGATGTCCCATCTTTATTAAACCACACGAGGACACACGTGAGCGTCCTCAGGGATCCGATCCCCAACCTAGGGGACTTCATAAGTCAGTGGTTCAGATCACGGGGCTCTTCATGGAAAAAAAACCTGTTTCAAGGGTAATTACCTTAATTGTGTTTTGCATGTGCCTATACTGTTGCTGTGGTATCTCACTCAATGCAGCTGGATAGCTGCCAATAATGAGCCAACTCCACGCAGGTGAAACCCCTTGTTGACTGCTCAGGTGGAGGAGGGGGGCGGGTGAGAGTATGAGAACCGGTCACGAGGGGTGAAATGTTGGAAGGGGTGACTGAGAGGACGTGACCGCTGCTTAACCCCGAGCTTGACCCAGGGCAATCAGAGGCTCCTCACCCCCTTCCCGTCCTTGGTCCTTGGAATGTACATTTCGCTTGGCTACCCCACGCTAGAAGGTGCCCAAGGACACAGCTTTAAGGGTGTTGTTGAGATGGTATATGTGACTTAATCCAGTTAAGGCCTCTACATAAACATTCAAGGTCCTGGCAAGCAGGTGTGGAGATCTGTATGACTTACGGAGCACAAGACAAACCTCGTTAAATTCCCTTGCTTATAAAACCCACCCCTACTACTCCGGAGAGGTCTGCCTCCTTCTTGATCTCTCCTTGCTCTTCATGTCCAGGGGCCAGTTTGCAAACCAACACCGCTTCTACCTGCACGGAGTCCTGAGTTATCAAGGTAAGAAATGTGTCTTATTCCTCTTTGTTTCCCCCAAACCAATAGAGTGTCTGGTTCAGTTGGAGTTCCACGCACTTGTTAAACAGGCTGATGAGCCAAAATTCGGGAGATTCATCGGGGACGTCTACCTATGTAGGAGGGCCTTGAGCTGAAAAATGGACAACAGGGATGTGGCCTGGTGGAGGGAAGGGATAGGGCTGCTTTCTGATGTGGAAGGAGAAAGTATTATGTGTGTGGTACGTGGTGAGTGTGTGTGTGTCTGTGTGCAATGGGGGAAGTGGTATAGAAGTGCTTGTCCCCTTCCTACATTTGGGAAGGAGTGTTTGGATTCGCTTTCTGAGCCTGTGTTTTGGAAGCAAGCATGCCTGAGTTCAAGGCCCAGCTCTGGCTCTTATTAGCTGTGTAACTTGGAGAGGGCACCTCACTTCTTTGAGTCTTTCTTATCCGTGTAATAGAGGTAAACAACACACACCTGTCAAGATGACTGGAACGGTTAAGTGAGATAAGCTACGCTCACACAGGTCTCGACAGGATTTTTATTTTTGGCACTCTTGTTTTGAAAACCTCTACCTATCTAGGCCGCCCTACACGCAGGGGTCTGGGACCTCTGAGACGGCACATGCGTGAGGTGGGCTAGCCTCTGCCATTTGTGTTTACTTGCAATGCTTCTGTGCTCTGAGCTCCCAGGATCAATACACCACTAATTCAATGCCACATGTTTATTGCCTCAGAGAGCATTCAGATACTGTTCTGTTTGGATCTGGGTTAGCAAGAGGGCAGATGGCACAGGGAAATATTTCGAAGTAGATACAAAGCAGGAGGGCCATTCCTGAGGCCGCTTTCTTCTCAAATGCCTTCCAAGGAGTATTTAAGCTTGGCCTGCCCTGGGGACACCAAGTTGGCTCAACAAGGCGCTTTCGTGAGGCTCTGCCCCAGCTTGGCTGTGTGCATTGGGTTGGCCCCTGGAATTTTCTGTTCCTTTCCTCCTGATGGGATTTAGCATCACGGATTCTACAGGTTCCGGCCATTTGATCCCTGGCATGTGGCAAATCACACCCACCTGCTAGCAGGGGCTGACTTCCAGGGGATTTTCAGGAAAAGGAGGTAGGCAGCTGAAACCCCAATCCTTTGCTCCTACCTCTATCTCCAGCTGTGCTTCCATCTGGCAAATCCTGGGGCAGAACACACACACACACACAGCCCAAAGGGAATGCAGCCAGCCCTACCTGGAACCCCAGCTGTCTTTCCTCTTCAGATACAGAACCTTGGGACAGCAGTTTGGGGGGGGGGGTCTACTTGTTGCTCTTTCTCTGGGTCTCCAAGGGACGCCTGGCTCTTCCATCTCAGGAGGGGCTCCTGGCTCCCTGGAATGTTCCCCTCAGGCTCTCAGGTGGCCAGCCCCAGACGCACTGTGGTTTTAGACTGCTCTCTACCTTCCCCACATTCCGGAGCTCCCCTGGGGAGGCCCCAAGCTGAGTGTGACCTGGGAGCAGAATTCGGGCAAAGGAACCCTATCTCCACCCCCACACCTGGCGCGGGGGAGTTTACCAAGTGCCTCCTTGCCATCCGCGGGGAGGGGTGTCACGTTCTCACTCTCAGGGCCAGTTCTCCACCTTCCGCGAGGGGCCCCCGTTAGCTCCCTCCGAAGGTGGCCAAAAAGAAACTTTCGCCGGGTCCCCACCACCCCCACCCCCTACCTCCCGCCCCGCCCCCACCTCCTACCCCCGGAACGCGGAGGGGGGGAGGGGGGAGAGGGATTGAAGCGGGGGAGGGGAGAAGGCCGGCTCGCTCAGCGCCCTCTGGGTCTCGCCTTACTTCCGGGAGGCGGGGGGAGAGGCGAGGCCCGCGGAGCCCCCGCGTCCGGCCAGCCTCCGGGTCCGCGTCTCTCCGCGGTCGCGCGCTGCCTCCTCTCCGGGCGCTGGCGCGGCCCGCCGGCATTTGGAATTCCGCCCGAGAGAGGGGGGGGGCGGGGGCTGGAGGAGGCGGCGAGGAGGGCCGGCGGCCGGCGGCGAGAAGCGGAATCCGGGGTCCAGAGCGGCGCCGGGAGCCGAGCGGAGCGGCGGCGGCTCGGGAGGCTCCGCGCTGCGCCCGCCCGCAGTGCATCAGCGTGGCCGCGCGACATCCCCGGGATGCTCAACGCGGGGCATTATGCACTGGTTAACAGGCTCCGGGCTGCCGGCGACTTGTTTGAAGCATTTTCTCCCTCGCTCTCGCTTTTAATCTTGTCTCTAGTGGCGTGTGTAGGGGGGAGGACTTTATTTCCATTGGCTAAGCTCTCCCTTCCCACCCACATCTCTTCCACATCACCTTGGTGTCTCCCTAAATAAAACCAGCCCTCCTTATCGCCTGGAAAAAATCAGGAGCTAGAGTTTGAATGGGTTTATATAAACACTCACCCCTGGCAGCGTGCGGCTGGGCTCCCAGGATAAACTCAAGGCGCCTGGCCTGATGCTTGCTTTGCCGTGTTCTCTCCCTTGAACGTCAAGGTTTGAGCAGAGCCCGAGGACTGGGAACTCTTCCCTGAAATTGGATCAACCTGAAGCCAGTTGCGGAACTGCACAGGGTCCCCATGGACCTCAAGGAGAGCCCCAGCGAGGGCAGCCTGCAGCCCTCGAGCATCCACATCTTCGCCAACACCTCCACCCTGCACGGCATCCGGCACATCTTCGTGTACGGGCCGATGACCATTCGGCGTGTGCTCTGGGCCGTGGCCTTCGTGGGCTCCCTGGGCCTGCTGCTGGTGGAGAGCTCCGAGAGGGTGTCCTACTACCTCTCCTACCAGCACGTCACCAAGGTGGATGAGGTGGTGGCCCAGAGCCTGGTCTTCCCGGCTGTGACCCTCTGCAACCTCAATGGCTTCCGCTTCTCCAGGCTGACCACCAATGACCTGTACCACGCCGGGGAGCTGCTGGCCTTGCTTGACGTCAACCTGCAGATCCCGGATCCGCACCTGGCCGACCCCGCGGTGCTGGAGGCCCTGCGGCAGAAGGCCAACTTCAAACACTACAAACCCAAGCAGTTCAGCATGCTGGAGTTCCTGCATCGCGTGGGCCACGACCTGAAGGATATGATGCTGTACTGCAAGTTCAAAGGGCAGGAGTGCGGCCACCAGGACTTCACCACGGTGAGTACTTGGTTTTCAGCTCATTCTTGCGCCTGGTGCTCTTGAGAAGTGGCCGCGCCGGGGGTCTCCCTGTGCTTTGGAGCAGGAGAGAGCGTATGGTGCCTGAGTTGAAGGCCAAGAGGGTAGTTGGCCGGAGTTGTTGGAAGTGGTCGGAGAAGTCCGCCTCCTGGAATGGGGTGCGGTTGTCTGGTCAGATGTGGAGGGTGAGCAGGGGGCCTGCGGTGGGGGATCGCTCCCCCAGATGTGCTGAGTTGGCTTCCTCCCAACCAGAGGGAGGAGGCCAGAGCTGTCCGTTGTCCAGGGCACTTGGTATCTGAGCTGTGTGATTGGAACAGCTTGTCATTGACGAGGTGGCATTTTTTTTCTCTCTCTTTCTCTGCTCGGAAGTGGCATCAGGCACTGCATCCTGTGGGCTGGGCTGGAGCTAAAGCTGCCAGAGAAGGGGGTGTGGGGCCCCAGGCAGCCTGGGTGGTTCCAGTGGCTTTGGGAGCTTGCTGGAGCAGGTGATGCCGCCCGGGGGTGGAGGTCTTTGTGCTTGCTTCTCTTGTGTGGATTCCGAGCTCCGTGTGGGGAGAGGAGAGGCCGGGGGACCCCCGGTGTCCGTCTGGTCTGCTGGCAGGTTGGAAGCAAAGAGATGTCCAGGGTGCTTGGGCCCAAAAGGAGCGTGTAAGTGGAGGCCCGTGTGTAGGAGGATGGCCAGTGAGGCGCCTGTGAGGGTGACGCGGTCCAGGCTGGCTTGTCTGGGAGCTTCGGCTTGAAACTCAAAGGCTTGGTTTGCTGTCTGTGCAATCGCTTAACAACGTGGTTGCGAGAGGAGTGGTGTGGGGAGGGGGCGAGCAGCTGTGGGATTGGAAAGCCTGGAGGAGGAGTGTGGAGCTGAGTAAAGAGGAAAGGCGGAGGGGGATGTGGCTAACATTCAGGATGGGGCTTCCTAGAGGGGCAGGGAAAGGATGGGCGGAGAGCTGTCATTGCCAGGGTTCTCTGCCCAATTAGTGGGCTGCTGGGCATAACTTGGTGTAAGGGGTCAGACTGCAGCTTCAGCCCCCTCCTTGCTTCCAGGCAACTCTGGGGCTTCGGGGGCCATGGGACCCTCTAGAAGCCCAGGGTGGCCGCTTCTCCCATAGCTGCCTTAGGGAGAACTCGGAGCATTGGGGTCTCAGAGCCTTGAACCAAATTGTCATGGTAGGTTCTGGGTGGCAGGTGCAGCAGTTGCAGCAGTTGCAAAGGAACTGGACTCTGTCATCAGCACTTGTCTGGGCCCTCTGCCTAATTGAGACATGCCCTACCTTGCCGATAGTGCGTCCATTCCCCACCTGCTCTCCGATCTACTGCCTACCGGCTTCTTGCTCTGAGTTCCTGTTAATGCCACAACCAGGCTCTGCCTGCAGCCTCTGTACTTGCAGTTGGCTGTCTGTGATTCTGGAAAAGTCCAGAGTGCCGGGGAGGAAGGGGCCTTGCCACTTGCATCCCATAGAGGTCTGTTTCCTGGGGGAGCTGTTTTTACTCTCCGTTTTAAACAGCGTGAGGGAGAGCACAACAAAATCAGTGGTGGTGTATTTATACTAAAGACGAAGAGGGTCTGAGCTGGGGGAAGGGACAGCCGTACTGGAAGCCCTTCTAAATGGAGCAAAGAGGACCCTAAAACAGGCCATGCACAAATGATGTCTTAGGTGGCTTGAGAGGGAAGGGGAAAATGCCTCATTCCTGAAGGCTGAGACCATCCTTGTATCCCACCTGTGCTTTCTAGTGCCGTGGTAACACTTGGCTTCACCACTGCACTTTGCAGCTCGAAAATGCACTCCGCTGTTCCTCTGTCTGCGTGAACACACAAGGAACACACGGAGAGAAACTGCAGTTGGTAGCAGACCCTGGACCGAGTTCTCAAACATCCTCATAACTGCGTGTCCAGCTAGTGGCTTCCTCGCAATTCATGATCAAGTTCCATTTCCAAGGAAAGGTTCTTTGACCCACGGCTACTGTTTTGCGCTTAGCCCATCATTTGAGTTACTGGAGTCCCAAGAGGCCAAAGATCAGGCCTTCAAGCCTTACGTGGGCCTTTGACCTCTCCAGGATGTCTCTCCAATAGTAAAGTCGCTTGTGGGTATGGTTTATTAAATAGTGAGTGGCACGTCCCTCTCTGCCATCCTCACCAAATCCAGGCGTGTTCCCCCTCCCCCAGCACCGAAAAGGGGGTGAGCCTCAGGGCTGGATCCCCACGCTGTGCGGGAAGTGTCAAAAAGAGCACCCACTCCAGGAAATCTGGAGGAGGCCCCAGGTGGACCTCTGATCTTTCTTACCCTTTGATCGCAGCGGAAAGCCATGCTGAGCCTCTGTGAGAGGGGACGCACACCAGATTTGTTCCAAGACCTTGCAGTGAGGGATAATCCTTCCCACTGCCCCTTTGTACACCTGTCCCTTTTGGCCTGGGGTATAGTATGCTCATTCTTAGGGCAGAGAACCTCGCAGGTGGTTATGGGAGAAGTCTAGTTCATTGGCGTTCTCACTCATTCATTCTCTCTGCTGCTCATCCCTCTCCAGTTGGCTTATTTGTTAGGCCCTGCCTGGGTTTGTCCTGTGCTGGGTGGCTTCTTGCTTTACGTGCTGTGGCTGACAGTATTAGAGAAGGTTGGGGGAGGGGAGGTCCCAGGTGGATCACTTTTCCTGTTTTTCTTTTTCCATAAAGCATACCTAGTGCTGTCTCCAGGGTTATTGCTTCTGCATAAGCTTTCTTATTCCAGGTTCTTAGCTGGTGTGCAATGAAGTGCATAATACCCTTTAATTAGTGAATGAGCCATGATTCTAGCAGAGGGAAGGGCTGTTTGTGGAGGTTAAAAGTCCCAGGAAGCCAGGTGTGGAGTTCTGACTGCCGTGTAAACAGCTGTGCTCCATGCTGATGCTGGTACACTCTTAGCCCTCACCTGGGATGATCTGAATGCAGATAGGCACGTGTTTGTCCTTCCAGGGAAAGCAGAACAGGGCTTGCTTCCATAGTGCCTGCTTGGGGGAGATTGCCCCACTGACCTCCACGAGACAGATAGATGGAGGTCCGGATGGGGTGTCTCTGGCCGTGACAGTGGGCAGTCTAAGGTTACAATTAGGAGCCACTTCTTAGCTTGAATGGGTTCGAATCCCAGCTCCATCATTTTCTAGCTTATTCCCTAGGCTTCGATTTGGTCATGGAACATCTCCTATTAATACCTGACTTTCTAACTCACAGGGTTATTGGGAGGAGGAGCCATGTGAGACACTACATGTGAATATCCTTTTGTACTTTGTGACAACTGTGCAGATGGAAGGCTGGGACAGGACCTTCTCCATGTTAGGAGGAGTGTTATTGTCCACTGCACCTGCCCTCTTTGCAGCCCACCGTAGGAGTCAGGTGATGACTCATGCTGTGAGCATGAACCAGGGAGATGGAAGTGCTGCTGTTTTCTCTCTCTGGAGCCCAGGGTTAAAGCCCAGCCTTGCAGAGGTGGGATTTCTTAGAGTGGAGGTCACAGCTGGGTTCGCTAGCTAACTATTGCTGACAGGTGGCAACTCCATTGTTTGTGACTAGCACATGACTATTTCACGTTGTTTCTCTGCTCATCACAGTGGGGTTCATCTGCCTCCAAGTTCAGGAATGCAAATGACCCTTCAGTTGGCACTTGTAACTCGATTACCGTAGTTGTGTGTGTTTGTGCTTTCAACTTGAGATTTCTGGGTCTCCTGGGGGGCTCAGTTGGTTAAGCATTTGCCTTTGGCTCAGGTCATGATTCCAAGCTCCTGGAATCAAGTCCGGCATTTGGCTCCCTGCTCAGTGGGGAGTCTGCTTCTGCCTCTGCCTCTCCCCGTTTGTGCGCACGTGCTCTCTCATACAAAATCTTAAACCAACAAACTTGAGATTTCTTAGGAAAGGCATTTCTTTCTTACTGAAAGCGAGGTCTCTCCACAATGAGATCTTGTTAGAGGCACATCTATGGGTCTTATGTGTCTGTACCACATAGCGTTACAAAGACGTAGAGGTGAGGGCTTAGGAGGCTACATGCTTGGGATTCTTGCCCAAGGCTGGTGAGTCCACAGCTAACCTCTCGGCCTTTCTTATTACATGAGGAGTAGGCGCGTGAAGACTGGGGGCTTTGGGGCAAGAGCTGAGCTGGAATTCCACCTGTGTTCCCATTTACTGTTTAATCTTCAGCAAGTTCCTTAGCCTCACTTTCCCCATTTTTAAGAATCGAAACAGTAATACCTGACACTTGGAGTTGTACTGATCCAGGGCGGTAGTGTATGCCAAGAGGCCGCGTGTGGCGGAGGCCTGGTGCATACGGGGTGGACCCCTTGCTCTGCTGCGCGGCCCACGGGAGTGTTGACTGAGCCTGCGCTAGATGCTGGCTCCCTTGACTCTAGGCCAGTGTTCTTCCTACTCTTCCTTACTGTGACTCACCACCAGCTTTAGAGCACAGGCAACTGCTATGCTCCTGGGTTCTACGTTCTCTCAATGCTTATGCTTAGATTTCCACTTCCCCTGGGCTTTGGCTCCTATCAATCCTGTGGCCTAAACATCCTCTCCTTCCCTACCCTCTGGGCTTCCACATTGCAGCTCATGCTACTGACCCCGCCCCCCCCCCCCCCCCCCCCCGCGGAAGCTCGTGCGGCACCGGCCCCTGCAAGGAGCTGAGTGACCTCCACACCAGGCCCAGAGCTTTTATGACCATGCGTCATGTTACTGCACGCACAGTCTTCCCTCTGTTGACCCAAGAGAACACCTGCTCGGCAGCGGTTATAACGCCAGGCCAGGGACTTGCCATCTGAGAGCTCACTGCTCATTTCCCATCCTTTCTAGATGGAGAGCTGGTTGAGAGCCGGCATCTCGGATTGTCAAATGCATTATCTGTGCATGAGAGGCTGAATACGGGCCAGCACGCGGCTGGTTGTTGATTACAAGTTGCTTTCTGTTTCCTGACCGGACCCAGAATCTTTTGTTTGTGACTGACTTTTGGCTTCCGCCCCCCCGCCCCCATGTTTATGTCTTTAAATCCGATGGGTCCTTTAAAATCCAGCTCTAATATCTCTGTAGCCTTTTCCAGGAAACCATTGCCAATCCCTCCCCTCCATGACCGTAATCTAAATGAATTTCTTCCTCCTCTGTCTTTGAAAGAGCATTTTGGCTCCCTCCTCTGTCAGAGCACTCACTGTGCCTTTCCTAGCCTTAGACTCAAAGTGTTTACGCTAGAAGAGCCCTCAGAGATGGTTTGATTTAATACCTGAATTCTTTAGCCACAGATAATTTTTATGCATTGCCTATTTCTGTCTCTCTTCCCTGTAAGACATGATGTCTTTACTGACCTTATATTCTCAGGGCTTAGAATTGCTTAGCACATGGTAAAGCTCTCAAAATGTGTCTTCCAAGTGCGTTAAGTGGGCTTGAAGCTACTGGAAGGTAAGTTGACACGCTAGCTGATAGAAAGGGAGATAACAATTTTTCAGCCTTCTTCTCCAGCGTAGGTATCTGGGATCCCACCTGCACCGGGATGACGTGTCTCATTATGGTCATTATTTTAATAATATACTTCCAGATGATGGAAACAATCCATGCTCATTGGAGAACACTTGGGCAGTGTGGGGAAAGAATAGAGAAGAAAGACAAAAATTGCCTGCAGTAGCACCCGGATGCAATTACATGTCTTATTTTGGGGCTTGGGAGTAGCTCTGTCCGGTCACACAGTGTGTGCACGTTTGTGTGTCTGTGTGCCTGGGACCACACCTTCTGTGCCTCTGGTGACTTGTTTGGCGTGCGGCACACATCCAATCAGTGTCAGCTTGCTCTCTTGTGTCCCCGGGGTAGTGTCCAGGGTGTTAGAGATTCCCTCCAAGGTCCACTTAGCGTCAAAGCAAAATCCAAAGCTAGGTCTGATCAATACCCCTCTTGTGGGCTGCGTTTTGCCTTCTCTGCCAGAAGCACTAGGGATAATTTGTGAGAGCCAGTGGTAACCACCCCTCTTAATTCAGCCTCTTTGGATTTTAGGTTCACAACTGAACACCAGTTCCCCTCCTCTGATGGCACTTGATCGATAATTCATCTGTGCATTGACCTGAAACTATCTTGGTCCCACTGTTTGTTGTATGCTTACTAGGATGAACCACGGATGTGTTCGTTGATACCAAATTAGATCTCCTGACCCTGCTTCTAGATGAGGCCCAACCTTATGACTATGCAGAGTCATGAGGACCATGGACTACAGAGACCATGAGATTCTCTAGTCATGAGGACCATGGACTACAGAGACCATGAGATTCTCTTTGTACAGACCATTCCTGTCTGCCTCATTACATGGGTGTAGACGACCCTGTCTCTCCATCACTTGTGAAGTCTTGGGGCTCTATGACAAATGGTCGAAACTGCACTTTTTTTTTTTTTTTTTTTTTTTAGGATTTTATTTATTTGACAGAGAGACCGCGAGAGAGGGAATACAGGCAGGGGGAGTGGGAGAGGGAGAAGCAGGCTTCCTGCCGAGTAGGGAGCCCGATGCGGGGCTCGATCCCAGGACCCTGGGATCATGACCTGAGCCACCCAGGCGCCCCTAAACTGCACTTTTATTCCTTAAGGTGCTTGGAAGTTTTGTGAGCATTTGCCATGTGGTTGGAAAGGCAACCACTGCCAAGCTGAGCGAGGGATTTTTTTCCTTGGTGCCACTTCTGATTTGCAGGACGTGAGGTTGTGGCTCCCTGGAAGTAAAGCTTTCAGGGGTGTATTGAATTCTCTCTGACATGTTGGATGGATAGGACAGTGACTGGGAGCTGTTACAATGACCCACATCATCAACTCGCAGAGAAAAGTGGATACCGCTGCACAGACCATAGAGCTAGTGCCTCGATGCTTGTGGGGCGAGCCTACGTGTCTGTGCCTCTGTTGCCCTAGGACTTATTGAATTGGTAATGGGTCCCTTTCCCCCTCTCTATAGTGGTTCCCTTTTCCTTCCTACAGAAAGTCCTTCCCTTAATGAAGAGATGAGTTCTAGGAATTTTTCTGCAAAGCAAATCCTTGCTCACCACTGGTTTCTATAGTACGAGCTGAAATGGGATCCCATTAAAAAAAAAAAAAAAAGAAATCCCCCAAAGACCGAATTGGCAGCTTTTAGCACCAGGTTTGCTGTCAGAGCTATTGCTCCATAGAGCAGTTCATATTTCAAAGTACCAAGGATCCCATTCTCTCCATCAGACAAAAAATATACCACCTAGGTCAAGAGATAACTGAAAGTATGCTGTGTGTTTTCTCTTTTGTCTGAGTGTTTATGTTTGATGGAACTGAGTTGAAATAGCAAACCGGACTGCAGAGCCATTTGAATCCACAATCTGTTATAACCTGGGACTAATGGCCTACATCATCGCCCCTGCAAGTGTGAAATTCCATAGATCACATTTCACCCATGCAGTGGACTTAAAACTAGTCCATACAGACTGGCCTTAGTGGTTACTGGGTAGCAGATGCCCCCAGAAATACATGCTGATTATTTGATAAATCTGAAGCTTAGGATAGAAGCGTGTTTACTGGGTTAGGCTTTATTTGGGAACAGCATTCCAAAAAGTGTCATCCTTTTGATGCTGAAGCATCTTTCTACCTCCCAGTACTTATTTCTCATGACTCAGGTACGCTCTATATTGATTACCTCAGTGATCATGGAAATTTTTACTCAAGAAATCAAGCATGAGACACGGGAGGAATGTATTTGCCTGTATTTATTGACTTCTGTTGGTTGAGTCGTACAACCTTGGGCAAGATAATTAGCCTCTGGGGGCCTCAGTTTCCTCATCTGTAAAATGAGGGGGTTGAACTGGGTGATTCCAAAGGACTTGCCCACCTGTCGAACTCTACTGCAGTAAAGTATAACCAACATTTATTTTTCGGATTCCACGTTTGTTCCCTGACACTGCAACTTTTAACTTCTATTTGGGGGAGGGAGCTGATGTTCTTTTGCAACCAGATCTATTTATCCATTTATTTGTTTTATTTAGATAGATCTGTGCAGTGGAAGCAGAAACACTCTGATATGCTGAGTGGTTGTAGTGGGGTAAAGGGAGGCACAGCACCCTACTTCCAAAATCCTGTCCATGAGCCTGGCTGCATCATATCGGTCTGACTGAAAGTTTCCATCACTAGTCCTGTGCTTGTGAGCGGGGATGCGCGTATGAATTAGCAAGGACATCTTTGGAAGATGCTGCCGAGGTCCCCTTTGGTGCTGCTAGGGGTCAGGTTCTTGATCACTCATAGCTGTACCAATAGCACCGCCACTCCTGGGAATAGCTGGGAAGTTATTCACCTCCCCACCGCCTGGGGGCAGCCCGTGGCCAGCGACTAACTGACCCAAATTACCAGCCATCTTGCCTCAAGATGGTACAACTTTCCAAGCAGTTTACACTCCAGAGTTTCCCACAGGACGAGGCTGAGCCGGAACTCTCCGGTGGTTTCAATATCTTTGCTTATCTTTTCTCCCTTGCCCATATCCTGCATGCCTCACTCCCTGAGGTCTTTCCCTCAATAAATCACCTGGATGAGAAACCCCATCTCAGGCCTTGCTAGGGAGTACAACCCACGTGGTGATGAGTTTTAGCTTCTCTGTCTGTTTGGTAACAAGGAGAATCATCTAGGCACATGGACCAATGACTGGCTTAGAAAGAGGGAAATACCTGTTTCAAAAGTCTTCTAAGCCTTGAACTTTCTAGATCTGTGTCTTTAACTGGGGCCTATACCAATTTCCAGGGGAGGTTTATCTTTTTAATTTTTTTTATTTTAATAATTCAAATGAACATCTAATTAGGATTCACACCTCGGGGAGCAGCTGATTTGCTCCTCTTTGGAGCTTCTTGCCCAAGCAAAGCCCTTCCTGCAGTTGCCCATATCCTCCAAGTTGAGCTATCCCTATTCTCCCAGCTGCTGCCTACCCCAAGGAGCTCACATTCTAGCTCATACCTTCACCAACACCTGAATTCTCCTCTTTTCCCAGTTCTGCTCTGAGCTTGCCTTTCCCAGCGCTCCTCCCCCAGCCAGCCTTCGGTGCCGTTTCTTCCTGGATGTGCACCAGTCTGGCTTTGAGCCACAAGGAGGAGAGTTTCACGTTGGCCGTGGCTCGGGCCCATCTCTAAAGCAGGAGGCGGTGAGCGATGTCTGGCTGACCAGGGGTGATGTTCTTGATATGTCACAGAAACCATGAGTGATGAGCGTAGGAAAGAACTGAGACTCCTTAGCCTGCAAAGGGAAGTGGGTGACCCAAGGCAGGGCGATTGCCTTCTGCAAACCCTTGGAAGGCAGTCCTGGGGAAGAGGAGTGAAACTTTCTCTTGCAAGGCTGGAGCGCAGAGCTAGCCCCAGTGCGGGTATGGGGCAGAAGTTCAGAGAAGTGGCTCCCGGCTGACTGGAAGGAGCCGTCCTGGGAGTTTTGAGGACCCGTGCCCTGTCAGCAGCTCCAGCCCGGGCCACACAATTGCTTATTGCCAGTGCTGTAGGGGTGGATCAATGTCAGATGAAGGGCTGGATTTACCGGCCTCTCAAGTTCCTTCCAATGCTGAGCATCCCTGATTTATTTCCTTCCTGAACAGATATTTGAAATCAGCGGTGAGGGGCATTGGCATTTGACATTGGAAAGAATGGATGATAGATGCAAGCCAGCTCGTCCAGCCTGCAGAACCACCCCCATTTCCCAGCCCCGTGTAGGGCTGAGGCTGAGTGTTTCAGAAACCAAGGTTAAAAGGGTGCTGTGGGCCAATCCTTGCAGACAAGAGAGCGGATATTCAGTTTGTCCAGACAGGAAGTGTGTGGGTGCGGGTGGCCAGGGCTTGGGGTGGCTGTTCAAAGACCTGGCCTCCCGAAGTGAGTGTGCATGCCTTTCTTGAGAAGAAGTTCCCAGAGGAATTTGTCATAAGTTCTGGGCTCTAGATCCAATCCTAGAGAGCAAATCTTGGGTGTGGTTTGGTCTGGCCTGGTTCCATGTGGTGTCTGGGGAGACTGGGAGGTATATGGATTAGAGGTGGGTGGGGGTAGAGAGACACTGAGCTACAGGGGCTAGGAAGGAGGCTAATCTGGTCCCAAAAATGCCCTGATCCAGAGCACCAGGGGATAGTGGCAAGTGTTGGAAAGATGAAGGGGCTTTGGCACCTGAGATAATTACATAAGAGATTAACTTTGTGGCATGATCATGGAATTTAGGGTCCCATAGGTGTATGCTCCAGACTTTGTGACTGTGATTTTGATGAATAAGTAATATATATTTGGTCTTCGTTCTTGGCTCCTGGTACAAGAGCTTTAAATGCCCTTGGAATTTCCTGAGAGATTGGGGCGAGAGGAGAATCTTTGATTATTCTTAATAAGGGCCTTTCAACCATACCTGATTTTATGCTGATGAAGTGACTCTTGGTGGCCCCTAGATTGCTTTAGGATGGAGGCTGGGTGCCAGAGGAACCAACCCTCTGACCGGAGAGAGGGGTGGAGATTGAGTCAATCCCCAATGACCCATGATTTAATCCAGGGTGCCTATGTTATGAACCTCCACAGAAAACTCTAAATGAAGGGACTCGGAGTGCTTCTGGGTTGGTGAGCATATGAGGTGCCGGGAGGGTGGTGTGCCTGGGTGGGGGGTAGGCATGGAAGCTCTGTGCCCCTCCCCCATATCTTAGACACAACCTGAATTGCATCCTATAAGTAGTACCAATAAATTCCTGAGTTCTCTATGCCATTCTAGCAAATTATTGAATCTGAGAAGGGGGTTGTGGGAATCTCTGACATATAGCTAGTTAGTCAGAAGCGTGGGTGACCTGGACTCATAACTGGCACCTGACGTGAGGGACATTCTCGTGGGATCGAGCCCATAACCTGTGGGGTTTGCACACACTCTGGGTAGTCAGCCTCAGAATTGTTTGGCATGAGGAGAAAGCGCACACATTTGGCGTCAGAAGTGAAGGGCTCTGGGAGTCCAAAACAGAGCTCAGTAACGACCTCAGGCATATTACTGACCCTCTCCACGCCTCAGTTTCCCCATCTGTTAAATAATAATAACCCTGGCACTTGCCTCATAGGATCGTTTGCAGCCATGGAAGGAAGTGAGAGAAGTGAAACTTCTAGCAACGGGCCTGATGTAGAGGGCTCAGTATTTTGTTGCTGTTATTTTTATTATGACTAAGAGGGGCTGGTGATTCCCCCACAGTGAGGGGGGAATCCAAGAGCAAAAATGTTTTTGGGGGAATCCGTACCGACATCAGCAAGTCTCAGGAGTATGGGGAGTGAGGCTGCAATCAAGCCTGGGGCTCAGCTCCTGCTCTTACTGGTGGGTATAGACTTTGTCACATCTAGAATTCCTCCCGTTTGGTCATTCCTGTGTAGTTTATAAAACCTGTGAATTACTAACATTTTCTGAGCACAGAATATATCCCAGGCCCTGTTCAAAGTCAGGCACCTGATGGGGAGTAACTCATTCAGTCCTCACAACCGCCTTGGGAATGATGGATTATTGGTAACTCTTTCTGGCATGGAAAAAATTGGGGCTCAGAAAAGTGACAGGACTGATGTCACTTAGCGAGGAATTGGTGGAACTGGGTTTTGAACCGGGAACTCTGGTTCCAGATCCCCTGGATGCTTTCACTACAAGATGCTCTGTGATCCTCACTAACTCTGAAAGTGAAAAAGGTAGTGATGTATCTGTTTCCCAGTTGAACATACATAAGGCTCAGAGAGGTTTGGTGACTGGTGCAGGGTCACTGGTGCAGGCACTGGTGCAGGCACTCGTGGGGTTTAGAGTCACGCCTTTTGATTTCCTTGGGGTGTTTTCTGTAAAGACCTCAAGCTTATTTGTACAGGGCTGAGCTGCATGAAGTCGGGCCATTTGTCAGCAAGTCTTCAGCTCCAAAGGGTTGGGGTTTAGGCACAAGGTCCCTCAACTCATCTGCATCCTCCCCTGGGAACCTGGAGCCTGGCAGCTGCCAGACCCGAAGCCGAGCAGGAAGACTGGCCCAGGTGGGGGTGCCAAGTTGAGAAGCTGGAGAAGTCTCTTCTTGCCAGGGTGACACTTGGGACGACTCTGAGTTGCAAAACGGGGAGCTCAGGAGTCTGTGCATGTGATTCTGCCCTGCCTGCCCTTTCTGCCGTTTCATGCATCCATCCATTCATTCATTATTTAAAAGATTTTATGTATTTATTTGAGAGAAAGAGAGAGTGAGCACACACGTGCACGAGCGGGAGTAACGGGAACAGCAGAGGGAGAGGGAGAAGCAGACTCTCCACTGAGCAGGGAGCCTGATGTGGGGCTCATTCCCAGGACCCCAGAACCATGACCTGAGCTGAAGGCAGACACTTAACCGACTGAGCCACCCAGGCACCTCCGCATTTTAAATCCGACTCTGGGTGGCAGAAAGGATGACTTTGGGAGAAGCAGCTGTGTTTAAGGCACCGGGGGGCTAGAGCTTGGTATCGAGAGCTTCAGCTTCTGCTTCTGACCCAGTGGCTTGAATTTGGACATCTAGTCCAGGTGCACTCTGATTGACAGATGGGCAGGTGGCAGAAGAATACAGTGGGTAAGAGCTGGGCTCTGGAACGAGACTGTCTTGATTCAAATTCTACAGTCATCGTTGGGCCAAGTATTCAGTTTGGTTTTGGGAGAACTAAAGAATTCGTGAAGTATGTTACAGTAGACCTCAACCTACCTGAGTTTCTTCTCCCCCTTCTCCCTCCTGCCATTTCCACCCACATGTCAGACTTCTGACTTCTCTTCCAGGACTCTAGTCATCCATATCCTCCTTTCTGTGGTGTCAACTGAGGCTTTCCAGTGGAAGTCTCTGGAGCGTGTTCTCTTGGGTTTTCTCCTCCCCCAAGGGGATGGCAGTCGAGGGCCCTCTCTGCAGAGCAGGAGTGGTTGCAACCGGGCTCTCGTATGTCTCCCATGACGATGTAGGGAATTCCAGGTTCGTGTCTTCTCCCTGGGGACCCTGAGAGGGGCTTGTCCCTCTCTTCATGGAGTGTGAGAAAGCAGTGATGAGAGAGAAGCCTCTCCATGAACTGGAAGTAACCGTGTCTTCTCAAGTTTGGGCCAAGGCTGCTTCTGCCATCCTGGAATGATTTCTTAGCAGAACACCTTCCATCCCCTGGGCCTGTTAGCTATTTCAGGGACATTTTAAGTGGCTATTAACAAATGTTGAATTATGGCTGCAAACCTCTGGGAGCTCAAGTGACATTCACATGAATCACAAGTGAGCTCTGCGCAGTCAAGGCTGCCACAATGGGCTGGGATTAAACAAACAGGAGCCATTGTTCTCTCCAAAGCAATGAGGCAAGAACACTGCTCCTTGGAGCCTGTGATCTCAGGCAGCGTGCCCCGTAGAAGCAGGATGCTGTCCAGGACACAAGGCTCATTGCTGCAGGGCAGACAGATGCTCTTTGGTTTGCAGAGAGGCATATTCGAGCTTAATATCTGGAGGTATTTACCAACCGTCGGCATGTCCGGGGATATGCCAGCCGCTCTCGGGGGTTATGAGTTGCCCAGAACATTGATTTGACAAACATCTCCTGAGTGCTTCCTACATTCTGGACTGAACTCTAGACAAATGGAAATCAGTAGGGCCCAACCAGGAATTCGAGATGCTCAGTCTGGTGGGGAGGCTGAGCAGCAAACAGATTACTTGACTCTAAACAGCCAAAGTTTATACAGAGTCCAGAGACCACATGGGGTAGGCTCCAAAAATCTTCCAAAAAGAGATGATATGTATTTTTTTTTTTCCATAACAATTTCAAACATGTTGCAAGACTAGTTCAGAGAACTCTGGTGTGTCCTTCCCCGCCCTCCCCGGGGTCCCACGGATGTCCTCTCTGGCTAGAGGACCTCATGGAGGGTCACTCTGCTGTCAAATCCCCCGGTTGTCAAAGCCCCCAGTTATCAGATTCCCCAAGCTTCCTTTACTCTGTAACTGTTCCTTAGTTTCTCTCTGACTGTCATGACCTTGACATTCTTTACAATTCAAGGGCAGCCATCTTGCCGAAGGATTTTCTGTTTGGGTTTCCCTCTTGATTAGACCCAGGTAACAAATTTTTGGCTGAATTTCTCAGAACTGATTCAGGATTCTTCTCGTTGCCTCCCATCCAGAGGCACACGATACCTATTTGTCCCAATACTTACCATGTTAATTTTTTTTTTTAAAGATTTTATTTATTTATTTGACAGAGATAGAGACAGCCAGCGAGAGAGGGAACACAAGCAGGGGGAGTGGGAGAGGAAGAAGCAGGCTCATAGCGAAGGAGCCTGATGTGGGGCTCGATCCCATAACGCCAGGATCACGCCCTGAGCCGAAGGCAGACGCTTAACCGCTGTGCCACCCAGGCGCCCCACCATGTTAATTTTTATCCCTTGATTAACATGGTGTCTTCCAGGGAGACACTTTGAGACCATGTAAAGCCCCATTTCTCAACCCTCTCTCACCCTCTGGCTTTATCATCATTGATTTTTCTTGCTTGAGTTATTACAGTGATGCTCGCCAAATGGTGATTTTCTAATTCCATCATTTCGTCCGCATTTATTAGGTGACTTCCTAGAACACGGAAGAGCTCTCTTCTCCCCTTTTATTCATTTATTTATTCAAATCAGTGTAGTTTCAGATCTCTATTTTATTCAATGGGTTATAATCTTTAATCAAAATCTCTGTTTTATTCAGTGGGTTCCTATCATTACTTCTTTCGAAATTTCAATTTTCCCATACTTGGGAACCTCCTCAAGCTGACTTTTGTGTTCTTTTGACATTTCCTTGCAACTTCTGAGCATTTCTGCAGTTTCTGGCCCCGCTAGACGCTGCAAGTTCATCTTCTTCTTTTCCTGTAACTGGTCATGTCTCTAGTGAACTCTGGTTCCTCTCAGTAGGAAATGATGTTTAGAACTAAGATCTGGGTTCTAGGCTCATCGCAGCTGGGGTGCCACTGCTCCCTGGCTCAGTGGACAGAACTCTGTATATGTATTTACATACACATTGGCATCTACGGTGAAAACCACGACCTTACAGCAGTACTTCCTACACCCAAGGTGGGGCTTGAACTCACCACCCCGAGATCAAGAGTCACATGTTCCACCGACTAAGCCAGCCAGGCCCCCTCACACCAATACTTCCAATTCTGATCTAATACCACAGGGTTCATTCTAGACTTTTCCTCTTTTCGTATTAGTCCCTCCTTTCTCTAGCAGTAGGAAACCAGCCTCCCATTATCTTACCTACTTGTTTGCTCCATTCTCTTGAACAGAGACCATCTCCCCCTCCCCTGGGCTCCTGCTCTGCTTGGTGGCCTGCTCGCCTGGGCCCTGTCCTCAGGGCCTACCTCCTGGCCAGCCTGCAGTGCCCTCCTAGTGTGTGCTCTGGCTGCTCACGGCTGCCTCCCATTCTTACATTTCCTCAAGTGTTCCCCCGCACGTTTTTACAGCTTTTTAACTTTACAAATTCAGCAGCCACTCAAGATACAATCAAGATTCGTGGCCTGCATTCGGTTCTCCTGCCTCTTTAATCAAAGAGCTCTCCCTCAACATAGCACACACAGGGTTTTTAAAAATAGCTTTATTGGGATACAATTCTTCTATCATACAATTTATCCACAGAAAGTGTTAAATTCAGTGGATTTAGTGCATTCACGGTGTAGTGAATTTTAGAACATTTTCACGACTCCAAAAAGAAACTCGGTCCCCATTAGCTCCCTCCCTCCCTCCCTCTTCCACTCCCCCCACCCCCCACCCCTAGTGTCAAGTGATTACTAACCTGCGGTCTGTCTGCTCAGATTTGCCTATTCCGGACACTTCCTACAAATGCAATCATACGCTACAGTACGTGGTCTTTTGTGATAGAGCTTTTGTGTAGCTTAACGTTTTCAAGGTTCACCCATATTGTAGCGCGCGTCAGAACTCTCTTCCTTTTTTATTACCAAATGATGGTCCACTGGGTGCATGTGCCTCATTTTACTTCTCTCCATCAGTTGATGGATGTTCACATTGTTTCCATTTTCCGTGATTACGAATAACGCTGGTATTCCCACTTGTTTTGATAGTGACTTCTGGAAGAGAACAGACCGGTGGTCCTATACAATCCGATTATTGCCTCGTGATTTCACTTAACCTCCTTCTTTCCCTGTGTTTCTTGTAAACTGGTAGTTAGGTTTCAGGATCTGATGAGATTGAGGGTAATGATTTTGGGAAGAGGGCACCACAGACGAGGCTGTGAACCTCCTATTGCATCATAGCGGGAAGAGCGTATTGTGTGGTTGTCCCACTCCTAGAGAGGCTAGTTCTGATCACGTGGTTAAGGCGGCACCTGCTGGGTCTCTCCGTTGCATCATCTCCCATGATCAGGTGATCCCCAACATCTGTGGGATGATAGATGCTATGGTACCCTGCAAATATTTTATTTACTGTGATAGTTGAACCAAAATTAACAGTTTCATTAGAGGTTGCAAAATAGTGGTTCCCCCATTCTGTCATTCTTCCTACATCTATTGGCTGGTGTTCCTTTGTAAAGAACATTCCCTCATCAACCGGGGACCAGCTACAGTTCCTCCTGTGATGGCAGGATGAATGCTTCTTGTTGTCCTTCAGTTGCCAGTTTTCAGAGGATAGCGTTGGTGTAGGAATTGCCATCCAGGCTCTGAGGGATGGTGAGTTCCTGGACGGACCAGGGGTAAGGTGTTCACCAGAGAATGTTTGTGGGTGGGAAGGGAGCGGGAAGGACAGTAGGACTCCACTCAGCTGTAGTCAAGGCAACCACAGACTCCTTCCAGATGCCATGGTATCCTAAGTTGGGGATGTTCATTCATCCTTAGACATGGTTCTCACTGGTCCTGAGCCTGGGTGGGCCTGGAGCGGAGGTGGCCGGCACTAGGGTTGGCGGGACAGGCTGTGACAGCACTGACCACGGGGCTCCAGGCAGGTTATGAAGTGTCAGCTGTAGGGGTCCTAATTCTTTGGCCTATCTCTTGGTATCTCATTACTTCCCTGGGGCCTGATACTTGTGTGACCTTGTCCCTGTCTCTGGGGTATTCATGCAGCAGCCCCTCCTCAGGGGGAGCAGAAGAAGTGGGGCAGAAAGGGAAGTCTCACACGTGGATCCCATTTCATTGAACTGCTAAATGAAGCGAGTGTCTCATCTACTGAGCATTTGCTCCGTGCCAGGCAAAGTTGAAAGCGTGTCCAGTGACATGATGAGGGAGGTCCTTTCCTCCTTCCGTGTTATGTATATGACTGAGGCACAAGAGATTTAGGAAATTGCCAGGGTCTCAAAGTTCCTGGTACCATTCATTCCCCTGTTCTGCCTTTCTAGGCAGTGCATGATGAAGAGCCTTCTGCCTGGGGGGGGGGGGGGAGAGGGACACAGGGCCATGGCGCCCCTGGGGGCATTGTCCCTTTCCTCTGCCCCCAGCATGTATCTCCCTGCACACCTGGATGGCTCCACAGCTCTCTGGCTGTCAGCCTGGAGGGGGCACGTCTGCGTGCAGAGGGGGTAGAGTGGAGGGGGGGTTTCACAGAGGGGAAAGGTACCCAGTGGACACAAGTATGATTGTCCCCAGGAAACCGTGGCATCACGGCTCTGTCCCTTACCCTGCACCCCTGTCTGATATTCCACGAGCAGAGGCGGCTTCCTTCATACAGCCTGCTCTCTGTCTTGGCTGCGCAGGGGTGCTAATTATCTGGCATGCTAATGAGCCCGGAGGATTAACATGGAATATGGGCAATGATGATTTCACTGGATGGATTCAAGGCTACCTTCCTGCGAAAATATTTCAGCCTGTTTGCTGGGAGAGCATCTCACAACCAAAGAGCATGTGATGACTAAGGTCTCAGCTTTGGGGAAGCAAGGATAGTCCCACAATGTGTAGTTTATTTAACTTGCTCTTCCGTCCGTCTGTCCTTCCTTTTGCATTCCCTGACGGCCTACTTTGTGCCAGGATGGATAAGGCACATCCCCTGTCCGCAGGCAAATGTGCCATTTTTAGAGGGCTGCAGATACATAAATACATACTTTCAGTTAGAATTGTCATGAGAGAATTATCTCTACTGTGCGTGGCGGGGGGCAGTGCCTGGCAGAGGGGAGAGGGATTCATTACAACTGGGAGGAATGGAATAACTTTGTGAAGAAGGTGGCATTTTAGCTCGTCAAAATTCTACTTCTCCTGACGGCCAAGGGGTAGGGGCAGGTGAGGGCATCGCGGGGCTGAGGAGCACTGCCTATGAAGCTCCAGGACAGGTGGGCCCTGGGAAAGGGAGAAGCAGACTTCCCGCTGAGCAGGGAGCCTGACGCAGCCTGGATCCCAGGACCCCGAGATCATGACCTGAGCTGAAGGCAGACACTTAACCGACTGAGCCACCCAGGTGCCCCTGTTTTGTTATTACTTAAAATATAAGAGTCATGCTTTTATTGGACTCTTACCTTTTAATCTTTTTAATCCTTTCTTGGTGGAGCTCAAGTCCTTGGTGTGAATTACGGACTCCGGAGTACAAATGATACTCGTGTACTGGAAAACGGAATCCTCGTGTACCAGGAGAACTCATCAAGGCCAAAAGGGAAGATTACAGTCTAGGATTCTCAACCTTGACTGCCCGTTAGAATTACTTGGGGGAGCTTTAAACAATACTGATGTCTGAGTCCCACTCCAGAGACATCTGGGTTGAAGTCCAGGCATTGGGATTTTTCAAAGCTCACCGGGTTAGTTCAAATGCTCCGCCAAGGTTGAGCACTACTAGTTAGAGAACCAGCAGACGGAGCGCTGGCAGCAGAACCCCCTGCTAGGTTTTGCTGGATGGTCCTCTCCCCGCGAAGTGCCAGCGCTTGTCCCGGTCCTTAGCCCCTTCCTCTCTGAAGCTCAGCTGGTGTGCCTGCCATGTTCATGTTCACAGCCTGCCAGGGACCAGCGGGCAGGCCTGTCTGCCACCGCCTGGCCGTAGCACGTGACTGTAGTTCTCAGCTCAGGCCGGCCAGGCCGTCGTTGCCTGAGGCCTTCCTGGCCGGAACACGGAGAAGCTGTGGGGTTCTGTTCTTGGAATTATTAATCAAGGGCTTTCCAATTTCCCCAGCAGGAAGAGCCTTTATTTCAGGCAAAGCATCCCATTTGGCTTTGGAGCTCTGACAAGTCAGTCTGTGGGGTCTCAGGCTTCACTCTCTGGTTGCCAGTCTCTCAGCGATGCCTGTGGCTGGTAGCTGTCTGGTAGAGTAGGATTCCAAAGGTCGGGATGCTGTTCTTTTGGCCCAAGTGCGGGGTATGGATGGCAGGGGCCCCGGAAACTACTGCCTATGTGTGGGCTAGGGGGCCCAGAGGACCAGAGTAAGGGTGGGAGCTCAGTGCTCAGCTGCCCCCTCTTAGGAATGATTGGCCACCTGTCTGTCCACCAAAACGGTCAGATGCAGGACTTCCTCCTGCGGTCAGACCTGATTCATCTCGGGACCATCATGCATAAAGACTTAGCTTCTGGGTACATGGTGTGAACTGGCATTGAGAAAAGGGTGAGGTCCCTTGCTGACCTAGAACCTCATCCCATCTCCTCACAGGACTCAGGGCAGAGTCTTGCTTCTGAGCTGCCATGGCGCTTGAGCCCCAGCTCTGCTGGCCTTGTTGCCTTATCTCTACCATGGCTGTCCGCCTACTCGTCTGTCCTACTGCACTCTTACTAGGTGTCAGACACTTGACCTATGTGGCGTGAACCATCTGGCCTGCCCCTGGGGACCTCGTCGGGGTGACTGTCCAGTTTTAGTGAGAGGGCCATGTGGTTCCTTTCTACACCCTGGGGAGCTCACCCCGGCCATTAGCACTTAAGGACAGACGCTGTGCCTGGAGGTGGGGGGGGGGGAGCGGTCACAGAAGAAACTGACCACTTATCAAATTCCAAATGCAAATAAATCATCATTCAACACCCAAGCCTTTAGTACCAACGACTCCATCATCCCAGGAAGCGACAGCGTGCTTCCTGTTGGGGCATTTCAGTAGGACCCAGGATGCTCCTGACGCTGTCTGCAGGAGGGAAGGCAGGCTTGTCTATTCTTGGGTTTCCTTGGCCAGCACTAGTCTCCCCATTATAGATATAAAGGAGGAGCATTGGCTCCAGAATCAGAGAATCAGTACCTGGAAGGTGATTCCAGCGCTCATCAGCTGCGTGAACTTGGTAAGCTTCTCCTAGAAACCGTTTCTTTGTCTCAGGATTTCTCGCCCTGGGCACTATTGACATTTTAGGCCAGATTCTTTTTTTTTTTTTTTTTTTTTTAAGATTTTATTTGAGAGAGAGACAGAGAATGAGTGGGGATAGGGGCGGAGGGAGAGGGACAAGAAGACACCCCTCTGAGCAGGGAGCCCGGTGCAGGGCTCAGTCTCAGGACCCGGAGATCATGACCTGAGCTGAAGGCAGACGCTTAACCAACCATGCAGGTGCCGTGGACTGGATACCTCTCTGACGAGGGGCTGTCCTGCTCATGGTAGGATTTTTAGCAGTATTCCTGGCCAGTAGTACCTCCCCTGCACCTGAGTTTTGTCTGCCCCGTGTCTCCTGTGGGGCGAAATTGTCCCTGGTTGAGAACCACTGGTTTACCTGAGATTGGGATGAAAACCTAACCTGTTGGAGGTTGTCCTCAGCTGTAAATAAGTGTGGTTTGCAGGTGACAGCACTTGGCACACAGCAGGTGGCTTCGGCAGGCACAGCGAAGCCCAGGGAGGCTGTGGGCTCCCCTGGCTCCCTCACAAGAACAGCTTTCCCTGTTGGTGCCAGGCCCTTCCAGGCTCCCCGAGTCAGGGTGGGACACCAGGCTCACTGGCACCCTTGGTCCCCTGGCCTGTGGCCATGCATGTGGGTGTCTGCCTCCTGGGCTTCTGCCCCACAGCTCAGAGCCACGGCTGCTCCTGGGCTGTGGCCTGATGTTCTGTAGGCTGCCCCACAGGGCCAGCCCACCCCAGGACACTTCCAGGGCACTGGTGATTCACAGGAGTGTGGTTCCTTCCAGCACCTACTTTAAAAGGGAAGGGAAGGGGAAGGAACTAACATTGACTGAGCATTACCATGGCTCTACTCCCACCTACCCAGAGGAGCTCTCTCCTTGCTCTGTACCATGTAAAGAAGAGTAGAAAATCACCGAGAAAAAAAGTAAGATCCTTGGAGGCATAGAGACCTGAGTTCTTATCCTCTCATTGCCTCTAAAACGAGAAAACCTATCTCTGTCCGTATCCTCTCTCACATATATATTTACATCATGTATCATCAGATATAGATCTCATGTATTACATCTCATATAGGAGAGCGTTAGCATGCACATTGAATTACGCCAGATCATAGAAGCTGAGCGAGGGTCTGGCACATAATAAATAGGAAATCTTTGGTATTTATCATCTTCCTTCACACAAACGATCTCCGTCTCTTCTCACAGTGAAGGGAGGAGGCAGGTATTAAATTGGGGCTTAGGCCTATCTCTGGAGGAGACCGTGTTTCTAGGGAGGCCTTGGGTTCCCTCTGCAGACTGAAGAGGCCAGAGAAGCATGGGGGTGGGTGGTTGAAGCATGATCTGCTTTTCTGAGCCCTCACAGTTTTTAGGGAGTATTCACATGTACGTTCACCCTCTGGTTCAACAGCCCACCGTCGTGGGGCAGGCAGGTGTTATTCCTGCCTTATAGGTGAGCAAATTCAAGCTTGAGGAAGTTGGGGGGCTTTTCCAAAGTCAAGCTCTGGCAAGGACCCCAATCCAGATTACCCAGACTTGTCATCCCTCTTTTTGATTACGATGTTTGTTCCCTGCATGAGGCATTAGGACCTTCCTTTCTCAGCCCCCCAGCATCAAGCTCTGGGGTGCAGAGCAGGGTACCCTAGATTCCAGGAAAGCACCCACAATTGTCACAAAAGTTCTCAGAACACCCTCCCAGACAGCCAGGGGTCCTAACTTCCCACGGGGTGGGAAGGGTTTGACTCAAGGTAATTCACCAAAGGGCCAGCACTCCGACTTTCAGACAGATTCTCAGACCACCTGGGGGCCTCTTCACCTGGTCCCATGTGAGCCATGGGCCTCGGCGATGGCCCCTGCCCAGCATACCCTAAGAGAGGTGAAGGAGCCGTGGTCTGAAATGTTTTTCCCTCACCTTTTTGATGGAGTGTGAAATACCTCTTGAGGGTCTGAGGACAGAATTCAAGCTTAGGATGATGCCATCAGCTGGAGGCAGTCCTGCTGACCACTGTTGGTGCTGTCAGGGGACCACAGGCTGGCCTCCCCCGAGGAATAGTGGGGTGACACAGTCAGGGCTGGCTGTGCTCAGGTCCAGGCAGGTGACAGCTCAGAACTGGAGTGGAGCTGGGAACAGAGACCTTTCTGTGGCTCTACTTAGGTCCTGGTGGTCAAAAGGGAGGAGCCTTATCGGTGCAAGGATGACTTCTCTGGGGCCTGGGCGGTGGAGCCGGGGGGCTGGCAACTTCTTTAGGGGTACGACAGCTGACCCAAAATGAATGTTTCTAATCAGTCCCTCGCCGGCTTCTCCCCTCTCCTCCCCATTATTCAGCACTGTCACATGGTCCTGTCTGCTGCATCACTGCTTGGCTCTCCTCCATCAGCGGGGCCCCATTGCCTTCCCGAGGAGCGTTTCCATCTCTTTATGACACGTACCCTAAACTCGGGTCAGACATGCAGTGTGCTCTTTCCTGAATGCTTCCTTTGCCCGTTGACTCCTCGCTGGTACTCATCCTATTTGTTCTTAGAATTTACTCCTTTGGAGCCCCTGGTATCCATTTGTTGAAAGTCTACTCATCCTCCCACACCCATTTTGATGAAGCATTTTCCACGAGGCTTCCCATATGCACCTCAATGGATCCATGTTCTCCCTTCTATTGGACGCTTCTTCCTCTCCCAGGGCGCACGCCAGAGTTGCCCTATGATACACTGATGGCTAAACATCCCTAGCCCTGACCTCCGTCTCCTCCTCTCAGAAAGCATTTGTTGAACATCTGCTACCTTCAGGCAGTTGCTAAGGGACGCCCCCGCCCGTGTTACAAACATCAGTAATGTGGGACCCAGACCTTGGCGAGCTTGCAGCCCGGACAGGAGAACAAGCCTTCTAACACATTCTATGGCGTGATAAGCACCCTGATGGGGAATTCCAAAGCTTAGCGGAGGAAACGTGTTACTCTGTTTGAGGAGCGGTTTGGGCACCGAAGCGTCCCAGAGGCTAGAAGCATCTTTCGCACAGGGTCTCTATCTTTCGTGTGCATTTCCTCTATGCCTGGAGCAGCACCTGGGACAGAGGAGGAGCTCAGGACACGCGTGCCGCACTGGGAAGGGGCCGATCTATGTTCCCCTTTGTCCAGGCTCCTTTGAGGCCTTGCCCGTGCTCCCATTACAATGGTGTTGTAACAGTTTGCATGCCTGTCTTCACATGAACTGTGAACCCCTGGAAGGCAGCGGCTGCATCTAATTCCTCACCGCATGAACTTCAGAGTCCGCGAAGAGGAAGCCTTTAATGGAGCTGTACTGGGGGAAGTAATGGGCGGCAGCGACTGTCCCTACTGATCCTATCTTGGAAAGTATACAAGAGGTTCTGTGAGATCATTCTGTTTTAATGTGTCTATTCTGGTCCTTTCACAATGTGCTAATGAATGAATTCCCCAACTGCACAGCCAGCCTGAAGAGTGCAGAGCCACCCTTACAATGAAAAGGTGCAACTTTCCACTGTGGTTTTATTGTCACCCACCTGGACCCACCTGGCTGTTGGATGACAGTGCTTTCTGCCCCATGGGGCCAGCTGCCTTCTTAATTGCCACCCTCCCGGCTCATCAGACTCCCGTGAGGTGGGAAGTGGTGCGTCTGGGGGGGTGACCGCTCGCATTAGCCTTCATTCTGTACTTGGTTCACTCAGAGCTCATTTTCTGGGTTTCAAGAAGCATTGATATGGAAGTCCAAGAAGATGGCATGTAGCTTTGGTGGGGACTCATATGCCCTGTTTTAAGTATCAGTTTGGGTATTCAATAAAAGGGTTCTGTGGCTAAGGAAGCTCTATAAAATCTGGATGAAATAAAACTACCAAAATTTCCTTACTGCAGGACTTATCAGCACCTTTACTATGAATCTCTTGCATGCATTCTAGGAGGGTCTATAATATGTTCCTTCTTAGCCAAGAACCTGTTAATATCTTAGCCCATGATCAATGTGTATGTCAAGTATAGTCATGTGATACCAAGATTTCCAAAGCTGATTCTGTCCAACAAAGGTTTCTAGGGTTTTTGGATTTTATCGGGTAAACAAAATCAGAAGGAGGATTCTCTGCTTCAGATCATGGAGAGAACAAAATCTTGTGATAACCTCTCTTAAGAGCAGGTCTCCAGGCTAGTTGCCCTGGTTTCAAATACATTTTGAGGGTAGGGAAGTTGAAAATAGAAGAAAAATAAGAGGGCAGTGGATTTAAGCACGAAGAGGTCATAGGATTGTAGATCTGAGAGTGACAGACCTGGCAGCCTGGTGACCTCACTTTGCAGGTGAGGAAAAAGTCCCAGAGACGGCAGTGACTTGCTCGAAGTAAAACACAAGTGCAAGGCGGGGGGGGGGGGTCCAGGGCTTTCTGCCCAGCACTGGTCAATGGCCTACGGGGTGCAGGGCTTGGCCCCGGAGTCAGGCAGAGCTGGGGTGCTGGTCCACCATGAATAGTGTGCGGTAGTAAGCTCTGCCCATTCCCCCTTGCTGGGAATGGGGTGGTGCGGGCCCCAGCTGCTAGGGTGGTGTGAGCAGTCGCTGGGATAAAGGCTATCACGTGCTCCGCATAGCACTTGACGTGTTATCCGTGTTTGATAAATGTGAGCTATTAAAAACTAGGTTCATAAATGTTTCATCTCATAGTTCACAGGCCCTTGAACTCTGGGGGAGGGGTGTGCATCCCTGTGCAGACTGATGTTAAGATTATTTTCCTCTTTCTGGTTTATCTGTGTTCTCTTGTTTGGGGAGTCCGGAGTTCACAACCTTAGGATACACTGGTGAATATTCCGGAAGAACTAGCCCAGCCTCCACGCGGATCAGGGCGGGGCTCAGGAGGTTCCAAGGTGCAGCCAGAACTGACTAGAGTTAGACCACCCTCTCTATGGACTTCACCTTCCCTCCCCCAACCCCCCCCCCCAGGAAAGAACCCGACTGACTCTATTTTGCATCTGCAGGGCACCAGGCAATGCTTTGCTCCAAAAGAACCCTGGAGGCGACCCTAATACTAACCTCATCTAGCACTTAGCTCCGGTGCTAGAACCACCCTCCCACAGGTGAGGCCAGCACGGCGGGGCTGTTCGCCTTCCCTGGTTTACAGATGAGGAAACAGGCTCTGAGAGGTGACCTGCCTGAGGTCATGCAGTGACGTAGATCGGCCCCCCTTTGCCTATCAGGTTGAGTAAGTGTGGATTGCAGGGGAAAGCAGGTGGTGTGCAGCACCAGCAGTTGTCTCCTGAGGCCCAGGGAGGCTGCATGTCCCCTTGGCTCCCTCATGAGGATAGCTTCACCTGCTGGTGCTGGGCCCTACGAGGCTCCCTGTACTAGGAGATAGTGAGAACTCAGCAAGCGGGCTTCTCAATGGGGACAGACCACCCACACAGACACGTACACAGATCAGATGTATTAATTATTGACAGCCATGGTCCCAGCCTCTTACCATGCATTCATTTCCTTCCTTCCCCCCACCCCTTCCCCCCTCCCCTGTCCCCTTCCCTGCCCCCTACCCCAGTCCTCCCTCCCTCCCTTCCTTCCTGTCCTCCCTCCCTCCCTTCCTGTCCTCCTTTCTTGGCTCTTTTCTCTGTCCTCCCTTCCCTAGACCTTTACTAACACTACACAAGGTATTAAGCACGGAGAGTGATGGTGATCATCTTTGTTACAGGGTATGTTCGTGGCGGTCCATGTGCCCTGCATGCCCCATGCATTCCGTCATTTAATTCTTACATCAACCTTGTGAGGGAGGAACTATTAGAATCCCCTTTGACACATGAAGAAATCTGAGGTTTGCAGAGCTGCTAGCTGGTCACACAGCTAGAACAAGAGCTGGAATGTGGATCTCTGGGGCTCCAGCCTCCTTCCACTGAAGCCTGGGAAGCTTCGCACAAGGAAGGCCAGCTTAGTGGCAGGCCACTTGGAGACATAGGTTCCCCGACCCTGCACTCAGAACACCACCCCAGCCTGCTCTCCACTACCTGTGCTCCTCTCCTGGAATGGGACAGGTCCCCGTGTTCTTGAGTCCAGCTGTTTCTGTCTGTGGAGGACTCCGGTGGTATCTGGCTCTTCGTTGGAGCGCTCAGCATTGACCAGGTGGGGGAGGAGTAGAGGGAGCAGTGGTCCTGGCTGACCTCACAAAAGGGGAAGGAGTACGAGAAGAGGGGTCCCTGTACCCCATGTCTTCCCTTCTGATTCTAGCTACTTATTTGGAGGGCAAAACTCATTGCTACATGACTCGTTTAGGAATGTGGTTTAGGGTGGGGTTGATGGTCTGAAGAGAGGACGGGGTGGCACCAGCCGAAACTGCTGGCAGCGGTCACCCACAGTGGCTACGGCCTGACATTTCAGTTGCCTCAGAACAAATTCACGATTATTAGAGTTGAAAGAGATCCCCAAAGACCATCCTGTTCTTTGCTCTTCAGAGTTCAGAATGAAGCTAGGGAGAGGCCAGCAGATGTGGGAGTGGGAGGCAGCCAGTGGGGCAGGGAGGCAGGCGGTGTGGATGCAGGGAGGTCCAAGCCCGGTGGTAGTCAGTCCCCACTTCTAGCTAGGGAAGCCCCGGATCTGACGCCGGTGTCCTCTGTGTCTGCCCCCAGTCTTCTGGCTCCAAATGTGTGGGGTTATGCCTCACATCAACCAATTCTCCAGCTCTTGGGATACCAGCTGGGTGTCCTGCAGTCCACCTGTGACATTAACTACCAGAGTTGGTGCAGACCCTGCAGGTTAAGAGCGTCGTCCCACAGCACAGTCCCCTGCTTCAGACGCCAAGGCGAGGCCCGGCCTGCCGTGCTTCTGACCAGCTGGCTACGTAACTCAGGGTTCCCACTGCACTAGAACGACTCGCAGGACCCGGAACTAGGACTGGTTAATTTAAAAAGGCTAGAACTCCGGAACAGGCAAATGGAAGGGATGCACAGGGCCAGGCCTAGCGGAGGGGTGCAGGGCTGCCAGGCCCTCTCCAGGAACGCCACGCTCCCACCCTCGATGCACGAGTCAGCCTGGAAGGTGGCCCCGTCTGGGGTCCTCATTCCTCCTTGCGTGCCTGCCGGGCGCTGGGTACCCGGGCTCAGCTCTGACTCCGCAGTTCAGGGCACGGGGTGGGGGGCTACCATCCCCACGTTCACCTGGGAGGGCAAGCTGAGCACTCTGATGGGGGTCCCTGCGTCTCCGTGGCTTAGCGACAACCACCATAGAGGTCTGTTCTCGCTCGCCCTGCAGGCCGGGCAGCGCTCTGGAGGGCAGCCCTCCTCATGAGGGCTCAGGGCCGAGGCTCGTGCCATACGGTGGCTCTGCCCCCTCCAGGGCCTCCTGTCCTCCCCGGGGTCCACCGCATCTTGCCACGAGACGGTGGAGGACACGTGCCAGCCCTCGGCTGCTCCAGCCCAGAGCTGACCCACTTCTCTGGCGTTCACACTCCGCCGAGCAGAAAGGTCCGTGCCAGGGCCCCTCTCTGTCCCCTGGGGGCTGAGCCGCGGGGTCCAGCTGTGCTCAGTGCAGGGGGTGGGGGGGTGGGGAATGTGCGTGGGGAGGGCCAACTGCCTCTGTCACACTGTCTCCTCCAGGCTCCCCGCAACTGTGGGTCTGAGCTCCCACCAGGCTCCTCAGCTCCAGAAGCACCTGCCCGCCCACGCCCACGCCCAGGTGGCTGTGGCACTGCGGGGACACCTGGGCCTGAGAACACGGTTCCACGGCCTGTTGTGCATGGGGCTGTGAGGAAGTCCCACAACCTCCGTATATGTTTATATGTGTCTCCTCCCTGGTAAGGTAGCAAGAACTACCTTGACTCCTCGTCCCTCATTTGTTAAATCACACTGAATGGGAGCTGAGGAGACCTTGTGCCAGGACGTGGCAGCCATAGCGCCCCCCACTGGAGCAGCCAGGCACTGGACTTTGAGTGTTCCTTTGGGCTGTTCCTTTCCGAGACTGGTTCTCTGGTGTTCTGGAGATTCCAAGAGCCACCTAGCACCCTTAAATACATGCCTTTTTGGTTAAACCTATCTAGAGTGGGTTCTGTTGGGTTGGTGTTGTCCCTGGGGTTGCAGTGAGACTGTGGTGTCCTGGTGAAGCACAGGCCTGTGGCTGTCAACCCCCTGCCCCCCCCTACCCCGCCAGTAACCATAGAAATATAGAAACCACACACAAGCACCTGCTGTGTGCCAGGACCTGGGATATACTAATGACAAGGCCTGGCCATCCAGCTGACCCTGGCCAAACAGGGAGGCAGACAGAGGGCAGACATGTGCGGGGTGTGTGGTGGGGTGGGAGTTCCATGATCGGGCACGGGAGGCTCACTGGAGACCCTGGAGAACAAGTGTGCGGATCTGCCTGCAGGGGCAGGGAAAGCTTCACTGGGAGGGGACTGAGATGTGAAGGGAAGGTTTTTCCAGAATAGGGAAGAACAGGCATTATAAGCAGAGGGGAGGGCATATGTAAAAATCCCAGTAGGCGAGTGAGCAGAGCACATTCCTGAAAGAACTGGGGGAGAATTACAATAAACCGTGACATGGGGGGTGGGGAGGGCTAGGGAACTGAGGCTGAACAGGCAAACCAAGGTCAGATTAAGGAGATCTTTGTTTGCAAAGGGAAGAGGTTCAGACTTGATCAAAAAGGCAGAGAGAATCCATTGAAGGAGTATAGGTAAGGTGGTGATGTGTTCGTATTTGTGTTTTATTTATTTTTATTTTTCATTATTGTGTTAGTCACCATACAGTACATCCTTAGTTTTTGATGTAGTGTTCCATGATTCATTGTTTGCATATAACACCCAGTGCTCCATGCAATACGTGCCCTCCTTAATACCCATCACTGGACTAGCCCATCCTCCCACTCCCCTCCCCTCTAAAACCCTCAGTTTGTTTCCTGGAGTCCATAGTCTCTCATGGTTCATCTCCCCCTCTGTCCCTCCCCCTTCATTTTTCCCTTCCTTCTCCTAATGTCCTCCCTGCTATTCATTATGTTCCACAAATGAGTGAAACCATATGATAATTGTCTTTCTCTGCTTGACTCACTTCACTTAGCATAATCTCCTCCAGTCCTGTCCATGTTGCTGCAAATGTTGGGTAATCATCCTTTCTGATGGCCGAGTCATATTCCATTGTCTATATGGACCACATCTTCTTTATCCATTCGTCTGTTGAAGGGCATCTCGGCTCCTTCCACAGTTTGGCTCTTGTGGACATTGTTGCTATGAACATTGGGGTGCATATGGCCCTTCTCTTCACTACGTCTGTATCTTTGGGGTAAATACCCAGTAGTGCAATGGCTGGGTCATAGGGTAGCTTTATTTTTAATTTTTTGAGGGACCTCCACACTGTTTTCCAAAGTGGCTGTACCAACTTGCATTCCCACCAACAATGTAGAAGGGATCCCCTTTCTCCACATCCTCTCCAGCAATTGTTGTTTCTTGCCTTGTCCATGTTTGCCATTCTAACTGGCGTAAGGTGGTATCTCGATGTGGTTTTGATCTGAATTTCCCTGATGGCTGATGGTGTTGAACAACATATTTGTGTCTTAGAAAGCTCTCCCTAGCAGCTAGAGGAGGATGGCTCTCCCTAGCATCCTAGAGGAGGATGGCTGGGAAGGCTCCAAAGACCACCTGTGAGACTCTGGTAGTAATCGGAGTTTTAAAAATGCAGTCCAGATCAGTCATGCTTAGGTGCCTGAAACAGCTTTCGAAGTACATTTGGAAAGCATATTAAATATTATAGAATTACAAGTGATAACACTCATCGAGCTTTTACAAGGTGCCAGGTGTGGTGCTAAGCATTCTCTGCATATTATTTCTCTTACTTAACTTCTGTGCCTCAGCTTTCTTATCTGTAAAATGGTGAGAAAAACAAAGGCAACCTCACTGAGTTGTTTTGAAGATAAACGGCTTAATACCTATAAAGAGCCTTGAATAATCCCAGCCCAGGTCAGGCCTTCCGTAAAGGCTCGTGGCCATGCAATCCTCCGAGGTAGGGTGACCTCGTTGCAGTTTGTAGATCAGAAGCTGAGGCTTGCAGGACCACTCAGGCTATGCGTGCTAGCTCCAGGGTTTGGATCTAGACTGTCTGGCAGCCACCTCCAGATTCTCAGCCAATACACTGACTCTGTGGTTGTTGTCACTGTCTCGATGACTCAAAGAGGCAGGTGCATGACCAAGGTGACTCCCAGGGGCACCCTCATGCCTGAGCAGGGTCTACCTGCGGGGAGCCGGCTGCCATTCCCAGGAGTCAAACCCTGCCCCCTCCCTGAGAGTCTGCAGAGGGAGGGCAGGAGAGGAGCAGCAGAGTGTGACATTACCAGCAGAGCTAAAAGTCTTTCTCCCCCCTAGCCTGGGTGGGTTCCCACTGGGTTTCTGGGTGATGACACCAGCTCAGCTTGATCTCAGCTCCGTCTAGGTTGTGGGGCCCCTGGACCACCCTAGAACCCATCCACGCAGGTGGAAATCCTCTCCCCTGTCCCAGGGCCAGCAGGGAGTTTCTTCCTGGGCAGGATTGTCTGCTCAGAGCTTCCCATCTCCCTTGGAGAGGGCCACGTAACAGGCGATTCTAGATTCTTCTTCTAGCCTGGGTGAGACTCCTCTGCCAGCTTGGAGCAATGGGAGCCCTGGAAGCCCACAGAACCATCAACTGGGGGCAGTGAAGCCAGGCTCCGTGAATTTTTGATGGACTCCCCTCCCTAAGATATTAGTGTGCCCTTGAAGGCGGATAATTGAAATTCATATTTGGATATTCTGTTGCGTTGCGATCTTCTTTATGAGGGCTGCTTTGTGTTTCCCGGTGACTCGGTTGCAGCTTTAGTGACTCCATTATGGAGAAATATATTGATTTGTCAGGGTGGTGTCGGGGGCTCTGCTCTGATGAAAATTGATTTATCTCTCTCTGAGCAGCTTGTGTTTTTAATTCGTCTTTGCCTCCAACAAGGCGCGGGGTGGGGGGTGCGTGCGAGGAGGGCGCCTCCCCTGTCAGGAGCCTTCCCCAGCACACACTGTAAATAAAGTCGGGGTGCAGCCTGGCTCTGGTTTTACGTTCTGTGCCGAGGAGATAAAATAGCTCCTCATTTTCCTCTGCTAGTGTTTATAACATTTGTGTTCATTCGTCCCCTCCCGTGACACAGACACACATAGTTGGGTGTGACGGATGAGGGCCGTCACTCACGCAGCCATGGGAGAATGGCTCTGTCTCGCACTCTCTCCCTCTCTAGACAAGAAGCAAGTCGATATCGAAGTGGCAGCAGGAACTAGGGAGGTCTCCACTTGCATTCCGATGAACTGTGGGGAAGAACTTTTAATTGCGAGACGTCGCTGATGTTCACCGGCCCCTCCCTTCCTCGTTCTGGCAGTGTGGTGGCATCTGTGTGCCGGACAAGACCCTGGCCTCGGCCACTTTCTGGCTCTGCGTGCCGGGCGGTGACTTCATCTCCCGGAGACCGGCCTCCTTAGTCCTAATGGGAAGATAACGATGCTAAGATGCTGGGGAGGGGGGGAGGGGGGAAGGAGGGGGTGACACAGTGCACGTCAAGTGTTTAGCGTGTTGCCTGGCCCCAACCCGTAACAGCGATTCCTGAAAGCCAGTAAGTGCAATGAATAAAATAGAATGAAGTAATTCCTTGCTGGACACCTGCTCTGTGACCGTGTTGGCTTTGGCGATATAAGCGACAGAGATGGCTCCTGCCCCGCAAGGAGCTCAATCTAGTGGCGGAAATGTGCTGGGTCAAGGTGACCCTGTGACAGGACAGAGAGGGGCACCGTATTTAGACCGGGAGGGGAAAGGTTAGAGAAGTCTTCCTGAAGGAGGTGATATCAGATGTAAGTTTGAAGAGAGAGTAAAAGTTAGGCAAAGAAGAGAAGCAAGGTTGCAGGCGGGGACAAGGGTAGGTGAAGATCCTTCAGTGGAGAAACCTGTTAGAGATTGGAATATTCCAGTAGGCTTGGCACAAAGGGTGCGTGTGAGTGTGGTGGTGGCAGGTGACCCCAAGGTGAGGGTTGCAGTTCTCATTGTCAAGGGTCTGAAACTAGACTGAGACGTTTACACCCCTTGGTCAATGTCCTGAAGACTCAGAGGAGCCCCTCAGGGTTTTACAGGGGGAAGCGTGATCAGACTGATATTTTGGAAGGATCCTTTCAGCCACCATGTGGTTGTATAGAGGACACTTACCTGAAGGAACCCGTAGCAGGAACACTTACTGGAAAGCCCTTGTAATAATGCATGTGTCAAGAGAGGAAAGATTAAACCAAGGGTGTGATGGTGGGAATGAGTCAGGCAAGGCAGGGAGGAGAGTCAGGAGGGAAGGGGGTCACTGGGGTGAGTCTGGCTGAGGAGGCTGAGGAGAGAGTGTAGGCCAAATCGCTGTCCACTGGGGGGAAGGATAGTGGGTGTGTTCATTTCTTAGGGCTGCCATTGGGGAGTACCATGGACAGGTGGCTTAAAACAACAGAAATTTATTGTCTGAGTTCTAGAGGTTATATGTCTGAAATCAAAGTGTTGAAAGGGCCAACCTGTGAGGGAAGCCTGTGGGGAAGAATCTTTCCTTCTTCCAGCGTCTGGGGTTTGCCAGACACCCTCGGCATTGCCCAGTTTGCAGGTGCGTTACTCCAGTCTCTACCTCATCGTCACGTGGCCATCTTCTCCCTGTGTGTTCCCCCTCCTTTTAAGGATACCAGTCGTACTGGATGGGGGACCCACCCTACTCCAGGATGACTTTGTCTTAACCAAGTAAATCTGCAGTGACCCTATTTCCAAATGAGGTCACGTTCAGAGGCACTGGAGTTTAGAACTTCAGCATACATTTTTGGGGGATACAATTCAACCCAGAATGGTCTACCCTCTGGACCCCCTAAATTTATGTCCTTTCCACAGGGAAAATACATTCACCCTATCCCAGTATCCCCAAGTGTCGTGTGTGTGTGTGTGTGTGTGTGTGTGTGTGTGTGTGTTTGTGTGTGTGTGTAAGGGGGGAGGGAGGTTCACTGAAGATTAGATTTGGAGTTGAGCCTTGAAGAATGGGTCATATTTGGGCATATCAGGGAGGCTGGTTTTGCAGGCACAAAGAAGAGAAGATAAGGAGAGAGATGATCTAAGCATTATCCGGGGACTGTAATACACTTAGGAAGTAATAATAGAAGGTGGACTATGATTGGGGTAACAAAACAGTACTTTTATTTGCATCACCTCACTTGGTACTTGCAGTAACACTAGGTAGAAGAGATCTTATTCCCATTTTCAGATGTGAAAATAGAGACTCTGGACAGGGTTTGGTAACATGTCAAGCTTAATATAATTAGTAGAAGATGGAGCTGGGGCTCAAGCCAGTGTCTTTTGACTCCAAGGCCCGTGTTCCCTCTACTGTGTCTCCTTTATTACTCTTCTCCCTCTCTCAGCACTGTGACAAACACTTGCTTCTTCAGTAAAACCAGAAAGAATTCCATAAGGTTGACTGCGTGGGCCCAGATGAAGAAGCAGCTTATAGGGTGAATTTTCTGATTTCGGGCCAGCATCTTCCCTGCCTCAGTTCCTGGGGCCCCACCATGAAGACTGTGGAATGGGCAAGGGGAAATTTCTGCCTAATACACTTCCATAAGAGCTTACCCAGCTATGCTCACCGTGGACCGTCCAGGCAGGATCGATGCCAGGTCCATGTTCAAGGTTGTATTAGGCTGTTCCATACTTTGGGTCCTGCAGAGCACAGCCCTAGAGCACCCATTCCCTGGATGGAAGCAGACCATCTCCACATCTCATAAGACCTGTAGAGAAGACCAGGATTCAGAGAAGCAAGGACACGCTCACTTGCATTCAGGGGAGGAGTTGGCTGAGCTGGCTGGAGCGCGGTGCCCAGGAGGCCTCAGCCTTCAGGGTCAGACAGTTCTGTTCTGTTTCTTTTTTTTTTTTTTTAAAGATTTTATTTATTTATTTGACAGAGATAGAGATAGCCAGCGAGAGAGGGAACACAAGCAGGGGGAGTGGGAGAGGATGAAGCAGGCTCATAGCAGAGGAGCCTGATGTGGGGCTCGATCCCATAACGCCGGGATCACGCCCTGAGCTGAAGGCAGACGCTTAACCGCTGTGCCACCCAGGCGCCCCATCTGTTCTGTTTCTTGACCCCGACCAGCATCCTCTCCAGGGTAGAGGACCTGGTCAGTGTCCCACATCCGGAAACATGGCCAGAGACACATTCTGCTGACAGTGGCTGGGAGTTCGGTCTCTATGTCTAAAGGGCAGGGCTTTATGACTGCATTGCGTCAACCTCGATGGAGATCTTCTGGAAGAAGCTGAGGCCTAGGGAATTATAGGGAATTGATCCTTGTCTGCTGAAGAGCTCTTCACACTGCAAACAGACAAATATATTTTTGAAAAAGAAGAGTATGCTGCTAACAATGACAAGATTGCTTTTTTTGAGTTCTTACAATGGGCCTGATGTTACTCTGAGCCTCTTATGTTACCACTAGCTCATTTAACGTCTTGGTGACCTATGAGGTAGATCAGTGTACCCATTTTATAGAGAACAACTGAGGCTTCAGAGAGATTAAGTAACAGGCCCAACACAGCCTGTTAGGGGCAGGGGAGAAGATTTGGACCCAGGGCTGCCTGGTCCCTCGCTATGTGCTCTTAACCCCTATTCTGTGTTCCTGACATCCTCCCCACCCCCAACGACCCATCTTATTCTCCACCTGCAGCCTAAGGAGGGGTCCTGATGCCTCGGGAACTCTCCGTGGTTTGGCATCTGGCTAAGAGGTGGCATTAGAGGGTGTCATTTAAGGGCATAGCAGAGCTGATTTTCATTTCAAGGCCCAGGCAGAAGAATGTCCTTGAAAGCTGTTGGAAGATGTGCCCCTTGCTGTTATTTATCTAACCTCCCCCAGAACTTGCTTCTCCTGTGTTCTCAATCTTGGTTAATGATGACGTTAGCCAGTCGATCTGCAAAACCAGAAAGCTCAGAGTCCTCCTCAGCTCCCTGCTCCTCTACAGGGCCCCTCCCCCACCGTCCATCACCAGCACTGCAATTCTATCTCACGCAGGTATCTGGAATCCAGCCTTTCTTCTCTCCATTCCACAACCACCATCCACCCTCTGAGGACAGGACGTTAGCATCTTTGGTCAGGATGATTCCAGTCACTTCTCTTTAGCTAGAACTCCTTAAGTGAAGTCCCTCCCACCCTGGACCCCGATTCCTCAGGTCACCTATTCTGCCATTACGCTCCACCAGCCCCAAGCTCCGGGTACTCTTGTTTTCCCCCAAATGATGTGCCCAGCCCCAACTCTTAGTCTTTCACCAGCTGCTTCCCTTGCTTCAAATGCCCTTTTCCCATCTCCGTGCTGGAAAAACTCCTATTCATCTGTCAAGGCCCCAACATGTGCCACTTCCTCTGGAAGATCTCTCAATTCCTGCCCCCCTGGGGGCCCCTGCCCCCTCTGTGCTCTGGCGTCACTGACTTAATCTATCTGGCTCAGACAAACTGGACTGTTCTATAATTTGTGATTACGTCTCTCCCACCAGAGACGTATTCCTCTTTCTCTGTACCGCTAGCATAGTGTTTAGGCCATAATCTGTGCTAAGTAAAGGGTTGTCGAATACATGGTTGAAAAACCCTGACAGACTGATAGTTCACAGTGCATACAGTTGGTGTACGCGTGTACACACACACACACGCATGCATGCAAGCACTTGTGGAAGGATTGGGATTATTTGAAATTGGCTTAGCAAATCAGGAATTCTGGTTACTGCTCAGAGGTCTGTGTCTCTAACCAGATCACACCATGGAAGAGATAAGACATGTTAATAATACTTCGGAGCTTGTCAATGGCATCTTTTAAGTACCCCCCCCCCCAGGAGAAAGCAGGTGGTACAGGGAGGGAGAGGGGGCAGCAGCTATTTTCAAGGCTTCCTGAACGCTGCTTGGTAAGAAATAAAATAAAATGCCAGCACCAGCGATCACGGCCACCCCCTGACTACAGCGTAAGATTTCTTTAACACCTTAGCAGACAAACTCCCCCACAGGAGGAATCACACTGCCGTACTAGCCCACACTGAGGTGTAAATCGCTGATGTAAGGTCTTTGCTCAAAGCAGACTTCTCTAAGGAGGATGGAGGACCCTCCCGTTGGGGAGTACGAAACCCATTCTGAGCCCTGTGTGCCCCCAACCCTGTGCCAGACCCTGTCTGTTACTTTCCTTATCCTCATAGCTGCCTAGGGAGGGAGACAGCATCGTCCCATTATGCAGGTAATGAAACAGAGGGTCAGCAAGAGAAAGGCATTTGTCTGATGCTACACAGCCAAGGAGAACAAGGACTCACACCCAATCCAGTGTGGATCTAATGTCCGTCCTTTTCCCACCTCCTCTGCTGAATCAGGAGGGAGGAAGGGGCTCAGGGGCCTCAAAGTCTCTCCGTGACTTTGCCAAGAGCCATCTGGACTCTGAACAGGACCTTCAACGAAGTGGTTTGGGTGCTGACCTATGCTGTTCCACTTCTGCCTCACACGGTTTCCCACCCTCCTTGGGTTCCCTTCCCTTTCCCTTCCCTTCCCGTTTTATTTAGAGATAGACAGCTAGCGAGAGAGGGAACACAAGCAGGGGGAGTGGGAGAGGAAGAAGCAGGCTCCTAGCAGGGGAGCCTGATGTGGGGCTTGATCCCAGAACGCTGGAATCATGCCCTGATCCAAAGGCAGACGCTTAATGACTGCGCCACCCAGGCGTCCCCCACGCTCCTTGGGTTTCTGTCTCTAGGTCAAGGCTGGTGAATCCATGTGGAAGGAATGCTCCCCATTCTCTCCTGCAAAATCATTCTGTGCGCAGGCAACATATTCCCACATCTATACCTAGATGTGCTGTTTGAGCCGTATTCGTAAAACCATGCATACATGAATAAGGGCATGCTCGTCCAAGTCACATCCGAAATACGGTGTTTTTAACTAGGAATTTCAGCTAAATTCCTAGATGCCACATGTTGCCAGGAATCACTATCCAGACGAGAGAAACCAAGATAGGGCAGCTCTAGAAACAAAACCATATGAGGAATATTTGAAGGAAATCGGAAATGTTTAGTCTGGAGAGACTTGGAAATATTGGAGTTAGCCAAACACAGAAGTGAAGACGAGAAAAGATTTCTTTTTTTTTTTTTTTAAAGATTTTATTTATTTATGTGACAGAGAGACAGCCAGCGAGAGAGGGAACACAGCAGGGGAGAGGGAGAGGAAGAAGCAGGCTCCCAGCCGAGGAGCCCGATGTGGGACTCGATCCCGCAACGCCAGGATCACGCCCTGAGCCGAAGGCAGACGCTTAACGACTGCGCTACCCAGGTGCCCCGAGAAAAGATTTCTAACAAACGGATTGATCAGTAAATGGAAAAGAATTTGAGCCGTCCATGAATGGCCTTCATCTATGCAACGTGTATGGAGAATTGAATATTCAAGGGGTTCCAGTACCAAATGGATGCTTGGAAAAGATGAAATCTAGTGCACTGTAATTCAAATGTCCCAAAACTCCCTAAGGGGAGGTCTAGTCGTGTCCCTTGTGCGATCCAGACTCCTGAACGCGGGACACTGTGTGCTTTCGTTGTGGGATGAGTGACTAATGCAATGCATGGCTGTCTCTCCTCTAGTGACGAGTCCGGGCACGGAGTGGGGGGGATCAAGTTAGCAGTCGATTCCCGTGCGCCGAGAGAACTCAACGGGAAGAGGGCCGAAACGAAAGCAGAATGAATTTGGCTCGAAGTAATGTGTTGACCCCAAGGGGACCAGTCACTGACATGAGCATCAAAGGGAAGCTGGTCTCTCTGTCCCAAGCGACTCCTTGAAATCTCGTAGGTGTCTGAGCCTGTAAGACTGTGATCACTGGGAGTTCGGTACGCTCGTTAGAGCCCTGGGCTATAGAATCAGCGAGGGGACAGAACTGTTCAAAGTGCCCTCATAACTGTGGGACTTTGCGATCTTAACTGGTCGTCCTGCCTCCTACCTTTTCATCCTCCTCCTGCCTACGGCTCTCAGGCCTTCCTAGCAGTTGTCCTGGGAGCTCTGGGGAGCAGCTGTGTCTGTGTCTCCACCCTTTGGATTATAGGACAAATCTGTCCCACACCTTTCAGGATGCCTGCCTCCTGGTTTTTACCTCACCTGACCCTCCCCATCCTCAACACAGAAACATCGTTCAGAGGGAGAGAATGATGCCTCTCCACCAGTGACTGGGCCGGATCTAGTACATGTCTGGCCCACTTTTAGTCCCCCCCCCCCCAAATCTTTTCTGCAGATGGGGATCTAAGAACCTAGGAAAGTTGCCCAAAAGTTGCAGAGCCAGTGGCAGAGTCAGGTTCAGTCCAGGTATGTGTGTGTGTGTGTGTGTGTGTGTGTGTGTGTGTACACATGGGTGCGTCTCCTGGACTCCAAATCCAGTGCTCTTCCTATTCCCTGGGAAGCCCCGTGTGGCAGCCCCTCTCCTTGCTCTCACAGCTCCCCCCAGGGCTTCCTGGCTGGGTTCTGAGCAGGGCAGAACACACTGTCTTCTGAAGGGTGAACTCCAGGTGTGCGTCTCTCTGCTGTGAGCCAGGAGCTGTTCTGAGGAGCTGTTCCAGTGCGGCCATCGAAAGCACTGTTCTCAGTCCTGGCACCAGGTCTGTTTCATTCAACTTGGTGCAGGCAAGACGGAGCAGACAGCTTGGACAACTGCTCTGCCAATTTCTTCTTGATCCGAGAGCATCTGCCCAAGGGAACAGTGTGTTCTGAGGAGTCTTTCGAACGAACATCACAGATGAATGAGAAATCCTATCTTCTGACTATCTTTCCTGTCTCTGCAGGGGTCACGGTTCCTGGACTGTAGGCGGTCCTCAGCAAATAGATAAAGGGCGATTCAATGCAAGTCCGGAGCCTGCATTTCCTCATCTTGAAAATGATGGGGGTAACGGTATCTCCCTGGCAGGTGGTGAGCACCCAGTCAGCAAGCTCCTTTTATTCTCCTGTGATCGGTACTTGCTAAATCTTTGACAATATTCGTTTCCCTCCACCCCACCACTTTCGGCTTCCTTTACTGCCTTCTTTGGGCCTAGGCCGGAAGCAGGGGGTGCCTCTCCTCGGGACAGCAGATTGCTCACTGCAGCCAAGGGGTCAGCAGCCACTGCACCGTTAGGGCCCGCTGCCGGGAGCCTCGGGGGAGGCTCAGCAGCCAAGATGCTGTGGACCAGAGTACTGTTTATCCCTGGAAACCCGTCAGTGCTTGGTTAGCTCCTAGGAAAGTGCATTTCATTTCTGATGCCTCCCCATCTCTCTCGTTCTCCAATCCACTTGACCCTGCACCTGACTTGGGAAGTGGGGACATGATAGAGAGCAGCCTCGAGCTGAGCAAGCACAGCTGCCCAACCATAAGGCCACGTGGGAACATTTATAGGTGTACCTCGTCAAGTGTCTCCTGTGCGCTTAGCAATGTCTAAGCTAGGGGAATCTTCCCATGACATCCCCACAGAGACAGGAGCTTACAATGTCTCACAGAGTGAGGACATTTATTCTAAGAGCTTCAGGCAGCGTCACTGCCCAGCCTGTAACAAGGTCTTATCTTGTAAATGGCCGGAGGACCGGGGAAGGGTTAGTTTCACATGCTGGTTTCACTGCAGAGCCCAGGGATTAATATATAATGCATTCAGTGTTGGTGAAGCGTCCGATCTGTGGCTGGTTTGAGCTGAGAAAGATGCTGGCATGGAGCGAATTCCCCTGTTTACCCACCTCCCTTGGCTGCCCTGTGAGCATGTGTGGGGGTGTGGGCTGAAAGGTTGCTTCCTGATCAGCGGAAACTTGGGGGTGGTAGAAACTTGAGAAGGACCATCATTTTACTTTATCTTTATTTTTTGGTTAGTGAATTTATCATGGATGATGTTTTTGTTAATTTATCACAGTGGACTTTGTGTGTGTTTTAATTTATTTGTATTATGTCGTCGTGAAGTTAAAACTTACCATCACCATTTTATAAATGAAAAAGACTCCGAGATTATACATAAGTGGCTCAGTTTCACAAATTTAGAATGTGAAAGAGCTAGTAGTCAAATTCTAGTCTTTTCCATTTTGAATATATTATTCTTCCTACCCGAACTAGTGTCTCTCTTCAAATACAACTTCCTAACAATAATGGATATTTTGAGAAATTACATTAGGTTACTAATACCTTTAAAAAAAAAAGTCTTGTATTTTCCAAGTTCCCAGGAGCATTTTTTCCATATGGATATGCATTTTAATATAGTTATAATCATTACATACGATTACTTTTGTATTCTATTCTCATGTCTTGATGTTATATGATAAGCTTTTCCTGATATTGCTAAATAATCTTTAAAATTATCATTCGTAAGAAGGCAAAATAATCCACTGGGTTAATTTCCCATAATTTATTAAAATGTCCTATTATGAGTCACTTTTCTTTTCCTCACTTTTTGCTCTTATAAACAATGCTGCAGTGAAGATGTCCATGCATAGAACTCCTTCTCCCAAAGCAGTATTTCATAGAGGAAGGAACAGGGGATGGAACTCAGTCTGCCTGAGTTTGAATGCAGGTTCTCCATCATAATGATGCTGCGGCATCAGAGAAATCATTAGCCGTTGTCCTAACTTCCTCATCTATAAAATGGGAATAAAAATATGTGTCAAAAGACGGATACGCAGAATTGATAGCATAGTGTCTGTAAACATGCCTAACCCATGACAGGTAATCAATTTGACCTCTTCTCTCCTGTTTGGAAAACCCCGTACGTAGAGTGTGTGAATGCATATGCTTTTGCGAGTTTTGCACCTACTGCAAAATTTCTTTTCAATAGGGTTAGAACCACCTCTGCTGTCAGCAGTAATATGTGAAAGTACTATTTTACCACAAGCTCACAAGCAATTGATTTTATTATTTTTGATGCCCATAGTTTTGAAAGGGCAACAAGATAGAAATAAAAATCAGCTGTATGCTCTTTCCTTGTGAAGATGCTGGACTAGATGTTTGCAAAAAAATGGAGTCACAAAGCTTTGGAAGGGCAGAGACTGCTTAGTGGCCAGCAGGGCTTCTATGTAAGTCCCATATGACTGAGCAAATCCCCTTGAACCAAGCGATGGATGGGATATAAAGAATGTATTCTTGACAGGAAACATTATCTGACCTGAGCATGGGTGACTGGTAGACATTGCAAAACCTTCTTGACTGATGATTTTTTTTTTAAAGGAGGACTTGTCATCAGATAAGGAGGCTTAACAAGATCGTCTTCTAAATTGGATTTGACATGTGCCTGGCACTCGGGCAGCTGCGCCCTCCCTCCCCAGACGATTCTCTGCAGCTACAGCCCAGGGCAGCAGGGCTCTGCCCAGCCTGCTGCTGACACGGCTGCTAATCCCAGGCTAATGAGTGGTCCCAAGGCGGGGGTGGCGGTGAGGCTGGGGGAGCCGGCAAGGGCATTGTGGGCAACTGGAGCGGCCTGAAACACAGACTAGGAGGAGGTTGTTTCCTAGGGCAGCCAGAGAACGCAGCTTTCCCAGAGTCGTTCCTGGATCTAAATCAGGCCAGTGCTCTAGGTCCTATCCCAATCTGGGACAAAACTTAGGATGCCAGAGAAAGAGAGAGAGAGACAGTTGCTGAGACCGACTTGATGCCCACATTCATTTGTTCAGTCTATAAACCCACATAGGAAGATGGATAATATTGGGGGACTGTCTTCTTAGGACATGTCTTCAAGGTGGTTTTGATTTTTATTCACTTTAATTTGATTTTACTCAGGAAAAAGATTGGGGGCAAAGGATACATTGGGGGTGATTTGCCTTGGAAGTAATTTTTATCCAGGGATGGCTTTAAAGACCTCAGGCCAAAATGCAATTAAAAAAAAACAAAACTATCCCACCCCATCATACACATACTGACACATCTACTTAGTCATAAATCTGTAGGGTATCAGGATAGATGGATAGATACATGGATGGATAGATGGATAGATGGATGGGTAGATAGGAAAATTTTTTCAGTGTTAGAATACCTAGATTTATGACAGCTCTGTCTTGTAGGGCACTTTACCTAATGCATCTGATTTTTCATTTCTCAACTTAAAAAATGAGAATGGGGTGCCCGGGTGGTTCAGTCGGTTAAGTGGCTGCTTTCTGCTTGGGTCATGATCCCAGGGTCATGGGATCAAGTCCTGCATCGGGTTCCGTGCTCCTCGGGGAGCCTGCTTCTCCCTTTCCCTCTGCCTGTGGCTCTCCCTGTTTGTGCTCTCTATGTCAAATAAATAAAAATCTTTAAAAAATGAGAATAAAATATATGAATGGTTAAGTCCCCAAAGAGGCAGTCTTAGTGGTCAATGTGTACATGAAGAAATGCAGATTTATACAACAGTGAGATTAATTTAAAACCTATCAAAGGGCGGGGTGCCTGGGTGGGTCAGTCATTAAGCGTCTGCCTTCGGCTCAGGGCGTGATCCCAGCATTCTGGGATCGAGCCCCACATCAGGCTCCCCCAATGGGAGCCTGCTTCTTCCTCTCCCACTCCCCCTGCTTGTGTTCCCTCTCTTGCTGGCTGTCTCTCTGTCAAATAAATAAATAAAATCTTCAAAAAAAAAAAAAAACCTATCAAAGGGCAAATGTGGTTGTGTGTATGTGGTTGTGTGTGTGTGTGTGTGTGTAAGGATGTTCAACATGAATTCTCATCTACTGTTGATGAAAGTGTAAATTGACAAAACTTATTTTGTAGTCCTACAAGTGAATAGTTAGTTACATGGTTAAGATAGAGGATTCTCACATCCTGAGAGAACCAGAAGTTTTGTGCTTTGGTCTCTCCTGGAACGTACATGTACATGGAAGATATGCACAGGAATTCATATTTTGATATTTGTCCATATGAAAAAACATAAACAGCCTAATGGCAATCAACAGCAGAATGCAAAATTAGTTTTGGTATATTTCTATGATGATGTATGACACAGCAGAGAGGCTGAAAGACCTGGAGGCAGGTTTAAGGAGCTCCCGTTGACCAAATTTGAGACAATTTGAGCCCCCCAAATAATTAAGGATAGTCATGAGTAATAAGCCCTGCGAAAGTAGGAATTCATGAATCTACATTCTTAATTGATGATGGAGAGTGAGAGAGAGAGATGGATTCAATACACAGATTAAGACATACATACATGCCTGCATGCATGAGAAGGGAGGCTTCCTGTTTACCTTAGAATGCTGTGGGTGGATTGGTCAATCTGGAGGGAGTGCTGGAGTTTGGAAATCATTATTTTGCAACCATCGTGGTAAAGATGGGTAGGGAAGCATCATGAGTGACTATTAAATCTAGGGGGGAGTTTTGATGAGAGCAATATTTACATGATTTTTTGTCTCCTGTGCATGGATTATTAGTTGAAAGGAATAGAAAACATCAATAAGCATATACTGACAAAATTGGCAACACCTTGACTGAGTGATCAAAATTAACATCACCAATGGGGAACAGATGGACATTGTGTGTCTCCAGATGTGATATCCTAGGAGAGCGTGTGACCTTAATTCAATCATGAGGAAATATCACATAACCCAAAGTGGATAACATTCTATTACAAGATAGAAGAGCTGTATTCTTCAAAATGTTATTGTCATAAAGACAAGGAAAGACTGTGAAAACATTTCAGCTTCTCTAAAGCTAAAGAAACTGGACAACTAGACAGGATCTTATACTGGAAAAGAGAAGGATGCTATAAGGACATTTTTAGGCAAACAGATAAAGTCGGAATATGGTTGGTATATTAATTGGAAGTATATCCTGAATGTAAATGTATGAGTTTGATAACTGCAGTGGTATTCTTACTCATGGAAGTACACATTTTTAAGTATTTAGGGGTAAAGATCCTTGATGTATGTAAATTACTCTCAAGTGTTTCAGAAAATAATTATACAGCAGATGAGAAATATTAATATAGATGAATCTGTACAAAGGATAGTTGGATGTTCTTTATACTGTTTTATTTTTATAACTCTTTGGCATTGTTTATTTTTATTAATATGTGAGAGATGCAGCTAAACCAATGTTTAGAGGAACAAAAGGTAGCTTTGAATGTTTATATTAGAAAGATGGGTATATAACTCATGATTTAAGTTTCCGCTATAGGAGGACAAAAAGAAAAGCCAAATTAAGTAGATGGAAGGAAATAATAAAAATAAGAGCAGATATCACAAAAATAAAAAAAAAAAACAGAAAAGAAAGAAAACTGACAAAGTCAATTAAAAACATAAATTTGATAAACTCTTAGCCAGACAAAAACAAGAGAAAACACAAATTGCCTATTGATATTGTAACGGGAATTAAGGAGTGACTATCACTAGAAATCCTACAGATTTTAAAAGGACAAAAAAGGAATATTATGAAAAACATTATGCTGACAAATTCTACAGTTCAGATGGAACGAACAAATTCCTTGAAAAACTCAACTGACCAAAAACCCAAACTGACACAAGATGGTAATAGAATTCTGAGTAGCTCTATACCTATGAATGACATTGAATTTTATTTTATTTATTTTTTTTTTTTTTGAGAAAGAACATGTACCGGGGATGGGGCATGGGGAGGGGCAGAGGGGGAGAGAGACTCCTAAGCACTTGGAGCTTGATTGACCTGAGCCAAAATCAAGAGTCCAACCCTCGATGATTGAATCACCCAGGCACCTCTGAACGACAATGAATTTCAAAATCTTTCAACAAATAAACTCTAGGTCCCAAGAGTTTCCTAGGTGAATGCTATCAAACATTTAAGGAAGAAATAGTACCATCTTACAGCAACTCTTCCAGAAAATAGAGGAAGAAGAAACAGGTATTAACTCATGTTATGAGTTAAATCATGGCAAAGACATTGCAAGAGAATAAAATATTCCTCCCTAGATGTAAAAATCCTTCACAAAAGTGATAAATCTTTTGACATATGTAAAAAGCATACTACATCATGATCAATTAAAGTTTATTCCAGAAATTCCAGTTTGATTCAACATTCAAAAATTAATCTGCCAGATTAATAGGCTGAAGTAAAAAAACCATATGACTGTCTTCATGAATGGGGGAAAAAAAGGGCGCCTGGGTGGCTCAGTCGGTTAAGCATCTGACTCTTGATTTTGGCTCAGGTTGTGATCTTAGGGTAATAGTTTGAGCCCCATGTCGGGCTGCACGCTGAGCATGCAGCCTGCTTAGGATTCTTTCTCTCCCTCTGCCTTTGCCCCTCCCCCCACTCACGTGATCTTGCTCACTCTGTCTCTCTCTCAAAATAAATAAAACTTAAAATTTTTAAAAATTGGGGAAAAAGGGATTTAACAACATTCGACACTCATTCATGACAAAGATTCTCAGCGAACTAGATCTCTTCCAGCTGCACTCCAGAATACTCACACTGATAAAGGACATCTACAGAGTACCTCCAGTTAATACTTAATGGTGAAGCACGGAGTGCTTTCCCCTAAGATCAGAAAAAAGGCAAGAATGTTGAATCTTCTATTCAATATTGTGTGAGGGTTCTAGCCTGTTCGATGATGCAAGACAAAAGTGCAAAGATTCAAAAGGGACAATTTAATTCAATTTATTTATGTGTATCAGCAAAATTGTATTTAATAATTTAAAGAATTCAAAATCACAGCATAATATTTTATAAGAAAATCCTAAGAAATTATCAGAGAAAGCACTCAGTAATATTTAAATGAATTTACCTGTATTTCAGGATACATGATGCACAAGTAACAATCAGTTATATTTCTATGTATTGGCAGAAAACAAGTGGGAAATAAAATTTTATTCACAATATTACAAAAATTATGCTGAGCAAGATATATAACAAAAATGTGACAACCCTCTCTACTGTAAACTATAGCACATTGCTAAGAAAAATGAGAGAAGACCTAAGTGAATGGGAAGATGCACCATATTGGTGAGGCGGAAAATCCAATATTGTTAAGATGTCAAAATTTTCCACACTGATCCATAGTTCAACATAATTCAAATCAAATTCCAAGAGGCTTTTTAAAAATAGAAAAAGATAAGCTGGTTCTAAATTTATGTTTATATTATAACTTATATGGGAATGCAAAAATGCAAATGATCTTGAATAGTCAAAACACTCTTGCAAAAGGAGGAACAAAGCTGGAAGACTCACACTCTTTGCCTTCAAGACTAAAGCTACAGGAATTAACCCAGTTTGATACTGGCATCAGGGTAGAAGCACAGGTCGATCAGTGCAGTAGACCAGAGAGTCCATACACACACCTGTATATGGTGGGTTGATGTTTGACAAAAACAACAAAGTAATTCAAAGAGGAAAAGAAAGTCTTTGAAACCACAGGCCATCTGTGTGGTGAAAAACATGAGCTCAGTCCTCTACCTCACACCGCACAGAATTTAATATTTGATGGATCTCAGACCTAAGTATAGAAATTAAAATTATGAGGCTTTTAGATGATTCACAGGGTAGACAGAAATTTCTAAGACAAAATTCAAAAAACATTGTCAGTAAAAGAAAAAGAAATCATAAATCAGACTTCATAAAAATTAAAACACAAAAACTCTGGTCAACAAAATGTATCATTATGAACAAATGAATAGACAGACGTGAAGAAAATGTTTCCCAAACCGATTTCTGACAAAAAGCTTCTGTTCAGGGTATGTAAAGAACTCTTCCAACTCAGTACTGGAATGACAGCTCAGTAAAAAGAGGCAAAAGTCTTGAACAATGAAAAGCACTTCACAGCAGGCGTTGGTGAGGACGTGAACAGCTGGAACGCTCAGACACCACCGGAGAGAAGATACTATGGCACAACCACCTTGGAAAACAGTTTGGTGATTTTTCATTAAGTTCAAATACCCCGACTCCTTGACCCGGCAATTCCGCCCCTTTATCCCAGGGAAGTGCAAACAAGTATCCACAAAAACTGCGTAAACACGTTCACAGCAACTTTATTCACAATGGCCGAAAACTGGCATCCAGCTGCTCTTCAGCGGGAGAATGAATGGACACACTGCCGTATTCAGACAGTGGAAAGCTACTTAGCCGGTAGGATAAAGCCATCAGTTGATACATGGGAACACCACGGATGGATCTCAGAGACTTAATGCCTTTCCCCCAAAGGGATACAAATGGCCGTAGCCTCCGAGTCTCTTTAGATGAAGTTCTAGAAAAGATGTAGTCTGAGGTGAAAGATCAAAATAGTGGTTTCCTAGGATGGAGGGATGGCGGAGGGGAGAAAGAGTTTGGGAAAAGAAGAAAATTTCCTGTAGAGGTGTGTTCTACACCTGGGTAGAAATAGCAACACAGGATGTATCTCTTTTTAAAGAGGATACAGTTAAGGTTTATGCATTCAAGTGCGTGTAAGATTTACTTCAAAGAGGAATTGTCAAAATCCCTGGGTGAGGGGAGGTAAGGTGTGGCATCATTACAGGTGAATCAGGGACGCGTGAGTATTGATGATTGGAGCTGGGTGATAGGTACCTTACACTATTGGGTTTCCTTTTATACATTTGAACTTTCCCCTAATAGAAGGCTTCCCTTAACAAAAGCAAGCTGCTGGACGTGTACAGTATGGTATCGTTTGTATCAAGTTTCAAAGGGTGTATACAGAAATATACATTGTTTATAGGTCTATATTTTTGTATTAATTTTTTAAAGATTTTATTTATTAGAGAGAGTGCACATGAGTGGGGGGAGGGGCAGAGGGAGAAGCAGACTCCCCGCTGAGCAAGGAGCCAGATACGGGGTTCGATCCCAGGACCCTAAGATCATGACCTGAGCTGAAGGCAAACACTTAACTGACTGAACCTACCCAGGCGCCCCTGTAGTAAACGTTTTTAAAAAGAAATGGAGATCATAATACCCGATTTGAGATTAGTGGTTCCCACTGGATGGCACAGAAAGGATTCAAAGGCCTTTGTGATATTCTATGAATTCATTAAATTATCCTCTGTACATTTTTAGACTGGGATATTTCATTAAAAGTGCGGGAACCAGCAAGGACCCTAGCCTAGTACAGAGAGGGGGCATGTTTGTTATTGAGAAGGATGTAGTAATCCCCACCCTACTCACCTTTGAGGTGAGCACTGAATGGAATGTTAAGTGGGGAAAGTGCTGTGTAAACTGTCAAGCGTAATCACCTGCAGAGACTTTGGGGGAAAGCTAGAGGGGCTTCCAGACCTCTAAGCACTATTATAGCACACTGCTTTACCAGCTGGGGAGCTCCTTGAAGGGGGGGGGGGTCATGCCTTCCATGTCTCCATGTCTCTGGTACATGAGATAATGCCTGGAACAATTGGGATGCTCACCAGATTTATGGAAGGAATGGTGGTTGGGTGGTGTCCCTATCCCCCCCACCAAAAGCTGTGGGGGACACTGGGAGATGCTAGGATTGTTTTAATAAGTGGTAACGATGGCTGATGGGAATTCTATGTCAGGCATCTTGTGAAGGCTCTGTCAGGATGAACTCATGTCCTCCTCACAGCAATTCTGTTGTTTGGTTCTGTTATTATCAACCCCACTGTACAGCTGATGACACTGAGGGACAGAAAAGTTAGATTTCTTTCCCAAGGTCACACAGCTAGTACTAGAGGACGAGGGGTTTGACCCTAGAGCCCTTATATTTGACTCTGAGGCCCTATGGCCTCTTATGATCAAGTGGGTTTGGAAGTGGAGCCCTGATGGTGGGGGCAGTTCTGGCGCCAGGTGACACAGAGACACGTGTGGAGCATGAGGGAGCCCAGCAGAGTTCTTTTTCAGGGAAGAAGTGGGGACTTTCAGTGTAGAGTGGGGGGGGGGGGCGATGGGTGCAGGAGACACCCAGGAGGCCAGCTGGTTTTGGTGTCTGGGAGCCCTCAGCCTTCTCACGGATGTGTATCCCTTTGGAGGAGATACGGCTCTCCCGAGTCCCGTGCTCACGGCTATGTTGAGGCATCGCTCTGAGGCTCTGAGCCATCCTGGGGGCCGGGGCTCCTGTGGGCTGATGATACCAAAGTCTGGGGATGGCTGCTCTGGGTAAACAGGGCCTGGCCTGCTCCCGTTGCCAGGCAGAATGAATACAATGTGTTTTAATAATGAATGAGTGATTAATAGCAACTGCTTTGGAGAATTATGATGTGACGAGCCTTACCGTACCGTGGAGCTGAGTATAAATGATGCTGGAATGCATAATCGGGACGTTAGCATCTGTTACAAACTGCATTATAAACCCGGCTCCATAATGCCGCTTATCCACACCTCCCTGACATGTTATTATAACACCTCTCTTGAGAATGGATTGGAGGGAAATGTAATACCTATTAATCACCAATTGATAAAAAGAAGAAGAAGACTGTTAAATTAAGGTAATGTCATGCAGGCTTTCTCCCTCTTCCTGCCATGGCTCTGGATTCTGCCCTGTGATGCCTGCAGGGACCGTGTTCCCTGTTCCCAAGGTGAGAGAATGTGCTCTGGATAGAGGAGCCTTGCAAAAGCAGGCAGCAAGTATCTGGGAACCCGAGTCCGTTAGCGCCCCGCCCTTCCCCCAGTTGCTTTCCTAATGCAATCCTGGCCCCTCCAAGGCCTGCCTGCGTGTTTGGGCCGCATCGGGCCCACCAACCGCACTGACTATGCTTCCTGGTCTCTTGCTCTGCGCTCCAGGTCGTGGGGAACTGTTTGTGGTCCCCAGGAGCCGACAGGCTCTTTCTGGAGCATCATGCCCTCCTCCCCCAGGCTAATCTGCTCATCCTCTACACCTCTGCTCTGTGTCATTTCCTCCACCAAGGCGTGCCTGCACGCTCTCACCCCGTTCATTCCATCAGCCTCATGCATCACCCAAGCGGGTATGGAAATTGCTTACCTGCCATCTTCTCCGCTGGCCGAGAACCCTTGGCGAGAGCTCGTCTTACTCACCGAGGTTTTTCCAGAAAGCAGCCCAGGATGGGGCATCGGGTAGGTGCTTTACAAAGGAAGCCGTGAGCTCCCAAACGATGGAGGCCACGATGGCATTTTGGTTAAGGGACTCTTAAGGAAAGAAGGGTCACCAGCCTGTGAGCAGTTTGTGTCCCAGCCCCCTCCCCTCGGCGCATTTCCCGTCATACTGCAGGTTCAGTTCAGATGCCATGAGCGGTAGGAAAACTTCCACATCCACCCCAGGGCAAAGGTACAGAATGTCCTTATTTCGAGATGCATGCTTTTGCCCATTTGACTGTTGTTGTTGTTTTCTCCACTGGGAATTTGCAGTATTGACATGTGACCCACGATGGGCTGGTTCGATGTGGTCCAGTTGTCTCTCGCTGCTGGCTGTCGTCAGGTCAGGACGTGCCTCGCCATCAAGGTGTTTCTCGGTGAGGGTCGCAGGAAGTACCTGAGGCGTGTGCTTTCGTGGGCTTCGTTTGCACGGTGGATGCACTGCTCTCCTCATTGTGTCTGGTCACATATCCGTCTCCCTCACTGGACTGTGAATTCCTCAAGGGCAGCCATGTCCAAGTCAACCGCAATTGTCCTTCAGCTTTGCACCTGTGCCCGGCACCCAGCGAGCACTCATTTCTCTTGGGGACTAAAGCATTGCATGACATCATGGAAGGACGCTCTCCCGCCTTCCACCCCATCAGATCTGGCAACTTCTCTTTCCTATGCATCTCTTCAAGTTCACCTCCAGAGCCACCTGTGTAGAGGACGGCTGAGCACAGGCTGACCACATGCTGCTGGGGGATCTGCCCATGTGATTCCCGAGGCCTCCGATCCCTGACCTGCAACAGGGACCTGAAGCCCCCACCTCCTGCCACTCTAGGGAAAGATAAAGCGTAATAAGCACCAGGTACGTTTTCACAAGCTGGGTGGCTTAAAGCAACAGAAATGTCTTCTCTTACAGTTCTGGAGGCTGGAAGTCTGACATCAAGATGTTGGCAGGGAGCCATGCTTTCTTCAGCGCCTCTGGGGGAGGATCCTTCATTGTCTCTTCCGGCTTCCGGCGGCCTTGGGTGTTTCTTAGCTTCGACAGCATAACTCCAATCCCTGCTTCATCTTCCCATGGGCTGTCTTCTCTCTCTTACAGGAACACAGGTCCTATTGGATGAGGGGCCCACCTGCCTCCAGTCTGACCTCACTGTAGCTTAACTAATGACATCCACAACGACCCTGCCTCCACAAAAGGTCCTTCTGAGCTGCCCGAGGTTAGGACTTCAGCAGATCCGTTTGAGAAACAAAGTTCAATCCACCACACACACAAAGTATGTTCTAGTGAATAATCACTTTCTCTCACCCCCTGCGCCCCCAAGTAGGCCAACTCCGCCTCTTCCTCCGGCATCTCCCTTCTTGTCCCCGCCTCTCTGAGGTGTATCGCTAAGGTATCTTTTTCGGAAAGAATGCGCTCCTTTCCTAACCAGGAGGGAAGCTTTTTGAAGGTGGAGTGGTAAAAGATGTCCTTCTCGCATCTGAATGACCGCTTGGCATGTCCTGAGGTCTCCGTATGTGTTTATGGATCGTTTGGTAATAAAGGAGCAGAAAATATTGATCACATTTTCTGCCACACTGTCCTTCTCTCTAGAATTCTTTCTCTGGGTTCTTAGAGGGGTATTACCATTCTCATTTCAAGTAGCCTCGTGTAGGAGCTGCCAGGAGAAAATGAGTTTAGAGAGTTTGTGGTCTGACCACATTTCTTAACTCATCTTGACAGCTACCACCCTCACTGGGCCTCCGTGAGCTCTCATTTGGGCAGCTGTCCTCGTGCTGCTCCTTTTCAATCCAGTCTTTGTGCTGCACTCAGAGGGATCTTTTTTTTTTTTTTAATTTTTAATTTTAATTTTTTATTTCACGTAGGCTCCATGTCCAACACGGGGCTTGAACTCACGACCCTGAGATCAAGCGTCACACGACGTACCGACTGAGCCATCCAGGCACCCCTTGAGGGATCTTTTACAAACACAGATAGAATGGCATCATTTCGTGAAGTCCAGTGTACTTCTTGTGTGTTTTTTTAGGGCTGGAGGTTGCATGTGCCTGGTACTATGCCTGGGTATAATATTGCTGGCTAAATATTTGTGGGAAGTTGAAGGGACATAGTTAAAAGATTCAGGCATAAAGTTAAAAAAAAAAAAAGAAAAAAGAAACTAGGGAACTAGGATTCAAATCCTGGATCTTCCACATATCAGATGTTTTACTTTGAGAAAGATACCTGATTTTTCTGAACTTCAATGTGCTCATCGATAAAACAAGGATAGTAAATGCAGATTGGTTTCAGCTCAACTGAAACAATGCAGGCGAAGAACCGAGTATCCTTCCCAGCGCATGATCGATGTTTATGGACTATCAATTCCCTTCCTCACCTCCCAGCCTGTGCCTTTCCCCTCAAGAGCTCCTCGCCATCCCTACCTGGTTCCCCTGCAGGGAACTCTGTGTGCTGTGTGCCCCCTTCTCCCCAGCTCCTCCCCTGAGGGGGTTCCTGCCTTTCTCATTTTCTCATGATTAAAATAAAGCATCCTGGAAAACTGATTAATATTGCAGAGATGAAGGATGCCGTGTTGCCAGTCCCGGCTCTCCACTGAGTGCAAACCACTTACAGTGAAACCCGCCAGCTTGGCTATTTAGAAGAAAAAGGATTTATTTATCAACAAGAGGGAATACAACCCTTTTATAATGCAGCCCCCAGCCTGCCTTTGATGGTGCTGCCAGCTTCACACCCCAGGTGCCTGCAAAAAGGCCAAGTGGAGAATAGACTCATGCAAAGGAGACGGACAGTGTGGAATCCCCAGGTCTCTTCTGGTCTTGGCCACTGTGCCATGGGGGACCTCTCTGTACTCCTGGCCACATCTTAACCCTCATTCCACAATGATCTCCCTCATGGCACCCAGGGTGGGGCCATGACCAATAGAAAGGGTCCTGGACCAGGAGCCAGAGGGCAACAGGACTGGAAGCACCAAGAGATTATCCTTTGTTATGATCCCATTTTAGATATGGACAAACTGAGGACTCAGAGGTGGGACATGAGTTACAAAGTGGCCAATGTCCCAGGGTAGAGACTTTAGGCAGGGCCCTGACTAATCAGCTGTGCTTTCCTCCAGGACATTCCTTCCTTGTTCTCCTTGCACAGTGCTGCTAAAGCCCTCCCAGCCATTATTATCTTGAACTGTGAACCTTTGCGCTGTCCCGCTGAGCAGCTGCTGGACGAGTGGCGACTCCGTGGTTTTTCATTCTCTGCCTTTGTGGAGCCTAGAACAGTACTTTGCGCACAGCAGGGATTTCATATTTATTAAATTAGTTTGCTAATGCATGAACTCGATGGCATTGCAATTTCTTCTCGTGTGCACGTGATCAAATGGGCTCAGGGAGGAATTTCAGTCTGACAGGCCTGGAGTCACGACCTTTGGAGATAATTTTCAAGGTTTCACCGAAGCATCCCTGCTTTAGCCATTGCTTCATGATTTCGAGCCACTTCTGCTGCTGAGCCCTGCCTGGCCACCCGGGGTTGGAGCTGCACCGTCCTCACTGTGTGCCTCGGTTTCTCCATCTGTCCTTGTCGTCAGCCCAGCAGGGATGTTGCAAGGGTTGCATTGGATCGTATGCCCAGTGAGGAGGCAGTGTGCACAGTGTGTAGACGTGTCTGCATGAGGTGAAGCCCGCCTGGCTGTGAGGTCCGTGACATGGCCCTCCGATTCCGTCAGGGGACGCCCAGCGATGTAGACAGCCAGTGGCGGTGGCTGTGATTGGCACATGGTAAATGTTAGTTGATATTTGTCACCAGATGAGACTAAATGACCTAAACTAGGTCGAAGGCTAGGAAGTGGCAGATGCAGGATTGACGGCAAGTTCCTTTCCTTCTTCCTTTTTTTTTTTTTTTTTTTTTTAAGATTTTTTTGTTTATTTATAAGAAAGAGAGAGCACAAGCAGGGGGAGCTGCAGAGGGAGAGGGAGAATCAGGCTCCCCGCTGAGCAAGGAGCCTGATGTGGGGTTAGATCCCAGGACCCCGAGATCATGACTGAGCCAACAGCAGGTGCTTGACCGACTGAGCCACCCAGGTGCCCCATTTTTAAAGAGTGCTTTGTTCTTCTCCCATCAGTATCTGCTCTGAGGACCAGCACTGCTATCAGACACGTGTGCTGTAGTGTGTGTCTTACATAGAAAAGTAATCTTACCAGGGAAAGGGAGGCCAACGTCACTGTCTCCTGTAAGTGGAGAGTTCCAGGGGTCTAGCATGATGGGGTGCCTCAGGCTGACAAATGGCAGGAGGCTGCCTTCACATGCCCCAGATAACTAGGGGGCCCTTGTGTCCTGTGTAGGAGAGACTGGATGTCTTCGCTTCTTTGAGAAGACTTCATTAAATGGTGAGAGGCAGCTCTCAGTTTGCACAAGGGCCACCGAGCACATGGGATTCACTGGGATTTCTTTGGACCCATAGGTGGAGGCTTAGAGACATCGAGGTAAAGGGAAATACAAGTTGAGTGTATAAATTACCCTGCTTCTCTGGGACCCCTTCTCCATAAGGCATTAGTTCATGCATCCATCAGGTCAACAAACATTTAAAGCACATTTTACAAAGTTCTAGGTCCCGTTCCTGGGATGGGGCTGCGGTATTGAATGAATCAGACCCAACCCCTGCTTCTTGGAGCTTAGAGTCTAGTCAAGCAGGAGCCGGGAATGAGTTCATGCAGCCAGGACAAGTCCTGTAGAACTTTGTGGGGCTTGGGGCAGGTCGCTGACCCCGCATTTCCTTTCTGAAGATGGAGGGCAGAGATAAGAATCCCCAAGGGCAAAGCCAAGGTGGCAAGTCCCAAACCAGCTCCAGGAAGCAAGGGACCGGTCAGATAGCAGGAGCCTAACCGCGGAGCCCAAGCAGAGTGGCTCGGATGCGGGGCATGGGGGGAAGGCGTGTCCTAGAGAAGGAGTGACCGGTGGGCTGCAAGGCACCGTCTCCACATCCACGTGTAGAGTCCGGCTGGGACACGTTCCCAGCACCGTTTTGTAAGAGAAAAACTCTGGCAAGAGCCTCTATTATCTGTTAACAGGAGGAATAAATAAATGATGGTGTACTCAAATAATAAAAGTTTCAGCGGAGAAAAGTAATAGACCAGAGCCACACATGTCAACATGGATGAATCGCACAGAAGTAACGGTGGATGAGAAACCGCAAGCTGCAGAAAAATATGCTTATTTTAGGATACCATTTACAGAAAGTTTGCAAACATGTAAACCAGTTCTATATATTGTTCAGGGATCAATAAATATGTCATAAAAACATAAAGTCATTTGTGGGAAGGCTAAAGTCTCAGTCCCAGGTTCCGATGTCTTCTGGGGGGCGGGGAGGGGGAGGGTGTGCTCCAGAAGAGTGTGGCGTGGGGAGGGCTTCAACTGAGTCCGCAATGCCTTATTTCCTCATTTCTGAGACGCCTGGCTGCTCCTTGTATTATTATATATGCCTTTTAAAAATATGTCTTGACGATTGCATAATTGAAGTTTATGTAAGAAGCTGGAGGGAGGCACATGATGTGTATTAGAGAAGGAGGGGCTCCTTTCTAACCCTCCCGCCTCTAGTCATCAGGCATCAAACTTAGGTGTCTTTCCAAAGCCTTCCTCAGAGGCGGGAGACGAGATGGCTCTTACTGAACAGCTGCTGGCCCTGTCAGCTCCCTCTCCATTCCACTCAGCTCTCTGTCCATTCCACTCAGCTCTCCCCTGGGTCAGTGCAAAGATTTGTAAAGTAAAGACAGGGTAAGGCTTAAGCGCCCCTGGGTACCCTTCCAGTTCTCTGAAGTCCACCCACTCTCCCCTAGAGGCACAAGCTGTCCCGTGGCCCAAGGAGCTGGAACCCCATCACTAGCCAGTGGTGCTCCCCGCCACGGGTCCACTGATGACTCCGCCCCCCCATCCTTTGCCTGAGACCCTCAACGTTGTGTTGCTTCTTAGTCTTGACATGGGTCCCAGGGCCAGAAGGTTTGATACCTTTACTTACCGCACAAGGCATGACTCGTTTTTGGAGTCCTGGTGCCCAGGGTCCACTACTGTCCCTGAAATATCCTGCCCACAGCTCCTTCATGACTTGGCCCTTCCTTCCTCCTTTTCCTCCTACCCTTAGCACAACCCCAGGATACCACTGAGCTACTCCCAACCTCCTGCCCCAGGAAAGTAGGGGAGAAGAACCCCAAATGTGCTCTCTTTCCATTTAAACAAGAGGTGTGCTGCTATGGTCTCTACAGACAAGGAAACCAAGGCCCCAGTAAATACCTTGCTCCAGGTCACACAGCTAATAAGGGGCAGAGCTGGGATTCCAGTCTGTGTTCATCTGATCTCGGAGCTCATACGTTCGCACTTTCCTTTATCTTCCTGCCTCTCGGATGTTGGTTGGAAAGCTCCCAATGGGCTTTAACTTGTTCCACATTAATTCAGTGCCGTTGACAGGCTCCAGTGAAAATTCTGTTGCTCTCCTTCCTTCATTGGCTTCTTGTCACCTGAGAAAGAGAGGTGGTGGGGGTACCTCCAAGTCCATTGCCTCCCATCCCTAAAATAGTATTTCTCAGAACATGGTGGGAAAGGACCCCATGGAGCCATGCTAGCAGGGATCCTCCCACTCCCCAGTTTTTAGTTGTGTTATGGGAGATGCCAGACCACCCCTAACCACTACCACTCCAGTTGGCAGGCCCCGGCCCCCCACCTTGGGACTGCCTCCTGTGGGCCCGAACCCTGCTCTTCACCTGCCATGGAGCAAGGGCAATTGCCCAAGGCCATTTGGGTTCGACCCACTCAGGCCCTCTCTCTCCATAAGCTATGCCTCCTGGGGGAGGGCTACCAAGTTTTCCTAAGGTCTCTAAGATGTTACAGACCTTGAGTCATGTGAGAAGACATGTTTTTTTTGGGGGGTACCACTTTAGGTACAAAGTGGGTAACACTGTAAGTCAGGTCTGTTCTAGGATTGGCAGGCTCGATGAGTCACTACCGGGGTGGGTATCCCACTGTAGAGGGTTCTTGGGTAGTAGGGCTCCAGGGTTGAGGAGCCTGCAATCATCATTGGGTCTGCCCTGAGTGGAGAGAAGGGAACTGAGGATCCGGTTAGGAAGTGCCAGGCAGGCCAAGGCAGCAACTCAAGCTCCTGGCTCCTAGTCCAATGTTTACGTTTCACCCATCTGCCTTTTCTTCTTGAAGAAAATATAGCTAGTGTCCTTCCCCTTGATTTAGAGGGATGGGGAGATAGCCAGTGTCTTCCAGCTGAGTCTGAAGGCTTGTTCCTGGAGCCTCCCCAATCCCACAGCCAGAGGCGGGCATGGTCAGGAGTACGCGCAGGAGAGGCTGGGGCTCGTGGCCAAGCCCTCCACCTGTTTGGAGAGCTCGTGCTTTCTCGGGCTGAGTCTTCTGGGGGTACTGGCAGAATGGCGTGTGTGTGTGTGTATTCCTGTAGGAGGTTGCCAGAGTTTCAGGGGGTGTCAGCCTGCTTGAAGCACTCATTTCCCCTCATGGTTTGAGTCACCCCATAAAGAAACAAATAGCAGATTCCTCTAAAGCATGAGCTGGGCTGAGTTGTGGAAGGAAGTTTTCCTGATGGAAGGCAGGCTGGATCCTTGGCTGCAACTTGACCCCCTTGAGTATCTCCTTGCCCCCCCGTTGCACTGGCACGATTGTCAGAAGGCCTGATTCTGACTCCCATGTAAGCCTCTCACCCATCAGAACACCAGGTCTGTGGCTGACTTACTGAACGACCTTGGACAAGTCACTTTACTTGGAACTAGAATGGGCACTTTTTCTCAAGTGGCCCTCTCTTCTTGGGGGGAGGGACACATTTGGAAATGTGTGTGATTGTCATGTTGGGATTTATTTCCAGAGGAGAAGGGCAAAGATGTCTCCTTGCCATGCAAAAGAGCCCCCCCCCAAAGGGGAATCGTCCCCCCTAAAATGCCAGAGGTGCCTTCCATGAGAAGCACTCGGACCCTGCAGAGACCCTCCCCACTGTGATCTTGTCTGTCAGACTTGACCCTGGGAAGCTGGCTGCTGGACGGTGACATGGTATGCCAGAGATGATGACATGGAGCTCTGGTTGGAGGCCTGGGTTGTGAGGTTACTGAGCTTGGGACATTGTCTTGGGGAAACTAGGACAGCCAGGGATGGGCTCACCTGGGAGCTGTTCCGGGTTAAGGGCTGAAGGTCCTGGTACACCAGCCATGACTTCTGGGCTAAAACCGAAGCATTTGAGAGTGATCTGGGCGGACCACCCTGGAGCTGTGAGGTGAAGGCAGGTGGACGCCACAGGGAAGCCTTCCGAGAAAGGGGAGAGTAGGTCTGAAGAGCTGTAAGATCAGACGGCTAAGGGGGTAAAACAAGGCATTGAAAAGAGCAATTTGCTGTGATCCGTTCTGCAGCAAATGGGGGCGGGGGGCCTGGGGCAGAGCAAGGAGTCAAGGGAGGCATATTTTAAGGCGTAGAATCAATACCGCATCTGTCCCTTTTAAATTCAGTTCTTTTTTCTAATAAATCAAGTGGAGCTGGGGTGTAGGGGCTTGTGGTCTGAAAAGAGCCTTTGGCTCATCAATTTCCATAGCAAAGGCAGACGGTTCAAGGGATCAGATAATTACTGGGCCCTGAGCAGGCCGGGGCACTCTTTAACATGTAACTCACCTGGCTATCACCATGGTCTCTGCAGAGCTCTTGGAATTAAGTCGGGGAGCTCCTAACAAGGCACGGCATGATTGGTCCTCATTTGGCATGTCCACACGTGTCACAGTGAGCCCTGCGTGAGGGCAGGCCCGTGTCTGTCCTCAGGGGCACCGAGTTTCAGCACTAGCACCTTTACAGAGAGCTGGGCTTCCTTACTTGCTGGCTGAGTAAGTGACCGATGTCTGCACACTGAGTGTGGGCTGGAGGGAGAAAGACAAGCCTGTCTCCGTAGACTCCTGCCTTCAGAACATTCTTCCTGTTGGAGCAGCAAAGCATGGAGAGGAGGAAGGAGCACAGGTGTGGAGTCAGGCTGTCCTGGGTTGTAAGGCCTCTGCGACCTGGGCAGATGCTTCCCTGTTCTAAGCCTTAGCCAGAAGGTGGCAACAGGGACAATAGTGGCCGATGCACGAAGCTTGCAGTGAGTGGACATTGCTGAGGACACGGTCAGTGAGCTGCCAGGCCACACTCCTGCCTGGGGCAGGCGGCTGTGCTGGAGCAGGGATGCCCCGGCATGGGTTTGGGAGCTGGCCTGTGATGGCGTTCTCAGAAATCCTTGGCAAAAGGTGCAGAAGAAGGACAACGCAGCGAGCTTTTCACAAAACTGAGTCTATTCCATTTAAGGGATGATGCTTTCATGTGAGATTTTCTTTCTTAGGACTCTTCATTGGTGTAAAAATGTGGTTGTTTTGTGATATGGTGATGAGATTTAGAAGGCAGGCTTTAAAAATACATTCTTGCCTGGCAAAATAAACAAGTTTGTAGCCCAGTGCTGGTCCTCCATTAAAAAACCCCAAATTCTGTGCCTGGAATCCCAATGCCTAGAAAGTGCCATCCGTGCTGAGTCTGACATTGCTTTCATCTCCGGGAGGTAGAGTGGAGAGAGAGAGTGTCGAGGAGGAGCAGAGAGGATAGAGGCCTCTAGAGGCCTAGACTTTGAGAAGGCTCTCTAAGGCAGCAGGAAGGACTTGGACGTGGTCTTTAAACATGGGAGGGTTTGTGTTGGCAGACGAACATGTGTGGGTTTCTAGAACACAGCTGGAGCAAAGACCCAGGGGCACACACCTGAGCCAGCTGTGCTAAGGGGTTGACATGGAGAGTTTGGATCATAGAGCAGCAGACAAGAGCCAGAAAGGCACTAAGGTTTCTTCAGCAGGGGTGTGCCATTCTGAAAATGGGGTTAAGTGGGGAAGTAGCTAATTTATGGAGCTCCTATGATTATCTCTAATACTCCCCACTATTCTGAACTGTGCCCCCCAATTATAGTGAAGAATGTGGAGGCTCATAGAGATAAAACAAGGCATCAGGGGTCATATAACTAGTAAGTGGTAGAACCAAGGATGTAGCTGGAGTGTTCAGATTCAAGAAGTTTTGAGAACGAGGGGTTGATAATTTAGGGGAAAGAAATATAGCAAATCCTGATGGGGGAAGTGCAAGGGCTTGAGGGCCGAGAGTGGGAGCCCAAGTGGGAGTCAGAGGCTGCGTTCCCTCCCTTTGGGATGAACTTTGGTGTTACGGGTTCTAGATCCCATCCTCAGCGTGGTTCAACAGTCCCTTTGCGGTAGAGAGCTAAGGTCTTCTTTCTGCCTCTTCCGTTATCTCTAGGGATGTATATTTGCAGTGCCCAGCACAGTGCCTGAATGAACACTTAATAGCTAGTAGATCCCATCTTCCCACTGTGACAGCTGGGTATTGGTTCTCAAACTTGATTGTGGGTCAATAAACATCTGACACCCCACTTTATTGTTTAACAATAAGCATCTGTCAGTAGGTCTGGTGCCTCGAGGAAAACTAGATTTTTAACAAGCCCTTGAGGGGGCTCTGGTGCAATGGGTCCCTGGACCATACTTAGAGAAGCTTGGTTCCAGAAGGTACACATCTCCTCCTGGGTTTTATGCCAGTAATTCTGGCTGATGCCACCAGACGGGGCAAGGCAAAGCTTTCCCTGGGTTCAGGGAACCAAGACCATATTCTTGGGGTCTCTTTGGGAGGGGTCAAGGCTTCCTTCATACTGGAGACGAGGGAACCTTCAAGGAGCAGGTAGGGGACACAATGTGGTTGTTCCAGCTGATTGCAAATAAAGACCTGTAAAAGCTCTCAGACCCACCCCGTCGCTGCCATCAGCAAGAGAAGACAGCTGTGTGGCTGACGAGCCTTGGCCTAACTAAAAGGCCTGCTTTGTTGCTGACACGCTTCATGATACTGGACAGGACACGTTCCTGTATCTGAGAAACGAAGGGGTTGTTGCTGGGGACGCTAAGGTGCCTGGTTCCCTGAGGCATTTGCTAACTCTGGCTGTTTCCTTCTACTTGCTGTGAGGCCAGACCTTCCCCGCACTATGTCAGAGAGGGCTGCCCATCCTCTCTCTATGTACCTCTCAGGCTGATGTCCGTTCGTGAGCCTCCTGGGGGCCTCGCTTTCCTATTGGAAAGTTCGAGAAGATGACCATTTGTGGTCTCCGGAGCCAACTTGCCAGCATGGAGTTTGTTCTCTTTTCTTAACCACTGGGACCGTTGGAGAGGCTATTTTGGTGTGTTTGATTTTCGTGCCAGGCAAGCTGGGCCGCGGTTGCCCGTGGCCGAGGCATCACGGTGCACCCAGCGGGCACACTGCATGACTCCGAGGGCGCCCCTGGCTTTGCCGTCGGTGTGAATGGCGCCCCCTGGCACTGTGCAGTGGCCATCCGGAGGGAGTCAGATGATGAGCCTTCCCTCTCTTGCCTTCCATCCTAGAAGTTGGAAATGTCCTTGGGGGTTTGAATGGAGGGGGAGATGCTTTTCAGTTCTGTGTGGAGGATCAGAGCCTTTTCAGAAAAATGCAGCCTCCCCCATTCCTTTCCCAAACGGACGACACCCTTTCTGTCACCCAGGCCTGGAGGTGACCGGACGAACACAGAGCCAGGGAGGAACCCCCTTACGTCAGTCCACACCCGGTCTGCCTCAAGCACATCTGGAGGTACCACCTTCCATCCTGCACCCCCATCCCTCACCCGCCTCACCCTGGTGCCTGCCCTGTGAGAGTCCGACGACCTGTTTGGGTGTCAGCTCTGTGTTAGGTATGGGGCTGCACACATCAACAAGACATGGCCCTACCTAAAAGCGCTTGACAGACAGTTGGGGAGACCAACAGGAAACCCAGGGGTTCTAGCTGGCCATGAGACGGCTTTGGTGGGGACGTGCAAGGCCCGAAGGAGCCACAGGAGAGGCCCCTGATCTACCTGGGGAGACACGTAAGCCTTCCCCGAGAAGAGGGGCCCTGGAGTTGAGACTTAAAAGGTGAGGGGGGAGTTTGAAGTGGGGAGAGGGAGGAGGAAGGGAGGAAGGAGGGGGCATTCCAGGCAGTGGGAATAGCATGGACAAAGACCAGGACTGAGGGTTTGGAAAGCCACACGTTGCTTAGTATGACTGAGATGAAAATTGCATGGGCTTGGGTGGGGGGGTGTAGGGAGTGGGAAGTGGCCGGAGAGCCAAAGCAAGACACAGCCTGTATTCCATGCAGAGTGGTAAGAATTTCTATCCTGAAAACCGTGGGGACCTGCTGAAGAATTTTGAGCAGGAAAGTGACATGATCAGAATTGCATTTTAGAAATATCACACTCTGGTGGAAACACGGAGAATCAACTAAAGGGAGGTGAGAACAAGGACCGAATGAGCAGCCAGGTGGTGATTGCAGAGCTCAGGTGAGGGGTGCGGAGAGCCCCGAGATGGTGAAGGAGCCCTGATGGCCATCCTAATTTCCTTACCTCGACCTTGGGCAGGGAGATGACTTCCCGCCCTCCCCCCATGGGCAGCCAGGGAAGGGGCATTTTCTGGGGTAGCCTGAGCTTCTATGAGAGTCTGAGGTACAAACCTGTGGGGCTCCTGTACCCTGTGTGGGCCGCTTTGCGCACAGGAGCAAGAACCCAGAGGTTGCTGTGGGAAACCCTGCTTCCAGGCCTGAGCTCCCGCCTGTACAGGTGCAAGGCACCATAAGTGCTGGGGGCTGGTCACCTTCCCCCTGGTTCCAGAGCCCCTTCCCCACGTTTCTATGGCAATCCCTTCACTTTGCTTTCCTCCTTGCTGCTTCTCAGATTGTCTCCCAGCACCTCCAGGGGTGCTAAGGAAGGGAGCTAATTACCTTGCTATAAATACCAGCCAGGATGAGTTCCTAGGGCCCCAGACCTGGCTTCTCTTCCTCAGCGTCTCTATGCTGGGTTGGGCAGTAGTGGGTAGGTGGAGTCTACATAGCAATGCACCCACATGTTTGTTCCCCCCTCACTGCTCGGCTTGGCTATGCTTACCTTCCCCCAGTGAGCTGAGCAGCAGAGTGGGCAGGAGTAAACAGCAACATCACAGACGCGCAGGCACCGTGCTAGGCTCTGGGAATTTGGGGATGAATCAGAGCCTGGCTCTGCTTTCAAGGAACTACCTGCCTAGAGAAGAAGAGAGGTCTCAACAAGCAGTTCCTGTGGGAACAGGGAGGAGCCATAAGTCTGCCTGCGGGAGGAGTGGAGGGCTTCACGGAGGAGGCGGCCAGTGTAGCTGAACCCTGAAAGAGTTGGTGGGCTGGAGAGGGCTGGAAGGCATTCTAGACAGAAGGCGTGGGGCAGCAGAAAAACAGACTTGTGAATGTGACAGGGAGTAGAGCTGGCCCTCCGTGCCTCTGGCCCCGGGGACTTCCTGGAGGAGGGAGGGATTTGGGTCCCAAAGTGCAGCTGGGACCTGGCTCAGAGAGTCCTTGTGCACAGTCCTGGGGTCACTGACAGCCATGGGAGGCTTTTCAGCAGCTATGTGGCCTGGTCAGATGCTTGGGAAGATCACTCCAGAAAGAGGCTGGGGCGCCCTCCCTCTGGTCACTTAGCTTCATTATCTCAAAAAGGCATGCTTTGGGGGGGCTGGCGCTCAGAAGGAGGTGATGGCAATGGGCAAGGAATTACAATGAGGACACAATTAACATCTCACAAACAGAGCAGAAATGCAAACACCTCACTGGAAGAGTAGAATTATGCGCAAGGGGGAGGGAGGAAAAAAAAAACAACCCTTCCCCTAATAGCAATCCGACTTTCATTAGTTCTGACAGTGAAGGCTGCATTGCTGTGTGTTCCATGGCAACCGTCTCCAGGCAGAGCCGAGCCAGGAGGAGCGCAGGTTCTGAAGACTTTCAATCAGTCCGAAAGCTTAGCCAGACAAAACATCTTGGTTGCTGGCTTCACAGCCTCTGCGGGTGCCTCCGGGAGAGGGTATGACGTGGGCAAACATTCCCCCTGGTGATGCTGGTGACTTGAGCGCAGGGAGCAGGAGTGAAAGCTGCCTCCGTCCCCGGGTTGGATGGCGGGACAGGTGTCTGCGATGGGGAGGGGGGCCCGAACTGAGGATCCAGGGCCTGTGGCTGCAGCAGAGGGAGGAGGCAGGGAAAGCAAAGCTGCATGCCGTGCCCTGTCACCCCGAGAAACACCCTGCACTTGGGTCTAGCGTGCTCGCCTCAGATGACACTGGGGGAGGAAAAAGAGCCGGGCTCTGGAGCCAGAGGGCCTGGATCCGAATCCCAGGCACTCCCTTACGAGCTGTGTGATCCGGGGCAGCTTACGTCATGTCTCTGAGGCTCAGCTCCTTATGGATCCCGGCGTCAGCAGGAGGATAAATGAGTCAGCCTGCGGAAAATGCCTGCCTAAGAACCGGCTCATGGTAGGGGCTGACCTCAGGTCCCCGGTTCCATCCTTACTTGGGGTACAACGGGGTACAGTGGGAGATGCGAGCAACGCACATTCTAGATCCCAGGCCCGCCACCTGCCGTCCAGCCGGCTGCTGACTCCAGCGTTTCATTTTCCAGCCTTCCTCGGGTGCCCTTCCTACTCTTCCCCCCTTGCTGTCTGACGCTATGGGCCACGGATGGCGAAGGCGTGGGGAGAGAGCAAGGGGCTTTGCTCTTGCACTCTGGAAGTCCGAAGGAAGAGAAGGTCTCGGTGCCCTTTGGGCTCTGGCCCTGCTTCAGACAAAGTGCATGGGCCGGGGCAGGGGAAGCACAAAGCACAGGACAACAGCTTATAAATTGGGTGCCCACACGGTTCGTCTCCATGACCACAAACACTATCAAGGGTCCGCTGTGTTTGGAAGCACGGCTACCATAGTGAACAAAACAGACAAGGATCTCTGCTCTCAGGAAGCGTCCCTGCCCCTGGGAGAGATTGGCCGTAAGCAATACACAGGACCCAGGGTAGAGAAGAAGTCAGGAAGGGATGAGGGGAAAGAGGAACCAGGGGACAACAGGGAGGGGGCTGCAAGGGGAGCCTGTGGGATGAGGGGCAATTTCAAACAGGGGGGCAGCGTTTGAGCAAAGATTTGAGAGAAGGAAGGATGTCTGGAGGAAGAGCATGCAGGGCAGAGGGAACGGCCAGTGCAGAGGTTCTGAGGGTGGTGTGTGACTGGCACGTTCAAGGAATAGCAAGAAGGCCCGTGTGGCTGAGAGGAGCATGGGGGAGAGCAGCAGGGGGTGTCACATGGTGACGGGGGCCAGAGTGGGTGGGCTCCTGTGACTTCTCTGTTTCATGCCACAGGTATTGCCAGGGCTTAGGAGGGGCTCATGGGGGCCAGCTCCCCTCCCCCCCCCCCCGGAACAACTAGATTTTTAAAATATGCCATGTATTGGGGTTCATTATAGGATGTTACTTAAATAAAGACATTTACAACTCAAAAAACATTTGAAATCGACTGCTTGAGTCTTGCACCAGTGGGGAAACAGAGCATCAGAAGGGCAAGTGACTCCAAGTGGAAGAAATGGACCTCAGAAGTTGGGCCTCTGGAGAGGGCACTTTTTTTGAAAGATTTTATTTATTTGAGAGAGAGAGAGAGCATGAGTGGGATGGAGGGGCAGAGGGAGAGGGAGAAGCAGACTCCCTACTGAGCAGAGAGCCCGACTTGGGGCTCCATCCCAGAACCCTGGCATCATGACCTGAGCCGAAGGCAGATACTTAACCCATTAAGCCACCCAGGCACCCTGTCACTTTCTATTACTTCTGTTATCTTTGTCCAAGCCCGGGGGGGGGGGCGTGGGAGGTGGCCTGAGACACACAGTCCCCACGGGGCCGTGGCCGCTGGATCCCCAGATTCTCACACTGCAGCTCATCGCGCCTGTGCAACTTTGCCCCATCACACACGTATGCGGTCCTTCTCCGTGTCGCTTCTACCACCTTTATAAAGCTACCCCCTGCTTCCTAGAGCCAGGAGTGAATCCTCTGTGAGGTGTTATTGTAGCTCTGAAACAAGTCACACTGTCTTCCTAAGCCAGTGTTTCCGGCTCTGTAAAAGCTGAGGCAAGTTGCCTACTCGCAGGGTTTAGGCTAGAATGAAGTTTCATAATCTATGTAATACGCTAGGATACGGTCTGGCACAGGAGAGTTGGCCAATGGATGTTTATTAAGTAAATAAATCATGACAGCCTTTGGAGACCTACTCTTCCAAGGACCTCCTAGCCCTCTCTGCAAGAAGACACTAAAGCAAAGTGGCCAATAGCATGGGCTTTAAAATAGAGAGGAGCCAGGTTCAAATCAAATTTCTTAACATACCAGAACCTCAGTGTTTGCATCTTTCAAAGAGCAATAGTCATGACATCTTAGGATTATTAGAAGAGATTACATTGCATATAATACTCACTAGCACATCCCTAGTCCCCCTGAGATGGGGCCCTCCTTGGGGTGCAGAGATCCTAGGCCGTGATTCTCAGCCTTGTGTATTGCAATTACCTGGAGGGCTTGTTGAAACCTGGATAGCTTGTCCCTCCCCCGCCCCAAGAGTTTCTGATTCAGTAGGGTCCAAGGTAGAGCTTGAGATTTTGCATTTCTAACAAGTTCCCAGGTGGTGTGGCACTGCCAGTGGTGAGATCACTCTTAAGAGCAAGTGTCTTAGATAAGACGATTGTTGTGGGAAGAGAGGAACTGAAGACCATATATGGGCTTGATGTGCAAACCATCCAGATGGAGAGATGCAGCCCCAGAAGGAGGTCTGTATTCCAGGCTGCGGGTCAGCTGACTTCACACACCTGGGTGGCCAGCTGCTCTCCCTTGAGCGCCCTCCTATGCACTGAGATTCATAGTCCAACGAAGATGCAGCCAGCCAAGAGCTCCTTCCCCTTCTTCTGTCCCACTCCTGTTTCTTCCAGCTGGATACCTTCTGGCCTCTGGATATACTGAAATGGAGTGAATTCTGAAATGTTAAAGGAGGTAAGCAAGAAAACAGAAAACCAAATCGAAATGAAGCCAAAATCTGCATTTCTAGGTTTGGAACCCTTTCTATAATTTCTCAGAGATAGCTGCCATCCTGGGAGCATTATGGGTGCCCAATACTTTTCAGTGAGCCCATGAAAATGGATTTTCTATCTCTTACACTACAAAATCCGTAGACTTCAGCCTGGCGTTCAGACTTGGGCTCCTACCTTTCCTAGCCAACCATTAAATACCTAGCTCTCCCTACCCCCTGAATTTTCTTCCTATATTTTGGCTCTCTTACTTCCTTCCAGCTGAATTGTCCTCCTTCTGATAAGGCCCTCACAAAATCCATCTCTGCTTTTGGTGTTCTAAATCGGGGGTTGGCAGACTACTGCCTGTGGGCCAAATGCTTCAGCCCTTTGCCTGTTTTTGTAAATAAAGTTTTATTGGAACGTAGGCACACCCATTCATTTCTGTATCATCTATGTCTGGTTTTGTGCTGCAAGGACACCGCTCAGTAGTTACAACAGAGACAACCTGGCGTGCAAAGTCTAAACCATCTGCCATCTGGCTCTTTATAGAAAAAGCTTGCTGGCCCCAGTTCCAAATACAATGTCGTTTCCTCAGTGAAACCTTACTGGAGCCCACCAACTTACATTCGTCTCACTTTCCCCTGACATCTCCCAGTTCTTTGCTCTATGATTATGTTACTTGTCATAATGGTTTTCCGTGTATCTTTTCTTCTTGTTGGTTCTGTATGTTGACACCACAGTTTCTGAGATCTCAAAGTTTAGTGCCGGGGCCCACAAAGGTTATATTAAAAGATATTCCTTAAAGTCATTTTAAAGCCCCCAAAGTGGGAAACAATCTAAGTGTCCAAGAGTAGAAAAAGGGTCAAATAAACTATGGCATAACCATATGATGTATCCCTGTGTAGCCTATAAAATCAGTCTCTTGAGAACATACAATGGCCGGGGAGAAATTGTCCATCACATAAAGTTTTTAGAAAAGATTCTAGCAGTTTATGCAATACAATCCTTTGTAAGTAAGTAAATAATAAATATGTAAATGAATTAATTAAGACTAAAAGGAAATATACAAAACTTTAATTCCTCTCTGGGTAGAAGGTTATGGGTGACTTTCATTTTGTTATTTTCTTAGTTTATATATTTTTCATATAAAAGATCTATTGCTCAGAACCAGAGGGAAAACTGCAAGTTATTAAAACTTGAGCAGCTAGCTCTGTCCTGGCTTCAGCACGTTCTAACACTGGGCCTTAAAAAGCCATCTAGCCTCAGTTTCCTGATCTGTAAAATGTGGGGCCAGACGGCTTTCTCTGCAGAGTGGTTTAACTGAATGTTGAGATCCCCCAGCAATCTGCAAAATGCCCTTGTCCCCAGCAGGCTGCCACAGCAGCTGGGCCCTGGTGGTGGCTGGGGAGTGTCTGGGGGCTCCCAGAGACGGAGTTGGCCCCTTGAGGTGGAAGAGGAGCTATGATGCAGCGGAGCCTTGCCAAAGCTAGCGGCAAGTTCAGGTGCAGCCCACACTCTCACAGCCTGGCACTAGGACAGCTGCCCAGGACAGGGCCTCGCCCAGAAGCCCCCAGCTACATTTGGCCCAATGCCCAGTGGCTTTTATGCTTTGTTTTCACACTACACTAGCTGCGCCCGCCCGAGTGGCCTGGTGCCTGCCCTTCCCCACCTCCCACCCTGGCCTGCTTTCTCACTGTCTCTCTGCCGTCTGTGCCTGCTGTCTTCTTGTTCCTTCAAAGTCACACCTTCAGACTTCCACCGAGGTTTATTTTCTATTTTTTCTTAGCCAGAATCTCTCTGCTCCTTTCTCTCTTCCCTGACTTGCTGAAAATATGTCTTTGCCCGAGACCCAAAGCAATGATTTTCTGCTCCTTTCTTCCTTCTCTTCATCTTCCTCTTCATTTGTAAACATCCTTATTGTCATTTTTACCCCTGATTGTCAAGGTAAGTTAGGGGAGGCAAGAGTAGATGAAGGAGATCTGTGTAGACGCTGGTAAGCTGGGCTCAGGAGGTGGCATGGCAGATGGAGAGATGTGGATGGGTTGGCATGGAAAGAATCGTATCCATGGGCATTACATATGGGGAAGATGAGGCCCAGACAGGGGCTGTGACAGCCCCCAAGGTCATGCATCAACCAAGTGATGGGTCAGGGAGTCCAGGTCTGTGTTCTTAGAGGTCCTGGGTGTATCCCGCTACCTGGATAGATCACTTGTCCACCACCCCACCTCCCGATGCTGTGTTCTCCAGGGACATAGAGATGTTGGCCTCATCCCAGGCCCCCACCCCCAGATGGTGCATCGAACAATTTGTGCACACCTCAAAAGCCAGGAGGAACCCTACTGACTTCTGGACTTCTGAGAAGTGTGTCAACCTGCCCTTTGGCTTCAGAACTTAGAGTTGGGGGAATCTGTCGAGGACTGGGCCACAGAATTAGAAGGGCCTTATTTTGGTCTGGGAGCAGTGGTGATAAAAGTCACTAATTATCAGCCGCATGCAAGTGGGACAGCAGACTCTGCCTCTGTGGTGCTGCCCCGAAGCTCCTCGGGGACTCACAGTCCCCAGCCCGAGTGAATGCCTGTACAGCAAGGTACGCATCATGGCTTCGTCAATGAACTAGTGCAAGTGTAGACGAGCATTTGCTGAGCACGCACTTCTGTGGTTTGTGAACTGCTTATGAGTCCATGATGGCCAGCGGCGTTACTGGCCTTGCCTTCCATGTGGTGTGGTAGTGGCGGGGGAGGTGGTCAGTGGTCCCTCCTAGGAGCAAGTATGCCCCCCTTGATACCGCTATGCTATGCAGGACTCTGGAGGCCTACGGAATTCTCCTCCAGCTCTTGCTCTCTTGGTAGAGACTTGGAAGCTCCTCCTTGACGTGGCTACAGAGAGGCTAAGTCTTAGCGCTGACTTCTTCTTCTTTTTTTTTTTTTTTAAAGATTTTATTTATTTATTTGACAGAGACAACCAGTGAGAGAGGGAACACAAGCAGGGGGAGTGGGAGAGGAAGAAGCAGACTCCTAGCAGAGAAGCCTGATGTGGGGCCCGATCCCAGAACGCTGGGATCACGCCCTGAGCCGAAGGCAGACGCTTAACGACTGTGCCACCCAGGCGCCCCTCCTTAGCGCTGACTTCTGACTGAAGCTCTCCTCCGGGACCCTGAGAGTTAACCTCCTCTGGGTTTTTAGGAGCTATCATAGGGGTATGCTACCCGTGGCTCCAGAGGGAGGGAGAATCACATACCTGAATGGCTGGAGGTCTGAAAGGTAGCCAACCGATCTGGTCTTGGCCTTGGCCTTGCATCTTTCCCATGATCCTCTCCTCTCTGCAGAAGCTTTCAGGTTCCGCTTCCTTGGGTAGGCCTGAAGAAAGGCCGCTGGTGTCTGTAAGAGCACCTCTCAAGGGGTCATCACTTTTTCTCTGTGGTCACCGCAGTCTGCGCACCAGCTTTGCTTAGACGGAGATTATGAACAGGTGCAGAAGAAGCTATGGCAACGGGAGGCGGAAATCGCTTTGCAAACTTTCCCCCTCTCAAGCTTCTTATTCAAAACCTGTCCAGGTTACACAGATGTCACATTTCAAATATCTTTCCCTCTAGCTCAGCCAGCACACCCTACTCTGTCAGTACACCTACTATGGGCCAAGCAGGCACTTCGTTGGCACTTAGTCCTGTTAAGTGAATTTTACCATTGCCATGGAAAACATTTGGAGGTCGAGTCCCAGAGAGATTCAGTAATTTGACCTGAGGTCAAACAGATGGTTTCGTCATGTCGGGCTTCAGGCCTATATCATTCTTACTTCAAAGTCCTTGTTTTTCCTACGTTTGACGCCTGCCTCTGTCCTCCTGTCATTCTGCAAAATGGTTTCCCCGCTTCTGCTTGAAGACCTACTACTATGTTTTGAAGAGTTGTACCTACCTCCCCGGATGGCCTGTGAGTGACTGGTTGCGGTCAATGTTTTGCTTAGGCCCATTAACGAGTACTTAGTCTTCCCTCCTTCCTCCTCCTTTTCCTCCCTTCTCCTGTCACTTGACTTCCAGGACCTCTGCCTAGCCCTGGATGGAGCCCCCGCACCCCTGCCCAGCTTCACTCAAGAAGGGGCCAGCTCAGTGCCCCAGCTGGAGGATGCCGCTGTATCCTCATGAAGAAGCCCTGGGCGGGGAGCTGGGAGTACTTTCTCCTTTCTCGAGCTAACGAGTCTGCGATAGGTCTCAGGAAAAAAAAAAAAAAAAACAAAACACCTAGATTTTCAGCATTTGCCAGTTTCTTTGGTGACAATAGTCCCATCATGGCTGCTTTCAGGCTAGCAAGGTGACCGCACTGCAAACTGAGTCGGGAAGAGATGAACATCACCAGCTCCCCTGAGCCAGGAGGGCTAGCCTCAGTATGTCCCAGTTCCCCGTTCGCTGGGCTCTGGGTGGCGCAGCTGGAGCTGAGCAAATGGATTTGTTGTTTATTGTTTTTGTTTCCTCCCTTTACAACATTTCACCTGCTTGCTAAAGTAATAAAGTTCTTCCTGCCAAGCCGGACTTTCCACATCTGAATTGTGGAAGACAACGACCACCTGCTTCCCTGAGGACCCACCAGACGTCAACCTACACGTTTCCAACACCACAGCAGGCCTGGGGGTGCAGGCACATATAAATAGAAAGGCATAGCTTTTACCCTTGAAATGTGACAGGTTCGTGGTAAAAAAAAAAAACCAAAAAACAAAAAAACCCCCCAAAAACCCAATCATTCTCACTCTGAAACCCCATGGGAATAATGCCAGAGCCCAGAGAGAGAGGTCTCAGTCCTGAGTCAGAATGCTCCAAGGACTTTCAAACTATTTGGTCCCACCCCCTCATTTTACAGGAAAAAGCTAAACCCCATAGAGGGTAGGTTAGTGGCTTGCTTAAGGTCACGAAGCTATTTAGTGGCAGAGCTGGGATTGGAATCCCTCCTGTTTTATGTCTAACAGTCAATTCTCTTGCTGCCGAAGAGGCTGTTGGAAGCTACTGGAGGTTCTCCAACAGAGGAGAGATGGGCATCTCTTGTCCTCCTGCCAAGGTGACCAACTCATCCTGGGATTTTCCTGGTGTTAGCAATGGACGTCCTTCTGTATCCCAGGAAACCTGTCCCTTGTCCCCTCCTTGCCTTTCTTCCCTGTCCTCTTCCTTCCCCCTTCCTTCCTTCCGTCACACATGGGTTTAGCACCTGTCCACAAAGATCTTAGAGTCAAAGGAAGGACTGATTAGAGAACCTGGAGGAAGAGGATGGAGGGGTCCATGCTCAGGGCAGCACCTCTGCCCTGACCACCTGGGCCAGATCGTACTTAGAGCCTCTCTCTCGTTCTTCTGGTACTAGCCTCCCCTTCTTGTCTTATTTTTGAAACTGAAAGAGAGTTGTTAGATTGTAAAAGTAAGCAATGTCCATAGATCTTTAAAGAAACAGAACAACAGAACATACGTATCAGAGAAAGTAGATTGTCTTCGGATAAACCCACCACCTGGACTCACAAGTGGACATTTAGCCTCAGAGCTGATTTCACCCATCTATCTATCTAGACATTCCTGTATCATATTGCATATTAAATATGCATTTTCTAGTAAAAATGGGACTGTATTATCACTTTGTAGTCTGGATTTTCATTTAACAACATATGAATAACTTCTCACGTTAGTCGTTTAGAGAGCACCCCCTCCTTTGTAATGGTGGCATAGTGCTCTGTTGTGTGCATGTACCCTAATTTATCTAATCAATCCTATTTGTAAGGACAGCAAAGTTATTTCCATTCTAAAAAAAATATAAATAGGCTTCTGTGTATTTGTTCAGGAGTCTCCTTTGGGTAACTTTTTAGAAATAAATTCTCGGGTCAAATGTATTCATACTTACAATGGTCATACAGTGTGCCCTCTAAAAAGGCTATTCCATTAACAGTCTCTGAGACTCCTGCTTCCCCCTATTTCCCCACTAGGCTTGGGTATTACCGATCTACGTCATTTGCTGATCTGATAAGTAAAAAAGAAAATTTTTTTTTTTTTTACATCTGCTTTTCCTTAAATCCCAGTGGAAAAAAATGTTTTCACCTGTCTGTTGACTACTTGTGTTTCTTTCCTCAAATTCTTTTCTCTGAAGTGTGTACTTGTGTATGTTTGGGACTCTGTATATCCGGTTATCACTACAAAGGAGTTCAGAGAAAAAGTCATGTCTGCTTTAGTATTTATTCTACCCGAGAAATATTTATTAGTTTTCTACTGTGTACCGCGTGTGGGTTTGTGTGGCGTTAGAAAGAAATATAATGCTAAGTTCCTATTTTTGAAGGTATTGAAAGTCTATAATGAGAGAGGCATGTGCGTATCTAAGCCCAGAGCCTAGAGGACATGGCTGGCTATTGCAGTGGCCCGAGAACCACAATGGCCAGGCTTCAGGTTCTAAATCGGAATGCTTGGTGCTGTTGCTTTAATCCTCTTGGCATTGAGGTTAGACATATAGGTTTGTTTCAGAGCTGGGGTTTGATAATAAATAATCCTACCTGTAACCAAGGCATTGAAGACATCATAAGCTGGGTTTTTTTTTGGGGGGGGGGATGGTTTTGTTGACATTTTCTGGTTTCAAGTGCCCTGGAAACTCTGCCAAACCAGTGATTTGCATCTCTGCCTCTACCCCAAAGCAGTCCCCTTGGCCCCGTCCACAGACTCCTAGAACTCTGAAGAACACTACAGAAATACTGGACAAAATGATCATTGCAGTCCTAGCCAGTCCTCTGATTCTGTGACTCAACTATTCATTTTGAAAGGTGTCATTGTGGTGGATGCAATGCCTGTCCTTGAAGCACTTGCAGGCTGAAGAGCCTTTGTGAAAATGTCTTGGCAGCCTACAAGGAAGAATTTCAGCTGCTGAGCAAAGTTGGCTCTCCACTCAGGGATGGCCTCTTCACATTTACCTGCATCAGTGGTTCCCAGCCCAGGCCACACATTAGAATCACCTGGGGAGCTTTAAAAACTATGGGTACTGAGTCCCCACTCCAAGAGGTTCTGATTCAGTCGGTCTGGCATGAGGCCCAGGCAACAGTGTTTTGTAAGAACTCCCCAGGTGATTCTAATGTGTGGCCGGGGCTGGGAACCACTGGCCTGTGCAGATCAGTGGGGGGATTTTCATGGAGATGAATGGCTTAATTACCTGGTGGTTGGGATTGTTGCCTGTGTTGGTCACAATGTTGTCTCCATGGTCATCTCCTTAAATCCTTCAAGGGTAGTCATCATGACTTCAAACTTGAGATTTTCGTCTCCCCAGCCAGGCCTGCTCTAATCACTGTTGTTCTGTGGCTGAGAGTGTCCTATAGACTCAGATTCCCTGAGCTCAGAAACACTAGTTCTGTGATCTGGCACCTACAGGACCTTGGAAGAAAAAGTCAACCTCTGCATGCCTCAGTTTCCTCACCTAAAGTCATGGATAACACTTGTACTATCTCAAGGGTATTGGTGGATTAAATCCATTTTTTGTAGGCAAAGTGGCTGGCCATAGGAAGCACTCAGGAAACCTTATTCTCACCACTTGGGAGAGGGAACTTTCCAACCATGCAGTTCTCTAGAATTTTCAGTCTTGATTGCTCTTTTCTTGCTCTTCATCTCAGTTTTTCTACTCTTCCCATCCCCTTTGTTTGCCTCTCCATTGCCTTCCTCCTCTTTCTCGGAAGGCAGTAACAGAACTGTAGACAAAACCCTCCCTCCTTCCAGTGGCCTGGTTGTGCAAGGTTGCTCTGAACAGCAAGCAGCCTGTAAGAACTGTTCCCCCGGAGGTCTTTCTCACTCAGGAAGCAGCAGAGAGGGATGTGTATAGGCTTTGGAAACAGATGGAAAATGGTTTGAATCTTTTTTCAGCCACTTCCTGGCGGGCAAGGTCCTTCATGTTACAGAGTACCACTTTCCCCTTCTATGAAATGCAGGCTGTGATACTTACCTAGCAGGTGACTGTGGGAGAGTCCAAAGGATGTGCCTAGTGTGGTACTTGGTACACGATAAGTGCTCAGTGAGCCTGAAGCCATTTCACGGAGTCCATGGAGAGAACCAGCTGGGTCTGCTCCCCTTCCCTCTTATCTAATCTACCTTCATTCCTGCAAAGGAGGCGGGGGCATCCCTGCTCCCTAAATACGTGGAAGGAACTATTAATACATTATCCTGGGATCCACAGAGTCCGTTGATCTGGGAGGAGGAGGAGGAGCAGGGGGTTTTAAGGGCAGGATCCCAAGGCCTGCTGCCCACCTTTGAATTAGCAGCAAGTGCTACAGGGATGGAAGTCTGACCTGAGGATTCATTTTAATAATGCATGTCATTCCTGCAGCCCTGGTATCCATTTCACAAGGAGTGCCCCTGGGAATGAGATCACAGAGATGAGAGGATGAGTCTGAAGATCTTGACTCAAGGGCTGTTCCTCCAGATTCTTGTTGCTTCATCTGTAAAATAGTTGTCATCTACAGCTGATAAACCTGATCAGGCAGTTGTGATGATCCAGGGAGGGGACACGTGCAGCAGCACCCTGGGACCTCTAGCGGGTCGTGCTGTTCTGTATGATTAGACCCCTGAGCAAGATTTGGAGATGGATCTTACATAGGCAGCTTCTAGAAGCTCAGAGTCTAGCTAGATGATGACATGTATAGAGCTGATTCAAATCTATGGGAAATTTTAAGAAAAACGGGTGTAAAATAAATAGAGTTTGGAAAGATGTTGTTTTCAAGTGAGGGAATCTGAGAAGTATTCCTAGACTAGAAGACAGCTGAATTAGCCTTTGAAGAAAAGGTGGGATTTGGCCATACATTGATGGATAGAGGTGTGTGTGTGTGTGTGTGTGTCTATCTGTCTTTGGTAAAGAGATCTGTCATGGCTCCTGGAGGAGGTGGTGGGAGTCAAGCCACCAGGGAGTGTGGAGAACTGGTAAGAATGTTTGGTTTGGAATCAAGCAACATGGGTTCTCTCTGGCATTTTCATTTATCCTGCCCAGTACCTTGTGAGGCTCTCATTTCCAGCCACACACACTCATATTCATACTCTCAGCAATCATTTGTATATTTAAAAATTTTTAAATTTTTGTCTATTTATTTGAGGGGGAGAGGGAAGGAGAGAAAACAAGCCTGGGGGGAGGGACAAAGGGAGAGGGAGAAGCAGACTCCCTCCTGAGCAGAGAGCCTGACATGGGGCTCCATCCTAAGACCCTGGGATCATGATCTGAGCCAAAGGCAGACGTTTAACCAACTGAGCCACCCAGTTGCCCCGTCTTAGCCACCATTTAATTGCTGCATCTTGTCAATTCTCATTTCTGAATAGCTCCTGAAGTTTTACCTTCCTCTCCCTTCTATTCCTGCTGCCAAGCACTAATACTAATCCTAACTGCAGCCAGAATCCATCACCTCCTTTGTTCAGAGCCTTGCTTCCTCACCTCCAGTTGCCTATAGCCTGCAGGTTTCTTTCTGTTGTATTCCCTCCCCTCTTGCAGTCTCTGCATTGCCACTTTAGTCTTTCTAAAATACATATCTCATCACGTCCTTCTGTTAGAACTCCAGTGATGGTTTGTGCTGCAGCCAGAATAGCAAGTCTGGTCATCACACAGGCCCTACCTACATCTACTGCCTCAGTCCTGTTTTCTCAAAAAACCTCTCATTGGGCATCAGCAGCAGTCAGCTCTGCCCTGTCCCATGTCCAAATATGTTCCATACTGACCCTTTTGCTTGGAATGCCCTTTCCAAATATCTCCTTTGGGGGAAATTTTTCATTTAATTTTCTTTCAAGACTCCACTTAGACTTCCCATCTTCTGAGCGGTCTTCTCTGACTTGCCTTGGAATATTAACAAAGTAATATATTCAACTCTCCTGGAATTGACTTACATGTCTAGGTGAGTCTTTGTGAAGGCAGTATCCATGACTTACCTGTCTCTGTACTCAGGTGCAAGTACAGGGCCTGGCATGAACTAGGTGCTCAATTAAAGCTTGATGGTTCAATGAATTAATTAATACATGCATATGTGTTTTATTAATAGCAAGAACACTCACCCATGCCTTCTACTGGGAAGGAAAAAAGAGCCAACACATTGATTACCTGTCTAATCTACTCTTTGACATTTTCCCCCAGGGTATTTAAATGATTCATCATTGTATTCAAAAGTTTAAAATCCTTTGGAGTGAGTTTTCACAAGAATGGGTTGTTTCCCAAGATATTTAAATTATTCATCAGTGTATTCCAAAGTTTGAAATCCTTTATAGTGGATTTTTCACAAGAATGGGTTATTTAACCTCAAGACACTGGGGGATCCCAGCTGAGGTTGAGAAACTCAGTATATTCTGGGATTTTTGCAATGTGAGGAGCAGACAAAGGTCCAAAGATGTTCACTAGGACTTGTAGGATCCTGAATCAGTAGGCACTTTGGTAGAGGAATTGAAATAAAGAAGTGAAAAAGGTAGCTCCATATTGGATATTAAAAATAAAATGCAACTGAGTAAATCTGAAGATTTAATTGACTTTATTCAATGATTCATGACTGCCAGCATCCCACCTAGCAAATAGAAAGGTGCTCCAAGGAGCTGTACAAAATGGGCTTTATGGGCTGAAGGGTGAAGGAAAAGGAAGTTTCTAACAAAAAGTGGATTGTTTCAGGCAAGGTCACCTTCCCTTGAGGGAAGGTGGGGATCTATCAGGCAGATGACCTCACTAGTAGCGAACAGGTAAGATCCAGATTGACTAGTTAAAGGTCACATTCCTGGGGGAGCCGAAACTGCAACTATGTTAGCAATAAGTCTTGGTTTGCTGACATGGGGCTTAGCGCAAGTGACTCCATTTTGGATCTACTGGTTTTTTGTTAACTGGGTCAATCTATTGACTGTTTGCACAGTGGGGGCCCTTGATTTGTATTATTGATCTGCTTGGTTATTCCAGAATAACTTCTTCACTTTTTAGATTTTGTAGCCATGGATTTCGACTTGGTCAGGCATAGATGGTATCTGAATTGGATTTCCTGATGCTGTGTTTCCATGCCCATGGAACACATTGCTTATCAACCACATCACTCCTTCCTGCCTGCTACCCCTGAATATGGTCTCGGAATCTTTCTTTTCACAGTGTTCCAGATAGCTATTACTAATTTACCAGAGTAAATAAATTACCATGAAATAAAATCCATTTTCCATCTCTCTACCAGATTGTGAGGCATTTTTAGGGAGAAGTCTGGATCTGGGCAAGGTAGAAGATGCATGCAAGGGTGAGTCTGCCTTATCCCTGAGCTCCAGCCTCTAAGTGCCTGCTTACTGTCTACTCCTGGATGTCTCATGCATTGCAAAATGAAACCCTTGGATGCCCTCTAAATTCTTCTTCTTTCCCCACCTTCTCAATTACAGTAAAAGATCCTATTATGCAACTAGTTTAGTCAAGCTAGTCATTTTTGATGCTTCCATTTCTCTTACCTCCACATTTATTTCACTGGCAATTATTGATTGTATTCATCAATACATATTTCAAATCTGCCCCCATCGAATCTTACTGTAATCCCTCCCCAAGGTAAGCCATCATAATCTCTCTCCTTAAGTATTGCTTAGAACTGGTTTTCTTGCCACCATACCTGCTTCCCCTCCACGCTATTCTCAATATTAAAAAAAAAAAAGTAGAAATTCCACTCCTAGGTATTTATCCAAGAGTAGCAAAAACATATGTCCATGGAAAGAATTGTACCACATTCATAGCAGGTTTATTCACAGTGGGCCCAAATTGGAAACAATCCAAATGTCTATCAACCAGTTAATTGACAAACATATTGTATACTTATACAATAGAATACTAATCAGCCAGAAAAAGGGCAAACTACTGATACACACAAATGGATGAATCTCAAAAACATGCTGAGTGAAAGAAGCCAGATATAAGAAAATAATACTGTATGAATCCATGAATATAATCTTTTAGAACAAGCAAAACAAATTTAAAACAAAAAGTTAAAAACAGGGTGCCTGGGTGGCTCAGTTCGTTAAGCATCTGCCTTTGGCTCAACTTACGATCCCATGGTCCTGGGATTGAGTGCCACGTTGGGCTCCCTGCTCAGTGGGGAGCCTGCTTCTCCCTCTCTGTCTGCAGTTCCCCCAGCTTGTGCTCTCTCTCTCTCTGTCAAATAAATAAATAAAATCTTTTTTCAAAAGTTAAAAATAGTCATTGCCTCTTAGGGTGGGGAATTGGTGGGGTTTGGCTGTGAGGGGGACATGAAGGAACTTTCTGGGAAGATCTGTGATAAGAATGTGAGCTTCATTTGTCAAAGTAATACAGCTTAGATTCATTGTAAGTAAATTTTACCTTAAGAAAGAAAGAAAATAGAACTGTAAAAATAACAATAAACAAGTGGGAGGGCAGGGAGTGGGTGGAAGTATAGATGATACAAGAATGGAAAAATGTTGAAAATTGTTGAATCTGGGGGATGGGTTCATGGGGGGTCATTATACTATTTTGATTACTTAGTATATGTTTGAAATTTTCTATAATAAAATGTTATTTTATTTTTTCAATTTTTTTATTTTTTTTTTAAAGATTTTATTTATTTGACAGAGAGAGAGACAGCCAGCGAGAGAGGGAACGCAAGCAGGGAGAGTGGGAGAGGAAGAAGCAGGCTCCCAGCGGAGGAGCCTGACGTAGGGCTCGATCCCAGGTCCCTGGGATCACGCCCTGAGTCAAAGGCAGATGCTTAATGACTGCGCCACCCAGGCGCCCCAATAATAAAGTGTTATTTTAAAGCATAAATCAAATCTTGTCTCTTTGTAGTTTAAAACCCTGTAATGGCTTCCTGTTGCACATAGGAAAAAACCTAAACCATGCTCCATGATCTATATGGTCCTCTCCCATCTAGGTGCTGCCTATTTCATCTCATCTTCCTCTCTCCTCCCTAACTGTGCTCTTGTCCCGCTGGACTGAGAGATACCGAAGCATGCCAACATTTTTCCAAATGTGGGACTTTGGGATGCATCCTTTCTTCTAATGGACTTCTGTCCTCCCACTGTTCACATGATTGCTCCTTCCCATCCTTCGAGTCTTCAGGAAGTCCTCCCAGTTGATACATTTTAGTTACTTGTTCGTCTCTTCACTAGAAGAGAGACTCTGTGAAGACAGGCATAGTGCCTTCCTCAGTTGTCATTTGATATTGACTTCCTAGGCCGTGCCTTATTTCCCATTTTGTGAGTCTTCATGCACCCACTACTTCATCTCCTGGAGCTCTGGGGTTAAGTGTGTTCTTTTGCTTTGCTCTGATCAGCACCATGGCCAGCAGCAATTTTGTAGGCTGTGGGATGGAGGTTGTGGAGTTGGAACAAATGTCAGGTAGGACATGATAGGTATTTGGGCATGTTTTGGAATCTAAAGACAAATACGTATGTGTGAAATGAAACTGGAAGGCCTCAGGAAGGTGATCACTTGAATGGGATGCTGCTGGTATGGGTTCAGCAGCCCGTGCCTGTCCTGGACAGAATCTGGGAAGGGGAGGTTTCCCCCTTTTCCCCACTCATTGCTTGGAAGGTGCCTTTCCCTATAAGCCAGGAAGTGCAAATCTTGTCCAAACTCTGTACTAAACAGGCTTCATGGTTCTGGCCAAGTAACTGCCTCTTTGAGCTTTGGTTTCTTCATACTTAAAAAGGGTACTCCACTGATATCAGTGTTTCCCAAACAAAATCATCCTGTAGATCATAGATGAGTGAGAAAAATGAGGAGCAGAGAGGGAAAGGGGTGAGTCAAGTGCAGACACTATTGATGAAGCAAGGGGATAGAGAAGCAATGGAAATCATTTGGCTAATTGATCCATTATCTGCTGTTAGCAAACTGGATGAAAGAGCCCCTAAGATTATTTACAGAGCTAGTATTCTGTGGAAGGAACATCTGATTTACTCTTGTGCAGGTCCACAGCACATACAGCTCCCACTGTACAAGGAGATTTGCTCTGAGTCCTTTGCCCTTGTTGTCTCCTAGGTTGGGGAAAATAATGATTCTGGGGGCAGAGGTGTTGTAGGGACTTAGTCCTTGACAGAGACTAATAGAGGAGGTTCTTTGGGCAGAGTTTTATAGAGAGAAGAGTACACCATCACCCACTTAATCTGTCAAACTTGTCTTTAACTCATTCGAGTCCCTAGACCTTGAAGGTGGCCCTCATCCAGGGCCAGCGTCTGTGTGTAGTTAAGCAGGCTGGCTCTGGAACCCGACAGCCTGGGTTTGAATAGGCCAGTTTCCCCACCTCTATGCTGCTTGACCTTGAACTTGTTACTTCTGCGTATCTCGGTTTCCTTCTTTTATTTAATATTTCTAAATTAAATACGACCTGTCACACAGGCTCGTTGGGCAGAGAATGTGGCAAAATGCATGTAAAAAGTTTAGCGCACAATCTGGCATACAGTATGTGCTCAATAAATGTCACCTATTATTGATATCACCAATTCTGTGGGATGTTGCCTGAATGGCGGTAATCAAGACTCTGGTTCTGCTTATAAGCTGGGAAATCATTTAGTCCTCTTCAAAAAGCTGTATTTATCATGAGGAGTAACACAAGAAATAATAAACAACTAACACCCAGCTTTGCACATTTAGAGGCCACATGATGGCATGAGTCACCGGCTAAGGCATGGGATGGTATTTGCATTGTCTTCAGCACAGGGAGCTCTTAGAGGGCCTGATTTTTATGAGTGTGTAAAATGCCTCATGGACACATTAAACTTAATATATGATCATAATAACAATGGAGCCGCCAGCCTGAGACAGAGGCAGCAACCCAGGAGAGCAAAATTTGGAAGCATGAAGCATGAGAAGAGAATGTTATTTCGCAGGGGGTGAGTGGAAGTTGAGACAGGAAGGGGTAGGGAATAAAGGGCAGGGGGTCTGGTGAGCGGTTGGGAACAGCAAGCCTGCCGAGGACCTTCATCCATCACAGGCTGGGCCTGGTGCATGAGAACTAAGTATATACTAGGAATAGATGTGGAAGAGGCAGGTAGAGGGGAGGAGAGAGGAGAGATAGAAAAATGAGATTATAAGCAGGGTTATAAGCAGGGGTAAGGATGATGGAGCACATGTGTTGGGTACAGGGACGATGAGGAGGTGTTCGTCACCTTGTCTGTGTGGTCCTATTTGCACGATCTACAATCTGAAGTTTGGATTTAGGACCGCAGAAGTCTCTGGTACTCTCTGGGTAGACTCAGACTTGCCATTCACAGCCTTCCCAGAGATGGGATTTTCAGAGGATTCTGGTGGCAGTATACCCTGATTACAGGAATGATATCTGTCGGGGTCTTAGCATTTTGATCTTTGAGATTATAAAACTGAAGATAAGGGATGGTGGAAAATGCCACAAATAGAGACAATAGGAGGATTTCAAGTGTTTCATGGCCCAGAGGCAATACGATCTGGAAGGATCAGTGGGTGTTTGTCAGCCAAATGGCTGGGTCAGACATTTTTCACCTTGTGATAAGGCTTGGCTTTTGCACAGAGCCATTTGCTTCCGGGAATGAATGGATGGATGCATGAATGAATGAACGAACGAACAAAGGAAAGAAGAATAAATTAAGGATGCGAACCAGGACATGACCTGTCACCCATCTCTATTCTCTTAATCCTAAGCAAAATACATTCAGGTAACCGGAAGCCAAAAGTTTTTCAGAGTCCAGTGTTATTCACAGTTAGTGTGGACGTGTAGCCCCAGGAGGAGTAATGAACACACACACACACATTTACATGTACGCACATTCTATTCAGAAAATACTGAGTATTTAAAAATTGATCCTGAGGATTCCAGACATTCTATAGATTAAATTTCCTTTCTCTTACCTTTTAGCTTGGCGAGATGCCTTAACCTCAAGGGAATTATCCTTCAATTTTCTAATTTATTAATTTAACAGGTATCCCCGAGGGATACCTCATTAAGTGCCAGACATTGTGTCAGGTTCAGAAAAATCCAAAAATAAAGGAGATACGAACCTTCCCATCCAGAAGGCACACAACTTTTTTAAGGAGAGTAGATCTATCCAACCTAAAAAGAACAGATAGTCAGGCTGTACTGATATAAGATCTTCACAGTTAATAAGGCGATCTCACACGCATGGTCTCCTCTGATCCCCAGATCACCAGTTCTGATTTACAGGTGAGGACGTGGAGACAGGCAGAGGGAGGCTGTCATGAACCCAAAGATGCACAGCTAATAAGTGGCAGAGCCAGGCCCCATGCAAGTGTTCTGATAACAGATCCTGTGCGTTACCCACTGCTCCATGTCTGCTCCAGGCTGCCAGGCTCTGGCACCGGTGGAACGTTTGGATTCACTAAAGGGAGATGAGCTAAGGGGATTAGAGAAAAGTCACACATCGCCAGTTTGCTTGATGCCATGAAGCTCCTCTGAGAAAGGGATTAGTCGTGATGTTGCTAGTATGAAAGCAAATTTCTCTCTCCTCTGCTATTCTCGGGAATCTGGCTTTCCTGGATAAACCTACCTACACCCAAGAATTGCAGGAAAGCAACCGCATGGTAAGGCATCCCAGTCTGGGGAGTGTGCCCCCCCCCCCCCCCCGCCAGTCAGCAGCAGAGAGAGCAGGCTTGATTTATGGAAATAAACACCCATCTGCAAGGCTCAGCCCCAGCCCGTCACATCTCAACCAGTCATCCAGATATCTACAGGCTGCCCTGCCCTGGAAATAGCGAGGATAGTGGGGTGATTTCTTGTGTGTGTAAGATGGTGAACAGAACTTACTTATGTTCCCATCTAGTCTGTGAGCTCTTTCAGTGGGGGAGATGGATTTGCACTTGCTTCTCTTTTCCTTCTTGACCAAAATTAGAATGGGGGCTCACGAGATGCCCTTCAACAGATGACTGGATTAAGAAGTTGTGGTCCATATATACAATGGAATATTACTCAGCTATCAGAAAGAACAAGTTCTCAACATTTGCTACAACATGGACGGCACTGGAGGAGATAATGCTAAGTGAAATAAGTCAAGCAGAGAAAGACAACTATCATATGATTTCTCTCATCTATGGAACATAAGAACTAGAATGATCAGTAGGGGAAGAAAGGGATAAAGAAAGGGGGGGTAATCAGAAGGGGGAATGAAATATGAGAGACTATGGACTATGAGAAACAAAGTGAGGGCTACAGAGGGGAGGGGGGTGGGGGAATGGGATAGGCTGGTGATGGGTAGTAAGGAGGGCACATATTGCATGGTGCACTGGGTGTTATACACAGCTAATGAATCATCGAGCCTTACATCGGAAACCGGGGATGTACTGTATGGTGACTAACATAATATAATAAAAAATCATTATAAAAAAAAAATAGAATGGGGGCTCAAAAAAGATCTTTTGTGTTTCATGGAAGAGGGACTAAAAATAGAGGTCAGTATTAGGAGAATTAAAATCTATAAATGGGCAGAAATTCCCCAACGTGGGATAAGTCCCTGCATGGGCCCCTGATCTCCGGGTTTTATGGTTCTTATTCTCAGATTAAGGAGAGGTGACTGCGGGATCCTGTGAGTAACCACATCAGCCCCCACACCCAGAGAAGCAGGCCTTTTGGCCCCCTCATCAGTATCAGAGACCTGGCATTTCTACTGTGGCAGCCCTGACTTGGGCATGCATTTGCAGTTGTGAAAAATAGTTCAGCGCTCTGCCCTTTCCCGACTTGGTGACAAATAATCTGTACCACAATTTATACATTTCCTGGCCATCATGAACTCTTGTCTTACGAGGGCAAAGAAGCCAGATTACATTCTCTCCTTTTTCTTTCTGGGTCCATTCGTTGCCTTCCAGGGCTCAAACACATGGAAAGGGTCCAGTGCTCAGTTTGGGGATGGGGGTCCAGAGTGTGGTCATTATTTCAATATCTTTGCCTGTTTGTGATACTTATCCCTATTCTAGTCTGTTTCAGACATTTTCCAGATGCTGAGCACTGTTTGTGCCAGAGCCTCAGATAGTTGGGGCCTTGATTCTGCTCTCACCCATCCAGGAGGCAGGCAGATAAACAGAAAATATCAATGCATGAAAACACGTGTTCTTTAAGGTCCAGGATGAGCACAGACGAGGAAGTAATGATCTCCATGGGATTGGTTTTCCAGAGGTTATCAGCATGGAATTCCTGGAGGAGGCAAATTCTCTACTGAGTTCTAAAGGATGAATAGAACAGATCAGATGAATAAAGGCAGAGGGAGGGACTTCTTGTTGGAAGGAATTGCATGTTTTATGGCATTTGGATGTAAAATACTATGGCGGGTTGGATGGAGGGCAGTTTAGAATTGTATGACTGTTGGGTCTGACTGGGAGGAGGAAAGACAGCATCATCAAGGTGCTTGTGAGCCCTGTTGTGGGGGGGGGGAGGCTTGGTTGTGCAGTAGTGGGGAGCCAAAGAGAGGTGGGCAGCGGAAATGGGCTGAGTGACGACAGGGTGGAGGGTACACGGGAGAAAGCTGAGATGTACGGCAGGCCCCTGTCCCTGGGGCCAAAACCTTGGCCCGTTAAATCTTAGGTACATCCAGGGAGGGCTCTCCTAAAGTTTCAGTGTCTATGAAAATATTTACCATGGTGTGTGTTTTCTTTCTTTCTTTCTTTCTTTCTTCCTTTCTTTCTTTCTTTCTTTCTTTCTTTCTTTCTTTCTTTCTTTCTTTCTTTCTTTCTCTCTCTCTCTCTCTCTCTCTTCCTTCCTTCCTTCCTTCCTTCCTTCCTTCCTTCCTTCCTTCCTTCCTTCCTCCCTTCCTTTCTTAAAAGATTTTATTTGTTTATTTGACAGAGAGAAAGACAGCCAGCAAGAGAGGGAACACAAGCAGGGGGAGTGAGAGAGGAAGAAGCAGGCTCCTAGCAGAGGAGCCTGATGTGGGGCTCGATCCCAGAACGCGGGGATCATGCCCTGAGCCGAAGGCAGACGCTTAACAACTGCATCACCCAGGCGCCCCAACCATGGCATTTTCCTAAATAGCTTTCTTCTCTTAAGATATCACAGAACATGATGCACCCATTAGGAGAGACAGTTATGGCCACACTGTATCTTCTCTAGAATTATGGAAATTGTATTGGATTTGTATGTAGAAACAGGGCTGCCAGGTACATTGGAAGTGGGCTCCATAAGTGTATCTACAACATGGAATGGTGCCCACTGTACTGATGGCCTGGAGTCTCCACTTCAAGACAGCACCAGCATGCCGTCTCTTACCTGCACAGCATCCTGGTGGAAGAGTGTTTTCACATAGAGCATCCCCCACCCTCACCCACAGCCTATGTCAGAATTCTCTTGAGCTGGAAGGACAAGGAGCAACGGTCCAGATTTATGGGTGAAGAAATTGAGATAGAGCAGTTAAGTAATATGCCCAAAGTCACTTAGCTGTTAAGTGTCAGAGCTGGGACTCAGACTCAGGTCTTCTGACTTCATATCCCTGTACCAAAAGGTAGGACTTTACAGGTTAAAAAAAAAAAAGGTTATGAGATGATGGGGGATGGACAGGCTCAAGCAGTGATAGAAATAAATCAGAAGAATAGAATATTTATTGAACGTCTAGGATCCATGGTGTTACATACCACTGTCTCTTCTTGGAAGCTACTGAGTCCCATTTCCTTATTTGAAAACAGAGGAATCTTAAGGCCTAAGAGGTGATATAATGTGCTTGAGGTCATATAAGTTAGTAAGTTTTGAGTTTATTTCCATGAACCAAACTTTGGAACAGTGCAGAAAGATAACGTAGCAAGCTCAAGAGAGAGGATAGCAAGAGACCTCAAAATCATGACATTGGGGAATAGCTAAGGGAACAGAGAAGATTTATTGGGGAAGAGAGAGAGCTCAGGATAGATATGTCACTAGGCCTGCTGTGTGTGGCCCTGAGGAGGATCCATATATCAAAGTGTGGACGCCCCGATGGATGGACTTCGGTTTACTATAAGAAAAGACTTTCTAGGAGTGAGAGCCATCTCAAACTAGAGCTGTGGCATTGGCACATAGTGAGATCCTTGGCTTTGGAGGAGTTCAAAATCTTAGTAGAGATACTGTGTATGATTTAAGCATTATGTGAGGTTGAGTAATGGTTCTTTCTAACCTGGAAGATTTCAGATTCTCATCCGTCATTCATTGATTCACTAGAACATGAACTCACTCCAGGTGGGGACCATGCTTATTTCTTTCACAACTTTATCTTCAGTTCCTAGAATATTACCTGACGCGGAAGAGCTACAGACTCAGAGTCGAGGCAGAGGCACAAGAAAGTGAGTTGAAGTATGCAAGTCCCTTGACACAGAGGCTCAGAAGAGGCACATTGTCACTTCTGCTGCATTCGAGTGGCCAAAGCAGGTCATGGGACCAGCTTAGATTCAGAGAGAGTGGGAAGCAGACTCCACCTCTTGGAAAGAGCTACAGTCATATTGCAAAGGGCACGGATATAGGCAGAGGTGGGAAATTGAGACCTACACAATCTAGCTACATTAGTCTTCTTTTAAGAGAGGCTGGGAAAGTCTTCTCAGATGCTCACGCATGTGACTTATCTGGTCTTGATCCTTCAAAAGTAGGTCGTTCTGGGGTTTTGAGGGGCAGAGCTGAAGCCTTACTGATAGAAGCATGAGAGAACAGGGACATCATAGGGTGAGGATGAGGGCAGGAGAGAGGGTGACAGAAGATACTCAATTCTGGTTTCTCACCAGCTGATTCTTCATCTGTAGTTGAGTCACATTGCCCTTGGCTTCCCGTTACCCACTCTGATTCAGAACCATTTATTCAGTCTCTCTTTTCCTCATCGCTATTCCCCTTTCCCTTTCCCCGCAAAGCTCCCAGAGCTGGCTGGGTGGAGATAATGGGAATTGTGGAGAGAGAGGTACAGAGGGTATCAAGTATACAGCAGAAGTCAAAGTCAGGGCAAGGATGGTTGGGGGGTTATTGCATTAAAATTGTAGAAAGAGGTTCAAGGATGTTGCAAAGTGAGGGCTTATGGTGAAGGCCATGGTGGGTATCTGTGGTCTAGAGGCTCTAAGGTCCATGAGAGCAGAGACTGGATCTGTTTTCTTCATTAATGTATACTCTGTTCCTATACAGATAGGTGATCTTTAAGCATGTGTTGAATGAATGAATGCATGTGTTGAATCCATGGATGTATAGATGCATGAATGAGTGGTCCTGGTAATGGTCAGGACTGGGAGCTGTATTCACTTTAGAGAATGGTTAAGAGCATGGGCTCTGGGGCCTTGCAGACCTCAGTTTAAATATCAGCTCTCCCACTTATTAGGTGTAATGTCTCTGGCCTTCAGTTTTCTAATCTGGAAGAATGGGTCATAATAACTATGACCTGAAAGGTTCGTTATAGGGACTCAGCATATTAAACTGTGCAGCCCAATGGCTGGCATGGAGAGTTCTTGAAAATTGGTAGCTATTAATATTGGGGGTGGTGGGTTTGAAGCGTGTAAGTGGGTCAGCTGGGAGCAAATCCAATAGACACAGCACTCTAGAAGGGACACTGACCCCTCAGGCCTGGAAGAACAGACTTGAGTCTGTGCTCCTTTTTTTCCAACAAAGACAACAAAATCACCCATAAAAATGTTATTAACAACACAACAGCTTTTGCTTTTCTAAGCCCCAGATGCTATGTTTCCCATTCAGTACTACACAAAGCCATTTGTTTCCATGGTTTTCCATCTCTGGTACTTTGAGTGGGGGTGGGGACTCGTGGGGAGAGGAGGGAAGCATGGAAAATAATTGGGCATTTATGAGTGAAATTTTACTCCCTCCATGTTTGGAACCAAGCTGGCTCCAAGCCCTTGTTGGAGGGACATCTGCATGGACTCAGCCAACCGGCGTTGGCTAATTGCTGTGACAACACATCCCGTGACAGTGAAATGTCTTTGTGACAATACATTTTCAGTGATCTCTTTTTCTCAGTTACTACTCAGCGTGCAAGCCAGAGCTCCTAACCAGAATCCAAGCCTCTAGCGGCAGGCACCGGGGTTTATAGGGTTGTATGCGTGTAGCGTTTACCTCTCTGGCACCTGCTTCAGTCATCTGCCCCCAACGATGTGGCTTTACAATCATTCATTTACTTATAAACTGGTATACCAGGCAGTACTCAGTGGGTAGTTCTTCTACTCTTCTTACCTATTCGTGTCAGATGTCATGCAGACATTTGGAGGCTCTGTTGGGCTTGGAAATCCAAAGTGGTTTCCTTCACATATGTGTCCCCTCGGCTGAGATGGTTAGAACATCTGGGGGTGAACAAGACACTCCTCTCTCCCCATTTGGTCTCTCCAGTAGGGTGGTTAGGCCCTTTGACTTGGTGGCTCAGGGCTCCAAGAGGGCTGAAATGGGAGCTTTCTGGTCTCCCAGAGCCGAGACCTCCAACTGGCACAGTGCCACTCCCTTCACATTCTGTGGGCCAAAGTGATTCACAAGGCAGCCCAGATTCAAGGGAAGGAGATGTGGATTCTAGTTCTTGAAGGGCAGGCAGAGTGTTGTGTGGTGCAGGGACATAAAGAATTCCAATGACCTTGCTGGCATAGGGACCACCCCATCCTCCCCCTCCTGCTCTCAGTTACCTCATTACAGAAGATCACATATAAGGCCCTGCAGGGGAAGTAGCCTGCCTAGAGGTACGCAGACAGGTGGAAGTGGTGGGACTAGAGCCCCCACCTCTTGTATCCACACTCAGTGGATGTCCAGTCTTGCCGTCATCTTGGGAAAGCCTGGAAGTCTGGGACCCCAAGCTGGAGTTCTAGGAAGAGTCTCCAGATGTAGAAGAAGGATTTGGGGGCTCCAGGTCTCAAAGAAGACTAGGTGTTGGTCTTCTGTTAAAAGTGTTCATCTTGGACAACTGCGGTAGGACCAGTCTGGTGCCCTGGCCTAGCCGAGTGGACATGGATGACGTCTAGTTCGTTCCATGCTGCAGGAGGAGGATATCCTTCAGGAACCTGGCTGTGTGAGTCTGGTTGTGAAGAGGGGCTGGCGGATGAGCATGGCGGTGCCTCCTTGGGGACCAGGTGGGATGACAGGCTGTAACGGTGGCTGTGGCTGGCCCATGAGATCTCAAGATCTGGAAGAAAGTATAAACTGTGCCCCACCCACGTTTACACACACACACACACACACACACACACCCCTCATTATTAACTACTTGCTATCAAAGCACCCTACACACAGTGAGAACCTTCCTCTGATCTCACTTCCTGTGAGCCCCCGAGGGCATCTCAGAGCAGACGTTGACTAAATGAATGAGCATGACTGTGAGGAATGGTCTCCCAGAGGCATTTGAACTGAGGCAAGGCCAAAAAATGAGCAGCAACCCAAGAGGGAAGCCAAGTCTCAGTTGGCAGGACATGCGGCTGAGCAGAACTCACCTGCTTGGAAGTCTCAGCACCCCGGACACCACTCCTTCAACCTGGAATACATGGATCTGCTGAAGGCCACGTCCTCTGGGACTCCCCAAGTGGAAGAGGGACGTCGAAGCAGACAGATGAGCTCGGGAACTCCCTCTCTGAGGGTTTTCATGCTCCCTTCACCTGAAAGGGCTTCCTCCAGCTCCAAGGAGATGCAGACCAGCAGCAGGACCGGAGGTTCGCCCCTATCAGGGATCCCGTAAGAAGCAGGCTTCTTCCCCCCCCCCCCCCCAACCCCCTTGCTGCCTCCGAGCTGCAGCCACATCCTATTTGCAGCCCTGGAGATTAAGGACGGAAATTTGACTTTTTAATTTTATTATTCTTGTTCTTCCTTCCTGCCTCATTAGAACCATGTTATTGGCCTAAAATACTGTATGTAAACGATGCTCTGAGGCCCATCTGAAAGCCTGGCTTCTCTGGGGATATAATTATGCTAAGCGACACTCACAGGGGACAGCACAATTTAGCTTCTACCTGGGTATCCTCTGGGAACAAATCCCTCAATTCTTGGGAGGGGACTGACTGCTGTCCCTTCAGGGTTCCTGCTTCTTGGGGTGAGTGTGTGTGTGTGTGTTTGTGTGTGTGAGAGAGAGAGAGGGAGAGAGGGAGGAAGAGAGATCCAAGGGTATGGCCCACTTTCATTTTGTATGAGCTGTTGTGATAATTGATGGCATCTTTGCTGTCCTCAGCAGGGAGAGTATGCATGCTTTTGGAAGAGTAAAAGGTCACCCATAACCAAAAAGTGAATGCAGCTGCAGGTGACACCAAGACTTTGCCCTCTGCCTCTCTGTCCAGACTTAGGGCCAGACTGTGTTAGTTTTCACGACTGAACTGGCTGAGGGAGCTTTACCCGGAAGGAGGGCCTTGGCTCTTGCCTCCAGCACTATCCAAGGGCACGAGGCTCAAAGGCATCAAGCCAGGATTCAAACTGCTTCCAGGCTTTGGCCCATTTGTAAGAAGCCTCTTAACTCCTGGAAGCCTTTGTTTCCCCCTATGTAAGGAAACTAATAACTCTTACCCTGCTTCTCTGCAGACTGCTTTCATTGTGTTAGCGAAGGTCAAAGTGTTTTGTGTTCATTCAAGCAAACATTTGCTGAAGGCCCACTCTGTGCATGGATTAACAGTTCTTATCTTTGCAGGGATCACGACCTTGCAAACTGTAAATTATGAAGCCCTAAACAAAGGCAAGGTTGTAAAACGTATACATTTGAATTCATTTTGCATGGGCAGGATTGGGAGAATTCCTGCCAAGCCAAGGGTGCCCAGGTGTATGCCTCTCAACACCCCCCCCCCCCTTTTTTTATTTGAGAGATAGAGTGCACCCACACAGAGGGAGAGGGAGAAACAGACTCCCTGCTGAGCGGGGACCTCCCCCTCCCTCCATGCAGGCTTTGATCCCAGGACCCTAAGATCAGGACTTGAGCTGAAGGCAGATGCTTAACCAACTGAGCCACCCAGGTGCCCCTCAGACCCCCTTCTTACTTATTGCTAATCACATTATTGCTCCTCCGGCTGTCTCCACCTTTCTCCCCCATCCCCAGCTCCTTTTATCTTCTCTCTCCTTTGCAGCATTTTTAGCCCTGCTCAACACTGCCCTTTATCACACACCATTATAACAGCCCTTTAAAATAAACCTGTTAATGCATAGCATGCACATAGAAAAAAGGAGAAATCGTAAGTTGTACAGCTTAATGCATTATCGCAAGAGGATTCAGCTGTAAGTGGATCAAAGCATCCAGAATCAACCAGCAACCTGGGCAGCTGCCCATCACACCCCTCCAGTATTTGCCTCCCTTCTCTCTCAAAGTCACCATGCCCCTCATTTCTAACAGGTTTATTTTCAGGTGTATTTTTAAGTTTTCTCTGTGGGGAATCACATGCTATGTCTTCTTTTGTGTCTCACTTATTTTGCTCATCTTTGATTGTGGGAATGATCTGTGGTGTTGCGTGTAGCCGAGTTTGTCCACTGTCATTACTCTATAGTGTTATGCACCTATACTTACTTATCCCACTGTTGATGGACATTTTTACCGTGATAGCCAGTTGGAGGCTATTACGAATAAAGCTGCTGTAAATGTTCTTGCACCTGTCTTAAAAAACAGATATGCTGAGTTATAATTGGTATAAATTACCAATAAATTGCACCTATCTTAAGTGTACAATGACAAATGACCAGCTCATTCTGGAAGGATGAGAAGTGTGGCTGGGGAGGCAGGGGGTGAGGAAACTTGACATTACCCCTGAAGCGATTCTAGGTTCATGGTTCTCACCTGCATGTGATGGAGAAGACTCAGGCTGTGAAGCACAATGATGGTGGCTCTTCCACCTTGTGGAACCATGACTTTAGGCAGGTCACCTACTCTGAGTCTCTAAGTCTGCCCCTGTAGTGGGAAGATGGACTGCTTGATGATTAAGCGAGGACACAAATTTAAGGTATCAACATATACTTGGCCCAGAGGGAGCCCTTGATACATGCTTTGGGCTGCCTCTCCTTGCCGGTAAAATCAAATTTGTATGGATGGTGTTAACTCATATAATAGGCAATCAAAAATACTGAGTGGATAGATGATATATGGATGGATGGAAGGATGGATGGATGGATGGATGGATGGATGGAAGGATGGATGGGTGGATGGATGAATGGAAGGTTGGGTGGATACATGGATGGATGGATGGACGGATGGATGGACAGATGACTGAAAGAGGTGGTGGAATAGATGAGTACAAATGGCTAAAAGTAGCACTGGAAGGGTTTAGGTTGTGAGGAGCAAGGCAGAAATGCATGGATTCCTTTTTCTCCAATGAAAATGTGAATTCTTTCTTGATCCTTTATGCAACATGCTCATTAGAAGCCCTCACAACTTTCATGCCATGGGAGAAGTGTTTGAAAAGTGCTGTTATCTCCTTTTCCAGGCCCTTTGCAGGAAAACACTGGTGGTGGGGCATACTGTGTGAGGCTTGGTCATGGGAACAGACCATTTCTGGGCCAGGAAGCCTGGTGCAATGGAACAGGGGCAGGCTTACCACTACTTCTGTGAATTTGGGGAAAGCATTTGGTTTCTCTGGGCCTCCCAGCTGTTGCATCTTGAAAATGGATGATCAGATCTGCCTGGCAGGGTATATTTTGTGGGGTACCATAGTCTTCTCAGGCTGCCATAAGAAAATACCATATGCTAGCTGGTTAAACAACAGAAACTTATTTCTCACTGATGAGGTACAGGTGAATATACGTGGGGTTCAGTGGGGTGGAGTCCGGAGCAGACGACCAAGAAAGAATTCTTGAGGCGTCTTTGGTGCAAAACAGTGGTTTATTAAAGTACGGGGACAGGACCCGTGGGCAGAAAGAGCTGCTGCCCCGGGGTTGTGAGGAATGGCCCATTATATACCCTCAAGTTGGGAGGGGGTTAAGGATAGCGTAAGTCTCTAAGGAATTTTGGAAGCAAGGTTTCCAGGACCTTGAGGGGGCTAACTATTGCTGGGAAAAGGTCATTTATTACCATCTAATAAAACCCTAGTCATGAGACCCTTCAGATATATATCAGTGGGCCATATGCTTGGGGGATGATTGCCAATACTTATCTTGGGGGGGGGGGGGTTAGAGATAAAGGAAGTTTCCAAAGGAATTTTTATACGTTAAAGTAGACTTACAGGATCTTGGTGGAGGGGAGGGGGTCAGGCTAGGATGCCTTAGCAAAGTATTAAAATCGAGGCAGCTGAGTTCCTAGAGGAATGTCAGCATGCCTGTTTCAAGGACTTGTCAATGGGCTGTAGGTAGTAAGGACTGTTTCTTTGTCCTTTAGGGCAGCCAGGAGTGCCTGAGGAATGTTGCATACATCCCATGGGGGGGGGGGTGTTGCAGGGTGTCAGCTTCTGCTTTGTCTTCAGCTTGCCTTCCGTTCCCTCATCATCGCCATTCTGGACGCTGGAAGTACAGGATCAAGGCCAATTTGGTTTCTGGTGAGAGATTTCTTCCTGACTTGCAGATGGCTGCCTTCTTGCCGTGTCCTCACATGGCAGAGAGAGAGAAAAAGATCTGTGTCTCTCTCTTAAAAGGTTATCAGATTAAGGCCCCACCCTTACGACTTTAACCCTTTTTACCTTCCAAAGCCCCTGCTTAACTCCAGATGTAATTACATTTGGGTTTAGGGCTACAGCATATAAATTTCAGAGGGGACACAACTCAATTTATTGCACAGGGAATAAATGGGGTCACTGATGCAAATATACTTCATGAATTATGAAGAGCTATACCCATTTGGATGGTGGTAGGAGAGTACTGGGTGTGTTTGACAAACCGCAATGAGAGCTGAGTAGCCAGAACTGAGGGAGCGATGGTAAGAGCCAAAAGAGAGCCAGAGAGATTGAGTCCAAGCAGATTACCCACTCCGTGTGCATGCTGAGGGCAGGGCAGCCACAGCGGGAGGAGCAGGAGAGCGTTGGAGCGGGGGAAGGTTTTATGTATTCACTAAAGATCTGTGCCCAACTCCAGGAACACCTGTGGGAGCCAGGGCTCATCTGCTCCAAAACTCCTTCTAATATTTTTGTTACTCCAGGCATCTCCTCCTGTGAAGCTATGGTTAATAGCTGCTGGTGGAAAAAAAAATGTTCCTAGTAGAGTATGTAAATGAGATGGCATCCATGCATTATTAAAAGAGTAAATCCATAGCCAGAAGCAGATGTGTGTGAAGCAAGGTTAATTCAACGTAACGGCTTTACACACCAGTGGGACTAAAAGCTCCTTGAGTGCAGGACTCAGGTTTGAGACCCTTCTGTGTCAGCTGCAGCTTCTAACATAGTTCCTAGGACAGTATAGGTTTTGAAAATAGGTTTGCTGGAAAATGAAGTCTCTCTGAAAGACATATATTGGGAACCTGCCAAAGGGCAGGGGCAGGGTCCGGCATCCGCCCCTATGGAGACAGAGTGGACTGCACATACCTGTGTCCCCGGAAGCTCTCCCAGCTCAAAGCATCTCCACTGCTAATGCCAGAGGGGAATAGATTCTACCACTGGGGCTTTATTCCTTTTTTTTTTTTTTAAAGATTTTATTTATTTCAGAGAGAGAGCAAGCATGAGTTGGTGGGGGGGGATGTGGAGGGAGAATCAGACTCCCCGCTGAGCAGGGACCCAATGCGGGACTCAATCCCAGGACCCTGGGCTCATGACCCGAGCAGAAGGCAGCCGCTTCACTGACCGAGCCACCCAGGCGTCCTGGGGCTTTATTCCATTGCATTTTTCTCTTTCTTCCATTTTGAAAGGTAACACCCATAGGCACACCAAATTTGGCATCAGTGACTTGGCTTCATTATTTCCAGGCTGTGTAAACTCACTTATCTCTAAACCTCATTTCCTCATCTGTAAAGTGGAGTATGACAGCGATACTTGCCTCCCTGGGCTGTTTGGAATGGTCCATGGATGTAAAATAATGAATGTGCAGAAGGGTAGTTATTATCATTCCCACTGCAAAGGTGAATGTGTGACATAAGGAGGCAGTGTCCTGTGCAGAAATCTCCACCCGTTTTTTTTTTATTATATTTTTTTATTATATTGTGTTAGTCAACATACAGTACATCCCTGGTTTTTGATGTAAGGTTCAATGATTCATTAGTTGCATATAACACCCAGTGCACCATGCAATACGTGCCTGCCACCCGTTTTTAAGACTCTCATCAGTACCTCGTGCCTGCTGTGGGCTTGCTGTGGGTGGAGCGCTGTCCTAGGTCCTAGGGAAACATCCAGGAGTAAAAGAGACAAGGCTCAGTGCCTTGCAACAAGAGAGATGATAATGAAGTATGTAAACACATCAATGAGACAATGGCAGGTATGTAAATGACAGAGCCAGAGGCTCACACTCTAGACTCCACTCTTCCGGTACGGTACACGTGGAAATCAGGCACGGCCATGGCCCTGAAGGCATTTGCGTATGCCAAAGAAGTAGCATCTGAAGTGACAGAAAGTGCCACTGGCTCGCGGGGTCCCTAGAGAATTGCAGAAGAGCATGTGCTGGTGTTTGGTCCAGGGAGGGAAAGATAAAGTCTGACTGCACGAGTCTGGGAAGGTTTCTTGAAAGGGGTGGATTCTGTGTGGAGAGAGGGGCAGGAGATGCCATCCCCTAAAAGCCTGAGCAGTGATGGCATCAAACCCATGGCCATGGAACCAGGTGAAGGTGTCTGGAAAGATGCCTGTGAATTTCAATGATTGGGAAAGTGGAGAATGCTTCAAAGCATTCCTTCAACCGACAGCTGGAGAGGTTGGGCATTGGGACTTTTGGGGCTGGGGACAAACTTGGCTGAGATCTGGTTCTCCTCGGAGTGCTTCTTCACCAGCAGGAGGAAACTAGGAAGGTGGCAGAGGCAGGAGGGAAAACTGCCCCGTTTTCCAGCGTCGGACGACAGGATCACCTTTCTTAGTTTTGTTTTATCATTTCAGCACTGCGTATGGTTAATATTTTCAGGGTTCTTATTAATATTTCATGGGAGTGTTTTCGTTTTCCCCTTAAACATGTATTTAGAGTGGATTGCCACATTCCTGGGTAATTTTATTAAATCCAGAGGCCAATTTTCTTTCTTTTTTTTTTTTTTACAACAGTCCCCTGCTTTGATTTTATGAGGAACATCAGTAGAGAAAAAAGAGTTGCCGAATAGAAATCTGCTTTATAGCAAAATATCTAGAAACTCATCTATTCATTTTTAAATAGGAGAATGGCTGCAGCTGTAAAAACAGTCACCTCTTGTACTTTTATACACAGACACGTGGATGTGTTCAAATGAAAGAGAACAGCATCAGGCCACTTCTGGCCAACCGTGGGTCTCTGTGAACACAGTCTCGTGCCGTCCGTGTGGGAGCAGATAGGTGTTGACTCACCCCTGAGCCTTTCCCATCTGGGTCTCTGTCCCAGCGAGGCCACCAGCTCAGCGTGTGACCTCGCACACATTGCTCTCCCTGTCTCTGCCGCCCTTCCCTCACCTGCGAAATGCGCTAGGTTGGCCCACACGCTCTGGGAGGCCTGGTCCACCGCTGGCATCCGGGGAGTTGGCCGATCCTGAGAAGGACCTGTTTGGGGACCGCAAGAGGCACGGGGAGACGAGCAAGCACATTCTTATGTAGTTCAAAGAAACAACCAAATTAATTAAAAGAACCACTTTTATTGAGTTAGCAGTGAGTAGGGAAACAACGAAATGAGTGTTTTTGGAAACCTTTCCAACTTAAGATGAAAACAAACCCAAGATAACAATGAGCCTCCCCGCGTTCCAGCAGAGTCTCTGTGGGAATGAGAACGCCTTGGTGTGGAGGGCTGCCCCCCCCATCATTTCCAAGGCAGAGCACGGATCATCCATGCGGGCCCAGCCTGTCTTCTGCTCCCCAAACCGCCAGACATTTACAGAAGCTAAATTAACTTCACGCATGGCTAGCGGCTGCACCTTCCCGCTGCCGCGGGCCACTGGTTCTCATTAAGACTTCAGGGCAGGCATGCTGCTGCTGAATACACACCTTGACACGGAGTCCAGGGGTGACGGTGGCTGAGACAGGAGTCCGCCTTCCAGTCTCTGCAGCGAATACTCCAAAGCGGCTATGGCCAGACTCCGAATCCAGTAAGCGCCCGAGGACAGCGAGGGCAGCCACAAGCAGTTACTGTTTGCTAAACCCCTTCTGCACACTGAGCTCTCTCTAACCCTCAGAATTCTGTGAGATCGCACCCACCATGCCCATTTCGCGGATGGGACAACTGAGGCTGAGACGTGAATTCACGCCTCTTAGACAAAGTCGGACAGCTGGTATGCCAGACAGAATCCTGGGAGAGACAGTGTCAGCATTTCCTGCATATACTGGTTTGTGTTCCCTCTGACGCCTTTGTACACACACAGTCTCATTTGGTTCTCACACCGTTTTGCCGACCTGCATGAGGACAACATTAGTAGCCCCATGGTTATGCATGAGGCCACAGGAAGCTAAATGCCCAAAGCCAGCGGCTAAAGGATTAGCAAATCAGGTCTAAAACTCAAATCCCACTCCTCGCCTCCTTCACATGGTCTCACAATTAACAGTGGGAAATAAAAGGTATTTAATAAAAATTAAAAAAAAAATTCTTTAGCACGAATGTTTAGGGCTGGAGAGAACCTTACAGATAATCAGAAGAAGGGGCAGGTGGGTCATCTGCAGTGTGAGGAGGGACCCAGTGGACCCAGGGTTTCCCCAAACATTTTTGCAGGTTTGGGTGTGAATGTGTGTAAGTGCCTTACTCAGCAACAGGCATGTCCCCCGGGCAGTACATCCTGTGATGGGAGGGTCTGATGCTTTCTCGTGCACGGGAATGTCGGGGCATCCAGCACAGTCCTGGCACCCAGCAGATGCCCCATAAATGGTGTTGGAATTAATCAGATTCTTAAAAAGTTCTGTGATGCTATAAATATCTGTGCGTGCATGCAAGGACAGCAGTGGACCTCAAAAATCCTCCGTTCAGCCTTCTTACCCTCCAGATACAGACCCAGAGGCCCAGAGGGAGTGAGGTGCCAGCCTTGGGTGCACTTGGGCAGGATAGCCGGGTCTCCGTCTCCACAGGGACCTTCTCCTGAGCAGTGCCGCCTGTCCCTCCTCACTCCCGGGGGGCCTCGTGCAGTGAGAACAAAGTGACACGCACCAGAGGCCCCAGAGGAGGCCGGCCAGCTTGGAATGCTTGCATTCAGCAAGTCACTCTCCTCTGTGCAAAGGGAAGGTGCTAAGGTGCCTGAGAAAAGAGATTCTCTTAAGTAGGTTAAACACTCCCCCACTCCCCAGCCTCATTTACACTATTCATTTGCTCAGCAGACTGTGGCTTCCCAGCTAGTACTCAGGTAAATGCAGCCCTATCCAGGTGTGAATGTTTCTCAACCAGAAAATATTGGGGTCCGAAATCAAGCTTGTGCTCTATGGCGAAGGCGTTGTCTGGGTCCAGGTGGGCCAGAGGCCTGGACAGCATGCATCCCCCACCCTGGCCAGGTTTCGAGCTGTCTTGAGGGGGGCGGTCACCACAGGTCCAGGCTGCTAGGAAACAGGCAGTGGAAGCCCAGAGCAGGATTTCTGGGAAACAGAGAGTTTGTCTCCCCATTCCAGCCATTTCTCTTAGGTCTGAGCCTTAATGAGCTTTTAGTGCCAGGAGGGAAAGCAGACAGAAAGAAAACAGCCCAAAGTTGCTAATGGGAGGGACGGTGAGCATGCTGCAGGAGTCCCTTCCCCTGGGGCCACCATCCTGTCCATGGTGTGCCTACAAGGGAGGGAGGGCAGAGAAAAAACAGGGCCTTTATAAGAGGGGATTCTGCATAATCCATTTGTGCAAGTATTGAGGATCCAGAATTAACCCTTTCAGCCTCATTAGTTGCTAAGTGGTGCTGGGATTAATATGCCCACAATCACTGGGAACAGGAGGGGTTCGAGGGTGTTTTGGCAAGGGGAGTCTCTGGCCTTTCGTTCCTCAGTGAAGTCGGAGTAAACAGCTGGTGGGCGCTGGAGAACCCAGTCCTGCTGGATTTCCAGCTCCCTATATATCACGACCAGGTTTCTGGAGGCCCGTTCCAAAGCGGACTTACAGTTTCTGAGGAAGGCAAGCTTGGGTTCAAATCCTCCCTGCACCAAGTTAATCAGTTTCTCTCTGCCTTAGTTTCCCTACCTGTAGAATGAGGAGAGTAGCACCTGCCCATAGGCTTTACTGAAGGTTCAATGAGATAGTATCTAAATGTTAGAGGGATACAATAAATGACATTAAACTATGTGTTTGAGGCCCCATCTGCCTCCCTGGCCCCATCTGCCCATGTCTACTGACGAAAGAAATTGTCTCTGGAATCTACCAGCTCATATCGTGAGGTTTTGCAGCAGTTTGGAGTCAGAATCTGAGCTGAGAGAGAGCGAGAGAGAGAACACACATGCTGTAGACAGTATGGGAATTTACATCCCAAAGAGCCAAGAATGACTTAGGAAAGAGAAAACTAGAAGCAGAAGGAAAAGGGGGCAAGCATGGAAGAGAAGGGTGCAGTTGGGGGTAGGTCGACTTTGGGCCGAGGAGTTGACGGGAGGCATATATAGAAAGGCTTCAGGAAGCTCTGAAGTGTGACCCATGGGGGCAAGAGGAATGTAGAAAGAGGTATTTAACAAGAGTTGCAGGTTATTAATGAGCCACTTCTTCACTTCCTATCAAGAAATCAGTAAAGATAGTAACTGCTTTTCAACTTTATTGCCTGCTAGGCTGGGTTTTATTTTACAGAGACCAGACTATGTGGGGCTCCAGATTATATCTGGGTTACGCTGAAGTGTCTAGCATAGTACTTGGCACATAGGAGATGCCCAATAACATGTAGTTATTAGAAGATGTAGAGAATTTCAAGGGCGAATGGTCTATATCAGGGCAACCGAGTGTTTCACTTTCTTGTAATATTTCATTTCGGGAATACTCTTTGGCTCTGAGTACGTTGCGTAGGTGGGGCGGGAGGAGATCCCTAAATATAGGGAATTCGTGTCCAAGACCCTGCCATGGGCGTGACCAGTGCTGGAGGGGCAATGAGAGGGAGGGGGTCTGTTTTCATTAATGTGTTGGCTGAAATTGAAAAGAATGCTGGAAATTTTAAGTGGGGAAAGAAGCAATCAGCCAAAATCAGGCTTGGGTCAGTCACAGCAGATACCAGACAAAGGGAGAGGTGAGTCTTAGTTACAATGCCTTAGGGGAGTGGTTCTCAGTCCTGCTTGCATATTAGAAGCACTTGGGGTGCTTTAAAAATATTAACACATGGCCTCATTGCATATCAGCTGGTTTAGAGTTTCTGTGACTGGACCTAGGCGTCAGTATTTTTAAGAGATCTCCTCGAGTAACCTAATGCTGTGAATCTCTGCACTGAGGTGTTGCAAACTCAATTCTGAGCCCATCTGCTGACATCCCAGGGTTCTGAGCCAGGTTTAGAGGAAGGGAGAGAGACATGTAGGAACAGCAGGGGCTTTACGGCTGCAAGTGTTTCCTCTCTCTCTGGTGGATACTGTGTCCATCGCTTCAGAAAGACCTGCCCAGTTACTGGCAAGATTCAACTCAGGGGAAAGGGGGGTGCCTGGGTGGCACAGCGGTTGGGCGTCTGCCTTCGGCTCAGGGCGTGATCCCGGCGATCTGGGATCGAGCCCCATATCAGGCTCTTCTGCTATGAGCCTGCTTCTTCCTCTCCCACTCCCCCTGCTTGTGTTCCCTCTCTTGCTGGCTGTCTTTATCTCTGTTGGATAAATAAATAAAATCTTTAAAAAAAAAAAAACTCAGGGGAAAGGGACTGGCAGGGATTAGATAAGGGGCAGGACCTCATTGTGTCTCTAGGTCAGATGGTGCTGGATACAAATCTAAAGCAAAAGCCTTTGCTTCTAGACTAGTGACAGCCTAGTCACAGACAAGGTAGACATTTTTTTTTTTTTAAGATTTTATTTATTTATTTGACAGAGAGACAGCCAGCGAGAGAGGGAACACAAGCAGGGGGAGTGGGAGAGGAAGAATCAGGCTCCCAGCGCAGGAGCCCGATGTGGGACTCGATCCTGGAATGCCAGGATCACGCCCTGAGCCAAAGGCAGACGCTTAACGACTGCGCTACCCAGGCGCCCCAGGTAGACATTTTTTGAAGAGGTTGAAGCCTAGTACTTCTACAAGAGTGTAGGGCCCAGGGCGATGATGATGGGGTGAAAGTGGTGGGGATAGAGGTGATGGGGTGAAGACCATGGTAGGGAAGTGGTGGGGGTAGTGGGCAGAGGTGGTAGAGTGAGGGTCATGGGTGGAGGTGCTGGGGTGGAGTGATGAGGGGGGGCTGGTGGATGGAGGTGGTTGGGTGGAGGTGGGAAGATGGAGGTGATATGGTGGATGAAGGGGTGAAGGTGATAGGGTGGAGGCAATGGGGGTAAAGGTGATGGCGTGGGGGTGTTATGGCAGTGATGTGGTGAAGGTGTTGGAGTAGAGGTGATGGGTGAAGATGATGGGTGGAGGTGATAGAAGGTGATAGGAGGTGATGGGTGAAGGTGATGGGATGAAGGTGATGAGGTGGAGATGGTTGTGTGGGGATAATGGGATGGAGGTGATGAAGGGGTGAAGGTGATAGGGTGGCGGTGATGGGGGTAAAGATGGTGGGATGGCGATGATTTGGCAGTGATGTGGTGAAGGTGATAGACTAGAGGTGGTGGGTGAAGATGAGGGGTGGAGGTGATGGAGGGTACAGGTGATGGGGTGAAGGAGATGGGGTGGCACTGATGGCAATGATGGGGGGTGATGGTGGTGGGGTGACGATAAAGGTGGTGGAATGTGGTAGGAAGCGGTGGAGGTGGTGTGGATATTGGTGGGAGTGTGGGCAGTAATGGGTGGGAGTGATGGTGATAATGGCATGATCCCCATCTGGGTGATGGGCATCCTGAGCAATAGTGATTTGGTGATGACGGTATCAGTAGTAGAGTGTTTGTACCTGTACTGGTTTCAATTGCTATGTAACTAGTTACTGCAAACTTAGCAACTTACCATAATACCCATGTCAGTTGCGGTGGGTCAGGCATCTGGGAGGGCCCCACTGTGTCTTCCCCTAAGTGTCTGGCAATGCTGAGACCGAGGTGCTGGCAAGGCTGCATTCCTTACTGGGGGCTCTGGGAGAGAATCTGCATCCAAGCCCCATCGGCTTGTTGGCCAAATTCAGTTCCTTAACGTTGTAGTGCTGTGGCCCCATTTCCTGTTGGCAATCAGCTGGGGCTGCTCTTTGCCCCCAGAGGCGTCAGGCACCCCTTCTCATGATTTCCATGTCATCCCCTGGAGCAGTGGTGGGTTTAGTTCCTCTCTTGATTCCCATCTCTCTGACTTTTCTGTCTGCTGCTTCTCTCTGACTCCCGTTGGAGGAAGTTCTCTACTTTTCAGTGCACAGAGGCTGAGCGTGGGCCCACTTCGATGGTCCAGGATGCTCCTCCCCATTTTGAGGTCTGTAACCCTCATGACATCAGCATGTAACATATCCATGGGTTCCAGGGACGCAGACATGGGCATCTTTGGGGGGGGGGGTAGTGTTCCGTAGAGATGATGGCGGTGGTGATGGTGGTGCAGGAGGCCCTCTCACTTCTGACAAAGGTGTCCTTCCCCAGGCCAGAGCAGGCTCCCACTGGCTCACAGCCTGGGCAGGATGGAGCGTCCAGCGCTAGAGGACGTGACTGGCTGGAGGACGGGGCTGTTGGCGGCAGGGAAGCCATGCGGGGGAGGATGAGGAAGGTGGCTATAATTGTGAACTTTGTCAATCAATCCTCTGGACCACCACCGACACTGTCTGTTACACATCTGTCCTCTTTCCCCTAAACTATTCTGTAAGCTCCTGAGGACAGAGTTGCTCTCCTTCTGTCCTTCTTCACAGCTTTGAGCTCAGAGCTGGCTCTTGGTAGAGAGGAGAGGATGGGGACGTGATGGTTGTCTGGTGCTACTACGGGCCAGGCATTTTTATATTTATTCGCTGAGGAGTGCATCATGATGCCTCCTTTACATGTTAGGAAACTGAGATGCAGGTAGGTTCGGTTACTTTCTAAGTGTCCACGACCAGCAGGCTGCAAAGTGCTTTCAAAACCCCGGCTCGTGTTGGTTCTGCAGCCGAGTGCTGGCTTCGCCCTGGAGATGCTCAGTGGAGCCCAGTCACCAAGTGACGGAGGGGGAGCAGGGAGAGGGTGCCCAGAGTGCTCCCCCACCTTGTGGCTTTTCCCAGTGCTGATCTGGGGCCCCGAGACTGCGGGAAGGTGGGCGGTTTGCTACAAGACAGCTCTGCTCCTCGGTAACCAAGTCTGTAAGCGCGTGTATTTGTTTCAGCCTGTTTCAGGTAAATTTTGTCCAGATTTAATACATGAGGCAAACATCGTGTTTGGCTGTGGGTACTGGGAGAGAGATGGGAGAGAGGCCCAATCAGTCACTGTGACTCCCCTGGCAGGTTCTGTGTGAATGTATGAGGCCCTGCCTCTGGCGGCTGCCACTCAGAGGGCTGGCCGGCCCTCGTCACCATCACCGGAGGGCGCACCGAGCGGCTGGCTCTGCTTGTCCCTCCCAAGCTGCAGGTCACAGCCACCGCAACAGCCCCCCACCAAGTCTGACATACTCCCCTCCCCACCACCATCAGAGAATGCACAGCACCCCCACATGTCACAGCTAAAAGATAGTTTTTTTCTTTTCTTTTCTTTTCTTTTCTTTTCTTTTCTTTTCTTTTCTTTTCTTTTCTAGGTAGTATTTTAAAATTTGTTTAAAATTATTATTTTTAAGGCTAGAGCCCATTGTTAAAAATAGGCCATCATGGTGATAGCTATATATCGTAAAGTTAAAAAATAAAAAGATACCAACACAGGAGAGGTTGGAATTGGAGCTGTCCTGATTGGAGCCACGCAGTCCCAGATTGGCCCCCCACGGAGGCTTCGGGGTCTGATTGACCCTCATTCTATTACTAAGGACACTGAGACCCAGAGGTGGCAGGCGGAGTTCCCAAAGACATACCTTCCACAGACAGACTGAACCTGGACCAGAAGGCTTGTCTCCTGACTCCTGGTGTGTTGCTCTTTCCTTCGAACTGGGTGACTTCCCTTGGGAGGGGGGTGTTGCGGAGAGGTGGGTATTTGAACCTGGTGAAATGTGGGGAGGAGAGGAGGCAAAAGAGACGCAATGTTAAGAACTCATGGCCTTGGGGATTTCTCAAGGGATGCCCCACAGACTAAGCCCAAGGCCCCTGAGCATGTGTAGGGATTCTGGGCATTCGGGGTGGGAGAGGGCAGGCGGTGAGGAGTTCTGTACAAGCTACATCCCGTGACCTACCTCATTCATCACAGAGCCCAACTCAGCCACACCCCTGAACTGACACCAGGGCCCCCCCAGGGGCAGGCTGACCTGGAGTTGATAACACCTGAAGGTCTAGGATGTCAAAGCAGTTAGAACAAAAGGCTGCCAGAGGCCTGAAGCCACAAGCAAGGGGAGCAGGAAAGAGAGAAGCAGGCTCCCCGCTGAGCAGGGAGCCCAACGTGGGACTTGATCCCAGGACCCTGGGACTATGACTTGAGCCGAAGACAGACGCTTAACCCACTGAGCCACCCGGGTGCCATTCTTGAGGTGGTTTTTTAACACAGCAATACGTGAGGTACATTTCAGGTTTTCCTTTTCTTCTAATAAAGTAAAATGTCAGACTTCCTGATCAGTATCTCAGGTACTGTGAATTTAGCAAAGCACTTACAAATTTTGTGTGCCTGTGGTCCATTCTTGCATTTGTTTAAAAGTAATACATAGGCATGGCACGTATATTCAAACACTCAGGAGGACAGAAAAGAAAAGGCAAAGTTGTCTCCCGCACCTGGATCCCCAGTCCATTTCTTCAAAGGCAAACACTACTAGCAGTTTCTTCTAGATCCTTCTAGTAAAGGTAGATTATATGTATACTTGCATATCTACAACTATCATAATATCTATGACCGTCTCCTTTATATTTACCGCAACTGTATCATAAGCACTGGTTTGCACTTTGGTGCATTTTTTTTTTCCTATTAATGATTTATCTCAAACGCCTTTCCATCGTCTGGGACCGGTTTCATAGTGTCTCACTGTGAAGATGGACGTATGAAGGGCAGTTGCGTTGTTTCCAGTTCTGAATATACATACAGACACATCTTGGTAGACTTTTGCTTCTGGATATAGCTTACATATTCTGGATCAAAGGGCATGTTCATGTTACATGTGACAGGCTATTTGTTTTGGAGCTCCCCTATGGGAAGGGTTTCGTGACCATTCCTAATAATATCTGCCTTGGCATGCGTACAAATGCATTATCCCATCTGAACTGCACAATAGCATGTGAGTGGGTCATCTTTCCGTTTTCCAGAAGGAGAAACTGAATCTTAGAGATTAGGCTGAGCATGCTTCTGAGGTCATACAACTAGTAAAAGGTTTTGTTTCCTTTTAATTTTTCTTTCTTTTCTTTCTTTCTTTTCTTTCTTTCTTTCTTTCTTTCTTTCTTTCTTTCTTTCTTTCTTTCTTTCTTTCTTTCTTTCTCTCTCTCTCTCTCTCTCTCTCTCTTTCTTTTTCTTTTTTTTAATTTAAAAGCATTGACCTTCCACAGGGATGTAAGAGGCTGGCAAAACCCAAACCGAAGACATACTAAGAAAATCTCCTTTCAAAAAGAGTTCAGAGTTACCACTGTCTCATCTGTTTCCTCCTTTGTGATCATGGAGGGACAGCTCATCTCTCCAAAACTTGAGATTCAGAAATTATGAAGACATGGGTTCATTGCAGGTGGGTGGGAGTGGCTCTGAGAGGTGGGGAGAGGATGTTTCATGGGGGAGCCCTGCCCCAAGGCCCCGTGAAGCAGAATGAGCCATACAGAGCTATCCACAAGGCCACCTGACTGGCTGCACAGTGTTCCTTGGCCTGGACTCTGGGCTGGGGCTGCGGGAGATGCTCCTTCTGACCAATGGGCTGTGAGCTCAGGCCTCGGCAGGGCAGCCTAGGACCTCTGCAGACTATGGGGAAGGTCTCATGTGGAGTCTCAGCCCTGGCACCTTAGGAGTCAGAGCCCTTCTGTCACCCCAATGTAGCCCCAGATTTAACTGGGTGAAAAGCAGAGGTGTTATTTGCAGGGGGATTCAGGAGGAAGAACATGGGGATAAGGGCGCTAGGAATTGTGAGTAAATAGTTTGTGCTAAGCGTTCCACATGGCATGCCCCCTTCAAGCTTTGCATCAAGCTCGAGGAGCTGTTATTATTTCATTTCAGAGGTAAGGAAGCGGAGGCTCAAGGGCCTTGTTTTCAGAATTGGGCCTCCAGGTGTGGACCCGATTGGCAGCGAGGATGGTGGGACATCAGCTCGGGCTGCTCTAACAGATACTGGAGACTGGGAGGTTTAAGCAACAGACAATGAGGTCTCACAGTTCTGGAGGCTGGGAGGTCCAAGATCAAGCTGCCTACAGCATCAGTGTCTGGTGAGGGCCTGCTTCCTGGCTTCTTGATGGACATTTTCTCACCCTATCCTCACATGGCTGAGAGAGAGAGATAGATCATCTCTTCTTATAAGGGCCCTCATCCCATCCTGAGGGCTGCACCCCTGTATCTGATTACCTTCCCCACCTCCAAATACCATCACCTTGGGGAGCAGGGTTTCAACATATGAATTTTGGGCAGACATATTGAGCAGGTTTTCTGGGACTCTGTGCTGGATGCTGGCCCTGCCTGGGCCATATTTAGTGCTTGGAGCCCAGCAGGACTGAGCCAGCACCTGGGTGCCTTTGGGCCGAGACAGGAAGCCAGAGGAAGCCTGTGAAAAGGAGCCCATATTTAGGGCATCTTTCCTTGCCTTACCCACTGCCCTGCATTCTGCTCGGCAGGTTACATAGCGTATCCAGGGTCTCTAGCTCTGAGCGGTGGAGGCTAACATTGAATCCAAAGTCCAGAAACTTTCTGCCTGATGAGGTGGGCAGAATGGCGTAATGGAAATGATTTTCACTGTTCCGTCAAGCTGCTATAGGGTGCCAGGAATGAACCAAGACCAGCTCGGGGGGGAGGAGAAAGAGACAGGCGAGTTCCTTTATGAAGTTGACTCCCCTCTCTGGGGTGGTGGCTGTCCCAGGGTCTTATAGACGGAGAAACTGATGTTCTCTCTGCTTTGAACCTGCCTGGGGTCTCTCTGGCACTAATGTACTCAGCCCCTCTTCTCCATCAGGGCCAGGCTCTGGCAGGGTGCCTGGGTGACAGGTGAAGGCAGCAAGGGCCCCTCTCCCCTGGAGGATTTCTGATACATGGGAGAGAGCCACAGAGTCGGGTGCTCCCTGCCCAGAGAATGCAGGCAGGCGGGATGGGACAAGGAAGCCAGGGACAGGAGGGTGCGGATGCATCATCTCTGCTCCAGGAACTCTGGTGTGGGTAGAGCAACAAGCAAACCCTGCAGCCAGAGGCCTCTTTGGATCCTGCCTCTACCACTTTATCCGCATGACCTTGCAAGTGACTTGCCCTCTGGGAGCCCTGGTTTCCTCTTCTCCCATAAAGATGTCTGTTTATGCAGTGACTGGCACAGAAGAGGCCCTTGGTGGCTTCTCTTCCTGGCCTCCGAGCCTCGGGAGCTCCGTCTTCTTGTCTCAGAACAGCTTTCAATTCACCGGTACACCCCCTCCTGCATCTACACGCCGGCACCATGCGAGACACTGAGGATGTAGTGATGATTCAAACAGACGCGGCCTCTCCCCTCTGGGATCTTACTGACATTGAACTGTAAGTACAAGGGTGGTGATTTATCAAGGGGACTGTTAGGAACTGTAAGAGCACACAATGTGGCCCGGAGCTGCCCCGGGAAGCGAACTGGGGCCTGGCACAGGTCCTTGAGGAGGACCTGGAAGGGGCAGGCCTGGGAGGCAGAGAATCCTGGCTCTGCCGTCTGTGCTCTGGATGGAGCCCTCAGGCCAGCTCTCTTCCGCCCTCCCCACACGCCCGCCCCTGGGGACAGCCTCTCCTTCTAGCTCCCTGTGAATCTGGAGAGCCTCGGATAAGCTTTCCCTCTGGTTGTCCCCAGGATTCCACTGCCAGTTGGCCCGGTCTGTCCCTCCTTCTCTTGCCTAGAGCTTCTCCCAAGCACATCTGACTTCTTGAATGCAGTCTTCTCTGTCTCCATCAGGGCCTCTGCCCTAGGCCATATGATCAACTGTTTCAGGGAGGCTAGCCCCTCTTCCTGCTTTCTGGAGCAGGAGGGCTGCCTCCTTCATCAGCCTAGCCAGGTGGGGAGAGTCCGGGGTGTGTGTATGGGGGGGAGGATTGCCCTGGGAAAAGTGGTGCTTTCAGTTGTCATGGCAACTGTTGCTAGGTGTCACCAGGAACCCACACTAGAGGTTGACCTTCCCAATAAAAAGGCAGAGCTCTGAGGATCTGAACTCTTGCGCTGAGCTGAGTTGGTCTGCTTCAGTCGTTCATTCATGTGTGCATTCATTCAATCAACATTTGTCTTTCACCTGCTATGTACGAGGACTGTTGCGAGTCTCTGAGAATTCAGAAATAAATCGGTCTCTGTCCTCAAGGAGCTCAGTCTAGTGGAGGAGGAAATCCTGCAAATACAGGGTGATATTGGACTGCATAAGGACTCTGCTGAATCTGGCCACAGCCTACGAGGAGAGCAGGGCTGGGGCGTCCGATAACACTCCCTGGGCGGGGGGGGGGGACGCTGCTGCCATAACCAGGCAAAGCTGCTCCGCCTCTGGAACTACTCAGCCCAGTTGTGGGAGATGCACATGGAAACTGGGGGGTAAAAATAGGCATCTCCGTGGTATTGGGTATGTATGAAGGAGGGGCGAGAGAGAAGCCTAGCCAGTTAAGTGGAGGTCGGATTACAAAATGTCTAAAACACAGGTCCTGGGTCCTGCAGAGGAGGAGGTGCCGTGGGAATCGGAGCATGGGAATGGCCCGTTACAGCAGGAGGCACCTACCGACTCTAGACAGGGGCCACGGCGGATGGCCGGGGCCTGGAGGGTATCATGGGTGAGGCGGTAGGCTTCTGTGACACTGGAATACAGTGGGTTGGAGGAAATGAGAAGGAAGTCTGGACCAACTTCCAGACTCCTGGCGGGTCTGGTGGTGCAAACAACTGAGAAGGGGGGACAGGAGGAGCGGGGAGGCGATGTCTCTCCGGGACGCCTGCAGCACCCGAGGGAAAGATGCCTCGCGGACTGCTATCGACCTGGGCTGGCAGATGCGAGGCCCAGGGGTGCATGTGGGCTGAGGCAGGACCCTGGGCCACAGAACATCTAGAAGGGCAGCGTGAAGGCCGAGAAGGAGCACTGGGGGGTGGGGGGGTGGCGAAGTGAGTGGTCTCACAGGAGCCAGGCAGGAGCGAGTCATGGGACCAGAGGCTTCGGGCTGGTCATGTGAGGACTATAAAGAGCGCATTCGATTTGGCAATTAGAGAGCGGCTGGGTCACTCTGCCGGAGGGGTTTCCATGGAGCGGCAGAGGCAGAGGGCTCCAGAGCGCCGGGAAGGCTGGGACAGAGGCATGTGGGTGAACTTCTCACTCAAGGAGCTTAGCCGGCCAGGGAAGGAGACACGGTTAGGGAGGAGGGAGGGCATGAGGATTTGTAATCTGTGGGGAGCTCCAGTGCATTTGTGGGGGATAGAGAAGAGGCCATTGGAGAAGGAGGTTGAAAGCACAGGGCTGCGGATGGAAGGGGAGAGGTGACAGTGTCGCCAGTGACCCAGAGATGTGGCTGTGGTGTTACGTGGCAGGTAGAGTGTAGTTCTTGCCTTTGGGAGTGATCTGGGGCTGAAGTCTGGTCCGTAGGAGGGAGGAGGCGGTGGGTATGAAAACAGAAGGGGCTCTGGGATGTGCGCGTGTGTCTGACTGGAGGCATCCAGACATCTCTCTAGGCCCAGGTCTTGGTGGAGTTTTGGAGCCTGGAGTGTTTTGTTGGTAGAAAGTTCAGGTTTTGTCATCACTTGAATGAAATGGGTTGTGTGAAATGATGTGTGTTTGTGTGTTGTGGGGTTTGTGTGTGTTTATGTTTGACTCTGTGGGTGTGTGTTTATATGTTTCTGTATGTGTCCATATAGGTCTATGTATGTTTGTATGTGTCTGAAGAGGGGCGCGTATCTATATGTTTGTGTGTGGATGTGTGTGTTGTGTGTCTGTGTATATGTCTGTACATGTATTTGTGTCTAGGTCTGTGTACGAGTGTGTATCTGTGTGGGTGTATCTGTGGGTCTGTAGGAGTGTGTCTGTGTGTATCTGTGTATCTCTTGTGTCTGTGTGGGTGTGTCTGTGTGTACTCTTGTGTGTGTATATTTGTGTGCTTGTGCGTGTGTTTCTCTGTGGGTGTGTCTGTATGTCTCTGTCTCCATGTGTGTTTGTGTGTGTCTGTGCGTGCTGGAGTGAGATCATGGAGCACGTGTGAGAGTTCAAAAGACCCTGAGTTATCATCTAGGCCAATATTATCCCGGTTGTGCAGAAGAAGGGGCCAGCCCCGGGGACACGGAGGAACTTACTCAAGGTCACGGAGAATACCAGACAGAATCAGCAGGCCCCTGGTCTTCAGGCGAACTGTGTAGGTCCAAAGGTCTCAGGGTAGGTTTGGCTGAGATCTTTTCAGAAGGGGAGGCCTCCAGAGGCTCTGTGGTTTGCTGGCATCACAGAGGCTGGCATTTTTCTCTCTCAGAACTTCCTTGGGTTACGTAAAAACATTGTCTCCCAGTCTGAACCTGGAGGCTCAGGCCCACACAGACCAAAGCGACCTGGGGCCTCATTCTTATTTGGCCTGGACCCTGGGAATCACCCATTCTCACTGGTGTCCCCAGAGCCCAGCCCTCTGTCCAGCACCCTGGCAGCTGAGGGCTGACACACTCTTGCCCACAGGCCTGGAAGGAGCTGGGTACTGGGAGCTTCCCCTGCAACGTTCATGCTTCAAGCTCCTTGGGGCCAGCCCTCTCCATGCAGCAAGCTGGAGCTGGATGCTGCTGCTGTTGCGGCTAAAATTTCATTTCCGCCTGGATGTTTCATTTTGCCATCTAATTGGGTGACAAATCAAGGTGATTTATAGGGAGCCAGCCCGCATTTAGTGTGACATTCTCATCCAAAATGTGAGCCCCCTCCTACACCACCCCCCTTGACTGCTCTGACCTCACTTGATGGCTATCCGTGGATTTGGAAATATGGCTGGTGGAAATCTGCCCCCCCCCCCCAATTCAGGTCATTTCCATTGACTCGGGCAAGAGCTGGTCTAAAAATCCTCAAGGCTGTTTCGTTTAGCAGGAATGCCCCTGCTGCAGTGGAAGCCAGCATGCACTTGGGATCCATACCTTCTTCCCTCAGAGCCAGCATTAGCTGATAGAAATATAATGGGAGCAGGACGCCTGGGTGTCTCAGTCAGTTAAGCATCTGCCTTCATCTCAGGTCATGATCCCAGGGTCGTGGGTCCGAGCCCCGTGTCGGGCTCCCTGCTCAGTGGGGAGCCTGCTTCTTCCTCTGCCTGCTACTCCCCCTGTGCTCTCACTCTCTCTCTGACAAATAAATAAAATCTTCAAAATAAAAGAAATATAATGGGAACTTCATATGTAATTTCAAATTTTCTAGTAACTGCATTTAAAAAGGTGAAAAGGAAGAGATAAAACAAGTGTTAACAATGTATTTTGTAAATATATCCAAAATCTTTATCATTTCAACATGTCTTAAATATAAAAAGTATTAATAAGATATTTAACCTTCTTTTTTGTACTGAGTCCTAGAAATCCAAGGTGTATTTTGCATATACAACCCTACTCAATTCTTCAGGGAGTCTCTATGGTGCTCCCAGCCACATGGAACCAGGTTGTCCTAGGTGGTTCTGAGCTGGGGGCTCTGGGCCTCAGTTTCCCCATATGTGAAGTAAGGATGATACTCCCTGTTCTTCAGCCTTCCCAGGGGTGTTTTCAGGGTCTCGCAAAGTCAGGTGCCCTGAGCATTCCCATTTCTAGAGCTCTTATTCTGAGAAAAGCTAAGGCAGAGTTACAAAATGGTAGACTGTGTTAAATATTTGCACTTAGAGAGTCAGTGTTTCCAACACCCCAGATAGCAACATCTGTCTGTGTACCCTTATGTGGAAATCAAAAGTCTAAATCTGAGGTAAATCTGAATGGGAGGCCCTGGCCAAGTGTCCCTCCTGCCACCCCTCTCCACTGGCTACTATGGTAGGCTCTTCATATCTAAAAAACAAATACAAATGTTCTTTGCAAACCGAGAAGTGTAGTACACAGGCTTGAAATGGGGCGGGGGTCGAGCTGGGGACCTCACATTTGGTAAGAAAGCACCAAGGAAGCTGAGGGTTTGATTTGGGTTGATATGAGGCCATGCAGGGCTCCACCCAGAACACTCTGGGGTTTCTGGGGTCCTCCAGCATGGGGACTAAGTGTGTATATGTAGGGAGGGAAGGTCCTCTCCTTGTCCCAGTAGCAAATTTCTAGGTAGTTGTGGCTCTTCTGTGCGTGCGCGCGCACACACACACACACACACACACACACACACACACACACAGTCGAGCTTGTAAGCTTTCTTCTCCTTTTTGCCTCATCGTGGCATGATTTATAGACTGTTGCTGCGTGCCGGTCATTTGCAGGGGGAGATGACCCTCTTGCCCAAGAATTACTCTAAGATTCAGGACAGAGAAGATGAATGAGTCCCTTCCCTGGGGATCATCTTGTCCCCGCTTCAATCTTTATTCGTAACAAGATAAAACTCAGTGCTATAGAAAGAAGAAGAGATCTGGAATAAAGTCTCCAGTTGAAGGCTTGGCCTACTAATGAATTTCTACTTTATGGCTCTTGGCTTCTCCATTCTGATACTGTGGCAGCTCCATGAGAACAGACGTCCTGCTTAGCACAGTGGCTGGCACAGAGCAGGAACCTCAATATTTGGAGATTAAACATTTGCATCTATAAAATGGGATGAATAATAACACCTGCCCTCGTCAGTTGTTCTGAGAACCAAATGAGGACCCGCCCCCAACACATAGCAACTTCCCCAGCCCTATCTATGCCTAATGGATATTAGAATATCTAAATAGATACTATTTAGAAACTTAAATTCAAAAGAACAGGGTAGCTGAAGAGACTGAGCCAAGTGGTTCAGGAGACTGAATCAAGGTCATGGAGCATGGTAATGGAGAGGTGGGCTAAGAATTGAGGTCTTAGACCAGTCTCGCCTTTCTCCTCTTACCTTTGAGATTACTAGCTTGCTGTGTGTGTGTGTGTGTGTGTGTGTGTGTGTGTGTGTGTGTATTGCGGGGCGGGGGGGTTCTTCTGATGTGAGACACATCAGGTACCTCGTTGGGCTTTTATCTCGAAATTACCCCTGGGCAATTGTAAAGCGTGTCTGCTTCCAGAATCAGCAAACTTTTGGGGGGTGCTTTCTGCAGGCGCTTGAGGAGGGGAGGGGAGGAAAAGCAAAGCTCTGATACCAGCCCTCAGACATGCATGGTCTGGGAGGAGGTCAGGGTGCTGTTTCAAAGCAGTGCTGAGAAGGGGAGTGGCACAGTGTACAGGAAAGAGTGAGGCCAGTAGTCAGAAGATCTGGGTGCCCCTCCCAGCTCTGCCGTGAATTCCAGTTGGTATTGGGCTAGTCACTTCCCCTCTCTGGGCCTGCGATCTCTCCTCTGGTAAGGTTGAAGTTGGATGCCAGATGATGTCTTCAGGCCCCTTGAGCATGACCTTGAGTTTAAGTGCAAGCAGCTCATCTAGCCTTTCGAGCTCGGAACACAGCTCCCTGCTTATTCTGCCAGAGGGAACACTGCTGTGTGCTAGACTGGCAGTCCGGAGCAGTGAATTTCTGCCCACCTTCCACGTGTACGCACCGCCCCCGAGCCTGTAACTTAGCATCAGTGAAGATGCTGAAGCCTGAGTTTGGCCGAAGGTAAGTTCAAAGGCTCCCCCGTGGCACTCTTCCTTCAACCTGAGAGCTGCGAGCTGCCCCCCCGCAGGTTGGTGTGGGGGAAGGCACTCCAGACTTAGGTTAGGAGACTGAAGCTAGAGGACCAGTTTTGGGGCTGGCCACCCTGACTTTCCCTCTCTGGGCTTCAGTTTGCCTTCCGCGAGACAATGCTGTTTGCTTCGACTATTTCAAAGGGCCCTTAGCATGGTGGCCTCCCATGTCACCCCACCCTTCAGTAAGGCAAGGTCAGACGGGGGTGGGAGGATTGGCCGGTGGCCACTTCTGTGGGCGACTTGTTTACCTCTATAAAAAATCAGGCTTTCTTAGTTGCCAGCGACAAGCAGAGACCACTCCTGATATAGTAGGTCTTGAGAGAACATCAAGTGATTCGTACATTCATTTGCCAAATGGACAAACAAACACAACTAAAGAAAAACAACCAAAGGAAACCCCACTGACTGAGTTCCTTTTCTACGCCAAGTACCATGAGCTTGACGTTGGTCTTCACGGGGCTGTCGTCTTCCATCTTTTAAGTCTTGGCATAGAGGTCAGCATCTCCAGAAGGGCTCCCACCTATGAAAGCCCTGAAAAGTAGGTGATAGGAGCCCCATTTTCAAGTGAGAAGCCTACAGGTCAGAGTACTCATTTAAAATCAAATCCAATCACGTCAGCGCCTTCCTGTCGCACCTCAAGTGAACCCACACACCTCCCCCCTCTCTCGCCATCGCTCCCTGCACTGCGCCCCTCGCTCAGGCTGGTCTGTGCACTGCAGCTGCCCCCCGCCTCTGCCAGAGCATCACGCACGCCAAGCTCTTTCCATCCTGTGACTCTGCGTGTGCTGATTCTCCCTCCTGGAAGGCTCTCCCCAGCCCCTCAGCTGGATGGCTCCTTCACAGCCTCAAGATTGCTGCTTAAATGCCAACTCCTCCGAGAGGCCCCTTAGGAGACTCCTAGGGGATCCCCTTCTGCCAGTTAGTCTTCATCGTGGCACCATTTGCATTCCTCATAATGCATTTCAGGATTGAAATTTCTTTTTTTAGTTACAGGCTTATTAATTTTTTGGGTTTTTTTTTTTTTTTTTGTCTGTTTTTCCCACTTGGCTGTAAGCCCCAGGAAGGCAGAGCCATGACCGTGTACTTACCTAGACGTCCCGCGTGGTTCACACGGTGCACGCGCGCATTTGAAGGGCCCCAGAGATGTAAAGACGACTGAGAAGAAGGTCCTTTCTTTCCAAGTTCTTGTGATCACATCATGAAGGGACACATAAAGAGATGGTCGCAACCGAGATGGGTCTTTCCTCTGGCAGATGGTGTGTGCGATGCCTGGTATCAGAAGACACAGCTGCTAACTCCGAAGGCATGGGACGCCGTGCTGTAGTCAGGGAAGTCTTCCCAGGGGAGGTGGTGTTTAGTAACACCTTGAAGACTAAGCAGGGCTTTACCAGGTCAAGGCTCTCCAGGACGGGGCATCGGTGCGAGTGAGGCCCAGGGGTGTTGCCAGCGAGCGAGGATGAGGCGTTGGGAGAAGGGTGCATGTCTTCCCGTGATGTATACTCACGTGCTCTTGGGCAAACTCCAGGAGATGAGGTGGAAGACGTGGCTTTCATTCCTTATCCTGTGAAGGCGAAACAATGGAGGTCAAAGAGGTGGAATCACTGGGTCAAAGTCTTGCAGAGAGTACGTCGCAGAGCTAGGATTAGATCCCAGGACTCCAGGCCTCGTTCTTTTATGGGTTAGGTTTCTGGTGAACTAATTGGGGCCTAATTCCAGAGAGTCTCAGTGTCTTTTGTACTGGAACATTCCTGGCTGGAATCCGCCCCACTGCCATCCCAGCGAGGGGGCCTGGGCAGAAATCCCGACGGTTGTGCCTTGAACTGTGATGACTCCCACGGGCGTCATTCATTCCTTCATTCTGTTCACAAATTCACCAGTATTCACTGAGCCAGACACTACGTTTGGCCCTAAGGATAGAAAGAAGAAAGACGAGGGAGATGAATGATAGATGACAGCAGTACGTTTGTTTGATATGCACTTTGAAAGTCCCAAGTCATGGAGGGTATGTAGACGTACCAGTTAGTGTCCAGTAAGGAGAAAGAAACTGCATGAGTTGTTGGTTTTTTGTTTTTTTTTTAAACAGAATGAAATTAAGAGAATTATTACCTTGGAATAATGAACTGTTAACCAGGTAACTTAAGGGACAGAAGAATAATGAATTGTTAACTAGGTAGCTTAAAAGAGAGAGAGGAAGAGAGCAAGTGCACAATACATTATCACAGGTCTAATGACTCTAGGAAGCCACCACCCCTAGGACTGGGGGAACCAGAAGATGTGGATTAATGGAAACTTAGAAGCTTGGGGAGGAGGGGGCCGTGCAGGGCTGACAGGGTACAATGAAGAGCGTTGTGAAACTGTTGGGTAGAACTAAAACCTGGATCCAACTGATGTTAGTGGATGGATTATGGCTGCAGGGGTGAGTGAGGAGCGAAGACGGGGGGAGGGTGGCAGGGAGAGGAAGTGGACGGGACGCCCTTAAGAAGTGAGCTGGCAGGTGCAATTTCTTCCCCGTCCTCGCTCCTTGCAGCCTCACCTCGTTCCCTCCAGCGGCCAGGCCTCACGGGGGGCTGGCGGGCAAAGCAAGAATCAAGTCTTCAGGGGCCAACATGAGGTGGAGTACGGAAGGGCAGGCTTGAAGCTGAGAGCCAGTCGTAGACAAGAATAGAGACCCGGAATCTCGAAGGGGCTAGCAGAGGCTTTCTGAAGGCGTGGCATCAGTTTCAGAGGGGAGCCTCAGTGCCGAAGGGCGTGAGTGGAACTGAGTCAGAGAGAGAGAGAATGGCAGGAGCCAGGGTACATGAGATGGGGCAGGGGGTGTGGACCAATGTTGGGCAGGGGAGGTTCCCACGCTGCCCTGCTCTGGGTCTCAAGCCTTGAAGGATCAGTCAGGATGGGGCTTTGCAGTGAGGACAGGGAAATGACTTAATTCTCACACTTGCCCAGTTTTATTTTCCCAATTGTCCCGTGAATAAGGCATTTTTGTCTCTGTTTCACAAATGAGGGAATTAAGACTCAGAGAAAATTTCCCTGCCAGTGCTGCACAACCCCAGGGGGAGCCATGGGTGGTGTCCCCTCTGGGAACGGCACAGCCTGACCTCGTGAGGGGTCTGGCCAGCATGGCCGGCTATGTGGCAGTCCTTATCTGAGGCCGTGCGGCTAGTGGGCAGGGTAGTTAGGACGAGTGTGGAGTCCTCTGACGCATCCAGGATCTCCTTTGTTTCTCTAGTGCTCTTGAGATTCTGTATAGGACATGCTGAAATTACACATACAGATCAGCCCTTCCAGGGAGCAGTATTTGGAAATCTCATCTCCACAAGCCCCATTTCTTTCGCCATTGTCTCCATCTTTGGGGATGCTTGCATCAAAGGGGCCGGTGTTGGCATCAGTAAAACTTCCCAGTAGCCGCAGGGTCACCCAAGTTTCCCAACCCCCAAATCTAGTGGGTGTCTGGAGCCAGAGGGTTGGCTGAGCCCCTTCTAGGGGGTGTGGGGTCAGGAAGACCACTACCTGGCGCTGGATCTTCAGGGCCAGCTCCTGATTTCTCAGCTTGTTTGGGAGTTTGCAAAATTCCGTCTTTGGTGCTTGTTGTAGCTAATTTCACACTTTGCTGTCACTTGTTATTAGGCGAGAAAAAATACAGGCCCGCTAGCAAATCCTCATTTAAGGAGAAATAAAAAACACATTGGCTCTGGCATCACTTAGGGAAAGAAGCAATTACTGAGTAGAGATTGCTGAGTGTAACTCATGACTTAGGGATCTGAGGATGGGATGGGGCTTAGGCCCCCCCCTGCATGGCGTGCCTTCCGGTGGTTTCTTTTGACCACATCCAGGTGATACCACACAGTGTTCTTTATGCATCATTCCAGGTAGGTGACATCTGAAAGAACATTATCCAGTCCTATGGCTAACCCATTGGTAATTCACTACAGAGCTCTCCTTATAATTTGGGAAATGTTTCCGCAGATCCCTGCTGGCCGTTGGCACATACTGAGCCGTCTACAAGGAGCTGCGGCAGCCTCGGGTCTGCAGGGGCACAGCGCCCTGGGGCTGAAGCGTCAGACGGCGCTGTCATAGGCTCAGGCTGCCCCTTCATTGGATGAGGCACTTACAAAGAGCTAAGGTGATGGTCTGATGTGATAAGTGTCCTAAGTTTAGAGCACTCTTCTGGGCTCCAGAGACACTGCAACTAATAAGGCACATTTGCTGCTCTCTTGGGGTCCCGTAATCTGGTTGGGGAGACAGGTCGTATATAGAAAAGGATCAATCACTGTGGAAGGCAGAAAAAATGCCGGTGAGAGACAGAGACATGAAGTCTCTCTGAACTGAGAAGGCCCATCTCGAACATCAGTCAGACTCCATCATTTTCAGAGGAGGAGACTGAGGGTCAGAGAGGGGCATGACTCGACCAGAATGAATGGCCAGTGCAGGGCAGAGCAGACTAGACTAAAATCGCCTGGTTCTGTTCTCTCCCATTTGCAGGGCGTGACAGTACACAGCTCGCTATGTTATACCAATTTATCTAAGTGTCGTCAACCACGTTTTGTACAGGCAGAATCCGTGGCTCAGGGAAGCTAGATGATTTGCCACATTGTCACAGCTGTCAAGCAGAGCAGGAGCTTGAACTCAGAGTCTGTTTAACTCCAGTGCCCATGCTTTTGCCTCCGTGTCTTGCTGATGGCTCCAGAGATCAAGGAGAGCCTCAAAGAGGAGGTGGTGCTTGTACTGGCCCTTTAAAGAGAGAAAAACAGCAGCCATGTGGCGTGGAGCAAAGGGAATGGCAGTGGCAGTCAAGCGTGGGGGAGTTGGGGACAATGGCCATGCTCTAGCGACTTGTAGGGAAACTGTCTTTAGCCTGGGGCTTTTGAACTCTTTCCGACAGAGTTGAGATGCTTTTTTTTTTTTTTTAAATGGCCACCTAACTAAATCATCATCCTAGATATGATCCTAGCCAAAAAGTTGAAAACATACCAAGTGGGGAGGGGAGAGCCTCCTTGAAACCCAGCATCTTATTAGAGGGATGGCCGCAAACCTACCAGTGAAATTTCACCCCTCTGCTTGACTCTCCATCTCCCTGTGCTCAACTGGTAGGCACTGGGGACATTTGGGGTGCTTGAAGATGGGGGTCATGGTAGACTAAGATTAATCTAGGAATTCTCTCCAAACCAGTGGTTCTCCAATGTGGCCATATTTTGGGATCCTATGGGGGTATTTAGAAAACACTGATGTTCAAGGGATTCACCCCCAGGGATTCAGGACTGGGATGCAGCCGAGGTGTCAGGTGATTTTAAAACACAGCCGAAGTAGTGGTTTTGAACTTGCTCATGCAAGTGACTTGGGCAGCTTTCTGTCTCGCTTGTACACGGAACTTGGCCTTCCTGAAACCTATCAGCCTCCACGTTTTTCATTTATTCATCAAAATTCAGCTGTGCAGTTCTTACCCTAAACCTAAGCACTGGGGATGTATGTAGTCAGTGATGTGCTAGTAAATATTTAACAAGTAGCTTTCTGGGAGGCCACAAAGTCCTGATTTGTAATGTTTTTCGATTTCCCTGTTGTAAATACCTCCCACCAAGACCGATTTCATGAAGTCATTGAACTTGGAAGAAACGCATGTCATTGGCTCTTGCAAACCAGTGTGAGCCGACTCTCACCCACTCCTGGGTAGAGCGATAACTGGCATTCACCCCTATGTACCTTAAGGAAGGTAGGCACAGCCTCGTTGGGAGAAGGCAGAGGTGTCCACAGTTAGCAGAAATCCCAAGTGAGGGGTGCTGGAGGGACACAAGTAAATTTAGCCTGGCAGGGTCAGGGACGCTGAGTTTCGATGAATGCTTAGTGGACCAGAGACAGACCTTAGAGATCCATTTCCTCAGTGGTCCACCCCCTGCCCCTTTGTTTTCCTCTAAATCCCCATGATGTCACTGACAGCATCTGACCAGGCTGAGCTAACTGGCATTTCACACCCAGAAGACATAATTCTACCCAAGAGGAGGGAAGTCACAATTTCCTCAGTCTGTGAGGCATTAGGTCAGTAATATGCATAATTCCATTACGTTTTCTAAAGTGGAGAGTTCGTGGGCCCCCAGTTTTTTGAACAACCGAACTGGCCCAAACCCTGTCGATAATGAGAAACTGAGGCCCGGAGCACTGGGGGTGCAGGGGTGCGGCAAGAAACCAGGCACCCCACCTCCCAGAGCTGCATTCTCACAGTTCCACCACCGGGCCCGCCTTAAAGATCAAACACCTCTCGGACAACATTTTATTAATATACTAATATGAGGAACACCAGTTCATTTGCTTCGAACAAAAGGTTCTGTGCAGAAAGGAAATCCAATCTCGCGTCTAAATTGCTCCTAATAAGCCCACAATTGGCAGCCCTAGTGACGATCCTCTCAGGCTATAATTGTGTGAAATATGGATGCATTCCATAACCAAGAGGAAAGACCAAATCTGCCCCCACAGGGTAGTGGTTAATAATCTCATTACGTTATTAAGGAAATTAGCAGAACTTCCTGCCTTGGTTGGCAGGGACTATCAGGTGAGGCTATTTTGTGGAATGCTGAGGGAAGCCAGCAGTGCGTTGACCGAAGAGTCCTTCCCTGCTGGGTTATCATCCCCTAGAGGCCAGACCCCGTGGGCTGGCTCTGAACACCACGTTTGTGGGCTGTGGCCAAGCGCAGGGGAGACCCTTCCTCCCCGCCGAGGAGGTGGTGGCCCACCAAGGGTCACTTTAGGAGAGCGTGTGTGTGTGCGTGTGTGCACGCGTGTGACACTGATGGCAGTATGGTCTCGGGGATCTGGAGTCAGTGATTCATTCAAGAGGCAGGGTGGTCTTGGAACATGCGGTGGGGAATCAGCAGCGCTGCACTCTGTCCTGGCTCTTCACGCCGAGGTGACCTTGTGTGAATCTTTTCCCCCTTCTCCCTGTCTTTTCTCATCAGGAAAGCAGAAGAGGGTTTGAATTCTCTGAACCTCTGAGGCTCCTTCCAGGCCCATCATTCTGGTCTTTGCAGTGGCCGCTTGCGATTCAGTTAATAGGGAAACGATATTTTTCCTCCATGCTGACAGCCAGCTTCATACCCGTGAGCTCATAAAGCACAGATGGATCTTTCTGTGATGGCAGCCAACCCCGGCTAACCATGTCGCGGAGAACCCATGTGGTTTAGAAGCTGCTTGAGTTGGAATCTAGGGGTTCCTACACTTGCTGACCTATAGTCTTTATCTCCCTACTCGTTTTACCAGAATGACTAGAAATTTGAGGTTAGGATTTGGGGTTGAGTTCCTTGTCTCTGAACTATCATTTTTGAACTGATAATTAAGTGAATACTATTATTCACGGTTCATTTATTTGCAAAATGATTATGTGTGTTTAATGTTTTGGGAGAGATCTTAGCATTCTGGCTATTTCTGCAGAAAATCCTCGAGGCAAGATGAATCACCCCCTCCTCAGTGTCCCCACAGCCCTTGGTTCAGGCATCTGATAGAACTCTCTCCTTTGCTTTGTTTTCTCCATGTCCATCCCCTCTAAGAAACTGTGAATCCTTCATGCAAGTACTGAGTCTTATTCATCTCAGGGTCCCCATTTTCACTGTGTCTGGCTCATAAATGTTTGTACAACCAAATTGAGTTGTTCTCCTTGTGGGAAAACAGAAGTAGCCAACTAACTTAAAATTTATCTTGGGTGCCTGTCGGTCTTTGACAGGACATTTTCCTCCAAGAGGTAATTGATTTCAACTTATGCTCGTGTCTCAGCCTTCTGCTCGAGTCCTGCTTTCTAAATCTACAATATCGGCTCTGAGGCCAAGCTCGGCGCTCCTTTCCATTTGCCTGATAAATGTTAAGGAAACAAGAAAGTACATGTTGTTCATCTCTCAGTTTGTAAGTTTCTGGACTATTTGGTATCTGTCAGGCCTGAGAGCAACCTGTCCTCGCCTTCTCTTTTTTGCAGATAAGGAAATAGAGCCTCTCAGAGGTCCTGATGTTTAGCTGGTCACATAGCTAGTGAGCAGCGGGTCTAGGATTTGAACCCAGGTCTGTCTGGCTCTTTTGGCCATATGCTGTTGCTTCTCTGGATGTCCAGATGTAACTTCAAGCTCAACGTACATCAAAGCCAACTCCCCACCTTCACCCTCAAACTAGTTCTTCTTCTCTCATCCCTGTTCATTCAGACACCAGGTCAAAACCTCAAAGCCTCTTGGGGCTGCTGGCTGTCCTTGCCAGCGCCTCTGTAGGTGTCCTCTTGGGCCCACTGCCGCTTTCCTAGGTTGGGGTGAATCACCAAACCCAGAGGTCTCCCACAAATATCTCTTCCTTGGTCCCCAGGTCTCCCACCTGTCTTTAGCTTGTCCAGCGTGCCACTGTCATACGAGTTTCTCTAAAATGTTACTTTGAAAATATTACTTTTGATTAAAGTCTTTGCAGGGAATCCTCTACCAGAATTGCGCCCAAACCCCTAGAATGAAGGGGAGGGGGGTGGAAAGTGCAATTTGAATCTCCATTAATGGGCCAGGGGTTTTCATTGTGCTATTCTTATTTAATCTTCAATACAAACATCTGCAGTAGGTCCTTTCATTTCACTGCTCAGTGAACTGAGTTACCTCTTTCAGGTCACATACCTTCCAGAAGGGACGGGTGTAGCATTGGGACCTAGGTGTGTCTACCATAACAGAGCACGTTCTTTCCACCTCCTATTCCTCCTTGGCCGAATCCTGAAGAGCCCCTTCCCAGCCTGAGCCAGCCCTCCCTTCCTGTGTTGCTCGCCGCGATACCACTCGGATGGCCCAGTTCCCTCTGTTGTGTAGGGACCTCTGTCACCCTTGTCATGCTATTCTTCTGTAATATCATCACCCCCCGCCTCCCCCCACCCCAGATGCCTGCCTTCTCCATTGGGTTATAACCTACATGTCTTTGATGCTGAACAATTCTCTTAACTCTCTGGGGCTTTCCTCTTCCTCCCTAAGCTCCAAGAAACCTCTCCCTGCCCTTCGACTTCTTACTGTCTCTACTCATTTTACCCTTAACTGGTGTTGCTCTGTTTAATCATCATGTCTTACTGCAAGAGAAAGGGCTCCAAATTCAGACAGACATGGGTTGTGTTTTAGGTCGGGTTCCCCATGAGCAGTCTCTGAGGTGAGAATTCCTGTCGGAGTGATTTGTTAAGAAGGGATCCCAGGAGAAACCAAGAAGGAAATGGGGGAGGCAGGACAGAGAGGGGGGAAGATGGGAGGTGGGGGAACAATGTGGGGCCAGTCCTGGCTGAGCCTGATCCTGCAGGGGACTGGAGGGAGTACACCTCCGAGCTTGTCCCCACTGTGGGCAGTGCTATGGGACCTCATGCTCCTGGCCATCATTGTCTAAGGGTCACTCCAGGGGCATTAATACCCAGACCCTCATAGCTGTCTGGGAGCAACAGCAAATGGACATAGTAACCCCAGGACAGGCCTCCAAGGGGAATAGCGGGGGAAGGTCATTAGAAGCAAGAAAACAACCACAACAGCTGGAGGAAAGGCACTCAGACATGATAAAGAGGGCTATGAGCAATCTGGGGGGAACGTGGACAGTGTCTGTACATTCGTTTGGCAAGTGTCTTAATCCTTCAGAGTCTCAGTTACTCCAGCTGGGAAATGGGTGGGATAAAGTAACTGCCATATCATAGTCACTCAATAAATGTTCATTGCCTTCCTTGGGAAGAGCCTCGTGCTTTATATGTTATGTGTACATTCTATACCATACAGTTATAGTCTAGTCTTAACTGTGCTATATTCTTTCTGTGCCGGGGTCTTCCTGTACACAAGCTCTCCCTCTCAATTCCCTTCTTGCCTTATGTACTCATGCTATCCTTTTTTGTTTTTATTTTTATTTATTTTTTCTGCTATCCTTTTGTTCTTTCTTTTTAGATCTTGCTTCAAATGCCACTTCCTCTAGGAAGTTTTCTTTGATTTCCGGGCTATGTCACATTCCTTCTTGCTTCCCTCAAAAATTTAGCATGCTGTCTTAGAACCTTGAATTGTTCTTTGTTTTTTTTTAAGCACTTATCGCTGTTTATTATTACAAATAAATTTCTATTATTTATTAAAAAAACAGGTGGCGATGAATGTTAACTAACATTATTGCGGTGATCATTTCAGAATATATACACATATCAAGTCCTTATGTTGTACGCCTTAAGCTAATACAACATTAGATCTCAATAAAACTGGAGAGAATAAATCAATTGATTCAAAAATTGAATCTCCTATTAGAAGTGATTGTCTTTTTGATCTCTTTATTACTGGAACCAAAGATTGATGGGACGAAGAGATGGTGAGTGAAGAAAGTACGCGTGAACACAAATGCTAAGCCTGCTGAAGGTAGACCAGAACCCGCTGGGTTGCTTCTTGGCCCTTTTATGTAGCAGGTGCCTGGTAAATGCTTTCTGGCTGGCTGGTAGGTGAAGTAAAGGACGCTGGTGGCATGGGATTCCCAGGCCTGCATCCCGGTCCAGGTTTATGATGGGTGCACTCTTGGTAGGCAAGTCAGAAGCTCCTCTGGGTCTCAGCTGCCCCACAGGGCAACTGACAATCTCTCAGGTCCTTCTTGGTGGTGCCAGGCCCTGGGTCCTGGCATGGATCATCTGGGAAGACCATACAGGAGCGGGTTGCAGAGGTGGAAGATTGTAGGATGGACTCCTGGCCACAGAGGGGTCCTCCTCTCTGAAGAACAGATGCATCAGGGCGCTGGGAGGCAGAGCCAGAGGCTGGGGTATGATCGGGATGGAGCCTGGGAGACACTGAGGGAGGAGGCAAGGATGAGCTGGCGTTGGCACCCGATCACCGAAGCATGGTGAGGCGCTCATGGGAGCAACAGGGTGGTTCAAAGGCTGTGTCTCACCTGACTCTTCTTTTTCCCTGATTCTGGCACAGGTGGCTCGGCCACTCCATGGCTATGCGACCGTGGGCAAGATGGCACATTATCTAGCTTCTCGACTGCCTTCATGTCCTCATCTGTAAAGTGAGGTCCATATAGCTGTAGGAATTAAAAGACTGAGTACCTGTCAAGTGCTTAGAATAATGCTTGGCATATGGTAAAACTTCAAGGAGTGTGAGCTGTTGCTGCCGGCGCGGATGTGTTTGCTAAAAAGGAAGGTGCCCTGGACAGACACACAACTCCCAGGTGTCTGATTGTGCAGTTTAGCATTCGTTGGACACTGCTTTGCGAGGTTCGCCACCTTGGCGTTGTGGGGAGGGGATGAGCTGTAAGTGTGGCAGACCTCGATCTGCATCCCAGTGGCAAAGGCCCTTAATCTCTCTGAGACTCTGGTTCTCATTTGGATAATGGGGGATTAGGACTCACCTTGGAGGATTACTTTGAGGCTTAAATATGTGTTTGTGAAGCACCTGTTTCTTAGAAGGCATGGTGTGAAACCCAGCGCCTTCTCTTCTCCAGCAGTACGGGGGGGGGGCACTTAGGAGAGTGGGCAGTGAGCACCTCTCCCAGGACATTGTTCTTGCAGATTTAAAGATCAATTTATACTGTGAGTAATAAACTTATGGAACTCATCGCCCTGGGACCTGGCAGGGGATGAATATGAATAGGCCAGGAAGGATTTAGGAAAATGGATGAGGGCTGGAACCTCGGTGAGTTATTTTAGCAGCATTTCCTAGAAAATGTGCATTTAGGAATACTAGTCATGCTGAGATGCTCTGTAGGCAAGAAAGAAAGGAAGGGAGGAAGCGAGGGAGGGAGGGAGGGAGGGAGGGAGGGAGGAAGGAAGGAAGGAAGGAAGGAAGGAAGGAAGGAAGGAAGGAAGAGCTTCTGTGGTTAAAAACCTTTGGAGGATGATGCTTACTATATTCCACTCCCACTAAGATCTTCACATTCACATTGGTTCAGGTGCTGATTCAGCCAATACGTGGAGTACCTATTGTATGCCAGGCATGGGTGTAGGTGCCAAACAGCAATGAAACACCAAAGATTCTTGCCCTTCTGGAGCTTATAATCGAGTGGGCAAGATAAACAGTAAGCAATGCACATGATAAATTCAGTTATATGGTGTGTTTGAAGGTACACATGCATTGAAAAGAAGAAGAAAGGTCAAACAGGTTAAGAGGGGGATTGCAAATGCTGGGGCTAGAAGGTTGGGATGTTCCACTGGGTGGTCAAGATGGCCTCCTCTAGCAGGTGCCATTTGAGCAAAGAAGCAAAGAAGGGGGCCGGGGAGCTAGGGGAGTTGACTGTCGGAATAAAGACCCGAGGCTGGAGTCTACGAAGCTAGTGCTCCCCAGGAAGGCCCCTGGGCCTGGAGATGGGGAGAGCAGAGAGAAGGAGGCAGTGCCGTCCTGGGGGGCTGTGCTGGCCACTGTGAGGGCTCTTATGTCGCTGCTGCAGACAGAGGAGTGATGGGACCTGACTTACTCAGTGTGGCGGTTCTCCCAAAAGCGACCACGGAAACTTTTTGGTTTCCTATAAAGCCTTTTACTATCTTTATAGAGATTATACCCCACTCCCTTCCTGTGGAGTTCAGATGCTTGTGAAGCTCAGTGTCGTGTTTCCCAAACCATTTGCCTCTGGAATCTCTCTGGCTCCTGGGGGACCTGCGAACATCTTGCTTCACCAGTATGCTGAAGCCTTTCTAGTGGAAGTGTGGCCTGTGGGCCTGCCACGTAGCACCACGTGGGGGCCGGTTAGAAATGCAGAGTGGCAGGCCCCACCTGGACCCCGTGTGGAGGCAGTAAAGCTCCTAGGCACAGGGAATTTCTGGAGTGCTGCTCCAGGGACGCATGTTGAGAGATGCTGGATTAGACAGAGGGTGTGTGTGTGTGTGTGTGTGTGTGGTTGTGTGTGTGCATGCACAGCAGGGTGTGTGTGGGGTCATGTGAAGAAGTTTGCAGTCGTTTATCTAGATCGTTTCCCAAGTTCGCACCTGCAGTGTAGACGGTCCAGGTGTTCCTGGAGCTCACCGAGATGGACTGTCCTCACATCCCTGCGTGCCTTTAATGACTCACCATGGCTCAAGGCCTTTATTAAAATCTTTCTGACACCTGTTCCGAAGAAGCCTCAGCCTCCTCTTAGATTAATGAGCCCCGTATGTTTATCACCCACATCTATATTCATACCGCCTGTCGCCAGTCCCCGAACGACTTTATCCTTCTGCTCTTAGCCTGTGTCTCCTTTCGCGTGTGGTACCCTGTGGGAAGACACGCAGATGCTGGGGACAGGGACGGTGCTTATGGAGGAGGTCAGCATTAGAGTCGATCCATGCTTTTCCTCTTCCCTCCACTCTTGTAAAGCTCAAAAACATCTCTTTCTCGTTTGGCAGCTGGCTGTAGTGGCAAGAACGCTCGTGTGTGCCTCGGGGCCGAATGGACTCGGTTTGCTTTGCCGTTTCATTATTTCCTAGTCGTGTCACTGTCAGTGAGCCAGCTAGGTCCTTAGAGCCGTGAAAGGGATGTACAGTCTCTGTCCCGTGGGGTGGCTGTAAAGACCGCACGCAAACCTCCTAGGGAAATCCCTTTGGGCTTTTTTTGTACTAGGGACCTTTGGATCATAGACGAGAGAGTCTGATGATAGAAACTGGTAGGCCTAACAGTTGCTGGGATGGTGTCCGTGTGTTTGATGGTGTGGGATGGAACAGAGTGAAATGGCTGGGCCCGGGAGTGGCACCTGATTCCTGGTCAGCTAGACAGAGGATGCTCCGGGCCTCCTGTCCAGTCGGTGTTATGCAGCAGCAACAGCCTGGCTGCCCCCACGCTGCCTCCTGGGGCCGGTGAGAGAGGCACGGTCTCTTCCCCGGGAGGAGAGGAAGAGCGGACACATGCAGGTGTCCACGGGCCGGCAGAGTGTCTCCTCCCCTCCCCTCCCCGGGCGAGGGCCTTGTGATCCTCAACGGAGGTGACGGCAGCCAAGGAGGTGCAGCGGCTACCATGAAGGATGCCTGGGCATTTGTTCTGAGCATGGGGTCATGTGTGTGCCCGGGTTTTCCTTATCGTTAGAAGCCAAACTAGAAAAGACAGGTACACAAAGGTCTGAAAACCAAGTGGTGAGAGTCAGCAGTGGTATGGAAACACCCAGTCCCCAGCCTGCTGTCACATTCAGTAGGGTTTCTCAACTTGGCACAGTTGACATTTGGGGCCAGAGGATTTGTGGTTCTGGGGTCCATGCTGTGCCTCATGCGACGTTCAGCAGCATCCCCAGCCTCTACCCGCCTGCTGCCAGTGGCGCAACCCCAGGGCGTCACAACCAACAATATCTTTGTACCTTGCCAAATGTCCCCTAGGACGAGATTGTTCCCAGTTGAGAACCACTGACATAGAGGGTGGCTCAGTCAATGGCCCCTGTCTTCTCAATCCAGAAACTAAGCAATATGCCACAGGAGTGGCTCATTAATTTTCACACCCAGCTTCTTCCTCCTGTTGCCTTGCAGGGAAATTGGCAGCAGGTAATGGCCGCAGGAACTCCAGGTGACCCTCCTCTGACTCGAAGATGGCCTCGGTGGCAGAGCCCAGACACAGCCCTGATCTTCTGCTGCTTTTCTGGCCCTGTATCTGGTCTCTAGAGTCCAAACACAGTCAGAACAGGTGCCAGCCTGGCTCACTGGGGCTCTTGCTGATTGAAAACTTTCCTGGGCATTTTTGGCTATTGGGAACATTCCATTTCACATTGATTTATTATTATATTTTTAAAGACACTGAGATTTAAGACTCATCCAGGAGACTGCTTGCCAAGACATAATTAGGAGAAAATGACAGAGGTAGTAAATATATAATTAACTCTTTTCTTAATGCCTTTTGCTGGCATTCTTAATCTGTCTGCACAGCCTGAGAAACTAGTTCTCTGGAATCTCCAAGCAACTAGAAACCAATTACCATCATGTTTGCACATTATGTTTTTGAATAACATGGCTACATGTTTATATGTAGGAAGTTAAGTGGGGAGTCACGAAGATAAACATGGGTGCATGTATATTCTCAGCTCCTAATTGACTTTTGATTGATTGGTTGGTTTACTCATTGGTTTATTAATTCAACAAAGATTTAGTGTGCACCTACTGTGTGCCAGGCACCATGCTATTTCCATCCTGCTAAAATCTGCTCCTAACTTTAAGATATTGAGTTCCAATATAAGTGCATAATGCATACGCTTGTGATGTCAGGGAGTTCTGTATATTTGCATACACACACACGTATATAATGAGGTTCAGAGAGGTCAAGTAACTTGCTGAAAGTCACATAGCTGTTAGATAATGAAATTGGCATTTGATCCGAGGTCTGTCTGGTTTTCATTACCCTGTGCAGTCTTCTTTCCAAGAGTCCTTCCCAAGGAGGTGACATTTGAGCTGAATCTTGAAAGGTAAATAGGAATTTACCAGGTAAACATGACAGGAAATCGCTCCAGCAAAGGCTGGCAGAGTGATGCTTCAGGAATTTCAAAAACTAAGTACAGAGTCAGTAGGTGCTCCAAGAGGAGTGGAGGAGACAAGCAGGGTGGGGTGCAGCTCAAGGAGAGTCTTTTCTGCCAGCCCCTCCCAGAACTCCCAGGAAAGTCTGGGTTGGGTCTGATGGGCTGTGAACCCCTCCCCCCAGGAGCTAAGAGAGCTCCCACTCGGAGCTGCAACCTCCAGCCCGGCCCAACAGTCCAAGTTACAAGGTGACCCCCAGTCCCATTAAGAACCCAGGCAGCACTTGATTTCACCCAGTAACTGTCTCCAGCCTTCTCTTGCCCAGGAAGCAGGGACCAGTTAATTGCAGGGTGATCGCCATGTTCTCGCGGAGCATTTAATGTAGCATGTAATTGCAGGGTAAATAAATACAGAGCTATTTCCAGCTCTCAGCCCCGTGCTGCAGCCTGGTGGTAATTATGGCTGGGGATTGGCTTGGTGCAATTTCTCAGCAATGGCTCCAGGCCTGAACTGGGTCATCCCTCAAGCAGGTCCTGTCTGCTCCCAGGAGAGCGAGGATGTTGATCTCTCCAAGCTTCCCATTCATGCAGGCACCTAAGGCCTTGATCTGCTGTCTTGGGCTCTCCAGTCCTCTTGGCCACACCTATGTCTCCGGGTCCCCCGGACTTCTGGTTGGCCCTAACTCTCCATAATAGTAGTGGTTAAGACGTCTGGGCTTGGAGTGAGACAGAACTGGGTTTGTATCAAGGTTCTGCCATTTACTGGCTTGGTGACCTTGGACAATTTGTTGCACCTCTCTGAGCCAAATTCTTCATCTGTAATGTGTAGATAAAAATAATATATATGTCATAAAATTGGGACGATTAAATGAGATAATGCATGTAAAATGGTGTGTATGTTGCTTGGTCTGGAGTAAGTGCAAAATGTTAGCTAATCCTTTCCCCTCCCCTCCCTTTCCTTCTCCTCTCTTTCCTCTCCCCTCCATTTCCCTCTCCTCCTACTCCCCTCTCCTATCCCCCTCCCTTCCCTCATTGTCCTCCTCTTCTCCCCTCTCCCCTCCCTTCCCTGCTACTTCTTTCCTGCTTTTCCTTCTTCCCTCTCACCCTCCTCCCTCCCTCCCTCCCTTCCCAGGGTAGTTGTGTATCAGAGGAAAGAACATACATTCTGGAGCACAATAGACCTGGGTTTGAGCCCCGGCTGCACCAACTGCTTGCTGTTGTGGCCTTCAAAAAGTTATTTAACTTCTCTGTGCCTCAATTTTCTCATCTGTTGGGTGGGAACGGGACGACCTCTTTACCAAGTTATTGTGAAGATCAAGGTAGACTGCAGCCCTAAAGGTTTTTCGTACACTGTAGCCAGGCAAGAATGCTCTTCCTGCTCAGCGTTTAAGCATGTGTCCCGGGGTGGGGGGTCCCCAGGAGGGAGACTGCCAGAGGAGACTCGCATGCAGTTGGTTTGTTAGAGGGTGCTCTTAGGTAACACCGTGGAAGGGGCACGCAGAGAGCGGGGTCGTGGCAGAGGAGACAGTGAACGGTCATGTCCTGTCCGTGGACACCTTGGCCGGGCGCTGTGGGGAGGTATGAAGAGGGAATGAGGCTTCTGAGGGGTCCCAATTTGGGGCAGGGAGTTCAGGCCTCCATACCTTCCTACCTCTAGGTGTTGGTGGTGGAGCACCCCGTGACGGGGGCACAATCTTGAGCAAGGCAGCTCGCCGCCGCTGAGACAAACCCCGAAGTGAGCTGGCAGCTGAGGGCTTCCTGTAGGCGGTGGCCCCAGCAGCTGAGGAAATATTTCCTTCCTTCCCAAAGTGGGACCTGGGGACACATCACTGCATCCATCACAGGCTACCACCTCATGGCCCCGGTTCTCAGAAAAGTGCCTCCACTCCCACTGTGGTCCCCAACTCCATATTGGCGAAGGCCCATCTTCTACCACTTTCCAGCCTCTCCTCTCTTCTGACCCACTGAGTCATTTCTGGATGTTCTGATCTCACCTGGGAAACCTCTCCACTCTGAAAGCTGACCTTGGTCACGTGGCAGGAATGGGTGAAGACCAGCCCTCAGCCGACGCCCTTCCTCCCTGCTCAGCCTTGCTTGAGCTGGGACTGTCCTTGGGCTCTTGTGTCCTGAAAATACGAGGCTGTATGGGTGGAGATGTGTCCTTCCATCCATCCCCCTCCTATCTGTCTCTGTGTTTGTGGATCTCACCTCCCATGCTTGTCCCTGTGTCCTTGGGTTTCGTGTCTCTGTTTTTTTATTATTAGTGTTTTCATGTTCTCTAACTTGGCTTCAAGCCCACACCCCTGGCTGCTGCTGTGTGAGAATCTCCGAGGCTCACCGTGCTGGGGCTCAGCTCAGAATCCCAGCAATACTAAGTGGCAGGGGCCTGGCTCTTCTGCATGCAGCAGATACGGACAGGGGCCTGATGGGCATGGGGGGGAAGCCACTGCCTTGGGACTACCAGCAGCTCTTCTGAGCAGAGCCCATTCGAATGGCACAGAGTTCCCCCAAGTTCCTCATTGTTGAGGGTGAGTAAGCAAGGATGGATGAGTCTAGAACGTGTGGTTTGGACCTTGTAAGTGAGGGGTTAGCCATTTATGTTATGTCACCTTGAGAAATGCACCCCCCCCCCAAGCAGCATTCACCAGCAGGGCCAGAACCCTTTGCTCTTTGCCATCAATAACCATGTCCCTCCCCTCTCCCCAAGGCAGGGTTTGTGGCATCGAAAAAGATGATGGTACCCAACCCCGATGCCAGAGTGACCCCAGGCCGGCCTGGCTCCCTCTTGGCACACTGCGGCCCGGGCGTGTGGCACGGGCACTGTCAGAGACTCAGCCCACTGTCCCAGCCCGCACCTTGCCACGCTTGCAGCTTGCTGTGGCCAGGGACTCTGTCAGGCATGGTTCCAAGCACCTCTAATCGTCACAGCAAACTTGTGAGTCAGAGGCTCTCCCTGTCCTCATTTTAAAGCTGAGGAAACTATAGCCTAGAGACAGGGCAGTGCTCCAGTCCCACAGCTGGTAAAAGGCAGGCTAGACCCCGTCCCAGGTGCTCGGGCCCCAGCCGCTGCCCTGGACTGACCTGCTTGCGCACTGAGAAGCTCGGGGCCACCTGCTCTGCGTGCCTCTCATCTGGTCTTGAGCTCCCCTCTGTCTGACTTTGCACCCACCCTTCTCTCTGCCTGTGTGCCTCTTTGAATTTGGCAGGCAGTGTGTGCTTCCTTGTCTGTCTCCAAGGGTTTCGTTCGTGTCCGTGTGTCTGTCTCTTCACCAATCCATCTGTTTCTGGACCTTCATGTTCCTCTTACCTCTTTTGCAATCTTACTATCACCCTTGGGTACTTGCAGCTTTAAAAAGAGCCCCGCTTTTTCTGGAATGTTCATGGTTAACATAAAAGAGATGGGGGTGGGGGGAGGAAAGTTTCCAGGTACTAGATTCTAGAAAGTTCTCTTTGAATTCTTCTCCTCCCTGTCCAAGAAGCCAGCCCAATTCCTGACTTCAATAGGGAACATCTTCCTGAGAATCTTGGAAACACTGGGGCAGAACCCAAGCAAGTGAGACCTTCAGCAGCTTTAGTCTAAGCAGCATTGGGTGGACGCATCCAGGAAACAGGCTGGCCAGCCCTGGTTAATGCTGACATTTTTTTTTTTAATAAGTACAATTATTAGTAACTGACAGTTTTTTTTAAAGAGTTTATTTATTTATTTGACAGAGAGAGAGACAGCCAGCGAGAGAGGAACACAAGCAGGGGGAATGGGAGAGGAAGAAGCAGGCTCCCAGTGGAAGAGCCTGACATGGGGCTCGATCCCAGAACTCCGGGATCATGCCCTGAGCCCAAGGCAGACGCTTAACGACTCAGCCACCCAGGTGCCCCTATGCTGACATGTTCATCCACTCAGCCCAGGGAAGATCTGGGCCCAGTGTGACCTCTGCCATGAACTCACACACCCCTGTGCCTGCCTGCCTCTTCCCCACTTCAGTATCTCAGGGGTGGGTACTAAGATATAGGGCACCAAGACTGCATCTCATGGACTCATAGACATGCCAGAATCATGGTTCAGACAAGATCGGGCGCATTCAGGGTGGTATGGCCGTAGACCAGGATCATGGTTCAAAATTTCCATGCCACACTGTGATGCGAAGGACTGGCAAGGCCAGCAAAGCCCACAGGCCAGGCAGGCAGCTACTGATGCTATGTTTCTATGGCCAGGAAGTCCCTCTGGCCCCAGATGGCTCTCCATCCTGTTCACAGAGATGCAGGAGTCCTGTAACAGGACTGGGCTTCCCCTTTCCTGGGAAGGATCAGTGTCACAAGGCTACTATTGGGATTGGGCAGACAAGGAAACTTATGTATACTCAGGTGTAATCCACTGACATCAGAGCCTCCCTTGAGCACCGATGCTGACGGGGCCAGAGGAACAAAGGCAAATAAGCAGGTATAGGTTGTAGGGAATTAGGGAAGGATGTCCCTTAGGGGAAGACCCCGAAGGAGAAGATCCTACAAACAAGTGCCACGGCTATAAGAGAAAGGGGAAACCATATCCTCGAGCCAAGTACAAGGCCTGCCTCATAGTAGGTGCTCAATAAATATTTGTTGAATGAACAAATAAATGAGTGCAAGAGCCGGGCATTGGAATTTTGTGCCCAGTTTTTTCATGTTTCTCTATTCTGGTGAATTCAAAATCATTTCCCGCTCCAAGGTTTTTTAATTTTCACTTTTATGAAGGGGGGAGCACCACCAGCCGGCCAGCCTGTATCAGCCTGTACCATTGCCACGATGTGGGCAGAGGTGTTTTGAAAGCAACAAATGCTGTGCAGACACAGTGAAGTTTCATTATTCACCACTTTCCCTCCAGCCACCCCTGGGGTCAGCCTCCTCTATCCATCATCAATATCTAATGCTTTTCAGCAATTACTCTGGGTTAATTGGCTCAGGCAGCGCAGTCCATAGGAAATGCCCCTGGTGGAACTGACAAGCCCTCTTCTCGGTGTGCGGAATCTCTCTCCGGATTAAGTGTGCCTAATGCCGCCGTTTGCGAGATGGGGGATAAAGACAGCAGGGCCAGAATGCAGCTGCACATCATTTGTATCAGAAATACCAGGGGCCAGCTGCCGGGCTGTAATGAAATTCCAGCAAGCCTTGTTGACATTCCAGAGGCATCGCCACGATGAGGTTAAATTATAAGTTGATGATGACAAGCAGACGCACAGGAAAATGTCAAAATTAGCATGACCGAGCTCAGGCACCCTCCTCCCTCCACCCTCTCTTTGGCATTGACACCTCTCTTTCCCCTGCCCAGTTTTGCCCCCAGGACCACATTTGTAAGGGCATCACAGCAAGAGCCTAAGTTTGTCGGGGGCCTCGGGTGTGTGTCTTCTTTACCCTTCTCCTCGGGCGGCCGGATAGAGGGAGAACAAACCGGCCTCCTGACGACTCAGTGACCTTGGATGTGTCACTGACCCTCTTGGAGCCTCTGTTTGCTCATCTGTCCGGGGAGGATAGTACTAGGTTCCTCCTGGAGCTGCTGAGGATTGGACAGGCTCACATGTGGGCATCTCCAGGTGTGGTGTTCAGCGCCACTGTCCTCCCCTTGCCCTGCCTCCTCCTTGGGCCCACCCTGGCTCCTCTGTCAGGAGACAGCGCTGGAAGGATGCCCTACAGATGAGGGAAAAGCTGGTGGGGCTTGTAGGAGGAGTCCATGCCAGGTGAGGACTGAGGGTGGGGACATGGCTCCCAGGTGTAGGGAGCCTCCTGGGGACTGGGGACCCATAGGTGTGATTCAAAATGTGGTTACATATAGCTGTGCCTGTTATGCCAGGCTGCCCAAATAAAGAGGAGGCATTTATAGTCTGAGACTGAATTAGACCAAGTCACACGCGTACCACTTACAAGAACTGTGCCTGAATGATACAGTTAAACTCACTCAACAGCTGTTTGAGAAGGGGCTTGAATCCCCTGTTTTAGAGATGATCCAAGAGGGCTCAACCAGTCGGAGGCACAGGGGAGTTAAAGGAGGTGGGAGTAAAGGTTGGCAGAGGGCCAAGGAGATTTCAAGTAGAGGTGGCCGTTGGATCGTTCCAGATTTGGGGGTGTAGAGAAGAATTTGGGGAACTCTTCCCTGAGGATGAAATGAGGAGTGAGAAGCCCAGGGAGCTAAGAATAGGGCCGTGGGGGGGGCATCTTCATTCAGTGAAGTGAGGGGAGATGAGGAGCCCGAGGGGAGACACTGAGCGGGAAGCCATCAGTGATGTGGAGACAGACCTCGAGAGAGTAGTGATGTGGGGCCCAAGCCAAAGCGATGGCGTGCATAGGAGAGCAGACTGTTGATGGGACCAGAGAGATGGGCCCACGGTCTCCTGCTGAGTCTGACGAAGTTTGGTGGGCTCATCTGGACCTCTTTCTATGCTTATGACCTTGATCCTACAGGAGCACGAGTTATTAAACCCAAAAACCTGGTGCATCAAAATGATTTTCGGGTTCTAGCCCCCTGAGTGAGTCCTGTCTGCATTTTTCCTTTTCTCTCCTTTGGCTTTTACTTTCTTAGAAAATAGATCAGGACTGAGATTTCTTAAAGAAAGTGGTTTAGATTCCAGAGACTGGTCTAGGACACAGGGTTGAAAGGAGAGGTGGAGAAGTTGGAGAAGAGTGAGCTATACTGCCCTGGAGGACGTCTCCCCTTGGGATCTCCCGCCTGGAGGTCACCCCCCCCCCATGTGAGCAGTGATCCCTGCTTTCATTCAGGCTTCCTGCTCCCCTGTCAGCCAAGGGCTTCCCAGCCAGGGAGGTCAAGGATCCAGAGTGGGGACAGGAGACAGTATCAGAGTTAGAATCCATACAACTGTTGTTAACTTATGGCATCAATGTATACATTCATTCATTCAGCCAGTATTCAGTGGGTGCCTCCCGTGTGCCGGGCACTGTTCTGAGCACTGAGAGCACAGCAATGAACAAGGCAGACCCAAATGCCTGCCCTCATGGAGTGTATGTTCTAGCAGGGAGAGATGGCCAGTGCCCAGAGCATGTAAGTGTGTTAGCCAGTACAATGAGGCAATGGTGATAAAGTGATCGGGGCTGCAGGGAGAAATGGGGAGACGAGGGAAGGCTTCATTGAGAAGGTGAACTTGGGGCAGGCTCGTAGGACGCAGGCACACAGGTGAACAGGTGGATGACTGGCAACCTGCAAAATCAGAACTTAGGCCGAAAAGGGGGCTTCAGAAGGGAGAGGAATCAGGAATCCCTGGGGGTCGAGGAAGGAGGACTTCCTGAGCAGTCTTTCAGGGCAGGGCTCTGTGGATGGTTGGACTCCAGTATTTCTGTCCTAGGGGCCCTCGATCCAAGTCAACTTCTAGAAAAAGAGAAACTGTCTGGGTTTGCCTGAGTCTCCTGCCCGCCTGCCAGCAAACACATCCTGATCCGTACTCCCACCGAGATGGCATGCCGCAGGAGATGCTCCCCAGGGGCAATCTGGCATGTGGATGGAGGTGGCGGGCAGGCAAAGACAGCTAAGGTTGCTCTCCTCTGCTCTACTCCCCTTTCCCCACCCCTCTGCTCCCCTCCCCTCCCCCCAGTGGCTTTGTTGTGAGACAAGGGAGCTCAGACATCATTCAGTCTGCCCCCTCACTTTGCAGCTAAGAGACTCAGGAATTGGGAATGAAGAGTGACTCAAGGTCACTCACCAAGGAAAGAGGAAGTTTGGGACTAGACTTGCAGGGCCCCTGACTCCCAGCCCAGAGTTCTCCCCACTTCCCAGGGAGCACAGGATGCCTGAGCAGTAAAGCATCTCATGGACTCTGCCCATTTTTCAGGTGGGGAAACTGAGGCCAGGGAGACATTGAGGCCATGGAGGGGAGCTCTTAGTAAAAGGCAGTGCCTATCTTTTCAGGAGATTCTGGGGAAAATCAGGCCTTTCCCTCTCCTGCACCAGATGGTAGGATGATGCTTGGAGAATGTTCCTTGGGTTAAGCAAATATTTAGCAATCTCTCGGGGAAGGAGAATGGGCCTGGCAAGGTGGTCCAGGGCAGCCAAGCAGGCCCGTTTTGGTGGCACGTGCTCCGTACGGAATGCCTGGAGGATCACGGCAATACCCTTTACCCAAAGGAGAGCCTATTTGCAATCTAGGCCAAACCCTATTTGCTTTAATAAGCCTGTGTGTAAACGCTGGGCCACGGCTCATGCCCCATGACGGCCTGGCTGGCTGAGCGAGCGGGACCGAGCCGTGGCTCTCTGTGTCTATATGTTCAGGAGGTCGTGTGATGCGAAGTCAAACACAGCCCGCAGTGGGGGGAGTGCCGGGGAGCTCCATTTGGTGCGAGCACAGTAATTGAAAGTTAAAGCACTCCCGCCTGTCCTCGCTCTAGAATCTGCATCCCTGTCTTCCTGGGCGGCGCAGAAAGGCATCTGGTCACCCCACGTGTGGGCCTGCTCCTGCCGTGAGCACCGGCTTGGCCATTCTGCCAGGACTCTTTAAGCATGGCTCTCCTCCCGTCCACCTGGCCCCCACCCCACTGAAGGGAGGACCCAAGGCCACGGCACAGTCCTTATGACTTGTCTAGCCAGTACCTGCCTCCCTCCCTGGGTCCTGGGTCCTTGGCATGTAGCATCTGCTTCTGATTTAACACGCTGGGACCCTCCTTTGGTAGCTTCCAGGCCGCGGGCTCCCACTCAGTCCTGAGTGCTGTGTGTTCTGCTTTAGTCCCTGCCTAGGAGCTCTCTGCTTCAAGCCCAGAACCGCCACTGGCCATGCCAGAGAGGGGAGGGCAGAGATTCCGGGCACCCTTCCCTCAGCATTCACGCGGGATTCCCTCTCTCGGGGGCTGAGCCGTGTCCAGGGCTGGCCCCAGCCATAACGCTGACGCTGGCCACTTGACCTGGGTTAGTTCTGTTGGACCGCCTCTCGCCAAGCTCAAGCCCTAATTCGCACAGGACACTGTTGACTCAGGGAGGGAAGAAGTTTCTCAAGGTTTGTCTGCATTCCCTTTTCCTTCGGCTCTAGCAGGCTGGGACCCTTTTGCTCTTTATGGTAATGGAATGTTATGATGCCTAGAGCTTTCCCTGCTTGCACGCTTACCTCTCATCAAAACTGAACTAGGCTCTGTTCTTACGCATCAGCGGTGAAGCAGGAGCTAGTCTTGGGAACTCCTCCTGAGAAGGTGTGGACTCATCACAGACGTGTAATTGAACTTCTTACTGCCTTTGCTTGAGGGAGTGGAAGGTGCACAATTTCAGATAGTGAAAGAGATTTTTTTCAGGAAGGGGCACACTGTCTCACTGGGAACCACAAGGGCCAGACCGGTCCTACGCGAAGGTCTCAGATGGTATTATTCTGAGCCTGGAGATCAGCTGAGCTCTGGACAGTATCCGTCTTTGCTTGTTTTGTTTTTAAAGCATGAAAAATTGCCCTTCTTGGATTTAAGCCCATAAAACCCGAACTCACTGCGTGTATTCTTCCCTCCTCCCTGCTGGGTTGCTGCGGTGTATTAGGGCAATGAACCCACCATCTAGTGAATATTGATCCCTGGCTATATGTCAAGTTGTTGGTTGGTACCTGTGGGGGATTCAGGTGTGGATAAGGCATGGCTCTCTGCCCTCTTAGGCCACAACTGGTAAATAAGGGGTAAAATGCTGCTGCTGATAACGTTAGGTTAACATGTGTGAAAGTGTAGTTTGGCGCTCGTAGTTTCCGGCATTACTCGAGTTTGCTGAGCTCAGTTTCCTCACCTGTAACCTCCCCATGAGGTTATGAGGCTCCCATGAGCTGAGGGTTGTGAAAACATTTGGCAACAGGAAGTGCCATGAGCCTGGTTGTTACTGTCACCTTTGATGTCTTTCTCAGTCTCAGGGCAGAATTATTACGCATGTCAAGGGGTTCCCAGCTCCCATTTACATGGAGATGGACTCCAGCCCCTTCCTCCTCTCCCAGCTAAACCCTGGAAGCGGGTCTTCTAGATCCTCAGCAAGGGCTGCAACTGAAAGCCCAGGTTTGAGTCCCAGCTCTCTGCTGGGCTACCAAAACCCCTTCATCTCTTTGGATTATGACTTCCTCATAATACAGATGAGATAGGTAGATTCCTAGAAAACTTCCTAATTCTCCATGTCTGTGTGTCCTCACCTCCAGGTAGGCATGCCCCCCCCCCTTGCATTTCTGGAGAGTTCATTCCAGCCAATGTAGTCCTGTGCTTCCTCCTTATTTCTCTTATCGCCCAGAGGGATTTTAATTATACATGGGAATGGCAGGGCGGGGATAGGGATGGACCGAACTGCCATGTGTGTGAAATGCACCCCTTGAAGCCGGTGAACTTGCCAGGGCTCTGCCCCAGCTGCTCAGGCCTCCTGAAGCTTGCGGCAGAGGCCAGGCTCAGGGATAGAGGTTTCTCGGCTCTGCTCGTCGTTTAGCTTGTTCAGCCCAAGTAGGCTGCTGCATCCACAAGCCAGGAAACAAAGGTGGGAGGAGTGGGGGTGCCGATGGCACAGCGGGCTTGGAGCCCCCTCCCCCCCCCCGCCCATCTTTGGTTCTGGGCTCAGCCAGCCTCTGGGGCCAGAGGGCTGGATGCCACTGTGTGCCCTCTGATTGGCATGCACACTGCACAGGCGTCCTGGAGGGAAACATAAAGGAGAGGGAGTGGAGGGGCCAGACCGAGGGAGAAACACAACTCCGTGTGCTCAAGCTTGGCTTCTCAGACTTGATGGACAGTCAGTGAACCAGGGGGAGGCTGGCAACGTCCTTTGGGGGACTCAGGGTGAGTGACTCTGCTGTCAGCACCAGTAACTTACGATTCTTGGGTTTGTTCTGAGCATCACTCTGTCCTGTGAGGGGGGTGGGGGGTGTCTCAGGCCCTCCCCTTTAACCAAGATGCCCCCTGGTGTCATGGAAAGAAGCCATTCAGAGCCAGGGGCCCGGGGCTGCTTTCCTGGCTGGCTGTGCATTTGCTCCCCGTATGTAACTTTAGGAGAGCTGCATAGCCTCAGAGAGTACTTCAAGCTCTTTACCAGTACTCCTGGTGGGACCTCCTTGGGTCTGTCTTCAGGGGTTGGCTTCCAGGGCTGACTATCGGTTGGGCTCCTCCACCAGGAGCTGCCAGACTTCCTTCCCTGCTTAGCGTGGTCCCCACCGGCCAACCGTGATGCCCGTGCCACTTTTGCTGTTGAACTTGCCGTGCCTGTTGCTGGGGGCTCAGCTCCACAGGGGGCGGCGTGCTCCACGTCCCGGATCCAGCCTGTCTCTGGGATGTGTTCGAACCACAGCATCCATCTGAGCAGAGACTTCACAGAGCCGGGGCCCGAAGAGGACGAAACCACTCGGAATGTCCGAGTGGGGAGCTGCTGTGGTGTCCAGAATGAGTCCAGGCATCCGTCTGCCCCAGTGAGTCTCAATTTTGGGTGACTTTGCCACCCAGGGGACATTTGACAATGCCTGGGGATAAGTTTGGGTTGTCATAACAGGAGGTGCTAGTGTCATCCAGGGAGTAGAGTCCGGGGATGCCGCGACCCAAAGGACAGCTCCCACAACGAAGAATTCACCAGCCCCAACTGTTAGCAGGGCTGAGGTTGAGAAACGCTGATGAGGCCGGAGAACTGCTCAGGAAACGGGCACGTGGGGAGAGACAGGACTTTGGAGGTGCCGACAGCTGTGTGATGCAGGGAACTTGGGCCCCCGGTCACCGGTGGGGCTTGCCCTTCCCTCCACAGCCCAGTGCAGGAAGATGCCAATCCGTGGTGCAGTGCGGCTGATGCCCTGGGTGGCTCGTCCCTTCCCCTGGGCATTCCTCCTTGCCCTGGCTGCCAATGGCACCCCGCAGCAAACACCAGAGACTCTCCAACCCTCTGCTGGGGGCGTCCTCTCTGCCCACCAGCAGGACAGGTCAGAAGTGCCCCGGAGCTCACACCACTCCCCCGACCCCTCCAGGGGGAAGGCATCAGCCACTGATGGTAAGAGCTGGGGGATAAATCCCCCCACATGTTCTGCACTGTTTCCCAGAGATGCTAGTGGGACCGAGCCTCAGTTGTCCCCAGGGGTCATGGGCTCGTTAACGCACCCTCTGCTGCACCTTCCTTTCCGTCGTCCTCACTTCCCAGTTTTTTCTGCTGATGCTTCTTAGGACCAGCCCGCAAATCGACTCTTTCATTCCTGCGTGAGAGTTGTTTTCTGGGGTCCGCGACCTGCGACAAGCAGCCCTCTCTGTTGACTCATTGGCACGCTTGCTCATCTCCTTACGTTTGGTCAGCCCACAACACTTCTTAACAGCACTGACTGTGAGCTGGGAACTGAGCACCCGCACCCGCTTATAAATGGGGAAACCGAGGGTGCAAGACACACATACGCTTGTTCAGAGTCTCTCAACAGTGAGCAACCAAAACTAGAGCATAAAGTCCAAACTCCTAAATGTATTTTATGACTGTTCTACCTAAGTTATCCCTCAACTGGCCACGCTCAGAATCACCTGGAGGGCTTTGTATAAACACAGATGTCTGAGCCCCATTCCAGAGTGCGTCATCGTCCCTGTGAGTGGGGCCCTGGCATTTGTATTTTTAAAAGGCCCTATAAAGCCCACGTGCACACAGATGGGGGAATCTCTGTGCCCCCCCCCCCAACACACACAGTGCCTAACTCAGGAGCACTGGCTTCAGGATGAAGACCGGGAGAGGTAGGAAGCCCCCCTATAACTGGGGCTGAAGCTCAAGGCTGACCTCAGGGCATCACCTACATGCACCCCTAGCCCCCGAGGGAAGTTGGCGCCCCGTGGGACAAGGCCAGCTCCCCAGCATCGATTTAACATCCTTACAGAATCACGTTGCCAGATTTCACCTAGACAGGCTGTCCTGTGGTTTTCACGGCTTGTTTTACAGTTGGGGTTTCCTGCCCTGCCATATGGCGAGCCCTTGGAAGGCAGAGCGCTAATGGGGCTGCATGCCGGCAGACGGGCGCTTCCTGGCACACAAGTCCGAGGGCGCCGAAGCCCCCAACTCTGCTCTCACCTCTGCCTGCCCCCTGGAAGGGTTAGAGGTTGAGGGATTTCAGGCTAAATATAGAGGCGGACCATTAAGAAACAGCATCCCCTGCCCCTCCCCAGTCTCTCCGGGCTTTCCATGTGATGGTTTAATTGCTCTGACAATCTGTTCCATTTCTCCCTTGCAGTGTACGGGAAGCGGCAGCCACAGTCTGTGGTGAGAGGCCGTTCTGGAGATGGGAGCAGCTTTTTAGAGGAGGAAAGAGGCTTCTTCGGGTCTCAGAACTCAGTGTGCTCGGGGTTTACTTTCAGAGGTCTCTGCGGGGTCTCTGCATCCCCCCCCCCCCCCCCCCCCGCCCCGTGTGGTTTCGAGCTGGCTCCAGAACCCAGTGGCCCCTGCTGGTACTGAACAGCATGGCAGGAATGGCATCGGGCTTGAGGTCAGGCAGACCTAGAGCTGAATTCTGGCTCTGCCGCTGACAGGCTTGGGGCTTGTGAAGAAGTCATTTAACTTTCAGAAAATGAAATGACTGGAAAGTCCACCTACTTGTGCAGGGTGGGTGTGAGGCTGAAGGGAGGGGACATGAGTGGATGGCACACAGGGGGACCGGCCATGCAGTAGGTCCTCAGTACAATGGCTACTGCCAAGAGTTCCTGGGCTTATTTACTATGGGGCCTTGCTTTTCACATCTGTAAAATGGATATATTAACAGTATCTAACTTCTAGGACTGGCTGCGTGGTCTTCACGGCCCAGGGCAAAATGGAAATGTGAGGCCCTTCAGAAATGAGGAATTTCAGAACAGTGACGGCAGAGCATTAAGCCAAGAGTGGGGTGCTTCTGAGCCCAGGGCCCCGGATGACGACCTACACCATTTACTGTAAAAGGTTGGGGTACACAGCCCCTGCACCCGGCTGCGGTCAGCCACAGCAACAAACCCTGCATTCTCCATGACACCTCGAGACTGTCCGGACACAGTGACACTCCACCTGACAAGCTCTGGGGCCCACTCAGGGCCGTCACTCAATGGGAACACTTGATGCCATTTCTTTCGCTATTTATTTCAAGATTTCAGAGGCAACAGAAATGCCCAGGCAGCAGGGACTTATTTGGCCGTTGGGGGTGGGAGCGGTCGGATGCGACACTCAGCATTTTTTTTTTTCTATTTCAGAAACTGAAATGTACCCCCCCACCAAAAAAAAAAATAATAATAATGCATTAAGAGGTGTATTTGGGTAAATGGTCCATAGTCGATTTTCCCCCAGAAAGGGTGAAGGAGCAGGTTGGGTAGACCTCTCTTTTTGGACAGAAGCTAGAGGGCAGGAAACTTTGTACGGGGTCACTGTGAGCACCTCCAGCTGCATTCGTGCCATTGGAATCATTAATTTGATAGAGTGGTGACAAAAAAAAAAAAAAGGTCATGGGGCAGAGTTAGTAGGACAATGTATGTAAAGTGCTTATGACAGTGACGTGTTTATTACCCCCGCTAAGTAAGCGTGAGCTACATTGTGGGAGCAGCTAGACACACACCGCGGGGAGAAGGAAATAGATTGCAGTCAGATTTGATAAACTTCAGGCTGCAGAGCTGGAACTTTGTACGGTGACAGTGGGGGTACTGAAGACGTTTGGGCCGTTGCAAAGCTGTGTCTGAGAGTCCTCATCAGCGCCTTGTGGGGGGAACTGAAGGGGGAAGCAGCTTGCATACGAGTGTCCAGGCAGAGAAAACAATGTGAAACACTCAAGAAACATCACTGCTGAGTGATCAGAGGGGGATGCCATTCAGCCAAATAGGAGATTCGGTGGTGGGGTGAGTTGCTTTGGGCCACAGAGCATCTGAGGCGGCAGTGGGACACTGTGGCGTGATGCAAGACAGGCCTTTGGAAGTTGGGGAACAGGGTCCACCTTAGGCTCAGAGGAAGACTTGGTGGGGGTGGGGGCTCTCATGGAGACCCACGTGGAAATGGCTGATGTACCAGAATAGATGAAATTATCAGTGTAGAGCACATTTCCAGATTGCAGGAACTAGGGATAAAATAGGACCGGAAATCAACTCTGCACGAAATTAGCAAGTGAAGCCGGGAGCTTTGAACTGATCTAAGAAAAGAAGGAGGAGCTGAGAAAGTGCCATTCCTGCAGGGGAAGATCCCGAGCTTCTATGACCCTTAGTTTCCTCATCTGTAAAATGGGCACAGTATCATTCATTGATGAAGAGATAAAATGGGGAAATGTGTGTAAACTGTTTCTCCTATTGAGTCAAGGTTAAGGAGCAACACAATTTAGTCCCCTTCCCACTTTAGCTTCTGATTCTTGGATCTTTTTAGGGAGTTTACATTCTATTTTTATTACTGGGTTTTATGATGGTTTAGGTATGTTTATTTTCAGAGTGATTTTGGTATTACATGAGCTACTTTACATACATATCTCCTTGAATCCTCACAAGTTTCTTCCCGGAATATCAGTATTCCCACTTTATGGATAGGGTGCTCAGAGCGGTTAGGTCATTTACCCAAGGTCACACAGCTACAAAGTGTCATGATGGGATTCCAGTCCAGGGCTGCCTCATTCCAGGGCCCACGCGATCTGGATTGCTGGGTGAGAGCAGGATAGAGAGGACAAACAACTTGCAAGAACTGGTCCTCCAAAGCTTGGCTCTTCTCCAGTCCACCTGCTAACAATACCATCTGCACGGGTATGCAGATGGAGACCAGAGAGCACCTTGTTCTACAGAATTGTTCATCGTAGGTAATTGGCTATTCTCATGTCACCAAAGTGCCTTGAACAATGGCCACTCCCAGGGGCTGGGGCTCTCCTCCTCTCTACAAAGCCTGGGAGGTGAGAGACTGGCAGACTTGGTATCTCAGCAGCAATGGGGGAGGTGGGGAACAGCAGGCGAGTGGCCTGAGCTGGGAGTAGGGAAGCTGAGCTCTGTCCCTCCACACTTCCCACTCCCCCTGGGCTGGTCACTCCCCTGTTAAAGAAAGGAAGGTGCCCCAGGGGCTTTCCCGTGATTCTCCAGGCCTCCTTCTGCTTTCTCGGGTGGCAGTTGGTGGGAGGCAATACCATGAGAAACAGGAGAGGGAAGTGGTAAAGGGCACGGACTCTAGAACCAGCCTGCCTGGGAACGAATCCAGGTTTGCCACTTCCAAGCTGTGGGACCTTGCATGTGTCACTTAGCCTTTCTGTGTCCTCTTTAAAATGAGAATAAGAATAGTACCTATCTTATAGATAAGTGAACCAGCACAGCTGGCTATTCATCATCACGATTATTATTGTTTGTTGTCGCCGTGGTCGTTGTTGTATTGGAGGCTTGACCAGCCTGAAAAGATGCCACTTCTTCCATGAAGTTCTGTCTGTCTCTATGCCTCCTGGATTGTACCCACCTTTTCGTGCTTGGCCTCGCATCACAGCTATTTAGGTGGCTGGCTTATCTCCCTGCGAGGCTGGAAGCTCTGGGAGGCAGGGATGGCGTGGTGCTCCATGTCTCATATGTGTGAAAACTCCACAGTGGCCGTGAACTTTAGGGTCAGAAGTATTTGGTGTGAATCTGCCATTTACTGTGTGATCTGAGGCAAGTTGCTCAGCCTCTCTGAGCCTTGGTTCTCCCATTCATGAAGTGGCCTATGAGTTAGTACAGGGGCATGATAGGCACTCGATAAATGCCACCTCCCTTCCTTTCCTCTTTTTCATTTTTCACTTGTGGATAATGATGTTCATTTTGAGTGGGGCAAGGGGAGTGGAACTCAGAGGCTCCTGGAAAGCTGGGTTCCCTCAGTACCCACCCAAGCACCAGTGTAGGGATGAGATCCATCAGCATATAGTCCCTTTAGCCAAGGAACCCAAGCTGCTCTGTTGGCAGTCAGGTGCAGGTGATCACAGAAGGTCAGAGCTGGAGTGGGTTGTAGAAACATCTACTCCACTGTGGCTGCTTGGTTTCATCCGACATGTTCACTCCAGCCAGTTGGTGGTGGTTGCCAGGGGCAGCATTCTGGGGCTTCATCTGGGTGCAGAGAGCTCAGTGATCAATTAGTAATGGCTGCCACAGGCACAGCACCAAGAAGTTGGGGCTTGAGTGCTCTATAATTTTCTCTTCTGAGTTTATCTCACTGCTTCTTCTTACAAGGAAGGAGACTGAACCTCAAAGAAAATAAATGATTTAGTCCTAGTCACCCAGCTATTGACTGACAGAAAGCATCCCAGCCCCAGATTTTCTGATGCCAAATTTAGTGATCTTTCCATTAACTCAGCTGTTACTTATAAAACGCTTCACTGATGTAATAACGTCTTATTGTCTTTTTCTCTTGGCCTCTGCTTGCCTGAAAGTTGGTCACGTGCAGTCCTCCTGATTGGTTCCACAAACCAGAGACCCATATTTGTGAAACCCTCAGAACTCCCACTATCGGTATATTCCGAGTTTCCTATTTCCATGCAAACACTGACAAATGATAACAATGACAATGATGTTACAGAACACATATTACATATGATATACGTAACATATATTCTAGGATGTATACTCCTTAGAATACGTAAGACATATAATGTACAGATATGTGTTCTATATAGTATATGTAATATATCTTCTCTATATACCGTGCTTGTATATCACATATGTTGTGCACAATGTAACAGTAACCTAATTTAGTGCCCATCATGTATTAAGTCCAAGGGCATGACTAACCTGCCTGCTGCTCAGCTCCACTCCATGCATATTTAAGGCACTTCCCCTCTCTGGGCTTCAGTTTTCTCATCTGAATAATGAAAATACAAGAACAGATGCTTCCTCTCCATCCTGACATTTTCCTCTCTGTGCTTCGTATTGTCAGCACCTACTCTGTGCCCAGAAATGGGGAAATGGCATAGGACAGATAGGAAAATGTGAATCCCCAGCTCCTTGCTCTTAAGGTACCCAACCAGACACTGCACCCTAAATGCACCCAGAAAACAGGAGCGGGATGGACCAGAAATGAGATAGGAAGACAGCGAGGTGTGGAAGGGGGCTAGTGCAAGTGTGGGGGGCCGCAGAGGTTTGGCGGCAACCCAGGATTGAAGCCTGACTCCTGCACTTCTGAGCTAGGCCTCTTGGACCGGTCCTCACTGATCCCCTCTCTAGGCTCGGCATTCTTAACTGTAACGCTGAGTTTTTATTATAGATGTTGCAGGAGACCTGGGGGGCGGGGTGTGGAGAGGGCACAGAGGTGCAGTCTCAGTGATTGGTGCAGTCCCTGCCACCGAAGTCCAGACATGGCAAGGAGTGAAATGGAAAAACCTTTGGGGAGGGAGGGGAGCTGTAGTGGAGGAAGCCTTCCTGTAGGAGGTGGCTTAAGGTCAGCCTCCAGGAATATATTAGTGTGGGGCGAGGGATATGAAATGACACTAGTCATTTTTTACCCCCAGTTGTTCCCTCCTCTTTGGTCCCTATCCGTGCCTCTTTGGAATGGAGCATGAATATTAAGCACATTTTCCATACACTTTGAAGACAGAGTGCTAGCAGTGCCCCAGTGGATTTCTTTCATATTTAAAGAGCATCCTGTTGATTTGGGAGGGGAGGCAGCTGCGTCCCAGTCATTCTCCCTCAGTAGCCCTCAGTACAAGCTGACACGAGCACTTCATTCCTGACTCCAAGTGATAACAGAGGAGATGCCCCATGCTCTGCACACCCTGCAAAACGTGTGCAGTTGACAAGGCGTTAGGAAAACTGTAGAATTCACTGCAGCTCTGGGATGAGGAACAGACTGAGCTAGCTCTTCTTTCTCCTGGAACATCTGCCCTCCCCATACATCCTTCCATTTGGTCATTCATTTGTTGGTATTTGAGATTCAACTGTGTACCAGGCACTACACTCCTTCAGGACTCTACGTGGATGTAGCCTCCCCCAGGCAGCCTTCCTTGATATCCACCCCCAACTCTGCTGGGCTCCAAGCCCCTCCCCTGTGTTTCCAAAGCACTCTGTTACATATCTCACCTTGTTCTGTTTCTGTGCCTTCCTCCTCATTTGACTGTGGGATCCTTGCCCTCTTTTGCTAGCAAACAGTAGATGCTCAATAGCTATTTGAGAAGCTTACAGAACTGGCCTCGGTTTCCTGAGTTGGCTTCTCATGGGCCGATTCTGACTGCTTTCCAAATGGGGAGGCTGGAAGGCGCATGTGGGGAGAGGCATTAGACTCTGAGGTTCACGATGCTTCCCTGGATGAAGGGACAGCAGGGGGCTACCTGGCTCCCTTAGGTTGAGGCCTTTCCTCCCTCCCTAGTACGTCCCTCAGTCTATCCAGTAAGACCAGGAAGGTGGGCTTTTTGAAATTCCGCCCTGCTTGAGCAATCATCACCTGAGCAGGCAATTATGCAAACCACCCCGCAATCTTCTCAGAACAGCAAGCCTGCTCCAGAGGAGAAATGCAAACAGTAAACACCCATTTGGCTGCCTCTCTGAGGACAGGACAATGCAGGCACCTTGCTTGCACAGCCCCCATTACAATGCAGCTCAGCTTTAGCCAGGTGGTGGCGGAGGGCGGAATTTCCCATCATGCTCTCCCAGTTCCGGAACACCAGCCGGGATGTGCCCCCTGCTCTATTCTGGCCTCGGCTGCTGACTGCTGACTGCATCCGCCCGCCAGGGGAGCCGCCGTCTGCCCGCCTGACATCTCTGCGGGTCCCACAAATTGCCGAGGTGCAGCCCACCTTTGCCCAGAGCAAGTAAGAGCATCCTGGTCTTGCACTCCCACTTTTCACATGGTCCTCCTTCCGTTCCTTGCCCTGTCCTTTCTCTTCCCGGAGTCATGACCTGGCCTTGGGTTTTGATCACCTCGCACATCTCTGTAACCCAGCGCGTCTCTCAGCCCTGGTGTTGACAGCCTTCACTCTCACGTCCCTGTAGCCGCCTGTGTTATGTACCTCATTCAGGCGTCCAGCACACAGCGTTTATGTCCTGGTAGAGCGGAGACAAGAGCGGTGTGGCTGGCACAGAGCTGGGGTGGGACAGGCGGTGAGTATACAGTTCAAGCTGAGGTTAGAAGAAAGCATGGCTGTGGGGGGCCCTGAGAGTGGGAGCCAGCCCCTTTGGGGCCGAGGAATGCCTCCCTGAAGCTGTGAATTTAAACTGCTATTTGAAGGATTAGTAAGAGTTAGGCAGGGGAAGGAAGCTGCATGTAGAGAAGTCTTAGGCAGGAGACAAGGTGTGTGCCAGAAACTGATAGTCCAGCTTGGACAGAATATAGAGATTGGGAAGGAAAGAGGTATGGATGGGGCCAGAGAGCGCAGCAAGGTCCTGGTCCCTGAAGGCTCTGAAACTATGGTTAAGATATTGGGGTTCTATCCTGAGAAGAGCAGGAAGATTTGGAAGGGCTTCAGCAGAGGTAGTGTCTCTCCATGGATCTAATGACTCACTATAAATCCCCAAACATTCAGGTGTGTAACTCGTTCACCCCACAGTGGTCACCCCTTGGTCAAGACTCTCTCAGTCTGAAAAGATGGAAACCCCACTCAAAGAGGCTTGCCCAAAAAGGAAATGTGTTAGTTCAAGGATTAAAGCATTCAGGCCTGGCTGGATCTGGGAGCTCAACTGTTCCTCTCCATCTCTTGACTCTGATTGCCTCTCTGCTGGCTCCATTCTCAGACTCTCCTCACAAAGTGGCAGAGGCGGAGATGGTGGCCAGCAGCTGCAGGCTGACACTTTACTGCCTTAGCTTTCACAGCAGAAAGAGAGTGGCCCTTCCCCAGTAATTGCATTAAGGGCCTAAGATGGGCTCTGAATTTGTCCCACTTGTGTCTGAGGCTCATTTCTGGAAAGACTGGAGCCAGGGGATGAAATAGGCTGGTGGGTCAGGTTGAGTCATGTGCCAGCCCTTGGATGTGGTAGTGTGGGGAGCCCAGGCAGAACCCAGGGACAGAGAGTAGTGGAAGAGTGGTGGTTCCCCAAAGGAAACACTGAGTACCATCACTAGAAGGTTGAGGAATACATGTCGGATACCCGAAGAACAGCGGGAGTCCTCCCCAGTGAAGTGGTTTCTCAGAAATCCTCAACGTAGTCCTTCAACTCCAGCCAGGCAGATCCCATATTCTATGGACCCCTGAGGACATCTTGCTCATCTTCTCCTCTAAGCCTTTGTGTTGGAGATTGCCTGGTGGGGAATGTACCTGGATCAGAGAGGATGCTCTTGGCATCCAGACGGATAGAGTTCAGAGCTTTAGTTGTGTAGGGAGAGGTGGATGTACGAGCAGGGGTCCACACCTGGTGGGGGTGGGGGGGGGATGCTGTGATGGTGGCTGGATTCTCTGGAGGTCATTCCAGAACCCAAACTAGCTTCAGGGTGTTTCCCTAACTTTTTCCAAATGCTTGTTCTTTCTCTCTGGGACTGGCAGAGAGATGGACAACAAATCCGCATTATTCTGGTTGTTAGACCCAGGTAGATAGGGCAGGAGATGCCAGGCCCCAGGCAAGGTGACCTCTGCCTCTTTCCAGAAGCTTCTGTACTTGCAGAGGCAGGCAGCCATCCCAAGGCAGTCAGTCCCTTCTCAGGAAACCACCGGATGGGGGAGGTGGAGCTCATCAGGACCTTGTCGAGCAGCTTCCTGGCCAGGCAGGTCACAGTCTGCTGTCGTGTCAATACTTGGGAATCATGGATGCTTCCGGCAAGTCAAAGGGCTGGGTGCTGCCACAACCCCGACCTGGCCCTGTGACAGCCTTCCTGAAGCCGTTGCTGAGATGCCACTCACTCCTCACTTTTTTTTTTTTAAGATTCATTTTATTTATTATTTTAGAGAGAGAGAGTGAGAGAGGGAGGAGGGAGGGCAGAGGGAAAGGGAGAGAGAGAGAATCTTCAAGCAGACTCCCTGCTCAGCATGGAACCCTACGCTGGGCTCGATCTCACGACCCCAAGATCATGACCCGAGCGGAAATCAAAGGTCAGACACTTAACCCACTGAGCCACCCAGGCGCCCCTCACTCACTCCTCACTTTTAATCCTCATCTTCCAAACAGCTGAACCTCTTCCGTATGAGCTACTCCCTGAGACTGCTTCTCTGATCGCCTTTCCTGCCTGGGTCCCTGCTCAAGCATTCCCTCAACATGATGGCCTTCCTTTGACTTTTGATTTTCATTTACTAGCTCCTTCTCGAGGCCTTACTATGTGCCAGCTCTCTTCTTAGGATTTGCTTCTACCTTGTTTCATGGGCCCATTGCACCTTACAACCTGATGACAGGCCCTTGACTGTCGTCTGTGGGTCAGTGGCCCCCTGGGAGCTAGGAACGACACCTGTCATTTGAGCAGAGAGAAGTTCATATAAGACATTTTGACTAGGTGATCCATTTGTTCGCCAGCTAAGTGCAAGAGTAAAATAGAACAATAAGGTGCAACCTAGAAGCTGCCGTGGGAAGCACCTACAGGCCCCTCCTGGTGAGGGAGACAATTGTATTTACAAAATGCAGAAACTTGCAGGAGGGACCTTTGAGGCTGGAGCTCAGACCTCTGAAGGGGAGGTGCCGCCTGGCTGGAAGTTGTGTCTCTCAGCTCACACACGGTGCGGCTGGATCCAGACCATGGAGAAAGGGGTGCTGCTTTGTTGGGAAGCGAGGGGCATGCCCCTGGGTCTCCAAGGATTGGAAACACGGATTCAGCTGCCTACTTTAGGAAGGAACTGCCTCTCCTGGGCTGAGGAAGCGCTGCTGGGATGACCACTTACAGGAACCCAAGCAAGCAGGAAGCCACTTGGCAACAGCAGGAAGAGGTCCTCTCTCCTCCAGCCTTGCCACCCTCCTTTAGCGCCCCCTGCTGGCAGAGCCTCACCAGGACCCAGGGGGCAAAGCAAAAGTGGATTTGCAGCCCCAGCAAGAAGCAGCCGCCCAGAGAAGGGCGGGTTTGAAACTTAGAGACAATACTGACCGTGCCCTGACCGTGCTCCACACTGCGCCTTGAGCCGGGTTGGCTCGAGGGTGGTATTAGAAAGACACAGAATTTGTGGAGTCCGTGGACCCAGATCCACTGCGGCATTTTGACGTGGCTTATTGGGCAAGTCAGTACTATTCCCGAGCCTTCGTTTCCTCATCTGTGAAATGGGAACATAACCCCTTACCCTCCATACCTCTGATGGGCGGAAGAAAATCAGTGCACAGCAGCGTGTGCAAGGACCATGCGGCTTGAGCCGACTTTCAGATAGAAGGTAGTGAGGTGGTGTTCAATAAATACTTCCCCGCAGAACAAAGTTTCCGTCTATTTGGGGCTCTGAACATCTTCTTTAAGGGCATATCCCTTTGGAGCCTTCAAGGTTCTTCTTATAAGCAAGAAAGGCACAAACGAGGCTTCGTGTCAGGGAAACTTCCTTGACAATGAGAACGTTGTATGAAAGAAAGCAAACCGTCTCTTCTTCGAGATGAGGTTCTGTTGCATAAGACATCTCAAATAGACTCAGACAAAACACTCGCAGCTTTGTGGCAGAGCTGGGGGTGGGAAGTCGGAGGGAATCGGGCTGCCCTTGTCCTTGGGGATGAACAGCCAGAGCTGGTGAAGCTCTTCCCCACATCTAATTTGGAGGCACATTTCACAGCTCCACTGGCACTGTGTGGGCGTCAGAGATGTTGCCTCTTCTCATCTTAATGATGTTTTGCTCTAACAGAGACATTTCTGCTCCTTGGAGCTCTGCTCGCTGTTTCGAGGTAAGCCTCCTGGGATGCCCCTGGGTGAGAATGAGAGCTCGCTCCCAGCTTTAGGTAGACGTTACCGTGGAACAGCAGGCAAAAGGGGGGAGGGTCCCAAGTGTGCAGCTCAACCGGACCTGCACACACTGGTGGCCAGACTGGGGCACTGGGGGCACAGGCCTTCCCCTCCCCCCCATCTCCCCCGATCTCAGGGACAGGGAACAGTCCTCTACCATCTTTCATGGGCCACTGCTGTGTCCCACCTTCACAGAGGCAGATGGGCAATGGGGACAGGTGGACTGGGGATTAAATCTGCCTCAGTTCTCTCCTGGTCCTGTGACTTCAGATGATTCTTTTAAACCTCTGCATGTCAGTTTCCCTGAGAGAGGTAATGTACGTGGACGGGCTTAGCTGAGTGCCTCTCAAATGTCCTCAATCCCCTGCCTCTTGGGTTCCCTTCGAATTCACCCTCAAGATCCTGCCTGAATACTCTCAGCAAAACACACTTCTCCTAAAGTCATCCCCACTCCATGTAGACTGAAAATATTCTGCAGTCTCCATGGCCCAGCAGGTGAAATTGAAATCCCAAATGATGGCATTGGCGGCCCACTGTTATCTGCGGTTTCTGGTTTCGCTCCTTCCTCCTAACCTACTCTTTTGCCCCAGCCAACTTGGGCTGCATCGTGGTCCCCAGGAACGGCCAGCATCCTTCACAGCTGGGCCGTGGTCCACAGGGTCTCCTCTGTCCTCATACTGGTCTCCTTCTCCACCCCACTTGATGGCTCAGCACGTTACCGCCTCCTTTTTGAAACTTCCTTGGGGCTCACCAGCCTGATGTTGTTTCTTCCTTCTCTAAATTTTCTTGGGCTTTTTGATTTTTTAATGGGGTTTATATATTGCAGGATTTATATTTTGCTACAGATGGAAAGGAGGATGAGCAGATAGGTAAATACAGTAGGCTGAGGTTTGAGTCCTGAGTCTATCACTGGCAAGTCATGGCCTTAAATAAATTTGATTCAACTCCCTTAGTACTTTATGGGGCTGTTGAAAGGATTACAGATAATGTGTATAAAGTTATGATCACAGTGTCTAATAAAGGTACTCGTAATTATTATGATTATATTGCTTTAGGTACATATTAAGCACTCAGTGACAGTCTGTTGAATTGACTGAAGGTATGGACATAGAGTCTGAAGGCAATGATATCAGCCCTAAAAATTATAAATTGGTATTTTTAAGAATTAGATTTATCATTTCAGATTATAAAGCAACATGTGCTCATTGTAGAAAATTTATAACACGTGTGTGTTATAAAAAGGTAGAAAGAAGTCACCCATAATTTTACAAGTCGGTGGTAATGACTCCTATGTTATATTTTCTTCCAATTTTGCATGTATTTTATATAGGTGATCTCACACAAATACATAGTTTTGTTTCCCATATTTGTATGTGTCATAAATACAGGTTAGAAGCTACTGTTTAAATTATCATATGAATAATATGTAATAGTCAGAAAATAAATACAGAAAATATTGAAGCATTTAATTAAATACCTAAATCTAGCATACTATTAATATTTAGCTATATTTTTCCCAACCTTTTATATTTGCATTTTTGCCTATTTCAGACATCAGTGTTAGACTAAGAGCATTTTTCTCTGCCATGAAACAATTTTCTGACATCGTTTTTGATGGCTATCTTACCGCTATACCATAATTTAATTCTATCCCTATGTGTAATTAGGATGTTTTTCTATTTTTCCCACGTGAATGCATTTTTTTCTGAAGTTTGGATTGTTTCCTTAAGAAAGGGAGTGTGATTTTATTCGTTATAAAAACCCAAATTTTAATGGCTTATGAGGGAGTAAATCTTATGTGACCAGGAGTTTGGGGGAGGGGCTGTTTCTGGACGAGTTAGTTCAGTGACTCCGTGATCTCCTTAAGGACCCAGATACCTTCCATCATTCTGCTCCTCTGCTTTCTTCAGTGCATATTATGAATGGGCATCATGACAAGTGATTTATCTCCTTTCATGTTTGTGGACACTCTAGGGAGTGGTCCTGTTATCTTTCCTATTGCCCATTATACAGATGAGGACACTGAGGCCTGGTGTGGCATTTTGCCTAAGATCACACGGCACCTAAGAGGTGGATATAGCTCTTCCTTACGTCTCTTCTCTACCTTTTCGACTTGGTAAATTTCAAGGCTACAGAAAATTCAAAAGGAGGGTCCAAATGAACGCCTGTGTTCCCTCCACCGAGACTGGCGAGTTGTTAACCATTGGCCACGTTTACTCCCTTTTGCTCTCACCCGATCTGTCTTCCAGTTGCAAGCAATTTGAAGCCGTCATGATTGCCGGGTCTCTCTTTTCGAAACGTTTCAAATTGAAATATGATACACTTGCAGAAGTGTACTTCTCGTGTATACAGTTTGTTGAGATTCCAGAAATTGATCACAGCCAGTGCTCCCCTCCCCTGAATCCTATTGAGGGTGACGCTGAGTAAAAAGAGAAGTTGGTTTGGTAAGAACGTGGAAGGTCTGCAGCATCATCCCATGGCCCCCGCTCTCTCCCTTAGGGCTGGAGAAAGAGGCTTGTCATGAAGTACAAAGGACCAAGGGGGCCGTACTGACATCCGGCATAGAAGGAATAACTTCCGGTCCGGCACAGACTTTGTCGCCAGAGATACCCACCCTGGGATCTCAGCTCCTTCCGTAACTTGCTCTGGGATCTTCATCAAGATGTTTATCTGCCAGCATCCGTGGGTCACTGTGGTTGGAGATGGAAGGAGATCTTGTATATAAATCACTGATCATGGTGCCTAACACCCAACACGTGTTCAAGAAGTAGGATCTATTATTGTTGTTACTATTCCTAGTATTGGATTAATAACCTTGCTGGCTGGGTGTCATTGCCCTTCGCCCATTACAAGGGAGAAAACACCCCTTGAGAGAAAAAACGGATCTATGACACTTAGCTAATAAGAGACAGAGCCAGGATTCGCAATTAGGTTTTCTGACTCTAAACTTGTTGATCCCAATGAATCGATCAGGCCTGGACGAATGGGAGACTAAATCATACCTCAGAAGATCAATCGGTTAACTGACGGCTTTATAATAGGAGATGTAATTGCCAAGCAGCCAGCGAGCTGGTGCCGGCCGGGTCAGCACTTTCTTCTTCCCAAGAGGAAAGCGCGGAGGGCTGTGGGGTGGTGCCGAGGACCGGAGCTTTCTTCGGGGTCCACCCTGCACCCCAGACCTTGCAGACACCCCAGAAAGCACTGGCACAAGAGAAGAGGGCCCAGGGTCTCATCAGGATTTCTTTCCTAAGCTATCATGTCTGTCCCTTCCCCAGGGTGGGCTTCAGCCCTCCGCAGAGAAAGCAGGGGTGTGTAAAGTTATGGTCCAGGTGATGTCTGAGGACCTGCTGGCTTTGGGGCTGGGGGCTCCAGGTCCCTGCTCATCGCTGCCCCAGCTCCCCCCACACCTTCCCTTCAGTATTCAGGAGGGGTATTTGCTGCTCTTTTTTTTTTTTTTTTTTATCACTTACTTCACTATTACTTTATTACTTTTCAAGTGACAGGCAGCAGAATAGACTTCGTCTCAATATTGGCAGGGGGAACGTGGTGTGCATTGGTGATAGTCTGATTTCATGTTGGTTTTGCTTCTTTTTGTGTTTGGAGGGGTGCCCCCCACCCAGGTCAGTTGCAGTTGGTGGAATGCGCTGAGTTTCCCTGCAGCCCCCAGCTCGACCTGGCAGCGGGAGACCCTACCTGCTCATCACTGGCAGATGTATTTGGGCTGAGAGGGGACTTGCAGTTCCCTGGAAGGGGGGCGCATGCAGCAAGGGCATCTGTTTGAGGCAGATGGCCCTGAGGAGTCTCCCTCAGATGCTGTCCGGGGGCACTGCTCACTGGCTTTCAGCCTCTTAGAGCCCATGCCCCTGGTGGCCTTAGGTCGCTGAGACCCAGGCCACTGGCAGGAGGCAGAGTCAGGCCTGCCTGGAGTCTCGATTCAGCCAGTGACCAAGGAACAGAGCCTGGGGTCGATCGCACCAGCTTCAGATGAAGATGTTCTTTGATTTTGAAGCGCATTCCTAGCTTCTCTGAGCCTCCACTTCTCCCTGGGAAATGTGGACGGTGATTTCTGTCTTGGAAGTTAATAAAATAAAGAACCGATCCTCACTGAGGTTTTATTAGTTGTCAGGCATGGTGCTCGGGACTTTATGCACCTATCTCTCAGTTCGTGAAGCAGCTGGCCGGCGTTGGGACCGCATGGGACCCTTGTTTATAGACGAAGAAACTGAGGCTCAGATCTGCCAAGAGCTTTGCATGTAAGTCAGGTGAAGCTGAGAGCAGGCCCAAGGAAGCCAAAGGAAGAGATAATGCATTTTTTGTGAAAATGAACCTACTGCATATTTTTAAATCATCCTCATTAATCTTTTTGGTTCCTTGGAATAAAGAATCATAGACCTCTGAGGTAGCGGAGGAAGACTATAGCGTGTTTATTTTATAAAAGCACAGGCTTTCGTTGCAAAAGCATTGATTGGCTCTATGGGGCCAGGCTCTGTAGACACGAGCTGGACAAGCCAGGGTCTGGCCCCGGATGAGCTTCTGGACTGTGGCCACAGTGTATTGTGACATCTGTGCTGTCCACAGAGGAGTCCACCGAAGGCCGGGGCCAAGGAGCGGACAGGGAGCTTTCCCCAGGAAGGGCGGCCTGTGAACGTCTGTGTTATCACACACACGCCTGTAATGCCCAAGGAGATGCAGCCACGAGTTGGGCGTTTGCAAACATGGCCTGTGGGCCAAATTTGGCCCACCACCTGTTTTTCCACGGCCCTCTGGCTACGAATGGTCTTTTGGATTTCTAAATGGTTGGGAAAAATCAAAAGAAGAAGAGTATTTACTGATACATGAAAATTATAGGAACAATTCAAATTGAAGGGTCCTTTAGTAAAGACGTACTTAAATATTGTCACACTCATTGTTTATGTATTGTCTGTGGTGGCAGAGCTAGGAGCGGTGTCAGAGACGCTGTGGCTTGCAAACCAAAATTTTTATTCTCAGGCCCTTTGCAGAAATTTGTGGACCTCTGCTATAGAGCATCATCATCTTCCTTATGATCCTGTGTGTGTGTGTGTGTGTGTGTGTGTGTGTGTGTGTGTGTGTTTTATACCGTTTGCACCATCGCCCCTCCAATGCTTTGTCTAATCCCCCTGATCTCCGTGTAAGTGATTAGCCATTAACAGTACTTCCTTCCAGATACACAAACTGAGGACCCAGGAAGAGAAGTCACTTGCCCAAGTGCGCAGCTAGTAAGCAGGGGGCCCAGTGCAAGTCTTGGACTCCAGGTTTTCCACCGCTCTGGTCTGCTCCGATGCCCTGTTGGTGGCAAGGGCTGTGTGTTTGAGGCCCTGGCACCGTGTGGTCAGAGGCCAGCTGGCACTGGAGGTGCCTATGATCCTGGTGGGGGGCTGGGCATCACAGGGCAGGAGCTTTCCATCCCGAGGATTAGGTGACCTTTAGTATCTTTCAACTCTCTGAGCTAGGGCTGTGTGAATTCTGGCCAGTGCTGCAGAGGGCTGGGCCACACGCTGTCTCCAAAGACTTTGGCCACAAGATGAGGCTCTGTGTGGGGTCTCACTCCCCACGCTCCAGCCTGACTCTCTGGAGCTCTGTAGTTCTGAGCAGGGACTCTCGGAGGGTTGAATCTATTTCTTTGCAGATGGGACTACAGTGACCCGGAGACAGCAGATGGAGAGCCACTTAAAGGTTATTTACCCACCACCTCTGTTCTTCCTTCTATGCAGGGATGTCCCTGTGGCTCTGTCAGATCCCAGCCCTCGGTACCCACCCAGCATGGTGCAGTGGGAGGGGCATGGGTTTTGGAGTCAGCTGGACCCAGATTGAAATCCCAGTCCTGCCACTTATAGGTGTTTGGGGCAAGGGACCTCAACTCTTTCAGCCTTCCATGTCCTGCTCTGCAAAGTGGGAACGATAATAGTACTTGAGCACTTAGGGCCAAGAGGGTGAAGGGGGGTACAGCATCTCAAGTACTCGGCACAGGGCAGGGTCCAGGAAATGTTACTTATAACCTTAATTCATATTAAAAACAATGGGAATCTGAAAATAGTTGAGGGTGCCTAAAAACTCATAGCACGGGACGTAACTCCACCCAAACACATAAGGAAAAAAATATTAGTCCCTTTGATGGCCTCCTTTCTAGACTAGAAATTAAAATTCTAAGCAGAGCCTATCTTTGTGTTTGGGACCCTCCAGATATTTTCAAAATTCATCTCTTTGAAGAATAGATGGAAAATTCATGCATCTGCATCTTCGGCAGATCCTGAACTTTCAGATTACTAGCCATCCCCCAGACTAGCGAGCACCTTTATTCTGTGTGCCGTTTACATGTGAATATCTCTCTGCACAAATAACCCTTCTCTCTTTGTTTCATGGACTCCTATTCATCCTTCAAAACCCATCCTTCTGTGAAGCCTTCCCTTGCACCCTCATCGATTCCTCTTCTAGGTGCCCTGGTACTTTGTACATAAGCCGCGTCAGAACATTTAGTCCATTGTAAATTAGCTCACTTTTGATGTGGGACCTTTTAACTCCAGTCTAAGTAGAGGCTGTCTCGGAGAGGTAATCGGAATAAAAGACCAGAAGAGCGGGGCCCTTTTCCTGAAGAATCTGCCTGTGCCTCCATAGGCACACTGCTCTCACCCCAGAGGGGACGTGGCGACGCTAGGTCTCCCCATGAGATGGTGCTCATGGTTTTTCTTTCCATCTGGACTAGAACTGTGTGATGTTTACCCCACTGTAGTGCAGATAAAACTGTGAAATGCTTTACAATCTACACATCAGATTTCGTGTCCTCTCATATGTCATGTCCCATCAGATTTATGAAACTTCCGGTTCTCTGTCTCACTTAGCGGAAGTCAGAACTTCATGCCATGAGCTCAGGTGCAGGCATAGGGGAAGGCATGTCCCTGGGCCTAGTGATGGGGGCAGAGAGGGAACACAAGCCCCGTCCCCACCCCTTTCCCCCCACATGGTTACCCTTACGCCTTTCATTCTCCTGTGCTCCCCCAAGTCTTAGTTTCTGTGCTGGTGTCTGCTCCCCTGGCCTGGCCCTGCTACCCCATCTCTGCCAGCTGCATTGATGCCCTTGGCCCCCTGGCTCAGCCTTCCCAAAGGCCCCATGTGGAAGTCTCAGTTGAGACCCCCCTAGATGGGAGAGATGGAGACATCTCTCCTGCCTACCCCCTTCCAAGAGGGGTGACCCCACCAGACTCTGAGTTTCTAGAGGGTGGTTGTATGTGTCTCGTTCACTTTTGTGTGAGCTCATGGCATCGAGCCCTGTGCCTGGCACATAGTGGGTATTCCTTGATGGTGAAGTGAATGAATGACTGAGCAAAGGAACAAATGAATGCAGCATGATGGCCAAGCTCCTAATGAGTCTGTATTGCTCAGAAGAGGTCTGATGGAAGGCCAAGGCTAATTGGCTTCCACCTCCTTTAAGAGTTCAAAGAAATATTGGTACTTTTGCCAAGGCCGGGAGCCCCTGGAACTTCTGACAGCCTGTGACTTCCCTCCAGCCTTGGGCTCCCGTGTCCCATCATTTCACACCCACGGTGAGGAGGCAGGGGAAGGATTCTTGAAAGACTGACAGTGACAGCATCACCAGCCCTCCGACATTCCCTCTGTAACAGGTGACACGTAATCGCACAGCCTGTGCGCAGAAGCCGGGGCTGGAGCAGCCACCCTGGCTGTGACCCACAGAGACCAAGGGGACCTGTAATGGGACCCGGCCCCTAACCCCCACTCAGCACTTAGAAGGCGTGTAACACGCTAACCGCGGTACTCATCCGCGTGTCCCGTGGCGTGTCGTATGCTAAGGTCTGATGATCGCCTGCTTTCATCTGCGCTGCGGGGGGTGCCTCCCGAGCCCCACGAGGGGGATTTCCTCATCAGAATCTAATTATGGCTCTTTCTGCTCTAATCGCACTGTTTTGTCCACTCGGAGACCTGCAGCCGGTGGGCAGGGATCCTCCTCCTTACACTTGCTGTGCGCTCCCCTGCACGACTGGCGGCTTGGCCGACTCTGAAAGCGGGCACATCAGGGAAGCCTGACGCGTTTGCTTTCCACGGGGAGGCTGAGTCAGAGCAGGCTCCTTGTTACTCACCCTCCAGAGACCTGAACAGACCTGGAGAAACTTCGCAGGACTCACTGGGGCCGCGGGGCATCCGCGGCTGCACGAGCCGCAGGGGGCCTGGCGCGGAAGCTCAAGGCCGGGGCAACACTTGCCGTCTGGGTTTCGGACTGCTCTCATGGGGTCTGTCTGCCGCGTCCGACCCTGCTGACTTGGACTTTCTTGGTAAGCAACTTTGCTGCCCATTCTCTGGTTTCATTTCCTCTTGCCCTCTGCGTTTGTGCTAGAAGACTGCTTCCCTGACTCTGAGCTTGTCTTCTGCCAAAGCAGCCTGTGGGGCCTCTGGCTGCCCCGAGTCAACAGCCCTCCTGGTTCACTGCCCCGGGGCTGCCCTCGCCGGTGGGCTTGCTGGTCCTGAGCCACCCGCAACCGCGGTAAGCCTGCACACCAGTGCTGCTCTTCGAGGCTGTGAATCTCTTACCCATTTTATGCTTCCACCAATTCCGTGAGATAGACATCATGGTGCTCCTTTCCCAGGTGGGGAAACTGAGGCTTGGGGAGAGTAAGTGACTTGAGATCAAAGGCTCACGGTGGATACTTGCGTACTCGAGCTTCACAGCCAAGCCTCTGCCTCCAGAGTCTGCAGAGTTGCCCCATCTCGGGCAGCAACGACCACACACACATCCTTCCAGCAGTAGGGATCTGCTGGGCCCCGGAGAACTGGCACCGGGTCCAAATGGATCCTCAACCACCCTTGACAGCACGATGGTCCTGTTCTGTTGGGGGATCCAGATGTCAGCTTCAGGAGAGATTCTGGGAGGAGAGAATGAGGGAAGCAGAAAGGATGTCTGCCTAATGGGTCCATTTTATGGGTGGCAGAGATTATCTCCAGATCTGCCTTCAACACTCTGCCCTTGAGGGATGGATTCTGGCAAGAGGGACAGGGTAACCATGACCACCATAGCTTTGGCTCTGCATAGCACTTTCTAGCATGCAAAGGACTCTCGCCCGTATTAGCTCATCTCCCCCCCAGGGCATCCCTCCCAGGGTAGCCCTACAGAGCAGGCAGCACAGAAACGTTCCCATTCAGTGTACAAAGCGGACGTGACCGAGAGAGAGAAGGGTCCCGATGGTCAGCACCTGATAGAACCGCACTCTCTTGGTGCTCCTCCCTCTCCCCTGTAAGTTCGCTCCCATCCAGCTCCCTATGCTCTTTGCCATGGTCATGACTTCTTTACCCACTTCCCTCTGCCTGTATCTGTCTGCCTCTCTCTGAGTGTCCGCGCCCTACCTATAAAATAGATACTTCAGCTCATCCCTAGTCATCAGCCTTCTCCTGCAGTCTGATGAGATTTGGACCTGCAAGCTCTTGGTAAGCGATGCACTTTCCGTCCCCAGCAACTGCTGTCGCTGTCACCATGCTGAGCCCAAGGCTGTGTGGTACAGTGGGCATTTCTCCCCCTAAAGCTCAGTCCCCAAAGGGCCACACCGCCAGGTAACGAAGAAGCAGATATCACCCCCCCACACAGGAAGTGCAAGGAAAATCAACAGTCTTAAACAGGTGTTGCGTGAAGGGGTCTATAAATTGCGGCTGAAAATTTAGAACTGTGGACAGGTTCTTATGTAGGCTGTCAGGCTGAATTTATGCCACGTGGTGACCGGAGAACCTCCAGACGAGGATTTCTTTTTGTGACTGGATTGTCCGAAGTGAACACAAGTCTTATCTAGAACCCACCTGCGTTCTAGGATGCATAGTTCCCACAGACGAAATTCGAAGGAAACGAGCACCTGACAGGTAAAAATAACTCCGTTACCAGGAAATAAGACACCCTGAGAATGAACCAGAGGAAACAACCACAAGACTTAACTTGCTGAACCTCGTGTTCCCTGCCAGTAAAATGGGCTCAGAACAGCCACCTCACTGAGCCGGGGTCCCGAGAGAATTGGTTAAGTGTGTGCAGCGTGTTTAGCACAGGACTGGTCTGCACAGCGGACATTCGATGAGAGGTCATGGCTCTGGTTATAGTCTCCATTGACTTTTCTAATATTATTGTTCAACGAATGTTGGCTCCCTGCCTTTCATTTCTCTGTCATTCACGTACAGACAAGAGAAAAGCCACGTGCATAGAAGGGTCAGAGAATTTGGTGTCAGGTGGTTTAGAATTGAATCCAAGTCCCCCTAGGGTCTGTCCCCTGGTCTATAAACTGGGCAATGGCCTTTGCACGTTCTCTTGCTGTCCACGGTTGTTTGAGGAGATGGTGTGAGGGCTACAAAAGCATTTTGCAAACTGTAAAGTGCGATGCAGACGTAGCCTGCCCGTGATCTGTATTAATTTCTTCCATCTTCTCCCCCACAATGTTTCTGTCCTGTAACGTGGTGGGTGGAGTGTTCAGGGATGAAGTGGGGGAGGCGAGAACAGGGGGATGTGGTGGTTTCTGTCCTCATTCTGGGCTTTCTCCATTGCAGTGCCAGCCTTCTCCCTGAGATTTTGCCCCTTGGGATGAGGGGGAGAGGGCAGACCGGTACCTTTTCTTTTTATTACACTGGGCGTAAAGGAATCAGAGAGTGCTCTGGAGTCACAAGTTCTGGCGTTGGGACTCACTCTGTCATTCCCTTGTTGTGTGTCCTCAGGCCGGCCCCCTTTCTGGGCTGTAGTTTTCCCATGCATGAAATGGGGGTGAAACACCCACTCACAGTCGTGCGAGAATTGAATGAGACTTCGTTTGGAAGATTGAAAAGTGTGGGACTCACAGCCTGTAGGATGTCTTGCAAAGTTGATGCACTGAGGCTTTGGGAGAGAGAAAGAGAGAGAGAGAGAGAGAGACCCTTCTGGAATGGTGATGTCCAGTCGTTAGTGGGGAGAGTGCGGGTTCTGGAAGCCGCGAGGGTGAGGCCCTCCATGGCGCTATGAGGTTAGCCTGTGACACAGGGCATGGTTTCTAAAACTGGGGAGGCAGCTGGCATCCATCGCTCTGCTAATGAAGCAAAGAATAGTCCCTGCCTCCAGAGCCGTCCGAGTCGAATTACATCTTAGCAACACATACCATCTTCCTCTGGCAAAATGTGCAGTCGGGAATAAAAAAAGCTTGACCCCTGACTTCAGGGCCCCAATCTGTCTCTGCCATTTGTTTCCATAGTGATTGTCACTGAGAGATGACCTGCCACTCACTCATCCGTGGCTGTCTCCCATGCAATTCCTGCCTCTTGCACACACCCTCATCACCCAGTCAGAGAAAGGACGGCCCCTGGAAAGCAGCAAAGGAACCGGGAGGCAGAAGAGCTGGGCCCCTGCCCTAGTTCTTGCACTGGCTGCTGTGTGACCTTGGGCGAATCCCTGTGCTTCTCTGGGCCTCCGTGTCCTCCTCCGTGAAATGAGCTCTCTATCCTTAGGTGCCTTCCAGCGGTTCCGAGACACTGTAAGATCGAAGGCAGGTCTCTGCTCGAGTCGGGAGGAGCTGAGTTCCTCCATCCCCGTGAGAGGGACTAAAGCAGCAATGTTGCTGCTGCAGGATCACAGCTGCCAAGCTGGGTCCCTAACCCTTGGGTTCCCAGCCCTCCAGGGCCCCCACGCAGCCACAACCCTCCCCCTGCTCGGTGCACTTGCCTCTTGCGCTCAGGCTGCTCCTTGGTACTTTTGGGCTTCCTCCCACCTCCCTCATCCATGACCTCCCAAGCAGCTTTGAAAACTTGGTCCAGCTGTGGGACCTCCTTTACTTGTTCCTGGGCCCACCTGGATTATGTGTTCTAGCCCTGGTGAGGCTCCCTGGGAACGTTGTGTCTGTTTCATTCCCTGGTCTCTTCCCATCCTGAGTTGCCCTGTGGTCATAGGGACAGCAACAGAACAGCCTTTCTCTGGCCCAGGGTAGAATCTGGTGGGTTGACAGCAGTTCTGTCCTGGCAGGTGCATTCTGATTTCCGGGAGGACCCCCAATCAGGCTGTGGCCATCATAGAACCTCTCTCTCCTGCCCCAGGGAGAAGCTCAGAGGCTGCTCCCCTCTGGGACCCCCTCCTGCCTCCTCCCATTTCTTCTCCTTTTCTCCACTCTGAGCCACATGGGTAGAAAAGACCACTGCTCTCTGGCTTAACTTGTCTCTGGGCCACCACTGCTGCCTCACGTTCTTTGCCCACAGTGGAGTGGATGCTGGGTCAGAGACCTCCAACTCCATCCCTGCCCACTACCCTGGACGGAGCTGCATCTCTAAATCTGAGAGGTATAGGGCCTGGGAGGTCTCTACTGATCTTTCTCTTGGGGTCTCCTTTGGAAGGAGCCGTCCAGCTGCGGAGGGCTGCTGTAGACAGAGTGGGTTCTCTTTCCGCCCCTGTTGGTGTACGAAGGGCAGCCTCCCTTCTGTGCCTCTGCTCTTTATGGCCCCGCTCTGACTATCCTGTAGCTCTCCTATCTGGGGTGGGGCTGATCTGTTTCTCTTCTTCCAAGAGAGTCCAGTGGAGGAATGAGCCAGAACCTCCTTCCTGTATTGGTGGCCGCTGTCCTTCCAGCTCACCCCTGAGCCTCTGAGGGGGGCTCCCTGCAGGGGCTGAAATTCTTCTGGCCCACTGATGGGGGTCCCACCATAGTTGCATTCACCTGGATTCCTGCAGTTGGCTCTCCTATATCAGTCCCCTAGCCCGACCGCCGTGCCCTCCTCTCTGCACGCCCGTCCAGGGGCATCTTGTCATACCGCTCATCTCATGCTGCCTCCCCTGGCTGGGAACTTCAGCGGCTCTTCATTGCACTTAGAATGAAATCCAGACACCGCAACCTGGCCCTCCAGGCCCTCTGAGATCTTACTCCCCGCCCCCGTCTCTCTCCAGCCTTACTACCCACGCCCTCCCGCCTGCTCCAGACTGAGCCACGCTGACTTTCTGCTTCTCGATGCCCTGCCATGCATTCCCCCGACCCTGTTATCATTTGGTTCTCAGGTCAGATGCCTGATCGTGACACCCCAGATGCCAAATGACTTGACACCCCAGCCTGAATGAGGCCCCTTGGCGTGTGTCCTTAAAATACCCTGCACCTTGCCTTCAGAGTCCTGTCCCAATCTGCAGTGATTTGTGCACTGTGATTCTTTGAGGGATAACTATATCCCCCGCTCACCTGGGAGCTCCGTGAAGGCAGGAACTGGCTTCTTGTGTTTTATCCCCAGCACTGCACCTAGCACAGTGCCTTGCTGTGTGCAGCCTCGTGTTTGCTGGAAGGAAGGGGTGGGGGATAGGCAGGGTGGAGACTGCGTTCTGCTCATCGCTGCACCCACAGTTCCCGGTGTCATGTTGTGTTGGCAGACTGTGCATAGAAGGACAGAGGCTGGCTGGGCTCCGGATGACCACTGAGTCAGGGAGATACTGCACACAGAATGGATCTCTCTAGGGCCTTGACTTGGGGTCCCCCATCCTGAAAGTTAGACTTGCTCAATAAGAAGTGGCACCGGATGATGGGGACGCTTCAGGACGACCCCCCGGGAAGCTGCCATTGTGACCACACGGTGGCATGGGCTGGCCAGCCGGCTCCCGTGGGAAAGCCAGAATGAGTTCAAGATGTCCACAGGGATCGCTGAGGAAACCAGCCCGATGCCCTCACTCCCAGAGCCAGCTTACCGACAAGGAGGGGATGGGTGATGGAGTGGAAATCTCGTGGCTCTTGAAGTGTGGCACGCCTTGGACAGTGACTTACCGAGGACAGTGTCTCTCCCCCAGGGCTGAGGTGAGGAGGGTGGGCACTTTCCTATCCCTCCCCCTTTCATTCCCGGTCTTACCAACATCAAGCCCTCACGATTCACCTTGGTTGATTGATTCCTTGCTCTTCTTTTGGACCCAGGAGATCCCTGCTCTCCCCAGTGGTGACCAGCATGACCAGCTGCTCCTAGATGCCCATGGGCAGCTCATCTCTGAAGGGGGCTGCCTTGGAGGGGACGGGCCCACCTGTTTCTTATGCCAGGATCAGAGGGTGGTGTTGCTGACCACCCCTCTCCCCGCTGTGGGCAGCAGCAGGGGGGACTCTGTTTAAGCCCCAGTGCCCGGGCTCCCACTGCCCACGCGCCCACCCTTTGGCTTCATCCAGGTCTGGAGTTCCCATAGGTCTCTCCAGCTCTGTGGAATTCACCCACCTGTGGGAATCCGCCAGCCAGAGCATGTCCCCCCCAGGATCCGGAAGGACCTGCACGGTGGAACGTGCTTTCTCTTGACTCACTCATGCTCTGTTTGCTCTTAGTGAAGGGTGGCCGGGGAATAGGAGGAGTTAGATCAAGGCCCAGCCTTCCTCAGCTGATGTGCCGGCGACCTTAAATGGCCTCTTCATTCTCTGGACTTTTGTTGTCTCATATGAAAAACAAGAGATTAAAAAAGGCAAACTCACCGGACCTAGAGCCAACTGCTTCTAGTCCTGATTCAGTTACCGATGGGCTGTGTAGCCTTGAGAAGGTTACTTGACCTCTCTGATTTTTCCATCTATTGCACAGGACTAATGGGGAGGATTAATGAGATAGGGTATGACTGCGTTAGTTGTGAGGTATTCAACAAACAGGAGGAGGAGGTGTCCTTGCCATATTTAAGGAAGCTTCTGGTTCTACCATCTTGTGACAGTGGCTATAGAGGACAGCCCGAAGTTATGTCCCATGCTGTGTGGAGACGGCAGGAAGGGACTGAGGACCGAGCAACGGGCTGGATGCATGGCTCCTGTGTGCAGCTGGAATGAGCTGGGTGAGGGGCTGGCCCCCGAAGGTCATGATAAGTGCAGCAGTGCTCTGCACAGACAGTGGAGAGTGAGTATAAGCCAGTCCGAGGCTAGGAGCTGAAGTGGTGTCGTCTCTGGGCTCAAATCCTGCCTCTACCCTCTGCTAACTGTGACTCGACATGCCCGAGGCTTCCGTTGCTCAGTGGGCAGAGCGGGATTCATCATAGGGGAGGTGGTGAGGAGAACTGGGACGGTGCGGGGAAGTTTACTTATTAAGGACATGAGAATGTTTTCTAAATCTCAGTTGTTATTATCGGGAGCACAGAAAGCAAGGCACCCTTTCCAGAAGTAAGGAGGTGATAGGAGCTCAGCAGGGTTCAGGGCCCTCACTGTGTCCAGGCCCTGGAAGCGGCAGCAGCAGCCGTGGGGGGGCATCAGGATGGGGTGCGGAGAGCCAGTGGGCCCGTGAGGGGAGAGGCCCCGGCTGAAGAAGGCACCAACTCTGCCCCTGGACCCAGCCAGGCCTCGGGCGTTTCAGGGCACCAGCTCCCCACCTCCTGGCCTCCAGCCCCCGCAGCACCAAGAACAACACATTTTCTTCCCCCTTTAGGCCAGTCTTCCAAACTCCCACACCGTAAGGATAGCAGAAAAAGGACAATATTTATAGGATTGAGCACGGGATGCCCCAGGCAGATATTTAAAGTTCAGGCAGCTCAGGAAACCCATCTGCCCTGGGGGTCTATTCAAACTAGGCCAGAGAAGGAAAAAATAAACGGCATAGGCTCACACTGATGCTTCCCCGGGGCTTTGGGCCAAGCCCGAGGCCCAGTTCCCTAAGAAACTTCTTCTCCCTGATCCTTGACTCACAGATGTTCCAAATCACGGTGAGATGAGGGAACCTGGCAGGGACAGCCTTGCCAGGCCTGAAGTCGGCATCTGCTCTGGACCAAGAGCTGCTTCTGGTAATCTAAGGTAAAATCCTAAAGGCAGTCCAAAAAAAAAAAAAAAAAAAAATCCCTCTAGGAATGAAGTGTCTGTGGCTTTTGGATTTGGGAGAGACAACGTTGGGAGACATTCTGAATACCCAGCAGTGGGGACGGGGCAGGTTAGGCAAAATCACAGCGCCCCCATGAAAACACTTTCGGCCAAGAGGGCAAGTTCTGCTGTCACAGAAAGCAGAGGGAGGCAGGAGTCCGTGTTGAGGACGACCTCTACCGACCTGAAAGAACTCTGGAAAGAGAAAGGCAAGGAGGTGCCCAGATGTCTTTGGGCTACAGAATCTCAGATGGTTTCTTTCTTTTCCTTTTTTTGGTTTGCTCCAAATTCTCCCTAACCAGTATATGTTGCACGTCAATGAAAACAAAACCCCAAACAAAGCCTGAGCTCTGTTGAGAGTTGAAAAGACACGTTTGGCAGTAGCGAGGATGGGCCAGCAGCCAGGTTGCCGCCCACGGAAGTGCATCGAGGACCCAGCCTCTCTGAATCTCTGAGGCAGGAGAAGGCCAGACTGGGGATCACTCGCTCTTTCCCCTCAGGCATGGCAGAGGGAGGGTGGTGAGAATTAACTGAGCCCCTACTGTATGCCAGCTCCTAGGCTGGGCCCTTCATGGGCCCTGCATACACAGTGACTGTAACAGCCATTTTTAGCCCCATTGTGCAGGTGAGGAAACAGAGGCTCACGGGGATGTGTTAAGGCTTGTTTTGTTCTCACGGCTTTAGAGAATGATGCTGATTGATCTAGGACTGACGTCAGAGTTCAGGTCCTCATTCTAGAGTGGAAGAAATGAGGCCCAGAGAGGGTCAGGAGATTTTTCAGAGCCACACGGCGAGGATCTGGTGGCTTCTCAGGTCCTGTCCTGCTCCGAGGCGGGAGCTGAGCTCACCCTGTGACTTTTGTACTCCTCCTCTGTCCTCCCGGCTCCTCAGTGCGTGATAGCTTCTCTTCTGACTCACCCTGCTTAAGCCTGGCTTTCCCCACCCCCCGGACCCTCTGCTACTTTCCTCTGGAGCCTTCCAGCGTCAGCCACAGGTCAGTTACTGCAGCCCTGCCTGGTGACCGCTTACCTGCAGGGGCCGCTCTCATTCTGAGGTCACGTGCTGCCTTCACAGAAAGTTTACCAGGGGCAGGGGGAGAGCATCCCCAGCAGAGGGTGAAGGTCAGGCTCAGGCCCTGTCTGGTCTCTTTAGCCTGATGCCAAGAGTACCTGACTTTGGGGGACATGGACCCCTGAGACAGGGTTCTTCAAGCTTTTGGCTAGCTGCCAGGGTCCTAACGCTCTGCCTTGCCCTTGGGATTGGTGAATCTCTGACTACCCCCGGCACCCACCCCTTGTTAGCCCAACTCTCAGCTTGTGCTTCCAGCGTCCAGCAAAGCCTGCTTCCGAGGGGTCTTGTGTCTGCCTGGACCTGGAAAACCTTTATCCTATACGCTGTTGAGAGAATCCTCCCTCCCTCTTCCCCCATCCCTGTTCTCACCTGGGGGGAGAAGCTCCTCAGGGGTGGTAGCTCTCTTTGCTTTCCGGCAAGCCGGAGTGCTAGGCTCCCGGCAGTCACGTCAGCAGGTGACGTTGACTGACCACTTAACGACGTGCTCTTTTCCGGCTCTAAATGCGCTGCGTGACTATGTCCTGTAACCCCGCAGTGACCCTTGGGTTGGGAACCTTCATTTCCCCATTTTGCAGCTGAGGAGCCAAAGTCAGGGCAGTGAGTACACCACCCAGGACTGCACAGCCTGCGATGGGCACAGGTGGTCTCGCTCAGCCAGTCTCCTGGGCCACCTCCACAGACATGCGACTTGTCCTTGAAAAGTCCCCGGAAGCATGGCAGGTGAGGGCGCTAAGGGGCCAGGTCTCGGGCACTTGTGAGTTAATTGATTCAGTATCTTTACTGGCCCCAGGGTAGCAAAGCTGTTCAGAGCCCAGGCTCAGGGGTCAGACGGATATGGTTTTCAAATCTTGCCTCTGCCACTTGTAAGATGTGTGACGTCAGGGAAGGCACTGGTACTGTCCGAGCTGCAGTTCTGGATCTGCAAGGTGGGAAGAAGATTTTGTAGACTGCTAGGAAATTAAATGATATCTTCCTTTCAGGCTGCTTGGCACAGGCTTGGCATGGGACATGGCTGTATTAGCATCACGAGGCTGGTTGCTTTCGGTATTATTTGTTACTATTACTGATCGTATTCATTATTAATAAAGAATAGCATCATTGATGCTAGTGCTGGTGTCTACACCACATGCTGGGGATAAGGACCATTATGCCTGCCACCCTTGCGCTATGCGAACCCCAGCCTAGAGGCTGGGAGAAACACCTAATGAGTTGTCAGAGACTATCATAGAATAGAACCACTGTAATAGAATGATGTTCTTTTCTTGGTAAGAGCAACTGACTGACTGCCCAATGTATGTTAGAGGAGGTGGCTTTCAAGCGCATTTAAAGGATGAGTAGGAGTGTGTGGGGCTGAGAAGAAAGGGAAGGACAGCAAAGGGAGCTGAGCGGGAAGTCAGTGTAGCATGAGGGTTTGGAGAAGGCGAGCAGGCCTGCTTGGCTGGAGCCTGAGGCTTGTAGGCCGGCATTGCTAGGGACCATGCTGGGATGGCTAGTTGGGACCAGATCTTGATAGGCCTTAGAGAGCCTACAGCTGGGGAGTCTTGTCCTTAGGCAACAGGGCTCCGTTTTCACTCTAGGTTGATACTTGTTCTGACCCTTCTATCACAGATGAAGATGATAAGGGACCAAGAGGGATCATACTGCAGGAACTGCTTGAGAAAATGAAAGGAAGGGAATGGTTGAGACAGTAAAGAAACAGATGTGGCCCTGTGTGTGTGTGTGTGTGTGTGTGTGTGTGTGTGTGTGTGTGACATAGGCTGAGGCAGAAAGAAAACGAGATGATGATTTTGAATACTCTTGCTTAAGAAGACTGAATCGTGGGCTCTACTAGAAGCATCAGCGGAACTTTCAGACTGGACTTCCCAATAGGCAACTAGAAAGTGGCAAATGGAAATCGGCCTTGGAGGAGAAGTTACTCATCTCTTCCTCCAGGAAGGCCTCCCTGCGTCCTGCCAGAAGAGTCAGGTCGTCCCCTGTGCCTGTGGCCTGTGTGCCCTTGGCACTTGCCTCCATCACAGCCCTGATCAGCCTGTTTTAATGCTCTGTGGACTTGTAGACTTTTCACTAGACCATGAATTCCTTGAAGCCAGGGGCTGCGTCTTCCCCATTCCTCTGTCCCTGAGTGCAGCATGGCGGCTGGCTCACACGGGTGTTCGAACAGATGTCGCTAACACCATGAGGAAATACACATTTGAGTTTAGAAGGCAGAAGAGAGGTCAGGCTGGCTGGGGCAAACCAGGGTTATTCTGGCTGAGCAAGGAAGAGGCTCTGGCCTCCTGGAGAACCAGTCCCCAGAAGTGAGTCACCGTGGAGCAACAATGCTTATTGGCTGAGTCGTGGCCTTGGGGTCAGATAGCGGGGCAGCTCTACCAAGAGCGTGCTTACAACGTGCTTCTTGGGAGATTTGGCTTCTCAAGACACCATGACCGCTTATCCTGGAAGGGCTGAGCTGGAGAATAGGAATGAGTCTTGCACAGTATGGCTGCGAGAGGCCAAACCCAGAACAGGTATCTGAAAAGGATCAACTACAAGGAAGGAGCTGTTGACCTGAAGGAATCAAGTATTTTCTATTGATTAAAACATACGAAAACTACCAGCTGCCTTGAGAGTAATGAACTCCTGGTCTCTGGAGGTACCCAGGCAGAGTGGGGGTCCTGTAGAGGGGATAGGGTAGAGACCTCTTGTGGCTCTAAGGTTCTGAAGTCTGTTTCTGGTATCCAGAAGGGCCTTTATTAGTAGTAGTCTATGTTGCTTGCCCCCAAGTGCCTTCTCAAAGGCTCCTGTGAAGCCTGGATACATCTGGGCTAGCAGGTGGGACTTCAGACTGCCTCTGTCCTTTTAACCCTCCCTGGCATCTGCTTCCCACAGGAACTCTCCAGAGCATATGAGTGGTCTTGCTGTCTTTGCCTATTTTCTTTCCCCACGTAGTTGGCCCTAGCCACCTGGGCTGGGGCAGATTCCCAGCGCATGAGATCCTAGAGACGGTGGCTTTGCAGGTCACTAAGCCACTGTCCCTTCTAAGCTTGGCACCAATCCCTGCTCTGTCCTGTACCAACCTCTCTCCAGGCCTGATTCAACACATCTGAAAAATGGCCTGATCCCATTGACTTCGGGGGTTGTTGTGTGTGTTCACTGAGCAAGCATTCGCTGGGGGTCTAGTGTGTGGTGACAAGAGGCTTCTTGTCTGGAGAGGTCAGACAGTAAATGTGCAATGTCATGTCAGACAGTCATAAGAGCCTCGATGAAAATTGAAGCAGAGTGAAGGGACGGTGATTGGTTCTAATCAAGATTGGGGGAGTGAATCGGGGGTGGCCTCTTTGAGGAGGTGACTTTCCAATTGAGAACTGAATAAAGAGAGGGAGAGAGTAGGGCAAGAGTCTGGGGAAGAACATTCTAGGCAGAGAGACCAGCACGTGCAAAGGCTGTACTGGGGGGAGGGGCACCTGGGTGACTCAGTCCGTTAAGCATCTGACCCTTGGTTTGGGCTTAGGTCATGATCTCAGGGTCTTGAGATGGAGACCCACATGGGGCTCCCCACTTAGCAGGGAGTCTGCTTCCTCTCTCTCTTTCCCTCTGCCTCTCTGCCCAGCTTGTGCACTCTCTTTCTTTCTCTAGCTGTGATGGGGCATGGATGGCCATGTTGAAGAAAAGCAAGACCAGGGTGTCTGGAGCAGAGGGAGGGCAGGGGCTGTGGGGGACAAAGTGGGGCAGGAGGACATGGCTAGCCTGTGCGAGGTCTCCAGGGCCTCAGGGGTCGGGAGCCTTTGGGAGGGCATCAGGAACAGCCTTTAGGGATTTTTGACCAGGGAGGTCCAGAATCTAAGCCCGATTGATCTTTCCCTGTTCCTCTATTCAGACAGAGCTTCCAATGACCTCTCCAGGCTAAAATGCCTTTAAAACAGTATTGTCCGAGAGAAATAGAATGCAAGCCACAAGTGCACTTTTAAATTTCCCAGTGGCTATATTTAAAAGGTAAAACAAAACAGGAGAACTTAATGTTTATACTAGACTTAATCCCATATATCCAAAATATTGTAGTTTCAACATGACACCAATATAAAAATAATCATGGGATATTTCACGTGTTTATACAAAATCTTCAGAATCTGGTCCATATTTTATAGTTAGGGCCCACCTCCGTTCGGATGAGCCATGTGGCTGCTGTATTAGATGGTGAGGTTCCTAGGGAGCTCTGACCACCCCCCCCACAGGCAGGATGCAGGGCTGCTCTGCAGGGGGGCCTGGGAGTGGGAAGGAGGGGAATTGCTTATTTGTGGATCACGGAGGGAAGGCGGCCTTGGAGTTGATCCTTCCTATTCCAGGGAAGCCTGCCTGCCTGGCTCAGCTCCATTTTGGGGAAGGAGAGATGATATAAATTGAGCCCGACAGACCCAGCATGACTCCTGTCTAATCGGTTCTGAGACTTTAATAAAGTGCCTTTTTAAAGGTCTACTGGAATCAGGGCCAGCATTACTTTCTTAAGGGAAATGTCGAGAACGCTGAAGAGCAATTGTGCCCCGTGCAGGTTTGAGGAGGCCCACCCCGCAGCCTTCTTCTCTGAAGTTGATGGAGACTGGCCCACGTTCAGAGGTCCCTCCCCGTTAATGAAGAACAATTTGTCAAAGCGTTCCTTTTCCCAGACTGCACCTGTCTGCTGACTGATGGCTTGGAGGTCCTAAGGACCCTCTCCGAATCCGAACAAGACCCCAGGAAGCTGGTGTCAGCTACTAGGAGAGCTTGCCGGGGTGGGGACGGCGCTCTGCTTTGCTAAGGGGGCTCCTTAGAGCTGCGTCAGCCCTCCTGTGCATGCATCAGACCCAGGGAGGTGACGTGAGGCAAAACGAATGGGAGCTTGGAAGCAGCCAGTCGGGGTTCAGGCTTGGGCAGGCAGGCAGTGGAAGAGAGATCTAGCAATGCTCTTCAGTACTTTTGCCTCCCTGCTCACAGGGAGAATGGTACTTTCGTACTCACAGCATTTCACGCGCTCACAGGCAGAGCTGGTGGGTCAGGGGCTCCAGGCCCCAGCCCCCATCCTCCCAGCCCGAGGTCCTAGGGGATCCATATCTCAGCCCCCTGAGATACTGGGTAGGAAATTCCAGTGAACTGAGCCAGGGTTGTAAGATATACAAGCTACAGGTGGATTTCTGGAGCTGTTTCTGGAAAGCTCGACATAGGCAGTATCATCCTCCTTATGTTTGATTACGTATGGTCCTTGGGGCCCAAAGGGAACATGAAAGGCACCAGGCCAGACAATTCCTTCCCAGTGAGTCTTGAAATGTGAGAAGTGCAGGGAAAATCATAAATGGTAGAATCCAGTCTTCACTGCATTGGGGATGAAGAAAGGATTACCGACAATCTTATAACCTCTGTTCCTTCACAGCATGGCACTGTTCAGTTACTGTTACTAGCGCACGTTTTCCTTAACTAGCCTGCAGAGTTGTAGAAGGCCTCCAACAAGCTGGTCCCACATCGTCCCTGCTGACAGTGGGGTCTGACAGTCACCCAACATGAAGGCCAGGCCACTTCGGCAGCTAGCTGCTTGGAGATGGGGATGGGGGGGGGTGGAGATGGGGATGTGGTGGGATGAGGGGGGTGGGCATGGGAGTGGAGATGAGATGGGGAAGGGAGATGGGGGTAGGAGTGGGGATGGCAGGAGGATAAGGGATGGAGGTGGGAATGAGGGTGGGGATGGGGATGAGGGTGAGGCTGGGGGTAGGGCTGGGGGGGGATGGGGATGAGGGTGAGGTTGGGGGGGGATGGGGGTAGGGATGAGAGTGGGGAGGGGATGGGGATGGGGTGGGCATGGAGATGGAGGACGGTGCTGCCCTTAGCTCACCATGACCCAGGGTCTCTCTGCGGCTGTGCTCCCGGGCCACCACACCTTTTCCATTGTGATTTCGTGATGATTTTTATTTTATTGTTTTACTTCCCAACCCTTGTAATAATCTAGGCACTAGGCAGCACCCCCTGAAGCGTAAGCTATTTTAGGCTAAGGTGAAAGAAATGCTTTGCACGGCAGGCAGTAAGCCTGGAGTCGCATGCACAATGAATGATTACCAGGCGGGAAGGGTGCCTCCACCATGGGCAGAGCTGCCAGGGCTGAGGGCGTGTCCTGCCCTCGGGGGCTTCACCCCCTAGCCGCTGCCAGAGGAGGCTACTGAGCCGGCCCTGCCCCTGTCCCTGCCCTGGGATCTCCGGCTCCCAGCCTGTGAGCCGTGTTGTGGCCTCTGCCTGAGTGGGGATCGCGGCAGGGAAGCCACCACCCTGAAACCCTTCAGAGCCGCAGAAGGTGATGAATGCAAAGGCAATCGAGGGCTACTTGGTGAACATTGAATTAACTGGAAAAAATTAACTAAATGAGGTTGGTGAGTGAAATGTAAATGAGCCCCTGGCTCAGCAGGAGCCAGGGAAAGAATCACAGTGGGAGAGAGTCAAGTGGGAGGCTGGGAACTTGGGCGCGAGCAATGAGCAAATGCACGGAACCTGTAAACACCTTGCTCTGAGTTTCTGCACTGAGGCTGGGCCAGGCAAGGGCCTGGACGCAAAGGGGCTAACAGGGAAGGAAGGGAAGGGCTCCTGCAGGTGCCAAGGCTTCTGAGAAGCCAGGAGGGGACTGGGGAGAGGCAGTTTAAGTCCAGGACCCCACGTGCCGGTCCTGTGCCCCCTCGTTGATGGCAGGGCTATTTGGTGCTAAGAAATAGAGTTTCCCTCGGACTTGCTGGAGTGAGAGCCTGGGAGTGGGTGGGCATGATAAAGATACGCAGAAAGCAGGGGAGAATGTCACGGGACTCCAAGGACAGGCACCTGAATGCAGCCACATCTGGCAGAAACAGGAGCCAGGAACAGGATGGGCAGGGGGACCCCGGGCGCTGGTCCTTCAGAGCCTCCTCCGCTCTCTGAGAATCTGCCCCATTTTCCTGCTTGCACTAAGTGACTCAAGCCTCTCACTCACAGTTCCTGCATCCCCACTGCAGCCACTGTCCGGCTCATCCCACCCACCCCCACCCCCATGCCCGCTCTCCTTTCAGAGCCCGGAGCCCACTGCTCTACATTTCCAAGAGAGCCATCACATGGATGGAGTTCCTCTTTTGCAGTGAGGCTCCAAGCCCTTGTTTGCTGTCCGTCTCTGGTTTGGCTGCGCTGGGGCTGGGCATTCAACTTAGTCCCATCGGAGAATGGAGGTGGCAGGTGGCCATGTCCTATAGAGCCCAGGTATGTAGCAGGTGGAGAGAAGCATGGCTCACCTGGGAACGGAGAGTCCCCAAGGGTGAGAGTACATCAGAACGGCACTGCCCTCCCACCCCGAAGCTTCTGGCAAGCTTCCTCCCCCATGGGTGCCCCCGCACATTGCTGGGCATCTCTGCCATGCTGACTCCCACTGTCGCATGCGGGGAGGTGGTGCACCCTCCAGAATGGTGGGTTGGAACATGGGCAGAGAGCCTAAGAAGGGTCACCAGGGAGCGGACAGGGAGGGGCAGCTCCAGAATACCACAGGTTTCCGCCACCCAGGCCACGTTGTTCTGCCTCCAACACAGTAATGGTGGCTTTTCCCAGTTGGCAGGGGGATAAAAAAGAAGTAGGCAAAGATATCGAAATGCCTCCCAGTGAAGCTTTTCTCCCATATGTTTTTCTTAAACCTTTGGTGCCTCCTACTGTTAGCCTGCTGTCACTCACTAGCGGATGACAAATGAATGCACAATTAGCAAAATTAGCAGACAAATATTATCAAACAGCTGCTAACTCATGCCTGGATTTGCTGTCTTGTTTGTGTGAGGGTCGGCCCATGTGTTAATGGCTGTAATTTGATGTGGCTTACACATCGTGTAGTCAGTGCTAACGGGTGACATTGTCGCTGAGTTCCAGGGATGGGGCGGGAAGGACAGGAATAAGGGCTGTGGAATTGACTTAGCATTCTGGATGGATTCACTGATCCCCAACTCGTGAAGTGACATTGGGCTAGGGACCTCACCTCAGAGCCTCAGTTTGCTCATCTACAAAATGGCAATAAATAGTCATGGTATTACTCCCTCAAACGTTTTTGGGAGGGTCGAGTGCGCTATTCCGTGTAAAGCACTTAGCATAGTGCTTCAAGCTCGGAAGAATAGGAGTAACTCACCTTTGCATGTTTACAACTCTCGATTGAATCGATCCAATAACGGTATTTTTGCTTCTGTGACGAGGACAAAACTTTCAGATACTTAATCACCTAAACAAGTTTGGGAACCCATGACTTAGAATATCATTCATGGGGCTCCCAAAACATCATGGCAAGAGGTCAAACCAACATGAAAAATCATCTTTCTTCATATTTAGATAATGATTTCTTGCAGTTTGAGCCTTTTGCATCCAAAGAATCTCCTCATTTTGGGGCACATGAATATTTTGAGGCCTCTTAAGATCTTTTAAGTAGAGATATGGGTCAAATCTGCCACTGACCAGGGCCATATTCGGGAATCCAGAAGGGCACCCACTCGGCTTCAGGTGGGATGGGGAGGAGGGCTACAAGAGGGAGAGTGTTGCCAGTGGACCACAGCCTCCACGCCAGAGGGCCAAGATGGACCACGGCAGGTCAAACCGGAGTCCCAGGCCAGGAAGCTGTCTGGATTTGGAGGAAGCATGGATGGAGAGAACGTGCACCACGGGAAAAGAGCCGCACCAGCCACCAGAGCGACATGGGGCCAGTCCTAGAATGTGGAACTGGGGCTTCTCAAACCAGCCTATCAAAGGGGAGGGTGAGCCTCTGAGACTAGGGGTCCGGCTGGGCTGCAGATGAGGCCCCAGCTCTGGGGAGAGGAGAGCTCCTGGGACCAGCACCAGGCTCCTGAGTTGGCGAGGTGCACTGCTGTTTGGCAGTCTTGGGGACTGAGTCTCTGTGGCCTCCTCCTGTGCTCGTGCTCCATAGACCAGAAGTAAGGACTCCGTGATTACCCAGATGTGGTGATGCTGTGGTTTCTGGACTACCATGTGCCTGCCTTGGAGGAGGGAAAGGAAGTGTCATCCGTGGGGTGTCTCTGCTTCCTCAACCGCAGTACGAGTTGGTATGGCGGTATGTCCACAGCCTCTGACAGTGGAGCTGCTGGGCTCTGGTAGGGTTAAGGTACCAGGCAAAGGTCGCATAGCTGGACTTGAATTTGCATCTGCTGCCTCCAGACTCCTTCCGCTGCTACACCGAGATTGGTTTCTGGAAAGGTCTGAGGCGTCAGCCCTGTAGCAGGTGACTGGAAAAGCAGGGAAGGCAGATCAAGACCTGGGTGCAACGACCCCCTGTCTTTCTGCCCAGCTGAGAGGTCGGGGCAGCAGGTGAGGAAGGACAATTATCCGCATGTCTGCCTTGTTGTCACAAGGCTGGCCCTTTCTTCCTCACGGTCCCCTATCCCCCTGCAGGGGCTGAGCTCCGGTTGAGGGTGACTTAGAATGACAGGGTGCTCGCTGGCCCAAGGCCATGGCCGCAGTGAATTGAACAGTGTAGGATCGCGGGCAGCTTTGTCCAAACACAGAAGCCCAGCTGGGGCTTGCGTCTGCCGCTGCTCCCTGCAGGTCAGCAACCCAGCTGGGACCGAGTCAAAGATACTTCCGAGAAGGGGTGGAGGGAAAGGTTACAGCAGTCTCCAAGTGCTCCCAGTTCCCACCGAGCAAGTCCCTACACAGCTATGGGGAAACCAAGTTTTGACAAGTAGAAATTGGACTTGAGTGCTCCGGAGAGGCTCCCAATGATGAATCCTTCTGAGCATGACTACATTCCTCCGCCCTCTTATTTATCTGCTTTGCAACGTTTAGGTTTTGTCCATATAGTTGCAGCTGCATGGGGAGGGCTTTCGTGTTCCCAATGCCACCCAAGCTAACGGCCTCCTGCCTAAGCCAGGGGAGCTCAAGGACGCGTGGGTGGGGCTGCTCTAAAGGCTTGCCCACCACCCCCGATCTGGGCCCAGGGACAGCTATTCTTCACAATGTAGTATTGGAGGCAGGAGTTACAATGTGTCTGCCAGCTGCCACTTATTACGGGCTTTCTAGGTAGGCCAGGCCCTGTGATAAGCATTTTATAAACATGGTCTCTGACCGGCCCCACCAACTTGTAACTCAGGTGTTCTAACAGGGGAAGAGACAGAGGTTGAGAGAGTGATGGGGAAAGGGGAGTACGTGTTTGGAACTGCTGAAGGTCACCCTGCAGATGGTAGCGACGTTGGAAGCCAAACCCAGCTCCCTCTGCCTGTGAATCCCAGGCTGTTCCCAACAGCCTCTGCCATGTGGGTGCCAGGTGGGCGTGAGGTATGAGAGGCAGACCCTGGTGAAGTAGGGTTCTAGAACTCACTGTGGTTCAGCCCGGGCTGAGAACCCCCTGTGCCTTCCTGTACCCCCTCATCACATCTCTCCTTCTCCCACCTTCTTTCTGCCTACTGATGACCTTATGTCCACTGGTGGTTCAAGAGCACTTGTAGACCCATTTGGACCACATCTAGCAAAAACTCTCCAGACTTTCCTTTCCAACAGATGCTGGCCAGCAACCCATTCCCCTGTCCCAACACCTCAGAGCCAGGAGAATGGCGGGAGGGGAGTCATGTTCCCCACAGATAATTTTAGAGTCCAGCCATGGGGAGGAGCAACATGTTTTTGTAGAAATGCTGTGTTTAGAGTCAGGCGATTTGGGATGTAGACTTTCCTTTGGTATCCTTTGTGACCGTGAGAAGTCATTTGCTCCTCTATCTCCTCATCTACTAAATGAGCCCTGGACTGGGTGATGAATAAAGTTCCTTCCAACAGCCCCAGTCCATACATTTCCTATAAATGTGGCTGGGTAGATGGATGGACCAGTCAGTCCTGGAAACTGGAAATATTCCTCAGGCATGGTCCTCATTCATCAGCCTGTCATCTGCCAGGAGACCAGAAGGTCTGAGAGAAATGGGTTCCATTTTCCCTCCTGGCACAGAGCTCTGGTGGGATTGGGGCATCACCCACTTTCCAGCTTCTGATGGTAGGTGCTCTTTGGCTAACGATTCCTCCAAACAAATCCTGCAGGCTCCCGGACCCTCGTGCATTCCTGTTTGCTGGCTCATTTGCATGGTTGTCAGGACCCCCGCCCGAAGGTTCTCTAGGGTAGGGGCGGAACAGTGAGGAAAGGCTCCCGTGTCTGCCAGATGCTTGGAGCTGGAGCAAATGTGCCCGAAGGGTAACCTTCAGTGCATGTGTCATATGGCCTGGTTAGGACCACAAATCCTCAGCCAGCTGGGAGGGGGAGAGCAAACACAATCTTCTTAGGAACCAACCAGCAGCCTGTACAAAAGGGGCTTTCTTTGTGGCCTCATCCTGTCTGAGTCCTGTATTTATCACTCATGAGGTGGGGGAGTGTCGAGAGCACTGGAACTCCACCGTTTAAATGCTGGCTTTACTTCTCATGATCAGTGTGATTTTAGCAAGTTAGCTGATAGAGCAAAGCCTCTTGTTTCCACATCTAAGAATTGGGGAGGGGGGTGCATTGATATTTACTTCCCAGTGTTGTTTAAGGATACAATTACGTAATGTTTATAAAATTTGTAGTATAGACCCTGACACATAGTGTCATATGTGTAGAATATGTCGTATTTGATTAATGTATCAATGTATCCATGTCTGTCTCCCCATGAAGAATTAGGATATGAGTTCCTTGAGAATAGGGATCTTCTGTCTCAGTGACTGTTCTTCCAGCACCTGGGACAGAGACAGGAGATATCATTGAACAAAGAACTGGGGTTTGCTGGAGACAGAGCAGATTCAGGGACTGCAGGACTTTCAATGCTGAAATCAGGCAAGTCCTGGGTAAACAAGGATGAGTTGGTCACCCTATAGAGAAAAGAAGGGAGGGAGGAGCAAGGGGAAAGGGAGGGAGGAAGGATGGAGGGAGGAAGGAAGGAAGGAAGGCAGGAAGGCAGGAGGGAAGGAAGAAAGGAATTCCCCACTTTACAAATAAGAAAACCAAGGCTCGTGGAGATTACTAAACTTGTCCAAGACCCCACCATTAACAAGTAGCAGAGCAAGACTTTGATACTAGCCTGAATAACCAAGCCCTAAGGGAAGCTATACAAGTTAGCAGATTCATTAACATCTTGCTGCATGACATTGGCCAACCCTGCCTCAGTTTCCCTATCTGGGAGATGAAAGTCTTGGACAAGTGCTCAGAAGTGGGCTGGGGCAACAAAAGCTTGTCCTTCCCCAGCCTTACGGTGCTCCATTAGTCCAGAACACAACTCAGAGTGCCCTGCACGGATGAGGGTGTGTGCCTGACAATGTTTCCAGACTCATCAGCAGCTCTTGGCGAGCCTGGAGCGCTGATTCCACTTTGTCATCTTGAGCACTGCTCTTGGGTATTGGGAGGCAGAGGGGCCTGCTTCCCGCAGGAGGGAGGCAGAGCATTTGAGAATGCTCGTGTCTCTCTCTCCCATGAAAGTTCTCCATAATTAGCTTGGTTTGAGCCATTTATCTTGTAAACTCCCCATTTTGTCAGAGATATATGCCAGGCCATCAGGGCTGATCACGCTGTGGTAATAATTCCCCATCTCAACTCCAAAGCCCATTTTGCACAAGGGTCTTTAGGATAATTAAAAACAACTCTATCATCTTTCCTCCTTAAACACTGGAATGTTTCCCAAATGAGGGAGCCCCAGGCCCTCTGCTTGGAATTCTCCCTTGCACCCCTCCTCCGATCTGCTGTCCCAGGCCTGCCCACACCCGTCTCTTAGAGAAAGCCTCACCTGCCTCCTGTCCGGCCCAGCTCCTCTTGCCTGGAAGGTCCTTACTTAGAGTTTGTACTACTAATTTGACATTCCGTATACACTGTCCCTCCCCTGCCCAAATTGTATCTGCCACAGAAATGCTGCTAATAACAATGATTAGTACTTTAATATTAGCATTTATATCATTTTTTTAAAGATTTATTTATTTTAGGGAGAGAGAGAGCAGAGGGGAGGGGTAAAAGGAGGGGCAGAAGGAGAGAGAAACTCAAGCAGACTCCCCGCTGAACGTAGAACCCGACACAGAGCTCTATCTCATGACCCTGAGATCAGACCTGAGCCAAAACCAAGAGTCAGATGCTCAGTCGACTGAGCCACCCAGGTGCCCCAGCACTGGTATCATTTTATCATTCAGTAGGTACTAGATATCGTGCTAGGACCTCTGCTCATGTTATTTTATTTAATCCTCACATCAATATATCAAGGTATATATTTACAGAAATATATATATACAAGGTATATATTTATATATTACAATTCATTTTTCAAATGAGGCTCAGAGAAGTTAAGAAACTTGCCCAGAGTCACACAGCTAGTATGTAGAAGAGTCTGGACTCAAACTCAGGTTTCCCTGACTTCATGCGCTCAACAGCTACACCTCCCTGGCCTCTCTGGGGAGGGTTACCACAGGCCCGTGCACAGTGAACATGGGGCATGGCTGATTAAATAAATCATAAATGCACAAAGAGCAGTAGCCAACATTAACTGAGGGCTTGTGTTAGCTCAGGCATGACTCTAAGAATTTTCCATGTAGAACTGATGGAATCCTCCCCTAAACTTTGTGAGTGAGGAACACAGGCCTCTCACTGTTAAAGCCTGGACATCTGGGGCTAGGATAGAAGCTGCTGACTGGGTGTCCCTCAGGGTCCCTGGAATGTGTGAGGTGAAAGCATGGTCTGGGGGTTGATGGTATTGTGGGGGGCTCCTGGAGATCCCAGGATAGCCCCTTGCATCAGGATCTGTATCGGGGCAACCATGAGGCTGTAACAAGACCACTGCAGCTCCAAACACTGGTTGTCATGTGTGGTGAACAGCGGTACAGTTTCAAGCCTTCCGCTGCCCTTCCACCTCTCGATCTGCTCATCTCCCTGCTGTCAGGAGCTGGCCCAGGCAGGAATCCTGGTCCTGGGAAAATCATAGCCAGGCTGACACCTTTCCACGACCACCTAGATCCAGATCCGCATCTTGTTGATTGCCCTGGAAGGAAAACAAGGTCTCAGCTGAAGGTCCAAATGGCCTGCTGTTCCTCCTTCCTCCACCTCCTGCACTCATTGCCCAGGGACTCAGACAGACAGCCCACAGCCCCACCCTGCTCAGGAATTCCAGTGAAGCCGACAGTGAGCACATCACCCACCCCCGACCCATCTCAGGTCATCACATAGCAGCAGGAGGAGTCTGTCCATCAGGTCCCCTAGACTGGCCCTTGTTGGCAGCCGGGATCCCAGGCTAACTCCCTTCAGATGTCCCAGGATCCTTCAGGACCTCCAGTAAAACCCAGGTCCCCTTTACAGGTGTGACTTGTGTGTCACATCATCTTCCCAATGCTTCTCTATGATGCCAGCTTGTCTAAAAAAAGTCTCTACCAATACAGAGTTTGGAAAATAGATGCTCTGCCTTGATCCCATTTCTGAACATAGAATCCTATTTTCTCAACAGCTCCCATAGTCAATGAAGGTCTACTCTCTTGTTCTTTCTGGGAAATCATTAATGGGCAGTGGTTTCCAACAATTTCACTTTTCGGGTGTGGGTGTGTGTGAGAGAGAGAGAGAGAGAGAGAGAGAGAGGGATATTTCTCCCAATCCACAGCTCTCCTCCAGGCTGATAGTTGATAATCCATAAGTCAGTTAAAGTGAATCTGAAGATTTATTTAAAAGAACCTGTGGGAAATCCTAAATACTTTTTCTTAGGTAAACAGTTCTTCTGTAGTGCAAAACAGCTGGCCCTATGGAATGCACATGCTTTGTGCAGGTAAGTGCATACTTAGCACTAATTGAGAAATGCTTTCTTAGTTGTTGGGCATGCAAAGATAAATAAGAGTTTCTACCCTTGAAGAATTCATAGCCTAATTGGGCAGATAAGCGACTTCCACAAATATCTTTTTTTTTCAGCCATGGAAATGCAAGGTGTCATTTCATATAAGATGCTTTGGGAGAGAAGAGGAGAAAGATCACAACAGGGTCATCAGCAAAAGAGTGATAGGAGACAATCACATGAGAAAGGTTACAAAGGCTAGACAGGGTTTGGCCAAATGGAGCTGGAGGGAAGGAAATAGCATAAGCCAAGTCAGGGAAGTAGGAGAACAGGGAAATGCGTGTAGTTCAACCTGACTTAAGCAGGAAGCACAAGAAAGCAAATTAGAATCAGGAAGACGGAATGAATGAAGAAAGCTCACATTGTTCAGTACTGTGTGTGTGAGCGTGCATGTGTGTGTACGCGTGTGTGCACGTGCCAGGCTTAGGCTGTGTGGTCTGGTCACCTAAACCACTAGATTTTAAGGACCCTGGTCAGGAACTGCATCAATTTTAATTTCGTCTTCTTCCCAATGCCTGGCACAGCGCCTGACGCAGAGAGATGCTAAAATTAACATCTGCTGAACTGTGTTTATTGCGTGCAAAAGGCAATGGGCAATCGTGACAGTTCGGGGGGAGGAGGAGGTTAATTATGAGGGCTTTGGCATTGACAAGGTTCATTCAGAAGTAGAATCGGTGGGGTATAGGAGCTAGCGGGTGGGGGAGAATTATAAGGGACCGTTCAGACCATTGGGACATCCCCAGGGGCAGCAGGACCTGGAGTGGTAGACTGTGGGAAAGAACGGAGGTTGGGGGGTCCTGCAGAGATAAGAAAGAAAGAAGTTTGAGGGTTATGGGTCTGGAAACAGATCTGGGAGCAAAGGTCAGAAGTTGCAGTGGGGCGCCTGGGTGGCACAGCGGTTAAGCGTCTGCCTTCGGCTCAGAGCGTGATCCCGGCGTTATGGGATCGAGCCCCGCATCAGGCTCCTCCGCTGGGAGCCTGCTTCTTCCTCTCCCACTCCCCCTGCTTGTGTTCCCTCTCTTGCTGGCTGTCTCTCTCTCTGTCAAATAAATAAATAAAATCTTAAAAAAAAAAAAGTTGCAGTGACTTCAATTGTTCAAGTTCAAAGACTGAGAGAAGAGAGGTACCGTTAGCAGAAGACGAGAGGTCAAGAGGAGAAGCAAGTTGGGAATTGAGGCTTTTAGAGAAGAGACAGCACCAGTGATAACTGAGGCATGCCAGGCTTGAGGTCCCATTGGGCCACTGGAAGGGGTGGTGTCCACGTGTAGTGGGGAAAACAAGGCTGAAATCACCAGAGGATCAAAAGAGGATCAAAAGAGGATCCAGACCAGAACTTTGGAAAACACCCACATTTTAGGGGAGGGAGAGGTGCCAAGAAAACATGTGATTAGAAAGGCAGGAGGGGAGGGGTGCCTGGGTTGTTCAGTTGGTTAAGTGTCTGCCTTGTCTCAGGTCATGATCCCAGGGTCCTGGGATTGAGCCCCATTTTGGGCTCCCTGCTCAGCGGGGAGCCTGCTTCTCCCTCTGCCTGCCGCTCCCCCTGCTTGTGCTCTCTCTCTCTCTCTCTCTCAGGTATATAAATAAAATCTTAAAAAAAAAAAAAAAGAAAAAGAAAAGGCAGGCAGAGAAGCCCAAAATGCACAAGTCAAGAGGAGCGAGGGGAGGAGAGGGCTAAGGGAGCCTGTGCTGGTCAGCATGGAGAGGGATGACACGCGGGGGACCCCTCTGCCACCAGCCTCTGCCGTCAGCATGCAGAGAACTGCTGCAGTCTCTTCAGAGCTCACTACACACACTTTCAGAGCCGCCCCATTTGCAGGCGAGGAAACTGAGGCTCAGAGAAGCAGAGTAGCTTGTGCAGAGGCACAGAGATACCAAGTGCTGGAGCTGGGGCTTGAACTAGCACTGCTCTCACTCCCGAGCCCAGGCGTTGGCTCACACTGCTCTCACTCCCGAGCCCAGGCGTTGGCTCACGCTCAGGACGGCCACTGGAAAGACAGTTGACATGCTGCTTCGGAGGTGGCTGAAGGCCGTATGAAATCGCTCTACTGGGTGGAGCTCTTTCTTCAGCAAGTCACATAAATCCCAACGAGCGGGCTTGGACCAAAGGGCTCAGTTAACAGGAAGGGCAGCCGATAGGGGTGTCATCGGGAGTGATGGGGTTCAAGGGATTCAAATGAGGTTCCAGGGTCAGATTCTTCCTCCTCCTTCCTTCTGCTCTATCTCCTCTAGCTTGGCTTCGTTCCCAAGCAGGCTCTCCCCTTGTGGGGGCAAGTGGCTACTAGCAGTCCCAGGCCTGCTTTCTCTCTGCTTTAAATCCAACAGCAGAGAGAAAGTGTCTCCCTCTCAGCAGTCCCAGAGAAGGTCCCCTCTGCCCATCCCTGAGCAAATCACCATCTCCTCTTCTTCACCCTTGAGTTCCCTGTGCAGTTTGGGCAAATCTCATAGGTTGGGAGTGGGAAAGGCAGTGGTTTTCAGGAGGAGAATTGGGGTATGGTTAGCAGAGGCAGGGGGAGTGGGCACTGTGGGGAGGGGCAAACTCCATGATATTTCCCCTGGCCGCCTTGGGAACAAGCATGTCAGCAGAGTGGCGAGAGGAAGCCAGCGTGGAAACAGTTAAGAACTCTGAGTATGTGGGTGAGATCTCATGCATGTTCATTTGAGAAACCCGAGAAGTGGAAACATGGAAGATAGCCAGAGGAGAGATGGGCAAATGTCATCTTGAATGTGGAGACATCGGAGCATCTCTGAAGGCTGAGGAGGAGACCCCAAAGCGGGCAGGGAGACCTGGAAGATGTGGGAGATACTGGGACTGTTCTCCAGGAGAAGGCAGGGTGGGTGGAAGGAAGAACAGTCCGAGAGAGGAAGGGGGCCCATGCATGGTTTTGAGCAGGGCAGATAAGTGCTGGAGAACACGGGAAGCTCCTGGTGCATGAGGGGCTTTCCTCGCGCAGGGCACACCCGAAAGAGTCCGCATCTCCAACAGAGGGCTTAGCTTTGCACAGATGCAGGACCTCGCTGTGTGGGTTATTGGTCTGCTCGATGGACAATCACATTGACTCTTCCTGTGAAACATGAGACAGCTCCGAGTCCTTCAAGAAGACAGACCCACTGATTAGCCGCTGACGGCCTTGACATCCGGCAGGCGAGGGCAGAGCATTGTCCCCTCATTTGTGGCCTGCAGACGCCAGCTGTCTTTGGTGCTTACCCCTTGGTTGAGGCAAGGCAGCCACAGCAGATCATGTGAGGAGTTCTAACCACGAAGGCTGATGCACCTCCGAAAGTGTCTATTCCCAGGATGTAAAAAAGGACAACGCAGGCCGCCGGGCATTCTTGTCCACCAATCACCTACGACGGCTCGATAAGCATTTCTCTGCCTCTGGCCACGAGCCAGACAGCTCAGAGAACTACACTTCCCTCCCCCAGCCTGCTCAGAATCTCAGCAGTGCAAAGCATCTTGGGGTCATTGAGAAAGAAAAGTATTTTGGAGTCAGACGGGGTTTGAACGCTGACCCTGCCGTGTCTGTGTCACCTTGGGCAAGGAAGTCACTTCCGCTGGATGTCCCGGTCCAGGTTTCTGTGCCACCCCTGACCTCCTTAGCCCAGATGTCCCTTGTTCTCCATCCCTTGTTTTGCTTCCCTGTTAGAAGACTCACGCCAGCCACTCAGTCCGTTTCTACGGTCATAAGGTGCTGGCCACCCTCACCATCTCCTGATTCCAAATACCACAGAATGATTGAGCCTCCCTTGGGATGAAGAGCTGGGCTTGATCAGGGCCTCCGTTGCACCTGACGTGGAGGGAGCCACAGACATCCAGCACCCAGGTCCAACTCGGCCAGATCCATGGAGGTTCTGGCCTCCCCACCGGCTGCCCAGATAGGCTGGATAACATAACTGGGAAGGATGGGGAAGTTAACACCCCAGTGGGGCCAGCTTTGAGCAGTAAGAGACAGACGACTGAAGAAGCCATCCAGTCCATTGCTTGCCTGTCCTAGCCACATGTGGAGGTCATCTGTGGCCTCTCCAGATCCATCCCATGTCAGGGAGCAACTGGTTGTGTTTTCTTGTGGGGATGTGGCCCGCGTGGATAGGCACCACCTTGAAACCGCCTCCCTTTCTACCCTATTCCACTTCCCTTTTCCTTTAGCTGTGCTTCCCTGGGAACAAGTAAGCTTTGCCTCAAGCTCCATTCTGTAGAGAACCCAACCCAGGCTCTGAGCTTTGGTTTCCGTATTTATAAAACAGAGCTAATGATATCTATCACACAGGATTGCTGGCAGGATTAAATGAGATCACGTGCCTTAAACACCCGGCCTAGGGTAGCATGTTGTAGGTGCTCAATAAATATGAAAAGTGCCATTACCAACAATTACAATATGACGATGAGTCTTGCCATTTTTTTGGGGGGGAGGTCTGATAAAGGTGTAGCATTTAATAATTTTATTTGTATTGTTGTTGGCAGCAAGAACATCTTATGGGTGGAGAGTGAGACTAAGTGCACTTTTTATGATGAATATGAAGAGGGATCCATGCGCAGCTTATTTGAGAATCATGTTGAATAATTAAGAAGGAAGGAGATGCTGTTTCAGATGTGTGATAGAGATAAAATTTGGTAGATTGGGCTGATGGGAGTGAAGTCCTAGAATTCAGTTTATCATACAGAAAGATTTGGAAGACTCAGCATGTGTTAAAGGGGAGGGTCTTTACTCCTTTTGATCCCCTGATGAACAGAATAGCAGGCGATAAGAATCAAGAGACATCCCTTGGTGAACAATTTAACTTAGAAAGGAGGTGATTCTGTTAGTGGAGCTGGCTATGGGATAGGCACCGCAGGCAATTTCACCATTAAGCGGATTTGGTAAAAAATAAAATAAAATAAAAAAGACATATCTATATGTATCTATGTTGAAGTTGCATTGTCACCTTGGCAGATCAATTTTGAGAAAATAATAATAATAGCTAACGTTTATTGAACACTTACTACACGACAGGTGCTGTGCTAAGCTCTTCATACACGATCTCATTTCAGCCTTCTAAAACCCGTACGGCGCCAAATCATCTTGGCTCCCCGCAAGTCCACACGAAGCTCAGGAATCTGTGAGAATTGGCAGAAACTGGGGAGAGAAAGCTCTTGATTGGAAAAGCGATAAGCTATAGGTGCTGAAAGGGAGAGTGAGTAGAATGTAATTTAAAAAGTACTGCTGACTGTTTCCTCTGTTGCCTTAAGCCAGAAGTTTCCACATTGTGCTCGCTGTCCCAGGGCCTCAAGGGAGGGACCACTGTTGAGGGGGCTGGGATTGAAGGTGGCATTCCAGACCTCTCCCTGCACCCCCAGTTTCAGTGGAGAAGCATAAGCGTTTAGCATAATGGAATTCCATGCACAGTCTTATTAGAACCCTGTGTTTCACGGCTTTCAGCGTTTGAAGTGATGGGCATGACATGGTATCCCAGTGATAAATACAAATGTTAGCTAGCCTGAGAGCACATTAACCCCTGGCCTAGGTAGTGATTTCACCGCATGTGCCAAGGGCAAGGTGACGTTGTGCAAAGGGTTGGATCTGCTTTGGGCGGAGAGTGGTGCTGATGCCCCCTTCCCCCAGTATCTGTTCTAGTTCTCTCTGATGCCTCTGAGTTTTAGCTGGGCTCATGATCTCCCACATACATAAAGACGACATTTCTCAGCCCCACTCTGTACACCGGTATGGCCATATGGCTAGGCCTGGCTAACCGGATGTAAGCAGAAAGTTCCAGAAGCTGCTTCCTTCCCCTACCTCCTGTACGCTGCTTCTCGGAACACCAGAGTGACCAGAGCACATCCTGGACCACGAAGACAAGGAGGATGCCCTTGGGACTGTGCAGCAGGAAGCCAGAGGCTGCTTGGTCCTGAGGACTTGATGGCCCAGTCCTGCCTACCCCTGAGCTGGGATAGGGGAGTCAGTGTCTGTGCTGTTTCCCCTCCCATGAGCGCGGGGTTTTCTACTTCTGTCGGCCAGCTGAATTCTACCTGGTGTGCTCACGTGTAGACTAGATCAAGGTTTCTAATCAAAGTGTTACCCTCTCTGTCTTTGCAGGATAAAGAGAAAAGCATCTTTATTCCTTCAGTCTCCCTCAATGGGATTCTGAGGGTTTTGGCAACACTCAGCCTGGCCTTACACGGGGAGTGCATTAGGAACGTGCCAACAGGCCCTTGCTCTGGGTATGGCATAGATAGGGCCTTACGTGGTTCTTCGGGACCAGTAAACAGGAGGCCAAGACACTGTGGCTACCTGTTCTTCCGTTACCCAGCCTTGCTCAGCTTTCTGTGGCTTTGCCCCTGGACATGCTGGTGCACACGCTTGAAATCACCTCCACTCCCTTTGCAGATGACACATTCCCCGCCCCCCTAGTCCTAGGTCTGGTCTCCATGTCACCTCCTCAGAGAACCCTTCCCCAGTGCCTGGAAGTGAAACCCCATGGCTTCTTCATATTCTCATTATAGATTTAGGAAGGTGGCACACCGTTCTGTTTACTCTCAGAGAGGCGGCCCATCACAGTTGAGTATCCAGTGGTATTTACTGAGTGCTTACTACACGCCTGGCTATGTGCTGGCTGCTAGGTGGGCATGGAGTTTATAGTCTGGGGAGAAAGACAGTCAATGAAAGTGCAATTAAAAATTGGGATCCATATTCTAAAGGAGAAGAGACTGGGATTCTGTAAGGAAGAGCCAGCGTGGGGATGTTTGTGTCATCTTGATGAAAGACCCCTGTGGGTTTTATTATTCATGCAGGGAATCAGCCGTGAAGAGGCCAGGTAGTGGTATTCACCAGGGTTGGGTTTGTACCTCGGCGATACCATTTCTTCTTAGCTCTGTAACTTTGGGTCAGTCATTTATCCTAAGCCTGATAGGTAATAGCATCTGTCTCTCATTAAGCCCAGTGCACAGTGCCGGGCACGCAGCAAGAGCTCAATACATGTGATCTCTTGTTATATTTGAGTGTCTGTCATCCATCTGGAACGGGGTTGCTCTGAGGGCAGATTCTTCTGTTCCCTTTAGCATCCTGGGTATAGGATATGTAGTTGGCACCTCTGAAAGTCATTTGAATAATGATAGCCAACAGGTGCTGAATTCCACTATGTGCCAAAAGCTGTTCTTAGTTCATGGGCATTATTAACTCATTCGACAGTCTTAACAATGCTATGAGGCTGATGCTACTTTTACCCCCAGGTTATTAACGAAGCTGAGATCCAGAGAGATTGAGTCACTTGCTCGGTCTCAGGAGGAATTGGGGTTCATTCCCAAGCAACTACATCCCATTGCCTCTGCCATGGGTGAAAGAAACATATCTATCCTTTAAAAGAAATGCAGCCTCCTTTGGCCCATGTCTTTAATAGGGTGTAGGCTCTCGAAAGGTATACTAGTTTGGGAAATACATCCCCCCCCCCAAAAACAATTATATAAGAATCATCTCTACACTCCCTTGTTAACTGTAGGTGAATCAAGAAACAAAACAAATAGAATTAAATTCTTCACCTCTCAGTTGGCATTAATAGGACTCTGCCGGGAGCTTCGGGTTCCCTGGCATGTGTGTCTGAGCAGAAGCAAGACATCGCTCCCATGCTCATCCCCCCACACTCGCCCACCCTCCACCGCCCCCAGCCCATGGGCCCCACACCCCGTGCTCCCTGGTTCCTCCCTGCCTCTGGCGAGTTCTGCTATCTTCTTCCTGCTCTCTCTCTCTCTCTTATAGAACACCTTCATAAAACACCTTCACCTGAAGGCATCTGCAAGATGAGAACTGTGCCTGCCAAGTCACCCTAGGAAGCCAAAATGCTTAAATTGCTTCTTTTATTTTCAAAAAAGTGTATGTTATTTGGAATGGAGAATGGCCTGACCGTGTCCTTGTGGGCCTGCTGTTCTGGGATATTTTGTTAGAAACTCCAGGAAAGGATAACGCCTTACATATCCCTAGCTCCTCTTGTTACAGAAATTGGAATAAACTGCCAAGAGTGCTGACACCGCTGCTGTTCTTTTCATTAATGTTTTCAGAGGTGTGGGGCCACATCCGCCTTTAGCTGCCCCTCCCAATTATCCAATTATGTAAGGAGGCATCGTGGGATGAGGCCAACCATAGACAGCCCCAAACGGTACCGTCCAAATGGTGACATGATTTCCACACTCCCCATTCCACGGCTAATGTGGGGGCTCTCTGCTGTGACTCCAAGCTGATCCTGGGCTGAGGAAATGGGGAAGGGAACGGTCAGGGGACATCAGGTAAGCAGTGGGGAGAAGGAAGGAAGGAAGGGATATGAGGCTAGGGCTAGAATGACCAAGACCATTTTATGACTCAATAAATTACTAAGTGTTCATTGAGGTCCTACCAGGTGTTTAACTCTGGATTAAGCTCTAACCATAGGACAGCATATTAGAATCCATAGGTCTCCTTTCAATTTCTGGTCCCAACCATTTATTATAGACTCTCTGAGACTCATTTATTCTGTGAAATGAAATGATTTTATTTCTCCTAGAGAATCTTAGCCAGTTTTATGTGGCTGCTAGTAATAGTAATCCATTTAAGTCAACTTCATTAAATCAGAAAGTGTTGGAGGGATACAGTGGTATGCATTTTAAGGTCCCACAGGGGGTGTGGAGTCAGTAATGGAGTTAGCTACACTTTCTCAGTCTCTCCATCCACGTCTCTCTCTCTCCCTCTCTCTCTTTTCTCTCTTCATCTCTCTTTCTTTCCTCTCTTTCTCTCTGCTTTTCTCTGCATGTTTGTTTAATTCATATCTGTCTGTCTCTGCTCCTTTCTGTGTGTTTCTGTCTCTCTTTTTGCTTCTCTGTGCATACAGTGGAAAATAGATAATCCACTATTGTGTCCCTGACTCCTGGGTCTGTAACATCTCAAGTCCAACAGTCATTGGAATTTGAGAGTCCCATTTACAAATGCCGAAGAAGGAGAATATGGTTGGCCCAGCCTTGCTCAGGAGATTGGACAAGACCATGTGGCTTGCTTCCCACCCATCCTGGCCTGGAATCAGGGCTATGAGAAAGAGCATGGGTAGGCTCTCCGAAAGGAGGTGCCAGGGAGAGAGCGATGGAAGACAGCTCTGGACACCTGGGCTGCTGTAAGGAGTAAACAGGATTGGGGCACCTGGGGACTCAGTCGGTTAAGCATCAGACTCTTGATTTCGGCTCAGGTCATGATCTCAGGGTTGTGAGATCGAGCCCCGCATTGGGCTCTGCACTCAGTGAGGAGCCTGCTTGAGATTCTCTCTTTCCTCTCCCTCTGCTCCCCCCCCACCCCATGCTCTCTCTCTTTCTCTTTAAAATAACAGATAATAAGTATTTTTTTTTTTAAAGGAGTAAACAGGGTAAGGGGAAGTCATCTCGTTACAGTTTATGAGGACTCTGTACTCAGTGAGTACTAGAAAAATCCACTGCCACCGAAGCTCATGATTCACCATGAGGGGCATAAGCTGTTTTCCTGTCTTTTGCTCAAGTCTCCAACACGATGTGCCTGACTTGTTGTCAGTGTTCCATAGATGCTCCTTGAATTAAGCAGAAGGAGAGGGATGGCATTGAACAGGAGGGTACAATTAAAGCCAGTGTGGAGTTGAACTCTAAATTAGGGCGCACCTGGAAGAGGCTGTCGTCATCCCGGGGTACCACGGAGTGGCTGGTTAGTTGACAGTGGCAGCTGACAGAGGGTTCACACAAGAGAAAGGGCTCCACGTTGCCTTGAAGACAGACGATCTGGGGAGGCAGCCGGAGAAAGAAACAATTCAAGACAAACAAGTGGTATGAATGGACACTTGGCGCAGAGCCTGGTGTGCTCCCGGTGGAGAGGAATGACAAGTGGGACCGAGTGAGAGCATGAGTGATGATGACGTGCATTGGGAAGCAGAACCAGGGGACACACAGAGGTCACTGGTAGAGACCGTTGAGAGGAGGGCAGACACAGTTGAAAGGGAGGAGCAAGTGGTTCCTTGAAGGCAACTGCAAAGTGAGGCTGTCGGCCCCCTGCCTTCCCCAGCTCTGCTTAGCTGCAGGGGCTGGTCCTGGCTGGTCTCTGTGCCGAGGACATGCAGGCCTTAAGCAGCCCCACTCCCATCCAGAAGATGTACCCCAGCATCCCGGCGCCCGCTGCAGGCCTCATCTCTATGTGGCAAGGGCATAAAACAGGGCGTCTGCTTTTGGGGTTCCTGACTTCCCTTCCCAGACCCTGATTGCTAGCCTGTTGAGTTGAGAAGCTGATCCCCTGCCTCATCTTAGCCAGCCCCCTCCGCCCAAGGACCAGATCTTAGCTCTGTGTATCCAGCCCTTGGTAGGGGCTGATCCCATTCTAGACAGACCCTAAGGCCAAGAGAGCATCTTTCACCTAACTAAAAAGAGACCCTCCCCAAGAGATCAGACACCGCCCCCCCCCCCCCCGGAACATGGGTCAGGCCAGTGGTGCCCCAAGTTAGGCATGCTTCCTGCCAGGGTAGTCACTCTCTCCATGGCCCCACTCAGTGCCTAGTGACCTTTCTGTCCCCAGCAGCCTCCCCAATAAGATCTTAGCATGCTTTGAAGCCAAGGCCCTAGAGCTGATGACAGATCCATTTTCATTTAAATGATACAAAATCCTAGAGAAATGTAGATTGCTCTATAAGATACTTACATTCCCACAGCCCTGGAGGAGGTGGCTGATAAAACCAAGAGTCTCGAGAGAGATTGGGGGAGGTACTCTTTTGCCAACAGCGTGTTCTAATATACGCCCATGTATTTATAGAACACACAGTGAGGAAAGAGTTTTTGTGCCTCTACCTTGAATCTGTTAAAATGCCACCAGATTTCACACAAGTGGACAAGGACACATGGCCAGCCTCAGAACAGGTATATTTCCGCCGTGCCAATACCTTCCTTATGTTGCCCAGAATGTTAAGGGACAAATATTTGATCAACGGTGATTAGAAGCCCCAACCTCATTGGGTGGACCATTCATTCATTCATTCATTCATTCATTCATTCATTCATTCATTCATTTTCTTCTCCAAATTTTTATTTAAATCCTAGTTAGCTAACATACAGTGTAATATTGGTTTCAGGAGTGGATACACCATAGGTCTCCCGCTCGGCAGTGCATCCCAGTCACCTGACAAGGGAGTAGATGTCAGTCCAGTGTCAGCCTCTTTGAAGACCGTCAGCTTGTGACCACCCTCGCAGACTTGTCCTGGGTCATTTCCCATTTGTCTGATGGCTGACTAGCTTCTTTCTCTGCCCCGGCAGGGTGGGGACTGACTTCAGGATACCTCAGTGCCAGTCACCTTTCTCCTATTTACCATTGTGGATGATGGCTGGTTGACTGAATGCCACATCTGCAAGTTCAGACCCCACATTAGCATTTCAGTCTCTCCCGCGTCCCCACTTTACATATTATCTGCTGTCATACATCACTGTGCTGGGCTCCATGCACCCAGGGCTCCTTATCTACGTCAGCACACATCTCCGAAGCAGGGAGCCGAGGATGAGCATGGTGCAAGGGGGGGATGGGTAGCTGTAGCCTCTGCTGAGTGGGTATTGTCTCGCTGCCCACTGTCAGAATCTGCACTGGGATGGGGGGTGGGGGGTATTGTCTCGCTGCCCACTGTCAGAATCTGCACTGAGATGGGGGGATAGGCGGTATTGTCTCGCTGCCCACTGTCAGAATCTGCACTGAGATGGGGGGTGGGGGGTATTGTCTCGCTGCCCACTGTCAGAATCTGCACTGAGATGGGGGATAGGCGGTATTGTCTCGCTGCCCACTGTCAGAATCTGCACTGAGATGGGGGGTGGGGGGTATTGTCTCGCTGCCCACTGTCAGAATCTGCACTGAGATGGGGGGTGGGGGGTATTGTCTCACTGCCCACTGTCAGAATCTGCACTGAGATGGGGGATAGGCGGTATTGTCTCGCTGCCCACTGTCAGAATCTGCACTGAGATGGCGGGTGGGGGGTATTGTCTCGCTGCCCACTGTCAGAATCTGCACTGAGGTGGGGAGTGGGGGGTTAGTCATGGCTGCCTTGGATCTGATCCAGGACTAGTGTGAGTGTCTGCTAGGAACAGTGCCTTACGAATGCCCTGGTCCATGGTGTAGAAGAAAGAGCAGGGCCTTTCGTGTCATCCCCACACGAGTTCAGTCTCGGGTCTACCACATCAGAGTTAGGAAAACATTGACCTGCCGGGCGTCATGGTTTCCTCTCCTAAAGAGAGGAATGCTAGTGGTTACCTCCCGGTGAAACAACATCTCTTACACTAGACAGCTCAAGCACATTGCCTGGTACACAGAATTGCTTCAATATATGTGTCCGTGTTCATCCCCATAAGAAACATCCCTATAAGGGCTCAAAGGCCATGCACATTTGGGATGATTCCTATTTCTGAAATTCTCTATCCAGCCCAAGATTCTCTACCCAATGGAAGATTTTTTTAAAGGTTTTATTGGAGGGGAGGGTGCACAAGTGGAAGGGGCGACAGAGGGAGAGGAAGAAGCAGACCCCTGGCTGAGCAGGGAGCCAGACTTGGGACTCGATCGCAGAACCCCGAGATCACGACCTGAGCCGAAGGCAGATGCTTAACTGACTGAGACACCCAGGTGCCCCCCAAGGGAAGATTTTCAAGATGGCTTCAACCAGCTCGTGGGAGAAGAGCGTTCTATAGCTGTGGCTGCTAGCCTTCTACCTGACATGCCTTCCTGCCTGCAAGGGTGTTGTCCCGATGACGTGCTGGGACCCAGAGAAGATGTAGTGGCACAGCTCCTGAATTTCTTTGGGAAGAAGTCACCATAGTAACTGAGCCCAGAAGGGTAGTATGGCTTTTACATCTGATAGCATCTGTGCGGAGGCCTCTCCGGAGCCTGTAGAGTGTTCCGCGAGTCGTCCTCACTTCCCGCATGTTCCAAAGGCCCCACTCCCCAGTCCCAGCAGGAACGGATGTGGATAGGATGGACATGGTGGTGTCCTTGTGGTGTCTCCTAAGTTTGCTCTCATGACCCTCAGCACTTCTCCGGGTTAGACCAGTGGCTCTTCACCTTGGCTGCATGATAGGGAGTTTGCAAAAACACTGATGAGCTCTGCCTCAGTGCATTTGTATCAGAATCTCGAGGGATGGATCCCAGGGATCTATATTTTTAAAGCTCCCTAGATGATTCTAAAGGGCAGGCAGGATGGAGAGCCACAGCTTAACACCAGGGCTTTTCTGATTTCGATGTGCATACAAATCACTTAGATCTCATTAAATTGCAGCTTCTGATTCAGCAGATCTGGGGCGAAGCCTGAGACTCTGCATTTCTAGTGATGCTGATGTTGCCCGTCTGGGAGCACGCCTGCGCAGCGAGGCTCTGAGGCCTTCCTGCCCACGACAGCTGTCATAATTTCAACCCCACTGCAGATACAGCCCTACATATCTTTCTCAGGACCAACCGTGAGCAGGAAAACCTATTCAGCTCAAGCCCCTCTCCTGAGCCCAGCGTGGAGCCCCGTGGCTATGAGTCTTACCCATCAGCGGCAGGTGCTTTGGAAACTAGAAACTCATCGCACGTCCAAACCCCTAGTTGTATAATTCAACTTGCTGTTCCCAAATGGCATCATCTACCCAAACTGGTATCCATAGAACACTGGGAAGCAAATATAAAACTCTTCCCTATTTAACTGGGAATTCTGAACAGACTGAATTTGAAATTTGAATAGGTTTCTTTGCCATGGGATGTATCAGGCATGCAAATAGGCGTTCTCCCCAAAGTTTTCTTTTTTTTTTTTTTCTTACTACAAAATACTTTATTTGTGGGACACCTAATAACATTTTGTAGACCCAGTGAGCTATAAAACCCATTTTGGAAAATGTTACTTTAGACTTATTTCTACAGACGTGAGATAAGTGTAGGGACAGAGGAGTATGGAGATCACTGGTGGGAATGTCCCATCAACATGCAGGAAAGAGAACCCTCCGCGGACCGTCATAAATTGTTCATGCGTCTGCAACCACGAGAGAGGAAGCCCAGGCCTGAGAAGAAAGATGGCCAAAGGTGCTAATTTGCCATGATTTTGAGAAATAAGGGGGATAATTTTTATGGCTGTTAGAAAGGAATAAATTGCTGCTACATGTTTATGGCACTGAGGAGAAAGGTTGAAACTGAAATATTCTTGCAAAGGCAAAGGTCTTGGGAGATGGGCCAGTGGAATGGATGCAGCTTTGTTGAGGCTATAATTTCTTCTCTTCATATTTATTACTTTTTGGAATATGAAAGAGCCCTGCAAGCAGAGAAGACTGCCGTGTTGGGGCAAACGTGCTGTGCAGAGTGTGGAAGGAGGCTCACTGTGATTTCGTTTCTTCATGTGGATTTGACAGTCATTTCCTGGAAATTGATGAATTTGGGGAAAATGGTAGTATTTTTAACAGTTCTGGCAGAATTTCTGCTCTTCTATTCTACTCCTTGAAGAATTGGGGTCTTACAGGTTTTTTTTGTTTTCCTCCCAAAGTGTAGGTTCCTAGTGAATTCTGGCCAGTGGTTGGAAACTTGTGGCCCCACTGATGGGTAGAAAGCCCAGATGATGATTATCTTGTGTTGACTGCCAGGGGGCCTGCTTATTCGCTGACCCCAGCGAATGGCACCTGCCACAGCCCAGTCACGTCTGCGGGCACAGAGCCGTGGAGTCAGGACACGGGTGTACCATCCCTGTCCTTCACATGGCCGAGATGGATGTTCCCCTGTATAATTTTGATACTTTACAATAGAGACAACTTCAAAATTAGGAGCCTCTGGCCTTAGCTGAACGAGAAGGTGTGCATTTCAGGGTCTGACCCTAGTTTACTTTAGTGTGAACTGGATTCTTCGCTGTAATGCTGGGTTAATTCTCCTTGAGGGCGCTGTGTTGGTTAAGGCTTAGTTGCACTCATTAGAAAGAACTCTGGGTCATTGAAGGGAAAGGGATTTATGACTCTGTTTTAGGTGGCTTACAAAATAGTTGACAGGGCTGAAGGAAGATGATAAGCTCCCAGGAACAATTCCCAGGCTTCAGAGCCTCTCCTTCGGCTGCAGCTGGTCCTCCCAGTTGCACAGCATACCACCCCCCCCACCCCCTGCCCGCTGAACTCAGATTCCAATTTCAGTCTTGTGCAAGGGCACAAGAGAACCCAGATCACAGTCAGATCCCTAGGTCCAAGAGAGTCTGGGAAATGTAGTTTTAGCTTTCCCAGTTTCTGCAGCACTGAAAGACCTACAAAAAGGAGCTCAGAATGGTTGCAGAGTGAGCAAATCCACCGGCCCCGGGACTGGAGTGGCGGGACATAGCTACAATATCGTCATTAAGCCAGTGATGAAAGCTGTTATAATCATGAAGCAGTCGTCCTCCTGACTGGAAATGCAGAAGCCCTGATTGGAACTAGGCTCCCGGGGCAATTTAGCAGAATCCCGGAAACCAGGTCAATACCACTACACCTCTGTTTACTAACATCGCGGTATTTCCTGCATCGTCAAAAGTCGACGCCATTAGAATTCTGGAACTTCAAGGCAGTCTGAGGGACTAGCCTGTTCAGATCCCTCATTTCATAGAGCTGATCACAGTTGCTAACTCTTCTTTTTTTAAAAAAAAAATTTATTTATTTGTCAGTGAGAGAGGGAGCACAAGCAGCGGAATGAGAGGGGGAGAAGCAGGCTCCCTGCTGAGCAAGGAGCCAACGCAGGGCTCCATCTCAGGACCCCGAGATCATGACCCGAGCGGAAATCAAAGGTCGGACACTTAACCCACTGACCCACCCAGGTGTCCCAACTAACTCTTCATTTTTAAATCTGTCTCGCTCCGTGCAATGTGGCTTTGCAGGAACTGGGACTTGGTCACGTTAATATTCCCAGTGCTGAGCTCGATTCCAGGCCCATAGTGGGTGCTGCATGATAATCAAAGAAGAGAAAACGAGGAAAGGAATGGAGAAAAGAAATTGAGGCCTGCCTCAGAGAATTCACCAGACATGGGTTTGACCCACAGACGTGGGGGAGGAACCAGGTGAGAACCCGGATTCCCTGTCTACCGGTGGGAGGTCAGGGTCAGGACCAACAGCCCCAGTAATGTGGCTGCTGAAGACAGTGTTCCTTCTGTGGCTCCTGGTGCTGCTGTAATCCCAGAAGTTTGCCAAGTTTGGAGAGAGTAAGGCGAGGCAGAGGCATGAGTGAGCCAGAGGGAGGAGTCCGTGATAAAAAACAGACTGCTCCAGAGTGCAGAGCCGGAAGTACCAAACCAGAGACTCTGCGAGCCAGAGAGAGGCAGGAAAGGGTCAGAAGAGCCAAAGAGAGAGCTTGGTTCTGCGGGTACCCCTGTGAAGGGATGTCCTCCTCAACTGGATTCCCTCTGGGTTTGTCGGGACTTGATGCATAAAAGAGGCACCAAAATCCAAAGAAGTCAGCTCCCAGGACCAGGAGCCAGGGAGCTGTGAGCCAACCTCCCTGTCTCTCCAGTTAGCATCGTACCACCTCCTGTGGTCTTCAGCTCGGCTTGGTGACAGGAAGAGGCCTGCAGCTCACAGGTAGAAATTTGCAGCCTCCTGCTGTGGCAATGAAACGGTTAAATGAGCAACCGGGTCCCCCCCCCCCATGCCCCGCCTTCTCCAACATCTTGTGGGCTGCCTTACACCTCACTGGGTGTGTGTAAAACTGTCTATTAGTGGGTCTTTATTGCACTTTGGCAAGGAAATTGTATGAAAATAGACCAAGCTTTGCTGTTCTGAGGTTAAGTACTTTTTACTCGACTGATAAATAACCTGATAGGGATTTTTTTTTTTTTTTACTTGTCTTGAGTCAAAACAATACAGTTAGTGTTTAGATTTTTATTCCCATCCCTGCCATAACAAATAGTACACAGTAGGGCATTTATTTTAATGAGAATGCACAGGCTTTCAGTGTTGGGAGAGGACGTGGTTGGGGTTTTTGCTAGATATATATTCTTAAGATTATGTGCTCTGTGGGGGTGGGGGTGATACAGGGGACCCTCTGGAATAATATTCAGAACAAGAATGCAAAACCACTAATAACTTTCTTTTGCTGGTCAGTTCCAGGAGACTCCATCTGGGGGATGACTGTGGTAATGGCTGCCTTCCTCCCCATGTTTGACTGGCTGGGGAATACACACTGGCTCCATTACCCTCATGCTTGAAGAATACACATGGAACCTTATTAATGTGTAGTGAGGGTGGTAGAGGGAGGGAAGGAACTAACTTTGTTGGTATCGACTATGTGCTGAGTACCATGTGTTATCTAGGTTAAATTTTTGAAATGCCTGATAACCCTGGGAGAAAGGGATTGCCATGCTTTGTGACCAGTGAAGTAATTAGGCTCCCAGAAGTTAGGTAGGATACTCTCCCACCCTCGTAATTTAGTACTCGTTCAATGACCTATGAAGACTGTCTTGTACAGTGGTACAGGTTGTGCACTGCACAACTCCAAGTAGCTCAGTTCATGTGGACACCCTGGAATCTTGAGGTTCTTAACCTGCACAATTGTATAAAATATATTAAGTGCTGGAAATAAGGAAGGAGGAGGACACAGTCTTATATACATAACATGAAGACATCTGTACATAACATACAAATTACAGAATATCATTGTCATTGAATTTGAAGCACACATTTTAGGGTTCCAAATTTAAGTGAGACAGTCCTCTCATGTATCTGATGCTGGGTCTCCCAGGCCCTTTTGTAGAGAAGGGACTCAGACTTCTTCACTAGAGGTAATCCACATCATCACGTCCCCACCCTTGTCCTGTTTCCTTCTGGCTTCTCCCGACAGGCTCTGAATGTCACCAGCGCATTGCTCAGATACAGCACCTCCCCTTCTGCTTTGTTCGTGTCAGATCCCAGCCATCCTCAGGCTTTGGCCACACTAGCTTGGTTCCCACATTTTCCTGCGGCTCACCCCGGGAGCCCATGCCTAGGTGCAGCTCATTACTCCCGCTTCGGTGTTGACAGCTGGCAGCAGTCCCACCGCATTCTGTGGCTCAGCTAGGACACGGAGAGGTTAAATACTTTGGTGACACCACCTCAGCGGAAAACTTTCCTGCATCTTCTCTTTGGGGAGTTTCTTTAGAACTTTGACTCACCTTCCCATTGTTTCTTCAGACTTGAGCATTTTCACCTTCGCGACGAAATATGAATTTAGGAAGCCGACAAAAGTCATTGGAGGAAGGGGGGAAGTTGAGACATTCAAAGCAAATGTGACTATAACATGGAAGATAATGTTCTTGTGGGCCCTAGGACCTGTCAACAATGATGTACTGTCTTCATTTAGAATGGGGACAAAATTGAGACCTTCAGACTAACTGACCAGCACTCATTAAAATTGCCAAGATCATGAAAGAAGGAGGAGTGGTCACAGATCGGAAGAAACCAGAGACATACGACAACTCAGTGTGGTGTGGGATCTTGGATTTTTCTGGGATCGTGTACGTTGCTAACATTAAGGAAGGCGGGGGGAGGGAATACAGGAATGCTACTATTTTTGTAGCTTCTCTTTAAGTCTAAAATTATTTCAAATACAAACTTAAAAAAAAAAAAGAAGGAAATGTGGGCAGAGCACCCCACCTGGGGAAAAAATGAAATTAAATGTCATCCTATTTGGAAACCCTTTGCCTTGCCAGTATCTCGTATGGTTGCAGGGAAAGTCTACGACCCTTCCGTTAACCCAGCGCGTTCTGCTTTGCTGCCTCCTCTGGTTTGAGTACAACTAGTCCGCATTGCCATCATTGTCCCCATAACCTATATTCATTTTCCATGTGCGGTTTCCACCATGGCATCCCTGGTGTAAATCCACTTCCAACGGCCTGTCCACACTCTCAGACTTGTTTACACCATGGCAGTAATTATCCACACAACAGACCCCTTCCCTACCAGAAGCCCTTCCACAACCGCTCTTCTGGGGGAGACATTGTAGCTACTGGTGGGCTCCCCAGCCACAGGCTCACGCCCAGTTGGACCTCAGCTCAGCGCTTCAGCTAGAACGCGACGGCTACGGAACTGGAATTTCAGATGCATTGGAGCAGAAGCCATGTTGTTGGCAGTGGTGCGGAGCTTTCCGAGGAGATGCACTATTTTGAAATGCAGCGCCGTTTGACACATTTGGGGGCATTTATTGCAAATGCTGTTTTACCACTTTACAGCCCTGCCTTTTGTGTGTTGGGAGTGGCTTCCAGCTGAATTTCCAGGGAAAGTCAATATAAACCAATTCGAGAGAGCTGGATAAAGACACATTTGATTCAATTCAAAACCGTGTTTTAAATACCACAATGGAGCAGACGCTATGCTATGTAATGGCAGCACAAAGATGATTAGGACGCGGTCTTTGTCCTCGGGCCGTGCCAAGAGTAGTGGGGCGACATGCCACAATACAACATTTCATGCGAAAGGGGGAGGGAGGGAGAGAGAGAGGCTTCTGGGCAGAACCATCTTTTTTTTTCTGGAGCAATGGAAGTGCATTTGATAGACGCTGTGCAGAATATCAATGAACTTGGACGGAGGAAATGGGCTCTGAGCGCGTCTCATCTTGACACTCAATATTTGGAATAGCGGCTCACATTTCTTTCCAAAGTTCCTTCTTCTCAGTGTCTGTCTGCTGGCCGCACGTGCAGATAACCTGCTAAGGGACAGTATCGCTTTAATGTGGTATATGCCACTGGCTCTCCGTCGTGCCTGACCGTCAGCTCCGAGCTCCGGTAAAACTCCATCATCTCAAAGCCTCCAGCCACCCACCCCAAGGCTCCGACTCAGTAGGGACCAAGGAGCTGCTCCCCACTCGTGTCTGATTCATTTCAAGCAAGGATGTCCTCCAGTCGCCCTATATCAAGAGGGCGTGCATCGCTCTGGGGACTTGCCGAGAGCAGAATACAGGAGCGACAGGTGGGGCTAGGACCACTCGTTGTACAACCCTAGAGGACAGCAGGCACACAGGATGCAATGTGAGTGTTGCCTTCACCACTGAGGTCAGATAGGCCCAGGCCACAGGTGACAGTGTGGATTGTAATCTCTGGGGTAAACTTTCCCATATTATAAATGCTATACCCTAGTCCCAAGAGGATTCAGATTAGTGAGATGCCCAGAGGGCCGAGGCTCTGTCGCTGTGAGGTTGGAGCCACTCCTGAAGCCAGAGAGGATCCCCAGCATCCACCAAGCCACAGAGAGCCCCTGACAGGGGCCAAGCCATTGGGCTAAGGCATCCTCTGGGAGTTCCGAGCCTCCACAGGTCAAGGGTGCAGACCCTCCTCCCCTTCCTCCTCCTCCTAGTCAGCGCTTTGTGTCCACTGCACAGCTGAGGAATGACTATGAATATTCATCCCCTGGCTGTGCCAGAGTCACTTGCCTCTCTGCATATGCAAAATCAGAACTTACTTGGGCTGGCGGGAAGGAAGATTCCCCTAAAGAAAACATCTGATGGAGTGGGTTGAACCCGGTGGGACAACAAAAGCTGGCGATGGGAAGTAGGAGGATTGCTGTGGAAGTGGCTCCCATTGCTGCCCCAGCTTGCAAGATGCCGTCCCAGGGAAAGGCGTGTTCAGACCAGGGAGAAAAGCACCGTCCTAGCCTGAAGGCAGGTGAAGTAGAGCTCCTGCTCGGGCCCTCTACCAGGCCCCAAGGCAGAAAGCCAAAAGAGCAGAGATACACAGTGTCTTTGCCTGGAGGCAATCGGGGGTTGCTTGGACAACAATATAAATAGAACAATTCATGCACATTTGAAAAACATTGTACCTTATTGAGTACCTACTGTATGCTAAAGGCTTTGCATCTTTTATCTCATTTAGTCCTCAAGATGACGCTGTCAGTTTCGCTACTGCTGTCTCCTTTGTACACAGGGAGGAACTGAGGCTCGGAGGAGTTAGGTGTCTTTGCTGCAAAGTCATGCTCTAGTAAATGATAGTTTCAGGATGTGAATTCAGGTTTTATCAGGTCTAAAGTCCATGTTCTTTCTTTTTTAAGATTTTTTAAATTTATTCATTTGAGAGAGAGAGACGGAGAGACAGAGTACAAGCAGGGGGCGAGACAGAGGAAGAGGGAGAAGCAGACTTTCCTCTGAGCAGGGAGCCTGACGGGCTCAATCCCAGGACCCTGGGAGGCAGACGTCCAAGGAAGACGTCCAGCCATCTGAGCCACCCAGGTGCCCCTAAAGTCCGTGTTCTCCTCCTACCAGTGTTCCGCCTCTTAGGATGTGATTTAAAGAGAATCCCACAATTTCAGGAAATGAGGGATAGACACCAGGTCACTGCATGGTGGAGGGTAATCAGAGATGATTCCCCACCAGGACCAGCTCAGCCTGGGAAGACATCCAGGTATCAACCATGCTTGAATTATGGAAGCTTTTCAATAGCCATTTGCCTGTTGGCCCTAACTAAACGAGGCAGTCCCCTAAAGGGCTGTGTTGGCGCCGTTTCTCTTTCTTTCTTTCTTTCTTTCTTTCTTTCTTTCTTTCTTTCTTTCTTTCTTTCTTTCTTTCTTTCTTTCTTTCTTTCTTTCTTTCAAGATTTTATTTATTTATTCGAGAAAGAGAGAGAGAGCACAGACGGGGAGGGACAGAGGGAAAGGGATAAGCAGACTCCGCACTGAGCAGGGAGCCCGATGTGGGGCTCGATCCCAGGACCTTGAGATCATGACCTGAGCCGAAAGCAGACACTTAATCGACTGAGCCACCCACGTACCCCAGCGCCATCATCTCTCAAGAAAAGCACAGCCTGGCATGAATGGAGGCCTGTCCTGCAAGGAGTGTCCCCTGCTTCTGGACGCACCACTGGCCAGGCGAGGGGTAAGCAGTCCTCGCCCCAGTGCTGCCACCAAGCCCGATTTGTATAAATGAGGAAATCAAGGAGTGGAGGGTTTAGAGGAGCCACTCAAAGCCATAACATTTAGAAAGTTCTGAGCTTGGATCTAAAACCCGGTCATCCAACACCAGAGTGGAGCTTCTCCGCCACGGGCCAGAGTTACAGTGTGGGCGCAGGAAGTGCCACGAGTGATCCGTGAGTTCAGGAGTACGACCGTGTTTGTCATTAATGCCAACAGTCAGAACTGGCAGGGCCGGGTTGTTTATCCCATCCTGCCCTTTTGTGGACTTCCAGGGAGACTGAGACCCAGCAACGGCCAGTGTCTTGTCCATCATCACGTGTGACTTGGGGCTACGCTGACCCCAAGTCAATAACCAAGATGTCTTGACTATAGCACTTCTCTCACCTACTCACGTCCGAGATGTCAACTCCACCCCACTGCGATTAACTCCATTTAGCAGATGAAGAAACTGAGTCCCATTGAAGTTAAGGACTTGCCCCAATTTACACAGCTAGTGGGGGTTGAAGCTTGCATTCAGACTCAGGTCTGAATTATTCCCAATGTAGGCTCTTGTCCCACAGGGGACGTCAATGTGACTCTCATAATGGTGGCTCCCAGTGAGAGGTGAGAGCACCCAGGAGGGCACAGCTCTGCTAGTATCTGTTCTCTATTCAGAAATATGTAAAACGGGCATCATGAGGCCCAGTGCACGCACGCGCGCACACACACACACACACATACACACACACACGCAAACAGCTTCTCGGTCCACCCTCCCTTCTTCTCCACCGCCCCCCCCCCACTCGAGAGCCCCAGCAGACTTTCCCACCCATTATCCAAATGTACTCTAGGTTTATACCCAGAAGCTTAATTTCACATCTGGCAGGAAGCGATTGTGCAAAGTTGCTGAATCCTTTTCTCCACCCCCTTAGGGGGTTCACCAAACCCCATCATCCCAGAAGTGTCAAAATATTTTCCATTCTCCAGCAAAACCAAAAGTGGCATAGAGTTGGAGAGTCCAAAACAAGAAGGCCTAACACCAAGCAGCGTGAACACAAAATTCTCCTTCAGGAATCCAAGGGGCTGTAGGTTCTGCCCTGGGGCTCGTAGCTGAAGAACGCCCCTGTGGCTGATAGCAACTTAGGTGAGGCTTTGCAAGAGTAAGCTCTCAGAAACCCGCGTCAAGTGGAGAAGCCAGCAATCAGCATAGGTGGGTGATGGATGGACATGTAGGAGGGTAGGAATAACATGTGTCGAGTGTCTCCCACTGTGAACCACATGCCGTATGAAGCATCACTGAACCTGTACACTGCCGTGAGACGTGATCCAGTTTACCTGTTGTATGGATGAAGGTTCTGGACTAAGAATCCAAGATCCTGAGAATTTGTCCAGGATCTGCTACTAACTGGTTGCGTGGCCTTAAATGAAAATAGAGAAATCCAGAATGGGCTCTGAAATCATCAGACATTCTCCGGGTAGTGGATACCCAGCTATGTGTCTGGCTGTCCCCCTGGCTTGTGCACCTGGCTGACATTGCTAACTGATCATATGGCTCCTTCCCAGGGATCCTGGATGAAACTCCAGAATCCTCTTCAAAAGAGCCTTGTAGGTGACCACCTCCTGTACATTGGAATTGGCACAAAAGATGAACTGTATTTATAGCCAAACCTGACCTGGGTCCAGTCTTTATTTTGAGGATGAGGCTATCAAGGCTCAGAGAGGAGCACTAACATACTTAAGGTCACACAGCAGTAAGAAACAGGTCTAGAACTCAGGGCTCAGGGCACAGCGTGCGTTACCAAAGGCAACTCCTCATAAAGGGAGTGGTCGTGCAAGCCCTGTGCGGCAGAACAGCTCATTTCCATTGTGTTTGACCAAACGGATTTAAATTCTGGAAACAGCTCCTCAGGCTCTTCCTTCCAGAATGCCCCTTTCTTGCTCAGCTGAGCAGCCGAGATGAACACTGTACCCAGCGTGTTAATGTGTGCCTGGCATTAGCACAAAACTAACATTTTATTTCCCTTCCATAGTATGTAATTTCTTTGGAAGTTGAAGTGTAATGAAATTGGTGTTTATTATAATTAATAAAAGCCCCATAACTTTAAATTGGGTCATAAATCTTGCAGGGAAATCCAATACCGCTGCAAGAGCCATTCCTTTCCCAGAAGGGGCTCTTCGGAGGAAGGAGGCAGCGGGCCCCCTCCTCCCAACCAGAGGCCGGCTGTGCTCGCTCAGGCGGCCGGCTCTCTGCTGCCCATCTCTTCGGGTCACAGACGGAGCACAACAGCTCGTGGCTGTGCAAACAGAAACGTGCCTCAGGCCTGCGCTTGTAGATACCGCTCGAGTGTGAGCATCGCCTGCGTTGTCAGCTTAGCGAAAGGCTTATCTTGAGAAATAAAACGATGTGCTTTCTGGGTGCCAGGACTGTGCTAGAGAGAAGGGCGATGCTGCCCTTGCCCTCCCCAAGGACTCCCCGTGCTCCTGGTCCAGTGAGCAAGGCGTGCTTGCCAGCCGACATGTGCAATTCCGTGTGGTTGTACCGGTAGAGAGGGAGTGTAGACGTGAAGGGGTTGACCTTGTCTTTGAGTGATGTCAAGAATGATGGGGATGACGTCAATGAGAAAGAGAGAGAGTGGTGAGAAGGGTTTTGAAAGCCGATTAGAGAGGTTACCGGGGGGGGGGGGGGGGAAGATCCTTCCAACACCTCACACTCACCACCGCATCAGAGCCCCTGTTCTGCCTGGAAGACTCATCTACGTCTTTGAGTGGCTGGTTCCTCAGCATGCACAAGTCAGTGCGAAATCACCTGAAAAGGCCTTCCCCCCACCCCCGCCCGCCACCCAGGTCTCCCCTTCCCACTCTTTTGCTATCATACTACCGTTTCTGTTCCATTTACAAAGCCAGCAGCTCTGGGAAGTTACCTTTTTTATTTGTTTCCTTGTTCATTTCTATTTCCCAAATGCCCAGTACCGTGTAAACACTGTTACAACAAGAACCGTGTCTAGTTTATTTACTGTTGCTGCCCCTATACCTAGAACAACTCCAGACACCTCATGGACAATTAATAATGATTCTAGGCAGAGATTCATGAAACTGCATGGCTCATTAAGAGAAAATTGTTCAAAGCAGATTTAAAAATTGCATATGCAGTGTAGGAAGGGAGGAGGGTGTACAGAGATGTCAGAGCAAAAGAAAAATAAGGACAGCAAAATAAAATCACCACCCAAATAGCTGGGGGTAGGAAGGGGGCTGGAAGCAAGAAGTTGTCATTGGTGGGGCACCTGGGTGGCATAGCGGTTAAAGCGTCTGCCTTCGGCTCAGGGTGTGATCCTGGCGTTATGGGATCGAGCCCCACATCAGGCTCCTCCGCTAGGAGCCTGCTTCTTCCTCTCCCACTCCCCCTGCTTGTGTTCCCTCTCTCGCTGGCTGTCTCTATCTCTGTCGAATAAATAAATAAAATCTTTAAAAAAAAAAAAAAAGAAGTTGTCATTGGTTTGCTGTGGGATATGTATGGGGAACCCGCTTCTTCACGTTCCCCCTTGCAAATTTTGGCCGATTCTTCATAACTCATAAAATAAATGAGCTGGGGTGCCTGGGTGGTGCAGTCAGTTGGGCATCCAACTCTTGGTTTCAGCTGGGGTCGTGATCTTAGGGTCTTGGGATCGAGCCCCACATTGGGCTCTGTGTTAAGTGTGGAGTCTGCTTGGGATCCTCTCTCTCCCTCTCCCTTGTTCCTCCCACTCATGCTCTCTCTCTTAAATAAATCTTCAAAAAACAAACAAACAAGTAAATAACCCTGACCCAAGTCAGGTGTGAGGCTAGTGTATGCATTTCATAGGCTTTAATATCTTGCTACAGGTGGGTAGCAAATTTGGTTCTGAGCTTCCTAACAGCTAAAACAAGGAGAGATGAAATTTGATAACTTTCAAACCTCAGTGACTAGGAGATAAACCCAAAGCCATTGTTCAAGAGAAGTTCAAGTTTCCCTGGACCTGAGACACTTCCCCGCTGGTTCTCACAAGGGGAAAATGTTCTGAGCTACTGAGCGTCTTCAATAGCATGCCTTCAGTCTATGCCAAAGAGTTTCACTACAGTGAACTGTCGTATAGCAGACCAGTGACCTAATGCCGAAGTGCAATTTCACAAAAACCTTTCTACAAGCAGTCCAGACCGTGCCATCTAAGCTCATCTCTGGTGGGCTGACCAGAATGAGATGGAGAGCATCTTAGAGAAGTGGAAATATTTGTCTAATCTATGTGGGTGGCTTGATGTTGAGTGCATATATATTTACAATTGGTGCATGCTCTTGATGAATTGACCTCTTTATGTTAATGACCTTTGTCTGTTATTGCGGTTTTTGGCTGTATGTAAGTATATTTTGTCTGGTACATTACCCATGCTCTCTTTTGGTTTCTATTTCCATGGAATAGCTTTTTCCATTCCTTCATGTTGACTCTGTTTGTGTCCCTAAGGCTGAAGTGACTCTCTTGTAGGCAGCATATAGTTGGGTCTTGTTTCTTTATATGTATGTAGCTCCTCTATGCCTTTTGAGTGGAGGTAAGGACAAATTGATAGGTAAGGACTTACCAGTGCCCCCATCTCATCAATTTTTTTTCTGTTTTGTGGTTCCCATATTGCTTCCTTCCTCTCTCGCTGTTTTCCTTTATGAATCGATGTTTTTTTCATAGTGCTATTTGATTCTCTTCTCTTAATCTTTTGTGTATGTACTGTAGGTTTTTGCTTTGTGGCTACCATGAGGTTTACATAACCCATATTATAGATATAACAGTCTATTTTAAGCTAATAATGACTTTGATCATTTACAGAAATGGTATCCTTTTATACCCCCACCACATTGTATTCTTTGATGTCAAAATTTACTCCTTTATATGGTATATATCTAATAATAAATTATTGTAGTTATAGCTGTTTTTAATAATTCTGTCCTTCTTACCTTTATTGTAGAGGTAAGTCATTAAAACCCCATCGTATCGCACTTTTAGAGTATTCTGAATCTGACCCTCTGTTTTTGCCAGTGTGCTATATATTTTCATATGTTTCAGCTTGCTAATTAGCAACTTTTATTTCAAGTTGAAGACCTATGTTCCACATTTCTTGTAAGGCAGGTCTAGTGGTAATGAGTTCCCTCATCTTTTGTTTGTTTGGGAAAGTCTTTGTTTCTCCTTCATTTCTGAAGGACAACTTTGCCATGTAGAGTGCTGTTGGTTGGCAGATTTTTTTCTTTCAGAGCTTTGACTGTATCATCCCACTTTTTCCTGACCTGTAAAGTTTCTGCTGGGAAATCTGCAGATAGCCTTATGGGGGTTGCCTTGTATATGAGGAATTTTTTCCTCTTATTGATGAGAAAATTTTCTCTTTGTCTTTGATGTTAAGAGAGTTGTATTATAATGTGTCTTGGAGGATATAATTTTGGGTTGAAATTTTAGGGGAACCTATGAGCTTCATGAACTTGGATATCCAGATCTCTCTACAGAGTTGAGGAGTTCTCATTCATTACTTCTTTTAATAAGCTTTCGGCCTCTTTATCCCTCTCTTCTCCTTCTGGGACTCCAATAATGTATCAATTGCTTCTCTTAATGGTATCTTATAATTCAAAAAGCCTTTTTTGACTTTCTTTCATCCTTTTTTTTTTCTTTTTGCTCCTCTGAGTGGATAATTTTAAATTACCTGTCTTCTGGTTAACTAATTCTTTCTTCTGCCTGCTTGAGTCTACCGCAGAAGCTATCTACTAAATTTTTCAGTTATTGTATTCAACTCTAGGATTTCTGTGTGAGTGTGTGTGTGTGTGTGTTTAATGGTTTCTGTGTCTTGGTCAAACTTTGCACTTTTATTACATGCTTCATAATTTTGTTTAGTTGTCTATTTGTGTTTGCTTAGAGTCCACAGAATTTCTTTAAGAAAATTATTCTGATATTTTGTCAGAGAGTTTATAGATATCTCCTTCTTTGGGGTCAGTCGTTGGAATTTTATTAGTTTCCTTTGGTGCTGTCATGTTTCGTTGATTTTTGATGAGGCTTATGGCCTTCATCAGACTATCTAAATGTATTAAGCCAATACTAACAAATCTGAAGGGAGAAATAGACAAAAGACAATAATAGTAGGGGACTTCAATACCCCACTTTCAAAAATGGACAGATTATCCAGACAGAAAATCAATAAGGAAACATTGGACTTGAACTATAGACCAAATGGACCTAACAGACAAATACAGAACATGTCATCCAACAGCAGCAGCAAACACACATTCTTCTCAAGTGCACAGAGAACATTCTTCAGGATAGGTCATACGTTAGGTCACAAAACAAGCCTTAGCTTATTTAAGAAGACTGAAATCATACCACGTATCTTTTCCAACCACAATGGTATGACATTAGAAATCATTAACAGGAGAAAAACTGGAAAATTCACAAATATGGAAATTAAACACACTCCTGAGTAAACAGTGGGTTAACAAAAAAAAAAAAAAAGAGAGAGAGAAATCAAAATATATCTTGAAACAAATGAAAATTGAAACACAGCATATCACAAGTTGTGGGATCCAGCAAAAGCAGTTCTGAGAGAGAAGTTTAGTGACAAATGCTTACATTAAGGAAAAAAAAAGATTTCAAATAAAGGACCTAACTTTACACCTTAAGGGAGTAGGGAAAAAAGAAATAAAGAAACAAAGAAATAGAACAAACTAAGCCCGAAGTTAGCAGAAGAAAGGAAGTAACAAAGATCATGGCAGAAATAAATGAAATAGAATACAGAAAATCAATGGAGATGATTGACAAAACCAAGAGTGGTGTTTTGAAAATATAAACAAAATTGACAAGTCTCTAGCTAGATTAATTAAGAAAAAAATGAGAAGACTCAAATAAATAAACTAAGAAATGAAAGAGGAGACGGTAAGAATGATCCACAGAAATACAAAGCATCATAAGAGACCACTATGAATAATTTTATGCCAAAAAATTGGATTACCTAGAAGAAGACAAATTCTTAGAAAAATGCAATCTACCAAGACAGAATCATGAAGAAATAGAAAATCTGGATACATAAGAAGTAATAGATAAATTGTAACAAGAAATTGAATTAGTAATAAAAATAAATTCCCAATAAAGAAAAACCCAGGACTAAATGGTTTTCCTGGTGAATTTTACCAAACATTTAAAGAAGAATTAGTGCCAATCCCTCTCAGATTCTTCCAAAAAAATTGAAGAGGAGGGAATACTCCCAAACTTATTTTACAAAGCCAGTGTTACCCTGATACCAATCCTTGAAAATATACCAGCAAACCAAAAGCACATGGGAAGGACTGAACACCATAAGCAAGAAGGATTAATTCCTGGGTTGTAGGGATGGTTCAACACAGAAAAATCAATAAATGTAACACACCACATTAAGAGGACCAAAGATAAAAATCACATGGTCATCTCAATAGATGTATGAAAGCATTCGACAAAATTCAACATCCTTTCATGATAAACACTCACAATAAATTAGTAAAGAAGGAAAGTGCCTCAATATAATAAAGGTCATTTATGACAAGCCCACAGTTAATGTCACACTCAGTAGTGAGATGTTGAAAGTTTGTCCTCTAAGATCAGGAACTTGAGTGCCCACTTTCACCACCCCTATTCAAAATAATACTGGAAGTCCTAGCCAGAGTCATTATGCAAGAAAAGGTGGGGGGAGGCATACAAATTGAAAGGAAGAAGTAAAACTATTTCTATTTGCAGGTGATATAATCTCACATATAGATAATACTGAACATGCCACCAAAAATCTATTTGAACTATTAAACAAATTCAGTAACTTTGCAGGGTGCAAAATCAAAATACAGAAATAGTTGTGTTACACTAACAACAGTCTGAAAAAGAAACAAACAATCCCATTTACAACAGCACCAAAAACATTGGAACACTTAGGAATAAATTTAACCAGGAAAGTGAAAGATACGTACATTGAAAATAATAGGACATTGATGAAAAAAATTGAAGGCACAAATTGAAAGATATCCTGTGCTCATGAGTCAGAAAAATTAATATTGTTAAATATGTCCTTACTACTCAGAGCCATCTATAGATCCAAGGCAATTCCTATCAAAATTCCAATTGCATTTTTCATAGAAAGAGAAAAAAGCAATCCTAAAATTCGTGTGGAACCACAAAATAGCCTGAATAAAGAAAATAATCCTGAGAAAGAAGAACAGAGCTGGAGGCGATCACACATTCTGATTTCAACCTTCATTTCGAAGCTGTAGTATCAAAACGGTATGAAACTAGCATAAATATAGGCATATAGACCAATGGAACAGAATCGAGAGACAAGAAGTAAACCCTTGCATATATGGTCAACTAATATTTGACAGGGAATCCAGGAATGCTCAATGGAGGAAGGATAGTTTTGTCACTAAATGGTGTTGGGAACAATGGATATCCACATGCAAAAGGATGAAATTAAACCTCTGTCCTCCACCCGCCCCCCACAAAATTAACTCGAAATAGATTAAAGACTTAAATGTAAGACCTATAACCATCAAACTCCTAGAAGAAAACAGGGGAAAAGCCTCTTGATGTTAGTGTTGGCAATAATATTCTGCATAGAACACCCAAAGCAGAGGCAACAAAAGCAAAAATAAACAAGTGAGACCACATCAAACTAAAAAGCTTCTGCACGACAAAGGAAATTATCAATAAATGAAAAAGCAGCCTACAGAATGGGAGAAAATATTTGCAAACCATGTATCCTATAGGGGGTTAATACATATCCAAAATATATAAGAAACTAATAAAACTCAATAGCAAAAAACAAAGAAACAACAACAAAACCCCCCAAACAAACAAAAACACCAAAAACAAACACAGTCCAATGAAAAAGTGAGCAGAAGACCTAGATAGACATTTTTCCAAAGAAGACGTACAAATGACCAGCAGACACGTGAAAAGGTACTCAACATCACTATCATCAGGGAAATGCAAAGCAAAACCACAATATCACCTCACACCTGTTAGAATGGCTCTTATCTAAAAGATAAGAGATAAAGAATGTTGGTGAGGATGTGAGTAAGAGGAACCCTTGTGCCCTGTTGGTGGGAATATAAATAGGTGAGCTATTGTGGAAAATAGTGTGAGAAAACAGTATGGCTATTGAACACTTGAAATGTAGCCAGTGTGACTGAAGAACTGAATTTTCATTTTAAAATATTAATTAATATAAATTGAAAGAGCCATCTGTGGCTAGTGGCCACCATATTGGACAGTACTCCTCTAGAAGGAGAAATATGAGCTGCGTCCTGGAGTCCTGGGAGGTAGCCTCACCTGGGCTGAGTCTACCTCTGTGCAAATGCTGGAAGAAGGTTCTGTTTGTTTGGGGGACATTACCCTTCTCCATCCCCCTTTACTGATTCTCACTAAGCCGGCCAGCCAGTCCTGGTGAGGCAGTGAGCTTTTGGAAAAGTGCGACCTAATGGTCGGGTTCTGACCTTTGCATCTTCAGGGTCTAGGGCTGTGCCCAGCGCTGGAAGTTCATTAACTCAGCCGGAGTCTGGTTAACTCTTTTCCCATCTGTCAGGCTTGTCACATCCGAGCTGCGGTGAGGACTGATTACCTGCTCTGAGGTGCCCTGCCTAACAATGGGCGCTAATGAAGATTTTAAAGACAGGTGTGGATATCTGATTGAAAAGGTAGATATAGGCAAGGAATTGCAACTCACATTAGTATAATCTTTGTAGAAGCAAGGCTGCCTTCTCATTGTGGAAAGGAGGGTTTCTCTCTCTTTTTTTTTTTTAACTGAGAAAATTGTTTGCCGTGGGTTAAATTAAACCCATGTTCCAATATAAGATGCAACATAATTCAAGTCAATGTTAATAATGATGGGAAATCTTAAGAATTATCTTTCACAGTAAATTACCTTTGAGATTGCAGGTACTCCTTATCAACAGTAAATTCAATAGAAAGAACACTAAACATGAAGAAGTGATAAATTATGGAGCGAATTCACCTGCTATCATTTGGGTCCTCTTAGTTTTGAGTTTCAGGGAGCAACTGTGACTTTAGGGAAGTCATTTCCTATCTCTGGGCTGCAGGTCCCTCATCTGAAAAATGAGGGAGGTTGAACCAGATGCTCTCCAAGGAGCTTTCCAGCTCTGAAAATTTATCAGTCTCAGATTCCATGAAACGGATCCATTTGGCATTTCATTCTCCAGTGCCCTCGCTACAAGAGAGACCCTGCTAATTTAATAAACTGAGCGGGCTCCTCGGAGGCAGCTGTCAGGAGTGGCTCCCCTCCCGCCCCTCCCCACGCAGGAAGCATTTGTACTCAGCAACCCGAATTTGAAGTTGCTGCCTCTGTTCCCAAGGCCAGGCCTGGGGAGGAAGCGTTGGGGGAGGGAGGGGGAGACTTCTGTGTCTCTGCCTTCCTGGGTGCAATGTGCGGTTGTCTCCTGCCCTAGCTGTCCTGGGGACTGATGGTGACAGAGAGCCCCAAAGGGTAGCTGATGGCTCAGAGGAAGGTTTTTCTCCTTCTGCCCCCACTCTTCGGTCCCTCCACTCAGCCACCCCCATATTTAATGATCTCCAAATATTTATCTGACATGCACTCAGAACCGCGGTTCAGGAAGGTTAATTGTACTTTAATTGCCTCTGTATCCAGGGGCACCTATGTTATCACTTGTGACTCAGAGGCTTGGGGACAGGCGACTAACTCCTCTGCCCCCTCGGTGCCTCCAGAGCCATCTCACCCTGCTCCCCCTTCCTTCTACTCCCCCTGACATCACACTTCAACAGCTGTCTCCCCTTCTGGTCCTCGCCTTCTTGATGCTCCTTGTGGCCAGCCATCTGCTTTTTGTCCTTGCCCCTGGACCAAACTGGGTTCCAGGGCAGGTGGGGTAGGGTTAGGAGGTAGGACAGATTTCGTGGTTTTAGCTGAGGAAAGCATGGGCCCTTATGATGCCAAGGGTCAGGTATATGCACAAAGGACCATTATATAGCTAATGTTTATGCATCTAATCATTAATATATTATATAAAACATATTTAAACATTAAATTTACATGAAAATTATGCACATTAAAATAAACTATATATTTCACTGCAAATGCTGCCTGCCCTACTCTCGATTAGCTTAGAAACAGGGTGAGGCCTGAGCCTATGGATGGTCAAAACCAAGAGGCTTTGAGGGGGGTGGCCCCATACTTTATTCCTGACTAGAGCCTCTCCCTCCACATCCTCCTGCAGCACATCCCATCAGGCTCCTACACTTCAGCCTTCCAGAAATTATACCTAGGAACCCTGGAGACTTCACCCTTCCTCCTTCCAACCCTAAGCACAAGCCATATTCAGTATTTCTTTGTTGCCTCAGTGAATTAAACTGCTGGGGGCTGCCTGAGAGCTGCCAGGCCCGCTGGAGCCCTTGCATAGTGAATTCCTGCTCATAAGGTAAAGACCGCCTCCTGCATGAAGCCTTCCCTGACACCCCAAGACTGTCTGTAGTGTCTCCTTTTTCTGGGATCTCAAAGTATAATTTCACTGTATTGTCAATATCCATTTGCATGTCTGTTTCCCTCCACTAAACCGTAAGCCACTCAAGGGCAGACGCTTGTCATGACCCTCGTCATGTTCCAGCCCATGGTGTAGACCATGTTCGCTGACTTTGTTAATGAACAAGTGAATGGTGAGAAAAGTGTTGGAAAATGCATTTCAGGTCATGGGCTTTCGGCAGTGCCTGTTAATGCTGCTCCCACGCCGTGCAAAATAGCAGGTTCTCTGTCATTTTGTCCTGTTTCTACAAAATTAACATGATGAGCTTTCCACAGTGGGCAGCACCACAGACAGCTCCCTGACTCCAACACAGAGAAAATGTATGCATTTTCCTTTGGTGTCTACATCAGTGTTTCTCAAACGTGAATGTGCCGTCAGATCACCCGAGGGTCTCGTTAAGATGCAGATTCGGATTCAGTAGGTCTGAGGCAGGGCCTGAGAGTCTGCACGTATAGCTGATGATGCCAATACCAACCACTGTTTCAGGGAGTAATAAAAGTTTAGTCCATTTCTTATAAAAGGTAGGGATGCTTTCTAATTAAAAGCCTCAAAAAGCAAAAAGAACAGTGTGATTTAGGAGAAAGTGAGCTCTGGAGTTAGACTCAAGTCAAATCAGAGTCCTATTATGTTACTATCTGGGAAATCTTAATGCAGTTTCTTAACTTCTTGAAGCCTTGGATTCGGTAAACATGAAACAGTGTTGTGTATCCCCACAGATGTGTGTAAGGCACTTCCTGCCTCATGGTAGACCTTCCATAACGAGCTATCCCTTTCCTTCTAAGTGGAGCCATTTTTCCTTCTAAATGGATCCCCTGTTTGCTTTCCCTGATACATCAGACTTCTCCATAATCAGAGCCCCGCTTAGAACGAAAGTTACAGCCCTGCCCCTGACATCAGGACCGGCCATGTGTCCTGCCTTGTCCGATGAGATGGGGATGCAGTCATGTGTATCACCTCCAAGCTGGAGCTTCAAGGGCCAGCCTGTCTTCTCCCATCTTTCCTCTGTCCATCTTCCACGGGACTGTCAATGACAGAGCCAGGGGCTGCTCCATCAGCCAGGGTCCCAAACTAAAGGGGACATGCAGCTGAGCTCCAGCCGACTTGCAAGGAGAATATTAAATGAGAGAGAAACAAACCTTTGTTTCTGAAAGCCACTGAGATTGGAGGGCCTGTTTGTTACCACAACACAAAGAGTTTATCCTGACTGATAAATCCTACTGTACATTTATCGTCTTCCCGTCTATTCTATGCAAGGTACTGAGATTGCACCTTGCCATATTGTCATAGGACTATCATGGCAGTTATGTCCTCGAAGCACTCAGAGATTAGTGAAGGAGCCAGAAATGTGAATTCCCAAGCAACGAAATTCAATTTATCTGAGCCAGTCCATATGTAAGACTATAGCAGAAAGATCAGTGAATCCTCCCTGAGGAATTGAGAAAGATCTTGTGAAGGAAAGGGCATTTGAACTAGGCCGTGAAAAAAAAAAAAAAAGAGTTGACTTTTGATCTGACATCACAGTACATTCATCAAACATAGCACATAAAACAGTGTATTCGGGAATCAGAAGTCCCATGTTCCAGTCTTAACTCCAGTATTTATTTGCTGTGTGATCTTGAGCAAGACACCTCACCTCTCTGCATGTCACTCTTCTGCAAAGCAAGGCTCATAAAACATCTCAGGTTGGGGAGCTCTGAATAAAACCATCTACAGACAGGCACTGCTCTGTGCCCACAGCGTACACGATAGACACAGTAGTACGTCATATAATAATCCTGTCTTACAACAGGGCAGATAGAAACACCTGCTTACATTTTTGTTCTTCGTACTGTGCTTCATACTTTGTTTAATCCCCTCAAAACCCTGTGTGGTGGGAACTATTATTATGCCTGGTTTGCAGGGAAGAAAATAGACTTAAAAAAAGATTTTATTTATTTATTTATTTATTTATTTATTTATTTATTTATTTATTTATTTATTTGCGTAAGAGAGTGAGAGAGCAAGAGTGCAAGAAGGTGGGGGAGCAGAGAGAGAGAGGGAGAAACAGACTGTGTGCTGAATAGGGAGCATGACGTGGGGCTCGATCTCACGACCCTAGGATCCTGACCTGAGCTGGAATCAAGAGTTGAGATGCTTACCTGACTGAACCACCCAGGCGCCCTGGAAAATAGACTTTGAGTTGGACTCAGGCATCTTGGCTCCAGCCCGTGCTCCTAACCACTGTGCAGTCCTGCCTCCCGGTGTAGAAGGAGAGAGGCCCCAAACTCCGCTGTGCGGGCAGGCAGCGGAGCTGGGTAGGAATCGAGGGCAAATTTTGAGGGCTGGGAAGAGCGTTTGAAGCTGCTACCCAGGGATTCCAGCACGGGTGGAGATTACAGAAGCTTTGAGGATGCTCTTGCCGTTGCTCTGTGCTCCTGTGCTGTACACCTTTTGGAACTTTGCAGATAATGATAATACTTTCTTCACTCACCACAACCTAGACTGAATACAGGCAAGGCCCTTGGAGAAATACAAAAATGAATCAGACCTACTCTTGGTTTAGGAGTTTGATTTTATTCTTTAGGCTTTAGGGAGTCATTGAAGGGTTTTGAAGAGGCAAGTAGAGGAGTGAATCTGGGCTTTGTGGGGCGGGCTCTGCCTGCTGTGGAAAATCCACTGGAGATCTAAGAGCCCGTGTGCAGGGAAGCCAGGCGGGAAGCTGACGGACTGTCTCAGGCAGAGCAGGACGGTAGAGAAGAAGAGCAAAATGCTAGATCCCCTGCAAGGTGGCCTTCACAGGCCTTCAGAATGCTGGGAGAGGGGATGCGATGGGAGGGAGAGGGCGGAGGTGACACTAAGGTTTGGAACTGGAATGGATGCCAGCAGGAAAGAGAGGGAAAGAACTCTTACAGAGGTGTCAGCAGGGAGAAGGGCAACAGCAACTATGGAGAAGCATCCAGGACAAATGACAGTGGGGAATTTCTCCTGGCCCTGGCACTGCGGAGGAAGGTAATGAAATAGTGTCACCAGACCCTTGAAGGAGTTGTCACCATAGAAGTCAGCTCCTGCTAGCACTAGAGTGAGGCTGGGAGGGAACAGATGGGGCATGGAGGTAAATATCCCCATCTTATTCCCTCCCAACTTTCTAATCACCCATTGGCCACACCCAACCTTCAGCCAGAGAGCAAGGGAGCTCAGATGGCATGGTGCATAGAGGTCAGCCTGCTGAAGGGCAGAGGAAGGCAGAGACATGACCGGTGTGGGGTTGCTCACAAAGAATGCCTACCATAGTGCCTGGAGAGAGGGCTGGTCTTACGGTTACACATGGGCCCTGGAGACACACTGCCTGGATTTGAATCCCAACTCGTGCACTAATGATGTGACAGAGGACAAGTTACTTTACCTATCTGAGCTTCAGTTTTCCCATCTATAAAAAAAACAATTTTTTTTGATTGTTACAAGATAGTACACAGTGCCTGGACTACAAATGCTAGATCAGCTGTGAACTTGGTTTTGTTTTTTGTTCTTTGTTTTACAAAATAATGGTCCACTGATAAATATAGGGAATGTGGAAAGAGATGCTGGTTGGGGGGGACGGGGGGTGCTGTCTTAAGTATTAAGCCTTGAGTCTTGTTCTTATGGGATCTGTGATATCGTGGACTGTTCATGAGGAGATGGCCAGCAGACAAGCTGGGCACTGGGGCCGGGCAGAGGATTATAGGGCTAGAACAGCTGTGGGGCTCAGCTGCGTGGGGATGATGGTTCTCAAGACGAGGCAATAGATGGGGCTGTCCAGGAAACGTGTTCGGGAAGGGAAGGGTTTGGAATCTTTCTATACTTGATGAGGCTACTGATCCATTTCCCCCGACTTAACCACCCAACACAGTGAGGCAACTAATTGCATAACTCTCTGCTTGGTTCTTCCTGGGTACAAGTTCACTCGTGTGTGTTCAATGGTTGGATGGAGTCAGAAGCAAAGCCTACAGTCTTTGTATGGAGCTAAGCCTGTTGACCCACCAGCATTCCATTTATTCATCAAAATTGAATTTGGCATGCAGGTGTGGGACACTGTCCAAGAACGGGGGGAAGAGTAATCATGATCAAGAAATGGCCTTGTCCTCATGAGAAGCTCTTACCTATTTTTATATGCTGAGATATGCTTTAGTGTTTGCTGTGGCAACGTGCATATTCTTGGACCTTTGTGAAGCTTGGAGATCATTTAGAGCTCGACTCCCTGGCTCAGGAAAGCCAAAGTAACGTGAATTGACGTGAAACTCCAATCCCAAGACCAAGACATGGGCTACTGGGTAAAAGAGACATTTCCAGGGAGGCTGCAGTTCTCAGCCAGGTGCAGAGAGAATCAAGTGTGTACAAGTCCGTGAGTGCCACACAGCCTTTGGATGCCACCGTTTACCTGTGGGGCTGGACTGGGCTTGCTGTACCACCTGCCCATTCAAGTGAGCATGAGAAGCAGACCTCGTCCAAAGCCTAAGTTCAATGACAGCTAGACTGTGAGCTCTGGAAGGGGACTGCATGTGTTCCAAATCTTTCCCCACGGTAGTCCCCCCAGTGTCTAACCCAGTGATGGTCAGGTAGCAGGTGCTTACCAAATGATTGTTGAGTGCGTAAAGCTATGGGGAGTCCAAGACAGGATATTCACGAGGCTCTTATTCAGAAAAGGGCTGTACCGTGTGTTGAGCCGTGCGATCCTGGGCCTCTTACTTAACTTTTCTTTGATTCACTTTCCTCATCTATAAAATGGGGAGAATAACCCCCCTTCCCCCCACCCCCGTCCAGGGAGTTGTTAAAGGGATTGAGAGAGTATGCAATAAAGTACCGATCCCTGGTAAGTGGTTGGTAGAGAGGAAGCTCAAATACATAAATGACTACAGCGTTAGTGTTCTTATCATTGTTTTGTTTGTTATTTTTAAAACATTTACTTAGTTGCAGGTGTTCTGGTTTGAAAGGGATTGCCAAAGCCTTGTTTCCTAACCACATGGCAGATACAGGGTGACCAGATGTGTCCTAGGCGCCCGCAGTGCTGATGATGTCCCGAGGGCCTTCCCAGGCTGGAGGGTCCATGTGTGGGGGCCCCTGAGACCCTCTCCCCTCCAGAAATAGAGGGAGCACATTTCCTGTCTTACTTCACTCTCTCAGGACCCCATGAGTTAGGAAAGGTCACAACGTTAGTGCCATTTTACAGATGGGAAGACAGAGGTACCAAGATATAAGGATAACTCAGTAAGCCCATAAGTATTAAGGTGAGACCTTGAACCAGAGTCATCTGGTTCCCATCTTGGCCCCATGTTTTTTGACTGACATACGTCTGCTCATTTGGCCCATTATCATTTCATTTTTATTTTAAATATGTCTGATGTGAAATGCCTCCCTCATTTCTTAAAAAAGACACACGCAATCGAGCTCCCCCCTCCCCCGATTTAGGCATTTTTCTTTTCTTGTGATGATCGGTAAGATTTTGCTGCTCTTTACTGGAATTAAGAGACCTCTGTTGAGTGGTATTATAAAAGCTGGGATTAAACCACTCACTCTTGAGCCCTTTGCTCTTTCAAGGGGATTATTCTTAAGAAAAAAAAAAAAATCCTCCCAGTTAATCATTTTGCTGTGGGCCAGGTTACTGTGGCTGGGATGTATTCAGTAGCCAAGGGTTTGGGTTCAGCCCATTCTTGAAGCATCCTCTCAGTGCACAGTGGGGGCTGGGGAGGAGGGCCGGGGCAGGAAGAGGCTCTGGGGCAGAAGCAGGGAAATGACTAACCCAGGACAGCTCCCTGCAGGCCTTGGGGAGGGAGAACCCATCTAGGAGAAAAGAACTCTGCTAGGTGGGTCAGCCGCCTAAATCTAACCCAGCCTTTCTCTCCATTTGTCCTTTTTTTCACTCTTTTGGGACATCTTTCACTTTGAGGCTTTATTGCCAAAGGAATTACATATTTTATATGTGCTTATATACCTGGTTATAAAAATGCATGTGTTGAGAGGACCACGGGCTGGTGATCGGGGCGAAATTGGCCAGCCGTATTCTGGAGCCCTCTGCTCATCAATCAGGGGAATTTCTATTTTCAATAATAAAAATAATAACAAATCCAACTACCTCAGAGCCTCAGTTCCCTATTCTGTTTTCATTTATTCCACGTATGTTGTCTAACAGGGGCTGTGTGCCTGGCGCGGTCAGCTGCTGGAGAATGTGGTACATATTGGCTCAGATATACAATCCCTGTTCTCTCAGAGCTCAGAGACGAACTGTCCTCAGAGCTTGACGTAGGGCAGAGGGGAGGAGGGCAGTTAATTTTCACAGGATGGGAATACTGCTGGTTAGGAGGGACAAGACTAGAAATAGCTACTTTGCCTGATGACAAGCTACCCAGAGAGCACGTGGTGACCAGCACAAGCCGCACAACATTCACAATGGCGAGCCAGGAGAAGGTAGGCGTGAGAGACATCTGCGGCCAGCAAAGAGATTGGGGGAGACTCCAGTGCCACTGGGAGGGTAACAGAAGGGCAGTGTCAGAGTGCCCGGGATATCACAAAACAGCGTACTGTGTGGTGTCTCAGTCCCAGGGGAATGGAGACGCACCTGTCAGATCTGAGTGCAAGGTGCAGGTCCAGGTCAGCCATTAGTGGAACCGAGGCTCAAGGTTGTGGGAAGAATGGTTGACTTGAGGCTAGGCTCACTAGGTTCAGCAAAGAAAAATGCAGAACACCCAGTAACATTCACATTTTGGACAGACAACAAGTAATTTTTGGTATAAGTATGTCCCATGCAATATTTTAGATATACTAAAATTGATTCGTTGTCTCTCTGAAATTCAAATTTAACGGTGTCCTGTATTTGATCTGGCAACTCTACCTGGAGCAGAGACCTGTGGTCCTTCCATCCCTCCCGCCCATATGGTCAAATTTAGGTGTCCCCATCAATCAAATCCTGGGGAGAGGGGCAAAGTCAAGTACAGTGTGATTGATATTAGATCCGAGGAGGGCCCAAAACCAACGATGTGGGGATTTAACCCCTGGTCTTCAGACCATTAGCTGGAAAGTCTTATGAGGCAAGAAGGACGGAAAACGAGGTCAGCTGGAAGAGGATAGGCAAGAACTGGTCCAGTGGGGGAAAGCCCAGCTGCCTGGCTAAGACATAGGTTCAAGCTCCTCTCTCCCAAGTGCCAGAGGCCACAGGCCCACAGGAGGGAGGTCGAGCCCCAGACTACCCTCTTCCAAAAGGAAAGCTTTTGGGTATCTGCTTCCAGGTGCTGTCATGAGAATCACACAGGGTTCTCATGTCCTTTGGAATTATGTGTGCCAGGGGGTGGGGTGAACCAGGTTTATGTATATATACACTGTATACACTATAAAGAATTGCCTCAGGTGCCTTTGCATCGAGTATTACAACAATCCTTTATAAGACTGAAATCGATATGAATACCCCACTTTACAGGCAAGGTCCTGAGGCTCAAGGAGGTGAGGGAATGTGTCCAAGGTCACACAGTATGAAGTGAGGGCATGGGAAGGATGCCTTAGTCTTCTGCCTGCCAAGGGTGTAGTGAGAGAACCCCACCCCACAAGTCAGAAGATCTCAGCCTTTGTTTAGGCTCTGCACGACCACCAGCTAACCATATCATCATGGTCTGGCCTGTCCTCACATGTCAGAGGCACAAGTTGACAGGCAAGGTCTTAAATATGTCCCCCCCCCTCCAGTTCTCGCAAGTGGAGACAAGTGATTCAGATCATGGGCTCTGGGTCAGAGATCAAGTCCTGCCTGGACTTCTAGGGTGGGTATGTTGAGCTCCTCTGTGATGAGAAAATTGTTATAAATAATCAAAGGGATAATGTTTGTGAATCTCCAGCATACAAGTGGTGCTTCATCAATGTTCCTTTTACTCTTCGTCCTCAAGTGTTTCGATGTTCTTACAACTTGGAGGCTAGTCTGCAGGCTCTGGATAAATATTTCCATTCACTTCTTCCCTGGGATCTGCCCTCATAAACAAAAGGTTGCGGTCCATGGGAAATCATCAGTAGTTTGCACAGCACTGGAAATCCAGCATCTGCACCTTGTCCTGCATGGCCTGGCCCTTCTAGCTCTCCACCTCACCTGCTCTCAACTTCTCTTCCCGCTTCACTCCAGCCATACCAGCCTTTCTGCCTGCTGAATGCACAGAGCTCTTCCCCGCCTCAGGCCCTTCATGTGCACTCTCCTTCTGGTTCCCATGCTCAGTAGAAGTTCCCATGTCTCCTGCCCCATGTGGTCTTCCCAAACCACTGTGTCTTAAGTAGTCCTTTCCCCAATCATACCATTCCCATTCTGTTTTTCCTAAGCACTTACTATCTAAAGTCAACTTGTGTGTTAATTGCTGAACTTGCATTTTGTCTGTCTCCCCATCACACTATTCCATGAGAATAGGTACCGCAACTGTCTTGCTGATTCCTGTATTGCTGGTATTGAGAGGAGTCCCTGGTACATAGTAGTACTCAATAACCATGTACTGGTGAGTGAATGAATGAATGAATCCATCCATCCATCCACCTATCCATTCACTCCCCCATCCTCCCATCCATTCATCCATCTATGCATCCATCTATCCATCTATCTCCATCCTCCCATCCATCTATCCATCCATCCTCCCATTCTCCATCCATCTATCCATCCATCCTCCCATCCTCCCATTCATACATCCTCCCATCCTCTCATCCATCCATCCTCCCGTCCTCCCGTCCTCCCATCCGTCCATCCGTCCATCCGTCCATCCATCCATCCATCCATCCATCCATCCATCCATCCATCCATCCATCCTTCCATCCATCCACCCAGCTACCCATCCATCCATTTTGTTGTCTCTCATTGCTCTCTTATCTTTATTAACATCTCCCTGCCTGGCCCATTCAGACCAACACTTGCTGCGGGCTGTCTTTGGGCTCTTGGCTTCCCTGTGTTTTGGGCCTCTATGGCTCTATGCTCTGTGGCCTGTCATCAGTCAGTCCCACTCCTGGCTTCAGGCCCAGCTTCAAGATTCCTGGGCTGGGCTTAGAGGTTGCCCACAAGGCAAGTTCAGACACGCACAGGAGGCAACAGAAGACTATTTACATTCCCTCCTTGCTGAGGGGAGAAAAATCTCCATGTTCTCCTGGCTGGTCCAGGTGACTCGCCTGGAGAGGGGCTAGGGAAGGGGACTCAGCCTTCAAGCCAAGGAGAGGAGGGTTCTCAGAACAGCAACATGCACTCCCTCCCTGGTCCTTTTGGGGTCTAAGCGCCTCTCTCTCCCTCTGCAGAGTGTGACTCAGCCCAAAACCTCACCCCACCTAGAGGTGGGTACAGCTGACAGACTAATCACCCCCTCTGCTGTGACTCAGCGCCCAGCCTCCCCTTGCTGCTGTCTGCCAGCAGCTCATCAGAGCCATCCGGGGACTGTTTACCATCCCCTCTGCCATGCATAATTCATCAGCCTCCCTCTTTCCTGTGGCCATTTCTCCCCCTGCCCGCATCGTTCTGGCAGCCGAGTCTTCCGCCTCCATGGGCTCTGAGAACCCAGAATGAGAACCCAGAAGGCCCTTCCTTACTGAGGACGAGGCTGCTCTATGAGAAGACACCTTCAGACAAGGATGCACGGGGTCGGGGAGGAGGGGCCTGAGTCACAGGATCCATCCTGATCCTGAGCAAGGGAAGTCCTCGCTGGGGAACAGCGTCGCACACACACTTCTCTGTCCTTCCTGGCCACTCCCTGCCCTTCAGGGCCATCTCCCACATGGTCCACCCTGGAGACTGGGACAGCCAGCAAGTCAGGCTAAGCAAACAGGAGGGAGGCTAGGCTGATACTTGGGTGGCGGGGGGAGATGGGAGAGAGTCAGAGGGGGTGTGCTTGGCACCTTGCTACAGCAGCTAGCTTCCACCAGTGTTATTTCTTCAAGTGCTGCCCCAAATCGTTCCCCTTTGTCGTGCACTTTTAATAATTGCAGGGTGGTGACCTGCTGCGGTCTGACCCTGCCTCCTTCCTGTCCCAGATGAGCTGATGGAGACACGGACCCCCAGTAGGGGTCCCAGCCCCACCCAGACTCAGAGTCCCTCCTGACAGGGCCACGGGGCCCCTGTCCTCTCAGGGGACAAGAGCTAGAAGTAACCTTGTGCCACCAACCTAGTCTTTCTCTGCAAGAGCCTGAAGTGAGTGCTAGGTGCTTATATGCCTTCAGGAAGGAAGGGAGAGAGGGAGGGAACTGTAACCCTGCTCTTGACCAGGGACCCCCACATGTCTCACATGAGGAAAACCAGCTCCCAGCTCCAGCAGGTGCCCTGACTTCTTTAAGGAGATACCACCTGTTAAAACAAGGCATTGTGCCTCCCATCTTTAGTGAGGGCCAGTCCCAGATCCCAAAGCAGGGTGACACACATGTCTAGGGCAGCCACTGGTCTCAGAATTTTGCATGTATTGACTCACTGAATGCTTGCAATGACTAGGTACAGTTCTGCTTACTTTACAGGGGAGGAAACTGAGGCATAACTGTGGGCAGTGGGCCAGGACAATTTGTACGGGGAAGGTCTTGCCTCTCCTTCCTTCTCTTTTTCCCCCTGAGGCAGACTCTTTGCCATCCTGAAGCTACCAGTGTATTTTGTTTAGCACATATATTGAGCTTACATAGACTAGTACTGTCCTAAGAGCTTTACAAATACTAACTCATGTAATCTCACGACAACCCGATGAGGTAAGTATTACAATTGCAGTTGTCAAGATGAGGCATACCAGTTCTTAGAGTTGTCGACTCTTGGACCTTCCTAGCAAGAACTGATAAATTAGTATCTCCCTTTCCCTATGTCTAAGAGGTTCGGGCCTGGCTTCTCCCCACACACCTCCCACTTCAATAAATCTGTTCAGAAAATTGCACTTCATCAGCTGCTGAAGCCAGAAAACTGGGGAAGCATCTTGATTTCTCCCTCCCCCAACCCCTCCAAGTCCAAGCAGCATCATGACCTCTTGTCCTACTGCCTCGATGGCTCTCATTCCCCCCATCTTCCTACTGGTCTGTTTCCATGCTTGCCCTCTCCCCACTCATTCTCCAAACAGCAGCCAGGGAGAGCCTGTGGTAAAGCACTTAGGGGAAAAAGCAAACCAACCAGAATTCCTCATGGCCCCCAGACTCTGCTTGACCCTGTTCTTCCTCTCTTCCTTGTTTCCTTTAAAGCACCTGTTACAATGTCTTTTTTTTTTAGATTTATTTATTTATTAGAGGGGGAGGGGCAGAGAGACAGGGAGAGAGAATCTCAAGCAGACTCCCCGATGAGCGCAAAGCCAAAGCAGGGCTCGATCTTATGACCCTGAGATCATGACCTGAGCCTAGATCATCAGTCAGACGCTTAACCGACTGAGCCACCCAGTGCCCCCACTTGTTACATTTCTAATTGTGTACCAATTAGAAATGATTCCATGTTCCACACTGGTCTCTGCCATTACACTGTAGTATGCTCTATCAGAGCAGGGGTGTGTGTCCTTTTCCCTTCTCTCTTCCCCCCATCCGGCACTCTACCTGGCATCCTATAAATTAGGGGTTGGAAAACTGCAGCCCGCAGGCCAAAGACAGCCTGCCATCTGATTTTTTAATTATTTCAATATAACAGCTTTATCGAGATCTACTTCACATTGCTCATGATTCACTGATTTAAAATGTACAGTTCAGTGGTTTTCAGTATAAACTGAACTGTCGTGGAACGATTACCATAATCAGCTTAGAGCTTTTTCATCATCCCGAGAAGAATCCCCTTAGCAGTCACCCCCTATTTTCCTCTGACCCCTCATCCCCATTCGAAAGAGGGATTCTAACCACTAATCTGAACTCTGTCTCTATAGATTCGCCTAATCCTGGCATTTCGTGTAAACAGAATCATACAATATAATTGGAGTCTTTTACTTAGCATATTGATTTCAAGCCACACCCATGTTATAACGTATATTTGTTTTTGTTACTTTTATGGCTGAATAATATTCCATTTGTGTAGATATACCACATTTTCTTTTTTTAAAAGATTTTTCTTTATTTGAGAAAGAGAAAGAGCGCACACATAGAGGCAGAGGGAGAAGCAGACTCCCCGCTGAGCAGAGAGCCTGATGTGGGGATCGATCCCATGACCCTGAGATCATGGTCTGAGCCAAAGCCAGGTGCTTAACCGACTGAGCCACCCAGGTGCCCCAAAGTACCACATTTTCTTCATCCAGTCCTCAGCTGATGAACATTTTGGCTGTGGTGAATGATGCTACTATGAACATTCATGCACAAGTGTGTAGACATGTGTGTTTCTTTCTTTTGGATATGGGTCATGATATCTCTATGTTTAACTTTCTGAGGAACTATGAGACTGGTTTCCAAAACAGCCGTGCCATTTTGCATTCCTAGGAGCAGTGTATGAGGGTTTCGATTTCTCTACATCCTCCCCACACTTGTTGTTCTTGGTCTTTCTTTTTTTTTTTTTTTTTAAATATTTTATTTATTTATTTGACAGAGATAGAGACAGCCAGCGAGAGAGGGAACACAAGCAGGGGGAGTGGGAGAGGAAGAAGCAGGCTCATAGCAGCGGAGCCTGATGTGGGGCTCGATCCCATAACGCCGGGATCACGCCCTAAGGCGAAGGTAGACGCTTAACCGCTGTGCCACCCAGGCGCCCCTGTTCTTGGTCTTTCTTATTATAGCCCCAGTGGTGGCTATGAAGCGACATCTGATTGTGGGTCTTGATGTGCGTTTCCCTGATGGCCAATGTTATTGAGGCTCTTTCACGTGCTTATTGACCGTTTATGTATCTTCTTTGGAGGAATGTCTCTTCAGATCCTTTGTTCATTTTTTAACTGGGTTGCTTGTCTACTTCTTTTCTTTTTTTTTTTTTTTAAGATTTTATTTATTTATTCGACAGAGAGAGACAGCCAGCGAGAGAGGGAACACAAGCAGGGGGAGTGGGAGAGGAAGAAGCAGGCTCACAGCGGAAGAGCCTGATGTGGGGCTCGATCCCATAATGCCGGGATCATGCCCTGAGCCGAAGGCAGACGCTTAACCGCTGTGCCACCCAGGCGCCCCTTGTCTACTTATTTTCGAATTGTAGGTTTCTTTTGGATACAAGTCCCTTACGAGATATTTGGTTTGCAGATTCTCCCCCCCCCCCCATTTTGTGGATTCTTCCCACTTTCTTAATGGTGTCCTTTGCAGTACAAAATTTTTAATTTTGGCAAAGTCCAATTTATCTGTTTTTTTCTTTTGTTACTTGGGCTTTTGGTTGTCCTATCTAGAAAACCATTGCCTCATTTAAGGTCATAAGTGTCTAGTTTATGTCTATTTTTTTCTAGAATTTTATAGTTTCAGTTCTTATATTTAAGTCTTTAATCCATTTTTAAATGAGTGTTTGTATTATGAGGTAGGGGTTCAACTTCATTCATTTGCCTGTGGTTATCCTATGTCCCACGCCATTTGTTTTGGTAAATAAAGTTGTTTTTTTTTTTTCTTGAACACAGACACACTCATTCATTTTAATATTATCTAAGGTTGCTTTCATGGTGCAATGGTAGAGTTGAATAGTTGCTACAGAGACCATATGACTAATAAGCCTGAAATGTTTACTGTCTCTTCATTTACACACACACACACATACACGCATGCATACACACAGACACACAATAAATTTAAAAATAAAAATAAATTGCTGACCCTTCCAAAAATAGTTATCAAATAAATAAGTGAAATTTAATTAGTATATAAATATATGGCTATCCATACTACTTCAATAGCTTGGAGAAAAAATGTCCCTGGCTCTTGCTAAGACCAAACAGTTTCAATGACCTTCTTGCATGAAAATCACAAGCCAAGAGATGTGAGTTCAAGTCTCAGCTTTGCCACTTGTGTAAGTCTCCTTGGTGTCACTTTCTTTACATTCCATGTCCCTGCCCTGCATTCAGAAAGTGCCAGGTCTCTGGTACAACGGGGGCATTCACATCCTTCTCCGCACTTCTGTGTCTGCCTTGTCGAGGTGCTCCTCACAGAATTCCCTGTGTGTGAGGAGACAGCGGTAAGTGGCAGGAGGGAAGCCCTATGGCTTTGACCTATGGCGGCAGAGCCTTGCTTTGTTTTGCTTTTTCTTAAAATGTCTTGTGAATGATGAGAAGAGTCTAGTTCTTGGGATGGGTTGGAAATAGTTTCTGGTCTTCCTTGTTCTTGCTGCACAATCTTGGCAAGTTAATTGGATTCTCTTTCAGTCTTCAATTCGTCACCTGAGTGATGGGGAAGACAATAAATATATCAGGTTATTGTAAAAACTTGAAGGGAGAGCCTAAATAGAACCTCCATCTACAGGTTCTGGTGCATTGGAGGGGGTCAGGGAAGAGGAGTTTTTGACAATACCCTACCCCATTTAAGGCTGAGTAATCCTCATCCAGCCTGGCCCAGATGTAGCATCAAATATATGAATTTTCCATGAAGGCTTTTCTGTTGCTACTGAAAGCATTTGTTCCCTCCTCTGGGCTCATAGAACATGTCATTTCTCCATCACAGAATTTTTGCCCTAAGTTTCTGTCTCCCAGATGTCAATGGTCTCTGGATAACCAATGTCTAGAATAGTAGCTGGCCATATGGCTCTCAATATATGTCTGAATGTCAGCATTCACGTGATCTATTCTTTTCTTCCCACATGACTGATATGTCCAAAAGACCACACATGCAGAAATCACTGAGATCCAAATGAATCATGTTCTTTGGCAACAAGATGGTGTGCTCTAAGCTGTTGAGAGGTTCAGACAAAATTCTAGAAGCACATTTCAGAGACTGGCTCCTTCTTAGGCTTGGGAAAGGAGACTTTTGTGGACTGTGATCCCTATCCATGGCACCTCTCAACCCCACTTCTTCACCCCGTCTATTCAAGGCTGCCCCAGGAGATCAAAGGTCAGTTATAGGAGGTCCACATATTATGGGACGATTGACAATCAGAACGAGTTCAAGGAAGCAAACAGAAAGATGAACTTCAGGAATGCCCAAGAGGATCATGAAGTTGTAGGAAATTAACTTGGAGAGGAAACTCAGGAAACCTGGAAATACACAAATTTAAAATACATATACTCTTTGATCCCCCAAATATACTCCCAGGAGTTCATCCTAAAGAATAATCCCAAAAGTGCTCAAAGATAAATGTAAAAGATATTCATGGAAGCATTGTTTCTTTTTAATAAAAAATGTGTGTAGCATTAGAAACAACCCAAATTCCCATCAATAGAAACCCACAAATATATCCATACGGTAAAACATGATGCAGACTTTAAAAAGGATGAATTTAGGAACTTCCACAAACTGATGTTGGGAGTATAAATTGGCACAGATGTTATAGAGAAATGGCAATTTCACTCATGGATATATGCCCAAGAGAAGGGTCTTTATGAGTTTACCAAAAAGAATGCAGAAAGCATCTCTCTTGGTAATGATCCCAAATTGGAGACAACCTACAATTTCATCAACACTGGGACGGATCCACCAATTATTATATAACCACACATTAGAGTACTATAAAATAAAAATGTACAGCTATACAGAACTACATGAATGATTCCTACAAAATGATGAGCAAATAAGCCAGACACAAAGGAATAGTGTTTGATTCCTTCTAGATGAGGTTCAAAATCAGGCAAAAGTAATATATATTTGAAGTCAGGAGAATAATTTTTCTTGGAGAGAAGGAAAGGCTTAGTGATTAGGAGGGAGTACAAGGGAATTGTGGGGTAGGCAAGTGGTAGGGAAGGGAGAGGCTGGTAATGGTCTAAGTATCGTCTTCAGTGAACTTCCCTCTATGTTTGTTATATTTCAGTTAGAAACAAAAGTTAAAAAGAAAGGACACCCACCATATATTAGAGGGGAAAAAGCAGACTTCAGAGCAATGTGTAGTAATGTCTCATTTAGGTTAGAGAGAGATTAGTTATGAACATAAAATTCTGAAAATATATGTACCAAGGTGTTAATAGTTATGGCTCCACTGGGCAGGAGAGTTTTAATATCTATTACTTTAGACAAAAATAAAAAAGATGCTTCGATAGTGAAAAATGAGAGCAGAATCCTCATTCTGCCAGGTTGCTGGGTTGGTCAGCCCAAGGGAAGCAGAGCAGAATGAGGCTCACAATTTACGTAAAGGAAATTGCCTGACCACAGCCTGATGTCAACATGCCTTCTCCAACCTGGGGCGTCAACATCTCTAATGCATCACCCCAGGCCCCCCAACTTCATGCCTGTTCGTCTCCTCAGTTGCTAGGCAATATGTAATTAAATTTTGGAAAGCCTCCTCCACCCTGGATATATTATACTGGAAATTGGACTTTGCATCTGGCAGTCTTAGAAAGCAAAATTCCACTCCCCTCAGCCCCCCACCCTCTGGTTTGCAATTGACTCACAATTTAATTAAAAAGATTCCAGGGACATCTGGTCTCCTTTTCTAGGAGTGCACTTGCAGTTGGTTTTTCTGGCATGTTTTTGTTTGCAAGCCATGGATTTATTTACAGAGGCAGAGAGACTCATTTTCCTCTCTTAGGTAGATCTTTGTGGTCTTTATTAATGCTGTTTGGTAAGCTATGACTGTTCGTCTGTACTGTAAGCTCTTAATGGTCTGTTTCTCCCTGAGCTCTGTTCAGTCAATGAGTAACCAACCAGTGATGCCACGGAGGTGCCTGCCGCACTGCTGACCCCCTATGGAACATAGGGTGCCTATTCACCTTTGGGGAATCCAGAACACAGCCCCTCACCACCCCCAATCCCCAGCCTCATGCTCCTTCCCATCAACAGAACGCTTTGTTGGCCATTTCTGTAACAGTCACAAAATAAATATAGAAAGAACTCTTGGAGATATGCATGGCAGAGAAGAGTGGGGGACACTGAGCCAGGAGCGGGCTGGGCAATCTCTGGCAAACCACTTGCCCTTTCTGGGCTTCCGTTCCACCTGCAAAATAGGTGGTTGGATTTAAGTGATGTTTCCTGAACGTTGGGTTATTTCCATATTTACATGATTTGTTCTGTACCAGCATGCCTCCTAAGCTATTATTTATATGTTCTTTTCTTCAGATTGACTCTTCCCCCACCACAGAAATATGTGTATTTGTAATGAGAACTCTAAATCACTACACAAATGGTAAAATATTATCATTCACCATAAATAGAAGGTAACTGTAAAAATGCATATAATGAAAACAAACCAGTGTTGTTAACTTGTAACTAGACACTGTTTTCTGCCAAGGCTCTGTGCCCAATACTCGTTCTCTCTTTGTTAAAAAAAAATTAGCAAATGTTTAGAGACTTGTAAGAGACATATTAATACCACTTTGAGACTTTCTCCTTGGGCAACACCAGAAGGACTCAAAGAGACCTGACAAGGAAATAAGCTTCTGATTATAGGATAATTTAGAAGGAACAGCAGCCTAGGTAATCGTGAAAGTCCTTTCTGGTTCTAGCAAGTACGGGGGAATAGACCATAGCAGAGAGGAATGGCAGACTCCTGGAGTTAATGCTGAGTCCATTCTCCGGAGTCTGCGCACAGTGGTCAGGTCCCCCGAGCTACCTGATCCCCAGACTTTGTTTTCTTGTGCCGTGTTCCCCAGGGTTCCAGTTGGGGCTCTCTCAGGCACAAGGAACGAACAAGTACCTAGTGAAATGTCCTCAAGTAAAACATTCTGGGGCTAAAAGCATTCTATGGAATCCAAGGGCAGGAGTCCTAGTGGGGGCTCCCATGTGAACCGGAGCTGAGCGGCTCACTTCCCAGCCGCCCTTCTCCATCTGCTGTGGGACTTTTGCCGACTGTGCAATAAACCAGAACCTGGAAGGGCCACTTTGGGATTCTTCTCTGAGTTATGACAAGCCGCGTCCCCAGAAAGCTGGTGCACACAGGTGCACAGGGAGGGGATGCCGTTAAGGATTATCTCTGATCAGCTGTTAATTCTCTCACTCATTCAGCTGTGGAAGTCCGGCTTGGGTATTCCAGAGGAGCTGGGGTCACAGAGGTAGATGTGAGTTCGGATAGGAGCATGCCGTGTACCAGCTATTTTACGAGCTGCATACTTGTTTGCACCTGTTTCTTAACTATAGGTTTGGGATTGAAAAGACGTCTATTTTAGATGCTTTGGTGAGGACGAGGTGGAACTGTGGATTCTCTGTTCCTGAATGTTCCCAGTCTTGTGGGACAGATTGAAATATACAACCCAAATGGCAAACAGTGTGCAGCAAATACTAAGAGAGGATGTTACCCAGGGTTTGTAAAACAGAGGCTGGGACAGCTGACTCTCCCACCAGAGAGACTCGCTTTCGCTGACGTCAAAGGGAGGGGCCTCTTTCAAGGCAGAGCACAGAGGAACAAGGTAGTGGGCAGAAGGAAAGTTGGAGCAGTGGTGAAGAGGGTGGGGCACATGGGAGGTAGGTCCTGGCAACAGAGCTGAAGGCGCGGAGCCCAGAGCTAATGCAGAGCCCAGAGAGGTTTGGGAGGGGTTGCTGGAGGAGAGTTAAATACCGCCATCTCCCACCTGCCCCTGATGGCTTTGTCTTTGCTTGACCGTCACGGAATGAAGGCCCCTGCACCCTAGGGATATCTTTTATGTGATAGCAAGAAACCATCTCCTGCCACAGCAGTGCCTGAGCAGAAGCACCGAGAACTTTGCTATGGAGATCAGCAGTCGTGGAAATGGCACCAAGACAGTTGTGAGAAATTATGACTTGAATTCAACCCATGGGAGGCCTGTCACTTTCCTCTCAGCAGGCAGAGAGGGTGGGAAGGGAAGGGGCAGGCTGCTTCCAAGTTCTCGAGAGCTGGCGTCAAGCATGGAGAAAAGTCAGTGTGTTTTCAAAGCTTTGGTAACGATTCCCCCATACTCTCCACACTTCTAATGCAAGTGAAATTGGCGGTTATTAGATGCATAAACCTCGGCGAACCTGTCTCCTCATGTTCAGAATGGGAATAATAACGCCTGGCCTGACTCTATTAAAGAGCTGCCATGAATTTCAAAATTAAGTAATGCATGGGAAGCTATTTCAGAAGCTCAAAAGTACCATACGAATGTGAAAAAAGTATTCCGTGACCGTGATATTATTGCATAAACAACTTTGGATCTTACATTTTTCATTTAACATTGTCCCCTAGACATTTTCCACGTCACTGGAAACTCTTTATTTGGGCTTTTTAATAACTCCCTTCTATTCCATCAAGTGAGTGTACCCTAAATTACTTAAACACTCCCTTATTATTGGACATGAAGATTGTTTTCAATTTTCTGCTCTGAAGACTGATAAAAAAAAATGCCCACCTCCATACATAGAGGGGTTTTTGCCCTTCTTTTTAATATCTCAGATGACTTTCTTGGCACTGAAGGATTACTGTAGTGAACAGCAGTGAATGGCATGTAGACTCTGGATACGTTTCGACAGATTGCTCTCCAAAAGGACCATGCCAGTTCGCACTTCCACTGGCAGTGCTCGACTGTGGACCCTAGGTCCTTAATTACTCACCCGTGTACCTCCAGTGTCCCCCGCAGTATGGGGATACATTGGAGGTATGCAGTCATTTCTGCTGACAGGATGAATGGTCAACGGGTGTCCGTCTCCTCAGGCATGCATCTGCACACAGAACTCATAGACTACTTCACTCTGAACTTCAGAATGGCAGCAGAAAGTCTACCCGTGCAAGAGGGAACTCATGTTATGGAAACAAAACTAAGTAAACACGTCAGCATAGCAAGAAAGCCCAGACGGCTCTGCAACTATGTGATGAGATTCTGGTAATAGTTGCCAGCCTCTCCTGTTGGAGAATTACTAGAATTTCTCAACCTGTGGTCTCACACCTAAGAGAGAAGCAGGCATCTTCCATATTGTGTAGCATAGAAAAGTTTACCATTGGAAAGAATCAGATAAATAATTGCTCAGCTCAGGCTTTGTAATAATTCCAGTATTTCGTTATATCCCATATCCAGGTAGACTATATGCCCTCAGGATGGAGAGGCCCTGGACTCCTCAAATTTGACTATGTAGACGGTTACTGACTCTGCCCCTACACAGGAGCTCAGCCCCAGAAAGGAAGGCACTGCTGATCCTATGTGACTTTATACCCCAGTTCAAGAACTCCGAGCAGCCCACCCTCCTCTTCCCCATCCTCACTTAGTGCAGAAAGAAAGGTGAAAGATCTCACATTTACTGAACAGGAATTATGTCTGGCACCATGCTTACCTTATCTTACTTTCTAGAAAAATCTAGAAAGTAGACATCATAACATCCGTGATAAAAATTAGGAAACCAGGGCTTAGCCTTCCTCAGAGCCACTCAGCAGGTAATATGGCAGAACCAGAATTCTGATTCCATTATCCCAAGCTACTGTTCCCTGGTCTTTCTCATGCTAAGTCGGGAACATATATAAGAAAGACCACCCCCTGCCCACCGTCAGGTCACATTGCCTCTCTCACTCCCAACTCCAGCTTAATTTAAAAAAAAAATTATTTACTGAACTCCCATCATTAAAATCATTCCCTTCTTACTCACTGTGCCTTTTTATGAGGCCCTTCCTGGGAGCCCCGGTGGACAGGGACCTGTACCACACTTAAGATCTATCAGTTGTCCCCAGTGTGATACCGGGTGAGCCATCCAACCTCCTGACTGAACTTTAGTTTCTTATCATAACAGAAGAGACTAATAACGCCTACCTGTCTCTCCTGAACTGTCTTCCTTCCATCTTCCCTCCCCTTTATTCTCATTTACTCTGCTCTTCCCCTCCTTCTTGCAACAACTCATTGTCGAATGCCTGCAGAGCACCCAACACTGGGCTAGGTTTTCCTGTGCTGCAGACAGACCTAGGAATCGAAGCCGCAGCTTCTGGACCTGGAGAACCCCCTTGTACCTTTTGTTCTTGGGCAGTTATTCACTGTGATTCCTTCCTGGATTGAAGCGAGCTGCATATAACACAGCACTATTATTTTGATGTTTCCTTTGCTTCTTAGGTCATCCGCTTAAAATCATTAGGGGTATTTATGCATGTGGACATGGCTGTCCCTGCACCCCCAGCACTGGGCATAATGGATGACACGTAGCAAGGACTCAGTGACTAAGAATTACATGAAATGAATACGTCTTATCTTCCCAATGACAGTTTCAGTTCCTGGACAGTCTGAGCATGTCAGTATCAGAGCTGAAAGGGACCTCAATGAACTCCTCCTGAGTCAATGGCTCATGTGACTGAGCAGGGGCTCAGAGGTCACACACACTGAGTTGGTGACAGAACGAGGTCTCCCTACAACCCTAGTATGCATCCTGTCCTTGTATCTAGTATGGTGCACTGGTTGACACTACCACCGACAACCCATCAGTGTTGGTCTGGAATATAGGACCTGGCCGAGACCAACACAAGTGTGTGTATGTTGTCCTTGGAGATTCCCAGAGGAAGCGCAAATGTCCCATGGGCAGAGTTCTGCTCTCCCATGACCCAGCCCCTGGTGAGAGGCACCTGAGGCCCTCGCTCTGCGGGCCTTAAGAAGCACCTGGAAGGTGAGAGCGAGGAGCAGAGATAGCTTCATCGAGCAGCTCTGCCCCTGATGCTCAGTGGGGGGCTCAGGTTGTCTTTGATTCCAAAAGATAAATCAGCTGTGAAGCTGTTCCCACTAACCCCGGTATTAATGAGGTCTTTGAACTGAACAAAATTCCTATCTGTAGTTGAGAGCACAGAGAGAATTGGTCCCAGGCTGACAGCGCAGAACCCCTCATTAGCCATTTTTCTGTAAGCAGCAGGCTGGACCCTACAGGGAGGCCATGCAGAGGGGTATGGAGAGAGGGCTGTGGTACTGCAGGGTTTGGCATCCCAGGCATTATTCTTTTCCCAGCTGTGGTCCCAGCATCCGTAGAGTGGGGCTTGTTCTCTCTCTTCTTTCTAGGCTGTTGCACAAATTAACATATGCAAAGCATGTGGTCTTCCTCTGAGTAGGTGGCCTAAGGATGAGGGAGAAACAGTGCTGAGGTGGGGGGTAGGCGCTGGCCCCCTCTGTCTACCCACCTGCCCGTGGGCAATCTTCTGAGGATGAGAGCTCGAGGTCCTCCCAGGCCTTGGTACCCCCTGCAGCTGTTACTTGAGCTCTTCTTCTTTTTTTTTTCTTTATGAGTAAATGAAAAATTTATTTATGTTGTTCAAATTTAATTTCTGCTCAGTTTGGGCTGCTGTAGCAAATTACTGTAGACTGGGAGTAGAAAAAGCAAACACTTATTTCCCACAGGTTTAGAGACTGGGGAGTTCAAGGTGCCGGCAGATGTGGTGTCTGGTGAGAGCCTGCTTCCTGATTTGCAGATGACCACCTTCTCTTTGTATCCTCGGATGCTGGAGAGTGGAGAGAGGAAGCAGGCTTTCTCCTGTCTCTTCTCCCAGGGGCACCAATCCTGAACGCCACATCTCTAAATACCATCACATTGGGGATTAAAGATGAGGAGACTGAGGCCAAGAGAGAGGACCTGGCTTGTCCAGTGACACAGAGTTTCCCTGACACGTCATCCAGAGCATATCTCATCAGGAGACAGGGAAGACCTCTCCTCCTCCATGGGCAGTGGACATTAGAATGCCATCTTCGAATAAAAGCTGATATTTTAAGGTAAAGCGACTGCTGTGGACAGACTGTGTCCCCCCTACCTGAGCTCTCCTTGACACTCACTAGACCCCCGGCTGTAAGCCTGGGGAGCTGGACAGCGGTTTGCTATTGAGGACGCTGACCTTGAGCAAGCACTTGCTAGGTATGGGGCTTGGTTCCAGGTTAATTCCATGTGCCTTTGTGGAAGGTGAGTCAGAAATCCCCAGATCTTTCTAGCTCTGCCCCCGATTTACTGCAGGATTTTGGAATCGTCCCTTTTCCTACTTGAGGGCAGCTCCTGATTCTGCAGGGGTGGCTTGAGAGAGCTATGTTGGCACAAACGATGGGCTGTCGTCAGTTTGAATTCCAGGTCCTGTGTTAGTGTCTGACCTCAGGCGAATCTCTGAGCCTCTGTCTGCCCACCTCCAAAATGAACTTTCAGTGCCTTGGACAGCTCCCAGCCCCCTGAGCTCCAGTGTTTGCCCCTGTAAGATAAGGGGTTGGACTGAATGGCAGATGAGGTCCACATGAGTCTTACCCATGGCTCTGGTGGCTTCTGAGTTCATTTCTCACTTGTTCGCTGTTCCTTCTTCCCTCCCTCCCAGTGAGGGGCGTCAGGGATCCAGGCGGACTGGCTGAACCGCAGCAGGACATATGAAAGGGACAACACAGCATGCTCTCCTCTCTGTGCCTGGACCTCCACCAGCTCTCATCTCTCCCCTTATGTGGTCTCCTTCTCCAGTTCCTCTGCCCCGCCCCCATAAATTCTCTTCTGTGACATTAAGATCTATTTCTGCAACCAGCGCCTTTAATTCTGCTGTTCGTGAATTCTGACATTTAGGGTTGAGAGATCTAGTGAAAGACACATCACGTTCAGGATGGCGCTGGGAGACTGTAAGTTATGCCTCAGGGAACAGCAGGGAACAGAAAAGGTGTCCAGGGCTCTGCCAAACCAGAGCTGGTATCGGGATAGCTGCAGGTGAGGGGCAAGGCTCTCAAATCTCAGGGCTGCTGAGGAGCAGCTGAGAGGAGTGATGGAGAACAGCACTCGTACTCACCAATCCCCCGGCGCGCTGGAGCTCCTGGCCCCAGGCTGAGAGCTTGGTCAGGTCCTCCAAGAGTGGGCCCTGAGGGGTCACACCCAATCCTGGCCCCTGAACAGTGTATCATGGTCTCTCATGCCTCTGGGCCTTTGCTCGTGCCGGGAGCTCTGTTCAGGCTGCTGCCATCCCTGTGTCCAGCTCACCCCTGTGTCCTCGCCAAGCCACACACGCAATGCAGGGAGCTCCCCCTGTCTGTGTCATTTGTCCTCCGCCTCCACATGGAGAAGGCCACTGCATCTTCTGAGCTCTCACCACCTGTTACCCCTGCAACCATTGCTACCATCACTACTATTAACACCACCGGCACTGCTAGCACTGCCACCACTACTATCACTACTACCACTACTGCCATCATTACTGTTAATACTGCTGCGCCACCACCACCTGCACTGCTAGCACTGCCACCACTACTATCACTACTACCACTACCCCCATCATTACTGTTAATACTGCTGCCCCACCACCAGCACCACCACCAGCACTGCTGCCACTACTATCACTACTACCACTACCCCCATCATTACTGTTAATACTGCTGCCCCACCACCAGCACCACCACCAGCACTGCTGCCACTACTATCACTACTACCACTACTCCCATCATTACTGTTAATACTGCTGCCCCACCACCAGCACCACCACCAGCACTGCTGCCATTACCACTACAGCAACTAACATAACAGCAAGTACTCTTCTTGTGTGTTATTCTAAATGCTTTGTCCATTATTGTATTAACTTCTTGCAATGACCCGATGAAACCAGTACTGATACTTGTCCTCATTTTACAGATGACAAAAGGAGAGACAGAGGTTGGTTTACTGGCTCCAAGCTAACTGGCTAGTCTGATGCGGAGCCCCTGTTCTTGGCCACTGTGTGTACTGTGTCTCGTGTACATACTTTCATTGCAGTAACATTATGTAACACATACGACTAATTTTTACTTCTTTCTTTCTCCTCCCCTTTCCCTCGATCGTTCTCTCCCCACCTCTCCCTTCCTCCTTTCCTTCCTCCTTATTCTGTGAGCTTCTCAGGGACAAGGACCTTAGAATGCTTTAGTCTCTGTCCAGGGCCCTGCACAACGCTGGCGTGTAGCCAGCATCAATGACCATTGAACTGGGTTGTGCCGGATGACTTGACTATAATTTGAGCCTGCCTGGGCTCTGTCTATCTCATGAGGAGGTGGTGGAGTTGGCCATTCTGGGGCCATGTCTGAGAGATGTGGGGACTCAGGCCTCATCCCGATCTTCATCCCTTTCCTTTGGTGAGACTAAGGAAAGGAGGCACAATCTGAGAGTGTGTCAGGAAACAGAGCACCACCCTTCACCCCCTACGTATCATCCTCATCCCCAGCATCTCCCAGTCCCGTAAGCCAAGAGTAGATACACGTGGAATTTCACTCCATGCATCCATGGTTTACAACCGACTAATGCATCTAGAAGCTTCTTCACCAAAGAACCATCATCGTAACTGTGTAAATTTTCATTCACTTTGCAGAATAACTTCATTGAATCCTCGAAACGTCCATCTGGGGCTCATAATCTTATTAATCCTGAATTTACATATAGTTCAGTTGGCGGATTCACTCATCTGGGATCACATAGCTCTTCAGTGGCGGAGGCGAGAATCACACCTGACCCTGTTGGACCCACAGCCCACGATTTCCCCACGGTGACACAGTCACACACAGGCAGCTCTGCCATCTCATGCATGTGCTATTTTCCTCAGAGGAACTTTAAAGCCCAGAGGTGGTAAAGAACTGACCCCGGGTCACACAGCCAGGATTCACAGTCTGGGGTTGACTAGCTCCTGATTCTTTTCCTTGCTGCAACAAGGACCCAGTGATGCTCACTTATGTGGGGGGATCTCACAGCACCCCATCCTTCCCTCCTCATGCCATTCCAGCTGCCTTCCCCAGCAACCCCGCTCTCCCACTTGGTACAAGTGTGTCTCCTGTGGCCAGACTGCTGCCTGCATCTCCACCCCCCTGCCCCCGCCCGCCGTCGTCCATCTCTAAAGGAAAGCACTGGTTCTCTAGCTGGTTGCCTAACCCAGCTGTCCTCCCAGCAGGAGCCTGGGTCACAGGTTCCTCTTGCTTCTGCTCAAGCACAGCAGCCAGAGCGAGGCGGAGAGGCTGCGGCCCCATCCAGCCACAGAGACAACACAGGTCTTTCTGAATGTTAATAGCCACAAACCAGCACACACCACGCACAGGGAAAGATGACCCCATCAGGAAAACTCTTCCCGGGCAGATGACAAATGGGAACTGGCCATTTGTGTGACAGAGGTCCGGGATCTCAGCCCCAGCTGACTCAGCAGTGCACACACATCGTTAGGACGATCCACAGGGGATGCCGACCCAAGAGGCTGTGAGGTGGCCCATCTGAACAGCATGTGCAATGACTCTGCTCCCTCTGCAGCTTCTGCTCCTGTAGAGAAACCACTTCCCCATCCCTAAAATCCACGTGCTGATGGAGTCCAGGGCCGTGATTCTCAGACCCCTGTTCGGACGTGCTTGCCACAGCGAAGGCATGCAGATATGCACATGCCCCAGGAATGCACAGTAAAAACATACGTACACATGTGCCAAGCGCCACAGAAGCCCATTGCTCCCGTTGCTGTCTAGGGCGTTCCTGTGTATGCACACAAATATACACACATACGGATGTACGCAGAACACATACACACACCAGCAAATGCCACATCACGCAGCTTGTGGGACTGCACACATAACCTCCCCCCACACACACCCTTTCTGCACACACGTGTTCATAAGTGGTTCTCCACCCTCTAAACAGATATGCACACACGTCTTCGGCACGGAAGCACACAGCATCATTCCTCTGCTCCCAAAACTCAGCTGGAGTTGGTGCTGAGCCATTAACCACCAAAGAAACATGCCTCCTCCTCCCCCTACCCCATTTACTAAATGATAGACACGTACTGGGGTGGAAAATCCACAAACTAGGAGATGTATTGCACCCGAGTTGACCTCCGTTGAGTTCATTCCTTCCTGGTCAGAGTGTCTGTCACATCAGGGATCTTAGACTTTTACCACTGATCAGCAAATACCCAGCTTTTTTAGAGGTAAATTCATGGAATCGAAGTGGAAGATTTACAAAGGTGATTTAGAGGTAAGGAAACTGAGGTCTATAGAACTTAGGAGATTAAGGTGAAGCTCCTACTTGGTGGGAAAGCCAGAATCAGAATCCTGACCCCTTGGCTCCCAATCTGCTTATCTTCACATGTGTCCACTTGCTTATCAAATTCAGCAAGACTTTGGTGAACAACCCCTCTGGACCACACTCAGGGCTAGGCCCTCAGGATACGAATGTGGGTGAGCTCTCCCTTTGGAGAGCTTGGACAGAATTTCCTCTTCTCTTGTTGATCCTTCCTGCTGCTATTTCATCCATTCAGACCTTCCGCTCACCTCAGAAGAAACTCCAGAAGGCCACTGCTGTCAGCCTGCCCCTGACTCTTACAGGATCCTATCACCATTAGAGTTTGTCCCTTAGAGATTGTTCCTTAGATGTCGTCCAGGCGACACTCCCGTTTTCCAGATGAAGATGGAGATTCCTTGAACACAATTTCATTGTGAGCCCCCCTGGCCCTTTTGTCTCCAAGCCAAACAGGAATGAAGAAATGCATGGTGTCTGATGCATGATTGCTGCTTACCCTGTGTTGCTTTCTTGCCCCAAGTGAGTGAGCCATCTCCCCCAGGGGCTTCTTTCCCATGGCCCGGACGCTGTCCTGCAGGGACTCTCCACACAGAGGTCTTCCACTGCGTCTCATCCTCATTCTGCTTCTCCTTGGTGTGTGCCCTCCTTGCAAGCTGTCAAAAAAAAAGTCCCAGCCCTGTTCTAGGTTCTAATCAAATCCTTCCTCCATTGTTACTGGTAATAGGTGTCAGCTGCCTGTGTGTGGCAGAAATGTTTTAAGCTGAGGGTCACAGAACCTCCCCAAAATTGCATCCAACTCATCTATTTGGGTAAGAATGTATATCTGAACGTCTTATAGCTTTTATTAAATTACAAAACCACCTATGACGGGGAAAAAAGGCTTAGGGTTTAATCCCTCTATCGAGGCTGGCAGTAGGATGGGCGGCTGTCTGGCAGTGTTGGTGTTGGTACCATATTCTGGAGTAAATGGGGCCCCATTGAATGGCGTCCTATAATGGCAGGTTATCCATTGGACCCTTTTGCTCCTGGACCCTCCCCAAGTCCTTGGAACCTCACCTCAGCCAATGGTAAAGACACCTGACTTTGCAGTGTGAGCCCCTTGGAGACGCACTGAAGAGCTATGTGAATTTGGGGAGGTCTTTTCCCTCCCTTTGGCAAAACAATGCTCTTATTAGAAGGCAGCAAGGTATAGGGGAAGGAGTCTGACTTTGCCATCAGAAAGCCCTGAATTCAAATGCTGACTCCCCAGTCATCCTGGGCAAGTAAGCCACTTAACCTTGCTGTATTTCAGTTCCTGGGCTGCAAAATCAAAATTTTTAAGCATCAGACTTATATGTGGTTTGAGATAACACATGTAAAAGCCAGCACATTGCTTTAACATAGTTGGGGCTAGACACCTGCTTCCTCCTGCCATCTCCCCCCCCACCAAGAGAGGACCTGTATTTGGTCAATACCTTCTGATCCCCAGCAGGAAGGGGACATAGATTATCCCAAGGCCAGTGGAAAAGGTTAAGCTAATTGTAAGCTTGCCCCTTCCTGACCCTATAGATATCCTCCTTCCCCACTCCAGCCTACAAATGACCACAAGCCACAGGGATCATTGATGATGACACACGGGAAGTTTCCTGTGCCCTGGATTTCTGTGGCTGCATTGTACATAGAAGATTCTAGAAGGAGTGAACTGCTTTGGCAAAGGGCGTCATTGCTCTCTTGGAAGGGAGATGAGCTTTCTCTGTTTTCCTTATTAAAGAAGAGCCACACGTGATGAGGGGTGGAAGCTGGGCTCCCCTGTCTGTTTGCACAGCCTGCTGGCTGTTGAGCATTCTTCCTCTGTCTGACACTCACAAGAGAAGCTGGGAGGGTTTGGTCCCAGTGACGCAGAGCAAGCCTGAGTCACCGAGTGCAGGCTGGGGGCACAGGGAACGACACATCTGTCACATGCTTGGCGTGCCTCCCGGCACCTGGGCCACTGTTTGCTGGGATGGTCTCTCTCATCGCCCCCCCCCCCCAAGGTGGCTGTTCCAGCTCTGGTCATGGAAACAGCAGCAGGACTTCCCCCTTAGGTAGTTGTCTTTCATTTCCCATGAATACTGTGAACTGAGCTGATCAGGGATTACCCCATTTGGGAGAGAAGCTAAATGAGGTTCCTAAAAGACCATCCAGTTAGACCAGTGGTTCCCAACTGCAGGTGATTTTGCCTCCCCTACCCCCAGCCCAGGGGACATATGGCAATGTCTGTCCACATTTTTGGTGGTCACAACTGGGGCTGCTACTGGCATCTGGTGGGTAGAAGCCAGGGATGAGGCCAAGCATCCTACAAGGCACAGGACAGCCCCCGCAAGAAGGACACATGCAGTCTAACATGTCAACAGTGCCGAGGTTACAAACCCAGGTTGAGATCTTTAAACCTATTCTCAGCTTGCATCTCCTAGAATAAGCGGGAACAGAGAATAATAAGAAAGACCTTTCTTCTTTTGTTGCTGTTTTTGTTTTTGAAAACTGGCCAATGAATTTGACAAAAGAGCTTTCCTCCCCACTCACCCTGGATGTCCCCTGCTCCCCCCATCGCTGCCAGTCGGTAAGGCTGACTCCCCCTGGGCTTCTCCTTCCTGTCGCCCCAGCATCCTAGTCTCTGACACGTCAGCCTTCCCTTGTGGGTGGTGACAGGAGAGTGCAGGAGGGAGTTCTCATCCTTCTTCAAGGGTCCTTCCCTTTGGGGATGCCTGCTTCCACGAGAGCCCTCTCCAGGAGAAGGGGGAGCACGGCGATCGCTCATCCCTCCCCACTGAAGACAGCTCCTCCCAACACCCCCAAGTTCTCCAACTGAAAGCGAACTTCAAAATCATTTTGTTCCCTGCACCCCTTTTTGAGATCTCTACCTTTTAGACATGGGGAAACCGAGGCCCAAAGTCACTCGGGAGCAACAGACCTAGAGCCATGTCTTTTAAGTTGCCCTCCAGTGACGTCTGCACAGCATTTTCTGCCCACAGGTCTGCAGACTGCGGGTGCCCACTGGCACTGGGCGTGGTTTCCCCAGCCCTGTCCGGAGGCTAATGGGCTGGCACGGCCAGGTCCAAGTCAGTTTGCTGGGATTGGATTTCTGGGCTCAGGTAATGGCACCAAGATACTGCACGCCCCGAGTGCCAGGAAATAATGTGGTCCAATGACCTGAACAGGAAAGTCAGCCTGGCCTGGCGAAGGCAGCTCTGGGTGCCCGGGGCTCGATGCAGAGCACCTGCAAGATTTGATAGCCTCCATCCTGTCAAAAGAACTAGCGACGATTTTGCCCACAGAAAATAGGACTCTATTATATGTGTGTTCTCCAGTCACGACCCAAAGGAAACCTGCCCACAAACAGCGCCCCTCCCCCAAGACAAAACCCAACAACAGGCTGTCAAACTAAGTACATCCGCTGATCTCAAGTTCTTCCTTGAATATCTATTTGCTATTGTTCACTCCCTTTGTCAGCGTCTGGTACTTGCTAGCAGACAAGTGGTAATTGCTGCCAGAGGCTTAAGGAAATTTATGCAAGAAGAGCTACACATGGAGAGAAATGGTATCCGGGAACCGTCTCTCTGCATGTTGGGGACATGAGCACATCCACGGGACAGAGCGGAAAGGTACGTCGGTCCAGCTCAGAGCCCTGCGGTGCTTTATTCACTTGATTTTATTTTATTTTGGAGTGGTGCACAGAAATGCTTATGAATGGACTGTTTAGTGAGATGAGGTGGCTGTCACACAGGCACGTTGGCCTTCACACCTTGCTTCCGTGCTCCCGACCTCAAAACTGGCTCCCAAACCCCCCTGCTTATTTGGAGCAGCTGAAGGGAACAGTAATGCAGGGATGATAGGCTTAATTAGACTGTAAGCGGCAAAAAGTGAAGGACCATGTTTTTCGAGAAGTGTTTCTTATAAAAAACCCCAATATAACCTCTAACAGATCTGAATTCAAAAGCTACACCGTGTCCCTGTTGCCTCTGCCTTTGCAATTGCTCAGCACTGTGGTAGCACGCGCTGGGTTCTCTGCCTCCAGTCTCGTTCTCGTCGACCCACGCTGCAGCAAAAGGACCCTCCTCAAACGCAGATCACATCAGCTCCTCCTTTGAATAAAGTCCTTCTTGGCTCCCTATTGCTTTGAGGTGGAATCCAAACTCTTTTGCGGGGAGTGAAAAGCTTTGCCTGAGTCCTGCTTACTCCTGACTCAGAGTTTGCTCGTCCCCTGTTCCCAGTCTCTGATACAGTCCTGCAGGATATCTATCTGACATTCCCATTCTTTTCTTGGTTGACTGTACGTCAACCTTCCAGACTCTGCGGAGATCGCCTCCCCGAGAGAGCCCGCCAGGACTCTGTCCATCCCGGAGTCGGAGGAGCAAACAGCTTGGTTTTTAAGACAACAGACTTTGGTGTCAGACAGGCCTAGGCTTGGATGCTGGTTTAATCCCTTATTGACCATGCGCGACCTTCAGCAAGTTACATGGCATCTCTGGTTTCTCGGCTTCCTCAACCTCAAAAGGGGAATGATGGCGACCTGTTTCTCCCAGGGCCCTCGGAAGGGTTAGCTGAGACTGCACAGTAAACCAGCTCCCAGGCAGTGTCCACGTGGGTGGGTGGCAGCGGGTCATTGCAGGTGCTCTCCCCCCGCCTCCCGATCCCGGTTCTCACCACCGAGCTCCCAGAGGGCGAGGACTGAGCACAGGACCCGGCCCAGAGTCAGCCCTGGCCGCAGCTCTGTGAATGAGCACCCTGATGAATGAGCACATTTATTCACTAGGATAGAGGAGCGAGGATCCAGGTTCTACTTCTGACTTTAGCACAAATTGTGAACATGAGGCCAATTTTCAGAAACACAAAAGCAGAAATAGTCCAGGAATCAACCAGTGGGCAGAATCGGCCTCATCTGAGCTGCGTTACTTTCACAAATAGTCTTACCACCTCCCAAAGCCTCAGCTTGCTCAGCTGCAGGATCCAAACCCGGCCTACCTGTCATGAGGATGAGCGAGGGATACGCACATCACGTGTTTAGCGAATGTGACTCCCCCCCACCCTTCCTGTGTTTTCCCCTTTTGCTTGGCTGTGCCCCCGAGTAGAACACGGTTCCCCGGTAACACCATGGGCCCTGGGCTCTGAACTAGAGCCTGTCCCCCTACCAGGAGCTTCTCGCCCCCTCCCCTGCCTACCTAGCGGCTGCCTTGGAATACCTCTGGGAGCAGGAAATTGAGAATTACTGTGTACCTGAAATGCTGACGTTGTTGTTTCTGTTCTTTGATAAAAGCGGAAGGCAGTCGGCTCTGCAGAATGTTGTATAAATATCCAGATAAAAAGATTAGTGAGAGATCCTTGAGAGCGTTGCAGCTTCTAAGGCATGCCCGCTTTGAGGCAGGGAAGGGGACAGGATCTCGGCGCCGACCCCCCTTGCTGTCAGGTTACGGCAGCCCGCGCTGACATGGGAACAGAAGGGGACGTGCTCACATTCCCCAGGCAGTGGCTTGCCGAGAGGATGCAGAAGGGCTGACAGTGTCGGAAGAAAGGCGAGCCCCTCACCCCACCAGGTCACCGGGGGTGTTTGCCCCTTCGTTGGGCTTTTATTGCCGCCCAGGGTAGAATGTAGACCCCGCTGTTCCTGGGGGCTTCTTTTACTTCTAGCGGTAACCTGTTCCTGTGCTCTTTGGAGAGGGCTTCCCACCCAGGTAGCTCAGCGGATGCCCAGTCTAAAGGATTTTTTGGCAAAGGCAGCAGAGACTCCACTTTGAGCAACTGCACCTCTAGCAGTGTTGCCAGCCCTTTTCTTGGAAAGGCAGAGTGTGTCCTGGAGGGAGCTCAGGCTCCAGCCCGCTGACCGTGGGGCCCTGGGCAAGCATCTTTACCTCCCAGAGCTCAGTCCGTTCTTCCGTCAAGTGCAGACAATGTGCATAACTCATAAGGCACCCAGAGAGTTCCTCTATATGTGTATCTGCATCTCCTTCTGCCTGGAATGCTTCCCGCACTTTCCACCCCTCCACTCCCCTTTGCCCAGTGACTGCTTACTCCTTCCTTCGTTCTCGAAGCTTTCCCAGACTGCCCTCCACTGGACTCCCATCCCTGTGCTTCCCTCTATACTAACATGCACTGCAAGGCCTCGTCCTTGCCCATTTGCTCGTCTGCCTCACCCTCCAGGCCATCTTCAAAAGCAGGGACAATCCCATTTTCCTCTCCGTCCCCAGCACATAAGGACTCTTGAGGAATGCTGGTTGATGAATTCATGGCGGGGAATAGGCTGTGTCTAGTTTACCATTACTAAGCTGAAGGCACAGTGGTCCCCTGGAAGCTGTCTGAAGTAGAGAAAAAGAGTGAATGTCCCCAGGGTGCGAGATCAGTCTCATTTCTGAGGTTTACATGTGCCCACCCCTGGGCAGGAAGGGGCCAGAGACCAGGAGCTGAGGATTGCAGGCGGAGGTCAAAGATGGAGTGTCAGGCTAGATGCTGGGGAAGTATTGATGATGTGGGCTGTTCACAAGGCCCATTGACCTGGGACTTACTTTTACTGGTCGATGACCTCATTGCAGACCACTGGCCGCAGAGCTGGTCAGACGGGGAAGGCGAGCCTCACTCCCTGCCTGATAGATGAGAAAACAGAGACTCGGGGAACAGGTGGGTCTTTTCCAGAACCTATGGCAGTGATGGAGCCTGAAGCTAATGAAACATTACTCCACTGAGACTCGTCTTTCTTCCCCACCAGGGGCCTCCCAGAGTTCTCTGCTCCTGGGAGAGGAGATGAAGAGGTCCTGGGAGCTGGTTCCAAATCCTCCCGGTGCCTGCGTTTAGGTGTGCCTGGCTGGGGTTGGGGGCTCTTCCGCACAGCACCTGGGGAGGCCTGGGGGGAAACCAGAACTCACTGGGCACCTGGGGAGGCAGGACAAAATGGCCCGGAATGGGAAGAGATGACGTGGGTTGGTATGAGAAATGGTGCTTGCCTGGTCATGTGGGCTCTGCCTTGGAGGGTCAGGTCCCTGGAGAGAAACTGAGGCTTCTGCATGCTCCCCAGGAATCCCAGCTGCTCACAGGTGTAGGCTGTAAAAGAAATAGACAGTGTTGTTGTGTGTGGGTGGGTGCGCATGTGTGTTTAACAGCAAACATCCCACTTTGAAAGGAGTCAGATTGGAATTGTCAGTTAAGCTGACTGAAAAACACTCGTTATGGAGACGTGGCATCACGCCGTCCGGGTACCTGCTGAATCCAGAACTAACTCCCCCATCGTCACCAGCCCCACTCTCTGCACATGAGATTCGGCAGAGCAAGGGGATGGCCAAGGGCTTGGCCATCAGAGCTATCTATCAGTGAGGCCACTGCAACAGGGGACCTACCCCGGGTAGGGGAAGCAGCTCATCAAGTCAGCCCCTGGCATGACTGGGTGGTGGAGCCAGTGGACATCGGCCATGGCTAGAGAACCGGGTGCACCCAGCCAGGCTTGGGCGCTGGCCACTTGGATGTGGCTTACTGTCAGCGTCTACCCACGTCCCTCCCATGAATGCCATCTGGGGGGAGCTGACTCCCAGAGACCAGCAGCATGTCTGCCCCAGGAGAAGGGCCCAAAGTCAGAGCTGGTCTGAAAACCCTCTGCTCGCTGGGCCCAGATTGGGGGGTGAGGGGCAGTTTGTATGCTCTTCAACATTCCACTCAGGTCATTTTGCTTATGTCCAGTGTCCCTGGGGTTGTCACCTATGGCTTTTGGAAATTCAGACATTTTGTCCATCACTTGAAGAACAACAGGGAGGTCTTTGCATGAATTCTTTAGAGCCCCCTCAATTCCAAAGTCATGAAAGAAGAAAAGGTCTGTTTTAGGTAGGTATCGATAGGAGCTTTGGCAAGGTCGGAGGCAGCCAGGGCTCCGAAATCACCTGTGATTTCACCTCAACCTCACAGCCTTTTCTTCGGCTACGTGGAACACTTCATCAGCACTTACAAGATATTTTATTTTATATACTGGATAAAAGAGGTCATTTGAATCATACCCCTAAACCTCATGAGAAAGTTAAGGATGGGGAGGAAGAATTCAAACACGTAAGGGGCCCCTGTGGAGCAGACATTTAAAATGTGATCATTCCGTTATCCCAGCGGGTCTGTGGGGCTACATTATGCCCATTTCACAGCTCAGAAAACTGAGATTGAGAGAGGTGATGTGCACCGTTCAAGGTCATACCACTCCTCAGCGGCAGAGCCACTGTCTTGCCTCCTAAATTATGTCCTTTCCACTGCACCATATTAGCTCATTCATTCGGGGCTCCCCTTTTTCCCACCCACTGTGCATCTCAGAGTTCACTGCCCCATCCACATGTGCCCCCTTCACGCAGCAATACAAGAGCATCCCGGTGCTGTCGGTTGTATACCGAAATGATGGAGGGTGAATCTGTTTTCCCTTTGGCACACACAATAAATGTGGAGATGCGTTTCCATGAGAGAGAAAAAAGGTCTTAGCGCCGACTAAGACGAACCCTGAACATCAATTAATGGAACTGGGTGTCAATCAACTAACAGAAGGAGGTATCAATAGGAAGGCACTTACTTGGCTTTTAGAGAACTTTACCAAATTGGGAAGAATTTTGTAATTCTGGATTTTTTTTTCTAAAACCTCAGGTATCCTCAGACTCTGCCACTTTATCTCATGAACGTGGCTTTCTCCATGATCTGTTCCTATGTTTAAAGTGGGTCAAGCTTTGGTCTTTGGAGCCAAGTTGTAAGGATATGAATCATGGCTTCCCTGCATGCTAGCCAGGTTGACATTCCTCAGTTTTCCCCTCTGTAAAATGGGGATACAAAAAAGGGGAGAGAATTCTGGGATTGCTAGAAAAAAATAATTTGTATGATTCAATTATGTGCTAGAAAATATCTAACATATGGTAAGTACTTAAGAATGGTGGTAGCTATTAAAATCCAATATTTTATAATCACAAATAGAGTTAGACAACAGGATCACACTTTATATTTGGCAACGGGGGTAGTCCCTTAAATTAGATGAGGGAATTTGTTTCTTCCTTTGCCATCAAGTGGCATGAGGGTCACCTCCATCTCTGTGAAGGTTTGGAGGCTGGTGACTCTCCATCCCCAGGTGGCCACCATCTCTCTCTACGTGCCCATCTGCCATCTCCATTACGGTGGAAGTACCTTCGTCACGTGAGCAGGTGAATCTGGGGGTCCTAGTTGGGGCAGGGAATCTGGGAGTCATAGTTCCTGCTTACTCGGATGCCTGTAATGGCAAGTCTCATGGTAAAGCCCATAATTGGGCTTATCTCAGTCTGCCCTTGTTGTAGTCTGTGTGGTCCTCATGCATCGGAAAGATGATGGCTACATCCTAGCCAGTCTGGGAGAATCTCAAATGCACAAGAAGCCCTTAGATTTGGCTTTGTCTGGTAATATTTAAGTCCCAGGGCTATAGGAATCCTGTAAGATTTTTGAAATCAAACTTCATTTATTATATATATTATACATATATTATATATATATATACATATTTAATTAGCAAAGTCATTTAGAACAACAACATGCAACTTGAAATGTCATATATCACATTTCAACCACAAATAAATACATAAATTTGTATTTACTAGATCACTTGCGTGCAGTTCTGGGAACTCTTCTCCCAGGAGGGTTACATGTCTATATCAGAACTTATCGAAAATGAGTCATTGGTTATGAAGGTTGCATCTTTGCACTGATTTTGTTAAAAGATAACTTCATGCCTGGGCTCCCACCCCTGTGGGAATTATAGTTTCATGACCCAGAAACACAGTCTTGTGTTCAGTCGGGAGTTGGGCAGAGAGAAGGTGCTTGACTCCCAGCACGACCCCGTGGTTGGCTGTGTAATTATAACCGAATGTATAACTCATCAGAGTCATGATAATGTCACACATCCAAGTCGAATTGGCGCTTATTGTCTGCTTTGCTTCTTCTCCTGTGACTTGTGAATGTATGGTAAGAGACACAACCCACTGTTACAAACTGTAAGAGATTCAACTTTCAAGCTCAATGTTACAGCTACTCCCTTTTCAAGTTCCTGTGTCGGTTTAATTAAAGAATTATCCCGAGATTGCCAAATGAGCTATTGGAGACTGGTATCATTTGCAACTACTTCTCTGCATGAATCAGGGTTTTCTCAGTGCTCCACAAGCGAAAGAAAGCAGGGGAATAAATTATATTTTCAGTCTTCTGGTAACCTCGGTTTCAAAGGTTTTATTACGTTTATCCAAACAATCTCGTGGCTCTCAGTAATCCTTTTCATTATAAGTCTACAAAAATGAATGTTTTATATTGGGACTTATGATATAAATGTATATTATTAAAATGCCACAGTAATCTGTTTTATGTATTGGGGTCTGCCACGTGAGGGTTCATTCAAGAAAGGGATTTTTTTTTTTTTTTAAGTTTTGAAAGCCGGTTCTGAGACCTGCCTTTCAAATGGTAGTTGAGTCTGTTCACTAGTGTTTCCCCCGTCAGTGTATCCGTATTCACTGGCCACCTGTCAGCCAGGCACTGTTCTGAGTTCCTGGGACACGGCAGAAAACCAGACAGATAAGGTCCTTGTTCTCATGGGGTTCACAGTCTACTGGAAAAGAGACAGCAGGGGCGCCTGGGTGGCTCAGTCGTTGGGCGTCTGCCTTCGGCTCAGGGCGTGATCCTGGGGTTCTGGGATCGAGCCCCACATCAGGCTCCTCCGCTGGGAGCCTGCTTCTTCCTCTCCCACTCCCCCTGCTTGTGTTCCCTCTCTCGCTGGCTGTCTCTATCGAATGAATAAATAAAATCTTAAAAAAAAAAAAAAAAAAGACAGCAAGCCAACAGATCAACAAGACCATTTCCGATGGTAAAGGCTGCGAAGAGAATAGAGCAGGGCGAGGGCGCGTGCGGGCAGAGGCGCAAGGGCCCCTTTGATTTCCCGTGGAACACCTTTTGGGTTCTCCCACTGCTTCGCTGGACAGCTCAGCTCTAGCGACTCCAAATGTCTTCCTCACCTCACGCTGCTGTGTCTCCCTGGAATTCCTCTCGTCTCTTCTGATTCTCCCTGCTGGCGTCTCTGGGTGGGTCTGACTTACCTTTCCCAAGACAGGCCTTCAGGGGTCAGTGCACAGGGCAGGTGCTCTCCTGGGCCATCTGCCTCCCATTCGGCATGCCCCCGGAGCTCCCGTGTCTCACTTCCCAGTCCCTCCCTGGCCTGCCAGGGCTGCAGTTCCCCGGCATCCCTCCCAAAGTGCAGCGTCCACGCCTGAAGTCACTCTACACATGATCCGGGCAAAGCAAGACAATCTCATTCTTAATCCCCTCTTTTCTGTCCCCCAAGTGTGCACCCACTCCCCCCCCCGGTTTCCTAAGGCCATGGCCTCCTCTCTGGCTTCTAGTCCACTATGTGGCCCCAGAATTGCGTCACGTGTGGGTGGCTGACCCGTCTCTCCAGCTCCTGGACATTTGCAGTTTTGTGCTTAAACCTTAATGCGGGACATTGCAGGACGGTCTCAGTTATGCCTTGTGATGATGACCAAAGCTCCAGGAATGGCCACTCAGAAAGACGGATGGCTCCCTCTCTCTTGGGCTTCCGCCAGTAAAGGTGGCCCTGGGAGCATGTCCCTTGTTGCTCGCACTGCCCGCACCCTCCCTGGGGCACAGCGTGTTCCCAGTGGCTGCCTTTCCCTCTGGGAACTGACATTATCTTTGATTGGTTTCAAAATGGGCCTTTTTAGCATCAAACAGGGCCCGGTGGTTCAGACATTCTGGACCTGAGACACGTACTGACTAGCATTCTGCAGTCGTGGCCCACCTGCGCCTAGCTGCCTTTCCTCGGGGGGCTGACAGCCTCCAGCACGTTAGGCTTCCAGGCTGGCTTTCAGACTTTAATTGGGAAAAATATTAAAAGATACGTGTAAGTGGTCCCAGCCTCCCACTAACCTTTTCACTCCCTCACAGCACTTCCCAAAATAACCGGAAACTCTGCTGGTGAGGACCTTTGACCCCCATATCCACACCTTCCCCCCACTCGCTGGAGAATTTTCCTTCTGTCCTGTTTACCTTTGTATTTCTAGCTGTTGTCTACCCCTTGCCCGAGAAGAGGACCATGTCTCACCTCTTAACTCTTTCTTTTTAGGCCTCTTCCCTGCCACCGTGGCTTTTGGGTCCCTAAAAATTAAGGGATCATCTGCTTGCTATAAAGCCTGGCACGTGCTCTCTGGAGCCTTCGCAACTGTGTAGCTGTCCATCAGAATGGCCACCCCCTCTTCGTGACAGATTAGGATGCTCCCATCAGAAGAAACCATTCTATTTTTTTTTTTTTCAGCCAAATAATCTTGACTCTGTGTGTGTATAAATACCTCTGTGCCCAGGTCCCTGAAGCGATGACCTACCTAGATTTGAATTCATATTCTGCGTCTTGATTTAAAACACCCACCTGTTTCTGACGACATAGGATCATGGATTTCTGGCCTATATTATTGAACAAAATCTCACTTAAAAGCCAGAGTTCTCACGGGTGTCAGCTTTCCTTCTCAGTTGCCCACCTGACCCCAGGAGCCATCTGTAGATGTGATAAGATGGCTCTGGCATGGTCCCTTTAAAAATCTTTTATTAATGGCTTAAAGGTTACAGGACCCACTGCAGACATCCTAACTTAGCACTGAAGGTCTGCTGTGACTGAGTGCTTCTGTCCCCCAAAGTGCAATAGTATTAGGAGGGGAGACCTTTGGGAGGTGATTGGGTTTAGGTGAGGTCATGAGGGTGGGGCCCCCATGATGGGATTAGTGCCCTTGTAAGAGAAAGGAAGAGACTGCCAGCATTTCCTCTGCCTGCCATGTGAGGACACAGCAAGAAAACAGCTATCTGCAAGCCAGGGAGAAGGCTTTCACCAGGAACCAAATCAGATGGCACCTTGATCTTGGACTTCTGAGCCTCTAGAACTGTGATTTAAGCCACTAGTCTATGGTATTTGTTGTAGCAGCCTGAGCAGATGAAGACAACTGGACTGAACTGTCTGTGGACTGTCTACTACTCCTCTATCCGCAGTCCTTATTCTGACCGTGCAGAATGACTCCTAGAGCTCGCTGTGCTGTTGCACTTCTGTGTGCCTTGGCGTAGGGTGTACCCTCTATCTGAAAGGCCGTTGCTCTTTTCTTCATTTTGCTAAAGCCCCAGTTGAAATCCATTTCAGACAGCACCTCCTCCAGAAAGCTTTCCACGAATTCCTATTTTGGAAACCCCCTGCCCTGGGCTCCCCTAACACCTGGTTGGCTCAGCCCTTACCACATTGCACGGTGATAAAGGTACTCATCCATCCTTCCACTAGAGGGTGGCAGCTGTGCCCTATTTGCCCTTGTGTTTCCAGTACCCAACTGAGTAGTTGGGCACAGAGCAAATGTACCAGCCAGAAACCAATCAGGAAAACCAGACGAGGTGTATCAACTGAAGGAATTTAACATATGAAAAATGTTTAGACAGGTCTAAATGGAGTACACCGTTGTAACCCGTATATGAGAAATGCAAGAAATAGAAACTCGCCCCCAGAGCTGGTGGAACAAGGAAGAAGTGGATCATCAGAGTCTAGAAGCTCAGGAAAGGAGCCTATGGGGCTGGGGCTTGAACTTCTGAGGAGGGACACTGCCCAACTGCTGTGACATCTGAGTGGAGCTCTGAGCCGGCTCTGAGTGCTGAGAGGGGCCGGAGGCCAGAACCCATGGCTGCTGACGGGTGGCACCTGCCACTACCTAGGGTAGCGGTGGTGGGAACCACAAGTGAACCACGAAAAAGACAGCCCCTTCTCCCTCCTTACTACTCTCCCCCTGGTGACACCTATTTGCATAACCTACTAGCAAGCCAGCGAGTATAAGCAAGGGGTTTCCTGGGATGTGGGCCTTTTGGTGCTAAAGTGAGGATAGTTGTGGGCAAACTGGGACGGTTGGTCCCCTTAGAGCTAGCAAGCAAAGGAGAAGAGTGGTTTGCAGTGTCTCAGGCCCAGAAGTATATAGCAGAGCGTTAGAAGGGTGAATTTGGGGCTGGGAGACAATAAGTAAGCAAACACTGCTACAATGGGTGATCAGTTAGTGTTGCCTGAAGTAATTTGTGCATTGCCAGGATGATTTGGAGAATGCTAGGACTGTGGGACTCTGGGTACTGGGGATGCAATGGCCAATTTACAGTTTAGGGCCTTAAGCCAGCATCCATCCAATGTTTCTGAGTACCCAGCTATTTACCACAATCTCTTCAGCATCTGTCTCTGTTGGTGGCTCTCTTTAGGCCTGGCCTGATCATCTTGATTGCCTTCTGGAGCATTTTTCTAGGTTCTTCTAAAGTTAGACAGTCTTTCTTGTTCCCCAGGGTCTGAAAAATGGCTAGCACCTAAATTTCAGAGGCACATATTAGGGCCAATAATGCGTCTTGTGGTTAGTTATATGGCTCTTTCCAAGAAGAGCCCTTTGAGGAATTTATACAGAATAAAATGGGTCTTGCTCTTTAAAGTGTGGTCCATGGACTAACAGCACTGGCATCACTTGGGAGCTTGTTAGAAATGTAGACTCTCGGGTCCCTCCTCAGACCGAAGGTCTCAGACTCTGCAGAGATCCCTAGGTGGTTTGTATGCCCATTAAAATCTGAGAAGCATCCATCTAGAGTAGAGGCTTTCCACCTTGGCTGCTCTTTGGGATGACTTGGGGAGCTTAAAGATCTTCTGATGCTTGGGTAATAACCTCAGAGAGCATCCATTGGTTGGGGTGGGGCAGAAGGTGGGATTTGTAAAGCCCCAGGTGATTTTAATGGGCAGCCAGGATGGCAGACCCTTGATCCCCCACCTGAATGTGATCATAAGGCACCATACTGTTCACCATCCAATTATCTCACTTTTGCTGTGTACAGAGGCACAAAAATGAAATAACGGAGCTCCAATTATCCTAGTTCTGCTGCAATTTAATGACATTTCTGAAGCTACAACTGAGATCTCCCAACTCCCCATTCAAGTCCTATCATATAACTACCCCCGAATTTTTATTGATATTTGTAGTTACTTATATAAAAGAAGATACTTTAAGAATGGGTCAGCAGATATTTGATCAAGTCTTAAGGGTTTTCCTGAATAATGGCAAGCTCTGTTTAGGGGTGAAGAACAAGATTTGGATGACTCATGAATGAAGAAGCTCAGCTGGGCATTCACTTAAGCAGGACCAGTGCTCATGCACTGGAGGAGCCCTAGTGACGGCCCCAGTCTCTCGTCTCATGAAGGGCCCAGCAGTTGGCGGTCGCCTCTTCTACTTCCTCTCTGTTCAGTGTGACTCTGTGTAGCTCAGTAATCATTTATCAAGCATCTATATGCAAATCCCTGTGAAGGTACAGGGAGAAGAACAAAGGACTGCTGTTTCCAGTCTTTGTGGTAGAAGTGAAACGCACATGTATATCCCAAATTCCATTAGAGGAGGATAAATCAGGATGGAGCTTAAAGGGAAGTAGAGCCACACCCAAGTGCACACAGACAAATTACCGGGTGTTTTGGTGGAGGCTTAAGGATGGTCTTGAAGGAGAGGTGAGGTTGTCAGGGGAACAGATGGTGGAAAAGGTAGTTTCAAAAGAGGGAACAGCATAAACGAAGGGCTGGATGTAGAAGTGCTCAAGTGGGGTGATGCTGGCGAAGAGCGGAAGATGAGGCCACGTGGATAGATTGGAGGCCATATTGTGGAGGAATGCACATGTAGGGCCATGAATGAGAGTGTAGTTCAAGATGGGGAGTCACCGTGGAGGGAGAATCAAGGTACCTAGGCAAGATTGGAGGCAGGCAATAGACCATGATGCCAACAATCCAGGTAAGAGTAAGGTGATCTTGAAGTAGAGTGGTGTTTTGGGGACAGGAAGGAGGGCATAATATGAAACTCATTGTACGTAGGCCTTAATTAGCACATTTAGGAGAACATTTATGGGGTAAGCAGACATTGTGTTTACAATGGTTAATTGCAAGTACATTTCCCTGGAGTGGAGTTACAGTAAACACTATTAAATCACAATTAAGGTCTATGTAGAGATCTACACCATTATGGATTTTGTGTGTTGGGACTGGCTTAATTTATTGTTGGATTGCACTATTTTTTCAAATTCCCCAATATTTTTAAACCTGATTGTAAACAGAAGCTCGGGGCCAAACTGGGACTCTGACTGAGGAAGACCCCAAATCCTTGGCCCTTCGGGGCTGCCCCAGCGAGCCATGAGGACAGTCCAGGGTCTAAGACAGCAACTCTTGCCACCACGTTGGGATTTGACAGATCTGACGAGAGAGGTTCGGAACCTTATTATCCAAGTGAAGGCTTACATCACATACCGTGTCATCAGTCACACACCAGAGGGCCCAGAAAATCCACACCAAGTTCAAGTGCATTGAACTTCCAGCTCAGCCAATTGGTGTAGAGGATGGACAAGAGCTGTAGGAACTCACATACCATTTATTGATCCCTTCAATTCATATTTATTTTGCCTTAATCATTGAGCCACCCATAAATTAAGGCCTGTTTTACAAACAATGGAAAAAGATACAAGTTGACAGATCCAGAGACAAATCCCATCTTTTTTCCCTATGTGACCTTGGGAAGCTTGCTTAACTTCTCCAAGGTTAAGTTTCCTCATCTATAAAATGGGCTTAATAGTAGTACTTGTCTCTGAAAGCAAGGGTTCAATGAGTATAAACACATATACACATATATATTCATATTACCTAGGTATCTGTGTAGGCATATACATTACATATGTGTAAGTTGTAAGTATACATAATAGCATAGGTATATAAGTTATACAATTAGTAGTTATATGTTATGTATAATAGTAGTTAGATAATATATGAAAATTTATGTCTGCAAGTTGCTCTAAGAGCTCAAATCTTCCCAACTATAAGAAGTCTTTCATCATATATATATATAATTATGAGAAAGTAATATATATATATCACACAGATTGCAGATATATATTACTGTGTGTAATATATATTATTACATATATATTACAGATACATGTTACATGATAAATATATGTAATTGCATATATACATATATACTATATATATATAATAAATATATACACACATATTACTCCACACAGGAAACATAGTGAGCACTCAATAAAATAGCAGTAATTAAAATAGTCTTTTTTTATTAGAGTCCTCTATGATGTGATGAAAGTCAGAATAACATAGTAAAAAGTCATAGAATTTGAAACCAGGCTGACCAGAATTTGAGCCCTAGCTTCTAGCATTAAGTTTAACCTTTTGCCAGTAACTTGCCTTTTCTGAACCCAGAGGGGACGACATTGTGTCAACCTAAGTGTGATGGAGCAGGTCTGCAGGGACAAGGGGAAGAGTAAAGACCTGGAGTTTATCAGAAAAGACTTACTAGAGTTGATGAGATTAGAGTTTAGAGCCACTTATAGACATAAATTAATGGAATAGAAATATAAGTCCGTATAAAGGACTGATGGCTGGAATTAGCAATTCACCTGCAAGAGGCATAAAATGCATTGGCCTGGAAGTGACGGAGTCTTGCTGGAATATAGTTGGGGGTGGGGGAGAAAGAATTACTGAGTGCTCACTGTATTCCCCTGTGGTTCTAAGGGCTTTACGCGTGTTTCAGTGTATCTTATCTTCCGCGCATCTCTACGGGATGGGTACTGCAATAAACTCCCTTTAGCACGTGAAGTCACTTGTCCAGGATCACACAGCCAGTGCTGGTCTAGCCAGGACTGGAACCCAAGCCTTGTGGGCCCAGAGCCCGCACCCTTAACCATGATGCTACAGCGATTCTAAGTTCAGATGAGAAAGAAAGGGGTCACTAGAATGACAGCCTCACAGTGTGGCAGTCCCATGAGAACAGAGAGCACACTTAATCATTATTATCCCCGCAGTGCCTGGCACATGGTGGGGACGCAGGAGGTATTTGAGGAGAATGTGAATGGAAGCACCGAGTGGAGGTACCTCTTTGCTTATTTGGAAGACTCTTCTGGGTGAGGGCTTCCAGAGCTCAACCTCATGGCCAGTGGGATGGACTGAACAATGCCTGGGCCCAGCAGGGCTCTCAGAAGCTTCGTAAATTTCTGGGAAAGACGGTAGTCTACGTCACCCAAGGGACAGCGACAGCACGTTCTTGGGACAAAGATGAATTTGTTGCAGTGAGAAAAGGTAGAAATGGTGTCATTTTATGTCTTTCTAAAATAGCATAAAAATACTTCACTGGTTACCTGATGCCTGGGAACAGAAGTAGGTTAAGGGCTTTTTCCCTTCTCCCATGTTAGATCTGGCCACATTTGTGGGCGGAGTCACCACCGGGGAAAGAGGCTTCCATGCCCCCACCGGATGGCCCTTCTTCACAGCCCTGCCAGTGATGAGAAGGCCGTAGTCAGACTGTCATCTATCTTGCTTCACATGAGAGAAGAACCATCTGTAACAGAAGCCATCAAAAACCAGTAACTGGGCCTGGACCTTATTCCCTGGGCTCCTAGAGATCTCAAATAGAAGGAGAGTCATCTAGAAAGGAAACTTGCCTACAAGGCATTCAGGGTAGGAACTTTAGGGCTCTCCTAGGTACAATATGGTTTTCACTGACAGCTGCTGGGACACTATACCCTGGCTCTGCTATGACGTCCCCGCTGCCTAGAGGGGGCTATGAAGGGAAAGGTAGTGACTGGGATCTGAACAGTGTAGGGACTGATGCTGACAGCAGACTGTACTACTTTAGTAAGAATGAGAATGGCTTCTATAGGTGTGGTAAACACATCAGATTTCCTAACCGGGCCTATAGGCGGTGGTTTATTTTGAACCACCAGTAAGCCTGGGAAACAGTACTAGGATCTTCGTGTTACAGATGGAGAAACCAAATCTCAGAGAGAAAAAGCCAGAACTGACTCCAGGTCTGATTGTCTTCTACTTTTCATCATGCTGTTTATACCTAAAATCGTTATTATCCCATCTGACGGAGGAAGGTGCACAGTTCCTGCTGCTCTAACAGTTGGGCCTTGTATACACACACACACACACACACACACACACACACACACACACACACACACACAGATGAAGATATAGGTTATATGTACGCTAGCTACTTCCAACTACGACATGATCTTTCTTAATATCTATTTATTTTACTTGTCCCTATGCTAGCAATGGATGCCTGTGCCGGCTCTAACCCCCCACTCTAACAATCAACACTCCAAAGAAACTTTTGCGCATGCTTTGCAAAGAACCTGCACAGGAATTTCTCTGGTCTATATTTCAAACTCTACTCTCTAGAATAGATTTCTCCATATTGAACTGGAGCAACTATATTCCAGGAATAGGGCTACTGAGTAATGTGGCAAAAACATATTTGCTTTCATCTTTAGGTGTTTCTTCTAAATGAGTAGATATCAACACAGCACTTTTTAAAGGTAGCATATGTATCGGGGTAATTTCTGGCTGATGCTAAAGATTCGGGGCTTTGCAGCAGCTTACTAGTTGGCTGCAGACTCCTTAGCTGGGTGTGAATGAAGGGTGGTTTTGATAGCATTCAGCTCCTGAGATGCAGTCTCCATATTTCTGCCAGTGGAGCACTCCAGTGTCTGGAACTGCTGTTGTCTAGAAGGCTGCATCTCATTGGGCTTCCTGGTCGACCACAGACTTGCTGTTGTGTTCCGTGTTATTAATTAGCACACTGAGATCTGCCTGCTGTGACTGATTCAGGACCTGCTTCCGCGTATGTCTAGGTTTTCTTGGGTGATGCGAGATGACAGGAATTGTGGAGGGTCCGTCTCTCCTGCCACTCACAAAACCAGCTCTATTTTGATACCACTTAGCTAGAGTATCTAGGTCAAAACTCGATTTTGTTATTTCTACATCTAGGGAGAGTAAAAGAACACAATGCTTAACCAGCCACGTAGATCCTCCTTCATCTTTTAAGGCTAGAAACAGGTATCTGGAGGGGAGTGGAGATGAGGATAAGAAGTAGTTCCAGTTACCCCTTTCTCTGTCGGTTATGGTGGACTACCATGCCTTTTATCCCCTCTTCCCCCCATCTTCCACAATGATGCTTGGGGACAAGCAAAAAGAGAGAAAAATGGAAAAGGACCAAAACACAGAGGCTGGGAAGGACTTGTGGGGCAGCTGCTCCAAAGGAGACGGTTTCCAAGTCAAGAGTACCGGGAACCTTCTCCTTCCCTTTTCTCTCCTCTTCAGACTTGTTTCTGGGTCTTTTCTCTCTTCTAGAGCAAAATCCTGACAGTGTGCCATGCACTTGCGAAAGGATAATTACATCTGTACCCTCCAAGAGACAGGCCTGCTGTCAGCAGGGAGGAGTCTGATGTGGATGCAAATGTAACTAAGTGCCCACATATGCGTAAACACTGACAGCTCCTGAATTAAATCAGAGACTAGAAATTTCTCTGACCAAAACTTTTCCTGGGCCTTTCTTTAACTTGGGTCAGAGAAAGATTGAAAAATTAACAACTTTACCAGTCTGCCCAGTTATGTGCTTTTCCAAAAGAATAGAAATGACTGAGAGCCCCTCAAGAGAAGGGAGTGTGCCCCGGTCTTCAGGGTAGCCCAGAACTTAACACCAGGCTTGAACCAAAGCAGGGGCTCAGTGGATATGGTGGGACTTCCCTGCTGCTTGAGGAGACAATGAATCCACAAGAGAGCCAGGAGGGATCTTCAAACAGTGAGCTCACAACCTATTTCCATCTCTTGTGTGGGTGTAAGTTCTCCATTATCCAGTCGGTAGTGAACAGGGCCCCAAAACTCCAGACTAGGGAGGAGGATGGGGCACCATAATTTACGCTCAAATGCAAATACAGGATAATCAGTATTTTCTCAAAAGGACAGCCAAATTTCTAAGCACTTACTTTCAAAATGCAAATACATTATAAAACACCACGAGGGAGATACTATAAAAAATATACTACTAGATGCTTCGCTGGTAGAGAAGGAAGGGCCACATGATTGCTTTCAGGCCCAACTGGGACTCATTTCCCCATCATACTCATGCCAAGAACAGGTGAAGGGCCTTGTTTTTTGTTTTTGTTTTTTTTTAACAAGAAAAAGGGCAAAGGGGAGGAGAGGAAGTTGATGCCAGCGAGAGTCACCCCCCACTCAAGAGAAGCAAGTAGAAGTTACTAAAGAAATGACAATATGGAATATTTAGGTCTGGAGAAGCCATCATGTCGAAGTTGGCCTTAGCTACCAGCCAAGATAAAAATCTGCGGAGGTAAGATTTCAGCTTAGTATAAAGAAGAGCTTTTTAACAAGTGGGATAGAGTTATTTTTTTTTTAAGTTAAGTTATGGGAAGAGCTGCCTATGATTATACCGAAATCCCTTTTTTGTGGACCTGTTTCAGCAGAATCTGCCTCCCTTTCAGTGATTCTAGAGCAAATATTTCTGCTTTGAGTGCAAAGTTAGATGTTATGTGATATTTTCTAATTCTAAAATGATTATGTTTCTATAGATAAAAAAATTCAATAAACAGCTCTGAGTAAAAATGTTTAACATGATGCCCTACCTTGAAGCAATTCTATCACATTCTGTTCCTAATCTTCTGCACAGCCTCAGGGGTCCCACCTGCTCTCTCTCCTCTGCATCGCTGTGGCTTCCTGCGGGAGGCTCTCTCCTCCGGATGATTGTAAGGCAGTATCTGCTATCTCCCCATCCAGACTGTATCTGAGAATAAGCAAACGGGCTCTTCTTATTTGGGAATACTGTCCCTCTTGTTCATGGTGAGAACACAGACAGCGAGAACCTGAGCTAGCTAGGAAAGAAGACGGCGTTTCCAGAACCCTGCAATGCACTCGTTTTCTATGGACTTGACCATTTCTTACATGATTTGCAGTAAACTCAGACCTTTCTGCCTTTTTTAGAATAGCTGAGGGTGAATCGAATCGACTTTCTCCTCACCCTTAAATCCCATCCTTTTCTTGACCACGCGGGGTCTCCTTCTCAGGGAAGGCCCTTCTCTTTAATGCATAACCCTGAAGTCACAGGCAGGATCAAGCTGTCGGTGGAAAAGAGTGGTTGTTTTAGTTTATCCTGGTTTAACTCAGTCACATCCATACCAGAAAACTCTAGTCTAGGGAAGAGATTGCGCATTTGGTTGCATACCTGCTGTATTCCAGGCTCTGAGATAGATGCTTCATATCGCTACTCATACAGCCATCATGGTGACTTTAAAAATAGGGGCTTCGTCCACCAGAATCCTTCTCCCTAATTTTGAGTAGCCAGTGCCCCTTGGGAGCCTCGTGCTGTGGGAAGAACCAGGGTGGTCCGACTGTTAGAATCTTCAGAATCTTTGTTGCTGCATTGTGTCCTCTCTCTTTGGGAGTGAGCAGTGGGCCATCACAAGGGGGAAGGAATGTCCTTCATCAGTGCACATGTGAGTAGCACTGTAATACATCACCCTCTGTTTCTGGTTCATGCTTTCTCATGCCGTCGTTTCAGACTTCACACCAAGTTCATGTCTATGTTCACATTCCATGCTCAGAGGCATCAGGAAAGAAGAACCTACTGAGGCTGCCAGGGAGCCTTCATCCGTCATTCGTGTGTTCTCCTTGGGCGCCTCATGCAACAAGCTGACCACTCTCTTCTGTATTTCAGTTGTAGTACAGCCCCTGCCCAGGAGCCCTAAGATGTTTCCAGATGGATCTGAGCTCTTTTTGTATTGTGACACCAATGATGTGAAATCCCCTGCCCTACCTCCTAAGGTGAGCCTCAGTGGGTCAAAGACATACCCAAGTTGTATAACCGTCTCTGTCGACAAAGGCAGCAGGTGAGGACTACATATCATCAGATAAAAAGAAGTTGGCAGCAAGTTGTCACGTGGTGGCTCTTGCTTAACAGATAAGGGTGTTTGGGTCGCAAAGGGACCTAGTCCTATGGGACTAAAGTCAAGTAAATACTAGCCAAGAGGCAGACATTGGCTCCCTGTCCTATGTTTTCGATACAAGGAGCTCGGTTTAGCTCCCCCAATGGTGATTATTTCCTAGTAGGCAAACCCGCACCCCATACTGGCATCTTATTCCCATTTCATAGGTAAGGAAACTGAGGCTTGTAGAGTGTCAGTAAGTTGTGAGAGCTGTGTGATTCCAGAGCCACATTAAATGTCCATATTATTTATGACACACAAAAAAGAAACCCATCCCTTCAATAATCCACATGCGACAAAGCCACATCTGTGTCCAGCTCCTCAACCAGGACTCTCAGGCTCCTGCAAATACCTAAAGCTTTCTCCGTGTTCTGTGTCACATAACTTAGCACCTAATTATATATCGTCTTACATTTTTCTCCTAATTGCTTGAAGTGTGTTTGTTCTGCTTCTCCATTAAGTTTATCACAGAACTCCTTGAGGATGGAATTTTCCCTTTCGTGATTGATCTCGTTTTGCACTCTATCTTTCTCCCATGCCCCCGCTCGGACATGAACGTCAGATCAGAAGGGCTGGTCCAGTCCACACTCTCCTCGGTGCTTAGGGGCCTGGCCGGGGTAGGGAAGGGTGGTAAGAGCACGTGAAGGGAAGTGGACACCTGCTCTTCAGCCTTTCCTTTCCTCCTGGCCGTCTGCCTTTCTGGGTCTGTTTCCTCATCAATGATAGAAGAGCACTGTGCTAAATGATCCCCATTGTTTCTCCAGCCCCATGTTCAAGGGCAGGGGGACCCTCGTGAAGACATTCAAGCCAAGATCACTGAGCCCTGTGTATGGTTGGTGGGCCCATGGTTGGAGACAAACGCTATAGCCCCAGCTTTAGAAACAGATAAGCAGCAGCTCAGAATCACGCCCCACTCGCACGGATGTCTCCGCGCCCCCATCACGTGCCATGAAGGTGGCACATAAATGAACCCACGGGAAGGTTCGAGGAGTCACACTTACGTAAGCTCTATAAGATCACTGAATTTCAAGGGAAGGCCAGAGGAAATGTTCTTCTGGGGAGTGAGCTATAAAAGGTAACCTTGATCGCTACACTGTGTCAGTCCAATCAACTGAACTGATCATTAAAAGCTAAAAGCTTGGATTCCCCAAAAGGGAGTTGATGCAGCGCATGGGGGCCTCTACAGGGACCCGTCATAATTCAGCATTAGTTAAATGTACCATTAAAGCATCCACGTAGTTAATGGAATTTTGTTGGGGTTTGAGGTTTTTCCTGAGTTGTTTAAATTGCCTCTATCATGAATGACTTCCTGAATTAAAATTAAATGGACTTTCAAGTATTTAATTAGATATATCTATTACTGAAGTGGAGAAAACAACTGAAATTCACCTTAGAAACCCTTTAAAGGAATACAGTATGTCTTCAAGACTACATTTTGTTGATAAATTTAGATACAGCTGCTTTTAGGGATAAAACAGTAGTTGGGAATTTTCTTTTGTGGTTCTCTTGTTCCTAGATTTTACAGTCTTAAAGGCACCTTAGCTTTTTATCCCTTTGAGGCCTTTAAACACTGTGAAGCTCACAAAAACCCATGATGAGATTAGGAAACGGATGTAGAATGAGGATAAGTGACGGTGAACTGCCAGGCCTAGCAAGCTGCGAATCTTCTGGGGCACAGCTTGCCCTTGCCCTAATTAGCTGTGGTGCCGGGTGCAAACAGCGTAGTGTGTGTACGTGAAGCTCTGTAGGAAACACAGGGAACGTCCTGGTCCGAGTGCGTAGCTGCCTCAACCAGAGTCTACTTTAGGGCCAGAACCCTAACACTCCTCTGGCTTAGAGGGGATCCTAAGTATCTTCTTTCTTCTGTCCAGCACACTCAGGGATCACTCCCTGTTCACCCCCCGTGATCCATCCTATTGCTTTGGACTCCTTTCACCCCATCTTCTCTGCACAATTGATTCAACCGCCTTGCTGCTTCTAGAGACAAGACTAGGGCCCTTTATACTGTATGCTTTTATGACCACACTTCACAGGGAGGGGAATGACAAGGAATAAGAACACATGGCAAATTATGTGATTCATTCCAGAATCGTATACTGACAATAGCAGGTGTTTACTAAGACTGACTATGTGCTGGGCATTGTGTTCATCTTTCTGTATATATCATCTTGTTCAATGCTGTCCACAGCCCCCTGGGGAAGTATCATTGTCATCTACCAATGGGGGAATGGAGGTTCAAGGAGGTGGTGCGATTTGTCCACAGGAAACTAGCAAGTGAGTGATGGAATTGAGATTTACATCTGATTAATTAGCACATGCTCATAACTACCTCTTTTCTAACAAACAAACAAAAACTATATAACTGCTGCTATCTGTTTGAGATGGTCTTTGGAAGCCTTGCCTTCAATTTCTTTCTTCGTGGTGTACCTTTCAGACATCCCTCTCTGTAGCCCTTGGCCCCAAATGGAAAGATACGCTATCACCTGTCTCAACAACTGCCCCCCCCCCTTGGTACATAGGCTCACCTGGGCATTCAGGGCCCCAAATACTACCATTGTCTCAGCTAATAATTTTGCAGGCCTGAGACCTCTGGTTTGGGGAACCCTATCGTCCTGGCCCCTCTCTCATCCACAGATGATTCCCCTAGGCATTCCCTCACAATTTCTGTGTCTTCTCTGTTTTGGTATCCCTCTTCTGGGCCGTATCCTCATTTCTGACTGACTGCCTGGATTTAGAACACCCCACTCACCTGGGTTTCAGTCCCCTGCAGCTGTGAGGGGCCAGAGGAGAAGGCAGATCCGGAGAAGAATCACACATCCACAGGATATAAATATCAGGGCAGCTACAACAGATCAGAGCCCAAATAAACCAACAGACAGGACCTAGAGCAAGCCTGAGGGCGAGGAGTGACAAAGTCCTTAACAGCCAGCAGTGGGAAACCTCCAAGGGCTTGAGCCTCGAGAAGAGCGTGGATTGAGTATCCAGATGTTCTGCTCCTACCCAACCCAGAAAAGGTCTGGGACTGTGGCTTGTTCAGCTCTGTAGTCCCGCGTCTGCAATGTACAGATGAAAAGTTCAGTGAATAAAGAAACAGCAATCACATAAGTGAACCAACAAAAGAAGTGTGGCCAGTGCCCATCAGAGAAGAGACACTGGCATTGGCATAAGGCAGTGAAGCAGCCTGCCCCCACTTGTGGACAGGGTTGTAGGCTGGGACCCACTGACAGTCTACAAGAGCATGGTGGTTGGAAGGTGGTCAGGCTCTTGAGCAGGGCTTCTGAGGCACTCATTGGCATCAGAACTCCAGATAGACATCTGCCTCTAAACTTACCTTGACTCTATGTCTTTAAACCTTTTCTGGGTCCATGAATTCCCATGGTCATCTGTCTAGGTCCTTCTGGACTTTGCCTTCTGTGGATGTAGCATGGCATAATGGGATGGGTGTAATGGGTTTCAGGGGCTGAGAGACTTGGGTGAAGTCCTCTCCTGGCTAGGCCGCTACTAGCCTTTTGGGATTGGGTAAGTTAAACCTTCAGCCTTGGTGAGAAGCAGGAATCCTGAAGCCCCTGCTACTGGACAGGGTGAGGAGTAAAGGATCCATAACGTTAGTTCCCTTCCTACGTCTCTAGGATACCCAGCCACCATTTTCCCAAGGTCACAGAGAAAGCCGCTGGTGGATTCTAGGACTGAACTTGGGTTTCCTGTCCACATGCACAGACCCCCTCTTTACATGAAGATACTTCCCCATGCAGGTGAACATCAAAGATAAAAAACAAGCCAGACTTCCCTAGCGAGTACTTGTCTGCTGTTCATGGTTGAAAATCGAGAACCAAATGTGTGCGTACAGTTCTCCACTTTCCACCATGCTGCTTGCAACTAAGTGATCCCTGAAGTTTTAGGAGAACAGCATCTTTGCTGCCATGATCCAGCGGATGGGGTTTAAAACTTCCCCAACTTTGAGTAAAACCTGTGAAGAGCTAATGCCCACTCACCCCCATGCCCCAGGCTGTTTGGTTGACTTAATGGCCCCCAACATGAGCGTTCTGCCTGCCATGTCTGCTGCTTCCTGCCTGAAGTGAATGAGGACAAGAGTCAAAAAGAAGCAAGAGTGACATAGCTGGTGATCAGTGCACGACTTAGGGTTCTCCCCCTCCTCTCCTCACCAATCCAAAGAATAACATTAAATCTGGGATTCAGTTGCCTTCACTGATGAAGGATGTCAGAAATAGACAAGGCAGAGAAACCTGCAAGGATTTGCCCCAGTGATGTCCTGAACTAAAACAAAAGATGATTGGGAGTTCATAGGTTTTTAATTTTTCAGAAGCTCATACAGCAATCACTAACTGATATTCTGGGCCGTATAATAGTAGCTGGGAGGACCGGACTGCCATTGACTGAGCATTTCCTAGTCATCAGGTTCTGTGTTCTTGCAAAGCAGTCCAGGACATAGGCATTGTCCTTCCCAGTTCCAGAGTACAAAACTGAGGCCTAGGGAAGAGACATCTTAGAAACGCATGGTCATTAAGCAGGCAAGCCAGGATCAAGCCTTATCTCTTTCTAAATCCTACGAGATGTCCTCTACACGTTACCACCTTTCTAGCAAAATTAGAAGACTAGTACCACAGGGTCTCATGACCTCCAAGCTGAAGCAGTCACTTTTACCTTGTACCTTCTAGTTCCCCCCCTGAGAAATGCCATGGTCAGATTGGTGACCTCCAAGGATTTGTCCCCCTTAGCTGGAGAACATGCATGGACTCAATCGGGGCAGCCCTTGCCCTTCAGTAAACAAGCAAAACAGTTGCCAGTAATCCTGAGGAGGAAGTGAGTTTGCAGATGAACATGTTTCAGACCCGACTTGGGGATAAGTGGGGGAAATAGTAATCTCTTTCCACGACTGGTTAAATAACACAAAGCGTTCTGCAAATTGTACTCGGGACCCAAACTTGGCTGTTCTGCTCTTTGTTTGGCTTGCAGCACCTGCTGCCTGCCTGTCCCATGGCTGCCACAGGATTTTCCAGGGAATGGTCATGTGCTCAGGCACAAATGCAGTTTTGTGGGCCCATCAGGACACCTGGGCCCAGAAGTCCTGAGATGGAAATGAGCTGAGCCTTCGCAAAGATGGGCTCTCTAGATCTGGCAGGACTTGGATGAGACGGCTCCCCAGAGGAGATACCTTCAGAACCAGTAGCAGGAAGCACCCCTTCATAAGCGAATCGAGCTAGTTAGCTGAGAGATATCGAAGATATCCCCAAGGTGGGACAGTGAGAGAATAGGACACACTCAGTAAAGGGAAAGTGATGTGTGTAAAAGGACAGTGAACTTTTCTTTTTAATAAGATGTATTTAAGAGAGAGCACGAGCCAGGGGAGGGAAAGAGGGAGAGGAAGACAAGCAGACTTCCCACTAGCAGGAAGCCCAATGCAGGGCTCGATCCCTGGACCCCAAGATCATGACTTGATGAAATCAAGTGTCGGACGCTTAACCGACTGTGCCACCCAGGCGCCCTGAGGACAGTGAACTTTAAAGAGCTGCTATGAAGAAGGCATTCCACAGAGAGACCCAGGGCCATCCAGATCCCGCAGACTCACTCAGTCACACCTTCCCACAAGATCCGCAAGGGAAGGGTGTGCAGAGAGGCAAGGGAACAGAGTCAGCTCAAGTAACGTGCTTCATTCATCTGAAACTTTGGCTCTAATCTGCAGTGCGAAACTCCGGACAGAATTGTTGCACCCAGCGTGGAGCAGCCTGGAGTGGAGACTTAGAGCCGTCTGAGTGGCCCAGACCAGCGCTGGCCGGTAGAAACATAATGCAGCCACAGTAGTAAATCTGTTTTCTGGTAGCCACATTAAAGTGATGTAAAAAGAAACAAGCAAATTACTTTAATAATATATTTTATTTCATCCAAAATATCCAAAGTATTTCAACATGTAATCGATTTCAACATGTGATCTATGTAGAAATTACGAACTAGATAGTACTAGTTTGAAATCTGCTGTGTGTTGGGTATATACAGCTCATCTCAGTTACCAATGGAAATACTTGCTCTGCGTTTCGATGTCCTAAAAGTCACAGCTGAAAAACTAGGTTCACTACAGACTTGTTCCAGATGTACTTGTAACAAGTCTTCCAATAAGTGAATCTGGAATCGGTTTTAAACTTAAATGTAAATTATTTAAAATTAAACACAATTTAAAATTCAGATACTCAGCCACATCAGTGGCATTACAGTTTCTCAATAGCCAATGACCATAACCCTATTTCTGTTTCTCGGGGTGACCAGCGGCTACCATATTGGGCAGCACCCATCGACGGCACAGCCTCATCTTCTGACCGTAGGCTCCAGGAGGAGCTCAGATTTGCAGTCCTTGGAGAGGAGCCAGCAAAGAACGAACGTTCAGAGCCAGGGGGCCTGAGCCTCAGGCAACGTACAGATCCCAGGAATGCCGGTAGTTTTACTTCCCGATCAGATTGGCAACTTTTGCAAAACTGGATTAAGAGTAATAGCAATGTCTGTACACGGGGTTTCTATTCTGTGTCATTGTAGCTGATGCTTTTTGCTACTTAGAAAGGTCAAGTGATTTGCTCCATGTCATTCAGCAGGGAAGGGTCAGGCCCAGGATTCAGCATCAAGTGTGTTGGACTCCATACTGATGCAGTGTTGCAACCTTCATGGCCAAGGCCACCGTCCTAGCGTTGGAATTTCCCAACCGCAGTGATGCCTGAACTTGCCCTTGGTCCACTTGTTAGGACCATGGCCCCATTCGAAGAAGATGTAATTCTGGAGGGTGCCCTTGGCGTACCCAGGCCTTGACCACATCCAGACTTAATGGAGTTCTCTGTCAAGAGCATGAGGGCCGTTATTGTCTTGGAGGGAACGCGTAGCTTCTCCCGTTGCCAGTTTGCTGGCTCTTCCGAAAAGGCTTCCGAGGGTGGCTTCATGCTGCACCCAGCATCTGCCCAGCCTCTAACGCCTGCGCTGTGCTCATTAGGCAGCTTGCCCACAAGCCGTGGAGAGAGGAGGAGAGGGCAACCAAAGCGTACCTTCAAGCTAAAGGTTAACTCGTAGTGCTTTTAAAATATCTGACTGCTGACTCCATTGCAGGAACAGCGTCAATGCAAATGTGAGAGAACGCGGCTTCTGTCCTGGAGCTGGAGGCCTCTCGCCTCTCCCTCCAAGAAGGGCACCTGGGGAAGGGGCGGGAACACTTGGGCCGCGCAGACTTCAAACCGCATTTTCCCTGCTCTTTTCTGAAATCACATCTGGCTCTTGACCTCATGGGCTCCCACCCGGCCAGCCCAGCACAAGGCGATGTCTCACAGCACAGCCGAGGCCAGCCCCGTAGACCCCGTGGGGTGAGGCGGCCCGCCACCTGGCCCTGGATTCGACTCCCGCCAGCAACACAGCGCCGCGCAGGGCAGGCCAGATTGTGGGTGGCGTACGTGATCCCTAACCCAGTGGAACGGACACAGCCAAGGGCTGGGCTAGGAAAGAAGCTTAGAAGAGTAAAGGAAATTAGGGGCAGGGGGGCAGAAACTAAGGCTAGGAAATGTCTGTAATAAGGTAGAGATTAGAACATTGTCTCTAGAGCACGATTTCTGTCTCAGCACTATTGCCATTTAGACTGGATGATTCCTTATTGGGGGCAGGGCTGCCTGTGGCTTGGGGGCTCTTTAGCGGCATCCCTGGCCTCTCTCCACTAGATGCCTGTAGTAGAGCCCCTCTCCCCAAATTGTGACAACCAAATAGGCCTCCAGAAATGGCCAGATGTCTCCCGGAGGACAGAATCACCCCTGGGCGGGATCCATTGCCCCGGAGCTGCACTGTCTTCAAACCCAGGCCTGTTGCTCCCCGTGGGCACCGGGCTGGCCCCTTCACCCCCCGGTCCTACAGTTCCTTCTGTCAAGTGAGAGAATACATCCTTCGCGGGCCGTGAGGTTTAAGGGAGATGGATGCGAAGGGCTTATGAGTGATAAATGCTATTTAGCTTAGGTGAAGAGCTCAGGATGTACTTTTCAATCACCGAACAATCTATTTTACAGTAGAGTGGTCGTATTCCCTGTGTGAACAGTGTATTTTCCCAAAGTGGCTGCTTTCCAGTCCCTCCTGCTCCTACTGAACCTTGCTACTCCGCTCCCCCCCCCATCAAGAGGAGGATTCTGTGTCTTCGCCCCGTGAATCCAGCAGTACCCGTGTGACGGCTTTGATGAAGAGAATGACCTGGAAGGGATGCTGTGTGATTTCTGAGGCTGGGTCATGAAAGATACAGCCTCACTTCACTCTCGGGCACAAGCCTTGGGAGCTCTGAACCAACAGGGGAACATCTGCTTCGCCAGAAGCCACATGCTGGGCAGACCACGTGGACAGGCCACACAAAGACAGAGAAGCCTGAGGAGCGCTGGGGCCCTGGCTGTCTGGGTCTTCCCAGCCTGGGGACGCCATGTGGGTACAAGAGGCTTCAGGCGACTCCAGTCCCAGCTTCGAAGCCGCCCCAGGTGATGCTGAGGAAAAAAGATGCGAGCTGTCCCAGCCGAGCCCTGCCCACATTGTGGATTCTTTTTTTTTTTTTTTTAAGATTTTATTTATTTATTTGAGAGATAGAGTGAGCGACAGAGAGAGCACATGAGCAAGGGCAGAGGAAGAGAGGGAAGTAGGCTCCCTGTTGAGCAAGGAGCCCGATGCGGAGCTTGATCCCAGGACCCTGGATTATGACCTGAGCTGACAGCAGACATTTAACAGACTGAGCCACCCAGGGACCCCCCACGTTGTGGATTCTTGAGCAAGATAAATGTTGTTGTTCTTGTACTAAGTTTTGGGTTGGTTTATTGCAAGGAAATAAATAACCGTAGCAACCATCTGACAGGCGAGAAAACCAGCTTTCACGGAGCTTACACAGCTAGTGAGTATCCAGGCTAGAATTGGAACCAAGGCTTGCCTGCCTTCCAAATGGCACTGTGTCCCTTTCATGATACTTACTCCCAAGATGGAAGGGGGTGTCGTGACAGGTGGCATCCAGGGCTCAGCGCAGGACAAGGACAACACCAGTAAGGTCTGGGAACAGATTGGCTACCCAGCACTCAGCCCATCTGTACGCGGAGTACCTGAGCGTGGCAGGGACGAGACAGACTTCAGTGCTAGAGAGTCTGGGGCAGTAGAGGGATCCCCCAGCAGAACAAAACAGAAGCACGGGTCAGGGTGAGCCAGCATCAAAAGCTCGTCTCAGAGTCTGAGGCTGTTGAAATCCCAGGTGTCTAAGATAAGGAGGCACCCTGAGCTAGCGGTCCTCGGTCCTGGCTGCTCACACCGCCGGGGGGACTTCTGAGCATCTCGGTGGACCTCGGACCCTCCGGGGGGATGCCAGGGGCAGTGTCATGCATGCACTGCTGCCCTGGGGAGTGGGGGTGTGGGGGTGTGGGGCAGGAGGCTTCAGGTCCCCGTCCTTGGGGGCAGGCTAGCTGTTGGGCCTGGACAGAGAGACAAGGTTTGAGCATTAGCTGAAGTCGTTGGTTTGCTTTATGACGCTGCGAGGCAAATTGGAAATCAAACTTCATTTGGCTTCCAGTGAAGATGAAGATTCAGCAGATAGGGAACTGGTACGGGCTCCATTAACATGCTTACGGGCAGAGACTCCCCTCGATTCTTACACGTGAGTTCAGGTGGAGGGGACAGTGCTGCCTCTGCTGCCCCTCCCCCCCCATGCCCTTACGATCCTGGGAGGGCAGAGCCTTACCCTTTGGTTTTTCTCACCTGCTGTCTGAACGAGGCCAGCAGCAGTCGACAGCAGGGCAGAGTGGAAAAGGCAGCTGTGGAGCCGGGCTGATCTGGGTTCGAATCCCACCTCACTCTATCCACGTGACATGAGAAATTCCTCAGTCGCTCCACTTGCTTCTGCCGTCAAATGAGAATAATGATGATGTGGACAGGACGGAACCTGCAAACACACAGGATACAGCAGCCTATGAGGGACACAGATAACGTGGGTTGCATTCACTCACTTACTCATGCATTCATTCATATGTTCATACTTTTAGGTTCCATCTCCCTTTTCCCTCCATGCCTCTACACCTCTTCCTTTTCGGAATGTTAAGAATGAGAAGCAGGTGTCCCAGAAAGGAGCCCACAGCAGTGCATTAGATGAGAAGCTTCTCCATCTGCCCGGACTCCCTCACCCCCTTCACTGGGTGAGCTCCGACTCGGGAAAACTCCCATGTCACCTGCTCTGGAAGCCCCCCTTCATCTCTTCCATCCATGTCAGAGCCCCTCCTCTCTGTTCCCACATCCCCGTGCTTCTCTATGTGCTAATACCCATCACGTTCGACTATCATGGCCCACCTACACATCTGTGCTCCCCGCAGACTGTGAGCCTCCCCCTTCATGTGACACATCCTAAGCACTCATACAATTTCCATGAACTGAGTTACTCAGTAGACCCGTGTTACTGCCCCTTTCTGGGCCTTGGTTTCTGTGTCCGTAAACGAGAGGGTGGAACAGCTGTATGCCAAGAGCAAGTCCAGCTCCGGCGTTCTCTCTCTCTAGGGAACTAGAGAGCAAGGACAGGAAAGAGAGAAAACCGAGCCGAATCAATTCAAGGAGCGGTAATGAGCTGGCAGCAAGTCATCGCTAAGGGATGACAATTAACTTGACATCGGTGTCACCAGGTGAGCAGGGCAGTGCCACCGTGCCGGGGGATGGAAGGTTTCCAGGCAGCAGCAGTCAGGGTTGTCCAAGGGGTGACCGGTGGGGTCAGAGGAATTCAGATTTTCCAGAGAAAGGCTGTGGAGTCAAGACCTTTTCAGGAACAAAACCAAAGAGAGGGAGGACATATGGCTGGATGGGCCCGAACGGGTCTGGGGTGAAGAGTCACAATCCAGGACTTTCATGAGCAGTGCAGGGGTGCCAAAACTCAAGGAGTGACCTGATGTCTGGGGAAGCCTGCGGGGACCATACCCCAGATTGGACCGGCCAGCAGTGCGTGTGCTGCCCAGGGTATGAAGCTCCACTGGGTCCCTCCACCTTGGCCAGCTTCCTGGGGAAGTTCAAGACCTGGGCAGGGAGAAAGTCTGTGAGGGCTGGTTGGGGGCGGGGTGCTCTGTGGACCCAGTTCACTATGGGGAATTGGGGAATATAGGGGCCTGAGATGGCTCTGTCTTTGGGGACCATAGTCAACTCACAGCCCTGCGAAAACTTCCCTGAGAAACACTTGCCTACAGCACACCTGTGTGGTCACAGCCCACCATTGGCCCATGCTTGGCCCTCAGTCCAACTCTCCATCTGACGCATACCCACAAGGCTCACCGCAGACACACACACACACACACACACACACACACACACACACACACACACAGGTGCTGCTGCTTCGTTTTTTTGTTTTTGTTTTTTTTTTAAGATTTTATTTATTTATTCGACAGAGATAGAGACAGCCAGCGAGAGAGGGAACACAAGCAGGGGGAGTGGGAGAGGAAGAAGCAGGCTCATAGCAGAGGAGCCTGATGTGGGGCTCGATCCCATAATGCTGGGATCATGCCCTGAGCCGAAGGCAGACATTTAACCGCTGTGCCACCCAGGCGCCCCTGCTGCTTCGTTTTGATAGGCAGTTATGAAACATCTGTGTGGTAGTCACTGGGTCCACGGATGGAGGTCAGGGTGAACATTTGCAAAATCATAGACCAGATTCGTGTTGTATAATGCATGTTCACACAGACCTGTTTCTGGGTCCCCATGGATCCCCATGGGTTCCCATCCAGGCACACACACACACTGTGAGTGATTATGTGCACACGCACACGCACACACCCCTACACACAGGTGCCCCCCACGGACAGAATCTCAATAGACAAGCAAACGGAGCCCGTGAGTTCCCATCCACCTTGGCTTCGTCAGCAGGTGGTAGAATTCGTTAACCCCCTTCCCGTTTGCGCGCCCAGCACAGAAGCATCGCTCTGCCCTTATTCCCATAAGAGAACCCTTCCAGGTCTTTTATAGGGATGGTATTTTATGGCAACATTGTTAACTGACATTTATGGGGATTCAATCAATAAATTAGATGCTCCTTGTAATGATGCATGGCTGGCTCGCATTTGCTTACGAGCCCTAAGAACTCAAACTCCAAATTGGATGTTTTAGACCTCTGTCTCTTTCCCCACAGCGCATGTGCGCCCACACACACACACACACACACACACACACAGAGCAGTACATAAAATGTCACTTTAGTCATGCTGGGAAGTGGTCTACTGCTCAGCTTTTGTTTCCCCTTTGTCTCCCACTGAGGAAGCTGAATCGGGGATGGGGTTGTAGGGGTCATTGTCTGAGGGCCTTCAAAGGTGATATGTCCTGGAGGAAAGACTAGAGCAGTGCCTGGGGTAAAACCCCCATCCTTAGAGCTCTTACTTCTCGGTACAGGAAAGAAGAGTCTGGACTCAGAACTGAAAACTTTAATTTCTCTGTGCGTGTCCCCACTTGTCACCAGCCATTCCCCGTGGCTGTGCTCTGTGAGGCCATCGACACCAGAGCCGGAGGAGAGGTTAGAATTAGGAGTGGGGGGCAGGCCAAGAGAATGCCCCCACACAGACCGCGCTTCTTCTCCTTCCACTGTGCTCTCCCGCCCTATTCAACCTTGGGCAGCCGCAGGGTCACAGAAAATTGTGCTCCTAGAGGAAGCAGCTGTTCCCAGGCAATGACGACTCTTAATATGAGGTGTGCCAATGGCAAGTGTCAAGTTGTCTTCTACCCCCACCACCTTCTTTCTAGCAAAGAGGACACTCCCTTCAAACAAACAAACACATGGCCTTAATGTTGGCTTTCCAGGGCTGTGGTTTGTTGGAGAGTGGGGTGAGGACCCCTTTGGGCAAAGGATGTCACCCCTTTGCTAAGAGAGTATGCAGCCCAGTGGCTCAGGCTGACTTCTCCTTTGAGGAAACATCATTCCTTCCATCCCAGGAAATGTCACTCATATCCTAAGGAAGGGCGTCTGTTCTGAGGCTGATGGGGGTAAATCCAGTCTGGCTAGACCATCCACCTTCTACTCTCTCTGTCTCATGGGAGCTCTTTCTCAGTTGTTGTCACTTCCCTCCTGGGGCACACGGAATTCCTGAGGCTGTCCTGAGCCCGCCTGGAGCCTCAGGTGTCCAGTCCACACTCACCTCCATCATTCCTCTTCTCCTGCCCCCCCCCAGGAGCAACATGGAGGAAGCCAAGCATCTCGCTTGCTTTCCCAGACACCCGCCCCCAACTCTGGAAGCAAACGTAGGTTCCCTCTGGCCTCGCCAGAATGTTCACCAGCATCTTCCTCTCTTGCCCCTCCTCCAGCTCGTGGACAGGCAGGGGAAAGAAGGGCCCTCGAGAGCTTTTTTGTCTGTGTAAGCCTGGATGTGACTTTTGACACTTTTTCTTCAAAACTGTTATCTCGTTGATTTCAAGAGTCTCTGGTGAAATTCAAAAGCTGACCATTGCCTCAGTGGCCTGGCCTTGCGGCCGCGGTAACCCTACCAAAGGGCAGTGGGTAAAGGATGTGCTGGGCCCTGCTCACCCCTTTGTGGGGGAGTGGGAAGGCAGGAGTAAAGCCAAGCACTCGGAGCAAAATGACATCTGTCAAGGTTTCACGATATCATCCCGTCACACGGGTAAGAAACAAAACCTTACCAAAAATAGGGGGCTTTCTGTGGAATTAACAGATGTGTGTCCTGGATGGTACAAGAACAGAGAACAAAGGACCCTGAAATCTCAGGGGCCGGAGGGGGCAGCGACGGCAGCTTCACGCAGCTGGCACGTGACCCACAGCTGGCTCTTGCAGGACGGGCATGGGAAACAGCACGTCTGGGAGAAATGTCGGGGTTAGGAATCCAGGTTGGGAGGTCTAGTTGTACTGCTTCCCTGCCTTATGGGAGATTCCAAGACCCAGTTCCACGCCAGTGATGTCTTCATGATGTCTGCAAATGTGCAGGGGGGCGAGCAACTGCACACACACCATTCTTTAGCATTTGTGGGCTAGTGATTCATAGGGAGTCACTGTTAGCTATGAGACGCTGCCTGCAGAAACATTTCACATGGTGCCTGGTACACGCAGAGACACGATGAGTGTGAAGCCTCCCGTGTCTAGGAGCTATTTGCCCAGATGATCACCGAGTGAGGGGCGGGCTCCTGCCTGACTCTCTTGGGAGCCCTTGCAATCTGCCCGCATCCAGGTGCCCTGTTCTCCTCCCCGGTTCCACACACAAACAGAAGAGGAGGGCCAGGGTGATAGATACAGGAGAGGGGCGGAGGCAGGCGGGCAATGGGACTTTAATGGCTGGTAATTGCTTTTCCAATTGGCCTCTAGGTTGGAATAATCTCATTAGGTGAGCTACTGAAGCTTGTGACTCGGCCCCGAGAAAATGGTGTTCCGTGTATTTATTCCCTTTCATAAAGGCCGGTGTGATTTCCACACCTTCCTCCCTCCTGCAAAGGGACTCCTGCTGCCTGGGCTGGTCCTCAGGCTGGGGCAGGACGGCCAACAGGACAGGAAGAGTCATTGGCCTTTAAAAATCAATCCAAAAGGGGGACTTTTTTGAGTACTCTTAGTTGTTGTACTGGGGGAAGTGTGTGTAGGTGTGTTTGGTTTGTTTAGGAAATTGTCCTTCCCCGATGGGGCTGCTGTCTGAGGGGCTGCTCGTTCACCCTTCAGCGCATACCCTCACGTTATTTTTAACATGAAAACATCATCTTTCTCCTGTTCTATTATATACCATTCGAGCAGCATCTTCTGCCCTGAAAGAAAAGATACCGAGCCTTGGCCACGAACGGACATCCTTTGAACTCAGACCAGTTTGCTTCTCTGTGGCTGAGTCCCCTAGTCTGTCCCCTGGGATGGTGGTGCCTGTTCAGATGGCCTCATGGAGCTGTTGTCAGAATCAAATGAGCTCTGATGACATCTTCAAAGAGAAGGGAGGCGGGCAGCTCTGAAGCAGCGTTGTGCCCAGACCAGTGGTTCCCCGATCTGGCTGCATATTGGAATCAGCTGGGATCTTCAGAAACTCCTGGTTCCTGGTGCCCACCCCGACATTCTGACCTAATTGGTATGGTGTGCAACCTGGGCATTGGGGTTTTTATGGCTCCCCCAATGGCAGCAAAGTCTGGCAACCACTGGGACAGAATGGGACTTCTTCCTGGCCTCCACACAACAGTCTCCTCCAAATCTCCCGAGATGTCAAGAGATCCCCTTGCCAGAAGCATCCTGACTCTATTTGGCCCTCCGCCACGAACTTTCTCAACCTTTTGTCCCATAAACTGCCTCCTAATGAACTATGAATGAGCTTAAATAATACCTCGGAACCCAGAGTATACAAGTGATTTTTTTGCCTCAAGTGCATAGCTTTTGTTCACCTGTGAGAATTAAAGAGCAGAAGGTTAATGTCTGTGCTCGAGAAAGAAAATCTAAAGTTCTTTCCTATGTAGCCTCCCGTCCCCCAGAGTGTGGGATCAGCAGAAAGGGACTCAGCTCCTAAATGGATGTGAGAAAGAATTGCTTGCTTTGTGGAGAAGAATTCCGAGACCCGGCTCAGGGTCTACAGCAAGGTGTGCTATGATCAGTTAGCGATGTCTGCATGCCCGCAGGAAGGGGAGGGACAAAACACCTGTCTGCTCGTTAGTATTTACACGCCAAAGGAAGTCCAGGCCCATTTCCTGCTGTGGCACACAGCTGCCCTTTCTTCCTCAAGGCCAACCTGTTAGACACAGGCTTCAGGGCTGGGTCTCCTGCTGTGTCAATGCCTGGGTACATCGGTCTTCAGTTTGTGGGTGTACCATAGGCACGTCAGCCGGTGAGGTCTGAATGCATAAGGGATCCGTAAACTTACACACAAGGAGAAAGACCACGAGCTGCTCCCTTTTTCTGTCTAAGCCCTCTCACCTCTTCCTCCCTTACTCAAAGGCTGCTTCTAGCAAAGCCTCCATCAGCATCCCACCCCAGGGCAAGTGTTAGGCAGTGGCTCCTGGAGGTGTGTGCGTGAGACACCTGTCTCCACAGGTGCATCTCTTCCCCTGTGAAAGCACGCCAATCCAGGCCCGTACCCCTGCAGCAGCCACGGCCTCCCAGGTGCCCTTTGCCTGCTAGTTCATTCAGCTCCAAGCTTGCATGCTCGCCAGGAGGCCAGGCATAGAGGAGGGCGGGAACTCCAGTTTGGGGATTGAGGACCCCAGTGGCCTGCAGGTATTCAAGATTGGACTGAGAGGTGGCTTAGCCTGTCAGGCTTTGCACTGGCAAGGAGGGGAGGGTGAGGGAGGCCGCGGCTTGAACCCGGAGGTTATCAGAGAGGGTCTCGCCCCCAAGTCTGGAAGGGAAGAAACTCAAGACCTTGGCTGCTGCGAGCCAGTCACTGGATCCTGGGGTGGGGGACACTTAGCTCTTCACCCCACTGAGAGGGTAGATGGCTGGGTGTCAGGTGAGGCTGGCATAGAAAAAAAAAATGAATGAATATTTTTAAAAATTAAAATAAAAGACTGATTCAGAATCTGAGCAGTCCTGGATCTCAGATGGGGACATCCGAGGGCCAGGACAGCAGGCAGAGAGGGACGGGGGCTAGGGGAGGTGGCCCTAATGCTGCCTGAGCACCTGTCATGCACCAGCAAGCACCGTGCAAGGGTCCCTGGACACATCATCTCTTAGTGTCTCCTGCTTCAAGGGAGACACCGCCCATGGTGGTTAGGATCAAGTATTACCTTCCACATTTTACAGATGGGGACACAGGGTCCCAGAGAGGTTAATGGCAGGGGAGCTGATGAAGAGATGGGCAGCCCGCTTGTCAGGGCTGTCAGGCCCACCACCCACCTCAGTAGCAATGCGAGACTCACTTCCCTGCGTCCTCTCTGCGAGCCTGTGCCCCAGCTACCCTCTCTCCCTGGAATCCCCTCCCCTCGCGCCTCTGCCTCTCCACCCAACTGGAAACTCATGTTCATGTTTTCGAAAGCCAACTCAGGGTCACTTCCTCTAGGAAGAAATTCCTTGGGCTACCCTTTTCATTCATTCATTCATTCATTCATTCATTCACGCCTGCCTTCCTTCCTTCCTTCCTTCCTTCCTTCCTTCCTTCCTTCCTTCAGCATGCTTTTACTTAATGCCTGTCATGTAGCAGGCGTGCCACTAGACCCAGAGACACCGCAGGGAGCAGAGTAAGCACGGACCCAGCCCTCACGGAACCTAGAGCGTAGTGAGGGGACAGATGTTTTAAACCAAGAGCCAGGCACATAACCATATAATGACCACTTGTGGGGATGGATTTAAAGAGAATAAATGCAAGGTACTCAGAGAATATGCAAGGGAGTACTTAATTGGACTGTATCAAGGAAGGCTTCTCTGAAGAAGTGGCATTCAGGTTTGGGGCTGAAGGATGAGCAGCGCGGATGACATGGCCATGACCGACATCATTGCGCACTTCCTCTATGCCAAGCACTTGTGTATATTAGCTCATTTAAACTTCACAGCAGTCCTTTGGGGGGGACACTATCATCATGCCCATTTGACCGAGCAGGAAACTGAGGCAGTGAGGGGCAAACTAATGTGTTCCACGTCATTCTGCTAATGAGTAAGGGAGTCAGCATTTGGATACAGCCATCTGATTCCAGACCTCTTGCACTTACGGGGATAAGAAGAAAGGACATGTGTGGGGGAGCTGGAAACGTCATAATAAAGAGGAGAGGATATAGGTCGGGGGTCCGGAGGACTGCTAAGCCTATGGGCCCTGGAAGGATTTTAGTTCTAAGTGTCCTAGCCTCTCCATCCATCAAAGGTGTTTGAGGGGGAGGGAGCAGCATGGTTAGATTAGCTGGTTAACAAGTGTATGGCCGCTTCAGTGAGCGGATGTGTGTAAGGAGGGCGGGGAGGGGGGACAACATCAGAGTGGGGACACTAGTTAGAAGTCACTTCAGTCGCTTAGGGAAAAAGGAAAGACAATGTGGGAGGGAGAGAAGGAGAGCCTGAGCCGCTCGCCCCCTCTGGCTGTCTGCGCCTTCTCCCGGAGTCCTGTGTCGTGACTGATTGATGAGGTCCTTGTCTGTCCCGCTGGGCAGGGATCTCCAGGAGAGAGGCAGTTTTGTGCTGCTTGCCCACGTCTGCGTCAGCTGTACCTAGCATGGGGCCTGACCCAAAACAGGTACCCGGCCACTATTTGTTGGATGCCTGAGTGAATCAGGAATAGGAGACTTGATGATGTCAGCCATTCCCTCTAGCCATACAGAAGCCACCTAAATCCTACCACCTGCTCGGTATCCAGAGCCTTGCTGCAAACACACCAAACGGGCATCTGCTCCCCACCCAAGCCACCACGGATTCAGTCACAGCAGTGAAAAGCACCCGTCAAGTTGGGTGCCTGGCATCCTGTAGGGAAAATGATTGACTGATTGAGCATTGCCACTCTTCCCCAGAGTGTCGGGAGAGATGCTGTCTGTGGCTGTCTCGGCTGGCAGTGGCTCCCTCCTGCCTCTGAACTAATGGCAAAGCAGATGTGTGGGCCAGGCAGCCAGCTTTGTCGTTCAGGTGGAGAGGGCTGCCTTGTCAGTAAATCAGATCAGTTCTCAGGCTGGGGATGCGGTGTTTATCATGGTGGTGACAGCATGCAAACACGAGCCTGGCATCTCGGGTGTTCCACAGCTGCTCTCACTGTGGTTAAAACACACAACTTCTTGAGTGGAACTGCGGGCAGAAAGCTTCCAACTGGAACCAGCTCAGATGCCAAATCTCCAACAGCCAGAGAGCCGGTGGGGCTAATGTTGGCAAAAGAGAGCAGCTCCTTTGGCATGAGCTTCCTTCTGGGAGGCAGGGAAACCAGAAAGCCAGCCTTCGACGTGGAGGTCCCTTGAAGAGGACCAAGAAGAGCAGTAGTTGTTCAGAAGACCCATGCTTGACACCAGCTTTAGGAATTGAGGGATTTGCATTGCTAAAGAACGCCTCCTTGAAGGAGCAGTTTCCTGGACATGTCACAGTAGGATGCTATGGGCAAAAATTCGTGCAATTTTTAGGAACCTCTTTAATGGTATAAAGCAGGAGTTGGCCAACCATGGCCCATGGGCTAAATCAGCCTGCTGCTTGTTTTGGGGTGACCCATGAGCTAAGAATTCTTCTACCTTCTTAGACGGCAGAAGAGGAATCATAACAAGGACAACATTTTGTGGCATATGAAGATTATACCAAATTCGAGTTTTAGTATCCGTAAATGACGTTTTGTTGGAACGCAGGCACGCTTGTTTGTTTAGATATTGTCTGTGGCTGTGTTCACACTGCAATAACAGAGTTGAGCCGAGCGGAGTCTAAAATATTTACTACCTGGCCCTTTACAGAGGAAGCTTGTGAGCCCCTGATTTGCATGCTAAATTCTTGTGTCTATGAATATGAGTGGCTCCATGTGTGTCAGTGGGGGACTAGCTGCTCCTGCGGGGGCCTCCGTGAAGGCAAAAATGGGGGTGCAAAATGTGTTCCCACAGCAGGATTGCGGCTCTGTGAAGGGGCATTGTTGAGATGGAGAATGATGTCCTTATAGCAGTTCTGTTGACTAAGTGTGTGCACACGTGCATGTATGCACGCACACATGCGTGTATGGGTATGTAATACGGAGCAGGGAATTTGGGCAAGGTCAATATTTTTGCAAAGTGTATTGTATTCTGGGTAATACTAGCTCCAAGGGAAGTTATAGGTGTGACATTATAAAAATGGATTTGGTGGTCCCATAAGCCTGAGGAGCACCGAGTAGGCAAAGCAAGGCAGTTTCTTCCCCCACAGATGTATGAGGACTTTTAGGTACTCATGTCCATGATGACTTTCTAAAGGGAAGGTCAGAAAGAGCCTTCTCTAACTGTTTGATTGTAGAGTCCATGATCCAGTAATAGTAAGAGGGGCTTGTGTGCTGTGTTTATCACAGGTCCTCTGCTGCTGGGTGCTTTCCTAACCACGGGAGAGCTGGAAAACCATTGGGGCACGGGTCCATGAGAGAGCATAGCGGAACCGTCCTACCATCTGCACAGATGTCCTGGGGCAAAGTCAGTATCACAGACCAGAAACATAGACCATTTGGAATATCAGTCTGAAGGACTTAGACAAAGAGAAATAATTGAAAAAATAAGATGGCCCTTGAGAGAGTTCAGAAGTGTCAGACCAGAGCAAGAGGGATCAGGAAAACAGGTTGAGGGGTGCAGCTTCTTGATGGTTCCTGAGCTTCTAGATGATAGCTGCAAGTGCTTTTTATGAAGTGCCTGGCACTGTAACTAGAGGTGTGGAGGGAGTTTTAAGGGCACCAGGGGGCTTGTACTAAGTGGATTAACTCAGGGTTGGGTCCTGGGATCCAGAACTTAATCAGAGGACTTAATGATCTGAGGTTGGTGAAAAGAGAAGGTCAAAGGCAGATGCAAAATTGTATGTCAGAAGGAGTCTGGAGAGCCACAACGAATATCATCAGGTCTGACGCAGTGCTTTCAAGCAGAAAAAACAAGAGCCTGCAAATCCAGGAGACTGATAGAGGAGGCATTGGTCAAAGGATAAGGAGCGAAGCTGGATTCAGTAATGCCGCCATGATGCCCAGAGCACTCCTTTGGGGTATGTGCTGCCATGACAGCCTCATCTCAAGGTGCAGTTCTTGTGACCTTATACTGATGAGCAGCCTTTTAAAGCTTAGCCTCCACCTGTCCTCTGGCACCAGCAAAGCCCTGGTCATGGGCGAAGTCTCTTGCTAGTGAAGACTTGGCCTTGATCTCCATATATTCCAAACAGAGCGTTTCTCCCTTCCCTGGTCCCCATTTCTTGTGCCCTTCACTCAGTCCTTTTTCGATACGTTGTGTACTTCCTCTGTGCAAAGCAGCATGCCAAGTGGGTAGAGGCCTCGTGGTGGGTCCCTACCACATAGAAAAAAACCTCTTCCCAATCCCAGACCCAGAGATTTGCTCTGTGAGGGGGCCGGGCTGCAGGAGCAGACTTTTAATATCTGTCTCATCTCAGCAACTGAGCTACCTTCCCCCAAGGGTTTCCCTGTGTGTTTACAATGGTGCAATTAAATGTCTGGATAAATAACAGTTATTAAATGGGTAAATATATTCCTAATGCTGAGCAGAGCCAGAGTCTCCCGACACATTTGCCGGACTCCTTCGTTTATTTAGATCTTAGGGGAAACTGGGACATGAGGGTAATAACAGGCGACTTCTGACACCTCTTTTCTGGGTGTTTAAATAGGGAAAGGTCTTGGGCTGACTTTGAGGGGAGAGGACAGGGAGGGAGGCTGCTCTGAGTATTTTTAGATTTTTCCCAACAAAAATCTCTTGCGCGCAAATGCTGGGATCTCTTTCAATGCTTCTCTTTGGGCTATTAAAGCCGTGGAAATCACACAATTAAGCTACCTTTCCACCACACACTGGCAATCTTCAAATAAAAGACTCCTGGGCTGTAGTTTAATCTGAATAGAGGGTTTGCCAAATAAAAAAAATGCCAGTTACGGTAATTAGGAGAATGTACTCGTGGAACTTCCAGGCCTTTATCTTTCTTCCTGCTGGTGAATTGGAGATCACATTTATCTTGCAGGGCTTGTCTGAATGGAAAGCAAGTGAGAGAAATATGGTTTTTGTGGGTGAAATGAGTTTCCTGCCCATGAAAACAAAGTCCTGTTCTTGTGATAAATAGGGAGCCGAAGCCCAAAAAAAAAAAAAAAAAAAAAAAGTGTCAAGCCTTGGCCAGAGCTTTCGTTTCCTTATTTTAATTATTTCGTCTTCCAGGAGTAAACATTAGGTATCCACTCCATCAACCTTAGTGAACCACCATGCCCTGGGGTGCACACTCCTAGTTCTTGACTTTCATTATACGGCAAGTACATCCCACTTAGGAAAATCCAAGATGTGGAAATCCATATTTATGCAAACCTCTCACTCTCCCTCCCCTTCCCACATTCACGCATACACAGAGGGAAGGCACCTGGCTTTTCTTGTGTGTGTTAAGTTGGACCTGTCTAATTTTTATTCATGCATATTTCCTCTCTTTACCGCCGACATTTTCATTTAAAAACAGTGGTCAGAGATGAAGCGTGCTTAGGGATCCCTACGCGCAATTACCAACGTATCCTCCAGCGTTCCATAGTTAGCCAACTGGAAGGACTCTGGACCTTCAGCAAGGCTCCCTTTTTTTCACCATTTGCTCATCACTGAGAACAGAGGACTGACTTTGGCAGATAAGCAAAAGAGAGAGAGAGGTTTACCAGTTATCCAAAGGCAGTGCCTACCTTCAGGATTTCTTTAACTTTGGTCTTGCAGTGAAGGACAAGGGCTGTTCATGTGGCTCCGGTGTGTTGCTGGAGTTTCTTCAAAGGGCTGGAGATGGATTATGGAATTTCTCCCCCTTCACTCCCAGCGCTGACAGAAGAGCACAGCGCAAGAAGGGAGCTTGCCAGGAGCAATTGAGCAGAGATGCAGAAATGTCCATAACTGCATGTCCCTGGCCTCTAGGCCAACAGCAGACAACAGCTAAGTTTTCATGTAATTGTTCTCTTTGTTCCTCCTTCTGTTTCTGGGGGATTCTCCTGACTGTAGCAGTTACTATTTCAAATCAGGAAAAGTACGGAAATTTGGAAACAGTTCAAAGAAAACCGGGGAGCTGATACTTTACGTATTCCTGTTATTGGAGCAGGCTTGGGACTATTTCCAAAGTACATTTCTCACCCTGCCTGGAGATGCACCCTCGGTCCGCCTTCCATGTGCTTGGGGGTGGCAGGCAACTTAGAAGGTCAACCTCTCCAGTTTTCTCAAATTGCATGAGCTATTTCCTTTTTTCCGCCCCAAAGGATATAGATCTAATTGCTTAGAAAATCAAAATACCTTCCCACCAGGCTTTTTCCAAAGAACTATCAGTTGCCCGAATTTTACCAAAGGTAGCTTGAGAGAAATCATATTTTGAAGAATAGTTTGAATAATATATCCTTCATACATCCCTGTAGATCAGTTTTATCCAGTAGAACCTTCCGTGATGATGGAAAGTCTCAGCATCTCTGCTGGCCAATACGGGAGGCACTAGTCCTGTGAGGCTATGGAGCACTTGCAAATGAGAAACTGAAGTTTAGCTTTTATTGACTTTAAGCTAATTTCACTTTAAATAGCCATATGTGGACAACAGCTATCATACTGGGCAGTGCAGTTCTGGGTAATAACAATGGAAGAGCTTCTGTTCATTGGGTGTTTAGTATGTCCAGATACTATGCTAACATCTCCAATGTATCATCTTCAATTTTACACCAACAATATTTTTAAGACTTATTTATTTGAGGTGGGGGAGGGGCAGAGGGAGAGAGAGCCTTAAGCAGACTCTGCACTGAGTGCGGAGCCTGACGAGGGGCTCGATCCCACAACCCTGAGATCATGACCTGAGCCAAAACCAAGAGTCAGACACTTACCTGGCTGCACCACCCAGGTGCCTCTGTATATGTGTTTCTATCACCATGTTACTGGAGACAGTTGAAGCTCAAAGATGGTAAAGGACTTGCCCAGGGTCTTCACATGACAAGTGGTAGAGCTGAATTCTGAATCCATGTCTGCCTGACTCCACACAAGCCCCACATTTGATTCTCACCCCACATTGTAGGTGAACTTTGTGCAAAATCAAAGAAACCACATGAAAGCTCTTTGACCATGCTTCACTACCCACACTGGTTTTGTTGGGTTTCACTTTATGTAATTTGTATTATGAAGACGATAGGCTCTCTTGGTTAACAAATATAAAATTATATTGGGATATTTAATATTTTGTTGAGCTGTATTAACATCTTAGAAAGTTTAGTATACCCTCCCCTTCTTCCCAATCCAAGTTAAGGATTTGCTTCATCTGAGTTGCCATTGCACATTTTTCTCTGACTTGCACTGAAGAAAGTGTCCTACCAAGTGATATTCCACGTCTTGCGGAGATATTGGAAATGATGCTGTTTACCATACTGTACCACATCCCTGGTATAAATACTAGAGGGAGAAATTGCTTCCAGACCTAATCACTAAGAAAGAAGGAGATGGCAAGCATTTTCCAGTGCAGACCATGTACCCAAATCTATCACCCTTTACGCTTTGGCCACAAGGAACCTCAGAGCCAGACTTTTTATTTCCCCCTAATAGTTGTGATTTGTAGGCCTGTTTTAACTCTCTGCTTTGACTAAATCTTCCACCAAGCCTGAATCTCCATTATCTTAATTTTTATATGACCAAATATTTTCATTATATCTGTATATTTGCACAATGAGTTTCAAATCCTTTGCACAGCGTGTAGGGCTAGAAGATTCAGAATTGCCAGCCTGTGCTGGGCTGAAAAGATCAGTATCATCTTTGGTGAGGTTGGAATCACCCTAAACCCCCAAAAGCCAAGATGTCTTATTCATAGATCAGTCCAGCGTGTGTCCTCCACAGAGAAGGTTTAGGAAGAGGCAATAAAGGGGAGGAGTTTCATAGTAACCATTGGGTACCAGGACGGATGTCCTACAGATTCCATCTTTGGCTTGAAAGAGTGGAAAGTGGGGTGAAGCAGGAAGAGAGCGTAAGTGGTGGTGCAGCACCTGGTTCCCGAAATTTGAGACCATGAGTGACAGCCGCAGGTACCATTCTGTGGCTCGCCATTGTAACCAGGCTCTGCAAGGTTTGGATGGACTCAAGCACTTGATTAATTCAGTTGCAAGTTTCCTGATCCATCATCTGCACACAGTGGTGCCATCAGCACTGGGGAACCCTCAAAGGAGTAACAGAAACAGCACAGGTCCAGGATCCCCAAATCTATCAAGGAAGGCAGGAAGCCAGCCACTCAGCTTAAGGGGCTGGGGACTGCTTTCAACCAAAAGAGGCAGAGTATATGTTTAAAAAAAAAAAAATACAGGAACGCCTGGGTAGCTCAGTCAGTTAAGCGGCTGCCTTCGGCTCAAGTCATGATCCCAGGGTCCTGGGATCGAGTCCCGCATTGGGCTGTCTGTCCAGCAGGAAACCTGCTTATCTCTCCCTCTGCTTACTGCTCCCTCTGCTTGTGTGCTCTCTGTGTCAAATAAATAAATATAATCTTTTTTAAAAAAATACAGTGGAAGCACTCTTCTTTATCTCACACAGTGGGCATGTCGGTAGGGGAATGAATGTTTAAAGGGCAGAAATGTGTGTTGGGTGCAGCTATGGATGTTGTCATAAATGGGTAAATCTGTGATGCAGAATGGGACGTCAGCATGTTGCAGTGAATTGAATTGAATTGAATTGAATTGAATTGAATTGAATTGAATTGAACCATATTTAGTGATTTTTAAATTAGTCCATGTAAGAATATTGACTTAAGTGGCTTGGCTCATTTCAAGCACAGAAGACAGCATCTTCAGAGAAATAAACCCAGCTCCTAGCTCTTTGTTACTGAAATACCAAATCAGTGAGGCAGCTCATGGTATAAGAGAGTGTGCTCTTCAGAGTGGGGTCCCGGGCCAGCGGCTGTGGCCTCACCTGGGGGCTTGTTGTGAGTGCAGCCTCTCTGGTCTCACCCCAGACCTTCTGAACCAACATCTGTACTTACGTTACATTTTGAGAAGCGCTGCTCTTTGGCAGCCTACTCAGGACTGTGACATCTGTGATGTTCTCTTAGCGTGTCCCAGCCTACCCATCGGTACACGTATTAGTGAGACGTTTGTCAAGCACCTTCAGGGAGCAGGAATGCTCCGAGCACTATGGGGATGTGAACATAGGCACGACTTCATCTCCATCTTGACGCAGTTCAAGTCTGTTGAGTGAGTAGTAGGAGGAATAAGACATACGTGTATATGGAAACTAACGGTAAAGAGTAAATGTCATGAAGTGACAGAACAGGGGTGGGAGAACGGATCGACCCCATTTGCTCGGGCTGTCACGTGGGGTTTTTAGGACTAGAGGGAGGAGGGAGGAGCTGTGCAGGTAGAGATGGGAGGAGGGCACAGAGCAGAGCCAAGTGGTTCCATCTGGTCCCACTTGATGGCTACCTTTCCCTCCTACCGGCAGGCAACAGACCCTCATTCTCGTCCTCCTTTTCTCCCGGGCAAAGCTGTCACTCCTTCCTTCACCAGAGCTGGAGTGAATGATACCGGCTTTAAGTGTGGTCCTTTGGGCCAGATTTTGATGGATATCGAAGCTTTTGATGGCATGGAATTCTAAGCACTGTTAGTGTATTGCAAATATCCTTTTCCCAGAGGGTTTTTCATCTCACTGCTTAGGTGATCGCTCATTCTCCCCGTGCATCAAGTCGACAGGTGAGATCCTTTCTTTGCGAGGCAGCTCAGCACGGTAGTTAAGGGGCAGGCTCTGCAGTCAGAAGAAGTTAGCTGTATGACCTTGAGAAAGTTTTTTAACCTCTCTGTGCTTCCCTTCCTTCACCTGTACAGTGGAAATAATAATAGTACCTCAGGAAGTTGTTAGCAGGATAAAAGAAAAGTTCCTCCATGGAAAGCCTTGGAAAAATTCTTAGCATGAGTTCAATAATGTCTGCTATTGTTATTATGCTCTCCCTAAATTTCCTAAAATTTCACGATCATGGGAATCGTCTGGGATGTGTCTTAAGTAGTTTCCCAGCACTGTCCCCCCGGAGATTGTAATCCTGTGGATGCAAGCGGTCTTTGGAGTTGACAAATTCAGCAAATACCCCTTGATGATTCTCATTATCAGAGAAGTTGGAGGAATAACTTAGCTAAGGTGCCTAGCCCTCTGGAAGTGGCTAAGGCATTTGGAAGCAGTTGTTTCCCATGTTTTCTGTGGGCAATCAGTGTCCGTTTCTCGAGCATGCTGTGCTGGGAGTCGGCACACACTGAGGGCAGGGGTGATGGCAGGAGAAAAGCACAAAGCTCAGGCGTTGGACAGGTCTCCGTCCCCAACCTGACTCTGCCGCTTTCCGAGGTGTGATAGATACTGTACGGACAAGATCCTCCACCCTGTGATTCGAGACGTGCAGAGGGGAGAGTTGCTCTCTGAACTGAGCCTCTCCAGGGCATGGGAAGCAGCAAGGCAAAGCAGACTGAACGTCCTGCTGCAGGGGCTTGGAAGGGTCTGGCCAGGGTGGAAGCGTCACCAGGGAGACAGGGGACCTGGAGATGCACATGCAGCGAAGAGGTCATAGGGTCTGCCCAGGTCAGCCAGCTAACAGAGCAGGGAGGGCCAGCTAAGGTCAGTCTCCAAGGTCTCCACGGGTGTGGGTCAAGGTCCAGGGTAAGGGGGTGGAAAGAACTAGCACTCGTGAAACCCGTTCTTAGGTAGAAGCTTTTTGCTTGATGCTATCTTTCATGCCAAGTCCAACCCCAGCATGGCCCTGCAGCATTTGTGCAGACCCAGTTAGGCGGCCATGGTCGGCTCTGCAGGCTGTATACTGCCCAACCCCAGGGAGCATCGCTGCCGTGGTAGTCTCTGTCAAGGACACCCTTTGGGTCATCCACTGTATGTCCTGTACTACAGTCATGTATGGTGGCCGTGGTCACCCTGAGACAATGAGATGTGGCTTTTTAAAGAAATAGATTAATTTATTTTTTTAAGTTTTTATTTTAATAGATGTGGCTTATTTTTGATTCATGCCAGAGCAGAAGTGCCAGGCCCCCTCACCCAGTGGTACCCCGAGACTCCTGCAGTCAGCTGGCAGTCTGGAGAGGGGTAAAGGCAGAGAACAAAAGGTTGTGGGAGCTTGTAGGACCGACCCAGGCAGATGGTCCACATGACACATCAGGTCCAGACAGAGCCACGGCCTAGAGGTCTGGCCTGCAGGGGGAGGCAGCCCTTCTATTTCTCTGTGCCATGGAGGCTTCTCGTGTTGTAGCCTCCACACACACAGCGCTTGTCCCTGTACTCAGGGAGGACGTGGGGACCTCCCTGTACGTGGAGGCTTCTTATCCTCTTCCCTTTATTTGCCTTCTTGACTTTTATCACCTAACATCCTATATCTTATATTTCTAAAGCAGTTTCCCCAACTACAACCAAAGCTCAAGCTGTGCCCAGCACACGGGTGGCATTTGATAACTAATCAGGACCTGTGGAAGAGAGAGGGGAAGAGAAGGAGCGAGGGAAAGATACGCCAATCTGTCTCCAAGTTAAACAAGTTCTAACCTAGGCTTGTAGCACGGAACAGATCCCCTTACAAGGAACTAAATGGGAGGTCAAAGTGTTTGTCAGATGTGTTGGGGTTCAGCGCAGAACTCCTGCCGTGCTGGAACCTCTAGGTAGAAATCCGGGCCTGCGGTCTGTAGATAGAGGCAGCTCCAGGGCCACAGAGTTTTCTGGGCCCGATGGAGATGCCACCCCCATCCCCGCTGTTCCCAGCTCCCACCCTCTGAGATCTGTCTGCGCAGGAACCAGCCTGGTGACATCTCCAGGGCTCACAGCCTTGCCAGACTCAGCCTCCCTGCGCAGGGCTGGCTTCCCCTCAGCCCTTGCAAATAGCAGAGAAAGCTGCTGGCCGGCCTGCCTGGTCCCCTCTGTATGGAGCCGTCCTGGGTTTGTCTGTGATGATGGAAATGCTGCCAGAATTGGGCCCCGAGATGAGCTCTTTTATGATCGGTGACAACCCAGGGATGCGAGGACCTTTGAGCCCAGCCCACAGCGCGTTCCCAGGGATGATCCTCTCTGTGGCCACGGAACACAGACAGGGGAATGAGCCACCAGCTCCGTCAGGACGCCAGCCCCAGCCCGGCTCCCGTGCTCCCAGAGCTAGGTGCTGGGTGTGTGCTCAGTGGGTCAACAATCTCCTTCACTTGATGCCTCGGATCTGTGCTCCATCAAGATTTCTTAAACACAAATTGATCTCTGCTAATTCATGTGTCACCACTGAATAGTTTGGCACAGGACAGCTCCTCACTTTGAAGGATCCGTGCGGGCTGGCAAAGCCAGTGGGGCCAGCCGGATGTTCTCGGCCCTTCCCCTCTGCAGAGCCCCTGTGGAGACCCCTCCTGCAGGGGAGGGAGGCTGAGGACTCAAGGATCTTCATGTACTTTCTCCCCTCCCTCTCCGGCCTTCTGCCTCAATTTACCTGCCCTCCTTAATCTGTGCTCCCACACCTTCTTCGTTCTCTGAATCTCCTCATTTCTAAGCCTTCGGTGTCTCTCATCCTTTTTCCACTTCCTTTTCTTCTTTCCTGCCTCTTCCCTTCCCACCCTGCTACTATGGGCTCCTCGGAGTCCTGCCTCCCCCTCCACAGTGCCCCCTTCCGCCACCAGCTCTCCACATATGCTGCTTCTGCTTCCCCCGTGGGCTGTGATTTTCTCTTCCCCCATGTTCCCAGTCTCTCCCTGGCCTCGGTGCCCCTGCGTGGCCAGACTCTGGGTGAGAGAGTCTCCCCAAGGTAGCTCAGATGGAGGGGGCAGGTACCAAAGTGCGACTGAGAAGCCCGACCTCCTTCCCTATGATGTGCACTGAGCAGTGTCCCCGGGGGCCAGAAACGCAAACGTGGAGCAGAAAAAGCATGCCCCGAAACTGAGTTCTCCCAAGCAGCCTTCTGTCTGCAGGCAGGCAGAACCGGGGAAGCGCAAACGCATGCCTCAGCAAATTACCTTGGTCAGGCACTCTGAGCAGCAATTAGCATTTATCAGAATAAAATATCTGCTGGACGAATGAATGAATCCATCAATAACACTGCACACGGAGCTGAGCTCTACATCAGCGTGCATATTCGTTTTCTAATGATCAATCATGGGCCAACAAAATTAGACATAAATATGATGTCGGGACAACAACAATTATAAGATGAATCTATAACATACATACATCAAGGGAGCAAGATGCAAATCTACCGCCTAAGCTATTCCCAAGGAGGCCGTGCGTTGCTATGTGATTTCCTTCCCGCAGGACCTCCGCGGATCGCATCCTGCCCTCTGCACGCTCGGAGCGCGTCATGCTAGACGTTACCCTGACACCCCAGAGGCTTTCTCAGCATCACGCTTTCACTCTCGCTCTCAGGTCTGCCTGGAGGGACCGTTCCTATCCTCTCTTCCTACCTTCATCTTGTTCATCATTGAAGACCCAGCACAAGCATTGCCTCCACTCTAGAACTTTCCCTGTTCTATGCAGCAGCATGTCTCATCATTTCTTTGTTGAGTATTTTGATGTGGTGGGTGCTGAGCCAGGGCCCGGGCCTACAGGCCAGAGGAAGAGAACAATGACCTGGCCCTCACGGCACCCATTTGGCTCTGCATGCCCCATAGCGTCCCCCCAACACGTCAGCATTTACGCTTTGCTTCCTTCTGGCTCACCCACTGTGTGCTTCTCTATATAAGAGGTACTATGCTTGAGGCATCCGTGTGTCATCAATGTCAGTAGAATGAATGAAATCGAGGCTTGGGGATTGAATGGTTTGCCCAAGATCACAAACCTGGAGCTTGGGGTTCCCACTGCCTCACCCCTGCCAGCCCAGCATTTCCCTGTATGTCAGAGGTGCCATTTTCTCTTACTCCATACGTGTGGCTCAAGCCACGCCTTGGCCAGTCTATGGGTTTGAAGCCCAACAACCAGAGTAAAAATGCACTGCTGACGCTGGCACCATTGTTGTCCAGCATGAGATGGGTATTGGGAGAGCGTTTTTATGTACTATTCACAGTCAGCAATCAAGTAAATAGACTCAGTGTTTACTTTGGTTTTAGCCTCTCTACTATACTGGTTAGCTAAGGGTCATTTTCTTTATAATATCAATATTGTCTAGATATTATTACCAGTAATAGTAACCAACTTCAAGGTCTGTGCTGATGTTCAGCATGTCCTGTTGTTTCTCATCCTAACACAATTCCTGCAAGTTAAGCCTTATTTTATCAACACAGAAACAAGAATTCTGAGGAGTGAGCTCACTCATCCAAGGACGCACCAGATTTGGGATCTGTGTGCTTTCTACCCTGCAGTGCTCTGGTGTGTAGACGGTGTTTCCTGGGAAGCATATGGCCTTAAACACAAGCCTGATTTTCCTGAAGTATGAGCTAAACATGTTGGTGGTCCAGAAGGAGGGCTGGAGTCTGTCCTCTGGTGCAACCATACTTTGAATCCACTGTGATGGTGGCATTCTGCCTTTTGAATAATGGAAAATGCCCTAGTGATCCTGGAGACGTTTGCCGCGAAGCCACACCCAGCCAACCTTGCAGAGCCTCCTCTTAACAGCTCTGATATTCTGTTAGAATTCTCCCAGATTCAATGAGCACTCATGAGTTTCCACCGTGTGCTTAACTCAGAGACTTTTTTTTTTTTTAACTTAAAGGGGAAGATTTGGGCTCCTTGGTGCCAGGATAAATCAGGCTAAAGGAGTTTGATTTCATGCAAAAGAAGTGCTGCACTTTGATACTAAGAGAGCAAGAACTTGGGCTTGCTTCGGTTCCTTTTCAAAGTTAAACATTCACCAGACCCCCTGGGCCATATTCGTGAGAGCTATCTCAATGCATGGAGCACCCAGTCCACTCCCCTGAAACCACACAGGGACATCTGTGCCTGCATCCCAGGAGATGGCACGGGAAACATCCATTCTGAGTGCCCCCCCTGCTTTTCAAATTCTTTGGGGTTCCATGTTTGAGTTCCCCCAAGAAACTTATTCTTAGAGATTTGCAGACAGGAGGTTTTGGGGGTTGCTGTCGTGACCAAGACCTACGAAGGAGCAAGGGAAGCAGGATGGGGCAGAGAGCAAAGCATAGTATCTGTGTTCCCATGAGGAGCCCTGCAACGATGTCCCTCATCAAAGGGAAGGGCCGGGTCTTTGGGCCCCAGCATCAATCACTCAGTGGGCAGAGGCAATAACGTTGGGTGAGGCAGCCTTGTTAACTGGGGGAATGAGTGCCTCAGCCCTAATGAAATGGGGGGGCACAAAGGGCATTCACTACAGTGGGTCCACGTGCTTCACCCGTCATGTAGAGAACGGTGTTGTGGTAGCACTGAATCAAGCCCCTACCATCTGCAGCTGCTTCCTGAAGCCCACAGTGCAGTAGTGGATGTGGTTGGGGCCCAATAAATGTTTGCAGACTGGAACTGCATCTGGGGTCCTCATGGGTCTTTCTGATGATCTAGTGCATTTCCTTTTTCTTTTTCTTTTTTTAAAGATTTTATTTATTTACTTGACACACAGAGAGCGCGTGAGAGCACAAGCAGGGGGAGTTGCAGAGGCAGAGGGAGAAGCAGGCTGCCTGCTGAGCAGGGAGCCCCATGGTGGGTCTCGATCGCAGGACCCTGGGACCATGACCTGAGCTGAAGGCAGACGCTTAACTGACTGAGCCATCCAGGCGCTCCATTCATTTCCTTATCTCACAGATGAACCCAAAGGGGTCTAGGGTCTTATTCAAAGATGCAGAGCTTGTGAGAGCCAAGGGTTAGATCCACAGCCCGGGCTGGTGTTCTCTTTCCCAAGCCCTGCTAGCTGCTCCTGGTCTTTCTGGTCCATATGCTGCAGGGCTTTAGGTCACAGGGAGATTTCAGTTTCAATGACTGCACTCCACAAGCGGGTCTCACTGTTACTATCATAGGGAGCCTGCTTGCCTCTGTGAACAACACTGGAATTTAACGGTCTCTGAGGGCTCACCCAGGGTTGTCTGGCAAATGTCATTTTTCACCATGAACTTTCTATCAAGTCATGTAAATTAGTATTTCCCCAACTGTTATAGTTAGGACAGAGCATCAGATTTCTGAAACTAAAGGACAGACGACCCACAGTGGTTGAACTGGTATGTGCACGCCCCCAATACACACACTCATACATACGACAGGCTCCCCCTTCACGGCCCCACTGAGGGTCATCACCACCCCCACCCTCCCAGGCAATGACTGATGAAGCGTGTGAGGTCTCCTGGGGCCCTTTACCCCCTGGGGAACCTTCACGACACACAATAAGCACCTCTGCTGCACCTGGCCTTGCTGGGGAAGGCCCCAGGGCCCCGCTGCCATGTGACTCCAAGCACTGATTTAGGGGAGAAAAAGCCTTTACCCCCTGAGGAACCTTCACGACACACAATACACTGGAACCGGAGGGCTAACCCCAGATGCTCTGCTGCACCTGGCCTTGCTGTAGGAACGCCCAGGGCCCCGCTGCCATGTGACTCCAAGCACTGATTTAGGGGAGAAAAAGCCATGCCCTTGTCATCGGAGAGATTCTGAAATCACCTAGGGTGTCCGTCTCCTTCCCTGGGCAAATTGGGGCTCCTGGGAGGAAGCTCGGTGGCCTGCATGAGCTGGAGCTCTGAGAGTTCACTTTGAACAGGCCGTTCGCTCTCCCGCTCAGTTCCCCCAGCGGAAGCAGGGTTAAATTATACCTCCAACGCCGGGTGGTTGTGAACTGAACCATGCCTTTAAGTTTTCTTGTCTTTATTTGCTTACAAAAATCAAACCATATATAAAGTTCTGAGGAAGAAAAGAATAATGACCTGAAATCCTATGACCTGGAGACACCTGCCACTAACATTTTAGACACAGAACCTTCGAGCCTCTTTTTCTGAGCACACGTATCACTGTGGTTGGGGCAGATCGAATGATCAAAGCTTATTAGATGCTTCGCACATGCTTGGCAGATGGAAGCATTCAGTGAAGGCAGACTGACTCCGTCCTCCTCTTCACCATCACCAGGGCCGGAGACGGTGCTGTGGTCCGAGCACCTTCGAATCCGCAATAGGAGCCCATGGATCGGGGTCTTGAGACTACCCCTGATAAGATGGGCCCTTGGGTGCAGGTCCCACAATTTCTCTTTGTGTGGTTCTTCACCTGCATAATGAGATGATGGCACTCGCTTTGTGATTGTAACAGCGGCTTTGGGATCAGGATTGGTCCGATTTTAACCTTGGCTCTGCCACTGCTATGTGACTCGTGGGCAAATTTTTTATTTTATTTTATTATTTTATTATTTTTTAACGCATGAGCCTTGGTTTTCTCTCGCATAAAATGCTATTAATAGCCTACCGCCCGGGGATCCCGCAGGATGAGGTCCACACGGCACTCAGCACAGGGGTCGGGTCACAGCACATGCCCCATAGGGCAAGCGGGCAGATGCAGTCAAGCAGCCCACCACATTGTTAGGAGAATACAATAAAACTGCTGGCAAAAAGTTCCGAAAAGTGCTTTGCAAGTATTTGTCACCATTATCCCTGTCAACTAATGGCACGTGCGTACGGCTGTTTTATTACAAAACCTGGGAACCGCGGTGGATATTTCTATCTTAGCCAAATGTGTAAAACAGGCTGGGGAGATTGTAGGGTCACCGCCAGGGTAATAGCGTTAATGTTTCCGCGTGAGGCTCGCCTCACTTTTCATTCATTCTCTCCACACATACCCATCCAACATTCAGTGTTTGAAGAGCATTTTGCTAGTTGCTTCAAAGGCTGTGGATGAAACTAAAACCTCACCTCTCGTCCACGCCGTGCTCTGGGCAGTTAATGAATTTACACGATCTCCTTTGGTCTCTACAACAGCGAGGAGAGGTTGTCGACCCAGATCCTGGTTTACAGATGAGGAAAACAGGTGCGTGGACATGAGTTGCCCCACGTCACAGAACTGGGAATAGGAGGACCTGGGAGTCCCATCTTTGAGCCCATGGTCCTTGTACCCCATTGCACAAAGCTCCTAATGGCACGTCTTTGCCTCTGTGTGTGTTACACACCAACAGCCTGACCCATGGCCCCTACAGAGCCCCGAACTAGACCATGGCATGAGCCTTTCCTAAGCCACTATGATTTTTAAAGACAGGTGTTTTCTCCAAATAAAAAATAGAAGGTATTGGAAGGTACCCAAGATATCTATGAATTCAAAACAGCAGTTGTGACATTTTTCAAATTTTGACTTCAAAATATTTTCTTCTGACTGACAGCCCATAAAAGCCCATTTCTTGGGTTGAGCGTAATTAATCTCTGTATTTTGACTGCCACTGGTGCATACTCATCACCATCTCTCAGCCTAGAAGTCAGCCGGTTCTTCACCTGCTCCCCACCTCCGGATTTAGGGGCTCTCAAAGAAATATGGAAGTGGAAAGTGAGGACACGGGGAGTAGCATCCTTGTCCAGACATGCGCGTGAGTAGCACTTGGAAGCAGCGGGCAGCCCAGAGCAGCCGAGAACGAGCTCAGGTGCAGTGTGGATGCCAAGACCAGCGCCACCACTGCTAGGCATGCGACCTGGAACCGATCCCTGAACCAATCCCTTAATGACTCTCCGTCTGCCCGTTTGTGAAGGGCGGGTAAGAGAAGTGACAAAAGATGTCTCTGTGTGCGGGAATCATTTGTAAACTAGAAAGCTCTTTACAGATACAGAGGATGAATATCACTACTATTACACCAGTACTGATCTTACCATTATCGGCACAGATGCGTGGTGCTCTCTCTCTCTGTTTCGGCAGAACAGGCCTACATCTTGAGCCAAAGCACAGGGCCACCTCCTCAACCTTGTGGCGACTGTGTCGTTATATACGAGGTCTAGAGACTCTTGCTTCCTGCCTGGGCAATGCCAAAGGTTAAAGACTCCAGTCTGTCTCCTCCCCAAACCTCCTAGGAACCCTGGCTACAGTGCTGAATTTTTCAGTGGCGGGGCCATGTGCGAACCCGCCTGAGGTGGCCTGGTTGCTGACATGGAGGGGCTCCATGGAGGAGCCGCTCTGCTCCGTGGAGTGCAGGGTCCTGGGAGCCTTGTGCATCAGAAGGGAGGTGCTCCGAAGGACACTGCAAGCCTCAAGACTGTTTATACATTGCTGCTTCTCCATGCCTTTGCACAGCCTCAGTTTGCTCCCGTGTCCGACAGGTCAGCAGGGCCTTCCTCCTGATACCCTGTGTTCTCTGTTCCGATCATCTTCCCCACCGTCGAGGGGGACGGGGGACGGCCGGCTGGCACATGGGTGGCTCTGACTCCTACATAACTCCTATGGCTTCTCCCATCTCAATGCTGATACTCCCCACTTTCAGCATCGGAGAACTGGACCTGCTTCTTTCTCCTCGCACAGCGTGAGGCCCAGGGCAGAGGGATTATGGGTCTGGTGCCAAGGCTCAGTCTCTCTGTGCCTCAGTTTCCTCATCTATAAGAAGGAACGATAACAGCACCCACCTCATGGAGTTGTTGAGAATAAGTAGAATAATGCCTGATAATGAACATTTCTCTATCAGTTTCAGCTCCTGATCTCATTATTACATCATCATCAGTCAGTGTCCAGAGAAGCAGAACTGATAGGAGATAGACAAAAGATTTATTATATATATATATATATATATATATATATATATATATATATATATATGTATATGGATTTATTATACTAAATCAGCTTATGCAACTGGGGGCTGACGAAGTAAGTAAAGTCTATAGGGCAGGCAAGCAGAAAGATCATGAGCATTCTGGAATTCCACAGCACAAGCTGAAGCTGCTTGCCCACAGGTGCAGTCAGAAAGGAAGCTGGGGAGCGGGGATGCAGGGAGTGTGGGGAGAAGAATGACAGACCCAGTGGCTGTTTGGAGTCTTAGAGCTCAGGGACAGCCTGACCTTCTTTGAAAGCACTTACCTGATTAGGTCAGACCCACCCCACACAATCTCCCTGCTGCGTGATTTAAGGTCAGCTGGTTAGGGACTCGCATCACACGTGCACAGCACCCCCGCAGCAGCCCCTAGACGAGAGCTGGACAGAATGACTGGCAGGCGATGTCATGTGTGGATGCTACGCAGCGGCTGCCTTTCCTCACCTGGACAGCGCCGTCTTGGCCTTTAAGCCCCAGCTCAGGTGTAAGTTCTCCCAGGACGCCCTTCCTTGACCTTTCAGGTTGGATTCAGGGCCCTTCTGTGAACGGTATGAGGACACAGACTTCCTCCCATCAGAGGTACAGCGTGGGTTCACGATTTGCTCGGTATTCCTGAACCTTGTGGGACGTCTAGAACAGGAGCGCCTTCATCCAGCAGACCAGGGACTATCACCCAGGCCCGGGGAGACTGGCTTTCTCTGCCTGTCATGCGGGGAGCACACGTGCAAGTGCCCAGGTGTAGTCTGGGCTGAGAGGGCCGCACGACAGCATTCTGTGTGGGAGGGAGCAGATGGCCGTCCCGAGCTCATTAACAGGAGTGAGGTGGACAAAGGGAGTGACCAGGCAAGGCACTCAGCACTTCCGGCTGAGTCACAGCCTCTTTGTGTCTGGAGCGTGGTTGCCAATCTGTGGCTCACAGCTGGGAGCTGTTAGTTCAAAAGCCACTAGTCTTCAGGAAGACATGCAAATTCAAAGTATTCGTGTCGGGCTGATTTTTGTCCAACCAGAGGGAGGGAAAAGGGAAGAGGGCTCAGGACAGTCCAACAGACCAGTGATACTGGTGACATATCCAGGAGAAGGACACCTCCCCACGGCAGGCCCAGAAGGGCCCAAAACTTATGTCCTTCTGGGGACCCCCATTAAGAAAAGAATACGGAATGACAAATACAAAATGAGGTGCACAGGCGAGAAAAAAGAAGAATGGGAATAGAAAGCATCACAACAAACTGCAAATTATAACCACAGCAAACAACTTCCAGAGAAACAAGACTTCCTATTAATTAGCTGCTTGACCCACCTCGACGGTACTTTTCTCTCCCACCATTTCTGGCAGCGTACTCCATGATTGCTTTTTCCTAGGACAGCAATTTTGTGATATAATTTTCTAAAGAGTGAATAGAAACATAATTCCGTCTTTTTCTAGCATGACTGACCCACAAAGGTCTTATGAGAGAGGGGGCTGCATCGAGCGCAGATGCAAGCATTGTTTGCAAGAGCACTCCATGCTTGCGCCTGACAAATTCAGGAATTCTGGTGAATTCTATTTTGTAAGATGGCATTCGGAGAACAAAAGAAATGTATGGGGTGTGATGGTGCAAGTGTACTGATGTGCACATGGCCACATCTCGGAAAGGAGGCGACGTCCCGTTTTGAATCGGCTTCAGCGAACCCTGAATCTTCTTGTACGACTCTACGTGTCTCACGATTGGAAGAATTTTCCACAGACTAGCTTCTGGCTCCGTCCATTTCACACCTTGTTTCCCTCCTCCATGACCCACATTTGCATTGGGTGGTGCGGGACCTGTTCCTATCACCATGTGGCCCAGGCCCTGCCTTTCACATGGCCCTACCCCAGTGAGCTGGCATGGGGGGCAGCTGGGTGTTCCCAGAAGCCGTTCCTACACCGGAGTGGCCAGTGGTAGCCTAACTATGTGCAGAGGGGACTGAAATCCAGATGGATATATCCCATTAAACCCAGAATCAATGTCTCCAGAACGCGACCGCCCCTTAGCCAGATGCCCACACTGTCCAAACTGTTCAACACACTCAGCGTGAAAGCAGGTGTGATGAATGGACAGTCAGAGCGGAAAGGAACACTAGTCCTAGCTGATTACCCTAAAATATTCTAGTTTTGTGAAACACATCAAAACGTATGACCGCATTGCTAGGGCTTTCCAGGACCTTGGAGAGAGCCCATACAAGTGAGGCGTTCTCTTAGGCAGTTGAAATGCTGTACACACACGTACACACACACACACACACACACACACACACACACACACGGCCCATTTCCATTTCTGCAAAATAATAATAGGATGTTGTTGGGAGATACACACAACAAGGTTATAAAAGTGCTTCTGAGGGTATCTGAGCCACAGTGAGTGATCACTGTCATTATCAAGTGTCACTTCTCTGAGACTCCCCTACCTCCCGGTGCTCAGTGGAGCTCCTCGTGTCACAAATGCTGCACATAAACTTTTTACAGCCCAGACACCTTCGCTGTGCCACTGTTTCACTTCTCACTCTCCCCCACAAGCTGGGGTCTATTTCGAGGCCTCTGACTTTGTCCAGCCTACCTTGGAACCCCCGGCACCTGTTGCCGTGTGGCCCCTCGCAGAAGCTGAGTTGTTTATTCTCTTCTTCTTTCCCTTGGACCCAGTATGTGTTGCACCTTCTGGTAACACGCTGCCCCACCCTCTCATCTATCTTTTTATTCCACGTGACTGTTCTATCAGCTTGGCTCTGGAGGGGCCCAAGGAACCGCATGTCCCTTCCTGCTACAGAGCCCAACACAGCAGTGGGCTCAGGTCACACACCTTCGTGGGCAGGTGGGTCCTCTGTGTCCACAAGAGAGCACTTAACCAATAACAAAGGCTGCCTCCAGGAAGGCAGTAATAGCCCTGGGCCCTGCAGAACGCAGGCCATCTTTCATCCAGGCAACTTTGGACGTAATTGCGGCAGTGGGAGCGAGCAAGTGTTTAAAGGGGGAAACGGCCTTCTGTGAGCGCGATCCATGAGCTCCGTGCACTCCCTGCCATTGGCTCATTCTCTCCTGGACTCGTCCCAAGTACCTTGGAAGTACCCATTAGCAGGTGTGCAATGCGAATAGTGTCTGCAAATCAGTCTTATGCATCCAAGAAACCCAATTTTCCAAAGACGTCTAATTAGCAACTCTTTGCTAAATTGGTTCGTCTCACAGTATGGAAGTGCATGTCTGAGAAGAGGAAAATTAACCCACCTTTGATGATATGGTTCACACTTCTCTCTAATGCAGACAGAGGTTGTGCCAAATTATCCGTTTTGGCCCCGATTTTCTGTTTGGCCCAAAGGGTGACTTGTCCACCTAGGGAGGAAGGGGGGTAGGCCATCACCTCCACCCCCCAGGCCTCCTCTTTGACTCCCCCTACAGCAAAATGACCCAGAGTTTAGGACACAGGATGGGGTGGCCTGGGGCCAGGATCCCCGTGCACCACAGACAGTGAGTAATGAAGGTTGCCTTGACTGCAGCAAAATGGGAAAATAAAGAAAGTAGCGATTTTCATAAAATGAAACATATTAAATTTAAAGGACCATTCTTTTTATGAGATTAAAATCATCTTAATTAGCTGTGTATTAAAATGTCCTTTTTATGTGAAATGATGGGAATAGCAGATAGTAAGTTTTTTAAGTGCAAAATAAAAAGTCAGTCTCCAATGCCATCTTCAATTTTTTTTATTAATATCAATTGACTAGTTCTTGACATCGGAAGTCCGGGAATCTGGATTTGAACTTGGAGTCCAAAGCCACCCTTCCCTCTCCTCTGCCCGCTCCATCCGGGAGCCCCAGAAAGAAGAGGTCTGAGAAATCACCCAGTGTTGTGGGTCCCTGTCTAGTCTCAGGAGGTAACTAAGGCCTCACCTTCTATTTCTATGTCATGTTTATGGCCCTTGAATCTGCCAGTGAGTCAAACAAGCTTCCTTCCCCCCAGCCTGGTACTCTGCCTGATCTGTCCATCATGATCAGAGTAGCGTAGGCTTGGGTCCAAACCCAGCCTCTTCTCTTACTTCCGGCTGCGTGATCTTACCAAGCTTCTTAACCTCTCTCTCTGAGTGGCAGTTTCCATCCTGGGCAGGTGGAACACAGGAACCGCCTTGCAACCAGGTGGTGACGACACTAACCTTTAGCCAGTATCACCAAGCCTGTGCAGCAGGTGCTCACGCGAGCTCAAGCGACCCCCACCCGTCATTCCAGTGCCTTCTTTTTGTGGATTGACTCTTCCACCCTCCCTGGTGGCTTGCCATCTTATTGAGGGCCCAGGTTGTATTAGATTCATCATCCCCCCTAGAAACTGCAACTTGAAATTTCTCATAGAAAAGTCCTTTGAAAGGGCTTTCAGTGACCATTGGACCATTGGCCTACAGAGCATCCCCGTGAAACTGTGGTCTTCTAATTCCAGATTTCAGATGCCCCTAAGCTTACTGGCACCACACTCCACCCACAGGGATAGCAATGTCTTTGGTCGTGAGCTTTCAAATAGAGGGCCCGAGCTGAGTTCTTGCCAAGGGCATTTCTAGAGATGCATGGCACAGAGAGGTCCGCACTTAGAATAACTGAGTTAACGTTCTCATGGGGCATCACAAATGGAGGGGACCTTTGTGCTGAACAGGACTGGCCCCTGGTTTTCCTTGTTATTTCTTCTAAAGCCTTTATGTGGTGGTTTTAGTGACTCCCGTGTCTGTGTATTACCTTTACCAAAAACTTGTGGGTGCAGCTTCGTTTTGGTGAATGGCCTCAAAGGGAGTGACTGGCCTCCCCTGGCCACACCCCTTTCACTTACATCACTGCCCTCCTGCCTGCCTCCTTCCCCCCACCCACTCCATCGTTCTGCCCTGTCTCCATCCTCTCCCAAGACCAGGGATGGGGACAGTATTGATCTTTGTGCTCAAGAAAGCAGTTCCAAGAAATGCACACACAGACCCCTAGGCCAAGCAAGAAGCCAGCCATTTAGAAATACCGTGGAGAAGAGCCTCAGGGCCCTTAGCAGGCAGCGAAGATTAAGCTGTGTGACTGCTAGCAAACTCTTTGAACACTAGCAGTTTGGGAAACAGGGCTAGGAGCAAGGTTGGGGATAATGGAACCCCCAACCCCAGCCCTCACTCCCCATGACAGGTGTCCTTCCCTGTGCCTTCAAGTTCCTTCTGGGCAAGTGTTTGCCAGCACGTCTCTCCTATTAATGCTGCTCATCCCCCTATCTTCACTTATCTGTGTGCCGGGGCCGGGGCTAAGCTTTCTGGTACATTAACTTAGTATACCTATTTTGCAGATGAGAGAACTGAGGCCCAGAGCTGTTAAATAACTTGGCCTGAGCCACATGGCCAGTAAGGGACAGAGCCCAAGAGTCAAATCCAGGCTGCCTGGCCCCAAAGCTCTTAACGGTTAAGTTAACGGCCTCCCTAGTCAAGCAGGCCTTGCTCCCCAGAGGGTGCTCGTGCTTTGCCCTGTTTCGAGAGCCCTACTGCTTGAGAGTGGAGCCCGAGCTGATCCCTGGGACCTGCATTCTGTGCACTGCCAATCACCCACTTCCTGGCTTCTAAGGATTTGCAACTGCCTAGCTTCCTCCCATTTGGATTGCACCCATGGAATCGGTTGAGATTCTAGGATGTTACCCACTTGCCCAGGAAGCTGGCTGAGTCTGGATCTAAACTCAGGTCTCTCTATGCCTTTTCCCAACAACCTGTAGTTTCTGTGCTACGTCACCTGCCCCAGAGCCGTGGAGTGCGTGCTGTGCATTGCTTTCCCGAGTGGGCATGAGCTGTCCCCCCGTCTATATAATAAGGTGATGAGGTTGGATGAGCTGGAACAGGAAGGCATCTGAGCAGTGCCCGGCATGCAGTGACCATCGGGGACATTTTTGTTTGTTACTACGAGTATTGTTCCATCAGAACCCCTTTGCTGGGTAATCCATCTCTCAGTCTCACTTCAGAGTATAGACCCCTCGGCATCTGATTATTCCCCCCACACCCTCTTCTCACCTCCCAGCCCAAAGATCCGGGGGAGAAGCTAAGTTCCTGAGCCTGGGATGGCTGGCTTCTTCATTCTGAGCACGAGACAAAGGCCTGAGCCGGCTTTGTATCTAACCGAACTGATTAAGCTGCACGTTAGCTGGGGATAAAGCTTCTTACTGAATAACTAGGCTTTTGCTGAGCCAGGATGATAAATTCATTCTTAATGCATTGATAATAAAAGGAGATTTCCCCCCCTCTTCTGTGAGCTTCCAGAGGCTTTAGGGCTTTCTCGGTGTTGAACACCGCCATCTAGAGGGAATCTGGAGAACTGCAGCTAGGCAGAAAAAAAAAATCACTTTTTAAGCAACACCAGAATTTACAGTCTATAAGAGGTTCAAAGCAGACACCCTGGGAGGCCAAATGTGTTTACAAAATGACTTCCAGTAGTTACTTATTACCCTGGAAATGGCATCCTTCTCTGATTGCGAGGCCCTGCGGCATGGCACAGTTATTCCTGTGACTCTCCTATCAGAAGTGGTTTCAGAGCGTCTGACATATTGGGCCCATTGAAACAGGCTTAAAACAGGGCCTGGTCTTTTTGAGCACCTACTATGTGCTAAGTACCCCCACTAGTACTGTAAGGAATACAGAAATGAGTGAGCACAGCTGTGCGCTTAAAATGCCAGTGTGGGAATACATGAAATAAGGATGAGGATACTTTAAAATAAGCCAGAGGAACCTAGGTGCCCTCTACAGACAGCTGGGGGCAGAGCTGAGTGGGATTCAGAGGCAGGAGAAGAAGGAGGGGACTAGCGCATCGTGAGTATCCGCCACGCAGTTGGACATTATCTCACTTTGTGTTCTCTCTCACCCTGTGAGAGTCCATAGGGGCTCCCATCCTCCAGATGGGGACCTGGAGGCTCAGAGAGGTTAGGTCACTTGCCCAATGCTACCCAGCTGTGAGGCGAAGAAGCCAGGACTGCCTGACTCTAAAATTCTTCCTATGAGGCCGGGCTGCCTAGAGAGGAAGAAGAAATTGGTGGGGAATCGACTCTTGAATTATCACAGTGGTAGCAAGTGTTTATCCCCAGGAGGTGAATTTGATTTTCAAAAATAGTCAAAATTCTTTTCTAGGCCAAAGTCATTCGATGGATAATGGGATTTGAGGTTTAAAAAAATAAGTGTGACTTGAAGGCATAAAAATTGTTTTATGCTTATCCGCAGATAAACTGGCTAACGGATGTTTCTCGAAGTCTGGTAAACAAACAAGGGCGTAGGGATGAGGTGTGGCTGGCACCGGGACGCTTGGACCCCAGCCGTGCTCTTTCGGGTACGTTGGTTCTAGTGTGTTCGGCGTCCATCTTTTCCTTTTTGTCACTCACACTTCTAGTTCAGAAGCAAAAGTTCATTTCACAAGTATTCACAGAGGATCTCCAAACTCTTTTTAGGTCCTCCTCAAGGTCTCCCGCAGGAGCAGCTCCTTTGAGAAAGGAAGAAACAGGCTTGACATGAGTGACACTTCCACTAGGTAGCTCACTGAGTCAGCGGTGACGGCAATGGGGACATTGAGGACACACAGGCTCAAACTCCTTATCCTCCTCTTATTTCCCAGGGGAGGGACCTACAGGGTAAGGCCACCTTGGGACACACTCCATCGTGGAAGGGAGAATTGGTAGACAAGAGCAGCATTGGTGTAGGAGAGTGGAAAGAAAGAGGTAATCATGGAAGGCTTCCTGCAAGAAGTGGTGCCAAGATTCACTTCAGGGAGGAGAGGGGCAGTTGGTACCACACAGTTGTCTTGTTATCATAACCCCAAACCAGGTATCTGGGAGGACTTTCAATCATGTCACAAAGGACATTGTATGCAGTGGGCAGTGGGGAGGTGATCTTTTCCCCAGCTTGTACATAGTGGGATGTTCCTTCTCCAGGGGAAGGTAGCAAGCCAGGATATATCCCTCCCACAGCTGCATAGCAGGCTGGATTCAGATCTCCAAGTGGCAAGTTAGAAGTCCTAGGTGCACAAGAGCCCGGTCTATATATTGACCTCAGGCTGCAGCCCCACTGTTCTGGGGCAAGAGGAGTGGGGGGGAGATGGGGATTTTCCTTGTGCCATGTTTCCAGGGGACTGGTCATGATAAGCCCCAGAACACATCCGCACAACTTTACCCCAGAATCCCAAGATAGTCTCCGCCACCGTCATCATGACACATTATGAGGCACAGATGAAGGCACTGAGTAGTGATGAATGAGGACAGTAGTTCTGGAACCTAGAAGCCATTATGGCCCACACACATGCCCCTTGCCCCATCTGTCCATCTGTCCATCTGTACGTCCATTCAGTGATTCAGGCCGGTGGGAAACAGACAAAGGCCCAGAGCAGGAGAATTCCAGCTGTTTCTGAGAGGCTCACGGATGGCCAGAGGGAGGGAAGGGGGCAGCAGTGAGACAGGGAGGGCAGTCACAGAAGTCACCGTGGGGCTCTCTGAGGGGCCGCGGGGTCACCCTGGCTATCAGGGAAGATCCCCCAGGCTTCCGTGTGGGTGATGGCGTGGAGGCTGCGGCTGCAGACAGGAAGTCACCCACAGAGGGAGGAAAAGGCCAAACCGAGCCTGTGGCACTGAACGTTGTTACAACAGCTGCTATTATTATTATTTATTAAAGTGGTGCATTGTTATTTATTAAGAAGGTGGCCCTGGGCTACGGGCGCAATGGGAGAGTGTCATATAACACTAATTTTATCAACAAGACGGAAGTGCAGGAAGGTGCTTTGCCCGAGGTCACAGGGTGAGTGTGAAAAATCTGCAGAGGGCGCCCAGGCCTCCGCTCCCTCCCCAGGACTGCTGAGATCTCCAGCCCTGGTGTTTGCTTCTCCCTCCCCTCGCCCGCCAGCCCTCCACCCACATCAGGGCAGCTCCTGACAGAGGCCCAGACACGGGGGTTGCCAGGTCCCAGGCCCACAGCCCCAGAGCTGTTGTCTCTCTCGATTCTAGCCGCAACCAGGTGCCTGGGTTTCATCTGGGAATCGCCAGAGGCCCAGCCGAGGGCAGTGCCCCCAGGAGAGCACAGAGCAGCTGAGTGAGGGGAACAGCCACTGTGAGGAGGGAACAGAGGACTGTGGCTTCTAGAAGGTTCAGTTCCCTCTGCCGGGGACACTTTCCCACCGCACCCACACAGGCACGTAACACCACAGCTATGCACACTAGTGGACCCTTCTGTCGGCACCTGCTTCCCTCCTGCCTATACTTTCCCTCCCTGCTCGAAGTTCACTCACTCATTCCGCTGACCGATCTCCTGTTATTTGCTCCCATCCTTGTCACTCCCCAAGTTCATCCAGTTGAGAAGAAATGCTTCGTTATTAATTAACTCAAATGTCTTGTGGTGCGCACACATTTCCAGAACATCGGCCCCATGAACGCAGATGCTGAGGCTCGCGCAGTGCCTCATTCCCTGGGAGTCAGGAGCCTGAGCTTGGCCCTGGTACACAGGTGCTGCCATGAACTCTCCTTGTTACCCCTCTCCTGGTCCTCCGGGCTTGGGTGGGATCATTGCCAAACCTTGGACGCCATGCTGTGGTCACGTCACTGCTTTCTGAGCCTGGCGCACTGGGATTCCTCTCCCGTGGATTCTCTGTCCTCCTGGATGAAACTACCAGCGACTGTCCCACTGGCATGGGTTCCCTCACACTGAATATCTGGGAAAGAGCCCTCATGTATCAGGTGCTGCCTATTCATTGAAGAAAATGCCATTGTACCCAAGACGAACTAAATTTGCCAAGTCGTCAGATGGCTGCCTTGGCTACAAGGGACCGTGGAGATATCCAATCCGGGGATGGTACACATGGCAGGCCCTGCTGTTTTCCTGCCCAATATCCAGTTTTCACTTCTCTACTCAACAGAATCCTAATTCTTCTGAGGGGTAAAAGTGGATCCAGTCAAAACGCTGACTTTTCCAAACTCCCTTTCAGCAAGGTGTCACCATGCCATGCAATTCTGGTCAATGAGATGTAAACAGAAATCTGTTAGGAATTTCTGGGATATGTCTTGCTTTCCAGATACAAGTATATTCCCTCTCCCCCCTTCTCCTTTCTTCGTTTTCTTCTTGCTTAGAAAATGGGGTGGGAGGCTGAGGTGGAGCCGCCATCTTGCATTGAGCTATGGGGATAAGAAGAACAATCACGGTACTTTTGAGAAAGGTTCCCAGCCATCCACACATGTGCCCAAGGCAGACATCACCAATTGATCATAGCATTCTCTCCTAAGGAGCCTAGACACAGCCACCCCAGAATCTCGTCCAGCCCAGAGCTGCACTTTGTGTGAAATCCATGAGTCATATCCGATCTAAGCCAAACTTTCCCTTGACCCATCTTATGGAATAATAATGAGCCTCAAGAGGAAAAAAGAGAGCTTCTGAAGCCATGAATTAGTGTCATGGCCAGAGCTGGGAGCCAGTTCTCTAACGCCTGATAGCCTAATGCAGGGGGAGGAATATGAGCTTGGGGGCTGGAAAGCCCACAGTTCTTGTGCTGACCATACCTCTGGAGGCCATCAGAAACATCACCTTCCCTCCCTGAGTCTTAGTTTTCTTACCTGTGACGTGGAGTTACCACGGAGAACCTCACAGGAGGGTTGTGAACACCAGGTCTGTGAACAGGAGCGGGAGGTCAGGGACATACAGTCCACCCTTGCGAGTTTCTTCTCTCTCCCCTCCCCTCCCTCCCACTCCGGTGCAATTCCACAGAGAGAACATGCCCCCAGATTAGGAATCATAACTAGGAAGACAAGGGGAGAGACTGGTCAGATTTTCTCAAAATGAAGGATGTTTGCTCCCAACCTGCCACCCCCGTGTATGAATTTGTGGCTTTGCCAAAAGCCGGAACGAGCTAATTCCCACTCAGCTGGGCAGCAGGCTCCCTGCCTCGGGAGGTCCTAGTGGCAAAAGCTGGGGTGTGAAAAGTGATTAGGAGAGACATAGCTCTGCTCTGTTGCTCTTGCTTTTCTTCTGACCAACCCATGCTCCAGAGTGATTACAAAGGTGGGTAGCTGTATGGAAAAAAAAAAAAAAAAGTGGTTAAATCCCCAGTATCATTTTCCGAAAGATTTTTAACTCCTATGCAGTTTAAACTTACTAGGTACAAAGTTAAAAGCTTGCATGTTTTTAAATTAAATTAAATTAAATTAAATTAAATTAAATTAAATTAATTATTTATTTGGCAAAGAAAGCTCATCAGCCGTGATCTGTTGGGAATCAGGGGCATCTGGCTGTATCGGAGCTAGATGCCCTTACGTGTGGGCCTTGAGCCCTTCTCAGTGTTCTTCTCCACAAGGGGGACGATGACCGCAGCTACCGCTTATTAAGCACTTGCTGTATACCTGGGACTATGCTAAACACTTAACATATCTAGTTTCTTTTAACCCACTTTCCCCCCACCAACAGCCTCATTAGGGAGGAAGCGTTACTACCCATTTTTCCAACTGACAAAAGAGGTCAATTAACTTCCACAAGTCAGCCCAGCTAGCTGGTGACTGAGCCTGAGTGGGGAGTCGAGTCTCCGCCCCAGGCATTCTGTGATGACAGGGGTTTTAGGATCCAGGGCGCTAGTGTGGGTAGGTGCCTGGCACATAGTCGGAGCCCAGAAAACATCGGTTCTTCTTGAAAGTCGGGTTTCATGTATGAAACCCGTAGCATGAATGCATCAAAGGGAGCTCTGCTGCTGATCTGACTGACAGCTCCCCCACACACCTTTGCTAGGTTGTGCAGAAAGCGAGGGAAGGTCCTCGCAGGCCTAGGCCAGAAACTCCTGAAAAGTTCAGCCCTCGGGCAAAACCAGCTCCAAGGTGCCTTGAAAAATGCTAATGGAAGCTCTACAGGGCCTCAGCTTGGATTCAGTTTCTACCCACAGGCACAGGCTCAAAGGACATCCATACAAAGGAAGGAGAATGAGATGGGAACATGATATATTTGTCGATGCATTGTCAGAAAGAAAATGCAGGGTGACAGCATCTGTGCGTGAGGGAGGCAGGGGCGGAAGAGAAGGAGCCCAGGTGTCCCACACAGATCAGATCAGCGCTGCACGTGACACTCTGCACTTACTTGGTGACCTCGGGCGAGTTACTTAACCTCTCTGGTCCTCAGTTTTCAGATCAGGAGATTGAGGAATAGTGATAATGCCTCCATCATCAGATTGGGTATTCGCCCAGAACGCACTGGAATGGGCCTCTGGCCAGCATCCATTCTGAATGCTCAGTTCATAACCCCCACGAGTTAGTATTCTTACTCTGACTCTGGATCCCAGAGTTGTTTGGGGGCAGAGCTCTTGACTCAGTGCTCGGCATGTCGTGAGCAATAAATGTGACCTCCGCCCCCCAGCTGGCTCCATCAGCAATATTAGTTCCAGCTGTCTTTCTTGTTGATGGCCCATCGACCACAGGTGACCAAATCCTGCCTGGATAACCATTGTTCATTGTGCCAGGAGATGCTCTCCCAGCCAGCCAGGAGGATCTGGGGCCTTGTCAGAGACCTCACAATTAGTCTGTCTCCTGGAAGACGCGTTCTGCTATGGTCCCAGGGGGGGAATTTGAAAACCAACCCTGCGGGTTTCAATCTGAAAAGCATTAATGCTATAAAGTAGTTCAATTCTAACGAAGGAGAGCGATAAAGCTGTGAGTCCCCAGCAGATGTGGGGACGGGGAATTGCCGTCTCCATGGGTTTGATTACAGAGAATTGGTTCCTGTTCAAGAGGCAGCTGGTTACGAGGATGAGAGGCAGATTTACAACCTGGGAAGTGTGGTGGGGCCTGGGAAGAGAAATTAGCATCGTCAAACAGTAGTAGGAGCTGGCATGGAGAGAGCTTCTACTACATGCCCAGAATGATGGTGGGGCCTTATCAAGGAGTCGCGGTAATAACCAGGCAGGACAAGAACCAAGGCTCATATATGGAACTCTGCTTTGTGCCGGCCACGGTGTAGGTGCTTTACAAATGGATTCTCCCGGCTGATTTTTATACTGACTTTGGGAAGCCAGCTTTCATACTACAGAGGAAGACCCTGGGGCCCAGGGAATTGAACAGTGACTCTGCAGGGCTGGGGTTGGAGCTCCAGTCTGCCAATGCCAAAAGATTGCTCTGAAGAAATGGACAAAGAGCTTTTATCAAAACTAGATTAGTAGGAAAAGAAAAAATGGTTAAGCTCAGGGATTGGGCATCTTGTCTTGGCTTCCAGAAGCCCACCAAAGGACCGGGTGAAAGAAACAAGGACCCAAGTGGCTGGCCACATATGGAATCTTTTAGAGTCTAAGCCAATCAGCCCTCTTATCCGATCAGCTCTTACCTATGGTCTCAGGACTTTCAGGGTCCTCAGTGGTCACCCCTCCAACCTCATTATCTGACAGATGAGGAAACTGAGGCCCAGAAGGGAAGAGTGACTTGTCAAAGGACCACAAAGGAAATTAGTGGCAGGTGTAGGGCCACAATGGCTTTCTGTCCCTGGGATGGCACTCTTTCTACCTAAAACCTCCTCCCACCCACCTCTTAACCCACCAGTTCTCATTCAACTCACAGAACAAAGAGATCACACCTGATTCCACCATTTTGATAGTAGGTCATCTCTTGTTCCCGACTCAAGGTTCTTTAACAAGGAAAGAGCCATAAATTCTCCATGTCTCTCTGGATAGATGGTGGAGCATGAGTCCCAGGAACTCTATACCAATGTCCACGTCTGCAGTGAGGGTCCATGAATAACAGCATTCAGGCCTCAGAAAGGAAGAACCCATGTAAGACACTATCATTCATCTCTGGGTCCCAGGTGCCCACTATGGGGCCCGGGACAGTAAGACTCGATACACGTGGTTCAGTAGACGTGAACTTCAGCTCAACAGACCTCTCCAGCTTGGGCTCCATTTCTATGCTCATTCGTGGGTTCGGAGAAAAAGGAATTGTGGATTCAGAGGAAAAGAAGCAAAAGTAAATTTGCGATGTAATTATTCTAAGTATTTTGCATTGAAGCTCGGTGATTCTAGATCACTTAGACAATGGGAAGCCGTCTGCCTTGTGTTTAGATTAAATTGTTAAAGTCACTTTTTAATAATGTTTATGTAACTTTTTACAAAAAGGAGTGCCTTTAGCTATGCTCCCACTTCTAAGGGAATCTATACAGGTGTTATGCTGTTTGGGTTAATTAGGACTAAATCAATGAAGTTGCAGTCAACGGGTTAATTATCTCAAGATTGGTGAATAAAATTCACCACCTATGGCAAACAAAGCTTACAGCCTCAAGTAAACTAACTCGGTTTTCAGAACAAATATTTTAATAAACGTAGCGTCTTCAAATAAGTATTAATAGTCTCAAGGTTACAAGTCAGTTGGCCTTAGAACTCTTAAAATAAAGTTTTTAATAAGACGGGAATACTTTGTTCTTTTGTAGTATATAGGCTTAGAAACTATAAGACAGGATAAAAACTGAACAGAAATGGAACTTAGTTTTTTGGAAACCGGCGTGTAGATATCTTCAAACCTTCTGTCTTATGTATTTATACGTGCATTAATTGATTCAAGGGTGCCTTGTATTCTAAAGGCTATGTCAATAGCGTCTTAAAGTTTCTTGGGTTCCCTGCTCAAAAATTAAGTGTGGCATCTGGTTTTGACGTTTCTCTTAATCCAAGTTGATTCAAATCGTGTTGGGGCTTTTTTATATTTGCATATATTAGCTTATCTGTATATATGTGTGTGTGTATGGATGAAATCTGCCAAACCATGCACCCACGAACAGGTGAGTGGGTTTTCTCCGAAATCAAAAGGGGTGTTCGAAGTGCTTTGGATTGAAACGTGGACTCTACAACATGCAGGAGATATCCATCTGAAGGCCCGGAAGAGGTCACAAGGAATGGCTGGAACTGAAGTTCACCGGGGGTGAAATGGGAGTGACCACTGGGGAGGCCATGCCTTGCACAGGAAGACACCCAGAAAACACAGACAGGGCTTTGGAATGTCCGCCTCAAATCCGAAATCACCGGGCAGGTGCTCTGATTACACGCACCGACTCACGCTCACGCTGCTCCTGGGATAGACAACTCCGCGTAGCCTGCTCCAGGCCAAATAGCAGCGGGGTTGGTTTCATTTAATGATGCGTCACAATCATCATAAGCAAAGCCAGCTAGGCCTCCATGCATTTATGTGTCCTTGCCAATGCCTGTATCTCAATGTGATCAGAGTTTATAAGCATCAGAACCAACTGATAAAGAAGGGAAGACAAGGGGTCCTCCTGGGAAGGCGTGGACGTTTGTGTTGAGGCCCAGGAATGAGCCAACAACAGCTCTTTTCACCAGGGATCAAATTGGAAACACAGGGCTTAACCCTCAAGAGATGGCCTCATTCCAATAATGGTTATTTTTCTTTAGATTTGGCTGAGAACAACGCCCTCCCCCAAGGTACGAGCTAAGCCAGAGTGGAAAATACTTGCACATTTCTGAGCACAGCGCTCCACTGCCCATGCAGGACACGCACAGGAGGCCACCGGCAGTGAGCTCAACACTTAGCGCTGTACCCTGGCAAAGGGATAAAGGCTGGAGCTTGGAAGCTGGCGGAGATCTCTTGGAAGTGTGCTGTCTCTGTGCTGTGCAGCACTAGCTAGGACCACTGCCTATCAGGAAGCTCTCCTGAAGGGTCCTGCCCAGAGCGTGGCCTGGGGGAGCAAGGAGACCCTCCCCAGCAGCTCCTCTGGGGAAAGAGTCATGGCCGGGGGCACCCACAGGAGATCTCACGGGGAGTGCATCACCCACACCGAAGAGCCACGCAGTGCCGTGAAGCCCATGCAGGGGGCCCCCAGAGACCTCCCAAATGTGCCTGAAGAAAAGTGCTGTTTTGGAATAGCGTCTGACCCCATCTTACCCCAAAACCACATCACGGCAGTAGAAACAAGTCAAGTAGAAACATCCATGCCCTCAGTCTGTTCTCCAAAAAGCTGTTCTCTTTCTGGAAGGATCAGGAATCATGGGAGGGGAAGGGGGGGTGGTGGAAAAAGAAAACAACCCAACCACCCAACCACGCTGGCCTTTCCCACTCCAAGCTTCCAAGGAGACTAGCAAGACACTTAAGTTGTAAGTTTTAAGAATTGCAAGAGACAGGACATTTTATCGCTGAAACCCGACTATTTTGGGACTAGCAGTGACCAAAGGACTTTTCATTTCCTGAAAGTGACAAGAAATTGAGGGACCTGCCTGAGATACCATCTTTGGGTGGGGAGACAGGGTTGATAAAGTAGATTTGTCAGACAGTCCTGAGAGGAAAAAAATGGGAGTTGTTTTTACAATTGCACGCTATCAAGTTCCTCTGTCAACGTCGTGGTTATTTCCGTCTGCTGCTCTTTCTCCTCCAGAGAGCAGGTAGGGTGCGGGGTGAGGGGGGCTAACACTGGTGCAGGTTGATAACTATTTGATAGGCAGGCAATTTTATAGGTTTGGCGTCAGAAGATGGCAAGGCTGATGGCCCACAAGCAGAAGGGAGAAGGGGAAGGTCAGAAGCAATAGAGGAAAAAGAGAAGAGGACCAGTCAGACAGGGGCACGTACTGACGGGAACGATGGGCTTGGATCCATCATGGGCACCGCTGAGAAGCCTAGGACGCAGCCTGCTCCGGGACAGTTCATTCTGTAAGGAGGGACTCCAACTAGCAAGGGCTAGGGAATGGGGAGGGGAGCAGTCCTCAGGAGGGATGTGATGCAGAAGAAATCACCCAGCACAAAAAGAGAAGCAATGACCTGGGAGCTCCCATTCAGAAGAATGGGAAAGAATAACTGGGAACTGGTGAATAATAATGCAGTCTGTCCCAGTGCCTGGGGAGAAGGGAGAAGGCCCTTCTGACATGGGACCAGAGGACGTCCTTGGACTTAGAGAAGGAGGACTGAATGACCTCAGTGCCAGGGTGGCAGCTACCATCCCAAGCCAGCTGCTCACCAAGCCAGCCTGAATTAAATGCATGCATGGACCGAGGGCTGTGCTCTTCCCCATTCAGCCCTTATTCTTTCATCCTACAGATGTTTATTAAACACTTACTGTTTACTCAGCCATCAGAAAGAATGATTACTCAACATTTGCAGCAACATGGACGGGACTGGAGGAGATTATGCTAAGTGAAATAAGTCAAGCAGAGAAAGACAATTATCATATGGTTTCACTCATTTATGGAACATAAGAAATAGGAAGATTGGTAGGAGAAGGAAGGGAAGAATGAAGAGGGGTAAACAGAAGGGGGAATGAACCATAAGAGACTGTGGACTCTGGGAAACAAACTGAGGGCTTCAGAGGGGAGGGGGGGTGGGAGGATGGGCTAGCCCGGTGATGGGTATTAAGGAGGGCACGTATTGCATGGAGCACTGGGTGTTATATGCAAATAATGAATCATGGAACACTACATCAAAAACTAAGGATATACTGTATGGTGACTAACATAAGAAAAATTATTTAAAAAATCATTTAAATGTTCTATAATCTTGTATTTCCAATAAGAGAGATTAAAAACACACACATGTGTCTTTACTTCACTATAAATTACAATAAATGACTTTACCACTTCAAAAAATAAAAAAATAAACAGTGTGCGCCGGTGTGATGCCAAACCCCAGAGAGAGGAGGATCGACAGGACATGTGACCCCTGACTTCCCAGGAGTCCTAGTCATGGAGACGGGTTCCCCGACTTCTCCTCACAGATGAACTGAAATCCGGGTCAGCGTGGTTGAGGGGAAAGAGCCCTGGACTTGGAGTCAGAACACGTGACTCTGGTTCTAACAAGTGCGTAACCCTGGTCAAGTTTATTCCTCCCAGAAGGCTTCCCTTTCTGTATCTTACTCGGGTCTCACCATTGCAAAGGACTAGCTTTGCAGAGAAAGAAGCTGGAAGGACAGAAGGCTCTCTATCTGATGGACGCCAGGGCCCCACAGGGTCTGGAAATCTTGGACTGAGCTTCCGAGAGCCATTGCTACTGTCACTCACCCTGCTTCTCTACTCATCTTACAGCCTTCTCTGCTCTCTGATAAGCCTTCCCTGTTTCAGACCCAACCACGCCTGCCCCAAACAGGGCCCTACCAGGCCTCCTCCGCTCAAACATGCCATCCCGACCCGCAGTGGCTCCAGCTGCCAAGTCCCGAGGAGGGAGAATGCGATTGGCCTGCGCTGAGCCATGTATCCACGGCTGGTCCAATCAGCTGTGGCCGGGGGCGGGGTCGGCCACGCGTCCTTTCGGTGAGGACTAAGCTAGTGGACTTTCTGGAAGTGGGTGCAGACAGTCTCTAAAAAGCGAGCCTGAGCAGAGAGGCAGTGGGCATTGTGGCTTCACGGAGCAGCTGTAAAATGACTATCATGGGATTATCATACCCTTGCGTTCAGTGGTACTTCCGTAGGGTCTCCGTTGAGCCCCAAACATCAGGTAAAGCAAACTCGTTAAAGTGATTTCTGTGCACCGCCTCCGCCAAAAAGGACTACCGTAGACTCCAAGACCAGCCCGTTAACCAGAGATCTTAGGAGGAACATCCTCTTGTTCAAGCTCATACATGCATTTGACTTCGGAGTTCTGTTGCAAAGTCAGGTCCTGGCGCCAGGCTCACTCACATTTGGGAGACTCGAGCATGAAAGCAAATGGAGGCCTGTAGGTCATAAGTCTAAATGTCCAAGGGGCAAAAATCAAGTCCTTCCCCATGTAAATAAAATATGTTCTCTCCTCTTACCTTGAACAATATATCTTTATAAATACCTATCTATATCTATCTTTCTAGATATAGATATATCTAGATATATATAAAATTAGAGATATATAAATATAAAATATATACACTTAAAATTTTATATCTAAAATATATTTATATACAAAATCTTGCTACAATATATATGCATATATATGGTATGTGTGTATGTATGTGTATATGTATATATATATGTAACTCTATAGGCACGCACATCTTGCTTTATATTTTGTTGTATATTTGTATATTATATACAAATTGTATATTTGTATATTATATACACAATCTGGTTGTGGTTTGTATATGACTGAAAGTCAGCAAAATATCAAAGACAACTGAATTCAATTTTATTGCACATGTGTGGGTGTTCCGGTGGTGATACAATGATGTTCAGATGAGTAATAAAAGCATACATTATTTATAAATATTATACGTTTATCACATAGAATTTATTTTTCCTGCGTTCATTTCAGCGAAAGCACTAATTGTGTTGTAAGAGTCAATATTTTCACATAAGATGTGTTTTATTGGCAGTCATATCAAATCAGACTTCTCTTGAGTGTTTGTAATTCTTACTTTTTTATTATCATTATTAATTCCAATTTGGACTAACGGCTCTGCTGAGACAGTAGCAACTGGGATTGTCCATAAAAATATTAATTAAAATAATTCTTAGTTTCTAGGATGTCTGCATGGCTCAGTCGGTTGAGCATCCGACTCTTGATTTCTGCTCAGGTCGTGACTTCAGCATCCTGGGATGAAGCCCCAGGTCAGGCTCTGCGCTGGGCGCGGAGCTTCCTTGAGATTCTTTCCCTCTCCCTCTGCCCCTCCCCCCACTCACGTACAATCTCTCTCTAATAAATAAATAAATCTTAAAAAAAACACTTAGTTTCAAAAAAAGACTGAATTTTACATAGCATGTTCAAACACTGCAAAGGGGTACCTATGATAAATCATTGTCTCAAAATTACTATTAAATATGTAAATGACATCAAAAATTACTCTTTGTGGTGGTAAATAGTATGTGTCGACTTGACTGGGCTAAGCGATGCCCAGAGAGCTGGTAAACATGACTTCTGGGTGTGACTGTGTTCTGGAAGAGATCGGCAGTTCGATCAGTAAACTGAATAAAGAAAGCGGCCCTCGCTGATGCATTGCCCAACCTGCTGTGGGGTTGAAGAGAGCAAAAGGGCAGAGGAGGGGTGAATTCGCTCTCTTTGCTTGAGCCGGAACATCCCTCTTTCCCTGTCTCGGACACCAGCACCAGCCTTCCTGATTCTCCTTCTTGTGGACAGCAGACCCCGGGGACCTCTCGGTCTCCACAGTTGCACGAGCCAATCCCTGTAATAAATCTCCTCTTATATAAACCCCTTATGTCCTGCTGGTTCTGTTTTGAACCCTAACATGCTAAGACTTACATCACGATTTTCACTGGCTCCTGTTTATAATATACACACACAGACACACTCAACACAGACATGTTAGAATAAAATTTAAGGATAAGCTTATTTATTTTCGCGACATGATCTTCAGCCCCCTCAATTATGTCTGTGATTTTGTAAATTCCGCACTAACTCATGAGTTCTGCCAGAACAACACATTGCAACAAAAGAAGCTAGAACTTGGACCTTCTCTTTAAGCGGGAATCAATTGCTGCCATACGGTCTAAGAAGAGGGATTTGAAAAGTTAATGAATTTATTTTTGTTTACCACGGGCTTCTGCAGCTCATACCCTCCCCCACCCTGCAGCGCACTGTCTCTTTCTAAGGCTGGGCAGCCACACAGCTGCCTTTGGTTTGGAGGACTCGGGGCAGGAGATGGAGAGGAGAATTTCCCAGGACCCGACACTCTCCATCACGAAATAGATGTTAAGGGTTACAGATAGTCCTGTATAGACGCTGATCAGTGGATCTTGAGGGCAGGATGCCCAGGAGCATTTTGATGCATTTATTTTGAGTTTTCCGTTGTATGTGTGGCCCTCTAAAACTGTGAGGTCCAGGGCAAGGGGCCTAAGAATGGTATTTGTTGGGGGACAGGGGAAAGCTATGGGGTCTACTACCCTCCTGTTTGGGTTTAAACAGAAAGAAGGAGCTCTCCTCCCATCAAGTTCCTGTGCCCCCCACTCCGTGATCACCACAGCCACCATGTGCAAAAGGCAGGGGGACAGGATGCTAATGCCCAGTCCCGGGAGGGAAGCTGCTGCCACTTGTCCAGGTGGGGGGACTAGAGAGGGACAGGAGAAGGCCCCAAGGAGGAAAGTGTCTTCTCTTTGCTGTTAGCATAAGGACAAGAGTATAGCTGCAGAAAATGAATCCACCACAATCTCATTCCTGGTTCTCCTTGTCTCCAAGGAAGGACAAGGCAGGGTGGGAGGATCCAGGGTCACCGCAAGAATCCTGCAGCAACTCCCTCCTGGAGCTTGAGCATGGTGCCTCCTGGAGCCCCGCCCCACAGTCTGCATCCTGTCCCTCCAGCAGGGGCGCGGCCTCTCCGAGGCTTCTCTTAAACAGAAATTGGGTTTTGGAGAATTGTGGATTTCACAGGGTGTCGCTGGGAGACTGAGTGCTTTAGTCAGTCATGCAGCACCCTTTCTCGAGTGATAAGATTTGCCCAACTGTGCTTGGTTTGGGTTATCTTGAAAGGAAAATTCGTCTCAGCCCTCAGGGAAGTTGCGGGAGAATGGGAGTGGGGGGGGGCAGTCAGGGGATGAAGAAATGCTGGCTGAGGTGATGTGCGGGAAGGTGTGTGAGAACGGAGAGGCCAAGTGGGGAGGGGGTGGGCGGTATGAGCAGAGACACCTGCTCCAGTCCTATTTCACACCTGTGTGAATGGTCAGACCAGCCCTTGGGCAGCTCTGCTTCCTAGTCCCCTTTTAATGGAAAATCCTATCGCAATAGTCTGCCTGTCAGCATGGTCTGAACACACTTGGCCAATGGACAAGACATAGCCTTCAAGCAGACCAATGGGATGAGTGGCACAAGCCTTCAGTAGGCCTCCCCCTGACCAGGAGCCATCAGCGGCTCTCCAGGCACTTCCAGTTGGTGAGTGCTGCCCGGGTCAGAACTCAGCTCTCAGACAGCTGCTGACACATACAGCTGTGGGACTTTAGGCACCAGTCCCTCAGATGATGAGCATACCCCCAGCTATTTCTGTGGGATTGTCTGACGAATGCCCCTTCTAACTAGAGAGTGGTTGGGCTTGCAGCTTTATGGTGAAAAGCGTGGAGATAAGTCCCCACGCATAGACTAGGGAGGGGATCTGCGTCTGATACCAGAGCTCAAAGTCCTCTTTGGACAGCCAGAGCCAAAATGGCCCCCCCACCCCACCGCCCTACCAAGTGCACAAGAATGAACTCCCCACACAAGAGCAGGGGCTTTTGCTCCTGCAGTTGGACCCAGGAGAGGTTTCTGAACACCCACCCCGGCTGGGAAGGGCACCCTTTGCCCTGGCCAGCAGGGACTCTTCGGGCGAGGAAAGTGACCAGATCAAATTTGTGAACTACACCAAGGTGACCATCCAAAGACACACCCGGAACGACAGGCAGAAACGGTGGAGGACCCTGCATCAGTCCCCTGTTGCCACTATGACAAATGCCCCCGACCGAGTGGCTCAATCCAGCACGAGTATTGCAGCTCTGGAGGTCGGAGGTCTGGAATGGGTTTCGCTGGGCTGAAAGCACGGTGAAACCAAGGGCCGTGCTCCCTCCAGAGGTCTTGGGGAGAATGTGTTCCCGGCCTTTTCCAGCTCCTGGTGGTGGCCAGCATCCCTTGGCTTGTGCTCACATCACCGCAATCCCTTCTTTTCATTGCTTTCTCTCTTGTAGTCAAAGCTCCCTGTGCCGCCGTCTTCCTCTTTATGACATTGGGCCCACCTGTATCACCGGAATAATCCTCTCATCTCTAAAATCCTTAATCAAACCCCATCTGCAAAGTCCTTTTCATCATGGAAGGTAACATTCACAGATTTCAGGGATTAGGACCAAAGTCTTTAGGGGCCATTATTCAGCCTACCACAAATACTCAGTCTGCTCTTGATCTGATCATTCATGTTTGAGCACACGCTCTGCCTTAGCCACTGGACTTGTTCTGATACAGAATGCCAACAATTAGATACGGGGCCCACCTTTCCAGGGCTTGCATTCTAGCTGGGGAGACACATGGGGACACAGTCAGCTGCCCCCAAGAGCTCCTCAGGAGCGCAGGGGCTGGGCGGTGACCTCCGAGGGAATGTGGTGACCAGGCGTGGCCCGTTTCTACCTAGGTGACATTGGGACATGTCTGTGACTTTACGGAGGTGTCCAGATCTCAGCTGCTGGGTACCTTTACCTGGTGAATTTACACAGGAAAGAACCCCTTCTCTCCATACCTGACACTCCGCATGGTCCCAGATGTTTTAGGGGCAGAATCCGAGAATGATCTGGGAAGAATGGATGCTGGAGGATGAGAGGAAGAGGGGAAGGGTGGGCAGGAGGAGATCCACACAAGCTGTGTAAGAAAAAACAGGGATAGATAGAACAGAGGAGGAAAAGCAGGAGGGCTGGATTCGAGGAAGAGAGTGAGTCCCTCCTCCCCGCCCCCCTTCTCGTGCCTTGTTTGTTTGATTAATAGATTTTTTTTTTGTAGAGCGCCTTTAAGTTTACAGAAAAGTTCAGCAGAAAGTACAGAGAGTCCCCATGTACCTGGCCTCTTGCATTTGTCCACTGACCATCTCTCTGTGGACACAGTCTGTCCCAGAAGTGGCTACAAGGCAGTATATTTATTCCATGCTGGTGCACTCCGTCTACCACTCTTTCAGCTGCTGGAATGGTTTTCCATTTGGACTCGCTCGAAGTCATTCTGTACAGGAACAGGGGAAACTAGAATCAAACAAAACCGGGAACCGAATCATGGATGAATGAATGAGTTAAAAACAGAAAAGATGAAGGGGAGATAAGGGCTGGAGAAATATTTGTGTTTATATACACTGGCATTTTAAGAAAAATCAGTGGATTTGGAATTAAAAACACTCATCCCGGCCAAAAACTGTGTCCTTGAGCAAGTTACGCTTTCAGACCTCAGATTCAGCCTCACTTTTAAAAAGGGAAAACGGACGGCTTGATTTCCAAAGGCTATTCTCTATCTTACTTTTTCAGAAATGGCAGCAGTTTCTGTTCCTTCTAGAAGGTGGCTGGCACCATTTAAAAAGAAACCAAAATATTTTGGTTTCCTTTTCCCATTTTCCCCCAGGCAATTCCTAGAGCTGCCACTAGATGGCGGAATGAGACCACGATGGTGCCGTGTCAAGACGGTTGCAGATTCCCTTGCAGCCCAGGCGGCAGCAAGCTAGCAAGCTACTTCCCGCAGGCGTCTGATTAATAATGGGGCTGTAATTATCTTTACACAATCCCGATTGCAGCCCTGTTGTAGCCTAGCTGTTAAATTAAACTGCACAAATAAATATGCCGGGCAACACTGCCTTCCCAGCGGTCCCCACCCCGGTGGCGTTCAAGCTCATTAGCATATCAAAACACAAGCTCAGCCCTCCTCCTTCCCTTCATTTTCATAACAAAAGGGGCTCCCTTTTATCTCCCAGCAAACCAATCTGTATTTAAATAGCTCTGTGAAGACTGATAACATTATTACTTTTTTTCCCCACGTCTAGCTCTGGGGATATCTCCAATCTGTTTTCTCTAGAAACTGGATGGATGGGTTTTATTAGGAAGATGAATCAACCCCACCCACCCCCTTCTAGCTGCCAGAAGCTTGTTGCTTGCTCAGTGCCGGTGGGGAGGAGAATGCCTATCCCAAAGACTCCAGAAATCATGCATTCCATTCTGCTGTGTTGCTAGACCAGTCAGAAAATGCCTCCTGTCACAGTGATCTTGGGTCAAAATGAAGCAAAAAATAATAAGAAGAAGAACAGAAACAAAGAGGACTCTGACGTCCAGTGGGCACACTCTATACAGGGGTTAGAGTTATCCACAGTATGACCCTGGGCACTAAGTCATCGTAGGAGTGGGGGGCCCCTAGAGACCATCTCACTCCTGGTTCCAGGGTCAGCTGAGCGCCTGTAATTTATTCTGCAAAATATCGTGCCTGTGAATACATCTGAATGTTTTGGAAGGGGTCCCATTTTCATCAGGCTTTTAAGCTGTAAGAACCAGCGTCTCTAGTCCTTGCAATCTGCTCGTTTAAGGATGATGAACCGGAGTCCGGGAGGGAGAAGGGGTTGCCGAGTGTCCCGGGGAGCCCTCTGCAGGGTGAGACAAGGACCCTCTGGGTCTTGTGACTCCACATCTGACTCCCTCTCCCTTGACTTCCTTGAGCGTCCGGAACCCTGCAGACGTGTACAGCACAACCTCATTCCCTCTTGGCACAGAACAGGTATTAGTAAGCAGGGGCTGAAAGGAGGGAGGGAATGAGTGGCAAGCTGGGCAGGGGAGCCTAGATCAAAGAGAGAGGCAGGTGCCCAAAGCCGGTCCCTAACTGAGGTGGGAGGGTTCATTAAGGCGGGGTGTGGCCTGAGGATGGAGACTCGTGCTCCCAAGGCTCGCCTTCAGGATAGCTCTCAAACTGGCAGCATTGGAGACATCCAGGAGCAGGCCTCTGGGCCCCAAATCCTGTACCTGCCAGTAGACCCCTATCTTCAGTCCACGCTTCTTTGGGATTGGCTCAGAAACCAGGGCAGCCTGAGCATACGTGGCTGGGGATGAGGATGGAGAAAGCAGGGCAGGGTTCACAGGGCAGTGACACTGAGCGCTGGCTTCCTGCCGTGGAGCAGGCACCGTGTTAGGCCCGGCATGCTGCCGTGGTCTCAAGTAGCCCCAGTCTGGGGAGGGGGACCATCGGCCTATTCAGTGGCAGCTTTGTGGCCCTGGAGATGAGGCGGGAAGCAGTAAGTGTGGTCCACACGGGCAAGGCCAGCTCCAGATCTGTGATGGGGGCTGCTGTCTGGGCCCCTCCAAAGGTTCACTTCAATAGGGGGACCCATGTTAGAGACTTCTAGGCCCACAGGGATGGAGAGCAGAGGCGGGGCTTAGCAAGTAAAAATGCCTCCCCCCCACATCTAAGGGCCGCCACTTGTGCCCTGTTCTGTCGTGCATCTTTGCGCTCTACAGGGAGAATGCTGCTTCTTCCTCCTCCCAGTAGAAGGAGTGGGCTGGACTAAGTGAGGATGAGGGGAAGGGAGAGTGCACCCGGAGGAGGAGAGGGGCCCTGTGTTCCTGGGGGCAGGGGTGTGAGGGGAGGAAGAGCCAGGGATGGGGAGCAGGGAAGAAAGGCATCCCCAGGAGGGAGAATCACCACCTTCCTGCTCACAGACTTGGAAAGGGAGCTTTCTCTCCTGCAGCCTTAACCCAGGTCTCTTTCGGGTCATCTAGCTATTTCCCCTTCCTGCTCACCTGCTCAGGAGACAAAGAAAGAGAAGCAGGAGAAAGGTGCGGGCTTCCTTTCTCCTCCCCTCCGGAGAGGGCATCCAAAGCCATAAGGGCTATTCCAGGGTCCCCTCTCAACCCTGGCCCCCTACACTGTGGCTGCCAGTGGCTTGTTTTTCTTGTGACAAGAGGGATGGAGGGGTGTCCCAATGGCCTCTGGGGACTGTTGTCACACGGAACTCCAGTTCCTTCCTGCTGGAACTCTTCGTTGGTTCATGCATTTATGCATTCCACACATATTAATTAAAAGTCTGTCATGAAAAAAAAAAGTCTATTGTGTACTTACACGAATCCCTTAAGAGGCACACGAAGGAAGAAAAGGACATAATGAAGCCTTACATTCGTCATCCTGGAGAGCGGAGCCCCAAGAAGATGGAGCTCACAAAGTGCAAGCCTGCTTCCGCTTCTCACGTGACCCAGAGGGTGGGAGCCGGAAGGGACCCCACGGTGGAGGCTCCACGGTCTTGTGTTATAGATGGAGATACAGAGATGAGGAGGGGCAGTGGTCTTGTCAACCCCTGCCCGCAGGCGAGTCAATGATTTTAGGTCCCAGCTGTTGTTTTGTTTTATTTTTTCCCTTTGATATCCGGAAGTTCTGCTTTAAAAGATGAACTCCTTTTCTTTATCAGGATCCTCTTCCTCTCACCAGCCCTGTGATGTAGGACATGTGCTGTGTTCCCTCTTCACGAGGCTCTGCCTGAGGACAAAGGGTCCCAGGAACTGCTCAGGGTGTGGGCCAGGTCCTCTGCACTGAAGGACGGGAGAAGCTAAAGGACAGGAGTTTGGGTCAGAGATCCAGAGCTCCAGACATGGTGGGAGGGGGGCAGTTTGAAGGGGAGAAGCTCAAGAGCACTCAGGGGAGATTACGGTGAGGCAGGCATGAGTCCATCAGAGCTAGGAGGACAATGGCTACAAGGGTGAGAGATGAGAGGAGCTCCCCAGGAGTCTGGCAGTCACAGAAGGGTAGGCTTTTCAGTGAGACTGAGGGAGTTCAAACCTAACTCCATTGCAGTCTGGCTGTGTGCACTCTGGCAAGTTGCTTAACCTTCCTGAGCCCCCTACTTTCTTATCTCTGAAATGAGAGTCAGAGTGGTACCTTCCCATAACAGTTGCTCAGGGTCACACGAGAACATGGAATCCTGGCTCATATTACACACTCAGGAAGCATTGTCTCCTTTCACCGACTTCCAGGTGCCGTGCAGACATGGGGATGATGTCAGAGGAAGGGGTTGAAGCGAGGTCCACCTGTCAGAGGCTGGCTTCAGGGACCACATGGGTGTGTCCTGAGGGGCTTGGCTCAGGCTCTGCCACTGTCTAGATCTGTGGCCTGAGAAGTCACTTCCTCCCTGGGTTTCACTTGAAGTGAGGGGTTGGCCCAAATGCTTCTTGGGACCTTTTCAAACCTCACATTCTGTGGGGTCCAAGGAGAGGAAAGTGGAAGTTGGGGAGAATCTGGGGGACAGGTGACACATCCTGACAGCAGCAGGGGGAAGCAAAGAGCAGCACGATCTTTGTTCCGTCCAGAAGGGAAGGGATCACGGCACGTGTGGACCAGGGAGCCTCAGGATCAGGCAAAGAGCAGCAAGATATTTCATTTCGAAAGATAGTTTTGCTGGCTATAAAAGATTCTCGATTGACTTTTTTCTCTTCCTTTCTGCTCTTTGAATATTTCTTTCATACCTTTCACAGTTTCGGCTGCTTGATTTTCTCCTTTCCTGTTTCTTTGAATGTCTTGTAATTTTGTGTTGGAAACCAGACATTTAAGGTAATAGATTGTAGCAATGCTGGATACTGATTCCCCTCTCCCCAGTCTGGGATGGTTTATTGTGGTTTTATTATTTATCATTTTGCCACTCAGCTTCCTATTTTAATGAATTCATTTTCCCTGCAGTGTGGGGCATTTTGTGACACTCTCTGAGGGCACTGCCGTGGGTACGTGCAAAGTCACCCCGAGAGTGACAGCAGTTTCAGCAGAGCTGTCTTTGCCTCCTCACCTGGTCTCTCTGCTAAGCTGTCTGGCATCATAACTAGCCTTTGGACTTCATTAATAACTGGCTGCTTCCTCTGTTGCTTCCAACAACATCCTGAGGTACAGAAATGGCTCAGGCCACCCCTTTACCCATCACACTATGAAAAACCCAAATTGCTCAGCAATCTGAGCCAGTCAAATTAGTGCCGAGGTAGTTTTTGAAGCTGGCCCCTAAGGTTTATTCTGAATCCAGGTGGACTCTCCTTAGCGGTCTCTTTCCCTAGTCCTCTTTGGGGAACTAATCAGCTTGTGGTTGGTCATGCTGCTCCTGATTAAGAGAAGTTATTCTTTTCGAGTGCACCTTCAGGCTTGAACTTCCCCCCACTGTTTCCAATAAAGTTAGTTTCTCCAAGGAGAGCTCCAGGTCCCTAATTACGGGCTGCCTCTCCCTCTGCCTCTGGGGAAATATCTCTGAGCCACTACTCTGGGCTCTGGGCAGAGCGGAAGCCTCTGTCATCTCGGCTTGCCTTTCCCAGTGTGAAATCTGTGCTAGGAGTGAGCTGGGGCTAGGGTAGTCAAACTGCTGCACCTGGGGTAGACCCTCCATGCTGTGCACGATGGCCGCACAGAGGGGGGAGTCCTGACCTCTCTGCGGCACACACCAGAAATTTTCCCTCTTCAGTTTGGAGTTGGAGGGGATGAGAAAGACTAGTGGCATGTCCCTCCCAATAAGGGGAGGGATGATACTCCTTGACTGGCAACTGAAGGGAGAGGGAGCCCCATCTTCTTAGTCATTCCCGACCAGAGTGGAGTTTCCATCAGGCTGAGCTGGGGAGGGGGAGCCAGGGATAGGGAGCAGTTTGTGACTCAGACTGTTTCTTACTGCGTTTGAACAGATCTTGAATAACTGCTCCTTCTTATGCTGTATGTGCCCTGGGGACAAATTTTCAGAGAATTTAGATAGTTGAGCTTTTTAAAATAGTTTTCAGCAGATTGGCTTATCTTGCAGGAAAGTGGGTCACAAAACCCCTCATGCTGCCATCCAGAAGTGGGAATCGCAAGTCCAGGATTCCTTCTAATGACGGGGTGAGGTTGGTACCTGGACCAGCCACAGAGATGAAGGAGGCGGGATGTGGGAGTACGGCTGGGAAGCACATGCCAGTAGCAGGAGATAAGCAAGTTAGTAGGATTTGCCAGTGGGAGCTGGAAAAATCTATGGAAGAGCATTATCATCAGAACGTTGCGAGGATATTGACACAGTGTTGTCTGGTGACAAAGGGGAGCTACCCTTGTGGTGAGCAGAGCATCACTACATCGTACACCTGAAAGTAATGTGACATTGTGTGTCAATTATACGTCAGTTTTTCTTTTTTTAAAGGTGATGTTAAAAAAAAGAAAAGTTGCCAGAAAATAGGAACAGCAGGCCTCAGTGAGGGCCCGGTCCAGAAAGCCGCAGGGTTGACCATGGGGCTTGCCAACCCATGCCGGGCAAGACAATCAATCCCAATGAACTCTAATAAGGCCAACAAGAGAGAGCTCAGTACCAGTGTGTGCTCACCTAACTGGGGGTCAAGAAATTCTGCTTTAACTCCTTCTGAGGATAAGTAGGAGTGATCCAGGCAGCCAAAACAAAGAAAGAAGAAAGGGCATTCCAGGTAGGGGGAGTCGCCTGTGCGTGAGGGACGCATGTGTGACCACGGTCCGTGGGAGGCTGCAGTCTGCCCTCACCTCTGGAGGGGACGGGAGGCCGGAGGCTATGCAAGTAGATGGTTCAAGTTCCATTCTTGCTTTCTTGTATCCAGATTGATCTGAACACCTACAACAACCTGGTCTGAAACTGGCCTTCACACTTTCCCTGCCCCTGCTCTACAAAGGACCGTATCCAGGCCCCACTTCTCCCAGAGTCCCGGTGATCTGCTGTCGACTGGATGCCCTCCATGTCCAGTCGGGCCTGACCATCTGATTACTGGCCCGTCCCCATGGTGGGGGTGACAGCCCTGACACTTTCCCTCAAACCACAAGCTCCAGCCAGCTTCCCCTTCCCCCTCCGTCACCCCAGGCCACCCAGCTAAGGATGCTTGGCTCAGCTCATCTCTGTCCAGTAGCTCCCACCCACTGGACACTGGCCAGGGATCTGAGAATGGTGGCCCCAGGGGCTGCCTGCAAATCATCGAGAGCCAGAGCTGCAGCCTGCCTGAGCCCGGGCAGTCTGGTGCCAGAGCTGGGCGTGCGGCAGTCGTGTCTGCCTAGAGCAGGAGAAAATTGCATTGTCTGTCACTGTCAGTGCTATCAATGGCAAACACAAACATTCTGGAAGCCAAGATGGATGATTCTGGCTACCAGCAGTGCCTGGAGATGCTGCTCAGTGCCTGCCCGGGGTCCCGGGGACTCTTCATTCCCCCAGCACTAGCTTTTCTGGTGTCTTCTCTCCATGTCCCCTCAAACTCTCTGCGGTGTTGAGTTTTGAATGCCATTCATGGAAATCGGCAGCTCTGCAGGGATGAGGCCCGAACGTAGCAGGCTCACACGTGTAAAACCCGTCAGCATCCAGCCTTCAGCCTCCTTCATCCGGTTTGATCTTCCTGTCAGCCCTGTGTGACAGGCGCGATGAATATTGATATTCCCATTTCACAAATGAGGAACATAGTGCCTGGGGACTGTCAGTGATGTGCTGCCATTAGGGAGGGACTGAAGAATCTAGGTATTCTGACTCCAAGGAGAAAATGCGTTCACCCACCAGCACCTCGTTGTCCTAAAGGGGGAGCCAGGATAAAGGAAATTTAGAGGTCCAGAGCCCGTGGGGGCAGACACTCTCTGTGTCTCTCCCCCATGCCCTTGACCTGCTGGGGACAGCTCTGTGCTCTCCCAAGATCTCCTGGGTCTGCCCGAGCAGGGACCCTGTCCCAGGGAGTGCGCACACGAAGGGCTGGCGGGCCGTGAGGGGACTCCAAATCCAGACAGCAAGGCTTCCTCTTCACAGTAACCCTGTTGAAGGGGCAGTCCCCATATTTTTCAGAGCAGCTAACAGAAGCTTGGAGAAATGGATTCAGTTAGCACATAGTCAGGCTGGAACACTTGTCGCAGACTGTCCAGGAAACAGTGGATGGCTTAATTAAGAGGCATTCTTGGAATGCCCCGTGTGAAATATCTCATCCTCTCTACACCCTGAGGGAGGAGGGAAGATCTGCTCCCAGCCCACTTTCCTCATCTGACTTCCAATGTCCTCGCTGTAACCACATTATATGTCACACAATTTGGGCTCCCTCTTCCTCAGACACCCCGTCACTGGGCACCCTGTCAAGAGGGTCAGGCACCATGTGAAAGCTAATGATTTGAGTAATCCGACAAAGGAGGGGGCTCTCTTCTGGGGTGGTGAGTTCCCACTCATTAATCATGTTTAAGGGACCAGATGAATAAAGCAGGGGTTCCTGCCTTGGATAGGAATATGGAGCAGGTGTTCTTCCAAGCAGAGACTAGAAGTAAGGTCTTCATGCAGCTGGTCTACATGTGGCCACAAAATGAAGCCCCTTCTTTTGGTTTTATAGGCCAATAATCTCAATTTCCTAGACTTCTGTTTTTATGTATGACTTGGTGGGATTACTAGTAACTTGAACCAGTGAGCTATTAAAGTTTACCAACAGCTTGGGTCAATGTTCTCTATTTTGTTCATCTCTCTCTCTCTCTCTCTCTCTCTTTTTTTTTTTTTTTTTTTTTTTTACTGAGTTTTTATGTTTCCCTTCTGGAAAGTTGCAAGGGGTAAGAGATGGGGGCCAAAGGGTCGTCTGCCACAACCAACTGGACTGCGGTCTAGAAAGTTTGCAAACACCCACTCAAAAGTTTCTTTCAACGGTAGCTTGGATTCTTATGCAATTTCAAACAAAGGATGCCTTCCCTGACCTGTATGGTGTGGACGTGGCATGCGGGTGTATGAGGCATCTACGTAGTAGGAACGGTTGCCATTTGCTGAGCAAACGCCATATTCTCTGTGCTGATAGAGCAGACGCCATATTCTCTTTGACACGTGGGCTTTCTCTTCATTCTCACTACGCAGTGAATGAGTCCCTCTTTACAGCCTTGTTTTAGATGTGAGGAGACAGGATCAGAGAAGGAAACCTGTAGCCTGACTTGGTTTATAAGTAGTAGTGGGCTCAACTGAGGTTGAAGCCAGATTAAAAGTTCTGAAAACCTCCCTGATGCATTGAGACGTAAAGAAGCACACCAAGCTCCCCCTGCCCAGCATATGCCATCCAGGAAAGATGGCGGTCCTACCAAGACATTGGAGTGGGGACGTGTGCATTTAGGCAGTCAGGGTGTGGTTTGCGGACATGGTCCTGAATGAAAGAAGACAAGCCAGAGACACGACGTGCCTGTGATAGCCAGGACTGTGACAAGGGGAAACAATCTGAAGGGATTGATTAAAATGTAAAATGAGCATGTCTTTATATCAGCAATCCTGCTGTTAGCAATTTACCTTGTAGGAACAAAACCTCTGTTTATAAGGGTAAACGTGCCGGGGTGTGTGTGTGTGTGTGTTTACAGCATTTTTGGTATCAACAAAAATTGGAAACAATTTCAAGTCTAGCAAAAGAGGAATAGATGAATAGATCATGTTGCATCAGACAACAGAACATTACGCACCATTCAAAGGACTGTGTTATAAAGGCCAAATTTATCAAATCCTGCACTTTAAATACATACAGTTTATTGGATCTCAGTTATAGTTCAATAAAGCTGTTTAAAAAAAGATCCTTTTAGATGCATGTGTGTGGACCAAAAAGATGCTCATATTATATGCCTTAATGGATAAAAGTGCGTTTCGGTATAAATTGTGTGATATAATTTCATTTTTGGCCTCAACAGTGGGAGAGCAATATTGAACACATACGCACATGTTCCTGTAAGTGCAGGGAAAGCGTGGAAGGTCATTCCCTAATGACCTTGATGAGAAAGCTATAATTGGCAGAAAAAAATGGGCAGACTATTAAATTGTTCTTTATACGGTTCTCTCTGATTTGACTTCTTACAAGCTTGTATTGCTTTTGCATTAAAAAAACTGTAAAGGCAAAACCGAACTAGAGTCAGTGAATCAGCACAGGAGCCTGGCCTGTCTACCGGGCTGATGAAAATCACTTGCTTCAGAGGAAACAGTAGCTGGGGGCTTCACCGGTCCCTTCAAGGCTGGCGAAGGACACTGGGCAGGGGCTGTCTTGACCCACCCACGCTGCTGGGCACCTAGTGGTAGGCGTGGCAGCCCAAGTTTGGAATAGGGACATAAAGGTCAGAGGCAATAGAAAATGTATTTCCTTTCCAAAGTGTCTGCATGATAAAAGGTAGGATTTTAATAAATTCACAGGGTGGGGATTATTAGCAGCCTGAGCTTTTATCGCTGCCTCAGGCATTGGACTGACCCCACCAAGACCCCACTTTCCTTAGCGACAGCAGGAAGATTTTCTGTTTCATAATCTTTTCTCTCATTGTGGGAGGAAAAATAAATTCCCCAGGTGGCCTCCCCGCGGCCCCAGCCCAGCGGACCCAACGAGAGCAGGATTTTGTCCACTCGCTCAGCCAGCAAATGTTTATTGAGCGCTGTTTTCCTAAGTTTATTATTTTGTTTATATCAGACAGTGAGGATACAAGAATTCCAAGAAATGTTCCGGGCAACACACTGAGGAGTGAAGTTATAGAACAAGCAGAGACCAGGCAGGGTAACCAAGACGGGGAGGAACTCGCAACCACTCGTTCATTCATTCATTCATTTATTCCAAAGGAGATCTTGAGCTTTGAGAGTTAAAAATGGTGAGCTTTCCAGTGGAAGAAAAACAAGGCCAGGTCACTACGGCTCCCGAGAGCAGGACGAGGATCTAGGGGTAGGATGCAGGAGGCAGGGCTGGGCCCAGTGTGAGGACGTGTTTAACCATTAGAACTGGCCCACGCCCGGGCAGTGCTGGACAGCACCCCTCCCCGCGAGTCCCCGGTTGAGGTGGGAGGCTATTGTTGAGAGTGTGGTGGAAAGGGCTCGGCTCTCTGATGGAGGTTTCGCCAGATACCCCTGGGAACCCTTGCAGCTCTGATCTTCGGAGACTCCCTGGATCTTTCCCTGTTAGAGTGGCTTCATGAAGGGCAGGCCCATGGGTTAGGGCCCCCTCCTCGGGCTTCATGTAACCATAATGAACTCCTTAAAGGCCCTATCTTCAAGTACAGTCACTTTGGGGGTAGGGCTTCAACCTTTGAATTTGGGGGAGAACCATTCAGTTGCTGACAGTGAGCCCGGGAAGAGGGGTAGCGCGTGAGACGAGATGACAGGGCGTATCCATAAGCAGCCGACAGTGCTCTGGAGTGAGGGGCTGCGAGGGGATCGTGGGGGGCCGTGGGGGACAGTGGGGAGAAGTGACCGTTGGGGGGGCTGTGGTGTTGAGCCGCTGGGAGGAACGGAAGCCAGGGCCCCAGAAGAAGCGCCAGCCTCCGATGGGAGTGCAGACACATCGTTCTCTGTGACAGGAGGGAGGGTGGGGAATTGGAATTGGGTACAGATGCCGCTGTGCCTGTGGGGGCGGGAGGTCTGCTGACAGGAGGATGACAGACTTCGCTTCTGGTTTCTTCTATTTTCTCCGTAAAGTGAGATTCAAAGGCCCCAACCAGGGCTGAAGGGTGGGTGTTCGGCCGGAGGTCAGGGACAGGGGAAGGGTGTGCAGGGGTCCCCTTAGAGAACAACAGAAGGACACATGGCCGGGGACTATGGCAGTACCTAGGGCCCACTGGAGGTCTGTGCTCATCACAGAGAGTGAGACATTAAACCAGGTTGGGATTTAGCCAGGCAAACCCAAGAAGAGAGTCCCAGTGGTGCGATGGGCCACAGGAGCTCGGCCAAGGAGGGAGCAGAGCGGCCATGTGAGGCTGGTGATAGAGAAAAGATGGTCGATTCATAGCAGTGCCAGGAGGGGAGGATGATCTGGCGCATTTTATGAGTAAGTAGACTGAGATCTGGAGACATCACTTGTATATATATTCAGCAGAGGAACTTTAGAAAGTGAATGCCAGGAAGGTGAGAAGCTGCAAAGTGCTTATACTGGCAATGTTTCTCTTTTCCCTCTTCTCTCCTTCCCTCTTCCCTCCACACCAGAGAGGGTGACCCACTATTCCAGAACTGAGAGCTTTCCCAATACATGAGACTCCCCGTGTTAGAATTGAGAAAGCCCAAGACAAACAGGGTTGTTGGTGACCACACACACAGAAGGATTTATAATTAGTTAGTCCTACCTTCTGCTACCAAAGCCAACAGAGGACCCTTCTCTCCTGCCCTGGACCTGTCTCCCATCTAGATATCTGTGCTGGGTGGAGGCACCCAAAAGATAGGACCCGGCAGATCGTCTGGCCAAATGCATACAGCAAATGCTGCTGCTCTCGTCTGTTCTCCTCCGTAGATCCCCAGAGCCCTCCAGCTTCCCAGGTCCTCTGTAGCTGAGGGCAACTTACCAGTAAAAGGTAAATGCAACCTCAGTGCATTTTGAAAACAGCATAGGGGAGAAAAAGAGAGGAAGAGGGTGTGAGTGAGAATAAGAGGGAGAGATAACAGAAGGCAAACAGAGCTTGTCCCTACCCCCCACCCTGGGTGATCACGGCAGCCAGGATCCAGAGTCCTTTCTTGCAGAGCTGGGAGTCCAAAGTGAGGGGACAGAAATAGGGCCAACGATCGCATCCCATACTGTTTATACATAAAAAAAAATAGAAACTATACTTTTTAAAAAAGATTTTATTTTACTGGGGGGGGGTGTAAAGGGAGAGAAAGAGAATCCCAAGAAGACTCCACACTGAGCACAGAGCCTGACCTGGGACTCAATCTCATGACCCTGAGATTATGAATGGAGCTGAAATCAAGAGTAGGACGCTTAACTGACTGAGCCACCCAGGAGCCCCAGAAATTATACTTTTTGGATCAAGGGTCAAAGTTCAAAGAATACCAAAGAGTAAACAGGGAAAGTCTTCAGTCCTCTGGCCAGAGGCCACCCCTGTTACCAGTTGCTTCTGTTTCCTTGCGAAGATGCTCAATGCCTAAAATGCTATTTACATATAAAGCTTGCCTCTTTCTCTTCTCACGCAACAGAAGGTCGTGGAGATCATTCTCTGTCAGTCCATAAAAGGACGCATCTCCCACCGAATGTAAGCTCTGCAGGGCAAGAATTCTGGACTGTTTTGTTCACTTATATCTTCAGCACCTAGAACAGTGCCTGACACAAAGGAAAAATTCAGTCAAGGTTGAATGAAATGAACAAATCCTTTGCTCTTCTCGGCGTTCCACTGGACACGCATGCCACAATTTAGCACTTTGTACCACTTTTGGCTTTTTGGTTATTTCCACACTTTTGATTGCATAATTAAAGCCACAGTAACATGGGACACACATGCCACTTCGCATCTATCTGTAAACTGAATTCCTAGAAGTGGGATTGCTGGGTCAAGGGCAGGTGTTTTGTAATTGTGGTGGATAGGGCCAAATTATCCCCTTGTATAAAGACTTCATGATTTACCCCCATGCATTTACTTTACATGTTATGCATCATCTTTTTATTCGGTTTTAAGCCACCGTCCAATGTTCTGCTCATCCAGTCCTTCCCTATCAGATACACATGTGTAACAGCAGCATTTCCCACCGATTTGTGACTGTTTCTTGTTTTATGGGCTATTATGAGCATCGGTCCTGCTCTGAGGCCAGCCTTCCCAAGAGTGTTGGGCACATCAGACAGGTCACAGACCTGCATCCGGGTGTTTAGTACTCTTGGATTGGTGGGTGGGGAGGGGGGCAGGGGAGACAGCCTCAGCTTAGGCACTAGTATTTTGGAGAGGAGCTGGGGATATCCAGAGATCCTCAGCCTCTTAGCTTTCTTTCCTCCAGGACATTTTCCCCAAAGTCTGGAGGGGATTTACCATTCCATTTACCACAATTTCTTTTATCAATCTCTTTGTGTATTAAATTCCCAGCTCACTCTAATTACTTATTGATTAGCCCCAGGAGACCTCTAGCATAGATGGGGCAGCAGGGATATTTCTTTCTGAGCCTCAGGTAAAAGAAGAAAATGGTTCAGACTTTGCAAACTCATACTTTCAGCAATTTGCCCCATCTCTCTGCCCTTTCCGATACTTGGTTTCCCTCCAGCAATGATGCATTCCCTCCCAATGAGGTTTTAATTCCTTCTAACATTTAGCGCTACTGTGGCAATGTCTGGCTAGACAGTAAGAGCTCTCATAAGCTTCCAAACGTCTACTCTTCAAGAGACATTTGAGAAAGGAGCAATACGTGGTTTTTCTCCCCGCTCCCCCACCCCCGCCCCGAAAACCCAATTCCTGCTAGTCATTTCCACACACCTGGAGCAATGGTGATGGTCTCTGGAGGTGTGAGGAAGTAAGTAAGGTGCCTGTGCTTGGAATCTTTAATTCAGACTCTCGTCCATTCATTCATCCACCCAGCCAGCCCCTTCTCTGGAGCGTTTGAGCACCCACGGGGAGGCAGGCTTTGGGCAGGTGCGGGTGGAGGAGAGCATAGTATGAACAAGACGATCGGGTCCGAAGTGCCGGAATTCTGTCCTCATTACCTCGCTGTGATGAAACGCCATTCACAAAAGCATTGGATCAATTTCAGGTCTCAGCAAACACACAAACTTTTCCCTAAAAGGAGACAGAGTTGGGGGGGGGGGAGGCATTTTTCAGTTTTGATATTTGGCCCTCATTTCTTAATCTTTGAGTCCCCCTCAATCAACAGTAACGGCATAGAGACCCACTATGTGCAAGAGTCCACGCTAGATGCAGTGGGAGGGTTTTTTTTTTGGTTTTGGTTTGTGTGTGTGGTTTTTTGTTTGTTTTCACTATTGTGTTGAGCATTGAATCATCAGCACCTAGAACAGCACCTGACACAAGGGAGGCATTCAGTAACTATTGAATGAATTGAATGAATCCTTTGCTCTTTGTGGTATTCCACAGAATCCATGTGTGCACTTCGTTTAATTGTACCCTTTTAGAAAGACGTTAAAGCCAGTGGGTGAGGGAAATACGGGGATTTGGGAGATACAGGGAGCCGAGTTCTAATCCTGTATAGTTCAGGACAAAGCCAGGTTGACCTTTTCTTTGCAGCATCTCAAGGAAGAGTTCGTGACACAAATTAACAAGGCAAGGCAGACTTAGGAAGGAAATGTTTCAAATATCTAGAAGAGCTAACTAAAAATGTTTCAAATTTCCAGACCCCTCCAGCATTTTAGAATCGTTCATTTACATTCCAGTGGTTGAAAGCTAATTTTAGATCATTCGCATCTATTCCTGAAACCTAAGGACTTTCGAGTGAAAAAAAAAAAGAAAACCAGACGAATGAGTTTTGTGAGCTGGGTTTGAATTATAGCATGTTTCCAAAATGACGAAGCAGTGAAGCGAATTTTCAGTTTTGACTTTTCACAGCTTCAGCCTCATCCTCCCACAATTAGTCCTCATTAATGAGCCCTCACTGTCTTTGCCAGAATGTGAGATCTGTGGTCCCTGGAGCAGCCCCTGTTCTGATTTACCTCTCCCTGCGCGTGGAATCAAAGGCAGGGGTTCATTAAGCAAATTAATAGGAGAGACGCAGTTTCAAAAGAAATATTTAGCCTATCAAAGGAGGTAGGGAGGATTTTTTTTTTCACACATTTTAAAAGTCATTCACTCACAGGTAAACTGTACTTGTGCTAATTAGAAGTCATTCTTTGAACTCATAAAGCATGTCCCCACTGGACCTGTATTTGAGTCTTTGTTAGATAACCTGAGATCACTGTGTGTCCCTTATATAATAAGTAAAATAAAAAATCCCATAGTTCTCCCTAGCATGAGGCAGTGGTGCGGAAAGACCACGGGCTCTCTGTTTAAATGCCAGTTTTACCATTTTCTGGTAAGAACTCATCAAGCATTAAAGCGGCATTTCTAAAACAGAGCCAGTTGCATCATTTGGACCAACTTTCTTAAGCTCTGAGCCTCAGTTTCCTTGCCTAAAAAAACTGGACTAATAATACTGACGTGTTAAGGACTATTACCATGGCAAATGCTCCCATGGTACCAGGCATTATTGTAAGTCCTTTGTGAATAGTAGCTCATTGACTCCTCATAACAACTGGTGTATACCGTCTACCAATCTGCCATTGGATCGTTTTCCATTTTGTGGAATTGGACAAATGATCTTGAATTTGACTGTGTTGCTGGGAGTGGGGGTGGGGCGCTGTGAAGACTGGGGGTGGCAGGGTGAAGATTGCACGCCGCTGGTAGGAACCTTACATTCAGTCCTCTTGAGCAGCTCTAATGCACCCCTCCACACGTGCTCCTTTGTAGATTCTGACCCCGGGGAGGGGTGGAGCACAGACCCTGTGGCTCTGCTTGGTTGGCCTCACTCATAATTCTTCCTCTGCCCTCCCAACTCCCAGGAATCTGCCCGAAAAAGCACGCCCTCCCGCCCCTGCCAGCATCACAGCTCTAACTCATTCCCCTTATTCACTCTGAATGATCCCTGGGCTCTAGCCTTCCTCTGCAGGCTCTCCTCCAGGCAGCCCCTGTGCTCTGTGGGATAGACCCCCTCACAGCCCGGGGGGCAGAGTTTAAATTATAGGTACACTGCGAGAAAACCCATTTCTTTCTGTGATAAGGTCTCAAAGGAAAGGTCAGGCAGATAAATAACTTCGAGGGAAGAAATGATGTTGTCCCAATGGCACGTGCCCTACTAAGAAGGAGCTTCGGTCCCTGGAAATTGTGCTTTTCCCAGCCGCTGTTAAATCAAGTCACAAAGGTTAACCCTTAAAAGAGCAGGATAGGGAAGGGGAAAAAGTGAAACTGGAGTGCAGTTTTGGGTGAAATACCAGCGTCAGCCAAAGCTGCAGACAGCTCTGGAGTGCCGAACTGTATCTTTTACCTTAGACGAAAGCCGGGCGTTGGCTTCGGCCCCTGGGGGCACGTTAACTCTCCTGGACTTTTGCTCTTCGTGAAGGGGTCAGTGGCTCCTGGAGCCCAGGAACCACCTCTGAAGACGGTGGCAAGCAAGAGCCAGTTGGAGCAAAGGATGCAGAAGGGGCATTGGGTGCCCAGAACGGGTAAAGGGGATTTAGGTGGTGTCTCCATGGTGCCCCATGCTGTCTCTATCATAGGGCATATCTCGCTGCATTTTAATTTTCTGTAAGCTCTGGAGGAGCAAAGACTTGAAATCCAAAGGTGCCTGAGAAAAGTAATTGCTCAGTAAATATGTCTTGACATACGGGCAAACGCGGACAAAGAATGACAGACCCAGAGTACTGACGTGCAGGTTATCATGAGATGTGTTCCTCTCTCAAGATGAGAAAGCCCAGGCCGGAAGTCTCTATACATTTAGCATTCTTCGATTTTAAATGTAGATTTTAAATTAGAGTATATTTCAGCTCAGGACTCTTGTTTTTAGCATGAGATTTTAAAGGCCCATTTTGTGTCCCACAAACAGAGGCGGGATCCAGTGTGGCCAGATCCTGGCTTAGAAGCACTCTGGATACTCACCCACCTCTCGTGAGCCATTTCTTCTTCATTAATAAAACAAGAGACCAGATCCAGGGTCCCCACGCCTTTGGAGTTGGAGGCTTATTTATGAATGCAGAATATCTTACAGACCGGCTTTGGTAATTGATTCTGGTATTCATTGCTCAAACAGTGAACAATGTTCATTGAATGTTATGTTCAAGAGAACATATAGTGACAAAAAGCTCCTCGGACATTCAGTGGTTCTTTAAAATAAACTTACATTTTATCAGAACATGTATGTTAATTTTCCAGTGAGTAGCAGGCAGGCAAGCACGATGAATTTTTTAATTTACTTATTCTACCAAAAATTATTGGTGTGTTTGAGGATGACCACAAAGCCAGGGCGGGTGGGGGGGGTCCCCTAGCCTCCTTCCTGCCCCCCTCCCCGAGGTGGTTGGTCATCTGTAATCAATTCAGAAGGAGACCCGTCTTTCTAAATAATTTTAACAAGTCACAAGTGACTTGACACTTGGCTGTCTCTCATTTAATCATTACGAAGTCGGGAGTCCTGGCTTGAGGTGAGCCCAGGGCCGGCTCAGGAGCAGGTGGTCCAGACTGCAGGCGTTAAATTGTCTGAGAGTTTTTCAGCTGAGGCGGAGAGAAGCAACGTCTTTTAGATGGGATCTGGAGGGAAAGAAGAAATGCGAAGGGAAGGGTGGAATCTGCCTGTGTTCCTGCTCTGCGCCCCGGCCCCGTGCCGTTCTTGCCACACCCCACTCGAGGGAGGGGATGCAGACGGAGGCGGGGAGGCTGTTTTGTGCAGGGGCCGAATGAAGGAGGGGCTTTCTCCCCATCCGCTCATGGACTGCAGTGTCTCTGGCCAACTCAAGGTGCAAGACGAGACAAGCTTGTCCAAAGCAGCTGGACACACTGCACGTGATGGTCACTCCATCCCGACCAACCCAGTGGCTTAAAACAACCAGCATGTCCTTCTCTCCCACAGTCCTGTGAAGTGTCCGGGCGCAGCTGGCCGTTCCTGATGCTGGCCTCACTCAGGTCTCCCTTGCAGGGTGGTCAGATGGCAACTGTGGCTGGAGACGTCTAGAGGCTCAGACGGGACGCTAGGACAGCTGGGTCTGCCTCTCTCTGTCATTTCAGGGCCTTTTCACGTGGTCTCTCCAGAAAGGTTGGCTGATGTCATCCGTGGAGGCACAGGGTAATTAAGAGCCCAAAATGCAAGGGGAAAGCCCAGAAGGGGCACAGCCAACTCCTTCTTCTATCAGTTACGCGCGTCACAGAGCTTTAGGGCCACGTTCAGTGTGAAGCTATGAGGTGTGGTTCAGTGCACGGCACCATGGCATGGGAACCCCGGTTTGGGGGCTCCAGGCGGAATGCACCTTGGCCTGGAAAGGAACTGGCTGCCAGCCCAGACCCAGGCTCTGTCACACTGGTGAGGTGCTGCCCTCATGTGGCTGCCTGGGGTCAGCACAGGCACGGAGCAAAAGCTCGTATTATGGCGGTGGGTCTCAGAATGGGGTGATGTCTCTAGGGTCCCGAGTTAAGGAAATAATAGTAAAAACAAACACAAAAGTGCTTTCTTCGTATTGATGTGATGCAATTGCATCCATACGCTGAGGACTCTTATGTTACCTAACAGCACCGACGGACGGGGTGGGGAGAGAGGAGAAAGATGCAGGTGTTCTGCTGACGGTAGCTGTGAGTCATGGAAGGCTCTATCTGTATGTTATCTGATCTTGACAGTGATCCTACCCTATTCCCGAGTCTATTTAAACATGTGGAAACAGAAGCTTAGAGAAGTGAATTTACCTCTAAAGATCGCACAGCTAGCAAGTGGCAGAGCTGGGACTGAAAATCAAGCCAGTCTGATTCTAATGCCTTGATTTCCCCCCACCTCTCCGAGCTGCCCTCCCTCCTTCCCCCACGCATCGACAGCTCTGCCTGAGTCCATGCCCTGCAGAAAACCTCCTAATGGGCCTGAAACCTGAATATTTAATGTTGTCACTATGGCTTTTCTTCCTTTTAATTGAGGCTTTTACCAAAGTGACATTTTCCCTCTCCTCCACATACCTTCCCCGTCTCACTAATGACGTGTTTATTCAACACAGGGCATGGAGGCTATTTGTTCTGACAGCTGTCCTACCTGCGCCCCCCACCCCCACGGGTGAGGGTGTGGGGAGCAAAGCTGTATCAACAGCAGCTGAAAGCATAGGGCAAGCAGCAGGGTGGCCCCGTGTTCTGCCATTTGGCTGACACCGGGGCAAAGATCCAGAAAGTGTGTTGTGACAAGCACGGGGTGCCCGCTCGCCTTTCAGAGCTCGGCAGCTTTTTCCGGACCCAGTAGGCTGCACGTTCAGACGGAGAAATGTTAGTGCAGGTGATTATGGCTGAGACCGACTCAAGGCGACTCAAAGATTCATGGTTTCCTTTTGTAAGAGGAAAACAGAGGGGAAGGAGTGTATGTTGGGGGGAGTATTGATAATTATCTGCTTATTAATCCCAACTCGGCTATCTCTTCCACACGTTATTGGGTGACTAAGAGGCATTTCAGACTTGGCATGTTCAAAGTCAAATTCTTGACCACTCACCTCCCAAACTGCAGCTTCCCTGGTCCTTCTCTTCCGCGTAACTGGCGGCTGATTCCTCCAGGTGTGTGGGCCAGAGCGGTGTCCATTCCCGCCCTTCTCTTCGATTCCCCGTCCAGCCCACCATCAGACCGCAGCCTTTCAGCCTCCGATGTTTGCCCGGATCCGGCCACTGCTCCCACCCCTTGGGTCTACCTCACCATCGCTCTTGTGGGTCTTCTGCTCTCGCCCATGGAGCAAGCTGTAAGTTACTTCCAGCTGTAAGTCTGACCACATCTCTGACCTGCTCAGAACCTTCCAAGGGCTTCCCATCTTTTTCAGGAAGAAATCCAAAACCCTTACCCTGGCCCTCAAGTCTACGTGATCTCACTCACCGCTCCCGGGCAAACCTCCTTTTTACTCTTTGTATGGCTTGTTTCAACTGAAGTACAATTTACCTGCAGCAAAATGCACAGATTTTTTGTTTTTAATGAAGAGATCTTAACTGTACAGGTGAAAGAGTTTCACCTGTGTGAACATCCAGGAAACTACGGAATATTTCCATCACCTGGAAAGGTCCCTTAATTCTGCCCCCGTTGTAGCCACTAGTCTTTTATCACTGCGGATTCATTTTGCCTGTTGTTAAACCTCACTGACGTGGAATTGTAGAGTATGGAGCATTTTGTGTCTGGATTCTTTCATTCAGTACTTTTTGAGGTTTGACCATGTTCTTCTGTCAATACTGGGTTCTTTCATGCTGTTGTAAGGAATTCCATTGTCTGACTATACCACAGCTGCTGGTGGACATTTGTCTTGTGTTCACCTTTGGTCTGTATGCATCTTTTCCCTTCCTTTCCCCTGGGTACATACTTAGGAATGGAATTCCTGGTAAATAGGATAGGCATGGGCTTACCTTTATTACAATTGCTAACCAGTTTTCCTAACATGCTCTTTCGCGCCTACCAGTGAAGGATGAGAATTTCATTGGCTTCTTATTTTTGCAAATACTTGGAATTTTTCTTGGAGTGTATAGTACGATCTCATTTTGCTTCAAAATTTCACTTCCCCTCGGAGTTCTGAGGTTGAACACCTTTCCATTGGCTTTTTGGCAATTTGGGTATCTTCTTATGTAAGTTATCTATTCACATCTTTTGCCCATTTTTTAAAAAATTGGTTGTTTGTCTTTTTCCTACTGATTTATACAATTTCTTTTTATATTGCAGATGTGAGTCCTGTATTAGATATGTGTCGCCAATGTTTCCTTCCTAGCTCTGGTTTCGCTATTTCACCTTCTCAGTCATGTCTTCTGATGCGATCTCATGTCTTGTCCTCTCATGTACTTTCCCTGGCCCTTTCACACTTCCTCTGTCCCTTCCTGTGGCCTTCTGGCTGCTCCTGCCACGTGCCAAGCAGAATCTCACCTCTGTGCCTTAGTGGCCACTCTCCCCTCCCTCCAGGGTGTTTCCCCCCTACCCCATGTGTCTGGATGGTTCACCTCCTGCTGTGTCTGGGTCTCTGCTCAAATGGTGTTTTCTCAGAGAGCTTTCTCTAACCACTGCATCCAGAATAGCTTTCCCCACGCCTCTTGCCCGATCTTATTTTTCCTCGTAGCATTTACAACCTTATATGTCTGTTTATTTATTAATTAGTTTGCCTCTCCCCACTTGACGCTACGTCCGTGAAAGTAGGGGCTGGGTCTGTTTCTTCCTTAGGAGCCTCCAGCACCTGGAGAGTGCCCAGCACTCGTTGGATACTTTACAGAAAGTCGTTAAATGAAAACTGACATTAGTTAGAATAAGTACGAGTATAGTGTCATAACAAATAACCCCCAAATCGCAGTATTTAAAACATCCAAAGGTTTATTTCTTACCCATGCTGTGTGTCTAATGTGGGTCAAAGGGGTAATTCTGTTCATTATAGTTCATCAGATACCCAGGTTGACAGAGAAGCCACCTTTTTACAATGCCATCTTCTCAAACACTGGCTCTGCTGCAGCAAGGGATGAGAACGTGGAGAATGGAGCACTGACCGTGAAATTACTTCACCCAGAAGTCACGCATATCATTTATGCTTACGTTTCAATGTCCAGAGCCAGGCACATGGCCAGATCTAACTTCAAGGGCTGTGAGCGTGTAGAGAGAAGAGAACTGAAAATCCTAGTGAGCACCAATGTTGTCCACTGCAATGCACGAAAGCATGAATGGATGTCCAGATACTCAAGTGAATGAATGAATGAATGAATGAATGAATGAATTCAGGAAATAAAGATGAAGAGATGGGCAAGTAGATGTAAGTAGATGTTGGGCAGCCAATTGTTAATCTTCTCTCACTGTGTTGCCTGGGACCAACGTTGTCTTCTGTTCAGAAGTGGCTGGGCAGGACAATGCCTATAACCGTGTTCCAAGGAGAAGAGGGATAACTGTGGATATTTGCTATGCTTTCATTGTATTCCAGGACAATATGCCTAGTGTTTGTCATGATTACTAAATCAGATAGTACTTGCCTCATTTAACAATTGGGCCAACTAAGATCCAGAGAGATAAAATATAGTCCAGCGTCTTGCAACTAGCTGGCCAGACTTTGACTGACTGAAACACATGCTATCTCTACAGCATGCCAAGTTACAGACGTGGTCCCAATGTGCATTACTCTACAATCTTGCACCTCTCCACGTGGTTCTAGCCGGAATCACAGGCATTGTTTCATTGTTTGTCTCTGTTCTCTTCTTACTAAAGCTCAGTGACCCCACGCTATCCCAAACCAGGTCAACCTGGCCCATCAGGTCATTTCACCAATGCAATAATCTAACAATTTCTGTCCATTCATTCTTGTTTCTTCATTTTTTCATTCAGTAGGCTACGCTTGAGTACTCACAGTATGCCCCATTTCTCAAGTGAAGACTAAACATTTTATATAGTAAATCAGGCTGTGTGTTCATGAATCCCCAGGTAAATGCATGGCACTGGGTAAGTCACACAAACTCTGCACTGTGGTTTCTTCGTTTGCAAAATGAGGATCAGACCTACTGTGCCTTTTACAGAGAAGTATTCTGTGGATAAAATGATATAGTGACTCTTGAAGCACTTTGGAAACTGGAGAGAAACGTAGAAGCTGATTCTCGTTTTATTACCACATTCATTGACATCAATGAAAACTCAAAGCCTTCTGTCTTCTTAATTCTTCTGCTCCTAGAGCCCCCCACTTACTTATTCAGATTCTTTAAACAAAAACACAAACTGGGCTGGACAAGGATTCTATTTCTAGAAGTCTTCCTTGGCCTAACTGGGTGATGGGCATTCCTCTGGTCTCTGCAATCCAGGTTCTTAGGAGGTGAGTTTAAAGTTTGATCTGGGAGTGACAAGGGGCTGGAGACTACCAACCCCACCCCAGGCCTGAGCTTATTTGGAGAGCAAATCCCAACTCAAGGCAAGACCCAGCACCCTCATATAACCTTAAATGAAATCAAGCTTCCAACATTGACTGCAGGCTTCACGCCCCACCGTGGTCCACATGTTGCACATGGACACTATGCCTGAGCTGGCACCCCTCCCAGAGCTGCCACCTTACCTTGTCTGTTACAATAGTTTAGCTTAGTTTCCTAGCAGATGGAAGTAAAACTTCTCGTTCTAGGAAAATCAGCATATTATGACAAGTTTCTGACAGATGCGAAGTAAGCATCTCGAGAAGGGGCCCCATCTTCTGATGTGCACTAGTCGTTGCCCCGCTGTTGGGCGGGGCTTCGGGCAGCGGAATCATTCACCCAGAACCCTCCGCAGAGCATAGCCTAATCAGATCCCCCTAAGCCTCCTGGGTTCTGGCTCGCCAGAGTCTGCCCCGTGCTCCCCACTTGCCTTCCTCCACACCCGCTTCCCTGTAGAAGGTAGTCCGTTGCCCCAAATACTTCAGTTGTGAACTAAAGGCATGAGGGCTAGTCTGTGACCCTGACTCCTCGAGGGTCTGATTTCCATCCTGACAACACTGCACACATAGGGTCCCTCCCATCATTTTCAGTGAGGTCTCAGTGGTGGACTCAGCCCACCCCCGGGGCTGCCCCCAGGGGCATAGAGGGAAGATGGGAGCTAGCTCACTTCCAGCTCATTTAATTGAAGTCACTCTGTCCCCCCATTTCTGCACCATGAGGGGAATAGAACAGGATTTTGTACGCATCCTGAATTTGTTGTGGGTGCTGTATAGACCATGTCTCCCTAAAATTCATATGCTGAAACCTAATTGGCGGCGTGATAAATACGAGGTGGGCCTTTGGGTGGTGATTAAGTCACTCTTGGTGATCTCATAAAAGAGACCCCGGAGAGCTCCCTTGCCCCTTCCACCATGTGAGGACGCGGTGAGAAGACGGCCATCTATGAGCCGGGCAGTAGGTTCTGACCAGACACGCAATCTGCTGGTGCCTTGATCTTGGACTTCCCAGGCCCCAGAACTGTGCGGGGTACAATTCTCTTGTTCACAAGCCATAGTCTATGGTATTCTGCTGTTGCAGCCTGGACAGAGTAGGCAGTGGCGGGGAGTCAGGTCCTCTTATTAAAGTATCTTCTCACACTTCCTGATCACCTGGACCCCTGGCAGGTGAGGGAGAGTCAGCCCATCTCCTGGGTCCCCCGAGTCCCCTCCACTCTGTGCCTAGCGACCCAGAGATGTGTGTACGCAAAATGCTCTTTCCATAAATAGAAGCCCCTCCTGAGATGGTAGAAACGAGAGCTTCTCGAAGTCTCTCGGTAGTTTGCTGAGACCGAGGTCACTTTATCAGTCCCTTTGATTATTATTTTTAATCAGCCTACCCCCAAGGATAATAAGATGATAATGTAATAATAACCCTAGCTATGTTTATTAAGCATTTTCACCGAGCCGAGCTTTATATCCATTTCCCCATTCAATCCTCGCGACACCCCTGCGAGGGAGGAGGCGCTACCCGCATTCTAGGGAGGGAGCAGCTGGGACAGTGTGGGGAGATCTCGCAGGCTCTCGGCTCACAGAGGACGGTCAGTGGACAGGGAACAGCTCTTCAGATCGGGGGTTGGACCAGCATCTCATGAGCCCATAAAGAGGCCTCTGGACGGGAAGGAGCAGGCAGCCTTGGAGGCCCCAAGAATCTGTACAGGGCACCTCAGTGCCAGCCTCGACGGGGCAACTGGGCCTTCCAGGAGCAGAGAGCCAGCACCACATGCTGCTTCCGTATTGCTCCCTCCTATATTAGGACTGTTAGTACTCCCGGTGAGTGGGAGGCATCCCAGAGAGGCCCCTCAGTGCCAGAAATGTTATCAGCAACTGCACACTCGTCAGCCACGGTGTGCTAAAAGCCTTCCCCATCCCCGCCTGGCCCCGCTGAACAGCGGGCTCCCACTCTTTTTGCCTTTGCTCCCTGCCTATATTTTGAGCGGGAAGAAAAGTATATTTTTTTCCCCCGTTAATATCCATTTTACAACCATTTGGTGCAAGCGCTGAGAGCTGTCAGAGCAGTAATGCATTGCATCAAATTAACATATTTTCCTGAAATGGTAATTAGACCCTTTTTGTGCGCCTCTGAATACACGTTTTTTGAAGTGTGAATGAGGCGCTGACATCAAAGTCTCCCCTTAAATCATCGTTATTAGTGCATCTGTCCAAATGATTCATGGGAAATGGCTGGCGGAGGTTTTTAAGTTTAGAGGAATTTAAAGGTGAGCCACAGAGCATCTTTAAAAAGTTGGAATGCCCGGCATCTTTAATATGTGTCTGTTCCTTCACACCCTAGAACTATTCCCAGTCCAGTGATGCTATTCAGTTCAGTTCGATGCATCTTTATTGAGCACCTACTATATTAAAGCCCCTTGTTAGTTTACTGATTCAGAGCAAGACATTCGTTCCTGCCTTCAGTCCCAGGGGGAAGGACAGACAGATGGCCTGAAGAGGAAGAATCCAGGAAATGGCATTCGGATACAGAAGATAGAGAATAATTCTGAGTGCGCATGCTGGGGGCAGGAGATACAACCACCAAAGGCATTTTCAGATGATGGCACTTGAGCTGGACCTTGAAGATAGGTCCTCCATGGAGGACGACAAATATGTTCCAGGTTCATAGAGGGATCACTAAAGCATGAGTTTGGGAATGGTGAGAACCCAGTGTTCAGTGCCTGGCATCCTAGTGAGGGATCAGGTGGCTTAAAGAGATGTTCTCTGTGTCATCGGCCCCACAAAAGGAGCATATCAACTGCAGCGTGGCTGGAACACAGGGATAGAGGTGGACAGGTGGTCAGGTTATTGTGGGGGGTGTCATAAGCCACTGAGGATTTGAGTCTTTACCTTAAAGAGCCAGAGAAGCCGCAGAAGGTTTTCAGGAGTGGAGGGACGTGAACAGACGTGTTTGTGAACCATCACTCTGGTTACTAAGTAGAGAATAGATTGAAAGCAAAGGAGCGTCAGGCAGTGTGAGTTGGAAGCCTGTTACTACAGTGTAAGTAAGTGATCAGGCCTGGACTGGGACACTGGCAAAAGGAATGGAGACAAACGGTCGGCTTTCACGTGTGTTCAGAAGGAAGATTGGGCTGCCCCTTGATGATCAATTGATAGACTGTGTGTGTTGATGGAGAAGGAGGTGTTAATCGCGATTCTACAGATGGTGGTCCTTTTAAAGGTGGTAGAGAAACTGAGTGGAGGACCAGGGGCTGGAGATAAGTTGATGAGTTCTGTCAGGACATGTTGAGTTCTAAGCCCTTCCAGCCACTTTGTTCCTGTATCCCGATGACGTCTCTGTCATTTTCACAACTTGGTTTGGTTCTTATGACACTGATGGATAGGGACATGCTCTTGTCTTGCTGGACATTGCTGTTTCGGTGGCAAGGAAGCCGTATACACAGGAACTGGTTCCTGTGAGAGAAGGACGAAATGCCCTTGAAAGGACACACTGGCGTCCCACAGACATCCAGGAGCAGTGACTTGAATTTGAGCAGGCTTCATGTAAAGCAGAATGAAAGATAGCAGGTTGAAATCACAGCTTCCCTCTTGCTCCAGGTCTAAGGATTGTCTGCAATCATAATGACCCAGCAGAAATTTAGGAAGAGCCCTACCTGTGAAAATTTGGACGATTCCATAGTTTAGTTGTAAGTGGGGCCTGAAGTTCCTCCGCCAAGTTCTGTTTATGTTCTTTGCCCTGGTCCAAACAGTCAGGACATCCCAGTCCTGCCCATGGCCGTGGGGGTGTACTCTGCACAATTCCAAGAGACCACATTCCCATGGAGATTTAGTCTTTGCAAACCAAGGCTTTATCCTTATTCTTCATTCTTATCTATTTAAAAAAAAAAGTAAAAAGTCAGGAAAAAATCCCTAACAGTAATAGTAAATACCAGCGAAGCAACAACATTTGGTTGTTTTGCTTTAGGTTTCTAAAAATATATGCACAAAAGAAATAGAGTACAGATCAAGTTAAAATCCTCCTTCTTCCTTCAATTCTCTGCCCTCCATGCCTCAAGGCATCAAGATCCATGAGTTTAGTTGATTTCCTTCCTGTTCGTGGTATTTAAACTTTTACTGCACATATATATACCCATAAACATAATGCAGTGTTGTTTGGTGTGTTTTTATTTAACATAAATGGCACCATTCAGTGTGTAATGTTTTACAATTTGCCTTTTTTTTTTCACTTGGTATTGTTTTCAAGATCTATTTTTTTTTTAAGATTTTATTTATTTATTTGACAGAGATAGAGACAGCCAGCGAGAGAGGGAACACAAGCAGGGGGAGTGGGAGAGGAAGAAGCAGGCTCATAGCCATAGTGGAGGAGCCTGATGTGGGGCTCGATCCCATAACGCCGGGATCACGCCCTGAGCCGAAGGCAGACGCTTAACCGCTGTGCCACCCAGGCGCCCCTCAAGATCTATTTTTATACATTCACATAGATCTAGTTGGTTTAATTGCTGTATAATATTCCGTTTTAGGAATATACTGCCATTTGCTCATCCATTCCCTTACTGAAGGACATTTGTGTTGCTTCCAAATTTTTGTCATTACCCACAATGCTGCAATGAACAGCCTTTTACATGCTTCATTATGTGCATTTACTTAAGTTTCTCTGGGGTGAATTGGGTGTATTAAGAGTGTACATAGGAGTGGAATGTTGTGAATTGGTGCTTTAGTGAACGTGTTCATTTTTCATTTGATCAGGTATTGCCAGATACCTCCTTGTCGGGAGGGGTGGGGGTAAAGGAGTCAATGTAAGAATCACCTTCAGACAACATGTCCCCCACCCAGAAATTTTTATACACTTCCACTTGCCGAGAAGACATGGACCCCAATGAAAACTACTGCTTTCGTGACACATTCTTGGAAGGGAACGTGTCATAGGCTTGGGTGTACTGTAAGAGGAAGGGATTGGCTATAATTGACTTTAAGATCACAAAGACATAGCCCATTTGTTTTGATGTCTTTACCGTGGCAACCAAATCCCTCAAAGTCTTTCCTCAGCAGAAATAGTGTCCAGGGTGCCTGGGTGGCGCAGTCGTCAAGCGTCTGCCTTCGGCTCAGGGCGTGATCCCGGCGTTCTGGGATCGAGCCCCACATCGGGCTCCTCTGCTGGGAGCCTGCTTCTTCCTCTCCCACTCCCCCTGCTTGTGTTCCCTCTCTCGCTGGCTGTCTCTCTCTGTTAAATAAATAAAACCTTAAAAAAAAAAAAAAGAAATAGCGTCCAGATCCCAGGGGATTACAGGGGACAAATGTATTGATTGCTTTGCTACTAAAAATCCCTGGATCAGCCTCAGGTTAGGATGATCCTAAAGCTGGACTGATCCTCCAAGAGACACCAGCACCAGGCGGTGAACAACCACGTCATTCTTGAGCGGCGGTGGCCTGTGCAGTGGGACCAAGTTTGGGCTCCATAACAATAACAGGACAGAAGAAGGAGCATGAATGAGGCCATCGTTGGGTGAACGGAAGGGGCTCTGATAGATAGCTGTACTGTGTTAAATAGTGCCCCCCCATTCATATCTACCTGGAACCTGAGAATGTGACCTTATTTGGAAATAGGGTCTCTCCAGATGTTACCAAGTTAGCGAGAGGTTAAATCCCAGGAGAGAGATGTGGACACAGGGACACAGATGTGTGAGCACACTTTCCACTGTTCTGGAAGCATCCAGAGCAACTTTCTCTTGGGCCTCTTCATGGTCGTGCAAGGCAAAAATGAAATCATTTTCTTTTAGCATCACTCCTTTTATTCATGTGAAATCGTGTATATTCATTTGCATTATTTCAGATTCTTCCATCTGTATTAAGCTTTTTGAAATTCAGTATTTAATAAGTACTGTCCCTGCCTGGAATAGAACTACCCCCCTCTTCCAAAAAAAAGAAAGAAAGAAAAGTAGACAGTGACTCCCAGGGAGCACACCACACCCTGTGGTGATGGAAGAGAGCCTGGACAGATGCAGGTGCAAGCCAGGAACCAAGGACCGACAGCACCACCAGAAGCTGGAAGACGCAACAAAAGGTCCTCCCTCGAGCCTTCAGGGTCCTGCCAGCACCTTGAGTCTGGACTTCTGGCTTCCAGAGCAGTGCAAGAATAAACTTCTGTTGCTTTAGGCCATGCAGTCTGTATGACAGAAGCCCCAGGAAACTAAAACAGCAGACTTCCCAGATGCCCCTGTTACCAGCCCTCTGGTGCTCACACCCTTGAGCAATGCCTTCCCCTCTTTTTCTTTTTTAAGTTTATTTATTTATTTATTTATTTGAGAGATAAAGAGAAAGAGAGAGAGAAAGAGGGCAGGAGTGGGAGGGGGAGAGGGAGAGAGAGAATCTCAGGTGGACTCCCTGCCGAGCATGGAGACTGACGTGGGACTTGATCCCATGACCCTGAGATCATGATCTGAGCCGAAAACCAAGAGGCAGATGCTTAACCGACTGTGCCACCCAGGCGCCCCTATGCCTTCCCCTCTTACGTGGGCTGGGCCTAGGGACCTGATCCTAACAAATACAGCAGGTGTGACCAGGTATCATTTCCACAGTCAGGTCACAAAAGACTTCTTATCCCATCTCGCTAGCTCTCACTTGCTCTGTCTGATAAAGCCAGTTGTCACGTCATGAGCCACTTTTGGGGAGGCCCCCATGATAAGAAACGGAAGAAGGTTTCCAGCCACGGAGGGGCAGAATTCTGCTATGGCCACATGAGTGAGCTTGGAAGTAGAGGCCCCTCCAGGGTGAGCCCCGAGATGACTACAGCCCCAGCTGACACTTGAATTGCCACCTATGAGGCCCACAGCAGAGGACCCCCTAAGCAGTGCCTGGATTCTTCACCCACAGAAACCGTGACGTCCCAAACTGTGAGTTTGTTTCTGTAAGCTCCCGAGTCTTGGGGTAGTTGGTTATGCAGCGATAGGTAACTGACAGATTTGAAGAGCAGATCACAGCAGGTGCTTGGGAACAAAGCCCATGAAGACTTGTGGTTCCGTGTCTGTTGCGTGCTGGGAATGGTGACTTGGAGAAGCTACAGAGGCATGAACACCTCCACCCTCTACATTTTGTACACATTCCTGTCACCTGCAGACAAGGCAACCGCTCGAAACAGAGCGTGAGGAGTCATTGTCGGAGGCAGTGTGCTCCTGTGGAACTTCCCTGAAGGGACGCCAGGGATTGTATCTTTACAGAGCGTTTCGGACAGACTCAGAAACCTCCCCAGACTTCCCCTTCTGGCACTTCCTTCTCTATCCAGTGTTGCATTGAGGGAGGTATGGAGAAGAGGGGAAAGCTTTGTGGATTAGGAGTCAGGAGACCTGGCCTGCACTGTGGAGGTAGAATTTCCTCAGGCATTCCTACTAGTATGGTTGCATATGCTGTAAGCTTTCTTCTGCCTCAGTTTCTCTATTTGTAAAATCGGAAGTTAGCTTTTATAAAGTTTAAAGGTCTCTTCAGCACTTACATTTACTAATTCCTTATCAAATAACTAGAAGGCCTAGGAAAAAAGGAGAAGCAAGTGAGCATTCATGGGGCTCATCCTTCAAAACTCAGGCCTTACCTCCTCCAGGAAGTCCCCCATGACCTCGTCAGACTGCAGGCCTGATTAAAGGGCTCCTCTGATGCAAAACCCAGGCACACATTTATCGATTATAACTTACACAGTAATGGTTGATTTACGAATCTCTATTCTTTGTTCTCTGGTCAACACGTGCAGCAGAGACTGGCTTGTGTCTTATTCTTCTTTGTATGCCCAGGACCTCATGGAAAGCTTGGCACACAGTGATGTGTATTAACGATTTGTTGAATAAGTGAGTGACTAGATGAATGGATAAGTGGCTATTTTTCCCATAGTGTGTATCCTGCATACTGGGGAAACAGCCTGGGAAGTCGTATCTTTCTCTTGCTATATGACCTGCTGGCGACATTTGCATCATATGGCCAGAGAAGGGCATACAGTGGCACAGAAAGTCAGAACTCAGGATACATGCAGACCCATGATGTTGGGTGAAAGCTCATCTCCTTTCTGTTCTAACATTCTATGGAGGTTGGAGGCAGAGATAATTAATTCATGGCATATGTGGAGACAGATGTTAGGGAAATGGGACAAAGATAACAAGGTCAATGCAAAAAGAAAGAAGAGGATCTGAATACTGAAGTGGTAGAATGGGTTGCCCCATCAAGTACTGAGCATTCATATAACTAGAAATGCCCACATAGATTATCCACAAATAGATAAGGAAATAGATATTTAGAAGGTTAAGTGGTTTGGCTAAGGGCACAAAATAAGTGGCTTGAACTTCTTCTGTTTCTCTGCATATCAAAGACTTTCCCCCAATGCTTAAACCATTGCTACAACTAAGGGTCAGTAGGGTAGGAAATTGATGGTGGTGGTGTACAGTCTCTGACACAGTCACAAGTAGGAGACATCAGAGTAGTAAACATGAGGTGTAGAGGCAAAGATACTCATCCATTAGATCCCAGGATGTGATAGAAAGAGCATGACATTGATGTAAAACTGATTTGGGTTTAAATTGCAGCGCTACCGTTTACTAGTCATGTGCCCTTGCCTGGATATATCATCTATCAGCTTTCTCAGCCTTGGTTTATCTATGGAATGGTAAAGATAACACTTATCATAAGAATTATTGCCAAGATTAAAAGAGATGCGCTTGTAGAAGCACCTAGCAAACGAATGGGGTCCCAATTCTGCTTATAGGACTGCAATCAGGTAAGGGTCCTCAGCCACAGAAGTTGTTCCAAGGTAGGATATTTAAAAGGAGGTTTAAAGGAAGGAATGTTTGGTGCAAAATGGTGGAAAGAGTGGTGCGGTGTGACAGATGGGGCTTTCTCTGCTTCACGTCCAATAGGGAATAGAGGTCATAACCACTCACCTGCAATTGGAAAGAAGTTTTGGGGCCACCAATTCAGACAAGGAGATCTTGGCTTTAGAGTTAGAAAAAGAAAGGAGAAGATAGCTTGTTGTAAAATGTGGTGGATAGAACTCAGGCACTTCTTTCTGCTCTAATCCAAGACCCCGCTAACATGAGTGTAAAAAAAGAGGCATGCTCTCATGAAGACAAAGACTGGGAAAGGAGAAAAGAAAACAGAAACATCAAGACAATTTTGAATGCTAGAAAACAGATGGATAAGTAAAATTTAACTTTGCATAGCAGAGAAAGCTGAAATAAAATGCCTGCAAGATTCTTGAATGGGTAATCAAGGAGCCAACTGATTTCTCTTCTAGAACACTCTGGACATTAAGGGAATAGGTATCTTTAAAAGTGAAGGTATGGTTGGGGCTGAAAAGTAAAAGAATGATTGAAGCACTTAGGCCCCCTGGATTGCCTTGCTACTCTAGGAAACCATGCGACCCTTTCTCCCCCACCCAGCAGGAGACTGAAGTTTTCTCTTTGGAGAGTGGTGTACCAGAGGAAATCAGAGCTCAAGAATACCATGCACAGATTGGGCAGAGTGGGAGGTGCAGATCGTTGCACAGAAAACTGGAAATTGGGGAATAGAAAACCTCTAGTCCTTATAACAGAAGACTGCAGGATAGACAAGCTGACCTGCAAGGGAGAAGTGTCTTACAGATACTGACAGTTGAGGTTCCCCTTGGCAAAATTCCTTGATGCCTGCAGAAACATCCTAATACAGCCTGTCACCGGGTAAGCACAACGCATTCACACAAAGCTAGCCTTTTCTTCACTTTTACGTGTGGAAGCGTACCAGACACTGAAAAATTTTAGTAAAGCCTCTAAATAAAAATAGACAAACAGAATAAAGGAATCTGAGGAAAACAGAAACAATGCAGAAAGCAGAGAGGAGGAAACTATAGAGGGAAAGCCTCTGATTTATACCCTCAGAGAGATAAGAAAAAATATTGATACTTTAAAAAATACCTTTAAAAATAATAAATAAAATTTCTTGGAAATTAAAATTATGAGAAACAAAATACAAAGTTTGATAGAATGGCCGAATATTTGAAAAAAAAAAATCTAGGCCATAGAATAAAAAGGCAAAGTGATGGGGAAAAGTAGGAATCAGATAAGCACCTTAGAAAATTAATCCAGAAAATTCAGTCTGAGAAAATTTCCAGAAAATGAAGAATTTGGACCAGAGAAGTCTATCCAAGAACTAGTAAGAGAAAATTTTTCGTGACTGAAAGCTATTGGTTTCCAAATTTAAAGGGCTTATTTTATGCTCAGCATAATGAGTGAACTCATAAAATTTCAAAGTAGGGAGGGTAAAATAAAAATCCTAAAAACTTGCAGAGAAAAAAATCAAGATCACATTTACAATAACAGAATTCAGATTTGCATTAAAATTATCAACAGCAGTATAAGAAGCTAGAAGACAATGGAGAAATGCCTTTAAAACTCTTTGAGAAAATGATTGTTCTAGATTTTATATGTAGCCAAGATAAAGAGATGCAGTAGAACTTTCATGGCATGCACCCTTTCTCCAGAAACTACTGGAATTGATTCTTCATTTTGATGAGGCACAATGAAGAAAGAGACAAGGATCCAGGAAGCTAAGGCTCTTCCCCAATGGGGGAAAAGGATTTCAAGGATTACAGCAGAGTACAGATGGAGAAAGGAACCAAATCTGATTGGATTAGGAAGATGGGGAAATCTAGGAAAGGTGTTTCCAAGGTGGGGGGCCAGGGTATAAAAATCATAGATTATCTCATGTATTAGAATGTGATTGAGAAAGTTTTTTTTTTTTTTTCATTTCTGTCAGAGAGTTTGAAGATGCAGTTGTGGTGATACATATAGAGTGGGCAAATAAAAACTTGAGACAGTCATTAACTCCAGGAAAAACAAAAGGTTGTTCAAGAAGAGAAATGTAAATATAGTACACCACATGGAACAGTTATGAATGCAATTTATATCAATGTGATCATAATAATAGACTATAGATTTAGCCAAAAGCTAAATGATTATTGTGCTATACTTATTTTGGAAGTTGACAGCATGATGAAGTGAAGTGTGTTTAGGACGTATAAGGGTTTTAAATCCCTTTAAAAAATACAAAATCAACATACAGACAACATATAAAATATATGGATGCTCCTGGTTAAAAATATGGGGAAAATTTCTGGAAGAAACTGCTATAAAATCTAAAATATTTGTCTCTGCTGGGGGTGCAAACCTCGGGATTTGGGAGGGGTGAGGTGGAAGACTGCTGCTTTCCATTTTAAGCCTTGAACATTGTATTCATTTTCTACGGCTGCTTATAACATTAGCACAAACTGGGTGGCTTAAAACAACTGAAATTTATTTATTCTCCCACAGTTCTGGAGGTCAGAAGTCTGATATGGACTTCCTGGGCCAAACCAAGATGTCATCAGGGCTGTGCTCTTTCCAGAGGCTCTAGGGGAGAATCTGTTCCTTGTCTTTTCCAGCTTCTGGTAGCTGCTGACATTCCTTGGTTTACGGCTTCATCACTCCAATCTTCATAGCCAGCATCTTCAGATCTGTCTCTGTTGCAACTCCACATAGCCTTCTCTCTGTGTGTAAAATCCCCCTCTGCTTCCCTCTTATAAGATACATGTGACTGTATTTAGGTCCTACCTGGAGAATGCAGGATAATCTCTTTACCTCAAGACCCTTAACTTAATCACATCTGCAAAGACCTTTTCTTTTCCATAGAACATGATGTTCGCAGGTTATATATGGGGGGGGGCATCTTTTAGCCTATCACATGCATTTAAAATATCTTTTTAGTACATTTATATAATATATATACACCCACACACACATACATAAATACGTAAGTTAAAGAGTGTGTACCATTTTTTAAAAATTATGGCTATCGGTGGATTGTCATGGCAGACTTCCAGTTCTCCATCATGCATCTCAGTAAGTGCTCTTGAATAATGAACATATAGTACTCATGTGAAATGTTAATATGTGAGGGGGGAAGAAGAGGCGGAGAGAAAGATTTCATGCTTTGGCTGATCTACATTTGAGACCAACTAGTTCCAAGTCTTTCATTTCAAATAGAAACACCAGGCAAGTCTCCAATTAAGTGACACTGACATTTATGTTGTTCCCTAGAAGACATATGTGTATTTAAAACATGCAGCTACCAGAAGCCAAGAGCTCAGAGGGCTAGAGAGAGGTTTTGTGGGGTTTCAAAACAACAAAGAGTAGTTTTAAACCCAATCTACGGAGTCATTTGCTCTCACACATGCAGCATATCTGCCTCTTCTGGCTTTTTTCCTGTTTTCCTCAGATGCTAGGATAGGCCATATGATGATAGCCCAAATTAGAGTACCACAGTTGAAAGGGACCTTAAAGACATTGGGTCCAACCCCAACATGAAAGAGTTTAGGGAATTCAGAGAGGACCAGAGGGGTGACGTAGTAATTCCCAAGGCAGCTGAGGCAGAACTAGGCCCCAGGGCTCCTGACCCCTGATGATCAGAGCACCAGCCTATTCTCTAGTCCATGAACCTCTGCCACTCACTTCTCTATAATTTAGAAAGTCCTAAAGGTTTGGGAAGCAGGGAGAATATGAGATCCCCAACTCTCCTGGATCATCTTCAGTATTCCTGAACTGTCGCGTAGGTCACTTCCTCACAGGGGTCCTCCTAATTCCTCTGTCAGGACCAGGGCCCCCACTTTGGACAAAGTTACAGAGGATTGGTGTACGTTGGCTCTTTCAGAAGCTGAAGAGACCCCTCTGTCTGCTCCCTTGATGGGTCACCTAGATTTCCAGTTGCAGTGGACCATCCTGGTTGGGAATTAAGAGATGCAGATTTCTATCCTCTCTTCCTTCACAAGAAGACTCCTTCTGCCTTGGGACTTTGTTTCTCTGTATGTTTCGTGGTTAAACCAGTGCCATGCCATCCCCTCTCGGGAGGTAAATGGAGTTAGCTGTGGCTGACGTATCCTAAACACACAAGCTAGGTGCTTTACCAACACTAAATTACTCGATCCTCATAACAGTTGGGAAAGATCGACATCACTGTTCTACAGATGAGAAAACGAAGGTGGTTGCCTGAGGTACCGAAGCTAGTATATTTCAGAGCCGAGACAAACTCACATCTTCCAGCTCCCTAAACCAGAACACTTTCCATGATGCCGTGTTGGAGTGGAATGAAAGGGAGAAAGGGAAATGCCGCTGCCTTCCAGAATGAGCCCTATTATTTACCATGCCAGTGGGAACACCCTGTCCCGCTGGCCCAGCTGAGCTGAGCCCCACCGTCTTCCACCGTCTGCAGATCTCCAGCTGTCACTTAGACAAATTGGCCACTGGGTTAGGAGTATTGGCAGTGAAATGCATGCATCTTATGATGATCCTTAGACTAACACAGACTGATGTGGGAGGCAGGCTGGACTATTCCTAGCCAGGGAACGTTGATGGAAGATGGCTGATTGCCATCTTAATCCGAAGCCTTTCTAGCCAATTGAGTGTCTTGCAAATGCCTCACTCTGACAATCTCTCATGATTAAGTTGGCTAAAATATATTATCCAGGGTAGTGCTACAAAGACTATCTCAGCATAGAACGGTGGTTGGCGGTGACCAGGAGGAAGCCTATACTGTGTCTAGGTGTTCAAACTCCACATTGAACTAGTTTCTAACCAGGAGAGACCCTGGGACCAACACCTTGTAGAATTCAGCCTATTGCTCGGGAGTCAGACCCAGACCTACTTCCTTTTCCTTGTGTAGGAGTGAATTGGTCTCAGGACTGTGACAAAAAAATGACTTTTTCATCTTTGTATCCTGTAGAAGACAGTTCTTTCCATGGTGAGTGAGTTAGCTGGTTAGTTATATATCGGTTGGCTGCAGTCAGGTGAGACTATGAAGAGTATGACCCAGGGCTTGGCCAATCAGATACTTCGTGCAGAATTTAAATATTGAGCAGAAAGGCAAGAGACAGACAGGAGGTCCATTCCACTCCAGCACGAGGAGTCCTTACACCTCACTTTTCGGGGGTGCCCCTGCCTCTGCATCTGAGCCCCAGGCACTCCATCTGAGGAGTTCCAAAGTCCCCTCACTGTCCCTGATGTGTTGTGATTTCATCAAAAGTAATGTGTATTAAAACCAAAGAAACCGGACTTCAAAATGATAGCTCCACTCCATGACATCAGTGACTTTATTCCACTCTCTCTGACAACTGCTTTTTAAAATTATCCTTGTGGAGTGATCCATTTCAAAGCAGCCCTCAAAACTATACCCTTCACTTTGACCTTGTAAAGTCCAGAGAGGGGGGAAAAAGTAACACGCAGAGACAGACATTAAAACTACTGACTAACGATATTAGAAGCTAAGACCCCAATGTGTTCATGCCTTCATATTTACGTAAGGAAGACGCTTTGCAACCTAGAATCTTTGCCAAAACAAACAGTTGATCAGGTACACAGGTAAACTGCAGTTATTTTCAGATTTACAAGGGGTCATTCAGGGTTCATCCTTTCTTAGAGGGCACCCATGTGGTGGAGGGGGTGATCTGAAAATGAGGAGGGCATGGAATGCAGGGAAGGGGGAACTCAACAGACAGGGTGGCAAAAGAAGTTCCCACGAAAATCCCAGGATGTGAACTGCGCCTTGCTATGAATAAGAACATAGAATGTTCCAGAAATGAGGTCTCTTGTTTAAATCTTGCTATTGGTATTACTACTACTAATTGGTAGACAATAGGTTATCAACTGAAAAATGAATTTAAGGAAGCTGAGGAAGTATTGAGATAAAATCATATTCCTATATAGAAGACAAAGCTTTTTGAAAAGGCAGTGATTAACCCAAGAAAACCGAAAATTGTGCAAGAAAGGAAATAAATCACAATAAATTCTCCGATTAGCAGTGAACAGTGTTTGTATAGCTATAATAATGTAAACCCTGACTTGATTTAATAGGACATTGAAATAAGATGATGTTGGAAGAATGGGGGAGGGCTAGAGGGAGTGGTAGAGGTGAATTAAATATCAATCTCACCAGGCAGGAAGAAAAATATGAAAGAGTTTGCTATGGGGGTAGTGTAGCTGAGGGGTCGGCCAGGGGAGGAATGGGCAGGGGTTGGTATATTAATTATAAGCCTTTTAGTTGTTGGCTTTTTTTCCCCTCCATGTGTTATTTTTATTTCCTTTTTTTTTTAAATTGGTTGACCTATTCATTGTTTAGTAGCATGTTTTAAAAAAATTTTTTTATTATGTTATGTTAATCACCATACAGTACATCATTAGTTTTTGATGTAAAGGTCCATGATTCATTGTTTGCTTATAACACTCAGTGCACCATGCAATACGTGCCCTCCTTAATACCCATCACCGGCCTATCCCATTCCCCCACCCACCTCCCCTCTGAAGCCCTCAATTTATTTCCCAGAGTCCACAGTCTCTCATGGTTCATTCCCCCTTCTGTTTACCCCCCCTTCATTCTTCCCTTCCTTCTTCTACCGAACTTCCTGCTATTTCTTATGTTCCATAAATGAGTGAAACCATATGATAATTGTCTTTCTCTGCTTGACTTATTTCACTTAGCATAATCTCCTCCAGTCCCGTCCATGTTGCTGCAAATGTGGGGTAATCATTCTTTCTGATGGCTGAGTAATATTCCATTGTATATATGGACCACATCTTTTTTTTTTTTTTTTAGTTTCTGAAAAATGTATGTATGTCTTACTTTGAAAAGGTTGTTTTCTTGAAAGTCATGAAATAATGTAAAGAATTTCCATATTTTTAAGAAGATTTAGTTCTTAATGAGATGAGCTCTCCAAAGTCTGGCAAGCTGAGCTATACAGAAGGACCTATTTCCCGAGGATTCCTGAAAATAGTGTTTTCACCGGACAGCTAAGCAGATGAAAAGTTTTGCTTGTTTTTGCTTCAGATATATTTTACATAAACACACACACACAGACACTAAATATAACCTTACAGATAAAGACATATGCCCCCATTTCATTCCTATAAACTCCATCCCCAATAAGCAATTAGAATTACAAATTTAATGCCATTCTTTCCAGTCGATGCTTTTTAAAATGTATGTTCACTACCCATACACACACACATACCTGTACGAATAAATCAATTTACTTTTCATGTTTCAAGATTTTCACGTAAATGCTATGTAATGCGTATGTTATTCTGCCACTGACTTTGTCCATCCAGTGTTGAGACCCGTCCATGTTGAAATGTGGAGTAGTTCATTCATTTAATTCCACTGTATGATTGCCCTAGAGTTTCTTTTCCTTCCATGTTTCTCTCTTATAAACAACATGGGAGTGAACACCCTTATACAAGCCTCTTGCTAAACACGAGTAGGAGTTTCTCTAGGGTAGAGACCTAGAAACAGAATTGCTGGGGCACAAGATAGGTACATTTTCTACTTTATTAGGTCACTGGGTCAGCATTGTTTTGTAAGTACAATTAAATAGTGCTTCCCTGGGAACTCAGGCCCCCAGGCAGGAGCTCGTACAAACGGCCCTGCTCAGGGTAGAGGCCATATCAGAAATACCATCTGTTACAACAGCACTCCTGATTCTGTCCTCAGAGGTGGCACTTTGGGACCATAGCAGAGAGATGGGTTTATTCGCATTCTGTCTAACAAGCTAGGGTCTGACATTTAAAGGGGCTGCTGAGGTTCTTTTCCCTTTTATAACTATGAGGGGAAAGCTCTGGTTAGCACACTGCTGAGAAGATGGAGGGCGGGACAAGATAGGATTACAGAACAGAGACAGAGAGCTCTCCCTGGGTAAGACATGGGTGTACACATTCTTCCGTTCATCCATGAGGTCACTACTCATTAAGAATGTGTCAGGAGAGGGGTGCCTGGCTGGTTCAGTCAGTAGAGCATGTGACTCTTGATCTCAGGGTTGTGAGTTTGAGCCCGGTGTTGGGTGCGGAGCCTCCTTGAAAAAAAAAAAAAAAAAAGGAACGTGTCAGCCATGGAACTGGACCCTGGGGTGGAAAATACCATAAGAAAGGGACAATTCCATTCCAACTGGGCACGGTAGATGTGATTTGGGAAGCCAGCTTTATGTAAATTCCCTTCCAAAGAAACAGTCAGGTCTTGGGCAACCAGCCTTGCTCTAAACCATTGCATTTCCTTCCCTCACCTCTCATTTTTTTTTAAAGATTTTATTTATTTATTTGACAGAGAGAGAGACAGCCAGCGAGAGAGGGAACGCAAGCAGGGAGAGTGGGAGAGGAAGAAGCAGGCTCCCAGCGGAGGAGCCTGATGTGGGGCTCGATCCCAGAACTCTAGGATCACGCCCTGAGCCAAAGGCAGACGCTTAACGTCTGAGCCACCCAGGCGCCCCTCACCTCTCATCCTTGAAAACTACCTCGGTTGGACCAGGGAGGGTCATTGGATTCGAGGACTGTTAATCCTAAAGCCACTCAGGGATGCATGGTTCACATTCTGCATCAAGAAGAGGAGTGGCCCCAATCTTAGTGCTTAGGATGCTCAGATTCTCAGTAGTGGAATCTATCCTCCAACTGGCTTAAGGATAAAGAATGTATTCTTGTGACAGGCAGTCCTGTGGTAGAGAGGGTGCTGGCTGCATTGTGTCCCCATGATTCATGATGTCAATATTGTCCTGACCGGCTCTCCAGGTGGTCAGATGAAGGATACCCGTAGAGATGGAAGGTAGAGTGCTGTCTGGTTTACATCTTGAGGGAATACCATAGGGTAAATGATGGTCCCATTAGTCTGATTGGGTCAGCTGAAGTCATGTATCCACTCTGGACCAATGGCGTTCATGGTGAGGCTGTCATGCACTGATTGGATAAGCCTGGGTTCTGAATCCAGCAGTAGAAAAGGGATAGGAAAACTATCATTGGCTTATGGCAGTGACATTTCACCCCTGCAGCTGGTGATAAGTCAGTTTCCTGCAAGTCACATGAGCTCCACGAGGGAGGAGGAAGAGAGGAGAGGATACTGGGTAGAAAACAGACAGTGTCCACTGTCACAGAACCATATCTAAGAGTTGCTGGGAATGTATAAAGTCCTGGGCTTGGTTCACTCCAGAGCTGTTAGTTGCCTTCTCCACACTTTGAACCCAGCTGCTGCTCAGTGGTCTGGGCTCAACACAAACAAGGGAATGGAGATGCAGATCTCACGTTCGTTTGGGTTTTTCTTTAAGCAGAGGGTCTCGGCCACCTTCCTTTCTGAGATCTCGCCATTACAGTTTTACTTGCATGAGCAATCAAACCTGTCTCAAGGATGAGTGAAGGCAGGCAGATGTTTCGGCCCCTTTATACAGCCCACACTGCTTTTATAGTATGGGACAGCTGTGTGCATCAGGGGCACACCCACAGCATCCTCAACACCATCGGGTCAATTGCTGCCCTTCCAACTGTTGTGGGTGCCCCTGTGTTTCCCACAGAGATACCTGGGAAAGTACAGGCCATTCAAAGGACCTTCCAGAGCCCCATTTCTCTCGCTAAGAACAAGAGGTGATGGCCCCATAGCAAATGAGGGGAGGTAATGAATGATTCACATGTCCATATGTGGAATACTATCACATAAATGTACTCAGATTTGGACACAATAGCCTTTGGTGGGGGGTGGGAGGACAAAGAAAGCAAGATAGCCACGCAAAGTTACCCAATCCAAAAACTTGTTATCATGTAAGTAACTATAGACTATAGTCCGGGAGCTACTGCTCCCTGCTGGAGCATGCAACACGAACAGGGCAGGCAGCGGCTTCCGTGCCATTTCTAGAACTTGGCTCTCAGGCCAACCGGAAATCTCCCACTTAAGTAAGTATCTCACAGGTGAGTGGGTGTAATCATATTATCAGGATGATTTTCATTCCATTGGGATCTATTTTTGAAGTAAATTATTTGCAAACCTCAGTATTTTTGCCATTAGTAGTAAAAATTAACTTGCAATGCACCTTGCGACTGATCCCAACACATACTGGGTCCCAAGAGCTGCCTTCTTTTGTAAGCATCTTTAATGTAAACACATACAAACCCACAAAAATAGTAAGAAATCGCCCGAGCTAGAACACATCTCCGTTGGACAAGATGAAACCGTTTGAACTAACAGGCCAGCGGGCCACCTTGCCTTTGATAAAGGTGGTTTGCAGACTTTTCCAATTAACACCTATGTCTCTGCCAACACACACACCGTCCCCTCCCCCCCCCTCACCTGAGAGGGGCTGCATAGGCTATAAATTGAGCCCAAATCGAAAGCAAGTGTGGTTGACGGGGCTCTGAAAAAAAAATGTGATAATTAGTCTCCTTTGGGCCTTCTCAGGTTGCTATAATGGTTTTGGTCCTCAAATAGTGGTGATTCTCTTTTCTGAAGCAGCAAAATTACAGGTAATTGCTTTTGGGAAAAGCCAAATAGCGGATGGCTTCTCCTCTGACCAGATTTATTTTAATTCTCAATAAACAGAATAATCGCATCCTTTGCTGGGCTCTCCAGGTCATTAGGGAGGCTCAGACTGTGACCATACCTGGGCATAGGACCTGCAACCAAATGCAGTAAACTACATTCGATGGATAATTATCCTCTGTGATTGTTCAGCTGCGGAGGAAATGGCCCATAAGCTAGCTGGATTCTTCCTTTGGCAACTGCCACCCACAGCCATGTTGAAGGGGGAAAGCATAGTGCGAAAGGATCTGAGTGGCCTGGGCCACATAGGAACGAGAGCTTTCTCTAACAGCCCCTGTCTTCTCCCCTCCCACAATACTGAGGGAAGAGGTCCATTGGGGCATGGGGAGGGAAGGGCCTGACCTTCCCAGGGAATAAGGCGGAGACAGCATGACTCAGTAGAGGGAAGAATCCACCCTGATGCATGAGAAACGTTGTGTGTAGCACCCCATGGTGGCTTGCCATGTCTGTCCCTTCTCTCATTTTGATCCTCCTTATGGCTGCACCCCACTTCTCCCTGAGGGGGTGACCCGGTTCCCATCTGAACCTCTCCCTCCAAACTCCAACTCCCTAGGTCTCTGCTATGAAACCCTGGCACTGACCTGCCTCTGCTTATGGACTGTGAAGCTAGAGAAGGTGGAGAAAGAACTCAGATTAGGCACCTACTATATGCCTGGTAGAGTACTCGATATTTTAAACGCTATCCCATTCAGTTTTCACAATAATCCTAAGAAGAAGGCACTCCTCTTGTCCTTGCTGTATACAAGAAAACTGAGGCCCAAAGAGGTTAAGGAACTCATCCAGGGACACACAGTAAGTAGGAAAACCAAGATTGAAGCCTGGATCTATGTGACCCCAAATCCTGCACATATTCCCCTCATTCATGTAAGTGCTGGTTAGACTGTATTTGGGCTTCTTTTCCAACCCCTTGCCCTTTCCTGATCCAGCCCCACTGAGGTGACCCCAGTCCTATCCTCCCACCCCCACCCAATTATGGCCTGAGGCTCTGGCTGCCCAGGCCTAATCTACAGTTGGGAAATGACCTCCTCAGATCTGCTTTCAAGATTTGCTGCCCTTAACTCTGATCCCATCAACAGTGGCCAAGATTAGGGCCAGGGGGTCATCCTCACTGATATGAATGTAGCCATTACTATGTGAGGAGATAACCACTTAGGGCCACCTCCCTAGAGAGGGAAGCATGCTTGTGGCAGTAGTCTAGAGAGGAATAGACTCCACTGCCATGAGTATGTTCCCACTGCCCCCTCTCAGCAGGGTGACCCAGGCACTCCGGGTCCCCCACCACACAGACCCTGCCTTACCTCTTGCTGCCCTGAGAGTCCTTTTCACCTTAGTACCTGTTAATGCTATAGCCTTTCTCCATGATTCTTAGACTTCAAAATGTTCTCCCTGCCCTCCACTTGCACCTGGCTCACTCCTTGCCCTCTCTAGCTTGGGCCTTCTTGTTAGTTTTCTATTGCTGCAAACGTAGTGGCTGAGAACAGCATGCATTCATGATCTCAGTGTCCATGGGTCAGAAGTCTGGGCTGGCTGAGCTGGCTCCTCCACTCAGGCTGCAGTCAAGATGTGGCCTAGGGCTGCATTCTCATCTGGATACTAGACAGGGGAACATCCACTTTTTTTTTTTTTAAGATTTCTTTATTTATTTGAAAGAGAGAGTGTCTGTGTGAATGGAGGAGGAGCAGAGAGAGAGGCAGACAAGCAGACTCCCTGCTGGGTGGGGAGCCCAACGCGGGGCTCAATCCCAGGACCCTGAGATCATGACCTGAGCCGAAACCAAGAGTCGGACGCTTAACCGACTGAGCCACCCAGGTGCCCCAAAAATCCACTTTCAAGCTCACTCAGATTGTTGGCAGAATTCATCTCCTTAGCTGTAGGACGGAGGTCCCATTTTCTTGTTGGCTGTCAGCTGGGATTGCTCCTTTAGGCCCTGAACTTCCTGCCACATGACCCTCTCTGCACAACAGGATGGTTTGCTCCTTCAAGGGCAGCAGGAGAGCATCTCTGGCCTCCCGGGAAAGCCTATACCCCCTTTTAAAGGGATTCCGACTGATTACATCAGGCACACCCAAGATTAATTTAAAGTCTTCCTTTTGATTAATTTAAAGTCAACTGACTTGGGACTTTAATCTGTAAAATCCCTCCACCCTCACCTTATGCCATAACCTCATCATGAGAACGACACCCATCACCTCTGCTCTATACTGTTAGCTAATCAGGGGCATAACACCAGGGGCAAGCGAATATGGTGCACATAGTGTTGTTTTCCTTCAGGAAAGCTTTGGTATCCACAGGTGGGTGTAGGACCCCTGTGTCTCTAGAATGCTTTGTGAAACACATTCTTCCATGTCTGCCTCCCACACTGCCACAGGAGCTCATCAAAGATGAGGGGAGCACTTTCCCTATTTCTGTAGCCCAGGGACCGACCTCTTTATGTAGCACACGGAGCAGCTCTGTAAATACTTGTCCAGCTGAACTGGATGGGGATCATAAACATAAGCTTTTCTCCTTGGCCAAGGATGACACCCCGTGTGTATGGCCCTTCCCCAACATGGCGCCCATGGCAGACATCATTAGTTGATCATAGTTCTCTTGAGCCCCGCCCCCTGGCCCAGGCTGACCTGAGGGTCCTTCTCAAGTCAGAGGTGCAGGCAGCACCACACACTCAGAGCCAGTGGAAGAGAAACCTCTGTTCTGACTACACCAGACACACGCTTCTCCAAGGACCTATACCTCCCTAGCTTGCTTTCGTGCCCCTGACTTGTGATCCTCAGCTCAGAGGCATCCTGTCTCTCTTGAATTCTGTCGTGTTTCTCCTACCCATCCAGGCCTTGTGGACATTGGTTCTCCTGCCGGCTTTACTTTTTCACATTCCTTCAGCCCTGGAGGCGTTGTTGTGGGCTCCCCTGCTGCAGCCAGCCAACCTCAGCACCCCACTCCTGCTCAGCCTGACCCAGCTCTCCCACTGGAGCCCAGGACTGGGGCCTGCTCCTCGTTCTGAGGTGGGAACCAGATTGAGAAGGTAGTCACGTGGGAAAACAGCCTTGACCCAGCCTCACGTGGGAGACTATCGAAACACCACGTGTGAGGAAGTCCCAGGGCTGTCAGTGTGCCAGGCACCCTGAGGGAGAGCGCCAGTCATTCAGTTGAGGACAGGCATGTCAACACAACCTCCTAGCCGCTTATAAGGATATTTGACCTAGTCAGGGAGAGACACGGGCATTGCACCAGACACTGGGGCCCTTTTATAGTGGAGAATCTTGCTTGAGTGCTGTCTCCAGGCCTCAGTCTACTCATCTGACAAATGGGGCCACACCACCCAGGAACTCTGCGATCTGGAATCTTGAGAGAATCGGCTATGGAACCAAGTGACCAGGAAGGCACCGTAAAAACCGAGGGACTGATAAACTCTCTTCAAATGAGCAAAAGGACCAAGCCTGCCAGCCCCTTTCTCTTAGAATTCAAGTAAGCACCATCTGGCTGATAGGCTCCTTCCTTGTTTTCCAGGAGACAGGCAGCACTTTGGGGTCTCGGACTGTGCATTTCACAGCCAGTCAACCCCTGATGGGAAACATGATCTTCAGCCGTTCCTTATCAAGGACGAGCTGTCAGGGTAATTTAGAGCTCAAGCAGGAGACGCGCACTGGAGGGGGTCTCCGGAGCATGCAGCGGGGAAGGCTGGAGATTCTGGCGAAGGCCACAGGCAGGCAGGCGGTGATGGATGGAGGTGGGCTCGGGGGGGAAGCCATTCATCTTCACGCACAGCATGGGAGGGGGTCGTGCTAGATCGGGAGCTCGCTTGGGACCAAGCGAGGGTTGATGGGTTGGTTTCTATCTACCTAGATAGTGGCAGGTGCCATCTTCTGCTGTGGGGAGAGGGACAGAGCCCAACCTGTATAGGTATGTGCCATGTCTCACCCCCCATGAAAGACTGTGACCTGAGGAAGGCGAAAATGGGGACAAGTTCAAGGTCAGACTGGTAGACTTTGTTGCCTCCAGAACTTGTGTTGGTGCTGGGGCAAAGGAGGAGGGGGGGTGCAGAAAATCCCTGCTTGGACACACAGACACTTCAGTTTGTCGCATCCCCTAGACTTCACGCAATGCCTGGCTTAGCACAGGGTCCTGCTGTGATATATTTCCCAACTTGGTACCGTATGCCGTGGTATTCCCACAAGACGCTGGCGTTCCTGACTTGGACCAATTTGTTCCTCCTCTGAAATCTGGTCATGGACATCTTTTCAACAATAATTTTAAAAATGACATGAATATAATTTCCTCAATTTTAAGAAAAAAAAATTTTCCCCTGCAACCGTGGGGGCCTGCTGCTTCCTGTCAAAACCAGAACCTCGAGAAGATAATGTTCAATTTAGCAGGCAATTATATGTTTATTATATCTATTTTCGCTTCACATGTCAATATTTCATGGGGTTCTGCAAAGAGGAGCCGTCCTTTCTAGTTGCTCTGATACCTGAATACATTTGAAAAGTTGTTTCTCGCCCGCGTGAGCAGCCGGCTCTCCAGTGAGCTGCTCCAGAGCCGCGTTCCGGAGGGGCAGGGCTGGACTCCTGAAATCCGTCACAGCCACCAGCTTCTCTGACATTTCTGCTTTTTCCGGGAGATTCAGGCCAGCATTTTACTTCTGAAGATGCCAAGCTATATAATTTGTAGATTAGGTTAATGTGGCCTAGAACGTTTTATGGTAACCTTTAGAAGGCTACAAGCAGAAAGGGTATAGAAAATGAGCAGCAGAGGGGCGCCTGGGTGGCACGGTGGTTGGGCGTCTGCCTTCGGCTCAGGGCGTGGTCCCGGCGTTATGGGATCGAGCCCCACATCAGGCTTCTCCGCTATGGGCCTGCTTCTTCCTCTCCCACTCCCCCTGCTTGTGTTCCCTCTCACTGGCTGTCTCTATCTCTGTCGAATAAATAAATAAAATCTTAAAAAAAGAAGAAAAAAGAAAATGAGCAGCAGAGGGGACGCCTGGGTGGCTCAGTCTGTGAAGCATCTGCCTTCAGCTTAGGTCATGATCCCAGGCTCCTAGGATCGACCCCCAAGTCAGGCTCCCTGCTCAGCGGGGAGCCTGCTTCTCCCTCTGCCCTGCCCATACTGCTTATTCTCTCTCTCTCTCTCTCTCTCTCTCTCTCTCTCTCTGTCTTAAATAAATAAATAAAATCTTTAAAAAAAAGAAAATGATTAGGAGAAACCCTAAAAACCCTAAAAATTAGGTAGACACATGGAAAGAACTAGAAGCAAAACATACATGCAAATGGCTGAATGTTCCAATATTTTCCCATCAGGATGGAATGGGTTGTGGGTTATGGGTTGAATTACATCTCCCCACCCTCCATGTTCATACATGAAAGTCCTCACCCCCAGTACCTTTGAATATAACCTTATTTGGAAATAGGGTCTTTGGAGATGCAATTAGTTAAGATGAGGTCATCCAGGAATCAGGTGGGCCCTAATCCAACATGACCCGTGTCCTTCTAAAAAGGGGAAATTTTGGGGCGCCTGGGTGGCTCAGTCGTTAAGCGTCTGCCTTCGGCTCAGGGTGTGATCCCGGCGTTCTGCTATCGAGCCCCACATCAGGCTCTTCCTCTGGGAGCCTGCTTCTTCCTCTCCCACTCCCCCTGCTTGTGTTCCCTCTCTCGCTGGCTGTCTCTCTCTCTCTGTCAAATAAATAAATAAAATCTTTAAAATAAAATAAAATAAAATAAAATAAAATAAAATAAAATAAAATAAAATAAAATAAAATAAAAAGGGGAAATTTGGACACAGAGGCACCGAGACAGGGAGAACGCCATGTGAACCTGGTGTTACACTGCCACAAGCCAAGGAACTACCAAAAGCTGGGAGAAGGGCCTGGAATAGATGCTTCCTGGGCCTTCAGAAGGAGTATGGCACTGCCCACACCTTGATCTCAGATGCCCAAGCTCCAGAACTGTGGGATAGTCAATTTCTCTCGTTTGAGCCACTCAGCGAGTGAATATTTTGCCACTGCAGACCTAGAAAACTCATACCCCAACTATCATATCCCTTGCGGTAGAAGACGGGCTCTGGGATGATGCTGGACCCTACTGGCTGTAGGGTTTACTCCATCCCTCCCTCCATTGTTAAAATGAAGAGTCCATCTCCTTAGTATGGGGAAGCACTATTCTCCCAAGTTACATCAGCTGACAGTAACCTTGGCCGGCTGGAGAGGCTGGAAGTTAGCTCTGGTTAGAAGACTTAGGGGCGTCAAATAAATAAATAAAATCTTTAAAAAAAATAGTTAAACTGCTTTGCAACCTGCAAACTTAAAAAGAAGAAGAAGAAGAAGAAGAAGAAGACGACTTAGGGGCATTTCCTATTTCATTTTTTAAAAATATCCCAGGCAAAGAAGTCTTAACTCCTAATTCCACTCCTTGATTAAACATCAAAGGTTTGCACTGGCTCTGCGGAACATGGAGTTATCTGTTAACTTGCAATCACGGTAAATTCGTAAATCTAATTTGGCTCTGGCATTCAGCCAAGAGAAAATGCAAGGGATTAACATTTTCGGAGCATCAGGACTGGAAATGAGAATTATTCTGTTATTGTGTTGTTGTTTTTTAATTGATCTAATGTGATTTCTAGAGGCCACACCCAGATCTCTTGAGTATGGGGTGACTAGGGAGCAGGAAAAAGCAGCTCATCCCCTTCCAGTCACGGAAGAGGTCCCGAAGTGATCCTGTGTGGATCTGGCTTTCTGTTTATGGAGCCGTGGCGTTCTGCAGAGGTCACCGTGCCTAAGCTCCACCTCTTATAGCCAAGGATGTAAGGGTCAGAAGTAACGCAGGTGAAATTGTTTGCTGGCACTCCACCGTGTTCCAGCCACGGGGCGAGCACTAGGGGGCGCTCAGGGATCCTGGCGTCTAACGGGGGACGGGGGAGAGAGACGGGCATGTGCACGGGACACTGGAGCAGCGCTGAGGGCTTTGGGGCCTTGAGAATGGTGAGCACGGGTGACTTTCTGGAGGGGAGACTGGGAGCATGACAAGAGCTGCCCTGGGAGAGGAGGAGAAGGTCAAGTGTTTCGGGAAGTGGGGACAGCATGAGTAACAGCCCGAAGCTGAGGCAGTCCAGTCTTCCAGCCATGCAGGGCCTCGCCTGTTGTTCCAAGGAGCTCAGGCATCATTGGAAAATGGTGGGAAAAACTTGAAATGCTCTGGGGAGGGCCCAGCTGCCCTGTGTGTGTTGAGACAGCACGGTGTGGTAGAAAGGGGGAGGCTGGGCTCAGAGAGCCCCTTATGGGGAGATCGTGCCCACAGCTTGGCTGAGGGGGGACGGTGACCTGGACAGGATTCAGCAGGGGTCCTGGAGGCGAGGGGCCAGAGCCAGACACCCTGGGGACAGACTGGACTTGGATGGCAATAGACTGCCTCAGGAGGGAGCCAGAGGCCACAAGGAGGGCCACACATTTGCTCGTTTGGGGTCAGATTGGGGGGTTGCGAGTGACAGAGACCCAACCACCCAATTCCCTGGGACGTCCAGGGGCCCCACTGGTATCAGGACTTTGTGACATGCTTCTCCGTATTAGTACATGTCCACGGTCTTATCTTAGCATCTCTGTTGGCCTCATCCTTGCCTTCTGTGTCTGGGAGGGCACCCAGCTGTGCAGAGCTCCAGGCTTATCCCAGCCCAGCGCAGACAGTGTCCACACATACAATGTCAGGGAGGCCCCTGATCTCCTGGGACCTCGCCCATCCCTGGACCCATCACTGTGGCGGGAGGTTGCGTTCTAGGATTGACAGCTCAGCACAACCACAAGGCAGGTGGGGGGTGGGGTGCGGAGGGAGAGCTAGGGATGGGGGGGGGGGGTTCTCCTGGGAGGGAAATGAAAGCTGATGGGCCATGACAAAGGCAGAGAAGGCTGAGCAGGAAGAACACGGTAGACCTTCCCCTTCGTGGTGCCATTAGCGGACGGAGAGAGGCAGGCAGGTAGGAGAGGCCAGTCCTGGGCTTGAGAAGGAGCTCCGTCCGAAGAGGCTGACTCTGTGGGCAGTGGAGTAGCCAGCGAGTGGCTGGAAGTCTGAGACGTGCCCGCTAAAGCTGGAGCCAACAGCAGACAAATCAGGGGCCAGCCTTAACTCTGGATTCTTCAACTTACTGGCTGTGTGACCTAGGGCAGGTGTCTTAACCTCTCTGTCCTCAGTTTCCTCATCAGTAAAAATGGGGTATGCAGTTGTACTCGCCTTAAAGCGTTATCGTGGTGAGTAAACAGTGCCGTTCACGGTAGGCAGTAAGAATGCAGCCAGACATGAGTGAGCACTGTGGAAATGTGAGCTGGCGTTATCGAGGAGACCAGCCGAAGAGCTCTGTCCGTGGCACCCAGGGAAGTAGAGCATGTGAGCGGAAGGCAGGGTCGGAGTGTCAGATGCAGCAGGGATTTTAGGGCCCTTGCGAAAGCCTGGACAATTTGGGATGCCCTGTTAACTACAAAATTAGAAAGAAAAGGTACTATATATTTAGAAGGGGAAAGCACATTCAAACAAGTTACACATTTAAAGTAAACTGCCAAGTACCGCAGCCCGAAGGGGCCATGCGGACGCGGCCCGGAGCCCAGGTCCCATTGGCGCAGCAGCAAAGGCACTGCGGTGGGTGGGGATGAGACCCATGGGGTCCCGAGGCCTTGGGGAAATAAGATTTCCACCCAGCTCCCAGCAGGAGATTGAATCGTGGCCCTGCACGAGCTCTTCCCTTGGCAACTTAGCCCTCACTCTTCACAGGGGGAAAGGAAGTCCTTTGGATGTTTCCTCTAGTGGAGGCAGACCATGGGGGCCCTGAGGACATGGATGAGGGGTACAAGCCCTTCTCAGTGTCCACAGTGTGTCTGGGGTCCAGCCCCACTCTGTCCCAAATGCATTTCTGCAAACCCATGCGCTCCCCCAACCAGAGTCTCACCAGCCTATGGATGCGCTCCCTCCCCAGAGCCAAGGTATTGAGCCTGCCCTCCCTGTGGTGCGGTGGGTACCACTTCCCTTTAGCTCGGACAGCTGGAGAGCCGGTGCTCTAGACAGGGCCCAGTGACCTGCCTGCTAGCCTCTCTGGCCTGGTGATGGGGACCATCATGACAGTCACCTCCTTTCCTGTGGACCTCTTCCAACTGCTCCAGAGAGAGCTGGGGAGAAGGCCCATGGTGGGGGGGCTCCCGTCTTTAAGCCTCTAGCACATTCCTGGTCTTGCCCCTCCATTCAGAGTGGTGTCCAGGGGCAACTCTGCTGGCTGCCCCCACCCCCATCCCACTTCCAACCATCAGGGGAGTTACCCCACCAAACAGCAACGCACCCCAAACCCAGTACTCCCCTATATCCTATGCTGTTCTCTGTTTCTTTAACGTAACCCAGAAGCAGAAATAATAACACACACTCCCCAGGTTATTCCAAAAGCTAAAATCCGGGCTCTTTTCTGAAGCTCACCTGCGTCTCCCTTTTCAGCTCCCGCCCCCTCGCCGTGTGTCGTGCTGCTGCTAGTCCTGGCCGTCTTCCTGCCCCTCAGCTGGATCATGTCCTGCCCCACCTCAGGGTCTCTGCACTGGAATGCTCTTCCCTCTGCCTTCACCCACCTGGGTCCTTCTCAGCCCTCACAGCTCCATGTAAAGGGTCTCTCCATCCACATAGGTCCTGCCCCCATTCCCTGCCCCACATTGTTCTGTCTGGCATCCTGTTGCCTGCCTTCTATTGGCTTGTGTCTGTACTGGCTGGCTGGCTGGCTGGCTAGAAGACTCTCTGTGGGGGGGGGGGGGGGCGGCGACTCTGTTCAAGGCTTCATCCCAGGACATGGAGCCCAGAGCCCCTGGGGAGGCCATCAGGAAATCTGTGCTGAATGGAAGCATGGAAGCATTAATTAATGACAAAGCGAGACAATGGCCGTGGCCAGTCCTTGGGACGCCAAAGGTAGTTAATTAATTGTGCTTCTTTCTCCTCCTTTCCTTTCAAAAGTGGATTTGCATGTTCAGTTTGATCACCCATTGGGAAAGAAAAGGGCCAGAGACAGCTGGGAGAAATACTGGGGCAGAGGGCGGGGTGTCCTGGCTAGCGAAGGACCTGAAATCTGTGCACAAAACAGATTGCCTATTCCAGCTGGACGCAGGAGAGAATCCAAGCTCACCTGCTCCCCCAGCACGTGGGGTTTGCTTCTATACTACCTTGTTCGAGATATTTCTGGGAAGACTGATTGCAGAGGTAATGTATGTCTGACCTTTGAACATACATTCTTGCTCAAACACGATCACACTAAACCCAGAGCCAGCGTGGAGCTGAGGGGCTGGCCAGCTCTACCTCTGTCTAGCCCTGAGACTCAGAGCAACTTACCTCATCTCTCAGGGCCTCAGTTTCCCCACCTGTGAAACGGAGAGACCCTCGTTTGCCCCAAACATCTCCCAAGGTGACTATGACTCATAAGGGGCATTTCAGAGCAGCCCCTGGCGGCGACCATTGGGCCCATGCTTTCTTAGATGTGGGCACTCAGTTCTTACCAGCTCTGTGGGACCAGCTGGAGGCAGCTGCCCCCGTGTGCTCGTACAGAGCTCTCTAGACAAGGCCACATCCCTCATGCAGCCCTTGGGAAGCATACACTCGGGGACAGGATCATCCTGATTGAAAATCGGCCTCTTTCTGAGAAGGAGAGGTAGATAGGCTTGGGAGAGTGTGCGGGGCAGTGGTTCACTGTGGACTGGCTGTCAGGAGCTGTAGTTAAGTCCCACTGACCCTCTTTAGGCCAATCCCTTCCTCTTTCTGGGCTGTGCCATCTTCACCTCTACCGTGTGTGTGTGTGTGTGTGTGTGTGTGTGTGTGTGTGTGTGTGTGTGTGTGTGTGTTGGGATTAACCCCAGCACCATGGCTCATAACTTGGAGATCTTAATGAAAACACTTCCTCATCCCCAGAGAATAAATATAAACCTAAACGAGTGAAACTGAGAAGCCCTGAAACTCATCCATGGACCCCAGTCAAGAGCCCCAGATAGGAAGGCCTTTAAGGGACCTCCAAACTCTAAGCTCATGCTTTTTAGGACAAACTCAGATGGAGCTAGCTACAAGGTCCTTACTAAGCTCAAGGACAGGGAAGCCCCTTGGGATTTCTGGGTGCCCAAAGCTGGCCTGCGGAGAGATGTCCTGAGCAAGAGGAAGAGCTCAGGTGGAAAGAGTATGACCAATTCGATGAGAAGGGGATTAAGAGGCTCAGACCCTTCTAAGGAAGCCAGACCTGCTCCCTCGCTCTTTCTGTTATACTGCATTGGGTCAGCAGAGGGCAGAAGAGAGCAACCTTGCTCTTTTTCCAGGCTCGCCAGGGGAGGCCCGAGTCCCGTGGAAGGTATTATCCATCCATCTCCACCAGCTTTCTTAAAGATTTATTTCTTAATTTACAGGTTGTTCAAACTTGGACAAGTCACTTGATCTTTCTGAGCCTTAGTTCCTGTACTTACACAATGAAGAGAGTAGTATTTGCCTCATAGGGATACAGGTTTAAAGGACATTAGCACGTGTGTTTAGCAGTCTCTGGCACAGAGCGAGCACTAAAAAATAGTAGCTATTACTATTACCATTATTTATTGATTCACACGGTAGTTCATTCATTCACTCAATCATTGTAATGAATCATGTATTCATCTAGTGTCTGATACCTAAAAAATACTGCCCTAGGTGCTGGGAGGGTGGGGGTGCGTTTCAGAGATGACTCAGACGTGCTCTCCCAAGACAGAGCAAACACTGCCAAGTAACTGCGATCCGCTGTGGGGAAACATGAGGGGGCTTCCTGCTGGTGGGAGGCACGAAGGGCACGTTCTTGGAAGGCTGAGCCTTTGAAATAAATAGCTTATTGAAAACACAGATGCACGGACCTCAGCCCAGACCCACAGAATTCCCGGCTCCAAGGAAGGAGCTGGCTCGTCTGCAGCTTCACGGAGCTCCACAAGTGATTCTGATAATGAGCTAGGTTCAGGGGAGCACTCAGCTGGCTGCTGAACGATGCATAGGATTTAATCCCCTGAAGATGAAGGCCACCAGGGCCCTGTTCCTTCCTGGGGAGGGCTTGCTATCGCTGTGGGTGCAGCAGACTGGGTGGGCGTTACTGACGCTTGAAACAAAGGGGATACAACGCTTCGTGCCCAATGTAAGAAGCTTCTCTACCACCCCCATGACATGCAGTCCTGGAGCCTTTGCTTGAATATCATTTCTCCTCTTTGAGCCTCAGTTTCTCATCTTTACAAAAGGGGATTACATCAGATAATCTTCAGATGCCTTTCAGCCCTGATGTTATGTGACTTTCATGTGGACATCACTGCTCTGTCAGGGGGCCTGTTGGGTAAGACAGCATGCATTTCAAGAGAGATCTATTCCACACCTTCTGTAGTGCCCTGGACCCTGCAGAGAAAGCCCAGGCCCCTTCCCCTGGGGCTTGAGCTCCTCTTGGATGCCAGCCCTGCCTTCTCTGCCCATCTTATTTCCTTTATAACTCAGTTTAAACCAACAAACAAACGACCTTCTTACTCTTCCCCAGTGCCCTTCGCGTCTTCTCTCTTCGATTCGTCATGTACCATCCTGAAATTCTCTTCCTCCCTGCGGCCTTCGCCCCCTCTGCACCTGAATCTAAGCCTCCCAAACCCTACAGGACTTTGTTCAAATTCTGCTTCCCCTGCGAACCGTTCCCCAGTTTCTCCCAAATCAAGTGACTTCTCTTTTCTGGGTCTCCCGTGCCAAACTTGACGTCATTGTCACGGTTGCCGCCATCAGCTAACATTTGCAGAGAGCGCTTGCTATGTGTGTGCTTTATTTTATTGAGTCTTTTCATGAGACCATGATATTGATATCACTGCCATTTCCATTTTATAGGCAAAGAGACTGAGATCCAGGGTGGTTAAATACCTTGCCCGCGGAGACTCTGCTGTGTATTCCAGTAGTTTCTGTAGGTGTCTCATCTCTGTGCTCAACTGAAGGCTCCCCCTAGTAATCCTAAATGTCACCAGCTGTATTTCTCGGGCCCTATAAGGAGAACTTGAATACGTGTTTGAATAAATGCAGCATCTGTAGGAAGACAATATGGGCAGGAGTAGTGGGTGGAGCGTAATGCTATGTCTTGGGACACCTAAAAATTGGAAAACTCACTAAGGAACAAAAAAATCAGGGTCCACTCCACCCTACCCCAAGGCAGTGAACGCTGTGCCTAGCTGGGTGAGAGGACATCCATCAAAGGCTCAGACCTTGCACAGCATTCCGGGAAATGTTTAGGTAATGCGATGTATTAAACTGAAGACTTGAAAAAAAGAAAAAAGCTGAGAGTGGAAAATACCAATCAGAACACAAGTGAAATCCAATTTTTAATTTGGCTCTTGTAGTTGGTGGGAAAGGTGGGCATGGTGTGGGGGAGGGGGAGTAGCGTGGACGAAACCTCTTTTACGAGGCTGTGATAGGACAGACACACGCCCCTTCCTTTCCTGCGAAGTTGCTTTTAATTCAAGGAGCTGCTCAGATGGGAAAAGCTGTCTGTCCGTAATTGTCCCAGTGGCAGCCGGCAATAATGGAGTGTGCACAACTGGCCCTTCGGGACAAAGTATTTGAAAAACGACTGCCAAGGGTTAAGAACCAGGAGGTTTATTTTTCATTTTGTAAAGCAACAAGTTCCACATCCTTCTTTTTATTCTGGGAAATTTTTCGTCTTGGCTTTTCAAACCTCCAAATGAATAGGGGAAGAAAAAGTGAACTGAAGTGGTTCCAATTTGCAACAAGAGTGCAATTTCAATTGATTTAAAGTGGGGAGCAACACGGGAATGATCACAGAAAGAGATTGGAATTAGTCAATAAATAAGGTTCAAGGTCCCAAGCCTGACTTCTCTCTCATTAGCTTTAAGGAATGAGAATAGAGGGATAGGTGGTTCCATCTAGCAGGTTCCTAATAAAAGCAAGATATGGTGCATCCCACAGCTCGGGACCCGGACCAGATCACGGGAGGCACTAAGATCTAATCTGGAATTTCCTACTGCTAGCAGCATGGTGGACTCGCAGAGATACACTTATTAATTGCAACCTTCCCAAGAGCTCCGGCTGTTCCCAGTGGGATGCTCTCACCATCTGAGAAACCTGGGTCCTTGTGTTTCAGTGACGCGGGGCCTTCCCAAATGTTGCCCAGGTAGTACATGAGAACGATCCCCCTCTCCATCCTTCGTCCTCATCTTTCCCATACTTCATCCCATTCTGGCTCTCGGCCATAGAGAACTGCTCTCATTACTTCAGCGTCTAGCCGTGGACAGCTCCCCATCCACTGGAACTTGGTCACGGGGATGGTGCAGAGTGAACGCAGATGGAGTGCTCAGAACTGACCCTGGCATATAGTACACACTCGATTAGGTGTTAGTCTTTGCTATTGTGGTTGTTAACTTTTCGGATTTTGCCCACCACGTGATAAATGTTATGCTTCCTGTGTGCGCATCTGCATTGGGAAGGAGGAGCGGTTAGCACAACATGCCACGTTGAGACTGAAAAAGGAAGTCAAGGAAGGCTTAGGACATGAGCTCATACGGCATGCATTTGGAACAGGAAGTTTCAGATTTTATATTGTAAAGAGCAGGTATGTCCCTGGAGTAATGGATGAAGGAGCTACAGATACAGACAAGAGACAAGGCACCCTTGCGGAATTTGGATTTTTTTCGCATAGGTTCTTAAACCTTCCCATGTCTTAAAAGCAAACATAAAGCAGCAAGGAACCTGAGGGATCAAGGAACAATCAACAGGATTGGCATTTTGAAGAAGTCTCATATTTTATGTTGAAAGTCTATTCTAGATGTGTGTTCTACTCTGAAATACAATGCAATATAAAAATAGAAATGATGGAACCCTAGAAAGATGCTCCATGTTTACCTGGGGGTCTTTCCTGCCGTATCTCCCAGGAACGTGTCCACCCAGTAGGAGAAACACCCCTGTAGGTGATGGATGGAAATGTGGGGGAGGGTTTTAAGAGGAAGAAAGGCATGCTCAAGTTCATGATTCAGAAAGATGGATTGGTGGGTTAGAGGGAGCAAGTCAGGTGGCTGGGACACTAGTCCAAAAATAGCCCCAGTAGCTCATTGCTTGATTGTAGGAGCTGGCAGGGCATGGAGCTCGGAATGGTGCTTCCTCCAGCAAGTGCCCATGTTCCAGGAGGGCCCTCACCATTGAGAAAAGTAGCCATATTTTCTACTTGTTTGCAATTCTCACTTTTGCTTCTTTGATTCCTTAGTGAAAAGGTTCTTAATCTCGAAGATTCAACATTCCCATGCAATGTAACTAGTTCAAGCTTGAAAAGTGTCTCTGTATTAGACGACCCTTAGCAGGGCTGGAGGGGGCAGGGTCATTCAGAAGCCCTGGGAGGTCTCCCATGCCTTGGTCTTCAGTCCATACTGGTCATGGCTGATTCATTCACTGCCTAAAGCTACCATTCTCTGCTTTGGTCAAGTTTGGGCTCCATGATTGGTGCCAGGACGAGTATCCTTGTACCTCATGGCCAGCCTTCCTTTGTGCAATGCTCCTGGCATGGGTGTCCGGTTCTCATGGAGTTTACTACCCCCATCCCCTCACTGTCACTCAGAGGGCCCTTCAGGGTAGCCCACCTCCACTTCTCCCTGCCTTCTGAGCTGCTCTCTTTCTCAGATCACCTCTATCTTCTCTTTAAGCTTCCCCCAGATAAGTATCCTTTAATGGCATAAGTGTGCATGTTACTTCATATTATTCTCTGAATTAGGTGCAGAGAGTTTAACAAAAGCTGATCAGTGGCATAGCCAGGGAGAGAACTGGGAGATGCTTAATAGGTTATAAAAGTGGTTGTGATGAATTATGATTATACTGAAGGTGGAAGAAGTGAGGGGGTCCCTTCCATGTCTGTCTGTCCATGCATCCATCTACCTGTCTGTCTGTCTATCTATCTATCTACCTACCTATTTGTCTCTCTGTGTAGATACACACACACCCACGCACACACACACACACACATGCACTCTTAGTTCATATACCTGTATACACATGTATGAGTATGTACTTTTGGGGTCTGCTGACTTGGCCTTTGTGTATGTGGAAGTGAGCACAAGCACTGCGGTCGTACGTTACCCCTTTTATTTATCACCTTTACATGTTGCAGAGAGATGTTGCTTTATTTCAATTAAGTGATATGAGGTACCTGGGGAGATCTCTGGGGTGGCTGAACCTTTGGGCAGGCATCAAGTTTTCCAAGCTCATGGCTGGGAAATTTGGTCACTTACCCAGGAACGAGCATCTAGGAGACAGATTTCTACAACCAGATGCAAAAGAGACAGATCAAAAAACCCAAATTCTAACGTTGCCATTTCTTCAGAGTAGAGGATGCTGGGTCCAATTGCCCGGGCTCCCTCCTTCTGGTGTTGTCTGTTCCAGGGACCAGATACAGTTCAGAAACCTGCCTGGTGAACATAGATTCAAGGAAGAAAACTTCAGTGTTGGGGCTCCTGGGTGGCACAGCGGTTAAGCGTCTGCCTTCGGCTCAGGGCGTGATCCCGGCGTTATGGGATCGGGCCCCACATCAGGCTCCTCCGCTATGAGCCTGCTTCTTCCTCTCCCACTCCCCCTGCTTGTGTTCCCTCTCTTGCTGGCTGTCTCTCTCTCTGTCAAATAAATAAATAAATAAATAAATAAATAAATAAATAAATAAATAACAAAAAAAAAAAAAGACTTCAGTGTTGCCAAGAAGCCGTCCGCTAGACCAGCAGTGTCTGAAGGGTGTGAGGAATTTATCTTTGTATCCACTTCTGCGCCGAGCACAATCCTGGCTCAACAGAGCCAATCATGATGGGCGTTACTGAACACCAGACTGTGTTCCAGACAATTTACATGTATGGGCTCATCTAATCCTCACAATTGCCCTAGGCAGCAGATGCTGTTACTTATCCCCATTTAATCCATAAGGAAATTGAGGCTGTAGTTGACCTCCCAAAGATGTCTATGACCTAACCCTTGAAACCTGTGAATACATTACCCTGTACGGCAAAAGACATTTTGCATATGTGATCAAGGTTAAGGATCTTGAGATGGGGAGAAGATCCTGGATTATGCAGGTTGGTGTAATCTACTCACGAGTCCTTAACATTGGAGAACTGTGATTTCTAGCAGCAGATAAGTAGGCAGAAGGCAGCATGAGACAGACTTTACCCTTACTGCTGACTTTGAAGATGGAGAGAGAGGTCAGGATCCAAGGAATGTGGGCAGCCCGGAGGAGTCAGAGAAGGCAAGGAAATGGATTCTCCCCTCGAGCTTCCAGAAGGAGCACAGCCCTGCTGGCATGTGGATTTCAGCCCAGGGAGACCATATCGGACTTCTAACCTACAGAACTGGGACAGAATAAATGTGTATTGTTTTAAGCTACGAAATTCACGGAAATTTGTGACGGTAGCGAGAAAGAACTAATCCAGGTTTTCAGAAAGGTTAAGTAACACAGGTAAGAAGTGGTAGAGCCAGAGTTAAAACCCAAGCAGTCTGGTTTCAAAATTCATGCTCTTGACTACTCTGCGACATGGTCAGTTCTACTGCCATTATTCGCTGAATGCATAAATGAATAAGAAAAAGAAGGAAGAAAGGAAAGAATATTAGAGAAAGAAAGGAAGAAAAGAAGGCAGAAAGAAAAAAAATTGCGTGAGTTTTATACAGTCTTGTGTTCTCTCCATTTCTATTCTGAGGATATTTCTGCTTACTTAACAGTAACCAGAGAGCAAGCTCACTCTGTCCTCCACTGCCCCCTCCCATAGTGCTGGAAACACCTAACAGTGCACTTTCTAGAATCCATGCCAACATCACCTTTGTCTGGGCATCTCTCTGATCAGGGCATGGTAGAATATCCAAGATGCCAGGGGACACACAAGCACATTGCTTTGCATTCAGATTGGTGGCTTTTAGTTGAGATGTAGGAAATATCCTTATTGTGTCTGTAGAACGCCATCCCACCCTGTTTGTGCTGATTTCGCCTGCTGCCTAGGTCCTCTAAGCAACCTGTTTGGGCCACAACTGGACTTACCAGATTTAGCAAATAGAAACCAGGATACTCAGGTAAAACGGAATCTCAGATAAATTTTTTAGTATAGCTGTACCTCAAACATTGCATGGGATAGATTTATGCTAAACATTATTATTTGTTGGGGCGCCTGGGTGGCTCAGTCTATTAAGCATCTGATTGATCCCAGGACCCTGGGATCATGCCCTGAGCCGAAGGCAGATGCTTAATGACTGAGCCACCCAGGCGCCCCCTAAGCATCTGACTCTTGATTTCAGCTCAGGTCATGATCTCAGGGTTGTGGGATCGAGCCCTGCTGTGGGCCCGGCACTGGGCTTGGAGCCTGCTTAAGATTCTCTCTCTCCATCTCCCTCTGCCTTTCCCCCTACTTCTCTCTCTTCCTCTCAAATAAATACATAAATAAAAGTTTAACAATTATTATTTGTCTATATGACGTTCAAATTGAACTAGGTATCTTGTATTTTATCTGGTAACTCTACCCATCGTGCACCAGTAGGGAAGCTATTCTGGGGCAGGAGACCTTGTATAGCCCCCTTGAACCATGCTGGGGAGAGCTGTCCATTCCAGGTCAGAATGGAGACAGGTCTTTTCTGCTCTGCATGGACCTTCTGAACAGCTGCCTCAATCCCAGGCAGGGGGTAAGAACAGCTAAGGGAGGATAAGTTGGGGTAGTGGAGATGGACTGGGATGGATAAGGAATTGTCTGGTCAGTCTTAATGACCCAGAAGATGCTGTCCCACACACCGTCAGCCTTCCAGATGATTCCTCCGGTGGCTCTAGAAATGGGGTGGTCATGTTGGCCAGGGGAAGGAGTCACCTTTTGGGGCCTTTGGGTCTCTTGGCTTTCATAGTAGTTTGCCTATGGGGTAGATCCCCAAGTCTAGGAAACCTGAGTTTTGGTTGCATGTCAGCTGTACTATTACCCCTAACCCCATAATACCCTCTACCACCCACCCACTCAGAATCGCCTCAACCAGCCCAATTCTTAATCTTGTCCCTTACTTTTACTTTTCTGCTAGCCATCGTATTGGTTTTCGGGAATTCAATCCTCTTTAAATCGATCAATCAACCAGTAAACAAGAAGTAGTTATTGAACGCCTACTGTGTATAAAGCAATATGTTAGCCCCAGCAGTGAAGACAAATTTCTGACCTCCAGGAGCTTATGGTCAAACTGAAAAAAAGAATAAGATATGACTCTATGAGGGAAAAATGAGCAAATGACAAGATGGGTCTGTCATTTATGAAATATCCATTAGACATTGATCGCCTTGTTGGGTACTGGAGACATGGAAAGCAAGGCTAGGAACTCAGCTGGGCTGAAGAGAGTCCAGAAATAACAAGTTGGTGGAATGAGCAGGGAAGAGGCCCCTAACCTAGGCTGGAGACTGGGAGAAGGTTTTGTGGAGGTGGTGAAGTCTGAACAGCCTCTAGAAAGAGAAATCAGTTAGATGAATGAAGGTCATGGGGCTGGTCGAAGGTACAGGGGAAAGGATGTTTCAGGCAGAAGGAAGCACATGCTGTGAAAACCACAGGTGTTTGAAGATGGCTAGAATGGAGATGGGGCTTGAGGTGGCTGGGGGGGACCTGAGTGTGGGTTCAGAGGTGAGATCATTGCTAAGGAGTATAGTCAGAAAGGAGTGTGACCTGAGCTGGAAGCATTTGTCATCATGGAATTTCAGTCCCTTGAGCTGAGGGAGCTGGCAGAGACAGTGTGATTAGACCCACTGGGCTGGGCACAGGTGGGTGGGTGGGCCTGCTGCAGGTCCCGGGAGGATCCGGTGGCTACTGGTATGTGACCAGTTGACTTCAGGAATGTTGTGCAGGAGGTAAATATCTTCAGAGCCTGGCGGAGCATGGTGACATGAGTGGGGGGGCAGGGATTACATTTGTTGAGCCACTCAATATCTCGGGAATGCCACAGAAGGTTTCTCATTTGATTGTCATAATAACCTGGCAAATTACACATTGTCTCTGTGGTCCATGTGAGGAAACCGCTTCAGAAATGTTCAGTAACTTCCCGAGTGTCATTTGGGGAAAGCTAGATTTGTATTGAGGTCTGTCTGAATACAAAGCCACGGGGATGCCCTCCCCCACAATATCCCTTTGAGATCTTGAATATTGAATCCTGCCTCCTGCATTTATTGTGAGATTAGATGGAGAAAAATGTATGCACCAGAATTCCTCCTGGGGAAGGACCACTGAACCTGTCTGGAAAATATACTTGGATAAGCTGTTTGGGCAGAGAGGGTGAAGAAGAATTCTGAGTATGCTCAAGCAACCCCGGGGGCTCTCGACTGCTGTGCCTGAGTCAAGAGTGTTAGGGGCTTTGCATTTGAACTTCGGTTTTCCTTGAAGGACTGTTAATTGGTTTATCATCTGGCTTCAGCATCTCCTATAGCCTCAAGTAGAAATGCCAGCTTTGAAGAACCTAAATCCTGACCCGAAACACTTGGAAAATGCCAGCCTGTCACGCATTCATTCAACACGGCCATGCTGCTCGTGCCCAGTGGCCATTTACTTTGTAGCCAAGGGGTAAGTGTTATGGTCTTTGCTCTCCGTGTCTTTACAGTGTAGTACCATGGCCGACAGAATTTGAATCGGACACCCCTATCACCACATAAGTTGGATCACCTCTCTCCCATATAGATAAAGGTATTCAAGCTATATTAAATAGATGATATGCATGGACCAATGCTATGGCCTGAATGTTTGTGTGCTCCCAAAATTAATATATTGAAGTCCTAATCCTTAATGTGATGATATTAGAAGGTGGGACCTTTGAGAGAGGATGGGGTCATGAGGGTGGAACCCCTCATGATGGGATTGGCGCCCTTATAAAAAGAGACACAGCAGATGGTCTCTGTCTTGGCCGTATGAAGGCATAGCATGAACACAGCTATCTGCAAATCAGGAAGCAGATCTCACTAGGCACCAAATCTGCCAGCACCTTGATCCTGGACTTTCCAGCCCCCAGGACTGTGAGAAGGAAATGTTTGTTATTCAAGCTGCCTAAGCTATGCTATTGTCCTAACAGCCCCAGCTAAGACAACCATTATTGCAGTAGTTTGTGAAAATAATAAAACATGCACAAAATAGAAACTTTAAAACAATGAGTAGAGAAAATAGACACTACTAATTTAACATTTTTATTAACAAAGCATCATGAGTAATACTGGATGGACTTACATATTCTCAGATCATCATTTTGGCAATGACAACCTTTTTGGCTGACTTTTCTTTTCGGTCCCAATTAGATCAAAGTTGTTTTTAGCCTAGGAATCAGGCTGATGGGGAGCTAGCCCCAGGAGGACCATAGCACCCACACGGTGGTCTTCATTTCAGCCCGTGGTTTCTCCATAGGAATCTTTTGAAGTCACTCGTCTGTTTTGTAAGGGTTGGTTTCGTTAAAAGGGATAAAAATGGTAAAAGCTCTCTTAGCTGGGCACACATAGATGACTCATCACAGCATGTCTGCAAGTGAAAGAAGTGGGGCTCAGCACTGCCAGTTCCACGGCTTGGACCCTCCCTCACCCTTCCCTGGAGCCCTGTGGACCACAGGTGCAGGTGGCCACCTCACGCTGGGCTGACTTAGGGCCCTGGTATCAATGCGTATAGAAAATATAAGTGAGGGTCAGTCCGCATTTTTATCATCTCAGCATTCACTGGATCACTTTGTATGTTCTACTTCAGAAGCTACCCATCTGCAGGGGGGGGGGGCATAACAGTGTGAGCCAAAGAATCACACAGAAGGATATTTAAGTGTCAACCATGATGCATGCCGTGAAGAAAATTCCAGGCAGCTGAGACAGGGGCCTTGACTTTGTCTAGGTGACCAGGCACCCCTCCCTGTAGAATACCAATTAAGCCGAGTGCCAAAGACAAAAAATAGTTGCCCAGATGAAGAGTTGGGGAAGAGATGTCCATATGGAAGAAGCAACATTTGCAAAGGCCCTGAGGTCAGAGGAAGCAGAATCTGTGAGGGGACCTGCACAGAGGCTGGTGTGGCGGTACACAGAAATCAAGGGGGACAGTGGTATAAGATAAAGCCCTGACATCTCTTAGACTCTTAGGATGCCTTTCAAATAAGGTGCTGAGAATATACCTGGGGATGAAAAGAGTCTGAGAGGCCAGGAACAGTGATGGTTAGAACAGATTGCTCATCGGGTCCTGGGTGAGGAGAGGTTTGGGGTGGCTATTGGTAGGGGCTCCAGGGACTCGGGGGGTGGGGGGTCTGTCCTGAGCCCATTGATATTCAGCTGAGAACATCCTAGAGACCAAGAGAGATTAATAATGACAGAGAGTAGTGAAGTGTGCAGGGAAGGGCTGGGGATCCATTGACAACAATCACAGCCGCCGATAAAAACTCAAACACACTGTCTACTGGCAAGTCTTTCCCTCGTTTTAAAATTACAGTCTGTGTCCCCATGCCCCCACTGCAGCGTTAAATTATACATGAGTTCCTCTGCCACATGGTACAGCCTAACTCAGCTCTGTCCAGAACCTCCAGGCACAGAGAAGACTTTCAAGTGAAATTTAAATTGTCTTATAACCTGCATTTAATTAATGCCAACTTACGCTTCAGATCTAAAAAGAAGATTCTACAAACACAGGTCTGCATGCAAGCTCATCCTGCAAGGGCTGGAGGAAGGCAAAAAGAACAAAACTAGAGCATTAATCTCAGTTACATTCAACAAGCAAAACATGCTTCTTTACTCTGGGTGCTCATCTCAGGATCCACTGGAAGCCATTCACAAAGCTCATCCTGAGAAACTAATATTTACCCTGAGACGTTTGTGTTTTGGGGAGGCAGTGTCGTATAGGCAAAAGAGCAAGGGTTTTGGAATCAGGCAGACCTGGGTTTGAACTTGGGATCCCTCAGTAACCTGTCACGTGAGCCTGGAAAGTTTGCTTAACCTCCCAAAGCCTCGATGTTGTCATTTGCCAAACGTAGACAATATATTCACCTCGGAGGGTTATTATGGAGATGAAATGAGATAGTGAACAGAAATGGCTGATGCCTCTGACACATACCAAGTTCCCCAGCAGTGTGTGCGTGTGTGCGTACCTGTGTGTGCACTCACACGCGTGTGTAGACCTGTGGCATGACATCACCTGGGAAGTGTTAGCAAAGAAGCTACGATTGGCAGGTCTTCACCCAGTTACATTTCACTGCTCACCCAGGACAACCATAAGTCCTTTTAAAAATCTGAGCTCTTTGATCATCCAACTCTGTTATTTTTGTGACCCACTCGTTGGTATGTGACCTTGGTCAAGTCACTTACATGCTTCTTGTTATACCTTGTATATTCTTGAACCCTTAAATTCCAGGAAGAAAAGAGAAAGGAAGGTAGGAAGAAAGGAGGGAGGGAGTGTGAGAAGGAGGGAAGGAAGGAGGGAAGGAACAATGAAAAAACCAATGGTAGTAAAGTAGGAAACATCTGAATAGAGCTTCCTCTTCGTCACTCCCTGCCATGAACTCTGAACACATCTATTCATTTCACCATCCCAGCAATCCTCTGAGGCAGGAACTATAGTCCTGTCCATTTCACAGATAAGGAAACTGAGGCTCAGCTATCTCCTTCCATGTGGTTCCAGGCGAGTTGCTTAGCTTCTCTGACCCTCTGTTTCTTTATCTTTAAGGTAGGAAGAGTGATAGCATCCACCTTGCTAAGTCCTTGCTAAGTGTTCTGGTGAGAAGTGAGTGATGTGACACACACAAAAGATCCTTGCTCTGTACATCATGAATAGTAGGGAGTGTTCTTTCCCAGAGAAGAAATGAGCAAGGATGCCCTCCTTTTTCTCTTCCAATAGCCTTGGAGGGAAAAGAAATGCAGGGCTGGGTATAGGGGAGAGCTTCCAAGATGGGAAGAGTGTGCTGCAAGTCCTGAGATGTTGGGAGGGAAGAGGGCAGTGAAGTCTCATCCTTGTAGGGTCCTGTGGGTCCCAGGGCAGGAACAGGTGCCAAGCTGGGGCTTGCAATGGATTTATCTCTGCCCAGCTGTTGACTTTCCACCAGAGTTCCCACCAGTGTGATGGGACAGAAAAGAGAGACCCTGACTTCCAACTCAGAACAATTCCAGGACCTGTTTCCATAGTAAAAGCAATGAAATAGAACAACTGGTCTGCAAAACAGGTTTTGACTTCCCAATCCTCAAAGTATTTCCCCAAAGAAGTGTCTGCTTCTCCCTGGTTGGTGGGCGTAAAGCAAAGCTCAGAGAACATTTCTAAATACTCTCTAAAGAGCCCCTCAGATAAGCTTGAGGTCCTGGAGGAGGGACACTAAGCTATGAAGCAGATAGGGAAACTGAGACCCAGAGTTACTCGTTACCTTGCCTGAGGCCAGGCCACTCGACTTACAGGGGAAGGGGGATCCATTTGGTTACACAGGTTCAGGGTGTTCTGTTCATATTTATTCTACAAAAGTGGTGGTCCCGGGCGCTGGGCCATCGGGCAGGCCTGAGCGAGGCAATCAAGCTTGGGCTCCAGGTCTCTAACTTCTCGTCCCCTGCTCCTTCCACCATGCTGCAGGAACATCTCACAGAGAATGTGCCTTTTGAAGAAGTTAATGCTCAGAAGTGGAGGAACAATTTTCTGGGGTTCGGGTTCCTACAACCAGGGCAGTAGCTTGCTCGACATGAGCTCAAGTTCACGCAGGGTGCTCGTTCTTGGAAGCCGGTGCTAAATGAGGCTTAGCAGCCAGCTGAGTGAGAAGTTAAAGGAAAGAAAGGTGCGCTTGCATCAGAGAACAACATGGGCCAGGGAACGGATGGGAGTTTAGCCTGGATCCATGCATGGAGTTAAGTCAGACGGGGTCACAGTGTAGCTCGCAGAGAGTCCAGCTGGAAAATCTCGAGGAGGTCAGGTAATAAAGGGCAGCCTGGTGAAGTGTTCAGAACAGAGGCTGAGATCCGTTTTGTTTCTTGAGTTCCACATATGACACAGAACAGATGAACAGAGGGGAAGGGAAGAAAAATAAAATAAGATAAAAACAGAGAGGGGGGCAAACCATAAGAGACGCTTAACTCTAGGAAACAAACTGAGGGCTGCTGGAGGGGAGGTGGGTGGGGGATGGGGTCACTGGGTGATGAGCATTAAGGAAGGCACTTGATGTAATGAGCCCTGGGTGTTCTATGCAACTGATGAGTCCCTAAATTCTACCCTTAAAACTAATACTACACTAAATGTTAACTAAATTGAATTTAAATAAAAAATTTAAAAAAAAAACAAAAAAAAACAAAACAAAAACAAACAGAGGCTGAGATCAAGGTTAGGAGGCCAGAAGTGCAGTTAAAGGAGGAGCAGGGTTTGTGCCTTAAGGGTAGGCTTGTGGGTTTGAGAGAGTCCCTCAGCTCTCAGCCTGTGGTGCAAGGAGAGGGTGATGTTTAAGAATACTACGAAGGAGCTGGAGAAGAGGGGCTTGGTGGTGGGAGGTCTCGAATGTCTGGTAGAGCAACCTTATTGCAACGAAATGCCCCAGGGAACCATAGAACATAAAGATGGGACGCAGCTACACCAGTAAGTGGCCAGCCACACTCTCTCTGGGGTCCACACTGGGTCCCTCTGCCATTGTGCCTGCTCTCCCGTTCCAGAGTGCAACTGCCTTAAGCCAAGTAGTGAAGAAAGGGAGAGTGAGTATCTGACAGGCTCCTTCAAGCCACGCCCCACACCTCATGAAGGAGGACTGCGGGAACTGGCCCCACTGGCCAAAGGAAATTTAGGTTCCTATCCTTGGCTCTGCTCATCTGGACTTTTGGCAAGTGTGGGGCTCTCTGTCTCTCTTTGTTTTAAAAACAGACCCTGTTGTCTTGCCTCCCACTGTGCGTGAGGCTCAGACTATTTCCAAAGAACAGCAAATTGGACTGAGCCCAGATGGAAGCCCAGGCTTTGAGCAGTGTTTATGAGTGGGACTACTGGGGTCAGGTGAGGGCCGTGCAGGCTTCAGCCCCGGTCTCCCTGACACACTAGCTGTCAGGCTCTTACGTCTCTGGACTGGCTTATTGTGGTAGGTGTGGGGGCAGGTCTCCCAAGAGGCAGGAGCTAATTATATCCCCAAGGAGTTGTTAGAAGAAGACAGCCAAGCGCTACGCTCCCCCAGGGCTCTGATTAGCTTGGGTGCACCTCCCCACATGCTCATTGTGCCCTTTATTAGGTCGCTGTTGGATTCCAGCTAAGTTTAATTCAGCATTGGCTTCTCTAAACACCCCAGAGATGACGATTATGAAGCAGACGTTTTCTAGAAACTGCCGAACGTATCTGAGGCCACCAACTTAAGAGCTCTTGAAAGCCATGTTGCCTGTTTAATATGAGCTTTCCGGGGAGCTGGCCCAGAGCCTTCTGCCAAAATCTTTGCACACTGCTCCCTTCTTCCACTCCCCAAGCACCTCATTTAGTTAAGTGGTTTTGCCTTCTTTAGGTTGCTTTGTAATTGGGGTGATTATTCATTCCTGTCACAAGACAGAAGTGGGAAGAAGAGGCTGGCTCAGGACCACAAATACTCTGTCCTGCATCCTGCTGAATTTCATCTCTTCCCTTGCTCTGAGCGCTTGGCTTCTCCTGAGCTTTGAGGAGCGGGCACATGGTCAACCAGTCCCAGCGGCCTCATGGCCACTGTTCAGAAGTAGTGGCTCCGTTGCCATAATGGGGTCAGCCTAGGGGAGAAAAGCAGTGGGGATTTTGCTTGCCATCCAGCCAGGAAGACATAGCAACCCACAGCCTAGACAGTCTATGTACTGCACCTTCCAAGCACAGAATCCCTGGATGGGTGGGTGTCCTGGAAGGGGTTTTCTGTCCAGTCTCCTTTAGAGACCAGCAGAGGTTACCTGTAAGTGTGGTGAAGTAGATGGTCAAGGACCTGCCATGTCAGGGTGTTATCAGTAGTGCTGGGGAAACACATGGCCATCGTGGGGAGCCCATTCATGCTCCTGTCGCACTGCATGCTGAGGATCACACACACCACCAGAGGGGACATCCCCTAAAAAGAAACCACAGTTTCCTCTCTATAAACAACAACACTCTGACACTGACCTTGTGGGTTTTTTTCCCCATACCAACCAATTCTCTGACACAACTGCGTATCCTACCTGGAGTTGGTATCAGATTCCACAAGTTAAGGGCTCGGTCCCATATGACTGCTCCTACTCCAGGTGGCAATCACAGGTCAGGCCTCCCAGAATTCTGACCCATCAGCTATTAATGGAGGGGGTCCCTCAACCCCATCGTCATGTTTAATGATTTGCTAGAATGGCTCACAGAACTCAGGAAAACGCTTTCCTTACTATTACCCATGTATTGTAAAAGGATACAACTCAAGAATAGCCAGATGAAAGAGAGGTATAGCCAAGGTATGGGAAAAGGATGTGGAGTTTCTATTGCCTCTCCAAGGGCACCACTCTCCCAGAACCCCAGCATGTTCACCAACCTGGAAGATCTCCAAATCCTGCTCTGTAGGGATTCTTAGAGAGGCTTCATCCCATAGGCATGATTTGTCATTAACTGAGTCCCCAGTCTCCCCAGCCTGAAGGATAGGGGCTGAAAATTCCAAACTTCTAATCATGGTGTGATCTTTCTGATGACAAGTCCCCATCCTGAAGCCACCCAGGAGCTTACCCAGAGTTCCCTCATTAGAACAAAAGACACAGATCCCAGGAAATTCCAAGGAATTTAGGAGATTTGTGTCAGGAATTGGGGTCAGAGACCAAATATTAGAACAAAAGATGCTCCTATCACCTTGATAAGAATAGAAAATTACAGAGGTTTTGGAGCGCTGGCCAGGATTGAGGATGAAGACCAGAATATATATTTTTTATTACATCCAATATCACGTCCCCTGTCTCAAATGTTCATCCAGGAGCTCCTCCTTCTTAGCTACGCTGCCCATCCTCACTGTTCTCATTGTTCTGGCTCAGTCATTTTGCTCTCAATATCTGCTTCAGCTTTCCAGCCCCTGTTTGGGTGAACCATCTAGACTCCCTTCTCTGGATTCCCCATACCTGCACAACCCTCTCGCCCAACAGCACCCTCATGTGACTCCCACCTCTGCATACACTTTTGATTTTAGCCACACTCAGAATTGTTGGTAAGAGAATCCATCCATGGGCTTTTGCCCTGTAGAAAACAGGTTCGTTAGGGAGACAAGTCAGTAAACAGTCAAAACTAAGTGTGGTAAGATCCTTGATAGGAGGGCATGGGTAATATGGAAGCACAGAGGGGGAACACAAAACCAGAGGTGGAGGTTCAAAGAAGGCTTCCTGGAGGAAGAGACTTCTCAAGTGAGACCTGAAGAAGGAGCAGGGAGAATATTGCAGGCAGTCAGGGCAGCATATGTAAAGATTCAGACCAGAGAAAACCAGGCAGGTTTGGAGACAGACAAGAAGTCTAGGGGCACAGACCAGCCTTGCCTGCGAGGCTCCATGGCACAGGATTTGAGTTCTGTTCCAGAAATAGGTATGGACTGGTCCTAAGTCACTCGCAGTCTTGGCAGCAAGGACATACCTAGAGGCGGTTCAACACCAAGAAGCTAATGATTTAATGTGAGAATTCACCCTGTGGTCTTATTTGTCTAAACACAACATTCCTATAACTTATGAGAAATGTGATGTCAATCTCATATGTTTTTAGAGATTATATATTCTTTACTTAACCATTATTTCATTGTGGAACATTTAAGTCACTTTTTTGGGGACTATCATTCCATAATATTATGATGAGCATCTCTGAACATAAAGTCTTTCTTCTCCTGACTCGTCCCCTTTGATTTTCAGTTCCCAGGAAGGAATCCAATGACTGGAATTGCTAGGACAAATGTTACGAACATCCCGAGGGCCCTTTCTATTTCCACTATGCCATGCTGCTTGTAAAAACAAACAACAAAAGGTAGAAATTATAGCACTCCCTCCCCCCACAAAGAAACAACAAAACCAAAAACAAAAGTATTAACTCACTTTGAACCAGGAATCAGAACCACTGAATTTAATTTTCACTCCAGCGTGAGAAATTTAAAACAAAAAAGAAAAATGATCTCTCTTCATTATAGACAACATACGGAACACGCTGAGATTTTTTTCTATATGAGGACTGAATAGACCATTCAACACCCGATTCATCACATGATGATTAACTATTGCCCTCTTCTATTGGACAGGAGAAATAAAATCAATCATCATAGCAGTAATCATACCCAAAGTAGAAGTATAATCTTGTAGAGTCACACTTAGATTTGGATGGGATGGACTGGATAAGAGAAGTAATGGGCAGGTCTTCTGGAAAAGTCGTGCAATTGAGAAAAAGCTGGATACTGATTCAGGAGTGCTCAGATGCAGTCATTAACTCAAGGTAGACAAGCAGGAATGGGAAAGCCCAAAAGTGAGTTAGAAATTGAGGTGTTGATTCATGGAGCTGTGGTGGGTAAAAGAGCAGCATGGGTTATTTGCATGGTGACTAGAAGGAATCCTGTGGGCAGACCCATTCTCCAACATTTAGGAAGGCAGATGCATCTGAACCAAAGCAATCATCCAGACAGATTTCTGGGATTTCTGGCCTAGGATTGGGAAACTGGAGGAAAAATTAGAGGGGGGATGGGAAGCGAGGACCACATGCCAGGTATTGTGCCAAATGCTTTACATATACCTAACTCTAATGGTAATGCTCTAAGACAAAGTTACTCCAACTTTATAAGTGGGGCCAGGTGGGGTTTGTAGAGCAGAAGGGCTTTTTCCTTAGGTGCCAGGTCTATCTGGTGTTTCGCTCAATACTGTGCTAGAAGTGGAATCCGTATGGAGCTAGAAAACTATCCAAAAGGCCTAGAAATTGCCCCAGGGTATGGGGTGCAGCTGACCCAGTGGAGTGATAGAGAGGGCAGGAACCAGGCAAGACACTGCCCAGGGGACTTTTCTAAGAGTTAAGCAGTCTTCTTTTTGACCAAGAGAAATTCATCCTAAGAATGCCCGGGCATCCTGAAGACCTTTCAGTTGCCTGTTTTACCACTTTCTCTAATTTTTCTAAAGGCTGCTTCATTTGGTGTAGACTTATCTTCATTTAACTTAGGAGCAATTTTAGTCTGCGAGCTCTGGACCTCAAACCGACACCAGGTGATGATACCACGCATCTTGGCTTTGGAATGCCAAAAGATACAAAGACATTGTAAACCATGGCCTCTATAAATAATTTCTGCCCCTACCTTCCAGTTCTGATATCCCATTGCTGGACTACGGTGACTGCTACAGAGAGGGAGAGGGACTCATTCCTCACAGTTTTATTTCTTCCAGGTCAGGAGGTTATTGATTGAGGCTCAGAGCCAAGAACTCAAGGACAGAGCTACAAAGTCTTCCCAGCCTTTCCTTTTACCAAACCAAGCATGCTTTGGGGAGAAATGGCTGCTCAAATTTTTCACTGAAGTGGAAATAAAGCTGGCTTCACATCTGTTTATGTAAATGCTTAGTTTCCTCTTGACCTTCATATCCTCAACCAGAAGCCATAACGAGCTCTCCCATTCTCCTGATGAGCTTTTGGGCATGTGGGGAAGGGAAAGAGATGGCATGAGTCAAACCCCTACTAAGTCCCCTGTCCTTCCTAGACGGTATCTTATCCCACCCTAATGATAACTCTGTAAAGACAGACGTTAGCAGGTCCATTTTGTATGTGAAAAAATGAGGCTCAAAGAGTCTTAAATAGAGTAGAAAGAACAGAGTATATGGATTTGGGTGGACCTGAAATCCAATGCCAGCTCTTTCAGTCTCTAAGCTTCAATATCCCCATCTGCTAAAAGGAGCTTAATGTTTGTTCTTCTGGGTTGTTTCAAGGAACAAGTGAAATTATGCACACAGATTGTCCTGTACCATGCCTGCGTGCACTAAGAACTCCACAGTCCACTGTTGTTACTGTTGTTAATAATAATAATAATGCTTATAGGTAGTAAGAGTTAGAGGTGGGTCCTGACCTTAGGTCTGGACAGCTCCAGAGCCCATGGTTTTTTTTTTTTTCTTCTATGCCACATCTTCTGAAATTAAACATATTGCTTCTACTTAGAAGACTGGGAAAGTGGCCAAAGCAATCCATGGCCTCCTTAAATTTCTGGAAAACTTGAATTTTAGAAAGTAATAAAAGAGTAATACCAAAACCTGAAACAGGGAGATTGTTGCAGGCCTAGAGCCAGGTGTACAAGCTGTAATTGACCTAGCTTCTGTTTGGTAAAGCTGGGATCAAAATACTCATTCCAGAAAACTGTACCAGCTGAGTATTTTTATAATTACATGCAGAAAATATTCCCTCTACCCCAGGAAACAACGTGGGCTGAACTTCTAATATTTTAGGTGTATTATACATTATTTTATGTAACCATCTCAAAGAACCCGTAGGTCAAACCATGGTAAGTGCTGTGAAGGGAAGAAGGGAGATGGGGAGAGGGGCCAGGGTGGGTGATGCTATTTTAAGTACCACGGCTAGGGAAGCCTCACTGATTGGAGGAGAGCTCTACAGGCAGCCCCACAGCTAATGAAGACAGAGCAGAGAAGAAGGCCAGCAAACTCACCTGTGCCACCTGAACTTCTGGCTTCTTCTACCCTGGAAATAATAGCAGTGGTTCCATCCATTGGAATAAAGCATAATAAGGTCTGAGCCTCCATGGCTTTATCCTCACAGCACCCTTGATGATTAGACAGAGATATCATTCCTTTTGCAGGAGATGCAGTCAAAGCACAGTGAGACAAAAACCTGCCAAGCTCATATGGCCAGGAAGTGGAAGAATTGGAATTGAACTCCTAGTCCATTGATACCAACTTCTGCCCCCTCTCAACTTTATCAGGCTGGGCCTGCCAGATGTGTCCCAACCCTGATTTTTGGTTCTTCTGGTCTCTGGTGGCTCAGACCAGCATTCCAGTTAGTCCCTGTCATTGCTGTTGATGAGTGTTGGGGAATCTGGGGAGCAGACATGTGCAGGCATACTTCGTGAATGTGTACTCTTCTCACTGCCAATATGGCAGCTTCCCTGAGATGGAAGAAGCTTCCCCCATCTATGTCACAACTCGGGTTGGCAATGGGCTTGGGGGGTGACTGGCCCTGGCTTTCTCAGGGTGTGTCAGCAGGAAGGCAAATAGTAGAAGGAGGGGATCTAAAATTGTGGTTAAAACTTGAGCTCTGGAGCTGGAAATTCCAAGCCCATCTCCACCACTAACGTGTGACTTTACACCAGACACTTGGCCTTCTCGCATCTCAGTCTCCTCATCTGTAAACTGGAGGTTTTGATAGGACCTACCACAAAGAGTTGTTATGAGCCTACGTGAGACCATGTACATGAAGTGCTTGGAAACATCTGGCCCATCACCACTGCTCCATGCATGTGGCTTATTGCTAATGTCTCCTGCATAAGAGTTTGAGGAAGGTCAGAGGACATTCCAGTGTCCTGCTGTCATTCAGCCAGAATCCCCAGACAGAGTCTAGCACACGAGTCTCTGGTTATAGATTAAGCTCCTGCCCACCTGGGGCATTTTCGGAAGGGCTGGGAGCAGCTCCTGCTCCACCACCCATCCCTGAGTCCCGATTCTTTCATCCCAGGGCTGAAATATCAGCCCCAATAGCCTATTTTCCAGTTCTTTCTGGGATGCTATTAAGACCTAAGGAAACAGTAATCCTGGCAGCCTCCCCATTTCACAGATGGGCAAGCAGATGAGACCTTCTGTTACAGCAGCACTCCCCTACACACACACACACACACACACACACACACACACACACACACACCATTCTGGGATGCCTGCCACGCCACACCTAGATGATGTGTCAGCCTCAGAGTGCAAACCTTTCCAGAGCAGTCTGTCTAGGAGTAGGGAGACTGTCTTCCCCATTTTGATCCCTGTTGTCACATCCTTTTCATTTCTTTGATGTCTGACCGGTATGAAAAAGCTTCTGCAACTAGGAACTGCGTCGAGTTGGCTGGTCCATGCAGAGACATGGCTCCAGTGAAAGCATGTGTCTTATTCCCCCTGCCACCGTTGACAGGACCAAGGGCTCCTTGAGGACAGGGCTCTGCCTTCCTCCGTCTTGCCATATGGTCTAGAAGAGTGAGCATGGACTACAGAGGAGGCATATTCAAATTCTACCTCTCCTGGTATGTGATGTGAGATGAGTGATGTAAGCTCTCTGAGGCAGCAGAGAGGAAGTGCCATTCGGTGAGTCCTGATTGGTTGAACTTGAAGTTGCTGGCCCCAGCAGGACTGCTTATGGGAGCACATCCAAAAGGGTGGTAACTGCTCTAATAAACCACAAGTGTTCGAATTTTATTTTGTTCCCAGTACTTACCAAAAAAAAAAAATTGTCTTTTTTTGTGCTCAGTGCTTTTTTTAAAAAAAAACTTTTTTTTTAATTTTGAAATTATAGCCTCACAAGAAGTTGCAAAATTAATACAGAGAGGAACCATATACCTATCACTCACCCAGCTTCCCCCAACATTTTACATAACACATGGCATTATCAAAACCAGGAAATTGACATTGGCACAATATATTTAACTAGACCAATACGTTTAACAGATAATAGGCTTTATTCAGACTTCACCAATTTTGCGTGCAGTGGTGCATGGGTGTGTGTGTGTGTGGGTGTGTGTGTGTGTTCTATGAAACTTTATCACATCTACAGTTTTGACTTTTTTAATTAAACTTTTAATTTCAAGATACTTTTAGATACACATGTGGTCGTAAGAAATAATACAGAATGATCCCATGTACCCTTACGCAATTTCGCCCAATGGGAACATCTTGCAAAACTATAATGCTGTATCACAACCAAGATACCGATATTCATACAGTCAAGATACAGAGCATTTCCATCCCCACAAAGATCCTCGGGTTGCCCACTTCTCTTGAGTACTCAACCCTTCCTAAACCCTAAGGAACCACTAATCTGTTCTCCATTTCTGTAACTTTGTCATTTCAAGAATGTTGTATAAATGGAATCATACAGCATGAGCCTTTTGGGACTGGCTTTTTCCATTCAGTGTAATTCTCTGGCAGTTCATCCAGGTTGTCTGTATACCGACAGTTTGTCCTTTATTATTGCCAAGTAGTAGTCCATGATATGTAGGGACCATGGTTTGTTTCGCCATTTGCCAATTCAAAGACGTATCCAAAGACTTTTGTAGCAAACAAGAAATAGTTTTTGCTATTACGAGTAAAGCGTCCATAAACATTTGTGTACACGCTTTTGTGTCAACATAAATCTTCATTTCTCTGGGATAAACGCCCAGAAGTACAATTGTTGGGTCATATGGTAATTGAATGTTTAGTTTTTTAAAGGAACTGCCCATTTTTCAGAGTGACTGTGCCATTTTACATTCCCACCAGCGATGTGTGAACAATTCAGTTTTCCCCCTCCTCACCAGCATTTGGTGTTCTCACTCTATTTTATTCATTCTAACAGGTTATAGTGACATCTTACTGTGGTTTTAATTTGTATTTTTCTTTTCTTTTTTTTTTTTTAAGATTTTATTTTTATTTGTTTGACAGAGATAGAGACAGCCAGCGAGAGAGGGAACACAAGCAGGGGGAGTGGGAGAGGAAGAAGCAGGCTCATAGTAGAGGAGCCCGACGTGGGGCTCGATCCCGTAACGCCGGGATCACGCCCTGAGCCGAAGGCAGACGCTTAACTGCTGTGCCACCCAGGTGCCCCTAATTTGTATTTTTCTAATAGCCAATGAGGATAGACACCTTTTCATGTGCTTATTTGCAATTTTTATATCTTTTTCAGTGATGTATCTTTATGTCTTTTGTCTGTTTTCTAACTGGATTGCTTTTTACTATTGAGGTTTTTAAAATTGATTTAAATTCAATTAGCCAACATACAGTACCTCATTAGTTTTTGATGTGGTGGCCATTGATTCATTAGCTGCATATAACACCCACTGCTCATCACATCACATGCCCTCCTTAACGCCCATCACACTATTGAGTTTTGAGTTTTTTACATAGTCCAAAAACTACTCCTTTGTCCTGTATGTAATTTGAAAATACTTTTCCCATTCAGCAGCTTGTATTTTCACTCTTCACAGAGTCTTTCAAAGAGCAAAAGTTATCCATTTTGATGAACTCCAATTTATGAATTTTTCCTTCTATGGGGCATGCTTTTAATGTCAAGTCTCAGAACTCTTTGTCTAACCTTGAATCCCAAGAATGTCTCCTATTTTTTTCTACAATTTTCATACTTTTGCCTTTTTTAGACTTCAGCCTGTGATCTATTTTGAGTTAAGTTTTATATCAGGTGTGAGGTCTGGTTCAGGTGCACCTGAGCTCATGCCTGTGGTAACCCACTTGCTCCAGGACCACCTGTTGAACAGTCTATGTTTCTTCCATGGAATCGCTTCTGCAACTTTGTCAAAAATACATTGGGCTTATTTATGCGGGTCTATTTCTTGGCTCTCTATTCAGGTCTACTGATCTGTGTGTCTATCCCTCCACCATATCACACAGTCTTGATTGATGTAGCTATATAATAAATCTTGAAATTGAGTAGACATAGCCCTACCTCTTTATTTTTTTTTCAAAACTGTTTTAGCTATTATAGTTCCTTTGCCTTTCCATATACATTTCAGGATAATCTCATCTGTACCTCCAGAAAAAAACATCTTGTTGGGATTTTGTTAGGAATTACATGAACCTGTGTATCAGTTTGGAGAGAATTGGTAACATGGATCTTCCAATCCATGGACATGCTATGCCTCTCCATTTACTCAGGTCTTTGATTACTTTTATCATCACGGGTAGTTTTTAACATACATATGTTCAACTTAAGTGCATACAAAATATGTAACATACATATTTTGTTGTAAGTATTTTACTTTTGAGTAAATTTAAATGGTATTTTTAAATTTTAGTGTCCAAGGGTTTATTGCTGATATATAGAAATATAGTTGATTTTTGTATATTGATCCTGTATCCTGCAACATTGCTGAACCTATTAGTTCTAGAAGGTTTTCTTACAGATTCCTTGGGACTTTATATGTAAATAATCATATCATCTGCAAATAAGAATAATTTTCTTTCTTTCTTTCTTTCTGATCGATATGTCTTTAATTTACATTCCTTGCCTTGTGTTCTGGCTAGAACTTCCAGCACTATGTGAAATAAGTGTAGAGAGAGTGGACATTCTTGCCTAGTTCCAGATGTTAGGGGAAAAGCGCTCAGTCTTTTGTCATTAAGTATAATGTTAGCTGTAGATTTTTTGCATATGCTCTTTATCAACTTGAGGAAGCTTCCTCTGTTTCTGTTTGTTTCTGAGAGTTCTTATAATGAATGGGTTCTCGGAATATTAACAGTACGGTTTCATCATGTCTAAAGATGAAATATTTTAAAACATGCCTTCCTCTAAAAGTGCACATACGTATTGAATGGTGTACACAGGCAACAGTTGCGTAAATGAACCAAGAACACGCTCACGTGCAAAGATGGAAAGCTCTTCATTCTGCATAGGTCTGGCTGGGCCCCCGCGCAGCAGCCTCAGAGGCACATTTCCCACTGTATTCTACAGAAATAGGACTTCTGGAGTTGTGCAGTGCAGGCTGCCCCATATGGGAGGATGTTCACTTTGGCTCGCTAGACAGCCCTGGCTGAGAAAATCCCTCATTCACCTAAGGGTTTTGCAGATTCGAGGCCCTAGGCAGTCACCTGATTTGCCCTTCACTTATTTATTCAATATATAGTTACCGAATGCCTCCTATCCATAGCAGGTACTGTTGGAAGTGGTGGGGATATTGCAGTGAACCATGAAGTCGTCACGTTTTACTATCCCAGGCAGAGGATGATGGTGGCTCTGGCCAGAATGGTGCAGTGGAGTAAACCCAGGATGGTTGGATCTTATCATCATGCTGCGTTTGCTCAGAGACTGAGAGAGCTGCCAAGGGTCACACAGCTGGCAGGTCTGGGAAACAAGCCATGGTGGGTCAGGTTCTCAAGTCAGGTCCCTGAGAACTGCACGTGACTGCCACTAGATGGAGCCTCCGTCTCCAGGCTCCTCGGGACTTTCCTCCTGGTAGCACTACATTCACTCCAGCTTCGCTCATAGGCCAAAAGCAAGGGGAGGCAGTGGAAGTACAGCACCTTGTGATTCACGAGGGTGTGTGGTCACGTATGCCAAGTCCGGAGATGAAACCTTGATGCCACCACTGGCTAACTGGCCACAGAGTGGGGGGGGGGGGGGTACAGGGAAGGAGTCTACTGCAGCAAACCTTGGCCACCCACAGGGCACCTTGATAAAAGCAGAGCATCACTCAGCCCTCCAGCTCAGCAACCAGCCATGCACACGGCTCTAATTGGGCATTTTCAGGCCATTAAATAAATCCATCAATGACAATTATCTTTGGTTTCAACTTCACTCCTCCTCTGTCATTCTGCAGGCTCTAGAGTACTGGGAAGAATACACATGAGCACAAACACACACATGCATATGTGGCCCATCTTGAGTGTGCAACACACACACACACAAACACACAATGGGGCAGAGCCCATCATTGCAAGCGGCCCAGGGCCCCAACTCCTGCTGGTCTGCTCCCTCATCTTCAGGTCCCAGGCCTCTTTCCGCTGCAAAGAAAAGAAGCTGGATGCCTGGGGGCCCTCTGCCTGACTCTGGGGGTGTAGTGGAGGCATTATACTGTACCCAAGAGGAGCTCCAGTGTCCCTTTTAATGACCACGTAATGTATACAAGAGGAAGCTCAACGAACCATTTTCTTCCCACTTGAATGAGCGTGTAGGAAGTGACCAATCATAGAACAGTCTCTTTAAATAGCCTGAACATCACTATAAAGCAGAGACTACTCTCCCCAAATTGCAAACTAGGAAACAGAAATAGCAAGGACCTGTGGCCACTTGAGGCAGGTACTTTTCGTGGCACTCTTCTGCCTTATCTTCCCACACTGTTCAAGACAGCCCTCAGCCTGGCCAAAGCACTGGCTTGGGGGCTGTGGGCTCAGTCCTCAGGGTGGTTTCCAGGCAGGGTCCCTGGTGGGAATACTGCTCCAGTCACCATCAGCCAGCTCCTGCTGGCTTTGTTCACTTTCCTTTCTACTTTGCTCTGTTACTCTGCTGTTTTCTTGCTCGTTGCTGATTCAAGCACTTTCAGGGAAGGAAACACACAGCCTCTTTCTCTAAGCCCCTGCCCCTCACTGTGGCTGTTCCACACTCAGAAGTTGCTATCCCAGGGGCTGTCCCCTCACCAACAGTACCATCTCAGCTTGCCAAGGAATCTGATTTTGAGTAGACCTGAATTTGTGGAAGAGACATGTTTTTGTATTTCTGTTTCCAATACTTGGAATTCAAGGAAACCTAAAAAAGCCTGCCCCATGCAAAACACGGAAGCAGAGGGGAGCTCTGCTCTGTCCAAGGTCCTCTTCTTCCTCTGATGGTGTCTCTGCTCCTCTTGCCCCAGAACACCAATCCCCCATTCCTCCCACTCTCTCACATCATCCAGGTACAGGAGGAAGCTGGGGTGATGTATTCTCATGTCTTTCTCCTCCTCCCCTCTTTTGCCCATTCCAAGTGTACCTTTGCTGCCATGCCAGCATCCGGGGATCTGGTCAATGGGTAGCATGTTTCTTCCTTACCCTGCATAAGGTCATTGTTCAATACAATGCAATCTTTTCCTTATCCAAATCTTCCGCCTATAATCTGTAGTAAACACACCTCTTATCTTCTCTCGGTTCCTGATCTGTATCAGGCTTCAGAGAACTCTGCACCACGGCTGCTAAAATTTCTCATGCAGCTTGGGATCTTTGTTCACAGTAGAATAACTGACTTGGAAGATAGAGTTTCTTTAAAATTTGGGGTCCAAGTCCCTGGGGAGCTGGAGGTCTGAAGACAAAGCACTCAGGAGCCACTAATCCAAAATAGTGCAAATAGAGTGGACTTTGGCATCGGGCAGGCATAGGTTCACATCCCAGGTCTACCATGTACTAGCTGTTCACCACTGACGAGTTTGCATAGCCTTCTCAAGCGTCAGTTTTCTTGTCTTTAAAGTGGGAATAATAATATCCTTACAGGTGTGTTGTGAGAATTACAATTACATAATGGGAAGTCATGGCATACACCAGACACACAACACCACTACTCAATCTATTGAGTAAGGCTGCCCTATTCCTGCAAGGACTGAGTTGTACCTTGACAATCAGGGATTAGAATAAGGTGGCCCCAATGCCCAGTGGAGGGTGGTCACAAAGAGGATGACCAGCAAATAACACTTGTGAATTAACCATATCAGAACTTTCCAGGAACTGGCCTGTTGCATATTAAGTTCAAATGTCAGGTTCTCAGATACCCGGGTAAGGAGTAAACATGCTATTTAAACATCAGGACATCCCAACTCTTAGCTCAGTGTCTCTAATCACAAGAAAGAGAGGTCTCAGGGTTTCAGAAGAGCTGGTCAGGAAAACTGGAAATCAAGATCTTCTGCTTTACAAGACTGACCACCGAACAGGTGGTGACTTGGGCTGTTTTGTTTTAATGTTGCTTTCTGAGATGGCCAAAGAGGCTTGGGCCCAGGGCTGTGACTCCTTCTAGACTGTTCTATGTTCTAAATGGAAACAAAGTCCTGCACAGAAGGAATGGGGAGAGCAAAACTGCCTTTGTTGCTTCCAGCCATCCCTCTTGTCACCTCTGCTAGCTACCTGGTATGGTAGAAGGAGCACTGAATTAGGAGCCCAGGGGCTGAGTTCCAGATTTGCCCTTATTTGTAGCATTATATCAGATGCAGTCCCTTCAGCGGAGATTCCATTCCCCCCTCTGTCAAATGGGAATATTCACTCTGCCTCTATTCCCGAGTAGTTAGGAGACGATGAGGATGGATGCTGAAAGATAAACTGAGGCATATTAAAATTGGTAAGAGTTTATTTTGAGCATACATTGATTCAAATAGAGCAGCACCAGACCGAAAGTAGTTAGGAGCGTTCCACCTAGACAGGAGCTCCTAGACAGGAGCTAGAGGAAAGGTTTTTACAGAGACGATGGGAAGCAAAGCAGGGAAATGATCTGATTAGCTGTAGCTTAAGTGGTTGCCTTAGTTGGGAAAGCCCAGGTGGCTGGTTGTGATTGATTGCCTTGAAGCTCCGTTTTCTCATATTCAAGTACATTGGTTCTAGCTTAGGTTGTGGTTTGCTTACGCAGACGATGGGTGTTCGAACCACCTCAGTCTAACAGCCTCCACATTTGGTTACTTTAATAACGCTCTTTCCAAACTTAAACACCTGTAGCACATGCAGTGGATTATAATAATATGTCACATAGCTAATTCTGAAAAGCAAAGCAAAATAATAATGATGATGATCCTTATTGTCAATCTTTGAATTTTTAAATCTAGCTAGCTAGCTAGCTATCATCTATCTCCCTCTGTCTCTGTCTCTCTGTCTTCCTAACTACTTACTTTCCTGCCTCCCGACCTTCTGACGTACCTACTTACCTATCTTTCATCCTACCTACCTTTCTAATTTCCTATCTTCCTACTTATCTACATGCCCACCTTCCCCTATGTCTAGCTTCCTACTTACTGATGACATCCATACTTACCTTTCTACCTACCTAATTTCCTATCTACATGAATGCCCATCTACATTCGTATGTACCTGTCTTTCTTCCTACCTACCCACCTAACTTCCTATATATCTAGCTAAAAATGTCCATGTATATTTCATATATTGACTGAGCCAGTGAACACACAAGCACCCAGTACTCTCTATAAAACCATGCTTGTTAAATTACAAATGTTGATGATGGTAGGTGACAGATAGGAAGTATCCATTTATTAGAATTGTATCATTAGCATTTACTTACTTAATATTTTTGAAATTAAGCTTAGAGGTTCTTCAGCATGTAATATTAAACATACCTCACCCGTTTTGAACTTAATATGGTGCATTAAAGTATTCATCATCGAATGCCTTTCCAAGGGTTAATTTATGTAATCAAAAAAAGTTATGCTTCCATGGACATCCGTTCAGTTTTTCAAAGGTCTACAGGTTTTAAGAAGGGTATAATGACTGAATCATGGGAAATAATCCTGAGACACGATAGAAGAAATGCTAATGAGACATCAGAGGGCAGATCAAATAGAGATGAAACCAAAATGAACATCTAGGCTGACAAAGACCAACAGAGAACACTGATGAAAGAGGAGAACAGTTGGGAATAAAAAGGAGCGAAACCATGTACGGTTGATCAAGTAAAAGCACCAGGTTCAGATAATCAATGGCTGTAGTAACCAACGAGGAAGAACATGTCAGAAAAAATGCATCACCACCGTGAGCTAGCAAAGCAATTTATTGGAGGCACATGTTAACACATAAAATGTAAGATTCACATGGTCATGTTGGAAAGGTTTGACTGAGCCCAAAGTCTGGGACATCTATACTGTGATGACAGGTGCAGATGAAAGCCAGAGAACCTACCTAAGAGGATAACTCAGCAATGCCACTCCCATCAGTGGGGACCCATCTGTGGCTTTTACATAGGTGCCTTCCATGCACTCACTGACTATTGAATTAGACAAGGATCAGGGTTTTAACTGTAGTTACAAGGATAGGTATAATTCAATGAATAAAATAGGTTACAATTTTATTGATAATTGTCCAAAATCTTTACATCAGCTGATGTCACATTGGACACAATTCTTTTTACTACTTTTAATAATAACAACTGGTATTTATTGAGATACGTCCTTTCATGTTATTCACATCACCGTCATTACCAATGACCTGGTTGCCACCATATATTGAGCCCCTACTCCCTGCAGGCCTTGGTTCAAAGCCGTGAACTCTTTATTTCTCATGTTTACAACAATTCTGAATGATAGGAGCTCTGGCCAGTGCTTTGCAGCTGAGAAAACTGAGACACTAATAATTTAAATAATGCATCCCTATTGTCATGCTTAGTAAGGAAGGGAGCTGGCCTAGAAACTCAGGTTTGTCAAATTCCAAGTCCTTTGTCATTTTCTTCTCCACATTCCTGATCATGACTTCTTCACCTGGCCCAATAGCTCAACCCTTGTAAATCTCAGGTCCACCCTTTCATTGAAGACCCTCTTTAGTCACAGAGATCCAGAGCTTCTTCCTCTGTCACTGTCTTTGCCAGTTTACGTGGCCCTAACAGAATACCACAGACTGAGTGGCTTAAACATTTCTTTCTCACAGTTCCTGGGGCTGGGAAGATCAAGACGTTTGGCATCCACGGAGACGCACTTCCTGGTTCATAGACAGCCAACTTTCCATAGTGTCCTCACATGGTGAAGAGGGTAAGGGAGCTCTCAGGGGTCGCTTTTATAAGGACACTAATCTCATTCATGAAGCCTCCACCTCCCACCCCCCAAAGGCCCACCTCCTAATATTATCACATTAGATTGGGGTTTCAACATATGAATCTGGGGAGACATAAACGTATAATGCGCAACAGCCTTGGCATGCGTGAAATCTGCAGACTGAGACCCTTTAGAAGGTGCTGAAATTGACTAAAAGGCTGGTAGTGACTTGCATTAAAAAGAAATGAAAAGAAATAAAATAGCACATAGAAAATATCATAGGGCATCAAGTAGAAAAGATAAGAAGTATTTTTTCCCATTACCCATACGTCGTATTTCAGTGAATCAAAGTCATGATTTAACAGAAGACACAAAATTTTACAGACCACTCAAAAAGATGCTGCCAATTAATGGCAAGATACTATAGTTTATAAGACTCATCCACATTTCTGAGAGGCTAAATGTGAAAAAATCTGTCTCAGATTGATGCAGTGTACAATGCATTCATAGACTCACTGGGTCACTCAGTAAAATGCATGTCCTACTGTGGGTCACAGCCAGGAGAGTTTGAAAACCTCTGTCCTTGATGGTGGGGAAGGTGACTGGGGCATCCACACAGTGGCTGGAACTGCCGAGAGTACCTGCTATGGCCAACCAATTAGTGCGCCCAGCCACAGGCAGTCTGGGCTGAGCTCCGGCTGCAAGGTGCCCCGCGACCCAGCCCTTGGACAGCCACGTTCCAACAAGGCTCAAAGGTGTCCCACCCTGTGCCGGGGCCAAGCATTAATGAAGGCGCATGGCATTTCAAGGATGCGACCCAGAGGTGTTCTTTTCTCCGGTTCATATTATACAGAGATAAGGTCCTGACCGGACAGCATCATGTAATTAATTGAGGTATTTGGGAGAAAATCAAACGGGAATTAGTGTTTCCCAGGCCATACTCGCAAGGCTCAGAGCTGGAGGCTGTGGAAGATAACTGAAAGGCCAGCCCAGGGTATGACAAAGGAAATTCTGACTTCTGACAGGAAGGCTTGATAGATGGAAAGTGAGGGGATAAAGGCTTTAGAACTTTGGGGTCGGATCTGACCTCGGTTTGTGCTATTGACCGATCCATTGGTTCGGCCAATATTTACGGAGCACCCGAGAAGCTCAGGCATTGAGCTAATAAGACTGCTGGAGATCGCAAATAGCACGTTGTGTCGAAACTGACTTCGGAGTCTCCCTGGCGGCGGGCGGGTACCTGGCTTCCCCACCTCTGCTTTCTCCAGAGCTGCGCAGCGTCCTTGCTGTGTCTGCACTTGCAGACTGGTGACAGCTCCCGAGCCACTCCCGATGGAGGCTGGGGCAGGGGGGATCCCAGTGTCCTTTGCTCCCCTCCTGGTAGAGCTTGGCCTCAGGTCCCGGTCTCACTGGGTGGAGACCAGCTGGGTAGCTGGAGCTGCTAGTGTTCTTTCTGTTGCCCCAAGAGCCTGAGTTACAGCGCCGTCTACTTCCTGCTAATTGGTTTACTGGCCCGAGGTCCAGCTGCAGTCACAGTAGGTCCTGTTGCCCTACCCAAGGTCACAGTGCCCTCTAATAACCATGGCTACATTTACTGGCCCTGTACTTAGGTATGTTGGGTTCTTCTTAGGGCTCACTTAATCCTTTCCTCAGCTCTGTGTGATAGGGCCTGTTAAATACCCATCCTACAGATAAGGAGACTGAGGCTTACTCTGGCTCTTGCCAGTCCCTTTTGCATGTACCACTTAACTGGTGTTAATGGTGTTCCTGCCTGGCCTTTAAACTTCCTGTCGCCAGGAGTCCGTCCCCGTCCTGCTCCATGGTCCCAAGCAAGGAAGGGCGAAATTTTTGCCACCTCAGGGGAAGCCCTCAGTCTTCCTATATCCTGGAGTGATTCCATTCAGCTGCAGAAAGAGGAGCTTCCAGGCTGATGAAGGGGGAGCATGGCCTGCACAACTGTGTGTACACATCTGATCTAAGACGAGCGGCGGACAAAGAGGCTACAATACTAGCTCACGTCCTGGGTCAGCAATAGCCTGTTGTGTAGCCTTGAGCAAGCCCTTGACCTCCCCTGGATTCAGTTTTCTCATCCGTCAGATCCCTAAGGCCCTTCCAGCTCCGACAGTCGGGAGTGCATGTGGACAGAGAACATTGCTGTTCAAGGGCATGTGTGCGAGAACAGACCTTGTATTACACGCGGAGTGTTATGTACGGGGCATAATGCTCCGGACCCGTGTTCCATAAAACAGCAGAGAGGGATTTGTTTTTCTTGTGTTTTCCCCACTTTTTCAATCTGCTCAGAATTCCGTAGGCAGGCAGTGGGCAGAGGAACAGAAATCTCTACATGCTGGCCTGAAAACAAGGCTAGAGGCCGGGAGATCCTGTGAAGAATCCAAGCCACTCTTTTGGCCCAAGGGAAGAGCAGTCTTATGGAGAGACGAAAGGGGACAGAATCATCCCTCCTGTAGAGAAACAGGCAGCCCAACCCTGTGGAGTGTAATTTCAGCATCAAAGTAACTCCATAGCCTAAAGAGGGCCTCCTCTCCCATGGGATCGTCTACTAGTACTTTAGCCAGAGATAGAGTTTTTATTTTTCTGAAGAAGGGATCCAAGTATAATATGCAGCAAGCCCAAAATGAAACTCGCCTCCCCGGATGTCCCATTCTGTAAGGGCTTTGCGTTTCTGGAGCTCCCTGCTCACAGCAGCGGAAACCTGACTCTCCAAGGCAGGTGAGGGCATCAGTCTCTTCATACAGCAGTACCCACAGGGCTGGACCTGTAGATAACCGGGCCACCCAGGGAGCATGGCTGACTCAGCACTCAGGATGGAAACTGCATGCAGTTTACTATGTAAGTAACATTGACATGCACAGATACAGAGAGCTCCAAACACTATGCAGGGTACCCGAGGGGCCCTTGCAGTTTCTTGTCACTGCGAACTTGGTAAAAACTCTTAAAAGCGTGGCTGCTGGAAAAGTCTGGGTGCCCATGTGGTCTGAGTTGCATTCCTGGGCTCTGTTGATCCTTCTGTGCATCCCATGAGTCTCAGGACCCCCCTCTCTGGGTGGGATGGGTCGTGTAATCCAGGTAGATCATGGGGTGTTCGGTGGTTTCAGTTTCAAAGAGAGTCTGGCAACCAGTGTTGAAACAATGTTTTCATTCTTGACTTGTCTTTTGATGAAAATGCAAAAGGTGGGTGTGCATTCTTAATTCGAGGGAAATCTCTTTGAAAACCACCTCATTCTTTATTGCTCTTCTAAATCGTCTCTTCCTAGGTATTATTTATCCCCAAACTCTCTCCCTCAATCCTCAGCCCCGCTGGCTGGCAGCTTTTCTCCCTGCCCCTTCTTTTTTTCCCCTTACATCTTTATTATGCAGATCAAAAACCTCTCTGACTTCCTTCGCATTCTCTTCACTGCAGCCCTTATTTGAAATTTTCTGTAAGAAAAAAAATGCCCAGATCTGACCCAGCAAGCAAAATCCTCCTGGCGGGTGTGGGGAGGGGCCTTCGGGAATGCTCAGATTCCGACCTGGGTAATCTTTGTCCCGTTACAGTCATTTCCTTCTATTGGGGCCCTTGTTACTATTTACAGGCCTTCTCCATCTCTGCTAATGCAATTGCTCAAAGGGCACTTTAAGTATAATCATTATCCATTGATTTTTTTTCGGAGGCTTTTATTCCCTCCAATAAGCTCTGCCAAATGCTGGCTGCTGGTTCTATTTGTTAAACAAGGGCGAGCTTTGTTCTGTTTGGCTTTTCTCTTAACCTGCGTTTTCTAGCTTCCCACAGCATGGGGCGAAGGGGAGATTTTCCTGCCACCCCTTTTGGTGAGAAGAGTCACTTGCAGAGGGGGATTTGAACTGAAATGGGTCCCCCATTGGGAAGAAACATGGAAGCCCCAGCACTTGCTGCGTGTCTCCATGAGGCAGTCCTCGCCCCGGTCCTGGAGGTGACACAGGGCAGTTCTTCTCTGGAAGTATCACCATCAGTAATAAGTAGGCTGCTCAGGGATACCAGACAGGGAAGCTTTGGACTTAAAATCACCCCAATGGGTACAGGTTGAACATCAGAGACTTTTCTTAGAGCAGATTTAAAAAGAGGTAAGAGAGCAAAAGGTTCACAAGGTGATGTGACCACAAAGTTCTGGAAAAGGGCCCAGAAAGAGCTGTGGCTTTGAAGATGCACTGCCCGATCTCACAATTTGACTGAGTGTCGACCCCGGAGAGGGGATGAAATCAGAGCTTGGCTGGTCACATTTTAATGATTTTTCACATGACACAAGGCCGGCCGGTTTACCAAGCGCTTCCGCACGTGCTGCCTCCTTTTGCGTGTGTCTGAAGCAGAAAGACGCTGCTGAAGGGACCCCGTGGGAGCAGCGAGCCCACCAAGTCCTTCGTCCTCACCCCTGCCCGTCGCTGGCTCAGCCCCATGTCCCTTCCTCCAGACGCTCTTCCTCAACACCCCAGGGTTGGATTGGGCCTCCTCACGTGTCCCCCCGGGGACACCTTCTCCTTGCCTTCCTGTCACTCGTTAGAATCTGATTATGGCCTCCTTTCATTCTCTTGGCTTGGGGAAAGGAGGCAGAGAAGGAGAGGAGACAGCAAGGGCTGCGGTATCAAGCCTGTGGCTGCTGGGACGTCTCTAGTTCAGTCCTGCCATGGGGCTCTGGGACACGTGCCTCAGACTCGCAGCAACTGGGGGACCGCGAAACTGGAATACACCCCCGCTCTTCCCATCCATCCTTGGCTGACGGCATTTCCAGGGCTACTCATCCTTCAGTACTTTTAGCTGGTCCTGTGAAGGGATGAAATGTGCTTGCACAGCCAGTGGGGGGTGAGGGGGGCCCCCAGGCAGTTACAGTGGTTCTCTGTAAGCAGCCCCGTGAGGGTGGGTACACTGGCAAGATGTGCTTCACCCATCTCCCTATTCACCATGGTGTTCAGGGCACACGTCGTAGGTCCCAACACGGTGTCCAGTATGTAGCAGTCTCGGTAAAGGACAATCAATGCGGATGTGTGCATGCGAACTGGGTGTGCATGCGTGCAAACAGTGCGTGTATGTAGTTCTCCTCCATCTAACATTCTTGGCTCTGTGGCAGACAGTGCTCACCAATCAAATCTTAGTGATGCTGACAAAGGCAAGGCTCTTCTTAGCCACCAGGAGGGAAGGGGACATAGCCCTTATCAGCCCCATCCCCCTTCACTGGAACTTGTGAACAAAGATGTGAAAAAATCTCTTCCCTCCTACCCCAGAAATAATATCCTTAGTCCCTCCCTGACCCCAAAGAGCTCCTTCCCAGCCCTTCTTCCGCCTCTCCCCAAACCAACCTCCATATGTGGAAATGAGGTGGGGTGGGGGAGCTATGGAGATGGCCTCAGAGGCTGGACAGGATCAGCTGCAGGGAAGAAAAAGGAATGTAGCAGAGCCAGGAGATAGAGACCAAGGTCTGAGCTGCTTGCTAAGAAAGGGCACTCCAGGTGCCAGCTTGTTGCTTTGGGAGGGGAAGTGGAGAACAGACAGAGCCAGGGTAGAAACAAACAATCACGGAAAAATCTGTTCCTTGCTGCCCCAGGCAGCTTTTAATTGGTGGTCCAGCTCCTGTTTCTATTTGTGCATCATTTAACCTCTAACACTAAGAAGAGGGAGTTTAAAAAAAAAAAAAAAAAAGAGGCTGGAGTAAGGACAGCAGCAGAACTGGAGAGAGAGGAAGGGGAGGAGGGGGGGAGAGCAAGATGGAGGAGGTGGAGAGGAGGAGAGAAGAAGTGGGGAGAGGAGAAGAAAAAACAGGTTTGCAAGTTCAGAAGGGTCTATGGTCAGCCTGCTGGAGGGGCTGGAACTACACCTGTCTCTTTTCTCTCTTTCAAAGCCGGAGATAATTAGACAGTCATGCTGTGTGTGTGTGTGTGTGTGTGTGTGTGTGTGTGCGCGCGTGCACGCGTGTGCCTGTATGCTATTGCCATGTGTCTGAAGCTTTGTGAGCGTGGGTCTTGAGCAGTTGGTGATCATTTGTCTTGGTCATTTCGTGTGTTGGTGTGTGCATGTGTGCATTTGTATGGGTGTGTGTGTGTGTGTGTGTGTGTGTGTGTGTGTGTGTAGCTGGCGTAAACATTCAGACCTATTTGCTCCCTCAAAGGAAAAGAGTGGATAAGTGAGAAATCTCCGGTTAACATCTTCTTGGCTGCAGAGATGTTCCCCGCAAATCTGGGCTCTGAGAAGGAATTCAGGGCAGCCTTAGGGAGATGGAAAAAGGAGGGGCAGGCATCTTCCTAAGCTTATTTTCCAAAGCTTGTCACTAGCTCCTGAACCAGCCAGGGTGGGTCCTGTTAGCTTTCTAGGACAAGGAGGTGGCCTAGTACTGAGATCTGGGGCCAGATGGCTTGACACATGGTAGGGTAATGAGAGGGGTGGAGGCAGCCTTCTTTCCCCACCAAGGTTCCTCATGCTGGCCAGGGGCAGGGTGGGAGGGAGCAAGGGTAAGTCTAAGATTATTCTCTTTCTTTTTACTGGTCATTCCATTTTCAGATCAAGGCTATCCATAGAAACATTATTGCATTTCAGAAATGCACAACCATGAAATGTTCCCATGTTCCTGTTAGCATTTCGATGTCTTTCTCTTCACATGTTTCTTTGCAAACACTAGCATTTTGGATATATATTAATATGCATATATGCACACCAGGTATTTATATCCATTCACACATATACATCTCATTATTTTTCTAAAAACAAAATAATACAATATTGTTCTGCAACTTGCTTGCCTCTCTAAATAACACCTCATGGACATCAGTCCATGCCAATTCAAGGGAAATTGTGTCCGCTGTTGGAATGGCTCTATACTATTCCTTTGTGTGGGTGGGCTCCAGTCTGTTTATCCAGTGTCTCCACAATGGACATTTCTGTGGTTCTTCTAAGTTCTGTGGTTGCAGTGAGCAAGCTTACGGGTGCTTCTGTGTGGTTCGTTCAGTGAGATCATGGAGGGAAGGTTCTTTTCTAATGGGGACCTGCCAGGAAGTGAGGGTTGGGGAATGGGGAGCTTCTAGTTCCCCTGTTCTCAGTTCTTTGCTTCTCCCTTAATGTGCAGGACAATTTCTCGTTCTCTGCCTCTGGTGCCTTCTCTGTACCGAGAGATGCTAAAAATAAACACACCTGCTTCTTCGTCATTCTGTTTATTAAACTGCCTTCCTTAAAGATTCTCAGCATATCCTTGGAGGTTTAAAAATACATACTTCAACAATTCACTTGCAGAGAAGAAGATTAAATGCTGCCTCCCACTTTAGGTTTGCAGCAGTGCTGCTGTGATGTGCTAACACGCCCTAATGCAGACAGTATTTCCAAAGGAAATAGACCTGCCAGCCTGAGAGAAGAATGACCTGGTGAGAGTCCCAGCTCCTCAGCCTTCCAGTTGGGAGATGGTGGTCAAGTGACTTGTTCCAACCTAACCTGCAGTTCCTGGAAATGAGGATAATAAGGCCTGGAGTGTTCATTGAAACAATGTATTTAAAGCAATTAGCACAGTGTCAGAGATGTTGCAAGTGCTCACTAAATCTTAGAGACATGATTATTATCATTACCGCCCTATAAATACAGCAGTTGTATAGAATTCAACCTAACTCCACGGTGGGTCTTGCTTTTCTTCCTAAAGGCATCACCATAATCTCAGTTGTTTGATTTAGACACAGTGATTTGGGGATAGTCTTACAGTTGGACGACAAACATGGTTTTGTTTGTTTATATTTACTTCTTTCACTGCTTACTGCATGCTTGTAAAATTTCTAATATTATAGAAATGTGTGATTTGGAATGTGTGAAATTTCACATAATTCTCTGTCCAAGATAATCACTGTTTGCCAAAGTATATTTCTCGATTTCCTTGCTTGCAAGTTTATTGACTGACTCCCTCCTCTACTAACCCAAAACTCCAATATCAAAAGGATGATAAAAGCATTCCTCTCTCTGAATATTCAGCATCATGTATCATAAATTGGCATGTTGCAGGAATATAGTAAAAGCATTTTGAAAATGTTGCTTATTAAGAATGTCATGTTCTTAATACCTTATGTGAAGGGTGTGGTAAGCCTTGGGATAGGACAGATAGAGCCATGTTCATTGTAGCCAGACAGGGGAGGCCAGGAGGGGATGGGATCAGGATCTAGTCAGCCCCAAAGGAGAAGGGATGGTCTAGCAGATAGAACCAATTACCCTGAAATTTGGAGGACACGCAAGAGGAGACAGGCCCATGGCAGCGTTGGCATGTGGGCAGCCCATGCGGGTAACTGGGGGCGGTGATGGGCATGCAGGGCCCAGCAAGGGATAATCCAGGGGCAGGCTTTGTCCTGAGACCCAAGTGGACTGGAAGTCAGACTCTTGTGGGCTTGTTACAGGAGTCCAGGTGTATAAGCTGCAGTCCAACAGCGACCACCAGGTCTGGGGAATAATTGGCAGGATCCCAGAGAGCCTGGGGCAAGGGCTGGATCCTGGGACAGATTAAGGAAGAAGGAATAAGGCAGAAGTACTCTGGAAACCCCTAGCTCTTGGGGTCTCACTTGGAAGGGAGGCTTGGGCCCTCAAGCTGGGATCTCAGGGACACCAGGTTCATGACCAAGTGAGGAGGTTAGTGACTCTCAGGGTCAGACCCTGAAGATAGGGTAGAACTGCCCCTAATCCTTTCCTACCGAAGATGAGGGTTGGCTGAGAAGCTTGAGATGCTGGCAAATGGTGGGGGGAGGGCTGCTACAGATAGCAACATCTGGGCGCAGTCCTTGTGCACAGGAAGGAGGCAATGCATGCCCTACTTTTTGATGGCTTTGCTGGCCTTATGAAGTGGCAGGCATGGCAAGTCAATCATAAATGCAAGGTATGAACATATGAGGCATTGGTGAAACCAACTCCAGAAATCCTTCTATCCAACAGAAATGGGCTTTCTGTGACCCAGAGCTTAGGATGCCCAAGCCTTGGGCAGGGATTAGGCGTGGGACAATGATGTGCTATTTATTTCCTAACCAGTCCTTCGCTGTCCTTGACCTTTCTATGGCCTGGTGTCCACTCCAGGGCTGCCTCCATGTCACGTCCAGATGTCAGGCTTACCTAGAGAGGTAGGTGGCCTCTCCCAGGTGGGGAACTGCTCACACAAGAGCCTTCTCTTTCTTGGGGAGACACCTTCACAGTGGCCAAGAGAGCCCTGAGCTTCATGGGCTGTGGTCTGGATGCCCCCCAGTAAGGAAAGGGATAATGCTCACTCAGATGCCTTCCCGCAGACCTCACCCCAGCCAGTCCTTCCAGAAGAGCAGCATGGTTGAGGCCTGATGTTTCTAAGGGGCCCTGGTGCTGGTGCCTCTGGGAGAAGCAACAGGGAGCGGTGAGGCTGGTCACTCCTGTTACTCTTGTTCTTATTATAAGAGGGCCTCTGATATTCCCATAATGCATGAGCCCTTCTGTTCTCTCCCTGTGGCCTTGGGCAAGTTATTTGACCTCCTGGAGCCCCATCTGTAAAATGGAGACACTTTACAAAGTTGTTTGAAGACGAAATTAGGTGATATGTGGAGAATGCTTCACATAATGTTGTCGCCAAGTGGAAAGCAAACGCCAGCTAGATGTCAGCCGTTACTATTACCATCTGCGTTGCTGTTGCCGTGAGGTCAGAGACAAGCCTGGTCAAGGAGGAGGGTCAGCAAAGGGGAGAGGGAGAGTATACTGATACTCTCCACTGTTTACCAGGAAAGAAGCTTCCATGTTTTTAGGGCTCATGGTCAAGGATTGGGACAGGGTATGGGCACGATATTCTTCTAATTGGTCTCCAGATATGAGGCTCAGAATGCTGTTCCAACACACACAGCCCTGAGTGCTAGAGGGGCAGTGTCCCCATCCTCCAATTCCAAGTTGAATCTGAACCATAAGAGGGAATTATGCATTACTTCACCAACAGCAATGACAATCATAAACATTATTATGCCATTGGATGTATTGTGTTATTCTTATCTTATTATTATACTTACTTATCTTATTGTTATAAGTATGACTGTACCTAGACGTAATTAACCAATCACTTAACCATGTTCTGTGCACCAGGTAAAGGTAAAGGCTTTCCATGCATTCTGACATTTTATCCTCACAAAACCCCTCTGTGGAATTATCATCTTTCTAGATGAGAAAATTGAGGCTCATAGAGGTTAAGTAATTTTCCCAAGCCTGCACAGTTGACAAGTGGCAGAGCCAGAAATCAAAGCCAGTCTGTCTCCCAAGCCCACACCCAGAACCTCTGTCTTGTGGCCTCTTCTTCCCAAGACCTCCGTGATCAGCTCTGTTTTGAGCCCTCCTAGGCGCTTCCCCATTCTTAGATCAGAGACACTTAGGCTTGGAAAGGACGAGATCACTTGGTCCTATACCATTCTCCATCATCTTGCTCATCAGATATTTGCAAATGGTCATCAAGTCCCCACAAGATAACAGCCTTCCTTATTTGAATAAAACAAAGAACACTCTAGGTGAATAGATTACATTGTGGAAGGAGAGTCTCAGGTGCCCCAGATTCTCAGTGCTCCAGAGTTCCCTTGCCTATTGGGGCTCTCAGACTCTGCCCCCCTCTGTCCCCTTCTTGCCCCCCACTCGTGGGTGCTGCACTGTCCCATGCCTTTAACTGCTGTGTATCCTGTCTGTCCATGTGTGGCACTCCACAGACAGGATCTCATTCCAGCTTCCCAGCAGCCCTCTGCAGTGGGTACTATTCTTATCCCCATTTTCCTGATCAGGAAACCAAGACCCAAAACAGTCGCAGAAGCGGCCAGCATCATGCCCAGGTGGGTCTCACTCCAAAACGCTATGTTGTCATTACTCGACTCCGTTCTCTTATTTACATTCCAATTCAGTCATTTTGCCAGTTTCTCCTTAGAGCAGCTGAGACAGGCTGGCATCAAAAACAACCCCCCCCAAAAAAACCCTAAAGCAGCATACCATGCTGAAGACTGAAAGAGGGCACATAGGAAATAATTATAGAAAATATGAGCCACATAAACGTTCCCAAAGTGCAGCTTTCTGCTCCTCCAATAATTACTTTCTTGCCCCAAGGAGCTGGCACCACCTCACCAGCATGCTTCCCAGCTTCCTAACTTCCTGGCCCCCTCATTCCTGCCATCATGAGGCAGTGCCATCTTGGGTCTTAGCCACAGAAAGTGAGCAAACTTCCATCTGCCCTCTTCCCACCCCTGGGCTCACTCTGCAACTTCCTTCCAGTCTGGAGTCAAACTTCATCCACTCTTGCTCACACATTCCTTCAACAAATATTTATTGGCAGAGAAGAATTTAATGGATGGTCTCATCCTCTCAGTGACATTGGACTTTCCGCTTCAGCCCTTGATTTTGTGTTTACTATCCGTAGCACCTGCCAGGTGCTGTACCAGTTTGGGGATGCCAGTTATGATAATAGTGATGACAACAAAAACCAGTCATAGCTAAGCCTTACTGAGTGTCTGCCATGGGCCAGAAGACAGTGCAGCAGAACACTTTGCTTAAATGTTTGCGTTTGATTCTTTCAATAATCCAGGGAGGAATAATTCAAGTACTAGCATCAACCCCACTGGACAGATGAGGAAATAGGAGGGGTAAGTAGATTGTTAAAATCGCACAGCAGGAATGATCAGAGCCACGACTTGGAGCCCGGAGCCCAAGCCCTTGGCTGCTATGCTATGTAGCATGTCATGGAGAGCTGAATAGCAAGGTCCTGAGGGGACAGGAGTGCACTAACATAACAGGTGAATGTCAGCCATCTCTTTGGAGTGTATATGAGTGGGGAAGGGGCAGAGCTGAGTTAGGAAGGGCTTTATGGAGTCAGGTAGATGCAGGCTGCTTACTGAAAGCTGCATGGGGGTCACGCGTAGACAGGAGCAGAGGGGCGCTCCAGGCAGGGGGAGCAATGTGAGCAAAGAGCCAGAGGGCTGGCACAACCAGCATGTGGCTGACTTCAGTGGTGCTAGGGAGAAACTGAGGAGTGAAGAGGCTAGAGATGTCATCGAAGCCCTACAGATAGCGGGTAGCCTCTGAGGATGGAGAGCAGGAGAGAACAACAATCAGACACAAAGCATAGGAAGATCCCCCAGGCACCTGAAGGAAGGGGAGGGTGGAGGGGGCAGGGAAGGCTGGGACTGGTGGATCTTGGGGAAACCTGGTCCCTTAAGAGGCTCAATGGGGCAGCTATACCCTAATCATCTCTGAGTTTGAGCTTCAGTAAATGAATATTAGGAGCAGTTCCCAAATCTTGAACAAGCCTCTTCCTCATTTTGCTCGGCCCCTTGACACAATTGAGACACACAGAGTACGTTCAAGGATTTGGAACAGCAGTATCATTGTGAGCTCTCCAGCCTTGCTGTGAGGTCATGGCTCCTGTCATTGGGGTGCTACCAAAGGCCAGGGCTTGCTGGTGGGGTTGGCTCTGCTAACCTGGCAGTTTGCCAAGTGGCACTGAGTGACACCCCCACTTCTTTTCAGGTCTGAACTGAGGTCAACGTGTCAAATTCAAGAAGGTAGTGCCAGAGGGTCCTGGTTATGGTACCATCCCTCTGGCATTCCTTAATTCTCTTCCTTCTTTTTGGGAAATCTTGTCTATCTTCCCCATGTAACCACCCGGGAGTCAGTATGTCAAGGGCCGATCATCTGCCTCCTGCTATAGACAATGTCTGCGTTAACACAGCCCCACCCTGGCCACTTGGTCAGCGTCAGCTTCCTAACCTACTGATTTTTAAAGGTAATTTATAAAAACCAGAGTAGCCTTCTGATTTCCATCAGATTCCTCCAATTAATAGAGATGCATATTGATCTCGTAATTAATTAGAAACTCCCCATCGGAGTCAAATGTCTCCCCTTCAGAGATGCCTAAGTGCCTCCCAATTTTAAGCTAAATCATTCTTCTCTAATAGTGGATCCAGGGGAACTTCAGATCTTAACCAAACTAAGAAGTGAAAGAAAGCTGGCAGAAAGCAGCAAGGAAGGCCGACCAGGACTGGGGATCCCTCTCCAGCTGCAGGGGCTGGTTTCTGGGATGGGAGCCAGGTGGGCCAGGAGGGTCAATGTGCTGAGTCTAACCGGAATAGCAGACACAAGCGAGGCTCAGAGAGATGTTGGCACAGGGCACCCATTCTAGTGGGTAGGATCTTTAGGAGGGTCGGGATGAAGGCAGCTGTGACTTCTGGGAAGTCAGCCGGCCCACAGTAGCCCCCACCCAGCAGCCAAAAGGGCCTTGTGGGTAGAGAATGCCTGCAACTACTATGCGTTCTTTGCCCACGCCTCGCTGAGCGCTCCCCACAGCATCCGACTGCGTGCCAGGCAGGAGCCCGGGATGTGGTATCAGGCCGACTTGAGTTCAGACCCGGCCTGCTCTCTTGCTGGAATGTGAAGGTTGGCGATGATAAATTCCTTAATCTCTTTTGACTTAAGTTTCTGCTTCTATTAAAGGGAGGTAATAACTGTATCAACCTCAGCGAGCTGTTATGGGGATTGAGTGTAATAAGGGATGTTGACGGTGCTTAACACCGTACCAGGCCTGGACACAGGCTTAAACATTGTCAAAAGTGGTTATTAGTATAAGCTCGCACCAGGGATGCAAACATGAATGGAAGAGAGTACTCTGTCCTTGAAAAGCCAGATGGATTGGCTAACAGCAAATCAGAGGACACTGGGGGGAAACAGAAGTTGAATTAGGCTAGATCTTCGTAAAAGGAGCTGAGCAGACACCCCCGCCCCCAGGCGTCCAGGACCACCCTTGTCAATTGGTGGGAAGATCGACATCTTTTGCCTTCTTTTGGGCCCTAGCAGGGTTGTCCCAGCCACCTGTGCAGGTGTGGCCACGGCCCAGGAGTGGCTGGAGACGGAGCCCGAGAACTCGCTTAATGCTGGGTGTGAAGCAGATGAAGGCCATTAGAGCCGGCTCAGTGGCTGAGACTGAATGGCTTATCTCAGCTCCCCAGTGGAACCAAATCAAATCCATGAAAAATATTAGGTTTTCAAATCAAAAAGGCAAACCATGTTGAGCAAACCAGCCGCTGGCAGCAGACAGCTAATTGGCTCGTGTCTGTCAAAAAACATTGAACTTGACAGGAATCAGGAAGCATTGACCAGAGCCTCACCTTCTGGCATGGGGGGGGAGGGGGAGATCTACCCCTGGTTCATCACCCCTGCCCCTCCCACCTGCCTCCCACGCCACCGCCCTGGGGTCCATCCATCCTTCCTGTTGGGAAGAAACATTTCACCAGTGAGAAGCGGCAGTAGGAGGGAGCTGGAATGAAATGTCTCCTCTAGCCAAACCACAGACCTGCCCCGGTGCCCCTGAAAACCATGCATTCATTTGAGAAGCATTCTCTAGTGGCTTCCGTGTGCTGTGTATTGAAGATGGAAGAATAGATAAAACCCTGTCAACTCTGTCTTCCCAGTCTAGACCTGGAGGTGAGGAATCAAGAGACATTTGTACCAGTGTGATGTGACAGAGATTTCTACCCCTTGGAAATTGTAGCTCTAGGGAAGGATACCTGTGTATCAATGAGAGGATCAGGAAAGCTTTAGCTGACTCCCAGAGGGTGAACAGGCTTGTTACAGTAGACTGGCAAGGGAGGACATTCCAGGAAGAAATCATAGCTTGTTCAAAGACTCAAAAGTGTGCAATGTGAGAACAGTTTTGTTCACGGAAGCACAAATCCTTCTCTAGCCCTAGAGCCCGAAGTATTGTGTATATGTTGTTTCTATGTATATGTTGTTTCTGGGTGAATGAGGATCAGAAATGAGGCTGGACAGGTGTGAAGGGTCCGAGGCATGAAGAACCCAGTGTAAAGGCTAGGGAGTTTGGGCTTTTGTTCTGAAGGTGGTGGGGAAGAATTTGAGCACGGGAGTCGTGTGGTCAGAATTGTGTTCGTAAGGTAAAGGAAGATGATGGTTCGAGTCCTGGAAGTCAGGAAGCCACTGTAATGCTGCACGTGACAAACGATGAGAACCTGAGCCGGGGAAGTTGTGGCAGGGCTGGGGGCAGGGGGTAAAGTTGTTTAGGAGACAAGATCAGTGGACTTGGTAATTGATTGGATGTCAGGAGAGCTGAGGGACGGGGGAGGCTCGAGGGTGATGGACACCAGAGGTGGTGACACTGGGAGATTTGCTGACTCCATCTAAGTACACCTCCAACCGAGGCATCCCCCTCCCCCAACACCATTTTCTCAGGCATTCCCCAAAGTGTGGGGTACTCCTGCTGGGCTACTGCACGATTTTAGGGGGTACACAGAAAAACATATTTTTTAACAGTGATTATTCATTTCTGCGTTAATGAGAACAAATACAAATAGCCCATCAAACCCATGGTTTCATGGACATTATTTCTTGGGGAAAAATTTAAGTTTTAACTAAAAAATTAAAAAATGTAAAATTTTAATTTTACAAAGGTAGTCCATTTAAATTAAAAATAAATAGATGATAATATATGGCGTACTTAGATACAACGCAATAAAGGTGGTAGTGAGATAATGAAATCTTGAGGACATGGCTCAAAGGAGAGAGACACATGTCTGTGCATGACATTCAAGGCCTTTTCTTCCCAGACTTACCAGCCACATTAAACTGCCGGTCATTCCTAATGTATTCAAATTTATCCATTGGTTGGCTTTTGCTTATAATGAACTTAGCAATTGGTATACCTTTCCATTTATGCTCCAACCTCTCACCAACCTTTCAGAATCCAGCTTAAAGGCATTTACTCGTCAAACATTCCCAAGCTAAGAGACATAGACTCCCCCCACCCCATCCCTCTCCAACTGGCCGTGAGCTTGTCCTCCTTAAAACCCCCACGGCAGATTTGTTGATTTTATCTCTTTATAGCATGTTTTAATTCCGTTGTGTATTCTCTGAAAGTGGACACTAGTCCTTATTTATATTGTCAACATTTAGGAGTGTTCAAAATGTTTGTGTAATAATTCTATAGATCCGTTTTCATTTTTCTTTCTGTATTATCTATTGCTGTGTTACAAATTGTTCACAATTTAGATGTTAAAACAACAAACATTTATTAGCCATAGTATCTGTGGGCCGGGATTCAGGGAGCAGCTTAGACGGATGGTTCTTGCTCGTGGTCTCTCATGAAGTTATAGACAGACTGTGGGCTAGGGCTGCGGTCAACTGAAGGCCCAAATGGGGGAGGATATATGTCTAAGCTCAAATGTGTGGAAACGTGTTGGAAGGCCTTAGTTCTTCACTGGTTGTTACGTAGAGAACTCAGTTCCTCACCACAGGGGCTCATCCATAGGCTGAGTGAGTGTCTCTGCAATATGGAGCTAGCTTCCCCCAGAACAAGAGAGGGAAGAGCGAGAAGACAGTGTCTTTCATGACGTAAACTCAGGAGTGGCATACCGAACTTCTGTGGTATTCCACAAGTCACACAGTCTGACTGTGATACAACGTGGGAGGGGTCTACACAAGGGTATAAATACCAGAATGCAGGGCTCATTGGGAGTTATGTTGGAGGCTGGCTGCCATACCTCCTCACAATATTTCTTTGATGGTAGGTCTTGGGTTGAGTCAATTTCATAGTGCCTAGCTTAGTGCTTGGCATATAGTAAGTTCTTAGCAAGGGTAAATGGGTGGATAGATGGGTGGATGGGTGAATTAATTGATTGATGAAAATGACGACCTTTGACTACTTCAATCCCAAATGTTTGGCACTGTGATGCAATGATCTTCATGGTTTGGTCTTTGACTCAAAGAATGTAAGATCCGGAAAGGACCGTCTAGGGCCCCACTTCATTCTACAGATGCAAAGTCAGAGACCAAGAGAGAAAGTGTGAGTTGCTGAAGATCAACAATAACATAGTAGCAAAGCCAGGACAAGCACCTGGGGCTGCTTCTCCCATGTTTCCTCTCCATCGTCAACATGCGAGGGACTGTATCTACTTGCCTCTGAATTCCTACCTATGCCAGATCTAAGAGGAGGCCTCAGATGGAGGTATGGAGAAAACATGGCTTGTTCAAATCCAAGACCAGCTAGCCCTCACTTACCCAGACACCCTCCCTGCTTTGTCCCGAGCACCCACCTACTTGTGGGCAATCTGTGTGTCCCTCCTCTCTCCAAACTCCAAACTCACTGCGTGACCTCAGCACGGACATTGGTATTCACCATCACTTCTTCCCAGCATGCCCCCATGTGCATTGCTACTCCTGGGTAAGTCTGCCTCCAAACCCACTCCTTGTCAAGCTGGGACTTCTTAAGTGGATCTTTTCCTCTGCTGATACATCCCTGTGGATGCACCATAAACGTTGACATTTCTCCAGAGCAGGATGTTTTTGAAAAAATATTTTAGATGAATGCCAGGCCAGGCCAGGCCACACGAAATGTCATGGTGACTTTCCAAAGAGACCTGCCAGGAGCTAGGGTGAGTAAAAATAGCCGCTGGTTGGTGAGGATGTGAGGAGAGTAAAGATCACAGGGAGGAGAGTTTATTTGTTTTTAAAATAATTACTTCTAAGTGGTTCTGGGCCTGAAGCATGCGTCAGACTGGAAGGCAGGGAAGCGGAAGGTCTGCGTCTGACGCTAGAGGAGAAGGCAGAGGAGGGCAACAGATGGGAAGGGAGGGGGACGGAGCCTCAGATCCCAGCCCCAGCAGAACCCTCTGTAAAGCTTGGAAATTCCCTCTAAGATGGTGATGCTCAGTTTCTCCACCTGGAGGAGAGAAAGAGGGGGGAATGTGGTTAGGGAATGATATACATGTGCCTCCATCCGCTGAGGGTGAGAGAGAGACACTGAGAAGAGTAGACAAATCATATGGAGAGAAATGCACAAAAACAAGGCTCATGTTCAATGAAGGAAAGTACAAGGACCATGGACAGTTCTGGTTTGCCCTAGCTTCCGCTTCATAGCTGAGCACCCCAGACTGGGCATGTGACTTTCCCACCCAAAGATGTGACAAGAGGCACCCTGCGATGAACACAGAAGGTTGGAGTCAGAGCACTCGGGAGCCAGCCCGGGCGTCATCATTTGCCAGAGTGTAATTCTGAGCAGGTTATTTCTTGAAGCTTAAATTGCTCTCATCTGGAAAATGGGGAGAGTTCCTACCCTCAGGCGAGGACTCAATGAACAAAGAAACCAAGGGCTCACTGAGGTATCTGTCACTTGGTCAGCACTATATAAATGCCTAAATGAAAAATGCCAGCAATGAGCTGCGAGGCCAGGGGCCCCAACTTCTCTTGGCTTTCATTTTGGGGAAGGAGAAACCTGCCTTTCATTTAAGCTGGTAAGTGAGTTAAGTGGTTGTGTTCTCTGTGGGTTTGTAAATGTGAAAACAATGAGATCACTTGGCAGTTTTCGGTTCCCGTTGACAGTGTGGTCAGTGTGCGTGAAGCCAGATTTGGAAGGAAGGAAATAAACATTTACTGAGTATCTTCTATTTGCCAGTCCTTATATTAAGTGTTTTTACATTTGTCATTTCATTTCTTAAAATAATTCCATGAAGTCAGAACTGTTACCTCCTTTCCGTTTTTTTTAAACAAGTAAGGGGCCTTAAACACCAGCAAGGTAAATAATTTTGCCCAACGTCACACAGTTTAATTGCCATTCTGACTCCAGACTGTTTCACAGCAAAACCTGTGTTCTTTCTCCTGAAAAATGTTGCCTGTATAAAACTGGAGCTGGAATGTGATAGAAAAATTGAGTTTAGCCACATTTTACATTCAGCCTTCAAACCACGTCTGTGTGTGAGTGTGTGTGTGTGCACGCACACGCATGTATGTGTGGTGTGTGTGTTTGCTGCTTTTCCTTAACTGTAGTTAGTTTGTTCCATAGAAAATCTTAACCCACTTCTGAAGCCCAGTCCTGACAGAGGTTTCATTATGCTTTCCTTTACCTCCACTTCTCCATTTGGAAGAATTCCATCCTGTCCTTCAGGCTTGACTTGTGTATCAGCAGTTCCTCAAAGCTTCCAGTGATCCCTTAAGCAAGGAGACACATGCCCTCCTCCACATTCCACGGTGCTTTGCAGATCCTGCCTTCAGTGAAAATTGCCTTCCATTTATCCTTTTATCTCAGACACCTTGCACAGTGCCAGGCACCTGGTAGGAGCTAAAGGAGTATTTACTGAAGGGAGGAAGGGAAAGAAGTGCTTCCAAAACAATAGGATTTATGGCCACGATGCTAGCGATCGTAATGCCAGGAGCCGGCCTCTTTTGAGACACTTGATAATTTATCAATAATCCCAGCTCTGTTCTAGGTACCTAACCTGTATCATCTCATTTAATGCTCACGACAACCCCCAGGGGAAGCACTATCATTGTCCTGATGTAACAGGTTACATTCCTTGTTTATAGTCACACAGCTGATTAGGAGATTTTCAGTAGTAGATTTAGAAGATCAATCTTAAAGATTTAGAAGAAACAATCTAATTAGTAGAAGATAATTAGAAGTTTGGACCCTAGCAGATTGGTGACAGAACCCCCAGGAACTGCATCTCTGTGCTCTTCCGAGAACTGCAGGGGGAGAGCACAGCCCCTGGGTCTGACATACTCACTGCAAAGTGCGGCTTTGCCAGGGGTCAGCGGTGTGGCTCCAGTGTTAGCTGTTAACTTGCGAAGCTTCTGCTTCCTCGTCTGGGGGAGGGCGCCCCCTCGCCCCCCCCACCCCACGCCACCCCACCCTGAACCATGGCGGAGAGGGTGTCACAGGCTGGATGGTCAATAAACACTAGTCCCTAGTCTCTCTGCAGCGGACCCCCCACCCCTGCTGCTCCTTGCTCCTCCTCATCTACTTCGGGAAGAGGAATGTGCCCTAGACATCCACTCACTTATTCTTCCAATGAATATGTATTGATCAGCTGCTATGCGCCAGGCACTGTTGTGGTGCTGGGGGGACAGTGGTAAACCAAATAGACAAAGTCCACGCTCTTGTTTTATTACTTACATTGTTTTATCCCTTCTAGTGTAGCTCGATTACCATTATAGCAAAGAAACACATGAATAAGCTGTGACCAAAGACTGTAAAACAAGACAATGGAATGGGAACGGTTGGGGCGGGGTGATGCTGCTTTAGGGAGAGGGGCTGAGGAAGCGCCTGGGACAGATGGCATTTTAACTGCCCTGAGTGAGAAAGGGGCTAGCCTTGGCAAGATCTGGGGGAAGAGCAAGGAGAGAGACCCTGAGGCAGGTAAAGCGTGTGTGCTCCAAGTATAGACAGACAGCCAGCGTGACTCATGATTGTGGTGAAAAGAGAGGGGCTCCAGGACACTGGGGAGTTGGGATGCCCGACCTGCACGGTCTTGGAGCCCCTGGGATGGGCCTGGATTTGATTCAGGATAGATAAAAGGTAAGAATTCACTGAAGGAGCAATTGGACTGAGCTTTACAGTCTCTTTTCAAATGGATGTTGTCCATTAAAAATCATCTTGTCTACTCCGTGAGAAACAAGAAAGCCGCAGATGCAACTTTAGCCTTTAAAATGTTTTCTGAATTATTTTCTGAGACATATAAAAATCAATCTCTCCACAGAAAAATAGCAAAGTTGCTAATTTTATGGGAAAGCTCTAAAATAAGGATGATTTCATTTCTCACAGGCTGTCACTAGATTCCATTCGAGACTTTCACCAGCTTCAAAAAATACTGCATAAAACAATACCAAATCCCTGTGGCTAATGCAGACAAATGGAACTTCTTGACAGGAGGTTTTGACACTATACAGAGGAGCCCGTCACAAATTGCTTAGTTAAAAAAAAAAAAATTGATGAAATGAAATAAAGACCCAGAGGAACTTTGCCATCAACTGTGTGCTATGGCAGCCTAATTAGCTGATGCTCTCTTTGGCTGCATTAATAGAGGTTTAGTATGGCTAACACGGGAGGTGATTTTTTCCCTTCACCTTTGCTCAGATCCAATCCTACTTAGACATTGTCCAATATCTAACGAGTTGTTTCGTTTTTCTGAAAAATTTAAAATATTGCACTTTTGCAGTTTTAACAAATGGTTTCACAATTCCACTGAAACTTTCCCTTTGGGGGATTTTAAAGCAGATTGGAAGAACATTCTCTTTCCATGTTTTTTTGAGCGTACAGATATGAAAACCTTCATAGGGGAAGTACACCATCTTTGGCAATAAAATCACATAACAATGGCAACATTTCCAAACATCCATTTTTCCAAAATGCTCTCTCCATAGCATGACTCTTTTTTGAGAGGCAATTGTTCTCATATGTGCTGTTAAAGTGTCACCTCTACCTTGAAGGAGCAGATTAAGTGTGCATTATTTTTTTTTTTTTTGCAGAAAATATCTGCTAAGTAGTACACTCCTGACAGCCACTTGTCATTACAGAAAAGGTCATCAAATTTGGAATGCTTGTCTTTTTCAAAAAGAAAGACACGCAGCTCTGCTCCAAGTTTCTCACCTGTTCTAAGCACTCACTGGGCCATAATCAGAGAAAGCTCTGAGTGACAAGGGATGTTATGGTCACCTCCCTTCACTTCTCCTTGCAAAGCTCCCTAATGAGTGTGTTCTTAGGCCCTTGTTTTTAATTAATGTAACCACATTCGTGGGATCTGTGGTCCTTTGTTTGTTCCTGCTTCCATTTCTGAGTGCAGTCATTTGCTTATAAATGAATCAATGAATGAGTTTCGCAGGGGTGTCCTCTCTCTAACCTTATCCCCGAATTCTTTTTTATTGCGATCAGGGCAGCAGTTACAGGAGAGGTTACGCTTCCACAGTTCTTCCTCCTAAAATATTGCATTTTATTGAAGAACTAATTTGTTATGGAGCCTATAACCTTTCTGGTACACCATTTTTAGGACCTGAAAAAAAAAAGTAGCTGTTCGTATTTTGAAATTGAATGAGTATTGAAATTTTTAGAGTACAAATAAAAAAAATTATTATTGAAATTATTATTAAGGCCAACTCACAATTATTATTGAAATTATTGTTGAAACTGAATTTAACCCGCAGATCTAGTTACAGACAAGTTAGACTCCTCTGTACCTGCATTCTAGTATCTGGTACATCTCCCACTCTGAGTACATATTTTCCTGTTATGATCAGTTCAGCTGGTCTTGACTGATCTCTTTTTTAAAAAACTGAATAAATTTACTGCCATTTCAGGCATTAATAGGAAACGAATTTGAGTTTAGAATTCTTAAGAGCCATAAAATCATAACATAATATATGCATAACATAAGCATAACAAACCCTTTTAAACGTTAGTGGGCATCAGAATGGCCTGGAGGACCCCCTTTTTATTGTCTGACTTATTTCAGTTAGCATGCCACCTCTACATCCTCCCACATTGGAGGACTCCTTCCTTATGGTGATGAAATATACATAATATAAAATTCACCCTTTCAGCCATGGTTAAGTGGACACTTTGGTGACATTATGTACATTCACGTTCACATTGTATAACTATCACCATCGTCCATCTCCAGAACTTTCTCATCTTCCCCAACTGAAATTCTGTCCCCATTAAACACGAACCATGAGACATACTCTCTACAACAGACCATCCTAGAATGAGCCATGGGAACATACACTTGGCCCCGCCAAGAGGGTTTCAGAGTTGCTTGAAAGCAAGGAGAATTGAATGATCACCCTTGACTCATAGTTCATTATGATGCAGTCCCAAATCTGGGTAGAGCAATGGCCTAACTTTCTAGGGGTGACTGTGACTGCCTATGACTTCGGTACAATCTGCTGTGGGGCTGGCCAGGAGCTTGCTGGTCTCTCTTTTGGGCAACATGAGAATACATTTTCTCAAAAGAAACTCTGCAAGGAAGACAAAAATAGTCATTCTCTTCCGCGTAGAAATCTGTACGATTTAGAGCATCCTTGTCATCTATTAGTCCCTGTAACTCTCCTGATAATCTTGTGAAGTAAGCAGGACAAATAATGTCTGTCGTGTTTTGTAGATGGGAAAAGTACACGGCTTTCCCGGAGTCATCTGGACTGGCAGCAGCAGAGCTGGGCTTTAAACAGAGGGATTTGAATTCTAAGTGCCGCGTGATTTCTACCTACTACTTTGTAGGGGAAATCTCATGTGTTTGCAAATGTTAGGTTGGGAACCAGGAGCCAGGTTAGGTGTGGGATAGGCCGGTGACGGGTATTAAGGAGGACACGTATCACATGGTGCCCTGGGTGTTATATGCAAGTAATGAATCATGGAACTTTACATCAGAAACTAGGGATGTACTGTATGGTGACTAACATAATATAATAAAAAATATTATTAAAAAAAAGAATGTGTTTAATGGAGAGAATAGGAGGCTTATACAACCCTTGCTGGTTGGGAAATAGAGGTCAAGGGGCTATTGCTGTGTTTCAGAAAAAGTGGAAATGCAGAAATCACAAGAAAGCCACTACAGGTATCAGTGCCTTCAGGAAGATGCCCAAAAGCCCGGAGTAAAGACCCCATCCATTGTCTGCTAAAGGCCACGCTTAGGCCCACGCAGCTGCTGCTTGAGAGCTGGATCTTCTCTTCCAGCTCAGAAATGTCCCACCAAGGGTCTCTCCTTGGCAGAATCTCCCCGATCCCTCCTGGCAAGGGAGTCTGGGTAATGTAGTTTCCAGGCTTCCAGCCCCTGAAGGTCAAGGATCACTTGGAAAAGCAGGGATGATACTATTAACAGATGATAATGTTCCGCATGTCCGGTTGTTAGCCAGATTCACAGCTGAATTGCAGAGAATAAAAATCAGTCCACTGGGTTGTTAACCCCGAATATGGATTTCGCTCTCTTGTCTCCTCCCACGTACTCTGCTGTGAATCAATGATCTTTCTCTCATGGAGACCTCATGAGAAAGCCGGGAAGAGTTCAGTGCCCCCCCAAAGGGGAAATGGCTGAGGAAGAAGGGTGCAGTCCCTACTAAGGTAGATGGCAGGTGGGCGGGGGGCAGACGGCTGAGGAGGGGCTGCTCCGGCTCCAGTAAGAGGCAGGGTTGGTGGTAGGAGCACAGACTCCCGATCGGGTTGACTCCAGTTTTCATTTCTGCTCCACTCCGTCCTGGCTTGTGACCTCCCCTTCTGTGGACGAGTTTCTTCCGTTGTAAAGGGAATAATGGTACGGTGGTATGTCCCTTATCAGGTTCTGGGAAGCACCTGGCACAGCGTCTACCTGGCACATAGTACATACTCAGTAAACATGAGGTGTTACTAGAATGAGTGCAGGGGGTTGGACTGGCCAGGAACACAAGGTCTTCATGTTGAGTGGTAGATCTCACTGTCCGTGGCATTTTCTCCGCCACCGAATCTTACAGCTATGGCTGATTATGCGGGTTTTAACAGAGGGCTTGGCCCTTGTTGCTTTTGCTGTTATTATTTTCCTTACTCTTATTATTTTATTGTGAAAGAGCACATTATAGTCCCAAGTGCTTTCCTGTCTATTATTATTATTTATAATTTTACAACAGCCCTGTTGTGTAAGGCAGTGCAGGGACTCTGGACCTTGCAGATGAGGGGAAATGCAATGAGAGCTGGGCTTGAGCCCTGAATAAGAGCTCCAGATTGGCCACAGACAGAATGCTATTTTAGACACTGTGCGTCTCCACGGATGCGCAGTAAGCCCCCCACTGCCCGTCAACAGCAGGATTGTTCATTGGCGTCCTTGACTTGCAGTTCTGTCCCCAGACGCCACCCCCTGTGCCATCCCCCTTTCCTCCATGGTTCTTCTGGCCCTGGAGTTCCTGACAAGACTCACTTTGGAGCATATCATGGTGGCCTTCATGATACATTCAGCCACCTGTGTCCGGTTATCCCTGATCAAAGAATAAGGGAAACTTTATTCTGTATTCTGCTTCTGGAAGAAGGGCGTTGGTCTCCATGTGACCAGGGACACACTCCTCAATGTCTCTGAGCCTGGGTTTCCCCACCTTTGAATTGAATGATATGATTCACATAAGAGGAATTAGGAATATGTGACTATATGGGGGCATCTGGCTGGCTGCCTGGCACGTAGTAAGCACAGACAGGACTTTTCCCACCCCTTCCTGCTCTAGATGCTTCCCTGGGCTCCTTCTACACTCTGTCTCTCTGTCCCTGGCAGTTTCAATGCTGCCCTTCACCTCCAAGCTGCCGCCCCCAAGATCCTTCAACATGGATGCCCCTGAAAAGAACGAAGATGAAATGGAGATATTCTGGAAGCATCTGACCACTAATTCAGCCTTGACCTTTTCAAGTGGAAACCCAGGATGCAAAGTCCTAATTTCATTTTACGCTTATTGAAAGGTTAGGGTATTAACCCAGTGTCTTGTTTAAGCTGGGGACACAGGGCCCAGAGTGACGGACTGCTCCTCGTGGCAGAAAGAGATGCTTCTGACCTATGACCGAGCAGGGCTCTGCGATCCTCTCGCATCCGCTTACACACCCACCTCCTCTTCCCCACTCTCAGGGTGCCCCATTCGCTTCATTTGAGTTCTTATCCTGGAGACCGTAAGGTTTGGAGCCAACTGGCCGGTGTTTCCATCTTAGCTCCGACTGTTACTATCTAGCTGTGTGGCCTTGGACAAAACACTTGGGTTTTGTGGGCCTCCGTTTCCCCATCTGTAAAATAAAGACACTAATAAAATCAACCACATGGAATCTCTAGCTACATTGCTGAATACATTTAACAATCCCGGTGATTGAGGGGCGCCTGGGTGGCGCAGTCATTAAGCGTCTGCCTTCGGCTCAGGGCGTGATCCCAGTGTTCTGGGATCGAGCCCTGCATCAGGCTCCTCCGATGGGAGCCTGCTTCTTCCTCTCCCACTCCCCCTGCTTGTGTTCCCTCTCTCGCTGGCTGTCTCTATCTCTGTCAAATAAATAAATAAAATATTAAAAAAAAAAAAAAAACAGTCCCGGTGATTGAGCACTGCCGTGGGCCAGGACGTCCACCAACTCCTTCACATCCATAATTCCTACGGGGGAGTTAGCGTTGTGAAATCTGATATACAGGTGAGGAACCCACTGCTCAGAGAGGTTGCGCACCTTGTCTGAGCGCACACAGCTAAGAAGCGGCAGAGCCAGAGTGGACGCCAACACCTTTGGTCTTCCACCTGGACCGCACCAACGCCAAGTTGTTTATTTACCTATTCAACGAATGCTTACCTAACGCTCAGTACATGTCAGGTAGTCTTCTGGGTGCTTTCCAGATATCAACTCACTTAAGGCCCATGACCTGATGAGGCAGGTCCTGTACCGTGGTGACCCCCATCCTCGTCTGCAGACGAGTCCACTACGGGGCAGAACATGAAGGGACTGGCTCGGCTCGCTAGTAAGTGCAGTTGGTATGACCGTCCCCCGAGTCTGCCTCCGGAGTCCACGCTGGCAAACGCGAGGCTCTTAGCATCAGCCTCCACTTCTCTTCCCTGCATCAGCCTCCCCGCTGTCTGGGGTGCAGCTGGCTGGCCCCTGCTCCCTCTCCCCCAAGTCCTTTCTCATCTGAAGGAGAAGGCGGAGGCTGGATCTCTTGCACCCAGAGAAGACGAGGCAGACATGAGAAACCAGGGCGACCCTCATGCCAACACAGGATAGACTCCTGCGCCGAAGTGAGTTCTGCTAGAGTCACTGCTGACAGCTGGTGCTAACCGAGGTCCCGTGGGGCTGAAACCCGCTAATGCATTTTGTCACTTTGAAGACTGCCTCCAATTACGTGTACTGGTCAAGGGCCATGGTTTCAAACATGTAGCGGTGTACACGACTAATCTCTCTTGTAAACTCAGGTAGCGCAGGCTAGTGAAATGTCACAGCTGGAAGGGGTCCCTGAGAGCACAATCTGTGACCGTCTACCCCCTTCAGCCGCTGGAATCCTGAATGCAGGCTGGGGGACACGACTTAGCCAAGCTAATGGTCCTGGGGGTGGCAGCATTCTAGGACTTACCAGTTTCCCAGGGTAAAGTATTTGCAGCTTGGTTTCATTGTTATTTTCAGGGCCTTCTCCTTAGTCCCTGGAAATCTGAAAGATGAAGGCTCACGTCCATCTTTCTGTTGATTTTCACAAGTGGAGATACGTGTGTGCTGAGTGCAGACACCTTCCCAGCCACCCCGTCTCGCTCCGAACCAAGGCTCTCGTAAACCCAGGGAAATTAGAGCAGTTTGAGTTTGTGATGATGTTGGAACCAAGACAATAGCTTTAATAGCAGTGCAAGCCCCTTGAGGTACGCTCAGAGGCTTCTGTTTTCAAACGTTTATCCTGCAAATATCCTGGTTTTAGTTTCGCCTTTTGTCTGCAGTTTGCTGTTTTTCTTCTGAAATCATTTTCCCTCTTAAGAAAATCTGTTGAGTCATACATTCTGGGGGCAGGGGAGAAGCTTAGTAGATCTTTAAAAATAATAACGCCCAGCTTGGGTGACAGGACAAGGAAGTGTTCTCACAGACCGCGGAAACAAATGCACGCTGTCACAACCTTTACAGGAAGATAGGGCAATGCAGCTCAAAAGCTTTGAAATTAACTGTATTATTAGGTGGACGATTCCCATAGCTAGAAGTGGCCGTGGAGTTCCACACACAACGTGGATTATTGCAGTATTACTTATGATGGGAAAGCTTGGGGGGGGGAATCCAAATGTTCAACAGAAGCAAATTCAGATAAATAAATTTATGGTACATCCGCATAAGGGAAAGCAATGTTTAATAATAATAAAACTTAGGGGCACCTGGGTGGCTCAGTGGGTCAAGTGTCTGTCTTCAGCTCAGGTCGTGATCTCAGGGTCCTAGGATCAAGCCCTGCATCTGGCTCCCCTGCTCAGCGGGGAGTCTGCTTCTCCCTCCCCCCACTCATGTGCATGCTTTCTCTCCCTCTAATAAATAAAATCTTTAATAATAATAAAACACAGTAACACATATAGCTCTTACCATTTGCCAGCTTCACTTGTAATTAAAGCATGTAGCGCACGCAACAACCCTATGAAGGGGATGCGAGGATTATGGCCATTTTACAAATGACAAAATTGAGGCCCTGAGAATAAAAGTGGCTTGCCCACAGTCCCACAGCCAGTAAGTGATGAAGTCAAGCTATAAGCCCACACGTTCATTTTTAAAATAACAGTAATATGGAGTTGACCTTTCAAACAAAATAGATACAAAATGAAAATCTGACGCTCCTCCAGTCCCTCCGTTCACAGGTGCGCACTTTATGCAGTTTATGGGAACAGTTCTTCGTTCACAATCCGTACAGTTCAAAGTCCCGACAGTTAACTACTGCCTCTGGGGAACGTCTAACGGCTTCAGTGAATGCGTGTACGTGGGTGTGGGTGTATATATAAAGGACTAGAAATCTGTACAACACCACGTGAACACTGTATGCTAGGATTGCCAACAACATATACTTCTCCTTTATGTTTTTCTGCATCTTTCAAATTCACTTCGGGGGCACTATGTTTTTTTTTTTAAATCAAAAAAGGGTACAGTGGATAAACTTAAAAAGAAAAAAAGTCCAGGATGGGATGTCAGGTAGCCCCTCACCCCACACAGACATTTCTTTCTGTCCCATTCCAACAAGCAATCGTTCACCTTTATTCGCACGGCTCCGTTAACAAGGAGCTCACGGCTCTAGCTGTTCAGGGTTCTGTCTAAGGAAGAAGGGGGAGGTGACCTGGGGGTTATAGTTATGTGGTGCAGCCCAGCTCACAGGGCAGGGAACCAGTTAAGGGGTTTGGGGCAGAAGTTCAGGGATGCTAGAACATCCATGGGGAGCTTGAGAGGGAACAGTGCCGGCTGAAAGACATGAAGCCTCCAGAACATTCTGCCTCATTCGGTCTCATTTATTTCGCAGCCTATTAAATTGTTCAATGGGCAATAAGGAGGAAATCCTCCCCTAAAAAATTCACAGCGAGAAGAAGAATATGCCATTTGTCAACTATGAAATCGACAAAAATGAAAACCCAGTGCTGGCGAGGACGCATGGCGTGCTCCCGTAATTCTGGTGGGAATGTAAACTGGTACAATTTCGGGGAGGACAATTTGGCAATATGTTTCAAAACCTAAAGCATACAGTCCATTTAACCTAAAAATTCCATTGCTAGGAAGCTGCCTAATAAATATAATGACAGCGATATTCGCTACGGCCATTACAGCAGTGACTGTAGTAGAAAAAATAAATAATAGTGGGAACAGTGTCCCTCAGTCAGGGCCATATTAAACAAATTATAGGGCCACCATATGATGGGATACTCCGGAAGCATTAAATAGCACGAGAGACACCTGCAAATGGTGTTTGGGGGGAAGATCTGTCTTATTAGGTAATGAAAAGCAAAATACAGAACAGAGTCTTAAGTAAAGAAGACGATACACAGTTTTCCCCCAAAAGAAAATGCAAAAAACTGTTCCCATAAACTGCATAAAGTAGGCACCTGTGAACGGAGGGACTGGAGGAGCGAAGAGTCAGATTTTCATTTTGTATCTATTTTGTTTGAATGGTCAACTACATATTACTGCTATTTTAAAAATGAGAGCAGTGGTTCTCTGGGAAATTGTAGACCATTTTGTTCGTTGGTTTTCTGTGTCTCTATGCTAAAACAAAACTTGCACACACGCACACACACGCACACACACACCTAGTAACTTGTCATTTTATTTTTTGGAATAACTGAGCATACTCCCCCAGGGTTTGCTCATAGCTCCTGTCCCCGTCCAGGGGCGAGACTTCTCGGGGCCAAGCACGGTACCTTTCTGCACCAGCTCCCCCCAGGTTCTGCTTCTGGTATCTACCTGGGGGTCAATGAATGAGCCCAAATTAGGAACAGAAGAAGAGATGATGCGCTTAGTCAGGGAGCCACTGCATGAGCGGCGCGTTGACCAGGCTAGGCTGTGCTTGGCTGCAATAACAAGGAAATCCCAAATCTTAGTGGCTTGACAATACAGACGTTTACGTGTTGCTCGTGACACACTCTGATGCAGGCTGTGCTCTTCTCCTGTGCCCGGTGACTCGGGGACTGAGGCCACCCCTACCTGTGACTTCAAGATTGCTCTGCTGTTATCTCAGGGGACAAGGGGGAAGTCTGCTGCATACTTGCCCACCTTGGTGTGAAAACGGCACAGGTCATTTTCATGCACGTTCTAGCACCAGCCCCGGGGCCAACCTCACCGCAAGGGAAGCTGGGAACCATAGAGCCGCACAGGGACATTGCTGACCACTGCCACTAACTCTTACAAGCAGGAAGCTCCAAGCACTCACCTCCCTATGGGGCAAGATGTAGGGGGCCTGAAGAGAAGCCTTGCCCTTAGCTATCCTCCTCAGTGCCTGGCCAGGATACCCAAATGCCCTCTCAGAGGCCCTGCAGAACGCGGAGTCACTGTTCTGAGCTCTTCATTCCCTCTCGGTAGCAGAATTACACACCCACGCTCTTTGTGGCTCTGTACTGCTTCCCACTGGAGTAGCCAGAGAGCGTTCCTCCCCTTCACTGAGTCGGCCATGGCAGTGACTGTCTTTGGGCAGTGCACTGTTAGGGGACACTGTGTGAGCAGAGGTGTTACACGTGCTTGTGCATTTTTGTTTGGCTTCTCGTACTCCTGTGACCTGCCATGAGAAGATCCTGCCCCAGACAGCCGTTCAGTCTGGGCCCCAGAAGAAGGATCTGGAGAACAAACTTGAATCCGACCTGGCCGGGACTTGGCTCAGCCCAGCCTGGCCAGCCTGGATCAACTGAACCTCACTCAGTCAACCTACAGACCAGGGAATTGTAAGCCATTGAGATTTGAAGTTTTTGTTACGCAACAGAAACTGACAAGGAGCCCCGCCTTGTAAAATGTTGATTTCAGAGGAAGCACAGCACCCACGAGTCAGGGTCCCAGGGCTACTGAAGGCCACATGGTGGCTGAGCAGTGTGGAGCCCAGAGAGGGAAGGGACGTACCTGAGGTCGCAGAGCCAAGACCAGAACCCAGGTGTGCGGGGTTTTCATGCCCAAATATCTACTGGCCGGCACAGAGCAGGGTTCTGAGGCCTGGAGATGCTGACATTTTGATTTAGGCAGGGGGGAGGGTAAGAGAAGGGGCCCAGGCAGAGGCTAGAAGAGCTAGTTGGGAAAGCAGGGACTACAAGCAGTGGGGGAGGGGACTGAATGGCTTTCTCTCACCTCCCTGATTAGCTGAAGTCTGGGGTCTTGCAGTCTGTGGATTTCCTGCTCAGCTACCACACCAATTCCCAGAAATCATTCTGATGGTGAGCCAGATTCCTGGAGGCCTGTAAGCTCTGTGCGGACTTTCCAGGCACCGTTTGTATGGTGTGCCCTCCAATTGCTTCTGCTGTCTGGCTTTTGATACCTCTTGTTATATTAAAAAAAAAAAAAAAAAAAAAACCCAACAAAAAAAAAACCCCAAAAACCTCAGGCCATTAGGGAAAGAGGCTCGGGTAAGAGGCTAAGTGGGGAGGGAGCCCTAGTGCCTGCTTCTTTTCTGATTCCAAGACAGCCATTCAAATGAGAGTGTGAATACTTATGCATACACACATGCCCCTATGACTCCTTCCAGGGTCCTCTGTAAACAGAGGGGGCAGATGCATGAGCTCCACGTGTCAGGTGAGGGCGCCACAATCCAGCAGAGCCAAGTCCCAGGTTGTTCACAGGGAGAAGGAAGAAGCCTGTGGTCAGCTAGGAGGACTCTGGTCCTTATTAACCCTCCTCCCATGCTGTCTCCTCTTCCCCAGCCTCCCTCTCCTTCCTCCTTGCCTTCTCCTCCCCCACTTACATTTTATCTTTCCTTCCCTTCTCCCTCTCCCTCTCATTTCTCCTTCATATCCTCCACAGGTAAGAGGTGAGCTCCTCTAGGGACACAGCGCTCAACAGACAGCAGTCCCTGCTTTGTGAAGCTCACCTTCCAGAAGGGACGACAGGTGATAACTCAACACAAAAATGAATCTATAAGCCCAAGCTATAATGAAGTCAGTGGAGAAGAGGGTGATACAATGGGAGAAGATTCCAGGAGAATCTGGTTTAGACTGGGGGCACAAGAAGATTTCTGGAGTGGGGAGCATTTAACCCCGTGCTTGAAGGATAAGCCAGAGAAGAACCAAGTGGGGACCAGGGAGGGATCCAGATGAAAAGAAGGCTGGGCAGAGCTTCCAGCTCATGTGAAGGAATGTCCTTCTGTGCACAGATGAGAGGGGCAGACAGGGATTCTGTGGTTTATCTTAAGGGCAATGGGAGGCTGCTGGTGTCTTTTAAGCACTGGATTGCCACGATCCAGTTTTATGCTGTAAAGAGATCAGTTTGGCAGCTAAGGGGGAGATAGGTGGGAGGGAAGACAGAGGAAAAGGTTTAGAATTCCTTCCTGGCGGTTAGGGTGGAAGGTGAGGGGTGCTGGTGGTTAGGCAGCAGGACGTTTGCGAAGCGTTGCTGATGCCCCCAGCCCCACACTCCCATCACCCGGCGACCCTCCCCATTGAGGCATCCGCTGCTCCTGGGCAAGTTCCCGGGTGGGGCTAGCTAGAGAGGACGTCATATCCTTGGTGTTTGGGTCAAAGAATCAGGACTCAGGTAAGCAATAGAAAGACTGGGAAGGAAACGAGATTAGGCTGAACCAGGTCAGGGGACGGACAGACGCAGAGGAAGTAGGAAAGTTGATGATACCGGTGAGGGTCTCTGTAGCTCACTGAGATGACGGGAACACAAAAGTGTTCGGAGGGGGCAGGTGGGGGCAAACTGGGCAGCCCCCAGATTGCGGAGAATCTTAGAGCAAAGGAGATCTGTCTTAGTTCCCTGGTGAGGCCCAGGAAAGCAAACAGGGTCCTAGAGTCCCCAGCACTGCCGCGACCTGGTTCTGGGTCCCAGGGCCTCCCAGGTACTACCAATCCCGAAAGGAAGGCACTTCCAGCCCCCTGTGAATATAAGGATCTACAAATGCTTGAATCCCTTCCAACGTCCCTGAGACTTGTGTTTGAACCCCAGGATTTGGAGCCCATTGGAAGGAGGACCGGACTGGGAATAGGAGATTCAATTTTAAACCCAGCTTTGCCCCAAGCTGCAGAGGGGATTCCAGGATACCGTTTGACCTCCCTGAAACTCAGTCTTACCCTCTAAAGATGGGGGCCATGAGCCTGATCTCTTTGTGGGGATGGTGGAGAATTAAAAGAAGGAAACACATGGGAAAACCATGTAATTCCACACTCAAGGAGGTATTCTGTTTGGAGGGACAAAAGCGTCCATCACGCTGACCTCATTAATTACATCTTCTGTGAGTTCTAGCAGCTTCCTTTCCTTGATCTGGTTCTATTTCCTGTAATTCCACCTATTGGTTCTGCTTTGGCCCTGTGGGTGACACAGAGTAAGCCCCATCCCTCTTGCCCCAACAGCCCACATTGTAGAACCCTCCCAACACTTGTCTCCAGGTTGAACCAGCTCAGTCCCTCTAGCAGTTCCTCTTAGGGCCCTGCATTTGACTCCCCCGCTTCTGGAGACATGTTCCTCTTTATTAACGTCCTAAGAATGTAGTGTCTGGGGGATCACAGGTCAGCTCATTTGGGCCACAGTTTTGCTGACATTTCTGTAGCCAGCAGTCCAAAGCCTCCAGCTGGAGTCCAGGATGGACTCTGTGAATGAAAGTCACCCATGACTGGGATGGATGGAGGGTCGCAAGGCAGGGACCAGGGACTGGTGGACGTCTCCATTGCTTCCCCCTCCTGGGAGCTGTTGGCATTGTTGTCACTGTTAACCACCACCGTGCAGAAAATGAAAGAGAGAAATAGAGCCATGGCCACCTCCCAAGAGAAAGAGCAAACACTGTCGGAAGACTGTGTCGGAGTCTTCCAGGGAGCCCTGGATTCTGCTGTAGTGGCCGAGCTCTGGCCTGGAAATCAGGGTGGGAAGTGAGGGCGGGGAGGCTGGGTTAGAGGAGCCTGGGCTCTGGTCCTAGCAGGTGGTCTCCCGGGTGAGTGTCCTCCCTCCCCTGCACCCTTGGGTTTGATGTTCCTTCCTGATATTTGCATCCCTGCACTGCCCCCCAGGAGGGCCATGCCTGGGCAGAGAGCACCCACAGAGCCTTAGAAGCTCTCCTCCACCTGCTGGGTCTTTGTTCCCACCGTGTCACGTGGCCCTTGTTGGTCTGCTGCCTAAATTTTTTCGGGTCCTTCCAGTCACTGTGTCTTGTGATCTTATTTAGTGCTCCTCTTGGCCAGAAGCATCTTGATTTTCAGCACAATGTTCAGTCATTCCCCCCTGGGCCAAACCAGTGCTGGAGACTCAGTCTAGCCCACACTGGTCAAGCCACTGGCCCAAGGAAGAGGTGTGCTGTTCTCATAACCCCTATCTTCCCTGCTCTGCACCACTGGAGCTGCTGGGGAGGAAACAGGTTGTAGAAACTGGGGGTGAAGCTAAGAGGCACCGCCATCTAAGGACGGCATTGGATTCGAGTGTGACGTAGGCAAGGTGGTCCTCGGACCCTATGTTGGAACTCTGTGTCTCCTTTAGAGGCAACTTGCCTTTCCTGGGTACATCTCCTCCTCCCTGTCCACGAGTACCCCAGGATTTATTAGCTGCAGTGGGGTGAACTCAGCCATTTGCTCATTCACTCATTCACGCACAGTATTTGCTGAGTGCCTAATACTGTGCCAGGCACGACGCTACATACCGGAGATCAAATGTGGCTAAGATAGTATCCTAGTCTCCAAGCACTTCCCAGTCTCATCTGGGGAGAAGCAGCACATACCATATTAATACTGTAATCAGCATCACAATGGAAGCCATTCCACGCTCAGGGTGGGGGCCCCTTTAAGGACTTCCTTTGAACTCAGGTTGGGGAGTGGGGTTTGCACAGCCTCTGCTGGGCTCCTCTGTGTATGGCAGCTCCTAGCCAGAGCCTTACATCTGGAAGGACCAGAACAGAGCTGAGTGGAGAGATTTGGATGCTCTGTGCCCCCCACCCCCCAGCTCTAAGCCTCAGTGATTCTGAGAGAAGGATGGCGCCAGCTTGCCAGATATGGGAGCTGGGTTCTAAAAAGCATTCAATAGAAGTGAAATAAATTGGAAACTGCTGCTCCCATTGTCCTCCTGGCGTCTGGAGAGCAGTCTTTTATCCTCCCTTCTGTTGGCCAAATGAGCTCCTGCTTCCAATCTGGCCCCTGGGTCCATTGCCCAATGGCAAATATTTCTGCCCTGGAATAGCTCATAGGCGGAAGCCGAGAAGACTAATAACAGCGCCTGACAGCCCTTCATGGTTTTCCCTAAATATTCCTTCCTGCACGAAAAAGTTTAATAAAAATATGGATTGAAGCAGAGACTGGGAGTGGGAAATCAATGGCAGGCTCACAGCTGCGTTATTGTAATATTTCTGCACCTGCCCACCCAGGGGAGACGGGAGTGCAGGGAGACGGGGAGAGGAGCACCCTGGGCAAGGTGTGCTGTGCCTAAGACAGAAGTGGGTGAGTGTGATGATCTCTAGGCTGCCGGGGAGTTGTCTAAGCCCGAAGTTGGGAGGCATGAGCCAAGGAATGCTGTGTCCTGGGTTTGCTTGGTGTCTAGAATGTCCTTAGCTAGTGAGATTGATAATCTAGTCTCTGTAACTGCTTTATTATTATAGGTAAATTAATTGTTCCCCATGCAAAGGAATACTATATGTAGTCCCTTCACCTCCAAATTATTATATTCAGCTGAAAAACGAGCTGGTTTTCAATACATGAAATACTAAGTTAGCAGCAAAAAGCATGCTAATTACACAGGACTTTCCCTACTATTCATTAAAGGGATCCCCAAAGTGCTTCTAATTGGGCTCATTTTGCTCCCTATCTGTCCCTTTTGTTCCTGAATGTCTTGAAAGCAATTAAAAACTGCTGTATTTAAAACTTCTCTGTAATTCAGACTTCGTATAATTCAGACCAGGGATTTCACTCCCAGCCTGTTTTTGCATATCACTGAGGGTTTCTAAATGGACCCTGTTTGTGCAGGGGCCACACAAAGAAAATGCTGGCATTCTCAGAGATGAGATGGCTCTTTTCTCTGGGGCCACTCCTGGGGCAGAGACCCACTCCTCTCTATGCAAACTCCTGCTCGTGCTTTGCAGCACCAGCAGGCACAGAAGGTACTGGTTGCCCGATGTGAAATGATAAATATGGATTAGATCCATGCACGCTGCAGGATCAATTATGGGAACATGCAGCTAAATCAGCCTCCAACTGCCTGAGTGTCAGAGTTTCTGCAGGAGATTATGAGTCCGCCGGGGTCCTGAGGGCTTCGAGTGTGTGTGTGTGTGTGTTTGTGTGTACACGCACGCGCACCTGAGTGTCTGGGTGTGTATCTGTATGCGTGAGTATGTATGTGTGTGTGTGTGTGTACACGCACATGCACCTGAGTGTCTGGATGTGTATCTGTATGCGTGAGTATGTGTGTGTGTGTGTGTGTGTACACGCACGTGCACCTGAGTGTCCGGATGTGTATCTGTATGCGTGAGTATGTATGTGTGTGTCTATGTCAGTTACAGCAGCGGAGCAGATAGTGCCTAACAAGCAAGAGAAGAGAGTTCTAGGCCAGGCTCTGCTTCCAATTAGTTTGTTGGCTTTGGGAAAATCGTTATTCTCCTCCCTGAGCCCATTTCCCCATCCGCGGACGGTACAGGGTTTTGCTGAGATCTTTTTCATACTGGAACCCCACCTCTAAAAAGTCTGACTCCAAAGGCCTGGGGTGAGGGGGCTTGGGTCTTTCTATAAAGGTCCCAGGTGAGTCTATGTGGCCTCCCTCGGACCCTCTGGCTCTCCAGGCTGTCACTGCACAAAGCAGTCTGCTCCATGCCCCCCTCCTGACACTTCCAGCCTGCACTTGCCCTCCCACCCCCCGGGTTCTCAGAGGGTTCTCTTTCTCTGAGGACCCTTCAGGTAGGATGCGCTGTGATTTGGCCTGAGGGTTCCCGGGTCCCGCTGTGATTTCATTTTGCATTCCCCCTGTTTGCACCCCTGGGGACGCCCTCCTGTTTGGCTTTGGGCATCTACCCACCCCCTGTCCATGTCCATTCCCTTCAGACACGCCCTGCTGCCTACAGGGCCAGGCTCCCTTCCAGCCTGTGGTGGAGACCATTCAGCAAATGGGTGTCCTCCTCTTCTTGGCCACACAGCTAAATGACACATGTCCAGACGCCCTTGCAATCAGATGGCATCGTGAGGAAGTCGTAGCCCATGGACTGTGGGCAGAATGATAGTGCCCACTTCCAGATATGGCCCTAAAAACTGCCCACGTGCCCCTCTACTCTTCCTCACAGGCTGTCTGCTGAGTGTCAAGGTCCAGGACAACTTTGGAAACCACCTAAGTTTGGCAGACCCTTTATCAGCCTGGGGAGCACTCACTCCTCTGTTCCCCTACCTTCAAAGATGCTCATTGCACTTCATATGCAGTGTGGAGTAAACTGTTGACCTGAATCACTGAGATTCAGGAGTTTGCCTTTTCTGGCAGCTAGCATTACTTAAACCAATATATAACCCATGTAGTCAGCTCAGTGTACCCCACGATGCCAGGGGAAGGATGTAGAATCCAGTCTGGCTTCTTACTGGATTTGTGCCCCCGCCCACCCCCCCCCTCCAGCGTAATGTTAAACAGGGCCACGTCTGGGTTTAGCCATGTGAGTGGCCCCATCTCTTCTCTTTTCTATGCATTCCATTTCTCTCTTGTCCATTTCTCCTCCCATCTACTCTTCTGAGCGCCGGGCCAAGTCAGCCAAGACAGAGGAAGGGAGCCTGTCGGACCATGCTATGCAGAGTGCCTTTCCCAGGGGCTGCAACTTGCCTCGTGCAGGCTCCCCCGCAGTTAACGGTGCCTTTGTGTTAGGGCCGTGCTCCTTCCAAGCAATGTGTAGTCCCATGTGCCGCTGTCTTGGGGTCCTCACTGGGCTCATAAGCCACAGGAGGGAGGACAGGGAGGCGAGGGCAGCTGCCCCCTTTCTCAGATGCCGGCTTCAAGGGAACGCCCTCACAGCACCCTGACACCCCACCCCCACCCCCACCACCAGCACCTTGCTAAACTCCAGGTGCACATTGACCCAGAGCTCTGGGGATGGCTGTTGTCCCTGTCGCCATAGCAACCAGTCACAGTGAATGATGACAAGGGTAACTTCATTCCTGCTGGGAGGGCAGAGAACAGCATGGCACATGGAGGAGGACGGGGCTTCCGGAGGTGGAGGGGAACCATGGAGCCGGGGGAGGGCTCGCGTGGGCATTTTGAAAATGGTGTTCAGGGGCGCCTGGGTGGCAGAGCGGTTAAGCGTCTGCCTTCGGCTCAGGGCGTGATCCCAGCGTTATGGGATCGAGCCCCACATCAGGCTCCTCCGCTAGGAGCCTGCTTCTTCCTCTCCCACTCCCTCTGCTTGTGTTCCCTCTCTCTCTGGCTGTCTCTATCTCTGTCGAATAAATAAATAAATAAAATCTTAAAAAAAAAAAAAAAGAAAATGGTGTTCGGGCTCAGGGCCTGCAGGTTCCCTTTCTGCAACACTAGGAGGTAATGGGAAAGGGCTCAGGCCTTCCCCCAGAGCCCTGGGAAGATTCCAGGGTGCGCCCAAGAGGAAAAAACCCCGAAGAGAAAGATGCAGGGTAGAAGGCGCCGTGAACAGAAGGGCTAGGCTTCATTCCATGGTATTTTCTGACCCCTGGTCCGGTTTATTGCTGCAGCGCCGGCTGGGAGGCAGCAGGCACGGGGCTCCTACCCTGCATGGAGGGTGGCACTCTAGTGGCCACCTTCTGTACAGCAAATACTGCCCCCCGGCTGTGTGCATCGCAGCAGCCAGAAACCCGCAGTGGCCGCATATGTCAGGTGGGGATAAGAGCTAAAGGAAGAGAAGAATAAAGCAGGCTCAGGGAGGTAAAAAATGCCTGAGCAGAGGGACAATTAGCTATCTCACATGGGGACAACAGGGAAGGTATTTAGGAAGAGGTGACATTTGACCAGGGACCTAGAGGGAGTGGGAGCATGAGCCACGTGGCCATGCCAGGAGAGAGCAGCCCAGGCCGGGGGACCAGCCTATGCAAAGGTCCTGAGACAGGAGAGGCCTGTGAGCAAGGGCAGGTGGGAGTGGCAAGAGGAAATCGGAATGGTCTTTTGGCAGCAGACACAGATCCTGGATTCTGTATCTGGGTGAGTGGGGAGCCTCTGGGGGTTTCCCTCAGAAGAAAGGCAGGGTCTGAGTGATGTGTGAGCAGGTCTCTCTGGCCGCTGTGCAGAAATGAGAGCACAGGGCTGCAAGGGTGGACGAGGGAGAAGCAGGAGACCAAGGCGAGACGGTGGGATGGAGCTGGGGACTGCCAGATTCTGGACGCACTTCAAAGAGGAGCCTGCTAGGAGACAAAGAGGGTGAAAGACTGGAACGCAGGATTTTGGCTTGAGAAACTGGGTAGCAGAGTAGAAAAGGGAGAGTCTGAGCTGTCTCCGGAGGAGGAGTAGGGTCCGATGACCTCACTACTCCCCCTTTATTTCCTACTAGGCTGGCTTGTGGCCCCACCTGCAGCTGTGTGCATGGAGGTGGGGATCCTGGCAAGTCTGGAGAATGGGCTTCCCCTCCACCTCTCCTTGCCTTTGGTCCCCCATACCCCCAAAGCATCTCCATCCTTCCTGAGCACAGGGTCCTCTAGTTCTGAACCTAATCCCGTGCACACTGGGTTTTCACTCCCATTTTCAATGTTTTTTTTTGTTTGTTTTTTGCAAGTTTATAGTCGTGATCTTATTGACCCTATCCATACCCTTACCAGCCAATAGGGCAGGTATCAAAGTTCCCACTTTACAGATAAGGAAGCTATTCCTCAGCGTCGGTTTCTTTTTCTCTGCAACCAGAGGACTGATTTAGGTGATCTCTCTTGCCCCTTCAGCTCTGACGTCCTGCAACCGTAAGATACACACACATATAGGAGAGACCACCCCCATCACGGGCACTGATTCTTTCCAGCAAAATGCGTTCATGGATACCCTCTGGACAGTCTCCACCTTCCTGACAAAGCACTAAAGGGGAATGGAACTAAATAATTTCTAAAATCGCTGACATTAGGTTCTCCAAATTCTGACATTTCATCGTGGCTTATCCTAGAGGCACCAAGGCCTCTTAGTCTCGCACCGGCGTTCATCAAAGGCTGACATTTCAGCATCTGTAACAGGCTCTAAGCACTCAAGAAAAAATAAGACACACAAAGTCCACAAGCGAGCCAGAGAGAAAAAAGGGAACAGACAACTGATACCCAGTAGGGCCTTATCTGTTCACTTCCTCTCCCTGGCCAGTTTTTTTTAAAATCTCCCCTTAATACCCACCCTCGCACCTTCACACATCCTGGACACACGCTGTAGAAACGCAGCTCTTGCCCTGCAGTCACACTCTTTGCGCACCTACAAGGCCTAACTCCTGAAGATACAGAAGGAAGCTCAAGCTAGATCCTGGATCCAGAGAATAGGGAGGAACTTGCACATACTCTATGTCAGAAACCAACCCACATGATGGCGGGCTTTTCGGTCAAGCCCGTGGAAATGGTCAGTGCCGTCGGTCAGGGTCACAGCTCAGAAGGGTAGAGAAATGAGCCTACAGGGGACAAGAAGCCAGAGGGCTTGTCATGAGGTGAGAGTGGGAGGATGACTTGAGGTGTGCTCCCAGCACAGAAGAACATGTTGGACCCACAGCCCACTGGGTAAAATCTCCAATGGCCTGACGTGGAACGTAAAATTCCCTGGTAGTCATTTCTCCTTCTCCGAGATCTGTGAAGGCCTCTGTTGAAATGGAAGTGGTGGCCAGGTGGAGTGGCACGGGTAGACCCCACGGTTTCTTTCTTGACCCCTCGGCATGGATTTACCAATAATTTTTCAAGGCTGTCTCATGGGATCTTGGTATATGGGATATAGGATAGATAATATTTAGAGAGAGGAAAAGCTGTGGGTAAAGAGTATTTTGAAGGCATTTGTCATGTCTTACATTTTGAGGAAGAAAAGGAAACAGGGAAAACTCAAGAAGGGCAAAACAGACATTATAAGCAGTATTCAGAAAGAGGCAAGCCCGGAGAGCGGGTCCTGAAACCATGCAGTCCTGTCACCTGCAGTGTGGCCTGTAGGAATGGAGCATTACTTCTCTCTGGGTCTCACTGTCCTCACCCACAAAATGAGGGGTTGGGCAACATGCCCTCGAAAGCTATTTCCAGCGCTGGTTCCATCCCGTGTTCAGACCAGCTTCATCCCTACAACTCTTGCAATCCCAGCAACAAAAGAGTTACTTGTATTTCTGTAGAACTTTGTAGTTTCTAAGACTTCTTCACACTCATTATCCCACCTGATTTGTACAGAAGCCAAACTTCAGTCATGTATGTCCAAGTGACAGGTCCATTTTACAGAGCAGGAACGTGCCCCCTGTGCAGGAACTAGGCTTGCCATCTCTGCGTGCACCCGGAATATTGTTAGACCCAACACTTGTGGACAGATTTAAATTTATGAGCTGACACCCTCTTTGAGACGCGAGGAGAAGGAGGCTTGATCTGCAGAAAGTGAAAAAACTCTCTGGTTGGCTGTCCAGGCATTTCTTCCAGCCCTCCACCACGTCACCTTGACTGCAGGACCCGCAGGGCATCCTCCACAGTTTGTGAGATGTCCTTGGGGACTTTGGTGGCAATGAAGAGGCGTGTTACCACTGTGATTTGCTGGGGACAGTCAACAGGTATCCTCTGCGTTGGTGGGAATGAGGCTCTGAGACAACAGAAGAGTCTGGCGCTTCTACCAGCCTTGTCCTGAGGCCTCAGTAGTGTTGATCTGCTCCTCTAACCGGCAGTGAGATCATTCGTTCCCGGAGCACCTCCCCATATCCGCAGGGCTTTGTCCAACTCCCGTGAGACTAGAGGTAGGAGAGGGCTTTCCAGAGCGCAAGCTGGCGTGAAAGATGCCTGGCCCAAGGAATCTGATGTTGCTGTGGAGGAGGACGGGAGGAGAGGGGAGAGGGAGGTGAGAGGAAGGTGGGAAGAGGGAAGAAGGAGAGGAGGACAAGAGGGAGGAGAGAGGGAGATAAAATGGAGGAGTAGGTGGCAACCAGAAGAGGAAAGGGAGAAGGATGAAATTGAAGATGAGGAGGAGAGAAAAGGGAGAGCGGAGAGAAGGAAAGAAGGAGAAGAGGGTGTTTTTAAATCTGCCCCCTGGGATGGGGCAGGTCCTATCCGCCTATGGAAAACACTACAGGCTCAACGCTTGAGGCTGTTGCTTTAGGGGGTGCAAACCAGGCAGGTGGAGGGGTGAGGCATGAAGACACAGAAGAGACGCAGCTCTACTCTTGCCCCCACCCCTCTCCCCGCCTCCCTTGCTATTTCAAAGTTGTTTTGCTTCCAGAGCATAGAAAGAATTTGTGCATTCAATTAATCCGCCTTTAATTCTCTACCGTCACTTCCCTGGAAGTTTAAATAAGAAAAACTGTTTTCTAACTGATTATGAACCTGCACTCTGCAAACAAAATTAATCATGTCACAGTCATTCCATGCCTTTGTGTTTGAGGATTAGGGGAAAAGGTGTGGGGGGAGAGAGAGAGAGAGGGAGAGATTGAGAGGAGGAGAAACACCAACCCTACCCCCTACCCCAGAAGGCACACAAGCCTCACGGTTGGCTAGAGCAGAGAGAAGCTCAGAGCTCCAAGATTTGGCGCTTGAGTCTAAATTTAGAACCGATTTGTAGACAAGTTGGAGGGAGTTCAGAGAAAAGCCACCAAAACAATTAGAGGAATGCAGCTGAATTGGCCCAGCTTGGCTAAGAACTGCTAGGCAGGGAGCATTAGCCAGTCTGTAGCCGGAGGGGACCGCGTCAGCACCAGTGGTGGTGGTGGGGGGGGGGACTGGTTAGCTTGCCACAGAGGGGGAGCCAGAGAGGAGAGGCAGTCCAGAGCGGGCAGGACACAGCTCAGCCTGACCCGGCACCCCACAGGGAGGCCTCTTGGGTGTCTCTGGCCATGTGGCTAACCCTCTTCTCGGGCCATTACTCCCTAAGTATTGCCTACAACAATGCATTCATTATTTAATCTCATCTTCGCGCGGCCCTGCAAGGCGGATACGTCTGTTCTCTTTTGCAGATGAAGAAACAGAAGCTCGGGGATGCTGCGTAACTTGCCTGAGGTCTCTCCAGGAGTAAAATAGAGATCTAAATCCAGATCGGATCTGTGACAGGAAGGACAGGGGCCCCTGTGGCTGAGGCTTCCCACGCTCCTCATTTGGCTGAAGGCTCCCCGGGGGGGAAGGCAAAAGATGTCACTCGTTGAAGTGTGCTCTTAGAACAACCTGGGCTCCTGGGCTCCTGTCCTCCGGTCCCTTATCTCCTGAGGACCCTGCCCCTCCTCCCTGTCTTGCTGGCCTCTGTCCACTTGCTCGAGCTCTCCCAGCCCCCCGAGGCCCCAGCTGTGGTATAGCAGGAAGAGTACTGGACTGCAGGTCAGACGGACCTGGTTTTCAATTGTACCTTCTAAAAACATTGTCCGGCCTCGGGCACGTTAGTTAATTTCTGCAGGCCAGAGCCTCCTAATTGCTTACACAGTGATCATCAAGTCTACCTTCCAAGGTTGTTGTGGGAGCAACGTGACAGCATAAAGGCGCCTTGTAAATTGCCAAGTGCTGAAGGCAAGAGGATGATGCTATTCGTAATAGTGATGTAATTGCAATCTAACTCATTACAGACAGTGCTGACCATCTCTGGGTTCCTCTCACTTCAGCCATCACCTGACACACACGTTCCCAGATCGCACATGCCCTGGTGTAAGATAGGGCTAGCCTGAAATGAGAGCTGACCCAGAGAAGGTCCTGGAAGCAGGCAGCTGGTGAGCACCAAGGTTAAGACTGATTCACCCATCTGCCTGCGAGATGACCTGTGGCAGAATGCCAGCACTGTGAACACACAGCAGATGGCCAACGGCAGCCTGGAATCCAGAGACACATGGAGCAGACAATGTCAGTCTTGCAGGAAGAGTAATCTAAGATCCAGCAAGGTGTCCTGTAACAGAGGCAAAGTAGGATCTTCCTGATGGGACAGAGCCTAGAGATGGGGTGTTGGGAATTGGTGGGGGTGGGGATGGGATAACAGCTGTGGGGGCTTTCTAGCGCTTAGAGGCATCGTCAAACCTCCCCTATTGTTGAGGCATAAGCAGGCCCCAGGGATGGGCTTTTCTGAGGCTGTGGTTGTTGGTTCTCAGATACTGAGAACCATACCATCTGGAGAGAAGTGAAGACGGCCAGCAGGTGTAGCAGGCAGGGGTGCCCTGAAGAGGGCCCAGACTGGCACGAGGTCACTGTATTGACCTGAAAATCAGGTCAGACCTTGTGCCTGCAGTTCTCCTTTCTACGTACAGATAATAGAAGAGCCACCATTCCTGAGTACCTACTATGCGCCTGGCTGTGGTCTAAGCACCGTACATAGTCGACGCTTGTTCTTCAGAGCAACCCTGTGGGGGTGCCGCTACTATCCGTTATTGTCACCATTTCCTAGAGGCCACGAGAGGAAATTTGCCCAAGTGGCAAAGCTGAGATTTACCTTCACCTTTCTAGCTCTGGAGCCCTCATTTCGCCGCTATAACCAGCCACCTTTAAAATCAATCCTAAAATAGATGGTTTCCAGGGTTCTTTACAAAGTCATACAAAGTCAGTGAAGGACCTCGAATATCATATAGCATCATCGGCTCATTTCACCAAGGAGGAGACCCAGAGAGACAGTCAAGTGCCCAGCAGTGGGCAGGCTTACAGCTCTAAAATGCGGTCGCTGCCTGATTCAAAACCTTTGGAAAGAGACTAATTCATTTATCAGCCAGATGTTCCACTGACATCACAGCCGGGTCTGCACGCACAACTGTTACCTCCTCAGGGGATGTTTTGATATTATCAAAAACCTCTCTCCATCTTTGTCTCAAGACCTTTGGATACGCTGGCCACGAAATCAAAGTAGTGATTCCTGAATTCTGTGGTTCACAGATGCCTTCAGGAATCTGGTGGAAGGGATGGATCATTTTGCAAGAAAAAAAGAGACATGCATTTCAATTTGAGGGAGGAGATTCTGAAGCCTGTGAAGCTCTGTCATGAGTCTCTAGGAGTCTCTGAGCCACAAATGATAAAACTTCTGCTCTTGATAATGAGAAAACGTGCTTCCATGTCTGTCTCTTGAGAGATTCCTCGGAATCTATTCTATTCTTTTCATCGTACCATCCTCCTTCCCTTCAGTACAAGTAAAGAGCCCTTGCTCCCAGTGTTGTCATATCTACATCATCCCACTGGCATGGGACTTCCCCTAGGACATGGACCACCTTGGTCTTGTATGCCCGTGTGTCCCCAGTATCCAGCACAGTGCCCAGCACATGTCCAGGGCTCAGTACACATGCCTAGGGATCATTTATTTGTTCCATTAAACAGAGAGTAGAAACTATGAACATTCACTCAAGTTTTCCTTGTCCTTGACTTTTCCTTGCTGACTATAGGGTCAGAGGCACGTATGGCAAATGACTACCTTAGGTCAAGTTCCCTAGAAAGAAAAACTGAAAAAAGGATTCTGGGGTGAGGATTTATTGGAGATGTGCTCTCAGACACCATCTGTAAGGGTGTGAGGGCAGCAGGATCGACAAGAGGAGAAGCCAGGCAAAGCCTGATGTCAGGAATACGAATATGCATGAATAAGAAGGGGACCGGATTTTGGAGGCTTTTATCAGTCCAGGCGTGACATTGGAGGCATTTCCTAGAGAGGTGGCTCCTATCTGGCCCAGCCGAGGGCAATGCTCAGGAAGAAGGTGAAGCTATGGGCTATTATAAACAATACTTCAGCAGCTGGGGGCTGAGTGTGCGGCCCAGAGAGATCTGGGTGGGACCCCAACAGTGTCCACTCCGTAGTGTGAGCTCCAGTGCAGATCAGTGGAAGGTGGCCGCCAGGAGCATGGCATTTGAGAAAGAGTGAGAAACCATGCTCCGGCTCAGCCGAAAAGCCCCAGGATGGACTGATTATGCAAGCCTGCAGGGGGCTAAGGACTGGCAGCTTCAATGGCACTCTTTGCCATTCTGAGCCTAAGGGGAAACTGGAGCCATGTTTTTTTGTTGTTGTTGTGTTGTTTTGTTTTGTTTTGTTTTTAAAGATTTTATTTATTTATTCAACAGAGATAGAGACAGCCAGCGAGAGAGGAACACGAGCAGGGGGAGTGGGAGAGGAAGAAGCAGGCTCATAGCGGAGGAGTCTGATGTGGGGCTCGATCCCATAACGCCGGGATCACGCCCTGAGCCGAAGTTAGACGCTTAACCGCTGTGCCACCCAGGCGCCCCTGTTTTGTTTTGTTTTTAATCAGAGGCATAGATCAGTTCAGAGACTGGGGTAATTTTATGAGTCACACAATCTAGAATGCCGTCATCTGCTGTGGCAGGTAGGTTCCTGTGGTTTCATTGACTATAGGTAGAAACCAGACAGGCAGGCAGTAACTAAAGTCAGCTTCCCCAAACGAAAGCAAAGGAATTACTTCCATGGACAGCCTTTTGGCAGGGAGGACAGTCACACTTAAGAGCCCAGACCAGCAGATAGAACTAGAATTGAGGTGTCAGAAAATAGACCCGGAGAATTTGAGGACCTTAGGATAAATGCACCAGCACGATATAAGCTGGGACCCCATGAATGAGGCTTCTGTACCCACACAGAGCATTGCAACGGGTGGAGCACTCGGTTGTGTCCCAGTAAATACGTTTGAGATGTTTGCAAACAAATAAACCAAGCCTTAGGGAATTAACTCTTTGAGGTAGGAGGCTTCTGCTCCAGAATTTCTAACATATTCTCCCAGACACATCTGTCAGCCCTCTAAGTGAGAAAAGCATCCTGGCTTCCTTTGTATCTCTCAGGATGTGGCACATGAATTTCCACTCCTGTTATTATCACAGATTTTGGTGTCGGGAAGAATTGGGGTGTAGTGTAGAGATACAGCAATTTAAGATGTCATACTTGGGGTTTTTTTTTTCCATGGGCCTGGATGACTTGGTTGTCAATGAGAGAATCTGTTCTTCGCCATGGCAAAGTGTCCTAACAAAGATGACAGTGAGGACAATAGCAATAGCTATGATCACAAACGTCTGTACCACTGCTTTGCGGGTTTTATTCCTTGCTCTTCAAAACAACTCAGCGACATAGGATGGGGGTTGTTACCAACCCATGGAAAGATGTTCTGGGCCAGATAGAACAGGGGAAGGAGTTAGGAAAGCAGCAGGTATCATCCAGGGAGTAACAGAGTCACACTTCTAGGGAAACTGGGATTGACCTAGGTGGTGGTCGTCAGAGTGGACACACAGCATGGTGCTTGAGAGGAAGACAAGTGAGAGACTGTGTGATGGGTGGAGAAGTGTGCCCTCCCTTGGTGTCAATCCATGCTTCCTCCTGTTCATCTTCTCGGCCTTCAAAGTTCAGTTCAAATTACCGTATGATCTGGCAATACCACTCCCAGGTACATACGCAAGACAGATTGAAACCAGGGACTCAGACAGATATGTAATATTAATGTTCATAACAGCATCATTCACCAAAGGGTGGAAACAACCCAAGTGTCCACCAACAGGTGACTGGATAAACAAAGTGGGGCATATACATATAATGGAAGATTATTCAGCCCTAAAAAGGAATGAAATAGTGATCCATGTACAATATGCGAAGTCTTGATGACATTGTGCTGGGTGAAATAAGAGGACAAATAGTGTGTGATTCCGCTTATATGAAGTGTTTAAAGTGGGCGAATTCATGAAGACAGAAAGTAGAAGAGAGTTTGTCCGGGGCTGGGAGGAGAGGGGAAGGGAGACTTACTATTCAATAGGTTCAGGGTTTCTATTTGGAATGATGAAAGGTTTCTGGAGGTGGACAGCGCTGGTCTTTGCATAGCATCGTGGGTGAATTTAATGTCTCTGAATTGTACACTTAAAATGGTGACTTTTATGTGTGTGTGTTTTACAACAATTAAAATGAATGAGTGAATAAACAAGAAAACAGATTCAGTTCAGAGCTCATGGCCTTCTGAAAGCTTTCCTGGATCCAGCCTGGTTGGAACACCATCCTCCAGGCACCTAGGGCACATTGTACTCTGATCATTACTGTACTTGACTATCTCCACACTAAGGTGGGAGCTCCTAGAGAATATGGACTGTGTCCTCCTCTACTTTCGATCTCTGGCTCAAGCCAAGTGCCTAGCACATTGTGACAACTTGATAATTCTGTTTTAAATCAATGGATCTGACATATATGTGGCATGTTTGAAATGAACATCGCATGTTTCAAATATACGAAGCAGACACCAGCAACTATCACAGTAGTGGTTGGTTGAATAAGCTTGACTCAAATTCTTTTTAAACATAGCTGATTGTTCTCTCCACCATAATTTTAAAAAGGTAACATAGCAAGTGGATTGATCGGGGAAAAGACTGAACTTCAGATGTGGAATAAATGATGAACAGTTTATTAACAGTTCTCAGCATGTGCTAATACTCTTACCAGGGAAATTTTTCCCTCTCTTCTTCACTGCAGCTTGGTTAACTTGGACTCCTCCGTTAGGTCTTAATATGGACATCACCCTCTCTGAGAAGCCCCCTTGATCTCTTACTCCAGGTAGCATTTACTGTCCCCACCCTGAACTGCCAAGAGCTTGCAGTGAGCCAACTCCTTTCCTACCATCGTGCTTGTCGCAAGGTGTTATATGTACCTGTGGACTCTGTCTGTCTTCCCCACCAGACAGTAAGCTCCATAAGGGCTGGGACTGCTACATTCCTAGGATCTAGCAAAATCCCTAGCATATGGAGGTGCTCAATAAATATATATTGAAAGACTGGCCAAAGGAAGGATGAGTGGATGAATGCAGTAATGTGGACATGAAACTGTGTAGGGTGCATGGCTGATCCCCTTTAATCAGCTGGAAGTGTTCCTACAGATCACTAAATCCACCTTTTCATGGAACAGATCAGGCAGGTGAGGTCCAGAGAGAGAAAGTGAATTTTCCTAGGTGCATAGAAAATAAACAGACAAAGGGAACTAGAATCCAGGTATACTGGCTCATGGTTCTGTTTCCATTACACCACTGTTCCCTGCTCCCCTCAAGGTCAGTATTTCTGCTGTCCAAGATGATGTATGACCTCATACCTTTGGGATTAAGTCATAAACTCACCATGCATGGCCTTTTGAAAGTAACATCCATTTTAACAGAGGCATTCTAGAGAACAAAGCATTAAACCAAGATGTCTTTTATATATCTGGGTTTAAAACATTGGACTTGGCTGGTGGAGAATAAAATGTGGGGCATTTTACATTCCCTCTGGGTTCCCCTCAAATCCTTATCATCAGACTAGGCTGGCTTTTTTAGGAAAATCTGAGTCAAGTGGAATTGTCATAAAGTAAGCTGAAACCTGCTTTCCTGAAGTTATGACCAAGGCTGGTGGCTGGTGGGAGAAAAAATGGTGGAGAAGGTATAACACGAGAGGCAAGGTCTACCTGAAAGCTAGAAAAGGAAAAAGGGTAATAATGCGCCCATCTGTTTTTAGTTCTATCGAGGGGAGAGAGTGGACAAACTTTAGTCTTTCATCACAACCATCTCCAGTGTGAAGAAATGGGGCATGCTTCATTCATGTATGTTATAGACATCCCCCTTTTTCTCTGATTCCTGAAGGCAATGTACCCAGCCTCAAGGCGTGAAACATCATTGGCCTGAGCCAGTCATAGTGGTCCTCTTCCCTTTACAGTGATTGGTCCAACAATGAGCATGTGACCCAGTTCTAGCCAATAAAACTCAAGGAGAAGTCCACTTGGTGCCTTTTGGGGAGATTTTCTGCCTTGGAAAGGAGAAAGCCAGTTTTTGCTCTCATTACACTCCTTCTTTGGAGCTTGGATGTGCAAGGATATGACGGTCATAGCTGTGGTAGCCATCTTGGAATCTTGAGGGTAGTTGTCACTGTTAGGCAGAGGGCAGAATAGCAGGACTGACTGTGAGTCCTTGATGACCTCATTGAGCCACTAAACCGACCCTGAATCCTCCTGGTAAGTGAAATTTTGAATGTCTGTACGGATTAGCTATTATTATGGTAGAAGCCAGGGGTCAGCCATCTTTTTCTCTAAAGGGTCAGATAGTCAATATTTTCAGCTTTGTAGGCTAAATGATCATTGTTGCAAGTATTCGGTGTCTGCCATTGTTGTACCAAAACAGCCATAGACAATATGGAAATGATTAGGCTGCGTTCCAATAAAACTTTATATACACAAACAGGTAGTGGGCCAGATGTGGCCCCCAGGCCATAGTTTGCCAACTCCTGGTTTCAGTTGTGGATACATTTATCTCACAATATGTGTTAAAAACCCCCTATGTTGCAGTCACGGCTGTAGGTGCCAGGGATAGAGCAGGGATCAAAACATATCAGGTCTCTGCCCTGTGAAGTTTGTGCATGGCTCAGGGAGACGCACAAATCCAATGACTAAATAAGGAAGGAAGATTACTGAAGATTATGAAAAGGGCTGTGGTGGCAGTTGAATGATGTGATTGAGTTTTGAGGTTGGACAGAGCAATGGAGATGGAGCCAGTTTAAATGCACGGGTGAGGGAAAGCATTTCCAGGAGCATAGGATCTGAGACCTCTAGAATGAGAAGGGGTTTGCTATGTGAAGAAAGAGGAAGATCCAGCACCAGGCAACAGGACGCTTAAGGGCAGGGCTTGGTTTGGCGCATCCAGGAAGCCACGTGGAGGCTGGGGAAGCATGAACGAGGGACAGAGAAGTAGGCAGGGCCAGAGCATGCAGGGCCTAGAAAGCCTGGGAGGAAACAGGGCTTTTCCACCCAGAGCAATGCAGAGTGTAGAGCACGGATTTAGGCTTTAACACCAGCAGGCTGGCTGTTGCATGGACTGTGGGAGGCAAGAGTGGAGCAGAGAGCCAGTTGGGAAGGTAAAGTATCTCAACGGCCCAAGAATTTTACAAGGACTCTCTCAATTCACTCAAGTTGTGGGTTGGCAGAGATGATAGAGATACCAACTTGGGAAGGACCAGAAAAGAAAGTTCCAGAAAGATAGACGGGCTTCTCTATGAAGATATTCAGGGCTCCATGATCCAAAAAGGCCCTGGGACAGGGTTACCTGGCATCATGATCCAAGAGCTGCCGTTGACCTCTCTACCCACTGGCAGCTCACAGAGTTCCTTGCACACTTGCTGGGTCCTTCTGAGACAGCAAAGGGGTGACACATGCAGAGGTCGCCAGCTGCAGCCTGGCCGGGATGGGGGATCAGTGAGGCATGCAGTCACCCCTCCGCCGTCCCGCTTCCCCTCTTCCCTAGGCTCACACCACAGTGCTGCACTCCCGAGAAGACATTTGTGGAGGAGTTGTTTGGGTTGTGTATTTATTCCTCCCTTTGTCCCACTGAGGATTTGAAGCAGGCCTCAAGAAATACAGGTAATAAAATAGAAAGATATAAATTAAATATACTAAGCCTAAGCAAAATACAAATCAGATGAAGGATCAAGCAGGCAGATGAGAAAGCCAACAAGCGGGCTATCCCATCCTACGTGGTTGCCGGCACGAAAGCTGGGAAACCCCATCTGTTCGCTAGTTCCTATTGTATTATTTACAATATTTCCACCAGCATTGGATGGTTCCCCATATTTACTCCAACCTTTGGGCCTTTCTTCCCAAGCCACGTGGTGATCTCCACACAGCTCGTGCGGGTGCCCACGACGAGGGCCCCTCTCTCCCCGCCTGCCTCTGGAGTGACCCCAGCAATGGTGTTTCTCCTTCTCTGGGTGGGGAGGGAAAATTGCCACTGGTATTTACAATTTTCTACTCCATTGCTTTGTGCTGGGCTTGGTTTAGCTCAATGATTTCCCAATCAGATTTGAATTCACTCCCGTTACTCAAGTCAAAACGCTAATAAGCAAGGCAAACAGAACCAGGACTTGAGAGTCTCATCCTGAATTCCCAGGGGAACGTGGCCAAGTTCCTGGGGACAGAGGACCTGGGAGAGGGTCAAGGCCAGAACAAAGCGAACGAGGGGACATATTGCTGAAAACAAGCCAGGGGTGGCCAGCCCGGCTCCTGCTCTGGTTCAAGACTATATGCTTTGAATATTGGAGTACTCAGTATCCAGCTCAGGCTCGGGCCACTTTGGGCAAAACACTTCCCCTTTCCTCCCTTCCCAGCCAAATGGGATTGGCTAATCTATCAGGAAGGGACTGACTGCTAGGCGAGGAGGGAGCTACAGCCCACAAAGGAGAGAAATACTGTGGATGGCAGCTGATGACCACAAGACTCATCTCTAGCTTAGACGACCTCCTGTGTACCCCTCTCTCTGCCCACTCCTCCTCTGATCCTTTCCCTCCCCCTCCAGTGTCCCAGCAACCCGTTGTGCCTCGGCCCCATCTGTGTTTAGGTCTTTGGTGTTTCTATCGTAGGTCCTTCTGACCAGCCAGTTCCTGTTAGTGTCCCCTTTCTGGCCGAGCGCCCTCAGGCTCTCAGGATCCTTCTCTGGTGACCTATCTCCATGAGCAGCCCAGGCAGGCAGGGTCACTCATATGTCCAGACCCTGACTCCTGTCCCTCCACGACCTAGCCACCCCCAACCTAAGATCTGGCTCAGATGGGTCATCTGTCATTCTCGGTTGACTGTTCTCAGCTCACACCCCAGCTGACTCATCCAGGTCCAACATCTGTCTTGGCTGTGCGAGGCCACGGGACACCTCCATCAGCCGAGCCATTATGAGAGACAGCCTGGGGTCCTGAAGTAGGGTGACCAACTCCTCCCAGTTTGCCCTAGACTTTTCCAGTTTTTTTTTTTTTTAAAGTCCCGGACCCTGGGAACCCCCTCCGTCCTGGGTAAATTGGGATGGCCAGTCACTCGACAAGAGAACTGGACGTAGAATAGAAGAACCAGCCTCAGTCTCACCTCTGTTCCATCACACCTGTGTAACCATTGGCAACACACATCTCCCTCTCTATGAACTGGCCACGATAATCTCTTCCCTGCCTACTTTGCAGGGCTGTTCTAAGGGTCACATCAGATAATAGATGTGAAAGTGCTTAACGAACACTAAAGCACTGGACAGATGTAAAGGGGGTTTTATTACCCAGTGTTTACGACCTTGAGGCCAGAGTATTAGCAATTTCAATTAATCAAATAAACGGAAAAATAAATTGGTTTTATGGAAACAGATTCCCGCACCTTGCCAAGGTTCAGGGCTGAGGCAAGGAAAAGGCAAGAATCCGAAGGGCTCATAGCTCTGGCTGAGCTAAACCCAAGCAGAGGCTTACCAGAGCCCACTCTGCTCTAGGAGCCGAGAACACACTGCCTGGCACCTGCAAGCTCAGCTGTGTTCTCACCAATACCCTTTCTCAGCCATAGAGCAACCGAACACAGTTTGTTCTTAATTGTCCACGCTGTGCTTGAATCAAAACTGGCAAGTGGCAGCCAACTATCGTTTATGTGATTTGCACGAGGCTTCACACGCTGCTTGAGTGCTTACCCTTGAACATTGGTGCGTTCGTTGCTCTGGGCTTCACAATAGTCCGGGAAGGTTCCGGAAGCACCATGCTGAAGACGTGGCTCAGGAGGATGTGGAAACTGAGATTGTCCCCGGATGCTGAGGCAAAGCACCAGCCTAAGCAGGGCAGGCACCTTGCTGGAGTTTGAATCCTGACGCTCTGAGCGGAATGTGGACATAGCTATGATGAGCCAGCTCCCTTCTTCCATACTGGAAGGAAGGTCATGGTCGGGGCATAAAATCAAATTCAGTTTGACAGACAGAGAGCCAGGTGCCCCCTCTGAAGTCTTCTAGGTGCGAAGACAGGTAGAGAAATAGACACGCACAAAATAGTTGCAATATAGGGCTGCGTGCACAGTCAGAAATAGGGCCATTCATGCCAAAATAGACTTAGGGACAACCTTGTCAATAATTTGGGAGCAAGGTTTGCTGTGGACAATTTGCAACCCAGATCAGCTGTCCCTGTATAATTAGAAATAGATTGTGCCCAGTTCTGGTTTATGGGTTTATGGAATTCAAGGCACTGTGGGTCCAATAAAGAAACACAACGGCAGCAAAACTAACAGTCTCCTCTCCTCCCCGCTCAGCTAATCGGTGAGGCCATTGAGAAGGGCACTTTGCCTGGTGCCGGCGAAGCCACTGCTGGTCTGGGCCTTTAGCTTTGTGGAAGTCACCAGTGTCCCCAGGCTCTTTCCATCTGGGAAATGGGGTAACAGCCAGACAACCTTCAGTCCACCCCTCTCATTGTGTTATTTTTTGTCTGCTAATGAATTGCACTTTGAAAAGCCAGCAGTAGGGGCGCCTGGGTGGCACAGCGGTTAAGCGTCTGCCTTTGGCTCAGGGCGTGATCCCGGTGTTGTGGGATCGAGCCCCACATCAGGCTCCTCTGCTATGAGCCTGCTTCTTCCTCTCCCACTCCCCCGCTTGTGTTCCCTCTCTCGCTGGCTGTCTCTATCTCTGTCGAATAAATAAATAAAATCTTTTCAAAAAAAAAAAAAAAGAAAAGCCAGCAGTAGTGAGAAGTAAGGGAATTTGCCCAAATTAAAATAAGCGTCCAATGCTCTTTAAAGTGATAGGAGTTTTAAGATTGGAGAATGTTTTCAAGGTTACCTCTTTATTTTATAGAGAAGAAAAATAAGGCTCGGAGTATGTATGAAGGGATGGGGCATGGAGATGAATCACGCACGTTGTGGGAAAAATGAAGATTAAGTTTGGAGGATTCTGACTCTATCTGTGAAATAATACCAAATGTTTATTGAGTATTTATAACACAAGCCACCATTCTGAGAGCTTGTAATCCATTCCCCTAATTAAACCTTCTGAAAACCCTGTGAGGTAGTTACTATTTTCTCTTCATTTTGCAGATGGGACAACCAAGGCACAGAGAGGTTAAGTAACTTGTGCAACATCACACAGCTCGCAGACTGAGCTGAGATTAGACCTCAAGCCCCAGATAGCATGCATGCTCTTTAAGCACTCACTTGTCAGCTATCCTGCCTCTTGGTTGAGCATATCCTGGCACCTGCAGCTTTTTGGAAAGTTACTTATTTCTAGATTGAGCCTGGATTTTTTTTTTCCTATTTAAAAAAATATATTTGTTGATTCATCTATAAATACTCATTGAGTATCTACTGTATACCAGGTTCTGGGGGCTCCAAATAAGTTTCTGCTTAACCGCTGTGCCACCCAGGCGCCCCCCAAATAAGTTTCTGCTTTCCAGGAGCTCCCAATTCCTCAGTACCCCTCCCCTAAGTGGCATCTTCGATCTTGTAGACAGTGTCCATTTTCTGTTTTAACAAATTACTAGAAACTCCGTGACTTAAAACTATACCCATATATTCGTTCACAGTTCTGTAGGTCAGGAGTGCAAGTGGCCTTGCTGCAGAGTCTCACAAGACTGCAGTCAGGGCGTCAGCTGGCCTGGGCTCTTTCTGGAGACTCTGGAGAGTGGGGGTGGGGGGGGTAGGAATCTGCTTCCAGGATCACTCAGGTTGCTGGGGTTGGGTGCTATTATCACCGCTGTTTTCCAGACAAGGAAATTGAAGCCCAGAGACGTTCTGTACCTTCCCTGGGACGATGTGATTCCAGGTCAGGTGTCTTAAACTCGAAATGCAGGTGCCCTTTCCTTTCTTGGCAGGTGCCGGGATGGTGCTTGGGGACAGTAAGTAGTCACCCCCAGCCCCCGTATCATCCCTGCTGCTACCAAGAACACTGGGATGCTCAGGGTTTTGTCTTTAAGTTACCGCTCATGAGTACCCTGTGACCCATTGTCATTCCATTTTCCAGTTGAAGACACTGAAGCAATGTGAGCTGAAGTCACCCCAAGTCACACAGCTGGTTAGAAGTAGCACAGGGCTCGAGGCAAGGTGGTCCCGTTCTGGTGCCTACCCTTTATATGCCATCCTACTTTTCCTGCCAGGAGTTAAGAAGGAATGAAAAAAAGATGCCAAGCTTGCCCAGGAGGGTAAAAGGGTACCTGCTCGATGCTAAGCACCAGACTGTGGGCTCCATCCATCTAAGCGCTAATACCTCTATTTGCTGCAAGCCTAGGCCAACAGAGTCCATTGCCTGAGGTCACAGAGCTGGAAAGTGCTGGAAGTAGGATGTGGACTGGGTTCTCTCTATACCTATGCCCTTTTCATTTACCAAAGACATACGGAGGCACAGAGAAATCAGAGAACACACACAGAGGAATCAGAGAACGTTATCCAGTGGTGGCTCCATGTGCACAAAGGTTGGGGGACAATGAAAACCTGAAAGCTGAAGGGTGCAGGGCTCAGCCAGGTCAATCTAGGTGGACTTCTAGGAGGAGGTGGTTTTGACTAGGAACTATGTCCAGTGTTTTTATTAAAAACAAAACAAAACAAAACAAAAAAACCAACTTGCCCTGGATTACTGTAAATAAATGATGGGCTCTGTTTCTAAATGGGCTTTTTTTTCCATGTGTTAACTAGTCACTGGTGCACTCGACAGGCAGCCTCGCTCAGAGTCTGCAGAGCCGTTATTAGCTGGGGCAGCCCCCACTCTCTGAGCATGCATGTTTAAAGAGCCCCCTCGCCTCCCTCTGTGAAGGGGACACCTGCTTGCTGGTAGTCTGACCCACTCCCTGTGAGTCTACTGAGTCCAGAGCAGCTTCATGCCCTCATTTTAAATACGGCTTTCATTGAAAGGAAAGCAAGGCGGGTGTGCAAGTTAGACCCCACTTCCAGCTCTGTGATCCCTGGGTGCCCCTGGGTTAAAATTTATCCTTGAAGAGTTTTTGCAGATAGCAGTGCCCAGTTGCCAAGTGCTGCCCACAGAGGAGAGAAGGGATGGGGAATTCTCTTGAGAGAAAGGAGAAGCCCTAGATAGGCTTGAATACTTTTTAAAAGTGCCATCATTCATACAAACCACAAGTTTATCACAGAGCTCTTCAGCTCTCAATTAAAGACGGTTGCCTACAGACAAAACTTCCCTGAGTGTTATTCTTTGTATCTAAAGGTAGTGAAATATTGTTTCTTTGTATCATAGTGTCCATTCCTCACTGCTTCCCAATCTGGACTAAGCAGTCACCTATCTGTAGGATGATAATGACATTCTGCGGCATGTATCTGCACTGTGTTAAGTACTTCACACGGCTTATCTCATCTAATCCTTGCAAAAGCCCTAGGAGTTTGGCGCTATATGACTTTCCATCTTCAGATGAGGAAAACAAGGCATGGAAGGGGTCAGCAATACATCACCCAGTAGGTAGTGGCAGAACCATGTCCCAAACCTGGCAGCTCTGGGCTCTGGATTCTGCTCTTAATCATACTTCTCTGTTGGTAGAATGGACTGACACAATAAGATCCGTGTCCAGCCTCTTCCTCATCAAACAAGGAAACAGATCGGCATGGAGGACAGGTCATCATCATACAGCCACCTAGTGACAGAGGCGAGACAAAACCCCAGACCTCCCCCTTCCTAGTGACACATTCTTTCTGTTCTGTTGAAGAAGCTAGGCAGACCTGAATTCATACTGTTTCTGCTAGAAGGGCTGAGTGTCCTTGGACAAATTACTAGACTCAGTTCCTTATCTGTGAAGTAGGGATAGCAACACATACTTAGAGATTTGAAGCAATGATGGACAGACCGAGACCAACCCTAGCACTTTGGACACAGTATAGTCTGTTCTTTCTTCCTTTCTCTAAAGCAAAGCTTCGGAGAAAAGAAGCAGATCTATTGACTATCCCAGAATATCTTTGTGAAGATCTATTCAATCTGTATATCTGACAATGGATTAACATCCATGAAAGATAAAGTATTCCTGTAATATTCTCATCTGAGCATGACTTGGCAATGCTTGGAGACGTGCTTGTCACAGCTGAGGTGGGCGGGGAGGGCTTGCTACTGGCATCCGGTCAGAAGGGGCCGGGGACCCTGCTGAAGTTCCTGCAATCCCAGAGCAGTCCCCCAGAAGAAGTAATCATCCAGTCCCAAATGTCAATAGTGTGCTGCTGTTAAGACACCCTGCTATAAATCAACATGAAAAAAGATCAACAATTCAATAGAACAATGAAAAAGGATATGGAGAGGCAAGATAAAGAAGTCGAGTTTAGAAATGGTCAATAAGCATGACTCACTGGTCATCAGGGAAATGCAAATTAAAGCAAGAATAAGGCGCCATTTCCCACCATCACACGGGCAGGCATTTAAGAAGCGTGAGAGTACCAGTGCCGGGTGGGTTGTAGAGTAATGAGAACCCAAGCTAATGCAGGTTCAGCCACTTTGGGGAGCAATTCGGCAATATCTAGATTGAAGCTTCACATAACTAAATGGAGCAAGTCTACCCAAGAGAACTCCACCTCCCGGTGCAGAGAGAAATGTGAGCAAGAAAGTTAATGGCAGCACTCTAGTAGTGAAAAATTAGAGACAACCTAACATTCCATCAAAAGGCAAGTGGATGATTAAATGAATAAATAGCACACATCACCGTAGCTAAGTAGCAAGAGCTTGAGGAAAGAAAAAGTTACAATGAATCCTGAAAGGGTATTTATGTGTACAGAGATCTAATACCGGCAAACAAAGCTGTTAACAAAGCTGATGGTTATTATCACACTTATACTAGAAGCATAAATTCTAGCATGAGACTATCCATTTCAAGATGATGGCTATCTCCGGGGAAAGGAAAAGTGGGAGGGAATAACATCCAGGAGAGTCAGAGGGCTCCTGTTGTTATTTAAAGTTTCATTACCTAACAAGGGAGGTGGGTATCCTATTATTCTCTATATTTTTGTATATTTGTAATATAAATAAAACAAAATGCCACAGAAAATGACAGTGTCTTCTAAATGGTCTAGTGGACCCATTTAACCCAGGTTGCTGCAGAGTATTCAAGAGAGGGCTCCTAAGGGGCAAATCTGCCATCCTTCTTACTCTGCATCTCTTATGTGACCATGGCTTATCCATGCAAATGCGTGCCATGAAGCCCGTATTTCACCTTCTTGATGAGTCTTATGGCCCCTCTGAAGATCGGTATCTGTGTGTTTTGGGAAGGCCTTAGTTTCAGACTCTGAGAGCAAATTTATTTCTCTGGAAGAACTAAGATTCAGGGTCCCGGGTCATTCCATAGTCACCTTCAAGCTCTAATATGCAGATGTTTGTACCATTCCCTGGGGACGGCCGTGACAGGTGGAGTGGGCCCATCATGGGGCACAGGAAATGCAGATGGCTGAAAGGAGGTGGAGGGAAGAGAATGGGATTGTTCCAGGAAACTGTAGCTTGCAACTAGGCCAGTTCATGGAAAGCATGGAGCAAGTACACCGAACACACCAGTCACTCCTTTGGGGATCTCCGTAAGGGTGGTCTCCCGTTACACATAGAAATGCTTATTGGTTTTGCTCCCTCACACTGACTCAGTCTTAGTTCAGGTGAGCTGTTGGGCCCTCGTGTAATAAGATTTGATTTATAGATAAGCCTGAAAATCTGGTCCTATCAGCACTGGATCTGGGGCCAGAAGCTTCCTACCCTCAGTTTGAGAACTCCTCTACTTATGGCCAGGGATGCAGATGTGATAAGGGCAGCGGGCTCACTGTGCCTCCCATTCTTTGCCATGCCATATAGGAGCTCTCTGAGGTCTTCTGGGCATTGAACCAGTAGTGGTTCCATACAAGCTCCTAGGTGAAGAAACCACATTCAATAGGGGTGATGAGTGGCCTCCAAGCAAACCCTACTATTACATATAGCAAGTCCATCCATCTCTTGGCTGGTGTAAACGGAACACATTGCTCAGTGTGGTCAGTTGGCTAGTATAGACTCTGAACACTGAGTTTTCTAGCTTCAGGAGGGAATAGGACACAATCTCCATCTCCTGCCAGAGAAAAGACCAAAAATCTCTCCCACATAATGTCTTCTATAGCCTGGATCTTCATCTCAGTGAACAGCCCCATCTGAACAAAAGCCTGGGAGGTCTTGAGGGATAGTGATGGTGGGGTTTTCACTTCTTATTTTTCATGTCTACCAAGCATATATCTGAATGTCCAACCAACATACATCTGAATGGCTGAGATGAATTTATTTGAAGGAATTTGCATGAAATGGACAACATCCTCTTACCTTTCTAGATGGTCAAATTTTGTCTCACCAAAGAAATTATACTCTTACAATGACCAGAACCCTCCCAGGACAAATGTAAGACTCTTAAAAGCATTTATAAAATGGACATAAAGAGGGTCTCTGGAACCTTCATGACATTTCCTACTATGCATAACCAATGAATGAATTATCCTCAAATAACAGATGTTTATGGGCCTCTTCTACTGACAGGAGTTGGGAGAGGAGCTATGAATGCATGGGTACAAGTGTTGACCACAATTTTCAGGGAGCTTGAATCCATTCAACAAATATTTACTGAACACCTACTATGTGCTAACTATGCCTCTAGGTGCTGATAATTTGTCAGTGAAAAAACAAAGTTCCTACACGAAGTTCTCATTTTGGTGGAAGAGACCAACAATGTGCAAGTAAACAAAACAAAATAAAGCATCATGCACTAACAAAAGGTAGACTTTAGATCGTGATAACTACTGTAAAAAATATGCAGGAAGATAGTTTGTAGAGACCAACTGGGACCCAGACATAGTCCCTTCACCCCTAGACCATATACTTGAGTTGGGAATATCATGACAGGAAGATACTCTAGGTGACCCAGCTAGAGGGATGGACCCGGAGGAAGTAATCCATGATATATGTCATACACTGTTTCCAAAAGTCGTGAACTCGGACTTAATCTGAACAATGTACCACCCGAGGGAGATCAGTCTGGTGGATGGGCCAGGGGAGATGAAATGGATAGCTTTAAAAACCCAGCCCCAATATTTTAGAGCTCCTCCCACCAGGGAGTGACATCTCTCCCCACCCTTGAATTCCGGCTTGCTTGGACCAGTAGAATGTGGTGGAGGAGATACTGAGTTAATTCGAGAGCCAAGGTCCCAAGAGGTCGTGCAACTTTTGTTTTCACACTCCTGGAATCTTGAGACTGGCACATTCTGAAAAAACCTAGTCCTCCTTGAGGATAGAGAGGCCATACAGAGAAAGCGCTAATGGAGCATGAGAAGCTACTCCAGTCACCTCTGCTGAGGCCCAGGACATACGGGCAGAGCCATCCAGGAGACGGCAATGCTGATTGTAGCTCCGATAAGCAAGACCAGAAGAAGAACCGGTCAGCCAGCCGACCAGATCATGAGAAACATTTTGAAGTGCCTATACAATGATAGGTAAGTAAGAGAAGGTAACACTCAAAGACACACACACACAGCAGTGGCATGGTTCCCTGGGACCCATCAGTGACAGAAAGTACTTATCAGATTTGGAGTAAGGGAAGCAGGTTCCATCCCAGTGCTAGGTCCCAGAAGAGTGACACAGATGTCAAGGCCAAGCTGGCTTCTAATGTGAGACCCGCCCTGCACTGTCCTTGTATGTCCTGATGGTCTGAGAATGGAGGCTTCAAGCCAGAGCCCCACAGGTACCCAAGATTCAGGCCTGCAACAGTGGGCACAAGGCTTAGAGTAACAAGACTCACTCCCCACTCTTCTCTCCGAGTCCTGATGGGTTCTGAGCTGGGTGGGGAAACAGGGTCAAAGGAATTGGCCTTTAGTAATGCAATTGACCCTTGAGCAATGTGGGTTTAAACTGTGCAGGTCCAGGCACCTGAGTGGCTCAGTTGGTGAAGCGACTGCTTTCAGCTCAGGTCATGATCCTGGAGTCCCGAGATCAAGTCTTGCATCATCGGGCTCCCTGCTCAGCAGGGAGTCTTCTTCGCCCTCTGCCCCTCCCCCCTCTCACGCTCTCTCTTTCATTCCCTCTCCCTCAAATAATAGAATCTTTAAAAAAAAAATAAACTGTGCAGGTCCACTTATACATGGATTTTTAAAAATAAATACAGAGCAGTAGTGTAAATGTAGTTTCTCTTCCTTATGGCTTTCTTAATAATATTTCTTTTCTCTAGCTTAATTTATTGTAAGAATTCAGTATGTAACACATATACAAAGTACATGTTAACCAATTGGTTATGTTATCTATAGAGCTTCCCGTTAACAGTGGGCTATTAGTAAAGTTTTGGGGAATCAAATGTTGTAAGTGGAGTTTTGAGTGCAAGGCATCAGTGCCCCAACTCCTGCTTCGTTCAAGAGTCAGCTGTCCTGAGCAAAGGCAGGCCTCTCAGGGGAGAAAATCTTCATTTATAAAAAGATAAATATAAGGATATAGGGGCCAAGTGCCCAAGGGGTAGGTCAGATGCTAAGAGCTTTACGTGTTCAGAGAAGGGATGGACCACCCAGGAGACAAACAGTTGGTACAGGATTAGAGTGGACAGTCTCATGAGGGGGTGAATATTTGAGCAGAGGAAGAGTTGGACAGCAACAAACAAGAAGTAGATAGGAGTGACTGGAAGGGTACTTAGGAAGGGAGGGTGACGGGAGAAAAGGAGGGGAGGCAAGATCTAGCCTGCCAGGGGAGGCTGGGCAGACCCATCTGGCTCAGGGAGTGTTCATGTACCTATGATCAGGAATAAAGGCGAATTGTGAATGCTGAGATAAGGGACTTCACTTCTAGGTTGTGGCACATGAAAGCCACTCACCGCTTTTCCGCAAAGAAAGATACATGCTTTAATGATAACGATTTAAGTGAATGGATGGGTGGATGGATGGATGAACAGATGAATTTGCACCGGTAAGGACAGACAGATGTGATTTTAACCGTAAAGATATGAATGAATGGATGAAAGAAGAAATGGATGGATGCATGGATGGATGGATGAATATATAATAATGAAGACCCACAGATATGCACTTTAAACATAAAGATCTGAATGGTTATATGAATAAATGAATGGATGCATGCATGGACAGATGGGTGAATGGGTGATTATGTGGCAGAAGGAAGAGCCTGAGGAAGTCAATTAAGTTTTCTGGTGAGCAGCTTTGACATTTAAATTCATCATTGCTGCTGCCCTCCACTGCCCCACTCCCTGGGGCCCATCCCATCAACCCGTTACTGCAGGTTCACCTGAGTGTTGGTGAAATGGTTCAGGAGAGTGTGTCATGAGGGTGACAGGAGCTCATCGATCACAGCCAGGCTCCAGTTCCTCTGGGAGCAAATCACAGCAGCATGGGATGAAGGCTGCAAGACGGGGAAGACCCAGTCTTGTCACACATCTGCATGCCTCACAGGACCCTCCTCCAGAGTTGTGGCAAAGGGGGTTCCCAACCACGTTGCTTTACTGTCACAGCGTTGAGCACACTACCAGGCACACAGTGGATGCTCGATAAAAGTTTGATGAGTTGAAATGAAATTTCATGAAGTTCCCTGAATAGGACAAACGGGTTGTGTGTCACTGACACCGTCCCCACCATCACATCCTCATGAAAGCCATTGTTAGAGAGAATGACAGAGTGAGTTGAACGGTCCATCACCTGACCTTCAAGAGAAGATATAAATCAGACCTCATCAGCTTTCAGGGAAATAAATCCTATGGAATGAGCCTGCCACCTGCCTTTTGTGATATAAATCAAGCTTCCATTGGCTCTTTTGTGCCTACAGGCTGAGGTCCATATTCCTTAGCAAAATATGCAGAAGTCCCCCACAATATGACCTCAAGCTTTTAAAATATCCATATTGTCATTCATTTATTGATTGCAAACTCTGTGTAAGAGACTATATCAGGCATTGGGACCCTGAGAAGAATGAGATACATCCCCTCCTCTCAAGAAGAATATTCTCTGTTAACTATTGAGAAGACAGGTACTTAGACGTACGCTATACATTTTATGCCTATCTATAGCCGCACATACAGCACAGTAACTAAATGGATAGGCACATCCACGTGGCCCAGGTAACGCAGAGGAGGAAAGGGTGAGTTATTAACTCTGCCTGAGGGTCAGAAAAGGTGTCATTTCACAGTTAAGATTATTCTGGAAGGTTAAGTGGAAGTTTTCCTGGCCAAAAGAGAAACAAGGACACTTCAGGCAGAAGCAACAGTCTTAGTTAAAATCCTTGGCCACAAGTTATGGAAGTTGAAATGAAATAGGGAATTTAATATCCAGAGATCTGCCCTGTCAACTTGGACGTTGGTTGCACAAGTCCAATGAGAGGCTATATAAAAATGCTTTGTAAGCTACGAAGGGCTAGGTGGATGCAAGGGCTTATTGTGGGTGTTCAGTATCTGAGTGGTGATTGATTGGCCAATTTGGCACGACTCAGTGGGAACAGACCATAACACCTCCCCGAACCAAGGCATGCTAATAGAGAACCTACCAAAGTGTGTCTTTAACCTGAGGGCTCCCCTGGAACCCATTTGGATTTTGTTTGACCGTGAAAGGGCTGATAGAAGGGACAGGTAAGTGGGGATATCAGACAGACTTGGAACTAAAGAGTGATGGCCACCGCCATTTGAAGAGTCATCAAAAATTAGAATGAAATGGCTTGATGGTCATCAAGTAAGCCAATGAAAGCAATGATATCTGGGTGCCATTTGCAATTTTTTAGGAATAAGGGCATTGTGGCAATCAAAGCATTCATTAATAATAGGTCAAGTATCTACTGTTTGTGAGGACCTGTGCTTAGTAGAATGGAGAAGACAGAGGTTAAAAAAAAAAAAAATGCACAGCCCCTCCCCTCAAGGAGTCCGAGATTTGTAATCAAGTCTTGCAATATGGTTGATAAGTGCCACGCCCAAACCCAACTCTTGATTTCCACTCCCAAACTCATTCCTCTGCTTGTTGTTTCCCTCTCGTGACTGGTGCCTCCATTCACCAAAATTCCCCAGGCCCCCATCTGAAAGTCAGTTCTGCTCTTTCCCTCACCCACTCCTCCCACATCCAACCCACCAACAAGTCTTGTTGGCCCTTCCTCCAAAGGAGATCCCAGTCTTGCAGCTCCTTACCCCTCACAGCCACCACCATCATCTCCGCCTGGAATACCACTTCCATGCTCACCTTTCCACAACCCAGCCGCCAGATCAACCTTTTCAAGATGCAGATCAGACAATGGCACCCACTCCTCCTTCATTTCCAAACTTCTCTCTATGTTTAGACCAAAATCCAGATTCTTTGCAGTGACCCACAGAGGCTACCAAGCTCTATAGCATTTTACCCTGACCCATTGCTTCACCATTGCTCTGGCCCTCGCACTCCATCCACACTTGCTTTCTCCCCCACCAGACATATTCTCACCCCCAGGGTTCCACTTTTGCTGTTCCCTCCACCAGAACTGCTCCTCCCCCAGATCTTTACAAGGTCATTGCCTCACCACATGCAGACTCTGCCCAGAGATGTAGTCCATGACGCCCTTACTGAAATAGCCCCCACTACAATCTCCTTATCCAACATGTTTTCATAGTAATGACATAAAGCACATGATAGGCACGAAACACGTGATGTTTGAATGAATGCATGCAAGAGGACACCAGGGAAGGTGTGAGCATATATGTTTGAAGGAACCAAGGGGCTGCTGGATTTAGGTTCTGGAAGATGATTATGATCTCACCAGGTAGACAAAGAACAAGGACATTCCAAGCAGAGAGAATAGCATGAACCATCGATGTAGAACATGGCATGTCTGTGGGAGTGAAGGCAACTCAGTTAGGAGGACACAGGTGCCTGCGAGAGCACCGTGGTGCAAAGCGAGGCAGATCACTGAGGGCCCTGTGAGTTGTGCCAAGGAAGGGAGCTCGAGCTGCAGGAAAAGATCTCAGATAACGGGAGATTATCACAAGGAGTGGTGAAGTGGATCCTGGATTGGTTCCTGAGCCTAGACCTGAAACAGCTTCAGGGCTCCGGGTGTTTCCCAAGAGTTTGCAACCTTTCATCTACTGCATTGCTGTCACATAACACGACCTGGCCGACCACACCCCTCCCAGGTGTGTACATGTCCATTCCTCTGCTGGCTGGTGACTTTGGTCTGTGCCTTTAGTTCAGATTACTCAGACAAAAAGAAATTTGATTGACTCGTGTTTTGTCTGTTAAGAGAGACCATTTTTATTGGCCAGGTGGCACTGGGCTACTTCTCTCTTAAGTCAGATATTACTGCCCTATTCAGTCAGTTGTGGTCTGGTCTGAAAGAGGGTCTTGGGACATGAGCATGACTCCTTGGCCCTCCCTGTCCCCAGCAGGGACCATGGACAGGGTTGTTCCTTGAGTAGGAGAAGGAGTTCCCATCACCTCCATGGCTGTTGAGTACCATACATATGGCCAGAAAACACAAGTGATAGTAGAATTAAAAGCAAAATCATAATTGTCTCAATTCTTCCAAGTCTTTGTCCTGAGATATGAGAGTGCCCAGATCCTCTCTACTTCAAGTTGCTCTTTTTGAGTAATGGTAAGCCTCCTGGCAGAGTGGCAGAGAGAGGCAGAAGGGAGGTGCGTTCTGAGTGAGGAAGGCTCTCAGTGGGGAGGGCAGGGTGACCCTAGTCAGTAAGGATGAGCTAGCTTCAAGAGCCAGAAAGTCCCTCTGGCACCCACATGAACAGTAAGGCCCTTCAGATTGTCCATAACAGGAAGTCCAGAGTTAAGCTGGGCCCCAGAGTTGGGACAATCAGCACTCCCTGTTCTCCCAGGGACCCGGGCTCTAGTCCTCTCTCTGCTCAAGGACTGGGTTCACCCTCAGGCTGGTAGCAGGATGTCCTCAGCAGTCCTGGGTACCACACATGAACAGGACACTGTCCAGAGGAAAAAGGGGAACCTCCCCTTCTTTCTTAAAAAAGAGGAGAGATTTTACTAGAAGTTTCTCCAAAGATTGTGCCTCCCTTCTCATTGGCCAGAATTGGGTCACTTGACCCTTCCTGTTGCCAAAGGAAATGAGATGACCCTTGGACAAGTCTAGGGCTGGGGTTCATCTTCCCTCTTCCTCTGCTGGGGAGGGATGGACATCTGAACAGATTCCGGTTCTCTTGGGTAGGAAGGTGGACATGCGTGGTTGCTGGGAAGGCAGACTAAGAGTGTCCACTCCACCTCGAAAGACCATCCCAGAGAGCAACAAAGGGGAAAAGATATGGCACAGGAAGTAAAGAGGTGATATCCTATACAAGGAAGGGGATCGGTGTGGAGGCAGAAGCTCTGTTTTCAAGTCCCAGCTCTGCCGCCCGCTGACTGCGATGTCCTCACTGAATCTCACTATGCTCGCCTGTAAAATGGGCATTTGGATATCTGCCTGACTCCTATAACTGTCTCAAAACCCAAGCAAGACAATGAAGGCAGAAGAGGTTCCCAGCCTACGGGAGGAAGTTGGTTATTGTTAATGAGAGAGGGTCTGCAGAGTCAGAGTCAAGGGCAGGCCAGGGACGCAGGCTAGGAGGGGCTCACTGGCAACTCAAGGTGTGAATGGCAGGCAATGCCTCTTCACACCGCTCCTCAGGGGCATGAATGCCTTTCTCAACCCTTGGATATTCCTGTTTGCCAAAGACACCAAATGACGAAGATAATTAATTCAGGAGCCCGGAGCTGAGTGGTGTGCTTTTTGCGACTTTGCACTGACCCAGGGATGTGCAGGTGCCACCGGCAAAGATCTTTATCTCTAGGGCGGAGGGCTCGAGCTCCTTAAATCAGCATTCTAGAACCGTCTTGGAGATGGTGGGGAAGCCAGCTTCCACCCGATCCACAGCAAACGGACCCGTGGATTAATGAGGCGGGGCAGGCCTCCCTAATCAAGATTTTCGTTTTTCATTGTTGAGGCTTTCCTCAAAAATCTCAGTTAATTGGATTGCTGACTTGGCGATAGGGACACAGGCTTTAAAATGAGAGAAAAAGGCAGACGGAGACAGGGCAGTTCTCTCCGTGTCTTGGAGCACTGTGCCTTTATCCGGTTAATCTTAGCTTAGCATGACGATGCAGTACTTTCGTGCCTGCATGGGCCCAGTGTTGCCTTGTCAGGAAACTGGTGCAGCTTTGCCCCCAAAGTCAGGCCCGACCTTCTGCAGAGAGCAGGTCGTTTCAATGGCAGCCCTAATAGCCCCGATTTGGACCTTCGCTGTCTAAGGCAAAACTAGGGCAGATGACCAGGACTGGGGAGCCTGGATCCAGTGCTCTATCCATCCCATTTACCACGTGTGGCCTTGAACAAGTCACTTTCCTCCATAGCCTTGGGTCCCCATATTAAAAGTAATGGGACTCCACTAGCTGGGCTCTGAGATCCTTTCCAGCTCAGCCCCCTGCTGGTTCTTTGATTGGGAGCAGTGGCTGCAGGACGGGATAGGGTGGATGGCTTTTTCTCATTCAGCCTGTGGCACTGAGAGTCCGGGAGAGTCACTCAGGAGCAGACCTGGGCTCACGCAGCCCACAAAGATGAAGAATGGGGAAAGGTCAAATGTGCCTCCAACACTTAGTGAAAAGCGCCCCTGGGACGGGCTCCGGACTCCCGGGAGAGCTATATACGCGTTTGTAGATGTCTCGCATGCAGGAAGCCGAGGGGGCCAGGATTGGGAAGGTGGAAGCCTGGATCCAATGCCTCATTCTGCAGCACCGTTGTCCTGTGAGGGGCCGCTTCTTTCTAGACCTGCTTCATCCCCTGTTAGATGAGCAGAAGACTCTATTACAGGGGGTTGGGCAGATTCGATCAGATGAGTGTCTAAAATGCCTGATACGGGGCAAATACCGAGTGTTACTTCCTTTCATCCTGTGCTACCTGGAACATCACTACCTTCCCGCTTCCCAGAAGGCTGAGCTCTGCGAAGCAGAGAAACCTCCGCATTTTAAGTGGCATACACCCAGAGAGTTTACGCTTTAGAGGGAAGATTCTAGATGTGAGGGGCAGCTGGCCTTGCAATTGTGGTTCCCTTTGGCTCCAGCTATTCCTTTGAGCTGTCTCCCTGGGCTAGCTTTTCCTAAAGCCCACTAGCCCAAGCCTGTCTCAGACCAACCTTGTGGCTGCCCAGTGAAGCCGCTGGGAGGAAACAGAGTATGCAGGCAAGTGGACTAAATCTTAAGGGAAAGCGGAGAATGAACAAAGAGGGAGACACTCAGACTCAGTTTCTCCTCTGCTTTCAGTAAGGGGTCCACATGCCATTGGAGGCAGCCACCCATCCCAGCCCCTTGCCTGATAGCCCACCTCCTAGCTTTTGGGTTGACCCCCAAATGGATGGCACCAGCTCACCCAGGGGGTGCCTCATGATATTTCAGCCCCCTCGAGGTTAAGCGTCGAGAACCCCATTCCTACTGGCAGCCCAATGGCTCACAGATCCCAGCTGGTCTGAGAAACAACTCTTCCCTAGGCACTGGGTACCAAGAATGATGTCCTCTTTCAGGCAAGACTCACTCTTGACACACAAGGGAGTGGGCCTCTGGGACTGGAGCATCCCAGTTTCTGTGCAGCACAGCAGTGATATCCTAGACAGCGTGCTCTTGCTGTCTGCTCCCATCCAGGTTGCAGAAGATAGGGCTGATGATTAGGGATGGGGAGAGAAGATGGGAAATCTTTGGGACTCCGTCTACTTGGTCAGTCATTCACTACGCATTTCGGAGCACCTATTATATACGAGGTGTCTGCTGGGCACTGGAAAGTGACAAATAAGGTGCAGTGGAGAAGCTCCAGGTCTACTGGGGAGGATAGCACATGCATGAAAACGACTGTCTAGAAAAATACGTGCCATAAGAGCAGGTCAAATCTGAGAGTTCAGGGAAAGATGGGAAGGGCATTTGGCCTAGACAAGTTGGAGAGGATTTCACGAAAAGAAGTGGCCTGTGAGCTAAGTCTTGGAGAATGGGCTGATTCTCCTAACAGCTGCCCCTATTTGATTTCCTGGGGGGGGGGAATTAATTACCCTGGATTGGAGCTGCTTCCCTGAGATAAAATCCAAGGAGTCTGGCAAACAAGGAACAAACTTCTGAAAGGAGTCCCAGGAATGTGAACACCCAAACCTAATCCGAGGTGTTAAGATCTCCTGGGAGGGACGCTCTTGCTCACAGCCTTGGGTAGAGCAGTGTCAGTAGCTGAACCAGGACCTGCATCTATTTTTAAAATGATCTACACTTCTGGGAATAGTCCTGGAGGGAAATTGGTCATCGATTGCTAGGAAACCAGCAATTCCTGCTGGGCTTTCTGCTCCCTGCCACATTTGTACACATGTTTTTCCAGGTTCCTGCCTGCTCTCCTCTCAGCACACATACCCAGACTTACCAGTATATGTTCCCTACGCCTTCCTGAATAAAAACACCAGAGTGTGGGGCACCTGGGTGGCTCAGTTGTATAAGTGTCTACCTTTGGCTCAGGTCATGATCCCAGGGTCCTGGAATTGAGTCCACATCGGGCTCCCTGGCTTCTCCCTCTGCCTCTATTTCTGCCTCTCTCTCTCTCTCTGTCTCTGTCTCTCACGAACAAATAAATAAAATCTCTTAAAAAAAATAAAAAAAAAACCCAAACAACAACAATAAAAACAAACAAAAAACCCACACCAGAGCGTGCAAGACAATGGGTGATCTACAAATGACAGCACTCCAGATGATGCAGATGGTAGAAAAAGAGTCCATGGGTTTCTACAGTTTGTTTCTGTTTCCCTGGCTGATCATTAACGCAAACTTTCCTCGCTGAGGACTCTTAGCCAACGAAGAGTGGCCTGGCCTTGCTACAGGTGGAAGGGATTTTATAAAGGTTGCATTGCACTGTAAGGACCTAAGCTTAGGGGGCACCGTCGAGCGTTATCAGTCCTATGTCAGACCGAAGTGTCTTTTTAACTGGTTTTACAACCCGAGTGCGACCAGCACAGCACACGTACACATGCACGGATGTGCACTCGTTCCTTCAGGACCCAGGGTACAGCCAGACGCTGGCCTTTGACCATGACATGTGTACATACATACATACATTCTAAAGTTGATACTCAAAAGGAAGGGAATGGAAAAGATTCTCACCAGTAATGGAGTGGGACTAGCATTCTCATTTCTGAAATGACACACACGCAATCATTGTGAAGCTCCTTCTTGTCCGTGACACTGCATTCAACACCCTATGATCCAGGAAGCAGAAAGACCTGAGTCCTGAAAATGTAGACTGCCCCCCAATGTACCGCCTACCCCATAGAGACACAGCACACCAGGGAGACAACCAGGTGTTTGGAAAGGACCATGATCTTTGGAATTAGACAAATCTAATTTGTCCAGATCACAGCTCTGCTGTATATTAGATCTGTGACTTCAGACAGATATTTTCACTTACCTAAGCCTCAGTTTCTTTGCTCCTAAAATGGAAATAGTAGGACCTAACTTATAGGGTTATTATGAGGGTACCATACGCTAACTCATGAAAGCCCTACGCAGTGTGCCCTCACCCCAAGGGCACTCAGTGAATGTGGATTTCTGTCCTCTTCTTCTGTCCTCCTAAGGGAGTACCCAAGCAGCCTCCCCCTTCCCTTCGTCACGGTCATTGGCTTTCTCACTTTGGAGTATTTGCTAGCGCACAGGTAAAACAACATCTTCGAGAACTTGCAATGCCCCTGAGTTTTTCCTTCCAGCCTCAAGCCACAGGCTTATTCCTTTCTTTCCTCTGAACTTCTTTGAACTTCACCTCCTAAAAGGTCTTGGGACTTTTCTGCCCGAACCCTGTGTTTCCCTTTCCTGAATATTACAAATGCCAATTTTCTATATCTAAAATTTGCTATCAAAGGTATTAAATCAACTCACGAGTACTCTGGGGCCTTGCTTGGTTCCAGGGTACCAGTTTCCTTCGTCACTTCCTCTACTGTCTGGGAAAGAGCTTGGTCTCCAAGGTGATTCACTTGCTCTAATGTGGGCAGGACGTCAACATTGCACAAATGGTGTGCTTGCTATCGATCTGTTTTCTCTTCTTTGCACGTCTCCATGAAAAACTGTTTGGGGTATTATTTTTAGCAAACTGATGATTCCTTTGGCCTGCACACATGTCCATCTGTTTGTCTACCTGTCTGTCTGTGAGCGCAGCCACCCCGGGTCCAAAGAAAACATTCCTTGCCTTGCTTAGCCAGCCCTATCCAACCAAAGAGCTTCATGCTGAGGACATGGTTTAAGGTCTTGCATACTTGAAAAATGGCAATTTAATGCCTTGATCTTCAATTGTCATATTTTCTACACATGAAGCCATTGAGTCATTTGTAGTCAGCATCCTGTGTTGGAATTTTACTGAATAATTCACTAATCCCCATGCCGTCTTTTGCTTCCCTGCCTTTGCTTATATGTTCTCTATGCCAAAATGTCATTTCTCATTCATTCATTCATTCATTCATTTACTCAAAAATATTTATTACATACCTAGCATAGGGAAGGCTCCATGCTGTGTGTTGGGATTCACTGCTGGGCAAAAGAGATCCTGTCCCTTAGATGTTATCTTAAGAGCAATAGGGAATCATTGAACCATTTTAGGGAAGGCCCTGGGGATGATTAGATGTTTAAATGGAAAAGATCATTTTGCCTGCAAAGTGGAGAATAGGTGAAGAGGACAGGTGTGAATGTGCGGATTTCCACATTTGTCCAGGATAGGAAAACTGGCACTGGACTAACCCCAGGCCATAAATAGCCGTGTAAATGGCTGTGATATGTAAGCAAAGTGTTTTCTGGCATTGGCAATGGGCAACACAAGACCATGACCTATGAAAAAAAGAGAAAATCATGAAATAAGGTCTCATTTTCTTCAGTTCTCTATCTAGGGACAATTTTCTAACCATGATGTAGGGAAGTAAAAGCCGAATAGAGCACGGTATTGACCCTGACCTGAGGATACAGGGGTCATATTTGGAGGACTGCAGAAGGGACTGGATTCTGTGGGGCAGACCATCATAGAGAAAGAAAGCTGTGCAGGGGAGTATGTCCCCAGAACTCTGTGTGGTAGGAGGGGCTGCACACGCATGGGAAAAGCCTACACAAAGCTTACCAGGAGGGGCTGTTACAATGTTGGGAGCAGAATGGAAATACTTGAGATTGAGAAGTTCTAGGAGGTGGTGGAGTTCTGGCCCAGCCAGAGTGTAGAGACCTTGTTAACACCTGGGGATCTAGTTAAGACATCTGCAAGGCCATGCCTTAGCAGTAGGGACCATGCCCTACAGCAGGGATCAGCCAATTATGGCTCCTATAACATATAATTTATAAACATACTTACCTATTTATAAATAAAGTTTTATTGGAATACACCCATGCCCAGTTGGTTATTTGCTTTAGAGATCCTGTGGCCCACACAGTTTAAATATTTACCATCTGGCCCTTCAGAAAGTTTTCTGACCTCAGTCTTAGAGTAAGGACTTCTCTAGATCTGTTCTACTGAAGCCTAAACACAAACCTCAACGAGATCCGCAGGGGATTTTGCAATCTGAGTCCTATGAAGTTAGAGGAGTTGAGAGGACACTTTGACCTTGGACAGAATGCTTCCCCACCCCCCACCAAAAAAAAGCATTTAAAAAAGCTTGGCTTTCTACTTACTTGACAAGAATTTAGCTAAGCGACTTAACGTTTGTAAAATGAACCCCCCCCCCCCCAAAGACCACTTTCTAGTGCCTGTCTCACTGGAGATGCTCAGTCAACGTCAGCTGACGTGATGATGTTGACAAACAGACCAACGCTGCCCCAGAAGCGTTTCCACAGAACAGCAGGAGAACTCGTTTCGGGAAGGCTCCCACGACTCCCCACCTGCACTCACGTCCCTCACGGACCAGTTCATGTGCGGTTGTCCAACAGAATTTGCTAAGTCGTGCTTATGGGAACAACGTAGCGTAACGTGGGAACTGGGCATATGCTTAGGGGACCAACGGCGCTTTTCTATGTAGGTCACTAATGGGAGGATCAAAAGGAAAATGGGAGTCAGCTGACGTGTAAATACCCATACGTGGACCTACAAATTCAGGACAGGCCTTCCCTCAAAGATGACTGTGAGCAGCTTCCGGGGTCCACAAGCCTCACTTCCTCCCAAATTTGGGCAGAAGTCCGGTGTGGCCATAAAACTTTGGGTTCACAGAGAATATTCACTTGTGCCTCGCAAATGTTTGGAATTTTGCTGAAACAGCTAGAAGAGGGCTCTGCTTAATTTTCTGAATGTAAATGTATTTAAACTTTAAATAAATAATTATATATCCTTTGGCCCCTACATTTTGCAAGGCCACAGAGACAAGAAAGGCACTGGCTCCAACATTGTTCCAACTCCCAGGTCTTCCCGCCAGCTCTCGGCCTCAGGCCGAGGTGGATGGAGAGGCAGCAGTGCCTGCACCCTCTCAGTGCCCTTGAGCTCCAGAGCCTCCTGGCTTCCTGCCCTTGACCCCTCCAGGAATGTCCGCTATTTAGCTCGTTGTACAACTTTCTCTTTAATGCTGTCCCCTCTCCCCAGATTTCTGGTGCAAGGCTGATTGACAGTCTAAAAGCAGGGACATGGTGACTCACCCTCTTGACCTTAACCTCTGGCTGTGGCCTTTTACCCTCAGTTACTAAGCATCTCTACCTCACGATGACATGCCTGGGAAACCAGTGTTTTCTACGGCTGAGGCACCCCATTGCAGAACGGGCTGCTCTCATCCTCGAAATATCCAAACGGGTGTCTTTGCCATGAGATGTCTCGACCTGTGACCAACAGATGCCTTCTTGCTAGCCTTCACGGTGGGCCTGGACTCTAGGTCCCTGAAGACAAAAGGCTTTTCTGTGAGCTGAATCTCGCTCTGCTCTGGAGAGTGCTAGAAGCTCAGTTCGGTAGAATGCAAGTGCCTGCCGAGTTCTCTATCCCTTGGAGATGGAGGAGAGCCTGCTCAGCCCCCAGACCGAATCAAGACCTCTGGGAGGCCAGCATGCTTCCCGTGATCTCTGTGAATCCATGCCTACTGATACTCTCGGGGATTTCCTTCTTTGTTCCTAATACTCACACCTGAGGTCTGATTTCTGCCCCATGGGAATGGAACATAAGCTGAGTCCTTTCATAGGCTTACAACAGAGTCAGTTGGGCTAAAATCTGTGTGGAGTTAGTCTGCTGAAGGTTTGAGCTGGCATGTCATGTACACCTCCGCTTTTCACCATCTCTTTTTCCCTATGACCTCTCTTTTTTCCTCTTTTCTTTTCTTTTGTTAAAGATTTTATTTATTTATTCGACAGAGATAGAGACAGCCAGCGAGAGAGGGAACACAAGCAGGGGGAGTGGGAGAGGAAGAAGCAGGCTCATAGCAGAGGAGCCTGATGTGGGGCTCGATCCCATAACGCCGGGATCACGCCCTGAGCCGAAGGCAGACGCTTAACCGCTGTGCCACCCAGGCGCCCCTCTTTTTTCCTCTTTTCATTCCTTCCCTGTGTTGGTTAACTTTATATGTCACCTTGCCTGGGCTAAGGGATGCCCAGATGGCTGGTAAACCATTATTTCTGGGTGTGTCTGCGATTTCAGAAGAGATCAGTGTTTGAACCGGTAGACTAAGTGTAGAAGATGGCCCTTACCAATGTGGGTAGGCATCATCCAGTCTTTCGAGGACCCAAATAGAACAACAACAACAAAAAATAAACAAAGGAAAGCAGGTTTTCCCCCTCTTTCTTTCAGAGCTGGGACATCTATCTTTCCCTGCCTTTGGACATCAATACTCCCGTTTCTTGGGGCGCCTGGGTAGCGCAGTCGTTAAGCATCTGCCTTAGGCTCAGGGCGTGATCCCGGCGTTGTGGGATCGAGCCCCACATCAGGCTCCTGGGCTGGGAGCCTGCTTCTTCCTCTCCCACTCCCCCTGCTTGTGTTCCCTCTCTCGCTGGCTGTCTCTCTCTGTCAAATAAATAAATAAAATCTTAAAAAAAAAAAATACTCCTGTTTCTTAGGCCTTTGGACCCCAGGATTTACACCCCCCCCATCCCCACCCCGCGAAGTTCTCAGGCCTTTGACCTCAGCCTGGTAGTTACAGCGTTTGCTCCCCTGGTTGTCAGGCCTTCAGTCTCGACTGAGTTCTTCCACCAGCTCTCCCAATTCTCTAGCTTGCGGATGGCAGATTGAGGGACTTGTCAGTCTCCATAACCATGTAAGCTACCAATTCCTAGAATAAATCTTCTATCTATCTATCTATCTATATCTATTCCCTATAGGTTCTGTTTCTCTGGAAAATTCTAATACACTCCCTCTACAGAGTAACAAGCAGATCTTCTCCTTGCCTCTCAAAGAACAGTTCCCTTTATACTACATATCCCTGGCCAGTTTTTTTCCACTCCTAAGAATGTGTCCTGGTATATTTCAAACTAGGAGTTCCATTCCTAAGAAAGATTTCGGTGTCAGCTGTGAACATAATGACATATATTTTCCTTATCAGGATTTGGACTACTCTCTTCAGATTGGAAAAGGGGTGTCTTCCAAGCCCCGTTCACGTAATCCGTGGCAGACCTACAGCATACGCGGATGTAGTTTGGAGAGAGCCCCAAGGGCAACTTGGAGAATTGTGCCTTGGGTACCTGAGGCTGCTTCTTTTGCCCCACACCCAAACCTTTGGAGACTACTGGAGCTGGTATGGAATGTTTGGAGAGAAGGGAAGATGGATCAGCATTTGATGCATAGACATTGGAGCCAGACAGACCCGCATTTGATCTTCAGATCTGCCTCTTCCTGATAACCCAAGAAATGGAGATAATAAGAGATAGCTCACAGAGCCATTGAGCGGATTACGATAAGAACATATTTAAAACACCCAGTCCCTACTTGACGAGTAGCAGGCCCCCTCCCTTTCATTCACGGTCCACAGCAGCTGTTAGTACACCTCAGATGTGCTTCAGGCGAGACTTTATTGTGCGTGTGTGGTTTTTTTTAAGATTTTATTTATTAATTTGACAGAGAGAGACAGCCAGCAAGAGAGGGAACACAAGCAGGGGGAGGGGGAGAGGAAGAAGCAGGCCCCCAGCGGAGGAGCCTGATGTGGGGCTCAATCCCAGGACCCTGGGATCACGCCCTGAGCCGAAGGCAGACGCTTAACGACTGCGCCACCCAGGCGCCCCTGCTGTGTGTTTTTTAAAAGATTATTTATTTTAGAGAGAGAGTGTGTGTGAGCAGGGGGAGGGGCAGAGAGCGAGAGGTAGAGAGAAGCAGACTCTCTCCTGAGCAGGGAGCCAGACACGGGGCTTGATCCCAGGACCCCGAGATCATAGCCTGAGCCAAAAGCAGTTGCTTCACCTGCTGGGCCACCGGCGCAGAAGTCCCATCCATAGTCACGTCTCAGCAAGGCAAGGCCTGAAGAGTCACTCACCTTCCTTCCCGCCCTCTCAGTGCTGGGCCAGCCTCAGACGTGCAGTCCTCCCTGGTAGGGGGAAAATATGTACCCGCTGGTGGTGCTTCCTGTGTTCATAAGTTTGGTCACGCCTTCTTCTCAGACCCCACCTCCATTGCCCATCAGCCCCTTCCACATAAAGCATACAACTTAGAGGATCCATGAGCAATGATGCCCGCTGAGACACTAGAAGGATGCCATTGGGTTGATAGTCTTGAATTGGCCACCCCAGGCCATTTCATATCTTTCCATATGCTCTTCCTACTTCTTGAAATGTTGTCTCTCCCCTAAGCCTCTTTTCGGCAAGGTGACATCTATTTATTTTAGTATATAGCCCAGGCTTCCTAGTCATGCCTTGGTCCCTACACGCCCCCCCCCACACACAGGGTTGTGCTAAAATGGTCTAATTTCATGACTACACCCCCCTCCCACTCCTCTTAAACCACAGACTCACTTAGGATGGAAACTCTGTGTCACCTTTGTGCAGAATCAAACCCAACCGAGGAACACTGTCTCCAGCTAAAGTGACTTTCCAAACAGGACAGCTCCACCCACAGGCAACTCTCCAAGGCAGTCTAAAGCATCAGCCTCCAATTTGCGAAGCGTTTCCTCAGGCACTGTCTCAACTGGGGCTTTGTGGCCACCCTCTATAATTTATCATTCTCCCCCTAGCTCTACCGCCTGTCCGCCCTGTCACCCAACTTATCTGCTGCTGGGTAGCCCCTGTACTTCTGGATGCTTGACTTGCATTGTGCTTGCAAAGCAAATTCAACTGCAGGAAAAAAAGCGGGACTTGGGTCCACTTCCACCGGCTCCATGCAGAGCGATGACAAGAAGCCTTTACTGGGTCCTTCTACTCTGTAAGGTGCTTCCTATACTCCTTTAAGCCTCACAAGTATATTTGAAACAGGACTATGAGTTATTTTCTCTCTCTCAGCCTAGGGGTATTTATCTATAGCAAAATAATAATACTGTCTACTACTTTATGATGTCGTTGTGACAGCTAATTGGGTTAAAGGTATAAAGCACAGAGAAGCATCTTGGTACATGGAAAGAACTCTGGAAAGGTGAGCTGATGTTAAAGGATCTTTCTTCCCAAGGGGCGCCTGGTGGCTCAGTCGGACAGGTGGCTAACTCTGGGTTTCAGCTCAGGTCATGATCTTGCAGTCGTGGGATCAAGCACCACGTTGGGCTCTGCGCTCCGCATGGGGTCTGCTTCAGATTCTCCCTCTCTCTCACACATAAATAAATACAATCTTTGAAAAATAAATAAATAAAGCATCTTTATCCCCCCAAATCTCCTTTATTAGGGGGAAGAGACTGAGAGTCATGAAGCGGTTTTTCCCACTCCCCTCTGCAAGTCTCGCGTGGCAGGCTCGCTCCTCACTTTAAGTTGCGACATGGTTGTGTTGGGGCCTCGGAGGACCCTGAGGCAGGAAGAGTCTCCTTGGTTATTTATCTGATCAGTTGTTATGCTAGAGCCCCAGATAACCACACAATCAGTTCCCACCTGCCCTTACGCACTTACTCCGTTCATCCTCTTAGCAGCCCCTCCACGGCCCCAGAGAAACCCTTGCCCTGTGGGTCAAATGCACCACTCTGCTACGGTCATTGGTTCTGTCTGCCTGTGAGAGAGCCCCCTTTCCACCATGACCTCTGCCAGTCCAAGGTAGGAGTGGGCTTGCCAGAGCTCTAGGACACCCTTTCTCCTGACATCCCCAAGCCCCACAGAACAAGTGACTTGAATGTCCCTGTTGCTCAGAGCCTGTCCCCTGCAAACACTGTCCAGTGGGCCCAGGACACAGACCATGGAGGCATTCGAGACACGCCACAACTGCATGTCCCCACCCAGCTCTTGGGAAGCCCAAGGGGGCCCGTCAGCACCTCCTTGGAGAAGCATTTCTAAAGTCAGCAGCCATGCCCGTCTTACCACCTGGACACCTGATGTGGCGTTCCACTGGCCACCTAGCTTCTGACATTGTTAAGGACTTCCTGGGGGATTCTTGGCATGTGACTGACCTACAATTATTACCTAACCCCCCACACCCCCCAAAAAAGGAGCAGATCACACTGGCTGATCTTTGGCTGAATAACGTTCTAGGGATCCCTGATGGACAGGAGGGGAATGGAACCCAGTCTGCTGAGGCCTAAGTGCACCAGACACTCTACACATATTGCCTCGTTTCTGCTTCCAGAAACCTTTGAGAGGGGTGCAGTCCTTCCTTGTCCAGATGGGGAAAATGCAGGTCACGTGGCTGGTAAGAGAGAACAGGAGCTGGGACCTGGGGCTGTGGGACAGCAAAGCCCATGCTGTCTCTCTTCCACCATGCTACCTCCCATTTTACGTGCAGAAAAGAAAACAGTGCAAACCACGCGAGTTGGTGAAAAGCCCTTGTGTCATTGAGGAGAGATGGTGCTGACCCCATCCCCTTAACCACCTTCCCTTCCTCCAGCAACTGTCTGGCCAATCTCTAAGCTCCCCTTTGCAGCTCCACTCAGCCTGGCAGGAGACAAATCTTCCCAATGCTCTGTAATAATAGGCTTTGGAAATTGGGTTACAAGGAAAACCATCTCTTTTTTCCTCTGGTAAGAGAAAAGCTATTCGACGGAGGCCTTTCTCTTTCAGGGCCCCTCCAGATTTGTTAACTCTCTGAAAACACTGCTTATAAAATAGCACTTGGAACAAGGCAGTTGAGGTCCTGGGAAGTGGTGCGTGATGGGATTTTTTTTAAAACCCGATTTTATTTATTTATTTATTTCAGAGAGAGCTCGTGCACGAGTGGGGGGTGGGACAGGGGCAGAAACAGACTCCCGACTGAGCAGGGAGCCTGATGCAGGAACTCGATCCCAGGACCCTGGGACCATGACCTGACCCAAAGGCAGATGCTTAACCGACTGAGCCACCCAGGCGTCCCTGGTGGTAGGATTTTAATGTGGTTCACGCTGGGAGCTCATCCTGGCTGTCTGCAGAGCCTTGTGCTCAGACCCTCAATTATCCGGTCTCTCCATCTGCCTCCACCACCCGCAGCACATTTCCTATCTCAGACCAGCCTCGGGTGCCTTTGCCATGACCTTCATTTTCTGCACAGAGCTTGGTGGCAGCAGACGCAGCTGATGGTGGAAAGGACTGTGGCCAGGAGAAGGGGGCTGTCTGCCCGGCGGCTGAAGTCAGAGGGACCAGCAGCATGATGCCTGCTGAGACAGGGAAGCCCCCACGAAGCTTCCTTGTGAAGAGAATATCTGGCTTTTATGGGGACCTGACGGCTGGGACATCTCAGACTGACGGTCTGTACATCTTCATGGAGTCCTGCAAGAGGCATAATTGGGTTTTGGGGGAGATCTGGGGGTGCCAGGAGAGGAGGTCTATATCTAATTGTTCTCAAGATGAAGAGCATTTTCCAGGGTGGAAGACCGGGCTGTGTGCCTCTGATTAGGAAGTGGCCCAGAGGCCCGGAGAGGACAATCTTATAGTCATTGACTGGCTGGTGACCCCAGCTTTGACTTCACAAAAGTAGCAGTTTTCTCTCCTGGAGTGTTTCTGCCCAGGACAGCATCTGTCCCTTCTTCCCTGGTCCCACTGGCCCTGTCCTGACCCAGGCCCTCTTGCTCTCTCCCCTGGACCAGCACGAGACCTAACAACATCTGACCTTGGGACACCATCTCTTCCAAGCCTCTTGCCCACACCGGTCACCAGGATTTTCAGGAATCTGAGCCTGATTATGACTCTCTCCTGCTCAAAAATGTGCCTCAGATGGCATTTTTGTAAAGCTACACTTGCATACCCCCTCACCAAGAAAGTCCTGAAAAGACATACGACCAGATGTGAACAGCAACTATTTTGTGCAGTGGGTTTACACGTGATTGGTTTTCCTCTGCACTCCTGATACTCAAGTTTTCAGCACTGAGCTGAAGATAAATATTGTTTATTTTTCTAGGCATAAAAATATCACCTGGAAAATAAAAAAGAGAAATCCTCCTGCACGGAATGAAGCCCAGATTCCTGAGTCTTGCATTGAGCTCATCCGGAGCTTAGACCGGCCCGTTAACACTCCTGTTGTACTCCACTCACAGGCCAACAACACAGAGGTTTCAGACAGGCTGTTCCTTGCTCCAGATGTAGCCCCTTCCCCTTCCTCCTACCATCATTTCCTCTCCTACCCACACCTCATCCCCATCATAGCTTTGTCTTCCTACCGAACTCCTAGCCATCCTTTGAGGTCCACTTCGAATGTACTTCTTCTAGAAACCCCAATCCCCTCACTGGAAGAGATTGCTTCCTCCACTCAGAGCTCATGGCCCTTGTTAATATTTCCGTCTTAGCCCACCTCCACTAGGTTATGAGAGAGGCAACTCACCCCATCTCCAGATGAGGAAATCCGTGCTCAGTGGGAGCTGGTAGGTGGTATAGCCAGGACCCAATCCAGCCTGCCTGGCTCTATATTCTCTGCCATGTAACTACTATGCAGAAGAGTTTCAAGACAGATGCTACCTGTCCCAAAATGTAAATTAGAACTGTCCCCAAATGTGGGTTAACTATGAAGCTCCCTTGACATCACTGCTGTTGTCTCCCATGATCAGTCCTGCCCCACCCATGACACATGCATTAGCCCTCATCCTATGTGGACCTGCTCCATAGGACCATCTCCTATGGCACCCCGTGTGGAGAAGGTCCACATGGAGCAGAGAGGTAGTGGATCTCATTATCATCCAGGTCGCTGAGGTGAAGGAGGAAGATGTGGTCACACACCATGGAGGGAGAGAAGCTGCAGCACTGGTAGGGAGGACAACTGCCTCCTTTGGGTAGAAGATTTCAAACGTGCCTTAGCATCCACTGCATTTCACAGATTCCCCTATAGGAGGGGAGGACAGAACTCTAGATGCATAACCCAGGAAAGTACTATCATGGTGCCAAGATCTGGACTCTTCACCTGACAAACAAGAGTGCCTACCTGACAGCCACAGGCAGCATGTGTCCAGGCTAGCGTGCAAAGTGAATCCCAAACAGGGAGTCTCTGTCTTGCTAGCACCCCATGAAGCAGGTTGATGAAGCAGGTAATGAGTGATTAAGGGAGAAGATCAGTTTTTAAAGTGGTGTCCTCATGATTATAAGCTTGAAGGTAGAAAGTAGACAGGAGTCACAGATCCAATTGTAGAGGGTTTGCTCTGAAATTGCAGGTCTGGATGGACCCCAATCCATAAACACTTCCTCAAAGACCATCATGGGCAAGGCTTTGCTGAGGGCTGGTAGGGAGGTAGAGAAATGGAGTTAAGGCATACTCAGTCTTTCACAGCCTTTTGTGTCTTTCTTAGTTCTAAGTAAGTTCAAAGTATCCAAAATATTGCAGCTGAATGGGCCCTTAAAGATCTTTGTACTCAACTCCCTTCAAGCTTTGTACTTGACTTCCCATTCATTCAATCAACAAATATTTATCAAATGCCAACTAATTTTCAGGCACTGTCCCAGGTGCTGGAAATGCAATGCACCAAGGAGACAGATTGGTTCCAGCTTTCATAGCTTTTATAGTCAATAGAAAGAGACAGTAAAGAAGTGAACAAACGAATACTTAAGATACTTCCATAGTGTTACATCTGTGAATAAAAGATAATAGTGTGATGTGATAGAGAAAAAGGTGGCAACACTAGACTGGGTGATCAGGGAAGGCCTCTGAGGAGTTGTTTGAACTGAGATGTGAATGATGGGGAAAAGCTTCATATGATTCAGGGATAGAGATTCCAGCTGAGGGATGGCAAGTGCAAAGGTCCTGTGGTGATTACAAACTTGATTTGCTTGAGGTACAGCAAGAAGGTCGGCATGAGTAAAATGGGCAAGGCAGAGAATCCTGGGAAGATAGTCAAATACCTGACCATAACCTACCAGCCAGCAGGGATCTGGAATTTATGTAATGGTAAGAGGAGCCATGAGGAGTTTAAAGCAGGGGAAATATATAGTGAATTGAGAGCAGAGCAGGAGAAGAGCACCCAGGCCTATAGTCTCCCAGTCTTACCACCACACTGCATGCCCAATACACAGTGACACCCTTCCCTTTCTCCCTCTGACTTCTGCTCCAGTTTTCTAGAATTGCGGAATGATGAGGTTTTCCCTTCCTTCTAGTTAAATGCTGAGCCCAATGAACAGAGGGATATGCTTCTTTATAGAGCAGTGTCCACTGAGCATCTTTATCCCTTAAAGGGGAACGAAACATGATAATTAGTAACCAATTAATGCGCATTTCAACAAACTATATTTTAATTATTCTGTCATAGGTTGTCTGCCTGTGAAATATTCCATGTTAATTAAATTCTTTTAATAATCCAATAAAGTGCCTCTTTTCCTTGATGTGCTGGTTAAAAGGAAGGCGATGGCAGACTTACGGCTCATGTAATTTGAGTTAATGGCATGAATCCTGCTTTGAGCTTTCATATGCCTATTGAACTAGTGATCTCTTAATACTTGCTAGACTTCTTTTTATATAATTATCACACAATTGTGCTGTTATGTCTGAGAGACTACATTCTGACAAGACGGGGCTTTGGGAACTTGGCTGGAGAAATACTTGACCGTATCTTATTCCTGGCTTTGATCACTGACCGGTTAGGCCGCACCCCCCTGCCATCTGTCCTCCCTCAGCCTGCAACATGTCCTAATCTCTCGCTCAGAGAGGGCGGTCATTGTGGCTTTGGTTTTAAGCATTAAGCACCTACTCTGTGCAAGGAACTGTGCTGGGTACAGAGGAATCGGATACAGAGTGGATGAGGCCCTATTCTCCCATTCTGTCCCCTGCTGCAAGGAAGCTGGGGGTTCCTAGACACAGAGGGGAGGATAGGTAGGGGCTGACCAGGGCAGCAATCAGGGGTAATTAGTTAGGACAGAGGGGATGAGCTGTTCCAGGCAGGGAGAGGCCAGAAGCCCTCATTACCAAGTCCAGGGCATTAGAGGCAACTCTAGGCCTCTACAGGATGGAGTGACTGTCCATATATTAGGCAGCAGGAAGCAGGAGGACTTGCAGGAGATGGGGACTCTCGGACTCTGAGTGATCGTGGTTGCGATCAGATAAGATACTTGGAAGGGTGTGAGGGATGCCAAAGGTGGGTCCGGAGGACAGGGAGAGGCAGACAGCAGCTGAGCAATGAGTCTGGGCCCTGGCCCCTTGAAGAAGTGGAATGGTGCTTTTAAGGATAGGTTAACCTGCTACAGAGTACATTGACTCACCAAAATCTATAAACTCTCAAACACAGTACAAGTTTATCTCTTGTTCACTTAACAGTCACAGATGCTTGTCCCAGATTGACAGGGCTGCTCTGCCTGACCTCCAAGGCCACTGACGCATGCAGGCTCTTTCCCTGTTGCATGCTGTCTCCTCGGCCAGTGCTTCTCAAACCGTGGTCCCCATACCAACAGCATCAGCATCTCATTTGGGAACTTGTTGGAAATGCCCCTGCTCAGGCCCCTCTCTGGGCCTGCTGGATCAGGAAACACTAGGGGTGGGGCCAGCAATCTACGTTTTAACAAGTCTTCCAGGTGGTTCTCAGACACTCAAGTTTGAGAACCACTGGTTGAGGGCCATCTGCACCCAACCAGCAAAAGCAGAAGGAAAGCATGGAGGAGGCACTTGTAGATGGAAAGCCTTGACCCCAGTGGCACTCCCACAGCTTAGGTACTGAGAGCTAGTCATACGGCCATGCTTAGCTACCAGAAAGGCTGAGAATGAGGTCCAATGCTGGCCAGCAGCTTCTGAAATGTAAGTACATAATATGGAAGAGGAGAAAAGACGTTTTTCTGCCATAGAACGTGGAACGGGGTTCTGAGGGAAAAAGAAGGTCGCTGGAATTGCCATACCCATGACACTTGGAAAAGCACGTGGTCGGTTTCCCAGCATCCTTCCCTGCTGGAAAAGGGGCTTCTGTAAGGTACCTGGAGGCTCACAATGTCTCACGACCATCAGAAAACTGAAGTCAGAGAGGTCACATGGCTTGCCCAAGGTCGCAGAGAGAGTAAGTGAGAGCTGCAGGCTGACCCAGGATTGCCTGATGCCACGTTCTAGGTCTGTTTTGTTACATTCTGATGCCTCCAGCATACCAGAACTCTCAGACTATTCTTAAACTACACCCGTGTAGCCCTCCTGTATCCATTTCACAGCAGAAGATAGTACAATTGAAGGTACAAGCAGGTGTTGAGAAAACGCAGAATCTGATCAAAGAGTACAGAGAGTGCAGGACATAATAATGAAGAATGAATAGATTGAATGCATGTATTTGTATATATTTGTATATCCGTGTCTATTTATTTGTGAATATGTATATAGACATTATATACCTATACATACATGATATTAATCCTCCATTCTGAGCAACTCAGAAAGAGAAAAACTTACCCATAAATAGCCATGCGAATATGACCAAGTAAGGGGGCGCCTGGGTGGCGCAGTTGTTAAGCGTCTGCCTTCGGCTCAGGGCATGATCCCGGAGTTCTGGGATCGAGCCCCACGTCGGGCTCCTCTGCTGGGAGCCTGCTTCTTCCTCTCCCACTCCCCCTGCTGTGTTCCCTCTCTCGCTGGCTGTCTGTCTCTGTCAAAAAAAAAAAAATATATATATATATATATATGACCAAGTAAGCATTGTGCTTTACCTGTATGAATAGTCTTCAGTAAGAGTAAGGAAGAGAAGGATTTTCTAGATGAAGCATATGCAAGATCCCAGAGGGGAAAAGTCCAAGGCGTGTTTGGAGAATACCAAATAATCAGATGCGCCTGGAGTGGGATGTGGTGAGACTAATACTGGCATGATAGATAGGGCCTAGAATGTAGGAGAAATTAAATGTCAGGCTAAGGGGTTCATACTTTATTCTTCAAATAATGGGGATCCAGGGAAAAGTTTTGAAAAGGAGAGTGACATGTTCAGACTTGTGTAATAGGAAGATCACTAGGGGAGTAATGAATGGGATTGACTGAAGGAGAAGAAATTGCTAGAAGGCAAGCAGATAAATGCGAGGTTTTTGCAATAGCTTGAGGGAGAGAAAACAGAGTGTTGAATGGAAGTGACAGAAGTGGGTAAGAAGGGGAGAATCATTGTGATTGGAAGTGGTTGGGGAGAAGGAGGTGTCGAAGATGTAGTAGCTGTTTCTGTTGTCTGCGACAAGGATTTGGGGGGACATTAAAAAATAGAGCATGGCAGACATCCAAGTGTTGGGTAAAATATGCTGTATTTTATCAATTTTTAGATGTTAACATCCCTAAAATCAGGCTGTGTCCACACACATGAAGGCGTTTTTCAATCACTGACAGGCAGGAAGTCATGAGAAAATCATCATAGGCACACACGTGTGGACTCGTGCCATAGCCGCTAATACTGTCCAACCCCGGTCAGGTTCTGTGCATTCCTCGGCATGTCAACCCAACAACTACTAAAGGGCAGAAGAAACGGTCACATTGCCAAAAAAAAGGGATCAAATATCCATTGACCAAAATTCTTTTTACTGGATTTGAACGGAAGCTCTTTAACTTTGTGGTACAGCTGGGTGGTGGGAGTCAAACGTGTGCTTAGTCAAATAAGAAAGTTTGCAGTGTTGAGATTTGCTCGAAAAAAAATCCTGGGGACAATAACAGAGCACTCTTTTTCAAAAGACTATATTATCAATAAGTGGATGGTACAGAGTTGAAATCCTACAGGGAAAAACATGGACACTGAACAGAGTCAAAAAAAAAAAAAGATTCAGGGAATTCTAGCATTCTTTTTTCTTTTTTTAAAGATTTTATTTGCTTATTTGAGAGAGAGCAAGCATGAGCAGAGGGGAGGGGCAGAGGGAGAGGGAGAAGCAGACACCCCGCTGAGCAGGGAGCCCAGCTTGGGGCTCAATCCCCGGACCCTGAATCATGACCTGAGCTGGAGGCCAGACGCTTAACCAACTGAGCCACCCAGGTGCCTCAAGATTTAGGAAATTCTAAAAGTGGATACGTTCTAGGAATACCCTAACCATTTGTTTTCCATTTTATGGAAGAGTCATATATAGGCTGTTATAATAAGTATAAAGTATTTTTCTGGATGATAAGAAAGCGTTGTGTCACAGTTTGTCAGATCTTTCTTATTGGTACATAAAATAATGGTACATCTTAAAATGGATGGCCCCTTAGATTCGATGAAATGTGACATTCATCATTTTCAACTCAGAGCAACTCAGAGTGAGGTAGATTTTGAGCCTAGGATGTTTCAACGTAGCTGAAAATATTTTCCACGCCATGCTGGTGAGACTTCAAAAAGGTACAGAAAGTGTGGAAAATAGTGTGGTAGGTTCTTACGAAGTCAAACTCACACTTACCCTGAGACTCAGGAACTCCCACTCACGGGTATTTGAGAAATGGTGTAAGAGAAATGAATGAACATATGTTCACGCAGACACTTGTGCACAAATGTTTATCACAGCTTGATTCGTAATAGCCACAAACTGGAACGGGTCCAAGTGTCCATCAGCCAGCGCACGCATCAGCCAAGGGTGGTGCGTTCGTACCGTGGACCGCGATTCAGCAATAAAAAGGGACAGACCGATGCATGTGATGACAGGAATGAATCTCCAAACCATTATGATAAATGAAAGAAGTCAGGACAAAAGACTCCAGACTGCATGATTCCATTTATAATGTCATTCCAGAAAAGGCAAAACTATAGGCACAGAAAATAAATCCTGGGCTTGGTAGGAGCAGATTGCCTGCACAGGGCCAAGAGGGAGCCTCTGGGGTTGGAGAGCTGTCTATAGCTTGATTATATGGCGGTTACACAACTGTATGCATTTGTCAAAACTCATTGAACTGTCTGCTTAAAAAGTATAAACACTGTTGTATGTATATTACACCTTGGGAAGCCTGGGGTTTTATTAAATGTGGCTGAAAGATTGAAAAAGACCTGAGCTCCAACCCCAGCTCCTCTTCTTACTTGCTGTGTGCTCTGGGCAGCTAATTTAACCTCTCTGAACTGACCCCAGCTTCCCCACGCACAGAGTGGAGATAACAAGGCCCGCTCAGAAGGGCTTTGCTGTGAGAACTAAGTGAGATGATTTATGTAAAGTACTTGGAGAACTTGACAAGGAGTAAATGCTCAATAATGTAACTCACATGCTAGCAGGGACCACAGGCAGTTTCATTACTGAGGAATTAATCAGTTGTTGGGATGACAGAATTGTACAGGCCAATCCATTGCTTGTGGCTGAAACCATCATTCTGATCAAAAACAGTGTTGAAATCGGGGCTCCAGGGAGACCCAGCCTGAGCCATTTACAGTCTGTGCATTCAAGCCTTCACTGGCACTGCTCACGCTATCCATCTCACTCCGGGAAACTTTACAGAAAGGGGGAGAGCACAGGGTGAAAGTTATTTTGAGCAGGGGCCCCAAAGACACCCGGGAGGCTGAGCACAGTCCCAGCACACACAGAGAAGATTGGCTTGAATTGGCTTTTGCTTCCCACTAATATTTGAGTCATCTATGCACAGCAAAATGAGTCACGTATTTTCTACGTACCAGGGATTACGTTAAGCAAGTTGCGCTCGGTGCCCTTATAAGAACCTGGTGAGGTAGAAATTATGATCATTTCCATGAAAGTGACGAGGAAACAGACTCAGAGAGATAAAGGGTCTTGTCCAAAGTCACAGCTAGTTAGGGCCCAGATTCAAAGCCTCAAATCCTAGTCCAGGGGGTCTTAATCATACATTAGACCAAGTGAAGGACCTGGGAACCCAGTGCAAGGGCAGAATGTTTGGGGGCAGAGCGCCTGGGGACCTGTGCCTGGACGTGGTTTACCTGCAGCACGGGGAGCTGGAGAAAGGGCTGCGTCAGGGAGGAGCACCTGCCCCTTACAGTCCCTGTGGGCAGGTTAACGCCCGCGGATGTAGGCCCGAGGGTGTGCTTGGCTTTGGGCTAGTTACCTTTGTATCCCTTTCCCTTCAGTGAGAACAGCCCTGGGCCATCTTGTGAGGCTCCTCCCTCTTTCCCCACAATACTGCTCAGGGGGCCAACAGGCTCCGAAATCCTGAGAACGATGAAGTCTTGGCAATACCCCCCTCACTTCAGTGCAGGCAACAATGCAATTCGCAGCAATGGCTTGAGCTTCCACTGAGTATCTCCCTCCCTGGCCCATTACCTGCTGGCTCTTCTCCAGGGAGTCCTGATTCCTCCCGGAGTCTCTTTCACCCTGTCTGTAAAATGGGTGGGCAGATCCAGTTGTTCGTTGGGCTCCCTTCCAGTTGGATGCTGTAATGTGGCAAGTCGCATTTCCCTTTCGCATGTCACTGGATTTGTCAGCCATTCAGTGGCTCTGTTTTTGCAGAGGTATCCTGGAGTTCTTATCCCGCTCCCCTTAGAAGTCCCAAGTCTCTGGCCAGAACTACAAAATCCTGATTTTGTCTGAGCAAACCTGTAGGAGTCGAATTGAGAGGGGTGGGGGGAATAGGGAGAGAGAGAGAGAGAGAAAGGACAGGCAAATCCTGGATCTTAACTCCTAGAAGTAGATCATTAAACTTACAACCTCTAACAATGCTGGGGTTGGATAGACTGCATTTTAAGTGTCAACTTGTCAACCTTAAGATGGGAAACCGATTCTGTTACTTCCCTCTATGTTAAAGACGCACAAATAATTTATTGATTTTTTTCCTCTAAGACAAGTAACAAAACACCCAGTCACATCTGCTTTGCAAACCACACTTTCTGAGATACGGGATTGCAGGAGAACATAACAAAGGATTCCAGTTCTAAGAGGATGGGATAGACATTTCAATCTGAGAAATCAAGAATATGCATAAAGATGTACAAAACGGATCGTGTATTATAGCAACAATGATGTAAAATGTATGAAGAGCAGATATACATTAAGAGGCGACTCTGCACTTGGCTGATACAAGAACTGAACTAAATTCGCTCAATTGACGAACATTTATTAGGCATGTCGCCTCTGCTGATCACTGTGCTGGGGGACCTAGTGAGTAATAAGACTTGGGTCCTGCCCTCCAAGAGCTCACCATCGAGTGGGGAAACCTCTACCCACCCACCACGAACGTGCTCTTGGGGAGCTGTATCAGGCCCACCAACCCACAAGGATGACTAAGTCTTTGGGAGGACCACAAAGATGGATTCCCCCTTGCCCTTGTGATACACAGCAAAGTCTCCACCATGCGTTAAGAGCCCTCCCTGAGAGGCCCCTGTAGACACAGTAAGGCTCACCAATCCTTGCCGTCCCCTCTTCAATCTCTACACCCCTTTCTGTCCTTAGAGCAGTGTTGTTACGGGTTCATTTATGTCCCCCCAAAAGATGTTGAAGTCCTAACCCCCAGTACCTGAATATGACCTTAAATGGAAATAGGGTCTTTGCAGAGGACCAAATGAAGATGAGGTCATGAAGGCGGGTCCTAATCCAGTATGACTATATCCTTGTTTAAAGGGGGACATATGGACACGGAGACAGACATATGCAGAGGGAAGATGATATAAAGCACAGGGAGAGTGCCATCTACAAGTCAAGGCATGCCTGACATGACCAGAGACTCAGAGGGAGGTCTGAAAGAGCTGCTCCCACAGAGCCCTCGGAAGGAACCGGCCCTGCTAATGCTTTGATTTTGGCTTCAGCCTCCAGAACCATGAAACAGCACAGTTCTGTTGTTGAGGCACCCAATTGGTGGTTCTTTGCTACGGCAGCCCCGGGAAACCAATACAAGGCAAGGACCTCACATCGCTGTTCCCTCCTTCTCTACCGACCCCTTCACCTGGCTAACTCCTCCCCAGCCTGGATGTCACCTCCTCCAGTGAAGTCCTCTGTCACGCACCACATGGGTCTCATGTTGTACCGTACACTCCCTTGTGTAATTCCTGGGGACGTCCTGCCTCCCCATCTGGACGGTGAGGTCCTTAAGGACACAGCACTCAGTAAACACCTGCTCCCACCCAGTGTGTGGAGCTGGGCCTCCTACGGGAATCAAGGAAGAGGCTGATTGTGAATGTGCTTTGCAAGCCAGAAAGCTCTGGGCACACAGACTGGATTTGATTATTTGTGTCCTAACCAAGACTGGATTGGGTAGGCAACAATCCTCACTGTGGCACTTCTGCAAGACACTGCATATTAGAGTTGTCTCTGTGTGTTTTCTTGGCAGACAGAAAAAAAAATTTGCATTTGGGCCCTGAGATGTTTATATTTGGAGCTGCACTGCTTGTGTTTCCAGCCTTTCTCCCCTCTACTTTGGAATCCAGCCGGAGAGCCCCAAAGGGGGCTCAGGAGAAGTAAGCTGTTAGCATGGAAGGCGCTGGAACCATTCGAGGGTGAGGAAAGCAGGAGCCAACAGGAGGAACAGCCTCGCCTGGCCCCAGGGAATGTCCAGAAGGCCTCTCCATCTGGCTGTCCATTTAGAAACCTGACCTCTTTGCAAGTAATAAGCATCCAGGGCCCATTAAAATGCAAGGCACCTGCTGGGTATCTGAGGAGGAATCTGCTAGTCAGAAATGAACAGCTTTGGGGGCAATTGTGGGCTCCATCTTCAGGTAGCAGGAGTGGGTACCACAGCAACCAACCGTCACCTCCCTTCAGACTCCAGCTTACGGCCACATGGCTCATCAGAGTGGTCATTTCCCCTCAGTCTTCTCTCTGCAAATGAGGGCAGTCCTCTCTGCTGTGCTCCCCCCACAGGCTCGTTGGTTGGGGGGATGAATGAAAACCTGGGTCTGAGTGGGCTCTGAAAACCGAAAAGCACTTTGTGGGTATAAGAGACTGTCATTTCTGTTTCAAGACAACTTTCACAGCTGTATTTATGCCTACCCGAGGAGCCCCAGGGTTTTCATCGCTAAGTCCCTTTGAACTCTGATACCCTACAGTTCCTGGTTCTAAGTTCCAACTAAGGAATATGGGCAGTAAAAGGAGCATCATTCACAGTTAGGAAGGTGAGGAAAAGGCATGGAAATTAGCAGTTACTGAGCTTTAATTAAACATTTACTGCATGCCACACAGTGTGCTGGAGGCTTTCATATATCTGTTCCTTTAGCAAGCACACCAGCCATGGAGGAAGAAACCAAGGTTTTTTTCTACAGAAGAAACCAAGGTTCAGAGAGGTTAAGTAACTTCCCCAAAGTCACACAGCTAGAAAGTTATAGACAGGGACTGGTGTTCTCTGATGGCCTAACAAAGGCATCTATCTAGATTCTCTCCATCTCTCTTGGTTTTCACTCTTCTTCTAGGTGTCCTTTAGAATTTTCTGTTTCGTTTGGACTCTTCTTTTGGTTCCCCATTGTCCCTTACTCTTGGGTCATAGCCCACCCAGCTCTCCTGCCAGGCCCCGACTCCTGCTTCATAATCTGCTCTCTGGAAGGAGGAAAACCCTGGTTCATAGCATTTGCCAATTCCTATGGTGTAAATAACCCCAAATGAACCACTTCATGCTGTAAACACGGCTCGCAATATTCCCACCAGTGTGAGCCAGCTGTGAGCCAGCCCCAGCGCGGTACTGCTGGTATTTTTAAGATGCGGCTTCTAAGACTTGTTGATCGTTAAAGGAGGGGAGGCAAGGGAAAGACAAATCCAGGAAGACCGACAATCTGCCAGGTGCCTGGTGGTGCCATTGATGGAGATGGAAAGACTGAGGAGACTGTCAGTTTGGGAAGGGGCTCAGAATCATGACTGCCACTCCACTTTTATCCTCCTGGCTTCGCGGGGGAAAGTAGCATCACCACGTCTTTGCTCTGGGGTTTGGGAATAGGGGAACATTTTCTACACTCCGCATTCACTACTCAATCCTGGGGCCGCTCTATGATGTCCCTGAAATGAGACTCTTCTTTTTGTCTCTGTGTTAGTCAGGCTAATGCTAGCTGCTGTAACAAATCACTCCCCATCTCCGTGATGAAACCCAACTGAAGTTCATGCTTCTGTCATGTAAGGTGCCACCAGCAGTGTGTGGGAGGCCGGAACGGAGGTGGGAGCTCTGTTCACACGGCCGGTCAGGGATCCAGGCTGGTAGAGACCCTACCATCCCCAACACATAGCTTCTGAAGTTGGTCTAGGGATGAACTCCCCTGGCAGGGAGAGAGAGAAAGAGGAGAAGGCACGCCCACTTTGTAACCACTTCTACCAAGAGGTGGCACCTTTATTTCCACATACTCATTGCTAAGAACTGGTCAGCATAGCCTCGTCTATTGTGGGAGAGGTGCCGTTCTTGGCTGGGCAACCAGTTCTCCGCCACAGCTTCACAATTTGGAAGGGGGCACAAATCCTTGGTGGACACCCATTCAGCTCTGTCTCAGCCCCCATCCCAGGTCGGCCTTGAGCAAGTTACTTAACTACTACTCTAAGTCTCTGTTTCCTCGATCCTAGAGTTTCTCTCATAGGGCTCCTGTACGGCAGAAAGGCAGTGCTTGCCAAGCACGTGGCCTGCCTTCTGCCGCATTCAATACATTTGAACTCGGAGGAATATTTATGATCACTCTGTTCACCCCTAGTATTTTCCAGACAAGCCTATATCACATCCATGGATGCCCCCCCACCCCAAGCTTTCATCTGCAATCCACAGAAAAGGAAGCCAGATAATAAAAGCACTGGGAGAGAACTCTGCCCCTCGGAGGTGCCCCGTGGTGCACAGAGAGCCATAGTCCTGATCTAACATAACACGGTGGGTCCTTTGGCAAAGTTACTGGAATCCCCTAAGGCCCCCTTCCCTTCTTTGTAGAGGGAGGAGAACAAGAAATATCCAAGTTCACTGGGAGGATGAGCAAGACATCCTATATACACAAGAGCTTCACACTCCGTGACCCCTTACCTGTGAGTGTCTGACTTCTTACCAGCATCAGAAGACACACCGGAGGTTGCTTAGGAGGCAGGGAGATGAGACATGTCGCCGCACGGACCTCTCCCCAACAGATGTGGCTCATTTTAAAAATGATCCGTTTGGAAACAGGACGTACCACTGTTGCCTCATGAGCAGAGGGTTCTCATCGGCAAGAAGTCAGAGCTGGTCATTTTCCAAGACGTCTCCCTCTCCTTTTGATTCTGCACGCTCAAGGTTGTCTGGGGTCCCAAGCAATCAAAAATGATTTGTGTCAAAGAGGGTATTACAAGAATCATTTGTCACTTCTGGTTCGTGTTTGAATTTGAAGAATGATGCTGGAGAGATGTGAAGGCGGGATGCAAAGCGTCATTATGATGAGTGGCAAAACCGTTACGTTCACCTTCTCAGGAACTAGCTCTGGGGTTTCAACACAGTGGCACGGATCGGGAAAGTATTAATAATGAGAATACCTTGTGTTTGCGTGACAATCTTTTCTTTTAAAAAAAAAGATTTATGATAGCACAGAGCGCATAGAATGACCTATGGAGAGCATCTGACTTAGCCTCGCCTTTTAGAGAGAGGGGCATTTTGTGTACTCAGAGCCGCAAAGCTAACTTTCCTGTTGATTGGACAGGGCCTTCGTCTTGCAAAAGCTGGCACACAGGGTCAGAATAGTGACCCAGGGGTTTATGCCCCAGGTTCTAGGCCCAGCTCAGTCTCCAACTGGCTGTGTGACTTCAGGCAAGACACTCCCCTTCACAGCATCTCTGTCTGCCCCTCTACAAGGGAAGATTGATGATTGCCCAGGGTCCTACAGCCCTGACACTCTGTGACTCTGTGCAACTCATGGGACAGGCTTTTTACTCTGATTTGGCAGATGAGAAAACTGGAATCCAGGAACCCAGAAAAGCTTCTCGGAAGTGGACTTTGATCTGAATCTTGTAGCTTTTCCTTCATAGACAGAGAAGGGAGAAGGACATCCCAAGCAGAGAGAATGGCATGGCCAAAAAGCAAAGAGAAAAGAGCAGGGCACTGTCAGGGAAGCTTGTATACTTGAACGTGGCTATGTTTTAGGGTGTAAGGAAAAAGACAAAGAAAGAGAGTACTGAAAGGCAGTTTAGAATCAGATCATGGAGAACCTTGAATGTCAAGTTCAAGGACAAAGTATCTCTAAGCCAGTGTTTCTCAACCAGGAGTGATCTTGCCTCCCAGGGGACGTCTGGCAATCTTTGCACACAGTTTTGGTTGTCACCGCTGACGGAGATGTTGCTAACCCTCTCCAATGCGCAGGACATCTCCAAAACACGAAGAGCTGTCCAGCCCCAAATGTCACCAGCGCCAATGCTGAGAAATTCTGCCCTGGGCAGACAGGCCCTCTGCTGACCACTATGGAGGCTGCATTGTAGGGGGGCGGGCAGGGGGCTGCTGCAGCCATCCAGAGAAAAGGTGATGAGGGTCTGAGCTGAGACAGGGTGGAGGGGACCGATGCACAAGAGATGGAATTGGCAGAATATGGGTTCCCCCTCTCCTGTACCGACACCTCAGGCTACAAGTCACTCATCTTCTTCCCTTCCCTCTCCTGTTCCCTCTGCCGTCCCAAGAGCCAGAGGTGAAGGGAGACTCGGGGCTGGATCTCACTGCCCACATCTTTCACTGACCCTTCACTCACTTTGTTCAGACTTGGTCCTGGAGGGACAGGGAACGTCAGGAGCTGGCACATGAGGGCATTCACAGCCCTTCCTGTGATTTGGATTTTATAATGATTTGTGTCATTATTCATTGACTGCCATTTTCTGGCACAAGATTGAGAGTTCTGTGAGCAGGGACCATGTGAATCATTTCCTTTGCTGCATTGCCAGGGTCTAGCACAGTAGCTAACACACAGTAGATACTTTTAAAAATGTGCTGAATGCATGACTGAGTGTCCCTTGCCTCATGGATTAGACTTGCTGGGGAAGTGTGGATGGCCCATCTTGGTGAACTTGACCTCACCCCCACACACTGAATGGAAGGATAGGCTGGGTGTGGCTCTGGCTTCCCTCACATCATTTCAGCAAGAAGGGAACAGGGGGGAAACGGCAGACAGATAAAATAGGACTCAACAGAGCCCTGTATGATCCCTCAACCCTTCTAATCATACCCTTCTTGGGCATCCCTTCCACAGCGATACCCTTGTCCCCTCCAGGTAGCCCATGGACACAGAGAGTGGGGCTGAGAAGAGGGTAAAGGGCTGGTCATCCTGTGTGACTGGGCCCATTGGTGGGGCAGGCAGGGAAATGCCTCACCATGACTAGTGCCCTACTCTTAGCAACTTGAGAAAGGCTTGGTAGAAAGGTTGTGACGCCCAGGTCACAGAAAAAGAAAATGAGCTTGGGGGGAAAGCAGAGGATGGAGGAAAGAAGGACCCCCCTCTGTGGCCGCACGACCAGCGACGGCCATGTGGCCAGAGCAGTGGTGTGCGCGCATATCCGTGTGCTCCCAAAGGAGCAAAGGGAGGTCTTTGATGTTGGCTTCCCTGCAGTCTGCTCAGTTCTGAGCAGCAGCTCCAGGGACACACCAGCCCCAGAGCTCAAAGAATCAGGCCAACCTAATTCCCAGAGACCTGGCAGCCATCTGGCCCTAACCCCAGATGGCGAGAGCTGACCTCTACACGGTCAAACGTCGCTCTAGAGGCAAGGAGAGGAGCGGGACCCACGTGTTTGATGTCCCAGCTCTCTTTCTGCTCAAGATGTGGGGTTGGCACGGAGAAGGCAGCTCGGATCTGCTGTGCCCCCACCCGCCGTCCCCTGCCCGGCTTTATGGAACCCAGTGCTACCCGAAACAAAGCCTCCTCCTTCTCGGTGACACCTGGTCCTGCCAGATGTCCTCTCACCGTGTCCTAGGCTGTTCTGGAATGTTTGTCCTAAAGGGCCAGGAGACCCTGCAGCAAACTCCTTTTACCGATTAAGGCATGATACGGACAGTAGGTGTTTCAAACCCTGTCTTGCTGTGTGATTTGGGGCTATGACTTAGCCTCTTTAAGCCTCTGTTTTTCCACAGGTAAAAATTGGAGGACAGTCCTTGATTCTGAGACTTCTCATCTAATTAAATAATATCAAATGGAACAGGACAGAAAAGCACTTGGTGTACCAAACACAGAGTAGGGACTCAGAAAAACTTTATTGAATGCGTGAATGCATAATTTAACAAAAATGAGTGGCTTCCAGAGACATCTAAGAGCCACTTTCTAAAACACCTTGCTACCTGCTAGGTTGGTCCTGGTGTCCTGGAAGCTGGCCCTTCTCTGGCTCCCTAGGGAGGACCGTGAGCTTTCTCTCAAGTTTTTAGCTACAATCCTCTCTCCCCTGGCCCTGGTAGCAGCACAGTCTTCCAGAGAAAAGCACTTGGTGGGAGCCCAGAGGCCGCAGGCTCCCGTCTGAGCCTCTGCCCTGAGCAAATGTGACCCGTAGACTTGTCTCTGTTCACGCCAATTAAGTGGTGTCATTAAAAGGCCTGGCACTGTCTGTGTGTAGCTCCAGAGTGACCACATTAGGAGGGCATCACTGCCATCTGCCAAGCCTCCCCCTCACAGGCCACGGGGTCTGACAGCAGAAGGGGACTGACCTTCATTTTTTTTTTTTTTTTTTTTTTTTTTTACATCCAGAGCATGCTAGGAATGAAGGAAGTCCAAAAATGATTTCAACGTTGGTTATATTTTTCTAGACGCTCCCAGGCTAATTAGGCCTGCAAAGCACTTAGTTTTGTGCAAGACACCAGAGCCAACACACAAAATACTCATGATATGTGACAGATTTGTTAGTTGCCTCTCGCTCATGGGCGCCAAAAGGATCGATCCCCTTCCTCTTTCTTCAGAGTCAGGTTCTTTCCAAGGGCCAAGAAATTGTATGTCAGGGACTCAGAAACCCCAGGCACATGGACCGCCTGGCCCCTTTCCTCACCAGCCAAAGACCCCGCTATGGCCTTCACATTTATTGAATACATATTTCCTGGAGCTGCTTTGTAGTAGGCCGGGGGGGGGGGGGGATGAGCCGAATAAGACCCACTAGATACGTACGATCCAGGGGGGTAGAGAGACTTATAAAAATAGCTGATTAAAATACAGCACTCCTAGAGGCAGAAGAGAGGGATGAGTAAAGAGCCAAAGGAATGCAAAGGCTCCCTCTATCTATCTGCCTGGGGAATCGTTGAGGAAATAGTAATAGCTGCCATTTATTAAGCACCTGCTGTATGCAGGCAGCCTTCCAAATACCTTGCATGACTGATTTCATTTAATCCTCATTGAGAGGGGAGAGGACCCGGCAGCTACCGAGCAGTTGCTGTGTGCTGGGCACTGTCAGCGTTCTGCAGAATGACCCCCTCTCCTCCCGACAGCCCCGCCACAGAGGTATCCTTGCTCCCACTTCAGATTCCACTTCCGTAGGTCTGGGGTGGGGTCGGAGAGTCTAACAAGCCCCCAGGGGTTAGCGATGAGTGTTGCCGCTCTTCGGGGCACACTAGAAGAAGAAGGGGGTCCACAGCACCTTTGGGACCAGGGTCTCAGCCCTCCACGCACCACAGAATCACCCAGGAAGCTTTTAAAATGCATCAGTGTTTGGGTCTTTCGGCTTCACGATCTGACTGTGCTTGGGTGGGGTTCAAGAATGTATTAAAAGCTCCCCAGAGCAGTGAGGGTTGAAAACGACTGTTCTACTTTTTACCGTTTTCTGTCTTTTTTTTTTTTTTAAGATTTTGTTTATTTATATGAGAGAGAGAGCAAGCATGAGCAGGGGAGAGGCAGAGGGAAAGGGAGAGGGAGCAGACTCCCCGCTGAGTGCGGAGCCAGATGTGGGAATCGATCTTCAGAGCCTTGAGACCATGACCTGAGCCGAAGTCAGATGCTTAACCGACTGAGCCACCCAGGCGCCCCTTACCATCTTCTTTAAACTCAATCTTGAAACTTCAGCCCAATTCCCATTTGCCCCTCCATGTTCCCTCCCCTATTGGGGAGCCTCCTCCCCTCCCCCCGCCCCGCCCCCAGGCCAGTTCGACTCAACCAACTCAACCGTACAGCCTGGATGTTCTGGCCAGAACCTCTCTCAATTCTCTTTTCTTCCCGGGGTGTCTCCCAGGCTGTGGAGGCTTCCCACAGCACTGCCCCCTCCCTCAGTCTCCAATATGTTAATCTCATTGATTTGGAGCCTGCCTCGTCCTTTCTCCCCCATCCCGGAGCAGCGGGAGGAAGATACTTCCCCAGGGCGATCGATCCCCAAGGAGCTACAAGGTAGCACTTTCTTCCTTAATTAAGACTTTCATGACCAGCCACTGGTATGGGACCAAATTAATCAGCTTTCTGAAAGCAAAGCGGGGAGGCAGAAATGAAAGGGGAGATTCAGCCGCACTTGCTCATGGTGTCAGAGGCCGCAGCTTGGCCCGACGTGGGTGGGAGCGAGGCCTGGAGAAGGGCAGGCAGCCCTGTCTTCTCTGCCTTTTTTTCCTTTGGTTTTTTTGTTTGTTTGTTTGTTTTGAGTCAGATGCAGATGACACATTGAAAAGGCAATCTTTATCCAAACATTACTGTCCCCACCCCCTTGGCCAGTCCTCCTTACGCTCACCATTATCTGTCATCAGAGACAAGACAACAGAAGATAATAGGAGTTTCCAATTCATGCTTTTTCTTCCTTCTATTCTCTGGGGAAATTATGTCGAACACCTTTTTTATTGACTTATTTATAAGTGTAGAAAATGAATTCCTTAAAGCTTTGTGTTGGAGCAGCCCCGATGTTATCAGGGTCACGGATGCTCCCTCTTGGGCGCCTCTGTGGCTGGAGGGAAGATTCCAGCGTCACGGTGAGGTGTTAATTAAATAAATTGGCCTCCCTTCCCCATGGGACACCCAGGTGGTGGTCCAAAGCTTTGCCAGGATTTGAAACGGAAATGACACAAGCCCTATGGGCTGCTCCCTGACTCCCCCATCCTGGAGAATCATGGTGAGAAATGACAGCCATGTGGGGTCAGCCAGGCCTGGGTCCCGATTGCGTCCCCACCCCCAACCCTGCCATCTCCCTCCCAGTGGTGGAACCATAAGGACACTCATTGCTCTGCCATTTTCTCCCCTTGGGCGCTTGGGGACATTAACTTCACTGTTTGAATGTTGGCTTCTTGGTCTGTGGAGGATAAGACCACTTCCCTCCTGGAGTCCCGAGATAGGATGTGAAATACACACCCGGCGCACAGTAGGGCCTCTGGCACTGTTGGTTGTCCTTCTTTCCATTCTTGTAGAAAACATCAAAGCTGGAAGTGCCCTCAGAGATCACCTAGTCCAGTTCTTTCTTCTGGCCTTTGGGAGTCTAAGACCTGGGGAGGGACCGTGATTTACCAGCAAAGGAGGGTCAGAACCAGCTCCCTGACTCTGCATCTGGTTCTTTCCCCCTCCCCGCAGAGCCTCCCTTTGCCCTGATCGACAGGTACACGTCATTCTACAGACCGTCCCTGAGGTCAGTGTGCAAATCCAAGTCCAGCACCTGTAGATATCAGGCACGCAGGACAGGGCATTCTTTAAAGAGGTATTCCTGATAAAGGCTGTCATGGGCAGGACCTCCTCGCTCAAGTGTGTTCTTTTTGTTTGGTGTTGCAAATGAGATTTTCATGAAGTGGGACGTCCAACAGCCCACTCCTGGTCCGTTCTCATCCACTCGAACACCTCTGCTCCCTGGCCCTGGCTCCCAGCCCAGAGTTTATCGGGTTTCTAGTTCTGTAACTGACCCAGAGCCAGAATCACTTTAGTTCTGGCTCCTTCTGAGAGTCTATCCTGGAGCTTATAGGCTCTAGCAGTTTCTTGGCCCTCGGATGGGCTCAGGGCCCTGAATCTGGCCTTCCTCGAAGATGCAGGTGAGAAACTCTCTTTTCTTGGATCCGCGCACCAGACAGCCCACCCCACTGCCCATCACCCCCTCCCTGGCACACACACACATCTGCTGAAGAACAGATTCCTCCTTTCTTCTTACACAAGGGCCCACCTGCATTCTCCATGGATGAAACCCCAGGGGGAGGCAGGAAAGAGGCCGCCTAGGCCTCACGCACAACACCCTGAGCCAGGCTGAAAGAGTAAGTGACAAATTGTCTAGCTGGAAGATGGAGATAATCTGTCTCAATTATGCACGAGTTCAACAAATTAGGACCCAGCATGAGAAACCTGCCTGTGTTTGATTAGGGAACAGATGCATCCACCATGAGGGATTCACACAAAAGCTTCCGGCATGGACATCAGAACTGACCTTCCCAGCAGACACGGCCACAGAACTGACCACAGCGGGGAGGCGGGGATTTATGGCGATGGGCAGGGGGGTGGGCATGCCTGGGTCATTCCAAGATGCTGTGCTAACGGGACCTCCCAGCCATACCTCCGATCCTGACCCATTTACTGCTCCTGTGGGGCCCTCACACAACCAGGACAGACCTGGCCCTGAGCAGAGGACAGCCTGGCCCCATTTTCCGTTGAGTGCCTACCCTGCGTCTGGCATAGGATCAGTCTAGAATGTGCCAGAGAAACAAATGGAGAGAAAACCCCAGAGAAGAAGCGGTGGAGCCCAAACGAGTTGGAGCCCACCCAGGGGATGCCAAGGTGGGTGACTCAAAGTGAGAAGAACGAAGGGGATGGAAGAAGGAGAGTGGCCCCGGGGTGGTTGCCGAGGACAGTCCTCTCTGCAGAGGGGAGACTGGTGAAGTTTGCAGGGGATGAGGGGACAGTGGCAGGACAGGCCAGCAAGCAGGTGAGCCAGCAGCTAAGTGACAAGGTGTGAGCTACACGTGACTGCTCCTTCACCTCTGCCCCCCATCTGTCCCACGAGAATCACTCTCGAGGCCACCTGGACCAGCAGCTTGCAGGGCGGGGGCGCTGGGCAGTGCAGCTCAGCCAGCCGCCACACACCCTCTTTATCTGCACACAGCCAAGGGCAGCCCTAAGTATGACTGGAGATGAGAAGACGCCCAAGTAGAGGGAAGGGCAAGAGGAAGGGCACGGGGGCAGCAATGACACAGGCTTGGGGTGCGGGAGAGCAGAAGAGGCCCGGGTCACTGCTGTCATCTCAGTGAGGCTGGTTTGGAGGGGGCCTGTGCGCCTTCCCTGTGCCCTGGAACCGAGTTTCGAAAGGAGATGCTAGACTCCCCACGCACTGTCTATGGTCTCAGCCAGATTCGCTTCTGGCCAAGGTGAAAACGGGACAGGCCACTGAGTGGATAGAAGCAGAGGCAAGTAAGAGATCAGTAAGAAAGTAAGAGGCAGGAAGAGATCACTAGTCTTGTTTTACATAAATTCACATTTCTTTTTTTTTAAGATTTTATTTATTTATTCATGAGAGACAGAGAGAGAGAGAGGCAGAGGCACAGGGAGAAATAGGCTCCCCTCTGAGCAGGGAGCCCAATGAGGGGCTGGATCCCAGGACGCTGGGATCATGACCTGAGCCGAAGACAGACACTTAAGCTACTGAGCCACACAGGTGCCCCTTAAATTCACATTTCTATCACACCTGCGGGAAGAATGCGTTCTCTCATCCTGAACCAAGCAGATCGTCTTCACTCCTGTCCACCCTTCTTTGGCTTTCTGAACTTGGGCAAGTCGCGCCATCTCCCTGGGCCTCCATTTCGTCATCTGTGCAATGGGAATGGTAATCCTCACGCAGGTGTGCTGGGAGGGCAAGAAGGAGGACCCTATCTAAAGTACCTGTGGAATGGTGCCCAACAACGTCTGTTCCAGGGCATTCCTAAGGATAGAGCTCTTGGAGGAAGGTACTAGCCAGAACTAGACAGAAGCGCAGGGGCTGAGCCGAGGGCAGGAAGAGAAACCCCTAAGCCCAGCCTGATGGCTCCGAGCCCACTGAGGCACTGTGGGTGAGCTCAGCAGTGGCCCTGTGGTATGAAGTTTGAGGCTGATCCATGCGAGGATTTGGGTGAGAGAGATGAGAAGGCTCAGGCATCACTGAACAGTTGATTTAGGGAAAGAAGGATTAAGAAAAACCCCAGAGACGGCACCAGTCGGTGGCAATCCCATAGAGACAGAATTCACAGCATCACGGTAGGAACTGGGTCACCATCAGACTGCATGGTAGTGAGCTCCCCATCCCTGGAGGCATGCCAGCACCAACCAGAGGACTGCTTGGCAGAGTTACCACAGAGGGGCACGGGCACAGACCTGGATGGCTCCGGGAGTGTTTATAACAAGGGGGAAGTGTAATGTCACGATTAAGTGCTCCGTTGGGAAGGGACGCCTGCTGGGAGCCATGCCCTGTTGCCAGGGTTGTATACACATCCTGCTACTTTCCACCTCTGAATAACCCTCCGCAGGAAGTTTTACTTCCCCACTTCAGAAATCAAGAAACAAAGGTTCAGGGAGGCCTGGTACTTGCCCCAAATCGCAGATGCTGGAAGTCCAGACCTACAGTTTGACTCACAGCGAGCCTCCGTACTCCACTTTTCCCTTAAGAGAGAAAGGACCTGCAAAGAGAAGGGCCAGGCCCAGCTCGGAGGATGGGGGGTCCTGACACTTCCTGTCCCCCCACTTGCTGTGTAGATCCCTTCTTCTCTCTGAGACCCGGTTTGGACTTTGGTGTCTACACTAAAGCTGGCCCTCCAGTGTGTCTGCTCTTGCTGGGGTTCACAACACCTCCAGGAAAAATAACCCTTGGCTTTGTGTAACGCTCCCTGATTTCCAGAGCACAGCGCTCCAGCCTGCAGTCTCGTGGGGCAGACGGGATTCCTATTTCACAGATGAAAAAACCTGAGGATCTTTGTGAAAGAAATGAGCCACTCCAGACTCCTATGGCAGGAGCTTCTCGCTTCCACCCAAGGCAATTCTGAGAGACGGGAATGATTGTTCCCATTTTCCAGATGAGGAAACAGGGGTTTGGGATGGGTCAGTATGTTGTTCGAAGTCAACGAACTAGTAAAGTTTGGAGCTATGGCCAAACTGGTGTCTCTTCAAAGACACAGTAGGGACCCCTGCCGATGGGCCTCGCCCCCCAGGGAGAACGGATGGGCCTCCACCCTCCAGTCACTCCTTTGGGGTGAGACCCAGTTTCTGTAAATGTCACTCTTCAGGACAGGCAGGAAATAATCCATTTACCCTTTAAGAGTGAGCAGCATATTAGGAGGACCCAGAATGCGGGAGAACAAGGGAAATGGACTGGAGCTTTCAGGGCCCGGAGGAGAGGCCCTGAGAGGGGGTCCTGAGAGAGTGCAGGGTGCCTGGCCGGGACCGCAGTGACAGGAAGGAGCAAGGGGACAATGAGACAGGTGGTGCAGGGCACAGCTTTGCCATCACTGACCCTGCTTAAAAGGGTGCTCACCTGTACTAGCCGCCAGGCCCCGGCCCAGCCAGTGGGCTTCACTCAGAGGCCCGTCCGTTCCTTTCCCCTTCCCTCGGGCCGGGCCTCAGCCGCCCAGCAGAGGGCCCCCTAGCCCTAGCCTGAAAGTACAGCCCGCGATGCCCCAGGCATCACTCTGGGCAGAGAGCCAGCTCACCAGAGAAGGGGCCTGCCTGCTGGGCCCACCCAGAGCAGTGGCCGGGGTACTTCCCGGCCAGGCATCTTCAGAGGCCGCACAGCAGGGGTCTGAGGAGCTGGGATGAGACTCAGGTTTCGTAAGGCATAGCAAGGAGGTGAAGGCACTGGGGGCAGGAAAGCGGGGGTCCAGTCCCAGGGGTGCCGTCAGCAAGTCCTGTGACGGGAGGCCTTCCTTCCCCTCCCAGACTCAAGTGTCTCACCTGTGCTGTGAGATATTATGCTAGAATATTCGCAAAGACCCCATCCATCTCTGACAGTCCAGTCCAGCAACCTCACCCATCTCTGCCACCCTCTTAGCAGGCTCTCAGGGCGTCCCGTCCTCGTGGGTACCCCATGCATCCACTTGGAGGGGCTGACTCACTGGTTGCTTGGTTCCTGCGGTCTCCAGGATGCCAGAGGTCAAGTGGGGCCTTTGTCCCCTTAGCTACAGTAGAACTAGGCCTTCCTGCCCCTGCAGTCACCATGGCTACTGCACCACTTGTGTCCCCAGGGACCAACTCGGTGATGAGTACCGGCAGTGGAGCTGCTCTGGAATGGCAAGACTCATTAGCCTGAGTGGCCTTCCTTACCTCCCACCTCCTGCAGGGCGCAAGGATTCATTCAATTCTGCCTAATTTTTATCCTTAAAAAAGTATATATTTCTTAGCAGACTTTGATGTTGGGCCTTCCCCAAGCCCCAGAAGACTTTATTCTCTACTTCCCACCCAGAAGACAATGTCATAGGTACTCAGCCAGGCCCGGGTCCCCAGACTCAGTGGGCCACTTAGCCGTGAGACCATGTTGACCTTACGAAGACACAGGTCCCTCATCTGTGCAATGCCTGCCTGCTTGGTGGTGCGTGACCCACAGGGAGCCTGTCACGGCGATCTGCCTTTATGATACTATTATTTATTATTGCTGTTATTCACACTCCGGGCTGACACAGCCAGTGTGACAACTCAGCACCTTCTCTCTGCCTCTCTGCTACTTCTAGGTAAAGTTTCGGCTTTTTGGAAGTAGCCCACCATCATTCCAGCACCCACCCGCCCGAAAGCATGGAGCAAGAACCCTCCACCCTCTTGGTCCTGGGGCCTGAACACGAATTCTCAAAGATCCCTTGTAATTTCTTCCTGGGAAAGGGGCTTGGAAGGGGCAGCCTCCTGGAAACAGAACTTCCTGCTGTCTCAGAATTCGGAAATAGGAATGCAAATGAGGCCCAAAGGCACACTTACGTGGCACAGACAAAGCCCAAGCTTCAGGGCCCTTCGCTTGCTCCCATAACTTACAGGGCCCCCGTCCGTCCGTCCATCCACCCGTGCAGGAGGGGATTAACCCGAATGTGGACTCATTGCTTCTCTCTAGTGGCCAAGGACCAAACTGTCTTTCGAGGAGGACTGTGCGCTGAACACAGCTGGGCGCCCTTATTAACACAACTGCCCGGGGAACCCCCAAATCACTGGAGGTGTCACTTCCTGAGAAATGCTAGAGCGTGGCGTATCTAAGATACAGTAACAGAGGAGAGTACTTGCTCCTGGTCCACACACCAGGGCGAACCCAGGACCGATTTTGATGCCTCCTACTCTCCCTGTCACTCTGCGCGGTTTCTCTGACCATTCTTTTCTGCTCGGGCTGTGTTCTTTTATGTAGAACAGCTATACTCATAAGCATGACGTGATCGCCCTGTGGCTAAAACGCCTTTATTAATGACCTTCCCCAAGATCTAACAACCGAGAAAGCCCCCAGGAGAGGCCATAAGAAGCCAGATTTCCCATTGCAAAGATGCTCTCTGCAGTCAAGCTTATAATCAGCACTTGGGTGGTAACAATCTCGACGAGTAACAATAATTAACACATGAATGTTGAACACCATGTGTTTCTCTGATTTCTGGGCCGCACGGAACGGTAATGAAGATTGTTTTCTCTCTGAAGCATAAAAATGTTCTCGAGTCACCTGGTGTGCTCACAGATGTGCTGATTAATTGTGGCCTAGAATGTCACAATGACCAAGACCCAGGCTTTGCTCTGGGGCGACTGAAGTCGCTTGCACCTGGGTTGCCACGATCCGGCTCAGTGGCCTGAGGTGAGGTCAGGTTTGACAGATGGCCTAACAGGGCCTGTGCGTGGAGACCCAATTAGGCAAGATCCCTGGCCGAGCTATTAGACCCTGGTCTCCCCTCTTCTTAAGGAAAGTGCTAACTCTAGGCCTTTCTTAGCCAAATAGTGATGGAGCTGCCCACCCTCCCTTGCGATGCAGCATTTCCTCAGGAGTGAGCCTGAGACCCCCTGGTGTGCTCATTGACATGGAAATTCCTGGACTCCACTCAGACATTTGGATCCAGGCCATAGAAAGTGGCCTGGAAATCTGTATTTTAATAAGCATCACAGGTGGTTGGGGTGCGGGCGTCTGCAGGGCTCACACCATCAAAGCTCCTCAAGTGTCAAAGCCGAAGGAAAAGCTGTGTCGGTGCTGGGGGTCTGCATCTATGCTTCGGGGGATATGCACTGGCAGAAGAGGGAGAGGGAAGGGGCTCTTCCAGTGTCCCCCCTTACTTCTCCCAGAGCGATTGCGCTTCCATTTATTCATCAGAGAACCAAGAGCAAGGCCCTGGGGCTTCCCCACATGAGTCCAAGCCACTTACAAGCTGTGTGACCTCGGGCGGGTTATTCCACCTCTCTGGACTTCAGCTTCCCCCTCTGTAGAAATGAGATGATGACAAGGCCCTTGGGGGCCTCCATCAGTGAGGCATCTGCCTTCAGCCTAGGGTCCTGGGATCGAGCCCTACATCAGGCTCCCCACTCAGCGGGGAGCCCACTTCTCCCTCTCCCTCTGCACCTCCCCGCCACTCGTGCTCTCTGTCTCTCTCTCTCAAGTAAATAGTCTTTTAAAGAAAGGAATGACGATAAAAAAATAATAATAACCAATTCACAGGGCCACGGTGGGGATTAAGTGAGTTAATGTGTACAGAGCGTTTAAGAACCACGTTAAGAATACACTAAGCATGAGTGCATGGTAGCTGTTATGGAGTTATCTGTTTCATAGTGTAATTAGGTAACAATACTGTATTCACCTCCTTGGTAATGAGTTTAGTTTGGAAAATGTATGTACTACTTTAAAAAAAAAGTCTAAATAATATATCAGTCCAATTTACTCATTTTATAGATGGGGAAACTGAGGCCCCAGGAAAAGAACAACTACTGAAGGACACTTAGTAGGTGAAAAGCAGAAATGGAACAGACCCAGGTTGGACTGTGAGCTTTGCATTCATTCCCCCCCTCCCCCTCCCCCAGCACACCTGCTTCCTTCCTGGCTGTGGGCAGGGGCCGGGGTGGGGGGCGGAGATCAGCTCTGGCTGCTCTTATGGTTAGCCTTGACTTCTGTCCCACCATCTGTTAAGGGCAGCTCAGAAGCGGGAGGCCTCCACCAACCCACCCTCTTCCTTTTCAGAGCCCATGTGGGTAGCGTCCCTGTCTCTCCTTCACTCTTGTGCCTATTGTCTTCATACGGTGTGGCCATGAATAAGTTCTCACTCTGGAGACATTTGAAACTTCTGGTTTCCTCCTGGGTCTCAGTTTGCAAGTTTACAACTACGGAAAGTTCAGGTGTTCTGAAGGGGCTTGGGACTGATGGCCAGGGGAGCATTATTTTGTTAGCTCTTCTCCAAAAAGATCCAGAAGAGGCCAGGGCGCTCATTCCCGTCTCGCACCATCCTCACACTCAGGCGTCAGTATATGCTTGTAGTCCAAGAAGACGATGGTAAAAGGCTGGGACGGGCACAGGGTACCCTCTTTGGAATCTCAGACCGGCTTTCTGCATGACAGCTGGGGTGGTCGTCCTCGAAAATGACTCTTGGGACCCCCACCTCTTTGTGCACTTCTACCCACACGGCACCGGGGTTATTCTGGGCAGCCTATGGGGGAAGCAATGGTATGAATTTAAAAGACTGGCTTCTAGCCTGATTTGTCTCCCACTTGCTTGTGTCCTTTGCCTCATGGATCAGTTGCTGTCAGGAAGACCGCGTCGCGAGCAGCCTAATGGAGAGGCGGTAGCTTCCTACCAACAGCCATATGAGACGCATGAAGTGGAGTCTCCAGCCCCACTCAGTCAAGTCTTCTCAAACCGCAGCGCCAGCTCAGGTCCTGGCTGCAGCCTCACAGAAGACCCCGAGCAAGAACCACCCAGCTAAGGGGCTCCCAATTCCTGACCTGCAGAGACCACGTGCAAGAATAATTTGTTGTGTTAAGCTGCAAAATGGTGGGGTAATCTGTTACACTGCAAGAGCTGACTAAGGCAGGGGCTATGAGGCTTGAGAGCCATTTCCAGAAGCAGAGAGAGGATATTTAGAGGGAAGGAGGGGCTTCATTCACAATCAGGAAGACAAGAAGGGATAAGATGTCCCTAGATTCATGTGGTGCTGATACATCCTGATGGGTGGAAGCTTTGACAAAGGGTCCAAAGATGAAAGTCTGGGTCCTGCCCTAAGGCAGGCAGCCCATTATCTTTCGAGAGCAGCAGGCGAGTAAACAGGAAATCAAACAGAGTGTAATTAAGAGAGATGCATAGCCCCTGATCCAGACAGGAGGGAGGGGGCTGGTCCGGCAAAGTGCCCCAGAGAGGTGACCCTAATCAATGGGTGTGCACTCACTACTAACCCAGGCATCTCAGAGGAGGCCAAAATGGATAAGGCTGTGCCCCTGACTCCTGGAAGCCCGCATCAGTCCTTCTCGACACCAGCGGGACCTGGAGGTGCTGTTTAAAAGTCCCAATGCCAAGTAAATCAGAGTCTCTGGGGATGGGCCTGGATACCAGCATTTTAAATAGTCTTTCTAAGAGATTTGAACATGTAGTCCGATTGAGAACAGCTGGTCTAGCTGAAGAAACAACAGTAGCAACCACAGCAACACACACACACACACACACACACACACACACACACGTGCACTCTTGCACTCTGAAGAGTAACTTTGGTAATTAACATGTGAGCGACAGAAACTTCAAGTGCTGGGCCTGTGTAGAGAAGACAGACATGGCTGGGCCTGGGGTGGTCTCAGGAGGCATCTCTAGACTCAGCTGGACACTCACTCTGCATTGCTCAGAACAGAGCAGAGTTTAGGACAAGATAAGCAAGTAAGACTCAGAGTGGGAATCCAAGGCTGTGGGAGCCTCCCCGTTGGTCCTGGGAGCCACAGGCAAGCTCAGCTTGCAGGGCTAAGACCCTGCAGCTCCAGGAGTGGGGGAAGGAAGCAGAGGCTGAGGGTCAGGCAAGGCCCGAAACCAGGACCTGAAAATGTCTGTGGCCTGTAGAGTAAGGTTGGTGCCAGAGTTGGGCTCAACAAACCAGGCTGTGAGCATCCATGGCTGCCTTGGCATCTGCTGCTGAGGCCTCAGAGACAATCTGCAGCTCTCGAGAGGGAGGCCCAGAACCAGGCAAGCTAGCTGGAAGAGACAGGGCTGGGGCACATGGGTCCTGGGAACGTGGACGAGTCTGGGACACAATGTGCTCCCTCTCCCCTCTTTGACCCCCACCCACAAGCTACAGGAACAGCCGCAGAGCAATTTATTTCCTCTGTTTGCTTCCCTGCTTGCCCCTTTCCACGAAGAGTCAATTCAGCAGCCATAACCCCTTGATTCTTTTGTTCATTCATTTGTCAGCACCCTTATTCAGTAAATACCGATCGGCACCTTTGGCCTGCTGGACACACATCCACTAACCCAGTGGAAGAGAAAGCCTGACTCCTAGGTGGTGGAGCTGGGGGTGGGCACAGAGGTTGGAGGAAGTGAGGATCAAGGGCTGGCTCCGAGGTAGAACAAAGAGTAAGACTCCGAGAGGGCAAGTGGGTTCCCCATAGCCACACAGTCACAACTCCAGGTGGGTGAGAGTCAGCAAATACAGGAAGGGGTGAAGCAGTAAGTCACGGAAGTGGAGCGAGCAGCCCACAAGGTAAGGGAAAGGCAAGGCTGCCTTTCCAACACCACATGACTTTTCTTGGCTTTAAAATCCCAGTTCCCAGCAGCACGGTCGTAAAAGTCCTTAAATGATCTACTGTAATGGTAGAAGATCCCATTCCAAGAAAAGATCCATGATTCTTGGTCATTGGGTAAATGCCCTAGAAAGATCTATACAGACGGTACAAAGGTCCAGGGCGTGGCCAGGAAATGCTCCGCTTGGAAGACTCAGCTTCTCTTATAAGCTTCCTGTTCCAAAACAGCTTCTCCTTTGCAATATCCTACCCCTCTGCCTGACCCTAATTCCCATCATATTCCCCCACACTTCCCAGTTTTCCAAGTTAGGGTTGCAGGGATGGGGATGAGGATAAGGGAGGTGTGGAAGGGAGATAGGGAGATGGAGGGAGGAGAGAATCAGGAAGACAGGACGGGTGAACACATATTCATTGATAGTTTTAACTCCAATTTCATTTGGGCCTGCTGTGCCATGCACTAGCTTTGTGATTATGACTAAGTCCCCTGCAACTCAGGGCCTCAGTACTGCCACCAGAAAATTCTGATCAGGAACAGGATGGGGGAGTATCAAGATTGGACTAGAGTAGTATGGCATGAAGGCAGAGGTCCAGGAGACAGCAAAATCTGTGTTTGCATCCAGTCCCCAGCTGTGTAACCTGAGAAAATTGCCTGTGGCCTTTTGGGATTCTGTTTCCACTTCTGCCAAATGGGAATGATGCCTGCCCATGGGGTACATGAGTTCCCATGTGTGAAATACCCAGCAGAGTGTCTCCCACAGTGGGTGGCCCATATTAAGTGATCCCATAATGTGAGGTCAATGGTAGCTCCCTACCTATACTTGTAATGGTGTCTAAGACCTCCCCTGACCAGGGAACAGGTCTGCTCTAGTCTCAGCTTTCATGGGAGGAGAAAAGTGATGGCCACGGATGTTTCCATGGGCCAGGAACTCATTCGTTCCCCAAGAGCAGACAGCCTCCAAACAGCCCTCGGCAGAACATGACTTGCAGCTATAGGAGGGGATGAGACATATGGGAAGAAGTTTCCTAGGGCTTGGACAAGCAGGGAACTAACGCAGAGGCAGAGGGCAAAGCAGTTCTCTGGGTCACAGCCTAGAAAGCATGCCAGAGAACACAATCGAACAGAGAACCTCAGGGGGTTCTGCTCCCCCACCTTCTTCTTGCGTCTTCCTCTCCCAAATCAGTGGCGGTACCGCCCAAACTGGCTGGCCCCAGCCAGAAGTTAAGAAGTTGGCTTTAATTTTTCACCCCCTTCTTGGAGTTAACTCCTCCTTGCTCTGTCTCTGGGCAGTGGTATTGGCAGGTATTTCATTTTAGAAATTATTAAAAAATACATGATTTAAAAAAAAACTCAACTATTTTGAAATTAAGAAATACTTGAGGGGCGCCTGAGTGGCACAGCGGTTAAGCGTCTGCCTTCGGCTCAGGGCGTGATTCTGGCATTGTGGGATCGAGCCCCACATCAGGCTCCTCCGCTATGAGCCTGCTTCTTCCTCTCCCACTCCCCATGCTTGTGTTCCCTCTCTCGCTGGCTGTCTCTATCTCTCTGTCGAATAAATAAATAAAATCTTTAAAAAAAAAAGAAATACTTGATAAATAATCCCTGGCTCAAAGAGGAAATAAAAACAGAAATTATATATTATCTAGAAAGTAATGAAAAGGAGAACACTCCATACCAAAACCTATGGGACATAGCTAAAGCTGTGCTCAGAGGACATTTTATAGCTTTCAGTGCTTTCATTATCTTTTGTGAAAATCTGAAAATAATGGCACTATTTATTCAACCTAACAAATTAGATAAAGAGCCATAAAATAAATGAAAAACAACACTGGAGGTGGGATTTAATGAAAGTAAATCTAAAATTGATGCAGTAGAAAACAACAAAAATATTCTACTCTTACTCAGATTAGGTTTTTTTTTCTTCCCATACCAGTCCCATAGTGCCAGCACCCTTTTCACTTACACGCACCTCCATGTGTTAAAGTTGGTATCAATGAGACACATTCCACTACTTTATAGAATTGATTAATAAACATATTTGCATAATGCAGTGAGCACTAGACTGAGCAACAGGATACCTGGTTCTGGAGCCAAGCCCACCATTGTCACCTTGGCCATGTCACTTCCCTTCCCTGGCCCTCAGGTTTCCCACCTATACGGGTAGAGGCTGGGGCTACTTGTTGGCACTGACAATTGTCAACTGAATCCCACTCATAGCTTACACTCTTGAGGAGAAAGAGGTCACCGTCCCATTGGTAAATATTGATGGACTCTTTTCTGAATGGTGGTGGTGATAAAGTAATGGTAGCTGTCTCAGGAGGCTCCGTCGCAGAAGGTGGGCCTGAGAGGGGGTCAGGTTGAAAGGATAAACCCGGACACAGAACATGGCCTGGAGCATCTTAGAACATGGGCTTGCACTGGGATGAGCAAGGAGAGTAGAACATGTCAGGACCTTGGGCTCTTTTAAAATCTGCTGGATTCCCTTCACGTCCTCCTAGACCCATTCATCTATCCGTTTCTCCTTTTGTTTTTCTAAATGCTCATCTATCTTAAAGTGATTAATTCTCCAGGCCCCATACCAGGCAGGAACAATGATAATAAGGGGAAAGAGGTATTCCAATCCTTAGTCTTAAGGCTCTAAGATCAGGGGCAACCAGTCAAGGGTCAGGATGTCCACAGTGATGACCAGCTTGTCTCAGAATCTGGCATACAGGGAGGCATCTACCTCTGCTGTCAAGTCAAAATAATGATGCACTCACATTTTGCCAATTTCTAGAGGCTCTACCTCTGGGGGTGACTTGTAAGGACCTTGCCAGAACCAAAGGGCCCTTCTCTTTCAGCATAGAGAGTAGCTGGAAGTTTTCACACTGATTTGGGTCAGGCTGAGCTCCTGGAGCCCTAGGTGAGCTTGTCTAATGGGGCCTCCTGACAACTATGGTTGGGCTGCTTAGCTCCACTAGCCACCGCCTGGAAGCTTCAGTTCATTTCTCTTTGGAGAGTGGGAGCCTTTCAAGAGGGAGGTTCCTCCATGCCTATTGCATTCAGAGAGGGCCCACATCCTGCAGAGACATATAGGCCTTGTTAGAGAGTTGAGGCTTTATCCCAAAATCTATCAGAAGTCCTGAAAACGTTCAGGCGGTGTTCAGATTTGGGTTTTTCCAAGACCACTCCGTGTGTGGATGGGACTAGATTGGAGGGTAGTAGCATGGATCGGGGGAGACCAAATTAGGAGGCTGTGCAGGAGTCTGGGCAAGAGACAGTCATGGCTTCACCATGGATATGGGCAGTGACACTAGAAAGAAGTGACACAATCAGGAAGGTGGAGTCACTAGGACTTAGACTCATGGTCTAGGGAGTGTGAAGGACAGGGAGACCTTGAGACAACTCCCTGTCTTCGGACTTGGGCAACTGGGAGGTGTCATTTGTTGAAATAGGGACAGCAAAGGAGCAAGGACAGAATATGGGTTTAGTTGGGACATGCTGAGTTTGGGGTGGCAGCTATTTATCTAAAGAAGCTATCAGAGAAGAATTTGGATATGTGGGTCTGAAGCTATAGAAAGAAGGCTGAGCTGGATATACAAATAAAGACAGCTTTCAGTAAAGGAAATATCCAGTCTTGGAGAGTCATAGCTTACAATTATGGCTTCTCCTCCCCCTGCTCTTTATGGAGATTCCAGTCTCTGGGTATAGCTGATAAACCAAAGAGGTAGGGTGACCACCATAGTCTCAGGGTGAGGGCTCTGCAAGGGAATGGGTAGGGTGGGGACCGGCCATGGGAAGGCTCATGTCCCTTAGGGGAGCATGTCAACATCTCCCAGAGGGTGATACTTTTGGAAAAGCATATTCACCGTGCTAATGCAAATTTCTACGTGAAAAACTGAAATCATCCCTATGTGTTTTAATATGGCCATCTAAGCAGACAAAACTCTGGCCTTGTGGGGGGAGGGTGCCTGACCTCCAAGAGGGCTGAGCATCAGCCTCAGAAAGCCGAATGGCAGGTCTGTGCCTGTGGTCAGGGAAATGTGAGTTAACAGGCCCTCGTCCAGGTTTGCATACTCGGATGCTTCCAGAGCCAGGTGACATGAATGAGTCTAGCAGGCTGTGTGCTGGGTGGGACTGGCAGTGGGTGCCAGTCCAAAGGGAGCCATTGCTGCCCACTCCTAGTGTGTGCTTCTAGTGGGAATGGGGGCCAGGGTGGCTAAGCCTTCTGCTTTTCCAGGAGAACTTGAGAATCTAGGACTGGATGTGAAATCTCCCAATATTTAAATGCTGGTTCATTAAAGGGATGGATGAGCATTAGACAGTGCTCTGTCCAGAAACCAAATAAATCTCATCTGTAAGTCGAATGTAACCCACGGCTCATCAGTTAGAGGTCTCTGCTCTGGCCCTACCCACCTGGCACCCAGGCGTGAAAACTCAAGTGCAGAGCCAGGACTGGAGAAACCCAGGTCACACGGCCAGTTATGGGGAAAGGCCAGACTCAAACACAGACTCTCTACTACGGTCTTTACTGCACCCCAACCTTACTCCCTCCTGCTGGAGGTCTGTTTAAAGAGAAAAGATCTGAATTTTTCCATAACCTCATTATAATACTGCCAACTACTAATCTGAATTTCCCCAAACTCCTTGTTTTATACAGAAGGAGACTGAAACCAAGAAATAAAAACAAGATGTGCTTTCCCCCTGTGCAGTGGCAAGGCTGGGCGCAGAACCCACGCCTCAGGCTCCCAGGCTAGCCTTGTTTTCACCAATTCCTTAAGAACTCAAAGATCTCCCTGGACAAGGACCATATTCAGTGAATTGTTGAAATATTCTGTTCCTAAGCGTAGTCGACAATCCAAATTGCAGTCCCCGGGACCAGCCCCATAGGCCGCATCCCCTTAAATCTTCCCTCTGCGGGGGTCTGACTCACCATGCTGGCACATCACTTCTCTCCTCTGATGAGCTATAAACATGACTGCAGCAGGCTCAAAGCCTGAAGCCTCGCCAGCCACTTCTGATTTGTCTGCTAATTGGAGCCGGGGCAAGGCTGGCATGATGCCGTCTGTCAGTTGGTTAGCGAGCGGTGTGGGAGGGCAAGAGAACAGAACTTCGAGTGCAGATCAGGCTCGGGTCTGCCACTCATGAGCCCGTTGACCTTGAAGAAGAGTTCGTGTCTGTGAACCGGGAATCCTCTAACCTGCCCTTTAGATGTTGCCCATGTCCAGAGTCAGAAAGGAGATTAGAGCCTAGGGCAGACCGAATCAGATGCCCTGACTTAAAATCTTTAAAGGATCCCCGTCGCCTATATCTTAAAGTCCAAAGTTGGTTCAAGGAAACTGAGATCTGGCACCAGCAGCCTCTACTGTCATCCCTCAGTATCACCTTCCTCCTTTCTCCTGGTAAGAACGGCTGACGTTTATTGATCACGAACCCTGTGCCAGGCACTTGACGTTCATCAGTTCACACATTTCTCCTAGCCTTCTTCTCAGAGAGGCGCTGTCTGTTGTCTCTAACTTCACAAATCAAAAAGAGCAAGCCCAGGGCACTTCAAGAACTGGCCCAGAGGCCCCGCTAGTGAGTGAGAGAATTGAGATTTGAACCAACCCTGACTCCAGAGATTGTGGTCTTACCTGCTGCATCATCCATCTCCAAGAATGCTCTGGACCCCAGCTGACTTCCTATGAATTCTTGTCTGCAAACAAGTCACTGTCTTCCTTGCCTTCACCTCTTTGCTTCAATCTTTCTCTTGCTTGGAAAGCACTGCTAGGCAGACTCTTGCTTCGAGGTCCAGTTCCCAATCCCATCTCCCCGGAATCGGCCCACCATCCAGGCTGGCCCTCTTCCTGTGTCTCTCGGCTCCACGGGCTGCCTGGAGTGGCCTGAGATAACAGTCATCCCATTGATACTCCTGCCACAGTCTACTGCATGTTGTCAAAGCAGCCGGGTTGCCATTCATGCTAGCACGCTTTGCTGGCTGTTACAGGCTTGATCACCTCCAATAGTGAAAACTCCTTCAGCAAAGGGGTCTTGTTTTACTCATCTTTATATTCCTGAGCCACAGTATAGCACCCAAAGTCTAGTGAATGATTTGTAAATGTTGTATGGGAGGAGGAAGGGAGGGAGGGTGGAAGGGAGTAATGGAGGAAGGAGAGAGGAAGGAAAGGATGATAGGAAGGGAAGAGATGGGAAGGGAAAAAGGAGAGAGGGAGGAAGCCAAAGGTAAGACGCATGGCAAAATACATTTATGAAAGCGTTTATTTAGTGAATGGTGTGAGGCAGGGGTCAGCAATCTATGACCCTCCACTTTGGGACCATATTCAGACCATGGCCTGTTTTTGTACAACCTGAAGCTAAGAATGGGTTTGGGTTTTGTTTTGTTGTTGTTGTTCCTGTTGTTTTGTTTTGTTTTTGTTTTTACATTTTTAAAGGCTTGCAAAAAAAATGACAAAGAATATGTGACAGACGATAGGCATCTCAAAGTCTGAAATATTTACTATCTGGCCTCTTACAGAAAAGGTTTGCTGATCCCTTGTGTAAGTGGATGCCATAATGAATGTAATGAAAAATGAACACAAGAGGATGTTCATTCTTCAAAGAGAGTGAACTTCAGAATCTGGGTAGGAAATCAGAAAATATCAACCTTTGAAACTTAAACCCGTGAGATGAGATCAGTCACCTCCCCAGGGTAGGGACCATCAGAGTGATGGTTTGCAGAGGTGTGGCCGATCAGGCTGGGCTGGGGCCCTTGCTCTGTCTCAGCATAGGGGCCCTAGAGGAAGGCATACATTTCAAAAGCAGCTAATGAAAGATCAACTGAAATCTTAGAAGCCCCACCTGGCTGTCAGGAGGCAATGTTGTAAAGACCGCCAATTCCAGGGACTGACGTAAGCACTGCAGGCAGAGCAGAAATGAAGAGTCGGTATAGGGTGGGAGAGCCCCGCGCTGTAGAGAAGAAGCAGGTCCTGAGCGGCCTGCCCACGTGTTCCAGCTGCTGAACTAGCTGTCCCGGTGAGGACTTCAGGATGAGACTTTAATGGGTCTGGCTGTTTAGATCCTGTCTCCTCCTCTGCTCTAATTTACCAAAGGACCATTTAATGACAATTGGACCCCTACAGAGACGAGGATGTCCTGTCCAGCTGGTATGTTGCCGTACATTTGCTCAGCATAACAACCAAGATAACCAAGTGCGTGCTATTGATCGAGCACCTGCAGCATACCGGGCACTGACTGGGTGAGGTGTTTTTTAACTTATGTTACCGCAGAGCCGGCTCTCACTCTCGTCATGTTACAAATGAGAGAACTGAGTCTCAGAGAGATCTTTGAACTTATCCAAAGAAGCAGACACAGTAACCCCTGGTTTGTTGGCTCCAAACATGATACTCTTCACAATCACGTGCACACACACACACACACACACACACACACACACTAATGTCTTTGTTCTTTGTCTCAGCGTTGTCTTATACTCCTAGACCCTAATATTCTGTCCTAACCCCCAAATAAATACATGGCTGGAAAACCTTAATATTCATTTCCACTTCATCAGAAGCCTATTGGTCACATATTATATGCAGAGATAAACAAAAATCAATCCCTTTTTCAAGAAACTTATGGTCTAGTGAGAGAGGTAGACAAACTGTCTAATAAAATGTCACGAGCCCTGAGAACGGCTACCTCTGTTGCTGAGGAAGCGCAGACTTTGGACCTTGGGCCCCAAGAGGGCTTCCATGAATAGGGTACACCAGGCTGAAAGAGTTCACAGAGGAGGGGAGAAGGGTTAGTAGGCAATCCAGCCAGAGGAATCAGAATGCACTGAGTCCGGAAGGCTAGCAAGGTTTGATGTCTGACAATCATTTGGGATGGGTGGGGCTTACGCCGAATCTGAGGGAGCAGCAAAAGCAGATCACAGAGGGTCTTTGCACTATGCTAACGCGTTTGTACTTTGTACTAATGACAATGGGGGCCATTAAAGGGTTTAACTAGGAAGTGATATGGCCAGATTCCTAAGCTTGAAAGATCCTAAAGCATCCTGTGGAGGATGCAAGGAGATCAGTTAGCAACAGCAAACGGAAACATTTAAACTGGAGAAAAAGCAGAAGCATGGGAAGAAGACCAACTGTGGAGAGAGAGATGGTAGGGTCAATAGGTCTTGGTGGCTTGTTGGATATGAGAGGAAGGAGGGAGAACTGTCTAAGTTAACACCGTGCCTAGTCCCTGGCAGCACTCCTTCTCCTCCAGAGGCCTGGACTCTTGCCTGTCCTCTCCCTGTTTCTGATTGGGTCTCACTCCTAGTGCCCTCGACCTCTGGAGTTCCACCTTCCTAGGACTGTGGCTGATATGCCCCACCCGCCATATTGAACCACCTTCCAAGCAATCGCCAAACCCAAATTTACTCACACATAGTAAGATGTCTTCCATTGAACTCCTCTCCACATCCTGTCCCAGCCCTGAGCCAGGCCTGTTTCCTGAACCCCACCTCTCCGGTCCACCTTTCCCCACCTTCTCCACCGAGCTGAACCAGGCCTTGCTGCAGCGACCAGCCTTCCAAGCTCCGACCCGGCCAGCTCCACCCTCTGCCCCCCACACCACCACACAAAGCTGGGAAAGGAGGCTAATACGGTAGATTCAGACTCTCTGGAAGCTGGGACAATGGACCCGAACCAACAAGGTGAGATTAGCAGAGACGAATGTCAGGTTCTGCAATATTGAGCCCAGGAATCAATCCCAAGGACGGCATGGGAAGAGCTGATCTGCAGTAATGACAAAGGAAACAACCAGGGGAGGGGCTGATCAGTTGGCCAGATGCGAAGCCGTCACCAAGAGTGCGAGGCAGCAGCTGCCTAAAACCCGTGCCACCACAGTCGGAAGGTAAATCAATACAAGTAGAGTGTCCGGGTTAAGCAAGGCGGCTGTCTGACAGTCAAGACCGCTTAGACCCCACCTAGAATACAGCGTTCCCCTCTGGGAGCCGCTATACCAGCACGTCCAGGAGACGAGCAGAGATGAGGGGCTGAATATCTGGAAATAGACAAGGGGTGGGAAAGACGGCTGTCAGAACCTGGTGCTCAATGAATGTTAACTGCTGTCATTGTTATTTTCCCTTTCCCCAGTTGCCCAGTTCTTAGGGGATTTTTCTGAGGCTGAGGGTCTGCCCCTTGGAAAGCACAAATAGCTCCTCCCTAGCTCTGCCTGCCTCTCCTTAAATGCCCCCTTCCCTGTCCTCCTGATGGGGCTGGGGGATGGTGGCTGTTGCCGGTGACTCTGACGGGAAGCCCTCTTGTCTTGGGCTCCCTGAGCTGGGGGGGCCAGAGTGATGCGTGTGGTATGGTTTCCCTCCTCATTTCTCCTATGGTCCTAGAATGGGAAGCCGGTTGTGTCCTGAGGGCTGGCCTCTGTTTTACAGATGATGAAACTGTGGCTTCCTCAAGGACCCTGAGCTCACTCGTTGGCCGCAGAACTAGGATTAGAACCAGGGTCGGTCCAGGGCCCTTTCCAAACTGTCTGCTGGTGCTTTCCTTCCAACCTCAACCACTCATCGACCTCCAAGGGGTTTTAATTTAAAATTTAAAAAGGCAGGACGTACAGGCTCTGGGGGCCAGCCACAGAGCACAGAGATCAAGAGGAGACTGAACCCAAAGGCTCTGTCTTTTATCAACAGGGCTGCCTTTATTACTGGAGCAAAGTGAGCCAACGTCTCGGCTGATTTCCTTGCAGAGCGCTGGCTCCTAGGAAAAACCTTGCTCCAGCCCCTCCCTGCTGCCTGCAGAATGAGATAGGACCCATCGGAGACGTGCAGAAGCTGAACCTTCCCCAGCCCCCTTGGGGGCACTGCCGCTTTGATTTCCAGCAGCAGCGGTCCCTAGCATTCAATAGACAGGTGAACCTTTGCTTCCAGTGATCCTACTTCCTTCCTCATCACAACTTCTAACCTCAAGAATCTGGCAACTTCACTGTCACCATCATCACCATTTTCTCCCGTGTGCAGAGCACGCTACAGAGTGTGCGCTTGATACACGACTCGCATATCCGATTGACCCTCCCAGTTACCTGGTGAGGCTGCCCAGGGGGACAGCGAGGCCCAGGGAGGCTTCCGGTCCGGCTGACTCACAAAGTGCTATGGCTTTGCCTCCTCAGGAAAGCTGTATTTCTTCAATGTGCCTCGCCTGAGTTATAAAGTTCATGACAGAACTGCAATTGCCCAGTTCTAGGATGAGAGACCGCCCTTCAGTCTACAGAGAAACGAGGAAGAATGATGTGTGGAACCCAGAACACAAGGAGACAGGTCAACCCACAGGTACTCTGCTTGTGTGGCCAGAGAATTGAAAAGTCACAGAAGGAAATAAAGACATAACAGAGGCCAGTTCATCGTAAAGGCGTCAACAGTGGGACCCAGAGTCAAAGGACTTGATGCCAACGGGCTCGGAATGGTTTCCCGGCTGGAATTGTGACTTGGGTCACTGGGGTTCCCACCACTGCATGAGCCTGGACTCTGGTTCACTCTAGCCACGGACACTGAGTGTTCAGGAAGCTGTGGGCTAGAGTCTGCCATTCTCCTGGGAAGTGCTAAAGGACTGGCGAACTGCCCTTGCCCTCTGTCTGGAGCTTGGAAACCACCTTGGCTCCAAGCTAGCAGACAGCTCTACCGGGCCTTCAGTTTTCTACGCGGCAGACCCAGGCTTGCCCCAAGAGATCCAAGAGAAGTTGGGCTCCTAATTGCCGCCTACCTCCCCAGATCTCCAGGGTGCCTGGGATATGTCTGTGTCCCCCAGGGCACGGACACTTAGGACAGAGAAGAAACACCTGCCTGATGACCCCACTGCCCTCTAGGATGACATTCGGCGTTTTTCTTGCCACCCCACCACTTCTCAGGTATTAGGTCCTATTTCTATATTCTGTCACACCCTTTTTACTGAGTATCTGTGTTCACATGATGTCACCTCCCTGACCCTTGGATTCACAGCTCTATCTTGCCAATTCCTTCTGGATGCCCTGCCCCCAAACCTAGATCTTGACAATAGCTGGAACCCCCTGGACTGACAAGCTCCCCCCGCACTGGGACTTAGTCTTTGGCCTCGGCCTCCTCCCTAAGGTCTCCTCCTCTGGCCTCACTTTCTCCACTCAGCTGGCAAACAGGGAAAGGCACGAGTCCAGAGGTACTCCCACCCAGTCTTCCCCAGAGTTGATGTTCTCATTGCTGGCCCTTAAAGCCTCTGACCCACTCCCCACTCCCTACTTGCCTGTCCCACCACCCTGCCCAGTGCCTTAAGGACACAGACAAACCCAAAGACCAGCCTCAAAATAGAAGCTCTGACTAACTAATTCTCCAGTATGGCCTTTTACGAAAAGGAGAAGTGAGGTTCCCTGGTCAGACGAATTTGGAAAACACGGGGTTAAACAGACGTTCCACGGGATTCTTTATTACGGAATTTCAATGTACTCTCCAAACAAATAATATTGAATACAATATCTGTGTTCCCAATACATATCTGACCATCCCAAAAGACCAATGTTCTCTAGAAATACATTTTAGGAAACATTTACTTAACTCCTTCCTGGATACTAACACTGACAAGTTTTGACACCGACGCCTGCTGGCTGTGCAGCCTTGGACAGGTCACTTTCCCTCTCTGGGCCTCAGTGTCTTCATCTGTTAAAAATAAATAAACAAATAAATAAAAGCAAGGTGGACATTGAGCCAAATGGTCACTGGAGTCCCCTCTGGCGTCGGCATTTTCCAGTCGCCTTAACTGTATTTCCTGGCACGTCTGCACGCTGTTACTAAGGGCAGGAGAAATGCTAGAGATTGAGGAAAACACAACTGAAAGACCTGAGCACAAGAAGACACAATGCTTGGCTTTGAGACCGGCTGTGATGCTTTTTAGATGTTGAAAGTCATTTTTGTTTAGCTGACGCCACGTGGCCATTAACAGCGCCCGGAATCCCCAGGGATTGAGAGGACTTTGTAGCTCCATGCGGAAAAGCTCCCCCGGGGCTGTGAGGTTAAGGGACCTCGGCCGGGTTCTCAGGGGCCACCAGCCATCCGTGCCGATCAGGTGGCCTTGCAGAAGCTCTGAGGCTTCAGAGACCCATGCTCGGCCAGGTCACCCCGGGGCTCTGAGGCACCACACGGACACTGGGACAGCTAATCGGGGCAGATGTGGTAACATCGGGGGGAGCTGTGGGGGCAGCTCTCAAACACATCCCCGTACCACATGGAATATTGAGGGACCAGGTAAATTCGGGGGCCCCTTCCAACACTGAGCTTCTGGGATTCCTCTGAATGCCTTGTGTATGCAATATACTATTCTAGACACAGACGATGAGACAAAAACGAAGAAAACACGGCCCTGACTCTTATGGGATATAGTATTTCTCAAATTATGTCATAAGGAAAACCAGTCATTTAGATACTCTGAGATCATGGTGTTTGCTTATCAGATAGGCTTCATAAGTATAACACCCTACCCCATGGACTTCCCATCCTACATCAACATGTTAAAGGCTCTGAGAAGTCCTGCAGAAACCTGCCTAACTCCTTCATCCAAGTTTTCCCAAAGTTATTTGACCACAGAACTCTTTTCTCTGAACATTTTCCAACAGCCTGTAGAACTATTATTTCCCGTAAGAGGAATCACAGCATGTCAGACCCAGAATGGACCCCAAGGGATCTTTTAAGCCAAGTCCCAAGCTTTAGACTTAACGAGGAGCCATGCTCCAGGCCTTTGCAGTGATCTGGAGTAGGCCAACCAAACCCTTCCCTGGCATTTTTGGACTGTCTGGGTTCTTGCCTGGGACTCTAAGGATGTGGTCCCAGAGTTGGTAGGCGCCATGTTGGTCATGTCATGTCGTTTCAGCATGACGTCTCTGTGCTGCCGTGTTGCTGTCACAGGAGGAAGCCCCAGAAAAAGATGAGAAAAATACAGCAGGGGAATGCCTAACACAGCTCCCAACATTTCCGGAGCTACCATTCTTCTAGCTCTTCCTTCCATTGATTTGCAGGCAATCTCAGCCTCGTTTCAGGAAGCTCTTTTCCTTTCCTTTCTTTTCCTTTTTTTTTAAAAATTAAACTGTATAAGTCAAAGCTCTTTCCGCCACAAGCTGAAGAAAACTTGACTCAACTGGCTTAAGCCCAAAGTGAATTTGTTGGCTCATGTAATTTAATAGTCGAGAAGGAGGGACAGCCTCGGACGTGGCTAGGGGCAGGTCCATAAGCACCTCGCCAGTGCCTGGCTTCTTTCCCCCCCATTTCTCCGCAGAGCTGCCTCTCCGTGGCTTTCCCTCATAAGAAGTCTCTCCCTTGGGGTGACAAGAAGGGCAGCAGCTGCCCCAACCTCAAGTGCCAGCCAACAGAAAGTAACCAAATGGGTGTGTAGGTGACCCCTGCCAAAGTTAAATGTCATTCTGGTTACACCAGCTTGGGTCTTGTGCCCCGCCCAGAGCCAGTGTTCCCTGGTGTGTTTATGTCCTGGGACTGCAGACTGTGGTTGGAACGACAGAACTGTACTGCTCACGGTCTAGAAGCTGGAAGCCCCACACTGAGGGGTCGGCTGTGAGGAAGAGTCTGTGCTGTGCCTCGTCCTTGGCTTGTGAACACATCACCCCGATCTCTGCCATTGTGTTTACATGGGGTTCTCCCCATGCAGGGCTCTCTCTGCACAATAAGGACACCACTTATATTGGATTGGGAGCCCACCCACCTCTAGTCTGTCCTCATCTTAGCTAATTATATCTGCAACAACCCTATTTCCTAGTGAGGTCACGTTCTGAGCTCCTGGGGGCTAGGACTTCAACAGATGAATTCAACCCGTAGCATCAGGGGGTATGTTTAGCCAGTTGGCATAGGCCCAGATCCTGTTCTTCAGCCTGGAGCTGCCTGTGAAGCCCCACCTGGACCGCAGGGACTGAGTGTGGAGAAGGGTGGGGGCCGCCGACCTTCCCCTCCCAAAACCAAACTGGGCTGTGGCTGCGGCTGCGGAAAGAGGGGATGGGTGCTGGAGAGACACCACACAGCACACCAGGCGGTTTTGACGTGGGTTTCCAGCACTTGCAGGCAAGAAGGCCTAAGCAGTGCCCCTGCCTTTCCTTCCTCACCCTGACTCCTAGTCTTCCAGGCAATTCTCTAAGACAGGAACCGGTAAAACCACGTACTTGCTTTACTCATCATGTATCTTCCCCCAGGAATGCCTGGGCCCCACTTCCCTAACTTACTAACTCTCTGTGCATCCTCTCAATCCTGTCTAACTGTTCCAGGACCAGAAGAGGGGCTCCATGCAGACAAGCCTGGCCCTTCCTCCTCCTCCCCCTGACAGGCCTCTTTCCACACAAATACTCGCTCAGTCCCAGCTTCCCTGCTTTTCCTTCACCCGGGCCCGTGCCTCTGAGCAGGCTTCACTATCTCAGGAAAAGTCATGCATCTCTGGGCATTAATGTATCGCTCACCCGAGAGCCTCCCAAATCGCCCCACTCCTCACTGCCCCTCCCATGGCAGCCACACTGCACACATTACATTTCACCCCATCCTGTTCCCAACTGTTCTGATGGTTAGCTCTTTGGGGACAACATTGCTGCAAAGCTCACGTTGTCTTAGGATCACAACGAGCTCTGCATTATTGTTCAACAGTTTCCCAGGGTGCACTCCCACCCCAGAAGACAGGGACCCCAGATTACATGAGCTCAATGGAGGGGAACACACCCTGGCTTCCAGCTCTGAATCTGATGCATTCGTTAAATCACTGTGAGTACGTTACTTTAAGTCTCTGTGCCTCCGTTTTCTCATCTGAAAGATGGGGTGATTCTGTCAGCACCCTAAGTCCCTGGAAGTGCTTTGTGGACTGAAAGGCACTAAGCACACATCATTCTTTATCTCCCTTAGTATGATGCTACTCGCTGGATAAGAATTGCTTTCTGAGCCTGGCCTCCTCTAAGGAGCTCTCTTTGGCTATAATCAACCCACTGAGATCACTCCCTTACTCCAGTAGGATTGTTTATCATGACCCTTTTGTTCAGAGATTGTGGAGGCTCTCCTGGGGGAGAAGGGTGCCTATAACCTTTTTTATAACCAGCTGGGTGACCTTGAGCAAGTGACTTAACCTCTCTGTGGCTCCTTTCCCTTATCTGCAAAAGGGAGTTGAAGATCTGTCCCTGCAGGGCTGTCTTGAGGCTGCGTGGAATGCAGTTGATAAAATAAAAGCCTTGCACAATGGCTCCTTCCTGCCCCCTTCTCTTCACTCCCACCAGCCTGGGGACAGGCTTCTCAGATGAAGGGGAACAGAGTGTATTTTAGTTAAGAATCAGGATTCTCAGTGATATTTCTATTATTTCAGGGCAGTCATGAATTGGCATTGTTTTTCCTGATTAATTTCCCAGGCTGATCCTTAGAGGTCTATCAGGCTTCCCCTCAGGCCCTTCCTCTGGCCTCCTGTTCTTGTAAAAATGAGAAAAACAAGTTGCATCAAGAAAATTGCTTGTTATTTATGTGTCCCAAGATGACCCCTACACGGAATAAGACAAAGGGGGCTGCTGATTGGAGATATCCTTTTGAGCCTTTCCTCCAAGTACCCATCTGGGGATCCATGGGGAAGAGGGTCTTCCTGGATTCCTGACCAAGAACCAGGAAAGTTTACCCCAGAGCAAGACATCGTTTTAGGGAAGGTTGGGGGAAGTTCATTCATTCATTCACTGAGCATTTATTCAACATCTGCAGGGGACCCTGCGGATTGCTGGGTGTGAGGCACCATGCTGAACAAGCCGACGTGGTCTTGCTCTCGGGAAGCTTAGAGTCTACCAGAAAACACATTAAAACAATCCACGATAACTCTCTCTCGATCTGCAACTACCCCCTGCCTCCTAAACCCTTCCTAAACCAGAAGCTTCTTATAAGGGCGAACACTTGAGTATTCAGGTAACAATTGGGAATTACTAGCCACGTCAAGTCTCTGAACTATCCCATGCCAGGTATGCATTAGCTGTGGACTGAGCACTGCTGCACCCCCAGCACCAGGAGTAAGAGTTCCAAAAACGACGTCGTTCCCATCCTCAGGAGTCCACAGTTGACTAAGGGAGACAGAGGCAGCAGGAGAGGGGCTCTGATTGAGGTGGGCACAAGGTACTGTGGGGACCAGAGAGAATGTGCATCCACTTCAGTCTTGAGGGGAGTGGGGGAGAAGCTTCTTGGAGAAATTGGCTCTGAGCAGACCTTTTCCATCCTTCCAATTTCACATCTACATCCAGCAGTCGGGTCCAAGCCATCATGCTCTCCTTCCCAGACTATGCCCCTAGCTTTCTATCCTTCCAATCAGAGAGAGCCAGCAGCCCCAAGTTCTCTGAGGCTTGACCAGTGCTTTAGGAAACACTCTCCTCCCCTCCCCTGGTTCCCTGTGCATGGCTGTCACAGTGCTCAGCACGGTTTTCAGAAGTGTGCTGGCGGCACAGCCCCTAACTGTCAGTTCTGTGAGCACGGGGAGTAGGTCTGTGTCACCACCAGCCCCACGGCCAAGCAGGGAGCCCGGTGCCCAGGAAATGCTCTGTACATATTTAGTGAATAAAGGAAAATTTAGGAATAAAGAGGGCTAGAGCACTGCCATCCCCCCCCCCTCAAGGTTTTCTAAAGACAACAGGAAACAGGGACACAAGGGCAACATGAGCTTCAGGAGAGCTGTACTTCCGCCTGCAATAAGGGGGTTTAACTGGGTTTAATGATGGAGAAAAACAACGTCGAAAAGGAAAAGTCTCCAGATTTGGGATATTTTTTCCCTCTTCTCGCCCAGGAAATGAGAATATTGATGGAGATGGCCATGGTAGTGGAGAAGCAGGGAAGCTTCTGTCCGCAGCACCAGGACCAAAGATGCATGTGATCTGAGCCGCTCAGATCAGGGGCCAAAAAGGTGACTGTCTGGGGTCCACCCGGGTGCCCACCACCATCTATGGCAAGGTTCTAAAAGTTGATATCTCAAGCCAGGGCCACAAGGGAAAGTGTCGTGCCCGCACTTACATGACCCTGAGAGCAGGCGCTTCCTTACATTTTGTGCCCTGGATGCTCTGCTTGCCTCCCCTAGCACCAGCCCCATCTGGAGACCGCAGTCTCCTTCTCCAGGAGCCTTTAATTCAGTCCTTCTTTGCAGGTGGCTCTGATGCATAGGCAGGCTTGGGAACTGCTTGGCTAGAAACTCCTGAGGAGACAAGAGTGCAGATAGGCTCAGGCGCCCAGCAGGTCGGAGGCCCCTGCACCTGTCGGGGATTTCCTGTGAGTGACCAGGGTGACCGCCTAGACCCAGGCCATCACCCAGTTTCTGTCTCCATAGCTAAGCTGCAGAGCTAAGGTGAGCTAGTAATGAGCTAGACGGGGAAATTCAGGCAAGAGAAAACTGTGTTCAGAACGCTCAGAAGTGGGCAGTATGGGCTGTATGGGGGTACATTATATTTCCATAGGTCTGAGTTCTCCAGAGAGCCCATCCTGGTTCTGCCGTAAGCCCCGCTCCCGTTGCTCCTACCTGGGTGCGGTCTGGCAGGTCCGATCCCATGGCTTTCCCAATGCCAGAACTATCTGTGTGGCACAGCATGCTGCTTCTCAGACGCCCGAGACTTTCTGAGTGATGTCACCTGCTAATCTTTGTGCACTTCCTGTGACAACAAGGAGCTGAACCCAAGGCGTCTTATATCATTGATATATCACCATATTTGTGTGAAGAAGGTCCTGTTAGCCTCCTTTTGCAGAGAAGGAAAATGAGATTCAGAGATAAAATGACTCAGCCAAAACCACACCGTCTGGATATGTCCCAGGATTTTAAGGTCCAACTCCGAATATTGAGCTATTAGGCACTGTGGCACCGTTCACAAGGAGTCCACAATTAGTAGGCCCATATCAGAAGTCACTGTGTCTCCAGGGATCCAAGGGAACCTGAGCATGAGAAACGGCCAAGGCCTTCCTACTGATCCCCAAACAGAGCAGGTGCTCTGAAGGCTGATGTTGGCATTTCTCACGTCTCAGAAGGCTTGGGCTCAGCTCTCTGTGCTGGGTGGGGAAAAGCAGCTGACTGTCTGCTGGGTGACGGGAGTCCTGGCTAAGGAATGAGAATGCTAGTTCCTGGCCCCAGAGCCCCACTGCCTAGCCCTGGGACCCACGCAGACTTTTCCTTTCAGAGTCTCTGCTGTCCAAACTACAAGAGCTATGAAGGGGGAGGTCATCCAAGGGAAAATCGAATCAGGTAGCCTGTAAGAATGGTCCTGCCTGTACCCTCAGAATCTTGAGTCTAGTCACTCCTACAGTGGACAGTCAGTGGGTGATGGAGGGGCCATTTGGGTCAATGCCATTGGTGCCAATCAGATGAGTAAAGCCCATGCTGGAGCCTCTGGTACTCCTTGAATTTAGTGGGTTCTGAATATGGGTGGCCTGGAATCATTTCTCCAGCTAAGACCCCGCCCCAGGGTGGAAGGTGGGAAAACGCTCTGTGGGAGGAAAGATGGCGGCTCCCAGCAAAGTGAGGCTGCGCCTGTGCCAGGCCTTCCCCGGGGACAGAGCTAGAATGGGAGCACTGCTTCTGGTGAAACTTCAGTAAAGGACCAAAATGAGAGGAGAAGATGGAAGAAGAAGGGAGATGGTGAGAGAAAGCCGAAAGACCAAAGGGGGCAAGGGAGCATGAGAGAAAGAAAGGAAAAGGAAGGTAGGGGAGAGAAGAGAGGCTATGGAGGCTGCTGAGGGTCAAAAAGAGTCGGGGATCAAGTGCAGTGGCTGGGACACTACAGTGTGGTTGTGCAAGCTGGGAGGACACGCTGGGAGAGAGGCAGGGGGAGGGGCACGCGCAGTCTCTTGCCTACAATAACCTCAAAATAAGATGTTTAAAATGAAATGTGTCAGGGAGCCATACCTGTAGATATATGACAAGAAGGACAAGAAGTCCAAAGGAGATGACGGCACCCTTTGGGAACATCTAGCCCAGTGCAGATCGGAGGGGAAGGTAAAGTCCAGCCCTGGGGTCGCCCAGCCTAGCAGCTGCCTGGCCCACAGGAAACCACAGTTGCACTCCCCTTGCTGGGCCCAGTGATACACGTGGTTGCCGAAACGCTCCCCTCTGTACTTAAGCCTCAGAAGTGTTTGTTTGGAGAAGTCAGTAGCTACTAAATTAGCAGCTGGTTTTGTATTTCTAGAACTGCTCATTTGGAAAACTGGCTCTGACATAAAAAAAAAAAAAAGTCGAGGTACTGGAGAGAATTCAGCTGCCTGTGGCTGGAAACCGCTGCTCAGAGGGAGGAGCTGCCGCAGGACCCGACCCTCCTCCCCTAGGCCACATGTGGGGGAGAGGAGCACGTGGAGCAGTCATCCAGGTGGCCTTCCCATCGTCCACAAACCAGCCACCCTCTCCTAAAAGAGCTGGCAATCGTGGCAAAGGGGTTGGGGGCTGTTCACTGTCACGTGCGTAAAATGGATTACAGACAATGTAGATGTGCATGGGGGGCCCTCTGCCCCCCTCCTCACCAGGGCCGATGTCAGAAGCAAGCCCAAGTCCCAGGCCACTCTCCCCAGAATCCTCACTCAGTGTAGCATGGGCCTTCAGTTAGGACCAAGAGCTGGAATGGGACCCAGAGAGGAGAGGTGTGATCACTTCACAAAGGGAACATGATTTGGGCAAAAGGAGATGCCGCGTCCGATTTTCTGAGTTTCTACTTGGGAAGGTTACTGACAGACTGAGGGACCATCCTTCACAAGAAAGGACCCAGGAAACCTCCCTCTGACCTTATCCGTGCTGCATGCGCACTTCTCCTGGAACCCTCACCACCTCTAGGACATCGGGCTCATCATCCTCATTTTATAGATGAAGGAAATGAAGCTAAGTCTCTGGATGGATGTGCCCAAACTAGAAAGCAACCGTGCCGGGACGCAGCTCCCGGGATTTTATTCCTAGCTCAGCTTGGTCTCTGCAAACGGGGCCAATAATGGCACTTGCCTCATGGGATCAGCGTGAAGATTAAACACCGTACAGGACGCGAAACACTTCAAACCCGCTGCACGATGCACCCTTAATATGAACTGGCTACATGATTGTTACACTATTGGGACTGCAACTTCTAGCAAGGCCCTGGTTGGACCTAGAACCAAGGACAAATGAAAAGTAGTTAAAGGAACTGGAAATATTTATACTGGAAGGAGAAGGTGACAGGGAGACAGGATTTTAATCCTTAAAAATCCAAAACTTTGCTTCGAGGAAGATCGGACTTGCTCAGCTCTTTCCGGAGGCCAAATATAGGGCAAATAGGACAAAAGCATAGGGGATGCGATTTAAGCTCCCTCATAAGGAAGCCACTCAAAATGAACGAACTCCCTAAAATGGGCTCGTATCCCCGCCTCCCTTTCTGCCGTAAGTGGAGCAATGTGATCATAAGCAGGGATGCTGTCAGGGGGGCGATGCGTCCCACAGGGACTCTACATTCAGACCAGGCTGCCAAGAGAGGAACTTGCCTGTCAGTCACTGGGGGAAGTTGAGATCTGGTGGCCAGTGGCTCCAAACCACTGGGACCTGGCCTCTCAGAGTGACTGGGCTTCCTCTAGGGTCCAAATTACAATGTCAGATCAGCTCAATGAAAGTAATTGCATGTGTTTGTAATGCTGCAATTAAAGAAACTCATTGGCAAGTAGTGTTCAGCAAAAATCCATTTTTAGAGTTTTTCCTTTTTTATTAGCCGCTCTCCCATAGAAATAGTCTATGCATGCAGTAAATCAGAAGCTGGTATGTGGAAAGTTTCCGAGGAGCCGGAGGATATAGAAAACGGCGAGATGAATTGCAGGCAGAGACGAGGGCGAGGCTGAAGGCACAGATCCGTAAAGTGTCTTGACAAGCCGCTCTCAGGCCTGGGTGCCCAGCACCGTGCTGGCCCCGAGGGGAGGAATCCAATGATGGATTGTCCCTTGCCCACGATCGGTGTGGGCGTTCCGGCCCGTGCCCCTCGTTGTGCTTCACCGAGAGCTCTGGTCTAGATGCCCGTGCCTCTGAAGGTGTGGGATTTGCAAACGGGCGATGATGGGAATGAATTGGAAGAAAGGAGAAGGGGCGCTATTGTGTAGAGGGGGCTTGGCGGGGAGGAGCGCTGGAGAGGTAGAAGGGAAGGAGGAGGAGTGAGGGGGTGCCCGGATGGTCAGGGCAAGTGTGAAAGAACAGCTCCTCATGGACTAAGCAGGTGGGTCCCTCAGAACAGAAAATCAATAAAAGATTCTGGATCCAGCTGGGTGCACCACTGGTCAAGGGTCAGGAGGGTCCTAAAACAGGGTTAAAACAAACACATGCAACAGGGACAGAATTCCAGCCACCCCTGGTGATAAAGCCCGATGATTTGACCTAAAAATCCATGTGGGAATTTTCCCTAAAGAAATCAGTCAGCACAAAGAACTTCATCGCAGAGGATCCAGACCAGCGGGTTTACCTGGCCACTTGAGAAGGGCTGAGTTAAAAATCACAGGCCACGCAGTGAAGTGTCATGTGGCCCTTAATTATTACAACCAGCAAGACTCTACATCAAAGATTGGCAGGGTTTTTTTTTTTTTCTTCTGTAAAGGGCCAGATGGTAATGTTTTTGCTTTGCAGACCTTACCGTCTTTGTTGCAGCTAGCAGCCCTGTCATAGTGTGAAAGCAGCCACCCACAGTAGGTAAGGATTGGGAGTGACCGTGACCAATAAAACTTTATTTATAAAAATAGGTAGTGGGCCAGGTTTGGCCCGAGGGTTGTTTTAAACAACAGACACAAAACAAAGTTGTGTATATTCGTTGTGATTACAACTATATAAAATATGAGTTTGAATGGTCTAGAAGGAAATATGCAAACCCGGAATGGGTAGTTGAGTTAGGATAGTGGAATTAGAGTGGGTTTTCTTTCTTATTTTGGGGGGAAGGCAGGACTCTCTGATCACTTGAATACTCAGGACTCACATAGATCTTCCAAGGACTGGGCATGGAGGGACCTAAATCCCCATTTCCCAAACATGATGCCATCCTGGGGTTTCTCAATGAATGCTTGGTGAGTCAGTGAACACCCAGGGAGGCCAGGCTTCACAGTGCTCTCCCCTAGACCTGGGAGCCCATTTTTGTCTACAGGTGGAGTCAGATCTGAGACTGTGTCCCGATCAGCTGAAGAGGTTGCCCTAGACTGGGACCTGATGTCCCAGGGATGGAGTGGTGGGCACCTAAGGCCGTCCCAGTGTCCGGGACCCGTGAGCTGACTCTGTAGAACCTGGGGGTAAAAACCACAGATGTGAGAAAATAGGCTTCCACAAATGTTCTAGGAGATGCTGGGGGTGAGCAGGCCAACGGGGCGAAACAGGGACCCCTTCTTTCTGGTTTAAAGCACTGGTTTTGGAGTCAGACAGAATTGATCAGCTATGTGTCTTTGGACATGTCCTTTTACTTCTTTGGGCCTTTGTTTCCACGTTGGTGTCATGGGGATAGTAACACCCAGCCTGCAGAGCGTGGTAAGCATTACATGAGATCATGGGACACTCCCTGCGAAGGGACCAGCTCAGAAGAAGCCCTCAGTAATGTTGGCTCTAAGCTAACGGGGTCATGGGTTGGACTGGACCATGCCCAACAGATAGCCTTGCCCAAGAGTCAGGTGGGGCCAGCCATGGTATCCTCACAGTATCCCAGCTCTGGACCTCTGGATGTCTGGACCATCAGAACAGTATGTGGTCTTTTTGCTAGAGGGGCCAGAAGGCAGAGGACACACTGGCCAAGGGCATCATTTCATTAGGGAAGGGTTGAAGTTGTGACCCAAGCATCTGGGTCAAACCAGAGGGAGGTGTCCCCAGACCAACTGGAAGTGAAAAACCTCACAGGGGGCTCAGCGTCAGATCCAAGAAAGAACCCATGTGAGAGGCCAGGTGTGCCAGGGTCACCCCATCTAGGGACTGAGAGACACCAGGACTAGGAAAGAGCAAGGCTGCAGGGCCTGGGACATTCACTCAGAAGTGGGCTGGGGTACCCAAACATTTTCACAAGGGACTCACTGTAGGACGGCAGGGCTGGTCTGAGCTAAAGGCTTTGGGTGGCCTTGGGTGTGAGTTTTAGGGACGTGGTGGGATTGTGGAAGAATTCTTTATAGGAGAATGTTTCATTGTGTATTTTTAAATGGGCGAGATGATAAGTTTTATGTATATTTTACCACAATTAAAAATAAAAATCAAATCCATTTACCAAATGTAGCGAAAGAACACAAGTACAAAAATAAACACATGTTAGGGCTTGAAAAGAAAATGCATTAAAAATAAATACATAGCTCGCTTTCAAATTAAAAAAAAATGTTTACCAAATCTGACAGATGTGGCCCTGATGATAAGGCCAATAATGAAGGTTATGCACATTGCAAAGTGTTTCTGTGCGTGTTGATGGGCCCGCAGAAAAGAAACAGGTTTCCCAAGACTAGGTGATGGCCTGTGGAAAGGTGCGGAGATAACATCTACCAATCTCTCTGGAATGGAGGTGTCATAGGGAGGCAGGACGGCATATTGACAAACAGGGTGGGCAATTAGCGACAAAATTGCCCCCAGTTTCCAATATTGGCTCTACCTTCTACTCTATAAATCGATACCTCAGCATCTAATTAATAGCTAGGCTCCACAGAGAGACTTCTGGGTACCAGGCATGGTAGAAAGTACTTAATGTACACATTCTTATTTACTGCTCACAACAACCCTATGGGAGAAGAACTGTTACTGTCCTCATTTTGCAAATGAGGAGCCTACGGCATGCAGAGGTTGTCACTTGCACTGGGTCACGTGGCTTGCAACGGGACAAGCTAGGATTGGGACTTAGACCCTCTGACTCTGCACTGAGTTGTCTGTGGTCTTAGCTGTATGACCTTGAGCAGATTTCTTGACCTCTCTGGGCTTTGGCTTCATTAGTATCAAGGGGGCCCCTCTCCTGGCTCTGGCCTTGCAGGGTGGAGCAGGAGGTGATGAGAGGTGCCTGCTGGAGGACTTGGCTTGCCCCATGGAAGGCTCTGAATTTAACCGCATCAGCAAAAGAAAACCACCACAGGTCTCGGTATTTTGTTTTTTAAACTTTTCCTGGCCACAGATAAAAATGAATTCCTCTTTACCGGGAAAGAAAGCCTCGCACAATCACATCAGATGCTTTCTGTAAAACTCTCATAGGGAATGAAAAGAACCCCTTTCACTAGTGAGGGATGGTTTCAAAAGCCAGTCTTACGACACCTGCATCTCTCTCTGCCACCGCACCCCTGCCTAGAGCCGGGCCATAATGGGGGCTACCCCACCTCCTTCTGACAGCTGACCAGGGAGAGAAACAAAATTCAGCTTGGCCTCAGCCCTCTTCCTTCAGTGCATATCCCTCCCGACTCTAGAGCAGCGTGCTAATAGCCGGCCGGGGGCAGAGCCTGCAGGTGAAGAGCGGGAGAAATGGCAACAGCTCCCCCAGTTCTGGGTCACTGCTCAGGACACTGAGGAATTAGCATCCAAGAGGCACACAGGTCCACCAGGGAGCCTGTCGGGCTGTTTGTCCTCTCCTCGGGCCCTTTTGGCCGTCACCTTAGGGGGACGGTATACCCACCCTCGTCCTGCCCCTTCAGATTAATTCCCAGCAGAGATCCATGAAGCCACCTGACTCTTGGAGCCAGGGTCAAAAAGCAGCTCTTCCATTCTTTCCCTCCCCGGGCTTCTGTGGATGTGAAACCATATGTCAGGCACTGGACCAAGTTCCAAGAATGTGCGCGAAAGTAATTTGAGGCCACAAGTGAGTCAGGCTGAAGTCAGGCTGCCCTGCTTCAAGCTGGCTCTCCCACAACAGCTGTGTGGTCTCTCAAAAGTGACTTAACATCTCTGTAACTCAGCGACATCTGCAGTAGCGCTCCTACAAGCCCCCAGGACGTAGAGCCAGTGCGGGCAAAGCCGTCAGAACACTAGCGGGCACGCACGAGCCCTCGTCGGCCGCCGGCCAGCGTCTTTGTCGTGCCCAGGGCTTCTTGGATTGGGGTGGGGGGCAGAGACGATGGGAGAGGCTCTGGGGGCCGCTGGCCAGGGGGTCGGCCTGAGTCACCGGAGCTGCAGCACGCTCGGAAGGGGCAGGGAAGAGGAGCTCGGAGCTGCCGGGTAAAGCAGGAGCGCAGGCACCGCGCCGAGTCAAGGGCAGGGCAGCAGCAAGGAGGGGAAGGCAGGCCTGGATGCCGCCGAGCAGACGCGGCAGAGCCGGCTCTGGAACGTGGCCGTGGCAGGCTCCGAGCAGCTCACCGCAGCTGCTCTCGGCAAGCCCGAGGCGGCGGCTTCCCCGAGGACCGGCACCCACTCGCTACGCGCCAGGCTCCGGGGCAGGCCTGTCTTGCTGAGTCTTGAAACTCCAAACTAGCCCCCAAGTTCCTGAATCCTGTTGTTCGTAGTCTGTCTCCAGAGGACACTTGAAGCAAACTGCTTGACACAGTGAGGACCCTTGAGAAGCAGCAAGGAGGAGCGTACGGAGCCGAATGGACCCTGCTGCACAGAGGCTCAGGGACCAGTGGGGGCTCACGTACCCTGCGGGCTCTAAAGAAACAGGGAATCAGGTGCCTAGGTGGCTCAGTCAGTTCAGCGACTGCCTACCGCTCAGGTCATGGTCCTGGAGACTCAGGATCGAGTCTTGCATCGGGCTCCCTGCTCAGTGGGGAGTCTGCTTCTCCCTCGGACCCTCCTCCCTCTCCTGCTCTCTCTCTCTCACACAAATAAAGAAATAAAATATTTTTAAAAAAAGAAAGAGGAAATGACCTAAATAAAGCATTGTGTAAATATCCAGTCATTGTAATATCATTTAAGTTATTACTTACAGAATATTGAAGGGTGCAGGGCATACTAACTGTATACATCAATAAGTGGCTAAAAGAAAGTTACAGAACCGTGTACACAGTTGGAGCTTGACTGTTCTTTCCAGCCTCACTGTCCCCTTCCTACCCTGGCCAGGGAGACAGCGCCCTTGGATTCTGGCCCTGCTTCCCTGCAGCTGCGGACTTGACCCTGAGTGACTATTCATAATAGTGTTTCCAGTACATTCTACGAAGCCTTGTCATGGCCATCACCTTCCCAAGGCCCATTGTCCACCCAGGCTCAGTGAGGAAGAGTTAATGAACTGATTGGCTCTTAGAAGTTGACACTTTTAATCTTTTAGAACTGCGCAGATTGGACCCAGGCTCGAATCAGAACCCTGAGTGGCTGGTCCCCACTGAGGTGTGCTGTAAATGTGCGAAAATACACTCTCGATTCCAAAGACGTGGAACCAAAAAGTAAATAAATAAATAAATAAATAAATAAATAAATAAATAAATTGTATCTGTAAAATTTTTAAATTGGTTAGGGTTGGAAAAAATAATATTTTGCCTATATTGGGGTGAAAAAAATATTAAAACAAATGTCACCTGCTTTTAGTCGCTTTAGTGAGGCGACTAGAAAATTTTTAATTACCTCTGTGGCTTGCGTGATATTTCTATGACCTGCGCTGCTGTTAAGGGGAGTGCATTTCAGGGGGATGTCACCACCTCGGCCCAAAGCCGTGTCTCTGATGGAGTGTCCCCCAGAGTGTGGCTTTCGGACAGGGTGGCCTCCCTACGTGCCTTGAATTAGGTCGTATAATCTTGCTCTTTTTGCAAGACCAATGATTAGTCCTGCTGTATCCGTTCCCCGTGGCGGCTGTGGCACATTACCAGAAGCAGTGGCTTAAGCAGCACTAATTCACCCTTTTCCAGTTCTGGGGGTCAGAAGTCAGACCTCAGATGTGCTGGGCCAACGTCAAGGTGCTGGCAGGGCTGGTCCTTTCTGGAAGCTCTGACAGGACAATCTGACTCCTTCTTGCCTTTTCCAGCTTCTACTGGTCACCAGTGTTCTTTGGCTTGTGGTCTCTTCCTCCTCCTAATGAGATCACATTACTCCGGTATCTGTTTTTGTTCACGCATCACCTTTTCCTCTCTGTCCGCAGCTTACCTTTTATAAGAAGCCCTATGAGGACATTGGGCTACCTGGAGAACCCAGGATACTCTCAGAATTCTTAATTCGTCACTCTTGCAAACCTTCTTTTGTCCTGGAAAGCGGTTCTCACAGGTTCTAGGGATTAGGATGTGGACATCCCCATCTTGCTGCAGGAGCTACAACAAAGGCCCAGAGAGGTCTAGTGACTTGGATGAGCTCACCCAGCTGAGAAGAGCCCACACGGGGAGAAGCTTTGTCCCCCTTGCAGGCAGAGAACCCCTCTGGGTCAGGAGAGGCAGCCTTGCCCGCTCCCTCCTGTGCAAACCCCTTAGTACTCTGTGACCTTGTCTGACCTTGTGCTCTTGCAGACCGTCTTCAGCGTGATGGCTCTCGAGCCCCTTTGGAAACTGCCCAGGTGTGTGGCGTTATCAGAGGACCTATAGGGACAAGACTCCGGTAAAACCGCAGTCAAAGGGGCAACTGAAAAATCAGTTCAAAGCAGAGGGCGGGCAGGACGGAGCCCACACCACCATGCTGGCAGCACGTGGGCCGGTGACACGGGTTTTATTAATCAGGGACGGTAGGAATCAGCTCAGCCTCCGGGCGGCTGGAAGCCGCGAGAGTCTGTGTGGCGCAGCGACACAGGAGGCCCCACTCGGCAGTGGTTTTTCTTCTCTGACAGGTCTTCCTTCAGCCTAAAGACTTCCTGCCCGCTCCCGCCTCGAGCGGCTCCCCGCAGACTCCCGCCCCATCCATCTCAGTCCTTCCTCGTCACTTATTTTTAGTCGTGTGGGCAGATGATCCACTGCTCACTGGGGAAGTGGAGTCAAGGAAAGGAAAACATCTCAGCCTCAAAAGCAAGAGGTTCTGTGGTGTTGTGTTCCCACCATCTGCTCACTCTCGGGTCCGGGGAGCCGGCCCATCCCGGCTGGGGCTCCGGGACAGGACAGGCTGTACTGGGGAGAGAGGCCAGCGCCCTCGGCCTGGCCTGGAGACCGGGTGCTGCCCTGTAAGGTCAGGACTGGACGTGAGGAAGGAGTGTGGCAACGAGATAGAGAACAAGCACGTAGCCAGGGGGAGGCTTCACAAGAGCTGGGTGTAAGTTCTAGACCCAAGGTCACTGTGACTCCCTGGCCCCTGACTCCTTGTCTGCGGAATGGACGTAACAATGGACATTCCCACCTCACAAGCCTATTGAGAGAATCAGATGAGAGAACGGATGTGGCTGTATGTTGCACACTGTAAAGTGGACTTCAAAAATGAAGGCTATTATTAAGAGCCAGCACAAGACTGGGAATGCAAAACTGGGGCCAGGTTTAAGGCCAGGCCTGGACGGCAGAAGGTCTGAAATACTTAGGGTTGAGTTAGGGCTGTGGTCCCCAAACCAAGCCAGCTGCTGGGGAACCAGGAGGGCCGGCGTGGGCAAAGGGCCAGAGGCCTCTAACAGACCAGCACTGCATGCCGCAGGTGAGGTTCCAGAAGGAACGTGGAGAAGTAGAGCAGGCTGAGTCTGACAACCACCTGGAAGGAACGTGGACATCATCCAGAGGACAGCAGAGCATAACAAAGGCTCAAGGGGAGTGCCAGGACCTGATCTGCATTAGAGAGAACTGGCTGGCTGGAACATGGATTGGTTCAGAGGCAGGAAAGGCCAGGGAGGGCAGACCTGAGCATGGTCATGGATATGGGGAGACAGAGTGTTTCCAAAGAAAGGAGATGGCAGCAGAGCTAACCACTACCAGAGATCAGATACTCTGAGACATGAGAAGCATGCAAATGAAGTTATCAGTGGGGACAGCAATTTCCCAGGGGAGGGGGGCAGTGAATCCAGGTAGCGAGAATGGAGGGGTGAATGGAAGGAGATGGAGCGGGACAGGGTCTCAGGCACATGGTCAAGTGTGTGCTCAGTGATGGAGACAAGAGCTGGAGCTGAAGCCAGGGAGAGAGGTGTACCAGGTCAAGAGCTGTTTGTTGTGATTTGGGTTTGTTTCTGTTTTTGTTTTTTTAAATGGTGAATAAGCCTTAAGCAGGCTAAAATGCTGGTGCAATGAATCAATAGAGAGACAGAGGTTGAAGGCAGAGAAGAGAGAAATCATTCAACAAATATTTCTCAGGCACCTGTTATGTGCCCGGTAGTGTTTTAGGCACAGGGGACACAGCAAGGACAAAGATTTATGGACTCTTCCTGCTTGTGAATGGATAATCAATGGGGCAGCCCCTCATGGAGGGAGAAAACTTTGGGATTCAGAGCACAGGTTGAGGATCAGCCACTGACAAAGGAAAAGGTGGAAAAGAGCACAAATACAGGTTAATTGGTAGGTGTTGTGCCAAGCAGTTGAGGGAATTCTTGTCTGATGGCTTCTATTTTTGCTTCAAAGTAGGAAGCGAGGTCGTCTGTTGAGAGGACAGGAAAAAGAAGTTTGGGGGAGAGGAATGAAAATTTGAAATAACCACTATGAAGAATGAGCAGGTGTGGGAGAAAGAACAGTCAGGGGGGCCCAGAACAGGCAGCTCCCAGGCCTCACAGGCATCAGAAAGCATGAATTCACGAAGGGACACACCTGTGGCATTTGCCTTCAATAGCCCAGGCATAAGAGGACAGGAAAAGAGTTTAATTTATGCACAATTGGAATTTTGCTGAACAGGCAAGGGAGGTGAAGGCCTGGCAAGGAAAGGTTGATGGTTGATGGGATGGACTAGTGAAGACCAGGCCAGAGAGGAGGAGTGAAGAAGTGGTTGAGAGAGGATGGTTGAGAAGTCAAGGACTGGGGCTCTTGAAGAGGTCAAAGAGCAACCTTGGAAGGAGAGCCAAGTGAGGGACGAGGAGGGGAAGGAAGGAGGCCACAATGGGAGAGGAGGAGGTGTGGGTATGAGATTCTATAGGTGGAGACTTTCCTGGTGATGGCCAGGTCCAAGAGTGGCCTTGGGGATGATGGGGGAGGGCTGAATGGGGGCATATAGGGAAGTCTTTGGGGTTGAGGGCTCCTACGGTTGTTCTTGAGGATGGCTGGGTTTGGGATGGAGAGCCAGGCTGAATCAGATGCCTAGAGTCTCCCTGCAGCATGACCAGGAGACATGTATAGGAAGGAAGGAGAGAGGGAGGGACGGAGGGAAAGAGGAGGGAGGGAGGGAGAGAGGGAGGAAGGGGACAGTGGTCACTCCTTCCTATTGCCCTTAGGAGAAGCCCAGGTCCTTACCAGGTCTTGGAAGGCATGGCCTGCACCCAGCCTCCTTCGCCAGTCTTGTCTCTTGCTTTCTTGCTCCTCTGCTGCTGTGTTTCACCATCTCAAGGATCCTTTTCAGTTCCGTGTGTATGAAGCCCTTTCTCCTTCAGGCTTCCCGATACTCCACCTCCACAGGCTTCACCTGCTCTCTTCATGTGTGGTTCCTTCCTAGCTTCCAGGTCCCAATTAGATTTTCACTTCCTTGGGGAAGACCTAAATCCACCCCCTTTAATCAGTCCAACATATTTTTATGGCTCATAGCACCCTGTTCTTTTCCTCTATACTCATTTCTCTGTGTACCTAATGTCTCTGTCCCCCAACTAGACGGAAAACTCCACGGGGGCAGGAGCTGACATTTTTGTTCATCTTACATCCCCAGCACCTAGCAGAGTGGCTAGCATAAAATGGCAACCGGTAAATAGTGTTGAATACATTTAAAAAATGGAATAGGAAGATGGCAGCAACACCCCAGTGGAACAGTCAGTCTGTATTACTTCACATCCTCAAACATCCCAAGCCACTTCTAGCTCCCATGCCTTTTACTTGCTGGAATGGCCTTCCTTGGACTTTGCCTAGCTGATGCCAACTCATCCCTAACACAAAGTATAACTTCCAACATGAAGCCCTTCTGACCATCCCGGGATGCCGTGGCCAGATCATCTCCATTTGCTGGTCTGTCTCCTCCATTCAAGTGGTGCTTGAGGACAGGGACACAGTCATGTTTCTATGGGTACCCAGTGTCTAGGATACCGTAGGGCATGGCGGGGATCTGATGATGAAACAAGTCAATGAGAATGAGTGAAGGCTCCGTTTACTCTTAAGTCCGCCATTATTTGAAGCACAGATTGCAAAAGGTTAAAGCTACAAGGAACTAAAGAGACATTTAATCTGTGCCCTCCGTTCATAAATGAGGACAGTGGGGTCCAGAGAGGGGAGCATGTGTGTACCAGCGCTACAGCAAGACAGGGGCAGAGCGAGAGCCAGAATCTCCCCACATTGATCCATAATGCAGGGCTGTTTCTACCGCACCATGTGGCCTCCCAATATATTTGTACCACCCTGAAATTTGAATTTAGAAATTTTGAAAAATGAAGTTCTAATAGGAAATCTCCGATGTTACTGATATGAATGTGAATAGACACATCTATCTGGGGGAGAAATTTGGCAATATTTTAGATTGATGAAAAGAGAGCACATACCATGTGATCCAGCAATTATACTTCTGAATATACACGTATCCTGCAGAACTTTTTTTTTTACATGAGCTCAAGGCTTTATTTGTATTGCAGCATTGTTGATAATAGCAAAAGATTGAAAAGTTGAAATGTCCATCAACAGGAAAATGGAGAAATAAGTCGTGATATGTTCATACGATGAAATCTAATTTTAACAACTAAAATAAATGAAGCAGATCTATCTATATCATCCTAGAGGTAGCCCGAAAGCATAACGTTGATTATAAATGTGGTGACGGTGGTGGTGGTGGTGCTGACGTATTCTTAAGGTCCCTGGGATTGATAATAGGAGAAGTCCTCCTGCCATGATATTCCATAGGTCCGTCCGGTAGGTCCTTGTTGGAATGGCCTCAGCAGTTTCCTGAGCCACATAAAGTCAAAACTCCAAGACTGGGTGGTATTTGACCATGGATCCATGCTTTTCCTTGTTTTGTGAACAGAGCTACCAGACAACTGCTCCCCAGCTCTCTAACTCGCCTCTCATTGGGGGGGTGGGTAGTGTCCACATAAGTCTAGACAGTTTGGTAAGTGTCATAATGATGCAAGACATGGGAAAGAGCTTAAACTGCAAGAGAATGGGTAGTGCTTATGGGCAGCTGCGGGAAATGGATGGCCAGGTGGCCACGTGGAAAAGTGGGAGGAGCCCTGCCAGGGGAGAGGGTGCAGGCAGCAGCCGCAGCCACCTTTCCCCCTTCTTTCTAACACTGTTGCTCTCCTTCCCAACATCATTACCAGGTGCAGAACAGCTGCACTGTTATGGTGGGAAGGTGAGGAGCTGCAAGGAGACTTGGAAGTCAGTGTTAATTTTAATGCTTATGAAATCTCTGTGAAAGCCACTCTTTTTAAGTCAAGTCTGGGCCAGCCATCATTGCTTGACCCTCATCATTCGAGGGAAGCCACCCGCCAATAAACTCTCTTAAGACAATGTCCAATCAACAAAGCCACAACAAAACACCCATATAATGTTGAGTGTAGAAAGCAAATTATAAAAGGATGTCTATAATACAATGGTAATTATCTACATTTTTGAAGCAGAGCTATCTAACAAACACATAAAAGCATGGATGGATAGGATACTCAATAACTTCAAAATGGTGTTACAGGAGGGGAAGAAGTATAATAGATGCTCCCATTGTATCTACAATGTTTTCTTGCTGAAAAAAATCTGAAGCAAATGTGGCAAAACTTTCACATTTATTAAGTACAGGCAGTGGGCACCTGGGTGTCTGATTTTTATTCTCTACACTTTTCTGAATGTTTAAGTAGGTCATGATTTCTTAAGGTCAGCAAAGAGTTAGCCAGGCAAAGAGGAAGGGGAAAGAACATCTCAGGGGTCCAGGTGGAGGTGAGAAAGGCAGGTCTGTGGACCAAATCAATGAGCTCGTTGCCCTTGAGCTTCTGATCATGTCAGCTAATGGTGAGCATTAGAGAAGTTCCAAGGGAGGGAGGAGCCATGGGTCTCCCTTCCTGGGAGATGACCTTGGGCTGCCTGTGTCCCTGGACAGAAGGTCACTGCTCCTCTGCAGGTGGCCTGTTGTGCACAGCTCTCTCCTGCTGGGTTCTGAGATTGGTTCCCTTCTTTCCCCTTGGCCCTAGGAGTGGTGACAGCCTTGCTGCTGGGGACTCCACCCATGTCTTTATAATTAATCCTTTTGTGAATAAACTCTCCTTGGATTATCTTTACCTGAGTATGCCATCTTTTCCTTGTTGGGACCCTATCTAATACAATGCAGCTGTCCTCCGTTAACCTCTAAACATCTCAAGGGCGGGCAAGAGGTCTGATTATTTTTTTGTATGCGGATCCCAGGTTAGGATCTGGCACATTTTGGATGACCGAAACATAATTGATGAATGAATGGGAAAATAGTATTAATGAATGAGTGGATGAATGGAGTGCACTCCTGGGTTTGTGAATGCGGCATGCACAGGTCTTGGGCTCTTGGGAGCAAAGAAAGAGGCGATTCCAGGGGAAAGGAAAAATATGAAAGGAGAAGAGACCAAACAGTTTTGGAGCTCTGGCAGCTCTGCAGGAACAATGCCGGGTTCTTCGTTTATTCCTCTCATTTATTTTGTGCCCAAAGCATCACGGTGCTCCTCTCACAGACATAAACCAGAGGTTCAGAGAGGTTACGACTTGTCCAGCCAGCGTTCTTTCCACTTCATGTCGTGGGCAAACCTGATCTACTTCCAGAAGCCCCACATGGCATTCATCCCCGCCTGCTGCACCCCTCCCCCCCGCCCACAGGCTGGCATTTCCTGGCCCAGGGGGTGCCTTGTCTGGACTGTCAATCACGGCAGGGCACCTGGAGTCTGATCACCGTTCATCCTGCATCCTTCATCTCAGGCATAAATGTCACTGGCGTTATTACAGCGGTGGGCTGATGGGATATTTATCTACCCCATGCTTTTCAAAGCAATTAGGTGGATTTAGTGCTTGGATGAAGGCTCCTGAAACCAGCGTTCTGGCCTGAAGAAAGAACCAAATAGATGGATATTATGCCAGAGTCCCCCACGCCAGTCTGTGCCCTGGGGCCTCCCTATTGGAATCAGATCCTTCCTGCTCAAAGAACTGAACCTCTTTTTCTCCATAGCCTGATCAGCCAGCAGGAGCCGAAGTAAACAGGGCAGCAAGGAGGTATTTACTGATTATTGCGTGCCCATGGGCCAGATTCCGTGCTTCAGACTGGCTCATTTATTCTTCACCATAATCCTACAAGAGAGGTATCAGCATTCCCATTCTACGGTTGAGAAAACTGGGGCTCAGAAAGGTAAAGTAACTAGGTCAAAGTCACCCAGGGCTGCTGGACCCCAGAACCCCAGGCTGCCTGCAGCCCATCTCACCACCTCACCAACCCAACCAGTCATTCTTCTGGCCGGCCCCTATGAATGCATGTTTCCTTGTTTCTTTCCTTCTCTGGGCAATCGTTCATGCCATTTGCACCTCCAGCCCTAAGCAAATGTGGAGCAATCATTCCCTTACAAAAGGGCACAGGATCTCCGCAAACAGGCTGTCTGGAACACTCATGTTTACTGCCACCCCTTTGGGTTAAGACTCTGAAGGATCCAATGAAGGAGCAAGAATTTGCAAAGTCAAAAGAAGATGGGCTTGGAAGTTCAGACAGACCTGGTTTCTAATCTGAGTCCTTCTATTTAACGACTGTATAAATGTGCAAAACTCATCTCTTGGCACGTTTGTCCTCCTCGATAAAATGGTGTTGTGACACCTGCTTTGTAGGATTGTTTTAAAGATAAAAAAGATGACGTATGCACAGTGGGTATTCAACAAGTAATACCAGCTAACAGTCGCTGATTTCAATTCCTGGGCTCCCATTCTAGCCCTGTAAGACCGTGAGCAAGATACCTCATCTCTCCAAAGCACAGTACAGGGAGCTCGATGCGGGACTCGATCCCAGGACCCCGGGATCATGACCTGAGCCGAAGGCAGAGGCTTAACCGACTGAGCCACCCAGGCATCCCAAAAGACTTGATTTTAAAAAGAAGAAAAAAACCACTTTTTAAAAAAAAGAAAATAATGGGATAGGCTGGCGATGGGTATTAAGGAGGGCACGTATTGCATGGTGCACTGGGTGTTATACGCAAGTAATGAATCATGGAACTTTACATCAAAAACTAGGGATGTACTGTATGGTGACTAACATAATATAATAAAAAAATATTATAAAAAAAGAAAAGAAAAATAAAATGTTCGTATGATTTAATTGAAATGCACGTGGATGTTGCTTCTGAAAGGCAACTCTGGTGAGTGGTAAGCTTGACTTTTCTCAGAGCCCTAAGGGGGGGAACCAGCCAACAGCCACTGGATTAACAAGAACCCACAACGCAAGGCCTGTTTCGCCAAGTTTCTAAAAGGCAGGTGTCATCTGTCAACAGCTAACTCGTTCAAATGACCAAATCCCAGGGTCGGTCAGCTAGCTCAGCGATCCCATCCAGGTAATTTCTCCTAACACAGAAAGGAAGCTTTGAAGAGTTCTCTCGCTCTAATGATCACAAATTGCTCCCATGAGCCATAGTTTTCAAAAATGAAGCTGATCAAAAACACGGAAAGGACAGATGTGACCCAAAGTCATCATACCAGTGTTCCCGGAGCTGGTGTCAGAGAGGAGGAGTGCAGAACACGCTCTGTCCTCAGATGTTCCCCGAGCCAACCAATCTAGTGGGACCAAACCATCTCCTTGCTGAGCTTCGGGTGGGCTGGCCAGGGGCTGGACTCTGAGGACGAAGAGAAAAAGATCTAGCACATATTTCTGAAATCCCTGGGCAGGGGCAGGATGCACAGGACCCGGGACAGTTATACAGAGCGGGCGTAGAAGCAGAAACAAAACTAAGAAGCAGGGGCCAGAGGGGAGCCAGAGTCAGGGGAGAGCAGGTACAGAGGCCACAGCTAGGGCTGTGAACCCTTCTGGGGTGTCCTCTTTAACCTGCATGCACAGGTGGTTTCAAGGTGATTGGGAATGGGTCACTTCTTAAAGGTCCAGGGTGGAGAAGCATGAATTTGCTTTCAAATGAAGGGGACCTCTTAACTCTGCAAGAAGCAAGGAGCCCACTGATGGCTTAGAGCCGTGCTACTCAATGTGTGGTCCACAGACACGTAGCATCCGCATCACCTGAGTCTATTAGAAATGCAGAATCTCCAGTCTCATCCCAACCCCCTGCATCAGAATCTCTGAAGAACGGGCAGTGAATATGTATTTTTAACAAGATCTCTGGGAGATGTTTAAGCCTGCTAAAGCTTGGAACCGGCTTTTAACTAAAGATACTAGAGTACCTAAATACGCAAGGTGATCAGAATCACCTTGTATGGGGGGTTTCTTCAATATGCCAATACCCTTGGCCCCACTCCTAGGGCTCCTGAAACAGGTGGTCTGAAAGGGATCTGGTCATTTGCAAATTACCTTAAAGATCCCTGGGTGATTCAAGAGTATAAACTTGGTTTTGAAGCATCAGTTTAGGACCTTAAAAATTGATGTAGGACCGACACCCATGGTTGATGATTTCCCTGCTGGATTCTATTACCCTCAATTATAGCTCTCTTGCATGGTCTTGTTCTGACACCGGCTGCTCCATGAGCTCCTTCCTGACACCCTCCCCCCCCCCCCCCAGTTAAAATGAATCATTCCTGGCTCCGGGTTCCTGCTGCCGCTCCATGCATATACCCTGTTTCAGCTCTTACTCCATTCTGCCTTCCATCGTATATTGCACCTGCTTGTGCATTTGCTCTTTGACTAGATGTTAGTTCCCTGTGCTGCCCCCAAAGATTTTTAGTCATTCTTGTTTTCCTGTGACATGTAGCTCAGTGCCTGGCACATTGCAGATATATAATCTTAGCTGCTGCATTAAAAATACTGAAAAAATTCTAATTCTCCAGTTTCCATCCTCAAAGTTAAGTCAACGACAGGAAGCTGACCGTGTTTCCTTACTTCAGAGGAAATGCTTTTGTATACTTTTATTTATGGTACCAGGTCAGATGCTTCAACTAACCCTGGAAGGAAGGATGGGTGCTATTATCATCACTGCATTGCTCAGTGAGATCATGCGTTGAGTTCAAGGCCACAGCTAACAAGAATCTAGAGTCCACAACTGTGACCCTCCACCACCCCATCTGCAGACAACACACATTGTGTCTGCTGCTGTCCAAGAGGGGCCCCTCAGAAATGACCAGTGGCACAGTTTCTGCTGTCGTCCTTGCTTGTACCCTCCGTGTTCCTCCTCCTGCAGCTCTGGAGATCCCTGGAAGCTCAGAGGATGGGGCTGGGAAGAATGCCATGAGGCTCTGTATCCAGGCGCTGGTGTGCTGGGGAAACTATGGGGCCTTCACCCAGCTACACAGGTGAGGCTGGCAGCCCTCCCCACTGCTTCGGTTCCCAGTGGTCTCCACACTTTTGCTTGGCTTGGCTCCCTGCCCTGAACCCTACCCTGCCTGGCCTCGGTGCATACACTGTGCCTTGTCTAGCCCAATCTGTAACCCCTGGGGCTGGACCCAGTTTCTGACTGGGGTCTGGCTCCCAGCCACTCAGGCCAACCACAAGCACTTGTCTCTGAGCATCATCCCTGCCAAGAGCTTCCTTCTGCCAGGCCCTGCCTACTCCTCGGGCCCTCCTGGGTTAGCAGTGCCAGAAGGCATCCAGCCAACTTTTCACACCCATTTGGGAACCGACATTGATGGCTGGCAGTCTCCCTTCTCTGGGGTCCAGGCCTCCAACCAGGCTCTTTCCCCCCAACGATCCTGGCTTCCTTCCCTTATTTACCAACTTGTTGCTTAGGCCCAGCATGCTATTTTCTCCAGTCTGCAGTGCCCATGTTTCTAGCAGACTCCTGATCCTGCCATCGGTCGTGCCCTGAGAGGGCGTCAAGACCACTTACTCACTCAGCACAAGCAATGGATTTGCAATCAGAAGATAAGGATTTGAGACCTGACTTGGCCTCTCACCAGCTGTGTAACCTTGAAAAAAATGACTTTTTATTTTGTTTGATCCTCAGTTTTTCTGTGTAAATGAGAACATATATATGCACATAAATACGCAAATGTACATAATTTACTTTATAAAGTTTTAGTGAGGATTAAATGAGATAATGTAGGTAAAGTCACACCATAATTATAAAGTGACCTAGAAAAATGTATCATGGTTTTACTAGCTTATTAAGTCCTGACATGGAAAAAGATGACATGTTTTTTAGTAAGCCCTGGTTTAGAGGTATGTAATATGGTTAAGGTGTTTTCAAATCAAAAGAACCCAAGCAAAATGTCTTTATGCTTAAAGGAGCTGACTTTAGTACCTGGAAAATTAATCCATTCCGGAAACTTCATTCCTGGATGAATGAGCTGTGAATGTATTGTAAATACATTTTGCCATCCAGGATGTAGAACAGAGAGCGTGAGGTGGTCTTTGCTTTCCCAAACAGTACCCCCATCTCTGTCTTCAGCTGGTTTTGGATCAACTGATTTATTCATTGATTTGTCCAACAGGATTGTGAAAGCTCAGACTCTATGCTAGCTGGGGAGAGGGGAGAAAGGTATAGAGTGGAGCCCATAGCTACTTATGAGCTCCTCTGGTTCTCAGTGACACCGCTGCTTTATTCCTAGCCAAAAAAAAAAAAGGCCATACTCTTGAGTTGTCAGCCCTGAGAACTGAGGATGAGCTGTCCGAGAGATCTGGAAGGCCACAGTGTGAGAATCCTGAGTGAGACCTGCTCAGCTCTCTTATCTAGTTTCCCTATCATTTGGAGTATTTAACCTGCCCGAGACAGTTTATGGTTTTCTCATCTTTAAGGACGTTTGGGAAAATGTCCCTCATGTTACCTATTCTCCATCTGTTTTATCAGTAGATAATCCTTTGATAATCCTTTCCAAATTCACCCTTATTTTTAAACATCTTTTAAAAAGTACGATCCAGTTAGTGCAAAGAATCCCTGTCCTATGGAAGTCTTACATCCAGAATCCCCATGCTCTGATACTTGGGAAGTTCTTCCATAAATCTGACTACGTTCTTCCTGGCATCAGCCTAAGGACACTTTCTCTGGTTGGTCCTTACAGTCTTTAAGACTTGAATCCAACAACAGCGAGAATACCCTGGTGTAGAGCTCTCCTACACATCCTTGCATCCATCAGGCACAAGAGAAGGGGCACAGCACCAGACCAAAGTCGAGAGTCCACATTCTGGTCCTGCCTCTGCCACCACTTTCTGTGTGGCTGGACATTTATTCATCTCTTCCCTGCTCTGTGATCAGGGAACAGAAGGCAAGCTGAGGACAAAGCAGAAACTGACACCCCCCCCCCCCCCGGGATGTACGTGACATTCCTCAGGCACTCCTGGCTGCCCTAAAGGACAAAGAAATAGTTAAGCTATAGAGACCACACCCCTGCAAGACTTAAGTCTCCCTCAGTTTACAAACGTCTTAGCAGTTTACAAGAACGAAGCATTTCTGTCACTAACCTAGCTTCCGGAAGGGAATGTAGATACAATTAAACGTCCTTATAATCTGCAGCCTCCAGGAAGTTCCCAACCATCTTAATGTTAATGCCTTGCTAGAGGGAAAAACAACCTTAACTTAACATATGAAAGTATTTTCTCAACCTCCCTTTTTCCTTACCTTCCCCAACCCCATCGTATATAATCAGCCACCCCTCACAACCCCGGTGCCGCCGCAGCTCTTTTTGCCCACGGGTCCTGTCCCCGTGCTTTAATAAACCACCAATTTTGCACCAAAGGCGTCTCAAGAATTCTTTCTTGGTCGTCGGCTCCAGACTCCACCCCACTGAACCTCACCTATATTCCGCAACCTCATCACTCTGGGTCCCAGATCATGCATATTTCAAGTACAGGGTCCGACCCTTCCAATTCTGGGATTTATAAGCTTACTTTTGTCATCAAAGCTCACTCTCAAAGACCCCCCACTTACTACCTTTCCCGAGGTGACTTAAGAATTTACATTTTCAGCCCAAGGAACAATTTTCCTGTTGAACAATTATGAAAATTCAGCATTTGGGAGAAAGCACTATAAACTGGCCTGGTGTATTACTGCTCTAACAGTCCCCTGTGCTCCTAATAAAAACAGCCAGGGGAGGCTGGAAGCCAGCATGAAATATGGCCCACTTGTTTTCTTAACAGCCTGCTACCCTAGGTTATCCAGGAACTGTCAGCACCAAGTGGAGGGCCGCATAAAGAATAGGGCAATTTCCTGTCTTTTATCCTGGTGTCTCATGCCCCAGACATCATTTTAATGGAATTCCATTGTATTTTTGTATTCAAATGGACTTGAAGGCAAACAAAACATTTAAAGGAAGAAGTTTCTTCCTAAGCAAAAAAAGTGCCTTGCTGGCATTTGTGCACTGTGGAAAGTCCTGAGTCAGGGAATCAGATGATTCAGGGGGGTCTAGGGATACTACCTGGAGCTTAGTCCAAATGCTTGGGGGGGCATGGGGGAGGGTGGTGTGAGGGATCAGTGTGAAGTTCCAGGTAATGGGCTCAGTAGGAGAGTTCATTTCCAGGCACTTACCTGCTAAAGGTATAAAAACATTGAAAAAGGAAAATAATAATAATAATAAAGGAAGAAAAGGCACAAGTAGAGCCATTAAGGAGTCTGGAATCAAGGATGAGGGTCTCTCAACTGAAATTTTCTGTTTGGGTATCTTCCCCAAATGTCAGTAACAAGTAGCCCCCCATTTGGGTTCAAATACCGTATCATCCAAATCCCTGCCCCACATCCCAAAGGAGCCTGGGGCTAGTCAGAGGCTTCATAGGATCTGGCCAGAAATGGGAAGTGCCTCCCCTAAGATTCCAGAAGCCACTGAGCAAGCAGAATTAAGAACTACCAAAATCTAGAGACCTGTCAAAATACAAAGGATGCAGAGAGGAAAGCCCAGTCTCATTGCCTGAAAAGCACGCTTCAGAGCCAAGGCACTCAGGATGGGGAAATGAGCAACAACAGGTAAAGGGCATTTGGTGACACACAGCGGGATGTGGCATGGGAAGGCCAGGCAGGAATGGAACACCAGATGGATTCAGAACCTCAGAACTGCGGTGTTCTGTGCTTTGGCATCAGGTGCCTCTCAGAAGAGTCTGTAACTGGTATGTCAACCGTGCTTTCTGAGGATTCACTTATCTTATAAACCCTTCCCATGTGTCGGGTGTTGTGCTGATTTCTGGAGACATGAAGACTTACAATTCACCTCGAAGGGGAGAGAGACACATCCAAAGTCGTGACTGTTCGGTGTGTAGAGTAGCATCCTAGAGACATGCACCAGGGCTGGGAGAATACAGAGGACCGAGAGAGAAGCCAGCTGAGCTGGGGGCACCCAGCCATCCAGAGCTTGGAGATCAGATACGTGAGCAGAATCATCATTTCACAGGCAATTTCCCAGGAATCCTGCAGTTGTCCCTTTCTGGGTCCGTAAGGTCTGGAGCTCATGGAGACAGATTTCATGGAGTAGAGAACTTCCTGCAAACGGTGTCCTACCTGCCCAACTGCCTGTAGACATATTCTGAAGGAGGCAGTGCACTGCTCTCTACTTCACTGACTGAAAGCAAACGGGAAATATTGGAAGACAGTAAAAGCATTTCTTTGTCCTTGGCATTCCTCATTTGCCAATTTTTAGTCTGAAGAGTAGCTTTGGGAGGTAGTCTTGGTCATGCGACTAAGTGGAATTAAGAAGGTCATAATGTCTGAAGACGGTCCTGAAACTCCAGCTGTAAAGCATACCAGAAACTCCCTTTGGGGGACAATGGCAACAGAGCACTGAGTGGGACCAATGCAGGTAGATTGATACTGGGTCAAACTAGCCCAGCCCCAAGAGTTGGGTTAATTTGAACAGAAGAACTGAGGGTGAGTCCAATGATAGGTTCTTAAAATATGAACCAAATGCACGTGCAATTAGGAAAGACCAGGATCTGGGTTTTTCATTCAAGAGGACTGAGTGGAATACATCTTCAAGACTGCGGTGTCTTAGGAAATCTCGGAAATAGGAACAGGACACCATCTTTGAATTGGAGAAGTTCAAGATGGTGTGTAACATTACCAAAGGCAGTGGCAGGCCCAAGGGGAGAAGTGTGGCAGGAAGTAGGTAGAAGGCAGAGGCAGCCCAAAGCGCAGTCCGAGAAGCAGAGCAAGGCTCCTGTCATCTGTTCCACCCCTCTAAACCACGCCACCTCCAAGTACCCAACAGAGAAGAGACCTAGTGGAAACACTGGTAGGGAATGCTGGCTCTACATGATGGGGGTGTTCCTTGTGGCTGGAGATCAATACTCTCAACAGAATCCACTGTTTTATTCTTCGCCAGATCCTCCAGAAATATCAAAGCGTGTTGACCACCAACTATTTATAGATCATACTTACCCAAGAGGGAGGGGACATTTTAATATGTAATCAGGCTGAATTTCTTGTGCAGAGCTAAGCCTGTGGGTGGTTGGTTGTTTTGTAAAGGTGGAGGTGAAGCTGTTATTTTCAAAGGGGTGCCAGATATGGTAGCTGTGGTGAGAGAGAGGTGGGAGGTCTAGGGCTGGTGGGTGCCTCTGCTCCTTCTATTTTATGGCCTTGTCATCCACTTGGGTATTGTCCATATGGTCAGAGCTAGATCACCTCCACTTTATTCACGTTCCAACCCAAGGAGAGTGGGAAAGAGGAAGCAGAGGGCAAGTTAACATTTTTAAAGGTTGCAACCAAACTGTACACCTCTCTTCCATTCATATCCTATTGGCTAGAATTTAGTCCAATGGCTACATTAAGATGTAAGAGAATCTGGAAATGAGTCTTTGGCCATTAATCCTATCTAAAACCTAGTAGGTTCTGTTACCAGAAGGACGAGAGGGCAGATACTGGAAAGTGATTAGTGGTATCTACCAGTGTGATTCCCAGCTATTATTCCCAGCTAGGACGCTGGGAATTCCTTTGCTAGGAGGCTTTTTCTGACTCCCAAATCCTGATCCTTCTTCTGGGCTCCCATAACAGTGATTAATGCTGTTAAAATGCTTAGCTAAATGCAGTAAAATGCTCTATTTATTTGTCTCTCTTCCACTAAAGTGTGAGCTCCAAGGGCAGAAAATCTGATTGTTCATCTATGTATCCTCAACGCCTTACACCGTGGCACATGTCAGTGTTCAGTAAAGTTTTGTTAAATGAATGGGTAGTTGGGCAGATCAATACATTCTTCACCTGATGAGTGAATGGAGCTAGGGTATAACTGGTTCAACCAGAGAGCTGAAGGTTTCCTTATGTGATTTATAAAAGTCACCCTCTAATGTATAATCCTATGTGTGTGTATTCAGTCACGCTAATGACTGCTTGATATGGGTGGGATAGATAAGACACAGGATGGCTGGGGCATGTGAGATATATATATATGTGTGTGTGATATATATATCATATATATATATATATATCATATATATATATCATTTTTATATATATATGATATATATATATCATATATCATATATAGCATACCCTCCTGGTGTGTTTGGCAATAGATTCTAGAGTATGGGTGAGCATTTGGAAAACCTGGCATCAGTCAACTCTCAAAAGTGTGGTGCTATGGACAGTTTTCCCCCATTTGCCAACATGTGCCCTTTTTCATGACTCTGTTAATGCCCTTGATTATGCCACACAGAATCTGTCTGGAGTCCTTTTCTCTGCATTGCATAAAGGGGTGGGTCATAGCACGCAGAGTTTGGGCAGCACCAAGAAGCCGTACCCTGGGAAATATCAAAGTGTGGGAAGACAGGATGTGAGCATGCGAAGGCTCCCTGACTAGGGAATTGGGAGAGGGGTTATTTATATGGCTGAGGTTGTGCCTGGAGGATGGAATTGGCAGAGGGTAGAAAGGAACAGTAAGACAACATTCCATAATACCCCATCCCCACTTCCCCCGGGACCTGAGCAAAACCAGCATGTCAGCAACTCAACAAGATTTCAGAGTGCAGATCTAAACTTGGAGGAGTGTTACATGTTCTGTTCATTCCTAAGGCATCTAATCCCACGGAGGACTTCCTTGGACTGTCAAACTTGCATCTGGGACTATTCTGGTAAAGCAAGAGCTGAAGGGCAGGTGGAAGTGGGTTGGTTACATTCTAATATAGTCCTATGGTGAAGTGTGTTACAGAAACCAGAGTGTCAGACTTGGAGGAGGAGGCAGATGATTTAAGTATGCAACGGGCAATTATCATTTGGGCAAAGGAGATGGAATTGAGAGAAGCCGAGAAAGCTCTAGGAGATGAAGTTGGCTGGATGGTTGATAGTTCCCAGTGGGAAGAGTCATTGGCTCTGCTTCTGGAAACTGTAGTCATAAAATCTTAGAGTTGTGAGGATATGAGAAATCTGATGTCAGACTAAATCATGGCTCTGTCAATTCCGATGGCCTTAAGCAAATTTTGTAACCTCTGTGTACCTTTGTTTCTTCATCTGTAAAATGGAGTCAATAACTGTACACCCCTCACTGGGTCATTTGACTGTTTAAAACAGTCATGGCATGGAAGTCAATGTCTAGCACATATTTTCCATATGCCCTGGAGAATCTTAGAGGATTTGCAATGTTGAAGCAGAAGGGAATCAACGTGGTTGATGAGACCCCAATACAGTGTCTTCAGCCATGGGTTTTCCTCATTTCTGTGGTTGATAGGACCGTTTATCCCAACATTTATCTTTGCAGCTAAGAGGAAAACTGCCCAAAATAAAATAATTGGCTTCCATAAGTAAAAAATCCAGAAGTGCTTCTGGCTTCACTTGTGGTTTCTTCCAGAGATTCACATGGTCATCAGGGAACCAGCCCTGATTTTCTTCATTCTAGACTCCTTTGCATGCCAACGTCACCCTCAGGATGACCCTCATCAAAGAAGCCGAAAGGGTTGCACCATTTCCAATCTTGTAGGTCCAGAGCACACCATCCAGGAGAAGGACAAGGACATCTCTTCCACCAGCTCCTGCATGGGGGAACAGTAGATCACTCGTCCTCTCAGTGGTGCCTTATGTATTATTTGCCCAAGCTGTATCACATGCCTGGGCACAGGACCTGCGGATTGGCTCAAGCCAGTCTGAGCTCACCCCAAATGTTGACAGTGGGGTCAATACCCAAGGCTAATGCTGGGGGCAGTGATTCCCCCAAAGCAAATCTGGATCTTGTGGACAAAATGAAGTGGGACATAGATATGCTAGAGGCAAGTGAAACAACAAAAACAAAACTGTGTAAGCCATTAGCTGGGCTCTCAGCTACAGAAATCTGAGTAAGACTCTGCATATATTGAAAACCTGGATTTTTTTTTTTTTAATCACTTCACAGTCCCCAGAAGATTTTTGGGTCATGAAAAATGTAACCACGAACCAAGGACTAAACGAACTTGATGCCATCTCATATCCCTACCACTCTAGTGAACCAAGAGATAGTCACTACCCAGCTATCAGGTCACATTGTGGTGACAGCCCACAGGCTGGAAGGAGCGAAAGGAAAGCCTAGACAGACCAAGCTGGCAAGCCAGCTGCCGCCCCTGAGACCAGCAGGGACGGTGACCTCATCCTCACGAGTACAACCAGCCCTGCCTGACATTCTCCCCCTGCACTGATGAAAGGACGCTCTGGCCCTCACAGAACAGCTTATTATGGAGAAATATGGATTCACCACCACTCACTTCCTGCAAGGAGGGATATTGCTTGGAGCCAATCTCCTTTTATCTCTCTGCCTGGATGCTTTCAGCTTCTCACCCCAGCTCCAGCAACGAGCCTGTCGGTATGCAGAATTCCTTACATTTCCCTTCAGAAAATAAAACCAAGGCAAAGGAAGGAAACCTATTTAACTCTAATGATGTGCGCGGTTCCATTTTTATGTTTGAATCTATTGCTGTTTAATGAGCTAAATATCCACTGGATGAATTAGATACACTGATCCCGTGTGCGTCTCCTGGGAGGCAGCGTCTCCGTGGCAGGGTGTGCCGCAGACATAGCACACGGGAACCACACAGCCCGCCTGACAAACACGCCAGATACTGAGCAAGAGCACAGGCGATGGCGACACGGATAAGTAGCAGGCGATGAGTCACTCACAGCTGACCCCTCAGCCAGCCTAGCAGGCAAGAGATGGTAGGATCTCTGGGTCATTAAAAAACAAACAAACAAACCTGATGAACAAGCTAAGGTAATGAGGTCGCTAGCATTGACAGGTTGTTTCAATTGTCTAATCAGAAGAGGCCTTCTGTAGCTCTCCATTGACAACGTGGAGGCTGACCATGGAGGAGGCCATTGGTCTTGCTAATATTGTCAGCTCTGAGAAGGCTCTGTTAGACAGGACTCTTGTGCTGCACACAGAGATCTGTGCTCCTCAATTATTCTAGTTCTTTGTTTTTATCAGAAAAGGAAATATCTAAAGTTTTATCAGAAAAGGAAATATCTTGGGGCGCCTGGGTGGCACAGCGGTTGAGCGTCTGCCTTCGGCTCAGGGCGTCATCCTGGCATTAGGGGATCGAGCCCCACATCAGGCTCCTCCACTATGAGCCTGCTTCTTCCTCTCCCACTCCCCCTGCTTGTGTTCCCTCTCTCACTGGCTGTCTCTATCTCTGTCGAATAAATAAATAAAATCTTTAAAAAAAAAAAAAGAAAGAAAGAAAGAAAGAAAAGGAAATATCTAAAGTTGTTCTTAATCTTCTTCACCAAAGGAGCCATTTGGGATGAATCCATTTTAGACGAGGAGGGGCCATGGAAGTAATATTCGATCCCTTCATTAATTGATTAGGATTTTGAGGCTCAGATAGAGAAAGTCGTGTGACCAATTGGTTGACCCATAGCCAATAACACCAATGCTGTTTCAGGGGTGCTCATTTTGTAACCAGGCACTGTTCTAAATGCTTTACCTACATTAATCTGTCCAAGTCTGTCAACAAACTCATTTTGCGGAGGAGAAGACTGAGGCTCTGGAGTGTTAACTAACACGCCCAAAGTCATGTAGCCAGGAAGTGATAGAGATGGGATCCAAACCAGGGGGACCTCAGAGCCCATCATGGTTTTGACTTTTCAATAAAACCCAATTCTCCTGGCTCCCGGGTCAGACATGTGAAGACGCTCCAAAAATCAAAATGAAAAAATATCTTTCCCTGTGGATTCTGAAAAGAATTTACTTAAGCCGACAAAATAAAACAAGTAACATGAAGCCTCCGAGCCTTTGTGCTACCTCTCCCAAGCGCAGCCTACACCCACCTGGGCTTTACTTGAAAGCTCTCCCCAAGAACTCCCCCTCCTACCATACCACCTGCTTCTGTTTCCCAACCAGACCCAAAGTTCAGAGACCCCTTTGTGTTGGTCAGGATATTCCTTCCATCTGGAATCCCCTTTCTTCCCTCCCTACCATCGATCTCCTGCTTATCCTTATGACCCAGCCCCAAAGACGCCTCAGCTAGGATGACTCCAGCCATCACCCCAGTCACACTCTGGATTCTCCACTCCTCCCCCAGCACACTCTGCCCTCTACCACATTCACATAACTCTTTCCTCCATTATAATTGGTCCACTAAAAAGGAAGGGCACACTCGGTGGTTGGGTGCAAGGTCTTTGACACTAATCAGACTTGAGTTGGAGGTTTAACAGGGCTACTGTGTAGCATTGGGCAAATTACAAACCCTCTGAGCTTCCTTTTCTTCACCCATAAGAGAAAAAGATTACTTATTTCAAATGGTTCTTATGAGAATTAAATGAGATAATGCATGCAAAGCCCTTAGCCAGTGTCTATCGCATAGTAAGCTCTTTATACATGTTAGCTATTATCGTGGAGGTGTTGCCGCCATCATCACCATCATCGTCATCACCGTCACTGTCATCATCATATCATCACCGTCGTCATCATATCATCGTCACCATTATTATCATCATCATCGGCGTATTATCAATAATACCACTACAGACCGTAAGCTCCTGGAGGGCTTGCTCATCTTTGTGCATGGCCTTTAGTAAGTTCTTCAATAAATGGATGCAGAATTGAATTGTTGAAGCAGCTGTTCAATTTGCAATGGATTGTTTTGGCTCTGGTGATAAATTGTTTTCAAATCATTTGCCTAATGGCTTGCCGCTCAGTTAGGTCTTGAGCTCCATGGAGTTTGATGTTTCTCCCTACAGAGCAGACACTCAGTAAATATCAGTATATGTAAAAGTATTTCATGGATGCTTCACTCACAAACTTCTCAAAGTTCATAGGATGCTCAAGACGTGCCCCTACTCGTGTACTTTTAAAGGCTGGGTACTACATTTACAAGGGAAAAAGAAGTAGTATTTATTGAACACTTAAAAATGGCTAACACCAGCGAGCACTTGCTTCGCGCCGGGCACCGTGCTAAGTACTTCACATATTTTCGTGTACCAGTCCTCACAAGCACTTTATTTGGCGGGCGCTCATTCTCCCCACAGTTAGGTAAACGGAAGCTGAAAGTGATTCATGCACTTGCCCAGGAGTAACAGCTACTGTGCAGGGAACCCAGGTGGGAGACCGTCCCTTTCTGACTTCAGTAGGAAGTGTCCAGCTCTGGTCTCACCAACGGAGGCCCTTCGCCACATTTAGTACTCCCTTCCGAACCGACAATGGTTGACTGCCACCCCCATTTTACAGATGAGGAAATTCAGGCTCGTGTATCGGTGACAGAGCTGAACTTTGAAACGAGGGTCGTTCTGACCCTGCCCTTTTTTTCCTTTCTTTCTGATTCTCCAGGGCCTGCGACTAGAACCTTGGTGTCGAATGATGCTCATTTCAGCTCTCTTTCTGTCTGTACACACAGCCCCCAAGCCATCCATACTCCAGCAGCCATTACCTGTGGGCACCTGGCAGACTCCCCGCCCACCACACAGTTAAGAGAGAAGGGACCATCCCAGATAGACGCATCTCCACACAGTAAAAACCCGGCGGAGAAAAGAAATGCCATCAGAAAGATGTATCGGTAGTCACTACCCAGTGGCTGGGGCAGCCTTGAATTCTCACTGAAGGATGAGCTCCGACGATTGTCATTATGAGCAGACTTTGCAAGCTGGGAATAGACTGAAGGGGGTGAGGAGAGTGCATGATGGGAAATAGCATCGCGGGGGGCTGCAAGGGAGTGGATGCGGTTCAGGGGTCTTGGGGGTCCGGCCTGTTTTGTAGGCCCCAGGAAGACAATATAGGGGGGAGGGAACAGAACAGTAATGAAAGCCAGAGACCCTGGGGTAGGAAGTGCCGCCAACCTCTGCAAAGCCTGGGAAATCAGTCTGCAAAATGAAAGAGGTAGAGAGGAGCACCAAAAATAACCTTGAAGGTAACGGATGAGGCAGTGGAGAAAAATCAATTCAAGGAAAACATATTAAGCGCAGAAAAACTAAATGAGAACTGGGGATTGGGGGAGTCGGGATGGAGAGAGCAGGGGACTGGGAGCCTGGAGGCTGGATTCCTAGTGCAGCCCAGCCGCTAACAAGCTCTGTGACTCTGGGCAGGGCGCCTCACCTCTCTGAGCTGCTGCAGGCTCGTCTTGAAAATGACACAGTTGGACAATGTGGCCTGCAAAGCCCCCTGCAATTCTGACAGTCTGTGATAAAGGATTGCACAAAGCTAGTATACTTTCATGGAGACAGCCCGGAGCAACTAGATGAAAGTGAACACATTTAGTGAGTCCTCCAGATATTTCCACATATCTGGGTGCTTGTGAGATGTAAATGAAACCACGCAGGCTTGAGTGTCACTATTCCTTAGCCTTCTGGGGGGTCCTGAAATTGATGAGGAAGGAAACTCATGGCATAAGTTAGCAACCATCAAAGAGGCTACTTGAAAAGGTGCTGAGAATACATGTAAATGTTAGCATCACAAGAAGTATGGTAATTATGTGAGAGGATGGAGGTGTTAACTAAACGTGCTGTTGTACTCATTTTGCAGTATATATGCGTATCAAATCATCACATTGTACAGCTTAAACTTACATATGTTGCGTGTCAATAATATCTCAATAAAGCTAGAAAAAGAAAAAAGGAAAGGAGACCCAGTGCTCACCCCGGATGACACATTATTTACCTACAAACCCCAGTTATCAACTAGGGGGGCGCCTGGGTGGCACAGCGGTTAAGCGTCTGCCTTCAGCTCAGGGCGTGATCCCGGCGTTATGGGATCGAGCCCCACATCAGGCTCCTCCGCTATGAGCCTGCTTCATCCTCTCCCACTCCCCCTGCTTGTGTTCCCTCTCTCGCTGGCTGTCTCTATCTCTGTCGAATAAATAAATAAAATCTTAAAAAAGAAAAAAAAGAAAACAACTAGGACCTGCAAGCAAAGCAATCAAGAAAGCAAATACAGCAGAAGGGAGTTTAGATGGTCGGATGCCTGCAATGGGTTTGACATCTTTTACACGCATCTCAAGTGTCAGCCTGTCCCCACCAGTGTGTCTACCCAACGATATAGGGGCTTTGCCTCACAGCTGTGTCTGAGTCAAGTCCTTGTGGTAGTGGGCTCTCTTTTGGGCTACCTTCAGTTCTGCTCTAGGCCACTGTTTAATATGCTGCTGGTCACCACACAGAACCAGCACTGTGGATGGTGAGCATGGGGCAAGCGACTGTGCCCCTTCCTGTCCCTTTATTTCCCAGAATACCACTATGGAAGGCTGGCTGGCTGTGTCAGGCTTTGCAGAAGTTGGAGACAACTAAAAGAAATGTTACCGCAAGAGAAGAGAAAGGTTTAAGACTGTGTTTTTCAGCATATATCCACACAAAGACTTGTATGCAAATGTTCATCGCAGATTTGTAATAGCCAACAATTGGAAAAAACCCAAATGTCCATCAACAGGTGAATGGATAAACCAACCATGGACTAAGCACAGAGGGAAAAAAATGAATGACCTATTGTCGCACGCAACAGTACAGCTGAATCTCAAAGTAATTATACCAACCGAAAAGAGCCAGGTCAAAAGAAATTACGTGCTGTATGATTACACTTATATACACTTGTGGAAAATGCAAGCTAATCTAGAGGGATGGGAAGGAGATCAGTGGTTACCTGGGTATGGTGTTGGAGGTGGGGGAGGGGGTGAGTTACAAGGGAGCACAAGCCAGCATTTGGGGATGATGGGTATTATCTTAACTGTGATGATGGCATCCCAGGTATACGCATAGGTCAAGATGCATCAAACCACACGCTTTAAATACATGCAATGTTTTAGAGATCAGTTGTAGCTCAATAAAGCTTTTATAAGTACATATCCCGTGACTGTCATCACAGACCAAGGGAAAAAATACAAAATTTAAAAACCTTCATGGAGAGTTGGAGGTGCCCTCATGGGCACACACCTTGCCCTTTTTCCCTGAGAGCACTTCCTGCTTTGCATACCCCCATGGGCCCCCTACCCCTTTTCTGAAAGTCCTCCCCCATTTGTAAGGGGTTTCTGGCCCTAGATTCCATCACCCTCCCTCAGAGAAATCTGTGGCACAGGGACATTTCCCAAAATAGGAGATATTGTAGAAAAATAAGACCATAGACTCAGAATATAAAATCAGCCTTTTTTATCTATAGAAAACTGCTTTGCAAGAAGGGAGAAGAGGGAAACCCACAAATACCAGCTCCCCACTACAAGTCACAGGTTTTCTTTTACACATGAGTATAATCCGAAATCCTCTACACCGCCCCCCCATGCACTCATCCGCACACTTGAGAACTGGGGAAGGGGGAGAAGGCTGTGAGATATTCATCAGGGAAGGAAAGGCAAAGCTCATAGGTGTAAGTTAGCAACCTTCCACGAGCCTGTTTGAAAAGCATGCTAACAATATGCTCTTGAAAGGAGTCACGATACTTGTGCAGTGAGACTTTAAGGCCCTGATATTTCATGAGATATGTAGAGTTGTCTAATTTGGAGGGGCTTTATTAATAAAGAGCTTGATGGTGGGTATTCACAAAAAATCTTGCTTAGGTTCTGGTCCAGCAAACCTGAGCCCCTTATAGGTGTACCACGCACATGAACCTCCAGGTTCTTCCTTGCTGTCTAAAAGCCATTGCAAACACACACACATGCACACACACACACACACACACACACACGTGTGCGTGCACACACACACCTCTCCCAACAATGAAAACATCAATTCTCAGAGATAAGTAACACGTGAAACCTAACTCCACCATCAAGCTTTTCATTTCCTTGGATTTTGAGCAGGTCAAAATTATTGGGGAAGAGGGGCAGCATGAGGACGTGTGAACTCCTGACCAATCTACCAGACAAATAATGATGCAAACAAGAGTGAGGACATCTTATTTAAACCTCATAGAAGCCCTCCGAGATAGATACTGATGTATCCATTCCATAGATAAAGAAACAGAGGCTCAAAGAAACCAAGAACATGCCCAAGATTTACACCCAGGGACAGGGCCAGAAGTCAAGTCCAGATCTGCATGACAGCCAAAGTTAGGCTCCTTCTACTAGTCCTCACTACCTCTAAGCAAGTAGGTAGTACAAAATCTGAATACTAATGTGCAAATAGGTTGGCAGTCAGTGTGTGTGTGTGTGTGTGTGTGTGTGTGTGTGTGTGTGTGTGTGTGTGTTTATTTTGCTTTTGGTTTACATGCAACTCAAACTTGGTTTTCCGGGTTTTAATTTCACAGCCGAGTAAAATCTGCTCACTGCAAGAAATGCATTAATTCTTCTGTGTATTCATTCATGTAACGAATGTGTGTTACACACCTGCTATGTAGCCGATGCTGACCAGGTTCTGAGGATACAGCAGTAACTAATACCATCAGTGTCTCCGCCTTTGTGGACTTGCAGTGGAGAGTGGCAGGCAACAAATGTGCTTACGGATTACTCTGTGGTGATAATCATCAGCAGTGCCAAGAACGGAAAAGAGAGAGTGGTGTGGGGGTATAGAACAGAGGACCTCGCCTGGTCTGAGCGGCATGAAAGGGATCAGGGATGGCAACAAACAAGCCACGGAGGAGACGCCATTGAGAATTTTAAGCAAGAAACGGGTACGATTGGATGTGTTTCAAAGTTTTTTTTTTTTTTTTAAAGATTTTATTTATTTATTCGACAGAGACAGAGATAGCCAGCGAGAGAGGGAACACAAGCAGGGGGAGTGGGAGAGGAAGAAGCAGGCTCATAGCGGAGGAGCCCGATGTGGGGCTCGATCCCGTAACGCCGGGATCACGCCCTGAGCCGAAGGCAGACGCCCAACCGCTGTGCCACCCAGGCGCCCCGGATGTGTTTCAAAGTTAACACTGTAGCTACCCTGAATATAAATGGATTAAAGAGAGGGCAAGAGAGGGGCGCCTGGGTGGCTCAGTCGTTAAGGGTCTGCCTTTGGCTCAGGGCGTGATCCCAGAGTCCTGGGGTAGAGCCCCACATCGGGCTCCCTGCTCTGCTGGGAGCCTGCGTCTTCCTCTCCCACTCCGCCTGCTTGTGTTCCCTCTCTCGCTGGCTGTCTCTCTCTCTGTCAAATGAATAAGTAAAATCTTTAAGAAAAAGAGAGAGAGAGAGAGAGAGAGGGAGCAAGAGGGACATAATTGAAAGGCAATTGTAAGGGTCTAAGAATGAAATGTTGGTGACTTAGATCCTGGGAAGGCAGCGGGAATGGCGAGGAGTGAAGGGATTCGATTATTTTGTTTATAATAATTTTTGATTATGTTATGTTAGTCACCATACAGTATATCCTTAGTTTTTGATGTAATGTTCCATGATTCATTATTTGCGTATAACAGACAAGGATGTCCACTCTCGCCATTATTATTCAACATAGTACTAGAAGTCCTTGCAACAGCAATCAGACAACAAAAAGGGATAAAGGGTATCCAAATCGGCAAAGAAGAAGTCAAACTGTCTCTCTTCGCAGACGACATGATACTCTATATAGAAAACCCAAAAAACTCCACCCCCAAATTACTAGAACTTGTAGAGCAATTCAGTAATGTGGCAGGATATAAAATCAATGCTCAGAAATCAGTTGCATTTCTATACATGAACAATGAGACTGAAGAAAGAGAAATTAGGGAATCGATTCCATTTACAATAGCACCAAAAATCATATGTTATCTCAGAATTAACTTAACCAGAGACGTAAAGGATCTATATTCTAGAAACTACAGATCACCCTTGAAAGACATTGAAGAAGACACGAAGATATGGAAAAATATTCCATGCTCATGGATCAGAAGAATTAACATAGTTAAAATGTCCATGCTACCCAGAGCAATCTACACTTTCAATACCATCCCGATCAAAATACCAATGACATTTTTCAAAGAACTGGAACAAACAACAGCCCTTAAATTTGTATGGAACCAGAAAAGGCCCCGAATCGCCAAGGAACTGTTGAAAAGGAAAAACAAAGCTGGGGGCATCACAATGCCGGATTTCGAGCTGTACTACAAAGCTGTGATCACAAAGACAGCATGGTACTGGCACAAAAACAGACACATAGACCAATGGAACAGAATAGAGAGCCCAGAAATGGACCCTCGGCTCTTTGGGCAACTAATCTTTGGATTTGATTATTTTTAAGACAGAATTGACAGGATCAGGTGGTTGGTTTTATGCAGGGGGAAGAGGGAGAGGGATGGATCCCATACAACTCCCAGGCAAGATCAACAAGGTTTATAGGGGCGCTGAGAACTGAGAGTTGGAGCCCTGAAAAGAAGCAGATTACAGGGAGGAGGGCAAGGGGGTGGGAGGAATCAAACTTTCCACTCAATGGCAAAAAGTTAACAATTGGTAAATCCCGAGGAAGGGTGTTTGAGAGTTTATTGTATGACTGGAAATTTTTCTGCAGGTTTGACAGTTTTCCAGAATAGAAAAACGTATTTATTTGGGGACACGTTAATTTTGAGAATCCTTGGGTAAAACAGATAAGAGAACATATCAGGATAGCAGTTGGAGAGGGGAGTATGGAGCTTTGCTGAGAAGTCATAAGAAGAAGAAGACATACTATTCACAATCTATTATATGCATTATGTATGTAATATCTATTTTATATTATAATGTAAATTTACATATTATATATATGCATATATTATAGATACGTAAATATTATTTCCAGTGCCTTCAAAATAGTTACTTAGCTGCTTGCCACAATTTATTAAACCAGCCCCTTATTTTGGATGGCTCAGCTCTTTTTAAGTTTCAGCTTATTCAGAAAATGCAGCAGTAGAGCTATTTTGTGAATCCCTTTATGTAGCTTTGGAACCTAGGTGTGAAATTCCTGATCCAAAGAGTAAGAAGGTCTTTAATGGTCTAGATCTGGAAAACTTCCCATTAGAATCAGCGAGTCTTGATTTTTTTCATACTAAAAAAAGTAGTTTCCAATTACCTAGAACATTAATTCGTATGGACCGCTGTATTTTCCTGAGAAGGTGGTGGAGGGAGTTGCTTTGAACACACAGTTGTGTGCAGGCAACTCCAACAGGGATGTGGAACAGGAGTGAGGTCTCTGGAGGCATCTAGGCCAGGAGTGTGCTACCCAGAGGACAAGAAGCAAACAGGTGATAAGATGCTGGCATCAGGAAGCTGCATGGGAGCCCAGAAGGTTGCAGATGATGACTGTCTTAGAGTAGGTCTTCGCCCCTAACCAGCAAGAATTTGTAAAGCTGGTTGGGAGGAGGAAGGCAACGGGTTCTAGGGAGATCACAATGAGCTGAGCGCACCACTTGAAGGCATCACCAAGCTGTTCCCCACCTGGACACACTGTGGTTTGGACACAGACGTTCCCTGGCAAAGAGAGAGTTTAGTTGTGTTAGTTGTGTCGTCCTTAGCCTGAGGCAGGAAGGGCCAGGCAGGAGGGAGGAGAAAAACAGTGATGTTTTGTTTATAAAACGCTTTCCTAACCACCCTTGCATTTAACCCACCAAACTATCCTACTGGGCAGGTATGATTGCTTTACCTTAAAGATAGGGCAGCTGGGGTATTGGGAAGTGGGGATGACTGAGAGGCAGAACCAAGAACTGACACAGCCCCCCTCCCCTTGAGATGCCTTATCTTTTGGCAAGGTTCAAAGGTTGCCTTTTAGGGGATTCATTCATTCAACAACTACTGCACACCTAGTCCATTTGGGGTATGTGCAGGGTACATGGTCCTTCCCCGTGTTCATGTCCTATAACTGCTGTAATAAATTGCCACAAACTTGATGGCTGAAAACAATGGACATTTCTTAGCTCCCAGTTATGGAGGCCAGAGTCTGAAAGCAGTTTCAGTGGGCAGAAATCAAGGTGTTGGCAGAGCCACACTCTCTCCAGAGGCTCTAGGGGAGAATTCATTCCTTGCCTCTTCCAGCTTCTGGCAGCTGCCAGCATTCCCTGGCTTATAGCCACATCACTCCAATATTTGCCTTCATCCTCACATGGCCTTCTCCTCTCTGTGTCCTGGTTCTCTCATATAAGGACACTTATCCTGACATTTGGGACCCACAGGGATAATCCAGGATCATCTCTTCATCTCAAAATCCTTAATTTACTCACATCTGCAAAAAAGCTTTACCATATAAGGTAACATTCACAGGTTCCAGGGATTAGGACCTGATATCTTTGGGGCCACCATTCAGCCCACTACACTGCCCTCAGGCATTCACAGTCTGGTGGGGGAAATAACAGCACAGACAAGCAATTATAATATAATGGATTACGTACTGTGATGCGGGTGCATTATGGGAGGAAGAGGGTCTCAGGAGGGCTTCCTAGAGGAAGCAATACTTGAGCTGCGACATGAAAGATGAGTAGAAATGAGTCAGGTAGATCACTGGACATTTGGGTAGTGGGGTATTAAATCAGACCTTTTCTGGCTGAGTGAATGGCATGCAGGGAGTTCTCTTTACATAGCATCAATGTGTTTGATTATAGTGAAATTATGAATGATTTGATAGAAGAGCTAGGGAAAAGAGTACTTTAGAACAAAAATAAAATGGCTTCATCTTCTGAAAGCCAGAGAAAAGTGGGGATGACAGGGGGTGGGGGGAGGGAATTCATTTCACACACACAGTATGACAAGGTATTTTCTGCTCCAAGAGGTCATCTCCACGTGTTTCAAAGTGGTTCCTATGTGATTCCTTCAGCTCCTGCTCACCTTGTCCAGGAATCAGACAACTACAGTGAGTGCACATCAGCAAAGATGATGGAAAAGTGGGGAATCCCCACCCTGCAGGACAACACAGGAGACATCAGGGCAAATAGACACTCTCTTTAGCCAGTTCCCCCATGGCCCAAATCCTGGTCCATTTCCCTCCATGCTGAGCTAGGTTGCACAGGGCTATCTTCACCCATTCTCAGAAAGCCTCCTGCCAGCAGAACTAGCTGTTAGCAGCCAGGTTCCAGCTGTCTTTTCCTTGGTCCCCCTGTGGTCCCCTCAACTCCCCAAAGTCCAAGGTAACGCTAGAAGCAAAATGTGCATCCCCATATCTATTCCAGAAAGGGGAAGTAAAAAAAGAAAAGAACTCAACTGCAAACATTCTTCTAGCTGTCTCCTAGCCCATCATCCCTGCATCCTAATGACCGGTGGCCCCAATTCCGCATTCTCAGTCTTACGGCTCCTAGAGAGAATGCTTGATGGACGGAGCAGGAGGGGGTGGGACTGACAGCACCCTGCCTTGATCCAGGCCGGAGCACAGTGCCATCACCTCCAGAGTTCTTCGTTGCATCTTCTGAATGGCTTTTCTGCCCAGTGGATTGTTCTTTGAGGAGGCTGGGGAATGGGACGGTTACGAGTAGGGCAGGAACACCCACCACATTATGCCTTTCTGATTAGCCTTTTAAAAATTCTGCCGTCATTGACTTGAAGCCTAGCAGGACACAGAGAGAAAAATCTCTATGCAGGACACCTGGTGTCATGGAAAGCTACTGTTCTTTCTCTGGAGCATTCTTTCTCTTTTCTAGAAGCTTCCTTTCTTCTGGGAACTACTGCTTCTCCAGCTCCATCTTTAACCACATGAGCTGAGTGCCTCTTCAATGTGACTTTAACCACAGGTGATTGGTCCAGCAATGGTCACCTGACCATAACTCGGCCAATCAGAGTCCTTCAGAGGCGGTCTCCCTCTGGAAAAAGCACTCCGGCTCCCCAGGTAGCCAGAACCAAGGATGTGTTAACTTAGGAGCTGTGAGTAGCCACAGCCTGATTAGAAAAAAATGTCATTTGGCAGTGAAAAATAAAAATAAAGAAGACATAAAGAGAAGTAGGAGGCGAGAGTCAGAGGGAGCAAAATGTCTGGTTTCTTCATGATAATCCAACTCCCGATGCTGGTTTATCCTTGGCAGTCATCTCAGTCCTTCAATTCCATAAGATGCTCCAGTTATCTCTTCAGAAACTGTCTCCCAACCTCCTTTCCCCTCTTGAAGCTGTCCAGAGCCAGTTTCAGTTTCAACCCAAAGGGAACTAGCTAATCACACCCAGGGTTCGTAAGTCCCTCTCTGAACAACCCTGCCCTTGCCCACTCACAACCACTTCCAGCGCTTTCCTCTCCCTAATGAACCTTACTCATCTCTCTGTCCCTGATGCCTAGTCCTTCTCATTAGGAGATCTGACTGCTTACGCCTGCCTCTGGCTATTTAGTTCCAGTCTCCTGACTTCTCCATTTCCAGTAGTACTTTGACAAATAGTTATACCAATAAGCACACCCTCCTTTGACAGGGCCCCTTGACTTCTCTTGGTTAATGGCATCTCTAGGCAGGCCACCCAGGACACATCTGCCACCAGGGACAGACTCTGATTCTGCTTTTCTTCAGATGCACTTAGTCTTAACCTCTCTGGCCCCATCAGACTCTCAGAAGCTCTCCCTTGCCATGTGATTGTAGGCAATTACATGCAATCAACACTCCCCTGGATCCTGTGCATTCATACACCAGGACTGAACTCACGGGGCAGGCAGAAAGTGAGCAGGGATCACAGCTCATTTTGTAGTAATTCACCTGCAGACACCAAGGTGGAGACGAAAATGTGGCCTTTATGTCCTGAACCTGGAGACTGGCAACCTCACCCACTAAGAAGGTCTGCCAGATTACAAATGACTTCAGCATTGCAGTCGGGAATCCACACTGAGAATTCTAATCTTCCTCTCTAATTTGGCCAAGTGCCTAAAGGAGTCATTTTCTTGCTGTAGCCACAGAGGCTGGGAATTCTAGGCTCTGAGTTATAACTCAGGGTTACAATTATTAATAAACTCTCACCTAAAATTCAGTTTCATGTCAACCACTGAAATTACCCTTGCTGGTGTAATAGGGTTTACCATGTTCAGGCTCTTGAAGGGAAAAGAAATAATTCATAAGATTAAGCCTCAAATGTTTGTCCTTTTCAGCAGGGACGTCCTTGGGAAGAAAAGTGGCCTTTGGACGATTCCTTTGCTGCTGAGCTGCATGCCTATGACACAAGGGGGTTTGTTTTCTTAGAGTTCTCTTGTCCCATCTTTCTCTCTTCTGTAATAGAAATGGTCTCCTGCTCCCTCTTCAAATCAAGGAAAGTGCCTAAGAAAATGCTCTATCACATACTTCGCATGAAAAGTACATAAGGCAGCATTCAGTCCACAAGAAGAATGGATCCAAACAGGGGATTTAGAAGGTCAACATGAGTGTTCTGTAAACATCAAAATAAGCAGCATATGTATAGTGCTACATGCTTTGCAGAATACTCTCTCATATGGTTGTTTTGTTTGAACAACAAGCCCAAGTGATATAGTCATCTGATTCCCATTTCCCAGTGGATTTGTGCCCAGAGACAGCCAGTGCTTGCCCTGCGTGTCACTGCTGATGTGTAGCATAGCCCGGACTTCACCTCCCATCTTCTGATTGTATGTGTGATGCTCTACCCACATCATCATGCCTCAAGGAGGTTATCTACTACAGTTTTAATTTAAAATAGGAGTGGCAAGCTTTTTTCTGTAAGGGGCCAGATAATAAATATGTTACGCCTGCAGGCCATGCAGTCTCTTACGATTACCCAATATCGTGCATGTAGTGCAAAAGCAGCCATAGACAATATGGAGACAATGGGTGTGGCCAAGTACCAATAAAACTTTATTTAGAAAAATGGATGGTGAGCCAGATTTAGCCTGCGTGCTATAATCTGCCCACCCCCTGGTTTAAAAGTATCAGGACCAAATCTTTATGTGAAAGTTAGAGCTAAGGTTGAAGTCAGCAACTCCAGCCACTCTAGCTGATGCTGACATGAAGGCCATTTCCATTTCCCAGTAGCACAAAATTCCCCCCCACCCTACCTTCCTCATGGCATAATCAGCACATTCCCATCTTACCCTAACACCTATCCAACTCCCCCGAAGAATGGATGTTCAAACCAGGGGGGACCCTGGGAGAAACACTAATGGAAACAGTGGCTATTAGGTTGGGCACTAAGGGTAAGAAAAGTAGGTTTTTAAGGTTCTTGAATTCCATATTTTCCAATAGACCATGAATTCAGTTCTTGCCTACACCTGTGTGTCCCTGCCCCATTCACTGCTCATTCTTTCCATCACCTCCTGCTCTCTCTCCACCTCTCAGTCTCTCCAGTGCCCCAACTCACACCTTCCCTGGCATCACTTCTAGCTGACTTTTTTTTAAAAAAAGGCTTATACTCTGGCTTCCAAATGCCCAATAGCACTTTCAAAACAAGGAGAAGCCTAGCTGAAAGGTCACAACCCAGCCTTTTAAAAGACTAAAGGAACTTCCGGCTGTAAAGGAGTGAAGAAGTCAACAAATCCTCTTTGCAAAAAAACAGCTATAAAACTAGACAAAATTGTCAAAAACAACCATTTCAAGTCTCTGGAAATTGGCCAAAGGCAAACAACAATTTGAAAACTCTGGAACTTTGGGTAGGAACAGCAGGAGTCTAGGGCATTCTTGCTGGCCATAAAAACTGGCAGCTTCACTGCCAGAGGGGGCTGACTTGATGGAGAGTGGAAGGCAGAGCCTGTGCCAGCTGTGAATGGGGAAATTGCAGCTCTCCTAGCCTCAGGTTGAGATCCCAGGTGAGGTGAACCACAGTCCCAAGAACTAGGTGGAAGTTTAACAGGGAGATCCTGGAAATGAGAGATGAGAGACTACAAGGGGCTTGATAAGCTCTCCATACATCCATGCTTGACCTGGCTGTTCAAACATCAGGGACCTGCGAGTGCCTGGTGGAAAGTAAAAACTGTGGCAAAGTTGAAAATTGCATGACCTTTCAATGCACTCCCCAGCCCACACATAGATCCACCCACAGAAGGTGGTAGTCCTATTGGCTAGAGGTGTTTGAGCACAAACTCTGCCCAATTATTGGATGACCACTAAGCTAGGTGGGAAAAAAGGCTCTAGGATGACACGCTAAAATAGAAAAATAAGAAATTTTTAAGAAACTGAGCAGAGACATAAGCAGCTGCATAGCACATGGCAAAGAATTCTGCGGTTAAGTCTAGGCAAATGGACACAGATTACCAAAACTGACTCAAAAAGGAATGCAGAATGTGAATAGGCCTCTAACAAGTAAAGGAATTGAATTAATAATTAAAAATTTTTTACACACATAAAAAAACTCAGCCCCAGCCAGATGGCTTCACTATTGAATTCTATCACATTTTTAAAGAGGAAATAATACCAATCCTCCATAAACTCATTCAGGGAATAGAGGAGTGGGGAACACTTCTCAACTCATTAGATAACACTGGTATTACCCTAATACCAAAGACAGACGAAGGCATCACAAAAAAGAAGACCTACAGATCAATATTTTCTATAAACATAAATGCAAAATGTCTTAAATATTAACAAGCTGAATTAATCAATATATTAAAAAGATTATACATCATGAACAAGTGGGATTTGTCCCAGAGATGCAAGATTGGTTTAACATATGAAAATCAATTCATGTAATATGCCATATTAAAAGAATAAAGAACAAAAACTACATAATCACAATAGGTGCAGAAAAGCATTTCACAAAATCTAATACCCATTCATGATAAAAAATTTTTCAACAAAAAAGAATATAGGGAACTTCCTCATTGGATAAAAGATACCTATGAAAACCCTACAATTTACATAATACTTAACAATGAAAGACTGAATGTTTCTCACTGAAGATCAGGGAAAAAGCAAGGATATTAACTCTCATTACTCCTATTCAGTATTCTACTGAAGGTCCTAACCAGTGTAATAAGGCAAGAAAAGGAAATTAACAGCACACAGACAGGAAAAGAAAAAGTAACACTTTTTATTCTGTTACAACATGATCCTATATGTAGAAAAACCTATGAAATCTATAAAAAAAAAAACCCACTATTGGAACTAATGAACAAATTTTGCAAAGGTGCAGGATACAAGATCAATTTTTCAAAATCAGTTGCATATATATGCTAGCAATGAACAATCCAAAAATAAAATTAGGAAAATAATCTCATTCACAATGGTATAAAAAAGAGTAAAACTCTTAAAAAATAAATTTAACAAGAGAAGTGCAGAACTTCACTGAAAACTATAATGCTGAGAGGACTTTTTAAATATCTAAATAAATGGAGAGATAGTTCATGTTCATGGTTTGAAGGACTCAATATTCTTTCCAGATTGATCTACAGATTCAACTCAAACACAGGAAAGTTATCGAGTATCCTTTTAGGAAATTGATAAGCTGATTATAAAATTTATATAGAAATGCTAAAGATGTCAAATAGAACTATTTTGTGAATGTACAAATTTGGACTACTCAATTTCAAAACTTTGTATACATCTACAGAAATTAAGGAAGTATGGTACTATGCCACACTAAGAATATACATATAGATCAATGGTACAGAAATGAAAGTCCCAAAATAAATTCTTTTCTTGATGGTCAATTAATTTCTGACAATACTTTCAGAAACAGAAGTCCCAAAATAAATTATTTTCTTGATGGTCTATTAATTTTCTACTCAGTGCAGTAAGAATGGTCTGTTCAACCAATGGTGTTGGGACCATAGGATATTAATATACAAATTTATACCTTTACATCATAGGATACACAAAAAGTAGTTCAAAACTGAGGTGCCTGTGTGGCTCAGTTGGTTAAGCGTCTGCCTTCAGCTCAGGTCATGATCCCAGGGTGCTGGGATGGAGCCCCACATTGGGCTCCCTGCTCAGTGGAGAACCTGCTTCTCCTTCTCCTTCTGCCTGCTGCTCCTCCTGCTTGTGCTCTCTCTTTTTCTCTCTCTCTCTCTGTCAAATGGATAAATAAAATCTTTATTTAAAAAATTAGCTCAAAATGGATCATAGACCTGAATGTAAGAGCTAAAACTACAAATCTTCTTTATAGGAGAAAATCTTTCTGATTTTGTATTGGGCAAAGACTTCATAGATACAACACCAAAAATTATGTTCCATAAAAGAAACAATTTGACAAATTAGACTTCATCTAAATAAAAAATAATCATTCTTCAAAAGGCACTATTAAGAAAATGAAAAGAGAAGCCACAGAGTAAGAGAGAATATTTGCAATATAAATATTTGCAAGTAATATAAAGGACTTATATTCAGGATACATAAAGAACTCTTAACAACTCAATTATAAAAGACAAACAGTGCATTTTTTTAAATGGCAGAAGAGGGGCTGGCTCAGTCAGTGGCGCATTTGACTCTTGATCTTGGGGTTGTGAGTTCGAGCCTCACGTAGAGATTACTTTAAAAAAAGACCTGGAAAGCCTGGGTGGCTCAGTAGGTTAAGTGTCTGCCTTCAACTCAGGTCAGGATCCCCAGGGTCCTGGGATCAAGCCCCGACTGGGGCTCCCTGCTAAGCGAGAAGTCTTCTTCTCCCTCTCCCTCTGCCCTTCCCCCCTCCCTCATGCTCTCGCTCTCGCACTCTGTCTCTCTCAAATAAATACATAAAATCTTAAGGAAAAAAAAAACAGTAAATGGGCAGAATAGTTGGGTAGACATAATACCAAAGAAACCAAAGAATCGTTAATAAGCACATGAAAAGATACTGCATGTCATTAGTCATTAGGGAAATGCAAATTGAAATATCTATGTGAGTATGTGAAAAAATTCATTGCAGGTGGAAGTATAAAGTAGAGCCACTTTTTAAAAAAATTTTCATTTACTTATTTGACAGAGAGAGAGAGAGAGCAAGCACCAGCAGGGGGAGGGCAGAGAGAGAGGAAGAAGCAGGCTCCCCACTGAGCAGGGAGCCCTACATGGTGGGGAGGAGCCAGATGTGGGGAGAGATCCCAACATGGAGGGAGCCCGGTCTGGGGGGGCAGGGGAGCCTGACCCGGGGCTCGATTCCAGGACCCTGGGATCATGACCCAAGCCAAAGGCAGACGCTTAACCAACTGAGCCACCCAGGTGCCCTAAAATCCAGCCACTTTAAAAAACAGTTTGGCAGTTCCTTAAAGGTTAAAGACAGAGTTACCATGTGACCCAGCAATTAGGTATCTACCCAATAGAGATGAAAACAGGAAGACTGGTATGCAAATGTTTATAGTGTCCTTACTCATAATAGCCAAAATGTGGCAGCAATCCAATTGTTTATTAACTGTTGAATGGATAAACAAAATGTGATATATACATGCAATGGAGTATTATCCAGCAATAAAAAAGAGCAAACTGCTGAGACATACTATATAATGGAAGAACCTCAAAGTCATGGTGCTGAGTGAAAGAAGCCAGAGCCAAAAGACTACATCTTTTATGACTCTATTTGTATGGCATTTCCAGAAAAGACAAATTTATAGAGACAGAAGGTAGATCAGTGTTTGCTTGGGGCTGGGAATGGGAATATGGATTGTCTGCAAAAGGACACAAAAGAACTTTTGAAGTAATGAAAATTATCTAAAGATGGCTTATGATGATGATGGTTACACTCAAAACTCATTGACTTGCACTTTTATAAGGTGTGAATTTTATGGCATGAAAATCATATCTAATTAAAATATCTAATTAAAAATAAAAGGACTAAAACCCATCAGAATTCAGTTGACTTGCCCTGTATCTTCTTTCCCAGTTGTGTATTGCCTCATTTGTCTTCCTCAGTTCTTACCCTTGGCTGCCATCCACATTCCCATCTCTGAAGTTCATTGCCTATCTGCCTTGTCCTTGTCTCTCAGATGGGTAGTGATGCTTCCTTCACTACTCCTGAGTAGATCCAGAGGCCAGCCAGGGTCTTGTAACTTCTTGAACCCTATCATCATTCTGTAGCCTCCCCTTCTGAAAATGTTTGAAAACATCCAGAGGACTTAAATTCTCTTGTGCTCCTCTGACTCAGGGCTCCTAGTTTTTCTCATAGGTCCTCTGTCTGACTTCATATAGCCCATTTGTGAAACTCACCCTCTCCTTGCTTTCCACATGACTCACACAAAGCACTGACGAGTATAGAGTATGCTTTACTCTAGACACCTTGTGGAGCCAAGGAAGAGGGCGTAACTTACACTAGAGCACTTAAAGCGACTTTACCTAGAACATTGGATATTCTTAACATGCTCTTAAGCTATCTCAGGGAATATTCACAGGCCCTTCACTGTATATTGTTTCAACTCCATACCCTCTCTTCTTTCTTCTTTCCATCCTTTTTTCCACTCCTTCTTCAACCCCCCAAATATGTATTATATAAAGTTACAAAAAAAGAAGGAAGGAGGAAGGAAGGAAGGAAGGAAGGAAGGAAGGAAGGAAGGAAGGAAGGAAGGAAGAAAGAAAGAAAGAAAGAAAGAAAGAAAGAAAGAAAGAAAGAAAGAAAGAAAGAAAGAAAGAAAGAAAGAAAGAAAGAAAGAAAGAAAGAAAAAGAAAAAAGACTCCAGATGATTTAAGCAGAGAGAAGACCTTTGTTGAAAGATACTGGGTTGCTCAAAGAATTGCCAAGAAGACTGTAGAATAGAGTCATCCTCAGAAGATAAGCAGGAACACAGGTAGGCTGTGCAGGATAGCCCACACTCTAGAACAAGACCAGTGAAAACCCTGCTTCTGACACTGAAGTTTGCAAGAATGAGTCCGCCACCCCCTCCATAGAAACAGGATGGCGCTGCACCCCTCCACGACTGCTTTCAAAATTCCCCACCATCATTGTTTCTCGGCCACAGAGTCTGGAGTGAATGGTTTTGATGGGTTGGACCCAGGTCCTGTGCCTGCCTCCTAGCCACAAAGGAACCTGGATAAAATGAATCATGGACTTTTCAGCTGTTAGGGTGAGAGGTAGTCTCTTCTCACCAAATCCCATACCATAGAGAAGTCTCCAAACAGAGGAAGGGAAATCAGATGTTAAAGAACCCCAAAATAGCAAAAACAGCCTTTATGACTAATTTGAATAATGAGAAAATGTGCTCAACAGAGTGATTCAGAAATTCTGAACCCCCTGATTTTCTTAGCGTTAAGTTCTGTCTTACTGTGTGAAGATCCAAGCTAATGAAGAAGAAAAGTTGGGGGTTGGAAATGAGTAGAAAATGCAGGACAGTCCCTAATTCTTTGCATTGTTATGCGCATCTTGGCCCTCGCAACCATGGGTCCCCTCTGTATAACTATGCCTTGTTTGCCCAGGGGCTGGCACAATCCTTGAACAGCCCACACCTCCCTCCACACTGTGAAGCAATTACAGCTCTGTAAACAAATGCTTACCTTATCCTGCCAGCTGCTATTTAAAGGAACCTTGAAGCCAAACTCACCTTTAAAGGGAAGAATCCTAATTGTGATGGAAATATATATTGTGATGGAAATATCACAATTACCATGAAATTTTGCATATTGGATGTTAAGGTAGAATTCACCTAACACTATTGAGCCACCATTATAAATATACATTTCTCATGACATTTTCTGGGACTCTCCCAGAGAGCTCCTGGTTAGAATAAAGTAGAAATGTCAAATGCAGGGAGCCCTCTACCCTGGGCCAATTTTTATTTCATTATTCAGCTCATTCTTGGCTGCCTAGTAAAAGCCCATAGTTTACTCTCATGACTTCAACGTGTTCTTTGGAATAATCTCTTTAACTGTCTAAAAGGCAAGAGAATATTCAGTTGGGAATTCATGTTAGACCCAATACCCAGTGTTCTTCCAGGCAGAATTGGAACGTGGGGGTCTTAGTGACCAAGGGGACCCCATAGGTATGTTATCTTCGTCTTACATAGATACGAATGTTAAAACATAAGCCTTTTTATTTTAAAATAAAACAAATACAGAAAAGCACACAAAATAAGTTTATAGATTGAAAAAAATATTATGATATTATCGTAAGACCCTCATAACCACCACCTGGGTCAAGAAATAGAACTTGGCCAGTGACCCCAGAAGTCCCTTCCATGTGCCCCTTTCCAGTCACAATCTCTCCCTCCCCCCACCCAAAGGAATTACATTCTGACTCTAACAGGAAAACATTCTTTGTGTTTTCTCCATAGTTTTATCCCCCACATGTGCATCTCTAGGGACCAGAGTTTAGTCCTGCCCGTTTAAGGTGTGTGTTTTTAGACACTACAGGTTGCTCTCCATCCCTTCCAGTTTCTAACAACTTACACTCTCCGGGGTTTGCTGATTGCTCACTCGTGATGCAGCTCAACGAGCTCCGCTGTCCCTACATTTCCTGCAAATGGGCAACGGAGTCCAGAGGCCTGGTCACACTCAGGCTTGACCCCTTTGGCCAGACCACAAGTGGTACATCAGGAGACAACTGGTGTCTTTTCTTGCTTTTACAATGCTTGCAGCCATTGATCCTCAATGCCTAGAGTCAATCATTTCTTAGAGGTGCCAAACAATGAGTAATCACCTCTTTCCATTTATTATTTGGAATACCTCTCTAAGGAGATACGTTCCCTATAGTTTTCCCTTTAGGAAAAGCAGAGTAAATGCTTGCTTGATCCATTCTCTTCCTTTATCAGATTTCAAATAACGAACTGGTTCCCTGTCATCTTCCTGAGCTGACCAATTTTATATATATATATATATAAACTTTATGTATTTATAAATGCGTAAGTATGAACACAAGTATTTAAATATGTGTGCTGTTTTTTCTTTTTTAAGATTTTATTTATTTATTCGACAGAGAGAGAGACAGCCAGTGAGAGAGGGAACACAAGCAGGGGGAGTGCGAGAGGAAGAAGCAGGCTCCCAGCAGAGCATGGAGCTTGATGTGAGGCTCGATCCCAGGACCCTGGGATCACACCCTGAGCTGAAGGCAGACATTTAACGACTGAGACACCTAGGCTATGTGATGGGTTTTTAACCCAATTTCTATTACCTTTACTGAAGTTCAGACAGACTCATCGCTGGTCAGTGGGAGTTCTTTAAGTTGGCCCCCGCATCCTTTAACATTAATCTAGTGACCTTGGATATCCTCTCCGCCATTGAGTACGACAAAGTATTCCAGACTTATCTTGCACATTTCCAGCCTCAGATCTGAAATCAGACATTTCTTGGGGTGCCTGGGTGGCTCAATCAGTTAAGTGTCTGCCTTTGGCTCCAGCCCCACATCAGGCTCCCTGCTCAGTGGGGAACCTGCTTCTCCCTCTCCCTCTGTCCCCCCCCCCCCCCATTCATGTGTGCTCTCTCTCTCTCTCTCTCTCTCTCACTCTTTCAAATAAATAAATCTTTAAGAAAAATGAAATCAGACATTTCTCAAAAAGCCCCCATTCCTTCTAGTGGGAAACAATATTTCAAGACCACCATCTGTGTCCTAGGAATGCTCATTGCTGCTGGATTGCTCATGGTTTCTAGGCCTTTTCAGTGGACAGAGCTAAAAAATATACATACTACAGACACTTACAGCTCAAATTCAGAACTGCAGTTTACCTAATCTCTTCTCTCTTGCCTCTGTATCTCCTTTCTACCAAACTGAGTCTCCTGGTTTCTTAAGGATGCAGGAGATAAGAAGATTAGAACTATTAATCATTTGCTTTATCTCACATTATCCGCTCAACAGTCTCAGAAAAAAACAGTACAAATGCTACCACCACAAATATGATTACTGAAAATGATTGGAAAAAACATCTGCATATGGGGCGCCTGGGTGGCTCGGTGGGTTAAGCATCTGCCTTCAGCTTAGGTCATGATCTCAGAGTCCTGGGCTCGAGCCCCGCATCTGGCTCAGTGGGGAGTTTGCCTCTCCCTTTCCCTCTGCCTCTCCCCCCTGCGTGTGCGCTCTCTCATGCTCTCTTTCTTAAATAAATAATAAATTAAAATGTTTTCTTTTTAATCTGCACATGTTCCCCTCATTGTCCCCTGAACTTGTGTAATTGTATTGTATCTATATTTTCAGATCATTTGTCTTGCAGACTATGTTCTCTGCCTTTTGGTCCTCATTCAGTCTTACTCTTATATGAGCTGTGCAGTAATGTTCACCAGCAGTCCGTCAGACCAATGTCTCTGGTTATTATGCTTATCAGAAGCTTATTACCTAGTAAATCCCTCGGGAAGAGCTCCTGGGAACACTATTCCCTGAGTTCTTACATGCTGACAGTAGTTACCTGTTCCCTTTGTACACGAAAGCCAGTTTTTCTGGATATAAAACTCCTGAATTATATTTGCTTTCCCTAGGTACCTTAAAAACATTACTTCATTGTCTTCCAATATAAAGCAGATTGTCAGAAAGTCTGATAACCTAATTTTTCTTTCCCTTGTAAGCCATTTCCTCTTTTTTGGCTACGTGCCTAAATAATTGTCTTCTGCTTTATTATTTTCTTCTTAAAGTGCAGCAATTTTACCAAAATGTCTTGCTATCCATCATTCGGGCTCAATTTTTCAGGTACACTGTGTGCATGTGTTCTTTCCATATGTAGGTTCAGGTCTTTAATAATTGTTGTAATTTCAGGAAAGTTTCCTTAAATTATAATTTCTAGTATTTGCACTTTCCTCTTGCTTTGGGTTTCTTTCTCAGGAACCCTATTGCTGCATATACGATAGCCCATGTCTCTTTCGGTATTTTCATTTTCTCTTGAATTCCTTTTATCTTCTTTTTATCCCCAGTTCTTCTGAGTCTTACAATTTTCTTCCTTTTTACCTTCTGTTATCGGTAAGGCATTATTTATTATGTCTGTTTACTCTCATGTTCCCTCTAGTTTGGGTCTTCGTTTCTGAAATGACTTTTATCTTTTCTTTTCTTCTAACTTTTTCCTGATTTGTCATGTAGTTTCTGAGGTTATGATTATTCTGACTCTCACTTATGTGGCTGATGATGTCATTTCCTTAATGTCTTTTAGCTCATTTTGAAGTAATAGGCTGCAGTTTTGATTTGATTTGTAGGTGTCTCTTTCTGGCATACTTTTGCCGCCTATAAAGACGTTACTTTGTTCCTTATTCTCTTTGTTCTAATAATAATAATTTTGTGTGGCTCTCACCCTTAACATTTTTATGATGTTTATTTTTAAGTAAATGCAATTTTCCTGAACTTCGTGAAGGAGGCCTTCATTCAGGGTAAATTTTCTAACTGCAAGGAGCTCCCTCTTTGGTTGTTTTTGTGTTATATTTAAAAATATGGCACCTCACCTTCTAAGATTTTCTGGCTCTGCTCCCCTACCCCACTTTTATGTAGACTTTCCCTTTTTTTTGATTCTATTATCCCTCTTCTACTCAGTTTTGGTCCCACACCCAGCAATTTCTCGTCGGTATGTGGACCCTGTGTTGGTCAGTTCTCACATGTGTAGGGTCTGGACTGCTCCATCCCTTCAGACCTTGCCATAGACCCCTTGCATCCACCCACTAGTAGATTGGGCAGAACCTTCCAGTTTCTTTCTTTTTTTTTTTAAAGTCATATTTAAAAGTTGGTTAACTCCTACTTAGCATCTTATTTAGAATGCAATATCCCAAAAGGTACAAGAAAAAAATTGTTTTCCTATAGAAATTAAACCCATTGTCATAAACAGTTCTTTAAAAATAGTTTTAATTTTTTTAAGATTTTATTTATTTGTCAGAGAGAGAGCACAAGCAGGGGGAGTGGCAGGCAGAGGGAGAAGCAGGCTCCCCGCTGAACAGGGAGCACCATCCGGGACTCCATCCCAGGACCCCAGGATCATGATCTGAGCTGAAGGGAGACGCTTAACTGACTGAGCCACCCACGCATCCCTAAAAGTAGTTTTATTTTTTATTTTATTTTATTTTTATTTTTTTTAAAGATTTTATTTATTTATTTGACAGAGATAGAGACAGCCAGCGAGAGAGGGAACACAAGCAGGGGGAGTGGGAGAGGAAGAAGCAGGCTTCCAGCAGAAGAGCCTGATGTGGGGCTCAATCCCATCACGCTGGGATCACGCCCTGAGCCGAAGGCAGACGCTTAACCGCTGTGCCACCCAGGCGCCCCCCTAAAAGTAGTTTTAAAAGACAGAAACACAAACACCTTGCAAACATGCAATTTCCTAGCAAAATCGTTAAGTCTCTAATTCTCATGTAAGGCACTTTCATTCTTTTTCAAATAAAAATTTCATAGAAGGTTTCGATTTTTTTGTAATCAAGTCTTCATAAATTATACAGTAACAATGTGACTTCGAGTAAAACTTTATCAAATACCCAACTTTGGCATAATTTCCTTAAATATTTTTACCTTTGAATAGAATGAAGGTTGGGTATCAAGTTCTACGTAAGCGAATCTTAAATGAAGGTACTCTTGGTCTGTTTTAGAGACCTGGTAAGGTTTATCTTGTTGATCTCGTTCAAGAATCTTGAAATCTTCCAAAGGAAGACTGCCGAAGGCAGCTGGTAAAATGTGTTCTGATGGGCCCTTGGGTAATACATTCTTTGCTTCCAGATTCTTCACCAGGCATGTGGCTTTGATTCATCTTCCTGTTGCTCTGTGTGTTCTGTAAGCAAGTTTGCATTGTCTTGCTTAAGCTCGTTATTTCTTTTTTCCAGTTCCATTATCCTCTTTTTCTTTCTGCCGCCACAGGATTCCTAAAAGCATACCTGTGTTCAAGTAGTCCTTGCTGACTGCTAATGTTTGATCTTAAACTAGATGGTCCTGTTGGAGTACAACTGTTGTTTTTCTTCAAAAGATTCCTTGACTTGAACTTCATGGACTTTCAATGGGTACAAAAATCCGAACTGGTTGGAACTGCATCCGTTGTAAGTCCTCGAGTTTGTCCTGTTGAGTCAAAACAGGAGACTTCAAAGTGCTTTAAACAAAGAAAAGTGTCTTCCTGGCATGAAATTGTTGCATCTAAGCAGGTGAGCCTTTTCTCCTTCTAGGATCCAGAGGAAACCTATGGAGGCCGCTGTTCACGTGTGTGTTGTGGGTAGTAGCACGGCCTGCAGCTGCACAATTGGCCGGCCTTTCCCTGCCCCTCTTGCAGCCCTGTCCTGAGCCTGTTCTCAGGCCCTGGTTGCTAAGCTTCCTTCCAACAAAGGCTGGGCAAGCGAGGCAGGGGAAGGGCCCACCAAGAGGAGTCCTGGAAGCCGGTGGGAAAGACAGGTGTCTGTGTTGGGAGGTAGTGTTGACAACCCTTCCTGTCTCTTTATTAATATGGTGGACTTGAGCCAGCCTAGCAGACAGTCCCGTAGCTCCAGTGGGACACAAGCTGCTCCCTCCCGGCCGCCCAAAGGGGGTGGGACTACTGCGTGTCTTTGGCAGTCTTCCTTGGAGCAATTACAAAGGTGTCTCTTCCCTTCTCCCCATCACTATGAAACTCTCCCCCCTGGGGCAGAACTTCCGGTTTTTCAACTGCTGTTTTCAAATTGCCACCCCGGCTCCCTGCTTTCCAGGGAGCATCTGTTGGCTCTTTGGGTATGGCTCTTTTCTCAGGTCCATCAAGTACCTGACCACGCCCTCTGCTGCCTCCCACGTAGATGCTGAGACCACGCAGGGCTTGGGGTTTAGTGATTTGTCCCCACCTACTTGCATGTTTTAGGGTTCATGGGAGTAGCCTATCACCTGGTTTGCTGTCACTGTCTGTAGTTTTGGTCTCTAGTTGCTCCATTTGTCTTATGTGGGGGAATTGCTGAAATTCGAAAACCATGCTGCCTTCCTCTTTTCTATGTATACACGTCTTTTGTTTGTTTCTATGTGAACTAACTGGCAATTATTTTGCATTAGAATTCAGATTTTTGATTCATCTCGAGAAATTCCAATGTCTAGTTACGCTGCACCTGCATTCCCACTTGGCAGCAGCTGGCTGGGACTAAGCAGCAGCATCCCCCATTGGATGGACGCGGGCTCTTCTGTTTGCTCTGCCCCAGCCCCCTCCATGGTTTCACTGATCAAATGACCCATTGACACAATCTTCCTGGCCCTGCATGCACAGAAGGCATCTACACCGTGACTTCTGTTCTAGGGCCACTGGCAGGAAGTAGAAAATACCCAGGAGCCCCTTACCTTCTTACCCAGGGTTTTATGCTGGTTAGCACCTGACTCCATATAACACATGTCCCCCATAGGAAGCCCATGGTGCCCTACTCTTTAAAAAAAAAAAAAATTATTTATTTATTCTCCGGAGGGGGCGGGGGAGAAGGAGAGGGTGAGAATCTCAAGCAGACTCCACACTGAGTGAGGAGCCCCATGCAGAGCTTGATCTCACAACCAGGAGATCATGACCTGAGCTGAAACCAAGAGTTGGACTTTTAATCAACTGAACCACCCAGGCACCTCCCAGGGGTGCCCTACTTTTAATGCTTGTGTGTCTCCCAGAATCCCTTCCAGCATCTGGGTTTCTCCCTCCCTAGGCCTCCTCTGTCCAACTCCTAGTCCAGTAAAACACTTACAGGTGCTAAGGCTGCCTATGGACACAGTTCATAAGAGAAGGCCCCGAGGCCCATCTGAGAGTCAGATAGTTGATTACATGGAAGCCAGTTTTAACAAGACATAGGCAGGAGACGGAAGGAAGAAATAGGCCAGTAGCTGGGGCTTCAGTGGGTCAAGCAGCAGAGGACAAAGCAAATCAAAGTCCTGGTTCTGGAGATGTGTCTGGAGGAACCATTAGGCTGGGTCGATGAAGGGGAGGGTCATCCACGGTTGGTGAAAAGGAAGAGTAGGATCTGGGTATGCAGCACGGTGGGGTGATGGGAAATGATGAATTCTGCCCACTGTGTGCTTTCATGGAAAGCCTGGTACTCAAAGAGACGTTGCTCGCCAGCTGCCTTTGGGCCACTCCCCTAAGCTGTAGATCCAAGGAAAATGTTTAGACCCACAAGGAGATGCTTGCAATTCCTTGAAAAGCCTCAAGCTCCTACACCTGTACATTGTACATTCTGCTCCTCTTGTATTGACTTCCCTCCATCCTTGCCCAGGCAACAAAACACCTCAGATCTCCCTTCATCCAAAGACTTCTTGGACCAAGTGCAGGGTCTTCTCAGGGCTTCCACAGGTCCCTGAGTGCAGTCCTCATTACATTCTATTATCTCTGTCCTTATTTGTTTCTACCAAGCTAAGAGCTCCTTGAGAATGAGAAGAGGATCTTACTACATTCTCTATCTCCTACACCTAGCATGTTACAGATGCTCAAAAAAAATGTCTATCCATGCTTCTGAGTATCACAGGTATCACACAGACGCAGCTGGTAACCGTGCTCACTCTTAGGAGAATCACAGGAGACAAGCCCAGTCATCCCTGGCACGCAGCACTGAGAGAGCTGGGTGAGCTCACAGCATCTGCCCGTCTCATCAGCGTCTTTCATCTCCTAGGACTCCTTTTACAATCATTTTAATTACTTTATTGCAGGTTTCTTCAGGGAGGTAACACGAAGGAGAGCAAAGAGACTGTCGGGCCCCTGCCTTATTGTTCAGAGATGGGAACAATGTCCCGTTAACCATGGAAACTCGAGGATGCACAAAGGTTTTCAGAATCAGTTGTCATCATTGCTCATAAAGTTTTCAAAGAGCATATTCAGACGCAGGCATGGGGTCTGATGGAAACACAGTGGCGGGTGGGAGGAAGCAGGAGGGCTGTCCATCACTGGAACACGGGGCATCCGGCACCTTCATCCCCAACGTGTAAGACTACAGAGAGGTTTTATAGGTCAAAGATGTTGTCTGTAGAACGTGGATTTACCTGCCTGGCGCTGGACGTCTCTTCTCCCCTCAGCTAATGCCACTGGATTCCTTTCTATAGGCCTGTATCCTTAGGGAAATTTAGGTATCCCGTGATCAGAAGCTGTGGACACTAAGGCAACCTGACTATAAGTCCACAGTGACCCAGGGCTCTGATCCACAAACTGGGTTTTTGCCCTCCTCCAGGATAGAACCCTCAGCACAAACCGAGTTCTAGCTCTGGAAATTGAGGCAATACCTTGTATGGAAGCCTTCTTTGTTGACCTACCAGTGCTCTAGTCAGTAGGTCTCAATCTTAGTTTTACATTAGAGTCATCTGAAGGCTTTTAGACACACCAGTGCCTGGACTCTACCCTAGACAGAAAGAATCAGAATCTCTGGGGATTTTTTAAAGCTCCCTAGGAACACTGATCACCTAATGCTTGCAACAGATCACTTAATGCCTTAAAGCAATAGATAAGCCTCCTCTGACAGCTTCTGTGTGTCAGGAATCTAGGAATGGCTTAGTGGCTCTGGCTCAGGGTCCTTCATGAGATTACAATCAAGATGTTAGCTGGGACTGGAGGACCTGTTTCCAAGAGGTTCTCTTCCACTTGGCTGTTGGCTGGAGGCCTCGATGACTTGCCACATGGATCTCTCTATAGGGCTGTTTGATCATCCCCATCATATAGCAGCTGGCTTTCTCTGGAGCAAGCGACCTAAGAAAGAGAGAGGAAGACAGCAGCCACGGTGTCTTTTGTGACCTTGCCTTGGAAGTCACACTCCATTGTCTCCATGATATGCACTTGGTTACATTGAATAGGATAGTCCTATTCAGTGTGGGTGGGGCAGCTAGGGATGCGTATACAGGAGGTAAGGCTTTTGAGGGGCCTTTTGGAAGCTGGCTATCATAGCAGTTGTCCCTAAAGTACAGCCAAGGTTGAGAACCATTGCTTCTGGTCCCTTTGGGGCTGAGGCCCTGCCTTTGTCTTGCTTAACTCAAAGCAAACACTGAAGATTTATTAGTGTTTATTCTCTTCACACAACACCCAGAGTGGTTTGGGTCTTTTTAACTATAATGAGTATTTTTGTACATAATTCTTTGTTCTACTAGTAGATTATTCCCATGGGGGTAGATGCTATAACATGAAAATACTTGTTCAAATCTCTTTTTTCCCTTGCAGGGAGGTCCAACTATTTTGTGGTTTTGTTGGGTTTTTTCCGTCATGGATTGTTTATTTTATTTTTAGCATGCGAATCTAGTCATCACACTCTGTTCAAAATTGAGCAATGGCCTCTTGACAATCACGGGGTAAAGTCCCCAATCTCGTGGTTGACAGGTTTCGATGTGATCGGCCCTTCTCTTGCCCTCCACCCCCAGCCTCATGTCACTCTGCTTTGCCCCTTGCTCATTGCATTCTGGCCACATGGATTTAACTTCAGCTCCTAAAACATGTTACTGTGCTCCACTTCTCAGGGCCTTTGCACAAGACCTTCCTATAACTTGTACTTACCCCTCAGGTATCAGCTCTCAGGCACTTCTTCAAAGAGGCCTTCCCAGGCCAGCCTCCTGGGTTCTCCCATAGCACCACGACCTTTCCCTCAGAGCATTTATCGCAATGTGCTCTAATGCACTTATTTGTATGATGACTTGTTGATTTCCACTAGACTGGAAGTTCCATGAGAGCAGAGATCTTGTACTTTTCTCTGCTGCCTGCCCCCTGGTACCTAACACAGCATTTTGCACACAGTAGGTGCTCACTAGGTGCTTACTGAATGAATGTTTATAAACTAAAAATCAAGGCCCCGAGACATTTAGAGACATGCCCAAGTCCACCCAGGCAGGTAGCAGGATACCTGCCTGGGCCTGATGGCAGATATGCCAAATTCACAATCTCTACTTCATATCTAGTGTCCCTAGAATCTTCCACCGCTGCTCCTGGAATCCCATTCTGTGGAGAATTATCTACACTACGTCCTCTAAAGCTGGCCCCAAGGACTCCCCCCATCAATGCAACAGCCAAGTTTTTGTGGCAGGCGAGGGATGACTCCTTCACCAGAAAGTGACAGTTGCCTTTGGCTGGGCTCTTGAGTTGTGCTGGGGAGGGCTCTTATCAAGGTGACCCTGGGTCTGTCCACCTCAGCTCTTCTCACAGCGAGCATCCATGCCTCTTGAAACAGCCCTGGGAGTTCCCATTTGGCCTTTGGGGATGCTGCCAGCCGACCTGTCCACAAAGGTGAGTGCACTGGCTGTCATTATTTAATGATCCCCCAAACCAGTGAACTGTTTGTTCTTGTCACACTCGGGGAATGTCTGGCAGAAGTGAGGGACAGCTCAACAATAGCTTCAGATAGCCTTCACTGCCCCCCGGGCACTAGGCCCGGTGCTCTGTGCTACCAGGGCTGGTGGGTTGCAGGATGCTGGGGACAAATAGGGAAGTGAAGTCAGAACCTTTGTCCTCCTACCTCCCCCCAGCTCTCAAGTCCCTGTGCTGCCCTTCTACTCCCAAAACCAGCTTTGTTGGTGCCACACCTGACCCTATCTCCTAGAAGAAGGCCAGGGTCTAAGTCCTCTACCCACCAGAATATGCCAGAATCTGCCCATCCTGGGAGTCGTGCCACACCTCTTCTGCGGCTGTAGAACCCATGAGCAGATCTCTGTGAATGCCCAGATAGAGGTTAATGGCAGACCTGTATATGACAGACCCACCAAAGAAACAGACAAATTTCCACTTGGACCTAATGGCACCTAAGCTCAGGAGAAAGTACCAACCACCCCCGCCCAGCATGTGCATGCCCATACACACACGGGGGTGTACTCACAGACTCAGGCTCATTCAGCCCAGATTGCCTTTGCCCTGGGCACCTCTCCTTCACCCATGGCATTGCCAGAATAATCCCAGGCACCTTACCAGGACACTATGAAGCTCAGGTTCCAATGTGGTGGCTCCCAGATGACCTGACCATTGGTCTATCCCTTCCTTGGTAGGTTATTTATGATTCTCCCCCATCTCTTTGGTCTGATCAGCCCACCTGCCGTTCATCTTTCAGTGTCCAAGTCCCCCTCATACTTCAAGATGCACAGGTTCAGCCTCCTCCATGAAGCCCCCAATCCTGCAGCTGAAATTGATGCCTCTTTCTTCTGAATACCCATAGCATTTTAGCTCCGCCTCCTCTATGACCCTCGAAACCAACTTTCTGTTTTCTAGTCATGATGTTTTTATACATATTTTAGCAACTCCTTTCCCTGAATTATTTTATACCTTTAATTGGTTTATACCTGCCTGCCTGTACTCTCCAGAGACAATGCGCCATGACAGAAAAGTCATTGGCTTTGGTGTGTGACAGAACTGAGTGGGTTCCCTCTTTCTTCCTTCTCTGCCTTCATTTCTTCCCTTTGTAAATATTTCTCAAGTCCTCTCTGTGCCAGGTACCTTGCAGGACCCTAGCAAAACAATACACAAAAGATGTTCAGCCCCTGTCCTAATGCACTTTACAGGCTCTTGGAGTTCTAATCCCCACCCCTTCCGTCACTGACTGTGGGACCTGGGAAAGTTGTGTAATCTCAGCCTCAGCTTCTTCGCCTACAATATCGAGCTTTATAATAATTATCTCCTGGGTGTTCTATTATAATTAAATGGGATAATGTACCTAAAATATCTAGCACTTAATACGTACTCAATAAATGCACATTTCTTCTCCATATTCCTTGTTATTAGAACTCTCAAACATCATAGAGACTCAAGGGTGTAGGTCGAAAGGGAGGAAGGAGGGACAAAGAGAAGGAAGGGAAGAGGGAAGCAATCATGACAGTTCATCGGAGAACTGTCTCTGGATCGCCAGCACCCACCCTGCCCTCTTTACTTTCCCATCTGGATTGTAAAAGGGGATGCTGATTGCAGCCTAGGAGAAGCAGCTCTAGAGAAGGACACCAGTTTTCCCAGCCCCTTTTCAGGTTATCCCACATGCAAATCCAGTCACAGAGCCAGGGCTAAGAGCCCTTCCACGGACTAATTAATGTATTAAAAAAAAAATCCCTCCGGTAGTTTTCAGGGTGCCTAAAAGCTGTTGCCCCCAGGCTCCCCACTGAACTTCTGTCTTCATATTTGTAACACTTGGGTTTCTCTCCTTCCTGGCTTCCCAGACAGTGGTGCAGACAAAAGGACCGTTTATAACAGCTTTTCTGACAGCTGGACATTATTTAATTAAAACTTCTGGCAGCCACATAGTGTGCTGGAGCTATTTAAAGTTCTCAATGGCAGGAGGAGAAATGGGGAAACTTACAACCCTTGAGGGGTGGGGCTGAGGGGAACTAGGGTGGGCAGCGGCCAGGGCAGACTCTCAGGTCATTTACTGTGGAATGACATCACTCAGAGCCCTGACTTTAGACATTGGAGCCTCTGTGGGGAAAGGCAGGCAAGATGTTAGTTCCCCAAGGCATCTGCTTGGTGGTGGTGGTGGGGGGTGTTTGGAGAACCAGCAGCACCAAACTGAGCAGAGTACTGACTTCTCCAGATCAGCCACCCATATTTTTCAGAATAAGAAACTAAGGCACAGAGAGGAAAAAGAACTTGTTCAAAGCTGCGTGGTAACTGCTGCAATTCTGGGGGAAATCATTTAGGTATCCTGGGCCTTATTGTCACCTTTATGTATGAGCAAAACCTGTATTGCTTACTTTTCCACACAGCAGCCATATACCTGCCAATGTCATCTTGAAGGGCTGAACATGTTATTTTCAGTGTGAGCAGAAATGTAACCATGAATGCCAATGTTTTGATCATCTGGTCAGCCCCAGCAGTGGCAGTGGGTTTGCATTAAGCTGCTGAAGCTACCGTTTGCTGGACTTCAGGTAGCAACAGCTGGGATAAGGGGACAGGTATCCCCCATAATAGAGCAGGAGCTAAGAAAGGCAAGTCTACCATAGGCTGCTGTACCCTGGAAGAGGAAGAGTATAAGGCCGAGTATGAACACAAATCGTAATAACAATGACCGGGATAATAGTTCCAGTCATTGAAGGCTACTATCACCATCATTGCTACTACTATTAGCATATTTCCCTTTCAATATTTTTATGAAATATATGATTTACAGGATTTTACAGATGAGGAAATAGAAGCTCAGAAAACTTAACCACATGCTAAAGTTCCCCAACCACCAGTAGGACCAGGATTCAAACCCCACTCTCTTTGATTTCAGAGTGTATCATCTTTCCACCACCTTGGTAGTTTTCAACCAGAGCTGCACACTAGATATCGACTCTTTAAAACATGCAGGGAGGGGTGCCTGGGTGGCTCAGTCGGTTAAGCATCTGACTTTTTATTTCGGCTCAGGTCATGATCTCAGGGTTGTGAGCTGAAGCCCCGAGTCAGGCTCTGCACTGTGGGGAGTCTGCTTCTCTCCTTCTCTTTCTCCTTCTGCCCTCCCCACTGCACACACTCTCTCTTTCTCTCTCTCAAATAAGTAATCTCAAAAAATAAAAATAAAAAAAAAAAGACACGCAAGGGCTTCTGCCTTACTGCAGACCAATGAAGTCAGAATCTCTCAAGGTCAAAACCTGGAATCAGTACTTTTGAAGTGAGTCTAAGGTGTAGCCATGATTGAGAGCACCCTGTGAGACAGCACCACACTGAGAGCTCCTGCTGGTATGATATCAGAAGTGTGACTCACTCCCACTGCTACCTCCCCACTGCTAGATGCCCCCAGATGGCCATGGCAAGGCTGCTGCTTGGGGGCCAGGGCTAAGCACTACTCTGATGATATCTGTTGACCCCAGTCCTCTCTGTGGCTCCCATGGGAGCCCTGATGGGGTCATCATTCTACCTGTAGTCTCAGTTCTTGCTCCTGTCCCAAGAGATCATCACACCAACCTACCAACTTCAGCCACTCTGCTAATCTCAACAACCCCTCACAGTAGGCTGATCTTATCCACTAGGAGAAGTTCCTCAGGAAGCAAACTCCAGGATGGAGGTTGGCATGCACGAAGTTAATTGGAGCATACTCTGGAGATCAGCATCTATGGAAGGTGAAGGAAGGTGGATGGAGTGTGTCCCTCAGTGCTGAAGGAGTATCTGCGTGGCATGTCACAGCATCCACTTCAGCTCTTAGCCGTGGGATGGGTTTGCACGGGAGCTGAGGTAGGATCTTCCCCGCCAGAGAGAGAACGACTTTATTGGAGCTCAGCATAGAGCTGCCTGGAACAAGGCGTTCATTAACCTTGCTCTACAGTATCATTACAACCTTCCTGCCCCCTTGGGAGCGTCACTTAATTTCCCTTAGGGGCTCAGCTAAAAACAATTGGAGGGTCTTAGTAGATCAGCACTCCTAGTTGGCCTTCAGCAAAAGCCCTTGAATCTGGCTGCACACCTGACTCTCCCACAGTGGCACTCTAGGGGGCTACGGGCGCAGCTTTATTCCCCTTCTTTCTTTTTGGTTTTACCAGCATGTGGGGGTCAGTCACCAGCTCCAACAGTGGTCATTGTTTCAACCTCAGGAGCCAAGACAGGAGTTGCCTGCCTTCCTGAGCTCACAGTGAAGTGGGGAAGATAAAAACAGAAACTTGCAATAAAATTGCCATATTGCCATGAACATGGCATGCACACAGAATGGTGCGGTCAGGGAAGGGAATGGTTTTCTCTATCTCAAGCCAGGGCAGGGGGAGGCTGCCATGTTAGAAAGAATTAAGGAAGACATTGGAATGCTGCTGGAGAAGATTTCAAAGAAGGAGTAGATGTTTGCCCAGCAGATGTGATAGAGAGAGCATTCCGGGAGGGGGTGTGTGCAAAGTCTGAGGACGGAACCGTGGCATGCTAGCAAGCAGTGTGTGCTCCTGGAACATTACCTGGGTGATGTGCGGGGTGGATTGGGGGGCTCAGGAAAGGAGATTGGAAAGATAGGCAAGGGCAGAAAATGGAGGTCCCTGTACCCATGCAAAGGAATTTGATCTCTACCCTGAAGGTAATGAGTCCCCCTGAAGAGCTTTCAGCATGGTCTGTCATGACTTTTTAATGTATGACATAATAAAGAGGAACCTCTGTCCTGTTTTTCTCTAATCTATCTTCTGCTCTCTGGACCTGCCATAAACTTAAAAACAAACCTCACTTTGCCTTCTACTGCTCTCGATTTCTCTTTGTCTATCTTGGATTGGGTATAAATAAATAAACCCATCAGGCTGTACCAACTCTTCCCCTCATGCCTCACATTTATGGTTGTTGGGACTTCTTCATGGAGCAACTGATTCACAGGCTCAGAGAATGTCACACTAGCAGGGTTCTGGGAAGCAATCTCCTAACCTCCATCCCCTTTAAGGAGGAAGGCTCTGACCACTGCAGAGGGGAAATAACTTATCCAAGTGCACACAGATCTTAAGGACTGGATGGGACTTGACCAATTTTTCTTTTCCATATATCAGGTCAGCTTATTATGTTCCTGTTCCAGGAAGAAAAGTCAGTTCCGAACAAAACCGTGCCATTGCGGATTTTGTCTTCCAAGTTCTCTCCCTAAAATCTCTTCAACTGTGACCCTTCCTCCCAGCTGCGGTCCTTTCATATAACCCCCAGCACACAGACCATTCGTGTTGACCAAGACACATTCCAGAACTCTACCCTCCTCTGATCTCTAGGAGAAACCTCTCTGTTTTTCTTTATACCCTCTCGCTCTCTCAAAATGACACAGTCCTGTGCTCCATTCCCTCTATTATATTAGTGATTTCCTAGGGAAAATAGAAATTTCACTAAACTAAAAGGTAAAAGATAACGTCCCAACTCTGCCACTTCCTCCGACATTGTGCAAACACCTGCATTTCCCCCTGTGTAGCTGAGGTTCATTTAAAAAATTTCTTCAGCGTCCCTTTTAGCTCTGCTCCTCTGAGATTCTAATATATCCAGTGACTTGCTGGAGCAAGCTCTGTCAAGCTTAAAAGAGTAGCTTATGTGTGTCTCTTCCTAACTCCCATTTTGTATTGGTAGCTTGAAGGCAGCCATGGTGGGAATACTTACACCATGGAAACTGGCAAATGTTACAAATCCAGTCATGGGGGGTTGGGAAGGAGCTGGTTTATTATTACCCCCACTGAATCTATTCGCTTATCTCAGTCAAAAGTGTCTGCATTCGCATAAAGACTCCTGAAAGCAAATGGTACTGTAGCCCAAAAGAAGGGATTTCTGATGGGAAAGCAAACAGATGGGGAGGCTTCACGTGGTTGGCCATTTCCTGTTCTGTATCTTTGCTTCCCCACGCTCCCTTCGGCTGGAATTCCACACCTGCTCATCCATCATCAGGTCTCTAAATTCTACTACCAACACATTTCAAACCAGCTCTATAAAATCTTCTCCAGTTCCCTAGTGAAGATTAAATTTTCCCTCTGACTTGTAGAGTAAGTATGTCAATACATTTTGCTTCCCACCTGGACAGTAAGTTCCCCGAAAGCATGAACTGTATCTTTTCCACTTCCTCCCAGATTTGGGCTAGCAGGGTGTGCAGCAAACAATGTGTGTTCAATAAATATCTGGGGCAAGGAGAGGCTCAGCATTTGGCAGATGTGCAAAAGGCATTTGCTTCCTTTTTATTATACACTATTTTTGTTGGGAATAGAGTACAAGCTTACCATAAGGAATTTCAATGATTCAAAGTGTATGTAAAGAAAACCAAGCCTCCTTTCTTCTCCATTCCTTATTCCCTCACCACCATCCCTAACCCAAAGTAAAGCAGTATTGACAGTCTTACGTATATCCTTCCATAAATAGCCTAAACATACACAAGCATCTATGTCTGTCAATAGACCTTTGTATTTTGCACAAATGAAAGCAAGGTGTTCTGTAGGGTTTCTTTTTAATTTGTCTCAAAGATAGTTTCATCTCAACACGACCTCATTCTTTTTCAACTGTGTGGTAGTCTATCACACAGATAGATCATGTTACGTAACTAGTCTTCTGCTGATGGAAATATTAAGTTCCTTCTTGTCTTGGCTATTGCCAAGAATACTGCAACTAATATCCATGTTCATATGTCTTTACCTACCTGTACCAGTATATCTGTAAGGGAAAAGAAAAACAACTAAAAATGGAATTTCTGGATCAAGGAGTAGATATGTCTTTAATTTTGATAGATGTTGCTGTATTTTCTTCCAAACCCATAAAGACCTGAATGTCGTTATTTCACTAGTGGTCTTTATCTGCTCCTTCATTCTTACCCATTACTCACTTCCACCTTTTCTGGCATTAGAAACTGCTGTCATTATTTTAACAATCGTTCCACCAAGCACCTGAAGGAAACAGAGCCGACTAGCTTTGTGCTGCCATAGCATGGGGTTGGACAAATCACTCCTTCCTCGGATGAACAAAGCCTCAGCCTCAGTGGGCGTACTTCTGGGCATTAGGTCTTTTGAGCACACCGAGTTCAAGCTGTCTGAGCTGATTCCCATCATGGCTAGATTAGTAGCTGAGATAGGGAGGAGACCCAGCACAAGTTTATCACCCATCTCTGCCCCTCCCTCTAGGGCAAGGAGGAGAGAGACCAATGGATGCAACAGCTTTACCCCATCTTTCTCTGGCAGGCAAGGCATAAGCACCCTGTTTCCCAGATGTCTTTTTTGCATCTTTATTTTCTAAGGTAGGTGTTCACTTTAGTTCTAGATGGCACACTTCAAGAGGTATAGAGAAATTGAAGATTACAATGAAATTCGGTGCTATTTAGATGGTGTGAAACCAGAGGCTTAGGAATTCCTGAATCCCACCCTCCTGATATCCCCTCAACTAGGGAGTTATTCCCAAAGAAGAAAAAAAAAGCTAAGCAAGGAACATTCTTTTCATAGCTGGGCAAGTCTTCAATTCCCCTGGCATAGGATTTCTCTAGTTAGTCATGCCTCAGTCACACAGAGTCACACACACACACACACACACACACACACACACACACAGAAGCATGCCAATAGCTTCTGATTCTAAGATGGCTGAGTCAACAAAGTAGGCCTGACCTGGTTGTAGACACAGAGGAAGCACAACAGAGAAAGCATGGTTGAGTCTGTCCTGAGTGGTCCAGCCCTGCCTGGCCTCCTTGACTTCCTGGGGCCAGACTGTAAAGGGGAGATGACCTTTGTACTTATGGTGTGAACTCTTCCCCCACAGTAGTCCTACCCACTGGTCAAACATGATCCAATGAGCATCCTGGATCCTGAATTGTCAACCCTCCCTTTCTGGGTGTGAGTTAAGAAGGAAATGAGCAGAGGGGCGGAAGTGTTGGAATGAGCCTGCACAGGCTCCCTCCTCAACCACCTGCTTGGCAAAGGGATTTAAACGTTGTATCTGTGAGATACATGTCCCCGATCTCACTAGACTTATTTATCTGTGCATGCCCAGCACCTAGTATGAAAGTGCCCACTGAGGAGACTTAGCCTGGAGGAAGGCAGTCTCAAAGAGAATGAGGTTACTCTCTTTCTGCTGAAGGCTGTTAAAAAAACAATATTCAACCAGTATATTTGAAGATCTAACTGGTTTTGTTAAGTGATTCATGAATCACAAAGCATCCCAGCTAGCAAGCAGAGGCGCTCCAAGGAGCTGTACAAAATGGAAGGTTTTTACAAGAAGGGGGGTGGGGCAAGAAGGTATTAGCAGAAGAAAAGGAAGGATTGTTTCAGGCAAGGTCACCTTCCCTTAGGGGGAAGAACAGGGGGTCTGATCATGCTGATTACCTCATTTTCCTTTGGGTGGGAGGAGATGGAGAAGGTGCTATCCAGGTGGTGGGAAGCCGGGGGTCCGATGACCTCATTGGTGCTGATCAGAAAATTCAGATGGATTGGTTTAAAACTTCATTCCTGGGGTGCCTGTGTGGCACAGCGGTTAAGCCTCTGCCTTCAGCTCAGGGCGTGATCCCGGCGTTGTGGGATCGAGCCCCACATCAGGCTCCTCCGCTATGAGTCTGCTTCTTCCTCTCCCACTCCCCCTGCTTGTGTTCCCTCTCTCACTGGCTGTCTCTATCTCTGTCAAATAAATAAATAAAATCTTTAAAAAAAAATAAAACTCCATTCCTAGAGAGGTTGAAACTGCAATTAAGTCTTGGTTTGCTATCCTGGGGCAAGTGACTCCACTCTGGGTCTGTGGTTTTCTTTTTACCAAGGCCATTAAAAAGAGGGAACGGATGTGTTGTGTGCTTTTAAAGCTATTCTTGATCCAGTGGGTAGAATTTGCAGAGAGACAGATGTCAATTCAGTATAAAAAAAAATGCTTTCAACAGTCAGATTATTCCAAACAGGGGATCATCTGCTTTGAGAAGTCGTGATTTCCCCATCACCGGAAGCATTCAAATATAGGGAGAAATGTTCTAGCAGGGATTCAAGGATTACAGATTTGGACTCGTTTTAAGGTTTCAAGATTTCACAACCCCTGGGAATTAAAGATTCTATGAAATATCCCTTCCTGCCCAAGAAAATTGTGCTTTATGCTCTCCAACACCCTGTTACTCTGGCATCTGCTCTAGCCCGAGTGTGTTCTAGGTCTGTCTGTGGCAGCCAGAGGAAATGCATAACCCTGGAGAGAACTGTTCTCCATCCAAGGAATACCCATTCTCCCAAAAGAGGACTGGGATCTTTTTTTTTTCTCTCTCTTTCTTTCCTCCCTTTGGCAAAGTGGAACCAGGGCTGAGCCATTAAGCTGCCTGCCCGTTCAGAGCTTACTCACTGTCTAACGCGGGCAGGGAGGCAGCTGTGGCATATTGGTTAGAACCCAAATAAATATTTTATCTCTGGCCTCAGCAGAGGTGGAGAAATGGGTCTTTCAGAGATGAGTGGGCGGTGGGGCTTCCTATTGGCAGCGGCGTCTATTTAGAAGAGAAGGGAGACCCGTCATTCACTCGGGTCATCAATCTTGAAGCCCAAACCACTCCAAACCCGGGTCCCCTAGAGTCACAATATGACAAATGGCAAAATAAACTCAGCATGTGCAGATGAATGAGGGGGGCCCCCAGCTATTAAAAAGCCATTGCCGTCTTTCCGCAACTGCACAGCCTGTTTGGGCAAGGCTTCCACCCCGTGGCACCTGCAGTAATCAGCAGCTCGTCCCAGGCACCGAAGCCTGGCTTGCTTCCCAGCCCCCACCACCCCTGTGGGAGTCTGTCCCCCGGGAATCACGAGACCCTCAAAATCAAAACAGAATAATCAAACAGCAAGGATGAAGCCCCTGGGAGAAGACAGAGATGGGCGATGCCAAGAGCTAGTTATTCGCTGGCAAGGACCCCAGAGTGCAAATGGAAAAAAGAGTGAGTGAGAATGTCGACTGGTATGACACACGGTCCAAACTTGGTCCATTTGTGCAGTGAGGGGAGGACAATGAGAAAATTAATGAATTGTGCTTCCGTTAAGGCTTCCAAGTCCTGCCTTGATTTTGGCCTCGGAAAATGGGTATGTGAGCTACCTCCAGACGCAATGCCGTCTCAAAACACATGCATGAGTCCGAGCAGGGAGCTGGGGCTCAGCAGACTCTCAGGTGTTAGTGGTAAAGGCAGACCACGTCCCGTCCACAAACCAGCAGTGCGCCTGGACTTTCTGCCAGACGGAGTGCGGGCAGCTGCGCCCCGCTGTGCACACTAGCTAGTGTCACTCTCGCGTCACTATGGAAATAATTTCCCTTATTGAATGCAGCTCGCCCCACAGGGCCCACATGGGTTCCAGCTGGAACAGGAAGGAGCACAGGCTTCTCCTCAAATATCCTGGGCTCTCCGTCAAGTCCCAAAATGAGGTGCAACCTCAGTATCTTGGGGACGAAATGTGATCAGAATCCTTTCTCTTCTACCCACTTCCCTCTCTCTGCTCAACTATTCCTTACCTAAGCCTCTCTCTCTGCCTCTCCCTCTTTCTCTGTCTCTTCTTCTCAATCCCTGTCCGTCTCTTTCCCTCCACATGTCCTATGAGCCCCCTGCTGCTCCCACCACACCAGCTGCTGCAGGTGGGAGATCAATGGGCAGTGAGGGGGACTTGGACCACCTTGAACTGAAGGAACTCTCTAGCATCTGTCTCTGACTCCCTCTCTCAGAGGACTCCAAGGGCACTCAAATGAAAGTCATATTTCCTAGTCCAAGCCCATGCTGTTTTTGCTGAGCCCCAGAGAGGGTAAGTGACTTGGCCAAAGTCATAGAGTAAAAACAGCGCAGGTAAAGGAAAAGTTGAAATTCCACCCCAAGTCCTCAGAGGGCGGTCTGAGGGAGAAAGAGGGGGAAATTGAGAGGGGCCGGGGGAGAGAGTCTTTGAAATCTGTTTGATCTAGGGCATATCTGGGACATTAAAGACATCATTTTCAGTGATAGAGTGAGGACTGTTGTGATAGTGATGGAACCAAATTAAAATGTAAAAGAGAAACGTGTTTGGCATCCTCAATATAAATGGACTTGGACAAGGACTGGATTGCTCCCCCTAAGAGGGTCCTGAGAAGTCCCTGGCCTCAGATTTACCATGGCCTCCGGGGGGCTCATGAGTCCCAGGCTAACAGAGGAAGGGGAGAACCCCCCCAACTTCATGTCAGACTCTTCCTTCCCAGGGAGATCTGGGTCAAGCCCGAACTGCAGCCCCTGAGGTGGGAGCAGGAAGGAGTTATCCCGGTGGATACCTTGCACGTGGCTCCACACCTCCTCCCCTCCCTGTGGGCACTGCCAGCCAGCCAACCCAGAAACACCCGCTTCCTCATCCTCCCCATCCAAACTGTCCCCACGTCCTCTCTGCTCTACCCACCAGATTCTCCCAGAGCTGCTGCTTCCAGTCTCCTGGCTGCCACTGATGGGTAAACCTCTCCAGTTCCCTCCTCTGCCTCGGGCACGGCTCCCAACAAGTTCCTGTCCTGGCATCTTCCTGCCTCTGATGCATTCACTCTGCAAGCACCAGTGCACCTTCAACGCGGGGAGTCTCAGGCTGGGGGTTGGAGAAGCAAGCAGGGGCAGGACTGGGATAGGTGAGACCAGAGTGGGGCCATGACGGGGTAGATAAGTGGGCAGCTGGGAGAGATACTTAAGAGGTATAATCGACTGTATTCATGCTGCAGTCTGAACCAAATTGGGGGCATTTACAAAAGCTTGTTGATTGATTGGTGGTTACTCATTGGTGCTAATGGTTTTAATCAAGGGACGAGATCTCAATAAAAACAAATGATTACTCTTTATAATAGAAGTGTCAATGGGCCCTTAATGAATGAACTTGCTAATTCTTCTTCCTGCTGAGACATTCAGTCTTGGGTGAGAATATTTAGGACCTTAACCCTGAGTTCTGCTTTTTTGGGCGCTGTCCCACTTTACTTGACTTTGAGACTTTGGAAATGCACCCCAGGGGACAGCACAATGCTCCCCAATCACCTGCTTCCTATATCCCCATTTCTGGAGAACCTGTCCATCAACCCCTCTCAGAAACCAAGTGCCTTTAAGGCGCAGAGACAGAAGCACGTCACTGGGAACAAGAAAGAATAAAGAGCAGACTGCCCAGAGCACGTCGCCGAAGGCAGCACACTGCCCTCACCTCCAAGAGCCCTTCGCTGCCTCCCTGTATCACCACCCTCGCCCCATCCCTTTCAAGAGCCCCAGTCATTGACCTACTGCCGGCCACATAGAGCCCATTCTTCACATCCAAATTCAGGATTCCTTTCATCTCTCTATGGACCTGTCAGGGCACTAACTTCTCTCTCCTCTCACTTCCAGAAGCAGCAAAGATGATCCAGGCAGCCTTCCCCCAGGCCCATGCTAACCTACCCCAGCTCCAGAGATATGGCCCTTACCCAGCCCAGAGACCAAGGAAGAACAGAACTGTTGTCCCCTCTAAAAGATACTTCATAGCTCTGGCCTCTCCAAGACCAGGATTTTAATCTGACTCTGCCTCTTCCTCACTGTCTGACCTTGGGCAAGTGGTCTGACCTCTCTGGGCCTGCCTCTCTTCAGAGGAAGATCAGTGTTCAGCGCAAGGACTGTTGCTCTGGGGAAATGCGTAGCACAGTGCCTGGCCCATAGAAGGCACTTTGCTGTCTTAAGTGAATGCTCCCCTCTCCCTTCCTCTCGGCAGTCCCATGAACAGTGGGAAGGCAGGCAAGGAACATCATCCATGGCGTCCTGGTTATTAACAGCATTCCGAGAACCACAGAGACCATGGGACCTGCCCTGCCAGACAGGTGGGCTGGGCTGGGCTGCTGCACACTGAACCTCCCCCCCTCCCCCGCACAGCCGCCCCTTTCTTTTCAGCCCCATAGATAGCAGTAGGACCAAGGAGAGCTGAAAAGTGGCCCAACCAAGGTTTGAGCTGAACAAATCAAAAGCAGCATACAAGAGGAACCCGTGCCTAATGCAGCTTAGAGTTACAAATGGTAACAATCTTACAATCCAAACTTGAAACAATAGGGTGGAAAATTGCTATTCTAATGAAGATTCCGAGGAGCGTTGCCAGGAGGACTGCACACACACACACACACACACACACACACACACACACGCCCAGGCCAGGTTGGCCACGCCGGGGAGGCAGCCTGTGTCATCATAGCACCGACTTAACTGTGACCATGCATGCATCGTTTATTCATCATTTCATTCAACCATTTCTCCAGACATTCTTTCACCTATGCAAATTGCTATTCATGTTTCCGTTTCTCATGTGTTTGTTGACTTACCCTCCATTCGTTTATTCCCTCTTCTCTTCTTTCGTTTATTCACTCACACATCCGTTTATCCAACAAGTATCTCATGAACATCTTTGTGCCAGGCACAAGTTCCTATAAGTATCTGTTGGCATCCACTTCAATCCTAAACATCACTGGCTGGATACAAAGGAAACTCTTACCCTTGCAGAGTTTACAAAACCACCCTCGGCCCAAGAAGAGCTGCAAAGGGAAATGTACTGTGCTGGACACCTTCAGCTGTTCTGCAAGTATGGTGCAATAATATAGGTATAGAGCGAGCGAGGGACATCCAGAGAGAGCAACCCATTCAGGGAAGGACCTTGACAAAGACAAGGGTCAAAGATTGGCAAAGTGAGTGAGCAAATGCGGGGTGGGGAGGGAACAGACCCCAAAGCCCCATGACAAGGACAAGCACCGTAATCACAGCCTGATCTGATGGGCACATGCTAGGAGGCTGAGGGTGAGCCAGAGGCACAGACAGGGGCTGGTGTTCACTCAGGGGTCTTGAGTCCCAGGTGAGTGTGTCCATCAAAACCAATAGTTCCCAAACCCTGACCTGCAGAAGAATGTGTTACCAAGCTAACTTGCTAATTTTTTCTCAATCCAGAGAGGAAAAACAGCTAAAGGATAGGGTGCTTTCAATTAATATTTTCCTTCTGTCTCACATGGTTCCAAACTGTAAGTACTCTGATTCATCTAGACCAGGGTCTACTAGGAGAGGATACCCAATCAAATTATGTGTCTGTAATTTTGAGTGGCCTGGTCCCGAACTCCATGGTTTCTGAATGCCGTTGGCCTCTCATCACATTTGCCTATGGCTGCTATGAAGAGCAAATCTGAAAGGAAGGCCTAGAGCAGCCAGGCTTAGAAGGTCCAGAGTGTAGATCACTCATGCCTGTCCCAGGTGGGCACAGCTCCTAAGGTCTGCATTGTGAGAGCTTTCACATCATCACCTTTGAAGCTGACCCCTAGGCTGGCCATTTACCAGTATCTATCCATCCCCAATGGTTGTGAATGAACAGTCAGTCCAAGAACTATGAACTGTAACTACACAGAACACATGGGGTTCTTCCAAGTGGTGCTAGACTGAACTGATCTGAGCTGAGTTGGACTGGGGCAGGCTGGATGGAACTGGAGGATCTAGGCAGATCTGGACAAGTGGAAACTGGGTGGAGCTGAATGGAGGCAAACAGTGCTGGGACAAAACGCACTCAGCCAGTCACCCAAACTGGGCTAGGATCCTGGAGGATCAGTTGTTCATGAAATCCAACTCAAATGCCCCCAAAGCCTCTCCAGCTGAGACATAATGGCCTGTACCCATCCCCCCAGGCAGAAGCCAAAAGGTTCAGCTCCCTCTGCTGCCTCTTCTCCAAGATTCATCTCCCATTGGAGCTTCAGAAAATAATGGCTCCCTACCACAAAGTTCATCTCCTGGTTAAGATTCCATTTGATCTGGGTGAATTCCTTGGTGGAGGGAAGAGGGAATAAGAGGCTAGATGTGCAATGACGATGACTGAGAGGAGGCTGAGGTTGACTACCCCTCTCACCAGTTCTGGCCAAATTCCTGACAACAGTGTTAGGGTTATTGTTAGTGTTAGCCTTGGAGTTTCTTCCAACAAGGTGGTAAGTTCAGTCCCTAGTGCCTCTCAAATACGGAGGAGGGAAGGGGTCTACAGAGGGCACCTGGCTTCTTAAGAGTCACTCCAGTTTCTGCGCTGATGCCTCATTGCAGACACCCCACACTATTTCAGGGCCCCATGCCCTGAATATTGGGGTTGATGGCTTTTATAAATTCAGGACCAGGGCATTCCATACACCCTCTCTTCCCTGGGCTCTCTGAGCATTGCTTGGATGGAAAAGGTCCTCTCTCATCTCCCTCTCCTTATTCTCTCTGTCCCCATTCATTGGCTTTCCCACTCAGTTGTCTTCCCCCTAAAATATCAGCAAGGCTTTCTTGATTATTCCTCAAAGATTGAGTTCGTGCTCTGTAATTTCTGGACTTCTCTCAACCCCTGCCATTCATTCATTCATTCATTCATTCATTCATTCATTCATTTGTTTGTTTATTGCCATTTTTTACCCAGGGCATAGAGGATAAAAACATTGTTATTTTGATGGAGAGAGGAGAGGAAAGAGGGATAGTTATTTTAAGTCTGTGTCATCAGACATTTAATACACATTAAACAGTTATTCAAATTGAGTTTTCTACTCTACCATTTTCTCACATATGACTTGAACTTGTAAGTTAATGTCTAGCACACATTTTAAAGATGAGCAAACTGAGATTCATACTGCAAGTACCAGAGCCATATTCAAACCTTGACCTGGTTTCTTTTCTTTACACTACACCAAAGTGTCCTGCTCTCCTGCCACCCTTCACCTACAACCACAACCCAGAGGTGGACACAGATCTGCCCATTTCCTGGTGTTACCTCCACTGTGTCACATTGCCATGACATTTGTTAGGGAATGAAAATCAGTCAACACAGAAAAGGAAAGCTACAAATGAAACAAAAGTTAGCTATTGAATTAAGCTGTTTTCTCTCTCTTTTTTTTTAACATAATTCACTCAAATTGATTTATGTGCATAGACCCAACAGGTCCCCTCTGAGTGTTAAACTCTGCCCAGAATCTAAACAGGAAAGAAGCTCACGGGAAGCCATTCACTCGGGCACCACTGCACACGTCACTGTTCTTAAAAAGGATGGGAGTTGCAGCCTTGAACAGCAAGGACTTGGAAATGACATCATCATGCTGACATCAAATGACATTAGGGACCTTCTGATGGGCTGAGTTGCCAAGCAACTCCCTCCCTGCCCTGGTCTGGCATTTGATCCAATCCCTAAGTGGACCTGGCTGTAAACTCTATGGTTGCTATCAGGCCAAGCCAATCCCATCTTGGCTCTCAGAATTCCTTGGGCTTGCTTGGCTTGCAGATCCTGGTGTTTTTGCATTAAATCCATTAGAAGTAAATCATTTATCCACTCTAATGTCCTCCATCTGCAAGGCCTGCAGTTCAAATTGTTTCTCTAATCAGACTGTTACTTTCCTAATTTTATTTGATTAATTTTCTGATTAATGTGCCTAGGACCTGATAGGACTTTTCATTATTTCCTTATCACTTCAAAAAAATACAAAGTTGAGACTTTTAAGATAATTTGGCATATGCATGCCAAGGGCAACACATCATGGGAGTACCACCAGGCTGGGGATGAGAAGAAAATATAACACTTGGAGGGAGTCTTAAATGATCTGTGGCTGTTATCCCAATAGAACAAGTATATTACACAGTTAATAATAACAATTCTTGTCATTATTTGAGGACCTATTGGCTCCAGCCCAGCTCTGAGAGACTCAGCATAAAATAATAATTATGGGAACAGTCACTGAGTTCAAATCCTAGCTCAGCCACCTTTTACCGAGTGACTTTGGTCACTGAGTTACTGAACTTTCTCTAAGCCAGCTCCCTCATGGGACTCATAGTCCAGTGCCCAGCACATATCAAGTGCTCACTAAATGTCAGCTCTTATTATAATCATTCCTCTCTCCATCTGCTAAAGTAGGTATTGTTGCCCACATCAATCAAGTGAGAAAACTAAGACTCGGAGAAATTCACCAGTTTACGTGGCTAGGAAACAGCAGAGCTGGGAAGCTAGTCTGTCCTGATTTTGAACCAGGTCTGTCAGACTCAAAACTCAGTGCTCTTTCTATGACATTTCACTTTCTCTTTTCCCTTTTTTTATTTGAGAGTGATGAAGACCCAAAATATTAGTCTGTTCTCACCTTCAGCATTTTTAACATCTCATGCAAATAGTTTCATGAGCAGCCCTTTGATCTTCCAGAATGCTCTAAGCTCCTGTTATAAACTCTTTTGGGGTAGGAACATACCTTCCGCATCTTTACAGATTCTAAAGTCTTAGCACAGTTCCCTCCACATAGCAGGATTCAGAAAATAATTTAGCAAACACCTGCATAGTCCTTCCTCTGTTTTAGCCAGTGTCCTACGTGCTTTCCCAATATTCACTCTTGTAATCCTCACAGCCACACCCTGAGGAGGCTTCTGGTATTATTTCCACTTACTGATGAGGAAACTGAAGCACAGAAAGGTTAAGAACTTGAAAAAGGACACACAGCTAATAAGAGAGTCGGGATTCAGCACAGCGCTGTGTTCCATGTTTGATAGAACAAAAGAAAGAACAGTCAGAGTCAGACCTTGAGGGAAATTCAATCTTATGTAGATAAGACTTGGCCCAGACACTATTATTTATAATTTATGCCTCATCCACATTGCAAAGGAATGTTAACAGACTGCCTTTAAAGAACTAAAAGTATGCACCAGACACAGCATCTGAAAGTCCTGTCTCACCGAGTCTGTGGGCCAATGCACAAGCTAGTCTTACTTCTGGAATACCCTTCCACCTGGAAAATTCCCAGCTTCCCAACAAGCTTTACCTACCTGTATCAGTTGTACCCGTAAGATTCGAATTCATGGGGGTGATGGAGAGGCTAACGCCATTGAAAGAACATTGTTTATTACTTACATATCCTGAGAGAAAGGGGCATGTTATGCCATGCAGGGCCCCATGGGAAAGCACCAGATCTGGTCAGGAGGCAGAAGTGGGTGAGGAGAAAGCCTTTATTGTGTATTCTATGGGAAAGGCAAGTCAGGGCCGGGGGAGAAGCTGACGACAAATTTGAGTAATGTTGGTGGGTTCTGAACTCCAAGGGTGGTCTCTGGTTGTCTATACCTGGCTTTAGGATGATTTATAACAGAGGAATATTGATTGCCTCCTGGAATATGAACCAGAGAGGAAAGCGTTCAGAGTTTGGGTTCTGAGTTGATTAATTTACATATGAAAGGTGCAGCCCTTGCACATCCCTAAGAATTGGCTAGCCCTGGGAAGGGCAGTCACTCCCCACTCAGTGAGGTCACAAATGCTAGAGCATCAAGAGTACAGAAAATAAGAAAATATAATTAATATATTACCTTGGAAGTTGTCCCCTGTTTCTGTATTCCTACTGTTTCCTCCTTTCTCTACTCCCATAGCATCAGGAGCAGGCCTCTATTATGGAATTTTATTTGCAATTATTCCCATGTCTGCTTCTGAGTCTTATCCATCATTTCAGTCCCAGTACCTAGAATGCTCCCTGGTCCATGCTGTGTGCTTGAGAGACACTTGATTGAATGAATGTGAGAGAAGGAACTTGAAATGGACTAGAGAGCAGAGAAAGAGTTACATCAGAGATGACACTACATCTGTCACTCTGCTGTAACTAGCCCAGAGTGTCCTGACAATGTAGACAAGAAGAAGGAGGAGGAGAAGGAGAAGAGAAAGAAGGAGGAGGAGGAGGAAAAGAAGCCACTACAATGGGCTCAGTGCTCCCACTGCTTATCAAATAAATCATTCATGTTTTTTTCATTGCACTTAATTCTATGGGGTACTTGTAATATGGAGAACATTGTCACAATGGCCAGCAACACCTATATAGTCGTCATGTGGTCATTTCTTTCACGGAACTTGGATAAAATAGAATCTATTGTAACAACTGAAAAAGCACTTCCATGGGTATCTAGGCTACTGAAGTAGAAGCATCCTGCTTTCTGGAAATCTAACAGGACGTCTACAGCCCAGAGGGTTGTATGGCTAGCACAGTACATATGTTGTCCCTCTTAAATGTCATCCAACCCAACATGCATTTGACAGAAGCTGAAAAGCTGTCAGGTCAAGACTGAGCTCTGACATAAGGGTCCCGAGTGTGATTGATTGGAAATTGAACTATCTGCTTCAGATGTTGCCCCTGGGTCCTAGAGGTAAACAGCCATCAAGAGCCCAAACACAAATCAATCTAGAGCCCCAAGATTTATTGTCTCCCTCTGCTCTGGTCCTGAATGTGTTGTCTGAGCCCTCACTCCAGGTCTTGTCTTTCTTTCTACTTTTTTTTTTTATATCTTTATTGAGGTATATTTCAAAAATGCCACAAAATTCATTCATTTTTAGTGTACAATTGAAAAAAATATTAGTAAACTTACAGAGTTGTGCATCCACCACTACCATCTAGTTTTAGAACATTTCCATTACCCCAGAAGGAAACCTCATGCCCACTTACAGTCACTCCTAGTTTCCACTTCTGGTTACAGGTGACCACTAGCACCCTCATCTTTTCCTTTTATCACTCAAACCTTTTCCTACCCAAACTTGACAACTCACACTGTTGAGGTCTTTTAAACAAGAACATCTCTTGGCTTTTTATGGAAGTCAGTGTAAAAGAATGAAACTTGTTTTCACTTAGCAGGCAATTTAGCAAAACTGTAGCTTTGCACTAAGCTAGAAATACCAATGGCCAAAAATAATAAGAGTCTTTCTATAAATTCTGGTTATCCAGAGGAAGATGTCTTGCTGACTGCCCAGCCACAATCCCACCGTGGTGCTTGCACAAGTCACTTCCTTTCTTTGAGGCTCAGCTTCTTCACCCAGTTGGTGGTCAAGGTTTGCACAAACTCTAGGTTTACACAATTCTTTAATGAAGGTGAAAAGGGAACGACAAATGATGATAGTTGTTTTCTTCCTCAACACTAATTCTTTCTTGTTCAAAGGTCAGAAAATCCCACACCTGCCTGAGAGATCATTTTTACCTATTCAGGGGTTTGTAACTAGTTCCACCAGATGAGGCTTTTCACTGAAGAATAAAATACCTTTAAACACATTTTAGTTTCTTTATCTAAAATACTGTGGGTTTGGTGTGTGTGTGTGTGTGTGGTGTGTGTGTGTGTGTTTCTGTGCAAGAGAGATAGGCAACCTTAGTTTAATTAAAGCAGCATGTAACAGCCACACATAAGTAAATTCCCGTTGAATGCAAAGATAAGATCAACCCAACTGGACAATTGATGGGGGAGAGATGTGAGAGATGGGACCTTCCTAAATGTAAGTGGAAACGTGGTTCCTTTTGCTTGGAAGAAAGAGTCCTAGGAAGTGGGAAGCTGTGTGCCTGCCTTTTTTCTCTTCCAAATCTTCACCTTCTGTATAATGTGATTATCACTATAATGAGATAATTGCATTCTATTAAGAACACTGAGCATGGTAAGCAGATAACTTCTCATAGCCTCAGCCTGAATCTGCCCACAAACTCTGGGTGAGCCCTGTGTGGTCATTGACAATGGGGTCTGCAGCCTGGGGTCAGACTGAACTTTCGAGCCTGCTAAGGTAGAGGTAGAGGTAGCGGCAGCAGAACCATGGGAAAAATCTAAATCTTAGTAGAGGTGAAAATACTTTGGGCATAGAAAGTCATGGTCAAAAAACAGACCTAAGATAAGGTAAGACCATAAAATGGAAGAAAGGATTGAGGCTAAAAAAAAGTCCATGCATGGACCCCACCATGTAGTGTGGTTCCCCAGAACCAACCCCCTAGCCCAGCCTTCCAGGAGATTTCCCAGTGGACTTGGGGCTTGCAAGAAGGTTGGTCCAGAAGGAGTCAAACATGGACCCAAAAAGGGAGAAGTGATAAGATCCCCAAGAGCATTTCTGGACAACAGCTTTCTCATTTCGTGAAATATATGGCTCTGGAGGAAATTAAAGTCAGAAAGAGAATCAGTTCTCTCAGAATCTTCTGGGTCAGGTATGTCATTTGAAGACATCTGAAGCTCCCAGAAAGGTCACTCTAAGGAGAGAGACCTCTCAGAACTTAATTTCCTTTTGTTACATTGTGAGCTTTATTTTCTCCTACTCTCACCTCCCTTCTATCTCTTTCCCAGGCCTGCCAAGTCCTGTTTATTAAAAGTGTTGTGTCCAATTTACCCAGCTTTTAATTAAGCTGTCAAGTTGAAATGGGATTGTCTCCTGGGAAGCGAACAAAGATTTTATGGTCATTTAATTTTTGCTTAAGATTAAAAATCCTACTTCTGGCATGCTTAAAATTATTAATGAGATCCAGGAATTCTTGCCCATTTGTGTCCATTACAAGACATAAATCATTAAGCTCAATTAGGGGCAAGGGAAACGTGTGAAGCTACAGCTGGAGGTTGTGTTCAGTCACGTCTCTCCAAAGCAGCCAAGTAATGGAGATGTGACTATCAGGGGCTGGGTGGAGAACAGGACAGGAGGGGAGATAGCAGATGGCAAAGTTAGGGAGAAGGGCATGACACAAAGGAAGGAATGGAAGGAGAGAACATTAGAATGGCAAGGGATCAACGAATGGAGTTCCCGTGGAAGGTCAGGGTGACCAGAAGGAGAGAAAGGAATAAGGGAGGTGAATTACAGGAGACGAGGGACACATTTGTAGTTCTCACCAATAGCTCTGATTCCCCTCTTCTGCCACACAAGGAAAGATTATACCTTGCTGACCCTGTGAAGTCAGGCATGATTATGTGACTTCCTTTGGCCGATCAAATAAGAGGAGAAGTGACATGTGTCTTTTCTTGGTGGATGACCTTAAAAGCTGACATGTAATTCCCCTCGTTTCCTCCTCTGGTGGAGTGTTGAGATTGTGATGTCATTCACCTAGTTTACTCTATTGGTCTGGGTCCCTGAGTGACTAGGATGGTCAGAACCCTGCAGTGACTTGCTTTAAATATGCAGTATAAGTGAGAAACGGACCTGTATTGTTTTAGAACACTAAAATTTGGAAGCGTTTGTTGCTTCATCATAATTCAACCTATGGAGACTGATACAGGTGGGTTGAAAACAGAAACACAGGCCTGTAATAGAGAGAGGCTGGGAGGAAGTCAGATAGGATCAGAAAGCATTGGGAGTGAGGACGTGTGAGGGGCAAAATCGAGCAACTTGAATTCTCAGTCCCAGAACAATGGTTTGCATAGAATGGATCTGTAGAATGGAATCAAATGGAAATGAATCAAAGTTCTCTAAAGCTTTAATTGTATGCTATTTGCATGGTTCTAGGGAGATGGTAGATCCTTCTCAGCTCTCAGTATAAAGGCTCCAGTTTCTAACTAAAGAGAGACTTCTGGTTCAGAAATCTCCCCATTATAAGGCATACTTTAGGAGGATAGCAGGGTTGGAGAAATCTTCAACACTCCCCTCCCCTCTCCTCTCCTCTCCTCTCCTCTCCTCTCCTCTCCTCTCCTCTCCAGTGCTGGCATATTAACACTTCAACACTCATCTGCTCCAGCCAATATTCACCTTCTATGATTCTTCTACCTTACCTCTCTCCCCTCAAGACCTCTCCTACTGTCTTCTAAGCTTACTTCCTCTTGCTTGGTCTTCTCAAGACCAGAAAATTAGTCCCAGGATTGTCCACATACTTGAGACTTTAGGTCCTGGCAGACCCCTTGGGCACTACTACTTCCCTGCAATGAAACTTCAATAAGACTGTATAGGTAGAGCAAGGAATATAGTGCTTGGCACATATCATCATCTGTTAGCTCCCACCTTCCCTCTGGAAGATGCTTCTTGGGACATTTCATATAGCCTACTCTAGCAATCCCTTGTCAAGACGGCTTTGTAGTTCAAAAAGAAAGAAGAGCGAGATTGGTGGGAAGTTTCAGCTTCAACCCAGACCAGGCTCCTCAGGATCAAGAGAGAAATTAATAATGTATGGACCAGAATAGGCTTCTAGACCAGACTCATGTAGGCAGATCTCTAAAGTAGCTCAGGTCTGCTTATTTTGTCCCATTCTCAGACAAATTGCTTGGAAAGTTAACTAGTGAGGTAGATATATGTCCCAGGCTTATCTGAAAAGGGCTTATTTTTTCTATTCCCCAAAGAGACAAGGTCTCAAGTGTTGGATGGGGCAGAGTGATGGCCACACTGAACAGAAGTCACTTTTTGGCACTGCCTACAGCTATCGTGTGTACATGCACATGTAGCAAAAATGTGATCACACATTAGAAGCAAAAGCTGCTTCTCAGTCACTGTTGGGGCCCTAGCACTGTCCCTGCACATGATGGCCAGCGTGAACTGGGGACACATGTCAGACTTGGATCTAGATGCGATTTTTTTTAACCTAACACCACATAAGGATGGAGAGTGGGTGTTGCTGGGTCAGAAGAGAGTGTAGAAGATGGGGGCAGAGTGGGAATGGGGTGTGATTACTCAGGAGTCAATGACAAGCCTTCCACCTCATTGTCTCCCTCCTTACACTCCACTGTGCCTCTGGTTGACCTCAAGTACAGGGGCCTTGGATGGGTAACTTCCTGAGGACTAAGCAAAGAGGCTGTCAGAGATGCTTTTTTTGAAGAGAATAGATTCCCAGTAGTGCCAGCTTAGACAAAGTGGGGTTTAGTATACAGATACCAAGAGCAGGAGTTAGAGAAGGGCCTTGTGAAGGAGAGGACCTTGGACCCAGAAGGTCATCAGGAACCATGGTGCCCATGACCCCACATTGCCTTCCCTGGACCACCTGATCCCTCATCTCTGCCCATCTCTGTGTATCTGGTTTCCTCTCCTGTCTCCCTCCAGCCTTGCTCTCTCTGCTCCCCTGTGTGGGAGGTGGCCACCGCAAAATGGCACCAACGCACTCTGAACCTGCATCACCTGCAAATGAGACGTTCAAGTCTCTGAATTCCGAATCCCCAGGGAAGAGGAATGTAGAGTTCTTAGCAGTGCTGGCATATTAAGAAGAGCTGTAAATGGTGTCTTATTATGGATGATAGGACTTGACCTGCAGACTTCATTCTGCCTCTGATGGCTATGCTGTCTTGGACAAATCACTTTATCACCGAAATCTCTGAAAATGGTGGCAATAATGTTGGCCTCTGCTACCTCTCGAGGATATTGTGAGTATCAAAGTCAAAAGGATACAAAAGGGGGGCCTGGGTGGTGCAGTCGTTAAACGTCTGCCTTTGGCACAGGGCGTGATCCCGGCGTTCTGGGATCCAATCGAGCCCCACATCAGGCTCCTCCACTGGGAGCCTGCTTCTTCCTCTCCTACTCCCCCTGCTTGTGTTCCCTCTCTTGCTGGCTGTTTCTCTCTCTGTCAAATAAATAAATAAAATCTTTAAAAAAAAAAGGATACAAAAGGGCTCTATAAACTCTGAAGTCCAATGGACGTGAAGGAGTTTATGCCCTCTTCATCATCATCATCATCATCACCACCACCATCACCATTATCACCACCATCATCACCACCATCATCATCACCACCACCACCATCATCACCACCACCATCATCATCACCACCACCATCACCATTATCACCACCATCATCACCACCATCATCATCACCACTACTATCATTACCACCGACACTACCATCGTCACTACCACCACCATCATTATCACTATCCCATCACCACCATCATCATCACTATGATTACCATCACCACCAATCAGCTCAATGCCATCTTGGTTTCCAGAGGCTTCCAGAAATCATGAGCCTAAAACTTTGTTTTTAAGATAAGCTCCCTCTCTTCACTCATAATGGCTTCCAAACCTTGGATTGCATTAACCTCCACGGACTTTTTAATTTATACATTCATTTATTCAACAAGTATTTTTTGAGCACCTACTGTACTCCAGGCTCTGTTCTAGATGTTAGAGAAATGTCAGTGAACAAAATAGACAAAGATTCCCTATCTCATGGGACTTACACTCTACCGCAGGAGGGGGAGAGAAACAATGAATAATAGGCATGATATATAAGTAAATTACATAGTATGTTAGAAGGTGGTGAAGCCATGGAAAAACAAAAACACAGAGTAAGGTCAGGAGCCCAAGGAGAGAGAGCTGACAGAGGCATCTCCCTGTGCCTTCTCCACAGCCTGAACTGTTCCCCACCATCATGGAAAACTTCCTAGCCTAAGATTTCTTTTTTCACTGTGATGTTCATTGAGAAGGTCATTATTCAGCAAATATAAATCACTATGACAAAAAAAAAAAAGATCCGATTAAAGAGAGATTTAAAAATAAGGTACAGTGAATTAGTAAATTATTCACAATAAAGCTGGGATCGCATCAATATGAAGAGTAAAATGAAATTGTTATAGAGCTGGGGAAATGCCTAATGGGCTCTTCCAGTGAGACCTAGAGCTGTGCCTCGAGCTTTCTTGCCACACTGACCAGATGCCCACATGAGAGGGTCATTGCTTCATTTCTCCAGGGCCCCAAGGGCCTTCCCTTGGCTTAGGACCATCCCAGGCCCTCAGGGCCACCTCCAGTTAAAATAGAAAGTAGCTCCAATGTGCTCCTGCAGCCAATATTTCCCTCACCTCATGTGTCTCTCCTCTAGTTTCATTGTCCTCCCTTCATCCCTGCTATCCCTTATCTCTAGTCCATCTCCTATTTCCACCCATACTTACATTCCACTAACATTTATTGAGCACCCACTGTGTACCAGTCCCCATTTTAGCCATAGGGAATACAGAGTTGAGTGACATGGGGCCCCTACTGAAGGAGCTCACATCCTAAGACAGACAAGTAAATAGACCCTCACAAATGGCCAAGATTAGTGTTTTGACAGGGGCTGTGCAAAATGCCAGGTGAGCACTATAAGTGGAAAAACTATGTTCCAGGGAAATTTGGTAACAGATGCAGTCCCTGATCTGGTCCTCTCTGGAGGTGAGTGCACCCTCTAAACAGCCCTATGTTTGCATCCATCATCATCCTTTCCACTCTGCATTGTAATTGTGCATTTTCTCATCTAGCCTCCCCACCAGACAGTGAGCAGTCTAGGCAGGACCTGTGCTTCCTTAATAGTCCTTGTATCCCCAGCCCATAGCACAGAGAGATGACTCAGAATGTTATAAGTTCCTGTGCTCAATGACATTTGTGCTAGGCCTTGAAAGATGAGTCAGAGTTCAACAGGTGGGGGAGGGAAGAATACACTCATACTGAGCTATTTGGACTTGCTGTGCTTTCATCCCCACTCCCAGCTATTGGGATGAGAGCCACAAATCAGCCAAAGGAATAAACCACTAATGGCAGAGTTTCAGGCATTGGGGGAGGAAGAGAAGTGGGGTAGGTGAATTTTCCAATGACAGCCCCCTCACTGAAGTTCCTCTGATATATTTTCAGTGTGTGTGAAAGATTACTAGAGAGGTCGTCTAATTGTGTCCCGATAATGAGAAATGCTACCAGTCCTCCATCTCACTCCAGATGCGTCACCCAGGGCCAGCCCTAGATACAGAAATGTCTATAAATTATTTGGGGCAACTTCTATAAGTGAGGCAATGAAGTAAAGCACAGAAAGAGTGAGCTTAGTGATCACAAAGACCTGGATCCAAGCCCAACACCACCACTTCCCAGGTATGAGTCCCTGGGAAAGTCACTTACTCTTTTTAAGCCTCAGTTTCCCACATCTATAAAATAGAGAAAATAATTGCACTACCACTCCATGGGCTTTTATAAAGCTTGAACAAGACAGCATACATATATGTGCCTCGGACATAGTAGATGTTCAAGAAATGTGAAATGTCGATCCTTGTTTCTACTGTATCAGATTGAGTTTTAGAGTCATAACTGTTAAAATTGTTCATTTTCTGTTCAGCAGAAAGCAGAGGTGCATCTGCTCCTGGGTGCTGCAATGAGAGCTTTGACTCAGTATCCTGAGTTCTTCCAGCCCTGTGAGTTGGTGACTTGCTGTACAGCCTTAGCCAAGGCACTTCCCCACTCTGGGACTATGTCTTTATTTGCAAAATGAGAGAGTTGACTAGATGGCACTCACATTCCTTCCCATCTTGAGTTCTAAGTTTCTCTGGTTGTGAAGGGATCCACGTAGGTAGGGAAAACCTAATGTTCTCCTCCAGTTGATGACAAAGTAAGAAACAAAAGCCTGAAAGCAATTCAAAAGTCCTACTGATTGCATTCATGACCTCTCTGCCCTTTGTTATGAATACTTACTATGAGCCAGCCCTCACAGGCTTATTAGCTTATTTAATCATCACCACCTAATGTTCCCATTTTCTAACATTTGAAACTGCAGTTTGAGGAGGTTAATCTTGACATTGGTCAAGATTCCACAGCTACTAAGTGTCAAATCCTGCTTTTTCCTCCAAATTACCAGACCCCTGATGGGAAATACCCAAATGTCATTACTCTCAGCCACATCAACATTCATCTAGCCTGTCCAGCTCCAGACCCTGCTTCCCCTAGTCTCCTCTTCATAAGTTAAAATCAGAGAACCCCCAAAATATGCACAAAAGGGAAGCTAACAGACCTGTTAGAGTGGAGGCCTAGCTAGGCATCTGTACAATATATTTTTATTGAATGAATAAATGAGTGAATGGGAGATGGATGGATGGATGGATGGATGGATGGATGGATGGATGGACAAGTGGACAGGTAGATGGATAGATGGATGAGTGGACAGGTGGATGGATGGACAGACGGACAGATGGATGGATGGATGGAAGTACTATGACAGTAGAAATTTAGTCTTTTCTCTCTTTGTATATGCACTTCAAAACAAAAACAAAAACAAAAACAAAAACAAAAACCCATGGCCCATCTATATAGGCATGAAGGAAAAACTTAAGGCATTAAGTCTTAAGAGACATTATGTCTCTAGGCAGAACTGGTTGTAAGGTGAGGCAAGGGATACAAAATATAAGGAGACACTCCTCTCCATAAATTTTTCCTATGTACCTCCCTTGCCTCACTCTGGTCCTGATCCCATCTCCAAGATCATTTCCTTTCAACTCTGCTGTACTCCCTCACCTCTCCCCCTCTTTTCCTGGTTTGCAACATTCTGACCTTCACCTCTATCTCTCTAGTGTTTGTCAACCCTGGCTAAACAATAGAATCACCTGAGAGGCTCTTTTAAAAAAATACCCATTTTTGAGCCCAGCCCAACAAACCGAATCAGAAACTCCAGCGGTAGGGACCAGACATCCAGGCATCAGTATTTGTTGAAGGCCCCCAACTCCAACTTGCAGCCAGAGCTGAGTGTCACTGTTTTACCCTCCTGATGGGTGACCCAATTTCGGGCTAGTTTTTCCATCATTGTTCTCACCTGTGCTACTCTCTGTAACAGATGCTACGGAGCAGGCTTCCCTCTCCTCCTATATAGCTCTTCCAGGGATGATTAGTGAGACATCTCTTTCCATTTTTACTCATAGCCCTGCACTCTGGGATGAAGACAAGTCCACAGAGACCAGAATCAAGAATAATAATATAAAACATAATAGTTAGCATTTATTAAAGGTTTATGGTCTGCCAGAGGCTTGCTAAATTCTGGTATTTTACTTATCATCACATTAACCCAATGAAATAGGTCCCATATTTAAGCCCCTTTTTGGAAATGAGAAAAGACAGGCATAGAGAGGTAAAGGAACTTAGCCAAGATTACACAGCTAAGAAATGAGAAAGTTGGAATTTGAATGCAAGATTGAGGCCCCCAGACCCTTCACTGCTATGCTTGGTCTCTGTCGCCAAGGTATTGTCTCAGTCAGGCCTGGTCACCTGGAGTCTTAGATACCATGGCTATATTCCTCTTTTGGTAGAAAGAGTGGCAAGGTGAATCAACTCCATAAACATTCCAGGTGGGCCTGGTTCCTTCTGAATCCTAGACTGGCACAACTTAGGTCACCAACTGAAACCCCTTGTCAGCACATACATTCCCTCATTTTATTCTCTCTGCAATCCTAGGACATAGGTATTATTATCTCCCATTTTGCTTAGCTTAACTTGCCCAAGGCCACACAACTAGTCAGTAGTTGAAATTCTGAGCCATATCTCTCAGATACTAAAGTTCAAGCTTTTCCCTCTACACCAAATGAGAAAAGTTGATATGGGTCAACGGTCAGAGAAGGCTCATGGAGAAGGTGAGAATTAAGCTGAATGTGCAGACACAGCAGGGTTCAGATATGTGGAGGAAAGAAGGGAGGGCTTTCCAAGAAGGAGGAACAACATGAGCAATGGAGTGGAAGTGGGACTCAATGGAGCATTAAAGACATGGTGAATAGCATGCTTTGGCTTGCACAGGTAATTTATATAATGCTGCAGTGAGATTGGAGCATGCATTGAGGCATATTGGGAAGGTTATTGAAAGCTAGGTGAAGGAGCTTGGGCTTTATTATGTAGGCATCAGGGAGTCACTGAGTAGGCAAGCAATGTGTACAAAGCAGTGTTAATAGAGTAGAAATCATCAGGATGAACTGGGCAGGGGAGAAAGGAGCAAACAGGAGTTGAGTTTGGGGTGATCACAATGGGCCACATGAGAGATCAGGAGACACAAACTTGGGATGATGGCTGGGAAAATGGAAAATGAAGAAGAGATATGAGAAATCTAACAAAGAGAATTCTGCAGGGCTTGTCTACTGATTGATTAGCTGTGGGGATTAAAGGAATGAGATGCATTGAAGATGATTCATTAACCATCAAGTGTCTGCTGCCAGAACAGGAGCTACAAAGGTAAGCATTCACAGTCCCTGCTCCTATAAAGTGTATTGTGCAGAAGGGAATACCCATGGGCAAACAAGTCATTATAGCCCAGGTGATAGTTGCTGTTGTAGAGGTATCCTCAGATATAACTTTAGGTTGGGATGTCTTGGCTCCTGTGTCAAAGACGTAGCCAATGAGGACAACTGCAAGTTCACTGTGACCCAGCCATCTGACACCAAGGAAGAGGTGATGGCCTCAGCAGTGGGGTGACATGGAGGAGATGCATTGATCATATTGATGATTATAGGAAGGGTCTTCCAGGAAGAGAGAACAGCACGTACAAAGGCATTGAGATGTCCCATGGTGTGACATATTTAAAACTCCAAGATTTTGATGCTGAATAAATTGGAGAAGAGCAGAGCAGAAATAGGAAAGTCCAGGGGGAACAGTTTTAAGGAAAAGTTCATGAGTGTAGTGGTTAAAAGGTCAGATTTGGGAATCAAAAGGACATAAATCTGCTTCTAGTCATGGAATATCAGATTAGTCACTCTGCCTCTCTGAGCCTAGTTTTCTCATCTCTAAGATGTGAACTGTACAGCACAGTGTTCTTGAGAGAATTAATAAGAAATATAAATAAAGCACTTAGCATAGGAACTGGCACATATATTAGTTCACTAAATGATAGTTGGGATTGTTGTTATTAACATCGTTGAGTTTAAATGTCAATCATATGTCAATGAGAATGCCCATCAGGCAGTTAGATATGGGGAAACTGGTCATCTCAAGGTCAAAGCAAGGGGATGTGATCCTCCAATCCTCAAGAACAGATAAGTTCACCAAGGGGCCTGGATGGTGGGAAAAGGGCAAGGCTAAGAACTGAGTCTCTGGGATACTGTAAATGTTTTGTTTAGTGCAAGGGAAGGACTAAGAGCTGACCACTGAGGTGAGAATTCAGGTAGGTCAGGATCAAATACTTGGCCAAGAACTTTCTAGATAATGTTTGGGAGAATAATGTCTATGCAATGACTAGTCCTGACAAAGCTACAGGAGATCAGAAGCAGAGTAGGTGGAAGAAAGTAGATGGAGGAAGCCAATTTGAGAACAGCAGGTGACCTGAGTTCTAAGACCCACTCTGCAAATAACTCCATCTTTTTGGGAAGGTCACACACCCCTTCTGTGCCTTTTTCCTCATCTATAAAATAAGGATCATAGACCAGATGACTTCTAAATTCCTTTCCAGATCTCAGATTCTAAGCAGCAGATCAGGATGTGGGTCACTATAGGGAGAGGTTGAGAAGATGTGCTAGAAATGTCTCTTCCTTCTCTTCCTGGCCACTGCTACATTTTTGGAGGAAGGAACATGTGGTAGGCAGCCTCTAAGTCAGTCCCCAATGATCTCTGCCTCCTGTATTCATGCCCTTATGTAAAAATCCTCTTCTCTTGAGTGTGGTGGATTGATCCCCTAGTACCTTGCTTCTAATGAATAAAATATGGCAAAAGTGATGAATGTAACTTCTGAGATTATAGAGACTCAAAGAGTTTGTGAGTTACAAATAGACTATAGCTTTCACTTTGCATGTTCTCACATGCTTTCTCACTCACTCTGAGGAAAGCCAGGTGCCACGTGCCCTGTACAGATGTCTTTGTGATAAAGAACTGAGGGAAGCGCTCAGTCAACAATGAGTGAGGAATTTAACAATCAGGAGAAACTGAATTCTCCCAACAACCATAGGAGTGCCCCTCAAGTGAGTGTTCAGATGAGACCACAGCCCTGGCGGACACCTTGCAGCTTTGCTAGAGACCTTGAGGCAGAGACACCCAACTGGGCTCTTCTTGGATTCCTGGATTCCATAGAAACTGTGAGATAGTAAATATTTGAGTTTTTAAGCCACTAATTTTAGGGGTGATTTGTATTCAACAATACATAATTACAAACTATGTGAATACCAACAGAACAACTGAGTTATGTTTTTAAAGAAAAGGAGGAGTTAACAAGAGGAAGAAAAGAGAAGTGTGGGGGGAGCATTTGGGTAGAAGGAATGGCATGAATGAATCTCAGGCTTGGGTCTTGGTGTGCCATGATTCTCAAGCCCCCACATGAAGTGCAACACAGAGATGGTCCTCTATATTCATTTGATGATGTTTATTGTGGTTAACTCATCATTGTTACCTCCCCCACAATCCTTCAAAAATGTTATTGTGTTCAACTCTCATTTCCCCAAACTCATCATATTATTCCTGTTTATAGATAGTTTGCCAAGTCTTGTACGATTTTTCAAGAATGTATGTCAGGCTTACTGATTTGCATGCATGAAGACATATGAGAATCTTTTTGCCAGGGGCTATTGTGATATGTTCTTTCTAAACCTCTTCCTTGATTTTGTTCTGCAGACATATTTAACTAATGGGCTAGGTGTCTTAGTCCTGGGAGAGCTATCATTAATTTCCTATGAAGCTTCATTTATAAGAGCTAGCCACATAGTCTTTTCATGTTGTCTTTGCTCTGCTGACATATTTGCTGAAACCCTGCCCAGCAATTTTTCACATATGATGGGATTTCCATTTGAGCCTAGAATCCACTAACAGAATTAGGAGGACCTCCCTCTAGTATAGATTAGTACATCTCACCATATCCATTGTCGTCTGTGTCTGATGTTTACATGCAGAATCCTCAGGCCCTTTGCAGTTAAGTTGGGACTCAGGTGACTAGTTCTGGCCAGTGATCTATAAACGAAGAGATTTGTTGTCCCATTTGTTTGAGGGCAGTTAAGCGTGGGAGTGGATTCTTCGTGACCTCTCTTCCCCTGCCATGGTGTCACGGAGGCCATGAATTGAGATGGAGTTATTGTAAGATGGAAGCAGCCTAGATTGCTGAGTGACCACATGGAGAACAACTGTCCTACCCTGGACTTTGGGCAAGAAATAAATATTTGCCATGTTAAGTCACTGAAATTTGAGGGTTTATCTATTACCACAACATAGTCTTGCTAGGAGGAAAGGGTCTGTCTATTGCCAAAACAATAAGGAAGAGGTTGGACAATGATAAAAATGATAAAGTTTCGTGAAAGGAGCTGTGATACTCTCCAGTTAGTGCTTTACTGCTTAGCATAGTGCCTGTTACCTTCTAGTCACTGAGAGGTCTTCATGGAAATGTGAAGGTGAAGGCCCTAAGGAAGTAGCCCAATGTGTTGGAGGAATTAAAATAAGGGTTGTGGCAGGAGATTGGAAAGCTACACACACACACACACACACACACACACACACACACACACACTGGTACTAAATGAGACCAGAGACCTGCTCTTGTGAGGGACCCATAGACCATGTTAAGGATGCCGATGGGATTGTTTAAAGGGCATAGCAGAGGGGTAGCATAATCAAAGAGCACTCCTGCTCCTGGTTGGAACATGGTATGGTGATGGGTGTAAGTTGGACTCAGGTGAGGTTGGCTGTATCTTTGATGAAGGTGGTGGCAGAGTTGATGGGGAGAGGTGGATGGATCTAAGCCCTACTGAATAGGTAAAATAAGTAAAACTGAGTGATTGATTAGATCACTGCTAAGACGGAGAGATGCCAAGACATCCTGGATTCCCAACTGAGTATGCAGTGGTGCTAATGGGGCCATTTACCAGAATACATAATACATACAAAGTGCAAGTGGTAAGTGGTAAGAGTGGAGGCGGGGGGTGGGGGGGTGTCGGGGAAGGTAGTGAATTCAGCCTCAGACATTCGAAGTAGAAATGGATAAGAAAAGTGGGTTATAGGTAGATCTCTAGAGGTCGGGGCAGAGATAGAAGTTTCTGTTATCAGCTTAGAGATGTCTGTCGAAGATGCGTGCATATGGGAAAAAGCATCTTGGGGAAAATGGAGGGGAAAAATAATCCATTTCAGTGGAGCAAACACCTTCCTTGTGCCAGATCCAGCTAGATACTGAGAATACAAAGATGAGTAAGACAAAGTGCCTTGGATCTGTTAGATAATTAAGTATAGTGCGATAGGTACAAGAACAGACACCCACTAAGGGAGAGAAGGTGGTGTGATGATCTCAGCCAGTTAGAGGCAGGTGAGGTCCATGAGGCTTGGTCTGTTGCCACTGTAGGAGCCCCTTGCTCACCACGCAGTGTCTTATCTCTATGAAGACTTTGTCATTCCTACTTAAAGTCACCAACCAGCCAATGAGATGGGGATTTTTCTGCCCTTTCCGCCCAGTCTTTGCAGACACGAACTCTACTTTTTTCATCCTGTGGATCTTTCTCTGCAATAGAAATCCCCTTCCCAGCTTCCCTGGTAATGCTCCTCACCAAAACTTTGCAGAGTTGCAAAACTCTTGACTCCAGAAGGCCTCTTCAGAAAAGTGAAACTGATGAACTCTCTGCATTACACAGCTGTCTCCATTAGTAATGAAATCCTTTTATTACAAGGGATTCGTTTAAAACATGTTATTAAACAGATCAAAATGAGCAATAGCAGTGAAAGTCGTTAAAATGCAAGGCATATGAGAGAACAGCTTTCCCTCTGAAATAAGAGAAATCTGGAAGTTACGATTGGAACGATTTTGTGTGGGAGGAAAATGAGAGGGACGTGCCGCGCGGAATGATGGGATGCAGGACAACAGCTACCGCTTAGAATGGTGGAGCTCACCTAGGACGAAGCAGGGATGCTGAAAAGAGCAGCCCCCCTCCCCCCCGTGTAACCCATAGGCAAGGGCACAGGGATTGGGAGGGATGGATGCAGAGGCCAGGAAAAACTCAGAAGAAGACAGGTCTTCCATTTTGTATTCATAGGACAGTAACAGTGGCTAATATATGTTGGGTGCTTCCCATGGGTTACCATTTTGCTAAGTTCTGTACCTAGGACATCTTATTTAATCCTTACAACCAAGTATGAAGTAGCTGATGTTATCACCCCCATTTTATGGGCAAGGAAACTGAGCCTCAAGAGGTTCATACCTTACCCAACTCATAACTGGTAAAGGCTAAGAGCGGGATTTGGGATTAAATCAAGTCTGTCTGACTTCAGAGCCTGCGCTCCTAACCATTATGCTACAAGGGAAGAGCTTAATGTAACAGAGCTCTGGCCCTGACCTCCAGGGGTTTATCATGGCATTGGGAATATAAGTGAAATTTATGGATTTAACAATGGAAACAATCCAGTTATCAAAGGAGTACAGGTCCCAGGGAGGGCGCTCCAGCTCAAGAGTCTAGGGATTCAGATGTGGTTGGGTATGCCTCACGACTGAGTCAGTGTGCACGTGAAAACAAGGAGCCTTACAGAAAGAAGCTTACCCTGAGCACAGAGAGAAGTGAGGGACAGGACCTTCTTTCAAGGTCGATAATCTGCCTTTGTCAGGGCAGATACAGCATGGTGCGCATCTCTATTAATGGTCACTTGTCCATTGTCCTCTCCTACCTCCCCAGAATGAGATAGCCTAAGGAAACTCAGATTATTTAAGTCACATGAAAACAAATGTAATTTGGAATTTTAGCTTCTCAAGTGTGGATGGCACCCGGAAGTCGACACACCCTTCCAACACTGTAATCCCTTCCTTAACATTCCTCACAAACACTGCAAGTAAAGGAGAGCCCCAGCATCACAGGGCACCTCATTCCCCTGGTGAGCAGCCCTGACTTATTAGAACATTCTTTCTTATGTAGAGCAGAAATATGTCTGGCTGACACTTTTACCAATTAACATTAATTCTGTCCATTAGCCTTATAAAATGACTTTTCAATGTGACAAAATTGGGTATTTGCTAAGGGTTGTCATGTTCCTTCTTCAGCCCTGATTCTACAGGGTAACATTCTCCCAGTTTCTTGGACTTCCGTGCCCTGAGTATCAGGTCACTTTTCTCAGGACATGGACCACTCTGTCATTGCCTCACTTGAAGTGTGGGGACCAGAAGTGAGCATCATACCCAGATGCTATCAGATCAAAAACTAGCCCAGCGGGACCATCACCCCCTTCCTTCTGGAGCTTCTACGTTTAATAATGCACACTCAGCTTCCATTCCTTTTTTTTTTTTTTTAAAGATTTATTTATTTATTTATTTATTTATTTATTTATTTATTTATTTATTCGACAGAGATAGAGACAGCCAGCGAGAGAGGGAACACAAGCAGGGGGAGTGGGAGAGGAAGAAGCAGACTCCCAGCAGAGGAGCCTGATGTGGGGCTCGATCCCATAACGCCGGGATCACGCCCTGAGCCAAAGGCAGACGCTTAACCGCTGTGCCACCCAGGCGCCCCTCAGCTTCCATTCCTAATGGCCACACCACCCCTCCGTCTGTGTCTAACTCACTCCTAAGTAAACAAGACTTTGCCCCACATGCTTCTGCTAAGTCATGCCACCCTCCTCCAATCCCTGTGCAGTTGGTTTCTGGACCCAATATTAGTCTCTGCTAAATGAGCTGACCCTTTGTTCCAGCTTATTGTGATCGTTTTGGATCCTGTTTCTGTCATCTGACATAATCACCATCCCTACCACTGTCTTGTCATCTGCAAATTTGATGAGCAAAATCTCATTGTAGTTTTCTGAGTCATTGACAGAAACATGGGATTTGTTAGGCCAAGAATGTGGCCTAAGGTGGGACCCTGAGGCTGGCTAAAACTGACTGTCTCCAGATGTCTAGACATTGAGACATGGAAAAATTGATCCACTGTGTCAAACTCACAAAAGGGCAGAGTATGAGTCAAAAGGTCAGTGTACTATTGATATTGGGATGTGTTTCTGCCATGAAGCCTGCAATTGCCAGTCATTCAATGACAATTTCCTGTGTGTCCATTTCTTGACATCAGCAACCTGGGAAGTATATGCTACTCTTAGGAGGTAGGGGCTGAACACACATTCTTATATGCACATCCTGGGCACAAACACAATTCCACCATGGCCAAACCTACAAGATGTCTAATGAAAGAAAAAGACACACAATCATGTAATTGTAATCTGTGTGATAAATGCTCTCCTAGAGGAGTGGACAAACTGCTATGGGACCCTGCTATGGAGATATGAACTCTACAGAAGGGACTTTAAAAACAGAAAAGATGACATTTGAGCTAGGTTGAAGGAGACATGGGAGTTTGCTTGGTGGAGAAAGGGGAAAGAAGTTGTAGGCAGAGGGGACTCCAGGCACAAAAATATAGACCAGCAAGACCCTGCAAGTCTGGGAAACAGCAGTAAATCTAGTGGTATGGCCCAAGTAGAAAATAAAGCTAAAAAATCATTTGTCCTCATTGGCTTCAACACTTACTGAGCTCCCCTTGTGTAATGAGTATTGTGTTTAACTCTAGGGGATGAAAAGGACAGAGTCCCTGCTTCAGGAGCTTACTAATTGGGTAGACCTACACAAGTTGCTTATCCCCTCTGAACCTCAGTATCCTCCTCGGTAAGACAAAGATCATCAAACGCATGTTACTGGGGCCTGAATGAAAATGTTTGTAGAGTATCCAGCCCAGTGCTTGACGCACAGTAGGTCTGCAGGGCAAACACATAGTGGGAGCCCTCCTGTTTTCTTTGTATGAGTTCCTGGTACAAGCTGAGATTCCATGGCCCCATCATTTAAGTTGGTAGTCTCTGAAATCCTGCTTCTGATGTAACCTCCTGTCACCAGGAAGCCCATTTAGGGGTCTGGAGACATCTTTCCTAGCATTCTGACAGAGAGGTTTCCAACCCAAGCCACCATCCAGTGTCTTTGGGAAAGATCTAACTTGGTATAAAATTTCCACATCATTGATTCTTTATTCACCTGGAAAGAAAGTTCCCGTTTTCAATTCATGTCTCTTTGCGTCTTGTTTTGGGTGTGAACTGGTGTGGCCCAGATACCTGCCCCAGGTTGAGATAGATTCCCAAAGGTGCTGGGACTGCAACAGACCCAACCCCTGAGGACATTTTTCCCCATTGAGTGATGGGAGCAAGTCTAACAGAGGACAGAGCCAAGTGTCTGACAGAGCAGGCAGCCCAGCAGTGAGAGACGAGCACAGGCGGTCAGTACCAGGGAGGTCCAACGAAGGGTTCACGCAGGGCCCCGCAGCAAAGGACTAAGAGTCACTGAGTACCTACCACGTGGCAATTAAAATGCATGACAAACATTTCTCTTTTTATCTATTTATTTATTTGAGAGAGGGAGAGCCAGAGCGGGGTGAAGGGCAGAGGGACAAGCAGACTCCCTGTTGAGCAGGGAACACGATGCGGGGCTCGATCCCGGGACTCCAGGATCATGACCCGAGACAAAGGCAGACACTTAACTGACTGAGTCAGAAACAGTACCAAACAGTTTATTACAACACCCCAGTGCATCCTTACACTGACTCTAGAGACCGGGTACAAAGAAATACAAGACCCAGAGAATTTACAGAACTTGCTAAAGGCCATTCAGCTAGTATGTAGAGAAGTCAGGAGTTGAGCCCAGGCCTGATTTACCATAACCTGTGCTTTCCCATCCTTCACGGTCGTAGAAATATCTGCCAGATTTTGAGCACCTACTATGTGCCAGACCCCAATGATCTCATTGTTTCCTCAAAATGAACTTCCCAGGTGGTGTTATTGTCACTAACCTCACCTTAGCACTGAGGAGCAAAAGAGGGACGGAGAGTTTCCGGCACATACCAGTAGTGGCCGAGTTGAGTTGGAACTGTCTGATTCTGGAGCCAGGCCTTTCCCCATCTGCCTGGTTAAGAGGATGCAGGAGCAGAGAGTCTGATGCAGGAGATTTATGGCTGTGCTGGAGCTGCAGAGGGTGAAAGCAGCCATGGTCGGCCCTCCTGCAGCCTTGGACAGCATAGCCACAGGCTTGGAGGCTGTCCCCTTGATCCCTCATCCAGGGCACAAACATCCTCCCGAAGAGCCCCTGTATTGCAGGAGTCCTGGACATGGTCACACTAAAGAAGGGATAGGGGTCCAGCTGAGATTCAGAGGTAGCAGCCGCTGATGCAGGGTCCCACCCACCATGTCATAGCCCAGGGAGAGTGTGACCTGGCCTGCCCCAAGCAAGTCAGCTTCCCTCAGCTTCAAAAAAAAAAAAAAAGGAAAAAGAAAAAGAAAAGAGTGTCTGACATGGCATTTCCAATTAAAAAAAAAAAAAACGGCAAGCTTTGATTTCAGAACTAATAAATCCTCTCTGAACAACCCTGGTGCCTGCTAGAGATGGGATAACAATTCTTCACTTTGGTCTTAATGGACACAGAAAATACAGTCACCCACTAAGTATTTGTACAAGCCCCCTGCTGGGAAAAGCCTCAGGTCTCCCTCTCCAAGGCCCCAAACCCTGCCATCTAGGACTGTGAGCAGTGCTTCCAGCTCTTCTTTAAAATACAGACCTGCCTCCACTGACCTATCTTCACTGTTTTGCCTCACTGGAGCAGTTCTGGGTGAGTGTGCAGTGGGGGTGCTGGGCAGCAAGAGCGTACACGAAAGCCAGGGTTTGGGGCATGTTAACCACCCTGATGGCACACCATCAATTTGCAAGGGAGGGCTGGACCTTGCAGAGGCCACAGAGATGCCCAGGGCTGGCAATATGCAGAATGGTAGCAATTATAAAGCATTCATGAAGAACCCCTTTACCCCTTCTTCAATGTAGACCCATAGTCAGGCCTCCTGCAGTGCAAGGACTAGAACTGGGGAGGAGGGGGAAGAGTTTGTCCTCTGGATGAGGGATCAAGAGGACAGCCTTGCAGTCTGTGACTCTGCTGTCCAAAGCTGCAGAAGGACCAGAAAACTGATGACTACCTTCCAGTGTAGGACGCCTGCCACTCTAGGAATTTAAAACTGAGAGCTTGGCACAAACCCTGGAGGCAAGAATATGAGTTCTGGATACAGAAGCATCTGGACACAGATCAGTGTCTGTAATGGCCAGCTGTGTGATGGTGGGCATGCCACTTGACCTTCCTGAGCCTGTTATTTTTCTCCTGTGTAAGATGAAGGCATCTTCTACCTTGGAGATGGAATTTACATAGTAGGCACTGCTATGTATCTAATCAGTGTTTACAGCCTTACTACCATCATCATGTGTGTGATGACAATCAGCATGACCAATTCTTAACAAAGTCCTGCTATGGACCCACTGTGTGCAAGACAGTCAATGCCTACCATGAACCGAGCACCAAAGCCAAGTATTGATGACGATGGGAGAAACGTACGTGGAGTTGGTTGAACTTGGTTGAACTTGGTTGAACTTGGTTGAACTGTTGTCTTTAAGTCTCATCTTCAGCTTATGAGTCACGTGGTCCCTTTCTGTAGTCACTTTCTCCGTGCCAATGCCCTCTATTAGCCGCAGCAAAGGTCATAGCAGCCGTAACTGATCTGTGTGCCACCGTTGATCATCTAAAAGCTGCTTGATGTAGATCACCTTGATGGTCCTCACAGTATTCCTGGGAAGAAAATCAAGCAAGTCTGATTGCCTACATCTCATAGGATGCCTTAAAGGAACAGCACAAGGTGCAAGAGAGAGGCAAAGGTGCAAGGGTGTGAGGTTTGGAATATGTAACAGGAGCCTCCAGACTGTGTGTGAGCGTCCAAGGGAATTCTCACTCCCTGATCATGCTTCAGGTGCTAGCGTCCCGTGGAATCTGGGTATTTGGCAGATCAGTTGTGGATAAGGTGCTAGAACCAAATGGCTTCCTGAATGCTGACAAAGGAAGAGAAATATTTATTGTGTGTGCCCCAGGCACCGTATTCAGTGCTCTGCTTGCTGGACTTACCTAGCCATCACAACCACTGACAGGGTATCAATGATCATCATCCCCATTTTACAGATGAGAAAACTGAGACTTGAGAAGGGTACATAACTTGATCAGTCTGTGATGCAGCAAGTGAGTGACAGAGCCAGGGTTTGGTGGCAGGTCTGCTCACTCTGAAGTGTGGCAGGTCAGAGGCTCCGTCCTGCTGCCTTCTCAAACAACCACTGCCACTACCCAGGACAACCTGGTTATGGGTCCTTTGCTCTGGGTCCAGTCACTGACACTGTGTTTTGCATACATTATTTCCTCTAATGCTCCTAGTAACCATCAAATGCTAATATCTGTGGAGATTTTTTATGGTTACAAAGTACCCTTTCCCAGTTATTGGTTATCAGTTAATCATCACATCTACCCTAGAAAGAGTAGGAAAATGAGACCCAGAGAGGTTAGGTAACTGCCCAAAGTCCTATACAAGGACTTGTGCCTCCAAATCCCACGTCTGTTCTGCTATGTCAGACTCCTCCCTCCTCTCTTCTTCCTTTCTGGATCCAAAGAAGGTCAGTGCCATTTCTCAGGTGGACAAAATTAAGGCTCAAGAAATGGAGTTGTTGCCCAGACCCAGAGAAGTAGAAACATCCACTGATATGAAGAATTCCCAGGAGCCAGCGTTTTTCTGAGACTAATTGTCTTCCTGCCAGTTCATTTCCAGTCATTGGTCATTTAAAATCATCCCCTACCAGCAGCCTGTCCATAATTCAGTTTGCGCTGCATTTTGTCAATTCACCTGCCCTGCCTCTTGAGGGGGCTCTATCCACATGCTTGGGGAACCAGACCGCCGATGAGGGAAAGAGCATGAACCACCTAGAATGGAGCCAGAAGGGAGGAGGGTAAGTAAGGTGGAGGCGTGTCCCAGTCACTTCCCCAGACCAGTAGACAAACCCGTCATTCATGGCAGGACCGTGCAGCTGCCAGCCTCAAAGCCAGCTGAGGCAGCCTCTGGGGTTCAGAGGCCAGGTGCTCTCTGTCTAGGAATTCACTAAGTAACATAGGAAGGGGGTTTCCCTTAATGTTCCTCCCTACGCCTTTCAGCCAAAGCTAGTGACCACAGCATTTAGCCAACAGGGAGGACAAAGGGAAGAAACATGCACAGCACATCTTTATGTCATGCTCATGATATGACTGCAACAATCTCTAATGAAGACATTATGATTGAAATATTAGAAAGGGAGGAGGAAACTGAGGCAGTGGGATAAGTGACCTGCCCAAAGATCCCATGGCTGTAAGTAGGCTTGCATCCTAGATCTATTGGCTCCAAAGCCTCTGTGCTGTGCTGGGTAGGTAAGAGTGCTGTCCAGTGCCACCTTGTGCCTACTGGGCAGGGGAGGGGGGCATCAGTGCCCCCTGTGGAGTAGAGGTAATAGGAATCCTGCTATACAGGGCTCTACCCATGTGGCTGCTGAACTGGTATTACTCAGGCATTCTATGGAACCCTAATGTGCCCTCATCTTATATTGTGAGAAAATAACATGGGTTCTTTCATACTCTTGCAATGAGGCCCAGAGAGGGCCAATGACTTGCCCAGAGAGACAGCATGTACATTGGCTGAGTCCTATGCACTCCAAGCTTGGAAACAGGTCCTGGGAGGTGAGGGTCAGAGGAGTCAGAGGTGGAAGGAACATATACAGGGAGAAAGGATTTTTTTTTTTTTAACTAAACCTAGAAGAATAGTGTGATGCTGTCAGATTGCAGATTGTATATAGAAGGACTAGGGGATCTGGAAGAGAAAAGAAAGGGGACAAATACAGAAGATGAGAATCAGATAGACTGGAGAAATTCCAAGTATTCCTGTCTGTCTGGGGAGTGAGGTAGATAGAAGGGACAGTGTAAGGTGAATGTGGTTGGGTCAAAGCCAACTGTGAAATTGGACATAAGAAGTTGGCAATGAGAAGTTAGTGAAACTTAGTATATAAGAGAAATTCACAACAGGTCATTACAACCATTTTTGAAAGCCTTTAGTCTGTCAAAGTATTCTCCAGCTAGATTGATCCAAATAAGGAAGAACTTTCCACCCTTTGGAATATAGCAGATCCAGATTGGAATGCCAGCTTCTCTTTTTAAAGGTTGTAGGACCCTGAATAAATTACTTGGGCTCTCTAATCCTTCATTTCTTCATCAATAAAACGAGATCCTCAAACCTCTTCTCCGAGGTGATTATGAGGATAGAAAATAATTTAGGTAAAACGGGTAGGAGAGTGCCAGGGTCGTGATCAGTGCCCAATAATTGCTGCCTAAGATTACAATGATGATGAATTAGTCAGACAAGCCAGCTAAAAGTTCTGTTCATAGAGGCGATGTACTGTAATGGTCCAGACCGTGGACCCTGGAGCTGTGTAAACTTTAGCAATAACTTAATTTCTCCTCTTTTTTCAATCTCTTGCTTTTAAAGTGAGGGCAGTAATAGGACTTGCTTCCAAGAGTTATTGTGAATATTATATGAGTTAATATGTATAGAAAACCTACAACAGTGGTCAGCACAGAAGAAGTTCTCAACTATCCCCATATGCTTTTTGAAAAGCAGCTTGAAATGGACAGTTTTGGACTGACTTAACACAATTTGATGAGAAAAAAATGGGCTTCAAAGGAGCACTCCCTCATTAACTAGTCCCTCACCTAGCTGTGTTTTTCTTTATTTTATAGTTTACTATACTTTATTTTCTTTATACTGCTTGTATCACACAGCATTGTATTTTATACTCATTTATTAATTAAGTTTCTGAAACCCCCACTAAAATGGAAGTCTGTGAGGGCAGAGACTTTATCAGTTTGCCTCACTCCTTTATTCATAGTGTTTCCAGTTGTGACCGCACATACAAGGCAGGAAATGTTTTGTTTAGAATTTGGTTATGATGTATTTAGGTGTGATTTCCATTATGTTTATTTTGCTTGGAACTAGCTGAGCTTATCGACTCTGCAAATGTGTATCTTTACCAAATTTAGCAAAATTTGATTATCATTTCTTCAAATACTTTTTTTCTGTCCTATTTTCTTTTTTTTTTTTTAAAGATTTTATTTATTTATTCGACAGAGATAGAGACAGCCAGCGAGAGAGGGCACACAAGCAGGGGGAGTGGGAGAGGAAGAAGCAGGCTCATAGCGGAGGAGCCTGACGTGGGGCTCGATCCCATAACGCCGGGATCACACCCTGAGCCGGAGGCAGACGCTTAACCGCTGTGCCACCCAGGCGCCCCTCTGTCCTATTTTCTATTCTCTCTTCCTGGGACTCCGATTACACCCATGTTAGAAACTTTGACATTGTCCCACAAGTCACTGAAACTGTTTTTCTTTTTTCTAATTTTTTCCTCTCCTTTCTTTAGATTAGATAATTTCTATTAATTTCTTAATTTCATGATTCTTTTATAATTTCTAATCTGTTATTAAAATCATTCAGTAAAAGACTTATTATTTATGTTGCATTTTTCAGTTCTAGAATTTCCATTTGGTTCTCCTTTGTGTCTCTACTGAGCTGTGTTTTTCTTTTATCTTTTTTATTCATTAGAAGTGCATTTTCCTCCATGTCCTTGAGCAAAGTTATGATAGCTGCTTTAAAATCCATGTATGCTAATTTCAACATCTGGGTCATTTCAAGCTCAGTTTCCATTCATTGTCTTTTTTCTAGGTTCACATTTTTTTGTTTCTTCAAATCTCTAGTAATTTTGAACTGTATCATAGACATTGTGGTTGATATATTACGGAGATTCTGAATTCCGTTATGTTCGGTTAAATAATATTACTTTTTTCTTTCAGACAGCAGTTAACTTGGATGAACTCAAACTTCAAACTTTGTCTCCCCTCTGATGGGTAGCTGCTGAAATCTTAATTCAGTTATTTCTTCCCTTAGCTGAGCTGCTTGGAGTCTGCTCTGCATATGTTCAGGGGTCGCTCAGCCAAAGAATTGGAGAAAATAAATACACCAAATTTAGGGCTCCCCCACTATGGCTCTCTCCTTCCTAGTATTTCCCTTCTTCCATTTCTAGCTGCTGTGTTCATCCTGAACGCTGTCTTCTGATTTTTCAAGCGAGTAAGACTAAGGATTTTCTATATGCGTTTTAGTTACTTCATGTAGCACAGCAAACTGGGTCCTGCCATTAAGCAAAAAAATCATAAAAATGTGAAACTCAGCTAGTTTCATTCCTTTCCCCCAAATTCAGGCCCTCCTCAAGTTCTCCCTGTCTTCAGTTACTCTCCAGTGCCTTCAAGTTTATTTTTTAGTATTTCGTCCAGAGTCAATAGATGTTATCTCTGGGAAGGCTGGTCCAAAAGAGCCACTCCTCCACTATCAGATGCCAAATCTTCATAAATGCTTTCAGTAAAAAAAAAATTTACATGCACTGACACTGCATAGAATCAGACTTTGAGAACTCAAGCACCACATTTCATGAAAACAGCTCTTTGACCTCTGTATTTTTAAACACTACAGCCAAGATTTAGGTCTCAACATTGACCATCAAAAGCATTTGACATAGTTGATTGCTTACATAAAATGCTTCTGAAACATCTTTGCTTGGCTTTCGAAACACTATTCTCTCTGACTCTGCTTTTACTCACCGGTTACTCCTTCTCATTCTTATATGTTGATTTTCCTCATCTTTCCAGCCTTTAAGCACTGGAATCTCCTAAGGTACATACATCTTTTCTTAATCCTTAGAGTATGCCATCCAGTCTCATGGTTTTACATACCATGCATATACTAACAGTTCCCAAATTTTTATATTCAGTCCAGACATCACCAGATCTCCAGAGTCATAAATCTAACTGTGTATTCAATATCTCCATTTGGATATCTAATGGATGAGCTAAACTCAGTATGTCCATAACCAAGTTCTTATGCCCAACCCCAAAACTACTTGTCCTTCATTCTTCTCCATCTCAGTAAATTGCAACTTAATGCTTTCAGTTACTCAGAAAAAAACTGTGGACCCATCTCTCATTGCTCTCCTTTTTCATAATTCACATCCAATCCATTAGCTCTGCCCTCAAAAATATTTCCAGAACTTGTCTGCTTCTCACTACCTCCACTGCTTCCACCAGGATTCCTGCCACCATTTATCTCCCTGTACATTACTTCAGGACCTCCTAACTGGTCTCTCTGTTTCTTTCCTTGCACCTCCTTTAGTCTACTCTTTATATAGGAACCAAAAAATACAAGACATATGTGGCACTTAGCTGCTTAAATCTTTTAATGGTTCCCCATCTCATTCACGGTGAAAGTCGAACTCTTTACAAAGGCCTGAAAATGCCCACATGGTCTGCGTGTTCAACCTCACTGACCTCATCTTCTGTTACTCTCCTTCTCCCTCTCTCTGCTGCAGGAACACAGGCCAACTTGCTTCTCCTTGAACATACTGGCACAATCCTGTCTCTGGGCCTTTTCGTGTGCTGCTTCCTCTGCTGGAAGATTCTTCCAGCAGAAAGCCACATGGCTCACTCTCTTGGTTCCCTCAGGTCCCTATTCAAATGTTCCCTTATCCATGGGGCCTTACCTGACCAACCTTGTTAAAAGAGCAAATGTCCCCACCACAGCACTCAGCCCCCTTAACCTGTCTTATTTTTCAATATGGCATTTATCATCCTCTAACATACAATCTATGTATATCTTTCTTTTTCATTGTGTGTCTTTCCTCAGTAGAACATAAACTCCGCAGGGACTATTTTGTTCACTGTTTTGTATCTACAGTCTCAATAGTGTCTAGAACATGATAGGCACTTAATAACACCTGTTGAATAGATGATTGAATGAATAAATAATTAATTATAGTTTTGGCTCAGAATTGCCTAAGGAGGGGCGCCTGGGTGGCACAGCGGTTAAGCGTCTGCCTTCAGCTCAGGGCGTGATCCTGGCGTTATGGGATCGAGCCCCACATCAGGCTCTTCTGCTATGAGCCTGCTTCTTCCTCTCCCACTCCCCCTGCTTGTGTCCCCTCTCTTGCTGGCTGTCTCTATCTCTGTCGAATAAATAAATAAAATCTTAAAAAAAAAAAAAGAATTGCCTAAGGAGTATTTTAAAAATACAGATTTCTTAGAATACAAATTCTTAAGCCCGTAGAGATATAATTGAGGGCAGAATCTACTAGCGCCCCAACCTATCAGGGCTTCAGTTTCTTCATTTCTAAAACAGAGATATGACTACCCTCTAGACCTCCCTCACTCACCTCCACCTGGGAGAACACAGAGATCTCCTTCCATGTCCCCAACATCTGCTCTCATGCCCCACTCAAAAAAACACACACGACTGCTTTAACTTTCTCTTTTCAATTTCCGATTCATTTCAGAGGCTGTGGAACCAATCATTCCAGAGCCCTAAAGCACAATCTCTGAGGGTTAGAGTCCCTCCAGACCTCATTCCCATGAAAAGGAAACACACACAGCTTTGAAATTTGCTTTCCTCTACCGTTCACCCTCTCCCCATCAGAAAGAATCCTAAAGTGTATTTATATTTTACAAGTGCTTTTCACACACATCTTGTCATTTGATTCCCTCCTTTCACCCTGATGAGCACAAGATGATCCCATTTTACAGGTGAAGAAACCAAAGTGCAGGGAAAGTAAGTAACACAACTAGGTCACAGGAAGAAGTAAGTGGCAAAGTCCAGATATGGAAGCCAAGTCTTGGGGGAGAGGAAGGGAAGATTTTAATAAGATTGCCACTGGGCTTCAAAAAGGCCAACTAGCTTTTTGTTATATTGTTTAGGTTCACATTGCTGTGCAATGTATGGCGTGGTACCTTCTTATGAGCCTCTTGTATTTGACAATGCTTGCTTCCTCTTACATGTGGACAGGTACACACACACACACACAGACACACACACACACAGAGCCAGGAACTTGCCCCAGTGGTAGGCTCCTAAATAACAGTTGGGAAGCTCTCCCAAGTCCTGCTTTTCTACTGCATCTTGCTGTGTTCAAGAGAGGATCCCAGTAGGGATTCTTCAAATCAACTAGTTCCTAGAGACAGATGTCCCAACACTAATCAAGGATCTGCTTTGTACTTTCTGAGTTTCACTCCAACTGAGAGGCATGGAATCCCTCATGCCCTTCCCTCCAACCTGCTTCCAGAGATGGGCCAGGGTCTTTGAGTGACATTGCCCTGCCTTGGTTTGGATTGCTAAGGAGCCAGAGCTCCCTCCCTCTAGCCTCCACCCAGCAGGAGAGCTATCCTTGATGAAAGTCTTGCACCTGCATTTCCATTTCCCCTTATGTTGATGCTCTGTGGTCAGAATCCACACATCCCAGGCTAATTTGTTGGAAAGCAGAGCATGGCATGCATGCCTAACTGCTTATTTTGCCAGTGCTGCTAGGCTGCCCGTTTAGGGATTTTGTTCTTTGGGCCGAAAAGACAATTATGGAGCATTTTGGATGGGGAACGTGCTGAAATTCTGCTCACTCCAGTCTAGGAAGGTTGTCCAAACCTGCATTGTAGGCTGACTTTTTTGCCCCCTCAGCTACAGGGACTGAGCCTCACTCAGCCATCCCAGGGTGGATATCCCGAGGGATGCTGTCTCACCTCACTAATGCCATCAGCAGGGCCTGGAAATAGTCCTCTTCTCATCAACATCATTGGGGGCATCATTTCTGGCCCTGTATTCCCCTGGGAACTTGATATTAGGAATTGAGACCTCCTTGAAAGATAGCACTGCAGAAATCTGATTAATTCATTTGGAATGTGGCTCATAGTATTGAAAAGTGAAGAAAGTTGGCATCAACAGGTACCTTTTCATGATGCCTAGGCACTACCATGTGCCCTGAATTAGGAATATGCTCCCCAGATGAATCATAGACGAGGCATGCAATCAACAGCAACAATAGCAGTAATCACGCTCTAATGGAAAGCACATTGTCTTCAGTACCAGACACATCTGAGCTGGAATGTCAGCTCTACCTTTTACTACTATCTGGGTGATCTAGGGTGAATTGTGGGGCCCCTCTGTCCTGCTTCCTCAGTTGTAATATGGGATGATGAGTCCTATTTTGCAGGATTATTATGAGGAGTGAGTGACATAACATGGGTAGAGTGCCCAGCACACAGCATGGCACATGCTGAGTGTTCAATTAAAGCACCTTCCTATGCATAATGTCATTTGGTACTAAGAACAGCCCAGGGAAGAGATAAACAGGCTGGAGTTACTCCCATTTATAGAAAGAAAAGGAAGGGTCAAGGAGGTAAAGTGACTTGTCTGCAGTCACACAGAGCAAGCAAGGGAAGAGCAAGGACTTGACATTGTCTGATTCCTACCTCTGGATTCTTTCCAATTAGGTGACTCAGGCTCATTCATCACTTTTCCTTAGCATCTAGCTCATTCTCAAAGTGGAGTCAGGTACCAGCGACATCCTCTAACTCTAAACTCTTCTTGGCTTTCCATGTATCAGGTCCATCCCTCCTGGAAAAGGAGGGTCTGTGATAGGCTTTTGCTCGACTCCCCTGGAGACCTTCTCAGGAATGGACATTTGGTTGGGACACTTAACATCTTTTGAGATTTTGCTCCCTGGGCTCTCTTTGCATCTGCTCCCAGTGTTTTATTTATGGTGGTCTTCATTGGGAAACAGAAGGACCTTGTTATCTGCACTTCGGTTTCCTTTCTCTATCCTGAAGAACATGAAGGTTGTGTGGTTGTGTCTGGACAGTTTAAGTTTTGGTGACTATTGCATGAGAAGGTGAGGCTCATAAGTATTATGGGCTGAATGTGTGCGTCCTCCCATGATTCATATGTTGAAGCCCTAACATGATGGAATTTGGAGGTGGGACCTTTAGGGGGTATTAGAGTCATGAATGTGGAGCTTGCAAAATGGGATTAGTATTCTTTTAAGAACAGAGAGGCGGGGCGCCTGCGTGGGTCAGTCAGTTAAGCATCTGCCTTCAGCTCAGGTCATGATCCCAGGGTCCAGGGATCAGTGCCGCACTGGGCTCCTTGCTCAGCGGGGAGCCTGCTTCTCGCTCTGCCTACTGCTCCTCCTGCTTGTACTCACACACTATCTCTCTGTCAAATAAATAAATAAAATCTTAAAAAAAAAAAGAAGAAAAAGAAGAAGAAGAAGAGGGAGAGACCAGAGCTCACGTGCTCTCTGTCATGTTAAGACACAGCAAGAAGGCAGTTGACTCCAAGCCAGACAGAGAACTCTCACCAGGAACTGAATCATTCAATACCTTGATCTTGGACTTCCCAGCCTCTGGAATTGTGAGAAATAAATGTTGTTTAAGCCACCCAGTATATGGTATTCTGTTATAGCAGCCTGAGCTAAGATAACTAAAGAGAACATTGCCTTCCAAACTGTCCAGTGCCTGGTATCCAGGCCGCTCTCCAGCCTCCCATGAAAAGTCTGTGCCATGGTAGTGGATCCTGAACTAAGATGGTAGAAAGAGAGAGCAGAGCAGGAAAGCCAGAAGAAACTCCATCACCAGTGAGGAATATAAAGATGGCAATGAAAAAAACATCATCGAAATGAAGGAACAAGATGAAGCCTTAAATGGGGGAGGAATCAAGAGGTGAAAGGTGACAAGGGTCAACAGCAAGATGGAAGTGGACAGTGATGGAAGTTGACAAGCAGCTCAGCACTGAAGCTGTGAAAAGTGCTCTCCAAATTTGCTCTGATTCTTTAACGCTGCCTAACAAATTGCCCCCAATCCTAAAGGGCTTAAAACAACCATTTATTATGCTTACAGATTGGGGGTGGGGGTCGGGAATTCAATAGGACACAACAGGAAAGGCTTTTCTCTGATATTTCATGTCTAGGCCATCAATTGGAAGCCTCCAGAACTGGAAGCTAGAATCATCTGAAAGTTCATTCACTGGTGGTTGATGCTGGGAAGACTCAGATAGCTGGCAGCTGGGGCTCTGTGAGCATATCTTTCTGTCTCTGTGTGGCCTCTCTATGTTGTCTCTCCAACACGGCAGCTTTAGAGTAGCCAGGCTTCTCACATGTCTGCTCAGGGCCCCCAGTGTACATGTTGACAGCAGGTGAAAACCTAGACTCAGAAGTCATGCAATGCCCTACCACCATGTCCTACTAACCAAGGCAGTTACAAAGTTCCACTAGGTTCAAGAAGAGGGAACATAGAGCTCACCTCTTTCTGAATGAGTGTCAATGTCACACTGTAAGAAGAACATATGGAATGGGACACATATATGTGAAGCCATCTTAGAAAATACAATCAGCCTCCATGTCCCAAGTCTCCTCCCTGTGGTACTTTCTCATGCTGCAGTGGTCAGTGTGTGTGTAACCACAAAAGCACAGGCTCTGGGTATCCTCTTGAAAGGATGGGGCTAGAGATGGGAATACCCAAGACTTAGACAAGGAGGTGCTTGACATATTCCTTTAGAGAAGAATGAAGCAGTTTCTGGAGAGTCCGCTATAATGGACAGGAGTTATGAGCTCTCTGTCTCAACTGTATTACTGCTTTGCTTTGTGAGGTTTGTTAGGGATGGTAGAAGTCTTGTCTTTGTCTATTTCCCATACTATTTGGTAAAGATCTTTCTGAAAACTAAGCCTATGTCTGTGATACTGAGAAAAACCAAAGGGTGGCTCTGATTTTTCTCATAACTGAGTTAGAGGCAGGGAGGAGCAGGTCCCCCTAACAACAAGCATGAAGGAGAGCAGGTATCAGCATGAACCCCCAGCAGGGAGGCAAACTCAGGGCAGCAAAGGTGCATTGCCCCTCCCACCCCACCTCTTTCTGGAGAGCTTGTCTCAGCTCAGCCCTAAAGCATTTTGTATTTAGCTTCAGTGAGACTCTTTTACAGATAGAAGCAGAAGAAGGATCAAAGTGGGAGCACCTCCAGGGAGAGGTGAAATGCCAGAGGGGTAGTGCCACTAGCACTTGAACAACTGTCTTCCTCACCAGAATATTCCTCAAGGGAGTTCATAGAGTTTATCCTCTGGATATTATGCAATTTTACCCTATACGTCTTCCTTGCCCTGCCCTACCCATCCACCTTTGAGCCTCTGGCATCCTCCCTGCTCAACCAAACCCCTGAAGAATATATTTCTTGTTAGAGTTCCCCAAAAGAAACCTCATCATGCTGGAGCACATGGATTCACTAAGAAACCGCAAAAGGTCTCCCTCCACCCTCCATTACCATGCAAAGATGTTAATTCAAAAGGGCCTGGTGGAAACCCTATGGCTAGCTGAATTCTAGTATTTCCAAAAACACCCACCACACAGGATGTGCACGATGTTTACTAAATCATGTGAGCACAGGTAATGCTGAGTCATAAAACACTTAAAGTGAGCATATTTGCACCCACAGCATTTCCCACCCAACAAAGAGCATGCTAATTGCAAACATTTCTCATGATTCATTAATGGAGTATACGAGGTTCTCAAGGACCTAAAGCCCAACCATTTTTGTCCTGTGCTGAGAGAAATACTATAGTTGGACCTTGAAAGCTATATCCCCATTTTTTTATTTGTCATCCATTTATTCACTCAAAAAAATATCCATTGATTATTGTGCTGTGCTTGGCCCTGAAGATAAGCAGTGAAGAGTCCCTACCCTTGAGTGTTCCCAGTGGGAAAGCAATGAAATAAAGAAACATTTTAGTGGGTATCATAAGAGAGAATATTGGGAACTATGGGAGCAGGTAATAGGATCCTTGATCTAGATTTGAGGAAGGAGAAATCAAAGAAGGCTTTCTGGAGGAAGTGAAGCCTGAACTGGGTTTTGAGCCATGAGTAAAAATCAGCTAGGAAAATATGAAAGAAGGGAGGGAGCACATGTACAGGTCACGAGACAGTATGATCCCTCCAAGGAACTGAGAGGAACTCAGAGTATCTAGGGAGAAAAGGAGAGTGGAGAGCCTTAAATGCTATACTGAAGAGATTTCTCCAGAATTATGCCATCATAAAACTAGCTTAAAATTTGGGATTTAATTTAGATAAAGTCAGTGAGTTGATAATCACTAAGAGCATCTCCAAGAGTAAATGATGATGGAGTTGTCCTAGTGTCAGTCTAGAGTCAGGTTCAGCTGTTGGCTTTGATGCCCACCATTCCATCCTAGGAGGGTCAGTGAGTAGGAAGCAGGCAACATCTGTTCTCGATCAGCCTTGCCCACCTAGTCACTGATCCTGACCCCTAGGACACACCTGCCTGCTCCAACCTGCCTTAGCTCACCAACTTGAACTTGACCTGTGGTCTCTGCCTGCTCTTTCAGACTCAGCTGGACAGTTGTTTGAGCCTCTCTGGGTGAGTCCCACCATGTCACTGCCCTTGTTACCAAGATTCAGCTGCAATTAAACTTTAAATTGAGAGAATGTTCTTCCTTCCCATTCTAACCTCAGTGACTATACTTGCTGTCTGTTGACTGCTGATTGGATAGCTTGAAATTATGGGCAATTAAAGATAAAATGCTCTTTAGGGACCATCATGCCCAAACCTCTCATTAGAGCTAATGCCAGGGAGGAGAAATGACTTCCCCAGGAATAAAGACTCATTGGAGGGTCTTCTGACTCTCAGGCCAGTGAGCATGGATTGCCTCTTAGTAGAAGAAACTGACAAGCTGGTAAACACAGCGGGTAACAGGCACTCACAACTTGGGCTTGGGGACTTTCTTTTAGACAACTCCCTAGAACTTCATAGACTGAATCTTGTAAAGGGGGTTTATTCATGCATCTCACAAAGGCTACCCGAGTACCTGTTCTGTGTCAGGCTTTATGGGAGACACTAGGGAGCCAAAGGAAAGCAAGATCCATTTCCCACCACAGAAGCCTGTATTCTACTGAGAAGGCAGATGACAAATGATAATTACGCAGTATGAAAAGTGTCATGGTACCTGAATGCTGTAATGGAGGATTCTTCATGGCTAAGCCCCTGGTAGGCTCCTGAAAACTGCCATTACTTCTGGGTAGACACCAGGAAAAATTAGTGGGATCATAGGATTTGGCGTGGGGATCTCACTCTGACCTATCTTCAAGACATTAAAAGTTAAATGTCATTTCCATAAACAGAGCAGAGAATCACAGATCATTAAGTCCAACCCTTCACTTATCCGAATAGGAGACTGGGGCCAAAAGAGGGGAAGTGACTCTGCCAAGGTCACCACGTTATGGTTCCTGGCTTCAAATTGCCCTTCTGACTTGCATCAGAGAAACAGTATGATGCCGTAGAAAGAGCACTGGACTGGGGCTCAGTTCTGGCCCTTCCCCATTGTTACGGACTGAAACTTTGTGTCCCTCCAAATTCATGTACGAAGCCCTAGATGGAAGCTTCGAGAGATAATTAAGTTTAGATGAGGTCATGAGGGTGGGGTTCTCAGGATGAATCAGTGTACCTTTAAGAAGAGATACCTGAGAGCTCACCCCCTCTCGAGGAGCACTCCCTGAGCAAAGGCCATGTGAGCACATACAGAGAAAGCAGCTATCTGCAAGTAGGCAGAACGCCTTCACCAGGAATCAGCCAGAACCTTGAACACGGACCTCCCAGACTCCAGGACTGTGAGAGATAAATGTCAGTTATGGAAGCCACCCGATCTCTGGATTTTGTTATGGTGCCCGAGCAGACTGAGACATCCACATCCACACTGTGTTTCTCAACAAATCACTGCCTTTCTCTGGGCCTCAGTTTCCCTGCATGTCAAAGGAGACTATTGGGCTAAAAAGGTCTCTGCAACTCCTTTCAGCTCTGAGATGTGATGTGACAATGACCCAGTGAAGAGAGAGGCTGAAAACCAAAGCAGCTCCCCAGACTCTCTCTGGCCACTAGCTCAGGGAGGCTGGCAGTGGGTGGTGCTCTGAGCCCAGGTGGCCGCCCTAGAAAAGGACTACAGGAGGCAGAGGTAGCATTAACATTCCCCCAACGCATGCCCGGGAGCTTAGAGGGCCCAGATGGGGAGCAAATAAGCAAACCTTCTCATGTGCTCCGAGCCAGAGATCACCCTCCCTCATAGCCACTACTCTCCTGTTGCCGTGGCAACTTTTCTCTGCGTTCTTCTAATTTCCCAACACTCAGCTCCAGGAACAGGGTCCAACTGACCTACAAGTGGAGACCACACAGACCCAGGACGTGGAGGCTGGACCAACATGGGCACGGGCATCACAGCAGGGCTGGGATTTTGACCCAGGTGTGTGGAGTGCTCTCATCCTTCCTCTATAAACACTGCCTCACAGCAAAGCTCAGAAAGGGCTGGGAACGGAGAGGAGGATTTTTCACATTATAAGTCACCCTGGTTTTATGAAACTATGGTTTTTCTCTTAACAATCATTTGTAGCAGCAGTGGTCACTGCTTTCTGCTCCACGGTGAACGTGCTGTGTGACCTTGGGCAAGCCACTTAGTCTTTCGAGGTTGTGCTTTTCCTAAAGCGTAAAAATGAGCTAATAATTCAATTCGGAAGCCGGGATGCAAGTGCTCTCCTGCTTCTCCCCCTGCCTGAGGCTCTGTGGGTGAGCAGGTGAGGTATTTGAAGGGTCTCCGCTTGGCAAATGACAGTCTTTTGAAATGTAAAGGTTTGCCAGTGATCTTATTTTCCCCCTCATTATTATTATTATTTTTTTTTTTAAAGATTTTATTTATTTATGTGACAGAGAGACAGCCAGCGAGAGAGGGAACACAGCAGGGGGAGTGGGAGAGGAAGAAGCAGGCTCACAGCGGAAGAGCCTGATGTGGGACTCGATCCCGGATCGCCAGGATCACGCCCTGAGCCGAAGGCAGACGCTTTAACGACTGCGCCACCCAGGCGCCCCCCCCCTCATTATTATTGATGCATTTAAGAGCTGATTTTCTGAGCATTTCTTTTTTTTATATAAGGAAAAATGCTCTAGGGGCCAATATATTAGGTAACTCCCCATTTTCAATCAAGAGGAAACAGAAGCAAAGCATGTCTGAAATTATTATCAAAGTCATTAGGAGAATAGGATTTTTCTTATCAGACTTGAATATACACAGATACAATATTAGGAAGACATCTATTTGTTGTGTAAGGTGGGCAATTCCAAAACTGATATGTCACCCCCTGTGGGATAAAATCAAGCCTCTTCTTCCCCCCTTTCCATCCCTCTCTGCCTGTATGTATTCAGTAGATGCTCAAACAGTGCCAACTCTGGTTCCTGTTATTCAAAGGCATGGAAGGAGTGCCCGCTCTGTCAGGCTCTGTGCTGGAGCTAGAGATGCAGGGTAACAAGCAAGGCCCCAGTTCTGGGGGAGTGCAAGATCTATAAAGACAGACACAGGAGTAAGGCTGTCCCACCATTACCTTCTCTGCATCTTCTAATGAGCCAGTGAAGTAAGTGTTTTCATTTGCCATTTCAGATGGAAGAGCTGACCCACTGAGGTCAAGTGCTGTCTTATCTGCAAGATCTCTGCTTGACCCCAGTTTAGACCCCTGGTCCTCCCCCTGTAGGTTGCATTCCCCAGATCACCCCAAGCTTGCCCTGAGGCCCTGTCCTCCCTGGTTTCCATCTGCAGCTCCTCCCTCATCTTCCTCTCCACCTCAGCCGACACTATAGAGCCACATACTATTGTTTACTCATCCACAGACCTCACACCACTATTTAGCATGGACCCTTGGGCCACTACGGCATTTGAGAATGTTGTTCAGGGAGTTTGAGAACCCCTGCCATTTCATGCAAAACTTTGGTCGAAAGGGAACATGTGCATTTTGAAGGGAGAGGGGCTAGATCATTCGTCAGAATCTCAAAGGGGTCCAGAACCCATACAAGGAAGAATTGCTTGAGAATTACTTCATTTGTCCCCCTGAGTTCCTGTTTGCTCTTGCTTCCTACCCAGAGCCTGTCACGCAGCCAGTTATGTAGGAAGAAAGGGTGGAAGAAGGGATGAGACACCCCCACCTAATTCTACCGTATGGAGTATAACATATAGCAGACCTACAGCCAAGCCCCAAATCCTGCTCTTAATGACATTTGTATGGAAGAGGAAAGGAGAAATGAAGAAGTAATTGGAGGGACCACAAAGCTGAGTGAAAGTCAAGGAGAAAAGACTCAAGTAGATAGAGTTGCCAGCCACACAGAGAAAAGCTAAAGGGGCAGGAGTCAGAACGAAAAGGATATGATGGCCTTACCAAGATTTACAACTCAACCAGTTCATCAGCAAATACCTTCGAGCACTTTCTATGGTCCGGAAATGATTCCAAATGCCTTATTCTGTGAGTCACAAATTGCCCAGGCACTGGGGTGATGGAAAGGGCTCTGGGCTTGGAGACTGGAGAGTGGCATCTGGACTACATTCTTCGTTGTCATCAGTATAACCGTGGGTGAGAGTCTTTGAGCCTCAGTGTTACCTTACCTGTAGAATGGGGGCATTATCCTGGCCTGGCTTCCACAGTTGTTGCCCTGAGACTCAAATCTGATATTGTTGATACTGGGTGTTCTTTCAAGTAGGGTAGTGACCACCAACAGAGGTCAGACTGACAGAGTCCAGCATTTAAAAACCAGATTTCCAGAAGTTCATTGTTATGAACGACTCCCATCTCTATGTGCCAACAGAGCTAACCTGAAGTTACAGGTGCGGAGAGCTATTTGCTTATTACTCTCCCAACCACACACCCCGCCTCCTACCTTCAGGGCCGCTTTGTCCAAGCCTTTGTTCTCACCCTGCCCTGTGGGTTCTCAGTGGGTTCAGCCTTCCCACCCAAGACCTTTGGATTGTCCTTATTGCCATTTCTTTCTTTCCACCATCCACTACCACTTCCCATGGGGGCTACCCATTTGCTCTCTCAGCCCCAGTTCTGTAATGTTATGGTTCATTTCAGTATGGATCCAGCGTGTTACCATCCCTCCCTGCACATTCCATTTGTCCTCCATTCCAGGCTGAGCCTCCTTATCTACACGTTCCTCCCAGCCTTTTCCAGATTCCTGCAGTGGCCAGTGAGCATGGGAGCACATGTCCTTGTGCAGGCAGAAACTCAGGTGGGAGATCTGAAAACACTCTGAATCTTATAAGGTGGTCTGCAGACCCAAGGCATCAATGCTAGTCTTTTGCTGGGCTTGGGGCAGTGCAGAGACTAAGAGAGGTACAGAGTGAGAGGTGCCTGGTGTGAGCTGAGCTGGTTGAAAGCGAGGGAATTCCTCTTTCTTCCCATCCTCAGGAGGCAAGTTTTTCTTGGGTTTCTGACTGGCCACAGGTGATAAATATATTTATGCTGAAGGGAAACAAGCAGCCATAGATCTTCTATATGGGAGGCAGTTTCCTTTTATTTCAACCACATGAAATGGGGCCCAACCAATGAGCCGGTGCAGGAAAGAGATCAACACGGAATTGTAAAATGGCTGAGGCTAATAGCTCCGTTTAATAAAACCTGAAAAATAAAAGCTCTAAGAGCAGGTCGCTTCCCTGTGCTTTGAAAATAAAAATTGCATATTAGAAGATTGGATAAAACATACAAGGAAAGAGCTTAGGGTCTTTCTTTGGGGGCATTGGGGAGAGTGGGCTACAGGAGAGGCAACAGGTGTGCTGGGGAAAGCTGGAGCCATTCATGGAGATAGTTATGTATGTTGTCATTTATTCAGACATTTACTGAACATCTGCTGTGGGCAAGGTAAGCACTATCTTGCCCAAACTAGACAGGTCCAATCTCAGCACCATTCCCCAAGGCACTGCTTGCAAACATTGTTATTCCAATTCTACCTTTTTTTTTTTTAAAGTAGGCTCTATGCCCAGCATGGAGCTCAGACTCATAACCCCGAGATCAAGAGTTGAATGCTCTACCAACTGAGCCAGCCAGGTACCCCTAATTCTACCTTCTTGTCATTGCCTCTCCTGGAAACTGGGTGTTCTATTATTTTTTCAATCATTTACTTTTTTAGGTATAATACCAACCTGAATCTTATCCATGAAATCACAGATTTAAAGTGCTGGCTCTTTTCTCTAGTATATATTAAAATACATACATAATCATAGACCCATGCTTGTCTGAGTTAATATTATCTAAAGTTGTCTCGGGGTGCCTGGGTGGCTCAGTTGGTTAAGCGTCTGAATCTGGGTTTTGGCTCAGGTCACGATCTCATGGGTGGTGAGATCAAGCCCCGTGTTGGCCTCCTCACTCAGCGGGGAGTCTGATTGAAGATTCTCTCCTTCTGCCCCTCCTCCCACTTGAATGTGCACACGTGTACCCCCCCTTTCTCAAAAATAAATAAATAAATCTTTAAAAAAATAAAGTTATCTTATGTACTATCAGTGACACATATACTACATGTCAGAAAATGTTACTGGATGGGGGGAAGTATCAGGAGTTATTTTGACATTGTGTAATGGAAAATTCCAAATAACTGGCTTAAACAAGATAGAAAATTATTTTTATATAACATAAAAGAAGTGTGGAGATAGACAATCCAAAGTCTGGTGTGGCTGCTCCAGGGTTATTAGATACCCAGACTCCTATTGTTCAGAAACACTATCCTAGCATATTCTTCCATTCTCAATGTCACCTCATGGCCCATTATGGCTGCTGCAACATCACCCATCACATCTGTATTCTGGGAGGCTGCAGGAAGGGAAGGGCGGGGAAAAGATGTCCTGCCCCCTTAGGTCACTGCCTTTTGAGAAACTTTTCTACAATTCCCCCAATGATTTCTTTTACATCATTTTGGCTGGAACATTGTCAGATAGCTGGCTATCCCTCATGCTTCAGTTTTGTTTCATGTGTGAGAATCAAGTTCTAGGTAGCTCTTGAATGCTGAGCCTCCCTATTTGGCCTCCAATGCTTGTCTGAACTTCTGTCCTGGCTCTAGCCTTGACTTTTAGCTTTGTCCATCAGAGCTAAGCCTTGGCCCTGAAGTCTAGATCACGTAAGTGGTGGTGGCATGACCCGATCGCTTTGTTTTCATCTGACTCTTTGTTCTAAAATGGGATCCTGCTTTAGGAACTCATTTCATCGATTTATATGTACCTCCTTGGCCTGAAATCTGGACTCTACTTATACTGAGAATCAGCGCTACCTAGAAACCCCTTCCAACTTACCTGCACTCCAACCGCACACGAGAGCCCTCAGACATTAATTTCTGTTCAGATCACGCTAGAGTTGGCTTTGCCCTCTTCCTTGCCCTCAGCATCAAGTGAATTCTATTATTGAGCTTTTTCTGGCCGGCTTACCTACTGTGGCATGGACAGTGAGGACAAAAAGTAGGGAGACACGAGGCTCAACAGGTACCTAGAACTTGATTCTCACCCATGAAGCCAAACTGTTCCCCTCTTGCCCTTGAGCTCACTGAGTGGCCAGGGCCATGCTGTTCAGATATATCCAGATCACGTCTCTCCCCTCTATGTAGCCCCCAGGAATTCTAGATTCTCTTTCCCTTCTGCTGTTGCTGTTAGATATTGCCCTTCAAGACATTTTTGCCTCTACTACTAGCTCATGTCGTTTCATGGTGAAGAAGAAAATACAGAGAATGCTCTGACTCTGTCTGCGACTGCGTCTAGTTCGGGCTCCCCTGGTCACCGTTTCTGGGAAACGTCATCTCTTCAACAGGGGCCCTCATCTCCCAGCTTGAACTTTTGCTACTAATGCCTTCTGCAAAAATCCCTGAGCAGCAATATGTAACACAGTTATACAGTAAATAGAAGTTAGTTAATGTTTAGCCTTTTATTTAATAATGAGTGTCATTATAGTGGAAAAAGCATAATTGCCAAGCGTATGTATTATTCACCTCTCATGTTCTCGTTTGCATCTCAATGCCCAGCACTTCAAGAGCATCCAATAAATGTTTACTAAAAGAATAAATAAATGAATGAGTGAGCGATCATGGTTGTTCTCATTTGTCCACGCCACAGGGACTCTAAGTCCCCGGGTCATGAGGCCACAGCTCCCTGTTACCATCCGACAGTTATAAGCGCAGTTTTAAGACCTAGCATGTGGGTCAGCAAACTTCCTGTAAAGGGCCAGATAGTAAATATTTCACACTCTGTGGGCCATATGGTCTCTGTCGTAACTGCTCAAGCTGCTATGGAAGCCCCAACGTGGCCAAGGACAGTACATAAACAAGTGAATATGGCTGTGTTCCAACGAAACGTTTCACATTGCCACAAAATATTATTCCGCTATTCTCCCTCTGATCTGTTTAACCATTTAAAAATGTAAGACCTGTTCTTAGCTCCCTGGATGTATAAGAACAGGTGGCAGGCCACATTTGGCCATGGGCCATAGTTTGCCAACCCCAGATCTAGAATACAGTTCTCAGGCTCTAGAGTACATAAGAACTAGCAGGATTCTCTTTAAAATATGGATTTCCAGACGAGATCGGGCGCGTTCAGGGTGGTGTGGACATAGAACCAAACTGAGGGCTTCAGAGGGGAAGGGGTGAGGGAATGGGATGGGCTGGTGATGGGTATTAAGGAGGGCACGTATTGCATGGTGCACTGGGTGTTACACGCAAGTAATGAATCATGCAACTTTACATCAAAAACTAGGGATGTACTGTATGGTGACTAACATAATATAATAAAAAAATATAATTATAAAAAATATATGGATTTCCAGACTCTGCAGCCCCAGGAATCCATTTCAGTAGGGATGGGAATGGCACAGAAATCCGTATTCTTAGAAAGCAAGTGATTTGGGTATAAAAATTGGATTGTACTATGAGAAAACCAACCATGTTAATTAAAACAGGTTAGGCAGCTGAAACAAATGGACCCCAAAATGTTAGTGGCTTAATACAATAGTAGTTTATTACATAGAGTTCTGGGTAGCTGTTCAACTCAGGGGTGACCCACGTCCACACACATAGACGGGGCCCAGGTTCTCATGAGTTCCAAAGTCACCTTGGAAATTGACATCCATAAGCAGGCAGGAAATTAAGCATTCGGAGCAAAGCATGTGGGAGGTTAATATGGGCCAGCCTTGGAAGAGATATGTGTCATTAGCCCTCCATTTCCCTGGAGAGAAATAGGGGGTTGGTCTTACCCGACTAGAAGGAGGGTAGGAGAGGTGGTCTAGCTGGGTGCCCAGGAAGAATGGAAGAACTAGCTAGTGACCCCCTCCCCTGAGCTAAGGGAAACAGCTAACTGCTGAAGGTCTGCCTGTACAAATTTAAGCCTGTAAGCTATTCCAATGGGCAACAGAAGATGCAGGTTTTAGACTTAGCTCTACTATTTCCAAGCCATGGGAACTTAGCCCTCAGCTTCCTAACTGAAAAATAAGAATAACCGCTCCTCCTTCCCCCCTTTGCTAAATCGTGAAGCTCACTGCAAACCCCGTGCACATGTGAGGACTAAGGAATTCAGCTCCGTGGGGTCTAGTAGGGGAGTCTACCTGAGGAAGCTGGGGCTCAGGTGCTTCAGATCACTCTCGGGGGTGGTTCTCAAAGTGGGGTACCCAGATTAGCAGTAACTCTCACCAGGGAACTTGTTCAAAATGCAGATTCTCAGGCCCCATCCAAAACCAACTCAATAGCAACTCAGGGGATAGGGCCCTACAACCTGCGTGTTAACAAGCCCACCAGTGATCCTAATGGACGCTCAGGTTGGAGAATCGCTGTCCCTAACCCCCAAGCTGTTGTCTGTAGGAAGATAAAGGAAGGAAGGTTCTCCTCCCTCCTCCGAGAGGCTGGGACCCCCTGGATACTCCTTGCTCTGTGACAGTCTTCATGCAGCAGCAGCAATGAGCAACAGAGACACCCACTCACCAGCTCTTGGACCCCTGAGCTGCATCAAGCCCTCTGATTGCAGTGGCTGAAGAATAGCTCATTTTCCAAAGACCTAATTACATAATGAGGCCTTCGTGCCTGTGGAGCTTTTTCAAAATTGTGCAGCCAGGGGCTGGCTCTGAGAGCAACTGGTTGGGGGCCTCATTTGAATACTAAGACAAGAGGTCAGCACACTCCGTGGCCAAAAGTGCTGTCTGCAGAGGTGGCCTTTCTAGCTTCCCCTCCCACCCCAACTGAGCAGCATGCTAATCTTAATTATGATGGGGACCTGCCAGTCGGCCTAGGAATGCAAGCTGTGGCCACATCACTGGGGATGTGCTGGCGCTTCTGGTCCCAGTGTCTTCCCAGCAGGGCTGCCCTTCTGTCTCTATGCCCTCAGCATCCACAGGTGGCATAGGGATGGGAAAGACCTGAGCCATAGGTCTGAAACCTGGCCCAGCTGCTGGCCAGCTGGGCAAAACTCCTCGAGCTGCTGAACTTTCCTGAATCTTATATGAGAAAGAGAATGATGATCCTTGTCTCTTAGGGCTGACCTAAAACTCCATAAAAATGAATTTCTTCAAGTGCTTGGCCCAGCACCTCCTGTCACCAGGGCAGTCTTTTCACTCCTGCCATGGTAAATGGGTGAATGATGTAGAATTTTCTCAACCTCTACATACGCTTTCTCTCTGTCTCAAATACTCCTTGTGCTTGTCCCTCACTCCCGGCTGACTCCTACTCCTCTGTCAAGTCTCATCTTAGGAATCATTTTCTCCAGGCAGTCTTCCCTGATCAGTACCTGCACCCAGGTCTCTGTTAATTTCCCCTTCTCTGGGATCCCATTGCCTCCTGACCTTTCCTGGCCCAACCCTAACTGTACTGTCCAATTCCCTCTACACTGTGAGTTCTGAGCGCACAGAAAACTCATCTGCTTCCTTCACGAGTGTAGCCCCAGGCCTGGCAAACAGTGGGTGCAACGTAAATGTTGAATGAATAAATGAAAAGTAGGTATGCAGTAAATGTCGAATGAATGAATGAATCTTACCAAAGCCCAGGCGGTGATGGGGATAAATTCAATCCAATTCGGCAAATGTTTACAAAACTTCTACTATTTATCAAGAGCTGTTATGGGAAGCAGAGGAAACCAAGATAGATAGAAGACAGTCCCTACATTCCAACAATTTATCATCTTAAGAGCCGTGTGTGTAAGCAATGTAAGGCACATCCTGGGAGGAAGAAGCCCGGGCCATTAAACCGCCCATCTCCCAACCCTGTTCCCATGGCCAACAACAAATCCTGCCCCAGAATTCCTCAGGACAGCCTGCGGCAGAGCCCTAGGCACTGGCCTACCCTCTGTTCTGCTCAGATGAGCTTTGACTCCAGACTGCCCCTCAAGTTCTGCTTCTCAAATTTGTGTACATGGGCTTTAGTGTTTTTTGTTTTCTCCGCCACCGGCTGAAGCTCTGCATATACCCATACACAACGTCCTCCCTGCACCCAAGCAAGGTGAATAAGATGCATCCCCTTCTTTCAGGCTGTTATGGGCAACACATACACACCAGCCCCCACGGCCCAAGTGCCCACTCTGCCGTACACTGAGCTAGGGGCACATGTGTGGGGAAGAGGCAGGGAGAGAGGACAGTGGTGAATAAAGAGACATGGCCTCTGCCCCAAATAATTATGCTAGGAGGTTGACACACTGGCAAATGCTGAGTGAGTAATCAAGGGAGCTGGTGTGTGGGCAGAGTCAGGGGGAGGAGGAGTGACAATTGAGCAGAGATCAGAGGGATGGGTAGGGGGTCACCAGCCCCACCAGGGAAAGCTGAAAAGGAAAATGTTCCCCACAGAGGAACAGCCTAGCCTGGCCCTCGAGTGAGAAGGAATCCGGAGCACTTGGAAGGGAGAGCACATGCGGAGAGCATGGGGGAGACCACTGGGTACAGGCATGGACGGACAGAGGGATGTGACAGACCTTGGTGAGGGTTTGGGCCTTTAGCCCAAGAGCCATGGACAGTCATGGAGGATTTTAAGTAGGGATGACTTGATCAGGTTTGCACACTGGCTGTAGTGGTCACAAGAAGACTGGTTAGGAGGCTCTCAACGTGGACCAGGGGAGATGGGTGGTCACCACTAGAAAATTGCTGTGGGGAAGGTGAGATGGGGATGAATGAATTTTAAGATGCCCATGGGCCATCACTGGGAGAGTCTCAACAGACCCATGGTACACATGAGAAATATAACCTCGACAGAGACATTGTACGTGGCCAGAGTGTCCCAAAGAGCAAGTAATTCACCGATGAATTAAATTCACCTCGTCGCTCAATTCCAAGATCCAAAATGCTAAGAAGCGTAAAAGTGGACCAAAGGCCTACGGAAGTCCTAGGAAGAGGAGGTGAGTCCTGGCTTGAGAATAAGGAAAAGGAAGAAGCGACATTGGACTGGGCCTCGAGGAACAGATGAGAAGGGGCAGAAGTTGAGGAACAGAAGGTCCTACAGTGGTGATGGGTGTGCTCGGGGCATAATCATGGAGAGCAAATGGTGCAGGTGACCTAAGTGCTTTACCAGAAACTGCTAACAGTGGATGGATCTAGAGTGGAAAGTGTCTCAAATGCCAAAATGAGGAGATTGTTATAGTTGTTATTTCATAGATTTGGGGAACCATTCAATCAAAATGCAATTATTGAGCCTGTATTTTGTGCCAGCATCATGCTGGGCTCTGTAATGCAATATTAGGATTTTTAAGGAGCTTGAGGTCCAGTGGAGAAGCAGACCTGTAAGTGGGGGGGAGGTGTGGGTATGTAAGTGGGAGGTGGGCGTGTAAATGCTGTTAATTCCAAAGGAGGTGTGATGCTTGACCTGGTCCTTGAAGAATAGGACCGGTTCACCAGACAGACCCCATAGAAGAGAAGGTAAGGGACTGTGGAGACAGGAGGAAAGGGAACAGGGAAGAGACTCCAACAGCTGGAAGAGAAAATACAGGCATGGAGACATGAGAACTGCCTGGTGAGTGTGAGTTGCTGCAGAGCACTGAGGTGTACCTTGAACTGAAAGTACCTGGGGAGGTGTTTGAAGCCAGAGAGGGAGACAGGCAGGAATCATTCACGGAGGACATCACAAGATTTCCTCCAGTCTTGGAAAGTTCTCCTGGAAGTGGTTAGGAGGAGATTGGAGAAGAGGAAAGAATCCAGAGGCAAAGCTCTCTCGCAGGGTTTTGAGCAGTGGAGTTAGTAACTGAACTACAGACCAATGGGGCCAGAAGGGTCTTATGAGATCATCTTCCCTGAATCTTTTCATCTTAGAGAAGCAGGGAGAATTCCATCAATCAGCCGAGAGCTCAGTATTAGCGACTGGGAGACAGGAAAAACTGGCTGCTATGGGTAGAAGAGATTAGGGAGGAGAGCTCTGGAAGGGTCCAGGATAGTGGTCGTGGAACCCCATGGGCAGAGGCATCTCACACTCAGGTTCAGTTTATGTTGGATAGACGGCAAGGGAGGGGCTGATCAGACATTTCCCAAGACCTGTTGTTTCCAAGGAGAAGATGAGCACTAATAACTGAGACAGGCACCCTAGGAGAAAGAATAGGTTGCAGGAAAGATTGGTTCTAGGCATGCTGATTCTGATCCTTGCACACCTGCAACATGTCCACATGGCGGTAAAGTTGGAGATTGGGGTGGCTACAGATAGTGACTGAGGAGCCATTCCTGGGGGGCTGCAGCAGTAGTAGAGGGGCTCACACAGGGAGATGAGGACACAGGATGAAAGCTGGAGGGGAGGACCATATAAGAGACTGAGTGGGAAGCATCGCAAAGGTACTGCAGAAGGAAGAAGATGGCATTAAGGACCGAACTGTCAGCAAACTTTCTTCTGGTTACACAGTCACTCGTGAACAACAAATCCAGACCTCAGTGCTCCAACCCCTTACTCGTCAGACTCCCTGGCACCCCATACCACCCCCAGTGTCCCCTTCCCCCTGATCTGAGTGCAAGGATAAAGAAATCCTCCAGAAGAGCTCTAAAACACCTAAGGATCATAAATGCAGGGCGCCAGCCCTCCTGAGACTGGTTTCCCATGGAAATTTTCTCTGAGAAATAAAGTTGCATTATGAATGCATTTGACAGGCTCCACAATCTAACATTTTGCAATCATGGGAAGAGCTTGGAGGCAGGGGAAATATGAGCCTTCAGCTGCTAAGAGGTGGGGGGTTGCTCAGAGCAAAGATCCCACCAGGAGAGAGTGAGCTCAGGACCGTGGGGGGTGGTGTGTGGCTATGAACAAGGACAAGATTGATCAGGAGAGGTTGAAAGACCATTAGACGTGCACAGAAAGATCTCTACCTGGGAACTAATGTTTTTTGAATGGCTTAGTAAGGTGTTGGACTAAGATTTGAAACCAGGGCTTTGGGACACCAAGTCTACGCTTTTTTCAGCACTAAAAGGAAGCACAAAGTCCTTATACCAGGAACGAGGGAGATCCAAGAGAGTTTGAAGACTTGAAGACACCCTCCCCCCAACCAAATTATGGTGAAATCTCATATGGATGGGCTTTTTTTTCCCAGAGAGAAGCTATAACATCATAAGATTCTTAGTGTTTTGTGACTCATGGGAAGCTAGGAGTTGCTGAGGTCCTGAGATGCAGAGAGAAGTTAGGATTATGTATTTCTTGAGGCTGTTCTTTACCTGGCTCAGCACAGGTGCTAGTCACATTCCCAGCCTGCCTGAACTTAGGGCTGGGCGGCAGGACAGGCACCCGCAATGCTCATCTAAGATGCCATATAACTAGGAATTGGATGTGTGTCTTGGACACAGCACCTCAGTGCTGAGGGTGATGAAGAGAAGCTGGCAGAACCCAAGAAGACTCGGTAGAGAAGATGGGTCTTCACCTAGACTTTGAAGAATGGATGGGACGTGGGCAAATTTCCCATCACTTGAAACACTGGCATTCCACAAGCTCGACAGAGGGTTTTCACCACTAAAATAGAATAATAGAAGTTTCAATTCTCAGAACACATTAGCTTAATGGGCCAAATTTGTTCAATATCAAGGGCTTTTCTTCATAAACTGTTCTTAAACTTTGGGTGCCTGCTCCCACTTGTCTGCAAGTGAGTGCTGTGGGTGACACAGAGAATAAACAAGTGGAAATAAATGCTAATGGGAAACCAGGAATGTGTTTTCTTCCAAATATTTTATGTGTGATTATTCGTTTTTTGAATTGCAGAGAGCTGCGTATATATAATACAGCCATATTTCCTGCTAGAAAAATCGTTCCAAGTCTGAATGATAGAATTAAATATGTCAATATTTCATGGCATTTCACAAAGAAAACTGAGACTTCTGGGAGCACCACCATCTACACTGCTTTGAAAGCCAGGGGGATGCCTTGGGGCAGGGTGGCAGAGGGAGACCATTCTACATGATGGAAGCAGAAGGGACCACTTTTTGCAGAGGTGGGGCTGAAAGCAGCCTGCACGGGCAGATGTCAGGCCAGGTACCTGAAAACTAATTTTTAAATTTCAGGAGCTGTATGGGTGGTACCCTCTAGTGCTAGGTGCAGAGCAATTCTATGACCCAGAAGAGCTGACTCCCAGGCCAGCGCTCCCCGATCCCCATCCTGTCCCAATTCCCCTCCGTCAGAAATCACATACCCATGCACTGTAGGTGGAATGCAATGTACTATTTGTTTGGCCCTCCTGTGTTTTACAGAATTCTAAAAATTATTTACCAAAAATTTTAAGTAGGATGATTTTACATAAAAATCCAGATTCTTGGCTTTTCTTTAGAAAAGAGAAGACAACAGTGAGAAGAGAAGACAACAGTGAGCCTTCATTCTCCTATGACAACAATAGATACAGGCGAGAAGCTGCTGCTGCCTTTAGCAGACCTTGGGCTCCTCACTACTCAAAATGTGGTCCGTGGACCAGCAGTTTGAGCATCACTGGGTAGCTTGTCAGACATGCAGAAGCTCAGGCCCCACCCCACTGCAGACCATGGAATCAGAATCTTCATTTTAACAGGATCCCCAGGTGCTTTGTTTGCATATCAAAGATTGAGAAGCACCCATGTGGTTCCCCCCCCCCCCTTGTGGTCTAGCCTGCTTCTCCTTTACCTCAAAGGTCTGGTCTGAGGACACATGATACCCTGCGCTAGATCCAGTCCACTCTCACACAAGTGACCCCCTAAAGCCCACCCCCCTTGACCACCACCATGAAGCCTCAAGAGAGAAGAGTCCAATGGAACCCAAGAGACCAGCCAGCCACTCCTCTAGGACCCACACCCTATTCAGCCCCAACCCCACTAAAAGCCCAAGGCCCCTCCACGTCCCTTGTGGTGGAACCTCATCTCCTTACCACTCTGTACATCTGCTAATCTCATTCAACTTCCTAGTCCTCCCCTGCCTCGTGCTGTGCCCTCTATAGCTCACAGTCTACAGGCAGAAGATACCCCGACAACTACAATCCTTCTCTGAATATTCCCTTCACCTCCTCCTCACTGAAGCCACTTTCAACACTTTCACCTTCGCTTCTACCTGTACTTGAGGGCTGAAGGATCTCCTCCTCCCTGCTCCCAAGGCCTGCCCCCTAATGGTGCACATTCCCCACTGACGCAAGCGCACACCTGCGCTCATGCATACATGTGTGCACAGCTCCTTGGAGGTTGCCCCGACCTCAGTCAGACCCCACTCGCGGTCTCTGTGTCCTCTCTGCCACCCCTAGCCTTACTCCCAGCGACTTCAGAATCCACATGGATGGTCTGCTCTTGCTGCTCAGCTACCGAGCTCCACGGTCACAATCTTGACTGTATCATTGCCAATGGCTGGGTCACCTGTGAGAAATCTCGACTTTAAGTATCCCCTCTGATGACTTCTTATCTTACTGGCTCACTCACGGCCAGTGCTCAGACTTCTGCGTTTTTCTGTGACCCCATTGAGGCTTCTACATGATGACCCCTCCCACGTCTCACCCCCAGCCACCCTCTCAGCCCCCTCCTGAGCTTTCTGCGATTGCATACTTTGTCGTTACAGTCACCCTCTACCAAACACCTTCAATTCCGTTGCTGCCTCTGCCTCTTCTTACCTTGAGGGGCAGGCCCCACGCTTGGTTAGATCTGACTCTCCACTAGCTGCGAGGTGCCCGGGGAAAGCGCATGTTCACGGGCTAACTGGTCCGGCTTTATATTCACGGCCAGAAATCCCAAAGTGGCACTCAGTGTTGCCTGGCAATCCTGTTACCCTCTCCAAGTAAGTTTGCTTGCCTATTCTTCAAAATGACTATTCACACCTCCCAGTCTTTACTTAAAACTCCTACATCCTTCCCCCTGAAAATACTCACGCACAACAGCCAAGGTCTTTATCGCAGGCTTGAATGTGATTAGAGGCAAGTAGGTAGACGCTCTCTCAGATTTCCATACGGAAGAGATGCTCCTCTGAACTCATCTTCTCTGTCGCCCCTCTTGTTTCCATGGGTGAAGTGTCTGCACCCTTTTCAAAGGCCATCCCTCCTCCTGTGCCTCGGAGGCCATTATCCCTCCTTTCCCAAAGAGCCTGGCCCTGCAGTGCAATCCCTGGATCTATATTTCCAGTTTTAATCACTTCTCAGGGCTCAAGTTGCAAATATCCAGTGGCTAACAGGTACCTCAAGTTTAGCGTGGCTGGAGCAGAACCCTTGCTCCCCAAACACTGCTGTCCTTCCCACTCAAGCACAAACACACACATGTCCACATAAACACATGCATGCAGGCACAGAGAACATCCCAGGCTGCTCCCCCTGATTCTTTCCCACCTCAGAAAATACCACCACTGTTCACCCTATCACAAGCCAAGAATCTTAGAGGTACCCTGCATTCCTCTCTTTGACCCACTGCTTTCTCCCCCTGACAATCAACAAAGGCTATTGGTTCTACTTCCAAAATACGTTGAGAAATGTACGTGCGTATCCCCATATCTCCCCATTCCTGCTAACATCGTCCTCCAAGCCACCACTGTTTCTCATCACAATGTCGGAATCACCTCCTGTTACCTGGCTTCCATTCTTGGTCCCTGAAATCCATTCCCATTGAAGGATCCAAGGAGTTGTTTGTTTGTTTGTTTATTTGTTTTGGTTAAGGTGTTTATCAGATCATGTCATTCCCCTGCTTAAACCCACCTATGGCCCTTGAAACAAAATTGAAATTCTTTCCCCAGAGATTATAATGCCCTATATGATTCAGCTTTCAGTTTCCTCTCCAACATCACGGTGTCATTCTCCCTGCTCATCCGCTCCTTGAATAGGCCCATCTCTTTCCCACCTCAGGGCCTCAACACCAGCTCTTCTTTCTGTTTGGAATTCCCTTTCCTCCTGATCTGACCACCCAATCAAAAGTAGTCACCCAGTCTCTCATGAGCGCATGAGTCACCCTGTTGTAAATCTCAGCTCTTAATTCATTTATTTATTGCCTATCTCCCCTCACTAGATCATAATATATGTGAGAACAGGGACCCTCGCCTTATTTGCTGCTATGTTCTCAGTGCCTAGAACAGTGCCTGGTACAGAGTAAGAACTCAATAGATAGTTGTTGAAAGAATGCATGAAAAAATGTTACCAAGAAACAAAAATTGCTAATCTTTAGGATTATAAGGGTAATATTTAGGCTTCTCCAGAGAACAGATTATTTTTAAGAATTTGAGCACCTTACTGCATTTGAAAGCAAATGGACACTTACTAAGTACAAATGAGTCTTATCCATATACCACAGCCTCCCTGCAAAGACCTCTATCTGGAAACAATTTGGGAGTCAGAAGTTCTGGTGGCTTATAAACTGGAAAGTTCTTTTTTTTTTTTATTGTTTTGTTTTGCTTTAAAAACCCTCTTTTGATTTGCTAACTCAAGCTGCTGCTCTCAGCCTCCGCCCAAAACAAGGCTTTGCGACATATGTAGTGGCATGACTCCCCCAACTAAGAATGTACGTCCATTCATTCATTCATTCAGGTGATTGTTGGCACCCATATTCTTGGCAGATACCAAGAATACAGAGCCGAGTCTGGTCTCTGTCCTCAAAGAATGTCTGGTCTACTCACCCAACCAACATAAATAAATACATTCCTGAAATAGTAGGTAAATGACCTAAGAAACGTGTGAACAGGGTAAGTGGGAGAAGAGACCCCAGAAAGATCTACCATAGTCAAGGAGGCCTTACGTCCACTGCTTAAACATATCATCTCATTTAACCTTTACCCCAACCCTATGAGACAGGGATTTTTATCCCCAATTTACAAAGAAACTGAGGCCCAAAGAGGTTAAATTCTTGGCTCAGGGTCACACAGGTGTAAGGGTCCAGATCAGAATTCTTATTCAGTTCTTCTGATCCAGCATTTTCCGCTTTGGCAGCTGCCTCCACATTTGTGTCCTGGGAACTTATTATCTCCTCTAGACCTTCCTGGTGGCACCCGCCTGCCAGATAACAGTGACTGTCAGCTGCTGACCTGTGTCTGCCTGGTGGCATTGCAGGGGTAGTTCTTAGTGTCCAACACAGGACATTCCTGCCACTGACCCCGTGATACCCAGATCTCCTCCTCTCTCCACCCTGCTCCACCTGCCTTGGGGGCCTTCCTTCTTCTGTAGCAACTGGCCCAGGGAGCTGTTAAGTGTTTAACAAAAAATCCACTAGGGATTTGGCACTGGGGGGTGGGGATGGGGAGCTACAAAAATGATTGAGATATGATCCCCGCTTTGGAAGAACTAATTGTGTCATGGGGAAGTTGAATATCTAAGCCGTTTTTGACACCATGATGTGCTAAGTGCTAGGAGGAGATATGAACAAGGTCCCATGGGAAGACAGGGGCTGGAGCACAAGAATCAGCCTGGAGGAATCAGGGAAGGCTTTGCAGAGGAAGTGATGGCTACCCCATGTCTTGAAGAATGAACATTTGCAAAACAGAAAAGGCTAAAGGGCAGTCCAGGTACAAGAGGGAAAATGGGGACAAAGGCACAGTGGCTCCACAGGGACTCCATAGGGATGCATCCATGACTTTTCCATGGAGAAGAGATCCGGTGCATTTTGGATGAGTGCATATGTGGATGATGGAGTTGGTGGTGATGGGGGGTGGAGTGGGGAGCTGAGTTGGTTCAAGAACTAGACAGGACTGAACCTGTGGGCTGTGGGTGGAGGCGGCACAGAATTCCGAGACTGGAGAATGCAAAGGAAGGAAATATGGCTAAGGTTGGCTGTCTCTCATGTACAGAAGGCTTTATGATACTGACAGCCACACCAACCCACCGCTCAAAGAGGGTGGCTTGAGTCCGTGCAAGTGCACAGCACAGAAGGAAAGCAAAGGTGAGGCAGACACTTTCCTGTGCCAAGCGAGCTTTCAGGCTGGCTGGAGAGAAGAGATTAGGACACATTCAAAAATCAGTAATATAGTAAAGCAAGTCAATGACAAGTGTCAAGGGAGAGGCTTGGACCATAGGCAGCTAATGTCTGGAGGAGACTAAATGTCCAGAGAAGTTGAACAAATTCTTGGAGGAGACAGTGGAATCTGTTACGAATCACAGAGCTGCACTGGGATGGATTGAGGGGTGAGAAACAGGGGCTCTATGAGTGGTTGAAGAGCAATGGGCTTGTGATGGAAAACTTCCTAGAGGAGGGACAAGTTGCGGTCAGCCTGGTCCGACGCTGAATATGTTAGCAGGCCCACCTGGCCCTGGGCCATTTGGACAAGACCCATCTGAGACTGGCCCCTCTGTCATGTTCACAGCCTTGTGTCTTACCTGCCTTACCCTTTCCGGATTGCTCATTCTTGGTCCCTGGCCAGTCTCATCCTCCCTCCCTCTTATTCCTCAATCCAGCTGCTTCAAGCTACATCTGGGCATTGACCTCAACTCACCTATTTGACTACAATTTGTATACGTCCCTTGGGTATATGAACTTCTGGCCCCTCTGAGTAGCATCTCAGCCCCATCCAACCTCTCTCCAGAACCCCATCTTGCCCAGCCAACCCAGCTCTATGCTGGGTATAAGTCACTGAGGCAGACTCAGTCTGGAATTAATGAGGAGGGGCAGGAGGGGAGTTGTGGAGAGGGTATGAGCCTTTCCCAGAAACTCAGTCATCCTCAGATACACAGAGATGATGAAATGGGACTGTGTCAGGGAAAATCACCTCCCTGCCCTGCAAGCCCCCTAAAAAAGCTGCAGCTTTCCTGGGTCGGAAGGCAGAGTGGAGAGTTACTGCTCAGTAACAGTTTGCAGATGGATTTAGTCAGTCAGTGGAACAATCGTACACATAAATCCATGTACATACATATGAACATCGACAGACACCAAGAACCACACACAAAACACAAGCACACACATAGACTTGCACAAAGATGCCGATGAATTCACGCACGCACACACACACACACACACAAACACACACGCACACACACACAAAACACACACACACACACACACACACACACACACCCCACTCCACCGAAAGTCAGTTTGCAGTTTAGGATTTCACAGGTGGCCCCTTCCTCTTTGCTAACTTCGTCACAGTGAACCCCCTTGGAGGGCCCTTGTCCTGCCGTGCATGGGAGCGGAATGGTTGAGGCTCTCAGAAGGATTTAAGGACATCTTCCGCTAATGTCACATGCCACTTGATGGTGGCATGAATTGATCTCTGTTTATTCACAGCATATTTTCTCTTGCTAAGCAACATTAAGTTTGAATCAAAATATGTGACTGCTATATAATTATCCTTGGTGCTGCTTCCCTTGGGTTGCATTTTTCTTGCTACTTGTTTGTTCAGGAGTGGGTAGGGGCATTCATCTCAAGAAATGTCAGTCTGAGGCAGGCCTTTACCCAGCACCTTGGCAAAAGGGGCATCAGGCGTCAGGGCAAATCCCAACGGAACCCCCCCACCCCCACCCCGGGCCCACTCCAGTTTACCCAAGGACCACTACGCATCTCTCTTTAGAGGCTCTGTGGCTGTGTAGCCCCAACCCAATTCTGAAGGGTGCAGTGCAGTGAGATAGCTAGGCATTACCAAACATTTTCTTGGTCAGACCCCAACCCTTCTGAGCCCCGGCTTCTTTCTAAGTGAAAGGAAGATCATTAAACTAGAGTAAAGATAATCATTTCCATGTTATGCCTTTAAACCTGTACTAATTATTAACAGTATCTCTGCATCAACCAGTTATTGCCGTAATAATGCTGCTTAACAAACCACCCCAAAATTCAGTGACTTAAAACAATAATGCATTCTGTTTGTTCACGAGTCTGTGGATACGCTGGGGCTGGCCGATCCTGAGTGGGCTCTGCGGGGCTTGGCTGCACACTGTGAGCTGGGTCTGGGTCTGCTTCGCATGTCCGTCATTCTCCATGGATCAGCAGGCTAGCCAGGCCGTGTTCTTCGCACTGAGATGAGAGCGTAAGGAGAGAGCAAGCCCACATCATGCCCCTAATATCCCATCGCCCAAGGTAAGCGACATGGCTAAGGTCAGCATCAATGACGTGCAGAAACCCACGCTGCCCACGGGAGGGTGAGTTGAAAGATGGGGTAAATTTTTGCTGAACGATAGTCTAAACTAGGCATCGGAAACTATTTCTGTCAAAAGCCAGATAGTAAATATTTTAGGCTTTGCAGGCCATGTGGTCTGTGTCGCGGCCACCCAGCTCTGCCGTCAGAGTTTAGAACTCTAGCCATGGATAACAGTAAGCAAGCGGGCGTGGCTTTGCGCCCATAAAACTTAATTACCAAAACAGGCACGGTTTGCCACCCTCTGATTCAAACTACGACAGATTTCTTTCACTCTCCGAAGTGACCTGGGCTGGATGATGAAGTGCATGGTCACCCCAGTTATAAGAGCTTCTCAGTGGGTGGTCCTGGACAGCGCACATCAGAATTACTTGAACTAGGGAGCATGTATGCATCTCAAACATGCAGATTCCAGGGCCCAGCCCTGAATCTTGGGGGTGGGCCTGGGGATCTAGAGGTTTAACCAGCTTTGGCCAGGTGATTTTGATGCCCATGAACGTCGGATTACCACTGGACTGCTTGACATTAATGATCTCCTGAACATCCAAATTTAAAGGAAATCTATCCTGGGTCTGAAATGCTCTTTAGAATCAGGATGTTGGGGGCGCCTGGGTGGCTCAGTCGGTTAAGCGTCTGCCTTCGGCTCAGGTCATGGGCCCAGGGTCCTGGGATCGAGTCCCACTTTGGGCTCTGTGCCCATCAGGGAGTCTGCTACCCCTCTTCCTCTGCCCCTCCCCCTGCTTGTGTGCGCGCTCTCTCTCTCTCTCTCTCTCTCTCTCTCGATGTCAAATAAATACATAAATTCTTAAAAAAAAAAAAAAAAGAAACAGGATGTTGGCTCTTCCTTGTGAACTGCATTTTAAACAGGGCCCCTTCCCTATTCACACAGGAATATCCCGAGGCTGGGACCAGGGTGAGGCACGAAGGGACACGAGATTTACGTAGGCGCTCACTCCTGGGGTCACGCAAGTGCAGGGTGGGTACCTGAGAATGAGTGCCTCCTTAAATCATGCTGGCTGGACCTTCACTTGCTTCACCCTAATAGTCGCCCTGGGTTATCTACACACACACATGTGCACACGTTCATTCACTCACACACACACATACACACACACACACACACGTTCCCCCTCCACACACAGGCCCCCACACACATACTCACTATACGGAACTCGCTTGGTGAGCCAGGAGTCTCACCAAGTCTCACCCCCTCTGAGGTCTAATTTGAGGATCGTGAATGCCTCCCTCCCTGGACTATCGATTTACTTGAAATTCCACTATTAGACATTTATTCTTGCAAATCTTAGAGAAGTTTCTCTCCGACGTCATCTCCCAGAAAACACAAGTACACCTGAGGGAGGTCATGCCTGAAATTTTAGCATTTGTCTAAACAAGCAGAAGCCAACTTGGAAGCCTTACAGGCTGTAGGAAGAAGAAAAGATGTAAGGAAAGAAAAGAAACATCCATTCAATGAGTATTTATTGAGCACTGGCTGTGTGCCAAGCCCTGACCTGGGTGCTAGAAAAAAATAGCGACATCCAACACTTATTTGGAATTCAGAGTTAGTTAAGAACTTTCTCAATGAGGGGAATAGGGCAAGAATAATTATCAGCATCCCTACTTTGCATCTGAGGGGACCAATACTCTGGCAGATTAAAAGACTAGCCCCTGACAATGGTCCTTCCCACCCCCTGGAGGGGGGCGGCTTTTTCCTCTGGCCCATCCACGCCCATGGGCATGGCCCCCTGGTCCCAAGGGGCCCTGAAGACGGTTCTCCAGCCCAGTTTGCAGCCTGACTTAGCAGCATACACCTTCATAAAATACAGCAGAGAGCAAAGGTGAGCTGTTTTTTTTTTTCTTGTTTTCTGAGTTTTAACGCCGCTGACATTTCCGTATTTGTGGCACGTGGTTATGTATTAGGCATTTAAGGTGCATTTATAATATTAACCTTTTTAGAGGGGCCACCTTTAAAGCAGTCACCCTTGCCTGCTTAAAATGCAACTCTGAGTGTTACCTGCAGTTCTAGCAGTTGGAGTTAATGAGTCAGAGCTATGAAATGGGGGGGGGGGGCAGGTGTTGGGAGGGTGGGGGGAGAGATTTTGTTAACAAATGACCTACAGAGAAATATCAGATACCCATCCGAGTGTCACCACTGCCAGATCTGGCTCTGGCTCTTCTTGCTCCAGCTCAAAAGATGTCGAAGAGTTCTCTCTTCCGTTTCCGGGGTGTCAGGAGCTGGGGAGCCATCACAGCCCTGGGTGTGCACAAGGTCAAAAAGAGGAGGCAGCCCCAGAGAGACGGCTATATCCTACCCCACTGAGAAGACACTGGCTGGTATAGCGAAAGGAAAGGGACCCACCTCAAGCGCAAGGCCCTGTGTTGGGCGGGGCCCTTTGCGTGCACCACTCTCTCCAATCCGGATGGAGATGCCAAAGGGGCTTCTTAAAATGTGGGTTGGACCCCCTGAGTGCACAGCAGGGGTCAGCAAACAACAGGTCACAGGCCAAATCCAAATGCACTTGTCTTTGAAAATGAAGCTTTATTGGAACACGACCACGCCCTTTCATCTGCATGTCGCCCACGGCTGCTTTTGCTCCATGGCACAGAGTTGAGTAGACCCTATGATCCGAAAATAAGAAATATTTACAGAAAAAGTTTGCCGACCTCAAACCTGTAGGATTGAAACCGGTCTACCGAACATGAGATCGAAGATTTTGCAGGCCTGGCCTTGCTCACCTTCCCAGCCCCATCTCCGGGTGGGCTCCATCTCCCGCCAGCACCCTGTTCTAACCCAGTGCTTCTCAGCCCTCTTCCCTATGGAGGCTCTCTTTTTTCATTCTAAAATAATATCTCTATTGTGGTGGAAAAAACAGATAACATAAAATGTACCATTTAAAGAGTATTAAATATAGTATTAAATATATTCACAGTGTTGTGTACCCAATCTCCAGAATTTTTAGTTTTGCTGAGCTGAAACTCTGTCCCCATCGAACACCAACTCCCCATCTCCCTATCCCGCGGCTCCAGGCCACCACCCTTCTACTTCTGTCTCTACACATTTGACTACTCTAGGTTCCATCCCGTAGGTGGAATCGTGCAGTACTTGTCTTTATGCCTAGCAGACTTCACTGAGCATGGCGTCCTCAAGGTTCATCCATGTTGTAACCCACGGAGACTTTTTAGACTTTTTCTCCTCATCTTCCCAGGAAATGTTAATATCACCGATAGACTGCCTATGTGTTTGTGTACCGTGACCCTTTGGAAGGCCACGAACCATTGAAATATCCAAGATCGTTCGCCCTCCTCCCCAAGAATTAATTTTTGCAGTCAGTGCTTATTCCTTCCCCTGAGAATGCATGCCTGCTGGGCCAGCGTCCAAGGTCATGGCTGCACGTGCGTGCCTTGCTCCTTCTTGCCTCTGATTTGCACACAGTGTCTGGAATTATCTTCCCCTGCTTCTTCGGATCCCAAGCTGGATGTCGCCTCCTCTAGGAAGCCAGCCTGGGTTCTCCCACTTACACCCTTCCTCCTGGGCACCCCAGCTTTCCTCTGCTATTTGCTTCTAATTGGAGGCTACCAGCTTTGCTTTCTCCCAGCCTCTCCCAGTAGTCCGGAAGGCCCCTGCGGTAAGAACCGTCTCCACCCTCTTCCCACTTCCAGAGTCAGCGTGTGACCAGGAGCAGTGCAGTTCCCCTAACGGATGCTCATTGAATGCATGACCTCATTACATCCTCACGAGAATGCTGACAGCATTACTAGCCCCGTAAAATGGTGGAGGAAACTGAGGCCCCGAGAAGTAAAGTAAACCCGCCCCAGGTCACATGCCTTGGAGGAAGCATGCATGGCAAGGACTTTGAAGTCAGACCATCTTATGTTAAAAATCTGGACTCTGCTATTAACTGTTGCATGCCTTTGGGCAACAACGCCTCTCAGAGGCTCAGCTCCACACCCGAAAAATGTAGAATCATGGTGCAGCTCAGCGAGCTGGTGTGTTAGTGGCCCAGGCAGGACTCGACAAATGGCCGCCATTGTTAATCTAGTAAGTGGTGGAGTCAGGGTTTGAACCCGGCTCTGCTAGACTGCGCGGTCCGAGCACTTTGGGTTCTGTTGCTGCTCCCTCCCTGGAGTGCCAGTGGGCTCTCGTACAATGGAAACTGAGTCGCTTGTCTCCCATGGCCCCCTCCGGGAGGGCAGGACCCCTCAGGAGCATAAAGCCAGCTCTGGGGAAGGGTTGCTTGAAGAGCCCTAAATTAAAAGGGAGCTGTTCTCAGGAGACGTTTCCATCCAGCCCAGGCCGCCTGACAAATCACTCTTCTCGGCTCTGGGAATATTTCTGTCTCAAGAACCGAGGCCATTTGTCTAGAGCCTTCCCGGCTCCTCTGTGCCATGAGCACACTGACAAATCTGACCGTCTGGTAGCTTTTTGTATCAGTCAACAAGAAGCCCCATTACCACCTGCGTGACAGGTTACAACAACTCGAGTGGGCCTGGCTTTCTAGACTCAGTCTGACTCCAGCCAGATCCCCAAAGGAAGGGGGGTTCCGGGGGGGAGGGACACGGCTCTGACAGAAACGGGAAGCGCTGGTCACTCTCCAGACACAGGCAGCCTTGGCCACTCACTTAACCTTCCTGGGCTTCACTCTGCTGCTCTCCTGCAGAATGGGACTGGTGGTACCCTACAGCCCTGGGAGGAGCACCAAGGGATTTCTGTAAAGCACCTCGCATACAGTAGGTGCTCATGACTTCAGTCCCCCACCAGCCGGGCAACGAGTGAGGCAAAGAAAGCCCTCGCCTCAGGCGCAAAACTTAAGGGGTACCAAAAATCTCAAGATAAAACGGATTTTAAGGCAGTACTTCTTAAAAAATCAAAATTAATGGCGAAAGAGAAACACCTCACATTGAACAGAAGATTCACATTTTAAATAAAGACAGCATTCGCGCTCGTCATTTTTCCTTTTGCTCCGGGCGAGAATGAAGAGGCTCAACCGAAAAAAATGACTGACCTAGAGATGCTGGGGTTACAAAGCTCATTTTTTAAAGCTTTGAAATGATCCTGAAACTGTTCCGAAGGCCAGAGAGCCTGGGGCCAGGGAGGTGTCTGAGGCCCAAGTACAGCCCCCGGCAGGCAGGTGTGTGGCTGTCCCAGGACCATCCCGCTCCTGCTCCCACAGTCTTCCATGGAGTGGCTTGGGGTGGGGGTGCTGGGTGGCAGGGAGAGAGGCACAGGGGAGATTTGACAAGGAGCTCAGCATGGAGATTAGTTCCAGGGTTTTGGACACACAGTGAAATACCAGGAGGGCTCCTGGTCCGCCCTTGGAGGACACACTGCTGGCTGGGCCCTCATCACTTCGGGGGAGCTGCCCGTGGAAATCCCAGGCTCGGACAGCCCTGATCCAGGAGAAGCCCCTTTACTGTCACCACTGTTCCCTTCTTCCACCGTGGGGGTGCGGCCTGGATCTCTGCCACTGGCTTTGCCCTTTGTTCCTGTCCCTTCCCTCCCTCCCTTCCCAGTCTGCAGGCCTCCTGGTTTCCGGGCCTGGATTCCAGCCCCTGTACCTGGATCCTGCGCCCTGCCTGCCGCACCATGTTGTCAGGCCCCAGAATCGAACGTAACCAGCCCGCCTGGCCATCTTCCCACTGCTGCCCAATCAAGCCCAGATTACGTGTGCGGCATACACAGCTTGTCACAAACTCCCTCCTCCTGCCCCCACTCTGCCCCAGCACATTGGCATCCCAGAACTTTCGTGCCTGGTGCTTTGCTCAGGCCCTTCTCTCTAAACTCTGCCTTTTCTCCCCTCATTGTCCCCCAATACTTCACTCTAATGTCACCTCCATTCAAAGGAGACTCTGACTTGTTCCTTCCCCTTCTGTGAATCTACTATTTCTATGCAGCACTTGTATGTCTGGGATGGGCTGAACTGTGGGCTCCTTGAGCGTAGGGACTTTCTTAGTCATCTTCATGGCCCCAAGTCCTACTGTGACATAGGTGCTTCCCGAGTATTTGATCAATAATTCTGACCTTGGACACCCTCACATTCACGCCAAGCGTGGCTACGGCCTCTCAGCTGGGGGTCCCCCTTTGCGCTTGGACCTGCTTCTGCCGTGTCCTTGGCCAATCGTGGTGACAGCCCCTGAAGAGGATAGGTTGTCCCGGGTGTCAACCAGGCTTATGGGTCAATGAACCCCAGCCTTACAGCTCCTGGGACCAACCCAGCGTGGAGGGGTGGGAAGTGCCTAGATTTTGAAGCCCATCGTCTACGGGTTTGAAACCTGCCTCCCCTGCCTCTGATCCCTGTCGCTTCGGCTGCACTGCCTAGATTAATTAAACCACAGTTTCTTCAGCCCCCAAAACGAGACCCAGCTTTCCCACTTGCTGATTTGTGAGAATTCACGTGAATGGAACGTGTATAAATTACCCGGCATGTAGTACGTTCTCTAGCGATTCTGGCTTTCATTATATTATTTTCGTTTTCCTTTTAGTTAGAACAAGGCATGTCCATCCTTAGGGCTTTATTTTTGACTTTCAGTGAATTGAGTCCACCCCATAGCTGGGCGTTTTGGGTGCCTGACAATTATCATTTTATCTGAACGCTGGTGCTGATATTAGCCTAACTGCCTGCATTTGTACTTTTCCCATTTCTGGGTTCTCACAGTTTAATGTAAAAGGGAGTAATAGATCTGTCTCTTTTGAATCCAGCTGCCAGGCTTGGCTCACATTACACTGTTTTACAGACTTTGAGGAGTAGCAAATAACTGGCAGGTTTGTCAGCCCCAAGTTTCCAAAGCGATGAGTCAATCCTGACTTATTGTTATTATCCCCTAATAGTTTACACTGTATTATTCTGTAATTACTCTGTGAATCACCCTGACAGCTTGCGTGTCTGCCGCCTGCCTGAGTTATTCCTCCATCTTCCGCTGAAAGCACCATTAGTCTTGCACTTGCCTGCAGGCAGACGACCCCCGTCACCTGCCGAATACAGAGGACCCTTTGTCAATCCTTGTCAGGAGAGAATGACACACGAGCCACCGCCGTGGTCTTGGGTTGGGTCACTCATCTGGGGAGAGGGAACAGTTGCCCGCATTCTAAATAACCCCCACAATTAATACAGCCCGTCTCCCCTGGTTGGGTCAGGGCTAAAGGTGCTCCCTTCGTATAAGAATGTAAGAATGCCCTCTTGGGTCAAACTTCCTCTCAACTTGGAAGATTGCACACTGGCTGGGGTGATTACCCATGGGGTCTGTTTGGAACAGGCTGCTTGGCTGTGGTCGTTGGAGGGCGGGTCTATGTCCCTTTTGGCATTAAAGTGCGAGAACCTGGCAATGGAAAATAAAGTTGGGCAGGACAGGGAGCCAGCTCAACAGCCAAGTTTCTACCTTCCAAGGCACACCCGCTGTATCGACAGCCCTTGCAGAGTGGAGCAGAAAAGGTCACACGATGTCAGTGCAGGCACTTTGCTGAATTTGGACCTCAAAGGGGCCCCTCTCCACTGTAGTGACTTTCTTCACCTTCTCCGGGCCTCAGTTTCATTGTCTACGAAATGGGCACATTAATTCCTCTCTCCCAAGTTGTCTCAGCTAACGCTGCCTCCTCTACGCTTATTTTGCAATATACAAAGGTTATGAGGCCCCCCTTTTGGAACGTGTAGACTCTAGAAGGCCCTGGGGTTTCAAACCCAGTGCCCTAAGACAAGGATTCTGCGGCCCAGGGGCTTGGAAAATAGTTGCGCTTCTCAGACACTTAATTTTAGACATAGAACCACTGAGCACCTCCTTGTCCAGCCTCTTCCTGGGGGCCCTGAATACGTCCATTTTGCAGCTCCAGGCTGAAGAAAGAGTTTGTTGTGTCAACACGACTGAAGAGGGGTCTTCCTCACAAACTGGCTTTTTGTTTGAGGGGCAGCCCCAATCCAAGGCTGGGGGTGGGGGAAGACTTTGCAAATTGTCAGAAATGATGCATCAGTGTGCAAAATGCAAATCTGCCTGGCAGGAGAGGAGCCTTCATACCCACAATCCCCGTTTCTCCCCTCCCCCTCCCTCAGGACCCTATGGGCATAGCCAAGCGATTTCCCAACATGCAGAAAACTTTCTAATTGCTTTTTAAAGTTTTTTTTCCCCCTTAACACTGTTTACTGATTACAACAGAGCCTATTTTATTATGAAAGGAATACGTATTCACTGTATTGCAAAAAATACAGATAAGTGGAAGAAAGGAAGGGGAAAATTGCCCATCATCATACCCCCGAAAGATAACTACTTTAAGCTCCTTGGTGTATTCTCTTTCTGGTATTTTGTGGTGTCGAGATATTTTTACGTACTTATAATTCCGCGTAAACAATTTTGATTCCTGCTCTCTCCCCTTTGTGTTTTACCATAAGAAGTCTCCTTTATGATCACTTTCTGGCATTATTTCAAACGGCTGCGTGATTTCCCACTCTTCAGACTTGGTTCATCCTCTGTAATCACCACACCAGCGCTGAACATTTGGGGGGTGTCCAATTATCTCATAGTGTAAATAAGGCCCCGATAAGCATCTCCAGGCATGAGGCTTTCTTTCCATTTCAGATTATTTCCTTAGGAAATTACTTGGTCAAAGGGAATGGATATTTTTTTATGTCTCCTGATCCATATCATCAAATTACTTCCCAAGACATTTCACTTTTTAGAAACAAACAAAGAAAGGGGTTCAGGAAGGACGACTGGCCTTCTATCATCCTGCCAAAGCGAAGTTCCTGGGATTCTGCCCAAGGCTGGACCCTTCGTAAAGAGTTAGTGGGTGAAATGGTTGCTAAGAGAGTCAGGCTTAAATATTCTCACCACACACACACACACACACACACGCACACATACACGCACACATACACAAATGGCCATTATGGGATGGGATGGAGATATTAGTTAATGCTATGGTGGTGATCACTGGGCATTGGGAGAGCAGAGATTGATTATTGTGGATTGAACAGACCGTGTGTAGGTAATAAGATAGATTGGTACCTAGAAGGCTGTGAAAATTCAATGAGGGACAGTCATTCCTGGGCGTATTGCTCTAATTGCTGTACGATTCTGAGACCTTGGGGGCGGAGATGAGGCCCAGAGAAAATTGTCTAAAGAGGTAGCATCCAATACATTAGCCACTGTCCCCACATTGCAACTATCAAGCACTTGAAAGGTGGCTGGTCCGAAGTGAGCTATGCTGTTGGGATAACATACCAGATTTTTAAGACTTCATAAAGAAAGAAAAGAAAAGAAAAGAAAAGAAAAGAAAAGAAAAGAAAAGAAAAGAAAAGAAAAGAAAAGAAAAAGAATGGAAGTATCTCATTAATTATTTTTACATCAATTACATGTTGGAATAATATTTTTTATATATTGGGTTAGAGAAAATATATTTTGAAAACCAATTTCACTTGTTTCTTTTCACTTCTGTTGGAAACAGAGTTTCCAGAGTTACTGGAAAACGTAAAATTGCATCAGTGTCCCGCATGATATCTCTACGGGACAGCCCTGGGAACGAGAAGCTCTAGTATTAGCCTCTCTGCACCAAGAGGGCTGAGGCAACCCTCATAACACCAAGGGGCTTCTGAAAAGTTGACACCACTTAGTCACTTGGCATCACCAGTTGGTGGAAAAGAATCCTTTGCCAGTAAAGCAGTGATTTTTAGCCTTCAGGGAACATCGGAATCATCTGATGAGCTTTAACCAACACGGATACTCTGTGCTCTGTGTCCCAGAGATCCCAAATCGGTGCGTCTGGGGTAGGGCACAACACCGTAATTTCCAAAAGTCCCCCACATAATCCAAATGTGCAGGCGAGGTTGAGACTAGTGGCAGACGCGTACTGTGGATCCTGGCTCTATCGCCTGCTGGCAGGATGCCTTTGGGCGTCTCCCTGTCCTTTCTAACCCTCACCGCTCATCCAGAGAATAGCCATCACCGTAAGGGCGACCTAAGAACTAAATGATATTATCCACCCTCTCTGGTATACAGAAAATGCGTAATAAAGTTTGTAGCTTTTTTTTTTTTTAGCATGTGGGTTATGAATTACTGCTACTTAGCATAACAAAGGCCTCTCCTTGACTCCTGAGTCAGTACAGACCTTTGCAAGAGTGCAGATCAAAAAAAGTGGCAGAATAAAATGTATGCCTTTCATCTGGATTGTTCTGTTCAGTGCCTTTGGTGTCTCAGAAAGTAATTATTCAGAAGAAACTGAGGCAGCGCCTCGTGGAGTAAACAGAAGTCAACTGAGTGGAGGTTTTCCAAACAAACAGACTGAACATTCTGACTCCCCCTGTGACTTGCTGTGCAGCCTCCAATGAACATCTTAACCTCTCTGAGCCTTAGTTTCCTGTTCTAGATGATATATAGTAGCGATGACTTGAATAGCATTGTCAAAAGGATTAAATGAGTCCGGGAGGCTTGGCTCTGGGTAGGAGCCCTGTGGTCGGGTCAGCTCGCGTGAGCGCATGGGTACAGCGGCCGCGTCTGTAAAATGGAGCTAAGAGGACAGAGCCTCTGGAACGTCAGGAGGACTTATTGCGACAGTGTCTGCGTCCGGGCTCTGGCTCAATGAGCGCAGCCTTTATTCCCGTGATCCCGGCTCATCCCTGACTCTGCGGGGTGCTAGTCCCAATGCCAGAGCCAGATGTCCAGTCTCTGGAGAAGTTCAGAGTGAGTCGGGGAAAGTGAGAAGACAGGAGGTATCTCGTTCCAGACACCGCTCCCAGGGGACTCCCCAAGAGCGTGGAGTGAGGAGCCTGGGGCAAACCTAGGTGCTTCAGCCCCAGGAGATAGAGCTCCGTCCCTCACAATGGGCAGTGCTGACTTCAGTAGCAGGGGGCATGGCTCACAGCCCCCCGGGGGCCCTTATCGATCACGTGGTCCCACAACCACTCCCCTTTTACAGATCAAAGAGAGGGAGTAACTGATCTCAGGCCACAAAGCAACCCTAGTGTGGAGCACGTTGAGGACCCCACCCCTCCCCCACTGGGACAGGTAGCATCTCTAAGAACACACCTGCATGCCTAAATCCTAGAGGGTAGGAGGATAGGACCTTCCCTCCTTGCCCCACATCTGTTCCTCCTTCTCTCTCCTGAAGGCAACTCCTTTCTGTGAGGAGGGGACAGGTACCGTCGTCTGCATAGGGTGGCTCTGCTCTGGCCCACAGACTTACCCCCCTCCCCACCCCCCCCCCACCCCCGATCCTCACGCACCTACAAGGCCATTTGAAGGTGAAAACACCGGAGCTGAATGAGGCTAAATGGCTTGTCCAAAGTCGAGGGACAACTGTTAAGGACAGAACCAAGGCCTGGACTCCAATGTTCATGTTCCAGGTTTGTATGTAAAAAGAAAAGACTTTTTAGAGAGACCACACAGTGCCGACTGGGCCATCATCGGCTACCATGTGGGGGACTTGTACTGGCGATCAAGATACCACCCCGCTGTAGGATAAGCTTCTTGACCTTGGCCACACTCCTTCTGAAATTGGGGCCTTGATGTTCTCATTCATAGAACGGGAGGATTTCCCAGATGACTTCCAAGATTCCTTCCCGACCTGAGGAGCTGGGTGATCTCGGTCTGGGTCCTCTGCCCATTGGCTCAGGCCTCCCTTTTCCACTGTCGCCTGATATTCCCATTAACTCAGCAGCCTTACAGCTAATGAACTTCTCAGCCGAGGAGGAATTAATAGCCTACTCACACTAATGGCCACCGCTTCACAAACACCTACTATCTGCTATACGTAGCCCTGATCCTAAAGTACCCTGCAAAATCAGTCCCAATACCTCCATTTCACAGACGAAGCTGCTATCCTAAGACAGCAAGGGGTTAGCCTGCAGTTACACCATTCGTAAGGGATGGCGGCAGGTTCCACGTTACCCACTCTACCAACTACTGCTTGCCGTCTCTGACCTCATCTCCTAAACATTCCCCCCATTCTTTTCCCCTGGATTCTGAGCTTTTTCCTCCCTCCTCAAGACATTTATTCTTAAATAAGGAAAGCATTTGGCCAGTCAGGCAAGGTTCCACCCCGCTTTCCCAACGACAGCACCCCCAGCTCCAGGAAAGGGGAAAAATAGCAAGGAGAGAAAGGTGTTTGAAAACATTCTCGTTCACATAATTACTATATTTAGCAGGGTATCCCCTGGAGACTAATTTAATGCATAAATACATGTATATATAGCAATCACTAAGTATCACAGGGTTTGCTGAATCTCTATTCAAAAAAAAAAAAAAAACACCCAAAAATTCAGAAACAACAACTGTGCCAAAGACAGGAGCAAGTGGAGACAAGGGTTTTCTTTTTTAGCTCCTTGGCCTGATTCTTCCTGCTGCATGGGAGGGGAGAACAGGGAGCCAAAGAGAGTGAATGAGAGAGAATTCTGAGGGAGAGCAATGTATGAGTTCTCTAAAGGATAGGGCAGGAAGAAAGCGGGGATCATGTGTGCCCACTGAAGAAGGGGTATCTCGATCCTAGCAGCGGGGGCCCCCGGAAGCAGAGGTATCACAGGTGGTGGGGACAGATATCATACTGTGTGCTGCACTGGGTGCTGTGCTGGACGTCATGGCTGCAGCCCACAAGGTCTAGAAAATGCCATCCGCACTTTGAGGATCCGTGGGAGAGATTTCCAGCCTGGAGAATCTGGGGCAGCTTCACAGAGGAGGTGAGACTCGAGTGGGGCCTTGAGAAAGGGGGAAGATAGGTAGAAAGGAGAGAGAGGGATGTTGTAGGGTATGAGGGACAATGTGGCCAGAAGGGTGGTGGAGGGACTGTGAAGGACACCCTCGGAGATGGTGCGTTGAATTCTTTGGTTGGAGACAAGGGTCCCTGTTGAATCACACTGAGGGCAAGTTCGAAAGAGATTGTCAGGAGACTGTAAAGATGCCTCATTTATTGATGAAGGAGTGGAGGTGTGTCGTGTAGACAATGGAAAAACACGGGGAAGTACATGCTTCATTGGACAAGCACTTGGGAGAGCAGCTGTTGGGGGAGGTCAGGCAAGAGGAAATGGGATCTGAATCAGAGCGGCGTCCAGGGATGGGGAAGAAATGAACAAGGAGAAAGAAATCGTTGAGGAAGAATGATCAAAACTCAGCAACTGGCTGTCTGTGGTGGAGGGCGCAGGACAGAGAGAACGGGAACCACGCTCCAAGTCCTTATGGGAGGTTGATAGAGACTCCCTTGGGGAAAAGCTGGTCAGCAGATCTCCGGGTTGTCCCCAGCTGGGGGAGCCACTGCCTTTTCTCAAGGGAAAGGGGGTGCTTGGGCCAAGAAGTGTGCACTCAGCTGCAGCCTCCTATCTGATGAGCACTGAGCGTGCACTTTGCACGAGGTGCCGCGCTAAGCGTGTTACACACATCTGCTCCATGAACACTCGCCACGAGTCTGTGAGACATGCTATTTTCTTGATTTCACAGGTGAAGAAGTTGAGGTGCAGGGAGGGTCAATAAAATTGCCCAATATTAGTCCGCCGAGCAATTGATCTGACTCCAGTGTTTGTGAACTTAGCCGTGAGGGATGATGGTAGGAAAAGCGTGGTCTGGGAGTCAGAGAGACCAGAGTTCCAATCCTGGTCACACCAGTTACAGCTCTAAGACATTGGTCAAGTTAATGCCCTCAATTTCCTTGCCCATCAAATTGGTCTAATGATACGTGCTTCGTCTACCACAGAGGGCTGTCCCGGGAGAAATAAACAATGGCATGATGTATTTGAAATTGCTCTGTACGTGGTGATGCGTTGCTGGAATGTGATGTATGACAGACACGAGCCCCTGAAATTGGCCACAAAGTACCTGATGCTATGATTTAGAGAGCTTGCTCTGTGACCGTGGCCGAGTTTCTTGACCACTCTGGATCTCCGTTTTCTTATCTACAGAGGGAGCGCCCTTCTGAGGAGTAAGATCAAAACAGAAGTTAGGATTTTCTCTACATTTCTGCCTTTCCCATTTCCCCCATCTCAGCGATCCCCCCCTTGCACATGACGCAGACACAATAAACACCCCCGCTTCCCTGACCCATCCCTGCCGTCATCAGATCTTAGCCGTTCTGTCACCAAAGGACAGCTCTATCCTCTCCACTCGCTGCCGTCACCACCACCACCCTCATCCGGCCCCATCTGCCATATTCTCGGCCTGGGTTGCAGCCATGACCTCCTACTGATCTTGCTCAGATCTTTTTGCCCCTCGCCTATCCACTGCACACCACAAGCCAGAGTAACCCTTTTGTTATTTATTTTAAGATTTTATTTATTTGAGAGACAGAGAGAATGAGTGGGGGGAGGGGCAGAAGGAGAAGCAGCAGACTCCCCACAGAGCAGAGAGGCTGACATGGGGCTGTATCCCAGGACCCCGGGATCATGACCTGACCTGAAGGCAGACGCTTAACCCACTGAGCCACCCAGACCCCCCAACCCTTTAAAGACCACAAATATACGCATATCATTATTTTGCTGAAGACACTTCCATAACCACCCGTTACCCTTAAAGTCAGTTTCTAAATTCTAGCCACAGCTCACAGGGCCCTCCATGGCCTGGGTGCTGGCTTCCTCTGCAGTTGGCTCTTGGGCTGACCTCTGTTCTCGTGCAGCACTCTTCAGCCACTGCCTTGACCTTCTCTTATTCCTCCGAATGCCATTCTCCTTCCTGCCTTACGACCTCTGTACACGCTCTTCCGTCCACCTAGAACATTTTCCCTCATGTTCTCCACCTAGTCACTCCTGTTCAGCCTTCAGGAGCTGGCTTCGCAGTCCTGTCCTTTGCAGAGCCTTCCCTCACTCCCCCACACTCGTCCAGGTCACCTTGTCGCACGCTCTCGGATATCCTTGTTCTCTTTCTCCCCCTATTTGGCACAGCGCCATTGATTTAATCATACGTGTGAACATCTGTTTAACAGCTATTTTCCCCACTGGACTATGAGTTCCATGGAGTCAGGGTCTAGCTTTGTCTGTCTGTTTGCTGTGGCATCTCAGTGCCCGGGCCTGGAGGTACTCAGCAGATAGTTGGTACTCAGCAGAGAGCTGCCCAGTGCTGGGAAAGATGTCAGATGGAAACACGAAGCACAAAGGCTGAAATGAAGTCTACATCCAGCCCATTGTTCTCTCTCCTTTCCCTCTGTGGCTCTGGGCCAAGATGGGATCCCAGGTTGTCAGGGACAAGGGTAGGTTATGTCACATCTCTTTCCAAGGTGGTTTTCTTGTGACGTTCCTGGAATCTCGAGTGAGGAGGACAGCAGGCATGCCAGGAGCCTGGGAGAATGACAGCATGAGCTTCGCATGCCTCTCCCCTGGCTTTCGTCTCTAGGCTATGGAGAGAAGCAGCCCATGTGCTTTTGAGAATACTTCTGGATCCCAGGGCTTCTATCTTCATGGAAGGAAGAGACCACAAGGATGGGCTCAGGGGCTTGGCCAGATGTCAGGGCATCGACGATGTAAACTGCTAAAATGAGAGCCTCCTAGGGATGCACCAGGCGCACAGCTTGTTATCCTGACTCCGCACCTCTCCAGAAGGGTCAGGCCTCCCGGCCCCTCGCACCAGAATACAATGACCCCTTGAATTTGTCTGGCTCGTCACTTTCCTCATCCTGCTAGAGCCCAGCAGGCAAGCAGTTAATGGGGTTAGGCGTGACTCAGCAAGAACTGTCCCAGATTGTTACCCCATTGTCTTGATGTGTAAATGGAGGGACAGAGAGCCAAGCCACCCACTGATAACAGAGACTTAACCACGTGGAAGAAAAAACACCAAAAAAAAAAAAAAAAAAACCCTTACTCTGCTCACAGGCCCCTTCCTGGAGTAGTATCTGCTGCAGAAGCTAAATGCATGAAAAGAGGTCTCCCTGGAGGGAAAGCGAAGTGCTTGATTTAATAGCACAAGGACACCAAGCCTCCTAGGAGTACCCACTCTTCTGAGAGAAGAGCAACCCGGGAGGACCCAAGTCACCGTGGGCGTTTGCTGAACTCCACGTTGGCACAGCCTCTACGGTCCGCCTCTGACCTGCCGCGTCTCCCTGGATTACAGATGGCTTGCGACTCTCTACGGGAGCGCGGTGCACGCACAAGGCGGGGCACGCTCCTGAGCGTACAGCCTGCTGAGTTCTCGTGGCGTGAGCACCTCCGCGGGACCGACGCCCAAGTCCAGAATCAGAGCATCGTCCGCACCAGCGAAGCACCCACCCCCATGCTTGTTTCCCGTTACTACACCCCTCCACAAGTATCGCCACTGTCCTGACGCCTAACAGCATAGATTAGTTTGTTCTAATACTTGTTTATCACAATAGGGTCATATGGCACGTACACTTTCGTATGAAACTTGTCCATATCGTTGCGATAGTTGCGGGCCATTCATTCTGGCTGTGGCGTGGCGCTCCGCTGTATTGATTAGAACACAATTTATGTATCCATTCTATACTCTTGGTCATTGTGGCATTTCCCAGGCTGTGGCTTTTAGGAAGAGCGCTGCTGTGAATCACCTTATGCCTCTCTGTTGGGTGTATACACCTGGGAGTAAAACGACTATGTCATAGGGTAGCCATATGTTAAGCTTTAGCCAATACTGCCAGTTTTCCAGAAACAGTTGTACCAATTTACACTCCTACCGGCAGCATGTGAGAGTTCCGTTATTTTTTGTTATTCTTTTCTTTTTTAAATTATTCTCTAGTTATTTGTGGGTATATCCAGAAAGAGATCGTTACCGTTTCAAATACTCTAGTCCTTTATTCTTGTGAATCATTAAACCACCCTCTAAATTATAATAGGGGATGATTCTGACTCCTAAAATTGCACTGCACAAACAGAATTTGATCCCCTCACTAACTCTTGCTCATCCTTCGTGAAGCTGGTCAAGTACCACCCCCTCTAATAGGAGCCTGGGCTGGGCGAGGCACCCCTCCTTTTTTCGCTTCCGTCCCACCAGATGGCTCTCCTCGTCCTTCTTACTCATTTTGTAGGCACCTGTCTTTGCCCATCAGTCGATCAGACAGTGGCATTCTTGAGGGGAGGTACTGTGTCTTAATTGTCTCTACCTTCAGTACTTAACCCTGTATAGAGCACAAGATAGCCTTTCAGAAAATGTGGAATGAATGACTGAATCTTTCTACTAGTTGGTAAGATTATTGAGGGCAGAGGTCAAGACTTCTACCTCTCTTGTATTACCCCAGTGGATTAATTAGGCACACAGTAGGCACTTAATAGAGGCTTGCTGCAATGAATTGGCATGAATTGCAAACCAACAGCTCCATTTGCTCAAGGGAAAGACCCTTGAGAACCACAAGAGCAGGGCTGGGCAGACAAGACTCTCTGGCTGGATTTTGGTAACATTTGGATCTTACTTCCTGCTGGCTTTTCTCCTATCATTCAAGAGGGAGAGTGAGGTGATTCAGACTCACATCTCACCCACGCACAGAGCTGACTTTGCCCCACTTTCAGCCTGGCTCGGGCTCTGATCTCCCAAGATCTGAAGTTCGGCAGCCAGAGTTCCAGTGATGGAAATAAAGACCAACCCACCTCCTCCACCCCCAAACCCTCGGGAGCAGATTCACAAGAGAGGGCTCTTGCTGTTGGCTCATACTCGGCCTGTCCCTCCTCTGTCACATGTCATTCTCTAGAGCTAGAAAGCAGAGCATGGATCCATGGTGGTCCTTCCTGGGCTCCAGAGAGCTAACAGGGAAGCCATGACATCTTGGGCAGACTGCGACCCAATGCTGACACCACTATTCCTGCTATTACCTGACTGCCAACGCTGTGAGACATCTGGTCCAAACCATGGTGCCCACGATCTGCTGAGGACTTGGAGAACAGCACATTTTCAATGCTCTAGTTAAGCTGGCATCAAGCTTCTCATCAAGGGGGCTGTAAGCTCAGTGAAAAGGAAATGTGTAATGAAAGTTCAGTAGATACCTTGTCCCCGTGTAAGAGGGGATTATTTCTACCAAAAATTTGATAGAAAGTAATTATGACCTGCTTTCCTCGAAGACGGAGAAATGGCCATTTCTGAGCCTTACCTCCAGCCAGAAGCAAAACAATTTCTGTTAGGAAGACACACAATAGTAATAACAAACATAATCCATAATCTTTTTTTATGCTCAAAGGAATGCTATAGGAAGATGCATTTTAATGCAACAAAAATAATAAATATTTTAAATGGTGGCCCAGGAGTCATTAGCAGGGCTTTGTATTTTCACAGAGGCTTATTTTCACGTTTTAATTCTGTGTATCTTTAAATAAGTCAACTCCCTTTCGGGGCCTTGGGTTCTGCGTTTATGAATGGCCCCCTCCACATCTGATAGGTTGAGAATGTACAAGACTAAGGTTTCGTAGCTCCTTAACAGGAACTAACCGTAATAAAATAACCACTCTTCATTAAATATAAAGTATTACACTTAGACCCAAAGAAACAAGGGCACATGTATTCATTCAACCAATATTTATGTATGCCTACTATGTGCTCGGTGCTGGGACACAGAAGTCCACACCCCGACCCTGCTTATACTGAGCTCAAGGTACAGTAAGGATGACAGGTGCTAACAAAACAGATACAAGAGTGCACTGGGTACAGAGTGCCACACACTCTCTTGGGGGAGACAGGAAAAGATTTTCAGAGGAGGGAACCTTGAGTAGTCATGGAGGAGAAGTAGGCATTGCCAGGAAGAGAAAAGAGAAAGAAAATGGACGTTTGTAGCTCAACAGAGAACAGACGTATCATGACTTCAGGGTCCCGCATGGGGAAAGCAAATTACTTGTGGAATCCAGCCAAATCTAAAGCCAGAATGAGCCAACGAGGCGATGTGCTTGCAGCAAGAAAACCTTCGAGCGGGCTCCTGTCCATCTCCGCTGCACGCTGCCCAGACCGTCTCACCAGCTCCCGGACTTCGCGCCATTCCATCACCTTCCCTAGATCTCAGGTTCTCATCAGTAAGGGGAGAGGCTGGCCTGAGGTGGCCTGGAAGCCCTAACTACCCGCCTTGTCTGTAGGCCCGCAATGACAACGCACCAAGGGCTGTCCCGAGAAAAAAAAGGAGAGCTTTTAAAGCTTGAAAGACTTGGCAACTCTCTACCCACCGACGGAAATAATGAATGCCTCAACAAAAACAATTTTACAGAAAAATACAGCCGCAGAGCAACTCCTTTGAAAGAAGCATGACTCAAAATTTACGAGAGAACTTTATAGATGACCCGTTTTAGACGGTAGGAAGTGTCTGTTTGGAAGATGTCCGACGTCCCTGCTGGGAGGCTCCCTCGCTTGATGTCCAGGCCGCCCCCGCACAGGCCCCCGAGGAGCCTCGGCACTGGCTTACCTTCCTCGCCATGGTCAGAGAGACCCTCACTAGAGCAGAGAAGGGAAACCAAACCAAGTTCAGTCTTGGAAAGGCATCCTGCTGTCTTTATTTACTCCAGTAATTAAAGCAATGAGAAAGAAAACCAGAAGCAGAAGTCGAGGAAGCTCGTCCCCTAGAGAAGTCTGGCTTTGCAACTGTGAAATGTAGACCAGATGCAGCAGGGCAGTAGGGAGGGGGACCCGCTCCTTTTGTCAACTCCTGGGAGTGGAGGAAAGCCGAGTGCACACTAGGACCTTATTATGGTACCAAGTCCCCCTCACGGCTCTGCAACAGGTGAAATCAGTTCCGGGCTAAAGCAGACTGTGTGAAAGCAGACAGCTGGAACCCAAACTCATATAGGAAAAGAGGGTTTTGATCTCTTCCTGAGAATGGGCATTTTTAAGGAAGGCTGGAAAGCCAAAAAATCCAAAGAGCCTGTCTGGAAATGGGAAGGAAGGGGAGGGGCATGCCCCTCCAAGGGAAAGAGGAAGGCAACAAGAGGAGGCTAAACTCGAAAGTCACCTACCCTACAGTGTTGCAGAGGTCCACTCTGACCCAAGGCCCCTCCTGGGTTAGCCAGCTTCAGCCCCAACAGTATTTGATCTCTGATGAATGCAAGACTCTGAACACATGCAACCCAGTGCCTTTGCTTGTGCTGGAGGTTTTACCCCCCCTCCCCGAAGCATCTCAATCTCTTCTCCCTCCCCCACCTGCAAGTTCTTGTATGGGAGGGTGTGTGTGTGTGTGCGTGCGCACACACACACACACACACACACACACTCCTGCATCCAAATCAGTTTCATAAAAATCAAAAGCCTAGCCAAAATGCCACCTCCTCCATGAAACCCTTTTGGCTCTCCCTTGCTCAGAGAGTCCATTGGCCTTCTACTATAGAGGTTCATGTCTTACAGCCATTTGTGAATGTGCTTTATCTCCCCACCAGCTTGTAAACTCCCCGCAGGCAAGAGCCCTATCTTGTTTATCTCTATTCCTCACACTGCCCACAGCACTACCTGGCCCAAAGGGGGTCCTTATAAATATCTGTTGAATTAATTATTCTCCTTAGCCAAAAGTCTTTGGGTGGAAAGGAGCTGGGGGGGTGGTTCTTATTGGGCCTTGGACAAAGCTCTGAAAATACAAAATGAAAAACGTAGGCCTGCTTTCACGGAGTTCAAGGACATAAAGGGATATTGACAATGCAGTATGGTCAATGAAGAACGGCAAAGGGGCCAGTCACGCCATCGGGAGCAAGGGCCGCCCAGAAGAGCATTTTAGAGGGGTGACCTTGGAGTTCCACCGTCAGAGCTCATCGGAACCCTTGCTGGCAGCAGGAGGAATGATTTACAACATGCCCCATCCTCTGACCAGGCATGGAGACCACAGCCCTCCAAAGGAACCAGGTCTCTGCCACTGGACGGAGGGCAAAGGCAGAAGAAACTCTGGAGAGCATCCAAACCTCTTGGGGGCTTGATTAATTGCTTTAATTAGCAGCCTGTAACCATTAAGGCAAGTGGCATGGATGGTAATAACGCAAGAAGGGGACCCAAGATTAGGTGTAAACAACTGTAGCGCCGGACCCAGTGGCTGGGCCCTCCTGTCTGAAGCTGGTCCTGGAGCCAGAGAAGAGAAATACGCGGGGCGTGATCAAAGGTGGACCAGTGCTGATTAGCACCGAACGTCTTACCTTGTCAACACCAGCTCCCAGGGCGAATGAAGTGCCTACAAAACGAATGTGCGCCTGGAAAATCTCCAGAGTGGATTTTATTCTTACCCAAATGTTACCCAGTATTTTAATTAACCTGGGCTTATTGTTCTAATTACTTGAGTTTTATACCGTGAATTGCTGTTCGGGACTGGTGACGATCAGTAAACACAATTACCGTGTATATTTCCAGCAAAGCTTTGCCCTTAAAATTTTATTTAAAAAATAATAATTAGCAACATAAATCTTTAATTTCTAGTTCACTGGGGCTAACAGACTGAGTAGGATGGAAGGGAAAGCTTTCTTAGAATATCAAGAGCTGGTCTTAATAGCCTCCCAGCATCCAATACCTTAATGGGTTTACTTCACTTTGAGAAATATCAGGTGCAAAAGTTAGGGATGCAAAACTCTGCCGCAATATATCACTGAGTGAGAAAAAAATAACACATAACAGAATGTAGGTAACAATAGCATTTTTTAATAATAAAAAAAACACTGCGTGAATGTGTGTGTTTGAGTGCATGTGCTTAAAATATATATGGAAGGATATATATATATATACTGCACCAATCTGTTAACGCTGGTTGGTTACCCTTGGAGAGCAGGACTGGAGGGACTAGGGAGGTAGGAGGGATTCTTTGTTTTTATTTTATACGCTTCAGTGTTGAAGTCGGAATTTTATAATAGAAGTATTACCTTTACAATTAACATATCTTGTAAAATCTGAAAATCATCACTCCTCGAATAAGCCAAGGGCACAGCGGCACGAAGAGCCAGGCGCAGGGAGCCCATGGATGCAGGGCGGCTGCAGCTATGCGAGCCTATGGTCCTAGAGCACCCTCTTTGGTTGTCACAGCAGCATCTTGTAGAACCTGGATCTCTCTTCCTGCCTCCCTGACTTCTGCTTCTGGATCCTGCTCCAACATCTTGCAAACCCTTCTTAGCTTCTCCATCCCTTTTGTCAGGACACATGCTGGCTCCCTGATCCCTAGCCCGTCTCCGTCTTCGCCCTTGGACTCCATCTTGGTGTTTACCTTGATCTTCCAACGTGAGCCTTTTCTAACCACCTGTGCCTCCGCCCAGTCATCATCCAGCAGGCCATGCCCTCACCACTTCCCCCCCACCCAGAGGTCCTCCCTGTGGGCTCCTGACTCAGTCTAGTGTTTAATGATACATATTTTTGATTGAACATGACCCTGAAACACAAGCTAATTACTTATTTCTAGGGTTCAGCTTAAGAAAACTAACCTTGCCAATGCAGAAGAGAAACTGAGGAGGTCAGACTTGAGAAATACTGCTTCTAATGGGGTACATCCCCGAGAGATTCCTAAGGATGGTTTTTATTTGCCTGATCTTTACCTTATGCCCCATGTGGGAATCTAACCCCCACCTAAGATGTAATTCCTGAGACCTACGTTTCATGAGATGCACCTGAAATGGAAAGAGGTTTAAATGTCACTCTCCCCCCTTGTTCGAAGGGTAGTTGATACTGTGTGCAGAGGTCCTGCCTTATTCACTCACCCAGAATGTATTGATTCATTCTTAGAAAGCATTCATTCCCCCACTATGGGCAGGTGGTATGCATTTAAGCTGCTGGGGTGAAGTAGAAAGCGTCCCTGCTAGGGGCACCTGGGTCCCTCAGTTGGTTAAACATCCGCCTTCGGCTCAGGTCATGATCCCAGGGTCCTGAGATAGAGCCCCGCATCGGGCTCCTTGCTCGAGGGGAACCTGCTTCTCGCTGTCCTCCCAGCTCAGTGCTCTCTCTCTCTCTCTAATAAATAAATAAAATCTTCCAAAAAAGAAAGGATCCCTGCTTTCAAAGAGCTCAGAGTCCACCACGTGAACCAATGTTGGGGTTCCAGCTACAGGGGTGAAGTCAGACATGGGTACCAGGTACCGTGGGGGCACCAGCTAGCCCTGGACACTAACAAGCTTCCAGACAGCACTAAAGGAAATGCTGCCATGACGGGCACCATCTGTGGTCAAAGAGCCCATCGTCCAGTGAGAGAGAGAGAAAATCCTGCAAGAGAATGTGAAAGCATCGCCAGGGTGTCCAGAGACAGAGAGACTGGCTGTTGGGGTAGCCGTAGATGGCCTGACGGAAAGGGCCAATCGAATACTCTTGAAGAATGGAAGACTGTGTGCCAAACTGAACAGGAGCGGGAGGCGACGGATGCTCCAGGCAGAGGGAGGAGCTGGTGCAAAGGCATTCTGTATCCCGGGACCGGTCAACAGTTGAAGATGCCTGGAGCTTGGAGTGTGTGCTGGAGGTTGGTGACTGGGGATAGCGGGCCCCAGGGTGAAGGGCCCTGGAGGCCCGGCCAAGGAATCTGCACTGTATTTTGCAGATAGCTGAGGGACTCCTGAGAATATCAAGCAGGGGAGAGGCGGTTCGAGTAACTATTTTAGAGCCACCTTTCTGGTGCCGATGGAGAAGATTAGAAAGTCTGACGTAGTAAAGCCTGAGAGTGAATTACCTCATTAGCTTAGATTCTCCCAGAAAAAACCCACATCAGGTTACATTCTCGGAGAGGGAAGGGAAAGAAAACCGATCCAACTGATGAAGCCCTTCCGCTGTGCCAAGCTGGGTGTCGGACACCTGTCCGCTCTCCCAGAGCACAGAACGACACCACAGGAGGGGAGGGCACATTTTGCAGAGGAGGCAAAGATCAGGTGATTCACAAGCTCACACACATAGAAAGGGAGTCGGGAGTCGAACCCAAGTCAAAGCCAGCACTCTGCCACGGTTTGTTCCCGGCCTTGGCTCCCTTGTTCAAGGGTCAGGATGATAAGGGTGGTGGAACACACTGTAGGGGTCATTGTGGAGACGGCGTTCCTTATGTTGCTCGGTGCATCAAGGCTTAAGTGCACGGTCATCAATGCCTCAGGGATTTGTGATGAATTCCTTTGGAAATGTAATGCCAAGGAAAGATTTTCTTTCTTAGGATCATGTGTTTTCTCAGAAGATGAGAATCATTGAATCCGTCCTCTTGGCTTGTTATCAGGAAGCTCCAAACTCGGCCTGAAACTCAGTGGCTATCTCAGCCAAAGTAATTAGAATATATGCTTTCCCGACCTTTTATATACTTTGTTGGAATTTTCTATTTTATTGTATCCGTATACGTTGTTTTAAGATATCTCAAAGCTTCTTGGAATACAAAAGGAGACTATATAAGGACAATACAAAATGTGCCCTATACCTGATCTGACTTTTCTTTTGGCCTTTACTCTAAACAAATTTCAGAATAATTTCTATAATGGGCAAGGCCCATGATGCCTCCTTCCCCGGGTTTCATTTCTTTTTTTTTTTTTTTTTTAAGATTTTATTTATTTATTCGACAGAGAGAGAGACAGCCAGCGAGAGAGGGAACACAAGCAGGGGGAGTGGGAGAGGAAGAAGCAGGCTCCCAGCAGAGGAGCCTGATGTGGGGCTCGATCCCATAACGCCGGGATCACGCCCTGAGCCGAAGGCAGACGCTTAACCGCTGTGCCACCCAGGCGCCCCCCCGGGTTCCATTTCTGATGCGTGCTCAGCAACATTGCTCTCCATCATGACATTCTGCAAGTTTCTGGTGTATACTCTATGTGTTTGTTTAATCATTCACTTAGTATCCGCTAGGTATAGGCACTGTGTGGTTACATACTCTGTCACATTTAATCTCTCTAACATTCAAGGTAGTTGCTATTACCCCCATTGTACAGATGGGGAAACCGAGGCACAGAGCACTTAAATGACTAGCCCAGGGTCACACAGATAGTAAGGAATGGAAATGAGATTTAAACTGAGGTCTCTCTGATACCAAAGCCTGTTTACTTTTCCCTCTGCTGTAGGAGTTCTGATTTCCTTAATCCTTGAGTGATCACGCAAGATTGTATGTCTCCTGCAACCTCCCCGTCTCCCTATCTGGTGAGCTCCCCCAATTAATAAAAAGAAGAAAAGGAAGAAAGATCTGGTCCAGGCTGTATAGACAGGACTAAACATCCAGACTGGCTATTTTCCTGACCTAAAGTAAGTGCTTTCAAAGCATAAAAATAGAATCTCTCTTTTCCATTTATCTTTGTCCTTAAGAATCACAGAGTGGAGACTATGTCAGACCCCCTGACTTGTCTATTTTGTAAAAAAAAAAAAAAAAAATTTTTTTAAATCTTTTCCACCAAGCTCCTCTGCTTTTTATGAGGCCCAGTAATGAAAACTCAGTGTGCAAATCCTAACATCAAATCCGTGTTACATAATAAAACCCCGCCTCCCAGCCCTCTCCAGAAGGGCAGATTTCAGTGAGAATATTTCAGAGCTGAAGTAGTAGAAATTCCTCTGTATGCTGATGGCGATTTTACTGTCTCCCTGTCCACCTGGGGGCAGAACTGTAGACTCTTATCTGGAATCCACATCTCAAAAAGTCCAAGTTCCTGGAAATAGATCTGCTCAGCCAAGAAGGACTATGTCCTTGGGAAAGCCCGGCCCACATGGATAACACTGTCAGAGAGTCACCCCCCTCCCCATGGTTTGGGATGCAAGGAAAGAGAAAGGAAAAAGAAAGAAATTAATACTCTCGTGTCCAAAACGGTGCTGCATGCTTACCATGCTAACTGCATTAATCCTCACCAGAGCCTTTCAACAAGGTTTCAGTGAGGAAACTGCGGGGTAACATGGCCCAACATCATGACAACTGGCAAACACTGGGGCCACAAAGCCGAGCCAGCATCTAGCTTCAGAACCCATTACTTTTCCTCCTCATGACCTTGCGACCCGCATCTAACCGCAGATGAAGCAAACCCTGAATAATCCACAAAGCAAAACACGTCTTCAATGAGCGAAGTCCCCACAGGAAGGGTTCAGCAACGACAGCTGTCTCCACCTTCTGTTTGCCGAAGTCCTACTAGCAATCCCTCCGCAGAGACTCCCAGGCCAGAGCAATCTCCGCCACCATCCCGTGTGGTGTCTCAGGATGGCTCTCTCCCTCTTAGCTATTCTGACCCACATAGAGGCAAGTCTCTTTCTCCCTGGATTCAGCCAGGAAACAATTGGAATACTTCAAACAGCATACGTAATAGACAAGTACAAGGGAGAAAATACGAGAGCAGAGAATCCATCAGCTTCACAGGGAAGGGATTTCTTAACAATTGTCACATGGAAGCCTTCCCTTCCAGGTATCCACATGTCACAATAACTAGAAGGGTTTTGAGGTCTGGACTCTGTGAAGAAAACACAGGGATTTGTTGAGAATGATGAAGTCTATACTCCCATGACAAAAAAGGTATATATTTACTGACATAATTATTCATAATGAACATCCATACAGCAGATTATGATACCAGATGATACAACAAGCAATAACTCAAAAGAATAAGAATAACTCTTCACCATCATGGTCAAAGAAACATTTTGAGTCCTGTCGGGATCTTTTTACAAGTATATGGGGCTGTTCTTGGGACGCAGTGCCTCGGCTGAGGTTCACTTCAAATCCTTGTCTGCCAATAATGCAAAGTCCCAGATTCTGCCTCTTGTTCTTCACTGATTCTTCCTAATGATCTTTATGAATATATTTACTTGTCTCCGGAATGCTAAGAATGCACAGCCCTTGCTGCTCACTGCCCTCCTTTTTCATAGGGTGGCCAGGAGGTCTTGGTGCAACTGGATTTTGCTGACCTGAGTGTTCTGCATCTGGGTCCTTTCTGATGTCTGCCATGTTAGTCCATGAGTAGGCTCCATGATATTTTCTCTAGAGTGCGCTGGGAAAGGCATCATATACTACATTTGTCAGAAAGGCCATTTCCTACCTTGAAGCCCATGATGAAATGGAATTCCCCCATTAGGTAGAAACTCAGACACGATGAAATTTCCAGTGTAACACCATTATAAGTCCCCCTAACAACACAGTTCAGAACATTGCCATTTAAGATCAGCTATCATTCAAAGCTATTACATGTCAGGCACTGGTTTTTCATCAGTTACAGATACTATTCTCATTTCATTAAATTTTCATAGAAATCTACAATGCCAGTGCTAGTAGATCTACATTAAAGGCGAAAAAACAGCAAGTTGAAGAGATGGTATGGCTCACCCAATGTCACATCTTTAATCCATTACAGAGTTGATATTCAAAACTGGGTCCTCCTCTGCCCCCTCTCTTCTTGACATCAGTCCTGAAGACCACAGTGGGGTTTGAACCTTATTCTGAAGGCCAAGGGGATCCATCCCCCCAAAGGGTCTAGAGAAGACTAGTTAATTTGCTCTGCTCTGGCAACAGCATGGGTAATAGATGCGTATAGCAGAATTCCAGAAAATGGGAGTCAGAGCACGAAGTCAAGTATGACACCTGAGTTTGATATGGGTGGCTGGGCGGATGGTGGAGCCATCTGTTGAGGTGAGAAGCTTAAAGGGAAGATGTTTGGGTGAAAAAAGAAGGTGAGTAGGTCAATGTTAGTCATGTTGAATTTCAGGTATCTGAGGAACACCCACTGGGCATACAAAAGGAATTGCATACACAGGCCTAGAACTCAGAAGCAAGATCTGGCAGAAGCTGTAGGTTTAGAAGTCATTACTTCATCCATGAGTTGAAACTAGAGAAGTATATGGTTCTCCAAAGAAAGCATATGGAATAGGAAGGGGGATGAAGGCAGATAAAGGAAAGCCTTGATATGGGGCTTATGGCAGGGAAGTGTCTCCTTTCTGTGTTCAGTGAAAACCTCCAGCTCTTCTCCTGGTCTCTGGGCTATCTACCACCTCACTCCAACTTGCATTTCATGGTTCTAATAGGGTTGAGCTCCCCAAGCATGGATGAGAAGAAATTCTCCCTCCGTCTCCCAAACTCCTAGATTCTCTGCTTGTAGCAGAGCAAACAGAATACATGATGAATCAGCAGTTTCCTGCCTGTGAGATAAATGTACGCTCAGAGATTGGGCTGCCTTGCAATCCCCCATCCTATTATCACCTCCTTCTTGCAAACACACATACACTCAAACAATTTCTACAAGCAACCAGAATATGAATGGGAAAGATATTATCTAATAGAAACAGCACAGTCTTGGGAGTCAAACAGACCTGGATTCAAGTCTCAGGTTTAATTTGGAACCTCAAGCAAGTTATTTCAGCTCCAAGTGTCAGCTCTTATATCTATGAAATGGGTCCCCCAGAGACCTAGAAACATGGTTGAAAAGATCAGGCATGCTGTAAGGCAACCATCTTGCCCAGCTAAGAGAGTGCTGCCTCCCCAATCTCAGATGGAGCCAGAGTCATGCAGAGGTTCTGGCCTTCATACCACTCCTCCCAAGTCTTTTGAACCCAGAGTGAGTTCTGACAGTTCTGTGTTTCCCATCTGCCTCTCTAACCAGAGGCTGGAAAATCAGGCTCTGTGATTCCCAAGAAAGCTCTAGCTCTTGGACCAGATTAGTAATGCTAAGACAAAAATGCAACCTTCCTTTTTATTCATATATAAAAGGATAAGAAAAGTTTTCCTCCCAGCCCTCAAGCAATCTTGTGTACAAACATCATTGAAATCAGCAGGTGTACGTTCCAAGAGAAGACTGTGTCTCTTGGACTCTTTTGAGTATTTTTCCCCTTCTGGAAAAACATAAAAAGAGAGAACAGCAGAAGATACAAAGTAAGGATCAAACCCACGCACAACCAGTATCCAACTTCTTCAGAGGCATTTTTTACACGGGTTCTAAGCCTGAGGATGAAAGTGCAGGCTGTTCTCTCAGATCAACACAAGTCTCTAACCTCTGTCTTTGTTGATGCACATTCATCAGCTGAATTAAGGAGGCAATGTTAGCACTCAGGATTGCTCTGAAGGAGAGGCTGGGGCATCCGTGGCCTAAGGTTAATGATGAGCTCGGGTGTATGCAAGTCTTAGAGAAACACAAATCCTAGAGATTATCTAGCCCAACTATGTCATCTTAAAGATTAGGGACCTATTCCCAGAGAAGAAGAGTGACTTTCCTAAAGCCACAGGATAAATCAGTGGCAGATTTGGGACACAAACTCAAAGCTTGTGTTCCTGAGTACCACTGCCATTCCAGGTACCACCTGCTTCCCTGGAGCATAAATATCATATCTTACCATGACGGATTGGACATACAAGTGGATATCACAGGAGTTAAGATATGTCATAGGGTTTAAAACATCCAGGCTTCAGAGGACAACCATCAAACAATGGTATTGCAATAATATAAAGTATTAATATTAGAACAATATAATACATTCTAATAGTAATACAATATACTCTAATTAGAATAATATGCCCTAATAAGTGAGTATAATACTGTAGTAATATTATTCTCTTACTCAATTTTGGAAAAACTTTTGATTGATAAAGGCATTATCTTGCTTGACTCCACAGGGTGGGGAGGAGTGATGGTATTCTAGGAACAAAACATCCTCCAGGGATAGGATTCTTCACCAATTCTCTATTTATTGCCTACTGCATGCCAAGCATGTGCTCAACTTTGAAATTACTGTCAAGGATGAAATGTTCCGTAAGATCTCATGGTCTTGTGGGAGAACAGATACAGGAACATACATTGGCACTATGAAGTGATTTGTGTCAACAGAAGTCAATATAATGGTTTGGAGTGTTGTACTCAAAGGTTGGATGTGGAGGATGCACTTCAGTTTGTGTGGTCAGTGGTGTCATCCTTTGGGGTAAGGACTAGAGGAGGGAGGAGAGGATGCACTAAGGGGAACGGAGGAGGAAGGGTGATAGCAGTGGTGGTGAAGGTGGTGGTGGTGGTAGAGGAGGAGAAAGAAGAAGGTGATGATTTCATTTTGGGACAGTCTACATTCAAGCAGCCCAAGAGGCCTCTAAGTTACAGGGATTCTGTCGTGCGAACCAACTCAGGCTGGCTTCTTATGGGATTTCCTCTCTGCCAGTACTCGATCTCACAGCTCCTCTGTTCTACCATTTACATCTTGCATTTCAAAAATGCATTAAAATATCTAATCCACTGATGTCTCTTCTTCGTCTTTGAAAGTATCCTTTTTTTTCTTTTTTTACTATTAATTTGATGGAGTTTATGGAGGTAAAAGATACATGTCTGCAGACAATCCACCATATTTAACCAGGAGTTTCAAAAGTCAATATCTGAACAGAAAGATAAGTAAGAGGGAAGAAAAGGGAAGGAGCAAGATGAGGAAGAAGAAAAGAAGGAGGCAATGGTGGAAAAAGAACTGAGAGAAGTTCTAAGATGTAGCTGTAGAACCAGGAGGCAGTGGCAATGGAAGACAGTCACACCACTTCATTATCACTCATTGCAACGTGGTGAGAATTTGTCAGCCCCAAATCAGTGGGATCCTTTCAACATACAGAGTCAGTGGCTACCACAATGCCAAGCTCCCCCATGGTTCAATCAACTCAGACCGTGTCTGTTTGTTGAAGGACATGGAGTTATCACTGAATGGGTTGACCAGTTCTCTGAAGCTACCTACTCAATCTTGTTTTTTTTTTCCTACTAAAAGGAATGGCTCTTAAATTATGTAGATGATTCATAATGTCTTGGACGTGTAGGTGGCACTGCCTTTCACCAGAAATAGACCAGCTTAACCAAGTTCTTTGGTATCATATAGGTGCAATCTCTCCGTGGAATAAAATTGCTCCTTTTATTTCTTCTATCCTCCTACTTTTCTTTCTTTTTCCATTCATCATTCTTTCATTTGCTAATTCAACAATGCAGAATTATTGGATATCTACAGTATGCCAGCTCCTGGGCAAGGCTCCATAACGAGGGTTTGGTTCATGATCATGAGGCTGGTGGGGCTGGCTACAGGCAATACCAGGAGAGGTGTTAAAATAAGGCAACCCAACAGGAGATTGGATATCACAAAGGAAGGGAATTCCAAGATCCAATCCAAATTTGGCAAGAGAAGATGTAGAAGAAAAAGTAAGGATCATAAAGCAGAAAATCCCATGAGCAGGATGCAACATACCCACTGTCTAGAACCCAGGCCTCGAATGATGGGAACGGCCAGCCTCCTCTTGGAGAAGGGGAGGAGATAGATGAAGTAAAGGAACCGTGCGTGGTTGTTAAGATTTGAGGAAACACCATCTCATTAAAAGGAAACATACATTTAGAGATTTCTTAAATAATAAGTCAAAAGCCACTGAGTCCCTCCTTCCCCAATTAGCTTGATTCTCTATCTCAGCCAAGAAATCCCTCTTATTAAAGCTGAAGTTCGTTTAAGATTTCCTGTCTTTTTGGTCTCTTTAACATTTTAAAGGATGCTTGCATCCTTGTTACCTGTCTGACTTCCACTTCATCACCTTGGCACCTGATTAATTGTTACTATTTTCATTAAGGAGTCTCATGTTGAGTCTTCTTGCTCTGTGTCTCTCACACATATCCCTTAATTATTCTTTTCCATGGGAATATTCCTTGGCAATATTGCTTTCCATTCTGCCATCACCACCGTGCTGAGGTTCTCATCAATTCAAGCAGAGAATATTGCAATTGTCTCCCTGTCTCCTCTGCTTCCCACCTCCAATTCCTTCTCCTACCTGTTGAGAAACTAATTTTCTAAAAGCTTCATATTATTTATATTCCCCCACTCAAATTTCCTGCAAATGAAACAAAAAACAGAATAAAATTCTCCTCATTACCTAAATAATAAAGTACACGTACAGATACATACACACACCCACACCCACCAATGTAGCTTCAAGCTTCCTTTGTGCCTTATCTATGTTTACTCACCTTCATGTATACAGAATCTTCTCTTCTCAGCCTCTGTTCACAGACCTGAGCTACCAAATATATATGAATGAAGCCCTTAAACAAACTTCATTTTCTTAATATTTCTCAGTATTTTCCAGGTATTCTTATTGCCTCTGCCTGGAACTCCATCTCTTTTTCCCTCTCTTTGACACTGTAGTAATGTGGAAAGAAGGAATACTTCAGGGGAGTCCCTGGCTGTGTGACATTGGACAAGTCACTGACTCTTTCTGGGGCACAATTTCCTTTTCTATAAATTAAACCAAGGAAATTGAAACAGTTGATCACTAAAGACCTTCCAGCTCTCACCTGAAGTGAAGTTCACCCTGGAATCTCCCTCAGCTGCCCTTCCCAAGGTGACTCTCCGTGATAAGGGCAGTCATACAATGGCTTGGAGAAGGAGGGTAGCTGGAACCAGTGTACAACATATCTAGAACTGCATTTGTGCTACAAGCATGAGAGCTGAAGCTGACAGATCCATAAATGGCTCTTCTATTTCAGAAGGCAATGATACAAATTAGAATGTCTGCCTTAGTTACCTCTGTCCAACAAAAGTGCTAGCATTGTATGTGGGCACCAGACTTCCCCAGAACTTACATGCCATACCAGAACATGAGTCTACAGGCAGGTTTATGTGCTGGCAGGGCAACCCAAGCATCAGCCTGGAGACAAAAAGAGTAAATGAATGGATAACTCCTAGATATAGAAGATATTCATAGGATGTTTATATTTTCAGAGTATTTCACATACCTCATGGTACTTGACCTTCACAAGAAGCAAATGAGGAAATCAAGTGAGCAACAAATATTATTAAAGTCTACTATGTGCCAGGCCCTGTCGAGGGTGTACGGGATACACTGGTGGACAAGCTAAAGATCTTTTCCTTCATGGAACTGACATCCTAGCAGAGCAGAATCTATTGCACTGAGATGAATCGGAAAATCCTAGAAGAGGAGTTAACAACCATTGCACGATTATGGGATAAGTGCACCGGCAAAAGTTTGATAGTTAACGATAGCAACTACCATTTATTATTCAACAAATATTTACTGAGTGCTTACTACATGCCAAGTTCTGTGTTAAATGCTTTACATATGTTGTTTTATTTAATCGTTATGCTAACCTTGCAAAGCAGATATTATTATCTCCATTTTTCAAATGAGGAAATTAAGACTCAGAGACTTTAAGGAACCTTCCCAATTTCCCCTAGCTGGCTTGCATTGGAGCAGAGTGGAGAAAATGGTTAGTCCTGTTTGCAAGAGCAGGGGAAAGCTGCAGGGAGGGGAATGTTGAGCAGGGTCTCAAAAATGAGTACATGTTCACTAAGCTAAAAAAAAACGTGGGGTGGTAGATGGGCCAGGATGAGAAGGGCTTTATAAGCTAGGCTTTCCCAGAACTTCCTGGAATTTTTTCAAGAACAAAAAAGAAAATATCTATACACCACGCTGGGGCAAGTGGACAAAGCTGCAGTCTGGAGTAGCCTCTGAGACTCCTGCTGCCCCAAGCCTGTCCTATGACCCCCAAATACCTGCACTTCCTATACCCCACTGTGTGACACAACTCACAGGCTGTGAAGGTCTGCAATAAGCAGCAGAGATTCACTGAAGGATTTTCAGCCCAGGAATGACTAAATCAGAATGGCAGGCTGGGGATTGGTTTGGAGAGGGAGGAAATCAGAGGCAAGAGATCCAGTCAAAGCTGTAATGGGAGGGTAAGCTGTAAGCTGTAAACCAGGAAGGCCCAAACCAAGGTAGTGGCAGTGAAAACAGATCACAGACCATGGGCTCGAGAATGATTGAGGAGGGCGGCACCGGCAGCCTCAGGTGATGGATGGAATGTGGTGGGAGTGATGGCTTATTTGAGGATAATTCCAAGATTTCTAGGTTAAAAAGGGACTTAGAATTCATGACTGAAACGTCACTCCCCACGAGTAAAATTCCAGTTTCAAATTTAAAAGGATATATTGTCAATACTTTACAAAGCAGTGCAGACATTTCACATTTCTCTGTATCAATCAATGAGTGAATATGCAAAAGGGAAAAACAAACATAGACACACGCACACACACACACACACACACACACACACGCACGACCCTCCAAAGGGAAGTCTGCATTCAGAAAGCTAGTGCACGCGCTGCATTCGTTGAGATATTCTGATTTCTGACATTCCTCAGTAAGTGGGAATTCTGCTATTCCTAGTCCTGTCCCCTACTCCATGAGACTTCCAAGTCCTACAGAGCAAAACCCTGAAATGTTTCTGATGGAGACATGAACGTTAGAACTGTTTTCTCAAATAGAATTCTATTTCTCCTTTATTGTTTCTTCCTCCAAGCGGGAAAAATGTGGTAAAAACTGGCCTTCTTTAGTTGAAGAAACAGAAAGGAGATAGAAACATTTAAATACCACAAAACTCCCTTTTATAGAACAACTAAACACCCACAACATAGCCCAACTGGCAGCAACGTAATCAATTTGGAATGGTGAGCCACGTGCCAATCCCTGTTTGGCCATCAAGCAAATGAGAACAAGGAAGCTTCTGTTGCCGGTGATAGCTGAAACAATGCGCCAATGAGAGAGTGAAACCTTTGTTAACCATACTCCCTCTCCTAAACACATCAGTCATTTTCCAGAATAGCCAACATTTCCAAGAGCTAAGGACTTATTTTCTCCTTTAAGAACCACTTTTTTTTTAATGGAAAATTTGGCTAAAACTCCCGAAATATATGCCAGCCTTTCCTATATTCTTATACAAATTATACAAAACAAAATGTAATCGTGGTGATGCAAGGCTATCATTTTAAGTTCCAACTATTATTTTGGGCTAAAAGACTCAGGAATATTTGAGATGTGTGGAGTTTGCCCAACATTAAATGGCATCATTTTTTTTTTTTAGTCCTTTTATCTGTTTTTATAGTTGTTTTGTCTGCTCCTTTGTTGTCAGGCTTTGGCTATACATTCAGGCTATTAGTACTCTTGAATCCCAAGCCTCTTTGTTTCCTTTCATAACATATATACTTTTATTCTGCTGAGAGCCTGAGAAACATTACCCAAGCATGTTATCAGGATTGTACGTAAAGTAGGAGTAAGCAGGCTCCGTAAAGGACAAGGGCTCACTCATGCTTCAACCACATGGTAGTATCTTTAGTGCCTAGAAGACTGTGGAGTATAATAGCCAGGGGGTGGGGTTGCCAAGGAGAGATAGGATTTGACTTCAGCTAAACCTGATTTTGACCCCCAATCCACTTGCTGTTTCTCAGCCTTATATTCCCCCTTGGCACAAATAGAAATAATAGTATCTATCTGCTTCACTCAGATTACTGTGGGGATTAACTGAGATAATGCATGCAAAGTTCCCAGGCCTACCACGTGACTAGCCTCAATTAATTAAGGCTATTATTACTATTATGGATTTTGTGACATGCATTGTGACTGCTCAAACTGCTCAAGTGTGTTCTTCCCTATCTCCCTGCACTGCCTCTAACCTAGAAATTGGAGTATTATGGGTGTTAACACCAAGCAGAATTCCAACGATAGTTAAAGATGAAAGCACGGTTGTAGTTGGGGGAAATGCTCAAGCCCTTCACTCAGTTCAGATCCAGCCAGGGTCAAATGCATCAAACCAAGTTGTCCAGCCAAGAGTTTAATCACAAGTCAGGGTAAGGTCATCAAGCAGAGACTGGGAACAGATGATGGAGACACAGCAAGCAGAAAGGACACAAGGGAAGCAACACCGAGGGGGCAATCCTCACCCAAAGACCTCTCCTCTATTGAGGACAGTTTCACTTCTGAGATAGTTTTTATTATGGGATCACTATTTGGTCATAAAACATCTATCATTAAGTCATCACTGGGACTGAAACTAAGGTGGGGGTCCTGGAGGAGCCTGACAATGTAGAGACGGGGGAGGGGGGCCACGAGTCAGAAACCATGAGGACAATGCCAGATTGGGCCGGGCTCAGGGTGATCGCAGCCAGCCCATCAGAGCTGCCTCTGTGGCTCATTCTCACCGCTGAGTGCCAGAGTAGGGAGGTGAGGTTGACCACGAAGTCCAGAGCTCCAGTGCCCAAAACCCAGTGATACTACTTTATAGAAAGAAAAAACTTTCTGCTTCCGATGTGCCTTCTTTCCAAGCTTGGCTCTGTGAAGCTTGCTTGGGTTTAGTTTGTCTAAAATCTATGTAAATTTACCGAAAGATCCTATTTGTTAATAAACCCTTTCTCTGCTAGCTCCCCTGTGAGCATTTTTCCTGTGCGAAGAGATGTTTCCCTAAAGAGGTGATCAGGTCGGTGTGCCCTTTGTGCTCAGACCTTATTATTCAACACTCTTTCATATCTAACTCAACACGTTGGCATCCTTGTCCTCGTCTTTTTTTTTTTTAATGACATCATTTTCCAATGATATAGGATCACCATAGTTTCTTTGGCCATTCTCCTTATTATTGGGCATATGAACTTTGCAAATTCTCTTTGTTTGTTTCCTCTATCATGAAAATCTTCACTGTGAATACCTTTGTACTTTTTCTTTGCTTTTGGGTTATTTCCTTAGGGAACCTACTGGGGTGTGGGATTGCCAGACAAAAAGGGATGAGCTGTTTCATGGCTCTTATTACACATCAAGCTTATGAACTTGCCTTTATAACTCCAAGCACTTTCAGAAAACTGTTTTGAATCTAATGTTGTGTGTTAGTGCTGCAGGCTGCTGAGAAATATTAAGTGAGTAAATTTAAACACTGTTGGGCTAAAGAAATATTGATTAGATAGGAGAAAGCAAGACTGAGGTCTGGAAGGAAGGAAGGAAGGAAGGAAGGAAGGAAGGAAGGAAGGAAGGAAGGAAGGAAGGATAGAAGGAAGGAAAGAAGGAAAGAAGGGAGGAAAGAAGGAAGGAAACAGGCAGATAGGCTGAAAACCCATAGTTTGTAAAGGTGAGTTCCTACTTTTGGCCATGTGGTGGCTCTCAGCATGCAAGGTCATTTGAATGTTGAGACCGGAAATACTTTGTGTGGCCTTCTCTAACTTAGCCCAGTCTGGCACTTATACCCATGGGTGCTTCCCTAAACCTTTCCCAGTCACTAGACTTCCATGGTTTTAGTTCTGCTGGCGATGGTATCACAGAAGCTAGGCAGAGCGTAGCTCCAGGTACAGAGCAGATACTGAGAACCAGGTTTCTGTTTTCACTTCCTTCATCTTCCCAAAGATTTTTGCAAAACTCTGAATTGTGCTGCCTCCCACTTTGTTTTTTCTCCTTGTAACTCCCAATTTCCTGCCTTTCTAATAATTACCAACACATTGGGGTCAGACCTGGGTTGGAATCCTGGTTCTGCCCTGTGTGACATACTCTGTGTGACCCTAGGCAGGTGATGTCACCTCTCCGAGCTTCATTCTCTTCATCTGGAAAATGAGGCTTAACCCAGGACCTGATATCTAGCTCAGGGAATGGTTGCATTATGTGATTATGGCTATCGCTGTGGCTTAAGCTGTGCTTAAACCAGCAACAGAGAGAATGGGATTGGGAAGAAAAGGTTTCTATGTTCCCATTCGTACGATGGGAATAATATTACCCACCTGGGGGAGTTGTCATGAAGAATCATTCCATGGTGCACATAATAGTATGTCGTAGGTACTCTGTCCTCCCCCATATTCTCCTCTCCTCCCCCCTTCCCTTCCCTTATCCTACCTTCCCTGTCCTGCCCTTCTCTTCCTGTCTTCTGTTTAGATAATCACACAGATCCACATGGCTGCCAAAGAATGTACTTGAATCATTCCCTTTCTGCTCCTCTGGTGGGTGGAAAGGCAAGATAAACTAGGAGTAGAGAAACCCGAGGTAGTGGTTTGGCCAGGTCATTTATAAGGGAAAGTGAGTAAACACACCGTTAGTGGCTGAGACAGGGGAAAACTGTGGCTAGGAGGAAAGCAGCCTGGATGGAGGCTTTTGACAAATCAACCTAGCCTTAAATCTGAGTCAATGCAGAGGGTCTATCTGCAAGACAGATTCAGAGCTGGTTACTTAGTGCTCCCTGAAGGAGAGGTGAGAGCCAGGGTAGGATTAAGTCATGGCCAAAAACGGTTAAGGAGATAGTCAAGGAATTGTGAATAATATGCCTAATTGTACCTGGGGTTTTATATTTCATTAAATCCTATTTTAACTGCATGCCTTTCATAATATGAGCGGATGGTAACTATTGGAGAAGGTTATTATGCTTAACAATTTTAATGAGAGTTTTGTTATGTGTATGGGAGGGGAAATTGGGTAGAAAAGTGTGCAAGGCTCCATTGCTCTGCTAACTTTATGGCCAGTGTTACAACCAAGGCCCAGTTATTCAAGCCTAAACCCAGAATAAGCCAATGATAGGTAAGTGAGGCTGCGGGAAAGAGACCGATTGTTGAAGTGGCCTGAGCTTAGTAAGTAAATGTCACAAGTCAACAAGAAGTCACTGGAACACAAAAACCCACGTCAGGAGGAGGACGTGGATGTGGACATCGTGGGTATCATGAATCAGAGCATCCTCAACGTGGGGCTGTGCTAGCATGGCGTCTGGTCTCAGATCCTGTCTCCAAGGTTCATCCCTGGAGGTAGAGCCACAAAGTTCTCCATGAAGTGGGGTGAGAAAGTGAAAACAAATGGAGAAATAAAGTGGAAAACTGGGAAGATGTATGGTGAGAACCCTCAGACCAATGGAGGGGAAATCCTGCTCTGGACCCTCTCAGTACACTGTGCTCATCTCTGGCATAGCATTTATTACGCTTTTAAAATTATCTATTTGTTACCATGTCATCCACTAGACTGTAGGCTGAGGCAGGGACCAACGTGACCAATGTCACATTCCCAGTGCTAAAGACGACACCTGACATGCTCTGGATGCTCAATAAATACCTTATTATTTTCAGCTAATTACAACCAACTTAATTAAGACCTTGTACTCTAGAGCCCAAATTCCTAGGTTTCAGTCTAGCCACTGTCTAGACAAGTTACTTATTCAATCTTTGGCTTGGTTTCCTCTATGTAGAAGAGCTGTACTAGTGGTATATACCTCATGGGGTTGCTGTGAGGATTATGTGGGTTAGCACATGTTCATTGACCACAGTGCCTGACACAGAGTGCTCAATCAATGTCAGCTATCAAATATCGCTATCACCACTGTCATCACCACCACCATCATCATCACCAACATCATCACCAACACCACCACCACCATCATCACCATTACCGTGATCAATACCATCATTATCACCACCACCTCATCATCACCAACACCATCATCATCACCAACGCCACTACCATCATCACCGCCACCCATCATCATTACCAATACCACCACCATCATCACCACCATCATCACCATCACCACCATCATCATCATCACCGTCACCACCATCATCACCATCATCATCATCACCATCACTATCATCCTCACCACCATCACCATCATCACCATCACCACCATCATCATCATTATCATCATCTTCACCATCACCACCATCATCATCATTACCATCACCACCATCATCATCACTGTCATCATCACCACCATCATCACTATCATCATCACCATCACCATCATCACCACCACCATCATCACCACCACCATCATCACTATCATCATCACCATCACTATCATCATCACCACCATCACCATCATCACCATCACCATCATCATCACTATCATCATCATCACCATCACTATCATCCTCACCACCATCACCATCATCACCACCATCATCATCATCATCATCTTCACCATCACCATCATCATCATCACCATCACCATCATCATCATCACTGTCATCATCATCACCATCACTAACATCATCACCACCATCATCACCATCACTGTTGTCATCATCATGATCTCCATCATCAGATCCACTTCCCAGTGAACAGGAGCAAGCTGGTGAACTCTGTACATCAATTTCTTCTCCTAAGTTTAACTACATGGTCATTAAGATTATGAGGCACTGAATCCCTGTGGTTCTCTCTGTGGTGTGTTTTACCCACTCTATATATTAGTCACAGAAACTTCTGAATCCCAAACTGGCTTTCTCTGCCACCCAATGCATGTCTGGACCACCCCTCAAAACCAACCGAGCTGCATGCTCAGGGCACTCAGTGTGTGTGTGTGTGTGTCTGAGTGTGAGTGTGTGTGTGTGTTATAATTAGTCTAAGTAAAATATGACCAGAAAATGAAATCTTATGCAAACATACCTCATAATACTCTTCAGAGGCAAATGGAAATATCTTTGCATTACCTGCTGTTTTAGATGATCTCCACAAGAGCTTTGAGATGATCTCCACAAGGGTGTATCTAGCAAAGAGTTAATGAAAAATCTGATAATAAAATGACAAGCTCTGTGTACCACCTTGTCAATAGGACCCTTTGTCCTTGTTGGATGGGAGAGCAGGACAATGTGAAATGAGAAGTTGAAGAAAATAACAGAAGTTGGAATGAGATATCAGAGGGAGGCAACCATAAAATAACTGAAAATACAGGGGGGAAAGTGTGAAGAACAGGGACCACAATGACTCTAGTAAATGGCATTCACAGAATGCAACCATTTGTATAAGAAAAGGGGACAAATGGAGGCTAAACACACATATGTATATTCACAAAGTACCGCTAATAGATTATACAACAAATTGATCGCCTTAGTTGCCTCCAGGGAAGAAAAATGGGTGACTGGGGGAGGGGAAATGGTAGAGGGACTTTCTAGCTAGATCTTTTATTCTTTTGTCCTTTTAGAACAATGTGAATGCACTACTGATTTCAAAATGGATTTTTAAAAAGTTATTTCCTAGGGTGAGCAGAGAGTGAACTGGAAGTTGGAATTTGGATTCCGGTTCTGCATTTTTCAGTACCAATCTGTATGGTTTATAGCAAGCCTCTCCCTTCTCTGGACCCAGGCTTCATCCCCTGGAGTGAAGGGGTTAAATTAGATTCAATATCCACCTCCCAGCTCTCAGGATTTGCCATTCAGTGTGGAGCACTGTGCTTCAGCCCTGCAGAGCATGAGCCTATCGGCCTTCTACTTTGGACCTGTCCTTCCAGCCCCCAATCTTTCTCTGGTGGTTGTGGGCCCTCTTACCCCTGCCATTTAGTGCTGGTAAAGGATGGGCAGCTGAGAATTTGAATTCTGGTAAAATGAGGGTGGCCACAAGGGCAAGATAGATAGATAGATGATAGATAGATAGATAGATGATAGATAGATAGATAGATAGATAGATAGATAGATAGATAGATAGATAGATGTCTGGTGAGTCTAAGAAAGAGCCCAGAAAAAGAAAGAACTGGGAGAAGTCAAGTGTAATACAAGGAGGCCATGCAGTGAGAGGGAAAAGCAGTGGACATGCTGAAGCATGGGGAAAGGTAAGATGGACCAGCAACTCCATTGCCAGCCCCGTGATGGAGGCTGGGAGGGGTGGGAGGGAAAAGTGATTGTGCATTGGGCTAGGACCCCCCCCATGGAGAAGTCCTCCTTGTTCTTTTCACCAATGTAGGAATTCCTATCATGACCCCGGACATTTGCTCAGGTCCTGTGACACTGCAACCACCTCTAGGATGGCCGGCACCATAGAGGCCACCAGTAGCATGAACTAAGGAGGTATCAGATAGGACCACTAGGCTTCGGGCAGAGGTTGGGAGAAGAGAAAGGGGAGAGAAAAAAAAGAGGGGGGGGAGAAAACAGAAGTGGGAAGGAGAGGGAGTCAGAGTGACAGACAGCCAAGGTCAGTACAGAGATGGAAAAAGAAAGAGAAAAGCAGATTTGGGTCCACAGGCAGACCCACAAAAGCCCACCTGCCCCATAAGATCAGTGAACTCTCGTACTAAAGGTCATATTGACTCATTACCATGTGCAGCGGAGCCCTAAAAGAAAATGCACTTGGCATTCTAAGCAGGGCCACCAAGACCCCATTATTACAGTCCCCTCTTCCCCTCCCCCCCCCACCACATCCAGTACATCCCAGAAGTAAGAAGGCAAATAAGAATCCACAACCATCAGAAGGAAGACTAGGGCCTGGAAAGACCAAGTCCAGAGTAAAGGGCTCTGCAGGGCTCAGTGGTCACATTTTAAGGATGTTGACCCCCAAGATCCTACTTCAAGGGCGGCAAATACAGGAGAAACTGTTGTAGGAACTGGTGACACTTCGTCTGAGAAGAAAAGACTTACCTTGAAGAATTTGCTAGGTAGGCAGACTGCTGGAACCCCTTTCAGCATCGATGTGCTCCGATTATGTAAAGTATTCTGAAGGGTTCCCATGTGCAAGAAAGATCAAACTTATTTGTGCGGGTCTCCAGGGATAAATTAGGGGAAATGGGAGAAATGAACAAAATGACAGAGTTCAAATCAATGAAAGGAAGGTGCTTCAAACCCTGCCAAATGTTCCAGAACAGAACTGGCTACCAGTGGATTGTTCCTGAAGGGCTGTGTAGGAGGGATTCCTGTAGCAGGTAAGGGGGGCAGGGCTGCGTGGCCCCTCAGACACTTTCCAATGCCGAGCCCCTGAGTAGTAGGGATTAGGGGTGAACAGGGACATTGGGGACCCCCGAGAAGCCTGATCAAGCCAACAAGTGTCAGCTCCAAAAATTGGATTATAAAAACAGAAAAATCACATCGGCTTAAATTGACCTCCCCCTCCCAACAAACTCGTCTGATGCGAGAAAGAGCTTATAGTTAGTGGGGGTGGTCACACACCAGAAGGTGGGCTGGCTGGCCAGGACGTAGGCCTGGCTGTCACCGCATACTAACATCGCTCAGAAGAAAAGGCCAGGATGCCAGGTGTGGAGGAATAGATGTTTTAGAGATAAACAAGAAAAGGGTGATTTTCTTGAAAGCTTATTATTGAGAAATCACAATGCTAAATTCTAATTCCTTGGTGGAGAGGGTATGTGGGTCAGCTGAAGCGCGGCCTCGCGAACATGTTTTCTGGCCAAGTGAGGCTGCCAGGATGGGAAAACTAATTCACATGTCCTGTCATTCAGTAGAGCTCTGAGGGCAGACATGGTATGGGGTAGGGTTTGAGAGCACGGCGGCTGGAGCCAGACTGCCTGGATTCAAGGGCTGTGTGGCTTAGGGTGAGTAGCTCAACCTCTCTGTGGTAAGGATTCCTTTTCTTTGAAGTACAGAAAATAATAGTATTTACCTCATACAATCATTTTAAGGATTAAACACGTAGAACACTTGTTTTTAGTGTAACTTCGAACAGGCCCTAGTGCTTGGGAAGTCCTATATTTATTTTATTACATGTGTATTATTTATCGTTTTACTTTTGCAAGGAGCATGGTGGAAAGCGAAAATCTTGGACTTTGGAATGAGTGAGAATTTAGTTCAACTCCTGCTCTCTGAGCCCTTGGTTCTCAAGGGTAGAAAGAGGACCAAAATTCCTCTCTTGCAGGGTTGGAGTGAGGAATTAAATACGTTTGCATGCCCAGTTCAGTGCATGGCATACAGAAATATTCAAGAAATCCTAGTTCCCTTTCCCTCCTGTCTCAGGGTGCTTCGTCAATGTGCGAGGCACTGTGCTAAGAGGTAGGGACACAAACATGAATGAGGTGTAGTCTCTGTCCTCAAAGGGCTCATGTCCAGAAGGAAAGCCTGGACACACACAGTAACAAGGTAATACTGCAAGGGCCATGGTGGGTCCGGTTTCCTGGGAGGCAATGCTTAAGCTGGGGCTTGAAGAAAGAGTAGACTTTGCTGAGCTGGTGGCAGTATTGGTCGGGGACGGCGTGGGCGTAGGGAATTCACTGCATATGTGTGCCACAGAGAGAGCCATCGACCCTTGGGTAGGGTCACTAGCCATCCCTCAGTCTACCTCTGGATTTCTGTGCCAAGATTCTGGGAGCCTCTGCAGGATAATACCCCTCCTCTCTCTGGAAAAGCAACCCATCTGGAGAATTAACAGGAAAATCCATGGCTCAGAAGACACTCGGGCAACCAAAAGCAGCAGGTGTAGATTTCAAGAGGGAAACTGCCAGGAAAGAAACGGGCCCCAGCAGCTGAACATATCAGAAACGCAGAACGCCCTATAGGTTTCTATAAGACAGAGCTCCATGCCAGCCCAGAGTTAGGGCTCTGGAAGATGTTATGTGCTTGCCCTGGCCGTCTCTTTAGCAACTGCACTGAGCTCACAAGGTCGCCCCACGGTAACTGGGATGTGCGTCACTGTGGCAACCGGCAGGACAGCTAGGACCAGGCTGGGGGCCCCAGTGTGTGAGCCTCTGTAGAAGCCCCACAGAACTGGCAGATTCAGAGCCTTCCCCTCAACGCCAGCAACAGACAACTCCAAGGAACCGAATCCAAAATAGAAAACCCACTTCACTATCTTTTCCACTGGGAATGAGAAGGGTCTCCAGAGGTGTGTGTGTGTGTGTGTGTGTGTGTGTGTGTGTGTGTGGTGGCTGCACGTGTGTTTCTGTGCAGGGGGTGGGGGTGAGTGAAGACGAGTGGGGCTCAGATGTCCTCTTCTCCAGAGACCAGATGCAGGGAGCTGCCCTGCTGACAGGGTGCCCTCCAGGTCAGCGAGAGGGGAAAGCCCAGCCAGCCCCACTCCGATACTCGAGGCTCATTCAACAGATCTGCTGTGAGCACCCCTCATAAGTCATCACAAAGTAGGTGAAATTCCTCTCCAGGCCCAACCCCCAAGTCCCCCCACTTCACTGAGTGTCCTCCCACCTTTGGGAGCCTTTCACACGATCTCTACCCAACCCCACAACCCTCATCATTTTCTCTGGAAAATGTCTGGAAAACTCTCACCCAATGGAGTGATGGAGCTGAAGGGTTGCCTCTCCCATCGAGGCCTCAGGGGGTCAATCTGAGGCCTGGGTGGAGACGCGCTGTGCACCGCACGTGGCCAGGCAGCTGCCGCAGCAGGATTCCAGCCCCATCCTCAAGGCGCCTGGCCCAGAGAGCGCGAACTGTAACGCCATGGGGTGCAGTAGAAAGAGCCAGGGCTTTGGCAACCTGGGTGCAGAATCGCCATCTGCCACTTGCAGGCTGTACGACCTTGGCCACGTACTTGGCCTCCCTAGTCTCACCTGTGAAATGGAGCAAGCAGTACACTATGTGCCTCGTCCATCCCCCCAAACACACCAAAGGCAGACTATCACAAAGCCTAAATAAAAACGTCCAAAAGTGCCCAAGGGTTAGTGGGAGCCCCTGAGCCTGCCCAGGAGGGAAGGGCGACACCATCAGCCCTCACACTGTAGGATCCCAGGTCTGAGAATGGCAGACACACACCCAGACACACACACACACACACACACACACACACACACACACCTCCTGTTCTGGGAGGTCACACTCCTCCCTCCTGGAGAGCCAGGCTGGCTGACTGCTCCAGGGCTGAGCCGCAGAGCCTTGCAGCCCAGTGGTGGAGGCACACCTGGGAAGCTCCAAGAGGCAGAGCCCACCTGGCCAGAGGCCCAGTCCCCATGCCTAGCACCTCAACACACATACTATACACCACACACCCAGACACACACGCCAAATGCACCAACCACACACTACAGCCAGGAACCCTGCTATGCATCTGCACGCTGACACACCCATTCATACCACCAGCAAGTGCACACATACACACACACCCCATCATAGACACTCTATCTCCCACACATCACACCCACTCAGGTAGCCACAGTACATCGTCTGCAAATAAGCTCACATGCACAAGAAACAGAAATACCCGTTCACACATACACGCGCACAGCCTACCCACACTCAGTGCGTGACACCCCCCTCACACACTTGTTCACATGCCCACACTACACAGAGGCTCACTCACTCTGTACAGCCCATCTCCCACTCTGATGTGTTCTCACACTTATCTACACGGGGCCCCACCACGGTTCTACCCACATCTCTCCCACAAGCCAGCACACCCGGGCACATCTGTGCAGCGCATCCCCCACCCGGCCGCCGACTCCAGCAAGAGGCTTCCCGCTCGGTGTGCAGCGGCCACAGTGGCCAGGAATTAAAATGCAGCGAGGAGGAGCCGGGCGCGTCAGCACCGCGTCTCCAGGAGCGCACAGCCCTCGCCGCCGCCGCCCCGCCCGCCCGGAGCCGTGGGGCCAGCGAGCTGAGGAGCAGGTGCTCGAAGCCCAGCCGCGCCAGCGTCGCGCGGCCGCTGCCCAAGTTCGCCCGGGGCCTGAGGAGGGCCGGGCAGCAGGGAGAGGAGCGCAGCCGGCGCCGCCGCCGCCGCCGCCGCCTCGGGCTTGGAGTCGTGAGAGAAGGACGCGCGGAGCAGCGAGTCCGGGTCACCCCACCGAGAGGTGCAGCCCGGGCTCCGCAGTCCCCAGCTCCTGGAGCCGCCGGGGCAGGGAGAAGAACGGGCAGGGGGACAGCGAGGCCGGGCTTTTCCGGAGACTCGAGGCACCCCGGAGAGTCGAGAGGACAAGCGACACTTTCCTCTGGCCGGCAGCCCGGAAGGGGCCCAGCAGCAAGCAGCCTCCCGCAGGACGCCCCGAGAAGCCCCCCAGCCCCGGGCGAGAGCGGGCGCGTCGCACGCAGGAATCGGGCGCGGGACTTAGGGGCGCCTTCGAGGGTCTCGGCCGAGAGCAGCCCGAGGAGCAGTGAACGGATCTCGCAGGGAAGGGGGAGAGCGCGGCAGTTGGCTGAGCGACCCCTCGCCCCGGTACACACCCACCCCACCCGCGGCGCCCGAGCCGCGGTGCGCCTCTGGGGGCGCTCGTTCCCTGGCGCCTTCTCTCCCGGGTCCCAGCACCGCTGGGCTACGGGCTGGGCTGGCGGGGCCCTTGGGGATGTCAAAATCAGGCATGGTGGCCGAGTGGCTGCTCTCCCCGGACCAGCGTAAAAGCTGGGGTTAGGCGGAGCAGGGGGGACTCGGCGCAGGGTCCCCCGAGGTCCAAGACAAGGGGAGGCGGGCGCAGCGCCCGGGCACGGGAGAGGCGGCGCCCGGTGGGGCCCCTCTAGAGGTAGCGGCCGGGCCAGGCACTCTCCAGGAAGACTAGGGGCCCGGAGAGCCCGGAGAGCCCGGGAGGCGCTCGGGAGAGGCCAGGGCCAGGCGCGGCGGGCCCAAGCAGCGCTCAGTCCCGGGCGGGCGCCCGCGGAGGCGGCGGCGGCGGCGGCGCCGGGCGGGCATGCCGCGCCACCGGAGCTCCTTTCGGGCGCACGCTTCCCTGGCGCGGGCTGCGCGCGGCGGCTGCTGCTGCTGCTTCCACTGCTGCTGCGGACTCCCATGGCGGCTCCGCCCGGCCGGGGCCGCCGCCGCTGCCGCCAGCCGCGGGCTGAATGAATGAGCCGGAGCGGCGGAGCCCGGCTGCCAGCGGCCGCGCTCACCGGCCCGGGACGCTTCCGCATGGCCCGCGAGGAGCCGGCGCCGGCGGCGGTGGCGGCGGCCGGGCAGCCCGGGGGCGACAGGGGCGGCGAGCGCGAGCGGGCGCTGCAGGGGCCGGGGGTCGCCCGCAGGGGGCGACCGTCGCTGAGCCGCGCTAAACTGCACGGGCTGCGGCACATGTGCGCCGGGCGCACGGCGGCGGGGGGCTCCTTTCAGCGGCGGGCGCTGTGGGTGCTGGCCTTCTGCACGTCCCTCGGCTTGCTGCTGTCCTGGTCCTCGAACCGCCTGCTCTACTGGCTCAGCTTCCCGTCGCACACGCGTGTGCACCGCGAGTGGAGTCGCCAGCTGCCCTTCCCCGCCGTCACCGTGTGCAACAACAACCCTCTGCGCTTCCCGCGCCTCTCCAAGGGGGACCTCTACTACGCCGGCCACTGGCTCGGGCTGCTGCTGCCCAACCGCACCGCACGCCCGCTGGTCAGCGAGCTGCTGCGGGGCGACGAGCCGCGCCGCCAGTGGTTCCGCAAGCTGGCCGACTTCCGCCTCTTCCTGCCGCCGCGCCACTTCGAGGGCATCAGCGCCGCCTTCATGGACCGCCTGGGCCACCAGCTCGAGGACATGCTGCTCTCCTGCAAGTACCGCGGCGAGCTCTGCGGCCCGCACAACTTCTCCTCCGTGAGTTGCCCTCCGCGCGAACCCGCTCCCTCCTCTCCCCCACGCTCCAGAGTCAGTAGGCCCTCCCCACCCCAGGGTAGAACACCGGGCCGCTTGCGGTGACATCATTCCAGGATGCCAAGGCGGAACCCACTCTTAGGTCCCCTGAGCCTTGCCCTCCAGGTCCTGGGAAGTTAGTTGGCCACAACTGCAGGAGGAGCGACCTTGCTCACCTGTTCCGGTCTCTCGCCTAACAGTGTCAGCCCCCAGACCCTCAACTCTGTTCTTTATGGTCCCCTCTGTGAATGTTAGCCCTCTTTGTCCCGGACCTCACCCCCAGGTCCACAGGACTCCAGGCAACTGCCCTGTGACTAGGGTGAAGGGATGGGACGAGAGAGAAGCGCGTCTTACTTGTGGGTTTGTTGTCTTTGGGAAAACCAAAAGGAAGCTCTTCAAAAAGGGGCCATCAGCAGAATCGCACTGCTCTAAGCAGCTTATGCCTGAGTTCCAAAACATTTGGGATCTAGGGGGACTTTGGAGGAAACACCCAGAATATGAACCAACACTGAAACTGTAGCCGGTTAGGTGGGGGAGCCGGCAGCCCCTTCTGCTGCTTTTTAAAAGCTCTGTCTGAAGCATCCAGGGGAATTGAGCGCTGGTGGGCATCAGTGGGGTCCTTGACCCCACCAGGTGGGTGTGGGTCCTGGGCTAGAGGAGCCACCCCCCTGCAGTGGAGAAAGCAGCCTCATAGAGATAGTGATGCCAACAGCAGGGGCCAGGAGAAGTTGTGCTCAGGTTTGTAAACCATTTGCCGTGCTGGTTCCCCCACGCTGTGGGTCTGGACAATGCAGCTGTCAGACAGAAGGTATCTGCCTCCTGCGGTCTGCCTTGGAGGAGTTCTGGTGCCAAGGCCCAGCGTGGCACAAGCCTGTCCAGTCATGCGTGTGTAAACCCCCTTAGGTGGGTTTGGGTTTTTCCACTCGTGCGGGGAAGGTGGGCTGTGTGTGTATTTGTCATGCTCTGAGGATGATTTCACCAGCCCTTTGCCTCACTGCTGACAGTCTTGTAGCTGACGAAGCTTTTCCCGTGGTGGTAAAGAGACGCCACTGTTCCAACAGGTGTTGGCTCAGATGCCTGTCAGGCGTCTGACGGGCTGATTTGGCCGGTCCTTGTCCAGGATGGTGACCCCGGCTTCAGTCTTGCTCTCTTTGCATTGCTCTTTGTAGAACAGCCCTGGCTTCTCCATTCTCCAAACATCCCTTGTTTTCTGGGCTTTTCAGCCTGCCTTGGAGGAATCCCTACCCAGTGGCTCCCGAGGGCTTCAGCAAGCAGATGCTGCTAACGTGTGTTTCCAAGTGACTCCTTTCAGATCTCGAACACCATGCTGAGTTCTACAAAAGATAAAGGAATGAGACTAGCAATGCCTTGTTTCTTGTTGGCTCGACCACTCCCTAGTAGCCCCTAACTGAAGTTCAATGGTATATTCAACTATCAGCAACCCCTGGCTTCAGCTTCAAGTCGTGCAACATGGCCCACCAAATAGAACCGCGCGAAGCGTGCAGAATGGCATGCCCACAGCCGGTATTCACTTTTGACATTCCCACAACCCTGCGTGAGCAAGGAGTTTTGTTCCCATTTTACAGATGAGGAAGGTGAGGCTCCACAATGCTGTCCAAAGCTCAGAGCCAGTAAATTGAAAGTCCAGCTTTGCAAACCATCAGACGCATTACACAGAAGCCACATGTAGCCTGCCTCTCTGAGCCGGGGCGTCTCTTCTCTTAGAAGACCCCTGCATAAGACCCTTGCCCTCCCCCCACCCCTACAAGCTCCCCTCTGTCCTAGGATCCTGGCTGGGAGAGTGGCAAGTGGAGCCGCCCCAGAGGGTGCAGGTAGTCTTAGCCTTGGCCATGTGATACGGGGGCATAACCCATGCCTGCCTGCAAGCATACGGGACCTTCAGGAACCACCTGACCTCAGTCTCCCCAGCAGGTATGGCCATGAGTTGAAGCAAGGACCCTTCCCACTGGGGCACACCCTTCTCTCCCTTGCCTGTACCCCGCCTTCCTTCACCTGAAGAGCTTGCAGGCACACACACCCCCAAACAAAACAAACACCTCCATTCCCCAAGTATGTGTTCCTGGGGACTCAACTGACCCCTGGTGGCTTCCTACCATGACCCTGCCCTGGGACTTTCCAGCCCCTTAACATTTCATGCTGTAGTTTTTTTCACGGACCTCAGAATTAAAGGCAGCACCCCGTTCCTCTGTGGAAGCCGGAAGCTATTTCAGGAGAGCATCACATACAGAGTGGGCCGTCAGGAATATTGTCCTCTAACTGCGCCACCCTCAGACCTCTGTCGTCTTTGGTGAAGTGGCACTCTAGGGTAGCGGGCAAGAGCAGGAATGCTCCAGCTGCATGGTTGGTTCAAATCCTGAGACTACCCCTTACTGTGTGCCCTCCCGACAAGTGGCTTAGCCTCTCTGTTCTTTAGTTTCCTACTCCATCTAGTGGAGGTAACAAATATACCTTATTTGCTGTGTGTAGATGGATGGATGAACGGATAGATAGATAGACAGACAGACAGACAGATGGATGTGTATATGCATATATATAAAGAGGGAGGAGCTCTTAAAACTGTGCTGGCCCCCATAAAAATGTTACCTTTAATGACATCCACCTCCTAACTGGTCCATTGGCCTCCAGCTCAGTGCTCCCTGCCCTCTGCACCCATCCCCTGACTGTAGCCAGAGTAGTCGTTCTAAAGTCCCGCTCAAAGCATATCATCCCACTTGTTACAACCCCTCGGTGGATCCCCTGTCCTCAGGCTCTGCACCTGCACCCTGCCTTGCCTCTTGCCCTACCCTCTCTGGTAACCACATATTTAAGCTCTGCAAACAGCTTACAACGGCTGGACCACTGCTCCCCGAGCCTCTCTGCCTTGCTCTCTGCTTCCTCTGCCGCTGTAAGAGCTCCCTGCCCCCCCCCCCCCCCCCCCGCTTTGTCTGCCTCGGGATACTACTCATTCTTCAGCATCCAGCCCTGGGGCTTCTTCTGCTTTGGAGCCTGTCCTAACTGCCCCACTCTCCTCCTCTCATCACCAAGCAACTGATGCCTTCCTCCTTTCTACCCCTCTACCACCCCCTTTAGGTGTCAGTCCTCACACCTACTGGTCTGTGTCTGTCCCTCCCTCCAGAGTCACATCTGATTTCCCCGACCTCTCCAGCACCTGGCACAGAGGCTGACACATGAGTGTTAAGGAGAGGCTTGGGGAATGAATCCCTTCACCAGGTATCCCCAAGATTTCTTCTTGTCCCAGAAGACCCGCACCAAGACTCTTGGCTTAATTTCTCCAGGGAACACCAGTGGAATGCCTTTCTAATAAGGAAATGCCCAGGCAGTTTCTGGGCATTTATTCCTTTTTGGGTTAGAGGCAGGGAGTGGAGAGAGACGTACCAAGCATTCCCCAGATACCTATGCTTCCCAAGCCCTATGAGGGCCAGTGCAACAGGTGAAGAATGGGGTTTCAGGGGAAGCCTTTGGAGGGATGTGCCAGCTGTTCCCAAGGTCTCCTTCCATCTAGCTAGTCTCATGTCTGGCAAGAAACTTGGCAGGGGAGAGAAGAGTATTGTAAAGTGGTGTGTCTGTTGGGTTTTATTCTCCAGGTCCATTCAGGGTATGTTTATTTGCAGTTCCTGTGTTTGTTACAGCTGTGCAAGGGTTAATTACTCAGCTGCCAGACAAAGCAGCTCCCCCTTCTGAATGCCAACGTTGTTTCCCTGGCCCCAGCCATGGACCTCAGGCTCCCCACACTCTGGTCCTCCTGGGTTGTCCTGAGGGCGAGGGAAGCAGCCTTCCCAGTAAGTGGCAGGACACAGAACCGAGAGGCCAAGCTATCTGGGACTGGGGCCTCCAGAGAGGGACCGAGGGGCCGGGAACAGGGGCTGACAGAGGCCGATCAGGGTCTGCTGCAAGAACAAGGAGCAGTGACCCTCTCTGGGGGGAGGCAGGGTTCAGGGGAGGGCATTAGGCAGACCTAGCGTAGGCCTTAGGCTCTGCCCCTTTCTGGCTGTGTGCTGCAGGCAGGCGCTTCTCTCTCGCTCCTCTGGTAATAATGCCTCACTCTGCGGGGACGAAGACATGTGTGCAGAGGCTGGCCCGCGCCTGCACTGCCACAGGTGCTCAATATAGGAGAGCTGTTGTGTAATTTGGATAAAGAGACTGGCACCGTCCTCGTATCTGGGGGTAGCAATTATTCATTATTCTCAATGTAATTATCATATCTTATCGTGACCACTTACCTGAGTAGGGACAGGCTCATTTCCTGGCTCATTCATTCAATCAGCCAGTGTCTATCGAGTGTCAACTCTACGTCAAGCTCTATTCTAGCTGCTGGGGATATAAAACTAAATAAGGTTTGGTGCGTGCCCTCTGTGAATTATTGTTGGGGAAAGAGACGTGTGAACAGATGCCAGTACAGAGTGCAGAGGTGCGATGTGGGCTTAGAGGAGTACCCAGGTGAGACTGGGGGCCTCTGATGGCTTCCTGGAGGAGGTGACATGTAAACTGGATCTTGAAGGGTAAGTAGTAGTTCCAAGGTAGAGAAGGAGGGAGAGGGGGAGAGCATGTGCAAACGTGAGTATGAGGTGTGAAACAGTGAGGTTGAACACAGGCTTCTAGGCCCTGAGAGTCGTTCGGGGTATCTGGAGGGAGGGGCTGGAAGCACTGAGGAGGAGGAGAGCAGAGGTGTGATAATGCAATGCTGTGATGGATGCCTGGCGGGCAAACTAAGTTTTTAAACTTTGTAGCAAATCTCTGACTTCTTTCACTACCGGCTATTAGACCATGGAGGGTCCCTTCTGTGTCTTCCGTGTCCCACCCCTGTTCCTCACTCCATCAGGGCCACTCCTCCCTGCACCTTTCCCCCTTTCTTACCCTCTTCTGCTGGGGTCAACCTTGAGTCCAAATTTGGGACTTGTCATGTGTACCAAAAGCCAAGGAAACAGCATTTGGTTTCATCACACTTTGTCATAGCAAGCAGGCTGGCAGCTCCAAGCCAGCGACAGAAAACAAGAAATCATTTTAGCAACATATTGTTTAAAATCAGCAAATTTGGTTGAAATGGTGCTAGGCCAGGCAGTCCAGTAGTTGTGAGGATGGATGGCCTTAGGGAAGCAAGAAAGATACTTTTGCCTTTAGAGAAAGAGGAGTAAACGAGCTAATACATGTAAAGTGCTTAGAACAGTTTCTGGCACCAAGTAAAGGACTCAATAAATGTGAGCTATTTCCTTTATTAGTACTTGCAGTGAGCTACCCAACTGAAGGATGAAGGCAAAGAGCGTTGGGCAGCTGTGATGCTCCAGGCCCGGGCTGGGCACACTCCATGCCATCTCCATTCTTGCAATAACCCTAAAAGGTTGTGTGATCACTCACATTTTACAGATGGATAACTGCAGCTCAGGGAGGGACTGTAGTCTGCCCAGAGTCACAGAGCCAGCAGGTGACAAAGCTGGAGTTTGAATCCAAGCCCTCACGACCACAAAGGTGCATGCAACTGGAGGCACAGTGGCATCACGGGATGGAGAAGGAGCAGCGTGGGTGGGAGGTGGGGGTGCGCTGGGAAGACCAAGCCAGTCTCAGTGCCGCCCTGTCCAGCCATGTGACTTTGGCCTCAGGATCTTCCTCTGTGAAATGAGGGCATGTGCCAAATGACCAAAGGGACTTAGCTGGGAAGTTCTCTGTCCAAGTGAGCAGTCAGGGGAAAATACGGCCTAACTACTGCAGATGGCCCGGGCTTTTCAGCCAACCATCTCTTTTCTTTGCAGAGCTGAAACAGTGATTAAGGGGGAAATGTACAAGTTATTGAAGTGCTGGAGACAGGATGGTGATTAAATAGACATTTATACAAGGAACATGAAAAGAACTCTACCAGTGATTTTACTTCGGGGAAATTAGTTTAGGGAATCAAATGTGAACTCTGCTCAGGTCTGCAGATATCCAAATTGACCAACGTCAGGCTGATTTTGACAGTGGCTGTTTGGGGGCTACTGTGCCCAGTCGTGAATGCATCAATCAGATGTCTGCCCAGTTGAGAAGGGCTGCGGGAGTAACCAGACCATTTGGTATATACATCCATTGCTTTGATTCTCCTAAGTGGTTTGCTTGGGTCAGCCACTCAGAGATTCAACCAACCAATGCCCGTCGAGTGCCTACTGTGTGCCAAGCAGTGGGGCACAAAGATGATAATAAATTTACTCTGTTTCTGGTAAATAGGGCTGCAAGAGTCAATGTGCTTCATCAGGGGGACGGGGGCCTGGAAGGATCTACCCCTCACACAGGGAAGGGACCGGGCATGTAACAGCCCACGATTTGGAGTGGACACCTGTCATGTAAACATTCGTGTCAATTTCACCAGCCTCAAGTGGGTGTTATGGAACCCATTTTACAGATGAGAAAACTGAGGCTCGGAAGGCACAAAGTTACTGCTGGAAGGCAGCAGAGCCAGTATTCAAACAAAGTTCTGTCCAGCCCCAAAGCTGATACTCTTCTATGACCCCGTTCTGCCAACACTCAGAGATGTGGGTAAGAACCAACCCTTCCAGAGAGGATATCCTTCACCACCTTTCAAACCTTAGCTGGAAGTTTCTTTCACTATAAATTGGTGTGGGCCCCCGAAGTCACCCTGGGTTCTGAGGCCTGCAACCAGGAGTAGGGACGGCCGTGCATTCTCCTACTCCATCAGCCACACAGGGGGACCAGGAGTTGTGCAAAGTCTTTGTTCGGCCACAATCCAAACTAAATTACTATTTTCATTCTTTCAAGGACATTGGTAACTTGTACTCCTGGCTAACGAAATGTTGCCCAACTGAGCTCCAGCTCAGACCTGAGCTCACCAAGAGTTGACTCACCTGTCGTTGGAACAGGACTTGTGGGTAAACAAACGAGACCGCTAACGCACTGAGAAAGTTTCTTCTCCTGAGTCTGTCAAGTATCTCCCCTGACACCACTGTTTATACTATTAATTTGCCTAGTAAATTGTTTCCTCTGACTCCACACATACTTGTTGAGCTCCTACTCTCTGCCAGGCACATTTTACGCTCATTAGTTTATCTCTGCCCGACAACAGACCAAAGAAAAAAGTCTTTTCTCCCTGGTACAGGTAAGGAAATGGAGATGCAAAGTGGTTTGCCAACTTGCGCAAGGTCAGAGACAGAAACTCCGGTCTTCGGCTTCCAAAGTCAATGCTGTTGGCACGATGTCATGATTGCTCCCAAAAAGAAACCCCAGTCCAGCTTTGGCCAGCAAACTTGCATTTCCAATCAGTAGAAGCTTTATTACCTGGATAGGATTTCATAATATGCATTACCATCTCAGTTTATCCCAACAACACTGGAGGGTGTGTACTGTACCTTGTTGCCTGCCTGACTTCAGAAAGGGGAAGTGACTTGCCCAGGGTCACGTGGCCCAGGAAAAGAAATAGCCAGAATTTGAATTCAGGTCTCCTCAGGCTCCCGTACCTCTCTTCCTCCCCAGCTCCTCTGTTCCTGCTCAGGGTGGGTTTAAGGGGATTTCACCAACCCTAGCAGATTTTCTTAGGGACAAAGCAGTGGGCCCCTGAGTGCCTTACAGAAAAGGATCAGTGCTAAGACTGGCTGCTGAGAAGAGGTGCTGATTTCCTCCTTTATCTCTGCTCTGAGACCTCCCCTCCTTCCCAGGCAGGTCGGTTCCAGCATACTCCAATTAACCGTGGATGAATGGAAAGACCTCTAGGCTAGTGTTTCTCAAACTTGAGCATGCCCAGATTCCTGGGCCCCCTGCAGAGACCCTGGTTTGGTGGGTCTGGAACAGGGCCCAAGATTTGCATTTCTGAAAGCTCCCCCGTGATGCAGACGCTGCTGGTCCGTGGAGCACACTTTGAGAGGCAAAGCCCAGCCGTGGGCTCCTTAAAGTCCCTTGAATGCTGCAAAGGACGGATCGGTGGGCTCTCTCCATAAGGCACGAGTCCCTGGGTCTGTATTTGTGCACATGGAATGGGAATGTCCATTCTGGCATGGCCAGTGTCAATTAAACCAAAATGCAAAGGCCATCTGGTAGGCTGAATAATGGCCCCTCAGGATGGCCACATCCTCATCCCCAGAACTTCTGAATACATTACCTTACATAGCAAAAGGGGATTCTTAGATAATTAAGGGTTTTGAGATGGGGAGATTATCCTGGATCATCCAGTGGGCTCAGCGTAATCACCAGGGTCTCTATAAGAGGGGCACGAGGGTCAGAGTCAGAGAAGGAGATGTCACCATGAAATCAGAGACCAGAGAGTGAGAAAGAGATTTGAAGATACTACATTGATAGCTTTGAAGATGGAAGAAGGGGCCACGAGTCAAGGAAAGCAGGTGGCCTCTAGAGGCTGGACAGGCAAGGAAACATTCTCCCCCAGAGCTTCCAGAAGGAGCGCAGCCGTGCTGACGCCTTCATGTAGTCTTCTGACTTCCAGAACAATATGCTAATATGTTTGTGTTGCTTGAGGGGGCTAAGTTTGTGGTGGTTTGTCATAGCAGCAACAGAAAACTCGTACCAGCTTCCTCTGATGTACAGAACTCTCTCTACTGACGCCACGTAGTGAACCAGGCTGGGTAGGTTTAGATCAGGGTCTGCCCCAAAGCCAAGAAAATAAAAGAATCTAGAACAAACCTGCAGCTAGGTTCAAAAATAGTCAATGTGAAAGTATTTTAACCATGCTTACATTCGTGCAAGATTGGGAATTTGGACCCCGGAAACAGAAAAGAGGTGTTTGGAGGATGAGGAAGGAGATGGCGTCAGGAGTAAGACAGACGCAAGTTCAAAGCCCAGGTCCACCAGGTCCCAAAACTGGGCGGCTGGTGGGGAGTTGCTTACTTTCACTGAGACTTTGTTTCCCTATTTGTAGAAAAGAGATCATACCTTCCACGCGGGGTGGTTGTGAAACTTATAGGCAACATATTAATCCATTCAAAAATTATTTATTGAGAGCCAACTGTGGTCTAGTCCTGGTGGATACAAGTTGAGTATCAATGCAGAAAGTCCCCCTACTCTCGTGACTATAAAAGCACAGGTGTGTAGGCGCCAGCTAAATGTAAGCTATCACTGTCATCCTCCTCATCATTACTAACAGGTGACACCTCTCACTTCTCCTGAGGAAGACTTCCGGGTCCTGGAAGAGTAACGTGCCTTCTCTATATTGTCACGGTCCCAGCCAGGATCCACTTGTAGCTTTCATGCCACACCTCCTTGGGTAGATCAGAGCTTGTAGCTTTCATGCCACACCTCCTTGGGTAGATCAGAGCCTTTTAGGGTCGCTTCCCCACTTAGTACCCCGACCAAAGTGAGAAAATCAGAGAGGGAGAATGAGTTGCTCAAGGTCACATTGAAAGTCACCGGGAAGCTTGAAAGGCCCTGAGGATATCTGTGCGTAAGCCTATAGACGATGTTTTTACATCATAGGAGTATCTGTTTCTTCCTCTGAGAACTTACTCTTTTTCCGAAATATGGATGCTGGCCATCCCCTTCTGATTCCAGTGGCATATCTGATCTGAAGGTTGTTGATACTCTGATCTCTGAAAGTGAAGGGTTTAATCTTCTCTTGGAACCCCTCCCAACGAAAATTATTTTCCCACTTTGAAATGGCACGGGCATCCACTGTGAACTCACATCCATAAATCTAAGCCTACTGCTCAGGAAAGCAGATGAGCTTTGATTCTGCTTCTCAGTACAGTCTCACAGAGCAAATTATGGCAGGAATTTGATTTATAGAAGCACCTCAAAGGCTCTGGAGTGAGACGCGTGTTTATTCACTTTATTACCGTTTATTTTACACTATCTCTTTATGCTCCCTGCACATGGATTTGAAAGACTATTTGGATAGATGCTTATGACCTGCCAGTTTGCACAGCCCTGTTGAGGAACATGGATCTCTTTGGCGATGCTGCCAGCATCTCACGATAGGGGTCCTTAGACCCGCGCTGAGGGTGAAGCCCAGATATAACACACAGGCTTGGAGACCCCGGCCTAGAGTTCTCGCCCGAACTTCCCCAGCTCTGTGCTTGTGAGGTACTTGGTGTAGATCTCCAGCTGCAACCCGGGGATGTGTATAGTCAGGCTTGATTTAAGATTCAAATATCTCAGAACAGCTGGGGATATTTAACATCGCTATAATTACATTACATTTTTGACAGTACATGGAGTGAGAGCCTTTTTTTGTGTGGTTGAATATTCAATGAGCATCAAATATTTTAACCAGCCAGGGAAACACAACTGCATATTTCACATCCAAGTAGTTTTGCTTTTTAAAATCCCAGCCTGGGTTGGGCGTCTCGGGCCCCAGTCTGCCGTTATCAAGTCTCTGGGAAGGCAAGAGCGCCGTCCCTGCGGCCCAGGAACTGGGTTAGCTGGGCCACCGAGAGGAGAAGGGAACGGGCAGGGGCTAAGTGGACGCCCTTGCATGCCAGGGGTGACAGGTGAAGGCTAGGAGTTCACTCCAGTCTGCTCTCCGTGGCGCCTGCAAAGGAGTGACAAGGAAGCCGAGGCTCGGAGAGCAATTGGAAACTTGCCAGAAGTGGCATTGTGGATAAATGACAGCGCTAGGGTCAGCGGCGGCCTCGACAGAGGCGTGGCCGCCAACTTGGGCGTCCTGGTTGACGGCAAGAGGTGGGATGGGGGAGCAGAAACAAGGCGAGAAAACCGACCGTGTGCCAGCTTTGGGCCTCCCGTCCGTCTTCCTCAGGCGTCATGACGTTACTCTTGGTACAGTACTGTTGTGTCCATTTTACAGATGACGCAACCAAAGCTCAGAAGGCAAATGGGGAAGCGGTGATGGAGATCCGCACCTCACGTTTAGACAATTACGACTTGAATAGTTGATTTCCCTTGATCCCTCGCTACCTCCGCCCCACCCCCTCCCGCCCCTCCCCTGCCACCTGCTCTGAGAATCTTCTCCAGCCAGTGAGGTGGGAAACTACCTGTTACCTTGCCTGACCTCCCTCTTCCCGACCCTTCTGGAGCCAGAGGTTCTCGGCCCCAAGTCACAAAGCCAAGTCACTTGGGAGCTGCTCATCTTTCTTCAAGTTTCACGCACTTATTTGTTCAGGCTGTTATTTGCCCCTGGACCCCTGATCTACCATTTCTGCCTAGAAGCCCTGTCTACTGTGCAGGCCGTGTACTTAGATGTGCGCCGAGGGTGCCTGGAAGGGGCACCAGGTCTGAGAAGGGCCGCCTCTGAGGAGGGGGAGGGGACGATGGGCAGGGAGCGTGGGGAGAAGCCCGGCGTCTTCGCCTGCACTTTTTCCTGTGGCCTGAATGTTTTTAACCACATGTAGGTAGAACTAATATAAACAAACACAGAAACAAAAGTACTGCCTGAAAATTCCCACCTTTTCTGAGATTATCCCAGCCACTCCTCTTCGTAAACCATCCAGAAAGCCAGGGGCTCATGCTTTCAACCAGCCAAGTCTCACTTTGCTTACGCCACTCTCAAGGCTCTTTCCTCTCTTGCTCTTTCATTGCAATCCTCTTCATCTACTCACTTTGCTGTCATCAGACCGTCACCTCCCGAGGGCAGGGGCCACGCTGGCCCTGTCCTGTGGCTGCCCCAGCACCCAGCGCCATTCCTCATAGGTAACAAGTGCTCCGTCTGGATACTGAATAGCCAAAGCAGGAGAAAGGATTGGTACCACCAAAATATAGTGGACTCCTTCCGTCGTTCATTAATTCATTCAGTGCCCACCTGTGTGGGGCGTTGTGCTCAATGTGCCACACAGGCGAAGTGGACAGGGCCCGTCTGTCACGGAGCGCACATTCTGGAGTGTTCTGTGAATGATCTTTGTGACAATCAGAATGATCGGGAAGGCTTGTTTGAATAGCCCCGGCCCCAACCCAGGACGACTGAGTCAGGATTTATGGGGGAGAGGTCTAGCAATGTATTTTTAACACACGACTCCAGGTGATGGAGGATTTTAGGAAAACGTTCTATGTTGGGGGGGCAGTGACACGGGTAATATACAAATAAGTGAGTGAACGTGATTGTTTCAATATTGATGAAGACTGTGAAGGCTACCGGGTAAGGACCCGTACCAGGGCATGGCTGGAGACTCCCTGAAGATGGAGGTAGGGAAGGACTGATTCTCCAAGGAGATGGCATCGTCGCTGAGAAGGGGGAGCCACTCAGGGGTCCAGGGAAAAGCATTCACGACAGAGGGAACAGCAAACTGAAGGTCTCTGAGGTGGAGGTGGGGGGTGCCTTCCTTCTGACCCTGGAAATTCAGCTCCAGTCGCTCCATTCTGTCCTTTGTTCTGTGAGTCCATCTGGCTCCTTCCAAAATGGAGCTGCCTCTCTCACCCACACAATGTGAGAGAACAACATGATTCTAGCAGTTCTGGAAATATTGACCTTCGGAATGCTAATGCCATGTAGCCTTAGGTCCTTAGGCTGAGCTCTCCTTTAAAAAATAACTCCAAGTAAGCACACACACACACTAAAACAACAAAACAAAACAAAACAAAACAAAACACAGTCTCAAGAATCCAATTACAAATCCCCATCTAAGGGCAGCTTGGTGAGACCGACGTGGCCGGGCCCTTGCTTTGGAATGCCACATCCTGGTTCATTAGCACCACGTTCCTCTGCTGATTCATGAGGGCAAGGTCTTCTACCTTTGACTCCCAGATGGATTTTCTTTATTCATCTTTTAAGGTGTCAGGTCCGAATGGCTGGTTGTCCACACGGAAAGCAGGCCCCTTCACCGGCCTTTCTGTTTCCCAGAGGGCCTATGTATTTTTCACCTCTGTTTATCTTCGTGATAACTGTGTTACTGAAAAGCAAACGTATTGTTCCCATTTTACAGATGGGGCCGGAAGGCTCGGAGGGGGAACTGAGTTGCCCAAGGGCATCCAGCTGGTACGAGAGCCAGGTCAGTCCTGACTCCTGCTCTGGTACTCCCCCTGCCCTTGGTGGTGAGTCACAGCTAGGAGACACAACTCTGTGCCCTTCCATGAGTCTCAAAGTCACGGTCACCTCCTGGGGGAAATCTTCCATGCTCCCTCCGGAGGGCTTTGCAAAACCTGGTCAGGGAGTTGAATTCTTAGCTCGGTGGCGTCTGGGTCACCTACAAACAGAGTTTCTCAAATTTCAACGCTGAAATGCAGCTTCTGGTTTAGTCGATGGGCCTCCAACTCTGCGTTTCCGACAAGCTCCCAAGTAACGCTGATGTCGCTGGTGCGCAGAGCACAGATTAAGGAGCAAGCCTCTAGAAGGTGGGAGGGAAAGGCAGCGTGGAGTAAGAAAGGAAGAAGGGACCACCTTGTCCTCAGAGCAGAGCCGGTTCTTCCAGGCTAGACCCCCAGGCTGCTGCTGCTTAGAATTGCAGGCAGCGTGGCCACTGTAAGTCTCTATTACAGATAACTCCTTTCCTTTGTCTTTATAGGAGACTGAAATGACTAGTCATTTAGGGGGACCGTGTGAATGGAGAAATGGCAAGGGAGTGACAGACCTCCAAGATGAGTATCCCCCCCTGAGGATAAGCCGGCACGAGGCCGTTCTGCACCCTCTCCTGACTCTCTGGGGGTATCGGTGGACGCGTCCGGGAAAGGTGTCAGTCCAAGAAGGACAGCGTCTGGCTGGATCACAGTAATCAGTCTGTCTATGTGCCGTGTGCTGCTCTGATGGGGAGAAGCCTTCAATTTGAAGGAGTCTTGCCAATCACAGGGCGTTCCTAGGTAATGCAGCCAGAAGCCTGTGCTTTTGTTGCTACGAGGCTGTTAGTTCAAATTGCTAACCATGCCTTGGGCTATTCACTGGACTGACTCCGTCATACCCTCGTTTGTTATTTCAGTCATTCATTTCTTTGCTCACTCTCTCACCCATTCACCGACTCTCAGATTCATCTATTCATTCATACACTCATTGAGGACCTTCGGTATACCAGGTACTACGCCACGCTCTAAGGGTATCAAAGCGAATCCATTCAAAGCCATCTATTTGGTCTCCCTGCCCTTGCGTATCCTATAGCCAAGCAACAGGCTGAACCCTCAGTGGCCTCTCCAGTTTAGTGCTGAAAAACGGAAGTAGCTGTTGGTTATCTTAATCCTGAGACTCTGTTCTGCTTAAAGTTACCACGTGGCTCCCCATCACGAGATTGAGCCAAGCACCTAGGTCAGCTCCAAGCTGTCACCCCCACACCTTGTGCATTCCGCCATGTTCCCCGGGCCTCTGCCCTCGCTGGACCTCAGCCTGAAATGTCCTGCAACCCCCTTGTCTTCCTGGAAAGCTTGCCCACATCCTTGAAGACCCAGCTTTATCCTCTTCTCTTCCCCATGCCTCCATGCTGGGAAGAGTTTGGTCCTTCTTTGCCTCGGCTGCAGCTTGCTATCGATGCCCTGAGACACTCTCGTGTGCAGTGGTTAAGAGTAAAGTCTCCGGGTTCAAGTCCTGATTTTCCCATGTGCTCTCCCTATGACCATGGAGAGATATTGCTGGAGCCTATGCCGTTGGCTTCATGTCCATTCTCGTTTGTATTTGCACAACAGCTCTAAGGGAGTGCAGAAGATTGCAAATCCCAGGCAAGTGGAGTGACTTGCTCAAGGTCACCAAGCTAGTAGGAGGCCAAGTCTCAGCTACAAGTCAAGCTTCTCACTTTCTTCCCCGGGCTGATACCAGTCAACAACATGCACAAAGCTGTTAGCCATTTGGAGTCATTCATTACTACCTGTAGGGCATTTTTCTCACTTTCCACTGAAGCCAAGAAGACTCTGCTCTGGCCAGACGAGTAAGCCGTAGAGGAGGACTGGAGCTCTTGTAGGATGATTCAGGTTTTGACAAGCAAGTTTTACCCAAGATATTTAAATAACTCCGAATTACTGCCGCCCCATGGAGGAGAGGACAACCAGGCAGTGGTATATGACTTCTGGGTGGGAGGGGAATTGAGTGGGAGGCCGGAGCCAGGCTTCCAGAGAGAAATTACCATCTTGTATTTATTACTTTGGCTCACAGGAGTGCTGCAGGGACAGACTTGCTAATACATTAGGTAATTGCCTTGGTTCGCCACTTTGCTTTGCAGTGTGTAGACCAGCCCAGGTGCAGACGTGTACGATGTACTCGGCTCGGGCCTCCCAAGTCCCAGGGCTCTCTCTAGGGACAAGAGATGCTGGAGGAGAGGGGGGATTTGGGAGACTGGGACCTGGGGGTGTCCACCTCTCAGGCACCAGGGGACACCAGGATGGCCTGGTCCCTATGACCAGAGTACAGGGAGCGGAGGAAGACTTCCAGCTGGGAGCCAGGAGACTAGCGTCTGCACTATGCCACTGAGCACTGAGCAGCCCTGGGCCCTTAGCTGTCCCTCTCTGGGCCTCTGGTCCACATCCGAAAAACTGAGGAGGTCATAAATCAGTATTTCTCCACTTTGTGCATTAAAATCACCTGGGGGAACTTAAAAAAACCTATCACTAAAGCTCCGAGTTCAACCACCCAAGGGTTCTGATTTCATTGGCTTGAGATAAAACCCAAACGTGGCTATTTTTCCCCAGGGGTTGAGAGTCTTTAGACTAACTGATGTACGCAGTCTTCCTAGGATAAGCTAATTCTATGAGTCTGTGTCATCGAAAAAGGCAACAAGACAGTGACCTTGAAATCTAGGGTCAGAGCGCCTGGGTGGCTCGGTAGGTTAAGCACCCAACTCTTGATTTCAGCTCAGGTCATGATCTCAGGGTCATGAGATCGAGCCCTGCGTCAGGCTCCGCACTGGGCGTGGAGCCTGCTTAGGATTCTCTATCCCTCTGCCCCTGCCTCTACCTCCCCACCTCTGCTCTCTTTCAAAAAAAGAAAGAAGTCCAGGGTTACTTGTTTCCATGTTCAGATTTGTTGCTGTCCATAATTTGTACCTGCTCATGTCCTGTCTTGTCCCCGGTGAGGGTCCCTCTTACCAGCAAACATTGGAGCTCTACACCAGGAGGCAGGCGGCCCAGTTTCAACCTCTGTTGTGTTGGCTCTGTGGCCATGAGGGTCACCTTGGAATCTCTGGTCCTCGGTCTCATCTCTAGAAGATGAGGGAGCAGCTCGTCTCTGCCTGCCTGCAGGGAGGGTGCTGGACCAGACTTTGCTTCTCTGTGCCATGTGGTTTATAAGGGGCTTCCCATTCAGTGCCTGAGAGGTCAGCCTGAGAGTAGAGAATGCCATTCCTCTTGCCCAGGTAAGGAGACAGAGGCTTGGGTAACTAGGTCAAGGTTGTCCAGCCAGGAAATAAGAGAGCCAGACAGACATCAGTTCGAATCCCAGCATTGCAGCTTCCAAACTGACTTTGAGTGCTTTATTAATTTACTGTGCCTCAGTTTCCTTATCTGTGAAATGGGCATGAATACCACCTGTTTCCACAGAGTGGCTGTGAGGAGGAAAAAAGACGGCCAGGCAAAATTCTTCATGGAGGCTGGCACAAAGCAAATGCTCAGTTAATGTTTGTTTCCCTCAGAAATTTCTCCCATTCTTCTTTTACCCTTTCCTTTCCCCCTGCTTGTTTTAAAAGTCTTTAAGGATGGGGACCTTGAGAGACTGTTTACTGTGCATGAACTTGGGCAGGTTGTTTAATCTCTGTGGGCCTCAACGTCCCCATCTGTAAAATGGGGATATTAGAGATATTTGTGGTGGTGAGGACCAGATGTGTTGCGAGAACAGCTTCTGGCACAGAGCGTTGGCTGCTACTGCTTGGCTTCTCCAAGGCCTTCCTTCTCCTCCCTGAGCCCTGCACAGAGTACACACCTCCCCGCCAGCACCCTCCATACCCCCTGCCTGCCTCCACCCCCGGTCCTCACTGTGTTCTCAGCTGTCACAGCTCTGCTGAGCACGCACGGCCCACAGGACTCACAAGCAGAGAGAGGCAGCCCTATATCAGGGGATTGCTCACTATCTTGAGATGGGAGAAAAGGAAAAAGCTATAAATGTGGAGGATTTGTCTGTGATAAGTCATGGTTAGAAGCCCGAGCTATATAACTTTTTAATTCTCCACTCCAGCTTGTAGGCTCAGGCAGTAAAAACAGTCACTAGTAATTTATTTTTTTCCACTCTTTTAATTTAGTAATTTTTTTTCTTTAACCAACCAAAAAGTCCTCCTAAACTTACCTTAAGCTTTTATTTTTTTTTCCCCTTTAGCAGTCATAAAATGTAATGGATTGCCATTGAAATGCTATCCCCTCTCTACACTGCCAGAATGAAAATGTACAGACTTGGGGGCAATGTCTTAGGTGGGTGTTGTTAAAAGAGGAGTGAATCCTGGGCATGGCTTGCCTCCTCTGCCTCCAGGTGACACAGGAAGGAGGCAGGTCAGCCAGAACTGGGTGTACAGCCCAAGTGCTGGATCTGAGTCACTTCTCTTTCACTTTGGAGCTGAGTGATCTCTGGCAAGTGACTTTCCTCTTGAGGCTTCGTTTCCTCATTTAGAAAATGTGGACAACAATTAGGGACTGACCTCCCCTCACTGGAATGATCTGAGAATCCAAAGAGATCATGTATAAAAAAATTGTTTTATTCAATGTAAATTACTAGCATGTTGGAGATTATTGTTACTGATGATGATGGTGGTGGTGGTGATGATGGTGGTGGTGATGATGGTGAAGGTGATGATGGTGGTGGTGGTGATGATGGTGGTGGTGATGATGGTGGTGGTGGGCATGATGGTGAGGATGATAGTGGTGGTGGTGGTGATGGTCATGGTCATGGAGGTAATAATCATGATGATGACTGATGATGGTGAAGGTGATGATGGTGGTGTTGGTGATGGTGGTGGTGGGCATGATGGTGAGGATGACAGTGGTGGTGGTGATGGTCATGGTCATGGAGGTAATAATCATGGTGATGACTGATGATGGTGAAGGTGATGATGGTGGTGTTGGTGATGATGGTGTTGGTGATGATGGTGGTGGTGGGCATGATGGTGAGGATGACAGTGGTGGTGGTGGTGATGGTCATGGTCATGGAGGTAATAATCATGATGATGACTGATGAAGGTGAAGGTGATGATGGTGGTGATGGTCATTATGGTGAGGATGATGATGGTAGTCATAATATTACCATGTGCAATGTAGAGCCTATGGGTTTATGTGCTAAGAAGACAATTTTCCTCAGAGCCTTATACTTCTCTATGTATACAAAATAGGTGGTCACTAAATAATTGCTTACCTAAAATCACCTTCAAATTTCAGAACTTGGTCCACTTTTTAGAAGTTTCTGTCATTCATCCAGCAAGTATTAATTGAGTGCCTACTATGTGCCAGACCACATTAGCACTGGACCACAGTGAACAAGCAAAACAGGCACAATCCCTGATCTCACGGGGCTTATGGTCTAGAAGATGGGGGTGGGGTGCTGAAGATAGATGCTAAGCATAAATAATTTTAGATGATGATGAAGACTCTGAATGAAGACAATGAACTAGGATGGGAGGATATGGAGTGATGGAGAGAGGCTTTGCAAGATGCTTTCAGCTTATGTAGTCAGGAAGGCTTGCCTGGAATGGGGACATTTGAACTGAGAACTTAATGATAGAAGGATGCAACCAGGAGAAGATCTAGGGGCAGAGTGTCCCAGGTAGAAGGGACCCAACGCAAAGGCTCTGAGGTGATAATGAACGTGGCTGTTGGAGAGATGAAAAGAAGGCCTATGTGTCTCGAGCAGAGAGGAAGAAGGAGAGAGTGGTATGAACTGATGTCAGAGAGGTAGACATAGGCTAAATTGTGGCAAGCCTTGTAAGCTGGGCTAAATGTGGAGATTATTCCCAGGGCAGAGAGAAGCCCTTGAGAGAGTTTAAAAGGTATGGAAGCACCTGAATTAATATATTCTCTGAGAAGATCGCTCTGGCTTCAAAGGTTGGATAAGAGTGAATAAGAATGGAGGCAGGACGACAGGTTAGGATACAGATGCAGTATTTGGGATGAGAAATGCTGTGGACTGGAGCAGGTTTTGATGGTAGAGACGGTGAGAGTGATCCAGTTTGAGATACGTTGAGGGTGGACCCAGTGGGACCTGATGTTGGATTGGCTGTGGCGTATCACTGATAAAAAGACTCAAGAAGAACTCCCAGGTTGTGGGCCTGAGCTACTGGGCCGATGCTGGTATTACACACTGAGAGGGGAAAGGCCAGGGGACAGTAGATTTGGGAGACAGGAGAGCTATGTGTGTAGGGGGTAGGTAGAACTCAACCTTTCGGCCATGCTCAGATTGAAAAAATGAGTGGGTATCCTAGTGGGCGGTTGGACATGTAAGCCAGGTGTTCAGGGAGAGGTCGGGCCAGGAGGTAGGGACTCAGGAGTCATGGTGGAATGACAGGACTAGGAGGCATGAGATTACACAGGGTGGTCGAAGGAGAGTGTGCAGACAGAGGGGAGCAGTGAGTTGAGCACTGGGCGCTGGGCGTGCCAACATTCAGGGGTCAGGAAGCAGGGGAGCTGGAAAAGGAAGGGTCGGGGAGGTGGGAGGGAAATCAGGAGAGGGCTAGTCACTGCAAACAGTAAGCTACCAACAAAGGGCAGGCCTGTCCCCAGTTTGGAAATGGAAGTCCGTGCAGCACAGAGGTTATAAGCATTGGCTTTAGAACCAGATGTGCTTGAATCCATGGTCCACGACCATTTCTTAGCTTTTAGACCTTAGGCAAGCCCCAGTCTCCTCGATCCTTAACAGCCTCCCCTGCCAGGCGTTACTGTGCAGCTCACGTGAGATCGTGTCTGTAACGTGCTTACCGTTGGGCCTGGCATGTAATCGCTGCTCAGTAAACAGAAGCTAGATACATTCTTCCTGAAACTGTTCAGCTGGGTAGAGTTATCATCAGTCCGGCCAAGTTATGAAGGGAAGGTTTTATTTGGGCAATCCAGCCTTCATTCAGGGTTGGAAATGAAGTTGTCTTTAAGGCTTAGACTGGTATTGTAAGGAATAGCCAAGTAAGGAGCAGATAGGGACAGTAAGCCCACTGGCCAACAGCAGTCCCCTCATCCTGCCTATAGGCATCCTAATTAAAGTGGTTAAAGTTCTGGGACGCCTGGGTGGCGTAGTCGGCTAAGCATCGGACTCTTGATTTCAGCTCAGGTTCTGATCTCAGGGTCCTGGGATGGAAGACCGCGTTGGGCTCCAAGCTCAGCGTGGAGTCTGCTTGAGATTCTCTCTCCTTTCCCTCTTCCCTGCTGGCGTGCACCCTAGTTCAATAAAAAATAAATAGAATCTTTAAAATAAAATAAAATGCAATGTTTAACATTCCATGTGGACCAAACAAAACCCTTTCACGCAGGCCTAGTACTGCCCACAGGAGTTTGAGACCCCCTGTAAGGTAATGGTGGACCAGAGAAGAATTTTAAAAAGGCAGCATGGGATTGACAGGCTCAGATTTGCATTTCAAAAAGGCTATTCTGGAAGCAGTGCAGAGAGAGGATGGGGGGAGGGTCTGGTTCCTCCCAGGGAGGGGAGCCAGGAAACTCTTCCCTCAGGTGAGAGGGGACTAGGATGAGGAAATGGGCTCATTATAACATAATTAGCTCTGTAATCAGTATGCAGGCTTATCATCTCAAGACGTAAAGATGATTATACGATCAAAGCTTTTTCTTCCTTTTAATGGAAGCAACTTGCCAACCTAGGGGCTTGGGTGGGTGGGTGAAGGAAAAGGCAAGATATTTTTTTAACCAATTGATTTTGCAATGCATTAGTTTATTGATTAAAAAAACCACTCACTGTGGACAGTAAAAATTGTAAATGGGATCAGTGTGTGGTTAGAGTGAAGGCTAAGTGCAGGGGCACATTAGGTGGGAAAGAAGAATTCACATGGCTGGAGAGGAGGGCTTCCAACCTGGACCGCAAAGCCTGCTGGGACCAGGGAGTGTGAGTGGGCTCAGATCTGAAACTCTCCCCTCTGCTTCCTGTAAGAATCAACAAGTGGTGGAACCTTGGACCATGAGGCTGTCTATGCTGGCCAGGACTCTCCTCTGCTTCAAACACAGAAAATATTTTACCACCACTCTCAATGTTTTTAAGTACGCAGACAAGAAGGAACACAGGAAAGCAGGCAGGCGGGCAAGAAGGCAGGAAGGCAGGAAGGCAGGAAGTCAGGAAGTCAGGAAGGCAGGGAGGAAGGGAGAGAGGGAGAAAGAGGGGAGAGAAAGAAGAAAAATCTATCCTGAGGTTCCAGAAACAATGAAGGACCTTATTAAATTCAGGGTACTAACCACACAGTTGCCTTGGCGGGGGGTGGGGGGAGTGCTGTGGGACTAGGTCCTAGGCTCCAGGCTAGGGGATGGGCTGGGGGAGGGGGGTGCTCAAGGGAGCATGGTTAACTCCTGTTCACAGGGCCTCTGCATAAAGGACTCTAGAGGAACTGCCCTTCTATTAAAGAGGAGTAGAAAACGCCATCCAGAGCACAAGGAAGCTAGGTATCCACTAGAGGTTCCAGGTGGGAGTGGGCAATCTTCTGCAAACCTAGGGTCTGCAAGCTTGTGCAGTGTGGGTGAGGGATCTGAATACCTCCTACCTGCGTGGTGCAACGGTCTCAAGTCAAAAAGTCAACATAAAAACTGATCTGAGTCTGGCGAAACACAGCAAGCTTCCAGAACAGCTCTTTTAGGGCACTGCTCACAGTGCAAGGCATGTGGGCCCCTGCAGACAAAAGACAGGAGGTATCACACCTGTTCCCTTATTGTAGAGGAGGAAGCTGCATCCCAGGGAATGCACCCACTTACCTAGTCTTAGGTGATACGGAGTAGTAGGGAGGGCAAGAGTGTTAGAGGCAGTAAGACCTGAGTTTGAATATTGATTCTGCCATTTAATAGATGTGACCTACATCAAGCTGCCCAAACTTTCTGAGCCCCAGTTTCCACAAAATGGGGTTGTTGACACCTACTTTATTGGGTGGTTGGGAAGCAAGGGAGATCACTACTGTAAAATCATGTGGTGTGGTACTGGATGACCTGTGTGTGTTGGTTTCCTTTAAACTTTGCTCTTAAAAAAAAATCTGTGCCTCCAAAGAACCCCCCCCCCCACACACACACAGAAAACCCCAGCTGGCCCTGATGCTTCTTTATCTAGTGGGCCATCTGTGTTCTATTACTTTACACTAAATTGCTTGTTGTTATAGGATTAATTTTTAAACTCCTTATGGCTTTCTCGGTTTCCTTTAACTATGTGTTCCTTTTCTATCTTCATATATTTCCCGCTGGTCCTGAACACCCCAATTACAGTCCAGGGAATGAATGAATCACCATTCATTGGGAGTAGATAAAAGGATGGATGGATGGATGGATGGATGGATGGATGGATGGATGGATGGATGGATGGATGGTTGGATGGATGGATGGATGAGTGGTTGGATAGATGGATGGATGGATGGATGGATGGATGGATGGATGGATGGATGAGTAGATGAGTGGTGGGTGGGTGGATGGATAGATGGATGGATGGATGGATGGATGGATGGATGGATGGATGGATGAGTGGATGGATGGATGGATGGATGGATGGATGGATGGATGGATGGTTGAGTGGATGGATGGATGGGTGGATGGATGAGTGGATGGATAGATGGATGGATGGATGGATGAGTAGATGAGTGGTGGGTGGGTGGATGGATAGATGGATGGATGGATGGATGGATGGATGGATGGATGGATGAGTGGATGGATGAATGGATGGATGGTTGAGTGGATGGATGGATGGGTGGATGGATGGATGGATGGATGGATGATGGATGGATGGATGGATGGATGGATGGATGGATGGATGGATAGCTGGATGGATGGATGGATGGATGGATGGATGGATGGATGGATAGCTGGATGGATGGATGGATGGATGGATGGATGGATGGATGGATGGATGAGTGGATGGATGGATGGATGGATGAGTGGATGGATGGATGGATGGATGGATGGATGGATGGATGGATGAGTGGATGGATGGATGGCTATTAGTTAGAGTTTGTTGGTCAGCAATCAAAGCTGACCCTGGCTAAAGTAAGCAAAAGGGACTATATTAGAAGGATATCAGGGAGCTCACAGAATCAGTAGTGCTGAAGCGTTTTGTTTAATCAAACAACCACTGAATGAGATTTCCTATACCAAACATGGTACCAGGCTAGAACCTAGTTAGGGAGGTGGGACCCACACAAGTACCATGCATGCACACCCACATGCACACAGGTGAACAGACACACAAATGCTGGGAAACCAGGCTGAGAAAAGGCAGGAACTGAGGAACCACAGGGTTATAAGGTGGCAGTAATGACCTCTCAGTCATATGAGGGCCCTGTCCCTGGAATGAATGAACACCAGGCACTTTTCATGTCCAGGACTAACTGCATGCAAGTCAAAGAGCTGGAGAGAGCATCCAGTTGACATAGATTGGGTCACATGTCCTTTGAGGCACAGCCCTTGAAGCATGCACAGTGAGGCCTGGTACTGTGGCTCAGAGAGAGAAAGGCTTCTGGGTGTTCAATGCTCCCCACCATCCCCAGCAAACAGAATGGATGAGTCCTTGGTCCCTGGAGTCAGCACCAGTGACCTGTGGCTTCACTGGCCCCTGCCACTCATCCCTGTCATGCCCGTTCACCTTTCTCTCTCCCGGGCCAGGCCTGCCCTCTGTCTCCCCTGCACTTCTGGACATCCTGCCCCAAAAGCAGTCACTTCCTCCCCCTTCAAGAAAACCCTGGCAGCTTCCAAAGCCCACAATGATTGCTCCTTTCCCTGAATTCCCATCACCCCTGCCATCGGCAAGCAGGAATTAGCCTTTGCTGCTGCCTGTTTGCCGAGGTCCAGGCTCTACTCTGAGTTTCTTGGAAGCAGAAGCCTTGTCAGATTCGTCTTCATCCCCCGTGGTCCTAGCACAGTGTCGCTTTCAGAATCAGTGACCCATGGATGCACGCTGATCCGTCATCAATGAGGGCGTGTGGCATGGAGTCAATCGGCTAGAGAGGTGTATCTTAGAAGCAGTTCAAGCCACTCACCCTGGGAGAGTTGAGTCAGCCAGGGCCCCAGGAGCTGACTTATCCAAAGTTGCACAAGCTGTTGGAGACAGTTCTGGGCATACCAGCACTCCCTACTGCCTCTGGGTGTGTGTGCACACATGCACGCGTGTGTCATGTCTCACCTCTCTGTGTAGGCTGTCACCTGGTACCGTATACTTGGCATAGTAAATCCTCAGTCAGTGCTTATCTCATTAATCAAACAAAGCCCTGGCAGGACCATAGCAGCGTGTGCTTTCTCTTGTTCCTGCCCCATCCTTGCCCCAAGCTTCTGCCCATCTTAAGCCCCTCTGCCCAGCGAGCAACCCAGAAATGTTGATTGAGTACCTCTAAAACTTCATTTTGTTTGAGAGTCAATGAATTTCCAAAAGTGGGCGATTTGTCACATCCAGACAGAATGCACCACACCCTCGTGTTGCCTAAATCACTCCAAGCGGGTGCCCTTGTCAACCACCTCACTTCACTTCACCTTTCTGTGCTACTTGAAAAATTAGTTGGTGTATGGGAAATAAAGTCACTAGGAGGGAACATTTTGACAAGGTAATGGTCCCCTGCCTTTCTCGACATTTGCGAGGGAGTCAGAGTCCATTATAATGTCACAATGGCGCACACCTCTGACATCTCACTGAATAATTAAAAGGCGGTTTAATCATAGCGATCATCCACTTAGTGTCTGGTTCCAGATGTCGGGGAAGCATGCTTGAGGAGGCAGCCGTGGGTGTGTGGACGGGGGGTCAATCTAGGTCAGGACTGAGACCATCAGGTGGCAGGTCCGACTGCAGCTCAGGGGATGGGAAGGCAGCAACCGCCCACCACAGGAAGGGAAGGAAGGAGGGAGGAAGGAGGGAAGGAAGGAGGGAAGACAAAGGGAAGGGAGGGAGAGTGGGAGGGAAGGGAGGGAGGCGGGGATGAAGGAAGGAAGGAAGGAAGGAAGGAAGGAAGGAAGGAAGGAAGGAAGGAAGGAAGGAAAGGAGGGAGGAAGGAAGGGGGGAGGAAGGAGAGAAGGAGGGAGGGAGGACAGAGGGAAGGGAGGGAGAGAGAGGGAGGAAGGAAGGAAGGAAGGAAGGGAGGAAGGAAGGGAGGGTGGAGGAAGGGAGGGAGGGGAGGAAGGAAGGAAAGGAGGGAGGAGGGAAGGGGGGAGGAAGGAGAGAAGGAGAGAGGGAGGACAGAGGGAAGGGAGGGAGAGAGAGGAAGGAAGGAAGGAAGGAAGGAAGGAAGGAAGGAAGGAAGGAAGGAAAGGAGGGAGGAAGGAAGGGAGGGTGGAGGAAGGGAGGGAGGGGAGGAAGGAAGGAAAGGAGGGAGGAGGGAAGGGGGAGGAAGGAGAGAAGGGGGGAGGGAGGACAGAGGGAAGGGAGGGAGAGAAGGAGGGAAGGGAGGGAGGGGGAAGGGAGGGAGGAAGGAAGGAAGGAAGGAAGGAAGGAAGGAAGGAAGGAAGGAAAGGAGGGAGGAAGGAAGGGGGGAGGAAGGAGAGAAGGAGGGAGGGAGGACAGAGGGAAGGGAGGGAGAGAGAGGGAGGAAGGAAGGAAGGAAGGAAGGAAGGAAGGAAGGAAGGGTGGAGGAAGGGAGGGAGGAAGGAAGGAAGGAAGGAAGGAAGGAAGGAAGGAAGGAAGGAAAGGAGGGAGGAAGGAAGGGGGGAGGAAGGAGAGAAGGAGGGAGGGAGGACAGAGGGAAGGGAGGGAGAGAGAGGGAGGAAGGAAGGAAGGAAGGAAGGAAGGAAGGAAGGAAGGAAGGGTGGAGGAAGGGAGGGAGGGGAGGAAGGAAGGAAAGGAGGGAGGAAGGAAGGGGAGGAAGGAGAGAAGGAGGGAGGGAGGACAGAGGGAAGGGAGGGAGAGTGGGAGGGAGGAAGGAAGGAAGGAAGGAAGGAAGGAAGGAAGGAAGGAAGGAAGGAAAGGAGGGAGGAAGGAAGGGAGGGTGGAGGAAGGGAGGGAGAGGAGGAAGGAAGGAAAGGAGGGAGGAAGGAAGGGGGGAGGAAGGAGAGAAGGAGGGAGGGAGGACAGAGGGAAGGGAGGGAGAGAGGGAGGGAGGAAGGGAGGAAGGAAGGAAGGGAAAGAAGGAGGAAGGGAGGGAAGGAAGGGAGGAAGGAAGGGGGGAGGAAGAGAGGGAGGGAGGGAAAGGAGGGAGAGATGGAAGGAAGGAAGGGGGGAGGGAGGGAGGGAGGAAGACTATTGCCACTCTCTTTTGCTTCTTTGAAAGACATCCAAGAGCAGACCTTCTTTTCGATCCAAATGAAAAACAGAGTTTGTCGTTCCATTAATCCCAAGTGGTTGGTACTGGAAGGGAGCTTACTTTTCGTTCTTTCATAAGGCAGGTATTTATTGAACGCCTGCTCTGAATCAGGCATTATTCTCAGTGCCGTGGAGACAAGGAAGGAAAGGACAGCCCAGGTTCCTGCCCTGCTGGGGCTTTTATTCTAGAGGGGGAGAAGGATAGAAACACACATGCGCTGTGCGCAGCTGTAACGCGGTGCTGACCCGGTGACTCTGAGTTCCGTGTCAGGGTAGGTCTCTCTGGAGAGCAGCCTTGGAGCCACAGTCTAAGAGACAAGGGGTCAAACGTGTGAAGCTCCCCAGGAGAGAAGCTACTGAAAAGACTCTGGGTGGGAAGGAACTGGGTGTGCTCAAGGACCAGCAAGAGGACTGGTGTGGCCATGGGGCAGGAGGTGAGGGCAGTGGGGCCAGGAGTGCTTCCCATGCTTCCGGATTGGGGGTTTGGATTTCAGTCTCCATGGAACGGGAAGCTTGTGAGGGCGTGAAGGAGAGGAACGATAGGCCTTGATCGTAAAGATCTCACAGTAGACGGAAAGAACCACACCTTTGTTCTACATTTGTGCTCCTCCTCCCTGCCTGGCTGGGTGCTGGATGCTGGGGAGGACAGCCAGGAGTGACGCATCTGCCCCCAGGGGCTCACTGCCCTGTGGGAAGACAAAGGAAGGAACAGGCAGGAACCACCTGGTGCCCAACCCCCCAAGGTAGAGGTCAGCCCAGGACTATGGGAACCAGAGTCAAGGCACCTAATCCAGGAGGGCTTTCTAGAAGAGGTGTCCCCACGCTTCCGTTGAGAAGGGATCGACCAGGCAGATAAGGCAGGGTGGATGCAAACACCCCAGGCAATGAAAATAGCCTGGACCCCGAAGGAAAGGAGCCCCAAATGAAAATGGCACATCTGGGGAGGAGGAGGGGTCTGCGGGACTGGAGTCACGAGGCCCAGGGAAGGTCCCACAGCACACAGTTCTTACCCCTGCCTTCACTTCCCGCTCCCCTAAAGTGAAGGTGAACCACGGTCAGGTGTTCAGAACATCGGCCGAGTTAGCACGTCCCAGACAGAACCCGTCTTCACTAGGCTGGTGCTGGGAACGGTTTTCCCCAAGTGTGGGTGATTCTGGCTTGGCTCTCGCTGTTTCCAAACTGTTGCTCTTCCTAGTAGCTGTTCAGATCCTGTCCTCCTACCCCAAACGGCTAACACCATCACCCCTGCTGATAGGGTTATACTAGGGAGACTGAGGTCTGGAGAAGGGGGCTGAGTTAATCCAAGCCACAGAGCTTTGGAGTGGAAACACGGGGGCCAAAACACGGATCTCTCCACCCCAGGTCTGGCACCGTGCTGGAAAACGGAGCCCGGTTGGGCGTGGGGGAGGGGGAGAAACGTCTGCTTCCTGCACACGGGCCCCCGCTGTACGTTGCGAGCGGCGAGTGGCCCGGAGCGGAGGCTCAGCGCTAAGATGGTTCTGAGCAGGTGCGGAGTCAGGCAGCTCGTGGTCAGTTTCCATCTCCTCTAGCGACCAGCTGTGTGTCTGTGTGCGGGTGGCTTCACATCTCTGTGCCTTGGATTCCTCATCTGTAACACGAGGAGAATAACCGCACCTGCTTCCTAGGGTCATGGGGAGTGTTGAGTGGAGGGGCTGCACACAGAGGACTTAGCACTGTGCCGTGTACGGAGTGGGACCCATGGGAACCTGGCGGGCACCCTTGTAAGAGCTGCCACCAAAGCACCTGCCTGCATGCCAGTCCTGCATGCTCTGCACAGCTCCTCCTGCACGTCCCTTCACGTAGCCTCGCAGCGCTGACGTGATAGCCTGCGGAGCGTTTTACAAACACCGGCCGCAAGCTTCGTGCCTCTTACTGACTGACTCCACTCGCATTATCTCACTCGCTCATCACCATGACATGGTGAGGGGGCTTTTATCGATGCTGAAAGAGAGGCTCAGAGTGGTTCCATCACTTGCCCGAGGTCACACAGCTGGCGGGAGGCAGAGCGGGATGCTAGCCCAAACCTCTTGCCCTCCATGCATCCACTCCCCATCTCTCACCCTCTCCCAGGTTCCCAGCCTTGCAATTTGGGGACCTGCTGCTACTCAGCGGCCATGGCAGCCTGCTCCCTTCACTCCAGAAGAGAAAGAGTGCCCAGAGGAGCACTGCAGGGAGCTGCGGGGGAGAGCAGAGCTCTGCGGCCCCTGGGCGCATGGTCTTACACCCAGGCCTGCGCAGCCCCGTGCATCCTGGGGGATGATGGAGGTGGTTGTTCCTGGTGCAGAGTGGTTCCCGACTCTGGAGTGCTCCTTCACCGCAGGCGGGAGCCCAGGCAGAATGGGAATAGGCACACTCTGGTGTTCATGGGGCCAGAGAAGGGAGCCCCCCACTCCAGAGAAGGTCTGGGCCAAGGGGCGTCGTCCAACCGGCTCTCTCCAGAAGCGCCTGGGAGAGGACTGGTGGCTCCAGTCTGTGTGTGATCTGGGCCGAGCCTCTCTGCTTTTGTCCATTTCCCATCGTCAATCTACCCCCAGGATTTTCCTTGGAGGAACGGGTTTACTCACCGGAACACAAAAAGCCAAAAATTGCAGCTTACAGATAGGCCTCTGGGCTCACAGCCAAGACCCACAGCACATGGTGCATGTGCCAGACGGACAGCAGTCCTTCTGGACGTGCATTATCTTAAGGGACAGCAGGGGGGGTGCTGAATGAACACGCTTCACCGGACACGTGCCTCTGCGGAGGTCACAGCTTGCCCTCTGTGTAGCCAGTGGTGTCTATATGAGTAAGTAAACACAGAGCACCCGGCTAGGGCCAGAATACCCAGGTGAGTAACAACCTGACGCCCTTCCCTCGGGGAGCCTGCAGTCCGGGTAATGAACGAAGCAGCATCTCTAACATTCCCCTTAAATAGCTCACTTACACAGAGCGAACAGCCGTGCCTGTCTTCCAAGTCTTCTGGCGTCTTTCTGCTTAGCCTCTGGCACCACCTGCCTGGGGAGACCTGGGTGTCTGCCCCTCATTCCACGGCAGCCGTAAGCTCCCACTCCACACGCGTCCCTGCGCATCGCAATGGCTTTCTCCCCCATTCCGACCCTGTCTTTCCCTCTCATGGACCTTATTCTGTTCCTGTAGCACTCAGCACAACGTGTAATCACTCATTTACTCATGTATTTATTTGTTTAATGTCTATCAGTGGCAGGGACTGTCTGCTGTGCTCTGTTTAACCAGAGTCTAGTGGAAGCTCTGTCTCGTTGTGGACACGTAGATTCATTTTAAATAAATGAATGGTCCTTCGGGAGACTGCGGTAGGTAAGTTTAGAAAGTGGTTGAAGCCCAGAATTTGGGAGGGAGGGAGACACCGAATCAGGCAGGCGTTGGACAGGCATCGTACTACAAGGCATTTGAGCCGCTACACACCTTTTATCCCCTCCTGCCTGCCTGCTTGTTTCATTCCCTCCCTCTCTTTCCCTCCTTCCTTCGATTCATAGGAAAGATAGAGAAGGGGCGCCTGGGTGGCTCAGTTGGTTAAACGACTGTCTTTGGCTCAGGTCATGGTCCTGGAGCCACTGGATCGAGTCCCGCATCAGGCTCCCTGCTCGGCAGGGAGTCTGCTTCTCCCTCTGACCCTCCCCCCTCTCATGCTCTCTCTCCCTCTCAAATAAATAAAATCTTTAGAGAGAGAGAAAGGGAAAGAGACCCTTGTGGGGTGCAGAGGGGTCAGCGAATTTCGAAGCAGGCAGGTGGGTTTTGAAACCTATTCCGGGGCTGGGCAGTCAGCCCTTGAGGTCCTTCCTCGCAGACACTGGGAGAGTTTCCGTGGCTGAGCAGAGCCCATACGGACTTACCACCCGTTCCCAGAACACACTGTTCCATCTCCACCAGCCTGACAGCCTGGTCACACACCAGCTCCCCTTCATTACTCCGTTCTCCAGATGCTGCCTTGCAGGGGCCCCTGATAGTCACACTCGAGTGGCAGAGAGAAGCCATGGGCATCCTGCATGGATGCAGAGGGCCTGAGCTGGCCAGCCCGCTTCCTCTGAGACTGGAAACGCTTCCAGATCAAGGCCACCACCAGCTCCCCCGTCTTCACCACCATCGCACTCGTGACTAGGCTTGCGTGTTTCAAGCATGAACTCAGGAGGCAACTTCCTGAGTTCAGATCCTGACTCCGCTGCTCACAAGTCACTTCTGGGTGCAAAATGTGGATGATACAATAATAGCGTTTACCTCCTAGGCTGAAATGAGCCAACGTACCTAAAGTGCTCGGTCGTGGTTAATGCTATGAGCATCTGGACTGTTCTATGGCAAGGATCTGCATGCTTGACTCTCTCCCCCGGGGGCAGGAACCAGAAGCCTTGCTCACTCAGTGAAAATTGACTTTCTCCAGGTCACCATGGGGCTCCCGACAAAGCCTAGTCCCCCATTTCCTTGCCGTTTCCCCCTTGACCCCGGAAACTCCCCAAGGGCAAGGACCCAGCACCCAGCCCTGGGTGCGTCATAGCAGCTCAGAGAACAGGTGTGGAAGGAACGAATGGCAGGAACACGAGCCCAAAGATGCTGTGATGGAGAAGACAAGGGGAAGGCAGGAGACCATATTCATGCTGGAGCGTCCTTGCTCAAGAGGGTAGGTGGTGATTGGGACAACCAAGCAAGGGCATATGGGGGGAATCTAGCAATGCTGGAAACCCCAGTTTCTGAAATTAGTGATGGAGGGCCAGGATATTATGTCAGTCACAAATGGATTTTTTACTGGGTAAAAACAGTCCTTCGACGAGGGCCCACTCAGATATTTATTTCTAAGTCTGCAGTCAAATCAGGAGCGTGAGGGTCTGTAGTCGGATCGGAGCAATAAGGAATGAAATAAAAATGTTTGTCGGAGAGGCTTAAAGCGGTTCTGAAGAGGCGGGACCCAAGGAAGAGCAATCTAGTGGCAATAAAGCATCTTTGCAATCATGCTCAGTGGCTGTGGGAGGCCAGCGCTCGGTCTGCCCGGGCTCGTTTCTGCACAGATGCCCAAGGGCCAGGACCTGCACTGTGCCGGCGGCCAGTGAGGGGTGGTGGTGAGAAGCCAAGCCCTGGGGAGGGACAGGGCTTCTCCCGGAGGAAGGGGGCAGGGAGCCGGCATTGGGACGACGCGGGGGAGGTGGCCGTCCCGAGGTCTCTGCCTGCAGGGCTCAGCCCAGCCTGGCATCCCTGCCTGCCGCCTTGATCCCATAAGTCACTTAGGGCCTCTCGTGACAAGGCGTTCTGCCTTGCAGTGCAGTATGGACCTGCACTCCTTGGCCCCCCGGTGGCAGCGATCTATCGTGTGGCTGTTGGAGGGGATGAGCTTCAGCAGGAAAAAACCATCAGACCATCATTTTCCCTTCAAAGAGCCATTAGATGATTCTGCCTGACCTTCAGGGGAGCCCTGGGAAGCTCAGAGTGGCCTGTGCTGAGTGCTCCAACCGGCCCCCGCAGAGTTAATGCTCCTGGCAGGTTCTGCTGCGAGCCTCATGCATCCCAGTGGCCTCCCCGAAATGCGGTTGCTCCAGCGGCTTTGCAGTATTCTTGGGGACAAAGCCAGGAGGAGACAGGCAGGGTGGCCCAACAGAAGAGCACTGCCCTCGGGGTCCAGGAGACCAGGCTCTATCTATAGATCTGCCCCACCCTGTGGTGATAACGTGGCCAGATCAGCTCTCTCTGCGTTTTTTGTGTGGAGGTCCCCAAAGCCACCCAGAACAGGTGGGACAGAATGACTCCAAGTGGGGTCCCAGGACCAGCAGCTCATTAGAAAAGCAAATTTGGGGCCCCAGACCCAAATCAGAAGCCCTGGGGTTGGAGCCCAGCACGTGTGGTCTAACAGGATACAGTTGATTTATATGCATGTTGAGGTTTGAGAAACACCACCCTGAAAGGCAGGGGACGTCCCTAACTCTGGCTCCGTGCATGACATCTAGTGGGAGCATGTGATCGGATGACCCAGTAGGACCCTGAAATAAATGATCAAGCCCAGACTCCCATTTGGGTCTCCAGACTGCCCCTCCTTGCTCTTTCCACCAAATCTTGTTACTTTAGAACCTTTGTTTTCCTCTACCATGACAACACAGCCCTTTGCTTAATTTGCTGCTCAGTCGATGGGGGGGGGGGTGCAGCGGCAGTCCTGGCCATGATACGTGCACCTCACCTTGTCTGGGGAGCCCCGAATTTGGGGAATAGGTTGGAGGGAGTGGCTTTGAGCCTGACTTCTGAACCAAGTGGCTGCCGCGTATGGAAGACCAGGCAATGCTATCTACACATATATAATACATAGGTTTGCAAGATTCTGTTAGAAATTACGGGGTTTTATGACCCTGGTTTTGCAGACTGATGGGCGTGAATTGTAACGGCACAATGTATCGCTGTGTAAGATAACACCACCAGAGATGGAGATCTAATACATCATTACGAAAGAGGATGCCTTTAGAAATGTGCTATTTTTATTTAAGTGCCTTTGGTGTTTTGAAACTGTCAGCTCTGAGATGCCCTAAGAACTGACATGTTTTGGGCAAATGCCACTTCTCATGTAAACCCCGAGAGCCCTCACCATTATCCCAAGTGACTGACCAGAGCTGCCAAGGTGAACATGCATGTGCCAGGAGAGAAAGGGAGTCTCTTCCTTTCTGCTCTGTGCCCCCTCCCCGCAGGCACACACACGCCCCTGGCCCCTCCACTGACCCTTACGCTGTGCCTACTTTCCCAGAAGACAGTTTGAGGCAGGACTAACGGGGATAGGTGTGTCTAGATTCCCACTGTATTTTTGGTTGTTTGTGCCCAAAGCAACGTATTTGCCGATGGCTAAGAATGTATGTGCCTTGAAGCCACACTGTCCTGGGTTCCGGTCCCTGGTTCTACTGCTCATCCTTTTGATCACTTCGGGAAAGTTATTTAACTCGGCTTTAGTTTCTTCCTCTGCAAAACAAAGAGCAGAGCATAAGGCATGATCCTTTCCTCCCTCCTTGCCCTGTGCCCAGCCTCTGTCCCTCTTGCTCATGGGGTCCAGCCACTAAGACCTCCGTCTGTCCTCGAACATCCCACACCGCCAGCCTTTTGTTCCCACGTCAAGGCCATGGCCTCTCTTCTGCCAAGAACACTGTTCCTGCACTCATTTGCTGATCTCTTTCTTACTTCGGGTGGGTCTCTGCTGAAACGCACTTTGCAGGGGGAGCCTTCTCTCGCCACGCTGCTCCAAATTCCTTACCCATCCTCATTCTCTGTGCCTTACTCTCTTACTTCCCTTCACGGCATGCATCTCCTGACTGCTGATTAACTGATGGGTTGGTTATCTGTGTCCCCCACCCCCATGTGAGCTTCATGAAGGCAGAAAGAGTGGAAGCTTTCTGTAGTGTTAATGCTCTGTCCCAGAACCAAGCACAGCACCCAGCATAAAAACACTGCACAGATAGTTGTTGAATGAATGAATGAGTGAATGGCGCTTCCCTGATTCCAGTTGAGAGAACCAAGATAAAGCAAGCAAAGCACTTAGTATAGTTCCTACCATCTAGTAATTACATACATTTATGCTTATTGAGCACGTACTATGCACCAGACATGGTTTAAGCACTCTACACCTGTTAATTCAATTAATCCTCAAAGCAGTCCTTGGAGGAAATGGAGGGACAAGGGACAAATAACTTGCCCAAGGTCACCGAGATAGTAGGTGCTAAGCCCATGTTCAGAGTTGTACTCTTCTCTTCTGCTCTGTACTGCCCATCAGATGAAGCTGTGGCTGTCATTATTATACCTGCCTCCTTTGGGTGATAGGGACGTTGGTGCCAACCCCCCATCTTGCTCAGGAGATGGTGCCTCAGCAGGGGGGCTGGGTTGTGTCCAGGGGGAACCCAACCCCGTGACTGTCAGCCATACCCAGCCTGAACGCTGGTCTGTGGGAGGCAACGTAACGTGCACTGGGCTGGGAGGTTGGCGCTCTGGGCACTGTCCTGACCTTGAGACTAACTTGCTGTGTGACCTTGGAGAAGTCACCGCACCTCTCTGAGCCACAACCCTCTTCACCTCTGTAACGGGTTGTGTTCTCATGAAGATAACAGCCCTCCTTCTGCTGTGGAGCTTCTTAGGATACGCTTGGACAGACTCTAGTAGAAAATATCGTTGGATTGAGAGCTGAAATGGAGAGATGTTCAGATCCCACTTGCCCCAGGGGCAGGGCCTCCCCAGTAAGACGTCAGAACAGGAGTTGCAAAGCCCCCCGGGGTCGGAAGTGGGCTTTGTGATGAGGGGGACCTAGTCAAGGGAGCCCGCCCACCTGCTAAAGGCAGCCATGCCTGCTGCCCAGGGTTGAGCTCACAAACGCAGCTCTGGTTTTGCCAGATAGGCTTAGGAATCTGAATTTTTTATGTGAAATCTCTGTTTTCAGTGTTGGCACGAGTTTCCTAGCTGCCGGTGATGATGGGTGCAACGTCCATGGGCGGGGTCGAGCCCAGGGTCCTGACAGTCCCCATCTTTGCATCCGTGCCTGCCAGGGAGAAGGTGCTGGTAAGACCACTCAGGGCGTGAAAGGCTTCCCAGTACCTCGTCGCACCCGGCAAACCCGCGGGGGACTGGGCATGGCCTCCTTCCCTATTTCTGCACCAAGAGCTGCTCTAAGAGGAGCAGGGAGATAGGTTTCTTCTTAGAGTAAGATTTTCTTTGTATCAGTTAATTTGTTTACAATCTATGCTTTGCTTTGCGCTTTTAACTTGATGTACTTTAGACATATTTTCATATTAGCTCCTGCAAATCCCACTTGTGTTCTTGACTGCTTCACAGCAAACCACCGTAAGCATTGGCCATCGCATATCTTACCAGCTCTCACGGTCGGATCCTTTGATGACATCCAGGTTTCCCCACCGCAGGCAATACTGCAAAGAACGACTTTATCCCCGAGCATTTGTGTAGACACATAACATGTCTGGAGCCCGAGAAACCATAGGCACTTTTCTGAAGTGACCACTCATATCCCCGGCCATGAGTCTGACCTTAAATCGTGACATAGTACCCTGTAATACTTTTTTTCCTAGTGTGGAGTAAACAGGACTCCACGAGAGAACAAGTAGTCAAGCAAATGAGGCAAAAGGGTAGTCATGGATGAGTCTGGGTAAAGCGTCTGTGAGCATGACTTTTACTATTCTTTGTATTGTTCCTGGAGCTTTTCTCTAAATTTAAAATCATTTCCAAATTTAAAGTGTTAACAAATTACTCTAAGGAAGCAACACTGTGACTTGTCTGAGATCTTATATTGTTATTTTGTAAGCACCGTAGTCCAGCCCACTATTTGGAGTCTTTTATTCTGTATTTGATTTTTTCAAAGTATTTACAACAGGGACACGTGCTAACAATGGCAAGTGAAATAAGACAGTGCAAAGATCAATAAAGGCCAAGAGCCACCCCATCTGTACCTCCTACCCCCTGAGATAACCAACGTTATCAGCCCTGAATAGCACTCCGCAGCTTCCTCCTTGTTGACACGTGGATGTGTGTGCATATTTTCACCTATTTGTATATTTTTAGTGTGAAACTATGTACACTAGACTACAGCTTGTTCCTTTTACTTATACGTCACAGACATCCCTCCACTTAGATCGAACCCTCTCTTTTAAAAAATTATTTCTTGGGGCTCCTGAGTGGCTCAGTCAGTTAAGTGTCTGCCTTCAGCTCAGATCATGATCCCAGGGTCCTGGGATCGAGTCCTGCGTTGGGCTCCCCCTGCTTGCGCACTCTCTCACCATCTCTCTCTCTCTCTCTCTCTCTCCCTCTCTCAAATAAATAAATAAATCTTTTAAAAAAATTATTTCTTTACATTCACGCACAATATTCAGCCTAACTATTTCTTTCCTATTAAGTTTTGTCTAATTACAGACATAGCCCAGCTCATCGTATAAAATGCAGATAACTTAGAAACACGGAAGAAGGAAGTGACAGTCACCCACAGCCCCCCTCCAGTGATAATGGCCGTTAGTGCTCTGCTATAGTTCCTTCAGGTCTGTGTGCTGTGCACCCATCACAGCCTGTGTGTATGTCCGTGTGGGAGCCGTTAATACAAATGATGCCATTTTGTGTGCTGTCTGGTCTCCTGCTCTTTTGACTTATTGTTCTAATGTATTAGTCCCATGTGTTAAATATTTTTTAAAGAGGAAGCTTGAAAGGAACTCAAATTTTAAGTTAGGTTAGGTTGGTCATGCCTGTTAAGTGGGAGAGACAATCAGAGAAGGCTTTCTGAAGGAGGTGATACCTGAGCAAAGCCCTGAAGGATGAATAGAAGTCAACCAGGTGGAGAAGAAAGGGGAACAGGGATGCCAGGCAGAGGGAATAGCTCGGGCAAAGGCCTAGGGGTAGGAAGAAGCTCAGTGCATCCAAAGTGTGCCTGAGGTTTGATGGACGGGGTGAGGGAGGGAGACAAGGACCAGCTCTTTTCCAAGAGCTCTTAGCTGGATGAAGAGACTTCCATTTTGTCCTGAAGACAAAAGAAGTCTACTGAAGGATTTCACCCAGGAGGGGAAGGGGAGATGTACAACCTTGGCTGAGGTTTGCCTTTGAGGATGGTCACACCGGTGACATTTGGGGACAGGACTGGAGAAGGCACATGGGAGACAGGGAGAGGGTTACAAGTGTCACAGAAATTCCTGGGCCAGTGTTCTGTGACCTTTTTAGACTGATGTCCTAAAAACTCACCCAGCCCTCCCTCTCCCCCGGTAAGCCAATGGCACTTCTGGGCAGTTCCCTGAGTCTTTTCGGCAGTTGTGATGTTCTCAGCTGGTGGACTTTGCCTCCAAGTCCCAGAGCACCTGTTAGTGGAACCATTAACAATTTGATGGAAATGGTTTTGGAAAACTTGCACGGAGAAATCTGTGCCTGTCTTCTGCAGCTGCCCTCTGTGACCCGTGGTTCCAAAATCAGAAATTCAGGGGAAACAAGATCCTGGGAACTCACATCATTCTAGAACCTGACAGATAGTTTAATTGTACAAACCCAGGCAGGCTTAAGGATGCCTCCTCACTTAATGATCCCCAGTCTGATGGTCTCAGCATCCTAGAGCTGAGTGGGACATCCCTAGAGGCCACCTACCTTGTGGTCCGATTAGGACACCTACGGCTCTTGGAAGAAGAGACTGGATGTCTCACTTATTTTAAAAGTCCTCTTTTTAATCAAATCTTCACTTTCTCCTTCTTTTCATGAAAACCAGTGTCTCAAGGATGGAATGGTCACCTGTTCCCCCAAAATCTTGCCCACCCTGAACCCCAGCTCATCCCTGAGGCCCTGGCCGGCCCATCCAAAGTTGATCATTTCTGCCAACGAACACCAATCAATGCTGCTTAGACAGAAACCTTGGCTGCTTCTTGTAAACATCTGTGATCTTAAGTGGAAAAAAGAAAAAAATGCAAGAAATCCATCAGCCTAATTGTTAGGGAGTGGGATACTTTCCATGAGGCATTAATAACACCGACCTCAGGGTGATTTTTCATTTTCAACTCTAGTCGAGTTCATGTAATTCCCAGTCATCCAAACGAGAGGGGGGTGCTTGTGAGTGTGCTCACGTGTGTGTACATGCACGCTCGTGTCTGTGTACGCTCATGACCCGCTTGAAGCTAGAAACCACAGTCAGAAGTACATCTGTTTGCGGGCGCCTGGGTGGCTCAGTCGTTAAGCGTCTGCCTTCGGCTCAGGGCGTGATCCCAGGGTCCTGGGATTGAACCCCGCGTCGGGCTCTCTGCTCTGCTGGGAGCCTGCTTCCTCCTCTCCCACTCCCCCTGCCTGTGTTTCCTCTCTTGCTGGCTGTCTCTCTCTTTCTGTCAAATAAATAAATAAAATCTTAAAAAAAAAAAAAAAGAAAAAGAAATACATCTGTTTGGTTTTGAGTTCCTGAAGGTAGACGTGCAGGTTGGGAGCCAGGATTGCCTGTGGGTAAAACCGTGTAGACCTGTGGTTGAACCCCAGCTCTGTCCCCTGGGAGCTGTGAGATCTTGAGAAGTCCTATCCTTTCTCTAAGATTCAGCTTCTTCAGTTGCAAAGCAGGAATACTGCAGTAACTATCTCCCGGGGGTGTTGACATGTGAGATGACAACGAGCAGAGGCACTTACTTAATAGGGCGTCCAGCACGCAATCAACGGCGGCTGTTATTTCTGTCGGAGCTCAACACGTGAATGTTGAGGGATCCAAGTGTATCTGGGTTCCACCCGTGAGGACAAGTCAGACCTCTTAGAGGCAGAGTATAGAGGGCAAGAGGGGCCTCGGGAAATCTAAGAGACCAAGGCAGCCCATGAATGTGTTGTAAAAATGGAGGCATGCAGCTGTAACCCAGTGAAGAGCCAAGTTCTTGGAAGAAGGAACGAGAACACATAACCAGTCAGCAAAGACATGCTGGAAAGGAGAGTACCAGAACTCCGGCGAGGAGAGCCGAGGAACAGAGCAGGGTGTCAGGGGTGCACCAGGTCAGGTAGCTCGGGAGCTAAGGCCAAGAACAAGGGGGACACACCCGGCGATACTATTTGTGCAGCGTGGGGACATCAGCGCTACCCTCCCTGAGCTCTGCAAACACATTTTCCTGCAGCCCGGGGAAACAGTGCCCTGCCCTTAACCCCATGTATTAACCTTGAGAATGGCAGACCAAACAAAAGCTCACTTTTGCCATTGTTCTCTCCCGGCAGGCCACAGGTAAGAAAAGTGGTCTCCAGGCTGGATGTGTGTCAGCACGCCCGGAGAGGTGTGCCGGGTCCTTGCAGACCAATTTGTCCTAGAACAGAGCAGACTGTTAACCAAAGCTGTAGCCAGCCTGCAGGATTATGGGTGACATTCGTTTGGTCATTTGCATTTCCTTCACCTCTTAAAAAATGAAAAGCAGGAGCAAATAAACGATGAACGGAAGGGGAATTGAATGCCTAATAAATGAAAAGCCTGCCCTGATGAAAAAAACTGGGTACAGTTTGAAAACAAATGAGTTCTGGCAAAGAGGAGGCATGAACTCCCTAGGGTTTATGGCTCACACTGTTGCCTGGGAGAAGCAAGGCCCCAGTTCTTCTCACACTTTGGGTGACCCTCTGCAGATCAGTCCATCTCTCTGAGCCTCAGTGTTCCTATCCAGAAGATGGGCTTGACGGTACCCGGCCTCCTTACCTCACAGGGTTCGTGGGAGACCAGCGTTAGTAATGGCGATGGGAGAGTGGGAGCTGAACCAAGAACTTGCAGATCAATAAAAGAAATTGCTTTTAATACAATTCAGTGACTGTGCACTGAAATCAGAGGGACTTTTTGTCCTCCGCAACAATGTGGGGTGGAAAGAACACAGTATTTGCATATAGATCTGAGTCTGAATCTTGAACCTATTAGCTGTATGACCTTGGCTAAGTCACTTTACCTCTCTGAGCCTCAGCTTCCCCATACATGGGATGGTAATAATGAGGTTCACACCCTGTGGCATTGGTCAAAGAATTAACTAGCATAAGGTATAAGATGGTACCTGGCACATAGTAGGTGCTCAACTAAAGTTGGTTTTGTCTTCCTTCCTGCTCGACTATTGAACAGCATTGGCTCTAATTTCTCGGTAGCCCAGAACGGGCTTCATGACATTGTCGAGATTGACCACAAGAAAAAGTTATCAGTTTTGAGATTTTTGGACCTGTGTGAGACCTTAGAAATATTTATCTCAGGATCTCTCTCTCTTTCTCTCTCATAGTCAAAGCATTTTTAGCCGACTACAGAAACGAAGCCAACCCCTTCTTCACAGTATAACCATGCAGCAAATTTGACATCAAGAAATTAACAAGTAAGCATAAAACATTGAGAATTTAGCTGGCTATCTGCAGGTTAAAAATGGAAATAAAGCATACACACAAATACATTTTTACACAGAGCCATTTGAAATACATATGCATCAGTACCAAGTTATCTAATTCCAATCACATACAGCTTTCAACGCAGAGGCACTGGCAATTTTTGTCTTTAGTCAGAATTTTTCAAAATCTGTTCCTTGGATCGCTAAGGTTCCATGGAAGTGCCTTGGGCCACCTTGGGGGATAAGAGGGTTCTGAGCCCAGCAAGACTGAGGCTCCCCTCTCCAATTTAACTAGGGCATCTTTAATCTGTTTTAAACATCAGGGTACCATGTAAGGCTTTAAAAAAAAAAATGAGAGTGTTCTTCTGCCATAAAACAAAAATGTGAAAATGACCAGGATAGTTCAAATGGAGTTCAAACCCCTTATCTTACAAGTAAGAAAAATGAAGCCACAGAGAGCAGTGCTGGTTTGCCAGGAACACAGAGTGGACATGGAGCAGGACCAGGAGCAGGACCCATGCCCCGAGTGTCTCCCTGTTCTCAGAGAACATTCTTTGGGTCGAGAGGCAATGTTTGCTGTGAGCTGTTGGCATCTTCTCCCTACTGGACATGTGTTTGTGAGATGCCAGGCAGCACTGGGCTGGCCTTTGGAATTGAAACAGAAGTGGCGTTGGCCTCCGAGTCCACAAGCTGGCCGTCTGCACTTTCTGGCTCTCCCAAAAAGAGCCATCTCCCTCTGAGCGGGTGTTATGGCAGGACTGACGCACATAGTTTCAAATCAAAATGGGGGAAGAAACCTGAAATTCTTTGAACACCTCCGATGTGCCTGGCAGCTTGAACATGGTGTCTTATTCCTCTCCCCGGGAGGAGATCTTTGCTGTCCCGTTTTCCAAACGAGGATGCTGAGGCTTAGAGAGGATAGATGATTTGCCCCAGAGCCTCCCAGTGAGCAAGTGTCAGAGGCAGGAGTAGCTCCTGGGGGTCTCTGGCCCCCAGAATCCCTGTTTCGAAGCAGAGCCCCATGACTCCTGGATTGGCCACACTCGCTGTGTTCTGGGAGCACTTGCTCTTCTCCCAGTTATCCCAAGCCCCCAGCTGCAGGCCGACAGGCCAGGTTCCAAGCCTGCCTCTCATGAGGCACAGTCTGACAGTCTGGAGCACTCAGCCTCTTCCACAGCCTGCTGGAGGTAGACCAGATGTTCCGCATCACCTGTGGCAGAACTAAGTTTCTGCGGCCACTGCTTTGCACTGGGCTCTGTGAGCTGCAAGGGGTCTCCCCTCCAGAGCACGTGGCCATCTGCCAGGTGTCCCTGCTGGAGCGAGACTGGACAGAGGGAGGGATGCCGGCAGAAAGCAGGGCCATTGCTTAGTTTTTTGTCTTTGCTGGGAGGCCATGTTATCCCCCTTCCTCCGTGATGTGTCCCCTTCACTTGGATTCCTGGAGAGGACCCTGCCTGGATCCTCCTTCTGTCTCAGGGCTTGGTCCTTCCTGGTTTCCTCCCCCAGACCCCTGCTGCCCTTCCCCCAGACCTCCTGTGTTGGGGGGTTCAGGGCTCAGGCCACAGGTCCCTCTCTCTACAAACCCTCCCTTGCTGATGCTCCCCCAATTAAAGTCTCCAACCCAGGCCTCTCTCTCTCTCTCTCTCTCTTTCAAGCCTCAGACTCTGCTACCCTGCATCTCCGTGCAGGTGGCTAGAGGACACCTCACACCTCCCATTTCCAAAGCCGCATTTCCGCTCTTATTCCCGAGCCCTCCTCTGCCCACAGCCTTCTGTGGCTCGGCGAGGACACCGGCACCCTCCGGTTGTTCCGGGAACAGCCCCATGGTCAGTCCCTAACCCTTTCTTCCTCTCACACCCTGCCTCCAATCTGTCAGGGGCTTCTGTTGGGTTTACCTTCAAAATAGGCCAAGAATCCAAGCTCGCCACACCACTTGCTCTGCCCCCGCCCTGGTCCAAACCATCACTATCTCTTGCTCAGATGACTCCAAAAGCATCCTAATGGGACTCTCTGCTTCTACCCTTACCCTCTGGAGGAGGCTGAATCATGCCCCCCCCCCAAGAATACCAGGTTCTAATCCCCGAAACCTGCCAATATTGCCTTGTTGGAAAAGAGGGTTTCACAGATGTGATTAAGGATCTAAAGATGGGGCGATTATTTTGGGTTATCTAGGTGGGCCCTAAATGTCTCCCTAAAAAGCAGAGGGACACATGACACACACAGAGAAGATGACGTGACCACAGAGATAGAGAATGGAGTGATGTGGCCCCAGGCCAAGCAATGCCATAGCCCCCAGAAGCTGGTAGAGACACAGAAGAGACACCCCCCCTTCCCCCGCCACAAACACTTCCAGAGGGAGTGTCTCCAGAGGGAGTGTGGCCCTGCCGATGCACAGATTTCAGCCCAGTGACACTGATGTTGGATTTGTGGCCTCCAGAACCAAGAAAGAACACATTCCTGTTGCTTTAAGTCTGTGGTCCTTTGTTACAGCGGTCGCAGAAAACTCATCCCCTCCCCTGCAGTCTATTCTTAGCGCATTCTTTTCAACATCAGTAAGATCACATTAATCATTTGCTCAAAACTCTCTGGAGGCGCCCTCTCTCATTCAAAGAAGAGTCGTTAGCCAGTCGTCACAGTGGCTAAATCTTGTCCACATTACCACCGGGACCTCTTTTACTACCATGTACTCAGCCACCCCAGCCACACCGGGCTCCTTGTGCATCCATGAACGGGCCAGGCGTACGCCTACCCCAGGACCTTTGCACTTGCTGTTCCTTCTGCCTGGAATTCTCTTCCCTGAGATAGTCACACAACTTACCACTTTGTAGTCTGAAAAGCTGAGACCGAAGCTGAACCTCACTGTCTCAGTAAGGCGGGCCATAACCACTCTATTTTAGCCACACTCTGCACCCCCTCTTTCCCTGGCACTCCCAAATTCTTCTCACCCATCTCTGCTTTTCTTTTCTTTTTTTTCATAGTCTTCTCTCACCTTGTAACAACCCATATCATTTTCTTACTTATTATGTTTATTGTTTTCTGCCCTTCTCCCCAACTCCATGTACATCTTACCCCAGAATATAAGCTCCGTGGAGTGGGGGGGGCAGAGTTGTGTCTTTTGTCCACTGATGTATTCCAAATGTCTGGAGCAACAGAAGAGATGCTTAGTAAATATTTGCTGCATGAAGACATGCATATAGAATCCATGAAACCAAACCTTACCTGCTTTTGTTCTTAGGTAAGACTTGCCCTTCCCGTCCTTAAACACCTACTCGGAACCTACTCTTAGCTTTAGTACACTCACTCCTTCTGCCCCAGGAAAACCCGGGGGAGGGGGAGCGTCTCCTGCTGGGCCACTTCCAGTAAGGCGTCCTGGCTGCCAGGGGACGCAGATGGGCTCACCCACCTTGGTTTTCTGGAAGCCACTCTGTTCTCCCTGTCTCTTGCCTCTGCCTCCTAGAAACATTCCCTCCAAAATACACTGGTAGATTCAAAACCCAAGAGAAGATTCCGGGTCTTTTTCTGGATTCAGAGTTTCATGAAAACCAAATAAACTTACAAAAGAGATCCCAGAGAGACCTGACAGCTGGACACCTAAGATCTCGTAAGCTCTAGATGTTTGCATTTGGTACCACACCGCAGTTTGCACCAGCCCTTCTGAAACCAACCCCTTATCCCACATGCAATGTAACTTTTTGCTATAACACACTTGGAAAGGATTATGGAAATTCTGTCTTCATGGTTACTTAACCGCAAGGTGCTCGTCTGACTGGCCGCTGGCTGTGATTTCTTAACAACCGCCCTGTGTACTTTGGGATTCTCGCAGAGTGAGGAGAATCTAGCCTACACGTTATTTCCCAACATAATGAAATTTTAATGTGTGCTCTGTGGATCAATTAGGGAAGTTGACATGACATTACATTTTGTAGTCATATAAATAAACATCCATTCATTTCTTATCTGCCCTTTGTTTTCTGTATTTGGGAGCCAATAAGTATTTTCAGACCACAGGTGTTTGGGGGTTTGGTTTTTTATTATTTTGGGGGAGTCTTGGAACCGAAGTCCTAGGGCCTGCGTCGATTGTGGCTGGTGCGTGAGCCGCCCGTGCTGGGGAACACTCGGCGGGCTCTGCCCTGATGCACGTGTGAGCCTGAACGTGTCCCTAATGCACTCGGGGCCTGAGCTTCCTTCCCTGTTGCTAGAATCGAGAGTATGGCTCTGCTTCCAGGTGGTGGAGGGAAGCAAGAGGGATAACGGATGGCGAAAGTACTTTGTGAATAGTGAGGCAATACAGGCTTGCGCTCTGTGGGCGCCGTCCTCGGCAGCTCTGCTGGCTAACCTCACCTGGCTGCAGGGGTGGAGAGCTGCCTTACTTCCTCCCGACCAGGAGGGAGCCCGCCGCTCCCTTGCAAGGCTCCCCGGCACGGTGCCTGCTGTTTGGCTCGCTCTTCCTCAGCCCCATTCTACCCGCTGGCCTGGGGGCCAGGCCTGCTTAGGTTTGAGTCAAGTTACTCCATGGCACTGAAGCTCATTTGAAATACAGCAAGGGGATGAAGGGACCAGCATTTATTGAGTGCCTACTGTGCGCTAGGTGTTGTTCACGTATCGTTTCGTTTCCTGCTCATGGCAGCCTGTGAGCCAGGGAGGGTGCTGTCTTTCTCCCTGCCTCTTCCTCTCCGCACGCGACACCTCCATCTGCCCCATACCTTGGGCCAGGAGCCTGGGAGTCCTTCTGCGATCCTCCCTATCCTTCCTCCAGCCCCCACGTCTTACCCACCAGCCACCTCGGCCAGCCCACCCCCAACACGTAGCCTGAACCCACTCTCCTCTCTCTCCACTTCTCTGCTACTATCACTCCTCGCCGGGTGGTACCACTGTCCCCAAACTGGTCTTCCTGCATTCATGGGCCCCCTCCACACCGTCCTCTGCTGGATCTGGAATGCCTTTGAAAAGGCAAATCAGATCAGCCCCCTCCCCAGCTTCCTTCTTCAGTACTTCTTTCTTGTGGGGTAGCCCCCTCACTGGCTTCAACCTTCACCTTGCACTCTCTCCCTCTTACCACTCCTACCGCTCGGTCCCCCAGTGTCTGGAGCCCCGGGATTCTCTACACCTTTGACAAATTGCCTACCATGCTCTTCCCTGACTCCCCACGCAGCATCTCCTTCTTAGCCTCTGGTCCCCAGCTCAGTGGCCACCTCTTCGGGGAGGCCCTGCCAGATCTCCAAGGCACTCCTGTCCCTGGGTCCTCTCATACCATTTCTGAGCATCCTTCATAACTCCGCACACGCTGTGTAACCCACATTCTTGTTCCTGCCTCCCGTAGTCACTAACCTCCGGGAGGGAATGGACAGAGGGGCCGGCACTGGGCCTGGGGCTTCATGGAAGTTCAGCAAACAGTGGTTGTATGAATCGAGTTTCCCATATTGGCTCAGTGTGGAAGAGCAGGAGTTTAACCCGAAGAAGGCAGAGATCCCAGGCTCTCTAGGGTCCCAGCAGCCCCCTAGGTTCCCCAGGCCCCTGTCCTCATCTCCATCATAGCTGTAACTGTCCTTGATCTTCTCTTTGTCTCTTCCCATAGCCTCCATGGCAGACCCTCAGTATCAGGCACTGTGTGCCCCCGCATCCAGTCCCGTGAAAATGCGTTCAAGCTGTAAACAGGGCTTATGGTGAGGTGGTCCCAGGAATCCGTGCTTGGCTGGGAGTCTATAATGCCTGTGATTATCATTTGATCTTGTTAGAGTTACGGTGTCCTGATCTCTATTATTATTATTATTATTATTATTATTATTATGGAATAATTATCTTAGAATAGACTATTTTAGTGCCAAAAATCTCCCCCATAACCCAGTTCAGCTCTTCCATCATGTGCCTGAAACCAAGAGTGGTTAGGGAAGGGTCTTGCCCGAGATCACACAGTGTGGCCCAACCAAGACCAGGACTCAGAGCCACCCATCCCCTGTCCTGTCCTTCCTGCTCCTTCTTGCTACCAACATGCCACCCCATGTCTCTCCTCTGCATTCTCAGCGGAGCAGAGATGGGGTGCCAGTGAGAAAGGCAGGGTGAGCCACGGGAATGTCCCTCAGTGCTGAAGGCTGTGTTGAAGGGCTCAGGACCCCACCTGAAGGGCTCACCTGAGAGATCACGGATGGTAAGGTGTGGCCAGGCGGGCGGGACAGTCGGAGATAGGGAGCTGCTGGCTTCCATCCCGGACGGTTCAGGAGCCTAGATTATCCCAGCAAAGCAGATTATTAGGCCTTTGTTTGCTCTTTTGTTACCAAAGCTGATTGTGTAGGAGCTTTATACGTGTGTGCTTAAACCCTTCAGTGAAACATCTGCATGAAAATAGAAATCATAAAACTTAGATCTAATACATGCCATACCAGGCACCGTGCTAAGCGTTTTATATGTATTTGCTCGTGTAAACAACGATCTGATTCATTCGACCAACAAGGCCACCCAGTTGTGTAAATCAGGATTCCACAGTCTTCCCAGGGGCGTCCTTTTCCAGTCTGGCGGTCCACGTGGTTTCCTCAAATCGATGGATGCTCACCTAACCTTCCTTTCCACCGTGAACCACGGGCAGATACACACCCGTCCCCCAGGACTGCCAATATGATTCCAAAGCTTTCCCCAAAAATATGATTTTGCTCTGCTTCCTCCTTCATTCCAGTTGAGGGCATACCTCGATGTATTTGACCTGGTGTGAGTATCTGTCCTAAAGGATCACGTAGTATGTCTCCACAGGTCCTTAGACCTTCTCCATGGGGAAGGTTCTGGAGAGAATAACAAAGTAGAAAGATCTTGCCAGCTGAGTTTGGTCAGCATTGTGTGCCAAGCCTGGCTCTGTGCCACTTGTGGCCATTTCATGAGCTCGCAGAAGTGGCTTGGGATGACAGGAGGTTCCTGGGAGACCATTTGGTCCCCATGCCTCATGTTTCATAAGAGGAAATAGAGGCTCAGAGAGGTTAAGTGACCTGTCCAAGGTCACGCAGCTGATTTGTGGCGGAGCTGTAACTAGAACCCGGTTCTCCCTACTCTCAGCTAGGTGGTCCTTCCCGCAGAGGGTTAAAAAAGATCAGGAAGAAGCTGGGGGTGGATATAAGAAATTTTTTATACTATTCTCTCTACCTGTCTGAAATTTTCCATATGAAAAAGTTAAAAAAAGAAAAGCCCTAGGAGAGTGTTTGATTGTAGCAGGAGTGGGTCCTGTTTTTATATTCACCTCTTCAAAGAAGATTTATTTAATTCTTCCCAAAGGGATCTTTCTTGTACTTTGAATTCCCTCAACATTACACACAGTCTCTTCCACACATAATTACTAATGGAGAGGCAGGGTTGGGGTATTTTTTTCCCTTTCTGTCTCCCAGCCAGAATGCAAGCCCTCCCATCTTTGAAGCTCCGGACCTTTCCAGGAGGTGTCCTTAGCCTTCTTCCCCACCCAGGTCTCTCTGACTCCTGCCCGCCCTATACCCTCACAGCCGGGATATCCCCAGCTTCACTCACCTACAGACCCCCTGAAGGGTCTTTACCATCACCAAGTACCTAGCATCACATTTACTCACTATTTTCCATTGAGCTGACTCATTTTGTTTACTTCAGTCTATTTTCGGAGAAAACTGTGTGTCTCTTATCAATGGATAATCAGCCATATAATCTACAAAATCGGGGCTTCATATACTAGTTACACTTATCCTAATGGTTATGATAAAGTGCATAGTTATTTAAAAAAACAAAATATTCATCAGTGTACAACTTAAAAATGTCTACTTAGACCGGGCTTCGGGAAACGCTGCGGTCTGCTGCTGGTCTCCTGGGAGTGACCTTGTTTAGTGTCTGTGCTCAGAATGCAGGGGTGCATGAGCGTGGAAGGTGTGTGCACGCAGGGGTGCGTTTTCAACAATGGCACGGGGCCCTCTGACCCCTGCAATGGATACATCGCGTCTTTCTGCTCTCGGCCAGGTGCTCCAGGGAGCTGGGTTGGTGCGTGGCCATGAGTGTTCACGGTCCCCTGGTGCTCCGCCCACATTTCTTGCTCTGCAGCCCCCACAACGTGAGCCCTAACTGCACGGCAGGCCGTCGACGTAGGACTGAGAAGAGATCAGTCTCAGCTAGGAAATAGATGTTTTATGGAGGGGATTATATGCTAAAGTGGAATTTGTAAATTGGGAGCTCCCAGAGGTCTTGGGATTACTCTCATGAATGTCAAGGATTTCATACTGTCTCGTTTCTCAAGAGGCAGAGAGATGTGCGGGGGTGGGCTTGGCGGTGGAGCCCCACAGACTGGCTTTCAATCCGATTCACATCATCTTGAGAAGTTACTAATGTCTTCTGAGTCTCATTTACTTTATCTGTGAAATGGGCATCGTAAAACCTTCTGTCCGGGGTTGCGCTGATGATTCTCTAGGAAAGACCTGGGTGCAGCACTGAGCCATACGACACAGGCAGTTAGGATTTTCCCAAATGCAGGAAAGAGACTTTCTGAGTCCCTGAAAGGATAAATTCCATTTTGTGCATGTTTACTGTTAATGTGGAAAAGATCCATTATGGTATTCCAGTATTTTGAGGTTGGGTTTTCCTTTTATGTATGGCAACTATCAACCGGGATGTTGATTGAAACAGATCTCTCTGGGACTGACTAATGACACAGGGAAGGCGTTCCACGGCCCTGACTGACAGTTGCGGGACACGTCTCGCAGCTTGACCGGGCCTCCCTGGCGTGGTGGCAAAGCCCGGGAGAACAGAGGGCCTATCTTCTATGACACAGGCACGACCTGTGTGCACGCGGAATCCACAGAGCAGCTCTCCTGGGTTGGATCAAATGGAATTAGATCACAGGAAGGCTAGGCTCTTCCAGAATGTACAGTGAACACAGACCTCTTTCCTGTCCACATTCAGAACCATTTGAAAAATAAGAACAGAAGAGTCAACCAGGTAGAGGCCAGAATGGTACCTCCATGACCAATAAGGTCGAGATGAGGGGCGGTTTGTATCTGTGGGAAAATGGCTTCTTGGACAAATACTGAAAGCTAGAATTATACAGACCTGCCCCCACAATCAGGCAGCACCGAAGGGACAGGCCTGGTTTGCGGCAGGCTAGCAGAGGACAGGAGAGGGGCAGGAACAAGCCCCACCCCCAGGAAACAGCGGAGGAAGACAAGAGGGAGCCTCGGGTGGGTGTGGGGGTTTTGTTTCATTTCCTGACTCCACCGCTACCCAAGGACCAGCAGCCTGTAAGTCTTACCAGTTCAGGGCCCAATGCCCAGGGAATCCGTGCATAAAACAGGTGACGCTGGAGAGGAACAGCGTACTTTGTTGGAAGAAGTGGGCACGAGGAAGTGCTGTATTTAAGTATGGCTCTGCCGTGTCCTAGCCCTGTGACCTTGACCCACTCTCCTGGGCCACCTGAGCTTCGCTGTCCTGATCTATAAAAGAAGATGTACGGATCCTCGGTTCCAGGTCAGTCGGGGTGACAGACAAGGAATGCACCTGCCGATGCCTCATTAGGAGTGTAGAGCTGGTACTTTCAGATGGTCAAGTTAGCCCCAGGTACTGGTACGCCAAAGTCTGGGTTTCAACCTTTTTTTTTTTTTTCTTGAGAGGGCTAGCCGGGAAGAGGACAAAGAACATGGCCCTAGGAGCATGTTGATTTAGGGAGGGGCAGGGGGCACTTGGAGGGAGAGGAGTGAGAGCAACCAGCAGACCAAGGAGCTGCCAGGAATGGGAGGCGGGAGACCCCCCCCTGCCTTCCCCAGCACCGTAGCTCCTTCCTGCTCCTGCAGCCTGCAGCCCAGCCGCCTCTGGTTGCCTCCCGTGGCCCAACAAGCTGATCACGGGGGCATGTGATTCAATGGAAACTCTCATCAGACAAAGAACTCCAGGCCTGAGCTGCACAGGGCTTGGTGAGTGAGACCCAGACGTGAGGCCCGTGTCTGCTTCCTGACCAGTTGCCTAGCACCCAGCATCTCCCGTCTCCCTGGCAGGCTCTTTGCGGGAGGGTTTTCTCTCTCCAGCCTTAACAAAGGTGGTCACTTGGGTGGAGGATCTGGAGGAGGACTGCCAGCAATGAACTGGGGCCCAGAGGGAGGTCTGCAGGGCCCCCTGCCTGCTGTGCAAACTTCCCTGGCCTGAGGTCTCTATCTTGGGAAACATGTACAGAAGGCAGTGTTTTCTGGATCGTCATCTGTGTTCTACCAAGACGATTTGGGGCGTCTTTCATTCTGCAGACCCCAAGTCAGGGCAGAGATGGAATCAACACCTGTAGGCCCAGAGCATCCAGATCTATCATCTAAGTATGTGCCCATTTGGAAAACGCTGTGACTTGTGTGTTATAAATTCATCCAACAAGCCTTTACTGCATACCTACTATGTGCTGGGTCCAAATCTGGTGCTGACCCTACAGTCTAGGAGGATCGACAAGCAAATTAATAGGCTGATCTGGAACAGTATAGGAAGTACTGTGCTGGGGAGCACCAGTGAGGAAGACCTCACCTGGTCTGTAAGTCAGAGTGGGCTTCCTGGAGGAAGCAACATTAAAGACCAGCACATGCAAAGACCTAGAGACTAGAGACAGAAGTGTTTTATGGAGGGTGCAAGCAGAATGCTGACTACAAGTGCATACCAAACACTGCCCCATACTCAGATTTATGGTGGTTTGCAAATGCCTCAACAGCTGGATCCCCAGGTCTCAGCAAACTCTTTGCAATTTATGATCATTGTTTTTGGGGGTCAGGGTAGTAACATTTACTGAGCACCTCTTATGTGTCATGACAGACACAGTTATATTGTACCATCTTAACATGGTTTGTTCATTCATTCGACAAGTATTTATTGAGCACTTACGATGGGCCAGGCAGTGTTCTAGGCACTAGACTGAACAGTAGTGAGCCAAACACACAAAAATCCCTCCCTGCAGGGTTTCACTCAGGCTATAATGGATAGAAGGGATAAACAAATATATAAATGAAATATATGGTACGTCAGGTGGGATCAGTGCTACGGAGAAAACTAAAGCAGAGAGGGGAGCAGGGGTTGCTGGGCCAGGAGTCACAATTTTAATTAGAGTGTTCAGGAAAAACCTCATATTTGAGCAGAGATTTGGAAAGGGGGAATTGGTGTGCCTTGGAGATAGATACGTGGGGGGAAATACTGCAGGCAGAAGGAATGGCAGATGCAAAGGCCCTGAGGCAGGAGTGGGTCTAGTGTGTTCGGCAAGCGCAGGGAGGGCAGTGCAGCCGGAGGTGAGTGGGCATGAGAGACAGAAAAGGAGGTAGGGTGGGATCTCATAGACGTGGCAGGACGCTGCGGTAAGCACACAGCTTTACTAGGAGCAAAACGGGGGGAAAAGATGGAAGGTTTTGAGCAGAGCAGTAGTAGGTTACGTTTTATCACTCGAGTGTCAAAAATAGCCTAGAGGGAGGAAGCGGGGAGGCCAGCGAGGAGGGAGCTCCCTGCAGCCAAAGCCTCAGCATTGCCTTGGGCCTCCTGGCAGAATCCCCAGTGCCTCCTCCTCTCTCAGGATGAATGAGCCGAAGAAGCAGCCTCGGAGCCCAAAACCCCGCAGCTCCCACAGGAGGCGACAGCGAGGTTCCCCCAGCGCCGTCTCTTGGATTTCACCTGCAAGAGGCTTCACGCCCGAACCAGCCAGCACGTGACTTCAGGCTCCGGTGGCAGTGGGCTCAGGTGGAGGAATGGGGCTTTCCACAAAACAAAAACAAAACCTGAGCCCGTGAAAACCCCAGCCACCTTTATTAGGGTGCTAAGCTGCTCCGGCTCCGGAATGACACTGGTCTACGGGGTTTGAATCCTAATGACTACACTTGGCATGCCCCAGTTTCCTCCTTGCTAGAACGAGATGGTAACAGCTCCCAGGGCCCTGACGAAGATTCAGTGAGACAATGCGGGGAGGTTCTGGACACAGCCCCTGGCCCACGGAACGCGCTCACTGGTGTTTAGTGGAAGAAGTAGCAATAGGAGGAGGAGGCTGGGACCCTCGGAGCAGACTTACCCCAGGCCACAGAGGTCAGCGCTAGCAGCCTGGGACTCAGCGTCAGAAACTACCACGTGCCAAGTGCACACCTCATTTAATCCTTCCTCACCCCTGCCGGAGAGACGCAACTGCATTTATTTGACAGATACGAGCACCAAAGCCCCGTGCAGTCTAGGCAGTAGCTCAAGGTCCAGCACCTACTGAGTGGCGATGTCCAGTCGACCTAATTCTGGAGCCCAGCACTTTCCCATTGTGCCTCCCCACAAGGAACCCCGCTGCGGCCCCAACTGGGTGCAACCCCAGGCCCGGCCCTGGCTGGCATTTGGTTTTCCTAACATGACCCCCTTCTCCCCAGCCCCCAACTGGCATTTTTTTGGAAGCCACCAATAACTCCCGCTGGCCCCGGGGGTGCTCTGCTGTCTACCTAGATGACAGACCTCCCAGCAGCACAGTCTTTGGCATGGCCGTGAATTCTCCATGCCCCGTACCAGGCTCTCTTCCCTTCCTAGGGCTGTGTAACAAATTATCACAAACCGCGTAGCTTCAAGCAACAGAAATGTATTCTCTCACATTCTGGCATCAGAAATGAAAGCAAGGTGCCGGCAAGATGGCGCTCCCTCGGAAGACTGTGCTGGGGCCTCTCCCTTAGCCTCTCCCAGCCTCTTGTGGGCCAGGCGCTCCTTGGCTTGTCCCGGTAGCACAACGCCAACCTCTGCCCCATCTTCACACGTCTCCTCTCTGTGGCCCTCTGTGTCCTGTCACCCTCTTTTCTCTCATAAAGACACCAGTCATTGGATCCGGGGCCCCCTCTGAGTCTTCAAGTCATGACATCTACAAAGACCCTATTTCCAAATAAGGTTGTAGTCTGAGGTTCCAAGTGGACATGAATTTTGAGGGGACCCTAGTCAACCCACCACAGTCCGCCCTCTGCTCGCCACCCAAATGTCACATCCTTCCCACAGGAAAGGTGCATTAACCCTATCCCATCGTCTCCCAAAACATTAACCCGTGTCAGCATCGCTGCAAAGTCCAAAATCTCATGTAAATCTTGGCAGTGCAAAAAGTTCCACATCTCATCATCTACGTCGTCTAAATCAGGTACGGGTGAGACTTGGGGTCTGATTCGTCCTGGGACAAAAGTCCTGTCCGCCTGACGCCAAGGAGGAACCGGGGCACCCTGGCTGCAGGGAGGCCAAGGCCGGGCGCGCACAGGGCTGGTTCCTTGCCCTGGCGGAGCTCCACACGTGGGCCAGCACCGAAGAAGGGAAGACGCTCAGGTGATACCCGTGCCCTCGGGAAACAGGTCGAGGGTCACCTGCTGGCTTCCCGAGCCCCCAGGTCACTCCTCCCGTTACCACAGACGTTTGGAGAACTTGCACACCTGCTCTGACTCATTCCAAGACTGGTTTGAGTTAGAAATAGAGCAGGGCTCGAAGGGGCCCGTTCCCAGCCATCCCACGCTTGACTCATCCCTGCCCGGCTCTGTCCTGGCTCTGCTCAAAACCTGCCAGCAACAGGGAACCCCTTCACGGCAGCGTGGGAGGTGGGGCGCCAAGGCCCGACGTGGCTTCCCCGTGTGAAGACAGACCCCAGGACCCTGGGCAGGAGGAAGGGGAAGGAGTGCCAGGCTAAACTGGTTTAGCCCACGTACGTGGCTATTCCTAGGAAGGAACATAGATCTGGGGGAGCCATGGCTGGCCGCCTGTGTGGCCCTGGCTGTTTGATAGCTCATGCTCCCGGGTTCAGCAGTGACCTGCCCAAGAACAAAGGACAGCAACAGAGAGAAATGTGAATGGGACCAGAGTCACATGCCCTCAGGAGAAAGGGAGTGAAGGCGGCTGGGAAGGATGTGGTCCTAGCTTTGTGTCTGGCCTCAGCCTGATCTCAGGGGAGGAACTCAGGACCATTAATAGCATCAAAGATGATCCTTCCATGTCCCCTGGAGATGAGGGTCTGTAATCAGCAGACCGGAGCCACTCTGAACCACTCGCCTCCTACCCCGGGACCCCGTGCTCCAGCTCAGCAAACCACTGTGCCCTCCCTCCAGCCCAGCCAGATGCCGCAGGGGCCCAGCCGTAAGAGCAAACCACGGCCTTTCCTGAAGCACCGAGAAGCCCAGTAAGAGCTGGGGGCTTCTCTGTCCCCCATTTTCAGGAAATCTCAGGGAGGCGCTCAGCCTGCCCCAGACCTGACCGAAGATGGATGGCGGAGTTGAAGAACACATCCATGGGCTTGTATGAACTTTGCCTTTCCTTTAAAAAGCTGCTAACTTCAAAGATGAAAAAATCACCCCTGGGCACTTTGGTGATTGTCATAAAACGCATTCCCCCAGGAACATGGGTTCTGTTTCAGCCTCAGAGAACGAAGGAGGCAAAGTGGCCATGTGGGTGCCCACGTGCCTGCTTCCTTGCGGGTGACAGGATTCATCCCCCCCCCCAACTGATTTATGCAGAGAACTGCCAGCCGGCGGCCATGACCTACTTTCCTCTTTACAGTACAGCATCCAGGGCTTGGCAGGGCTACCCCGCTTCAAGGAAACCAGGAGTACAGAAGCCCAAGCTTGGTGAGCATATGCACTGGGGGTGTCTCTTGACAATCTGCTTTACAAAAAAAAAAAATAAAATAAAATACAAGTGCGTGTGTGTGCGTGCCTGCGTATTTCCAGGGGAGTGAGGGGTTCTTTTTAAAGAATGAGCTCCTCCAGTCATAAAAGTTGGGATTTGAGGTTCCAATCTTCTACTAGTTGCTGTCCAAAACAAAGTTGCCTCCCCAGGGTGTGCGGTCCCCATGCCGCCAGGCCGATGCGGTGCAGGAAAGATGAGCAGATTTGCCCGGAGCATGCCTGGGTGCCTGCTGACGTGGCTAGAGTTTCAGAGTCCTGCACTTCTGTGGGTGTGAATGTGTGTGTGTGTTTTAATTTCCAATCCAGTGACCGAAAGTGTCATTTCAGTTTTGAAATTCTGGAAGGAGTTCAGGTGTGGATGAATCAGGTCTCACGGTAGCTTTCAACTCGGGGGGAAAAATGCCATCCGCAAGAGCATGGGATGTGAGCGATGTTTCTAGCACGAACATCTCTGTAAGGGGGGCACTTGAATGGCTCAATCGATTGGGCATCGGACTCTTGGTTTTGGCTCAGGTCATGATCTCAGGGTCGTGAGATCGAGCCCCACGTCGGGCTCCATGCTCAACACAGAGTCTGCTTGAAAGTCTCTCCCTCTGCCCCCCGTCCCAAGCGTACACACTCTCTCTTTCTTTCTCTCTCTCTCTCTCTCCCTCAAATAAATAAATAAATAAAATCTTGGAGGGACAATAAAAAGAAAATCTTTGTAAGGGAGGAAGAAGACTTTTCCCTCCACCTTTCTGAGTTCTTAGCCAAGACTTCTGTCCCAACAGACAGATGCACAAGAGGGACACAAAGACGTTCCTCACGTGTATACCTCATGCTGTACATGGAAGTTACCCTGGGGAAGAAGAGGGACGTGAAGAGATAGCTTTAGAATTCACTCTGGAGCACCATCTTCATAGGGAAAGGGGGGGGTGGCCTTTTAGAGGAGAGGAAATTATTTTCAAGAAAGATGAAAATGCCCTTTGAAGAATAGGTGGATGGGGTGCCTGGGTGGCGCAGTCGTTAAGCGTCTGCCTTCGGCTCAGGGCGTGATCCCAGCGCTATGGGATCGAGTCCCACATCAGGCTTCTCCGCTAGGAGCCTGCTTCTTCCTCTCCCACTCCCCCTGCTTGTGTTCCCTCTCTTGCTGGCTGTCTCTCTCTGTCAAATAAATAAATAAAATCTTTAAAAAAAAAAAAAGAAGAAGATGAAGAGGTGGAAGTTTGTGATCGTTTGTGACACAGTTTGTCTGGGTGTGGGGTCAGCTTCCAGTCCCCTCTCCTGTGACAAGAGTCCATCTTGCCTGGCTTTTAAACTCCTGGGAGGGCATCTATGATCGTTGAGTTCCTTTTACTTTTTGAGAGAAAGCCTCTCCCTGTGTTACTGTTTTGCAAGTGCCTACAATGCCTACAGCTCAAGTACGGCCAGCGTGAGACATTTTGGGGTGGCGTGTCCCGAGCTCCTGCAGTCATATTTGGGGTGGCCTCATCTGCTACCCTCCTAGGGAAACGGCGCGAGGGCCTCTCTCTGCTCAGGGACTGGGAGCAGCCCGGATGTGCAGGGCCTGGGAAAAGGAGGGTGTGGGGTTTCCATGGAGCCTCGGCATGCGTGTTGGCCTGAGACGTCGATCCCAGAATGTTAGGGGATTGAGAATCATCTCACGCAGCTGTCTTCAAAGTGGGTGACGCAGACTGCCCAGGGTACCGGTATAGGAAAGCTTCCCCGGAGAGGCACAGGTGTAGAAAGTAGCATAAGAACCAGTCTCCAGGTCCTCAGCTTACGTGTGGTCACGTGCCTGGGACGGTGCCTGGAGTCGGCCGGGTGCACCCTTCTCAGCTGCCCCTCTGTGACCCACCTGACCCGCCACAGCCTCTAGGGGGCATCATCCCAATAGGGCGCCAATCCCCTAGTGCCCTCAAAAGGTCAATTCCAGAATGCACCGCTCCAGAGGGAAAAGCCGCCTGAGGGCAACGCAAGGGGGGTTTCCTGGACTTAGAGGGTGTTATGCTAATGATTTCACTTACCCGTGGAGTCTATGGAATGTAAAAAACAAAACCATTGAACAAACACACACACAAAACAACACTCCGAGATACAGAGAACAAACGGGCCGTTGCCTGAGGGAAGGTGGGGGTGGGGGTGGGCAAAAGAGGCCAAGGGGATGACGAGTTCAAACTTCCAGGTACGAAATAAGTAAGTTGCAGAGGAAAAGTACAGCCTAGGGGACAGAGTCAGTAATACCATAATAACGTTGTGCGTGGTGACGCACTCACCGTGGGGAGCAGAGTGTGTAGACCTGTCGGATCTCTGTGTTGCACAGCTGAAACTAACATGGCACGGGGTGTCCACTCTACCTCCATGATAAAACGAAAAGGAAAAAAAGAAGTCTGTGTCCCGTGCCCTGTGATGCCTCTGCCCACCTACCTCGTCATCCCCCATCCTCATCACTTGGCATTTGGAAGCGGCCACTGAGAGGCATGTCAGTGGGTTCACTTGGACTGAGGAATGACGTCAGACTTTGTTGGCTGAGAGTAAGTCCGATTTGGCTCATTGGTTTGACAGAGAGGACGGCTTTGCCAATGGGGTTCACAGCACGACACCCCAACATGCAGCCCCTTGGCACATTAAATGCCTTAAACTGAAGGAATCAGAAAATGCCAGAAGCAGGAAGGTTATTCTGACCTCCCCGCCTTTCTAGCCCTTCTCCCCTAACGCAGGTCATAAAGCTCCCAGGGGCAAGTTGCCAACCCTGTACCAGGAGGAAGGAAGACATTCTTCACACCAGAGATGAGGATTTGGCGGATGGGGAGGCTGGATGGACCAACCATCTCAACTAATCCTCATTCCTCACCGTTTACTACCCCAGCCCAAACTCTTCTGTCTTGTCGATCCTTCACACATTGACTGCGTCTCTGTCTAAAAGATAAAAAGGCTTCGGTTCTGGTCACTTCTTCCGGTCTTTAGTCTCTTGCGAAGGCTCCCATGTACGTATAAATATTCAGTAAAACTTGTATGCATTCCTCCTGTTACTCTGCCTTAGGTCGCTTTAATTTTCAGACCCAGCCAGGGACCCTAAGGGGTTCAAGGATGACTTTTTCCTCCCCACCAGGTTGTAGGATGGACATTTTACATAAATCCATTGAGCAAAATTCACAGCCCGAGGTTGTAGTGAAGATATATTTAAAGCACAAATATAAAATAAGTTAGACTAAGACGCCGCTTAAAAATGCTTGAGGATTTTCAACTTTATTTTAGGAGTGTGCTAGCCAAACTGATCAAGTACAAGCGTGGTGCTGTAAATGTCCCAGATAATAAGTATTCGAAGAACCAAAGGAAAAGAGATGAGTGATGATGAATGGGAGGCCGACGCCTCAGAGGACACTTGGTTTTTCTACGGAAGAGATAAGTGGCACTGAATTATACACTTCAAAATGTTAAAACGCTTAAAATTTTTGTTATGAATATTTTACTGCAATAAAAAAATAATTAGTGACAAAGCTGGGTCACACCCAAGTGTCCCCACTCCTACTCAGTGGCCCTGGCTTGCCTCCCTCGTGTTGCTCGACTGCTTGGTTTTCTGCAAACGTTGTCGGGGATTTGCTGAGAGACGCCGGCAAAACAGGAGATTCACTGCTGAGAAATGCTGAAGCAAGATATGATCCTAACCAGAGAGGCAGGCTGGGAGGGAGGGTTTCTGGGACTGAGAAATAAAGGGGGCGGGGGGCAGTCCAAGACCCTGGTCATAGCTCCTAAAGGGACCTGTCAGGCCTGCATCCGACAGGCATCGGGGCATCAGTCAGTATCCGAGGCTAAGATCTGGGGCTTGGGACTGCGGTGGGGGACCATCCAGTCTGGGATGGGTCTCCTGCTAGCATCCCCAGAACAGGAAATGAGGAGACAGAGCTGGCTGGAGCTCAAGGCAGCAGGTTGAAGAGAGCCCATTCTGGTCCCCAGCCATCCATCCATCTCCCTCTGCCCAGACCACACTCCAGGCACACAGTACCTGGAATTCTGTCCCCAAAGAGCACCAAGTCCCATAGATATTAGGGCTAGGCCTGAGCAGTACAGGGGTACGTTTTCTCTTGAAGGCAGGGAAGACGAGTCTCTGGATTGATGATATCCTGTCCAATACCAAGAAGGCACCCGGTGGCTTTTCTCTCCCCTTGTGCTGAGCAGAACTGTTAGCACCCAGGTCAGCCCTTGCCCGCAAGCTGACTCCCCTGCCCAGCTTTTTCCTGCACCGGGATGCCCAGCTCCCAAAGGAGCAGAGAGCCCTGGCTTAGGCTTCCAAAGCTGGGCGGTTCTTTGGTTCTCCCCCTTGTTCAACAGAAGGGCGTCTCGTGTTTCTCTCCCCTAGTGCACCTGCACAGCAATGAGCTCATAGCAGGCATTTGATAAATAGTTCATTGGTATTAACTACTAGGAAATGCATTCCCTACGCCCACATAGGAAATGAGTGGCGTCTCTGGGTCCACATGCTTGGCTGTTTTTGTCATATGTTATTGAGCAACACCCCGGGGCAATGCCTCGTGTGCGAAATGTTTTGCTCTTCAACAAGTACTATTGCCACTGTTATGGCGTGTCCACTCTGGGCCGGACACTGTGCTCAATGGTCTACCTCATCCTCTCGAATCCTCCCAACAACTGGCAACATTACTTCCCATTTTACAGATGAGGGAAGTGTGGCTTAGACAGGACAATGGCTCCAAGTCACACAGCAAGGAGAGTGCAGAGCTGGAATGGGTCCCCAGGGTTGCCTGACCCCCAAGCCTCTGCCAGGGGATTTGTGGCTTCCATGACTATGACCGTCCATGGGAGGAGCTCTGTTGGCCTTCCAAGGAAATAGCCTGAGCGACCCGCTGGGCTTTCCGCAGACCAGCTTCTGCGGCCCCGCGACTCCTCGGATGGAGCCTGGGAGGAGAGCCATCTACAAACGAGGCTACACAAGGAGTGGGTGACCTAGCACAGAACCTAGCTTACAGCTCTTCTGTGATTTAAGCAGGAAGTAGATTCCCGAAAACACATTCACACATCAATACTTTTAAAAATATATCCTATAATACCCATAGCTGCATATAGTACATACGCTGTATACTCATATATCAAAACCACCCCCATCTCTTTTGGGCAGATTTTCATTGCCACGTCACCTAGAAGTGGGGACCTTACCCTTAGCCCCAACTTCCACGCCGTGTGTGACAGCTTGCACAGTAGCCCACCCCCATTATTTTACTGGGTACCTAGAGCCATGATTAGCCCCACTGTACAGCAGAGAAAACAGAGGCTGGTGGACATATAGCTTCTTGTAGATCACCCCGCCCCCTGAGTCTGCAGCTCTGCTCTGTGCCCTCACACCATCAGCCACAGCACGATGAAAGGACAGTAGATGTGTCCGCTGGTTGTGTCCTCTGCACCCGCGAAAAGGGCTCCATGTCACCTTCTCTTTCACCTGGATAGTTTATAACCTGTCACTGGGCACTGGCTTCCACCAAAGAGGAACGGTCTCACCAGAGTGACTTCTAAGCCCAGAACAGCAGAGGCTCTGATAAATACTGAGTTAATATAGCAGAAACTGAAGCCCACAGTTGTCTGCTATCACTTTCCGGCAGACAGCTGCCAGCTTTTGGCCCTGAGGGGCCTTCTGACAATTTATTAGGCAGAAGTGGAAGGTGCTCCAGTGCCTCACCCCAGAAAATGAGTCACTCGATGGCCAGCCTGTGTGTGTGCATCAGACCTTCACGAGCCAGCGTGGGTCCCACCTGGGACATGGGGAAGGGAACAGATGTCCTGCATGGCCATCCTCGGCTGCCTGGCGCAGCCCCATTGGCCCCATCTGGGTCCCAGAATCAGGGCAGCCCAGGGCTGGAAAGGACCTTCAAGGTCATCTAGTCCAAATGCCCAATGGTACCTACTCCCTCTTGAAATCCATGGGTGATAGGGAATTCAATGCCTCCAGCAGCAGCCAGAGCTGGGAAGTCCCATGAGAATCACCTAATCTGATCCCTTCATTGTACAGATGGAGACATTTTCCAAACCAGATAAACAGCTTGTTCCAAGGTCACCCAGCTGGGCCAGCCACGAGAAGGTATCTATTTACCGTCTCCTGCACGTCCCATGCTCTGGCCATATTTCAGGTCCCGGAACGAGCCGTGCTGTTTCCCAACTCTGTGTCGTTGTTCACCGCCTTCCCCCTTCTGGTTGCCCTTCACACCGTATCTCTCACCTGCACGGGAAAACACACCTGCCCTTCAAGGCTCCACAAGGCACTTTCTCTTTCGTAAAGCCGTCCTCCTACAGTGAGAAATACTCCCCATCTCCCGCACCCCGTGGAGGCTGTGCACACGTGGATCAGAGCACTTGTCACCCTGGACTCCATATCTCCCTTCTGGCTTGATCCCTGACAGCCCCAGGGGGCCCTTGAGAGTAGAGGCCACATTCCCCATGTCTGTGTTCTCAGGCCCTTGCACCTCTCGGCACAGACATGATGTTTGTAACTTCCATAAATCCCTGTCGACTCTGCTTTGTCTTTTCCCCCCCTCCTCCCCTCCTTTCAACTCCTCTTCCCCATCAGAGGATGGGGCCACCTCCTTCCACCACAGAGAAGTGAGGTGATTGGCCTGAATCTCCTCCCAGTTATAAGTGCTTCTTGTAGTTCTTGTATTTCCAAGTTCAAGGGAAACGTCATGGTTAGTGCCAACCCCTGAGTGGCTTCCTCTCTGGATGAGACTCCCACCCATGCCCAACTTGGGAGCCTGCCCTGAGGATCTTTCTCTTCCCCAACCTGAGCTCAGGGTGCACAGGCCAGTCTGCAGGACTCTCTGAGAGTCCATTCCCGGAGACTAACGGGGGACAGGGGATATGGGCATGTCACCTCCATGGGATGGGGGCGTGAGGGGGCGTGGAAAGAGCCGGCAGGTGAGCCAGACCCGGGCTCCAGCAGGGAGAAGGATAGTGGATGTAGGCTGTAACTGGCAAGGGATGGACTTACACATCGACCGACTCCAGCTCGTGCCCACGTGCCTCAGTCGCCCTCCTTCGCTGTGCTGTCATCCTGCTTCCTCCGTGGGACACACACTCACTGTCCCTGGTTAGAGGTTTCCAGCAGGTCTGGCCGCTCTTTGGGATGTGGGAGGGACACAGATGCATGCATGACGATCACATGGCCATCGTATGCTCTTTGGATGTCACACACCCGTGTGTTAGGCACTCACGCAGATGGGCACACGCGTCCGCAGGCACCTGCCTCGTCAGGATGCGGTGGGGATCAGGGAGGCTCTCACTCTGCAGCTCCATCTTCTCGGGGGCTGCTTCTTCCCACCATTCTCAGGAAAGTTGCATCTTCCTTGGCCCCCCTTTTTTAAAACTGTGGTGACATTTACATAGTACCAGATTCACTACTTTAACCTCTTGTAGGTGTTTGATCCAGTGGCACTTAGTATGTTCCCAACGTTGTGCCGCCGTCACCGCTCCCTCATTCCAGAGCATTTCCATGCTTCTCGTAAGACATCTGTGCCCACCAAGCATGCACTCTCTCTGGCCTTGCACACGATGCCCGGTAACAAGAGCAGCATCCGGGCCTTCCTGGCTCTAAGTGGTGAGGTCACTAGGAGTACATCACTGGGAGGACAGCAAGAAGGCTGTGTGGGAATTGCTGTCTGTCATCTCTGTACACTCGGGGCCCAGTGCTCTTTCAAATCCTTGTTCAGAGTCCCCACTGGCCCTCCAGGCCCCCACCCTCCCCTACCTCTCACCCCACCAGCGGGAGGCACTCTGTGCACCCGGCTCCCAGAGCATCTTCGGGCATAGCTCTACCAAGTCCCAATCAGACGGCCCCACCTTGGGTCCTGAGTAGGCCTCTCACTAGCTGTAAATCCTTGGGCATATTATCTGATCTCTGAGCTTCAGGTCGGGGTCAATACTAGCACCAGTGAAAGCGTTACCATAAAAGTGTTTGCACGAGTTAACACACGCCGAGCTGTCTGAACTGTGCCTGGGGCATCGGGAGTACTGGGCTGTGGTCGTCCTTCCCACCTGTTTAAGGAGGGCTATGGTGCTCCTTGGCCACAGGACTCAGAGGGGCTTGTAAATCCCAGGTTGGTTGAAGGGACCCAGGTGTCCCCGGCTTTGCAGGCACCCCTACGTCATCACTCCCCTTTGTCTGGATGTTTAAAATGGCCAGGAGGACTGGGTCTCACTGTCACACTGGATCAGGGCAAATGCACTGTGGAAAATGTTCTCCGCGAGCAGGAGGGGAAGGTGCGAAAGAGAAAGGGAGGGACTAGAGCTCCGGGCAGGAGGGAAGGCAGGAAGGCCCCCAGGGGAGGAGCTCCAGAGTGCTCTCTGCCTGTCCTGGGACCGTGGGGTGGCACACCAGGGTGCCAACATTGAGAAGGAGCAAAAGCGCGAGTTGCGTGATTATAAAAGGTTTTATTTCCACTTCACCTGACATCTCCCAGAGTCCCTCCAGCCGGGGTGACAAGTTCAGGGCCGGGCCCAGGCTTGCCACACTGACAGCTTCGGCAGGCCTTAGGCCTCACTGGCCCATACAGCAGCCACTGGCCACGGGGAGCTACTAAGCACTTTGAAATGTGGCTGGTCGGGACTGAGATGGGCTCTAGGTGTAATCAAAGGCTTCGTTTGGAAAAAAGAATACTTCAATAATGTGTTATATTGACTACCGGTCAAAGTTATACCATGTTAAATGTAATGGGTTAAATAAAATGTAATTAATTAGCTAATTAATTAAAGCATCAGAGCTGGGATCCACAGCCTGACGTGCAGCCACTGCCTCTCTGTATAGCGCATCGTTTTTAATCATTTCCCTCTGTTGGTGATCGCTTGGGTTGTGTTTGATTTCTTGCTCTAACAGCCATTGCCCTAGGACACACGTGGTTTTGTACCCGTGCGGGTGTTTCCCTGGGGTTGCCGGGTCAAAGGTGCTTGGCGTGTCTCAGTGCGATAGAGAGTGCTGAGATGCCTTCCAAAACAGGCTGACCTGTGTACACCCAGGAGACGCCTTTCGTCTCCAGCTCCCCCAGAGGGCAACAGAGGTCGTGGTAGATGGACAGGTTCAGAAGAAGCCATCAGTTCCCTGTCAGACTCCAGCTAAGGCACTCGGGCAGGCAGGGTTCCTGCAGAGCTCCCCCACTCCCAGTGAGGGAAGGATTTGACAGCCCCCCCACCCCCGACAACCCCTGACGCTCGAAGCTTTGCCTGCCTATCCCCCAAATCAGCGTCTGGCCCGTAGGTATGGGACAGCAGGACCTGAAGTCCCCGTGACTAGCCACACCACTGCACGGGCCCCAGCTCCCAGCACGTAAAGCAGCAATCCTAGCAACTGTATTATAGGATCTTGGGGGATTAATCAGAACAGGTGTGTGTCCACATCCACCCAGCCTCATTGGATGGCAGGGAGAATTAAATCAATGACTCAAAGGAGGCACCAGCAAAGGCCAGTTTCGTCCCCTCGTCCCTTCAGGCATGGACATTATACCGTGGATGCATTCATCGTTCGTTCATTCATTTGACCTTTATCCGGCACTTCCTTCTAGTTGTGTCAACTCTCTTGTTCCCCATATTTTAGCTGTAATGAGCTCTATTTTATATCCCAAGCTGCATTTCACAGAACTGAACCAAAATGCATTGAATTACCCCCTCTCCCCCTTCCCCCTGTGTTGTTCGTTCAGCTCATCTCCATCTTCTCGAAGAGCAACATCGCTCTACCTTTCTTTCACTCCTCCGGCCCCTCTTGCCCTCCCTGCTCCCTCCTGCTCCCTCCTGCTCCCTCAAGGCCTGAGACCCGTGAGTTCCTTACCCTGGTCTGTGCTTCCCAGAGACAGATGCAGCATCTGCTCATTCAGGTGCCACAGCTGGAGATTACCAATCATCATATTTTATATCTGGCCCCATGAATAATTCAGGATCCAGAAAGCAAGAACATAATAATTAACATGAGGTGGAGGGGGAACGCCAGTTCCAACACAGCCCCATTGGTTTTATGATAGGATTTTGCCAAGCTTAAATGCACAATGCCTGACCTTGTGTTCTTGGCTTGCATTTCAAGTTGCTTTCCATATTGAGACAATGTGTATGAGCCTCATATAATCCACGACAGGAGCTCTTTCCCAGAAGCTGGTCTATTAGTAAGATCCTTGAAAAGAAATGAAACAAAGGTGACTGGAGAGGTACTCAGACCCGGGTCCCTCAGAATATCATATGCAAAAATCAGATGGTCTATAACCAGAATCTTCTCTGTCCTGTGACTTATCTTCTCCTGCACACTCTGAACCTTCAAAGCAGAGCTTGGGTCTCCATCACCTGTGACGCCAGCCCCATCTAGGTCCTAGCACAGTGCCTGGCATGGAGGAGACCCACAGGAAGAGTTGGGGTGCTTCATGTCACTTGCATGACAGGAACACTGTCTCCCCATCTCCGAGAGAGCTCTCATGGGTGGTTGTGTTGACCATTTCTGTCTAGGCTTCTTTGCCTCAGAGCTCTCCCATCTGATACCAAATATTCCATAAAGAAACATTTAAATGCCCCACGCAAATGCTCTCTTTGAAGTCATGCCGGAAATCTTTCCAGAAAGTACACTAATTGATTTGCCTAATAACCTCAAATGTTCGGATGTTTGTTTTCTTTCCCCTTTTAAAAAAAATCTTCTGTTAAAGAACAAATATGTGTAAAGGGAGGAAAGGATGAAGGGGTAATTCAGTGTATTTTGGTTCAGTTCTGTGAGATGCAGGCTGGGATGAAAAATATAACTAATGAAGGTTTTTAGCACGTCAAAGTGTTTTTCTGAACATGGCTCACAGTGAGAACCTCGCTCCCTGCTGTGAACCTGCCTCCCTGGTAGGAACCTGATTTCCTGGTGAGAATCTGGCTCCCTGGTGAGAATCTCATTCCCTGGTGTGAACCTGGCTCCTGGTTAGAATCTGATTCTCTCCTATGAATGTGACCCCTTGATGTGAACTTGGCTCTCTGGTACAAAATTGGTGGTCAGGAAAAAAGTGTAGGAATGAATGAATGAATGAATGAATGAATGAATGAATGAATGCTACTAGACTGTAGTTTTATTGAATAATATTTGGCAAAAGATGTCTCTCTTAAGAGACATATAGAAGTACTGCTTAGTTTAAAAATCCTCATGTTACAAACATTCCTGCATATTTATGCGAACAACGTCCCGGCACCAAGCCAGGAGAGTAGAGAAAACTCTCTTTGGAGCACAGGAAAGAGAAATATTCCCTCAGTTGCTTTGCTTCATTCTGCTTTTTAAAGAAAGCTTTATTGAGATACAACTTACATGCCCCACAAAGATCCATTGAAAGTGAGCAGTGCAGTGTTTTTTAGTCTATTCACAGGTATGTGCAACCACCACCATAACTAAATTTTTGAACACGTTTGCACCCCTGCAAAATAAATCCACACCTATTACCTGGCACTCCCCGTTCTCCCCAGCCCTAAGCAATCTATCCTCTTGTCTCTGTACATTTGCCTACAATGCACATTCCATACACAGGGAATCATACAATATGTGATCTTCTGTGGCTGGCTTCTTTCAATGAGCGTAACGTCTTCAAGGTTCATCCATGTTGTAACATGGATCACTACTTCATTCTTTTTTATTGCCAAATATTATTCCACTGTATGGATAGATTAGATTTTATGTATGGATAGATTAGATTTTATGTATGGATAGATTAGATTTTATTTGCCCATTCATCAGGCTTTTTTTTTTCATCGGTTCTTGCCAAGGTGGATAATAAGCCAGGATGTTGTGGCCAGAGGCACCAGGATGCCCTAATCACCATCTTCCTTTATAACTGCAGACAGCATCTCAGATGTCCCCCAAGTCACCATGTTCCCTCCTTGCTGCACTGCCAAGAATCCACTTCCCCTAGAGAATAGTTAGGTTTGCAGGATAGCCCCCCAAAACACACTTATTTCATAATAGAGCTCCCCAAATGTTGGGAGGACTATAGAAGGCAGTAACAATAAGAAAATGTAAATCATTTCGGAGGGGAAGGATAAAGAATTAATCATCGCGAGTGGGTAATAAACATCTGTGGGGCTAGCCTGGGAACCTGACCACCATTTATAACTTTGTTTTCATGGGGAAATGAAATCTAAATTCTAAATAATGATCTTTAAGATGAACTTTCAGAAAAATTATGTTCTTCCTGTACAGTATCTGCATTTCAAAACTCAAAAAAAAATTCAGTAGACTTTTCATAATGCACATTATGGCTATTTTACAAAGTCAAATCTATGAGAAGTGAATTTATTTTATTTGGCCCCCTCTAGAATAAGCATCTTAAATAACTGGGTTTTTTTTTTCTTTTTAGTGCCAAGTACGAACAGAACCTAGAAGCTTAAAATCTTTACCCAAAGTTTAAGCAGCCAGATTTCTCATTATTTCAAGATCAATCAGCAATAAATTCAAATGGCCAAGTCTTTCAAAAGGAAAGAAAAAGACCAATCCATACTAGTTTCTGGTCCTTGAAGATTCTTCCTCTTTTGTTTGGAGTAAAAAAATGTTCGGGCCATTTTTTCCCTGAAAGTCAGATCATTTGCTGGCTTTTTCTGCAATACAGAAGAGTATTTAGACATCTATGAACACCCCAGAATGCCAGAGTTGGGCCATGTGAAAACCAAGATCCAGAGAGAGACAGTGCCTTGGCCCCAATCACAACCACCCTTGTTCATGGCAGAAGCCGGACTAGAACTGGTTTCTGTAACAAGGGGATTGCTACCACTGTCTGTTTTGGGGGTGTGACTACCCCTGGAATTCTTTAAGCATCACTGTGGGGTTGGTGTCACGGTTGAGTACACCACACAGACAGAGGAGAGTCTGGAAAGGTGGAGGAAGCAGAGAGATGAGCTCAGTAATATATATTGATCACCTACCCAGGGCCAGCAATTATGTCAGTTCTTTGTATACGTTCTCTTATTTAATCATCAAAACATTCTGTGTGGCAAATAGATTCTGTTTCCTAGATTAATTAAAAAAAAAACCTAATACTTGGAGAGATTCAATAAATTATCCAAGGTCACACAACTCCCAGTTAACTAGATCCAGAATTTGGAGCCCCAAAGCCCCAAGATCTGTGTCCTTTCTCAATTTATCTGCTTCTCCCAAGCGGGCTGGAAACCAGCTCCGTGGGGAAGTAGAGATGTTTAGCTTGAGTGAGGGCTCTGGACCCAATTACAGAGTTAAACTGGGGGACCTCTTCATGCCTCCTCAACTAGAGGTGCCAGATGAGACCTTAGCAGGGCTGTTATTCATTATTCAAGAAAATGACATTCCTTTCTCATGACAGTGATTTTTGAAATTCTGATTTTTCGTGATTGGGCATTTTTCCCCAAGAACTGACCCCAGTGTGAAAACTGGGGTAAAACCATATGTTCTATGAGTCTATGAGTGTAGAATGTCCATAGCCCTGTTCCAGGGGTCCATGAGATGGTGATAAACATTAGGGGAATGATTGAACGGACAAACAAATGAATGAACAAACGGAGGAATGAATGAATGGCTACATGACCGACTGAGTTAGAGAAATGGCTCTTCTAACAAATTTCCTTAACATGAACTGTCTCGGCACCTGTAATAGCACGTGTGCTAACTCTGATAGGGGACGTGGGGCAAGCAAAACTTCCCCAACCCCCGGCCCACAGTACCCTTTCTTCCCCTGACAATGACCTATTAGCATCTCAGGGAACCCCAGGGTTCCTCAGGACAGAGTTTGCCAAACATAGGGTTTTAAGACTATGGGCTTTAAAACAGAAAGCCTCGGGTTCGATTCTTGCCCTCCGCCCCCCCACCCCTGCCCCATTCACTGCTCTGCACTTCAGTTTTCTCACCTGTGAAACAGAGGCAGCAGCTATATCCCAGGATTGTTGCAAGGACCCAAGGTCATAATGGGTATAACTTGGAGAGTAGGCCTGGCAGCGGCGGAGGCAAGAAATATACATGGAGGCTGTTATTTATAACCTCATAGGCACTAAAGGTATTACCTCATAGGGTCATCGTAGAGATTGGATGAAGTAAGATATGAAATAATGTGCACAGAGTACTTGGCATCTAGGAGCGCCTTGGAAAGGCGGACTCGTCTGGCTGCCTCCGCTCTCGGGGTGCTAGGACTAGCTAGTACAAGATTTCCTGCGCTGGGAAGCCATCGGCTACCTCCAATACAGAGCATTTCCCATCTGCTTATAACTGTTCTGAAGAAGGTGACATTCGGAGCTTTGTCGGGCCCTTGAGTTTTTAAGTAATTGAGGCACTAAGAGTCTGAAGTGACTCAGCCCATGCTGTTTATTCTGGTCTCATTTGCACAAAAGAAAGGAAAATCAGCAGCTCTCACCACCCACTGCAAAGTGCTAGGGATTAGAATAGCTGGAGAAAATACCGAAAATAATTTCCTGGGCCCAGTTTGGCTCTAACTTATACCAGCGGGGCTGGAAAACGTGTGGTGGGTCCTGAGTCATCAAATCCAGTACCGCCCCCCCACACCCCTCCGTGGGTCACTGGGTCCCCTGAAGAGGGGAAGGAAAGGAGGGGACGGAGGAGAGAGGAGACGTGCCCTGAGCAACCCGACCGGATTTCCAGTTTGCCCTGGAAGCGAAGGGGAAAATGTGTTTTAAAAATCTGCCATGGTTGACGAAACACCTACTACGGGTGAGGCGCACAGCCAGATACGGGAGGGGAAACAGTTACGCCCGGAGGCAGTGCGCGACTAATAATAACGAAAAGAATCAGAATATGAGCTCCCACATGTCAAGCATCTACTATGCACCAGGGACATTGCTTGGCATTTTCTATTCCGATCTCCGATACAATTCTTCAAGATAGGAATTAGTATCCACTCTTTAGGGAAAGTGGAGAATGGAGACTTTGAGATCTTCAGCCATCCATTCACACAGAAGACTCTGCGCCTCCACGGGGCCAGGCGCGGGGCTGGACCTGAGAACGCACAGACTAGAACCCAGGCTCTCGGCGGAGTGCAGTAGTCTGGTGACTTTCCCCAAGGTCACGAGCAGGCAGCGGTGGAGCAGGGATGCAGCCCAGCCCTCTGCACCCCAGATCTGTGCCCAGCCTGCAGCATCAGGAAGTTGCCTTTGAGTCAGGCCCCAGCGGGGCTCCCAGATTCCCGGGGACGGGACATAAAGTGCACTAGGGCAGCAGCCCTTGCAGTGCAGTGGGGCGGGCTGGGAGCACAGCGCGTACTTCTGCACCAGAGTCAACAGCACAGCTCATTTATTTTAAATAAAAACATTTAAAAGCATGAGTTGCACTATCTAGCGAAGAGGACTTCGTCTTTGCCGTCACAGGAGATTTTGCTGCAGAAATTACCATATTATACAGGACGATGACAGTGCTGGGTTACCCTGAGGGGTCCTCTGTGCATTGTGTGTTTCACTAGACCTGTCTCGAGTCTCCTCTCCCAAGATCCAGAGGGGAGCGCTTTACCTGCATTATGTCACTTAATCCTCATACCAACCCTACAAGGTGGTGCTGGTGTCCCTATTTTACAGACGGGAAACCTAAGGGTCGAAGGGGAGGGACCCAAGGTCACCTGGGAGGGAAAGAAAGAAAGCTCTGTCTAGAGTTAGAGTCTGGCTTCTTCCCACAACATCAGGCTGTAGGTTCCCGAGGGCTTTGGGGGAGTGGCAGACACGACATGCTTAGAGGTGTTCAGCAGGGCATATGGGAAAAGACAAGCACCCAGGAGCCAAAGACTCAGGCCCGGCTCAGCCACCACAAGCACCATGTTGCAAGATGGACTGCCTGCTCATGCTGAGCCTCCTCTGTGGGATGTGTGAGCGCCCTGGGCTGTGCCTGCCTGTGTGTGGGGGTATGTGTATTGTATGCAGTTCACAGATCTGTCAGAGCAAATCGCAAAACCGTGATTCCTTTCTGCTTTTTGAGGAAAGGTGACCTCCAAAGAGAATCCCTGCCTTACACACCTGAGAGCTTCCCAGAGACCACTGTGCTTTTGTAACTCTCTCCTTTTTCCACCCTCCATAACCCACCACAAGTTTGGGTGGCCATCAGTCAAAGGGAAATGCCCCACTGCAGCGGGAGTTCTCAGCCAGCAGAGCCAACATCTCCACTTTGCTCCCCCACGTGAAGCTGGCCGAGTGCTGGCCGAGAACGTTCCAGAGGCACCAGAAGGGCGCTGGCCTCTACGTCTTCAAAACGGCTTGTGGCTAAGATCTGGGCCTTTGGCCTGTGGCTGCACCTACATTTTCAAGAGATGTATATATTCCTGAAAGGTTATGTCTAAATTATATTTTATTCAGTCAAATTACCTTTTAATTTACTCTGAAATTTCAGCCTGCAAAAATACATAAATACGAAATTATTAATATTCCGACAGTCAACCCAGTTGGCCAAGCCAGAAACCTAGGAGCTCCTCCCTCTTTCTAACCCTCCACATCCAATCAATCTGTAAGCCCTGTGGCTATTGGTCTACCATGGACAGCAACCCCCTACGGCCTCTGGTCCAGCTCTCCCCACCCCATTGCCACCTCCTCACTGGTTCTCAGCTGTATTAGCGAAACACCCTGGGACTGCTTTTCTCTACCCCATCACACCCTGAGTTTCACCACTCACCCACTGCCTCACTTCTACTCTGGAGCCAGAGTGTTCATCCATTTCCAGTCTTGTCATGATCCTGTCCTCTTTAAAACCCCCTGGGGCTCCCATCGCCTTCCAAATAAAATCCAAACCCCACAGCGTGGCATCTACAGCCGTGACAATCCCAGCTGTCCCCAACTCATCTGTTCCCTCCCCCAAGCACAGCACCATTAGGCCAGGCCAGACTTCGCGGTGGCTCCTTGAACCCATGATGCTCTCAGTGTGCCCCCTGGGAGTCTTCGCAAATACTGCTTAGAGTACCTTTCTGCCCCTTCCTTGGCGAACACCCCTCACCATTCAGGACATCTCCTGCTGAATGGGCACCTTCCACCTCCTGCCTACCATGCCCAGTGCTAACTGGCTCAGGAGGTCTGCTCACTCGAATTATAGGGGTGATCTGCTTCCCCCTCCCTTCCAGGCTACAGGCCACTTGTAGGCTGTGTTTCACCTCTGCATCCACAGAGCCCAGACTATTGAAGGAATGATCACCCTTAAAGTCTCTAATGCATCACCTCCTGATGACTTTTGAGTTTGCTTAGACCTTGCAACATATTTAAAGCCTCAAAGCTGGGAACAGAAAAACTGTGAACTACTGCTAATCAATGATCAATCAGAAGTGAAGTTCAGTTGTCTCCGAAATTATCATGGGAGTCGATGTGAAAATAAGGAATCATTTATAAAACTAGTGTACATTTGACTTTCCAATCATTGGGTTAAGTGCAACAGACTTACATTCATTTGAAAGGACATGTTTACAAAATCACTATAGAAGTCACGTGTACATGAAAAATATTTTGGAAATTACATTAAAAATAGTACTAAATAGGGGCGCCTGGGTGGCTCAGTCGTTAAGCGTTTGCCTTCAGCCCAGGGCGTGATCCCGGCGTTCTGGGATCGAGCCCCACATCAGGCTTCTCTGCTATGAGCCTGCTTCTTCCTCTCCCACTCCCCCTGCTTGTGTTCCCTCTCTTGCTGGCTGTCTCTCTCTCTGTCAAATAAATAAATAAATAAAATATAAAAAAAAAATAGTACTAGGGGCACCTGGGTGGCACAGCGGTTAAGCATCTGCCTTCGGCTCAGGGCGTGATTCCGGCGTTCTGGGATCGAGCCCCACATCAGGCTCCTCTGCTATGAGCCTGCTTCTTCCTCTCCCACTCCCCCTGCTTGTGTTCCCTCTCTCGCTGGCTGTCTCTATCTCTGTCAAATAAATAAATAAAATCTTTTAAAAAAATAAAAAAAATAGTACTAAATAAAACTAAAAATAGTTCCACAACCCAAACCCGGCCACTAGCATGCTGGTTTAATTCCTTCCAGTCTTTCTTCTGTGTGTAGGTTTAAGGATGGTTTAAATATCAATTTGAGTGATTCTCTATGTATCATTTCACAGGTGGCTTTTCCCCTTATGGCATTACCATGTTCATGGGATTATGCTATCGTTCAAGGGCGACATAAAACTCGACTGCATGAATGTTCCATAGATTGTGTCTCATTCCTCTACTGTCAGATGTTTAAACCCATTCTACTATTTCCTCATCTTGAGTAATACTGGGATACACGTATTTCTGGACTTTGTTAGGACAGATTCCCAGAAGCAGGATTATGAGTCAAAGGCCAGGAACATTTCCCAGGCTCTTGAGAAATGTTGCCCCCAGTTTTCCAATCAGATGTTCCAGTTTGCACTCTTCCCCCCAAGTGCGCAAGAATCCCCACTTTCCTGCACCCCACCCCCGTAATTATTATGTTTTAATATCTATTCTATTTTGACTGGTGAGAAGTGAATCTACACTGTTTTGCCTTGTATTTTCTGGATGAAGAAGGAGCCCGAGCATTTTCCTTAGGTTGATTGATGAGACGTATTTCCTCATTTGTGGACTGTAACAAATGGACTGTTCCCTTTGCAGGGAAACACCTTAGTGGAGAGAGAGCACAAGCTGGGCGCACACTCAGTCCCTGCCTCCTTGTGCCAGCCGTGTGACCCTGGCTGCGTCGCTGTAGCTCTGAGGCTTCTGTTTCCTTGTCTGTGGATTTAGGATTCTAACCTAATAGCAACTTCCACCCACCTGGCGAAAGGGCCCCCGGCATGCAGCAGACAGGAGGTTTCAGCTCCCCTTTCCTTCTTTTTGAGCCCTGAGCCTTTGTCATTGCCGCAGGGTGATCTTTTAGGTCCCTGCTCCTTGGAGATCTGCAGTGTCAGCATCACCTGGGAACTTGCTAGAAACACAGTCACGGGCCCCACCCCACACCAATAGCATCAGAATCTGCAATTTAACAGGATCCCCACGTAATTCATATGCATATTTAAGTTTGGGGTGTTCCGCTTTCAGGTTTGAGGGTGATGGTTATGGTCTCCAGGAATGATACCCAGCACCAACCTGGGGAGGAAGAGGCAGATTACGAGCTTGGGGCCTGGGAGCTCTGACACATGCCCCATTCTCACACAGCTTCTGCCAGCCCCAGAGAACAGAGGGCAAGCAGATCGCGTGCATTCTCTTTGAAGGCAGCCCAGCAGGTGCAGTCTCTGGGAAGACAGCCCTCAGCCAGCAGCTCAGGGCTGTACTTTTTGCCTGAAAGGGAGCCTCATCATGGGGAAGAGCCAACCAGGAGTGCAGGTAAGAGGCTGTAGACTGGGGAGGACGTAGGGACCTGATCCCATGTCATATTGACATTCTGATTCATTGCCAGGAGCCCAGAGCTGCTGGCAGAGGTCTCAGAGGGGAACTAGGGATGCTTAGAGCTTAGTGAGCAGGCCCTTGTTCATTTAAACCCCACCCATTGTTCTCGCCACGCTTACTCGGGGGGTGAGAGATGCGTGGGAACTTGCCCCTAAACGTGGCAGACCAGCAGCTGGCTGGGAACACAGAGACATGTGTTTTGCAGCCGGTGGTCACTCTGCTGCACACATGGGGCCACCCTCAGAAAGAACAGCAGAAGCACATTCGTGTCTGTCATCCTGCTCTGCCTTGTCATGCTCTCAGCCTGTGAGAAAGCCTGCGGGGCAAGAGGGAATCAGCATTCCGGGGCCTGGAATATGCATCCTGTCTCACTGAGCCTTCTGTCAGCTCTGATGAGGAATCCCATTCTTCAGTTGAGCAAACAAAGGCTCAGAGAGATTGGCAGCTAGGGCTCCCAGCCCCCCGGGGGTGATGTGGCGACGGGGGCGGGGGGCGGGGGGAGGCCTCCCCCGCTCCAAGGAGCTCCTCTCGCTCACCCACGTGACAGATCAGGAAGCTGAAGTTGGAAGTTTAAGAAACTCAAAGTTCCAAAAAGGGATGGGGACAGGATGTGAAGGCCTTCGGAAACCTAGGTCACAGTTTTCAATTAAGCCACACTCTCTTCCGCTGAGCTTCGCGGCCAGGCCTCATCTCACCACGGCTGCCAGGCCCAGCCTCCAGTGGCTAAAAGAATAATTCCGTTGAAAGAAAAAAGTTGGGGGCAGGGGGCGGATGTGTGGGGCGTGTGACTCTTGATCTCGGGGTTGTGGGTTCAAACCCTAAGTTAGGTGTCGAGATTATGTAAAATAAAATCTTAAAAAATAAGAAGAATAACCCCATTGGGACGCTGTCTCTGCTGGGAATGTAGCACCCAGACTCCCGAATCAGCAGCATCCCTTCTCGACCCTCCAGCTGCCTCCTCATCCCATCCCTGCCAGCTCGTTTCAGAGCCTCCACATGTGCAGGCTTCCAAGAGTTGTCTCCAGTCTTTCCAGGCAGGGTTGTGGGTTTTCCCCGCCTCAGCTCATAAGATCAGTCTGTGCCCCGCCCCCAGCCATGGCAGCCGGAGCAATCCTCCCAAATTCATGGGCATTGGAGCTTCTCCCTGAGGGTGGGCTCTGCAGCTTCGAGAGGCCTCCACTGGGGGCCCCAGGAACCTGTTTGTATACAAGATGAGCAAGAATAATCTGCAAGGAGTATGTTTTAGATGCTCCTTTGGAGGCCTCAACATTCTGTCCAAATGGAGCGTACACCATTAGTTTGCTTAGCATGTGGCTAGAAAAATCTTAGAGCTGGATCTGAAAAGTCATGGCATCTTCAGAAGTTCAGAAAAGTAAAGTGTTTTGCCCAAGATCACCGAGCAAATGGCTGGTAGAGCCTAGACAGAGCCCAGTGTGCTGTCCTCTGACACTCAGCGGCCTCCTCCCTTCCCCTAGGGGTCAAGGAATGTCTGTCCTAATGAAGGATCGTGTTGGTTCAGATGAAGGTCAATGTGGCCGGGAGGGGCTGGTGTCAGGAAGGGGAGGACACCTAGAGGTCCAGCCTCGTTCCATTCCTTCCTTGTACTGACCTCTCAACTCCGTTCTTTCCTCCTGCTTCAGGAAGTGTATGAGTTCCTTGCAGCTGCTATAACAACATGACCACAAACAGTGGCTTCAAACAACAGAAACGTACTGTCTTACAGTGCTGGAGGCCGGCAGTCCTAGATGAGTCTTACAGGGTGAAAATCAAAATGTTGGCAGGTCTGGTTCCTTCTGGAGGCTCCAGGGGAGAATTCATTCCTGGCCTCTCACAGCTTCCAGTGGCTGCTGGCATTCCTTGGCGTGAGGCCCCTCACTTCGCTCCCTTCCCCTTCCCCACACGGCCATCTTTTCTGTTCTCACATCCTCCATCTGCCTGCCTTTTCTAAGGGCCCCTGAGATTATTCCTACAGGTTCTAGGATAATCTTCCCATCTCAGGAACCTTAACTTAATCTCATCTGCCAAGTTTTTTTTGCCATGTTCCAGGAACTAGGATGTGGATGTCTCTGGGGGCAGTTACTCAGCTCACCATAGGCAGTGACAAGATGTGGTTAAGAGTATAAGCCTTACAGGGGTGCCTGGGTGGCTCAGTCGGTTAAGCGTCTGCCTTTGGCTCAGGTCAGGATCTCAGGGTCCTGGGATGGAGCCCAGCATTGGGCTTCCCGCTCAGCAGGGAGTATCTTCTTTCTCTCCCTCTGCTCCTCCCCCCTGCTCATGCTCTCTCTCTCTCTAATAAATAAATAAATAATCTTTTTAAAAAAGGGGGCATAAGCCTTACAGACAACAGATTCACATTTCAGCTCTGGTGCTTGCTTGGTTGTTCAACTGTTTCCTCTTCTGTCAGATGGAAGTAACATTACGTCCCTCTGGGGGCTGTGGTGAGGACCAGGCATGATTCTCACTGGGCACCTGGCGCTGGAGCTGGTGCACTGTGGGTATTTAAGGCAGGCAGCCAGAGGTGCTCGGAGTTCCTGGAACTCTGCTCCTTCACTCTCAGAAGGAGGGTCTATTGGTCTGGCACAGCTTGCTGATTTTAAGGAGTCAGCAGTGCTATAGGATGTGAGAGCCAGCCAATGGTGCACGCAGATTGAGCCTCCATTATCCGCAAAATTAAGTTTGCACCAGGTCCATTTGGATTAGCTGGTAATGGAAGAGGCAAAGCACTGATCTATGGTAAGAGAATTCTGAATAAGTGAGTTTGTGATAATGTAATATCAGTAATAGACAGAAGGGCCCGCAGGCTCTGCCTGCCTCCCTGCTAAGAAATTCTACCAGGTCGGATCTTTACTTCGATTTTGTTTCATTTCATTTAAAGGGATGTTTTCTTTAGAGGGACGTTTCCACTCCATGGGGGGAAAGAAAAGCAGTCACCTCTGGTCTTCTGAACTACAGGTCTCAATTTCCAACCTTTGGCTCACCTTCCTGAAGCCCTCATCCTTATCAACAGCATCACCAACCTGCTGCTTTATAAGACTTGGGTCCCTGGAGTCACCTTGGAGGTAATGTCCTCCAGTCCTCAGTGTGAGCGACTCAGTGTTTAACAGCTGGTCTTCAGGGGGAAAATGGACCTGATTGCCCACTTCCTTGGTGTAAGTGTTCGCACCATGGCTCATTTCAGCCTACCAGCCTGACCTTGGTGAATAGGAGGGGCAGGAGGAGTGGCCTGCTCAACTGGCCCCGCCCACAGCTGCCCACTCGCACCCTCCTCCCTCTGCCGGCAGCGCTCTTCATTCACCCTCCTCTGCTGTAGAGCACGCACTTCCGTGCTTTCGCACAACTATCCTTCAGCCCAGGGACCTCCCCATTTTCCAGCAATAAAAATCATATTTGTTTTTCAGTCCTGACCCATTCTGTCCCTCATGTGAATTCATCCTCTCTTTGTCTACTTGCACTGAGGACACTCCTTGCAACTTTATGTAGCTGTTCCCTATCATACCTGGAGCATACAGTTACATCATTACCTGTCTGTCATTCCCGGTCATCTGCCGTGGGTCGCATCCCTGCAGTGGCTCTATGATTCAAAGCATACGTGTTTCTCAACTGTGAAACACGGGCACCAACCCACACCCCGTTTTCTGTTGAGGGCATGTACAGAGCACACAGTAGACGCTCAATAAATGATGGGGAGGCCTTTCCTTGGAGAGTAGAGCTGAGTCTCCTTCCTCTTTGTCAGCCTTCCCATCCCCCAGTAGCAGGAAGACTCTCACTCAGCCAGGCCTTGTTGAGATGAAATGGAGTCTCCCAGCATGTGCGGTGCAAATAGGGGTGAGCGGTGGAGGGGGGTGGGTCTGCACCCTAAAAGGTCCGCCGCTGGCCTCAAATCTCGCCCATATGGGATGAGCTGTAACAGTCTAAGAGATTCCAGCTCAGCCCCAGTTGGGGAGGGGGTGTGGAAATGAGTGCAGATGGAGAGTTTTCGTGGTGGCTTAATCTTGCAGGCATCGTGGATACTCATAAATGTCAGAAGTGATGCACGCCATTTAGAAGGCAGGAAGGAATCTGGAGATGCTTAGGTATTTACCAGAGCACGTGGGGGAGCAGGCTCAGCCTCAGATGCCGCTCGTATTTTCATCAGCAGAGGCTGAGTGAACTCGAGCAGCTCAAAGCCTAATAGAAGCTTCCATTTTCTTATTTGGGATCTGAGTGCAGTTGCCTCATTATACGGTGTAATGTTCCCTGATGGATGTTTGCTCCGCCGATGTCTGCAAGATAGAGAAATGTGGGGGGAAGGATGGGGGGACACAGGGAAAGTGGCAGCAACTTCGTCCGCTGCAGCATCTTGGGTTGGATCCCAAAGGGTGGGAGTGACCCCCCGAGGAGTGGGGGCATCTGTTGCATGCAACTCCTGTGTTCTGCCTCTTCTCCCTGCTTCACCTGGGGGTTAAGGTTAGAAGTTTCTGGATTCACACTAGGCTGAGACAGACCAACTCGGGAGCTGCTGCCTGTTTGGAGGTAGTTTATGGGAAACCAGGTGAAATGCCTCTACCGGAGCTGACTCTGGCTGATGAGACTGGCCGACAATGGGATGCCAAGGAGACGGGGAAGGGGGTGCGGGGAATAGGGAGCTGCTGAAGTTGGGGGATTCGGCATGCTCAGTCTAAGGTCATGGGCTGGATACATACATTCATTCATTCACATAGTCACTCATTTATTCATCCTTTCTTCCAACAAATATTTATGGGGCACTCAACATGGGCCAGGCGCTAGGGACACAATCCCAAGCAAAAATAGACATAGTACGTGCCTTCTTGTAGCTCAGATAGTGGTTCTTAAATAGGGGCACTTTTGTCCCCAGGGGACAACTGACAGTGTCTGGAAACATTTGGGGTTGGCATAACTGGAAGGAGCTCCTGGATGGAGGCCAGGGATGCTGCAAAAACCTCCTAAAATGCATGGGACAGCCCCCACCACAAAGAACGATCCAACTCAAAATGTCAATAGTGCAGAAGTTGAAAAAACTAGGGTCTGGAGGCTTTGGGGGGAGGGGGACAACATTCTTTTTCATATGACATGTTTTTAAGGGCAAATTATTTGTATGGCCAACCTATATATTTGCTCACAAGCTGGCAAAAGATAAAACTGGGACAATTTCTAAATAAAGTTTTAAATGTCACAGCAACAAAAATAATACCCTCTATCTAGTGATGTGGTATGAGACGAGGCTACGTGATCAGAAGGTCTTGTTTCAAGCATTGGGAGTGACCCTTAGTTAATGGCTACAGGATGGAGAGCCAAAAGCACAGGGTTCCAGGTTCAGGTCCTGAATCTCCTACTCTTCCCTGAGTCATCCTGAGCCATTCACGTTACCCCTCTCCATCTCATCCAGTCCTGTAGCGACAGCTAGCTGCTCCAAATAAATTTTTCACCAGGGCATTAAAATGCAGCCAAAGGCACTGGCCCTCACACTCCAGAATTCTTCCAGACCTCTGCCCACTGCCACCTTGTCCTCAGTTAATCATTCATTCATTCACTAACAAAAATTTATTGAGCACCTACTATGTACCAGCTTCTGCTCCAAGTGCTGAGGCTGAATCGGTGAACAAAACAAACAAGGTGTCTCATAGAACCTGCATTTTATATAGAAAATTCATTAATAATAATAATAATAAATTTTCCACAGATACAAGTTTTATGATGAAATAGAATGAGGTGATATAATAAGAAGAGACTAAGTTGGTCGGTCAGAAAAGACCTCTCTAAGGAGGTCTCTTTGAAGCTGAAACCCAAAGGAAAATGTGTGTCAGGCAAAGCTCTGGGGGAATGATCATTCCAGGCAAAGTGCCAACAAGAATAAAGGTGTCCCAAGGGAGGGTGAGCTCCATGTGTTCAAGGAACAGAACATGTAAGGCTAGAGCACCCCAGTGAAGGCAAAAGGGTCTGAGATGGGTTGGAGAGCATGGCAAGGCCTGAGTAAGGAACTTTTGTTCCAAGACAACTGGGCAGCCAAAGGAGAGGAACTAAGCAAGAGAATCCTGGGTTTCTCATAGACCAATTACCCAGCTGGGGATCAGATTCCTGACCTCAGCCTTAGCAACCCCTCCAGCACAGGATTTATAGCATATTTCCTCTGCTTCCTCCCACCAACACCAGCTGGCAAGATGCAGTCCCTCCCCGAGCCCACCCCAGTTCCCATGAAACGAACACATCAAAGCCCACTGTGAGTTCCTGGGCAGGGATCGGGGATGGGTTCACCCTCTCGTGTGTCCATTCACTCACTCACTCACTCACTCACTCACTCACTCACTCCATAACTTGCTAGTGAACCCAGTCTTTGTCTGGTTGCCATAGAAGCAGACTATGAAAAAAAGACCCATAGTTTATCTGGGAGATGATCCCAGAGAACACTGATAGGGAAGTGGAAGGAGACAGGGAAAGAAAGTAACCAAAACAAGTGCATTATTAAGGAAGTTAGCCCCACGGCCAATTGAAACTTAATCCCGCAGGGAACTCTGGGAGCCGGGGTGGAACATGAACCTCAGAGTTACCTCACCTGAAGGGTGAGGGAGTGGGGGTATTTATGTCCCAGTTACTGACAGTCTAGTTGAGGGCAGCTCCCAGGGAGCATTAACTTTCTGGCACTTCTCCCCTGCCCTGTGTGTGGTCAGAGAAAGCCCTCAAGCTAAGAAATGCAGGCACAAGTAGCTGAAAATGGGGCTCTCCCACAATAAAATTGTTAAGTCCAAGGGAACATGGGCAGGAGACCAAACGTATCAGCTAGGAGCCACATTTTTTTTAAGCACTTAACTTTGTTTATTTTTTATTTTATGTCATTGTGGTGAGAAGACTTAACATGAGATCCACTTAACACATTTGAAGTGTACATTTCAGAACTGTTGGCCACGGGTACCATGTTATACAGCAGATTTCTAGAGTTTATCATCTTGCTTAACTGAAACTTCATGCCCCGTGATTTGTAACTCCCCATTTCCCCCTGGCCCCAGGCACCATTCTGCTCTCTGATTCTATGAACTTGACTATTGTAGAGCAGTATTTGTCTTCCTGTGGACTGACTTATTTCACTTAGCATAACATCCTCAAGGTTCATCCACGCTGTTGCGCAAGGCAGAGTTTCCTTCCTTTTTAACGCTGAATGAATAGTTTACGGTTGTACGTGCAAAGCACATCTTCTTTATCCCTTCCTCTGCCAATGAACACTTAGGTTGTTTGCACATCTTGGCTTTTGTGAGTAATGCTGCAGTGAACATGGGAGTGCAGATATCTGTTTCAGATCCTGATTTCAATGCTTTCTGCTAAAGGCCCAGAAATGAGATTTCTGGATCATATGGTAGTTCTATGTTTTAATGTTTTGACGAACCTCCCTACTGTTTTCCATAGCAGCTGCACCATTTTACATTCCTACCAACAACATGCAAGGGTTCCAGTTTCTCCACGTCCTCACCAATACTTGCTGCCTTTCGTCTTTTTGATACTAGCCATCCTGACAACTTTGAGGTGACATCTCATTGTGGTTTTGATTTGCATTCCCCTGATGATTACTCACGTTGGGCATTTTTTCATATGCCTCTTTGCCATTGGCGCATCTTTGGATAAATGTCTGTTCAAGTCCTTAGGCATCTTGTAATTGGGTTATTAGTGTTTCTGCTCTTGAGTGTGTGTGTTGGCTTCCATTGCCAGACACCATGCTTGGTGCTGAGGACATATGAATCAAGATGGTCTGGTTCTTGCTCTCCAGGAGCTGACACTCTGGACCTGCCTCTTTTCTCACCTTTAATATACATCTAATACTCGTAAGTTCTAGCACACGGGAGTTTTTGAAGATTCAATGGCATGCCACGATGACAGATTTGAAAACTCTGTGCAAATGAATTGTGGGCACAGACTTTAGACATTATAATCACCACTCAGCAAGTCACTTAACTTTCTTAGTCTCCATCTGTCAAATGAGAGTAAGAATATTTGCTCCGCCTACTTCAACAGCCATCAGATGCTTTCAACGAAGTAATGAATGAGAATGCTCTAGAATACTACTGAAATGTAAAGCTCCGCTCACCACCTCCATCCATCCTCTTTGCACTACATGAATCACTTGAGGACAGGGATCTTCTGTGACTGCCTTTGTAAGCGTTTCTCCTCAGACCAGGTAGAGTACCTGGCATATAGTTAGTGCTCAATAAATCCTCGTTGAGGAGCACTTGGGTGGTTCAGTCGGTTGAGCATCGACTCTTGGTTTCGGCTCAGGCATGATCTCAGGGTTGTGAGATCGAGCCTCCTGTTTAACCCCATACTCAGTAAGGAATCTGCTTGAGGTTTTCTTTCCCTCTGCCCCTCCCACTCATTCTCTGTCTATCTCAAATAAATATATAAATCTTTTTAAAATCAATCAATCAATCCTGGTTGAGTTGAATCAAATGCCATACCTATTGTCACTAGTAAAGTGGGAAGAAATTATTAAACCCAGCTAACAGATGAGAAAACTGAGGCTCAGAGAAAGGGTAGGAGAGTCATGCTGTTAGGAAGGGGCAGAGCCAGGACAAGGATCCCTGATATCTTGGCTTCCAATCCAGTGAGATCTTTGCTACCACTCGCTGGAATGACTGTTTTGGGATATGCCAAATATCTATGTCTTTGTAAATATAAATATAAATGTAAATATACACATATATATATACATATATATATACATATATATATACATATACATACATATGTGTGTGTGTGTGTGTGTGTATATATATATATATATATGTAAATGTTGCTGCTTCCTAGGGATAAACAAGCCTGCTAGCTCCCTGGCAATACTGATCTCTAATAACATGCAGGGTCAGTTTGAAAGTAGCTTCTCCAATCTGGAGGTATCTGGGTAACCTGGGACTTCACCCTGGATCCAGTTTACTTTCATGAGAATATCCTCATCTTCCCCAGTCAGAGAGACTAGAACCCATAGAAAGATATTCTGCCTTGATTGGGGCACACAGCTGAAGGGTTGTCAAGGGGTAGAAAGGGGAAAACAACCCTCCCTAAAGACCGACTAACTGAGTCTGAAATGTCTCCATACCATAATACACCAGTGAGAAATCCCTTCCTGGGACAGCTTTGGGTGGCTGGCAGACCTGGGTTCAAATCCCAGGACCTCCATTAGGCAAAAAGTTTCACCCTTCCGGTGCTTAGTTCCCTCCCCAGAAAAATATAAACACTATTCACCTCATTGGATTGTATGAAGATTAAAAAGGATGGTAAATGGAGAGTAGCTAGCATGGGGCCTGGCACATAGACGCTCAACAAGTGGCAGCCTCCCCTCTCCCCTCCTGCCCCCAATCCCAGAACAAATCATGCCTGGGCCCGCTGGCTCCTTCAACCTCCTTACAGGTCATGAGGATTTATGAAGCAATACCAAGCAAGCATTTCTGTTTCCTGGGAAGTACAAGGCTGCTGTTTTGAGAGAGAGAGAAAAAATAAAATTTAGCTCTCTTCCTGTCATCTAGGTTTGAGCCTCCAGGAGGCCTCCTGGGGCCATCCTGCATTTTTATGACCCTGGCGGGTTTCATTACAGGCCCCAATTCCTGGAAACTCATCTACCATCCTGACCCTGAGAGCATTTGATTTGAAACATCAATCATTGTTTAGTGTTGAGCTCCCTGTTTATATGTAAGTGCAGACACTCTTGTTGCCAGATCTGAACAGTGGTCTCAGAATGGGGTATCAGGGGGTCCACATGGCCCAGGGAAGAAAAAACATTGTCAGCCCAATCTAATTGTCTCCTGTTGCCATCGCCATGGGAATGCTATGCCAAGAAACCACACCTTCTCCTTGGCCCCAGCCCTGCAACACCCTGGAAGCTCTGGTGAGAAGAAATGATGTCAGTATCACCAGGTCAGCATGGAGGTATCAGAACCCAACCAGGTCCAAAGGACTTCTACAAATTCTAATCAAGGTTTCCAAAATATAGGTTTCTGAAGTTGTTATAGGTAATATACCCACAACCAAAAACCTGTGTGTTCCGTAGTCAGATATGTTTCAAAGTGCTAAATTATGATATGTCAAACACTTCTCTTCCCTGCAGTACTTATCAGAACCTTTAATAAGCAAATGTCCCTATAGATCTCTAAGAGAAGAATATAAAATATAGAGCTTTGTCAACTTTTTAAAATTGCAAACCCTTTTTCTTAATCTCCAAAGAGAGCATCTAATGGGACCAGTGCTCCCCAGAACATATTTTGGGATTTGCTTATCCTTGCTGGCAGCATTTCCAAGGGGCACAAGGCATGAGCCTTAGGTTCCTGAGCTATGCTCAGGATCATAAGATACAAAGGATACTCAAGGCCAGGCTTGAGGGGGAGCTGAGAGGAACGAGTGGCAGGATGAGGGCCTAGCTGAGCATCTGGTCTGCGGAGCTAGGCACCATTCCCAGCAAGGACTCAAGTTGCTAACTTGAGGGTGGAAGAGAGAAAACTGCAAATTCCACAGAGCAAGGATTAGAGAGAGAGGTTACTGAGGGGCAGTCTGGGGGGACAGAAGGCTCTGAATCAGTAAGGACACTTTTGGGACAACCCCCAATCAAATGTGCTTCAGTAAAACTAGAGAACTTATTGGGTCACATGAGCGACCAGTCCATCCAGGCAGACTGATCAGCCTTCAGGCCTGGCTCAATCCAGAGATCAAATGCTGTCATCTGCATAGGTTTATCTCTGTCCATTCTGACTCTGCTTCCTCCATGTTGGCTTCCTTCGTGGCCAGACTGTGTCTTTACGATGGCCACTGGCAGCTCCCAGTTCTGCTCCTTCCAGCTTCCCGTCAAATGGAAATGAAAGCCCACTAGACCAATAGCGTGCATGTGTGTGTACACATGCACACACACACATACACACTAGAATTGAGTTTCATTGGCTGTAACTGGCCTGACCTGGATCACACGCTCATCTATGAAACAACTGGGCCAGGGGATGAAATATACCCCTTGCCTTAGTGTGGGCCATGGGCACCACCCTTGGAGTCTAGGTAGCATCTACTTCATCTGAAGCACATGGGCTGGGTGGGGGAGGGGATTCCCAAGAGGAAGCTGGGGACTAGTGACCAGGAGGATGAATGGATGTTCAGCAGTAGAGACCAGGAGTAGCCACAACAGACTTTCTGGTTGACCCCCAGGGGTGACAGCAGCTGACCTTCCTATCCTGCCCAGATGGCACGAACGGGCTCCTTTACACTGCCAGCCTGGCCTCTCGTTGACTTAGTGACTGGACAGTACCGAGCTTGCTTATAGCAAGGACATAGTGACCAGAGCTGGACAAGGGAGAGACAGGCAGGGACTGACCAGAAAAGTGACAGGATAAGTTCTTCTGGAAGACTTTGATATTTCATGAGATAAAAGACCAGACAATATCCAGTCTTAGGAGAACATGACTTAGTGCAGGGCCCCCGTCAGAGCCCGGCGTTCAGAGGCCACGGGACCCAAGGCTCCTTCTGCTCCTCTCCACGTCTGAGCAATAGAAAACAGAGACAAGGATTACAAGCCACATGCCAACCAAATATCAGTTTGATTCAAGGCCGGATTTATGCTTAATAACCCCCAAAATGCAGGGCTTTCTGGCACAAGCCAAATTGGAGAACATGCCTTACCTGAGGCTAAAATAAGGGTCTAATAATGCTACCCGTTACTTAGACCTTGGACCCTGCCTGGGGCAGTCGAGCAGACCATGAAAACCCTACCCAGACAGACACTGGCCTGTCCCGCACACCCAGTGAGAGTGACAGGCCACTCGCAGCCTGCGTCTCCCCATAGAGTGCTCAGCCTGTGTGAGCAAGGAACAGAAGACTGAGTCCCCAGGTCTGTCCTATGGTGCAGGGCAGGCTCCGGAAAAAGAACAGAGGTGGAGCCTGTCGCCCGCCCCTGAAGTACATTACCACCCCTCAGAGTTAAGAGGCCGGTGAAGGTCAGCCCCAACCCCAATCAGATGAGCCACCTCTCTCCAATGGGTGGAATTAAAGAGGGAGGGGGCTGGACGCTGAACCCCAGCGCTCCCCACGAGGGCAGAGGTGGGCACTGGGGAGAGAAGGAAACAGCTTCTCCACATCGTTCTAAAGAGGTCCAGTCTTCTCATGAGGCTTCAGTTAACTTTCTGGCCATGTGGGCTGGACCCGGGATGGAGCTTGGGGCCTGGTTGGATCAGAGGTGTTGTTACCCAGAACAGCCAAAAAGCTGATTTGACAAGGCGTGTGGATACACACACAGGCACACATGTGCATATGCGCACGCGTGTTGCTGATGTGTGTATCGCATCATATATATATGTGTGTATATATACACACATATGACACGGTATGCGTCAGACACCAGGCCAAGTTGTTTTGGGGACTATAAAAATTCACTGACGTGGTTCCTGCCGTCATGCTGCTTCCGGCCATGAGCAGAAAACAGACATGGAAACCATCAATTCCTAACGCAGTGTGCTCCCCTCGCTGAGGGAGCTCCAGGTCAGGAGGAGGCCGTGGGGGCACAGAGATAGGAGGAACTTTGGAGCCATGGTCAAGTCAGAGGCAACCACAAAAAGGAGCTGGAGGCCAGAAGTCACATCCCCGAATCAGGCGGTTCCCATCCAGATGTTCTCTCCTGCTCCCTGAGCTCTGCTGGGGTTCCCTCTTCCTCCGTTCTGTGCAGGCCTCCTCCTTCACCCGTGGCCTTCAGGACAAAGCTGCTCCAGCTGTCAGAAGAGGCTCCTCTGAGCCTCCTGGCCTTTGCTTTCCCTCACAGCTGTCTTTCCCGGTTCTTTGGCTTCTCTTGTTCCCTGACTTAGTGTCTGTGAAGGTTCTGAGCTCATCAGAGCAGGCACCAATGGGCCACCCTTTCTCGTGGGATCCTTTCTTTTTTTCTCACTGCCGTTTGAAGCGCTGCTTCTCCTGGAGAGACCTCAGGGAATCAGCCCCAAATGCAAGAATTAAGCTAAATACGACTGGAAGGAGAAATTGAGATAACTGCTCATCTGAGCTAACGAAACTGCCATCATATCCTAAAGTCACATTTTCTTCGCATGGAAATGCCCGTCTCATTTCTTCTGATATTCTTTCTAATATAGTTTTCCTAATTCTAGTCAATGGAGGAATGGGACTCCGGGTACATAGCTTGCTTTTATATTTTGTGCCTGGTCCTGCTGGAGCCCTGCTTGCCCCACAGAGAGGGCCCCAGATGGGGAGCACTGACCTGCTGACCGCACTCTGGGAACCCAGATGGGGGAGAACAGTCTCTCGGGGTGGTGAGGTGTCTGGGCCCCACACACAGTACTCTCCGTCTCACACGTAATTTCCTCCTGTTCTGAAATCCTATTCAGAATATTCCCTGGAGAGAAAACCGTTCTTGCTTCCAACAGCCCAGTGAACCCCAAACAGCCCATTATCTCCCTCCAAAACTCACTGCACAGAAGGACTCCGTGACTGTCCCTGTGGGGCCTTAGTGAAAACACTTCGTAACTGCTACCGTGACCAAGACGAGTTGCTCCCTCACTGGGGAGCCAATCCTGTGGGCTCCACGGGCTTCTCCCCTGAAGAAACCTGTTGAATAGCCTTCAGTTATTCAACAAACTACTGCTTCATGGACACCCACAACAGACCAGGCACTACTGGAGGGTACAGAGGACATGATAATTAACAAAACAGACCCAAATCCATGCTCTCGCTGCTTGGAAGAGATAGAGAATAAACAAGATACTTAAGTGAAGGATACAGCATGGTGAATAATACGTGCTAAGAGGAAAAAGTAGATCAGGGAACAAGAAAGTGTGTCGGCAGGGGAAAGTTTAAGTAAGATGGCCAGAGAAGGCCTCCCTGAAAAGGTGGTGTTGAAGAAAGACCTGGGGGAAGTAAGGACACCAGGCTTGTGGGTCTAGGACAGGAGTGCTCCGGGCAAAGGGAACAGCCAGGGTGAAGGCCTTGAGGTGGGAGTTTGTCCAGGATATACAAGGAACAATAGGAGTGAGCTTAGCGAGATAAGTCAGAGAAAGACAAATACCGTATGATTTCACTCATATGTGGAATTTAAGAAACAAAACAGATGAACATAAGGGAAGGGAAGGAAAAATGAAATAAGATGAAAACAGAGAGGGAGGCACACCATAAGAGACTCTCAACTCTAGGGAACGAACTGAGGGTTGCTGGAGGGGAGGGGAGTAGAGGGATGGGGTCACCGGGTGATGGACATTAGGGAGGGTACGTGATATAATGAGCACTGGGTGTTGTATGCAACTGATGAATCACTAAATCCTACCCCTGGAACTAATAATACAGTATATGTTAACTAAATTGAATTTAAATACACTTTTTTTTTTAAAAAAAGAACAATAGAAGTGAGCTTCGCAGGTGATGGGGGCCAGATCGCATAAGGGGCTTATAATCACAGTAAGGACTTTGGCATTTACTCTGAGCATAATGGGGAGACATTGAAAGGTTCTGAGCAGAGGAGTGATGTAATTTCACAGGATCATGGTGACTGCTGTGCTGGGAAGAAACTGAAGGAGGCAAGGGTAGAAGCAAATAGGGAGAGGCCCCTTGCGTGAGATTGCAATAAACCAAGCGAGAAAGATAAAGGCTTACCCTCCAGTGGTGGGTGGTGAGAAGGAGTCAGCTTCTGGATTTGTTTTGAAGGTAGAGCAACAGAACCACAGCACAGCAGATCCATGGTGGAAGAGAGTAAAAGGAGTCAGAGATGACACTGGGGCTGTGGGTCTGAGCATGGAAAGATGGAGTTTCCATTTGCTAAGAAGGGAGAGACTGAGGAGAAGCCAGTTGGGGAAGGACCATCAAGAGCTCTGTTCTGGACAAGCTTGGGTATCTAAGTGAGATATGTAAGTGGGCAGTTGGGTGCATGAATCTGGAGGTTAGGGGAGTGCGCTGGGCCAGATTGATTTGAGAGTCCTCAGCATATAGACGGTTTTTAAATCTCTGAGACAGGACAAGATTCCCTAGAGACTGAGAGCTGAGTCAAAAAGCCCATAAATCGTTGCCTCTGTGCCAGGTGCTATGATTATAGCTGCTTGACCTACAGAGATGAGACTCGCCTTTGGCTCAAGAGAGAGGAAGAAGCAAGGTCAATGGAACGCAGTCACCATCCGGGACAGGGCTGGGGGGTAGGGAGAGGGGGAAGCTCACGGGTTGGAGCTCATGGGTTAGCCATCTGTGGGGTAGGGATGTCGGGGAAGGCCTTCTAAAAGGGAGGGCTCCACAGCTCCCCTTAAAGGTAAAAGGAGTTATTCCAGCAGAGATGGTGGGAAGGTACTCCTGGAAGAGCAGCCAGCATGTGCAAAGACAGGAAGTCAGCACAGAGCATGGGGCTAGAACCGGAAGTGGCTGTGGTGGAGTCAGGGGGATGGCGACACCTGGAAGACAGGTGTCTGATGCAACTCTGGGAAGTGTGGGCTTTGTCCTGAAGTAGACACCGAAGGGCCACTGAAAGACTATGCTCATGAGAATGTCATTGCCATGTTCACTGTATTAACAATCCGAACCTGCGACGTGTGACATGTCTCCAGGCTGGTGATGGTGGTCAGTGTACTTAATGTGGAACAGTTCTTTTACAAGGGAGAGGAGCCAGCGATTTCTGAGCCAGTTCCTTTGTTCGCAATAACTGGCCTGCAGCTAGAGGAGTGCTTACCCAGAGAGGGGGTCATGTTCAGGCTCAAGGACGTGGGGAGGGAGCTCCCAATGCCTCAGTGTTCCTCCATTACTTTATGGACATCATCCCAAACCACCAAAGGAGAGAGGTATGAATATCTGTTTTCTAGAGAGTTTATGTATGGAGTCCCAAGTCACTCAGCACGAATATGGGGAGTCGGGATCTGAAGCCCGGTCTGCAAGTGCCTCCAACGCAGCACTTCCCAGCGAACATTTCCCACCTGCCAAGAGCACACAGTTTGCAGGGCATCTGATGATTAAAACAACTTGGCTAAGTGGTTCTCACGCCTCATCCACAGTTGTCCTTTCCTTGACATACTGTGGATAGCATTTAAATATTGTCTTTCAAATCAATGCTCATTTTATTAGCAGGAAGCATTTAGAATGAGCCCTTACACCATCACGGAGGCTTTTATTATTGGTCCTTAATAAATGTTTGATGCTCCAGGGGCACCTGGGTGGCACAGCGGTTAAGCGTCTGCCTTCAGCTCAGGGCGTGATCCCGGCGTTACGGGATCGAGCCCCACATCAGGCTCCTCTGCTATGAGCCTGCTTCTTCCTCTCCCACTCCCCCTGCTTGTGTTCCCTCTCTCGCTGGCTATCTCTGTCTCTGTCAAATAAATAAATAAAATCTTTAAAAAAAAAAATAAATGTTTGATGCTCCAAACGGTTATGAGAGCCCACAGTGTGGGGAAGTTCCCACCCGCTCCCTCCTCTGCTCTCTCTGCCATAAAATTAACTGAGGTATTCGTTAACAGACTTATCATTTATCTTAGTTTTAACTGGCATGTTGCCGGAAAAATAAAATAAGCATATCAGAGGAACTACGGAAGGCTTTTTAATGATAGCAAAGTCAAGTTGCAAGAGCCATCCTTCCCACTGGCTTTTTATCATGAGCCAGGTCTCCAAGCAAGACAGTTAATGACATGGCCAAGCCCTGGGACCTGAATGCAGACTTATTTATTTGCTCTCTAGAAGAAGGATTGCACATTGTAGCTCCCATGCGTCTTTCCCTAGCTGGGGTGGTGATATTTAAAGAGACCTTTATTTGCCCATTTCAGTTTTGCCCCAAACAGTCAGGTGCACATGTCTTGTTTGCTGGTTTTAGCCATGCAAGATGATGGGTCCTTTGCCCACCAGTTGGAGAGCTTCTGAAGAAGGTTGGTGGGGGCTACCCAGGCTGAAGGCGGCCCCAAGAGGGACCAATACGCCAGGCAGTATTGTGGTCAGGCCGCCGTGTTCCAGGTGGCAGGACAGAGTGAAAAAGTGAAGCCATTACAGCAAGGGACCAAGAGTCTGCAGGATATGGGGAGGTAGAACTCTTGGCCTGGATAACAGAAAAATAGCAACAGCTAACATTTCACTGAATGTTCACTATGCACTGGGCATAGGACCATTTGCCATGTGTCACTCCATTGGCCCATACGACACCTCTACGAGGTCAGTTCTAATAGTATTTCTGGTTTACAGATGAGGAAACCTAGGAGCAAGAGGTTAAGCAATTTCCCCAGGGTCCAGGCTCCCTATTAACATTTGCGGAACCCAGAGCAAGAGTACCACTGGAGACCCATAGACCATATGTCTAAATATTTAAAAGTTATAAACCCAGGTAACAAATTATTAAATAAAATATGTTCTCTCAACCTACTTGACGCATATACCTGTATAAGGACAGGAAAGCCCAGTTTGAATTCAGAATTCTCACACTCCTTGCAGGCCCAGATAAGAACCTGGAAGGCCCAGACAAGAACCAGTAGCTTAGGGAGAGCAGTCCCTGGCTCACAGCTTGCCCCCATTTTCTTCCTACCCACCACCTCTCTCTCAAACTGTGAGGGACCTTTCCTACGTGCATGTGGACAGCCCAGCCCACACATCCAAGGTCCAGACACAGCACTGCAAACAGCCACTGCTTGGATCCCAAGTGAGGACTTCTGGGTCCTGGAAGCTGGCATAGAGTCATTCAGCCGGTGTTCCATGGTTCCAGGGCCCCTGAGTGTGGTCTAGAATGAGAAACATGCATTCCAGCTGGGCATGTCCTCCTGGCCCCTGGAGGGAAAGACACAGATGGAAGAGGGCCAGAGAAGCATCCTCTACAGCAGGGGGCCCAGAGCAGGCCCAGTGGCAGAGCTCGTGTTTGAACCGAGGCTGTCTGACTGGCTCCAGAGTCCAGAGGCTGAACTCCTAGACAATCATCAATCGACTACAAAACATAAAGTCTGAGTGGTGGCTATAGATTCCCAGAATCCCACAGTGTCAGAGCAGGGAGAGAGTAAAGCGCTTTAAATTCCTTAAATTAAAGGTAATCACATTTAGTTCAACCCCTGCCCACCGTCACTTTGACTCTCTACCCATTTTATAGATAAGGAAACTGAGGCTCAGAAAGGTTAAGTGACTTTCTCAAGAAGGCAGACAGCCCCAAGACAAAAAGCCAGGCCGTCTCCTGCTCCACCCTGCCCCTCCCTACCCCACCTGCCAGCTTTCTGGCGAGGACTTGGGTAAGCGTCCCTGCAGGGGACAGCTCCTGCCACGTGATTTACTGTGTGTGTTCTAATGCCGAGGCGAAGATTCCTACTCCCATCTGTGTGTCATGCCGCCGGGAGCCCTGGGTGGCGTCAGTGCGTTCCAATTAGCGTTCTGAATCATATTTGTTGTCTTAAAATATTTATATCCAACCACTTCCCACCTGTTAGAACAGAGTCTTAGCCTCTTCCACAGTGCCTTGCTTTCTCAAACCCAAAGGAGTACTCTTGTCACTTGAGTTGATCATGACATCAGGCACCGCCACCAAGCATGACAATGTTTCCTAATCAGACGTGAGCAGGACGAATGGTGCCACCACCCAGGGCACCCATGCTCTTGCACTTGGAGATTATTGCCTCTGACAATGGCACATCGCTTCCACCAAGAGAGGCCATTTGCAATTCTATTTTTACTTTTCAGCAGGCTCCACACTCCTGCTCAGGCTTTGGGGGGGGAGGGGCTCCCATAGGCAGCTGCAGGGATGCCCAGCAGTCAACCCTATATATTTTGACCCTTCTCTGTGGGCAGAGAAGGCTGGAGCACCTTTGGCTGCTGGTTGTGTTGACATTCTTCTTCCATAAGTGATAATTATCAGCATCATCTCAGGTACTTCTAGTCCATAGGCAGCATGGTATGGTGGGCAAAGCCCAGGTTTAAAGTCAGGATTTATATGTAAGTTCTCCCTCTTAATCTCCACGTGACCTCGATTCCATTATTTAAACTCTCCAAGTACCAGTTTCCCCATTTGTAAAACGGGGATGATGAAGGAATTACGAGAAGGATGAAGCCGCTCACGGCTTTCATGGCGCACTCACTCACTCTGTCCCGCCCCCCCACTCCCACCCCCCCACCCCCGCTTCCTTAATCCCTTTGATATTTGTGAAGTGCCCGGAAGCAGAGTATCTGGCACTCGGTAGGCATGCAATTCGCGAGGTAAAGCAGGGCATGTGTAAGTGTCACATTTTTACAGGGGGGGACACTGAGGCTTACAGGAATTCAGTGACTGTCCGAACTCAGCCAGTAGGTAAGTTGCAGTGCCAGGACCCCCAGCTAGGAGGCCGGGCCAGTTTCAGAAGCATCTCCATTCATCCTTAGAGAAAGTAGACACCCCTGCCCAAGGAAAGCAGCAAGGCTATAAAGGTGGGGGGGGGGGGTCAGTGACAAGCTGGACCATGCCTTCTCTCCTTGAGACCCTTGAGATACTTCACCCCCAATGCCCAAAATAATGTCAGGACAGCCTTGACCTCTCCAACACATTACTTCATCCCACGGATCGTAATTTGTATTTAAGTGCCAGGCCCAATAACATTTTGGCAGGATTCTTATCATTGGCCCTCCTCCTGTCCATCAACCCCTCCAGACCATCAATCTCAGAGTCCCCTCACTGTGTCCCAGGAGGGTGAGGAGGTGAGGGCAGCTATCCTTGAGGTATACTGGAGGTCAGACAACTGAGCTAGAGGTATGACCTTCCATCCCAGCTGCGTGACTTTGGACGAGTCGTTACAGCTTTCTGACCCTCATTTCCCCTTTCCTTATAATGAAGATGATCCTGTGTGTTCTCTAATCCCAAATAATATCTTTCAATTATTGGGTTCTAAGTCTGTACTCTTATAGCCTGCAAACTCCCTGAGGACAGGGTTCATTTCTTAATATAAATAAATTGATGACCAATGGCCATGTATTATACTAGATTGAAAAAAATCTTAAAACGTATAAGATATCAACCCAACCACCGTCGTGAGTCTCACTCATAGTCACAGTCATCATGTTAGGAAGTTATCGGCAAGATGTTTTTCTCTCCATACTCTGCCTTGATCCTGACAACAACTCTTTTCTAGATCATTCTCCCATTTTACAATAAGAACACTGAGGTTTTGAAAGGACAGAGGAATTGTCTCAAGGTCATGCAGATGCTGGGTGACGGAGCCAAGCACGCACCTGCCCCTGTACAATTCTAAACTCACTCCATGACTTTTTCATCCACGCGCTGCTATCGTGGTGGGGTTTTAACCTGGGCAGAGGCTGCTTTCTGCCAGCTGCCTGTGCTTGGGAAGGTTGGGGTTGGGGCTGACATTTCACTTTTTAAATTTTTCCTTCCATTTTAATAAATAATATGTCACCATCCAGGCAAGCGAGCTGAATAATAATTTGTCAAGCCCGACACCCGACTTAGCTTTCTCCCACACTCATCTTCCTACCTCCTACCTCTCTTTCTCAGGCCAGTCTTCACACATCCCGCTGAGCTCCAGATATTTCTGCCTGGGTGCTGTCATCATTCCCTGAGAAGTGGCAAACATTAACTTTCTGTCTTTCACCAAAGTTTTCCGCTCAGTCTGCTGTGCTCGGCTTTACAGCCTGGCCTGCTGGCGAGGGGAAAGCTGATGGCCCTGAGGGCCCTACTGAGATGCCCCAGAAGCTGGATTTCACCTCATAGCCTCCCCCCAGAACGTGGCCCCCTTTGACCTTGGTCTTGGTTTGACAGAGTGTAATAGGTTGGGTTACAGTATTATAAGTTAGAAGAGGGAGCTCCCAAACAACGGATATATATCCCAAATCTGAAAAATTTAAGGCTTAGTTTGAACATAATAAATATGTTTTCTACTTTCCAGTGCTTAAATATAAGACTGCATATATAGATCCAAATACATGTATAATATATTTTAGACAACCTCTACGACGAGTTCATGTTGCTGTGTATTTTCCTACATAATCATCATCATCACAGCTGGTATCCATATGAACTTTTTCAGCTTAATGAGGAATTTCACCTCCATCCTCTCATTTGGTCATCACAACAACTTTGTGATAGTGGTAAGGGCAAGTATCAATATACCCGTTATTTGGACGAGGGAAACAAGGCATAAGCAACGTGCTGTGGAAACGTAGAGGAGGAGGGGCTGATTCTGACCGTGGAGATCAGGAACAGCCTCGTGGTGAGGACTGGCATTAGAAAGGAGTCTTGAAAAATGAGGCATATGCAGGGAACTGGAAGCAATAATCCCAGCTTCATGGAACAGCATGAGCAAAAGTCAGGAGTCTTGGGAATTTTATGCAATGCCTGAGATTGGTGGATAGAGGCAGGTGCTCAGTCCCAGTGGACCTTGACTAGGTCAAGGTGGACCGTCCACCTGCCAAGACATTTATTTTATTTTTTTAAAAGATTTTATTTATTTATTTATTTGACAGAGACAGCCAGCGAGAGAGGGAACACAAGCAGGGGGAGTGGGAGAGGAAGAAGCAGGCTCTCAGCAGAAGAGCCTGATGTGGGGCTCGATCCCAGAACGCTGGGATCACGCCCTGAGCCGAAGGCAGACGCTCAATGACTGCGCCACCCAGGCGCCCCTGCCAAGATATTTATTATCTGTTGCTTAGGGTGGGCGCCCCAGAAGCAGACCCTGAGACAAGGATTCGTGTGAAAGTGATTTATTAAGAAGTATTCCCAGGAAAAATCAGTAGTGAATTGCGCCCTAGAAGATGCCCAAACCAAGCAAGGTGACCAAACAAAGTCTCCAGGATGGAAATTTTACTCAGCTCCACTGGGTGTTCTGGAAACGGGGTGACTTGTGGGATTCCAAGCATGGTCCTGGACCAGTAGCATGGGCAATCACCAGGAAACTAGTCAGGAAGGCAGAATCCCAATTCCAGCATAGACTCTCTGAATCAGATCCCCAGGTCTTGTTACGATGGTCTAGAGCACATCTCAAGGAGTGCACGAGGGAGGTGGAGAATTTACACACCCTGCACCTGTCAGTCATTGGTTAAGGGCTGCTCCCCAGAGGGCTATGAACCCCAGGTACCTCTGGTTTTCCACGTGGTAGGTGCAGATTTTGGCAGCAGAGGACGGCTCTGCGACAAAGAGGCTGGCTATTGGGACTGAAAGCACACCAGGCCAAGAGCCATACGCAGGAAAACAGTGAAGACACCAGGGGTGGATGAACAGAGCTTTATGGAGTCTGGTCATCCAACCATCCCAATGCAAGCACAAACTCATGTCCACATTCTTTTAGCCTAGCACCTATGGGAGCCAGCAGTCAACTGGGGACAGTGTCGAGGCTGTGGAGAAAGGATCTCACTGCAAACTAAGTCATTCATCTCCATATTCCCCAGATCCTGGGGAAAGTTTTATTACTTCCTGACAGTTATCATGTGTTAACAAAGGGTTCTAAGTAGAACTAAGTGGAGTTGCCCCTTTTTGAATGAACAGATAAAACACCTTTGCAACTGGAACATTAACATGTAAATAGATACCATTGATGGAATTTCAAATGATTAGTTCTGTCCAGTAGGTTAAGTATTTCCCTGAAACCCAGGGTGAATTCTTCAGTTGCTTAGCAAACTCTTGCCATGTAGACCACTGCGGTGAGCAATCCTTCTTCAACAAGGGCCAATTCAGGAAAAATAAAAATACGTACGGGCAGAGGTTTTTTTCCATTCAGTCCAAAAATAGCTAGAGTGAGTCCTATGGCAAAAATAAAATGTATTATTAAAACAATTTATCTGCTTTATTGTGTAGCACAATGTCAATTAGAAAATTTGGAGCTGCTTTTTAACCTGTAAAAGATTAATAGCTGGGCATTTATGAGAAATAGTGTCAGAGAGGCAACTTTCCAACTTTTCCTCTTGAAATCAAATCACACACCATATCATGGAGCTGGATGAAATGTGGATTTGTTATATATTTGTTATATATTTTTAAATTTTATTGTATGTGTGTGCGTGTGTATATATCTGTATATCAATTTTCCCCTGGTCCTGGTTGATTCATCACAAGATCGGGATTAGTGAGCACCTGAAGCCAGGAGGTGAGAAACCTGGGAGTAGTCACACCTCTCTGCTCCCAGGCCATCCAACAGACCCCAAGGGATGTAGATGGTCCCCAGGGAATGGCGCCATAGTAGCAGAGTAAGCCCATCTTCTCCAACCCATTTACAGCTCCATCCTTTGTAAGTATGTCTGAACACGTTTTTTGAATCTATGAACTCATACGTAGCTTTTGCCCATAATGTGTCTTTATTAAGGAGAAGGTGGGGGTGGGGAGAAGAAAAAGGAGTGTCTTTCCCAGTGAAGTGAAAAATAGGATCACTATAGTGAACCCTGGGATTAGGAAGACCCTCTTCTACTGAATGAATAATGGGATAGACCTGATTAATGGAAGGCTCAGGAAAAGGCATGTGGCACAGTTCTGGCCAATGAAATATGGAGAGAAGTTTACTGGAGGATTCTGGGGAAGTGCTTTTCTGCCCAAGGAAGTTCGTGGCATTGATCTTGAGTAGCATGGGGAAATGGCCTTGGGAGAAGCCAGCATTGTGAATGGCTATGTGAAGAGAGAGTCCTTGTAATGCTGGGGTCCACCTGTCCACCTGTCCACCTGTCCCGTGGTGGGTGGCTTCTCTTCCTCCTCCTCCTTCCGTTTCTCCTTCTTCTAACATTTTTGTCACTTTATTTAGATATAATCATTATGCAGTAATATGCACATATGTAAAGTGTTCAGTTTAATGAGTTTTGATAAATACACACACCTGTAACCCCACCAACATGATCAACAAAATATACATCTTTATCACCTCCCAAAGTTCCCTCATGTCCTTTTGCAATCCTTCCCTCCTTCTACCTCCATCCCTAGGGAACAACTGATCTGATTTCTGTCACCACTATACACTGGTTTGCATTTTCTAGAATTTTATAGAAATGGAGTCAAACAGTGTGTTCTCTCTCATATGGCTTTTTTAACTAAGCATAATTTTCAGACTTCTCCATAACATCAACTAAACACAGTTATTAGTTCTGGTAGCTTTTTTTGTAAATTCCTTACAATTGTCTACGTAGAAGATTATTTCATCTGTGATAAAGTCAGTTTTACTTCTTCCTTTCCAATATGTATACCTTTTATTTATTTTTCTTGTTTCGTGGCACTGGCTAGGACCTCCTTTACAAAGCCGAATAGAAGTGGTAAGAGCCAACATTCTTGCTTTGTCCTTGATCTTAGCGGAAAATCATCCTCTTGTGCTATTATTAGTCAAGACTTCGATATCCTTACTGATTTTCCAGCTACGTATGGTCCACACTATTGAGAGGGGTGTTGATGTCCCCGACTATAGATGTGGCTCTGTATCTTCCTTTACTATCTTTTCTGCTTCGTGTATTTTAAAGCTCTGCTGTTAGATGTATAAACATGTATTGTTATTATGTCCTTTTGATGAACTGACCCCTTTATCATTATGAAATGAACCTTTTTGTCCCTGGTAATATTTCTTGCTCTGAAATCTCCTTTGGCTGACATTAATAGAGCCACTCTAGTTTTCTTTTCATTAGTGTTACTATGGTTTACCTCGTTATATCCTTTTACTTTCATCTTTATCTTTATGCTTAAAGTTGGCTTTTTGTGGACATCACAAGATTGAGTCCTGCTTTTTTAAATCCAGTCTGACCATCTCCACCTTTAATTGATATGTTAAGACCAATTTATTTAATGTGGTTATGGATGTGGTTGGGTTTTAATTCAACCAACTTCCTATTTGTTTTCCATTTGCCCCATCTGGTCTTTGTTCCTCTTTCTACTCACCTTGTCTTCTTTTGAATTAATTGATTATTTTTAATGATTCCATTTTATCTCCTTTGTTAGCTTTCTGGTTCTGTCTCTTTGTTTTCTGGCTTTTGTGGTTGTTCTAAAGCAAGGTTTCTAAACTCCGACACATTTGAGGCTAGATAGTTATTTGTCATAGGAGGCTGTCCTGAGCATTGGAGGACATTTAACAGCATCCCTGGCCTCTACCCACTAGGTACCTGTAGCAGACTTCCCCACATTGTGACGAATAGCCCCAGGATTACCAAACTAGAACCACAGCTCTAGAGCCCACAGTCTACATCTTTATCATAATCTATCTAGAAGCAAATGTTAGACCACTTCACATATAGTCTATACGTGAGCCTAGTATTTCCCACCTCACCTTAGTGCTGTTCTTGGCATACATTTTATTCTGCGTGCGCCATAAACTCCACAATACATCGTTATTTGTACTTTCTAAATGTAATCTTTTAAAAGAGATTTTTTAAATAAGAAAAAATATTTTATATTTACTCACATATCTCTTATATAAATTCAAATTTCCATCTGGCATCATTTCATTTTCTGCTTAAAGGACTATTTTAACATTTCACGTGGTAGTGTCTGCTGGTGATGAATTCTGCCATCATTTGCATTTTTCAAATTTTTATTATTGAAGTATAGTTGACATACAATATTATATTAATTTCAGGTGTACAACATAGTGATTCAACAATTCTACGCAGTGCAATGTTCACCATAAGTGTAGCTACCCTCCGTCACCACACAACATTATTACAATATTACTGACTATATTCCCTATGCTGTACTTTTCATCCCCATCGTTTGTATATTTGAAAATCTACAGTTCACCTTTTTTGGGGAATATATTTTCACTTGATATAGAATCCCAGGTTAACAGTTACTTTCTTTCAGATTGTATTTATTTATTTTAGAGAGCGAGAGAGCATGATTGGGAGGGGCAGAGGGAGGACAGAGAATCCCAAGCAGACTCCCCACTGAGTGTGGAGCCAGAAGCAGGGATAGATCCCAGGACCCTGGGATCGTGACCTGAGCCGAGACCAAGAGTCTGATGCTTAACCGACTGAACCACCCAGGCCCTCTGGTGTATTTTTTTAAATTAAGGTATAAATGACATAAAACATTATATTAGTTTCAGGTGTACACCGTAATGATTCGATATTTGTATACATTGCAAAATGATCACCACAAGAAGTCTCGTGATTCGTCACCATACATAGTTACAAAAATTTTTTTCTTGTGATGAGGACTTACATTTATATAATAGACGTGAGATATATATATCATATCTTCTTTATATATTATATATATATCATATCTTCTTTATCCATTCATCTATCAATGAACACTTAGGCTGTTTCATATCTTAGCTATTCTAAATAACGCTGCAGTGAACATGGTGGAGCATATATCTTTTTGAATCTGTGTTTTTTCATTTTCTTCAGATAAATACCAAGAAGCAAAATTGCTGGATCATATGGTAATTCTATTTTTAAGTTTTCAAGGAACCTCCATCCTGCTTTTCATAGTAGCTGAACCAATTTACATTCCCACCAACAGTGCGTAAAGGTTCTCTTTTTTCCACATCCTCGCCAACACTTGCTATTTCTTTTCAATGACAGCCATTCTAACAGACATCAGGTGATAGTTCATTGTGCTTTTGATTTGCATTCCTCTGATGATTCGTGATGTTAAGCAACTTTTCATATGCCTGTTGGCCATCTGATGTCTTCTTTGGAAAAATGTCTGTTCAGATTCTCTGTCCATTTTTTTTCATCGGATTGTAAGAGGTTTTTTGCTGTTAAGTTGTATGAGTTCTTTATATATTTTGGATAATAACCCCTTATCAGATACATGATTTGAAAATGTGTTCTCTCTTCTAATAGGTTACTTTTTCGTTTTGTTAATGATTTCTTTGGCTGTGTAGAAGCTTTTAGTTTGATATCGTCCCACGTACTTATTTTTGCTTTTGTTGCCTCTGCTTTTGGAGTCAGATCCAAAAATATCATCGTCAAGACCAACGTCAAGGAGCTTACCACCTATGTTTTCTTCTAGTAGTTTTGCAGTTTCAGGTCTTATATTCAATTATTTAATCCATTTTGAGTTAATTTTTAGGTATAGTGTTAGATAGTGGTCTAGTTTCACTTTTTTCCATGTAGCTGTACCGTTTTCCCAACACGATTTTTTGAAGACACCATTCCTCCTTGTATTTTCTTGCCTCCTTTGTTGTAAACTAATTGACCATGTGTGTGTGGGTTTATTTCTGGGCTCTCTATTCTGTTTTATTGAACTGTTTCTATTTTTATGCTACCATCATGCTGTTTTGATTACTATAACTTTGTAATACAGTTTGAAATCAGGGAGTGACATGCCTCCGGCTTCCTTTTCCTTTCTTAACATCGCTTTGGCAAATTGGGGGCTTTAGTAGGTCCATACAAATTTTAGGATTGTTCGTTCTATTGCTGTGAAAAATGCCGTTGGAATTTTGTTAGGGATTGCATTGACTGTAGATTGCTTTGTATAATGTGGACATTTTAGCAACATTAATTCTTCCAATCCACGAGCATGGAATATCCATAATATTTGTGCTTTTTCAGTTTTTTTAATCAATGTCATACAGTTTTCAGTGTATGTCTTTTACCCCCTCGGTTAAATTTATTCCTAGGCATTTTATTCTTTTTCATGCAATTGTAAATGGGATTGCTTTCTTAACTTCTCTTTCTGATAGTTCATTCGTGAGTGTATAGAAATGCAATAGATTTTTGTATATTGATTTTGTATCCTGAAACTTTACTAAATTAGTTTTTTGGTAGTGTCCTTAGGGATTTCTATATATAAAATCATATCCTGCAAATAGTAACAGTTTTACTTCTTTTCCAATTTGGATGTCTTGATTTCTTTTTCTTGCCTAATCCCTGTGGCTAGAACTTCAAATACTCTGTTGAATGAAAGTGGTGAGAGTGGGAATCCTTCTCTTGTTTCTGACCTTAGAGGAAAAGCTTTCAGCGTTTCAGCATCAAGTATGATGTTAGCTGTGGGCTTGTCATATATGGCCTTTATTATGTTGAAGTATATTCCATCTAAACTCACTTTGTTGAGAGTTTTTAATCATAAATTGATACAGAATTTTATCAAATGCTTTTGCTGTATTTATTGAGATGGTCATGTGATTTTGATCCTTCATCTTGTTAATGTTGTGCATCACATTGAGTGATTTGTGAATGTTGAACCATCCTTGCATCCCTGGAATAAATCCCATGGATGATGATCGTGATGTAGGATCATTTTAATATATTGCTGAATTCAGTTTGCTAATATTTTGTTGAGTTGTTTTGCATCTAGGTTCATTAGGGATATTGGCCTGTCATTTTTTTTCTTGTGGTGTCCTTGTCTGGCTTTGAAATCAGGATAATACTGGGCTCATAAAATGATTTTTGAAGCATATTTTTCATCTCCAAAATTTAGTTTTGGGTCTTCTTGATCTCTTCCATATCTCTCCTTATCATGCTTACACTTTCCTCTATCTTCTCAAACAACTGGTATATGTTGACAACAGCTGTTTTCATTCTTTATCTACTAACTTGATCATCTGTTTCTTTCTAGGGTATGTTTTTATTGATTGATTTTTCTCATTACTATGGTTATAGTTCTCGGTTTCCTTGCATGATCAGTTTTTATTGGATGACAGGCATGGCGAATTTTATGTTGTTGGGTGTTGTCATTTTTTATTTATTTATTTTTTTTAAGATTTTATTTATTTATTCGACAGAGACAGAGACAGCCAGCGAGAGAGGGAACACAAGCAGGGGGAGTGGGAGAGGAAGAAGCAGGCTCATAGCGGAGGAGCCTGATGGGGGGCTCGATCCCATAACGCCGGGATCACGCCCTGAGCCGAAGGCAGACGCTTAACCGCTGTGCCACCCAGGTGCCCCTGGTGTTGTCATTTTTTAATTCCTTTAGGTGTCTGGGGGCCTTGTTCTGGGATGCAATTCAATTATTTGGAAATAATTTTGATGGTTTAGAGCGGGGATCAGCAAACTACGTTCAGAATCCAGCCCATTTTTTGTGTAAATGAAGTTTTAATGGAACACAGTCACCAGCTACATCCATTCATATCTGTGCGGTCTGTGGCTGCTTATGCATGACAACAGCAGACTTAAGTAATTGAGAGAGAAACCATATGGCCTCCGGGGCCTAAAATATTTACTATCTGGCTCTTTACAGCAGATGTTTGCTGACCTTTGCTTCAGAAGCTTGCTTTGAAATTAGGTGGGTCCAGGACAGCCCCAGTCTATGGGCAATTTACCTCCACTAGTGAAGCAATACCTTTCTGAGAACTGTGTTCGATGCCTGGTGTATTGTGCAGTTGCTGCGCTTCTGGCTGATGGAAACACATAGCATTCCTGGCCCTGTTTGATCTCTGCGGATAGTTCTGTCTCGGTCACCTCGACTCGGGAAGGCTGCCAGCCTCTGTTAGGGTTCTCCTCCCCTCTACCAGAGTCTGGAAACTCTCCTGGCAGTGAGACAGGGCAATCAGAAGGCTCTTGTTTGTGGCCCTTCTCTCAGGATAATACACGGTCCTGCGTGGACTGTTGTCCAATGTCTGAAAACCATTCTAAGCTTCTTATGTGAACTAAACATTAAATGGTTGAGCCAGGTTGAGTTGGTTTTTCTATTATGTGGCAGCCCCAAACTCCCTAACAGCTACAGTCATCCTAGAGGAGAGGGTGCTGGTTTTGCAGGCAATGTATTCTCCCTTTGAACTCTGAAAAGCCATGGCATGAAAGAGCTAGTGGAACAAACAAACAAAGCTCCATCAAAAACTAGAAAGCCATGTACTACTCAAGGAAGGGGCTATTTCAAAATACCAGAGTCAATTTCTACAAGTGCCCCTGGGCAGCATTACAGACAAGGCATGACCAGTTTGATTTCCACTTAGACTTCTGTTATCATTGTTGCTCTGTTTTGTTTTCATAAGAGATTCCAGAGAAGATGCCAGAGGACTAGAATTGAATAAGTCTTTGGGGCAAATTTCCCTCATCTATTAAACTATTAAAGGAGTATTGGGAGTTGATTGTTCCTGAGATATTTAATGAAGGTTCTAGGCCTAATGAATTTAACACATTTGCTTATAGTAAGCAGGTGCTATCTTCCATATAATCTATACTATCTCCTGGGGGTGATGAGTTCTGGAGGTACCCTCTGAAATAGGACCGCCTTTTATTGTTCTAAACTTACTGCTGAATTGGAGCAAACCCAGCAAACCACAGGTTACACAGGCCAATACTTAGGTAGCTGGTGGCACTGAGTGCTTGCCATGAAGAGGTCAAGGGCTGATGGAATGCAGGGAGGCATGTAAAAAGGGTAGCAAAGGACAGGAGTTGAGGACAGGACCTTAGGAGAAGTTTAAATTAAAAGGGGTCAGAGCAAGCAAGAGGACACAAGGCCAAAGGTCATGATCAGGAGCAGATTGGGTAGTCACATTAGGGATATTTATTGTGAAGGACGCAGAGGACCAAAAATTTGACACATCTGGGGGCTGACCACATGTCTGGGGGGAGACTACATGTCCATTTAAAGGCATAGGACTGGGGGCCCAGGTCTTTTCCTCCAAAATCTCATACAGCAGCAATTTTAGGAAATTCAGGGCATTCATGACTTTGCCGGCCTACAGCATGTCCTCTCACAGGCGATGCTTTTCTAGACTGATATGTTCCAGATGAAGGGTTTTTACAGTGGATTCGTAGGAGGGGGTGTTCTTCCGTGTTATCATAATGGTTGATGAGGTGTTGAGGTTGGAGGCGGGACACCTTGATTCTGCTTTTCCACCATCTGGATCACTGGAGAGCCAGGTGGATTTGGGCAAGTCACTTTAACCTCCTGATACTTGAGTTCCTCGTCTTTAAAGTAAAGGGGTTGGGTCATATGGCTCAATTGTAGTGATAGACTCCATTAACTCAGCACTATTTAATGTGCAAGTTGTCATAGTAGACATTTCATATTCAGTGCTCAAATCCTCCAAATCCTCCAAATAGCCCTATGACACAGACATTATCATTAGTATCTTGACGTGCCTGAGGAAGAAGCTGAGCCCAGGGAGTTTAAAGCTGTGCCCAAATTTGCACCGCAAGGAGGTAACAGAGCTGGACTCCATGGCAGGTCTCAACTCCAAAACCATAGACTCCCCTCTATCTCTACCCAACTATGATTTTTCAAAGTATGGTTGAGTGTATGTAGTTGGAATGTGAATCTTGAAATCTGATATAAGCCCCGGAAGACAGCCCGGGAGGGTGTGGATGGTACCCCCCTTGCTGATCTAACCAGGGAAGATTATCATGGATCCAAGAAATGTTTTTTAATTTGAGTCCTACTCATTCCGATTTTGATGTAAAGGCAGGTAACAGTGTCTACGGTCTTCCTTGAGTATATAGTTTGAAATTACCTCTGCTACTGAAAACTTTGGGGATCTCAGTAGGTAAAGGAAATCCATTTTAAATCAGTACGCTTTTTCTAAAGTTAAGGCTCTTAAATTAAGCATTCTTTTCATGCTTCAGCAACTTCTGAGTCCAGCAATTAATTATTGTAATGTTAAAGGTCTTTTATGTTTATGATACACGCTCGCGTTCTGCAGGCTTATTATGAATTGTAATTTTTTCATTAACTTCCCTTGTGTTCATTACTTGCACTCTATTATATCTTAGTTGATCATTTATATAACATTTGAAAGTAATAAAACTATTTTTCATTAAAATCACTCAGTGATCCCAACATTTCACTAAGGTTAATAAAAACTGTTTTGCAAAAGGAGAAAAAATAAAGGTTCGTTTCCGTAAAACCAGTTGCTCTGAAAACCCACCATCCAGTGTGGTGGTTGCTCTTAGGAGGGAGGAGGCAGATGGGTTTCAAATCCAAGCCTTGCTTCTTACCAGCTGCGTGGCCTTGAGCATGTTAGTTTCACCTCTCTGAATGTCAGTTTCTTTATCTGTAAAATAGGGAGGATGAAAAGAATAGCTGCCTCATGTTAATAAACGTTTGCAAAATGTTTGAATGAACAGACGGAAGAAGCAATGAAAATTCACCAGTACACTCATGAATCAAATATGGAACATTACTCTCCTTTAAGAAAAAATCAACAGGAAACTGTCACATTGATAAGGATGTTACTAGAAACCTGGGCAAGTTGGAAGGGAATGAATTTATCGCTTCGAGAACGGTAGGCTGTCATTGCATACTTCACGCTGTGCAGAGCGGAGAGCCTGCAACTCCTCCATTTAAATACAATGGCTTAGAGAAAAAATGACAAGGATCTCAAGGAGATAATTTCGAAATTGCCACTGTTTCCTTTGTTGCTGTCTCTATTGATACGGTCTTGTCCATTATGATAGAGAGAGGCTTCTTGAATCTCAAATATGTACTCAGCACAGACAAGGAAGAGACCGAGGTACGAAAACAGGACAAATTAAAATTATAATCAGCTAATTATATTCTCTCGTAATTGAGACAGTGATTTACTTGACAGTGTTTCAACCCAGTCTCACACCTCCTTGGCAACATAGAGCTGGGAAAAGTTTCAGACCGCAAAACAATGACAATCACAACCACAGCGATAACAAAAGACGCCAGGCAGAGCTTCAGAGCCACATGGTACTTTTCCACTTACTTCGTTTGGTTCTTATAAGAACCGTGCGAGGAAAGCAGGAGGGTCAATGGCAACTCCAGCTTTCCAGGTGCTCAGGTCATAAAGCTTGGCGTCCTTTTTCTTGCAAAGCCCACATCCAGCTGCCAGCAAATCCTGCTGGGGGTTCCTTGAAAATACGCACAGAATCTGACCACCTCGCTACCACTACTGCCTCCCTGCTCCAGGCATCGGCATCCGTTGCTTAATTGCAATAACCTTCCAGCTGTCTCCCTATTCATGCCTTGGACCTGCAAAAGTCAGCTCTCAACCCAATAGTCACCCCGGGGGTCCTTTTAAAACACAAAGCAGATCCTGTCACTTCTTCACTCAGAACTTCGATCCATTTCCCGTCTCATTTGGAATGAACAGCAAAGTCGCTAGAAAGTTCCACACGATCTGGTCACTCTTAACTTGTGCTCTCAGCTCCTGCTGCAGACCCGCTCACTCGCTCGGCTTCGGTCACACTGGCTTCCTTGCTGTTCCTAGCACGGGTTTGGGGTCTGTTTCTCCTTTTATCTTGTTTCCACTGCTGTGTCTTTAGCAACTAAAACTATCTCCCTGGTTCAATCAATATTTCCTAACGTAGTGATTTTTCCAAATGAGCTCTGGAGTCCGACCCCACAGGTTTACATTTCAGATCTGCCACTTACTGACTGATCAGTGTGACCCTGATCAGTCCCCTCCCCTGTAAAACGGGAACATGACAGGGTTCATAAGCGTAGTGAGTTGAATTGTGACTCTTTCCAAGTCCTAACCCCTGGCACCTGGGAATGTGACCTTATTTGGAAATAGAGTTTTTGTGGGTGTGATTGGGTTAAGCGTCTCAGCATTGATGTCATCCTGGATTTAGATTGGACCCTAAAGCCAATGGCTGGTATCCCTGAGGGGAAGGAAAGAGATTGGGACCCAGGCAAGAAGGCCATGGAGGCAGAGATGGGAGGCATGCAGCCACAAGCCAAGGAAGGCCAGGGAGCCCCCAAATGTGGAAGAGGTAAAGACGGATTGTCCTTAGGTCCCTCAGGAGGGAGTGTGGCCACGCTGACACTCTGATTTCAGGCTTCTCGCCTCCAGAACTGTGACAGAATAAACTGTTGCTTTAAGCCACTGATTTTGTAATAATTTGCTGCATCAGCTCCAGGAAACAACTCCAATAGGGTTTTTAAAAGGATGTAATGATCTTATCTACATAAAGAGCTTTATTGTAAGCAACTCTGTAAATGTTAGCTATTAGGATTAGCCCTATTTTACAGACAACGAAATCAAAGTGCTGAGAGGATAAATGACTTATCCAAGAGCTCACAGACACTACGTGGTGGGTCCAGGATCAGAACGGTCATATTATGCCTCTGGGTTCTGCCAGGCTGCCTGGCATTTTGATGATAGCTGACTGCTGGCTGACAATAATCTCAACTAAATCTCCTCCAGTTCGTAATAGTCTATGAATTGGCCAGATGCTTCTCAACAAAGGGTTTTTCCTTTTCTTCAGTCAATCTCAGAATTGCTAAAGCAAATGTTCCAGATGTGACACAGAGCACGCCCTGGTGACTTCCAGTTTGCCCACAGCGACTGAGCATGTAGGCAGTCTGAACTGCCTGCTAGGAACCCCACCTCCCCAGTGACCGCACAGGTCTGCGAGCTGCCTTCTTCACAGAACTCCACACGCGCAGGCCCAGCAAGTGAGCGATGTGCATAAATGTCATGTGGAGTTGAGATTCTGTTCAGTAGTTAAGTAGCTTCCAGAAGCACCGTTTCTAAACATCAGAGGGTCCCAACAGCTGAATGAGCTCTGCCAGCCATGTTTTCTGGTGGAAAGTTTCCCTGTAAATTAGCAAGCCCAAAATCGTTGCCAAAAACTTACTCAGGTTCCTGGTCGGGTGGGGAGCACAGGGGTGGCAGTGGAGTGGAGAATGAGAAGGGAATTCAGATGAAACTATTCCCTACACCCTCCTCACCACCCCCACCCCACCCCCCGCCCCGGATCCCAGAAGGGATGGCGGTGTTCCTCCATGCACACTGGCCTCGAGCATGCTGGGAGCAGAGGGATCCGGTGGAGGGGATGGGACCAGAAGGCATGCAAGGGATCCTCCCCACCTCCGTGACACCTCCCTGAGGCACCACCTGGTCCCCATAGCTTCGGCCATGCTCCTTCCCCTGCCTTGTGAGGCTGGAGGAGTTGTGGGGATTTTGCTGAGCGCTGGCCGTTAACAACACCGCTAACAAAATAGCCCCTCTAGCTGAACGCATCTTGCCGGAGAAGTGCACCTCATTAGGAAAACTGGCTGCGTGCCAGAGACTCTTGCTTTTCTCAGCAGATGAAGTCTGATCACCTTCTGATGGAGAAGTGAGGCTGGGGGTGGGTCTGTTATCCAGAGATGCAGTGTGTAAGACTCAAGAACAAAACTACAACCACATCCTGAGAGAGAGCACCAAAGACAAGTAAGAAAGCGTTTCTGAGCTGGTGCCTAAGGCAAGTTCAGAGGCTGAAATAAGGACAGGAGCAAGGAGCCGTGGGCGAAACAGTTGGGTGACCAAGATGTGATGTGTGATGCGCATGGGGGTGGGGCGATCCCGAGATTCCCCCCCCCCAGTCCCAAACCTATGGGAAAGCACTGGTACAAAGTGGTTAAACTTGCATGTTCTGGAGTCAGCCCGCTTGGATTTCAATACCAGCTCCCCCACTCCGTAGCTCTGTAACTGAGGCCAAATCTTCTAACTCCTCTGTGCCCGCAGTTCCTAATCTGTGAAATGAATTTTGCAGAGATTAGGCGACTTAATTACAGGAAGTGCTTGGTGCCTAGCATATAAGGAGTGCTCAGTAAATACAGGTGCTTGTTCTCATCGGTGTTTCCATGGTGAGTAGACCAGTTAGACGGGTTGGATGGAGCTGGATGGAGGAGCTCTCTGAAGCCCAAACCTCCTGCCCATGCCGCACCTGGGGCAGCAGCAACCTGGAGGGAACACCTGGGAGAACCCCCGCCCACCTGGAGGACCAAGACCACAGAGCTGGCCATGGAGATGGGGAAGCAGGAGGAGAAGGCAAGGCCAGGACATCTGTATCTTGATCTACCGCTCGGTGATCTCAAGTCATGTTTCTGAAAATTGGAAGAAAATAGAACCGTTGTCGGCTGAGTCCTGTTTCCAGTGAATTAGGATTTAGGATCAAGAGCTTATAGTAAATCTACCTAGAGTTTCCTGGCCACGCTTTCCCAATTGTTTTTATTCCTTGGGGATAAAAGGAGGGGAGGCTACGTTCTTAAAGCAGCGGTGGTCTTACTGTTGATCTAGAGAGCCACGGGAGGCAAGCAAAGGACTCTAAGAAGGAATTACAGCTTGATTGAAAACGGCTGCAAATTAAACATCCCTGAAGGAATCTGCCATCAGTTCCTACTTTCATTCTGCAAGTACTCCTGCATCCTTCCTATGGGAGAGGCACGTGAGGCCCTAGGAAGCCCATGGTGTTCCCGCATCGAGGAGCCCCACCAAGTGGAAAGGAAGAACCAGTCAACAAATGATTAAAAGCAGGTATGACCCACGATGAAAAGTCAGAATGAAAGTGCCCTTCAAGCAGAAGAACTAACTATGCAACCATTTGTAATGGACACGGCACGAGTTTTATCTCCAGCCAGCCTGGTTTCAACTCTGGCCTCATCACCCATGAGCTGCGGAACCTCATAGAAGCCTGTTAACTTTGCAGACTCAGTTTCTTCACCTGTAAAATGGCACCACTACTGACCTGTGGGGTTGTAGAGAGGATGACTGTAGCCCAGACCCTGGTCCATGGTAGCGATGCAACAAGAATCCATTCCCTACCACTGAAGGGGACCCAGAAAAGATTTTCTAAAGGAGGGGCCGTTTAAGCAGGTTCTGAAGGAGGAATAAGAGCTTGCCAGGTAGAGTGGGATGCATTTCAGGGATCCTTTTGACAATATTATGATTTCTGCCCAGATTTTCAGGAACCCATATGCCCACTGACTGACAGTAATTTTACAAAGCCAGACGTGTCTGTATTCTTTTTCTATCCAGAAAAAAAAAAAATCTTTTTGTTTTCTTGTACTTAACAGTTATTTTGTGGTAGTTACAAAAAGTCCTCTAACTGCCAGCAATGAGTCTGCCAAAAATATCATAGGGGGCATTAAATGTGCCAAGAAGCTGAAGGGAAGACAGAAACCTGTTTCCTTCTATTCAAATAGAGCAAATTCTCGCAGGTAGAAAATTAGCGTGGAGCCCAAAGAAGAGGTAGCTGAGCTGACAGCTGCAGGCCTGGTCCCCTGCCTGCCAGTCCCCGCTGAGGTCTATGAATAGAGACACCAAACCTGTGTGGACCCCAGGGACCCTTTAGTATCCAAGCCACCGATAAGCTTCCATTTCTTATGCCTTTGAAATTCTGGCCTATGTAGGGGGAGGGGAGTGGAATAAGAGAAGGCTCTCTCCTAGCATGACTTCTGGGCTGAGATTAGGGAAGGAACCTCAGTAGTGCCTTGGCTGTGACAAGCCCGGGGATGGCTTATGGGCAGTGCTGCAGGGAGGCTGGGTGGGAGGCAGGGTCCACATTGCCAATGACCTGGTCTGCTCCTTGGTGTGTGTGTGTGCGTGCACAGGCACAGATCCTCCCTTCCCTCCACGGGGCCCTCCACTGCTGGGCTGTCTTCTTCAAGCATGAACGTTGGAGAGCGACCTCACCTAGCTGGTAGAGAGGAGCAGAGCCCATCTGCCTGTTCCCCTCTAACTCAGCCATGCCTCCCACCTCAAGCTGTTCACTCGATCTGGACTGCCTTCCCCCCCAGCTGCTTTCTGACCTCAAGACTCAGTCCAAATGCCACTGGCCCCGTTAACTGGACTGTAAGATCCAAAGGAGAGGGTTGATATGGGCTCATTCACCATTTTGTCCCTGGCACTTAACACAGTGCCTGACATACAGTAGGTGCTCAATAAATATTTGTTGACTGAATAACAAGCCAAATCTTCCCTGTCTCCAATTCTCCTAAAGGGTGGGACTTCACTTGTCCTGTCACAGGTCCACATTTTCTATCCCACTATTGTTTACACGTCTGCCTTCCCATCTAAACTAGGGGCTCTTAACCTAGGGTCCATGGATAAGCTTCCGCAGGATGCAGGAACCCCTTGAATTGAACACGGAATGTATGTGTGTGTGTGTGTGTGTGTGTGTGCACCTGCACACAAGCGCATATGCACATGTCCAGGTTTGCATTTTTCTGGAGAGAAGCTCCCCAGTTTTGGTGAGGTTCTGGCGGAGGTCGTGACTGGAATACGGTCAGAAACAAGATGAGTCTGCAGAGACTAGTGTCCCCTTTGAGGCCAGGGTCCTAACTAGCACGATGCCTGCATCACAGTAGGTGTTGAAGCCATGTTCATTGAGCAAGGGAGTGAGAAAACGATCCTAGGCTCCAGCCTGGGTCTCCGCCATCACCAGACTCCCAGACATGGAGCTCTCCAGTCCCAGCCTCCCCGGCTCCCCATGGCTGCAAGAGGTGGGCTTTTCAGAAAGGTGCACACGAGCAGAGTTCCCCTGTGCTCCTCTCAGACGAGCGTGTCGGCTGATGGCAGAAAACTGCCTCTTGGCGAGCCGGAGCTGAATGCCAGTCATGCTTTGGCTTCCTCTTCTGGAATGAAGCCAGAGCACCCCATCTCCAGCTCGCCCACCCTCTCCTGCCCTTGCCCATGTGTTAGTTCAGGCTGCTATAGCAGAATACCGTACACAGTGGCTTATAAACAACACACATCTGTTTCTCACGGTTCTGAAGGCTGGGAGGTCCAAGATCAAGGTGCCGGCAGACAGAGGATCTGGGGAGAACCAGCTTCCTGGTTCATAGACGACACATTCTAGCTGGAACCTCACATGGTAGAAGGAGCAGTGGAACTCTCTGGGGACTCTTAGAGGAGCCCTAAACCCATTCAAGAGGACTCCACTCTTAGGACCACGTACCTCTCCAAGGGCCCCCCTCCTCATGCCATTGATTGTGCATTGGATTTCAACATGTGAACTTTGGGGGGACGTGAACATTTGGTCTGTAGCAGTGCACTGACTTTAATTTGTTTTATGATCTGCCCCCGCCCCTGACAGCAACCCCTGCCCCTGCAACCATTTTCCTGCTTCCTTTATCCAAGGTCATGTCCATGTTCCTCTCCATTACAATTCTTTTTTTTTAATAATAATTTTTTATTATGTTATGTTAGTCATCGTAAAGTACATTCTTAGTTTTTGATGTAATGTTCCATGATTCATTATTTGCGTATAACACCCAGTGCACCATGCAATACGTGCCCTCCTTAATCTCCATTACAATTCTTCTTGCCTGTTTTCTGTTTCCGTTGTTCATAGCAATTGCTGTCTTTACTCAGTAACCCAGGAGCCCCTCTGTAAAATGGGGGCTCTTGGATTTCTGGAAGGCCATCCACTATAAAATAAGCACCACGAAATCTCCCTGATTTTTCATGAACCCAATTCATTAGGGATCAAAGGCCCGTAGGACACAGGGGATCCTCTGAAAGTCTGGGGGACCCCCCTGCCCTTACACGAGCCCCATCATTCCACCGGAGGAATTTCAATGGGGAAAGAAAGATGACTATTACCAGAAATCCCATTCCATTTATGGATTCAGGCCGTCCCCAGACACCCAGGTTCCCGGATATGGAACAAAGGTGTTCCGATTCAGACCCTGACTAGATCAGACACACAGATGCAGGTGTTGCTACAAATTCATCTACTGTTTCCTTTCTGTCCTTTCTGAACCTCCGGAGACAGCTTGGCTGGGCTCATGCTCCCCCTTCCTGTGGTGGCCATTCTGAAGTGCTCGGAGGACGGGGCATTCAGACCCAGGGCTCTGTGGGTGCAGCATCAGGTCATGAAAAGATGGTGTTCGGTCTATGTGTTCTGAGCCTCACTTTCCTCACCTATGAAATTGGGGATAATTGTTGCTCTGCCTACATCCTGAATTATCGAGACCAAATGAGATGCTAGGTTCCTTTACTCATAGTCAGCAAGTGCTTACTGAGCGCCGCTGTGTGCCAGGCTCTGGAGGTGTGCAGAGAAGGGAGACCTGCTCCCTGCCCTCAAAGAGCTCACAGACAGAACAGGGAAGACAGACAAAGGATCGATTTCAGCGCAGTGTGGAAAGCGCTACCGCCCCATAAGAAATCCCGCAGGATGCCATCTGCCCAGTCTTGAAAGGTTAAAAATGGAGACTTGTCAGAGGAGGGGCGGGGACCGAAAGGATGAATAACGTTAGCTAGAGAAGGGGAGATAAAGCCATTCCGGGAAAGGGAAACAGTCTGTGCAAAGCCAGGAGATACGAATACGGCATCTTTCTGGGGCTCACAGCTTGCTCGGTAGACAGGAGGAGAGGCAGGGACACAGTTGGAGAGATGAGCAGAGACTGGGTCATTGAAGGATGCCAAAATTGGGCTCTTTCCAGAAAACGGTGCAGAGGGATATTGAACAGGGGCATAAAAAATTCAGATTTATATTTTTAGAAAAGTCGCTCTTGGCTGCCGGGTGGAGACCGTGGCAAGGCTGAGGGCGTGGAGACCCCTTAGGAACCCGGTGGGGCCTCCAGGGAAGCCCTGGCGGGCCGGGTGCGGCGGGGGGAGAAGGCAGCAGCAGGGCGGGAGGGGCGGGAGCGGGCTCCTCAGGCACCGGGAGGCGGCCGCAGCTACACCTGCTGCATGAATGGGAGAGCTTTTACAAACTCCAGAGCACTGCCTCTTTGGTAGTAGGACATCTTTCGAAATGTGGGCGCCGCATGAAGTCATTTCAATCTGCCACAGGCTCCGCAAACGACACCTTCTCGTCTCCCAAAAACGGTGGTTTTTTCCCCTCTTTCTGAACTATTTTATCTCTACAGTGGTACAAAGGCAACACAATTAAACATCAGGAAAATGGAAAGCAGCACTTTTACAAATAAAAAGACATTAGCTCAGGACTGTCTTTGGAAACTGGGGGACACAGAGTACCCCCAGGACTTGCGTGTTGCCATCGGCTCCTTGAAGGAAGCGTCTAGACATGCCCCCTACACAGAGGAGGAGGAGAGAAGCATCTCAGGCTGGAGCAGACCTTGGGTTGAAGACAGTGCAAAGGATCAGTGTCAGAGAGAGGGATTTTGCAGAAGCGAAATGCCTAATCAGTACCAGTTTAATAGGCCACTTTAGCAGTGGAAGAAGAGATGTTGATATCTATGTCGGCTATTTTATAATCACCAGAGTACTTAGCTTCATGTAAGCTATCTCATATTCATTAGAAATAAGAGTAATTTTATTCATTGGAAAGAACTCTTCAATTTATAGCATCTTAATTGCTTAGAGTTTTAAATTCTGATAAAGCTCCATCTATGGCAGGAGTGGGGGACAGGCAGAAGGGAGGCTTCATGCATAATGACAAAGACATCAGGGCCAGCGTGGTGCTTGGCGGCTGCGTCCATTAGAAGGAGCGAGGTCATGCCATGGTAGGAAACAACCCCCCGGCATCTCCGAAATCATCTCTGGCTCCTGTGACGTGTCCAACATGGATCGACAGCAGGTCACTCAGGGACCCAGGCTCCATCTCCACCCGAGCTCTTCTCTGGTCCCCAGGGCAGGGGGAGGAAACAAGCCGCACCGGCTCTTCACATGTCCTCCCTGCAGCGACATGCACTGTTTCCTTTCATTGGGCACAGTAAGTCCCTGATGGGGAGACATCACATCGCAGGGGAGTACCGTCCTACCCCAGCATGTGTCTGGGAGGAGAGGCTGTCGGTGGACAGCCCCAGTGACCACACAGTGGCACCGAAGCCACAGAGTCCTCTGCACCCCGCTAAGATATGAGCTCCCTGAGGGTGGGGACCGTATCTTATTGACTTTGGTATCTCCAGTGTGAATACGGCCCCTCTCAGAGTAAATGATGGTGACTTTCTGATGAATGAATGAGTTGATACATGGATTTGATTTTCAGAACTTCTGAGTCTTCCTAAATGAGTGGGTCCAGGAAGGTCGGCCTATATTCCTTCACCCAAACTTCCTTCAAGGTTTTCTGGGCCACCAGAAGGGCACACACTTGGTTTTCCACAGTGCGTAGCAGACCCCTGAGGCAGGGGAGGGACTCCTGAAGCCCTCACTCAGCCAGGTTAACGGGCAAATCCGAGGCTCTCATCTTCTGGTTGTCTGGGGCGCAGGAATGAGCGGCAGAGGCCAAGGCTGGGGAAAGGGAGCAGCCTTCCTGGGGGCCTTACACTGTGTTAGGCATGGTGCTGGCACTTTTACAGAACTTGTCTGTTTAATCCTCACAGCAGTCCTGAGAGGAAGGTGGTATTCTCTCCCCCATCTTACCGATGAGAAAACTGACACCTGAGAACATTAAGACATTTGCCCTAGATCTCACGACCATTTAAATGGCTTTGAACACAGATCTGTTTGGTTCTAAGTGGGTACTCTTAACCACTGCACTGACCATCTGGCTTCTACAAGGTCCTCCCAGCTTCAAAGCATTCTGTTTCTCTATGAACATTCAACCACTGATGGCTCTTTCACAGCGCATGCTCCAAGAGGCAGGAAAGGGGCCAAGAGAAATGCACCCCCTATGTCTCCCTCAGGCCTAGCTGCCCTCACAGGGGCCCCCAAGCTCTCGCCTTCCGCTGGCACTTTCAGTATCCTCAGCGGGTCAGATGGAGCAGCCCCTTGAGCTCCCACCCTCGTTGGGAGCTGTGGCGATTTTGTTTTCCTTTTCCTGGATGACTGTCCTCACATCTGTCAGGCCGTGCTCATGCGCTATTCACATCGCCGACACCCCGCAGCCTGCCAGAGGTCGTGTGGTCCAGGGGAAGGAATCAACAGACTGCCTTCCACCATGCTTCTCCCTCATGCTCTCCATATGCCCAGACTCTAAGTCTGCCTCCTCGTTTATAAAATGAGGTAAGAAGGCAGGGAAACGACATTTGTGGGACACCTACAGTGTGCCAGGCACGTCCCATGAGAATTCTCACAGTAGCACCATGGGGAAGGGTGTAATGTCCCCATGTCACAGAGGAGAAAAGTGTGTTCAAACTGGTCAAGGAACTGGCTCAGGACCCACAGGCAGGATTCTAAGTCTGGTTTGCATCTCCCAATGTTGTGCTTTCTGATGTATTTGTGGATCTCAAACTTTTGCACAAAATGAAGTGACAGCCTGGGGCACTCATTAAAACTCGGGTTGCTGGGCCCCACGCCCAGAGTTTCTGATTCAGTAAGACCATGGTGGGGACTGAGAATTTTCGTTTTTAACAGGTTCACAGGGGAGGCTGAAGCTGCTGGTCTGGGAACTCGACTTTGAGAATCACTGTACTAAACCATGTTACTGAGCTCTCTGACCTGTAAGAGCGGACGGCCATGGTGTTCTCATAAACTCTGAAGGGTGCTCTCTTGAGGGACACCCTGGCTGTCCAGAGGGCCTGCTCTATGACTGTGTCCCCCAGGGTAAGGATAGACCTCCCAGGCTGGCGTCTGCACACCATGTCTAGGACAGCCAACTTGTGCCCATTGCAGAGTAAAAACCACCACCTTTCCCACTGTGCCTGGTGATCTGGCCATCTGCCGTGCAGAGCTGGGCTTTATTCTTGCCTCGGCCATCTGCTGCCTGTGGCAGGGGTGGGGCTGGGCATATCAGTGGCTCCCTAAGCTTTGGGACGTAAGTGCAGAATGTATTACTCATCCGTGCCACTAGGGGTTATTTGGAAAGCTCTATCTATGTAGCAGGTACTGTACCACCAAGAAGGACGACGCAGCAATGAGCAGACACACAGTCATTGCTCCTGCCCCTCGTGCAGCTTAAAACTTAGTAGGAGAGACAGATATTAATCAAAGAGTTACACAAGTGAAAATAAACAGTGCAACCCTGACCGGTGCAGTAAGGGGAAGGGTCACGGTGCTATGAGAGTGCATGAGGAGGGAAATTGGCCAGTAAGCTGAATTTGAAGGGTGTGGGGGTAGGGAAGGGCTCTCCAGGCAGAGGGAAGGATGTTTACAAAGGCCTTGTGTGGGGAGCGGCTGGAGCCCAGAGTGAGATGAGGCTAGAGTTAGCTAGAAACAGAGTGAGGCATGTTGCAGGGTTTGGACCCCGTGCTCAAAGGTTAGGTCTCTATCCTGAGGACAATGGAAGCCTGTGAGCAATTCTAAGCAGGGAGATATGATCAGATTTGTGTTTTGAAGGAATCACTCTCTAATTCGGAGAATCCATTAGAGGAAAGCCAATGTGGATGCAGGGAGACCTGGGGAGAGGCAAGTATAGGAGTCCAGGTCATGAACAGGGTGATGATGGTGACGGAGGTAAAACCAGTTGAACTTGGCAATGGATTGGGTGGGAGGATGTTGACAGGAAAGGTTGGAAAGGTGATTTTTGTTGTGCAGTTGGGTGCATGACAGCCCCGTCCATGGGGACTGGGTCCCCAGAAGATGACCACGTTTGGGCATGTTGAGTTTGAAGAGCCTCTAAAAGTACTAAAACACAATATCAACAAGCGGTGGGATTCACTAGTCTAGAGTCCCAAGAAGTGTGGGCTAGAGATAGGCATTTGCTAGTCAGCTGAAACCATGGCCTTTGATGAGATGTACTAAATTAATAGCCTTTGTACATCTAGACTTCGGTGTATTAAGTCTTTGAGAATCAAGGTCTTGCCATTTGGATCATAAGTCTCTGCTGATATGATTAGCTCACTTTGCTGGACATTTCCACTGATATTAACCTAGGGAATTAATATTTAACCTAGAAATTAATATTCACTGGCTGCTAGAGAGAGGCAGTAGCAGAGTAAGCCTGAAAACTTGAGTCTTCCAATTCCTGGTACTATCTTGCTTTCCCTCAGGCTCACAGAGGAGATGCATCAAATCAGCCAGCAGTAAGGGGTTTGATGCCTTCCTGAGCATTCAGATACTGGCCCCGTGGAGCCAGTGCCAGCCTTGCGCCCGTTTACTTTCGTTGAGGCCCACAAGGTAACATATCTGAAGGCCTCTGGAGTGGAAGAGGATAGACCAAGGTCAGGTCTATGGAGGTCCATATGTTGGGCTTACCATGAGCCACTTCCACTTGTTCAAGGCTGTTCAAAGTGTAGGGAGTTGTCTGGGGAGCCTGGGTGGCACAGTCGTTAAGCATCTGCCTTCGGCTCAGGGTGTGATCCCAGCGTTCTGGGATCAAGCCCCACATCAGGCTCCTCCGCTAGGAGCCTGCTTCTTCCTCTCCCACTCCCCCTGCTTGTGTTCCCTCTCTCGCTGGCTATCTCTCTCTCTCTGTCAAATAAATAAATAAAATCTTTAAAAAAAAGTGTAGGGAGTTGTCTTGGGAAGGAGAGAGCTCCCCCTCATCAGCAAAACTGGGGTAAACATTTGATGTGAATGTTGTAGAAAGGTGTTGATGAGGGTTCGAGCAATCTGATCTTTGGCCCCTTATGACCTATGAAATCTTTGCAGCCCTACATGGGAGAAATTCTCATGGTCTGTCCTGTTGTGTTTCTAGCTCTTTCTTGTGGGTCTTTTTCTTCTTCCTCCTCCTCCTCCTTCTTCCTCTTCTCCTTCTTCCTCTTCTTCTACTCCTCCTCTAGTGGGGGAGGATATAGGAGACTCAGAGCCTCTTGGTATGTATTGGGAGATCTGCCCAAATATCGGACAAATGCCTCAGTGAAGCCTGCATGACAGGAGGACGTGAATGCTGCAAAAATAAAAACTGTAAAGGACTAAGGTCCCTTCCCTCTCTGGCTACATTTTGAGATCCCTCCCAAAAGGACCTTCAGTTGGTAGATTTTTCCTAGTTGTGCCTTTAATTTTATCTGACCTCATGCTCCCCCATCTCCTAGTCAAATAGTTAATGATCTGTTTTAAAAATGACAATGGGAAGCCATTTCCTATTTGAAGGGAATTTGAAGGTGAATCTTTTTGTAACATAAGTAATCATCCGTGGATTTCGTACATAACTGAGACTTCGGCATACTGAGTCCTTCTGAATCGGGGTCCTGTCACTTGGATCATTAGTCTCCCTCAAGATGTTTAGCCCACCCTGCTGGGCATTTCCACAAAAACAAACACATAAAAATTCAGGTGAATAGAACTTGGGTAAGAAAGTACCAAAAGGATGGCTTGGCTAAACCTGGTTCTCTTTTCAGGGCTCACATTCCCACAAAGTGACCGTGTGTGTTTCAAGCACTGCTGGGAATACAGTCTTCTCTATTGTTTCCACACTATTGGTTTCCAGAAAGTTCTCTCTCCCCTGTTGCCTCCCTAGCATAAGACTCTGAAGTGGATTGACTCATCTTGGGGGGGTCTTATGTACATTATGGTACACAAGGGCACCAAAGCGCCCCCCTAGGGAAGCAAAAATTATTATTTCTGAGGATGTTGTTACAGTGGAGTCTGGATGAAAACTGGAGCTACCAGAAGTAGCAGTGGGGACTGGGAATGTGGGCTTGGGCCAAGAAGCAGGGTAAGGGGCACCTGGAACAAACCTCTTCTACAGAAACCACCTCTTCTGTGTGTGTAAGAGAAGGACTGGGGATACAGCAGGGACTTCACTGACCCCAGGGCTTCATGGGATGGTCTCCATTAGCTAAAGGTCTGCAAGCGACACTAGGGGTCTCCAGTTTATCTCTGGTTGACAATTGGAGAGAGGAAGGCTTTGAAGAAGAAGCTCTGTCTAGACCTGGGTTCAAAGCCCAACTCCCCAGCTTACTAGCTGTGTTATTTTGGGCATATTACATAACCTCCCTGAGCCTCTAGTTTCTTATTTGTAATAATAATAGCTAACTTTTAGTACGGGCTTGCTGTCTGTAAGGCACTAAACTAAGTGGTTTATGTCCCTTGTCTAATTGAATCTTTACAGCAGATCTTGGAGAGGGAAGGGGATATAATGCTTCTTTCTCCATTTCATTATTTCAATCAAACACTGTCTCCGCAGCATGGACTGTGGGAGAGGACTTGGAACAAAGAGACACAGCAGAGGCTGGAACACCCCTCTGATCTGGGGTGGGAGGAAGGGTGTGGTTGGCCCCCAGAGGCCATGGAAGACACCATCTCTACCCTTGACCAAGGCTGGGTAAGGTTCCCCCCTCTGTTCTCCCATCACCCTGTCCTCTCCTTGCAGATTGTCTATTAACATAGCTGTTTCTTCCACCTGCACACCAGCCAGCCTGTAAGTCCCTTGAGGATAGAGACGCTGTCTTTCTTATCTCTGAATCCACAATGACTGGCAGGTATCTGGTGCTCAATGAAGGAAGTTGAACAGATGACTAAATGAATGAATGAATCACCCCGTTCGGCTAGCAATGTTGACTATGTCTCCTGTCTCTAAAGTTCTAGTCACAGTTCAGCCTCTGCATGACCCTGGACAAGTCACTTGCTCTCTCTGAGCCTCAGTTTCTTCTTCTGTAAAATGAGAGCATTAGAAAGGATGATGTCTCAGGGCCCTCTGAGCTTGACAGTTTTATAATATCTGCAATGGCCAATCAACACAGGGAAGTCACAGAGCCTCCAGGATTCAAGGAATCCCTCCCTGAGCGGTAGGCAGCACCAACTTGACCCAGAAAGTGTAGAGAAGGGTTCAGAGGACCTGGCCATTCAGGAGGAAATCCCATTTCCCAGGCTACAACGCAAACCAGCTGGCACTTACATGGTGTCTGTGGGGTACACAGCCCTGCTCTGCATTGTATGGAAGTCAAAAGTAGTTCAGTTCCGTTCCTGCCCTCCATGGGAGGTGTGACCTGTCCACAAACGTCCATAACGCAAGGTCCACTGGGAGCAGTGTCTCAGGAGAAGTCCAAGCCATCATGTTCTGTGAATTCACAGGGAAAAGATGATAACACCTGGCTGGAGACGAGAGGAGCTTCTTCCTACAGGAAATGGCATTCGAAAGGCCCCAGAGGATGTGGCTGGGGCACCTAGAGATTGGGGAGGGCATGTCAGGCAGAGGGCCTGCAGGTGAGAAAAGCAAGGCAGAGAGTCCATATTTGGGAAATGGCGATGATCTGGTTTTACTGAGTGTAGGCTTTATCTGCGGGAGATGAAAAAAGAAGTCTGGGGAGGACAGCCCGAGGCACTCTGGGATAAAGCCTGGAAAGCCAGAATGAGGAATTTGTACCCAATCCAGTAGGCAATGGGGAGTCATTGAAGGTTTTCGAATAAAGAGGTGAGAGCAGAGCTGCCTTTGGAAAATTCCATTTGGCATCATGGGTAGAATTATTCAGAGAAAAGAGACAGAAAAACGGGAGGTGGAGTGTCAGGGGACACTTCCGGGGCTGTGACAATGGTCTAAGTGAGAAATGACAAGTATCTGAACTCGGGTGGTGGTGGCAATGTGAGAAGCTAGTAGCAGAACTGGGGGCCACTGTAGGGGTAGGGCCCCTGCAACTTGGCAAGTGACCGAAGAGCAGTCAAGAGAGGAGTCCCAGCTGCCTCTTTGGTTTTGGTTATGACTGGCTCACGCTTGTAGGCCTGGCGCCCCCAAGGGAAATGGCACATGTGGGAGGAGGGGCTGGTTTGATGGCACCAGAGGCCAGCGAGGGAGGAAGTGCAGATGACACATGTGGTTTGGGACATGTTAGGTGTCACAGGCTAGCCTGACGTTTCATCTCGAAATCAAGGGGGTTGGATCGTGTGATCAGGAAGTGTGCGCCTACTATGTGACAAAGCCTGTAGGCGAAACTTCACACACACTGTCTCGTGTGGTCGTCACCAGCTGCCTGGGAGATAGGCATTGCTGTTCCTTCCAGCCCTAAGATACCGTGATTCTGTGATTCCAGTCTGTTACCAACGTATGCTCTTTTCATGAGAGCAAGTCAAAATCCTGCCGCCTTCTGAGCTCTTCAGAGGAAACAAACAAATCACTGTCATTTCTAATGCTTTAGTTGAATTTGACATTCTCTGCTGACTTGTCGAGATACATTCTGCAGAACTTTATGCAATGCTCTTCTACTCCTCTTGTGCAAGACGGGAGGGTTCTGTTTGCTCAGACTGGGCTCTGCCTGCTCTCTCAGCTCTCACCATACTTCTCTGCAGCCCATCTCCTTCCAGTTGCTGTAAGGATGAGGCCAGCAGGGGTGGGCTTTATTTGAAGCCCTAGGAGAATCGGTCCTGCCTTCACTCAGGGGACCTGGGGCATGAGGCATGTCAGGACCTCAGAGACACCTGCCGTTGGGGTGGGAAGATACGGTTCAGGACCCCAGAGGAAAGGTGAAACCAGGCACCTCTTCACTTTCCCAGCGAAAGAGAACTTTTCCCTCTTTTCGACCTCCACGGTATTTGGTCAGAACTGTCCTTTGGAATTTTCAACTCTGTGTTCCTTCTCGACGTCCTTAGATTACTTCTCCCTCTCGACTAAGAGCTACCGCAGAGCTAACAAGAAAAAGGAAGGGAGATAACATTTGACAAGTACCTCTTTTTGGTCAAGAAATGTGTCTGTAACTTTAGAACTATGAATGTATTTAATCCTTCACAACAACACCAGGTAAAGACAAAATTATCTTTCTCATTTTCCAGATGAGGAAATTAAAAATGAAAGCAACTAAGTAAATTCTGGAAAAGTGATTGGACAAGTGCCTGGCACAGGTGCCCCGTACAAGACAGCAATTATTATTAAATCTCTCGTCCAAGGAGTCACACCCTGAAACATGCGTCCAGAGTGCATGCATGCCTCATCTCTCCTGTGTATTACCGTGCAACATGTATCAATGTGCTATTGATACGGTAATCGACAAGGTGCTCACCAAATCAGTAAGACCTTTGTTCTATCATTTATACCCTTGACCCCCTCCCACCCCCACACAATGTTTGGGCTATCTCAGTGGGTCTTCAATAAATAATTGTTGAGTCAATGCTTGGCTGACGGAATGGACGAAAGTCAGCTCTAAAACTAGCCTACAGGGAACACCTCCCATAAATCAGCCCTTCCATGGAAAGGTCAGTCCTCCACTACCTTTTACAGTCCTTGTGCCTCTCTTCAAAAAGTGGCTGAGGTTCTTAGCAGAGGCACCAAATGGAGATGTCTTTGTCATTCTCTCTGGAACTGAGTGTCTTACATAGACGAGAAGGTGTTTGGTTAGAGGCAAGAACCCAGAAAGGCAGACTTTTCTAGCTGATTCATGGGCTGAGCCCACTTAAAGACTTGCCAGACCTCCCACCCCCTACCAGACTCCCTCCCAACCAGCCTCTGAAACACTACAAAGGCCCCTGCAGCCTGTGGATTCACAAATACACACACATACATCTTAGAAGATAGCCTGACCCCAGACTGAGCCATCGGGTGACGGTCCATCTTGGGGCCTTAGTTTTCTCCTATGACCACGGAGGCGATTGGAATGGACTGAATCTGAGTGCCCTGCTGGGGCCAGTGTTCTGTGAATCTCAGCCTGGCCCAGCTGACTCTTCACCTCTCCCCACCACGCCAGAGCCAACAAGGGGGAAAGCTGGCCCTCAGGTCAGACGTGACCAGGGTCCACAGGCAAACCAAGGGCACAAGCCTCCTGGAGCGCCCATCGTGGACCCCTGAGTTCAGTGCAGGCGCAGGTAGGATCCCAGCGCCAAGTGGGGCCTCTGCACCAGGCTCTCAGCCAGATGCTCACTTACTGTCTGTTGTTCTTAAGTCTCAAACCACTTTGAGTGTATTGAAGATGATAGAGATAGTGAAAATAATCAAAACAGACTCACAAACCAAGGGAACGGGTCAAGAGAGCATGCTGAGAAAGAATGGGGACTCGATTCCTGCACTGGAAGTTACAAACGTATCAGGGAGAAGGAATGGCCAAATGACATTCTCCTGATGATGATGGGGAAGCTAGGGGAATTTGAACATGGAAAAGGCAAGGGTCACTCCAAAGTCCGTGCCTTGGAAGGTCGCTCACGGGGATTCCAGCAGTTCCTAATTCCAAGAGATTCTTGACAGGTGGGTTATTATTCTCCAAATAGCTCAATTACAAGGCGTAGCACACAAAATGCTGGGAAGCTCCAGAACCAAGCTCCTGCAACAGTCCGAATGGGTGTGTGCGTGCATGCATGTGTGCATGTGTGTGGGGGGGTGTGGTTTGGGGGACGGCTGTTTCCAGAAAGCCTGATGAGCTCTCTAACCCTCCTTCCAACGCAGCTGCCATTTCTGCCCTCGGTTTGCACCAAAAAGAATTCAGTCGGTGAGGAGAGGAAGTTCTGCCACCTCCAATTACCCCTGGCAGTAACTCCCGCGGGAAAGACCTCAGGAGACATTAGCGTCTGAGTCACAGGGAAAAGCGATTCCAATGAGAGCCCAGGGAGACAGCAACTCATCAGAATCCCAGAAAGATTCACGAGTTGTCTAAATATAGAAACTGCCAACCTGCCAAAAGGGAGGCAAGCTCAGGATCCACTCTCAGCCCAGAGCTCAGGACGGACCAGGAGGAGAAAGGAGTGGACTGGCGACCAGACCCACCTCTGGGCTGGAACACGCCCAGGCCAGGCCACAGGCAGGGGGCATGCCTGCCAGGAATTTGGAGCCCAGTGAGCGGGGAGGACAAGCTGCGGCAAGATGCGTCAGTGTGGGCTTTGTGGCGGGACACAGGCGGGACACACACGCCTGAGGATTCTAGTTACGTAACTTAGGGCAAGGCACGCAGCCTGGTTTCCTCAACTTATATATGTATAAAGCAAGGTTGACCACAGTCGAAGAGCCAAGGATCCTTGCGGCTTTTGCCTGGCTGTTCCCTCCTCCTGGGGCTTTTCCCCAAGACATTTGCATGGGTTGCTCCTTCACCCACTCTAGATCTTTCCTGATCTGTGAGTGAGGCCGTCCTGACCACCTACCTAGGAATGCCACCAGGCTTTCCCACAGCACTGAGCATCCTCTGATGTGTTCTGTTTCGCTCATTTCCTCATTGATTGTCTATTCCTGTAGGCTGTGAGCTCCCCAGGCTCACGTCTGTTTGGTCCAAGGCTGTGTCTCCCAGGCCTAGAGCAGCACCCAGGACCTAGTAGGTGTGCAGTAAATACACGCCACATGAATGCATGAGTGGGTGAAAGAATGAGCAAATGGGGTGACATACGGACCTCGCTTGGTGCTGTATGTCTGGTGGCTGGCATCTGTTAAGTGGTCCCTCGAGAAGGTCAGACAGAGGCAACATGGGAGTTTCCCCAGGTGCAGGTGGGGGCTGGAGCTGCCCTGCCAGTCAGTGTAGGGAGCGCCAGGCCCGAGAGAGGCGGGTCTGAGAAGTCGGTCTGCAGGAAGTGAGGCCACGTCCTGGAGGAAAGTTAACAGGCAGAACACAGGCCCTTCAAGAAACTGGGACTTGGTCTCTCTCCACCCAGAAGGTTGTGCTTCTGTCTGTCTGCCTTGAACACTGTGCCTTGTCCTTGGAGGCCACTCAGGAGCCTTCTCTGCCATCCAGACACCCCCTCCATGGTCTGCAGCCTCTGGTCTCCCCCGCATCAGCTGGCTCTCCGGGGGTGTCGTCATGCTCTAACCCACTCCCCACTGGACTGGCTCCCTGGAGGCAAGACCGTGTCTTATTTGCCTCTTTATCCCCAGAGCTGAGCCCGAGTAGCAGCAGAGTCCAAGTGCATGAAACAGTTCTGCCCAACGACTAGAACGGGGGCATCATCTGTGATGAGGGAGGCAGGCTTGTGCCAGAGGTCGGATTCGGGCTCAGCCTCCAGGCTGGGGTGGGCCCAGGGCTCTCACTGTAGACACCCAGGGGCTGTGAGGGGTAGGAAGCCAGGCAAGCCATTACCACAGCCTGTTCCAGATGATGTCCGTGTCCTCTGCTGGTCTAGGAATTTTGTTCCGTCTGATATCACCTGAAAGAAATGGGCTGCCCCTGTGGCATGGGGGAGGTGTTCCCATGCAAGGAGATTTGTGTTATGATGGTACTGGGCTGAAAGGAATGTCCAGGTCATCTGAGCGAGCCTCGTTCACCCTGAGTCTCACATGGCAGCCACCCCAGCCTCTGTGGGGCGACTGCAAGACTCCATAGGGTGACTTGTTCCTCCATTGAGCACAATCAGGAACTGTTTGTATCAGTCCCCCAAAGAGTGAACAGCCTCTGTGAGTCAGGGGCAGAGCGGGGACCCACATTAGCCAAGCTCTCACAGAGGCTGAATGATCAATAGAAATAGCCAGTGATGAGCTTTCCCCGGGAGAGAGAACATCGGGGCAATCTGACATATCCATGTCGAGTGCTCAGCACCTTCCTCTCTCAGCACCATCCCCTTAGAATGCCAGGGTAGGACCTGAGGTTGCTCGATGGGAACTGAAAGGATCTGGGGATGCTGACGGCTAGATCAGTCCATTACGCTGATCTGAGGTCTCCGTCTCTCCTCGAGGGAAGCAGTGTAGTGTATCAGAAGGTACGGCTTTGAAATCAAAAACCTAGTTCAGGTCCTCACTCCGTCACTTGCTAGCTGAGCAAGTCCCTCGTGCTCCCCGATCCCCTCTTTCTTCATGTGCACTGTGGAAGAGTTCTACCACCTGCCACGGTATTTGTGAGGTTTGCGTAAAACTCTTGGGAGGGGCGCCTGGGTGGCTCAGTCTGTTAAGCATCTGCCTTCGTCTCAGGTCATGATCCCAGGGTCCTGGGATGAAGCCCCGCATTGGGCTGCCTGCTCAGCTCCCTGCTCAGCGGGGAGCCTGCTTCTCCCTCTGCCTGCAGCTCCCCCTGCTTGTGCTCTCTCTCTCAAATAAATAAAGAAATCGTCAAAACAAAACAAAACTCCATGGGAAAAGGACCCAGCCTCCAGCGAGGAAGAGCTGTCTGTCGAGTATGTACTATGTGCCAGGCACGGTCCTTAGGCACAGCCATGAAGAAGGCTGAAAGAATCCCTACCCTCAGGGAGCTTACTTTCTAGTGGTGGGAAGCAGATAAATAAAATGTTTTATGAAGAAGGGGCTCTATCGAGGATTGGAGAAGGCTTTTCCCTTCAAGCAAACTTTAAGCTAAAATTTAGATGGTGTTAAGGAGACATTTATGCCAAAAAGCAGGCGAGGAGAACAAATGGGAAGAACAGCACATGCAAAGGCCCTGGGGGAGGAACAGTTAGTTTTGAGAGGATGAGAAGGTTAGTGTGGCCTAAGCACATAAAGGAGGGTAAGACGCCTGGCACAATGCCTGACACATAGTAGGTCCTCTGTAAACATTACTCCCCTCCCCCACTCCATCAGTAAAGCCTGGAATGCTCCTGTCAGCTGGCTCCCCAACCCTCCCTCAGCACAGGAAGAGAGCCAAATCCCGATTCCTTCACTCTGGAGCAACTCCTGTCTTCCACTCCAACAATAGATGTGACTACTTCTCCGGTGGTAATTGCATTCCAGGAGGAGATGAGATTCGGGGAATCCCTTCAGTTCTACCGCAACCCAGCTACAAGCCGTCCCTTAGCCCGGGTCTCTGCTGCGCTGGCTTCATCTCCCTTCCTTTATGTCTTTTTTATTAGCTACAGTTTCAGAGGAAGGTGGTTCCTGACCTTGCCCCCTATTTATTCATTCCGTGCACATTTGCTGAGCTGGGGCCAGGGCTGCAGAGATGCCTGCGGGCCTCTCCCCACCCACGAGCGGTGCTCACAGCTCACGGCCCTCAGGGGAAGCTTGCAGTCTGTGTGCAATCTGTCAGCCCCTCTCCCAAGCACCCCCAGACCCTATCCCAGCCCCCTCCCCATCAGCCAGGCAGATGGGACCTCTCAGAGGGCTGCTCCCGTTCTTTGCCACCCTCTCTCGGATGTGTTTTAAAGGATGAACTAGCAGACAGTCTCTGCTATTTCTGCTAAGGTCACATGCATCTAGTTGGGAGACAGGCTCTACCCACGCAGAATGAGGGGAGAATGATCTCCAAGTAACCTAGAAAGGTGTGGGCATCTGCTTTGGGCTGTCCCACTGCGGAGTGGCCCGTCTGGGAGGAGGAAGCGTGCGGGGGCAAGATCTGAGCACGGGCGGGTCAGGAGCAGAGGGCATCTGGTTGGAAAGCCCCCGGGATTTGAGTCCCACATCTCTGGGGTGCAGTTTTCCTATCTATTAAATGGGGATAATAGTCTTTGCCCTGGGTCATTTTGAGGACTAAATGGGACACTGCAAAGGCAATTGCTTTATAAACTTGAAAGCTTTGCAAGTTTTTCTTTCTCCTAAGAGGTTCCAGATGGGAATGCGACATCAGCTCTGGACATCTGAACAATGCTCATACCGCTGAGCATTTTCTCTGTCGGACACTGTGCTAAGCACCCTATAGGAATCGTCTGATTGAATTCTTCCAAACTTGGGCAGTGGGTGCTGTCACTATCCTCAGTTTACAAATGAGGAAACTGAGGCATGGGGAGATTAAATCACTTGCCCAAGTCACACAGCTAGAAAGCAGTCTGAACCCAGAGCCCCAACACTTTCGCACTACAGCAATGAAGTACACAGCAGCACCATATTGGAAGATCCAGGAGGAGCCCCCAAACCCATGGTGGGCAATTTCAGGCCACCTTTGTAGGGCACCCAAAGTCCCCAAGAAGGAGGGGTCCTGGCCTATGCAAGTAACGAAGGTGGTGAGCAGAAGAAACCCGGCACGGGTCATTGAGAAAACTAGGTTTTAGTGACTCGGTATGACCTCTGACCCTCCACCTCTCTGGGCGTCCATTTCCACCATCCATAGAACGAGAGGGAGAGGGAAGATCGATCTAGAATGGCGTCTCTCCTCCTTTTTGACTCTAGCAAGGTAAAAGGACCCGCAGCCTCCTGCCCCATCTGTTCTCATGTCCCCGCGGGAGGGGAACTCACAGATCATTTGGAAGTGTAGCAGCGCGAGCTATTTGGGGGAAAGACTGGAAACAGATTTGCTTCAGGAGCGAGGTGGATGACTCATAGTTGAAGTGCAAAGCACACGTGCCTTGAAGCTCAGCCATTGAAAAAGCATAAGCCCAAATTACTGCTGTTAAGCAAACAACCCACAACAAACTAAATTGGTAATGATGAACCTAAACAAATGGTAATTTATAATTAAAAAGCAAGAACGGCGGCAAGCGGAAGGCACCCCCAGTTCATGCCTACGAGGGCTGCCGAGGTTCTCAACGGAGAGCCACACCCCTCCCCACCTGCTGCGGGGACCAGGTGCAGTGGGAGCTGGGCGGGGCCACCCGTGGGGCTTGGCAGCAGACTTTGCGGGCAGGACACCAAATTAAAGTCTTGGGTAAACTCCTGTTACAAACGAATTTTCGCTTGCGCACGCGTGTTCGGTAACTCCCTCCCGCTCACTTAGTGACAAGAGCTGCCCCTATTAAACGCTAGCATGTGCCTGTCCCTGTGCCGAGCTCCCTGCAGGCTTCATTTCAGGGAATCCCCAACCCCGATGAGCTAGGTGCAAGGATCGTTCCCACCTTAGGAAGGAGGTGCAGAGAGACGGGACGATGGCACGCGAGGGTGGGATTTGGTTTCCACTCCAGACCATCCGTCTCCAAGGCTACTGTGCTAACCTGTGTTAGTGGGCCCCTGAGAAGCAAGCCCAGTCGGAGGCACAAGTGAGCTGCTTTGGCCATGCCATTCACCCGAAAGAAGCAAGAGAGGACTTGCCTTACTGGATGAGTTTGGGGCCCCCCCGGGGATGCTTGGAGCTTGTAGTGATCCATAGAGCACGGCCCTGCCAGCAGCTGAGGTCCCACCGGCTTCCTGTTCATCCGCCGCTCACCGTCTAGCGCAGCGTTTTTCAACCAGGCCTGATTTTGCCCCCGCAAGGGGTATTCGGCATCATCTGAAGACCTTCTTGGTTGTCACAAGGCACGGAGGGGAAGATGCTGCTGGTACTTAGTGAATAGAAGACAAGGATACTGCCAAACATCCTCTTACCCACGGACAGCCCGCACCACAGAGAACCACCCAGTCCAAGGGGGCCACGGCTGAGAAAGCCTACCCTACGCACACCGGTCCGGACAAACCGAGTGCACCCTGGGGAGAGCGGACAGAAGACGGCTTCACGCTGAGTGGAAAGTAAGAGCTGGTGGTCTCCCAGACCGGGAGACCCGAGGCAGGAACACAACAGGAAGGAGAGGCATCAACAGTTTCAGGTTGCCCCAGATTGCAGGAGCGTGGTCCTCCTCCCCCACTGGCTGCGGGATCTTGACAAGTTACTCAGCTTTTCCGAGCCTCCGTTTCTTCATGAACAGAACAGAGATAACAGTAGTACCTATGCTGGGAGTTGGCGTGAGGTCTCCATGACATAGGGCTGTGTTCTAAGCTTACACAGTGTCTGGTCCATGGGAAGACCCTGACAGCTGTTCATTCTGGTGGTGATGATAATGATGCAGCAAAGTGGGGGCAGGGCAAGGTACGGGCGTACAGGGAACAGAGCTGAGGGAACAGAGCAAGGAGGTGGGCTCACCGTCCAGTGGACAGGACAGGACAGGACAGCAAGCCAACTGAGCTCCTTAAACAGGGTGCTCAGCAGGATGGGACCACATGCCCCACAGTTACGTGCATGCCCCCCTTGCCTCCAACAGCAAGTGAGAGAGAGACAGCAAGCAGCTGGGGGCACCCCCAACCCTATCACAGTCCCTCAGTCTTTTCACTAGCCAGGAGCAATGGCTGGATTCATTCATTCATTCAATCAATCAACAAGTATCTACTGAGCATCTCCTGCGTGCTAAGTATTGTTCTCAGCCTCAGGGATGGAGCAGTGAACAAAACCGGTAAAACTCTAGTCACGGAAGACAGACAATAAACCCATCAGTATGTTTATACCGGTGATACACCAGATGGTGATAAGTGTTACGGAGAAAAATAAAGCAGGAGAGAGGACAGAGTGTGCCAGTGAGCTCATTTCAATTTTAAACAGGGTGACATTTGAGCAAAACCTTGAAGATGGGAAAGGGGCAAGCCAGGTAGATGCTAGAGGAAGAACATTCCAGACAGAGAGAACAGCAAGCACGGAAGCCTCGGGCAGCAGTTTGCTTAGAGAGTTTGGGGCAAAGCAAAGCAGGATGAGCTGGGAGACGCTGCAGACGAGCTCTGGGAGGGCACAAGACTGTGCAGAGCAGAGCGGGCCATTGTGGGGACATGGACTCTGACCCAGTGGGAGGCGGGAGCCAGTGGAGGGCAATGTTGGGAAAACAACTTACAGGTACCCCGGCTGCTGTGCAGACCAGGGCGGAGGCAGAGAGCCCAGTCCGTCTTCCAGGTGAGAGATGGGGTGCTCGGACCATCATGGTCGCAAGGAGGTGGCAACGCTCTTAGACTCTTGACATGTTGGAAAGGTAGATCCAGGAGGTCAGACGTGGGGTGTGAGGGAAAGAGAGGAGGCGAAGGTGACTCCAGAGCGTCGGGCCCGAGGAACCTGCAAGGAGGGAGTTTATAGTAAACCTGGGATGGATATAAGGAAGGCCACACGTGTAGGAGAAAGATGAAGGGTTTTGGAACAGGACAGACTGGGTTTGACTCACGGCTCTGCCCCTCAAAGGATGCAGTCACTTAACCTCGAAGAGCTCACTTCTTTCATCTATAAAGAGGGCATCCTGGTGCCTATCTTGCAGGATTGTGACGAGGATAAAAAGAGAGAGGGAAGGAACGGAAGGATGGCCCAAAATAAAATTTGGTGCCTTTTACTCAATGACATCATTCTTGACCTTTGTTCTGTTATAGCCCCTGATTCGGCGAATCGGCTGAATTCCCTGGGGATGCCTTAGATCGAAGAGCCGCTGGAACAAGCATTCTCGTTTTCCCTGGCCAGGGAGGGGATGGGTCTACTGGCTTCTTGCCTTGACCCGGCCCTCTCTCATGAGCTAGCACAGTGCTTGAGTCCCTGTCCCGCCCTCCGGAGGTGGGCTCTCAGACTCCGTAAACTGCCCAGGACCCCCCAGCTCGTCCCAGCCCCAGGATGGTAAGGCACTGTTCCCCAGGCCAAGGAAGGGGAGGGTTGGAACTAGCATTTGAGCAGGGGCTCCGGCAGTGGGAAGCCATGGCTGCGCATTAGAATCGCCCAGGGAGCTTTTTAAAAATTAAGATGCCCAAGCCCCCACCCCAACCCCCACCCCCACTGATTTACTCCATTGTACGTGCAGCTCAAGAACTGATCCTTTGTTAAAGCTCCCCAAATGATTCCAAAGTATAGTCAAGATAGCAAAACACTGAACCAAGTTATAATTTGGTCCCATTTTACAGATAAAAAACTGAGGCCCAGAGAGGTTAAGTAACTTCTCCAGGGTCTCTTAGCTCCTAAGGGGTAGAGCCAGGATTTAAACCCTGACGGGTGTGACTCCAAAGCCTGAAGTCTTCACACCACATTCCACTGGGGCCTTGAGTAGAAAGTGCTTATAGTACATTTAAGTATTCCGTAGGTCATTAATTCCTTTATAGAAAGACTCGGGGAGGCAGAAATGGTGAGAGAAATTTAAATCTGAAGTATTAAGAAGCCCCCAACAAATAAAGCACATATCCACAGGGATTCAGAGGTCAGAGGGGAAACGGATTCCGTACACAGAAGTTTGGTTTACGGACAACGTCTCCGAGACACATCCCGTGGAGCAAATCTAAGACTCCTTGCTTCAGGACCCAGAGCTGCCAGGCATCGGTGTGCCTACCTGGCGCTGGGGTCCGATAAGTGAAGTGAGGGTCACTTTTGGAACTGCCCACGACAGCTGGCCAACCTTTCCTGAGCACCTAACAAACGCCAGGCTCAAGGCTGGGTGCGAGGGTCCCTGGGGAGTTAGAGGTCCTTCACGGCAAGCGCATGCAGACAGCAGCCCTGTTGCTGTCCGTGTTGATGGAAGTCTCGGGACTCCAGCTGGAGCTGCTCCCTTCACAGGTGGTACTTGGAGAAAAGATACTACTACCACCATCACCAGCGGCTCGGCGCAGGCTTTGGAGGTGAAAGACAGCCGGGAAGCTTGGCCCTCCGTGTCCTCCAAAGCAATTAGAAATGCAAATAAGCCACACAATCATTGCACACAAGTTTCAAGTTCTCTTCCAGCCTCACAAACCACCTGTTATGAAATTAGAGGGGATTTATTTTTTAATTAACGTGACAGTAATTAGCAGAGAGTTCAGATGCTCAGAACTCGGCCTGCACGGGGAGGTAGGCCGTGAATAAAGAGTGTGATTTTATTTCTCACAAAGTTCCAAGCGTGTTTGGGATTCTGTAAGCGCTCCTTGCTGCATTCGCAGTTACCTACAGCTGCGTTCGGAACGTACAGACAAGGTGTGCATCTTAAAACCAAAGAGGGCTGGGGGTAGAGCGCAGGTGCTGGGCTCAGCTGGCCTTGGGGTTGAACCCACATGGCTCTTCACGGATGGTGTAGCTAAGAAAGGTGTCTTAACTTCTCTGAGCCCCAATCTCCCCATAGAGATAATAAGATTATCATGAGATTGGTGGCAAGAACTAAGGGGGAAAAGGCACATGGTCCTTTCCCAACTTTTAAAAAACTTTTTTTATTATATTATGTTAGTCACCATACAGTACATCCCCGGTTTCCGATGTAAAGTTCGATGATTCATTAGTTGCGTATAACACCCAGTGCACCATGCAATACGTGCCCTCCTTACTACCCATCACCAGCCTATCCCGTTCCCACACCCCCCTCCCCTCTGAAGCCCTCAGTTTGTTTCTCATAGTCCATAGTCTCTCATGCTTCATTCCCCCTTCTGATTACCCCCCCTTTCTTTATCCCTTTCTTCCCCTACTGATCATCCTAGTTCTTATGTTCCATAGATGAGAGAAATCATATGATAGTTGTCTTTCTCTGCTTGACTTATTTCACTTAGCATTATCTCCTCCAGTGCCGTCCATGTTGTAGCAAATGTTGAGAACTCGTTCTTTCTGATAGCTGAGTAATATTCCATTGTATATATGGACCACAACTTCTCAATCCAGTCATCTGTTGAAGGGCATCTCGGCTCCTTCCACGATTTAGCTATTGTGGACAACGCTGCTATGAACATTGGGGTGCATATAGCCCTTCTCTTCACTACGTCTGTATCTTTGGGGTAAATACCCAGTAGTGCAATGGCTGGATCATAGGGTAGCTCAAATTTTAACTTTTTAAGGGACCTCCACACTGTTTTCCAGAGCGGCTGTACCAACTTGCATTCCCACCAATAATGTAGGAGGGATACCCTTTCTCCACATCCTCTCCAGCAGTTGTTGTTTCTTGCGTTGTCCATTTTTGCCATTCTAACTGGTGTAAGGTGGTATCTCATTGTGGTTTTGATTTGAATATAAAAACAGGGTTATTGACCACCAGGAAGGCATGAGCACGTCCGGTGACATTGTCTGTGGCTGGGTTTGCTGTGGGGTCCTGTGCGTCCACGACCACCTTGGCTTTAGCACTAAAAGTCCCACGTCTTGGGCAAACTGGGAACCCTCGTTCCCCAGAAAGCAAGTCCTGAGATGGAGTTTAGCGCCCAGAATGTCCATCAAGGCCACCCTTGGGATCAACACTTGTGACTGGAGGGAGAGGGGGATATGGCAAGCTGTGATGTAGGCTCCGTGAGAGCCTTGGCCAAGCCCACAGGCGCCCAGAGCTAACTGGCCCTTCAGAGCTAGCCTAAGTGGGGCCTGTGTGGCCGGCAGGGGTGAGTCGCTGGATGGGGCTGCCTCAAGAAATGAGATCGTAGGTGTAGCTGAGGCAGTCCCTGCAGAAACCTCCGCCAGCGGCCCTCCCAGCAGCAGGCAATGGGTCCATCTCTCCTTGAAGAGGGTTGGGGCAGAGCGTAGTGTCCACCATTGACATGAAACCAACCCACTGCCCAGGAAACATACGTCACATAAACTGTGAACATATACACCCTGCAAAACCATCATTGACATGGAAAATTACAACCTACCACCACTACATCCACAAAATCCCCCACACAACCTCTCCACCTCCTGACCAAAGGTTGGCATGTGCTCATGAGTATAGAGATGGTAGCAAGCCCGCGAAAAAACAGATGGGTTCCCTGGACTTGCCCTCGCTTAGCCTGTGGTCACGTTGCCTCCAAAGTAGTTTAGCTGAGCTTCCTTCTTGGAGGCACGCCCACCACTGCAGTAAGTAAAGCCCATCTACGCCCCCTCCCTCGAGGAGCACTCCGGAAAGGGTGGAGGAGGAGCCGGTGAGCAGGGCATTGGGGAGAGAGCCCCACCCATGGAGACGGAGGTGTCAGAGACCTGGGTGTCCGTGCCAGCTGTGCCCACCTGTGCAGGATCCACGGAGGGTGTTCGACTGTGAGACTCTGGGTCCTCACCTCCACGGCAGGGATGACCACCCCGTCCCAGGGTTGCCCTGAAGACCAAGTGAGTTGAAGATGAGAGAGGAGCTCGGACATGTGAGAGGAAGAGGAAGGTGAGGGAGGGGGCAGCTAGGAGAGAGTAGCTCTTGCCATCCCAGCCTCCGGCAGGTTTTTCTCCTCCTGAAGGTCTCCCCCTTGGGGATGACAAACTGACCTTCCAGCCTGGGAGGAAAAGATTTCCATTACCAGGCAGCTCAGTCCCATTTAAAAAAACAAAAGCAAAAACAAAACAAAACACCTATCTAATTGAAAATTTGCCAGTGAAAAATTTAAAGAAAAAATACCTTCTGTGTTGTTCTTTTCTGCGGGACCTCTGAGAACTTTGACCACGCTGTTGTGCACTGTAACTCATCAGGAAAGGGTGGTGTGTAGGGAATACGTTTGATTCTTTCCTCGGAGGCTGTCCCTGGGGTCAGTGCTCTGTGGCTCATTTTGGGAACCCAGGTCTCAAAAATAAAGGCAGACCCCTTAACCTGACCTGGAAACCTCCATGATCCATGTGCCAACCTCCCCTTCCCCCCGCCCCAGCCCCGGGGCTCTCTTTCCTCTTCACTCAGTCCTCCTTGCTCACTCCCACATCTCCGCCTTTGATGATATGTCTCCTATCTTCTTGCCTTGCTTCACTGTCCCTCTGAATCTTCGCATCCTTTGAGACCAAATGCAGAGCTGCCTCGTCCTTGAAGGTTTCTCCAGGGCTTCAGTCTGCTGGGCTCCCGTCCACCTCTGAAACACTCACCCACCTCTGAAACACTCAGAAGCATTTAGCATCAACGACCTTGCATTGTGAGGCATTTAGTGAGGGCATCTGGACTCTTCAATGCGAGGGGAGGCTCCCCCTGCTTCCTGCAACCCCCTCCCCTAGACCAACCCCACCCTGCCTAGTATGCCCTAGCAGTTCTCCACTGGGCAGCGGGAAGGGTAAGAGAGTCACCAAATCTGTGTGACCTTGAACGAGAGCTATACCCTCTGAACATCAGCTCCCTCATCTGTAAAAGGTAGATAACAGTGGTATCTACTCCACGGAAATTTTTTTATTAAAGATCATATAGGGAAAATCCCCAGACGACTTGACATTTAGTGGTGGACCCTTAATGGTGTTGGTTCCCTTCTAGTGTTGAAACAAAAGTCACTACAGAAACGGGAAACATTTATCAAGCAACCCTCAAGTGTGAAGCACTTTACTTACATCTCGGACCTTAGAATTATAACTTGACAGAGTCATGACTCCAGGACCATCATTCTGGAAATGAGAAAGCCACAACGAGAGGGCTTTCCAAGGTCATATATAAATAAGTGGCAGAAATTAAGGCAGAAATGACTTCACTCTGATTAAAGAAAGAACTTCTTGCTCATCAGTGATAAGACCATGGAATGATTGATTATAGGTAGACATGAGGTTTGGGTTTCCAAAGATGTTCCAAGAAGAAAATGAACAATGTCTTTTCAGGTTGGAGTTAGACATTCACCTGGAGGCAAAGGATCCAATCGCTGGATCCTCCAGTTCTGGAATGTTCTGTGAATCTCTCTGTGATTTCCTGAGCAGCAGGTGGACCATCCATATGCCAAAGAAATATGCACCTGCACTGGGCAGGTGGGTGGGAGGGCCTCTGTCGTCATGATAAGAAATAAAACCCATTTTTCTTCCACTGTTGTCTCTTCTCAGTAATTAACCGGATGCTAATGCCTTAGACGAGGTGTCCTCCAAAACTTGCTGAACTGTAATAAGGTGTACATGGAATTACAGGGAAGCAAAATGGCAGTCTGAAGCTGAAATGTCGGGAAAGCCGTGTGTCCGTTGCCAACGTCGTAAACTTGAGTGAGAAATTCACGAGCACCCGAGAGCTGGCAGAGTGTAGAATTCATGAATTCGTGAATCCGGAATCTCAGAATCCACGAATACCTGAACTTATGAATGCAATTACCTTAAAATAATTATCAAGCACCCAATTCCCTCTCATGAACCTCACAGATTATCTGGAAATGGGAACGTGTCCCAGGGAAACGTATCAGGACTGCTGGGCTTGGTGCCTGTTCCTTCAAAAACAGTTCCTTTCAAAAGAAGGAGGGAAAGGTGGAAAGAAGACAGGAAGAACGGGAAGGCGGGGTTGCCAACAGACAGCAAACTCATGCGTGAATCAACTCTCAACCTCACTAGTAATCAAATAAATAAAAAATCAAAACAATGAGGCCCCACAGTTGACTAAACAAATTGGCATTTTTTTTTTCACTTTTAAATCAAATGCTGATGGAGTTGGAATGACATCTTTCTCATTCATACAATGAGTGCAGGAAGGTAAATTGGTAGGAAGTCTCTGGAAGTGCCTATCAGAATATGAGTTCTCATTCACCCAAATATGAATTAAGTACTTACTGTGCTAAGTGTCAAGGAAGGAGCGGTGGGTCAGGTGTATGTGTTCTTCAGTCATGAGTGAGTGAGCGGCCAACCACACACAAACACTATGCAACGGGTACATGAGTTATAACTCGGCTGTAGAACAGCACGCTTTTGTAATGACCAAAAGTTATACTTGTAAAACTACTAGCATAGTGCGGGCGCCTGAGTGGCTCAGTCCATTAAGTGTCCGACTCTCGATTTCAGCTCAGGTCATGATCTCCAGGTTGTGAGATTGAGCCCCATATTGGCTCCGCACTGGGTGGGGAGGCTGCTTGGGATTCTCTCTCTCCCCCTCCCCCTCCCGCCCCCCCACTCCTGCCCTACCTCTTGCTCTCTCTCTAAAAAATAAAAATAAAATAAAATAAACTATGTTTAAAAATAAAAATAAAAAACTAATAGCACAGGAAAATGCTCATGTCATAACGCTAAGTCAAAAAGACAGGATGGGGGCGCTTGGGTGGCTCAGTCAGTTAAAGGTCTGCCTTCAGCTCAGGTCATGATCCCAGGGCCCTGGGATTGAGCCCCGCATCGGGCTCCCTGCTCAGTGGGGAGCCTGCTTCTCCCTCTCCCTCTGCCCCTCCCCTGCTTGTGCTCTCTCTCTCTCTCTCAAATAAATAAAATCTTAAAAAAAAAAAAAAGACACGATACAGTGCATCCCTAGGTTTTGATGTAAAGTTCCATGATTCATTACTTGCATATAACACCCAGTGCTCCATGCAATACGTGCCCTCCTTACTACCCATCACCAGCCTATCCCGTTCCCCCACCCCCTCCCCTCTGAAGCCCTCAGTTTGTTTCTCATAGTCCATAGTCTCTCATGGTTCATTTCCCCTTCTGTTTACCCCCGCCTTACTTCTTCCCTTCCTTCTCCTACCGATCTTCCTACTTCTTATGTTCCATAAATGAGTGAAACCATATGATAATTGTATTATTTTATTATTTATTTTATTATTTTAATATTATTAAAAACAAATAAATAAAATTTTTTTAAAAAGACGATAAAAGACCATGAATATATACACTTGTGTTTGGAAAAGATAATTGTATTATTTTATTATTTATTTTATTATTTTAATATTATTAAAAATAAATAAATAAAATTTTTTTAAAAAGACGGACCTTAGAAATTAAAATTTTTTTAAATTTTTTTAAAAAGACGATAAAAGACCATGAATATATACACTTGTGTTTGGAAAAGATGGCTGGAAAAATATCAAAATATTGTGGTTATCACTGTTAGGATACTCGTAATTTTTATTTTCTCCTTTATGTTTCCATATTTTTCATTTTTCTACAAAACAAATGCCAACCTGAAGAAACGTGTTAACTTTTTAATTTTTCATTAATTTTAATTTTTCATAATGAAAAATTAGCAGGTATTTAGTGAGGGCCGAGCAGGACACGGATCTGAATGCTTTCTGATGTGGTTGTTCAGTTCCCCCAGGGAAGCAATAAGGAAGGTGCTCTTATTATCTCCATTTTACAGATAGGAAAACTGAGGCAGAGTAAGCCTAAGTAAATGGCACGGCTCTGGAAGCGTAGAACTGGACTCTGGCGCAGGCAGTTTGGCCTCAGACCCTACGATCTTAATCACTATGCACTTTGTAAAGGGGCTGTTGGTACGTGAGTGCTCTTCCTCCCGTTCACCCCAGTGGAGAGCAGCATGGTAAGACTGAACAAGACCGGGGCGCCTGGGTGGTTCAGTCAGTTGAGTGGCCAACTCTTGATCTCAGCTCAGGTCTTGATCTCAGGGTCATGAGATCAAGCCCCACGTTGGGCTCTGTGCTCAGCGGGGAGTCTCCTTGTCCCTCTCCCTCTGCTCCTACCCCGCTGGCGTGTGTGTGCTCACTCACTCCCTCTTAATTAAATAAATAAATAAAATCTTAAAAAAAAAAGATTGAACAAGACCTACATATGAAGTCAGGTGACTCTGATTTAAGTCCTAGCTCTGCCACTTCCCGATGACCTCGGGCAATCTGCTTCTCCTTTTGGAACCCCAATTATCCGTGGAATGGGTTTTATCATCCTTGTCCTGTGTCACATAGTGCGTGGCACGTGTCAGTGTTTCCTTGTACAGTCTAACATTCTCTACAAAGGTGTAGGTACCTCCCTGCCAACCTCACGGGGCCGTGGGGCAGGAGAAATGGCACCCCGCCATATGATAGGACCTTATGAGCTGTGGCCATGCTATTGTTTTTACTATTTCACATTTCCCTTCTGCTGGGTTTTTTCGTTGACCTGAGTCAACTTTGGCGGCCTAGTTCTCCTCCTTCTCTGCCCCTTCCCAGGCCTCTGTTTCCCCCATCTGTTCAGTGGAGAGAAATATAGACTCCTTGACCTCCAAAGTCCCTGCAACTTGGATATTGCAGACTTCCAAGTGAGCATACAGGGCTCAGCACCCCTGGCTCTCCATTCTAGGATGAAACCAGTGCCAAGGCAGGGAGTTCCAATGGGAGAGGGACGCGTCTGAGTCAGAGCCCAATTCGGTCCACAGTCTGGTGAGCATTTACAAGTGATGATGGATATACCATGCTCAGTAAATATGAGTCCCCTCCCGTCCCCTGCAGGCCAGCTGAGTCACATTGGCCCTGGCCCTGGATTTCCCTGATGTGCGGGGTCATTTGTGCGTCATGCATGCAGAAACATCCCAGCAGCAAGTTCTTCAATTAAAACCTATGGTGGAAACAAGAGAAAGATTACTTTGCCTCTGAACCACAATCCCTCCAGGACAATCCTGCTGTGTCTCATTACATGTTTAAAAAAAAAAAAAATGACAGTGCGTTGAAAACTTGTTAGGGGACACCAGGTCTTCTGGCCCCAGCAGAGGCATATATGAGTTTTATCAAAGTTGCAACTGTTTCTTTTCAGTAAGACATCATCACCAGCTGCCCTTCTAGATAGAAACCCCAGCTAGACCGGTACAATGTCTTTTATTGAACCAGGAAAATGGTTACTCTTTCCAGACGTGGTTACCGGGAAATCCAGATCGGGATTCATGTGCAATGACCAACTCATCTCAAATGCTGGCCTCCACGAGCTTCTCTCTCCTCTTACATGCTTTTTAATTGGTGCTTTTTGATAATTTCTGCTGTTCACTTTATATGTTCTCAAATATTTAAGTCTCCTTGAATTGTCTCCAACGATAAAAAAAAAAATAGCACTTCTCTCAAATACCCAACCCCTGAAATATTCTCCTATCAACCTAACCCGACCCGGACTTGAGATGTTAGCAAACCCTCACTTTAAATGTGGGGTAAAAATAAGCAAGCACATTTTCAGAGTGGGGAGTGGGGTTCTGTCAGAGACATCAAGGAGCAAAACAGAGACAGTGGCAGTAAAAGTGGGACTTGACTGGACCCCTTGATGAACTTCAGCATGAGTGGTTCCCCCAAGTTTGGTTTGCTTTGGGCTTGGTCCCTCCCCTGAGTTTGAGTGAAATAACAAGAGTCCCAAACAGATAGCCCCGGGCCTCTGGCATTTATCATGTAGACTTCTGGATCCTTCCAGATGCTTCCTCGCCTTCCTTCCTCCCAGTCTAACTTAGCTGCTCTTTGGAATCGAGCCAACCAGAAGCCAAGATCCAGCAGGTCAAGGGCACATGTGGGACACGGTCTTCTTCCACTGGCACTGAAGGTCCCTCCCAGATCCAGAGGCATAGGCTGGGCACAGCATCGTTTGTCCACCTAACCTTGCATGGAATGTTCTTATTTACCCCAGTTCCCACTGGGGGCTCTCAGGCAGCTTGGCATCTGGGAAATGGGATCTCAATGTCACATATTCAGATCGCAGAGCCCACCTGTTACGCAGTTTTTTACAATGGGCAACTGAGTCAGGCGTCCACAGGGAGGACCCAGAGGGCAGGTCTCACCCTCCTTGTGGCAGCCCTCTGCCAGCCAGGTAGGGCTTCAACCCCCAGCTCTGCCCCTGGATCGGGCACGGGGCCCTCCTTAACCCTAGCCCTTCCGAATATCAAGTTCTTCCTCCGAAACAAGGACATCATCCCTCCCATCTCATCAGGTCTTGTGAGGATTGAACTAGAGATGACATTTTCAAAGTCCGAAGCACGGCACCCAGGGGTGTCCACTCTTTTGGTCACTCACCCTGCCATCAAATGAGGGCAGTTTCTCCTCCCTCCTCACTCTAGCCATTTCCAGGGACTCGTCCCTGACTCCGAGGAGGCAAGAAGGAGGCTGAGCTCCCTGGATCCGTCTATGTCATTACACGCGGCACTTGCCTGAGGCCATTGAGACCAAATTAGAATCCGCTGTAGTGACTGAGATGGGGGGTGTTAAGAGGAGGAAAGGTTTTGAAAACACTGTTCTGAACACTTAGGCGTCTAGCTGCCTGTGGATCGGCACCGGGGCGACGGAAGGCTGAGCCAGGCTCCCGCTTGGCTGCGGGGCTCTGCCGGGCCCGGTTCTACCCCACGGCACGGTTCCCGGAAACCAGTCTCCCAGCAAAGCAGCACAAGGAGGAACCCCCGCACCCAGGAGCCGGCTGCTCCGGTCACAGCCTGAAGAGAGTAACCGGCATTGATCAGCCCCTGTTCTGGGCCAGGCACTCGACTGTCAGGGTGTCGTCAAATCCTCCCAACTCCTTCCGGAGTGAAGGGCTATTACTGCATTTTTAAAGATGAAAAAATTGAGATTCCGAAAATGTACATAAGGCACGTGTTGTCAGGAATACGGAAATAGACAAGGGATTTCAAAGAGAGGGCATGTCATCGAGGGGCTTCGCGACACGCGTGTCGGAAGGCTGAAGAAGCAAACGCGGGTGCTAAGGTAACCCAGAGATCGTTAACTGCAAGGAGCAATGACCAGGAAAGGAAAGGGAAGAAGTGCCGCCAGAATTCGGTTAGGCGCTGCTGTCACGCAGGTGCTAAGCAGATGATGGCACGATGTCTGGTGGTGGCTCAGGCCACAGAAGGCCACAGGCGGGGGCGGCAGCCGGGGACGAGGTGCCCGGCGTGGCTGGAATGGCAGTGTTGCTGAGAGCAGCAACAGACACTGGAGAGAAGTGTGTTCTCTGATGCTTCAGGGATGCTGAGCTCGAAGCTGGTAGACAGTCCCTTCTCCGTTCTCTCGCCTCCCAGTCCCCCACGAGGCCACCCAGATCTGCCGATCTCCTGGCCAGGGGAGCCTGGGGAGTGTAGTTTGCAGTGTCTGGGCCCCATTATCAGAGAAGAAAATCGGAGTTTGGAACCAAGAGACTATATGTAAATCATAACCCCATATATCAAGTAAGAAGGGAGCGGATGTGCAAGCCCCATTCGCCTCCCAGGGGTGCACGAGCACTGAGTAGGCACCTGCCCGGTACCGGGCCCAGTACTTGCCCTGGGAATACAGAGATGACCAGGAGACAACTCTGTTCTCGGGGAGCTTCCAGGCTACTGAACAGGAAGGAGCAAGGCCTCCAATTAGATGCTCCTCAACCTGCCAGGCTCTTCCGTAACATCCTCAGGAGGGCGACTTGCCTGGGAGGGTAGTAGTCGCAGACAGGTTCTAAGGCCACCACTTTATATCCCTATAGATGTCCATACAGTTGGGTGGCCCAGCTCCCCAGCATTCATGAGAGCTGGGGTCCGGAGACTGTTGGTCTCTACAGACAGTCTGTGGAGTCTCCTCCCCCTCCTTCTCCTCCTCCTTCTTATCCCCCCTTCTCCTCCTCTTTCTCCTTCTCCTCCTTCTTCTTCTCTCCTTCCTCTTCCTCCTCCTTCTCCCCTCTCTGTTTCCTTCACCCCCTCTTCTGCCCTTGGTCTCCAGAGGGAGGACAGGGCCACCCATCTGTATGCCTGATGTTACAATACCGTCCATGTTGCCAATTCTAGGAGAGGAACTGGTGGGCCCAGTTGGACTCAGGTGCCCACCTGGGATCAACCACCTGGACCAAGAGATCAGGGTCACATAAAACGACTGTTCCCCAGGGATTGTCAGTTCCAAGGAAATAGGGACAGTTCCTAGACACAGAGAGCAGTGGGCATCAAGTGCGACCGTATTACAACAGACCATATATATTACACTGATGACAACACCACAGTGCATTTAACTGTTCTCCTGTTGCGGGACATTTCTTGTTGCTACTTTTTAAAGATTATAAGTAATGCTCCAGTATATTTCTTAATGCATAAATCTTCTCCACAGTCAGCATTGTTTCCTTTATATATGTTCCCAGATGTGGAATACAGTTTAGAGTTTAAGTGGGTTCTTTAAAAATCAGATTATCAAATACCAACACTGATTTTACTATTGTTACTATGGCAACTATTTTCTCTGTTGCTAGGCAATTGGTAAGAGATTAGGTCATGTAGACTAGTCTAAAGATACAGACTGTCTGTAGAGACCAACAGTCTGAAGGACACTCAACTTTTAACTGGCTCCGTGACCTTGGGCATGTTGTTTGATCATTCTGACTATTTTCTGTTCTTCCAAACATGGGATAAAAATAGTTTCCCTCACCTATTCGGAGGAGTAGGGAAAATATCTGAAAACCCAAAACAACCATCATGGTGCCTGGCACATCTTGGGTTTTGGATGAATTGTGCTCTTTAAATTCTGTTAAATGTTTTAAAAAGTATAATAATTATTTTCCATCATGAAATTAATACTATTCAAAACAGGCAATTCATAGCCTCGGGGACTGCAAGAACCCATAGCACACCCCTGGTCCACCCCCCAGCTGTCCAGGTGCCCACTAGAGACGTCTACAGGTTAAAGAAAAGCCTTACCCCAAGTAGCCAGCAAACACGAACCAGGAGAGGGTCAGAGGTCCAAGCACGCACCCGCACTGCTAGTATACTCCACCAGGTAGCATGCTGGCAGCCTTGCAGTTACGTGAAAGACGTAGAACCAATCACTCCCTCCTTTGGGTCCCCAGACACCATGCATTCTTCTCGCAGCCCACCACCAAGCCCTTGTTGAGATTTTTGGTTCGTATGTGGAGGAGAATGACAGGGTTCAGAAAGACACCCCACCCTCACCTTCGTTGGCATTCATGCCCAGTGTGACAGGAGCCAGACACGTGGACCTGGCTCCGCCAACAGCTCATGGCCCTTACCCCCTACAGCATACACCTACGGGTGGTCACCAAATTTGGAAATACTGATGAATACCTAATAAATGATTTATTGCCAGTACATTAGGACCCTTGATAAAATCATATCTATTTTTTCCATTGAGCCCCATTGGAGGAAGTGATCAGTTCTACCTAAATAGAGGTCTGGTCATTGGACTGCATCTTGGAAGATGGAGCCAGTTGAACTAACGGGGGGTGGGGGGGCTAGGCATTCCAGACAGGGGGAGCAACATGTACAAAGACCCCAAGAGAGGCTGTTCTCTCTCTTTGAGTACTCCAGGCTGGGCATGCGCTGACCTGTTGTGAGTCCAAATTCTTCAGGCAGGAGTCTAATTCTTTATCAAAGGATACGGCTATCCTTTGAAGACAGAGAATGGATCTATAAATATTCAGAAGAAGCTGAGTGATGAGTGGATTCATCTCCGCATGCTAGCTCTTAGCTCCCTATCTTCGTCTCTTTTATCACAGCCCAGTCCTCTGGGTGGAAATTCTACCCCTAGACACCATGGAGAGCCCAGCTAATGAGCTAGGTGTCCCAAACATCTGAGCATGCTTTCTGAAAGCCTTCTTTTTGACGCCTCACTTTATTTCATTGCCCTCCCCACTCCCAAGATAAGCCCTGCCATTCACTTATTCATTAATTCATTTCATCGGTATGTGGTACGTACTGAGCGCTCCGTACATGCCGGGTGCCATCCAGAAGCTGAAGAGGCGACAATGGACAAACGCCTGGTCTTTGCCTTCCTGAAGTTTAAAGCCTAATGGAGGAGACAGATATTTATCGACTACTCTAACACACCCTGATATATGCCAATAAGGTCTGGAAACACAGATACCATTTTGGGTTTTTAACAAACTGAAGGTATCTTTGTTGATGTTCCATTTCCAGGTTTTATAGACACTCTGAGTAATTAACACTATGTAAGAGAAAGCTCAGGAAGCTAAGAGGCTGCTTAACAGAGAGACTTAGAGTGAAGGTTCTGGAATATTAGGGTGAGAACACAACCTGAAGGTCATGAAAGACTGAGGCTCGGCGAGCGTGGGCAATTACTCACACTAACACAGGTCTTTAGTAGCTGGGAGAAACCCAAGTCCTTACCTCCTGCTCCAGCCGCCGCCCTAGAGCTCAGAATATAAATTAGTGAACAAAGTTGAAGCCCAACAAATGGGAATTCTATCTGCAGGGAGTAACCACCATCCCTACAACGCCCTCTTTTCCTCGCCTGAGAATCAGCTCTCCGTCCCCCTCCTTTGGCTTCTGGGAAGCCTGCCTCAACTCCGAAGTGCTTGGGTCAAGCCCGCAGTCCCAGCTCTGGTGCTCACCCATCCCCAGAGCTTAGCTTAAATCACAAGTGTTTGCTCTGTGCTTGAAGGAATGCAGGCCGCTGAGTGAGCATTTAGCAGGACATTTTATGCCACTTTTCCTTGCCAGGAAAACCTACCCCTCCTTTCTCTCTCCAGTTTTCCCGCGAGCAAGATATAAATTATTTTAACTATCTTTACTTAAAAGCCAACAACCTGTAAAAGAAAGCTGGTTGCCTTCTGTTTTTTACTGCTTACAAAGCAAAGGGCAGAGCCCCCAGGGCAACAGGGCCTTCGGGGCTGGGGGAAAAAAAGGGGGTATTCTAGACAACCTCTGGGACAAAGGGCAACAAACGGCCCCCACCCTCAGGGAGGGGGCCCTCAGTCTGATGGCAGAGACATGGTCCTGCCCAGGAAGCCTCCTAGTCAGATGGTGGGAACACAGTCCTCCCCTAAAGGGAGCCCCAGTCCGACAGGAGAGGCACAGCCCTGCCCTAGATGAGAGACGCAAAGCTGTCCAAGGGGAGTCCCCGTCTAATGAGGGAGATAGGTTGCTGTCTTTCTTTGCAGATGAAAAACTGCAACTCAGAGCCATTGCCAAGCTCAGCAGATTATCTGCGACCACAGAGCTGTGTAAGAGGCCACTGGGCTCATATACTTGGGCTCTGCAGCCCCCGTCCAGAGCACAGGCTATCCCCACCCTGTCACCATGGGTGTCTTCTGGCTCTTCCCTGGGGGCCTAGCACACACCCCCAGGGGAGCCCCAGTCACTGGGGGCAGCCCAGGCTGGATTTAACAACCAGTCCAGCACGGTTTTAATAATGCATGTCGCCCAGAGTTGCTAATTAAACTTTAATAGTCCTGCACAGAGAGCGGTGGGGCTCACTCAGGACAGAGCTTGGGCTCTAGGGGCTTGAGTTCAGCAAAAGTCATGCCACTTCGGCTAGATTCTCAGAACCAAGTGAGTCCCAGTCCAAACGTGCCAGGGGAAGCGACAGCCACCTAAAAGAAACCAAGGGAGTTCTCCCACCCCGTGGGTGGAGGAAACTAGTTCTCCATGAGCCTGTTCAATGTGGCAGCTACTTTTCAGATTCGTTTATTCCCTGTAATCCCAATTACAACCCAGAGATAACTGTTATAATCCCCATTAGGGAGAGGACACTGAAGACGCAGGGACCTGGGCAAGACCTATTGGCTCCATTTTACACATGTGAGAACTGAGTCTCTGTTAAGTAAAGGGACAGCATAAGAACATGATAGGTAATGGTAAGGCCAGGACCAGCAGTCACATCTTCCCACCTCCACATTCCACACTTGTTCAAGCGTGCAGTCTTATCCATCTGGGCAGAGGTGGGGGGGGTTCACAGGTTCTCTTCAAGACACGGTCCATGGCAAGGGCGTTTGGGCAGGGGTCCTTGAGCCCAGGGACCAGTCTGCAGGGCCTCCAGGAGGAATGGCCACAGGGAATGAAGGGGGCTTTGGCGGCATTAGCAGCAAGCCAGAAAAGAGCCCAGCTGGGGGCCAGGGAGACCCCAGGAGCCCAGGCAAGAGAGGTTGGAGCCTGCCCAGGCCACTGAGGTAGTGGGACACAACCTCAGGGAAGTGTGGGTGGCCTATGCCCAGCACAGTGAGCCCCCAGTAGTCACCAGTTAGGTACTGGATGAGCAAAAAGAAGATCATATTTATCAACCCATTGGCCATAGAGTCAAAGACAGAACGGACTCAAGGATTTTCCCAAGAAATTTTATTTTGGGTACCAGAGAAAGGGTGGATTTGGGGAAGGGACCCCAAACAACTCCATCCTTACTTCACACTAGTTAATATCCTTACTTAACGCCAGTGGGGGCAGCGGTTGGACTCGGGCTGAGAGGTCTGGAAGGTAAGAGCCAGGTGGCTAACCAGTAGGCAGGAAAAAGTGTGTCCCCAGTGTATAAATAGTCCCCAAGTCAGAAGAGACGTGACATTGCTGGCGGTCCTGGCATCCGGGGCAAAGGTGATGGGGAGAAGGCAAGAACTCTGGGTTGGGGGAGTTGGGGGATGGACACTGGCAGTCCAAGTCTTAGGAGGTTCGAGCCCAAAGGAGCCTTCGCAATTGTCAAGTCCTACCATCTCATGGTCCACGGTCGGGAGGAGGAGAGTAGGCCCAGACATGAGAGGTGACCTGCCCAAGGTCACACATCCAGGGAGTGCATCCAGTGACTCTGAATCCCAGGCCCGTGCTCCTTCCAACCCAGCCGAGGGCATCCCTCCAACAAACTCCACCCACCCACTTACTAACAACTGTAGGATCCTGGACCTGAGACGGCGGGGGCAGCCAATTAAAATGTGCAATGTTTCAAATGTCAGTTCAGGATAGTGTATTAACATAATCCCCAGATGGAGGCCTTAGCATTCGTGCTCTCTCACATACCTGGCAAAACTTGCTGACACGTCTAGAATTGCAAATATTATTACTATCTGAGGTGGCAGCCAGCCCTCTAAGGAGCTCGCGGGGGTGCGACGGAAGGTGGAGAAGCAGCAGAGCCCCTCGGTTCCCAGGGCTGCAGGGGGAGGGGAAATGGGGCAGGGCTGCTTTCTCCTCCCGGAACCGGGATTCTCTGCAGCAAGGAACCCTACTGGTCACGGAAAAAGTGAAGTGCTCACCGCTGAGCAAGAAGTGTGCGTTCGGAGCAGGCTCTGCTCTCAAATTGGGGGGTGACGTTGGGGAAGTCCCTTCCCTTCTCTCTAGTCCACAGTCTTCTTTATATTTAAAATCAGTGTGGGGGTTGAGAGGACCTCCAGAGCTTTGAACCTCTAGCTCTGACATTCTCTTTGTGGCTCCTCTTAGGCCCCTGAGCTCACAGAAAGGGACGAGCCAGCAGATCCTGACCTGCCTCCACTGTCCGTTGTTCCTCACTGATGCTCTGTCCCTAAAGCTTTGCTGTGGCATCCCAGCCTCAATCTTGGCTTCTCTCAACAAGAATTCGGGCTTCCTTGGTGCCAGATTCCTTGGGTAACCACCTTCCAAGACCTTCCATCCCCTTCATTGCTCGGTGCCTCTACCCTATAGTGAGTCCCGGGCCTTCTGCCATGGGGCGTATCAAGCATACACTTGTACACGAGAATTCTAAATATCCCAGAAAAGTCCAAACTGGAAGAGATGGAGAGCTGTTCGTATGCACCCAGGCCATCTGCCCTCCCACTGTAGTAATCCATATAGTCTTTCAGGCTACCTGGCAATAGAAATGGATAAAATTGGAAAATAGATTAGGGCCAGTCCATAGAGGGATTTTGTATGTTACTGTGTTAGCTGGTGTTAACCACAGAAAGGTCTAGGGAACCATAACCCCATATGGGGGTCTTGGATCCGAGCATGGACTTGGAGGTCGAGCCAAGTAAGGGACTATGGCAGATGCTGGCAGTGGTCTGTCCGTATGGCCTCTGCCTTCCCCTGTCCTGCCATCAGGGACTTCCTGCAAAGCCCTGTGAGCATCTGCCCGAGAGCATTCTCTGGGTACGCAGACATCCTCGTCCTGAGCACCGGACAGGCAGGAAGTTCTAAGGTGTTAATCCTCCAGAGGCAGCTCTCAACCCATTATAAATAGGAGCAAGCCAATGAATGGCCTCCTTCTTCCCCGCGCCAGTGAGACAGACAACCCTATGGTGAACATCTCTCAGCGGCCCCCTGCAGGACTAAGCCCCACTCACAGCAGGAGCTCGCTCCGAGTGCACCCTATATGGTAGTCTTTCCTTCCCTGCCTCAAGTCCACACCCCCATCCCACGGCTTCCTGAAGTCACCCCCAAATCTGCCACTACCCTTAAGTCCTAGCCTCTGGAAGGATCCAGCCTGAGACAGAAATGACATATGCTCTGCCGCCTCTTGGAGATTCACAACACACATTGGTATATTGCAGTCCCTGAGAAGTGTTGCAAGAAAGAAACATGCATACCTCTGGTTAGCCCAGGATTTTCTAACCTATATGACCACAAAGTTGTTTTTCTTTTCCCTTAAGCATATCATAGAAATAGTGTTTTCCTGCAAAAACCTTGGGAAGGGCCACGCAGGCAATCAGGCACTACCAGAGTCTTGCTTTAGAAAGGTGGTTTTCAGCCGGAGATGGCTCACCCATGATGGGAGCAAGGGCTGTGAGCAGTGTTAGCTCCGACCCACTTTGGCCTGGATGCTTTAGGACTGCGGATTGTCCCAGCAATCGTGTGATGGTGGCTGGAGATAGTGTCCATTACTCTCCCTTTACAGATAAGGAATCCGAGTCTCGGCGAGACTGAGACATGCCCGAGGTTATACAGCTAGTGAGGGCAGATCAGTACTCCGAGCTCCATGCCCACCCTTGCAGTGGCTTCCGCAGTTAACAGCAGGACTGGGAATAGAAGCACGTCCCCCATCACCCTAGTCCAAAGGGTGGTCAAGGAGGTCAGCCGCACACACCCCCACCCGCTCTTGTGGGAGAGCAACGGTCACATGAGCTGGAGGGGAAACGCAAGGAAAGCGGAGAGGCCATGGGTTGTGCACGCTCTTTGGGTATCAGGCCCCGTGTTCAGATTCGGCTGCCCTGACAACTTCTCTCCCTTCTCATTTTTTCCCCACTCACACACACAGATCACCTCACTTTGGCTGTCACTGGTCTGCAATCACTTTGAAGGGATGTGTTCCAGAACCTGGGTCAGCGAGAGACAGCCCACGCACACCACCACCAATACACACACACACACACACACACACACACACACACACACACACACACCCCACTTTGTTCCTGCGCACACGTACATAGATCTCCAGACATGCATGAGCTCGGTTGGTGAGCGTGCACGTACCTACCTGCATTCACACGATCTTCAATACACTTCGTTGTTACTCTTTGTTTTATTGTCTGTCTCCCCTTCCAGACCTCTGGACCGTATCCCCCACAAGAGTAGGGCCTGGAACTGTCTCTCTCACCACCAAAACCCCAGAGCTAGTCCTGTGTCGGGCACACAGTCACTGCTCCATAAATATGTGAGCAATAACTGGGTGAATCAAGTCACAGAAGTGCACGTTGCACTTCTCTCTGTGCATCTGCGGGCGCACCCCCCCAAACACGTATGCAAACACACATGCGCACGCAGATCCCCGGGGCCCCATCCGCAGCCCAAGGTCAGGACATGGACATCACGCCTGCTGACATGAGTCTCCTGGATGGGAAGCAGAGAGCCCCCAGCAGCCATTACTTTGCTATCAGTCTATCTGCCCCATTTATACTCGAAATAAAATGTGTCGCGGCTGCTTCACTGGAGACCAATGTAGACGTGGAGGGAAATGGAGAAATATCGGCCCAGCTTGCATTCTGGCTCACTGGCTTGGGGGAGCTTAAGGCATAAACGAGTTTGGACTTAATTGACTTTTTTATTGGGCTTTAATTCACTGGTACTTTTCCAGAGGCTGACTCCAACAGGCAGATGCAGGGTTGAGCCGTCTCTGGGGCTGTCATGCCCCCGTGCGTCTCTCCCCCACACCTTCAGGCCTGTTCTAAACCCCTGTTCACACAGGACCTTCCCAGGCAGCCCCTCTTGTCCTAACCCTCCTCCCCGCAAGAGCATTTCAATCGAACGCAATAACACTGATTGAAAGCTAGCTCTGTCCCAGGCCCCATGTGCGGTGCTGGGATGCAGAGATGAGCGGAAACAGACCTTTGTCCTCTGGGAGCCTGGAATCAAACCAAGAGGCAGACATACATTGCACAGCATGAAATTACCCCAAGAACAAGGTCCAGAGAGGTACGGTGCTTTGGGCAAGGCTACCAGATGGGATGCTTGCCCTCCCTCTTGAAGGGGCAGAGTTTGCCAGGCAGGGCCCTCCCGGGAAGGACACGCCAGGCAGGTGGAACAGCAAGTGGGAAGGCATGGAGGGATGAGACAGTGCAGCGTGTCGGGGGCACTCGCCGGGGGTATCTTGTGATGGAGTGGGGGAGGGGAGGAGAGGATGCTGGGGAGTGAGGGCGGTGGGGCTCCACACAGGGAACTCAGGCCTGGAAGTCAGGAAACCTGGAGTCCTGTCCTAACTGGCAGTGCAACTCGAGCAAGTTACCTTCCTTCTCTGAGTCACAGTATCTCCGTCTAGAACACTAGAATTCGAACTCATTCCGCTCAAAGATCTCCTCATCTTCATGTTGACATTTCTCCACTCTCCTGAGTCTCTGACTTAGCTGACGGCAGAGAGATGCTGACGGCAGAAAGCCCAGAGCGAAACTGTTGGTACCTGTCCCTCTCTTGGGGCAGGGAATGCCCCACCTTGGGGCTCTGCCCTGAGTCCCGTGGGCTCCAGGAGCTCTCCCCAGCTGAGTGAGAGAAGAAAGTCAACCCAGGGAACAACACAATGGAGTGCCCTTTACTCGGGAAGGAAACCCTGGGCTGCATGCGTTTCACAGTTCACCATCCAGAATCATCCAGATTCCTGACACATCGCAGTTTAAAGGATGAGCTTCAGTTATCTAGGGAACGTTCTCATTTCACCATACAAATGAGGCACGGCTGAAAGCGGGAACATGCTTCGAAACACTTTCAAGCCCCTTGCAAATATAAATAATTCATCCTTAGTATCGAGCGAGCCTGTGTCCCAGGTCGTTGGGACAATGTCAGGGTATGCCTGTCGTCCTGGTGTGATTACTGAGACTGCCCCTACCTTTCACTCTCGAAAGTGTTCTCCTTGGGGCGATAATATGACTACTGTGGTCATGAAGCTTTTGAGGGCAGGAATGAGAGCAGAAAGGCAGCGTGCCCTCATGGGAAGGAACGGACTTCGGTACGGCAGTGGCCTGAGTGCTAATCCCACTCGACCTTGGATATCTGGGAGCTCAGCTTTCTTATAAGTAAAATGGGAGTCCTAACACCTTTCACACTGAGTTGCTTGGAGGAATAATGATGTCGCATGTTAGTACCTAACACATTATGTGCTCAAAATATGTTCCGTCTCCTTCTGTGTCTTTGGCAACTGCATAATACACAGCGCTGGGCATACAGGAGATTGGGTGTTGGGTACGTGAATGAATGAGCCCGTCGGCCAATCCAGCACAGAGGCATAAACTGGGGGCTCTTCTCTCTGCACCTCAGTTCCCTCTTCTGCCAAATGAGCTGAGAGTTCTAAGACTCTTCCATTGTGGATGGAGGGTTTGAACCCTTGGCTGGCCTCTTCCCCTCACCCAGCCCAGAGCCTTCTCGAAGTCCTTGCACTGACATTTCTCTGCTCTTCTGCTTCTGACCTCCATTCAGCTTCTTTGTCTTTTTTCTCTTTCTTTCTGGTGGCAGTGATGGAGGTGAGGGGCGGTTCTTCACCTTCATTCCAGTGCCAAACCTGGAAGATCAACACAGACTTGGTATTTCCCAGAGTCCCTCATCGTTTCCAGAACTGCTTCACGGCACGGCGTCATATTCTTGGAGACACGTGGACTCAGAGTCCGTGGAGCTGAGTTTGAATCCTGGCAAAGGATTCAAGGGCTTAAAGGGCTGAGTTTGGAATAATAATTGGCTTATGGTAGAATGTCATAACTTCTCGGAGCCTGTTGCCCACCCCTAAAGAGGGTATATCCCATAAGACGCCACGAGCATTAAGTATATAACTGTGTAAGCCACTTGCACAATGCTTGACCTTAGCCCAGCATCAGGGTCTTCACAATCTGGCCTGACCCACTTTTCCTGTCTCACCCACTACTTCCCTCCCCAACAACCTCCCCTCCAACCCACCAGTGTTCTCACTGCTCCCAGAGCACCCTATGCGCCCACTCACACCTCTGTGCCTCCACTCATGCTGTTCCCTCTGCCCTTCCCTGCTTTTGGTGTCCTGAAATCCTCCTCCTCCATGGGACCACCGTGCAAATCCCACCTCCTTCACAAAGCTTCTTCTGATCCCTCAGGCGGGAACTGGTCACTTGGCCCCACTCGGAGTCTCCCGGTGTATGTTTGGTTGAGTTGTCCGTTTACGGCCTACGTCCTTCTGCCAGTGTTTATTGTAATTATTTGCTCACACTCCTCTCCCCACCAAGGGACTGTAGATTCCTTTAGGCTAGGAACCTTATCTTGCTCGTCTTCTATTACAATGACCTCAAAAACTTTGTGAACAAGGTAAGACATGAGCAAATGAAATCAAAATTCCAGTCACGATTTCTAGTTCCATCCCCATGATGGACTGAGCCAACACAATCCTATCTTCCCCTACACACACAGAGAAATGCAGGACAGAGCACAATTTAAAAACATTTAGTGCGGAGCCAGGCTCTAAAGAAAGGAAAACTCCATACGCCAGAAACAAGAGAGCCCTGCAACCAAGATGCCTGCATAAAGCCAAGACCCAGGAATAGCCCCCTCTCCGTGAAAGGGGTCTGGGAAACTTCACCTACCTACCAGGGAAGTGGGTTTCCGCCGAGGGCTCTAGGTAGCATGTGTGTGTGTGTACAGGTGCATACGTGTGTATGTGCATGCTTGTGTGTGTGCACGTGCTTTGTGTGTGTGCATGTGTGTGTGTGTGTGTGTGCTCCACTCAGGTCAGATCAAATCCCCCGAATGCCTACTGTGTGCAATCCCCAAGCTGGACGCAGGGGATCTGGAAACACGTGGCCCACTATCCCCTCCCCCTACTCGAATGTCAGCATGTGTCCTCCAGTGGGCATGTATTCACCGCTGTCCTAAATCTTTTTCCTGTATTATCTCATGTAACTTCATGACAGCTCCGTAAGGGGGAGTTATGACACACAAGGACTGAGGCAGGGGAAGGTTGCTCAGTCCCTGGGTCAGGGGCAGAACCAGCATTTGAACGTAGGCATTCTGATTCTGAACCCGTGAGCTTAAATGCTATGGTACAGAGCCTCGTGCCACATAGTAGGTATGCAAAAATCGTTATTGAATGAAAAACAGACTAAGTGGCTGGGGGGAGCTCCAGACCATTTCAGAATGCTGTGATCAGGGCCAGGCCAGGCAAGGCTGATGGACCAGGGTCCCAGGGTCCAGACCAGTTCTCCATAAAGGGCACTGATTTTGAATGAAATGAACTCCCCTGGCTAGGTTCTTGGAAGATACCTTTTCCTGTCTCGGGTTGATTGCATCTGGCCCCATTTCCTCTGAGTCTCTTCTCAATTTTTTTTCCCTCCCCGCTGTGCATCTGGCTCTAATTCCCTTCCTGGGTCCCATTTGGTGGTTACCACTTATGTTCTAAAACGTGCCATTAGGCTTCTGACGTATGGTGCGTTCGGTGGGTGGCCATGCTTGTGCTCTGAGCCACTCGGGGAAAGGACGAGGCCACTGCCATCTGCCGGGAGTGCCGCCTGCGGACGGTGGCTGCCAGTCGGCCTCCTGGGGCTCTGTGGGCCCAGCTGGAGGAGGGTGGGCTGTCCCTCCATCCTCATGGGCTCTCCAGGGACACAAGCCCGAGTGGGCAGGTCCAGCTACGGCGCCCGTCCGCACACACAGCTCAGCATCATTTTCTAGACACTGCTGATGCACCAGGAGCTTAGACGGAGAGATAAAGATGTCTTTCCTACCCTTGTGGGGTTTGCTATGTGTGACTCCAGGCTCGGTCGGGACTGGTCAGGGTCCGGGAGGGGATCACAGCTGCTGCTGAGTGGTCTGGGAGCCATGTGGGCTGCCAAAGGGCGACTGTGTCCTGGGAGCATGGACACATGGCCCTTCAGCACTGTGCATTTTTCCAAGAGATGGGACTAAGCTGGGGGTATAGAAAGCCCCAGGAATTACTCCAGAAAATTGCTTGCAATCCCTCGAGAGTCCTGGAATTTTATCAGTGGAAGGGTCGTTGCAGATTTTTTCCCTGTCTTCTAAACCAAGCTGACGTATTCAAATACCCACCCCACCCCCACTGTCAGCCATCCCTAAAACATCTCTCTCCAGTGGTGGCTGGTGTCTGAGACAGGCCTTCAAGTTCTCCTTCCTTCTCCCCATTGGCACCTGCCTTGACTTAAGCTCCTCTCCCCCTTGCACACAGTAATAATGGTAATGAGCATGGCTGTCTATATTAACTTAATCTTCACAACAATCCTATGAGGTGGGTCCTATCCCCCATTTTCCAGACGAGAAAATTGAGGCTCATAGCGATTGAGTGACTTGGTAAGGTCACAGAGCTAGTAAGCAATGCCATATGGATCTGAGCCCCAAAACTTACACTGTCGCTGACTCAGACTACTTTCCAAACCCATGAGTCTTTGACTTGGGTCCTCCCCACATTCTGCTCACCTCCCAGCAGGTGCACAAACCTTCCTAGATCCATGGGCTACCTATCCTGCCTCCACTTCACTGTCCAGCGTGAGCATCTCCAGCTCCAGTTCCTGGCTTTCGAGAATCTAGCTCTGTTCCAGACCCTCAGGCCGGTTCTCCTCCCTCAGGAGTCAAAGGGTGAGGATTCTGACCAAGACTCTCTGGTCCAGTCTCCTGCTCTTGGCCGTATGCTCCAACATCCCAGGTTCTTGTGGGGTAGGGGTGTCCGAGGACGCCCATAGTGTTGACGTAAAAACTTCCAGTGACAGGAAGCTCACTATCTCCCATCACAGTCCATTTGATTCATCTTTAACAATTAACATATAACTATTTTTATTAGGCAAATGTTCTCATGTATACAAAATAAACAGAATAATATAATGAACCCCATGTGCCCGCCATCCAGATTAAACAATATTAGCATTTTGATGTTCTTATTTCCTCTATACCTCCGCTCTTCTCCATCCCTCATCTAAGGATGATAATAATGATGATATTGATGATTTAATATTTCCTTTTTGTTGTCATAAAATGTTTGCACGTTGAAATGCCCCTATCTTAGCTATATTGCTCTGATGAATGGATACGCATGAGTAACCCCCGTCCTTATGATATAGAATGTGTCCATCTCTGCAGAAAGATTATTGTTGGACATTTTAATGAAGTTATTTCCCTACAACCAACAGAAACCCTAGAACTGTTGTCCACAGCAGAAGGGAGTCCTACTCCTTCAAATGGTATTCCTTCAAATATTTGGTATTTGACAGATGGTAGCTGTGACCCTCCTCAAGTCGGCCCTTTTCCACCCTAAATAACCCCCGTTCCTCTAGCCATGTCTTCTTTGTCTTTGGAGGATGGAGGCCTGGCTGCTATCGTTGCTGAAAGGAGACTTGATCTCCTCCTCGCCAGATCTCTCCCTGGCCCATTCAGCCGGGACCCATGTGGGTAGGCAGGGGTTTGCCGTGGGAGGTACGGCCCACCTGCTGAATCTTCTACTTGGAAGACACCTGGCTCATGAGACGGGGCCAGACAGGTGTGCTCACTTGACGCAGCCTTGGAAGAGCGAAGTGGTGTGCAAATTTATCTTTCCTTATGAAACAAATTGCAGCACTGTTTCTTTTGGTCTTTCTCTTTTAGCTTAATCATTCATTCAACAAACTTCTATTGGAGTACCTATGAGAAGGTAGGCTCTGCATAGAGCATGGGGAGAAATAAGTAAGACACAGTCCCACAGTTTGGGGGTGGAACAAAGATAGACAAATATATGGATGCGTTTATGTTGGTGTTTATTCGGCATGTGTTGGTTTCCTGCCAAGTCCCCGGAACTAGGGCAGATACGGAGAATATGGCGACGTGATGGACGCTCGTCCTTGCCGGACCGAGGCCCTCACCCACCCGGTGACTGGCGTACTGGCAGTGGACAGCTCTCAGGTCCAGAAATACTCTCTGGGAACTGTCCTCCAGCACAGAGGTACCTCACCCGGGGTTCTGTCCTCTCCCCAGGAGTGGCCCAAAGCCAATGAGGGAGTAACAGCTGGCCCCCCGCCTTGCTTCAGAACAACCCTGGACGGCCACCCCAGCTCCGGGGCTCCTCATGGGTCAGGGGGCTTCACCTGCCTCCTTTGCTCCCTTACGGGTATGGTCTGTGCATGCGGACCTCGAGAACGCTGGTTCCCATGATGAACCTTCTGCATGCGAGTCTCCGTCTCCTGTCAGCTTCCCGGTGAGCCCGGAACGTGAGCAGAGCCAGACAGCCGACAGCTTACAGGCCAGCGTGGGGACACGGGCGGCAACCAAATGCACAAGTGATCAGGGCTGGAAGGGAAAGTACAGGCTGCATGAAGAGGGTCCTTTCCTCAGACCCGACCCTAGTTTGGAAAAGCCAGCGGGGGCCTACCGTTGAAGCAGGAGTTAGCAGACCATCCATTGTGATGGAACGGACGTGATACCGAGGGCTGTCCAAGTTCCGAGGGGGGCACCTAACCCATTCTGAAGGGGAGGGTGGGCAGTCAGATAGACGTTCAGGAGGAGGTGGTGCCAGGCTAAGACAGGAAGAATGAGTAAGAGTTATCTGGGTAAAAGAAGGGGAGGGGTCCCAAGCAGAGGGGTCCGCATGTCTGCCTGCACAGAGGCGTGAAGAAGCATGGCATGCTTGAAGAAGGGTGTAGTTGGGCAGAGATGACTCAGGGGGAGCAGGAGAGAAGGAGCTAGAAGCAGCTGCATGGGGGCCCAGGGCATCAGCATCCCTGTATCAGCCCAACCAAGGGGTTTGCTGCCATGGAAGGGTTTAAGCAGGGAGTCTGCTTTCCAGAAAGATCCCTTGGCCACTATATGGGAAATGAATGAGGGGAAAGGAGTGGGGCGCAGGGGGAGCACTGTGCAGGAGGCTGGGGCAGGACACAAGAAGACGTGAGTAGCATCACCCTGACACTCGGCTAACGCTAGGGCTTGAGTGGAGGAAATTAGCCTCAAGGTAGGACCTGCGAGACTTAAACCTGTAGAGAACTGCTAACCTGCCCTTCATTTCTCTGGTTTTGGGGAACAGAGTTGTGGAACTTCAGCTAGACTTTGGGGATACAGCCAAGACACCACAGGGCCACCCTACAGAGCCACAAGGCATCCCTCCGCCATGCCTAGCAAGCAGCTGGCACTCACCAGGTCTCATGTACCGGCTTGTAATGAGTCTTGTTTATATTTCCGCACGTTGGAACACGCTCAGATGCAAATCTTTGGGTTTGCACCATTGCTGGGAAATAGCAGCTTGTATTTTTGGTGGCCGTTCCATAGTGGGATACACAGAGCCTTCTTCATCCCATAGATGGGGCGGAGACCCTGCTCTGCTTCCGACCCGCGGCGTGACCTTGGGAGAGTGGTTTTAGCCTCTCGTGAATTCTGGTGCTTCTTCCCTAGCAATGAGAGTCAGGCAAGCAGGGTTGCCAGGAGGTTTGAATGGGATCAGGACAGAAACCCATGAAGGAAGCAGGTATTCGGTCTCAATTATCCCTCTAGGGAAGATCTGCAGCTATTATCCGGAACCTCCCAAAGGACTCACCAAACACATGCTCACGCCCTCGAGACCCCCCAAGAGAACAGTTGACAGGGCTGAAGACACAGCAAAGCCTAAGGAACTGACATTTCGCCCTGCCATCAGCTCCTGAGAACTCACTCTGGGTCAGCACCCCCATCATTTCATTGGGTCCCCATGGCATCCCTGTGAGGCAGGTGCGGCCCATCCGCTCAACCTGTGGGAAAGCAGAGTCACAGAACCAGAAGATGGAAGTGCCTGGAGTTCACTGCCATCTCACCCTGAGAGGTATTATTATCCCCATTCTTCAGACGAGGAAGCAGAAGGTCAGAGAAAATAAGTCAGTGGCCCAAGATCACGTGGCTCAGGACTGGCAGAACGGGGGTCCACACGTGGATCTGCCCCAGTGAACAAGCCCGTGTGTGACCTTTCACTACTCCTGCAGGCCAGTCACTGCTCCGTGACTCCTCTCTGAGCCCCAGTTTCTTCATCTGAAAATGGGACGAGAGTGTCTGTTTTGCAACCCTATTGTGAGAACCGGTTGTCACGCCACTTTCGTCACAAATGTCTCCACTCCTTTCTTCATCTGACTCTGTCTGGAGCAGGGCCTGGACTAGGGCGAGGCAAGCAAGGCATCTGGGGTGCAAATTTCAGGAGGTGCGTGCTCTCCGGTGAGTGGGAGTGCAGCCCCAGGAAGGGGGTGCCTCCTTGGGTTCTGTGCCCTAGACACCTCCTCTGCCCCCCTAGTCCACGCCGGGATTTGGAGGTGAGGAGAGGGGCTGGGGCTGGGGGAGGACAGGGAAGGCAGGCTGCATGAAGGCATGCTGATGTCCAAGCTGTAGCAAAAAGAAGGGCCTGTGAAAATGCACGCAGACCAACAGGGGTGATGGGCTGGAACGAATATTCCATGGGTGGACCTTGCTCCTCAAGAGCTCCGTTGTATACATTGATCAGTGCTGGTCTTATAGCTGCTGTATCTCCTTGATGATCTGAAGCTGTTTTATCTCCACTTCTACCCAGACAACTCATAAACTACCCGCGGGTAGCATCCATGTCTTACTATCTTTGTATTCCCAGAAACTAGCAGCGCGTTCGACATGGCATAGTTGCTCGTTCGATGTCTGATGCACTAAAGAATGCTTTGTCTTCCATTTTGAAAGCCCCTAAATCATCTCAGGTCCTTTGGTACTTGGATCGTAAGTCAAGGAACTGTGGTACAATGAAAACTACGGTCTCCTAGGAGTCTAGTCTACCAGTCTATGACATGGGGATGCTCAGGGGGTCTTAGCCCGATTTAAAATGCTAGGAAAGCCCAGAATTGGGGTTTGATTCCAAAGCTTAATCGTGCTCCATTCTGCCACAGGGGCCAAGTCTAAACCCTTTGGAAGTATGCAAAATCCTACGTCTGCCTTGGTCGCCAACTAGAGTTCCTTCCACCTCAACCCCCGAAATTGTGCCCCTCGTATTGCCATCTGGTACCTGCCCAAACCTTCCCCCAAATTCAGGAATTGCTGCTTCTTACAGAAACACTGCACCACCAGGAGAACTTATGTTCTTCTGACACAAAGAATGCAAACAGGATTCATCTAAGAGACTCGGTGGCAGCCAGAATTGTTGGCCTGAAAGAGGAACTGTCAGGCCCGGAGAGAGAGTGCTGTGATCGATCAGTTATGTCTGCCAGGGACCTACAAGGGAGAGTGGCGTCGTGCGTGCTGTGTATCTGCCAGCCAGGCCTTAATTGCACGTGTCAGGAAAGCAATCTGATTGAACGACCAGAAACCCTGTGCCTTTGTGAATCTGTGATGACTGAACATGCTTTGCTACTAAAGTTACGTGCTCTTCAACCTCCAAGACCAGCCCTTGGGAAGAGCAGAAGACAAGGACGTTCTCTGAGCATTTCCTAGAAAAACTGAAATATGTTTTTAATGAGAAAACATGAAATCAGTAAGAATATAGCAGTATGAGGATTTCAGTGCCATGTGGGTAGTTACCTATTTGACCTTTTCTTGATCAGTTTTTAGAATCAGCCCGCCTTGGGATTATTTTCAGCCCTGGCATTAATTGGAACATCTGCTTTTCCTCTGCAAACATCATAAACCATCATTTGGTTTTTACTGATGCATCGTTTTTGACGCAGCCCTGTAGAATAATGGGAAATTAACCAGGAACACAACAGAACACATATCTGATCCCCTCCTTTCCCCTCCTCATCCCACATCTGCCAAAAAAAAAAAAAAAATGCAATTCCCAGCAGGTGTGCAATGAGGCAGGTGCAAGAAGTGACTCATGTGTTATCTCAGGGTTGCTCATCCAGATACAAAACATACAGTGAGAGTGAAGCCCATCCAAGCGCTGGGAATAGGTGCCAGGAGGGTGAGGGAAAGTGAAGTTCAACTGAGCAGAAATATCCAGCAAGAGTAATACAGACTTCTTATATGGGGATAGCCAAGGGATGTTTCAGAAGAGATCTAACACAGCCTTAGGGAAAACCAAGCAGGTAACATATCCCTGGAAACGCAGCAGGCAACAGGTAGAAGAGGGCCCAGGGCTGCAGTCAGGATCAGGCAAGCCTCTGGAAAAAGAACTCGTAACAGAGACCGTGACCCCAGGTACGGCCTCTGCCAGGTACATCCATCATCGTGTGCGTAACGAGAACAGAGACTCAGAAGTGCCCCGCTCCCCAGAACATCCAGATGTGGCAGGACGCAGGGCTGCATCCCAGTGTGTCTGGGCTGCTGTGCCTTGGACACATGCTGCCCCAGGTCTGCCCTGCCTGGGCACCGGGCCAGACGGGGACAGCAAGAATCAGGTCAGCAGGGGCAGAAACAGAGAGTGAGGGCAGCAGAAGGAAGTGGTAGCAGGACTGGGCGTGGTTTGTGGCCACACTCTCTCCTTCACTTTTTCTGGACTTTCGTCCCTCCTTAAAAACAGAGAACCCCTCCTGGGGTCTGCTCCCCACATCTGGCGACAGCTAAGGGGATCCTCTTCCCAGTCAGCCTTGGCTCCCCAGACGTGTGCTCTTTTGATTTATCTACTTGCCTTGGCCCTGTGACCCTAAGTTTGGCTTGGCAACCTGTTGGCAATGGGCAGATCAGAGAGCCAGACTTGAGGGGAGTGGGGGGTGCTCTGAGACTGACACAGGCATCCTTGGAAAGAACCAGGTACCAACGCCTCTCGGTCACTGCATCTCCGTCTTAATGATTATCAACTATCTGACAAGGGAGCTCCATTATTCATCGTGCACCGTGTCTAGCACATAGTAGGTGTTCAGCCAGGATAATCTGACTCCAAAGTCTGTGTTCTTCCACAAATCCTGCTCACATTTTAGTAGAGCCCATGGTTGTCTAGGGTATTCGGTTCCAAAAGAGAGCTGGGGTGATGGGCAGGTAGGCAGGGCTCAGCAGGCAGCCAGAAGCCTGGACTGGCACCACTGGTCTTCCTGAGAGTGTCAGCATGGCCCTTCTCAGACCAGGAGCCAGTCTAAGGGGTCTGTCTCAACCTGCTAAGTACCCTGGTGTCACCGTCACCGTGCCTACAGAGAGTTCTGCAGCAGACCCCAGACCCCCCTCCATCACTGCCCACCAGGCAGCTTTGCTTCTATCCATTCCCACAGCCCCTGGCACCACCCTCTCTAGGAGAACTGCTGGATAGTTCCTAAAGGGTTGACTCATCTCTACATCCCTGACCCCTGAGGCGGTGCCTAGAACACAAGAGGGGGTCTGCAGATGTCCACCAAGTGAGTGGATGGGCTGTGCCGATGGCCCCAGACGGAACAGCATCTCAGATTCAATTCCCACAGCAAAATTACAGCTCCGCCCCTCCCCTGCACCTGGCGGGCTTCGGCATGATGCAAACCACACACAGAAATGGGCCCCGCCTGGGCGGAGGGTTTTTCCCCCACGGAGCCTTTTCAGACCCATTATGGCCCTTTCGATCGTTACAATTTTACTGAAAGGTACTCTTGGCAGCCCTTCCGAGAGGAAGGATCCAGAGCCAACGAGATGAAATTACCCCCGATCAGTGCAGAGGCAGCCCTGGAAGCAACTCCATGCTCGACTCCTCGCTTTCACCCAGACATTTCCCGTAAGTGCCTACTACGTGCCGGGTCTGGAGCCAGGTCCTGGGGATCCAGAGATGAAAACGCCACAGCCCCTCCTGCCCGCAGGAGACAGACAGTGGGGCCTTAGCAGAGAGAGCAGCCCACCTGTCGCTGAATCCCATTTGAAACTTCCGTCAGGCCAGGCCCCAGCCCCCCACCAGCCAAGCTGCAGGTCCAGCTCAAAAGGCGTCTGGTTCCCCACATCCCACTTCGCAGCCTCAAGTCGAGCCCGGTATGGGAGGCTCACATGAGCTGTCAGGAGGGATTCATCAGCAGAGTCTGGCGTTTCCAGCGACTCTCCAGGTGAGCAGCCGGAGTGCCTTTAAATCGCCCTCTGTCGCCATGAGTCATCCACCAGCAGCACATTTGCTCACAAAATGTTTGAATCGGAGGAGAGCACTCTGCGTCGCCCATTCCTCCCCTTCGTGCTGTTTTCCCAGCTGACACAGATTCTCAGCTGTGTGATGCTCTTCCTTCTGCACGGCGCACACGCTTCCCTCCTGCGCAGCCTCAAGCTCTCTGGACAGTTGCTGGGGGACAAGGCCCTGGCTGCACTCAGGCTTAGAGGGAGGAGAGAGGACGGCCTCTCAGCGAGACAGGCACGGGAAATGTCACATCCCAGCAGATAGGTGCAGGGGCATGGAGGAGGGGGTCGCATGACCGTCTCACACATTCTAATAATGCCAAGCGTACTTCCCACAACCCCTGCACATACAAGGGAACATCAGGCGAACCGCTCTTTAGCCGTAGGACCTTGGACGAGGTATTTAGCCTCCCAGAGCCTCAGTTTTCTCATCTGCACACTGGGCGGAATAACACCGACATCAGCGGGCTTTGTGAGCTTGAAAGGATAGAAGGGGTATGGAGCAGTCGGCACAGGGGCTCGACTCGTGGTCAGTGCTCGGTGACTGTTCCTTCTTCCCCTTCCCCCCCAGAAGGTCGCCTCTAAGGAGAATGATATTAATGAGGTCCTAAAAAGAGATGGTGGCCTCCTGGCTGGGAAGAGGTGACAAGTGGTTGCAAAGGGGCCATGTTTCCTTGGCTCCTTCATTTCCAGGAACAGCACGGACCACAAGGAGGTGCTCTCGTGGGTATCTGTTGCAAGGGCCTTTTTAATCTTCTGGTAGGAAATACACACAGTCATGCAACAGTCCTTGGAAGGAGAGAACTAGTCAGAAATTCCTGCTGTAGAAACCAATGAAAAAGAGCAAGCAGAGATTTTCATAAGATACAGTCCTTGCCTTCAAAGAGCGGACCGTCTCTGGCAGCCCCCCACCCCTGCATGCCTCCCCCTGCTGTGTTTCGTCTTCAAACATGCTAATTGCAACTTCAGGAAACAAAAAGGCAGATTCATTTTGTTTCCTGGAAGCCTGGGAACCCATTTGACAGACGTTCTCACTTCCCAATTGTGTGAAATGTGTTTCAGGAGTCTGAAAAAGGCAAACCAAACAAATAAGACTAAACGGTTGGCTTGAACGTGCAGGTTCTTTCGAAAACAGCCTAATGAGAAATTTCAGGAACTCGTTGCGAGGCAAGCTCAGTTAACTCAGCGGGGGGCGGGTGTGGAGAGGGAAAGGCTGAATTTTGAAGGCATTTCGGAGCAGTGCAATTTCATGTCCTTCAAGTGTAATAAGCAAAAAGAGACAAGAAACCCACTGCCTAGAAGAAGCCCTAAAGGTCAGGATTAATGAGGGGACTGGAAGGTCGGAAGCTTGCAGGCTTAGCGCTCTGCTGGTGAGTGGGTATTTCAACAATCCTTAAGGGAACTTATACATAATTTATTTTCTTAAGTAGGTACATGGTGTAGAAATGTTGCTTGCACTATTAATTGAACCAGAAAACTGTGTCTTCATGGGTATCAGCCATTCCTAACCTTTCCCAGCAAGGGCCCCACTTTGCATTTCCCAGACTCTGTAAGGCCGGGGACCCCGGCAGGTCACGCCGAGCCTGGATGCTAGCACCCGAGGCCAGCAGCGGCTGCCAATCTTTCTTGTATTTCTGGACACAATGCCCTGAGAAAAGGGGCCTGGCTGTGATTTCCAGCCCCTGGCATGTGCAAACAGAAGGCTTTAGAGGAAGAGCACAGACCCAAGCCAGCGAGCCCAGATCAGATCTCAGCTCTGTCCCCCAACTGGCTGTGTGACCTGAAACAGGTCACTTCACCTCTGTGGACCTTAGACTCCCATATGAAAAAGAGAAGTTTGGATGAGAAGATGTTTGCACTTTTCCAGGTTGCCTCTGACTCTGAGATATACCTTCCCTACTACCAGGTGGGAGAGCCCTGAGTTAGCAAGCTGTAATCTCACCAGTTGGCCGGGAGCACAGCAGTTTGGGAAAGAGGTATGATTGGAGCCGTAGCTACGAGGGGCAGGGGGCAAAGAGCGCAGGCTTTGGAACTAGGCAAAGATGGATTTTGCCCTGAGCTTCTCCACTGACCAGCTCGGTGACCTGGCTCAGCCCTCCGGGCCTTGATCTTCTCATCTGTAAAATGGGGGTGATAATACCAACCTCATGGGGCTGTTGCAAATATTAGTGATGGCAGCTATACAGTGAGTGGCACTCCAGGGAGGGTAGCAAACTTCGGAGCTGCTCTGTTACAGGAAGACGGTGAGACCTTCTCCCCATCCTCACATCCATGTTCCTTCAGTTTAGAATGTGTCAATGTCAGATTGGTGGGATCCTCCCACTTTACCAATAACTGGTTACAATTGGGTTGGAATTCACATGTAGATTTTCAAAGTGGGTGATAACCATGGAAATACCTCCCTCTCCTCCAGAACTCCATGGGGCCAGTCATCTCATGGGCTGCCCAGGGCTTCAGCAACCGGCTTGGCGTTATTAAGGAGTAAGCGATCAGTGGTACACGGTGATCTTCATCTCCTCTAACTACCTCGAAATGAGCTCGGTATTGTAGGGGCATAAGCAGAGAGGACAGGAGCCCTCAACCCCCATTCAGTTCATCTCGGCCTCCCTACCAATAACCCAAATGACTGGGGCGCCTGGGTGGCACAGCGGTTAAGCGTCTGCCTTCAGCTCAGGGTGTGATCCCGGCGTTATGGGATCGAGCCCCACATCAGGCTCTTCAGCTATGAGCCTGCCTCTTCCTCTCCCACTCCCCCTGCTTGTGTTCCCTCTCTCGCTGGCTGTCTCTATCTCTGTTGAATAAATAAATAAAATCTTTAAAAAAAAAATAACCCAAATGACTAATCTCTCTTCCGCTGAAGAGGAGAAACCTAGTGACACCCCCCCACACACCTTGTATGGATCCCTAACTAGTTAGGTTATCTATTACATAATCCTCCAAACCAACCCACTTACATCCTCTCACTTAGGCCATCCAACCACACGGCAAGACTGTCTTGCTGGTTTGTTGATGGGGCAATGCCCTGGGGACAGAAAAATGCCATGTTCAGGGCCATGCACTTGACAAGTAATAGGGGGCTGCCTTGATCGCATCCTGTCTGGCCCCAGATCCCAGGCTTCCTTCCTTGTAACTTCCCTGGTGATAAAGTCTCACCCACAAGTCCCAGCTCTACGACCCACCTCGTCAGCAACCTCAGTCTCCTCAACTCCTGGGAAGTAATCACAAGCAGGGGAGCTGGACCACCATGAGGGAAGAGAAAACACCTATGGAAATGCCAAGCAGGGCTCTGCATGGAGTAGAGGCTCAGGAATTGTTAGTTTCCTCCCCTTCGTGGGGCCACAGAGAGAGCTGCTGCCTTCTTTAGGCATTCTTTTTTTTTTTTTAAGTTTTTTTTAATTATATTATGTTAGTCACCACACAGTACATCCCCGGTTTCTGATGTAAAGTTCGATGATTCATCAGTTGCGTATAACGCCCAGTGCACCATGCAATACGTGCCCTCCTTACTACCCATCACCGGTCTATCCCATTCCCCCATTCCCCTCCCCTCTGAAGCCCTCAGTTTGTTTCTCAGGGTAGGCATTCTAAGCTGTAACGCACCCTGCAAATGTTAGCAATGAAAGTAAATTTCACGGGGCTCGTTTTTATCTCAGGATCCCCCCCCCCCCGGAGATCCAGCTTTGAAATGCGCACCTTTAAGTCTTACAAACCCACCTGACCGAGTGCAATTCTAGACTCCTAGCAACCCAGCCGTTCCAGTGCGGCCATCCGCGAGGGGGCTGTCAGCACTTACCGGGAGAGGAGAGCGAAGCCTGGGAGAATGGCAGGTCTGCAGAAGCGGCGAGCTGGGCCTGACAGTCTGGACTTAAAAATTGTACTTTCTGGCCAGGGACGATAAGACAGACATTTGAAGCGTGTGTTACGCTTACACAACATTATGCCCCCGAAATGGGGAAGGAGAGCTGCAACTTGTCCCAAGTTTGTAGCAGAATTGTGCGGTGTGTAAATAGCTCTCAGGCCTTTGACGTTGAGCAGAGAGGAAGATCACCGTCTCGGAAACACCAGGCAGGAGCCGCGGGCTCCGCAGTGCCGTCAGGGAGGCCGGCAGAAGCGTGCAGCCAGCACGAGCCTGCTGTCTCAGAGCCCCTTCTCCTGCCCCCACAAAGGTAGACTGTCTTAGCCCCCGAAAGGGTTATTTCCTCTAATACCTTCGTGCAGAAGCAAGCAAAAATGCTTAGGTACGAGGAAGTGGGAAGCTGAGAAGGGCCTCAGCAGACAAAGAGAGGGGAGGAAGGGGGGACAAGGGCCAGGCCCAGCTCTTGCCAGAACCAGCAAGGCTGGCCAGCACCGAAGGGCACCGCCCAGAGGTGGGCAAGGGGACGTGGGTTGGCAGCACCTTGGAGTCCCTTCGTTCATTCCACAAAACAGACACAGTCCCTACCATCTCAGAGCCTGCAGCCTAGCGAAGACGTGTCCAACAAACAGCCACATGGGTAACCAGCTAGTTACATGCTTGGATGTGCGCCGTAAAGGGAAAAAACGGGAGGCGTGAGCTTGTAAGACAGGACGTCCCAATTGAAATGGAGGCTGGGAGCAGGGGCCGGGGGAGAGACTGACACCATGGGCCCCTGCGGGAGCCACCACCGGGGCCCAGGACGAGTAGCAGGCCCGGCGAGGGGACAGCCAAGGATGCGGAGTGAGTTTCCATCACTGCCACCGCAAAGACTCATCTGCTCCCTCCTCTGTAGGGGAGACTTGGAGGCCTGAGGTTTGGGGGTGCCAGCCCAGGGCCCGACATGCAGCAGGCGCTGTGTCAATGACCAGCTGAAGGTAACAAGCCCCCGGGGCCTCCATCTCCTGTTGTAAGTGGGGAAACTGAGGGAGGTTACTGTAAAGGAAATGCAGACTAAGCCGGTCCTCACTGCGCAGCCTCCAGCAAGCTGCCTCCTCCCTCCCGGCTCTGCGTTTCCTTCACCGTGAAGTAAGGTGGGTCGGTGAGATGGTCTATAAGGGCCCTCGGAGTTTCCGCACCTTGTCATCCCCCTCGGAAGCTCACGGAGGGTTAATACCCTCTCTCGACCCCACCCACCCAGCATGTCTGGGATCAGAGACCCTGGGCTGGGACCACCGCTGACCCCGGGGGGTAGGGGTCACAATCTAACCCCAGCCCAATATTCTGGAGTTCAGTTACCAAGTGTGGGGAGGTGGGGGATTTGGAGTTTGCAATAATCCGGTGCGAAGCGGAAATGTACTTTTACTTACGAATCTCCTCGTGTAGATAGGCAATTCATATTATAATCAGTTTTGGAGCCAACAAGCCTATTTAGTGGCCCTACAAAGAAAAATCCTATTAGAACACCCAGAAGTCACTCCAGATGTGTTCAACCCCTTGCCAAGGATGTGCTAACTGTAAGATTCTCTCATCTGTTCACTACGGTGGTCCCAGAGAACATCTCTCCGGGGATGAACGCGTCAGCCAGGTCCAGTAGCTGTATGCAACAGCAACGATAAAGCTCAGGGTTTTTTTGCAAAACCAGGTTCAGCTGTCCTCCCCCACCATGAAGCTGAGGGCGTAGGGCTTGGCTGTCCTGAAACAGTGGGACTGGTCAGGGACTCAGACATGTTATACAGGGAAGAAAACGTGGACTCTATGTTTTGCTGGTGCTTCCCACGGGTCTTGAAGGCAGGTAGCCAGCCTTGTACTTCTTTGCAATCCCCATAATCCTTGCACGTAGGAGGGGCACATGCCTGTGACTACTGATGGGCTAATGGAAAAAACAAGGTACAGAGAAACAGAGTACGGCTCAGAAAGGTCCCAGTGACAAAGACCCAAGGGAGCACAACCAGAAAGAACATAAGTATTAGATATTCAGGTATTTCGTATCTCAGCATCTCTACTTCATAGCTGTGTGACCTTAGGCAAGTCACTTAGCATCTCTGGGCCTCGGTTTCCTCCTCTGCACCATGGGAGCAGCAGTACCCAGAGCAGTCATGGTTGCAAGTGTTAAAGGAGGTAACACAGATGAGTGTCTAGCAGAGCGTCTGGCACCTCGTAGAAGCCTCTCTTCCTTCCTTCCATCTGGCCCTCAAGGTCTGCATGAGAAAGGCAGCCTCCAGCACTTGCCCCTGCTAGTTATCTACCCCCACACTGGAGGATGGGAAGCCAGAGAGTCCCCCTCTGTCCATGCTGCAGGCGGGAACAGCTCAGGGGAGCATGGCCAAGGAGGGGTCTGGGCCCAAACTCAGTGGCTGCAGGAACCCAATACAGTTGGCCTGGCTCTCTTCCAGCCAATTTTGCCAGATGTAATTTGGCTTCGGCTCGACGTTCCAAAGCAGTTATGTAAGCATAATAACCCATAGCATTTGTAGAAAGCTTTTATAGTTTTCAAAGCACGTGTGCATGTATTACCCCAGCTGATCTTCTCAGTAACCTTGAGAGGTACTAAGGAAAGGGCGAGAACTCCCATTTTATAGATGGAGAAGTTGAGGCTTGGAGGGTTTATTTGGTTCCCAACTAATGAGTGGCAACGTCAAACGTGGACAAAGATCTCTGCATTCCTTGCCCTGGGCTCTTCCCACACCATCACACCATCACACCACCACACCATCACACCACATCGTTGTAATCAGGTAATCATCAAACAAACGTGTCCAAATACCTACTGGGTGGCAGGCATTGTAGTAAGTCCTTGGATTCAGAAGTGAGCGGCAAAGTCACGTTCAGGAGAGATGCGGACCAACCATTTGGGGCCATGTGATAGTTGCTGTGGTGAAGGAGCAAGGGGAACGGGGAGGAGGGACATAGCCCAACTTGGTCCTGGGGCTCAGGAAGGCTTCCTGGAGGAGACGCATCAGTCCAGTCTTGGACAACAGCTAGAGGCTGTCCAGGCAGGAAGAGGAGTTAGAGGAGTTACAGGTAGCAGAAGCAGCAAATAGAAAGCCAGAAGTGTGTGAAACAGCAGGTTGTCTGATCTGACTCCATCCACCCACTCATCACTCACTCATTCACTCATTCATTCATTCATTCATTCATTCATTCAACATCTATTTCTGGAGCACCCCCACGTGCCAGGTACCAGACTGGGATAAGTACCTCAGCAAACAAGCAGATGTAGTCCCCGAATGCATGGAGCTTCCCTTCTAGTGGATTCCCATGGACACAGATAGGGAGCGGGAGGATGGAGTGGGCAGAGGGCATCATAGAAGGCTGGGTACGGAGGGCCTAGATTTTAGCCTATGGGCGCTGGGGAGCCCTGATGGATTTTAAGCACAGGATTAGCAAGGTGAGGTTTACATTTTAGAAAGAGGGAGCCACAGCAAAGTTGGAGGATGGGCTGGAGAAGGTGGTCTGGAATCCAGGAGCCCAGCTAAGAAACCATAGCAGCCCAGGCAAGCAATGCCTGGGTCCTGGGTTACGGCAGAGTGCAGTAAAGAAAAGGTGAAATGCATGCTGGATGTAGAGACGGCCTTGATAGGCCTTGGTGGCTAATCGGACATGGGGGTGAGGAAGTGGAAGAGTGGACAGCCACTCTGAGGGTCTGGCTTGAACCTCTTGGCAGGTGGTGATGCTATTCCCTGGGATATTTCCCTGGGTCGGGTGGCAAACCTGAGGACGTTTGTTCCCACTGGGACTCCCTGAGTGTCAGGGGACTCTGGGGCCCCTGAAGTCACCCTTATCAGGTGCTGGGATCAGTGAGTCTGGAGGCCAGGAGAGAGCTTGGGGCTGGAGGTGCAGATTGGCTTACAGATGATGTTCCACATTTGGAAGATGGACAGGACCACCCGGGGTGGGGGAGTGTGCCCAGAGGGAGAAGACACCAGATCCCATTGCAACAGACCCCAGAGTGTGTCCAGATTTGTTCTTTGATGTCAGAATCCCGCTTGGCACAAGTCCAGCCATCAGCCACAGTGAGGAATCATTGGTCCTCGAGAGGGCTTGACTGGGATGGGCTGTGGGGACCCTGGCCTGATGTTGCACCCCTCGGGTCTCACCAGTCTCTAGTCTGGTCACTCATGTGCTGCTCTCCCTTTCCTCTCTCCCTCAGGTGTTTACAAAATATGGAAAGTGTTACATGTTTAACTCAGGCGAGGATGGCAAACCTCTGCTCACCACGGTCAAGGGCGGGACAGGCAACGGGCTGGAGATCATGCTGGACATTCAGCAAGATGAATACCTGCCCATCTGGGGAGAGACAGGTGAGCTGGGCACAGGGACCGGGGCTGTGGGCGGTGGCGGAGGGCTACAGGACTCTGGAAGACTGGTTTGCTTCAGGTGGGCTGTCTTGGCCCAGGCTATGAAGGACCGCTGTCTATCAGCAGGACAGCAACATACCAGTGGAGAGTAAGGATGTCCCTGCACGGACTGATGCTCTGGGCTTCCTCGGATTTCAGTAGATGGGAGGGGGCAGATGACAGGAATACTGGAAAGGGAGGGCAGCCGGGCAGAGCGGGGTGTTGGGAAGGAGGCATGAAGCAAGGCATGATTGGGCAGGCAGGTGGCTTGATTTCAGGAGAAGAGGAAGACACGGACCGGCCCCTTCCTCTTCCAGCATCTTGACTATCCCAACCCAGCCAAGGAGGCCCAGCAGCAAGGGAAGTGGCTCCTCCCGCTGGGGGAAGGTGGAGGAGCTTGCTGGGTTGGAAAGCCGAAGGGCATGGACTCAGGGGCCTGGCTCCAGGCCTGGGTGAGCCCGTGGGGGGCCTGTGTGTACAGGCCCCGAGTTAGCTCATGCACTCATTTATTAGTCTAGTCATTGAGCAAACCGTTCATTAGCTGTGCGTACTATGGCGGGCTTTGCGCCACGGTGAGGACATTAAGGTGAGGAGATGCTTAGTGGGCTCCGTCCGCTTTTCTAAATCCGGTGCCCCTGCCCTCCAGCAAACAGACGAAGTTCTGGGTTTGTGCCGGGCTCTGGCATCCTTGAGAGCTGACTGGCAGAGCCTGGTTTTCCAGAACATCCCTGAGCTCAGCCTGTGTCCTGGGACCATGGGGATCTGTAGACAACCCTGGGTCCTAGGAGCTGGGTCTTGGTCTCCCAAAAGAGGCTCTGCTTTGTAGACACTGGAACATATTTGTTTATCAAATCACCAGGGGAAAAGGGGAGAAATGGGCAATAAGAATGTGTCCCGAAGACCTCACACCCATTACCCGAATACAGGTTAGTTATGCGTTTGCGTGGTAATGTTGTTACCTTGATGTGGGAGCTAGCAAATGTATACGTCCACATATGAACACGCACACTCACACACACACACAATGCCAGGCACCCCATCACACACATCTTCACACAGCACAGCTCCCTGTGGGGTCTGGCCTTGGGTCTGAGCACTGGCCGCTGATAGAATGGGCTCCAACCACAGGGCCTGGCCCAGGGAATCTGCATCTGCCTCCTGATGCTGTGGATGGATAGAGCAGGAAAGCTCTGAGATCATCTCTTCCAGCCAATCCCCTTGCTCCTTGGTGGAGGGAGAACTGCGGCCTGGCGGGGTGACCTTCTAGACATCACGCAGGAAAGCCATGGCCAAGCCAGGGCTGTACTGACCCAAGCTTCTGGAACCCCAGTTAGCCCCAGTGGACCATGATCGTGCTCGAAGACCTATGTGCCTAACACTGTGCAGGGCATGGTCAGGGAGGCAGAAGACACCAGACAGAGACCCTGCCTTTCAGGAGCTTATCGTCTCAGTAGGCAGCCAAACTGGCCCGCAGAAGAGGACAGCCTCACTCCTGCCGGCAGCTTGAGCTTATCCCTTATGCTCCCCCAGCCCTCCTCACTCCAACCATGGTCTCTGGGGTTGGGTGGCTGGGGAAGGAGTCTGCATGAAGAAGGAAGGGGTGAGAGCAAGGGCAGGGGCCACAAGAAACCAGTCAGAGGGGAGACTGCTCGGTGTTGTCCCGTAGAACTTTCTGCAGACATGGAGGGAATGCTCTCTAGCTGCACTGTCCGATACGGTAGCCACAACGGAGCATTTGAAATGTGGCTCATGGGACGGAAGAACGGAGTCTTTAATATCATGTCATTTCGATTAATTTAAATGGCCACGGGGGGCTAGTGGTTACCACACCGGGGAGCACAGTTGAGACTGCTTTTGTCGGCTTCCTGGATGTTTGCCTCTGCGGCCACCTCCCACATTCTTCAGTCCTGGCCTTCCCCTCACCAAAGCCGTGAGTGGTAGAGAGGGCTCTTTAGCCCCACTTAAGCAGGGAAGGAGGCTGAGGTTAGGGGACTTCACCCAGGCTGCCCAGCCTGATGGCCTGAACCCTCACATCCAGGCTTCCTTGACTGTACCTTTTCTTAGGCTGAGAAGTCACTGAGCAATGAGCACCTTTTGGACACCCTGGTAGCCTCAAAACCTCTTGTTTCATGGGCTGGTGGGGAGTGTGGTGTACGCACGTGATCACGTGGGTAGGAGTGAGGTGTGTAGGATGAAGGGTGGACTCTGACAGGTAAGGGTTGCTTGTCCCTGAGGTACCTGAGGAAACATGGTCACATCTTGCTGCTTGCTCTTTGCTCCAAAGGACTGTGGGCAGCTTCAGGCCGAGTCCTGCCATGGTCCTCAAGAGGGAGGTTGCCTTCTGGACCTGCAAGCCCTGTGGCCCCACAGACGCCATCTTGCTTCCTTGGCATTCCCCTCTCCTCTCAATTCCCAAGTCTTTGTCAGAGATATCTGGGTGATGATGGAGAAGAGAGGAATCTAAATATGGCGGTTGAGGGAGTAGCCACAGACAGCTTGATGGCAGGCAGTGTAATAGGACAGGAAAGCGCCATTATAGAGTCAGACCCAAGATGAAATCCCCAGCTCTTCCTTGACTAGCTGTGTGATGAGGACTCGTGAATGGGCCTCCATGTCCTCCCGTGTAACAGAGGTCAACCACAAAAACAAACCCATCGACTTTTCAGGATGGCTGAAGGAAGCACGCGAGAGCTCTCTGCAAACTGCAGACAGTGGAGGGGTGATAATGATGAGCATGGGGGGATCGTCAAACTGTCCCAGAGCCAGAGCCTGTCCTAAATATCCCACCCCTGGAACAGGGATCCTGAAGTAACTCAACCTCTGGAAATCTCATTCTGCTCAACACAGAGCCTCTGATACTTTGGCCTTGCCTCACGGACAGCTTCATTGCTCAGAAATTAAAGGAAGCAGTGAGGGAACCACTCCTCTGGGTGTAATTCTGGCAGACAGGAAGGACCTTTGATGCCTGAGTGAATTTGAAAAAAGTACCCCCTTTGAATGGAGCCCCAGCCCCACGGGCTCAGGCTTAGCGAAGACAGACGACTATGAAAATTATCAAGTGTCCTTCCCCCCAGGCTGACAATGCCCCACACCAGGAAGCCCTCTTGGCCAAACCTCCTTATGCAGGACACCCCAGAACTATGCCATTTTAAAGAAGGCAGGCTCCATCCCCTATGGACCTCGACAGTATGTCGGAATGTCAGGACTGGGGATATTACATGTTCCAGGAATAACAAGGATCTGGGACCCCTGCTTAGACAAAGTGCAACACATTTATGGATTGCAGGAATTCTTGAATATGCTACATCACGACTATCCGAGTAGGAATATCGCATGCAGCATTTATTTCTCAAATGCCTTTGGCCACGGAAACCTTTCTCACGGAGGAGCTCGCAAAATAGAACGAGGACAGAAAACCATCCTAGACCGTAGAAGTGCAGATTTCATGGCCAGTGTTTTCTAAAGGAAATTAAATTGAAGGCAGGTGGGAGGTTGTTAAAAATGAAACTCTGTGTAGATGCCTCTGAGTAACTTCAAAAGATAAAAGAAATAGGCAGTGGGTTATCTAGGTTGCACATGAGAGAAACCAAATTCAAACAAGCTGAGCCATAAAAGGAATTGTATTGCCCCCGGAATCCAAGGCAAGCTTCAACAACCAAACAGCGGGCGAGCGAGGATGCAGCGTCAGAAACAACTGGAACCAAGGGCTGGGGCCCCCTGGGGTCCCTGCTTCTCTCACCTCACCTCTCTGAGTTGCTTTATTCTCTCTCACTACAGACAGGACTTTTCCACACATATATATTTTTCCACACGTGACTGCCAATAGTTTTCTGTTCTACACATCCTATCACCAGCAAGAGACTATTCTGAGACTCTCCCAGGTCTCCTATTAAAAAATAATAATAATAACCAGGGAAGGAAATCATTGGCCCATGGGTCAGTTGGGTGCCCACACCTGGACCAATAAGCAGTGACCGGGGGAGCGAGGTTATAGAAGGACTGAAGAGCCCTGAGGAAGCTGGGTGGATGGCAGCTGGGGAAGGGGTTCCCAAGAGAAAGTCCCGTGAAGGGCCATGCTGGGGGAGGTAGGGCTGAGGGTAAGGGCTGGGGATGGGTCACCTCTGAAGAAACTGGAATTGGCGTATAGGAGGCTGTCAAATGGCCTCAGATTCTAGATACATAGGGTCAAAAGTTGGAAAGACTTCAGATAAGTCTCCTCCCTTTCTCTTCTCCCTCTAGCCTTCATTCACACCATGCAGAACACACTTTTTATTGAATATAATCTGCCTCGATTTCCCCAAATCCTAGTATTTAGAAAAATGAACCTGAGGGGGGTGCCTGGGTGGCTCAGTCAGTTAAGCGTCCGACTCTTGATTTTGGCTCAGGTCATGATCTCGGGATCTTGAAATCAAGCCCTGCTTTGGGCTCCATGCTCAGTGGGGAGTCTGCTTGAGATTCTCCCTCTCCCTTTGGCCCTACCCATGCTCTCTCTCTCTCAAATAAATAAATATTTTTAAAAAGAAAGAAAAATGAACCCAATATTATATCTTTGAGCAAAGGAATTACGTTGAGGGCCTATGCTCTAATGGAGGTAAATTTCTGGCACCTTATTATCCACTGTCAGCCTCATCACCTCCTACTCTGTGCCCTTGTTCACTTGGCTCTGGCCACCCTGGCTTCTCTGAGACACCTTGAAAACTCCAGGAACACTCTTACTTGAGGGCCTCTGCATTCTCCACTCCCTCTGCCTAGAATTCTCTCTGCTCAGACCCGCATGGCCAATCACCTCACCTCCACCAAGTCTTTGCTCAGATATCACCCTCCCACGGAGGGTTACCCAGATGACTCACCCCACGCCTCACCCCTCCTTCTCTCCTCTGCTTCTCCTTTTCTCCATGATGTGTCACCTTCAAATACACCGTGGGATTTACGTACTTATTTTTTTCTTGTCGATCCCCTTCCGCTAAAACATATGCTCCAAGAGGGCAGGGATCCTGGACCCTCTGGCTCACTGATGCACACCAGGCCAGTAAATATTTGTTAATACATTTGTTGAGAGGGGGGAATACTGTGCCCACTGACGGGGTCAGGGCAAGAGAGAAACTGGCGTTCCTGCGTGGCTGCTATGGGCTGTGAATTTTCTATCCCACGAACCCTTTCAGTCACCCTCCTAACAAGGTGTTGCCATCCCCCCTGTAAGACAAAGAAACGGGGGCTCAGAAGGGCTGAGTGAGCCTCCCAAGAACACACATCTCGTTAAGTAGTTGAACCAAGCTAAAAACCCACGCATGAACCCAAAAGCAATTCTTTCACTACGTGCCTTTAATGTTCAAAATGTGATTGTAAAAGCACTGCCATGAAAATAGCTCAGGGGGGAAAAAAACGGTCCAGGTGACATCTCTGAAGAGAGAATGGCATATAATGATAGGTCTGTTAAACTTTTCCTTTTCTATTTTTCCCTTTTTTTTCCTCAATAGCAGCATCCTTGTGTCGAACAAAAGCTCTAGCACAGCTCCAGCTACAGAACAGATAAGGGTAGAACTGCTCTGGTTCACCTGGAGATGGGGACCTCAGTGTGATTGCCCCATGCTCACTATGGCCCACCCTGAGGAACCCTAGGGCTCCAAGGAACCCAGTTTGAAAAGCATTGGAAGGACGCCTGATGTTCCCGGGGAAATAAATGGTGTCCATTGGTTCCGTGGCTGTGTACATCCCAGAGACCAACTCCAAACATCTCTGTCCCTTCTCTGGGGATGGTGAAAGGAGCTCGTGGTGTGTCTGCGGAGCTCCGGAGTCTTGGGGAGGTTGGCAGTCCAGATTTCTGGTTGAACATGGTAGATTGAACAGAAGTATTTCTGGAGGCTCCCTCCATACACCCCACCGAAATGGCCATCACAGATTTTTTTTTTTTTTTTTTTTGAAGTACGAACACACAATGACAGGATGGGAAAGAAGGCAACAGTCAACGTCAGCAAGTTTTGGGAAGATGGAAGGCAGGTGGTCATTGACTCGGCGTGTGGCAGACAAAGCTCAGGGATAAGGGTCTACACTGAAAAGCCGACTAAAGCCACACGGTTCTCACCACTGAACCCCCAGGAAGAGTCAGGAATCAGAGGCATCGGACCCTGCTAAAGATAGGGATAAGAGGTAGGGAAAACTAGGAGAATTAGTTCAAAGTCTGTAAAAGGAGCTGTTAAGTCTCCCAGATACCCAGACAAGTACCTCTCTGCACCCCAGGACCCGACGAGATGAAACGGACCGGCGCTAGGCGTGGGGAAACCAGACAGAGCTGAGGCACGGGTGAGGTACCGTACAGAAAACAGGGAGATGAGGTCAAGGTCGGCTTACTGAGGAGTGAGGCCCCAGCCAGGCTAATCTACCTTACTACCTCCAGAGGTCTGGGGGAATCCCTTTCTGGAGAGACTGACAGGCTCAAGAGAAAAGGTCCACAGAGAACGACAGTCAGGAGTCCCCAGACACGACGGCCTGGTTAGATCCCGCCAGAGGGAAGTCCCTTAGTAAGTCCTCCCACCCCCAGGAATGACTGTGCAGCTTTTAAGTCCCTCTTAATTATGAGTGGACAGCCAAACGCCTGGCTTTTGAGGGAAGCCACTGACAGGAAAGGAACCACACCAGCCAAACAAAAAAGGAACTGTGAGGAAATAGACATAATGATGAACGGCACAAGCTCAAGAGCCAGACCAGAGCCTGGGTTCAAATCCCAGCTACACAACTTACCAGCTGTGTGACTTTGGGCAAGTTACTTAAGCTCTCTGAGCCCCAGTTCCTCACCTCTAAAATAAGAATAATAGTATTGTCTACTCTGTCAGGTTGTTAGGAAGACTGAAATGAGTTAGTATTTATGAAGTACTTAGAAAATGCGTGAATAATATGAGGCACTATGTAAGCGTTTGGTAAATACAAAATGAATGCAGGGAGCTGAAGGAAACGTCAAACCACTCTTAAAAAATTCTCAAGAGGGGCGCCTGGGTGGCACAGCGGTTAAGCGTCTGCCTTCGGCTCAGGGCGTGATCCTGGCATTATGGGATCGAGCCCCACATCAGGCTCTTCCGCTATGAGCCTGCTTCTTCCTCTCCCACTCCCCCTGCTTGTGTTCCCTCTCTCACTGGCTGTCTCTATCCTGTTGAATAAATAAATAAAATCTTTAAAAAAAAAAAATTCTTAAGGGATGAGAGATGATATTGTATCCATAAACACAAGCTATTAAAATAGGACGCTATTAACAAGTAACATGCAAAGGAAACATTGTGGTTTTTTTAACTCCTGGAAATTAAAATATGATTACATTAAAAAAAAATAGAAGGGTTGGAACTGAGGAAATCTCCTGAAAAGTAAAACAAAAAGGCAAACAGATGGAAAACGGGAGAGAAAAAAATGTGAAAATGAGAGGGTAAATCCAGGAAGTCGAACACGCTCCTACCGGGAGTTTCAGAATAACACACCAGATAGAATGGAGGAAAGGATGTTGGCAGAGAGGTAAGATATGAAGAGTTCCTGGCTGAAGCACGTGATTATCCGTAACCAAAGAATTCACCGAGTCATGTCCGCAGTAAGCGGCAGAACAACCAGACCAAGACGCATCCTCGAGAAATTCAGGCTAACAGAGATAAAGAGAAAACCTTAAGAGTTTTTGGAGAGAAAAAACAAATCACATACGAAAGATCTACAATCAGCAAGACCTGGGACTTCTCAGCAGATGCAATTGAAACCAGAGGACACTGGGCAGAGAGGAAGGATGGGAAATCTTTCTTTTCTAAAATAGGATTCTTTACCCAGCAGGCTACAAATATTTGGTTTCAAATATATTTCAGGGGCGCCTGGGTGGCACAGTCAGTTAAGGGTCCGACTCTTGGTTTTGGCTCGGGTCATGATCTCAGGGTCATGAGATCGAGCCCCAGGTGGGGGCTCCATGCTCAGCTGGGAGTCTGCTTGAGATTTTCTCTCTCCCTCTCCCTTTGCCCCTCCCCCTGCTCGTGCACACGCCCTCTCTCTCTCTGTCAAATAATCTATATCTATCAATAATGCAATCATAATTAATATAAAAATTATATTTGTATGTTAATATATGATTAATATATACATTATATATTAATATATAAAATATATTTTTTGGTGAGAGCATTCAAGTTCTACTCCCTTCGCAGATTTCAAATATACCAGACAGTGTTATCATCTACAGTCACCGTGTTTTACGTTACACCCTCTGAACTTACTTGTCTTGAAAGTTGGTGCTCTTTCACCAACCTTTGTCTATTTCTCCCACCCTTACCCCCTAGGAGCCACTTTTCTCCTCTGTTTCTTTTTTTTTTTTTTTTAAAGATTTTATTTATTTATTTGACAGAGATAGAGACAGCCAGCGAGAGAGAGGGAACACAAGCAGGGGGAGTGGGAGAGGCAGAAGCAGGCTCATAGCTGAAGAGCCTGATGTGGGGCTCAATCCCATAATGCCGGGATCACACCCTGAGCCGAAGGCAGGCGCTTAACCGCTGTGCCACCCAGGCGCCCCTTCTCCTCTGTTTCTATGAGGTTGGCATTTCTGTGATAGATGGCAAGCCAAACAAACCAAAAAAGAAAAAGAAAAAAAAAACAGGAAACACAAAAGAGTGTCACAAGAAAAAGATGGAAATCATTAGATACGACAAGGCTGGAGTGAGGGCAATATTTATACCTAATTCAGTAAAAGCTGCAGACTGGCTTAACCAAAATAGCGTGTAAGTCTACAGGAGGATGGAAGGAAAAGAAATGGAGAGGCCACCTCGTGGAGAAAGTCTATAGCCTCATCATCTCCCATGGGAGGAACTTGGTGGATAATACCTGTAATTTTTTAAAACCAAGAAATATCTTTCGAGCAATTGATGTCCATGGAAATATGGAAGTGTATACGAGAAGAAACAGCTCACACGGTTGAAAGTAGCTGTCTCTGAAAATCGAGGCTCGGGGAGAGGTGGAGCCCAACTCTGCTGTTTTTCATTAAAAGCCTTGCGGTATCATTTGGCTTCTTAAATTATGTACATATATTGCTTCGATAAAAATTAAAATTAAATTTAAAATGATCCGAACTTCTCTGCATAGCTGGAAGGCCTGAGTGGCGATCATGAGTAGCACAATTTCTATCTTCCATCACAAACGGGACGTAGCAAGAGTGGAAGCAGATGGTTACTATGGTTTCTCTGACATCTCTGCTCCCAGGAAGCGCTCTTGTCACGGTGCCTGGTGCCGAGGACCTTCCCGGAAGGAGAGGCGCAGGCTCCAGCCCGAATCCTGAGAGTCGGGAACCCAGGGACGTGCGGCAACCAGCTGGGGTTCCGGGCTCACTCTCAGAGTGGGCCTTTGCTCTGGATGGGGGCGGGGAGGCTCGGCAGGTGCCAAGGAATCGGGAGAAAGGACGCTGCAAGTCAGAAGCACCATTGGAGACAAGCATCCATGAAGCAGCCAGAAAACGGACTTTTATCGTTCTGAGAAGCAGCGCCCCGTGCACACGCTAAGTGCTGTGCGGAAACTACGCGTGCTCTAGTGAGACGTCGCAGCCTGGCAGGCAGTGGTCTGAGGGCCATATCCAGGCGAAACAGACCCACCTCGGAGCTCGTGTCCTCCCATTCAGTAAATTGCCAAGACTACCTACGGTGGGCCAGACCCTCAGGGATACCCATGAAGGGCACAGTCCAGGTTTGCAAGGAGGTCACAGTCTAGGGACTATCTTGAGGTTCCTTTTATGTAGGAGATGGAAATGCTTTGATCCAACATTGCTCACATACAGTGCCTACAGGGTGCCAGACTTTTGCAACCTGGGCGCGTGTAAACAATTAAATGTCATCGAGTGCTCTAACTGGTAAGGATAGAAGGAGCAGGTGATGGGTTCCGGAAAGGAGGAAAAGGGCAAGTCAGGGGAGGCTTCAGAGAGGAGGTGATCTTTGGGCCTCTTCCCAGGCCTGTCTGCCAGGCAGCCAGGCAGAGGATGGGAGTCAGAGAGGGTGTGAGTCGTGAGGAGGTGGGAGGCCGAACAGAGGGAGGAGAATCTGGAGCAAAGGCCGAGAACAGCCCGGGGTGTCCGGGGTAGCTGGCCCTAAGCCTGAGACCCCGAGCTGGACAGGTGGGCAGAAGCCAGATCCCACCAGATCTGGTGTGCTCAGCTAACACATCAATGCTCTCCTGTGAGTCCTACACCCCAAAAGGTGGTCCTCCAACCAGCAGCAACAGCGTCCCCTCGGAGCTCGTCAGAAATGCAGAATCTAGAGTCCAACCCAAATCTGCATTGTAACAGGATCCCTGGCTGATTCATGTTCTCGTAGGAGAAGCTCTGCTCCAGACCACCTTTCCCACCCTTTGGAAGTACGAGGATGTCTTTTTCACATCTAGATATTTCTCTGACGTCACCCCCCGCATGGACGCTCTCATGCTTTTTATAGCCACTGATTGAGAATATATTCAATAACAGAAAGTCATATTTTGAATGACTTTGACTTCCGTAATTAAATCACAATCTATATACGTGGTCTGTTTGGCATCTGGTTGTACCTAACTTCCGTCACCAGCGTGTGTAAACAGAATTTTTATATATAGAATCTCAATCATCCGCCAACTTCCCCTACAATTCCGGATCCGTGGCTCTTCCTGACGGCTTTTCAAGGGCGGTGTCTCCTGCATGTTGGTTGCCCACCCAGGCTCATCACCCTTCTCAGCAAGGAGTTTATCATCTCTGAGCCTGAATGCACCAGGGAAACTCATTATTTAAAGAATCCTTGGAACAAATCTTTTTGTAACGAGAGTAGACCAAAGTCCATGCGGGTGCCTTCACTAACGTGTGGTTGTGGTTAAACATCCTGTTTAACAGGAATGTGTCAAATGAAGCCACTCGTCTCTGTTGCGTAACTAAGACCCGACGTTAACCCTCTCCTTCCCCAACACGGGCACATCACTCTACAGTACGCAACACGCTTCACCCGCATTCTCTCCTCTGATCCTCATACACTCTTACGATGTAGACTGAGCACTTCTAATCATTTAACAGATTAACCCATTTAACAGGTGGTAAGTAAGCAAGTCTCTGAGGGGCTGAGTGCCTTTCCCATGACCTCATGGCTAAGAAGTATTGGAACCAGCACTTGAATCCGTATCTCTGATTTGGTCCTTGGTTCTTCCCGCCAAGAGCTAGTGTTTCTGAATAATGAAAACAGAAAAAGAAAAGGGGGGATAAAAAGGTTGCTTTGGGCAACACTTGGTTAACGGTTTTGCCAAATCATGTCAGAGGGGCTTTGAGGCTCTGCGGGACGGGGCTGAGGTTTGCCGTCCTCACCGCACTGTCGTGGCCACTTGAAAAGGAGCTGTGGGTGTGACGCCCGCTACCTCATGCCGCTGCCCCGAACAGACATAACTGCAGCCCATCAGGCTTGGGGACACAGTGTTGATTTTTCTTCCTCCAGAGCTGGTCTAGCCTCCAAATGTCGCCTGTGAGCAATGGAGTGTGCGCGTCCCTGTCTCCATGCTGGGTTCGGATTTGCTCCCCTAGGCTCTCTGCTCAACTGGGCCTGCCAAGGGAGGGGTAGGCAGGGAGCGTAAGACGCACACAGCCCACCGTTAGCCAGGCAGCGATTCGGGGATTCTTCGTGTCGTCTTTAGAAAACTCAGCCTCCTCTGACTTGCGAGTGCTGAACAGCCATGTTGGGGTTTTTTTAATCTAGTTTTCAGGAAATTAAAATGAGATGCAGTGAGGTTAGGAGGTGTGTTCATAATCCCCAGCTCATAGACTTGCAGGCCTCAAAGTCACCTGAGGGATCAGCCCCCCCCCCCTTTAATTTAAACAAGAGGACACTAAGACTCAGAGAGGTGATATAATTTGCCTGAGGTCACACAGTTATTAAGTGGTGGGGCTGGCAGTCAGACCCAGGGCTCCATGATTTCAGAGCCCACACTTTTCTGGGGACTGTTCCCCACTCCCCTTTTCAGGGCCCAACCTTGGCCTCCCAGGATTCCTCTGGGCATGCCAGAAGAGAAGCAGGAACCAAGATGGCGCCTGTAGTGGACCACCCAAACGGTGCGTGGCAGACCCTTTCCACCAGAGTTCTCAAGGGCTAGGGCTAGGACGTCATCCCTGTCATTGTCACTGTCCCACACGTGAGCTTTCCCCTGAACTCTGAGAGGAGAGAACACAAGCTGCTGAACCCAATGTCAATTACATGCTTCTCTCCCTCCACCCTGTACAGCTTGAACCCTCATCGGCTTGTCACTTGAGACCAGTGCTTCCTCTAGCCAACTGACAAAGGGCAGAGGAGGCGGGGGAGTCAAGATACCCGGTTCCTGGGCTCTGCCACGCCACCACTTGCCACGTGGCCATTGGCCACGCTCTTTCCTGTGGGTCTCAATTTTCTCACCTGCAAGATGAGAAGTTAGTTGGATTCAAGCAGTGTCAAGGACTCTCCTAGCTCCAAAATTCTATGCAGCCATGAATCACAGACCCTGGGCCTGTCCTTTCCTTTATTTGGACTTTGGTTTCTTTATCTGTAAAATAGATACAATGTAAAAAAAATTATAATTTTATATATTTATATATATTTATTTGTATTTCTGTAAATGGGAATATTGACACCTGTCTCAGGATGGCTGGGAGGATACGGGAAGTGAAGTCTGTGAAAGCCCCAAAGCTCAGCACACTCCTGCCAGTATAGTCGTTCGCCGCGGGCTGTAGGGGATGCAATGCTGAGTGGCTCAGAGGCCAGGCCTGCAGGCTCTCCAAGGGGAACTACCCAATGGAGAGTGCGGTCAGTGACACCGGAAAGGCACGATCTCCGAACGAGGCCAGGTGTCAGAAGGCAAAGAGCAGAGCCTTGGGGACAGACAGCCAGGATTTGATGCTGGATTTGCCTGGTGTGGCTACAGCCAGCTGACCGCTCTGAGCCCTTATTTTCTTCTCTGTAAAACATTTGTTTTTGTGTCTATAATAAGCCTACCTCTTGGGGTGACTGTCGCCGTGGCTCTGAGAATAAGCCGAGTGCATACCTGTCTCGGGGCTTCTGCACTTGCTGGTCCCTCTGCCCAGAACACACACCCAGGGTCATCCTATGACCCGCCCTCCCACTTCAGTCAGGTCCCTGCCCAAAGACGGTCACGTCAAGTCTCCCTCTGGGAGAATCACAGCGGCCCTGCCCGCGCTCTCACTGTCCTCACCCCGGCTTCTCCCCCAGCACTTGGCATGGCTGGCCCGCTGCTGCATGTGTCCCTGGTTGTGGTCTGCCCCACCCCGAATGGGAGCTCCATGAGGACGCAGGCCCTGCTCCATTCCCTGCTGGGCCCCCAGTCTTTGGCCATGGCACGTGTCCACGCTAGGCTCTCGGTACGTATGGCCCAGTGAAGGAGGGGGTGAACGTGAAACGGTGGCGAACGCCCGGGGCCTGCAGGAAGGCCGGGTCTTTCTTTGTTTCTGTGAACAGCAGCACGCTCAGGAGATGTTTCAGGGAAGTAAGAGGAGATGAGAGCGATTTCAGAGTTTCTCTCTCACCATCCTACCTCTGTCTCTCTCTCTGTCTCACACACACACACACACACACACACACACACACACACACACACGCTTCAGTCCCCAGGGAATTGCAGGGCCAAGCCCCAGCATCTAGTTAGCAGTGGCAGAGCTGGAGAAGCCAGTGGGGGGCCAGGCGCAGGGGGTCGGGGGGGTGGCAGGCAGACAGACAGACAGGCTGGGCCCCTCCCCTACCTGGCAGAAACATGGATCTGGACACTCGGGGCCTCTCTCCCTGATCATGGGGAGCAGCGAGGCCCAAAGGCTGAGTCTCACCCCCACTGTGATGTCGTGGGCCACAGGAGTCAGGCAGATAGCAGCCACACAAGACGGTAACACCAGCTGGGTCCCTTCAGGGGGATGTCACGGGCAGTCTCTGCTGCGCACCCCCAGCTTAAGTCCCTACACAGCTGCCCGCCAGTCTCTGAATCGCCACCTGCTGCCTTGAGACTGTGACCGAGGGTCCTGAGCTGGCTGGGCAGGCCTCATGTGGACCCATCTTGGCCAAAAACTCGCCTATGAGACCCAGACAAATGTGCCACCCTCTTGGCATCTCTGTGTCTCTGCTGTAAAATGAGAGGCTGGGACTCTGTGAGTCTCAGAGATCAGCTGTGCTATTTGTTCCCCTCGACAAGAGTGTCTGACCCCTACTATGTGCCGAGCATTATGCATAGATGCATAAATAAAACATTGACTCTGTCACCAAGCATCTCCCAGTCTTAGTAGAGAGAGAGGGTTAAGTGAAAAAGGTAAGTACCAGACATTGGGACATCCAATGGAGGAAGGCTTCCAGGAGGTGAGGACAGAGAAGCTGGGTAGGGGTCAACCAGATGGAAGGGGAGGAGAAGGGCCAGTCTAGGGGCAGGGAGTCCCGGAGGAAGGAGGAGTGGGAAAGAGCCGCTGATCCAGCTAGGTTTTGTAGAAAGCCAGAAACGCTGAATAATGATGACGATAGCACTACAAGTTAGTGAGCTTTTCTTAATCACCAGACTCTGTGCTAAGGGCTTTCTGTGCAATGGCAATAGTCCTATGAAGACAGATCCATTATTATGTCCAAACCCATTCTGCAACTTTTGCAGAAAAATGAGGCTCCAAGAGATTAAATAACTTGCCAAAGGTCCCAGAGCTGGACTTGACCTTACCCTGCCTGACCCCAGAGCTCCAAGCCTTTCACCAACTGTCCTAGGCTCTGTCTAGTTCTGACCCATCAGGTAGAAGGGCCCGTTTCCACCTCTCTTAGAATGCCCAGCTCACTCCCTGGGGAAAAGGGTTCTCTACCCTGGGTGTGAACTCTGCTCACTGGGGCCCCACCCAGTGTCCCCAGGATGTCCATACACCACGAAGGGCTATTGGCTGTCCTGTGGGAGATGGGGAGAGGGTCCTGAGCCCCTCTGCACAGAAGCCTCTCCAGGCCAAAGCACCTCCCTGAACGTACCCCCACTAGCAAAGCTTCCAGAAATGAGACACACTGGGGTCAGGGCCACTGGGCAAGGTTAGCATGGCAACAAGAAACTCTGGTTACAGTTACGGTATGTACCTTCAGATCCTTGAAGGGGGGGGTCAAGTGGGGTTGAAGGGTTGGAGTTGGGAGCAGGGGGATATCTGTAAACAGGCAGTGTTCGGCTCAATATAAGATGAACTTTGAAAACCACGGACCGCCCCGTCAGTGAAGTCTCCTGCCAAGCGTGCTCAGACACAACGGCCGTCCTTCCATGCATGGTGCCGCATAGGGGCCTCTAGTTGTCTATCAGAGCTTCGGTACTAGATGCCCTCTGGGGGCTGGACCAAGGAGGACCCGAGCAAGGCAATGAACAGACTGGGTGATACAAGGAAAGACGAATGAAGGTCTGTTGACAAAGGTGTGGGCAAGGCTTGGGGAGGGCAATGAGGGCGGTGCATTGTCCCGAGCCTGGCAGCAGGACAGCCAGGATAATGCCTAGGGAAAGGGGAAAAGAGCTGGCCTCAGAACCCAGAGAGCAATACAGAGAGCTCCCCTTAGCCCCCCAGCCCCAAGCTGTGGCTTTCCAGGGTGCTGTGCAGCTAACCCGCAGTGACCCAGCAAATAGAACTAAGAGACTGAATATCCCAGACTGACTCCTCTCTCCTCCAGTTTCCTGCGGACCACTGGCTGAACCCAGCCAGAAGCCAGAGGGCAAAGGAGCCCATCAGGATGGTCTCTACAGGTGCAGCTCCTAGGGCAGAGAGCAGAGTGCAGAGGACTGGCCAGTGGAGGCTACCCTGCACTGAGACCACCCCCCCTATGTGGCTGGCCCCTCTCCCACCCTCTCCCCTGCAGCTAGTAGCCTAGCCACTGTTATAAAGTCGGCTTCAGCCAACACAGATTGCTCTGTATCAACACATCCCTGCCTTAACTTAGAGAATTCCTCCGGCTTTTCAGAAAATCTTCCCTTCCTACTTCCCTCGTGTTTATTTCCTCGGCATGTTTCCTGTAATTTGCAAAGATTAAAGATTTAAGCTTCTTTTATTGCGATGTACTTTCCGGGCCCCATTATGCATTCCGCCCATGGCTCCCCCGTCTCCTCCCGCAGGGGTCCCAAATCCTTTCTGCGCACCCAGAAAACCCTCTACAGGTAGACCTCACCTTGAGCCGGCCGTGGTCGTGCTCCTGAAAAGGGCTGCGGTTTCCAGGCTTCTGCAGTCTGGACGCGCCTTACCGCCTTCCTCCTGATCCAACATGATCTTTCATGTTTGGTCCTAATTAACAAGGGCTCCTAACGCCGCGTGTGGGGTAACTTTCCCTTTCTCTGTGCTCTCTCGCGTGCTCTCTCTCTCGGGGGCTTTGAATCCTGGTGTTCATGATATGTAAACAAATCCTTCACTGCACTTGGGGCCGCACCGTGAAGCGGCTCCGTGTCGAATCCTTTGGCGGTGAGGGGACTACGAGGCTGTGAAGAATTCTGCCCACGTCAGTCTGGGTTCTTGTCGGGGCTGGCTCCTTCGATGCGCGGCCCGTGCACAGGTCCGCGTGCTCCGAAGGGCCACACTCTTGGTTTGAGGCTCTGCTGGGGCTGTCTTGAAAGTCATAATAATTTTTTAAGAAGGGGCCCCAGGTTTTCATTTTGCGCTGGGACCCAAAAATTGTGTGGGTGGTCCCAGTCACTCTTATCGTTACAGATGCTGCTGCCGTGGTGATATGTGCAGCCTGCATCCCCGCCGGAGAGCCCCCACCCCACCCCACCCCGACTCCTGCCACGCGGACAGGCAGTGTGCCATGCTGGCATTTCCCTGTGTCCAACCAGACCCCGGGCAGACTCACAGCTGCCAAAGGGCAGGGAATGAATTGGAAGTCAGGGGACCTGACTTCCAGCCCCTGTTCTACCCTTGACTTGCTGTGTGACCTTGGGCAAGTCAATTCCACTCTCTGAACTAGATTGCTACTTGCCCAAATGTGTTTGACCTCAGATAATGTATAGCCAAATCTCTGGGAATGCAGATGCCTGGGCTCCAGCCCAGAGTGACCGGATCTAGGGGTGGGTCCCCAGAATCGTCACCCAGAGCTCCCTACGTGATTTCAATGTGCATTCCAGTTTGAGAACCTCTGAGGTACCTGATCTGAGCCTTGGGCTCAAGCAGCCTATGTTGGATGACTTCAGCTCTTAAATTGGGTCTTCATCATTGCACCGAGAGAGTCCGTGTCCAGGAAGTGCAAGAAACTGCGGGTGGGTACGGGGCAGAGACTGGAAGGGGGCTGTTCACTATTAGACTGGAGAATGCCCCACAGAGGGCAGCCGAGGCCAGTTCCATGAAGGAAGAGAAACAAACTATGTGGAGATGTGAGAATAAATGGTGCTGTGGGGGAAGCATGGCCAGAGAGGGTCTCGGACGACGGCCGTGAAGACGCACAGCCCTGCTTGACCAGAGCCCCACCCAAATCACCCAAGGCCTCCAGGCCGGAGACCCCCCAGGGGCACCTGCTTAGGAAAGCAGGGGGGTGGCGTCCTTGCCGTCCCTGATGCTCTGAGACACCTGGGGTCTGCGCACCGCTAACGTTCTCCAGCGGCACTGCCCACTGACGTTGTCACTAGCCACATGTGGCAATTTAAATTTAAGTTAATTAATTAAATTTAAATTCAATTAAAAATAAGGCAAGCAAAAAAAAAAGCTAAGTATGTGAGGTGATAGATATATTAATTAATCTGATGGGGAGATCCTTCCAGAAGTGTACGTATATCAGATCATCACATCGTATACTGTATCTCACAACTTGTCAGTTATACCTCGGTAAAGGTGGGGGGAGGAGTTAATTAGTTAATTAGAATCTCAGTCACACTTCGTGTGGCTAGTGGCTCCTATGTTGGATAGCAAAGATTCTAGAATATTCCATTTTGGCAGAAAGTTCTCTGAAGAGAGTGGAAACCTTATCCATCTCTCTCTTCTGTGCCCATCCGGTCGCTGGCTATTTGTAATGTTATGAGATTATTTAGAAAGGTACTCTGCTCCAGCCCCTGCTGCTTCTGGAATGAACTCCCCTTCCAAATCCCAGCCCAGTCTGACTGGCTTCAGGCGGCTCTCACAGGGCAGGCATGCCTGGCCTGTCCGCTTTGCCCATTACTCGAAGCATTTCTGACAGAAAGGCTTCACTTTCCATTTCTCCCTGTAAGCCGCGGGTCCCCTCCTTTGAGCCGGTCTTACTGGCTCTCAGGCTTCCTAAGCTCAGTTATATAGCAGGCACGCAGCTTCAGAGAACTCCAGAAAACAAGTTTTGGCATCTCTCCCATCCCACCCCCTGCAGCTCACTGAACGTGCCTTCAGTTCATCCAAGCACGAGCATCCCCGTGATCCCAGCATCACGCCGCTTTCGCTCCTTCCCCATCCGAGCCGTTCTTCAGACTCCTGACCTCTCCTCAACCCCTCCCCTGGGCAGGCTCACCCCTCCCCCTCCCACCCATCCTCCATCTCCCGCAGTCCCCTTCCCTGATGGGCATGGGAAGGAATAAGGGGCGCTCACGTCTCTGCGGCGTTCACCATCCACGGGAGAGACGGGCCCTAAACCACGGACATCCTGGGACATTCAGGCAACCGTCTGCATGGACAATCTGGCTAAAGAAATAGCAGAACACTTGACCACTGGAGGGAAGGGGGGGTGTTTGTGGATTGCCTGGGATGCTCTCCATTCCTCGAACACAGGATTCCTGGCTGAGGGTCTCTTCTGCCTGAACCCCACGTCAGCCCCTGGGCTCCAAGTCTGGACTCCGGAACCCCTGCCTACCCTTCCTGCTAAGTCTTGTGTGCCTGCTAAGCCCTCTGTCCGTGTACCCCTACCTTGGAATTCTCACCCAGCGCCAACCCCCTTCCCCTGCCTCCGTCACTGGCTGCCAAGCTGTCTGTAGGTCGTGCCCATTCCCGTGCCTGGCCCCCAGCCCTTCCTTCCTCGCAGTGTTCGTCCCCAGGCTATGGTCCCAGGGCTAACACCTCCCTCCCTCCCTGGCTTCAACCTCCATTTCTCCCCCACTAATCCATCTTCCCCCTTTCCTACATTTACCCATCGTCTCCCCATTCCCTTCTTGGAGAACACTCCTCGATGTGGACTCTAGATCGGCCTTGTCCGTTAATAACTGAGTGAGGTTTGAGTCACAAATCCCTTATGCACTCAGCAAGCATTGCCTGTGTACCTGCTAGATGGCCTGGCCCTACACAGGACCTTTGAGATCCAGGGAGACGGCCCAGAGCTTGGCCTCGGGATACTCCAGGCAGGGCAGAAGCTTCATCGAGCATATGTAAAGAACGCAACAGAGCAAGAGAAGGGTTTGCTTTGGGTGGGGCTGGGGACTGAATCTTCAGTGACGAGTAGGGAGATTGGTCAGGTGGACAAGGTTGAAAGGCATTCCAGGCAGAAGGAAATGCCTGTGCAGCCATGCAGAGCAGAAACCAGTACCAACCAGTCTGGGCAGCCCAGGAGGGTTGGACCACCTGGCGCCATGAAGCAGGAGACTGCCCTGAGCAAGGCTGGAAAAGGGGGTGGGGGTGGCAGGTTAGGGAGGCTGGGCTCCTTATCAGCACGGGAGAGAGCTGTGCATTTTTGCCTGCTGGAAAGCTCCCTCTGCAGGCCTTTTGGAAAGAGTACGACAGAGGAGACCTGGGAAAGGCTCACATATCCCAAAGGTGCATTCTCCACCAATTGTGACCCTTTAGGATGAGCCAGGCTCCGCCATCCCATCACCTTCCACCACTCCTGCCACCTCGCACTGCCAAGGGCCATTTCTCTTGCCAAATGAAAGACAGGCAGAAGCTTCTCTTCTGGTTGCCCATCTCCTGCAGCTCCAGCACACAAGCAAGTCCTCTATTTTCATTTCTACTGCTGTGTCACCATCCGTGCCCCCTCCTAATCCCCCCGCCTTCAGCTCATGGCCCAGTAAAGAAACTAGTGAATGAAATAAAGGTGCTTGACTCACTTCCTAATCCCGTTTTATAGTGTTGGAGACCGAAGCAAAGAGTTGGCTTAACTGGCCTGGATTAGCTTCTGACAGCTACCGTAATAGATGCCACAGCCTTACTGGCTTCAAACAACACAGATTTATTCTGTTTTAGTTCTGGATGCCCAAAGTCCAAAACCCGGTCTCACGGGGCTAAAATCTGGGTGTTGGCAGGGCTGCCTTCCTTGTGGGGGATCCACAGGGAAAATCCATCCCCCCTGCCTTGCCCAGTGACTAGCAGCTGCCTGCATCCCCCGGCTGGTGGCTCCTGCTTCCATGTCCAAAGCCAGCAGCAAAGCTTTCTTCCATTCTCTCTCTGACTCTGACCCTCCTGGCTCCCTCCCACGAGGACCCTTGTGATGACATCGGGCTGTGCGGATAATCCAGGATAACCTCCCCATCTCCAGGTCCCTAATTTAATCCCACCTGCAGTGTCCCTTCTGCTGTGCAAAGTGACATCTTCATAGTTTCCAGGGATGAGGATGTGGACACCTTTGCAGGCCATGATGCTACCCACCACGTGGCCTTTCTACTGTCCCCTTGAGCTTCTCAATCCCAGGAGTCCGTGAGCATCCGCTGTCACTGACCCATGGCTCTGTCTGTCTTTGTCCTTTCAGAGGAAACGACATTTGAAGCAGGAGTGAAAGTGCAGATTCACAGTCAGTCTGAGCCACCTTTCATCCAAGAACTGGGCTTTGGGGTGGCTCCAGGGTTCCAGACTTTCGTGGCCACCCAGGAGCAGAGGGTAAGTTTCTGGGCTCCCTGGACCAGTGGTCCTGGGCCTACGCCGGCCACCTGCAGAGGCATGAGGAGGAGAAATGGGACTCCCACTTCTGGAAGGCTCGGAGTCCACTCAAGAGGCCTGAGCAGGGCTGGTCTCGGGACAGGGGCTCACGTAGAAATTGGAGAAAGATATCAGCTAGACTCTGTAACCCAACTACCACGTACCACCTGTCGGTTCTTAAAATTGGGTGTGAGAGAAACCCAGCTTACTTTCTTTTTCATTGAATTGGGTGAGGGTTTTTTCCAGAACCTTCTTGGGGGGGTGGAGATCTCTTCAGGGGGAGGGGAAACATTGGAAGCTAAGGGAACCTGCATGACCAGGGCCATGTGTTTCATCACTCATGTTGATACAACTCTGAATGGCCTACAAAAAGGAAAAGAGATGGGGGTGTCATTCTTGTAATAGAGTGTAAGTGGAGGGAAGCCTCTTGCACGGGTTCCTGCCTGCTCTCTCTGATGTCGCACCAGGGAGATGACTGTCCAGCAGGCCACGAGTGCCACATCAATTCTGCATGTCAGGGGAGTGAGGACAGGGAGAGTCTTATGTCTGACGTGGGTTTCACGTCTCAGAAGGAAGAACTTGGAAAATTCTCAGTAGGGAGGAGGTCTCAAAGCAGGACTGCAGACAGACACAGGGACACTTTCTTTCTCTTACCTCCTGGTTTGCCTGAAATAAACACCGGAGAGACTCTGAGCCCTAAACCAGATCATCCAAGACAACGTGCCCTGCGAGGCCAAGGCAAAGAGCGAGGTCTGTGAGTGGTGGGAGCACGAGGTCTAGGGGTGAGAAAGGGAGAATCGGGGAGAACAGTGAGGGGGAGGGGGCTGGGAGGCTGGCTGGCCTCCATGGGCCCCAGAGGCTGAGGCAGGTGGAGAGGTCAGAAATGAGCACGCAAGCGTGGGCCAGGTGGGAACCAAGTGGTCAACCAGAAAACCTCATCCTTAAGGATAGAGAAGGAGGGCACGAAGCAGACGACAGGCTGCCAAGCTCAAGGCTGAGGATTTGAGTCGGAAAGGGTGCGAACATAGACTAACAAGTCCAGGCATGCAGACGGACAGGCAGCCCTGGTGAGCCCAGAACCCACTGGCCTGATGGGCTTGTGAGTGCTGCCAACGGTAAGCAAAGCCAGACGCTCGTTAAAGTGACAAGGACAGATTTTAATCGAAAACATTCCGTTGCAGTAGGGACAAGGGTTCAGCACGAACGGAACTCAACTTCCATTTTCACAGAGGTGACTGGGCATCTTAATGGAAACGTGAGGGGAAGGGAGGGGCGCAGAATGGCCTGGGGCGGAGTCAGGGAAGTGAAAAATGGCAGAAAATGAGAAGGGGAGATTGCTTCATGAGAAACCCACCTGGGTGTGCTAACTGGCTCTTGTCAGAGTTAGGCTCCTATCTGGTCACAAAGACAAGGGGACGGATGCCAGGTCTTTAGGTGTTGGCTGGAGCCAATAGTAAATTCTTTTGGCAGGCTTGAGTTTTCTCAGGCAGGGACTTACCCTCCATGAGTGACACTAAAGAAATTTCTGGCCTGAGTGGGAAGCTGGAGCTCAGGACTTCTAAGAACCCTTGAGTCTCTTTCTCCTTCCAAAAGGAGACCGAGGGACTCCCCGCGGTGAGCGGTATGCGGGGACAGCCCATTCCAGGCTTCAGAGAACAAATCTGTTGTTTGCTTTGAAGTGTGTTCTCAGAAAATCAGCCTCATTCATAGCAGTGTTGCTTATGAGTATTCTAACTAATAAGAAGATATTTGCTTAAACATTTTACAAATCTTCAAAGCCTTTCTGCATCATCTCATCTCATCATTTCATTCATATTAATAGAGAAATACAAAAACACATCCCGGAGCTAAATCTAATAATAAATTATGTTTACGTGTATATAAAAAAGCATATTCATAGGAAATAAGACTCGAAGGAAACAAGCCAAAATACCCACAGTGGGGGAATTGTGAATGGTTTATTTTCTTTCCTGGGTTTTCCACATGTTTTATAATGTGGTTCTTTGTTTCATTTATTCATTCAGCAAATATTTGCTGAACCCCAGCTATGAACAAGGTGGCGGAGTTACGGTGGTGAACAAAAGAAACCCAGGGTCTGTCCCGCAGAGCCTACAAATTAGTGGTTCCTTTCACAAACAAAAAACAATAATTAAATAATGGGAAGCCGAGTATAACTTGAGGATTGGTCCCATTTGTGTATTCTCATTCCGCCGTTAGTATCCAGCTGACCCTGATTCTCAAACACGGCATTTCAGTGATTCTAAGAAGTACAGTTGGCTTTTGAACAACTCGGGCGTTAGGGGCACTGACCCTCAGAGAGTCAAAAATCTGCCTATAAGCTTTGACCCCCCCCCAAAACTGAATTAGTAATAGCCTACTGTTGACCAGAAGCCTTACCAATAACAGAGTCAATTAACACATATTTTGCATGTTCTGTGGGTTACATACCAAAGTCAAGTAAGCTAGAGCAAAGAAAATGCTAAGAAAATCATAGGGAAGAGAAAATACATTTACCGTTTTGTACTATATTTATCCAAAAAAATCCGCATGTAAGGGCACAGACCTGTCTTGTGCTAGAGTCAACTGTGTATTTTTTTCACATTTTAACATTTCTGAAATGGGGATTTGGTTCTCAATCAATTGCATCTTATAGCTAAAATTAGCAGTGCTATTTCTTCCTCGGTGGCATATCAAATCACGGTGCGTCCGAGAGTTGCAGCGGCTACAGAGTTCCCCTTCTGGGATTCGGCTGCTTCAGCTCAAAGCTCAGGGGAATCTTGCAAGAAGGCCAGGGGTGACAAGACTGTGGGAGTAGGAGGCCCGTTCCTGGAAAGTTGCTGTGAATCACACTCGGGAAATTGACCCCTGAGTGAGAGCACAAGAAGAGGAACTGGTGACTTAAAGAACCCGTACCATGAATGAATCCCTTCGTGAGTAGGGAAGTCCTTTTGCATGGTAAAAATCACTCCACCTGTGCCAAGTATATACACACCACCTTCAATATCTTTTCATTTTTTTTACTCCGAAAGAGCACACTATTGCGCTGTAACCCAGACCGAAGATGACCGTTTTAAAATCAGTATTTGCGGGGATGCCTGGGTGACTCAGTCAATTAAGCGTCTGCCTTTGGCTCAGGACATGATCCCAGGGTCTTGGGATCGAGCCCCACATCGGACTCTCTGCTCAGCAGGGAGCCTGCTTCTCCCTCTTCCTCCCGCTCCCCCTGCTTGTACTCTCTCTCTGTCAAATGAATAAATAAAATCTTTAAAAAAAGAAAAAAAGAAAAAGAAAATAAGTATTTGCCCTAAACCCAGTGAAGCCCAGATACACCCTGCCTTCCCACACAGCCTGAGAAATGCTCCTCTGACTAGCTCGGCTGCAGAAGGAGCCCTGCATGATCCCAGGACCGCCACCACCACCAGAGACAAGCAGCGGGATGACCCACTGGAGCGGAGACAGACGCTGGGAGGGAGGAATAGTACCAGTCCCTTCTAACTGAGCACACACCACCCGCCAGGCATCAAGCGAGCGTGACATGCATTATTTGTTAACCCCCCACAGCAGCCCCAAAAAGGAAATAATGTTATCTCCACGTTCCAGACGACAAAACTACACAGTTCGGTAACTTACTTAAGGTTGCATAGTAGGGGGACAGCAGGGCTCGGCTTTGAGCCCAGATCTCTCTGTGGAGAGGAAACCAGACGCGGAGCCCAGAGGCCTGGAGTTTAGTCCTAACTGTGCCGCGAGACCCTGGACAATTTGCTTCCCTCCCTGTGCCTCGAGTTTCCCGTGCATGGGACGGAAGGGCTGGGTTAGATGACCTCAAAGGGCCTCCAGCATTAACAGCCTGAAGTCCCTGCCTGCGTCACTCAACTACACAGATGTCACCTGGAGGCTTGGCCAATGGCAGTTTTGCACCCACTCCCTGCTCTGCCAGCTGCTGACTCCCTCCTTCATGCCAGCCGGCGTGGGGTGCTGCTTAGATAAGTCGTGGCAAAGACCTGTGAGACAAGCCCCCTCCCCAGGTCCGGGAGGCAGAACGTGGGTTCCTGCTAGTGAGAAGCAGGAGCTGGGTAAATAGAAGAAAGGTTCTGAGCACGCGCCTCGGTAGCGCCCCTGCCTTAGCTCACACAGAGTGGTCACATGGGTACCCTCCCCAAAACTCTTAAATTCCAGCACTTCCCGTAATCGGTAAAGCCTCAACCCGTAAGAATGGCTTCTGAGACCCTGTTCAACCTGGCCCCGGCCCTCTCTCCAGCTTCGTCTTTCCCTGTGGTTGACCAACGTGCATTGGACATCAGCCAAACTCTCCGTGTTCTTCGATGCCTGCTTCGTGCATTGGCCCCCACTGTTCCCTCTGCCCAGAATCCCTTCCTTGTCTTATCTGCTTGGCAAAGGCCTAGTCATACTTCCAAACATTGCTTAAAGATCATGGTCTTTAAGAAGACTTTCTCTGCCCCATCCTCCCCTAAGAAGCAGCTCCATTCAACACTCCGTACGTTCATTTACTCCTTCAACAAATACTCCCCGAGCACTTCTTGTGCTGCGAAAATGAATACCAGCAAGACCTGCCCCCAGCCTTGGAGCACTCACAGAACGAAGTGGGTTTGTGGACAGTTTGGTCACACTCCTAAGAGATACAGAAGTCTCCTTGCAGGACTTGCTTCCCCTTGCTCACCACTGATCTTTACATCAGCCTTTTAAGAACTGATTTCTTTAGCCTCCATCAGCCCTTGTCTCACCGTAGACGGGGAGCTCCCTGAGAGCAAGGACCATGCGTCTCGGATTCTATACCATCAGCGCCTTGCTTATATACAAGCTCCTTAAATGTGCATTGTTCAAAGAATGAATGAACTCTGATGCCCAAATCTGTACCCTCTGTTCAAATAGCCCTCAAATGCTGCACTCTAATGCTCTCCCTGCCTCCCCCCTCCCACCCCTGCCAAAATTCCCATTTAAATGGGCCCTGAGGGCCCTCCTTCTCCCCGAGGCTAAGCCAGCCTGTGATAGGGGAAGATATCTGTATCATTCTGGCTACATACTTAGAGACCCTAATCAAACCAAAAGCTCATGAAAGGGGCCTGGGTTGGAGACCATCTGTGTACATGAGAGTGGATGCAACCGATGAGAGGGGCAGGGCAGAGCTCTGGGATTTGGGGAGAATTACGTGAGGGTGTGGATGGATGTAGAAGTGCAAAGCTTGGACATTCGTGTGGGAAGAGCCCAAGACCGTCTTCAATTGACATCACCAGTCAGACTCTTTGCCCTAATTTATGGTGATTGCCAATCCTGATGAACTCCTGTCGTGATTTGCTATCAGAAGACTTTCATCATCTCCCATTCCCTCCTCCAAGAGCTTAGTGGTGATTCTTGTTTTTTAAATATTCAAATATTAATTCAGCCATTTTGCCCATACCTCTTGGTAGGTCTGAGAACTAATCTGGAGATCCTGGGTAATCAGTTGGCCACCAGCCCCATTGTTCAGAAAGTTTCCAGGAAAACACAGCCCTGGGTCTATATTTCGAGGTCTCAGAAATGCCTTGGGGTGCCAGGGTTGGAAAATCACTGGCTGGAGGTATCCCATTCTCACCGAGAACCCCTTTCTCTACCATTTGTTCATTCGCCACTAGGAATGAGAAGGGTTCCAATCCCCAAACCTGGACTCTGTGTTGGTTCCTCACTTGGGCTGTATCCAAAGTGCCATGAGAATGCCCATCGTCATGCCGTACCCGCATTGAGCAGCTGCCCGCTAGCCTGTTTGGGACTGTGAATGAAGGCAAATACAAATACTTGGGTCCTGCTGGACCCAATTAGGTCATTGGCGGGATGTTGTGGGCCCAGCTGGCTCCTGCGGAACCTTAAACCTTTGCCTTTAGTGTAGGTTGGCCACACTTCCAATATTTGGAGGGAATTCTACCATGGCTCACATAGGATCCCCTACCCCACCCCAAATTAATCTCAGCTGTTGGGTGGGGTGCCCCCGTCTGCTCTTGACAGCTCTGCTCAAGCTTCCAGATACAACTTCCTAAGTGACTCTCAAAAGAGAAGACTCATTCATCAATCTGACAGCCAGATCCATGGTCTGTAATACCTGCTTCATGGGCCTCATTAGAAATGGAGGTTTGCCCATTTGTTTTTTTCCAGGGCAGAAGAGAGAACCTGTTACGCATGCCTTCAGCAACTTCCCAACTGTCAAAGCTGGAGCCACATAAATATGGCAGCATCCAGCTCTGCTCCAGAAAGCACCAAGGAGGCGCCAGGAGGCAGGATGGCCTGCTGTGGGGCCATTCCCTCCATGATCAACAGGGTACCTTGTTTTCCATAAATAGATAAAAATAAGAACCAACTAAGCATTTACTAGCATAGCTATTTAACCACTTGTTACCACTCAGCCTCTAAAACAGAAATTCTTCCAGATCCCCACATGGTTTTGCCAGTAGTCAGGTTTTCGGCATTTTTACCTACACAATGAGCACCCGCTTTTTTTAAGGTGGAGGTGATGTCAGGGGGTGGAGGAGGGAGAAGAAGGCTTGTTGATTGGCTAGGATAAGCCAGCATCTCAGCTCCGTTGGGGGAATCCCAAAACAAGCCCACATAAAAATACGCTCGTCTCGTAAGAAGATAAAATCGCTCTACCCTGCCTCCCTTCTGCCTTGAGGTCTCTCCTGCTCCTTCCTTCCCTAACAAAGAGCCTCCAAACCATTCTGGAGACTTGCCTCTCCTTCCTCACCTCCCTGAAACTTCCCAGCCCACCTCTAGCACTCCACTGAAACTGTTCTTCATCAAGTGACCTATGAAATCTTTGTGGCCAAAACCCGTCTTTGTTGATAAGGACACTCCCCACTCCTCAGTCATTACCCTACCTGGTTTCTCAGCAGCAGGTAAATTGTTGAAAAGGCCCTCCTGAGACACTCTTCTCTCTGGTCTGATTTCCTTCTTAGTCCCCTTCATGAGCAGTTCTTTCTCTGTTCACCCTTTCAACAGTGGAAGCCCTAGGATGCTGTTTCTGGCCTTTCTCAGACTGCACTCTCCTTGAATGCTCTTGCCCTTGACCATGACTCTCAGATTGCTACTCCCAGCCCAGGTGCTCCTGAACCCCTCCCCACAGAGTCCCGTGGGCATCTCAAATCAACAGTCTAAATGGAACTCCTCCTCTTCCCATCCCTACACCCACACCCCAACACTGCTGCTCTGCCTAAGTCCCTCAACCCTATGAGTGGCCTGAGTACACATATGCACTCCGTGGAGGGTGACCTTGTGCCTCATTCTTCTCGTCTGGAAAATGGGAATGATGACAGTTCCTATCTCAGAAGCTAACTGGAGGACTCTGTTAATGCCTTCGTGTCGAACACTTCTTGGCATACAGTAAGTGCTCAGTAGAGGCTAGCTATTATTATCCTCCAGCCCGGACACTACTTTAATTCAGTCCTTTGTGATTCCCCACCTGGATAAGAACAGCGGCCTCAGCGGTCTCCCTGCTGCCCATCCAGCCCCCCTGCAATCCATTCTCTGCATCAACACGACCTTCGTAAAGTACAGATCTGAGCATCTCCCTTCCTCGTTGCCGGATGAAGCCTGGGAGTCTCCCCACGGCGCTTTCTGCTCTGGCCTCTCCACACCCCAGCCTCCCACACAATGCCCCAGCTACCCCAAACCCGTGGGTGGTTATTCCCAAGCACCACGTGTTCTCTCCACCCTCTCCCTGCCAGCAACATCCTTCCTGCCCTTTTTTTACCTGACCCATATGTGTCCTTCAAGATTCAGCTCAAATGTTACCTCCTCCAGAAGGCCGTCCTGAGAGTATTCTGTGTGAATCTCTCGCATTAAATTTATACATTATAATCATCTGTTTACTTATCTTTCTCCCCTACCAGATTGTGAACTCTTTGAAAATACGATTCTCTTGGTTCTGTTCTTTATATTTCAGTATTCTGCATGGTGTCTTACATGCAGAGGATGCTTGATAAATTGTATTGAATGGGATGAATGAGTAAATGAATGTATGAAAGAGAGAGAAGGAGCCTACTTTATCACGCTACTCTCCTGCTTATACTCATCAATGTCTTTCCAGAAGCAGAATAAAGTCCAAATTCCACATCCCAGTTCCAGCTATCACCTTTCCCAATGGTTACATGCCACTGCGCTCTGGCAGCCGCCCTCTGATCCACACATTGCCCCCCATGGGCCTTGAGCCTTCCTGCCCCACTCCTTGCTCCTTTCCTGCTGACTCACTCATTTATGGAACATGTGCTATGTGCCCAGCTCTGTGTTAGGCATGAGTGATACCACAGTGAACAGGACTGACCTGATTCTTCTCAGACAGAAGAATCTTCTAGTCTAGCAAGAGAGGCAGACACTCGCAGGCACTCAAATAATCAATCACAGATTAAAAGCTCTATGTGTCTGTGTAATATGCCCCCGATATACTTTAAACTTCTTACGGGAAAATATCAGCTCTTATAATTACTAGATGGAAGGATGGATGGGTGAAATATTGTAGAATGATCTCTGAGGTTCACCTTCAATAATTTACAGTCCATACAAGCTCTTGTTAGCTTCCAGATTTGATGTAACTGAATTTAACAGTCTTTAACACTAGGAACTAAAAAAAGAAAAAGTCCCTTTACTGAGTGCATGGAGAAAAGAGATTAGCCGGAAATGGTACGCAATGACATGGCGGCCCCGGCTGGAGTCCAAAGTCTAGACCTTCTGTGGTGCCCACCCTCACTAGCACCCATCAGCGCAGAACTCACTGCTCCTGGACCCTCTCTGCCCTGGCTCTGACATCAGAAGCCAGTTGCTTATCTCTCAGTGGCTTATGTCCTCCTTGGACCCTTGCAGAGGAAAGGAGGCTCTAATGTCTATTGACTGACCCGCTTTATCTTACTCAGGAGACAAGTTAATAAATCAGAATATTCTTTAGTTGGGTCCAGCTACCCAGTACACCACATTATCTTCTGATTCTCAAGCAGCTCGCTCTCTGAACTCTGAACAGTGTGGCCTTGGTTTCTGATTTTTTTTTTTAATAAGGGGCAAAAAAAAAGAAAAGAAAAAAACCTCTGTAGAGGACACTTGCATACACAGGCTGAAAGCCATCTCCTCTTTTTCTTGCCAACTGGGAAAGTTAGATAATCAAAACACATCTTTTAGAAATATCAACCATGATGCATGGAGGAAGGAAGGCATTTGAACAGCCCTGCGGACTGTTACACCGTCTTGACAAAGGCAGAGGAAGAGAGGCTTGGAAAAGACATCTCTTTCCTAGTTCTCCCCTCCTCCTGCACTCTTGAAAACAACTGTTGCCCAGGGATAGAGAAGTCCCTGCATTTGTCCCTGCATTGAAGCCCCAGGAATCATTCGCGGTGGGCTAATAAATCTTGGCGCTTATCTGTTAGACTGCTCTAGCCCCAAAGCGTCTCTGGTCCCTCGCCTACTGAGATTTCGCTCTCTCTTTCTTGAGCGTTGAAAACATCTTAACAACAGCTAGCTGGCTGTTCATATAATATAACATAATTAATATAAATTTACATAATAACACAAGTTATTTGCATCATTGTTCTAGCCAATGAGAGTATGCCTTTTGAGGGCCAAGGCTCTGAAACAAGGGGCACAGAGTCTCACGCTGTAAATCAGTGAATGAGGGAGCTGCAGACTTAATCGATATTGGTTAATGGATTGCTCCAAACCCTGCAGCACATCCTGTTGGGGGAACCAAAAAATCCTTCCAAAACGAGAGTCACGGGTCCTTGATTTATCAGTTTTATGTTTTGAGATGGCACTCAGAGTCCTTAGAATGGGGCCTTTGACACAGTCGGGTGGCAGAGGACAGGAATATGGCATTTGGCCAAAGCCTGTAGGAGAGCCAAGGGGATCTGCAAAAGGACCAAGCAGAAGGGGAGGGAGACCCCAGCAAAGAAGCCACCCGTCCCTGCAGAGGGCAGACGAGGCAGCTGTTGAGAGTGTAAACTGGTAGAGCTTTTAGGCCAGGGAGGTGGGTGGGGACTTGGCAGGATCCATCCAAGTAAAAAAACATGCATCCTCTTCAATCTAGCAATTTCTGTCCTATAGAAATACTTAACAATGTACCCCAAGAAGCCTGGATAAAGATTTTTTTCTGCAGCATTGTTCGCAAGAGCAAATAATTGGAAACAACTTAAATGTTCATCAATAGGAAGATGATTTTGCATCTGCATCCCGCCCCCGCCCCCGCAACAGTTAAAGAGGGTAAGAAAGACCTGGGGGTCCCTTGGGGAAAATTTCCAAGACATATTGGTGAGAAAAGCAACTTACAGCACAATACAGGCAGTTTGGTCCCGTTTGTATTAAAAATACTCACATGCTAAACTGAACTCTATATTTATAAATGCACACATATGCAAATAGCACACAGAAAAATTCTGGAGAGGTGCATGCCCTACTGCGAGCTGCTCAGAGGAAGGCAAAAGAATTGAGTATGCAAGATTTTCCGCTTTTTCTGGATGCCTAGCATATTTATAACATCGGTGCATTTGTGTATTCATGTATTACTTGTGCAATTTTTTAAGGACATGCAGAATACAGCTATTTACAAATGTGTTTTATTGTTTGGACCCGGCATTTAACAGACAGACGGGCTCGTATAAAGGGGGGTGGGGGTCTGCTCCCTGCAGCCAGGGACAGCTTCCTCTCCGGGCTGGTCCTGCAACACCTTCCCCGGCGGGCAGCCCCCGCCAGACCCCGCTTCTGCTCCCAGCACGTGCAGATGCCCTAGGGAAAGGCCTGCAGCTCCGAAGTTTCCCTTTTAGGGGGAAAAATTTTTTTGTAAAGATTTTTGTCTGTTTTTGAAGTTAGTTTAAAAGGAAAAAGTACCACACACACACACACACACACACACACACACACACTCAGGTCTGGGACCAGAGTGCACGGTTCCCAGAGATCATTAAAGAGCACGAGCCCAGAACACATCAGTCCTCCATCCAGGTGGGACACATTTAATGAGCTAATGATTGGATTGAGCTGGTTAGGTGAGATTAGATGGACAGGTGTCCTTAACCATCCCATGGCTCCTGAAGTTGCACTCTGCCCCTCTCTCCCTCTGGTCCTCAAGCCTGGCTGCCTCACGGGGATCTCACCCTCCCCCTGCCCACTCCGGAGACCATCGGCACTTTCATTTGTTGCAAGTCTGTCTTTGGGACTGAGATTTACCCTTTGTGTGCCCCAGCTCCTGTCCCAGGGACCAGTATATAATAGGGGCTCAGGCAGTGTTTCTTACATTGAATTGAACTGATCTGAGCCCTCCCAAACCTCCACCAAAAGGCCTGAAAGGAGCCAGCAGCAGAGACAGCTTGGCCTGGATGGGAAACGTCCCCCACCTCTGGGCTTGTCAGGCTGCTCCTGAGGCTAAGCCCCAGACCGGCCCCATCCCCAAGGCCGCTGCTTCTGGGACCCAAAGAGGGCAGCATGGCAGGGGACACTGTGATGCACAGTGCTGGCAGATAGAGGACAGGAGCTTGAGTTCAGCCACATTTAGAACCTCAGAAGGAGCACATGCAGGGACACCTCCCTTTCTGAGGGACACAGCCTCGGAAGAGACATCGGTGTGCAGACAAGTCTTTAAGAAATCCTAACTGATATTTATTGAGTCCAGAACCTTTCTAAGTGTATCATATCTGTTATCTTAGGTATGCCTCTCAAATGGAATAAGGTAGAAGTCATTGGAAACCAAGTTATAGGAAATCAACCTGGAGCACAGAAAAGTGAAGAAACCTGCCCGAGGACACAGAGCCAGGAGGTAGTTCAGCCTGGAACTGGGGTCAGTTTGACACCAAAGCCTTGGGCTCCCGTCATTTGGAAATACTGCCTTCCGTTGCCCTGGGCTGCTCTGCTTCTCTTCTGGCCAAGAGAACAGGACAGGCTCTGAGGAACTCAGAGAGGGAGAAACCAAGACACGGGGGAGGTCTCCCCCTGGGCAGGGGCTGTGGGAAGCCCTAGGTGCAGGAGAAGGAAGGCCAGCTCCAGAAATGGAAAATACTAGAAGGCTAGGGAGAGGGGAGGGGGCCATACAGACATGTTCAGCACAGGCACGGCACGTCCAAAGTGGATGTAGAGAGGGGCAGGACAGGCACAGACAGGGGAAGGAGCCAAGGGCAGCTGCCGCCATGAGTCCCGGGGGCCGTGTTTCTGTTTGGCTTCTTTCCACGAAGATCGTGATATATGCTTATTGGAGAAAATCGGTGGGGGACAGAAAAGTAGTAAAACATAACCCATAGAACTCCCACTTAGTGGAAGGAATGGTTATGCACTTGGCACCTTTCCTTGCATTTTCTCTCTGTATACTTTATCGTTCGTTTCTGCTTCCTTAGGGCTCTTGGGGTGGCAAGGAGCAGATCGCCTCAGAGGCTCACTCAGGAACGGGTCTGGTTGCTGAAGGCTGCAGAGGGGCTGCAGACAGACACACGGCAAACACAGCACGTCTAGTCTCCTGCCCGCTGAGAGCCTGAGCCAATGAGCTGCTTCCTCTGCTTCCAACATAAGTGTGGCTCCCTGCACTCCCCCCTCCCCTCTCTCCTTGTCTCCCTCCCTCTCTCTCCCTCCTCCTTTCTTCCCCCTCTCCCTCTCTCCTTCCTTCTTCCTCCTTTCCCCTCCCTCCTTCTCCCGCCCTCTCCCTCTCTCTCTGTGTCACTCCTTTCAGAGACCACAAATGAACAATGGTGTCTTCGTGTGGCTCTCTCTCTGCCCCCACCTCTCTCTCTCTCTCTCCCTCATCATTCTTTCTTCTTTCTCCTTTCAGAGGCCACAAGTGATGTCTCTTCACCTCCCTATCCTCTCTCTGCGGACAGGACCCCAACCCTTGTACATTTGCACCTGGTTTTGCCTCCTTGTAATGCCAGCTTGCGCCAAGCCCACGGTGCTTGAGCCAAGCCCACAGTGGCCAGGCCTTCTCAGTAGGGCACTGGGTGAGCCCAGTGGACCCAGGCCACAAGTTCCCACAGTCAGTGCTAGTGCAGTGTTCACTGGATTCTGATGCTGCTTTCTCCTTCCGCCCCTCCACCTCATTTCCCACAGACACCTGTAACATTGTCAGAGTCCCATCATGGTTCACTGGGTGCAGCTACCAAAGTCGACTCCATCCTTCCTTGTTCTTAGACCCTCGGCACCAGGTATGACGGTGGTCCTGAGTAAGCACCAGGCACCAGCTACCTCCTCACAACCACCCTGTGAGATAGGCTTCCTTGTGCCCGTTTCACAGAGAGGGAAATGAAGGCTCAGTGGTAGACAGATGCAGTTTGAATGCAGACCTTTGAGCTTCTTTCTACTTCCCCACCCTGTATCTGAGCTCACAGGCGTCCCAAGGGGCCAGATCCTTTGACCAATCCTTGTGGGCAGGATTCCTGCGAACCAAGAGGAAATAAGACCCTCTATTATAGAGAATTCATTTCAGAACCCCGCATCCCTTCCTAATGCCAGCTTCTCTTTGAATGTAATGGATGTTGCTTTACTTTATAAGCTTTTAAGAAGCCACTTAATGATAGCAACCTACTTCCTGATAGGTAGCAAACATTGCTATTATACGGCTATTCCCCTAGGCTTATCCATTTCTTCAATCGGTCCTAGCAGAAATAGGATGAGTCACTGTTGAAATTTTCCAAGGAAACACTCTCCTATTTTGTCCACACGCCATAGCAACAGTCAAAAACCACAGGACTGTGCATACACACTATGCATCGAGGCAGGACAGGGGCCCGCCTGGGGCTGCATTCGCTGCGGCACGGCTTTCCCGTGTGTTTTTGAGCAGGGGACTGGACTATTCATCCTCTTCCCAGCGGGGAAATGCATATGTCCTTACAGATGAGGCAGGAAGGCTGAGATCTCTGCCTTGCTACAAGGGAGAGAAGCAGCAGCAATACAGCCCCAGCATGGAGGAGAGAGGCCCCGGTCATAGCCATGACTCTGCCATTCATTCTTAACACAGCCATGGGCCGCTCAGCATACCACTTTGAGCCTTGGACTCTACCTGCGTAATGGGTGAATAATGTCTGCTCATCTCATTTGGCTCTTGACAGAGTCGGGCTGGGTAATAACCATGCAAGTGCTTCACTCATGAAGCGACTGCATCACTCTTTCTGGTTGGAGAAGCAACGCCGCAGGGTGGAGTCACGTACACCTGATTCGAATCTGTTCTTTACTCGGGAAAAGCATGCACCCCCTGGCCTTGAGATGGCTTGTGGTGGGGGCAGCAGAGGCTCTGGCTCCGGCTGCCAGATACAGTAACGGAATGGGTTTATCCTCTCATCCAAAACAGCCAAAAACCCAAAAAATACATGGACAACAGTTTTCAAGAGTACTGAATATTAGACAACAAAGAACAGCGATCCCAGAGAGCTAGGAAACAAAACAGTGAGCTCTCTGACTGCCCCAGCTTATATCTTTCAAATTCTCCAGGCCACGGTGTGTAGAGGGGCCCCGGAAGAGCCCCGTGGACTCCCTGAGTTGAGGACACATTGAGTCCTGGACGACCAAGGCAACTAAAGTTCACAGGACAGAGTACCGATAAGGAAAGAACCACGAGAGGTCCAAAGATCTATAGAGCATCCTCCCCCCAGAATTTAGGTTTCTTACTGGGCTGTGCATATGAGGAAACTACCCAGGGCCAGGCAAAGAGTGAGCTGAGAGCCCTCGGGGGAGCAGTGCGCAGCGCTCACACAGAGCTGGGGTTGCTGCCTGGAAACACAAATAACTCACGGCACATTGGGGGGGGGGGGTCCACAGGGGTCTTTCATCAGTAGTAGCAAATAATTAGCGCTAGACTAAAACTGCCCTGCTTCCATCTAACAAACGCTAAAGCAAATCCCAAAGGGTCAACTAAATTGTGTCCTAGAGCAAAGCTCAGGAAAATTTACAGAAATGCAGAAATATCTGACACCCAACGTGACAGTATTCACAATGTCTGACACTCAGTCAAATACTACCAGGCATGCAGAGGCGGGAAAATACAATCTATAATGAGGAAAATGATCAATCCATTGAAACCAACCCAGACCTAACACATGTGAGAAATAGCCAGGAAGAACATTAAAACAGTTATAACTAAATCCCATATGTTCAAAGTATGGACCTGGAATATATTTTTTAAAAAGACCCAAATTGAGCTTCTAGAGATAAAATCTACAATGTCTGAAATGAAAAATATGCCAGAGGGGATTGACCGCAAGTTAAACACTGCAGAGGAAAAGATTAGTTAACTGGAAGAAATGGTAATGAAACAGAACAAAGAATTTTTGAAACGGAGAGTATCAGTGAGCCATGGGACAACTTCAAGTGGCCTAGCATATGTGTTTTGGAGTTTTGGAAGAAAGGGGAGGGGCAGAAAAAATATTTGAGCAAATGATGCCCACATCCTTTCCAAATTTGGTGAAAACTATAAATCCACAGATCTGAACAATTCAACGAACCCCAATACCAAGAGACATGAAGAAAACTGCACCAGAATCACTCAAAATCAGTAAAAAGAGAAAATCTTCAGAGCATCTGGAGAAAAATAACTCATTGCATATAGAGAAACAAAGATAAAAATGACAGTAGCTTTTTCATCAGCAAGAAATCCACGTGAGAGGACAGTGAGGCGTATCTTCATACAGAAAGAAGAAAAAACTGTCAATCAAGAATTGTATACCCAGTGAAAATATCTTCCAAAAAACAAAGGCTTTTTCAGACATGTAAAAGCTGAAAGTCCAGTGGCTCTCATACATACACCAGCCCTGTATTGCAAGACATAGTAAAGAAAGTCCTTTAGGCAAAAGGAAAATGATACCAAATAGAAATATAAATCCCCAGAAAAGGAATGAAGACCACCAGATATGGTAACTACTTTGGTAAATATATAAGATTTCTTTCTGATCATTTACATTTATTTAAAATGCAACTGACCGCTACAATAATAAGAATGTATTATGAATTTTTTTATCATATACGTATAAGTAAAATGAATGCCAGCAATTGCATAAAAGCCAAGAGAGGAGAAAACGAAGAATACTGTTACAAGGTCCTTACGCTACATATGAAGTGTTATATATTCGCTGGAAGGTAAACAGTGATAAGTTAAACATGTACCCTATAAACCCTATAGCCACCACTAAAATATCAAAACAAAAAGTTACAGCTAAGAACCCAGCAAAGATATAAACAGAGTCACAAAACCTACTTAATTAGCCTAATAGGAGGCAGAACATGTAGGGAAGGGAGAAAGAGAACAAATGGGACCAAAAGAGCACGTAGAGCAAGATGATAGACTTACATGTAACATGTCAGGAAGCGCACTACACAGAAACGGTCTAAGAACCACAGTTAAAAGGTAGGTTGTCAGACCAACTAAAAAAGCAAATCTGAGTGTATACTAGTTACAAGAAAAATGACCTATAAAGGTACAAACAGAAGAAAAGGATAGAAACATGCATGCCATAGTCACACCGATCAAAAGAAAGTTTGGAATGACTATACTAATATCAGACAGAGTAGATTTCAGAGCCAATAGTATCATCAAAGATCAAGAAGGCTATTTCATAATCGTGAGAGTGTCGATTCCGCAAGAAGACACGACAGTCCTGAACATGCACGCACCTAATAGAAAGCTTCATAAACGCATCATACAACAAACACTGATGGATCCACTAAGAGACAAATCCACAATTATAGGTGGGGATTTCGAAACCCCTCTCTCAATAATTGATAAGACAACTAGACAGAAAAGCAGCAAGGCTGTAGAGGGTTTGACCAGCACTATGAACCAAGTTGACCGAATGGACATTTATGCAGCACTCTCAGCACCAATGGCAAAGCACACTTTCTTTTCAAGTACACACAGAACATTTGCCAAGATGGACCACATCGTGGGCCATAAAACAAATTTCAATAACGTTAAAAGGATTCAAGTCATACAAAGTGTGTTCTCTGATCATAATGGAATTAAATTAGAAATCAATAACAGAAAGAGAGCTGAAAAATCCCCAAATATTTAGAAGCTAAATAACATACTTCTAAATAATCCATGAGTGAAAGAAGAAATCAGAAGGGAAATTAGAAAGTACTGTGAACTGAATAAAAATGGAAGTCTAACATGTAAGAAATTTCGGATGCCAGTAGAGCAGCACTAGAAAGGAAATTTATAGAATTAAATGCCTATATTAGAAAAGGAAGAAAAGTCTCAAATTAATAACCTCAGCTTCTGTGTTAAGAAGCCAGAAAATGAAGAGTAAATTAAACTAAAAGTAAACCCAAAAGGCGTTGAGAGTTGAGATGGCAGAGAAGTAGGGGGACCCTAAGTTTATCTCATCCCTCAAATACAACTCGATAGTTATCGAATCATCCTGAACACCCAGGAAATCAACTGGAGGTCTGAGAAAACAAATACTGCAGGTCTACAAGTAGAAAAACAACCATTCGGAAGGCAGGAGGTGCGGAGACTTAAACCTGGTGTGATACAGCCGAGGACACGGCAGCGGGTAGGAGGCCTGCTTAAGGAGGAGACTGCAAGGTGTGATAAGCAGTGGGGTGCAAAATCAGAACTTTCCGAAGTCCGCTACACTGGGGGACGTGCCTGGCTCAAAGGTGCTCAGGTGGTGAAGCAGAGCGGAATCTCCACTGTGACAGCGTGGTCCGAGGATCCCCTGGGTTACGAGAAGAACAGGTGGTACCTAAATAATGCACCGTTCCCAGGCCCAGGAGCAGGGAAGCCAGCTGAGAACAGCGAGTCTAGATGTCGGGTTTCTGCTCTGTGTTGCCATAAACAGCAAACCGCTGCACAGTCAAGCCACCGCTTTCCTGGATCGGGTCCAGCAAAAGGCAGAAGCGTGGGGAGACCCTCGGTGGAAGGAACAGCACGGTCTGTGCCGTGGGAGTCCCTAAAATTTGGAGTTTTGAAACTCAGCTGTGTGCCTGAGATAAAAACGCTCAGTCACAGGCCCCGTGAACACAGAGTTCTGACAGAAACCGGGGAGACAAGAGTGATTGATTGCTCTTCTGTGAGGACTCACTGGAGAGTGGAGGACATGAATTTTCAGCTCCAGGGTTAGAGAATGAAGCGCCCATATTCATCCCGCCCATCAATGCCCAAAGCCTTCAGAGAGCAAAACAGCGCCACCTAGTGCGGGCTGGAGCCGCTTACACGGAGTCTTGCCTCTGGGCACGGGAGGTCCATTTCCACTAGAGCAAGTCCACCTGAGAATCAGAGCAACAGGTCCCTCCCCCAGAAGCACAAATAACTCACTCCCACCAGGTTTACAGATCATAGAGGACTGAAAAGCTTCAGCTCTAGGGGAAAATAGTATCTAGCATCCTTTGTACTTTTATTCTTCAGTTTTTTATAATTTTTTTCAGTTATTTTCTTATTTCTTTCAATTCTTTTTTTAATTCTTTTTTAATTTTTATTTTATATATACTTCATATATTTTTATTTTTTGTTTCCTTTCATTGTATTTTATTATATATATTTTATATGTATTTATATATCATATATATATATACATATATATATATATATATGATATATATATATATATCTTATTTTGGGATCTAGTTTCTTTTAACAAGCAGAACAAAACACACCCAGGATCTAGGTTTTTTGTCTTGTTGTTGTTGTTGTTGTTGTTGTTATTGTTCTTTTTTCTTTTTCTTTCTTCTTTTCTTTTCTGGACAAAATGACAAGATGGAGAAATTCACCCCAAAAGAAAGAACAGGAGGTAGTACTCACAGCCAGGGATTTAATCAATATGGATATAAGTAAGATATCTGAACGAGAATTTAAAACAACCATTATAAGGATATTAGTTGGGCTTGAAAAAAGCACAGAAGACACTAAAGAATCCTTTACTGTAGAGATAAAAGAACAAAAATCTAGTCAGGCTGAAATTAAAAATGCTAAAACCAAGATGCAGTCCCAAGTGGAGGCCATAAAAATGAGGATGAACAAAGCAGAAGAGTGAATCAATGACATAGAAGATAAAATTATGGAAAAGAAAGAAGCTGAAAAGAAGAGGAAAATAAAACTATTAGATCACAAAGGTAGACTTAGGGAACTCAGTGATTCCATAAAGCAAAATAATATATGTATTATAGGAGTCCCAGAAGAAGAAGGGCAAGAAAAGGGGACAGAAGGTTTATTTGAACAAATTATAGGTGAGAACTTCTCTAATTTGGGGAAGGAAACAGGCATTCAAGTCCAAGAGGCACAGAGAACTCCCCTCAAAATCAACAAAAATAGGTCAACACCACAGTATATTATAGTGAAACTTGCGAATTACAAATATAAAGAAAAACTCCTGAAAGCAGCTCAGGAAAAGAGGTCCTTAACCTATAAGGGTAGACACATAAAGCTAGCAGCAGACCTGTCCACAGAGACCTGGCAGGCCAGAAAGGACTGGCATGATATATTTAGCATGCTAAATGGGAAAATATGCAGGCAAGAATACTTTATCCAGCAAGGCTGTCATTCGGAATAGAAGGAGAGATAAAGAGTTTCCAGGACAAACAAAAACTAAAGGAATTTGTAAACACTAAACCAGCCCTGCAAGAAATATTAAAGGGGACCCTTTGAGTGGAAAGTCCAAATGTAACAAAGACTAGAAAGGAACAGAGATAATCTACAAGAACAATGATTTTACAGGTAATACAATGGCACTAAATTCATAGCTTTCAATAATTACTCTGAATGTAAATGGACTAAGTGCTCCAATTAAAAGACATAGGGCATCAGAATGGATTAAAAAAACAAGACCCATCAATATCTGCTTACAGGAGACTCATTTTAGACCCAAAGACACCTCCAGATTGAAAGTGAGGGGGTGGAGAACCATTTATCATGCTAATGGACATCAAAAGAAAGCTGGAATAACCATCCTTATATCAGACAACTAGATTTTAAACCAAAGACTATAAAAAGAGATGAGGAAGGATATTATATCATAATAAAGCGGTCTATCCAACACGAAGATCTAACATTTGTAAATATTTATGCCCCTAACTTGGGAACAGCCAAATATATAAATCAATTAATAACAAGCTTTAAAAAAACTCATTGATAATAATACAATAACATTAGGGGACTTTAACACCCCACTCACAGTGAACAGATCATCTAAGCAGAAGATCAACAAGGAAATGAGGGTCTTGAATGACACACTGGACCAGATGGACTTCATGGATATATTCAGAGCATTTCATCCTAAAGCAACAGGATAACCAGGTGATGGGTATTAAGGAAAGCACGTTGTGATGAGCAGTGGGTGTTATACACAACTAATGAATTGTTGAACACTACATCAAAAACTTATGATGTACTATATGCTGACTGAACATAATTTTTAAGAAAATATTAGGGCAGAAATCAATGATAAAGAAAACAAGAAAACAGTAGAACAGAGCAACAAAACTAGGAGCTGCTTCTTCGAAGGAATTAACAAGATTGATAAACCCCTAGCCAGACTTATCAAAAAGAAAAGAAAAAGACCCAAATAAATAAAATCATGAATGAAAGAGGAGAGATCACAACCAATACTGAAGAAATACAAACAATTATAAGAGAATATTATGACCAATTATATGCCAACAAATTAGGTAATCTGGAAGAAATGGACAAATTCCTAGAAACATATAAACTATCAAAACTGAAACAGGAAGAAATAGAAAATCTGGACAGACCCATAACCAGCAAAGAAATTGAATCAGTAATCAAAAATCTCCCAAATCACAAGCATCCAAGGCCAGATGGCTTCCCAGAGAAATTCTCCCAAACACTTAAAGAAGAATTAATACCGATTCTTCTGAAACTATTCCAAAAAATAGAAATGGAAGGAAAACTTCCAAACTCATTCTATGAGGCCAACATTACCTTGATCCCAAAACAAGATAAAGACCCCACTAAAAAGGAGAATTACAGACCAATATCCCTGATGAAGATGGATGCAAAAGTTCTCAACAAGATACTAGCTAATTGGATTCAACTGTACATTAAAAGGATTATTTACCATAACAAAATGGAATTTATTCCTGGGCTGCATGGTGGTTCAACATCCACAAATCAATCAACATGATATACCGCATGAATAAAGGAAAGGATAAGAACCATATGATCCTCTCAAAAGATGCAGAAAAAGCATTTGACAAAATTCAGCATCCTTTCTTAATAAACACTCTCCACAATGTAGGGATAGAGGGAACATACCTCAATATCATGAAGGCCATATATGAAAGACCCACAGCTAATATCATCCTCATGGATTAAGGTCAGGAACAGGAGAGGGACACCCATTCTCACCACTGCTGTTCAACATAGTACTGGAAGTCCAAGCCTCAGCAATCAGACAACAAAAAGAAATAAAAGGCATCTAAATCAGCAAAGAAGAAGTCACTCTTCTCAGATAACATGATACTCTATGCAGAAAACCCAGAGGACTCCACCAAAAAATTGCTAGAACTGATACAGGAATTCAGGAAAGTTGCAGGATATAAAATCAATGCATAGAAGTCTGTTGCATTTCTATACATTAATAATGAAGCAGCAGAAAGAGAAATCAAGGAATTGATCCCATTTACAATTGCACCAAAAACCATAAGATACCTAGGAATAGGGGCACCTGGGTGGCACAGCGGTTAAGCGTCTGCCTTCGGCTCAGGGCGTGATCCCGGCGTTATGGGATCAAGCCCCACATCAGGCTCCTCCGCTATGAGCCTGCTTCTTCCTCTCCCACTCCCCCTGCTTGTGTTCCCTCTCTTGCTGGCTGTCTCTATCTCTGTCAAATAAAAAAAAAAAAAGATACCTAGGAATAAACCTAACCAAAAAGGGAAAGATCTGTACTCTGAAAACTATAGAACACTTAAGAAAGAAATTAGGAAGACACAAAGAAATGGAAAAACATTCCATGCTCATGGATCAGAAGAACAAATATTGTTGAAATGTCTATACTGCCCAAACAATCTACACATTCAATTCAATCCCTATCAAAATACCATCAACTTTTTTTCACAGAGATGGAACAAATAATCCTAAAATTTGTATGGAACCAGAAAAGACCCTGAATAGTGAAAGGAATGTTGAAAAAGAAAACCAAAGCTGGTGGCATCACAATCCCAGACTTCAAGCTCTATTACAAAGCTGTAATCATCCAGACAGTATGGTACTGGCACAAAAACAGACACATAGATCAATAGAACAGAAGAGAGAACCCAAAAAATGGACCCTCAACTCTATGGTCAACTAATCTTCAACAAAGCAGGAAAAAAATAACCGATGGAAAAAAGACAGTCTCGTCAACAAATGATGTTGGGAAAAGTGGGCAATCACATGCAGAAGAATGAAACTGGACCATTTTCACACCATACACAAAAATAGACTCAAAATGGATGAAAGACCTAAATGTGAGACAAGAATCCATCAAAATCCTAGAGGAGAACATAGGCAGCAACCTCTTTGACCTCAGCCACAGAACTTCTTGCTAGACACATCACCAAAGGCAAGGGAAACAAAGGCAATAATGAACCATTGGGACTTCATCAAGGTAAAAGCTTTTGCACAGCAAAGGAAGCAATCAATAAAACTAAAAGGCAATCTACAGAATGGGAGAAGATATTTGCAAATGAAAGATTAGATAAAGGGCTTGTATCCAAAATCTATAAAGAACTTATCAAACTCAACACCCAAAAAACAAAAAATCTAATCTAGAAATGGTCAGAAGACATGACCATTGTCTCCAAAGGAGACATACAAATAGCTAACAGACACATGAAAAAATACTCAACATCACTCAGCATCAGAGAAATACAAATCAAAACCACAATGAGATACCACCTCACACCTGTCACAATGCCTAAAATTAACAACTCATGGAAACAACAGATGTTGGTGAGGATGCAGAGAAAGGGGAACCCTCTCACACTGTTGATGTGAATGTGAACTGGTGCAGCCACTCTGGAAAACACTATAGAGGTTCCTCACAAAGTCAAAAATAGACCTACCCTACAACCCAGCAATTGCACTACTAGGCATTTATGCAAAGGATACAAAAATAGTGATTCAAAGGGGCACGTTCACCCCAATGTTTATAGCAGCAATATCCACAATATCCAAAATATGGAAAGAGCTCAGATGTCTATCAGTGGATGAATGGATAAAGAAGATGTGGTATATATGTGTGTGTGTGTGTATATATATATATACACATATATGTATATATGTGCATATATGCATATATATGCTATGGAATATTACGCAGCCATCAAAAAGAATGAAATCTTGCCATTTGCAATGACATGGATGGAAATAGAATGTATTATGCTAAGCAAAATAAGTCAGTCAGAGAAAGACAAATACCATATGATTTCGCTTATATGTGGTATTTAAGAAATAAAAGACGAACATAGGAGAAGGGAAGGAAAAATAAAATAAGATTAAAACAGACAGGGAAGCAAACCATAAGAGACTCTTAACTACAGGAAACAAACTAAAGGTTGCTGGAAAGGAGGTGGGTAGGGGGATGGGGTAATCATGTGATGGGCATTAAGGAAGGCACTTGATGCAATAAGCACTGGGTGTTCTATGCAACTGAGGAATCACTGAATTCTACCCCTGAAACTAATAATACATTATATGTTAACTAAATTAAAGTCAAATTTAAAAATTTTTTTAAATAAATTTAATTTAATTAAATAATAAAAAATAAAAGTAAGCACAAGAAAGGAAATAATTAAAATCATAATAGAAATCAATGAAATATAAAAATAAAGTTTTAGAGATGATTGATAAAATGGATAAACTTAGGGGCACCTGGGAGTTTCAATTGGTTAAGTGTCTGCCTTCAGCTCAGGTCATGATCTCAGGGTCCTGGGATCGAGCCCCACATTGGGCTCCCTACTCAGCAGGGAGTCTGCTTCTCCCCCTCCCTCTGCCCCTCCCCCTGCTTATGCTTGTTCGCTCTCTCTCTCTCAAATAAATAAATAAAATCTTTTAAAAAAATGGATAAACTTCTAGCCAGAATGATCAGAAACAATGAGAAAAAACACAAGGTATCAAAATTAGGAAGGAGAGAGGTGACATCAGTACAGACTATAGATATAAAAAGGATAATAAGAGAAAACTATTAATAATTTTATGCCAATAAATTCAACAATTTAGGACTCGATGTGGGGTTGCAATGATTCAAATTCACTCTCACTTACTTTCTGTAACCTCCAGGGGCCGCATCCAGGGTGACCAACTATCCTGGTTTGCCTGGACTGAGGGGTCTCCTAGGAGGTGGGACTTTCAACTTTAAAACTGGAACAGTTGGTCTCCCTAGGTGGCATCCCTCTTGTAATTCCACCCTTCCCTCTTCCCAGAAGCCACAGCCACCCACAGAGGCATATCACCTACCAGACTTGACCCTGCTCTTGTGCTGTCTGGGTCGTCTAAGTGGACAAGGGTCTTTGCTTGACCTCCTCTCCATACTGGCCCTGCAGGTCAGAGGCAGGGGCTTGCAGGGGCTTTCTGTTTCTCTGACATCATGCCTCAAAGGCCCCTGATTAATTGTCCCTTGCTTGGGGCCCCAGTGCTCTGCAGAGGTTGCTGGGTTCTTGGAAACAGCTCCTTGGGAGGCATTAAAGAAGTGACTCCCAGCTGCCAGAGCTGGAAGTGGCTTTGAAGGTATTATTGCTCTTGTCCTGGCCCACCTCCAACCCCTCCCTTACTAACCATTGAGCCTGGGGGTTCACTTATGTTCTTTCAAAACTTTTCAGTGTTTCTGCCTCTCCCTGCCATATTTGAGGTCACTGAGGCACTCTTGGAAAGTCAGACTTTATAGCCATCCCTGAGCATATGCCACCCTCACTCAAGGACCCTCACGGCTCCCTGTTGTCTAAAATAGGGTTTCATGATTCCAAAGTTCAAGTCTTCTCCGATCCAGGTCCATACTTCATGCAATGCTGTGTGCCCTGTAGGTTCCTGACTCTGACCTTTGTCTGCTCTATTTTCGTTTCTCAGAATTCCATCTATCCAGCTCCTCGTGTACAAATCCAGCACTTCTCTTTGGGCTCACCTCAAATTCCACCTCCTCCAGGAAACCTTCTCAGATGCCCACAGCTGGAAGTGTGGTTTTTTTTCTCTGAATCAACTTGGTCTCTGGCTCTTCGCACTTTCTGCTGTGTGTGGGAGTTATTCACACACAGAAGTTCTCTTGACAGCAGGCTCCCAATCACCCAACCCTCGCCTAGGCCTAACCCAACCATGACCTGGTCCCATAATTTACCCCAAAAAACTCTATGCTTCAGCCATTGTAAATGGCTTGTCAGACCCCTGCCCCGGCCCAGAGCTGTGCTTGCTCACTTAAGATTCTAGGCTTTTGCCTATGCTCTTCCTCACCTGCCATGCCCTTCCTCCTGACCTGCTTGATAACTCAACCATCATTTTACAATCTCAGGTTTCCTTCCCAAAATCCCCAGGCTCCCACTGCCAGGGAGCACTTACTTCCCTGTACTCTCCCATGTCTGCATCTATGTTCCTCAGGATACTGGTGTCACCTCACATACGCCTCATCTTTATCTCCCTGATGCCCAACAGAGGACTTGGCCTCCCAGGAAGCCCCAGCATTTATTGAATGAATGATAGTGTGAAGTCATAGTTGCCTGGGAAGCAGGAAGCTCACCCCCTCCAAAGCTGTTCCAATTTACTTCATCCTGAACTAACAGCTGATTAAATTTGCTCTCTGACCTTGGAAAGTCATGTTCTCTCTCTCTATCTTCAGTCCATTCATCTGTAAAAAGAGGGGAATAGGATCTGGCAGAGAAGGAAGGCCCTGCCAAGTTCCCCCTTTTCCTATCCTGGTTCGATGACACTGAGTGTTTAACCTAAAATTTTCAACATTTGATGTCTTGTCTCCTCGAGTGGCCCATGAGGACATCCTTCACCCTCCAGCTCAAGCCCAGCACCAGGTGGGGTATCCCCAGGGCCCCAATGACCAGCAGCTGAATAAATATTAGACCACTCAGGGGTCCAGAATCTAGCCTCCTGCAAATGGGGTGAGAAGCTGTGAAACACACATGCCAGAGATAGCCATCGTTCCCCCAGGTACCACCTGGATGTGTCCAAGTTATTCTTTCTAACCCTCTTGGCTCACTCATAAGCTCCCAGCCCAAGATGTTCTTTACTGAGGCACCTGGGTGGCCAGTCAGCTGAGCGCCCGACTCTTGACTTCAGCTCAGATGGTGATCTCAGGGTTGTGAGATCAAGCCCCGTGTCGGACTCTGCGCTCACCATGGAGTCTGCTTCTCCCTCTCCCTCTGCTCCTTCCCCCTGTGCTTGCTCTCTCTCCCTCTCCAATAAATAAATAAATGAATAAATAAATAAATAAATAAATAAATAAATAAATAAATAAATAAATAAAATCTTTTTAAAAAAAGATGTTGTTTACCGCCCCTGAGTAATAGGGCCATTGCCTTTCTGAGAGAAGGCCATCAGCTCCCATAGTGAAAAGATGGGCACCGGGGGGTTCTCTCAGCCCTGAGGGAAATTCTGATTGGAAAGATGGCCCAGGTGTCCTACTGTGGTAGGAAAGGTCCTGGTGAAGAGATACCTTCTGTTGTAGGGGGAGGGGGAGACAACTTAGTGTGTGCTTTAGCGGCCTCCCAAGCTGAGACAAACCCCAGCTCTACCCTTACTGGCTGCAGCATCTTGAACATGGACCTTAATTTCTCAGGCTTCATCTGTCAAAGTGGAGGGAAAAGCCTGCCAATTTCCAAGAGCTCTTGTGAGGGTTAATAATAAACAATTTTAAGATCTGACATATAGGTTATTTTTCATTTTACTTCACTTTTTATCCCTTCAATCGTATTGCCTGATTTTTCTCCCACTTCCATTCCCTCTCCTTAGCTTGTTAAGCCGCATGAGGCTGATGTTAATGACACAGAAACCAATCCCTTCCCACTGTCTCTTGCACATGGTAGACATGTCGTGACACTGGATGAATGAATAACTATCCAGTCACACCTGGGAGGGAGGACGAACTTGCCCCTCATCCTCCTCCAGGTATCATCCCATGGTTTTCAATAGACCTAGAGGCCCTACTGTGTGCTGTTAATTTTAGTAAATTAATTTCACCCCAAAAAACCCTGTCCAGTAAGCGTGGTGTGGCCCCATCTGAGGAACCAGACACTGAGAGGACCCAGCCCGAAACCCTTCAGTGACAGGGTTCTCATTCAAATCCAAGTCTTTCAAATCCACACTGTGAATCACTGCCCGCAGCACTTCACAGAGGATTTATCATCTTTCCATCTCAGAATTTACGCACGTGCATTAATGTAAACTCAGAAAAGACAGAATAGAAAGCATAAATGTTTAACAGCCAAAAAGACATCCTGAATTTAATACTCTGAAATATTTTTCCAGGTCTCTTTTTCTGCATGTAGATTTCATGGGTTTGAGGTGTGTGTGTGTGTGTGTGTGTGTGTGTGTGTGTGTAGAGCCATAATCACCCAGTATAAGCAGATGTCTATCCCCACTTACTCTGTTGAAAGCATTTTCTCGTTCTTACGTACTGTCTATACCCATCATTGTAATAGTTCCATCAAATGGACATATTATAATTTACTTATTATCTTGCTATTGTTGAGATCTTGAGAGGCTTATTTGTTTGTACATTCAGGAGGTAAATAATACCCTGCTGAACATCTTTGTGCACAGAGCTTTAAGATTATTTTCTTAGCTAATCTTAATTCTTTCTTTAGGCTAGTTTTCTAGAAGGATGAAGTTGCTCATCAAGGGAAATGAGCATTTGTAAGGCTCTTGAAAGATTTAGTGCCAAGTGTATTTTCCCAAAGATTTTCATGTAAAAAAAATGATAAAAGAGAAAAGGGGGAGTAGAAGACCAAAGGAAGATGGATGGTCCCTGGACAGCTGACAGCCATCGACAAGAGCCAACCGGGCCTGCTAGCAATCAAGCTTTATCATGGACTGGGTCATGTCTAAGAGAAGCAATAGCAAGAAGCGAAAAGATGTGTTCCTACTTCCCAGGAAGGAAAAAGAAGCAGATATAAATACTGCATGTGGATTAGTGAAATAAAGGTATTTTCAATCACTCCAAAAGCACAAGAGGTGTGCTTGCTTAAAAAATAGCACAAGGAAATCTCCTTTTACCCTACAGATCTCCCCACCTTTTCCAGTGGGCCACGCCTCTGTGCTTTGAGAAGGAAGGGCTGGCCTTAGGTCTGTCACTGAACAGCTCAGCGTCTGCTGGCCCCTCTGTGCCCTGGTTTACAGCCCTGCCTTCCCTACTTCCCAGGGGTTATATGAGGACACATCAGCTCGTGTATTTGAAGATGCTTTTCTAAGATTTCTATCACTTATATGACTTGCGGGTCAAAAATTAATTTCCTATTCATTATCATTCATGAGATAAGGACCTTCGTGGCTGTATAGAAGGCATCCCAGCCTAGTTTCACGATATGTTTTCAGTATGTCAGCACACTTTATGTAGTTCCTATGAAATAGGCTTATAGCGATTTCTAAAAGTGACATATGCTCAACTTGTACTGGACAACCCGGGTTGTGTGAACCAGGGCACAACGTCTGCATTCAGACTCTGAGCAGATACAGCCTCTGCCCTGTGCCCCCCAACTCCAGCACCAGATAAAATGGCGCTGGCTCGGGTGCACCCTAAAGCTGAGCTGACTTAACCACTGAGGACCTCAGAACCCTTCCAGAACCGCCCCCCCCCACCCTGAGTCAGCCCTGGAAGCAAGACCACAGATTGGGGTCATTCCATTCAGTTCAATGAGCACCCCTGGGCGCCCCTGCTTGAAAGTGATCTTCCTTCTACTCTCCAGAGGGTTATTCCAGAGGGTTTGGCAGTCAGTGAGGCCAGCCCTGCCAAGAGCACACATCAGTCAGCATTTTAAGCTCTCACACCTCTTCCGCTTTGACTTCCATCTATCACCTGCCTGGGCATGTAGGGAAACAACAGGTGTAGAGAGCTGGGAAGACACCTCGGGTCATGTCATTCTTCCCTTTGATTTACAGTTGGGGTATCAGGGTCCAGAGAAGAGGTGTCACGCTGCCCCCATCACCCCAATATTGAGCATGAAGTTTTCCTAAGCTAGTCATTCTCCAACTAGAGTGTGTCAGAAGCAGATGTTAAATGCATATTCCTAGGCCCAACCCCTCCTATGTTAGACTCTCTGAAGGTGGAGCCCAGGAATCTGCCTTTCTAGCAAGAGAGGCACCCTGAAGTTGGAAAACTCCAGAATGAAAATTAGAACCGGAAGATCCTTTTGCTGCTCAACGCCCAGAGCCCCAAGTTATGCCGCTGATGGCCGTAACTTAGCTCCTCCCTGGTACGGCTTCACTCCCTCCCTACCTCCTTAAGCACACACAAAAGCACTCACGTTCACCTCGCTGGCCTAGCGATGGCTGGGGAGGTAAGTGAACAGGCAAGTTTAAAATCCAGGGACACCCATGCATAATGTGGCCTGGGCCTCCCGACAGATGGTCAGCAGCTTTGGGAGGAGCTCTCTGGCTTCAGAAGTAAATCCTGGGCAGCTGCGAAGGGCTGAAAATAGACCCAGCTCCTTCTGACAAAGCAGCTCACCTGCTTGAAGATGTCAGCTCAATGGGGTATTTCATTCCCACATAATTTAATAGCCTGTCCTGCCCATTAATTTCTTCCTGAGGCCAATCCCTGATGGGAACTACATTGATTCCTGATGAGTCATTCATTGGCCAGTAAACTTTGTAGAGCAGCCCAGACCACCCAGCCCTGAACATCTGGCACATGACAGTGGGGACGTGAGGCTCTCACATGGGGCCGTTGGGAACTTACAAGGAGTCCACAGATAGCCCCAAAAGTGGCTCCAGGGCTGGGAAATTAGACCTATGAACACTGTTAATATGCTTACTCCCCAGAGAAGGCTGCAGCCTGTCTGGGGGACTGAGAAGGGGTTAGACACCCCTCCCCAAACGGTCAGGAATGGTGACCAAAAGCATTAAGCGTGTCCATGTTTTACTTAAGATCTTTGTATTCCCACTCCCTTCCAAGTTCTACTGCTAACTTCTGCCTAGAGTTTCCAACACAGAGAAGACCTGTCTCTCTCTCCCTCCCCCCACACCCTCTCTCTCTCCCTCATGCACACACGCGGTATGTGCCCATAGGGTCTGTGGCTCACAGCAAAGGCTCTGTGGGGTGGGCTAGTTAGAGCTTTGAGTGAGGAATCCAGGAATAATCCAGAGAACTGAAGTCTAGCCCCACCTCTGCAGCCCACTGGTATGACCACAGGCAAATCACTGGGACTTTCTGGACCTCAGTTTTTCCATCTGTCAAACAGGTTGGACTAGATTAGTGGTTCCTAACCCAGCTGCAGGATTAAAACCCTCTAAGGAGCATTGGGGCCCACGTCAGAGCAAATGAATCCTGCTCTCTGAGGTGAGCCCGGGGCACCTGTGGTTTATACAAGTACCCTAGGGGAATTCTGACTCAGAGTGTGGGTTGAGAACCCCCCCCTGGGTGATCCAGGTCTGCTATTCAGTTAAGCCCACCATTTATCAAGGAAGAGACGAGGCCGAGAGAAGACGGAGTAGCTGCCTTTCTTCTGATTCCCAGGAAGAGAGGCCAAGGGCGGAGAGGCTCAAACTGCCATCTGGGACTCAATTTAATTTAGGAATTTCCTGAATAGAAAGAAAGGGATGTTCTGAATATAAAATCAGACAAAGAAAGCCCTGGGCTTGAGGTTTCTTAGCAGAAATATGCTGCCAAGGGACAGGAAGGGATTCCTCCTCACGGGGTGCAGCCTGGAGTCCAGGATGAGCTGGGGGCCTCAGTGGACCCCCAGCTGTCCACTGATCACAGGGAGACCTCCCTCCTTTGCCCTGGGCCTGATGACGCTCTCCGAGCACCTCCTCAGGCCTCACAGGCAAGTCCTTTTACAGCCCCGGACACGTCCCGTTCTCTGCTTCTCTCCTCATATGCTCCTTTGTAAAATAGGGAGGGTGGGAGTTAAGTCAAATACCTTTCCCCTTCAACTCTATGTTGGCACACTAACACCTCTGAAATTAAGGGGGTCTTACAGTCAATGGCTTCTTACCGTTAACCGGCAGGATACTTTTTTTCCAAAGTGGTATGCAAAATACTGATGCATCTAACAATGGTTAGCATCTGGTGATGGTTAGCAGGCAATGGGGAAATATGGCAATATCTCTGGTCCCTTCCAACTCAAACATTCTAAACATTCCAAGATCCCATGACTCTGTGGCCTTGGGTCCAGACCATACTTACCGTCAAAGAATATATTCATCAAGCCCTATGGAGAAGCACCGGTTCCTGCTAGTTCTTTGTCATTCAGTGTTATCCACGGACCAGCAGCATGAATGCATCCAAAACACGAGCTAGTCAGAAATGCAGGGTCTCAGGCCCCACCTCAGACCTGCTGAATCAGAACCTGCGTTTTAACAAGAGCCCTTAGTAGTTCTAGGCACATTCAAGTTTATAGACTGCTATGATAGCTCCCACTCCCCCTCCACCAAACACACACACACACACACACACACACACACACACACACACACACCTGTTCACCAGGAACACTCAGCCAGAGCCTCACTCTAAATAACCTGCATGGGGCTGCAGTTCAATCCACACTTGCCATGCCCTTACATACAAAGCAGTTTGTTTGAAGCCTGAGAGAGGAAGGAAGACCAAGAGGATATAGGGACATACTGCTCCTTTAACAGCCAGAGGTGGAGCAGGTGGATAATGGTACCTTCTTAAATGGCACAGTTGGGGTGGGGCCTAGACAAGCACCTCCAGCACCCCTTCACTCCCTCTTCCTGACTGTGTGACACCTGTTCTGCCCCTCTCCTTCCTGGGCCTCACCCTGAGAACCCTCCTTAATCCTTATACAGAGAACCCATCATTTAAATCCCTGATACCCAGTCCAGTCCTGGCTGCTCGTCTCTGTCCCTGGACCTCAACTTTACAACTGCATTTCCCATCTTTCTTGTGTCCTTCTTATGTCCAGCCTGGCAGGAATTCCCAGGGCCCACCATCTGTGTATTTTCTAAACATCTACACACCTTGGGAAGCCACAGATGCTTAACACGTGGCCCCACCCCTGGGGAGCTCACATCTGGTGAGGCCAACCAACACGTGAACCACTCTTTGTAATGCCTCGTGGTAAGTGCTAGGAGAGGCAAAGCATGGGGTGCTATAGGAGTCCAGAGGAGGAATTCTCACTCAAACTTCAAGGTCAAGGAAGGCTATCTGGAGGAGTTGTTATCTAAACTGGTATTGAGGGATTGGTAAATATTAGCTGGGTGAAAAGTGGGAGGAAAAGCATTCCAGGCATCATGAACAGTCTAAGAAAATGCAAAGAGGCAAGAACCAGCTTGTGAGCAATTTGCATTGCAGAGCATCAAGTCTGGATCAGGAAACGGAGAGAGAAGAGGTTGGGAGCAGGCAGGGCTGGATCAAGCAGGGCCGGGCAGGCCAGGTTAAGCATTTGGCTTTAACCTTAGGAGTTGGCTCTCACCTGATTCTGCCATGTTGCCATGCAACAAAAACTTAATGAGAGCCTTCAGGGTGTCCTGCAACAGGTGAAGTTGGGGTCATAAAGAATCACCAGGCAGACTCTGTTCGCAAACTCCTGAGGCCTTTGGGACAGACAGAAAGACATCATATCATAGAAAGATAAATGGTGGCACAGGGAAAGCATCCAGTGCTCAGATGGGAAGGTCTACTGGAGTCAAGAAGAGGGAGAGTGGGCTGATGAGCTAGGACAGCTTCCTGGAGGAGGCAAGACTTGAGATGCAAATGAGCAAACTCAGCCATAATATACGGTTGTGAAGTAGACAAGGGATCGGGAAATTCTGAGAAGACCAGCTGACCTCAGAGATCCTGGGGAAACCAGAAGTGACTCTTGGGGAATGAATAAATTTCAGATAAATTTCAGACTGTATGCCTCTCAATAACTTAAAATGTAGTTTTTAAAGAGTAGGGATTTTTGTTCATCTGTTTTTATTTCTTGGTGACATCCTGGGGCAGCTAAGCAAAATGTGGCAACTGAGCCAATTAATGGGTAAGGAGGGGGGGGCTGGGATCTGAATAAGTCAGGTGGCCGGAACTCAGTGGGGGATGCCCAAGGAATCCCTTTGTGGGCAGCCATCAGGGGTCAAATGCCACGTGCCCAAGGGCAGGCATTTGGTGGAGAGGGGCTGCCAGGCTCAGAAACATCCACTGAATTCTCACTGTTTTGAGCTGTTGAACCCATGAAGGTAACTGCATTAGACACAGTTGACTCTTCTGCACTGAATTCCTAGATTGCTGGGAGGAAGACAGCCACCCAACACCACCCTGGGAAATGCAGAAAGGAGAGCCCTGACTCATGGGCCAGCATGGGTTCGGTGAAGAGGGGAGCTTGGCCAAGGCCACGTGCCCAAAGACAGTGGAGCTCCCTGAGCCTGCTAATGGTGTGGCATGAGGTGTGCGGAGAATTTTTCTGCCCACCCCGCACACACCCTGAACTCCTTGCAGCTCCCCATGCCAGGGCATCCCTGATCGTGGCCATTTCTCATCAGGGTCAATAAAAGAGGACATCCTACCCCACTGTTTGTATCTGAGTGATAGTTTATGAGCCAAATGCTTGAAGTCTAAATAACTAAGCCGTGTTTACTTGACAAATGAAACTCTGGAACACCCGAGATGCCATAGTTGCTAAACCTGCACCATAAGCTTTTCTGTGATGATAAATTCTCTCTGGCGTCAGGCAAAGCTGAGAGCCACAGGCACCCCTGAGGACCGTCTTCTGAAAAATAGTGGCTTGCACAAACACAGCTCGGGAAAAACTCTGAGTATTGATTTCCCTCACGTGACTGCGCTGTGTCAGCGGTAAAATTACAGAATCCTGGAATGTTGAAGCTGGGAGAGCCCTAAGAGACCATCAAGGGCTAGCCTGTGCCAAGCTGCCTCCCAGATTAACTTTTGGAGAAACCGAGGCCCAGGGAGGAAAAGTTGCCTTGGTAACTGTCTTGGGTTACAACAGAGCCAAGAGTACAGTCAGTGGAGCCCAACTGTGTGCCAGCCTTGGGGAAGAGAAATCTGTCACCTCCTCCGAAAAGCTTGAAGGCTAGTAGGAGGCAGGCATGTCAGCCAATAACTACAGTAAAGTGTTACAGGTGCTGGGATAAAACCCAAGGCTGGACACCGGGGTCCGAAGGCAGAAGGAATGGATGGAGAAGGCTTCCTGGCAGAGAGGCACAAACTGAGCCTTAAAAGCCAATGAGGTAGTTGCAGGCTGAAGAGCATGAAGAACCATCCAGGCCAGGAGACAGAAGAACAAATGTGGGGAGGCCATGGGACCCGATGGTTTGGAACAAGACGAGAAGAGAGGCAGGGCGTTGGATCACACAGGGACTTCCGAAGAAAAGAAGCTTGGATTTCATGGGAGAAGATGGTGACATGGTCGAGTTCACGTTTTAGGAAGATCAGGTGGGGTCAAGAGGGTGTACAGGAGGCAGCAGGGCCAGTTAGGAAACTGTTGCAATGGTGCAAGAGGGGGCTGGTGACAGTCTCAACTTGTCGAGAAGAGGGGGTTCTTACATGGGCTTGGAGAGATGGAGTCAGACTTGCTCACCCATCCAGTGGAGACTAAAGGAGAGGGGAGAGGTCAAAGTCCTTTTATAAAAAGACGATGTCCTTCGCTCCAACTTCCAACAGGAACAAATCATAAAATTAAGAATCCATATTTCCAATGATCTTTGAGTTATAAGTTGAATGTCCACACAATAGCCATCAGAAGTGGGTTACAGTATATTATCTGGTTAGTAGAAGCCACCCTTCTAACTCAGGATAAACTACCAGCTGGGATTTCCTTACGTTTGAGGATTTGAGTTCTGCTAAATCAAGGATTGCCTGCCAAAGGCAGAAGAGGCCAACTGCTATAAAATCTACCCTTAAATCTGAGTGGCTTGACACAATCAAGTTTATTCCTTGCCCATACTACAGTCCAGTGCAATTGGCAGTGCAGTTCTGCTCCACGCAGTTACGAGGCATCCAGATTACTCCCCTCTTGTGGCCCCATCCTCCTCTAGGGCATCCACTCTCGACCGCCTCAGCCAAGGAGTCCCACGTCACTTCTACCCACATCTCATAGGTGAGAACTAGTCACACGCCCCACATAGGGGCAAAGAGGGCTGGGAAAGGCAACCCACCGGAAGAAGATGAGAACACCACTTCCGGAGCCCCCATGGTCTCTGCCACGCTGCCCGAGCTTCTCTGTGCAGTGGATTCACAGTTTAGCGCATGACATTTTCTAAATAAAGATGCTCTGGATACTCACTGGAGCCCATTGGACAGGTTTTGTCCAGCCATCCCTGGTCCAGAGACCCCAAACAAGCAGGGACACCTCACATCCTGGAGGTCAGCGAGCACAGTTCATGTCCTGCATCCCATGCCCTGGCCCCCCCATCCTGAGGAGAGGGCCCAGCCGTCCACCTGCCAGCCTCCCCAGTGCGAGGAGCTCTCTGTTCACCACGTGCTCCTCCTTACAGATAGCTCTTCCCTTCCGCACCCACAGGAGACAAGGCTCTAAGGCAGTTGTCAAGAATTACCGCAGCCCAGAGAAAGGACCGAGAGAACGAGAGTGATTCATCAAGAAGACGTATAAGCCGATTGGGCAACTCGTGATCAGAGCTGCTTAGCTACCCAAAGGGATAGCAGGATAAATTACAGCCGGAAGTATTAACAATTACAGCCTTGGCATCTTACACTGGGAAGTTATTCCAATCACCTGTCACTGGGCTTTTAAAGTTTAGGGGGAAACGTTTGGGGGTGCCTGACTCTGCATTTATATCTTGCTTTGAACAACTGAAGGATGGGTTCCCAGGAAAGATGGTGAGGGAGATATTTATAAATGAAATCTTCTCCTTGGGTTACTCTTTCAGACCCATTTTTTCCCCCAATCTTATTTGATTTCTAGCAGGTAATGGCTCCTAGCGCTGCCTTTCCATAGCACGAGCTGTGCTCTTTCTCTCTCCCCGCTAATGTTGCTGTCAAGTAGCTAATGATTCAAAAATGGGTGTGGCGACATGCACATGTAACTGACATTTAAAGGACCCGGCCAAGCCCTTTGTGAAAATCAGGGATCCTTGAATAATTAAAATAACCCCTGCTGTGACTCAAGTTTGGGTACCTCTTGCAGACTGGATTTTCTTAAGACACTGGACTGTTATGCCAGTGACAAAAGACAGAATCTCTGCTATATTAAGCACCTGCTATGTGTCATATAACCAATGTGTTGGATTCTGTTCATATGTTATCTCATAAAAACTCTCCAAGACAGAGAACAATATTCCTATTTTGCAGAGGTAACCAATACTCAAAGAGGTTCAATAACTCACCCAAGGTCACTAAGCCAGCAGGTAGTAAAGCTGAATTTCAAGCTTAGAATTTCTGACGGCAAACCCATAATTCTTTCCACTCTCAAAACGATCCCCAAGTAGGGTGCCTGTCTGTGGGCTTCTCTGGAAGACCCCCGAGACAAGTCAGCTTACTAGTGTGTTTAAAGAGGCTCCCAGGAAAGGACAAAACTTGAATCCACAGGGCTGTGGACAGTGTGATGGTTGACTCCAAGAATGGGATCAGCCTGCCCCTCACAGGTGGCTGGGCAGTAACCCAGAATGAGGGCTGGACAGAGCAAGGGAAGAGGAGACAGCTGGGTTAGTGTGGGGCATGACCAGGAGTCAAAAGCCTTGGGTTCTTGTCCGAACCCTGCCTTCAACCTGTTAAACGATCTCAGGCGAATCATTTTACTTCTGTGAATCTCAGTCTTTTCATCTGTAAAATGGGGATAATATGGCGGTCCACACTGAGAGAGAAAAGGAAGACCTACAGTGGAGCATACTGAGACAGGCAGGAATCTCCTAGCAGGTCTCTGAAAATGAATGGCCTCTTTCCAGGGGCGGCAGCCATCACTGGGATTAGACCGGGAGGGCTACCTTGGAGGGGGATCTGTAGGACGATGGTACAGGACTTCTGCATCAGACTGTCCAAGTCCGAATCCTGACTCCACCACTTAGCAGCAGCGAGGGCTTGAGCAAGTTTCTGCATGTTTCTGCCTCAGTTTCTTCCTCTGTGTACCAGGGATAACAGTAGTCCCTCCCTCATCCTTAATCTGTGCAAAGCACCTGACCAGAGGGAGTCAGTCCAGGCTTCCCCCTGCCTCCCCTTCCCACCTTCTTTCTTGATGGGATGATGCCATCTCCACACCACCAAACAGGATGGCTGAGGCCCTATGGGACAATCTGCAGGAGCCCCACAAAGAGCTCGAATGGAAATTATTTGTTTCTCTTTCAAAGGTAAGCACCCGGGACTTCCTCGTGGGCTGACAGTTTGCATCTGCTCGTCTGTGATGTTCCCCTTGCAGGAGAAGTTTCACTTCAAAGCCTGCTTTATCAGAGCAGTAGGGAAAACATCTAAGCATTTTGTAGTTAGGTCAATATTGCTTATGATTTCTTCCAACGCTCATCTGAGTTGGCGAAGAGGGAAGCAGGGTAGGCAGCGTTACATTTTGAGCACCAACCCTATGACAGACCCTATGTACATATTAACGTGGCATTAATGAAGGCATTGACACCTGTAGAGAAGTGTCACGTGCCCATGGTCATCCAGAGCCAGGATCGGACACTAGGTCTGATTGACCCCAATCCAGACTACGGTCTCTTGGAAAGGCAGGAGAAGGGAGGCTTTCAACCCATGTGGCCAACCAAAGGCTGCCCTGTGTGACTTCAAGGCTCCAGCACAGACGGGCACTCTGCTGGGGGGGAGTGGGGACCAAGGAGTAGCCACTCAGTTCAGCTCTGTAATCTGGGCCGTTTTCCCAGCAGCCACATTCAGGATAAAGAGAACCTCAGCAGGGAGCTTCGTGGGTCATTTACATGTTCTTGGCACAGTCCCAGCCTGGGCTTCAGGCTTTCGGTCGAGGTGTTCCTCTCGCTAGATGAGCAGGGTTGCCCACCATCATTTTCTTCCCTAGCCTTCCCATGAGGTTCGAGCAGTCATGCTCCATCCTGGGGACCACAGCAGGGAAGCAGTGAGCAGGACTCCTTGCGATGGGGGGGGGGGGGGCTTGAGGGTTGGCCAGAGAGCTCAGGATTGAGGAATCCCCACCCTTCCCCACCCCACCTATGCCAAATCTCCACAAAGGGGAGGGTTCCCCCCGGCATAGTCCCAGGCTGGAGCTCCTGTTATAAGCCAAATGTTGTCATAGGTGCCTCAGTCTACATGCCGCCTCATTTAATACTTCCTCCAACCCTAGGAAGTAGAGACAATTATTCCCATTGTGCAGATGAGGAAACCCGGAGACTCGGGAACTATCCCTGGGAGCCGTGCAAGACAACCAGCTCAGCCGTACGAAATTGAAATCATTTAATGGAAAAGATTTAGTTTACGATTGTAAATTACTCTGACCTGTGTAAGAAACACGGCCCAGCGTGTCAACGATGGCGGCATTTGTAGGGGTGGCGGCGAGGAAGCCACAGTTTGAAGGACTAATAGGTAGTGATCGATGGGCTTTGGCCGTGATAGCGAGCCCCCCATGAATATTAATTATTTGGGGAATTATGGAACACAGCGTGGCGTTATAAACAGCCCAGATACAAAGCAGTTACCCTTCTTTGGCAAATTACATAAGATCCAATTAAATGTGGCTCCAGCCGTGCTGAGCTGCAAAGATCTGACCTGAGAACTCGGCCTCACGTCTGAGAGCCAAGTGCCTCAAGAGCGTAAACTTTCGCTTGCAAGTCTCACCCTTCCAGAACCCACACATGTTTTATGGCTATAAACGTCCAGCACCCCCACCAAAAAGCTACAGGAAGGAGGTGACAAAAGATGAATTTTATGTGCTTGGTGCGCACAGAGCCTCCCTGCAGGGCCACCTCAGGCCCGGGGGGATGCAGCGGAGCCTAAATCAGGCCGTGTCACAAGCCCAAGGAGACCATCCATCCCCGCGTCTGAACATGAGCTCCAGGATTGGTTCTGCTCTGGGGTCCCTGCAGCAGCGGCAGAGTCCCAAGGGGAGAAGGCGGTTGTGGCCCATTATGACACCCTTGCTGGGCCTTCGGAGGCCTCCTGGGAGGGTGTAGGCCTGGAGTGGTTTTGCGCGCCACTCAGGGAAGCACCCAACCCCCACCTAGAGAATTGTGGATTAATGAAGCGACACGCAGTCACTGCTGTGGGGCCACATCTGGGAAGTGTGGTGGACTGAAAACCCTCGTACTTGGCTCAGAACCTGTTCTAGGGCCTGTGGAGGGCTTATAGGTGGGGGTGGGGGTGGGAAACTGGCCCTGGGTTGGGGGGGTATGGGGAGGACCACAGGAGCGCAGTGGAAGCCAGAACCGGGTAGGCTTGCCTTGTAGTTAGCCCACCCTACACCCAGCACCGACTCGGGCTCCCAGCCTGGGCAGAAGCCACCCTGAGATGATGGGCCGCTCCCCCCAACCCTGCCCCCACCCAGATATGTGAAGAGTGGATTTTGAAAGGAGCTAGGAGCCAACACTGTCACGAATGCGTTGAGGTGTGTTCCACTTTAAGAAAGCCTGTTAAGTGAACATTGCAACCTGGACCCAACTTCTGTTTCAAATATACCCATTGAGAAAAGCAAGGTCATAAAAGGCCCCCATTCCAAAAGAGATGGCGAACAGAGGCCAATCTGTAAAGGGAAGGTATCTGAGGGGAAACAGTGGGGTGACGGGGATTGAAGCTAGATGGTTAGCCAAGGAGCGAGTGAAGCCCCAGGTGGGACGGCAGTAGAGGGAAACAGACTGCTCAGGGCTGCCTGTGCACTCTCTGGAGGCGACATTCACACTTCAGTCCCTGTGAGTGGAACCTCCTGCTGTTGTGCAGTGCACGCCCTGCACAGCTGTCCACAGCCATTCTGATAGTCCAATTCAGCATAGAGAGAGGTCAGTCTCCTGGCCTCTTCCCAACTCTTCAGTTGATGATACTGGAGGGTGGAAGTTGGACTGGGGTTTTCTTAAATGGAAATGCAACCAGGAAAAAAAAAAAAAAAGAAGATGAGGAGGAGAAAGATGAAGGGAAGAAAATACAGGGCAGAGATGCGGTCTGGAACCCAAATGGCCACTTTCCTGCTTACAGAGCTGAAAGTGTGGGTCAGAGAAAGGGCTGGGGGAGTCAGTACACCCCAGTTCTATACCCTAGGACCCCAGCAGCACTGACAATCCAGGGGGATAACCTGCCTGGACCCTGGACAGGGAAAGACAAAGGGACACATAAAGCGATAGCCCGGTCCAGGGTTGGAGGGAGTGAAGAAATCCTGAAGGGGGAAGGGCCCAAACTACAGTGGCCTGTAAGGGGCCGAGCCAGGCCTGTGTGCCTCCAAGCTCACTCCTCTGGGTGAGGCCGCCTCCCTGCCTGCTTCCCAGCGACACTTTCCTTCTGCCTGTTTCCACCAACAAATCATGCAGCAAGGCGAATTGCCGAGAGCGCACTGCCGGTGCCGACTGCACTTGCCCAGGAGATCGTGTCCAGATGAAGATGTGATTATAATGGTGCGTTGGCATGCACGGACACACTAAAAACACTCTCCTGCCGAGGCAGCTCTTACATCAGCAGTGGAGGAGAGGGCGGGGGTTAGCAGGGGTTGCTTCCCACTAGTGACGCATACTTGCTGTGTGCACAGGACTCACAGCAACGATCATGGAGAATTTTCAATCACCCGGGTCACTGAGCAGCACAACCCCTCCTGACACTCACTCATATGTTCACCTTACTACCTGTCTGAGGCTCCCCTGCCAGGCCAGGGCTCTTTTCCTCTGTGCCTCTTTGCCCAGGCAGTTCCCTCCACCCCGAACATCCTTCCCATTTCTCCTCTGCCTGATGAACCACACAGTCTTCTTCAACTCAGCTCAAAGGTGACCACCCCCTCCATAAAGTCTTTTCTGAGCTCCCCTACTCTGAGTTGGTCTGGCCATTCTGTCCTCAGTGCCCCCACTACCTCTGTACAATGTCACCCATTACAGCACTTGCTTTGTTATGTGCATGTCTGTTCTTTCCAGACTGCAAGCCCCGCAGTCACAAGAACCACAGCTCATTCATTGTCATAGCCCCAGTTTCTAGCAGTGTTCCTAGAACAGAATAGGTGTTACATAAATGTTTATTGGACACATGGAAAGTGGATAGGGGGGTAGGTGAATGAATAGATGGGTGGATGAGTGGATGGCTGGGTGTGGATAGAAGGATAGAGGTATGACTAGATGGACAGGTAGATATGGGTGGATGGATCGATGGATGGATGAATGGATGGGGGGTGGGTGGACATGGGTAGATGGGTGGATGGATTGATGGATGGGTGGATGAGTGGGCATGGGTAGATGGATGAATGGAAGGATGGATGGGTGGATGAGTGGATGGGTGGGTGGGTGGGTAGACATGGGTAGATGGGTGGATGGATGGATGGATGGATAAGTGGTTGGGTGGGTATGGGTGGAATGATGGGTAGACAGATAGATGAGTGGATTGATGTGTGTGGGTAGAGGGATGGATGGATTGATGGATGAGCGGATGGGTGGCCATGGGTGGATGGATGGATGGACTGATGGATGGGTAGATGGTATTTGTATGAATGGATGGATGAATGGAAGGATAGATGGATGGATGAGTGGGAGGGTGGGTGCAGGTAGGTGGGTGGATGGATAAATGGATGGGTGGGTATGGGTGGAATGATGGGTGGATGGGTGGATGCGTGGATGGGTAGGTGTGGGTGGATGGATGGATTGATGGATGGGTGGATGGATGGGTAGACATGGGTAGATGAATGGATGGATAAGTAGAGGGGTGGGGATGGTGGATGGATTGATGGATGGGTGGATGAGTAGGCATGGGTAGATGGATGAATGGATGGATGAATGGATGGATGGGGATGGATGAGTAGATGGGTGGGTGCAGGTAGATGGATGGATGGATAAAAATAAAACTGCAGAGGGTGTTGCCCCATGAAACAAAAGCTGGAAGGAATCTTGTAGAGCTTCAGAGGCATATCTAGAGCCAGCAGGGCCCAAGGTAAAAGTCATGTTAGAATGAGACAAGTTACAGTCTTTTTTAAAAAAATCCTCTTGCTTTTTGCATAAATGATTCACCATTTTCTGCTCTTGTTGTCTCCCACTCATAGATATTTTTGCAAAGGATATACCTTTTTATTTATTATTGGTCACAAACCATGGCTAATGCACTTTTTGAATTGATTGTTGTCAAAGTGCTGCGTCAGCTACTACGACCAGTTTCCAGTCAGCACAACAAAGAACTCTGTGTGACCTCAGTGCAGGATCAGGGCATCGCTGGATTCTGATTGGGTGAACCTTCCTCTGGTCCAAATGGTCCAAACACCAGTCGGGGTTGCTCCTACCGAAGAGAGCAGGTTATGCTTACTCTTCCTGCAAGGAAGTCACATTCTGTATTTTATAAGGTATATAGTAATTTGCTCTGCTCAGCATTTATCTGGTCTATGTGAATATTCAACAATGAGTAGTTTTCAGGTTTCTACAGATAAAGCCTCCACAAATGCATTTCCTCTCAGTTCCAAATTCAATCAAATAGCAGTGTTTAGCTAAGTTCCGAGACCACATCTGTGATTGACTAGTGATGTCTGCCATGTACCCAGAATGGGGGAGCGAAGCCATCACCTGCTTTGCAGATGAAAAAGCTAAGTTCCCTGAGAGGACAGCTGCAGAACAGCAGAGCCAAGATTAGGATGTCTCCTGACCCCCAATCAGGAGCCCTGCAGTTGGACAGACCTGGGTCTGTATCCTGCCTCTGCCACTTCTCAGCTGTGTGGTGGTGGGCAAGTTACCCAAATTTGCTCATCTGTAGAATGGGGATAATAGCATTTAACCAGCAAGGTTATTGAGAGGACTAAACTGTTCAATGAATCTATGCACTATTTCCCGTGTCGGGGTCTGAAGAACACATGTTCCCATCTCTCAAATCTCTGCCCCAGCCTCCACCCACCCACCCAGGAATTGCCTCTACTCCCTGTGGACCCCACTTCCTGTGGCCGATGCTTTCCACGTAGATAGTTGTTAAAGATGCAGACTGCTGCATTCTAATTCCATGACCATAGTCACTTCAGCGCTCCAGTCCTGCCAGATACACAATGAAGGCATAAAAGCCTTCATCACGCTGCTGTGGGAATTCAAGGAGTCAGTAGCAATAAGGTGCTTCATGAGGCTTCAGTAAATATCAGCTGTGCCTGTACTATCAGCCCGTCTACAGTCAGTCTTTCGGGCACATAGTGCTTCTTCTCGCAGGGTCAGCGTGAGGACTGAAGGAGACGATATTCTTGAAAGTGCCTACTCCGTGGCCTGGCACGTAGCAGGTGCGCTCAAGCTGGCAGGTGTTCTTACTGCTCGGTCACTACGACTTTTGCTTCTTCCCTCTGCCATGTCTTCTCCTTTGACCTTGTTGTTGAACTGTCCCTGGAGCCGGCAGGGATGGGGGATGGAGCTACCCCATGGCTTCTGTGCTGCCTGCAAGGACATGTTTCCCCTGAGACCCCATTGCAGTCTGTGACTGACTGATCGGTAGATTTGATTTTAGCATTTTATTTGATTTTAGTATTGTTTAAAAGGAGCGCAATATAATCATTTGTGAACACACTAAATCATTCGGCAGGATTCAATAAAAACATCAAACTGAAAATTATGTCTCGAAAGCAGGCTCTGACTTCCCCTCCATCTGGGTGGGCAAGGCGGAAGTTTGCACTTGGCGTGGGAGGTGGAAAAATGAGTGGGAGATCACAGGGTCTGGCTAAGAGGTAGGGGGACCTCATGGTCACCTGATCCTAGAAACTGGGACCTCTGAGAGTGTAGTACCCTTCGAGTCCTGCCCCTTACAGATGGGACAGAGAAGCTCAGAGAGGTTGAGTGGCATGCCCAAGGTCACGAAGGAAAACCTGCCATTGACTAGTCCAGGACTCAGATGTGATTTGGTGCCGAGCCTACCTCAGTGCAGAGCCTATGGGGACGACAGAGTGGACCCTCTGCTCCTGTGTGACTTGGAGAGGGCAGCCCCTTGCACTTGTCCTCTGTACTTAGGCTAGGAGAAACAGGATGGGGCAATTCATTCGATAAACAATTATGAAGCACCTACTATGTGCCAGACCCTGTCCTAGAGGCCTGAGATCCAGTGGGCAGGGAGAGATCTGGGCACAGTTGGAGAGGGGATGCCAGTTAGGACAGGCATGTGGGACCAGCCACCAGACTGCCCCCTTGAATGAAGGACCTTTATAGGTGCTTCCCTAACCTAAAGACAACAAACACATGTAAGCACTGTGCCAGGTGCCAGGCCTCGTCTCATCTAACCCTCAAAGAAGCCCTGTGAGTTGCAAATTATTAGCTCTGCTTTGCAGGTCAGGAAGCTGAGGCCCAGAGTACTTAAGTAACTGAGGCTGTCAGTGATAGCGCTCTGTTCTGCCCACTACCCTTCAGCTGTGCAAGATGGGGGAAGAGGCAGGGGACAGCCCCCCCCCCGGGATTTGGGGACATCCATACTATGCTGGCCGAAGTAGGGCTTAGGCAAACGGGAGTCCCGTTTTACTCATCTCTCCAGCCCCAGTGCCCCCACAGCAGCATCCCAGCCAAGGTCTGAGTGTGGGCTGCAGACACAAGGAAAAGGCCAGGGAGCTTGGCAAGGTAGACCCACTGACTCCCTCCGTGTTGTTCAAACAGCAGACAGGCCCGTGGGCAGCTGTGCTAACTGCAGCGCCACCTGCTGGCCCTCCTCGGGATCTATGGGCTGGGGACGCTGGGAAAGCCGGTGACTGAGGAACAGCCCAGGATGTCCCCAGGCAGGGAGGCAGCAAACACAAGCTTCTCTCTCTCGAGAAAGTGAAAACGACTGTGGACAGAAGCCTTGAGACAGTGGAGCAATGAAAGGCAAGCACCAGAATATTCAATCACAAAAGTGCTGAGTTCTTTGTTCAGTTCATAAATTTCAGCAATTATCCAAAGCTCCCGTTTCCATGGCACAGTGGAAAAGCAGGGGGGGAGGGTGAGATGTGAAGTACGTGCAAGAATACTTCCAGGCTCCATCCCGGGCATCTCTCCTCTCTCCCAGCTCCAGACCCCTCCATCCAGCTGCCTCTGGTCAGCAAGAGTCCTTATCATAATAAACCCAACTCAAAGTAACTCAACCAAAAAAGGCGGAGATTGTGGGTCTGCAGAACCAAACTGTAGGCAAGCAGAGGCGGAGCTGAGCGGCCTGCTGCATGAATGAAGGGGCAGAGAAACATGAGGGAGTTTTTAGGTGATGGGGCTGGGCACTAAGTCTTGGTGAGCACCTGCCGGCTGCAGGGCATTAATCTCGTTTGATCAGACGAGGGCACTCACAGCTGGGGTGGGGGAGTTACCAAGGTCACACAGCTGGCCCATGAAAGTGGCGTTCAAGATTCTGCCTAGCTCCTTCCACTGCCTCTAATCCTCCCAGTAAAAGAATAAATTTAGGATCTATGTCCAATATGATAGGACATAGAGACTTAAGAGGCCTTAAAGCCATTTCATCCACTGCACACCCAGTGCTTGAATCTCTCTCTTCCCATCCCAGCCAGGGATTCACGTCGCGTCCACTTGAACACTCCTCAGGATGGGGAATTCACTCTCAAGACAGTGATTGTATTATTGAATCACACTAGTAAGTTAGAAAGTTGAGCCAGAACTTATCCTTCTTTAGGATTAAAGTAATGCATGTAATGTGCCCACCGCAGTGCCCACGACATCAATAAATGTTATCATCGTCTTCATTTCCTTTACTACAGCTATCCTTGTATCTGTCTTTCCCTTGGGAAACCAGAAAACAAATCTCATTCTTCCCTGAGACAGCCCTTCAGATATCTGAAGACAGTGCTTCAGGGTCCCCCTGAGGCTTTGCTTGCCCAGGATAAACAAATACTCCAACCCACTGTCAGATACTCATTGCTAAGCAAGAGTTGAGGCTGTACGTGCTGTGATTTTCCAGCGGCTACGGTGTGTGAGTCTTCGGAAGAGCTGACGGAACAGGTGATGAACCAGCCACAACAGGGTAGCCGTGGCAGCCGTGGCATCCAGGTCGTGACCTCTGCAGCAAAAGGGATGTGGTTGACCCTGAACAAACCTTGGCTCATCACCATCCGAGTTTTACCAGCCACACTCTTGGTCGACCCACTGTGGGAACCTGTTTTAATAAGAGAAAAAGAAATGAGCTCCCCCTCCAGAGTTCATTTATATCATTTTAGACCCGTCGCTTTGCCAAAAGTCACGATTAGTTTTTCCCAAAGCCAGTTTGGGGGTTTAATGATCCAATACTGAGCAACATAGGGGACCCAATCCATTCTAATCAGAGGATATCTCCTACCCCCAAACTTCCTTATTTACAGATGGGAAAACAAAGATCCAGAAGAGAGCAGTGACTTATCCAAGGTCGTACAGGAAATTTGTGCAAAAGCCTGGCCAATTCATGACCTCCAAGAAAGATGAAAGAGTAGAGCAAACCATGAGAAAGGAAGAAGAAAGAAACCATGAGATTAAAAGAAAAAGAAAGGCTCTGGAAAAGTCCTCCTTGGAGTGTTTCTCCCTCCCTCCCTCCTCCCTCCCTCCCACCAAGTTACTCTAGAGACAACGTAGTGTGATAAGCACAAGGCCGGAATCAGAAATTCCCAGGCCTATCTGCTGGCTCTGCCACTGGGCAGGTTCGTGATCTTAAACGGGCTACTTAACCTTTCTGATACTCCAGTTTCTCATTAATAAAATGAGAATAGGAACAGCAAACCTCAAAGGAGTCCTGTGAATGTTAAATAAAATAAGTATAGAGGCTTTCAGTTCCCAGTAATGGTGGAGCAGCTTATATCGGACAAACTCTCCTGAAAAAAGCAATTACAAATTCTGCACAAAATATTTTAAAGCTACTATTTGGTGGCACTGGAAAGAGACGAAAAGCAGGCAGAAACTGGAAGATACACAGCCGTTGAAGGAAGGGAACCACACTGAGTGACGTACACATTTATTGACCTGACCTCCCCTGGAAGGCACGCCAAGTTCTAAGGGAATCCTGGGGTAGAGTTCAATAAGGAAGCAGCAGCCGTTGAGTTAAGAAATCGGAAGTCAGAGTTCAGGGTTGCCTGAAAGGCTAAAAAACTGGGAAGAGAAATCCTAAAAAGGAGGGTCACCCCCATATGGGGAGCCCCCAAGCTTTTATATAAACCTCCCTAAAGTCCTGGCCTGAACCTCAAACTTGGTACAGATGGGGAGAGACTCCAAGAAGCTCAGGAGAAAAACAACTGTTGAAAGAAATGGGCAGTGATTTCAGCAGCTGCCACTGGGGGGAGACAGACTTGAAATCCAAGTCCCACCAAGTTGGAGAGACTTGATAAACACCTCAGACCTTCCACCGAAATCCCAGAAGAGTCATTCCTCAGGAGTTAAGATCACATCCCAAAACAAAGAGCTATAGTCCAGAATGAAGGGCAAAACTAAAATACGCCCACCTATAAACAAAGCCTAAACTGTGCCTCCACAAAATCAAAGAGATTCACCATGAATTTAACTGCCTCCTAGAACAAAACCCAGCACTATTCAGTGGAAGATAACTGAGTCACTATAAAGAGTTATTCACAATGTCCAGTGTACAATTAAAAAAGACTACGTCCCCCATATGTAATCAAAACCTACTAGACACATGAAAAAAGAAGGAAAATATGAAAAGACAAATAAACAACCAGGCGAAACAGATCCACATATAGCCCATGTTGGAATCAGAAACAGCAACTTTAAAATAACAATGATAAGCATGTTAGAAAATTACAGAAAGAGATGTAAATAATGAGAAGCTTCTAGACAAGATATGAAAACTTTTTTTTTTTTAAAGATTCCATTTATTCAACAGAGATAGAGACAGCCAGCGAGAGAGGGAACACAAGCAGGGGGAGTGGGAGAGGAAGAAGCAGGCTCATAGCGGAAGAGCCTGATGTGGGGCTCGATCCCAGAACGCCGGGATCACGCCCTGAGCCGAAGGCAGACGCTCAACCACTGTGCCACCCAGGCGCCCCGAAAACTTTTTTTAAAGGTCAACCTACACCTGAAATATAATTACCTGAAACAGAAAAACTGTTGGCTGGGATGATCAGAAGACTGGAGACAAAACAATAAATTAACACCAAACTTGAAGGCCGATTAATGGAAATTATTCAAATGAGACACAGAAAGCGGGGAAAAAAGACTGATAAAAGTGAACAGAGCCCCAGTGATTTGTGAAACAGTATCAAGCAAACCAACATGCATATAAATAGGATCCCAGCAAGAATGGAGACAGAGAATGGAGAAGAAAAAATAATTGAAGAAATATTGTCTAAAAATTTTCTAAAGTTGTTTAAAAGCATCATTCCACAGATTCAGGAACCTCAGTGATCTCCAAGAAGGATAAATACAAAGAAAACCACATCTAGGTATGGCACAGTCAAAATCCTGAAAACAAAACAACAAAATCTTAAAAGTAGTCAGAGAAGAGAGGGAGCAATGAAAAAATGATGACTGATATCTCATCAAAAACAACAGAGGCCAGAAGACAGTGGAATATCTTTGAAATGGTGAAAAAAGACACTTAACAACCTGGAATTCTATACACAGCCAAAATGTGTTTCAAAAAAAAAAACAAAAATTAACACATCTTACAGATAAATGAAAACAGAGACTGTTTGCCACGAGTGAACCCACACTAAATAAATGATAAAGTTCTTCCACCTGAAGAGAACTGACAGCAAATGGAAATTCAGATCTACACAAAAGAATAATGAACAGCAAGGGTGCCTGGGTGGTGCAGTCGGTTAAGCATCTGACGCTTGGTTTTGACTCTGGCCCTGATCTCAGATTCGTGAGATCGAGCCCCACATCAGGTTCCGTGCTCAGCATGGAGTCTGCTGGAGATTCTCTCCTTCTCCCTCTGCCCCTCCCACTCATGGTCTCTCTGTCTCTCTCTCTCTCTCTCTTTCAAATAAACAAATAAATCTTTAAAAAAAAAACATGAATAAACAGTGAAAATGGTACATATATGGTTAAATTTGAATATGTTTTCTTTCTTATCTTGGCTTCTCTGAAAGTCAGTGGGCTACTTAGGGGAGAAATAGTAACAGTATACTGTAGTGTTTATAACAGATGTAAAAGTAAAATATATGACAGCAATAGCATAAGGGACAGGAAGGGATGTAAATAGAATTTTATGAGGAGTGGTATTATATTAATTCAAAATAGATTCTGATAAGTTAAGGGTGCATATTATAAATCCTAGAGCAACCACTAAAAATAATAATACGAAGAGGTATAAATCAAAAACCAATAGAGGAGATGGAATGATCAACTAAAACAATACTCAGTTAATCCAAAAGGAGTCAGGGAAGGTAGAACAAAGGAAGAAATAGTGGAGACAAATAGGAAACAAAGAGCAAGACTGTGGACTTCAACTCAACCATATCCAGAATGATATTAAATGTAAATGTATTAATCCCTCCAATTAAAACACAGAGATTGTCAGATAGGGTAAAATCGCAGCACTCAAATAGGCTGTTTACAGGAGATGTGCCTTAAATATAAAAATATTCTGATAGGTTGAAAGTAAAAGGGTGGGCCAAAAAATTAAAAGAATGGGAAAAGATAAGTAAGCATAAGAAAGCTGATATATCTATATATACAAAGTAAACCTCAAGACAAATGATTGCGTGAGCTAAAGAGAGTTATTTCACAATGATAACAGAATCAATTTCTCAAGAAGATATCATGATCTTAAATATGTATGTGCCTAATGATAAAGTTTCAAAAATGCATGAAGCAAAAATTGATGGACCTAAAGGGAGAAACAGACAAATCTATAGTCATTGTTAGAGATTTGAGCACTACTCTCTCAGTGATTGACTAGACAAAAATTCAGTAAAGAGATAGAAGACTGGAGTAACACTATCCAACAACTTGACCTAATTGCTTTTTATAAAATATCTACACCAACGATTACAGAAGACACATACTTTTCAAGTGCACATGGAACATTCACCAAGATATACTAAATGCTGGACTAGAATTCACTCTCAGTAAATTGTATAGGAATGAAACCATGAAGAGTATGTTTCCTGATCAAAGCATAATTAAATTAGAAATCAAAAACAATAAGGAATAAGAGGTAACACAAGTTACCAATATCAGGAATGAAAGAGAAGACAATACTACCAATTTTACAGACATTTAAAAAATGATAGGGGAATATTATATATAAGCATATGCTAATAAATCCAAAAACTTAGATTAAATGGACAAATTCCTTGGAAAACAACACAACAAAAACACCACAAGAAGAACTGGAAAGTCTGATTATCTCTAAATCTACCAAAGGAATTGAATTCATAATTAAAAATCATCTCTCTCTCTCTCTCTCACACACACACACACACATACCATCACCAAGTCCAAATGGCTTCACATTTAGGACAGGAATGATACCAAGTCTACACAAACTGAGAAAATAGAAAAAAAGGAAACACTTTATAAATTTTGTATGAAGTTAGCATAACCGCAATACCAAAACCTGAGCAAGCATTACAAGAAAAGTAAAATAAATTCAATATCACTCATGAGCATAGATGAAAAATCCTCCACAACACATTAGTAGATCGAATACAAGAATATATAAAGGGAATAATACATCATGACCAAGTGGGGCTTATGCCAGAAATGCAAGGTGGTTTCAGCATCTACGGATCAATCAGTATCAATCACCTTATTAACAGAATAAATGAGAAAAATCATGGGATCATCTCAGTAGAAACAAGAAACACATTTGGCAACACGCAATACCCATTAAAGATAAAGGTGCTCAGCAAACTAGAAATAGGGGGAAACTTTCTCAATCTGAGAAGAGCATCTAAGAAAAAAAAAATACGCCTAACATATTTAATAGTGAAGAAATGAACCCTTTCCTCCTACGATCAGGAACAAGGTAAGAATAGCCTCTATCTTCAATTTTTTTCCAACGTTACACAATACACAGTTTCTGGCCAATGCACCGAAGCAAGAAAAAAAAAAAAAATAGAGACCAGAGAGGAAGAAGTAAAATTCAGCAATAAAAAAGAATGAACTACTGAGACATGCAAAAGCATGAATGAATCTTGAAAACATTCTGCTGAGAGAAAGAAGGCAGACACAAAAGAGTACATGCTGTATGCTTCTATTTATATAAAATCCTAGAGCAGACACGACTCATTTATGACAGAAAGCAGATCGGTGATGGCCGGAGCGTTGGAAGGAGACTGCAAATCGGGCATTTCTCAGAGTCAATAGAGATGTTCTGCATCTCGATTAGGACGGTTGTTACCAGGATGTACGCACTTGTAACAATTTATTCAGTTGTACATTAAAATTGATACATTTTATTATATGTAAATGACATCTGAATGAGGGATTTTGAAAGCAGGAAAAATATACACCATTCAGAAAATGGAAACGTAAGCCACAAACTATAGGAGGTACAGAGAAAATATTCTCAGGACCCATATCTGACAAAGGACTTGTATCCAGAACATACGGAGTCTCTTACAGCTTAATAATAAAAGTAAAAAGTAAGCAAGTTTCTTTAATGGGCAAAAGACTTGAAAATACGTGTCACAAAAGATAATATATGAATGGCCAATTAGCACTTAAAATTGGGCTCAAGATCATCAATCATCAGAGAACTGCAAATAGAAGCAACGAGATAGAACTATACCCCCACAAGAATGTCTCAGATTAGACACAGGGACAAAATCAAGATTGGGCAAGGATGCGGCGTCACTAGAACTCTCGTTCACTTCTGGTAGGGATGAAAGGGAGTTCAACCACCATGGGCAACGGTGTCACACTTTCTACAAAGTTATCCCTAGACGTAGCTTATGAAGCAGCGATTCTACTCCTAGCCATTGACCTAAGAGAAATTAAAATACCTGTCCGAAACCTGAACTGACTTGTATATAATGTTAATAGCGACTTTTTCATAATTACCAAAAACTGGCAACAATCCAAGTGCCCGTCCTCGGGTGAACGGATGCAGATTGTGGTGTATTTATACATGGAAAACTATGCAGCGATTAAAAAAAAAATGAACTAATGCACACGACCATGTGGATAAATCTCAAAAACATTATGTTGAGCAAAAGAAGCCAGGCACAAAGACGTGCTTCGTGTAAATGTTCATTTATATGAAGTTTGAGAACAGACAAAGCCAACCTATGGTGGTAGAATCTGTAACAGAGACTGGCTGGGTGGATGGCGGTTGATTGGAAAGGGACAGGAAGAAACGCTCTGGGGTGATCAAAAATGTCTTAGGTCTTGGGGTGCCTAGGTACCTCAGTCGGTTGAGCAGCCAACTCTTGAGCCGCTCGGGTTATGGTCTCAGGGTCCTGGGATCAAGCCCTGTGTCGGGCTCCACATTCAGGAGGGAGTCTGCTTGAGGGTCTCTCTCTCTCCCTCTGCCCCTCACCTGCACTGGAGCTTTCTCTCTCTCTCTCTCTCTCTCTCTCTCAAGTAAGTAAATAAACCTTTTTTTTTTTAAATGTCTTAAGTCTTGATTTAAGTGGTAGGTATACAGGTATATACATTTTTCAGAATTTCTTGAACTGTGCTCTGAAAAAGTATGCATTTTATTGCTTTTTTATTCTTCAATGTTTTAAAAAAGATAGCTATAAAGGACTTAGCTTGGGGCTTAACACATAGTAAGTGCTCATAGCCATTAATTTCCCTTATCCTTCACCTTCCCCATATCCAGCAGGCACGTCCCATAGGCATGACGGCATTCTATGGTCATCGGACCTCTGAAAATAAGAATGACATTTTTCGGGGCACCTGGGTGGCACAGTGGTTAAGCGTCTGCCTTCGGCTCAGGGCATGATCCCGGCGTTATGGATCGAGCCCCACATCAGGCTCCTCCGCTATAAGCCTACTTCTTCCTCTCCCACTCCCCCTGCTTGTGTTCCCTCTCTCGCTGGCTGTCTCTATCTCTGTCAAATAAATAAATAAAATCTTTAAAAAAAAAAAAAGAATGACATTTTTCCCATAAGAGTTGGTCCACAACATGACACTGGAGAGTTGCTCTAGTCTGGGCCACGGATCATAAATAAACCTGATTACGCCATTTCTTCCTGGAACCTCCTGCAGGCTTTGGCCCCTAAGCCTAGGTCTAGAGTCCCAATGTTCCCAGCCAAGAGGGTAAGAATTTAGTTGGGTCATTCCAAGGGACTCAAGATGACAAAGTATGGAAGTAGAAAGACACGTGGCATGTGTAAGAGACTTTGAGATCAGCATTTATGGGAAGGTTACAAGACAGGAAAACTAGTATTGGAGTCCAACGCTGAAAGCCTATGAGGTCAATGGAGTTAGATCGGCATGTAGGAGATGCTCGATAATTGTTGATTGAATAAGTGAATGAATGAGATCCTGGGGCTGTCGATGCTGAACCTGCAGGGCTGACTGCTGCCCCCACCTTCCTGTCTTGCAGCTCACATACCTGCCCCCACCCTGGGGCGAGTGCCGATCCTCAGAGATGGGACTCGACTTCTTTCCTGTTTACAGTATCACCGCCTGTCGGATTGACTGTGAGACACGCTACATCGTGGAGAACTGTAACTGCCGCATGGTGCACATGCCAGGTCAGTGCCAGGGACTGCCTGGGACCTTCTCTGCACTTCGCACCCCAGTGGTAAACACTGTACCCACTCCACGAGGATCCACAGGGACGCTGTTCTGGGAAGGCTAGTATTTGGTCCCAAACACTTAGAGGGCAGATAGAAGCATCCAGACTAGCAACCAAGGCAGCATCCTGGTGTCCAGAAGTGTCCAGATGTTTGAAGAATGCTTCTCGCAGCGCTCAATATGTTTGCTAATTGTTCGCTGCTCTTACCTCCTAGAGTTCAGTGTCCAGGTATCTGAGTGCTTACAATTCTTGAATCCTGTTATGGTACCTGTTCAAACATCCAGGTGTCTATTGCTTTCCTCCAGATGGCTCCCTTCTTGCATCCAAATGTCTAGTACTCTTTCGAATGAGGCAAAAGTCCATCAGCCAGCAAATAAATGTACATGTGCTCACATTTCTGTTGTCAGACTAACAAGGCATGCAGCCATCTCATTAGATGATCTCATTAGAGATGGTCAGCTAATCAGGAGCAGAAGTGCAGGGGGTGGAGGCTGGGAGGGCTGATTTGAGCCTGAAGAGTTTGGTATCACAGCATAGGAGGAAGAATGACAGGCTGGAGGCAGGGACGTTGGCTTCTAATTCAGATTCCTCCATTCACCTGCTGTGTGACCTAGCACAAGTTACTAAACTTCTCTGTTCTTACCTTCATTTATCTTTAAAACACAATCATTCGTTGTAATGAGGATAAAATTAGGCTAAAATATGCTTACATCGAAAACCGGGGATGTACTGTATGGTGACTAACATAATATAATAAAAAATCATTATAAAAAAATTAGGTTAAAATATGAAAGTGCAAAAGTCAGTGGTCCTCGTATTAGCACATGGGGAGAGGAAACCAAAAGTACTATTGACTGATGACCCCCTGTATGTTGGGAATGTCTCTATGATATTTCATGGCCACTATTTCATAGTTGTATCATACTTGATTTAAGTTTATTTAACTAAATCTTTATATCGGACATTTAGTTCATTATAAATTGTTTTCTGTTATAACCAGTGCTAAGATGAACACGCTTCTAGACAAATTCTGAATTATTCCATCAGTCATCAACAATTTTCCTAGTGATCTAAATATATAATTGTCGATCTTTGAAATTGCTCTGAGACTCCCAGAAGACAGAGCAAAAAGAGAAACATACCAGTTACATTGTTACTGTTGGAAATGAGGAAGCATACCAGCTCTCCGCTCTTGAGAAAGGTGCTTGGGGAAATAGCAAGGAAAGGACATTGTGGTAGGTTTAACTTTAGCATTTGGCAAAAGGAAAAAAAAGTCAGGGGTGGGGGGGGTTCTGGATTTCTAGAGAGACCAGGGAGGAGAACAGAGCACTGATGAATGTTAGCTGCCTGATGCTCAGGCCGGGTCGCAGCCAGTGAGGTTCCCCCATGGAACCTGGGCCAAAAGCAAGCAGTAGATTTTAATCATTCCACTCATGACACTGTTACTGGCCTCTCAGTTACTAGTGTGGAATTAAGGGCAGAGCAAGAGGAGACTTACAAAGCAGCCCTTGCTCACAGACAGCAGAGGGGTGTGGCGGAAAGAGCCCTGGCCTGGGGGTCAGACTGACCTGGGTTCAAAGCCCATCTCCTCCACTGCTAGCTCTGGTGTCCTGGGAAGGCAGGATACTTAAGCCTCAAATCTCGCTGGGGAAAACAGACACAGTGTTTCCTATTTCATGTGAGTTACAGGCAAATATGCACTCCAGACCTAGCAGGTGCTTTCCACCACTTCCCTGCTTTCAGCTACCAAGGCTTTCTCACCTGTCACCCACCTGAGCTGGTTGGACCAGCACAGCAATCTGGGAGAAGTTAGCTAGGCGGACCCTATTATCGCCTGCCCAAGCTCACAGAGCAGAACGGACCCAATCCCCTGGCTCTGGGTGCACTGCGCCCCAGCTACCCTCAGGCCGCTCTGATGGGCGGTTCCCTTCCATGGAGGTTCCCATCTGAATGCCCGCTGGGGATACTGCCCCTCCCCCACCCCCGCAGGATGCACTCCCCTTCCCCAGCCCAGGAGTTGCTGCCTGAGTTCCTCTCCCTGTGTCTCTTCTTTGCAGGGGATGCCCCTTTCTGCACTCCTGAGCAGCACAAGGAGTGCGCCGAGCCTGCCCTAGGTCAGTACTGGGGGACAAATGGAGTGGGGGGAGGGGCTGAGATTGAGACCTCAGAGGCCTTCTGGGTATGGGAGAAATGGGGCAGAAGGGAGAATGGAGGAGGAGGAGAGGCTGACCGGACAGGGCACTGCAGGGACAGCAGAGGAAGGTGGAGAGGACAAAGAACAGAAGGGTGGGGAGGGAACGGATGCAAGGGTGCAGGCGGGCGGATGAGGGCTGACCAGGCACTGAGGGAGAGAAACGGAGTAGAGAGGTGCGGGTAGAGATGGGGTAGGGCTCAGGGGAAATGGAGAGCACTGAGGAACTCAGAGGAAGGGACAGAGATGGAGAGAGGATGGACGGTGGGCACCGAAGGAGATGGGGGAGAGGAGGAGGGGGTGGCCGGCATGCATTTCCCCCTCGTCCTCCTCCTGCTGGGTGCTTGTAGATTGGAAATCTGCTCCATTCCCCCACTGGAAAACTTCGGGTGCGGGAGATCCCACAAACAAGCTACAACCCCAAAGCTAGGCCCACTCCACATGCCTGCCTCTCTCCGGACCTGGGAAGTGATTTATAATCAAGACAAGCAGAGAGGGTGTTTAAATCATATGGACTCAATTTCATTCAGCGGCTGCACTTGCTGGAGCTGAGCGGGGGACAGCTCGGACTCCTGCGTCCAGATGCTTCCAGAAGGACTGGTGGGGGAGGCAGGGCTTAGAAGAGAGTGAGAGACTTCTGACGTGTACAAAGACATCTCCCTTTGGAGTACAGATTCGACAAAGCCCGTGGGTAACTGCGATGATCAGAGAGACGGAGGATGGGGGGGAGGAAAGTGATGTCTTTAGCCACCCCGTCCTAAGAGGAAGAGGGGAGCTTGAAGGAAAAAAGTGTTCCATATGCAGAGAGGTTGCTTCTAGGGACAGGAATTGGGGATCTTTGCTTATGCCCTAACCGGCTAGGGAGGAGCTGCAGAGGGAATACCACGGAGCCCTGGTTTCAGATAAAATGGTCTCTCACGCTTGCCCCTTGACGGGAGGCCCACTTTGTGGATGAGAACACCGAGGCTAGGAGCAGAGAAGGCGGCTCTGGGAAGCTGAGGGCGCCAGGACTCCCTGGGAGCCCATTCTCCAAAAGTGGTGCCTTTTCGACAATTTTTAAAGGGCAACATAACAATAAAGAAAGTTAAAGGAGAACAGGACCAAGAGAAACCTAGAAAGAGTGGGCACTTTTTTATGAAAGCTCATACCATCACCAACCTAGAGCCAAAACCCAGCTCCCCTTCTCGCCGCAGCGCCGCGCCCCTCGCTGGTCCCCGGAAGGCACCTCCTCCCAGCTCAGGTCCCTCCGCGGGAACCCGGGGGCCCCCGCCCCCACACCTGACTAAGCCCCGCCCCGCTCTCCCCTGCAGGTCTGTTGGCGGAGAAGGACAGTAATTACTGTCTCTGCAGGACACCCTGCAACCTGACCCGCTACAACAAAGAGCTCTCCATGGTGAAGATCCCCAGCAAGACGTCAGCCAAGTACCTCGAGAAGAAATTCAACAAATCAGAAAAATATATCTCGTAAGCCAAGTGGGCATGGTAGGCAGGGGCAGAAGGGATGGATCGAGGAGGAATTGGGGGCCACTGAGGAAGAGGCCAAAGGGAAGCAGTTGGCTCCCTTTGGCAGACATTCATTGCACTCGGCTGTGGCCAGGTTCTGTGTTTAGGACTCAGAAAGCAAAGACAAAAAGATGGTTAAGATGCAGCCCCCAGCCTTTAATGAGCTTGTAGGAGTTTTCCAGGGAGGCCTTGCATATTCCCTTCCCTCTGCCTGGGATGCTTTTCCTCTCACACTTTACCTAACTGGTTCCTCATTGTGCAGGTCTCCATTTAAAGGTCACCCCTCAAACAGCTAAATGAGTGCCTCTCCCTTTATTGTTCTCTCCAAGCGCTCTGGTGTTTTCCTTTCTAACACTCACCCAAGTGTATAATTCCATATTCGTGCATGTGTGTGTGTGTGTGTGTGTGTTCCCCACTAGATTGCAAGCTCCCTGAAGGCAAGAGCCTTTCCTTTTGTTCTCTGCTGGAGAACGTCTGGCACATAGTTGGCATTCAAAAAATATCTTCTAACAGAATGAATGAAAGTCTTGGGAGAAGGGGTGTCCCAGGCAGAGGCTGAGCAGAGAGGATCCACGCAGGGCAGAGAAGAGACCGGCCAGAGGGAGCCACGGCGGGTGGCAGGCAGGCGACGTGGCAGAGCAAGAGCGGAGCTGGCCGTGGGGTGGGGGACAGGGAGTGACTTTCCCCGAAGAGAATAGGGAGGCTCTGAAGAGCTTCGTGTGGGTGGGTGACAGCCTCAAATGTGTATTTTCAACCACTGCCCTGCAAGAGAATATTCTACAAAGATGGAAATGTTCTGTGTCTGTGATGTCCAACCTGGGAGCCACTAACCACATGTGGTTGGTGAGCATTTTAACTGTAGCCCGTGTGACTGAGGAACTGAATTGTAATGTTTTTTTAATGTGACTTAGCAGGTTTAGAAAGATCCCTCAGTGGGGCGCCTGGGTGGCACAGCGGTTAAGCGTCTGCCTTCAGCTCAGGGCGTGATCCCAGCGTTATGGGATCGAGCCCCACATCAGGCTCCTCCGCTAGGAGCCTGCTTCTTCCTCTCCCACTCCCCCTGCTTGTGTTCCCTCTCTCGCTGGCTGTCTCTATCTCTGTCGAATAAATAAATAAATAATCCTAAAAAAAAAAAGAAAAAGAAAGATCCCTCAGACGGCAGGTGTAGAGGACGGAAGGGAAGCCAGAAAAAAGGGCGGGAGCCTGGGGGGAGGCAGGTGCCATCACCCAGGCAAGCGATGGTGACCCTTACAGGGAGCCATGCAGGGGGAGGAGGATTTGCGACTCTCTCACCAGGCGCTCCCTCCTGCCAGCACTGCCAGCAAAGCCCGTCCTGGCGCAGCTCTGGCTGAGCGGATTGAGAACAAGGAGCACCGAGGCCATTGTGACCAGCGAGGAAGGCGATGGGGAATAGGAGGGGCCAGGCCCCGCTGTTGAGCAGACGTTCTGCCACCAGTGACGACTTTTCCTGCCAAGATGTGTCTTGTTAACACGCCTGCCTAAAGGAGCAAAAGGGAAGCCCCCAGCCAGATACAGATTTGCTCCCTAAAAACTCTCCCTGCCCCCAGCAGCTGACTTGGCCGTGCTAGAGTCGGGGCCTCCCACTAGGAGAAGCTTGTTACAAATCCAAGTGGAGGGAGGGGCGCCTGGGCGTGTTGGACTCTTGGTTTCAGCTCAGGTCGTGATCTCAGGGTCGTGAGATCGAGCCCCGCATCAGGCTCCATGCTCAGTGTGGGAGTCTGCTTGCGATTCTCACTCTCCCTCTCCTTCTGCCCCTCCCCCTCGTGCTCTCTCTCTCTCTCTCTAAAATAAATAAATAAATCTTAAAAAAAAAAAAAAAAAAAAAGGAAAGAAAAATCCAAGTAGGAACGTGGGGGGCACTCAGAAGCGGGTAGGGGGTGCCCAGGAGGTCAGCTGCGGCAAGCAAGGCCAAAGAGTGAAGAGCTTGTCAGGAAAGTACTGAGCTCACGTGAGGAGCCAGGCAGACCCTTTGGGGGCCCAGAGGGCTGGACGCTAGGCAGGACTTGTGGAAAGGACACAAAGAGGGAACAGCTGAGGGGCAGAGGGGCACAGCTGATACGTGCCTCTGGTGCCTCTGGTCTGTAGAGAGCTCTGGGCTGGGGGTCAGGACTCGGTTCCAAGGCCAGCTCTGTCACTAACCGGCTCTAACTTTGGGCCAGTTGTTGCAAGTTCGTGGGCTTAGCTTCACCCGCCGTCAAGGGCAAAGCTGTGTCCGATGGTCCGCGTGGCCCCTAGGGTTCTCACCACATATGGTACTGAATATTCCCTCTGCAGAGAGAACATCCTTGTTCTGGATATATTTTTTGAAGCTCTCAATTATGAGACAATTGAACAGAAGAAGGCATATGAAGTCGCTGCCTTACTTGGTAAGTCAGTGTCTGCTGCGCTCATTTCCACCGGTCACGGCGGGGAGCGAGGGGGATGGGCAGCGGGGCGGGCAGGCAGGTACACAGATACGCTTCGCAGGGGTCTGGCCTTTTCATGGACTAATTACTCCCCCATCCCTGAATGAGAAGCGCTCCAATGTGGTGGAGGTGTTCGGCCCAGTTCATGCCCCAATGTAGGCCTCAGTTTCCCCATCGACATCACGAGGCAAGGGAGCTCAAAGGTCTCTCAGGGCCTTTCCAGTGCTGCCCTGTCGGATTCCGTGGTCTTCTGTCCCCAGGTTGGAGTGAGCCCCGGGGCCACAGCGGGGAGAAGGAGCTGTCCAATGGAGGGGCCGAGCTGGGGGTGGTCCCCAGGCAGTGAGGGCCCCGGATGGAGCCCAACCTGGAAAGCACCATGGCAGCATGGAGGCCAGATGTTCCCCGTAGACTGAGAGTCCTTTGTCAAACACAAAAGAAGGGCCACACATCCCCAGATGTCTACAAACCGGACTGCCACCCCCACACGAGGTCACACCCACAACCCTGGCCGCCTGAGCATGTAATGAGTGCAGGGAGTTCGTTTCCACCCCGCCCCACCCAGTGCAAAACCCACAAGACCCCTGAGGGTGGACGGTTAAAAGACCTGCCCCTGGGGCCCTTCTCCCAACTCCTGCTCACTCTCCAGAAAGGACATGGTGCTGTCCCTACAAAGAGAATTAGCTGCTCTTGTGTCTGGGAGCTGGGCCAACTCAGAGTGGTACCCCCGGGGGAGGCGGCGGCAGGTGCAGAGGGAAGGAGACAGGTACAGAGGCAGACGGCTGCATACCAGCTATGAGAATGAGGGCACGTGCCTCGCCTCACTGAACGTCCGGTCCCTCATCTGTAAAATGGGTCTAATAAAAGCACTTGATGAGTTTGTTACGATGGTTAGCTGGGATAGAGACCCAGCCCACAGAAGGTCCATGAAGAGGAGTTTCTGGTACCTGGACAGTCACCATGCCAGTCACCCAGGGCCCAGCTGGTGCTTCCAGATGCCATCAGAGCATTTCTGCCCCTCTCGCAGGAGACTGGGGACTCCGCCACAGCGGGGACCCAGCTGGGTTAAGGCGGCTGTCATTTGGGTCTCGGAGACTGTTGTGGCCAAAAAGGACTGAGCCAAGAGACTAATGCCTTGGGCCCAAGGTAGAGGTCATGCTCCGGAGATGTAGACCCCCTCACCCCTCTGTCACCTTGTCACCTTCATTTCCTAAACAGAACTCAAGACAGGGCTCTTCCCTACCCTGACATAGGCTCACCGTTCTCTCTCTTGCTCTCTCTCTCTCTCTCTCTCTCTCTCACACACACACACACAGACGCACACACACTGAGGAGGGCCTGAGCTCTGAATCTGTCAGAAAGGATAGCTTATCTCCACGTCAGCTGTGAGGATGGGCATGTCCCAGCATCGTGTTCCCCCCCAGAAAAGCCTGCTGAGAGAACCGCACCGCCATCTGTCCCTCCCGTGATGGGAGTGTGCCGCTCGCACACTCGGCCATTGGGCCCATCAGGCCCTTCCCTCACCGCCATGCAGCCCGCCCTCCCCCCAGGGCACACCGCACATGCCCTCATGCCACACATAGCACACACCCCGTCATGAGCCACACACGCCAGTGCGAGCAGCACAGACCCACCAGCAGGCCACGCGCAGTAGAGCCACATATGTGCGTATCCACTACGTGGCTGCAGACCCACGACATACACCTGGCCGTGCACACAGACATGCTCGCACGGCCCACCTCCGCCACACCACACTCCCACGAGCTTAGACATACTCAGTGTCCCTACCCTAGACATAAAGGGCCACCTGCCTAAAGCCATCGACAGCCAGGCGTGCTCACACAGAGCACCCTGACACATAGCCCACACTCGGTCACGCTGCGTGCACAAGCAAACACGCGCCTCACACCTGACATGTACCTCGGTAAGTACACACTCCCCAGTGACGTCCCCACCAAGGGCATGAGAGAGAGAGCAGGGGGAGCAGAGTGAGGGGAACCATTTGGAGCCCAGCTCCAAGCCCCACCAGAAGGAGCCCCCTCCCCGCCTTCTCTGCCTGCTCACCTGGGACTGTGGTGGTCAGGCTCCCCTTAGGGATGGAGAGGGCAGACGGAGCCAACAGAAAGTTCTCAGACCAAGAGGTCAGCCTGGGGTTTCCAGTAAGACTGGGTACCCACCCTGGGAGCACCCCCTTTCCCAGCACTCTCCCTGCTCAGCTCAGTAGCTGAGAGTCATAGAGGCTCCAGCTGGCAAGGACCTCACAGTGGTCTCCCCTCCCTTCCCCACCAAATGCCCTCTGAAGGCAAAGCGACTGAGAAGGTCAGGGTTTAGCAAAGCCACGCAGCAAGCCGGTGGCCACTCTCCAAACTAAGGGCCTCTGAGCCCTCTGCTCTACCACCCTGCCTCCGGAGCAAAGCATTTGGGCTTTGGGGGGACCAGAACCCCTTGGCAAATAATAGCTTCTCAGATAGGGACTCTCCCTCTACAAATACCCGGGTACAGACATGTAACATTTTGCATTCGGTTTCGAAGGGTCTCCAACCACCTGCCACTCCCACAGGAGAGTTGTTCTCAAGCCCTGCTGCATGAGAGACATGTGGGAACTTAAAAATTCTGACTTCCAGACCCAGCCTCAGAGATTCTGGTTTTATGGACCCGGGGCAGGTCCAGACATCTACACTGGGTACAGGTCTCCGGAGTGAGAAGACCTGAAGACCAGTCAAGAAAGACTTTGGTCAGTGGGGCCTGTGCACCCCACAGCAAGAGCCCCTATTCTAGAAAAAGACTGAATCGAACATTTACCTTCAGGTGGGGGAGGGAAGGGTTGCTTCCTATGACCTTATCCCAAGGGTGAGAGGTGCCCTAAGTTGGCCCTGTAGGCCTTGTCATGATTGGGGGGGGGGGTCTCTTGGGCCATTGTTCCCAAGACCCCCACTCAGAGCACCCAACCTATGAGTCTTGGGCTAGACTGCCCTCGCCCCAAGCAAAGACCACACACTTCTTGTCTCTCCTCCCAGCCCAGAGCCAAAGAAGGGCCCACTCCCTGTGGTCCTGAAGGTAACTGAATCAGCCTGTTAGCTGTGAGGTCTACTCTAGGCCCTCCAAGAGCCTTCGGTTCGTTCCCATCGCCACTGGGCGCTGTGCCGTGAGAGAGGGAGTTGTCCAAGGCCCGACCTGTACCAGGCACAGCTCCCCATGGAAGGGAAACCGTTCCAAAGGTCTGGCTTCTGAGTTCGTCTGTTCACCCCTTCCTAGAAGCGCTGTGACTAAAGCCAAACCTTTGATCTTTTCTCTCTCTCCAGGTGATATTGGTGGTCAGATGGGATTGTTTATTGGTGCTAGTATCCTTACAATACTAGAGCTCTTTGATTATATTTATGAGGTAAGCTTGGGGTTGCTTATGGGGATATGACCATATGCTGGGGCTCTCGTCCTGCCCCGATGTTCAGAACCAAAGCATGCGGGAGAGGATGGCCTCTTTCCACCCAGAGCCTGCTTTCTCCTCCCTGTCCATGGAGACTGTCTATCACCACATCCTAGGCAGGGAGAAGGGGGTGGGTCCGAGAGAGACCGAAGCCGGCTCCTATTCTCGGGGAGCTGGAAGAGCTGTGGGCTGTCCACACTCAAAGTAAGGGAGAGGAAGGGTTGAGGAGGAGAAGAGCCAAACCTGAGGCCAGCTCTGAGCCCCTCCCACACAAGAGTGCTGTGGCGGCTTCATACATGTGTGTGTGCACCCACACACAGCACACGCACACACACTCACACTGCACTCCGGGTGGCCCGTCACCTGAGTAGTGCCTGTCCTGGTGCAGGCAGGCTTAGGGAAGGGGCGTTTCCTGGCGGTCTCCATCAAGCCTGAGCCAGGAGAGCAAGGGCACACGGGCTTCCGGCCGTGCACAGCCCAAGAGGGCTCCCTCAGCCAGCAGCTGGAGCAGGGCCTCTGGAAGCTTCTCCAACGACAGCCGGCTGACCGTGGCTCCTGGCTCTGAGCGTCACGGTGCTCCTCAGCCTTACCCTCCTCTCCGCCCCGCCCCTGCCCTCTCCCAGAGTCAGGCGGGCTCCAGGGGCCCCAGAATTCCTAAGGGGATTCCTCAGCATCCCCAGGACCTCCTAAGTTTGGGTCCAGCAAGAGGAGCCTGCAGATCAGTGTTCTGACTCCCAGAGGAGGCTGTCCTTGGCCGAAGCCCAGTGGGAACCTTTGCAGGGAAGTGGAGGACCCCTGAGACCAGGGCCCTCGGCCGTGCCACACTCTGCCTCCCAGCATAGTGACCTTGTTCCCCAAACCAAATCAGGCCCCAAAGCGGATGTTATTCTGCTTTGTTTATTAATTTTTGTGAAATAAAAGTTTTTGCTGTATAAAGTTATGGAAATTCCATCATACCAGGGAACACGTTGAACGCCTTCCCTTTATTGCTCAGAATCAAATGTTATGGACTCAGGGGTGCCCTGGTCTTACAAACAAGTGGGGCTGTCAGGCCTCGGCCCCCAGGCCCGGCCTCGGGAACGGGCTCCCGGGCTGCTCATGCACCCTCCGTCCCCAAGAGAAGACAGTCCCCCTGCCAGATGGGGCCCTCCTGGGGCCTCCGTGAGCCTCAGGCTCCGACACCAAAACCTCACTTCAGCCAAAAGCCGGGGGAGGGGCTCCCAGAGCTGGGGGCGGGGCTGAGCCCATCGGAGGGAGGTCCCTCTGCCCTCGCATTGGTCCCCCAGCTCCCCCAGCCCCACCAACCCTGTCCCGATTCTCTTGCAGCTGATCAAAGAGAAGCTCTTAGACTTGCTTGGCAAAGAAGAGGACGAAGGGAGCCACGATGAGAACGTGGTAAGAGCAGCGCTTGTGCCGTGGGTTGCTTTGTCCCCTGCTTCTGCGGGCCTTAGGAGACCAGAGGTCAGGGCCAGAGCCCAGGGACGCACCTCACCGCAGACCTTAACTTGGCCCGACGGAGGACGCCCCCGCTCAGCCCCGGGGCCCAGTGCAAGCGCTGGGTTCAGCAATCCCAGGAGATGCTCACAAGGCGAGGTCCGGCCTGGCCCAGTCGAGCTTGTCCCAGCCGGAGGGCTACTGCTCTCATCTCATGCCTTGGGAGAAGCAGGGAGGTTCTGCGCCCTTATTCCTCAGGGTAGCAAAACACAAGTAAGGGCGTCACTGGCTCTCCTTTCCATTTGAAGGGGACAGGGAGCTCAGGGGCCCTGCGAGGCTGGTAGCGGCCGTGTTCCCCATCATAACTGCCAGCTACTGTGTGCCAGGGATGCGTCTGGGCTGTGTATTTGAGGCACTGGAGGCCCAGAAGCCCCAGGTCTCCCTGCTGGTGAGTGGCAGAGCTGGACTCGGGCTCCCCTGACCACCCTCCCACTCCACCTGTCTTCCCTCGAGCCGGCTGTCCCCTATCCTTCCCAAACTCAGTCTGCTCCAGGCTTGTCCCTCGGCTGCCTGGTAGCTCCGGCTTTCCCCAGGGGAGACTTCTGCCCTGACAGCACTCCACCCACTAGGCGGCCACCCTCCCTGTCCCCCCCAGCCCGATGTCAGCAAATCCAAACCGAGGACAGCCCCTTCCCCCGACAGGCCCCCATTTCTGCTCCAGACCCTAGTTCTCTCCCCACCTCCCAGGCTGGAAATCTCGGCTTTGGTTCCCTCCGGCCCCTGCAGCTCTGTTGAACGGAAGACAGCGTCTGTTGAGGGGAGGGCAGGTGGAAGGGGCCCAGGCTCTGGGGTCCCTGTTCCTAGCTGTGGGCCCGAGCATCTGCAGACTTACAGGGACCTCAGGGAGCTGTCGTTTGGATTAAGTGGACCTTGCCTCTCGGGCCAGCAGCAGCGCCTAGTTTATAGTAAGTGCTCGGCAAGTGGAGGTTCCCTCCCCACTCCACCTTTCCTCTGCCCTCAGACTGTCTCAGAGTCACCACCTCCCCTCTGCCGCCTCCCCCTCCCCCAGGCCCCCGTCCACCACCCCCCTTCGACAGCCTAGCCCCATCAAATCTCCCCCACGTTCTCTCGTTCTCTCAGCACAGCCTCCTGGGCAGTATCTGCTCCCATCCCTCCCAGCCTCCAGCCCTCTGCAGCCTGGGAGTCACTGGGAAGACTCAAGGCCCTCCCAGCCCCGCCCTGCTCAGGAACCTGAGACTGCTTTCCTCTGGGGCCAGCCGACCCTGAAGGTCCACTGGGGAGCCGTGACTATTCCAGTTCTGGCTTTTGGGGGCCTCCCCTCTTCCGACTTGGCCTCAGCCATTGGCACCCCCTGCCCCAAGCCTAGCCACAGGCTCTACCCTCCTCCCCCGCAGGAAGGCCTCAAGGGGGACCCCCAGGATGAGGGCAGGAGGGGATATCCTCCTGCCTCAAAGCTAGAAGCACTCAGATGTAGCTTCGGGCGCTGTATTAAGGGCACGTCTAGAAGAGAAGTTCAAACCGGCTGCTGAGCCCCATCACCAGGGAGCTCTCTCCCCACCCTAGGTGGGTGATGGTGAGGACTCTGAAGGGGGCAAGGCCCCCCCATTCTTGCACCCCACAACAGCACACCAGCCCATGAGATGTCTGGGGCAGGAGCAGCAGTGCCCCAGGAGAGCCCACAAGCCCGGGGTGGGGGGGCACGGCTCCCAGGGCCTCGGCCGGGCTGCCAGCGGCATCGTGATGCCATTTTGCAGAATGAGTATCAACATCCGCTGTCCCCTTCCCTCCAGAGCACTTGTGACACGATGCCAAACCACTCTGAAACCATCAGCCACACTGTGAATGTGCCCCTGCAGACGGCCCTGGGGACCTTGGAGGAGATTGCCTGCTGACAGCCCTTGGACCACCCGGCATCCCCCAAACAGACCTGGAGGCCCCAGACCCAGGCCAGGGGACAGCAGGCGCAGGTGGGATGGCCCCTGATGACAGAAAGAAGCAAGAGCCCCCTATGCACACATAGCAAACTCTGCCAAAACCTCGCTGCGGCCACGTCTGACATGACGCGTCCTCGGGCCCCGCCGTGCGTCCCTCTTAGGAGAAATGAGTCACACTCTGGAACTGTCCGAGAACCAACCTGCCATCACATCTCACTGCCAGATGTATAAAGCACCTGCATGCTCAGACCGCTCACGGCGCCACCTCCACGTCCGTCTCTGTACATGACTCTCCTCCGCGCGCTTCCCAGCGGCCACTCTGCGGTCGCGCAGCGGGACCGGGTTCCAGCCCCGAGGTCACCACCCCGTGGTCGCTCTGGGATCTCAGCTGCACAGTCGAGAGGGAAAGCGCAGAACTCTCCACCGCGTCCGGTCCTTGTGTACTTTGTGAAGGCTCTGAACCTGCCCACAAACCCCCCCTCCCCCTCCCCGAGCTGGGGCCGACCAGGGCCCCCCACCCCGCCCCCGTCCCGGCGCCCGGTGGAGGCAGGGTGGCCTGGGCGACTCCGGCACTCATCCGTGGGACCCACGTCATTCTGCTGTCCCCGTGACCCAGCTTGTACAGTCCGATTCTGTTTCTTCTTTGGGGGGCTTGTTTTGTTTGTCTGTCGGAGATGTTTCGTTTGGTTTTGTTTTTCGAATTTGGGTTTGATGTTCTGAGGTTTGGTTTGATTTGGTTTTTCCATTTCCTCTGGCGTTTATTTATTCGTGCTTCCAGTCACGGTCATATTAAAAGCTGGTCTTGTGGAAAACGGCTGAGTCGGTGCTGCCTTCTCCCCCGTACTCAGGTCTCTCTCCCCGAAGCCTTTCGAAAGGGCCGGGCCGGCCAGGTCGGAACCCGTAGACGATATCCATGTCAGGTTTCCTACACCCGCGCTTACCGGTACACAGTGGAAAGAGGGTACGCACTTCTAGTCTATTCTATATCTCTAAAAACTATTGATTGCAGCCTTGTGAATGATTTCGTGACCACTGACGGGTCACAGCGCGTGGTCTGAATGACACTGTCGCTGACCATAGGCGTGTGGCTTGAAGAGGGGGAGGCAGAGAATGCCGCCCACACCTAGAAACCACGAAGGAAGGCTTCCTGTCCCTTCCGTCCCAACTCCTCGGATCCTCGGTGAAACCAGGCTGGCCTCCCTCCCACACGGCAGCCTTTCCCGACCCTCTCTCTGCACCCCACCTCCTCAACCCCCCATCAAGCAGACCTTGTCCTTGCAGAGGTCACACTGGCTTTCTGCCTTGCTGCCACGACTGCTGGGAGGATGGCCACGTGGGAAAGGAGGGTAGAGGTGCATCGTGGGGAGACGGCGTGCCCTTTCAAGCCCCACTGGCAAAAGAGAGCTTCCTGTCTGGGCAGAATTCTTGTCCTCATGGCATCGTGCTGATTCCAGGCCGACCGTTCCTGTAGCCTAACCTTTACTTTCGCCACTTCCCCCACTCAGGGTCTCCCCCAAAAGCCGTGAAGAAAAGCCTCGAGTGACGTGTGCCTTCCTCTTTGTCCACAGGTGCATAGAAAGCCCTGCTGGACCGGGAGTTCAGGGCTCTGACCCCGGCACTGCCTTCCATCTCTCTCCTGATCTCAGTCCCTCTCTGTCCCTCCTCCCCTCTCCCTCCTGCCCGATCTGAGTGCCTTCCATCTCTCTCCTGATCTCAGTCCCTCTCTGTCCCTCCTCCCCTCTCCCTCCTGCCCGATCTGCTCACTCACACAAGGAGACGGTATTTCCCCAGCGACCAGCTGAAAAGAGCCTGGCGCCAGGAAGGCTGTCCCCAGTGCCTTCCCGCATGGCTGTGTGACGATGGCCACCTGCTCCTCCCTGGACTCAGTTCCCTCAATTTGAGGATGAAATTAATACCGTACCTGTGTCTTCACACATGAGCTCCGGAGGCCCCTTCAGACTTGAGGCACCTGACAAGGACTGCTGTCCCTGCACAGGGGGACACGTCAAAGCAGCCACGCCCAGGCACACGCGGTGGCCAGGAGGCAGCTGGGACACGGCATCCCTGAGATGTCTTCTCCCAAACACCCTGTCAGCTGGGCTTGCCCGAGGCTGTTGGCAAAGCCCGGCTTTAACCCTCAGGAGCTGAGCGCGAGGTTACTGGAAGGCCCCCTGTTTGCGTTTTCTACCGCGGCTATAACTAATTACAACCCATGTCGTGGCTTAACACACAAATGTGTTGCCTTCGAATTCTGACACGGATCTCACCGGGCTAACATTTTTGTCAGCAGGGCTGTGTTCCTTCTGGAGGCTCTAGAAGGGAAACTGTTTCCTCACCTTTTCCAGCTCCCAGAGGCCACCCCCATTCTGTGGCTGGTGGCCTCTTGTTCCATTGGCCAACCCAGCAATGGTGGGTGGAGTCTTTCCTTCACGCAACCGTGACCTCCTGGTCACATCTCCCTCTATCCCAGACCCTCTCCTGCCTCCCTCTTCCACTTTGGAGGGACTCCTACAATTAGGCCAGGCCCTCCTGATAACCCATGGTAATGTCCCCATCTCGAGGTCACAACTTAGTCACAAACATCAAAGTCACTTTTGCCACATAGGGTAACGTATTCACAGGTTCCAGGGATTAGGACGTGGTCAACTTTGGGGGGCATTATTCTACCTACCAAAGGCCCTTTGGACCGTACAGCCTACTGCCTTCATTTCCCAAATGAGCAGACCCAAAAAAGGAGGGGAGGGACTTGCCTCGTGTCACAGAGTGAGTTAATGGCCATGCCAAAACTCCACTCCCAGCTCCCAGACTCATAATTCCATCTCTAGACCCACCAAGATGGCGCAAAACAGGAAGCACTGAAAGTGATCATTTCTCCAGACGTTCCCAGGGCACGGAAGTCCCTCTCCTTTAGACAAACACACGCCTCACTGCATCAGGCTGGGGAATGTCCCTCTGGTGCCTAGACTGTCAGAGGCGGAAGAATAGTGAGTGTCCTCAGACTGCTCCCATCGGGGACAGGAACAAATGAAATGTCTATTCAGTGAGTTGGGAATCTACAGGATGGTTCTGCCTTGTTCCAGCTTCACAGTTTCATAAATGTTTTTAAAGTCTATAGCTTAAGTTGCAATTTGAACTGCTTCATTGGATTTTTGGCTTCCTTCTCAAAAAAGAAAGAAAGAAAGAAAGAAAGAAAGAAAGAAAGAAAGAAAGAAAGAAAGAAAGAAAGAAAGAAAAGAAAGAAAGAAAGAAAGAAAGAAAGAAAGAAAGAAAGAAAGAAAGAAAGAAAGAAAGAAAGAAACTTCAGATCAATTTGTGATGGAGCACTGAATATTCTAATGGGTTCGGATTGCTTCGGGGCTCACCTATGCACATGGCCCTTCCGATTTGGGGATTCTGGTTTTGGATTCTGGAGATCTTAGAGTGCAGGTCTACAGATTCAACCTGTTTAAAGGGGAAAAGTTAGGAAACTCGAGAGAGCAAATTAATAGCCAGCTACGGATTGCTACTAACCAGTTGTTAACCAAAGACACAGTGTAAAATGCCTGAATGCTTGGGAGCACTGGGATGTTTTTTCTTCTCATTTCAAACAAGTAGCCATGTGTGTAATCATTTCCTTAGTGAAGACCTGGAGACATTTGGTAGACAGAGGAGGCTAGGGGATGGGTCCCATTTTCGAGAGGGACCCAAAGGATGACAGGAAGACCAGGAGTCTGGAATAGTCACAAGCCCAAACCACAGGTCGAATTATCAGTAATCTCAAAGAGCCAGATCAATTAATCAATCAATCAAATAGGGGCACATAACCTCAGAAACGGAATCAGTGGGGCTTTCTCCTGTCAGGGGCAGAGAAAAGCAGCAGCGTTTCCGTGAGTAGCCATGCCAAGGACTGAGCTGGCTGCTTGCACGCTGTTGCTTTGTTGTTTTTGGCAGAGAGAAACCAGAGTTATTTTATTTTCCTCTTTCCAGCTTGAAGCTATTTTTGTAAGAGTCTTTATCACGAACACGCCTAGTGAGAAAGGTTCACAGAGGGTCTCTGGAGAAAGGTTCTTGGTGAGCTGGGAAGGAGGAAGTCAAAGACAGTCACCGCCCAGGGGTGTGATCTTGGTGGCTGCCGTGTTTGCTCAGGGGAAGCTTGGCTCAGCCTGCGTGAGCCTGGAGGCCCAAGGAGAAACCTGGGACCTCTTCCTCCACAAACTCCGCAATTTTCATTTGATTTTGAGAATTAACCTCACAGCAGAGGTGAGGGCCTCCAGAAAGCACCAGGGAATGAGCTCCCCCTTACAGAATAGACAAGGAGGCTCTGGGAGGCCAAGAACGCTGCCAGCCCTGATCCACTCACGGCCAGGGCAACCCCACGCTGCAGAACAAGCTTCCTGGCATAGCTGGGAAGGGGAAGCACAGGAAGAACACGGGATCGCTATGTATTACAACTGCCATTGACTGGCGGTCCATTAGGCACTGGGTACTTGCCCCCAAGGAATTTATCATCTGAGCAGGGACACTGACAAGTAAACAGACGACTACAAAGATAAACCCAAGTTCAGAGACCGAGAGAGCAGCACATGCCAAGCCTGCGGGGTGGGGAGTGCTAGAGAAGGGGCACCACCATGTAGGTCCAGGGAACCCAAGCAAAGAAGGGCAAGGGGAAAACATCCAAAATGACCACTTAGAGATAAGCAGGTGCAAAGGATGAGGGGAGGGTCGTGGCTGAAGCCCTGCAGCGCCTCCCCCTGCTCTCCAAGCGTCTGTGAAGTTACTTCCGAGCCAAGGGTTGATTTATGTAGCAAATGGCTTTCTCCCCATTCATCTGAGACTCCTGGCACATGGAATCATTTTGCGCACGCATTTGAATATTCCGAGGGCTAATAGGTTGGGCGCGTTTGAGGCCAGAAGTTCCCTGGGGACCAAGAAACAGGTCAGTGAGAACCAACCCAGCCTGAGAACAGGTGGAAGGAGGAGAGTCTCTTACTAATTCAATTTAACATTTGTGGAAATCTGTGCTCACTGACTGCAAGAGTAAAGCAACAGTGACAAAGGCTTTGGACAGAGAGTCAAAGGATTGGCTTTCCAACCCATTTCTGCTATAAACGGGCCATATAACATTGGGCAATGTACTTCGCTTCTCTGGGCCTCCGTTTCCCTCTTGTATAAGAAGAGGGAGTGGAAAACAAACAGATAGGCCTTTGGTGTGCCCCAACTCTAACAGTCTATGAGTGTACGTCGAGAATGGGGGTCAGGCAGCCAAGCACGTATTTAGTGATTCAGGGTTTGGAGGGAAATTATGAGGATTAAGTGAGCTAAACTAAATACTTTCTCTCTTTTCTTCTTTTCTTTTTTCTTCCTGTAAAGCACTGACTCTTAATCTTGTTTGGATTCAAAATAAGGTGAAAGCTATGCGCTCTCTCTCCAGAAAAAAGAAAAAATGTACATGGTCATGGGGATACACATGCAATTTTGCATTTTATTTCAGGAGGGTTGTGGACCCCCGCAGCCCCTCCGTGATCCTCCAGGGACGCCCTGAGGCTAGGCAAAGACTCCCTGGTCCAGAAAGTGCCAACCCTTTCTCCACGAAAGTGCCACAGCATCACAAAGAGCCACCAACATTTCTTCTCCTAAAATGACATAATGGCTGTCATTTTTCAATTTACAGGAGGGAAAAAGGAAAGATAGATAGGATTTGATCAATTTCAAGTTTTTCCTCCCATCATTTTTTTTAAACCTTTGGCACCTGCTGCAGCTTGCGTGCTAATGAGCTCCCACAGATGGCGAAATGAATGAGTGAGCAGAAAATGAATATGAACAGAGAACCTTGAGATGTGATTTCATAAAATCACTTTATGCATGCGATGATTTCGAGGGCCGAGGAGACCTGCATACATAGAAAGCAACCGCAGCACCGCTTGGCAAACATCCCCGTGGCCTGGTTCTTGGAACGTGACCCCCGGCCCGGCTGTGTACGTGTGGGAAAGGCATGCCTTGTGGTCCGTGGCCGCTGTGGAGCCCCAGACACACACCGCTGTTGAGCTCTCATTCACTTCGGAGCAGGAGGGTAATGGTGCCTCTTCTTTAAAAAAACAAAACAACAACAACAAAGCAGCCCTTGAAAAATGGCTGTGAGTGATGCTTTGGGATGGGGAATTTGGACGCCTTGTCTGCTTGAAGCCGCTCTCCACGCCACGCCTCTGAAGGAACTGGTTCATGTGGCTCACTTACCATCACGGCCATTTGTCTTTCCCGGAGTTTAGACTTTATGGTTTCCTTCCAAAAGGAATTAAAAAGAGGCCCAAGACAAAGGGCTTGGTGGGCACCAAAGCATACCCAGCTTAGCCAGCCTTAGAGGGAAGAGGTCAAAGAGCAGCGGGGAGAAGATATCCCAGCGCCAGGCAGGGTCTCTGTCCGGATCCCTCACTCCATGGGCATTTTCTGCATGCCCACCATGTGCCAGGGGCTGTGGGTTCATATACCAAGAAGACACAGTCTCGGGGGGCTCAGAGTACAGTTGGGCAGAGGGGGCCACAGATGTGCACGCAAGAACATGAACAGCAGGAGAGCTACAATGAAGGGGCACGAGGCATAGGACGCTGGGTCTGTCTGCCAGGCTGAGACGGGGCCTGTTTGGGCGGAAGCCTTGAGAGATGGATGGGAATTGCCTGGCAGGCCAATACCTGAGCGAAGGCTTAGAGGCGGAGGAGAACTTGGAAGGTCTGGGGAAGGACAGATCCCTGCTGAATGGGAGGGGGCTGTCACTCTGCTCCCCTCCCTCCACTGTGCCTTCCTACCCCGCAGGGTCCAGCCAGCTAGAGTCCACAGGCTAGTTCAGCTACGAAGACTGGGACACGCCGAGGACAGGGCATAGTCTTGGGAACCCAACGGCTCCGTCCGAATCCCAGCCCCACCAACTGCATTACGTTAGGCAAGCTCTAGACGTTCTCTGGGACTCAGTTTCCTCCTAAAAATGGGGGTGACCTACCTCCTAAGCATGCTGTGGGGTAGTGAGATTAACTATGGAAAGTGCCAGTGTGGTGCCTGACACATGGTAGGATGGAGATGATGGAGCGCCATCATCTTACCTCCATGGACAGTGGCTGCCACCGAAGCATCAGGAAGGATGCCTGGCACGTGGTTGAAGAGAGGCTTATGCTCAGTTTGTGATGTTGGCCACAGGCAGGAAGTGGGGGCACGTCTGCCACCCCAGAGAAGGCGTCCACTAAATGCTGGACCCCATCTGACCAGGCCAGCCTCCTACTCTGGAAGCTTCAGGCCAGTGCCTGGAGTGGAAAAAAACCCAGCCATATCCAGCTGGAAGGATGAGTCTCGCAGGCAGAGCATGGGGACCTGCCCAAGAAGAGGGCTCTGCTGCGGGGTGGGGGGGGGGGGGTTGCCTGCCTCACCTGGGTCTACGGGTAGGGAAGGGACAGCACCCAGCTAGCTAACCGCCCCTGGAGCATTCGCCCACTCAGCAACAAAAGATCGAGACAAGCCCGTTTCCCATTAGCCTCCTGGAGTCAAACCAGCCAAGAATGAGGTGGCTTGGACTAAAAAGAGTGACGATAATGCACTTTGTTCTCCCTGCTTTCTGTAGAAATCTCGGCCACTTTGTCCAAACCATCCCACTTCTCCTTCTGCCGCTTCTTGCCACAGTCTCCGCTCTCCTCTTCCTCCTTCTTAGCAAACTGTGTTGAGGACACGGCGCAGGCATCCCAAGTACACCCCGGTCACCAGGACAGGCAGGACATGTGCCCACCGTTCCTCCCCAGGGGGACCCCCAGAGCTCAGGGAAACCAGACAAGGGCCCAACATTTCTCAAACCCCCAGGCTGTGCCAGGCCCTGTACTCGGTGCCTCTGCTCTATATTATGTGACCAACGCAATATTGCAAGGTGGTCTTTATCAGCTCCCCTTGCCCCTGAGGACCACTGAGGCTCAGAGAGGTGGAGCGACTTTCCCAAAGTCAGGCAGCCAGGGTAAGAGGGGAAAAAACAGACAAAACAAAACATTGTGCCAGCTCTTCTCAAATCGTGCTGAAACTTCCCCTGCAAGACATGGCCAAGGGCGAAGCAAGTGGGACTTGGATGAAAAGCGGCCAAGTTGGTCCCCCTGAGAGGTAGAAAGCCTCCCCAGGAGGGCTCAGGAGGGCCAATGGGTCCATCTGGAGAGATGCCTAGAGCCTGACTCATGGCTGGTACTTAATCCCATTGTGTGAACCCCATTCGACAGGTTCATTCACTCCCTGAGAACCCACTATGTGTCAGCCACTATTCCAAGTGCTGGAAACAGAAGGAACAGACCCACTTCCTGCCCTCCTGGTGCTTACCTTCTAGTAGAAGGAGACGGAAAATGGGATGTACGTAAATTCACATGTGCATGAAATACTCTCGGACAGTAAGTCACACTACGGTGGTAAGATCATGACAAGAGGGGAGACGAGCTTCCTTCAGCTATGGCGGTCAGAGAAGCTCATCTGAGCATGTGAAAAGGAGACGAGAGCTGGCCACTCAGGATCTAAGGAAAGGGCATTCCAGGAAGACCCAAGGGCAAGTGTGAAAGCCTGCGGTGAAAACAAGCGTGTCGGTTGCCTGGAGTGCATGCGTGGGGAAGAACTGCAGGGGATGGTGACAGGTAGGAAGCAGCCAGAGATGCAAGCCCACCAGGGTAAAAGCTTCCGGACAGTTGAGAAATGAACCTGTCAGTGTTGGCTGAGCCTGGCTCGTGAAAGATCTTGTGTACAAGCCAAGAACTTGGACTATAACCGAAAGGTGAGAAAAGCCATTGTGGCCAGGACACAAGGGAGTAACAAGGTGGAAAGCTCACGGAAGGGAGGAGGCGGGACGGCCAGGGACACGCTCATGAGGCCGTTGCCACTGCCCTAGGGAAGCAGTGACAGGGGCTTGAGTTAAAGCAGTGGTATCTGGGATGGACAGAAGGGACAGCTTCCAGAGATGTTAGAAAGGTAAGAGAGGCAGGACATAGTGAGCAATGGAACGTGGGGCGAGAGTGTGAATCGGAAGCAAGGAGATGCGAGGAGGTAGCCTGGTTACTCTACCCGGTCTGAGAACATCACTTAGAAACTGGGACTTCCAGGTGGACCTACAGACCATTTAACCCTCATGCACAGGTGAGGGCTCTCCCCTGGATCCTCCTCTTCCACCTCCACCTGCCCCTGGTCCACCCCCAGCCCAGGCCTCCAAGATCCCTTGTCCAGGCCTGCCCCTCCCCAGCCCTATTTTTGGAGGCCCTGAGGCCATCATGCTAGCCTAGAGCCTCCACGTCCTTTTAACAACCCTTGCTTCAATTCAAGGACCACCTACTCCTGAGGGAATGGGACCCAGTGGAGCAATCAGCTGCTCGCAGGCAACAGAAACCCAGAGTGAAGTTGAAATGCATCACCCAGAGATAATGAGCCCGGGGTCTCGGGCCAGGTGAGGGAGAGCTCGGACTGCAGATGACCCAGGACAACCACCTCTCCGCAAAGTACAGTGACCTGAGAGCACGTGGAATCATACTGACCTGGGTGCAGATTTATCTCTTCTGAGCTTCCGTTTCCTTATCTGTAGAATGGGGATAATAAGGGGACCTCCATTACAGTAATTGTTCCGGGGTTTAGATTAGATGATGCATGGTACATGGTAGGCACACGGCGTTGCTTTCATATTAAAAAGAGAGCAGGGGCGCCTGGGTGGCACAGCGGTTAAGCGTCTGCCTTCGGCTCAGGGCGTGATCCCGGCGTTATGGGATCGAGCCCTGCATCAGGCTCCTCCGTTGGGAGCCTGCTTCTTCCTCTCCCACTCCCCCTGCTTGTGTTCCCTCTCTCGCTGGCTGTCTCTCTCTCTGCCAAATAGATAAATAAAATCTTTAAAAAAAGAGAGAGAGAGAGCAATATCTCCCTATGACTTAATGAGAATGGGTCCATTTGTCATTGATCTCCCAGACGCCCAGCTCCCAGCAAGGAGCTGCTCCTTCCCCACCATCCACATGTACAAGCAGCATCACCTTGACATGGAGGAAAGAGCTCCCCTGCGAGACAGAAGCAAAAGCCAGGGTGGGACACATGGCCGGGCCAGCTAAGATCTGGCGATGCGAGTAGCCCAACACCAGACCAGCAGCAGAAGGAAACTGGCCTGCCTCACCAGTTGTGGACACTTAGCCACCCCTCTGCTGTTTGCTGACCAGTGGATTTGGAGATGGCAGGTCGGTGGGGAGGGGCGGTCCACATCACAGTCATCTCTCCTGCCTGGGAAGCACCAGCCATGCCTCCATCAGAGGACTGCGGGGGTCTCTCAGTCCTTTCCAGAAGAATCTACAATCTCAACTCAGGGCTCAGCCTCTCAGACATCACCTCGGTTGCTTCTCTCGCTACCACATCCACAATGATCCTGAGACTGCCTGCCTTCCTCCTTCACACACAGTCCATCCCGAGGGACCTGAGACACTGAGCTCGAGGTTAATGGGAGACAGTGCTGCCTCCTTCTGAGCTTCCCACATATTGAGGAAGGCAGAGAAGTGCATTGTGCTGCTTGAAAGCCATCTACACCCTCCACCCAATCCTCCAGCCGCCCAGCAATGGTCAGCAGTACCAGGGGTAACTTCCTTACCAGGCTGGGACGGCCGCCGCACTTGAATTTCCTGCCACTAGAGGGCACTGGAGAGCAGGGTAAGAGCCGGCTGAAGCCCACTGTGGGGTCTCCACTCAGGGTGCACCACACCTTGGCTTCTGCCAGTGTGTTAGCAGTCTCCAGCTGGAGGGCAAGGCACTGTGGCCACCCTCTGTGACCAGAGCCACAGAAAACAAAAGTCCCAAAGACACCCCCCCCAAAACAAGACAGGGGTACACCACAGCAGACCCAGATAAGGTTGCCAGATAAAATATAGGATGCTTATCTGAATTTGAGTTTCAGGTACACAACATATAGGTTTTTTGTTTTTTTGAGAGAGAGAGCATGCATACAAGTGGTGATGGGGTGGGTGGGGCGTGGGCAGAGGGAGAGGGAGAGGGAGAGAGAGAATCCCAAGCAGGCTCCAAGCTCAGCGCAGAGCCCGGGACTCGATCTCATGACCCTGAGCTGAAATCAAGAGTCCGACACTTGGAGCTCCTGGGTGGCTCAGTCAACTGAGCGTCTAACTCTTGATTTCAGCTCACGTTATGATCTCAGGGTCTTGATAGCCAGCTTCCATTACTCAGAATATCCCCCCACCATTGCCTGCATTTTCTTCTTTCCTGTCTTATGCTGCCCCCAGATTCTCCCACTGGAGACTGAGTTAGGTTGATAAGAATTCTCTTACGTTGATGTCAGTTTGCTCAGTCCTTTCTTTCTCATGCCTAGATGAGATCAGTTAGAAGGAGGGACGGAGAATTTCATTTCTGAGAAATAATTTTGCAGCACATAACTGTTCAGGGCTAAGGCAGACCTGGGATGGAGCGCTGAACTCGGGGGAGGGGGAGGGGAGAGGCGGGCAGGATGGAGTGTGAGCTCAGTGCATTCTTGGGAGGCAGGCTCTGATGGCAGGGAGGGTGCCCGAGAAAAACTTGGCTCAATTAAATTTATCTTTGGGGGCGCCTGGGTGGCTCAGTCAGTTAAGCATCCAACTCTTGATTTCAGCTCAGGTCATGATCGTGGGGTCGTGGGATCAAGCCTCCACTCAGCACAGAGTCTGCTTGAGATTCTCTCTTTCCCTCTCCCTCTGTCCCTCCCTACACCCCCCAAATAAATAAATCTTAAAAAAAAAAAAAGAGTCAGACACTTAACCAACTGAGCCACCCAGGTTCCCCAAATAACACATCATTTTTAAATATAAGTGTGCCCTATGCAATATTCAGGACATAAGGTATAGTACAATTTGTTTGTTGTATATCCAAATTTCAAATTTAACTCAGGCATCCTGTTTTGGTTACCATTGTTTGTTTTTTGTTTGTTTTGCTAAATTTGGCAAACCTAGATCCAAGTAAAGGGTCTGGGAAACTCTACCAGTTGTGGGCAAGGGAGGCACTGACACCCTCCCCTCACCAGGTCTCCAGGACTGGAGGCAAGCTCTCTGTGGCAGGCTTTTGGGGGCCCATGGAGCCCAGCCCAGGTGGACAGGTGAAGAAACTCCGAGGTGCCCCCTGGATACACAGTGAAAGCTGAGAACCTCACTTATGTTAGACTATACTTTATTGGTTGGCTTGTCTTCCCAAGCCTGGATCAGAAACCAAGCCACATCTCCCAGCCTGCTGTGCGTGGCCTCGTCCATCCACAGAGGGTCCTACAAGTCACAGCCATCCACCCAGTCGCTGAGGTCCTTGCCTTGGCAGTGACGCCTCCAGGCCTCCCTGAGGATGGGGCATGGGAAGAGCAGAGACCAAATCAGCAGCAGCCTTCAGTTCCTGCTCAGAGAAGAACAGGAAGGAGGCATGGGCTCTACACCATAAGTGAGGTAAGGAAAGGGGCGAGCAAGGGAAAGAAGGACTAGTAAACCCTATTATCCAGCAAAGAACTCCCTAGAAGAAGTAAAAAAGGGAGAGAATGGTCCCTAAAATGTCATCTATCTAGCCTCCTTATTTTACCAATGGAGATACAGGGTAATTTGTTCAAGTTCGCCCAGAAGTCAGCGGCAAAGGTCCAGAACCCCAGTCCAGTGCTCTTTTCCCACACCGTGCTGCTTCTGCTGACAGTCATGCCGCCTCACAAGCTCACAGCCCTTTACGGTTTACATAGCACTGTCCCATCCATCACTCATTTGTCTGCACCCCACTCCATCCCCGGCAGCCCTGTAATGTAGATTAGGCAGATACCGTGTTCCCTATATTCCAAATGAAACGCTGAGACTCAGATGCAAAATGCCTCGCCCAAGATCCACAGCTAGTAAATGAGAACTGCAGCCACACCCACTTCGCCTTGGCTACCAATCCGGGTCTTTCAACTGTTGGTAACCATAGGTTATAGGCTCCTTCAGGACCATTAGCTTGCTCCGTCATCACCCGAGCATCTTGAGGAAGACAAGCAAGACCTGGGGTCCTGCGGTCCCAAGTTCTCAAGGGTTCCAAATGTTGGTGATTCCATGATGTCAGTGTCAAAGAGCCCAATGACTAAGAGTGCCCCTAGAGGACATCTGTAGATCCATCAGTGAGGTGTGGTCAGCTGGCCTGTTTGCCTCTCCCATTAGACTGTGAGACCCTTAAGGGCAGAGATTGGATCTCAGCCTCTCTGCAGCCAGTACCCAGCACAGAGCCCAGCGCAGGCAAGTTCCCAATGTGTGCAGGTGGAGGGAATAAACTGTACCCTTTCTACTTTCTGGGACCACTGTCTATGATTAGCCTCAGCCAACCCTCAGGGGTTATACCTGCCACAGATTTACTCCTCCCAGTGTACAAAAGAGAGAGCTGTTCTTTGATGTAACCCAAAAGGACCTGTTTCCTCCATCCCCGGGTGGTGCCCCCAAGACCTCAAGCCTTTGGACTCCTGCCAAGCCTGCACTCACCCTTCCTGATCTTATAGCTGAGCATTGTGTCCTGCTGAGCCTGCCTCACTCCAGACTCAGTTCCTAGGGCATCAACTGTTCTCAGACCAACACATCTCCAAAGCTGTGGCCATGGTCAAGGCATATCTCGGACCTTCTCTGGATTCACAGTCATTTCTGCCTCCTCCTCTCCCTTGCTGCCACATATTACCTGTCCCCACGTCTCCTGCACAGCCCCTCCTAGCCAACCCCCCTCCTGTCCGTCAGCCTTGCAACTGTCCTGGTGCAGACCCTGGATCTCTCTTGCAAAGGCTTCCCTACCATGCCCCTGTCTCTTGTCTCCCCTCCCCCTTCCCTCTGCTCCTGGGCTGATACTCACTGCCTCCCAACTTCTTTTACCTCCCTTGTGATGGTCACATCTGTCTGTAGCTCCGGGAGCCACCTGGAGTATCTCACCCTCCCCACATCCTGGCCCTGCTGGTCTCTCATTCAGAAATGTGAGGAAAGGGAGTTGGAGACTCAGCAGTGAGACCCCCTTTGGAGGAGTGTGCAGGGTCACTGCCTCAGAGGTCCCTGGGGACCAAAGATCTAGTCCAGTGCCCCCTGGGATACCCATCCAACCCCCTCGCCTGTGAGCATGGCTGCTCCAAAGGCCACCTTGTGGGAAAGAGGCAGGAGAAGAGAAGGCGGACAGGGTGAGGCTCCAGAGGGCCCCCTCCCGCCGCCACCACACTTCAAGCCTAGAATCGCTTCTTTGATCTATCGTACATCTTGGGCTTTTCTACCAAAGTTAGTTTCGATGAAGATGCCACCAGGAACAAGGTTGACCAGCCCCAGGTCTAGTGGACCTGTAGGCAGGCATCCTAACAGAGGCATACGGTGGAAGAGCCAGGCTTGGCTCCAAGAGCTTCAGGGAATTGCTAACCCTCCCGGACGCTCAGCATGTTGTCTGTAAATACTTCAGGGACAGTAACCCCTGTGGCTGAATATTGGGTGCGGATCAGACTATGAGGCCACAGAATGGTGGCCAGGACAACGTGAGCACTCAGGAAAGATTCGTTCCCTGCTGCTGTCCACTAGCCCTGGCCACATCAGCCTGGGGCGCGGGGGGGGGGGGTGCCCAGGTGACCTACCAGCTGGCCAGACCCTGGGGCTGTTGTGCGATCTTCATGGCACAGATAACAGTATCTTTCAGGTTAGGATTCAACAAGTCTGGGGTGGGAGGCAGAGAAATAACAATGAGGAAACAGCAGACAGAGCTGGACATCCAGAGTCTGTCTGTCTCTCTCTCTCTCTCTTACACACACACATACACACACACACCCTTCTTCATCCTAAAGCCAACCCTATCTCTTGATCCCTCTGGAAACACAGATATCACTCTACCACTCCCTCCCCACACCCCTACAGCTCTTAGAGCAGTCTCCCATCAGATTCGTGGTGGACCCACCCTCATCTCTGGCCCCATCCCGCTCTCCTTGGTAGGCGCGGAGGGGCGTGGGTCGTACCCCACTCAGAGATACAGGCTAGGGGCGCTAGCGCGAGCAGGGACACACAAAGCCGGGTGCAGGGGCCCGCCCGCAGTCGCCCGCCCCCCGCCCTGCCTCGGGCGCCGCCTACCGGAGCAGTACGTCTGGCCCCGCCTACCGGAGCAGTACATCTGGCCCCGCCTACCGGAGCGGTACATCTGGCCCCGCCTACCGGAGCAGTACATCTGGCCCCGCCTACCGGAGCAGTACATCTGGCACAGGTTGGGGACCTCTGGGTTGAGGTTCTTGCACCACTTCCGGCTGTTGATCTGGAAGATGCCGTTGTTGGTGCTCCCGTCGGCTTCGTGGTCCACAGCAGCTGTGTTGAAGCCACTTGTGAAGTAAGCAAGACAGATCCCTGCGTAGGGGGCAGACGCAGGCCCGAGGGTCGGGTGACCGAAGCCAGCCGGGACAGGACACTCACGTGCAGGTGCCACACGCGAGCTCCTCTGAGCTTCAGCTCCTGCTCCAAGGTGGTCAGGGCGGCTCCTCCCGCCTACTTCCCCAGTGACTCCGCAAGGCTCAGGGGGGCAAGGGACCCACTGGGGGTCACCACAGCTACCAAATAACAAGAGTCAAGACTGTCCCTCAGGCCTCCTTCCTTCCCACTGTCTCACCGCTCAGCGCGTAGTGGGGCCCAAGAAATCTTTGTGGGATGAACAGACAAGAGCTAGCTCTTCAGAGGCAAAATGAGGAAGACACAGGTGAGAGCTGGCAAAGGGGCAGGAACGAGAGAGAAATGAGTCCAGATGTGGCTGGACCTCTCAGCTTCCCAAAGCTACCAGCAGCTTGAAGCGTCTGCTCTTACTGGTTTGCTCAGTGTACCCGAAACCTCAATGGGAATGAGGTTGCCTCTTGGTTGCCATTACGATTAGGGAACTAAGCTCTTCTGTTCCTTTGGCTGTTGGCTTCAGCAGCAGGGGCAGGGAGGGAAGGGGCAAGCTGATTGGGCTGCCTGTGGCCTGCTTATTAGGTATTTAACTTGTGCTGAATGTTGCCTACCGTGGGGTCCTAGAACCCCTGTTGTACAAAGGAGGGCTGAGGCTCAGAAAGCTTCCAAGACCACACCCCCTGAGTGAGAGCAGGGAGGAAGGGAGGAGAGAGGGAGGGGAGGAGTGGGGGGCGGCAGCTGCTGGGGGAGCGGTTCTCACAGTCAGCCATGGTGGATCCCCGGTATCCTTCCATGCCGAAATCCTGGAGCGCTCTGGCCAGCTCACAGCGACTGTAGACCTTGGCCTGGCTGGAGGTGAGCAGCCAGCCGAGCAGAGAGGCAAAGGCCAGCAACATGCTCCCCGGCGGGCACAGTTGCCTTCTGGGAGCCCAGCTCCTGGCTTCCATGCAGGCGGGGGAGGCACAGCCCCCGCCACGCTGGCTCACAACTGGGTTTTGAGATGGCAGGCAGTTCAACAGCCCTGGTCCACCACTCACAGAAGGTTAGCCTTGGAAGAAAAAGAAAACCAAGGTCTGAGTGTACCTGTGAAAAGGGGAGAAGGAACCAACACTGCAAACCAGCTCCCTTGCAGCCCTGAGGAAGCATCAGCCACGCCCCTGAGATCTGAGATCCAGGAGAGGGCTCCCTGAGGCCAGCTCCCCTTTGTCCTGCTTTACACCTGTCCCAGCAGCTGAGAGAAGAGGAGGGGAAATGGGGGAGAAAACGAACGTATTTGGAGCTCCATACTACTTGCCAGACATCATCGAATCCTGAAGCCCTATGTTTCACAGCTAGGAAGGAGCAAAGTTGGGAATAAGACCAACGTTTACGTGACTCCAAAGCCCCATGAGTTACGGCCATGAGCAGAAGTTCCCAGAGGGCAAGGGCCCAGCAATGTCATCAGAGTAGAGATCAGTTCCTACCCCCCCGCCCCATTGTCAAGGGAGCACACTCCTAGCTAGAGCCGAGCCTCCCAAGCCTGAGCTCAGACAAAATCTCCCAGGGCAACACTGCCACCCCGCAGCCCTCCCGACTGGAGGGACTGCACACACAGCCCCAAGATGGTACTGCCCACCACGCCTTCTCAACCATCACCTTGCAAACCCCCTCTCCCTTGAAACTCACGTCCACTCCTTGGGTTTGCCTCCGCACCAGTCCTATGGGCCAGCCCTCGGTATCAGAGAGGACATTCACACCTGGTTATGACCTTCACCTCCACTCTGTCTCAGCCACCCACTCCCACAGCCTGGCCATCCGTGCATCTCGCCACCACCGCCCTTGCAACCTTCCATTCTTGTCTCTCTGACACTTCTTCCCATGTCTGCCGTGACCCCACCCCATCACACTTGCTGCCCGCCTTTATAGAGTCAAAAACCTAAACAGCCACACAACCTCACGTGTGGCATCTCTAAAAACACACGGCCTCCAACCCCACGGGACCTTCAAGCCATGGAGGGCGACAGGGTGGGTGAAGGGTGTGACTTTGCAGTGAGCCTTGAGTTTGAAGCCCACTTCCGCCTCGCACACCATCTCTGACTTGGGACAACTCCCGAACCTCGCTGTCTTCAGCTCTCCAATGAGGAAATGAGTAACACCTGCCTCAGAAAACTGTTGAAAGAATGAATGAGAGGAGAAAGGTGCAGAGGGAACCTAGCTCTTTGTACTAAAAATAAGTTCGTTGTTATTTCTATGATGAAATACTTCTGGTACCAGCACAAAGTCTTGTCTTTGGCCAACTTTCTCTCTCCCGTTTCCCTCAAAGAGTATTCAAGATGCTCATTACTGCTCACTGCCCTGTCCCACCCCCGAGCTCCCAGAAGACCTCCCTTCTTGCCCCACAGAAGCATCAGTAGGCTTGTCCCGCTCATCTTCACCCTCTAGTGTGAGGCTGCGGGGCCCATCGCGCCTGCAAGCTCCAGACTTCACCCTTTCCTGCCTCTCGGCCTTCTTCCACGGGCCATCGCTCCTCTCCCAGGGTCCTCAGCACCTCCTCCTACCACTTCTCCTTCCCCTGATGCGTGGACGCTCCCAGGCTTCGTCATTATCTGTGCTGACGGGTCTCTCTCCCTCTCTTCTCATGGAAACTTCTACAGGAAAAATTACTGTTTTCTCACCTTCCCATTTGTTTTCAACCCAGCGAAATTTAGCTTCACCACCATCACCACGCGCCTGACACTGTTCTGCCCCATCCAGTGGGCTTTGCCGGTTCTTGACCCACAGGGGCGCTCGGCAGCCTTTCACGCCATTGCCCAATCCACCTGTTGAACCTTTTGCCTCTCTTGGCTTCCATGACGCCCCCTCTCCTGGGTTCCCTGCTCCTTCTCAGGCCATTTCTTGTGATCGCCTATGTCTCAAACGCTGGTATGCTTTCCAGGCACTTCTACCCTGAGCCCTCCTCTCTCTCTTCAGGATACCCTCTGGGGGGCCCCCTGAGGTTAACTGCCACCTGCGGGCTGATGACGTTGAATCTCGTCTTGCCCAGAGCTGCAGACCTCACCTGGACTTCTTCACCGTATCCTGCGTCGCCTCAGACTAAACAGGTCTAAAACAGAGCTAATGTTCCCACTCAATCTGCTTCCTTAAGCCTTTCCTTTCTGGGTTTAAAACATTCTTGGTTTTAAACTCATATAACTTTTTTGGTTTAAACAGGGTTTAAACTTTTTTGGTTTACCCTTTATCCAGGGCTCTCTGGGTGGCTCAGTCGGTTAGGTGTCTGCCTTCGGCTCAGGTCATGATCCCAGGGTCCTGGGATCGAACCCCCCATCGGGCTCCTTGCTCAGCGAGGAGCCTGCTTCTCCCCCTCCCTCTGCCCCTCACTCCTGCTTATGCTCTCTCTGTCAAATAAATAAGTAAAATCATTAAAAATAAATAAATAAACACATTTATCCAAACTAGAAATACAGATGGCATTCTTCACTCCTTCTGTCTCCACCCTTCCCCCAGCCCCAGCCCATCACTCCTGAAGTGCTGTTGATTCTCCCTTCCCTCCAAGAGCGCCATCTTTCCTTCAGTTCCGACCACCATCCCCCACAGGCTGATGGGCTCCTTGCATCCAGTCCTGACTCATTTTCCAAACTATTCTAGACACATTTACCACCATGAGTGTTTTCAACAAGAAGCCTGGCCACCCGCCACCCTGGGATGGCTCCCTTCATCACTGCTCCTGGACGTGGTCTGCAAGGCCCGCCATGACCCAGCCGTGCGGCCCTCTCCCTCACTCACACTTTGAGTTCTGGGAATGCCATATTGTTCGCTCGTGATGATCCCGATGCCTGGAGCACGAGCCCTCTCCTTCCTCTACATGGCTAACTCTTACTCGTACTTCCAGGGTCACACCGGAGGTGAGCCCACCAGAGAGCTCCCTGTGCTTCTGCCGGCCCTCTGTCCCACAGGACTGTGGTATAGTGTAGGCGTTCCCACCATAAAGAGAACTTCCAAGGAACAATGTGTATCTTCTATCCTGAGAGTCAAGCGTTGTTGCTGGGGGGGAGTGGCTGTTCGGTTAGTGCTGCTTACACCGAAACATCCTGAGGTCCTGATCCCAAGAACATGAACGCTCCCCATCAAAGTGGGGGGCGGGGAGGTGATGGGGGGGAACCTCGGTGAGCTCTTCGCACCTGGCAGACACTGTGCTGGGCCTTTGCGGGATGTTTTCCAACTTAATCTCCTCTAATCCTCAACAACTCGAGGGACGTAGGAGTAATATCTCCCATTTACAGACGAGGAAACCAAGTTCACTGCCATACAGAGACTGTTTTTGACTTTTTGCAGCAAAGCGACTTAAAACCGATTTCATCCTAAGCTTTTCACGGCAGGTCGAGCGGTATAAGGAGTGAGGGCTGGTGATTCAGAGACCAGACACCTGCCACAGGGTCTCCCCTCTCTCTCATCTCAACTCGGGGCCCTCCCAGCCCAGGATTCCCCCCCATTTCTGACCACCCCCTTTCTTTTTCCATGCCCCTCACTGGCCAGGCCGGCCTGGTCAACAGCTGCAAGAAGAGGGGAAGGGGGCTCACTGATCAGGTGTTGTCCGCCCCAGAGCTGACACGGCAGTGGCAGTGGCGGCGGCGGCAGGGACCCGACACCCTGCTTCAGCTCAAGACACCCCCATGATACTGCTAGGGCCCCAGGCACCCAGCTTTCAGAGAATGATGGGGGAGGGCAGGCTCCAGACTGACATAGGGCCTTCTGGAACTCCCCAGTTCTGTGAGCTCATCTTCTAGAACCATATTCACCCGCTGAGCTTTGACTGGTCTCCTGAGCCCCTCAATTTCAGGGCTGGGGCCATATTAGGGGTAGCTAAGCCCAACCCTCCTTGGCCACCTACACACACACACACACACACACACACACACACACACACACACAATACGTTGAGGGGTGACTCTTCTGCACCCAGCACGTCCTTCAGGTGGTTGCCCAGCAATAACGATGGCAGGTGCCGACGGCCTCCCCAAGCAGCCTTCCTCACCGTCAAACTCCTCGGTCTGAGCCACAAAAGGCCCACTTTGCATCTGCATGATGACAGTTCCGTGTGGACAAGCCTGGGACAAAGGTGATGCTGTTGACCCTAAAGCTTGAGGGACAGAGCGACAGAGCAGTGACCTGGAAGGACACACGCTGCCCATGTCTGTGTCCCACAGCCCCCCCACCTGCTTGGAGGTCACGTGGCCTAGCAGTGAGAGCATAGGCTTTGTAGATCTGGGAACGAACGCAGGCACTAGTGACTACCAGCTGGGTGACCCCGAAAAAGTGACTTAACCTCTTAGTTTCCTCAGTTCTCAAGTGGCAATAGCCATACCCCGCGTATTCGGTGTTCGGTACTCGGGGTGTTCAGTACCTAGGAGCGATGCCTGCTGAGAGCAGAGGACAGCCAGAACCGTGTGCAGCGGCACCTGCTCGCGCTCTCTGCCCGGGCCCCAGCCCAGACCGACCAGCTGAGAATCAAGGGCTGGCCCAGATCTTAGGATGTCTTTTTTTTTTTAATTGTGGTATGAACCCTGAACATGAGGTCTACTGTCGGCACATCTGCGAGGGCCGAGCAGAGCGCTCTGGACCCTCGGCGCAATGTGGTACAGACGATCTCTCGAGCTTATTCATCTGGCTTAACTGAAAACTTTATGCCTATCGATTAATAACTCCCCGTTTCTCCCTCCCCAGCCGCTGGCAGCCACCGTTCCTCTCCGTGTCTACGAACTTGACGACTGTAGGCACCTCGTATAAGAAGAATCACGGAGTCTTTATCTTTCTGTGACCAGTTCGTTTCACTCGGCACAATGGCCTCCGAGTTCAGCCATGTAGTTGCATGTACAGAATTTCCTTCTTTCTCAGGGCTGACTGGTGTTCCATCGTGGGAGTGCGTCACAACTGCTGTCACCATTCATCTGTCCACGAACACGGAGGTTGTTCCCCCATCTCAGCTATTGTGAATAATGCGGCAGGGGACATGGGAGTGCTAATATCTCTTTGCCATCCTGACTGCGATTATTTCGGATAAATACCCAGAAGTGAGATTTCTAAACCATAGGGTAGTTTTATTTTTGATGTTTTCCACAGTGGCTGCCCCGTTTTGCATTCCCACCAACAGTACATGGGGTTCCAATGTGTCTATGTTCTCGCCCACGCTTGTGGTCTTTGGTTTTTTTCGATAATCCCATCCTGACAGAGACGAGGTGTTGTTGGTCCTTGTGGTTTTGATTTGCATTTCTTTGGTGATTAGTGACATTAAGCATTTTTGTTTTCCTATACCTGTTGACCTTTTGCATGCCCTCTTTGGAGAAAAGTCTCTTTGGCATCAGTATTTGTTCAGAGCTCCCCAGATGCCTCCAACGTGCACAGGCTTGAGCCTTCAGAGCCCTAGACTTGAGGTAGATACAACCTGGTTCGACGTCTTGCTCTGCCCCTGCCTGGCCATTTACCCCGCCCTGCCCGCTGGAACCACGGTCTTTAATCTCCCCCAAGCCTCATTTTGCTCCTCTGTAAAATGGAAATAATCCTCCTTCGCTTTCCCAAGGCATGAAGATGCCTGCCACTTCGTTCAGTGCATTTTAGCTGTCGTTTTTATTGTCTGGCCCTTGGTGGTGATTCTGTGTGGTTGAGTTTGGGGGGTTTTACGGCATCGGCCTGCTTTTACTATTTTATCGCTTCTTTTTATTGAGTAATCTTTCAGCTTATTTTATTTTATTGTATGTTTTGTTATTTCCCACTCGACTTTCACTTTTAAATGGTGAATAAGAAACAGCAGCTCAAAAGGAACAGTTCTGAGGGCAAGATAAGGCCCCAGTTGGGGATCGGCGGGTCTTTATTTCTCCGCTGAGCTCCACACGCGTCTTTCCGGTTTCCCCAAAGGCAGCTCCGATTCTTGACCACATCCTAGCAGAGACTCTCCGCTGGCTCCCTGCACGTTTAAATTCTCCAGCAGCAGCTTCTCAGCCCTGACGGCACATTAGAGAAAATACTGATCCCCATCCCAGGGCAATCACATCAAAATCTCCGGGGACGGGGCTCAGACGTCGGTATCTTTTGGTGTTTCCAGGTGATCCCAAAGTGCCACCCGGGCTGAGAACCACCGTTCTAACCAAACTTTTTATAGAGCCCTCGATGTGTGACAATGCTCTGTGTCCATGTCACATAGGCTATGCGCTATGTAATTCCCTCTGTCAAACATGCCCTTTCTGTCCAACTCCCTGGCTGGCTCCTAGCCCTCCTGAGAGCACCACTGGAGCTGGCCTTCCTCCCCCGGACCCCCCCGCCCTGGCTGAGTTAGGAGCCCCCCACATCCTTGCACAGCATCTGAAGCTGATCTGTCATCTCAGCCTCCCATCACGTGACATCAGTGCCTTCTTTCTCCTTCGTTCCCTGCAGACTGGGAGCTGCCTGACGAGTCCCTTGTGTCTATGTTCCCCTTCTCAAGATTTTTTTAAATGCTATGTAAAGGAATGAAGAAATGAATGAAAATCACCCAGTTAATTGAGAAGAACTGTAGCCCAGGGGACTCCATCAAGGAAAGCGCTAAAGCCAATCCCAAGGACCGTGCCAGGGATGGCTTGGACCGTGGAAAAACAAGTCCTCCTCTGGCCACAGCTAGGGAGAGCCTGGAGCCTCTAGAGAAAGCCCTGCTCACCTGCTCCGCGCCCAACTTACTGCATCAAAGCAGAATTCACCCCTTGTCCATAAGTTCTGTCTCTGTTATTTCCACCATTGATCACAATACGAAGCTGTAATTGCAAGACCCGGTTATCAGGAGGTCTGAGGCACGCAAAGTCACTAAGCCTACGCTAACTAGTCTCACAGCAGCATATTCTTTTAGTTTTCTGTCTCCTTTATTATTCTGTCTTCCTTCTTGTAATGGTTAATTTTATGTGTCCACTTGACTGGGCTGAAGGGTGCCCAGCTATTCGTCAAACATTATCTGTGTTTCTGTGAGGGTGTTTCTGGAAGAGATTAACATTTTTTCATTGAAATATATTTGACGTGTAATGTATAAATTTAGGGTGTACAGTGTGTTAATTTTGCACATCTATGTATTGTAATATGATTGCCATTGTGGCGATAATTAGCACCTCCACTGTGGTATATAATTATTTATTGTTAGTGGTTGGAATAATTGAGTTCTAGTCTCCTAGCAAGTTTGAGTACTTTTTTAAAGATTTTATTTATTTGTCAGAGAGAGAGAGAGAGCACCAGCAGGCAGAGGGAGAAGCAGGCTCCTCGCCAAGCAAGGAGCCCAACACAGGACTCGAATCCAGGACCCCGGGATCGTGACCTGAACCAAAGGCAGACGCTTAACCGAATTGACCCGCCCAGGCGTCTCACAAGTTTGAGTATTATACTACAATATTGTCTTCTGTATTTTCTATACTGTGCGTTAGATGAAATTAGCATCTTAATCAGATAGACTGAGCAAAGCAGATTGATCTCCCTAATGTGGGTGGGCCTCATCCAAACAGTGGAAGGTCTGACTAGAGCAAAAGAGTTGCTGCTTCCTGAATAAGAAGGAATTCCGCCTGCCTGTGTTCAAACACAGACATCAGCTTTTCTCCTGCCTGTGAAATCAAACTGAAACATCAGCTCTTCCTGCCCCTCAAGCCTGCCAGCCTTTGGACTGGAGATCCATCACGGTTCTCTTGGGTCTTCGGCCGACCAACTCACCCCACGGATCCTGGGACTTGCCTGCCTCCATAATTGCATGAGCTTTATCATTAATTTTCTAAGATGTGTGTGTATGTGTGTGGGTGGGGGGGTGTCACTGTTGTAACCAAACTTTCTTAGAGCGGTATAGATACAAGTATACACATCCCACTCATTGTGCTCCTCTGGAGAACCCTAGCTGATGTCCTCCTCATGTGAAGTTGCCAGAAACCCACTGAACGGTCGTGCGGCTCCTCAGTCCATGGCATTCCCTCCCTCGCCCTGGTGCCACTACTGGCTGGCATCCTCCCCACCCCTTCTATGATCTGTGGCTGCTACAGCACCGGCTGAGAGCAGCCAGACCTGGGCGAGGGCTCTAAGATTACAAAACTCACCAGCTCTGCGACCTGGCTTGGCAGAGCCCCGAGCCTTGCTGCCCCTCAGTATATGCCCGCAAAGCATCTTACACAGAACCTGGCACCAGGCAGACGCCATAAAAAGGTAGTTCTTAATTACTATTATTTGGGGGAGAGGAAACCAGGCAACCATTCTTCTGAGAAGCGCACTTGAATTGTCAAAAACTGCTCTGAATGAAAGGACCGAAGGATATTGCAAAGTAAAAGCTCGAGCTTGTTTTTACTAATCAGAGGCTTTTTCCTCATCCAAGTTTGTGCTATGTTGGCCCCTGACTGAAGTCACAAGATCTCTGGATAAGCAGGGAATTACTCTACTAGCATTCATCTTCTCGGACTTCTATCCCAGGGATTTGCTCCCAGGGAAACCAAGATAACTCAAAGAAGAGGGGAAAACATTCATCTTCGAAGAAAAAGTGTCTGTTCATTCCCGTCACACTCTCCCTCCCCATCCTGCTGTGCTTCCGAGGTCAAAAATGGCTCTCCATCTCTGTTCCCGCCGCTCAGCCTATCTGATCTGGGATGGCAATGATCTCCTAACTGGTCTCTCTGCGTGTGGGACCCTCCTGGGAATTAGGGCAGCAGCCAGATGGTCCTCGACAATCTGACCTCTCTCCACGTCTGCAGCCTCAGTTCCCTGCACGTTCCCCCCGCAACACCACCTGGGAATATCCACAGTCCTGAACCACCAACACTTCCCCAAATTTATCTACCCCAAATCTCTCCCCATCGGGCACCAGACAACTCCATTGCATCCTTCAAAATCAGCCCAGCACCGAAACCTTTGCAGGGAGCGTTAATGCAGCACACATGGCCTCCTGAACCCTCCAATCCATTTTCTTGCCCCAGCATCTTTTTTTATCGTAGAACTACCTACCGCCTTACACCGGAATTTACAGTGTACGTGACTGGAGCCCTGTTAGTGAGCTCTTCCCGAGCAAGGAGTAGGTTATATTTATCTCTATTTCCTTAACTCGCAATGGGTGAAGCACACAGAAGGCATGAGGGAGTACATTTAAAAACACACTGGTTGGGGAGGAAGAGAGATGAATGTCACTATAAAGAGACCGCACCAGGGAGATTCTGTGATGGGACCAGTCTCTCTCTCGATTGGACTGGTGGGTACACAAATATACACGTTATAAAGCACCAGAGGGCTAGGCAGGCACACGGCAGCCATGTCGATGTCCAGATTTTGATAGTATACTACGGTTATGTAAGATGTAACCATCGGGGGAAACGAAACGAAGGGTACAAGGGATCTCTCTACTCGTTTTGCAACTTCCTGGGAGCCTGTGATTCTTCGATGATAAAAAGATTTTTTAAAAGGCAAAATGCACAGGCTGGTTTTACTGTTCTGACTAATCTAATAAAATAATGGGAAATAAGGGGCAGTCAACCCTGGAATTTTTCACAAAGTCTAATTTAAGATTATTTGAAACTGACTAGCTAGCGGGTGAATGTCAGAACATAAACATAACCCAACTGTGCTTCCGCACCTGGGTTATTTAGAAAGTGCACCAGGTTTCTGCTCGAAAGGCCTTCCAACCAGTACCTAAGTGGTTAGGACCCCAAGCTCAATGAGTCGGGTCCGTGCAGCTGTGGGGGCTGAAGGAGGTCAAGCAGGATGAAACCCCTCGGGAAAACCTAAAGCTTCAGTTACACTCTCTGACCAGCCAGAAAGAGGCTGAATGGGAGGAAGACATCTGCACACCCAGCCCATGATGTTGGGAAGCCGTGGGACCTAAAATTCTGCAGGCACATCCTTAGCAACTTGGGACCCGGCACAAGCTGGAGATGTTGAAAAGCAAGGCTTCCAGCAAGCTGACACCTTCAAAAGCTTAAAGCCTCTACAAAGCCAAGGCCTCTCAAATCCTGAGATTCCTAGCGACCAGGGTAGAGCAACAACCTGATGGCTTCAAGAGCCTAGAGCCCTAGGAGCCCGGGGCCCCGAATAACTGATGGCTCTAATAACTTGAGGCCTTTGAGAACCAGGAAGCCTTTCATAAACTGCAAAACTGAATAACCTGGGGCTTCGAACAATCCAAGACCTATAATAAACTGAGACTCTTAGCAACCCAGGTCTCCTAGCAACCTGGGGACTCTAATTATCAGAGACTCCTAGCAACCAGGGAGACTGGGCAACCTGGGGGCCCAGCACACATCTTACCCTGGACCCAGACTGCCTCCCATTCTGCAGGGACCGCACACGGACTCTTGAGAGGCAGTGGGACCTAAGAGGTAGGGGCAGACTTGGGAACCGATGGCCGGTGTTCTGATTTTGCCTCTCACGGACCGTATAGCCTTTGGCTTAACCTCCCTATCAGTTTCCCTACATAAGAGATGAGAATGAGTATAGTATCTTGCTCATGAAACTATTGTGAGAATCAGGTAAGAAGGCTTATGGGAAAGCATCTTAACAGCTGTACACATGCACGTTGCCATTTCTGACAGCACCCTCTCCCCTCCCATCCCAATACCCTCCATATTCCATCATTCTGCTTCCCAAACGTCTTCCCATCTATTCCAGCTCCGTCGCCACCACCAAAGTCAGTGTTCGTTGCCAACAGTTATCTCCTCAACACACCGGTGCTATCATGTCACTTTTGCCTGTGGGCGTCCACTGGCGCCCTTGCTCTTAGAGTCAAGTTCAAACTCTTGGCCATGGTACCTAAATGCTTCATGATCAGCCTCTATCTTCCCAGCTTCATCTTCAATCATTCCTCCAACCCCCACTTCCCTTATTCATTCCTAAAACAACCCTGAGAGGTGGGGATTAATCATCTCAGTTTCACAGATACAGAAAATGGGACTGAAAGAAGTAGTTCACCCAAGTGCATACAGCCTTGAAGCAGGGATTTGAAAGCCAAGTCTGGCTCCAAACCCCAAGGTCTTTGATTGCAGAAGACCTCATCACTGCCTCCTGAAAGCTTCCAAAAATTGTGATTCTCTGGTTACTCTCTCTCTCTCTCTCTCTTTTTAATATTTATTTATTTGACAGAGAAAGCATGAGCAGGGGCAACAACAGAGGAAGAAGGAAAGGGAGAAGCAGGCTCCCTGCTGGACACACGGGGCTCGATCCCAGGACCCAGGATCATGACCTGAGCCAAAGGCAGACGCTTAACTGACTGAGCCACCCAGGCGCCCCTCTCTGGTTATTCACTTAGTAAACCAACTTTGGTCTTGTCCCAAAGCTCCCTCCACCCTTTTCTGCAGGGGCAACTGGACAACTGTCAGCTTTGGTGGAGCTAAAGGATTTACTCCAGGGGGCGCTATCCTCGCACAAAAACAGTAAATACATCAGACCCCTGAGACTGTTGAGACCGCTCCCAGTAATGCTGAACCTGTGACCTCTCTCATTTGGCCATATGGCTCACGTGCAATTTTTAAGATAAATGGTTTGAAACCTGCTTCCATGTTACTGCTCTTCAAAAAGGCCCAGTTACTAACATTTTAGTGGCTTAAAAAAGTCATTTTTATTAACATTTTTCCTGTCAATGAAACAGGTTAATCTGAGTTTTAGGAATATACATATTCCTCCATAGGACTCAATAAAGCTTCTCTTTTTTTTTTTTTGATATTTATTTATTTATTTATTTATTTATTTATTTGAGAGAGAGAGACAGAGCACAAGCAGTGAATAGAGGGAGAGGGAGAGAAGCAGACTCCCCGCTGAGCAGGGAGCCCAACGCGGGGCTCCATCCCAGGACCTCAAGATCATGACCTATGCCGAAAGCAGATGCTTAACTGACCGAGCCACTCCAGCACCTCTACTCTCATTTTTAATTAAAATTAATTCAACCTATAAACACTTTTATTGCCCCGTTCGAGTCTCGAGATTGGGGATGTGAGGAAGTTGATGGGACAGCAAGGAGACTGCTTCTCACTGGGATAGTCTGACATGCTCATTTTATCAGTGTGAGGACAGCAATCCCCAAAGGGAAAGCCAAGTGCTCCAGAGCCCACAGCAAGTAAGAGTCAGGGCAGAGACCAGATCTAACCTTCCAGAGCATAACTCCATAGTATACACTCCTATTGTAATTGATGAAAAACACACAAGAGGAGCCCCCTGACATTACTGCTCACGGGCCCAGAGCATGAACCTGGGGACAGCTAGCCTGAGTGTCGTGTGGGGCTCCTTATGATGCGTGGAAGAGAAATCGTGTTTGGTTCTTTGGGGGTGTTCACCTACATCTTCATCTGGGGGATGGGGATAATGGTATATACCGCTCAGAAGATCTGGTTTTTAAGCTGTGTTCCCTCCGGCATCTGCCCTGCACCTCTCCGAGAGCTATTCTCTCTGGGCTGAGGTCAGAGACCCCAGCAGAGCTCTCCCAAGGCACCAAGATGTTGGGTTGGAAGGAAAGATTTTGTCCTTACACCCAAAACAATTTCTCTCCCAGACTGCAAGGGAAGAGATGAACTCCAGGTTCTTGCTCTTCAGTGGGTAGCCTTCCACTGGGGGTGGACTTGTCCCCCAGGAGACACTTGGTAATGACTGAAAACATTTTTGATGACCACTACTGGGGAAAGGAATGCTACCAGCATTTAGCAAGTGGAAGCCGGGAATGTTGCTAAACGTCTTTCAGTGCACAAGGCAGCCCCGAGAAACCGAGAATTATTCAGCCCACAACGTCCATGGTGCTGAGGTCAAAATACCCTTCTACACAGCATAGAGCAGTCTCGGTCTGGCTCCCCCTGGGCTCCTGTCTTCTGTGTGCTGCCAGACGAGCCATTTCATCCCCAGGCTGCATTCAGTTTCCAGACCTGTGAAATGAGATACTTCAGTTTGGCTTGATGATCCATGTGGCCCCTCCTAACGTTACCATCCTCCAGAGAGGCTTCCTAATCTCCCACCTGGTGACTGGCCTGCTGCTGTTTTGAGCCTCCATAAGCGGAAAGGAGAGCGTCCTCATCTCCATTTCTTCAACAATAATATGGGAATCATTATCCCTATTTCGCCAATTCCTACGTTGGTGTGAGGAGAAAAGGGAAATAACCCTACACATAGTTGGTGCCTAATAAATGTTTGTCTTTGAGAAAATAGCCATCATAATGGATCGGCAGGGGGAAAAGTTCAAGGGAACCATGATTTCCTAAAAATGTTCTCGTTCAGCAGCCTCCAGGCCAGAGGGAACCTTTGAGACAAGAAAATCATATTTTTCAAAACTTTCCAAAAGACAGCTATGAATCTTGGACTTTGCAGGCAACCTCGTGAGACAGAAAGATCTTGGGCTTTGGAGATACACAGGCCTGAATTCGGGCCTCTGACACATCCTAAGAGAAACGTTTCTGCCAAAAAAAAAAACAAGTGTCCAATGGAAGATCATTTCAACTGCTCCATCAGTACAGAGTGGAGGCTACAGAGCTTTGATGTCAAGTCTGACCTGAATTCAAGTCCCTCCCCTGCCAGTCCCTCCTGACTGACCTAATTGTCGGTAAGGATGATGATAATGAAAGTCAATGTAGGAGCCTTGTGAATTTCATATGAGGGAAAGCATCCACTAATGCCTAATAAATGTTACTTCTTATTATTACATGCTAAGCAGTCATGGGTCCCAGTCAATGGATTCCCTGCCTGGGCTCACTTACATTGTTATTTAAGATTTTAATGAGAAATCACAAACATTATCGAATCCTCTGTGGTTCCAGGAGAAAGATGTTTGGTGGCCTGTGCTATGCTCCCACCGACACACACACACTCACATCCATTTACATATGGAAAAGCTAACATTGGGCATTTAAGCAGGTGAAGATCTGAAGGATGGAGAGGATACCATTGTGTTTTTAAAACCCTGGTATCTTCTCCCTCCCTCTGCTGCATGCCCGAGAGCCTGCGAGTCAGAGAGGTTAAGATGACTGTCCTTGACCATTTAAAATGGGGTAGGTGGGGCACCTGGGTGGCTCAGTCAGGTAAGCATCTGCCTTCAGCTCAGGGCATGATCCCAGGGTCCTGGGATGGAGCCCAGCATCGGGCTCCCTGCTGAGCAAGGAGTCTGCTTCTCCCTCTCCCTCTGCCATTCCCCGCAGCTTGTGCACTCTCTCTCTTAAATAAATAAAATCTTCTTTAAAATAAATAAATAAAGCGGGGAAGGCATTGATGAGCACTGAGTAATGTACAGAACTGTTGAATCATTGTGCATTTGAAACTAACTATACTTGAATAAAAGAGGAGGGAAGGCATTGTCCTACCCCTGAGCCTCAGTAAAGAAAGGCAATCCTGCAGAACAGACTCCATCCCGCGGTTAAGTCAAGACCTTCTTTTATTGATTCAGGGTCAAGAAGGATGCAGATCAGTTAAGCCGCACAGAGACCGAACGTCGTGAAATGCTAAGTCCCGTGGCTAAACATCAAAAACCAAACATCCAAACTACAAGGAGACACCGCCCCCAAGGAACGATCAGAGCCTATGCCGCTCCAGTGGACCTAAACCCAGATCACCAGCGTCTTGGGAAGGCTCCCGCGTGCAGGGCAGCGACGGCACTCAGACCGCACACTGCTTAAAACAGAGCCCAGCAAACAAACACAGAGCCCGTGGGGCTGAAGGGCACGTCTGCGAGCTCCTGAGTATGTAATTCTGTTGCTGGGAGTGTGGAAAGAGTCAGGCTTGGCAGAAGAGACACACAGACAGGAAGACAGGAAGACAGAGGACATAGACAGAGGGGGACAGTGGGCACCCCGAGAAAGAGCAGGCAGCAGCTATCTGGTTCTCGTTCCTTAAACATTCTTTCTTTCTTTTTTTTTTTTTTTAAGTAATCTCTACACCCAACGTGGGGCTTGAACTCACGGCCCCAAGATCAAGAGTCGCGTGCTCTCCTGACTGAGCCAGCCTTAAACATTCTAAATAAGAAGTGGAAGCTTGCTCCTCTCCTGATCAATCCTTTCTCCAGAAAAGGTAGTTTAGTTATCACTCAGTTTCCTCATCAAAGGAAGCTCATTTATTCAGAGGTAATGGAGTTGTTCCAGAAGCTTTTATCTAATTATATCATCAGAAGAATTCAACACCTGGCTTTAAAAGTACTCCCTTCCTTCTAGTCTAGGGCAAGGGGTTGAGGACAAGCCAGGGCAGGGCTGGGTAGGGGGAGAATTTCAGCTCCAGGGCCAGTCTCTGAGGAAGGCAGCCCTAAAGGCTCACGGCAGGCACCGGGTTCAAACAGTGAAGCAAGCTCAAGGCTGAAAGTCGCGGCAGTCAGGAGAGCTGCCCTGGCCGGGAGAAGGGCGCGGCAGCAGCAGGTCTAAGCAGCCAGCCAAAGCGAGGTGGACATCCTGGAAAACCTGTCCATCTGCACCAGACCTCCCCAGCAAGCGGGTTGGGAAGACGACAGGTACCTGGCCCTATTTTCCTGTTTCTCGCTATCTTCTCACTGCCTCGCCCAGATGCTGGTCCATAACGGAAGCTGGATAAGTACACAAGAACGAGTGAGTGTAAGACAAAGCCCCAGTAGACACCAGATCTGCTCACCCCCTTCTTGTCTCCACCTGCCTGGAGAAATAAGAGCAGGTGCCACTGCCCTTCTAGTGACTTCCCAGGGTAGTCTTTATGAAATCACTAAGTATAATTAGGGACCAAGAACAAAAATACAGACACTGCCAAGTTGTAAAGGACAAGGATGTTGTAGGAGAAATCTGATGGGAAATGTCCAATGGGGAGATGATCTGGGGGCTGAGCTTTGGGGCCAGTGCCCGCGAGAGGTAAAGGCGGCTGCTGTCAGAACAAGTAGGCCTGGCAAGAGGTGCCCTCGGGGCCAGAGGAGGGGGAGGCTGGACCTTGCTTCCTGGTCTGGCCCGATGCAGGGACCTGAAACCCACAGAGAGTGATCCTGCAAGCCTGCGAGGTGTGTGGTCTGGCCTATCACCTGAGCGGCTCAGCGCTCCTGCAGGGGCTTCTCGTGCAGCCAGTGAAAGAGCAAAGGCACGCAGAGGACACATGGGAAGGAGCTGGCCTGTGGCTCAGTTGTAGAAACAGCAACCAGGCTGCTTGCCCAAAAGGCACTGCCGAAACTGTGAAAGAGACTGTTAAGCAGGCTCCATGCCCTGTGGGGCTCGATCTCACGACCCTGAGATCATGACCTGAGCTGAAATCAAGAGTCGGACGCTTCACTGACTGAGCCACCCCAGGCGCCCCTTGGGTGTGCGCCTCCTAAGCATGACCTCAGATCCCTGACTCCTGTTGGACGAAGTGCTCCATGAAAGCTCCTAGGAGAGGAGTGGCTGTCAAATGATAGTCCATGGAGCATGGGACACTCTGCAGAGACGTCCCGGGAGGCCCTGTGGGGGAGCAGGGGGCAGAGTTCTGCCACTCCACTTCTTTTTTTATATATAATGATTTTTTATTATGTTATGTTAGTCACCATACAGTATATCCTTAGTTTCTGATGTAGTGTTCCATGATTCATTATTTGCGTATAACACCCAGTGCTCCATGCAATATGTGCCCTCCTTAATACCCATCACCGGCCTATCCCAGTCCCCCACGCCCTTCCCCTCTGAAGCCCTCAGTTTGTTTCCCAGAGTCCACAGTCTCTCATGGTTCATTCCCCCTTCTGTTTACCCCCCTTCATTCTTTCCTTCCTTCTCCTACCGATCATCCTATTTCTTATGTTCCATAAATGAGTGAAACCATATGATCATTGTCTTTCTCTGCTTGACTTATTTCACTTAGCATAATCTCCTCCAGTCCCGTCCATGTTGCTGCAAATGTTGGGTAATCGTTCTTTCTGATGGCTGAGTAATATTCCATTGTATATATGGACCACATCTTCTTAATCCAGTCATCTGTTGAAGGGCATCTCGGCTCCTTCCACAATTTAGCTATTGTGGGCAATGCTGCTATGAACATTGGGGTGCATGTGGCTCTTCTCTTCACTACGTCTGTATCTTTGGGGTAAATACTCAGTAGTGCAATGGCTGGGTCATAGGGTAGCTCAATTTTTAACTTTTTAAGGGACCTCCGCACTGTTTTCCAAAGTGGCTGTACCAACTTGCATTCCCACCAACAGTGTAGGAGGGATCCCCTTTCTCCACATCCTCTCCAACATTTCTATCAGAAGAACTTCCCTCCTGTCTATATTACAAATTAAAATTCCACATAAGGATTTGTTTGAAGAAAAGTTCCAAAGCTAAAAAAGGTCGATGCCTGCAGTAGATTAGTTATCGGTCTCAGCTCTTCGCTCCCCTGTGGGAGCATGGTACAGCCACACTCTTACCATGGTTTCGCGGCGGGCAGAGTACAGATCCCCAGCCCTTGACTCTGGGCTTACCTATGCTTGGACCCATGGGATGCTTGCATGACTCAAGCAAAGACTTGAAATGTGCTTGTGCCATGGGACCTACTCTCTAGAATTCCTTCCTTTCTCCATGAGAAAAATGTGCCCCGGTGAGCGACCAGCCCGAGGAAGCAGGTGGAGTAGACCTGGACCCAACCCACAGCCTGGAGCCAGGCTGAGCTGAGCTCACCATAGATCAGCCGAACCCTAACCAACAGGTGGGACCGTAAGCCCAAAATAAATACTTCTGATAAGCCACTGACATTTCAAAGTTGTTTGTCATACAGCAAATAACTAACCACACAATGCTTTTTAAGAGCCCTTCCAGTGCTTTCATTTAAAGAAAGAGTCTGGTTACTTAAAGAAGGAGGAGGAGGAAGAGGAGGAGAAGGAGGAGAAAGGAAAAAAAAAAAACCAGTTGATAGAAAGCTGCTTGTTTCTACCACTTTGAAGAGCAATTTCACGACATCCAGTAAAGCAGAAGGTACAAATACATACCTCACCATCCACCATTCCCCCTCTAGGTGATTACATACCATAGAACAAGGGTCAGAAACGGTTTCTGTAAAGGGCCAGAGAGTAAGTATTTTAGGCTTTGTAGGCTGTGCTGTCTCTGTCACAACTACTCCATTCTGTCATTTTTGCAGGAAAGCAGCCTTACACAATACTTTAATGAATGCCAGTGACTGTGTTCCAATAATACTTTTTATGAACACTGAAGTGTGAATTTCATATAACTTCCATGTGTCACAAAATATGCTTTTTTTTTTAGCCATTAAAAATGTAAAAACCATCCATCCACAGTTGAATGAATAAACAAAATGTGGTGTATACATAGGTATACATACAATGGAACATTACTCAGCCCTAAAAGGAAGCAAATTCCAACACATGCTACAATGTGAATGAACCTTGGAAACATTATGCTAAGTGAAATAAGCCAAACACAAAAGGACAAATACTGTAGGATGCCACTCATATGAGGTGCCCAGTGTAGTTGAATTCACAGACAGAAAGTAGATTGGTGGTGTGGGGAATCAAGAATTATTGAGGAATGGACACAGCTTCAGTTTGGGAAGATGAAGAAGTTCTAGAATTGGATAGTGGTGGTTGTCACGCAACAACGTGAATGTGCCCGGTGCCGCTAAACTGTACTGAAAATGGTTAAAATGGCAAATTTCATGTGATGTATGTCATACTGCAATTTTTTAAATGAAAATTAAAAATAAGGAAAATTAAAAACCATCCTTAATTCACGGCCCCCTACAAAAACAGGTGGCAGCCAGATTTGATCTATGGGGCATAGCCGCTCTAAAGAACTTGCCCTGGGGCGCCTGGGTGGCACAGCAGTTAAGCATCTGCCTTAGGCTCAGGGCGTGATCCCGGCGTTATGGGATCGAGCCCCACATCAGGCTCCTCCGCTATGAGCCTAGTTCTTCCTCTCCCACTCCCCCTGCTTGTGTTCCCTCTCTAGCTGGCTGTCTATCTCTGTCGAATAAAACAAATAAATAAATAAAAAATAAAGAACTTGCCCTAAAGAAACTCTCAAGTGTCCCAGGCGATAAGGACAGGAGTACCGTCTGGGCTGAGAAAAAGAAAAAAAAAAAAGGAACTATCCTAAATATTTATCAACAGGAAAATGGAGAAATACATTATGCTATAATTATTCAATGGAGAACCCAATGATAAGTGGAGTATGCTACAATTTATATATAAAATTTAAGACCCTACTGAATAATGCTATACTGTATTAATGGCTGCATAAATATGTAGTAACCGTGTAAAGATATACATGGAAATGATAAACAGTGAATTCATGGTAATAGTTACCTCTGAGGAAGAGAGAGAAGACTGGAAAGGAGGGTGGAATATATAGCGAGCTTCAATTATATCAGTAATGTTTTACTTCTTTAAATGAGATCTGATACAAATATGACATAATGTTAAGATTTGATAAAGCTTAATGGTGGGTAAATAGGTATTCATTATGCTCCTTTCTATTCTTGTCTAATCTTTGAAATATTTCATGATGAAAAAATTAATCCAGAAAAAGCAAAGGGAGGAACAAATTAAAAGGGAAAAAAAACAACAACCAGGAAACCATCAATTTCAAAGCGTGCCAGTAACAGCAACGAGCATAGCAGAAGAGGTAATCGGTTCACCTCACTGATCCTTCTGGGCGATCTCAGGCCTCCTCGGCTCACCGGCTTAGAGCTCAGCGGGGCAAACCTGATGCAGTTCAGAGCCTAAGGCTGGCTCTGCCCTGTTTGCTTTGTCACCCTGTGGCTGGAGAAGGAAGGCTGATGGAGCCCTGAGAACCGTGTTCCAGGCACAACCCATTTTCTGGAGACAAGCCTGCCCACACCCATAAGGCACAAGAGGTCATTTCAGGGTTTCAGGACATTTTCTCGTGAAAACCCAAGGTTCTCTCACCAATACCTGCAGAGATGGAGAAAGTTAAGCCAGGCTTCTCTCTGGGACTCACCTGTCAATTCAACAAACATTTATTGACCTTAGTTCTTACCCATATTTAATGCTGTCAATTAGGATTAGGTTGGACGGAAAGGAACAGGAGACACAGCTAACAATGGCTTACACAAGACAGAAGTTTATCTCTGTCTCATGTGAAATAAACCCAGAGGTAGATAACTCAGGGTAGCATGAAGGCTCTCTCATTCCGAGGATGTGATTTCTCCTGTTCCCAGACGACAGCTTGAGATCAGGCTACCAGATCTGCCTTCCAAGCAGCAAGACGGAAGGAAAGGAGAAGGACCAGATTCTCCCGTTTTAAAGGAGCTTCCCAGAAAGCATCCCATGATTTTTCCGCTGCCATCTCATAGTCCAGAACATAGTCAAGGAGCCATACTTACTCCAAGGAAAGCTAGGAAAGGTAGCTTTTTTCTGAGAAGCCATGAACCCAGCTAAAATCCAGGACCCAGTGTGCTCTCTGCTGATCCTCTGACAGCAATCACTGAGCTTGAGGGTGGGAATCAGAGAAGCAGCAGCCAACTTGGGTCTTGATCCTGAGCCACAGTAAATTAATGACCCAGCCAGTCTAGACGCGCCTCGTCCTGAGCGGGGGCGAAGACGGTTATGGAGGGAGACACAGCCCATCCTCCAGCATGCCTCCAGCATGGAAAAAGAAAGTCTCGGTGACATTTCTAAAGAAAGGAGAGGAGAGATGCTGTCTCCTGCCCAGCAACAGAGGTTGAGTTTTGAGCTTGGGCGACAGCAAAGCCCCACCTTTGAGCATGCACGCCCGTGCACACACGCACCCACTGCCTGGTCTGGAATGATGGAGTCTGGCCTCGTAAGCGGATTGCTCATCCAAAGAGAGCACAGACGCTTAACTAAAAGTACATCCAAACCAGAAACCCAGTGGAAAGATACTGCATGCCCTGTATCTAATATACAAGGGAAAGTGTTGCTGAATCTTGCTCCCAGAGTTGCTGTGGCTGACACCCGAAAAATAAATAGAAAGTTGGTGATTCATCTGCCATTCTGAAACATTAACCCAACGGACCGGTACGGCGGAGTCCTAGGCTCACACCAAGAGGGATTTTGTCATCATTTCCTGAGAGCGAAGATCCAGCGCTCACCCTTGCACCGGCTGCCTGCCCGGTGATCACGTCCGGGGGGGAGCACTGGGGCAAGGAAGTAATGCTCTGGGAATTCCTTGGCGCGCCTTCTCTCCCCAGGTCTTGCCTTACCAGCCACATGAGCTTGAGGAGCTAATTCCCTTTTAGTGTCCTCCTGGCTAAGTCTCGTCTTCCTAATTTCAAAACAGAAATAGTAGCTGCTACCCATATGGATGTAAAGAGCCTCCAGCGAGATGGGTGGGATGTGTTCCCCTGGGGAGAGGGCACGAGAGGTACACAAAGTCACATCAGGTCAGGAGGAAATTACTAGTCCAACAATAGTGAGTAAGAGAGAGGGAGGCTGGCTCACCTTTCATAAGCCAAGCGGTGCCGGGGCACCTGGAAAGAATACGAAACAGTCTCTCACAGAAAATAAAGGCAAAAAGTCTTAAGAAGCCAAAGAGGAAATCTCATTTGCAGAAGTAAATACAGGTTCCCCTCGAACCACATGGGGCTTCAGGGCACGATCCCCCACGCGGTCGTAAATCCACTGTCACTCTTCACTTCCCAGTGAACTAGGAATAGCCCACTGTTGACCAGAAGCCTTACCGATAACATGAACAGCCCATTCACACACAGATGTATTCTATACCGTATTCTTACAATAAGGTACGCTAGAGAGAAGAAAATGTGATTTAAAAATCCTAAGGAAGAGAAGATACAGTGCTGCACTGTAAAAAATCCACACATAGGGGACCCTGCGCAGCTCAAACTGTGTTGTCCAAAGGTCAACCGTAATGAAAAGCAGAGAGAGAAATGGTAAAGGTGATGGAATGAAACAGAAATCACCAAAAAAAAAAAAAAAAAAAAAAAAAAAAAAAAAAAAATCAAAGAAGAAAAGTGAGAAGTCTGTGTTAACAGAATCCTGGTAAATAGGAGAGAAAGGGTAGCAGGTGCGGGGGTGCGGGGGCATGTGCAGACGTTCCACGGAAACACGAGATCAGAGAGCTGCTGTAGAGCCGAATGAGACGAGACAGATACACGGGGTGCAGGGTGAGAAAGTGTGAACATCGGAGCACTGTGTTTAGTGCCCTGTTTCAGGAGCAAGGTGAGCCTCGGGGGGGGCAGGCTGTGGGGGAAGAATATGGTTTCCCAGCTAGCACCCTAATTCCAGAACTGGCCAAGCTATAAAACCAAGACAGTGCCCCCCGGGGATGTAGGGTCTGACTATTGAGTTCTCGAAATGCCTCAAGACAGAGCAAACCTCAGACTGCCGACCCAGGAAAAGGAGAGAGCGAGCCAAGGAAACAGCAGGACATTTATAAAGGATGGTGGGCAGCTGTGGCCAGCTGGAGGCCACTGCTGTCGCTAACTCCCACCCTAACTAGCAGCACGGCCTCGGTGCCGAGGCTGGGGGGGTGTGGTGCAGCGGGCACCAGCAGATCTTCCGGGATGGCAGCAAACCACTGGGCCATCACAAAGGAAATGAAGCAGGGCCAAAGAGGACGCTGCAGGAAGCCATCATGTTGAGACCCAGAATAAGCTTTGGACCAGACAACGGCCCAGAGGAAGTGTCGGTGGAAGCTCTAGAGGCCAAGAGAATGCAAACCAACTGGAGAAGGGAAAAGAACGAACCTGGGAAGGAGAGTGCACCTAGGGACCGAGGTCCAGACACCAGCCTTTAGGAAGTGCGTGGAGGTGGACCCGACGCACGCCACCGTCGGACAGGGAGGGACCAGGAGAGCAAACAGGTCATTTAAGTACTTGCTTCCGAAGAAGAAATGCTGAGTATCCTCAGTGTGTGTACGGTACTTCAAAGGGTACACAGCTACAATTTTTTGAGCACCTACTGGGTGTAAGGCAGTGGGCTCAGCACATTACATACATCTGCTCCCTCAATTTCCTCTTTCTCTCTCTCTCAACAAGAGCACTAAGATTTCAGAACAGTTGAGCAATTTGCCTGAGGCCACACAGCTAGTAAGTTGCAGAGCTGAGGTTTGGATCCAGTTTGGCTTGACTGCAAAGCTCATGCTCATAATTGCTTTTCTTTCCAGTCCTTAGGAAGAGAGATTATACTACTTAAGAGAGACTTTCATTTCTCCTATCCTACTGGAAACGTGGAAGGGAGGGTTGTGAATAGCTTCTCTAGAATGGGATGGGGCCCTGCGACATCTGTTTCAGGTAACCATCCCTGCTTTCACACTTCCCAGGCTGAATGAGGGCTTCTTTTCCATTCTCCTCCAGCCCCTGTGTTTGCTTCTGCCTTCGCATTGTATTAAAATCATTTGTTTACACATCTGTCTTACCCGTTAGGCCAGTGAGTGGTTCTCATCCTTGACTGCACATTAGAATCTCCTTTAAAATATAACAATGCCTGGGTCCCACTCAAGCAAATTCAATCAAGATCCCCCGGGCTGAGGCTTTTGCATTCATATTTTTAAAAAATAAATAAAAACAAAACGCCTCATAGGATGATTCAAAGGTGCCTTCAAACTCCTGCAGACTGTGAGCGCTTCAAGGTCAAGGATCAGGTCATGGGTGTCTGAATCCCCAAAACCCAACAGAGTCTGGTTCATAGCAGGTGCTTGCCATGTTTATTAAGAGGACGAACGCAAAGAGCAGAATATGAAGATCAAGAATCCAGAAAGGAAAAAATCGGGGAAGTATTAATGCATTAGGAGAGAAAAGGAATAAGGCGAGACTGAGAAACTGCAGAGAATCTTTAAGACGCCGGGGGCAAAGGAGGAACCTGGATGGGGCTGCAGGGTCCTGCGGTTGTCTTGCATAACAAATCTCTCGTTAAGGCTAATAGGAAGGCTCTATGCAGAATAAACAGCACCTGCTTCAGAGAGAACTGAGGTGAAGAGGAGTCCACACGTGAGTTTCTGCACGTGCCGGAACAATGGACTCCGGGGCCAGAACCCTTGCTCTCCATGAGGCGAGCAGGGACAAGCGCCCAAAAGGAAGAGAGAGAACAGAATTGTGATTTTGGGAATCTTTGAAACATGTGAAAGATGACGACAAGGAAGATAAAACTCATGATTTAAAAATAAAACTGAAACACAAGAGAAAGCAAGCTTGAGAAAGAGAATGGAGTGAATTTGTAAATCATCCCTGTGCATGTTTGCTCCAAACGCTATTGTTTTAGCAGTGGGGAAAGAATTAGAGGTAAATAAAATATGCAAATGCATTTCATAATGAAAAATCCTGTGATGAACAACTGAGATAATCGTTATGAAGGCTCACTGAAAAAATACTTGTTGTAGAAATTCGAGGCGGCATGATTCGCATTCTAAGGTGGATGTGGCTGTGTGTGCCGAGGAAGTTGGCTCTCTAAGTGTCCGTCACAGGTCCACTAAGCAAAGGCCCCAGGTCCCCTAGTTCAGTTTCAGAGAGCACTCGAGATGTAGGGTTTCCAGGGTTGGGTCTTGGAGGAGGGCTCCCCTGGAGTATACACTGGTCCCTTGGGGCCATCTCAAGTTGGAAGAATTAGGTTTAAGTGCCTGCCTATAACCCAATAGAGCCAGAAGACAGAGAAGAAGAAAATAAAGGGAGCCGAGTAGATAGAAGGAGAGAAGGGGAATGTGTATCTAACATCTACTGAGTTGCCTCTATGTGCCGGGCACTGAGTATATGGCCTTTCACTGAACCATCAAAATAACTCCATGAGAGCCTTAGACTGGCCCAAGATCCTATGAGCTGTTAGAGTTCTTCATGGCCGTCTTCTGTTTTCACTCCATAGTCTTTCCCTTGCATCGTATCCAGAGCCATAATCTGAACAATAATGACCAATGAAAAATCTCCAGTCTTCTCTGAGATTCAATCATTATACCTAATGCCACTCAGAAATCTCAAATGCACCTTGAACACTTCAGGGGCAAAGCAGATAGCTTTCACCTCCCCCCATCCCCTACCACCCGCCAACCTCTTCTCCAAACTTGATCTTCTTCTGGTCTTTCCTGTACCTGTGATCCTAGCCCCATGTAGTTGTGCAAACTTGAAACCCAGAAATCTTCTGTGACACCCTGTTATCCCAAACCCCCGTCCCATACCCCAAGTCCTAGTTATTCTACTTCCTAAATAGCTCTCCAACATGTCCACTCCCCTGATTTTCCATCCCCTTCTCCCTGCCTAGACCAAATTGCCATCTTCTCTTGTCTTGCGTGATGCATTTGCAATGGGTCTCCCCTTGTTACTCTGACTCCCTCGAACCAGCTTTCCACATAGAAGCCAAAAGGACTTTTTCAAAGTACACATCTAGTTGTTTCTCTACCCCCACCCTACTCCAACCTCACCAGCTTTGAATAAACCATTTGAATGAACTCACATCGCTCTTCAGATGAAGACCAAGATCCTTTGCATGGCCTACAAGTTCTGGCACAATTTGACCTCCTGCCTTATTGTCTCCTTTGTCTTCCTTCCTGTGCACTCCCCAGTCACACTGGCCTTGTGTCACCTCTTGTCCTTCTGTCAAAGGACAAGTCTTGTGTCTCCACTCCTCCAGATCTGAACTCCAGCTTACCCTTCAGATGGTAGTAGATCCTTTTTTATGGAAGCTTTCCTTGACATCTTGATAGACCAGTATCCCTAATAATCTTTCATAAGATTCTATTTCTCTTCTTAAAATACTTTAAAAACTTATAATTCTACATTTATATAAGCAATCATTGGTTTGGTATCTGTCTTCCCTCACTAGACTCTGATTCCATGAGGGCAGCATTTGTGTGGTTTATCTCCGCCCTGTGTCCCCAGCACTTCGACAATGCTCAGACATAACGGGTGTCCAGTGGAATTTGCAGAAGGAAGGGAGGCAGGCAGGTGGGAAGAGGGGATGGCTAGCGAGTGGCAGAGGCAGGATCCACACCGGGGTCTGACTCCCTCCAGATCCCAGGATCTGGAACAAGGAAGAGAGGAAAAGGGAAGGATGAGAGATTATAATATCTTCCCCTCATCTGGTCCCAGGTGAAGAGAGGCTATTCTCTCAGCGGGTGCAGAGCAGCACCTGCATGGATAATTCCATTGTCAATGGAATGTTGTCATTAGTCTTCCAGTGGTCTTCCAGTGGTCATTTATCCTTTGCCAGCCTCTGCCTACTTAAATGAAATTCTGTGCCGTAACTGGCTCCAGAAGGCACCAAGAATTATTTGGGTTATACCTTCAATGGCTCTCCATTGTGCTCAAAATAAAATCCTAACGTCTTAGCAAAATTTATGGGCCCTTCTTGGCTTTTTATGATTCTCTTTCCAACCCCATCTCCCGTCACTGCTTCTTCTCGTCTGAGATCCTAACCAAACAAACCGTGTTCCTTCATATCCTGCCTTGGGACATGTAGCTTACTCTCTTTGCTCTTCCCACCCACCTGTCACCTGACCATGTCAACACTCTGCCGGCCCTCCTCTTCTCCATTTCCTAACTATTCCCACCTTTAACCTTGGGCTGCGTTTGTGGTGGATAAAGGCAGGTTTCATTTCTTCCACTCTGTTTCTCGCTTTGGTTTTGTTTTTACCACTACATCTAACCTGTGAATATTATTATTAATCAACCACCCATGGCACTCTGCTGCTTCAAACATTTCAATGATATTTATTTGATCTCTGGATGAGAGAGGATTTTCTAAGCATAAAAGCGATGGAAGAAATCACTAAGGGAAAGAAAATCAATCCATTTGACTACACCAAATTTAAAACTTCTGGACGTCAGAAGCCATTCTAAACAAAACTAAAAGGCAAATGACAAGGCTGGGGAAAATATATGCAATAAATATGACAAAGGGTTGTTATCCTCAATATATAAAGAGCTCATAGAAGTCGATAAGAAATATTAAAATCCCAGGAGAAAAGTGGGCAAACGACATGAATAAGTAAATAGCTAACAAACACATGAAAAATGTTTAAGTTCACCAGGGAAGTGCAAATTAACACAACGCTGAGCCATTGTTCGCATATCAGACCAGGATAACGTGAATGGCTGGGGAAGGCTCAGAGATCATTTGGTAGTTTTCCAAGAAAAAATAAGAGCTGTTTCAACTTTCAATAAATCCCTACCACCAAGAGGAAAAATCCAGGGTGTAGTGTCGCCTGGCTCTCCTGGCTCATCTCCCAACGTCCCCCACCTCCCATCTGACACCAGCAGCAGTCATCTCCCGAGCACAGCAAGGAAATCCCGCTGCACACTGCCCTTCCTGTGTCCTCTGTCCCTCTCCGCCTCCACCTTCTCCGATCCACCCAATCTTTCCCCTGCTAACGCCTACTTCTTGACAATTCTGAGACATCACCACCTTTGGGAAACTTTCGTGAGCCGGGTTCAGGGCCCCTGTGCTGTGCTCTCATTACACACATTCCTTACTTAGCACTTACCGCATTCTACTGAAAATGACTCTTCATGGGTTTCTTTCCACCTTAGATTATATGCGCCTCAAGAGAGGCATAACATTTTTATTCATTGCTATATCATGGAGATGTTCAACAGATGACTCTCGAACTAATCAATCATGTAATAAATTAATTATTCCATTTTGCCCCATAAATTTTTGCCACTATTCTGGTAAATGCACGCTTTACTTAAAACGGATCAAATTAAGTCGTGTTGGATGGAGAGACCTCACCCATGCCCCAGCCCTCATTTTAGTATCCATGTACTATCATCCTGTGGGTTGTAACCGATTAGTGAGCCATGAAATTAATTTATGGGTCACAACCACCATTTTTTTTAAGTGAAAAATATTAAAACGAGAAGAAAATGGGATGACACCATTCTCTGTTACTCCCTTCCCATTGCGGATTTCCCCACCCGCCGTCCCCAGGCAGGCAGGAGTGGTTGGTTGAGCACACAGGGTTCGGGGAGCTGAAGTGCCTGCTCGGATTTTCCTAACTCCAGGAAAGTTACTGATCTCCCTGGGCTGTGGTTTCCTTATCTGTGAAACAGGAATGATAAAAACACAGATGAGATGAAACAGCCAGGACCCAGTTATGCCACAAATTCTTCCAACTCTGCTTATCAGGTTTTCTGATAGAGAGATAGCATCGCTATCTGCCAGAAGCCTCCCCAGCTCCAACCTTCCGGCACTTTGTTCTGATGCCCAGCCCCTCTTCCTCCTTCCCAACCAGTTGTCCATCCTGCTTTCTACCACGGTTGAGTCATGAGCCCCTTGGACTCGGGGGTGCAGGGGGAACGTGTATTCAGTGGCATGAGGCAAATGTATGGGTCCCTGAGCCTAACGTCATATGGCATGAAGTAAATGACTCCTTTGAAATTGCAAATCTGACCTAGTCACTCCCTTGCTTCAAGCCGTTCTATGGTCCCTATATTCTCAGATAGAGCTCTGGTGCCTCAATATGACCTATAGGGTCGTCCATGAGCTGACACCCTGTCCATCCCACACTCCAGCCTCCACAGTCACCTGCCTTTCTCAAATCAGCCGTGCTCCCCCGGCCCTTTTCTGTGATGTCCAGTCTGTCCAGAACATCTCTCGGTCCCATGACAGTCTTGAGAGGGGCAAGTGCTCCTCCCGGGTCTCTCCCCTACCTGACTCCCCCACCCCCCTGCTCTGCACCCTCCATCACCACATTGCCACAGCCAAGGTTCAGTCCGCTGCTCATTTGTCTCTCTTGCTTCCTAAAGGACAGGGACGGTGCCTTCTGTTCATAGCCCCAGCATCTAGCACACTTCCCCTGAGAGTGGGCCAACAGGACATGCTTGAGGGAGGAAGGGTGGCAGGGAAAGGATGAGAAGGGAGGTGGGGGAAGACAGAGGGACAAAAGGAAGACATAAACGGAAAGTCTTCATTTGACACCTTCCGAAGATGTCCCAGGTCATAAAGCGATGCGGTGGGCACACAGAGTAGTCTCCGGAGAGAAGGAACTCTGGAATGAGGCTGGTCAGGGTGCACACCCGGGTGAGCCAGATGCCAGGAACACGTGCTCCGTCTGGAAGATTTCACAAGCTGGAGGAGGCTCCCTGGGCCATGCTCTGGAGGAATGTGAGCCTGAGCAAGCAACCCTGGGAACACTGATAAGAGGCCAAGAGTTCTGACTGTCTTCCTGTGGACATACTTGGGGTGGGGCAGGGACGGGGCTGGGCCACTCTCCCTGCCGCAGTGATTCCAGAACTTGGCCACTCAGTTCCAGAGCTTATGAACAGAGACCCCTGCTTGGACAGAGCCATGGTAACTGAGGTGCTACCCTCTGGGTCACCTGCCTCAGGACAAGAGGGAGCTTTGGAGAGAGACGCATTAATATTGGCTAACGAGTACCAGGCACACGACCGGGCATTTCACATATGGCATTTGATTGACATACCAACCCAGTGAGGTAGTAAGCAGCCTTGATTTTATAGATAAGAAAGCTAAGGACCAGAGAGGTTAAGTAATTTGTCCAAGCTCACACAGTGGATTTGAACCTAATTCTGTTTGATTTCAAAGATTTTATTCTTTTCACACTCAATTCCTACCCCTGAGTAATTCCTTCTTCATTCAGAATTTGAATCAGGGTAGGAGAGGGCACGTGTCGTGCAAGATCTACCACCATAAATGAAGACCCTAGCGAACTGGGGACCTGGGATGTGTCCGTCCCCTGGGAAACCACACCTGGCTGGATCCCCCGTGCTCACCAACCAGATTCTTGAGGAGGAAGGTAACTTCAGCCAACTTCCCAAGGAGCCGAGAGGAGTAGGATTGCCTCCCCCTCCACAGGGTGCTTCCAGCTCAACCAACACCTACCCTGTCCAGAGACTTCTTACTTGTCCGGCACTGGAGACAAAAGAAAAACTACGCAGCAGCAGAATCAGAGATCCTTCCCGGGCGTTCAGCAACCTCTCCCTGCAGCAACTCAGGGCCTGGCGAAGGTGCCGGGGCTTGCTGGGGCTCACAGAAGGGAGGTGACGCCGGGCATGGCTCCAGGGATGCCGGGAAACTTCATCCCCACCTGCCACGCCTGGTGGAGGGTATTTAAGATGCCAACCTGCACCTGCCTCTCTGCTTAGGGCTCTGACCCGGGTTAAAAGGCAAGGGCATTTATAACTGTGGCAACCATTGCAACCTTAACAGAAAGTCGTTTCTAATCTGGTTAGAATGCAGATTTTGAAAGAAAGGAGAAAAAGAATAAAAACAGGAGGACTGTGGATGTCTCTTTGTGGAGGCCACAAACGGAAAAGTCCAAGTGGCCTTGTGGACATTTCCTATTCACAGCCTACCAGCAGGATGAGAAAGTTCGAGACGCTTAGCACATGTTCAGAGCTGATGGGAACAGACAATCCACTAAGGTGCCCCTGTAATCAGGAATCCATCCAACAGTCCAATGCAAGCTGGCCCCAGCTTTCCGCTCCTGACTCCGTTTCCCTGGTGGGAATGGTATACAACGTGCTGGTCAGAAGCATCCTGCTTAGCAGGAGAGAACGGACTATGCCCAATGGCACATTTCAGTGACAAACAAGACCCCAATCTTGGACTTGGGAATATGGGTTCCTGGGTCTCTAGAATCAGAATGACACATCTGCCGACGAGTCAGGGCAGAGAAGATGAAATGGGACCAGACACAGCGATCAGAGCATGCTAAACAGCACAGCATATGAACCAGGGCAGCCCCCAAACCAGGGCCCTCTCCCAAGAGCAAGGTTGGCTCTGAGATCCTGGGAGGAAGCCAAGTACGTCAGTCTCTCCTACATGCTTATGACGGCCATCGTGCAATTTGGGTATACAACCAGATTATGCCGTGGGGATTGTGGGTCCCACAAAGGTCTCCAGTCATAAAAATGCCCCTCATCGTTCAATATCTGCAAAACAAACAGATCTCAAAAGCAAGGGGACCACATCCTTCATGGATATCATTGCTCATGTGGAAACTACTTTACGGGGGTACTTCTGCCTCAACTCGGAAGGGTCTTTAAATAGCTCTTTTTGGGTCATACACACAAGGTATCCTCAGGATTCTTAGGCTCTCTTCTTCCACCCTCAGTTCTCAAATACGTCCCACCGCACGCCATACATTTGAATTCGACTCAATAACCACTCACTCGACAGAAATCTCAGGGTGAGTTTACTGTCCTCCTAGTGGTAGCTAGGTAGAATTGCAGGCACAGGGACAAAAAGGGAACCATCAACCCGGAGGTGCTCACTTTCAAAGCCAAACCTGGTAAGCGGAGGAGGGACTCAGATGCCTGGGGGACCAGGCAGATAACTACAAATAAATGAACCAGACGGGGCAAGAGAGTGCAGCCCTGTGGAAAGAGACAGCTCCTACGGAGTGCCAGCTGATTGTCTTCTGAAAATGCATGTCAGAGTTGCCTTATCTTCTGATTGTCTACGAGAAGCCAGAGACTCTGATTTTAACACGAAACCTTGTGATTTTTCGATGCTGGCTCAATTTTCTTGAAAACACTAGGTGAGCGACAGAAAGGGGACGCTCCGCCAGCTTGTAAAGCTCTGCAGCACGAGCGTGCGTGTGGGCTCCTGTAACTGTGGTGTTAGACTGCCACTCACCAGCCACTGTGGGCAACAGCAACGGAGGCACCAGCTATGCACACGGCTCCAGAGCCTGGGAGAGCATCTAACACTACAGGGGGTGCGGGGGGTGGGGGGTGGGGATTGGAGGGCTCCGAGGATCTGAGGAGCCACCCAGGGACGGCAGCGGGCACTAAATGGCCGACTGCTCCTGCAGGAAACCTTCAGGGCCTGGGAGGCCTTTATCTGTTTCAGAAGCCAGGGCTGCTTCTCGAAGGACTTCCAAGTGTTCCTCGGCAGCTGACAGGGACTGGTCGATCCAATCCAGGCCCCCGGTCAGGTGGCAGGCATTCCTGGTCACTAGCACCAGATGACTGACCGACAGGAGGAGGGCAGTTGTCCTAGAAAAAGCAACAGGATCGGTTTCCCCAAGAAAGGAGAGATTGTGCACCAAAGCCCACACGGACAGACTCTAGTCTGGTGTTCTCCAAACTGGAGGCCCTTCCCCAGGAGGCTGCGGAGTAACTGAAAGATGGTTCCACGCTCAAATAAATCTGGAAATGGCTGGTTTCAGCAAGGTTAACTGAAGCCTTCCCTGGGCCTTTAAGCATGCATGATAAAGCTCTCAGGAAAGAGTACAACGGGCCGTGGCTCACTAACTTATTTAAGATTGTGGAGCCTGTTGGGGCGCCTGGGTGGCACAGCGGTTAAGCGTCTGCCTTCGGCGCAGGGCGTGATCCCGGGGTCCTGGGATCGAGTCCCACATCAGGCTCCTCCACTATGAGCCTGCTTCTTCCTCTCCCACTCCCCCTGCTTGTGTTCCTCTCTCGCTGGCTGTCTCTATCTCTGTCGAATAAATAAATAAAATCTTTAAAAAAAAAAAAAAAGATTGTGGAGCCTGTTTTCTGCGGCACACCTATGAACATCTCCCAGATGAGTGTTTCCCAGGACAGTCCAGATCTGGTCGGTTGGAGGAGCACAGCCCCAACGGCTGCCCACTTAAAGACAGGAAGGCTACACATACCCCTGCCTCGGGCATCCCTTGTTGATTCCGAATCAATACGGCCCCAGGCTGGTTTACACCACTCTAAAAACAAAATTTCATTGAAAACCAAATCGAGGAGGAGTGGTTTTTTCCCCCAGTGTTGGAAGATTCACGGTAGAATATCATTTATATAGTGAGTGTGCGTGATGCATTTGGGAACGTATCGCACGGTACCAGCCCGTGCACGCAGCGGGGTAAGCCACAGGAGCGGGCGGAAAAACCAGCTGAAGCACGGTGAGCCGCTGTCTATCTGGCAAGCACCACACACAACAGCTCTAGAAAATGGTCATATACCTCCAAGAGAAGAAAGAATCTGGTGTTTTTAATGAGTTTGCCTCTGGTAGAGGAATATAATTTAACGAGACGGGAGGGGTCCCGGGTATGTTCCTTGGAAGGTGAGCACGGCTTGAGCTCCCCGGTCCCTTTCCTTCCCCTTGCACTGCTCACCACCTGCCCCACCCACCCACTGGGCAGCACTCACAGCTGGGGCGTGTCTGCTTCCGGGGTCCAAAGAGCAGAGGCAGCCGAGGGGGGAAGAGGGAGGGAGGGAAGGTGCAGATAGGACTTAGGGTGGCCAGATGTTTAACTACAAAAATTCAAAATCTAAGACTGGCTCTCCCGAATCCCAGGTTTCAGGAAGGGCACAGGCCTCTCTCACCAATCACACTGAAATGAATGGTGCCCGAAGCCCAGGCAGCTCTGGGAGCCCAGCAAACAGCCCTCTCCACAGCAACCCGAAGAGCGAACCTCACAGATGTGATAAAATGGGGAGCTTCGGGCATCCGAAGCCGAATGTCCCCTCCCTCCCGCTCACCGTGCATCCAGGAGCTTGGGGTCCAACGGAGGGTACATCGATCTCACCACATCGTCCACTCTGTGGAGGCAAAACGTTTTCAGAATTGAACTTTCCTTCTGTCCTTTTTTCCTTCCTCCTTTTCTACCTCTCCTTGTCCCGATTCTTCTCTCCTGATCTTTGAGCCCCAAACTTTGGTGATTCCTTCTCTAATTGCTCTTGCATTCTCAGACAGACTCAAACAGAAAGGCTTCTGGTTCAGTTTAGAGAATATTTTGTTTTCTGGTTTCAAGTCCCCATAGTTTAAAAAGCGTAAGTTCACACATCTGGAATGATATTCGAGATAACGCTACTAAATTAAAGAGCCAAGCTGTCGAACAGCATATAAAGTGTGACTGATCCATTTGCATGAAAACAAGAAACACAAGCTATGACGTGCGGGAGTGGGGTAGCATGCAGGCACACGCACCATTCACTAGTGTCACCTTTGGGGACTGGGATGGAATGAGGGCTTCCTTCTCTTTCCAGATAATCTATTTCTACAATGTTTTAACTTTTGTAAGTATTTATTCCTATTGTGTTTTTAAAAATGGTGGAACATAGTTACATAAAACACTAAAAAAAAACCTACAAGTTTAATTTGGGTTCAAACTGCTCCGTTGGATTTCCTTTCCATTACGGTACACTTTGTGGTTATTTATCCAATTTTTTTAATCAAGTTCAGAAAGGAACTACTATTCATTCTGATTTGTAGGGTTCAAGATTTTCATCCAAATCCTTCCTCCTGGACCACTTGATAGACAGGAAGAAAGAATAATGATGCATTGTTTGATTTTGAAAAGCACTTAAAAATAGATGCTCTCCAGTGTTCTTGTCTCGGGGCTGAGGGGCTGGTGAGGACATGCAGAGGAACGTGGGCTGCTGTCCTCGCCGGCCCCTTTCTCTGTAGTACCCCGAAGCTGAAGCCACTCGCCTCGAAACTAATATGCTATCAACACGCTGTGTGAAGTAAATGCAGCAAGAAAAACAATGGGGACCAAAAAATTGCCAGAAGGAGAAAGCCGTGTAAAGGCAAAAAAATAAAGCAAGGACACGGATTGAATTATGGCACGGAACGTTCTAGAAGTAGTCCAAGGGACTCAGAAGGACGGGCCAGAGGGCACCCGGTTAGGTGTGCCCTCTGAGCAATGCCACACCCTCCCTCTCGCACCAGAGCTAATCCTCACAGGAAGCGTGATGAAGGTCCAACAGAGATGAACAGTGCCGTCCCCACCACCAATGGGTGGCCAGGGGAATGCCTGGTGCTTGCCCAGAGCCTGGGCTGGAGGGCCTTCTGGCCTGGCTGATACAAGCCCTAGAGCTACACCCACCCGGACAGCTCCAGAGAAAGCCAACAACTGTTCTGGGCTGAGTCCCTCCCCTGGATTCTCGCCCTCCCACTTTCTCAACTCACTGAACACCCTGGACAGAGTTCAAGCGCAACTCTTTCCTTTTCCTTCAGACGGCTGGTTCCTCGTGATCTACCTGAGGCCGTGCAACCAGGAAACCGAGAGCCCCCGGAACTCACAGGGATGCCACCGTTCACACCAGGGATGTGGAGGCGCAGCCCTGACAGTGAGGTTGCCGGGCTGATGAAGAAAAGATCCTGCATGGGGCCAACTCCCGACTCAGGCACATCCACATACCAGCCACCAGATGGCAGCACAAACTCAGTTCCACCCCTCTGCCTAAGAAAAGGGCTTTGTGTTTCTCCATAGTCAAGCCCAAATGAGGGGGTGTAGTTGTTGACTGCAATCCTGCTGGTTGCCTCCCACATGGGATTTTGCAGACAGCCCGGAATTTGGGAGATCTGAATGAAGTATGGCTTCATCTTCCCCGCCCACCCAGTCCTGGAGGCTACTGGCTGGGCCATGGCTGGGGCAGTGGGTGACAGGGAGGTAGCAAGGAGTGAGTCCCTGAAACTAGACTCCAGTACAAATAGGGCAGGGCGTGGCATGGCCAGCAGGTCACTGCATAGAGGGGTGTGGACACCTGTAAGAAATGTGCTTACTGGCCCAGAGCCCGGGAAGGAGGAAAGGAAGGCAGCCCCAGCTGGTATGGGGCTAAGGGAGAGGGAACAGCCACAGTGGGATCTGCAGAACGGACTAGAAATGTCGGCACTAGTCACATGCTAGAACTGCCCAAAAAGCCGACTGGAGGGGGCCTGTGGGAGGTGGGGGGAACCGTGTGAGACCACCCTGGCTTGGTCTCTGGTATCTAAACACAAGCACCTGAAGTTCCTATGTGGGAGGTGGGGGGAACCGTGTGAGACCACCCTGGCTTGGTCTCTGGTATCTAAACACAAGCACCTGAAGTTCCTATGTGGTTTCTTCAAGAAGCCTGACCCACCTGCCACCTCAGCTTCCAACCCCTCCCCCTCCCCCCCCTCCCCCCCCCCCGCATGGAGTGTGGGGACCTCAAGGCCCACCAGCTCACCTGGGGCTGATACGCTTGGCCACCACGATGATGTCACTGACACTGGCTGAGGTCTTCATCTTGGCCCCGGAGCCCATTGTCATGGCAACAAGTTTTTCTGTCAGAGTGTGACAAATCTAACATAGTAGGGAGGAGAGAGGTGATGAGGGGTGCCCTAGCCCCTAAGAGCACCTCCCACCCCCACAAACAAATATGGCGCCTGCCTTGGGTTCCATCCCACACCCAGGGACCCTAACCTAGTGGGCAAGTTGAAGTGAAAAGCACACAGAGACGAGAGAGGAGAAAGAGACAAAAGCCAAGAACGAGGCCCGGTGAGGAGGGAGGGGTGGGAAACTCAGATCGGGGTCAGGGTTTCGGCTTAGAGAAGTCTAAGCTGAAATAATCTGTCTAAGAAAAATCATGTGCTCTAATTTACCTCCTCGTTTCAGGGGGAAAAAACCTATGTTCTCTTTCTATTCCTTCACCTCCCGGTTTATTCTTCCAGAAGGCTAAATCTCTCCAGTGGGGCAGCCTCAGAAACTCTAGCTGGACAAAAGCCAACTGTCCCCTTGAAGCACATCATCCAAAAGCAGCATTCAGTTCAACAGGACGATGGTGAAGGGTCTTCAAAAATAGCAGGAAAAAGGTAAGACTATGACACGAGGCCTTTGTCATCATCTGTCAACATGCTGGCCACCCCAAAAGCTTTGTTTCCCCCCTTCCACACCTCCTTGATGTGCTTCTTTCCCTGGCAAATAGGTTCCATGACCTGCCTTAGACTCGGGGATGGAAAGGAGGGCAGAAAGAAGGCCAAGGGGCCACCCAAGATAGAGCCTAGGCCACAAGTAACCAAGCAAAAGGGACGTCAGATTGCAGGGCCTCTTCTTTGATGGGAGACTCTCTGGATGGGCCATTGACTCCAGTCCAGCAGGACTCCTTCCTGCTGACTTATCCCCTACCTCAGGTGTCATTTACCCTCCTCCTTTAATAGGCGAGGGCAGGGAGGACCAGGACCAATCCTAGCTGGGAGACAGGAGTGGAATATAGCATTATTGCTCTAGTCGTTAGACCTATCTATCTGTAACCATATCTACACCCAAGAGCTTCTTGGAATTAAATAATCCTAGACTCTGTGACAACAATTTCCTACTAGGCACTCCTTTGTCCCCCAAGAGAGACAGCTAAAGGAGAGGTGGGATGAAAGACTTTTTTAGCTTATTTATTTACTCATTTGTAGGCTCCACGCCCAGCCTGGAGCCCAACACCAGGCTTGAACTCACGACCCTGAGATCAAGACCTGAGCTGAAATCAAGAGTCAGACGCTCAACCGACTGAGCCAACCCAGGAGCCCCAAAAGGCTTTTTCCTGTGTTGTACTGAATGACACTGAAGAAAAGATAAAGATGTCTTTCTGGAAATGTTGAATAATTACTGGACAAAAAGATAAACGTGTGGTTTCCCAAGTTACTGAGATGAGGAACGTAGCAATATCTGCAACTGGCCAAATATTTCACTATTATCATTATTCTATCAGGCGAGAATTAAAAAACAAATGCTTAAACTATAAAAATTACCCCAAACTAGAAAACCTAGCCAAAATACAAACTGGATGCAATTTCCACCCAATTGCAGAGGCAGCAAGAATTAAAAGAAACCCAATCTGCCTCCTACTACTCACGGTTTGGATTTTTCAACACTGATTGTCCCATTCAGCTGACTACTGTCCCAGCCAGAGAGGGCCCGTGAGGGACTTTCTAGCAACTGGTAAGTCCAGACACGGAACTCAACTTGCTGAGCAAAGGGCTGAGCTCTCTGTTAATAAAAAATAAAAGGGCCCGGAGAGAAAGTGGGGAGTCCCGCTCCCCCTCGGCAGCCACACAGACTTCCCCAGTTGGTGAAAATGTGGCTAGTGACCACCTATGCGGTCACTGTATTAGGAGGACCAGGTGAAACAAAACCTCTGAAAGCGTCGGAGAGTGCTAAAGTATAATAACCATCCAGGAGGGAGTAGAAACAGTAGAAATTCCAAGGGTCAGGCATGTTTTTAAAAAGCCTCTTGCACGGATTCCGTGCCCTTCCTAGAAAGATCCCTTTCAACAGTACATGCATGGGGGGTGCTCTGGTGACCTCCCCCCTCGTGTCATGGAAATCAAAAAGTATTACCTTCAAGATGGCAATGCAGTGGGACATGAGACCCCTGGAGAGACAAGAAGAATCCATCAGTGCCTCCCTATCGAGGCCCCCCTCGCTCCTGACACCAGCTCCGTCCCCCATCTAGCTCTGACCCCCCGGGACACTGCCCAGAGCAGGAATGCCTTCAGGTTCAACTGAACAAGTCCACGAGCTAAATGAGGAGGCACCTTCTTTCCTTTCCTTCCCTTCCCTCCCCTCCCCTCCCCTCCCCTCCCCTCCCCTTCCCTTCCCTTCCCTTCCCCCCTCTCATATACAGCTGCTCTTCCAGGCAGCGCTCACCTTTCGAGTCATGCTTCCTTAGAACTCTGAGCTTCTGACACTGTTCCCCCCAGCCCGTGTGTCCTTCCCCTTATTCTCAGTCTGGTGACCACCTCATCTTTCAAGACCCAGGTCAAAAAGCACCCACTCCGTGGTAGCTTTCATGAAAGCCCCCTCTACCTTCCCAACCCCAGGCAGCTCTAGAGATCGCCAGCGCTGTGTGCCCACGGGACTGTGCGCAGAGACTCGCTCTCACTTCGGAGATACTGTTTTGAGTCGAATTCTGTCTCTCCTCCCAGTTTAATATCTGCAATAACTGGCCCAGTGTCCGGCACATAACGCCCCCACACACAGCTGCTCAGTGAATGATAAGGGCTCGGAGCAGCACACACATCTCAACATGTAGAGGGCCCTGCTGGATGGAGGGATCCCTGAGGGACCCTGAAGACAAAGGCTACATCCCTGGACGCTGTGTCCAGGCACCCCAGGGATAACCCAGGCACACGAGGGGGACCTTGGAACAAGTTTTGTCACACATCTATGGGCTCGGTGTTTAGAGTTACAAAATGAGGGGAGAGGAGGACAAACACTGTCATATCTGAGCCCCGCCCCCCAGCTGAGGGCAATCGGCAGCAGGTGGCACAGTGCTCCCGGACGCACAGCAGTGCCTGGCAAAGGAAGCCAGAAAAGAGCACCCAGAAGCCCCGTGTGCCATCATCAGGGGATTATGGCAAACAAACGGTCCCTCGGGCCTTACGAGGCATCTTCAATCCAGTCTTCGTTCTCCAGAATGGCCTCAATGTGGGGGTTGGTGATGACCACATCGTCCAGTTCTAGCTCAGACGGTTCTGACTGGGTCTCCATGGCGCCGATGAGGTCCACAATAGGCCTGGAAGGAAAAGCCCAGGACAGTGGCTTCAGGATGGGTGGCTCTTGCTGACCCTCTCCTCACTGAGGGCCATGTATCCCCCAACAGAATGTAGAAAGTTAGTAAGTTAAAGCATTGACCTCGTGTCCTGGATCCAAACCTAACCCCAGGGGGGGCTGCAGGTGCAGGAAGGACACATGGCTAGAGGTGCGTCAAGGAGGCAGGCCGGGGTGCAAGGAAGAAAAGTGAAGCAGAAGGAGACGAACCGCTAAGAGAAAGAGCAGAGCCACAACCATAAATACAGACAGGTCTTAGACGGGGCTGCTCCTTCCGCACAAAATAACGTCCTTTTTCAGCTTATTTTCCCTTTGGGGCTCCTGGGTGGCTCAGTCGGTTAGGCGTCCGACTCTTGTCTCAGCTCAGGTCTTGATCTCAGGATCATAAGTTCAAGCCCTGCATTTGGACCTCATACCCAGCATGGAGCCTACTTTAAAAAACCAAACCAAACCAAAACAAAATTTTATTTTCCCTTCAAGCCTACCTTATATGGAGAAGCTGAAGTTCCTATTACCCAAACCTACCTGGTGTGCAGAATCACTCTCAGGAAGGACTGGAAGGATGGAGGTCTGCCCACATAACCCCCACCCCCTCCTCGTTCTACAGGAGAAGTGGCAGAAGGAACAACATCTACTTTACAACAAGGTTCTTTACAACATGAGATGCCACAGCCTTCCATTCAATAGCAGAGCTTTCCTGGGTCGTATAGACGGGCATTTACAAATTCACCACTTAACAAAGAAGCCGACAGGATTCAGTAGAGGGGTCAGAGAAACTAAGGGTTAGTTGTCATGGTCCCTTCGGGGTCTATCAATTAAAACATCCCTAAACGGAAAACAGGATCTTGCTCATAAAATCTATTGCACACAGAATGCATCATGAAGAAATCTGTGCAAAGAAGGAGCCAGCCCCATGCCAGGATTTCACAAAATCCAGTATCTGCTGCTTCCATGTGTGGCTGGAGCGCAGGCACGGGATTTCTGTTCCTATGAGTTTGGTTGGAAAGAGGTGGCCAGTTCCGGAGAGATGGCCACGGCTTTGTGCTAGGCGAACATGTTCAGGGAATTTCTCCTTAGCTCAGTGACAGAGTCAGAGAAGGCTCAGGACATAGCTAAAGCTCTGAGGTCTCTCTTGGAAAGGAAGCCTTCAAGTACCATGTTAGAGACACAAAGCTAAGCTAGAGTTGTCCGATGCCAAACTTCTTGGGCTCCTCTCTCTTCCGGTTGCTAGAGCCCCTGGCAGAGCCCACCTGTCCTTCTTGCCCTCCCTGGGCCCACTCACTTGGAATCATAGCGCTGCAACAGGTCTCGAGGCCGGCAGTAGCGCTGCCTGCAAACCACCACCAAGGCTGCAAAGGAGGCCAGGAAGATGGTGGCCAGCACGCCTATGGCCACAATCACCACCGTCTCCATGCTTCTGGGGGGCTCGCTCCGTCCCCGTCACATCCCCAGCATGGGCTAAATCTTAGAAGACACAAGGGCAGAGGAGGCCTTGGTAAAGAAGCAGCAAAAGAGAGTGGGGCAGTGGGGGTCTTACCTGCTGGGGGGGGCGTGGAGAGCCAGTTTCCCCCAAGTCCCCTGCAGAGACCAAGTTACCTGCTTGGGGGGCCAGGTCCCCCCAAGTCACCTCCAGAGGCCTGAGGGCCTGAATAGAATCAAGATGCATTTTATGTCCTGCCCCAAATTTGCCTTTTGTTTAATTAAGAGTTTGCCGCCTGCTGGACCAGGATGACCTTTTAAACCCGGACAAAAGGAAACATTTCAACTAGCACTATTGTTTCGCATCTCCACGAAGACCGTGAAAGAATATCCTCCTACGAAGGGCCGGATTGCATTTACTGAGAATCTCCTCTGTGCCAGGCACTTTGTGTATTAACCCTGAGGTAGGTATTAATAGCCCCATTTTACAGTTGAGAAAACTGAGGTTCAGGGAGGTTAAGTAATTTGTCCAAGTTTCTGAAGTCAGAAAGCAGAAACCCATCCACTTAAACTGAGATGGGTGTTCACCTCCCTTTTCTTTTCTAAGGAGGGAAGAAGATTCTAAAAAATCTGGAAAGGGATTTGACTGTCAGTTTCCGTGTCGGAAACTTAGAACTGGTGTTCAAGTGTTCTTTGCCTACTGCCTGTTTTCACTCAGGACGTTCTTCCACACCTATTTTAGACCTGGCAGAGGAACAAGGGCGCCTCAAAGAAGTATGTATTCATTGCAGGAGCCTACTTCTGTGCCTTTGAGCAAGTCTCTTTCCCTGTCTGGGCTTTAATTTCACCTGCAAAAGAGGGGCTCTGAGCTAGGAGTCCAGGACGATGGTCTTATTCTATATTACATATCTCCAAGTGTCCAAATGTTCCCAGTTGTCATTCAATAAGCATTTATGGGTCATCGGCTAGGCACCAAGCACTAGACAGCATTCTGGAGATAAATAAGACACGGACCCCAAACCTTGAAGAGGAAGAAAGAGGTGGACAGGCGGACAAATGTTTGCTGTTTGCTTGTCAGTCTCTTTCCCAGCTCCTCAACTCCCTGTGTCTATGCCACATGGCAGGGTACACAGACAAGAGACAACTGTGCTTGCATGACATTTTCTGGGCAAGCCTTCTTCACAGGGCAGGGGAAGTTTGAGCTGGGTTTCGAAGGATGAGTAGGAGTTTGCCAGGCGGACAGCATGTGGACTTGGTTGGCTCAAAGTGCCAAGGAGGCCTTTCTCAAGGGTTTCACAGAGCAGCTGCTCTGCCACCTCAAACTCACTTGCTCAGGAGGGTGAGAAGGCTACGGTCTGTCTGTTGCATTTCTTTATCTCCCTTGGGGGGTTGGGGGAGGCAGGAGGTAATTCTCAGGGTCTGCCTCAATTTCTCCAAATGTGTGTTTCTCTACATGGTCCCTCCTAAAGGGCTACCTGCTTTAGCCCGTTTTCTTTCCTCCTCTCACTTCTGTGTCTGTCTCCGTGTCTCTCCATTTTCCTCTCCAGACATCTTACCCCCTCCCTGGTGTTTCCTTTCCCCTCCCCCTACGCCATGGCCTCCAAGACCACCCGCTTTGTTTCCTCTCTTCCTGGGGCGCTTGAGTGTGTTTCTCTGAGGCGGACCAGCTTTCTCTGAGTTTTTGCTGCCTTATTCCGTGATTTGTCTGTATGAATCTTTGTGTGTTTTTCCTTTTCTCTGTGTGTTTCAGGATGAGTTTTTGTCTCCTCTTTGTACGAGCTTGGGTAGGTCTCCGTTTCTTGGTGTATGTGTGTCTGTCTGTCTCCCCCACCCCCTTCTCCTTCAGCCCCAGGCCCCTACCTCCTCCCCCCTGCCCGGCCCCCCAGGCGAGCCGCCCCAACACCTAGGCGGGAGGAAGGGACCCCCACCCGGCCCGGCGCGGGGCTCGCAGGGCTCCCAGGCGCGCAGCTCCAACTTCGCCCAACTTGCGGGGCGGCCGGGCAGCGCCGCGCGTTCCACGGCCCCAACAAAGGGGCGGCCGCCCCCCCCCCCCCCCGGCATCAGCCCCAATCTCCGGCCCCCCGACCTCGCGCGCCCGCACCCCCTGGCTCCCGCGGCACCGGGGCGCGGCGAGGCCCACCCACCTCAGCCGCGGCGGCAGGACGCATCCCGGGGGCGCTCCGGCCGCCCGGCCCCGCCGATAGCAAAGTCCGAGCGCGGGACTGGCGGGCGGCTCCTGCGAGCGGGGCATGCCGGGAAGGAGCTGGGCTGTCCGAAGGAATCGAGATAAAGTCCCCGGGCGCCAAACCCCCAGGTGGGGGGGGGGGCGCATCCAAATCCCCCGCTGCCAGGCGCCGCCGTCCCCGCCGGGCCGAGGCAGGCCGAGGGTTGGGGCGGCGGGAGGCCTGGCAGGGGGGAGGCCCTCACTCAGCCACCCAGCAGGCGCTCCTCGAGCCCCCGCTGCCTGCCGAGCCCAGGTCCGGGGGAGGGAGGCCGCCGGGTCCTTGCCACCCCCCACCCCTGCGGGCTGGCCATCCAGGGGGGCTGCGGAGACTGAGCGGACTGCACAGTGGGCTGGCCACGAAGCCAGTCTGCTCTTACCCACTGTGGTTTAGATCCTAGCTCTGCCACTTACTAGCTGTGCACAACTTATTTTATTCCTCTGTGCCTTGCTCTCCTCATCTGTAAAGTGGGGCCACAGCTTGTAGGCATGCTCAGAGCTGCCTGGCCCAGGGTAAATGTGAATCAGTGAGAGCTCTCATGACAGCCTCACCCACACTGGGCACACAAGCAGGCCCACCCCAAACAGTTGCTGTGCCAGGGACAGGCGTGGAAACACAGGACCCTGGCTGGTTGTCCTGCCCGTTCTGTGTGCACTCTACTCTAGGGACCCAAGGGAACTCACATTATTCCTTCACAGCCCCCACTCTGCAAACAGCCATCCCTCGGCCATCCCTCAGGGGTAAAGATGCTCACACCAAGAGGTACAGGATGCCTTGAAGGACGGGGGTCCACACAGGCTCTGGAAACAGGCTGGGGCTTTGGGGCAGACTCTTTTTTCCAGAGTCCAGTGAGTCAGGAGCATGGTCTCGAAGGAGGCATGAGCTCTACATGGTCATTCCCCTTAGCCTTCAAACTCCTAGGCCTGTAAGGAAGAGACAGGACCCAAGTGAGGTCAACTAGAGCCTGGGGCTTAAGGCAGAGACTCCATCAACCAATCTAAGGTCAGTACTGGTGACAAGAACCAAAGGATGCACAGTAGGTCCTGGGCAACTTAACGTAGACTCCGCAAACTGTTCCCCGCTAAGCCACATGCAGCCCACAGAGTGTTTGGGTTTTTGTTTTTGTTTTTCCCGACTTACAGTTAAAAAAAAAAAATCAAACTAGCTTCCCACATTATAAAAAATCATGAATTTCACTTATACCTACAGATTTCCAGCTTCTCTGGGAAATTCATAAGATCTCTCAAAATGCAGCCCACGTTCATTTGGAAGTAAGAGTAAGTAGGAGAGGGGCGGCTGTGGTCCCCAGGCATGCTCTCCTGGCCACCACTTTCCCCACTGCATACCCCGCTGCCCATGCATTCACAGCTCCCGTTTGGTTGAGAGCCTGGCTGAGTGCGCAGCTGTGGTTTCCCACTGCTGGCACTTAGGGATGGGAAGGCTGAGAGACGATTTTGCTACCCTCTAAAGTGCTTTTGTGGAGAAGCTATGTCAGGGAGCAAGAATTCCTATTCCCTTCAAGGGTCCTTCTACTGGACTAAGAATCGAATTGACATTAGACATTAGACTTAGACATTAGACTCATAATCAAATTGACCTAAAGACATTAACAAGAGAAAATCAAATTCGATAGCATACTTATAGGGAATCCACACAGTCATGGAAATTCCAAAGACAGTCAGGCAAAATGAGGTATATGACATTCTGAACTAAGGAGAAGGGGCTAGGGATCTGGGACTTCAGAGGAAAGGAATGTAATTCACAGGGCAATAAGAAGAGGAGATATTTAGTGATTAGATGTTTGCCCAGCCATACAGATCAATCATTCAGATAAAATATATCTTTGCAGGGTGCCTGGGTGGTGCCATCAGTTAAGTGTCTGACTCTTGGTTTTGGCTCAGGTTGTGATCTCAGGGTCGTGAGATCAAGCCCGGCATCGGGTTCCACACTCAGCATGGAGTCTGCTTGAGATTCTCTCTCCCTCTCTCTCTGTCCCCCTCCCCGGCACATTCTTTCTCTTTCTCTCTCCTTTTAAAATAAATAAATAAATCTTTTGAAAAATTATCTTTACGGGGCGCCTGGGTGGCACGGTGGTTAAGCGTCTGCCTTAGGCTCAGGGCGTGATCCCAGCATTCTGGGATCGAGCCCCACATCAGGCTCCTCCGCTATGAGCCCGCTTCTTCCTCTCCCACTCCCGCTGCTTGTGTTCCCTCTCTCGCTGGCTGTCTCTATCTCTGTTAAATAAATAAATAAATAAATAATCTTTAAAAAAAAAAAAGAAAGAAAGAAAAATTATCTTTACTAACCACCTTTATTCTGGAAAGACCCTCCAATCTAGATTCTTCTGTGTAGTTAAGGGAGGGACAAAATTTTCTCTTGAGCCCACAGGGTCTCAACTGCCTTCAGCTCAAAGTAATCCACATGCCAAAGTGGCACGTTGTGGGGGGAGGGGCCTGTCTCAACCCCCTTCAGCTCAATCTGTTTAAAGAAAATGCGCTTACGGCAAAGCAGCAACCATCAGAACAGGTGACTGGGGACAGTAAGTGTCTCCATTTCTTGAAAATACTTTGAGAAGAATGGAGTGCTATTTTTGTCTTGGGTGGTTTAGACATTTGGTGGCCTTGAGGTAAGAAGTTAAACCACATGATAAAGAAGATGTGGGGGGTGTGTGTGTTTCTTTATCTCTATCTATATCATAAATCTATAAAATGGAATATTACTCAGCCATAAAAAGGAATGAAATCTTGCCATTTGCAACAACATGGAGGTCATAATGCTAAGTGAAATAAGTCAGTCAGAGAAAGAAACAACAAAATGAACAAAGAAAAAAAAGAGACAAACCGTAAAACAGACTCTTAAATATAGAGAACAAACTGACAGTTATCAGAGGGGAGTGTGGAGTGACCCGATCAGGTGGAGGCGGGGGGCTGTGCAGGCATCTGAGGCAGAACAAAGGAGACAGAAGTTTATTGAATAAAACACAGGGGAGCTGAGCAGGACAGTGAGGGAGAGACCATCTTCCAGGGGACAGTGGTGGGGGCCGTAGTTAAGGGGGAACATGAGGAGGTTTGGGAATGAATGGTATTTTCCTTTTTTGGTATTGTGTCTGGGTGTAAGTAACTCACGGGTCAGCTAGTGCTTATGGGTATTGTTTTTAATTTATTCAATTTATTTAAGGAGGGGGCAGAGGGAGAGAATCTGCAAGCAGATTCCCTGCTGAGCATGGAGCCCAACTTGGGGCTCAATCCCATGACCCTGAGATCATGACTGGAGCCAAAACCAGGAGTCAAACGCTTAACCCCCTGAGCCACCCAGGCGTCTGGGCTTATGGCTATTTTGAGGTGGGTCGCCTAATGGGCCTGTCTGTACTCAGCCCAGTGGTCACTGTGGCCCTTCTACCTCACTCAGGTTTCCAGTGCTCACGCTGGTTGTCTAAAAGCAGCCTCTACAGGGAGGTGGGTGGGGGCATGGGTGAAATAGGTGATAGGGATTAAGAGTACACTTGTCATCATGAGCACCAAATAATGTATGGAATTGTTGAATCACCATATTGTACACCTGGAATACCATACACCGTATGCTTCTTATACTGGAATGTTAAAGGAAGAAGAAGAAAAGAAGGGAAAAAAGAGCTAAACTACATGATCTCTTGTGGCCTCTTTCAGGTGTTGGGGAGAAAGAAATTTTCCTCCATTTAGAATTCTTCTAGCTGGACTAAGAATTAAATTTACACAAGACAAATTAACAGGAGAAAATCGAATTTACTTCCCTGTGTCTGGGGAATCCACACAGACATGAAATTCTGAAGACAGGCAAAGGATGTATAGGTGTGATTTTCATGTGTATGTCTTCCGTGAGAAGGGTCTGGGTCTGGGGATGCAAAGGGGAGGAAGGCCACAGCCTGAAAGTGAGAGGAGATGCTTGGGACACAGAAATCACCCTGTTATACAGACCAGTTTCTTAGGTAAAAAGAAATCAGCTAATAGCTCTCTTCCTGGTACAGGCTCTCCTCTCCGATGTAAATTTAGACAGTTGAGGGGGAGGCAAAGAACTTTTCCTGAATCTGCTGGGTTTGGATTGCTTTTAACTCAAAATAATCTTCATGCCGAAGTGGCCCATTTGGGGTGGACTGCTCTAGGCTCCAACATAGGTCTAGGATTTTACGACTCTTGTAGGAGAAATATAAAATAAAACATTAACCTTGGGGAGTTCATAACACAAATGGAAAAGACCGAAGGGGAGCAGAATTTGTCATCCCAAAATATGCCTCTTTGGCATAAGGATGAATTTAGGCTGATGATTTTTAAGAAATAGCAGACACAGGAGAAGCTCTGAAAACCAACTAGAAATTACCCTTTTGTAAAAGAAACATATATTTATAAGGCAAATCTCCATTTGTTTTTTGGGGTTTTTTGTTGTTTTGCTTTTTGGCTGGGGACAATATACTTTGTTGTGACAAGGTAGGGCTCCCCAAGCCCCTCCCTTTCTTCAGGGGCCCTGGGATGGAAACTGTGTAGAGGTCAGGAGATTCTCAGTGTGTCAGGGGATGAGCTGGGGCAAGGACTCCCCAGCAGCTGAGGGCCTCTCTCTTCCTCTTGCTCTCCCTGGGGCTGGTGGTCTAAGGGGCTCTTACTCCTTAGAGGCCACATGGACCTCTTGGCTGCTATAGCCAAAGTCATTGTCATACCAGGAAATGAGCTTGACACAGTGGTTACTGAGGGCAGTGGCAGCCCCAGCATTAAAGGTGAAAGAGTAGGTGTCACTGTTAAAGTTGCAGGAGACAACCTGGTCCTCGCCATAGCCCAGAATGCCCTGGAGGGAGCCCTCTGCTGCCTGCTTCACCATCTTCTTGATGCCATCGTATTTGGCAGCCTTTTCCAGGCAGCAGGTCAGATCCACGACTGACACATTGTGGGTGGGGACATGGAAGTCCATGCCAGTGAGTTTCCAATTCGGCTCAGGGATGACCTTACCTACAGCTTTGGTGGCACCAGTAGAAGCAGGAATGATAGTCTGGGCAACCCCTTGGCCATCATGCCACAGCTTCCCAGAGGAGCCATCCATGGTCTTCTGGGTGGCGGTGATGGCAAGGACTGTGGTCATGAGTCCCTCCATGATGCCAAAGTTGTCATGGATGACCTTGGCCAGAGGGGCCAAGCAGTTGGTGGTGCAGGAGGCATTTCTGACAATCTTGAGGGCATTGTCATATTTCTCACGGTTCATGCCCATCAGAAACATGGGGCATCAGCAGATGGAGCAGAAATGATGACCCTCTTGGCCCCACCCTTCAAGTGAGCCCCAGCCTTCTCCATGGTGGTAAAGACCTCAGTGGACTCCACAACATACTCAGCACCAGCATCACCTCATTTGATGTTGGCAGGATATGGCTCCTGGAAGATGGAGATGGACGTTCTGTTGATAAGTATCCTGTGCTCAGCCTTGACTATGCCATTGAATTTGCCATGGCTGGAATCATACCGGAACATGTAGATCATGCAGTTGAGGTCGATGAAAGGGTCATTTATGGCAACAATATCCACTTCATCAGAGTTGGGGTGCCTAGGTGGCTCAGTCAGTTAAGTGTCCAACTCTTGATCTCAGCTAAGGTCTTGATCTCAGGGTCCTGAGTTCAAGCCCTGCATTGGGCTCCACACCCAACTTAAAAAAAAAAAATCCATTTTGCCAGAGTCAAAAGCAGCCCTGGTGACCAGGCACTCAATATGACCAAATCCGTTTACTCCAACCTTTACCATCATGTCTCTGGGACATGGCTGTCACTGCTGTCTGTCAAATGGTAAGGAACAGAGAGCCAGGAAATCTCCTTTTGTAAGGGTGTCCTCTCTGTCCCAGGAAGAGATGATTGTAATTCTATAGAAACTCTTATCAATGGGGAAGACACCAGCTTAAATTTGCATAACATACCCTTGTTTACTGTGCTTTTCTGGGTAACCTCCCATAAGTGGTCTGGCTCCTGCTCCCTCCAACACATTTCTTTTGTCTTTTTTTTTTTTTTTAAGATTTTATTCATGTATTTGAGAGCAAGAGAGAGCACAAGCATGGGGAGGGGCAGAGGGACAAGCAGACCTCCCCGCTGAGTGGGGAGCCCGATGCCCAACCCTGAGACCATGGACCTGAGCCGAAGTCAGACTCTAAACCAACTGAGCCACCCAGGTGCTCCTCATTTCTTTTGTCTTTAGCTGGAGATGGTATTTAAGGTGGTGGCTTGGACCATTTCAGGGAGTTACTCAGTTTTCCTGGGTGTCTCCCATGTGTAGAAGAGGTATACATATTATTAAACTTCTGTTTGTTTTTCTCCTGTTAATCTTTTTATTACATGGGGGTCTCAAGCAAGAATCTAAAAGGGTAGAGGGAAAATTATTTTTCCTCCCTTATAAGACCGAAACAAACAAACGGTATAAATGCCCCAATTAACCGCCCACCACTCAGTTGCAGGGAGGACAGGATAGTACTAAGGCTGTGCCAGTGCCCCTGCTAGCCACCTCTCTCCCATCATTCTAGCAACTCCTGCCATCCTAATGCCACTTGAAGTCTCCCTGGACTGATCTGAGATAAACACTCAGTGTTCTTACTTGCAAGCAATCGAAACTGACTACCCACGTAGAAAGGGGGCTTGTTGAAATGACAGGAGGTCCCTGCAGAATCAGCAGGAAACCAAAGACCCAGATTAGGGAATGGGCAGGTACCACAGGGGCTCCAAGGGCTGGGTGCAAGGGTCCGGAAATGATTGTGACCCTCCCTTCAACTTTACCTTTCCTTCCATATTCAAAGTTGTGGGTAGGAACTCACCCCGTCTGTCTCCAGTGTGGGAAGTGAGGCATAGGCAGCACCCTTCCTTCTGTTACATGTGCCTGCAAGGGGGTTTCCCCACCAAAGGTAAGAGGGATAGTTACAGGACTGATCCTCAAAATTCAAACACCCTACATATGGCCTCTCCCCATTCAGTCTGAACGCCAAGCTGTAACAAGTGTTTCCAAATTGAAGACTAAACCCGATGACTAGAGAGGAGAAGCCAGCTGGTCAGAAATGGTGCTGAGGGATGGGGCACCTGGGTGGCTCAGTCAGTAAAGTGCCTTTGGCTCAGGTCATGATCTCAGGGTCCTGGGACGGAGCCCCACATTGGGCTCTCTGCTCCCTCTCACTCTCCCTCTGTGCTCTCTCTCTCAAATAAATAAATAAAATCTTAAAGGAAGGAAGGAAGGAAGGAAGGAAGGAAGGAAGGAAGGAAGGAAGGAAGGGAGGAAGGAAGGGAGAAAGAAAGAAAGAAAGAAAGAAAGAAAGAAAGAAAGAAAGAAAGAAAGAAAGAAAGAAAGAAAGAAAGAAAGGGTGTTGAAGGTAATGAGGAAAGAGGCTTCCTACTGGCCAGTGAGTGCAAGCTTGTGCTCTGCCCAGGCAAGGAGTGAACATTAGTTAAGCACCTACTAGGTACCAGACACCGATTAGGCATCTTACATGCCTATCTCCTTTGATCTTCTCACCAACCCTAAAAAGTCAGTATGATTACGTTTATAAGGGGGAAAATAGAGGGGTTAGGCAAACTACCTGAGCTCTTGCAACCTGTTTAAGTGGTAAGGCCCTTCAAGATCCTTCTGGCTGGACTAAGAGTCATTTGACACGAGACAGATTAACAGAGAAAAAATCAAATTTCATTTTGTATTTAGGGGGAGTCACACAGACATGTAAATGCCAAAGACAGTCAAACAAAACGAGGTATGTATGTCTTTCTGAACTGAGGAGAAGGGGGTAAGAGTCTAAGACTTTACAGGGAAGGAATGAAATTCACAGGAAAATGAAAAAGAGTGCATGTCTGGTAAACAAATGTTTGGGCGACTCAGAAACAGTGGGACGTGGAGGACTTTGATCAAACAGACCTCGCCAGGCTCCTCCCCGTCTACCATACCCGGTTCATATCATAATGTAGTTAACTGTGTTGACAGCTCTCTTCCTGGAAGAGCCTCTATCTAAATTCATATTAGGCAGTTGAGGAGAAGTAAAGAGCTTTTCCTGAATCTGCTGAGTCCAGAAGTCAAGCCCAGTACCTAGGATGGGTGACAGAACGTGGGGAGGAGCCCAGCTTTTCCCCTAGACTACGCCAAATCCCAGTACTTGGGGCAGGAGGAGTCTAAGCAGAGCCAGAGACATCAGGACCGTCTCAGATCCCTAAGCACAGTCAATGCTCAGAGGGCAGTAGACAGACTGGAACACTTACTCAGCTCTTGAGTCAGCTGGATTGACAATTCCCCAGGACAACCGTGGGCTGGAAGAGGCTTGTGTCACCAGCTAGCGTTTGTCCAAACCCTAATGGGGTTCGGGGAATGCCCAAACCTGTCCTACAATGTTTGTCCTGAATGCCCAGGATAGCAGGAACCTAGCAGAGAAGCCCAGGTCTGAGCAAACAGCCCCCATAGTGCCTTCAGTGTCCAGGTAATCTACTTCTAGTTACCTCAGGGGCAGCCTCTCCATCCCCGTAGAGAGCCCGGGGCTGGAGGTACAGAATCCCACAAGAGACAGCTATGGAGAGAATGGGGGAGGGCTTGAGTGCCCCCCAAGAGGAGCAGATCAACCCCAGATCATTTCATAGATGGCTGCTTTAGGACCTGCTCACAACCTAAATCCAAACAGGTGTATTTCAAGGACTGGTCACTGGGTGTCACGGCTGTTCCCTAGGCATGTGCCCTCATCTGTGAGCTAATGCTGGGGCATGCTAGAAAGAGAAATTCCTTCTCTGAAAATTCGTTTACAGGCCTGACATCTTCTGTGTCTTCTATGAACCCCACAACATCCACCCCCCTCTCATCCCCTGTCCCTCCTGGCTGGCCTGGATGGCACCGTCCATCATGGAGTTGCTCCCTGGCCCCTCTCTCCCTCCTAGCTCCGAGCAAACACCAGCAGCTGGAGAAGGTCACACGGCAAGATTGGCCTTGCTGTCGGTTCGTGATCACAGACCGTAAACAGCATTCATTGCTGGCGAGCCATCTGTCCACGGGGATCCAAGTCTCACTCTCCTACTCCCTTAGACAATGACTTCATATTGTCAACCCTCCCACATCCCTATTGCACTCTCACTGGCTTCTTTCTAAAAGAAAAAGAAAAAGGTACTGACTTCCTCATCCCTTCACCATGAAATGTCGACACTTGCCAGGTTTGTACATACCCTCTCCTCTTCCTCTTCTGCCTGAATCCACCCCCCTTTTCTCAAGATCCTGGATCCTTTGTCTTTTTCTACCTTCTTCTGACGTACTATCTTAGTCCGTCCTGCCGAATTCCCGTCAGCAAACAACTGAGCTCATCTTAAATAGCTCTCTCTGCATACCAAGTGATTCTGGCTACCAGCCTATGTCTCTGTTCCCTTTCAGCACTAAATTTCTCCTTTTGTCCCAACACCATCTGAAAAGCTATCTCTACTGACTACCTCCATTCACTCTTTTGCCTGCTCAAATCTGCCAATGCCTGCCTTGCCCCGGAGAGTTGACTTCTCAAGGTCACTGTGATCTCCATGTCTCCAAATGCAGTGAATGTCCACGTCTCCTTTTAACACTCTCCCCAGGATGGTGCACAGCAGACCGGACCACTGTCTCTCCTCTTGGCTTCCATAGCACCGCCCTCTTCTGATTTCTCAGCTTTCTCCTCCTTGGTGTGTCCATTCTTCACCATTGGATTCTAAATACTAGAATTTCTTTAACCTCGGTTCTGAAAATCTCCTGTCTTCCATTTTACCCCATCTTTCTAGGTGATCACACCCGTTCCTGGTGGTTATATATATACCATCTTTTATGCTAATGATGCCCACATTTGTATCTTTGGCCCACTCCTTTCTATTTGGCATCTCTGTTTGCAGGTTTCACTGGTATTGAAAACTTAACATGTCCAGAATGGAATTCTCAATTGTCACCTCTCCCAGAACACCTGTCCTTCCTCCAGTCTTCTCCATCTCTGCAGCCGGGAACACTGTCCACCGCACTGCTCAAGCCCCAAATGAGGGGGCATCACTGTTTCCTCACTGCTCACATCCATCCTGTTAGCAAATCGTATCGATTCTATCTCAGATTCACTTCAGATCTCTTCACTTCTCCCCATCTGGACTACCACCCACACTCATGCAGGCCACTGTCATCTCTCTACCAAACCTATACAAAATATTTCTAACTAATCTTCCTATAGGCACACTCTTCAATCTGTTCTTGACCTAGCAGCAGCAGTGATGGAAATGTTCTGTACCTTAGTCTTATCTTGAGGTGTGTTCAGATTTGCACACTTTACTGTAGGATAAACCTCAACTAAAAAAAAATTAAAAATGAACAAGACATCAATTCCCCAGTTAAAACCCTTCAGTAGCTTCACACTGTCTTTGGAATGAAATCAACGATGCAGTTCTTGGCCCCAGCCTTTTCCTCCAACCTCATCTCTTACTGTACTTCTCCCTTGCTTGCTAGAACTCAGCTGCCCTGGCTTTCATTTGGTTTTTCCTAACAAGCTAAAGCTTTCCTGCCTGCCTCAGGACATTTGCTCAGGCTGTTCCCTCAGCCCAGAATCCTTTGCCATGCTTCGCACCTTTCTTCCTTCACATCACCTATCCAGGCTTACCCAGACCACCACATTTAAAATGAATCAGCCCATTTATTCTTCCTGCTCTTACATTATTGTATCTTTATAATGCTACTGTTGTATTTTTATAATGCTACTATTGTTATTTTTATAATGCTACAATGTTTTTCCACTCTTGGAACCAGCTTCTACATTTGATAGACCTTCATTACACCCATGCTATTATGCTAAGTGCTACATAGATAACCAACACCATGAGTCTTCTACTCAAAGAACAAAAAAATCCCCCCCCCTTTTTTTTGTTGTTCTTTTAAATCTAAGTAGAAGTGCTTTAAAAAAAAAAAATCATCAGTTCATTCCAGTGCAGCAGGCTCCATCCCAGGGCTGAAGATGGTGAGTACATGGTATGCTGGGGTGAGTTGTGTCCTCCAAAAAGACAATGGGTAAGTTCAAATGGGAGAAGCATGCCTCAGAAAAACTTTAAAGCCATAAACAACAAGCATTACACACACAAGAGAAAATGCCTTTCTTTCCTTTTTTAGGTTTTTTTTTTTTTTTTTACAAATTAAGTCAGAGGCTAAAAACACAGGACCCAGAGACCAGGTATATAGCACCAAGACTCCTGTTGCAACAGGTATCTATCAGATACCTTGTCTTCCAATTCAGTCCTCTGACCTGTCTGATTATTTTTGACAAGTGCAACCATTTCAACAACAGAGCCATTCAGAACACTTTATTTATACAAAAGCTCTTCCTAAAGGATCTCTGCTTCACCGCTCTGAGGATCTCTCTGCTGGTGACAGCTCTTCTGTGGTTGTAGAAGGACAGTCTGACTGCTTCCAGGCTAACCCATTCCAGCAGCCAATCCTCCAGAGAACCCAGTGCATCCAAGATCCAGGAGCATCCACTGAAGTCTGGGTGAGTCTGGGACAGAAACGGCACAAGGGTAAGACAGAGAAGTGAAGGCTTCCCAAAGCAAGCAATTTATGGTCTAACGCAGCACCCATCCCTTCCATGGAGTGGTGCACACGTGGAGCCACATGATGCCCCCGGAGGTACGACGGTAAGAATGTGATGAAAGAAATCAGGCCATTGTACCTATCAACTGTCTAAGGAAGCCTGGGGAGGGGGAATTTGTAGCTGGTGAGAAAGATCGCCCTTATCTGTGGAATACAGACTAACTCTGGTCACTTAAATTTCGTGCCTCGATTTTTCCGAACAGAAGTGGAGTTAACGTCCAACACTTTTGGAAGACAGAAAATATAATGTTAGAGTAGACGTGCACACTCTGTATTTCACCTTAGTGGGCATTTTGTTTTAACACTTCTCAATTTGCAGCCTTACATCCTTGCACCAACACCATCTCTAGCCATGCTGGGAAAACTCGCTCTTCCTCAAATGTGTCCCTCTCGTTTCCGGTCTCCACGCCATGGTTGATCTGTCACCCCTTCCTACCATGCCCACACCCAATCCCACCTTTCACATCCTATCCGCCCTTGAAGGTTCTTCCCCAGGTGTCCCCTCTGGCTTATCTGTGTTCCACACAACCTCCCGCTGAGGACCAGAGCTCTGTGTGTTCTCAGAACCTATATCACACGCTGCCTTATGTCATTAACAACCTCGTCTAAAGTTAGAGAGGCAGCTGGAATAATCGGAAGAACGCTGCCCTGAGAATCAGCCACCCAGAGCTCTAATCCTAGCTCTGTGAGGGTATGAGATGTCATGTAAGCAAGTAATAATCTCATACTGGACCTCAGTTTCTCTTTAATAAAAGGAAAGCCTTGAAGCGGGATTTGAAAATTTCCTCCTGGTTCTATTCACGAGTATTTCCTCAATGCGCCCATCCCGCAGGACTGTGAGCCCCTTTATGATAGAGACCACATCGTTTCCATCTGAGCTTCCCCAGCACACCTGGCTTGCACGGAGACACTCAATACGTTTATCCAGCCAGCATCTTGTTTTATCCTCACAGCGCCATGAGCGGCTGACCCAAGGCACAGCTCTGGCCCTTGAGAGGCTTGCAGAAGCAGAGTGGCCTGCCAGACCCATGCAGTAAAGGACTGGCCAACGACAGACTAACGATCAGAGGACTAAGTGAACTCCAAGTACTCCTACAGAGAGCCCTTCCAGAAAATGCAGGCTCTCCAGCAATGGTTCTCAATTGAGGGCAATGTCTCTGGGCGTTTTCGGTTGGGAGGGAGGCTGCTACCGGCATCGATGGGATAGAGGCCAGAGATGTTGTCCTGTATCCCACCATGCTCAGGACAGCCCCCCCCAACAAAGAATTAAGCAGCCCCAACATGTCAATAGCACTGTGGTTGAGAAACCCTGCTCTGGGTCACATATCTTCTTTCCTTCTATCTTTCCTTAATCTCCTTTCCCCCTTCTTCTCACAGGATAAACAAGATTCCAAAGGATACCACTGGAATACAGGGGGTTTTGGTACAATCACCACGAACACTCAGCCTTGATTCATTGTCATGAAGAAAATCCAAAATCAAACCTTCATCTATCTGTCATAAAAATCTCCTTATCCTCTTCCCCATAGCTTCTTTTGAAGGGGAAGACTTTTCTGAGTTTGTTCTCTGCAATTGTATGCAGGGTGAGGGTGGGTGGGCAGGAGGAAGGAAGGAAAGCCTACCCATTTTAGGTACATTCTAAGTACAGAGCACCATTGAGTGAAAACCCGACATATGTCCCTCTTCAAAGAAGAAGAGCAGACTAGGTGGTGGATCCCTCTCTCTAAGAGGGCATTTAAGAACCAATTTATAGATTGCCTGTCCACAGATAACAAGAGAGACACCGAGAGCTCAGGTGTTCAGCATTGCTGCCAACAGAAAGCAAGCCAAGCGGGAAAAGCTAGCAGCCCCCAGCTGGTCCAGCTTATAGGAGCTGTTTGCACACAACTTTTCAGGAACTCGGTGAGTGAAGCAGCACTCCTGTATGAGAAAAAACTGCCGTCAAAATAACACACCCAGGGCCTCTAACATGATAACCTGTCTCAGCCATTCTGTTTCCACAAAGAGAGCCCAACTCACTTGTTTTAGGATTTTCCCCATGTAACTAAAATAGACCTCCTTCTTCTTCCTCTTCTGCCTCAAGGCTGAGTTGGCGCACTCATACTTCGCTTTGGCTGGGATGTAAAGTGTAGTCCTCTTCTTAGGGAACCTCAGGTCATGTAAGCAAATGCAATACATGTGGAAGGCTTAATCCTCGCACTTCTAGATTGCAGCACTGGCTGTAGGCAAGGGAACAGCCCCTCCCCAGCCCCCGGAAGAGGTTTTATAGGGGGGCACGCTTTCCTAATAAAATCGGTGATTAGTGATTGCACCTGCCGGAGATGAATACTCTCAGAATACTTAAGAAATATTAGGTGTAGAGTCTACAGCAGGCTTACGGTACATTCCGGAAATGGGGCTTGAGGCGGGACACTCAAAGTGTTAAGCTTTTCTCTGCTCTAGCCCGTGCCGTAGAGAGGACGACCACTTTGATGTAATGGCCGTGAATTTACCAGGCAACACTGATTTCCGAAGTTATTCCTTTTACGTGTGGAGTGACTCCAGGTGTTCTTATAGGGGGTTCTTGGCTGCAAAAAGTTTCAATTCAAAAGGACTGGGAGTGGAATCTGGGAAGCCGAATTTTTTGCTAAAGCAGCCCTGGTGAATCTAAGGACCAGCCAGATTGAGGATTCATTGGTCTATAAGACCTTCCTGAAGGGACTGCACAGGATCAGGGGTTAGGGCAGGAGGAGTAGCTCTGCATGGAGCTGCTCTGGGTATTTGCCTTTGCACTGGGAGGACAGCCTGGTTTATGCAACAGCAATTAGGAACTCAGGTGATGAAGCAGGAATAGGGAAGCCAGGAAGTCACCGTACCTTCAAAAGTGAAGGTTGAGAAACTGTAGATAGAGAGGCCGTGAACTCCCTGCAATTAGTATTATCAGCTCTGCTACAAGGAAGTGACCAGCCTGACATGAACCAACAGATAAGAGGACACCAGAGAGCCAGGGTGTCAAAGGAAGAAAAGAACCAGGACACAAGAGACACTCCTTCCTCTCCCAGTGATGAGCTGCCCTGAAGCCCCGGTGCCAGGGACTAGTGGGTTCTAATAGGACAGTCAGCTCCCAGTTACGGAGCCTGATGTCCCCGCGCCCATACGAAGTGCGGGATGTACTTTATGGCACTTAATCCTCACGGCAACATTAGGAGATAGGATATTAGTATTACTCTCCCTTTACAGAAGAGGCAACTGAGTCTCAGAGGACTCGAGTGTCTTGCCCAGGGTCACATACAGTGCACAGGGGGCAGAACCAACCCCTGAGCCTCTGCTTCTAACTCCATGCTCCACCACCTTCCAAACCCAAACACCAGAGCCCCCCAGTCCTCGTAGTTACATGTGTGTGCTCTGCACAGCTGCTGTGTGCATTTATTCATTGATGGAGCACGTGGGATGTAGCCTATCCAGAGTGCAGGTCCCATTCCCCTGAATCAATTCTTGGTTAACAATGACAGAACTCCACCGAACACTTCTGTGAAAGGAGAAAGTGGTTGCCTATCTCCTGGCTGTCAAAGCACGTCCCACCCACTGCCTCACCACCCAACTCCTACTCTCTCTCTTTTTTTTTTAAGATTTTATTTATTTCGGTGGGGGGAGGGGGAGGGGCAGAGGGCGAGGCAGTCTCTCTGCTGAGCAGGGAGGCCCATGTGGAACTCGATCCTAGGACTCTGGGATCATGACCCGAGCTGAAGGCAGATGCCCAAACAACTGAGCCACCCCGGTGCCCCACTCCTACTCTCTTTTTACCAGCTTCATCTCTCATTATCTCTCTAGTTAAAAAGGCAGTGTATGCACAGAGCATATATTATATGAGGAAATGAACTGGAAGGTTTTGTTTTTTGTTTTTAAAGATTTTATTTATTTGAGAGGGGGAGAGAGAGAGCACAAGCGGGGGGAGGGGGCAGAGGGAGAAAGAGAGGCAGGTGCCCCGCTGAGCAAGGAGCCTGATGCGGGGCTTGATCCCAGGACCCTGGAATCATGACCTGAGCCAAAGACAGATGCTTGACCTACTGAGCCACGCAGGCGCCCCTGAAATGTAAGTTTTAATGCAACAAAGTAAATCTAAACTGGCAGAAATCATTGCCTGGGTGGGATGGCACTCTTCACTGGCCGGGGACAATGGGGAACCAAACCAGCACTATAAAATCCAGAAGATGCTGGAGAGTACAGGAGAAGGGTGAGAACAGAGGTGATGTTGCCGTGGGAGTGTAGCACAGAAGGCCTGGGCAGATGGCACTCATTCATGCAAAAATAGCAAATTTTGGGTGCCTGAGTGGCTCAGCTGGTTGAGTGTCTGCCTTCGGCTCAGGTCATGATCCCAGGATCCTGGGATCGAGTCCTGCATCAGGCTCCCTGATCAGCAGGGAGTCTGCTTCTCCCTCTGCCCCCCCCCCAGTCGTGCTCCCTCTCTCTCTCTCTCTCAAATAAATGAAATCTTAAAAAAAAACAGTCAGCAAATTTTGATCCCCTACTAAGCCTAAGGCCCATGGCTATGCATGCAAATGGTGATAAATTACTGAGAGGAATCACAAAACTAACATAGGAGAAAGTCATGGGGTGATCAGAAGACTCACCAGCATCTATTAGAAATCTCAGTCAGCTAAGAAGGACATGCAATAAATTGCCTTTTAATAAGTTCCCTGTGTGAAGATAAAAGAAGCAATTCACTAACAGCAATGTTAACTTGTATTTATCGAGGGCTCGGTACTTGCCTTGAATTATTCAAAGCACTATATAGACATCTCATTTTATGGTTTTAATACTCAGAAACGGATGTTATCATCTCTTTAAAAGAGATGAGGAGGGGCACCTGGGTGGCTCAGTAGGTTAAGCAGCTGCCTTCGGCTCTGGTCATGATTCCAGGGTCCTGGGACCTAGCCCTGCATCGGGCTCCCTGCTCAGTGGAGAGCCAGCTTCTCCCTCTGCCTGCTCCCTCCCCTCCCACCCCCCCCAGCTCATGCTTGCACTCTCTCTCTCCCTCTCAAATAAATAAATAAAATCTTTTTTAAAAAGAGAGAGAGATGAGGAAGCCAGGGCTTATAAAGATAAACTAATTTGTTCAAGGTCACACAGGTAGTAAGTTGCAAAGCTGGAACTGAACCCCAATGTGTCTGACACCAAAATGCACATCAATATTTCTCCCAATTAGGCCTCCTGCCCACCTGCAGCAGAGTCTCCTGATGTGCTTATTAGAATGAAGATCCCCGAGCCCTGTCCTATGCATCAGTACAGGTATGCACAGCTTGGTGTCCCTGTACCACCATTGCCTCCCGAGTCTGGGGAAAAGGCTGCTCTGATCGGAACCCTACTCAGTTACAGAAGAGCTAATTAGAGAGTTAGAAAGGGTGGGGACACTAGGAGAAAGTGACTGTGATGTGGCTAAGCACAGTCAGATACAGACCTTAGACACTGAGAAAGCAGACTTTACAGAGATTCATGACAATGGTGTGGGAGTTCTATGGATAGAAACTCCAAAAGGGGAGTCGACTCAAGAGAAATAGAAGGCTCTTCCTTAACTGGCCATGACCTTGGTCTCCCTCCTGGATTGTAATTCACTTCCACCTGGTCCTATCTTGGTGGAATATCAGCTCCGAAGGACAAACCAGGCTCATAAATAGGGATAATGAGTAACAAGAGCAGAAGATGGGACAACTGGAATTCAGGGCATGGAGTGCATCTGGGCAGTGACTTGAGGAGGAAACCTGAGTTAAAGGGTGTTGGAGTCTGCTTTTATGTGGCGATGTCTACATGGCATGGGGGAGGCCTAATGAGTCAAATGGCCCAGGTAGGTCCAGGCATTGCAGCATATCATGGAGGGGATTTGGACATTGGGTAGGATATTGGATTATATGACCTCTGAGGTCTCCTAGGTTTTGTGGATTCTACTTTCCCCCTGTATCATTTCTTTCTTTTTTTTTTTTTTTAAAGATTTTATTTATTCATTCAATAGAGAGAGAGAGACAGCCAGTGAGAGAGGGAACACAAGCAGGGGGAGTGGGAGAGGAAGAAGCAGGCTCCCAGCGGAAGAGCCTGACATGGGGCTCGATCCCAGAACGCCAGGATCACGCCCTGAGCCGAAGGCAGCCGCTTAACGACTGAGCCACCCAGGCGCCCCCCCCCCGCCCCGTATCATTTCTTTAGGGGTCAGGTTGTCAGAATTTGAATAGAAGTACAGTTCATATTATTTCTACCTCTGGATAGTCTGAAGAATTAATCCAGTTGAATGGAAAAAGTCAGAGGGTCACATGGTGCATTTTAGCATAATTGTATTTTATGAATTTAATTCTCGGAGTTGAATACTGCTACAGCTCACCGGTTAAGAAAGTCTGAGGGAATGGCAGGAGGAGGGGAGATCTGGGGGGCAGACTAGAAGATGTCACCTTGGGAATGATGTCACACTCTTCCTGATGCATCAGCTCTGTAGATACTAATTGAATATTAATGATGGATGATATTAGTGCTGACTACTTGCTACTTTGTCAGATGGAGGGAAGAAAGGAATCCAAATTTTTCCCAGCCCCAGCAATATCTTATTTAACCTCTCTGCGAAGCTTTTAGAGGAGGAGAAAAAAGTACAGAGGAAAGAAGAACATGAACTCCCTCCCTTTAGAAATAGGGGTAGGGAGATTGGGGTTACCCAGAGAAGATCTAGGGTGTTGCCCTCCCTTGCTTCTCAATCTTCCTCCCCCTGCATCTTGTCTCACAAATGAAGTCCCCATTGGGTAGTAGAGACTACCCACTATTCAAATCAGAATCTTTAAGTTCTGGTCTTAGCTCTACCAGCACCTCTCTCTGACCTAGTCAAGGACAGCTGCTCTTCTTGGCTCTCAGTTTCCCCACGGATATGCATTTGATTATACAACCATGAAGACTCCTTAGAATCTTGCTATGCAAAGTATGGTCTGCAGGGGTGCCTGGCTGGCTCAGTCAGCAGAGCATGTGACTCTCTCTTGATCTCCAGGTTGTGAGTCGAAGCCCCACGTTGGGCGTAGAGATTACTTAAATTAAAAAAAAAAAAAGTCTGGTCTGCAAACCAGCAGCAGGAGCACTTGGGGATCTTGTCAAAATGCAGATTGTGGTTCAGTAGGTTGGAGGTGGGACCTGAGACTCTGCATTTCTAACAAAATCCCAAGAGATTCTCATACACTTTCAGATTTGATGCAACCTGCCCTAAGACACCATCCATCCACGAATCCATTGTGGATGTGCCTTGTCGTTCTCCCTCTCGTGGGTTTCTGTCACACCCCCAAGTTTTCTAGCTCTAGGACTACTTCCAAGGGCCAGAATAGCTTGAGAGTTAGTGATTTTTCTGGCTTGGGGCTTAGAGAAATGCCACATGCTCCTTAATACTACAGCTACACATATCCATTTACTAATAAATAAACTCACTAGTTAATTCACCTCCTCGATTCGAGAAATACCTACGGGGCAGCAGGCACAGCTTGAGGGCTGGAGATAAAAGGATGAGGAGGGCATGGCCTCCATCTGGGAGACGTTAGGGACAGGCCTGGACAGTCAACTCCAACTCAGTGCGATAAGCACTTCTGTAATTAGTAAAGAGGATACATTGCTGTGAAATGTTTATAGTCAGAAACTATGTTGTCACAGGCAGGAAAAGTTCTGGAGGCTATCCCAGGCTATGTCCTCCCTTGCCATTGACGCTATCTTTCCTGTGGCCATAAATATGGCCACACTGGGGAGTGTGCTGTTGGGACAGTCCCTGTCTGATGACTCACAGGACACAACGCTTTTCTTAAATTCTTCCCCATTCCCCAATGATCAGAACTTATGATGTGACCCTTCCCTTAGCTGAGGGCTTCTTAACTTGGGATCCATAGGTTATTTTGGGCAGAGGCGCAGAGAGGTCCATGTAAACTGTTTTGTGTGTATGCTTAATACATGTGTCTTGGGAGAGGAAGTCCACTTGTTTTCATCAAAGGACGATGAGACCTAAGAACTGGGAACCAGTGTCTTGCTACTGTCCACCTGCTACCTTAAGACTCAGGCAGCGGCAGCCCCCTTTCTTTCTGCTCTCCTCCATCTCCTCCCTCTCTGCAGCTGATATATCCCAACTTCCTCTGCGCTTAGGTTGATTATGTTAAAAGGAGCTCTGTCTGCAGTATCAGCCATTCCAAGGAGCTAAGGAAAGATCCTTGTCCCCAACTCAACACTGTCACAGGTAAGCACACCTGGGCCACAGGGACAGCAGGGGAAGAAATCCCTAGAACCCAGAACCAGGTCTTTAGCAATTGGCCGGCTGATCCTTTGTTTTTAATAGCTAGCTATAGGTGAGAAGATGAAATTTTTAAGTTGTTTTCTGGGCTTTCAGGGTGGTGTAGGGCAGTGAACTCGGCTATGAAGTTTCCCTTTCCTTTGTCCTGTGAGATGTCTACAGAGTGAAAGGAAGGGGTGGGGAAGTGGGGAAGGGAGGGCCACAGGTGGGCAAGTCATCAGTGACACCAGGGAGGCAACTGTTGGGTCTGCTTTTACTTTAAAATGCTTAGGCTTCAGAAACCATAGAAAGCATATATATGAGCATATATACATCGCCTTTGATGTACTATTCATAGTTCAAATCCAGTCTTTGGCATGAAAGGGGAGGAAGCGTGTTTTGGATAATACCTAAGGTAGAGAGTTCCACATCGTTTATATATGGATCTGAGTGCATTATGAAGTTATCCCGCAACGTAAATTTGCCTTTCTACTTCTGCTCCAAAATAATTTGGGCTTATAAAATAAATGTATAAAATACCCTTTGAATATACTCTGTTTTTCCTGGACTTCTTGCTTCTGTTTTGCAGGACTCATGATGAAGTGAGCTGTTTTCCTGGTTGCTGGGCACCTGGTAAAGATAGGGAGGGTAGGACAGCCCAGAAGCATTCTGGGAGAGGAGAACGGGCACAAATATTTGCTTTGGAAAATTCAGAGTTGATTTTCACAGATAATCCAGAGCAGATTCTCTGTAGCAGCTGTCAACTGCAGAGAGGTTTTTGGAACAACAGCTTTTGTTTATGTGAACATATAGTGCTCAGGCCTGGCCCCAGGTGAGAAGTGAACACAGCCCCGAGACCTGCTTCCAGGGGCAGGAGATTAGGAGAAGATAAACACTGCACGAAGACTGATTTTAATGCAGAGAAGTCTATCAAGGGAGGGGGTGGATTTACAACCTCACGTTGCACAACTCATAGATTCAAAGACCATTCCATATTCAACTACCAAGCAAGTGTTTATTAAGAGCTTCACACATGAGGCACTAGGCTATCGGGTGCCAGACTTACACCCATAACAGAACAGACACAGCCTCCAGCCCTCATGCTCTCATGCCCTCTCTCTCACGAGAGATGGACAGTAGGCTCAAGTGCATTCAATGCTGCAACGGGAATGATATTTCCAGGGTGCTGTGGGGGCACGGAGGAGGGAGAGCCAACCCTGACTTAGGAAATCATGGAAGTCTTCTTGGAGGAAGTGATACTGAGGCAGAGCTACCGGATGAGCAGAAGTTAGCTAGGCCACAGGAGTGAGGAGTGGGACAACAGGGAAGGGAATTTCAGGCAGAGAACAGATTGTACCCTCCCTGGGGGATGTTTGTCAGCTAAGGTAAACAATAAATTGCTTAAATTATAAAAATATATTTATAGGATCAATTATTTAAATTATTTTTTGTTTTTAGAATGGTCCATTCGGTGTTTATAACCTCCCGGCATACTATGGCAAGCAGAGCTTATGGATACTCCGGACCAGAGTTTTCAAAGTGTGCACATCGGACAGCTGACGTGACTTTCATTTCTGAGTATTATTTGATTCCTTGAAAATAAACATCTTTATGTGAGGACAGTTTAAGACTGTTATTTGATTTTTAACTTTATATTTTGCAATCAGTTCAAACTTACAGAAAAGTTGTAAGAACAGTGTAAAAAAAGCTCCCATATATTCTCTATATTCACCAATCACTGACATCTCCCTACATCTGCTTTATTTGCTTGTAACTCTCTACACACACACACACACACACACATATATACACACACTCACGTATTATTATTCTTATTCTTTGATAAGTTCTTTGAGACATTACACTCTTTACCCCTAAATAGATTAAAACCTATCTCCTGAGAATAAGGACATTCTCTTACGGAACCCCAGTACAATGACTGAATTCAGGAAAACTAATAGCGATGCTAGGCTACTATTTAATTTATAGTCTGTATTCAAATTTCACCGATTGTCCCAATAATGTCCTTTACCTTTTTCCTTTTTTTAAATTTTATTTTATTTGAATTCAATTAATTAACATACAAAACTAATAAGTTTTGGAGGCAGAGTTCAGTGTTTCATCAGTTGCATAGAACTCCCAGGGCTGGGGCGCCTGGGTGGCACAGCAGTTAAACGTCTGCCTTCGGCTCAGGGCGTGATCCCGGCGTTATGGGATCGAGCCCCACATCAGGCTCTTCCGCTATGAGCCTGCTTCTTCCTCTCCCACTCCCCCTGCTTGTGTTCCCTGTCTCGCTGGCTGTCTCTAGCTCTGTCGAATAAATAAAATCTTAAAAAAAAAAAAAAAATCTTTAAAAAAAAAAAAAAAAGAACTCCCAGGGCTCATTACATCATGTGCCCTCCTTAGTGCCCCGTCACCCCGGTTACCCCATTCTCCCCCCCACACCTTCCCTCCAGCAACCTTCAGTTTGTTTCCTATAGTTAAGAATCCTTCACATTTTTTCTGGTTAAAGATCCAGTCCAGGTCACATACTTGCCTTTAGTTGTGGTGTCTCGTTAGGGCCTTTTAACCTGGACTACCCTTCAGCCTTCCTTTGTCTTTCAAGCCATTGATATTTTTCAAGAGTACAGATCAGTTTTTTGTAGAATGTCCCTTAATGTGAGTTTATGTGATGTTTCTTCACAATCAGACTCAGTGGATGCATTTTAGCAGGTAAGTGATGTTATATCTTTCTAAGGAGATTATATCACTCATCACATCACTCAGCGATGTCAGCATGTCTCCTTATTGGTGATGTTAACTTTTATTTTGTTTTTTAGTATACTTTAAACTGTAACATAAACAACACATCCAAATGTGTTTATATCTAAATGTTAGCACAAAGGAGATTAATAGTGAGCTAACCTGTTCTATATCACCTTGTTTGAATGCAGACTGTAGTGTTTTGTTTCTTCTGTCATCTCTGCATATATCGGAACTTCTTGTAAATGTGTCATTGACTGATAAGATTGTAGCTGTGCTCTGGCCTTTAAAAGGCTGGGCATAAAAGTAACAAATTACTACTTAGCCATGTGAATCAGAATTTTCTTGATACTATGCAACCAAAACAGTGTTCAAAAGTAAATTGGAATCCCAAAGCTGGTTTAAGGTGATGGTGACCCCCAACAGACAGATATGGGTTCCTCAAAAGAGCCTCATTGGTTTTATGCCTGATTTTATATGAATTTGGGCTTATAAATTTATAAAATGCCCTTTGCATATGTTGCGTATATGTGCTATATGTTGGGCTCCTATACAAGATATTGATAAAAAAACAAGAGTTCCTTTGCTTTGGCCATTTGCAAACCACAGCTACATCCCACAGTAGATCCTACCCACTGTAGGATTACTTTTGCTCTGACAACCCCAGGGCTCAGAGAATACACATGCATCCATTTCCAGTGGGTCATTGGGTGGAGAGCCCGGTTGCTCCAAAATGCTCAAAATTGACGATTTCTTTCTTTTATTTTTGCAATTCAGTTCTACTTACTTTAAAACATACCAATACAAACATATTAGGAATGTACCATATTATGCAATTACTAACCGACCCACATAAAGGCCCAAGCAAAGGACAGTCCTACCTTGGAAAGCGTCTAGCCTAGAGGTCTTATTCCACAAATGAGGACACTGAGATCCAGAGAGGTGTCTTCTGAAGAAGGAGAGCTGCTAATGGTAGACCACAACCCAGCTCTTCGTGTGCCAGGGGTTGGGGTGGCTTTCTTACAGCAGACGTGCTCCCTCGGGAGGTAACCAAGCTGCCTTCCCCAATCTCCTGGCTGGTGTTGGTTGTTGGCAGCCAAAGCCAGCCTTGAGCAGGGTTCTTCCGTCTGGTTTACCCATCTCAAATTCAGCCACAGAGCTGGAGCCCAGCCAGGTCCTTGGGAGCCTCTAGATTTCCTAGAAGATGGCCTTAACTGAAACACAAGGTGAAAGAGGTGTAGCTGCCTTAGAAAGTCATTTATAATATATTTTCATCGGGAAAATATAGTCTAAGTTCCAAAAGAATTTTCCAAGCTGAACCAATATATCCATACATTGAAGATCACTTAGAACTCTGCCCGATTGAACCAGTGCTGATTTCATTTCTACATGTGCAAGGCAGTATGATAGTTACTTGGTGGGTGCTAACGGGGATATGAAGAAATTTAGGACATGGCCCCATGCTCAAGAAGCCTACAATAATCCTAGGGAGGTGACACCTACATATATTAAAAATTTATTAATAATATAAGGTAATGTTTGATGGCATCCTCAGATGAGTGCAGCAGAAAGAGGGACCACGCATCATTGAAGAAGGAAAACATTCCGCCATGCGGCTTCTAAGTCGAATGACCTAGATGAAACTGCAGCTTCCCCACTTTCTAGCGGTGTGGCAAGTTACTTGAATTCTCTAAGGCGCTTAGAAAAGCTCTGGGCATTTTAAGTGTCCCCCAAGTGTTAGCTATTACTACTCTCTTGCAGTCTGTGAGCTAACCATCATTTCCAGGATGGAGAGGACCTGAGCAGAGGAGGAGTGGGCTTCGCGGCAAGGTGATAGAATCATAAGGAATTATCCTCGCACAAAGCTCCTCGAGCTGCTTCTGTAACTCAGCTTGCAGCCCTCAAGCACCGCGGAGCAGGCAATTTGGAAACCTGATTCCACCCACCCTCCCCTACATCCACGCTCCTCGGTACCGCCTCCCTGAGATCCCAGCACTCGTCCCCAGGGGGCGCTGCCGCCCCGCCGACCTGGCCCGGGCCCGCGCGCGCCCCCGCCGCCCGCCCCGCGCGTGCGCGCCGCCCAGGTGAGGAGGCGGCTGCCTGCGCCGCGGCGGGGGCGGGCAGCTCAGTCGGCGGGGCGGGGCGGGGCGGAGCCGGAGAGGCCCGGCCGGGACTGGGCGGGGCCGGGACCAGACCAAGGCCAGAGGCGGGACCAGCCGCCGCCGTCTCCTTTTCGGTGTCCCGTCCCCCCAGCTCCGGGCAGCCGCCGCGGGAGAAGCGGAAACTGCCGGGTGTGCCGCGCCGGCCGAGAGCGCGCCGAGGAGCAGCGGGGCGGCCTCCGTCCGGCCCAGACCCGGCGAGCGGCGCCCGGGGCCCCCTCCCCCGCAGTCCCGCGCCGCGGCCCCGCCCCGGCCCCGCCCGAGCTCGCCGCGCGCCCCCCTCCGGCCCCCGCGGCCCGAGCGCGCCCACCTGAGTCCGTCTGCGCCCACCTGAGCCCATACGCCGGCGCCATGGCGGAGCAGGAGAGCCTGGAGTTCGGCAAGGCGGACTTCGTACTGATGGACACCGTCTCCATGCCCGAGTTCATGGCCAACCTCCGGCTCAGGTGAGGGCGGAGCGGCTGTGCGCCCGTGCGGGCGCCTGCGCTTTCCCGAGAGGGGGCGCCCTTGCGGTGCGGCGGGATTGGGGTGTCACGGGCGCGCCGAGCTCGAGGGATGGAGTGCGGCCGGATGGGGGTGTCCGGGGGCCCGCCGAGCTCGGTGGTTGCGCCTTCCCGAGGGAGGACGCTCCTGGGTGCGGCCGTCTGGGAGGGTAAGGGGCGTGCCGAGCCCCAGGGTTGCGCCCTCGGGAGACGGGTGTCCTGGATGCTGTCCGGACGCGGGGGGGGGGGGGGGTGCCAGGGGGTGTGCGGGCTACAGGCAGCGCTTGGGGCTGGGCCGGCTAGCTCGCTGCCCCAGGTAAGTGATGTGGGCGGGCCGGGTGACCTAATGGAAACAAAAGTAAAGGAAAACGCAAACTTTAGGGAGAGTTGTGGCAGCCACGAAGGCCCTGGGAAGACGGGAGGGTTGTTTTGTAGAGAGATTCAGGTCTCATCGCGGTTTCACACTTGGTTTTCTTTTTCTCCTTTTTTTTTTTTTTTCCTGGCGTGGTTCCATCATGTCATTGAGGATGCTATGGAGTAGTGATCCCTGAGCTGTCTATTCCGGGACACTGGCTATTTTTTAGTTACTCTCTAAACGTAATTAGACACGTTTCCAGACATCGAAGAGACTGCTCTGCTTGCCAGTGCCAAGATAAACTGTCTGAATTTGACAAGGCATTCATGGTTTCAGTTTTTTTCAAGGAGTTATGGATGGAGCCCTTGTGTTACTGACATCCTTGAAAATGTAGTCACAACTCAACGCCCCAAAATGGGCTTCCAAGACGATTTTATTTTAGAAACTCTACTACATGTGATTATTTCGCTCCTGATAAATATGTAAACAGAACTTTTAAGTAGTTTTGACTGTTTTTTTGTAAAACATTACAGTAAATGGAGTTTCCAAATAACTGAGTTGAGGGGGTGGGTGTTCCTGGAAGTTCTAGCCCCATTTCTTGTAAGATTTATTGCTAAATATCACTCTGTAAGCTTATAAAGTGAAAGTCATGATTTAGGTTTGAATGCTCAACTAACCCCAATCCTCAGTTATAATTACCCCTCTTCATTTTAATTTAAGAATTTAAAGAAATTTTTTAATCTTTGGAATTGCAAACCCCATCGGGTCGTCTTCTGCTCTTCTCCAGGCTTCACTATGTCCCAGAGTATGGAGCAGGGGCACAGATCTGAGTTCTACACCTGCCTACTATGAGCTGACCTTGAGCCGGGCTTCGTGTCTGAGTTTCCTAATTTGTAAAATAGTGAGGATCTTCAAGATTTTTCAGCACTACTTTCTTTTCCACTTTTACGTGCTATTGGTTCTAAAGTCTCTAAGTGTTAAGTTTGAATCTTAAGTATTATTAAAGTAAGCCCAACTTAACCTTGCAATTTAGTACATTGTGCAAGTTGCTTTAGGAGGTAAGGTGGGAGGCTCCCAAGAACTATAAGATGTATCCTTATCTCTCAAAGAGGTGACAATGCCAATAAAGACAGGGAGAGAGGTAGAAATCCCTCTTGATTTAAATAATAAATTAAGAAAACAATAGAAGACTTAAGCTTTGTAGAGCTCAGGTGATTCTTTGCCAAGAAATTGTACACACTAATTGTTCTGGAGTTCAGAAGAGGGAGAGGTGCTTTGGGCTGGTTCAAAAACACAGCATAGAGAAGGAGAGAGGTTCAGATGAGTTGTAAAACATGGGTAGGGTTTGTCTAGGTGGAGAACATTCCAAGTGGATGCAGTGGCGTGAGCAGAGGAGTGGAGGCATGAAAGCTGATTCTGTTTGGGTGGTAGTGAACATAAGTTGTCTGGAGGGGAAGGAGTTGGTGTTGGGGAGTTGTGGGAGGAATCACCAGCTCATTAGCATGACCCTTGGCTAATGCCCAGGTTTCTAAGGCTGCCTTCACACCCAATCACCAAGACAGTCAAGATCCCGGCCGTTCAGACACGTGCATATATCTCTGTACATGTCTCATCTGTGTGTATAGTTGACGACTCTGAGAATTGGCTGCAATTCTCAATGCACAAGTTCAGTGATTGGTCATGGTTTACTTTTAAGCTGGGAGTAGTAGGTTCCCAGCAGCCGTAAACAGCCTCAGCGAAGTGTAGCAGCAGTACCCTTACACACCTCTTCAGCTGTTAATCCTGATTACCCAGGTGAAAAGCAGTCCTCTCTCTGATAGTTTGCATTTCCTATCGTCCTGATAATCCCTCCAGACTGTTTAGTGTTTAGCGGTGTGAACTTCCAGGCTCATGCTGTTGCGACCCTTGAGACATTTGTTTCACTTTGCAAAAGGTGACTAGAAACACTGCAGGTCCGAGTGCTCTGACGTGATGTTGAAGTGTTTTCATCTCCCGGAACATGGGTGGTTGGGCCATACGTGGTGTGACTTATGGTTGTATATGGGCAGAATTTGCATGTTTCATCTTTCCGTGGATGTGTGTGCATGAGCCCGATCATTGGTGCCTTCCCCAGGCTGTGGCTCCTTCTCTCACTTCTGTCCTGTCCTCTGCTCTCCCCCTGGCTCTTCTGCACAGCCCTTTTCATCTGTGGTTGGTGACATAGGTACTGAAGACCACACTGGTTTCAGGGGTCTGTGTCACCCAAACCCGATTGTAATTTTCCTGATAGCAGCCCCCAGCGTAACACTGGGTACATAATACCTTCCTGTGGCAACACCTTTTGTAGAGAAAAAAAAAAGAAGAAGAAAGTTACTTCTTTAAAGCTTTTAAGACGTTCATTTAGAATTATCTTTTTACTTTGTTACCGTGCTGGCCTCCTTTTCCCCTCTTGGAGCTAAAACTTGGCTTTTAGACATCTGCAATTGATGTAACTTTCCCCATACCGTTGTTATTTTCAAAAATTAGTGTAGGTGTGTGTTTGTGCATGTGGGTCTGGACGAGGCAAGATTCAAGGTGATGGGGATTAGTGTGAGTTAGTATATCTGTGAAGGAGTTTCAACTTCCATTTTTTTACCCTTACATGAAAAACTGCTAGTATTTTGAAGGCTGCTTTCTTTCTCTCCTAGAAGTCCTTTGCTGGGGGGAGATCTGTTCTATTTCTTTCTCCTTTTTGGTAGAGGTGGAGGTGCTGGTGGTTTTGGTGATGGTGGTCAGCTCATCAGTGCATCTTTCAAGGGTCTGTGAGCAGGAGTCAGATTCCTGCATAGACACCTCCTGCCTTCATGGTCAGGCCTGGTTCGTGCCAACAGCCCTAATGACCACTTGCAGCACTGGCCACAGTATCCTCACCATATTCTGCTCTCTTTGCAGCCACTTCCTTTTGGGACCTGGAACCCTTTGCTGGGCCATTCCTGCTCTTGAGCTCTTCCGGCCTTAGCAGCAGCTTCGCACCCTCTCTCGAACTGAGAATCCCGTCAGAGCGAGCTGCATGGAACAACTGGTCCTCCCTGTGCTCCTCACTCCCCACTTAGTCCTGTGCGTAAAAGGGAGAAGGCAGGCCTCTGCTCAGGGCTGGACTGGGGCCGAGGACCGCATCCCAGACAGATGTGCTTTTCATTTCACAGGGCAATGAAATACACCGTAGGCTTCCAGGGGTCCAGTTTCCTAACTCTGTTTTGCTGATGGTTCCTGTTTTGAGAATAAGGCCTCTGCTCAGCCTGGTATCTTGGCTCTTTAGAAATTTAATTTTTCCTCCCTTCTTTTCTTACTGGTTTTTCTCTTCCATAAAAGCAGCCATTTGAAACAAAGTTACAGGCAACTTCTTACTTTTAACCGAACACAGCATGTCTGTTACACCTTTGCTTCAACCAGGTCTCCTCATCTGCAGCTCTCTTGACACTTGGGCTTGGATAGTTCCTTATGCAGGGGCTGCCCTGTGCATTGTAGGATGGTTAACAGCATCCCTGGCCTCTCCCCACCAGAGGCCACGAGCACTACTTTCCTCCCATTTCTGACAGCTGAATGTCCCCTGCGGCAGGGGCGGGGGGGCAAAATTGTCCCCAGTTGAGAACCACTGGCCTTGGTGGTTCTCGCTCCCTGGAATGTCCTCCTCCGTCCCTCCTCCCTGCTCACATGCTCTGCCTGTCACTCTTATCCTTTGAGACCAGTTCTGCAAAGCCTTTCCCAGTCCTCCAGGTCAGGGTTCATTCTACTCTTACCTGTGCTCCCAGAACACATGGACACTTGGTCCTAACTGTTAGAATGTATCAGGTTATGTTGTTGTTGCCTGCGTGCCTGCCTTCCCACCCAATAGTGAGCTCCTCAAAGACTGAGAGCATCCTCCAGAGGTGGATCGAGGTTTTGTGGCCTGAAAACTCATGACAATTGGTGGGGAGGGGACCATGTTTAAGAAAAAGAGTATATATTGTGAATGCCAAAATAGGGCTTTGGAAGGGGACAGTGCAAGTGGGTGGTGGTGAAGCAAACCCATCACTGGTCCCTTTGTGTTTCCTGTCGTGCTGGGCACCTATGTGTTCAATGCATTCTTCAGTGTGTTCACTAAGCGGTCAAATGTTGGTTGATTGTTCTTCAACCAGTGGAATTCTTAACTTAAAAACGCATGCAATTGTCTCAAAATATGGTAACTATTTTAATACAGCTTAACTGTGTCGGGGAAGGGGGGAATGAGTTGTAGAATTACGTATGCACACGCATACACACACACACACACACACACACACACACACACACACACACTCACCACACCACCTCTGTACTCTTTCTCTGTGGCTGTTCGGTCATTTGGAAAATTTGGTGAGACAAAGGGTCCCTCTTTCTTGCCCGGGGCAAAACCTTAGGTACTCTGGGTGGTCTTAAGGCAAGTGTAACGCTGTAGTTGGTTCGGAGTTCTAGTTAGAAGGAGCTGCAGTTAGGTTTATAGGAGAGGTGAATGGCACACTAAATCTTTTTGGCTTCCATGTGAAATTCTTTGGCAACCACTTTTAGAGGCCTTCGGAAAAGGACAGTTTGCTCTGTGCCTGTTTTGCACATTGGCTTCATATTGGGACAAAAATGAGAATTTGGGTTTTGGAGCTGCCATTTGGAGTGAATCACCCTGCCGTCTTGTTTCCTTTCCGACTCTGTGACAGATTTCCAAGACTATTTTTATTCAGGGTCATTTGTTGACCCTGGAGACTTCTGCTGAATTTAGCTCCCAAGTAGAGCCAGATGTGGGTGGAATCGAGCCCTCAGAAAGCTGCTGCTGGTGCGATCCATTGCAGTTTCTGAAAGGCTCTACTTCTGCACGAAAGAGATAAGCTTTGACTTTTTTGCTTAACGTGGAGACAAAAGATGGTGAATCTGGTGTAGATAGAAATGTGTTTATTTAAGGGTCTGCATGTAAGTTGTCTGCACTGGGAACTGTCCTGCTGTGGAGAGCTGTTGGTTGACGTTCCCACCTAAGTCTGACCCAGCTCAGCAGAAAGGACCCTATCTCAAGGACTGGTCCCATTTTAGGATCATTCTCTGCCATCCATTGCTGGGTGGCTGTTGAGACTGGATTGAGCCATTGCCCAGCCACTGCTGTGCCCATCTGGTGGGGAACTTGGCTGTCAACAGTGGCTCCAGCCCCATTGGGTAGATCACCTGTTGACGAGCCTCGGTGACATGGCTTGTAAGAAGGTCAGCTATGTTCATACATAGGTTCAGAGGGTCGCAGCATTTAAAAATACACATTCTAAGTCTCTCTCTTTTTGTCTATTAAATTCCTTGGTCAAGATGATAGTTTTATTTCCTGTGGGAAGCAGACTCCTTTCGGTTCAACTGCTATATAATTTCTGGTTAGATCTCTTAGTAGAACAGTATTACCCACACTTTAGTTTTTGGCGTCATGGGAAGAAGAACTGGGAGAGCATTGCTTGTTCAGGGCGTAGGGCGCAGTGGAAAGAGCACATCGGCTTCGAGACCCAACTGACCAAGTTTAAATCCCAGCTTCACTTTTACTTTTTTTAGCATTACGACTTAGGGTAAGTTAACATCCCAGAATTTCAGTTTCCTTACATGTAAAATGACTGCTTTTTAGGGTTATTAGGATGAAATCAAATGATGTGTAAAAAGTGCCTGGTCAGTGCTTGGTACACAATTCCCTCTCTACTAATATGAACTGTCTTCCTGAATTTTCCCACATGGCCTCACCTCCCTGCCCTGACCTCATAACCTATCCAGAGCTATAGCTATTTTCTCCTCTTCCTTCCTCACTAAGACAGATCCATTTGTTTGGGTTTTATTTGGGGGGCAAAGATGAAAAATATTCTAGATGGGGTTGGGGTTCCCTAGTGGAGAAGGCAAAAGCATTGGAGTTAAACAGATCTGGACCTTAATCCTGTCTCTGGCCACTTAGTACCACCCATGTGGCCTTGGACAAGTTACTTAGTCTCCCTGAGCCTCAGTTTCTTCATCTGTAAAGATGATGTTATTGTGAAGCTTGGATGATAGCACCTGTAAGGCACCCAACATGGTACCCAACTCCAGTGTTGTGACTCCAGTCTTTGGGAAGACTGAAGCAGAATGGATCCTCAGTAGGTGGTCCTCTGTCTCTCCCCTCTCAATCCCCTCTCAGTCACGGCCTGTGGACCAGGTGCTCTTGCTGCTCCCAGTTCCCTCCGTCACTGTCATTCTAGATGTACCCATCATTCTGCTCCCTCCAGGTGTACACTGTTTAGTTTCCGATTGTTTTAGACTTTTTGGAAAAGGAAATCAGTTCTAAATATTCCAAAATATTTTATTCTTCATGTCTACTGTTCTGTGCTTTCACAAAGGTGGGTGACATTGGTGCCCGAAATCCCCAGGTGCTATAGCTGGGTGATGAACTTTAAGTAGAATCCATAACTTATTTCTTTACTTAATTATAGATTCTGTGTGTATATATATATTCTAAGTTTTTATTTTAATTTCAGCTAGTTAACATACAGTGTAATATTAGTTTCAGTTGTACAGTATAGTGATTCAGCACTTCCATAGAACCCCTGGTGCTCGTCGTGACAAGTGCACCCCATCCCCATCACCTATTTCCCCCATCTCCCCACCCACCTCCCCTCTGGTAACCATCAGTTCTCTGTAATTAAGTGTCTGTTTTTTGATTTGTCTTATTTTTTCCCTTTGTTTTGTTTCTTTCTTAAATTCCACATATGAGTGTAATCATATGGTATTTGCCTTTCTCTGACAGACTTATTTCACTTAGCATTATAGACCTTTATATTTTTTGTGTAATCTCTTGGCTTTAAAGCTAGCAGCTACTTGAATTCTTGCTGTGTGCTTATCACTATAGTGGGTACTTTTGTGGGGGTTACTTTTTAAAAAGTCACTCTTCGGGGGATAGCTGAATTGGGAATAAAAGTTACCTTAATAATTGGGTCAACATAAAGTAGAATATAATTGAGCCAAAAGTGGGTAGTGCAGACAGTCCGTTGTTTTAAGGGCTTCCTAGTGAGACGGAATCAACAAACCACATTTTTTTTAAAAAGAGAAAACTGGTGACAGTCTAATTGAGAGCTCATGTGTTATGAGAGTTCTGAGGGAATTCAGAAAGCAAGAAAATGGGATTGGGAGTAGGGAGGACATGCTCCGTGGAAGGGGTAGAAAGCAAGCAGACCCTTGCTGGAAGTAGAGGAATGGCATCTTACTTGAAAACAACCCTTTGCATGGGCCTTGCTGCCTGATGGGTCCACTGTGCTGGCCTTCTTTTTTTCTCTCTCACCACCCACTCTCTGCATGAGTGGGCTGGCCCTGTTGCTAGCCAGCTTCCATCGCTCAGAATACCCGCCCCCCCCAACATCTCCTGCACTTTTTTTCATTCCTGTCTTATGCTGCCCCCAAATTCTCCCACTGGAGATTGAGTTAGGTTGATGAGAATTCTCTTACGCTGGTGTCAGTTTGCTCAGTCCTTTCTTTCTCATGCCTAGATGAGGTCAGTTAGGAGAGACTGAGAATTTCATTCCTGAGAAATAATTTTGCAGCACCTAACTGTTCAGGGCTAAGGCAGACCTGGGATGGAGCACTGAACTTGGGGGAGGGGGAGGGGAGGGATGGGCAGGATGGAGTGTGAGCTCAGTGCATTCTTGGGAGGCAGGCTCTGATGGCAGGGAGGGTGCCCGAGAAAAACTTGGCTCAATGAAAAAATTTATCTGTGGCTCATCTTTGGTTCTAGAAGAGGAAATGGAATTCTTTCCCTTTATCTTATGTCTAATGACAGAACTTCCAAGACTCAACACCCAGACTGCGTGGTGAATACTATGGTTATTCCATTGTGGGTTAAAGAGACATTCGTGAGCCAGCCTGTGAACCTAATCATGGCTATTTTGGTGAAATAGAACGGCCGGTCTCCTTTTGTGGAAAGTAGACCATTTTAAACTAAAGGGCTCTAATAAGACTTGAATTGATGGAGAAGCAATTCAAGAGCATCGCCTAGTTCCTCCTGGGTACTTTGCCCACCTTCCAGTCCCCTCATCGTCTAGCCTTATCCCTGAAAATATCCCCATTTGTATTCCAGGCACAGCCTCTCTTGTGGGACTGGCCACTGTTATATCTAAACAAGAAATCCTTCATTTCGCCTACATTTCCGCTCCTCGGTGCACAGTATAGAAGTGGATTTCACTTTAATGAGATTAACTCTAGCAAAGCTGTTTTGCTTTAATAAAATGGTTGTTTGCTGCTTACTGAACATAGCTTTTTCCAGAAAAGACACAGACCAATTCATAGTTCTAAACAAAACAAAAAACAAAAAACCAAACTTCTGGAATAGATGGAAAAATATATCAAGGAACAAACACAACGTTGCTTTCACTCCTCTCCTCCATATATCTCCCACAGTCGTATTACTAAGACCTGGTTGGGGGGGCGGGGAGAATACCACTTACATACACAAGGGTCACAGCAGCGCTAGCAGCAAATGAATTAGTCAAAAAATGGCTTCATCTAAAACAATGAAGCAAAGACCAAGAGAAACTCAAACAATTTTTTTCCGCTCTGCCCACAAAGTCTGCTTTGAGTGACTTGTACAATAGAAGATGATCCGTAGCGGGGTCAGGGTGATCACGAACGGCTCTGTCTCAGACCGCTGCTTTGTGTTCAGTATAAAGTCAAGAAAAATTTTATAGTCAATTAAAAAAAAAAGTCAAACTCTATCTTTAAAAAGCTTGCATTTAATTTTGGATAACCCTAAAATTGGTCATGTTTTAGTTTTGGCTTTTATGGACCTCTGGGTTGTTTTAAATTTATTATAAGAATAGTCCTTGATAATGAGGTTGAGTTAGCCTGAATCTGCCGTCCTTGCCTATGTTCCTTATAATTAAGAAATCCTTACCAAAAAAAAAAAAAAAAAAAAAAAAAATCCTCAAAATAACAGACCTGTAGAGTAAATGTCAGTATGTACAACTACAAGGAGTTCCTCACTGCATTTAACCTGTCCTGTCATATTTGTGCCCCACTGCTAGTCTCCAAGTCCTGAGGGCAAGGACCTTATCTTAGAGAAGATAAAGTCTTTGTCTGTGAAGGCTTATTGCCAGGCATTAAGGACAAAATGTTTTCCCCTCTAAAAATGAACGAATACGTGAAAGCATAATATTTCTGCATCTTTGATTCCTGCCTGAAGTATGTATTTATTGTATTTTTATATCATTATATAATCTGATTTTTTGTGGTTGTTGACTCTAGTCTTGGCGAAGATGGGAACATGAAACTATCATTACTCTTGGGGTGGGGAACCACTAAAATATGTATGAGTCTTTACAAAATGGTAGACATCTTCTTTTAAAAGACTTGTAGAACTCAGACATATGAAGCCTAACATCATGTAAGAGGGAAACTTAATTCATTGGTACTTCGATCTTGAGTCATCTTTTGTTGTTGCTTACCTTAGCAAATCGACTCCGTTTTTACCAGCATTGTGATGCCTTTCTATGGCTTTGTGTCTTTGTTGAATGTCGCTAAGAGACATGCTTTTATACAGCAAATCCAGTGACTAAGCCCATTTAGATAGGTGCATTTTTTTTTTAAATCTGCATTCTGTGGTGTCCCCAGCCATGGGGACATGGAATAGGACTTCAGGCCACCTGCTCGCTTCTGCTTTCAACACAGCAGCTCTACTTCTTGCATATTAGGGTTCCAAGGAGTTTTTTTTTTTGTTTGGGAGGAAATGCTATCACCTTGGAAAAAAAACAGTTTGACAACTACTGTTCTAGGTGATTGTTTTCCAGATGACTTTTATCCTTGCAAACATACCCAATTAGAAATATTTTCAATCAGGGGCGCCTGGGTGGCGCAGTCCTTAAGCGTCTGCCTTCAGCTCAGGGCGTGATCCCGACGTTCTGGAATCGAGCCCCACATCGGGCTTCTCTGCTAGGAGCCTGCTTCTTCCTCTCCCACTCCCCCTGCCTGTGTTCCCTCTCTCGCTGGCTGTCTCTCTCTCTCTGTCAAATAAATAAATAAAATCTTTTAAAAAAAGATATTTCCAACCAGGAGCGCCTAGGTGGCTCAGTCAGTTAAGTGTTCAACTCTGGATCTCAGCTCAGGTCTTTATCTCAGAGTCGTGAGTTGAAGCCCCACATTGGGCTCCATGCTGGGCATGGGGCCTACTTTAAAAAAGAAAAAAAAAAAAAGAAGAAGGAGGAGGAGGGGGAGGGGGAGGGGAAGAAGAAGAAGAAGAAGAAATATTTCCAACCAAAATGATTTAAAAAGTGGCAGTGTGTTATAAAATAATGAGCAAAGGAAATAATTCAGTTATCCAGATTTAAATGTGGCTTTATTATATACTGTATGACTTCGGCCTCAGTTTACTTCAGTTCTCTGGGCTTCTGTAGTCTTAAAATGGGACTGATCCCTACTACTAAGTCATTTCATCAAATGAGACAACAGGTGGGTTGTTGTTCTTAGCACATCAAGGGTGCTCAAATGCCAGTGCTTTCTCATTTTTGCCTCCTTGTGTGAAATATAAAGAATGCAATTTAACTTTGTTTCTCTGTGACTTAGATCATCATGATCATAGGTATGAACAATTGTTTTCACACCCTTGGGATTTATTGAGATACATGTAGTGTTTTGCTCCGCACCAAATTGATCTAAACAATTCAGCTTTTTAGTGTATAGGGGTACGTTTCTATCATTTCTTTCAGTGAATTCTCTCCTGCAAATTCTCTCTTCCCTCTTAATTGATATCTAATCTAATCTTCTCCAGGATGCACTTGTAGAATGGCCTATGAGGAAGGAGTTAATGTGTTCTGGTGAAGACTGAGGGTTTAAGTTGGCCCTGTCAATTGGAGGGCATGAGTTCCGGGACCTTTGTCTTTTTATCTGCTCTTCTCTGCTCAGAGGTGTTTTTTTCCATGGCTCTGGTGTGTCTGGCTGGAAAGGCAGATAGGCCAAGGCTGAGTTCTGGGTAGGTAAGGTGCTCCTCTGAAATTATTGCTGCCATTGGTATTTGAATTACTTATGTGGCTGGACAAACCGAAGTATGATGAGTGGATTTTTCCACCCCATGTGAATGTCATGATTGCTCGTTCATTTGTGATAGGCAGCTGCTGGTGACAGAGTTTGATACTGTGTGCATCCCTGCTTCTTAGGTTCCTGTTTTAGCTGAAGCCTTTACTGAAAAGGAACCTCTTCTTTAACTTCTTGATTTATTCTAGGCTGGTAGTTCCCAGATTCAGCTGGTCTGAGAATTACCAAGCTTTTAAAATGTACACCTCCTGGGGGTTCTGATGTATGAAGCCTCGTTAATGCCCAGGTGATTCTCCTGCCCAGCCAGCTCAGGAACCACTCTCCTAGGTTACTGGTTTTTCACTCCCCAGTTGTGTTCTAACTGGCGCTAAATGGGCCACAGCCATAATGGGAGCTGACTGGTATAGTAACACATGTTTCCAAACAGTCAGTGTTCTTATTTCGGTTATGATTATTAAATCAATTAATTATTTGCTAGTCCTCCTTTATTCTTCATCCTGACAGCACATTTTCTGTTCTTTCACCCTATGGTTATGGTTGTCCATTTTTAGCATACCATACATATATTATTTTTCTTTCTGTCACCAGATTCTCCATACGAAAAGTATAATCATGCCATCCTTGTTAATGCCTTGATGTATATATTTCTTTATAACATTTTGAACATATATAAATTTATATATTTTGAAATTTGAACTCTTCATGTTTATGCAAGATGTAACTTTGTAAACAGTTTTCTCATATAACATAGTATCTTAAGCACTTTTTCATGTTATTAGATTGTCTTTGAAAGTATGATAGAAACCATGTCTTTGTCATTCTTTTTGGGGTTTGCAGGGGCAACCCAGACAGACATGGTTTCTTCTCCCACAGAGCTGATAAACCAGCAGAGGAGACATACAAAATTGGTAAACAACAAAAGAATAATAGTAATAAGTGCTGTGAAGGGCAAGAGCAGGGTTCCCTCATCGGGAACTTATGTATGGTGTGAGTGCATGCCGCAGACAAGGCGTTTTATGAGGAAGTTGGCTTTAACTGAGATCAGAAGGATGAGGACTCCGGGGGGGGGGGGCAGGTGTGGAGCGGGGGAATGAGATAGGGCTGTACAAGCCAGGCAGAATGAATCACGAGAGAAGGAGGGAGATGTTGACAGACAGACGGACGCTTGATATGTTTCAAAAACTGAAGGGCACCTGTAGTGGCTGGAGTCTCCAGGCAAAGGGGGGACAGGCGATGATGGAACGCTGTCAGGAAACACACTTTGCAAAGGGCCTTGGGAAATGAAGGATTCAGACTTGGGGTGCCTGGGTGGCTCAGCCGATTAAGTGTCTCCCTTTGGCTCAGGTCATGATCCCAGGGTCCTGCTTTTCCTTCTGCCTGCTGTTCCCCATAATTGTGCCTGCTTGCGTTCCCTCCGCCCTTGTCAAATAAGTAAAAAAAAAATTTTTTTTTTTAAGGATTCAGACTTTGGGTACACTTGGAAACTACTGAAGGGCTTTGCACAAAGTTTTGCAAACACTTCAGGGTGATAGTGTACTTTGAAGTATCTGGGCTGTTTCGGTTTAGCAGCCAGAATTCCCTGGGTCTAGTGGCTGGCTGTCCTGAGTGTTTGTTTTTGTCAAGTCGGGGAATAGAGTGCAGAGTTGGCAATTGCTTTCTATACTCTTCCTTAAGAGAGAGTAAACACAAATATAGTATTTTGATCTGTAGTCTGACAAAGCTGTTTCTTATTCCTTGGAGTAGGCAGCCCAAGAGCAGAGGTTTTTTGTTTTAGATTTTATTTATTTGAGAGATAGAGATCTAGGGGAGCGGCAGAGGAAGAGGGAGAAGCAGACTCCCTGCCGAGTGGGGAGCCCAACACGGGGCTTGATCGTAAGACCCTGGGATCATTACCTGAGCCGAAGGCAGACACTTAACTGACTGAGCCACCCAGGCGTCCCAAGAACAAAGCTTTTGAAATAATCTTGATAATGACTAATAGGCTACAACTGGTTTTCAGGGACTTTTTTTTTTTTTTCTGATTCTATGCTTCAAGCAGGAGAAGAATTCTGAGCCATGAAGTCTCTGAGTCATAGAATTTTAATGCCAGAGGGGAAACCTTGAGGTTATCTCACTGATGATGATGGTACATGGAGTTAGGAACAAAGAAAGTATGTGATTTGTCCATGGTTCTTCCCGAGTCGAGTGGCAGGCACAGTTACTGCTGGAGCAGAAATCTGTATCCCAGATCTGTGTTTATTCTACTTTCCCTCTCTTCTTAGCTCCATTGCTTTGGAATCAAGTAGCAGTTCTTTAACGTCCTTTGTGATTAGTCATATAAAACATACTTGCTTGAAATCATCTGAACAGGTTGAAACAATGGAAAAGCTAACAATGTAAGTAATAAGTAAATCTCTAGTTCCACTGAAGGGCAACACCATAAATACAAAATAACATTGAAGGAGTGCCAAAGATGAGGGCTTTATAGTCTTTGCTGTGCATCAGCATTGACCGAGACATGTAGACTTGGGGGTTCTCTGGCTCAGCCCCGCCTCTCCAGGAGGGGTGAGGAGCTCCCACACCACCTTGTATCAGTTAGAATGCTGTTGGCTGCAACTAAAAGAAAAACCTGAGCAAACCTGCTTAAACAAAAAGGAAACGTACTATCTCACACAAGCAGAAGTGGTAAGAGTGGCTCTGGCCAGTCCTTAAGGGCTCTGGCCCTGCTGGTCTGAGGATCTCAGCCCTGCCTTTCTTTTTGTGGTGGTTTTGTCCTCAGGCTGGTGGGAGATAGTTGCAGCAGTTTCATGCATCCTGCTAGGACGCGGTAACTTCTGGAGGAAGGAGAGGGAACCATCGGCTTGCCTTGTGCTTCTCTCTAAGGAAGCCTCTCGAAGACTTCCTCACATTGCCTTGGTCAGCATTTGCTCACATGCACATTATGAAGCCCATCACCGCTTCGAAGGAATGTGGTCTAAATCATGATCGATTTAGAATAGTCAAGAACTGAGGATAGAGTTCATTTTTCCTAAGGCCCATGACTATGTGGAAGGGTGCAGATACTGGCGCACAATTGGATTCTTTGTTCTTTCAGGGAGGAATGAATTTTAGGAACAAAATAAGATAATTGGATAGGTGACCAAGAGTGTCTCCTATATGTTCTTTTACAAGCTGTGTGGACAGATTGGTGTTCATTCAGAAAAGAATGCTCACTATAATGCGGACACCTGAGGCTCTGTTACCGGGGAGTGACTGAGGGAACCACACATAAGACAGGATAACTTCTGTTTTCCAGTACCACCAAGCAGTTCTCCAGTTCTCAGTGGACACCAACAGCGTGTCTTACAAATTTAACGTGCACAAGTCTGGTATTATCTACATGGAGATAGTGTCAGAGCCCGCAGGCTAAGGGCTCAGTCCCACAAGACTGCCCCCACTTCAGACACCAGTCCCAACTCCAGGCTGTCACCTGTGCTGCTGACCCTTCAGCTGTAAATAAGAGGTTCCCATGACCCCTTCCTCAGGGTTTGATTGATTTGCTAGAGCGGCTCATACAACTCAAAGAAACATTTGCTTACGTTTGCCAGTTCAGAATGATAAGGGACACAGATGACCAGCTAGATGAAGAGGTGCATAGGCCAGAGTCCAGAAGCATCCCAGGCATAGAAGCTTCTGTCCCTGCACACTATGGAATATCATAGATCACACTGAACGAAAATGGCCCTGTATGTATTGGCCGGAAAGTATGCCATCATATATGATATATTTAATGAAATAAGTTGTATAATCCTCCTCCTCTTTTTTTAAATAAAGAGGTGACTGGCATTCCTTCTTGTATTAAAACAAAAAGAAGCAAGATGAGCACGGGGCATCTCTCTCTGCCAGAAAGCAAGGAAATCCTCCAAGCTTGATGGAAAATGTAAAAAAGATATAAAAACCAGTTTGAAGGAGCACTCCTTGTCTAAATCTGGGTCAGTTTGAGCATCAGACTGAAATAGGAAACCATGAGTTCGTGCTTATATAACCTACTAAATTAATAACTTGAACTTCGATGAGGGATAAGATATTTACAGAATATCTCCCTACAAAATGCTCATTAATTAACATCAAAGAAAAAAAAAAAGAATGCTGTCACAGCGAAGCCTGTCAGACACTGCCTTAATCCCGGGAGCAAAAGGAACAGCATCGGTAGTGGGACAAGTCAGATCACATACCACGTGAACAGATGCAGTAAGAACACGGCATCATTTCTGTGACATTCCTGCGGAGGATGCATGACCTGAATCCAAGCAGGGCAAACGTCTGGCAAGTTCAGACTGAAGGGCAGTCTACAAAGAAACTAATCTCCCGAAACGTCAAGTTAATGAAAATCAAGGGAAGACTGAGGAAGTGTTCTAGAAAGAAGGAGAGTGAAGAGACATAACTGAGTGTGAAGTGGGTTCTTCTGTATAATAGACATTATTGAGACGTTTGGGGGAATTTGGGGTTTGAGAATTCGTTGTTAATAAATGTATCACACTGTTTCGTACGTGAATTTCCTGATGTTGATGATCGTGTTGTGGTTGTGTCGGAGAATGTCATTGTTTGCAGGAAATACATATGAGTGTGTGGTGGGGCAGCAGGTCAGCAAATCACTGTCAAGTAGTTCAGGAAGAAAGAAGGTACTTGAAAAAAAAAATTTTTGTAAGTTTGAGATTTGTTTTTGGGGAAAAAAAAGTAACTTCTGCCTAGACATCAGATGGGTTCCCAAAGGATGTAATGAGTCTCTGGTTATGGGGATTTATTGAAACAGAAGTTGGAAGTTCACTCACCAAGGTTGTTGTCAAGGGGTTTCATGCACCTGGAAGATTGGTTTACATGCCCTCTGAAGCCCTAAATGCTAAGATTCTGGGTGTTTCTGTACATATTTTAAAGTAATAGTTGAATTTATTAAATATCTTTATGGCTTCAGTTACTACAGATCCAAGGCGATTGACCTCTCGTACCAATCAGCCGATATTATTTAAAACTGTTCGCTAGAGACTATACACTAAGGACCCTATATAACTCCCTACAAGAAGTTCATGATGTGATTGGGTAAAGGGGACATTGGCATAAAAAAGTGTATGACCCCCATAGCGTAGTATAGAATAGATGCCAGGTTGTGGGTACCAATATGGTGCAGTTCAGACCAGGAGGATGTTTCTGTGAGCTTTGGGGATTAAGGAAGGCCTCTCTGAAGGTGTGTGATGGGGTTGAGTGTTGGAGGCTTGAGTAAGACTGAGGTATGCATGACATAAGAACAGCAGGGAAGAGCATTGCTTGCAGAGGTCCTCTGTGAACAGGCATGATGTGTTCAGGGACAAGGAGAAGACGAGTCTGACAGGTTTGGAGGGTTCATATAAGAGAGCACTGCTTTCAGTTCATTATAGTTAGGGAGACAGGACTAGCTTCCATAAAAGGGAAAATGGGGAGGAAACTGATGATTGGGACAGCTCTGAGACATAAGGCACTGTGTGTTAGATGGTTTCTTATTAATTAAATTCATTCATCTCTTTTAATCTATTCAGTTTTACAAGGTGGGTATTATACTCATTATATGCATGTGAAACATCTATTCAGAGAAAGAAAGTGATTTTCTCAAAGTCACATTGCTAATAAGAGGCACTTTGCATTTGAATGTTGGGTATGGGCTTGACAGCAAAGCCCATAAGCTTTCTCTTAGTCCTGCTGCTGCTTGCATATGGGAAGGAGTAGGGGCAAAATGATAGAGACTGAGGGCACTGGCTACATGTGTCGATATTGAAAACAGTATTGGGAAAGGAGAATGCCTCTCACATTGAGATCGAGGTGCCCATAGGACCCGTGCATGAGGTGTAAATAATCAAAGAGAGCATGAAGAGTGAGTAAAGGGCCATGGACTGAACCCCGAGGAAATCTATGTCCAAGGGACAGTGAGAAGAAGCACCCTAACAGGAACTTGAGACGGAGCCTCCAGGGCGGTGGGAAGAAGACAGCAGAGTGTGATGTCACAGAAGTCAAGAGAAGAGGAGTGTGGGCAGTGGAGGTGAGCGCTCCAGAGGTCAAGGAAGAGGAGTGCAGTAGATACTGCACCGTGGAGTGCTTCAGAGACCTTAATGAGCATGGTGTCAGTGGAGGGGTAAAGGTGGAAAGCAGTTGTAGTGGGTTGAACAGTGAATGGCGAGGGGGCGAAGAAAGAGTTGGTGAGCGGTGGTAGAGCTTTCAAGAAGTTCGCCGTGAGGGGAGGGAGGCCACAGCTACCCGAGGTTGTAGATGAGTTTTTGCTCTTTTCTTTTCTTTTCTTTTCTTTTCTTTTCTTTTCTTTTCTTTTCTTTTCTTTTCTTTTCTTTCTTTCTTTCTTTCTTTCTTTCTTTCTTTCTTTCTTTCTTTCTTGATTTGAGAGAGGGAGGGGGGAGAGGAAGAGAGAATCCCAAGCAGACCCCCCCACTAAGTGTGGAGCCCAGCACAGGGCTTGATCTCATGATCTTGAGAGCATGACCTGAGCTGTCGAAATCAAGAGTCACATGCTCCAAGGACTAAGCCAGCCCTCGACGCTGCTTTTCTATTTTTAAGCCTGGAGAGTTGAATATGAGTAAATGCTGGTAGGAAGGAGGAGGAGAGAGAGAGGTGTGAGGGAAGAGAGAGTCCAATGCAAAGACCCCTGAGGGGATGTGAAGCAAAGCACTGGAATTGGGAGAAACAGTGGTGGGCAGGATGGGGAGAGGAAGGAGGCACCCGGGCTTGTTGGTTAAATTGCCTCTCACTCTTTCCCTCCATACATCAGAAACCTTTGTGTGCCCGTGCACGGTGGCCTCCCAGACCAAAGCAGAGCTGCGTGGTCCATGCCATTTCCCAAAAACACTGTCCGCGAATAGCGTCCACGTGCACATTTGGAATGATGGCAACTCATACTCTGTTTAAAGCTGCTCAATGCAGTGATGTCTGTATAATGCTTTTGCTCTGAGATGTCTCCCATAAAAATGGGTGTGAAAGGAGAATGAGCGCGGGAGAATGAATATGCCCCGCTCTGAGATGTCTCCCATAAAAATGGGTGTGAAAGGAGAATGAGCGCGGGAGAATGAATATGCCCCGAAGCAGTGAAAGCTAGGCCCGCAGCCTGCCGAGGGAGGGGCTGCAGCGCGGGCAGCGAGTGTGAGCCACGCGTCTCAGAGCTGAGTGCATTTGCCACATGCATTGTTTACTCTGACGTGGCCTCCTTGTCCGCTGTTCAGTTTGGTTCTGAAGAATTGTTTTGATCTGTAATAGTTGACCAAAAAAATTTTTTTTTGAATGGCATAAAGCAGGCAGAAAAAAAAATAGTTCTAGACCTGCGGTGTAGAAATAAGAGGAAGGTGTGATGTTCGATGCTAAAATGCGGAAAGGAGTAAGAGCCCAGCCTGGGGAAGAATACACAGTTTCCTCAGTGGGGAATAGAGAAATAAATTGTGGTATTCATATGATAGAATAACGGGACAACCACAAAAGTGAATGAACTACGGCTACGTGCATCGGTGTGAATTAACTCACAATCGTAGAACCGAGTGAAAGAAGCCAGCCACGAAACAAAACCTACTCTGTGCTCCGTCTGTATACAAGTCAAGAACAAGCAACACGAATCTGCAGTGTTAGAAGTCAGGGTCGTGGTTATTTTGGGAGAGGAGAGGAAGAAGTGGTTAGGAGGAGGCGACAGGAGGGCTTCTGGGGCTGCCGGTAATAGTCTTGACACAGGAGTGTCACACAGGTATGTTCACCTTGGTAATTCGTCAAGTCGTGCATTTACAATTTGTGCACTTTTATGTTCATATTATAGTTCAATGAAGTAGGTTTAAAAAATGAGGAAACAGTATAAGAATCAGCAAGCAATTAGAGTTGGTGCAAGTCCTTTGACCTTGTGACTGGCATCATAAAACTCCTTTTAGCCAATGAGGGTTCACCAACAACTCTGTTAATGTCAGCTGAAGGTATGGATGGGTTTGCAGAGGCCGGAGCAGCGACTGCTAATGTGGAGTGAGTGTGTGTGTGTGTGTGTGTGTGCGTGTGTGTGGACATTCACGTGTGTCTATTACACGTTGGCGTCCCATACGGACCATAGGATCGCTACTCAGTAGAGCCTGTGGGTTCAGCCAGTGCACTCCCCAGCAAAGTAGTCCACTCCCTACTTCCCGTTCCTGTGTTCTGTGGCTGTAGTTACAGCCTTTATCGGCCTATTCAGCCTTTACCCCATGTTTATAACTCCTGTTCAGCTTACTTTCTCATTTTGCTTGGAGTCTCAGATGCCTTGAAAAACATGGGGTGTTTTTAATCCCAGGTTCTGTTTCATTGGCTTAGTTGGTTTGTGCACAGGAAGTGCAAACTAATTCTAACATTAGTTTGTCAAATAAAATGAAATCTCTCACTGCTAAATACACTACATATAGTGTGTATCTTGAAGCGAGAATTATTTTTTATTATTTGTAGTTTGCAGTTGGCTTCATCCATGATTCCCTGCTTTAAGCCAGGAAAAAAAACAAAAAAACTGCAGTTGATTTGCTCGGATGTGCAGGCTTCTTCACATTCAGGTTTATTTCAGGTGGAATTTTGTTTTTTAGAAGAGGGTGACTCACTTATGAGGAATTTTGAATAGTTAAGCGAGGGAGAGATCTGTTTTTCAGAGTTTCATAAATTTTCAATTGTCTCCATTCTGCCAGGATCCACTTTCATTTCTTTGTAACCCCTTATGAGTTAGATCCTCAGGAAAGTTCTGATTAATAAAGTTCCCAGCAGTTACCTAGTGCATGTGTTTGGAAGGAACAGAAAAGAAAATCTCCATGAAGTGAAAGGGAGCTACTATTTTTCTTTAGTTTGGCTGGATTCCAGTATAATTCCAGTTGTTGACATTGCTAGTAAAAAGAGTATTTGACTTTTTTCTATTTTTAGGCAATTAAGCTAATTTGTGTGTATATTTGAAAGCAGTATTTGTATTAAAGGTGACTTTCAAACATGGGCCTCAGAATGAGGAAAAAAGTTGGAGAAAAATTCTTATGGATTGAGTTAAAGACTTGCATACTTTAAAAATACCCGCAAGATAGCTATGTAAACTTAAGGCAGATACCACAACTTCATAATGTCGAACTTATTAATTGTTTCAATAACTTACTGGTTAAATTTACTATCTTGCATATATTGATTCTTAGAGCATTGGTTTGCTGTATAGGAAAAAAATCCTTTTTTTTTTTGTTTGTTTTTTGATTTTTGTTTTGTTTTGTTTTGTTTTGTTTTTAAGTAGGCTCCATGCTAAGTGGGGCGTGAACTCATGACCCTGAGATCAAGACCTGGGCTGAGATCAAGATTTGGACGCTTAACCAACTGAGCGAGCCTCCCAGTCACCCCCCCACCAAATTCTTCATTTGTTAATCCACCTTGTATTTTTTTTGTTTGTGATCCAAATCATTTGTTCAGCTAAGCATTTAGCACATTTAATTATTTGCCAGCTATTTGCTGTGTTTGAGAGATACGAAGATTAATAGCATCCCATCCATGCCCACGTTTAACCCAGACGTCGAGGGAAAGGCAGACACAAGTAATCACAGCAGTGTGATCCACGCTGTGGTAGAGATAAGGACGGCGTGCTCCAGGAACTCTGAAGGAGACCCATCGAACTATTTTAGAGAAAGCTTTCTAGAGGAGGCATTTGCCCTAGAGGACGAGTAGGAAGTTGACAAGTGAACATGGAGAGAATAAGTTCAGGGAGTCCCATGCTTGCAGGATTTTTAAATTTTATTATGTGGTGATAGGGAACCCTTGAAGGATTTTAAGTGGGGAAATGATTTGATCAGATTTACATTTTAGAAAAATGACTGTTGGTATATGAAGAGGGTATATGATCGCTTGACCAAAGCTGGAGGTAGGAAGACTAGTCAGGAAATTATTGAAAGGTGAGACTAATGAGGAAGAAGGAAGAGAGAAGGAGCCATGGTTTCCAGATGTCCTGAGGACGTGCACGTGAGCAGCCTTGGTATTCGGTTGGGTATCAGTGGAGCAGGAGTATAGTCTGACTCACCAAGGTAGGAATTTGGGAATCGTGGTGATAAGAGATTTGGATAGTGGGGCAGAGGGTAAGACGGCAGGTTAAGGCTGTGGTTCCTGTGAGTCATCGTGCTGGATTGTCTAGAAGCCACATCAAAGTGCGGTTCTGAAGCTTAGAAGAGTGACAGGTACTAGGAACATAGGTGTCAGCGTCTTCTGAATATGATGGCATTTGATGTTTCTGGAGTACGTGAGATTACCCATTGGAGAATGTGTGGAGTGAGAAGCCAAACACCACCTTTCAGAAAAAAGAGTTTGGGCCCTCTCGATGATGTTTCTCATGCGTGGGTTTTGTTTGGTTTTGTTTTGTTTTCTTCTCAATATATAAATGATCTCTATGGAAAACTTGGAAAGTATAAAAGTATATAAAGACAGTGAGATTCACCAATAATTCAGTTTTTGTTTCCCAAGAAAATCACTGTTAACATTTGGATTATTTCCTTCTAAACTTTTTCCTATGCATATATTTACCACACAATTTAGATACCACTGTATAGACAATTTTGCATCATATTTTTTCCATTTAACAGTTTAAGCACAGTATTATCTTATTAAAATTATAAACAACATTACATATAATGTTTCTGTGCAAGAATTATTCCTCCTCGCATTATTTGTGGTTACAGTGTTTTCTTAGCATGGGTTCCTAGAGGTAGAATAGCTTGATTGAAAAGTATGACAAAGGTAAACTTTATATTTTATTAAGTGTTTTTCAAGGTAGTTGTATTAATATATACTCCCACTGGGAGCTTTCACATTTAAGGGTTTTATTGGAGGAAGAGTCTGTAAAAGAAGTACATGGACCAGAAAAGTAACGGTAGGAGAGAGACCTGCAAAGGAGAGGATTTCTAGAAGGAAGCATTGGCAGTAGTAAATGTGGTAACAAGGTCAAATAAGCAAAGGACGGACAGATCCATCAGGTTTAGTGCCTGGAGGTGGTGGCGTAATGGTGGGGGGTGAGCCAGCTTACAGTGAGCCGACAAATGGACAAAGACGTCAGAAACTAATGATGTATTATTATATGTTGGCTAATTGAACGTAATAAAAAAAATTTTTAAAAAGAAATGGACAAAGAGCAGAAAGGAGAGGGTTGTTAGAGGGGCTGCAGGACTGATGGGAAGGATGTTGTTTGTTTTAAAACATGAATGAGACGTCGGCATATTTGTGGGGAATTGGAGATGCTCAAGGAAGTGGGCGAAGATGGGGTCCCGAGCTCCAGGGCCACCCCTTTTCCAGGGACAGGAGGAGGGATCATCAGGATGTGCGTAGGCCGCTAGGCTGCAGTTCAAGGAGCTTCTGGCTAATTGATTCATTTTTCTGTGGAGCAGAAGGGAGGATGCTGGCTGAGAGTAAAGGGAATGGAGAAGCTTTAAGCTTGAGGTGAGGGTGAGCGGGTCTACCTTCTGAGGCGGGTGCCGGTGGGGAGAGCTGTTGACGGACCCCCACGAGGATCCCCAGTAGTGGCAGAGGTTCTCCTGAAGTTGAAAACCACACATCTGCAGCTCCTCCCGCCCCCCCTCCAAGCTCTGGGCGGTTTCCCTGGCAGGTGCTCAGCAGCCCAGGTGCCGCGGAGAAGCAGAGCCATCGTTGGCCATCTGAAAACATTTTCCTTACAAGTCTATTTAAATAACTTTAAAGTAAGTACAAGGAGGTTTATTCTCTCATAAATGAGAAAAAAGAAACAGATTGATTCCCATGGCAACCTCATGACCAAGCTCTGTCCAGGCCTTGATGTCACTTCTGTTCCCTTCACATTCATTGCTGCTTGTCATTAAGTTTTACAGAAGTTGGTTAAAAAAAAAAAAAAAGCCGGTAGAAGAAAAGTTGGTATATTCTTGTATGATACGTCATAAACAAATAAAAACCGGGCACGTAAGGCTGAGTTAGGGGAAAGCAAAAAATAATAATTGAAAACGGCAGCATTACTGTGTTTTTCTTGTATAAACCACTGCATGTTCTTGGAGGTGCAATAATTATTTCATCTGTGGAAGTTTTAGAGAAACAATGAGAGAGAAGGCCACAGAGCACTTAAAAAAGCCACTTCGTTTTCATGCTGCCCAGGCACTGGACGTCAAGAACACTCTTTACAAAATTAACATCCAGTACGATTTTGTTTCAAAGTCAGATGGCTGTGCTGTATCTATAGTCTTGCTGTAAATATGGGGAAAGGACAAGGTGAGAGTTCAGGGCTAATCATGTGATATGGGAGAGGTTGGACAGTGGTCTGTTTAAACATCAATGGATAATTTTTTTTGGATCATCTTTATTTTTATGAGAAAAGTTCACATAGTTCCATTCTCTCTTAAAATATTATAAAGAAATAATTTCTTTATCCAACTTACTATTATTTTTTCTTTTACATGGTTTTGAGTGACATCAGTTTTCGGTGGATGTAAACAACCATTCTTGGGAACAGTAGCCATTAAATTGGTCTGAAAGCCGCTTGACAATGATGAAAAAAATGTTATTTCCCAAAGGACTGCAGTAAGGCTGATGATTTTTATGCCAATGGAAGGCCAGTTTTTAACCACAAAAATTTCCCTGTAACCTTTCCTTATTGAAAACATATTACTTGCTATTCAAAAACACAGGCAAATTAGTGAGGAGAGTTTCTAAAATAAGCTCAAGGGTTAGACATATAATTTGCGGATGACATGTCACGATGGTGGAGTGTATTTCCTTCGCTGTTTTGTTTTAAACTGTAGGGAGTACATGAAACTGCACAGTTGGGACTTCAGACATGTTTTTACAACTGTAAGACGAGCACACTTGGTTTTTAAAGGACCGTTTCTTCCAAGTATATATGTTTTACTGCCTAATGCTTTATTTCTAACAGTGGATTTCTTCTTGTATTTTATGATATGTGGTTTATCTAACTTTGCATTGGTACATAGGAATTTAGGGAGCTTGGCATTGTCTTTGAAATGGTCATGTAGGAGCCTCTGCATTATAGGGCTGTGCTCTAGGGCCATATTATAGGGCTGTGCTCTAGGGCCATATTATAGGGCTGTGCTCTAGGGCCATATTATAGGGCTGTGCTCTTAAAGCATATATGGTAAGGAACAAATACAAGATTTGGGGCTGCCCAGCTTCATATCACGACCATAAAGGTGCAGGAGGCCGGGTTACATCATCCCTGCTCCCAGAGTTCGAGCTGAAAGCAGTCTCTGGTCGACGCCACACTGAACATGAGCTTGTTCAACTGTAAGGAGGGAATCGGTTCTAGATGCAGCCTGACCATCAGAGAGCTGATGGCAGAATACCCTGACTCTTCAAACTAACGGCCTCTGCAACATCCAGAACATTCTGTTACCTTGATCACTGTGAGACTCAGCTACCACGGAACGACTTGTTTTCTTAAGGAAACGGAACGAGAGAGATGAATTAACTTTTTGGGCGACTTTTTACTTTGACATAATTTAACATTTCTGAAAAGTTAGAATTGCCCGTATACTTTTCACCCACATTCACCGATTGTTTGGCGTCCACCAGTATCTGAGAGTGAATTGCAGACACCATGCCCCCTTACCACTAACACTTCAGTGTGTCCTTCCTAAGGAGGAGGAAATTTTCCTATGTAACCACAGTGCAGCTCTCAGAAGCAGGAAGTCTTACGTTGGATTAGGTGATAGTCTTGTATCAAAGTCCGTATTTAGATTTTGCCAATTGCCTCCAATAATGTCTTTTATAGCCATTTTTTTCCTGGTCCAAGATTCATATATCTCCTTAATCTCACTTAATGAACTGTTTTAAGTGAAATGGAGGGGGACACATTTTTTGTTGCATACTTTTGTTGCATGCATATCCATTTCAGCATCTTGTCTGAGACCAACAGAAGATAGATATTTATTTATTTGTTTATTTATTTATTTAAGAGAGCACAGGAGCAGGAGGGTGGGGAGAGAGACAGGGAGAAGCAGACTCCCCGCTGAGCAGGGAGCCCAACCCAAACATGATCCCAGCACCCTGAAATCATGACCTGAGCCAAAGGCAGATGCTTAACTGACTGAGCCACCCAGGTGCCCGTGACAGAAGATTTTTTTTTTAAAGAGATTTATGTATGTATTTTAGAGAGAGAGCACACACATGAGCTGGGAGAAGGGCAGAGGGAGAGAATCCTCAAGCAGACTCCCCACTGAGTGCAGAGCCTGACACGGGGCTCAATCTCAGGACCCTGAGATCATGATCTGAGCTGAAACCAAGAGTTGGACGCTTAACCAACTGAGCCACCCAAGCACCGAAGACCGACAGAAGATTTTGTATAGCGCATATCACTTAGGAAATGCCTATACTTCATGGTCCATCAGTTAGGACCTTTTCAGCAGATGACTTACTTCTGGACAAGTAACCATTGGTTCTTATGAAGTCCTGCTGTATAGTACTGTTGTGTGTGGACTACAGTATTAAGCTTGCTTTTGTTCAAGGCTGTCACTTTTTTTAAGTGATCTCTATACCCAACATGGGTCTCAGACTCATGACCCCCAAATCAAGAGTTGTTTGCTCTTCTGACTGAGTCAGCCAGGCACTGCACAAAGCTGTCTTTTTAACATGTGTTAGCCACTATTTCATTGCATTGAATGGTCTGTGTAAGTTCCTGATGATATGGCTCCAAAGTATGTCCTGTGTCTCACCTTCAGCTGAGGAGACGAGAAATGGCCATCATCTTTCTGCCTAAGGCCAGCAATTCAATTTCTTTTCACTGGGTTATAATTATCCTCTGGAATATGTGAACAAAGCAGCATATGCTTGTGATTCCAAAATCACTCATAACCTCCACCATGTTCGTTCCGTTGAAAACAGCATGACAGTTTTCTGTACTGATGTTTCTTTCTATAGAAGTTGCGCAGAGTTGACATTCTGCTTCCACTTCATTCCCACAAGAGATGACAATTTGAGATTGAGATTTAACAAATTGAGATTTTTCTTAAAAGACTCATGGCCTAGGGGCACCTGGGTGGTTCAATCGGTTAAGCGTCTGCCTTCGGCTCAAGTCATGATCTCAGGGTCCTGGGATCAAGTCCTGCATCGGGCTCCCTGCTCAGTGGGGAGTCTGCTTCTCCCTCTGCCTCTGCTCTCCCTGCTTGTGCTCTCTCTCTCTCTCTCCCTCCCCCCCCAAATAAATAATAATAATAATAATAAAATAAATAAAAGACTCATGGCCTAAATGGAATCACATAACTAAGAAATACAGTACAGTTTTTAAAGTTATTTTGTTTAATGTTATGGTTCTACAAAAGTGAGAATTGTGCTCTCATCTGTTCTCTTGTGTTCTTTTTTTTTTTTTTAAGATTTTATTTATTTATTTGACAGAGAGAGGCAGTGAGAGAGGGAACACAAGCAGGGGGAGTGGGAGAGGAAGAAGCAGCTCGCAGTGGAGGAGCCTGATGCAGGGCTTGATCCCAGAATGCCGGGATCACGCCCTGAGCCAAAGGCAGACGCTTAACGACTGCGCCACCCAAGCGCCTGTCTTGTGTTCTGTCTTACTCCCATTTTTTATGAATGTCTGGCTGCAAAAGGATATATTGTTCCTCCCAAAGTTTACCTTGGAATGTGTTTTGTCTTTATATTGTCAGTCTGTTTCCCTTTTTATTTAACGATTTGAAAATTTTTGATGGTTTTGGTACATAAAATTAACAGTTTTCATAAATATCACTAATTATTGTCACTTATTTTTGCAAAAATATATTTCTATTTCAGATGATAGAATTTCAACCCATAAAACACAAAATTAGTTTCTTCACCCCAAGATAGCTCTAGATACTTCCTATGGATGACCTATATTGGTAAGTCTCAGTGACTCGCCTTGTCTGCAGTGCTGACCCCATTATGCTGATCAGATATAAGTATAACGGTAATGTGCGTGATCACATGATGTACGTGCACTTTTTGGGTAATGCCTGAGAGAATGTTGCAGTAGGTATTCTGGTATTTGACCTTTCAGAGGTCAAGACCAAAGCCACAGGAGGGTGTCACCCTATCAGCTAACTTGTCTTTTCATTAAGCCCAAATTGCATTGCTGTCTGGTTCCTGGACTCTGAGGTACCAAGTCCCTGTGGGGTAGGAGTAGATAGGGAAACAAAGTCTTAGCTCTGTTGCAAAGGAAGAAGAGGGTGAGTGGCTGCTAGGTAGGCAGCCCCCAGGATCACTCTGCCACACTTCTGGCTCTTCTCGTATCCCTCTCCCGCTGCTCGCTCTTCTGTGCTATACCAGTTCAGTCACCCCAATTTGGCACAGGTTTCCTTCCTATAATTTTTCAGGGATTCATGTTTTGTAGAGTAAGGTCATCAAATAATATTTTCCTTTCTTTCTTGAGGGCATAGCAAGGGTGTAGAAAGCCACCACGCGAGTGGAAAATGTTCTTGGAGTGGTAATCGCATCATTTCTGTGGTGATGGAAATATTCATAACTCCCACTGTCCAGTTCAGCAGGCACTCAGCACATGCGGCAGTCGAGCTCCTGAAATGTGACTAGTGCATCTGAGGAACTGAATTTTATATCTTACATCATTTTATCTGACTTAAATTTGAATCTCCACCCGTGCTCAGTGACCTACCACTTTGGATTTTTCAGGCTAGCTCTATCATTCACCAATCTGAGACCCTCTCCGAACTCAGGCTACTTATCTTAAAAGTGAGGATTATCTTTTACATAGAGTTGAGAACCAAGTAACACTGCGGATATAAAAGCTCTTTGAAAATCATAAATCGAAAGTGTAAAATGACTTTGTCAATATTACGGCAGCCCTGTCTTTTTTCGTGGCAAAGCTGGAAGCAGCCACATTTTATTGCTCGTCTCCGTCCTGTTCTCTCTCCTGATCCCACTGGTTACTTCTTTTAGTGGGAATAAAACCTACAGTCTGTTGCATACATAGGGAGAGGAAGCAGAATTAAAATAATAGACTAAATAGGGAGAGGAAATAAAATAACTCATCGTTGTTGAACTATGGTTGAAACTTACTAGCTCTTAAAAAGATTGGAAAGTGAAAACTGAAGACAGATTTTTTATTTTATTTTTTTTTAAGATTTTATTTATTTATTCGACAGAGATAGAGACAGCCAGCGAGAGAGGGAACACAAGCAGGGGGAGTGGGAGAGGAAGAAGCAGGCTCATAGCAGAAGAGCCTGACATGGGGCTCGATCCCATAACGCCGGGATCACGCCCTGAGCCGAAGGCAGACGCTTAACCGCTGTGCCACCCAGGCACCCCTGAAGACAGATTTTTTAAATGAAAATTATATGGATAAAAAATATGTATGGTTCTTATTCTAAAATAGAGTGAAGATGGAAAGTTACAAAGACAAAAATAAAGATCACTCGAAATCCCACCACCCAGAATAGCTATTGTGAATGTTTTGATGTATCGTTTCAGGTATCTTTTTCTTGTGTATGTGTAACTTAAAACACACACACACACACACACACACACACACACACACACATAAATATGGAAACGTGCTGCTTTAGGCTGCTTTTTTCACTTAAAAATATATGATCGATATTTTTACATGTCAATAGATGTACATCTAATTTTAAATATCTATAGGTTTCTAATTACAAACATAATACAAAGTTCTATAAAATTAAAAATTCAAGCAATGTGTAAATATAGAATGTATAAAGAGAAATTCCCAGAATTCACATCGCCCTTGACATTATTGTTTGGTGTATGGTTCTTCTGTCTTTATATGCCCACCCATACGTATGCAGGTATACAGATATACTAATGTTACTTTAAATTTGTTTTTATAAAAACTAAATCACACCGTATATACTTCAGCTTGCTTTTTCACTTAGCATGTTTTATACATTTTTTTAGTACGTTAGTGTATTTCGTACAATATTTAATCGGTTGAGCGGTGAGCTGATTGCAGTTTTTTGCTCGTGAGATACCACTGTCTTTGTGTATATATCCGTGTCCTTTTTTCCCCCCTTGACATAGATTCCCAGAAGTAAAATAAGGGGTCCAAGTGTGTATACCTTTAACATTTTTATATTTATTGCTAGACTGCTGTATAGCGAAGCAGCATTAATTCAGCAGAGCATGAGGGCGTCTTCAGAATGCGTGCTGGCATATTCAGTTGGGGAAATAAAAAGCTTTATCATTGCTAATGCATTTTCTTCGTGTTAATCCTGACTTGGAATTCAGCTAGATGTGTTTATGTGGACATATCGTTAGGGGACTGCTGAGCCCACATTTTGCCTGGGGCGCCTTGATGAAACCCACTGCCCTTCCTTCGGCTCTGATTGCTGGATCTGTACACTACTTCTTCCTCCCTTACTTCCGTCTCTTCTATTCCCCTAAAAGGTAGGGAAATAGAAAACTTGGTGACTCTGGATTTCCTTGGCTTAGAAAACATGACTGACTTAGTGACTAAGAAACATAAGGCTAGTAGTCAGTACTTAGCATTCCATTTGATTCATTCAACATTCCGTTACTGATTTGGCAGGTTTCTGGGCAGCTTTGAATACATTTTATATAAACACACTTCTCCATTTTCTCCTTAGTCACCAGAGTTTGTTCTTTACAGATACTCAGTGGGGTGTATGAGCTTTAGAATAAGACGGAGTGTACTTCTTTGGCTGGCTGAGTACTTTAAACCAGGGGTATTTCATAGGCTCCAACCACACACACACACACACACACACACACACACACACATGCACACATTTTGGCTTAAAAATTGAATTTAAGAATAATTCCTGCCCTTAAAGAGAATTAGGAATAAAACAAAGGACAGTGTTAGCTGTGTGGAATTAAAAAAAAAACAAAAACCTGTGTATTGAAAGAAGTAGTGATTTGGGTTAAGTAGAATCTTGGAGAGCTTTCTGGAAGAAATTGGATACTTAACCTGGGTTTTAAAGTTGGTGGGATTTTGCAATCGATACATAGAATGGGAGGTGGGCTCCAAATGAGAGTGAGGAGAAGGCGTGGGACACACATCATGGGTGGAAGGTTGAGTGCCAGCAACATCTTGGAGAGAGCATGCAGCTTTCTCTGGAGCAGATCACCTGACCTGAGAAAGAATGCAGGTAGTTCCTGAAGCAGGGGAGGGGGGCCCTTTAAGTGTGTAAAGTGTGTAAAGGTTTTGAGAGATAACTGAATATTTCTGACCAAGATATCAGAGAAACCATCAATCCAGTGTGACTCTGACTCTTAAAGGGCCCAAGTGATCTTGTCTACCGGGGCAATGCTGGACTTAACTGTCTTGGAAAACCTAGAGCCAGCTAAACTTCTCGGGCTTCACATCCCCTGTGCGCTTGGTCATCTCCCCAGATGTCCCCTCTCTTGTCCAATACCGTGCCTCGCTTCTCCTCCTGACTCAGGAGTCTTCACCCACATTCCACCACATCTGTCTTCTCAGCCTTAAACAGCATTGCCCCACTGTGTTGCAGGAACCCTCACTGTGCAAAAGCCCAGCCCTGGACCTATCAAATTGCTCTATTTTATTTGCTCCCTATTATAGACCCAGTCCTGGGGCTGCTGAGCCCTGCTGGGGAAAATTACACGACTGCACAGATAGGTGTCGGTAAATTTATAGTTGCTAACCGGACTCGTCTTAAGGCTGCTGGGCATTTCTTCTGTGCTATAGCCTCGTCTTCACTCTCCCATTTCACATAGCATCTATTTCATATTCTTTCCATTACCTGCATATTTCTGTCCTGCCCCTTCTCACCTGCATCACCTTCCTGCTACTCAGAGAAATACTTCTTCAGACCAGAATGCCCGTTCCTGCTGGCACGTCTACACCCTGGGTCTTTACCCGTTCTCTCCTCCCTCCTTCCTGTCCTCTGTTAGGCCAGTCCCCCTCCTTGCCACGGGTCCTTTCTCTTCTCACCCTCACAGGGACCTGGACCTCGCAGTTATGGTTTCGCTCTTTTGAATATTAACTCTTGCCCTCTCTTCTGGATCTTTTCCTTCAATGTAAACATAGGATAGTCCTCCTTTTGGCCACTGTTTATTGGTTGAGGAGCGCACACCTGACTCAAGCTGGACCAATCACAGTTCTTCACCAGGATTTTGTATTTGAAATGAAATCCTGTTTCCCTCTCTTTGGGTGGGTGAAATTCAGAGTGTATATTTTGGAACTGTTGGGAATCAAGTTCTTTTTTTTTTTTTTTTAAGATTTTATTTATTTATTTGACAGAGAGAGCACAAGCAGGGGAAGCGGCAGGCAGAGGGAGAGGGAGAAGCAGACTTCCCACTGAGCAAGGAGCCTGATGCAGGGCTCAATCCCAGGACCCTGGGATCCTGACCTGAGCCGAAGGCAGACGCTTAACGGACTGAGCCACCCAGGCACCCTGGGGAGTCAAGTTCTGCATGAGGATTGAAGAGTAGAAAAAAATGATAGAGAAGAATATGAATGGATTTGAATAAATTATAGCAGAGATGCAAAAACAGCTTTTCCTGAGTTCTTTACAAGCCGTGATTCCCAGCCCTTTTCATGTCATGACCCACATAGAAATCAGTACTGCCCGCCGAGGGAAATGGATAAGGCTGGGCTTATGGCTGGTCAGCACACCCGTAATCTGAGCACAGGTTAGGAAGCTGTATTCTACAGTGTTCTGGGAGAGCACACCTGTAACCCACACCCAGGTGGGGTCACCCTGTTCCAGTATCTGGTTCCAGTTCTTCGCCTGGATCCCAGTCTGTGTTTCCTATGAGATACCCTCAAGACAACCTTCCCGTAGATGTCGTTTCCTCCACGCTGCCTTCCTGAACTTCCAGGTGCTCCTCCCGTGTGCTCCTGTAACACCCTGGGCCCTGTACTCTAATTATCTTGGTATTTGTATGTCCTGTTGTACTGTGAGTCCCAAGAGAGTAGGAATCACGTCTGCCTTTTCATCATGATAGCCCCAGTGCCTTGGAGTGCAGTGAACGTCTCCTGAATGAAGGAATTATGCTCTGAGCAGATGAAAAGATTAAAAAGATGATTGTAATTGGAACAAAGTCTTGAGTAAATATCCTTTCTTTCTAAAGGAGACAACTTTGAATGGGAGCCCTGGAAAGGAAAGTGCATGAGAACTATGTCTTTTTGGCATTATCTATCTAGCATTGTTGTCAGACCATGAAATCTTTCAGTTTCCCATATTTTGACTTGAATTACATATCTCAGTATTCATATTGGAAAATAAGACTCAGACCGTTTGCAGAATAACAGATCTCTTGTGGGAAAAAAAATGCCTTAAAAAACCCCTGAGAATAAATATACAGGCGTAACAACATGGGCAAGTTCTCTGTGTTGTCCACTGGCAGAATTATGTGTCAATTTCCTTCTTACAGGGTGTGTCTCCTTACCCTGGGGTTCTCCTTCATTCTCTTTCTTTCTCTGGAGGTAGCCCTTTACCTCCAATTTGTTGTCTGTCACAGAATTTCCAGGTTTACTGTTTCACTTTGCTTTGCTGTGAGAGAACCAGACCATAGGTGATTAAGTGATTAGTAGCTGTGTGGACCCCACGTATTTGGCCCAGTTTTTTTAAGCATTAGTCTCTTCTAGGGTCTTCTTCACTCATTTGGTTCTTAGGCCCCACTACTATGGCTTCTAGTAATTCTGGTAAGACGCCAATATGCTTTGAATTCTGTCTGAAGTTTTTTCTTTATTCATTTTGTGGCTTTTGGGAAAATAAGGTTCTTCATTGGGACCTAGGCATATCTCTGTTTAACAGTGAATTTAAAAGCTGTCCATCTGGCTCTCTCCAACAGCTTGGTCTGCTTTCTTGGCTTAGACCTTAGTCCTTCTTGCTTTTGCTTCTCCTTGGTTTTTGACATTTCCTGTTCTTTTGGTTAAGATTACGACTCTTCAGTCCTGCCTTTTTCCCTTCTATTTTTGTTTTGCTAACAACCATACATTATCTTTGCAAAATTATATGATGAAAGGAGATATGGCTCAGTAGCAATTATTTAACAAATCTTAGGGAAAACGATATATGAAGTCGTAATCCTTCATAGGTTAATTTAAACATTTAATGTAATTTCAAATAAAGTCCTGATTGGATTGGGGTGGAATCAGGTGTAAAAAAGGGAATTTGGCTAAATAATTTCAAAATTAATCTGGAAAAAATAAATATGTGACAGTGGCTTAGAAAAATTTGAAAGAGAAGAGGATGGAGTCAGGACATAATTTACCACTGGTACCATAAGTAGGCTCCTTGGCTGTCTTCTTGACTTCTTCTAGTAAATTATTATTTTTTAAAAAAGATTTTATTCATTTGAGAGAGAGTGAGAGTGACAGCACAAGCAGGGCGAGCAGCAGAGGGAGAGGGAGAAGAAGACTCCCCGCTGAGCAGGGAGTTCAATGCAGGGCTTGATCCCAGGACCCTGAGATCATGAAGGCAGACGCTTAACTGACTGAAGCCACCCAGGTGCCCCTGACTGAAGGTCTTGCATGATCTCACCGTGGATACTTCTCCAGCCTCAGCTCTGGCACACTCCTCCTCCCCCTCCGTGCTCCAGTTGCAGTGAAATGCTCTCAGGCTTGCTAGTGCTCCCTCTTCTTTTTCACTTCTAGAGCTTTTCAACACACCTTCTCCTCAGCCATAAGACTTCGTTCCTTCAGGAACTGTTCTCTCATTCCCCAGGTCCAGGTTCGGGGCCCCTTGCTCCCTGTCATACATATGACGCTGTATCGTCACTGCCTGTGGACTTGTCTCCACCCTCCCACCAGCCGGGAGGTGCCATAAGGACAGAGACCAGGTGTGTCAGGCTCACCATTTCGACCCTAGGATTTAACACAATGCAGGTGATCAGTGAATGTTGGCCAAATGAAATAATTATAAGGCTATGTATGTTCCCCAATACAATGGTGTGATGATAAGAATAAGCAGAGAGATTGATGAAACCAAAAAGACAGCTCAGGAGACTGTTACATGTATAAAAATTAAAATGATAAAGTTTGCATCATACATCCAAAGAGGAAAGGAATGTTTATCTGACAAGTGGTACTACCGCAGCTGGGTATCAGTTTAGAAAAAGAAAAGATTTAGAGATGAGTCCAGTACAATACCCCCAGAAAAAGGTGTGAATGAAGGAGTTAAATATTTTTGAAAACTGGAAGAAAATGGATATGAAGGTTTACAGAGAAATACTTATATTTATAGGGAACACTTAATAGAGAATATTATAGAGAAAAGGCATTTCTAAGGTGGTAGGGCATGATCACAGATTTGACCACATAAAAGTATTAAAAGCACAAAGTACATTACATCCTGGGAAATGATTCTAGTAAATATAACAAAATAAATAAAAATATATTACATATATATGTATATGTATATATGTATATGTATATATATATATAATGTATTAAATATATATAAAAGGAAAGGAAAAGAAAAGCTTAATATCTTGAATGAATGAGAACAATTCTAAAGACCCCAGTAGGTAAATGCACATGTAGAAAATGAACGGACCATTTGCGGAAGTGAAATATAAATAGCTAAATAAAAATATTTTTAATTTTACCAGTAGTCCCAGAACTAAATATTAAAACAATAAAATACTGATTTTTTTTTTCTGTCCAGCTGATCAAGAATTTTTTTTTTAAAGTTGGAGTCAGAACATGGTGAATGGGTATTCTCACTCCTTGTCGAGTACCAATATCAATTGGTAGAGTTCTTTTGAAGGCTTTTGGCTCTGTGTATATCAATACCAAATGGTCATATACAGTAATACAGAAGTAATTCTATTTCCGTGAATCTAGTTAGAGTAAGGAAAAAATTTAGATACAGATAGAGCCTTAAAGATTTTCTTTCTTTCTTTCTTGAGAGAGAGAGAGAGAGAGAGGGCATGCGCCTGTGAGTGGGGAGAGGGGCAGAGGGGGAGAGAGAGAGAGAGAGTCCCCAGCGGACTCCAGGCTGAGTGCGGAGCCCGACGTGGGGCTCGATCCCATGATCCTAAGACCATGACCTGAGCTGAAACCAGAGGTCGAACGCCCAACTGACTAAACTACCTAGATGGCCCCCAGATAGAAGTCTAAAAGTTGGTCATCGAAGTATTTAATTACAGCAAGAATTAGAAGTAGTCAAAACCTCCAGCACAAAAATAACTAAATGGTGACTTATCTCACTGATAGAATAATGTAAGGCTATTAAAAATGAGTACGAGCCACAGCTGGGAGAGAAGATGTTCACATATTGTATCTGACAAAAGACTTCTAGCCAGAACACATAAAGAATTCCTACCCCCCTCAAAAAATGCACTTTAAAAAGATACTGAGATGATGAATAAACATTTAGAAAGGCCACACTATCATTGCACATTAGGGAAATGGCAAGTTAAACACCACAAGATAGCATTATGTATTCCCCAGAGTGGCTAAAATTGAAAAGCCAGATGTTGGTAAGGAGATGAAGCAGGTGAAACCATGACCTATTGCTATGGAGAGTCTACGTTAATTCCCTCACGTTGGGACACTCACTCAGTATCTCCCGGGCTGAGTCCACACCTGTCCACACTCAGCTCTTGTATTCCTACGTGTCCACTGAGGGGAGGGGAGTTCATATGTCCATCAGAAGGCATAAACAAGGTTGTTCCATGCAGCTTTAGACAAAGTAGCCCCAAACTGGAAACAACCCAAACGTTCATGCACAGGAGACAGCAATGGGGCGCCTGGGGGGCTCAGTCGGTTAAGCGTCTGCCTTCAGCCCAGAGCATGATCCCAGGGTCCTGGGATGGAGCCCCGCATTGGGCTCCCTGCTCAGCGGGGAGTCTGCTTCTCCCTCTGCCTCTGCCCTCAACCCCTGCTTGTGCTTACTCTCTCTCTGTCTCAAATAAATAAATAAATAAAACCTTTAAGAAAATAAACAGGAGAATGCAGTAATATGTTGTGGTATATTCCTATGTGGAGTGTTGTGTAGCAATAACAAAAGAACAAACGAGTGATCCGCACAACCACATGCATGAATCTCACTGACATCATGGTAAATAAGAGAAGATAGACCAAAGGAGCACATAGGAAATGATTCCATTTATGCGATACAAGAACAGGCAACTTAATTGATAGTGACAGACGTCAGAATAGTGATTACTCCTTGGTGGGAGAACTGACTGTGAACGGGCACAGGGGAGCCCTCTCGTTTGATGAAAATTTCCTATTTGTTAATCTGTATGGGGTTACAGAGGCCTGTACATATGTCCAAATTCAACAAACTTTACAGTTTATATGAATTACCCCTTTACATTTCACATTAATAAAAGAAAATTGGGGAAAAAATGACATGTGGCCTTGGACAAGTCACTTCATTTTCCTAAGCTTCAATACTCGCACTTGTAAATTATGATAATACTTACCTTGTGGGTTTATTAGAATAACACATGGTCAATGTGTAATAAATGGCAGTTTATTTTCAACTAGAAATATTTTTAAATGCTTGTGATATGTGAAAAATGTATCAATTGAATAATATGGTTGAAGAAATATAAAACAAAACTCCCTTACACATTAAAAAATTAATTCACAAAATATATTCAGTGGATTAGATGCCTTTGGTTGGTGGGATTTGTTTTTTCTTCCATTTTTAGTTCACAGAAAGTTTTAATGAGCTTTGCTTTTAGAATGAAACCTATTCCGGGGATGTACTGTATGGTGACTAACATAATATAATAAAAAATCATTAATTAAAAAAAAAAGAATGAAACCTATTAATTTTCATACATTAAAAAAATTTCAGTCAAGGGGCACCTGGCTGGTCCAATCAGTAGAGCGTGTGATTTTTGAGCTCAGAGTCGTGAGTTTGAGCCCCGTGTTAGCGGGTAGAATAAACAAAATTTCAGTCGATAGTAAGCTCAATATGAACCAACAATTAGTGTGAATCTCTCTCTATTGATTTTTTTAGGTTAGATTAATTGAAGAGGAGTGACTATAACAAAGTGATTTTGGTTTTATGTGCCACCATGTAAATAACGTAGATGGCCAGAAAAAACACGGCAAGGATAGTACATGAAAGAAGGCAGAAAGAACTGGTCATGGTTCTCTCAGAGAAGAAATACTGAGAAGGATCTGATGGCTGTTTTCAAATTAGAAAGGCGTTCATGTGACAAAGAGTTTGTTGTGTTCTCTGTGGTCTCAAGCAGAACCAGTATCAGCAGGTAGAAGCCATTCCAGGGAACTGATTTCTGGGCTGTATAAGAAAACCCTTTGTGGCAAAGCTGTTCGTTCATGTATTCAAGACATTGATGGAGAGCATTTCTGCTCTAGGCGCTCCGCTAAGCATAGAGTTCGAAGAACAAGTAAGACATGGCCCCTTCAGTGAGCGTGTGCAGTGACGAAGGAACCTGTACAAACAATAACAATGTTTTCAGTGCTACAGTAGAAGTATGAACAGAATGTTATGAGAACAAAGAGGAGGCAGCATTCTCTTCTGCAGGGAATTGGAGGAGGTAACATTTCAGTCGAGTATTAAACAATGGATTTAATCAGTGTTTGCCAAGCAGCCATGCAGGGAATGGTATCTGGGGCAGAAAACCAGAGCTGTGTTTGATGAGCCTGTCAAGATATGTTTGGGACCAAATTGTTTAAGACCTTGTTTTGTAGGCAATAGGAAGCTATTAAAGACATTTAGGAAAGGAAATAGTGTGTGTTTGGAAGGCGGTAACTCCAGCCATGGTATGTTAAGTCCAGTTGGATGGGGGAGAGACTGATGGCAAGATGGTGGTTGGGGGAGCGCCCTATTCTCAAGGGGGCAGATGATGACGGCCAAGGAGTTGAGTGTTAGTGGAGTGAGGGTTTGAGCACATAGCACGCATTCCTGAGGGAGACCTAAGAGGTCTTGATGCCAGATTGTTCGTTGGTTCAGGAGATCAAGGAGAAGAAAGAATTGAGGGTGATTCACAGGTTGTTAGCTTGCGGAACTGGGGACCTGCTGTTCCCGATCTTACCCACAGGCACCTTTGGGTCATGATTGTGGGGGCAGGGGAGTGGGCGTTTCACCTGACTGTCAGCTCCTTGAGGGCAGGTACCGTATCTGTTTGCTCATTTCTGTTTTCCCTGTGATGGACAATGAATGCATGAACAATTTGCCATCTCTCCCAAAGTGGCCTACTAATTTGATGGCAATTCTTGGACTTCTGCCTTTTGTACTTAATTAACATTGATCAGGTTAAAAATGACATCAAATATTAAATTTTGGAGAAGTGGACTCATTTGTTCATTGAACAAACACTTACTATATGCCAAGCACCATTCTTGACTCTGGAGGAAACAAGAAAGACAAGAATCCATGCCCTCATGGAGTTTTTATTCTAGCGAAGGGAGAGAGACAATGAAAGTAGTAAGGAAAGATGGTGGCAGGTGCTGTGGAGGAAAAGCACAGAGTGGGGTGAGGGAGGGTTGGGGTGTGTGGTGTGCGACTTTCCGCAGGCTGATCAGGGAAAGCCTCACTGAGCCGGTGACATTTGAAGGAAGTGGGGACATTAACCATGCCGACAGTGAGGAAGAGAGAATCCTATGCAGAAGGAAAAGCGGATGCAAAGACTAGCGAAGTGGGAACCTGCTTGGTGTGTTCAGAGCCACAGTGAAGAGGCCAGGGAGAATGGAGCAGAGTGAGTGAGGGGAGGGAGGGAAGGAGGGAGGAAGGAGGTGGGTCAGAGCTCAGGGTGAATTGGAGCCAGGAATGCTGATGGAAAGATGTGGCATGTTTCTGAGCTGCGAAGCCTTGGAGGATCTGAGCAGAGTGACATGATCTGACTTATGTGGTCACAGAATCACTTAGAGAACAAACTGAAGAGGAAGCGGGGACCGAGGCAGGGAAACCCAGCAGGAGGCTGTGGAAGAATCCAGGCTAGGGAGGTGTTGAGGGCTTGGACCACAGTGGCAGCAGCAGAGGGGTGCGTAGGCAGGCTCTGGGCATCGTCCGAAGGTCGGTATCGCTGACAGAGCAGCTTGCCGGCTGGAGAGAGCGGGCTTGGGGACAACATCAGGAGCTCAGTTTGAGCACCTGACGTTTGAAATGCCCAACAGACGTCCAAGTGGAGATGTGAAGGAGGCACTAGATCTACTGTTCCGAGGTTTGGGGAGGAAGTCCAAGCTGAAGATATAAATTCAGTCCTGAGGGAACTTGAGTGTAGTTTATGCCTTGAACACCCAAGAAGGGGGAATGCCGTACACAACACTGCCTTAGAATCAAGTGTCTGGGGAAGATGGCACATCGTGTTTTGTAGGCACAGAAGTGTTATATAGATCAGATAAATTAAGCTGCTAACTTGTGCCCAAGTTCAAAGTTGTGTGCATTTTAAAGGACAGTGCATTCTTAAGACGTGTATAACCCCTATTATTTATGTTTGCTTTTTAGTTTTACTTTAAAAATAAAACATGCCTCTCAAGTCAGTAAAATTAGTGAAATTGACATTTTTAAATGCAGCTGCCTTGACTCCAAACTTCCTTTCTTAGCTTGTTTTGCCCTTCTCCTTGGTGTTTGTTCACAGATTTCAAGTTTAACAATTGTACAATATAATTAGGAAACATACAGGCTTTACTGGACTTAATCCCTAACTTATGAATAATAGCTGTCAAAAATTGTGAGCTATAAGACATATTTAAGCATTTTTATAGCTAAACACGTCATAATATATAACTGCTAGTATTCTATTTACTTTAGCATTACTTAGAAGATCCTGAATAGTATTTACTTTAGTAAGAAATTATGGAAAATAGCCATCAATTTGATTGATACCAGTGGTATGAAATGGGGATTTATTTATTGGTTAATGAAATCTTTTCCCTTCTTTTTAATATTTAGCCTTACATACACAATTAGGTAGTATTTATTAAGTGTGTGTGTTGTGGAAAGCATTTGACGGTGTCCGGGGTTGGGCCAGTTGCCCAGGCACTGCCTGAAAAAGACAGAGCCTTAGTTGGTGTAAAGGTAGAACCGTATTCATTCTTGTTTTCTGAGAACCATTTATGGAGAGGCTCTTCTATTTCAGGCATTTCCTTTAATCTAGTGGATGTTACATGTAGAGAACCTGAAAATAGCATGGAAGGTGGTGGAGCGCGATACAGTGTAAGTACTCTGGTCGGGAAAAATGGAATCAAGAAGTCCACATCACTGATACACCGACAGGAGCTGACACTCGTGTAACACTATGTGTCAAGGACAGATCTCGCAGTTTCCACATCTTAGCTCTGAACAGCAGCCCTAAATTATCTCCACTTTGCCCTTGGGGAAACAGACGGAGGTGTAACTTGCTCAAGTTCACACACTACATGGTAGAGCCAAGATTTGACCTAGGTAGATATCACTCACTTTTTTGAGTACTTCTTCCAGCCAGACACTGTACTGAATGTCTTATGCACATTCATTGGATGAACCCTTTTACCACACGTGGAATATTATAAGCCCCCATTTTATACCCGAGGCTGCAGAAGCTTAGAGAGGCAGTTACCTGCAATCACACAGTTAGTAAGTGGCCGAGCCAAGATAGGGGCTCAGGTATGACTCAGAGTCTGTGCCACCGCATTGCTTCACTTAGGAAAAGTCAGGAGATGGTGACCATCACCTTGCACTTACCTGTAATGACTACGGCATGCCCGGTTACCTGATCAGGCAATTCAAATTCCAGGAAAAGCAGCAGGTCAACATGAACTTATCTAAATATTTGCTTAATAATAATATGTAGGGGGCACCTGGGTGGCTCAGTCAGTTAAGCGTCTGTCTCTTGATTTTGGCCCAGGTCATGATCTCAGGGTCATGAGATCAAGCCCCACATCTGACTCAGTGCCCAGCATGGAGCCTGCTTGAGATTGTCTCTCCCTCCCCACCCCCAAAAATTTAAAAAACAAAAAAGAGCAATATGTAAACATAACATTCCCAATATGTTATATTAAATCTAAAAAAGTAATCAAATTCTCTGAGGCACAAAATGATTTAATAATTGCAATACAATATTTTCACTGCACACAGTTCCAGATATTTGCATTACACCAGTAATTAATGACATTGTTTTTTTTTTTACTGTGTTTATTTAGATTTGAGCATATGTTACTTTGTAATTGATCCTAAGCCTTCATATTAAAAACAAATTAGCGGAAGCCTGGTGATCACGTTCCTCTTTAACAGATATTTTAATGGGATTACTAAGTATTTCATTATCTGAAAGCACTTAATGCTTTATCAGCATGGGTTCTCCTAAGCAATGTTCACAAAATTAGTTAGAACAAAAATGAAATAAATTCCATCTGTGAGGATTTATCTTGCTGCCGTTATTGGAGGGTACTTTTCATAAGTTTTCTGCATTAAAACTCAGCATGATCTAACAGCAAAAATATCAAAGACTATTTTTCCTCTAAGCGAATATGATGTGCTTTGAAAACAATGTTATTCTCTTTCTCAACAGAATTTTGAAAGCATTTTCTGATTAGACTAGCACTGTATCAAAATTGCTGCTCAAAACTGTGCTGCATTCCATTTTTTTTTTTAAAAATTCATGACTCTGTTTTTTCTACCTATTGTTCACAGGTCAGTGATTAAAAAAAAAACAACAAACTCACTCATCCTTCCCTGTCTTTTGCACTCATGTCAGTATCTTTTAAAATCTATTTCTTTTGTTGTAGAAAATTCAGAAAATGAGTTTTAGGAAAAAGAAAAAACTGTAATTCTTCTATTTGGTGATAACTCTTAATATTTTCATTTATTTGCCCAGATTTTTTTTCTCCTATCTATATAACTGTAGGTAAAATAAATGCCTATGAGATTTTAAAAATTAAAAACAGATTCATGCCATATTTTAATAGGTACAAAACCATATCTTTCATGTGTTGTTTAAAAAACATTTTTATGTCAGTAGATAATATCTCTGCAGCTCTATTTTTTTTAAGTAGGCTCCGTGCCCAGAGTGGAGCCCGACTCGAAGCTTGATCTCATGACCCCGAGATCAAGACCTGAGCTGAGATCAAGAGTCAGACACTCAACAGCCTGAGCCACCCAGGCCCCCCTCTGCAGCACTGTTTTTACCAGCTTCATGCTCTGCTGTGTTTCAGAGCCACAATTCTGCCTGCCCCACTGTAATCCAGTGTGAGCTGTGCTGCTATACATTTTTTTGTGTGTTATATTCAATGAAAATTATGTTGTGATAAATGGCATTTTCACTGGTTGGAGAAATTGCATTAATGATGAATAGCTTGATTTAAATGTTATGACTCTGTATTCACCCCAGTTTTTCAGAACACAGTTGAGGCAGAAAAAATAAACTTAATTTTGTGAAAGCTGAAATAAATAAGTGTAATCGGTTCACCTTATTCGTTGGAGACCATCTCAGGCCTTTACCTGGGGCTCTTTCTCCCTCTAACTTTAATTAGGGCTCTAGGGCTAAGCTTCAGTTACCTGGAAAAAATTGATGATAGCTCTATTAAAATGACTAAACCTCTTAGGTCAACTCTTATTCTTAGAAGAAATGTTTATTTGATTAACGGTAAGGGGGATGGAGAGAGACCTTTTATAACAGATCGTGTGCCTAGATGCTTTTTGTTCCCACTTTAGAAAAAACCCACGAGGCAGGTACTGTGTTGTACTGGTGTGTCTGTTTCTCTGCTCATCTCCTCATGTGCTGAAGAAACAACAGGAGACTGAGGCTGATGCTAAAGCAAGTGAGAAGACTGGGGTACCGCCTCAGGAATGACGGGAGGCCCACGTTTCTAGGATTCACACAGAGGTGCAGGTGCAAGTCAGAGTGGAAAAGAGAACTTGGGTTTGGGCGCATGACTTTATCCATGTGTTTGAAAATGGGTATGTCTGATGTCCCAATAAATATCTGCCCCCCACCCCCAAAAAAAGAGTGGGGGATTCAAGTGCCCCGAGAAGCCCTTGCTCAGAAATGCCCTTCATATATGTAGTTTCCTGTTCCAGTGCCTGCTCTGCTACCCCCGGTCAGCCGACGCTTTTTTGGCTACTATTTCAAGATCTCATCTTAAAAGTAAATGTTTTGTAGTTTATTTTGGCATCCACCCTAGCATATTTTCTTTCTATCATTTCCATTTTTGTCCCTAACTTGTTTTCTCCTGCCTGGGTGGAACCGAGGTGGTGTAGCTCAGGGGGTCCCGAGCCTTGGCGTCAGACCTGAGGTTGACATCCGTCATTTACTGATGTAGCCTGGCTTCAGGCACACGGGCTCGACTCGTGTGTGCCTCAGTTTCCACAGCGATAAAATGCAGAATCAGCAGAACCAGTAACACGGAATATAGCCCTCAGAAGCTTGTGGTGAGGTTCAAAGGAGGAAAATGCATAGCAAGTGGCAAAACTTACTCTTAAACCCGTTTCCCTCCTTTCACTAATATGAAGTAATTGATTTGGCACAGTGGCTTACAGCGCATCGTCCCTCCGCCTCTCCCTCCCCCTGGGCCCCACCCTCACGCCGTGCTTGAACAGAGAATTAAAGAGAACATTGAGGTCGTCCCTCTGCCAGGAGCCTTCTCACCCTCTGGTTGACTTGTCCACTTACACACCTGTTTCCTGTCTTCTCCTTCTAATAACACAGAAGAATAAAAACAGAGTCTGATCTGCGCACACGAAACAATTACCTCTTACCCGGAGCCTTTCTGGAAAATAATTCCTGCCATTTGTATCCCTGGCTTCCACGTCAGCTCATCCGCTGAGGCCTTGACTTGAAGTGTTTTTCAGTGTGCTCATAACGTCTTCCATGCTCAGTGTTTTTGTTCTTTGCCCGGTATTTAGCGGTTAGTGATCGTGTGCTTTCGCCAGTGGTGTGGTTCTGACTGGCCGGGTTTTGATGCTTGCTTTTTGCTGCTTTCCAGTGTTGTCCGTTTTCTTTAGTGAAAATGCAGTTAGTCAGGGAGGATAGGCATCACATTCACCTGCAAGTCAGATTTCTGAAAATATTCTGAAAATGTTTGTCTGCTTAAGTGAGAAGGTTTTTTGTTTTGTCTGTTTTTTTCAGCTTGCGCTTTCTTCATTGCTTTGGCATAAAAGATAATTCCTCGTGTCCGTAGTCACTGAGCATCTGTTTTGTGGCTGTAAGTTCTAGAGAGTTTTTCTTTAAACTTAGTGATGCCGTTTTTCCTACTTTTTTGGGGGTACATGTTAGTGGAAACAGACTGAAGGTTGTAGAGAGAGGTAAGTAAAAACTTGTGCTTTTTAAAAAATACTGTAAGGCTTCCTACTCAATTTTTATTGTGGTAAAATAAACATAATATAAAGTTTACCATTTTAACCCCTTCCGAGTGTAGCATTAAGCACAGCCGTCGCCACTGTCCATCTGCGGAAGCTTTTCGCCTTCCCAAACTGAAACTCCACACCTGTTAAACACTAGCTTCCCACCTCAGCCCACCCCGCCCCCAGCCCTGGCGTCCACTGGTCAGCTGTCTGTCTGTATGGATCTGACTGCCCCACGTAAGTGGACTTGTGCAATATGTGTCCTTTTGTGACTGCCTTAGTACACTCACTGTAATGTCCTCAGGCTTCATCCATGTTGTAGCAGGTGTCAGAATTCCCTTCCGTTTTAAGGCTGAATAATATTTCACTGTATGCACAGCTCACCCTTGAATAACAAAGTTTGAATCACGTGGATCCACTTAGATGATTTTTTCTGGTAGTGAATGTATTTTCCGTTCCATATGATTTTCCTAATAACATTTTCCTCTCTCTAGCTTGCTTTACTGTAAGAATGCAGTATATAATATATACATAACATACAAGATATGTGTCAAGCGACTGTTATGTTATTGGTAAGGCTTCCTGACAGCAATAGGCTATTAGTAGTTAAGTTTTTGGGGAGTCAAAAGTTATGCATCAGTTTTCAACTGTATGTGTGGGACAGGGGTTGGCACCCAGTACTCCTGCGTTGCCCAAGGGTCAGCTGTATATACCACATTTTGTTTCTCCATTCATCCATTCGTCCACTGATGGAAATTTGGGTTGGTTTTCTGTTCGATTCCTCTTCCCACTTTAAAATTGGATTAATTGGGGGTTTTTTTGCTATTGATTTGTAAGACTTTTTAAATATGTTTTGGATAGTAGCCCTTTTGAGATAGGATTTGCGGGTATTTTCTCTATAGGTGGCCTTTTCATTTTGTTGATAGTTTCTTTTGATGTAGTCCCACTCTTTTATCTTTATTTTTTTTTTCCTTCTGGTGTTAAATCTAAAAAATTATTGCCAAGACTGACATCAAGGAGCTTACCACCTGTGTTTTCATCTAGGGGTTTTACGGTTTCACATCTTACAATTAAGTCTTTAATCCGTTTTGAGTTGATTTTTGTGTAGGGTGTAAGGTAGGAGTCCAGTTTCATCCTTTTGCATGTGGTTGTCCCGGTTTCCCACTACCATTTATTGAAGAGACTATCCTTTCACCATTGTATGTTCTTGGCTCCTTTGTTATAAATTGACCATATATGCATGGGTTCATTTCTGGACTCTGTATTCTGTTCCACTGATCTATTTTTATGCCAGTACCATACTGTTTTGATTTCTGCAACTTTGTAATATAGTAATATTCTATGAAGGACCAGTTAACTTTCATCATGCCCAGGCAATTAATTAGAAACATCAAAAGCAATTCAGCAGCGCCCGGGTGACTCAGTAGATTGAGCATCTGCCTTCAGCTCAGGTCATGATCCTGAGGTCCTGGAATCGAGCCCTGCGTCAGGCTCCCTGCTCAGTGGGGAGTCTGCTTCTCCCTCTCCCTCTGTCCATCCCCCGCCCCCCCCCCCGCCACCTGTGCTCGTCCTCTCTCTCGCTCACTCACTCTCTATCTCAAATAAATAAAAATAAAATCTTAAAACATCAAAAGCATTTCAAAACTCTGTGAATATGAGCATGTTACCTTACTCAAAATTCATCCTGAAGTAAGAAACAACCCGGGTTATAAAGTAATGTAGTGTGGACATTTTGTTTTAATAGTACTTAATTTAGGTGTGAAAACGTCCCACACAAAGCTGTATAAGCTCAAAAAGTATTTCTAATACCACAATTTTCAAATAAGCCACAGCTGAGATAACAAAGATATGCCGTTCTCTGGATAAAAGCTTCTGTTTTAATTAATTTTTCAATTCTTAGCTACTTTTAATTTTGTTTACCTTTTTAATCCTTATTTTTTTTAATTACTAAGGAAAACATGCTAGTAACATTCAATCTGAATGAAGTAAAATGTGAAATTTCCTCCCTCCCCTTTCTTCCACCAATTCTACTCCCCAACAGTAAGCACTGAAAGTTTGGTGTATGGCTTTCCAGAGCATGCAAGCATTCGGACAGCCAACTAGTTACATATATGAAGATGGGGAGAGTAAGGGAGGAGGAGGAGGAGAGAGAGGGAGAGGGTAAGAGATCGTGTGAGTGTGTTGTGTGAGTGTGTTTGTGTATACACATGTGTAGTTTCAAAGTAAAAAAAGGGCCATGCCATAATAATGTTGTATAGATGGTTTCTCTTCCACTCAATACAATATGTCCTTAATCTCTGTCAGTATATTGAATTCTGTCTCATTCTTTTTTTTTTCCTAAGATTTATTTATTTATTTGAGAGAGAGGGAGAGAGGAGGGAGGGGCCAAGGGAGAGGGAAAGAGAGTCTGAAACAGACTCCGTGCAGAGCATGGAGCCCAGTGTGGGGCTCGATATCAGGGCCCTGAGATCACCACCTGAGCTGAAACCAAGCGTCGGCTGCTTAACTGACTGCGCCCCCCAGGCGCCCCCCTCATTCCTTCCAGAAGCTTCATTCTGTGTCACTGTTTGGGTATAATCATCCCCCTATTCACAGATATTACTCTTGTTTTGACATTGCAAGGACACTGCAGTGAATACTCTTGTATATGTATTTTTGCACACTTGAGCTAGTATTTCTGTAGGATAGATGCCTGTAAATGTGATTACTGATCCATTTGCATATACACATACTCATCATTTTAAGGCCCTTTGATATGTTTTACCAAATTGCTCTCTCAAATGCTTGTACCTATTAACCAAAAATGTATGCCTTTAACACTAGGTTTTGTGATTGTAAACAGCTTTTGCTGATCTAATGGGTGAAAAATGGTGTTATTATTTTATTGTACGTTCCTGGATTGTTAGTGAGGTTGAATGTCTTTTCCTAGATGTATTAGCTATTTATATGCTCCAAAGTGCTTTTATGAATATGACGGTCTTACTCGTTTTAATAACTTTATATGTATTACTTCTCTGTACTGATCAGTTGGAAGTACTGTTCATTTTGTTCTTTTAACTTTGTGTGTAGTAACTTTTGCCAAAAAAAAGTTTTAAATTTTTTTATATTTTAAAAATTTTTTAAATTTAATTTTTATTATTTGTATATTTATTTTATTATATAAAAAATTAATTTTTTAAAAAATTTTTATATTTTAAAAATTTTAAATTTTTATATAGTCAAATCTGTTAACTTATTACAGCCTCTGGGTTTGGTATTATGATTATAAAGACCCTTCCAAATCCAAGATTATGAAAATATTCATCTACTTCTCTGTTTATTATGTTGAATTGTGAGTATTTGCAGCTTACCTTTGGGTAAGATGCTAGGGTAGAGATTTATTTGTATCAGCATAGAGATTCACTTGTCTTAGGGCAGTTTATTGAATAACCTGCCCTTTACTCATTATTTAGAAATACCACCTTCTGTGTGAATGGATTGTTTTGCTGAGCTACCTGCCCTGCTGGGGGCAGTTCTGTGTAGTGAGTTAGACCAGAGAGCACAAGCTCTGGAGGAAGAGGCCCTGGGTCAGACTTGCCATCACGTACAGGCTTTGTGACCTCAGACAGTGATGTCATCTTCCCCCATCCCAGTTTTGTCATCTGTAAACTGGGGGTGGTGTCCTGGCCACTTTGCAGGGTTGTGAGGTTTCAATGGCAGAGTACCTGTAAAGTGTTCAGGGCAGCAGCTGGTACATGCCGAGCCCTGGAAGAACAGTAAACTGTTAGTACTGATGGGACTACTGTCCCCGTGAGAGCTGACCCTTCACGCTGCACTCCGCTGGGCACAAGGACAAAAATCTCTGTATTGTTCTTTACTTTTCTAAAGTAGAACTTTGAAACCAGCTTTTCAAGTTTCGAAATGAAAGTTCCTTAAGATTTCGAATGTTATTGCATTAAGTTTATGAGGTCATTTTTGGGAGAATGGGTGTCAACTTTCAGAGCTGCTTTGTTCCAGATGAATGTCCTGTGTTCCACATATAGTTCGACCTTACTCTGTGATCATTCTGAGTCTTGCTTTGATTTTGTGTGACAGTTTACCGATACGACAGACATGTTTGGTTTTAGTTCTAGTTTTGAATATTTTTGTTTTTTGCTTTCTTAAATGGCTTTTACCCTGTATTCAGTGGCTTTATGTATATTTTCCTTCTGATTAATTTGGACATTTACAGTTAGTTTTAGGGTTTTTTCCCTAGTAATTATGTGTACAACTACAACGCAACGTTCCCCTCTCCCTTTCATCACCCAATTTTTGATTAGCCACATTACAGTTATTAGTTTTTCCAGATGATTTTCAGTTAGGATTGTGTTTGCTTTTTTTTTTAAATTTCATAAATCCTCAGTATTTTATTTCCTTCTAATAGAGAAAGCCTTAGAAGTTTGATAAGAGTTTTAGTGTAAAAATATTTTAATTATGGTATTAAAAAATAGACAGCACACTTTATAATAAAAGCAGACATGATCATGGTTAGTAATACATGCATTGTGAAACAATTTTTATATCATGATATTTTAGAGACAAAAAGAGCTAACATAACAAAAATGTTTGCTCAATTAACTTAGATAAAACAATGAATTGGTTAGAAAATCTTCACTTACTAAATAGAGAAGTTGACTTTTTTTTTTAATCCTTTGAGACTTTATTGAACTGCTACAGTACATCCCTAGTTTTTGATGTAAAGGTCCATGATTCATTGTTTGCGTATAACACCCAGTGCTCCATGCAATACGTGCCCTCCTTAATACCCATCACCGGCCTATCCCATTCCCCCAGCCCCCTCCCCTCTGAAGCCCACAGTTTGTTTCCCAGAGTCCACAGTCTTTCATGGTTCAGTCCCCCTTCTTTTACCCCCCCTTCATTCTTCCCTTCCTTCTCCTACCAATCTTCCTGCTATTTCTTATGTTCCATAAATGAGTGAAACCATATGATCATTGTCTTTCTCTGCTTGACTTATTTCACTTAGCATAATCTCCTCCAGTGCTTGCTTTTTTATGGACTAGAACCCCACCCCCAGTGACTTAACCACATAGGGGACATCTTCCCCAGAGGGGAGCAGTTGGTCTGGTTTCATGGCCGCACAATGTCACCAGTAACCCTGGCCCTTGGTGCTCTGCCACCTGGCTGTCCTCTGCTCCGGACTTTTGTGCTCATGCTTGTCTTTCTGTTATGTGATGGTCGGTCTACCATCTGCAGTCTGGACAGGAAGGAAACAAGAAGGACAAGGAAGAGGGTGCCTGTGTTGGAGCGAAACTTCTAGAAACCCTACACTTAGGTCTTACTGGCCAGAGCCATGTCACGTCATCACCCCGGCTGTCATCCCTAGCTGGGAAAGTGAATATTTTTAACTAGGCACATTGCCTCCCTGAGCCAAATTGGGGTTCTATTAGTAAGGAAGAAAGGTAAAAGGATATCAGGGAAGCAATTAGTTATATTGGGCACAAATCTGCTTTTACACTTTTAAATGATAACACGTATTGGTCAGGGCAAAGACCGTGAGCTGTAAAAAGTATCTCCTGACCCCCATTATGGAAGATGAGGAAGTCAGCCTATTTAAATGACCTTCTATCTTTTCTTCCTCCACTGTCTTCCGAATTTTGTTAATTATGTTATTATTTCTACTATATATTGTTCTTTTGTAACATTTTTATTCTCTCATTTAATGAATCCAGTATCTGCCTCCAGTCCTTTTGCTACAGTTTCTCCCTTCAGGGTGGTGTTATTCATCCATAAGTTTCTTCAGAATGGGTCCATGTGAACTGTTTCATTTCCATTCTTGCACGTTTTCCAAACACTGCCTGATGTCTTGGTACTAAAGCAGCCGTTTGGTTATAAAATTCTCTAGCCACACTCTTGTATGATCATTGCTGTGCTGTTTTCCGAAACGCAGTATTACTGAAAGTCTGAAGCCAGCCTGAGTTTTCCTTTATAGGCGGCTGTGGCCTGATTTTTTTTTTCCTTTTCTTAATGGTCATAGAATTAGTGGTGTTGTTGACACAGCACAGAGGCACAGTAACCTCTCTTGTGTCCTGATGTCCCTTCGCCTCTGTTAGTTTGCTGTAGAACGTATGCACCCCTTCAGTATGACCACGTAAGGTAACTTGTTGAATTTCTTGGAATACCTTTTCATCTCTGTGTGTTCTTTTCTTCAGAAATCCCAGTCAGGATATGTTGGTTGTCCATTGTCGTTCCCTGTATCTGTTACTTTCTCTGATCCTTTTGTTTCCCATTTTATTTTCTTGCTTTTTCAAGCTCATCTTCCACAGCCCGTGTCATGTTTTCAGCAGGGTCTTTCCTCCTTTTTGTGCCTCCTCAGCGTTACCTTTTTTTTTTTTTTACGTGATGACTTGATTTTACTCTTCTTTTCCTTTCTGAGCTCTGCTAGTTCATTTTTTTTTTTAAACCTTTTGTTGTATCATTTCTTTTTCGAGCTGCTTTATCTTTGTTTTCAGCTCATGTTTCATAAAGGCTCAAAAAATCACTTGTAACAAATTATCACATATTCTGTGGCCTAAAAGAACACACATTCATTATCTTACGGTTCTGGAGGTCAGGAGTCTGACGTGGATCTCACTGGGCTGGAATCATGTTGTCGGCACTCCTGGGTCCCTTTCTGGAGGATCTTGGGGAGAATCCCCCTTTTCGCACCCTTCCCAGCTTCTAGAGGCTGCGTTCTGTGACTCAGGGTCCCTTTCCTCCACCTTCAGAGCTAGCAGGGGTAGGTCAAGTCCTTCCCACATCACAGAGCCCCATCTCCTTCCAGCTCTGCCTTCTCTTTTGTCCTCCTCTCCATTTTTTTTCAGGAATATTTTCTATATTTATATTTATATTTTCAAACGTGTATACCATTCCACTGTTTTCACTTTCTTCTGATGGATTCTATGCAAAAGTAAGATATCCTTTGCCCATCTTCCATATCTCTTTTTTTTTTTTCATTTTAATGTTTTTTTATTATGTTAGTCACCACACAGTACATCCCTGGTTTCCGATGTAAAGTTCGATGATTCATTAGTTGCATAAAAAATATTTATTTATTTGACAGGGAGAGAGTGAGAGAGAGCACAAGCAGTGGTCTTACCAGCAACCTGGGGCCTGACTCAGAAAGTTTAACTCAAACCATCTTAAGCATGGTATATATTGTCCAGGTTCAAATTCAGGTTTAGTCAGATACTAGTTGTGTAATCTTAAGCAGGTTACTCGAGGTTCACTATGCCCCAGTTTCCTTTCTATAAAATATTAGATTTTATATAACGCTGTTTTAAGAATTAAAAATAGTTGGGGCGCCTTAACAGCGGTTAAGCATCTGCCTTCGGCTCAGGGCGTGATCCCGGCGATCTGGGATCGAGCCCCACATCAGGCTCCTCCGCTATGAGCCTGCTTCTTCCTCTCCCACTCCCCCTGCTTGTGTTCCCTCTCTCACTGGCTGTCTCTATCTCTGTCAAATAAATAAATAAAATCTTTAAAAAAAAAAGAATTAAAAATAGTTAATCCACATAATGTCCTTATAACCGTCTGACTCATACTCAGAGCTCCATAAATGGTAGCCATTATTGTTACTCTATTAGAAATTTGGAACTGGGAAACCGAATGAGTAGGAAAGGTGCCAGTAGTAGAAACTAAAGCTGGAGTGTCATGAGATAGAACAGTAGTTCGTAGTCCTTTATGGGGTCACCGCCCCCTTGGGGACTCTGGTGAAGGTATGGACAGTCCCCTGCAAAGAGGTGTATATACATATGTAACGTACTCAGGATCAACGTTGAAAGCACCTCGTGCAGAGATTGAGGGCAGGGGGCCACGGCAATTCGAAACCATATGAGAATTGTGCTTTGGGAAGCGCAGAATCTCATCAGAGCAGAGACAGCTGTTTCATAAACACGGAGAATGGACTGACTGAGGAGAGAAGCAGAAGCTGAGACAGCCCTTCAGTTCCGGGTCCAGCAATTCTTACCCAAGATTCCTCGGAGATCCCTGCTTGTCTCCTCACTTCCCTGGACACCTGCTGTGGACATAACCAAGGTGGCATGGGTCTCGTGTCTTGCAACCAAATTAGCCAGATAAAATCAAAGATAAGGCTGGCTTTTACATGATGAATTATTGCTGTGTCATTTCAGATCGCTTTTAGCCAACATTATGAAGTTTTCCTGTGGTGTGATTGTATCAACAGGCCCAATGCTTTCAGAATAAAGTGAATAACCAGCTGTAGTGACTTTCCAACTGCTGACTTCCTTTTTTGTAGGTTGAACCCTTTCCAGGCATATCCTCCTTTTTCATATTCCAGTGTAAAGAAAAAGCAAGGAAGAGGTAACATCAGCTTCTCTAGGAGAATTCTTTTTAATTTTGGCTCATCTTTTAAAGTTTTTGAGCCAAAAAATGAGGCAGAACTCCACAAGACTTTATAGATGGCAGGGATTTTAAGGATTTTCCAGGTCCCCCTACTTCTTTCAGAAAGAAAGGAAAGTGGATCCAGTATCATGTTGCCCTCTGTCTCATTTAGTACTTGAGACAACCTTATGTGGTCTGATACTCTTCCCTTTACAGATGAGGAGACGGGCTTGGAGAGATGAACTCCTTGCGCAAAATCAAGATACAGCAAGTGGTAGAGCTCGGTTTTGGGACCTCCATCTTTCTGACTACAAAGCACAGTTATAACCCCTCCACGGTCTCTAAACCTCAGGCTAGAATTGAGGTTTTTACGTTTCTTTCCCTCAACGTGGTCTTTCCCCACTTTCTTATGCGTGTGCCAAAAGGATCTTGCATGTGTTCACCTAGCCTTCAAAGCAATGTAGGATTGGCCAACTTCTAAACTGGAACTTCTGTTGGATATTTAGTCAGCCTTCCCATGGAACCACAGCTTGGTGGCGCTGGGAAGGATGGGCAGAGACTGCTGGGGCTGCAGTGTTCCAGTTGGATCATTAGCATCAGTCATACTTGCTAACAGAGTATTTGCAGGATGAAGGAGTGGTTAAGAGCACTGACTCTAGAAGTAGACTGCTTGGGTGTATCCGAGCTCTTCTGTTTAATACTTGAGTGACCTTGGACAAGAACCCATTACTTCTCGTCTGTTAACCTTATCGGTAATAGAAGAGTTATGTAATACATTGGATAGTCATGAGAGGGACAGTCTCCAGCAGACTCTCCACTGAGCAGGAGTTCAAAGCAGGGCTCAACCCCACAACACTGTGATCATGACCTGAGCCAAAATCAAGAGTCAGACGCTTAACCGGCTCAGCACCCAGGTGCCCCAGAGTAATTTTTTTCATCAGGTATTTTTCAAAAGAATTATATTTGAGTACTTGAATTCTTATTTCCTTTGAGATAGGCTTTGCACAGATGAGTAAGTCTTGTATCTTGTTTTCAGAATTTTCCCATCTACAACAGAAGCTGCCCGCTATTTACCAAAACGTGTGTCCTTTTTTTGGTCCCATCTTCCCTTGCAGTTATGTGTGTCCTGTGACTGAGTGGAATTCCAGTGGAATTTCTGAGGGCTAGCCACTTCCAGGGCTAGCTCATAAAAGCCCTCCCACGTGTGATTCTCAATTTTCTGCTCCTTTCTGCAGTCTGGTGATTGGTGCCTAAGGCAACCTGGAAGTCATGTGTTGAAGCAGGAAGAGTTTTGTCAAACGGGTCACCAGATGCCTGCCTGGAGCCGGGGCCTCCTCCCACCCCCAGAAACATTTGTACTGGACTAATGTGTGAATGACAGAGAAACTTCTCATGTTAAGCCACTGGAAGTTTGGAGTTTATTTGTTCTTGCAAGTAGCATTACCATAAGACAACATTTAATAGCTAATATAGCAATTCCAGAATAAATATTTAAGTTGTCAAGAGTGATTAACTTATGCCTGAATTTGTAACGCTTTCTCTGCAGAAGAAACAACAGTTTCATTTAAAACAGTCTGCGGAGTTTTAGTCTGATTTTCATTCTTCCAGATAGCTTGGTGCTTCCCTGAAAGAGCCCACTAACGGCGACTCTGATTAAGTAGGCCCTCTGTTTATCCTCCTTCCTCCCACACCATTTTATAAGGTCACATTCTGTGTTTACAAATCTAGAGAGCATTTACTCTTCTTTGTAAGTGCAGTGGGAGAGAGAGAAGGGGTACATTTAAAATATCAACACAGAAGTAGTTTTATGTGACTGGCCAGGATTCTGACAGTTCTCTTTTCTAAAACGTGCTTGCTGCCTTGAGAAATTTACCAACACATAAAAGCTACTCTGGGTTCAACCCTCTACCCAGTGCCAGAGCCCGAAATCTGGTTGTTCTTGACTCATCTCTCCCCTCACCATTCCCACCCCCATGAGGTCAGTTCAGCCTCTGGAATATATTTTGAATCTGATGCCCACCTCATTCTCACCTAGGTCTCTGTTAAGGGTCCCTTGCACACAGCTGGCTCCTAACTGGTCTCTCGAGCTCCGGTCTTAAGGGTTCCATGACGTAGCCAGAATTCCCTTTCTAAAATGCAGAAGTCAGCAGCTCATGCCGCTCCTTTGAAATGCTTCAGTGACTCGCCCTTGCTTTGGGGATAAAGCCTAAACATCTTGAGGTGTCTTGCAAGGGCCCACATCATCAGCCCTTCCTTCTTCTGTCTTGGCTCGCGCTCTCTTTCCTTCCCTTTACCTGTACTGTCTTTTCTGTGCTCTGTGCTCCAGCCTCAACGAACTTCTCTTTAAACACATCTTACTCTTTTTTTAAGCCTCTCAGGCTGTGTTCCTGCTGTGACCTCTGTGTCGAACACTGCTCTTTACCGGATTCCTCCTTCATCACTCGGATAACTCCTACCCAGCCTTGGATTTTCAACTTAGATTTTACTTCCTGAATTGCCTCTTCCGAGCCTCAGGGCTGGGTTCACGGCGCTCCGCTTGTACTGTGATAATCACCCTGCATTTCCTCGGTCCCGGCAGCTCCGGTGCTGTGTTTTCCCGTTTACTTGTGCATATCTCCTGCTGGACTGTCTGGAGGATCTCAGAGCGTGGTCATGGTGGTCACGGTCATCCTAAGCCCTTCACCCATTGCCTAGCCCAGCAAACACTTGTTGGGTAAATGAATAACAGGGTGTCTGAGAACCCAGTCTTCTTCAGATTTGTCTGTGGAGTGGTATTTGAGGATGTATGGTGGAAGACTAAGTCAGTACAAGAAGCGCTTTCCAAATCTCGGGAAATATTGGGAAATGCTGAAGACCATCTGCAGGAGAAATGATTGAATTCTGGATCTATCTTGAAGGTTGAACTAATAGGATTTGCTGATGGGTGTGAATGACTCCGTGCTTCTGAATTATATTGCCGTATTGAAATTGTTCATGGACAGCTAAGGTCACAATCTGGCCAAGGCTATAGTGAGGATTAAATGGCATGCACATAGAGTTCCTGTCTAGCCTAGCACTTGGCATTTTGTCAGTACTGCGTAAATATTCGTTTTCCTCTCTGTGAGTGACTCAGTATCTTGTTTAGATGAGAAAGCCAATGCACGGTGGTGACGTGCTGTTCCTCTGCAGGGCTGAGCCGCAGGGGGAGGTGGCGGCCAGCCCCTGCCTGCTCTCCACACTCCTGCCCTGCACTTCCGCAGACAGTCTCAGGCCCGGCCTTCCCCCGACCGGCTCCTCCGCTGGCTTTCCAGCTCCCTCACGTCCAGACTTTGTGACTGTCAGGCCTCCTCCTTTCCTTCAAAGTGAAGCTGCTCTTTTATTTTTGCCTATAGGAAGGTGTGTTTTGTCTCCACTTCTATGAATACTGCTACTTATGACCGGGCTGTTTTCTCTCCCTGTGATTCAAATGTAGGTAACTTGGTGCACAGAGGTAAGAGCATTTACTCCATGGTCAGACTGCTAGGTTTGAATGGTGGCACTTCCACCCCCAACCTTTGGAACCTTTGTCAAGTCCCTGAGCCCCTCCAGTCCTCATTTCTGCCATATGTGAAATGGGAATTGTGAGATGAAAAGGGGTACTACTTCGAATACATTTGGAATGGGGCCTACCACCTACGGAGCACCGAGGCAGTGAGCCATCATTAGTCATAGCGGCACCTGGCGACCTCAGGGACTCCTGTGTAGCTCTCGGTGTCACTTCTGGGCTGAGGCTGCCTCTCTGCACCCTCTTCTCTCACCCTTTCGTCTTGCTTTCCCTCGGGTGTCCCACAGGAGCTCAAACTCAGCATTCGAAACTAAGCTTATCAGCTTTTCCCTGTGGCAGGGTGCTTTGGCTACAAGTAGCAGAAAACCCAAATAAAAGTAACCTAAACAGCAAGGGAAGTTCTCTCTCTTGTAACAAGAAGTCTAGAGGTAGGCTGGATGCAAGGTTGTGTAATCCCATTGCTCAGTCATGTTCTCGAGGACTCGGGTCCTTCCCATTCCCTCGGCGTTTTGACTTGTCCTCTTAGGCTGGCTCCCCTCACCTTAAGATGAAGATTCAGACACTGTGTGCATACCACAGCGTTCTAAGATGACTTTCCCCTCATCTTCACTCAGATCAGGGAAACTTTCCTAATCTGATTGCTGACAAGAGAACTGGAATTCCCAGTTTTAGGTTAAACTAACTGAGAGCCATCCTCCTGGAACTGGGCATAAGATTCCATTCCCTGAGCAAATGACTGGGAGTGGGTTGGGAGGGGAGTGAACTCCTGAGCAGAATCAGGGCTCTGCTGGCCAAGAAAGGGGGTTGGGGGGTGAATTTGGAGAGAGAATATACCATGTCTGCTGCAGAGTTCAAAATATTTTGTGATGAAAAGGAAAGAGATCTAAAAATGCGTTGGAGTCACATTGAAGTCAGAAAAACTAAACGTAGGGTGTATTGTAGAAAATCAAGTCAGACTGAGTAGTGGTGCTGGAGCATGGAGGATGGATGTGAAGGCCGGAGCTGTGGCATCCTCACTGGCTGGATATAGGGACAGGGAAGAAGAGCCTCATTTGGTTTCCACTTTCTTCTTGGCTAATCAGGTAGCCATTCATGGAGATGATGGAGACTAGAGGCCAAGTAGGTTTGATGGACAGGGATTTGAGTTTTTTTATTTTTTTTTATTCTTTTTATTTTTATTTTTAAGCAGGCTTCGTGTCCATCATGGAGCCTAACATGGGGTTTGAACTCACAACCCTGAGATCAAGACCTGAGCTGAGATCAAGAGTCAGATGCTTAACCAACTGAGCCACCCAGGTGCCCCTGATTGTGTTCTTTTAAACAGACTGAGTCTGAGGTGCCTGTGAGACGTCATCATGGAAATAGTCCATAGGCAGTTGGAATAAACGTCTGATTTGAAATGTAGATTTCAAAATGCTGCTCTTCAGCTCCCAAAGGTTCTGCCCCTTCCCCTCTCCTCTATTCTGATGTGATCTTCCAGTCTCCTTCCAGCCGTTCTCATCCTTTCTGCCCATCTCCTTCAGGAGCTGTCTCTGTCTCTCTTCTTAAGGAACGCCTCTGTCTTAGTGAAGCCATTATTTCCATCCCTATCTGTGTGCCAACGCTTCAGTGGAATGCTGAGAGTCAGGTAACCATCACCCATTAAAGTTAATTTGGGGGGCACCTGGCTTGGGTGGCTTAGAAGAGCATGCGACTCTTGATCTTGGGGTTATTTTTTAATTTTTTCTTTTTATTATTTTAACATGTAATGTATTATTTGTTTCAGGGGTACAGGTCTGTGATTCATCAGTCTCACACAATACACAGCGCTCACCACAACACACACCCTCCCCAATGTCTAGCACCCAACCACCCCATCACTTCCACCCCGCTCCACTCCAGCAACCCTTAGTTTGTTTCCTGAGATTAAGAGTCTCTTATGGTTTGTCTCCCTCTCTGGTTTCATCTTGTTTCATTGATCTTCGGGTTGTGAGTTCAAGCCCCACATTGGGAGATTAAGAGATTACTTAAGTAAGTAAGTAAGTAAGTAAGTAAATAAATAAATAAATAAATAAATAAATAAATAAAACTTTTAAAAGTTTAATTTCAAATTTACAAAACAAAATAATTTAGTGGATCTACTTTTTAAAAGGCCATAAAAATTATTAAATTACAAAAAATGAAAACATTTCCCAAACCAAAATACTTCCATTCCCAAGCCCAGGAAATTGTGATGAGTAGTCAGAGTTCTTTAAAATTATATTACAAGTATGGGTTTAATCTTATAGTTGCCTAAATTTATAAACCTGAAAACTAGTGATCAGAAATACTCATTTTCAACGTGCTCTTTAGACTTCAATTACCCGGGAAAATCCCTTGTCCCATTCTGAGCCAGGATGCCCAGCTGCCAGCGTACCTTTAACCAAACCGGAGAACTCTGAACTTCATATCTTTATATCCTGCCTTCTGCTTTTCCTGCCGACAGCTCCCCAGCCCTTCCTCTTCACCCTCATGTCTGCTCTCTGGGCCCTATTCTGTCCAACTTCCTTGCCCTTCAGATGCAATCTGTGTCATGTTGGTCCCTACTGGTCACTACGTTCACCGTTCTGCCGGTGAACACTTCCCGGAAGTGTTTGCAAACACCTTCAGCCACGCTATCTCCTGGTCATACCTGTCCACTCACCTGCACGCTGCTGGCCTTGCTTTGTCCTGCCTGTCCTGCATCACCCTCAGCCTCTCCTTAGTCCATTCCCACTGCTGCTAGGTCAGGAGGAAGCATTAACTAGTTTCGGCCTGCCTCTCGGGCAGCTTGACAACTGTGAATTTGTTTTGCAAATACTACATTGATATTAGTTTACCTGACAATTATAGTTGGGCCTCTTCTATTAAGATAATATGAAGGGTTAGGACGCCTGGCTGGCTCAGTCCCAAGAACATGTGACCCTTGATCTCAGGGTTGTGCATTCAAGCTCCATGTTGGGTATAGAGATGACTTAAAAAATAAAAATTAGAAAAGATGGGGCACGTAGGTGGCTCAGTCAGTTAAGCGTCTGCCTTCAGCTCAGGTCATGATCCCAGGGTCCTGGGATTGAGCCCCGCATCTGGCTCCCTGCTCAGTGGGGAGCCTGCTTCTCCCTCTCCTTCTGCCTGCTGCTCCCCCTGCTTGTGCTCTCTCTTTCTCTCTCTGTCAAATAAATAAAATCTTTTAAAAAAAATTAGAAAAGATAACATGAAAGGTCTACCCAAATATTAGTAGTTGTTATTACTGCTGAGCACAGAAACACAGCATGAATGCCCTTATTTTAAAAACAGCCTTAGAAGGGCCGCCTGGGTGGCTCAGTTGGTTAAGCATCTCACTCTTGGTTTCGGCTCAGGTCATGATCGTGATATTGAGCCCCACATCAGGCTCCATGCTCAGGGGGGAGTCTGCTTGGGATTCTCTCTACCCCTTTCCCTTTGCCCCTCCCTACGCACATGTGCGCCCTCTCTCTCAAATAAATAAATAATGTTTAAAAATAAAAATAAATACAAACAGCCCTAGAAGAGTATAACGAAGCAAGCACTCTCATTGTGGGGCAATTTAGAAATATCTTTCAGAATCTACCCTAAATATACATATGTGCATGCACATGTTGCTTATATACGTAAGAGGTATAACATTTACATATACGTAATTTCTCAGGGTACATAGGAAATCGGTAGCATTGGGTACAGTTAGAGGAAGGCACTGGAGGTTGTGGGATAGGGTGTGAAGGAAACTTCCATTGCGTTCCTGTGTGTGCCTTTTGAATTGTGATGATGACTGATGGATTACTTACTTGAAATTTTTTTCAACGTACTATTCTATGCCCAGCAATTTTACTTCAGGGAATTTCCCCTAGAGAAATATTTGTATGTGTGTTAGCAAACTTGTGTGTAAGATGATGTTAACGACAGCACGTTTATAGTAACGAGAGTAACAACAAAACTAGGAGCAGCCTAAAAGTTCATCAGTTGGAGTGGCCCGTCAGTTATGACATATGTGTCCTATTGTTTAGAAAAATGAGGTATGCATATGCTACCATGGAAAGATTGCCAAATTAGGATAGGATGAATTAGGCTTCGGTGACAAACAACCCCCAGGTCTCAGCAGCTTAATGCAACAAGGGCTTATGTGCCAATCACGCCAGCTCTGTGGCTCCAGGACACTCTGAGCGCTCCCAGTGAGCACTCAGGCTGCTTTGATCATGTGGTTCTGCCAGCTCAAACAGAGCTTCCTGGATTCCCACGGCAGTGTGCACGCCGGCTTTTCTGTGGCTCGGGAGTATGGACATGCCGCAGCTATTGGCCAGAACTAGTAAATGGCCCTGCCTGACCCCAAGAAGGGGTTGAAATGGGGGAGAAGAGATGGAATGTTTGGGGTCACAACTGTGTCTTTGCCATATACAAACGCAGCACAGGCACATAAAGTTTTCTGGAAGGGTATAGAAGACGTGATTGATTAACAATAGAAATCTTTGGAGAGTGGGATGAAGGCTTACCCTGTTTGAGTATAGATACCATGATTTTTTAATATTTTCAACCCAACAATAAATGTTTAACCTACCACTCTAGTTTATAGTAGAATTCACGTACATTAACTTTTGTGGGGTTTTTTTTTTTTTTCTGTCTGGTTTAGATTGATTCTGAAGTCTTCCATGGGAAAAAAATTCAATTTTGAGGAATCTGAATTGTACAATTGTTAATTCACCTTAATGAAATTATTTTATAGCCCTCACATAAATGGGTATATAACATGTATACAACAGAGAGAATTGCAAAATCCACCTCTGTTTGTCCTTCCTTATGTTATTGTGTTAGGCCTTGCATGTGGCCGGTGTTGTAAAATGGGAAATGCCATTCACCATTCACTCTGCACCACTCCTTTCCTGAATATGCTGGAGCTAAAGGTCAGGCAAAGAAATCAGTAATTCATTCACAGCAAGCAAGGAACTGACTAGCATTGCCTTGGAAAGCCAAACACCCAGTGAGCTATAAAAACGTAGTAACAGATGACATAATACTTACTCTTAAGAGAAATATTTAAAGAGTGTATTAGTCTCTTTAGGCATTCAAAATAGGAAGGTTCGCTTTTACAGGTTAATGCACTCTTTCTACAAAGCCAGATATTCTCCTTTACAAATGGGGTATAAAATATACTTTTAAACTAATTGAACAAGTAAACAGCATATAACACCTTAGGTGTGATGGTAGAAGATTACTTTTATAATTGTGCTCTCCCGCCTCTCATCAAACCCTCAGAGGACAACTTCTAATCCCTGAAGTTACATGTGGTTCGAAAAGAGCGATGTGGTTTGAGCTCTTGTGTCTCAGGGAGTCTCTGAAACCGAAATGGAGGGCACGCAGCCTCCCAAGTAGCTCTTCCAGGACCAGGTCCAAGGCCAGCACCTCTTTGGACCCGCCCAGCTCCAACCATGGTGTCCCGATGGGCTGCCCTGACCAGGGTTCGACTCTGCCGTTTATGTCAACCTTCAAGTCAAAGAATTCTTTTGGTTTTGAGATTATCTCTTTATGTTTTATGTGTAAATCTGCCTCATTTGGATGGTTTTATTCCTTTATCAGTCATTTCTGCCACTAACACACCTCATCATCAGCTTTGGCTCCAAAACAGATTCCGTATGTGAGAGATTCATACCTCAGAGCCTACTAGTTTGAGCTCTTTCGGTCTTCATTTCTCTGGACCTGCCTCTGCCATGACACTCAGTTCACTGTGACTGCTACATTCAGAAAAGATGTGTCTTTTCCAGACAAAAAAAACCTTCAGGTGGTTTTGCCAAGGATTAGGGATTAAGTTAAATTGAATTAAAAATAAGTAATACAAATTTTATTTTCCCAGTGTAGCTAATAGTGCTAAACTAAAATTTAAAACAGGCCTTATTAAAAATTTAAATGATTGTAAACCTAACAAGTAATGAAAATAAGTGCTTACACTTTAGGTTTCTGTGCACGTCTCCAATAGAGTGGCTAAACTGTTCTGAAGGATTGTACATTGTAACATGCTCCCACTGTGGATGACTAATAGCCAGCCTGGGTCACACAGAACCTCACCACGAGAATTTAACAGCATCCAGAATGGTCTTTACAAGATGAGTCCACCGATCTCCCTCTTGGCTGTCACCGTAATGTCAGATTGCCATAAAAGTTTCTAAACATTCTCTATTTCTGTACTTCCCGCAGACTAAGCAACCAGCAATGTGCAGACTGGAGCATTTGCAGTAACAGTGTTTAGTTTTTATAAAGATATAGAGGGGCGCTTGAAATATTAAATAGCAATAACAAGTTAAACCGTTTAAAAGGGTAATAGTGGAGATGCCCCAGTGCGGCATCTGATTAATTGATAAATACATTGTAGAGACAGCAATCAGCCTCAACCTCCAGGGGAGGGAGAGAGATCCTTCAGGCTCGAGATGCCACGGAGAGCCTTATGGAGATGGTGGGACTGGAAATACTTCCTGAAAGATGTTAAGATGTTTGAAAATAGAACTTAGATTGATTTTATTTTATGAATAATTGTAGTATCTTGATTAACTAGTTGATGAATTGTTCTATAAGCCAAAAATAAACTTAAAACATTAGTCAGACTGGTTAGTAATATATGATTACTGATTTTACCAGATAAATCTTAAGGTCGGCCTTTAAATGCCAAGGGTACTTCCTTGCCAGTACTCTTTTTAAAAAAAATTAAATTAAAAATAAGAGTCTTTGTTCTTTTGAATCGTAACAAATTTCTTCGCAAGTGCTGTGTTTGAACCGGCTTCTTTGTTAAGTAGCAATCCTCAGGAAGGTTCCTTTAAAGAGCTCTGTTTTGCAGATGTTGTTTTGTAACATGGGTTTAATCCTGCCAGCTCAGTCTTCCTTTTTTGTTTATCCTGCGTGCGCTTGGTATTGCATCACTTCCTTTGCAAGAGAATCGACTCTGGGATCCTAGGGCAGGGTCGTGGTGGTTTTTTTTTTTTTTCATTGTTTTGCACAATGTCTATTACCTATTTATGGTATCAGAACTTTCTGTTAGTCATCACCAGAAATTATTATTACACCTGTCAACTGGTCGTGTGGTGAGGTGTATACAAGGGACAGATGAATATGTGTATGTATTTTCTCCCCCTAAACCAGTTTTATTATCTTTAAACATGAGTCCCCCCTGTTTAAAAATTGGATAATATGGGGCGCCTGGGTGGCTCAGTCGTTAAGCGTCTGCCTTCGGCTCAGGGCGTGATCCCGGTGTTCCGGGATCGAGCCCCACATCGGGCTCCTCCACTGGGAGCCTGCTTCTTCCTCTCCCACTCCCCCTGCTTGTGTTCCCTCTCTCACTGGCTGTCTCTGTCAAATAAATAAATTTTTAAAAAGTCTAAAAAAAAATTGGATAATATCCCTTAAAAATCCACTCTCTAGCTTCTCTTGAAAAATGAAAAGTTCTGGCACAGCACTGTACACATTTCAAAATAGGGACCATCTGCGAGAGTAACAGCTGCTCCCTTATACAGGGCACGTGCTGGTCCAGCGCCCTCTATGTCCTATGGAGCTCATTTCTGCCTCACTTACTTGACTTGCCAGCCTGGCTTCCGTAGACAGCTTCATTTGATTACAGGAGTAGTGTGTAAGAGCCAAAACACACCAAAACAAAACCTTCAGCTTTACCAGCACCATCAGCTACCTTTCCTAACTCGAATTATGTACCATTTGAAGAACCAAATGATACATAGTTGACTCTGGAACAACATGGGGCTTGGGGCACTGATTCCCCATGCAATTGAAAATCCAGGTATAACTTTGACTTCTCCAAAACTTAACTATTAATAGTCTCCTGTTGCAGAAGCGTTATTGATAATATAGACAGTTGATTAACACATATTTTACATGCTATATGCATTTTATAGCGTATTTTTACAGCAAAGTAAGCTAATGGAAAGAAAATGTTATTAAGAAAATCATAAGGAAGAGAAAATACATTTACAGTGCTGTACTGTAAAAAATCTGAGTAAGTGGACCTGCACAGTTCAAGCCTGTGTTGTTCGAGGGTCAGTGGTATAATTCTGTGGCTGTAATAAGCTGGACCATCTTAGAAAAGTAGGTTATTATAATCTGCATAAATAAATAATTAGTACATATATATTTGCATGCATATACATTCATATTTGAGAATAAGACAAATATGAAAATGTTAACAATCCAGGAGAAGAATATCTGGAAGTTTTTTAATGCTCTTCTTGCAACTTTTAAGTTTGCAATTATTTCAATATGAAAATTATTTTTAAGAGTCAGAGCTAACTCTCAACCACAGATTGTCAACAGTGAGAAAGATGTTTCTTTACTAAGTGATTAATCTTTTAGTCAGAATTTGGGGAAAGGAACCATTTAAGGCCAACCTAATTGATACCATGTCTTACAAGTTATTTTCCAGCAAAAAGAAATTTCTTTCCTCTAGTTGATATTAAGGACAAAACTTGGGGAAAAAAAATTTTGTATGCATTAATAACCAAAACAATTTGTTTCTGCATCCAGTTTTAGCAGCCTGACATAAGAACACATTCAAAGCATAAATAAAGCCGTTGCCTCTCTATATCTAAAGAAGGACCTTATTAGCAAAATGTACACGTATTTGCTGATGTGCAGGCACCCACATATTAGCTATTTTAAACAAGCGACAGATCTGAGCTGTTTGTTCATTCGTAGTAGTGGATTTGTAGTAATTTAGCCCCACGCTTTGGTCTAATCGATGGTGTGTGTCTCCTAGAAGGCCGGTCAGGATAAAAGCTGTGGTCCACAGAGCCACAACAGAGGACGAAGATAAATAGTCAACCACAAAATTCATTCTCCTTATATTCCCAAGTAAATTGCAACTGTTTGGCCTGGATTTGGCCAGTGGAAGCCCCTTTCAGCTGGCCGCAGTGTCTTTAGATAATGTCCCTGTCAGTCTTTAAGAACTTCCTTATTTTCTGGCTCAGTAAGATTCCAGGCTCATCTTGTGTTTTTCCTGTCCCAGTGATGAAATCAGGCATTTCTCCAAAACGCATTGATTTAGTCTTGGTGCGGCACTTAGAAATCAAGATTGGGGGTGCGCCCGGGTGGCTCAGTCGGTTAAGCATCTGCCTTCAGCTCAGGTCATGATCCCAGCATCCTGGGATCAAGGCCTGCATCGGGCTCCCTGTTCTGCAGGGAGTCTGCTTCTCCCTCTCCCTCTCCCTCTGTGCTCTCCCTGTCTCTCTCTCTCTCAAATAAATAAATAAAATCTTTAAAAAAAAAAGAAAGAAAAATCAAGATTGGTAGTAAGCGTGGTTGTCGCTACTGGTGTGTCATTGCTTTTAGACTTTCTCAGAAAACAGTTTGGCAGGTGGTGGAGGGGTGGTGGACACACCAATGTACATAGGTCTTTCTGTTTCTTTGTGTTAAACACCGTGAGTTCGTACTGATATCTCCCATTTCTGTCTGATACCATGGCGTTTATTTTAGCCTTCTCTTTTGAAATTTGTGATTTCCTTCTACGGTTGTGAGAAACCTGGCTCCCTTCATCCTCATCATTTTACTCACTCAGTCCTCCTGAATGTCACTAGTCCCCCCACCGTGCGGGCCGCCGCCTCCACCCCTACCCTGCTGGACTCCCCTGCTGCACCAGCAGAATCCTTACCCTGGCCTTCTCGTGTGTGCAGAGCCCGAGCCAGCTGACTCCTCAGCACTGACTCTGCCAAATACACTGGCCACGCTGGCCAAACCCTTGACTTTGTACACATAGATGGATTATAAGCACAACTTGAGACAAAGTGTTTCCTGAAATTATAAAATCAGGATATTAATTTTTTTTTTCATTACGCAGTCACATAGTTTAGTTTCGATCCTTATTTGCAGAGGACAGTGGGACTGACTTACGTAAGGTCTGGAAAGAATGCTATTGATAAGTGGGCTTAGCATTTCTTTTACTTTTTGAGATGTAATAGTAACAGACACTTAGGGAAACCGTTTCCTGAGCAGGGCCGAGCTGGAGGACAGCTGCTTTCTGGGGGCCACTAAAGCTTTTCTCACTGGCCTGGGAAGCTCTGAATTCCATCCTGGTGGCGATGACACTTAAAAAATAGGTATGATAGTATTTGTCTTAAATTGGCAACCAATCTATTTACATAAATTCCTTTCTCAGTTTGATCTAGCTATAAAAATGATTTAATTTCTGCTTTAGGAACTAAGAAAAATAGGGAAAATTATTTGTTTTTTCCATTTCCTGATGTATTTGATCTGTTTTTAGTTTTTGACTCTTTTCTTTGCCACCACATTCTTCTTCTCTTAGTTCACTTCCTCCCGTCTGGTATTCCTGAGTATAGACGTGCTCGGTTATTTTCACGAGTGCGGGACCGACTGGATAAAGCAGAGTAGTAGAGTATCTGTATCATGGTTATCTTTGGAATGTGTTGATTTTTTTTTATAATTGAATATGAGCCCATTTAATACTTTGACGTTCTTATAAATCACCTCTTCATGATTCCAGGTCCCTCCTCCCCTAGAAAAATTCCCCTGGATGCCACAGCAGTGTACTAGGAATAAGTAAAAATAAATTTGAAAGAAATCTGGCTCACGGTCTCTTAGGAGACTTGATTACAGTATGGGAATAAACCTGTAAAACGCAACATGCCCTATGTCACGTGACAATGGAAACTCCTTGCAGAGTAGTAATAGTGGATGTCTTTCTTTTTGCCTTTTTAAATCCCTCCAAATTCAGCTCCCTTGTCCTTACCATAACAACTCCATCCCAGAACCAACAGCCATTATTGAGGGGCCCCGGGAGCAGCTTTTGGTACTTCACTTGGGATGCCATCTGACCCTCTTGATCTTCCTTTAGGGTCTGCAGGCATCAGAGCAGTGACAGTATTACCAGATTAGCACTGTGAAAATTCGGGATGCCCCCAGACACTCCCAGCTTTGGAATAGTAAGTGTGCTTATTTAACCTCCTCCTAACCCTGAGGCTGCTGTCCATTGTCCTAAAGCAAGGCCACCTAAAGGACACAAATTCTGTAGTGCTGATAGGGGGAAGGAAGTTAACTCCTCCTCTATATTAGACACAGGGAAGGTTGTTTAGAAAAAACCAAAAACAAAAACAAAAACAAAAAAACCCTTCTAACCTTAAACCGAAAGAAAGTGCCAAATATAAGGAGTATAGGGATAATTGCAAATTTTAAAAGCTTTACTTGAGGAAACGTGGCCTTATTGGGTGTCACAGGCTTCTGACAAAGCCAAGGAGAGCCAGTTGACAAAGTTCCTGGCCATTCATCATCATTCATTCATTCATTCAGTAAATATTTTTGCTGGTTTTAAAATCCTCTGCTCAGTTCTGCGGTGGCTGTTTGTTCACCCAACAGAAACAATAGCCAAACACACAACTTGGGAGCATCTGGGAAGCTTTCCAGTTGTCCTGTTCTTACCCAATCCATTCTGTAGTAGAAATAGATCTCCCTTCCAGGCCAACAAAAGCTGTGCTTGTAACTGAGATTTCTCGGAGCAGAAGTGATGATTAGGTGATCAGTTTAAACGTGTGGTAATTTCTCACCTGTAAGAGGGCATGTCCTGTCAACAAAAGAAGCTTTGGAAAGTTTTCTATTAATATTTAATAAACCTACACTTGGCCACATACATGAAAAACATCTGATGCAGTTCTTGGCATCATAAATACTAGTTTAGTGGGACTTGGTTTTCTGAACTGAAAACAGGTGTTGTCACAGTAGCTGAAATGGAAATAATCCATTCACTCGACTCCTTAACCATTTATTTCTTTTCATTGTCTCCTGCCACAGCTGCTGCCCAGCTTGGACCCGAGGATTCCCTGTCTGGTTGCCCCAAGTCTCAGTAACACCTGGGAAAGCCTTGCTTTAACTATATCAGAACCTTCACATGTTAGGAAAACTGGCGTGAGGAATTGCAGTTCTTAAAAAGTGATCTAGTCTACTGATTAGGTTTTCTGTCATTTATTAAATTAAGCAGAGGGACAGGGTGAACCTGTTAGGTTTCCTGTCACCTAGAGAGCCGAATATTTAAGTATAGTGTAAAGTGAAGAGGCTTCCTATCCGAGGGTCAGGATGGGATAAGAATCCTAAAGGCATCCTGTTTACTTACAGTCCTCAGACATCTGTGAGATGATTTACTTATTTATTTTTAAAAGAGTGTTCAGTACTGTGGCATAAGTGGTTTGTAGCATTTAAAAGCATAATTGTTATCACTTCATGTAATTGTGCATTTCTACCAAAATATTGTCTGGCTCAGGCCTAGGTCTGGTTCATTTTCCTGAGCAGTGCTGATTTATAAGTAGGCTAACCCCTTGGTTAAGGCAGAATGCACTCAACCACTTCCCTAGGCATGCCAGGGAGCCAAATCGCTAATATAATAAGAAAACATTTTTTTAAGATTGTATTTATTTATTTTGAGAGAGAGAGAGAGAAAGAGAGAGCATGAGCAGAGGCAGAGCAAGAAAGAATCTCAAGCAGACCCCATGCTGAGCACAGAGCCAGACTCGGGCCGATCCCACAACCCTGAGATCGTGACCTGAGCTGAAATCATGAGTCAGACGCCTAACCCACTAAGCCAGGCCAGGTGCCCGTAATAGGAAATCGTTTTTAAGTGAAATGGATGAGAAGGAATATATGTATGTATATATATGTGTATATATATGTATGTGTATATATGTGTGTATGTATGTGTATATATATGTATGTGTATATATGTGTGTATGTATGTGTATATATATGTATGTGTATATATGTGTGTATATATGTATGTGTATATATGTGTATATATATATACACACACATACATACGTATATATATGTAAAAGTTGAGCTTTATGTTGGAGAAATGGTATTTATCACTTGTAGATTGGAAGAGAAAATACAGTGTCATGTTACTAATAGGAAAAGTTTCATTCTTATGTTTTGGTCTAGATCTTCGTGTCTGTCATCATTAGACACTCAGCATTTCATAGCTAAATAATGCTATTGTGATTTATTCATATGCTAACATTGTAAGATACATGACATCTTCATTGTGTGTGTGTGTGTTTGTGTGTGTTTTACTCATTTTAAATGCATGTGAGTATTTAAACATCCATCTGTTAGTCTGACGCTCTACAGTTCCTAAGGACTCTTGCAGTCACTGAGAGTGATTTTACTGTGGTCCAGTTCACCAATCTCTGTGTTTCCTCTACTAGGATTTTAGCTTAATCGATCAATTAAATAATTAAAGACTATTTAAAAGCTATAAGGTGGCCAATGAAGACCAGGACAATTTGTCTTGCCTGGTGTGGGTTTGGTAAGCTTATGAACCTTTTATGATCTCAGGAAAAGAGGAGCTTTCCTTGCAAAGTCAAAAGGAAGCCATTTCAGGATTCATTCTCAACAGTGTGAAGTTGCAGGTGCCCTAACCTAACTGGGACTCTCTGCCCAGCGTGGGCATGTCCTGACATCGGCAGTTGTAGAGACTGTCCTATCAAAGTGACCGGTTGACTGAGTGCCCTGTGAGTGACCAACGTCCTTCTCAGCTCACTGACAGACTTGGAAGCTGAGCCCTTTGCAGACACCCCCAAAAGACAAACCAACAAAAACCGAAAAGCAGTCTATTTCTAGATGTCCGCCCAGCTGCTGTATTGATTTGCTGTGCCATATCTGACAGATTAGTTTTTATATCTTAGCAACTTACCTTGTTTTCATTGAGATATACTATAAAATGTTCTGTTTCCTTTTGCTGGGTAAATAAACAGTGGTATTTGGTAAAAAAAAAAAAAAAGTCTTTTATGGTCAAGACTTTAGACAATGTACTGAGAAGGAGCCATTGTATTATTAGTATTGTTTTAACCACATTGCCTGGGACCTCAGTAGAGAGCCTTTAGGTGGGAAAGGTGTTGTGTTTGTTTCTACTATTTCCTTATACTGGGAAGGTAGAATCGCTGAGTAACTTGACATGATCAAATTCAGGTAATAAAAAAATTAAAATAAACCCTGGATATCTCTTGTCTCTTCCTGGGCCGCAGAGCAGGTGCCACCCCCCGCCCCCCGCAGTGTTTGCTCTTGGTAACAGGTAGGGATTTCTGGTCACCCTCCCCGTGCTCTTGGTACTCTGTGTCTGCCATCTTGTGCGTTGTTCCCTTTGTGTCCAAAGGGTCAGGTCTAATTAGCGTATGAGAGAAAGAAGAGTAAGCAGCATCTTCACTCAGCTCTCCCTCGAGAATCTCAGACCCAATACAGCCTGTGTGGCTCACGATTGCCTCCCCAAATTGTGCTCTTCCCCTGTTCTCCCAGCTCCAAATAATAACAGCTCCATTTGTGGTCAGCTCCACTGTTCATGTGAACAACCTTGACCCCGCCCTCTCTCCCACCTCTCACATCTAGTAAGTCACCCTATCCAATCAGTGCTGCTTCTGCTCTCAAAGCCGGTCCACTGCTCCACCCCCAACCAGAGCCCCCGTCGTCCCTTCCCAGGACCCAGCCAGTGGTCTCCTCGCTGCTCCACTGCCAGGCACTTGGTCCTCTCCAGCCTGCAGTCACAGGGGCTTGCAAAAGGCAAATGTGATCAGCGCTTAAATTCTGCCCTTGAGATAACACGCAAAACCCCACGACACCGCATGTCTCGCACACCCGCCTCTCCCCACACGGCCCTCATGCGCCTCTTGCTGTCCTTGCTGTGGGGTAGTCCTGTGTCCTGCCCTGTTCCCTCCCTCCACCTGTGCACTGCGCATTCTGTTGCTTCTTCCTGGAGCCCGTTCAGTGTCTGTCCTTCTCATTACCCTGAATTAGGGGGCAGATGGGTCTGCCTGTTCATCCCTGCGCCATGGCTCCCCGAACAGTGCCTGGGACGTGGGCGTTAATAACTCCTGAATGAACAAGTGACTACAAATAAAACTAAAGACAGCAATAAGAACTTTTAAAGTTAGTATTTCTCTGCAAGGCATGTCTTACTATCTAAGAGAAATGTGTTTTGAAAAAGCAAGCATTTTCTAAAAGTGTATATATCAAGCACAGGTTTGTTGTTGTTTTTCCATTACAAGAAAAAGAAAAAAAGGAAATAAAAAGGTAAAACAATTCAGCCAGGCATCTCCTGACCACACTTTCTGGCTAACTACCTTTTGTGCTGCTCGCATGAGGAGAGATGGCTCTGGAAAAGGAAACCGAGATGAACCCAGGGAGCCAGTCAGACCACGGCCAGGGGCCCTCATGAGTTTCCTGCGTCCCGTGGGAAGCCCGAACATTGCTGGGGAAGGTCTTCTGACTTCAGAGGGTCCCCGTGAAGTACTAGGAGAATCCCTCCTGGACACGAGGCCAAGCCAGACGGTGATCCAGTTCATGAACAGAAGTGACCGTCGCCGTGAGGGCGAACACAGCACAGCTCGGACACGGCGCCAGGAACAAAGGGACCAAGGGGAGGAAAGCCGAGTCCTGCCGTCCGGACGGCTGGCGGTATTGCTCACACTAAAAGAGGACTTTGGGGGCGCCTGGGTGGCACAGCGGTTATGCGTCTGCCTTCGGCTCAGGGCGTGATCCCCGCGTTCTGGGATCGAGCCCCACATCAGGCTCCTGCTCCGCTTTGAGCCTGCTTCTCCCTCTCCCACTCCCCCTGCTTGTGTTCCCTCTCTCGCTGGCTGTCTCTCTCTCTGTCGAATAAATCAATAAAATCTTTAAAAAAAAAATAAAATAAAAGAGGACTTTGTGTCATTGTACGCTCACCGCATGCCAGGAGTGTGCCGAGTGTTCCAGTGAGCGGAGCGTCCCGTCTTGTGGAGCAGTCCTGGGAGCTGGGTGCCAGTGTCACCTGCTGCTACACTGGTGGGCTGCGGTGGTCTCCTCGAACGTTCTTTCAGGGCCTCAGTATGTTAATAAAAAGGCAAAATAAGGCACCCTATTCCGGGTGCTCTGAAGGCGGTATAAGTCAGGAAATGCCTAGATCTACCTGTATGGAGAGTGTATAATCACTAAATAATTCAAATGTCAAGAAGTTTAATTTTGAGGTGTCTTCTTTGAACCCTCCTGCTCCTAAAACTGGGTTAGGTATCCTTTTTCTGAGCTTCCGTGGCAGCCTTTCTATCTTTGCAATTGCCTTAAATCTTTTCTGGAACGGTGTGATTGGGAGGGCGGGGGGTGGTGTGCCTGTGCGTGTGTGTGCCTGTGCACATACACGCACACGTGAGCAAGAGAGAGAGAGTGGGAGCCAGAGGGAAATGACATTTTTTTTAAAAAAGTGTCACTTTTAGGGGCACCTGGGTGGCTCTGTCAGTTAAACATCTGCCTTCGGCTCAGGTCATGATCTCAGGATACTGGGTCAAGCCCCAAGTTGGGCTCCCTGCTCTGCGGGGAGTCTGCTTCTCCCTCTGCCCCCGCCCCGCAATTCGTGCTCTCTCTCTCTCACAAATGAATAAAAAGTCTTTAAGAAAAATAAAAATTTTAAAAATATGTCATTTTTAAATGCTCTGTCATTGTGCTTCCTACATGGCATTGTCTGTCTTTGGTACAATAATACGATGCCTTATTCTTCTTTGTAATTCAGGCTCTTGGCACAGTGCCTGGCACATGGCACTCGTTAGCTACTCAGATGTTTATGAATGCACACAATCAGTAACTAGCAGAGCCAGGATTCAAACCTGAGGCTCCAGGGCTGTGTGACTCTGACACTTACGGTCTTTCTTTTTTTTCTTTTTTTTATTTTAATGTTTTTTTATTATATTATGTTAGTCACCATACAGTACATCCCCGGTTTCCGATGTAAAGTTCAATGATTGCGTATAACACCCAGTGCACCATGCAATACGTGCCCTCCTTACTACCCATCACCAGTCTATCCCATTCCCCCACCCCCCTCCCCTCTGAGGCCCTCAGTTTGTTTCTCAGAGTCCATAGTCTCTCATGCTTACAGTCTTTCTAACCAACAGTCCCTGCCCACTTCGGGAAGTGCAGTCGAAGGAAGGGGATTAAACGAGTCGATTCCATCAGATGGAGACCACGATTTTGCCAGGAGAGTAAGCAACAACATGCCTTCACCCTTGGGAGAAATTCTCATCTAAGGACTGGGGAAGGTGGAATGTACATATTGAAAGTTGGCAGCAAGTTAATGAGCATTGCGTAAGTTTGGTACATCGATAAAGAGGTCAAAGTTTTGTGTACTTTGAAATTAAAACTTCATTATAAGCTGTCCTTTTGAAAGGGCCTCAGCATCGTTGGTTTAAAAACCCACACCCAGCAAACAAACTGTAGGTGGAAGTACGAATTGCTGCAGCAGCCTCTTTGGAGAAGAATTTGGCAAAAATTCACAAATTTAAATTGCACATATCCTTTGACCCAGCAACTTTAGGTCTAGAAATGTGTTCTACAGGGATATGTGCACATATGCACAAGGAAATAGGTGCCATTATATTTACAGTTGCACTGTTCATAGTACAAAAGATTAGTAACAACCCGAAAGTCCGATACATACATTAAATATGTTATTGTATATTCACCCATGCAATGAAGTACTATGCAGGCATAAAAAATGAGGCTTTTCTCTATTTACTTACATGAAACTCTCGCCAAGATACATATTTTAATTAGAGAAAAAATGTCATTCATGTAAAAAAAGACTATGTATACATGTGTGTATGCATAACCTATTTCTAGAATTCGCAGAAAACCAGTGGCAGTGGCTGCCTCTGGCCGGGGACGCTGTGGGAAAAATGAGAAGCACTTTCCACTCTCTGATCATTTATATCTTCTGAATCTTTTACTAAGAGTCTATATTGCCTATTCAAAATTAATAAATAAAAATCCAGGGCACCTGGGTGGCTCAGTTGGTTAAGCATCCGACTCTTGATTTCAGCTCAGGTCACAATCTCAGAGTCCTGAATCTAGCCCCGCGTTGGGCTTCCCGCTCAGCAGGGAGTCTGCTTGAGGATTCTCTCTCTCTCTCCCTCTGCCCTTCCCCCCAGCTCGTGCTCGAATGCGCACGCACGCTCTCTCAAATAAATAAGGAAATCTTAAAAAATCTAAACCTACTGGAGACTTGGATTTTTTTATTAGCAACTTTACCTTTTGATATAATTTCCCATTTATAGAAGAATGCAAGAACTACCAGAACCTTCCTAGGAGCATGCCTCACATTTTGTTGTTATGTCTCTTTAATTTCTTATAATGGGGAATATTATTCAGCCTTTCTGTTTTCTTGACTGTCAAATTTTCTGGTTATTATGTAGAATGTCCTTCAGCTTAGGCTTATCTTATATTTCCTCCTGATTGATTCAGGTCGTATGTGTTTGGCAGATACCACAGAGTGGTTGAGGTGTCCTCCCTGCTTCATATCGGGAGGCACTGTATTTGTGTTCTAAGCCCTACAGGAGATAAGGTGTTTCTTCAGGGTGAACGTAGAAACTTTTAGGTCCTTTGGCAGCACTTGAAGTGGGAATTTGAATCCCTGAGCCATTCTTTTCATTTATCCTTTTGTCCAGTGACATTAGGAGTTACCAGCCAACCTCATGTATTGGTTTTCCAGATATCTTCACAAATATATACACAATCGCCCAGCTCCTTACTTCTCATAAGAGTATCCAATGGAGGGGCGCCTGGGTGGCTCCGTCGGTTAGGCGTCTGCTTTTGGCTCAGGTCATGATCTCAGGGTCCTGGGATCGAGTCCCGCATCAGGCTCCACGCTCAGCATGGAGTCTGCTTGAGATTCTCTCTCCCTCTCCCCCTCCCGCTCATGCCCACTCGCTCTCTCTTTCTCTTAAATAAATACATCTTCTATTTTTTTAAAAAAATCTGATCAGAGAGCCATTTCCAGAAACTCCAGAACTAACTGAGAAACCTCATTCTTAAAATTCTGTCCCTCTACAAACACTCTTGGTACAAAATCTGCATTAGTCCGGCTGCCCAAAGATAAAGAACCAGTGGGATACATGTGTGTTTATACAGACACACATACAGAGATTTTTGGCCCACACAGTTACAGAGGCTGAGAAGTCCAAATTCTGCAGTCGGCCTGCTGGAGTCCCAGGAGAGCCAGTGGGGCAAGTTCTAGTCTGAGCCCGGGTATAAGGACAGGAGAAGACCTGTGTCTAAGCTCAGAGACAGTCAGACTGAGAGACAAAGCATTGTTTCGTACTCGCCCTCTTATTCTGATCAGGCCTTCTGGATTGCATGAGGCCCCCCACACTGGGGAGGGCACTCTGCTGTGCTCAGTGCACTGATTCTAATGTTACTCTCATCCAATCCAGAAACACCCACACAGACACCCCAGGATACTGTTTGACCGAATGTCTGGGCACCTCACAGCCCCGTCAAGTTGACACATAAAATTAACCATCACAGGCACACGTGTCAGTTTGTGTCAGTACTGGTGACATTAACTTTAAGCACCTGGTTCAGGTGGTCACAGCATTTCTCTCCTGTAAAATTTGTTGTCTTTCCCTTTGTAATAACTGGGTAATTTGCAGGGAGATACTTTGCGGCTATGTAAATATCCTGTTCCTCATCACACTTTCAGTTGCTGGTTTTCACGGGCACCGATCATTTTCTAACTCACATCATTCCTTCCATATTTCCTAATTGTCATTCCGCTCTAAGGAAGAGCTTTTCCTTCTCCTATTCACTTCTATTTTATATCCGTATGGACTCATAGACTCTTATTTTATTTGGGGGATTATAATGTCACTGACATTACTTATTTCACTGCCCACGTGGTTCCAGATTTGGCCAGTGGCAGCCCATGCACTTTGGTTCCTCTTTCTTCTGACATGTCCCTGTCATTCTCTGAGTACTTCCCTACTTTCTGGCTCAACAAGATATTCCAGACTCATCTTGTACTTCCCCTGCCCCAGCTCCAGAATCTGCTTTTCTCCACGGGACCCTGGATCTTTTTAGTTAAGAATACAAGCCAACGTCTGGGTGTCATTGCTTCTAAGCTCCCTCAGAAGCAGAGCTAGGAAATGTGCGTGTACACGCATCTCTCTCTCCCTTTCCCCTCCCTACGCCCCACCACATACACGAGTTCAAACTGATACCTCCAGTTCCAAGTCAACCCCCTCAATACTTTGTAACTTCCTTCCCTAACAGTGAAAAACGTGTCTCAGACAGTGAGTCACTGTAGATTCTATTTTAATTATCTTTTCCTGGAATATAAATTACTATTTGTATCTAGATTACGTGAAGCTGCCCATGTGAAAGGAAAGGGTCTTTTCTGATAGAACATAGGGATATGGCCCAGTAAAAACTAGGTGATGTCGTGCTGTACTTAGTCTCCCACCTCCCATGTTTGACTCATAAGGAAATAAGAAAAGTGAAACTAAGTACATAATTTTTTTTAAAAAATGGTATTGATGGTAGGTGATTTAAAGTCTTGCACACTTGATGGCCTGAATTTTCTCTATAACTAGGATGCACACCGTTTGCTGAGAGAACGGAGGTGGGCTAAGGGGACTCATGCCTTCATCCCTTCAGTTTTTGATTCACCAAATAATTAACCAGCCCCTATAAGTTCCAGGCACTGTATTGCATGCTGAAGATAAAGCAATGAACAGGGTAAATATGGTCTGTACTCCTGTGGAGACAGACGATAAACAAGGAACTTGGCGTAACTACCATGGAGGAAACAAGCGTGGGCAGTTGAGGTGGGAAAAGATCTTGTTTTATTCTTGGCCAGAGCACAGCCATCAGGAGTAGCTGGCGTGAGATAAGCCAACGTCTGGATGTCAGATTGGCTTAACACTGAGGCTTCCCCTGAAAAATTTAAGGATAAGAATAAGCATTTAGATTTATATTTTATGGAGAATGGATTGAAAGGGAGTCACGCCAACGAAGATGATACCTGTGATGGGGAAGACGCCTGTGACTTTGTTTCTTACAGACTCTGTTCACTATCAGCGTTCTCGACCTGCAGAAAATTGTCATATTGTTGGTCTGATTTGCATGTCTTTAAATGTAGGTAAAATCGGGCCATTTTCATAGAATTTTTTTGGTATAACTAGTTGTATTCATTTCCTAGAGTTGCTATAACAAAATACTACAAACTGGGTGGCTTAAAAGATGAGACACTCTTTTATTTTTATTTTTTTAAGATTTTATTTATTTGATAGAGAGAGAGCACAAGCAGGGGGAACAGCAGAGGGAGAGGGAGAAGCAGACTCCGTGCTGAGCAGGGAGCCCGATGCAGGACTCAATCCCAGGACCCTGGGATCGGGACCTGAGCCGAAGGCAGATGCTCAGCCGACTGAGCCCCCCAGGCGCCCCAAAGATGAGCCACTTCCTAGCTCACAGTTCTGAACGCTAAAAGTCCCCAGACAGGGTGTCAGCAGAGCCATGCTCTGTCTGAAACCAGTAGGGGAGACAGCCTTCCTTGCCTCTTCCCAGCTTCTGGGGGTGACCATGGCTTGCACCTGTCTGCCTGTGTCATCACATGGTGTCCTCCCTGTCTGTCACCATCTTCACGTGGCGAGTTCCTCTTCTCCTAATCCAGGCATGTTGGGTTAGGGTCCACTCTCATGACCTCATCTTGATTACCTCTGCAAAAGCCCCGTTTCTAAATAAGGTCACATTCACGGGTACCAGGGATTAGGACCTCAACATATCTTTTTGGGGGGAGGCCACAGTGTAAGCCATGGTGCTAATGACCCATGGTCTTTGTTTTCCCAGGTGCCTGGTCTGTTTTCTAGCACTGTCTGTCGACGTACATTGTTGGCATCTTGTTTGCTGTTTCGAAAGGTCATCATTCTCATACCAGAGTCTTCAGGAACGCCCGGCGTGTGATCTCCGTTACCGCCCACTTCTGTACTTTTCTTCTTTGTACCTCCGCTTTGTTTTCCACTTCATCTTGCTCACTTTTCCCCACCGTTTCTTCTCGCCCCTCTGTTCAGCAGTGTCCACTCCCATCCTCACGTCTGTTAGTGTCGCCTTCGTTTCTGTGCGGTTTTCCTCCTCTCCCGCTGTTCCCTTGGGCTCATCTGGTTTCTTTCCTCCTTTTCCAAAAAATGGTTTGAAACATGGTTTCTGTATTTTTAAATGATGTTTTCTTTGATCTCTTGGTTTAGAGGGCTATATTTTCTTTACATTCTTTGCTTTCGTGCAGAAATATTTTCCCATCGTTTTTCTCCTTTACGACATACTTATTTTTTGTGGATATTCTTGATCTCCCCTTTGTCAGTTTCTTTGCCTGCTTTTTTTTGTAATATCTTATCATGGGCCCCATCCTGGGTCACTCTTGATTATTGCCATCTTTGAGTAATTGTGGTTCATTCTGGGTTTGTTAGTAATTGAAAGTGAGTGTGCGGGATGACCAGTAGATAACCGAGCTTGGGATCTGTTATTTCTAAACCCTTTCTCACCATCCGTGTGTCTGAAAGGGCAAGAAGTTTGCCTGACTAGCCAGTAAGCCCCATAAGCATGCCGTGAGACTTCTAGGACGTAAGTTGGCATCACCTTTTTTCATTTACCAAGATCAGCTGCTGCAGAGCAACTGTACCTGCTTTTTCTCTTTTGCCTCATCACACTGACAGCCTGCTTTCTGCAAAAATGTAATTTCGCTCATCTCTTCCTTCAGTCCCGTCTCGCCACTATTTAGAAGTGCGGAACGGGACTCACTGTGTTCCACAGCCGCCAGCCCCCTGAGACTCTATCAAGAGACTGTTGGTTTGCTCACTGGAGACCTGCAGCCTCCTTCTAGAGAATTCTGCTCCAGGGCCTGGCATCTGCCAAGGTGCTTCTTCTCTCTCAGTGACCTCCCTCAACGATGTCGACTTTTCGTGGCGCTTCGCACCCATCCTTCACAGATCGCATTTCAGAGTTGGGGCTGGGTTTTTGTGTCCTAGTAGGTAAAGGTTTCTGGCTCTGTTTTGTTTTGTTGTTCTTGATGATTTTCAGAGGGTGCAACAGGGCCAAGGTAACCATACTCTGTCCTCCTTAAATGGGAGTCCCTTAGGGGTATTTGAAGGTGATCCAGGACCCAGCCCTAGAGAACTTGAGTGTTTAGAGATCATAAGAAAAGGAGGGGCCAGCAAAGGAGAGGAGGAGGAAAATTCAGAGAAGGCGGCCCCACGGAAGTCACGAGAAGAGTGTGTTGAGGAAGCAGGAGTCCATGTCAGAGGCTGCTGAGACGCCGAGTAAAGTGAAGACAGAAAATCAGCCGGGGGACTCAGCTGTCTCATTGGGAGCTAGCTGTGAGCAGCAGGCTGGAGTTGTTTAAGGAGACAGTAGAAGGCAGAGAGATGGCACGTGCAGGTGAACACGTTTCCTGGGCAACACGAATGTTCCCAGCAACTCAGGATTTCATGTACCTGGAAGAGGGAAGGAAAACAGGCCAAATCAACGTGATTAAGCAGCTTCTACCTGAAAGCATGATTCCCATGAAATAGGTAATATTTACTCATGAATGAAGGTTCTGTTGACTGCTTAGACTATTCACAGAGACTTTCCCTCCTGATTATAACTGATTTCATGTTGTTTAAGTAGTCGATCAAGGACAACACTGAATTCTGTTAATGGGTGAACTAACCCTAGACGCCCCGAGGGTACGTCTGAAATCTCATCATCTGAAGTCTCCTCTGCCCAGCTCAAAGTTAAATGTATTTTGCCCTTCGTGTTCAGTAAGTGTTCAGATTCTGTCCACTTTCCCTTTGCAGTAACTCAGATTTCTCTTTCTCTCATTTCTGCTGCCATTCTCCTCATTGAGGGCCCCTCTCATTGACCTCTTTAACTAGAAGAGGCTCCCCTGATTCCTTGTCTCCAGTCACATCGAATTTAAACCTCCCCAGCCTGGCTTTCAAAGCCTTTCCCAGCGGTCGAATCCAGCTCCCTCTTACTTTTCCAGCTGGTGCCTGACATTCCCTGACGCGCGCTTTCTGCTCTAGGAAGGCCAGCCTCCCTCCTGTTCTTCCAGTCTTGCCACGTGGTTCTGCCATCACACCTAAGCTGCTGTCGAGTTCACGGTAGTCCGCAGTTAGCCCTTCCTCATCAGTAGTAGCAGCTTCTGTGTACGCCCCCCGCCCCCCAGAGGTAAGTTCTCTGTACGGTTGTGCCCATGACTGATGCAAGGGAGCCCCCCAGACAGCTCGACTTCCTGTTGTAGCTTATCTTTTGTATAAGTGATGTGCAAATTAATGGAACTATGTTTTTTAAAAAATGTTCCAGAACTCCTGTACAAAAGACTGTTGTCCTCCAAAGGCATTTACCTTCACATCTTCTCCATTTTTCTACTCATTAATTCAAACACGTGTTAGGGGCACCTGGCTGGCTCAGAAGAGCATGTGACTCTTGATCTTGGGGCTTTGAATTCGAGCTCCACGTTGGGTGTAGAGATTACTAAAACAAACTTAAAAACACACACACACACACACACACTTTTAGAACCTTTTTGTTTCATTCAGAAGCCAGTGAAAATACCTGGCCCATTCAATAAATATCTTTAAACTTCTTAAAGAAATGGAGGTTTGGTTTTGTTTACAGAGAGACAGAGAGTGTGTGTGTGAGCCGTGGGTAGAGGAGGAGCGGAGGCAGAGGGAGAATCTTCAGCAGGCTCCTCGCCCGGTGCAAGCCAGTGCAGGGCTCTATCTCACAGCCCTGAGATCATGAGCTGAGCTGAAATCAAGAGCCAGACGCTCAACCAGCTGAGCCACCCAGGCGCCCCAAGAAATTGAGTTTTAAAAATCAATGTTAAGCTATTTTACATATTTTGGAAGCTCTGAAGAAAAAACAAATCTGAGCAGAGCAAAGACCAAAATGTCAGTGTTGGAGATGGGGTCTCAAGAGTGGCTTCTTGGAGGAGTTGATGCTTAGGCTTTTGAAAAGAGTGAGAATTTGCCGAGCGGATGGAGGAAGAAGAGACTGGGTGGGGAGAGGGTATTGTAGGTAGAATGAACCCCATGGCCACGCCGTGAACTGTGACAAACCTTGGGTACTCTAAGTAGCTCATTGATGTAACAGGAGGAGTGACTGAGACAGAGAGATGGAGAGAGGTATAGGGAGGGTGATAGGACTGTGTCATGGGTACTTAGGAGAGTCAAGTGAAGGGAGATAGGGAGGCCAGAACACAGAACGCTTCATGTGCTTTGCTCCGGACTTCACATACTCCTTAGGTTCCTTACTGAAAGGGGTGTGTTGTGATCGTCTCTGCCAGCCCAGTACATGCCTTTACTATCTCACCTGTCTTATTATTATTATTATTTATTTGCAGTACTTCCCTGCTCTTTATTCATTTTTTAATCCCCAGAGTTAGGCCCCATGTCTGGCACATAGTAAATATTGAATAAATGTTTGAAGAATGCATTATAAAAGTTTGTCATAAAAATTTTGCACACAGAAGGCATAAAAATGCCTTCCTCGGTCTTTTGTAAGAGATGGCATCACCCTATTTGTCGTGGAGGATAATTACGGTAGCTCCTTAGGGAGGCATACCAAGCAGGTGACCACATTACCTTAGTGCTAACTTCTTTTTTGTTTTTTTTGAATGTTTTTTTATTATATTATGTTAGTCACCATACAGTACATCCCTGGTTTCCGATGTAAAGTTCGATGATTCATCAGTTGCGTATAACACCCAGTGCACCATGCAATACGTGCCCTCCTTACTATCCATCATCAGTCTATCCCATTCCCCCACCCCCCTCCCCTCTGAAGCCCTCAGTTTGTTTCTCAGAGTCCATAGTCTCTCATGCTTCATTCCCCCTTCTGATTACCCCCCTTTCTTTATCCCTTTCTTCCCCTACCGATCTTCCTAGTTCTTATGTTCCATAAATGAGAGAAATCATATGATAATTGTCTTTCTCTGCTTGACTTATTTCACTTAGCGGTATCTCCTCCAGTGCCGTCCATGTTGCAGCAAATGTTGAGAAGTCGTTCTTTCTGATAGCTGAGTAATATTCCATTGTATATATGGACCACAACTTCTCAATCCAGTCATCTGTTGAAGGGCATCTCGCTTCCTTCCACGATTTAGCTATTGTGGACAATGCTGCTATGAACATTGGGGTACATATGGCCCTTCTCTTCACTACATCTGTATCTTTGGGGTAAATACCCAGTAGTGCAATGGCTGGGTCATAGGGTAGCTCAATTTTTAACTTTTTAAGGGACCTCCACACTGTTTTCCGGAGTGGCTGTACCAACTTGCATTCCCGCCAACAATGTAGGAGCTAGTGCTAACTTCTTAACCCAAGGCTTTCCAAAGCAAACTGAATAGCGGGTTGGTGTTAAAGTGTACACTGGCGCCATCTAGCGGTAATTTTAAGCCTTAACCAAATTGAAAGCTTCGTCTGTGGTAACCACAGTTTCAAGCAAGTTTCTAACATTTTATAAATTACCGAAGTATTGTATTTAATACTATATTTTGTTGACCCTTTGCCACTATCTTCACATTAATAGTTATGCATTCGATGGTTTTATACACGTATTTTAATTGTGTTTTACAAACAAGATGTCTAGAAGTTTTGATAAGCAAAATATTCTATTTGAAATAAAATGGAATTTCATAATTAGGCAGACCTGGAGTCTTAGACCAGCATTCTGATCTCAGATGCTATTTGCTGTGTCTTAGTTCATAGAGTTCCAGACTTGTGAGGTCATCTTTTTTTCCTAACCACTTTCTCCTTTATTTATTTATTTATTTGTTTATTTATTTTCCTGTTTGGACAGTGTTTCTTAAACTAAAGAATCATGTCTTTTTAATTCTTGTCCTTGAAGACAGCTGTTGAATGTGTCCTGCAAATTTGCAGGTTAAGCCAGAAAGGCTTGGGTAGTGAACCTTAGCTTTTTATTATTTTTGTGGGTGTTTGAACATGAGTTATGTGGACATTTTGCTTGTGGCTTGTCGTTCATTGATTAACAGCTGAGGCAGGGAATCCGATTATGATCACTGAATTAATTCCTCATATATAGGGATTGCTATGATTTTAGTAGCAATGTTAATATAAAATAAAAGCATTTATTAAAAATATTTTTCATGCAGAGCATAATTGGAAGCATAAGATTAATTGCCCCCCCTTTTAAGTACTTAATGCCAGAGGGAGAGAGGGGTATAATTATCTCCATTTTACAGTTGAATCTGAAATGCATGGAGGTGAAGTAACTTTCACAAGGTCTCACAGCTATTATATTTGCAATGTGAGTGTTCAGACCCAGATGGAGAGGACCCCAGAGTCCAGGCTCTTAATCACCATGTAAACTCTGTGTCCAACAATGAGGGACGACTCATAGGAAAACTACAGTAGAAAAATGCACAGGACAACCTTAAAGTGGTTATTAATAGCTTTTATTTAAATATACAGTACTTAATAAAAATCTTGGCTTTCATTTATTGTTGACATTATCAGCATCTGTTTATTTCCACTCCTAATTATAGCCAACAGCCTTCAGTCCACCGTGAAGGAAGTTGAAGGTTCTTTCCTTGTGCTTGCAAAGAATTAGTTGTTTCCTTGCTACACTGGTCCTAAGCAAGAGTGCTTCGGGGCACAGCCGCTGTCTGTGGATGAGCATTTTGCCCATCTCAGCACTCCCTTCATTCTCGGATACGAAATCTATGTCCACCTGTGCCTCTCAGCAGGGGGAGTGTGTCGGCAGCACCTCGTGTAGAAACCTCCATTTGGGTGTTGGTCTGGTTCATGGATGTTTATATGTGCGAGTTAATGTAGAAATAGTGAATAGAGATGGGTTTTCTAAGTTTTATATTTAAACTTTTTCTTTGTAAATATGAACACATAATTTTGTGCAGTTGCAGTCATATCATATATGCCGTTGTTTTTTTTTTCTTTTTTACTCTTTTTCTTTGTTCCTGTGGCTTCCCTCCATCCACCCACATGGCCTTCCTCTTCATCACCCTGTTGTATGTATAAAAGGGTACATAAAACATAACAAGTAGTCTTCCTTTTTCCCATGCTTGTGTAATCATGTATCAAATACATCTATGTACAGTTAGACATACAAATCATCTATGGGGCAGCGTTCGAGCGTTTTATGGTAAAAAGGTGCGATCGTATTATAAATACATTTAAAAATACACGTACGTGTCAACCAGCTATCCCCCAGAAATAAAAGCACTGATTTGTAAGATTATGTGTCAGGACTATTTTTTACAGTATTATTCATAATAGCAGGAAGGAAGAGGGATGATTGAATAAAAAATGATAATGTACACCGTGAAATTTTAGGCAATCATTTAAAATAATGAATTTGATGTGTGCTGGAAGCATCTCCTCTACCATTCTCTGTTACAAATTTTAGTTCTTACTCCTTTACTGACATTTTAGTGTGGTTTCAAGAGGGAGAAAAAAAGAAATGTATTTGGACAGTTGTCTTTGTAATTGCAAATCTGGCTAAGTAGATTCCAAGACCAGCTTTAACTTCTATTTCTTGTCTTACTAGAGCTCTTAGTGTAGAGCCCCTTCTGATCCTTTAGTATTTGGAAATAGGGAATATCAGCCCTCCTTAAAATTACATTCTTTCTTCTTTCTTGGCTTTTAACTCCTACTGGTCTTTCTACCAGCAGCATCTGAAGGGGCACAGCCTTAAGCATGGTCTCTAAAATTAAATTCAGAATTAATGAAATGTCAGTTCAGAAACTATTCCTGGGACACTTGGATCTTCTCTAGGAAAGACAGCGTTTCTATATAACCACAGCTACTCTTCTGTTTCTTTTGCTTCTGTGCAGATTTGAAAAAGGACGCATCTATACATTCATTGGAGAAGTTGTTGTTTCTGTGAATCCTTACAAGTCGTTGAACATCTATGGGAGAGACACCATCGAGCAGTATAAAGGACGTGAGCTGTACGAGAGACCTCCTCATCTTTTTGCAATTGCTGATGCTGCTTACAAAGCTATGAAGAGGCGCTCAAAAGACACTTGTATTGTGATATCAGGTATTCCGAGGGGATCCCCTGTACTTTCAACGTCAGAATGCATTTGACTTACTAGGTACTCAAGGATCCAAACTGTTGAATAGATCTTTTTTCTTTCCTTGAAGTTAGAAATGTAAGCAATTTTATAGGAGGAAAAAAATTTGCAGTGAACACCAAATCATTTCTGACCGATGTCTAGTCTCGGTTCGTTTACAAATCCATGTTATGTGTGGATGGACTTCTGGTCGTGAAAGATTCTTCCATCTCCACGACATAAAAGTACTGGATAAAATGTAACAAAGATTATTTTAAATAACAGCAGAATGAAAAGAAGAAAATGAGATCCTGAGGTACAACTCAAAGTCAGACTGGCGAGCAGGAGTTGGTGTCACGGGACATACAGGCACGGGGACCGGAAATGGGCTGTCCGAGCTGGAGGCAGGAGCTTCAGAGCCCGCAGAGCAGGGAGGCAGGTGATAGACCCCGTGTGCCCAAGCGCTGGGGCTGAGCTCTTCCAGCAATCTCGTGTAATGTGACCTGGGGATAGGGAAAATACCTGCCCGCTGACCCAGGATGGCCTCTCCCAAACTGTGGGAATTTATTTGGGTGCTGTTAATACCTCACATCTGCATTAGGGGCTTTATACTTTTGAAACTGCTTTTATGACCTTTATTTAGTTTTGGTTATCAAAACAATTCTGAGTGCTAAGACAGTTGTGTTTGTACTTTATAGATGAGAATATTAAGGGTCAGAGGAGTTAAGTAACTTAGTGTTGGAGAATTATATCCTAGGACGACATTATCTTCAATTATGAAGGCAATATGGCGTGACTATAAAAGGAGGGAGGGAGCAACCAATCCTTTATGCATATAAAGTAAAAGCAAAAAGTCCCTCCCCTTTGAATGCCTTGTTACCCCCAAAACTCCAACAGTAACAGCTGTGATTCAGCTGTGTTTATCCTTTTTATACATTTTTCTGTGTATAATACATATAGTCATACACACATGTTACATTATATTACAAATGTGTGATATATTACAGAACTATGTTATAACTTGTTTTTCTGGTTAGCAGTATGTAGTGGACATCTTTTCATCAGCGTACCTAGAGCAGCGGGGGCCTCTGACAGCTGTGTGGTATTCCATTGAATAGCTGGATCCTTTGTCTGCCCGGTCCTCTACTGGCAGGTGTATTATTATTAGACTTCAGCTGTGGACACACAGTGTAATCTGCAGAAATACTCCTTAAGTCTTTGGAGATTAAAATTATTATTATTTGATCACATTAGTATTTTTAGTATTTCTGTAGTATAAATTTCTACAAGTGGAATTTGGGGGTCAGAGGCATACACATTTAAAAATTGGGGTATCTCGTTCTAAACGGATCCCTTCTGCCCACCTTATACCAGTGGTCCTTCTTTTTCTGTGACACCACATCTGGAACTTGCTGTTTCGTTTTGTTTCCACTAAAATTACTCTGACTTTAATTTTTGGAAGGATATCTCATCCTCGTTAAGAGTGAAAGAAATTCTGCTGTAGAGCGTAAGGTTGTATGCATTTAGCCGTGGCCCGTGTTTGAGTCACTACCTTGTTTCTTTTCTCCTATGCTTAAAAGTCACTGCCAAGCACCAAGACTTCAGTCTGAGGAATTCGTTTAGCCCATTTAATTCCTTGGTATTTTTTACTCAGTACATCTTAACTTGGAATCTATTATTTTACTTCTATAATAGTTTTATTTTTTTTTTTTTCTCCGCATTTTCAGAGCTGTTAGAACCTAGACCATATCAGGACAGGAGGAAAAAACTCAAAAAAAAAAAAAAAGCAAACAATGAAACATAAAGAATTTTAAGTAAATAACATCAACATTTGCAGCCATCCTATTAAAAATTAGCTTACTGTTGGTTCCAGTGACGGTGGTAACGAAGCCTTGCCCTCCTCTGCCCGCAGGGGAGAGTGGAGCCGGTAAAACCGAAGCCAGTAAGTACATCATGCAGTACATCGCGGCCATCACCAACCCCAGCCAGAGAGCGGAGGTGGAAAGGTAAGGGCGGTATGAAAAGGGGGAGACGTTCTCATCGGGCCTTCATTTCCTGTGCAGACTTGACGGGGCCGAAACCCGGATAGTAGGCAGCGTTTATTGATGATTATATACGGTCCCTGTCCTTGTACCTGTATCAGTGTATCTGTGTTTGTTTCCTAGAGAAATACTACTTTGGTAAGCTTTACCTAAATAAGCAAAGGCAACAAAGTAACGCTGCAACAGATGCGTCTTCCCACTCCACCTTGTAACTGCTGCCTTCAGTGTTGCGCGTGCTCGGCTCATGGTACAGTGGACGCGTAGATGTCATTGTGCACGGTGCCCTTTGTCTGCCGCGCCTGTGTCTTTTTACACTGTCTCCTGAGGAGCCCTAGGTTCCCCGGAGGGAAAGGGGGCTCTGGGAGGCACATCCATGCCTTCCCTGCATTGCATTGTCACAGCCAGAACCCCCGATGTTAGAAGCCCTAAGAATGATTCATTTTTCTTTTTAAGTCTCACGCCACACCGCTGTCAGCGTAAGAGAAGCATGAGCGCTGCTGGGCTCTGTCCGCAGGACCCAGCTTTTAGCACAGAGCGCCATGTGGTATTTTCTTCATCAGTTTGTAAGGAATCAATGGATGGGGTGGGGTTTTTGTTGTTCTGTTTTTCTTTAAGAAAGAGATGCGGCGGTAAAGTAACATGACTTCACTTTCTTATATGGTTTTTGAGAGGAAAAAACGGTTTCCAGAGTTGCTAGTGTGAAGCTCAGTATTTGTTTTCCGAAGAGTGACCCCCCACGTGCCCATCTCAACCTTCAGTTTATGACCAGCAAGGAAAGGATGCGGGGTTGGTACGAAAGAAGGCGGTGTAGACTAGACTTACCCTACTGGGGCTTTCCTCGTTTCTGCACAACTGGGCTGGAGGTCAGAGAGGCATTTTTCTTGACTGTGACACATCCCCACTTCTGATTCTGACTTTGCAGTCTCCTATGACAAGGACAAGAATATGAGTCAGTTATCTGAATTTCCGTGGAAGCTCAGGAGAATAACCGGCTGAGAATTAACTTCGTTTTATTTCTAAACCCAGTTGGTATAGTGGAGTCAGGCATGTGTACGTTGACTAGTGTGTCTCGGGCATATCTTACCGTCGTTTTAAAGATGGTCGTCTTTGTTTACCGTAAGCATGCAACCCCCCTCCCCACATTTCAAAAGTATACTTTCACGTGGGAGGAGAGAAGGCGGCTTAGAGTAATAGTTATTACTAACTAATAGTAATAAGTGCTGCGTTAGCTTATTTCAGTGGCCAAAGTGATTTCTGCAGGTAAGCAGAGTTTTGCCGGGGAAACGAGAACAAAGACTTAAGAACCAGCACGAAGTTAAAAAGTATCCAGTGGGAGAGACTGCGCTGTAGAAAGTTAGCATTCACTGAATAAGGAATGAATGTGTCACCCATTCTTTCTTTTCAGAACACATCTTTTTAAGATTTTTCTTTATGTAAATAAAACATGTTCACTTAAAAACTAAAAATTACAGCATTTTGTCCAAGGTGGAAGTCCCCCGAAATCCCATTCTACAGACCCCTGCCCCGTCAAGCCGATCCCTCTAGTGAAATGGACTAGCCCTTGGGGTAGTGAAGCATTTACTAACCTATGTGCCTGCACACACACACTCACACGGACACGTGCACAGACACACAAAGACCCTGCAACACGTATGATTTTGCAACCTGATTTCGCATTCATTAGTATATTCTGGACCTCTTTCTCTGTCAGTGCATCCTATACTAAGAAAAAAGGTTTTTTTATCCAACCCTCCTGGTGGGCGTTTAGGGTTTGTTTGTTTTAATATTGCAAACAGTGCAACAGTCAGCATCTTTGTACAAATGTTTGGATGTGCTTTAACAAAATCTAGTTTTTCTAAAAGGCCCAGCATCTAAAACTTTCCGTAATGACTTTCATTTATGTGTGTTAAAGAGTGAAGAATATGTTGCTTAAGTCCAACTGTGTCTTGGAGGCTTTCGGAAATGCCAAAACCAACCGTAATGACAACTCAAGCAGGTTTGGAAAATACATGGATATCAACTTTGATTTCAAGGGGGATCCTATTGGTGGACATATCAATAACTACTTACTGGAGAAGGTAAAATGTGCTCAATTTCTGAGGGTAATGTTTTCAAGTGCTGAATTTTTTTTTTAAACCTAATCGTGTTTATAGATTTTTTAAAAATTATTTAAAAGTAGCTTCTAACCCTATTCTCCCTCCCTTCCTGCTCCTCAGTTCACTTTCTGTGACAAGATACCCTCCTTTTGTGCTCTTCTTGGCTCTTACAATATCAGGTCGGAAAAAGTCTGGGCTTTGTAGATAAGGAATTAGGTGCGTGCATGGCAGGGGTGGGAGTGGTATGTGAGCGTGTGCCAACTCCAGGACAAGATGTAACAAAAACACAACCTAGGACTAATAGCAGTTCTACTCTTTGACACACCACCGTTGCCCACACGTTTTGCTGCTGCTGTTGTCCTGAATGCATCACGGAAGAGCTAGCATACTCATTCCCTGAAATGACACCCTTTTTACGGAATCATGCCCGTACAACTCTTTTTTTAATTGGGATATAATTGACATTCAACACCATGCACGTTTAAGGTGTACAACATACTGATTTGATACCTCCGTGTATATTTAATTAACTTGAATCTCGTTTTCTTCTAGTTTCTGTGTGTTCATAGCATCCTTTATGGCAGCATAACGCAGCATAATCTATTTCTGTTTGTTAAGTTGAAGTCAGACCATTAAGGAAATAAGTGTTTTTATCAGTGTCAGTAACGAAAGGACTGGAAATGCCAGGTATCATCAGCCTTTTTCCAAAATGTTTTATGGCTTCACTTTACGTGCGGAGTCCATCAGAAGGACCCCTCTGAATGAACATCACAGCAGGCTTTGGGGAGCCATCTAAGGCAGGGGCCTCCATACATGGATCTTGCTCGACTGATTTTACTACAGGACATAAGGCATTGCTCTTTGAAATGCCAGCAGACCCTGGGGACCCTGAACATCTCTTTCTGTTCTCCCACTTCCAGTCCTCTTCCCCCTAAAAATCCCATCTTTAGGCTCCAGGTTAAAAAAAAAAAAAAAAACCCAAAAACTTCGTTTTCATAAAGTTGAGTGAATTCTGTTTTAAGCAGTAAAAAGAATATTAAAAATTGTGCAGAAAACCCCACAGCGGAGGCCTAGTTTTAGGTGAGTAATCCATGGGGTCTTTAGGACATTTAAATGCACTATTGATACGTGATTTCCTGAGAACTTGGCTTGCACGTTGTTTTTGGGGTGCACTCTCAGATTAACGATTTAATGTGTTTTTTTTCTTTTTTTTAGTCTCGGGTGATTGTGCAACAACCAGGAGAAAGAAGCTTTCATTCTTTTTATCAGGTTAGTGTCTGCTGCTGTGCAGGTAATCCATCATTGGCCCAGTTGGACCGGGAATGAGTATTTTATGTCGGGACTCTCCCCTGTCCTGTGCCTCCTTTGCCTGCGTTGACCCAGGACACATTACACGCGCGTACCTGCGTGCACACACCCTGCCCACGTGCTGTTCAGAGAGTTGATGAGTATGCTTATTACAAAGAGCTAGCAGGTGGTTAACCCACCGGACGACTCGGCGGCCTTGGTTGAGAATCACCTCCGTTTTCTTGCCATGTAGATAACAGTTTAATATCTGTGAAAGCTTTTGAAATGGTAAATTCCAAAGATGTTGAATTAATTGTGTTCTATTTCGAGTTGAAGCTGTTGTTCCCACATCTGAGAGCCCAGAGACAGGAATACGACTTCAGTTTATTTTGCTCATGGGGCCTATAAAGCAATATGATTGCTTAAAACAATTATGAATTCAAGGGAGAATTGTCATCTTTATCCCTCCAAAGCTGTGATTGCTTAGAAAAAAAAAACTGATACCTCTTTTGAGAATGCTTTTAGAGTCAAAGGCAGACTCTTTTAAAATAGCCCTTCTGTTAGCAAGTCTATACTCAGAGAACAAGTATGATACATAATTACAATTTTTAAAGCCCCAAGTAACATAAACCAGTGCTAAGAAATAAAGTGGGTGATCAAAGGAAGTAATGCTGTTTGGGATTTTCTAAAAGCAAAACTATAAATCAGTAAGATTGATTTCCACGTGGAAACCATCTCTGCAGGTGATGGAGCAGTGACAGCGTAAGTTGAATGCAATTTAACCGAGTTCAGTTTTTTCTAGGTAACTGCTTTCAGAGATGGTGCTTATTTGTGTATACAAGTTCTGGTATATTTAGTATAAAAGATCACTTTTGAAAATCTGGTAATTATACCTTTAAAGTAAAACAAAGCATGCAGTTTAATGTAGAGAATTTAAACATAGTGCCTTCCAAAGGCATGTTCAATAGATAAGGGCTACCCATAGTGTATTCGTGTTTTTGTTGATAATTCACCATGTTTCCCTCAAACTATTTTTCTACCCAATATGAAAGAGTTCTTTTCATGCACTGAGCCCATAAGCTCTTCCCAGTGTTTTCCCCACTTGGGTGGAAGTGTTAAAATTTGTCTTTGTTCAGCCCTGCAGTCGTCGTTATCCAGGGGTGCTCCTTTCCTGAGGTACAGAGATGACGAGGAAAGGCTCTCTGTTTCCAGTGTGATTCAGCACGTGACCATCTGCTGATACTTCTTACTTCCACGGCAATACTGACTTTTTCCGAATCCTAAAACACGACTCTATCTTGTCTGGATAATGGGACCACTAAGCAAGTGCCCACCACAATGTGTAGACTCCTGTTGAGCAAATGACCACAGGAAAAGCAAGATTACCCTTGTTAGAGTAGTTGACGTACTTGGGCCAGGGTGTATTTTGCCAGTTTATTTCTAATTAAATATTTCTTGCAGCTACTTCAAGGAGGTTCCGAGCAGATGCTACGCTCTCTACATCTCCAGAAATCCCTGTCGTCCTACAACTATATCCACGTAGGCGCTCAATTAAAGGTAAGGGCTTCCTCTCTGAGATACAGAATCAGACAGAAAACCTGAAGGGACATTTATTCTCTGGTCCAGCCTGCTGCCTTTAAGCAAATGAGTGACTCCTTTCTTCCCTCCTGGTTTTTAAATTCTCAGGGACAGAGACTCACTGTGTTATTGGTCAGCAACTTCACGTAATAACCATTTCTGTGTGTCATCGCCATCTGATGGGAAAGAAGTTTCTCTCTTGTGATCTTGTGTTTTCTTTCCATTTTTAATCCTATTCCTTTTGACGCTGCAAAAATACCGATGTGACGAGGAAATCCACCTCAGAGGAAAATGCTGTATGATTTGGCCACAGGCGAGTTGGAAAGACAGAAGGAACTTTAAAAGCACCCTGGTTGAAAATGACTATCACAGATCTCCATTCACTGTTTTTTCAAGGGTTGATTTTGACATATCCTGAAAATACTTTTGTGACCCTGCAGCATTTCTATTCAGCCTTCAAAATTTTCCATTTTTTCCCCTTCACTTGCATGCAGGCCTTTTGCACTCCCATATGCAGATGCTTTTCTGCTCTTTTATTTCTAATTAGTGTTCTGCTAGTCACTTTACAGCTAATCCTAATAATATAGTTGTCTGTTGATGGTAGACTATGAAATGGTAATTATAATATTATCCTACTTTGTCGGGGAAAGGTACATAAATACATAAAATAAGATATGGAGGGAAATAGACCAAGGTTTTAATTACTGATTCTGGATGGATGAGATTACAGGTATCCATGTTCTTGTACTTTTCCATATTTTAAATTTCTTCTGTAATAAAAAAAAAATGCAGTGCTTTTGTAATTAGGGGAGAAATTAAAGAATCTGTAAAAGGAAAGAAAGGAAAGGATCAAAGATGTGGGAGGTGTTTCCTTTTTTATTTCTATTATTCATCTGAAGCGAATTATACTCGCATTACTGATTAGCTGTATTTTTATTGCCGTGCATGGAAATAAATGATATTTAGGCTTTCCCAATTAATTTTCCATTGTCTGACATTCAAGTTGCATGGGTTTTTTTGTTTTGTTTTGTTTTACTTCTACAATCATCCCAGAGCAGGATGTTTGGGTGAAAATTAATTGAAAATAAACAAGACAATAGAGGGCAACACTTGAGCTTTCTGAGAGTAGACCAGCAGGGCTCAGAGATGCAGAAGGGATTGTGAAACCAGCACTTACAAAGCCAATGACCAGGAATGTTCCTCTTTCATCATATTGTCTTATTGACCAAATTACTTTTGGTCTGATCATGTCGCACCCCCACAGAAAGCAAGTATTGAATGCACATTTAGGCTTTGCCCGAAGCTAAATGTAGCTTGGGTTCTCTTGCATCCAGTGCCCATTCCTTTCTCCACGCCTTGTTTTGGTTTTTTTTTTTTCCCCTCTTTAACAAAAACAAAGACATAATGTGTGATCATAGTCAAAACCTAAATAAGATGTACCAGAAGGAAACAAAAATATACTAAAGCTTACCTTCCAGAGATAGTTATTGATGATGGTGTGTGTGTATACACACTTATAGATATAGATATTTATGTATTTTAAGATTTTATTTTTAAGTAATCTCTGCACCCCCTGTGGGGCTCGAACTCATGCACCAGGGATCAAGAGTCACATGCTGCTCCAGCTGAGCCTGCCAGGTGCCCCTGTGTGTATCTGTTTATAAATGGAATCATGCAGTAAACTCGGATGAAATAAATTTGTTTTTATTAAATGACAATATAATGATTAATATCTTCCCGTTAACGAACAATTACATATGTTAATAGAATGATTTTAATAACCATAAAGTATTATATTCTGTATCACAATTTTACTTAACTACCCTAAAAATATAGGAACAGTGTACAGTTAAGATACTTTGGGTTGAAGGGAAGATAAAACCCAAATGAAAGTCTCCCAGAACAATAAGAACCTAATTATCTCAGTAACGAGAAGCCCTGAGGAGGGGCAGTTCCAGAATTGGTTAATTTAATACCGCCACAGAGCTGGTAGGGACCCGGATGTTGTTTGTTTCTCCAACTTAAAGCTGTGCTTGGGCTGATTTTCCTCACGGTCCCAAAATGGCAGCTGCAGTTCCAGGAGTCACAGGCAGAGGAAATGTTCCTGACTTATGTCCCTTTGTAGCCAGGGAAACCTCATGTCTTATTGACCAGAATAGCATCACAAGCCCATGGCTGGTCAGTCGCCTGGTAAGGGGAATAAGATCGTCGTGATTAGTTTCTGCCCATGAAGATTTACCTCCTGAGGCTGCGGGGGAGAGCAGCCCTGAAGGACAGGTGTACTTGGAGAGGGGCAAACAAATCAGGGTTCTGGCAGCCGACAGTTCCCCTCAGTAGGACTCTTAGACTTTTTGTCTAGTTTCTACGCAGTTTCAGCACAGTTGTAGTTTATAATAATAGTTCTGTCTGATACTTGTCTAGTGCTTTTTTTATGCTGGGAGCTAGGGAGGTGCTTTACATAATTCTCATGCAATTCTCACAACAACCCTGTATTGTTGCGCCCATCTTACCCATGAGGAAACTGAGACTCGAGGAGGTTAAGTATCGTGCCCAAGGTCAGAGAACCAGGTAGGTGGAGGAACTTGCCTTGTCTTGTCCTGGATACTAGAGGAGCAGGTACTCATCGGTCACAGAGGACCCCTTCCCATGCCCCTCCTCAAAAGATGAGCATCAGGCCAGGTCCTCTGGGTCCCCGCCAGCGGAGAAATTCACCGCGGAAAAGATCAGTCAGGCCCTCTGCAGCTGCCTGCTCTGGGGAAACTTTACTGAGATAGGCTTCCATTGCTTCACTGTGAATTTCTGTTGATGTGCTTGCATTTCCTCCCTGAAGGCTGTAGCTCGTCAAGACTGGCAGATGGCTGGCACCTGCAGATTTGGTGAGGGCCTGCTTCCTGGTTTATAGGTGGAGCCTGCTCTGTGTCCTCACAGGGCAGAAGGGATGAGGAATCTCTAGGGCCTCTTACAATGGCACTAACCCATTCATTGAGGGCTCTACCCTCATGACCTATTACCTCCCAAAGGCCCTACCTCCTAATTCCATCACCTTTGGGGAGGGGTCAGGATTTCAACATATGAATTTTGGGAGGATACAGACGTTCAATCTATAGCAACCCCCTCAAACCAGTTAGAAGATCTGATGCACATTGGGGCGCCTGGGTAGCGCAGTTGTTAAGCGTCTGCCTTCGGTTCAGGGTGTGATCCCAGTGTCCTGGAATCGAGCCCCACATCGGGCTTCTCCACTGGGAACCTGCCTCTTCCTCTCCCACTCTCTGTGCTTGTGTTCCCTCTCTCGCTGGCTGTCTCTCTCTATCAAATAAATAAATAAAAACTTTAAAAAAAAAAAAAAGATCTGATGCACCAAATGTTTGTGAAAAAGCGGTTGTGGTCCCAGAATATCTAATAGCTTGCTGAATGAGGCAGCCCACTTTGCTTTGGGGCTGGGGGGCTGTTTTCCTCACCTGTGAAGTAAAAGCCTGACCATCCAAGAGAGGGAGTATTATTCCCAGACTCTACAGACTCATTGTGGAACAAAAAGCCACAGGCAGCAATAGTCAGGCATGTGTCTTTGAGAGGCTCCCGTGGTCAGTATTTCCATTTGTGATTCCACGTCTCATGTTTTCTTCACTCAACACAGAGTGGAGATCAGCTTCTGTGAGGCAGCCCAGGACTAGCTCCCTCATCGAAGGTTCCAGAAAATATGTCACGCCTACTTGTGCTCTCACGCACAAGTGGACATTCTGGGTGCCGAATGATGTTTCTACCCCTGAAATAATTTTCATTTTCTGTGGGTACTCAGTCACTTTTACTACAAAAGCATCAAGACCTTGGCTAAACTTGAAATGTAGTCTCATAATTGTTAGATTTTAATGCTCATATGAAATGTTGGTGACTTAAGTTTTCCATTTTCATTCCCAGTCCTCTATCAACGACGCTGCAGAATTCAAAGTAGTAGCTGATGCCATGAAAGTAATTGGCTTCAAACCTGAGGAGACTCAAACCGTGTATAAGATTCTGGCGGCCATTCTTCACTTGGTGAGTAGGGACACCTTTCAGCACATATTGCCTCCCTGTGGAGACAGGATGCTCTTTCAGAAGATTCTGCTTTTTCCCTGCAGATTTAAAAACTAATTTATATAAAGAAAATTTCTCTTACGTTTTGAAGCAATTACTGTATCTGTGGTTCTCTGCATCGTTTTATAATATTATGAGGGATTTTCGAAGCCACTGTAGGTTTTGAAACTTAGCTTTAGTTCATTGTCTTACTGATAATGTTAGATTTTGAACTGTTTCATTCTGAGGATAAAAGAATTCAGTAATGACATGACTACCAATGGTATAAGCTAAAACGTTTTGAACAGAATACGTTTCCAGTAGCGCTTGAAGCATAGAATCATAAATTGTCAGAACTGGAATTTTGATCATCTCATTTTTCAGGTTGGGAAATGAGCCCTAAAGGGGTGTTAGGACTGTTCATGGTGGCCAACGCGGTAGACCAAGATGGCTGACTCATGGTCCAGTCGTGCTCCGCTCCACCACAACAAACTCAGATGAGTGAAGGGCCATGTGTCAGATTTCTTTCACGCCTTTTTATATAATTACAGACGTTGAAAATATAGTGAATACGTAACCTTAGAAGAAATGAGTGACACCATGAATTCAAATCTGAAATAAAAACTGCCTTTCACTTTAACGTGGCACATTTCTTAATGAAATGTGCAGGACCTTTATGACAAATATCGTAGAGAAATAAAAATGTTATCCTAAGTAAATGTTCCTAACTAGGAAGACTTGAACATTATTAATTGTCCTGTTCCTTCAACCAGTTTAGAAAGTGCAACAATATCGTTCAGAATCCAAACAGGAGTTTTATTTTTTAAGTTGACACAATGGCTCTAGAATTTACCTGGACCAATAACCATGTAAGAAGATCAGATAAAATGTGCTAAGGAAGAGTGGTAGGTAGGGAGAGCAGAGGAGAGGATACGTGACTAATTCTGCCGGATCTAAAATGATAGTAAAGGCGACAGTACTTGACAACTTGTTGCACAGATATATGACCAGATTAATCCACAGATTGGTTGATGTGCTGGATAGTTGGTAGAGGGTTAATAAGTATTCACTGCTTATTGAATAAGTAAATATAAGTAGACTCAGGAACTTAGGGGAGTTTAATATATAATAAAGGTGACATTTCAAATCAGGAGGAAAAGCTCGACTATTCAGTAAATGGTGTTAGAGCAACTAACTAACCATCTGAAAAAATAAAGTTAGATTCTTTGCACCACTTAACAACATAAATTCTAAATGAGTTAAAAGCTTAAATATAAGGGGGAAAGCTGTGTATTCGAAGAAAATATGAAATATTTATAAAATCTTTGGAGTGGGAATGGTCTAAGTGTGACACCAAAGTGAGAGAAACCCCATCGCAAAAGAACTATAGATTCGACTCCATGAAAATGTAAAGCCTCTATCCATCAAAAACAAATGCCAAAAATTAAGAGATAGATGGGTGTCTGGGGAAGAGAAGAGAGACAGATGAAGTGCTAGGTTTTTATGTATGTTGTCATGTATTTAGGAAAATCAGTGCTACAAACAATGTCCCTTTCAATTTTATCTGTAATTGGCAAATATATCCCTGACATAATGTTTCAGAATCTTGCTGGAAATGGCATCTTGTGTTTTCCCTCTGGTATAGGGAAATTTAAAATTCGTGGTGGATGGTGACACGCCTCTCATCGAAAATGGCAAGGTTGTGCCTATCATCGCAGAATTGCTCTCCACCAAGACGGACATGGTTGAGAAGGCCCTTCTCTACCGGACGGTGGCCACAGGTCGCGACATCATTGACAAGCAGCACACGGAGCAGGAAGCTAGCTATGGCAGGGACGCCTTTGCTAAGGTGGGATTTTAACCGACATCGTCTTGGCCTGGGGATGCAGTTTTAGTGAACTTCCGTGAGGATGCTTCCAGACATCGCGTGAAAGTGGGCTCAGGTTTTAGAATCCAGGATGGTACTTTGGGACCATGACAGTCTCAATAAAACGCCCTAACTGTGAGCATCACTCTCAGGAAGGGTTCTGAGGAGAGTGAATCTGACTGGGAAGCCAGGGGAGCCTGCACGGGCCTCTCACTGCCCTCCATTTTGCTTTGCTCACCGGTGTTTGATGAAGACCGCCTCAGGTCACCCAATGGAGTTCTCATCCCTTGTGTTTTGTGTCTGTGTGGGGACGGTGCCATGAGTTAGTAACCATTCTCCCCTTAAGTCATTCACCTTGTTTCCTTTTTCTGCCACGATAAATAATGCTGCCATCTCCTGTGCGTGTGTCCCTCCACACCAGCGCTTTCATTCCCACTGGACACACTCCCAGGAATGAGCTCACCACATCAAAGGACACACCGATTTTAAACTTTAAATTGACTGACCTTATGGGTGTACAGGAGTACCTCGTGGTTACTTTCATTTTCATTTCCAGTGTATTTGAGCACCTTTCCGTATGTTTGTAAGATATTTAAATCCATCCTGGGAATCTCCTGGTTGTCCTTTGTACATTTTCCTCAGGGCCACTGTTGTTTTGTTGCGTTTGTAAGAGCTCATAGCTTTAACCCTTGGCCTGTGGTCTGTGTGGCAAGTGTGTTATGTTCCCCCAAGTTTGCATTTCCTTGTTTTCTTTTTCCTTGTTGCTGGTTGATTAGATTGCCACATATTCCATTTTTACTCTTATAAGTCCCAGGCTTGGTTTTTAGTCTCGAGAGGAATTTGGATTTATCCAAGTGCAATGGAGAGCAGAGGATTCTAAGCAGTGGCAATGACAGCAAGTCTGCTCTTTAAGGCAATCGCTCCAGCTTCAGTAGGGAGAATCTTCTGTGGGTGGGAATGGAAGCAGGGAGACCGTTACGGGGATATTTCAGTATCCAGGAGAGAGACGATGGCAGGCAGCATAGAAATGGGGAAAAGGGATGATTCGAGATGGGCTGTGTTTGAGATGTAAAATCCACAGCCCCTGAACGATAAAATCAAGGATCACTCCTAGCATGGTCTGCCTCCAGCCTGCATCTCCTGCCTCATTCTACGCCATCCTCCAGTCTCGTTTCTTCATTCCAGCACATTAGTGTTCTCTCAGGCCTTGCAGGTTGTCTTTATCCCCCCTTTCTCCTTCCAGCCACAGGGCCTCTGTGCAGGCTGTCGCCTCTGCTTGGATCCCTTTTCTGTCCCCCTCTTGCCTCGTCAACTCTTACTCATCCTTCTGATCTCAGCCCACTTTCTCAGGGAAGCCTTCCCTGGCCTCTGTGAATCCCAGACAGGTTCAATTATCCTCCGATGCCACGCACCTCACCTTCAAAGTGTGTTTGTCTGTGTGTGTGTACGTACCCGCGTGCATGGTTTTTCCTCCATCCTACTCCCTGTGCTCCTTGGAGACTGAGACCGTGTTTATGTTTACTTTAGTACTGTATCTCCAATAACCTGCCCGGAGTAAGTAGTCAGCTAATATTTGTTGAATGAATAACTTCCTACATTTCCAGAGTCCTTTGTTCGTGGTTAGAAGTAGGGTAGAAGTAGGGTAGGAACAGTTTTCGGAGGTGGGGAGATCCAGAGTCCTGACAGCACACATGTGTGAGATGGCCGTGAGGCCTCTAGGAAGATTGTCGGGTTGGCTGTCACGCACAGGGGTCTGGCACTCAGAGGAGAGGTCTGCGTTGGAGTACTAGGTTTGGGAGTAGTATTATAACACTACTGTTTAACATCGAATGAGATGACTCAGGAGGAATTAGAGAGTGAAGAGAAGAGGACCAGAGGAACTCCACCTCTCAGAGGAGATCTTACCAAAGGTCATCCGGAAGAAACAGCCAGTAAAATAGGAGGAAAACTAAGGAGGTGTGGTGTCACAAATCCCAGAGGGGAGAAAGCTCAGGACGAGGGGGAGAAACCAGGTGGAGTGATGCTGAGTGTCTGAGTAAGACGTCCGTATAGAGGCACAAGGAAGCACAAGTCTACACTGAAGTGCTTGGGGTCTTTGATGAGCCGTTTCAGTGGGGCAGTGGGAGGTAAGCAAAGACTGGACTAGATCGAAGAGTAAAAGGGAGGCAAAGAACGGAGGCGGTTTGTGGATGAGTGCAGGTGGAGGGAGGGGTGGCTGGAGGGAGCTGCTAAAGGCATGGGGTGCTGCAAAGCCTGCTTGTATCAGGACGTGAGTGCGTGTAAGCGTGTTGTGCCTTCGTCCACGTGCGTCTGGCTGCGAGTGTCCTTGGGCGTTGGGCAGGCGTTTGATTCTCTAGGAATGTCAAACTGCGGTCTTTGGCTCAGATCTTTATGTAGCATTATAAATCAATATTTGTATTTTTAGAATCCATAGAGCTTTACTGGAACATAGATATTAACTCGTTGGTTCCCCACTTTTTAATATTTGATGAAATCCACAATCAAGTAATGAAGCGACTTCTTTGAGGGATTAGGCAAATTACAGATAGAGCTGAGCACAGAGACGAACCTGGAAGTGGTAGTGGGATACCATAGTGACCGATAACAATCTTAAAACATCCAAACCATTTACTTGAGTGTTACCTACATCCTGTAGTTTTTATTTTTTTTTAACAGATCTGCATTTCTAATTTTTCTGCTTAGAGTAATAACAGCTATGTTAAGTGGTAAAGAGAAAGTGGATAAGAATTTAAAACTTATCACAGATCTACACAGAAGACGCAGTCCCAAATGGGCAAGAATGAATGATGTTGTTCTCCTCACAGGCAATATACGAACGCCTTTTTTGTTGGATTGTTACTCGCATCAATGATATTATTGAGGTCAAGAACTATGACACCACGATCCACGGGAAAAACACTGTCATCGGTGTCTTGGATATCTATGGCTTTGAAATCTTTGACAACAACAGGTAAACTGGATAAGATGCTTACAACTCTCCTGTTTATTTTTTCACTTCTTTGAACCTAATGGATCCCTTGTCCCGCAGCTTTGAGCAGTTCTGCATCAACTACTGCAACGAGAAGCTGCAGCAGCTCTTCATCCAGCTAGTGCTGAAGCAGGAGCAGGAGGAGTACGAGCGGGAGGGCATCCCCTGGAAGCACGTGAGTGGCCGCCGCTGGAAAACAGCTTCCCGTGTTGCACGTCGTATCGAGAGCGTCAGATCCTGTCGTTTTAGCTGTTTTGTTGCAATTTTCTTGGGCCCGTGAAACTTCTGAGCATTAGCTTTCCTTTTGGGGATACATAATTCCAAGTCATTTTCAGGGTTGATGGGTGGAATTCCTCTCATTTGATGGACTGCCTTGTTGGTGCCCAGAAATGCTGAGTTATAACTTTCGCGCTTGAAAGCTGATGCCGCGTGGGTTTTCTGGTTCGTCTGTCTTGTAGAGTTTAGCGCCATGTAGAGGTTACTCGGAGCGGCGACTTTGCCGTAAGTCCATCGGGCTTTGCTTCCAAATTTAGTTTATTCTCTTTCTGTCCTCTTTCCCCTCTTATTTATCCTTTTTTTTTTCCCTCCTCTACTTTGCAGTCTAAGTAACACTGTTACTATCTTCGGTTATTGCGGTTTATATTCTCTGAAATCCAGGTGTGAAAACATTAACGTTTACTTCTGTCTGCTATCCTTCATGTCACAGCTGCTATCACCTTCTCATGGCCCTTTGTGAACTCTGACAGTTGTCACAGTCAAACGTCTGGCAAGGCCAGGCCAGAAAGTGGGACTGCCCTGGGGCACAAGCCCAAACACCACTGCTGAGAAACATGACTTGGTTGGCTCTCTTGGTCCTTACCATTAGACCTCCTGCTTGTCGCAGGACGAGACCTAGTAATGTTTTCTCTTAAATTTGTATTTTTAAACAATTTTGAGAACAGACTTGAGAAATGCAAAAACTTCCGAGTCTCCACACATTTTTGTGTTGCTAAAATTGTGTGTTTATCCTCTTGCCGAAGAGAACACACAATAAAATTAGTATTTTTTTAATATCCAACATAGTAGTAAAAAGCTTATTTGATATGCTCTAGGTAAATTACTTTTATATTTCTTCCTACCTTCCTACTTTCTATCTCGTCTCATTCAGAAAGGGAGACAGCGGTATAATGAGTAGCTGTCCTGCCTCAAATTGCGTCTTTGCCTTCCAGCATGTGTTAAACATCAGAATACCATAAAAAAATTCATTCAAGTATATTAGTATAAATTTTACTGTTTTACAAATGAACCAAAAGGTGTATTATTACTTTGTAGCAGAATTACCTATCATTTTGATTTAAGCAGTGAACTCTCATAGCACATTTAAGATGTAATTCAATTAAGTTTAGATGCAGCTTTCTTAGAAAGGATCTGTTGTACAATTTAACACACAATTACAACTGACGCTTTGATTTTTATAGCAAATTTAATCATGAAACTTGTTACTCAGAGGTGATTCAGAGATACCGGTCAAAAATTTCCTTTAAAAATCAGGATATCAGATCCCACAGGCATAGTTGATAAGGAGAAAAGTCAACAACTGCAGTAGGCTATTCCAAAAATCTGAAAAAGGAGCCACAGCCCTAAAAATGCAAAAATCTTTAGCAAATAAACCAAGAAATGAATGTCCTCATGGGAACAAAAGGCTAGGTCCCAGGTAATTGTTACAAGACTGACTACATGCCAGGTCCCTTCAGATTGGAATCTCTATTCTGGGCAGTTATTTCCTTTAAAAAACTCAACTTCTGAACATAGTGCTTGATTTTTTCTAAATGTTTTTTATTATGGAAAATTTCGAGCAAACATAAGAGCAGAGATCGTGATATGATAAACTCCATGTACCCGTCACCAGCTGTGACAGTTATCAATGGGTTGCCAGTCTGTGTCATCTGGACCCACCGACCCACCCATCCACCCCACCGCCAGGTTATTTTGAAGCAAATCTCAGACATCATATTGTTTCATCTGTAAACAGTCCAGTGTGCTTCTCTAAAAGATGAAGACTTTTACAAATACCATGACCGTGGTATCATTATCACACCTAAGAAATGTAACAGTAATTCCTTAATATCATCAGATATCCAGTCAGTGTTCACATTTCCTCAGTCATCTTACAGGGTTTTTTTGTCTGTTTTCATAGTTGTTTGAATTTGGATCCAAGCAAGGTTCTTGCATTGTGGTTGGCTGTCAGGTCTCACGCACGTCTATAGATTTTCTTCTCCATCTGTTTTTTTACCCTCACAACCTTCCGACGAAGAGGATGAGTCATTTGTTCTGCAGAACTTGCCACAGTCTGCATTTTGCCCATCAGATTCCCAAGGTGTCATCCAGTCTCTGTCTATGTTCCGTGTATGCCCCTGGTTGTTCTGTCTGGAGTCTTGGCTGGTTTCAGGATCAGCGTTTTTCTACCAGTCTGTTTCATAGGTGGTATGTGGACTTCTGTCGGGAGGTTCCTAATGCATGGTTGTCTCCCTAATTGACTGGCTTTTACAGGCTTTTGGTGCTGTAGTTTACAAGTCATGTTTTAGCTTTTGAGAACTGAACCGTTGGGCACGTAGCTGCTCCGTCTGGGGTGGGATTGGGAGGCCCAGAGCTCTCTAACCCCTTAGCTACCTCATCACATCTCCCCCTTCCCCCGTAGTCCTTAAGAAGCCCCCTGGGAATCTCGGTTGCTGGGAAAACCTGGTTTGGAAGCCACAACTTGAAGCAATGTTTGAAGTAACCTTAAACTTAGAAACTAAAAGTTACTGAACTCTTGAGCGAAGACTCATCGCTTTTAGTTATGCAATTGGTTCTTTAGAGGACTTAATGCTTTAGCCCTGGGACAAAAGACTTCATCTTTAATTCATACTCCGAAAGTCTAAGCCTTCAGCTAATAATTAAGAGTTACTGCTTTTTGAGAAGAGTAAGGATATTTTTTTCAAAAGAAGGAGATAACTTTTCTCCCTAATTAGGAAATATAATATGTGTCCACTATAAAAGTACATATTTAGACCAGAGTTTCTCCACCTCTGTACTACCGACGTTTTGGATGTCATATAAGTCCCTGTTGTGGGGCTGTCCTGTGCATTGTACGATGTGTAGCGGCCTCTTCCCACTGGGCACGTAGTCATGACCTTCAAAAATGTCTCCAGACAATGCCAAATGCCCCTAGGGGAGGTGGGAGTCATCTCTTGAGACTCACTGATATAGACAGACCAGTAAAGTATAAAAAAGGAAGTAGAAACCACCCAGTCTGTAGACCGTCAGTCCATGGAAACGGTAGAGAACTCGGAAGAGTAGGGGCGGAGCTGAAACCCACAGACAGGTAACTGGCCTGAGTCCTTGGACTGCAGATAGCATGGAGCAGGGATCCATGAGAGACTGAAATAGTCCATTACGAGCATGTAGATCTTACAGCAGACGATGGAAACAACGCTTCTAAATAAGGGGACACATCAACACCCAGGACTGAACTGTGAGAATAGACTGCCCATCTTCCAGGGAGCGCAGCTGACCTGCAGGGCCAGCGTGTGCGTGGTGGGATGCATGCTGTGGACTCTCGAGCAAACAGGCGTGGGAGAGGAATTTGGGATGAACTTTGTGTGTATTGAAGTTGCCAAAAAGCCAGCTGTTATTTAGAACTTTATTCAGCTCACAAAAGTAAACAAAAAGTTTATTCTTATCTTTTACAGATACTTTCATCTCAGAGTTGATTAATTTTTTATATTTTGCCCATAGCAACATCCAAAGTCTGTTAGATCTCTATGTGCTCCTTTCACTGGGGGAAAGCTGGAGAAGATGCTTTTTTGGGTTTTAGTCCTCCAAGGCCAAAGAACTAAAAACCCAAGTTCTGTGTGATGCCTTAACCTCATCAGGTTATGAATCCAATAATACTTTAAGGTTATTTGTTGGTCCTTCGTGGAGTGTGGATCTTGTGATTAAATGGCAAACAAGACTGGGGGATTGAGAGCATGAAGGAGTGGGGTTCGGTGCAGGATTCAAACAAAAGTTAGTGATGGGAGAAGCACTACCTACTTTGTAAGTTTTGCCTTGAGCGATATTCACGTAACACAGTGTTTCATGAAAGAAATTAAAAATTAAACCCTGGATAGAACATGTGCTCATTTCAGCACTAGACCTCATTAATGCTCTTGACACATTTCCCACCAAGCTAACTTGACCCGAACTCCTGAAATGCGTGCAGGCATCCGTGTTTTGCCTGTCCTGGCCTCTGTTCCCTCTGGAACTGCTCCCTCGCTGTGTCCTACAGATCGATTACTTCAACAATCAGATCATCGTGGACCTTGTGGAACAGCAGCACAAGGGGATCATCGCAATCCTGGATGACGCCTGCATGAATGTGGGCAAAGTCACCGACGAAATGTTCCTCGAAGCACTTAACAGTAAACTGGGCAAACATGGTCATTTTTCCAGCCGAAAGGTAATGTGTTTCATGAGAACTGCCTCTCCTTTTGATCTGTAAGATTTTCCCCATTGTTTGACAGGATTAAATGGTCTTAAATGTTGGTTTAAAAGAATGTGCACTGAACTAAGCAAGAAAAGCCATACACCTCCATTACGTGACTTACTGCTGTAAATAAATCCTGCCTCTCTGGTTTATGGGATGACAAGATTGATAAAAATCATAATATCCAGGAGAGGGAGCTCCAGACTATTCCATTTGCTAGAAATGGGGAAAAGGAACAGGATTTTAGAAAGCATGATGTCATTTATAACCAATAGGTATAGAGGCCTTGTTCATGTGCTAGAATTTTGCTCCTGCATCTGATCATTCCGGCACTGAAAACAGCGTCTGTCCTTGACTTTTCACTGTGATCAGTTATCAAGTGTAGTATGTGTGCTCTGCCACAATTCTTCAGACTATGTGACTTTCTTCTAGCTGTAATTCTCCCCATCGCAAGGGAACTCATTCCCCTAAATGAATGGGTATCATTTTTTTTTTTAAAGATTTTATTTATTTATTCGACAGAGACAGAGACAACCAGCGAGAGAGGGAACACAAGCAGGGGGAGTGGGAGAGGAAGAAGCAGGCTCATAGCGGAGGAGCCTGATGTGGGGCTCGATCCCAGAACGCCGGGATCACTCCCTGAGCCGAAGGCAGACGCTTAACCGCTGTGCCACCCAGGCGCCCCGAACTCCCCATTTTCCACATTCTAAAAATGTTATTAAACAGATCACATTTCTGTAATAAATGGTGGCAGTTGAGGTTGTCAGACCTTTGTGCTTTGCATATAGTATGTTAGTCGTTAGTATTTGTCCTAGGAGGGGCACACCATCATCCTTGAGTGTTCCCTATAAATACCAGCTTGTCCAGCAACCATAAGCTGAAAGAGAAACAGGCCCCATGCTCCGTCACTTCCATAAAGAAAGGAGCAAACATTTCTGCTCCTCCATATTTTCATGTAAATCTATGACACACTGCCAATTTTTTTAGCACGAATAAGTCTATTTTCTAACTCTGTCCCCTTTGAAATGATGTAATCAGAACAGTAAGAATCTGCAATTAACTAGATAAAGCATAAATCATCAAGAAATAGATTACTGGCTGATATTTACTTTAGGCCAGTTTATTTCCCAAAGATTCTCCTTGGTCTGTGACTGAGGATTGACTTGAATCCCTCTACAAGTCAGTCAGCTGTCAGATACTACGGTCTGACCTTTGACATAAGGGTTCTGGTCGGGGTGTTCTTCAGTCATTTCCCATGTATAACACAAGTGCTTAATACATGCCTCTCATTTTCCAGGCATAATTCTGGGTGCTGGGGACAGAGTACTGAGCCCTCAGAAGCACCCTACCCCGTTTAGAGTGATCTGTTGTAAGAGGGTACTATTACATTATTACAGGTGTCCCGTCTTCGAGGGCAGGGTTATCTACGTCCTTTATAATCCCAGCCTGGGTCTTAGAGACTCACCTAACATCCTGCCTACCAAATGGTAGGTAATTAGTGTTTGTAAAATTGAATTGACTTCGGTCACGATCATACCAAATACATCTTATGGAATACTGAATTTTAAACTAAAACATGCAGGGCTCCACTTCATTTAAATAGATAACTATGAATCTCATGATAAATCACCTCATTTTGATTCACGCTGGCCATTTGTACACCTGACTTAAATTTGTCCACCAAATATTTTGAAATATAATCTCATTCTTAATGTAGCCACTCTACGTAGTACTTTTGAACAGTTGCCGTGGATTTGATAAGAAATTGCAAAATAATAATTTATCTGGGGAGACAGGAATTCTCCCTTCTTTTTTAAGATTTTATTTATTTTATTTGAGAGACAGAGAATGAGTGAGTGGGTGGGGAGGGTGGAGCAGAGGGAGAGGGACAAGCAGACTCCCTGCTGAGCATGGAACCCAACACAGGGCTCAGTCTCACGCCCTGAGATCATGATTGGAGCCCAAAGCAAGAATGGACACCTAGGCGCCCCGGGAATTTTCTTTCTTTCTTTTTTTTCCTTTAAATGTGGCAACCCAGGTTTCTCTGACTCTTCAACCAGGTGGCTCTTTTTTCCAGCATCACGCCCCCTGGCCCCCCCACTGCCTTGTCTGACAAGGTAAGGGGGCGGTGATGCTGGAAGAAGTCCCCCCTCAGTTGGGGACTTTTAAAGTGTGTTAATTTCTGGGATTATTACTCTAATGAAGGGAAGAAATGGAATAACCAAGCTGTCAGGATGTTTTCATCACTCTAAATCTTTCTGTTAAATAATGCTATTATCCTGTACGTTATGCCAGGTGTTATCATTTGCTATTGGTTACGGATTAGCTCGAGTTACTGGCCTGTTAAATAAGAGATTTCTGCCTTGTATTTATTTAGGGGCTAAATGGTTTCTTTTACATTAAAGTTATCATGGAGAGATAGGCGAATGATCCAACAAAGCATGAAATTACTGTTTAAAATATGGTGAACATATAAAGTTAAATGATATACGGAATTTATTATTTTCAAAGCATAAAGAAAAATCTAAAACCTTCTGTGTTCAGATCACTTGAGACTTTGCAGTATCCAGATATAAGAATATTCAGTTAGCATGGGCATCTCCTGGGTCCTTTTCCATGAGGAGTTTTATAAATGAAAGGGTTTTGTAAAATGGTTAACAAGAGAGAAGGAAAGAGGGATCCCATTTTTTGGAGACGCTTTTGTATGTTAGATACTTCGATCTCCATGGTTCATTTAAGCTTCAGAACAACTCTCTGGGATAAGTAATTACTTAAGGACACAGAGCAAGTAGGTGGTAGACCCAAGATTTGAACTTGGAAGTCTGACTCTAATTTACTGTAATTATTCACTTGTCTGATTAACAAACTCTTCCATTACTAGTCCAGTTATCCGTGCAGAAGCCACCATCCTGTTTGGAGTTGTTTGGTAGCTAACCGTGCACCTTAAGTTTTTGTGCATAACCGCACTCAGTGCTTTACGGATTCTTGGGTGTCTGCTTTAGAACCTGTAGGGTACTGCGGATCCTTCACAGGGCAGACAAAGGAGCCTGGGCGCTACTGTAACAGGGAAAATTGTAGGAAACTGTGGAGACCACCACCCTAGAAAAACTGCCTTTCCATAAACTATTCCTCTTCAGTGAGAAATAACTGCAGGAAGTTGACCTTCTCTGAAATGAGAGCCCTGAACTTGACTCCCAGCTCAACAAAAGACAAGTGAGCCAGGCCATTGTGTACATAGGAGAGCAGGCATTACATCTGGTCCCAAGAATCCTTCCCAGAACGACCACCTATGAGCTGCGTGACTTGGGCCAATTACATTATCTCTCTGACCCTTAGTTTCCTTGTATGTAAAAGAGAGCTCCTAATACTGTGAATTTCAGTTGTGAGGAATGTGTGAGATGTACGTGCCCAGCAGACAGAAAGCTCTCAGTGTGGTGTTCCCTAAGTGGAGCATGGAACAGAAAGAGACTGTTATCAGTCAGGGTAAGCTGGGCCACTTATGGCATCAGCCAGGCTTTCAGTGTCAGAGACGGTAGAAGTCCGCTTCTGTCCCAGAGACCTGGACTTCTTCCGTCCTCTGGCAGTTCCATCCCCTTGCCACTATCCTCCTCTGCATCCAGATAGTGGGAGGAGAAGAAGTGCTGAACAGGGTCACCCACTTCTTACCAGCTTTGGCCTGACACAGCCACACTTCCTTTCTGCTCACTGTCCGCTGTCAGCTCCTGGTCACTTGGCCATATCTGGCTGCCAGGGTGGCTGGGAAATGAAGTCCAGCTGTGTGGACTTCTGGTGAAAGCTTGCAGGCTTTACCACATCAGCCCCACCCAGGGTGATTTCATTCATAATGGTATCATGATTTGTGACTCTGTCATCATCTTACATGACATTGGAGCACATCTTTAGGAAAGTGAAAATAATCTGTTTTCAAAATAATCTCCTTATTGATTTCTTAGCTCTGCGCCTCAGACAAAATCCTGGAGTTTGATCGAGATTTTCGAATTCGACATTACGCAGGGGACGTGGTGTGAGTATCTTACTTGGGTACCAAACGCGATGACTTGCATGCAACTTCACTTCAGCAAATAGAACCAGGGAAAATAAACACTGTTTTCCTATTCACTTGTGGTTTTTAGTCATTTCACAGGCTAATATATTTTCATCTCCTTACTTAAAAAAAAAAATTGGCTTAGCTTCATTCATTCCTTGCTTTTCCAACTTTTCTTGAACACTCACGATGGCGGCCATGCACAGTCCCTGGCAAGGTTGGCACTTAGATCAGCTGATGAATAAATAAATCATGGGAGAATGTGAACTAAGAGAGAAAGATGGATAAGATTGGCCTTTTTCTGAAGAAGCTTACAGTTCAGTGGTGGACACAAGCAGATACATGAGAAGTCACTGTAACGAAGAATGGGAGGGGTCAAACTAGAGGAGCATGAGGCCTTATGGAAACATTGAGGAGGAATAATTAAGCCAGGGCGAGGAGCGTAGAGAGCTTTTGGTGGAGAAAGTGATATCCAACCTGAGTCCTAAAAGTAAAAGAGGCTTAGTCAGGGGAAAGAATTAGGAAGGGAGGAGGTAGGGAGGGCATTCCAAGCAGGCTTGTGGGCCCAGAGCCAAGAGCCACCATTGCATGCAAAGAACCACAAGCAGTTGGGTAACTAGTTTTGCCATATTATTTTCCAAGTGTCAGTTGAAAAAGTGAAATTCTCACAAGCTACATTTTCTGGTCACAATATAAGAAAAGTAGAAATTGGTAAGAAAATATAACTACTTCAGTATCAGGGTCCCCTAGGGCTGTCGTAACAAATTGGTGGCTTAACATGAGAGAAATGTTTGCCTTCCCAGTTCTGGAGGCCAAAAGTCCAAACTCCGGGTGTCGCAGGGCCACACACTGGAGGTTCTGGAGGAGGACAGTTCCTCACCTCTGTCAGCTTCTGGTGGCCACAGGCATTGCTTGGCTTATGGCTGCATCTCTCCAGTCTCTGCCTCTGTGGTCACACTGCTGCCTGCTCTTCGGTGTGTCTGTGTTAAAACTCCCTCTGCCTCTTTTTTTTTTTTTTTTTAAGTAGGCTCCACACCACACTCATGACCCTGAGATCAAGACCAGAGCTGAGGTCAAGAGTCGGACACTTCACCGACTGAGCCACCCAGGCACCCCTGCCTCTGTCTTAAAACTACAATTGTGGTGGCATTTGGGGCCCACCTGGGTAATACAGGATCAGCTTCCCCTCTCAAGATCCTTGACATAATCACACCTTTTTTTGAAGATCACACCCACAGGGGCTGGGGGATTTGGCAGTCCATGTCAAATCCCTGTCTTTCATGTGGGGGGAGCATTTTTCAGCCTGCTACACTTAGGATGCTTTGTCCACTGAACACCGCTTCTTACCTGATTATTGTTTAAAGTTTCCTCTTTTCCTTCCTCCTTATTTTTTACATTAGGAGCTCTCTTCATCATAACCCGTTACAGGAAGAGATTACATAACAACAACAGCAACAAAAAGGCAAATGATCATCTCTACAAATGCCGAAAAGACATTTAAAGAAATTTTAATAGCTGTTCCTGATTTAAATTAAAACTCTGAGTCATAAAATAATATGGCTTGAGATGATCACCCCATCTGTCAAACTAGCCATTAGTGCTGGAATGGCGCCATTCTCCACTTGTTCTGGTCCTGTTCCCAGGTTCCAGAACACTGAAGAGGGGAGAGGCAGCAGCGTGCACACTCTCCCACTGAAAATGCGGGCCTCACTTACAGGACGCTTCCTTTCAGTTCGGAAGCATCAAAGCAGAGCTGGTCAGAGGCCTTGGAGACCAGCTAGCCTGGCCCCTTTGCTTTATAGACGGAGAGACTTATGGGACGTGTGTAATAACACTTTTATCCAAGGTTATTCAGCAAGTTTATGGAATAGCTGAGACAGTAACTAGTTTCCAGACTCCTAGTCCAGAATGCTAGCTGACCCTTCCAAGGGATATTCAACACCTCAGACTTCCCCTTCTCTCCTTCAGCCCTTCATCCTTTTCTAGGTTCTTACTGCATATCTTCTGTGCGCACAATGTTTTACAAGGTGTGGTCTTCTCCCAAAAAGAGTTTTCCGTGTAAGATTGCAACATACCTATATGGGTGTGTGTGTGTGTATGTGTGTGTTTATTTCTACTCAGCAATGTGCATACACATAATATACACACATTTACATGCATACATCAGTACAACTAAAAGATGGCCTAAAATAATCGCCATACGACTAATAACAGTATTGTCAGCATTTAGAAATAATCACATGATGTAATACTTCTATCTGTGAGAAGCCCAGGAAGGCTGATGCTAGTCCTTAGATGCTAGGAATTATTTTTAAAGGGAGAAGTGGGAAGGGTGCTAGAAATATTCAGGAAATAGTAACTAGGTCCATTTAAGTGGAGTGTGTCCTTTTTGTAGCATCAGAGAAGCGGAAATGCCTGGAAACGTAGATTGAGATCAAATCATAATGGCCAAAACAAGGACTTTGCAGTTTGAACGTTGTAGGTTAGATAAAAGATTAAGAGTCGGGTCGCTTGAAGGTTTCAGTCAAAAGTGACTCGAAGGTCTTAGGAAGCGGATCTAGGATGCGGGAGGCAAGGAAGGAATTTGGGACCTGGTGACCTTGCAGCTCCTCTGGGAGGAGGAAGGCAGGAAGTTTCTAAGAGAATCAAATATGTGAGGCTGGCACATCAGTGAGGGGTCAGGGTAAGACATCTGAGAATTATCTACATCGATGTGATGATTGTCGAGGAAGAAAGTGCAGACAGGCAAGAAAGCCGAGCTGCCGGGAGCAGGTGCGTCTAGAATTCCTATTTGCGCAGCCTCTGAGCTTCCATCGCTTTTGTGCCCCCAGCAGTGTACTTGCTCCTCCTGGAGTCCACGCCCATCGCTGCAGCAGATCAGCTCCCATCCCTCCTTCATCCCACCCGCAAACGTAGCTGGCCTCTCAGGACCTTACTCCTCTCCCTCCTCCAAACCACGAATGCTGGCCTCCTTGTTTCCTCTCATGTACTCCATGCACGTGCCTGCTCTTCTCCCTGCATTTGATCTGTTTCCCTGTGTGATCTCCTCCCTTCCTCTTTCTCCTCTGCTTATCCAAATCTTACCATCCTTTGCAGTTCTTCTTGGATTCTTTTATCCCACCCTGAACACACTGAGAGAACCTTAGGCAAGTCACTTGACCTCCTTACGGAAGAGACTCTTAGTTCCTGTATGTTGCGGTTTTGCTTTTATCTTAGGAGTGCTGGATGATAAACACAGCTATCTTTTTAAGAGTCGTCTTCTTGAGGTAAGCAGTAAACCAGTAGAAAATGACGGTCTTAATCACAGTGACGGTACTGATATTTGCTCCCCTTTGAGATAGAAACAACGTCCCCTCTATTTAGTAGGTAAATTTGATGTTCTTTAACACCGAACCAAGTGGACAGTATTAGCTCTACAGATGATTGATGGCCTAATTAACAGTGGAAAGGCTTGTAGACTTGTCGGAAAGCTTAAATGTGGCTCTTGCTTGGTGAATAATGCATGTTTTCTGTGGGTTTTTTCCCTCTACTAGCTATTCGGTCATTGGATTTATTGACAAAAATAAAGACACTTTATTTCAAGATTTCAAGCGCCTCCTGTATAACAGGTAGGATTGAAATTTTATTCATTATCTTTCCATTAAACTCTTTGACACACGTATCGTGTAATATGTATGCACATGATTACTTTTAGGTGGCGATTTTAAGAGCTTCTGGCAAATTTTCTAGTTCTGTGCGATCGTAATGAATGAATGAAAGAATATATTACTTAATGATTATACAGTCTATAAAATTAGGACAGGGACCTACTACTAATATAACTTTCCTTGATTTCTCTTGGGTTGCCTCGGTTTCTCTGTTCACTTCCTTCTGGCACCCCTGCCAGTGTCCCCAGGGGAGGCCAGTGGCAGTGGGGGTGGGGTCTTGGATCACCTCTGGCCCAGATACACATTTTACACAAGCAGATTCCACTGTAGTCTTTGCCTCCAACTAAGAGACCTCCACTCTTAATATCAGAGTGGCATCTAGGGTCAGGGTTGACAAATCCTCAGTGGACAGAATCTTTCCACAGTCCAAGAAGATGTGGAAAAGGTGTGGCAAAATAACGCCAGGCAAAAGACAGCACGTTCAAACCCTGTACGAATGCTCTGGAAAGAGGCCTGGAAAGAAGACGAGCTTTGAGCTTCACAGCCAGTTTCTTCCTTTGGATGAGAGAAACGTAGTCACACACTTACTAAGCCTACTCGGGTGGCCAAGAGATCATCAGAAGTGTATTGAACACCTGTGAGCCATACGTTCTTCTGTGCCTCAAAATGCAGCCGTGAAAACGGTTTAGGCTGCGTCCCTGCCTCATGGATCTGCTCTTCCAGTGGAGATGACAGTTAATAAGCAAACAAGTCACTTGCCGGTAGTGACAAGTGCTGGGAAGAAAAATAAAGTAGGTAGGAGATGGAAGGGTACAGACAAGTAGTGGAAGGGGAGGCATTATAGAGAAGGGTGGTTAGGACAGGCTTCTTATAAGAGGGGACTTTTGAGCAGAGACCTGAATGAGGTGAGGGAGTGAGCCATGAACACGTTGGGGGGAGAGCATTCTGGGCAGAGAGAGCAGCCAGTGCCAAGGCGCCAAGGTGGGAGCGAGCAGCACGGGTGTCTTGAGAACAGCAAGCAGGCTAGTGTGGCTAAAAGCAGAGTGAGGGCTGGGGAGCGTAATAAGGAATGAGTTCAGGGAGGTCAGCAGGGAGTGGATCCTGAAGAGTCCGTGAGCCAAAGTTACGGATGAAGTACGAAGAGAATCTGTTGGAATTTGTGATGTGATGTTTTTTATGTGTTAACTCCCTAGGGCTGCCGTGTAAAAACATACTGTAAAGGGCAAGAGTAGAATGACTAGTAATCCAGACGGTAGTAACAGAGGTAATGAAAACTGGTCAGAGTGAGTGATATTTTGAAAGTGGAGCCAACAAGATTTGCTGATGGATAGGGCGTACGGCATGAGAGAAAAACGGAAATCTGAGACAAATCCTGAGCAGTGGGGCAGGGATGCTTGAGGTGGGGAGGACGGTGGGAGGGGCTGATTGGGTAGGGGAGATGGAGCATTTGTTTTGGATATGTTATGTTATATTGGACATGCCACTGTAAGTGCCAGGTAGACAATTGTAGGTATGCATCTGGAACTCTGGGTAAAGGAGACACTAGAGATACAAATTCATGGTCATCAGTCTATTGACAGTATTTGAAGCCATAAGACTAGGGGAGATTAACAAGGGTGAACTGAGACAAATACAAATATAAATGGCCAAAAAGACTAATTCTTGATATTCTCCAGAATTCAGAGTCAAGCAAGAAAGAAGCATCTAGCAAAGGAGACAGGGCTGCCAGAGAGGTAGGAAGAAAGCCAGAAATCTGGTGTCACGGGGCCAAGCCAAGAAAAAAGTGCTTTAAGAGGAAACAATTATAAACCTTGTCAAATACTGTCAAAGTCAAAGTAAGGTGAGGACCAAGATTAACCATAGGATTTGCTGCCATGAAGACCAGTGGGACTCTTGACAACACTGGTGTCATAGAGTCATGAAGATGAATGTCTGACTGAAGTGGGCTCCAGAGAATATGGATAATGAGCATGTGGAGACATGATGTTTAGACAGCTCTTTCAAGAAGTTATACTACCAAATGGTTCATCTGTGTGGATGTCGAAGGCGCCAAGGACCGTGATGGAGCCCTCTGCACCAGCAAGTTGCATGGGAATGCAAGAGGGGCTCCAAGTAAGAATTGGTCGTGGGGAAAAGGGACTTTCGGAAAGGAGTTTCAGTGCTTGAACTTTCAGGTAAGATGCACCCACTTTGAGGGACAAATGACAGAGTCTGGCATTGCTCTCTGTAGTAATGTCAAAAATTCAAATTGGAAAAATGGCTTCAGTTGGCCAGTGGCAGTGTCGGCATGTGTTGCCAGGGGAAGGCAGCCGGGCTGTGTGCCAGGAGGCTCCAAGAAGGTGGCATTCGTTACCTTTGTGAATTTAGTATGGCCCATAGGTTCAGCTTGGTGAGAGCAGCTCCACCTCTTAGTGATGGACTCGTGTAATCCCAAGCTCACAGGACCAATATAGAAACAAAGCCACATGGGGATTTATTTCCAGGGGAAAATATGACCATCACATGCAATGGAATATTTGCATATAGTATGACAGGCTGTTCTCCCCAATTGGAAAACCTGCTTGGGAAGTCACATAGCAGCGAGAATTCTAGTTTATTACTTGACAGTGAAAAATATTACCCATCAATCCAGAATGCTTAGTTGCTTGGTAAGCACAGAATCAGGACAAAGGGACTTAGGTAAATCCCATAATTAAAGGCATCAGGCTCAGGTGAATCTGTTTCACAGTAGGGATGGTCTTGCAAAAGTCTGTTGACTGCAGCATTTTGTGTATATCTGCAGAATAGGAAAGGCCTTGCCAGTGGGGTGGGGAAGTCTTGGATTTCCTTTGGCTAAAACCATCCTCCCGGATCGTGTTGAGACGTGCTTCCTTTGCCTCTGGACACTTCAATGCTTCCATGGCTAAACAACCTCCCCAAATTCCTGTTCTTTCCCAGTATATATTTAGAGTAATTTTTGCGTTTTTGCATCTCTAGTTCTGTAGATCTTGAGGGTATACTTGCGTATATGCGTGCGTGTGTGTGTGTGTGTGTGTGTGTGTGTGTGCACGTGTGTGTGTAGACGGAAAAGAGGAAGGGAGCGAGCCGCTGGCACACCAGATACACGGACTTTACTCTCTACCTCCTCACTACTAAGCCAGATAAATTGTCCTATCTATTAAACCTACCGGGTTTCTGGATAAATAAGCTTCCCTTTTAAGGAAAGGGTTCTTTGAAATGTTTGAAAACTATTTTGTTAATATTATATGCATGACTTACTGGCCCCAAAGTTCATTCTCTTTAGAATGATTGTGTCTGTTTTGATTCATTATGTATCAGTTCTACTATTTAATAATAATAATGATGACGATGATAAACATCTTATTTCCTTCATTTCCAACCTTTCTCTCTCCCTCCATTATACAAGGTAAAATATGGAAAGAATCTCTAAATATTGCCAGCAGTGAGTAAGGTCGGGTAGAAACTGCATAGACCCAAAGTCAGCAATCTTCAGTCTTCGCCCTGTATCAGAATTTTCAAAGTACACGTGTTCTGGAAGTTCTATTCAGTGTTAGGAAGACATCCAGGGTTCCTCTCACTAAGGGTTAAGAGCCATTGCCTTAAATTCTCTCTCAGCTAAAGACTAGAATGAAAGATTTAAGGAGAAACAATAGACCTTTATGCGGTCCTTTTTACTGATAGGTGCCTCATCGGACAATCAGGGACTAGGACCAGAAGGGAATAAAACGGGGTCCCTGAGCCACACACAGATCACTGTGTTAGTTTACCGCCACTTTCGCTGGTAGTCGGCACGGCTCACCCGCAGTGGTGGGGGCTGGGAGCACTGCTCGTCTTCATGCACAGGCCCGGTCAGTCTTCAGCCCACCGTTCATGCTTTTTTGCTCTCTTGTCACTTATTCCAGCATTTCCCAGCTATTGTTTTGAGCCTCTGTGAGCCAAATACCTCTAGGTATTTGGGGAACCACTTCAGTTTCCTCAATTTTACACTAAGGAAAGAAAAGTGGGCAAAATGACAGCAGTAGTAAACACAGTTAGCAGAGAATGTCCTTGCTGAGTCCTTTCTCTCTCTTCTCAGCCCCCGATTAAAAAAAAAAAAAAGATTTCTGACAAATAGCGTTGTAGGGTGACAGATGGCAGCCACACTTGTGAGCACTGCCTGACCTCCAGAGATGTGGACTCCCTGTGTTGTGCACCTGAAACCAGTGTCACGTCGTGTGTCAGCTGTACGGAAATAAATAGAGAGAACAAAGTTTCCAGGACACAAGCAGCATTTCGAGTTCCAGATACTTTAAAATCAAAGGCATCCAAAAGGAAACAGGAAGAAAATCAGAGTTGAGACCACCACACGTGTCTTTGAACAGAGCCAAATAATGATTTTTATAGACTACTTAGCATCGAACCTGGCCTGAAGTACACTGTGGCAATCGGATGGCCACAGTCTCCGCGTCACGTCAATAAAATATCGTAACCACCCGTGAAGGGGTGCATAAATTCAGCTGCAGGAAGGGGTTTACTAGAAGGCGATGTAAAAATGGTTCTTTGATATTCCTACCTGTCTTGTTCGGAAGAGCTGGCTTTTTGTCGTGTTACCTGGTCTGTGGGAATCTTTCTTCCCATGAGAAATTGCTCTCACGCCCGTGTTTTCTGCCGTGCCATTGAGCATTGTTTTTTCGCTGGTGGCTTGTCCTCCTCCTCCTAAGTACCACCAAACCTTTTGATTTTATGTATGTATCGTAAGAGCCGTGTTACCCATTTGAGGGTCCTAGATGTGACTTTAAAGAAGTTTAAAGCATTTTCTTTCAGTTTATTTATTTAAGTCATCTCTACACCCAACATGGGGCTCGAACTCACAACCCCGACACCAAGAGTCCCACACTGTACTGACTGAGCCAGCCAGGCGCCCCAAGAATTTTTTAAACATGGGATAGTTTGGACGCATCTTCTCCGTCTGCGGTATGCTATCTGCCGCTACAGTTTCTCAGCACAATTTTCTGGATGGAGTCTTTTTTTCCCCAGGGCACAGTCCAACAGATCGCTTGGTGGTTTTGGTCAGCGTAGTTGAATGTCATGTTCACCTTGCTCTTCCTGTGCTTCTCAGTTCCAATCCTGTGCTGAAGAACATGTGGCCCGAAGGCAAACTGAGTATTACAGAGGTGACCAAGCGACCTCTGACCGCTGCCACCTTGTTTAAGAATTCGATGATCGCTTTAGTGGACAACCTTGCATCAAAGGTAACTATTTTCTTTTCCGCATATCCATTTTATGGCCCCTTTCGATGGTCGCCGGCACTGCTTGCTGTCACAGGTTCCCTCTTAATATATGTTGTAGAGAATGTTATGTGTGATTTGCCTTTTAGGTAATTATCATAAATCAAACTGAAACCTATCTATTTAAAGTGAATGTTGTACTAGAATTTTTATTCCTGTTTTTTTTTTAAGATGGCTGGGTGAAACAGTTGTTTGTGTCCCAGTTGAAATACTTTTTGTTAAGGTTGATCTTTTTATGGTTGTCGACAAGGAGAAAGTCTTAGTGAGATCTTATAAAATATATATATATATATATATATAACTATTTATAAAACTATAAAGTAGAGCATGGGCCTGACAAAATGAGTTTCAGCCCTGTATCAAAGAACGGGTATGGCTTTAAAAAAAAATCTTGAATTAAATAGTAATATGGTATCCACATATCACGTCGATACAAAATGGCCACATAGAGTATCAAGAGGAAGTTTAGTATTTAAGTAATGTCCTTAGGCTGTTGTAAACAGTCGGACTAAAATGTTGTATTATTGACAGTTGGTTCTGCTTCTGATTGCTCCTTTCAGGTGTAATGCTGCTTGGTAACTTTAGTCTGTTTCTTCTCCCCTCCCCTCCCAAGAACAGATTTCTACTCTTAACTGCTGCTGTTGACAAGTTTGATAAATTAGGCGGCATTCTGGGACTCATTATTTTTAGTTCCTTCATTTTTATCTCTCTCTTCTGGTGCTTTTCCTCTGTATTTTATTCTCTGTTATCTTTTTTTTTTTTTTTAGACCAACTTCCTCTCTAAGAATTTAAATCTATACTGTTTCTGGTTACTTCACTGTGGATAAATTAGGCAAAGGCACAAGAACACATCTGTTCCGTAGCTTTCTCTCTCTTTTCGTCAGGGTTCTTTGGCCTCACGTGACAACAAATAAACACAGTTAGTTGGCTTGTAGAATCAAACCTCCAGAAAGGCAGGGGTGAGGACAGCAGAACCGAAGGCCAGAAGCCTTCCCCTTGTCTCTCAGCATCTCTGTGCATGTCAGCTCCAACCTGCCTCTTCCCGCAAGAGGGAAGGTGAATGTGGAAGGAGGGCATGTGACACAAGAAACAGAATTGGACACAATTTTATAAAACATGTTTATAGAATATAGTATAAATGGTTTACAAAATATATTAGATTTATTTCATGAACTACAAAAGAACTGCCTTTATTTTCTAAAATTGCTAGTTAAATATGCATTTTTAAAAAATAAAAATTCTACAGCCATCTATAATTTCTGTACCAGAAGTTGTATTCAGTTGCTCCTCAAAGAGAGACCCCCAAATGAGTGGTGTAAATAAAAGAGACATTTATTTCTCTCTTCCGCAGAAAAGGTCCAGAAGCAGGTATCCCAGGACTGGTATAGCAACCTGCAGGTTGTTAGGGACCCGGGTTCCTTCTTTCTTTCTCTTCTACCATACGTGTGCTTGACGTCCATCCTCCTGGCCCAAGATGGCAGCTGGGGCTGCTTCTTCCCTTTCAGACAGACTTCCTGGGAGTCTAATGGAGCATGTCTGCTACATATCGTTCGCTATACCTCGTTGCCAGGGAAGCTGGGAAGTGCATATTTATTCTGGTCAGCACTGTGCCTAGCTAGAAATAAGTATTCCATTTCAAAAAAAGGTGCTGGATATGAGGTAGGCAACTGGCCTGGCTTCCCAATCTGTGTGTCTGTGGAGGAGGGGACATGAGGGAGAGAACAACCTTTCCACCCAGAGAAGGCAGGAAGGCGGGTGGGGAAACAACAAAGGAGAATGTTGCTTTTAGAAAATACAAAACAATATGATAGAAATGAACCTAAATAACTGGTACTCACCATAAATGTAAATAGACTAACAAGATTAGATGGGTCATCTAGCTTTGTCCAGGAGACACCCATATACCACTGTGCTAGAAAGACGATAAACAGAGAGGTGGGTAAAAATATTTCAAGCCCTCCCCCCCCCCAAAAAAAAAGATTAAAAGCAATATTCATGTGAGAGAACATAGAATTTAAGAAAGAAAGTATTAATACAGATAAAGAGACTCAACAATCAAGTGAAAATACCCAAGACAATAAAGCCACTTTGAATTAGGTACCTAACAACAGAGCTGTGATTATCCACGAACTCCATAAAGCAAAAAAAAAAAAAAAGAAAGAAAGAAAAACCTGAAAAAAATTTTAAAGGAGAAATTGACAAGTCCACAATCCTTGTGGGAGATTTTAAACCAATTGTACCAGAAGCTGGTGTTTCAAGCAGACAGAATCCTTAGTAAGAATGCAGAAGCATCGGGGGCGCCTGGGTGGCACAGCGGTTGGGCGTCTGCCTTCGGCTCAGGGCGTGATCCCGGCGTTATGGGATCGAGCCCCACATCAGGCTCCTCTGCTATGGGCCTGCTTCTTCCTCTCCCACTCCCCCTGCTTGTGTTCCCTCTCTCGCTGGCTGTCTCTATCTCTGTCAAATAAATAAATAAGTAAAATCTTTTAAAAAAAAAGAATGCAGAAGCGTCGAAAACCAAATTTAAACTTCAATAAATCAAAAGAACACTGCACCCAAGGAATAGGAAATACATACCCCTTTCAAGTACGTATAGAACATTTCCAAGAACTGACCACATGCTAGATCACAAAGGAAGTCTTAACCATTTTAACAAATGTATACAGTCTCCATCCTCACAGCAAGTAAAATAAAAAGTGGCATTAAATTTTTTTAAAATGTGCTTGGGGACTTGAGAAAGAAATGCTCTCCTAGATAACTCACAGGTTGAAGAGGAAATCACGATGGAAATTATAAAATATCTGGACCTACGTGACAAAGAATTTATTAAAATCTGTAGAATACCACTAAAGTGGGCCACTTGTTATACCTTTATTTAAAAAAAAAAATTGAAAGTAAATGAATTAGGGGTGCCTGGGTGGCTCAGTCGGTTAAGTGTCTGCCTTCGGCTCAGGTCATGATCTCAGGGTCCTGGGATGGAGCTCCACATCAAGCTCCCTGCTTGGTGGGGAGTCGGCTTCTCCCTCTGCCCCCTCCCCCTGCTTGTGCCCTCTCTTACTCACTCGAATAAATAAATAAAAGCTTTAAAAAAAAGAAAGTAAATGAATTAAGAAGCTAGAAAAAGGATTCTAAAGAAGAAAATCTAAAGAAAGAAGAAAATAACACTTAAATAGCAAAAATTAAAATAGATCAAAAAAATAGTCAAATAGACAAACCTTTAATGAAACTGATAAAAAAGAAAAAGCAATATTATGAATGAAGAAGGGAAACGACTTCATATATTACAGAGATTTTAAAAGGCGTAGAATATTGTAAACAACTGTGCTTATGAATTTGAAAAATTCGTTTTCTAAAAAAATATGTTTTCAAAATTAACTCAAGAAGACATAGAAAATCTGAATACATTAGTAATCTTAAAAACTCTAAATCTCTAATCAGGAGTCTGCCTTCTCTCAGCTCTGCCAAAAACACAAGGCCCAGATGGTTTTACAGATACATTTTATAAATCCTTCAAGAAGCCAATAATCCCTATTATATACAAACTGTTTTGGAGGATAGGAAAAAGAGAGGCCACTACCCAACTCATTTTAGAGATTAATATTGCCTTCATAGTAGATTAATACAAGAAAATAAAATTAGAGGGGCGCCTGGGTGGCACAGTCGTTAAGCATCTGCCTTCGGCTCAGGGCGTGATCCCAGTGTTCTGGAATCGAGTCCCACATCAGGCTCCTTCGCTAGGAGCCTGCTTCTTCCTCTCGCACTCCCCCTGCTTATGTTCCCTCTCTCGCTGGCTGTCTCTCTCTGTCAAATAAATAAATAAAATCTTTTTAAAAAAATAAATAAAAATAAAATAAAATTAGATCAGTTTCACCTGGGAACATAGGAGGATCTTAAAAATATATATGTGTAATGCATTTGCTAGGAACATGGTGAAGAAAGTGCCCACTAAAACCAACTGAAAAAAAACTAAATGTTAGGTAAAACATAAAAAGCAATTTTTAAAGTGGAGCCATGAACTAACAAGAAAGTAAGGAATGTGCAGGGCAGGGGATGAGTGAAGGCAGAAGAAGTTGGGGGAAAATAATATGCTGTCTCTGTGGGGATTTTCTGAAGTCGGTAACTGTGAGTGTAGGTATTCAAGGCTGGGTCCTCCACGTGAAGCCCAGGGCCTGCCAAACTGGTGTGTCTAATAAGAGATTCCACACTCACACGTGTGCACACACACTTACACACAGATAGGTCTCCGAAGGGCCACATTCTCAGAGGGATACATCTAGAATGAACTAGAAATAATCCCTCATTATCTGGAAGAAAAATTGCCTATATTGGTCCTTGGCAGGGAGCCAAGGCGGGGGGTCAACATTCCTTGAGAATTTGTAACCATAAGCCAGTTTTTATGAGGTTTTCAGTCCAAATTCACACCACCTGGGTGGTCTAAAAAGCTTAAGTCAACAATTTAGTTTAAAGTGGCCCAGGCCTGGTATTATCCCCAGGTATCTGATAGAAGCAAACACAGTTTTTTTCCATGAAGAAACCACCTTCATACCAGATCTTAAAGAATTTCCACAGATAACGTTTTCATGAAAATAACGGTTTCCCATTAAGAATTCCTACACACATGGGGCGCCTGGGTGGCACAGCGGTTAAGCGTCTGCCTTCGGCTCAGGGCGTGATCCCAGCGTTATGGGATCGAGCCCCACATCAGGCTCCTCCGCTATGAGCCTGCTTCTTCCTCTCCCACTCCCCCTGCTTGTGCTCCCTCTCTCGCTGGCTGTCTCTATCTCCGTCAAATAAATAAATAAAATCTTTAAAAAAAAAAAAAAAGAATTCCTACACACATAAACAAAGTACAATGTGCAAGAGTCAGACTAAGCCAGATTCAGAGTCATGAAAACTTCTTAGAGTAGAATTATTAGAAACAGAACATAAGAATGTTTAATATGTTTTAAGAAATCAAAGGCCTAAAAATGTGAGAAAGAGCAAGTAACTAGGCAATTGATAGAAATAAAAACTAAAGAAAAAGATAGGTTTAGCATCAGTTTAGACAAAACTGAAGAGAGAATAGAAAAATGAAAGAAAGAATAAAGGAAATTATCCATGATTCTTAAGTAGAAATTAAACAAAAGGAGACACTATTAAGAGACATGAAAGGTAAAATGAAAATGAAAAAGGTCTAATGCACATCTAATCAGAGTTACCCAAGGAAAGGAGAGGATGGGCAGAGCAATATTGGAAGATATATTGCTGAGAATTTCAACAGTGATGAAAGATAACACTCTGTGGACTCAGGAAGTCTGCTATATCCCAACCTGGAAAATTTACAAGAAATCTGCACTTAAGCACATTGTGAAATCCCAGAACATCAAAGACTAAGCAAATGCATTAAAAGCAGATTTGCTTAAAAGAATAAGAGGCTGAGAGAAAAGAGCTGTAAACCAAAATTCTGTACCAAGAGTATATATGTTTCAAGAACATAGACACAGTAGGGGCATCTGGGTGGCTCAGTTGGTTAAGCATCTGGCACTTGATCTCAGGTCTTGGTCTCAGACTCGTGAGTTCGAGCCCTTACGCTGGGCTCTGCACTGCCTGTGGAGCCTACTTAAGGGAAAAAAAAAAAAAAAGAACAAAGACACAATAAAGAATCTTTCTCAAAAAGTAAAAAGAGTTAAAAGCACCCTAGAGGAAATTCTAAAGGATATATACATCAGGCCAGAGGAAGAGTACATAAAATAAAAGAAGGACAAAGAGGTTGGTAAAGGTGGATGTGTATAAATAAACTGTAAAATAATATTTTATTAGATTAAAAATACAGATTAGAATTAAATAGCACAACAATAGCATATAAACTGGAAGGGTGGGTGATTATAATCCAGGTGTTTAAGATCCTTGGTTCAGTAAAATAATAAAAGTATTGCTTAGCTTATAACCCTGATGGCACACAAGTGCAGATTAAATGTCCTCATGGAGCATGAAAAGAATAGAAATGGGGGAATGGGATAGGCCGGTGATGGGTATTAAGGAGGCCACGTATTGCATGGTGCACTGGGTGTTATACGCAAGTAATGAATCATGGAACTTTACATCAAAAACTAGGGATGTACTGTATGGTGACTAACATAATGTAATAAAAAATTATTATTAAAAAAAGATTAGAAATGAGGTTTTATTTTTTTTAAAGATTTTATTTATTTATTTGACAGAGATAGAGACAGCCAGCGAGAGAGGGAACACAAGCAGGGGGAGTGGGAGAGGAAGAAGCAGGCTCATAGCGGAGGAGCCTGATGTGGGGCTCGATCCCATAATGCCGGGATCACGCCCTGAGCCGAAGGCAGACGCTTAACCACTGTGCCACCCAGGCGCCCCATAGAAATGAGTTTTTAACTTCTAAACTAGTTGGGGCAGTTTGGGGGCAGAGGAGGCAGAGCCAGAATGAGAAGCCAATAATCCATTCTAAAAATCATAGGAAAGAGGAGACAAAAGAACATAGGAAAGTCAGGACAAATTAAGATGGTAGAAAGAAACCCAAGCATACTGCTGATTACATTGAATGTAAAAATGGATAAAAATTGTCGAATCAAATCAAAGACAAAGAATCCAGGAGAGTTGAAAGTCTAAGTTTTAAAAGATGTATCAGACAAATTCTGACAATCTGGGATCACCTCAATCCAAGTTCAGGACCCGGAGTAGCTTCACGGTGGGCCAAGTTGTTTTCCATTCCTCTTGGAGTCCCAGGGTTAGCTCTTCAGGATTGCAGACCACTGCCCCTTCTCCACGGCCTTGGGTTCCAGCCTGCAGCCCCCTGGCCCCACAAGCCTGTCTGTCCAGACAAAAGCAGCCCTGAAGGGTAGCCTCACCCCTTTGGATTTTAGTCTTATTCTTATCTCGGTTATCTTCTTAGCTCTTTGACGCATTTAAGATTCTCCCCCACCCCATATCTGTCTAGCGCTTTCCCTAGTGAAGTTACCAGGAAGGTTGATGGTATTGCTTAGTCCTCCACCACCAGAAGTGGAAGTCCTGACTCCTCACCTCGTTTCAGAGTCTACACAGTGTGTTAATGCGTGCCTTGTCTCTCCACCCAGATTCTCGGTCTTTTCAACATAGGGAGTGCGTTCTATTTTTATATACCTCTTCATATCTAATAAAGCACACCCTAAACAGATGGTCAGTGAATTATTAAATGAACTTGAATCTGTCCTGTGACTCTATTTGGCAGTGTTCCAAGCAAGTTAAATGGGTGAATGTCTAAATACAGTGTCTTCTGGCTACCACATGTAGCAATTGGTGTACTTTCACAAATAATGTTTTCCATAAAATATAGGGAGAAACAGGTTAAAACGTGCAAGAGAATGAGATCCGTATTATCTTTTGCAGTTTAACTTTTACAAGACACTTGAATTTGTCAAATTTAGGATTTCTTAAGCTGAGTCAGTCTGGATATTTATAAATGAGAGAGGAGGTGGCATTTATAAATTGAGACAGAATGCTGATTAAATATAGAGGAAGTATTTCCACTGGATTCCTTAACTGAAGATTTTATATTACTAAACAGGATAGAAGGGCATTCCCCCAGCCCTTACTTGGTCATTAGCGTCCAATCCAGTGTTCATACTTCCTGTGCAAATCAGTTAATATTGGTAAAATTTAATTTAACTGGTTTCTGTTGAGTAAAGTTACTTATACTAGTCAAATGATACCTTATACAAAGATTGCTTTGCCCACGTAATTGTATGAACTATCGAGTGCCGAGTATGTCTAAATTTACGCTGTAATTTTCTTTTTGACCCAAAGGTCCTTTAGAATTATTTTTCTTAATCTCCAAACCAATAAGATTTTCTAATTATCTTTTTGCTCTTGATTTCTAGCTTAATCTCATTTGTTCAGGGGACGTACTTTGTGTGATTTCAATCCTTAGAAATTTGTTAAATTTTCTTTATGTATATGTTTTGTTTATGTTTATAAAAATAATTTGCATTCTACTCTATACACATCCATCAGGTCAAGTCTGCTACTCACGTTGTCCGATTTTTCTGCCTTCTTACGAACGTCTTTGTTTTGTCAGTGCCAAAATGTGACAAAATCTACTGTGATTCTGAATTTGTCTACTTTTCCTTGTTGTACCTTCTGTTTTTGCTTTAGGTATTTTAAGAATTTATTTAGGCTTATTCAAATTAGAACTATTATTTCTTCCTAGTGTTTGAGCTATTTATCATTATGAAATGCCTCCGTATTTCTGTACTGCTTTGCCTTCAGCTCCGCATGAATAAAATAGTTACACCACCTTCTCTTGTGACCAGGGTTTGCATAGTGTATCTTTTTCCACCCTGTACTTTCAACCTTTCCATATCCTTATGTTTCAGGTATGTGCCTTGTAAGTAGTGTGTAGTAAGATTTGGTTTTTTATGCAAGCTGACAATCTTTGTCTTTTGAATATATCATTTAGCCCATTACTCTACGTTGCTTTTATTGTAGTTTCTATATGTTGCATTTGAATTGACTATCTCATTAGTGCTTCCTATTTGACACTTCTGTATTTCTTTTTCTTTCCTTTCTAACCTTCTTTTCGATTGGTCATTGTGGGCAAAAGGTAAACAAAATTCTGTTCCTTCTGCTTGACAAGTAAACCTCAAATTTCTACCTCTGTTCCCACTAACCCAGTAAGATGTATATCGACAGTATTACTATGCAGTATGGCTTATGATAAAAATTACCCCTGTTTGTAAATTGCATCTCTACTGGGAGAATAAGAAATGTCTTATGGGGATGACATGTTTGGGCTTCCTGAGTACGGGAACTCATGTATCAAACATGTCCCTTTTGAGGACCCTGGTCACTATTATCTTCAGACCTATTTTAAGGGATATTGGATACTATGGGGCATGAGGCTTTTAAACCAAGGGCATTTTCCATACTCTTCCAATGTGGATCATATCTCTTTGCCCCTAAGCTGTCTCCTGACTGCTGTGTGGACAGCTGCAAGGGCTGTGACACTTCTCTTGGCAAGCCATGTCTTTGTCCTGAGTAGACACATTCCAAATGTGGCCTGTGAGTCTTTTGAGTCAGAATGTGACCCTCTGACCCCTGCCACTCGTTGTTGCAATCATTTTTTATTATTCACTCTCTTATTTTGGAGGATTTATATCATAATATTGTTTTGGTGGTTATTTGATTGATTATACTTCCATTCTTCAGTATAGAAATCTAATATTTTTTGGTACTTTTACCTCCTTCCTGGAAGATGCAAGGTCCATAAAACATTTTTTTTTTTTTTAGCAGAGGGGGGATCCATAAAATGCTATAATTCCATTTGCTTTCCTCTCAATTTCTATGCTATTTTGATCATGTATTGTAATTGTGTGTGTGTGCGTGTGTGTGTGTGTGTGTGTGTGGACAGCAAAATGATGACATCATCATCGTTACTACTTCATATAGTCCGTATCTGTTTAGATTTACTCATTTATCACTTCCTTTTTCCTCTTTCTGTATCACTGACCTTCATCTGGGACCATTTTTCTTATGCCTGAAATTCATCCTGGTTTTATTCATCTGAAAATATTGTGTACTGTTTTCATTTGTGAAGACTATTTTTCTGGCTGTAAAATTCTACATTGGCAGTTCTTTCTGTACTTCAAAGGTAATATTCCTTTGTCTTCTGGATTCCATCATTTCTTGTGAGAAGTCAGCCATCAGTCTCTGTCTTGCTCCTGAGGTAACGGATCTTTTCTTCTCTGGCTGCTTTCCTTTGGTATTCATAAGTTTTACTGCAACATTCCTAGGGGTAGAATTTTTTTTTAAATCCTGCTCATAATTTGTGGGACTTCTTCAATTTGTCACAGTTTGATTGTTTTTCATCAATTTTGCAAAGTTCTTGGCTATTAGCTCTCAAATACTGCTTCTGCCCCTTCTGTCTCCTCTCCTTTAGGATTTGAGTTACTCAGACCATCTCACTGTATCTGTTATGTCTCTTAATCTCTCTTTGGTTTCCATCTTTTTGTCTCTCTGTGCTTCATTCTGGGAAATTTCTTCCCACGCATACATTCAAAAACTGATCCACTGACTTCTCAATTTCTATCATTGTATTTTTCAGTCCGAGGTTATGCATTTGATTCAGTTCATTTTTATAATTTCTGGTTCTCTAAAAAATTCTCAATATTGCCTTTTGTCCTCTTGAGCACAGTAAGCATAGTTATTTTAATGTCTCTGTCTGATAACTCCAATTATCTGAATCCCTGCAGGTCTGTTTATTTTGTATGTTTTGCTCTTGCCAGTTCTCATTATCTTGGTTCCTTATATAAGTGGTTAATTTTTATTTTGCTCGCAATGTTATATTGGCAAAATTATTTATAGAAATAACTGGAGACCCAAGTTTACGTAATCTTTCTCCACTAAAGATTTACCTTTGCTCCTTTAGGCAGCTAAGAGCACTAGTATTTCAAATCAGCTATTCCCATTTCAAGTCCCTGTGAGGGACTGCCTACTTCTGACTCACCCTCATTGCTAGTGGTGGTCTTTTTGGATCCCAAAGTGAGAGGGGTTTACCCATGACCTCCTCTTCAGTCCCTATTCTCTGATCTCTTTCCCATTAGCCCTATGAGGCTATCAAACCTCTACTAGATCCCGTCCACTTCCTCTGGAGTTGGCAAATTCCCCTGGGGAAAAGGAGGCCTCAAACCTGGAAGCTCCATGGCATCCTCCTCCTCGTAGATTCTGGTCCCATAATTTAATTCTCCACTGTCTTTAAGCAGGTGTTTTTTGTATATTTTAATTGTCTATCCTAGATGTCCCCAGCATGGGTGTTGGTTTAAATTACCTAGTCTGTCATTACTAAAGTGTAAGCCCTAATACCCTCTTGTCATAAATTAGGGTATTAGGTCCAGAGAGACTTTATCATAGCTAGTTAAGAGAAGAGACAACGAACACCCAAGTCTCCTGATTCCGTGTGCTGCTTACTCTGTTGCACCACTGCCAAAGCGTACAGATAGGTCTTGTAGCATTTCGGTATTTGCTGTGCTCAGTGACACTTCTCTCAGCTTACTCTGCAAGCAGTAACGGTCCTGTATCCGAGGAAGCTCGCAGAAAATCCTCAAGTTAATAGTGTCCCCTCCCTCCCTTCCCCATCCCATTAAGTTTGTTTTAAATTTATTTAAACTTTTAAAAAGCGATATAAATCTTCCCCTATATAAATCTTCCATTTGAAAACCATTAGAGATTCATGAACATGTGGTCACCCCTCCCTGTTTTCTAAAGCAAGGTTCTGCTTGTACTTTCTCATAATATCAAATCTCTGCTTCATACCTAAGCCAGGGATTGGTGTTCCAGAATAGGGAAGAAGTATCAGTTGTCTGTTAATTCATAATAAATTGCCCTAAAATGTAGTCCCTGGAACAACAGCAATTTATTGTGTCTCATGATTTGGTGGGTTGACTAGCCAATCCGGCTGGTTTCACTAGGGCTCACCAGGTGGGTAGTCAGCCAAGGCTGGATGGTCTAAAATGGCTCCCCAGATGCCATGGCTGAATGACTGGATAACTTGGCCTCTTTCTTCATATGGTTTTTAGTCTTGGGTTTCTTCACGTGATGGAAGAAGTGTTCCAAAAGTTCAAAGTGTCTCAAGGCTGAGTCTCCACGAGTAACCCAATATCACTTCTGCCATATTCTTTTGGTTAAGACAAGTCACAAGGCCAGCCCGATCCCAGCAGCGGGGTGGAAAATTCACCTCTTGTTGGGGAGTGCAGCGAAATATTGTGGTCCTGTCTCTAAAGCTGCCACACTGTGATGAAAAAAGGCAGGTGTGCTAGGCAGAATAATGGCCTCTGCATTTCAACACTGGTTCTCTCACACTGACGGCATGTCCTGCAATTCAGTTCAATTCTGATACTAACCACCTGGAACAGCCAGATGAAGAGATGCGCACAGTGACAAGGTCTGGAAGGTCTGGACATCTGGAGAGCAAGAGCTTCTGTCCCCATGGAGACAGGGTCCATCACCCTCCCTGTACATTGATGTGTTCACAAACCAAAAAGCTCCTTGGAGCCTCAATGTCTGAGTTTTTTTTAAATAAGGGTTTTATTACATAACCATGATTGATTAAATCATTAGCCCATGATTGGACTCAACCTCCAGCCTTCCCTCTGTGCAGGTCAGGCTGCTGAAACTGTGATGTCCACCCCCCATCCCGAAACTATCTGGGAGCTGGCAGGAGTCACCTCAGTAGCATAACAAAGACACACTTACCACTGAAGAAATCCCAAAGGTTTTAGAAGTTCTATGCTAGGAACCTGTGACAAAGTCCAGAGAGAAAGAAAGAGAGATTAAGGATGATATTATTATTATTATTATTATTATTATTATTATTATTATTATACCACAGCCCACCCCCCAAGGTCATCCGTGCCCTAATCCCCAGAACCTGTAAACATGTTATGTTGCATGGCAAGGTGGAATGAAGGTTGCAGATGGAGTTAAGATTGCTGATTTCTCAGAGTCCATAGTCTCTCGCGCTTCATTCCCCCTTCTGATTACCCCCCCTTTCTTTGACTCTGAGAAACAAACTGAGGGCTTCAGAGGGGAGGTGGGTGGGGAATGGGATAGGCTGGTGATGGGTAGTAAGGAGGGCACGTATTGCATGGAGCACTGGGTGTTATACACAACTAATGAATCATTGAACTTTACATCAAAAACCAGGGATGTACTGTATGGTGACTAACATAATATAATAAAAAATATATTATTATTTAAAAAAAAGATTGCTGATTTCTGAACTTAAAGAGATTATCCTGCATTATCCAGGTAGGCCCTTTGTAAATTTAAGAGTTCTTCAAAGGGAAAGAGGAACGCAGAAGAGTCAGAACCAGGGAGATAGTATCATTTGAAAGACTTAACAGGCCATTACTGGCTTTCAAGATGGAAGGAGGCCACAGGCCAAGGAATGGTGGGCAGCCTCTAGAAGCTGGAAAAGATAAGAAAGTGGGGTCTCTCTTAGAGTGTCTAGAAGATAAGAGCCCTGCTGACACCTGGAGTTTTAGCCCATTGAGACCCGTCTCAACCTGCTGACCTCCAGAGTTCTGTGAGAATAAATTTGTGTTGGTTTAAGCCACTAAATTTGTGGTGTTGTAGAAAACCGACCTCCGCACTTCGGACCCAAAAGATAAGGCAAAGACAGAGTTTGGGATATAGAGGAACCAGAGCTTTATTGCTTTGGGGGCAAAGGAGACCACACAGGCCATGGCCTTCAAAAACTGCAGGCCCTTTGGGAGGGAAGGGGCTGGGGTGGTTTATGGGGACTTACAGGATCTAGCCGGTTTTGGCCAGAATTGTGTAGGTGCTGCCAGCCTCCTTCATCACGTCTTGAGGGTGGTACCGGGTTCCTGAAACAAAAGGCTAAGAAGGGAGGAGGGGAGCTTGGCGAAAGAGAGGAAAACGGTTACTTCAGAATAGAGCTTCGCTGAAGCATTAGTGCAGCCATTTTGATTTTTGTTCAACTTCATGCTTTTAAGCGGTTTCAGTGGTAATCCTCGGTGGCAGCATTAGGAAACGAACACAGCAGGGCCTAGAAAAAGGAAAAAAGTGGCATTTTTGTTCATCACGGAAGGCAGCATGATAAATCTGTACTTGGAGAGTCCTGTGTGGATGTTGAAAACTCACTCTACAGAATGCAAGTAACTTCATGCTCTTCAGATCTCTCGTACTCCTTAAACCCTTTCCTACTTTTTATCTCCAGCCCTCAGTAGAGCTCAGAATTGCCTAATTATCTACAGAGGATTCTGTCCCTTAATGAAAGTGCATCTGTGTGTCTGATAGGCAATAGATCAGAGAAGGGGAAGGAACTCTCTGCTCTGGTAAGTAGGATACATTTGACCTTGATTCATCCAGGGAGGATTTGTTACCTTCAGCAAACCAGGATCTATCTGTGCCAGCACAGTTTTCTACTTAAAAGGAGTTATGATCTACTGCATGGTACAAAACGTAATTGGCAGAGGGAGGGGTTTCTGGGTAGGCTCTTTCTTAGAGTCAGTGACACCTGCAGGAGGTTTTGTAACTTCTCTACTTAAAATTTTAATCTCTTTTTTCAAAAGCACAAACTACGGTGATGATGCTGACGGTGATGATGCTGACGATGGCGGCCGTGATGGCCGCTGACGCTCACCGAGCACTTCCTCGGCGCCCGAGCTATGCTTACGTTTCACATCCTTCACGGCAGTTCGTCTTTACCACGGCTCCTGCCTCTTTCTAATAAATTACTCTTTCTGTTCCTTTTTAGCCATCTGTCCATAAACGCACATAAACTCAGTGCGTACACATCTCAATCATTTACTCCTCAGTGTTATCCCCTTTCTGCAGTTCCTGATGAATCCTGAAATATAATAAAACAAAATTTTAGCTAGATGCACAAGAACTCCCCATCTTGAAGGGAGAGAAAGAGTGACTACTCACAAATACATGTCTGAGAAATTAGAGGCACTGAGCTTAATTTGACACAATTAACACTAATTACATGTTAGCATCCTTCGTTTGGGCTTCTTCTCCAGGGAGACTTACCATTTGCTGATTTATTTCTCCAGGAGCCGTATTATGTACGTTGCATCAAACCCAATGACAAGAAATCCCCACAGATATTCGATGACGAGCGCTGCCGGCACCAAGTAGAGTACCTTGGACTAGTGGAGAACGTGAGGGTGCGACGGGCGGGCTTTGCCTTCCGCCAGACGTACGAGAAGTTTCTTCACAGGTGAGAACAGACGAAAGAACCCTGACAGATAGCGACAAGTCTGGAGTCCTCCCCGTGTATGACAGCGCATCAGCATATACTAAACAGTCCAATGTTTGTCGAATGAACAAGAGTCGAGGGAACTGCGAATATGAAAAACCTTCTCAGTCAGAAGAGTCTCCCTGAGTTTATGTTTGATGGACCATGAGAAGAGATTCATTCTGTGGGGGAAATGTGGGCATTGTAGTTCGGTACACGGAACCTAGATTCGGAGTCTGGGTTGGAATCCTGGGGATGCCGCTCATTTGCTCGGTGATCGTGGGCTAGAAATTTAACGTCTTTGACTCTGTTCCTCCCTCTATAAAATGAGTTTAACAACACTACCTCGTAAGGCTGTTGTTGTGAGGATTCAGTTAACCTAAGTAAAAAACCTAGGTGCCTGACACATAATAGATGTTCAATTAATGCTGCTTGTCCTTACTGACACTAGGAATTATCATAATAACAAAATATTAAGCAGCTAGTCATGGAGAGTGTGCAGCTAGTCTACGTGGTTTGAATCCTGGCTTTGCCATATCTCGGCATTTTGACCATGGGCAAATTACGTTATCTTCCCATGCCTCTGTTTTCCTCATGTGTTAAAAAGGGGGATGATAATAGTAACTACTTTTTGGGATTGCTGGAGAATTAAATGAGGTTATGCATATGTATATAAAGTAGTTAGAACGGAACCTGGCATATAGCAGTCATTCAATATATGTAAGATATCATTGCTGCTGTTATTTATTGTTAGTAACGATAATGATAGTTGGCAACTGGGACTCATAAAGTTCCTTTAAATTCCATCTGTTCATTTATCTAAAAATATTTATTGAACATTTCCTGTGTTCTAGACTACAGATTCCACAGAATATGAATAAATAGATAGATAAAATTTTGGGTGCTCAGAAGAGTCTCTAAGGAGATAATAATGGCAGGAAGGAGCCAGCCATGCGAACATCAGAGGGAACAGCAGGTGGGGCAGAGGGAACAGTGAGGGAGAGGCTCTGTTGTGGTAGTAAGTGTGGTGTGTTAGGTAGCAAGCGTAGCCCTGTGGTTGAGGGCTGCTCAGTGACAGGGCAGGGGTGTGAGATGAGATCAGAGAGGTGGACAGGGGCCAGATCATGTGGAGTTTTATAATCCAGACTAAACAGTTTAGATTTTGGCTAAATCTGGCAGGAACCCATTGGTGGATTTTAAGCAGGGAGCAACCTATTCTTATGGCTGTTTGAGGAGACACCATGGCTGCTGTGTGGGTAGGAAGCAGGGAGACATTTAGGGATGTTACTGCAGGAGCCTGGGAGAGGGGGTTTGCTCGTGCCTTGAACAAGAGGCGATTATAGATCTAAGGGTAGCGGATAGATTTGGGATGTTCTAGGGGAAGGTTGACCAGGCTTGCTCATGGATTGGCTAGATAACAGAGGAACAGAGAAAGGAGTGAAAGATCACAATTAGATTTTGGCATAGGTAAGCATATACCATTTGCTGGGATAAGACTGGGTAAGAGAAGCTTGAGGAAGAGGTCATGAACAGGGCCAAGGATGGAATCAAGATTTGTCTCTTGACTTTAGGTTTGAAATGGCTACTAAAAATCTAGGTAGAAATATTAAGAGAGCTATTAAATACACATATCGGGAGTTCCAGAAAGAAGCGCAGGTTGGAAATAGAGATGCTGGAGTCATTAGTCTAGAGATGACATATAAAGTCTTAGAACTGGATAGAGAACAGAAGGAGGTCCATTCAAACATTGAGGTTTGTGATCTGACATGAAGGAACCACCAAAGAGAAGGAAAGGAGCCACTAGTGAGATAGAGGAGATACTGGAAGAGGGTTAATGTCACAGAAGCCAAGAGAAGATGGCATTTCAAGGAGAAAAGTGTAGTTACCATATCACACATTGCTGTGCAGTCAAGTAAGACAAAGGCAGAAACTTCAGCATTAGATCTGGCAACATAGAGGCCAAGGCAGAAAGGGCTGGGCAGAACCCGATTTGAACAGGTTGGGAAGTGAAGTGAGAAGCTGGATGCCTGTAGACAACGCAGGAATTTGTACTGTGAACAAGGGCAGGGAAGAATGGAAGCAGGAGCACAATGTGAGGTCACGAGACACTAGGAAACGTATGCTGGTAGGGCTTATTCAGAACAGAGGGAGAACCCAGTGGGGCAGGACCAAGGGAGGTCATCGTCATCATCGTAATATCCTTGAGAAGACAAGGCTTGGAATCCCACGCACAGGTGGAAGGTTTGTCATCGTTAGGTAGCAGCAGGGACACTTCCCCCATAGCAACAGGACAAAAGGCAGAGAATACGAATATAGATGCAGAAAGGCTCAAAGGTCGGCAGATGGCAAAGATGATGTTCCGATCTGATTGCTTCTGTTTTCTTAACCAAGCATGAGGCAAGGCCAAGAGAGGGGGAGTGGGGAGAAGGAGAGGTGGTGTGGGAGGTTTGAGGGGAAGTGGGAATACTCATTTTGGAGAGTGGGAAAGCACAGATTTGTACGGTAGATTGCCGTCAGGAAGATCCGAGGGTCTGTGTGAGATGGGAGGTTATCGATGGATAGTGATAACACCAGCATCATTGGTTTTCTCCACCGGTGTTCAGCTACTTTTGCACAGAACTGAGAGGGATTGCACTAAATGGAGACTCTTAAAATGAATAAAGTGCAGTAGCCTGGAAAATTCGAACCTCATTTTACACTGATCAAAAGATTATGCGCAAAACTGGCCATTTTCCTTATTGAAATCACACTGTCCTTTGGATTTGATTTTTCATTTGCTTATTGAGGCTGTAGAGTTGGAATGTTTCCATGAGTAGAGATGTTTTTATTCTGAGTCTTGATTTCAAACAGTGTCAAATTATGTTAGAAAGATTGCTAGACCGTTGTTATTACGCTTAGAATTCTAGCAGTTGCTCGGTCACAGAATTGGGGTTTTTGTTATCACCCTTAAAAATCCGCAGACATTAAATATTGGAATGAGCACAGTGGGACTGCATAACTATAGGATGGGGCTGAACGGAAAACATTTTATATTGAGACAAAGGGGAGCCACGGAGAGTAGCTGGGGTAAGAGAACCGTAAGCAAGCCTGACTTGGAGGAGACAAGGAGTTTTGTAAGTGCATCCATATCATTTACACTCAACTCAGGAAGTTTTGGTGTGTTTGTTTCTTGGCATGCGAGACACGCTATAAGGATTGGAATATGTTTTCTAATACACACATAAAAATACAGTAGAAAGGGTTCAAAGGAACCTATGAATTTCAAATATGGTGGTCTTAGTGGCATAAGGTTAAATCCATTTCTACTCCAAGAACATCCCCAAATAATATAAATTATGTATCTTTAAAACCAAGAAAATGCACAGCCACACTGTGGAATCAAGGGGTTTGAGTTTCAAGATGTACACAGAAGGAATCTGTGGATGTAGACAAGATAACAGTCAAACGTCTGAGAAAGACCAGACCATGAAGAAGAGACAGTAAGCCCAACAGATGCCAAAACTTACCCCCGCCAAGGAACCAGAACAAGGAGTAAATGGCTTTGGAATAAGCCTATTTAATATTTTCAGAGAGATAAAGGAGAGAATTATGGTCCTAGAATAGAAATATGAAGTCAGAAACAAGAACAGGTAATTATTGGGAAGAATAATTAGAGATTTGGAAAATGAAGATCAGATTAAACACAACCGAAGAGCACATTGTCCATCAGTAGGCGAACGAGTCAGCAGCATGTCGTGTAATCACACAGTGGCTGCTGACCAGCGTTAAAGGGGATGAACGGCTGATACAGCAACAAGAATGAACAGCGCATTATGTCGGCAAAGGAGAGTCACCAAAGAATACGTGCTTTACGCTGCCACTTACATGAAGTTCAAGAACAGGTAGAAATCAGAACCGTGGTCAGTTCTGGAGTCGGGGAGCTGATGGGAAGGGAGAAGGGGGCGCTCTCTGAGATTGTGGAGATGTTCTGCATCTTGACGGGTGTCAGTTTCATGGTCGTATACATTTTTCAAAACTTGTTAAACTGGATACCTAAATGTGTGCATTTTACCGTATGTAAATTTCACAATTTAAAAAAAATTAAAGTAAACCTCTTTTAAAAAGCACATGAGTAACCTGGAGGCTCACGAAGAGTTCTTGCAGATCTCATCACAAAGAAAACGAGAGATGGGAGACACTGAAGCTCGGGCAGTATGTCAGGTCGATCCAGGAGTGCCGACACTGTTCAACAGGGGCCCCCAGAGGGAAGGAAAGAGAGAAGAGGGGAGCAGCACTGTTCGAACAAATAGTGGCCAGGAATTTTCCTGAACCGAAAAAAGAAATCTTCAGATTGAATACACTGAGTGGAAAGCATGTGAATTTTTTACAAATGAAAATTAAGTACATTATGTTCACTTTTAGAATATTAGAGATAAAGGAAAATACTTAGAACTCCCAAGAAATGACAAAGTACTACCGGGGAATGAGAATCATACAAACATCAGACCTCTCAGTAGTAACATTTGATGCAAATAGACCAAGCAACAATATCTTTACGGTGAGAGGGGATGAACTTTATACTTAGAATCTTATTCCATGCCGGGGCGCCTGGGTGGCTTAGTCAGTTGAACGGCCAGCTCTTGATTTTGGCTCAGGTCATGATCTTGGGGTCCTGGGATAGAGCCCTGCATCAGGCTCCCTGCTCAGCAGGGAGTATGCTTGAGGATCTTTCTCTCTCTCTTTTCTGCCCCTCCCCCACTCACACTCTTTCTCTCTCTCAAATAAATAAATAAATCTTTAAAAAGAAGAATTTATTCCATGCCAAATGATCATTCAAGAGCGTGAGTACAATAAAAGTATTTTCTGACATATATAGGCTCAAAAAACTTACTATTCAGAGATTCTCTGAAAAAATCTTCTAGAGCAAAAGGAAAAATAAATGCAGAAGAGAAAAATGGAATGCAGAAAGTAATATTGAACAAATAAAGCAGTGAAACTTTTTAAGTCTAAATATGTATCCACTGTAAGTGGGAAAAAGTCTTTAGTAAAAATTTGGAGCAAAAATGAAAATTGGAGGGGTGCCTGGGTGGTGCAGTCGTTAAGCGTCTGCCTTCGGCTCAGGGCGTGATCCCAGCGTTCTGGGATCAAGCCCCACATCAGGCTCCTCCACTAGGAGCCTGCTTCTTCCTCTCCCACTCCCCCTGCTTGTGTTCCCTCTCTCGCTGGCTGTCTCTCTATGTCAAATTAATAAATAAAATCTTTAAAAAAAAATGAAAATTGGAGTGAGAACTATGGAGAAGTAAAGACTTTTGTACTGTTTATGGGAAGGATATAGATGATAATTAGCTAGACAGGAAAAAATAAACATATTTTCATATAAATAGATACTTTTTATATATTAAAATTTTTATTATTTATATAAAAATTTTAAGACAATGATAATAACAGTGGCTAACACGTGAATTGCTCACTGTATTCCAGGCACTGTTTTGAGTGCCCTGTGTATAGTACGTAGTAAGTCACTGGAGGTGACAACCAGATGAAAAGATGGCACCTCCCTTTTTTTTTTATGTTATACTAGTCACCATACAGTACATCATTAGTTTTTGACATAGTATTCCATGATTCATTATTTGCACCTCCCGTTTTTATGCAGATGAGGAAACTGAGGCACTGAAAGTTTGAGTAACTTGCCCCAGGTCACAGAGCCAAGTAGTGGCAAATAGGCACCCTATTTGAACTCAGGCAGTCGCCTCCTGAGCCTACCATCAGTGCATTGCCTCACAATGGAAGGGATGGTTTTCAAATCAAAGGAGAAAATAAAATGAAATAAAGAAAACTCAGTCCATCATCCAAGAAAAAAATGGTAAAAAGCAACAGCAAGAAAGCACACCTAAGAAAATATAAAAGAAGTTGAGACAGTGGACATATACTAATAATCACAATAAATATATTTAACTTACCCTTTACAAGACAGAACTGTGGAAAGTTGAGTCTATCTAATTGATGATTATGTAAGTCGAGATTAGGTCCTCTCTAGAATCACCTCGGAAGGGTGCTGTATGAGGCCGTGGGGTATGCGTCTGGGAAAATAGCCTGTTTCTACTCGGCAGACTGTGTTTATCTTCCGCTTTACCTAAGACGAACTTGTTCAGATTGAGAGATGGCCATGTTATTTTATTATCATACCTACTGAACTAATTAACAGTGGGACGTGGGGTGGGATAGGCTTGTGAATTAGACTAATGGTTCTGATGCTGGCAAGAGAAAAAGTAACATTTTCCACTGTAAATTTTTGCTTTTAGATTCTGCAGATTTTTTAAAGCTGGGTTTGAACCTACATTTTTACTTGTCACTTTTCTTTATTTTCATTTCTTTTATCGAAAAAAGAGAGAAGGGTTTTAAATGTTCTGATAACCTTAAAAGCTGCTCAAGTCTTTCAGGGAGATAATACCAGCTGTCAGGAAGCCGATGAGTTCAGCTTTTTAATTCACAAGTTCAGGATGCTGGTTCGTGGGAGAACTGGGGTCTTGCCATTTTACCATCGGGAAGAAAGGAGGAACACCTTGGCTGAGCAGTGTGGTGGCTTCTGCAGTATGCCGAAAATTTCAAACCCACCATGACTACCTGTACTATATCCCAAATGTTGACTCTTACTCTAGCTTTTTTTCCTTTTTTTCTTTTTTCTTTTCTTTTCTTTTTTTTTTTTTTTAAGGATTTTATTTATTTGACAGAGAGAGAGCACAAGTAGGCAGAGTACAGACAGAGGGAGAAGGAGAAGCAGACTCCCTGCTGAGCAGGGAGCCCAATGTGGGGCCCAATCCCAGGACCCTGGGATCACACCCTGAACCAAAGACAGACGCTCAACCAACTGAACCACCCAGGCGCCCCTCTTATTCTAGTTTTAAAATTAATCTGGGATGATTCTGATTTCGTTTCCTTTTTTCATATGATATTGCCTCTCTCCTCATATTTGAACTCTTTCATTTAGTTTCTGTTTCTCTCCCAACTGGCAAGTGAGTAGGCTTTTAAATGTATAGAGTGGAATAATGGGGGTTGGTGGTTGATGAAAGAAGATCAGGAAAAGACTAAAGAATAAGCAGGAACCAGCCTTTGAAGTAGTAGATTAAAAAGCAATGGAAACAACATATGCAAAAGCTCTAAAGCAAGAAAGAGACAACCACAGTTACAGGACCCTAAAGAAGGCCAGTGTGATTGGAGTATAGTGCTGAAGGGGGAGAGCAGTAAAAGTTAAAAATGATGTAAGGCTTTCTAGAAAAGTCCTGTGGCAGCTGAGCTTGCAGAATGGATTGGGGAGGAACTGAAAAACAATTCAGGAGTCTATTGTAGTAAGCTTCGTGGTGGCTTGGATTAGGCTTGTGGCAGTACAGATGAGAATAGTTGAATTTTAAATGTATTTTAGAGGTAGACCTTGTAGGATTTGAAGATGAATTAGAAGGACTGAAAGAGAAGAGAAGGGATCAAATAACAATTCCCAGGATTCTGGCTTTAGTAACTGAGGGCACTGAGGGGGGAAAGTGAAAGAGAAATGTAAGACGCCCTCAAGACTTATATAGGCATTGGATATATGCATCTGAAGCTCAGAACTCAGAGCTGGGCTATGGATAATAAATTCATGAATTGAAAAATAAAGTGGATGGAATAGATGAGGTGATGTGGTGAGGTCGTACACAGAAGAGGACTTGATAGGAGCCTTGGGGTACTCCAACATTTGAGGGTCCAGTAATGGAGGAGCTGTAGCCAGAAAATGAGATTGAGAAGAAATATCCAGAGAGACAGAAGGAAATCAGGAAGGTCACGCTGTCATGGAAGCTAAGAAAAGAGAGATCCATCAAGAAGGGATCAGAAGCCACTTAGGTATCTATTACCTCAGCAAGAAATGTGTGAAGCTCTACGAAGACCATGTAAAGACTCCCAGGAGGCCTAAAAGTAGACTTGAGCAAGTGGAAAGATATCCCTTGTTCTTAAATAGGATGATTCAACATCATAGATCAATTTAATGAATTTAATGTGGGAACCCAATAAAAATACCAGCAAGATTTATTTGTTTTGTGATTCTTTTCCCCTGGAACGATGCAAATTGATTCTAAAGTTCATATAGAAAAATAAGCAGGCAGGAATAGCTAGAAAGACCTTTTAAAAAGAAAAGGATGAGGAGAGACCACCAGATATTAAAATATACTTAAGACATCTATGATTCAGGGCACCTGGGTGGCATCTGCCTTCAGCTTGGGTCATGATCCCAGGGACCTGGGATTGAGCCCTGAGTTGGGCTCCCCAATCAGTGGAGAGTCTGCTTCTCCCTCTCCCCCTGCCCTCTCTCTAGCTCATGGTCTCTCAAATAAATAAATAAAATCTTAAAAAAAAAAAAAGACATCTGTAATTAAAACCACATAGGACTGATGCACAGATGGACAGACAAGCAATGAAACAGACCAGAATGTCTAGAAATACACTGAAGTACATATGAAAACGTTAGTATGTGATTAAAATGCCATATTGAATCACAGGGAGAAGATGGACTTTTTAGTAAATAGTGTTGGAACAACTGGGTAGCCACTTGTCAAAAGATAAAATTGGATCCATACCTCACACCGTATACCAAAATAAACCCCAAATGGATGAAAGATTTAAATGAAAACAATGAAAATATCTGACTACTAGAAGAACATGTAGATGAATTACTCTGTAACCTGAGTGGAAAGAGAGCCTTTCTTGTATGGATTAAAATTCCAGTGTAATACATGAAAAAAATTACTGAATTTGGCTATGTGTATTAAACAACTTGTCACTAGGGGGAAAAAGTTCTGTGGTTGGCAGCCTTCTCAGATGGTCACAGTGATGCCACCTCTTAGTATTCATGCCTTTTGCCACCCCCTTCCCTTGAATGTGGGCTGGCCCTAGTGATTTGCTTCTAGCAAAATGGAATTTGGCAAAAGTAATAGAATATCACTTTTGAAAGGAGGCTATTACCCTGTGACTTCCGTCTTGCTCATTTTCACTCATGAAGAAGCTGGTGTGTAGCGAGCTGCCTTATGAGAGGCCAACATGGCTGCTTGCACCTAGAAACACAATTGGTTCTTGTGTATTAATCTTATATGCTTTGTTTTATTTTAGTGATAATAGCTTTCATCTGAAGATCTGCTTCATTTCCTTTGAAGCGAGTCATAAATAATGTTAGTCTTATTCCTTCCCCAATCCTACCAGCTTATTTATTTATTGGTCTCACTATGCTGGCTGGAAAACCCATGATCGAGGCATCCTTCTCTTGTTTCTGTGCATAAAGAGAATTTGTAAAGGTTACCCATTTATGAATGATATTTGCTGTAGGTTCTTGGTAAATTAGCCTGTACCAGATTAGGGAAGTACCCTTCTATCCCTAGTTTAGTAAGTCTTTATCATGAAGGAGTGTTCTATCTAGTAAAGTCTTTTTTCTACATCTCTTACCAGGCGAATTTATTCAATAGTCTTTCTGCATCTATTGAGACCATAGGTTTTTCTCCCTTAACTTGTACCCTGTTTGTTTTTCACGCAGATACAAGATGATCTCTGAATTCACCTGGCCCAACCATGACCTCCCTTCAGACAAAGAGGCTGTCAAGAAGCTGATTGAACATTGTGGTTTTCAGGATGACGTAGCTTATGGGAAGACCAAAATTTTCATCCGAACACCCCGAACACTGTTTACCTTGGAGGAGCTCCGTGCCCAGATGCTCATAAGGATTGTCCTCTTTCTACAAAAGGTAATTTTATATTTTATATATAAGGATCAGGTCTTGCTTTTATGTTCTTAAAATTTTGCCGGATGTTTTCTTTGATTCAGGAAATGTTCACAACGGTATATTCTTTGTATCTATACCTACCTTAGAATGTTTTCTGTTGCCTTCACACATGGAAAATTTATTTGGCTGCCTGAGTTCAAAATTATTCTATCCTCAAAACTTAAGACGTTTTTATCTTCTGGTATTTAAAGTTGGGGAGATGTCTGAAGTAGCCAACTTTTTGTCTCTTGTATTTAACTGGGTTTTCTCCCTCAGCCTTACTGGGTAAAGGACTTTTCTTCATCTTGTAATTCAGAAGTGTTGCCGACGTATTTAAAACCCACTGCTCACCCGTCATAACGTGCTGACCTGAAGCTCATAAGATCATAGTGGCAATCATCATTCTTCTGTGCAGGGAGGCCCCCTTCTCACTTCATTCACTCACTCATGATTTTCTTTTTATCCACCATACCCATCGCCACGTCTTCCATATGAACCATTTTAATATTTAAAAAATTATGTATGTATCTTTTGAAAAAAATTTGTGCCTCTGCAAGAGGTATATTTCCTATGGGATATATACTAGGAGAAAAGCTGCTGGGTCAGATGGTGTACGTAGACCTGATTGGTGTAAGTAGTGCCCATTTCCTCCCCAAAAGGACTGTCCTTTTGCACCAGCTCACTAACGGAGTTACTATGAGCCGCCATCCTGACTAGCAGCACCCCGCCACCTCAAATTTGCAAGACTAATAGGTATAATACCTCACTGTGGTTTTACTTTGTATTTCTCTGGTTACCCTTGAACCTGAGCATCTCATTAAATGCTTATTTGCTTTTTGGGTCTTTCCGTAAACTGCCAGTTTGTGTCCTTTGTCCGTTCTTTTCCTGGAGCCGGTATCGTTTTCTTGTTGATTAGCAGGAATTCCTTGATTATTTTGGACATTAATCACCTATTCACATTAGACATTTTAAATGTATTCTTTTTCTTTTCTTTTCTTTTCTTTTTTTCTTTAGAGAGGGAGAGGGTGGCAGAAGGAGAGAGAGCTTTAAGCAGGTGTGGAGCCTGACACAGGGCTCAATCTCATGACCCTGATATCAAAACCGGAGTCAAAACCAAGAGTTGGACACCCAACCAACTGAGCCACGCAGGCGTCCTTAATTTTGACATGGCCAGATGCTTCAATTCTTTGTCTTACATTTTGTTGAAGAGGGCTTCCCTTGTCTCCAGGCCACAAAGATACTAGCCTCTGTGTTCTCCTCTGAGCTGTATACTTTTATCTTCCACATTTAGGTCTTGAATCCATTTAGAACCTACCTATATATGTGGTTTTACATGGGAATCCGGTTTCATTTTATTCTATATGGTGAACCACTTTCTCAGGACCATCTGCTGAACAGTGTGTCCTTTTCCCATTGATTCGTGGTGCCACGTTTATCCTATGTTATCATGTGTATATAGTCTGTCTCTGGAGGTTTATTTATACAGTTGCCTATTTTTACATTGATGCCATGTAGTTTCTACTGCAGTAGTCTTAGTGTATGGTAGAAGTCATCCTCTTACTCTTCTTTATGCAGGTGGGTTAACCTACACATAGACCTTTGTTTTGCAATATAAATGTTAATGTGTGTGTGTTAGGTTCATTAAATTCCACAATAATTTTTATTAAGATTGCATTGAATTTATCGATTAATTTGAAAGAATTAACATTTTACAATATTAAATCATCTTAAGAGTAGAGAATAGGCTTATTTAAATCATTTCTTTGACCTTTAGTTTTAGAGGGGCCTTATGGATTCATGGTTAACTCCTAGGCATCTTATTGTTTTTGTTACTGCTATGAATTTTTTATTCTACATGCCAGTGTTGGTACAGAGAAATAATATGGGCTTATGTTGGTTTATCAGTATCCAGAATGCAACCTTTGTTGATTCTGTTAGTTTTTCTGGGGAAATGGTTATATCATGTTCAAATAATGAAGGTTTTCTCTTCCCTTCCAATTGCCAGCCTTTTTCCAAGTTTTGCTCTCTCATTTATTTTACCTAAAACTCAGAAAATCTTGCTGAGTAGAATACTAAATTCTGTTTCATCCTGAAACAATTTCCTTCTATTAACTGGCTTTTTTTTTTTTTTTTTGTATTGCTTTTACTCAGTTCTGTTTTATGTTGGGTGTCTGTTTTTCTGTCTGCCATGGTAAATTATTTTTATACATCTGTTCTCCTGTGTATTCATATCCTCTCTTTTTATTTCAGTACTTACAGTGTTTTGTTGTTGTTATTCTTTTGGCAGATCTGACACTTTGTTCTTCTTTATACCTATTTGAGAAATTGGCTCAGGCTCAGGGTTTGGCCCTGAAGGAGAGTGACCATCCCTCTGCGTTTGTTTGGGACAGTCCTGGTTTATGACTGTTGTCTCTCGTACCCCTTTCACCCTCAAAAGTGTCACTTTTGCTGTGGATAATTATGGGTAATACATTGTATAGTCGCCCTACCCTGAACTCACTTTCTGTCCACCTGGGGGCTGGTAGAATCCTGTTCTTCAGTCTCCAGAGGCAGCTTGTTCACTTCCTCCACAGTTGACAGTGTCCCACAGACTTAATCTGCTACAGCTCTGCTAGTCAAAGATGGCGGCCCCAGCCCCGTGAGCCAGCTCTTGCATCGTAGGTGTGCACACCTACTACGGTTCTTCCTTTTTCTGTCCTCTCTACAGCGCCTCTGCTGGTGAGAAATTACAATTTCTACATAGAAAAGGGAGGTTGTGAAAGAGGGAGGATGACTACTTCAAAAGCTGTCACCCTGTACTGTATGGTGACTAACATAATATAATAAAAAATCATTAAAAAAAAAAAAAAACAAAAGCTGTCACCCATGCCATGGGGGAAGAGCTTCCAGCGTGCTCCATGATGTGGATCTTGCATTTTGGAACCGTAAAACAGAGGAGCAGGAAGCAAGGATCTTTCTCTGAATTCTCAGGCAGACCACTCTAGGGTATGATATCGGTGATCTCCTGATTTGTTCTTTAAACCAACTCCACAGGCCATAAAAATTATTGGAAGTTTCTCTCAGCTTCTGGGAATAGCTCATCAGTCACCTAAGTGTCATGCACTGTGTGTTTTTATTTTTTCTATAACCTTATAGGAATGGAACAGGAAGTTAGGGGAGGCAGCATCAGGAGATCCTATTGTTTTTTAGGATTTTATTTACTTGACAGAGAGAGAGTGTGCACAAGTGGGCAGAGAAGCAGGCAGTGGAAGAGGGAGAAGGACACTCCTTGCTGAGCAGAAAGCCCCATGTGGGGCTCGATCCCAGGACCCTGCGATGACAACCTGAGCCAAAGGCAGACGCTTAACCAGCTGAGCCACCCAGGCGTCTCAGGAGATGCTATTTTAAACCAGAATCTCCAACAATTGACTTTTATTTTTCCTTTTTAAATAAAAAAATAGCTTTATTTTTTTTCTGATTATACATTAAGGTGTACTTATTGCAAAAACAAAATCAAACCATACCAAAAAGTGTAAGAGAAACCATGGAAAATCACCTAAAGTCCCACCATCCAGAGGTAACGAACCATTAACGTTGTGGTGGTCATCCTTTCTGATACCTTTCTGTGCGTGTAGATAAGCATATGTACTAGGATATAAATGAGATCATTGTTCAAATGGTGATTTCTTATGGGCACCTTTCTCTTTTTTTATAATATTTTGGTATTCTTTTTCCCGCATTTTCCTTCTCTGCCCACATCTCCTCCCACCACCTATGTCAGAGGGTCCCCAAGATCACTTCCAGTTTTGGTGATTCACTAAAAGGATTCATGGGGCTCAGCATATAGTTGTGCTCATGAATTAAATTTATTACAGCAAAAGTATGCAAAGCAAAATCAGCAAAGGGAAAAGGCACAGGGGGTAAAATCCAGAGGAAACCAGGAGCAAGCTTCCAAGAGTTCTCTCCCAGTGGCGTTGCACAGGACATGCTAAATTCCTGCAGAAATGAATTGTGACAACACATGTTACATGTTGTCTACGAGGGGAGCTCATTAGAGACTCAGTGCTCAAAGTTTTTGCTGGGGACTGGTTATGTAGGCACTCTCTGCCTAACATGCGCCCAAATCCCAGACTCGACGAAGGACATCAGGTATGCAGCATAATAAACCCCACTGTTTGCTCAAGCGGTGTAACCACATTGAGCCACTCTTATCATTTAGGGAAAGTTTTATATCAGCATGTGAAACTGTTTCCCAGTCAGGTTCCCAGACACTGGCCAAGGGCCAACCTTGGAAGCAGGCCTTTCTAAGGACACGGTCTCAGACCTGCTGTGTTAACTCCCTTCTGGACGTTCCCACAGCCTTCTGTAACTTTAATAGACTTCCTTATACATGTAGGAATACTTCATCCTATGCACTGGATACTTCTATGCTAATGCCTTCATTCTGGGCACTGGATTCCCATGAGTAAGATTATTTTTTGAAGGGTGTATATGTTTGCAATCATCATACATATTAACCATTCACATTGTGTAGCCCCCAATGTAAGTGAACTTCTTTTCCCTGATTTTTTTTTTAACTGCAGTGACTTTTACCAGGCTTTTTTTTTTCCATTCTTATCAGTAAGAAATGGCATCTCAGTTCTGCTTTAATTTTGTATTCTCAGGACTCTTCATGAGGGTGTGTTTATTGGCCTTTTTGGATTGCCTCTTCTGTAATTTGCTTATTCATATTCTTGGCCCATTTTTCTATTGGGTTGTTTATCTTTTTCTTATGAATTCGTGGGAGCTATTCTCTTTATGTATTGTAATTATTTTTCCTAAGCTATCATTTGTCATTTGAGTTCATTTGTGGTGTACTCTTTGACATGAAATTTTCCACTTAATATGTCTTATCTTTTTTTCTTTATATCTTTGAGTTTCCTTAAAAAAGTTTTAGATCTGGAATTGAGTTTTTATACGTGGTATTATATAAGGGTCCAACTCAATTTTGTTCCAAGTTAAAAACCAGCTATTCTAGTTCAGTTTATTTAAAAATTCCTTTTTTTTCCCACTAAATTAAAATTCCACTTTTGTCTAATAATAAATTCCCATATATACTTGAGTCTATTTTCAGGACTCACTATTTTATTCCATCGACAATTCCTATACCAATATCATACTGTGTTACAGGTTGTAACATGTGAGAACCTAACTTTCAATGTGTGGTCATACCTTTTCTGCTCCTTCATAGAGACTTAATGGCAAGTTGGAAGTGGCAGAATCAATGATGTTGACTAAAACCAGAACCTCCAAAATTGTTGTCCTTAAAGGAACAAACTACAAAACCACAGAGATTGCAGAAGAGATACAAATTGCATTGCTTTCTGATTCATAAAAAATGTGTAGTTCTGCACTGTAACTAAGCCACTGAGTGTTCGGTATCAAGAATTACAGATAATCTGGGGCGCCTGGGTGGCACAGAGGTTAAGCATCTGCCTTCGGCTCAGGGCGTGATCCCGGCGTTCTGGGATCAAGCCCCACATCAGGCTCCTCCACTATGAGCCTGCTTCTTGCTCTCCCACTCCCCCTGCTGTGTTCCCTCTCTCGCTGGCTGTCTCTATCTCTGTTGAATAAATAAATAAAATCTTTAAAAAAAAAAAAAAGAATTACAGATAATCTCTTTAGCGCATCTTGTTTATCTTCATATATTGGTCATATGCTCGACATTTTAGGAGATTTTTGAAATTGCTACAAGTATTTTTTTTAAGATATGACCCTCTTAGGGGTGCCTGGGTGGTGCAGTCGGTTGAATGTGTAACACTTGGTTTCAGCTCAGGTCGTGGTCTCAGGGTTGTGGGATTGCACCCCACATTGGGCTCCGTGCTCAGTGCAAAGTCTGCTTGAGATTCTCTCTCCCTCCCCCTCTGCCCTGCGCTTGCTCTCTTGCTCTGTCTCTCTAAAATGAATAGATGAATCTTTAAAAAAAAAAAGAAAGAAAGAACCATCTTAAAAAAAAAGAATCCTCTAGAGTTCAAAGACTTTTATTGGTTTTATAGTACATAAGTAGTAGCATTACAAGTTCATGTAGCAAAATGAAAAACATAAATTTATTTTTTAATATAATTTTATTTTATATTAAAAATCATGGCATCTAGTTATATAATACTCTTTTGTTCCATCTTTACATGTGTAGACACTTATTTGTGTATTTATAAGAGCTGACTTGGTCCTTAATTTGACTTACTAGAACTTCCTCACTCAGTCTATTACCGGTTGTTCAGGTTTTTCCTGTTTTTCACTCTATAGGTCCCACGCAGTGCACAGCTCTGCTTACCTAGAGTAGTGCCTGACCCAGAGTTCACTACCTATTAGCTATTGTTATTACTCCTCGTGCTGATTTTACTAGTAAGCACTCGTCATCATCCTTGATTATTTTCTTAGAATAAATTCTCAGATGGAAAATTTTGGTTTAAACAATACACACTTTTAAGATTTTCTGTACCCGTCATCAAACGGCTTCTGGAAAAATTGGACCAATTTACGCTCCCACCCCCAGCGGATGCATGAAAGAGCTGGCCTCACTGAAACACTGGATATTTTTATTCTTCTAAACACCCTTTCTGAGTGACCTAAAACCTGAATGTTTTGCCTGAATATTGAAAAGAGCATTTTGTGCAAAACCCCCGTTGTTGTGTACGCATCTTTGCATCGCTGAAAGAAATGAATCGGAATAGCCGGTGGGATTTCTGTAAAGGTCACACTTCTGTCCCTTTCATAACACATAATTGCTTCACTTACCCTCTAGATAGGAGTCTGTGTGTGTGCTCCTTACATCCCATTGGAATGAGAAATCAGATAACATGGTGTTTCCAGGCAGCACTGAAGAACTATTTAAGGTTCTCAGAATGACAGCTTTAAGCAAGGAGGTGCTGAGGGATCAGTAGTCGGCTCAGCAGCAAGCACGTGGGGCTGAGGTGACGTGTATAGTGAGTAAGTGTGTTGTGAGGCTTCTCTGTCCAAGTTGACTTTGTCGTGGAGCTTTTTTCCTTCTTCAACTTGGACTTTCCTCATTTTGAGTTTTTTACCGTTTGTCTTCTGTGTGTTGTGTTCATTAATCTCGGAAAATAAGACACTCATTTGCTGCCTAGTTGGGGAAACCCTGAGGGAGGATTGTAGTTTCTAATAAAATTTTTAATGAAAATATCACACCAAATACATTACAAAGAGTCATGACTCTCTCATATTCTGTACACATTTCGTTTAAAATATGTCACTGTCTTGGGAGAGGTGTGGGGTATGGATCCTCTCAAGAAACTCTCCCTTTTTTTTTTTTTTTGGTGCGTATATAGTTTTAAATTTATGTTTTGAATTGGGTGAATGGATTTGAAGAGTGGCTTTCTTGATCCATCTATAAGACAGATGGGTGCCTTTGTGAATTGTGTCTCATCTGGGGGAATTAGCCATTTCTGAAAGAGTATCTATAATTGAATGTGGACAGAGATCTTAATTAGTCACCATGTCACATCCCGGGACCATCTCAGATCACACAGCCTTGATCCTAGCTTGTAACGGAATGATCCTTGCCTGTGTGCCACGGTGTGATGAAGAGGTCAAGGCCCTTCTTGTGTCACATCCTGAAGGCTGCTAAACCTAGACATTCTTTCTTAAAGTCATATCTTCAGGCTTTAATCATTTCCTTCTGAGCAACTTGTGGGGACCCTGGGATTGCATTTACAGCTCATGAATGTGACAGCTGCCAGCCCTTTGGAAATGTAAATCATGCTAGCCCCTGACCTGCTTCACACCACGTGCCATGAGTTTTCCAGTTTGTATTCCATCCTAAATGTGGCTCGGAGCTTGTAGAGCCCTGGCGTTAGGAACCGTGAGGACCACAGTCAAGGTTGAATCTGAAGTCAGTTGGCAGTCTTCTGTTACAGTTATGTGAAACTATAGACATGTTTAGGGAGGAAATAATAGAAGCCTCACATTCCCAAGTATTCAGATCCATAGGCCTTCTAGGGTCCATAGGCTCCCAGAATTTTTTTTTTTTTTTTGCTTGTCTGTTAGCCTCCTTTTTTTTTTTTTTTTTAAGATTTTATTTATTTATTTGACACAGAGAGAGAGCTCAAGCAGGGGGAGAGGGAGAGGGAGAAGCAGACTCCCCGCTGAGTGGGGAGCCCAATGTGGGACTCATCCCAGGACCCTGGGATCATGACCTGAGCTGAAGTCAGATGCCCAACTGACTGAGCCACCCAGGCGCCCTGCTTGTCTGGTAGCTTCCTGATTAGAAGATGGTAGTGGTTTGATTATTAGGCCGTAGCAAAATTGGCACAATCTCATAAGCAGGGTATGAGGGAACAAAGGAATGAGTGGAGAAGAAAGGTGGAAAATAGGTGAGTGTGAGAGAGAGGTTATGATAAAGCTGAGGAAGGAGGAAAAGACCCTCAAGCTAGTGATATAAAATATTCAAAATGTGAGCTAAACTCATATGTGATTGTTTCCAATTTTATGTGGAGTTCAAGATGGAATCGTAAGGGGTAGTTAGTGATCTTTTTCTTAAAACTTCAGAATAATAAATAGTTGACATTCTACTGACAAACTGATATTGTGTGACTATCATACAAAAATAAGGCTACCTGGGCGCCTGGGTGGCTCAGTCGTTAAGCGTCTGCCTTCGGCTCAGGTCATGATCCCAGGGTCCTGGGATCGAGCCCCACATCGGGCTCCCTGCTCAGTGGGAAGCCTGCTTCTCCCTCTCCCACTCCCCCTGCTGGTGTTCCCTCTCTTGCTGTGTCTCCCTCTGTCCAATAAATAAATAAAATCTTCAAAAAAAAAATTAAGGCTACCCGTTTTTATCAATACATCAGCGGTATTTAAGCACATTGGGTATAATGTTTGGTCAAGGACATACAGAAGCATGGAAGAGCCAGTGTCCTTTTGAAATGGCACATGGGACAGGTTCTTCTCGTTCTTGAGTTGGGATTAGCTGTACTTCTGGGCCGCTGCCCTCAAACTGGCAGTCATATCGTGGGGAGGGGACCACACTGCTGCAAAGCCTCCCTTGTGAAATTTCCTAGAGTGGTGATACTGGACATCCTCGAAATGTTCCAGAATTTACTGGGACCGCTTCCACTGACTTTCTGTTTATGCATGCTCTGAGGTAAATACTTTTGAGGACGTTAAGGAGGTATCCATCCATTTCCGTTGTGTTAAGAAGAGCACTTCAAAATCAAGAGTAGATGTTAAAAAAAAAAAAAGATGTCAAATTAAATGGAATTACTTCTTTGCAGGGATCAAGATGCTCGTGTAATTTTTTTTCTCTTTCGACCTATCAATTCTGAGAATTGTACTAATCAATTCAGTGGCAGTATTATGTTTGTCTCAGCAAGATAACCTTCTTTTGCCATATTTTGATGCAGTCTGGGAGTTAATCTGCTCGGTTGAATTTCCCAGTGAAGACATCTAAGAGGGGGTATTTGTTGGATCATAACTCTTCAAAAACTTTCTCTAGTTCTTCATAACAATTGATATGTTTTTATTTTGTATCTTCTGTGGAATCAGTTTGGGTGATTTGTATTTTCCTAGAAAATCATACAGGTTCTCAAATTTAATTGAATAGAACTGAAAGTAATCTCTTATGTTTCTTTTCATTTTCCCCTGTGTCTTTAGTCATTCCTCTCATCATTTATTTTGTGAATTTGATTTGTGGTCACTCTTTTTTCTTTATCAACTTTAGTTAATGTTTTAAAAAAAAAATTTACTGTTTTTTTCCTCAATGACCCAGCTCTCTGATTTATTCATTCCACAATTTTCTTATTTATAATTTATTAATTTTGCCTTTTATCTTCATCAGTTCCTTCTTTCGGAATGGAAAGAGCAGAAACAAGCAGGAGATTATCTTTTCTCCAACTTCTAGTATTGAGTGCTTCATGCATTTTTTTTCTTTCACATTTATTCATAATGGAGATGGAATTTTTTTAGAACTACTTTTGCTGTATGTATAAGACCTGATATATTATCATTTAATTATTTCTGTGTTTAAATTTCTTCTTTCCCAAAAAGTTGTTTAAAAATCTTTTTTCCAATTTAAAAGTCTTTCTTATTTTTTTTTTTTTTTAGCTGAGATACAATTGACACACAATGTTACATTAGTTTCAGGGGTACAGGATAGTGAGTTGACAAGTCTCTATGCCATCCTCACTAGTGTAGCTGCCGTCTCTCACCATACAACCCTAGGACAATATTATTGACTGTATTCCCTATGCTGTACCTTTTCTTCTGTAACTGGAAGCCCATACCTCCCACCCCCCTTCACCCATTCTGCCCATCCCCCCGCCTCCTCCCCTCTGGCAACCATCACATTTATGGGTTTGTTTCAGGTTTTTGTTTATTTTTTTTATATTCCACATATAAGTTAAATCATATGCTATTTGTCTTTCTCTGACTTATGTCACTTAGCATAATACCCTCTAGGTCCATCCGTGTCAGCACAAACAGCAAGAACTCATCCTTGTGTGTGTGTGTGTGTGTGTGTGTGTGTGTGTGTATGTGTGTATACCACGTCTTCTTTATTCATCTATCAATGGACACTTGGGTTGCTTCCATATCTTGACTATTGTAAATAATGCTGCTGTAAACATAGGGGTGCGTGTATCTTTTCAAATTAGTGTTTTCATTTCCTTTGGGTAAATACCCAGTAGTGGAATTATTGGATCATATGGTATTTTTATTCTTAATTTTTTGAGGAACCTCCACACTGTTTTCCACAGTGGCTGCACCGGTTTGCGTTCCCACCAACTGTGCATGACGGTTCCTTTTTCTCCACATCCTCACCACCACTTGTGACTTCTTGTCCTTTTGATTCTGGCCATTCTGACAGGTATAAGGTGATATCTCATTGTGGTTTTGATTTGCATTTCCCCAAGGATGAGTGATGTTGGGCATCTTTTCATGTATCCGTTGACTATTTTAAAATATTTAAAAAATCATTTCCACGCAATCCATATTTTGTGTATGTTTGGTTTCATTCTCTAGTTTGTTAGTAATTTTTAGTTTTACTGAATTATGATCATGGAATGTTAAGTTTATTAACTCTAGTTTCTGGAATTTATTAAATTTGAGGGGCCTAATATACAGTCCCTGTCTGAGTATAACTTGAAAGAAATTGTATTTTCTCTTTCTTTTTGGACATTTTTATCATGCCACATTGCAAATACTCACAAAAGTAGAAGGAAGAGCATGAAGAGTTCCCATGTTGCCTTCTCTCAGCCTCAACAGTTATCCTGCAGTTCAACAATTACTGAGAACTCACCTCATGCTTTTATGTGTGTGGGTTTGGTTTGGTTTGGTGTTTTTAAAAGGAGATCCCAGCCGTATGATCGTTTCGCCCTTACATACCGTCATTATCTCTACAGATAAGGACCTTTGTGTGCCACTCTCATACCACTTAAAATGAGTCATAATTCCTTAACATCACCTAATAGGTAGTTCGTGTTTATTGTTCCCAGTTGGCTTAGAACGGTCTTCCCAAAGATTGTTAGGGACAGGAGCCCTGAAGTGGAGGCACCTTGGAGAATGGGACACACTAGTCTTTAGCATATTAATTATGATTCTCAGTGACATTTCATCCTTAAAAATGCTATGTTCTAAAGGCAGCCCCTATATCATAAGGCCTGCCCTAGTTGGTTTGTCCTAATAACTGTAATATTATTTGTATGTCCTTGTATTTACTTGCTAAATTTGTACTGTATGTTTTTAGGGGTGGGTTATATTATAGTGTAGGATAATATTACATATTATGGTTGGATTATATAGACGGATCTTGTGAAGGATTAAAAGTAGCTCATTAAAGCATAAGCATACCGTGAAAACAGTAAATTCTAATACTGAGAAGACTATCATAGCTATTAATGATTAATAGTCTCAAAGGTTAGCACAGACCTGAGTGTAATAATTGTGTAAACCAGCCAAAAGAAAAAGTGTGAATAGAATCATTATCTGAAAATTGGATCCTGTTGCTTTAGTTTTTCATTTGCCCCTATTCCCTGATGTGTCGTGTATTCTGAAACATTGTCACGTAGTGGCATGAAGCCATGGGGGCTTTCCCATCATTTTCAAACAAAGCTCACTGGCTTCTTGGTGAAACCAGTCAAGTGTTTTCTTTCTCAGACTAAAAGCAAAATAATTATCTCTCATATAAAATTGATTACTTTTGCCCTTAAAGGGTTTTTTTTGGGGGGGGGGGGCACGAATTAGGGGGAGGGGCAGAGGGAGAAGGAGAAGCAGACTCCCCACTGAGCAGGGAGCCCGACACAGGGCTCGATCCCAGGACCCCGGGATCATGACCTGAGCTGAAGGCAGTTGCTTAACCAACTGAGCCACCCTGGCACCCCTTGCCCTTAAAGTTAAAAAAACAAACAAACCAAAAAACCTAATGCAGTAGCTAATCTTTGCTGAGTGATAGGCAATGTTTGGGGCACTTTTACATATATTAACTGAATCTTTACAAGAATCCTGTGAATGAGTGTCTAGGATTATTTTCATTTAATAGGAAAGGGAACTCAAGCCACTGAGTGCCTGAGTAACTCCCTGGAGGTCACACAGGTGGTGACCGCCAGAGCTGGGACCTGCCCCCCCAATAGGCCACCCTTCTGCACACACTCTTAACCACTGTTCTCTTTCACTGGCATCATTCGTAATGTCCTCCTTGTAGGAAAAACGGGTATGACTCATAATAGTGAAGAAGAGTGTATAAGACCAGCCACAAAGGCGATGGTGGCATCATGGTCTGAGAGGAAGTAGACTATGATTTGGCAAAATGCCTTTATTAAAGGACACTGGTAGACATCTGGTGATGTCTGAGTCACGTACTACTAAGTATGTGAACTAAGATACATTTTTACTACAATGGAAGGAAACACTTATGTTGAAAGTGTGAATCAGCTCTTAACATACGTATGTACAGTAACAGAAAGTAATCAGTGATTCTGTTTTACTGAGAATACAGGCTCCGAGAGAAGAGATTTTTATTTGTTTTGGTAAAGGTGACTTCTGAGCCATGAGTAGGTTGGGAAAGATGTGTCAGGATGACAATAGACAAAGCATAAGCTTGGTTACAGGAAGGAGGGGAGGATATTGTGGCCCCCAGTGCCAATCCATGCATTGCTTCATTCTTGGGGAATATTTGTGGTCAAAAATATGCCGCTTGACCTTGACTAAATGTTGAAAGGAATAAAGAAAAAATGTGTCTTTGGGCAAACGGTGGCCACTGACTATGTTTCTGTTCAGTCTGCTGTGAGAAGCAGGCAGCACACGTCCTTCCCAGTACCGTGGGATGTGGCTTTGTGGGAGAGGGGTGCCAAAGGCATTTTTAAATAAGTAATAAATGGAGTTTTTTCATTCATTACTGAATAGGGACATAAAAATGAACAGTGCTCCACCCAGAAGACGTTCACAGCCTAGTCAGGAGGGAGATGTGTTAGCACTCCAGCCAGTGGAATGGGGTAATTGAGACACTCTGGGGTATGGAATCACTGCCAGGGGGCTCAGAAGGGAGACCCTGAGCCTCCTGAGCTGAGGACAAAAGGCTTTTTGGAAGACGAAGAGGTACCAACAACTTTGAGAACCACTCTGTTAGGTTCACATTTTACTTGAAAATATATTTACGGGGAGGACAGATCTTAATCTGTATTTCATAAACCATTTTTACAGGTTGAGTTCATGCGAACTGGATCAGTGATATCATAGTGGGCTAACTGTCACTAAGGGGTAAAATTACAACAAATAGAAGAAACAAAGTTTTCTACGAAACCATTCAAACAAATGTTTTCCAGAATCAACAGAGACAAGCCTTAGTCCTTGGAATTACTAAAACAACTGTTTTGATGTTGCAGGGAAGTTCCTTGCCCTTCTTAGAAAACAGCCATATGGATAATTAGGAAGCAATCATACATGGCTGCAGTATACGGGCTGCAACCTGCAATGACAGGATTAAATTTAGATTTAGCTTGAATTTTATAGCAAGTGTATAAATATTTACTAACCTTTCTCTTGTTTACCTAACAAGATGTAAAGAGCTAGCTCAGGGCTTGTCTTCTCAAAGCACCTGGGTCAACAAGCTCCCATTCTATCATAGTTCCTCATTAATAACCTCTATTCGAGGCCGGCAGCCCCTGATTTGATTTATACTTTTTTTTGTCATGGCCTGTGATACTCTGTTACCACACTGTGCTGTACAAAGTCTTCTGCAACATGATTTTTTTTACCTCAACATGTTTCTCAAAATTTTCTGGGTCCATAATTCTAGCTCTGGTTTATTTACTTCTGCTTCTTTATGCCATTTCACTATTGAAAAGTCATTGATTTTCCTAATAATAGTTTTTCAATTTTTTGTCATTCCAACTAATGCTACAATGAACATTTTTATATGTTTCCTTTCTACAAGTGACTAAGTCTCTGTGGGACAGCTAGTCTCAAATTTTTAGGGCCCCCCCCAAAAGTTCACCTTAGAAAATTCTAGAGAATTCAAGAATATACCAGCTCACGTTCCATTTGCTGGTGGCGATAGCATCACATGTGATAGAGCTTTTGGAAAACTCCACTGTAGATTCGTGAGACCATGAGAATTAACAAAGGTAAATAACCTGCTGGTTTTATTATGAAATTAGTTTTTCTCTTGAGATTCCCTTGAAAGGGTCTCAGCAATGCTCAAGTCTCCCCAGGCCACATCCTAAGAACTGCTTCTCTAGAGAACATAACACACACTGCAAATGCTAGGTTTTAGAGTCTGCACATTTTCAAAGTTTATTAAAGATTGTCCAGTTGCTTTCTAAAATAACTGTCCACTTAAACTTATCCTGAAATGTATGAGAGTTTTTATTGGTCCCTATCCTTATCGACAGTTTGAATCGTCAGAATTTTTCATTTTGACTGATCTAATATTGACACTTGAGTGAGTCCCTTACTCTCTTGCAAGCTCAGCTGTGCGTAGAGGTATTTGTTACCTTCTCCTGGCAGTGGACATGTCAGGTTATTTATTCTTCCTCCCATATTTGGTGGAAGTCCCATTGAAAGGTTTAAGAGAGAGAAGTGATGTGGTTAGTTTTTGAGTTCTAAATAGGTCCATGGTAAGGGGAGAGTAGAAGTCAAGACTTGGGGGGGGGGGGTGCCTGGGTAAGTCAGTCGGTTAAGCATCTGACTCTTGATCTCAGCTCAGATCTTGATCTCAAGGTTGTGAGTTCAAACCCCACGTTGGGCTCCACACTGGGAGTGGAGCCTACTTAAAAAAAAAAAAAAGTCGGGGCACCTGGGTGGCGCAGTCGTTAAGCGTCTGCCTTCGGCTCAGGGCGTGATCCCGGCGTTCTGGGATCGAGCCCCACATCAGGCTCCTCCGCTGGAAACCTGCTTCTTCCTCTCCCACTCCCCCTGCTTGTGTTCCCTCTCTCGCTGGCTGTCTCTGTCAAATAAATAAAATAAAATCTTAAAAAAAAAAAAAAGTTAAGACTGGAGGTAGGAGGGCCAATAAGAACCTTTTGCTATAATCTAGGGGAAAACAAATGGGGGCCTCAACCAAAGCATTGGTAATTGAGATGGGGAGAAATTTGAGAAATATTTAGGAATTAAAATTAGCAGACCAAAGGGATGCCTGGCTGCTCAGTCAGTAGAGCATGTGACTCTTGATCTCAGGGTCATGAGTTCAAGCCCCACCTTGAGCATAGAGCTAAGAAAGAGGAAGGAAGGAAGGAAGGAAGGAAGGAAGGAAGGAAGGAAGGAAGGAAGGAAGGAAGGAAGGAAGGAAGGAAAAGAAAGAACGAAAGGAAGGAAGGAAGGAAGGAAGGAAGGAAGGAAGGAAGGAAGGAAAGAAAGAAAGAAAGAAAGAAAGAAAGAAAGAAAGAAAGAAAGAAAGAAGAGAGAAGAAAGAGAAAGAAAGAAAAGAAAGCAGACCATGCCGGTTGTTGGAATGGGAAACTGATAAAAGCCAAGAATCAGTAATTCCCAGGTTTCCAACTTAGGTCCTGCGTAGCTGGTGTCGCTTGCTAACCACTGACAAAGAGATGGAGGGTACAGCAGCATATGTGGAGGAAGGTAATAGTTTGAGGCATGATGTGTTCCAGGTGTCCAGGAGACGTTCAAGTCAAGAGGACCAGCAGGCAGTTGGACAGATGAGTCAGGGAAGCGAAAGAAGTCATAAATTTCAAGTGAGAAGGAAAGATCCAGTATCAGGCATAGAAATGTCCAACAAAACAAGGGCTGAGAAGCGCCTCCTTAATCTGGTGATTAGGAGACCATTGGTTTAGTACTAACCATCACGGCAAAGTTGACCCAGATGAAGGCAGGAGTACAGGAGGAGAAGACACACAAACCCAGTACCAGAATCCTCAAATGAGAAGTATATTGAACATTCATTGGTAGCTCATGGTAATGAAGATAGGTATGAGAAAGGATGTATGTTCTTAATGAAGAAACCAGGGAGTGTTTATCGTAAGACATTTAGTAAATGAGTATTGAACACTGAAGCCTTACCCCTATATATGTTACTAAGCAGCCCTGTTACAGTAACATTACTGTGGATAAGCCATTTATTTTACTCTTGTGAAGAAAATTTCTCTTGATTTATAATCTAAGCCAGTAACTGATGCCACTTAGTGTTTACATAGAGGCAAATGCAAAGGCCTCTTAGAACAATAAAATTGCTTCAGAAATTTAACAGAACAACAGAGCATTCTTTCCCCTTCCTCCTTCCCTCCCTCCCTCCCTCCCTCCGTCCTTCCCTTCCCCTTCCCTCCCTCCCTCCCTCTTTCTGTGCCCCCTCCCTTCAGTTTCCCTTTTTCCTCCTCCCACCTAACTAATGAATAAAAAAGATAAAAGCATATTTGGAAAATAATGGTGACATGTCAAAAATAATTTGTTTCTTATTTATCTCCTCTCAGATACTGCCAGTAAGAAACCCCTGCCACCCCTTCCCCAGCCTGCTCCCCCATAAGTTGGAAGCAGATGATTTGCTCTCCTGAAAGAGCAGCAAATCCGTTGCCCGGGTGATATCTCATTACTAAGGCAACCAATTTGGTGCATCAATGTGAATCCCAATTTTAAAATGTAATTATGCCAAGATATGTACATATGCTTGAGATTTGCTTAAAAGGAATCTGTTCCCCTTTGGAAGGAAAACATTTCCTATGTTAGGTGAAAGGGTGAAATGTTGCTTTTATTCTTTGCTAGCTTAAATACACCTTTCGACTGAGCTTCCCTGCTATGCTTAGTAAAAGAGCTTGCATTGGTTTTCCTCTCACCACTTTTTTTTTTTTAACTTGAGATTTTCCCTTTCCAAGACACTTCTCTCTTGATACCTGTCACTCATAACCCAGCAGCTGTTGTCTCCATGACAACACTTTCTGGCCCCTCTAGGTGGTGGTAGGAAAAAAAGGAAGGGAAAAAAACCCTTGGCTGCATTTTTCATTGCACTTTTTCTTTTTTAATTGCTGGAAGCTCAAGAGATTGATTCTTTGTAAGGAATTAATTAGTGAAGGGGAAGTGATCTGTGAATAGATGTTTACATTAAATTACAAAACTTCTGAACAGTTCAGTGAGGATTGCTATCCCAGACTCAAATGAAAGATCTTACAGAGAGGATGTGTACAACCCAATGCTTGTCTGGAGGAAGGCTCTATTACCTAGGTAGCCGAAGCTGTGCACAGCCAAGCCAAACAATACCATTAAATCACAGCTGAGCAATTAATTTTTTTTCCTCCTTAACAAAAATTATTTAGAAATAAAACCTATTTAGGTGGAGGGAGTATTTACTTTAATTACCAACCTTATTAAATAATGAAATCCCTTCAGCTCATTAAGTTTCCCGGTTACTGCTGCTGCCAGGAATCTCGGGGCTCGGTTTTGAGTTGGGGATTTCAAGTGTGATTGTCTCCCTTCCCACCCACACTCCTGCCCTGTTGCCTAGCTGTCCTTTTATCCTTACTTGGGTGACTCCATTGTCTGTGTAACTTTTACTATAAGCTCCTTCCAATCCTTTTGGAAATAACTGGGTAACAAATATTAAAGGTAGCAATGAAAATATTTTATTGCAATGCACATTTACTGCTTGTAGTGACAGCACTGATATTTAATGTAAAATATCACCTCCCTCCAAGACGATTTTTAAAACTGACTTTACAAAAAGGCTTTTCTAAGTACATAATTTTGCCATATACTTCATTAAGCTGAGATACTTAATGGATGATAAAATGTATCCTATTTACCAAGTTAAGTATATAACGGAATCCATGCAGTTTAAGTGTGAGGGCTGCAGGGTTGAGCATTTTATTTTATCCTTCTTCTTACTACAGCAAAGGTATGTAACTGCTACCAAGAAACCCAAATGTATTAGTAATTGTTCATATTCTTTATCATGGCACATTTAAACACAGCCCACTTGGACGATTTAAGTTTTGCTAACCAAAAAAAAAGTTTACAAAATATTCAACACGTTCTGGAAAATATGTCATTATTTATTGCCTGTTTTGGGAGCATTCACTTTTCTCGTTATGGGCAGACTTTAAACTCTGTATATTTTTAATTTCAGCAGGTGCAGAATATAAATATCCTTAATAGACAAAGTGCCCTTCCAAAAAAATTAGGTAAATACATCATTAAAAAATTGAGCCAAAAATATGGGTGATCAGTTCTAAAAAAGAGAGAGAGAGAGAGAGAAAGAAAGAAAGAAAGAAAGAAAGAAAGAAAGAAAGAAAGAAAGCCATCATTTTTTCACCTGTCAGAAACTCAAGGATTTTTTTAAAAATCATACTCAGTGTTATTAAGGATATGTGTACTATTGACATAAGAGTAAATTGGTGATAACTTTCTGAAGGGTTCGTGTAGCAATGTGTTTCAAAAAAAATGTTTAAAATTAGTTTGCCTCTAGTCTAGCAGTTACACTTCTAGAAATTTTGAGTAGGGAAATTCTTTTTTTTTTTTTTAAGATTTTTATTTATTTTAGAGAGTAGTACTTGCAGGGAGAGGGGCAGAAGGAGGGACAAAGAAGGAGAGAAGCAGACCTCCCTCCCCCCAAGCATGGAGCTGGCCCCACTGGGGCTTGATCTCAGGACCTGGAAATCATGACCTGAGCTAAAATCCAGAGTCGGACACTTCACCAAGCCACCCAGCTGCCCCCTAACTAGGGAAATTCTTAAGGATTTATGTAAACACTTAGTTGGAAGAATTTTCAACATGTCTTATGAAAGTGGCGAATAATGGAGGAAAAGTTCAGGAAATTAGTTATATAAATGATGGTACATCTATACAATAGAATACTAGGCAGCCATAACAATGACGATGTAGAAAAATTTAAGGACATCAAAAGTGTTTATAATAAATGTTAAGTGAACATATGTGCCTCAAAACAAGACGCTCAGTATGATTCCTTTTGAGCCACATTGTTAAATTCTAGAACTATCAACACCCCCCCCCACACACACACCCATTATATACACTGAGGAGGAACTAATGAGTCATTCCATTTGGGGGCTTTATTCATTACCAAAGAAAACTTAGGACTATTTATATTCAGTGGTTCTTGTCAGAAAGAATGTTGCCAGACATCGTTATCTGTTCGAATGCAGCACTACAATGAGAGTCTGTATTTTGAAGAAAATTTAATTTCCAAAATAAGATCTTTAGTTGTCAGCTGTCCTGAGTTTGTTTTATTGTATTTGTGTAGATACAAACACTCAAAGAAACCGAACCCTCAGAAAATATGTCGGTTTGGGAAACTAAAGACGCAGTCAAGGATTTGTAACTCAAGCCCAGGTTACAGACAAAGTACTTTATTCACAAGTTTGTTGTACTTTAAATGGATTATAAATAGGAACAACATATAGCTATGATCACATTTATTTCTATCGAAAATTTTAATTAACAGTATTTATTACAAAGTAATACAAGTTCATTGTGAAAGATAGAGACTTATGTATTTATTAAAGATGTTATTTATTTGTCAGAGAGAGAGAACACAAGCAGGGGGAGCTGCAGGCAGCGGGAGAAGCAGACTGCCCGCTGAGCAGGGAACCTGTTGTGGAACTCGATCCTGGGACCCTAGGATCATGACCTGAGCCGAAGGCAGACGCTTAACCAAGTGAGCCACCCAGGCGTCCCAGAAACTTACTTCGAGAAGGACTTCTGTGTGGTCTTCCAGGCATCCCTCCTTGACCCTCATCTGTACAACATCACAGTCTGTTTTAGTGAGGTTCCTCTGTTCAAAAACCCGTCAGTCACCTACAGAATCAAGATCAGACTCTTCCGGAGTCTGGCTCCAACCAGCTCCACCTTCCATTATCCTACAGGACTGCACGGCCCCAGGGATCTCCTCACTGACCTCCCAAGCAGACCTCACTTTTCCTCTTGTGCTTTCACATGTGCTGTTTGCCCTGCCTCCAGCTCTCCTCCCGACTCCGCCCCCTCACTGCATCCCTCCTGGCTGTGCCAGTCTAGAGAAGGTGGTCTTTCCTTCTTGCTCCAGAACCCGTTTGTCCCTTGGACGTGGCTCTGAGACGGTGCCTGCAGTGGGAGGCGGGAGCTGCGGGCCCGCCGCTGGTTTCGGGCTTGTGGAAGGGTTAAGTCATCCCTTCTTTTTTCTATACAGCGGTAGGTTTGGAGATGGGCACGTCTGTTACAGTCAGGTATGAGGTGTATTGTGAGTAATTTGTTACCAATAATAAGTTATTGAAGATCATTATTTTATACGTAGGAGCTGATTCAAGGTTATTTCTAGAAGACTTACACTTGCTCCCGTGAGTGGGTGAGAAAAGCACATGAGGGATTGTACAACCCCTGGGCGTGTGTTGCACACATGAAAGTCCTTTCTAAGGAACGCCACCGGGGAGCCAGGGTGGACAACCTCTTAGCGAGATGATTTATAAGAAGTACTCAGCTCAAACATTCCCTTGGAATACTGTGATCTCTGTAGGCTGTAGATCATGCATTAACTTTGCACATTTGTCTTATCTCTCAACTACGTTGTCAATTGTTGAGGGAGGGTGTGTCCTTACACTCGTTCGCATTTCACCCAAGGCCCCCTACATAGTGTCCTGTACACCGTGGCACTGGGCGACATTTGTCACTCGTATAATTACATCATCATTACTCAATTCTAGGTGCTTCACGATTTATAAAGTTTCCATTAGTTATGTTCTATATGAAATCGAAGATATTTATCAATACTTGAGGTCTATTCATGTGCATTTAAATGAGATCACTTTATAATACTAAGCAAATGGAGCAATTAATTAGTAGGCACGAGAGTTATTCCCAACCAGAAAAGACAACTTTACATGTTAACTCTGCTCCCAGAATTGAGCGTCCCTTGCTTCTGTGTAATTCCTGGACTCCAGTACTGCCTACCGAGCAGGTGCTTGTTGCCTTCAGTCAGCCGTGAGGCACTCAGGTTCCACCCCCAGCTGTAGCTCTTATGGGAGGACGCCCTTGGGCCTCTGCAGGCTTCAGTTTCATCATCTATAAAAGGAAAATAATATAGTACCCACCCTATAGTGTGGTTGTGAGGACTAAGTGAGTTCATATATTCAACACACTTTGAACAGTGCCTAGCACATCGTAGATACTGTGTGTTCACTATTACTAACACTGATGTTACTAATACTAATATTAGTAGTAATATTGGTTTGGGTTTGTATCCATTAACTACTGCCACAATTACATCACACACCACCTGTATTAATTTCCCAGGGCTGCTGTAAAAAAATTATCACAAACTTTTGGTGCCTTAAAAACACATTTATTTTCTTAAAGTTCCGGAGGCCGGAAGTCTGAGATCAGTGCCACTGGGTCCAAATCAGAACGTTGCCAGGGCTGTGCCCTCTCTGGTGGTTCTAGGGGATAATCCATTACGTCCCTCTTCCAGCTCCTGGTAGCTGCCAGCATTCCGTGGCTTGTGGCTTCAATCTCTGCATCCACCATCACAATACCTCCCCCTGTGCTATCTTCAGCTGTCCGGCTGCCTCCCTCTTATAAAGATATATGTGATCCAATTAGATCCAATTAGATTATCTAGGATAATCTGTGCGTTTCAAGATCCTTAACCTAATCATATCTTCAGAGTCCTTTTTTGCCATATGAGGTAACATTTATAGGTTCCAGGGATTAAGAGGTAGAAATCCTTTCAGGGGGCCTTATTCAGCCTGCCACATCATCCTGAAAGTTAGTGGATAGAGCAGTCAGAATTTATTTCTTCCTCATGCGTCTGGGGCTTGGCTGGCCATTCTTGGCCGATCCCGTCTCAGGCTGTGGGTTGAGTGTAGATTGGCTCCACATGTCACTCATTTTTCTGAAGTCAGTGGATGTCTGGGGCATGTTCTTCTCATGGTAACGGCAAAGCCTAAGAGGTCGAGGCTGACCCCACGAGCACATCTCAGGCTGTTCAGGACCAAAGCAGGTTCTGTCAATGGGATGACCCATGTACGTCAAGAGGGAAAGAATGAATATTGGCTCTAGTAACAGAACCTAGCACACTGTTCTGTTCTTGGTAGGTGACAATAACTTATCGCTAAGTTAGTAATCTGCTTATTGGGGGGGGGGGAGAGAATAAAATCCAGGATTAAAAGCAAAGTTATTTAGTATTAAGACCGTTTGCTATAGTTCTTATTTGGTGGTTAAGTCAAGGAGTTATGCCTGTTTTGGCCTTAGTCTGGCCAAATAAATACATTCCTGAATACGTTTGATCCTAAAGAACTTGCCCATGATTTCTTATTTAGGAGATAAACTTCTAAAGACATGTAAACTCTAAGACTCTGTAGGAGTCTCTTTGCCATAATGTAGTGACTCAGTGGATTCCATGGAGGTATAAAAAAGAAGCAAAGATTATCTGCCCCTTTGGAAGAACAGAATATTTGCTGGATAGCCTCTCAAAAAGAGCCGTGAACTGGAGCAGACCCGTGAGCTGCTGAGTGAAAGCCAAAACTGTAGTACTTAGAGTATCTTCTCGTGTCATCCTTGGCCTATGAGCTTGAACAGTGGTTCCTCTAAGTAATCCAACCATGAGTTGGTTCTTACGCATTCATCGTAATCTGATTTTTGTTAGTTTGAAAACCAGTATAAGACATTTGTATATTTGAATTTGATAAAATTCCCCAGTCTAGGGTTTGTTTGGGGGTTTTGGGGGGTTTTCTGTTTGGTTGGGTTTTTTGTTCATTTGTTTTGTTTTGGTCTTTCCCCTCATTCGAATAATAGAGGAATTATATTATACAAAGTAGACTGCATGGGCTCTTAGTCTCGCTGACCTCAAGAGAGAGAATGAGGACATCACATTTTCCTAAGTCACCTGATAAAATGCAGTGACCCTGAGGTGTTGACCTCTGTCAAAAGAAGAAAAATAAGACAAAGGGGGAATTTTTCATGAAAAATCTTGTAACTGGAATGAATAGGAAAGTAGGAACTTAATTTAGAACATTCGCATTTTCATAGCTATAACAGAGCCAACTTACTGAAGATAGAGATTTTTATCTTTTCAGTGAAATTCTTTTAATGTGAAAGGAATATTCACTGGGAACCAGACTTTTTCATGCATCAGGTTACTCACTGGCAAACTGGTAACAGTTTCTCAAGTTGATGCTTATTGAGCTAGACTGCGAGATTGCTCTAGAACCATTACATTGACCACCGACCTGGATTGTGAAATTCCACGCAGACTCGAGAACTGCCTGGCAGCTGCCGTGTATTTCTTGAGCATTTCATAATTTGCTTGGCACATCTTCACAGTTGTGCACCAGGATAAGTTCTTTCCTTTAAGTGGGCTCTTAAACCTTTTTCTTTTTTTTTTTTTTTAATGATTTTTTATTATATTATGTTAGTCACCATACAGTACATCCCTGGTTTCCGATGTAAGGCTCGATGATTCATTAGTTGTGTATAACACCCAGTGCACTATGCAATATGTGCCCTCCTTACTACCCATCACTGGTCTATCCCATTCCCCCACCCCCCTCCCCTCTGAGTGGGCTCTTAAACCTTAAGGTAGCTCAGCTTTTCTTGGATATCAAACACCTGCGGGGCCTTTTTGACAGATAAGCAAGTCTTCTTTTAAACTTAATAAGGGTATTGAGTTTATTCAAGCCTGTAAGTATTCACTCGTTCAACATACGTGCTTATTGCTAGTCACTCCCTGGAAACTCTGGGATGAATATAATAGAAATAGTCTGTGTCCTTACAGAGTTACTCACTGGCAAATTGGTAACATACAGTCTAATCGAAGAGTAGTAAAAAAAAAAATAAATCAGCAGATAAGTACAAATCGGGTATAGCTATGAAGGAGAGTCAGGGCTCAGCTGAGGCGGTCATTCAGAGCACAGGGAAATGTGTTTCGGAGAAGACCTTGCTGAGGAGGTGACATGAAGTTGCGACTGAAGGTTTGAGAAGGATGTGCCCCTAGGAAGAGTGTGGGGAGAGAAGGTTCGAGCAGAGGGAAATACATACGCAGGGAGGCTGCACCACGAGAGGGCTTAAGCACCCGGAGGTGTCTGGGCAGCCCTCATTTTCCTTCACTGGCGCACATCCATTTCTTGAAGCTTCAGCGCAGCACGGTTTATGTCTGTGCAAGTTTTCAGCCGGAATTTGGGTTTTGGTTTTCCGGAAGGATGCCTACAGGGCGGCTGTAGAAGAGTCCATGAAATATTGATCACAAGCCAGTGGAGATGAATGGGGGGAGGGGAGGAGGAGGAAGTCGATTTTGATGATCCTAAAATATTTCCAAGGTTCACATACAGAAAGAACCGTTCATTTGAAAAGCAGTCGGATTTGTTTCTGAATTCAAGATATGCATGCTCTGACTTTGCGTGAAACTGCTGATTTCTTACCATTGATCCATAGTATATACCCTTTTCACTATACCTTCCACCTTTTGCAGTCAAGTAATTGTGTGTGTGTGTGTGTGTGTGTGTGTGTGTGTGTGTGTGTGTGTGTGTACATGCGCTTGTGTTTCCCCCCGATTACTTCCCACTGGCTTTTGACACCTCTGTTTCGGGGGAGACACCCTCATAACGATTTCCAATATGAACACCTCTGAGTGCCTGCCCAGGTAGGAGCTGCGTTAGCTTCTGTCCGCTCCCACTGGTTTGACCCACATAGAACATTTCTCCTGTCATAGTCCTCGGCTATAGCTGGTAACTCATTTGTATTTCAAAGAATCCAGAGCTTCAGTGAGCATTCCACACATCTTTAATTATGGATAATCTACCGGAGTAGACACAACGTCCTGACATTCAAGAAGTGATTGTAAAGTGAAGGCGCTCTTCCACTTGTGTTGAGTCCCCCTTCCCGCCCTCCCCTAGAGCTTACATTTTAACAAAACAAAATCATTTTGTGGACACATATTTGATTTTGAAGTAGAGAAGGCCTTCCTAAGTATAGCAGCAGCAAAAGAAGAATACATGAAGACAAAGACTGATAGGTATCCCTGCGTAAACATATAAAACTGCTGTTTCTAAAAAAAACAAACAAAAAACCCCATATTGTATCACAATGTGCTTAGTTGCAAAAAAAGGAAGGAAGAAAGGAAGGAAGAAGAAAGAGAGAGGAAAAGAAAAGAAAACAAAAGACAGTGCATTTCAAATCAGCACGGAATGTGTCCCAGGGATCTGGGGACAAGCCTCTCCTCCGCCTTCTCTTGCAGCGTCTTCATTCTCAGTGTGGCTCCCCCTTGTGGTTGCAAGATGGCTGCTAACAGTCTCAGCAACCACAGTTTTCTCTCTGGTCAAGGAGAGTCACTTTCAGAAGTCCTTGAACGTTTTCTCCGAAAAGTGAGAAATTCCCTTCCTCACAACCACCTGCCAGAATTCTTTTCATGTTTTATTGGCCTAAACCAATAACTGTGGCCAGGAGATGGTAAAAGGCAAAATGCTAAGAAATCTTTGGAAAGGTAACAAAGGTATATAAAAAGCCCTTACAAATCATTATGTAAAATTATGAAGCTATGATGGGTAAAAAAAAAAAAAAAAAAAAAAAAACAAGAGATATTTCACAAAAGAAAAAAATTCAAATCACTGGTAAATTTTTAAAAAGTAGAGTAACACTCATAAAGGACTTTCATCATAGCAACAACATGTTATCAATTTACTTGATTCTTTTTAACTGTTCACATGGTAGAATTTGGAAATGGGACTTTAATATGTGGCAGCTGAAAACAACAGCAATTCTGCTTTTAGAACTTTGTCGTAAATCATTCATGCACATGAATTTAGGTACAATGATGCTACTCAAAAGATATTTATAATGGCCAAAAAAGAAATAGAAAACAACAAAAATATCTCACAGCAGGGTCTTGATTAACTGAATCGTATGCATCTATCTGACCGAGTACTGTCAGGTCATTCAGAATTACATTATAGGAGAATATTTGATCACATGGAAAAATGTGCCTCGTGTCCAATAAGATCCATTGCAGAGCATTTTATGATTATTAATGTGTATTTAGTCATAAAAGACAGTGAGTCCATTTGGCTACCTACAATTTAAAAAACAAAAAACAGAAAAACAACTTCTGGATGGCAGCATTCCATAAAGCGTATCAGAAGATCGCTGGCATGCTGGGAAGAAGGTTAAAACACCAGTGACAACAGGATGATCCCTCTAATTTAAAAAGAGCTCATATAAGTCAATAAAAAAGACAATCAAAAGAAAATGGATCAAAAAGAATAGAAATACACAGTTCACAAAAAAGAATTACAAATGACTGATAAAAATATAAACTTATTTTTAAAATAGATTCTAGAGAAGTTAGTTAAAATATTAATCACATTTCCTGTTGACACCCATTTAAATCCGTTGTGACTTTCTTGGTGTATAACTAAGAAACCTCACATTTCAACTATTGTATTACAAAACCTTTCTTGAGAAAAAAGTAGGTAGTAGGAGTTTTTAGATTTACAAGTGGGGGGGGGTGTGCAGGGCCCCGTGGCAGAACCCATGGTGGCGGCGGGAGGGGGGCTTGCTGCCCCAGCAGCCCCACCAGGAAAGGGGGCGGCAGCTGGTGACCGCACATGTGAGCCCAAAGGGGACCACACGAGGAGAGCCCCTTTCAGTCTGGGTAACTTACAAGATTAAAATTAAATGTGGTTGATGATGGTTCTGAACAAATATAGCTCTTTTATTTGAGGTATGCCATTTTGAAGACTGAGACCCATGGAGTTTTATCCTTGGTATAAAGGAAATATTTGCAAAAGTCTCTATTTTATATAGCAAAAATGTGAATCCAGAGACTTAATTCTCTAAAGGGCCTGTACAACATCATAGATGTTGGTGGAAACATTTACACCCAGTCAGCTTGAAGAGTCTCAAATGGACCTGACCACTGAGAAAACAAGATGGCCGTCCACTAGGGGGAATTGAGGAAAATGGATGAATACAAGAGTGCTGTGATAATAGACAACCAAGACAGGGTTCTTTTAACATGGATTTCATGAAATGAACGAAGACATAGGTTTCTTACCCAGCACAAATGGGCAGTAGATTTGATTTTCTAAAGACTTTTTGTATCACTAAAACAAGTACATTTTTGACATTTGGAGAAGAAAGGTGGCACATTAACACAGATGTTAGTTTGTATGCCTGGAAATTTTTGCAGTTTGATTTGTATGAGTATGATCTTGTGGAATGTTAACTTTAATAAAATTTCTAACACTTTAAAAAAAAGATTTATAAGTACAAGTTTATGTTTCTGGCGGGATTTTCAGTAATAAAGACAGTTACAGCTATATGTGCAAATGTTAAACTGCAACACCACTGAGCCAGTCTAGCATTTTACTCTATCCAGATCTTTCTCTAAACAGTAACATTTCTTCCTGTATTATTCTAACATGAGCTGCTTATTAATTTGATCACATATATTGCCCACTGTGTGATAAATCACGCACTCAATGCCATTGTATTTTTTTTTTTTGTAATTGAGTTATGACCAGTAATGGTCTTCATAGTTCCTTAATCCTATTATGTTCAACTCATGTCAACTTGAACTGTCAAAAGAGTGTCTGTCCTTATCAACTGTACGTTTTCTTATCCTGTCATTCCCCCTTACACTAATTACAATCTAAGGATAATGAAAAGAGGAAGCATATTTGATGTTTACTGTAGTAATCCAAGGGACCTTGTCCAGAGTATTCCCTTCCCCCAAGAAACCTCTTCACCCGGTATCACTGTCCTGGGAGCACTGGTACCTGATGGCGTGCTGGGACACAGGGATACATGGAGAAGCATTGGTCTAACAGAACCCTACTAGCACCATTCTTCCATTGCCTGCAACCAGAGCCAGGCTACCAGCAAGAGCTGTGAATGTTTATTGCATTCCTCTGTAGAAGTAGAGATCATAGGTCTGGAAAATGTTTGTTCTTTTAAAATACCTATTTTTAACATATGTCAAATGTCTAGTACAAAGCCTGGCACGTCATAGTGAAATAACGTTTTCTCTCCCTTCCCTTAGGGGTAGTAATCAGAGGAAAATCGAAGATTGTCGTTGTCAGTTCCATGTGCACTTTGGATTGGAAAGAACCTTTGAAATAACATTTTTAAATTTTTGCTCATTATCAGAAACTGTTTAATGGAATACTAGGTCTTGCTTTTATAAGTTATTTAATGCAACATCCTTGCTCTTGCATCCTGAAGCCTGCAAAATTTGATGGCATCGTTCCCCCAATTGTCCAAGGGAAATGCTGGCCTCTCCTTCCAGAGCAGGGTTCTCTCTGCTCCATCCCCAGACTCCACCCGACTCCCTAGCCAGGGAGCTGTCCCTCTGCACAGTGCTGGACTTCTTGAAACAGCCTCACTGTGGCTGAGGATTCCAGCTTTGTTATATGACCAGATCTTACTTTTTAAGGGATTAGTTGTGGTTGTTTTCCAGGTATCTCACAGGCATTTTGGTTTTTCTAGGATCTCATGGGTGTCTCTTCTTTTTCTCCAAATTCCCTGCAGACACTACACGTATAGTAGCAATTTGGGAAATTCTTGTAGCATGAATTAATGCTCAAATGATGCTTATGCCGTAGTGGCCTATTTTGGGATGGCAAATCCTGACCCCCTTCCAAATGAGTGAGTAAACTGCGTACAAAGGATTCTGTAGTCAAATATGTTTTTTAACTTCTGTTGAACAAAGTTAAAATAGGTTTATTCACATGAAACTTTTCAGAGCTTTTAATATGCTAAATGTGCACCATGACTCTCCCAAAAAGAATTGCTGTATACAGCTTTCCCGAACTTACTGAAAATGGAGCCTCTTTCTCAGAGAGCATTTCAAAGGCCTTGTGTCCCAGAATTCACTTTTGGAACTCTATAGAAAAGAATGTTAGGATGCACCTTCTGCAGGTCCTTTCAAATATCAGTCATTATCTGAACTCTTGCATGATCTAGAGAACCATTCAAAATTGAGATCATTTGCAAGCATCTGAAAGCAAAGGTGTACTGGGTTATTTTTTTAAGGAGTCTGCTTGTTTTAGATGCTAGACACATAGGAAGAAAAGTCAGGACATTTGTTATACAAGGTAAAAGCCCAGCTTGTACCCTGACCAGATGGTCAGCCCTCTCAGTATTAGACGGTGGTAGGTATGGAGGGTGGAAAAGACAGTACACATCTTCAGACAAAGCTGAAACATCCCTAAGACACCTCATTGGATCTCCTCCCATGCCCACATACTTGGCCAGAACCCTGTGGTTCTGTATCAAAAAGCAGTTTTGAGATAGCCTTGACCTCAGAGATTTTGAAGGTGAGTGACCAATTTTGTACGTCCTCTTTCAAGAAAACAAAACCCAAGCAAAGAGAGCAATCACTTCAGTACAGCACCACACCGTGTTTACCTCTGAACAAGGCTGGATCCTGAAAGGCTCATCGGAATTACTTAACCTGTTAGCTGGAGTGATTTTATTTCTAATTGTCTTCAAAAGAATCGCCTTTTGGGCTTTGATCAAGTTAATATTCAGCTGGTCTTCTGACAGTAATCGACCAAGTGCTTTAATTGCTTCTTGAACTTACAGTTAAAGTAGGCTGTCAGATTGTGGACTCGTCATAGTAAAGGAATGATTAACGGCCCACAGTTGTGTGCCCTGAAGAATTGCTAGGCTGCCTTTAGCCAGACCCACTGTGGACAAGGCCATACGTAAAATGTACGAGTCCTAAATGAAGGCTCACAAGTCAACTGACTGCAGGTTAGTCTATCAGACCAAGGTAAAGGAGCTCAGGGATGATCAAATCCACCCCACCGGGCATACACCACCCTACACGCACTTAATTAAGTTCATCAGAAGAGCTTATAATGATCTGACTCACACTTTTCTTTATTTGTGGGTTTTTTGGTTTGGGTTTTCTTTGGGGGGGGGTCTCTTTATTTTACTGGTTTTACATTTGTTTATTGACTAAAGATTTGGTTATTTCCTTATTTCTTAATTTCCCCTCACGTCTTCAAGATGCTATTAATTTATCTATAAAACTAAGGAATTTTGTGTCTATATATATGCTAAGAACCTACAAATTACATCCAGTCAGTCTGATTTTCTTCTTGTCACATATTAACCTGCTATTCTGGCAAAAACATTGGCACTGCACTTTATAAATAGTACTTCAGGTCTTTATTCATCTTACCCCTCATAGAAATATCTGAGGTGAAGAGGAATTACTTGGGAAGATTTTACTGTCTTTAAGTCTTTCTTTAAAGTAACCCCTAGAAGAGGCCAAACCTTCATTAATCAATCATGAAAAATCCCAAATGGGATGCAACCATCATGTTCTACAGTAGTCCCCCCTTATCTACAAGGGATGAATTTCAGGACCCCCAGTGGATGCCTGAAACCACAGATAGTACTGAACCCTATACATACCTTGTTTTTCCTCATACATACATACCTACGATAACGTTTAATTTATAAAAGAGTCACAGTAAGAGATTAACAACCATAACTAATAATAGAACAATTACAACAATTTATGATGATGAAAGTTATGTGAATGTGCACTCTCTCTCTTTCAAAATATCTTACGGTGCTGTACGCACCCTTCTTGTGATGACGTAAGGTAATGCCTCCATAACGAGATGACGTGAGGTGAATGACGTAGGTACTGTGATGTAGTGTGAGGTTACAGTTGACTTTCTGACCACACCCCAGGAGGATCGTCTGCTTCCAGACCATGGTTAACTGTGGGTAACTGAAAACACAGAAAGCAAAACCATGGATAAGGAGGGCACTACTGTCATTCGATGGGGTATGTGGATAGATTTTATGGATTTTACAGTTCAGAATTCAACCTGTGACCTCAATACATTCTTATCTACCACAGCTCCTTAATAGCCAGAAACTATCAGAACTCTGCCAGAAAAACTGGGGAATTTAAGTTTAGGAACAGGAAAGAGGCTTCTCCCAGAAGTTGTCCCTAGGCATGGAGGGCCTGGGAAGCTGAAATTTTGGAGGGTTCTGGTTGTGGAAACCAAGAGATTATCCAAATCAGAGCACCAGGGAGCTGTTGGAGAACAGGACAGAAAGGGCCTAACCCCCATCATGACCAGAAAACAAAAACAGAACAAAACACAGAGAACTAGAAACAGAGAAGGAAAGCTGACCTGTGTTTCTGAGACTAAACTGAAGATATGTAACTGACCTACTTCTTAATAGAGCGTAACCTAGAATCCTACATCTTTTGCAAAATGAATCTTGTACTTTAATGACAGCCAGATGTTGCTTTGAAATGCCTGACCACTGAGGAAGTATGCCCCAGAGGAAAACATGGTAGAATTAAGATAGCATTATAAAAACATCTGGTTAAACATGACAGATTGTGTTTATATCCACTCCCTCTCCAAACCCCTAAATGAGCAGTAAGGGATAAAAATGGGAGAAACCCACAAGGACAAATAGAAGCATAGGAGCAACAGCAGCGGACAAGAGGCATCAACATAATTTTGGAAATACGTGGTTGTGTGGTTAGTCCCTCAAGCAGGTGGAGACAGCTGACATGTCAGCGCCTGCAGGGAAGGCAGACAGGCAAGCCAGTTTGCCCAACCGCAGGGCTGAAGAAGATGCAGGAGTGGGAAGGACCAGGTACCTCTGGAGGTAGGGGTGAGGGGGAGCGCTGAAGGAGGTTGGTTAACAGTCTGTATAAAGAACAAAACAAAGGTCTCCTCCCCAGCCTCACAAAGCCGGGTGACTACCTCAGTCTCATTCTGGTAGAAGATAAGAAGCTTACCCTGAAGGAATATAGCCAGAGAAGCTCTGGGCTTTGGGGGACACCAGGCACAGTGGGGGAAAGGGGTCAGGCACCATACTGAAACCAAGGAAAGTAAGTTGAAGTCCAGAGACTAAAGATTCCCCCCAGTGCCCCTTTACTCAGAATTCTGGCAGCAAAGAGGAAAAACACCGACATCCCAGGGTTCCCCACAGATGGTCCCCACCTAATACCCTGTGTACTGAAGCCCCCCCCCCCATTCCTAAACACATACACTGAGCTCTCCAGTGGCATTCAGTAATAGACGGCCAAGGATCCCGGGAGATTTGAGGAAGGCCTCTAGCGTGAAAGGCTGAGACCAAGACAAATGGGAAAAGGGGATTTAGAAGTAACATACAATGCAGGGAGCATTGTAAAAAGTAAAACCATGATTCATATCCTCAGAGAGGAAGGATGAGATGTTGCTTTTGTTAAACAAGAGCAATGTGCTTTCAAGAGAAATATTTGGGGGCGCCTGGGTGGCTAAGTCAGTTAAGGATCAGACTTCGGCTCAGGTCATGATCTCAGGGTCCTCAGATGGAGCCCCACGTTAGGCTCCACGCTTAGCAGGGGGTCTGTTCTCCCTCTCCCTCTGCCGCTTCCTCTGCCCTCCCTACTCATGTGCTCTCTCTTTCTCAAATAAATAAAGCCTTTTTAATTAATTAATTAAAAGAAATATTTGGAGAACAGGGATGAGTCTTGAAAATGGAAACTATGACAGCCAAAAGGAAAGATTCAGTATCAGGCTTGGAAGATGAAAGGTGAATATGTTCATTCATTCGGCAGATACAGCCAAGTGGCTACTATGTCCTCGGCATTGTTCTAGGCAGTAGAGTTTCATCAGTGAGTAAGAGACGAAGAGCCCTTGGCCTGCTGGTGCTGAAAGGCCAGCGGGAGGAGAGTGTCAACAATGCAGTAACATGTGAGTTACCTGCTGCATTGTAGCATCGAGTGCTAGAGGCAGGAATAAAGCTAGAGCATGAGAAGGAGCATAGAGAGTGCCAGGTGGGGAAGATGGAGACACGTTGAATTTGAAATGGGATGCTCAGGGCCAGTCTTATTGGGAAGGGGACCACCGACCAAGGACGCAGAGAGAGTGAAGAAGTTGGCCATGTGATATCTGGTGGGGGGAGATCATTCCAGGCAAAGGGAGCAGCCCGGAGCTCAGAGGGTGGCTGGAGTGAGCTGGGGAGGTAACTGCCCCAGAGAATGTGGGCCCTTGTAGGTTAGTGCGTGGGCTCCGGCTGTTAGGGAAATGGAGAGCGGTGGCAAAGTTTCAAGCAGAGAAGTGACATGATCTGATTTTGGCCTTAAAAGGATCACTCTGGCCGCTGTGTTGGCAGAATTGACGACAGGGGGTAAAGGTACACAAGGGAGGAATTGGACTCAACAGGAAGGGTGTGCATGCTGCTCTCTGATGGTCTCTCTTTGTACCTTGACTGTTCCCTCTGAGTCAGCCTCTCTGTTTGCCTCTGTTCTTTCTTCTACCTAAGAAATGACTTGCAGGCCCTCTCCTCTGTCAGTCTACCCTCTGCTTTATAGTTTCTGCTTAACTTTCCCTCCCAGATCCCATTCTGTCGCCTTCAGCCTTCGGCATCCACTCTTTTGCATCATATCCTAAAATACATAATATCTGATTGGTTCCTCTTTAATGTTAATATTGTTTTAACAAGAGCCCCTTCGACTCCCTTGTGGTTTTTGTTGTTGTTGTTGCACCTCTCTGACATATGCATATAAGTATTAAACATTTGCTATTGAATATAACATTTAATTCTCTGTTCTCTGACATCCCATCATCAGGTAAAGTCCGCCACAGACGTACGCTTTATATGACTCTTGAAAACCCCAACAGTTTAAGCTGCTTTAAACAAAGAGGGAAGTGGAAAAATCTGTCTTATACCTTAAATTCCAACCTATAGACCCTTGGTGGGAAAATCAACAACAACCCTCCCCTGCACAGACTCACCCACTCATGGGAGCCTATCCATTTAAACCAAATATACTTAGATTATAAGGGAAAATACATGAGTAATTTTTTTGCACTCAGTCATTTTCCTCTGTAGTTTTTCAATGCTACTTTTTCTCTGATGCTAAAAAATGAAAGCCTAAGGGACATCTGACAAAGCTGATAATGTAACTGCAGGCTCACGAAAATTCCTTTCCCCCAAATATGCTGAAATTAACAAAAATGTAAAAATGACAAAGAACATGCCATGTGAACCCTGAAACCAAGAAAAAAATCCCAACTTCATACCATAAACTGAGAAGTGTCACCCAGAAAAAGAAAAATTGGACCAAATTGAATGAAGGTGCTAAAAAAAATCAATATATTCTTCAAAGAGAAGAATGGAACATGGAGAAGTACAAGGAGGGAATTCTGAGAAGTCTCACTGCTTTTGATGGTGTTGGCATCAAGTATAAAGGTGTGCCGGGGGAAGGCCTGGAATAGCCCACACCTCCACTGGGGACCCTTTCTTCCATCAAGAAGACATTTTCCCTCAGGCAAGAAGAGTCAAGAAGGTTTACCATCTTCCTGCCTCTGATATATCAATAAATGGGCAAGGAATAGGGGAAGCATCTGCTAGGAATAATATTAGAGCTGAATCAAGAAGAAGCTTTGCAAGACATGGAAAAAATATCTGTCCTCAACCAAGCCAGAAGACTGCAAGACACCCCAGACTCAGTGAAGCAAACTTCTGGTGCATTTCTTTATTATTAAGAAGGGAGCTTGATGGCAGCCACCTAAAGCCCCAGCTCCCTTTTCATTCCTCTTGAGCAATGGAGAGGCCAGATAAAGGATATACATAATGGACATCTAGTACATATTATGGGTGAAAGAATGAAACAGTACCCAATCCAACACTGTTTGGGGGCAGTTAGTAGGCTGAGAAAGAATGGCTCACATACATTAAAGAGTTTCCAGGGGCACCTGGGTGGCTTAATCGGTTGAGTCTAGGTTTAGTCTTGATTTCAGCTCAGGTCGTGATCTCAGGGTCATGACATCAAGCCCCACATCAGGGTCCCCTCTAAGTGGGGAGTCTGTCTCCCTCTTCCTCTGCCCCACTCTCCATTCATGCGCTCTCTCTCCCCACCCCCAAAATAAATTAAGCAAAGCTTTAAAAAAAAAAAATCTACCCTTAAGGGCACCTGGGTGGCTCAGTCGGTTGAGCGTTGGACTCCTAGTTCAGCTCAGGTCATGACCTCAGGGTCCTGAAATCGAGCCCCATGCTGGGCTCTGTGCTCAGCGTGGAGTCTGCTTGAGATTTTCTGTCTGCCTCTCCCCATCCCCACCACGTGCATGTGCACTCACTCTCTGTCTCAAATAAATAAATGTTAAAAAAAAAAAAAAAGTTAAACATAAAAACCTGCTCCTTAAGAAGCCCTTACTTATAAAATGCCTTTTTCCCTGAAATTACTGAAGAATTAAACCAAAAACATTTTAATGAGAAATTCTGTGAATACTCCTTGAAAATTAAGGATTGATTTTCTATACAGGTGTGGCCCCAGGGAGTCTTCATTTCCTTCCCCTTCAAAAAAAGAGAAAAGCAACAAACAGTATGAAACTTTAAGAATGCGTTTTGTTTAAGAAATCGAATCACAGACTTCCACCCTGTAATTGTATTCTTTTGGTTTTTCAAGATGCTAAAGAAGGGACCTTTATTTTAGCACTCGAGTGGAGGCGTAACAAAGCCATCTGCATGATGGATTTGGTGACGGGGAAGAGAGCCATTTTGGCTAAAAAGGGCTGCTGTACTGACGCCACATGCAGAAACAAGTTTTCATTGCCTCGTGGTCTTTATATATTCTGTTTATACGTGAGCTCTAGGTTCCCCTCGCAAGCTGCTCACATGTCACGTTTCCCTTACATATCCTGGTTTTCCTTGACTCGTCAGTTCCTCTTTGCGGTCCCTTGGTGACCTCCTCATGCGTCCCATGCAAACAAGTCTATCCTTACGGTGCAGCAGGTTGAGAAAAGGAGCACATCACGAGCACGTGATGCAAGTTTAGGAGTCTGCATAAAGAAACCCCTAAAATAACAGAATAAAAGAGGTATTGCACCAGTTTTTCCGAGAAATCAGTGGCACAGGTGGGGATTTAAGAGAAAATACAAGAAACCTGAGAGAGTCTGGAGCCCCCATACTGTGGGCTTTGAATTAGAGGTGGAAAATCTTGGTCCCGGGAGGCCAGAAACAGGGAGGGAGCTTAGTACCAATAACCGAAGAATTGGACTGGCTATGGAAATAGCTGCAGTAACTATCAACCAGAACACAACGGTGGGGTGTCCAAGGAGTTTGCTGAAGAAAGCAGTGCGAGTATTTTGGGGTCTTGGAGATTTTAGCAGCAGAAGGGGGTTTGTGCTGGAAATATTGTAGAAGAAAGAATAAGTTGTGGTGGTGGAGGTCTCGTATAGGGGAGGACCCAAGCATGAAGTGAAGATTATACCAAATTTCTTTTTACTTGAGAGATTGAGAAGTACAGGAATCTGGGCAAAGGATCCTGAAGAAAGAATGTAAGGATCTCTGACTTCACCGTGTTTGGGGAAAGCTGGCACAGAGATGTTTATATATTGTCTGATTGATTTCTGAGCACTGAAGAAATTTAAAGATTCATACACTATTAGTCATCTGTCTTCCCCTTCCCCCAGGACTACATCTAATTTTGGGGGGAATTTACCTAGCACCTGGGGAGAGGGGCCGCACAGCTTGTGTGTAAGTCAGTTTGTGAATCCAACGTGACGGTACAGTAGTGGCGGGAGGTGTCATCTGTGTAAAGCCAGGTTTCGTTCGAGCACTGTAGATGTGATGGCTTTTGGTTCTGCCTCATCTTGCTTTCTTTCCACATCCTTCAGATATTTCCGCAGAGACATGTGCATTTTGACTTTCCTCCCTTCATGACCATGAAGGTGAAACAGGACTCTGCCTCCGAGTCAGCACACACCCCGGTGCACACCAGGAGCCGCTGGACCGCAGAGGCGAATGACCAGCGTGACTCCTGGCGCCACCTCTTGGTGGCAGGCAGAACTGACGTGCTTTGTCTGCCTGATTTTGTGCAGGACACCCAAGATTCCCCCACCCCCGTTGGTAGTTTCTAAGTAGAGGATTTTATACAAGTTCAAAGCCATATACCAGTGACTCAGCCGGCCAGCAACACTTGTCTTTTCCTTTCTCTGTTGCGAAGGTGTGGCGAGGCACACTGGCCCGCATGCGGTACAAGAGGACCAAGGCAGCTCTGACGATTATCCGATACTACCGGCATTACAAAGTGAAATCGTACATTCATGAGGTTGCCAGGCGCTTCCACGGCGTCAAGACCATGAAGGACCACGGGAAGCACGTGAAGTGGCCAACCCCACCTAAAGTTCTCCGCCGTTTCGAGGAGGCCTTACAGGCCATTTTTAATAGGTAAGAAGGAGCCCGTTGGTATATGCCGCATCCGTTCTCGGGAGCACACTTAATGTATAAAGCCCCACATCTGAGGCTGTGATATTGGCGCGGCTGTCTGCCCCTGGGACTGTCACCTCAGGTCTTCAGGTCTGTAGATTTCACTCTCAAGGGGCATCTGTTTACTTCTCAGAACAACGGGACCGTGCATTTAGTCTTCCGTAGCGGAGGGCAGCTGTGCGCCCCAAAGCCCGGATCACGCCACAGTTAAGAGACGCTATGAGCCTGCCGTCTCTATCTTTTATTAGCAAATAATAACTATTTATTAAAATCACCACACATAGCTCAAACTGGGAAGTGTGTTAATCCTTTCAGAGCAACGCTTCTCTATCCTGGTTATGAAACCTACCAAGGAGTTTATGAAACATACCGATGCCCATGTCCTGCCTCCGGGAAGTCCTGTTAGAACCGGGAAGCGGGGCGCAAACAAAAGTCCTTTCCAAAGTTTCCCAGATGATTTTTTTTTTTAAGATTTATTTATTTTAGAGAGGGAGAGAGAGAGCACGAGCAGGAGGGGCAGAGGGAGAGGGAGAGGATCTCAAGCAGACTCCACACTGAGCACGGAGCCCTGTGCAGGGCTCGATCTCACGACCCTGAGATCAGGACCTGAAGCCGTAACCAAGAGCTGGATGCTTAACCGACTGTGCCACCCAGGCCCCCCGCCCAGATGATTTTAAAGTGTGAGAGGGAAAGCAACCGTTTTAGAGCCACCTTTATTTTTTTAACATAAATCAACACCCATGTAAAATCTGGTATCTTTCCAGCTGATCTTCGTTTTTTATAAACTGCCCCAAATCTGAGTTTGTAGTTATTCACAGCCCTTACCCCTCATCATTCGTGCTTGTTTGTCGCTGGTGTGCTCCAGATACATTTAGCTGTGCTTAGATGCAGCCACCTAGTCACATAAACTAAGCTAACGGTTCTCAGATGTGGCCGTTTGGCACTGTGGTATTCCACAAAGAGCACTATGAAATAACCGGCATACCGAATAGAAAAGAACTAATTTATAATTCTGGGCTAAATCAGATTTCCTCTGCCTTGAGAGCTAGCTCTGTATAGTTGGTGGCAGATATCAAAAGATAAATAAAAATGCACAGGAAGAAAATTCTTTAATATATATCCCATTTGCTTTTTGTAAAAAAAAGAAAGAAAAAGAAAAAGAAAAAGAAAGAAAGAAAGAAAGAAAGAAAGAAAGAAAGAAAGAAAGAAAGAAAGAAAGAAAGAAAAACGATATCTCATAAAAAGAAGAGCTCAGTAAGGAATTATTGAAAGCAAAATTCCCTCAGTTCTCAGGTCTAATACTATAAACGTCCATTGTCAACCCTGGCCGGCTTTTAATGCACACGTAAGTATACTTCATGAGCGGTATAATCTGTAACCTGAATTTTGACTCAATTTAAAAAGTAATTAAGCGATGCATGAGTACATGTGGTTATTGTGGGGTTTTTTTTTAAGTGAAATAATACAGAAATATATAAGATACAAAGTTGAAATCCTGCACGCCTCCTCTTGTCTCCCCCATTTTCCTTCCCCTGAGATAATCACTCATTAACAGTGTGTGTCCTTCTGTGTCTCTGTGCATTTACGAGCACACGCCCACATGTAAGAGACAGCATGGGGTAGTGGTTAAGAAGGCAGATCCTGGAGCCTGGGTTTCTGTTCTGTCTCTGCTACTGCCTGGTTGTATAACCTTGGGCGAAGTAGAGCATCTCTCTGTGCCTCAGTTACCATATCCGTAAAAGCACCGTAACAGTAGCACCTGCCCGTAGGGCTGTTGAAAGATTATGGGTAAATATATATACAAAGCATTTCAGACAGTACCTGACACATAGTAAACGCTATAGACATGTTTGCTCCTACTAAGAGTGGGTCTGCATACAGTCCCATATCATTAGGGCTCTTTTTCCTCTCTTTTTCACACAGCAGGGTTATAGAATGACTCAAAAATGTTTTGCAGATTGGAGACCTGTCCATGACAATAAAGATCCGTGTAGTACTTCTAGTGGCCACAAGGAATTATTGATTTTTTTTAAGATTTTTTATTTATTTATTCGACAGAGATAGAAACAGCCAGCGAGAGAGGGAACACAAGCAGGGGGAGTGGGAGAGGAAGAAGCAGGCTCATAGCGGAGGAGCCTGATGTGGGGCTCGATCCCACAACACCGGGATCACGCCCTGAGCCGAAGGCAGACGCTTAACCGCTGTGCCACCCAGGCGCCCCAGGAATTATTGATTTTGTTCGTATTGCACCGTGGCCTGTACAGTTCTTCTTTTTAGATTTTGATGGTTTTATAGGTGGCCTAGAATTGATTAATTTTTGCAAAATTCAGTTTATTCATCCAGGAAATATTTACTCAAGGCCAGCTGTGTCGTGGGCACGGGCCTAGGTTCCAGGGATATGGTGACAGACAAGAAAGATGGGGAAGACAGGCCCAGCCTTCTCCCAGCTTCGGGTTAACGAGCGTTTTGAGAATAATGCATCTGCTCTGCTGGCTGTGCCCGCGCGCGCACACACCCTGAGTGAATCCTGCCGGTCGTGTTAGCCTCATCCAAAGGCAAACTGTTTCTGTTACGGGCCAGGTAATAAAGACCATAGGCTTTATGGCTACATATGGTCTTGGTCACATACTTTGCTTTGTTTTGCTCTGGTTTTGTCAAACATGTAAAAAACTATTCTTAGCTCGTGAGCAGCACAAAAGCAGGCCATGGGCTGAATTTGGCACAGACCGTGGTTTACGAACCCCCGATACAGTCACTGTATCCTACTTAATTTATTCGTAACTTTTTTGATCTGTGGACTACTGAGAAAAATGCATTAAAGGACTCCACTGTGCTTGTGGGCTTTTGGGTTTTTTTGGGGTTTTTTTTTGTTTTTTCTAAAATCTCAATGTTAATCATGGTTAAGCTCGCACCTGTTCCTCACGGTAATTCTTTTTCACTCTGGGAAGGTGGGGAGCCTTCCTCAGGCTCAGCTTTGTCCCCCATCTTCATGTTGTGGCTGGCGATTTTTAGGCTGCCATAAAAATGGTGTTGGGGGCTACCGATCTTTATAGATGGCGGTTTCCTTGAGCAGGGTGAGGGGACTATGCGGCTCTCTCCGTGGGTGTATAGGTCAGGTCCCAGATGCCCTGTGTGCCTCTGAGCTCTGGAGGCAGTCAGGTATGGATCTTGTCGTGGGCCACGGTGGGCAGGAAAGAAGGGACAGGCAGACTGGGCACTCGGGCTGAAAACAGACCAGCAGACAGAGCAATGACTGTCCCCACCCACCCACTGAGAGTAAAATTTGGGACCCAAGGGCTCATTGGGGCAGTTGCTCAGCAAGCCACTTAGTGTTGTGGGATGTGCCTGTCACCAGTGACCGTGACGACGACCACCAACTGCTCCCAGCCTGTCATTCTTCCAGCATCTTCTGGAATGACCTTAGGACAGTCTGTCCCATTGCAGTGTCAGTTGGCCACAGAAGGCAGAGAGGAGGATTTTGCCGTTAGGCTGAGCCTTTCTTTTTTCCACAGCCATTGTTTTTGTATCCCGCTACCTCTGACGCTCTCCCCCACGGCAGGGGCCCCCATCTCACCATGGGCACCTCTCCCACGGTGAGATCCTTCCCCGCTTGCCCTGGCCACGAGCTTCAGCTGCCTCGGGCCCAAGCAGTCTCCCAGCCGTTTCTGCCGAAGGGGTTCCTCTCCTTCCACTGAGTGGCCTGCTCAGCACTGAGCCACTCCTCTGGCGGCGTGGTCCAGTCTGCTTCGAATCTCCAAGAAAGTCTTCCCGTCTTGCAGTTCACCAACATCTCTTCCTGGCGAGCACACTCTTGCCCAAATGCCCGTGCGTCTCCCTCGCTTCCTGAAGGTCTCTGCTCGTACATCCTGAGCAGTGGTGGTCCCCGAGACCTCCCCGTATGAATAACACCTACTGCCTGTTCCTGCCCGCCACCGCACTCCTCTCCTTTCCTCGCCTGATTTTCTCCATAGCTCTGAGCACATCACACATACTTAGTCTGTCCTCTGTCCCTGCTTCTAGAAGGTAAGCACTTCGCAGGAAGGACCTTGATCCATTTGCTTACGGCTGGGTCTCCACTGCATAGAACAGCATCTGGAGTTTAGCAAGTGCCTGGAAAGTGCTCAGTAAGGGCCTTAGTATTGAATGAAGAATGAATCTAAACTTTCTAGGCCCTGACTGTAAATGTTATGAGAAAACCCACATATCACGAAGTTGTAGTTGCTTTCAAAACACAAATGAAAAAGCAAGTTACACAAAAATCTTTGTCTACAAGACTGTGTGTATTTTAACAAGTTCTGTGTATATTTTGGAGACCTTTCTTTTCTTTCTTTTCTTTTCTTTTTTTTAGGGTAGCCTGCAAGTACTTTGATTTAAATTCTGCCTAGTGGCCGCTCCGTTATTTGGGGTCACGAATAGGATTGGGTTTCTGAGTCCTCATACATTTCATTTATTCATTTATAGATGGAGAGCATCCCAGCTCATCAAGAGCCTGCCCGCTTCCGACCTGCCCCAGGTCAGGGCCAAGGTTGCAGCCATGGAAATGTTGAAAGGTCAAAGGGCTGACCTTGGACTCCAGAGAGCCTGGGAGGGCAACTATCTTGCTTCGGTATGTGCGGGAGAACAAAGTGGAATCTACTCCTGCTCCCTTTTACAAAGAAAGGGAAGAATTGTTCTCCAAAACTTGGCGGAAAGAATGAGACACCTACGGAAACTAAACTTCTATGGGCGATATTAAACTAAAAGATTTGGTTGCTTCTAACCGTGCAAAGTCTGATGTTTCCCCTGCTTTAGAAAGGGCTGCCTGCTGCCCTGCGCCATATATACTAGACATACTCCAAAACCTAATTTTTGAGCATTTGAACCTTCCCTCGCCTAATTCAGCAGCTATTTTTAATTACCACCTTTATATTAATTATCCCCAGAGCTACATTTCATCCTCCCTCCATTCCTTATTTTAAAAATTGTATAGGCCCTTCAGTGGTATAACACCCTGGTAGCAGCCCGCCATCTGGGATAGGAGATCAAAGCACGTGGGTGAATCTGAGCAGGATTGTAAAGCCAGGCCACGAAAAGATTGCCTTTTCATCCAAAATGCTAAGCAGACTCATTTCATCATGTTTCCTTTTTCTTTCAGAAGCCAGACACACCTCAGACCTCGGGCACTTTTGTCCCCGTCGCGAACGAACTGAAGCGGAAGGACAAATACATGAACATCCTCTTTTCCTGTCATGTCCGTAAGGTGAGGCAGGCGGGGACAGACCTCCAGGGGAAGAAAACAGTGGATTCAGAGGCCCTTAACGTTGCCGTGACGGCAGTAAAACATGACCGTGACAGCAGCTACAGCCCCAGCTCCACCATCACTCAGCGCCACCTGCCCGTGCTGGGACGGGGGTGCGGTGGCTGAGGTGACTACGGCCTCAGGAGTGGAGATGAGTGGCTTGAGCGGGGACCTCCCTGAGATCCAGGGTTTGTGTTTTACTGCCCGCGTATCTTTCCCAGCACATGCTGCTCTGCCTCGTAGTTCGGGTCATTTAGTACTCCTTGTGCATGTTTCCTTACTATCTTAAGGGCGGGGAGGGAGGGAGAGCATAGTCTAGAAAAGGGAGGACAGAGAATTTGGGTGGCGGGGGAGGGGGAGTTACACATGCTGTGAATCTGGTTGTTTATCTGAGGCAAGATGTGTGTGTGGACAGTTACTTGCCTGCAGATAATGTCCATGGGGCAAGTGAAGTGTGGAAGTGGAGAGAGGAAGGCAGGGGACATGGTTGGTTTTTCAAAACTTTCAAATACTTCTTTTCACAAAATAGAGAAGAAATTGCAATAATTAATTTTTAAAAAGCGTTTTGGAAAAATTTAGCAAATAAATTTCAAATATTAATGAAATGGGTGAATTTAAGAAAAATATTCCTGGGATGCCTGGATGGCTCCATTGGTTAAGCATCTGACTCTTGATTTCGGCTCAGGTCATGATCTCAGGGTCCTGGGATCGAGCCCCACATGGGGCTCCACACTCAGCAGGGAGTCTGCTTGGGATTCTCTCTCTCCCCCTCCCTTTGCCCCTCCTGCTCCTGCTCTCTCTCTCTCTAAGATAAATACATAAATATTAAAAAAAGAAAAAAGGAAAAATATTTCCTAGATTGACCCCAGAAAAAATATTGACATATATATGCCAGTATTCAAAGGACGAATGAAGAAAATGATCAAAGAATTACCTCATAACAAAAGCCCATGTTTGGGTGATTTTAGAGTTGTTTTGTTTCAAATCTTGAACAAGTACACAATTGCAGGATTATTCAGATCAAAATAATGAAATATTATTTTTCCACTATAAATTTGGCACACTTTAAAATATTGATAGCCAGTGTTTGCACGAATTTAAGGAAACACTATTGATAAGATACAGTCCTTCTGAGTGAATAGTTTGGTAATAGCTATCAAAATTTTAAATGCCCAGACCACTTAGTCTAGGAATTACACAACTCAGGATTTATCCTACAATATATTCACACATACATCCAAAGATATAGTTTTGTATGTTGTAATGGCCAAAAGACTAGAAAAAATATGCATTAATATATGATGAGATTAATAAATAATTGTGTTTGAACAACAGAATACAATGTAGCTATAAAATGAACCAACAGAGGATGTGTTAAAAAAAAAAAAAAAACCTAGAAGGACAAAATCTGTGAAACAATGGTTTTTTAGTCACTGCACATCAAGATATGAGAAACAGACAAGTGAGCCCTACAGTCAGCTGGTTTACCTCCTCGAGAAACTTTCTCGTCTGTGGCATGAGTAGGGGAGCCCAGGTGGAACTTACTGGACTCCCTTACTGAAACAAGAGAGCTGAACCTGGAGACACCAGGGCAGCTAGAGTTTGCGGAGCAGAGTGCCAGAGAAGAGCAAGCTGCACAGAGAGAGCTCTAGATAGCTTCAGGGGGTCCGTGGCAGGTATTCGCCTGAGCACCGCTCAGCATGTGAGGAAACTACCCAAGGCTAGAGCAAGAACCACCCCAAAGGGTAAGCGGCAACAATGGCCAGTACTCACAAAAGGTTGCAGACAGTACCTGCTCCCACCAGCCATTGGAAGACCTTGTGATTCATGGGATACCGAGTAGAGTACAGACAGGAATCTTGGCCTTGGTCATAGGGAGGAATTAGCCCTTGACTAAACACTGCCCTAATCCCACCCAACAAATCTTGAAAACATGACCCAAAAGAATCAGACTGTTTCCAGGTAACCTGACAGTGTCCCAGAACAAAGCTCAAAAATATTCCTAAGAATTCAAACTCTCCAGCACCCAAAAGATAAGATTCAGAATGTGTGACATTGGATGCAAAATTCCCAAGCCTACAAAACAGCAAGAGACTCTAACCTATAATGAGAAGAAAAGTCAGTCATTCAGAATGATCCAGGACTGACATAGATGACAGAATTAAAAGACAAGGTCATTAAAATAATTGTTATGCATATGTTATGGATAGAGATGGAAAACACGGTGTCTGAGATTTTTTTTTAATATACTTGAAATTAAAAGCAGTTTAGACGTTGCAGAAGAAAGATTAGTAAACTCGAAGAAAGAGCAATAAAACTACCTCGAATAAAACACAAAGAGCAAAGAGGGGAAAGATGCCACCACCCGAAAAAAAAGAAGAATGAAATATCAGGACCCTATGAGCCAACGTCAAGTGGCCTAATACATGGGCACATGGAGTCCTGAGAGGAGGGAAGAGAAGGGAAATATTCAAAATATTTGAAAAAAATAATGGCTGAAATCTTTCCAAATTCGATGAAAACTGCGAACTCTTAGACGCAAGAAATTCAACGAACCTCAAACACAGGAGACATGAAGAAACCCGTACCAAAGCACCACATGATCAGATCACTTAAGCGCAGCAGTAAAGAGAAAAAACACACAGGAGAAAGATGAGAACGCATCAGATGTCTTGTCAGAAACAGGGCAAGCAAGAAGACAGAGGAGCTACAGCTTTAAAACTTCATTTGCTGAAAGAAAAAACAGCTGTCAACCTAGAATTCTGCACCCAGCAAATATAGCTTTTAAAAATCAAAGTGAAACAAAGACTTCTTTGGGCATATCCAAAAATACACACTACAAGAAATGCTAGAGAATGGCCTTCAGACAGAAGGAAAGTGATTCCAGATGGTGCTGTGGGCATACACCAACGAATGAGGAGAAAGGGGAATGGTGGCCTCATGTGTAAATACATAATATTTTTCTTATTATTTAAATCTCTCGAAAAGATAATTGAGTATACACCAACACTCATAGCAGCATTCACAGTAGTTAAAGGTGGAAACAGCCCAAATGTCCATGGACAGATGCATAAGGAAAATGTGTATCCAGGGCACCTGGGTGGTCAGTCGGTGAAAGCATCCAATTCTTGATTTCGGCTTGGATTGTGAGCTTGGGGTCATGAGACAGAGCCCCCCGACAGGCTCCATACTGGGTGTGGAGCCTGCTTGGGATTCTCTAAAAAAAAGAAAGGATACATGTATCCAGGCAGTGGGATACTATTGAGCATAAAGAGGAAGGAAATACATGCCTGCAGCAGCATGGATGACCTTGAAAATATTATCTAGGTGAATAAGACACAAAAAGACAAATACTGTATGATTCCACTTACGTGAAGTACTACATTAGTCACGTTAATAGAGAAAGAAAGTAGAGTGTTGGTGACCAGGGGCAGGAGTATTCAAACATTCTAAGGAAGAGGAGATCACCTCAATGTAATATAGACTTTTTAACAAAATAGAGTAGCTTTAAAAAAAAGAAATCAGAATGAAGTAGGAAAGATTGCTGGCAGTTGGGTGGTGAACCAAGTGGAGTCTAATTCTGAACTCGTAGATCCAGAAACTCTTTTATAAGCGGACCTGGAGTTGATCAGATCGTCAAGGGTGGCTTTTGCAGGCCAGAATCAGACATAAAACAGTGAATGTCAATTTGTGAATTTCACAAAGGAATATACCATGCTAGTGAATTCTCATACCTACTCTCTCGGGTACTCCCTTTCTAGTACCAAGCTATTTGAGAAGTCAAATTAGTAATCAGAACAATCGAAGAGTGTTGACTGGTTTTGAGAATTATGTCATCTGCTTTGGAAAAGCCTGGTGTCTCTGATTCTGTCTTCCCACTGATGACAATTTGATGTCTGACAGCGTGTCTCTCCCTGGATCCTGCTAGATAAACGCTGAAAATTCTTAGTCATGCTCCTTTTTTTTTTTAATTCAATAAAAAATAATATTTTTTCACACTATAGCTTAGATTATTTTTTGAGTATAGTTGACACACAATATTACATTAACTTGAAGTACAATATAATGACTCAACAGTTCTAAACATTATGCTCTAGGCTCACCAACTGTAGCTACCGCCTGTCACCGTACCACTCTATTACACTCTCATTGACCGTATTTCCTGCATCGTCCCTTTTATTCCCGTGACTTCTTCATTCCGTAACTGGACGCCTGTTTCTCCCACACCCCTTTACTCATTTTGCCCACCCCTCTTACCCCCCTTCCCTCTGGCAACCATCAGTTTGGGTTTGTTCTCTGTATTTACAGGACCGATTCTGCTTTTTGTTTATTCATTTGTTGTTTTCTAAATTGCACATAGGAGTGAAATCATATGGTGTTTGTCTTTCTCAGTCTGATTTATTTCACTTCGCATAATGCCCTCTAGGTTCATCCATGTTGTTGCAAATGGCAAAATCTCATTCTTTTTATGGCTCCGTGATATTCTGTGTGTGTGAGAATATATACACCACATCTTCCTTATCTGTTTATCTATTGATGGACACTTAGATTGCTTCCATATTTTGACTCTTGTAAATAATACTACAGTAAACACAGAGGTGCAGATACCTTTTTAAATTAATATTCTCGTTTCCTTTGGGTAAACACCCAGTAGTGGAATTACTGAATCATATGGTATTTCTGTTTTTAATTTTTTGAGGAACCACCATATTGTTTTCCACAGTGGCTGCACCAGTTTGCATTCCCACCAACAGTGCATGAGGGTTTCTTTTTCTCCACATCTCACCGATACTTGTTTTTTCTTGTCTTTGATTCTAACCATTCTGACAGGTGTAAGGTGGTAGCTCATTGTGGTTCTGACTTGCATTTCCCTGATGATGAGTGAAGTCGAGCATCTTCTCGTGTGTCTGTTGCCCATCTGCACATCTTTGGGAAAATGTCTGTTTGGGTCCTCTATCCGTTTTTCAGTCAGATTGTTTGGGGTTTTTCGTGTTGAGTTTAGATAATGTCTTTTATAGAAATTTTTCAATCCCAGGGATGGGCTAGGTAAACTTGATGTGATTTCAGTAAAGCCCTCTTCTTTATGCTTTGATTCTTTTTAAAATAACCACTTTCCATTAACTACAGTTATAAAATGTCCTTTAAGGGGGGAGACTTATGCAAATAGCTACTCTCACCCATAATGTGTTTTCTGTTGGTCTGACTCTTCGGGGGAGCTTTATCTCTGACCCCCTGTGGTCTTGCCTAAAGCTATAAGTAGATCACCAGAAGGATTTGGGCAAGACCCAGGTGACAGGGAGTTCTCTTTGGAGGATTTTAGCGTGGGTCATAGAAGAAATAAGACGAGATCTCATCTAACACTGAGTCTGTGATCCAATTTTTTTATTACTTTATGAATTTATGAGAAAGAAAAACAGTGTTTCTCTGCCATAATTATTTTAATTAAGTTTGGATTTACAAATTTATGTATGTATGGTAAAATTTTTTCTTTGCCACTTTGATTCTGCTGTTATGCAACTCAAAGCTCTTTCTTTGGTACATGATGTCCTTCCCACTCACTCGATCTGTTTTAAGGATGATTTGAGTTGCTAAAACACAAGGTAAAGATGTCTGACCTGTTCTCATTAGAAATTACATTTTTATATAAAAAGGAATGTAATATTTCTAAACAGCCCTTCAGTAAAATTGCTGCTTTGAGGTTTTTGCCTTTTGGTTTCCAAGTTAACTCGTGGACACATCACAAAAAGGGAAGTACTGTCCACTTTACCACCATGGCTGGCCTCTTGTTTTTGACTCTTGTGTGACCCCGTGAAATTATGTAACGTGCTTTTCTTTTTTCATGCTCTCGTTCAACACACCTGTATTTCTGACGTGATTTTGCAGGCATGAGGAGCACTGCCTGTACTCATTACTCACGGTCCACTTTTAGATGCTCTCTAGTCTCCCTGCTCTAACACGGGTACACATGATTGGTGTCCTCCACCATGCTTTCACAAACCCGGGTCCTGTTGAATTCTGTATTCATGTGTTTTTAAAAAGGATTCCTTGTGTCTTCTGTGGGAAATGCTGGGTGAAGCAGTCAAATATGCCCTTTAAGTGCAGAATTCTCCTAGCCTTTCATGTGTTCATGGGTTACCAATATCCTCGGGGAGGCTGTGGTTTGCAGGGTTCCTCCAACCAACCCAACTTGGAACCCTTTCTTTCACAAAGCATCCCGTGAGGGTGGTGGTGTGCAGAACAACTTAGAAAAATGCGAACATAGGAGCTCTACAGTCACCTTGTTTCAAGCCTTCTGACAAGGGCCAAATCCCTTTTATGGCAAAAATCATTGCTATGTGAGGGTAAATAATTACTACGGAGAGTAGCCGTCAGTTTACCACATAGACTCTACTTTACTCTTAATTACAGATACCTTTTTTGTCAAGCTGAAGACTGAAAAATACGCGTTGGTTATAAAAGCAGTGTTTGGCAGATTGACGGATTTCTAAAACCGTGAGGCAGCAGCGGGGAGAAGATAGTTGAAAACCTAAATGTTAGTTTGCTCCCCTTTCTACAGCAGTGTACCTGCTGTGTCCTGTCTTACCTCTCCTCATGGAGTTGGCCGTGTATCCTCCCGGAGGTAACATGGTGTTCACGTTAGTCTCTACCTTCTTCGTTTGCATCTTGAAAATATGATCTGGGGAGCGGGGATGGGGGATATATTATCACAGGTGTGCCTTCTGTTTCGCTTAGGGGAGGGGTTTTTCTTTTTTTTTTTTTTTTTAAAGATTTTATTTATTTATTTGACAGAGATAGAGACAGCCAGAGAGAGAGGGAACACAAGCAGGGGGAGTGGGAGAGGAAGACGCAGGCTCCCAGCGGAGGAGCCCGATGTGGGGCTCGATCCCATAACACCGGGATCACGCCCTGAGCCGAAGGCAGACGCTTAACCGCTGTGCCACCTAGGCGCCCCGTGGGGAGGGGTTTTTCTGTTCTTCGTTGTTTTGCTTTGCTTTTGCTTCTAGTCACCGAGAAACAGGACTTTAGAGTTGTTCAGAAATTTTTTTGTGCTCAGTTTTGAGATAAATATTACCCAAATCTAAGATTGAAGCATCCCAATTAGCATGTAATTAATTTCTTCTTTATAAAATGTCCTGTGGTTAATTCTGCCTGTTAGGGAAAGATTTACCTGCAAATTGGGCGTTCTCTGACTCTCTCATGGAGTAGCACCCTGCAGAATCACACATATATTTTCTCCCAGTCCCGTTACCCAGATTTATTTTCTTTGTATTTATCTTTATATGAAATTGTTTTCACGTGTTAGTTTCCTACCTAGCTCAACCCCATCTACTTGTCTCGGATTCTCATAACCAACAGTTTCATATCATTCCTTGAATATCAGCAGCGGCTTATGCAGGGCTTGAAAATACACATTGCCATTTTGAAAAAAAAATTATCAAATTATTCAATTTAAGGAAATGCTTACCAGTGTAATTTTTTTTCTAATTGCAGCAATGTGCTGGATTTAAAAATGTCAGGAAAGATAAATCCAATCACATTTTTAGATGTCTGATTATAGAAAGACCCCTTTTCTCAATGAAAGTATGAATCTAAAAATTTTATACGGATAGTACGACCAAGTAATACAGTGTTGCAAGTACAGACACAAAGTTTTCTCCTAGCTCCACTCAGGACAGTTCCTCTGGCCTGTCAGCATCCTGTGTACAGAGTATTGTAGTGATGGCTGCCGGCAAAGGTCTCGACCTCCAGAAATATAGACTCTGAAGGAAAGTATTAACTCATGGAAAAGACTCTTTATGGGATAAAAGAAAATGTACAAGTAAATCTCAACAATTACAACCAGAAGAATAAATAATTCCAGATGAGCAATCCATGTGTTGTTGCTTTTTTTTTTTTTTTTAAGATTTTTATTTATCTGAGAGAGACAGAGAGCACGAGCAGAGGGAGGGGCAGAGCGAGAGGCAGGCTCTGAGCTGGGAGCCTGATACAGGGCTCGATCCCAGGACCCTGGAATCACAACCTGAGCTGAAGGCAGACACTGAACGGACTGAGCCACCCAGGCGCCCCACAATCCATGTGCTTTTATAGTGCCTGCTATGTTAGCGAGCTTTTTATTGAAGAGATAGCTTCCTGATAGTCTTCCAGCCTCAGAAAGAAGAAAGCAAGAGTCCCCACTTCCTCTTTCTTCAGTGCAGAAATGGACATTTTCCAAGACCAAACCGGGCAACAGGGACTTAATCTATTGACCAAAAGTGCTATCACTTGCCACTTGTGACATTTTCTCCACACATTATGCAACCTCCCCAGCGTGCTGCCGTGTTTTCCAGTCATCAACACTGATTGGCTTATGTGGGGAAGAGCACCTCTTGAAATTATCCTGTCGGATTAAAAGTGCTCTCAAGACCAACTGATCAGCAAGGGTGGAGGAAATGCTACAGGCTGCCCACTTCTGTCCTGGGTGCTGTGAGGTATAAGAAAAAGGCCATCAGATGATAATGACCTTCAAGAAACTTCCAGTCTGGCTGGAAGGCAGAATTCCTGTCTGGGAAGTAAGGCAGTAAATATCTGTCCCAGACATCTGAGATGTTTCGGTGGTTTGTGTATGTGCTGTATTGAGGGATAATTTGTATGCAAGTAGAGGCACGGATCTGTAGCGTAGAGTTCCGTGAGTTTTGAGGAGTGTGTACACCCATGTAAACCACAACCCAATCCCGATAGAGAACACTTCCATCACCTGACAGGCTCCCTCAGGCCCCTTCCCAGCCAAGCCCTCCCACCACCAAGGGTACCCACTCTTTGGACTGCCTTTACCATACGATAGTTTTGCTATTTCTTGATCTTCATTAAAAAAAAAAAAATTGGGGCGCCTGGGTGGTGCAGTCGTTAAGCGTCTGCCTTTGGCTCAGGGCGTGATCCCGGCGTTCTGGGATCGAGCCCCACATCAGGCTCCTCCACTGGGAGCCTGCTTCTTCCTCTCCTGCTCCCCCTGCTTGTGTTCCCTCTCTCGCTGGCTGTCTCTCTCTGTCCAATAAATAAATAAAATCTTTTTTAAAAAATAAAAAAATAAAAAATAAATCATACAGTTGAATATGAGATTTTTACTTCGTTTTCAAGTAAATTCACAAGTTATATTTGTCACTATTTTGGTAACCTATTTGTAGCTATTTTACAAGGGAAGCAGCTTTTTTTATATACCTCCAATTTTCAGATAACCTGTACAATCTTTTATAGTGACTGAGTTACTGAGCTCTGCATCCGTGAGGTTGTAGTCGATTATCACGAGATTCAGAAGTGGAATCAACGTTTTGTGCCAAACACGGCTTCAACTACAAGTTTAAAAACAGCGTGTTCTACACAGCTGTCTTATCGAGTATATTCATCACAAGCATCCATGGTCCGAAAACTACAGTGTCCTTGAAACTACTAAAACTTTGCAATTATTAAATGATAACTTCTGCCCTTTTAGTAAAGAAGCGTAGATAGTAACTAAATTTCACAATGAGAAGATACAGACTAAGGATAGATTTAACTTTATTGTCTTGGAATTTATAAACATCAGCAAACCTGCCCTGTCTTTCTTTCAAAAAAAAAAAAAGTGTTTGGGAGAAGATCCAGTGCTTTATGTTAGCAAAAGTGCTTAGACGACAGCTCGTCGTATTCCCAAGTATCCTGCTTTAGAAGAAAAACCCTGTGCCCTTTGGTTGTGATGTTCATGTCTTTGTTTCATTCTTAACTCTAGATGTATCTTATATAGTCACTCTACAACTGTGTAATAGGAAGTTAGAGGAAAGAGTGATCATTTTTTTACTTTAGAAATTTGGGCGGTTTTATAATAGAATGAGAATTTGAGCAATATCTTAAAATACAGAGAGGTAAAAAAGGAGAGTGGAAAATTGTCAACGTTTAAGAGCGAGCATAACATGAGGAAACCTGTCAGACAGGAGCAGAGCCCTTAAAGAAATAAAGTTTAAAAAGGAGAATAGGGGACGCCTGGGTGACTCAGCCGTTAAGCGTCTGCCTTCGGCTCAGGTCATGATCTCAGGGTCCTGGGATCGAGCCCCACATCGGGCTCCCTGCTCAGCAGGAAGCCTTCTTCTCCCGCTCCCTCTGCTTGTGTTCCCTCTCTTGCTGTGTCTCTCCTGTCAAATAAATAAAATCCTTAAAAAAAAAAAAAAAAGAATAGTGGGGCACGTGGCTAGCTCAGTTAGTAGAGCATGGGACTCTGAATCTCGGGATTGTGAGTTCGAGCCCCACATTGGGTGTAGAGATTCATAAATAAACAAATAAAATCTTTAAAATAAAAAAATAAAATAAATGAAAAGGTGGATAATGGCAGATAGAAAAACTCTTGAAAGTCAGATAAAGGAATCCTAGAATCTGAGTGGCAGGGGACCCTGGAAACCTCTAGTCTTTGTACTCAAAGCAGGAACCCCCTGTACCACGTCTACATCAGGGGGCCACCTAGCTTCCACTCGTGTCCTTTCTGTGGGGGGCATTTACTGCCTTTCTACGTGGCCCACTCTTGTTTTGGACAGTAGTAATTATAAGGCGTTCACACCATAGACACTAGGAAGGCACTGTCCATTTTCGAACATGTAGATTTTTTTTAAGATTTATTTCTTTTTGCCAGAGAGAGAAAGAGAGCAAGCACGAACGAAGGGGGAGGGGCAGAGGGAGAAGCAGACTCCCCGCTGAGCAGGGAGCCCGACGTGGGACTTGATCCCAGGACACCGGGATCATGACCTGAGCTGAAGGCAGACGCTTAACCAACTGAGCCACCCAGGCGCCTCTGAACATGTAGATTTAACGACATACTCATTATACTTGAGGGAATTCGGTCTGAAATACAGCTACGCACTGCATTAGGAAAGGGGCAGAATGAGTCGTTTCGGATAGGGCTTACGTCTTTTAGAGCTTGAGATACAATCACGTACCGTACCATTCACCATTTTCAGGTATACAAGTCATTGCCTTTTAGTGTATTCACAGAGTTGTAGACCCATTACCACAATCAGTTTTCAGAAAGAAACCTCCTACCCCTTAGCTGTCATCCTTCCAAACCTTCCATCTCCCCCAGCCCTAGGCAACCAATAACCTAACCAATAACCTAACCAATAACCTTTCTGTTTTCTGCAGACTTGCTTATTCTGGATATTACATGTAAATGACATCTTGCAATATGTGGTCCTGTGGGACCGGCTTCTTTTACTTAGCATCATGTTTCTAAGGCTCATCGTGTTATGGCATGCATCAATACTCGTTTCTTTTCGTTGACAGATTATATCCCATTGTGTGGATATATCCTGTTTTATTTATCCGTTCATCAGTTGATGGACGTTTGGGTTGTTCCTTCTTTTCCGCTATCATGATGAATGCTGCTGTGCACATTCATGCCCAGGTTTTTGTGTGGCTATGTCTTCAGTTCCCTTGTGTATATACCTATGAGTGGAATTTCTGGGTCATATGGTATTTCAGGATTTAACCACTTGAGGACCTGCCAGACTATTTTCCAAAGTGACTGCATCATTTTACAATCCCACCACTAGTGATGGGGTTCCAGTTTCTCCACATCCTGGCCCACATTTGTTATTATCTGTCTTTTTTATTATTGTCATTCTGGTGGGTGTAAAGTGGTATCTCACTGTGGTTCTGATTGGACATTTCTCTGGTGGCTCGTGGTGTCAAGCCTCTTTTCATGTGCTTATTGGCTATCTGTATATCTTCTCTGGAGAAACATCTGCTCAAATTCCTTACTCTTTTTGTTCTGTTCTGTTTTTTTATTATGGAGTTATATATTCTAGGTACAATATATATTCTATTCTTTTAGAGATACAAGTTCCTTATCAGAAGCGTGATGTGCAAGACATTTGCTGCTTCGTCTCTGGGTTGTCTTTTCATTTTCTTTATAATGTCTGGGTCACATGTGTTTAGTCCTTTAATTCTTATGTATTTTTCTTGTTTTGCCTGTGAAATTACGAAATTGTGAAATTTAAATTGTAGCACTCTCCAAATCTGGGAACTGTGAGTCCTTTTAGATCTCTGCTCACCCTGTAGAATGGCACGTACCTGTTAAAGACTGTGTCCCCACAACCAGCCATCTCGGCCCCTGGATAGATCACCTCCTGGTACAGAATTTGGTTTCATTCTTGATGAGCCATGGTGGCTTATTGGTTTGGTTTTCTTATAGGTGAATCGATTCAGTAAGGTGGAAGACCGAGCGATTTTTGTCACCGATCGTCACCTGTATAAGATGGACCCCACTAAACAGTACAAGGTGATGAAGACTATTCCTCTATACAACGTAAGTGTCCCCTGCTTCGTTCTGAATACAGGATCCTTAACCTGGTGTTCTTGCACCACTAATGGCTCAATAGACTGATCACTACAACCTTTGGGGCTTTAGGGAGCCCATGAATTCCTGAAATTTTATGCCTATCTTATGTTTTATACAAATGTACAATTTTCTATAAGAAGGATCCAGGCGCGCCTGGCTGGCTCAGTCGGTAGAGTGTGACTTGATCTTGGGGTCGTGAGTTCAAGCCACACATTGGGTATGGAGAGAACTAAAAAAGAAGAAGAAGAAGGAGGAGGAGGAGGAGGGGGAGGGGGAGGGGGAGGAGGAGGAGGAGGAGAAGAAAGAGGAGAAAGAGGGGCAGGGGGAGGAGGAGGAAGAGGAGGATCCAGAGTTTCCAATAGATTAATGAAGGCATTTTAAAAAACAAGCATAACAGGGCGCCTGGGTGGCACAGCAGTTAAGCGTCTGCCTTCGGCTCAGGGCATGATCCTGGCGTTATGGGATCGAGCCCCGCATCAGGCTCCTCCGCTATGAGCCTGCTTCTCCCTCTCCCACTGCTTGTGTTCCGTCTCTCGCTGGCTGTCTCTATCTCTGTCAAATAAATAGATAGAATCTTTAAAAAATTAAAAAAAAAAACAAGCATAAGGACTCTGCATTCTACGTGACCTTTCTCTCTTCCTAATCCTACTTACTGCTTAAATGCTGTGGCACATAATGTATTTTCTTGCTTGTTTTCATAGGGAAATGGAATTAGGTAGAAAAACAGTAGAGAATTACTTCATGAAAACATTACCTTTCTTTCAGATGTAAAATTTATGCTGTTTCCAGAAGTTCTTTTCACCAATATATTTTGCTTCTGATCTAAACTTACTCAGTTGTCCTCCACGGGATTTTCAAGTTCTGTAATCATTTCTCATTCGAAATACGAAATTTGGTGGATATCTCCTTGAATCTCAATATGAGATTTTTTTTTTTTTTAATTTTTCTCCTGCTGTATGTGGCCTGCTTTACAAGTGACTGTCTGTTCTGATTCTTCAGAAGGATCCTGCTGACTACGAGATCTTTTCGAGTGTCAGGTGATTTTTCTGTCTGCTAGTTCCTAAGGAGGAGGTCTGTTTGTCCAATAATAGAATCTATGCGGAGTATCATTTAAAGATTATTTTAAATCCTTTTGGTCTCTGCAAAAGGGAATAGGAAACATATTGTTTTGTGGTTCTGTGTTGTTAAATCAGGAGTCCTGTTGGTTGTGAGGGACAAAGAAGACAGACTATTCCTGGCTTTGCTAAGTGATTTAGACTATCACTGTCGGGTTGATTATGGGGTTGAGATTTGTCCCCATTACACCCCCCCCACCCTGTACACACACATGCATCCTTCTCCGTTTCAATACAAAGGCTAATGGATTGCAGCTAAGAAGAAAATGATATTCTAAGACATTCTTGATTGTATATAGTCTTCTTAGCAAACACTTGTAATCTCACATATCAATCATCGTTTAAGCCTAATAAATGCAATCTTAAAGTAGGAGATGAAGGAAGATACGAGAGAAAATCAGATTTTGTCAAAGTCAAATGAAGTGTGGAACCAAACAAAAAATAAATTGTGGCCTGTGTTTTATTTCTTTACCTCCTGTTAAAGGGAGATGAGTCAAAGCACTTGATACAAATTCAGTAAGTAGCTAAACACCTCTTTGAACTGAAGTTACTTTCCCAAACTACCATCCTTGCTCATGGTGACTGGTGTGTATTTATAGTCACAGCCCCCCTTTGCCAGCAGCATCATTGTTAATGTTATAACTACTATCATCTAGTGTAAAAATTAATGATGTGTAACAATGGCAGTAAAGGTAAAACATGTCAAAAGAATGGGTACACACATCACAGATGCTATCGGTACCCTGCCCATGTCCCCCTGTACTCCCTTATCATTTCTTCCATCAGCCAACATCCTTGTCAGAAGGCTGCCCGTAGGCTGCCAGAACCCACTTTGCCTGCAGTCGCCCACAGCAGTAGCTGATTTAACAGTGGGTACAGTTGGCCGTCTTCCCATCCCCGAACCACCTCCCCACGCCCTTGCCAGTGTCCCTGCACCTCCCAGATCACTTCTGCGTGTTTATCAGCCTTTATCTCGGGGTCTGCTTTTGGTAGGCACCAACCTTGGAGGAGGGGCTGCCTCTAGAAGGGACCAGGTTGAATGGGATAGGGAACTTCCAACCATATCTATAAAACTGTTTTTGAGTCTGAAACAAATATGGCAAAATATTAAGTGTTGATAATGAAAACATGAGTCTTCGTTGTTTTATTCTTTATACTTGTTGCATGGTCAGAGTATTTTGAAATTAAAGGTTAAGACAAGGAACTCTTTAAAAAACGATGATGCTAATAAGACTAATGCAGAAAGTGGGAAGGAGGAAGGAGATGATGTGCGTATTTCGCCATGTTGAGTTTCAGGCACTGGTGAAACGTGGAAGTATACGTTCCACCATTAAATTGGAAGTCTAATATTATAGAGGGGGAAAGAATTCAGCACTTAGGATAAAAATTTAAGAGCGGGTCCGCGTATAATTGGAGGCTAAAATTATGAGTCTAGAGAGAGAAAGGGGGCAGATGATTCGAGAACATTCCCTGTTAAATGGTGGGGAAAGAATCGCTGAAGGAAATGGAGTAAGAAGGAAATCTCTCAATGGGCCTCCATTTGCTCCTCTCTTTCATGTGCTGAATGAGCTGTAGTTTCCCTTCAGTTCCATAGATTATGAATTATTCTAGGAAAGAAAAGAACTATAGGAATGTTGTGTTTCAGAATCAATTTGGAAAGTTTTCAGAAGTGAGAGTAATCGGTAAGAACAGACAGCTGAGGGTCCCACACTCCTCCTTCTGCACAGGCTCCTTTCCTGTCTCACTTGAGCTTTTCTGGCTCTAAGGAACAGATTGTGACCATACACTCTCTTGAGTAATGTTTTGTTTTTAATGAGGATACACATGGTAGTAAGGGAAAAGAATCTCAAGAAGACCCAGGAAATGCTACCATTCAGCATGTAAGGCAGCTCCTTGGGACCGCGTTATCCTGGAGCCCCCTCAGCAAATGAGTGCTTGGAGAGTCTGAGTTCCTGCCATGTTCTTGGGCTCTGCTTCTCTCTGAGTTTCTTCTTCCTAATAGTCACCAGCCTTGCCAGACAGCACAGGCTAGCGCTAGGCTGGGGTCTACATCAGCCAACCCAGTAAACCACTGGAGTGTCATCCTGCAATGACATATTGAACAGTCTCCAGGTGAGTCCTCCCCATAGCAACCAATTCTGCATGATCCACATTGGTACTGCAGTTCCTTGGCAAGGACTTGTTAATCTGTGTATCCTCTTCCCTGACTTTTCCTGGGATAGCACGGATGATGACTGCAGTTCGTTTAGGGCGTGACTGATCTCTTGCCTCTACGGGTCTTTGACTACTGTCCTTAGGCTCAAATCATCTTTGGAGCTTGGTCAGAGATCGCACTGGGGTGGGTCATCAGGAGAGAACTGCTTCAAATAGGCATCCTTGGGTCCTTGGACTCTTCCCACCTACTCCTATTCCAATCTCCAGGATTCCAGTCTTTGTCAAACAGGACCTAAATCGTGCTCATGGATGCCCATCCTGGGTGAGAGTTTCAGTGACGCTATCGTTTGGCTAATCAGCTTCTAAACCTGGGCTTCACCAGTGCTTTTTGACAGAATGTGTTTCCCTAACTGCTTCCAGCCAGCAACATGGGACCAATATTTGTTGTTTTCCTAATGCACCGTAAAAAGTACTCAACCAATTTACTATCTTTACTCCTCCCAACCCATTGACCTTGTATAAAGCAGTAGCACCTCAGTGCCCCAGGCACTTAACTCTAATGGGCACATCAGCCAGCCTCCAGGGGTTCGGCTGTGATAGGGTAAGTGACTGCTTGCTCCCTACAGACCGAGGCTCTGCATGCTGGGTGGAGAGCTCCTCTTCCTTGTTGACGGGCGGCAAGTGGGGGGCACAGCCCATCTGAGAGTAGTTTCTGGCGGCATCCTCGTGCTCATTTCTTTCTGCTAGACCTTGAGGTGCAATGAACAGAGACTTCAGGAGACTCTAGTAATGGGGAATTACGCCGGAGTTAGAACGGCGGAGCAGGAATTACCTTCATTTGGGGTTTCAGACAGCTATAACCAGATTGTCTTGTTCCAACCTTTACAATCTCAGTAACTAAACTCTTCATTCACTGATTACTGAGGACTCATTATGTGCCAGACATACAGGTATTGTGGAAGTGTCAACACAGTCAAAATTTCTGCCCTTATGGAACTTCAGTGGGGAGCAGAGGCGTCTACGTTTATGTGTGTATGTGTCTATATATGTGTATGTACGCATGTGTGCATATACACGCACACACATCATGTAATTCATTAGGGGGGGATAAGGGAAGAAATAGAGTAGGGAAGGAAGATAGAGGATGTGAGGGGTGTTGTAATTTCAAATAGGGTGACCAGGCCTCACTGAGCAGTTGACATTAAGCAGAGACTTGAAGGAGCTAAGGAATGAGCCATGTGTCTACTTGGAGGGAAAGTATTTGGGGCACAAGGAACAGCAAAGACACAGAGACATGAGCAGGGAGGAAAGAAAGAGCCTTCTGGGGGCTGGAAATGACCAGCTCCGTAGCTTGAGCTGGTAGTGGTTACACTTATGTATACATGGGTTCCAGTTCATCAGGCAGTTCCCTTGAGATTTGTGCACTCTGTTGAACGCATGTTATGTATACCTCCGTAAAGGGGGAGGAAAAAGGAAGAAAGCTTTCTGTGGAGGATAGAGGAGGGAGAGTAAGCCAAAGAGAAAGGTGAAGTAAGCAAGGCAGGTGACCACTGAAGCCCAGGGGAGATTTGGACACACGATAATACTCAAGTCGTTACCGTACAGCCTGTGAAACACACACAGTTCCGTTCGCTTTCTCCTCTGTCTAAAGAAGAGTACACCCCACTCCCTTGAACTTGGAGAGGCAGCCCTCCGCTGTTCTTCAGGGGAGAAAAAGCCACTGAGCCAGTGTGGGCGCCTGATTTCAGGGAAGCCAGTGACCTCAGGGACGGCCTGGGGTGAAAGCTCTAAAACTGTACCTCTGTTACATACCCTCTGTGTTCCTCAGACTGATCAGATGGGCTTTTTCTCATTTTTTCCAAGGTCAGTTTTTCTAGAGACCTATTTTATTGATTTCATGATCTTTTCATTGACCGCTGCTCTTGTTTTTCCTTCTCCAGTCTCTAGATTTACTCTATTGGTTCTTTTTCTAGCTTTTTGAGCTGAGGGATTAACTGCTCTCATTTTTATTTTTTATTTTATTTTATTTTTTTAAAGATTTTATTTATTTATTTATTTATTTATTTATTTATTTATTTATTTATTTATTTATTTGACAAAGAGAGAGAGCACAAGTACAGGAAGCAGCAGGCGGAGGCAGAAGGGGAAGCAGACTCCCTTTTGAGTAAGGAGCCTGATGTGGGGCTCGATCCCAGGAGTCTGGGATCATGACCTGAGCCGAAAGCAGACGCTTAACTGACTGAGCCACCCAGGCACCCCTGCTCTCATTTTTAAATTTTCGTTTTTAAAAATGCATCGAAGTCTACAAATTTGTGTTTAGAAATGGTTTGAACTAAACTTCACATGTCATAATATGTCGTACTGTCCTTATTCAATTCTAATTATTTTGTCATTTCCATCGTGAGTTCCTCTTTAAGCCATGGGTGGTTTAATGGCATGTTTTCGAGTTATCACGTATATGGTAATGTATGGTATGTGTGTATGTGTTTTCTTATAGGAGGGAGGGAAGTCCACAGACTTTAAGTTCAGTGATTGCTTGTGAGACAATCTGTTTCATCCATATCTTAACGTCTGCAACACCACATGAAACTGTTACCTGTAGTCAGCATTCTACTGCACTGGCAGTATCCCTAATATTATTTTTTAAAGATAAGAATTCATCAGATCATTATCTGTTGTATTGTTCTGATCAGTTTCTGTTAATTTAAAAGCAAAACATGTTGCAGAATTAAAAACAGCATTTAGGGGCACCTGGGTGGCTCAGTCGGTTGAGCATCTGACTCTTGTTTTGCATACATTTTCTCTGGACAGATACCCGGGAGTGAAACTGTAGTAGATAATTCCAGGTTTCCAAAGCAGTTGCTCTGGTTTACAGCTCCACCAACAACGTGTGACAGTTCCAGGTGCTCCCATCCCCTCCCCAATACCAGCTGCTGACAGTCTTTTCAGTGTCCACTATTTTGGTAGGGACGTGGTAGTTACACATGGTGGGGGCTTTTTCCAGCTTTCTTGAGCTATAAATGACATATAACATTGTTCGCATGTAAAGTGTACAACGGGCGGATTTGATACATATTGCAAAATGATCACTGCCACAGCATTAGCCAAAAGCTCCATCACGTCACAGAATTACCAGTTCTTTTTTGTGGTGAGAGTATTTAAGGTCTGCTCACTTAGCAGCTTTCAAGTATATAATACAGTATTATGAGCTGTCATCACCATTGCGGTACAGTAGTTCCCTAGAACTTACTCATCTTACAACTGGAAGTTTGTGCCCTTTGTCCAACATCTCCCATTTCCCCTACTCTCCAGCCACTGGTAACCACCACTCCACTCTGTTTCTATGAGTTCGGCTGTTTAGGATTCCACATGTAAGTGAGATCAAAAGCATTTCTTTCTCTGGTTTATTTCACCGGGCATGATGCCCTCAAGGTCCATCCTACTCGTTGCAAATGGCAGGATTTCCTTCCTTCTCGTGGCTGAATAATCTTCCATCACGTGGATATGCCACTTCTTTATCCGTTCATTTGTTGACAGATACGGATTGTGTTTTTTATTTGCATTGCCTTACTCTAAGAAGGTCTAGCACCTTTTTGTGTGTTTATGGGTCATTTGGACGCCTCTTGAGAAATGCCTGTTTAAATCTCTTGCCCATTTTTCTATTCAGTTGTCTTTTAAAAATTGATTTCTAGTTCTTTCTATAGTCTGCATAAAGTGCCCTTTGGCCGTTAAAGGCGTTGCAGATACTTTCTCCGACTCTGTGACTTCACTTTTCATTCTTTGAGTGGTGTCTTGGAACAAAACGTTTTCTGTTAAGGGAGCGCAACTTATCATTTTTTTCCTTTGAAGTTGATGCGGTTTTGTTTTTGCTTAAGGAATCATTCCCTATCCCAGGGCCATGGAGGTATTCTGGTGTCGTCTGTGCACTCCACTGCTTTACCTTTCACATCGACATCCACAGTCCACCTAGAATTGACTTTTGTGTCTGTGTGAGGCCATAGCCCTGCGTTCATGGTTCCCCACGTGGGTACACGGCTGGCCTGGCACCACACATCCATACCCAGATCCTTTGCCTTCAATTTCACCTTCCTCCCAACGTAATGTTCTCATTAGCTGCATCCACGTGAATGGGAAGAGAGCCGAGCATGGTAGTAAAGCAGATCTCATCAGAAGCAACAACTTAACATTTACTCATTTTCTTTGTCAAACGGTCAGATTCCTCTGAGGGTCTGACAGGTTCAGAAGTGAATGAAGCCTGTACCCTGTCATGGGGCAGTCACCACTCCACTGTGGTCTGCGTGGCCATGCCTGAGTCCAGTATGCCAAGTCTTTGGATTCACGGAGAAAAAGCTGAAGTCTGTATTTTACGTAAGTCTCCTGACTAAATGCCATGAAAGTCAAATAAAACACATCTGGAGGCCCTGGTTATCCCACAGGTCACCTGTTAGCTACTCCTATTAAAAAAAAGATCTTGGGGCGCCTGGGTGGCTCAGTCAGTTAAACGTCTGCTTTCAGCTCAGGGTCCTGGGATCGAGCCCCACATCGGGCTCCCTGCTCAACAGGGAGCGTGCTTCTCCATCTCCCTCTACCACTCCCCCTGCTTGTGCTCTATCGCTCTCTCTCTCTCTCTCAAATAAATAAATAAAATCTTAAAAAAATTAAAGATCTTTACTTGTCATTTGTTATTTTAAATGAGCTATACCCCCGTTTCTTGGCCTCTTCCATGTCAAACTTTAAAAATTCTAAAATCTATGTTATGTTTTCTTCTAAATTTTATGCAGCAGAAACAGTAGAAACACTAACCGTTTTTCACTTAGAAAAAGCTATAACTGGGTGTTAGCTTTAGAAGGATACATTTTCTACTTCAATTAGCAAGGAAGGAAAGGAATAAAGGAAATCTTTGGCAGAGGTGTCTTTCTTGTCTTGAGAACTTCCTGCCTCCTCAGAGTTCAATGCTAATCCCATCCCTCTGACTTTGTATTATAAAATTTTTCAAATATATAGAGAAGTTGAAAGAAGAGTACAGGGAATACCCGGATGCCCTCCACCTAGATTCAATGAGTGTTTTTTTTTTCTATATTTGTTTTATCTCTCCTTGATGACACTTTGCCTCTAAAATAATCCAGTATGCATTCTCCTAAGAACAAGGACTTTCTCCTTCATAACCACAATGCTGTTTTCATATCTAAGAAAATAACATTTCCATAATATCATTTGATATCCAGCACACGTTCAAATTTCTTCAGCTGTTCAAAGAATGTCTTATACCTATTTTTAAAAATACTATCTAGGTTCATTTTTTAGAGTTACATCTCTTTTAGTCCAAAACTGTACCTCCACGCACACACCCTTTTTTTCATGATGTTGACTTTTAAAACAGCATTATTAAATTATTATTTGCTATAATGGTGAATTGTTGCCCCCCCAAAATTCACTGGTTGAAGTCCTAACCCCCAGTACCTCAGAATGTGGCTGTCTTTGGAGATGGGACCTTCAAAGAAGTAATTAGGCTACAATGAGGACGTTAGGGTAGGCCCTATTCTGATATGACTGGTGTCCTTGTAAGAAGAGGCAAGACCACCTGAGGACAGAGAGAGAAGACGGCCATCCACAAGTCTAGGAGAGAGGCCTCAGAAGAACCGCACCCTTCCACACCTTGATCTTGGACTTCTAGCCTCCGGAACTTGTTTAAGCCATCCGTTCTGTGGGGCTCTGTATGACTGCACTAGCAAGCTAATACATTTACTTACCATAAAATTCACCCATTGGAAGGTACCATTCAGTTACTTTCAGTAAATGTATGCAGTTGTGCAAACATCACACAATCCAGTTTTAGAACATTTCCGTCACCTCAGAGAGTTCTCTTGTGCCCATTTGCAGTAAATCCTCACTCCCAACTTCAGCCTCTCCTTTTACCTTTTCTAGAAACTTGATATACACGGAATCATGCAGCACGTATTGTTTTGCGCATGGCTTCCTTCACTCACTATGTTTTTGAGGTTCATCTGGGTAGGGCCTTATGTCATCGGTTTGTTTGTCTCACTGATGAGTCGTTCTCCATCGCATGGATAGACCATATTTCATTTCTCCACGCACCAGTGGATGGACATTTGGCTGCTAGGTTCATCTGCATGTAAGTCTTTATATGAGCATATGCTTTTATTTCTCTTGGTGGCTATTATAGGAGGGGAATTATTCCATCAGATGGCATTTGTTTAACTTAGTAAGAAACTACCGTACTTTTCCAAAATGGCTGCTCCATTTTGCATTCCCTCCAGCACATGGGAGTTCTGGTTTCTCCACATTCCCTCCGACATGTGGTATGCATGACATGGTCTTTTTAGAGCCCAGAACTGGTCTCGTGTGGATTTGTCTGTTTCCTCGTGGTTCATTTAATTTATTCTCCGAGCCCCTGTATTTCCTACTAACCAGCAGTTAAATCAGGAGGTGATAATTTTATTTGTATAGTACACTTCCACATTCTCGAGTTGATAGCTTGCATCTCAACAAAAGTGGCGTAAGTACAGCCAACTCTGCCTTGTGGCTCATGTTTGCATGTTTCATTGTAGCCATGCTACTGTTATGTTTCCCCCACTGTGGTCTAAATTTCTGACCACTTACAGAATAGACACCCTATTTTTTTCTGTGAACAACTAGAATTTAGCATTAAAAAAAAATAAATATCACCATCAAATACTCACATACTGATAAGTTGCCCATCACTATACCGATACCTGTTATATTTAGTTCTTTTCCCAGTCTCTTTTCACAACCAAATTCTTCCAGTACTTTCTTCTTGATTTTTTTTAAGTTTTCATAGCTTGTGAATCCTCTTGCAAAAAGTCTACAGTCAACATATTCCCTGCAGGTCCCCACAGTCCCCACAGAATCTTCACTCCTTTGTGCCAACACCGGCACTGGCCCTTGCAGTTGCCCTGACCTCCTTCATTCTGTCCTCGTATTCCTTTTGCTGTTTTTTTAAGGTCTTTTTCTTCTCACGTAGGCGATGTCTTGCAAGTCTATGTTTGGGTTCATTTTCCTTCTGTAATCCAAGGAATCATAAATCGTGCCAAAGCCAATTGGCTTGCCACCATCAAAATGCATGCTGCCTCCAAACACAAAGATGACATCTGGTGTGGTCTTGTATGTTTGGGCCAGTTTTTCCCAAATTTCTGTCTTAGGTACTGTTGCCTTTCTGGGGTGGTGGACATCAATGACCGTTTTTTTCTGCTCAAGTCGTCAGTTGGTTGTGAACTTCCTGGTTCGGATCGTTTCTGTGTTGTTCATAATGGCAGTCAGTCCTCAAGCAGCCAGGGAGGGAACGCTTGATATTTCTTATTTATTTCTACAACTGTTACCTCTCACCCCCAAGCCCCGGCAACCACTGATCATTTTACTGTCTCTATAGTGGTGCCTTTTCTAGAATATCACATGCTTGGAATCAGACACTTTGTAACCGTTTCTCATTAGCTTCTTTTACTTAGCCATATGTACCTGAGGGTCTTCCATGGCTTTCCATGGCTTAATAGCTCATTTCTTTTTATTGCTGAATAATATTCCAATGTGTGGATGCCCACAGTTTGCTTATCCATCTACCCTATCGAAGGACATCTTGGTCATTTCCAGTTTGAGGCCATTATGAATAAAGCTGCTAAACATTCACGTGCAGGTTTTTGTAGGGACACCAGTTTTCAAATCATCCGGGTAAATACCTCCCTGTGCAATTGCTACATCACGTGGCAAGACTAAGTCTGGCTTTCTGTGAACTGCCAGATTGTCTCCCAAAGTAGCTGTACTGTTTTGCATTCCTATCAGCAGTGAATGAGAGTTCATCTTCACCAGTTTTTGCTACTCTCCGTTTGTTTCAATTCTAGCCATTCTAACAGACATGTAGTAGCATCGAGTATTCTGTTACCCTAAACTGCGTAACCCAGCACACTCGGGGGTCCCAGCTAATCTCTACAGGAATCACCTCTCCGCTCCCTGTCTTTAATTGGTTTGTGTTCAAGAGAGAAAGATGGATCTTCATGCAAGCCTAAACAAAATATAATTAAAATATAATAGATAAAAAATAAAATAAAAAATAAAATATATTTGGCACATTTTTTCTCTTCCATTAGCAAAAACTATTCAGCCAGATTATCATTTAGCAATGAGTTCAGTCACTCTTTGTGGGAAATATAAAAATAGGAAATCATGACAGGTTTTTGAGATGGGTTTCAGTAAACACTGTTCTCACAAATGGCACGGTCAAGTAATTATAAACAGCAGTCTGAGAATGAGACATTCAAGTTACAAGTGACCCCTTCCTTAGCCACAAAGTGGCTTTCTTTGTACAAATAATACGGAGTTGGGATTGGGCTTCAGCCAGCTGGATTCTCTGTTACTGACAGATTAGCACCATCCCCCTTGAGTCACTGTCTACACTGTATTTGTAAGTTGTAATATCAAATTAAAGCATTTCCAATGTCAAGAAAGGTTAAAATTTTCTACAGGGGATAGGAGGGTAAGAATTTGAATGTTTTGCAAAGCTGGGAGACTCAGGGTTGCTCGGCTTGATATGGAGAACAGTCAAGAAGTAACCTACCTAATTAGTAATGTTGTGTACAGAACCTTGATCGCAACCTCTTTTTAACTCCCAGAATCATCCTAGAGATCACTATAAATGGCTGGAAATGATTGCACCCCATGGCTGAGGCAAGTCGCCTCAATCAATGAGCTTGCACCGTGTGAGTTCACAGGGACATGGGCTCACCCCAGCCAGCACTCGGGGAGCTGGTTGCCAAGATCGAGTTTAATTTGCGTAAACATAAAATCTGTTCACTGGTGTCGAGTGCGACTGCATCAACTGAAACATTTAACCCGACCTCAGCTGGAACGCCTCTCACCCTTTTGTTGGTGAATTGTGTTAGTTTTGCCTGATGGGTTGGTTTGAAGAATGTTTGAATCTGTCTGCTAATGCTGTTTGATACAGCCCCTTTTTATCGGTGTGGGCTTGATGGCTAAGGAAGTAGCCAATTAATTACACAAATACCTCCTTCAGTTCTGTGGAGAATACAGGCGAGCAGTGGTGAGAAAAGAGACGATGATCTGAAGTGATGTGAATGTTTTGTAGAGGTAAATGGGTTGTAATTATGCAGGGCTTCATGCTTTATTACTCTATCTGACGGTGACTCACTAGAAAGCTATCATTTCATTTGGAAGATGGATTGTCCTTGGAATGTGCACAGGGGTGAGCCCTGCTGAAATCCATCGCTGTGGGCTCTGCTCCCCATCACCGCTTCTAAAGCACCCTACCCTCATGGCAGTGTCCCAGGAGAAGGTGTTTCCATGGCAATCTCAATGAAGGCGGTCAGCTGACGTCTGGCACCGCCTGAGCGGGTGTGTGCCCGCCTACTCCCCTCTCTCCTCCCTCGGGCCTCTAAACTGTATTTATTAGTTTTCTTTAATGGAAAGTATATAACCCCTTAATATCAGACATGGAGTGGCACTCAGGCTTATTTATTTATGTAGGTAATAAATTTACCTTCCTAGTTAATTCTCCGCAGGTCCCGGAATCTGTATTATTTCAAACATCTTGTGCAAACATTTATATTTTTGCCTGTTACAACAAAGAGAGTTGCTTAGTAATATTAGATATTTGGAAACCTCCATTCTTAGAAAACAGTGATATCTTTGTTAAAGAAGAATTGTTAAAGATCCAGATGTTAAGGTTTCAGTTTAATTTTTCAAAAATCCTTTCTTGCTCTTCTGGTTTGGGCAATGAAACAGTCTTTCCACTCTCCTTTTAATTTTTTTTTAGCACTCAATGATTTTATTATTGGATTCAAATGAGCCACGTGGCTTGAAAATACTTCTAAGAAATGTGACATTTAGCCATGTTCTCTAATTTCCTTTTTTAATAAGAGAGGAAGAAGTCAGAATTTCAGAGCTACCCAACTGATTGTTTTCCTGACATGTGTTTAGAAGTAAATGCCTTTTGTCACACCAGTTAGAGACCACCACTTATGTTAAACTACTAAGCAAACTGATTTATAATGTCAAAAGTCAGTGCTCTGGGGCACAAGGTAGAGTCCATTTTCATCAGTACTATACTTGGAAATTCAATTACAAATGTAAAAGATGTGCTAAATCGGTATCTGAAAGCAACAATCATTAGAACCAATTTATGGCTCCTTTAAAAAGCTATCTCGTTAAAGAAACACAAAGCCTTTAAACCACTAAAGTATAAGAAAATCAGCACAGCACCACCATGTTTATCCAGAGGTCAGATTGCCAGGAACAAGATCCTTTTAAAGCCAAGCCCTAAGTGGCGGCATATACATAAAAAGATCTCTGCATTTGCAGAAATAGATGTCACTAAGCCGAAGCAGTAACAGGCTTCCTTTTACATAAGTGTCTCATCAGAGCTCTCCTATGCACTAAACGTTTTCGAGCACCTGCTACATGCCGTGCGTTTGCCCAGCACTAGCAACGCAAAGGCACATCTCAGCTTGCCCACAAAGCCTCATGGGCCCGTGAGGGAGGCAGAAAAGTGAACCAGCCCCTCCGGCACAGGCCAGTGGCAGCCGTAAGGTTCAGATGACCATGCTACCTTTCTCTCAGGAGGAAACCAGCCCTCAGGAAGGGGAAGGAACCCACCCAAGGTCACAAAGCTCACAGGGAATGGCTCCATACCCTTGGAGACCTTGGACTCACAACCCCAATGAGGAATTGCTACCACCACCTCCTTGTAGTGACAGACAACACACACCACTAAAGTCCTATTTTAAGAAGAGGAAAGAAGGGACACCTGGGGGGCTCAGTCAGTTAAGCATCTGCCTTCAGCTCAGGTCATGATGTCAGGGTCCTATGTGGGTCTCCCTGCTCAGTGGGGAGTCTGCTTCTTCCTCTCCTTCGGCCCCTCCCCCCAGCTCCTGCTCGCTCTCTCTCTTTCTCTCTCTCTCTCTCTCAAATAAATTTTAAAAGAAGAAGAAGAGGAAAGAAATCACACAACTAGCATTTGTCACGTACCCGATGCCAGGCATTTATTAGGTGATTTAAATCTGTTCTGTCTCCATCTTTATCAGAATCCCATGCAAGGAGTTAAGTATCATTTTATAAATGAAGAGGCCAATTCTCCTATTTCGCAGGGTTTTACTACAGATTTTTTAGACACCAAAGCTGAAGTGAGCCGTGTGGTGAGACATCTTCTGGCTTAGTTGCCTAGAATGCTCTCTTGCTTTCTCTCTCCCGTTTCTCTTGTTTATTTGCTTTCTAAAATATTTCATCTTAACCTTTTAAGGATACGTGACTTGCAGACCCTGGGGAGCAGGAAACTACATAATCAAGACTAGGGCTTGGGTATTGGCTATGTGTTGCATGTCAGAGGCTCTCCAGGTATGGTCCATGGGGATACAGAAAAGAAAAAGAAAACCTTTTGTTTCATTTCTGTCAGAAAGAAAAAAACCCACAGACCAGCACCTTTGAAGGGAGCTGACACATTGTGCTTCTCTTTGCACAACTGTTTCTCTCTTAATTGCAATCCTGCCTATTCCAAGAAGAAACAAATAGGAAAATATACCACAGTCTCAGGCAAGCCAGAAATAAATGAATGAATGAATGAATGAATAAATAAATAAATAAATAAATAAATAAATAAATAAATAAATAAATAAATGGCATGTTTTCGTTGCTAACTTGATACTTAGGAGATTTGAATTTGATTTTATTAATTTTCACCTTTACAGCCAAATCAAAAATGTCAGTAGCTTTTTAACTCAGGGGTTCTCAGTCTTGGCTGCACATGGGAATAGCCTAGGAGTTATGTAAAAATTCTGATACCCAGGCCACACCCCAGACCAATGAAATGGAATCTGTGGGGTAGACCTGGGCATCGGCACGTGTCGAAGCCCCCAGGTGAGTGCACTGTGTCGTCAGGTCTGAGAACCGCTGATCTGACTATTCTGTTACCCAAATACACTCACTTTCATTATTATGGCTGTTTCTCACAATCGTCTGTCAAAAGTTGGACTTACCCCAGAATTCAGTTCTACCACTATGTGTGTGCACACACAACAGAGAGACAGAGACAAGGAGGGAATGGGGGGGGACAGTGTGTACGTGTATGCTTTTTCAAGAAAGCCGTGAGATTTTGTCATCTGCATCAGAAATTAAATATTCTTTTTTTAAAGATTTTATTTATGTATTTATTCGAGAGAGTGAGCATGAGCTGGCGGGAGGTGGGGAAGGCAGAGGGAAAGGGAGAAGCAGACTCCCTGCCAAGCAGGGAGTCTGATGTGGGGCTCGATCCCAGTACCCTGGGATCATGACCTGAGCTGAAGCAAACGCTTAACCTACTGAGCCACCCACGTGCCCCCAAAATTAAATCTTCTTTAAGGTACTGACTGTGGTCTTACATTTGAGGATTGTCTTTTTGGAAGATTCTCCTTAAACAAGGGTAGCATAAGGTAATAAAATCCTGTCATAATTGATGACTTTCACCCCTTACAATGGACATCTGCATACACTGTCTCACCTGACCATCCCCACATCACTGGGAGGCAGCCTATACTTGGTCCTAAACTTATAGGTATTAAATGAGCTGAAGTCCAGAGCAAACTTTTTTTACACTGAATTATTATAATGAAGTTCCAGGGCACCCCAGGGAGCATCTGATTCTCTAATATAACAGGTATAAGAAATATTTCGTTTTAGTGGAATTGTATCTAAATAAAACCATCTTTACAATATGTCAGGGGTGGGGGTACCTCTAGTGGGGTAAGTTAAGTCGACAAGTTCAGGATCCTCTCTCCTGACTTGGCTAAATTATTTCTTTGACTCCTGTGGATGGATCCGTCCTTTGCTCCTAGGAAGCCACATCTGGGAGCTGCCCTTACGTCTCTGGTCCACCGTGCTTTCACCCTTCTGCAAAGCTTGTTGAGTTGTGAACATCTCTTACCTTGCATTTGGAGATTATTACACTATAACTGGTACAAGATGAAAGAGAAATCACATCCCAGTGGGGTGTGGCAAACACAGATGGTGGGATGCATGGAAGCGTATGGGGGTTTGTTGAATTCATGCCCCGTTTTAATGATAATGCCCACCTCAGGGGAGTGTTGAAGCCTGAAATAAGATACACGTAAATAAGCCTGAAATAATGCATGTGAAGTCCTTAGCGGAGTTCTTGGCATGCGGTAAAATACTCACTAACTGTAAGCTGCTCTCAGCCCCCTCACCAACCATCTATCCCATGCCTGCGGAATCTAGAGGAATAGGGTAGAGTCACGCTCTGTGTGTCCTCACTGTTCATTCTTCCTTCTTGCTTTTCATTCTGCTTGGAGTATTCTTCTCCCACATGCCTGCATGGGGTCCCGCCCCCAAATAACCTCATAGGGGTTTTCTAGAATGATACCTCCCAGACCTCTCTAGGCCTTTACACCGTTACTTTATTCTTCTTCATAGACTGTGTCACCCCCTGTCACATTACACAGTTGTTTACAGTCTCATTCCTCCAGACTCCCCATCATCAGAGATTCCATGAGAGAAGGGTCATGAACTCTTGTTACTACCATACAGTAGGTGCTCAATAAACGGGTGTTGATGGATGAGTTGGAGGAGTCAAGACTGGAGACAGAGAAGGCAATTAAGAAGCTGCTGTAATCCTGTTAAGAAATTAAGGGGGTTGGATTCAAGAGCTATTTAAGTGCTGGGAACAACAGGCCATAGGCATTGAGAGAAAAGGGTCTAGATGCATAGGTTTCTTTCCTGGACAATTTGGGCAGATGGCGGTGCTGGTTACTCACCAAGGTGGGAAGTGTGGAGGGAAGCAGGGCTGGGGTAGGAGAGTGTGTGGAAAGGAAAAGAAGTTCAGTCCTAAATGGATTTCATTTCAGGTGTTTGAGGAACTTAAAATAGAGAGGCCCAATGACTGTGGGCAGTCTAGAGAACAATCCAGAATGGGGACATAGATTTGGAAGAAATTAATATGTGGTAGCTGAAACCAGACAGTGGACGAGAACATCCAGAGAAGGTGAGGTGAGGGGGAAATTGCCTGTCAGGCGACCAGGAAGAACAGGCTTTTGAGGCTACGAATAAGGGTGGGGCTTTGACAGAAGAACACACGGGAACCATCAGCATTTTCTGAGCAGAGAGAACCCTTTGACCTCCTGTCTACCTTTTACTCTCGTTGTCTTCCACACTTTCTGTAAATGTTGACCATCTACTATCTGCTGTGGCACTGTGCTCTCTCCTGGGGAAAGACAGATGAGAAAGACACAGCATCTCCTTATTTTTTAGCGGGTGAAGCAGACATACAGAAATCGTCATGGTGGAGCACCGGGCTGGCTCGAGGGCGGAACGTGCGACTCTTGACCTTGGGGTCGTGAGTTCAAGCCCCACATTGGGTGTAGATATTGCTTGAAAGTAAAATCTTTTAAGAACAAAGAAAAGAAATCGTCATGGTACAACTTACTAAATCTTAAAGATAAACGAATTTCTGTGCATGTGTGTGGAATGGGTAGAAATGGCTTCTCAGACAAGGAAGAGTTTCAGGGGCTTGTACGTATGTGTAAATGCTTGTACATTTTACTGCACTGGCACGTGTCACTTTTTTCAAAATTCTTTTTTTTTTTCTTTCCAAGAGCGACATAATCTGGCTTACATTTTTTTTTAGTTTAATTTTTTTTTTTTAAGATTTTATTTGTTTGACAGAGAGACAGCCAGCGAGAGAGGGAACACAAGCAGGGGGAGTGGGAGAGGAAGAAGCAGGCTCCCAGCGGAGAAGCCTGATGTGGGGCTCCATCCCGGAACGCTGGGATCACGCCCTGAGCCGAAGGCAGACGCTTAATGACTGAACCACCCAGGCGCCCCTAATTTTTTTTTTTAAGTAATCTCTACACCCAGCGTGGGGCTTGAACCAACTGAGTCAGCCGGATGCCCCATCTTTTTTCAGATTCCTAAAGGGATGTGTGAACTACTGCTTTTGGCAATGCAGACCAACAGATTTTAAGTGGCACGATGAAGTTTATTTCGGAAGCTAATTCTGACAGCATCACAAAGTATGGACTGAACAGAGGAGAGGCTGTTGAAAGATGGGCCTTTTCAGGGACTCTTGGGATAATGTCATTGGATACAGTGGCACCAGACAAAGACAAGTCATCGGAGGTTTCTGAGATATTCTTAAAGTTAGCATTTTTCAAAAAAATATGTTCTCTGTGCCAGGCCCTAGTTGCATTTCCTACGTGTATTAATTTAGAAAATTTTTTCATCCTGCCCTGCCCTCTCTTTTGGGCTTGGGACATGGTATGACTGGTGGCACTTAATTGAAATCGGGCCCTGAGAAGGATGTTGATTAGGGCAAGGTGAGGAGTTTCAGTTTAGCCAGGTCCAACAGATGGGCCCTCAGTGGACCCCTGCTCGTGCTTTCCCCAGACAGGCAGAAAGCCCCATCCAGAGCCCCAGAGAGAGGTCTAAGCTTGACACCCACATCTGAGAATGATCAGTACTTTAACGAGAGGGAAACTTGCAGCCTCATCTCCCCAAACAAGGCATGTGTTGTCCAGTCATGTGATATGTGCCTTCTGACTCAACTGCATCATAAACTCCCGAGGGAGAAAACCACTCTTTCTAGTTTGCTTGCATGTATAATCTGGAATAGAGAGTTAGAACTTCCATTTCTGGACCAGATGAAATAGATGGCATTTCACCCTGTCCTGCTCACTAAATACAACTAAAAACCCTGGACATTATATTATAAAACAAGCATAAGGCTCTGAAAGGTGGAGAGAAGATAGACCAGCCCGGGACTTCAGGACTCAAGAAGCTGCATGGCAGGGGCGCCTGGGTGGCACAGCGGTTAAGCGTCTGCCTTCGGCTCAGGGCATGATCCCGGCGTTGTGGGATCGAGCCCCGCATCGGGCTCCTCCGCTGTGAGCCTGCTTCTCCCTCTCCCACTCCCCCTGCTTGTGTTCCCTCTCTCGCTGGCTGTCTCTGTCTCTGTCGAATAAATAAACAAAAAATCTTTAAAAAAAAAAAAAAGCTGCATGGCAGCAAGTTCTCTGGAGAAGCCCCCAACCCAGAAATGCTAATGGGCATGAACAAGAAAAGCTTGCTGTCTCTTGCCAAAGGACCAGGAAATGGGCAACGTGGTGAAACAGAAACCTTTTTGACAATAAACACTTCTCCAGAAAAACATCGGCGGTCAGGGGATTACAGCCCCCATGCCTACTTCTATCAGTGAAGGCCTGGTGGAAAGCCTAGACCTCCACCCTTGCCTGGCATCCCTCCCCATCCCAGCAAGGGTGATATTGAGGAGGCCCAAACGGGAGCCTGCACTTCCAGCCCCACCCAGGGAAAGATAGGTGTCTAGTTCCCTTTCCATAGTATGAGGGGAGGCTGAGTGAGCTAACCCCCTCCTGGGGGTTATGAGGTACCTGTCATACTCCTCACTGGGGTGGTGTCAGTGGAGACCCATATAGGGGGCCTGGACTCCCACTCCCATCCAGCAGTAAAGCATTGATGCCCTCTTCCCCTACTGATCCATTTTTAGCAGAAGACTGCTAAAATAGAAGGTTTAAATTAGATTCAACGTCTGATAACACAGTACCTAAAATGACCAGGATACAATGGAAAATCACTTATCTCTAAAAGAAAGAGTGTATATGGATTCAACTTGTTGACAAACGCAGGATAAGGAAAGAAAGCCTAAAATTATGAGCGGATTAATATTTTTGCATTGAGAGGATTATTAATTTGTAAGGTTAAAAAAATTCAATTAAAATACCAGTAAGGAAAGTGACTTAATTAAGTTGATATTTTAAGAGAGAGAAAAAAATGAATTTAAAATGAATAATATAAAATGTGATTCAATTAGTAAAACAATTAGCTTTTTAAAATAATAATTTGACTGGGTGGGACCCAGTTATTTAATAGTTTTACTTAAGTCAATGGCCGTGTGTGGTTAGAATCACTTGGGGAGCTTTAAAAAATTCTAGATGTCCAGCCTGATCCCAGACCAAGTAAGTCAGAGTATCCTCCATGAATTTTTTTAAGAGTTTATTATTTATTTATTTTAAAGAGAGAGCCCATGAGTGGAGGGCAATGGAGAGGAGGGGAGCAAAGGGGGAGGGAGAGAGGGGGAAAGAATCTCAGGCAGACTCCACATTGCATGTGGAGCACAGAGCCCAATGCGGGGCTCAATCCCACCACCCTGAGATCATGACCTGAGCCGAAACCAAGAGTTAGACGCTCAACTGACTGAGTCACCCAGGCGCCCCATCCCCAGTGATTGTAACGTGCATCCAGGGTTGGTGACCTCCTAGCCATAGGAAATAAGTGGATTTTTACCTTCTGAATTTTGTCAAAATTCATTTTGACCTTCTGAATAGTCCTTGTAGACACGACGGGGTTTGTGCACTCGACTCTGCATGCTCTTTCTCAAGGAGTGCCCTCCTGGGCCATTTGTCTCGTTTCGTGCACTCTTGTGATGGGATCTGGCGACCTGCCCTCAAGCCCACAACAGTAACTCTGGAACAGTCATTAAAAGGCAGTCAGCCTCTTGCAGGCAGGCATATTGGTAGTGGCAATATATGAAAATTAAAGTACGGGAAGGCTCAGAGGAGGCTGAGTTCTGTTCCGCTGGATGGCTTGGTATTAAAAATTGTTGAAGTGATTTCTGGAACTATTTCCTGAGAGCCCTCTTTTTGGACTTAAAATTCAACTTCTCAGGAAACTACTGAATCCCAAGTCGTAGGACAAATCCAGGAACTCAAACTGCCAGATATTCTAGGAGAGAGACCTCCAAGAGGCCTGTCTGAGATTTTTAGCAAACAGAAAACAATTAGCCACTGGGCTAATACCCAGGAATTAGCAGGTTCTAGGCGTGTTTCTAGTAAGGAATTTGATAAATTTCCTCTAAATATTAAATAGCCAAATTTGCGTGCCACAAATGGAGGTACTCACGACAAAACGGAAAAGTGATTCTAGGCTTTAAATTAATAGAGGAGGCTGTGGCAGGCCCAGCTTCCTGTGACAGTTTCTAAAGGAATCCGTGTTTAATTTTGTTAACTATGAAGTTGATTCGCGATAAGAACATTATCTAGGTTGTGAATTTTCTTCTTGATGGCGCCCTCAATCCCTCTCAAGATGTGGAATATTTAGGAGAAATCGAAGTTCAATATGGCCGTGTTATTCATTCAGTGTGGTTAGAGGAATTGGTGTCAGAAACTTAACGGAAGAATTTTACTGAGTTGCTCTCGAGCTGTTAAAATCAAGGGTTGAAAGCTCTTGTCAATCAATGATAGAAACTTAGCCCTTTGGCCAGTTGATTACAGTTATTTTCATTGACCTGAATAATATTGATCAGTAGTACTTGGTTCATAACTAGGTGCTTGTGTATAAAGTCGATTATATTGGCTTTAAGACAATTTTTTGTTTCTGCTTATGACCCATATTTTGTATGATAGATTTTATTTCACCATTAGAATGTCACGTGGTTTACACATGTTGGTATGATTTGGGGAGCTTGCGATCCAGAGGTGGGTCGTATGAACTCCGGTAGCCCTGAAGACGCATTTATTTTATTTTTTTTTTTTTAAAGATTTTTTATTTATTTATGTGACAGAGAGACAGCCAGCGAGAGAGGGAACACAGCAGGGGGAGTGGGAGAGGAAGAAGCAGGCTCCTAGCCGAGGAGCCTGATGTGGGACTCGATCCCGAAACGCCGGGATCACGCCCTGAGCCGAAGGCAGACGCTTAACGACTGCGCTACCCAGGCGCCCCGACGCATTTATTTTAAAGGACATTTACTAACTGATGTTCACCATAACAACTCTGAATCCTCAAGAAAGTTAAATGAGTAATTTTATTATGTTAAATGAAACTGGAAAACATTTCTAAAATATTAGTATTTTCTTTAATGTTCTTCCAACATGGTAAAAATTTTAAAAATTATTGAAAGTGATACTTGCTTATAAAGGACTAACCTCTTAGTTTTCCCAAAATGATGCATTCTTTCCATGATGCATTTACAAAATGAAGATTTCTCTATTTTCAGGTCACTATTGCTGTGTAACAACCTACCCCAAACTGAAAACCATGACCCTTTTGTTATGGTCATGGGTTCTATGTAGGGCAGGAATTGAGAAACGGTAAAGCAGACGGCCTCGTCTCTGCTCTGCCATGTCTGAGGCCTCTGCCGAGAAGCCTAGAAAGCTGGGGTGACCAGAGGGCTGGGGGCTGGCGTCACTGAAGGTTCATTCACTCACCTGACTGGCACCTGAGCCAGGAAGACCTGAGGGCCAGGGCTGCTCGCTAGAGAGCCTTCTGAGGCCTTTTGGAGATGCTTGGCTTCTTCACAACAAGGGGGCTTAGGGTTGTCAGGCTTCCTACAAGGGGGCTCAGGGCGCAGAGCATGAGCGTGCCAGTGAATAAGACAGAAGCCACATCTCTCGTACACCTAACCACGGAACTCAACAGCGCCACTTCAGTTGCATACTCATGGTTAATAGCAAGTGTGTGGTCAAGGGGAGGAGGACAGAGACCCCACCTCTCAGAGGGAGGAACATCAAAGAATTTGTGAATATGTTTTAAATCCTCCACAGTCTGCCCCTTGGTCAAAAATTATTTACATTGCTCTGACAGTCAGAATGCACTCCCCCCTCCCAAGATGCCCCTAGTCTCCTCCCCATGTGGCAGGAATTCAGGGTTGAGTTCCAGGCTCCCATCATCTGAGTCCGGTGCAGCTCCTCAGCAGGGCTGAAGGCTTGTGAGCTGTCTCTAAAAACCCAAGTTTTCCGCCCCACACACCCTACATGCAGTGGCGGTACAGAGATAGGATCCCCGGTAGACACTGTCCGTTCCGGGAGACGGGGAGTGGAGCACACGGTGTTTGCATCCGAGTAGCCTTCTTAGTTCGATTCCTGCAACCCAAGGGTGGGGGTGCAAAAGCTTTGTCACGTTTTATAACATCTCTGTCCCTCTCCGTCCAGCCTGATACAATTCCTTCGAAGTATTCGTGGACCTACTGTGCATCAATTTATAACCCACTATATAAGACAAAAACCACTCCCGCAGCTCGCGGCAAGATAAACTCTCCTGTACCTTGGGCTCCTTCCGAGCTACGGTGGGCCACGGCCCTGAAGACGCATCAGAGCCCTACTGTTTACTGTAGATACTTTGTAAGGCATGGCCTAAAGATAGAGCTTTTAGTCTGTCTGGAAGTTTCTGTGAAGCACTGCCTTAGATCTTTCTGAGGTTTTGACAAACGATTTTACAATCCCACTCTGGATTTGATCATTGCCCTGAAACCATTTCTTAATTTGAGACTCATTTGCCATCTGGAGAAGCTGGGAATAAGAAACAGTTGTATTTGAAACCCAGCAAGCGCTGGCTTCTTTATATTTCCTCTAAATTTTGTATGAAAGCTGAACAGTTCTTTATTAAGATCAACTCTCTCCTCTCACATTTTTTCATAGACAGCAAGACGCAGCCAGATGGCACTTTCAATATTCTATCTAGAAATCCTTATCTAAATCATTGAGTTGGTCTGGTACATTTTCCAGTCTCCGCCTTCCCATAGGCAACAGTGTTGTCAGATTTTCTGCCACTTCATAACAAGGGTCACCTGTCCTCAGGCTTGAAATACCATTTTCCTTGCTTGCCTTCCGGCCCTCGCCGGGCGCCTCCTTAAAGCCCTTCGAGATCCCACCAGTGGGCTTCCACACGCTTCCCAAAGCCAGCGCCAGCTGTTCAGGGCTGTGTCAGAGCACCTCACTCCTCCTCCCACATTTTTATTCCAATTACTCTTGCTGTGTAACAAACTGCCCTGGACTTAGTGGAATAAAACCACCACCATTTTATTCTGTCCATAGATTCCATGAGTTTGGAATGTGGAAATGGCACAGTGGGACCCATCTGTCTTCACTCCCCGATATCCAGCTTCCGTTGGGAAGGTGCAGAGGCTGAGGGTGACTCAGCAACGGAGGGTGGGCACCCTGGGACCCCTCAGACACTCACTTGTGCAGCACTGGGGCTGGGGGCCGTGGGGCAGCACTTCTGCCCAGAGCACCGGCACCTGACCTCTCTGAGCAGCATGGGCCCCTCATGCACAGCAACCCCAGGACAGTCAGCCCCTTACATGGTGGCCCAGAGTACAAGCACTCTGTTGCTCTCAAGTGAAGTAAGGGAATCAACTCTCAGTCTTCCTAAACGCGCTATTATGACGAACCCACACAGTTAGGATTTCAGATTTATAGGTAGTTGGGCCACAGAGGGAGAGGAAGAGGAGAAAGAAGGAGGGAAAGAGAGAGAAGAAAGGAGATTGAGAGAGACATGACTAGAGAACAGAGACAAAGTGAGAAATAAAGTCACCAGGCGTCCTACAAAAAGAGTGTCTGTCTTCCAAGTTTCTGAATGGAAAACAGAATGAACAGAGTGTCCTCTCCATCATTGAGCAGCCAAATCAGTTTGTTAATTGAGAGCAAAGGAGCATACGTATCATAATCCTGCAATCAAACCAAAGAACAAGAAACTAGTAAATCCATAAGGCCAAGTGTAGATATCAAAATACACACATACGTGACGAAATCAAGTGACCACTACAATTTTATGAAAGCTCTTTGTGTGTTAGACACATCTTTGGTCAGAGGGGAAAAAACCAAGATAATAAGTCCCTTAGAAATGTATGTAGAGAGCGTGAACCACACAAGAGACGAGATCCTCCCACTTGAGAAGAGCAAGTCTGGGAAAAAGAGGCCCCAGAGAGAAAACCAGACATGAACCACCATAAAAAAGGCATATGTTCTCCTCCCTAGTTAGTCCTTGATGACTTTCAAGGGCTCGATCATCATTTTAAAAGATTAATTCTTTTTAAAGTAACAAGAGCTCAAGGGCTCATGGTCTATTACATTATTAGAGTCTTTTGTCATAAAATGTCAGCGCCTTTTCTTGTGATTCACACATCTCTGGAAATCTTCAGCTTCTTGAAATTATTGCTTGGGATTCTGGAATTTACAGCTAGCGTCTCAAGGCCCCACAGTGTCACTGACAAAACATGTGCAAGCACACAGAAAGGCAGAGACATAAAGATGCAAAAGGGAAGTAAAGAGCAATATGGAGCACAACAAGACAGTAAGCAAAATGACATGTACTTACGGTGGACTTAGCGGGAGTGTTAACCCCGTCCGCTGATCTTTTCTGCTGTTACGTCTCAAGGCACCGTTTTGCAGCGATAGACTTATACTTGATATGGGTTCTTGTCCTACAAAGGGAGACTGAAGCTAATCCAACGACTATGGGTGCATAACTGCAACATGATTTTTTTTACTATTGAAAACCGGAAGTTGGAAACCAAGGATTGTCTGTCTATTAGGAGAAATCAAATGAAGTTAACGTCTATCCCAAGAACTCTTAATACAAGAATGCAACCAAAAGTAGTTTTAAATTCCAAACCACCTATTTCAGGCAATCTTTTTTTTTTTAAAGATTTTATTTATTTATTCGACAGAGATAGAGACAGCCAGCGAGAGAGGGAACACAAGCAGGGGGAATGGGAGAGGAAGAAGCAGGCTCATAGCGGAGGAGCCCGATGTGGGACTCGATCCCATAACGCCAGGATCACGCCCTGAGCCAAAGGCAGATGCTTAACCGCTGTGCCACCCAGACGCCCCTATTTCAGGCAATCTTGAATAACTCTGTATTATTATAAGAATTTAAATGGTTCCTCAAAGACCATAATAATTGCATTTGGCTGGTTTGTCATCTTCAAATAATAACTGTTTTCTTTGTAAAATTCTCATAATCCTTGTGGGTGGTACAGCCCATGAAAACAAAGAAAGGATGAGAAGAAAATTCAGAATTTCTTGAGTTTGTTCTTACTACAGTGGACCCTTGGATTTCTCGGTCTAAAGTAATGAGCTCATCTTTTTATCTGTCAAGAGCTAAATAAGCCACTTTGACTTACAAATATAGAACTGACTTAAAAAGAACAGAGGGAACTCTCTGGCATGATGGAAAAGTTCTGTATCTTGGGTGTCAAAATTCATCCACCAATACACTTTAAAATCTGTGAATTTTATTTTATATTAATTATACCTCAATTTTTAAAATCTTATTTGCCTGATGGATCGAGTTGTATGGAATAGTTTGGTGGGACTGGAGTTATATGCTTCGATTTCCTCTTAACTCTTGTTTTACCTTCTATTTATGAAAATAATAAGACGTAAAAGGTACCTATGAACATATTTAGTCTCTCTCATTTAAAAATTCTATTAAAAAATCCAGGCAAGGGGCGCCTGGGTGACACAGCGGTTAAGCATCTGCCTTCGGCTCAGGGCGTGATCCCGGCGTTGTGGGATCGAGCCCCGCATCGGGCTCCTCCGCTGTGAGCCTGCTTCTTCCTCTCCCACTCCCCCTGCTTGTGTTCCCTCTCTCACTGGCTGTCTCTATCTCTGTCGAATAAAATAAATAAAATCTTTAAAAAAAAAAATCCAGGCAAAAATCTCTGTGCTTAGTCATGATACTTTTTTTTAGTTCCACAATATTATTATACAGCGGAGGAAATCTCTCTTTTATCCACAGCACTTTGCTACCAAAGATTACTGGGTGATCAAAAAAATACCAAAACTAATATTATACTGATGATATAAGTATAAATACATTTGAATATTTACCAGCCTACTATAGGGAGAATACCATGGAGTGTTGTAGAATAAAAATGATACAAATACTTGCCTGGAAAGAGTGAAAGCCATCAAGCGCAGCTGCCAGGAAATAATTCCAGTTGGACAAACACACAGATACCATATAAATGTGACCTATTGATAAGCCAGGTGATACTGATGCATTTCGTGCTCCTGAACCGTCCTCACACTTGTGGGATGCGCCCTCTTGGTCACGGTGGATTAGCTTGCTGAATTCAGTTTCTTAATTATTTTGGATTTTTGAGTTGTCCTCGTTAGAGTAGTTGTGCGTGTGTGTGCGCACGCGCGTCTGTGTGTGTAAGAGATCTTCCTCAAATTTTGCTGCCAGGATTAAACGAGTCAGGATAGTTTCTGTCTTCATTCTAAAGCATTTTCAGTGGCCTAGGAATTACCTGGGCCTGGAAAGATCGCCTATAACATCATGTGTGCCCAGTAACATTAGGAGAGTGTTTTTCTGACAACATTAAAAAAAAAAAAAATGTTTTCCTAGTTAGGAATCAATTTTGATTATTTTGTCTTTCTTCAAGTCAGTTTCAGTAATTTGTGTTTTCCTTAAAATCATACATTTCACAAACCTCTTCATTGATGAATATGAAATTATAAATGTCATTCTCTTCTAATTTCTGAAGTCAGCGCACCTTTTCTTAACTCCCGTGCTCACTCGTGACGTTAGGTCTGTGCGGGCTTGCCTTGTGTTGTGTTGATTAGATTCTGCCAGGGGTTTGGTCCTTTTACTGGTCTCTTCAAAGAACCAACTCTTGGATTTATCATAGATGTTGTTTTTCTCATTCATCCACTTCTGCTTTTACCTTAGCTAATTTTTATTTTGATTTATTTAATTCTTTCTCAAGCTTTTTGATATTTAATTCACTTATTTAATAATGAGCGTATTTAAGACAGCGTGTTTTCTTTTGATTATAGCTTTAGCTGCTTCCGTGAATTGTGATGTGTAAAATTCTCTTTCTCATTAACTTATTATCTGTAATTGCAATCTCTCTAGTCCAGGGGTTGTTTAAAGAGGTGTTTCTTTTCTTTCTCACTAATGAAGTTGTCGTGTTATGAACCTTCTTGTAGTTTGCCGGCGTTATTGCACTGTGATTAGAGAACGTGACCAACGCATATCCTGCTTTCTGTGATTGGGGTGGGGGTGCTGCTTTGTTGCCTGACACATAATAAATATGGGTAAACATTTCAGGGACCATATTAAATGTGTATAGAAGTTCCATTTAATTGCTAATCAAATCTATTGGTTTTTTCAGCCTCTCTCCAGCCTCATGTACTTTTTGTTTGTTTGAACTGCCAAAGACTAGGTCACCCACTAAAATCACAACCAGTCTATTCTTCTTGTATTGGAACAGTTTAGCTTTATACGTTTCTATTTAATATTCAGTGCTATTATTCAGTTCTATTTTATTATTCTACTTCATTCACCCATCGTGAAGATGGGTGGTTTTTGGTTTTTTTTCTTTAAAAAAAAAAGATTTTATTTATTTATTTGACAGAGAGCAGCAGGGGGAGAGGGAGAAGCAGGCTTCCCGCTGAGCAGGGAGCCCGATGCAGGGCTCGATCCCAGGACTCTGGGATCATGACCTGAACCGAAGGTAGGTGCTTAACCGACTGAAACACCCAGGTGTCCCTAGATGCTTTCTATTTTTAATGCCTCTGTGCTATTTCCTTTTATTTTTTTTAGTTGCTATGTTAGTCAAGTTTTATTTATTCTCTTTTTACTAATGATTAGAAAGTTACACATTCTTTTTAACTCTAATAATTGTTACTGTTAAATGTTTAAACTGATCTCTTAATACCCAGAATAAAATGGATTTACTTATCTTCTATGAATGATGACAAAATTAATACTTCTCCTCCTCCCATGCCTTCCTACATTTTCAGACAGAAGAAACAAGGTTTTTTTTTGAAGTATGTAGACCTGAATGTTATTTTCCTGTGTAGAAAATTTATTTTTTGTACCCAGATACTTGAAGATATTATCCCCTTTATTCTAGAAATTCAAAACGTACTCTGGGCTACATTTCCATATGATTCCCCGTTATTCAAGTTGGGCTGGTATCTTTTTTATCTAAATACTGAAATCTTTCGACATTGAGAAATTTTTTCTATTATTATTTGATTTTCTGCAGTATCTGTAGTTATTTACTGCTTTCATTTTTTTTTCTATCTTTATTGAAGTATAATTGACAGATAAGAGTTGTATATATCTTTAAGGTGTGTGACTTGATGTTTTGAACCATTGTGTTTTTAATTTATCATGTTTATCTTTCAGAATTATTTCTTTTTCTAATATTGGTCTCTTTTGTACTTATAAGTACAAATATGTATTAGAGATTTTTTTTTTCTAGTTTGCTCTGCTTTCTTGCAAAGGAGGGCACCTGCTCTCCTTCCTCAGACTAAGCCTCCTCCTTCTGAACTGCCAGCTCTTTGGCTGTGTCTGCTGTTGGGCCCTCCTTGCTGAGGAGGGTCTGGGAGAATTGAGATAGGTTATGATCAGAGACTGTATCCGCCCTGTTCAGAATCTTGAATATCAAAGAAGAGGAAGGTTTAGATCTATAACAGCACAGAGAGCCCACAGATTATGAGAAATAAGAAGGCAACTAACAGAGTGAATCCCTGATAAGGAGTTTCACTTTTGTTCAGAGAAACCTATTGGGTGCTATGGCTGAGGCAGCGACCCTTCCCCTAACAGATGTAATTCACTACGACGCCTTCCATTTCCATGGAACTCATGTGAAGGCTTTTAGGTACTGCTGTCCTATCTTCTTTCAGATTAGAGGGTAAAAGTCCTTGAAGGCAGATGGGGTGTTGCTTACTTATCTTTGCTACGATTTGATCCTTACCATAATCTTATAAGGTAGATAAGGCATCTAGTATGATCCTTATTTAGAAGACAAGCCCCAAGAAATTAAATGACTCACTCAGTCACATGATTGAGTAATCACATGGCTGAATTGGGATCAGCACCCAAGTCGTCCCTTTCTCCACAGCTCTTCCCCACTTCCCAGCCTGTCTCCCAGGACACAAGGAGACATTCTGGGTGTTGTTTATCCTACATGGGCAACAACAGGGCTTAATCTTTCATTATTCGTGCAGCAGAAGAAACTGGGTGCTATTTTCCCTCCTTTCTTGGGGGGCTCTGGGCCACAGGGCTGAGCTTACATGTGAGGAATTCCTGTGCACGGCAGCATCCAGCCGCCAGACGGGATGGGACAGGCAGGAGAAGCCCACACTCTGAAGTGGGAAGAGGGCTGAGAAAACAGTCCTAGGCTCCTTTCCTCTGGCCCAGGCAGCATCTAGGAATGGGTCCTCCATCTGGGTGGTGTCAGCAGGCACTGCTGAATCTCTTTTCCCTGAACCCCTGCAGCCAAGGCTCCTGGGATATGTTAGCAGAGTTACTGCTGTTAAAATTCTCATTTTATTAGGCTTTAATCAGGCTCTTCTGTGAAGTGCTACATAAATTCAATTCCGAATTTTGCATTTAAAATAATCAAATGAGAGTGAAGCATCACAGACCTAAAATGTTTTTAGAAATAAAAATGATATTTTTAATTTAATCATATCAAATCATCTGGATGGCATACATCTAAGTGGCAGGAAGATTGATATATTCTCTCACCAGGAGCCTCAGAAAGCCCAAGATCTACATAGGTTTGTGAAATGATTTCCAGTGCCTTGAATATTTTTCCTTCTCTCCTCTTAAGTACTGACCCCGGCATTCTTTAAAGTTGACCTAAGAACTTACCTCCTATGAAAACTTACTCACTTGATGTTTAGGGATACTTATTTATGCAGTTTATGTTCACTTGTGCATATTTGAAAGAGCTTATGATAAAGAGCGTGGTTCTGGCTCAGTCTGCAGGCCCGAATTCCAGTCCCAAGGTCTGCAAATCAGCTAACCTCTTTGAGCCTCAATTCCTTTATCTGTAGAATGCAGACAGGGAACTAAGTGGGCTTCCAAATGTATGAACTGTAAAAATGTTCTTCAGTTGTTTATTTGTCTGTTCCACTGACTCAGCTGGATTGTGACTCCCCCCACAACAAGGGTTTTACCTTCAGCATCTTGGGTACTTCCAGCCCCACCCCGGGCAGCCTGGCACTCTGCATTCCCTGCAGTGGCTCCCTTGTCAGTGTTGATTGCCAGGCTGACAGCACCTGTGGCAGCCAGGAGGTGGCACTTTGGTATCTTCTGCAGTAGGAGAACAGAACCACAGAGTGAGAAATCACTCAGGCTTCTGCTTTACTGACCAGAGTAGACTATCTGGGAATCGCATTAAGCAAGGAGCTATAATCTTTTATATTTACATTAATAAAATCGGCTTTTGGTGATGTGGGTATACAAGTCTGTGGGTCTTAACACATGCATAGATTTGTGTAACCACCACTACAATCAGGATACACAGGGATCCATCATCCCAAAAAACTCCCCTGGGTCAGACTACCCCTGATGCTAAACTCTTGACAACCACCAATCTGTTGTCCATCCTTATAGTTCCATCTTCTAGAGAATATCGCATAAACAGAGTCATACAGTATCTAACCTCTTGGGGCTGACTCAGCATAATGCCTTTGAAATTTATCCATGTTGTTGCGTATCAATTGAGTTTATTCCTTTTGTTGCTGAATAGCATTACATTGTATGGATGTATCATAGTTTGTTTCTCTGTTCACCTGCTGGCGGGTATTCCAGTCCTTTCCAGTTTGGGGCCACTGTGAATAGAGCTGCTATAAACATTCCCGTGTAAGTTTTTGAGTGAACATAGGTTTTTATTTCTCTAGGATATATGCCCAGGAGTGAGATTGCTGGGTCACATGGGGATTCTGTGTTGAACTCTTTTAGTAACTGCCAACTGCTTTCCCCGTGACCGGATCGTTTCACATTCCCAGCAGCGGTTGTGAGAGTCCCAACTGTTCTGCATCCTCTCCAGCATTTCGTGTTGCCACTTTGTTGTTGGCGTTGATTTACTTTTGTGTTTATTTTGGCCATTTGATAGATTTGTGCTGGTACTTCATTGTGGTTTTATTTATTTTTTAATGGTTTTTTATTATATTATGTTAGTCACCATACAGTACATCCCTGGTTTCCGATGTAAAGTTCGATGATTCATCAGTTGCGTATAACACCCAGTGCACCATGCAATACGTGCCCTCCTTACTACCCATCACCGGTCTATCCCATTCCCGCACCCCCCTCCCCTCTGAAGCCCTCAGTTTGTTTCTCAGAGTCCATAGTCTCTCATGCTTCATTCCCCCTTCTGATTACCCCCCCCCTTTCTTTATCCCTTTCTTCCCCTACCGATTGTGGTTTTAATTTGTATTTGCCTAATAGCTAGTGACTTCGAACATCTCTTCATATGCTGATTTGCCCCCTACATGTCTTCTCTGGGGAAGTGACTTCAAATATTTACTTATTTGTAAATTGAATGTCTTCCTCCTTCTTGTTGAATTTTAAGAGTTCTTTACATACTCATCTTCCTGCCAGTGTCTTTCTCAAAGAAAAGTTTTAAGTTTGATGAAATTGTTTAACAGTTTTATTTCTTTTATGAGTGACGGTGTTATTTCTAAGAAATATTTCCCCAGTCTAAGGGCACAGATATTTTCTCCTATGTTTATTTCTTAAAGTTTTACGGTTTACATTTTACATGGATATCTGTGATCCATTTTTAATTCATTTTACATAAGGTGTGAGATTTTGGTTGATGTTTATTTCTTTTGACTGTGGATGTCCACATGGTCCAAGTTACCCAAATGTCCAAATTATCTTTTCTCCATTGAATTGCCTTTGTACTTTAATGAAAAATCAGTTGGCTACATTTGTGTCTATGTCTGACTCTTCATTCTGGTCCACCGATCTGTGTTTTTATCCCTTTGATAATCCCTTTAACAATTACATTATCTTCATCACTGTACCTTTCTAGTAAGAAAATCAGCTACAGTGGGTCTTTGAACTTTGTTCTTCTTTTTCATATTGTTTTGAATATTCTAGCTCTTTTGCCTTTCCATACACACTTTAGAATCAGCTTCTTGGTATCTACAAAAAGTTCTGCTGGGATTTTGGTTGGGACTGCATTAAATCTGTAGATCAACCTGGGGAAAATTGGCATCTTGACAATATTGTGTTTTCCAATCCATTAACATATTATTTCAGTGTTTATTTTGATTTTTCTTTCATACCTTTCATCGACACTTAATTTGATTTCTTTCGTCAACATCCTGTGTTTTTCAGCATAGATCCTATACATGTTTTTTATTTAGATTTATATATAAATATTTTTGGTTTTGGAGTTGCTACGGATAGTTTGTTTTTAAATTTCTGTTTCTAAAATTATATGTCAACTATTCTTAATTTTTTTTTAATTTTTTAAAATTCTGTTTCCGGTTGTTCATTACTAGTACATAGAAATATTTTTGTGTGTCGGCCTTGTGACCAACTGGTGACCTTGCTAAACCTACTTATTGGTTATAGGAGCTATTTTGTAGATTCCTTGGGATTGTTTTGTGTAGATAATCCTGTAATCAAAATAATATAGAGACATTTATTTCTTCCTTTTCCATTTAAATTTCTTTACACCTGCTTTATTGCACTGGCTAGGGCTTCTTGTATGATGTTGCCCAGCAACAGTGACAATGGAAGTCCTTACCTTCTTCTGATCTCGGCAGAAAACCTTCAGTCTTTCACCACTAAGTGTGATGTTAGCTGTGGCATTTATAGATGTGATTTACCAGGTTGAGTTCTTTTCTGATCCTGGCTTCTTCACAGCTGTTTATCACAAATGGATGTTGAGTATTGTCAAGTGCTTTTGCTGCGGGGTTGTGGACTGCAACAGCCAAGAAAGAATTCTTGAGACTTGGTATGATGCAACTTAGTAACTAAGTTTATTTCAATAGCACAGGGACAGGACGTGTGGGCAGAAAGAGCTGCACTTTTGCTGTATGAAGCTGGTGGTTTATATGCTTAGTGATCAAGGGGGAAGGCACGTGCAGGAAGTATTTGATCACAAATGTTTCTTCAAATTTCTACTTGTAAAACTACTTTCACTAAAAAAATTTTTCTTTAATTGGGAAAGACTACATTCACAACATTTCTCTGGTGCTTATCCTTCAGTTTGATAAGAACTATGGGTGAGATGTACAGGCAGTCATGAGACCCTTGAAGAATGTAACAACCAGCACGAATCCGATTCTTACCGAAACTATGCAGGCTATAGGTCAGCTTTCTGGACTAACGGCGAACATTTTTCTGCTTCATCCCTCATCATTTCCCCCCTGACCAATTTTTGGTCCAAGGTTGTTGAAGGATGAAGGGCTTTTCTGTAACTTCTTCGAGCTGACAGGGGTTGTAGAGATGTCCCTACCTATGGACTGAAATTGGTCACTCTCTGTCCCTACAGGTAGTTATAATGGAAGGCCATTGCTGTAGAGTCCAGAGTGGACATCAGGGTGAATTTGTTTCGAGTAGTAAGGATCATCTGTCAGCCAAGCAAAGGAGTTAGTACCACCTGCACATATCTTGACAATAGGAGAGAACAAAGTGAGCGGGACAACACATTAGGATTATAATTTTTTTAAAGGTTTATTTATTTGGGGGGGGAGGGCCAGAGGGATAGAGAATCTCAAGCAGACTCCCTGCTGAGCACGGAGCCCCATGCTGGACTCAATCCCAGGACCCTAGGATTATTATTATTATGAAAACAAGAAGAGTAGGGACGCCTGGGTGGCTCAGTCAGTTAAGTGTCTGTCTTAAGCTCAGGTCATGATCTTGGGGTCTTGGGATCAAGTCCCGCAGTGGGCTCCCTGCTCAGCGGGGAGTCTGCTTCTCTCCCCCCACCCTGCTATGCTTGCTCACGCACTTGCTCTCTCTCTGAAATAAATAAAATCTTTAAAAAAAAAAATAGAGAAAGATAAAATAAGAGCAATAAGAAGACACTTTAGAGTGTATCGTAGTCCGCCTCCCGACGAGAAATGTAACCAATCATTAGTGACAGGGTAGGGTATTTAGAAACAGCAATTTGATTATTCATATCAGTAAGTAAGCCTGTTATATTTTTGTCATAATCTGGAATGTAGATGCAACATTCTGCTTTAAATTAATTCTGTGGCACATGTTCTGCCTGGTGCATCTAATGCCATTCTATTTTGTAGTGTAAAGTACACTTGGATCATTTCAGTGTTAAATGGTGTAATGCTTTTTTGAGAACCATTTAAGGCCTTAATTGTCTATTTATCAAGGGCCTCCATGTGCCATATGACATCTTCTAAACCTGATGGAAGAAAAATAGATGTTGGGTGGTCACACCAATGAAACACAGATCTTGTCCATTGTTTCAGATACAGAAGATGGGCTGGACTTCTGATAGTCTTACTGCTATGGCCACGCACCCCAACATGACCTATAGTACATTTTCCAGTTCAGCCTGGTAGAATCCACGGCCACAAATTTGTCCCACATAACCATTGTGTTCCATTAGGTGCTAGCCACCTGATGGCTGGTTGCCTTGTCCAGTCACTAGCAAACCAGTCACTTGTCTATAAAGTAATGGCATGGTCACAGGCTTCTGGGGGGAATCCATCCCATTTAGTGAGTGCTGTTGGGCCATGAATCAAGGGTATGCTTTTTCTGTTCTCGGTATAAAGGGGCCTTTTGGCTTAGTTGTCCTATTGTGGGAGTAAGCCACATATATCCACCCTGGGTATATCAATAAGGACTACAGAGTTGGGGAATTTGTTGTCATCAGCCTGTCTGTGGGCTGGCATATTCAGTTAAAATTTTGATAGCTCGAGGATAAGAGAAAGGCCTCTTATGGCAGAGAGTCCCATGTAACATTTACCGTATAACATAGGCCATCAAGAAACATTCTTTTTAGTGATAGAAATATCCCTATACGTGCTGGTATCAGGGTGATGTATCATATCGGTTATGTATTGATGTAAATAATGCCAGTCTGTACCTCGTAATGGAGAAACCCACCCAAGGAGGCCTTAAGTGCTTGATATAGTCGGTAAGCTACAAGTCCAGCATAACGTTGTACCCACTGTAGTAAAGAGTTACCATTTAGGTGTGTTTAGATGATAAATAGAAGAGAAAAGACCATCATCTGTTCTTATCTCGTTGTTTCAAGAGGAATTTGAGATCTTGCACCAGTTTACGGGAATGTGAAGGCACGCTCTCCAGTTCCTTGTCACCTTCCCACATCCAGGGTAACCCGGGGCTTGGCCACCCATTAGTCCGTAAGTCTGTAGTTAACCCCAGGGAGAGGGGTACCCTCTGGTTTTAAGGGGCACTTTTGTTATCACAGCCACATAGAATTGATCAAGGTGACAGCTGAGTTACACAATAGTTGGGGAGTCCATTCCATTGACCAGCTGTTTACATAATTATATGCCCATGGGGGTCCCTTTTATTACCCCCACAGAGGTAACAGGCAGGAAGCAAGTCTGTCCATAGATGAGCTATTATGGCAGTATCTCTGAAGCTGACCTCAAGTGGGCTAGCTCAGGCAAACAACAACCATGTCAAGACAAAAGCAGAATCTAACATCCATAAGGATGCATTATTGGAACATAATTTTTCTCCGTAAATTCACCCTTATTTCCAGAGATAAGCCAAATCATTTGTAAATCAGGTCCAGTTTTAACAAACTTGGCCTAATTATTTACATAAGCTCAGCAAGATTAGTGATAGATCATATAGATCCTTTAAAATCTGCTTCGTTGGAACTTTGTGTAAGAAATCTCTAGACTGAACGCTCAATAGCCGTTCGAGGGCGGAACCACGCCAAATAGTTGTCCTCAGATTTGCCTGCAATACCTGCAGATTTGGGTGGGTTCCTCTTCCCGAGGTCCCCAAAGTATCCTGAGGTTTCCTGCACCTGCCAGGAAGTGATATTCTTTACTCACCTGGTACGGCTGCTGGGAACTCTGTAAGCAAGGGATCAGGCCAACATCTCCAAGCGGCTTTATGGGCTCCATAAAGTCAATTTTAATTCCTTAAAGCTGTCTGGTCATTTCTGAGTCTACGGCTGTCTCTCTCACATATGACATTCCAGTCAAAGCCTTGTTTGACTAATACAACTAATGTTTCCAATGGTGTCCTGTTTCAAGGAGAACAGATTGTTTTTGTTTTTTAAGTATTATTTAAATTCCAGTTAGTTGACATACATACAACTGAAAGTTGTACAATATAGTGATTCAGCACTTCCATACTTCACCTGGTGCTCGTCACAAGTGCCCTTAATTCCCATCATCTAATTCACCCACCCACCCCCCACCTCCCCTCGGTAACCGTCAGTTTGTTCTGTTTCTTGGTTTTCCTCTCCCTTTTTTTTCCTTTGCTCATTTGTTGTTTTTTTTTTCTTTTTTTAAAGACTTATTTATTTTAGAGAGAAAAAGAGAGCACAGGGAGGGGCAAAGGGAGAGGGAGAGAGAAACTGCAGCAGACTCCGTGCTGAGTGCAGAGCCCAACTCAGGGCTTGATCTCATGACCCTGAGATCATGACCTGAACCAAAGCCAAGAGTTGGACGTTTAACTGGCTGTGCCTCCCAGGTGCCCCATCATTTGTTTTGGTTCTTCATTTCCACATATGAGTGAAATCAAATGGTGTCTTTCTCTGATTTCGCTTAGCATAATACTGTCTAGCTCCATCCGTGTCATTGCAAATGGAAAGGTTCCATTCTTCTTTATAGCTGAGTAATATTCCATTGTATAGATTCACTACTTTATCCATTCATCAACTGATGGCTACTTGTGCTGTTTCCATCATTTGGCTACCATAGATCATGGGTGCATGTAGGCATCAGGGTGCATGTACCCCTTTGAATTAGTATTTGTGTATTCTTTGTGTAAATACCTAGTAGTGCGATTACTGGCCATAGGGTAGTTCTATTTTTAACTTTTTGAGGAACCCACAAGGAAAACAGATTCTTCAGCTGATCTTAGGCAAAAGGCTGAGAAACAATAGAACAGATTTTTATTGAACTCATGCAGATAACTGTAATTGCCATGAAAGAAAGAATACTCAGAGTTCAAATTCTGGAGCGTTCCAGGAAAAGGAAGAGTGAAATATTTCGATTTGTTCACAAAGGAATACTTTATCACATTTCTGTAAGTCATAGATATCTTAAGACAAAGTTCCCTTAAATGTAGAAGAACAAACATTAGAGAACCAGTGTTTCAGGTCACAAAAACTACAATCATCTTCCCCAATTTATTTAGCTCCATATTACTAATTCTGGTTATTTAAATGCGGCTTTTTATGGTAGTTCTGGATATTCTGACCCATTTTAGTTTTCAGATTTTAAAGATATCAAAAACCTCTATTTGTCGAAAGTCCATTTTCTGAATCTCCTTCAAGACAAAACTCATTCTTGGGGCGCCTGGGTGGCTCAGTCATTAAGCGTCTGCCTTCGGCTCAGGGCGTGATCCCAGCATTCTGGATCGAGCCCCACATCAGGCTCTTCCACTATGAGCCTGCTTCTTCCTCTCCCACTCCCCCTGCTTGTGTTCCCTCTCTCGCTGGCTGTCTCTATCTCTGTCAACTAAATAAATAAAATCTTTAAAAAAAAAAAGACAAAACTCATTCTACAAGAGCATCAGAACAATAACTATAAATGACAAAAGACTCAAAAACAGACATGGTTAAAGATCTGATATGAGAGTTCATTGTGATGTGGCTGACAAGGAAATGTAGTTATTCCTGTGACGCATAGCGTTTTAATAATTAAAATTTCAAGTGATGACCTTATACCAGAACATATTAAAACTTTAGGAATTTCATATATTTTCTAGAATAGTTAAGCATTTACCCATACAACGTAACTAAGAAGGTTTATCATCATTTGTTTGAAATGCTTCCCATGTAACTTAACATACCAAATAAACAAGTCTGATTCGTCAAAAAAGACTTCATTTATAATTCAAATCTCTAGGAAGTTGGTTAAAACCCCCAAAGTTTTAAGCACACGGCTAAATAGGATTACAGATCATTATAAATTTAATATTTACATTTAACCACCCTGGCAGGAAGAGATTCTACATGAAGCTATATAGTTGTTAGCAAAACTTAGCTCCTTTAACATTGAGAAGTTTTAACCTTCTTAAGTAATCAAAGACCTGTTAAAGACAAAACATAGAAGCTTTGGTTTTCTGGGCAGATAAAGAAAAGGTAAAAAACTTTGTTTACATTTTCTTCTGAAGAGCAGACCAGCAGTCCAAGAAAACTTTGTCTTTTTAACAAGGAGAAAAAGCAGAATTTCTTTTTTTCTTAAAGATTTATTTGAGAGAGTGAGAGAGCGCGCGTGCAGGCAGGTGAGACAGGGAAGGGACAAAGGAAGACGGGGAGAGAATCTTGCAGACTCCCCGCTGAGCGCAGAGCCCTCTGCGGGGCTCAGCCCCACAACCCTGAGATCATGAGCTGAGCTGAAATCAAGAGTTGGATGCTCAACCCACTGAGCCACCCCGGTGCCCCCTATACTGGTATACTTTTAAAATCCATTCATTTGAACCTTAGTCCTAACCATACATAAAATTATTTTCCAGTGATTTCCCTTCACAAACCTTTTACAATTTTCTTTTTCATTCAGATTTTGTCCTAAGCCTTTTCTCTCCAAACAACCAGTCTCATTTTAGGACAGAATTTCTTTTTCCCTCAACAAAAGGTATTCCCATTCCTTTATCTTTCTCCTATGTTCCCTTCTTCCCTGCAGATAGAATTGCTTTCCTTATTTCCATCAGTCTTAATTACATTTAGCAGAATTTTAACTCTTAGAAACCTTAATCTCCAGAGAAAATTAAGTGGTAACCAATTGTGAACAGTCTCTTGCACCAGAATTCTTTAGATCTGAGATCTATGAACACATTTCATAATTTCTGAAAACACGTTTACCAGTAGACCCAAATATTATCCTCCGTTTCTCCATGGTAAGAAGCTAAAAGCACAAACCTACGTTTAGTAAACAGTGCTTGCATTTATTTGGGAAAGACTTAGATATCCAATAAATTCAATCCAGTTCATCATTTAACTCAGCAAGACTTCAAAGTTTCAGGTTACCAAAAATTTTGAGAGCTATTTAAAAGTTTTACGTATAAGTCTTTCACTTCTTCACCCTACTTATTCTTAACAATTACCCATGAAAACTTTGAAACAAAATTAACCATCATTTTAGTCACCTTTTTGCTGACAAATTGCAACAGAGATAACAAGAGCTTATTCGACCTTTAGTAAACCCTGGTAGAATAAAAGTTTTATATTTAATGCTGATAACTCTACCTTAATTAAACTAACAAATTTAAATTAGCTTAAATACTAAACATGTTATTCCTGGGTCCACTAAAAGTCAATCAGTTTGTTCCCAACTGTCAATTTTTATCTGGGGCCCTGGTGGGAAATCTGAAGTAGGTAGTTTAAGTCCAGGAAAGGATGCTCTTCACTCCTTGATAGCGAGGAGGGGAGGAGCAGGAGCCAGTGGCTCCAGAGGCATGGAGGATGGTGCAGGGGCTGGTTATGCAATCCGTACCCAGGGTAGTACAGAGACGGGAGGAGGGGGAAGTAGAGGCAGAAGAGGTGAGGTGGCACCAGCAAGGCTGGGAGAGGATAAAAGCCCAGATGACAGTGAAAAAGGATTCCTGGTCCTAAAGGTTGTCATCTTGGACAGACGATGAGACACACATATTCTTTCGACTAACAGAGAGTAAAAATAGGCAGGCAGTCCCAGAGAAGGGGGAGAGAAGAAGGGACCAGAGAAGACGGGACCACCCTGAAGCCAAAAGAGTTTCGTCAGTTGCTTGGGAATGTTCCTTAAGGTCCCCGTCCCAAAGTAGACTTATCAGACAATTGGCTCCAATTATCGTAGCCATTAACCCCAGAAATGAATGAGGGAGAACCACCCCCCCTCATACAACAAGAGTCAGGCAACATTCATCCAGTCCTCTCAAGATATGTTCCAGATCTGACACACAAAAGAAGCAGCAAACAAGGAGAAGACCAGTAACTCAGGAAAAAGAGGGAGACATATACAGGATGTTGGCAACAACCTGTTTACAAGAGAGACAAGGGAGGGGAGCACACAAAGAACATCATAGAACACAGGGAAGGTGGTGAATTAACAGAAGGACCTGAGACAGTTAGCTGATGGTGGATTGAGGAGTAGAGGTGAGGAGAGGGGCCCCTCGAGCCCCTAAAGGAGTCTGGACAGATCAGGGATTTGGTACAGGGCCATAACGGCCTGACCCTATGGGATTTCAGTCCATTTTCCCTGCCGCCTATGAAAAGGTCCAATGGATAAATAGTATTGAACCTTAAAGACCCATTAATGGGCCTTTTTTTAAAAATCATCCTTCAGAGAATATTGAGGCCAAGCATCATTACAGAAGAAGAGAAGGCACTTCTTCTTTAAATCCTGTTTTCCAAATTGACCCCAGTGTGTTAGGAGACAGCCCAAAGGAGAATTGGTTGGGATTGAGGAAGCCGATCCCTAATTAATTCCTACAAAACGAAGAGAGTACATTAACTAACTAGAAGTCCATTACCAAAATCCTTCTCAGCTTCCAAGTTACCTCCCATCAGGAATATGGCTGAAGGTTACTGGGGCTCAGAGTGGCAGGAGGCATCCCTGGTCTGGACCACTCTGACACCTTTGTACTACCTGAAAAGGGATATTGACCTCTCTTCACTTCCCTAGAGCATCCTAGGCTACAGTAGGTGCTGGTGAATGGACTGAATCGCCACAGAGGTTGTGGCTGCCTCTTTCCATTTGGGGGGAGTTGATATATTTGGCAACCAATAATACTACCCTTGGTAAGCCCCTAGATCTAGTATTAATGGATGGGGTAGAGGCCATGGCCTTTGTTAAGAAGGGGCAGCTATTTTATATCATACTAAGCATCATATATCTCAGCCAGAAGTACTTGCAATCTGAGAGCAGGATGGAGAGTGCCAAACAGCCCATGGGGAAGGACAAATGAAAGACACGAAAAAACAAAAGAAGGGCGCTCCTCTCTAATCTGAGCAACTTTTTCAAGAGCATTATCCATGATCCAGCCCCAAGGGAGCGGTGTCCCCTTTGGGTGGGTGCCTCAACCAGCTAATAGCTCCCGCTGGTCCTTATTGGGAAGCATGTGGTCAGATGTAGCTTAGATTTTATGCTCATTGAGGGATCACACCAAGTTATTTAAGAGGAAACCTTACACGGGAGTCTTGAGATGGGCGGCCATCCTAATGACATGTATGGCCATCCTGTGCCTGAGAAGAATACAGGTATTAAAAGAACAGGTAAAACAGGGAGAGCCTGATACCTGAGGCCAGTGCCATTATGGCCAGGATACTGGTGTCCAGCCAGGCAGCAGGAGTTCGTCTTCCCCAAAGTGTAGCCACAGGCAAGAGGTTTTCTCCTGAGCACTAGGACAAAATAATGTTCAGAAGGGCTGTACTATTCAGGACATCACTAGAAAAGGAACAAGTAAGAAGTAGAGGCTGGGGGAATAAAAGGGACTTAGCAAATCACACCGAGGCTCTTAGATTTCCTCCACAATCCCCATGCGGGACCACCAGAAATGTTGGTGGGTCGTGGAGTGCAACAGCCAAGAAAGAAATCTTCAGACATTTTACAGTGCAACTTAGTAAGCTCTTTTTTTTTCTTTTTTAAGATTTATCCATTTTCTTGAGAAACAGTGTGAGAGCACATGGTGGGGTGGGGGGCCGAGGGAGAGAGAGAATCTCAAGCAGACTCCCCACTGAGTGCAGAGCCCCACGTGGGGCTCAATCTCACAACCCTGTGATCATGACCTGAGCTGAAATCAAGTCAGACGCCCAACCGACTGAGCCACCCATGTGCCCCTAGTAAGCTTATTTAAATAGCACAGGGACAGGACCCATGGGCAGAAGGAGCTACCCTTTTGCTGTATGAAGCTGGTGGGTATATGCTTAGTGCTCAAGGGGGAGGGCACATGGCAGGGAGTATTAGATCGTAAATGTTTCTTCAAGGGGTGCCTGGCTGGCTCAGTCAGTAGAGCATGCAGCTCTTGTTCTCGGGATTATGAGTTCGAGCCCCACGTTAGGTGTAGAGATTACTTGAAAATAAAATCTTCAAAAAAATAAAAAATAAAAATAAATGTTTTTTTAAATTTCTACTTGTGAAACTACTTTTGCAAGATTTCTCTGGTACTTATCATTCAGTTTGATAATAACTATCGGTGAGATGTATAGGGAGTCACGAGACCCTTTAAGAATGTAACAACCAGCACGTACTTGATCCTTATCGAAACTATGCAGGCTATAGGTCAGCCTTCTGGGCTAACGGTGAATGTTTTTCTGCTTCTATCCCTCATCACTTTTTCCATATCAAGTGATATGATCATGTGGCTTATTTATTCTGTTGCAACAATGGATTACATTGATTAATTACTGAATATTGAACTAACTTTGCATTTCTTAGATAAACTCCATCTGTTCATGGTACATTATTGTTCTTTATATTGTTGGATTCGATTTGTTGATATTTTGTTGGCCATTCTTATGTCTGTGTTGATGAAGGTTATTACATATTGATGTACAGTTTTCTTGTACTGCCTTTATCTTTTTTTTGATATTAGGATAATGCTGGCCTCATAAGATGAGTTACAAAGTGTTCCCTTCCCCTTAAGAAGAGATACGGAAAATTGGTGTTATTATCTCCTTAAACGTTTGTTAGAATTCACCAGTGAAATCGTCTGAACCTGGAGTTTTCTTTTTCGAAAGTTTTTTTTTTTTAGATTTTATTTATTTGTTTGAGGGAGAGAGGGCATGAACCGGGGGGGGCGGGGAGGGGAGGGAGAAGCAGACTCCCCACTGAGCGCAGAGTCCACCACGGGGCTCAATCCCAGGACCCCAAGATCATGACCTGCGCCGAAGTCAGATGCTTAAATGACTGAGCCACCAGGCGCCTCTTTTTCAAAAGGTTTTGTACCAAAATTTAATTTCTTTAGTAGATAAAGCAGCTCTCAGGTTATCTATTTCTTCTTGGCTGAGTTTTGGTAGTTTGTGACTTCCAAGGAATTAATTTGGTTTCGTTCAGGTTCTTGAATTTATGTACATAGAGTTGTTGAAAATATTTCCTTGTTATCCTTTTAATGTCTGTGTGGTCTGTAGTGCTATCCCCTCCTTCATTCCATATTGATAATTAGGTCGTCTCACTTTTATTCTCAGACTAGAGGCTTAAGCAATTTTATTGGTCCTTTGAAAGAACCAGCTTGTTTTTTCATTGATTTTTCTCTATTATTTTTCTCTTTTCAATTTCACTGGTTTTTAGTCTTTATTATTTCCTTCCATCTTGCTTGTTCCATAAGACTTAGTAAAAACTGAAGTCATCAGGGCCACTGATCAAAAATAATTATTAAATTATGAAATGTGTTTTTAAATTTATTCTTTTGAGAACCATCCTAATAGTTTTCCATGCTTTGTCCCTTTGCAGTTGACTGGTCTGAGTGTCTCCAATGGAAAGGACCAACTCGTAGTGTTCCATACAAAAGACAACAAAGACCTCATTGTCTGCCTCTTCAGCAAGCAGCCAACCCATGAGAGTCGAATTGGAGAACTGGTTGGTGTCCTGGTGAATCATTTCAAGAGGTAAAGCTTGGTTTTTGTAACTGAGGCAAGTTTTGAACATATGAAATCCTTCATCACAACTCTAACTGAACTTGTTTTGTGCCAATTTCAGTGTATTGAGTTATTTTCCTTTATAAGAACAACTTAAATCATCTGTTTCACAGAAGGCAAAATTAGCATCCAGGCTTACTTTCAAGATTAGGACTGTTCCTCTACTTTTCCAGCCTCCAGCTGAACCAACAATGACAACCAATGAGAGATTTCCCCACTGGTGATTTCTTCATTGCCAATCCAAATGTAGTTAAATCGAAAAGACAGAAAAATTATTTTATATTCTTATTGTCACAGCTTCTCGTTTATTCCAAATATAATCAGTGAGTGTGTCTAAAGTGAATATAAATTAGAAGACAGGTTTAAGATGACATATTGGTCCATGAAAACTGAAGGAATTTCTGAGCGAGGCAACAGCCTGTACAAAAACATGGAGTTTGAGTGGCACATGGCATATTCACAGCAAACCTAGATGATGTCGGGGGCGGATGGGGGGCCTGTTGTGAGCAGTGATGTGAGAAATATACACAGCATGGATCCTGAGGGCAATGTGGACCAGTGAGTGATCGTTTTCAGCAGGGGAGTGATTTTGTCTGGTGGCTTATTGGAATTGTTTTAGAGACGGGGTTTTCCTTCCTGTAGGACATCATGGAGTATTTGGGGTAGGGTGTTTCTGACTCCAGAGTCAGATGGTCTTCCCATTGTGGCAGACTGTCTCTGCCTCCCCGTCACCCTGATGCCAGGGAAAGACCACTTCTCAAAATTCAGTGACTAAGAAATGAGCTCAATCGCCAGTCCGATTTCTTCCTACACGACACTTCCTGAGTTGCCAGAAGTAATCGAGTCTTCTTTATTAGTATTGGGGTTTTTTTTTTCCTTTAGTTTAGACATAAAGTTCTTCTTTTTCTGAGCAAAGACATATTTAGAATCAGATGTCCCCCTGTCTAATTCAACTGTGTTCATTTTTGCTGATCAGCGTGTTCAGTATAACTTTAGAAGTACAGTGCACAGATCATTTATTTTACGTTATTAAACCTTGTATTCCAGATCAAAGTAGATCTGTACCTATGTAGTTAAATGCTTTTCAGTGGCGTAAAATTTAAAAAATGTGTAATGGTCATCTGACAGGGAAAAAAAAAAAAGAATCTAAGGAATTACCCCAGAATAATGGTAAACAGATAGACCTTTGAAAAATTCCCTTCCATCTGCCAAAAAGAGGGAAGAGAAATACTGAGGCATTTAGAATGGAAGGGAAAGACCTGGCAAAGGCATCTCTCCAGTGATGTCTGCCACTCGAATTAGCAGGCTTATTTTCCTCCCAATATTTAGTTCTCGCAAAGTAAGGACAATTCAAGGGATTTTAATTTGGGTGCCTGTACTAATGAATAGTTTCCGCCTGGGAAATTAAAGTATGTGTCTCAGTCTGGGTCCTTGTGTAGCAAATTCCGGCTCCTGTTAAAATGCTTCTGTAAGTGGTAGAAAATGTGAACCTTGTTCTAGAACTATCAGTTGCTTTCTCTCCCTCACATACGCATTCTGAGATAACATTTCTAGTTGCAGTCCCTCCTATCTTTAATATATGGAAGAATTTTAAATGTCTTTAAAAATTATAAATGGAAGGAAGAGATGAAGGCTGTCAAAATGCTAGATTTTTTATAATTTACTCTCGATGTTCCTATTGTGTGAACGAAAGGTCAAGTATAGATAAGAGAGAAAACCCTTCCGCCCAGCCCCCAGAAAATTCAGGCTTGGAGTTTTGACTTAGTGTTAGTCATCAACTTGTTGACTTCTTGAGGAAAGGTTAATTTGATTTCTGTTCTAGCTGTTTTCCTTTATTGTCAAGTATCATATCATTGGTGTGACTTTGAAAATTATATTGTGTTTTACAAGTACAGTGATGGGGCACATGATCTTATTGGTACCTGGGTTAATTGTGGAAATCCAAAGGTGAGAGGAATTTAAGTTCAGACCAATATTTTATCTCCCGGATAATTTCCCTGAAGAACATTCTGAGACGTTCTCTGGTTAGAAGTCGGAAGGAAAGGGCTCAAAATAACAAAATATACCATTGATAGTCTAGATCTGGGGCGTCTTTAAAAATTTATGAAGAGAGGATTTAGGATTTAAAAATCTATGAGCAATATTCCAACCAAGTTTCAGAGACAAGAGGAACAAGTAAAAATTTTTTGAAAAAAAAAGGGCATCCTATTTTGTTAGCGGGCCAGCACACTATACCCAAAACAAATAAGGATAGCACAAGAAAAGAAAATTATAATCCAATCCCACTTTCATGTGGAGATTCTTTTTAATCCCAAATAAAATACCCCCAAATTGGTCCAGGAGTGCCCGGGGCCTAAAGAAACTTCTAAGTCATGCTGACCCCCATGTATGAAGGAGGGTAAAGAGAAAGGACGCACCCAGCTGAGGGAAGAAGCGGCCTCACACAGAGGGCACTGCAATATGGAGAGAGGATGATGCGATGTGAGGTCACAGCCTGAACTGAAGCTTATAGGACCACCCACCTGGTACCCTCACCTCTTCAAGAACTGCACTTCGGCAAGTAGCTGCCCCCCTCAAAGCAAATAATAAACAAGAAAGAAAAGAGCAAGAGAGGGGCGCCTGGGTGGCACAGCGGTTAAGCGTCTGCCTTCGGCTCAGGGCGTGATCCCGGAGTTGTGGGATCGAGCCCCACATCAGGCTCCTCTGCTATGAGCCTGCTTCTTCCTCTCCCACTCCCCCTGCTTGTGTTCCCTCCTCACTGGCTGTCTCTATCTCTGTCAAATAAATAAATAAATAAATAAATAAATAAATAAATAAATAAATAAAATCTTTTAAAAAATAGAAAAGAAAAGAGCAAGAGAACCATGCATAGGCAATATGAAAAGAAGAAGCAAACTAAGGAAAGGCAAATGAAGAAAAAAGAAAAATAAGGGAATTTTCTTTACGTTAAAAAAAAAAAAAAAAAAGACAGCTCAAGCACAGACCAGTCAGAACAGACGCCATCCAGAAATACCTGGTACAGCCTGAGCGCGAGTCCTGGCTCTACTCCGCAGATCAGAAATTACACCAGAGTGGGGGGGGGGACCCCAAGTCACAAGCAAGTAGATAGCATGCTAACGAAGTTAAACAGGCTTCTTTACTGTGGTTCTTCTCAGAGGCTTTAATATGCCCTTGTTCATTTTAGGGGCACCAGGCTGGCTCAGTGGGTAAAGCATGTGACTCTTGATCTTGGAGTTGTGAGTTCAAGCCCTAAGTCGGGCATGAAACCTACTTAAAAACAGTCTTTAAAAAAAAAAAAAAAAAGCCTTTGGGGACGCCTGGGTGGCTCAGTCGATTAAGTGTCTGCCTTCAGCTCAGGTCATGATCCTGGGGTCCTGGGATCAAGTCCTGCATTGGGCTCCTTGCTCAGCGGGGAGTCTGCTTCTCCCTCTGGTACCGCTCCCCCTGCTTATGTGTGCGTGTTCTCTCTCTCTCTCTGACAAATAAATAAAATCTTGAAAAAAAATTTATATTTAAAAAAAATTTTTTTAATACCTTTGTTCATTTTAAATACGGCCAATAAGAAAGTTGTAAGGACATGTATGTATATTATATGTGTGTGTGTATATAGGTATGCATACATACATTCATATAGGAGTATGTATTCTGAGAATTTCTGATTGTAGGAAATGGGTAACACTGTTTTTCTCTGGAGGAGAAAGAGGAGATAGGGTACTGGGAGAAAGAGGTAGGAGAGAGATTTATTTATTTTCCACTCTAAACCTTTTGCAATAAATGTATGTTACTTCCCTAAAAATTTTTTTCATTTTATTTATTTTTTTTTAAGATTTTTTATTTATTTATGTGACAGAGAGACAGCCAGCGAGAGAGGGAACACAAGCAGGGGGAGTGGGAGAGGAAGAAGCAGGCTCCCAGCCAAGGAGCCCGATGTGGGACTCGATTCCGGAACGCCGGGATCACGCCCTGAGCCGAAGGCAGATGCTTAACGACTGCGCTACCCAGGCGCCCCTTTTCATTTTAATAATACACTAGTGGCAGCTGGTTTTGAGGCCCGTTATAGGTGGCTCTGAATTCATGGTTATTTTCTTTTCCTCTTCAGGAAAGTAGACAAGAACAAAAGGGCTTTCTGAGTGAATGATCTATCTCTCAGCATCTGGATACTTTGAAATAAACCCAAATACAACCTCTTGGACACACCTGAAACTAGATGTAACATTGTGTGTCAACTATACTCACATTTTAGAACAAAATTTTTTTAAGTAAAAAAAAAGATAAAAATTCACCACCACCCAACCAAACAGCCTCTGGGGATATCCCTGTTCCGCGTGGCCCTGTCGTAGAGGGCACGTGGGCCCGGGGCGAGGCCTCCTCGGGGCGGCCGGGCCAGCGGTTTGCCAGGCCTGTCTGCTCACAGAGGTTCTGAAAATGGCTGACTTGGTGTTTGGCCCGTGTGTCCTCCTCAGCAGCGGCAGCCTGCTGGTAGGGAGCTTTCCTGCCCACTAGCGAGCAGATGGTCTCACGTTGGCTGCCCGGACTAGAGAGTCACCAGAAACTGCGATATTAAGCTGTCAGAGGACCCATCTGCCCTAAGCAGCTGCCCAGGCATTTGCCTGTCTGGTTGCTGGAAACCTCAGCGTCACGCCAGTTCCAGGCATAGAAACTTCTTCTTTTTCCTGTTCTCTTTCTGTGGAGGAAAGCCAGAAGTCAGTGCCATCTGCTTCTTGTTTTTCGCAAGCAGTATCTTTAATATCTGCTTAATTAAAAGAGCACTGTTGCTTCTGTCCTTTTAACTCAGGGGCGGACTCACACCAACAAGCAGGCCGCGGGTTCGGCCCGGGGAGTACAGGCGTGGGGCCGGGGAAATGTGGCCTCCTGACCAACAGCCACTGTCCAACAGCCGCTGCACCCCGCCTCCCCACGGCTCCCATGTGTGTCTCCTGCTCCTCTGTCCCTGACCCCTGACCCCAAACACGCATTTTCATGTATTCCCTTGATCTGTATTCCCAGACTGCTTTCCTTGAATGCCTGGTTGCTAATCGTAGTAGTGTATACGACAACTTAAAATATTAAATAAAGACAAAATAAAGATAGGTGAAAATAATGTAGATATCCCACTATAGAGGCTTCATTAATTAAATTATAGTCCATCTCCTTAATGGAGTATTTGGGTCATTTAAAATTTTAACGACTGAAGGCATCTCATTGATGGTGAGGGAAGAATGAGTGACCACGACTTACCATCCTCTGCCTCCCAGTATAGATATGCACGAAAGCACAGAAAGAGATGCCAACCTCCCATAGTACTAGAAACTGGAAATGTTACCCAACCCCAGGCCCACTGAGAGGGGCGTCCTTCACATCTGCTCACACGTCACCTCATCGGGCCTTCCCTGACCATCTTGGTAGAGAACAACAGTTCGCCCCTTGGCCCAGTGCTCCCTGCCCCCTACCCTGCTTAACTTTTCCCCACAGCTCTCATCTCCATCTGACACTGTATCTTTACTTAGCTCTTTATCACATGTATTCCAACTAAAATACAAGCCCCACGTCAGCAGGGGACTTCCATAGTTGGCTGCAGTTGTCCTGGTGTTCAGAACAGTGCCGGGCACTCAGAGGACTCCCAGGAGGTAACAGTAGAATGCCAAGGCTGGCTGCCGGGGCCCACCGGCTGAAGGATACTTCCGGCCCTTCCCCTGATCATGTGTTGCTGCCAACCAGAAGACGGTAACATAGGCCTCCTTGTGTAGGAAAGAAAGGAAGAACCCTGTTACAATTTCCTGCCCTTTAGGAATACCTCTTTCCTGTACTGGTTACAAGATTACAGCTCTAAGCGATGTAAGACAGCTGGGGACAGAAGTGAATAGCTATTTCAGGATATTAAATCAGCAACTAAGAGAGCTACCAAGGAGCCGTGGGTGCGCGCTCTATGCAAGGGGTTGCAGCTTTTCCTTTTCTTATTTTTAACAGCTAAAGAACTGGGAGTAGTTTCAGCCTCTCCTTGTCAGTAAGCTGACAGGGACACGAGATGTAGGGTTTCCTGCTCAGATCGGCAGCTGCAGAGTAAGTAAGCGACTTCAGAACCACAGCTAGAGGCTGTGTGCATCAGCCGGCTCCCCAGCTGAAAGGCTGAGAAATGGATTCTCACTGCGAGCAGGGAGAGTGGGAAAAGGAATCCAGAAGAATCTACGTGCACTTTTTGTGCAAGAGCTTCCGGACTGAATAGAGGTCTCCTTAGTTAGGAGGCCTGGAAAGAAGCACAACAGCCGTCAGAAAGACTCAGACTTCTTTTCAACTTGTCTCAAAAATTATGGAATGGCACATTTTCTGTAACTGTCATTTTAAATGTGAAAACTGAAAAAATATTATGTTTTAAAGTTATGAGACTATGTTAGAATATCTCTTCTTCCAGAAACAAAGCAACTAGGAATGTGTAGACTCCCATAAAATGTTCATAGTGGAAAAGAATCATCTGGATCCATGCACCAGCTTCAGTAAGATAGAATCATTACCAAATGAACCAAGGCGTTACATCACGATCTTAGGAGGAAAGATATCAGGCCTAGAGATATCATAGAAAAGGAAAAGAATGCGACTGAGGCTATAAAGAGAAAATAAATTGTGGTACAAAATGGAAAAGAAAAGCAGCTTATATTACTAGATGACTCAGAGAAGAACTTGTCAGAAAAAAAAATCAGGGAACAATTTGTTAAAGGATATTATATTGCTCACTGACCAAAAGAAATGAAGGAAAAAAAAAAAGAAAGAAAGAAAAAACAAGCCCAGCCTAGCTAAATTATGCCATTCAGCATTAGTAACTTCTGGCTTTCCACATCTGAGCCTTCTTTGATGCAAAGCAGTTCTTGGTCTTCTCTGTTTAGCATATGCATTAAATTAACAGACCTAGTAAAAATGAGTATTTGACAGGAAACAGACAGTGTGGCTTCTGGCCTAACTCTGCCACCAGCTAGCCGTAAGGTCTTGAGCTGATCAACCTTTTTTATTCTACGGTTTATGTGTAAGATTAAAGGTCTGCACCAAATTTGTTCATTCAGTTAAAAATATATATATATTTCTGTTTGCGTAATGATGAAAAAGTCCTGGCAGTGTTTCCCAACACTGTAAATAAACTTCACACTACTGAATTGTGCACTTACAAATGAGTAAGATGGTAAAAATGAAATGAAAGTCAGGGTTGGTTAGCCAGCACCATAGAAACAAGGGGAAAAGAATATTTCTTGAGGTTCAGTCACACATCAGACATCATCTTATGGCGTGGGAATACAGAGACCAACCTCCTGCCCACATGAACTTGGTGGCCTATCGAGGGAGACCAGTGTATGACCCATAATAAGTTTGTAAAAGTATAGAAAAAGTGCTTTAAAGAAGTCAGAGTAGATCTTTCAATGGGAGTAAGAGATGGGGAAAGTGTTCTGGGGAAGCTTCATCAAAGAGAAGTGGCATTTGTACTAGGCTCACAAGGAGATCTCCAAGTTAAAAGTGGCCGACTTCCACTTCTAGTCAAGATGGAGTAACAAGGATGAGATTTACTCTCCTTTCTGATAACAGTCAAAATACATGAAACAGTAGTTTCCAAGACACTGGATATCAGACAATAAAGGATGATGATTTATGAGAGACAACAAGCAAATGAGATGGGCCTTACAGTTGCCCCAGCTTACTGCCTTGAGGGAATATGCAGGCCATGGCACAAGGAGGGAGAACAATTGTGGTACATGGGGGTTGGGAGACCAAGGCCACTGAAGTTTGCAGGACAGGGTAACAGAGGAGAGAGCCACACAGAGGACTGGAGACCTGCAGGGATCTCTGTTACATATTCGTCTGAGTACTGATCAGTGCATGTGCATTAGAACACTACCTGAGAACAAAAGAACAATGCAAAAAGGTTAGCAGTAACAATGCCTGGCATCACAGAGAGTGAAGAGTAGTGCCTATTCCCAGTAGCCAGACTGGGACACCCCATCATTAATAGGGCATTGAGTGTAGTACACACAAGGGGGGATAATTGGCCCTAGACTTAGCACTGCTCTGGTTTCCTCTGATAAATCTTAAAAGCAAGACACAAAAAGATCAAACTGGCTCAGTCAGTAGAGCTTGCAACTCTTGATCGATCTCGGGGTGGTGAGTTCGAGCCCCACGTTGTGTGTAGAGATTATTAAAAATAAATAAATGAAAACTTAAAAAAAAAAAAGATCAAGGGACACATGGGTGGCTCAGTCAGTTAAGCATCTGCCTTTGGCTCAGGTCAAGATCTCAGGGTCCTGGGACCAGGCCCCACATGGGGAGCTCCCTGCTCAGTGGGGAATTTGCTTCTCCCTCTCCCTCTGCCTCTCCCCCCATCCCTGCTCGTGAGCATGCACTCTTTTTTTTTTTTAAGATTGTATTTATTTATTAGAGAGAGAGGCAGCCAGTGAGAGAGGGAACACAGGCAGGGGGAGTGGGAGAGGAAGAAGCAGACTCCCAGTGGAGGAGCCTGATGTGGGGCTCGATCCCAGAACTCCAGGATCACACCCTGAGCCGAAGGCAGACGCCCAACGACTGAGCCACCCAGGCGCCCCATGCGCATGCACTTTTGCTCTCTCAAATAAATAAATAAATCTTAAAAAAAAAAAAGATCAAATTATTTCCAAATAACTGCAACCCAGAAAAAGCTCAAGAGTATTTAAAGAAATACAAAATTATCCAGCATTTAAGTAGGTAAAGTTTACAGTGTCTTGCACTCAGTCAGAAACTAACAGGCCTTCAGGAAAGCAGAAAACTACAATTCATTATGAGAAGAAAAATTAGTCTAAACCAACCCAGAATTGCCACAGATGTTAGAAATAGCCAACAAGGCTATTAAAATAGTTACTATCACTGCATTATAACAATTGAAGACACAGACGGTATCCATAAAGACCCAAATCAAACTTCTGGAAGTGAAAACTACAGTGTTGGACATGAAAATGTGCTGGATGGAATTAACAGCATATTAGACACTGCAGAAATAAAGATTAGTGAACTTGAAGACAAAGCAATAGAAACCATCCAGAATGAAGCACAGATAGAAATTTTTGGAAAAAGGAACTGATCATCAGTGAATTGTGGAACAACTTCAATTGGTCTAATATATGTGTAAATGAAGTGCCCAACCAAAGGGGGAATACAGAAAAAATATTTGAAGAAATAATGGCTGAAAATTTTCCAAATTTGATAAAAACGTTATAAACCCACAGATCCTAGAAGTTACATGCAAAAAATCATGAAGAAACTACAGCAAGGCATATCACAGATTGCTCAAAATCAGTGATAAAAATTAAACCTTAGGGGCGCCTGGGTGGCACAGCGGTTAAGCGTCTGCCTTCGGCTCAGGGCGTGATCCCGGCATTATGGGATCGAGCCCCACATCAGGCTCCTCCTCTGGGAGCCTGCTTCTTTCTCTCCCACTCTCCCTGCTTGTGTTCCCTCTCTTGCTAGCTGTCTCTATCTCTGTCAAATAAATAAATAAAATCTTTTAAAAAAAAATAAATAAATAAAATAAAATTATAAAAAAAATTAAACCTTAAAAGCAGCTAGAGGAAAAAGACAAATTATGTACAAAGGAATAAAGATAAAGGTGTCACAGATTTCTCATCAATAACAATGAAAGCAAGAAAACCATGGAACAACATTTTTTAAGTTTATTTATTTATTTTTTTAGTAATCTCTACACCCAACATGGGGCTTGAACCCACAACCTCGAGATCAACAGTTGCATGTTCCTCTGACCGAGCCAGCCAGGTGCCCCGGAACAACATCTTTGAAGTACTTAAGGAAAAAACTGTCAACTTACCATTCTATACCAAGCAATAATAGCTTTCAGAAATGAAGATGAGGGGTGCCTGGGTGGCTCAGTCGGTTAAACGTCTGACTCTTGATCTCTGCTCAGGTCATGATCTCAAGGTTGTGGGATCAAACCCCACATTGGGCTCCGCACTGGGGATGGAGCCTCCTTAAGATTCTCCCTCTTCCTGTCCCTCTGCCCCTCCCCCACACACACTCTCTCTCACTCTCTCTCTAAAAAAAATAAAAAATAAAATGAAGAATTCAAGACTTTTCAGAGACACAGAAACTGAAACAATTCTTTACCAGTAGACTCACAGTACAAGAAATGTTAAAGGAAATCCTTTAGACAGATTAAAAATATACTACATGAAAATATAGATCTCCACAAATGAATAAAGAGCCTTAGAAATAAGAGCTACATGAGTAAATATGTAAGATTCTTTCCTTGTTATCTCATTCTTTTTAAAAGATAATTATCTGTTTTTAGAATAGCAGTAACAAAGTAATATGGGTCAATTCATGAAGAGAATATAACAAACCTAAGTGTTTACGCCCCTAATAAGAGAGTTTGGAAATATAGGAAGCAAAAAACTGATAGAACTGCAAGGGAAAATGGACAAATCCACAGTTATCATTGGCAAGTTCAATACCCCTCTCTCAACAAGTGATAGAACAAATCAACAGAAAATAAGTAAGCATATAGAAAACCTGAACAACACTATCAACCGAACTGACCTAATTAACATTTATAGATCCTAACAACATCAGAATCCACATTCTTTTCGAGTACGCATTTGCCAAGATAGACTATATGTCTGGGCCAGACACAAGTCGCAATTAATATAACGGATATGAGATCCCTGCCATCATGAAATAATAACAAAATGATCTCTGATAAATCCCTAAATAATTGGAAGCTAAATAACACACTTCAAAGTAACCCGTGGGTCAAAGAGGTAATTAAAAGGAAGGATAGAAAGTATTTTGAACTGCATTAAGATGAAAATACAACGTATCAAAATTTGTGTCATGCTGCTAAAAGCATACTTAGGTGGAAATTTATAGCACTAACTACCTAGAATAGAAAAGAAGAAAGGTCTCAGATCAGTAACCTCAGCTTCCATTTCAAGTAACTGGAAAAATAACAGCAAATTAGACCAAAGGAAACAGAAGAAAGAAAATAATAAAGATCAGAGCTGAAATCAATGAAATAGAAAAATGAAAGCAACTATCAATGAGACCAAAATAAAATTGATAAGCATCCAATCAGATGATGAGGAAAAACAGAAGACACACATCACCAATGTCAGGATGAGACATGCATGCAGATTCTGTGGCTATTAAAAAGATAACCAGGAAATATCTTTATTAATATTTTATGCCCATAAGTCTGCTAGCTTAGATGAAATGGACAAATTCCCTAAAAGGCACAGACGACCGAAGGTCACACAAGAAGAAATAAATAACCAGAATAGTTCTGTGTCTATTCAAGAAATTGAATTAGCAGTTAAAACTTTCCCACAAAGAAAACTCCCAAGTTTAGACAGCTTCACCAGTGAATTTTGTACTCTTAAGGCAGAAATAATGCAAGTTCTATACAAATTCTTCCAGAAAATTGAGAAAGAGATCCTTCCCAACTCATCACATGAGGCCAGCCTTACCCTGATACCAAAAGCGGACAAAAATATCAAAAGAAAAGACACAACTACAGCAATACTCATTGGGAATGGAGATGTGGGGGAAAATCTAAGCAAAATTTAGTGTCTCCACTCTAGCAGTATATAGAAAGAAAAATCAGATTCAACAATATAAAAACTGAATAATACATATGACCAAGTGAGATTCATCCGAGGATGATTTAACATTCAAAAATCAATATATGTAATTCACCATTTAATAAACTAAAAGGGAAAACCATGGCATTTCAATAGATGCAGAAAAGGCATTTGACAAAATTCAGCGTCCATTTCTGATAAAACTCCCAGCAGACTGACAATAGAAGTAACTTCCTTAATCTGATAAAGGGCATCTATGAAAAATCTCAAGCTAATATCGTATTTAATAATGAAAGACTGAATGCTTTCTTCTTCCTGAATAGGATTCAGTTCTATTGGATAATTTTTGGATAACTGTATTGTCCATTTGGGGTAAATGTATTAATTGAATAATTTGTATCATCACTTTTACAGTATCATTTTGGAAAACAGTTTGGCAGTGTTTTTAAAAGTTAAACACATACCTGCCATCTATTTCAGTCCTGCCGCTGCTAAGTATTTAACCAAAGGAAATGAAAGCAAAGAGCCACATACAGACTTATACAAAGATCCTCAGAGCAGCTTTATTTGTAACAGCCAAACACCGGGAACAATCCAAAGGTCTGTTAACAGGTGAAATGGAGAAGCAAACTGCAGTCTGCCCAGACCGTGGACTCTTACTCAGCAGGTACACACACTACGCCATGGGTGCACTTCAAAATTCCTTGCAAAATGATTGCTTGATAAAAGAGGCCCGCCCGGAAAGGGTACATACCGTATGATTTCATTTATATAAAACTCTAGGAGATACAAAGTAATCTATAGTAACAGGAAGCAGATTAGTGGTCCTCTGAGAAGGGAGAGTGAGTGGGGAGGAGCCGGGAGACAGGCTCGCAAAGCAGCACCAGGAAACTCCGGGAGGTGATGGGTGTGTTGCGTGCGGTGATGCTTTCACAGGTACATCCACACCTCACAACTTGTCAGATTACATACTTCAAATATGCGGAGTGTATTGTGTGTCAGTGGTACCGGAATACCTCTGTTAATAAGCGTGGGACTGGGATCTGGGGCCTAGGGAGGGATGCGCAGGTGAGAGGGGCAGTGTACTGGGGGCAGAAAAAAGCAGGAACAAAGCCATGAAGGAAATATTTGAAAATACCCGGGCCCTGTCTGAGAACAGTGAGCAGGAGTCCAGTGCAGCGCGGGAGAGGCTAGGTGGAGTGGTGTGGCAAGAAAAACTACCGGAAAGGGAGGTGGGAATGACCAGATTGTCAAGGATTGAAGGCAGTTTAATGAGTTTGAACTGATGCCAAAGCCAACGGAAGTCACCAAGGAGAACATGCAGAGTGAGAACAGGGGTCAGGCTGGAGGCCAAGGAGATTCCTGGATCTCATGGACAGAAGGTCAGAAAGATAGAAGGACGCTTGGGCGGAGGCCTCTCTTGGACAGAAGACGACACCATGGTCACGTGCCTCAGCAGGAAAGGGGATTCAGCCCCCAGAAAAGTCCATTTGACATGACGGCTTTTCTTAAAGTGTTGGTGGCAAAAGCCAAATTGTTAAAAAAAAAAAAAATTGAAAGAAAGATTATATGAAAGTTTAGTCTGATCTTTAAAACATTAGCTTCTCTTTTGATGCTAAATTCTGTGATTTTAAACTCAAAAGTTTACTCTTGTTTATACTGTACAAGTTTAATAAGACCAGCTCCGGTCACCTGTTGTGTAGGTGAGAACCTGAAAAGCCAGTTGTAGGAGATGTGTCCCAGACTCAGCCAGCTCATCCTGATTCCCAGGTCAGCAAGGTCCTGGGGGCGGTTATTCGACCAGCTGTCAAAGCAGTGATCCTATGATTGGGAAGTAGCTGGCGGTCCTGAGAAGACCGGGGTAGAGTTCTTAAACCTCATGCACGTAGGGATTCCAGTGCCCTTGAGACTCACTGCCCCCTTTCATTTGGTGGCAGTTTATTGGACCTCTCATATGGTTGAAAAAAGAACTTAGGACCACTCACAAAGGCAAGTGTTTTTACCAAGGAACTTATTTCATGTATACAAGATTTCAAAGCCATGTTCTGTTACCTTCTTATGTACGGTTTCTGCCAGCCATTTCTTCTGTTTTATAAACCCAAGCCGTCTAGCAGCTACCCCGGGGCTCTCTCTGAAACTTGTTTCTGAATGTTAGAAGTTCCATCTGCTGGATTCGTATTTAGGCTCTGTTTTCCACTCTCCCAAGTGAAAGCTCAATCATATTATTCACTATTTTGTGACTAGACTGTGAATCCTTGGTAAGTAAACTTGGCATTGTTGTTAGTTAAATGGTAGCCATCTATTCAGAAGAGCAGAACTCAAGCCTGAAAGTATACCTTTGGCAAAATGAAAGGTATAAAATAAACATCCGAGCACCTGACAAGTCTTAATTAATTGTTAGATATCACACATTCTCTCTACTCTGAATCACTTACTCTTCTTAATAAATTTTTTTCCAAATGTTTATTTATTTAAGTAGTCTCTAAACCCAACATGGGGCTCGAACTCATGACGCCAAGATCAAGAGTTGCGTGCTCTTCCAACTGAGCCAGGCTCCCCTCACTTACTCTTTTCAAAAGAGTGGCAATAATAAACCAAAGCTGATGTTCATCTGATTGAGAAAATATGGATATTAACCCACAGAAGCACGTTTCTTAGGCACGTGGATGACCATCATACTTAGTCTGGTTTGAGTGTTTTGATATCCTGAGCAGGGTGTGAGGTGTCTTTGATATGTATTGCAGAATTTTCTGTAGAGTGTTGTACTGTTTAGAAAACTTCTTCACCTTTATTCTATACAAGATTAGAGGTGGAGCTTCACAGTGACCTAACAGGGCCTTGGCAGGTGGCTCGTGCAGGTTCCTAAACGGGCTGCCCTGTGTTGTGTCCATCCTGGACAGAAGAGTAAGAGGGCCAGAGAGCCCAGGCTCCTTTCAATATAGAGCTTTAAAAACTTGCCGTCGGTCCTAGGACTTGGAACCTAAACAGCAAATAGGGCAGAGTAGCAAGCTCGCCAGCTCCGCCGTGTTCTTGTCTTGCACCCTTGAGAAAGTAGACATTTTGACATGCTTCCTCTTCTCTCTCCCTGACTCACCCCTGGTCTACCTAGCACTGAGCTAAATTTATTGCAATTTTGTTCTCAGATTCTATTAGTGGATTCCCTTTAGTAGGTAAAAAAGAATCAAATGTAAGGCTTTTTGTGGCTTTGAGGTTCCTGTCTGCCTTGTTTCTACACCCCTCCACTGTAGCCTCATCTCTCAGATGAGGGCATTGATTGACCACAAACCCAAATAAAAAGATGCTTCCTCGATGTTACGCGTAATAGGAACCTGCCTTTTAAAAAGGCTCATTTTCTTTCTCCTTGCCATGGGTACGTGAACCTTCCAGGCTAATGGCCACTAAGGGGAGTTGAGCAGAGAGCCATCCTGGGAATTCTCCAGTCTGTGTGACAGATTCATTCCTGACCCTTCAGTCCAGCTGTCATTTCTCTGAGGGGCAGCCATCTGGGCAAACTTCAAAGCAAAGGAGCAGGAACCCTAAAAAGATAACAAAGGGAAAACAAAGTTAGGAGAAGACCACTCCAGAGGGAACGGTGAGTAAAGGCCATGGTAGGAGATGGAAAGGGGAGAGGCCCCCTGAGCAGACAGAGAACTCACCACATCTAATAAGGCTAAAATAATAAGATCAGTATCCATAAGTCACCCCCAAAATCACTTTCCATGTTGTGTATAATCACACCACGTGTAGTTTGATGTTTAGTCAAACAAAATGCATTCTAAGTGTAAAACTTATAATAAAACCTAATTAATTTCTACTCCACCTATTTGAAATTTTCATCGGTAAGTAAAAGGATACAAAAGAAATCCAACAGAAGACTTTGTAGCTTGAGGGTCCTGCCTCATGATTTTTTAATGGATTCAGCTGTATAGACCAGATGAATCGATGGTGGTAGGGGGTGGAAATGCAGGAAGTATGAGGGACATTGGGTGTGGACCAAAAGGAATCTCAGGTCATTTAGATCCTTGTTAATTATTTCAGTTTTACTGTAGAATATTTTCATCATGCTTTAGTCTTATGTGACAGAATATAAACTGGATCTTTTCATCAAAATTAGTGCATTAGTTTTGATTCCTATATGTCAACTTTTTATTGCTTTTATTCATAACAATAATAGTAACAACTGCTTCTTAAGATCCTACTATTGTGCCAATTTATTTACATAAATTATCTGATTTAATCTTTAGAGTCACGCTACAACAAAGTAGATACACTTACCCATTTTATAGGAAGAAAGTGGGGTTCAGAACATATAAATGATTTACCCAAGATGACACCGCTAATACATGGCAGAGCAGAGTCAAATTCAAGTTCTCTGACTCCAAAGCTCACGATCTCTGAAATTCAAGTTCTCTGACTCCAAAGCTCTCACCAGGAGCCTAAAAAACTCCGCAGGCATAAGCTTCTTGATTTTCCAGGGGCTTCAACTGCAGCTCATCTTGTATGCCTTTGCTTTCATTTCCTCAACCTCTAGTAATGAGCCCCAGCTCAAAAATGCCAGGCCTTCTGGAGCGCCTGGGTGGCTCAGTGTTAAGCGTCTGCCTTCGGCTCAGGGCGTGATCCCAGGGTCCTGGGATCGAGCCCCACATCAGGCTCCTCTGCTGGGAGCCTGCTTCTTCCTCTCCCACTCCCCCTGCCTGTGTTCCCTCTCTCGCTGGCTGTCTCTCTGTGTCAAATAAATAAATAAAATCTTTTAAAGAAATAAAAATAAAAATGCCAGGCCTTCAGAGATAAGTCAGATGCCAGAGATACAGCAATAAGCAACACCCTGTTCCTTCCCACACCGAGTGTGCAAATGGGTAATGGAAAGCAGTTACAGTTGTGCCAAGCACCATGAAGGCGTACTGGGAGTGCTGGAAATAAGAGGTTTGCTAAGAAAACTGTTAGGAAAGACTTACAGGAAGGCATGTATGTAGCCTGATCAAGGGAGCAGTTCGTAGAGGCAGTTCGTAGTGCCTGTATTTGGAAGAAATAAAATTTATTTACTTAACATATTATAATTTAAAATAATTCAGTTAAATTTGCCAGCTTTACACAGTTTCATCTTGTATGCGTCAGTCTTAGTAATAATTCCTCGCCACGACTGAAACAATTGTGTTCCCTCTGTCTACTGTAAACAGTCTTACTGTTTACAGTAGACAAAGGGAGACAGAAGACAGTAAGACTTCTTTCATGGGAAGTCTTAATTGGGACTGAAATTATATCTAAAATTGAATAAATGTGAATTCTCATCACTTATACTGGGTGCTAAAAGACAATGGAAAATTGTCTTTAAAGCCCCAAGGAGAAAGTATGGTCAATCTATATAATTCTTTACCCAGCCAAAGTATCAGTCCAGTGTGAAGTTAGAAAGGAAAGGGAAGGAGAGGAGAGGAGAGGAGGAGAGGAAGAGAGAGAGAGTGGGGAAGGAAGGAAGGAAGGAAGGAAGGAAGGAAGGAAGGAAGGAAGGAAGGAAAAGAAAGAAAACAAAAAGTCAAAATGAACAAGGGAAAAAACATCAGAAAAGCAGGGAGTTTTCGTACATCCTTTCTTAGGAAATGTTCTGAGGATCTATTCCAACAAACTATGGTAATAAAAGAAGAGGGAGGAAGATACGAGAGCCAAGAGACAGTAGATCCAAATCAAGAGTGTGGTGTAGACTTTCCGAGCCTTCAGTCTAGCTCAGAGCAAGGGCTTCAGTGAATGGGACCTGGGGGAAGGGGGATTCAGAGGGCTTTCTTCTCTCCTGAAAAGGCAAGACCATGAAAGAGAAAAGGCAATTGTCAATTCCAAGGGGCAGGGTTCAGTCAGGAGAGAACATATTTGGAGGTATTACTTAAGTACTTCATTAGGTAGTGAATAATAATTACGTGATTGCAAAAATAAAGCACTGCTTGACTTCCAGCTTTTGGACTTAATCTTAGACAAAGTATAGAAGCCTTAGTTATTTGAAATTATCCCCTGCATATTCTCAGACCACAACGCTCTGAAATTGGAACTCAACCACAAGGAAAAATTTGGAAGAAACTCAAACACTTGGAGACTAAGAACCATCCTGCTCAGGAATGACTCGATAAACCAGGAAATCAAAAATCAAATTAAACAATTTATGGAGACCAATGAGAATGAAAATACAACAGTCCAAAACCTATGGGATACTGCAAAGGCAGTCCTAAGGGGGAAATACATAGCCATCCAAGCCTCACTCAAAAGAATAGAAAAATCTAAAATGCAGTTTTTATATTCTCACCTCAAGAAGCTGGAACAGCAACAGAGGGACAGGCCTAATCCACGCACAAGGAAGCAGTTGACCAAAATTAAAGCTGAAATCAATCAAGCAGAAACCAGAAGTACAGTAGAGCAGATCAACAGGACTAGAAGCTGGTTCTTGGAGAGAATCAATAAAATTGACAGACCACTGGCAAGACTTATCCAAAAGAAAAGAGAAAGGACCCAGATTATTAAAATTATGAATGAAAAAGGAGAGGTCACGACGAACACCATTGAAATTGGAAGGATTATTAGAAATTTTTATCAACAGCTATATGCCAATAAACTAAGCAATCTGGAAGAGATGGAATCCTTCCTGGAAACCTATAAACTACCAAGATTGAAAAAGGAAGAAATTGATTTCTTAAACAGGCCAATTAATTATGAAGAAATTGAGTCAGTGATAAACAACCTTCCAAATAACAAAACTCCAGGCCCGGACGGTTTTCCTGGGGAATTCTACCAAACATTCAAAGAAGAAATAATACCTATTCTCCTAAAGCTATTTCAAAAAATAGAAACAGAAGGAAAGCTACCAAACTCATTCTATGAGGCCAATATTACCTTGATCCCCAAACCAGGCAAAGACCCCCTCAAAAAGGAGAATTACAGACCGATTTCCCTAATGAATATGGACGCCAAAATCCTCAACAAGATACTTGCTAATAGAATCCAACAGTTCATTAAAAGGATTATCCACCACGATCAAGTGGGATTCATACCTGGGATGCAAGCGTGGTTCAATATTCGCAAATCAATCAGCGTGATACATCATATCAACAAGAAAAGACTCAAGAACCATATGATCCTCTCAATCGATGCCGAAAAAGCATTTGACAAAATACAGCATCCTTTCCTGATTAAAACCCTTCAGAGTGTAGGAATAGAAGGTACATTTCTCAATCTCATAAAAGCCATCTATGAAAAGCCTACTGCAAATATTATTCTCAATGGGGAAAAGCTGGAAGCCTTTCCCTTAAGATCAGGAACACGACAAGGATGCCCACTCTCGCCACTATTATTCAACATAGTACTAGAAGTCCTTGCAACAGCAATCAGACAACAAAAAGGGATCAAAGGTATTCAAATCGGCAAAGAAGAAGTCAAAATGTCTCTCTTCGCAGACGACATGATACTCTATATGGAAAACCCAAAAGAAGCCACTCCCAAACTATTAGAAGTTATAGAGCAATTCAGTAACGTGGCGGGATACAAAATCAATGCTCAGAAATCAGTTGCATTTCTGTACACGAATAACGAGAACGAAGAAAGAGAAATCAGGGAATCCATCCCATTTACAATAGCACCAAAAACCATACGTTACCTTGGAATTAACTTAACCAGAGACGTAAAGGACCTTTATTCTAGAAACTATAAATCACTCTTAAAAGACATTGAGGAAGACATAAAAAGATGGAAAGATATTCCATGCTCATGGATCAGAAGAATTAACATAGTTAAAATGTCCATGCTACCCAGAGCAATCTACACTTTCAATGCTATCCCGATCAAAATACCGAGAACGTTTTTCAAAGAACTGGAACAAATAGTCCTTAAATTTGTATGGAACCAGAAAAGACCCCGAATCTCCAAGGAACTGTTGAAAAGGAAAAACAAAGCTGGGGGCATCACAATGCCAGATTTCGAGCTGTACTACAAAGCTGTGATCACAAAGACAGCATGGTACTGGCACAAAAACACACATAGACCAATGGAACAGAATAGAGAGCCCAGAAATGGACCCTCAGCTCTTTGGGCAGCTAATATTTGATAAAGCAGGAAAAAACATCCGGTGGGAAAAAGACAGTCTCTTCAATAAAGGGTGCTGGGAAAATTGGACAGCTACATGCAAAAGAATGAAACTTGACCACTATCTCACACCATACACAAAAATAAACTCCAAATGGATGAAAGACCTCGATGTGAGACAGGAATCCATCAAAATTCTAGAGGAGAACATAGGCAGCAACCTCTACGACATCAGCCAAAGCAACCTTTTTCATGACACATCCCCAAAGGCAAGAGAAACAAAAGATAAAATGAATTTATGGGACTTCATCAAGATTAAAAGTTTCTGCACATCCAAGGAAACAGTCAGAAAAACTAAGAGGCAGCCCATGGAATGGGAGAATATATTTGCAAATGACACTACAGATAAAGGACTGGTATCCAAGATCTACAAAGAACTTCTCAAACTCAATACACGAGAAACAAATAAACAAATCAAAAAATGGGCAGAAGATATGAACAGACACTTTTCCAATGAAGACATACAAATGGCTAACAGACACATGAAAAAATGTTCAAAATCATTAGCCATCAAGGAAATTCAAATCAAAACCACACTGAGATACCACCTTACGCCAGTTAGAATGGCAAAAATAGACAAGGCAAGAAACAACAATTGTTGGAGAGGATGTGGAGAAAGGGGATCCCTCCTACATTGTTGGTGGGAATGCAAGTTGGTACAGCCACTCTGGAAAACCGTGTGGAGGTCCCTTAAAAAGTTAAAAATTGAGCTACCCTATGATCCAGCCATTGCACTACTGGGTGTTTACCCCAAAGATACAGACGTAGTGAAGAGAAGGGCCATATGCACCCCAATGTTCATAGCAGCAATGTCCACAATAGCTAAATCGTGGAAGGAGCCGAGATGCCCTGCAACAGATGACTGGATTAAGAAGTTGTGGTCCATATATACAATGGAATATTACTCAGCTATCAGAAAGAATGAGTTCTCAACATTTGCTACAACATGGACGGCACTGGAGGAGATAATGCTTAGTGAAATAAGTCAAGCAGAGAAAGACAACTATCATATGATTTCTCTCATCTATGGAACATAAGAACTAGAATGATCAGTAGGGGAAGAAAGGGATAAAGAAAGGGGGGGTAATCAGAAGGGGGAATGAAACATGAGAGACTATGGACTATGAGAAACAAACTGAGGGCTACAGAGGGGAGGGGGGTGGGGGAATGGGATAGACTGGTGATGGGTAGTAAGGAGGGCACGTATTGCATGGTGCACTGGGTGTTATACACAACTAATGAATCATCGAGCCTTACATCGAAAACCGGGGATGTACTGTATGGTGACTAACATAATATAATAAAAAATCATTATTAAAAAAAAAAAAAGAAGCCTTAGTTATGTTACAGAACATGAGTTGATAATGGTTAATATTTTTTTAATGCCTTCTATGTTCCGGGCACTGTTCTAGGGGAGGGGGATAGAGACAGTGAACCAAATAGCCCTCAGCACTCACATTCTAGAAAGGGGGGTAAACAATGAACACATGTAAGTAAGTAAGATACTGTCTAGAATCTACGAAGAGGATAAAATAGGATGACATGGTGTCCGAGCACAGCTGGGGATAGGAGGTTGCCCTGCTCACATGGAAGACCTCTCAGAGGTCGTGAGCTTCAGTTAGGATTTGAATAATGAGAAGGACAAGATCTGGGGTGTTACCAAGCAGAAGAGCAAAGGCCAAAACAGTAATTCTTTGTGATGGTCAAAAAATAGAAGCCAGTCCGTTGGAGCCGTGTGAATGAGCAGGGAGAGAGCAGGGAATGGAAGTTAGAGAGGCCCAGGGCAGATCTTTGAAGGCCTTAGGGGCAAAGGGAAGGAGGTTCTAGCAAGAGACTATTGTTTAGCAAGGGGAGTGATATGAGCTGACTTATATTCCAGAAAAAAAGTCACTGTGGCCGTTTTGTAGAGGATGGATTGTAGCGGGACAACGGCATGATGTGGCTGGTCCAGGAAAGAGAAGGTGGTTGCCTGTGCTAGCATTTTGGCAGGAGAGATGGTGAGAATACATTGGGGGAACAGGAGGGGGAGGTGTCATGATGACAGGGCTCACATAGGGTGGAAGGGAAAGAGAGGATTGATATCTGGCCAGAGCACCTGGTAGCCGGGGTAGCCCTGACTGAGAGAGGGATATTTGGAATAGAAGCACCTTTTGGAGGTCAAATCAAGAGCTCATCATCAGAGATGTTATAAAAGAAGCGTTCTCAACCCCCAAGGATATAAAAGTGCGGCTGACAGGAGGTGGGAGCTGGAGGGAAGCCAGAAGTGCTAAAAGGAAGAGTGAGATGCTGATATCCTCACTTCACATGGTGAGCAAGAAAGATTCGGGTTCTTGATGGAACAAAGCAAAGGAGACATCTCTTATTTAAAGTAATAAAGATAATCAAAAATGATAGAGCTGTATTGATTAAGGTATAGATGAGGAGGAGCGAGGTTATTAGTGACCCAAATGCAGATCTGTCATGAAAGGAAGACAGTGGATAGCATCTAAATTTGATAAAGTAAGAAAGAAGAGCACAAGCGTATTATTCAGTGATTGGAGTTAACTGTCAAAAGAACTAGAAATAGAAGCAATTTGAAACAAGCATGAAAGAAAGGAGCAGCGGGTCAAGGGACTGTTGCTTTTAGTTTTGTGGGTTTTTTTTTTTTTTCCAGTCCTCTGCGTGGGTTACTTTGTTAAAGAATGAAAAGGTAATGTTTTTAATCGCCTCAACAAAAGCAGATTTTCTGCATGTGGAATGGAAGCACTTTTTGATTTCCCCAAATTAATTGAATGGTCGTAGGTGGGTGGGGTGGGGGGTGTTAAAAGTCTTAGTTTGTCAAAATAATACCAAGAATTTTCCACATTACAGCATGCTAGAAGGTGGTGGTGGGGATGCTAAAAAAGGAAGGTTCGTTGTCAGTTCCGTTCTTGACCTGTAGAAGTTTGAATATTTCCGATGTAATTTAATTCTAATTTAAACCCCATTCCATGCCCTCTGCCACCTTCTAGAGAACTACCCTCCCCCTACCAGCATTTGCAGTTTTTCTAGGCCGTTTGGCAACCTTGATAAAATTGAGAGCTCCAGGAAGGGAAGAAAGGCTTGATATAGGAACCAGTCCGAAGGAGCAGAAGGATGGCAGCCAGAGGAATAGAGAGTGAAAAGGTGACAGCTGAGGGAGGGGCAGGTGGAGGGCTGCAGGTGTATATTTTAGCTAGAAACGTGGCCGGCTCATTGGCAGTGACCTGCCTTCACAGCAGGTACTGCCCCCTCCCACCCCTCCTGCTAGTGCCTTTGGGTTCCTTCCCCAGCCCAACCAGCATACATCCCACTGACTCCCCTAGTCTAGCAGGAATGGGAGAAAGACCCTTCTAAGGCCTCCTCTGAGTGATGTTTTGAGTTACTTTCAGGAGAAATTCTCTTCTGTGTGTTTTTATTTCCTTTTCCCTCCATGCTGTAAGCCTATCTGTTACTGCGACTTCTGATTCTCCTTCTGCCCCACCTTCCCTCTCCCAGACCCCGTCCTCCCTGGAGCCAGCTCCTTTTTCTAGCCTAGGGGAAATACTAGTCTGTTACTTCTTTCCCTTACCTCCTCCTCCCCAGCAACAGACCTGTGCCCCGGGTGGCTTATGTTCATGGAAGCTTACTTACAGCACTGTAGACATCTTAAGGGTGTGTGTGTGTGTGTGTGTGTGTGTGTGTGTGTGTGTGTGTGTGTGTTAGGAGCAGGAATGTGTTAAAATTCCATCCAGTTTCATCCCTAACTCCTCAATATTCAGTTTAAGACCCAGACCCCAAAACTTGGCATTATAGAATCCACCTGGGCACAGAGCAATCATGTCAAAGCAGGATTTCACCCAGTCTTTCAGATTTTCTTGGACTTTACTGACAGTGGCTTTGGAACATGAAGAATGTCAAAGAGCCTTGGAAGTGTGATGACCGTAGCTCACTGTGAATGAGTGTTGACGTGAACACACTGTCCTATCATCATCTTACAACAGAGAAAGTTTGACTTCACATTAGGACAAGTTTTTGACTGTCAGAAACTGGTGAAATGATGGAAAACATCAGGTATTACTGCTTTTCATCCTTAGTGATACCTGAAAATAGAAGTCATGTGGTTGATGGGGCCCCTCCGGTTCTGGGCTCTGCTCATCTTTCACTGGTAGTTGATGGAGTATCCAGAGACTATGGGGTTGGGAAATGCTTAAACATTCCAGTAAGTCCAAGGCCGTGGTCAGGTTTCAACAGAACTCATCCCCGACTGCTTAATAACTGCTCTGTTTTTAAGGACCTCCAGCCCCCTCGGTGATTTATTGGGTGACCTTAAACATCCCACTCAGGAAATTTGGTCCTATTCCAGATTTCCCTGTGCTGTGGTTTCTTCTGGTTCTCAGGGGCTGTGGGAACAGCTCTCACCACTAGTGACTCACCTGTGACACCTTCCTAGACGCACCTCTGACCTTTCATGTCTCCTTTATTCATGGATCTTACTCTCTGTCTCTCTGATATCTTCAGTTATTCATGCTGAGAATCAACACCAGTCGAAAAACTATTGTAGTGGGATGACTGCTGAGTTGCATTCACTTCCCCACTGCAGAAAGTAACTGGAAATGCAGATATTTCTAGATACGGGAGTTTACCAATCATTGCTCATCACTTCAAGGTGAAGGCTTTGGGAGAGGGAAAACATGACCGAGGCAGGGAATTCACGCTGCTGGGCGTGTACCCCATTGCTCACCCAGTGGGAGGTGACATTTTTCAGTCTTGGTCTGGAGAACTTCCTTTCACTTCTCTTGGGCGTTCACCATGGTAAGAAGCAGGTTAGCTAGGGAAGGGCCACACAAGAATTCCACCAGCGTCTTCTCTGTGGCAAACTCTGGTACACGGTTTGTCGAGGGTCTGAGAGCACCACGTGTGAGTTCGAGCGAGGAGGCCCGGGTGCCCTGGGGCCCAGCACAGCTCAGAAGGCTTCAGATATTAGTCACCACTTTACAGGTTCAGCATTTTGGCCCAGAGCAATGTGATCCCCGATGAACAATGGAAATGAAATACGCCTGTTACCGTCTTCACCGCTGAGAAAACAAATTACTCATATAATATTATTTTTCCACACACTCACTTACATGGAAATCGACTGAAGTTTCTATGATACCAGGACAGTCAGTGGTTCTTAATAAAACATGACAGTCATAAACATTTATTTGTAACACAGAACTCGGTGTATTTGTTGAGTAACATTTTCTAGTCATGGAATTTATTTATCCATTATCAACTAACATTTCCTGAGCACCTAAGACAGGTGAAACAGCCTTCTCTGTACATGGAAGCTAGCCACAAGGGTGATTTCAGTCCCCTGACCTTGAGGAGCTCACAATGTAGAGAGGGCAGTATACATAAGTGTCATCCAGGAAAGGGTGTATTAAAGCTGCATGAGAGCACGGAAGCCGGACCCCACCCCCAGCTCAGCCTTGCAGAGGGTGTGAGGCTGCCCTTGGAGCTGGTCTGGAAGCAGGAACACGCGCTCGTCCAGCAGAGAAGGAACAGGGCTGAGGTGTGCGGCTGGAAAGGGCGCGAAGGGCAGGCACCTCTCGGAAGCCGGTCTGGGTGGGGAAGGGTCAGGGAAGGCTGAGAAGCACCTTCTACGTGGGATGACCATAGGCCCTAGCTTGCCACGGACTGTCCCGGTCAGGCCTGTTGCCCCAACATAATAAGAGAGAGATGTGTCCTTTAACTCTCAGGAGCGCCCCAGACAGAGGACAAATCCCATGGCCACCTGACTTACAGGCTCTGCAGAGGAGGCTGGTAGGTCATATAAAGCGAGTGAACTGGTCATATTTGTGTTCTGGAAAGATAACTCTGGCAGCCACGACGAGGACAGTTTGTAGAGGGAAGAGACTAGAGGCAGAGAGAGCCCCTCCACGGAGAGGGAAGTCGTAGGGTTAGCAACCACCTGCCTGGAAAACAAACTATAATTCTAACCATATTCTCAACACAGACTTGCCTAAGTGCTGGTTATAGGAATATCTCTGTCTCCAATTATAATTTTCTGAACAGCATCAAAGTTGCATAGATGTTTTGAATGTGGCCCTCGTCTTTGAAAGTCTTAGTAATTTTCCGAAATAATACTGGCTATGTATCTACCAACCTGCCTTTAAAAAAAAAAAAAAGCACAGAGATAGAAGATTCTGAGAGATACTTGAGGGGAAATTTTTAGTAGTTTTTTAGAGAAAAGGTCTTCACAAGGGAGAGGAGCTCTAAACCCCCAAGTTTGGGTTGGGAGGTGGCATGATTGTGGGGTGCCTGGGTGGCTAAGTCGGTTGGGCATCTGCCTTCAGCTCGGGTCATGGTCCCAGGGTCCTGGAATCAAGCCCTGCGTTGGGCTCTCTACTCAGCAGGGAGCCTGCCTCTCCCTCTCCCTCTGTCTGCCGCTCTGCCTGCTTGTGCGCTCTCTCTCTCTCTCTCTCTGTGTCAAGTAGGTAAATAAAATCTTTAAAAAAAAATAATAAGGTGGCATGATCTCGTCACAGGAAGCTGGGACCAGCCCTTATTGTGACATGCCTTTTGAATTGCTTTCCTAGCCTGGCAAACAGGTTCTGTCCAGCCACCCACAGGTCCCAGCCATCCTTTCTGAAACTAGTAAATGCATCTCTGCGGTGACTGGCTTGGACGGGGTGTGTCTCTAAGCCACGGAGCTGAGTTCATTGGACGTAGAGACGGAACCTGGAACAATGGCCCCGTCCGCCCCAGGGAGCCGGGCAGGCTCAGCCCTGACACAGGGCGCTCTCAGAGGTGTGCTTCTGCGCTCGCCCACTTGTGGGGCACCTGCGCTGCCTTCCCATGGGGCCGCTTGGGCCGGGTGACTAAGCGCGATGACAGCATGAGACCTTACAGTGGCCAAGTCATCTGGAAGGGCCTGGAGCCTGAGTTACTAACACGTCCGTGCTTGAGACGCAGCATGACACAGCAAAGAGAGCACAGGCTTCAGACCGAGACTGGTCTGCATTTAAGTCCCTCTCTGCAGAGACTTGCATGTTTTCCCGAACCTCCATATACCTTCTAATTCCTCGGTTCCTCATCAGCAAAGTGAGGGTAACAATGCCTGCTTCGCACGTTGTCGGATCCGGCCGGTCTGGCCGAGCACCTGGCGGAGGTGTGGCACAGAGCAGGTGCTCCGTTGATGGTGGCTGATGTCCTTATTGTAGCCGTCATGATTACTGCAGAATCCGTTCTGTCCCGACACAGTCCATTCACTCCAAATGTGGTTTTTGAGCACACGTTGCTGAGCGGCGTTCTCTGCATCAGAGGATAGCCATGAACAAGATTACCAAGGCTCCCGTCCTCAGGATGCTTAGACACCCAAAGTCACCTCTTCTTTCTTCATTTCCTTCTGAATTTATTACCTTCTCTCCATTCACCCATCCCATTTGTTGCCCTTTCCCAGTGTCCCTGACCCTCAACAAGAACCTTCTTTGTCCTCGGTGGTTTCGCCCTGTTAACCTCCCGAAAGGTCAGCAGCTGTACCTTCCGCTCCTCTCAGTCACCTGCAGGGCCACCCCGACTTCTGTCCCTTCCTGGAGCACGGGGAGCATCTGTCCCTTGCAGGAAGTTCTGGGGAATTCCATGAGGGGAGGGCTATGTCTGTCTACAGTCTAGATGGCCCATAAGCACGTGTTAAGTGAATATTTACTTGGGAAGCTGTGGATGGACTTCTTCACACCGAATGTGTTTGATCTTAATTAGAAACACACTGAAACAGGTACATGGAATCGACCCTCAGTTCTGGGCTCCCTGTTCAGATGCCACTGGTAACAAAGTCCCTACCCGAGAATGTTTACTGTTGGCCACGTTCCAGCACAGGGCAGTCCTGAACAGATAGACGTCCACAACAACGAGAGTGTTGCCGGCCAGGTAAAGGACGGCGGCTCTTGGGGGCAGAGGCGGCGAGGCAGGTGTTTGAGAGCTGAGGGTTGACCAGTTTGCAGAATCTAAGCTGCTGCCCTGTCGTCAGGTTTCCAGGGTCCAGCGGCGATGCATTTTAAGGGGGACAGAGGTGGGGACTGCATTGTAAATGTGGACACCTCCAAGATGCTTTCTGTTGCTAGAAAGAAGAGTCTCCTCTTTAAGGAACAGAGAGTGTTTTCTGGATAATGAAATTATTTCTAGTTCTACACATTATGAAACAGGAAGGGTGACGGACCCTTGGGTAATTGTGAGATTGGAGGGTATGTTGTTTTTAAGATTTTATTTATTAGAGAGAGAGAGTACAAGTGAAGCAGACTCCCCACTGAGCGGGGAGCCCAACGTGGGGCTCAATTCCAGGCCCCCGAGATCATGACCCGAGCCACCCAGGCGCCCCTCTTGGGGGGTATGTTGTTTCTAGACTGATCACATATCACTGTGTAACAGTGACAACGGGAGGCAGACAGGCCTTGGGAGTCACTGCTGTACTCCCCCTTCAACATCACATGGCTTCCAGCGTCAGGTGGCTCCTCTGTAAGGGCTGAAAGTGGAACTACATGGAAGGGCCACTGCGGCTTTTTATTTCTTCTCTCTCATGGTTGCTATTACTTTCCCTCTCGTTTTGTAGTCAGCAGTGTGGCTCGCACGTCTCCCCCCTGCGCTGTAAGTTCACGGAGAGCAGGGAGCACACCGTGCGGGGAGTCGTCCTCACACCGAGTCCAGGGAGCTCTGTGTAACTGTCCGAGGAGAGAAGGAAGGACGCAGGTGGTCAGTAGGCGTGGTTAGAGGGGAGGGAGGAGGTGGGGTTCCGGCTGGCTTGCACCTGCACCACAGCCCGGGAATGGCCACTTAACTATAATTGCTAAGTACAGGGTGTGGGCTTAGGGAAGGGACCTCGTGCTGACAGATTTTCCTGACTGACTCTGAAGGAAGCTGGTGTCAGCTTCGCGTCCAGATTTGAGTGAGTAAAGCAGGATCTTGAGAGCATGGGTAAGAAGAATCTCCAGGCTGGTTGGTAGCCCCCTCGCAGCCCCCTGTGACCGAGTCATGAGGGGAAGGAAAGGGAGAGGTGTGAGGACCCACTCCTTTTGCGCTCAGGCTCTGCCCCCAGCCTCCACGCGAGAGCCGCGGGGTGTCCGGCGGTGAGGACTCCGTGCGGGTCAGTGGAAGCCACCACTGGCACGTGGGAAGGGCCTCTAGCGATAGCCTGCTTGTTGTCAGTTCGCAGGCTGGAGGCAGCACGTTGACTTCCAGACTGTTACAGAGAAAGGGGAGCAAAGCAGGTTTTAATCGGCCGGTGATACATCTCACTAGCTGCTGGGACTTGTGCATTCCCACGTCGCCCCGAGCCCAGCAAAAACCTCGGTGAACCAAACCAAGCCTCATGCCTCATCCAGAAGCGGTTTATAAAACGAAATACACCGAATCAGATATTAAGTAGCTCACCTGATATGGGCGCACAGCAGTTTAAGGTGAGGCTGAATGCCGACCGTGGAGGCGCAGGGAGGTGAGAGAGACCAGAGGGATTCTGGGCTCCTCCCGTGGGAAGCTTATTACTCAGTGTGAAATGGTTCCCAGTGGTTCTCAGTGCCCAGGCCGGGGTACAGACTTACGAGCTTTAGATTCACCTCATCCTCCACCAATTCACTATTTATGTATTTAGAAACACCTGTTACAACAAAGACAATGGACAGTTCACCCAAAAAAAAGAAAGAAATATTTCATAAATATTTGAAAACATGTCAACTTCATTAATAATCAAAGGTATGTTAACAAAACAGTAAAACACTTTTTTCCTTTAAGTCAGTGTAGTTTATTTTTTTTAAGATTTATTTATTTATTTGAGAGAGAGAGAAAGTGGGGGGAGGGGCAGACAGAAAGAGAATGCTGAAGCAGACCTCCTGAGGAGCACATGGCCCAACTCAGGCGTCAGTCCCAGGACCCTGAGAGCATGACCGGAGCCGAAACCAAGAGTCAGCCGCCCAACTGACTGAGCCAGCCAGGCGCCCCGGTGTAATTTATTTTAATTGATAATATTCTACATTAGTGAGAATGCACTAAGATTCTGCACTGATGGGGCGCCTGGGTGGCACAGCGGTTAGGCGTCTGCCTTCGGCTCAGGGTGTGATCCCGGCGTTGGGGGATCGAGCCCCACATCAGGCTCCTCCTCTATGAGCCTGCTTCTTTCTCTCCCACTCCCCCTGCTTGTGTTCCCTCTCTCGCTGGATGTCTCTATCTCTGTCGAATGAATAAATAAATAAAAACCTTTAAAAAAAAAAAAGATTCTGCACTGATATATTGATCATGAGAGAGAGAATAGATAAAAATCTGGAAACCCATTTGAAAGTCTTTAAAGTCTTCCTGCCTTTAGAAAGACTGGAAGAAAATATAATGTTAATAGTATTTATTTCAAAGATTGTGTTCTACCCTTAGTGTCAGAAGGGGGAAAAATACTAATTTTTTTTTAGATTTATTTATTTATTTGGGAGAGAGAGAGAGGGAGCATGAGCAGGGGAGGGGCAGAAAGAGAGGGAGACCAAGAGAATCTCAAGCAGATTCCCCGCTGAACACAGAGCCCAGCATGAGGCTCAGTCTCATGACCCTGAGATCATGACCTGAGCCGAAACCAAGACCTGGATGCGCAGCCAACTGTGCCATTCAGGTGCCCCAGGATTTTTTTTTATTTTTTAAGTAATCGCTACACCCATTGTGCAGCTGGAACTCACAACCCCAAGATCAAGAGCTGCACGCTCCACCAATTAAGCCAGCCAGCTGCCCCAACATTCCTGATTTTTTAATGCACATATCCTTTGCCCTAACAACCTCCTTTCGAGAAATATGTCCTAAGAAAATGATCAGAAATGTGAACAAAAATCTACATGTGAAGTTGTTTATAGCAGTTATTTATCAATAGTGAAAAATTAGAACGTAAACATTAGAAGAAGACGTAAACAAATACTACTATAGCCGTATGATGAAATTTTTTACAGCCATTAAAACTTATCTTTACAAGGGCACCTGGGTGGCTCAGTTGGTTAAGTGTCTGACTTCGGTTGAGGTCATGATCCCAGAGTCCTGGGATTGAGTCCTGCGTCAGGCTCCCTGCTCAGCGGGAAGTCTGCTTCTCCCTCTGTCCCTCCCCCGGCTTGTGCTCTCGCACGGTCTCTCACTCTCAAATAAATAAACGAAATCTTAAAAAAAAAAAAAAAAAAACTTTACAAACTTTTTGATATCAAAAGAAAGTGCTTATAACACTTTTTTTAGCTATGAAATTTTATATCCGGATTGTGATCAAAACTTCAAAAAAGAATATAGGCATAAGAAGGGGTAGAAGAAAATAGACCAAAGTGGCCAATGCTAGGCGCCTTTGTTTGTACTTCTTTTGACGTTTCTGTGCTTCCTGGCTTTATTTCAATGAGCACATATTGCTTGATAATCAAGGGAACATTGAAAGAAAAAATAATTTTAATTTTTATGGCAAAAGTTAATTAGAAGAATATGTGAGATATGAATATTGCTATGTTACTCTGTCAAAATATGAACCACGGTTCTTTCTCTGGATGGTGAGATAGTCTTATGAGTAAAATTTCATTTCTACTTTGTTATGCCTTCCCCCAGTTTCCAAAATTTTTACAATGAACATGTATGAATTTGAGAAAGAGAAATGAAAAGCGCAGAACTTATCCTAGGACTGAGTTAGCAACAGCAGTTCTAAATGTTGCCCGTGTGTGGATGTCTGCAAAAATGTAGCTTTTCCCTGAATGAGCCTCCGCTCATCTTGAGAGTCAGAATTGCAACTTGAGGTGTACAAGTGTGGTATATGGATCATTTATTATACGCCTCTGAGTATTAAACTTTATTTTCGAATCAAACTCTCCCTAATGTACGTTTCCTTCTGGCAGCGCATTTGCTGGAATCCTCCTCGTCTCTTTGGCTCTGTCTCCGCAGTGCTTACAAACTAGAAACTGTTCTCTCTGGTGCCCAGCCATGGCCATATGAATCAATGACCATACTTATGCATCTAGGAGGGAGGAAGTTTCTCCAAAATAGCTTGATATTTTAACAACAGGCGCATTCAGTTTGCCGCAGACCCTCTTGTAGTTGAATGAGGGTAACTGCTCTGTCACTGCATCCCGATGGCACAGCAGTGACAAATGCAGGAGGTGACAAAAGAGAGACTTCATTTAAAGTTCTGCAGCCAGGAGTGGACATAATTTGTTTACATTCCCAGAAACTGATGATAAGTAACCAGTACAAAGAGAAGGAAGCTTAAGATAGTAGGAAGAGTTTTAAGGATGGAAATAATAAGGTGTAATAAAAAGATAATGATGATACAACACAGGAAAAGTAAACTTTATTTTTTTGTTTTATAAATGGACTTTTTTTTGGTAAAGATTTTTATTTATTTATTTATTTGACAGAGAGAGACAGTCAGTGAGAAAGGGAACACAAGCAGGGGGAGTGGGAGAGGAAGAAGCAGGCTCCCAGCGGAGGAGCCTGATGTGGGGCTCGATCCCAGAACACTGGGATCACGCCCTGAGCCGAAGGCAGACGCTTAACGACTGTGCCACCCAGGCGCCCTGGGAAAAGTAAACTTTAAATAACTGAGATCCCTATTGTATCAGGATTGCAGGTATGTGAGGTTTTTTTAAGAACTTTTTTTTTTTAATGATTTTTTATTATATTATGTTAGTCACCATACAGTACATCCCCGGTTTCCGATGCAAGGCTCGATGATTCATTAGTTGCGTATAACACCCAGTGCACCATGCAATACGTGCCCTCCTTACTACCCATCACCTCCTTACTACCCTAGCCCATTCCCCCACACCCCTCCCCTCTGAGGTCCTCAGTTTGTTTCTCATAGTCCATAGTCTCTCATGTTTCATTCCCTCTTCTGATTACCCCCCCTTTCTTTATCCCTTTCTTCCCCCACCGATCATCCTAGTTCTTATGTTCCATAGATGAGAGAAATCATATGATAGTTGTCTTTCTCTGCTTGACTTATTTCACTTAGCATTATCTCCTCCAGTGCCGTCCATGTTGTAGCAAATGTTGAGAACTCGTTCTTTCTGATAGCTGAGTAATATCCCATTGTATATATGGACCACAACTTCTTAACCCAGTCATCTGTTGAAGGGCATCTCGGCTCCTTCCATGATTTAGCTATTGTGGACATTGCTGCTATGAACATTGGGGTGCATATGGCCCTTCTCTTCACTACGTCTGTATCTTTGGGGTAAACACCCAGTAGTGCAATGGCTGGATCATAGGGTAGCTCAATTTTTAACTTTTTAAGGGACCTCCACACTGTTTTCCAGAGTGGCTGTACCAACTTGCATTCCCACCAACAATGTAGGAGGGATCCCCTTTCTCCACATCCTCTCCAACAATTGTTGTTTCTTGCCTTGTCTATTTTTGCCATTCTAACTGGCGTAAGGTGGTATCTCAGTGTGGTTTTGATTTGAATTTCCTTGATGGCTAATGATTTTGAACATTTTTTCATGTGTCTGTTAGTTAAGAACTTTTTTTTTTGTACAACCTTTTCTTGAAGGAACCTCCCCAGCAGATAAAGGGCAGGCACTTCAAGATCCCATTCAGTGATTTGAAGGACAGTTTGATTCATAGTCAAAAGAAGATTCATAGCTGATTGGCCTTGGGCCACTAAATCTGTTTGTTATTCCCTATAAAAAGGGAAGAATAGCCTGACTAGCTGAGGATCCAGTTAAAATTGTGTGAGCACGTATGCGTGTGCTCACATATGCGCGAGGTACTCAGCACAGGAAGAGAGTCCTAAAAAGAGTTAACACTCACTCGGTCCTTCTTCCATGCGAGGCTCTATTCAGAGCACTGCACGTATGCTCACACAGGTAAGCCTCACAACAGCTCTGAGGGTGGGTGCTGTTATTATCCCCATTTAAAGCTGAAGAAACTGAGGCACAGAGAGCTTAAGTAGCTTGCTCACGATCACAGCTAAGTAGTAATGGACGGGCCGTCCGGCCCCAGTGTCTGCACCCCCAGCGTCCCGTGCTCGAGACCCTACTACCCCTGCCATGTAAGGTTACCGGTGTCACCCAGTGCAGAAGGGCTGAGCTATCTGGAACGGAAGCACATTCTAAAATAGAAAATGAGAGGAGCAGAGGAGCCGGACCTTGTAAATGACCTCTATTTCCTCTCATCTCCCTGGGAATTCATTCTATAGAAACCAGGGAGGATTGTGGAGGAAGCCTTTTTCTCTTGAAAAGAACAGACATTTCTGGGCTGTCTCGCTGTCAGCGGTGGTTATCTGACACTGAGCCCTTGAACGGAGAGTGTGTGTTGGCTGTTTCGAACCCCAGGTGCGAGCATATGAGGAGAGCAGCACATTACTTCTGTTCTGTTTATCCTGCAGTGAAAAAGCACCACTAGAAAGCGCTCCCATAAAGTGTGTATAAATCACTTTTAATCAAACCTTAAAGCACACTCTTCCCTTCCAAGGGTGAAGTCTTTTTCTCTATCAAGTTAAATGTTAACCATCCAGGGCCCAATGTTACTGTCTCCGGTAGTGCTCAGAAATAAATTGTTTCTGGCAGGCCGAGGCACTCGAGTGTAGGAACTTTCTCGTCCGAGATCAGGGCCCTGTCTCTCAGAGTGTCCCACAGCTGCCCACACAGATAAACTGTCAAAAATTAACCCAGAGGTCAGCGAACTGTGGCCCCCAGGCCAAATCGGGCTCACCACCAAGATGGTTTTGCATTTTTAAATAGTTGGGGGCAAAAACAAAAAGAAGGAAAATATTTTGTGACACCTGAAAAGTATATAAAATTCAAATCCATTGTCCGCAAATACAATTTAATGGGAACACCACCGTTCCCACCCATTACGTCCACACTGCAGTGACCAGGTTGACGGGTTACAGCGCAGGCTGCGTGGCCTGCCAAGCTGAACTGTTTACTGCCTGGTCCTTTCTGGGGAAACTTCTCTGACCCCTGACTAGCTGCAACAGAGCACCTCGGTTGGGCTGACTTCTACAAAGATAGGCTAAGGCCAGCGAGTGACAGGCTCACGCGATCTCCCTGAATGACACCGCACTGCTCAAACCTCGGATTTGACATTTTGTCCCATGGGTCACTAACCATCCCCACATTCATCAGAGTGAAATTGGACACTCATTCTTCAGCTGCCTTCGTTGGGGCGATGCCCTGTACTATTTGTCTGTGGAATATTTAGGGTCTCCGGGAACATATTTTGAAAGAAACAAACATCATCAATTTGTAGGCTGCACGAGGAACCTATAAATTCTTCAGATTAAGGAATTTAGCGCAGTTCACTTTCTGACAGGCCCAGAAACACTGGAATGTCCCTATTTTCCCTGCTTTTTTTTTTTAAAGATTATTTATTTGAGAAAGAGCACACATGAGAGAGAGAGAGAGTGGGGAGGGGAGGGACAGAGGGAGAGAATCTCAAGCAGACTTCCCACTGAGTGCAGAGCCTGACGCGGGGCTCCGTCTCACAACCCCAAGATCATGACCTAAGCCGAAATCAAGAGCCAGACACTTAACTGACTGAGGCACCCAGGCGCCAGCCCTCACCCCCGCTTTTTTTTTTTTAAGCTCAAGAATTAGTTGCTAACTAGTTGCTAAAATCTGTTTTAAAATGTAGTTAAGGGGCGCCTAGGTGGCTCAGTCGTTAAGCGTCTGCCTTCGGCTCAGGGCGTGATCCCGGCATTCTGGGATCGAGACCCGCATCAGGCTCCTCTGCTGGGAGCCTGCTTCTCCCTCTCCCACTCCCCCTGCTTGTGTTCCCTCTCTCACTGTCTCTCTCTCTCTGTCAAATAAAATCTTTAAAGGGGCGCCTGGGTGGCTCAGTCGTTAAGCGTCTGCCTTCGGCTCAGAGTGTGATCCCAGAGTCCTGGGATCGAGCCCCACATCGGGCTCCTCTGCTGGGAGCCTGCTTCTTCCTCTCCCACTCCCCCTGCTTGTGTTCCCTCTCTCGCTGGCTGTCTCTCTCTGTCAAACAAATAAAATCTTTAAGATATATATATATATATATATATATATATATATATATATATATATACACACACGTATATACATATATATATATATATATATATATATAGCTAAAACTTTTCGTAGACACAAACCCCGTGTCTGCCTGATTTGTCGTGGACTTCCGTGAGCCGAGGCTGACCCATAGGCAGCATTGCGGCATCCGTGTGGGTTGTAGCAATTGCTCAGTCCCAGGACGGTTCCCTCCACCCACTTGGAAGCCCACAGGAGCTCCCCTCATGCATTCCGTCAGAGCACACACTGGAGCGCCCCTGCGATGCGCCAGGCCCTCGCTCCCTGACCCAGTCCCCCTCTCAGAGCACCTCCGGTCCATTCCAGGGAACAGCTGTAGAGAAACGAGAGCATTTGCGTTAGAAGCATATAGGGAGGGAGAGTGGAGGTGAGCATCCAGGACCCCTTGGGAGCACAGAGGCGGGCTGTACAGAGCAGTTGCTCTTGCCATCGTCTGTCCATTCCACATAGGACTGTCCAATCCACATAGCTGACGTGTGAGGCCCCGGGCCATAGCCTCTGACCCCTTGCAGCTTCCAGCCACATGAGGCAAACACACAAAGACCAAGTGAACCAATAAGTAAAAATAGTTCTATTTGTCATCAGTGCTAAGGAGAAATAAACAGGGCTCGGAGGCAGAGAATTAAAAGGAGATGACACTTCGGCTAGGGTGGTAGGAGAAAGCCAAAGGAAGAGGTGACACTTGAGGTCTGAAGGATGAAAAGGAGGTGGTCATGTAAAGACCCATCCAAGCAGAAATATAGTTGAGAGAAAGGCCCCGAGGGAGAAAAGAACTTGGTGCGCTCGAGGAGTTGAAAGACCAGGCATTGGACAGCCGGGGCGTCTAGAAGAACGAGGAATAAACCAGTCCTCTGCGTGTGGTGCAGAGGAAGGAGGGACGGAGGTGGGCAACAGCAGGCCTGCTGGCGGACGCGCTCGTGACTCAGTAGGCCTCGCGTGTGGGGCTCTGGGCAGGAGAGCAGAAAGAGCGGGCTGGGAAGCCAGAGAGGAGCCAGATTGTGACAGGCCTTGCCTCTCAGGCAGAGGGATTTGGGCTTGGTCCAGGAGACGATAGGCAGCCAAAACACCGGGGAATTTTGTGTTTCGAGTTCAAAACATTTTTTTCTGATAACAAAAGTAACTCTATATGTGGAAATTTTGGAAAATGTACACAAAGACACTGAAAAAAATCTGTAAGCACACATTCAAACCATTGTTAACATTTTTGTGTCCTCTTTGCATACAGTTTTCCAAAAATTAGATTTTTTTAATACATTCTATTTTGTAATTGTGATTTCACTTAACAATGCAGAGCAAACATTCTGAAATGTCTTCCTGTGTCACTAAGTATTCTTTTCCAGCACAACATTTAATTCCTGCCGTGGTATTTCATGCCAAAAATCAGCTAGAATTTTTATTGCTTAATTATCAACCCTTATTGTTGAGCACCTAGAATGTTTCCAGTTTTGAGTATTAAAAATAATGCTGTGATTATTGTCCTTTGAGGCATATATGTATTCCTATCCATGATTGTTTCCTTAGGAGTGCCTAGAAATGGAATTGTGGGGTCAAAGGGTGTATTTTTTTGTCTTAAGATTTTATTTTTAAGTAACCTTTACCCCCAACATGGGGCTCAAACACACAACCCCAAGATTGAGAGTCACACGCTCTACCAGCTGAGCCAGTCAGGTGCCCCAAAGGTGGTATTTTTATATATATAGATATATAATATATATCTATCTAGAGAGAGAGATTTCTTTTTTTTATATTTATTTATTGGAGCACCTGGGTGGCTCAGTCTGTTAAGCGTCTGCCTTCAGCTCAGGTCATGATCTTGGGGTCCTGGGATTGAGCCCCACATTTAACTCTCTGCTCAGCGGGGAGTCTGCTTCTCCCTCTCCCTTTCCCTCTGTGCTCTCCCTCTCTTATATTCTTTGTGTCTTTTCATCTTTCGGTGCTTTCATCATTTGGTTACTAATTTGTAAGAGCTCTTTAGATATTAGGACTATTAACCCTCATATATGTTGCACATGTTTTCCTAGCCCATCTTTTTAAATTGCATTATTTTTTCCAGAGGAGTTTTGCATTTGTAGGTAGTCACATCAGCCTTTAGCCCTCAGCCTTTGCATGAGTGCTTTATAAAGTGTTACCCATCCAAAGACCAGATAAATATCAACTTCTATTTCTTTCTTCTTCTGTGTTAGTTTTGTTTTGTCAATTTCAACAACTCCTTGTCTGTAGTGAGGCTTCTATGTTAAAGAGATAACTAGAATGGTGAAGGCAGCTTCAGAGGGGAAGGAACTGGTATCAAGGAGCCCAGTTAACCAGCTGCTGCAGTTGTGGCCAAGAGGGACATGGTCAGGACAATGATTCTAACCCTTTTCCGCCTCCACGTGGCCCAGCTGCACAGCCTGTGCCCATCAGTAATCTCTCTCATTATGCACCGCGATTCTCAGCGGGGGTGGCGGGAACGGGAGCACTCCTGGCTCAGGTGAGAATCCCTGATGGAGACCAAAAAGGAAGGATATATTTAGCAAAGGCCAGTTAGCAGCAGCTGATGGACTCTGGGTGATGAGCAAAGTAACCGGTGACTCCCAAGTTTTTATTTGAGTGACTGGGTAGATCATCACCCTCCTAGTCTAGACTGTAGAGACCGGCCTCAGAGAGAAGGGGAGGAGCACGAAAGATGATGTAGACAGGTTAGTTGAAAGGCTGTGCGTCAGTTCATGTTGAGCCCTCCAGCAATGTCTGCACCAGGGAAGATTTGGAAGCTAGCTGCTTAAAGGAAGTTGAAGCAGTGGGAGTGAATGAAACAGTCCATGTGTGGAGAACCAGAAGAAAAACAGGGCCCAACAGGAACTCTGGGGAACCCTAAAATTCATGGGGTGAGAGAGGGGGCGTTGAAGAGGAAAAATAAGCAAAAGGGACTAAGAAGAAACTGTCAAGGAAGTCAGAGAACCAGAATACAGAGGTGCCAAGAGAAAGAGTTTCAAGGACAGAGAACGGTCTCCAGCATTGGAACTTTCTAGCACAATACCAGGGCTCTGCGCTGTCCAGTTAAAACCTACATCTTCTCAGCTGCCGTTAGACTCCTTGTTCTTACCCATCAGATCCATTCACAGCTCCTTGTAGTTGTACACTCTGCTTCCTCTGCCCGCCATGACAGTCCCCCAACCTCTCCACCTGGTAAGCCACTCATCGTCCAAGAGCGACTTCAGATATCAACTCCTTTGTACTCCTGTCCATCCCTCCCCAAACTTGTCCTGTTCGTTCTCAGAGATACTTCTTACCTGTAGGCTAATGTGTCACCTGGTGTGGTAGTTATCTACTTATCAGTGCTTCTCAGACTTTTCTAAGGAATTCCCCCAGCAACCAAAGAGCAAACAACATCACTGGGATCATCTCCTGAAATGGCCTGTGGCATGTTTCTTTTAAAGATTTTATTTATTTATTTATTTACTTACTTACTTACTTACTTACTTACTTATTTATTTATTAGAGAGAAGAAGAGCAGCAGGGGAGGGGCAAAGGGAGAGGGAGAGAGGGTCTTTTTCTTTTTTCCCATTATTTATTCTTTCAATATTTAACAATTCCATGCAGTACTTCCTTACAGCATTTGGGGGTTTTTTTTATTGTGGTAAGAATACTTAATATGAGATCTACCTTCTTCATAAATTTTTGGGTGTACAATATAGCATTGTTCTTTGTGTTTGTTTTTTTTTTTAAGATTTTATTTATTTATTTATTTATTTATTTATTTATTTATTTATTTGACAGAGAGAGCGAGTGAGACAGGGAACACAAGCAGGGGGAGTGGGAGAGAGAGAAGCAGGCTTCCCGCGGAGCCTGAAGTGCAACCTGGGGCTCGATCCCAGGGCCCTGGGATCATGACCTGAGCCGAAGACAGGCGCTTAACGACTGAGCCACCCAGGCGCCCCACAATATAATATTGTTAACTGTAGGCACGATGTTGTAGAGCAGATCTCTGGAACTTACTCATCTTGTATAATTGAAACTTTATACCCATTGAACAGCAACTCCCCTTTATCTTCTCGCACAGCCCCTGGCCACCAGCATTCTACTCTCTGCTTCTGTGACTTTGGCTTTGTAGATATCGCATAGAAGAATCATGCAGCATTTGTCTTTCTGGTTTATTTCACTTAGCACAGTGTCTTCCTAGTTCATCCAGTTTTCTCGTACGGCAGGATTTTCTTTCTTTTTTCTTTTTTTTTTTTTTTAAGGCTGAGTAATATTCTACTACATATATGTTCAGTTCTTTTGGGCATATACCCAGAAGTAGGATTGGTGGGTCATATGGCATTTCTATTTTTAATTTTTTTGAAGTCAAGAAAGCCATTCATTGAGTTTATTATTGCAGTCAATCTAACACAAATGCTGCAAATGACTTTCTTTTGCATTTGGTTTGAGGCAGAATCCAAAAAAGTCTACACGTTGTGATTAGTTGCTATTTCTAGGCTATTCCCCCTTCTCTTTTTTCCCCCATGTATTTTATTTTATTTTATGGTCATTTTTATTTTTTTTAATTAACATTTCTGTATAATTCTCTTAAAAATAGGTTTTTGCTCTAATTCAATGTCACAGTCTAACAAAATCAAATTTCATATCAAAACTACTTATGCGTAAGTGCTCTTATGTTATAACAGTTCTTCCTCGTAAACAGCCAGGAGGTGAGGTTACAATGGCTTTCTCTCTCATTTTTTTTTAATTTTTAATTAACATATAACATAGTATTGGTTTCAGAGGTACAGGCCTGTGACTCATCAGTCTTATATAACACCCAGCGCTCATTACATCACCTGCTCTTCTTAATGCCAGTCACCCAGTTACCCCACCCCTCCACCCCTCTCCCCTCCAGCAACCCTCAGTTTGTTTCCTGTGATTAAGAGTCTCTTAGATTCGTCTCCCTGTCTGGTTTCATCTTGTTTTATTTTTTCCTGGGAGAGAGGGTCTTAAGCGGACTCCATGCTGAGTGTGGAGCCTGACACGGGGCTCGATCTCACAACTCTGCGATCATGACCCGAGCCGAAACCAAGAGTCGGACACAACTGACTGCACCACCCAGGCTCCCTGGCATGTTTCCTTTTAAGTCCCGTTTTATTTTAACAATTAACACTACTTTTCCTTCTGTTATTCTAGATGTGGGCTTTAATTTGAGTGTTCAATTTTTCCAGTTATTTATTTGAAATAAATCTTCCTGGAAGATTCTCGAGGTTTGTTCTATGGCTTCTCTTACTATAGCACACTGCTGAGTGCCCAAGGGAATTGCAGCCCAGTTTCGGAAGCTTAAGTGTGCACACGTGGATCTCCCACCAGACCAAGAGTGCTTCCACTACAGAGATCGTGCCTGCTCCATGACTGTATTCCCGGTGCCCAGCACAGTACCCGGTACATAGGAGCCACTGATACATATTTACAGAAGCAAAGGCAGGAGGGGGAAGAAGGGGATGGAAGAGCAGACTAATAGATGGGAGGAAAAGAGGGAGGAAAAGGATAGGTGGACAGAAGGACAGGTGAATGGGAGGATGGCAAGGAGGAGATGGATGGATGGACAGACGGATAGATGGATGGATTGCAAAGGTTAAAAAACAGGTAGTACAGAAGTAAAGACAGTGTATGTAAACTACTCTTTTAAGAAGCTTAACTGTATGGGGCGCCTGGGTGGCCAGGTCGTTGTGTGTCTGCCTTCGGCTCAGGTCATGATCCCAGGGTCCTGGGTTCAAGTCCCACGTTGGGCTCCCTGCTCAGAGGGAAGGCTGCTTCTCCCTCTGCCTCTGCTGCTCTCCCTGCATGTATGCTCGCTTGCTCTGTCAAATAAATAAGTAAAATGTTTTTAAAAAAATGCTTAACTATAGGGTACGATGAGAGAGAAATTAGTAGCTAGAAGGCACTGGTATTATAGTTAGTTTATCTTAATTTGGGGGCACTTCATGGCTCGTGGGGAAAATAACGAATGGGTAGGCTTTTTGTTCTTTTATTTACTGGAGGAGACCTGAAAATGCTTATAAGCTGAGGAAAAAGCAGGTAGCCAGTGGAGGAGAGACTGAACATATTTATTCAGCTCCCTCAAGAAATATTTAGTGAGTACCAACAACGTGCTAGGCATGGTACCAGTATGTAAGCAAGACCCAGTTCGTCTGCCAGGGCTTTCATCCCAGTAGGACTGCGGGCAAGAGGGAAAGGATAATGGGCTATTATCCAAGGAAAGATGGTACCCCATGCTGACTTCTGCCCTCTCAGGGAGAACAAAATATTTTAATGTTGGTCTGGGTCAAGCATAATTATGGAGGTAAGACTGCTGAATTTCTTAAAAACCGCATGCATTCCAAAGCCTCCTGGATATGGGGTATGCGTGTCATGAAGAAAGAGCAGGAGGAAGTCTGCATATGTCCAATGTATATTTGCCAAAACCAGTTCTCTCCCGTGATTCAGACGAGGTGATGCTCTCGGGATATAGAAGTAGAACAGAGGCAGAAAAAGACATGGTTGAGTCTCCGTCTAGCTGGTTAGCCTAAGCTTTTCTGGGTTTTAGTAAGTGATTCATTTCCCCCTTATGTGGTTTTCTTAACATATTCTGCCATATCCTACATCCAAATGGAAATAAACCATGGGCTCTGGGCATGTGCTGCACGTTGAATTTAATCCACTTCATAATTTCATTAATGCTCATTCTCTCTCTTCAAGTCCTATAGTTTAGACCATTGCATGGACCCCCACCACCCAGAACTCATTTATCACCAGACATCAGCCGCTCTGTGCTTAGTTACAGTGCATAAAATATTTTCAGTGTCAGAAGCTATACGAGATCTCATTTGTAACTCTACACTCATTCTGTTTCACAGATATTATTATGAAGAAATGGCTGTGAATTGGATGAAAAGATTATTTTTAAATTACTTCATTTTATTATTTCTGTTCCTTTTATTATAGGCTATCCCCAGATGCTTTTTAGAAGTTAAGGTAGGGTCTATTTATAAGTACCTTTTAAAATTACTTAGAAAACAAATCCATAAAGACTGAAAGTGTTGGGCTCTGTGACCTGCTTGTTTTTAACGATGCAGTATTACAGAGGCCTTACTAATCCTTTGTGATTAAGTGTGGAAAATTTTGCTTAATCTTTGCAACAGGTTAGATCATGAGACAGTGAACACCAAAAAAAAAAGAAAAAAGAAAAAAAAAGAAAGAAAGATCACTGCTACTGAAAGTTTTTGATATCAAATATTACTTAAATGATTGCCGGAAGCTTTGAAAATCATTTTGTTTCATTGATAATTATAAGGAGACTTGACCTGATATGTTATAAATATTGGGCTCAAATTAAACTGTAAAATATTCACTATCCTGGAATACAAATACAGAAACATTTTTGTAGATACTTTGCACGTCGAGTGCATTCCGTCTGAGGCAGAGGCAGACGGACGTTTCTAAAAACAGCTCCCAAGAACAGAAAGCAGTATCCTTAGCACCTCTCACCATACAGCTTCATGAGGTTGCAAGCTCAGTGTCGAGCTCCTCCGGTGACCTTGCTTACGCGTTCAGAAGGTGGCCCGGGGATCGTGCTCACTGCCTGTCTTGAAATGCTGGTGTTCATATTCGTAACAAAGTTATGCATTCTGGGGAGAGTGTATGTGTCCATACGGAAATAAAAAGTGATGCTGAATGAAGACCGAGACGTCCCCTCATGGGGTCTCATCCAAAACAGCAGCTTCCCTCCAGTGCTGGAGAGCAGGTCTCTTTCCCAGGGGTGAACGGCCTCGGAGTCCGTGATCCGCCCACACCTCCTCGTTCAGCTCAAACAGTCCCTGACCCCACTCTAGCCATAGCTTGCCCCCTTGCTCACTTCCCTCTTCTCCCGTCCACACCCGGATACTCCAGAGGACAAACTTCTGGCCAGAGCCAGATTCCTCAGTTTACGGCTCAGTAGAAGCTCCAGTGATCTCTCTTTCCTCCTGTTGGGAGCAGACGAAGAGGGACTTTCGAACCAGGCTGTCCAAACACAGCCACTCTTGGTAAATTCTCCATCACTGGAAATACACAAGCTTAAACCAGACAACCACTTGGGATGTCCTAGAAGGCGTTAGTTCGTTGGAAAGGGACAAAAGATTTGTCCTAATCCGAGCATCTGTGAGTCTAAGGCAGTGGAAGTCACCTGTATGCCTGCGGACACGGGAGCACAGGAGGCGTGATATGGTAACACCTGTGCAGAATGGAAAAGCATGGCATTTATTTAATGCACCTAAATTGCTTTGAGCTGCACATTCCTTAGCTGTAAAATTGGAATAAAAATACCTGCCTCCTGGGATTTTCATGCAGATTAATTTAAATCATGAAACAGAATACAAAATGCCCAGCCCAGTGTCTCAAGTGCTAAGCCAGTGATGGTTGTGTTTAAAGATTTGCTGTATACCAGGTGCCGTAACATATACAAGAAAGATTTGGTGGCTGCTTGGGACAAGAGAGGTTCTCCTCTTGGTACTCCACAATGGTCTCCCCAGTGCAAACAAAGTAAAAGCAGTATCACTTTGTACTTTGTGTTGCATCTCTGAACTTGCATTTGGGCATCACTGATCTATCCATAAACATGAGTTTCCTTTCTTTGGGGATCCTTTCTTGGGGTTCCTCCTAAAAGGCAGGAGAACTCATTTTTCCATATTTGGAAGCACAAAGATTTAGGGAAAGTGGTAGGCTCTCTTTAAACAGTATTCCTAACAGCTATCCCCCCCTTGCAAAATCCTTTGTCTACTTCTCTAGGAAAGGTGCTGGAAAAGAGCCAGCATGTAGGAATTAAGAAGACAACTGGTACAGAGCAGAAATGTGTGCTAAAAATACTAAAACCAGGAAGGATTCATCTGAAAGCAGAATAGAGTCTCTGTATGCCCCTGCTTCTGGACTTGCTCAGAGCCGTGATGGCTCAGTGTTATTTGGGGATGACAGTAATTATGGAGCCAGAGTGCTCCTCGGCGGAGACAGACAGAGTTCCAAGCGGAGGGATGGTTTCCATGGCAATAGCATCAGCATCTGAATGACTTCCTGTCACAACAAGTTGGTGATTTAATGAGTTCATTACTGAATTCTAAAGGAAAACTGGAGAGTGGATGAGCTACTGTTCAGCCCTCAAAGTGCCTAAATCCAGACTGGGAGACCCCTTTCTCTCTGCACAGCCAGGGCGACACACAGGCAGCCCAGCCCGCCTGCTTGCTCCTGGCGGGCGTAGCAGGGGGAGGGGATCCATGACCGAATCTGCCGCCACGTGGTCTGTGAGGGCCTCGGTGTCTGTTACTCCAAGAGTGTGAGGGAATCCCATGAGTCTTCATTATAAGCTCACCCTGATCCAACCGAATGAAATTAATGATCACAGGAATCTCGTCCAGGGCTTCAGAAGCATACCCCCAAGTCTCCCAAGTCCTTTAGAAAAAAGCCAAGGAAAGAGAAACAGACCTTAAATTCTTTTTTTTTTTTAAAGATTTTATTTATTCATTCGACAGAGATAGAGACAGCCAGCGAGAGAGGGAACATAAGCAGGGGGAGTGGGTGAGGAAGAAACAGGCTCATAGCGGAAGAGCCTGATGTGGGGCTCGATCCCACAACGCCGGGATCACGCCCTGAGCCGAAGGCAGACGCCCAACCGCTGTGCCACCCAGGCGCCCCCAGACCTTAAATTCTAATAGTGTACGAGCAGATGCAAAGGGGGGAAGCCTGTGACCCTACTTCTGTTCTTCAGCGTAGCACAGAGACAATATGGTACAACAACCACAAGAAAAGCACGTGGGTACCTTCAGAAATCAGGGGGTGTCACTCATTTGGTCAATTGCATATGAAATTGGAGCCGAGAGGTAATGTATCACAATAAGAATGTATCATAATTAACCTTTCATACCTTGCTGTCTTTGCTAATGAAAATCTACCATCTGGCTGCCAGAGTAAACACAGCCTCAGTCTGGACGATTAACTCGGGGCCGGATCGGGACAGAAGTGCGGGAGTGGCCGTAATTCCTCGGGAGCATCTTGTTGGTGGGAAGTGGACCGGCACTGCGTTCCTCTCACATCCATGTCCCCATTAGTTCAGTAAATATTTGATCCCTCGAAGTGTTCCCAATCTAATAACGGGGACAGAGTAAATGCAGAAGGAAGCACAGTGGCGGAGAATAACGTGCTACATTTATTGACGGCTGGGCATTCCCGCCGAGCCACGGCTTCTCGCACGTTTTCCCCTTTAACCCTCTAAGAACCCCCAGGAGATGGGTATTGCTCCCACTTTTCAACCGGTGACACCAAGAGCTGGAGAGGCCGTGTCACTTGGTGGAGGCACCCATGGCTAGTCGGTGGCAGAGTCAGGATTTCTACTCCATCCTCTCCAGCTCCTCGGCCCACGTTCTTATCCACTTTGCGTGGAGAGCTGCAGACTCCAGGCCAGGGCCATCGTGGGTGGGGGTGGTCAGAATGGAGGTGATGCTTGATGGGACCTCACGAGGTGGACGGAGTCTTCCTCCTACATGAAGCACTGACCCCAGGTCAGGACCCTCAGACACGTGGGCCCAGGAGCAGCTCTGTTACAAGGAACAGAGGAACTTTTGAGACAGAAAAATCACAGCGAACTAAAAATACTCTTAGAATAGCATAGAAGGTGAAGGGGGCTGACATGCACGTGCCAGTATTGATCTGTTCTGTTTTAACAGAGATGAGGAAAAGCAGTTGCCTGACTGGTGTGACGCCTTAGAAGGATGTGTCATTGAGTCGCATTTGTCCATATGTGAATGTATTCACTGTCAGAGATGACATCTAGCATATTTTCCTGGGGTGCCTGAGCACTGAATGGCCTTTCAATGTTTTTCCAGCCCTAAGCAACAAAATACACTGGGACAGGAGAAGGTTGCTCATATTTGCTTAAAGTCCTGCCCTAAGATATGGCTAATAACACAGTTTTTGCCAACTAAACCCTCCTCATGTTTGGAGGTTCCTTTAAAATATAACAGTGTTTCATTAAGTCATGTGAACAGTTTGGACAGTGTTGTTTAAAAAAAGAAGAAGAAGAAGGCCAGAGGCATATAAAAAGAAGCAAGCCCCTTTTGCTTGAATACACATAGGATTAGCTCATCACGACTTAGCAAGGCCACCTCTGACAGCTGCACAGGCTCTGCCATGTACCACCTTAGGGGGTGCCTGTCACCTAGACCATGACATGAAGGGCGCCCCTGGAGCCGGGCCGCATGGCAGCCCTCATATTGAAAGTCACTCTCGCCAGACAAATACATGTCCCATGGATTACAACCACCGGAGTGGAGGTGAAGATCCCCCGCCCCCCCGCCCCCCGCCACGTTTCCTGGGCGTTGTGCAAGTCATCCCCGCCTGGCTTGGATACGTCTGGGTCAGGGCACCCGGGGCTTCTAAGTGTTACGGGGCATTTCACATAGACATCCCCGGGTGTCTTGCTGCCTGTGCTTCGGATGTGCGGAATATTTAGAAAGCGTCATTCCTTCTTGTCCCCAAACTGTTGGTTCTTTCTGAGCATTACCTCCTACAGGGTTTGCAAATGTATTTTCCATATGCTGCCAAGTGTAAACATCGTGCTGTTTCTGCTCTTTAGATGTCCCTTCGCATTACGTACACGTGTCTGAACACGTGCATCAGTAAAGTGTTAATAAACTGACGGGGGCACAGCTGGAAAGGACTAGGCTGGTGTCACAGGAGAGACAGTATGCCTCACTTCCCTGTCACTCTGTGGGGAGCTGGCAGTGGGGCGCGTCGGCACATGTACGCGTGTGAGCTAAGGCACCAGAGCGGTCGTGCCAGGCGTCCCGGCCCCAGAGACGCAGAGGAGCTCTGCAGTCGGGAGAGCAAGGGGGAAAATCTTTCTCTCCCCGGGAGGGGTTTTGCCAGACCGCTGGGCGTGACAGTGATCCCACGTAAGCCCCGTGGCTCTTTAGTACCTGCCATCTCCTACTCTCTGCCACTGTGCCAGGCCCGAGCATATAGAGATGAGTGAGACATGAGGCAGGTAGACAGATGCCATCGAGGATGGCGAAGTGCTGTCGCACACGAGTGTGCCCGCAGCTGGCGAGCTCAGAGCAGCCCGGCTGACCTGGAGAGAAGGGTCTTTAGTACATTCACAATTGTGCGACCATCACCACAACCAACTTCAAATGTTTCCCTCACCCCAAATAGAAACTCCATGCCCTTTAACAGTCACCTCCTCCCCATTCCCTCTACCCTACCTCAGGACACCACCAATCCGCTTTCGGTCACTATAGATTTGCCAACTCTAGACATTTCATATAACGGAGTCGTATAATAGGTGTGGTCCTTGGTGACTGGCTTCTTTCACATAGCGTCATGTTTTCAGGGTCCATTTATGTCACAACAATGTATCATATCAGTACCTCCTTATTGTTGCCAATATAATATTCCATGATGTGAATATACTGTATTTTGTTTATCCTAGTCTCAGTTGATGAACATCTGATTTGTTTCCACTTGGGGACTATTGTGAATAATGCTTCTATGAACATTTCTGTAGAAGTTTTTATGCGGACGTATATTCATTTTTCTTAGGTCTATACCTAAGAGCGAAATTTCTAGGTCATATGGTAACTCCATGTTGAACTTTTTGAGGAACCGCTGTATTATTTTTCAAAGCAGTGCACCATTTTATATTTCCACCCACAGCGTATGAGGGTTCCAGTGTCTCTCTTCCTTGCCAATACTTGTTATTATCTTTCTTATCATCATCATCCTAGTCAGTGTGAAGTGGTATCTCATTGTGGTTTTGATTTGCATTTTCCTGATGACTCATGATGTAGAGCATCTTTTCGTGGGTTTATTGGACATTTTTATTTTTTTTTAAGATTTATTTATTTTGGGGGGGTGGGTGGGTACAAAGAGAGAGAGAGAGAGAGTCCCGAGCAGACTCCACACTGAGCTTGGAGCCCGTCGCAGGACTCAATGTCATGACCCTGAGATCATGACATGAGCCGAAATCAAGAGTCTGTTGCTTAACCAACTGCACCACCCAGGTGCCCCAGCCATTTTTATGTCATCTTTAAAGAAACGTCGAAACATCTATTTAGATCCTTTGCCCATTTTTTCATTGTTACGTCTTTTTATTATTGAGCTCTAAGAGTTCTTTGTATATTATAGATACAAGTTCCTTATCAGATATATGACTTGCAAGTATTCATTCCCGTTCGGCGAGTTGTCTGTTCACTTTCTCGATGGTGTCCTTTAAAGCTCAGAATGTTTTAATGTTAAACTCCAGTTGATCTATTTTTCTTTTGTGTCTTGTGCTTTGGGTTTAGATTCTAATTTTTAACCAATACATCATTTGAACTTGATCCCAAAAGTTATGGGTAGCCACCGAAGGACTTCGAATTGTAGAATGACTTAAGATTTCTATTTTTTAAAAATGAAACTAATGCATGTGTAGGCTAGTAATGGCTCCCAAAGGTATGTCCATGTCCTAATCCCTGGAACCAGTGAATGTAACTCATTTGGAAGAAAGGTCTTTGCAAAAATAATTAAATTAAGTATCTTGAAATTGGGAGATTACCCTGGATTATCCGAGTGGGTCCTCAGTGCTACCACAAATGTGCTTATAAGAGAAAGGCAAAAGGAGGTTGGACACACCCTGAGAAGGTGACGTGAGGACAGAGGCAAGAAGTTGGAGTGATACAGCCCCCAGAAGCTGGCAGAGGCAGGGAACCCTAAAGCCTTGGGAGGAACACCTTGCTTTCAGACTTCCGGCCTCCAGAGCTGTGTATGAGAACCAGGTCTGGGTTAATTTCTTACAATAGCCGCAAGAAACTAATACAGTGTGGTTTTTAAAAAATCAAATAGCGGAAGGGTTTAAAATGAAAAGGGGACCCCTGGATGGCTCAGTCAGAGCAGCATGTGACTCTTGATCTCAGGGCTGTGACTTCAAGCCCCCTGTTGGGTGTAGAGATGACTTATAAATAAAATCTTTAAAAAAATAAATAAAATGAAAATATATATGAACAACATGCTATGCTGCCATTTTTTTTTAATTTATCATAGTTAGACGTAAGATTGGCCTTTGTCTATAAAAGATGGTGGTTTATTTAGCTTCCTTTGGCCACTTCCTTCTGATTATTGTTAGTTTTTTTCATAATACTCAATTTACTGTTCGTTGCTTTTACAGTTCAAAATACTGCATTATCAAATGTAAGATGCTGTCTATTATAAGATGCACCATTATTTTCTATTCCCCTCAGGAAAAATAACCCTGGCAATTAGACTTTTAAAGTATCAAGAGTAAGGAGCATTCCAATTTCAAAGATATTAAAGGCTGAACTTCAACTTCAGACATGACCTCTCTTAACTAATCACAGCGTCAAGTGAAGTTGCAGGTCCCCCTGCTTGAACTTTTGACACCTCTAGTTTTATTTTTATATTGTTACTATTTACACTGTTCTATACTTTGGGGATTGACTCTAAAGCTGAAACCCGTAACTAGCATTTATATTTCTATAATGTTACAAGCATTGTTTCCTCCAGAGCCAAGTAGTGTACTAGGATTACATGTCCTTCCCTATGGATTCATTTCTTCCTGTGCTGACATCGGTGCTTCTTAGTGGCCAGCCCTCAGTTCAAATCTCTCGTTTCATAATCGGAGTCTTAGTATGTTGTTTGTCACGGATATATCTCATGCCAATTATTTAAAGCAATTAGGCCCTAAAAGTAAACACTTATGAAACTGGCATTTATAGCTTCTGCTCTTTAGCATGGCTATTTCTATAGACTTTCTTTTTAATTCTTCAGTTTATCATCAGGACCTGGAGTAAACAAACTTTTTCAATAAAGAGCCAGATAGTAAATATTTTAGGCTTTGCAGACCGTGCGATCTTTATTACAAGTACTCAGCTCTTCCATTGTGGCACAAAAGCATCCATAGACAGTATGTAAATGAACAGATATGTCCGTATTCCAATAAAACTTTATTTGAAATCAAGCAGTAAGCCAGATTTGGCCCGTGGGCCTTAGTTTCCCATTCCGTGATTTCGAAGAATAAATTCTGACTTTTATATCTTGGAAGACAGTCAAGATTTCAATTTGAATAATCTAAGTGACTGTTATCTTGGTCACACAAGACCAAAATAAATACCTGGAAATCTAAAATTCTTGAGACATGGTTGATACAAGGGTTTCCTGGGGCCCTAGGAGGAAACAAGTCTGCTGAAGTTGTATTTTTGTATGTTTCTCCATTCCTTGGGTAAATCAAGTAAGACAGAACAGAGAAACAGCTTTCACCCAAACGCACATTTCTGGGTCAAAGGTGGCCTTTCAACTCCAAAAATAAAATTCTTCCCAACCTCCACTTCCTGCTGACAAGAAGTGTGAACACTTCGATTTCTAACTGTGAAAGGATGCAATTCATGGGACTTTTTTTTCAAACCACCAAAATGAAATCCTGAGTAATAAAGCTTAAAAGGAGTCAGTAACAATTGTTGGAATATTGCCAACATTTAAGGGTGTCAAGTGGAAAATTCTACAGATCAGATCTAGATCAGATTCCAAGAAATAATTCAAACTTTAAAATGAAATATATGTGGCATAATTATATTTTCTTTATTTATACTATCATTTCTTTTTCCAATTCAAACCTAATTCTGAGAAACTAATCAATTGGCCTTGCCTTTAGAATTATCCCTTTGAAAATCTGGGAAATTAAGCCAGACAAAAGAGTCATCACTCACTTAACCCAAACATCTGTATTTATGGTTCATTTTAATAACTAAACCAATAAGAAGCTTACTCACTTTATCCAGCTGTTATAATAAAAGTCAGTTTGGAGTTTTAAAGGACCTGACACATTAGGATCTTCTTTTGTTTTTCCTCATCAAGTTATGACTTGTGATTTCATGCTGGTTTCATTTGCTCCAGACCCAGAAAGCAGAACACGAGCGTGTAGCCTGAGAGACGTGTAATCTGCTCTGCTCCCCTGCGTCTCCCTGGGCTCTGCCTCTCAGCCCTGAGTACAGACTCTGCGAAGAGAGAGCTAAGTATGAGAAAGAAAGAAAGTTGCCCTTCTCTCTTGAGTTGCTACAGTCTTGTTTCTGGAGGGAAGACACTCTGAGATCCCCAAAGATATTATCTAAATGTAAGGGGGTTTTATATAAATACTATGTAAGTACAATGTATTGTTTGTCTCCCTTCAAAGAGATTGAAATCTTTGTTGGGAAAGTATGTTTTTTACTTATTTACTTGATTACTTAGTTATTTACTATATGCTTTGCAACAAATGCTGTGTGATAGGTCATAAAGTAAATATTTTTTTACTTTGTAAAAATTTTTTGAAGTTTCTATTTTGTTCACCCCGGTACTCATCACAACAAGCGCACTCCTTAATCCCCATTACCTATTTCCCTCATCCCCCCGCCCACCTCCCTTCCGGTAACCATCAGTTTGTTCTCTATCGTTGAGAATCTGTTTCTTGGTTTGCCCCCCTCTCTCTTTTTTTCCTTCTGCTCATTAGTTTCTTAAATTCTACATATGGTATTTTTCGTTCTCTGACTTTTTTCACTTAGCATTATACTCTCTGGCTCCATCCATGTCACTGCAAATGGCAAGATTTCATTCTTTTTTATGGCTGACTCATATTCATATATATATATATCGCACTTCTTCTTTATCCATTCGTCTATCAGTGGACACTTGGGCTGCTTCCCTGTCTTGGCTATTGTAGATAATGCTGCTATAAATATCGGGGTGCATATATCCCTCTGAATTAGTGTTCTTGTATTCTTTGGGTAAATACCCAATAGTGCAATTGCTGGATCGTAAGGTAGTTCTATTTTTAACTTTGTGAGGAACCTCCATGCTGTTTTCCACAGTGCATAAAGTGAAAATGTAATCAGCAGTTAAACTTAAGTGAGCAAAAGATGCTGTATTTTCAATTCTGTGCTTTAAAATGACATCTTTGTGTAAGCTAAAAGTTTTGTCTCATTTTTCCCAAAAGCATACCATTCTCTTCTCACACAGCTTGGAGATTAGACTCCAAATTTCATTAAGACAGAAAAGAGCCTTCAATGGAAATAGCAAACGTGCTTCATTCAATGGGAAACTCCACTTCTATGTAATATTCTCAGGCCTGTACTAAATGTCTCGTGTTACTTTGCAAAGACCAACATATCACAAGTGGCCCCCGGCTACAGCTGTATGGACTTAGCTGAATGATTTTCATTTTTCTGAAGAACAAAACTTCTGTGTGTTGACTTTCCCTTCTCTGTCGTGGGGTACACAGACTGATGAGGACGACACCCGTTGCTCCCTGCTGACCGAAGCGTAGCAGCTGGGGATTTTGGGAGTTAACCATATTTTGTTCGCTCAGTTCATTCCTTCTTGTGGCCGTCCAGCTGGTTCAACAACACCGAAACATATGCCCGTATCCACAGGGGGGTAAAAAGGAGAGGAAGGGGGAATTTTCGCAGTAATGGAAACACACAGCCAAAAACGAGGAGTTAATATTAGCCCTAGCATTTGTCAGTGGAGTGTCAGACTTCCCCCATGCTCTTCAGCTGTCTTTTTGCTTCACCCTTTGCAACAGATGACTGTAGTACTCATGAAAAGCTTCTAGGTATCATAGTAGTTAAGGATTGAAACTTTCCACATTATAAAGCACTCCTCCCTGAGAAGAAGAATCTTCACTTTGTTTACCTCTGTACTCATATAACCTTGCTCATAGATGTTCTTTTTAAAAACAATCTAAAACCGTAAAAACTATCTATGTCCGTGTGTGTGTGTGTTTTCCAAGTTTTGAAAGTGATTGTTGCACGTTCATGGGTGAATTTTGGAAAACATAGAAAAATCTAAAGAAAAAAATTTAAATCACCAGTTTTGTTGCCATGCAGAAATAGCTACCACTCCTATTTTAGTATCTATGAAGTTACGATGGAAAACAAGTTATATGACTTGGTTTTCTCATTTAATACATTCACGAGTCATTTCCCATTAACATAAAACTTTGTGCAAATGTTTAAAAACCGTGTTGGTCGGGCACTTGGGAAGTTTCTGATTTTTTTTACTGTAATTTGTGCTGTCGTGGGCATCCTATAATAAATATTTGTTGGCACTTCAGATTATTTCCTTAGGGATAAGCTTCAAACAGGGAAGGAGTGAAGAGGAAAGAGTGTGCTAGCAGACAGAAAAGCAGGTGTGACATCCAGCAGGGAACAGAGAGCATGTGCGTGGAGGAACTGAAAATAGCTGAGTGGGGCTGGGGCGGAGGGAGCTTGGCAGGGAGTGAGGAGCCCGGTAACCAGGGAGGGAAGCAGATCACAGAGACATCGGAAGGAGTTCAGACTTCTTCCTGAGGTCAGTGAGGAACAAAATGAGGGTTTCGGGCAAGAGATCAGATCTGTAACTCACATACCCACATTTTAGGAAGATCACTGTGACTGCAGCTTGAAGAGGGAATGGGAGGCAGGGAGAGCAGAGAGGAAGCTGTTACAGTGATTTTGGTGAGATACGATAAAAGTCTGGATAGCAAGGTAGCAGTAAGGATTAAGGGAGAAAAGGTGGATTTGGAAGAGATTTAGAAGCTAAAAATTTAAGGACGCCCAGGTGGTTCAGTCGGTTAACTGTCCAACTCTTGATTTCAGCTCAGGCCATAATCTCGGGGTTGTGAGATTGAGCCCTGTGTCCATATGGGGCGTGGAGCCTGCTTTAGACACTCTCTTTCCCTCTACTCCTCCTCCCCCTCTAAAAAAGAATAATAATAAATTAAAATAAATTTAAAATCCTTTATTCAGGGAAAAGAAGGTAAAAATCTATAGGATTGCTGTAGAATGAAAGAAAGAAGGTGGAGTCAAGGAGCATCTGGAGGCTTCTGGCTTGAGCAGTTGGGTGGGGGTCAGGAGTCCGTGAATCTAGGGTCTGGGGTCCAAACACACGACAGCTGTGGTGGTTATCAGCATTATAGAAGCTACCCAAAGACATGGAAGGGAGGGGAGGGAGGGGGAGACAGGAGGAATGGCTAAGGCGTAGGAAGGCAAGAACGTGCTGTACCATGGAAGCCATGTGAGAAAGTGTGCAAAAGCCACCGTGCCAGGTGCTGCCAGGAGGTCAGGGAGTAAGAACAAAGGCAGAAAACCCAATTATTGACTGAATTTGTTGATTTGGAAAACCCAGGGAAGCAAGGTGCTATCTGGGAAGGCTGGCTTCTTGAAGAGGTCATCTCCCATTCATTTTGTGGCCACCACACAACATAATCTTAGTGTAGACAATGGTAAATAGCAGTGGTTTACACCTAACAATGGGGGCGGAGGGCCTCAGCTCTGCTGTGGCAAAATGGGCACGTCAGTCTCGACGTACTCTTAAGACCTACATAGAATTTCTGGTGACACTCGCTACCTAACAATGGTTCTCTTCAACTTGTAATACTCCCCCACTTAAGCCTCTTAGAGTAACCCAAATACCCCACTACGGGCACCTCTTTTAAGGCCATGGGTCATCATAAGATGTTGGCTAGTTTCATTTGCCGTACACAGTCTCTTAATCCCTAAATTCCTGTAACTGGATAGTCTCCATTAGTAGCAGACATACACTTGTGGAGACGTTCAGAAGAAAGCAGAACGTACCTGGTTGAAAGATGAAAAGAGAGATGGAGGTCAGAAAAGGATTCACATATTTATCATTCCTGTGTTTCTGATACCTGTTTCAGACAACTGCCTTCTCACCCCTTCAACTGAAGTTGTCAGTGGAATTCTCAGCAGCCATATTGAGGCAGGGATGGTGCAGGGCAGGGCCTCGAGGGCGTTGGTCTCCTGTAGGAGCACAGTGGATTAGATACACGCCACAAGAGACGGGCTCCTCCGTCACGGCAGGTAGCAGCTAGACGGCGAGGTAACCATGGAGAGCAAGTGTGAGCTGAAATGCAGTGACCTCTAAGATAGGACCATTTTGGGGTTCCTGATACTACTGCTGAGATACCAGTGTTTCCTGCTCAGGAAGCAAACAAGAAGAAATACAGTATCTGGTGCTGAATACTCTAGAAGCTTACATGTTGTCCCAGTTACTCGCCTGCACGTTTCAGCGGCATTGCCTGTGTGTATTTTGAATTCACTTCCCTCTGCTTATCCCGCTCGTCAGGCAGTAGAATAATCTAGGCGAACCGGCAGTGAGCGCTCCTGCTGCGGCACATCGTTACGCATAAACGATGTGCATGGCCTTTTTGTTTGATTAATACGGAAGGACGTTAGTGCTGAGCCAGGTTTAGAAAATTGGGGATTAATATCTCTAAATGCTGAGCTGATCCCTTTTTTTTCCCCAGGAAAAACAATGACCTTCGTAGAATCTTTTTCCAACAACATTCTTATCTGCCGTTCATCAGGGTTTATTTAGTATCGCAGAGTAAGCCCACTCTATAAATCAGAACTCTCTCAGATGACGTGACCAGTTTCAACCCAAAATTGAATATCCTGGAAGAAACTCAGAGTTGAAGGACCCTGGGGGCTTAAGCACTAGCACTAAGGACTTGCTTACTGTCAAGATCCTTTTTCTTCCCCTAACCTGACTCTCCTGCTCCCCCCCCCCCGCCTCTGTGTTGGCCTCATTCTGTCCTACTACAGGCTGCCTCTGCACAGGGGAAATGTTGGCCACGGCCAGTTCCAGGCTCGCATTATGCCAGCATCGCAACCTAAAGGAAAGGGAAAACCTTGCCTAATTCAGATATAGGAATCCTCCAGGGAAAGTCCATGATTGGCCCACACTGGGTCACATGCCCTCCGCCCAGGCTACAGAGGGGGGGCCAGAGAATAGGGCCTAGATCACAAGCCCTGAGGTTGGGGAGCAAGGTGCTGGGATGGGCAGCAGCACCCATGGTTGGAGTAGGGGTGCGTCAGTTCTCCAAAGGGAGCAAAGGCAGAGTGCCAGCAGAAGGGAGCAGACCAAAACCCATGTGGAAGACAGTCAATATCAAGATGTTCTTTTCTCTTGAATGATATCTCTAATTATTATCCCAGAGTATTCAGATGAGTCACAAGGAAATGGTGATATTCTTAGAACTACCCTAACAGTCTATAATTTTTCCACCTTCATCAGTATAATTTTTTAATATTTCCTTATGCTGTATATTATAGCATCTGTCAAGACCACAATTATTGTTTTATTTTTTTTAAAGGTTTTATTTATTTGAGAGAGACAGAGAGTGAGCACGAGCCGAGAGGAGCGGGCAGAGGAGGAGGGAGAAGCAGGCTTCCTGCTGAGCAGGGAGCCCGAGGCGGGGCTCCATCCCAGGACCCTGGGATCATGACCTGAGCCGAAGGCAGATGCTTAACAACGGACTAAGCAGCCCAGGCGCCCACACAATTATTGTGTTAAAAGTGCCCTCGGGCGCCTGGCTGACTCAGTCAGTGGAGCGTTCGACTCTTGATCTTGGGGTTGTGAGTGTGAGCCCCTTGTTGGATGTAGAGATTACTCCAACATAAAATCTTTATGAATAGAGAGCTTTCATATACATTATCTCATTTAGTTCTTTTCATCTGAGCCATTTGTTTTTGTAGTATACCCATTTCACAGATGGCCAGAAAGGCTTAAAGCAGCTCTGTGACTCACGCACCACCACAGATACAGTGTCATTGGAGGCTTGGTAAATATAGATCTTCTGGCTCCTTCGCTAGTTCCTCTCGGCATCCGTGCCTGAGATCCCTGTCACCCGCGTTTTCGTTCTGGCTTGGGTGTAGTCGTATTCGTCTGTTTCTCCCAGAACGGAGCCTTGTGCCACAGACTTGTCCCGCAAACCCTCACAAACCTCTAATGCTGTGGATACTGTGAATGTTCGGGAAGTGATGCCGACTGGTAATGAGTCGAGGGCTTAAGACGCTACTGTCAAGTGTAGGTACAGCGGGGAGCCCTTGGCGTTGTGGGGCCAGCGCCAGGGAGAAGGCTGCTTGGTCCCCCGTTGCTGGCTGATGTGTGGGAAGGTGGCCTGGGACCTCTTTCGCAGTCAGGAGCCTGGCCTCTGGGCACCTCTTGGAATGGTCCCACGACTGTGGAGACAGTGTTCTTCTCTCACTTGGGGGGTTGCTCACCTCCTGTGCCCTGCTCTGTCCTCCCTTAGAAGGACCAAAGAAACACTTCAGCGTCCTGAACCCAAAGCCATTCCTAAAGCCAAAGGCACGTACTCCCTCTCAAAGGCCACAGGAGCCCAAGTCCTCTCCCAGCCGCCGGCGTCCCAGCGTCCTGGCCACATTCACCCCGCACACTCAGCAGTTCGATGCCCCCAGTCCTCTTCCTGAAAATAAATCCCACACCCAAGATTATAACACTTATCCCGACGAAAGGGTTTCAAGATGGAAAGAAAAAGCGCCAGGCATTTCTTTACTCTTTTACTCCTCTTGCGGGAGCAACTTCTTAGAACTGCAGAAGAGGTCCTTCCCTTTTCCTTTTTCTGGGGGGTGTGCTCCCCTCTGTCCAGGCTGCTTGCTCCTCGGACGTGATTCCTTACCCTCTTCTGCTTCCCGCTCTTGTCTCCACTGTGCATCCGTACTGTGCGTCCGTGATGCCTTCTGGAAGCCCTCTGAAGAAGCCGGGGGAGCCTGCTTCACGATTCTTTCTCTCAGTTCATGGTCACCTGTTCCAACTGACTCTGAATCCCTCGGGAACGACCTACCACTGCAGAGCCAGACGAGTGCGGTTGCGGATTCAAATCCAGAAAGGGGAGTGTGCGCCTGCGTTCACGCGTGTGCGTGTGCGTGCGTGTGCGGAGCGTCGATCCTGGCTCTACATAGTAAATATGGTATGAAGTGCTCGTCTGTCTCCTCTCTTATGCCACCATAAGATGCCTATTGGAACTGAATCAGAAGTGGCATCAGACAGCACATCTCAACTGTATCTAGTTTCTCCCTGCTGCTGTAACACGTGACCAGACTTCACGGCTTCAACAACAGAAATTTGTTTTCTCACAGTTCTGAAGGCTGGCCGTCCGAAATCAGTATCACTTATTTGATTTGGGCCCCAGATCAAAGAGTCAGCAGGACTCTGCTCCCTCCAGAGGCTGTAGGGATGGGTCTGCGCCGAGCTTCCTCCAGCTTCTAGGGGCTGCTGGTGGCCACAGCACTCCTGTCTCTGCCTGCCTGTCCTGTGGCCTTCTCTTCTGTCTGTGTCCAACCTCCCTCTGCCTCTCTCTTACGGGGACACTCGGGACTGTATTTAGGGCACACCTGGGCCATCCTGGATACCCTCCCCATCTCGAGAGCCTTAGTAATCCCATCTGTAATGTCCTTTTTTACATTGTGAGGTAACATTCACGGGCTCCAGGGATTAGGATATGATCTCTTTTGTGGGGCCATTACTCAGCCTGCCATATCACCCGTCCCCATAATTCCCACACACGTGCCCCCAAGTTCTCCGTAAGCTAAGAGCCAGCTTCTCTCCCTTCCGACTTCCTGAATCTGAGGGGACCAGCTTCTTAGCGCTTTCTCCCTTATCACTCCCTGCACCTGCAGTAGCAGCAGGGCCCTCGGTATCTTGCTTCTCCTGCGGTCAGGCCACCTTCTTCCCCCAAAACACGGGCCAGGTGCAGCAGGAGAGGTACAAGCCTTAAATAGGGGAGATCCCCACTAGGCCAATTTTGTGGCCGGAAGAATCGTGGTGTTTTGCTTTTGCTTCGCCTTGACCAGTGCAGAAAACATCTTGCCTCTGCCTTTCTGCCAATGTTTCTAGACTGTAAAGTCATTAAGGACAGAAAGCAGACCCTCGGCTTATCGGCCCTGGTGCCCGGCCGTGTCCCGGGAGGCTAGACACTCAGCTCCATATGTCTCCTTGCCCACAGTCCCCGGACAGCCGCGCGGCCCCGCCCTTCCGTGGTCGGTCACCACCGGCCAGTCCTCTCGCCAGCACCAGGCTGGGTCCGGCGGCGCCCGGCACAGGGTCAGATGCCGTTGCTGCCACACCGCAGCCCTGTGCCGGGGTGGGGACCTTGTTGCCGTGGCCTTCGTTAGAGCCCAGAGCCGAGTCCTGTGCCACGTACGGAGCTGCGGTTCTCAGAGGCACGTGCTGTCCTGCTCACACCGGGTCTGCTACCTCGGGACGCTGCTCGATGGCGGGGGCTGGGGACAGTCATTGTGGAGAGGCCGGCGGCGCTGCCGGTGTCACGGCCGATAACCGCTGCTCCCGCGTCAGTTCCTATCTGCTTCAAGCAGAAGGCTGGGTGGGGAGAAGGGACTTCCGTGGAGGCCGAGTGTAACTGGAAACTTCCTCTCTACTGTAAGAAGAAGTCTCTTGAAAGGAAATGAAAACCAGTTCCAGAGGGTCCATGGAAGGCTTTTCCTGGTTGGAAACCTATGCTGTCTCCTTGTTGAAAATAAGCGCGCCTGAAAATAGGGGTCAGAACTTACCAGCCCACAAGAAGGAGGCTTCACGCGGGGGGATGGGCAGGTTACAGATGAACGGTCTCTAGGTCTTTTCGGTGATCCAGCCATGATTTTCACTGTGTGTTTAAGTACTGCTCTTAAACACGGACACTGTCTAGGCGTCTCTAGTGGCACATTTTTGTACATATAGGCACAATTGAAGTTCTTATTTCAAACTCAGAATTGACAAAGGAGTTGATTTGAATAGGTACTGTGCACTTACGGAGGTGATTTGAAGAACAAAGAGTTTGATATAGTCTAAAAATACATTGGGGACAAAAAACAAAAAAACAAAAAGGGGGAGGGAGGGAGTTCTTGGTGAGTCTGGAACATTATTCAGCAAATATTTGCCAAGCACCTGCTATATGCCGCGCCGGACACTGGGCTAGGAAGCGGGGATACATCTGTGAACAAGACCTGATCCAGCTCCGGAGTTCGTAGTCTAATGGTGAGACGGGATGAATCAACAGGCAGTTAAAGTCCGAGGTGTTAATAAGTGCATCAAAGAGACAGTTAACCTGGCTTGGAAGATCAGGAAAGGCTCCCCAAGGTGACGCCAATGTTGAGAATCAAATGAGAAATAACACTGGGTCCAGAAGAGGGACCGAGAGCCTTCCAGGCAGGAACAGAATGTGCAAAAGGCCTGAAGGTGAAAGCATCATGGCGGATGGGGATATGGGGTGAGCCAAGAGACTGATGGCTGAATGAGCCAGAGAAAGGCAGGTCAGCATGTGCAGGGAAGAAAAGATGGCGAGGGGGAGTGGGAAGAAGCGTGCAGTCAGTCCTGTCCAGCTTTCTCCCAGCCGAGTGACCTAGCCTCTGGGACATGGCAACGGTTGTCACTGAAGGGAGGCTCTTATCGGGCCAGTAAGCTGCCTCATCCTTTCTGCTTTCTTCCTGACACTCCAGGAGACCGAAGGTCCTCACTCAAACTGCAAAACAGGGGGTCGGGCCTTCAGGAAGCTGTCAGGACCAGAGCCCACCGTGCTGTCTCCTGTCCCAGACCCGATTGTTCTGGGGTTGAGAAGTTTGGGTGCTGAGCGTGGAAATAAACTTTCCTATCTAGCGGGGTTTTGGATCAATCCGCAACCCAGAGCAGGTTATCAGATGCGCAGCTCTGATGTCACACCTTATAACCCAGGGGGAAAAGTTCCTTAGATCACCACCACCCCCAAAAAAAAAAACACGAGAAATTTTAGAAATCACCTGACAAGAAATGTCAAGTAATACTGACTGAAAATCAGACCACAGCAGCTGCTTTCCACAGCTGCTTCCCATGTGGGTCCGTGTCTGAACAGAAGAGATGAGTCTAAAAATAACCAGGAATGTAAAAGCCTTCAGGAGCCGAGTCTCTGAATGAGCTAGCTTCAGAAATGAGGAGGGGGGCGGTGGCTGTCTTTGGGCCAGTGGGTCAAAGGTGCATCCCCCAAGGGGCTGGAGACGTAACCCCGGCTCCCCGCTCATACTGACCCATCAAACCTCATGGTACCCATTTTACAGATGGAGGAAAAAACACGTTGGCCTCTGAACTCTCTCGGACTAAGAATTCCTAACCTCAGCTATCATCCATGCCAAGGTGACTTCCTAAGGAAAACAAAGGCAATGAAGTACAGAAATCAGTAACGTTTTGTCTCCATCATCTATCTGAGCCCGTCCGCGTGGAGGGAGTTTTGTGACACTCTCCTAGGAAGCAGCCTTTTTTTTAGCTGTGAAACCGAGACTGGGACTTTCTCCGCCAGTAGAAGAAAAAGTTGACGTCAGAAGGAAGCATGCTCCACCAAGACAAAAGCAAAAGGATGTGTTTTGTTTTGCTTTTAGTTGTGGGAAATTTTAAAAGATATACCCATTTAGGCCCCCTCCCCCCAAAAATAGATCTGCTTTCCCATGCACAGAAAAGCACCAGCAGTTGTGGTTTTTTTACTGCATTTTTCTAGTAAGAAAACAGTTTTATCCCTGGTTGTCGTAGCTCTGTAGTAATCATAATAATAGTACCAGCAAACGCTGGCTAAGCACTGAGGCGGGAGGCGCTGTGCTGAGAAAGCGCTTTGCCATGGGCTCATGACTCTGTGATCTTCACAAAATCGGGATGCGGGTGAACTGCTGTTATCCCCACTTCCCACTGAGGAAGCGGGTGTTTGCAGAGGTGCAGAAAGTTGCCCAGGGCACACCACCTGTCCGTGGGGAGGGCAGGGTTTGCCCCCACCAGCCGCGTCCGCACGGGCACCCTGGATGCTAAGCTGCCCCAGGTCTAGTGTTTGTCACGGGGGCCACACGGACTGATTTTTCTTTAGAGTCTTCTCAGTTTCCTGTGGCGAGTTTTTCAGTCTGATTTGCATTTCACCCTTCCCGTTATTGTTGATCTTCGGTGCTGCCTTCTCCTCTGTAACCTGGATGAATGGGCACTGAATCGGAGACCAGAAGCCTGGGGGGGGGGGGAGTTTCAGTTCCCCCACCAACCACCCCCGCCCCGTGATCTTGCCCCATTCGCAGCCTCTTCGCGCCGGTTCTTTATCTATAAAATGAAGTTGCAGGAGTGTAACAGGGATCCTCCCCTGTACTAAGTAGCCTCCTTCCTCTTTCCTCTCTCCCCTCCCGACCTTCCAGCTCTCCTTCCTTCTCTTCCTGGCCCCTGGCAGCCGCTTGGGCCCACCTTCTTATATGTGCTGGGCGGCCAGGGGAAGTGGTGTGAGGGTGGGCTGTTGTCCAGGAGGCTTAGGGGACCCCGACAGAGTGAGGAGGACAAGCAGGGTGATGTTGTTTGGTGGGACACACAGGTGGAGCTGCCCCCCCCCAACATTGTAATGCTTTAACTCATCTTAACATCAAAAACTTTCGGGGTGCCTGGGTGGCTCAGTCAGTTAAGTGTCTGCCTTCGGCTCAGGTCATGATCCTGGGGCCTGGGATGGAGCCCGGCAGCCCCACATCAGGCTCCCTGCTCAGCAGAGAGTCTGCTTCTCCCTCTGCCCCTTTCCCCCCTTGTGCTCGCTCACTCTCTCTCTCTCTGATTGACAAATAAATGAATAAAATCTTTAAAAAAAAAAACTTTATAGGCCTTCAGGAAACCAGGGTAGTTTGGGACAGAATTCTTTCATTCTGAACACCAGTGGGAAACCTATTTTTGGTCCAAAGACTTTCTAATCCTGAGTTTGGTGGTTTCTGTTCACCATTAGGAGACAGCATCAGGCCTTCGGTGGTGGGATAGGAGTCGAGACAGGAAGTGGATGATACCCCAGAGGAGAATTTTTTTCGATACCATTTTTAGTTGACTTTTCCTTGAACCACAGAACATAAAATTATTTGTTCTCAGAGGATGTGTATATTGTATTAGACATGAGCATTTGGAATATTTCCAGGAAACAGGTTTAGTTAATCCAGGTCGGCTGGCCAGGGTTCCGTGGACAAAGAAGTAATCACCGCCCATATTTCAGCAAATTAAAGTCTTCCCAAATCATTTTAAATTGGGGGTCATTCATTTCACTAGTGTGTGTATTTAGCGCGCTGGCTCTCAAACAAACACAGAAGCAACTTCTATGAGACATTGAGATTTCCTCTTTAACTTCCTCAGACTTCTTTTCAGTTTGTTCTTGATTGTGTGGGAATTTGTGGGCCTTGATCACAGAAAGTCAGCCTCTAAAAGAGGAAGAGCGCTTTCATGTCACTATCATAACACTCATTTTAGACTCCAGAAATGAGGCGCTTCACTGGGGCCTTCTCAGCCCTATTTTAGGTGTGTTTCCAAGGAGTAGGTTGGTTGTCATGGTTTAGAAGAACTTCACTGTCAGGATGCAGTCATACGAGAGGGAGGCACAGGCCATCTGTCCCTCCGGGAGAGGTCTTGAGGAAATAAATAGCCTCCTGGCCAGAATGTTTCAGACATTTCTCTGCTTAAAGCAGAACTCAAGGTCAGAGCATTTCTCAAGGCCCCGTTCTAGAAGTCTAAGCTTCCAGAACTGAGGTTTGGTCCTTTAGGTAGATGTATGGACAGGTAGCGTGTCGTCTCTAGGCCTTCCCCACTTGTACTGGTCAGGAAGTGGCTGGACAAAGGGGCTAACTCCCTGCCCCCATCTTCTCAGCATCTCCGTCCTTCTCCCTGTTCGTTGTCCACCCCCACCATTCCACCTGCAAGGAAGATGAACTGCCAGTCATCTTTGAACGTGGTAAGGTTAGAGTTCTGGAATGCAGGCATAAGAGCAGTTCGTATTTATTATCTTTGTCCAGAGTTTTTCTGTCAGTGGCTGTGGCAAGGCCTGGTTGAGAATTCTTCCCTACCCTGGGGTCCCAGGGTGGCTTCCAAGATTAGCACAGAGCACAGAGGACTCTTGGAATGGACACAGCCCCTGTCTAGCGAGGCAGACCCAGTTCTGTTGGTCAGGAAATGGCACTCCAGTCAGATTCAGTGTCCTCCTATTCCTGGGAATGCCACAGCTCTCACCGCGGCTGCTGAGAGCAGAGCCCTTGGGAGCCAGCGCCTGCCAACCCACACCTCCCTGTCACACGCCTCTTACGCATCAGCTTGCCTCCTTAGTATCTTACAAGTGTGATGCTCCGGACCCAGGCGAGATGTGTCATAAAGGGGAGACTGCGCCTGGTGGATAAAAAGGCATGTGTTCCTGCCCACGTTTTGCTATTTGCTGAGTTTTCAAAAACTTCCCAACCACACCCCTCGGTCTTTGTTTGAGTTGAAAGGGAGGCATCTGTGCTAACAGGATGTTTCTGGGCTCAGTCCCTATTGCATTCGGGAGTCTGACTTTGGGAGGTCCACTCTAGAGACTTCATCTGAGCCCAGTGCCCTGGCCACCCTCCTCGGCTAGTGTCCCATCACGGGCTCAGCGGTTACAGAGACCGTAAAGACCAGTTTCTGTCCTCAAAGAGTCGTTTTAGGAGTCTTTCCCTGTTCATGAGGAAATACAGTTTGAGAGATGACGTTGGGCTTCAAGTACCAAAAAAACAAAAAACAACAAAAAAAAAAACCCCGCACAGATTGACTTTCTTTTTCTGGAGCAGGACCTGAGCAGGAACCCTGACAGGTGCCGCGAACTGTGGCAGGATAGTTCTTGTGGGCCTCTCGGTCTTCAGGGGTCCCACTAATCCTATTTCACATGCCCGCAGGGGTAGCCCTTTCTCCTCCCTCCACTTTTAAGCACTTCTGGCCAATATAGATCCCTGGTATAAAGGAGAAAAACGAAAGAAAGCCTGCTATCCGCCCAAATACCCCATTTCTTAATGTTTTTGTCTTAACCGATCGTATCCCCTTAGCTGACCCAAATCCGTATCCCCATTCCCTTGCAGCCACCCAGTGAGCTCAGTATGCCAGCAGATGAGCTAAGCCCCAAATCATCACCTTCTCCAGAAAGACAAACAAAAACAGCCGGAAGGAGGGAGGGCGGACTGCGGAGGGGGGCGCTCTAAACGATGCATCCAACTACAGTCTGGAAGGAGGCCTGCGCTGCCGGCCTCCTCGGTGGGCGCGCGCGCGTGCGTGCGTGTGTGTGTGTGTGTGTGTGTGTGTGCAGCACCCCCGCCCCGGGCCCGAGGCCTGTCAGTGTCAGAGGGAATCGCTAATGCGCGCGTCGCCATGGCGACCAGGGGAGCGGCGGAGCTAAAAGCGGCAGCCTCTGCAGGGCCCGCCTCCCCCGCCGCAGCCCACCCTGTGCGGCGCGGATTCTCTTTGTCTCGCTCGCGAGCTCGCTCGCCGCCTGCCACCCCCCCCCGTCCCTCCCCCACCGCGCTCGTCCCTCCCTCCGCCTCCTCCTCCTTCCCCCTCCTCCTGGCCTTTGTCGCCGCGCCCCCCACCCTCCCGCCGCAGGTGCGGGGAACCGGGGCGGGGCCCGCTGCTCCCATGTGTTTATTCTTGGGGACCTTAATGCCTCACTTGGAACCAGTCTTTTAAAGAGAGGATTAGAACAGGAGTCACTCTCCCTCACCTGGACGCCCGGCCCTTGGCTCCTTGCCCCTCTGGCTGCGGCCCCTGGTGGCCGCGCTCTCGCAGGACCGGCAAGGTCCGGTGCTGCCCACCCGGCCCTCCACCCCCGCCCCCGCCCCCGTGATGCGGCGCTGGAAGTCCTGCAGAGTCACCGCGTCCGGGCCTCAGAGGACTCGTCAACTACGGGAGTTCCTCATCTAGTTGGGGTTGCTGGCCCCGGATCAGGATGTCCAGGGCTTGAGCTCTTTAGATCAGGGGCCGTGGAACTGCTGTGTAAGCAAAATGCGCTGAGCTGCTGTTAGCATTCGGGGTAACCTAGTAATGAAGGATGCTGGGGCTACCGTAGTGACCCCCAACCCATAAACCCTTCTATTATCCATCTTTGTTCTGGGGCAACACAGCAGCTCTAATGGGGTGGCGCAGCTTAAAATGTCAGATTGCCTTAGATTCTAGCTGATGCCCCCTTCTTTATAACAACAACAAAAAAAAAAAAAAAGAAAAGAAAACATTTGTGACACACCATGTTCTAATTCGATTTTTTAAAGCATATTCTAAATACTAGCTGTATCTGTCCAGCACATAGTTAGGCATCTGGCTTACCCGTAGGTTTTGGAATGATCTCTTCCATGTTCTGAAGTTCACACTCAGTACTGAAATGAAGAAACACTGATTAATAGGAACCTCAAACCACTCTTGTCATGGTCAAGAGTCCGTGCGTCTCTGGTGGCCTCTTGTTTCCATTGCTATCGTTCGTACCTCGGAAATGAAAGGTATGCCTTTGGAGGGGTACAGCTGAGGTTTCAGCTTTAAAGTCACCCCCTGATAAATAAGTTTATCATAGATAGTCACACAGAACAATGTCTGGACTGCCACACGGTAGTGGGAGGGTGGGTGCTTGTAGGGTGGGGAGCCGAGAGGCTAGAGGACAGGGTGGAGGGAAGTGTGCTTTCCCTGTATTTACCCTAGGACCTGTGCGTGTTAGGCCATGTGCATTTACTATTTTTTTAAAAATAAAATGTGATATTAAAATTTAACATCACTTTCTCAAGAACGCATTCCCTAATTCCCCCCAAAGTAGATGCATGTGATTCGTAGCAGTCTGTACTTCTTATATTCAGAGCTCTTCCCAGAATTCTGGCTGAACGGCAGTGAGTGTGTAAGTGGTGTTTATGGAAGTCTCCACGCCAGACTCTGAGCTCCAAGAGGGCAGGAGCAAGACTCGTCTGCTACGCCGCCGAATCTTCAAGGGCCGCTTGCACTCAGCGCTTAGGGTGTATCTGCTGATTACAGAGATGAGGAGAAGTGGACGGGAGGGTACTGACCGAGTGATGGTGCCAGGAGTCAGGAGGGGGCCCATCTCTATGGCCCTCCTCCAGGCTTAGTGGCTCTCCAGAGGCTCAGCCCCTCCTGCACCGAGGACCTCTGTGACATTGCTCCAAACAATTCTTGTGTCATTATTCTGTGTTTGAAATGCATCACAATAAGCAGCTTGATTCATCAGTTAACTCCTGTACAAGGGGATGCTGTCACTTGCCAGAGCAGTTCCCAAGCAGCCGATTGGAGCAGTCGTCTGAGGCAAGACAGGGCCAGCTCTTCTTCGGTCGTTCCCAGGGAGGGTGACGCTGTGGGGCTCTGCAGTCCCCCGGCGCACAGGAAATCACCTGAGGCTTTAAAGCACCAACGTCCAGGGGCACACACAGACCAAGTGAGTCAGGCTCTAGGAGGGGAGCCTGACCTGTGTGAGGGCCCCCGTTTTGCAGATGCTTCTCTAATAATCCTGGTGTACAGTCAAGGTTAAGAATCGTCGCTCTATGGGCTTCCCAGTGCAAGTGGGGACACTCATGCTCACCACACCCGGAGATTTTATTTCCGTCATAAAGCTGATGCTAACGCACTTTAGCCTGGACAAAGATGATTTGCGTTAGCCCACTTCAGCCTGGCTCCGCGCTGCTCAGAGAACCTCTCCCTCACTTCGCCTTAAAAAGCCTGTGGGTCCCCTTCGGTGCCAGTTGTTAAAAACAAATATGTAACTATCTAATCAGGGCACGAACCATTTTTCAGACTTGCCCGGGCAGCAGTGACCTAAATATTACTCAGGGTGTCTGACTTCCAGCCCCAGAGGAAGAGTGTATTTGGTTTGATTGTTTTCATGCTAATGAAGTTGAGCCAGTAATTCAAGGTCCCCATCGGGATGGCTGAATCATTTGATGCTATGAAATAGTTCTTTAGACAGAAAGCAGTGGTACAGAGTTATTATGGAATTATTCATTTTTCTTTTTCTTTCTTTTTTTTTTTTTTTTAAAGATTTAGAGACAGCCAGCGAGAGAGGGAACACAGCAGGGGGAGTGGGAGAGGAAGAAGCAGGCTCCCAGCGGAGGAGCCCAATGCGGGGCCCGATCCCAGAACGCCGGGATCACGCCCTGAGCCAAAGGCAGACGCTTAACGACTAAGCCACCTAGGTGCCCCGGAATGATTCATTTTTCAGCAGAATCAGTTATGCACTCAATCTAATTTGTCGTGCCATCTTTTTAATTGTTAGGAGATAAAAACTGAAGGGGTTGGTGGAAATGCCCCAGCCCTTTATACCAGCCGCAGTAAATCTTTGGAAAGTGTGACTAACCCATTTACGAGCCAACAGGTGTAGTGGCGGACTGTTCTGTCCTCTCTCCCAGGTAACCCTGTGGGCAGTAAATAAGGCCTGCGTTAGAAGCCACTAAAGCTATACACACACAGCAGGGAAATCGGCCTAGACTGCCCACCAAGACACTAGCCGCAGTCGACTTTCTCCTAGAGGCATGCCTACACTCAGGGTCAAGGCACATTTGGCTAGCAGCCACCTGGGGACACTTCCCATTGAACTCTCTTAGGAGACTGGGGGCAGGGAAATACAGGTTGCTCTGGGGCTCTTAAGTTAGTGGTCATGGAGAGAATTGGAACTCTTCGTGGCAGGCAGGAAAAGCGTAGATGTGGTCTCGTTTCCGGCCGGCGTGCTCCAGCCGAGATCCAAACAACCCATTTCTGGGAACTTAAAATAAAAAGTAAGAGAGCAGATAGACCGAAGACCCCAGGGGCCTTTGATGGGTCTACCAGCAGCGCGTGGTGAGTGCTTTCTGTGATGTGGGATTCCTGCGCAAGAAGGACTGGACTGCCGCCACTGGTTGCTCTCTCATTACAGGGCCAGAAATAGATGCCCCATCCCGGGAAAAGGGAAATAAGGCTGCATGGAATGTTTCATCTGTTGGAATATTGTTCTCTGCTGCCTGACAAGATTACTGAGTTCTCAGTTCTATGGCAGTGGCATTGAGTAAGAGTCTGAAAATTGATGCACTATGTACTCGCTTAAAATAGCAAATGCAGAATAGAAAAACCAGAGCTACTAAGAAGTGTGCAACATATGGGTAGAAAGGCCTGCTTCGCCTCCGTTATTAGCAGCATGAAAGGGCGTATCGGAGCAGGGGGCAGATTTTCCATCAAAGGCATTCGTGTGGTAAAGGCTTCTGTACCGCAGTGAGACGGGGTGGGGGGGGGGCACTTTTTAGCTAACATAACCGCGTGCAAATCCTTCTGTTCTCAAACAGGTGGTAGAAAGTGGGCAGTTTGTTTCTTTTCATGTCAGTGTTCTGGAGTTGGTTTATGAGATGGTTGCTTCTGTTTTAAACTCTTTGAATTCCCCTCAGAACAAAAATCCCCAGTTACTTGCTACCTAATCAAATATTCTCTGCCGTGGGTTACAGTTGCCTGGATGGGCAGCAAAATTTAGTAAGAGGTGGAAAATGTATAAAAAGAACTGTGTCATCATCCTTTGTCAGCTTAAATGGGATTTTTTAAATACCCAAGAACAGGTTGACGGGGCCTTCTGGAATGCACACGCCTCTCGCCAGCGTGCCGCTGGAAGGTGGCAGAGTTGTTCCCCAAGGGGCTGGCCGTGGTCAGGCGAAGCGGCCTCCAGCGCAGGGGCACTTTCGGCCTTGTCTCAGTTGTCTGACCAACATTCTAAGCGTAAGACCCTCGTTCACTGAAGCGCTTCCCCCCGTTAACAAACGTTCACAGAGCACCCGGCAGCACTGTAGCTGCTTCGCCTATATTTTCTCCAGCTCACCCCGGAGCCCTTTGGAGGAGAGGGCATTACCCCCCTGTTAATTATCCCTGTTTAGGAAACTGAGCTTCAAAGGATCGAGTCATCGGCCAGAGCCAGACAGCTGGGTTCGAACCTGAGACCAGCTGATTCCAAACTGTACGTTCCCTCCACGGGGCCCCATCGTCTCCTCTCTTGATTAAGCAACACTCCCAGAAATACAAAGAAACCTGCAAGTCCCCAGGCCCCGTCTCTTCCCAGCTGCTGCTGCCAGCTGGAACGTCCGGCTCCCGGGTGTGGAATAGTTGGTCGATGTCCGAGAGAAATCACTTTTTCCAGGCTTGACAAGCACTGTGATGTGCTAACAGCACCTCCACGGGAACTTGAGCTAACTGCTCAGTAAAACATAATTTGCTGATTGTCGTGGGACACTGACCAGTTTCCAAATTCATATAGGTCCCCACAGTTTGAGAGAAAGTGGCCTTCTATTTGCAGAGCCAAGATTTCTTTTCATTTGTCTTTTGGTCTTTCCTTTGTAATTTGTACTAGCGTTCCTAGGAATACTGTTTTAAAAGTTTGGACATTTTCAGATAAAGATTGCTGGAAAGAATGTTAGAGAAAGTGTTTTAAAAAAAATTACATGTAATAAAGGGTTTGAAATGCTAAGGGACGCCGAATGGGGGAGAGTGGCGGCCAGGCTGGGACAGGCACGGTATTTGCCATGGTAATGCTGCATTCTCAAATTCTAGGCTTATTTGCCTAAGAGAGCACAGCACCACAATCATATCGTAAATAATGATTTTATAACAGAATACACGAACAGTAGGTTTTGTGAAACAACTGTGATATACGGCCTTACTGAATGTGTTTCCCTTAAGAAAAGGAGAGCAATGAGGTGCGTACCCTCTGAGTCTACATCACGCGTAGTGAAACCCTTTGGATAATTTTCCAGAGGAAGTCAAGCTCAGCAGTGTCCACAACCAAACTCATTGTCTCGGCCTCTTCCATCAACCAAGGTGAAGAGCTGGGAACATGGTAGACTCCCTTTCACCATCTCCATTAGTCAGTCACCAGATTCTTAGTCTGCTGCATCTCTCGGACTTGACCTGTCTTGGCCCTCTTACCAACCACAGTCTTCACTCCCACGATTGGCAGTTTCCTAACTGGTCTTCCACTCTGAAAATGCCCACGTCAGTCCCTCTTGCCATCACCTGCTTCCTCTCTGTCAGTTTCACATATTCACACTTGATGAAGCACCTACTGTGTCTCAGACACCCTTTGAGGCACAGGGGATATAGAAAGATCCATTTCCCATGGATCTTACCTTTGGGAATGGGGTGGGAGCCCTAGGAAGACAGACAATAAGCAAGCCAAGAATCGGACAAGTCAGTTTCAAATAGTGGTACCAGCACTGAAGAAAACAAAGAAAACAAAGTATTATCGATTTTCCCTACTTATTAAAGGGGCGACTGGGTGGCTCAGTTGGTTAAGTGTCCGACTCTTGATTTCGACTCAGGTCATGATCTCAGGGTCATGAGATCGAGCCCCACATTGCACTCTGCTTCTCTCTCTCCCTCTGCCCCCCACCCCCAGCTTGCATGGTCTTTCAAAAAAAAAAAAGGAAGAAAGAATCCTTAAGGGTGTCCCCATTGCCTACCAATTTAAACCTAAACTCCTTGCCTGTCATCTACCCAGCCTATCTGGTAGGCCTCAGCTCCCACCACCCTCTCCCAAACACACTTCAATCCTGGACTCTGGGCCCATGCTTACCATTCTCTCTACATTCTCTAAATTTCACTTTTAGGTCAAGCTTCAAAGTGATCTCTCTCTGGCCAAGTCCTCCTCACCCTCTGAGGGGCAGTTCATTGCCTCCTGTCTGTAGGGGTCTGGAGATCTCTGTGTACTGAGGAAGCCCAGGTGGGCTTCAAGGAGGAAGCACAATTAGAGCTTGGGGGATGTTGTCAAAGGAAGGAGACACAGTGGCTATGCCGGGTGAGCCCACTGGGCTCACTGTGAGTCTGTTGTCACAGGGACTTGGCACCGTGTCCCAGAGCTACCTTCGTCCACGTCTGTGGGGAGTCGTGTGAGGAAGAGAAACCAGTTCTAGATCAGGGCGCAGAGAGCCTGGTTCGTTCAGGTAGTGTGTCTGCCTGGCAGAGCAACGGGCCGCACAGCCCAAGAGGTTGCACCCTCTCAACAGAGCCCTCCACGTCTGCTTGGACTGGGCATTTCCCTCCACGCTGTGCTTCCTGCACGCACCCTCCAGCCCTCTAATGGTGCCGACTCCAGTGCCTTAGATAGTAACCATTTGTTCAGTCTGCCTCCCTCCCCAGGCTGTGAGCTCCTTGAGGACGGAGCTGTTTTATTATTTATCTTGCAGCCCAGAGCCTTAGACACAGATGTTTGATGTAGAACGTATTTCAAGACAGTGCCGAGGAATTCCTGAGCTTGTGAGTAGAGTTCTTTTTCTTGGTTCCCAACACTATTCAAAAATACCATCCTTGGGGCGCCTGGGTGGCTCAGTCAGTTAAGCGTCTGCCTTCAGCTCGGGTCATGATCTCAGGGTCCTGGGATCGAGCCCCGCGTCGGGCTCCCTGCTCAGTGGAGAGTCTGCTTGTCCTTCTCCCCCTGCCCTTCCCCCCTGCTCATGCTCTCAATCTCTCTCTCTCTTTCTCTATCTCTTTCTTTCTGAAGTAAATAAGAACCTTTTTTAAAAATGCCATCCTTAAAAAGAATGCCGTCTTCCAAGCCCGAGCCCTGTGAAACTGATTAACCTTGTATATACATTCTTTTCATGAGTCTCTTTTTGGTACATGCATCCGCGATGTGTTTGTGGAGTAGCTGTGAACCCCCTTCAGTGCTCCGTTCACAGATGGGGGACTGCCATCCTGTTGGCTCCTCTGTTGAGGGACCCGCGGCCACCGCAGGCAGAAGCTCCGGTGCTTCTTGACCTTGGGGGGTTGAATCGGCAGACACACAGTGGTGTCCCTGACAAACCACTAGAACCCATCTGTTCAGAAGAAGATGTGGGTCCTGGGCCATGTTCAGTCCGGTCTAACTTAGCACCTTCATTAAAGATGTGGGTAGAAAATAAACACCAGCATTCACAGATGGTGCTAACTTTGGAGGTGCTGTTAACAGAAGCGTCAAGATAGGAGAAGTAGAAATGTAAGCAGGAAACAGCAAGGATGTTAAAAAAAAGAAAGAAAAACTCTCCAACAGATACTTTTTTGGTAAAATAAAGCCCCTTCAAGCATAAGCAGGGGGATGAGAAGCTGAAGGGGAAGTGGGAAGGAGGAAGGGAGTGATCGAAGAGAAAGGGAAGCGGGGCTTGCACACAGATGTCTCCCAAAGGCCCTGGCCTCTGCCTAGAGACGATGTGACATGGCCCAGGGGTCCCCCGGACCCGGCCTGTGAGGCAGCTCCGTTCCCAGCCGCTGTCCCATTTGTTGTGTGGTAGGCTTTTTGTTTGATTTGGTGGTGGTTTGTCTTGTTGCTTCTGTTTTTGGTTCTTTCTTCATAGTTGAGGGAGCTGCGGGTATGGTTTTGTTCTTATCGTTTGGTTTTGAAATGTTTCATTATCCCTCGCATAAAGCATTAATTTGGGCATTTTGGGAGGGACAGAGGAATGCAACCTTTAAATAAAGAGTCCAGATTCCAAATATATAAAGCAAAATGAAGCCTTCTCACCACCTCAGTCTCCGATGGTGGGAGGGGGAGACAAATCAGCGAAGCCAGCAGCAACCCCCGGCCTCTCAGGGGTGAGTGCCACCAAGCTGCCTCCAGCATGCGGAGGCCATGGGAGGCCGTGCCCTGCTCCACCTTGCCAGGGGACGGCTGCCAATGCACAGAGAATAGGAACCTTCTGGTTGACAGAAACCGAAGCCAGGAGTGTCCAGGGAGCAGCAGTCCTCCTCAGGGACTCCAAATGGAAAGTCAAGACACCGGTACGCACCGGGGAGTCAAAACAGTGCACAGACTCTCCAAGTCCCAGGACAGCGCCCCATTCTTTGACTGCCTGGAACCAACCGTGGCTGGCAACATCAACCATCTTCTGGCCCAGGAGTGAAAGACATAAATGCCTGGAAAGGGAAATAGACAAGCAGTGAAGGTGAGTGCACAGAGGGGGGCATGGTCTCAGGCAAGACAACCCCAACCGTAGCCTCATCGCAGCACGTTCCAAATGCTTTTGTGTCGGGCTCGTGAGCGCCAGGGGTTGAAGAATCCCATCCCTGCTGCAGGAGCACTAGAAGAGCGTCTCAGTGTGGGGACCGGACAGACACCCCGGGCCTGGGTCTAGCCTCACCGCTTCGCGGCGTCCGAGCTTCTCTGTCCTCCTCCACAGCCCGGGCATCATCAGTGCCTCCCAAGGCTTGGGTAAGGATTAAAGGAGGTGACGCGAGGAGTGAAATGCTTCATCCAGTGCCTCGTACATGGCAAGTTCTTGACAAATGCGTGCTGACGGTCAGCCTCCCCCGCCCCAGTCCCAGACGCACTTACACCTACACAAGGCTCGCTCCTCAGCAGTACCAGCCTTAGCCGGCGCGCGTCTGTTTACACGTGTGAATGTTTCCAGACGCCATCGGTCCAAGTGTTTTCCTTTCCCCGAGAACTTCGTTAGCAGTGGGGCAGGAGCACCTCATACGGGAAAGCTTGGTTTACCAAGCAAGATAGTGAGTCGCTGTGCAAAGGGATTCCTCCGTTCTGAAGCGTGAGCATGCCTCGTGCCCGTTTACACGTCTCTGCACGTAAACACCGTCGCTCAGAACGAGGCGCAGGGCCCCCTTCTCGGCAGCCCTGCTTTGAAGACGCTCCAGGCTGCCCCGGTCTCCCGGTTGGTGCCTTATGTCACAGGGAGTCCCAGCCACTTTCTTAGTCATGTCTTTTTAAGACACATTATTCTTTCTCTGGACATTTAGGCCACTCCTACTTCGTATGAGACTCTGCACTAGGAGCTCTCTGTCGGGGGATGAAAAGCACTCAGCACCGCGGTGCTCAGAAGCACATAGTAAATAGGGAGATCAGCTCACAAGTATATTCTAGTGACTGTTCTAGTGGCAGGATGCAGGGGCGAAGGCTCGGACTCCAGCCTGGTTGCCTGGGTTCAGATTCCGGCGGTGCTGTGAGACTTTGGGGGCACTTAGCCTCTTTGGGCCTTATTTCCTCTTCTGACACGCAACTCCCCCCCCCCCCCCGCCGTCGTGAGGATCAAGCACCAAGTAGGTGCTCTGTGCTCTCTTGCTCTCGTTAGGCTATTCTACACGCGTACCTTGTTTCATCGCACTTCACGGTCAGAGATGGAGAAGCATAATCCGAATTCCTGGAAGCACCGACGCGGGCATACCTCCTCTTACTGGGCTTCACTTTCCCACACTTCACGGAAAGTGCAGTTTTTACAGATCGAAGGTTTGCGGCAACGTGGCATCAAGCAAGTCTCTTGGTGCCAGTTTTCCTACAGCACTTGCTCACTTCGTGTCTCTCACATTTTGGTAATTCTCCCAATATTTCAAACTGTCTCTTTGTTACGGTATTTGTTGCGGTGATCTGTGACCAGAGCTCTTCGATGTTACTATTGTAAAGGCTTTAGGGGCTCTGGGGACTGCACCATGTAAGACAACACACTTAACTGATAACGTTACGTGTGTTCTGACTGCTCCACTGACCAGCCGGCCCCCCCAAGCCCCACTTCACATCTCTCTTCCTCCCCTCCAGCCTCCCTTAGTCCCTGAGAAACAATAATATTGAAATTAGGGCAGTGAATGACCCCACAATGGCTTCTAAGTGCTCAAGTGAAAGGAAGAGTCACATGTCTCGCGGTGCATCAAAAGCTAGCAAGGATGAAGCTTAGTGGGGAAGGCGTGTCGAAAGCCGAGACAGACCAGAAGCTAGGCTCTTGCACCAAACAGCCCGGCTGCGAACGCAAAGGGAAAGTGCTTGAAGGAAATTAGAAGAGCTACTGCGGTGAGCACACGGGTGGTGAGAGAGCGGGACAGCCTTGTGGCGACACGGAGAAAGTTTTCGGGGTCTGACCAGCCACGACATTCCCTTAAGTCAAAGCCTCATCTACAGCAAGGCCCGAACTCTCTTCAGTTCTATGAAGGTTGAGAGGCGAGGAAGCGGCAGAGCAAAAGTCTGAAGCTGGCAGAGGTTAGTTCATGAGGTTTAAGAAGAGAAGCATTTTCCATAAGAGAAAAGTACAAGGTGAAGCAGCAAGTGCTGAGGCAGGAGCTGCGGCAAGTTCTCCAGGAGATCCAGCTCAGATCATTCGTGAAGGTGGCCACACCAAGCAGCAGATGCTCTGTGTAGACGAAACGGCCGTCTGTCGGAAGAAGATGCCACATAGGACTTTCATAGGTAGAGAGAAATCGATGCACAGCTTCAAAGCTTCAAAGGACAGGCTGACCCTCCTGTTAGGGGCTAATGCAGCTGGTAACTTTAAATTGAAGCCAATGCTCACTTATAAATCCGAAAATCCTAGAGCACTTACGAATTATGCTGAATCTCCTCTGCCTGTGCTCTACGAATGGAACCACACAGCCCCCGTGACAGTATCTGTCTACCACATCGTTGACTGAATAGTTCCAGCCCACTGCTGAGACCTGCTACTCAGAAAAAGATTCCTTTCAAAATACGACTGCTCGCTCACAACGCACCCGGCCACCCAAGAGCTGCGATGGAGATGGACCAAGGAGTCATACCCGCTTTCAGGTCTTCCTGCAGAAATACATCCCGTAAGGCTGTAGCTGCCACAGATGGTGACTCCTCTGATGGACCTGGGCAAAGGAAAAAATCAAAAACCTTCTAGAAAGGATTCACCATTCTTGATGGCATTAAGAACATTTGTGATTAGGGCCCCTGGGTGGCTCAGTCGGTTAAATATCTGCCTTTGGCTCAGGTCATGATCCTGGGGTCCTGGGCTCGAGCCCCGCCTCAGGCTCCCTGCTCAGCGGGGAGCCCGCTTCTCCCTCTCCCTCTGCCTGCTGCTCCCCCCGCTTGGGCGTGCTCTCTCTGTCAAATAAATAAAATATTTAAATAAATAAATAAAATCTTTTTTAAAAAAGAACATTTGTGATTCATGAGAGGAGGTCAAAATACCAGCGTTAACAGGAATTTGGGACAAGTTGATTCCCACCCTCACAGAGGACTTTGAGGGGCTCAAGACTTCCGTGGAGATGTGGTAGAAACAAGAAAAGTAGAATTAGAAGTGGAGCCTGGGGATGGGACTGCGTCGCTGCAATCTCGTGATGAACCCCGAGCAGATGAGCAAAGTGGTTTCTTGAGATGGAAACCGCTTCTGGTAAAGAGGCCATGAAGACCGTCAGAGTGACCACACAGGCTTTAGAACACGCATACGCCCGGCTGAGAAAGCAGCAGCAGGGCTCCACAGACTGACTCCCCGTCTAGAGGGAAGTTCTGCTGTGAGTAAAGCGCTATCGAACAGCATCACCTGCTACAGAGAAATCACTCCTGAACAGAAGAGCCAAACTTCACTGCTGTCTTATTTTAAGAAACTGCCCCAGCCACCCCAGCCTTCGGCAACCAGCACCCTGGTCAGCCCGCAGCCACCAACAGCGAGGCAAGACCCCTCCACCAGCAAAAAGATTACGACTCACTGAAAGCTTGGGTGATGGTTAGCGTTTGTTAGCAATAAAGCGTTCTTTAATTAAGGTATGTACGTGGTTTTTTAGGCATAGTGCTATTTATTACACACTTTAACAGACTACAGTATAACGTCAACCTAACTGTTACATGCACTGAGAAACAAAATAAGTCATTTGAGTCACTTCATTGCGGGGTCTAGAACCGAACCTGCAGTGTCTCCAAGGTATGCCTGTATTCACTTTTTTTTTTTAAGATTTTTTTATTCATTTGAGAGAGAGCGAGTGAAAGCACGAGTGGGGGGAGGGGTTGAGGGAGAAGCAGACTCCCTGCTGAGCAGGGAGCCCAATGGGGGACTCGATCCCAGGACCCTGGGATCATGACCTGAGCCGAAGGCAGACGCTTAACTAACTGAGCCACCCAGGCGCCCCTGGATTCACCTTTTTTTTTTTTAATTTTTATTTTCACTGTATTGTAGTCAGAAGCTGGTTTCTGTGTGATGGTCATTCTCAGGTATGTACTGACCCTCCTTTTACCGTCCAGTACCGGATCCCTGATCACAGTGTCGCTTCTCTGATGTGCGCTCGATTGCCGAGCACAGTGAATACGCACGTACACGCAAGCTCATTAATTGGGTTCAAATCTATGTTCTTTTACTGTCATCTGCTCATCTCCATCACGTGTTTTAGGAAAGCTATTAAGATCATTTTCTGCGACAGTAGACGTGTCATGAGTACCTTCCTGCTAAACTATCAACTCCCCGATAAAGGAAACAAAATAGTGAGTTCTTTCCCCAGCGGTGCATTTTGCCAGCCTTCCTGATTCCTGTTTGCCTTGAGTACCTTGTTTCGTGTCTTTACCTTTTCTTTGTCGTGGTGATTTAGAGGGTCTCTTGCAAATAGCATAGAGCTGCATTTCTAAATTAAATCCAAGGAGTCCCTTTTACCAGGGGCTCACGCAAGGCCTTGGTGTACACACCCACGTTAGTGTTTTCTTGTTCCCACGTTTCTTCTTAGCTGCTTTTGTTCCTTGTGTCTGTGTTGATTAGATGAACAGAGCGTCTTTCCCGCTTCCTTCCACTTACTCTAGACTTGTACGTGTCAGCCGAGCCTTCTTGATTACCATCCATTTTCTTCACGCCTGTGCCAGTCTTAGGATGTCTAAAGTTCATCAGTGTCCTTACCCTCCTCCCAGATGCAAGGACCCAAGTCCCTCCCTGAGGACCACCACCCCATCTGTCATGCTGTTGTTTTCCTGGACTTCAGATCGGTGCTCAGTTGAACCCACCAAGTTAGTAGTTTTCATTTCATTCATTTGCAGTGAATGCTTATCTGGAGTTACCTTGGTGTCTGAGGCAGTCTTTGTTTCGCCCTCACGCTCAGGTGATGGGTATAGAATTCTAGGTTGACGGTTACTTTCCTTCAGTGCTTGCAAGAGTCTGTTTTCATTATCTTCTCACACCTGATGAGAAGGCCTACTCTTCCTTTGCAGGTAATGCGTCTTTCTCTCCGGTTGGCTCTTTGCCTTTGGTGGTGTGCAGTGGGTCTGCTGTTCAAGAGGCTAAGAGAAGAACGTTTGAGGTTCCAGGTCTTTACTGGAAAACCGTGTGTTCTCCCACGCGGTCATTCCTTCGCCACTTTGCCAGGCTGGAAGGCAGACTCATGTGACCTTTTCTAGATCCCACAGCCTGCCGAGGCTCAGCCTCCTCCCAGACCTCAGACCCAGTGCCCCCCGCCATGTGGTCCGGGCATGACTCCTGCTCAAGCCGGCATGTCCCCCGGCTTGGCATCCACTGGACCCCCCTTCTCATGATGCCCCAGATCCCCCCCTTCCTTCTAACTCCTGGAGATTATCCTTTCTTTCCTTCAGCCTCCACTTGGATTTTAAATATTCTTTCTGTGGAATTTTATTCACATTTCTAGACACCGGTAGCCATCAGGGAAGCTTGTCAGCTCCCATCGTGCCGTCGGGACCTGCCCAGCACCATTGCGCATTCTGAGCCGTGAGAGAGCAGTGGCCACAGATGAACACCTGGCTCAGCCCAGGGTGGGGGCGGCCGGGCGGGGCTCAAAAGCTCTGGGAAATGACTGAAGGGATTTCAGCAAGAGAGTGACAGGATCCTTTTGTGCCTTAAGAAGATCTCTCTGATGGCAATGTGGAGGACGCGTGTGAAGTGGGGTATGGGGCAAATTAAAGGCAGAGGAACCCCTTGGGCGGCGACATCAGGGCTGAGTTCTGGGCTGTGGTGAGGGCAGGGGAGACAGACCGAGAAAGCGCAGTGAACCAAGAGCTTAGTGACTCGCTTTGGGCAGCAGAGGGAAAGGACGGATCCAGGCGGACTCCCGGCTTTCAGGCCTCTGTGACCAGGCAGATGATGACCGTGCTCGCCGTTGTAGACATGACAAGAGGAGGGAGCCAGTTTTGGGGAAGGGGCCAAGAGGATGAGCTCAGCATTGGACACATGAAGACCCAACCCAGGGGATTTGTCTAGTAGGTGGCAGCAGATACATGCTTGGACCTCGTGCTAGGATGGGGACGCTGACTGGGTAACTGTTCCCGAAACCACAGGCATGTGGTTTATACTGTGAGATAATGCCTGAGTTGAGAAGGACTAAAGATAAAACAATACTCAAGGAGTAAAACACAGATACTCCTGTGGGAGTCCTCGTCCTTCCTGAGGTGCGGTCCGGACGTCACCACCTCTGGAAGCCCATCCCAGATGAAGTGGCCGTCCTCCGTGGGTCCCATGCACATCACCCCATTAAGAATGGGGGTGCCTTGAGCTCGGGGCCCGGGGCCCAGCCAACTCAGTAAAGAGTTGCCAAGAGAAGAGCAGGCCAGGGAGAAATGGGCGATGGTGGTCGGCGAGGAGAGAGCAGAGGCAGGGCCACGGGTAGGGGCCGTGGGGTTTCTGCCCACCACACCTGGGAGCCGACTCAGTTTGGGGATGTGGAGGCAGGCACCAGGCTGGGCCGGGGCCTCAGGACGAGCTGCCTGCCGAGAACATGTCGTGATGAGGGGAGTTGTATCTTCTGAAAAAAAATGGTGACCCCATCCCTCACCAGCAGCAACCCAGACAGGCCACGAGGAGACCAGGAGATGGGACACCCCCACTCTCAGGACCACGGCGTGCTGGACTCTCAGACTCGCTTTAGAAGTGACCTTGGCCCGAGTATCCGTTCAACCCCGACAAAAACAGAAGTAGCGTTTCCTAAAGCCGGGTTTTGAAAGACTAGCCTTCTGTGGTCTGACACGAGCAGAGGGGCTTGCTTCCTGAAGCGACACGCACAGAGACAGCTGCACACACGAGCTCTAGATGTCCCGTCCGTAGCGTGTCCTCGGTGAGCGCCCAAGCCTATGCGCTCGGGTTCTAGGGGTGCCCAGAGAATGGCCTGACTCTGGGCCCCGGGGGCCCATCACGAAATGCTGACCACACCTCATCACTTGGAGACGCGTCTATTTACGACCTGACTGCATCTGGTGCAAGGCGAGCTTCCTCCTACCACATCCTGTGTGCAAACACGAGCGCGCACGTTGCACGAGCCTCACATTCTCGGGAACACCCCGCCAGCCCCCGGAGAACGTGCTCGCCAGGCCCTGCGCTGCACTCCGCCCCCGCTCCGTCCCCCTTTGGAGCGCGTTTATCCAAATGGGGTCACCACCGCTCAGCAAGGAACTGAGGAAGGGGCCCACTCGTTTCTACCATTCCTGGTGGGCACAGAGCAGGCCCGCGGGTGGGAGTCTCCTAATCCCAGCTGCACAGGGCTAGTCAGGAGGGGATATTTTCTGAGCCGATTCAGCTCCTAGGGGACTTTTGTTGCCCCCTTCTGTGCCGGAGCTACAAAAACACACAGCTCACATGGGGACGCCCATTGATGGGGTCTTGCATTGACCCACAGATTTCTCTAATGAGGACAGGAGTCTAAATGCAAAATGAAGGAACGTAATTCGATAAAGGCCATTTGCCTGCAATGATGGCTTGGAACAGATGAAACAAGATGAAAGTCCCCGAATTCCAGAGTTTGCTGAGCCATTAAATCCTGTAACAGAAGATGGGGAGGAAAGCATCCCTCCCCCTGCCGCCAGCCTCCAACGGCAGCTGTCATTGGGCTTGGCATGCCATCAGAGGGAGACACCCTGCCTCCATCTATAAAATCTGCCTTCTTTTCTTTAAAAAATAAGGAAGGTACTCTAGCTCTATAAAGATTTCCAGTGTGGTGAGGCTCCAGCAAGACAGGTCAGTGTCCACTTCCTGTCCGCCGCTGGTACCCAGCTACGGCTCTGTGTCCAAAACAGGCACAGGAAACCCCTTGCTCGTCTTAAAGCCATTTTGGTTGAGTTTGAGATAAGAAAAGAAAACATGGTTTGAGGGCAAGTTCTTTTTTTTTTTTTAAAGATTTTATTTATTTGACAGAGATAGAGACAGCCAGTGAGAGAGGGAACACAAGCAGGGGGAGTGGGAGAGGAAGAAGCAGGCTCATAGTGGAGAAGCCTGATGTGGGGCTCGATCCCATAACGCTGGGATCACGCCCTGAGCCGAAGGCAGACACTTAACCGCTACGCCACCCAGGTGCCCCTGAGGGCAAGTTCTTATTTGTCCTTTAAGATTTTATTTTATTTTAGAGTGTGTGCATGAGCGGGGGGAGGGGCAGAGGGAGAAGATCTCCAGCAGGCTCTGCGCCAAGCACGGAGCCCACGCAGGGGCTCGATCCCACCACCCTGAGATCAGGACCTGAGCCGAAACCAAGAATCAGATGCTCAACTGCGCCAGCCAGGGGCCCCTGTGCGTCTTTTAGATCAATCCACCTTTTTTTTGTTTGTTACAGAACATAAATTTACCATTAGTTACATTTAGTACAGTCTCAGTGCCGTGCAGCTATCACCACCATCTAGTTCCAGAATATTCTCACCACCGCAGAAGGAACCCCGTACCCTTTAAGCAGTCCCTCCACACCCCACTCCTCTGTTTCCGTCCCTACGGACGTGCGTATTCCGTACATTTCATGGCAGTGGAATTCGACGACACGTGGCTGCCGTGTCTGGCTTCTGTCAGCCTGTTTTTGAGGTTCCTCCGTGTTGTAGCCTGTGTCAGTACTTCCTTTTCGTGGCTGAATAGTATCTCATTGAATGAATAGACCACTGCGTCCCTTCATCAGTTGATGGATATTTGAATTATTTCTGCCGTTTGTTTATTGTAAATAACGCTGCCATACGCATTCCGGGACATGCTGTTGTGTGAACATCTGCTTTCAGTTCTTTTGGGTGTGTGTCCAGGAGTGGAAGGAATTGCTGGGTCATGTGGTAATCATTCTATGTGTGACTTACTCAGAAGCCACCAGACTTAGTCCACGTCATCTTACTTTGTCACCTGTCGATGGCCGTGAGCGGACACACCAGCAGATGCTGCCCAGCCCAGCTCTCCTTCCGGCCCACATAGTCCTATTCTAAAACCATCACAGGGAGCCCCTCACCCCCCACTTCTGCCCAAACCCCACAGCACCCCATGAAGACAGACTGGGAATCAGGGCAGGGCTGCTCAGGGCTACGCCAAGGGAAGGAGAAGGACACAGGCACGGACTGTCACTTAAGTTGATAATATGGAATATTCCTCTGCTAAGGGGCAGGCCTCCCCTGTAGAACGCTCCCATTTTATAGGCTGGCCACTTTCCGTTTGGGATCAATTTCATGGGCTGGGCAGGCTTCAGCCCTACAAGGATCACAACCAGTCATGCTCAGTATTTATGAGTATTTGGAGTTGGCAGAGTACTGTTGCTGGGAGGGAGCATTTGCAGAGCAGAAGACACGAGGCCTGCACACCACGCTGGCACCACCAGCCCCGAACGGCAGCCTAGCTCGAAGTGCAGGTGCGCCCAGCAGCACCTGGAGAGCACCACAAGCCCCCCTCAGTGTGTGAGCCCTGGAAGGCCCCTTGCTGCCCTCCGGGGACTCGCGTTCTAGAAGTGGAGACCAGTGGTCTCGCTGGAAAGGGTAGCAGAGATGCTTCCAGCCCTGCCCAGTGCGGGGAGAAACAGACTGGAGCTCTGGTTCTCTGCGGCTATTTCTCTGCTGCAACCCCCAGCCCTGGCGCTCCGGTGACAAGGTGAAGTTGGCCGTTGTTACCTCATTCTCCAGTCTACAATAGCCACTTGCTCCTCTTCGATCTCCCACCAGCCTCAACCCTGCACCAAGAATATAGAGCAGATACTAGAGATGCCCAGAGCCCGAAAGAGGGAGGAAGAGGGAAGTCAGAGGCCACTCTCTGTGGACACTGAACTCAGGGCTGTGGAGGGGCTGGAGTCAGAAGGGTCCTATTGGAAGTAGCACCTCGCAACGGTATGAACATGAAAACGTGGGGGTGGCTGGTGAGTCCCATCCCCACCCCGTGTTTGGAATGTGGCCCTTTTAGAGCCATTTCCCCGAGGACTTTGAGTCCCCCAGGTGACTCTTGAACCCACTGCGTGCACACTACTGTGCCATGGGGTGGGAGGGCGCCAACGCAGAAAGTGGGAGACAGAGCCTATCCCCAGCAGTGCACTGAGGGAAGGACACGTGCCCACCACGAGGCAAGGGCAAAGGGGAAGCCTCTGCCAGAGTCAGAAGGGGGACATCCCCAGGGGATGTGATCCCCAGCTCAGAGGGACCCAGAGGCGGTGCCAGGGTAACAAGAGGGACCAGGAGGCTAACTCAGCTGGGGAAGGTGCAGGCTCCGGGTCCTGGAAGCATCTCCAGCCGCAGCCAGGGCTTTGCTTGCCCTGGGCCAGCACCACGGTGGGGGCCAGGATCACGGGGCCCCACACCTAGACCCCGCATCGCAGCCCTGGCTCCCCCAGGAACGGAGCCATGTCTGAGTCACTGCCTCTGGTGGACTCTATTTTTATGTCCAAGTCTGGTTAAAAATAGCTAAGCCAAGGTTTTAGCTGCAGCTGACAAGACATTAAGTATTAGATACCTAATGCCCACAAGTGCTAACCCGGGTCTCTTCCTGCCCCGCCGTCTGCCTCCGGGACATACCCAGGGAGAAAGCAGGCAGGAAAGCGGCGTGAGGAAGCCGGAGCAGGACGTCCTCGGCAGCGTGCAGGCAGGTGCCGAGAAGACCCTGCTGCGGCGCTGGGGCCCCGGGTCCGAGGGGCCTCCTGTCGCTGGGCCAGCGTGTGCCGGGAAGGCACCTCATGTGCGCCACCAGCCCGGCCAGCGCCCGGGATCCGGGCCAACACGGACCCTCCTCCTTGGGCCTCTGGCTCCGAGAGAGACGAGGGGCATGAGCAGAGGCGTGGGCTGTGTCAGCAGCGTGAGTGCATGGAGGTGCCGGCCGCTTGGCAAACAGGCGGCATCCGGAGCGTGCGGGCAAGGCACCCGAGACAGGTGCACCCACTACCAGGCGGGCCTTGGTGACCCCGGGAGGGAGAGGGCCTGCCCAGGGTGCTGGGGAAGTGGAAGATAGCCCCAGTTCTCCCGGCTGGGCCCCACAGCGGGCAGGACTCCGCAAAGACATTTCTCTCGCCAGGGAGAGCATGCAGGCAAGACTCTCCAGTCGCCCCCGGACGCGCCTCCCGGGGCTCCCCGTGGCAGCCCCAGGCCGCTGATCAGTAGCCCCCAGGCAGAAGCCCATGCCCCTCCTGACGAGCTCCCTGCTGACCTCTAACCCCAAGTGACTGGGTCCCCAGCCTCAGGCCAGAGCTGCGGTGGCTGTGGTCCAGCGCGGCAGGCCGAGTGCAGGCCCAGGATGGGAGCGTCAGCCGCCGCTGTCTGCCAGTGCCCATGCCCCAGGGGAGCGTGGCAGATGGCGGGCCCCAGGGGTTGCCAGGCCGTTCACCCCACTCTGGCCGCCTGCTAACTGCCTGTCTGGCCTTTTTCTCCTTTTGCTTCTTCCAGTGAGAAGCGCCACCTTCAAGTCAACGTCACCAACCCCGTGCAGTGCAGCCTGCATGGGAAGAAGTGCACGGTCTCCGTGGAGACGCGCATCAACCAGCCAGAGCCCGACTTCACCAAGAACCGCTCGGGCTTCATCCTTAGCGTGCCGGGGAACTGACCGCTCGCCGGGGAGGCCTCGCTGGGGCGGGGGGCTGCAGAGCCGGGCAGCCCCCTCCGCTCCGCCTCGCCCGGCCCGTCTGAATGGCTGACTGCCCGCTACCGCCCGCTAGAAATCAGCTCGCAAGGGTCCGCCGTGCTTGGGGCCGAGCCCCTCTTCTGCCTCCTCCAAGGCCCCTCCCCTGAGGTGTTCTTGCTGGCTGTCTGCCTTTGGTCTCCAGCCTCCTCTGCCCCCACTTCCCACAGTCCTCACTCAACAAACCAAAGACCCCGGTGCCCTGCCACAGACCCCTGGGCTCACACCCAGACCGCAGCTCCCCGCAGAGGTGACTCGATGTCAGCGGAGGCCCCCTGCCACCCCAACCGCCCCCACTGGCCAGGTCAGGTCCGTGTGCCCTGATCCAGTGACCGGCACCTGACCCCACAAGATGCAGTTTCCCCAACCCAAAACGTGCTCCCCTGGGGGGGGGGGAGGTGTCTGGGGGAGATTGGCAGAGATGAGCTGGGGATGTAGCCCTGCTCTCTCTCTGAGCACAGGCTGCCACCCCTTTCCCCCAGAGGACCTGGCTCAGAGCTCCTCGCTGGAGCCCCCTCCCCAGCAGTCAGCCAAAGCCATCGGGGGAGCAGCGTCCCCCGTCGGGCTGGCCCCTGGGCCCGGAAGCCAGCGGCTGGCAGAGCAGCCGTGCCCAGCTGGCGGCCCAGCCTGCCCAGAGCCTGCCCCCCCTCAACCCGGGCCTGCAGGCCCCTCTCCGGGAGAGAGCGCAGCAGTGCCCCGAGGGCCGTCTTCCTCAACTGCACGGCCTGGGCCTGTGGCTGTTGCACAGCGACGTGTGCCGGAGCAGGGCGGCGTGGCGAGTACGGCGTCTGCTGTGCCCACACTCACGTCGGGAACACCACCCGTAAGAAAACGGGAGTTGCCGGGGCAGGGAGCACTCGGGGTGGGGGGGTCCAGAAGTTTTCCCCTCCTGACACCCCTATTTCAGACACGTTTGGAGAGTGAGGACCAGGGCCAGAGAGGCAGAGTGACAGAAACAGAGTGGGGGAGTCCTGGCACTGCAGGCCAGGCCAGGATGCCCCCTGCCCCGCATACACCCCCCACCGCAGCTGGGGCCCAGGCTGGGCCTGCAGATCTCGTGCCAGGAGTGCCAGTCTTGCCAGTCGGGGCCCAGCAGAAAGTACCCGTGTCTCCGACGCCTTCCTGAGACCGCTCTGCTCCTGAGCCGCGGCTGAGGATGCCGCCCAAGCCCCGAGCAGCCCGGCCTCCTGGCCAGGAGCCTTCAAAGGAGAGACTTGGGACACCCCATGTGGAGAGGGGCATGAGGGGGAGCCCGCAGCTCGGTAGGAGACCAGCGGGAGGTAAGAGAGGGCCGCGCTGGCGTTTTCTTCACTTTCTGCCACAGACGCCGCCCACACCCCACCCCACCCCCCGCCCCCTCCCCCCACGCTCCTGACCTGCCCCCCGGACTCCGCAAACATACCAAGTGCCTGGCCCAGTGCCTGCCATGGTCACCTGGCTGACCCACCGGGTGGCCCCAACAGCCTGGTCTCCCCTGCACCCCGTCCACCTTCCCACAGCCCGCAGAACATCTGCACCGTGTGCAATTTGCAACGAAGAATCCTCTTGGCATCCTGTCCTTAGAGACCCATCCTTTCCCGAAGCCTGGTCAGCTGCCTGCACGGCACAGAGGTGCCTTCAGCCTGGTTGAGCCACAGTTTTGCCAATCACCTTGACCCTAGTCGGACCATCCTAACTGGAACGGCGCCTCCTCTCCTTTCCACTCATTTCCCCAAACTTGTTGCCTTACACTAGAGACGCGCACACGGATGTTTTAGACGCACCAAAGTGGCTCGTGCCAGACGAGTGCCTTTCCGAAGCTGGGGGTGGGGGGGCCCTTCCTGCCACCTTTCAGGGTTGCCTGGGGCTCCTCAGCCCAGCACAGGGGCCTCCCAGCTGCGGGCCAGTCGACAAGCACTTTTTCGTGATGTCCTCAAAGAAGCCCCGGCATGCGGCGATGGAAGAAGGCTCGGGCGTCTGGGGTGCGGTCTCTGCGGCGCTCCCAGGGGCCGGGGAGAGCAGGGGGACACAGTGATTGTATGCAATGAAGTGTTTCTCTTGATCTAATTAAATGCAGTTTTATGGTTTGCTGCGTTTATTCCTATTTTCCATTAAATTAACTTTATTTCTAGAGCATATTTTGATTTACCATCAAGAGCAATAAAGCATTAAATCTTATTTTTAAAGGTGTCCTGCTTATCTGTAATTGAAAACTACACCTACAACTGTGACATCCCAGCTGGTAAAAAGTCAGCTGTTGTCCCGGAGGTTGGGAGGAAGCGTTAAGCACAAATAAGGTAAAACGGAGGGTCATTTACCGGAGGCTTCTGAACGAAAATATTAAACAGCCAGCGAGAAGCGAGCGGCGGGAAGGCCAGGAGGCGGCAGCGATCGGTCGAAGCCCTTCGTTCCACCATTTTGAGGCCCGTGCGTTAGACTCAAAGTTCACGGCGTTCGTGTTGACTGAGTCAGGGCACGTACGTGCGCAGGAGAAGCGCGGAGGCCAACAGCGGCCGGCGGCCTCTCCCCGGGCGGGCTGCCTGCGGACAATGGGGGTGGCAGGAGAAGGAGCCGGAGGAATCCGGGCCTCTCGGGGCGGGGGCGGGGGCGAAGCTGCAGGTAAGCAAGGCCCCGCAGAGACCACAGAGCCTCCCCAGCACCCAAGGGCCGCCCGTCACCGTCCTCGGTGACAAACAACACGCAGTGCAGCTTCTGTGACTCAGACCGAGGGAGAGAGGCCCTGAGAAAAGCCAGTGGCCCGATCACAAAGCTGACCACTCCCAAGGGGCAACCTGGGTGGACAAGCCTCCCTGGCGTCCAGGGGCGCCTCGGGACCACGGGGTGCAGGCCCTGGGGAGGCTCGAGTCCACGCTGCTAAGGCTCGAGTCCATGAGAGGCTGAAACTTAGGCTGGTGGCAGGAGCCGGCACGGACCACGGGCCGTACCACCGGTAGGGGGCCCCACACTGGCCACAATCATGGCCTGGGGTGGCTGCTCATTTGGAAGCCCCAGGGCTGGACTCCTCGCTCTTGGAAACCTGCACCGAGCTCAATGGCAGCGCTGAGCCACGTGGAGACCACTCCACAGCCGCCAGCCGGGGAGGAAGCCTCCGGGCCCCCGGCGCTGAGCAGAGCCAGGCCCAGGATATGTGGGGCAGCCGCCTCAGAGCCAAGCTCCACGAGGGCCACTGGGGCCTGGTGCCCCTGCGGGAGCCACGGCGTCAGCCCTCACTGGGCCGAGCCTGGGCCTGATCGGGAGTCCCCTCTGGCCTCAGGGCCCGGTCACCCAGCTCTGCCAAGCCAGCCTCTGAGGAGCAACTCCTGCCCGCCCTGGCCCAGCTAAGCCCAAGCTGACTTAACCTGTGCTTCTCTCTTAATCGCCTTAACTCGAACAAACGAACGCACGGGTTAAGCCCTCTCCCCGAGACCGGCCCTCCCTTCGCCCAGCCCCTCCCCTCCCCCCCCATACAAAGCTCGGGAATCATTTATAAAAGGGGCCCCAGCCTGCTGGTGAGTGACAAGAGGCCTAGGGATGGGTGGTCAGTGCGTTTTATTTAATCAGCACAGTACAAAAATAAATAAAAATAAGGGAAAGGGAATTAAATTACAGCCAAACTGAGCTTCATGACCTTGTCAGGTTATAAACCACACATACTTACAAACACACTACACATACATACAGAATGAGACAAATATAAATTAATATTAACAATACCCACGGTTTGGTCAAAGAATAACTACAGAACGAATTGCACTAAGAACCAACATACACCGCACGTGTAATTAGCAGTTTCAAATATACAGCGATGAATAATTCCGAGTGGAAAAAATGGCACGTTTTCTTCTCATTGCAAGTTTAACAACTGCTGGAACAAAACTAAATTCTAATAACTGCATGGAAAGAATATATCAACCCTTCAGGTTTACAAGAAAAAGAGAAAAACCCAATCCTGAACTATTATTCCTGTGACTGGTTCTGTGCCCGGGTGTAATGTTCACGGCCATCTGTTCTAAGATTATTTTTCTTAAGACACAAAATGCTCCTGGTTCGCATGCACAAGATCACTGTCAAAGCAACAATGAAAGAATAAAGGGTTTGTTTTTTTTTTCCCCCGTAGGTTAGTTTTTGTTTTTTTTAATTGTTCTAAAAGTAGTCTTCATAGCAGCATGTCAAATGGGTTCACTGCCCGCACGCTGGAGTCCATCGGCTCCTGCACCCAGGACTGACCAGCACAAGGGCGGGGAGGAGGACGGGGCAGGCTTCACACTGGGGGGTGGGGGGGAGCCACAGACTGGCTTCCTTCGTCCCCCACCACTCCTGAAATTTGCACCTCCTCCGAGAAATAAAAAAATAAATACGGAGAAAGAGAAGGAAACACACAAAACCGGAATCCTGGGGACGCAACTGCAGCGCACTGTCTCAGGCCAAGGTGGGCCGCCGCCGCCAGAGTGACTACAGACGCGCGCCCCTCCTCTGGAGCCTCGGCACCCGAACCTCCCTCTTCCGGCCGCCAGGGCCTGCTGCCCCCGCGGGCCTCCTACCTCAGGTCACACGTGGCGGCAGGATCGGAACAGACGGGCCGTGTGACAACTCCAACCGAGAAGAGGCGCGGCAGCGGCCAAGTCTGCGCCAGCAGGTTCCTTCCAGCTCCACAGGAGATTATCTGGCAGTCCCGGAACGGGCTCAGGCTCGGCTTGGGCCCGAGGCGCAGCTGGGGCAGACGCGATCCCCGCCCGGGCAGGCCCTCCCCCTCTCATCCCGGCACACGCAGGCCGGGGCTCGGCTCCAGGCCCCTTCACCTGGGCCCTCGTTTCACAGCTTTCTCTTGTTCGTGTGAATTTCAGTAGTGCTCGTGCTGAAACCAGCAGCCACCTGGAACCTAATCCTATGTCGAAGGACCCTCTGCCTTCCCCCAGCCCCCGGTTCCAGCACTCCCCGGGAGGGGGAGGGGGTGCACGGGGACTGGAAGAGAGAATGCCCCAGGGCGTCTTCACACTGGTCTTTGTTCCCCAAAGCTGGAGTGACGGCCACGGAGGAAGGCTCACTCCCTTCTCCCGAAGGCTCACTCCCTTCTCCCGGTCCTCTCCCAAGTCCCAAGCCACCAATCTGGGAGAATTAGAAAGGAAACTGATTAAGTACACATCGCGTGTTTCCACAGTCACTGGAGTAAGGTGGAAACCCCCACCAGCAGCTGCAAACGATCAGGTGCATTTCAGCAGGACGAAGCAATCAGGAGCGCTACTCCCATCTTGGAATCGTCTCCAAGATCCAGTGGTCTCACTGGGCCTTGCGGGGCAAGGCTTCGTCTTCAGAAGAAACTGAACTGTTTGGAAACAGCTTTAAATGAACAGGGGTGGGGACAGGGGGTACATCATTACCACATCGCCCTGATCCCTGACATCGCCCCCCCACCCCGGCTCTGCGGAACACGTCATGCACCAGCAAGAGGCCTTAGCCCTTAGGCGGGCACTGGCTGGTCTCAGGCACGACCACCCCACCCGCCCAGAAGGCAGGCTGTTGGTAATGGGCACCTGCAGCTGCCCCGGCCTTTGCTGCAGGGTGAGTAAGCTGCGTTAGTCAAATGAAAGATTCCCCCAGGAAAAGAGTTGTCCCCAGCTGCACCCCACCCCTTTAGCTGGGACCCAAAATCAAAGAACTTAATGAGTCAAACCAGCTCCTTAACCCAACACTGCCAACACGGCTGGGAGCGGGGGATCAGGGGGCTGGGGGGCAAGGTCCACGTCTTCACTAAAGGAAAGCCCTTCTCCCTAAAAAAGAAAAAAGAGCAAACCAGGGTGTTGCATGGTCAAACGACAGGCCCCAATCTTTGTACCAGGCCAGCTTCTCCTCGACTGAAGAGGGGTCCCAGGGTGGCGGGCACCTTGCCTCACAACCCTACTCGTGGCTCGGTCGGGGTGGCCAGCTCCACAGGCCTCTGGGAGGACGGATGACCCAAAACAAGAGCCAGGAAAGGACTTCAGACCAGGAACGCCAATCGCTCCCTGGGCCAACTGGCCAGCGGCCCCTCTCCGGCTCCCGGGCCAGGAGTGGCGGGCAGCCTCACCTGCCCTGGTCCAGCAAGGGCACAGGCGGCACAGGCAGCTCAGTCCTTTGAATTTCCCAAAGTTGAGAGGTCAGCGGCCTGGGTGGCTCTGAATACATCTTCTGGGTTTTGCACAAGGTTCAGGAGTTCAAAAGCGCCCAGAGTTCTTGGCAGGGCTGAAGAAAACCCCAAGGAGAGAAGGTGGGAGGGGAGAGGCCCTCGGTGGCTTTGCTAGACACATACTGTACACAAAATCTGATTTGCTTAATAATAAATTTTTAAAAATGAATGGAATCCTTGAGCCATGATGCAGGCTCCAGGGCTCACCGGTCCAGGCCGAGGAGGAGCCGTTTCTTGTCCTCCTGGCCGCTCTCGTTCTTCAGGTCAGAGAACACCTGCGTGAAGTAATGCGGGTCGGCGTTGATCTGCAGCATCTTGGAGCTCATGAGGTTGATGACGGAGAGGCAGCGGTCCCAAAAGGCCTCCTTGCAGCTCTCCACCAGGAAGGGCTTGAGCGGGTAGGAGATCTCGTTGCCCATGTAGGAGTAGGAGAGGTACAGGCAGGTCAGCAGGACGGCCTGGAGCTCGTGGTCCGAGCCCACCTCGGAGGAGATGACATCCCTGCAGAGCATGTACAGGAAGACCACGTTGGCCGGCGTGATGAAGCCCTGGTCCTGCCAGCCCTGCAGAAGCAGCGAGCGGTCCACGCTGCGCAGCCAGAGCACAGGGTCCGTGGGGGACAGGTGCTTCAGGCGGTAGCACCGGCGGCACAGAAACTCGCCCAGGCAGCGCAGCAGCTCGCTGGTGGACGCCTGGACGATGACACGTTTGGGCGTCCCTGCGGAGGTGAGGGCAGGGTGCGGGGCCTTCTTGACGGAGGAGGAGACCCCGGTCTGGGAGCCCGACAGCTGGCTGGCAGGGGGTGCGGGCGGCTGGGCCGGTGGGGGCTGGGCGAACGTGGACAGGTTGGCGCACGACAGCGACTTCTTCAGGTTCTCATTGTTGAGGTGCGTGATGTTGTTCTGGTAGCTGCTGTTTGGCTGCACCTTCTTGGAGTTCTTCTTCTTGGCCGACACGGCCACGATCCTTTTCCACGGCAGCACGGAGATGATGGAGTGCCGCTTCAGGTTCTTGTCCTTGGCGTTCTTGCTGTTCTGCACGGCCGTGTAGTGGCCCACCGTGGCCGCGCCATCCTCAAACAGCGTGGCCTTCCGGTAGCTGGGGGACAGGGACAGCACCGTGCCCATGGTGCCGCTGCGCGCCGGGCGGGGGCCCGCGCCCCTGCGCGCCCAGCCTGCCGGCCGGAGGTAAAAGACAGCTCAGCGAGCCCGCGGCGGCCCCGGGCGGGAGGAGGGGGCGCTCCCGGGGGCGCGTGCTGCCCCTTCGGATCTGCGTGGAAAACAAGATGGTTCTCAGCACCAGGCGGGGCTCGGCGCCGCGCTCCTCCACCCTGGCCAAGGCGGCCCCCGCGGACTTGGCCCCGGCCCCGCGCCCCCGCGCCGCAGCTCGGCCGCCTCCACTGCGGCACCCCCCGCCCGCCCGCCCGCCGCGGCCGCTGCGGTCCGGACGGCAGCGGGAGGGGCCCGGGCGCCGGCGGAGGCGGCCGGGGCGTGGGGGGTCGGGAGGGGACCTCCGCCTCGACACCGCGCGGCCCCGACCCCGGCCCCTCGGAGGCAGCGGGCGGCCCCGAGGCACAGGCTTACCCGGCAGGCGGCGGCGGCGGCTCCTGCGCTCCGCGCCCTCCCTCCGCAATGCGCGCCGCGGCTCGGGCCCGCGGTCCCGGCGCTCGGCGGGGCTCGGCGGGGCTCGCGCTCGGCGGCGGCGGCGGCGGCGGCGGCGGCGGCGGCTCCGGAGCTTCTGTCCAAGGTTCTGCAGGCGCCGCGGCCCCGCCCCCCGCCGGCCGCCTTCGCCGCCGCCGCGCTCCCGCTCCCTCTCCCGCTCCCGCCCCGGCGCGCACCTCAGCGGCCTCTCTGTCGGGGGCGCGCGCGCGCGCGGCCCACGCGCCGGCCCGGGCTGGCCTGCTCCGGCCTGGGAGCGGGGCCGCCGCGGTCCTCAGCGCCAGCCCCCGCGCGCGGTGCGGGCAGGGATGCGGCCGCGAGCCCGAGCGTCTCTACTCGCCGCACCCCATCCAGGACCCGGACTCGGGCGGTGGCGGCGGGTACTCGCGGCACCGGCCCCGCCCCGCCTCTCGGGGCCGCCCCTCCCGCACCGCTCGCCGCCCGCTCTGCGCCGCCGCGCCAGCAGCCGCCCGGCCGCGTGAGAGTCCCCGGCGCCCCGCGCAGCCGAGCTCGGGCCGGGCGGGGGGCGGGAGGGGGCGCGCCGGGGGCGGGGCCGAGGGCCGAACCCGCCCGCCGCCCCGCCCAGACACGTGCTGCCTTTGTTCCCGCCGCGGCGCCCGCAGCCGCGGGCCGCGGGGGCGCTCTCGGCGGCGTCCCCGCCCTGACGACGCGCGGCCCGCCCGGGCTGAGGCTGCCGCGCGAGAAGCCATCCACGGAGGCCGGCCGGGGCCCCGAGATCCCTTTTCCCATTACATCCTCTTCGCCCGGGAAAGAAGCTGGGGAGCTCGAGGAGGAAGGCCCCGGGCCGCGGGAGGCGAAGCCTTTGCTGAAGCCGCTCGCATCCGGCCGATGGACTGTCCCATCGACTTTCACGTCTCCCCTCCGGGGCCTCTATCCCCGCGCTCAGGTAACCGGCCAGAGCCCGGGTAAATAGAAATCCAGGCCAGAGGGGCGCAGGCCGTTCTGCGCTGGTCCACAAAACAGCGACCGGCTTTCCCGCACCCGCCTGGGACAGGGCTCTGAGGCCCCCGGGGAGGCCGCTGCCCCAGAGATGGGCCCGTCCTTCACCAATGTGACCTGACATTTCCACTGGCCCTCTTATCAGTTCTAGTAAAACTGAAGCAACTGCTTTTCCAACCAGCCTCTGATCCTTTGATCTAAATGTTTTTCATGCTAAGCACGTATCTATCACTTGAAGACCTGGTGCCAGTCAAATGGTAAAATTCTGACTCTAGTAAGAACAGTTCCTCTCACAGACAAGAATTCAGATCTTTCATAAGAGCCATTCTAAATCTGTTTTTCTTTTAGTTTGGTTCTAGGAATTGATTTAGAGTTGCCCACAAACCAGAGAAACAGAAGATTCAAAACCATATCTTAATCCAGATTATCACCTCTGGACCAAAAGATAAGGAAGCGGTAATCCAGATTACCCGGCTTGCAGACTCCTGGCCACTCCAGCACCTGAGACTGTCAACCCGCGCCAGGTCTGCCAGCTCTGCCTAATGCCCTACGCAGAACAATGCTGCTCTCAAGTCAGAAAGTGCTAGAATGTATGTACTACCCAGCCATTTCTCTGTCAATTGTGGCAATTGAAAGCTTTAAGGACTTTGGTGACCATATAATGGAAAATGCATTGTTCTGTACCCAGAGGGCTACTTCTGAATCATCCACAACAGCTGTCATCTTAACTTAGAGAACAGCCGGCCCTTAGCTCACCGGGCCCCTCTCCCCCAACGTTCCTCCATGTACCACCTCTGCCTGCTTCTGAAATGGAGAGGTCCTCGGGGCGCCTGGGTGGCTCAGTCAGTTGAGCATCTGCTTTCAGCTCAGGTCATGATTCCAGGGTTCTGGGATCAAGTCCCGCAACGGGCTCCTTGCTCAGCAGAAGCCTGCTTCTCCCTCTGCCTGCTGCTCTCCCTGCTTGTGCTCTCTCTGGAAATAAAATCTTGGAAGAAAGAAAGAAAGAGAGAAAGAAAGAAATGGAGCGGTCCTCAGCCCTCCTTCCCCATAGTAAAGAGCTTGAAGAAGTAATCTACTCCAGGTCCCCTGGCCCAATGACTCTTTCTCTCCAAGTTAAAGCCTTTTTCCCTCCAGCCCCTGGTGGAGAGGCCCAGCTCCCAAGTAGGCCTTTGTCCATACTGCCTCTCAAGCTCCCCTTCAGATTCTGGTGTTGAGCAAAGGTTAAGTGCTTTCCATTTCACAAAATATGCCTAGATTTCGAAGATTCCAATTCATGGCAGGCAGTACCAAAGTCCACTTTCCCCCACTCCATTTTCCAAACCAAAGCAGCAGGCACTTGCCCGAACCTTTTCCAGTCTGGCCACACTCCAGTATCCTCTCGCTGTTGTCCAGCCAGCCTTCCCCAGCACCTTCAAAAAGAGCTCTTTGGGGGCGCCTGGGTGGCACAGCGGTTAAGCGTCTGCCTTCTGCTAGGGCGTGATCCCGGCGTTCTGGGATCGAGCCCCACATCAGGCTCCTCTGCTATGAGCCTGCTTCTTCCTCTCCCACTCCCCCTGCTTCTTCCTCTCCCACTCCCCCTGCTTGTGTTCCCTCTCTCGCTGGCTGTCTCTCTGTCAAATAAATAAATAAAATCTTTTTAAAAAAACAAAAAACAAAACAAAAACAAAAAGAGCTCTTTGCATTACTACCTCAGCCTCCTCACACTCGGCAAAGGCAAAGCCGCGTGTGCAGCACGGCATGAACAAAACGTGCACCGCCAGCCCGCCTGCGATTGTGACTGAGGAAAGGGGTTGTCTGGAACTCCTGTCCAACCCCCCTGCCGTGTCCACTGTTTCAAGGCCCCCACCGTCACCACCACCGCCACCACCCTCAAGCTCCCATCACAGCTCCACTTGCAAGCAAGGGCAACATTCTACCAGAAATGGCAGACTCAAGGCCCAGAATGCAGACCCAGAATGCAGACCCAGCTGCATGAAACAGAGCTGTTTTCTTCCCAGTCTTCTTCAGAGAACTGGAGAAAGCTCCATCAATCAGCCTATTTATCCTATAGCCTACCTCTAGCCGCCAGAGGGGCCAGCCTGCTTATTAGCTGCACTGTTGGGCTGGTATTCCCATGTGTCACCAGAGAGTCCCTGTCCTCTGCATGGCCCCATCCCCATTCCAGCCCGAGAGAGGACGAGGCCCCAGCCAGCTACCTTCCTGATGGGCTCCAAATAAAGCAAGGCTAAGCCCCGGCTTCTGGGGAAGCCGTGCCTTGTTCCTTCAGGGATCACAGAGCAGCATCTAGTGGCCCTTCTGGGCAGCACAGATTACGTAACTTGTACGCAGCCTCTGCTCCCAACACCGCGCTGTCTCACTAGCGTGCAGGCGAGCCTTGGCACCAGGAAGGCCGGTGCCAGGAAGGGTCCCTACATGAGGATGCCTGACCCAGGCTAGCCTATGGGCCACCCGACCCAGCTTGCTTGAGGCCAGGGAGGAAAAGCAGCCCCGGGGGTCTAGAGTGCACTGTCCAAAAAAAACACGACATGAGCCCAAATGCAAGCCACATAGGTATCTGAGTATTTTCGAGTAGCCACATTAAAAAAATAAAAAGAAACAGGTGGGTTTTAATAATATATTTTATTTAACCCATTACGCTCAAAATACTTCAACAGATATATAAAAAAGTGGAGCGATTGTACAGTTTTTCATACTGTCTCCGAAGTCTGGTTTGTTTTGTTTACATTTGCAACGCAACACACTTCGAACCAGCCACCTGGCAAAGGCTCCACAGCCACGTGTGGCCAGTGGCTCCACAGTGGACAGCACAGGTCTAGAAGGTTGTCAGAACCGCAAAGGGAGCAGAGGAAGGGCTGCTGCCGACTGAGCCCCTGGGGGCCGCCCTAGGCTTGAGAAACCCTCCCCTCTTCCCCAGCTGCAGGGCTGGATGCTTGGGAACAGTCCTTACAGTCCTTTAGGGAAGCAACATTCTTCCTGCAAGTGAAACTATACAGAGACTCTACAAAACTGAAACAGAGTAGCAAGAGCGGCTGGGACTGGAGTGGAAGTGGCAGCAAGAGCCCCCCTCCCCCCCCCCCCCCGCTGGCCTCGGAGCCCCTCAGAAGAACTGCTGCCAGGGTCTGAGGGGCAGTACGAAAATCACAGCTTTTGAAGATTTCAACTAAAAACAAAACAGCAACTTAACGTCAGGACTCTGCAGGCACCTGCACTGGCAGGACGGCATAAAACCCTCACACGGTCGCAGCAGAGAATCTTCCAGCCCAAACCCCTGTCCTCACTGGCCCATGTTGCCTTGGAAAAACAGAAGGATCCCTGCACACCACTTCCCATTTCAGACCTCACCGACCAACTTTCTTAGCCAAGGCCCCCCACTTTACCCCAGCTCTCAAGGTCTCCCACGAAGTAGATGAGGTACCAGAGCTTGGCCGGTCTAGAAGGCTAGAGCTGTGTGGACTTGCTCAGAAGCCCTCCAGCACTCAAGAAAGGACACTTTTTGAAAAAAAAATTGTTTTTATTGGAACTCATCTGAACATCAGATATACCTGGTGTTGGTTAGCAAGAACCGTTTGTACATTTGATATTGATGGTGCCAAAACCAAAACAGTGACTGGACATGATGGGGAGAGATGTTGAGAACAAAAACCTGATTTTGGAGAGGAAAGTAAAAGCCAGTCAGATTCAGTGAGGATGCAAAACCTGGTACAACAAAATCCTTTTACAAAATATAAATTTATTACGAAAACCTGGAAGGATAATCTGAGAAAGGGAAAGAAAGAGAGAAGGAGGCCAGCAGGAAGGAGGCATGAGGGGAGGAGGAAAAGAGAAGACAGCTGGGAGGAAGAAACAGAGCTGGGCACGACAGAGGTACAGAAGCTTACCTGCCCAAATGGCACGAAAGCCTCACCATGTGATCTCATCATAAAACAAAGCATGCTGAAATACAGTGCTCTACCCCCCAGCTGTTCGGTTTCTAAGAGGTAAATAAAGCAGCTCCCTGGGAGGGGGACATGAGGTTGCTCGAAAACCCAACAACGAAGGTTTATAAAAACAAACAAAAAAAAAAAAAAAAAAGAAGGAAAGAAAGAAAAAGAAAGAAAGGAAGGAAGGAAAGGAAAGAAAGAGAAACCCACACCCCACAGTCTCATTTCCAATGTTCACTTGTTTAAAAAAAGACTAAATCCATCTGACAGCAGCAGGAGGAGTGGGACAGGGAGAGAAGCTGATGGATTTCAGACAGCCTGACTCCCCTGGAGGGGAAGGAGGGAGGAAGAGAGACATGGGATGGTCTCCTGGTTGAGAAGGGAAACAGAATGGACAGAGAGAAGAGCAGAGGAGAAGGGCAATTAAAACACTGACGTCTAATCTAGTTTACTGTGTTAAAAAGAGCCACATGCACAGCAGGCCCCCTGAGGGCCCACACTGCTCCCGTGTGGCCCTGGTGGACACTAGCTCCTGGCCTCGTCCCCATTCCTCCACAGGTCGGCGCGGAGCTGTGCAGGTGCAGCGGCGGCGGCGGCGGCGGGCCCTCGGGCCAGTCTGCTGGAGCCATTGCTGGGGGGAAGGGCGGGTGACAGGCCACGTGGCAGGGGAAAGAACACCGAAACGCCTCGTTTCAAATAAAAAAAGAAAACAGCAGTCTATACACAGTTGTTTGTTTTGGTTCAGTACAAACAGAATAAAAAGTCGTTGCTTTGATGGTCAGGCAAACACCCAATTCTGAAGAGGAGGAGAGGTGACGCCCCGCAGATGGATTAGGAGCCCCAGTGGCTGGCGGGGCGCCTGGCTTTGCGGCCCTCTCCCAGGAGGCAGAGAGCACAGCTTTAGGTAGTGTAAGCCTTTTTCCTTTTATTTAGAATAACCTTTTTTTTTTCTTTTTCTTTTTTTTTAAGCAATTTCCCCACTCCCAAGTTGGGCCAGTGAAGATTACATGAAAACTGGCCCACCTATTGGCTGGAATACAGATGCACCAAGTGAGGATTTAAAAACTTTCCGAGCGAAAAGTAGAACAAAAAGAAAAAAGAATCTCCTAGCATTTTCCCCAAAGGTTCCGCTCTCCCGCCACACGCACTCTCCAAAGGACCGCTACAGACCCAACTCTGCAAGAGAAGACAGAGCGGCGTCAGTCGGGGAGGCTGCGAGGCCGCCAGAGGCCTTCAGTGCGGACGGGCAGGAGACGGCGCGGCCCGGGCCAGCACTCACCTATGTCAATTTCTTGGCTTTGTTGTAGAGGGAATCCACTACTTTACTCATGTTCTGAATTGTTTCCAGAGCAGCTTCGTAAGTTTTATCTACTGGGGGTTCATCGAAAATAATCAAGACACCCTCCCCCTGGTCCAAGATCCCTGCAGGAAACACAAGGGCAACCCAGGTAAAAGGCGGCATTAGACACAAAGGCACCTGAGAAGCGGCCCGCTCCCTAGCTGCCTCCCTTTCTCCAGAAAGGAGGAGAACCAGAAATCATCTCCGTTCCGCTGGGGCATGTTTATTATGCTCTCTCATCCCAGGGGTAGGACGGGCGAGGGTCCCAGGGAGCCACCAGGTGAAACAAACGGAACATCTCCTTTCAAGACAAACAAGAGCGCAACACGTCCACCGCTTCACCGCTGTTACTCACCATGAAATTTCTTGTCAAGAATCATCTGTGACAATTTCCTTTCCACGTCGGCCTAAAATCAAAGCACTTGATTAAAGGGACGGGTATTCACTAGTCAAAGATCACATTGACAAGAAAGTTCTGTATAAAAGGGCAAATGTACGATTGTAAACCAAACAGCAACAACGTAACTCGCTCTGAGCTCACGGTCCCCATTCCATACTATGAAGTTTGAGGACTTTCCAACAAGGCCCACTGAACGGAAATGCTAACCGCCTCCACAGGCCCCTTTCCCGTCCCTACCCCCAAGACAAGCTCAGGACTCCTTACCTTGGAGAGTTTGATGAGGCTAGATATGTGTTCAATCTATAAGAAAAGGCAAAGACAGCAACACTGAGAGCCCTACTTTGGCCTCTATCATGGAGGCAGAGCGAGGATGGGATTGCTGTGTCCTGAAACCCTGCCGAGTGTCTCCCCGGGGCAGACTCTCTTTGGTCATGCTCAGGCCTCTCATGCTGTCCGTCTGCCTGCCTCCCATCACTAGACAATACACACTCCCGTCCCACACGCCCCATACACAGATGTCTACCACATGCACGGTGACTACAGAAGCAAGGAAGGGACTGCACTCGGGACAAGCAGGGGCAATTCACCAACCTCCACCCCATAGCACCCCCTCAACTCTTATTCCTGTGTCAAGAAAAGCCCAAGCCTCTTGCCCACCAGTCTTGGAAGCAAGTTCCTATTCTGGATAGGTGTGGGAAGGGAGGGGACTAGAGAGGACGCCTAGCCAGAGAAGAGCGAGAGTCCCCAGGAGAGTCCTTACCTGGACTCGGGAAAAAGGCTCAATGACTCGGATCAGATTCTGTTCCAGTAAGTTATCGTACAACTTGGCCAAGTGTGTACTGATGATTGGGTCATCCCGGAGCTCTGCCCGATAATCTGTCAGGGCCTGCCAAGAAAGACGGTCACAAGATTGGCACAGAGAAGCACCCGAAGCCACGCCACTCCTGGCTTCCTAAGTAGTCTGCCAGACCTTGTAAACATAGGGGTGACTGAAGTTCTAGAGCTTTTGAGATGAAAGAAGAGTTATGACAGAAGGCAAAAGAAAAGAAACATCAGGAACTAAAAGATGCAGCCCTTTCTAGGCACCATCTTTCTGTCGGAAAGCCAGACGCTGACAGCTCAAACCGTGTAGCCCCAAGAACAGCTCAGCTTGAAAACCAAATCCACTACACAAGCAGTTCTCCGCAGGTATCCCAGAGCAAACAGGGTCTCCAGGTAAAAACAGTAGTAATAATTCTGAGGTTAAATAATGGAAAATGCTTGGGGCACCTGGGTGGCTCAGTCAGTTAAGCTTTTTTTTTTTTCCCAAAGATTTTATTTTTATTTTTTTGAAGAGTTAGAGACAGCCAGAGAGAGAGGGAACACAAGCAGGGGGAGTGGGAGAGGAAGAAGCAGGCTCCTAGCGGAGGAGCCTGATGTGGGGCTCGATCCCATAATGCCGGGATCACGCCCTGAGCCGAAGGCAGACGCTTAACGACTGCGCTACCCAGGCGCCCCACAGTCAGTTAAGCTTCTAACTCTTGATTTTGGCTCAGGTCAAGATCTCAGGGTCGTGAGATTCAGCCCCATGCTGGACTGGGCATGGAGCCTGCTTAAGATTCTCCCTCTCCCTCTGCCCCTCCCCCTCTGTGCGTGCAAGCTTGCTCTCTCTCTTGCTCACTCTTCCTTTAAAATATAAGAAATAAAAAATGGAATATGCTGAATCCCACAACTGGCTCGTGGAGTTTCACAAACACATCAGCATACAGTTCTGCAGTTAACAGCAAAACACCTGATTTTGTTTAGCCCTCGTGTTTCCCAGACCCTTACCCCAAGGAACCCCTACTAAGAGAAATGTCCCATCAAACATCCCAAACTTTAGGATAAAATGATCTAGTCTATTTTGTTCATTCAGGTATGTAATTTATTTAGTTTGAGGAATGGTCTCAATATCCAGCCTCATGTCAGCTGTGCTATAAGGTGTTAAGAGAAGCAAGCAAATCACGCCAAGTAAGGAAGTGAAACTGGCAAGAAAGCTCAACGAAGATGACGAATCTTGGGGAAAGCCAGAGCCAAACTCTAGCCTCCGTCCACACTAGGTTTTTCTTCCTAGATCTATGTTTGTTTTTATTAAACTGATCATTAAACTCAGACTAAGAGAAAAGAGGCTCGGAAGAGAATGTACAAGGCTCACTCTACTGCTTAGGCATGTTTTCCTCCCTTTTCAAACTTCTGCTAACAATAAGTAAAAGTCACCGGAGGCAAAGCAAGCCCGGAATGTCAACCTCAGGAAGTGTCTGTTGGTCTGTTTGCACACATCAAGACTTCTCTTTTGCCCCCCGAGAAGCAGAGCTGGCATTTGTGGAGCTGAAGGGAACCCTACAGCCATGGCCTGAGGAACAAGTGCCAGGCCTGCGTCGGTCCCTGACAGGTGAGCTGTGGGGCTTTAGGCACCCTCACTGAACCCCAGTTCCCTCAACCTAAAAATGCAGAGAAGAGGTATGTTGTGAAAAATCAAAGTGAAAAAGGATGAAAGAACATCTTTTTTAAAAGATTTTATTTATTTATTTGAGAGAGCAGAGCAAGAGGTGGGGGGCCGGGACAGAGGGAGAGTTAAGAAGCAGGCTCCCCGCTGAGCAGGAGCCCAACGTGGGGTTAGTTCCCAGGACCCTGAGATCATGTCAGACACTTAACTGACTGCGCCACCCAGATGCCCCCAATGGAAGAGCTTTCTGAAACTGAAAGGCACTATACATAAATGAGGTATTACAACTCAACAAGTTTCACTGTACAAAAATGCTGAGCTATTTCCAGGGTTTGACACTGTACTATAATTCAGATGTAACCACTGGGCAACCTGGGTGAATGGTACATGAGATTACTGTGTACTATCTTCGAAAATTCTTGTGAAACTGTAATTATTTACAAATAAAAAGGTTTTTTTTTAAGTACGTAAATGCCCCTCTCCTCCACCATTCCCTACCAACCCAATACCACGCTTACCTTTTCAAAATCTGCCAGTGATCTGTTCTTGCTTGCCTGAGCCACACATTTTAATGCTTCTGTCTAAGAGTAAAGAGAAAAACAGTGACGGTGATCTATTCTGCACACCCGCATCCCACCCAATAAACGTCCTAAGCAGTATGCTATGTCCACACAACTTCTGGCTACAAGGAGGATCCCACCCCACCAGTGATCTTCTTCAGAGGCCAGGGAATAAAAGCCACCACCGCCACTATGTCCCAACCAGTTTCCCTTTGAAATCTGAAATGACTTAAAAATACTAGGAAATAGAAAGTTAAGAAGAAAAAAAGAAAGAAAAAAGAAAAAGGCCCTTATATAGCATTCTCCAAAGATGACAAGCTAAAAGAAAAAATGACCAGAGAACTGTGATCTCTTCCCCCCTCCTCCAAGGCTCCTTATCCCCAAAGCCCACAGACTCTTTCCTGCCCTGAGACTCAGGTCATACAAGTCTCATTCTGCTAGGTGTGGTACAGAACATGAGCCAAGGTCTACTTTCATTAGGGTTGAGACACCAAAATTCTACATATTACACTCAATGTTAAAATGCCACAGAGGGATGAAGGTACAATCAGTGGCTAAGGTCACCTTCTAACCTGGTTATAAAAGGCACCTCACCAAACTATCAAGTCTCCATTCAGCAAGAAATCTGCAATCTTTCTGGGAGTCTGTTCTGACTCCTGCTTGACAGCTGTCATCAGCGTACAAAGGACCAGAAGGAGCTCCTCTGGTAGCAGCCTATGCCCTTATGTAAGGATGGTGTGTGTTATATGGCAAACTTTTGAAATGGTGCAAAACTAAGCATTAGTGTGGTCTGTCTCAGCATTTGTCCCCTAAGACAGAACAAATGTCAGAGTAAGAAAAGCCTGGAACTAAGAGCCAGATAACTAAAGTTTAAAATCTGACTCTACCATTTAATAGTTACCTGACCCTGTCCCGGACACATGACCTCTCGTAGCCCGTTCTCCTCAACTCTAACTCTAGATAGGGCTGTGAGTCCTTCACTACAGTAATAACAACTACTCCTGTGGTCAAAACTAGGAGCCCAAAACTAGGGCCACTTGTAGAAAAGAAGAAACCATCTGTTGTGGCCATTCCTCTAAAGATGTGAGATTGCTAATGTGTCTATTGTTTAGAGACAACTGCATTAGAAATCTAGAAAGATTACTTTTACTTTTTTTTATAATCAAACAAAGTACAAAGAAGGGATGGTCCAGGCGTCTGAGACCACCTTTACACAGGTCATACTCATACCTACTCAGGCACAAAAGGGGCTACCGACTATCAAAGGCCTCTTGAACCACACTCAAAACTCAGGACATGAGTGGAAAGGTACTGAGAAGCACTTGGGTGAGCCTTCAAAATCCAGTTTCTGCACCAAGCCCTTCGGCCTCCCTATAAAGCACATGTGTACCAGACCTTACCAGGCTCCAGACTCATGGAGAATCCAACATTTCCTATTCTGTACATGTTACAAGCTTGCATGTCAGGCTCATGACGGATAAATTTTTTGGTCAAAGTTAAATGCAGCCTCACTTGTGCAAATGCTACACTTCAGTTCTATAACTCGTCAAACCACCTGACGTCCGTAAGAGTACCAAACACTGACTCTCCAGGCCAAGGATTTAACAGTATAGAAAATACACAGAATGGGCTTCAGGGAAAAGGTGTGGCCAGAGGAGGGGGGGGCTACGCAGAGAATACAGAATGGAGACCGCAAGAGCACCGGTCTCACTGGGTATCATGGCGACGTACTGGCTGCAGAGCGAGTAGAGGTGAGAACTGCAGTCAAGGCATTCCCTACCTGCCTCCCCGCATACCGAAGCGCAAGCTTCCCGCTCACCAAAGCCTGGACATCTTCTGGGCTAGAAAAAAAACAGACATACTTGGTCACTGCTCCAGGACGTTATGTTTTTAAGTATAGGTTTAGGCAAATTTCTTTTTCTCAGAATTCCACTGAGAAGACTGCCCACGGAGGTAAGAATGCCCACCCCTAAACCCATTATGTCCCTCACCTCACAGAAGCCAGGCTTTCTCTACTCTAGGCCCAAGCTCAGCACTGAAGAGTAGAAAAACTCCAGCATTAAAAAGAACGCCACACTGAATGTACCAAAACTAACAGACCCAACGGGCAGGGTAATAAATTTAAGTCAAATCCCGGGACAACAGGTCTTATTAAAACACAACCCCTGTATAATGCAAAGATCCAGAAAGTCCTAGTCAATACCACATTTATTCCCAAAGGAATGTGGATCAATTCTGCAGAATTCCTTATAAAAAGTTCTGTCCTACTTGCTGTTTGTTGTTCCCCTTCTCAAGCCTCTCCCTCACGTCTTCCTTAACCCACCCTCATTCTGGGTGGCCCAGCTGGCCAGTGCTGGACCCTGAGCTATTTCCAGGCCCTCTCTGTCTGGTGCTCAGCAACTTCCTGGTCAGAATAATTGCAGGATGATGAGCACACTCCAAGAGTCTGGAAAGGAGACTGCTCTCATCTGTCTCCCTGATTCTCAGAGCCTAGCAGCAAAAGTGCTCTGGAACGCCTTCGCTCCTCCCACTCCGTGTCGACCAGCCCCGGAGGCGGCAGCTGCTGCCTCTACGCAGCCCGGCTCCCCGTGCGCGCTGTGTGCGGTGCGGAACCGGAGCCCTCGTGACCCGAGTTACTGTGCACCTACGTGTTGAGCATGATTTTGCACAGCAACATGTACTTCAGAGATGTGATGGCCTTGGGGCTATCGATGGAGTCATAGCCCTCAAATGCCTCATAGAAATAGGAGTACGCAGTTTTCCAGTCCTTCTCCTCTGCTGCGTGGATAATACCTGGACATTGAAAAGAAAGGAGTAAAAACCATATGAGATAACAGACCCATCAAAGATCAGAGCCGGGAAGAGCTTCCAAAATCTACCCCAATCTCATCTACTTAGTGATGAGGTCAGGAAAGAATAAAGGACCTGCCCCAAAGTCACTGCCAGCTAGTGGTAAAGCTGGGATGAGTTCAGTCATCTTGACAATATAAATCCCGAACGAGTTAGAGATCCTACTTAAAGGGGATCCTAAAAACTACACATTAACATCCTTCCCCATGCTTCTCATCACCACTGAGGTTCTGCTATCTTTTGAAGCCACTAGAAAAGGCCATAGTTACCCTCCAGGACATCACCCTCACGAGTCAGGAAGTTGAACCAAACATCCCTGGACTGCCTGTATAACCCGTTTTAATAACATTTCTTTACGACAGCTTTTCTAAGCTTGACATTTTTGTATGTAAGCAGCTCTCGTAAGAGAAAAAAAATCCAACTTCTTATACTCTCGCTTCAGATAGTTGTCATTTATAGATGTGCTTCTGCCCAGATGCAATCAATATACAGATTTCATATTCTCCAGATGCACGAGATGAACTGAACTGCACGCGGTTCAGCGGCACTTCCTCAGGCTGAGATGCCACAGCGTATCTATCTAAACAAGTCTCTACTGTTTAGAAGCTGGGTCAACCCCAATGAGGCCAACTTCGAATGAACCTGCTGTTACTTCCGACCTATGCTATCACTTGGGATAACATGAAATTTAGATCTTTCTAGCTTGGGAGGCATCTGAGTCCTCAGAGCGTGTCAGTTCTAACCCGGCTTTAGCCCCTGATGACGTTACAAACCTCAGCCCCCCTTGTTCACCACAGTGCTTCCCAACATTTTTCACATCAAGGTACACAGAGAAAATATTCAGCACCTTGAAGTAAAAAGATGAAACTGCTTACGTATGACCCAAGGAAAAAATGTTTCAGCACATTTTTAACCCACCTGTCACTTAACTGTGTGCCTCCACGCCATCTGGGAACTTCTGACTTAATACCATTTACTGAGTGATATGTGCCACACCCCGATAGTTTTTACTCTACCCAAGAAGCCTCTCATTTTGAGGCTAAAGGAATCAGACCCTTCTTCTCTACTGTTCTTACCTACAGAGAGCTGGAGAAAATCCACCCTTCTCTTGAGCTCCCTCAAGAATGCCCAACAAACTATTAACACTGCTAAACTAAAGGAGATAAATCCCCATTCCCCGTGCCTCCTGGTCCAGAGCTAGAAGAGAACAGACCAGAGACCCACAGTAAGACTGGTTTAAGAAAAAAAAAAAGTAAAATAAGCCCAAGAACTGTACTGCTTTCCCAAATACGTTAATAAATAGGGCCCACATTAGCACTCCAAGCATCGTGGCTAGTATATGAGGGTTGTTATTTAAAAACAAAAACAGGGGCGCCTGGGTAGCGCAGTCGTTAAGCGTCTGCCTTCGGCTCAGGGCGTGATCCCGGCGTTCTGGGATCGAGTCCCACATCGGGCTCCTCTGCTATGAGCCTGCTTCTTCCTCTCCCACTCCCCTGCTGTGTTCCCTCTCTGGCTGGCTGTCTCTCTGTCACATAAATAAATAAAATCTTTAAAAAAAAATAAAAATAAAAAAAATAAAAACAAAAACAAAAAACTAAACTGTCACTCATTCAACACAAGTATTAACAAATCTCTACGATCTGCCAGGCACTGATACAATTACGGAGGAAGTAAGTGTGAATAAAAGGCCCTCATGAAGCTCATAGTCTCACAGTGGGAAAGACGGTCACCAAAACAGAAACAAGATTAGTACCATAATACGTACAAAAGAATATAGCTTTGAGCGGGGAAGTCCAAAAGAAAACAAAGCACTAAAGAGGGTTTGCAGAGGAGACATATGAACTAGATCTGGAAAGATACATGGGAGTTTACCAAGGGGAGAGATGAGAAGGGGAATTTCCATGCAAAGAAGACAAAATACACAAAGGCACAAAAGCAAGAACACATGAAGTCATTTGGTGACTGATAAAAAGGAAAAGATGCCTTCCTTTTGCACACCATGTTAAAGTAAAATGTAGCCTGGGGATAATGGGGAACCACTGGAGAATTTCAAAGGAGTTACATGATCTGATCTGTGTTTGAGAAAAATGACTTTGGGGCCAGTTAAAAAAAGTGGATTGGGAAAAGCGATCAGGGACAGTCAGATCAGCAGAAGATTGCTCCAAAGGCCTAGGCCTTCATTAGAGCAGTGACTGCAGAGATGGAAAAGAAAGGGTAGGTTTGGAGACAGACTCCACCTGATCTAGCAACTGACTGGAGATGAGGGGTGAGGAGAAAAAGGAGTCAAAATTACTCCAAAGACAATAGCTTGAGTAATATTAAATCAATAATGATACCATTAACTTGAATAGGGAAAAAAGGCTGAGGGAGTAGTTAGATAATAACTTTGCTTTTTGACCTGTTGAGGCTGAGACACTTATAAGGCATTTAGGTATGAATGTCCACTATGCAGCTGGAAATCCGAATCTAGAATTGAGGAGAAAGGGAAGCTCCTGAGGATCTAAGCGAGGAGACCACGAGAGCGTGCAGCAGCTAATGCCATGGGTGAGGACGGCATTTTAGACAGGAAACAGAGAAGAGGAAGGGGAAAAAACTAAGAAAACAACACTGAGGAACACCCACACTTAAAAGTCAGAAGGAACAGGAAACAGCAAAGTGTGACCAAGGACAGTTAGTCAAGGGAGGAGAATGAGGAAGACAGTGATCTCAAAGAAGTCTAGAGTGTTCAACAGGATCAACTTCCCCCTAAAAGGCAGAAGTTATAGGGGAGTTATTGACTTCTTTCAAGGAGTCAAAAGAGACCCCAAAAGTAAGGATACTCTTTCAACTTTTTCAAGAAACTTCACAGAAAAGAAGACAGCAATTTAGGAGAAAGGGCTGTGCTTTTTGCAGCTGGGGCAGTTCAAGGACTAAGAGGAAGATACAAGTGGAGAAGAAAGACTGAAGACTTAGAATGGAACAAAAGGACAGGTGAAAGAATCATTCTTAATATGGAGCAAACTGGGCTGTGATACAAATTCTGGAGAGGAAAGAGGGAAGGGCTCATGTCAACATGGCCTCTATCTCCACTGCGAAATCCGATGCAAATTCGTCTCTAATCCCTGAGGGACAGGCATGATGAAAGAGGAGCAGCTTAAAGAAAGTGCCAATATTGGTCAAAGCGAGGTACTGAGGTAAGGGCTTCACATTCATCATCTCGCTGAATCCTCACCACCATCCTATGGGGAGGTACGATTACTACACTATCACCATTTTACAGATGAACTAAAGATAAATTAAATAACTTGCCCAGGTCACACAGAACCAAAATTTGACAGAATCAAATTGGCAGAACCAAAATTTCAACCTAGGAAAGGTGGTCTGTAGAGCTCCTGCTCTTAATCTCTGAATGACAAAATAAGCCATCTGCTATTCACAATACCTGATAAGCTGGGAGTGCAGCCTACTCTTACACATTCTTGCTCTTACACAAATATGGAAAAAAGATTGCAGGGAGGTAACGCCAGGACTTACACAAGTCTTCGGCCTCCAATTCCAGTGCTCCTTCCATAATGATGATAAACTAAGACTAATAAAAGCTACTGACCACGAGAAAAAGCATTCCACTGCCAATCCATGACCTCTAAGCCCCACGACTCACACACTCCATCAGAAAGGTATCCACTACACTCAACTGAAATGCAGGGTAGTGGAGGCGGCTTTCCTTAGCCCTGATCTGAGGCCCTTTGGAAAAGCCCAACATGCTTTATTTACCAAGGTCTCCAAGTGACAAGAGACTTGGGTTAGTCTAACCCTGGAGAGAAATGGTACCCCCTAAATGAGTGCCTAAGATGGAAGTTAAAGGAGCTTTTTTAAACCTATAAGGGTCTTGGCTCTAACAAACAGGTTGCCTGGCCAGCCACAGATAAGCATTTTCTTAATATATTTTAGACAGTTAACAACAAGTTAATAGGAGGGAGGGCACCCTTCTAATTGGGTTTCTCTGACAAGCTTGAGTGGAATAGGCCAATTACATTCTCTATTCCCATCCCCCTACACCCCACTGTGAAATAAGAAGAGCTTTAAGAAAACATCCCATGAGTAGCTAGGGTGTTACCTGACTGCATATCCAAGGTGGCCTGCAATTTAGGGGGGCAGTAGATAGCATTTGCTGTAGTTCGAGCAGAGGTTAAGGCAGCTCGGGCTTTCGGCAGGTTGCTCAGGGCATGGTATGTTTTGCTTTCTAAAAGCTGTACTTCCACCAAAAGGGCTTTGTCATCCATCTTTTTCAACTCCCGCAGCAGCTGAGAACCTGGAGCAGGAAAAGATATATACCCCTTTGTTAACCATAATCTTAATACCTTAATACTATAACATCTCACTCTCCCACCCTCACAAGAACACTCAGGATAAAGAAACCTGCCTGACTCAAAGAGAGGTGGTCTATTTGCAAGAATTAAATTTTTTTATTAACGTGCTATCTTCCCAAAGAGAAACACGAATCTCTTTGAAGTTTTCAGCATACTAATGACAACATGAGAGCCAAAAGTCCTATAAGCTTCCTTCAAAGATTTGAATATAATGAGAATCTCCACCGACATGCTGAAACTACTTATTCAGTTCGGACAGCCACTAGATCTCATTCTCTTCCCATCTAGCAATCATACGACTACGTAAGAAATGGCAGGCACTAAGGTTGGTCGGGGAAGGAAAGAGTTCTGGACATGCCAATGCTCTCCAAATACACCTTCTTCCCATCTCAGATGAGAAAATCAAATCCAAACAGACTTGCGTCATATATAAAAAATAACTCAAAATAAATCAAAGAACTGAATGTAAGAGCTAAACCCACAAAACACAGGAATAAATCTTTGGGATCTGGGATTAGGCAATGATTTCTTAGGTATGATAGCAAAAGCATAAGCAACAAAAAAATAAATAAATGGGACTTATGGGTGGCTGGGTGGCTCAGTCAGTTAAGCATTCAACTCTGGATTTTTGCTCAAGTCGTGATATCTGGGTTGTAAGATTGAGCCCTGCATCAGGCTCCAAGCTGGGCATGGAGCCTGCTTAGGATTCTCTCTCTCCCTCTCCCCCTCCCTAACCCCTGCCCACGCACATGCACGCACTCTCTGTCTCTCAAAAATAAAGTAAGATTAAATTAAAAATAAATAGATTTCAAATGAAAATGTGCCTCAAAGGACACTATTCAAGAAAATGAAAAAGCAATTCATAAAATGGAGGAAAAAATTTGCAAATCATGTATCTGGTAAGGGAACTTTATCCAGAATAAACAATAAAAACACAAACAACCCAATTAAAAAATAAGCAAATGACTGAATAAACATCTCTCCAAAGACATACAAATGGCCAGTAAGTACATGAAACGATGCTCAACATCACTAGTCATTAGGGAAATGCAGATCAAAACCACAATGAGATACCACTTTCAACCCCACAAAGATGACTAAAACAAATGGCATAACCACACAATGGATATTCAGCAATAAAAACAAAGTAGTGATACATGGTACATGGATAAACATGGATAAACCCTGAACACATGCTAAGCGAAAGATGCCAACCACAAAGACCACATATTATATGACTCTATTTATATGAAATGTCCAGAACAGGCATATCCATAGAGGCAGAAAGTAGATTAGTGGTTGCCTGGCAGGGGGAGGGAATAATGGGAATGAGAACATGGGTACGAGGTTTCTTTCCAGGGTGATGAAAATGTTCTGAAATCAGATTGTGGTGATGACTGTACAACTAAGAATATACTAAAAACCACGGGATCATACACTTTTAAAAGGGTGAATTTATGGTCTATGAATTACATCTCAATAAAACTGTTATTTTGGGGGGTGGTGCCTGGCTGGCTCAGTCGGAAGAGCATGTGACTCTCGATTTCAGGGTCGTGAATTCGAGCCTCACACTTGGTGTACAGATCACGTAAATAAATAAAACTTAAAAAACGTATTTTTTAATGCTATTATTAGTTTGAACCAAATAAAATGCCATTTTGCAGGATAAAAACTGAATATTGGCAATTTCTTAACAGGTCATAAAAAGCTATGTTCTTCGATGTGGGGAAAATAGTCCAAATCTGCCAATTAAAAAAAAAAAAGCAGCAGGCAAAGATTTCAGGGTGTTTAAAGGCCACACGGGGGAAAGGCTTAGTCAGCCCACTCTAGCCACCATATACATTTGCACCAATTAATTTCTTGAGTTTTAAAATAGATTTTGAGTGTAATTATGAATAAGTATAGTAAATGTAATAGTAAAACACTTGCAGTCTGACCCTTTGGTTATCTAAATTTGACAGATTAACTCTGGTTACTGAGAACTTCCAAATGGCATTTCTCCACAACAGATTCAGTAAATGCAAAGCCACTTTAAATTCTTCTAACTTAGAAGTAGGCAGAACATAAATTATTACTATGTAACTAGTAAGAGTGGCCAGGTCCCGAATACATCTATTTAGCCAGCTAGGATGCCTTATTACTTTCTACCAGCTTACTTACCCAAATGCAATGCTTCCTGGTACCTCTTGGTATCAAAGTACAAAGACACCAGTCTTGCCTAGGAAAGAGAAAAGGCATTGACTGACAGAAAGAAAGAAAAAAACCAAAGAAAGAAATCGAAGATTGACAGTCACAGAACTGTTACTGTTGAATATACAAGTTCTGGAGACAGCATCAAATCCAGCCTAAGCAACGATGTAGCCCATGGTATTATCTGCTACTATGGCCAGTGACTGTTAAGTTTACTGTGCTGCTGCTTACTTCTCGGAGCCCCACAGCAGGTATTCTCGTGAGCTGGGAATACTATCAATAATCTTTGGTGCCTGGATAACATAAAACTCCTGAAGATACTTGGGATCAGAATGGTGGTCCTTACACCGACAGTCTAATGCCTAGAGACCTGAAAGCAGCACTAACATAGGCACATACCTCCAAAGCTTGGCGTAAGAAAGTTCGCTTCTCTGATTTGGCCCATTCAATGCACTCTAAACACAACTCGACCTGCAACAAAGAGACAGTACATGCAACATTATGTCCTCACAGTCTCCCACAGACCTTGCTTTTGGAGAACAGCTTTAATTCCCTCCTTAGGTATTACCCACGTTGCTCTACTTAATGTCTCAGGGGACATGCCTTGATCTACAGTATCTCACTGTGTAATGGTTATATCATAATGGAGAATCAACTCGGCTTTTTATACACAAAGTATTTTTGTGCTTAGATTGTGTTCTTTTGGAAAAAGAGCTTCGTCTTCAAGATTCCTCTTCTACCTTCCCAGGAGGGACCCAGAACTTATAACATATACAGCCTGGAATACAGATTTCTACAATGGCTGAGAAATCCTTAAAGCAGAAATTTCTCCCTAAATAGTTGCAAATAGTAATGGCAATGTGTTAATATGAACCCACTGGTAATAAAGGGAAGAAATCCCCGGCCTAAGCACAAATGCCTTGTTCCTAACAGTTACCTGTAAGACTCAGAAGGCCCAGCTGGCTCTTCCCTTTCCGATACTAAGAAGTGCAACTAACCAATTCATCATCACAATACAATACACTTAGCATGTATTAAAGGGAGTAAAAGAAATTACAATTAGCCTAACACTTAAAAGGACTTTAAGGCTTTATTTAAAAGTGTTTTGGGGGCACCTGGTTGGCTCAGTTGGTAGAACATGTGACTCCTGATCTCAGGGTCATGAGTTGGAGCCCCACATTGGGTGCAGAGCCTACTTAAAAAAAATAAATGAATGAATAAAAAATATAATAAAGGTGCTTTGAACCCCCAGTTCTATCTGCCACCCAAGCAGTGAGATAATGTGCAAAGTAACTGATTTAAAGCAATGTTCTACGCTAGATGGTCTACATGCCATCAGGTATCTGTGACATATTAGCTTTGAGAAAGTACACATTAAGTACTGCAGATCTTGTATCACTTCTGTTACTGTAAATTTTGTATTAAGATTCAGAGCATAAGATAAAAAGAAACTGAACTTTCTGGAGAACTAACTGCTAATACAACAGATCTTTATATACATCCGAAGTTCTCTTAAGAGGTGTTACAAGGAAGGAAAAGGAACAGCACATAATTCAAACTGACAGATCTTCTGCCTTTAGACCCTAAGTCCAAGCTCAGTAAATAAACAGATGACATTACATGGTATTCGGAGGATTCACCAGTAAGGGACTCAACAGAATCTTAACTCACTGAAGCCCCCTGGTGGCTACTTAAATCTCCAGCACTAAACTGACCTAAAAATTCTACAAAAACTAAATTAAAAGCAAGCCAACCACAATTTCAGAGTTTTGAGTTATGTTCTGAAAAGCCAAACTCAAAGTAAATCTCTGTTCATGACACGAATGGAACTGAAAATACTTTGCTGAATGTGTTTAACAACGAAAATACAAGAGTCCTTACTCCTGTGTCTTCGGAGGGCTAAGAAATGCTTACCGTCCCAGTTTTACCCAGGGAGCTTTTTTAAGAATACAAAAATGGATGCCGAGGCTCCTGACTCAGTAGTCTGGAATAGAGCCTGGCCACTCAGACGTAGATCTCTAGTTAAGAAACACTGAATTCTACTCCATCATCCCAACTGTCCCCATTTCCCTAACAGTCCAGATGTGACTCAAGGTCACATACCAGCTGCTGGGATCAGAACTTGACCCTATCTCCAGTGCTCTTGTTCAGGTCGGTACTGACATTTCTCCTAGAGCAGGGATTTTTTTACAAACTGAACCGACTACCTGTCATCCATTATAGGGTGCATGATTTGCACTCTCTAGGGCTGTAACTGGTAAAACCGACACCTCAATTCTAAGGCAAAATTTTAAAGGCCATTGGCCTTGCTACACAACTATTTAGTTTGAGGCTTTGTGCTTTGTTAATGCAGATAATGACTAATGAAAAGGGGATAAGAATATATGAGAAGCCCCTGCTTCTGGAGATAGCCCTTATTTGAGTACAAAAACTTGATGTGATAGAAATCAGACATTTAAGTTTGTTTTGTTTCTTAAAGATTGTATTTATTTTGACAGAGAGAAAGCACGTGAGCACACAAGCAGGGGGGAGCAGCAGGCATAGGAAGAGGGAGAAGCAGGCTCCCCGCCAAGCAGGGAGCCTGATGTGGGGCTCGATCCCAGGACCCTGGGATCATGACCCAAGCTGAAGGCAGGGCAGCCATTCGGGTGCCCCAGACATTTAAGTTTTAAATCAGTACACTTAACCAGTTTTTTTTAAATGACTTTACTAACTAAATCCTTATGGGAGAATAATAACTACTATTCCAAGTCTGAAATTCTCTAGCACAAACTCCTTTTTTCCGCAGAAATAACTGTTTCAATAACTGGATTCAGTGTAAGATTGTTTTTTGTTTGTTTTTTTACAGATTTATTTATTTGACAGAGAGGGAAACAGCCAGGGAGAGAGGGAACACAAGCAGGGGGAGTGGGAGAGGAAGAAGCAGGCTCCCAGTGGAGGAGCTCGATGCGGGGCTTGATCCCAGGACCCTGGGATCATGCCCTGAGCCAAAGGCGCTTAACGACTGAGCCACCCAGGCGCCCCCAGTGTAAGGTTTCTTAAACGTGCTATTGTGGTTTCAGTTGGATAGACTATACCAAAAATGGCTTCCCCTGGGCAACTACCCAGAGATCCCTGAAAGGTAAGGTAAATTTTGAAATTTCAGTTCACTATTTGGCAAGGCTCTGGCTCAGTCCCCTCCTCACCCCAATTCTCTACTCCCCGCCCCCCTGCCAACCACCCCATCCTCACTCTCCCATCCCACCCCCTTACCTCACACGTACGTCCTCACTTTCTAGGCTCTAAACCTTAGTGCTGCAATTCACTCAACGCTAACCTGACTCCGACCACCTTCTGGAACACAGCAAGCTAAAAACTGGTGTTGTAGATCTGCCCGACTTATGGTTAGTTCCCAAACAGAGAAAGGCAAGAAAAATCCCCTCCTCCATCCTCTTGGTACCCAACTCACCAACACAAAACTCCTCGGTCTCTTAACAATGTTCGCAAACTTCTTCTTTTGCCTCAGCCCACAATACTACTATGACAGTGACCTATAACTCACTCCCCTATCTTTTCCCATCACTCAATCAAAGAATTTTAAAAGAACCTAGAATGTTCCAAGATGAACACATAGCTCCAATTTCTCCAAGTCAGAGACCCTGAGTCACCTAAAGAAATGCAGTAACAACACTTACGCTTATATCTCAATTCAGTAAATCTATGTCTTAATTCAAAAAGTTATCTCCTAAGCATCGACCATGGGGAAGGCATTATCCATACATTCCTCCAACAAATGTGAGTTCTGTAGCTCCCCTGGGCCGAACTACTCTAAATGACACGGAGACAGCACTGGACAGGACAAACTAGCTACTCTCATGAACTTCTATTCTAAGGAGGAAACAGATGTTAAAAAGGAAAATAAGGATGAAGAAAAGTAAAGCAGATGGGGTATTTTAGACAGGAGGGCCTAACCAGACACGGAGCCACATGATAAAGGCCAGTAAATGCCACTAGCCAATCATAGGAGAGTGCTGAATTATGATTTAATGGACCTCCACAAAGGAGTAGGAGAACTGTTCGTTACACAAACGCAATTCCATCCACTGAGTCAACTCTATGCTATGGGAAGGGACAAATCCTGGAGATTTCAATGTGCAAAGGAGCAGCTTTGATAATTCTTTCTGCCTAAAAAGTTCCAAGTAACACGTATCAGTCTGTCTTAAACTAACATTTTTTAGTCCCAACCCATTATAAGGCACCCCATTTCAAACAAAAGATGGTGTTGCTTTTTCATGAGAACAAAGTACAATTTTTTTTAAAAAGGTTAAGATTAGATAAGACTAACACCCCATTAAAATCACTTTTTCTTTTATTTATAAAAATAATTCTAATGCTTTACTTTAAAAGATAGTCATCTAAATATTAACAATTTTTGATCTACTATCATGAAACATAGTTCTGCCACAGATTTGAAAACTTCTCTACAAAATAATTTTCTACAAATGAAGTGAGTTTATGGTGTTTAAACTAGGCCTCAAAGAATCATTAAGGCAAGAAAGCAGATTTTACAAAAGACCTGATTTCAAAGTGGGATCCATATGTCCCAGATTTCTGAAATTCCTCATTATTTACTCAGAATGCTACTGTGCCCTCTCATACCTTTTACCTGTACACCCACAGAGGCTAGAGCAAACGAGACATATAACCAGCCAGCTATTCCTACCCCGTCCTTATATTACCTCACAGTTTATATACTTATTTATTGCCTGCCTTCCTCATTAAGAGATAATCCCCATGAGAACAGTGACTGTGTTTTTACAAATGTATCCCCAGTATATGTAACAGTGTCTAGCACACACTGGGCACTCAGTGAATACTAGCAATGTATCTATAGGAAAGACAACTATATTCTTCCTACAAACAGATTCAAGCAACCACAATCCATCCTGCTTGAATCTGCTGCTTTTTACAGATTAAGTTTTAACTTTGATAGTGTCTCCTCCCGAACTGCAGAAAATACAGCTATCTTCGAAAGTTCAGAAGAGGCTCACTGATTCCAAAGAGGCACTCTTCAGTATGGTTCAGGGTCTGGTCTCAACTTGTAGAGGACATGTACAGGACACCAGAGTCACTTCCGCACACATGAGACACAAACAGATGGATGCTCACCCCTGCATTAAGGCATAGACGCAGTACAAAACACGCCAAGAAGGGATGCCACAAGACTTATTTAGTGCTCACAAGGAGCTTTGTGACACAGAATGAAAGGTACCACAGACACAGAAAACATTACAAAGGTGTGGCAATACAATACCTCAAAGACAAGAATCAGTTTGTGACCCTGATGTAATGAGGATTCCAGGGACCACTCACAATCTCCACTTACAAAGCAAAGCATGGAACAGACCCAAAGTATCAAATGCCCTGTAACAAAGAGAAACTGACATGATAAGTCCTGAGCTGTCCTCCCAGCTGTCCCTTCCACATTAGTACCACAGTGCAGGCAGGCAGTGCTTTCACTAAAACAGACTTTTTTCCATATTGTCTACTTTCTGCCATTAAAGTAGCTTACCTCCTGCCCTGTAGCTGCTTCCATATCAAGAAACAGATCAAGAAGAGATCGGACCAGACGAGCTGCCTTAGCCTTGCTGATGGAATTCAAGAAGGGTCGCACATACTTCAGGAGTCCTCCAAGCTCTGTGTGGAAGGCAATTCAGAAAAGAAAAAGGAAACATCAATATTAGAGACAAAATACCCATTAAAATAATGACCCAAGATCATAAAATCAATCCTTACGCCACTGCAATCAGCATTCTTAGCAGGTGACAGAGTAGCAAAAATGAGTGAACAACATACACCACATCTGTCTTCTATGCCGCAGATTACTGGGTTACTATGAGCGCCCTGGGAAGAGCCCACGCACCGCAGCCTCACTTACCCATCAATGCCAGATAAGCAGCAAAGTGCTCATGGTCTCACAGCGCGGTTTTCTAGAATATGAAACACGCTGTGCCTCTGATACCTGAGGTAAAAATCACTTCCTCACAACTGGCAGATCTGATGAGGTTATGCGAGGAGTGTTTTGTTGCTGTTGCTGAATCTCCAAGTCCACTGTAGCAGCTCCCCCTTTACCAGATGAAGATGTTCAATTCCAGATTCCCTCCCCCCACCCCAAAATTCTCCCCAGTTTAGCCTTCTAGCAATATCACTTCCCTGACACTGAATAAACTTTCCACAGAAAACTTAGGGTGTTTTCCTCTTAAATATATACCATCCCTTAAAGATATACTTAAAATTCTTCATTTATCTGTAAAGCCTAAGTCTTAAACTATGACCAAAAAAGGTATACACCACAGAAATTTGTCTCCCCTTGTATAGGAAAAGGTGGCACAGTCATTTTAAGGGAGCATCTTAGGAACAAGAGTAAAAAATCAGAGAATATTTCAACTCGATAACTATGCAAGTACTTTTGGAATGTAGGTTAAAATTACTTTAGTGCCACCGCCTCTTTAATATTCTCCAATTGTGGACTCACCCTCCTGAGGATTCTAATTCAGGGCAAGCAAACCTCACCCTCCTGAGAATGCTAATTCAGGGTCCTGAAATGCTCCTCTGCCTGAATAGTCACAGGATGGCATGGGACTGTGTCAGGTACGAAAGGAACTATACAGTGGAAAAGTTCTTTCCCTTCACTCCCCAATACTGACCTTTGACTCCACTAAGATTTTCCCCATTCTGCCACTCCATTCACCCCTGCATAGACTAGGCATATGTCTGGCTTTCATGCCTCGATCCTGCTACATTCCCATGTAGAATTTCTCCCCCATCTTCTCGACCTATGTAAACCTTAGATATCCTTTTAGGTCCAGCTAACGTCCTATTATGTCTTCCAAGCCAACTCCAGGCTGCACTGATGTCTCCCTCTCAAATTCCTTTTACATTTATACAAATTTTAATTATACAATCATAGTTTTTTATTTTTTTTTATTTTTTTTAAACATTTTATTTATTTATTCGACAGAGATAGAGACAGCCAGCAAGAGAGGGAACACAGGCAGGGGGAGTGGGAGAGGAAGAAGCAGGCTCCTAGCGGAGGAGCCTGATGTGGGGCTCGATCCCATAATGCCAGGATCACGCCCTGAGCCGAAGGCAGACGCTCAACCGCTGTGCCACCCAGGCACCCCCAATCATAGTTTTTTAAAAGTAGTTTAGTACAATGTCCCTTCTCCCACAGTATTTCCTACTATGCTAGAACAATTCTGAACAATCTCTAATGACAGAAATGTTCAGAAAGGAGACTATCTGAATGTTAGTCAAACTAAATTGTTCTTTTTTTAAGACACAAGTCTTTACCCTCCTTCCATATGGCCTCAAATTTCTGAAGATAACTACCGTTTGTATCTCCCTAACTTTCCCCTTCTCCAAGCTAAACATCTTTAGCTATTTCAACTGTTCCTCCAATGTTCTGGTGTCCAGATTCCTTGTCAATGAATAAAAACTCTAGTTTGCAAACATACCACTTGTAGTACCCAGAACTGAAAACAATTCTCCAGGTAGGGTCTGACCAGTAGAGTCATGGCCTAATTCTCTTGATCTGGCTATCACAGGTAACACAAGATAGCCCACTTCCTTTTTCCTAACAGCGCTCTTTGTTTAGATTGAGTCCATTAAGGTCTTTTTTGCACAGACAGGTAATTCCTCATCTTCCTCTGTTTTGATAAAATAAGTATATAACTTTATACTTACCACACTGAATTTAATCTTGCTGGCTTTGGCAATAACTCTGAATCTTAATTCTGTCCTCTACTGTACTGAGTCATCTACAAAAATAAGCAGGCCTTCTGAAATGGCTTTAGCCATAATGCCAGATGCTGACCGAGCCCTGTGACATGATGCTAGAGACAAAACAACCTCTAGGTTGATCTTCATACCCTGTACCTCTCATTACTATTATGGCAAATGTTCAAATGCCTGGCTTACATCAGATATGTAGTCTGCATCATTGCTCTAACCCAGAGGCTGGCAGACTTTTTCTGTGAAGGGACAGATAGTAAATATTTTCAGCTTTTTTGGGCGATGTGGTCTCATTGGCAGATACTCAATTCAGGCACTGCAGTGCAAAAGCAATCAGACAATATGTAAACAAATGGGTGTGGGTGGGTTCCAACAAAACTTTATTTACAAAAACAGCTGGCAAGGTACTGTCTGTGGAGCCCTGCAAATCTACTGGTCTCATAAGGCTAACCAAAGAGAATGAAGGTGAGTGTCAAATAATCTTTTCTTAATAAACCCACGGTCTTAAGCGATTAAAACCTACTTATCAAATAATCTGTCCCAGATATTAGTGATTACCAGTTTAAAGTGTCTAGAAATTATTCTTTTCACTATCTTCACACAAAGTGAAATGCTTGCCCATCCTCAATTTCCTCAATACTTCTCCATCCTCCATGACTTTTCTCAGAATGATAATAGTGGCTCTATAAATATATCTGCTAAAACTATGCTTTTGATATTAAAAGACAGAAACTGTCAGAGCCTAGAGACCTGAACTTATTTAAAGAGACTATCTGCTCTCTCTTCTCTCTCCTACCTTGGCTTTAATTCTTTCTGATGCTTTTTTCTTTATCTTTTTGAAAATCACTTTCCTTCCTGGAAAAGGCCGAAGTGAAACATGAACTAAGCAGCCTGCTAGCACTGCAGTGTTTGCTCCAAGCACTGATAGTGTTATTCTTCTTACCCCAACAGAGAAACAAATGATCTCTTAGTTGCCAAAGACTCAGTTCACTTTTCATTGCAGTCTATTGTTGCTATTCAGTCTTGGGTTATATTCCCTGTTTCTTTCCATTTTCATACATACTAAATTAATTTTTTAATTCCCAAAGAATCAAATGACTTCTTCCTCCTATTGAGATTATGTACAATTATATGACCAGAACTTCCTTTATAGAATGTCACAGAACTCAAAATAATCCTTTCAGAATCTCAAACTGTGAAATCTGCAGACCCTGAGCCCAGCCGTCATGTCTGATGGTGCTCAGCACCACTTCCACCCACTATACGCATCAAACCTTGCCTTATTCACTAATTCCCAAATGACTGCTGTAGGTCAGGGACCTCATCTTATATTTTCTGAATGGAGTACTTAGCACAGTGCTAACTGTATATTAAGTGCATAATAAAACAAAATTGAAGATTAATGAAATAGACATATTTTCTGTTCTCAGGGAACTGAAAATCAAAGGAAACAACATAACCTATCAATTATGAATAGCAAAGTTAGTTAGGTACACGAATGGAGGCCCCAAGACTCCCTTAGAGTTTCTATTGTATATACCTATACTCACCAAACTCTTTTTCAGAACACAATGACAAATAACCTGTAAAAGTTCCTGAACGTCCTTATGATTCATCTGTTAAATTCCAATAGTTTATCTATACAGTTCTCAACTTCTCAGGTACTGAGTCACAAAAAGGTGAGGGGCAAGGAATAAGGAGAGAGCAAAGCACAGAAGAGGAATTTCAAGCAAAACAGTTAAAATGTTTGGATAGATTTTTGAAGCACTGACTATACCACATGCTATTTGTAATTATCCATGCTACTGGAGGAAAACAGGTATTTGGAAATTTCAACAACAGAAAAATCTTATGTCACTTTATCTGACTTTCTAATTCTTTGAGGAAAATTACCTTATTAATTATATTTTGCATGGACTAATAATCAAAACTATGATGCAACCCCAAGCTCACATTAACTCATAGACAAAAGGAATCCATAAATATGTTAAATAGGAGGGAAGTCAGTCTAAAATGAAAAAAAAAAACAGGGACACCTGGCTGGCTCAGTCAGAAGAGCATGTGACTCTTGATCTGGGGGTTGAGTTCAAGCCCCACATTGGGTGTAGAGATCACTAAAAAATAAATAAACTTTAAAAAATAAATAAATAAAGTGAAAAATCCCAGCACTGACCACTGATAACCCATAAGTGATTAACTATGGAAAGCATTAATGATTACACCAAAAGGCCTTGAGCTTCGAAGTGGGACGAAATGGTTCAAATGCTGGCTCTTCCACGTACTAGATGAGTGACCTTGGGTAAGTTATTTAACACTTCTGTGCTCAGTTTCCTCAGGTGTAAAATGGACAATAGTATCTACCTTACTGAGCTGTTCTGAGGATGCAATAAACAAGAGCATTCTTGTGCTTAAAACAGTAACTAGTGGACAGTCAGGATTTAAAAACTGTTTTATAGTAGATATTTTAAATAATATTTTAAATAAGATACAGAAGCCATTGAAACACATCCTCCCAACTGCATAAATCTTCACTCAACTCTACTGTTACCTGGGACTTTGAGCTGACTGAGCCTAATAACCAATGTTAGTCATCCTTAATTGTGAAAGATCTTAGTTCTCAAGTTCAAGAAGTTTTGCTTACACCTCCTGGATAACAATATTATTGGTGAGAAAGTAATTCATGAAGTCCCTTACTAGAACTTAATCCATTCTAAATTAGATAAGATCTAAATTCACTTTAAAGTTGACAAAAACCATCCATTTTAAGCTTAAGCAACCTTGTCTGTAATACTATTACCACTTTACTAGTCAAAGGCCCTTCCTGGTCTCTTATTCTACATGACTCTTATTCCAAGGACACACCCATCATCAGAATATCATCTCAAGCCTAGAAACTCAGTGGTTCAATTAACAACTAGAAATGTTTGGGCAATAACATGCATAAAGTCCCAGGTAACAATGGAGATATCTAGGGAAGGCTCTTTCCATTTAACGTCTCTCTCACTCTCTATCAGGAAAAAAGGACAGCTAGTCACTGACTTGGATGCAAAATCCCTAGCCACTTTGAAGTCATAGCGGCCGAAGTCGCTATCCATCTTAAATCCATCAGAGCTGAAATCACTAAAGACAGCCGCTGTTCGGGCTGCTGCCCCTATGTAAGGGAACACAGTGAAAAATTCAAACCAGAAACAAATCACCAGATCACTATATCCCGACAGGAACAGGATCTTCCCTCACCTGGAGAACAAAACTGTTCACGAAGGAACTGAATTTAAAGGTCCATCTAGCTTCCCGCTAAAAACAAGCTCAACAAGTTAACGATAAAATGGAATTATACCACCAATAAACTGTGTGGATGCATGCCTATGTTCCTCCATTACAAGAGAAAACTGAAACTGCACCCAGCACTTCAGGTCAAAGGGAAAGCAATCCATTTGCAGCACTTACCCGCAGCTTGTCCAGTCTTCGCCAAGAGAGACCCCAGTTCCAGGATACTCTGCTCTTTGACCTGCACTGCCTCCTCATCATTCTCCTGAATGTCACGCTTCACTGAGAGAGGAAAATGCAAACCTCTTAAAATTCTGACAAAAAAATGAAGACTGAGGGAAATTTCACCCTCACAAGACCAACTACAAACTTGGTTACCAAAAGACAAATTCTAGAGAGCTTTAAAAAAAACCCCAACTCTTAAAAAAGTGAAATCATCATGTAAGACATATGTCCCATGTAAATCATAAAAATAGATTCCTCTCTGATTTTAAATGTGCTTTTCATTCTATGAATTAGAATTCCCCTTACCCACATACACTGAAATTTGTTGCAGTCGCTTGGTTAAAGCAAAATTCAAACAAGTCACTTGTGGTGGTAAGCCCCATGTTAGGCACTTTGTTACTGAAAATATTAAGCATGCCTCTATGTTTACCTGCTACAAACTAAAATCAAAAGACCATCATTTACTGATAACTAAAAAAGTCAAGAGTCTTTCAAATAAACTTTAAGCCTGTGGAAAGCCTCACTAATGGGTGTGCTAGTTAGCAGTTCTACAAAGCCATTCAGGAAAAACAACCCAATCAAAGCTCCAGTGTGATCCTTAGGAGGGATTGCTGCTTTATCATGGATTCAGGACCTGTTAAAATAACTTTTTGTGTTATCTGTCCCACTTTGAACTGTTAAAAACTATTTTACCACTCAAACAGTGAATAACCTGAGTTTGTGGTGATAATTTTAGTGATCATCACTAGTTATCACTTCTCTCACAAAGCATCATGACTTGACAAAAACCAAGATTTAGATACTCCATGATGGAGTTGGGAAAAAGTAAGACTGTAGCCATCATGACTCAAGCTTGCTCTAACAGGGAAGCTTTCAGGGAACTCCCTCCTAGTAGAGTGGACAATCACAAAATACTCCGACTGTAATGTTTACCATAATTTCACTTTACAAAAGACAAAATATTAAGCACTTAGGACAAAAAAATAAAATAAAATCCATGCTTCTCACATTAGTGTGTACTCACAGAATAAATATATATATGACTGAGAGGACGCCGGTTCTATAATTGTAACTGACTTAATTCAGGATCAGAACTTCACAATTAAAACCTTTCATTTGCCAAAATCATCCATCCACAGATGCATCTTAACCCCCACCTCCTCTCCTTTTCCAGTACCCCCAAAGATAAAGACATCAAGATCCTGTCATTGGCTTTTCTCTACGCAAGTCAAGAATACCAAAATTCAACAGAAGTCAACATAAAAGCCAACATCCTGGAGGTCCTACATACACGTGCATTCTTATGCTACTTGTTGATCCAATTTGAATCTTCTCAAGCTACGTTAAAAAGATCACATTACTCCATGTGCAGCGAAGAGCTAGCCCGTGCCCTAACTGAACCCTTTACGACCTAAACATTAAAAGCCTTCTCTGTCATCACAAATTTATTTCTGTTCACACCTGAATCCTGGCAGAAACTTGTCGGAAGCGACTGGCTGGAGCTCCCGTTCCAGTTTTCCTGTTGCGTGCAAGGTGTAAGGTAATCTACAAACTGACTTGAATTTTCTCTGGCAATCTGCAGCCGACCAGTTCCCTGAACTCCGTGGCTGACAACTAACTCCCCGAACTCACTTCCCACCTCTCCAGGGGAGACTAGGGCGATTAGTCACCTCCTCTAGCCGGCGGTCCCATCTCGCTCTTACACCCTACACGGGGGGCAAAGGAACGTCTCGGGCACCTCTTCAAACCAAATGCCAATCGGCGGTGGTGTCCCCTCGGTATTTCCCACATTCAGAAAGAGATCTCCCTTTAGTGGACCCTTTCGCTGTGAGACTGGGGAGAGGTAGCAGCTCCCAGCGTCCCGAGGAAGAAAACTCCAAGAGAAAAGCGAGCGCTCGCGCTGCCAGCCGGAGCGGGCTGTGCTGATAACAACGGCGGGAAACGCTGTCTACAGCGGGTTTCGCCAAGGCCCTTCAACTCGAGGCTCTCAGTCCTCTTCGCGACAAGCCCGCCGGCCGGCACTGCTCCCGGTCCCGGGCCAGCCCGCACGGGCCAGAGCGGGGGCAATGCTAGGGAGTGGTGGGGGCCCCGGCTCGGCCCACCCTCTCACTCCACGCAGAGCCCACCGTGAGTCAGCAGCCGGCAAGTGGACGCCGGGGCTGCCTCGAGGCTTCCCACCCGGGTGGGACCCAGGGGGCTCCAGGGAGCTGCGAGCGGCCTGTGCCCCCGGCCCGGCCCCCCTCACACACAGTGAGTCAGCAGCACCAGAGCCGCCTAGCCCGGCCCCGCTCCACCGCCGCCGACCCACACAGGCCAAGCTGAGCCGGCAGGGTCAGAGAGGGGGCGCGGCGACCTTTACCGATGGAGTGGAGAATGTCGATGGAGGCCTCCCGGTCGGTGCTGAGTAGAGACTGGGCTCTCTGGAACTCCACCACCGCCGCCGCCGCCATCTTACCGCTTTCACACCGTCCCCGGCCGCGGCCGCCGACGCCGGAAACACACTCCCGGAAAGCCCGCCCTCGCGTCCCTCTTCCCGCCCCCCATAGCACCCCCGCTCCTATTCCCAGAGCACCACGGGAGTTGTAGTCTTGCCGCCGGTCGGTGATTGAGGGGTGAGGACGAGAGCTGGGGCGCCCGGGCTGGGGGGAGGCAAGCTCCCCAGCACCGCCTAGCGGCCAGCACGCGGGTGAGAGGCGGTGCCTAAGCTTTAGAGCCGAAGGCTAGTCCCCACCCACCCTAAAGAGGCCTCCTAACAGCAACTCTCCCAGCTCGCCCTTGAGAGGACTTTTTGAGCACCCGCCTAGGTAGGTATTCATCGATAGCCGTTTGGCTTCCTTTGTCGCGTCCACGTTTAACCATTCATTCAGGGCAATAAACGATCTTATTAGTGCTCACGATGTGGCAGACAAAGAATAGCACCATTCAAAGGCGTTCAAGTGTCTAACAACATTTGTCTCTCTCATACACAGACACACGCACACCACACACACACACACACACACGCACGCACGCACGCACGTTCCAGGCTAGAATCCTACAGAATCATAGCCAGCCTGTGATTAAACCCAACAGCGTCGGGGAGATGTGATGTTAGACAGTGAAATACCATCTTTGCCCCATTCACTCAATAAATCCCTCTTGGGGGTCACACAGAAGTCTAACGCAACCTGGACTCCCCCCTCAGAAAAGAAAAAAAAAGGGATTTTTCTAGTATCTCCAGTTCCTTCAACTAAAATCACAGCTATCTGAAAGGCTCTCAAATGAAAGGAGAAAACACACTCTGTATGACCACCGAGTGGTAAGCTTAAGGGAAGACCTAAAAATACACAGAGGCAGTTCAATATGAGGAAGATCTTTCTCCCGGTGAAGACAATCCGAAAACAGAATATGCTGTCCCCTTAAGGGACCTGTAAAGGGAAATAACATTGCACTCCTCTGTGACTGGGTTAGGCAATTTATATATTTATCTTCTTTTATCCTCCCAACAATGTTCTGTGAAGAAGATACTATTTACACTCCTTTCATAGGTGAGGAACCGGGTTTAAAGTAATTTGGTGAAACTCATATGGTAATTGACAGAGCTGAGATCTGAAAGTTAGGGAATGCATTCCTGGATGTGTCCAAAAGAAAATTGTATATCTCATCAAGTTGTAAACAGGACTCATGGCATTGCTGGGGAAATGGATTAAGTGTCTTCTGGATTTCTCCTAACTCGGAGATTCCATGAATCTCAGTATAAAGCTAAGCCTTTCTTTGCTTAGTAAGGGCATTCCTCCCTCTTCAATTTGGTGTGCAATTAATATATTGTGCCAGAATGTCAATAAGCTATAAAATTCCAAAGCCGAGAACAACAGGAAATAAGTATCTTCATCTTCTAAAGAATACCTACCAGTTCATCCTTACTACTTTTGTAAGTAACAGATTTGCCAAAAAATGACTAGACCAATCCCCAAACCTTCACCTACTTCTAGCCTCCATCGGGGAGAGAGAAAAATTCAAAAGAAATTCATTAGAAGAAATTATAGAAGAGGATGAAATGCTCACCTCACTATAAAGAGGAAGCACTACAAAAGACTGGGGGTGTCTGCAAGATCTTTCTCCCAAGCTGGTGAGTCTCACTGACTACAGCAACGTAGCCATCTCCGCGCATCCACCATGGTTAAGAGTTTTGAGGTGGGGGCGCCTGGGTGGCAGAGCGGTTAAGCGTCTGCCTTCGGCTCAGGGCGTGATCCCGGCGTTCTGGGATCGAGCCCCACATCAGGCTCCTCCACTGTGAGCCTGCTTCTTCCTCTCCCACTCCCCCTGCTTGTGTTCCCTCTCTCGCTGGCTATCTCTATCTCTGTCGAATAAATAAATTAAAAAAAAATCTTAAAAAAAAAAAGAGTTTTGAGGTGAACCAGACCTGTCCCTCCAGGAGGTTGGGGCCTTCATGCACATTCATGAAGATGGTTACCACTTTGGGCCTACAGAATTCTGAGTTAGGAAAGGGGGCTGACACATTCCACAATAGGACAAGGAGAAAGGGCAGCAATGGGGCAGCCTCTGCTACTGGTGTTTGGCAGTTAGGTGGCCAGCTCAGTAGGGCTTCCCACCAGAGAGAAAACACCCAGTAACAGGCTGGAAGAGTAGACATCAAGAAGCAGTGACTGAAGGGGGATCTTAAGGTTCACAGGCGTAGCCTCCAAAGAACCCATAAATGCTCCCAACGAGAGAGAATCAGCACCTGGATCTCTGCTTCTGATGACATTAGTCATGTGAGACACTTTGACTCCCTTTCTTTAATCCCTGCTCCACAGGGAGTCTGTTTCTCCCTCTGCCCCTCCTCCCACTCATTCTCTCAAACTCTCTCCCTCTCGCTCTCAAATAATAAATACATAAAATCTTTTGAAAAATGAAAAAACAGATTAGATATGAAATTGATTGAGGTTAGACTGGACTTTCTTCTCTTAATAAACTATTTTTTAAGAGCAGTTTTAGCTTCACAGCAAAATTGAGCAGAAAGCAAAACAGAATGGACTTTCAATCATTAGAAACGACCTGAAAGTTAGGAGATCTGCCCACAATGGTATCCGGCGAAGAGACGGGAGCTCCAACAGAGAATGGATACAGGGATGTAGCTTGTACCTGCACCACGTCCTTAACATGTTACAGCACCACCATCTGCTCAGTTCCCTACTTCCCTACACTGACTCCTCCTGTCTCCACCCAGCGCCACCACAGCTAACTATTGCCTGCTATTGATTCTCCTGAACATGTTCCTCGGGTACTAGTTCCACACCATCCTCTCTAACATTTTTAAAGATTATATGTATAGCCTCCTACTGGTCCTACTCTTTGGAGTGACACAGGGATCCCGTGGGAAATGCAAGAGGCCTACAGGACTAGTTTATTGCACTACTTGCCCTCGATCATTCCCTTTCTTTCTTTCTTTCTTCCCTTCTTTCTTTCTCTCTTTCTTTCTTTCTTTCTTTCTTAAGATTTTATTTATTTATTTGACAGAGACAGCCAGCGAGAGAGGGAACACAGGCAGGGGGAGTGGGAGAGGAAGAAGCAGGCTCCCAGCGGAGGAGCCTGATGTGGGACTCGATCCCAGAACGCTGGGATCACGCCCTGAGCCGAAGGCAGACGCTTAACGACTGCGCCACCCAGGTGCCCCAATCATTCCCTTTCTTTCACATCCAGTCCAAGAGAGTGATCTCTACACCTACATTGTACCTTTTTCCTTCAAACAGTACCATCACGCAGAAAATGCAATAAAAGGACCTCGAGTCTTGGAGTCACCCACTTGCTTTCAAAGTCCAGAGCACAAGCAGGGGGAGAGGCAGGCAGAGGGAGAGAGAGAAGCTGACTTCCCACTGGGCAGGGAGCCTGACACGGGACTCAATTCCAGGACCCTGGGATCATGACCTGAGCCAAAGGCAGACGCTTAACCGACTGGGCCACCCAGGAGCTCCTTAACATGTTTCTTAATTTCTGTGATCTTTGGTTTTCTCCTCTGGAAAACAGGGATAATAAAACCTAGCTCTCAAGTTTTCTGTAAGGATAGGAGATAAGCTAATAGGGAGACATGTTGAATAAACGTTACTTTCTTTCCATGTAGCATTTCCATTAGGGAAGAGTGAGAAGTAACTTATATTACAGGGCTCATTAGCTACTTCTTGCGAGTCACCTTTCACTGACTGCACACTAGGTAACCGAAGTTCTTAAACTTAAGCAGTACAAAACTGTAAGTCATTCTCAGGAGTGTGATATTCTCAATGTCACCAAAACTCCCCCCACCACCACCTTCTTGCAGGTGTCCTTCCATTCTTCTCCATGCTGAGCTTCTTCAAACGTTCTCCGCATGTATCTGATAGTCTGGGCCTTGGGAGGGTCTGGTTACCATCCCCTTCACTGGGGACCACAAAGTGTTGCATTATCTGGTCCCTGCCTCCTTCTCCAACGGCACCCTTTACCCACTCTGCTCAGCTGGCAACTTTGGGGGTTTCTTTCTTTCTTTCTTTCTTTCTTTCTTTCTTTCTTTCTTTCTTTCTTTTTTTTCTTTCCTCAAACATGCCAATTTCTTTCCCACCTCACAGCCTTTATGTTCCCTCCCCAGGTTTCAGCTCAAAGATCATGTCTACACACAGGCCTTCCCTGTCAGCCCATTAAAAGTAATCTCCTCTACCTTCAGTCCAGTAACCATCATATCACTCTGTTTATTTCCTTCTTAGGACTTGACACAGTCTTTGATTTTACTATGTCACTCGCGTAAAGCTCACTTCCCCCCACAGGGTTTCAGGGACCTTGTCAATCTTGTCCACCATCCTAGCCCCCAGCTCCCACCACAGTGGCTTGCACACATGGCAAACATTCAGTAAATATCTGTTGGATGAGTGCTAGTACCTGTCCTGCCACGAACTTCTGCTGCCCTAAATGTCCATATCCTATACCATGTGACTGTTTAGCCATTGCTGCTTAGATTGCGGTAGGGGTGAAGGGGCTGTCACAGATCAACCATGACCTAGGGTTTATAGGAACTGGCCTGAAAAGACGAGCTGGACCAATCCAATTCCCCTCTCAGGAACTGGGGAACTGAGAGACTGAGCCAGTTAGCCAAGGGAACTGAAATCAAAATCTGTCACTTGGAACCAACGAGACCCATGTTGGTAGAGGGAAGACTCAGGAGATGAGTGAAGAGAGGCAGGAATGTCACAGAGGAGAATCCAAACACCAACACAGAAGGTCACCTCAGTTCCTAACAACTTTTTAATTTCCACCTCCACCCCCATGAGGCCCACCCATGTCATATTCCCCATTCTTGAAATACTGGGACACGTTTCCTTTCCAAATATCTTCCAATCCTTTTCATGATGTTAAGAAGAAAGTTTCAGTGTGGCGTCATTATGTTTTGAATGGCTAATTTTCTTTTTTTTTTTTTCTTTCACCTTTCTTTTTAACAAAGTGAGAGAAGGCAACAGTATCAAGCTGGAGTTAGGTTTCCTTGTTTTTATGTTTATGGTTACATCCTAGTTATGACCAATAATACTACTGATTTTCCATTGATGGTAGAGACATATAGTTACAGTGGAAAACAAAGTGGGTCAGTTTAAATAACACTACATATGGTATGCAGACATGGAAAAAATCAGGACTATGTAGGAAGAACAAATGATTATTTGGTCCAGAAAATCAAATTCTGGTTTCAATACCAGTATGTAGCCAAACATCTACCTACCATGATCTTTCTTTTTATTCCAAAATCACATCTCTGGTTGGAAGACCAGGAAGTCCTTTGGGCTCCTGCCCTAGATTTATAATCTTTAAAGATGGCTTTCAAGTTACTTCTGGCAAAGGCACTATATACTGTAGAAAAAAAGAATACTGAATTTGAAGTCAGGCAAACATGGAGCTCAAATCCTCACTCTACTACCATCTAATAGTCAAATTACTTAAACTCTCCGAGACTGAATTTGGTCATCCGTAAAATTACTCTTAGAATCTACACCAGGGATGCCTGAGTGGCTCAGTCAGTTAAGCGTCTGCCTTCAGCTCAGGTCATGATCCCTGGGATCGAGTCCCGAATCCGGCTCCCTGCTGAGCAGGGAGCTTCTCCCTTTGCCTGCCGCTCCCAGGCAGGCAGAGTACCAGGCAGAGGGAGAGGAAGAAGCAGGCTCCCCACTGAGCAAGGAGACAATGCGGGGCTCGATCCCAGAACCCTGGGATCATGACCCGAGCCGAAGGCACTCAGTCGCTTAACCAAAGGAGCCACCCAGGTGCCCCTAAATAAAATCTTTAAAAATAAATAAATTAATTAATTAATTAAAATAAAAAGAAACCTACTCCATTTGAGGGGCACCTGGGTGGCTCAGTCAGTTGAGCATCCAAGTCTTGGTTTCGGCTCAGGTCGTGACCTCTGGTGGTGAGACCTGGCCCCATGTCAGGCTCTGGGCTCAGCATGGAGTCCACTTGTTCCTCTCCTTCCTCCTCTGCCCCTCCCCTGCGCTCGCCCTCTAAATAAATAAATAAATAAATAAATAAATAAATAAATAAATAAATAAATAAATTCTTTAAAAAATAGATGTTTCCTTTGATGACTGCACAACCATGTGAATATGCTTAATACCACAGAACTGTACGCTGAAAAGTGGTTAAAATGGTAACTTTCATTCCGTGTATTTTACCAAAATAAAAAAATTAATCTACTTCACAGAATTGTTTGAAGACTAAAGTTTTAAGACCCTGTAACGCTCAGCACCATGACTGACACGTATAAGTGCTCAATAAATGGCAGCTCTTAAAAGACAGTTGAGTTGCTGACCAAATTAGCTGATAAGCACCCACTACCCCGCTTGCTCAGGGAACCCTCACAGAGCGCTAAAGGAAACTTTAAGTAGTGATTTTTATAGCAAGAGGATCTATCAATCGTCAATTCTGTTTCCGATCTTAGACTTCCTCACCCTCACCTCGCCTCCCTCCCCCCTCCGCCAACCTTCTTTCTGTCCCCCCAACCATCCCAAAACACACTACAAAGCCCCAATCTCCCCATACTACCCTAGATTACAAAACTATTTCTTTCCCTGTATAACTGCTAATTTTTTTTTTACTTTTATTTTAAGTGATCTCTACACAAATGTGGGCTCAAACTCATGATCCCGAGATCGAGAGTCACATGCTCTACTGACTGAACCAGCCAGGTGCCCCTATAATTGTTCATTTTTCACTGAGATGTTTCAAAGTTTTGTATCCCATAGATGACCAAATAGAGAAATGCTATAATGTGCTATCCTGCTCATCAAGGGCATACACTTCTGCTTCTCTCCCCCATACTCTGTGCAGCAGAGAGACACGGAGCTAAGGGTAGCAGTGCTAAGCTAGTGGGGATTCCCCAGCTCCGCACGGTCGCTGCCATTGAAGTTCTAGAAGGGAACAGAAAGTAAAAAGTAGGCAGAGTATGTCATTATTATCTTCTCATCTCTTTTTGGAAATCCTTCTCTCTCACACGGCTACCTTTCCCTAGGCCTTTAGATACCTTATTGTATTTATGTTTTATTATGGTTTTCCTTCAGGGAAAGCCTGTTAGAGACGCATTCTGTCTTTGACTGAAAAGGTCTTTATTTTGGCTCTCATTCTTTTTTTTTTTTTTTAAGGATTTTATTTATTTACGTGACAGAGAGAGACAGCCAACGAGAGAGGAACACAAGCAGGGGGAGCGGGAGAGGAAGAAGCAGGCTCCCAGCGGAGGAGCCTGATGTGGGGCTCGATCCCAGAACGCCAAGATCATGCCCTGAGCCGAAGGCAGACACTTAATGACTGAGCCACCCAGGCGCCCCCCACTGTGATTTTTAAAAGTAAATAAATAAGTCTGAAAATGAAACTGAGAATTGTAAAAAAAAATTTGTAAATTTCATTCTGTGATATGAAATCACCCAGGCATCCCTAAATAAGATCTTTAAAAAAAAATTAGTTACAGGTGGAGATAACAAATCATATTCCAGGAAGAAAAAAAAAACTGACACAGAATGGTAGACACAAATCTCTATCCCAGTTAAGAAGCCAACCCCAAAGTTAAAAAAAGCATTCTTTGGACAACCAGACAGACAAAGCAAGTTGACTAAAGGGGGTAAAGTGGAGTTGGGAATGAAGCTTGTCTCAGACCTAAAGCAAGGTTCAATGCCAGAAGACAATGAAATAAAAATAAACAAATAAATAAATAATCAAATAAAATAAGGGAAGACAATGAAATACTGCCACAAATTTGAAAAGTAAGAAAATGTGGCCCAAGAATATTATTCCCAGTTAGGACATTGTTCGAATATAAGAGAAACAGACAGATATGATATTTGCAACATTAAAAAAATCAGGGAATATAAGACAAAGAACTTTTCTAGAAGAGAAAGTTCATAAATCTATTTTAGTAATGGATCAAAACAATGAGCTCGATAATGGGAAAGCATTGCTGGTGGCAGGCTGCGATCCATTTAAATACAGAACTGAGACTACATGGGATGTAAAGTAAATGTTACAAACCTTGACAAATAACAGTATAACTATCAAAAAACAAGGATTTTGGAAACTTTCGAAAGGTTTGGAAAGTTTTTCAATGTTACCTTCAGTTTCTTCATCTTTCTTTTTTTTTTTTAAGATTTTATTTATTTATTTGAGAGAGAGAGCACAAGAGCACAAACGCACAGGGGTGGGGGGTGCGGGACAGAGCGACAGGGAGAGGGACAAGCAGACTCCCTGCTGAGTGCGGAGCCTAATCCCAGGACCCTGAGATCATGACCTGAGCTGAAGTCAGATGCTTAACCGACTGAGCCACCCAGGCGCCCTCACCTTTCTATAGTAAGATGTTAAACATAAGTGTCCCCCCAAAGTAGCTAAAATATGTAATTATTCCAATTATTTAATGTTTTCATCATCGCTTTTCTTAACTTCGAAGAGATTGTCTGGGAAATAATAGCTCTTACAATGGAGAAATATTTACTGGAGTTCAACCATTTCTTCAATTTTACCTTTTTTTTTTTTAATAAGTAAACTCTACTCCCAACATGGGGCTCGAACTCACCACCCCAAGATCAAGAGTCACATGGTCTCTGGGCTGAGCCAGCCAGGCACCCCTCTTCAATTTTACTTTATTTTTTTTAAGGTTTTATTTATTTATTCGACAGAGAGAGAGACAGCCAGCGAGAGAGGGAACAGAAGCAGGGGGAGTGGGAGAGGAAGAAGCAGGCTCATAGCAGAGGAGCCTGATGTGGGGCTCGATCCCATAACGCCGGGATCACGCCCTGAGCCGAAGGCAGACGCTTAACCGCTGTGCCACCCAGGCGCCCCTTCAATTTTACTTTAATTTCCTCTTTCGTTGTTGTTAATTTCTGAGGAAAAAAATTAAGTGGAGAAAAGTAGTAGGAATTATAAAACAAACACCTACGTTCCTACCACTCAGAATTAATAATTATAAGTGTGTCAACTTTCATTCATCTTCTTAGGAAATAAAACATTAAAAAGAGAAAACTAACATCCCTTTCAGCCGCCATTCCCAGTCCCGTCCCTCCCACGCAGAGCACCATCTTTTCATTCAGTTTAGATAGAGACAAATCAGTCACTGATATACTATATTGCTTTGTGTGAACAATCATTTATTTATATAAAGGTAGCACGTCAAACACAGTGTTCAGCATCTTGCCTCTATCATTCTACATTGTGGAGTGAATTGCTATTTTATTCCTCTTAACTGTATAAATTGCACTGTATGACTATCCCATATTCACCCATTCCACTTATTTTTTTATTTTATTTTTTTTTAAAGATTTTATTTATTTATTTGACAGAGACAGAGATAGCTAGCGAGAGAGGGAACACAAGCAGGGAGAGTGGGAGAGGAAGAAGCAGGCTCATAGCGGAGGACCCTGATGTGGGGCTCTATCCCATAACACCAGGATCACACCCTGAGCCGAAGGCAGACGTTTAACCGCTGTGCCACCCAGGCACCCCTATTTTTTTTTATTTTATTTTATTTTATTTTGTTTTATTTTATTTTATTTATTTATTTGAGAGAAAGAACAAGAGTTGGAGGAAGGGGCAGAGGGAGAGGGAGAAGCAGATTCCCAGTGGAGCAGGGAGCCCAAGACGGGGGCTGGTCCCAGGACCTGGAGATCACAACCTGAGCCGAAGGCAGATGCTCAACTGACTGAGCCGCCCAGGCGTCCCTAACCATTCCACTATTAATGAACCCTTAGATTGTCACTCTTTGTTTTTTGCTGTTACAAACAATACTCCCATGAGCATCCTTGCACATGTGTGAACGTTTCTCAGTATACCTACAAGCATAATGGTTGGATTGCATAAATAGGCTCATTTTCAGCTTAATTAGATGCTGCCAAATGGCTCTTCCAAATGGCCATGTATCAACAACACAGCCCTCTCTCAAGTGGTGTGACGGAATACCATTCTCTCCATATCCAAGCCAGTACTTGGCATTTTGGGCAAGCTAAGTGAAATATTACCTTGTTTTATAGTCACCTAATACTAACAGGGTTGGGACTACTTACAAGATGGCTCAATCTTTTAGATGGATTCTTCCTTTTATAAAAATCAAATTTCCACTTTAAAAGGTTTTTTTTGGGGGGGGGCACCTGGGTGAGCTCCCTGCTCAGCAGGGAGTCTACTTCTCCCTCTGCCTCTTCCCCTGCTTGTGCTCTCTCTTTCAAATAGATAAAATCTTTAAAAAAAAACTTTTTTTCTTCACATATTGACTGATACTAAATTGCTACTCCAGATGACTTGGTTACTATTTCCCTGGTATATCTTTATTTATTTATTTATTTATTTATTTATTTATTTACTTATTTACTTATTTATTTATTTATCAAATGGGTTTTTTTTCAAGACTTTTATTTCTTTATTTATTTGACAGAGAGAGAGACAGCCAGTGAGAGAGGGAACACAAGCGGGGGGAGTGGGAGAGGAAGAAGCAGGCTCCCAGCAGAGGAGCCTGATGTGGGGCTCGATCCCAGGACCCCGGATCACACCCTGAGCCAAAGGCAGACGCTTAATGACTGAGCCACCCAGGCGCCCCTATCTTTTTGTATTTAATATTGAGGTTTTCTATGTTGTTTTGCACGTGTCACTTATAAACATCATATTGCTGGATGGTTGGTATATGAGCATGATTTTTTTTTTCTGGTACTTTTTTTTAAAAATAATAATTTTTTTTATTATATTATGTTAGTCACCATACAGTACATCCCTAGTTTTTGATGTAAAGTTCCATGATTCATTACTTGTGTATAACACCCAGTGCTCCATGCAATATATGCCCTCCTTAATACCCATCACCAGCCTATCCCATTCCCCCCCCCGCCCCGAAACCCTCAGTTTGTTTCCCAGAGTCCATAGTCTCTCATGGTTCATTCCCCCTTCTATTTACTCCCCCCGTTTCTTCTTCCCTTTCTCCTCCTACCGATCTTCCTACTTCTTATGTTCCATAAGTGAGTGAAACCATATGATAATTGTCTTTCTCTGCTTGACTTATTTCGCTTAGCATAATCTCCTCCAGTCCCGCCCATGATGAGCATGATTTTAACCCAAGTTGAGCTTTTTTAAAATTTAGTGTATTTAACCAATTTTCTTTTATGGTAATTTCTAAAATATTTGAATTTTGACGATTTTATTTAGTTTCCTATTTAATGTTCCTCCTCCTTTTTATCTCCCCATTGCCACTTTCCTGCTTTCCACTGGATTGATCAAGTTTCTTTACTCAATTTTTTTTCTACTCAACTTTTAATCTTCAAGTGCCTACCTTTAAATTATTACACACATAACTGAACTTTTTCTCTAATAATATCTAGAATTAATATCTATACCTTCCCCTTGAACAGACAAGATCCCAAGATCTTTAAAATGTTTTTACTTCCTTTTGCTGAGCGCTCACCTGCCTCAATATAACATACCTACCATGTTGATACGAGTGGAATTTTAGTTCATGACTACTTTAAAATGTTTTAATCTAATTAACATGAGGCAATTAAGTTTCCTAATATATTTGCTTACTACTTCTTCCTGTTCTCATTGTTCCCTCCTACGTCCATTTCTCTTCTTACAGAACAGTCTTCTAACAGAAACCGACTACAAAACGATGCCCTCCGTCGGTGTATCCTTTGCACGCACCTCGGCTGGAGCGCTCCGAGGGTGAGGCAAATGTGTCACTTCTGAATGAAACTGCACCTGGCCTCGAGTCCCCAGAAAATCTAACTACAACGACTAAAAGTAGTTATTTCAGAGTGAGTCTATGGGTGTCAAATTTTCCAAGCCTCCTGGGTACCTCTATTTATATTTGCTCCCCAAATTTGAGTGGTGGTTTGGCTGGAATAGAATTCCCAGGTGCAACATTTATTCTCCTTTCAGCACTTTGAAGAAATTGTGAAATTGGAAAGCATCATTCTGTCTTCACGAAGAGAAAGGTGACACGAAAAAACCGAAGTCCCTTGTTGAAGTAAGCAATTTTGTGGAGGTAAAAATACTTTGTATAGGAGTTGTAACATTACTTGCCATTCTCTATGTTGATAAGAACTGAAAGATACAAAATATTTACAACCCAGCCACCTAAAGACAGAGCTGTGATCAAGCTGTGTAAAAGGTCTCAAGTTAAATTTGACATGCTCTCTTTTCTATCATAAGTTATATGCGCTTCTTAGCAGAGACAGTGTCTCCTCAAGATGCCATATTGTTTTATGTCGAATCTGTTCTTCTTACATGTGAAAATCCCTTCACCCCAATGTTTGGGATAACTCCAAAGCTCATAAAACATGTTTTAAAGAATTGCATAAAATCAAAACATCAAATGTAAGAAATGTTGATCCATAATACATGCTTAATATTATTCACTTAAATTTAAGAAGTTTTTAAAAAAATAATAAATGGTCTCATTTTATGTATGCATTTCCTTTGATCTTCCCTCCAATGAATAGATAATTTGTATGAGTTCTGGGCACAGTGCAGTTCAGTTTTCCGGTCTCCCTGTGCTATCGAGCTTGAGTTTAGGGGCACCTGGCTGGCTCAGTCAGTGGAGCGTGCGACTCTTGATCTCAGGGTTGTAAGTTCGAGCCCCATGCTGGGTGTAGAGATTACTTAAAAATAAAATATTTAAAACCAAGCAAACAAGCTTGAGCTTAAATGTACATCATGAAGTTTTCTGAAAAAAAGAATACACCACAAAGCTCTGTTCTTTTCCGCATGCTCCACTGCATTCTCGTGTCTCTTGTTGCTGATAAAAAGTCAGATGCCAATCTGATTCTTATTTTCTCAGTAATCTGCTTTTTCTCTCTGATAACTCTAAGTATGTTTTTATTTTTGATGCTCCGAAATGTTATTACACTACTTTGTATAGGCTTTTTCTTACTTATTCTGTTCAGCAATTGTCTCCAAACCTGTAAACTACAAACAAAATTCAAGTTGTTAAAAAAAAAGTGCTCCTGGGTGGCTCAGTCGGCTAAGCGCGTCTGCCTTCAACTCAGGTCATGCATGATCCCAGGGTCCTGGGATCGAGTCCTGCCTGGGGCTCCCTGCTCACCAGGGTGTCTGCTTCTCCCTCTCCTTCTGCCCCTCCCCCTGCTTGTGTGCGCTCTCTCTCTCTCTCAAATAAGTAAATAAAATCTGAAAAAACAAAAACAAACAAACAAAAAACAGGGGCACCTGGGTGGCTCAGTAGCTTGAGTGTCTGACTCTTGATTTCAGCTCAGGTCATGATCTCAGGGTCGTGAGACTGAGCCCTTCATTGGGCTCTGAGCTAGGTAGGGAGTCTGCTTGAGATCCTCTCTCCTTCTCCCTCTGCTCCTCCCCCCCCCCACGCACACCCCCCCCCACTGGCGTTCTTGTGCTCTCTGTCTCAAATAAATAAACAAACAAACAATAAGAGTACTCTAAAACTTATTGAAGAAGAAAGGTCCATGAATGGCTTAGATAACCTTAAAAAAGACGAGTAAATGGAGAAAAGGAGGCTTGCTCTACCAGATATTAAAACATATTACAAGGCCATATAATAGGGCATCGGTACAATAGACAAATGGAACAAAGTAGAGAACTCTAAGAAGGACCCATTTATAAAGAGAACTTGATACACAATTTTTAAAAAGGCATCACAGGGGCGCCCCGGGGGGCTCAACTAGTTAGGCATCCAATCTTGATTTCAGCTCAGGTCTTGATCTCAGGGTCGTGAGTTCAAGCCCCACATTGGGCTTCACGCGCTACTTAAAAAAAAAATAAAAAATAAAAAATAATTTTAAGAAGTATCACAAACGAATGGGGGAAAGAAGAGATCATTTGTTAGGTGAAGTTGGAAAAACTAGTTCACTAGGTGGAGAAAAATAAAACTGGATTGCTACCTAACAATCATCTGAAGGATGAACGCCAGATGAGTTAAGGAAATCAATGCGAAAGTAAAACTATAACGTTAAGTGACAGGGAAGAATTTAAACTAAACTCCAAAAGAACACAACTGTACAGGAAAACAAACAGGCATTTCATGACATCAAAATTGTTTCTATCCATGAAAGATACCACATAAAGTTAACAGGTGAAAGAATCGAAGGAGGTATTTGCGATGTCTAAAACATAATAGGGGATTAATATCCAAAGTACACAGAGACTCAAGGGCCATCTTTCTGTTCAGCCATTCTCAGCATGGCTTTTGTCCCCATGTGGCTGCAAGATGGTCACTGCAGCTGCAGACAGTTGGTCCTCACACAGTTACATCCAAACTCAGGAAAGCTGTCGTTCCCTACATCTCCAGGTATTGTGGAGAAATACCTTCCAGGGACGTCTCCTAGCAGAACTCCCCAGTGAGGTCCCACTGATCAGGACTGGGTCACACGTCCCCGCCCCGCTGCAAGGGTGGCACCTGCAGGCATTTTCAGCGTGTGTGGTGGAAGACAGACTGGCCGGCAGGAAGAGAGGTGAGAACCGCAGTTGCAGGAGTCACAGAGAAAGCTGCCATGTCTCCCCTCCATTTTCTCCCCTCTCCTGTCACTCCTATTAGGCTGATGTTAGCACTCCATCTGCCTCCATGTCTTCCAGCCTCCCATCTATTTCCTTTTCCTACTGCCTTTTGAGAGAACTTCTCCATCCAATCTGCCAGCACACTGTTCACTCTTCAGACTATCCATTCAACCCATCGACTGAGTGTGTTATCTCAAAAACTGTATTTTTCATTGTCAAGATCTCCAATTTAGTTTATTTCTATAATACCTGTATTTGCTTCATGGGCTCGATATCCCTCCAATGATACTAATTACGCTTATTCTAAAGGTTTGTTCCAATTCTATTAGCTACGTTTCAAGTGCAGTTCTGGTTTTTTACTCCATTTCAAGTGAAGTTCTGTGTTTTACTCTAATATACTACCCCCCTATCTAGGGGTTCTTTACCATGGGTCCATTTTTTCCCCCGCAAAGATCCCTACTAGATTTAAACTTTCTCTACTTGGGCAGCTGACCTTGGGTTTTGGGATGTAGTTGAGGAAGTTACAGATTTGATTGTTAGGGCTTATACTCTACGGTTTTCTTTTCTTTCATTTTTTTTAAAGATTTTATTTATTTATTTGACAGAGAGACAGCCAGCGAGAGAGGGAACACAAGCAGGGGGAGTGGGAGAGGAAGAAGCAGGCTCCCAGCAGAGGAGCCCGATGTGGGGCTCGATCCCAGAACTCCAGGATCACGCCCTGAGCCGAAGGCAGACGCCTAACGACTGAGCCACCCAGGCGCCCCTCTACATGGTTTTCAGTGAGATGGAAAGAGGGGTAGAATACGCTACGGGGAAAGATGTCTCAGCAGCTGCTTTTCCAGACTGAATCGCTCATTTCTCCTCAGCCACCTGAGACGCTGCCCTAGCTCTGAGATACTGCTCCCACGTGCAGACAGTGCTTGCAGATGCGTGAACTATGGAAGGGAGGATGCAGTGGGGCAGGGGAGAATAGGCCTGGAGGCTTTGACTGTAATACTCAGCCCCCATTGTGAGGCTTCCTCCTGTGCCCAGTTTCCACCACTTCCCATCTGAGATAGGAACCCCCACTTCTCGTCCTACTCTACAGTGGATTCCCACATGCACAGGACCGCCATTACCCTCTTCCGTTCAATCCCATCTGATTTTAGTCGGGAATTCCTTGTGATCTCTAAGAATGCATCTTGTTTCAGAGCTCATCTATGAATACATTAAAAAAAATGTTTCCCTATCATTTCAAGAGTTTGGGGGAAAGGACTGAAACTGGAAGATGTGCTCAGTTCATCATCTTGGACCAGAAACTCTGCCATAAAATTCAAGTAAAATATTATTTTTGTTTTTAACACATCATCATGTATATTTTTATTTGTATATTTTTGTACCTGTCCATCCATCTGTCCAACCAACCATCCATCCATCCTTTTTTTTTTTTAAAGATTTTATTTATTTATTTGACAGAGAGAGAACACAGCAGGGGGAGTGGCAGGCAGAGGGAGAGGGAGAAACAGGCTTTCCGCTGAGTGAGGAGCCCGACGTGGGGCTTGATCCTAGGAGCCTGGGATCATGACCTGAGCTGAAGGCAGATGCTTAACCAACTAAGCCACCCAGGCGCCCCCATCCATCCTTCTATCTATATGTACATAAAGGGACAGATGTCTAAAATCCTTTTAACTTAATATTAAAATAGTTATTTCTGGGTGGTGTAATTTAAACGTATTTTCTAATTTTTAACTTTTTCCTGAATCTATAATAAATATGTATCATTTTTACACATAAATTCATTCTTAAAAGCATGTTAAGTTTAGCTGTCTTTCGGTGTTACAGGTAACTTAATCTTGCCCATCTGCATTTCCCAAATTCAACAGTGTACCTATGTTTTTTTATAACGTTAAGAAGAAGTTCAAAAGGTGATGAATCTGAAATTGGCAGCCATCAGGACCAGTAAATAGTTCAATAGTACCATCAAATATCCTGAAGAGGGGATGCGTGGGTGGGGCATTTGGTTAAGCCTCCGACTCTTGGTTTCAACTTGGGTCGAAATCTCGGGGTTGTGTGATCCACCCCATGTCGGCTCCACACTCAGCGTGGAGTCTGCCTAAGACTCGCTCTGCCCCTCCCCCCTCAAATAAATAAATCTTTAAAATGTACGTGTGTGTGTGTGTAAAATACACAGCTCCCATTGAGGATATGAGGAGTATTGCTATTTTCAAATAGGAGTGGTTCGAGTCATCATATTTGGGTCTGAGTAATGAAATGGATTAAACCATGTACACGTAGGAAACACCCATATCAAGACTTTCGCACTTGAGTCACAAGTGCAGTCAAGTCACTCTTCTAAAAGCCCCTTCTCTGTGAAGACCAGATGCAAAAGAGAGAGTTCAGAAGGAACTGGTCCAAATGACCAACAACTGATGAATGGATAAATAAAATAGGGTCTATCCATAGAACGGAAAATTATTCAGCAATAAAAAGGACTGGAGTACTGATACATGCTACAACGTGGCTGAAAACAGTACACTAAATGAGAGAAGCCAGTCATAAAGACGACATATTTCATGATTCCATATACGAAACGCCCAGAATAGGCAAATGTATAAAGACAGAAAGCAGATTAATCGTCGCCTAAGGCTGGGGGTGTTGGAGGGAAAGCAGGAGAGATTGCCAGTGGGTAGGGGGTTTCTTCTGGGGATGCTGAGAATGTTCTAAAACTGATTGTGGGCATAGTTGCCCGACTCTGAATAAACTAAAAACCACTGAATTTTACACTTTAAATGGGTGAATTGTATGATATGTAAATTATATTTCAATAATGCTGTTAAAAAAAAAAAACTGGGGATGCCTGGGTGGCTCAGTTGGTTAAGCATTTTCCTTCACCGCAGGTCAGACCAAGTCCCGCATGGGGCTCCCTGCTCAGCGGGGACCCTGCTTCTCCCTCTCCCTCCGCCTGCCACTCCACCTGCATGTGCTCTCTCTTTCTCTGACAAATAAATACATAAAATCTATAAATAAATAAATAAATTGAAATACATTTTTAAAAATAATAAATAAATAAACTGGTTGCTTACACATCTGCCTCTTTGTGAGAAGTATTCAGAATCTTCCTTGGGCCTCTGAAATCATACTGTATGCTAGGAACGTTTGTTTGGAAATGCATTTTGGGCAAGAACTGCGGCATTATTAGATTCACGACCATTTATAAAGGGCTTCGTGATGTCCACAACTTGCTCCATTTGTTCGTCCTCCTGAAGTGAAGTGATTAAAAATATGGATTATAAGGGGCGCCTGCCTGGCTCAGTTCGCAGAGAGGGCAACTCTTGGTCTCAGGGTTGTGGGTGTGAGCCCCGCACTGGGTGTAGAGATTACTCTTTTAAAAATGGTAAAAATAAGGATTAAAAGAACAGGACTGGAAGTGCTGGGGTTACTGTAACTAGAGGCTAGCAGTAAAGGACATTGTGCCCTGCCTGTCAATCTTAGGAGCTCCTTAGCATGGGGGTGCTTATCAAGGAACTGACGGGAAACTGAGGGAAATTCACCCTCAAAGCCAGCTTTACCTGCAGGCACTACAGATCTGTGTTTTATAGATGAGGAAACTGAGGCCAGCTTGGAGAAGCAGAGGAACTTGCCAAGAACCCATGGTCATGGAGTCAAGGCGACTGACAAGGTAAAGACTTAACTCACCCGAGGACATCTCCAACAGACAAAGCCACGCACTGGGATACCCCCCCCTGCAACGCCCACGTTCTTGGTGGCATCTTGACCACACAGACGTATGGCAACTTTATCTTCTCCGAAAGTCACCATTTCTCCTGACTCTCTTTTTCAGAGACAATTTGTCCTCACCTCTCCATTACCTGGATTCATCTCAAGACACTTCACTGTTTTTGAAGAACCTTCGTAGCCAAATAACTTTCCTGTCTTTCCCTGAGGGCCTGGTGTAAGCCAGGGAGTTCCAGGTACCTCTCCTCTGCATTTGCTTCTTGGGACCTGATAAACATTTCTTCAAGGTATGGCAACACAGAACTGCCAGCACATCGTCCGATCTCTGGTGAGGGTGCTGTATAGCTCACGGAGGGTCTTTCGAACACACGTTTATTTTTAAGAATTAGAGGGAGTCTGCTGTGTTTTATAAAAGAGAGTTGACTGCTTCCATCAGGTCTGGACATCTGTAGTGAGCCCTAGTCCACCTGCGTCACACACACTGATACACACAGAGACACAAGGTTGCATGGTGCGCAGTGCTTCTGCCCCGCGTAGGGGACTGAGACCTCCGTAACAGAGCCGGTCCTCAGACAACACCAGGACTTACGCCGGTTCTCCTGACTTCTCCCTCAGGCTTACTCTGCATTAATCCACATGGCATCTTATGCAGTGATTCACACACAGAAGCGCCAACTCTTGACACGGCTGCATGGTTACTAGACAAATAAGCATCCTGCATTAGCCAGTAAATCACGAGCTACATTTTTAGAATGTTTCTCTTCTGCCTTGGCTAATTCCACAATGCAGAGATAGGTGCCCGACTTCTGAACAAGAATTTTCTGTTGTCAGAATGAATCTTCCCAGTAGAAATTATTTCTGGTACAAATGGTGGTAGTTTCTCCACCATACAATGCATAATGTAAATGTGTTTATAATCTGAATGGCTAATGACAGCTTTCCCTGATATCACAGTTTCTCTTCATCCATCAGTTTACCAGTCAGTTAGAAGACAGAGATCTTACATAGGACTCCTTGTACACCTGGGGTTTTGATCCCGTCTGGTATCTATGCCTTTTCAAACCACCTCCTTAGAATCCTAAGCAGAGAGCAAAGAACAGAAATTCTATGCCATTAGTTCGTAGCCTACAGATCAGCAGATGGTAAAGGTACTCTACCTACATTATTCCATTTACTCCCCCAGCAAACTTATGGAAATAAGTATTATGCAACAAGAAGACACAGTGTTAGAAAAGATCAGAGCTAGTATCCAAACCCAGGTGTTTCCAACCTAAGAGCTCATGCTCTTCCTACTACACCACGATTTAAGAGACAGACACGTTCCTGTAACAGTATGACACAATTATAGCACAACTTCTCATGAGAAGTATAAATGAATGCTGCCCAACCCCCCTTATAAGGATCCTTATTAGCTGGTAGAAAATTGGGGAAGAGTTCAGGAGGAAATAGCAACTGAAAGAGGCCTTTAAAAATGAATAAAATGGGGGCGCCTGGGTGGCACAGTCGTTAAGCATCTGCCTTCGGCTCAGGGCGTGATCCCGGCGTTCTGGGATCAGGCCCCACATCAGGCTCCTCTGCTGGGAGCCTGCTTCTCCCTCTCCCACTCCCCCTGCTGTGTTCCCCCTCTCGCTGGCTGTCTCTCTCTGTCAAATAAATAAATAAAATCTTTAAAAAAAATGAATAAAATTTTGGAGCACCTGGGTGGCTCAGGCAGTTAAACCTCCGACTCTGGATTTCACTTGGTTCATGGTCTCGGGGTGCTGGGTGGAGGTCCTGGGATCAAGCCCTGCTCAGCGGGCAGTCTGCTTGTCTCCCTCTCCCCTGCCCCCCCCTGCTCACTCACACGTGCGTGCTCTCTGAAATAAATGAATAAATCTTAAAAAAAATGAGTGAATGAATGAAATAGCATCTGGTCCCAAAAATAGAGCCATCAGGTAAATTCTCCTTGCAGATTTACAAGGACTATCCTTCATACTCATACTTCTCCTGAAAATTCCTCAGAACTTCAGAGCCCTGCTCGTCTCTTTTAATGAAATTTTAATTTAAATTCCAGTTAGTTTACAAACAGTGTGATACTAGTTTCAGGTGTGCAATACAGTGATTCGACACTTCCATATATCACCCGGTGCTCATCACAAGTGCCCTCCTTAATCGCCATCACCTATTTCACCCATCCCCCCATCTCCCCTCTGGTAACCATCAGTGTATTCTCAGTAGTTAAGAGTCTTTTCCTTAGTTTGTCTCTCTCTCTCTCTTTCTCCCTTGCTTATTTGCTTTGCTTCTTAGACTGCACATATGAGTGAAATCATACAGTATTTGTCTTTCTCTGACGGATTTCACGGAGCATTGTATTCTCTAGTCCTATCCATGTCATAGCAAATGGCAAGATTTCATTCTTTTTTATGACTAATATTCCATATATATATATATATACACACACACACACACACACACAAACACCACATCTTCTTTATCCATTTATCAGCCGATGGACACTTGGGTTCTTTCCATAATTTGGTTATTGTATATAGATAATGCTGTTATAAACATCAGAGTACACGTATCCCTTTGAATTAGTGTTTTTGTATTCTTTGGGTAAGTATCTAGTAGTGCGGTCACTAGATTGTAGGGTAGTTCTGTTTTTTGTTTTGTTTTGTTAAGATTTTATTTATTTATGTGACAGAGAGACAGCCAGCGAGAGAGGGAACACAAGCAGGGGGAGTGGGAGAGGAAGAAGCAGGCTCACAGTAGAAGAGCCTGATGTGGGGCTCGATCCCGGAACACCGGGATCACGCCCTGAGCTGAAGGCAGACGCCTAACGACTGCGCTACCCAGGCGCCCCAGGGTAGTTCTGTTTTTAACTTTTGGAGGAACCTCCATAACTGTTCTCCAGAGTGGCAGCACCAGTTTGCATTCCCACCAACAGTGCAGGAGGGTTCCCTTTTCTCCACGTCCTCGCCAACATCTGTTGTTTCTTGTGTTGTTGATTTTAGCCATTTTGACAGGTGTGAGGTGGCATCTCATTGTGGTTTGGACTTGCGTTTCCCTGATGATGAGACATGCTGAGCATCTTTTCATGTGTCTGTTGGCCATCTGGATGTCTTCTTTGGAGAAATGTCTATTCATGTCTTCTGCCCATTTTTAATTGGATTATTCATTTTGGGGGTTTTGAGTTTTATAAGTTGTTTATATATTTTGGATTCTAACCCTTTATGAGATATGGCATTTGCAAATATTTTCTCCCATTCCATAGGTTGCCATTTAGTTTTGTTGATCCTTCGCTATGGAGAAGCTTTTTATTTTGATGTAGTCTTTTTTTTTTTTTAAGAGAGAGTGAACATGTGTGAGTGGGGAGGGGAAGGACAGAGCAGAAGGAGAGAGAGAATCTTAAGACCCTGAGATCATGACCTGAGCCAAAATCAAGAGTCAGATGCTTAACCAACTGAGCCACCCAGCACCCCTTGATGTAGTCCTAATAGTTTCTTTTTCCTTTGGTTTCCCTTGCCTCAGGAGACGTTTCTAGAAAGAATTTGCTACAGCTGATGTCAAAGAATTACTGCCTGCATTCTCTTCTAGGACTTTTATGGGTTCAGGTCTCACATTTAGGTCTTTAATCCATTTTGAATTTATTTTCTGAGTGGTGTAAGTGGTTCAGTTTCATTCTTTTGCATGTTGCTGTTCAGTTTCCACAACACCATTTGTTGAAGATACTGTCTTCTATCCCACTGGATATTCTTCCTGCTTTGTCAAAGATTAATTGACCATATAATTGTGGGTTTATTTCTGGGTTTTCTATTCTGTTCTATTGATCTATGTTTCTTTTTTTTTTTTTTAAAGATTTTATTTATTTATTCAACAGAGATAGAGACAGCCAGCGTGAGAGGGAACACAGGCAGGGGGAGTGGGAGAGGAAGAAGCAGTCTCATAGCGGAGGAGCCTGATGTGGGGCTCGATCCCAGAACGCCGGGATCACACCCTGAGCCAAAGGCAGACGCTTAACCGCTGTGCCACCCAAGCGCCCCTATGTTTCTATTTTTGTGCCAGTATCATACCGCTTTGATTACTACCTCTTTGTAATATAACTTGAAATCTGGAATTGTGATACCTCCCACTTTTTCAAGATGGCTTTGGCTATTCAGGGTCTCTCACGGTTCCATACAAATTTTAGGATCGTTTGTTCTAGCTCTGTGAAAAATGCTGGCAGTATTTTGATAAGGATTGCATTACACGTGTAGATTGCTTTGGGTAGTACAGACATTTTAACAATATTTGTTCTTCCAATCCATGAGCATGTAATGTCTTTTCATTTCTTTGTATCATCTTCAATTTCTTTCACCAGTGTTTTATAGTTTTCAGAGTACAGGTCTTTCACCTCTTTGGTTAGGTTCATTCCTAGATATCTTAATTATTTTGGGTGCAATTGTAAATGGGATTGATCCCTTCTCTTTCTGCTGCTTCATTATTGGTGTATAGAAATACAACAGATTTCTGCATGTTGATTTTGTATCCTGTGACTTTACTGAATTTCTTTATCAGTTCTAGCAGTTTCTGGGTGGAGTCTTTCTGGGTTTTTGTTTGTTTGTTTGTTTTTTTATAAAGAGTATCATGTCATCTGCAAATAGTGACAGTTTTACTTCTTCTTATCTATTTGGACACCTTTTCTTTTTCTTGTCTGATTGCTGTGGCTAGGACTTCCAGTACTGTGTTAAAGAACAGTGGTGAGAGTGGACATCCCTTTCTTGTTCCTGAACATGAGGAAAATCTCTTCGTTTTTCCCCATTGAGGATAATGGGGAAATTTTCTTTTGATGTCCATTAGCTGTGGGTCTTTCATATATGACCTTTAAAATATTGAGGTATGTTCCCTCTAAACCTACTTTATTGAGGTTTTTATCACAAATGGATGTTGTACTTTGTCAAATGTTTTTTCTGCATCTATTGAAATGATGATTCTTATCCTTGCTTTTATTTACGTGGTGTATCATGTTCATTTGTGTATATTGAACCACCCTTGCAACCCAGGAATAAATCCCACTTGATCAAGGTGAATGACTTTTTTAATGTATTGCTGGATTCAGTTTGCTAGTATTTTGAGAATTTTTGCATCCATGTTCATCAGAGATACTGGCCTGTAGTTCTTTTTTAGAGGAGTCTTTATCTGGTTTTGATATCAGGGTAATGCTGGCCTCATAGAATCAGTTTGGAAGTTTTCCTTTCTTTTCTATTTTTTGGAATAGCTTGAGAATAGGTATTAACTTGTCTTTAAATATTTGGTAGAATTCAACTGTGAAGCCATCTGGCCCTGGCCTTTCATTTGTTGGGAGCTTTTTGATTAATGATTCAATTTCTTGGCTGGTTACCAGTCTGTTCAAGTTTTCTATTTCTTCCTGTGTCAGTGTTGGTAGATGATGTGTTTCTAGGAATTCATCCATTTCTTCCAGATTGTCCAATTTGTTGGCATATAGTTTTTCATAATATTTTCTTATAATTGTTTATGTTTCTGTGGTGCTGGTTGTTATTTCTTCTCTCTCATTTGTGATTTTATTTGGGTCTTTTCTCTTTTCTTTTTGATAAGTCTAGCTAGAGGTTTACCTATTTTATTAATTTTTTCAAAGAACCACCTCCTGATTTCATTGATCTGTTCTATTGTTCTTTTTAGTTTCTATATCGTTTATTTCTGCTCTAATCTTTATTACTTCCTTCCTTCTTCTGGCTTTAGGCTTCCTTTGTTCTTTTTCTAACTCCTTTAGGTAGAAGGCTAGGTTGTTTATTTGAGATTTCTCTTGCTTCTTAAGGTAGGCCTGTATTGCTATATACTTCCCTGTTAGGACCAATTTTGGTGTATTCCAAAGGTTTTGAACCAATGTGTTTTCATTTTCATTATTTCCATGTATTTTTTAGTTTCTTCTTTAATATCCTCATTGACCCATTCATTGTTTAATAGCATGTTGTTCAACCTCCATGTATTTGTGGTCTTCTTCAATATTTTCTTGTGGTTACTTCGTTTCATAGCACTGTGGTCAGAAAAGGTGCATGGTAGGACTTCAATCTTCTTGAATTTGTTGAGGCCTGTTTTGTGGCCTAATATGTGATCTATTCTGGAGAATGTTCCATGTGCACTTAAAAAGAATGTGTATTCTGCTGTTTTAGGATGGAGTTTTCTGAGTATATCTGTTAAGTCCATCTAGACCAGTGTGTCATTCAAAGCCATTGTTTCCTTGTTTATCCTCTGTTTAGGTGATCTGTCCATTGATGTAAGTGGGTTGTTAAAGTCCCCTACTATTATTGTATTATTGATTAGGTCCTTTATGTTGCTATTAATAATTTTATGTATTTGGGTGCTCCCATGTTGGGTGCATAAATATTTATATTTGTTTTATCTTCTTGTTGGATTGTCCCCTTTATTATTATATAGTGTCCTTCTTTGTCTTGTTATAGTCTTTGAGTTTAAGTCTGGTTTGTTTGAAAAATAAATAAATAAATAAATAAATAAATAAATAAATAAATAAATAAAGTCTAGTTTGTCCAATGTAAGTATTGCTACTCTGGCTTGTTTGCTTGCTTGCTTTAAAGATTTTATTTATTTGATAGCGAGAGAGAGAGAGAGAGAGAGCACAAGCGGGGGGAGGGGCAGAGGGAGAGAGAAGCAGGCACCCCAATAAGCAGGGAACCCAACATGGGGCTCGGTCCCAGGACCCTAGGATCATGACTTGAGCCCAAGGCCAACGCTTAACTGACTGAGCCGCCAGGTGCCCTCTGGCTTTCTTTTGATGACCATTTGCATGACAGATGTTTACCCATCCCCTCACTTTCAATCTGCAGGTGAATCTCTTATAGGCAACATATAGTTGGGTCTTGTTTTATCCGTTCTGACACCCTACATCTTTTGATTAGAACATTTACTCCATTTACATTCAAAGTAATTATTGAGGGGGCGCCTGGGTAGCGCAGTCGTTAAGTGTCTGCCTTCGGCTCAGGGCGTGATCCCGGCGTTCCAGGATCGAGTCCCACATCGGGCTCCTCGGCTGGGAGCCTGCTTCTTCCTCTCCCACTCCCCCTGCTTGTGTTCCCTCTCTCGCTGGCTGTCTCTATCTCTGTCAAATAAATAAATAAAAAATCTTAAAAAAAAAAGAATGCTTTTGGTTTTGGTAAGCTGATTTTCTATAGTCTGCTATAGCAATTTCTGATAGGGCTGGATCAAAATTTTCCATCATGACCAGGGAGTGTGTCAATTTCCTTTTGCAATTTTCCGTGAATACACAAGAAAATGCATAGTTTTTAATTATAGTATCTCCTTAAAATTAATTTGTTAAAGAGTGTATTTATTTGAGCCTGCTTTTCCCTCTCCCTCTGCTTCCTACCCACTTTTGCTCTTTCTAGAGCTCTCAATAAAATATTTTTAAAAAATTTTTATTTTGGCCAATAATATTGCTGTGCAAGCTTCTCATTAGTACTTGCCTGAATTTTCTCCTTTATTTTCAACATTCTTCAATATTAGTTTTTAGCTCTCTTTTAAGCAGCATATAGATATTTTCAAATCCAATGATCATCTCTTACAGGGAAGTTAATTCACTTATTGTGACTACTCATATACCTCATAGTCCCCATATTATATACTGTTTTCTGCATATCCCTCTTTCCTATTTTCTTTTCCTGACTTCTACTGAATTCATAGATTTCTACATTCCCTTTTATAGCTCTGCTTGTTAGTAAACCATAGATGTTTTTCTCCCAGTAGTGACTTATTTATCTATTTGAGAGAGAGACAGAACATACCAGCAAGCACATACAAGGAGGGGGAGGGGAAGAGGAAGAGGGAGACAAACAGGCTCCCCGCGCTCCCCGCTGAGCAGAGAGCCAGACCCCGAACTCAACCCCAGGGCCCTGAGATCATGACCTGAGCTGAAATCAAGACTCAGACACTCAACCGGCGGAGCCACCCAGGTGCCCCTTAATTCCTGTTTTTAAAGGACACACTTATCATTTATTCTCAATGGTATACAGCTATCTTTGTCTTCTTCCTGGACACCAAGAGGTTCTTAGCACACCGCTGAACAAGTCCTTTATCTTGTTATTACTACTTAGCGCAGTTCTCAGAGTATGTTTCCCAAGAGCATTTCAAGAATCTGCAAGGTTAAAGCTATTTCTGTAATACTAAGAATTTGCTTTTTTCCACTGTTGACGTCTGCATTCATGATACAAAAGCAATGATGAGTAGAACAGCTGGTGTCTTAGCATGAATGCGGGCAGCGGTACCAAACTGTCCCAGCGGTCACTGTATTCTTCATTGTCAAGCATTCACCAAAAAGGAAAAAAAAAAAAGCAGTGACACTTAACAATGCCCTGGTTGAGGCAGTAAAATTGTTACTCTTATTAAATTTGGACCCACAAATACGTGTCTTACAGATTCTGAGTGATATGGGAAATGTGCATGAAGCGCCCTACCGGCGCACCGAAGTGCGATGGCGGTGTCCCGGAGAAGTACCGGTGCCCGTGTTTGAGTTGGACCTAACTAGCCACTTTCATCAGTTTTATTTGAAAGAACAACTGATAGACGTGGGTATGCAACGGACCTTTCCTTACCAAGTGAGCCTGTCACTTCAAGGAAATCTCAGTATTTGTTGCGACAACAACAAATGAAAGCTTTCAAGCAAAATGGCTATCAAAATACTCCTTTTCCAACTCCGTATCTGTGTGAGGCTGAATTTTTCCAAGTATTTTAACTCAGAAATAAAAATTTAGGAATGTGATTCACATATATATGAATGAAAAGTATGATTCATATATAAAAAGCCGGTTGTCTTCTATTAAATCAAACCCTAAAGAGATTTGCAAAAATGTACAAATAATGCCACACGTTAAATTTGTGCCTTGGAAACGTTATTTTTCATAAAAATGTTAACTTGTCCTGGATTTATTACTCATAATATTTTTAAATGTTAGTTTTAATTTCTAATATGGTAAATATTATATAACCCATATAACAAAAGTTCCTTGGGGGGCGCCTGGGTGGCACAGCGGTTAAGCGTCTGCCTTCGGCTCAGGGCGTGATCCCGGCGTTATGGGATCGAGCCCCACATCAGGCTCCTCCACTAGGAGCCTGCTTCTTCCTCTCCCACTCCCCCTGCTTGTGTTCCCTCTCTCGCTGGCTATCTCTATCTCTGTCGAATAAATAAAATCTTTAAAAAATAAATAAATAAAAATAAATAAATAAAAAATAGCGAAAGAAATCTACTTCAGATCCAAATTTCTTGGTCAAGTAAAACTAAGGGATTGGTCATTAAATTAAAGAAACAAATCCATATATAACAATCTGAACTTCTAGGGGTGCCTGGGTGGCTCAGTCGTTAAGCATCTGCCTTCAGCTCAGGGCGTGATCCCAGCGTCCTGAGATCGAGCCCCACATCAGGCTCCTCCACTGGGAGCCTGCTTCTTCCTCTCCCACTCCCCCTGCTTGTGTTCCCTCTCTCGCTGGCTGTCTCTCTCTCTGTCAAATAAATAAATAAAATCTTTAAAAACAAACAAACAAAAACAATCTGAACTTCTAAATAAAAGTTTCTTCCCACTAACTCCAAAAAATAAAAAATTTTATGAGTTGGCTTCTCAAAGGTTGTGTCTGGACCAGAGATGCCCAGTAAGAAAATACATAATCCCAAGGAGCTAGGTTTGGGTGGTCAAGCGCTATGGACGAGGTGCTAGCTAGTTAGGCTGGTTGCCAGCAAAGTGAGTTTCAATTTTTGCTTAGAAGGGTACCAGCAATGTCATATTAAATACTTACCCATGGCCTCTTGCAAATCAATCATTAAGTGTTTGAGGAGATTACATACCTTACGTATTAATTTTATTCTTCACTTATCAAATACTTATTGAGCCCCTACTATGTACCTAAACACTGTATCAAGCACCAGATCTGGCTGTCAAGAAGCTTGCCATGAATTTTATATATATATATTATACGCACTCACAGTATATATAATATATATATGCCATGAATTATATTAATAAAAACATTAACAAAAAATTTAAAATAAATTGCATGCTGTGTGCCAGATACCATGGTGTTTTACGCTTGCTCTCTCACTAAATCCCATTTCCAGGGTGAGGAAGCTTAGGTTATGGGTGAGTAGCTTGCCAAGGTTCACATAGCTAGGAAGTGGTGCTGAAATTAGAATTCCAGACTGTTCCGGGGCCCCAAATCCTAACCACTGTGCGTACTGCCTCTAGCGACAGCACTATGACATGAAAGTGTTATTATCAGAGAAGGTCAAAAGTGAAAAAGGAAAAAAGGGCTGTAGATAATTAAGGAAGGACATTCAAGATGACTGATGCCTTCCAAGTGAGTGAGGAATGACTTTGTGAAGCAAGTGACACATAGGTAAACTTCTGTGGAATGACGAGGATCTGGCTGTACAGAGAAAGGACAGAAGGACAAGATGCAAGAAATATGGCTTGTATAAGGCACACCGGATCGGGACTCAGATGATCGGGTTTGAGCTTTACTCCTCCCTTTCTTAGCTGTGCGACAAGAAGCCAGCCACTTAGCTCTCTAGGTTTTAGCTTATTCTTACATCAAATGTCCAGTTTGGTTCATTTAAAGAATCACATGTTAATGCAGAAAGATATTCATAGCATAATCTCGGGGATGTACTGTATGGTGACTAACATAATATAATAAAAAATCATTATTAAAAAAAAGATATTCATAGCATAATCATTTATAAAAGTAAAATCTAGGAAATGTAAGTTATCAATAAACAAGAAATAAGTAAATGATTCAAATTATTATTCAGCTTTCTTGACAGTAATCGAGGAGACTGTAGCAACACAGAAAAATGTAACAAACCACAAATTATAAAATTATGTGCACTATTACAAATACACATATGAGCACACAAAGAGTAAAGGACAATATGCAGAAATAAAATTTGCAAAATAAAAGTGCAAATACCAAATCTGCTCCCCGGGCCTCTTAAAGTAAAAACCTCTAGGGATGAGACCTGAAAATATGTATTTTTAAAAGTTTTCCCAGTGACTCTGGTACATACCCAGGATTGAGAGCCACTGACATGATATCTAAGATTTCTTCCAACTTCGACATCCTAATTCTTTAGGAACATTCCATATACCATGCCAAAGTAGACAAACGCTAAGAAAAGATTATAGAAATGTATAGGGAATAGTGATTAGTTTGGGGTAACTGCACCATAGGATATGCAACTCCAAGAGTTGCACAGGAACTCTGAGAGTTCTATATGCCTCAAAGAGGGCATAAAGGTCATAAAAGGCTAAGGGTGCTGTAGGTCGCAGGGGGTTTTCTACGGCTTCTGAACTAGTAAGTAACACAGAAAAGGCAGAACCAGCTCTCTGGATCTGTGGTCTTAGCAACCCTGGGGCCTCCACTGCTTCTGGCTGGAATCATTGGATGTAAAGGGCCCTCGCTGGTCTCCAACCATGTCCCCAATCTTCCCATGAGCACAATCTAAGATAGCTCTTAGGGACGGCAGGGATGGCTGCGTCCTGGCATATTAGATGCCACTATATTCGCCCTCGCCTGGGGCAGACATCACTACTCACTCACAGTACTCTTTCCCAAGAAGCCTAGTCTGCCTCAGAATACTTCCCAAAATAGCCCTCCAGGAAGCCAGTAGAACCTACTAATTCAGAGACTTGCTATCTCCCTACTCTGAGCCTTAGGACTAGTACCTACCTCTTCAATATAGCTTAAAAATGCTCCAAGAGGGGCGCCTGGGTGGCACAGCGGTTGAGCGTCTGCCTTCGGCTCAGGGCGTGATCCCGGCGTTATGGGATCGAGCCCCACATCAGGCTCCTCTGCTGGGAGCCTGCTTCTTCCTCTCCCACTCCCCCTGCTTGTGTTCCCTCTCTCACTGGCTGTCTCTATCTCTGTCGAATAAATAAATAAAATCTTTTAAAAAAAAATGCTCCAAGAGTTGCACAGGAACTCTTAGAGTTCTAACTTGATTTTGTGTTAAGGAGGTCACAGGTTCAATTTACACCAAGAAAAAAAACAAAAAAACAAAACCCTGACAAACAGGAATATGGTTCCTGGTTAAGGTAGTGAAATTTAAGGATTAAAAATAAGTCATCTGGGGCGCCTGGGTGGCACAGGAGTTAAGCGTCTGCCTTCGGTTCAGGGCGTGATCCCGGCATTATGGGATCGAGGCCCACATCAGGCTCCTCCGCTATGAGCCTGCTTCTTTCTCTCCCACTCCCCCTGCTTGTGTTCCCTCTCTCGCTGGCTGTCTCTATCTCTATCTAATAAATAAATAAAACCTTTAAAAAAATAATAAAAATAAAAATAAGTCATCTATGGGGCTCCTAGCTGGCTGAGTCAGTAGAACATGCAATCCTTAATTTCAGGGTCTTGAGTTCAAGTCCCACATTGGGAGTACCGACTACATAAAAAAAAATAAATAAAATCTTAAAAAAGAGGGGGGGCACTTGGGTGGCTCATTTGGTTAAGCATCCAACTCTTGGTTTCCACTCAGGTGATGATCTCGGGGCTGTGGGATTGAGTCCCGCATGGGGTTCCGTGCTTGGCAGGCAGTCTGCTTGAGATTCGCTCTCCCTCTCTCTGCCCCTCCCCCTGCTTGTGCACACACTGTCTAAAATAAATAACTCTTCAAAAAAGAAATCTTAAAAAAGTCATATACCCTAGACTTATACAATGTTATATACCAATTTTACCTCATTCTAAAAAGTCATATAAAAATACAGACAAAAATTAGTTTATCTATAAAGGGGGTGGGGAGCTTTGGTCTCCTTCCTGGCAACATTAGACAACAGCAGGTACAAAACTTACAGAATATTGATGGGCAATCTTTGTCCAGCCTAATTGTTGATCATGTTTGAAGGCAATAAAAAAATGTTCTCAAATATGCAAAGTCAAAAAATATATCTGCTACACAGACTGTCCTCAAAAATGTACTGCATAGGGGCGTCTGGGTGGCTCAGTCATTAAGCGTCTGCCTTCGGCCCAGGGCGTGATCCCGGCGTTATGGGATCGAGCCCCACGTCAGGCTCCTCCGCTGGGAGCCTGCTTCTTCCTCTCCCACTCCCCCTGCTTGTGTTCCCTCTCTCACTGGCTGTCTCTCTCTGTCGAATGACTAAATAAAATCTTTAAAAAAAAAATGTACTGCATATATACCCAGCCAATCAACTAATGAAAAAATAAAACACAATTTTTATTTGGAATTTGTGATTTTTTCTTTTGTAATTCCTTCAACTTTATTCTTTTTTCCAAAGTTTTTTGTTTGTTTGTTTTGGGCTGTTTCTGGTTTTTTTTTTTTTTTTTTTTTTGCTCTTATAAGTTCTTTACATTTCCACATAAATTTTAGAATCAGGAACAGGAAAAAATCTGATTATCAATGACCCAGAAGATGCAATCTGGGAATAAAAGGCTGAGTGGCAAATTGAAAGGAAGCAAATGCTGGGGCTATCCTCTTAGTCAACTCTTGTGTCTGGGGCACAATGTCCTGGCTCCCTGGCTCAGCCTTCAGGGCAGAGAATGGAACGGAGAGTCGGCCTACAAAAGGAACTGTAAGTTACGTGACTTTTTTTTTTTTTTTTTTAAGTAGGCGCCGTGCCCAACATGGGGCTTGAACTCAAGACCCTGAGATGAAGAGCCATGTGGTCTACCGACTGAGCCAGCCAGGTGTCCCAAGGAATTTCTGATATTAAAGGACTAATAGTTAATACTTAAACTTTTAAGGCTAAATAAGCATAGTAATTATGGCTACAAAGCTCTATTTAAATATGCCACAATTCATGAATAAGCCCACAATAACATGAACTGAAATGTGAACATACACCCATGCACACACACAAAACTAAGAAGTTAGATAGGAGGGGGCGCCTGGGTGGCACAGCGGTTGAGCGTCTGCCTTTGGCTCAGGGCGTGATCCCGGCGTTCTGGGATCGAGCCCCGCATCGGGCTCCTCCGCTGGGAGCCTGCTTCTTCCTCTCCCGCTCCCCCTGCTTGTGTTCCCTCTCTCGCTGGCTGTCTCTATCGCTGTCGAATAAATAAATAAAATCCTAAAAAAAAAAAAAAAAAGAAGGTAGGAGGATGGGAAGAAATAAAAGTATGATAATTTCCTCACATTTAGTAGAGTGACTCAATTCCATTCTTGGTGAACCTACATACATAGATATAGATATAGATATAGATATATGATCATTATTTATTTATTTAAAGATTTTATTTATTTATTTGACAGAGATAGAGACAGCCAGCGAGAGAGGGAACACAGGCAGGGGGAGTGGGAGAGGGAGAAGAAGGCTCAAAGCGGAGCAGCCCGATGTGGGGCTCGATCCCATAATGCCGGGATCACGCCCTGAACCGAAGGCAGACGCTTTAACCGCTGTGCCACCAGGCGCCCCATATGATCATTATTTAAAGACACAAAAAAGTAACCACTAGTAACAGCAGAGAGTCTACTATACCAGAATATACTTAATATACCAGAGCCGGAGAGAAATACCACAATACATGGAGAAATGTCTGGAAGAACATGTTAACATGCTCTGTCTGGATATTGGATTGAGGGTAAATTCCATCTTCTTTAAGTTTCGCCAGAGTGTGTTCCTCACCTCATGGCCTTCGGACTTGCTGCTCCACTGTCTGCAACGCTCTTAGCCTATCTCCACATGGCTAACTCCTCCGCTTGCCTGTCTCCTTCTCGCTACTTAGATACACGGCTCACGTGTAATTAATTCACTTCCTCAGAAAGACCTTCCTTGCGATCAAGGAGCAGTGCCACCCTCACCAACCACTATTATTTTACCTTATTACCCTGTGACGTGCTTTCACAGCACATTAGCAGTATCAAAATTCAAAATTATCTTTAAAAAATTTTTTAAAGATTTTACTTATTTATATGAGAGAGAGTGAGAGAGCACAAGCAGAGGAAGCAGCAGAGGGAGAGGGAGAAGCAGGCTCCCCGCTGAGCAAGGAGCTCCCCGTGGGGCTTGATCCAAGGACCCTGGGATCATGACCTAATCCGAAGGCAGATGCTTAACCGACTGAGCCACCCAGGTGCCCCTCCTTTTTTTTTTTTTTTTTTAATCTTGCTAATCTCCCACACTAGCATGGAAGATCTGTGAGCGGAGAAGCTTGCCTGTTTTGTTTCACTGCTGTCTTTATCTCTCCCCTAGGACCTTGAAGCACACCTTGGCACATAATATTAATTGAAAAGTGAATATGCATGGGTCAATTTTGTAATCAGAACAAAGAAAAAGCTGTTTTTGTTTGAGAAAAGAAGAGCGAAGAGAATAAGTTGGTTGAAAAAGTGAAAGATGAGACCCGAAATTATTTTATGCACACTTAATGGGCAAAAAAAATTTTAGGGGCGCCTGGGTGGCTCAGTTGGCTAGGCGTCTGCCTTTGGCTCAGGCCATGATTCCAGGGTGCTGGGATCGAGTCCCATATTGGGCTTTGTGCTCAGCGGAGAGCCTGCTTCTCCCTATCCTCTCCACTCCTGCTCTCTCTCTCTCTCTCCCAAATAAATAAAATCTTTAAAAAAAATTATTTAAAAAATTTAAATGTGAGAACCAGAGAGTGGGGAGGGAGGAAAAAATTTAAAAATAAAAAAATAAACAAAAATGTGAGAATGCGAACTGCTGAAGATGATATTGATCACTGGGAACCCTTATACATTGCTGATGGGGTACAAACTGATTCAACTACTTTGGGAAACAATTTGACATTCTCTTATAAAGTTTATTGTTTGTGTATCCTATGACCCATCAATTTCACTCCTAGAGAAACTCCTCCATCTGTGCACCAGGAGACATATATATAATGCTTACAGCAACACTGTTTGTAAAGGCAAAAAAGACTGGAATCCCAAATGTCCATCAAAAGGAAAATGGATAAATTCTGGCACATCACACAATGGAATACTATACAACAGTGGAAATGAATGCACTGCAGCTACACAAAACAACACGGATGAATCTTAGTATGACGTATCATCCCACGATTCCAATCTTACGAAGCTTAGAGACAAACAGAACCATACAATACACTGTTTAGATATAAGTGGATGTATAATAAAACTCTAAAAAAGTAAAAGCAATTATACTTCGACTTAAAGAAAGCAAAAGTACAATAAACACGTTCACATATTCTTTTGTATGTGTCAGACATTATGCTAAAAAAAGGAAAGAAAAATAAGAAAAAATTGGACCTCACGTTGGAGTTGATCATATCTACTTTTCAACTATAAATACTGCACCACTAGGAATTTTGGTTAGAAACAATAAATTCTTGGGGCTCCTGGGTGGCTCGGTTGAGCATGTGCCTTTGGCTCACGGCATGATCCCAGGGTCCTGGGATCGAGTCCCACATCAGGCTCCTTGCTCAGCAGGGAGCCTGCTTCTCCCTCTCCCCCTGCTTATGCTCTCTCTCTGTCAAATAAATAAATATATAATCTTAAAAAAAACAAATTATTTTTAAAATAATATATCAGTTCTAAGAATAAAAAGTTTTAAAAGTTACATTAGGCTTCTGACTTAAAGACAACCATATTTTACTCACGACTGTATTCCCTATATCTGGCATAGCAGGTCTTCAATTAATATATATTGTTCAATGGATGATAGGTGACACGTATCTGAAGCACTGTTAAGAAAAACCGCTATTTTTATTAAGCTAGGAACTGTTTTAAACACTTCACAGGAAGCACCTCACTTAATCTTCCCAAGAATCTTATGAGGTTAAGTTCCATTATTATCCCAAGTTCTATGAGAATACAAAGAGAGCCCCTACCTCGCCCTGGGGAGTCCCAAGATTAGAAAAACATCCTGGAGAGGAGCAAACTGAAACAAACTTACAGAAACACAATTTTCAATACAAAGTAAATTTCTTAAGTTAGAAGCATCACCTTTTTTTCTTTCACATGTAGATGCACTCTGCCAGCAATAAATTAAGGCAATGTACTGGTTAGGTTCATGTAAATTTAAAACATTGTACCTGGTACTCTTTACAAATTTTTTAATGTCATTTTTTAAAGATTTTATTTATTTATTTTTCAGAGAGAGAGAGAGCACACAAGCAGGGGGAGCGGCAGGCAGAGGGAGAAGCAGACTCTGCTCAGCAGGGAGCCCAATGTGGGACTCAATTCCAGGACCCTGGGATCATGACCTGAGCCAAAGGCAGATGCTTAGACTGAGCCACCCAGGCACCCCTCTTTACAAATCCTAACTTCAAGAAAACATGTAAAAAGTACAGCGCTAATTGAGTTGGAGAGAAGAAAGGAGACCACTAGGTGCCATTTGGTTGCACATAAAGCTGATTAATGAAAGGGCTGAAGGCATGTAAAGCATCATACGTTGGCAAAGTAAAAGTTCATTTTCAGGAAGGTAGGAAATTCTTGATAAAATTCTAATGCACAACATTTAAGGAAAACTTTTAAGATAAAATGGGGATTTATTATGTCTCTGTGAGGATTAAATATTTTAGAAATTTACATCACAAATTCCTAGTATAAAGATGAAAAATGTCATATTACCATGGGACCCACCTACCTTCACTTCTAAAAAGAATATCAAGTAACCAAGACCAAAAAGTGAGAAACATGGGCATCTGGGTGGCTCAGCTGGTTAAGCATCTGCCTTCGGCTCAGGGCGTGATCCTGGCGTTCTGGGATCGAGCCCCACATCAGGCTCCTCCGCTATGAGCCTGCTTCTTCCTCTCCCACTCCCCCTGCTTGTGTTCCCTCTCTCGCTGGCTGTCTCTCTCTGTCAAATAAATAAATAAATAAAATCTTAAAAAAAAAAAAAGTAGGCAGAGAGATGGGGCACCTGAGTGGCTCAGTCAATTAGGCACCCTGAGCTATCAGCTCAGGTCTTGATCTCAGGGTTGTGAGTTCAAGCCCCACGTTGGGCTCTATGCTGGGCATGGAGTCTACTTAAAAAATAATAAACATTTTTTCATGTGTCTGTTAGCCATTTGTATGTCTTCATTGGAAAAGGGAAGAATGAAGGGGGGTATACAGAAGGGGGAATGAACCACGAGAGACTATGGACCCTGGGAAACAAACTGAGGGCTTCAGAGGGAAAGAGAGTGGGGGATTGGAATAGGCCGGTGATGGGTATTAAGGAGGGCACATATTGCATGGAGCACTGGGTGTTATATGCAAACAATGAATCATGGAACAGTACATCAAAAACTAAGGATGGGGCGCCTGGGTGGCTCAGTTGTTAAGCGTCTGCCTTCGGCTCAGGGCATGATCCCAGCGTTCTGGGATCGAGCCCCACATCGGGCTGCTCCGCTTTGAGCCTTCTTCTCAAGAGACAGCCAGCGAGAGAGAGAACACAAGCAGGGGGAGTGGGAGAGGAAGAAGCAGGATCATAGCAGAGGAGCCTGATGTGGGGCTCGATCCCAGAACGCCGGGATCACGCCCTGAGCCGAAGGCAGACGCTTAACCGCTGTGCCACCCAGGCGCCCCTCAATTTCCAATTTTAAAACCAATCTGTAGGCGAAATACTTTGTTTACAGAACAAAATGCAAATGTCCCAACCATGACACTGCAAAAAGTATAAATGTCCAAAATACGAAGTGAAAGGTGGAAAAAGAACAGAAGAGTAAAGGATGATGATATCTTTAAGTTATCAGGTGAGGGGCTGAGGTACTGTCTTCAACTGATGGAACAGGAATAAAAGATGTAAATTATAGAGGTAACAGCAGAACAAAAAAGGTGATACAATTACATAAAGAGGGAAGCTTTGGTAGAGAAGGAACAGATGAGCTAAAACCTCACCTAAGACAGTGGAAATCAATAGATGTTAACAAGTCAATAATGTAAGGATGTTATTCAAATACACTAAGGTGAAGTCAAAAGAAATACTGTTAAAAAATAATTCTTCCTTGGGGCTGTGACTGAGGGTGGGGCAGAGAACTATTGCTTTTTATTTGATCCACATTCGATTTTTAGAAGTGATATGCGATACATTAAACAAAACTTTTTTTTTTTTAAAAAGACAGTAGGAACTTTGTACAAATTTCCAGGGACCAGGCAAAAGATTACGTGCTCTTAGTAACTATGAACTTCTAGAGTTAAATTACTTTGTCTCACCACTGTTTGCTGATTGAGAAAGAGGACCAAGGCATGCTTTGTCAATACCTTGTTATCAGAGCTCTTTGATTTGAGGATGACATCATACAGGTGAATCCACTCAATACAACAAACTAAATAGTGTCATGTGCAAAGGCACTGTGAACCACAAGTAGAATGACCCCTTTCAAACACAAAAGTAATAAACTCAGGCATCTATTATGACTATTTCCAAGATACGCTCTCTCCCACCCAAACACGTTCATTGTTCTGAAGTTTGGCTTTTGTGATCTCAATACTCTTGGTGTACAGCATTGCCCCCAAAATCCTCCTACTAACTGAAATGATGCTAAACACTAAACACCTGTATTTATTCCCACTTACAACCTGCAGCTGGACCGTAGTGGCCAATTACTAGCTCAACCACACCAGTCTCGAGCCCTCTGACATCATGCTCCATCATGCTGATGGATCATTTGGCCCTTGTCCATTATCAGATCATTCTCTCTGGGACTGAGTTTCCTGCTATTGATAGCTGCTAAATTCCCACAAACATCAGCTTCTTGGCAAGAAGTCCCACACTGGTAACCCATAGGAAAACTGGCTTGTGTGTTTCATTTTAATTTTTAAACAAAACCATCTTTTTGCCAAATTAGAAAAGGTTTCTAAATTCCCTAGAAAAATGAAATCTGTCAACCCTGACTAAACATTACACTTGGCATAAGCCTTGTTTAGAACTCTCCAATTGGCTTGACTCATTTCTATCACCTATCTGGTTCTTGCAGGTATTTTATTTTTTAGATTTTATTTATTTGTCAGAGAGTGAGAGCACAAGCAGGGGAAGCAGCAGGCAGAGGGAGAAGCAGGTTCCCCGCTGAGCAGAAAGCCCGATGTGGGACTCGATCCCAGGACCCCAGGACCATGACCTGAGCTGAAAGGAGACACTTAACCCACTAAGCCACCTGGGCGCCTCTCTTGTAGGTATTGTAGCTTGTAATCCCTAGCCTAGCCCTCCTCTATTCTAACCTAGAGCTAATCTTTCACCATGTAGGAAATAGGAATTTTTGTTCTGGCAGATATCACACAGGAAAAGTTATGTCTCAAAAATCCTAAATACACATATCCTTCTAAATAAACCTTCCTGCAAAAGCACAAATTAAATCGTTTTTCAGAACAGCTATATCCAAGAGAACTTTGCTGTTAAATAGGGTTATAATTTAGCCAATCAATAAGTACCTTCTAAAGATCCTGCTTAAAAGAACAGCACGATGGAGTCAGATTTAAATTGCACAATGTTCAAATAAAGGCATGTGCCCATCTAGACCTCTAGTCCGCCTCAATGAAATTAACCCACTTCTGGGAAGTTAGTTGGATTCCGCAATTGTTAAGAACCTCTCTTTAAGTACCATGCTGCCGCATGCCAGGTTTGAGAGATGCAATGAACGAGACATACTCCCGCCTTCAAGGGGGTTGTAGTCCAGCACACACAGACAGGAGACATTAAGGGTTTAAATGGCTGGAGCAATGAAATCACATATGAAGGTCATGAAGACGGCTCAGGGGTTGTAACAGGAAATAGCCTCTAAACTAAAATTTGGTAAGTGAGGAAGCAGAAGTTACCAAAGAGGTAAGGGGAGGAGATACGGGGAGAAAAAAGCTTCAGCTGAGGACCACGGGGCGCGCGGGGGGGGGGGGGGGGGATAGCAATAAATGACGCTAGGAAGACAAGCAGGGGTCAGATTATGAAAGGTTTTGAAACATGAGTGTCATTCATTACTCCTACCCCTAATGTCACTTCCCATCATTCATGTTCTATCCTGAGGGAAAAGAGGAACCATTAAAATGAGAAACAGGAAAAGAAGCTGAAGAAACACCAAAAGGAATAATCTAGAGACTACCAAGAAGGTAAGAGTCACTCTGTGAAAAAGAGTTATCAAGGAAATCAGAAGACAGGCCACAAACTGGAAGAAAATAGTTGCAAACCCCACATCTGATTCAGGAGTATGTGTATCAAAAATACACAAAGAACTCTTACAGCTCAACAAGCAACCCAATTTAAAAATGGACCAAAGACCTCAACACACACCCTACCACGTAAGATATAAGCACATGAAAAGATGCTCCACGTTGTACGCTATCAGGGAGGTGCAGATTAAAATGAGATACCACTATTAGAATGGCCGAGATCGGGGACACCACCAAATGCAGGCAAGGAAGTGGAGCAATGGAAACGCTCACACATTGTCAGCGAGAGTGAAAAATGGCATAGCTACTGTGGAAGACAGTTTGGTAGTTTCTTACAAAACTGAACAGATTTTTACTATTCAACTCAGCAGTTAGATTGTACTCCCTGGCATTTACCCAAAGAAGTTGAAAATTTATGTCCAAAGACCTGCGCATGGATGTTTATAGGAGCTTTACTCGTAATTGCCAAAACCTGGAAGCAACCAAGATGTCCTTCAGCAGGTGATGGATAAACTGTGGTACTTCCAACAGCACTAAAAAGAAATGAGCTATCAAGTCATGAAAAGATATGGAGGAAAATTAAACGCTTATGCCAATTTGAAAGGCTTTATACTGTATGACTCCAAATATATGACATTCTGGGAAAGCAAAACTATGGAGACAATAAAAAGATCAAAGTAAGTGCTGGTGAGGACGAGGAGAAAAGGGTACCCTCGTGCACTGCTGGTGGAAATATAAGTTGGTGCAGCCACTACGGAAAACAGTATGGTTTCTCAAAAAACTAAAAATAGAAATACCATACAGTCCAGTAATTCCACTTCTGGGTACTTACCCAGAGAAAAATAAAACACTAATGTGAAAAGCTATACACACCCCTATGTTTACTGCATTATTTACAGTAGCCAAATTATGGAAACAACCTAAGTGTCCATCGATAGGTGAACGGATGGTGTTCATATATACACTATTACGGAGTCATAATAAAAAAAGAATGAAACCTGGTGGATGAACTTAGAGGGTATTATGCTAAGTGAAATAAGTCAGACAGGAAAAGACAAATACCGTATGATTCCACTTATATGTGAAATCTAAAAAACAAAAACAGAAATAGACTTTGTGTAAGAGTACAAGCTGGTGGTTGCCAGAGAAGTGGGAGGGGGGATGGACAAAATAGCTGAAGGGATTTAGAAGATGTAAACTTCCAGTTACAAAATAAATAAGCCATGGGGATGAAAAGTACAGCACAAGCAATATAGCCAATAACATTGTAATAACTGTCTGGTGACAGACAACCACACTTACCTTGGTGAGCATACATGTTTGTAACTGTCAAGTCACTATGAAACTAATACATGGCAACGAACTGTCCCTCAGTGAGGAAAAAAGAAAAAGACAGCAAAAAGAAAAAAATATGACCTGTGGTTGCCAGGCATGGGAGTGGAGATGAATATGCAGATCATGGAGGATTTGGCGGATGATGAAAACACACTATAAGGTGTATGCCATCTTACTTTCATCCAAACCCATAGAATGCACTACACAAAGAGCAAACCCAAAGGTTAACTGTGGACTTTGCATGATTGTATCAGCATAGGTTCATCCTTGGCAAAAATCATACTGTTCTGGTAAACAGTGGTAATAAAGGGAGAGGCTATGCATGTGTGGGGGCAGAGGACATATGATAAATCCCTGTGCCTTCCTTTCAATTTCGGTGTAAACCTGCAACTACTCTAAAAATAATCTAAAAAAATAAAACAGGAGGTGGTGTTCCAGAACATAGAAGGGATCAGCCATAAAAAAATGGATACCTAGTCCAAAGCAATACAAAAAGTGTAGTTGTAGGTTTCTGCAGGTTATTTCATAGATTTGGTACCTAAAAAGTTACTACAGGCCGTGGCTTCTACTATTTTCATGAATTAGGGAGCAAAGTCATCAGACAAGTGCAGTACAGGGTGATGTTGGGAGCAAAGACTTGAAGAGACCTGGGAAAGGTGTCTATAACCTTACACAGAACTGCTTTGCAGCACCATGAACCCAGCAAACAGTGAAGTGTGTGCTTATACACTACCTACCTACAGTGTGATTACACGCTTAGACACAGAATTGCAAGGTTATGTGACTGTCCTCAGCAGCACACTATATAACCGTTATTCAAAGAGAAAAAATATTAACCATTTACTCAAAAAATTTATTGAGCACCTACTACGTAATATACTAAAGACTTCAATGAAGGGGAACTTCAGATGTCAATGGGTCAAAGGCAGAAGGACAAATATGTCTTGAGGACAAATGGAACAAACGTATTTATAAATGGCTCCTTTCATTTTGGATAATGAGCAGGTCACGGATTCTCTCAAACTCCAGGTACAAATGATCTGGAAGAATGAATAGCACACTCACTTCAGACAACTATTAGAAACTGTACCTTTGTGGAGAACGAAGTTTCAGAAAAGTTCTATGCAGAAATTAGAGGGGAGTTCAATTATATGCATAACAATGAGGTTATTGAGGGAGAGAAGTAATGTTTTACCATTGGGGAAAATGGCGGAAAAATTGAGGTTATTTACAGGAAGGTGACCAAGGAAAATGCAGGTGTGAGGTATAGAGGATTTCTAAAAACATTTTAAGCTAGCCTTGGTGAACAGAGGAACCTGTGTTTTTTGTTGTTTTAAAGCTCTACGCCCAACATGGGGCTTAAACTCACGACCTTGAGATCCAGAGTTGCATGCTCAACCATCTGAGCCAGCCAGGTGCCTGGAGAAATTCTCTTAACTTGACCAACTCAGTAGTCAGAACCAGTTATAGTTCCTATAGATCCTGCGACCCCACACAACCAGGACAATAGTAATGAGTCAATGGTGGCAGCTTCCGGTAATGCAGGAGTAGTCTCCGGGCACTTCTGAAGAGACGTGAAGTCCAAAACCACAGCTCTAGTCAGTGTTGGTTATTTCATCTCTACACCTAAGGTGGGGCTTAAACTCACAACCCCAAGATCAAGAGTTGCACACCCTAACATTTCAGCCCAACGCCCCTCCCTACTCAGTTGTTTTTTTTTTTAAGATTTTATTTATTTATTCAACAGAGATAGAGACAGCCAGCGAGAGAGGGAACACAAGCAGGAGGAGTGGGAGAGGAAGAAGCAGGCTCCGAGCGGAGAAGCCTGATGTGGGGCTTGATCCCATAACGCCGGGATCACGCCCTGAGCCAAAGGCAGACGCTTACCCGCTGTGCCACCCAGGCGCCCCTCAGTGTTGTTTTTTAATACTAAAAATCACAACCACTCCAATTCCTAAAGGAAATGTATATCCCGAATGTGGTATTCAAGAACCTTTATGTTAGCGTCAAATTACTGTATCCCCTTCTCTCCAACTTTCATTCACTTAACTCCCTGTACTGCTAGATGTTCCAGTCTTTCTCCTAACACTATTTTCAATTTGTCTAAATCCTAACAATCCTTGAAGACCTCGTTCAAATACCACCTTTTCCCTCACACAATGCAGGTGTAATTACCTTTCTCCAAACGTAACTCCCATTGCAGGCATTTCCACTCTTACGTTAGCATCTATCCTTCTCAGACTCTAAGAAAGGCTAAGTTTTGGTTTGGTTTTTACCTCTCAATGTCTTACTAGATCCTCAATAAACATTTCCTAAAGGAAAATCTTGCAGATCAGGTGTGCGTCAAACCATGAGTAAAAAAAAAAAAAAAAAGTTTAAATTCCAAACCTTTTTTGCCTTTTTCGGTGCTTCTTTCATTAAGAGGGTTGGCATCACCTAACTTCTCCAATGATCATCCAGAGTAACTCCTAACACCAGTTCCTTGAGTTCTGTTTTGAGCCAGGGCGTCTTCTTGCCAACTAGTCCCTAAACTGCCCATAAAACCCACCTCCACCCAACAGTTCCCTTCAAAAAATGGAACTAAGTATTACTCACCAGCTCAGTCTTTGAATGACTTCCACTGTAGTAAAACTAAAATCACAGTCCAGTGTGATTTGCTCCATCTAACCTGTCCAATCTCCTTTTATTACACACATAATCCTTCCCATCCAATCATACTACATTTTTCTGTTCTTCCAAAAAAAAAAAAGGCTATGCTCTCCCATTTCTGCACCTAACTATCCCTTCTGTCTGGCATATGGTTATCCAGCAAGACTTTTTGCATGGGCTGGCTTCTTAAATCTTCAGCTCCTAGGTCCCTTTTTCAGATGCATTTTCTATCTATCTCTACATAGGACAGCATCCAAGCATATAGTAGGCATTCATATGCATTTCCTAAATAAAATTTTTTACTAACTGCCTGCCCCCACCCCACCCCTGTAATCTCCACTGGTGTGACAAGGCTAAGTTGCTTTACATATGGTAACTTTTTCTCACAATCCTAGGAAATTCATAATTACATTAACTTAGAGAAATAACTTAAGGTCATAAAACTAGTAAATAAATGGACAAGGATTTGACTGCAGGATGTAAGTTTATGCTTAACCTAAACCATTATGCTGCATCTGGTTCATTCTATCTATTCAACCTCAACACTTGACCACACACCCCATATATCCAGTCTAAACATCCTCATTTACTGCTTTCTCCCAAGAGACATTTCCATTTTTAATCAAAGTAACTGCCTGTCTTTTCCACACCAAAAACTGATCAGGACAGCTGATGCTTATTACTTCAATCATTCTCAATATAAATTGTTCTGGATACATTTAATAAAATGGGCTCAGACAAGTATCATAAATAATAAATGATTTTATTCATCTTTGTAAATAACAGGCGCTCAAATATTAATGGTTAACCATAAACAGGGGACAAAGAGGCTTACTTTTAATAATGCAGAAGCAAAAATCCTTCAACTTTTAGATGAAAACTGCTTCAGCTATGAAAATAAAACACCATTTCTCAAATGGTAGTTTTAGCTTTCTTGAAGTCTAGCAAACACCCCCAGACTACCTCAAAGAGAAACAAAAAAACTTAGTGCCTTTTGGCGTGTTAGTCTCAGTGTATGGCTATACACTAAGGAACAGCTCTTCCCCCAAACCCTAAGAACCGACTAAAATTCAACACTGGTAAACAGCGTAATTGTGGTCATCCACTTCATTTTTCTTTTGCATTAGCTTCCCGTGATACATTATTGTGCAAGAAAACTTTATTTAATTGGGGGGGGGAGGGAGAGAGGGTAAATCTTAAGCAGGCTCCATGCCTAGTGTGGAGCCAGATGCCGGGCTTGTTCTCACAACCCTGAGATCATGACCTGAACAGAAATAAAGAGTCAGACACTTAACCAATTGAGCCACCCAGATGCCCTGCAAGAAATTTATGCTACTAGCCAAATTTTTTTGTTTAGCTAGATCATTTAACCATACAAAGGGACTAGTCCTTTATTCTCCCTTGCCTGTTCATTCAGATGTAACTTGCTTTTCCATTCCCCTCCCTGCCAGTACAATTATAGCGTGAAGCCTGTAAACTGAACTGAGTTTCCTACAACCCTTTGGGATCTTGAACTGCTTCACAAAATAATGCTATCCTAGTTAGGAAGGAAATGGACATACTACTCAGAAATAAATCACCTTCCCTGGTGTAGCAATTAAATGTCTTCACTTGAAGTTCCATTTACTCTTATTATTAAATACAACATCCCAGGAAGAACAGTGGAGATTCCAAATTTCATCACCTTTTCTCTTAATTTAAAAAGCACTGCTTCTGTGAAAATCAAAAACCAGCTTCACAACATTTTACTATTAAACAATGATTCCTACAATATTCCAGAAAGAGCACAAGGTTGGTTCCCCCCAGCCCCCCATTTCTGGTCAGCTGTCTACTGTCAGTTTTAACTGGAGCTGAAAAACAGAAGGCTTTAAAAAAGCTAAAAAGTTATCACTGGGTTTTAAATAATTCTTCTTGAAGGTATTTTTTTTATCAGCCACTTATTTCTACCCTGAAAAAGGCTTGAAATACAATTAGTGTTTAAAGCACCATACAAAATTAAAAGAAAACAGACCAGACAAAGGAGTTAAGGTTCATTTCAATTTAATCATTGTGCACACAAATTTGTAAAAATGCTAGACACACATACATTAAGTCCCAAAGGAGATTCAAGAATTCTTGTTCATGTCTAAACGTTATTTTAAACTATGGCAATTTGGCTACTTACTCTCACCACTATTACATGCATTTAGAGTTACATACTTACCACATTTTCAATGTCTGCTTATCCTTGCTAGGAAAGGACAGAGTTCCTTAGAAATTTACTTCACTTTAAATCTTAAAGACATAAATTGAGGGTCCATACTTTGTTTAGTGCTTATCTAGAAGAATACATCACCATTATCACATACTCAACATATCAATTTTCAGATTTTAGAAGACTATCATTTCCATACTGAAAAGCATTAGGAGCAGCTTCCTGTTCACTGTTGGCTTACAAACCTCACAGCAAGACATACAATGTGAAAACATCCTTAGCTTATATTGACATCAGCTAGGATGTGGCTAAAGACTAGGGAGAAAAAAAAACCCCATGTGTCACTCTGAAGGAAAGTACTAAACAAGGCATAAAGTAATTAGAAATATACCCAGAGGCTAATTTCCACTGGTATACACAGTCCCAGAAACCAGTATTTCTAACCCAAGTTTTCCATGCAAGGTTAAAAGATTTAAAGATATCTTGAAATTTTCAAGCCTCATTCATAGAGAATCCTATAAGCACTAGTCTGCAGGAGCATTTCAGGCAAGTCCTTCTTCAAGCCTACCCTCAGCTTTAATTGCTCACGAATCACTGCAACAGCAGCTTCATGGAGAAGAGACAAATTCTGATATTTAAATTTTACACCTGTGCAGTGCAGGGACCAAAAGCATTAAGACAAAACTTTTGGTTGTCAGCTAAAAACAAAATCTTAAGCTAAAAACATTTTTCTAAAGCATTAGTTTTGAGTAAAAACATTTTTTTCCATCTTACCAAAAGAAAAAAATTGCGTGTTAAAGGTTTTTCAGTTACAGTCTAAGTGGAAGTCAGAAAAGTGATCCTGGATTATTAGGGAAATGTCAGGAGGTGAAATAATCAACTTTTAAAATACACTTCCAATTCAAGCATCTAAAGAGTGTAATAATTCAAATTGCTCACTTCTTTGATCAGTAACCCATTTCAGTTAAACTTAAAGGAAAAACTGTGACATAGAAGTATAAAATAATACTCACCAGAAAGGCAGCTTTATAGAGATGGTTTTAAGGAAAACCATTTCCACTGTATCTACGCCATTTCTTATATAGATTAAACTGTGAAAGGCAATGAAACTTAAGCCCTTAGGCGATTTTATATTAAAAAAACAAGTGGATAGCTTATAAAATATATTTTATTATCAGTTGATTTATCGAGATTTTTAATTAAGTACATGACTTTCATAAAAAATAACATTAAGATGGTCTGTTTTCAGTGGCTAATTACCATCCCCATGTAACAGAATACAAGATCAGCTAGTTTTATGGACTGTCTCAAATTAGACATCACCACACTTAGGGTGTAGAGGAGGTAGCCATGCATCCTAGTCAATGCTACAGAATGGAAGGATGGTTCAGGCTTGTACAAACCAAACTGTAAGGTTTATTCTTCTCCTTGGTATTTAAAATGTTTATCAACATAAGAGCGTAATATTTAAAGGTTAAAGGAAGGATCTCAGAGATGGTTGAAGACAACAATGAATTCTGGTAGAACCAGACAGTAATAAAAACCTTCACAGATCTTTTACAAGCCATTATACCCTCACTGCCCCTCAAAAGGAATACACAAGGATCTGTCTAGGTTTCTTGATGCACGTCAGTTTTCATTTGAATATTAAAAAGTCAGTTTTGTTATTCTTAATTCAAGGTAAAATGAGCCCACAGTGGTAGTGCACCAACAGAATAGGTTATAGTTTACAAAAAAGATGAACAAAATTAGTACTTATTTACAGCAAGAGTTACTAAAAGCATTTAACAAAAAAGCAGTATGAAAACATTTTCTAGCTTATGATTGCACACCATGTATCATTGCTAGAGGTGAGGAAACTTGACTTTCTTGGGATGATTCATACTGTAAAAAGTTAAAAGGTAAAATATGAGTACCACCATGGGAGAGGCTTAAGTAAAAGAGCCTGGACCCAAAGCCCTGCACTGTTACCAGATAACCAACATGTGCATATAGCCAATTGCAACTTTTAACGGTCTTTTCCTTTTATGTACAACATATCTACTTATGGCCAACCACGACCAGATAATAAAGGAGCAATATTACACCTTTCTCACAACTGAGGTTAGCAAACCTAGCTACTTTGGCCCAAGTACTGAGTGTTTAAAAAAGTGTCCAATGGATCTATTATTAGTTATACTCACATTTAAGTAACTGCACAGCTTTCTTCCTTGTGTGGGTTATATGGTATGTTTGAAAAAAATAGGAACAGCAGGTACTTACAGATTAAACTAACCTGTACTGGCAGGGCTGTGGGATTTTTCTTCTCTACCAGTAAGTAGCAAATGCTGAAATTCTGCTGCTAGTTAACAAAAACACAAATTGTATTAAACTGAGGAGTTCAATCCATAGTTTAAAAAGTCAATGTGCATTAAATTTCCTCAGAACCTGACATTAACACATTTTAAACGTTTTCCCTAAGGCTTACAAAAGTTATCTTACATTGGCTCTTAAATTTAAAGTGACCTTATGAGAATGACTCAAAAACACTATCTCTTGGACACACTTCACTTTTAATAAACTATGTATTCCAGAATGTATATTATGTGGAAATTTTGGTTCCTCTAAAAAAGGGGGGGCATGTATGAGGGGGGAAAAATCTCAACATGGTAATTTCTAAATTTAAGTGTGTGCAGACGTACTCCTCAGAGGAAAGCAACTTTTAATAGCTTAAAATTCAATTTTCAAAACATTTGATTTCATTTTATTAGAGATTTAAAACATGGACTGAAAAATAAATGTTTCTCCTGGAACTACACTAATAAACTAGTAACTAAAAGGGAGGCTTTGCTCAATAAATACATGCCCCATACTGTTCTAACTCAAACCTACAGAAACTTCGATAACTTCCCTTGGCTCACGTGGATGGTTAAGCAGCCTTGTTTCGTTAGTAGAGAAAGGAAATGATGCTGCAAATTTTATTTTCATTTGATTGCTCAAGTATTTATGAACAAAATGTAAAGAGGAAGCTACATTATAATAAATGATTGGTGAAAGCTTAATCACAAATGCAAACCAGAAGCAGGAATGCTGTTACCTTTCACTATACTTAAGGTTCTTAAGCCTAACAACATTATATGACCACCTCTCAAATAAACCTGGTCTGTGTGTAGTAAACTGGGGAAATATCTTTCTGCATTTTTATTCAAGTTGGGCATCAATAATTTCACTGCCAGCTCCGCAAATTTAACCAAAGGTGAAGGCATAGATTCATCAATAATGATGGTTTAAAAAAAAAAAAAACAACACCCCCCCCCCCAAAAACCCAGACACGGTAAAAATGCCTAAGGGCCAAGAGAATTCCAAAAAAAGGCCTTCCCCTCTTTATACAGCATTACACAACCCCTGACCAAACACACAGCACATTACTGAAGCTGTGCCATAACACAACCTTACACAGCATTTAGAATTAATGGATGGGACCAAGTTATCAATCATTAAAATAGTTTACTCACATGCATCTTCTCTGTAATTTGATCAAGATTAAAACATATACACAAACATATTCTAATATAGCTGATTATATGCCTCCTAAAGAACCTAACCATGAACAGTCTTGACTTATAATACAGGATTCAATTTGCTTCAAATAGTAGTAGTTGAAATTAGCATCAGTGAAGAGCTCCTTTAAGTCTTCAATTTCTGCCTTAATATGACTTCTACATCCTGCTTATTAGTAAAATAAAGGTATTTCCCCTGAGAATACATGAGCTTAATTGAACAGATTGAGAGAGACATGGTTTAAAAGTTCAAATTAATATAGTTTCAAGCTACTATTTTTCCAGAGTTAGGGAGAAAATGAAAAACTCTTCCCTTTATGGCCAAATTATTATACAAGGATGTACAGAGCTCAGAGCAGAAACAACAATGCTTATAAAAAGCAATTCTGAGCTTTATTAATCTTTTTTTTTAATTCTACTTTCAAGCCTATCATTTCTCAATGAAAATGCCAAGTAAGAACATGAAGACACCGGGGAAAAGTTGGAGATATTTCAAGTATCAGGGAGCTCAAAGTCAAGTCCCACATCCCCCATTTCCTACGAGTTAGTTTGACTTAGATCCCATAACAGGGAATGCCTAACAGCAAGATATTAAAGATATTGTTCTGAAAATTCAACATTAATCACAAAATTATGAATAATCACTATGTGCGTAACACTACATACAACATCATTAAAGTAACTGCTTCTCATTTTGCCAAGAAATATCACACAGAAGTTAGAGGATTTCTATGCTAGAAAAACAAAAAGTCATTTATTAAAATGATTCAGATGACAGAAAACAAAATATTGAGAAAGGGTTAAAAAAAAAAAAAGAGCAACCTTCACTAATATTCAAGTCATGAGACAGCAAGAAGTGTAACTAGTGGGAATGTTTACTTACAAAACTGCCTTAGAATCAATAGTCTTATAACTGAATCCCTCCTTTTAGAAGAGTTTCCCATAAAAGTTACAGTAAGAGAAAACCGACTTTGTTTTGGTTTAACATACAAAGGTTACTTAATATTAGGCAGATAAATACTGCCTCTTTAAAAAGATGTACCTGATTCATACAAAATTTTTATATTTTAAATACTTTCTATCCCCTAGCCAATACAAGTATCAGTTTACTCAAAACAAAATTTTATCTCTGTAAAGTAGCTAGTTCAACATTTCATTTACCAAGTATTACCAGTGGAAGTAATAGACACCTGAAGTTATGTAATTCTCAAAATCATACTACTTCAGAAGTATTTTCAACAAATTATGCCACCCTTAGAAAATCCCTCCAACCCCCAATAGTCAAGTATGTAAGAGCCTATTTTAATTATTTCAACTTTCACTATTAGAATTAGGACAAGCAGCCTCATTCTTGAATATTTCACTATACTGGGGGATGGTGGATGCAACAAAAAACATCTCCAATTAAGGAGACTTAAGAGATGTAATTACCGAACAGGTTATAAATGTATTCTTTTGTTGTGACAAAATTTTTTTCGATCACTAAAATCTTTTTTTCCGTGATTCAGTTACAGAGAAAGTCGTATGTTCCAATTGCACAGGTGAAAATTTGGAATTCATTTAATGTATATTTTTTTCTTTATGCTTCCAAGAATTAAAACCACATAGAAAACAATCCTGGGTTAGCTAAACACTATACTATTATGTTGTTACTGTTCAAAAGAACATGCAGTCTGGATAGAACAGATGTGTGGCTTAAACACAGGAAGAAACAAAAGTAGTCCAGTTTATGTTTTGGCCTCTCTTCCATTTCCTTCTTTACTCCTCACAACATATACACATAAACACGTTTTTCACCAAATAAAAGCAAATTTTAGTTAGAATCAAATGCGCATACTTTTCATGTGTGCATACTACATAAAATATTTTTCAGCAATGCTGAAAATGAACCTCAAAAAATGTTCCAAAACCACAGTTCAATGTACAAAGTTTACCACGATTCAATTTCAGTTTGGCTACTTGAAAATTAGTAACCTATCCAATACTGACAGGTCTGTAATACCCAAACTCTTTTATTATCCTTTTATCAAATGTGTAGTGTATATGCATACATACCACACACACACCACCTTCCCACTCTTCACAAGGGCTCTACATTAACATTTGCTCTAATGTGGTGAAGTTTGGAAATATTAAAAATCACAAGCATTTCCACATGACCCTTCAACCTTAATGTTCAATGCGTAACTTTGGGATTAAGAATGCAGATTTCAGTATCCTATGGCATTTCCAATGATCAAACTTATCCATGAAGTTAAATTTAACAGTTTGAGAAGAAAATGACCAGTATCTTTTTCCTGAAAGTGAAAGTGGAAAATTTGAACAAAACATTCCATGCCTCCAAATCAAGAACGTCAAATTTTGTCAATTTACTAATAAAGATCAATATAGCAATACCAGCTTTACTGAGGCTATTAACACAAATTACATAAAATTATATATATCAAATACTTTTTAGGTTTATTAACACCACAGTCAAACGTGAATATTAATATAGAGCCTTCTCTGCCAAAAGAGTATAAAAATCCTAAGTTTAATTAAATTTAGGGGCCTTCACCAAACTTGCTGCAAGTTTGGGGACATAAATATCCAACAGCCATAAAGCTGTGAAAGCCCCTATAAGGAATAAAATAAATCCCACTTGCCTCAGACTGAACAGGGCAACACTGAGACTCAGCCTCAGCCTGTCCTATGGCAGGGCTATAGGAAGAAGAAAATTTTAATTTTAGAAAAACATTACCCAATTAATTTAAAAGACATGCATTAAAAAAAAAATCCCAATGATCAAGCAAGCAAAGGAAAAAAGAGCAGCTCTTTTAAAAAAAAAAACTACTGTCTGCTGTAATTCCACTCTGAACCCATACTTATTTTTGTTGGGGATCTCCCCCCAAATAACTAAGTTCAATTAAGATGAGTTTAAGCTCAATATGTAACTTAATCAGTGGAACAGGAGTATTTTCCCCATTCCTAATGGTAAATGTGTGCGATTATTACTAAAATATAAGTAATCAAATTAAATGATAATTCCAGCACCCACTCAAAAGTTGATCCTCACCTGCTGGTCTTGTTCTGTCATACAGTAGGTAAAATCTATACACAATAGAAACTAGTGCCAGACAAAACGTTAAGTCACTTTTTTGTTTTTTTTTTTTTAAAGTAACATAGGAGTGGACTAGTAAGGGAGAGCCAAAGTTGGCAGTCCCATTAATCTTACAACTTCCTAAATTATGGCAATCACAATGCCTGCCTGAATATAACAAGTCCTAAAGATGTCTTCTGTGAGGGCAAATGGAAGTTTATTTCAACTCAACTCCATCTATTATTTTAAGAAAGCATAAGTTAGAGTTAATTATTTCAACATGATTTGTTCCACTCATGACTTAACTACACTATGGACCCCAGAAGCAGTTAGGTAAAAGGTATTTTCCAGAAGCTTAATTATGCTGATGCATGCACAAATTACACTTTAAATATACCAAATGGGCACCACCTGAGCCATATACCTAACACAACACTGGAGACAGTGTGCTTAAGTGTCATGCATAACACTTTGGATTAACTTTTAATTAAAATTAAAATTCTACAACTTATTTAAAAGTAGTATTTTCTCCCTTTAGACTTCAGAAAGCAACAAACTTTGATATAAAATATCAGTTATCTTTGCATTAAATGTAAATAAAGCTTTGCATAAGTTCTGAAACATTACTAACCCATTTGTATTTTGCTGATAAGCCTGTACACGAAATGTTGAAAGACAACAGATTTGGGAAAACATTTCCTATTTAACCATTCTAATTTTAATCATGCCATTTTTACCTTACAGATTTTCAACACAGGCTCTTCTTTGGCAGTCCCATAAATGTGTATATTAATTCCAAAACTACTTAGTAGGCAGGTGTTTGGTGAGGGAAAGGGTAGCGGTATGGGGCTTATTAGGTGCTGGCAGAAGGAAACACATTCTTGGTGATACACAGACAGATGTTGCCTTTTCAAGCTATGAAGTTTCTTGAACCTCAATGGTACAAGATACAAAACATTTCACTGGAGCAAATGTCCAAAACAGCACCCAGCTCTGTAAATATTTGTATAAAAGTTTTGTTTAAAATAAATGATTTTTACTTGTCATTTAAATACAGACTCTTTTATGATGATTAAAAGTTTTCAGTATTTTCCTACAAGGTTAAAACTTTTTTTCAAAGACAACAACTCAGATTTCATGTCATATCTACACCTTCACATGTAGGTTATAAAAAATTATCACCATTTTCTCACAAGCCTTAACTTTATGTTGAGAAAAACTTAACTTGACTTCATTATATAATAATTATGCTCTGTACAGGTCATTTGAAACTTAAATAATCATAAAAGTACCTTATGAAAATAAAGATTAAAACAATGCCAAAAAAGGTCAACAAGAGCTATTATTGTAGGAGACCTGCAACACAAGATACTAATAGCAGTGTCACCTCTACAGAAAACTTCTTCACAGGACACAGTCACATTCAAATTTCCAAGAATGAAAAGGTTAACAGGAAAGCCATTCAGGCTTTATAATAACAGAAGGTAGCCATCTTAAATCAAAGAAAGAATGTAATTTTCCAGGAACATAATAAAATTAAAAAATTTTAAAGCCATCTGTTAACCATCCCAGAGGCACATTTAGATTATTTTGGCATCATACTTAGAAAAGATTCCAATCCATGAACAGCAAAAAGCTATTACTGCATGCACCAAAGCTTCTAGAAGTCTACACCTGAAAAGCTTCTGAGGTCCACGCAGTACTGCAGTCTCAAAAATAATCAGAAGGAAATGAATGGGTCTGGCACTAGGCTCTGAACTTCATCAGCGGGAAAGAGGGCATACTAAGGGTTACATTTTAAATATCTAGGATATCTAACATATCTAACACGTAGTGACATCAAGGGTGTGGAAAGGTGACACAATATAAAGATTTCATACCCACTATGTAATGACTCATATGTATCTAAGTTTTTCTGTCAACTTAAGCACTAACACACAATTCTATATATATTGTCCAGTTTAAAACATGCAGCTAAGGAACAACCTACAATTCAAAGACAGAATCCAATGATATATCAAAACTGTATTGGTAACTATGAATTTTATTATGTGGACATCTACTGTGGCATGCATCTGTACAAACCTTTCAGGCAGTGGTCCACAGCTGGGTTATGAATAAAAAGGCGTAAGTTTTTCTCTCATTTTATTACAATGAAGTTTAACAGTACAGAAAAGTCACATGACCTTGGTGGGTCAGATTTCTTAAACCCTGCAACATGAGGAACTCTAAATACATTAAATATTGTTATACATTCAGACTTCCAATGTACAGGTCTCGGAAACAGTTACAGCCCTCACCAAGCTAGGTTGGGGACATGAAGTCCAACAGCATATGAAATGCTGTGAAGGCATAACTTTACAAATAGCAATGTAAGCTTACAGAACTTGCCTTTATTAAGGTGGTATGTTCATGTAATTCCAGCGCCTTCACAATATAACGAACCAAATTTACTATACTTCACTTCTAAAAACCTAGATGAAACATGAAAAAGAAGCCATACAGTATAAATTGCAACTTCAGGAAAAGTTCCTGCTTTATTATTCCAAATAATTTTTCCCATGTAAAATAAATGTCCAATAGTTCCTGGTATGTGGGAAGATAATGTTTGTTAAAGTCACAATGAAGCCTTATTGACGGAAGCTTGGCTATATAAACAGCACAAGTTGAGAAAAGGTTTAATCTCCAAACCTATTAGATTGGATGAAGTAAGATCAGTAACGGCCACCTTGCGACATTACAGGAGGTCTCATTCCCATCGGAGGTCGAGGAGGCCCACCTTGGTAAGGGGGCACCATTGGCGGTCCCTGCCCATATGGCGGCATAGCACCAGGAAGGTAACCTGGCATGCCTTGATGATGACCACCATACTGACCTAAAAAACACATTTAAAACACAAAAAATAGATTGAGTTGGTGTGTTATATTTTTAAATGCAATGTATTTTGAACATAAATTTATATGTATACTCAGAAAATCCACTAAATACAATAAATACAATAAACATAAAAAGAAATACCATGAGGCGGCATTGGGGGTCTCATTCCTTGTTGCTGTGGGATGCCTGGCTGTGGTGGCATCATACCTCCAATAGGTCCAACTGGTGGATTACCAATGGGAGCCTGTCCTGGTCGAGGAAGATTACGTTGATATTTAGGTAACTGTGCCCTTCTCTCTTCCTACGAATAAAAATGAACACAATGTTAAACATCTGAATGCAGAGAACGTGTCATTAAGCATAAAAAACAAATATCCAAAATCTTATACAGTAACTTTTAAAAAATGTACCCTTAACTTCCCAATCATTATTTTTGCTCCACAAACCAATCCAACTGCTTAAAATCTAAATGCCTTGAGGAAACGTCACCTATTTTTATATTTGAAAAATGGCTAATAACCTTCCAGGAGTTATATACTGGCTCAGCAAGAAAGTGTCTAGTGAAGAAAGTAAATAAGCTTCAAAGGATCTGTATATTCTATTCTACCTCACACTTGTTTTATCATTTACAAATTTATGTGTAACCAAAATGATTTTTGAGAGTTAAGAACCCAACTTACAGTCTTCTTTTAAAAATAGTCTGAGTAGAGGAAAGAGTGTGTTTAAGATCAAAACACACAATATTCACTCTACTTCGTGGTTCTTAAAAATCAGAATGATAAAAAACCACACAGCATTAGATCAGATTATAAGACCACTTGTGTACAAATTAATATTTTAAGAAGAAAAGTTACTACAATGGTATTCAAACTATGTTAGTAAAAACCTGTAAAAAACTTACCAGTGATATATCCTCATCTGGGTGGATCAACTTACTGGTTGCACTGGTTGTCGTAAGTGTAGCGGGCTTACTTGTTATTGAAGCCGCTGGTTTAGCTGCAGTGCTATTTGTTGTACTAGTGGTTGAAGCTGTAGACTGTGTATAAGCAGGGAATGTAGGCTTTGGGGGTTCTGTAGTTGTTGCAGGGGTACTATTTAAGGGCTTGAAATCTGTACCAACAGGTCCTTGGACAGCTGCCTGGGCCTGGAAAACACAATCTTTCATTAAGGAAACGTCAAAACCCAAAATTGAATTATCTATTATAATTAACTTAAAAATGAGATATCAACATTCAATAAAGGACCAAATTTTAAATGAAATTAAAACAAAGTTAACTAAAACTCCACAAAAAAATCTAGATGATACATAAGAATATCAAAAGATGCTGGGTCAAAGTCACATCCAAAACTCAGCAGCGGAAACAGGACTGCATATATAACTTCTAAGATGTTATCTACCTTCTCACCAAAATTTACTTGCTTTACAAAGCTTTGTATTTATTTCAGACTGATGAATTACATTGTACTGAAACAGCATGTTCTACTTTTACTATTCTAAATTAGTTGTTTAATCAATCTACCAAGCACCTCAAAAAAAAAAAAAAAAGTTAGAAATTACAAAATACGAATGTCTGAATAAATTTTAGTTACTAAGCATAGCATAAATAGTATCAGTGGTGACACATTAAAGATGTCCCTTCAGAGATATCTTCATATAGATCATACAGTGTCCTCCCAATTAACAATGGCTAGATGATTATCATGGACAAAGGGGCTCAGTAGGATCTTTAAAGCGTAAAATTACCAGTAATAAATGTGTTACTCTTCATAACACCAAATATATGAAACATAACACTAGGCCAACTTTAGAACCAAATGCAGAGTACTAAATTTCCTTACATTGTATGTGATGCATTAGATTAAACAGCATAAATCAAAAAAGCTTAATCATGCATCAGGCTAACCATTGGCCACTATAATGCATTTACTGCTTACATGCTTTTAACCCTTTAGAACCATAGAAGTTTGGGGTACATATTTTTCTATTAGTATGAGTTCAAATTTTCAAATATCACTGATTTTTATACCATTAACTTTAAAAAAATTAAACATAGTATATTTTTTGGGAAAAGATTTAGTTTTAAAGTAGGGTCCAAAGGGTTAAATTTATAAAGCCATTTTAACAATTTTAAACTGCAACTTCCTGCGTACTTGTGCTGTGCTAGGAAACAGAGCTTTAGAAGATGCAGACAGACTTTCTGAATTGGATGAAGCTGTACTTGAGCTTGTTACAGGTGTCCCCATCTGTAGCATAAAAGAAAGGAAACAATGAAAAGTCTCCAAACAAATGGGTGAAAATAAGCCATGTGGTAGACTTTTTTTTAAAGTATAGATTGCATTTTTTATAAATGCAAAATATAATGCAATCAAATCTGATTTATTTAAAGAGGCAGGCAGTTAATGCATTTACAATAAACAAAGTGACAGTATGAGCCTCAAAAAAATTTTTTTTAAATCTACACCAATAAACCTAGTTAACCAGTTTCTTTTCTAAAACTGGATGTGTTTTTGCATTGTGATTTTTCAAAAATGATACCTTCAATTGAGAATAAAGATGTATTACTACTGTCTGGGGAAAAAAAAGAGAAAGTAACAACCATTATATACATACTATATATATATGTAACAAAAGGATCTTTGGCTTCTGAGTTCTGAAAAAAGACAAGTTCAGTAGGAAAGATTAAGTCTAACTAGGTCAAATGATGTCTTCCTGCAAAAGTGTAGCATTGTTGTTTGTCACTGTTCTAGATTAAAGATCCAACAAATGATTTGCTAAGGTCTTAGGATTTTCACCTTTGACTCTGGTTTCATTCCACTCACAGTTCAAGAGGCGAAAGAGGACCTCTAAACATTATCATGTATTTAAGTCCCCAGAAATTAAACTTTCACATCTAACTAAAGCTAAGAATAACCAGAGTTCACAGCTATGAAAAAAATAACATACTACACTATCTGGCTCTAGTCAATGTGTGCAAACATGGAAAAGAACAGGACACTTCTTTGTATTTAATAAATTATATTAAAAAGATTAAAAACAAAAAATTGACCTATGACAATTTCAAGGATTTGTACAAACAACTACAATTTACCTTTAATTATAAGTGCACTCCTTTTCAGGAATTTCACCTTACCTGTCCAGCACTGGGGAAAAGAGGCTTAGTAACTGGAGGCTGTGGAGCAGGAACTGTTGCTGTCGGTGCAGGTGGTCTATTAAGAATGCCTGGTGCTGAAACAGCCTGTGCTTGAGTCATTGGAGGAATTCCAGGACGGGGAACAGGAGGGGGCATACCTATAGAGAAGAAATGTTGGGAGCATGGGGGGGGGGAGTGTTGAAACATTTAGTTCAGAAAAAATTTTCCCCAAAACTCTGTTAAAATATACCATATTGAAAATGTGGCTCAGCTGCTTGGGCCTCTGACTCTACATTTCTGTTCAGACTATGGGATCAAGCTGCCCATCAGCGGCCATGCTGGGTGTGGAAACTGCTTGGGATTCTCTCCCTCCCTCTCCCTCTGCACTCCCCCACGTGCTCTCCTCAAAAATAAATAAATAAACAAACAAATGAATAAATAAGAAGTTAAAAAATAAAATAAAATAAAATAAAATAAAATAAAATAAAATAAAATAAAATAAAATAGAGGAGTCTGGGTGGCTCAGTTGGTTAAGCGCCTGCCTTCAGGTCAGGTCCTATCTCAGGGTCCTGGGATCGAGCCCCGGGTAAGGCTCTCTGCTCACCAGGGTGTCTCCTCTCCCCCTCCCTCTGCCCTTCCCAACTGCTTGTGCACACTCTCTAATAAATAAATAAAATTTTGAAAAACAAAAACTGAAAAAAATAAAAATAAAAAAATGCTTCTATACTACAAAGTTACTGATGAACTGTTCAATTCAATGAAGTCCAAATAACTCAGGCATTTGCTCATTGGAACAATCTTGCCGCAACCTTTCTATTCCTTTGTGTATGTGTTTTCAGAATTTTGGGAAGTGAAAGATACCACTAGAGATTCTATATATGGGGAAAGTAGCAATTAAGCTTACTAATATTACTGATTTGGCAAACTTTGTGAAACATGTAAAGAATTACTGCAATCATCCAACAGCTGGATGCTCTCCGAAATCTAATCCAAATTACTATAAAAACTTTGATAGGTCATATACCCATAAAAGTTTTTCCAGAAAACTAAGTTATTCCTGTAAACACTTTAAAGACTGTATTTTTCTTAAGTCAACTCTACACCCAACATGGGGCTCAAACTTAAAACCTGAGATAAAGGGTTGCATGCTCTACTGACTGAGCCAGCCAGGTGCCCCTCCTTCAAGCACTTCAAATAAATTTTCCTAAAACCCATCACTAGTGCATTCTTCAAACTTCCTCAACATTACTTTGCCTAAAATTATCTCAGAACTTAACATATGTGGAGCTACTGCCCATAAATTAATGGTTGCACTGGCAACGATCCAAATTTTGCTGCTGCCTTATTTTTCCTGTTCCTTTTACATCAACTATAACTTGAGCACTTCTAAATCTGCTATGAAGTGCAAACCAAACTTGCTAGAATTACATATAAAAAAGCAAGGAAACCAACTGAGAGCCTCATGAAGGCCTCTATGGCACACCTACTTGGCTAACCAAATCCCATTCCCCACATTATAGACTACAAAGTCAAGACAGGGTTTTTTTATAGACTCCCTTGCAGCTAGAGGGTACATTAGTCCTAGACATTAGGAGGCTAGGAAGCTTCTCACAGAGATACTTTGCTCCCTAATGAAAAAAACCAACACTTTGCTGTTGACACGCTTTCTTGCCTGAATTACTTTGTAACAACTGAATGATGTGTCTGAGGGAGAAAAGCTAAGGTTAGCAAAGAAGAAAATTTAAAAACACATGGGTGCTTGATATCACCAGCCACTGAAGCTACCACTTTTCTTTTTGTTGAGACAATAAATGCCTACGTTTTAAAATATGGTTTGACGGTTTTCTCCATTACTTGCTAAAAGAGTCTCCATTACTCATCTAAAATATTTCTAACAAATACAACCCCTCGGGGTGCCTGGGTGGCTCAGTTGGTTAAGCATCTGCCTTGGGCTCAGGTCATGATCCCAGCGTCCTGGGATCAAGCCCCACGTCGGGCTCCCTGCTTGGCAGGGAGCTGCTTTCCCCCTCTCCCTCTGCTTATGCTCCCTCTCTCAAATGAATAAATAAAATCTTCAAAACAAAAACAAGCCCACAAATACAACCCCTCTTAGGTATATGACCTTTGGTGCATAGGTTCTGTGACTCATTTTGACTGCTTTGAAACCTGTTTATCATCTATTTTAAAACTCAAAAAACCCCAAGGTCCATTCCAACACTTCTCCACCAAGTAATTTAAAAAAGAACTCAGCAACCTATGGAAATTATAAATTACAACTGCACTAAAATCCATAAGCCTATTGTCCAAAATAGGTAAGAATAAAGCATGCTAGTCATATTAAAAAGGAAATTATCTAATGTTTCATACCTGGTGGCATACCAGGCATCAGAGGTGGTATTCCTGGTCCAGGTGGCATCATTCCACCCATTGGCATCATTCTATTAGAAAGCAAATTTCGAGAAACAACCCAAGTTAATTAACAGTATAAACTATTAGAAAATATTTTGGCTAAAGCCTGAAACAACAGATAAAAGACTTGAATTTGACCCCTACTATTGAAATCAATCAAGCTGAAAGAACACACAACACTAAAACAATTCTATCAAAATAAACCCTCTATAAACCAGCAAACTCTTGGGTTTACGAGTAAAATAAGGGGGAAAAAATCAGTCTTTGTTGACAAAATATTTTCATACATTTAAAGTCACTAAAAACAATTATACCCTCAATATATACAAGAGGCCTCTTCTAAAATATGTGTAATTGGAAATCAAAATCACCTTTTGTCTCATTTGAAAATTTCCACACAGAATGTAAATAAAAGAGAGAAACTATTTCAGAGTCATCAGATTTTTCAAAAGAAAATACTGAATGTACACTGTGGAGTAAAGATTTTTTTGGAGGGTTACAAAAAAAACAAAAACCAAAAACCTACCACTGAAATTAAAGACAGTCAAAAGTAAACTCACACAATTGCCTAATGTCTATTTATAACAGCTACCTAACACTAAACCATGACTTAAAAACATAACCCATATTTATTTTCCTTCCCCTAAAAGAGCTCACCTTCAAATATCAGTGTCCAATTCACTTAAAACAGTTACAAGTTCGTGAATTCTCAATTGAGGACTTTATCAAAAGATAAACTTCTATATACAGATTTCATTAAAAGAAAACCGAATTACCTTCTACAATAATAAAGCATGTAATTTTGGCAAAATATCTATTCTTTCTTAAACAGCAACCCTTTTAACTAAATTCCATTACTTTAGCAGTTTGGGGGGAAAAACAGCTGCATTTAGAAAATGCTTTATTTATATGGGTCTATTACAATTTCCTCACAGATGTTTTATTTCCCTCCATTAAAAAACCTGTGTCAACCAGCTTGCACATTTTAGAAATTTTAGTGAGGAAGGTTAGAAAATTTCTGAAGTCAACTGAATAGATACCATTTAAACACACAAAAAAATGACATTATGATTATACCTCCTGAATTACATTATGAATGAGATGCTTACATGTTTTCACCGCAAAATGACTGGGTGTATTTTCTCTGATGATGCAATCTGTGAAAATGTATGACAAAATCAAAATCTAACTGTGATTTTCAAAATACAGTGGGAAAGTGTATTGTATACCTCTCACATCCAACAATATTTAAGTAAAAGTGATAGGCACAAGCACCTCATATTCATTTTAGTTCTTGATGATTTGACAAATAAAATCATTTACAGAGTTTGCTTCTTGTCACAACTACAAAGGTGTATTGGACAGTTCTGAATCTCAGAAACACAAATCTACAACCAACTACTTTAATTACATTAGATGCAATTGAAGCAGATGGCTGCCTACAGACATCCTAAAACCCAAAAATCTCTTCAGAGGCAAATTTATATTCCTTTAATTTATTGGTAGACCCCTTTATTACACTTTAATATTTATGGAGCCCATACCTTTTAGAAGAAAAAAAAAAGGCAAAGTAACATTTAAAAATTCACATAACACCCAAGTTGAAAAAGATCATTACTAGGCACAAGCCCACAAGTCAATTAAAAGTTCTCTTACCCAGGTGGCATGCCTGGCATAACTGGTGGCATTCCTGGCATCAGAGGAGGAACACCTGGCATTAATGGAGGTATGCCTATAAATAAGAATTTCAACAAAAAAAACCCACAAATATTAAAGGGGTAAGAGAAAGATTTTAATACTTCTACACCATATCAATAAAGTTCTTAAAATGTTAAATTTTGAGAAACTTTATGTACACAACTAATGAATCATCGAACTTTACATCAAAAACCAGGATGTACTGTATGGTGACTAACATAATAAAAAAAAAAACATTAAAAAAAAAGAACCCTTATGTAATACCTGGAGGCATCCCTGGCGCTCCTGGAACTGGTGGCAGCCCTGGCTGTGCCATTGGGGGGATATAACCTTGTTGAGGTTGAACAGGCTGTGGCTGAAATGAAGTGGAAGCTGCAGAGTCATCATCATCATATTCATCAGAATCATCTTGTTGCTTCTTTTTTTGACTCTCTGCTAAAAAAAAGTTTTAATTAGTTTTTTCCCATAAAGTAAAAAAGAAAAACTGAGCAAGCCTGACATTCAACATTTAAAAAAATTATTTTAGGGCGCCTGGGTGGCTCAGTCGGTTAAGATCTGCCTTCAGCTCAGGTCATGATCCCATGTTCCTGGGATTGAGTTCCACATAGGGCTCCCTGCTCAGCACGGAGTCTGCTTCTCCCTCTCCCTCTGCCCCTCCTGCTTGCTCTCTAATAAATAAACCTTTTTTTTTTTTTTTTTAAAGATTTTATTTACTTATCTGACAGAGAGAGACAGCTAGCCTCAAGAGAGGGAACACAAGCAGGGGGAGTGGGAGAGGAAGAAGCAGGCTCCCAGCGGAGCAGGGAGCCCGATGCGGGACTTGATCCCAGGACCCCGGCATCAGGCCCTGAGCCGGAGGCAGACGCTTTAACGACTGAGCCACTCAGGGGCCCCATATATAAAATCTTAAAATAATAGTAATAATAATAATATTACTTCAGTACATGAGATTTTTCTTACCAAAAAAAAAAAAAAAAAAAAAGAGTCAATACTGTTCTTTTTACTCTTCAAATGTCTTTTCAATCTACCTTAAGCAAGAAAGTTAACACACTTTTCCTATTCTATGACAGGTAAATTAATTTTCCTAAGTTAGTTTTATTTTAAAAAACAGCTTTCTATTCCATCCCAAAAGGTAAACTATGACAAAGAGGTCTGACCTCTCCGCAATGCTTTTCAAAACAAAAGTTTCAGGGCACCTGGCTGGCTCAGTTGGTAGAGCATGTGACTCTAGATCTGGGGGTCTTGAGTTTAGGCTCCACACTGGGTGTAGAGCTTACTTCAAAAAAAAAAAATTTCATGGAGCGCCTGCATGGTGGCTCAGTCAGTTGAGTGTCTGACTCTTGATTTCAACTTGGGTCATGATCCTTAGGTCCTGGGATTGAGCCCCAAGTCTAGGCTCACCCCTCAGTGCAGAGTCTGCTTGAGATTCTCTCTCCCTCTGTCCCTCCCCAAGTTCGCTCGCTCCCTCCCATTCAAAAAAAATTCTAAACCTTAAAAACATAAAATAAAATAAAGGGGCGCCTGGGTTGCTAAGTTGGTTAAGCATCCAACTCTTGGTTTCAGCTCAGGTCATGATTTCAGAGTTGTGAGATCGAGCTGAGGCTCAGTGCAGAGTCTGCCTGAGTCTCTCCCTTTTCCTCTGCTCCCCCCTTCAACATGCTCTCTCACAATAAATAAAATCGTAGAAGAGAAAAAAATTTCATAGGTGATTAATAACTTCTACCACCCACCTGGATAGTGATCGCAAATTCCGAGTCAAATAACAGCACTAAAAAAATTTTTTTACTATTAATGATTACACAAATCAAAACAAGCGATCTTCATTTTCAAAAACCTCAACACCTGCTAATCCCACTTGGAATTCAGTTAGGAATAAAAACATAATAAAGTATTTGGAATGATCCCTGTGCTATTACATATATACAAATCAAATATACAACCTTCCAACATTTAAGACATAAAAAACAAAACTCAAAATTGGAATTCTGAATAAATCTAACACCCACTATTAAATTTATACATCAAAAGTATTATAATACTCTCATTAGTGAAGCTGTATTAAGAAAAAGAATAGATCTTAATATTTACCTTGCGTTTTCTGTTCAAGAAGTCGTCTTCTTTCATCCATGTCTTTTTCTGGAATACCTTCCATACCGTATATTTCCAATTCTATATCTGTTCTTCCAGGTATTGCATTTGGTACAGCATCTATTGTCTCTTTATGCACCTAACATTAAAACAAACTTCCATTAGATAAAGTGTCTCATAAAGTCCTTTAAGAGTAATTTGAAATTACTTAGAGAACACTTAGTATAACGGTTAAGAATAACTGGTTCTGGGGCGCCTGGGTGGCACAGCGGTTGGGCGTCTGCCTTTGGCTCAGGGCGTGATCCCGGCGTTATGGGATCGAGCCCCACATCAGGCTCCTCCGCTGTGAGCCTGCTTCTTCCTCTCCCACTCGCCCTGCTTGTGTTCCCTTTCTCGCTGGCTGTCTCTATCTCGTCGAATAAATAAATAAAATCTTTAAAAAAAAAAAAAAAGAGTAACTGGTTCTATAGTGAGACTATCTGAATTCAATCCTCAGTTCTGCGGCTTACTAACTAGGTATATGGATTAGGCAAATCACTTGATTTAAGATTACTCCACCAATAGTACCTAACACATTTTTAGGATTAAAGAAAATATAATGAATATAAAAAGGACTTGGTAGGATGTCTAACACATGATAAGGGCTCAATAAACATTAATTCAAGTTTACTATATAATCTTGCTTGCTTGAAGTATCAGCAATGAACAAGCAAACCCACTCATATCAGAGAAGTTTCAAGTCTGACTTAAAGCTTATGAAGCAGTCTCATTATATTAAGAATTAAAATTTCCAAGAATGGATCTTGAGACAAGCCTGTGGTTACCACAAAATATAAAAGTAACTTTTACAATTAGCGTTCCCCATAACTAATGATTACCTGAGGCACTTACTACAGAGCAGTGATCCTGTCATTACCCTAAATTTATTTGGTAGATCACAAAGAGAAGGAAGTTCTATTATAAAACACTGGAAATCTACAGGTTTTTTTTTCCCCTGTATGGTTTTTGCTAGAACAAATAGGTCTCTTTTGTCAATACAGTAAAATTCCTGTCAGTCTTGGTTTCTTCAGCAACTTGCACTAACTTAGGCTAAAAAATGTCTCGGTATTTTGCCTGTACTATCAGCATCACCTGAAAGCTTATTAGAAATGCAAATTCTCAGCATACCCCCACCCCATCAGAAACACTTGGGTAAGGCTAGCAATCTGTGCTTTAACAAGCCCTCGAGATGATTCTGAGGCATGCTTCAACTTGAGAACCACTGATTTACATTAGTAAGGACTTGGACATATTTGTCCAATACTCAAATTTTTCTTTCCTCCCAAAACACTTTCATGTAAGAACAGAAAGGTAATTAAAGGAAGCTAAGTATTTTCTTCTTAGATATGTATCTCAAAGATTTTAAACAGTGACATACAAATCAAAATAAAAAATTGCCATAATTTTTTATTAATTTTTAACCACTGTTCCTTATTATGATTAAAAGATCCATAAATAAAGCTACCCAACAAGTGACTTAATCACCCTGTTTTCTTTTCTTTTTTTTTTTTTTAAAGATTTTATTTTTATTTATTTGACAGAGAGAGAGACAGCCAGCGAGAGAGGAAACACAGGCAGGGGGAGCGGGAGAGGAAGAAGGAGGCTCCCAGCGGAGGAGCCTGATGTGGGGCTCTATCCCAGGTCTCCGAGATCACACCCCGAGCCTCCTGAGCCAGAAGGCAGACGCCTAACGACTGAGCCATCCCAGGCGCCCCTTAATCACCCAGTTTTCTAAGTTTCCTGGAATGTTACTATTCTTGACAAATGGAGATGAAGTAATTCATGTTTTCCAAAGAAATAAAATTATATTTACATACACATTAACTAGTCTGTTATATTTCTAAATGATAAGGTCAAGAATAAACATATCAAAAGCTGCTGGGAAGAAAGGAAAAGTAACATGATTTACCGAACCACCTCACAATACCCCAGCCAGAATTAGATTTCTTACGATCTTGCCTAGAAGTCGGTATGGTCTTGGCTGAAAAGATAGAAGAACTGATGTGAACCATCTAAAATATTCATGTCCTAGTATCATCTATAAAATTGGAGGATGTATCTGATTTAACTGCCATGCCTATCTCACAGGTTGCTGTGAAACTACACTAGGACTACAAAAACAGAAGCACTTAAGTCAAAAAGATGTTACTGAAAAAATTTCTCAACTAATCTCCTAGTTCCATTCCATTTCTCTGCTATTGTCTATGGTGCAACTTCTTTAAAGAGTGCCTCTACTTCCTTATTTTCTCTTGAAAGCACTCCAATCAGGCTTTCATCCTCATTCTACGAAATCACTCTTGGCAAGTGACCAATGATCTCCACTTAGATAAATCCAATCTCAGTCCTCTTCTTCCTTGACCTACCACCAGCATTTGACTCAGTTAAATAACTCACTCCTTGAAACCTTTCATTCGTTTCCAGGGCACTGTTCTCTTGGATTCCCTACCTTTTCAATGTCCTTGAATGGTTTATTTTAATCTTCCAAACTTTAAATGTTAGGAGTGGCCTAAAGTGGAGTCCTTGCACCCCTTTTTCATTTATATTCTACTCCCTGAGAAAGGACATCTAGTATAATGAATTAAAATAGCCATCCTTACATGGTATCTTTCCAGCTCCACCTCTCTGAACTCCAGGCTTGTAAACACAACTGCTTAAAGGACATCTCCCTCTGGATATTCAATAGACCTTCTCAAAATTAAATACCCATACTCAAAATTAACATAACACAATCCTGATGTCCTCACCTCTAAGTCTCTTCTTCCCACAGCTTTCTACATCTCAGTATATGGTAACTCATTTCTCACACTCCTCAGACCAAAAACCTTCAAATCATCTGTAACTCCTCATTTTATTATACTCCGCATCTAATCCACCAGCAAATTCTGGTCTCTGTCACCATCACCTCGTGCCTGGAATGCTCTATTCATCCTAAGTGTTCTCACTGCACTTTGCAGCCTGTCTAATCTCAAGCCTACAGCCAGGACAATGATTTAAAAAAAAAAAAAAAAAAGTGCAACAGAGCATGCTCTACCTCTACTCAAACCTCCCAAGTCATTCAGAATTAAAGAAAATGGCCTACAGTAAGTAAGCCTTCCCATACAAAGCACATTGCTACCCTTTCCTTTTTCCTTCAATATAGGAGAATGCTTCTATATATGAGCGTCTTTCATTTGTTGGTCCCTAGAAGCTCCCACTTCCTTTCAGATCTCTTTGTTCAGATGTCAGTTTCTCATTCAGGCCTTTCCTATCTTGTGGCCCTCTCTATGCCCCCTACCTAGTTTTAGTTTTCTCTATCACTTATCACCAAACAACTATTTAGTTTATTTTCTTCCACCATATGAACCTAAACTCCACAATGGTGACTTTTTCTTCGCAGCTATATACTTAGTGCCTAAAACACTGTCTAGCACAATACCCTCTCATAGGAACTTTTTGCAATAAACAGTAATATCCTATATCTAAACTACCCAATACAATAGTCATCCAACAGCCACATGTGATTGAGCACTGGAAATGTGGTTATAACGTGACTGACATATTAAATTTTTAATTTTTAAATTAGGCTTAAAAAAAAAAAAGATTTATTTCAGAGAGAGTGAGAGAAAGCACGAAGAAGGGCCAGAAGGAGCAGCAGGCTCCCCACTGAGCAGGGAGCCTGATGCAGGGCTGAATTCCAGGACCCTAGGATATTAACCTGAGCGAAGAAGGCAGGCGCTTAACCAACTGAGCCACCAGGAGCCCCTAAGCTTCTTTTAAGTAGCCACATGTAACTAGTGATTGCCACAGTGGAAAACTGTGGGGTCTAGCATGTAGCAGGATCTAAAATATTTTTGAATGGATATTAAATTATTGTTATAGTTACATAATTGGAGTGAAAAAGATCTATATAAACTTAATTTTCTTTTATAAACTTATTTTTAAACTTGGGGAAACATCTTATTTTAATTTACCTCCCTGCCTCCTACCAACAGTAGTTTCCAATGAATAGGGATTTGCTCATCTCTCATCTCTCTAGGGTCCAATTAGGCAAAAATTCAGGCAGCTCTAGGATTGGCAAAAGTAGAAGAGATAACGTTGAATAAGACACAAAGGTACTTACTAGATCTTTAAAAATATAAATTGCAAAGCTCTCCCTACCTAGTAGTGAAAAAACTCAAGAAACCCAAAAATTATCAAATGAAACAACGTTACCACTCCAAAAGAGGTCCATGGAATAACAGAAGCCTATCCCCAGGCAACAGATTATAACAAATCCTTCAATGGCAGTGAGTAATGGTAGCTAATTATGTATTAATTCTCATGGGATTAGAACTAGTCAGACTGACCACAAAATTTAAATCACTGATCCTTGTTCTCTGACCCAAGTACAGAGAAGATACTTTGGGACCTCAACTTAATTGTCACCAATCTAACCTAGGATAAAAAATACTATAATTCAAAAATAAACATTATCAACATAAATTTTCTTCAAACATTAAAAAAATCAATTATCTTCTTAATGGCTAAAAACAGGTTTTTTTTTTTAAAGCTGACTGACCACATCTGATCTTTTGCAATAAACAAAACCCTACAGCTGCCAAAGAGAAATTCAAAAATTTTTTTCATGTTTTCCAAACAAGGGGGTATAAATTAAATACAGAAAAAAAAAAATCCTTACCTGCATGCAATGAATAGCTAAGCCAGGTCCTGTGTATAACTTCTTATGACATATGTGGCATTTAAAATGTTTTGCTTTTTGGTGTTGTATAAGAATCTTCTCATCGTCAAAATCTCTGTTACAATACCTGATCAACGTTAAGGTACAAAACCAGCATAATAATGACACTGCTTATTAAAAAAAAAATCTGTCATATAAGAGAACAGGAAGAACATTAAGATATGAAAACAGTTAAAACCAAAAATATAATTTATACAAACTTTGCCTCTGATATTTACTATACAATTCGGAATTATCTTGCCACGTAATTCGACTCTCTTAAGTTTCCTAGAAACCCATACTCTCTCTTCACCTCTAAATGAACACATCTCAGTAATCAGCAATACAGTTTTGTCAAATCCCTGCATTTAACAAAGATTTAAGTGAAACTAACTTTTCTGTTCAATATTTCAACATTTAAAATGCACACTGTAGACTGGACAGTTCAATGTTAAAAAATTCCAAGTTTGGGGCGCCTGAGTGGCTCAGTCAATTAAACGTCTGCCTTTTGCTCAGGTCATGATCTCAGGGTCCTGGGAGCCCACACTGGGCTCCTTACTCAGTGGGGAGTCTGATTTTCTCCCTCCGCCTGCCGCTCCCCCTGCGTGTGCTGTCAAATAAATCTTAAAAAAAAAAAAATCCCCAAGTTTATATAAAGACTGAATTTCAAAATAGAATTCATTAAACAGAAAACAAAAATTTTCGAAATACTAAAAATCTACCTAATATCTAGAATTTAAGAGTATTTATATTATTTAGACCCAAAAATCTCATAAGAACTTATCCATAGAAACAGTCCATAAAGTTCTTTGCAACTCCTTACAAATTTATGTTGCCACATGGAATGTATTTAAACTCACACATAAGTTAATTAATAAAACAGAATTTTTATCTCACTCGTCAGATTATCCTAAAAGCACATTTAAAAATTTAGTGACCGTTTTTCAACTAGCATGTAAATAAATGCAATTCTGTAACAAACCGTTTTTAAGTACAAGACAATAAGTAAAACCAATTTTAACGAGTAGTGTATTGGCGCTTCCGTAAAACATTAAAAAGACGCCACGTTTTAAAACGCAAGCGATAAGCAGCATTTTCTTTTTTTTACTCTTAAAAAGCCAGGTAATAGACACAAGAAACTCCACCCTCTAAGAGAACGCTTCTTGAAGATTAAGGCGCCAGCGGGTGAGACGCGGAAGCTAGTTCTCCCCCAACCCCGGCCAAAAAAAAAAAGGGGGGGGGTTTCGAAACCAGGATTGACTAACACAAGCCTTTACTAAACCACCGAATTTACAATAAAACGGAAAAAGTGGGTGACAGACTCCGGAAGCTCTCCCCTAATCCTCCATAGACTCAATCTGCGTATTATACTCGAAGAAAGTCCCTTTGTTGAATCGTCACCAAAACAACGGAGTGCGGCAGAATATCCTTAGGGGACACTGTCCTTGGTGGAGGGGTCCAAGCCGCCTCCCAGCGGTTGGGTCAAGGCACGTACCAAAGCAAGAACCTCCTGAGTCACGAAGTCCACCGACCCCCAACTGCCAGAGCCTCTCGCCCTAGGGAATTCATTTTCTGCAAAGCATTCCCAAATCCGGCCCCAGCCACCAAGCCGCCCACCTCGAGGCCTAGATCTCAGACACACTCTGCCACAGGCCAGAGCAAGGCCTCCCAGTCCCAAGCACCACCACCCGGCGCCCCCGCTCGGCCTCGACTTCAAACCGATAAAGGATATCAGCACCATGGCTTCAGTTGCTTCTTCTTCTTGCGACCCATAACTGCGCTCTACCGACAAAATAAAAGGGGGGAAAAAACAAGCAGGAAAAACGAGGCAAAAATCGCTCACTCTTCCGACCCAACTGCCACCACCGCGTCCCACAGGAAACAGACACAAAATGGCCGACGCCCTCGTTCGCCGCTCTGCTCCCGTCAGCCACTGCGGCCGGAGGCGGTGCCAGGCAGGGAAGGGTCACATGACGCAGGCCTCCTCCCTGAGTGGGTGGAGACTGTGGCCGCTGTGATGCAGCCGCCATCTTGTCCGTTTAAGCTGTCCCGGCCCTCATTGGTTGTGGTTGCTAATCCCTCCGGTTTCTTTTGTAAGGGAGCTGGCTACCGAAGTACGCCGAGACTCTGGCTAATTGAAGGGGGACAAAAAAAAAAAAAAAAGAAGCTGGAAATATTATCATTGGAATTACGGACAGACTACAAATAAAGAATAATGAACGCTCAACTTTTAATTTTGTTTCATTGCCCGGATTAATCCTTTCTGTAGTAAGTGTTGGGCATTTGCTTATTACAGGCTAAAGTTAAAAAAGGGGCAGTCTCTGCCTTGTAATTCACAGATTGGTGACAGATGAGTAAACAAGGCAGCATGGTTAGCGCGGCGCTGGGGCAAATACAAGGTCCTGCAGACCTCCGGAGGGGAGACCAACAAGGGTCTTGGAGGTCACTGGGGTGTCAAGGAAGGTTTTCTGAAGGGTCAGTGGGAGCAAGGGAAGTGGAAGAGAGAGAATCTCATTGAAGGAGCAAGAAGTACAAGTCTTTGAGGCTAAGCGTCTGAAATACACTTAACGGTGTTAGGGCTGGAGCTCATAGTGATGGGGCTGGTGGCAAGAGATAATCCTAGGGAAGGGGAAAAAAAAAAGGAATCCGGGCTGGAAAGGAAGAAGTAAAACCGTGTTCACAGATAGCATAATCTTGTTATGGGTTGAACTGTGTCATTGTGTGTGTCCACCCCCCTCACACGCAATTACCCACAAAGAAAAATTAAGTCCTATCCCCCAGTACCTCAGAATGAGACTTTTAGGGGTGAGCAAGCTGACACTCTAGTAGAGGAAACAGACAATAAACAAATGCATAATGTCAGGAGCAATAAATGCACTGAAAAAGAACTAAACAGTATAAGGGGACATGATAGACACTTGCTGGGATGACAGCAGAGGTTTGTGTGGGATGTGTTTTGTATAGGACATTTTCTGACTGAGGAGGTGACATTTGTGCAGAAAACTGAATGATATGAAAGAAAAAGACATGCAGATACCTGGGGGCATTCCAGACAGAAGCGCAAATTAAAAGACTGTTACTCTGGGGGAAAAATTGAAGTGTTTGAGAAACACCAGGAAATATGACCAGAACAGAGTGAGCAAGGGAGAGAGTAATAAATAGGAGATGAAGTCAGAGGGGGAGGTGGAGGCTAGATGATGAAAGCCTCTGTGCATCACAAAATCAGAGCCTTTTTCTTAAAGTTGTTTCTAAACCCAAGCAGGAGAATACAATGTAAAATAACAGTTAAGATTATAGATTCATCAGGATGCCTAGGTAGCTCAGTAGTTAAGCATCTGCCCTCGCCTCAGGTCATGATCCCAGGGTCCTGGATGGAGCCAGAGTCAGGCTTTATGCTTGGCAGTGAGTCGGCTTCTCCCTCTGCCACTCCCCCTGCTTGTGTGCTCGCTCTTGCGCTCTCTCTGTCAAGTAAATAAATAAAATCTTTAAAGAACAAACAAAACAATATGGGGGGGAAAAAAGAAGCCAGTAATGAGATTCCATAAGATCACCCTTGTCTGCATTACTTTCTTGGCAGTAATTACATTCTGTTGTCTTTCTATATGTGCACATATTCTAATTCATTCTTTTTAATAGCTGCATAGTCTTCTGGTACACATGTGTATTAGTTTCCTATTGCTGCTGTAACAAAATTAACCACAGATTTAGTGGCTTAAAACAACATAAATTTATTATTTTACGGTCCTGGAGATTAGAAGTCTGAAATGGCAGGTCTGCATTCCTTCTGCAGCCTCTAGGGAAGAATCACTTACTGCCTTTTCTAGTCTCTAGAGAATGCCCAAATTCCTGGCGTGTGGTCCCAAATCACTTCAGTCTCTATATATCACAATTGCCTTCTCCTCTCTGATTTCCTGCCACCTTCTTACAGAGACTTTTATGGTTACACTGGGCCTACTTGGCTAATCTAAGGTAATCGTCCCATTTCAATTTCCTTAGTATAATCACACCTGCAAAGTCCCTTTTGCTATATGAGGTAACATATTCTCAGGTTCCAGAGATTAGGACGTGGACATCTTGGCGGGGGAGGGGGTGTCACTATTCTGCCTCCCATGCATGTACCAAAACTTACATAATCAGTACTCGAATGACCAACATTGAGATTTTGTCTAGTTTTTCATCATTATAAACCATGTTGCAAGGAATATTTTTGGACTTGCATTTTTCACACTTACAGAAATGTACCCATTTGACAATGTCCTGGTATTGCACTGATAGTCAAAGGGTATGTGAATTTAAAATGTTGATAAACATTTTCAAATTCCTTTCTAAACCATGTGCATGGCTCAGTTGGTAGAGCATGCAACTCCTAATCTCAGGGTTATGAGTTCGATCCCCATGTTGGATGTAGAGATTACTTTACAAAATAAAATCTAAAATAAATAAATAAAATTAAATTAACCATGTGCATTAATTTTATTCCTATCAACTGTTTAGGAGAATGACTGCTTCTTTACACACCCCAACACAAAGTATTACCAAACTTTCAAATGTCGCTAATGTGCCAGGTGAAAAGTAGTACAATATACCACCAATTTCATTTGAAATTGAACAGTTTATTTAAATGAAGAATATGTAAATATTCTTCATTTTTATTTTTGCGAACTGCCTATTGTCTTTCTTTTTTATTGACGAATGACAGCCCTCCATCTATTATATACGTTGCAAATATTTTCCCTAGTTGGTCATTTGTGTTTTGACTTTGGGCAACACAGAAGTTTAGTTTCTACCCTGTCAGATTTACTAATCTTTTGCCATGTGGTTTTTAAGTGTTTTAAATATTTAAGAAAGGCCTTCTTCAAGAATGTTCAAAATTCTCCCATGTTTTCACCTGAGAGTGGGCATTTTAATTCTTATATCTTTTGGGGCACCTGGGTGGCTCAGTCAGTTGGGCCTCTGACTCTTGATTTTGACTCAAGTCATGATCTTGGGGTCCTGGGGTCAAGCCCGGGGTCAGGCTTCCCACTGGGCAGGGAGTCTGCTTGTCTCCCTCACCCTGCTTGCGCGTGCTCCCTCTCTTTCACATAAATAAATCTTAAAAAATAAATAGATTTTTATATCTTTTATCAAACTGGTGCACGTGTGTGTCCACGCACTTGAAGGGCGGGAGGAGGGCCCATTCGTTCCTTTCCAGGTGGTTAGCTAATTGTACCATGTTTATTACGTCTTAGACGATAGCCAGAGGAGAAAAGGGACTCAAAAGAGAAATGGTAAAAGATTCTGCGGGAGGTAATTCGGCGCGCGCACTAGCCCCTGCGGGGGGTAAAGCCCTCCCCCTCCCCCAGGGCAGCCAGCTTCCTGGCCTGCGACTCTGGGAAACCGGCGGAACGCAGGTGCGCGAGGGCCGGGAGCCGCACGAGCCCGGCCTCGGAGGACTGTACGGCAGCGGGGGAGCGGTTTGGCGGTTACACAGGGCCGCTCGGAGGCCGCCGCCGCGATGCTCCCCTCCTTGCAGGAATCTCTGGATGGGGATGAAAAGGAGCTAGAGAGCAGCGAGGAGGGAGGCTCTGCGGAGGAGCGGAGACTCGAGCCGCCGCCCAGCAGCCACTACTGTCTCTACAGCTACCGCGGAAGCAGGTGCAGCACCCACCGTCCCCGTGGCCCCGCCCCGGCCCGGCATCCCGGCCCCCCATGCCGGCCCCGCATCTCACCTCTGGCCGCTCGCAAAGGCCTTCTTCCCCGCTCCCAGCTATATAGTTTCTGGCCCTAAGGGCCCTCCTCGCCTCACGTCGTTCTTCCGGGCCACCGTCCTGGACTTTCGTGCCCCTCCTAAACCTCTGCGCTCCAACTGTCCCTCTCGACTTCTCAGCCCCTTCCTGTCGCCCCTGCCCTTTGGCGCAGCGCCTCGCACACTCATTAATGTCAATTTCCACCCCGTCCTTCCTGTCATTATCGCCCCGCTTTCTCCCATTAGCCCCACGCATCCACATGCCCCCCCGCCCCCGACTGTCCTCTGTTTTCGCTGCCTCCTTTTCCTCGGTCAGGGCAGATGTTCCTGGGGCTCTCTTGGAAAGTCTGGTTTTTAGAGGAAATTTCCTTGACTGTTGTGAATGTTTAATTTAACCTTTCCTCCGCCCCTTAGAAGGCCTGGAGAGAGAAGGGGTTCTTGTCCGCACCGTTTCATGGGTTCTCCCTGTCCTGAGGGTAGGCAATGGAGGATCCACGCACTTCTAACTTGCGACATTTTCGGTTGACTGTTCACTCCCACCCTACTTGCCGGCGGGGAGGGGGCCATACTGCACTTGAGTTAGAGCCCGTAACTGATAGCTGTATTGCTTTTGTGATGTGCAGATTGGCACAACAGCGAGGGGACAGTGATGATGGAAGCCCAAGCGGCACAAATGCAGAAACGCCCTCTGGTGATGATTTCAGGTACAAACAGCTCGACCCTAACCCACGGGTGTACTTTCATCTTCTGTGCATCACTGTCTTGTAGAGATCAGTGGGTGCCCTACTTCCCTTCAGCTTTCCCCGAGTCAAACCACCAAGCCCACCTGTCCCCTAGGAACCTCATCTGGATTTCCTCGTTAGTTCATTCAAGGCTGGGCTGATCCGAATACCGGCAGTGCCTCTGGTCTTAAGCCAAGGCAATCAATCTTAGGTCTTCGACTGGAGCTGCCTTAAACATTCAATGTCACACGGGTAGAAAGAAATCTAAAACGCTCCTTTTCCCCACCTTCAGTACCCTTTCAGAGCTCTATTGCTACACACTGGAATGTAAATTCTAGGACAGCAGAGATTGTTGTGTCTTTGGTCCATCGATATCTCCCTACCTGGCACCCTGAGTCAGGGTAGACAGTTAATACATATTTAGTAAATGAATGAATGCCTGAACCTTAACACTTGATGCGAAGTAGGGTATAATACAACAGTATGTTCACTGACTGGGTGGTGGATGATTTAAGGAATTTTTTAGGTGTTACAATAGCATTACGGTATTGTGAAAAGGAGGTAAGGTCAGTGGATTAGGGGTCCCGGTGGAGTCATCATACTAGAGAGAATGAGCTGGGAAGATAGGATTGTTTTAAGCTGTTGGATGAGGAAGATCGTGCTTGGAGACATACACACCTAGAAGCCTCCCCAGCAGGATTCCTATAAAAAGCTTTGTCAAATCCTTAAAAGAGCTCCTGGCTTTTAGTAATATTCTGCCTTACGAGGTGTGAATGTAGCAGTCCGCTGGTAAGGAACTTGTGTCTTTCATCTGTCCAGCCTCTCCTTGGTGGACACTAACCTGCCATCGGAAGTGGAGCCCGAGCTGCGCGGCTTCATTGCTAAGCGTCTTTCTAAGGGAGCAGTATTTGAAGGGCTGGGTAATGTTGCATCCGTGGAGCTGAGGTAAGTGTAAAATGTGCTGTGTCCTGAATTTTTATTTCTGAGCTGAATATGAGACGTGAGGAGAAATCGCAAAAGATCAGCTCCTACGAGACTCGCAAAGCTGGTCTTTGTTCCCTGGCAGCCTGAGCACTGGGTCTCACACACACACATCTGTGGAAGGGAATTAATCGAGTGGCCGGCTCTGCCACCGAAGTGTACTTATTTTAGTCTTGTACTTGGAAGAAAAGAGTTAGTTACCAAAACTAAAATTGTATACTTTACAGTTTGTGAAGTGCTTTCCCAAACTTTGATGCCATTCTCTCTAGCAAGGGGCAGTAGAGCAAGACGCTCTTACTTCCATTTTCAGATGAGCAAATAAACTCAAAGACATTAAGGTCACAAGGTTGGTCATATTGATGGAGTTCAGGCTTAATCATAGGTGTCCTCTGTTGACTTCCAGAAAGATTTCCATCACACCCCTTGATTGTAGTTCACTTTAGACTCGGATTTTGGCATCATTTCCCCTCAGGAGTATGAAGCCACAGCCCAAAGATAGAGCCCCAGGATTAACATGTCACATCTGCTGGAGCTTCAGTGATTCGTGAAGTCTGGGGGGAGAAAGAGAACATACTTATATTTATGTAACCATGGATATACCATAAACGACAATAAAATGTGCATGAGTTTTTCACATGAGAGGAAAACTCAAAGAATTGCCATGTTTGAAATTCCAGGTGCTGCTTTCACTAAAGTCCATAATGTACATGTTGATTTTCCTCTGCTGTTTCATGTAAGCCAAGGAGAAGTCTAGGAAGTTCTGACCTAGTTCGCAATCTAACAGTATTGCCAGATGAAGATGACGAGGGTTTGGAGTTGTCCATAAAACTAGATGCATGAGTTAGCAGAATAATACATTTTACTGTCTTGTCTGTTCTAGGATTCCAGATTACCGGGTCGGCTGTTATTACTGTCTTTTCCAACAAGAAAAACTGCTTCCTGAAGCAGCAACAGTGGACTCTGAACATAGCGCTTCAGAGTATGTGGTCTGTTTTTTAGGAGGGTCTGAAAAAGGACTTGAGCTATATCCTTTCTTTGGTCTTTGAGGATTTCAGGAAGGAAAACATGGGAAGCCAAGTGGAGGAGTATTCCTACCAACCTCCAAAGAGCTTTCCTACCCCTTCTAGACCTACTTCATTTCATCCCTTCGTACAACCAGTTTGTCTTGGCGTGTTGTAGAGTTTGCATCATTTGAAAAGATTTTATGTTTCCTGTTGAGAGATCACTGTCTCGATGCATCCTTTATTGCTTCCTTAAGAACGTACTTTCAGGCTTGAATTGGACAAATATATCCAAGGGCTGAAAAACAACATGAGCCGTGAGGTAAGATGATCGATTTAATTGGTAAGACTGAGATGATAAACACGCTGTAATTGCTGTGCTTATGACATCACACGGGTGGACACAAAGACCCCCAAATTCTAAAAATGTACTACTCTGTGGGCTAACAGGAAGGTGCTGGTTAAGGAAAGCAGGGAACGTAGTCCTGTAAGTGCTGTAAGTTTCACAAGACTGCTTCTCATGTTTTGTATCCAGGAAAAATTGAATCCATTAAATTCAGGGTATACGGTAACATGCCAGGGGAGGAAGAGCATGCTCTTTTCCCGATTTCTAGGCACATAAAACTTACGCTGTGGTCAGAGCTAATGTCCAGGAAGCCTCTGGCACCAAAGACATGCTGCTATACAATGGTATGACTGTCCTTGAACTCAACATCAGAGATTTGTAGAAAAATTCCATTTTTTTATTGGTTGATATTTCGTGAACTAGATACATCCATATTGGTTAAATTTTCCATTCCTTTCGGGGCGCCTGGGTGGCTCAGTCGTTAAGCGTCTGCCTTCGGCTCAGGGCGTGATCCCGGCGTTCTGGGATCAAGCCCCACGTCAGGCTCCTCTGCTGGGAGCCTGCTTCTTCCTCTCCCACTCCCCCTGCTTGTGTTCTCTCTCTCGCTGGCTGTCTCTCTCTCTGTCGAATAAATAAATAAAATCTTAAAAAAAAAAAATTTCCATCCCTTTAAAAAACTACACTTCAGCGTGTAGTAGTTGTTAAAGTCATAACTCTTCTAACTTTACTACCCATTACATGTGGTACCAATTCCTTTTACTTGTCATGTGCTTACAAGATCCTGTGGGAGAGGAAAGGCTAGCATTGGAGTAAGCCAGGGAAATGAGTCTAGGGGGAGCTGCTTTGCCAGAGTGGAGCTCTGCCACTAGTCCCCAGGGAGCAGCACAGCCTAGAAAGCCAGATGTGCTCGTGGCAGCATGTCTGACAGCTGGAGTGGGCTGGAGTGCTTTGATGAATTAGTGTGTGTCCTTCTCTGATCCTATTTGAATGCGAGTGAGCTGTCTCACTCCTTCAGCCATTCAGCAGGTGCTCTATAAGCTCATGCATGGATGTTTCAGGCACTGCCAAGTGCTGGGGCGACAAGGATTATTAAGAGAATATCTCCTGGGCACCTGGCTGGCTCAGTTAGTAGGGCACGCAACTCTTGATCTCGGGGTTGTGAGTTCGATCCCCACTTTGAGTGCAGGGATCACTTAAAAAGAAAATCTTAAAAAAAAAAATCTCCAACTAGTACACACAGTATGATAGGGGGAGATGGACATGTAAATGCCCAACTTCTCCCAGCAAAGAAATACCATGAAACCCTACTAATTCGGTCTCTTTATGTAACACATTTCTAAGTGTGTTTTTAAGAAATTCAGTACAGAATTAATCCCCACTCTGCTCAGGAAAGTTGTATCACAACTCCTTTTTTGAGTTGGTGGTGTTAGCTTAAAAAAAGGTGTCTATCCTCATTTTTTTAAAAGATTTTATTTATTTGAGAGAGAGAGCACGAGCAGGGCCAGAGGCCGAGGGAGAAGCAGACTCCCCACTGAGCAGGGAGTCCGACGACAGGCTCGATCCCAGGACCTTGGGATCATGACCTGAGCTGAAGGCAGACGCTCAACTGACTGAGCCACGCAGGTGCCCCTGTCCTGAGTTCTTTGCACTGTCAAGAGTATCATTAAGAAAATGTTAAGTCCACTAATGTGAAGGGTTATATTAAAGCAGACGATGTTCTTTCTTGATCTAGGAGAAGGGCCTGGAGAACCACATAAAATCTTACCTGAGCAGCTGGTTTGAGGATGTCGTATGCCCAATCCAAAGGGTGGTTCTTCTCTTTCAGGAGCAGCTTACCTTTCTGCTACATGCCGTAAGTATTGCCCAAACGAAAGCATTTCTTTAATCAAGAGTCAGTTTGCCAGAGTTTGGATTATTTAAAGACATACTCACTTTCTCTGAATACTACTCCTCCCCGCCCCCACCGAATATTCATTCAAACGATGCTTGCAATCAGAATAGACCATGCTCTGTTTACTGAGATCTAGAAAGTTCCATTACTCAGGTAGAATTGCAAATACTAAATCTTCCTAATAGGATAAAACATTATTATTATTTTCAGTAGGTTCCACGACCAGCTTGAGTGGGGCTTAAACTCATAACCCTGAGATCAAGACCTGAGCTGAGATCAAGAGTCTGACCCTTAACTGACTGAGCCAGCCCCTAGGATAAAACATTTTTAAATAATACTTTTGAAGTGATCTGGGAGAGGCACAATTTTCAAAACAATTTGAGAAGGAAAACAAAACTCCAAAGTGATTTTTAACTATATAAAAAGTCCATATAGGGGTGCCTGGCTGGCTCAGTCAGTAGAGCATGCAACTCTTGATCTTGGGGTCATAAGTTCAAGCTCCACATTGTGAGTAGAGATTACTTAAAAAATGTCCAGATAAAAAATGAAAAATTCATGAAAATATCCAGACAATGGGGGAAGGCTAGAGTGTATGGCCAGGCTTTTATTTAAATAGGTGGTAGGTAAATTCAGCTTCGACTGGATGGTCCCATGAGACCAGGGTGGTAAAGGCAGGTTTTAGGCTATCAGTGGGCAGCCTCTGAACAAGGCTCTGGAGAGCTCCTGGGTAGTGCCCATCAAGAATGGTCCAGTGTGGTGGTTATTGGGGAAGCTGACGTTTAGTGTCGAGTAGCTGCTCAATAAGGAAAACTCTTATCAATGAATCCCTGTATCAGTTAGGCTTTATTTTTCTCTCATAGGCTCTGAGTTATACTCCTGTTGAAGTTAAGGAATCAGATGAAAAAACAAAGAGAGACATTAACAGGTAAAGAAGAGTTTTGCAAGGAGGGAACCTTTTCCACAGCAAGCCTGATATTACATTTTCAACCCCCCCGCCAGTACAGAACGCATTTGCTTTCTGCCTCCTATCCTGCAATACCGTTTGTGGAAAAGAACTTGTATATGTGTGGCAGGTTTCTGAGTGTGGCCAGTCTTCAAGGCCTCATTCACGAAGGCACCATGACGTCCTTGTGCATGGCCATGACCGAGGAGCTGCATAAATCTGTGGTCATCGATTGCAGCGGCCCCCAGCCTCAGTTCTACAATGCAGGTGAGCCACAGCCCGAGGCAGCCCTCCTGGCTCTGCTGTGAGTGTCCGTGTTTGCACAGAGAACACATGATACACACTTAGCCCTCCTGCCTTATACCCTTGCACCTGTTTATCTCACACTCACCAAAAACAGTATCAATTCTAGAACCACGGAAATCCCATCATGCCCAGCAATTCCACTCCTGTGTCTATAGAGAAGCTCTTGTATGTGTACGTAAGGAGACAAGTACAGAAATAGTCATAAAGGTATTGTTTGAAATAGTGAAAAAGCCATTAAAGAAAAACACAAAGTTTTAACGTATGTAAAGTAATACTATATAAGCCTTAGAGATTAAAAAAAAAAAAAGTACGGACAAAAGTTGAAAGAAATACGTGGCTATGATAATCCTTTCCGATAGGAAAGGAGAGGGCTGTGATGGGGAAGACGCACTCAGGGCTTCAACCATTTGCTATTTCTTAGCCAGGTGGTGAGTAGACTATTTTTTCAGACCGTTATAGAAGTCTTAAATAATTCACTGTAAGCGGGGCCCCAGGGTGGCTCAGTCGGTTGAACATCCGACTCTTGATTTTGGCTCAGGTCACGATCTCAGGATCCTGGGAGCCAGCCCTGTGTCTGGCTCCTTGCTCATCAGGGAGTCTGCTTGAGATTCTCTTCCTGTCTCTCTGCCACTCCCCCCATTTGTGCATGCTCGCTCTTTCTCTCTCTCAAATAAATAAATCTTTAAAAAAAATTCACTGTGTTTTTACCGAGAAAGAAAGAAAATCACGATGGATACACGTGGTATAAACCTGAAACTAAGAAGTTACATGTCAATTACACTTCCGTTAAAAATAAATAAAAATGAATAGAAAGAATAAATGTCTTATGCTTTGTAGGATTTCGGTTTTATTTATTTAATTTTTCTAAAATACTTCATAGGAAGCAACCGGTTTTGTGAGGACTGGATGCAGGCTTTTTTGAACGGCACTGAAGGAGGTAACCCTTTTCTTTTTCGACAAGTACTGGAGAACTTTAAACTAAAGGTAATTAATTGGCTATGTGCCAAATGCCACATATCATTTTTGTCTGAATTTTAGTACCAGTGACAGAGTAACACATCTGCTTTACAGCTGTGATTCTATTAAATAAATAGGACGTTCGCAAAACTAGAATCCCCAGAAGGCATTTACTTCATTTATATTTTCCAGGAGCTTCTGCATATTTATCATTGCATTTCCAATTAATTGGGTCGAATGCTTGCTTGTATCTCAGGGACATCAGTCTTCTGATTTGTGATGTATCTTAGTTGGAAAGCACCAAAAAAAAAAAAATAGTTCAGTGCCTAAGGGTTCAAAATTCTGATGGGGAGGAGTGTTGTTACTTTATTTAGGAGATTTTAAAAGTATTTTTCCTTTATGTAAGAGATAGTGTTCTCCCAAGGGCAAAGCAATATTAGCAATAAGAATGATGGAAATATTGAAAATAAAAAGCAAATATCTTGGCACCATATGTCAAGCTCTCAGCTGGATAGGAGATATTTTTCAGGCTTCATTATTATCTCACTAAACACATATTTAACTGGGTAATCTTTTTCTAGGCCATACAAGACACAAATAATTTGAAGAGATTTATCCGACAGGCAGAAATGAATCATTATGCTTTGTTTAAATGTTACATGTTCCTAAAGAACTGTGGTAGTGGAGACATTCTTTTGAAGATTGTTAAAGTGGAACACGAAGAAATGCCTGAAGCCAAAAACGTGGTGGCTGTCCTCGAAGAATTTATGAAAGAAGCTCTTGCCCAAAGTTCCTGAACACACATTTTGAGATAATTGTATTGTGAAGTTGTACATTCAAGCCTTGGTGTTGACACTGCGGTCGTTCTGTCATAGGATTGCTACTTAAGACTAATTCAGACACATTCTAGATCTCTTCATTTTGTACTTTTAAAAATTTAACTTACTTAGACCTAAAAATCTGAGGACCATTTTCACCGAGTCTTAGAATGTGTGTTAGAGTCGTGGAATTTTAGTACTGCTCAATTCTAGACCCCATAAATTCTAGACTTCAGGGGGTTGATGCTCAGAAATCTTGAAAGGTAATTTTGTGGCTTCTCTGAGGAGTTGGCTGCAGTGTTTAGCAATTTTTCCTCCCAGAAAAATTGAATATACTCCTTTCTCAATGTACTGTAGCTTCTTTAAAAAAAGATGTCCTCCTAGTCTCAGGACGGGTTAGCACCGCAACCCCATTTCAGAGACAGATCTGTGCATCCCGTGGGTGCTTGGATCGATTTTTTTTCTGTCTGATTATGGCATGGATGACAAAGCCAGCTTTTAAGTCAATACACAAATCATGAGTGTGTAAGAAATTAAATGAGCTTTAAAACTAGATGCACTAGCTTCAAGACAAAACATCGTCTCTGACAGAAAGCTACTGCAGAAGTGGCCCCCAGCCCCTTTCTTCATTCATTTGTTCACAGGTATTTGTCAAGAGCCTGTATTTTCTTTTCTTTTTTTCTATTGAAAACGCTCGAGTTTTTAAACCGAGTGTTAAAAAAGAAACAAAGTACATAAATTCTACAAGCAAACTAACATAAAGAATGCAAACAAACAGATTCTTCATATCAGAGTTACTCATTGATTTCAGTTTTTTGTGTATTTGTTACAAGCCTCATATTGTTCTGCACCGAATCAATGGAACGTGTCCTCAGCTCGAGCCATTTATAATTCCCGTGGAAGCCAGTCGTAGCTACACACGTGATGCAGTTTGTTCTGCAAAGCTCTTTAATAAATCCATTTGATAATGATTTCTGTTTAGAAGATCAGAAGTCTTCTCACTGCCCTCAGGACGCTCAGAGGAACACAAGCCCGTAAAAACCCTCTCCTAAACTCATACGTCAGTGCTGAGTTTTAACTTTTAAAATGACTGACAATGGCCTGATGCTTTCTCGTCTACAGAAGTCTGGGGACATGACTCACCAAGCCATTTCTCTTCCTTTAATGAGAAATACAATTCAGGATCTTCATAAAGGCTCTCATATGGTTTTAAATTTTAATAACTTGGATTGTAGGCAGTGTAGAAAACAAAATCCAAATAGCATTTTTTATAGCATTAAATTCAGAATGACTATGGGAAATAAGCAATTCAAAGGCACTACCCTTGAATCTGACTTTTTCTAATGTACTTGGTTGCTCATTTAGAAATCAATTTTTTTTAATGGACAACATTAGGACATCAACATTTGGAGTCTAAAGAACATATTTTTCATTTTCAAATTCACATATCTTTCAACAGTCCATGATGTAAATGGCATTTAAAAGTGAATGTGTTACCTGCTTCAAGCCATTTATGGATATAGTCAAGGTGTAATTAGATATTCCTTACATGTGCTTTTATATATATATTTTGTGATGCAGGCTCACTACAGTACACAGTTGTGTACCATACAGTCCTATTTTACAAGTCCGTGGCAAACTATCACTATTGTAGGCAAGGAAAATGGTGACATAGAATCAAGTGTCTTGTTGGCCATGAGGAAAAACCCAGAGAGCTCATGACCAGAAAATGTACTGTATTCAAATTTTAATAAGCTAATGTATTAACTTTTAAAGTTTTAAAAAGGATTTGTTCAAGTGTGGAATCCACTTATGTATTGTGTGCTCAACACACAGAGGAAATATGTTTGTCATGTATCAAAAATGGCCTCATTTTAATTGTAATTATATTTGTAATAATAATAAACCAATTTAGCTTCTCAAGAGTCATTTTTATTTCACTAGTTCCATTCTCAAGGCTGACATTTTTATTAAAGCACGACAAGTTTAGGGGGGGAGATTATACTTCTTATGCTAAGGACTTTGTTGAAGAGAATCACCTCACCTGCTGGAATACGCATTTCCGCACCTGCAGGAGGCGACAGGCGGGGTGTGAGGGCAATTTCCCTCACTATGTTTTATTCATTGTCCAGGGAAGTTACACCTGTAGAACTCAACCCAAGTCACTTCCCTTCACTCTCATTCATTATTAAGGGCGTGCTTACACCAGATGCTAGGAAAGCCTGCAGGCATCCGGGAAATAAGACGAGGACCACATTTTCCTAACCATGTGTCTTTTCAGTCATGGAGAGTCCCCCCCCACCCCAACACACGCACCCCGGCGTCGATGAAGTCTTTCCTCTTGGAGGTCTAAGAGGACAGCTCCAGTTCTGCAACTGCTAAACTTCTTAAATGTGTCACAGACTTCAGATCCTTCTGAGTTGGCATAAATGCTAGATCCCAGAAGTCGGGGGTGGTAGGGAGCGGCAATGAATTCACAGCTGTGGATTTTCTTGTAAACTATTCTAGGAGGGCTGATAAAGCAGAGACCCTGTTAAGTGAGCACTCAATGAATGTTCCAAGGTCCATTACTGTTACTAAAGCAGTGAGACTGCATCTTGAAACGGACACCCTGGCCCTTCTACAGGTTTCGTGCCCGTAAAGTCCCATACAAACAGCCGAGGGGTGAGAGCGTGAACTTGGGAACCACAGTGCGAATCCGTCTATGCCACGAGGTCCCCGTGAGACACTACGCGTCTCTCAGCCTGCACCTCACGTAAACATGGGCATATTGATACCCACCTCACACCAAGTAGCTGTGCACTAAACGAGGATAATCTACGGAAAATGCCTCACACAATGCCCAGCACATACGAAGTCATCAGTAAGTTGTCTTCACAGTTACCTTATCACCGGTAAATGTCTCACAAAGTCATCGAAGAATCAGACTCTGGCAGGAGCGAGGAACCAGAAAAGTCAAGGGGGCAGAGAGAGGAGGCCCAAGGCGAAGCTAGCTAAACGGCTTCTGGCTGTCCAGGGAGCTTGCCCCTAAGCACCTCGGCGACTGGAGCCTGGAACTGAGCCCTGAGGTCCCGATTCTCCCTCCAGGGAAGTTCCATAGCCACCGTGAAACGGAAATGAGTTCTTTGACCTTGAACCTGAGCTGTACTCTCAAATTTGTTCTGGGATGAGTTCTGCAGCTTTTAGCAATGTTTTTCAATGACCTACAGGAAACCAATGTGACAGAACATTAAGGAAAACAGCTCCCATGCTGAATTTAACAGGATCGTTTAATCCCTGAACGAAATTTAACGGTAATGAGTGGCAAACCCACGTACGCTGCTATCAGTTTAGAAAAGCTGGAGAAAACACTTCACTTTCTCAGACTGCAGCCATTCAAACCCATTTGATTATGAAACTTACCAAGCACTACACTTGACCATTTACGCCCCTCTTGTTCTCCCCTTCTGTATGTGAACTATGTACTTTCACCCTGAGAACATTCCTATCCCTTCCTCAAGATCCAGGTGTTGACTGCTCCTAGAAAGACCTAAAGAATAGACTATTGGGGTAAAGAAGGAAGTTCCTAGATATTTCAAAGATCACTCCAATAACAGTAGTCAAAATATTAGTCTCCCGTCAGAGTATAGGGTAAGAGGAAGACGGGGCGCCCAGCAGGACACCTGGCACAAATGTTCTTGACCTGAAGCTATGGACCAGTTTCCTTATTCACAGACCACCTCCCCCCTCCACATTGTACACAGAATCATTCACTTTTAGAGCAAGAGAAAGCACAGCTTTCATCAACCACTCAAAAGAGTTCAGTAATTTAAGAACAGTTAAGAGCCACCGAGCCAGAAACACCAGCACCAAGCCCCGACTCCCAGAGCTGTGATGTCTGTACATCAGGGGCCCAGCGCTACTGCTGTCCACCGCCTCCCCCCTCCCCAACCCACACAGAGATGAAACAGGCTCCCAGTGCTTGCCCTTCAGGTCACTTCCCGAGTCACCGATGGCTTTAAAAAAAAATCTTTAATGGAATCTGTGTTCAAATAATATGTTACAACAAAAATATACAGAATGTACACAATACAAAAATATTTAGAAACAAACATTGCAGCTTGTGTTTCCCTTTGTTTCCCACTGACTCAAGTCCTGGGGGTGGGGGGTGGAAATTCAGTGTTGGGCACTGTTTTGTTAAGGCAGAGGAGTATCCGTGCTTGCTGGCCAGCCCCGGGAGCCACAGGAAGGATGCCAGGAAAGGGCTTCCACTGCACCCGGGAATCTGCATTATTCGCAAACGAAATTGGACCCTGGGGGAAGACCTGGGTTTGGTGAGCAAGGACTCCCCTAATCCTCTGGGTAAGAAGGGTCCTCGTGGAAATGGAGCGTCCTATTAGCTGGCAAAAACGCCTCATTAGGGAGCTTTTCCTAATTAAAAAAAATGAATGACTAATGGTGTCATTAAAGCCAAATTTCTCCCTTGAAGATCTGTTTTCCCTTCCCTAGTTTCTGTGAGTCCTCTTCCGTTTAACGAGCGAGCAAATCTATGGCTGCTGTTTGGGGAATCCCCAGCTTTCAGTCTCTGTATCCCGTGGATGCAAGGCCAGCCACCCTCCACGGCCCCAAGAGGCACGCCGGGCCGCTGGCTGTACCAGCCCAGGGAGGAGGGATGACGGCGACGTGCCGCTGGCAGGGTGTGGGGGGCGACGGTGCACAGACGGGCTGAGGAGAAAGCCAGACACCCAAACGGAAACCTTTCTTACCAGACAGTGATCTCTGGCCCTGGTTTGGAGACCTGGGTTGCATGGAGTGACCGTGGACCCCACTGGGTGGCCCTGCTCGGAGCTGATGGTTGGGCGAGGGTGGGGAGGTGGGTGTGAAGCAGACCAAGGAACTTGTGGGTTCCTTTTGGACCCTGCTGACAGGGAACGGCTGGGGCTGGTGGCCTGAGATAAGATGAGGCTCCCTTGGTGGGTCTGAGACAGGATGGCAGATGGGATTTTCGCCTCAGGCAGTCCTCCCTGGCAGCAAGCTCCCATCTGCAGCCCTGAGGGTACTGGGTGCTTCTCTGAGGCCTTTCTAGAGTCTTCTGGTTCACAGTCTTCTCACCCCTGCGAGAGGGAGACCCCTCTCCAGGCTGCCTCAGACGAAGGCAGGGGGGACTCTCCACTCCCACCACCCACAACCCAGAGCACCCGGGGGCCTGGGGGGATCCCTGCCCCCCCCCGGAGAGCACCGCCTGCCTCTGCTCCTCCAGGGAGGGACAGCACCACCCAGGTTTCGGGGGCTGCAGCCCACGGCAGGGCCCCCCTCTCCATCCTTACCCAAATCCTCTCAGGCCCCAGTTCCAACTTGCTCTCCTCTCCTAGGAAGCGGACTCTTCCAGCTACACCCTTCCCTCAGTGGGGCAGAGACAGGCTGGCAGGGGACAGACAAGATACCCCAGGGTGACACAGCTCAGCCACCGATCTGGGCCTGTGCCAACTCAGCCTGGCAGTCCTCAGTACTGTGCTGGCACGAGGGCGGCACGACCTCAGGAGCCCCGTGCGGGGACCAGGACAATCTATTTAGCACCAGGCAAAGACGGGGAAGGGCTTGGCATAGCCTGGGGCTGCATGGAGACCCTGCCCAGTCACGTGTGATCACTGAGGACAGGAAGCCACAGTGGCCCAGGACCGCTAACTGCCTGGCCCGGCTGACTCCAGACTAAGCTCCTGCTCCCGCCCCTCAGGGACCCAGTCCCTGTGCCTCCCGGACTGGAGTTCTTTGTCTCTCTGGGTTGTCAGTGGTTGGGAATTCCAAGAGCAGAACACAGGGAATCACATATTTTTCAAAGGCCATCCTCCCCTCCCCCTCTATTCAGGGCCCCCATCAGCTCCGGCTCAGAAGTCATTCCCTTAGCCTGGTTTTCCCACTTGGGCCATGGGGGGTGGGGGTGAACCTGACAATAACCAAGTTCCCTCCAAGCCCTGAGCACCTGAGCCTGTGGGCTGCCCTCACTTCTGGCCCTCATCCAAATACCCGACAATTCTCTAGAAGCAGTTTTCCCCTAAACTGGAATTCCTTTACTACAGACTTCTGTCTGCCCTACTCAGTAGACACACGGCTTCAATATTCCTGCCCCAGCCTCTCTTACACCCCAAAGCTCCTTCCCTCCTCAGGAAAACAGAACAGAACCATCTCAGATGCGAAGGTCATTCCAGAGGGAAGCAAGAAGGGAGCTTGGCAAAGGCCAACCGCGGCACCCTGAGCGTCCCTGGGAGGGCCCAAGGTCTCCCTCCACCGCAGACAAGTCTCCAACTGGTCAGTGGCTCTCGGGGAGATGCCTGGAAAGGATGAGGAATAGGAAGGAAGGGGTAGCTGGGCTGAAAGCCAGATCCTCAGGGGTCACACCCTCCCACCGCTCTGCGCCTATTTCCCTCTCACACAGACCCTTCCACACACCCCCACGCCCCCTACGGGCTTCCTCTGCAGCCTCTGACTTGCCTCACGTTCTTCCCACGGCATCTCCTACCATCCCATGGGTGTCCTCACCCGCCAAACCACACACCCACACACGCACAAACACACACACACATATACACACACACATCCCCATGACCAAAGGGGAGGCAATGTAGGGTCAGGGCAATGGAAGGGAAGGAAAAGGCTCTAAAAACAAGGCAGGGCATGGGACACTGGGGCACCGATGTGAGATGTCAGCATTCTGGGAGACAGGGAGGGAGAAATCCAAAGCCGGCACTGGGCCTCGCCTCGGGTAGCGCTTGGGATGAAGTTTATTCCCTCCTGCTTGGGTTTCTCTGGCTGGATACCCCCAGGGCAAGGGTGAGGACTGGAGTTACAGCAGCTCCCTCCTCCGCCTGCCCCAGGCGCTAGAGGCCATGCCCCAGTGCCCACCGCCAGGAGGGCACCCTGGGCTCTCCTGAACCAAACCCAACCTGTCCACCGCCAGGCCCTCCTCCGCTCCAGAGCTCCAAACCCAACAGCTGGACAGCGGACATTTCCCGGCCTGTAACTGTATCTCTGCGCTGGCCAGGGGCCTGCCTGGCTACCCTCCCCTCGGAGCTTCCTGACGTCTCAGGGTGGGGATGAGGGGAGGAGACTGCGGTTCAGTCTGCGACAAGGGAGGTGTCCCCTGAACACACAGAACAAGCCCAGCCCCAGGGGAGGGCTGCTCTCACCCCACCCCTTTGCCCTGGCCCGCCGTCCTCAGAAGAGTCTAGAAAAACAATGGTAGCCACGTCCAACTCATCCAGCAGGCGCCTTTCAGAAAAGAGGCCCCATTGTCCAAACCCGGACACCAACATCACCACGGCCCAGCATCTCGTCCTCTCCGCCCCGGCCTCACGGAGCTGGTGCCCAGAGCAAGAACGTACATGCTCCTTCCTGCTGCTGCTCAGCGCCCCCCTCCCCGACCTCGGTCCCCCAGCGCCTTAAGGAGGGGGTGGCAGCTTTAAGTCCAGCAGGGTGTAGGCGAAGATATTCCAGAAGACAGCGAACAGCACGAAGACCGTGTACATGGCCACAAAAATCCACCACAGCGACTGGTCCTGCAGCCTCTGCTCATAGTTCCTCAAGACCACCACGCCCAGGGTGATGCCCACAGCCACGCCGCCCAGGTGCGCCACAAAGCTCGGGTGAGGGCACGGCGGGTAGGCCGAGGGGTGGAACCGGAGCCACACGGCCCGCCCAAACTCCATGCTCACTGCAAGGGGAGGAAGCACAGAGAAGTCACAGGAGGGCCGCTGGGGGCAGGGGCGGAGGGAGAGGCCTGGCACGCCATCCATCCACCTGGCCACCCACTCACCCACCCGTGAATTCACTCACTCCCCACTAGGCCGAGCACTGTTTGTTCCCGGCCCTGCAGATACGGGAGTGAAAGACAGACAAAGCCCTGTTCTCACACGGCTTACAGATCTGGCAATCGGCCAGCATCAATGACATACCTCGGATAATTTCAGTAAGAAAAATTATAGGGGGTAAAAAAGATAGGTAATTTTAAATCAATGCTGGGTGTAAGGAGGGGGTTTCTTTAGTTTGGGGAATCAGGCAAGATCTCCCTAGAGATGTGAAATGTGAGCAGAGACGTGACTGTCAAGAGAAGACCCTAAGGAGAGCAGTCCAGGCAGAGGGGAGAGCTTGTGCAGAAACCCGAAGACCCTGGCGGCCCTGCGCTCGTGAGTCTGGGAGGCTCAGTTTCTCCATCTGTAGAGTACCAGGCTACTTGCTGGGACATTAGTAACAACTTCAGTATGTGCTAGCACGTTACAGCTTAGAAAGTTCTCATCTATTATTTTAAAACCCTTAGATTAGAAAACCCCTCGGAACCAGTGCTTTTGTGATTGGAAGGAAAGGATGGATGGGGGGAAAAGGCAAAGGAACGGGAATGCACAGCCCCAACAAAATGCTGGAGTTTCTCTCTTAACGGATGCTAAATTGCCCCCATCCCATCCTCCAGTTCATTCTTCTTTGCCTGAACCTGTTGGGTCAGCCCATCCCATGGGATGCACTCTCTCCAAAGGATAGGTGCTGGGAAACGGCCATTGCACGGCCCACAATCCAAAGAACACTAAGGGCAGGCATTCTTATCCCCATTTTGCAGATGAGGAAACCAAGGTAAATTTGACGAGTGAAAGAAAGTCCTTTGTGGAGAATTCTGTACTTGTTCAGGTACCATTTAGCTAACCAGCATGCCTCTCTGCACCTTCGCCACTGTGGTGGGTGGGGGGCGGGGGGGAGGGGCAGCAGCACCTCCAGGGATGTTCATTCCCCTGGGGACTGCCTGTCTTCTGGCCTGGGCCCTGCAAGTCCAAGGATGGCCAATAGATGGCAGGAGAGGAGCAGCCAGGGACCGACACTGAGTCCTCCCCACCGTCCCCAGGCCCTGGGCCATCGTTCTGCCTTTGCTTAGCAGGCCCTGGGTGCCACAAAGTTCTGAGAGACATTGGTCCATTCCCCCCATCCCCCGCTCCAAAACAGCATTTTCGGTTTTATGAGGCTTTGAGTTGGATTTCTCTACACATCGAGACTCAGGCTTCTCCTCCCTTCCTAGCACGCAAACTCAGAATCTGAGCAGACAGGGAAGCTAGGCTCACCCCGCCCCCACTCCACTGCCGCTCAGTGTCCCCCACTGCCCTGGCTTGAAGGGTCTGTGGGCTTCAGAGCAAGGGATGTGGAAAAGGGCGAAGTACAGTCCACACGGGCCCCCCTCCTGCCCGTGTCTGTTCCGGCTCCTCTTCCTCTTCCCCACGTGGCAGGTGGGTCCGGGCAGACCGCCCAGGGGCTCCTGCCCAGCCTGGCTAAAGTGCCTGCATTAGAAACGGCACAGGCGGCTCTGAGGTGATAGAGGCTGACCTCTGTCACCTGCAGCTGGGTGGCCGTGGGCAAGGAACATGAACCCCGCTGTCTACCTGTAAAGGCAGCCTTATAAAATATACGTCTTCTACAAACGTGTTCCGAAGACTGACGGAGAGACCGTGAGTCCCCTCTCCTCTGTCTCTGCCTCCATCGAGCCCGTTCAGATTCTTACCTTTCCGCCTCAGAATGAGCCTCTTATAAGGCCTCTGGTCTCACTCGCCACCCCAGCTCCTTCTCCACTCCGGCCTGAAGAGTCTCGCGAACTCAAGCCTCCAGTAACTCTCGCGTTGAAAGCCCTCCAGCGGCCTCCCCGCGCATCCAGGGTGAAGGCCAGCCTTTCTCTTTGCGTGTAAAGCCCTCAGGACCCGACTCCAGCGATTCTCTGATCACTAACACACACAGTCCCAAACCTCACGTCAGTCTTGCCCGCCGACTGGACGGCCGTGACCCTGGCCCGCACCTGTGGTCTCTGCTCCTGCCGCATCTCTGCCTGGAGCGCCCTCTTGTGCCTTGTCTCCGCGGTGAGCACCTGGCTGTCTTTGACCCTCAAAACGACCTCCGCAGGCAGAACCGACCTCCCCCGACTAGGGCCCCACCACACCCTGTACCCAGGGGTTCGCGGATCAGTTACAGTCTGCTCACCTGCTGAGCTGCAAGTGTGTGTGCGTGTAAGTGCGCATGTGTGCACATGCATGTGCGTGTGTATATGTAGGTTCTCCTGGGGGGCCTCTAGCTTCTAACAGGAGATCTCGAAGCATCGACTCCATGACCCAAAAAGTTATTAAGAAGCTATTTTTCTTGAGGCAAACCATAAGAGACTCTTAACTCTAGGGGACAAACTGAGGGTTGCTGGAGGGGAGGTGGGTGGGGGATGGGATCACTGGGGGATGGGCATTAAGGAGGGCACGTGATGTAATGAGCCCTGGGTGTTCTATGCAACTGATGAATCACCGACCTCAACCTCTGAAACTAATAATACACCACATGTTAATTAACTGAATTTAAATAAAAAATTTTTAAAAAGTTGTTTTTCTTGAGCTGGGTACTGGTCATTGAGCTGGACACTCATCCTGCATTTTTCTGGGCGCATAGTACATGTCAATAAAAAGTTTAAGAAAGGTAGCAGGGTGGGCCGGACTTCTGTCATAACATCCCTACTTTGTCACACCCTGTTGACATGTTTCTCCTCTTTTCTTGACCACAAAGGCCTCACCCTCAGGGACAGCGCCATCTTTATACCCTCCAGGCCTGGGGCAGAGCTTCACCCACCCAGCCTGCCCCGCCCGTACTTACTACAGACCAAGGCCACAGCCATCCGCAGGAGCTTGAATTGACACTTCATGCCTGACCAGTTCTAGGGGAAAAGGAGAAAGTGACATTAGTTCCAGATCTGACCACTCCTCTATGGATGTATTTCACTTCAGAAAACCTAACATGGGGCACCTGGGTGGCTCAGTCGGTTAAGCAGTCTGACTCTTGGCTTCGGGGGGCTCAGGTCATGATTTCAATGGTCTTGAGATCAAGCCCCTTGCCGGGGCTCCTGGCTCAGCGGGGGAGTCTGATTGAAGATTCTCTCCCCCTGGGGCACCTGAGTGGCTCAGTCAGTTGGGTGTCTGCCTTCGGCTCAGGTCATGATCCCAAGGTTCTGGGATTGAGCCCCACGTTGGGCTCTCTGGTCAGCGGGGAGCCTGCTTCTCCCTCTGCCTCTGCCTGCCGTGCCACCTGCCTGTGCGTTCTCTCTATCAAATAAATTTAAAACATCTTTAAAAAAAATCTTTAGGGGCGCCTGGGTGGCACAGCGGTTAAGCGTCTGCCTTCGGCTCAGGGCGTGATCCCGGCGTTATGGGATCGAGCCCCACATCAGGCTCCTCTGCTATGAGCCTGCTTCTTCCTTTCCCACTCCCCCTGCTTGTGTTCCCTCTCTCGCTGGCTGTCTCTATCTCTGTCAAATAAATAAATAAAATCTTAAAAAAAAAAAATCTTTAAAAAAGAAAATTCTCTCCCCTGCCCCTCCCCCAACTTGCGCTTGTGCTCTCTTTTTCTCTCGCTCTCTCAAATAAATAAATAAATCTTTAAAAAAAAAAAAAGAGTCTCCATTAAGTCTTGAATGAGGTAGTTGTGAGCAGATCACAGCAGCATGAGATTTCAGACAATGGTGAATTTATTACTGTCATAAAAGCGCTTGAGCTGGAGTAAAGGAGGATGAGAATTCCGATCTAGGGAGACGAGGGCCCTGTCCCCTCCACATGGGCACACGACCCCCGAGAGCTGCAGTGATTGCTGGGGCCCACGTTTGCAGAAGGGATGCAGGGCAGCAAACCAAGCAAAGTCAAAGCAGAACCGTCAGGATGATAAAAGAAATCAAAATCCGGCCTGTGAGCAATGGATGGACAGACGACCCGGGAGTCAAGTTCACTGTTGTCAAGCATCAAATGAGTCACGGTAAGGACAGGGCACATTCAGGGTAACCTGTAAGCGGAAAACTCCATAGATGAAAACTTCAGGGGTTTTTTAAAGCACAGGATGTTTCCCTTTCTAATAAGTTGGAATATTCCATCTTGGGGGATAGGGAGTTTCCCATCACCGAGAGGTTTAAACCGGGGATTGACATCACTTGGGGGCGATGCTCTCCAGAATCAGGCACTGGAAAAGGGGGGAGCCAGATGGCCTTGAAACAGATCCCTCTTTCCCCTGAGAATCTCAGAACACTCTGAACCTCCAAAGCAGATAAACAGAGTACAATTATTCACCTTACAAAAGGATTTTTCACTTTACAAAAGTCTTCGCCACAGGGTTCCTTTGAGGGGCTCTCCCGCAGCACATTCAAAGCACCATTCCATTTGTACAGATACACACACACACAGAAACGAGTCTGGAATCTTCCTGGAACACATCAGCCCTAGGGAAGGAAGCAACCGCAGACAGCCAGGGGCTTCTGTTCCCTCCCACCCACCCACTCTGCCTTTGCCGCCTGGCCCAGGCCCAGCAGAGGGCACGTCTCACACTCCTCTGATGTTGGGGGAACACGTGCTCAACGTTACTGGGGCCCTGAGCGCTGGCACATACACTAATGTCTGTGGAAGCTTCGACGGAGCAAGCAAGATGCAGGGCAACTGCCCAAAAGAGGGTACAATCCTGCAGAAGGCGTTCGAAGGCCCGCCCATTGCCTCCCTTTCGCCCAGTATTCGGCAGTGACTGGCAAGCCCGCTTCACAACCGGTGAGGTGGGTGACACGCAGCCCCTTTCGGGCGGGGGGAAGTCTCATCTGTGCTTGCTGACAAGTTCTATGCTCGGAAGCAGATGGCAGACCACATTGTCGCCTGCTGGTGGCTGCCCACAGGGAAGCCCAGCCAGAAGATAGGGAACAGAACAGGAGTGGGTGCCCTCCACTGGACCTGGTAACCCGATCGAACCCAGCCCTGCCGGCTGATGGTGGGCGGCCCCTCAGCTCCTGCAGGATGAAACCCTAGGGTGGGCGGGTGCTTGGGAGTCACAGCACGGACCATCTCCTGCCAAAGGGCAACACCTGCTGCCCAGCAGCTGATGAAAGGGCCCTCCCACCCCTAGGACACCCCTGGGGCAGCCCTGTGAAGGCGCTCTAACCACTGAAAAATTCTTCCTGCTGCGGTCCGGCCAGGCTTTGCCTCCCTGTCACGTCCACCCATGGATCCTAAGTCTCCCCTCAAAGTGACACCCATGTTCCTAGCAGCATTGTTCACAAAAACCAAAAGGGGCAGAAGCAAACCAGTGTCCGTAGATGGATGAATGGAGATAAAAAGGAATATTATTCACTTTAAAAGGAAGGAAATTCGGACACATTGTAACGAACGAACCTTGAGGACATTATGCTAAGTGAAATAAGCCAGTCCCCAAAGGACAAATACTGTATGAGCCCACTTCTACGAGACACCTAGAGCGGTCGAATTCATAGAGACAGCTGGTAGACGGGGCTTGCCGGGGGCTAGGGGAGGGAGGAATAGGGAGTTGCTTAATAGAGAGCTTCAGTTTTGCAAGACGAAGAGTTCTAGAGATAGATGGCAGTGATGACTGTCCAACAGCGCGAATGTACTCGACACTACTCAGCTGTATACTTAAAAATGGTTAAGATGGTAAATTTCATGCTATGGTATATTTTACCACCATTAAAAACAAACGTGATACAGAATACTTCCAATATTCCTCTTCCTCATAAAAACCCTCTGAATGAACATCTTACTAAAGACACTGTCTCTTTCACTGTGTCCTGAGTGATAATATCAGGCAAAGTCAGTCTAGAATAATGTCCTTCAGCTGAGGTCCATGCCCCCTTCAGGCCCTATCTGGGGCCCGTCTTCAAAAGCACCCTCCGTATCTTTGATCTGGCAAGGCCACTGGTGAGGTGGCTCAGAACTCCTTTTTGGCTAGTGTCTTCGTTTGTAAATCTGGGGTAACGTTAGTGCTATCTCAGGTTGTGAAGGTAAAATGAGTTCATACGTATAAAACACTAAGAACGTTGCCTGGCACGTGGCAAACATCATGGAAGTGTCTGTTATTATCATGGAGACCTGAGGCAAAGACAGTGGGTTTGCCTTGCACAGCACCTTTAAAAACTTCCAAATGACCTTTGACTCGCCGGGGAGCCCCGGCCTCCCCAGGCTCCCCAGGCCAGCCAGTACCCTTTAGAATCACTGCCTGGCCCCTGAAGGCATTGGAATTGGCCAGGTTGATCCAGTCCCATCTCCAACCCTGTACTTAAGGGAAGAAGAAACCCAGAGTCCAGGACGGCTGGTTCAAGGTCATAGTAAGTTAATGTTGAGATGGATAGGGCCCTCAGTCCAGGGCCCTGTCGGCCCCCAGTTCGGAGACGGGGTCATGTTCTGTCTGTCCCTGCTGGCTGCTCCATCTGCCCCCAAAACGTGGGTCAATGACTTGTCTCCCAGCAGCGGAGGGGTTAAACTACAGTCGCCCCTTCTCACCCGCTGCTTCATTTTCCTGACCCATTATTCCCTCCAATAAAACGCACCAGCGCAGTGAAACAACGGGAGAAAGAGAGAGGCTCTCTCCACAGCCAGCACTGCTGGTATAAATGTGGAACTGCATGCGGTCCCAGGGAACACACATCTTTTGCAGACCCTTTTCGTGGGTCTTTCTCTCCAAGAGCTTTGCAGGGTGAGAAAGAACCCACCCTCAGGAAACAAGGGGGTGCCCAGTCCCCTCAGCATCTCAGCATCTTGTTCCCCTGACCAGTTAAGAGCACAGAGGCTGGGGGCGCCTGGGTGGCTCAGTCGGTTAAGCTTCTGCTTTTGGCTCAGGTCATGATCCCAGGGTCCTGGGATCGAGCCCCCCCCCCCCCCAGCATCATGCTGCTTGCTCAGCAGGAGGCCACTTCTCCCTCTCCCCCTCTCTGTCAAATAAATAAAAACCTTTAAAAAATTAATAATTAAAAAAAAAAAAGAGTGCAGAGGCTGAAACTCAGGCGGGAGCTTGATAGCTTTACATATCCTAGTAGAAACGACTCCCAGAAAACCCAGCACAAGGAAAGGGAGAGCATGACACAGATAAATTAGGGAGCGATTACTTGGCCTATGAAAGGATTTTTATTAATAAAATGAGCCTTACAACATAGAGATCTCGGGTGTCTTTTAGACAACAATCTTTCCTTGTGTTTTGACAATATGGTCCTGTTGCCAAAACTGAGATCTCAAACATGTTTAGGTAAACATCTATCGTATGGAGCAAAGTGTAAGTAAACATCGTGTATATTTAATAATGGAACTCTGGCCTGTGGGCCCCAGCAAAAAGCAATTAATAAATTATTCAATTATGTGTATCTTTATACTTCTAGCATTTTTTAAAAAGATTTTATTTATTTGAGAGAGAGAGTGCGGTGAGCACGAGCGGGGGCGGAGTGGGGGGTCTTGGGCAGAGGGAGAAGGAGAAGCAGACTCTCTGCTGAGCAGGGAACCCAGTGTGGGGCTCGATCCCAGGACCCTGGGATCATGACCCGAGCCGCAGACACTTAATTGACTGAGCCACCCAGACGCCCCTACTTCCAGCATTTAAACTAACAAGTCTCGACTGTAGGCCCTCTATACCACCCAGGTTTTTTGTTGAAATATTTTCTGAACTTAATCCCTTGATAGAAGCTGTAAGCTTTTTGGAACTCAAAGTGCTTTTGGGGGGTTTTTTTCCTTAAGATTTTATTTTTATGTAATCTCTACACCCAACATGGGGCTCGAACTCCCAACCCTGAGATCAAGGGTGGCATGCTCCACGACTGAGCCAGCCAGGCGCCCCGGAACTCAGAATATTTTTAGGAAAAATAAGACATACTTTCATTTAAGGCGGAATCTCTCCCTTAAACAGTCCTGAGAACAGAAGTGTTCAACATGCTTCTATTTTGTATCTGAAGTAAAAAGGACACATTTTCTCATTGTTCTCTGCAGTGAACAGGCAAACCATGTAAATATAAAAAGTTACATGTAAACACACGCGCACACTCACACATATGCACACATAGGGTACTCCCAGCTGTGTGGTGATTTGCCACATGGAAAGCATTTTCTCATTCATCCTTTTCATGTCTTTCTCACAACTACCTTGTGGAGAAGGGGTTGCAGATGAGGGAGAGGAAACCCTGAGAAGTGAAGGAACTCACGGCTCTTAAGATGGTGACACCAGGACTCAAATCCAGATTTTCTGACTGTCACGCCCTTTCTCCTGTCTGCTCTGACAAAGTGCTTTATTGCACACGCGTGCGCACACACACACGCACACACCCCAAATCTTCATTTGGCAATTGAAAATACTTAGCATATCTATTAGACGGAACCACATGAAACTGCCAATGTTTGACTGCTTCTGGACCGCAGAAATGGCCACCTTACAGGGTGTGTCCTGATGCCATCTCTGAAGTGCTAGGCACTGAGCTAGTTTGGGTAAAGGCGGCCTCTGGGTGAAAGGAAACCAATGTTTCTAATGAGAACATAAGGGTTTTTTTCACCATCAAATAAGCACCACACAACTTTCTAGGGAAAGGCTACCAGACGTCACGCTCCAGGGACTGCAAAGCTCCCAGGAGGCCAGAGAAAGACGTGTCCTTCTGGAAGGGCAACGGGCTCTTGGGTGGGACTGCTCATGTCCAGCACCACAGGCCATGGGCTACTTGCCAGAAAGAAGGGTAAATTGGAACAAAATGGCTTTCACCCCTCCCTCCTCAAGCGCCATGCCCCACCTCCTGGTTCTTGGGGTGCTCTGCCCTCATTGCGGGAACTTGTGGGGCCTTGGGGCTGTTTCTCATGTGGCGGGGAAGGGCCGGGAAACAGGGCATCTTTAGGAACTCATGTCTGTTTCTCTTAGTTGTGCTGTTCGACCCCCCCCCTACACACACATATGTTGGGGGGAAGGGGGGTTTGTTAGCAGTTACGGCCCCTACAGGAAGGAACTGGGGCAGGGGGAGGGGGAGCGGCGGAGGTGGAATTCAGGGAAAACGCTGTGCCTGGGGAAAGCTGTGGCACTGATACAGAATGACCCATTTAGAAGGGCCATGTGAGGCAGCCCCGTGCTGCCAGGTCCCTCAGCAGACTGGCCTTGTGCGTGCGTGCGTGTATGCACGCGTGTGTGTAAGCGCACGTCCGCACTCACACGTCCACACAAGCTTTCCCACACCTGCTGGCTCTCTCCAAGGGCTCGCGTGACGTTGCCAAAATTCAGACAAGTAGCAAGTGCTGTCAGTGTCTGTCTGTCCGTCTCTCCCCTCCCCCTTCTTTTCTTTCCCTCTGTCCCTCTCCTGCTCTCTCTCTCTCTCTCAATGTCCAAAGGGGACTCTGGTGAAAAGAAAAGGGGTGGTGTGTTGAGCCGGGCAGGTGACAGTGGCACTAATGAAGAAGCAATGGGAGAATTTAGGAACTCCAGACTGTTTTAACTGAGCGTTCACACATCCGCCACGTGGGTGAAGAGAGTGACGGAGGAGGGAGGTGAGAACGGGAGGACCCTGGCGGGAAGCTACGCCTTTTCCAGACACTGTTCATTCATTCCTTCCTTCCTTCATTCAAAATTTAGTTGGCGGGGGGGGGGGGGGGGAGACCTGGCAGGCTCAGTCAGTGGAGCATGGGACTCTTGATCTCGGGGTTGTGAGTTCGAGCCCCATGTGGGGTGTAGAGATTGCTTAAAATAAGAAAATTTAGTCAGCACCAGCTACCATTTGTCCAGCCCTGTGCGAGTCCCTGGGGATGAGTAAGACCTAGACCCCGCCCAGAGGCCCCCTCCTTCCACCTGCCTCTAACACAAGGACTTTGGTCCCCTCTGAGACTATCAAACTGATTCTGGTTTCTTGCCTTGAAGACTCTGTCTGTGAGCCCACCCTGGCCTCTTCTGGAAGAAGTAGGGAGTTAACATTTATATGGCGTGGTGATAACTTCACTTTACCTCATTTATCACATATCACAGATGTGGAAACTGAGGCGTAGCACGGTTAAGTAATTTGCCCAAGGTCCCTCTTCAGGAAGCAGGTAGCCAGGAGTCAGATTTAGGCTGACCGGCTCCAAAGCCCGTGCTTTTAACCATTACCCTAGAATGCCTTTCAGGAAAAGGCAAAGAAGACCATGGGAAAGGAAGAGCAGTGTCCCGCCACTGTGAGAGGCCGGTGTAAGGGAATGACACTTGAATCGTTGACAGGAGCTATAGGTTCAAGTCCCGATTTTGCCACCAGTGGTCAAGAATTGTAACATTTTTTAAAGTCTTTTGTTTTTAAAGTAGGCTCCAAGCCCAGCATGGAGCCCAATGAGGGTCTTGAATTCACTGAGATCAAGACCTGAGCTGAGATCAAGCATTGGATCCTTAGGGACGCCTGGGTGGCTCAGTCAGTTGTGTGTCTGCCTTCGGCTCAGGTCATAATCTCAGGGTCCTGGGATCGAGCCCCTGGAATCTGAGCCCCTGGGATCAAGCCCCGAGTTGGGCTGTCTGCTCAGCGGGGAGTCTGCTTCTCCCTCTCCCTCGTCCCTGCTTGTGTTCTCTCTCTCCCTCTCTTAAATAAATAAATAAAATCTTTAAAAAAAAAAAAAAGAGTTGCAGGCATCCCCCCCTTTTTTTAAAGTAAACTCTAGGCCCAAAGTGGGGCTTGAACACATGACCCCAAGATCAAGAGTCATGTGCTCTACCAACCGAGCCAACTAGACGCCCCTACTGTAACACTTTCTAAAGTGAACTGGGAAAAGGGCCGACTTAGGGAAATGGGTAATTTCATAACCAAGAAGAAAAAACATGGGGCTCCTGGGTGGCTCAGTCGTTAAGCGTCTGCCTTCGGCTCAGGGCATGATCCCAGAGTTCTGGGATCGAGCCCCACATCAGGCTCCTCCACTATGAGCCTGCTTCTTCCTCTCCCACTCCCCCTGCCTGTGTTCCCTCTCTCGCTGGCTGTCTCTATCTCTGTCAAATAAATAAATAAAATCTTAAAAAAAAAAAAAAAGAAGAAAAAACATGAATTGTACATGGAAGGACCCCATTTGAAATAAGCCTGTAGAAAGCGAGGAGCGTCTGTGAACCCTACTATCAACCAGGTCTGCCTGGCAATTCTGGGCCTGAGCTGGGGAGTAGACAAGTACTGACATGCAGAGGGGACGCCAAAACAGACACATTGGGACAGGAGGTGCTCACCATCACGATGTTGGCTAGATGGGCAGAGACGAGTGCATACACCCCTCCAGAGGAGCCCACGACTGGTGCAGTCATGTCAGCCACAGACACTGCCAAGGACCCTGGTACAGAGAGAAATCAGGAATTCAAGGAGGCTGGAATGCACTCCCCGCCTCGCCCCAGGCCCCAGGCCCTCGCCTCTAGCAGCCTTGGGGGTAAGACCCCAGAGCAAAGGCTCCATCTCCTCTTCCCTTCATCCCTGGAGCCCCCCAGAGGCCTAATTCATGGCTGAAAGAACCATTTGATTCAAATTTCTCCTTTTATAGGAGACTCAGTGGAGGGGAGGGATCACCTGCGGGTCAGAGCAGCCTCTGTCTCACGTGGTGCCACCTGTCGGGGTTCTGGGCAATAAGAAATAGTAGCAGAGGGACGCCTGGGTGGCTCAAACGGTTAAACAGCTGCCTTCGGCTCAGGTCATGATCCCGGGGCCTGAGATTGAGCCCGCATCTCCAGCATCGGGGCTCCCTGCCCAGCAGGGAGTCTGCTTCTCCCTCTGCCTCTGCCTCTGCCCCTCCCCCTGCTTGTGCTCTCTCTCAAATAAATAAAAATCTTTAGAAAGAAAAAAAGAAAGAAAGAAAGAAAGAAAGAAAGAAAGAAAGAAAGAAAGAAAGAAAGAAGGAAAGAAAGAAAGAAGGAAAGAAAGAAGCAGAAGCCACGCACGGGCACCACGCATCAGACACTGGCCACGTGCTTTACGTACACCGTCCCCTTTAACCCTTTAAGAAAGGTGACAGTGGCTGCAGAGGTGAGGAAACGGAGCCGAGTCACTCAGTAGGAAGGGCTGGAACCAGGATGTGAGTCCAGCTTTATAGACACAAGGCCAGTGCTCTTGGCCTCGACAGCAGCCACTCCCCAAACTGGTACAGAGGTCACCATCCCTCCTCCACCATCGCTCTGTCTGCTCAACAGCATCTAGAAACCTGCTTGGCATCACCTCCAACCTCCCTCCAGCCAAGTGAAATCACAAAAGGCCAACAGGATCTCCAGAGCAGAAGGTGGGGGGTTCTCTGGGGGAAAAAATGTCCTTGAAAAGTCCCAGGGAAGAGAGAGAGATGATGTCATACCCTCTGGGGGAAAGGAAGGGTGTAAACTCTGGGTCTGGGGGATGACAAACTTTTGTGCTGGGAGGGAAGCCGGGCAGAGAGGAGAAGGGAAATGTATTGTTCTGGTCTCATTTAAGTGTGATCAATGCTTTGGCTTCCAGGGAAGGACACAGGAGACTAAAAATAACTGGGAGGTAGAGCCCAGGGCTCAGAGGCTGAGAGGTGGCCGGCCTGGGTGAGTGTGCAGAAACCACCACTGGAAAATGCCCGCAGGCTCGGGAGCCAATTAGCCGCTGCCTGGGCGGAGACAGGAGGGACCTGCGGCCGAAGGCCAAACTGCAGGTTCTGCGGAGGTGGGGGGTCTGCTCCTTAGGCCCAGCCCCAGGAGCCAGAGTGCCTGACATCCCTGAGCATGGAGAACCCCCATAATATGATCCACCCTCTCTCCCCTACCTGCCCCCGGGACTTCTCTCAGGGTGCTGTGGCTCACTGAGAGCCTTCAAGCAAGAGATCCCCACAGCAAATCCTGGGTCTCAAGGGGGATGTGATCTCCCAGGAAAAAGCACTGTCATGAACTGAGAACTCCCAAGTCCTTCTCCCCTCCCAGGGTAACTATAAATCTTTCTTCTCCCCTTTCATGCCTTCCCTCTGGCTTTAATTAGGTATTGATCTATTGTCAGATAACTTTTTTTTTTTTACTGCCTAGCCAAGGGGTCAGCCATATATAACAGAAAAAAAAAAAAAATCCCAGGATGGCTAAGAGACAGTCAGTGGGATCTGCACGACAAAGGATTCCCACGCTCTCCTGGCGGCCCGCACAGCAAGGAAGGCTGCATTGCAGGGCTGCAGAGGGCTGCCTGCCCAAACATCTCATTAATTACCGCGTGGACAGAGGAAGCCCCAGCCTCCCTGGGCTGGCCTCTTTCCTCTCGCGAGTCCCACCAAACCGCCCAGCTTCTGCTCCCTCGGTCTCCCCAGTGTGGTGCGATCCACCAGGGGAAGGGAGGCAGTAGGGAAGCCAGCACGGCCCAGGGTCCAGCCTCCCCACACTGACCCTTCTCTCACCCTACCCATGGATAGAAGTCCCAACCCCGGGGTCAGGGGTCAGTTTGGGATTGTGACAGGAGTCTGGAATGGGGGCGTGGCTGGCAAGTCGTGTGACCTTGGGCACAGCCCCCAAATTCTTTGGGCTTTAGCTTTCACATCTGTGAAATAAAGAGGTCTAAGGCTTTCCAATTTCTGAGCTGTGAAACCGTCTTTTCAAAGGAAACTTTACGCACACCCCTACCCCATGAAGCAGAGCACAGGGAGACTATGGCTGAATGGGGATGGGGTCTGGGGAGTCAAATTTGCCACCCATGGGAGGGGACCTCAAGAGTTCCTTCAACAACCCGAATCTTGGCCTGAGGTCCAGGATCCAAGGTTTAGATCCTGATTCTAGAATCCTAAAGGGAACAGTCTGGACTCACCGGTCATTCCTCAAGTGGCTGCAGATTAGCCCTGGACTAGAGGGAGTGGGAGAGGTCAAATACAAGCATGGGCATGTGTGCCTATCAACAGACTAATAAAGGCCACCCCAGGCGCAGGAAGCCTGGGCCAAGCAGGATTCTTGACAAGCTCTTTGGAACCTAACCTAACAGCTGACAGTTCCATAAGGCCGGTATGAATTCCCCAGAGGTCATGGGGACAGAGGACAGGGACTGAATGGCAAGCTGGAGGGACACACACATGTCTGCACAGCAGCAGGCCCAAGGACTAGCTCTAGTCGGGGCTATGAACTTTCTCAAAAAAATTCTGGGTCCACACCAGCAGGCAGATAAATTGGAGACTTTATCATCATGCACAGCTGTGATAATTTTAGCCTGAAATATTTAAAGAAGGTGTTTTCCAATGTCTCCCTTGGCCGTTAAAAAAAAAAAAAATCCAAATAAAAATACCAGAACACCTCCCTTTAAGCAATCTAACTTTATTTATGTATGTATTCTTCCATTCGTTCTACAAATATTTGTTGCTTAACATACGCCAAACCCTGCGTTAGGCTCTGGGAATGCACGCTTGGCTTACAATCTATATAATCTATAAGAAAAGCTTGCTGAAGCCTTAAAATACAGGTTTCTACAATATCTAAAATTTCAGCCATGTAATTGTTAGCCAGATGCGAGAGACACATGGGCCTCAAGCCCTGGTTAGAAGCATGGGGCAGAAGAAGGGTTTCCACTCACTTCTAGGACTTCTTAGCCCTACTGAGAAAACTGCCTATAAAATGGAGGTGACAATACCCACCTCATAAGAGTTGGTGGATACAGGACATAATGTGTGAGAATCCTCTGTCATAGGCGGGGTACCAGACGCGCCTGGCGGAGGTCAGCCACCATTGCTACCAACTGTGACGGCCTTGCCTTGGGAATATTTTCACTGGGCAGGAACTAAAGGGTAGGGCCTGATGTCTATGAAGACCTCTCTGGGTTTTTGATAATATATTATCGGCACAAAGGAAAAGGTCTGCCTTTTGGTTCTCATTGCATATGGCAGTAGTTTGAAACGCAGCCTTTGGGGTCAGGCAGCCTGGGTCTGGGGCCAGCTCTGCCACGTACAATGGAGTCTCCTTGGGCAAGTCGCTGAGGCACTCTAAGGCTCAGGTTCTGTACCTTGACAAGTGGCAAGTGCTAGTACCCGCCTTAGGAAGGCAGTCCCTTCCTAACTACCAGGTATCCAGTCAGGATCTGGCTGTCTGTGAATGGGACCCCCTCTCGGACTTGGGAGGCACACGGAGTAGAGAGGGAGGAAGGGGTGCAGGCAGAGCCATCAATTCGATCCTGGAGATCGATGACATGATATATGGTGACCAGAGTGCCCTCTCTGGATCAATGCCTCAGACAGAAGAGCACACGTTAGTTGCTTTACGATACAGCCCCACACCCTGCTGGGTAGTTGGCAAGCCCCCTTCTGTCGGTGCGCCATCCCCCTCTGCACTGGTGTCACTGGGAAGTGTCACCAGCACTGCCTCCCTGCTGGGTGTCATCTGGTTTGGGTGAGGCCTGAGTCGTCTTGAATCTGATTTCTGTCTTCTGGATTATTGGCACTCCCACCCAATTGACGGCTAACTGCAAGTATTTTGAGTGTCTTTCCTGTTCCTCGCTATTAACCATCTGGGTCTCTGGGTATCTAGGTAGAGAAAATGTGGCTATAAATCTCCAGATGTCAAGACTTGGGGGGGGGTGCGTGGGTGGCTGAGTAAGTCTGGCACACAGAGCTCCTCATTAGACCTTTTGTTCAAGGATGTGGAAGGTACTGAATGCAGGGAGGAGCTCGTGGGGGTGCTGTCCAAGGTGGCCAAGTTTTCAACACTCAGCACAGAGAGAACTGAAAAAGCTGTGGGGCCAGTCTCCCACGCTGACAGCTCACGAACTAGCAGACCAGCCTCGCATGGGTGGGTGGGGTGGGACCCTGCCCTCTCGGATTCTTGAAGCCACTTCAGTTACTCCCAGGGTCCCTGTTTGCCTGTTGTTTACAAGGTCACCGGTGCCCTGCTCTCCTGATGACAACTTTAATGCCACTCAGAAAGGATTAAGATCTTACTTAAACATACACCCAAAGCCCCCTTGGGCACAGCTGTCAAGGTGAAGAGCTGAGGCGGCAAACCTTGTTAAAAAAAAAAAAAAAGCCAGCTATAAAGTTGGAAACATCACGAGGGAGATCCCTCTGTCCAGAAACCTGGTTGGTGCAGACTTTTCCTGCAGAAACGCAGTCTGCTCTCCCCAGCTCACCCCAGCCTGCCTCACCTCCACCAGGGAGGGAGAGGGGGAGTCCCGCTGGTCATAGGTCCTCTCCCTGACTATTCTCAAGGTCATGGTCCTCTGCCATGTGAGCAGAGTCAGCGGGGCCCCAGTCTCCTTCAGCTGGCATGGGTGCTCACCACCTCTCAGGCCAGACTGTTTCCTGTTAGCAGTGAGTCAATCAAGAGGACATGTGCTGGCCTTGCTGGAGAAGGACCTGGCTCCACCCACACCTTGGATGTCCCTGCAGGAATCTCACTGTCCCCAGCACGGTTTACACAGCCCTCTTATTTCACTTGTCACCTCCCTCTGCAGTCCTAACATCCTACAGGCAAATCTGATTAGTTCCTTCCTAAAACCTAATGGGGCCAAGAGAGGTTAAGGAATTTCCCCAAGCTCACACAGCTTCAGTATGGCAGTGTAAAGAGGAAAGTCTCCTCCCCTTGCCATCACACACCTCTCCCTGTGGATGGTAATCCCCTTTGCAGCCCCCCCGCCCCGGGCACGGTGGGGCGATTGGCCTGGAGGACAACCCTAATAGTTAGGAGCCTTGGGGATGGGGTCCAGTGTCCCTGGGAGCCTGGGACTTGCTCAGTCCCACAGGGTCTCCTCGCCGCTCTGGGGAAGTTTACCCCTGTGGACTCGTGGCCCACCTGCCTACCTGCCACAACGCCAGCCACGTAGACAAGCCCAATACGGGTTGCTCCGTGCACCATCTCCAAGGGCACCCCCACAAGGAGCTGCAGTACCACGTTGAGTCCCAGGTGTTCTATCCTGTATAGAAAGACCACACTCCATCATTCATTCATTCATTCATTCATTCATTCATTCATTCATTCAACAAACACTGTATGCCAAGATGCAGGGGATCCAGCAGTGAATTATACCTGCTTTGAGGAGCTCATGATCTGGGTTGGTGGGGGGCAGGAATTACAATGCAGACAGACCATCCTGGAAAGAGCATACCTTGCCTGCCACCTGGGACAGGAACGGTGCAGGGCCTGGGCAGTGTTTGGCCACGTCTGCACTTGCCATAGTTAAGAGGGGGGCTAACCATGGTCGAGATGCAGCAAATCCATTGACTGACACATGAGAAGCCAAGGCTCAGAGAGGGGCATTGCCTGGCTTAAAATCACACAGCCCGGGTTCCTCATGTGCAGAATCTACTCCACTCCCCAGGCCTTGAGGTTGCTCTGGCTCCCTAGTGCATGTGTAAGAGCCACTGATATTTAAAGAGAAAGATGGTTTCAAAACAAGTGCAAGCATTAGAGGCAACTCTTAGAACTTAATAATTCAAAGTTATCCCTTAAGATCTTATACGGGAGACTTCTCCCTCCTGGTGTGAGAAGGGACCCACTTTACTCCCAAACTCCCGGGGTTGGGTTTTCTTATTCTGTGAATACCTCCCTTTTTATACTATCATACATCTGTGACCAGATCTTGTTGCTTAATGGTGTCTAGCTGAGTGCACCTGTTACTAGAAAAACTGTAACATTATGATCACTACATCAATGGGTGCTTTCAAGTTTACAAAACACTTGAACATCCATTATCTCATTTAAACCATGCCTACAGCAGCTGCACAGCTCCCTGGGGATGTTAAGTTATAGGGTAACAGAGCACATCATGGGGGGACCCTGGCCTGGGTCACAGCCCTGGTCCTGGTCTGCAGGGCTCTGCCTGGAGGCCAACTGCTGTGCCACTCAGGTCCACGTGGGCACCTGCCCGCCCGGGAGAGCACCTGCAAGGCAGCTCAGACAGATGAGGCTCTGTCCTAAACTCCCACCACGCCTGGAGTCTTCTAGCCCACACCGACTGTGCCAGCCGAAAGGTTAGAAGCATCAGACAAGTGCACTGGAAAGGAGCTGGGTGGTAGCATCAGACTCAGTCCTTGGTTTATAGACGTGAGCCCGAGGCTAGAAGACACCAGGTGAGAAGAACCCAGGGCTCCTGCCTCCCAAGCCGAGCTCCTTCCTCTCTACCACCCTGATTTCTGGATTCACGGGCCCAGAGTAGGCCCCCCGCCATCATAGGTCCCCTTGCTGGGTTCTCCCCACATGCTGGCCAACCATCCCTATCTCCTGCCTGCTGCGGCACGGTCCAAGAGCCCCTCTCTCAAAATCACACACCAGGAGACTCATCCCTGGGCTCTCCCAGGCAGACACTGCCCCATCAGAAGCTTCAGCCAGAGAAAGGCCGGAGGCCATCCCTACAGGCCTCAGCTAAGAGCTTCTGTGCCTTGTCCACTTTGGCCTCCGGGCTTTTATCTCCCAGAGTCAGGGAATGGACAAGGAGACTCTGGAAGCTTGGTGCATGCTTGTTCCTCACCCCAAAGGCTCAGGGAAAGCCAGAGGGCAGTCCCGGAAACAAGACAGGCAGTTCCATCCCCTGTGCAGTCAGAGGCTGGGCAGCCTGAGCAGGGAAGCCACCCCCCCACCCCCCGTTCCTTGGTTCACAAGAAGACCCATGCATGATGAGCCTCCCTCATTCTGCTCCTTACTCCTGCGAGAGCAAAGCCTGGGACACGGCAGGCAAAGCATCAGCCTGTGTGAACCATCCCCTCCTCTGGCTCAGAGTGGAAACATCCATTGGTAACCACGGACATGGCTCCTCACGCTTCAGTAAGTGCAGCCCAGTTAGGGGTTGGCCCCTGTGCTGCTCTGGAGGCCCAGCAGGGGTGGGGGGGGGGCTCACAGTGTGGCTCCCTCTTGCCCATTGTGGGTCTTCCTGCTGAGGAATTGGAATGATGGAGCCGTGGGGGCCAGAGTGATCCCTTTCCCATTTCCAACCCCAGGGACAGACCCCCTCCCCCCCCAGAGCGACTCCCAGGTGAATGGTGAGCCCTGTCACTTCTCTCTGGAGAGGCTGTAGAAGACACAACACAGGTCTAGTGTCTGGGACTCTGCTTTCCCAACTCAGCACTTTGACTGTGTGAAAACAGTCTCCAGCCAAGATCATGCTCTTCAGGGGACTGGCACCTGGGTGGTCACCTGGCCAGCCGGTAGTAGGTCCTTCTCATGGGGTAGGAGGCACCCGTGAGAACCGACTATATGCCAGCCCCAAAAGACACCACACATCTGTCAACAGAAACTACCAGTATTGCTAGAATTCCTCAAAAAGACTCTCACCACCTATGGAGACCACCTCAGGAGAAAAGTACATTCAAGAAATCTGTCCTTTATTTCACTTAAAGGGCACTCACATACACACAGCGTTAGTGGACAATGAACTTGGTTGCTAACCACACGTCCTTTTTTGCTTTGGCCACTAGGAAGCTCAGAATAAACTTATAACTTACATTTTACTGCTCTCGTTGTGGGTGGGCTTAAATTGAGCATTTTTGTCCATCTGTTTCCCCTTCCCCGGACACTGTCAATAATTAACTCATATGTCTTGGTATTAGGTAAGTTTCAAGGACCCACCTCAAATGCTGTGCCCAGGGAAATAAAAGTAACCTAAAATGTATTTCAATCTAGGCTCCTGGACCTCCTACTTACCCACAGGGACTCTGGCTAGAGTGAAAGAAGGCAGGTGCTCACCCCGCGTGCATGAAGATGTAGGTCAGGAAGCGCCATGCCTGTGCGCGGAGCTGCGGGTGGTAAACCAGGGAGTTCTTCAGGTACCGTGGATGGGTTACCTGCAGCACGAACTGGTCCAGCGACACTCCGTTGTAGAGGAAAAAGGCAACCTGCATGAAAACCCAGGATGGCGAGGGCCTGTTACTAGACGCAAGACTGCCCGCGAGCCCCTTCGGTGCTAACGCTCGCGATCCCTGCTGGAAGTTGTCCCTTTTCCTCCTCGGAGAACGAGGGACACCTGTAGGGCCAGCATGCAGCCTAGCTTTCAACCACCCCTCCCCCCACTTCTGTTTGATTATTTTGGCTTTTTTTTTTTTTAAGATTTCATTTATTTATTTGAGAGAGAGCACAAGCAGAGGGAGCTGCAGGCAGAGGGAGAGGGAGAAGCAGACTTCCTGCTGAGCCCAGTGTGGAGACTCGATCCCAGGACCCCGAGATCATGACCTAATCGAAGCAGACGCTTACCCGACCGAGCCACCCAGGGGCCCCTCTGTTTGATTATTTTGTATTAAATGGCCACAACATGGCCACATGGGCTCTGTCCGCATCTCCTCGTGCTGGGCAGGAAACGTTCGGAGGGTTTTAAACTAATTGCAGTGGGGCGCCTGGGTGACTCAGTCGGTTGAGCATCGGACTCTTGGTTTCGGCTCAGGTCATGTTTCATGGTCGTGGGATCGAGCCCCACGTGGGGCTCTGTGCTCAGTGGGGAGTCTGCTTCAGATTCTCTCTCCCTCTCCCTCCCCGTGCTCGCTGTCTCTCTCTCTCTCTTTGTTTCTCCCTTGCTCTCAAATAAATAAATAAAATCTTTAAAAAAACCTACTTGTTGTAATAATTTACATACCCATTTGGGGTAGGAGGCAACTCCACATAAGGAAATTTTTTTTAAATTGTGGCAAAACACACATAACATAAAATTTCCCGTCTCATCAGTTTTAAGTGTTCAGCTCAGGGGCATCCAGTATATTTACGTCGTTGCCCAACCGTCACCGCCACCATCCACAGAAGTCTTCTCATCTTGTAAAATGGAAACTCTGTCTCCGTTAAACGCCAACTCCCCGCACTCTCCTTTCCCCCAGCCTGGCAGCCACCATTCTACTTCCTGTCTCTATGAACTTGACTCCCCCGGGCGCCTCATCAAGGAGGACTCATACAGTGTCTGTCCTTTTGTGGCCGGCTTATGTCACACAGTATCATGTCCTCAAGGTCCCCTCATGTTATAGCACGTGTCTGAATTTCCTTCCTTTTAAAGGCTGAATACTATTCCTCTGAATATACAGATCACAGTTTGTTACCCATTCATCCATTCACTCAACATTGGGTTGCTTCCACATTTTGGCTATTGTGAATAATGCTGCCATGGAGACGGGTATACTAATGTCTCTTTGTGTCCCTGCTTTTGATTTTTTTGGGTATATACCCAGAAGCGGGGTGGCTGGATCACATGGTAGTTCTGTTTCATTTTCTGAGGAACCTCCATACCGTTTGCGGTAGTGGCTGCACCATGTTTGCATCCCCACGCTCAGTGTACCAGCGTTCCCATTTCTCTGCCTCCTCGCCAACACTCCACAGGAGCTGATTTTGCAGATGAGTGAAGCATACTTGTTTACCCCTAAAAGAATTTTATTTTTTTTCTAGAACTCTTCCTAAAATGGATCATTCAGGGATGCCTGGGTGGCTCAGTCAATTAAGCATCCAACTCTTGATTTTGGCTCAGGTCGTGGTCTCAGGGTCGTGAGATCGAGCCCAGCGTCAGACTCCGTGCTCAGCCTGGAGTCTGCTTGGGGTTCTCTCTCTCTTCCTCTGCCCTTCCCCCCATTCTCTCTCTCTAACAGATAAATAAATAAAATCTTAAAAAATAAAGGGGCGCCTGGACGGCTCAGTCGTTAAGCGTCTGCCTTAGGCTCAGGTCATGTTCCCAGCGTCCTGGGATCGAGCCCCGCGTCGGGCTCCCTGCTCAGCGGGAAGCCTGCTTCTCCCTCTCCCACTCCCCCTGCTGGTGCTCCCTCTTTCGCTGTGTCTCTCTCTGCCAAATAAATAAATAAAATCTTAAATAAATAAATAAATTTAAAAAATAAAAATTAAATTAAAAAATAAAATGCATCATTCAGGGGCACCCAGCTGGCTCAGTCGGAAGAGCATGTGACTCTTGATGTTGAGGTCGTGAGTTCGAGCCCCATGTTGGGTGTAGAGATTACTTAAGTAACCTTTTTTTTTAAAGAATAATAAAATAAGATAAAACGCATCATTCATGTCCCCACGCTCCTCCTCAGTGTGTCTGCACACTCTTTTAAAGCTGTCTCAGGCACTGATCTGAGCTGTAGGAGTGAAGTCTTCTCCAGCAACTGATGGGGTTTTCACTCCTACAGTAAATGCCCACAAATTCCTCAATTTCTTTAAGACTCAGGTCTGCTTCTAAATTTTTCGTCTTCTCCCATACTTTCAGGCTGTCAGCAGGTTGTTAGCCGGGTACTACAACCGGGTTCTTACTCCCTATTACTGATCGGTCGTGAGCCCCTTTTAGTAGCTTCTTACCGTGTCCCTTCCATTCTCTGTTATGGAACCTTAAAATCAAGTTCCTAGAACTGTTATGTAAAACAAAAGCTTTGGGCTTTAGTACAAGTACTTGGAAATAGTTATTTCCGTATTTTCTTCTAGATTGGAGGTTTGTGTTTACATAGCTGAAGTTTCTGGAAATTTGAATCCAATCTGGACACTCAATCTGGCCTCTCTGGATGACTGTGGATAAAGTATTTGAAATCTCTGGTCGTTGGTGCCCTCGCCTGGAAACGGGGATGCCAGTGCCTATCCTTCCAGGGTGGTCATGAGGTTCGAAGGGGGTGAAGTACCCAAAGAGCCAGCCGGGTGCCCGTCATGCACACAGCAAATGAAGCTATAATTAGTATGGGGTTCAGGGCCCCCCAGCAGGACTCCCCTGGGCTCTCCCGGGAACCTCTCGGTCCATCTTTCACAAGGCGGGTGGCCTGGCAGCGAATACAGCTCCCGAGGCAGCTCATTATTATTGGTCCTCAAATAGAACTTAATAAATAGACCAACACAGAAAGCATTTGGAGAACGATTCCAAGAATATCTCAGAAAAATCGCATCTTCCACATGGACTCGGATGAAGCCGTAACAGCAAACAAGGGAGCGTGGGGATACAGACCAGCTAGTCTGAATTAGGAAAAAAGGAGGAGGATGCCATGGAGCTTGACGATCCTGTTACTGGATCCGGCATCAACTTTACAAGAACACATGCCCGGGGAGGGGGGGGTGGGAATTAGGCCCATGGCTCTGGAAGAGAAATCTCTGCTGACTCTAGGAGCTGGGGTTGGGGGCCCACAAGGTTGTAGGCTGAACAGCCAAAAGAATTCAGAGTTTCTCACACATGGGCACTGATTCAGAAAGCTGTCCCTTTGGACTCAGTTGCATAAGCAGAAGACGTTTAGAATAACAATAGGTGTGGATGATTCCCAAAGGGGAGAATGTTCTTTCAAAGTGCGTTAAGCCCACATTTACCTGTTCATAAACACCCCTCCCATATGCATTTGGAATGCTTTTGCCTTCAGAAAGCACCACCAGCCACTCTTGCTCTAGCCAGAAGAGTCCTATGGGAGGAGGGCAGGTCTGGTTATCCCCACTTTACAGGTGGGAGATGGAGTCCCAGGGGAGCAAACCACTTGTCCGCATTATTCGCTCAGGGAGGAATTCAAATAACTTGGTTTTAATGAGTTAGCCTGGCTAACTACTGCCCATCAACAAACTTATTGGACCGCTTGTGGTGCTGCGGTTTTGGGAGGAGTGGAAATATGGGGATTCTGCTGTAGTGAAGATGGCTTGGTAATAATCTTCGGGCTATCCTTGTGGTCCAGGGGTTAGAACCACACTTGCAGGCACTGTCATGGGGCCTGACTGCTCAATGCCAGCTGATCCTCAAGCACTCCCTTTTGGCGAGAAGATGCCACCCTTCCCCTCTCGATCTCAGATAGCCTCCTGCTTCCCCACCCCCTCCCCAAGACTGAGCAGCGCCCTCTCCACCCCCGCCCCCACCCCATCCTTGCCTCCAGCAGTGTGACTGTGATCATGAACCAGGGCGGGGGGCAGCAGGTGTAACTGTCGTAGTACCACTTCCGGTCAATCTCCCGGGGCAGGGTCTCGTAGGCCACGTGGCGGATCAGCCGCTGGGAGAGGTTCAGCCCCTTCTCCTCCAGTAGGGCTTTGCTGCAGAGCCTGCGGTTCCCCTGCAGGATGGCCTGGCGGAAGCTGTTGGACCGCTTGTTGCTCATCTGCATGGACACGTGGGGGGCAAAGGGTCAGCACGGGGGTCTCGGGGCAGCCCTGAGCCGCTCCGCCAGACAGCACATTCCTTGGACCAACCAAGCCTCATCCCACCTTCCTCTTTCTTCTATAATAGTGAACAAGAGGCAATATTCACTGAGAACTCCTGTGGCCGAGGCGGTTCTAAGCTCTTCACGTGTGTTGGGCTCACTGGATACTCTTAACTGGTCTACCTGTTAGGTAAGGACTAGGAATATCCTCGTTCTACCAAATCACAGAGGGTTTTAGGAATCCACCAGGTTCAAACCCAGTAAGGCTCTGGAACCTCTGCTCACGTTCACCGTTCCCTCCTTCCAGGCGCCCATCCGTCAGCTGTCCATCACAATTCACTGGGCAACTACAAAGTCAGACACGGGGGGACTGGACGCACTCAAGGCAAGGAAGCAAGCAGCAATCATGTTCCGAGTGAAGGCCGCCAAGGGTGCAAGAAGGCGGGAGCCCAACCTGGAGGAGGTGGTAACTGAGTGAGAACTGAAGGACGATGAGTTCGTGTCCTCAGACATCCTTGCTTGGGAAGAGGTGGGCAGACCTTGGTTAGATGGGCGAGTTTGTAGAGAGGTCTCTAGAACTGGGACCCAAAGTTGTGCTTGGGGGAGCCCATCACTCCTGAAGGGGTTTAAGGGACCTATAATGCCTAGTGAGCCCAGGAACTGGTTCTAGAACTTTGTCTGCAGACCGGTCCTCTCTCGGCAGCCTAATGCTGCCATGATGAATCCTCACTGGCGTCCTGGCTGCCTCGCTCTGTGGTCAGCCTGACTCCTAGAAACCAGGTGGCCGGTCCTGCTGACTTCCAGCCTCCCGGGGCCTCTGTCACCTCCCACCTGCCCTCCATAACCATGCTCTAGACCCTTCTTATGGGGAGATAGAGCTCTCCCAACCCCAGAGCCCACAGGGCTGCCTGGGGAGCTGAGGTGGGGACTAGCGACATATTCCTGGGGCTGTGGCCTTAGCAGGAGGCATTTGGCTGATCCTAATGGCAAAATTCCAGAGATGGCTGGCCAGGTGAACCAGGCCAGACCAAGGCACAGGGATTTGAAGCCGTGTCAGGAGGGAGTAACCAGAGAGGATCTGCGTTCAGAGCAGGCCAGGTGGAATGAGCTTCTGTCTTCAGTCCCCCTTTTCCCTTCCTGGGTTCTATGGTCTTTTGCCTTGAGAATCTGGCTTAAGGCTCGCCTCCTCCAATAGGCCTTCCCAGATGAACCCCTTCTACTGATTCCTATTCTCATCCTCTCCATGCCTACAAAGCTTGGATCTGGCTCTTGGTGGCACAGGAGGAGTTCTGGAAATGTGGGCAGAGCTTGGGGCTCCAAGTTCAAGGCAGGATCACGTTGTCAAGCTGTTATCTTTTTCTTTTTTACGAACTAGTTTTTTAAAATTTATTTTTAGAGAAAGAGAGAGAGCTCATAGGGAAGAGGAGCAAAGGGGCAGAGGGAGAGAGAGAGAATACTAAGCAGGTCCCACGCTCAGTGCAGAGCCCAACACGGGGCTCAATCTCACGACCCTGAGATCACGACCCGAGCTGAAATCAAGAGTCAGACACTTAACCAACTGAGCCACCAGGTACCCCTGTCAAACTGTTTGCGGTCACTCTTACCACCCTCTCTCCCAGTCCCCGAGCGTACACAGCATACATACGCACACTGCATCCCTGGCCACACCCTGAAAACCGATGCCAGGGGTGGGCTTGATACGAGATCAGGGGAAGCAATGTGCACACACACCCACCATTTGCCTGCACACTGATGTCCCTAGAACTGAGCTGGGTCTCGGGCCTCATGGGGCTTACAAGGAGAGGCAAATTATTATAAAGATGGGGACTAGGGGCGCCTGGCCAGCTCAGTCAGTACAGCACGTGACTCTTGATCTTGGGGTCGCGAGCTTGAGCCCCACATTGGACAAGGAGATTATTTAAATAAATAAAAAATAAAGATGGGGACTAAAGCTTGGAGAAGGTGAGTAATTTTCTCAAGGACCCAAAGAGTCAGTATTCAAACCCAGATACATTTGACTCCAGAGCCCATGCCAGCCTGTAGGGTACTCTTGTGCCATTAGATAAGGGGGTGGAGTCTTCTCTTGTAGGTGGATGCACCCATTCTAGGCTTTGGTGAACATAGCCCAGGCCATATTTCCGTCCCCATGCATCTTACTGGCAGGCATCCTTGTACAGTACACAAGCTTCATGTCCATACATGACAACCCTGGCCACCCAGCTGTAATACAGTGTGGTCTGTGCTCTAAGAGAGGACTGGGCAAAGCACTGTGGGGGCTCTGGATAAGGCTGGTTCATTCTGCCTGGGTCGGGTTGGGGAAGGGCTCACAAAGGATGCAGGGAAGTTTACCTGGGGGAAGAACATTAGAGATCTTTCAAAATCTCCAATCTCAAAATCTTTCAAATACTTCATTTTATTTAATCCTTCCGACAACCCTGAAGAGGGTATCCTTTGGCTTCACTTTACGAATGAGAACACCCAGGCTCAGGAGATCTTTCTCAGTGAAAGGCAAAGGCAGAGGCAGAAGCAGGAGCCAGGTCTACCTGACTCCAGCCCCTGAGCACTCTGCCTTCCTGAGAGCTTCCCTCCCGGAGAGCCCCTCCTCAGTCCTGGTCTCCAGGGCAGCCGTGCTCACACGAATCCAGGCTCTGGCGGGCTGCTGCGGCTAGAACGTGAATGCAGACACCCCGACAGGAACAAGCAATCGACTGTTGGAGTTCACGTGGGAGACGCCACAGACCCGCAGCTGGACAGAAGCATCTCGTTGGCCCAGCGAAGCCCTCGCTCCGCCCTGAGCCTGAGCAGGGCATGTGGCAGGCAGGCTGCGTGTGCATGAGCTGATGCAGGCTCAAACCCGTGGCCTGGTCTTTGGTGGCACCGCTGGGCTCCAAGTCACGGGGCTCACCTCCACGGCCCCTCCTCCCATGAATCCTGACTGTCCCTACTCCCCCGTTTAGCTCAGCTCTGTCCCCCACCCTCTAGGAGATCTGCTTTCTGGGTCCACTCCGAACAGCAGATTTCTTCACCCCTAAAAGTGCTACAGCTGCTCCCTGCAATCAGGCTAACCTCTGGGAAAAGGCAGGCTTCCATCAAGAGGCAATGAGCACACCTCCAAAGTCTGGACGCCCACATTAGAGAGCTCACTTGGCACTTGGCACCTGGCTTCCCCCATCACTGGTGCCTTTGAATTCTAGAAGCCTGGGGAACCTCACACAGATCAATTCATTCTTGTCTCTCCGTGGGTGACAAGGAAAGGGGTGACTATCTCCACCTCACCAACAGGGGAACCAAGAGGAAAATTCTAGCCTCGTATTCATCCTGCTAGTTCATCCAGCTTCTATCCATGTCCCATCCACCCATGGCGGGATGCTTCCTGCTGAACTCCACTGAACTCCACTCCCACCCCGCCACAGTGGCCCCCATAACAGCACAGTCAGTAACCCCTACTGAGGAGGAAGTCCCTACTCCGAGACCCTGGCCCACTGGGCAGGGTTCACAGGCCTCCCGTCTTTAGCTCCTCCAACAACCCAGGACATCAGCCAGCAGGTCTGAAGAGCTCTGGCCTTCACCCATATGCCCAATGCTCCCAACATCCACTCCCCAGCTCCCCTCCTTCCCACCTCCTCCCAGCCCTCCCTCTCAGCAGAACTGACCCCACCCCCAGCACCACGGGCGGGCACAGATCAACTTGAGTCAATCAACACACCCCATTGACCCAATCTAGGCCAAGGGGAGGGAGGAAATCCCAAGCTTTGTGTGGGAACTACCACAGAGGAGACTGGCCAGCTCAGTCTGGACCTGCCAGGGCTTCTTTGGGTTCGTGCTGACACCGCAGAAGGTAGAACGGAGACAAAGAGAAACCGTGTCCTCAGGGAGGTTCTTTCACCTTCTGAAGGCTGGACTTTTTCAACGCTGCAAGCCAACAGATCCCTCTAATTGCCTAAAAAGGTCTAGAAGACCTTAGAGAAAGCCATAATCCCCCGAACAGGCCCCTCCCAGCAGTGAAGGCCTCAGAGTGCTCACCAGGTTGACAAAGTCCTGGTAGCAGATCTGCCCATCGGCATGGCTGTCGGCGAGGGCCAGGAGCACCTCCCTTTTGTGCGGGTCCAGCTTGGAGCTGTGGCTCTCCAGGAGGCTCCGGAACTTGCCGGTGCTGATGTAGCCTGTGTTGCCAGGGTCAAACTGAGGAAGAAGCACACACAGCCGCAGAGTCAGTGGGGCCCTGCAGGTGCCCCGTCTCCATCACCACTCAGCGGCTCCTGTCCCCAGCCCTTCTGCCAACAGAGGACCGGGCCGCGTCTGGGATGTTTCCAAGGCTCCCATGGGAAACATCCAAATAGGGCATGGACAACCCCTTAAAGTCCTAGAAGGCCCTGGAGCCCTCTGAGATCGCCCAATCCAACCATCTCGTGCATAGATAGGGAAACTGAGGCTCAGAGGGGGTAAGCTTCCTCCTGTCCACCCCTAATCCTAACCCTGGACAAGAGAAGAACAGGAAGGAAAAAGACAATGAGGGGAGGAAAATGAGGAACTTCCGGGGCGTGGACCAGAGGGACTCCAGTGGGGGATGCTGAGGTCCTGGGGCCCCAGGGAGCAGGGGTCCAGCCTTGCAAATCCGGCCACACCTGAATGCTGGCACTTTTCACACCCGAACTCACTTATCCCCATAGCCATGCACACGGGCCTGGGTGGGGCTCCCCAGAGACACCGTGCAGCTTTGCACAACTGCATTCCTCAGCCTGGGGTGGGGGGGCCCTTGCCACCCTCGTCTCCCGGGGAGACTCCGACTCACCGTGCCCAGTAACTCTGTGCAGTCTCAGGACTCCCCAGGACACTGGCTGCTCTGGCTGGCCCCTGCACATCGGACAGACCTCTGGCCACCAGCCTGCCCGGCCGTCTAATCTCCTACCTGGGCCTCCTCACTGGGCTGCCGGGTCATGGGCACCAGTGGCGCTGCGTACCCCAGGGTTTAGCAGGAGCCTGGCATGCCTGGCACTCAGTAAACATTTCTTGGGCAGATACATAGTGGGTATTCAGACGAAAAGAAGGGTACTGATCTTCCAGGGAAAGTATCTCCGTTCAGGTAGAAAAGGATCTCATTCGTCTCTCCCAGAGAAGCCCCCAGCCTTTCTGTGCCTCTTCTGCCACCCCTCCTTCCTCACAGGGCCTCCCCAGGGTCCCCCCCACCCAGCACACTCCCTGCTAGAGAATGAGGAGAACCGTCTCTGGCCGATGTTGGCAGCTGTCCTCTTCCCCAAGTGCCTCCCCGCAGGGCGTTGCTGGGCCTACAGACGCTGCAGTGGGTGGCTGAGATCGTAAAAGGCAAACAGACGCTGTGATGTCTTTGTGTGCAGGACAGGGGAGCCCAGACGACCAAGCCCACGTTTCCGCCCTTTTCTAGAGAAGGTCAACGGAGACTAATTTCGGAAGGCTGATTCGGTGTGCAGTACCTCTGAGACAACCCAAGAGAAATAGCCAAGAGTCACAAGTCTTGGGCTATTCAAATTCTTCCCAGAGCTCAACGAGGGAAAACATCCCGAAAGAGGCTTATTTAAAAATCTGCATGTGGGGGCGCCTTAACCTTAACCTTAACAGCGGTTAAGCGTCTGCCTTCGGCTCAGGGCGTGATCCCAGCGTTATGGGATCGAGCCCCGCATCAGGCTCCTCCGCTATGAGCCTGCTTCTTCCTCTCCCACTCCCCCTGCTTGTGTTCCCTCTCTCGCTGGCTGTCTGTATCTCTGTCAAATAAATAAATAAAGTCTTAAAAAAAAAAAAATCTGCATGTGGGGGCGCCTGGGTGGCACAGCGGTTAAGCGTCTGCCTTCGGCTCAGGGTGTGATCCCGGCGTTATGGGATCGAGCCCCACATCAGGCTCCTCCGCTATGAGCCTGCTTCTTCCTCTTCCACTCCCCCTGCTTGTGTTCCCTCTCTCGCTGGCTGTCTCTATCTCTGTCTAATAAATAAACAAACAAAAAAATCTTTAAAAAAAAAATCTGCATGTGTCCCCACCCTCCATTCCAAATACCAGGTTCCAGGGATGACACCCATTTGGTTCACACCACTGAGTATTTCAGGAAACTCAGCAACTCCCTGAGCCTTAAAGATTTTTAAGGATAAAAATTTGCTGACTGTTTTCATGGGGCCAAACACCTTTCTAAGCACTTTAGGTCTGTAATTTCTTTGACCCCCCGACAACAACTTCGTGAAGCAGGTCCTATTATGAGCCCCATATTACAGATGAGGAAATCGAGGCACAGGCAAAGGAGTACTGAGAGGTTCGGTGGCGTGCCTGGCAAGCAGCATTCTGCACCCGGAGGCTTAGCGCTGGTGGCCGCTGACCTTCATCCTCCAGGGACTGCTCTGGAGCAAAAGTGCAGGGCCCAGGAGGTGAGAGGAGGGAGAGAAGGGGGCCGGACGGGTCTCAAGGGCCCACCCTATGCAGATTTTGAAAGCGGGAAAGAGCCGCACCTGGCAACAGTTCTGAGCCCTCGTTGCTCAGATAGGAAAGTGAGACCTGGACGGGGAGTGGCCATGACAGCCAGTGAGGGTCTCCTTCTGGTGCCTGGGACCCCCTGCATCCCCACAGGCCGACACAGGCCACCTGACTCACCGGCCTGGCCTCACGTGGCCCCTTGTGCTAGGTGGGCTGAGGGTGGGGGTGGAGAGTCCTAGGAAAATCCACTCACCCCCAGTGCCACCCCCTGACACGGTCTGGGGGAGGAAGCCCAATGGCCTCTCATTCAAGAGCAGGGACGCCAATCCCCTCCCAGGGGCTGCCCGGGAGGCTTGGGAGGGCAGCGGGGTGGAGGACTGGGATCAGGCAGGGGCCCCTCTCCCTTGTTCCAGCTCCAGACAAAGAACCACCTGCTCCCCTGCTCTCCCTCCGCCTCCAGGGCTCCCTGCTGTTGTCCTAGTGACAGGGGCTGCCCTGTGGCTCCAGAAGCCCCCCACCCCCTGCCAGTCCTGCCCCCACCACATTATAGGCTCCAGACTACAGAGAATGAGCTGGAAACAGGCCGAGTCTCCCTTCTCTGCCAAAACTCTACCTTTCGTGCCAGGGCCAGACAAGCCAGACAATGGGGGTCATCGCTACCCTAATAATGAGGCCTCGGGGATGACGGAGGGGCCTAGTGGGGAGGGAGACGCAGGGAAGGGGCCAGCTCCGCACAGGACGCCTTCTCCCCCCCCCCCCCACCACCCGGGAAGATGACAGGCAGAGAGAGGGAGACAAAGGGAGAAAGAATCAGAGAGAGGGGACAGAGCTAGGTCCCATCGCCCCGGAAGAAAGCTGAGGGCTTCTGAAGGAGGCTACACGGAGCATGGCAAAATCCCACCCTCGTCTCAGCCACTAACTAGTTTGTCTAATTTCGAGTAAACATCTCCAGCCATAATTGCCTCATCTATCAAGCGCGCCTCCCGTCCCCGCAGGTTGTGGGGCTTAGAGCAAACGCAGGGCAGCCGCTCTCCAGGGCCGAGGGCGACTGGAGGGCGACTCAGTGTCCCGTTCTTCTTGCCTCATTCAAAGCAAAGCAGGGGGCACCCCTGTCACAGGGGCTTGGCTGGCCCTCCTGGGCACCCCTCCTGCCTTTGGGACTCCTTCGAAGCCAGGTATGGGGGATAAGATCCGTGGTTTGGAGCTTTTGGGAAAAGAAACCCTACAAATGCAATTTTCCTCATTAATGATGTGCTGAAGGCCCCAGAGCTCCCCCCTGCCACGTGCCCCATGCCCTGGATTCATCCAGTTTTAGCAGTGGGTCGCTCTCAGGACGCGGTCTGGGCTGGGCGGGCTCCAGGCAGCCTGACGAGGGCCGGGGCGTGTGTGTGGGGGGGTGTTGGGGGCAGTGGGCTGTGAAAGGGCCGCAGGCAGGGGCCCAGCGGGGAGCCAGGAGTCAGGAGCCTCCTCGCAGCTGCCTCCTGAATGGGGCCCAGCACTGCGGAGGGAGGGGGCAGGCCAAGGCCACATTCAGCCAGCGGAGGATGCCGGCAGCAGGGGGAGGGGAGAGGCTCAGAGTGAGGGCTGACCCTCCCTCGGCTCCCGCCCACCTGCCTCCACCATGAAAAGAGCTGCCAGAGGTTCCTCAGGGACGTTTAATCCCAGCACCACCCAGCCCGCTGGCCCCTTAATCCTCCAGGTCGCCCGTTTTCCCCAGCCCGGGGCCCCACACAAGCCGTGCCACGCACCGCGTCTCGCGACCCAGACCCCTTCCCGGTGCACTCCTGACCTGGACTGGGGAAAGAACCCACCACATTCCCTCAGCCCTCCTAGGGCTGCTTCCCCTCTTTGGGGCAAGGAGTAGGGGGAGGTTTTCAGAAGGGACCCTGCCCCCAGGGGCTGCGCCATCATTGGCAGATCATTAACCACGCTGCCTCAGTTTCTCTTCCAATCACATGGTAGGAACTCTCCCTTCTCAGGGTGATGTAAGGGGGTCCATCCCCATCCCTGCACACATAAGCACACCATATACAAATGGAGGTCAGGGAAAGAGATCCACAACCTGGGGGCACCTGGGGGGCTCAGTTGGCTAAGCGTCTGCCTTCGGCTCAGGTCATGATCCCAGGGTCCTGGGATCGAGTCCTGTGTCGGGCTCCCTGCTCAGCAGGGAGCCTGTGTCTCCCTCTCCCTCTGCCGCTCCCCCTGTTTGTGCACACACACTCTCTCTCAAATAAAAATGTTTTTTAAAAAGAAAAAGAAAGAAATCCACAACCCAAACGGCCCATGGGGGGAGCCAATCTTCTCTCCAGTCAAAGGGCTGATGGGACATTTGGGACCAGGATGAGGCAACTCACATCGGGGGTGAGGTCTGTGCTGTCAGAGGGACCCAGTGTCGGTGGCGAAAGGGGCCGCAGGCCAGGGAATCGGAATTCATGGTCTAGGAGAGCTGGCAGGCATCTCTATGGGTCTCAAATTCCTCCGCAGAGTTTTAGGGGCTCTGAGGCCCCGAGAGGGTGGGAGGGGGTTGCTGAGCAGACCCCGTTCTGGAGTTGTTTCACATACTGGCCTTCTGCACAGCACTCGGTGGGACGACATGCTAGAAACTACAGCCAGGAGCTGGTGCAGACCGATTCACATCCAGGCAGAGGGGCGCAGGGCCTGCCCTCTCCTATCATTAGGACCATATGGCTCAAAACGGTTTGAGAGACCCCAGTCCAATCTGGTCCTTTGTTCATTTAACAAATATTTACTGAAGATTGGCCATGTGCCAGACATCGCACCCCTCATTTTCTGGACAGGGAAACAGGTGCAGAGAGCAAAAGAAACTAGCCCAAGGTTACAGAGTGAGTTAGTGGTCAAGATGGGAACAGTTCTGGGTTCCTCCATGGGAATCTGCCCCAGTCTTGCCCTTCCTTGTCTTTCTTTGTCCCATATTGTATATGAAATATGGCCCCTGGCTCAGAGTTTCCCCATGTGTGTTTTGAGGAACACCAGGCCCAAGATGGTGTCTAAAATAAGGGTTCCAAGGTCCCATAAATTTGGGAAACCCTTCTGGAAGGGCTGGATGCATAAAACCATACTAAGGGCTCTGCAAGTTCTCACAGTGAAGAGACGTGTCTGATTTTGTTCAGCCCGGCATTTCCCAAACTTATTGGACCTTTGAGCACCATACTTTCCACGGCAACACGCCATAGAACACTCTTTGGGAAAAATGCGTGAGTCCATAGAGTCATTATTCTTCCTTTTGCAGAACGCAGCCCCTCTGTCCATGGTTCCAAACCAGCCTTTCACCTCCATTTTCTGAGTGGCAAAGGCCCTCAAGTCTGCCGACACTTTGTCTAGAGGCTTCCCGAAGTTAGAAGTCTGCCAGACCCAGGCCGCAGCCCAAGGGTTGAGGGGGATGCTGCCCGGGAGAGACTGAAGAATCAGGGACTGGCCTGAGGGAAGGCTGGGCTGAGCTCTCAGAGAACAGCCCTGCGGGAGCCGGGATCTGCCTGCTCAGCACCCGGGACAGCGGCGCCACATTTCCCACCCCCCTCCCCCCCGCATCTCCCGCCGCTGCCGCTGGCCAGGGAGCCAGGCCAAGTTCAGAGTTTACCCAGCAGCAGTGAAGCATAAGAAAAAGAAGAAAGGAACACACTTATTTTACATCTATTATGTATGTGCGAATTGGACAAAGTGCATTTCCAGGACAACTGCATGTCTGGTCCCTGTTCCCAGAACTCGAATTCCCTTCCTGCTCCCAGGACGACCCTCTCCCTCTTCCTGATGTAGAGAGGCCCAGGATTTCTGAAGGGTGTGGGTACCTTCAAGGACCCGAAGGCAGTACCTGGAGTGCCATCGTGGTGGAGACCTCTCCAGTCCGGAAGGTCAGACCTGGGATCTAAGGAAGGCTCCCATCCCTGGCCCCAGTGTCCAATCTCTGCCCTCCAACAGAAGGAGCCCTGGGAAGTGATCACATGGCATGCATGCGGGGGGCAGGGCAAAGTGCAGGGAGCTGCCCCTCCCCACTTTGGGGACAGTGACCAAGCCTCATCTGCTGGGTCCTTGCATCATTACAGAGATGAACAGAGATGAATTAACGAGGCTACCCGGGGTAAGCCACAGGCTCAGCAGAGTTGTCCCCACCCAAAAGCCACAGCCCCCCAGGGAACCCTGGCCCATTACGGATATTTACTGCCCCATAAATTAGGTCCAGGCCTGCAGCTGCTGAGGTCAGGAGGTGAGGTTATGGGAGTACCAGCTTTCTCTTCCAGTTCTCCTTCCTTGCAAATCAGGATGCTAATTCTCCCCATAGACAAAACCGCCTCACGCCAGTCCCCTGACTTCTCCCCCTGACTCTGAAATACTGATTTTTCACAAATACCTTATTACTTTTTTTCTCACACCAATCCTAGAGTGAGTGTGATTAGTCCCATTTAACAGACATGGAAACTGAGGTACACAGAGATAAACCGCTTGCCCAGAGGCCCTCCCAGTGAGTGGAAGGGGGCACCATCTGGCTTGCTCTAGCTGGGGCTGGAGTGGATTCTCAGACCTCAAGTCTCCCTGGGAAGAAGAGAGACCAGTTCCTGAAAACCAGGTTCCGACCCTCCTGTCCTTGGGTCTCCCTACAGGGAGGCCCAAGGGACCCTTGTGCTCCCCTGGGATTTGGCCAGGCCAGGCCTCTGACAGCTGGAAAAGCTTCTATGATTCTAGGATTCCCAGCTGTATTATTTCTGTTCTTCCAGTTGCCGTGGGACGGGCCTGGGGGGAGGCAGCTTGTCCCTCTCAAGAGGTTTCTCCCAGAAGCCCCAAGATGGTCTCCCGAGCATCCCTCCTGCCCATAAGTCAAACAGCTGAGGTTGGCAGTCCGGTTAGGGAGCTAGAACACTCTTCCCTCTGCAGAGAAGTGGGCATCCTGGCCTGAATCCAGGCTGAGTCGCTGGATAATGGGCATGTTTCCAGAAACCACCCAACTCTCTCAACACCTGGGCTGGAGGGAAAGAGCTCCCAGACTACCCACCCCAGTGCAGGAAGCTGGGGTTAGGAGGGCAATGAGGGGTGGGGCTGGCTCTTTCCTCCGAGCTTTGTCTCTTTCCACCCTAAGAGCCTCTTGGAAGACCCTCTTCTTCTTTTTTCAGAGCCCCCCAAAGAAGGCCTTGGAGACTCTGAGAGGGCAGCTGGGGGCTGTGACTCAGAGGCAGGTCCCTTGGGTCCCCAGGAGCAGACATACTGCCCGCGCTGACTCATCCAGGCACAACCATCACAGCCGCCTGGGGACTAAAGCTGAGTCATAGCCACAAGGGCAGGCGTCCAGGCCCAGGGGGGGAGTCACAGGAGGGAGGGGTGGGACTAGGTGTGAGCAGGGGGCAGGCGGTTGACACCTGACCCATCCCTCCCTTCAGCCTAAACCCATTTCCTCCTGCTGCTTCTCTTGGAAGCCACCAAAGGGTCCCTTGTTCCCAGAAATGAGAGGGCTGAGAGATTCAGGGAGGAGGGGAGTGGGAGCCGGGCAGGTAGGATAAACAGTCATCAAACACTTTCACCTCCTGGGGCCCTTCACCCTGTTTCAGAAGCCACTGGAAGCCGTGTGGACAAACACATACAGCGCCTTCTGCAGAGAGCCCTCATTTGCTTTGTGTCTCTGGGCAAGCCCCACCCCGCCCCCTTGGGCCTCAGTTTCCTCCTCTGTAAAGAGGGGATAGCACCCCTCACCTCACAGGGCTACTGAAAGGTCAAAATGAGATGAGGACCTCTGTGCATGCAGTAGGCACTCAATAGTTGCTCTCTCAAAGAAATATTTACGAACTCAAACCTGTAACTTGCTTCAGAAAAGCTGGTGGGAGGGGCGCCTGGGTGGTTCAGTCGGTTAAGCGTCTGCCTTCCACTCAGGTCATGGTCCTGGAGTCCGGGGATCAGGATCGAGCCCCGCATCAGGCTCCCTGCTCAGCAGAGATGTCTGTTTCTCCCTTTCCCTCTGCTCCCCCTCATGCTCTCTCTTTCTCTCTCTCTCAAATAAATAAATAAAATCTTAAAAAAAAAAAAAAAGAAAGAAAGGAAAGCTGGTGGGACAGAGGTGCTGGCTACCCCGAGTTGCTCACAGCTCAAGATACACACAGACTCATTTCCGGAACACAGAAGCGTGCCCTATTCTCACGGGAGGCCACCGGGAAGTGCCAAATGGGACACCAGGCAGAGGAGGCTGGCTCTGGGCTCTGGTCGCCTGATGGCCGGACCCTTCACCCTCAGCGGTGCAGGCATCCAGCCAGTGAGCAGAGGGGACCCTTGGGTGCCACCCCCATCCCAGGCAGCCTTTGTGCCAAAACTTCCCTTCTTTCCCTGCGGAAAGTTCAGGAGGCACGTGGAAGGAGCCAGCTCGATAGGGTAGAAGGAGCCCCAGACCGGGGATCTGGACGCTATAATTCGCCACCGATAACTATTACGTGTCAGAGCTTCTTTTAAGAACAGCATCCATTTTCTGAAGTTCCAGTAACAAGACATGAGGGCCTCGCTACGTACTGTGTCAAGTACCACACACAGGCCACCTCCCGGGTGGTAGTCTAGGCAGCTCACAGGTGAGACCGCAGAGGCTTGGAGAGCTCACCTGGCCTGCCCGTGGCCACACAGCTGGGAGCAGAACTGGGACCTGAGCCAGACGTGTGTCCTCCCCGCCGCCCTAGTCACTCAGGACGCCAAGGAAGCCAATGGAAGGCTGCAAGGGCTGGTGGCGGGAACACAGGTCAGAGGGCAGCAGAACCGGGCTCTAGTCCCAGCTCCGACACGACTGCACCACGTGATCTCAGAAGGCCCCTGACCTCCGCTTCCGCATTTGCCAAATGAGCAGACTGGACAAGATGCTTCCACCAACCTTCTCCTAACCTAGGGGCCTCGAGGCGGGAGCAGCCCCAGAGGGGCCGGCGTGAGCGAGGCAGCCCCACAGTCAGGGCCTGCGTGGGGAGAAGACATTTGAACCCAAGACAACACATGCGGGCCTGCAGTCTGATGTGTCGTCTGCTTGGACACGTGCCTCTCACGCGGCAGGCGGCCTACAATCTCCATCCCTCGGCCCCACCGCTCAACTGCCATCAAATGTAGTTCTGTGAGTGGTCAGGGATGAAAGGGTTAATTCAGCAGGCCTGCCAAGGTCCGAGGGGGAGGGGCAGGATAGGAAAGCTGGCTTTGTGGTGGAGGGACATCCACAGCCTCAAGGGCCCTGGAGGCCACCTGATAAGGGTTGGAGGTGGCAAAGCCTGAGCAAGGGCTCCAGTCAAACTCAGTGCCTCGTTCTGCTGGCTAATCAATGTGTTCCAGGGGCGCCATCAATGCCCCTGCCTCTGGGGCAGATGTTTTCTCTGCGGCTCCTCACTAATCCATTCAGTGGCCCTGTCTGAACCTCTTTTCAGCTCCCAGAATTTAATCCAGCTTGTGGGAGAACTGCAGATGAGGTGGGCTTCAGGGTCAGGCCAAGGGAAGACCGCAGGCTGGAGAGAAGGGGGCCAAGCAGGGGAGACACTTGGGGAAAGGCAGCAGGAAAATCCTCCAGGCTCAGAAGTGGCTCCCCTTCCAGGAAAGGCAAGGAGCCGGTTTAAAGAGGCTGCTGCTTTCCTTCCCCGTGGGGGCCTGGATCTCAGAAGCAGCCTTGTGCGTCTTCCAGCAAACTCATTCCCAGTTAAGAGGCAGTTGTCGAATGGCCACTGGGTATCATACATTGGAAAGAGTCTCCTCTTCCATTTAATTCCCACCATTGTCCCTGGAGTTCAAGATCACTGTCCTTGTTTTACAAATGAGGAAATCGAGGCTCAGAGAGCTAATACCACTTGGCATCTGCGACAAAGGCAGTAGGGCTTGAAGCCAGGTCTATCGGACTCCAAAGCCAGGGTTCTGTACCCAGCAGGCCGTCTCAGTTGCTCTGCGTGCTGGTTGTAACACATTTATAATTTCAGTGGTGGGACAATCAAAACTTGTCTGCTCTCCTTCTGGAAGATTAGCAAAGCTGGGGCTCTTATGGGGGCCTGAGACATGCATGCTCCCAGGGGAAGGGGGGAAAAAAACCAAATTACTTCTAATCCTTCCTTTTCCTTCTCACTTATCTGAGCTCAAAAGCAACTGTGCTTTGCTGACGTAACAGAACTCTGCTCCCGACACTGTTGCTCATTTAACATTTGCAGATCTTGACGGCATTTGAAGGGTGAACCTGGAAATGGCTTTCCCACCCTGGAAGCCCTTTACGGGTTAAGCGCACTCTGGTCCAGTATCTGCCACTGACCCGCTCCTTGACCTTGGATCCCCGACGGCACCTCCCTGGAGTTCGGGAAGTGACTGAGACTGTCAAAGAATAACCTGAAAAAGAGGATCCCATGGAACCACATAAAGCAAGGGCTGAAGGCCACGTGACCTGCGCAAAATTACAAACAGCAGCACGACAGATGAGACATAAAGAATAAACCCACACACATAAAAATTTACCAAGGGATACAATTTTCCAAACACATTAAAGGAAGTGTTTCTTAGTAAGTGCTGGGATAACTGGACAGGAACAAGGTCAGGATGGAGTAAAGGGTTAGGTGATTTCTTTGGTCACAGAAACTGTAGTAGGAAATAGAAGTGCATATTTATAAGATCTGAAGAGGGACGAAGACTGGGGCGCCTGGCTGGCTCCGTCGGAACAGCGTGCGACTCTTGGTCTCAGGGCTGTGACTTTGAGCCCCACGTGCGGCGTAGAAATTGCTTAAGTAAATATATAAATAAACTTAAAAAAAAATAAAGGGGGATGAAGACTGTCTCAGGTCCAAAGCAATAGAAGGAATCATGAAGGAAAAGTTCAACAGATTCATGTATAGAAAAATAAGACATTTTGTACCACGATAGTACGCTAGGACGACAGATTCTTATTTAGGTAACTCTAAAATCTAATATTTAGGAAAAACGTTTCGATCTCAAGCACATGAAAAGATAATTCCCGCAAGCAGAAGTGGAAATAGGAAACAAAACGTATGATGGACAGTCTCGGGGTTGAATGATGACCTCCAGGTTTCCTGCCTGCTATAATTCCCGGGACCCACAGGGAAGAAGTCAGGGGTGGGGTAAGGAGGGCTGGCATGCTACTCCCCTGCTTGAGAAGACCAGCCGAATTCCCAGAATATGGGGAAACGGGGACAGGTAAACCTCCAAGGGACTGGGGTCACCTGTTTTCTTCACTTCCAACTCCCACAAAAGGCATCCTGACCATTTAGTTGACGGGTGACCATACAGGACAAAAGGGCCAAGGTCATGGCTTCTAGTTCTTGGGGTTTAATTAGCTTCATGTTGGGTCAAAGCCACTCCATGTGCTGAAGAACCAGACAGCACAGAGGGAACTGGTGTGACGCCAGATATCCTGAAAACCTGGGGGAGAAGTCCCAGCAGGTCCCAGTTCGAAACTGGGTGTTCACTGGTGTTCCCTTGACGGAGGAAAGAAAGGAGGACCAACTGGGGCCAGCTTCTCAACCCATCGACCTCTGGAGGGTGAACACATCAGTTCGTAGGGACTCTGACAGGTGTCATGAACCCCACCCCACTGATCAGTTTGACTGGTCAGGGCTGTCTATTTTGGATAAGGTGGTTGGGGGGCTGCCTCAACCCCCAGTCAAATGTTCCTTCCTAAATGCACCAAGGTCCCCAATCCTCAAGTCCTACCGTTAAGCAGGCCCACAGGAAGAGGCAAGGGGAAAACCCTTCCAAATTCCAAATAACCTCACGTTCTGAAGTTGTACACCCCTTCGTGAAGCTTCATGGCTACTCTCCAGTTAGCGCCACTGGGGAATGGTCCAGGGGCAGCTTCACGATGTAGGGGCGAGGAACACCGAGGGACTGGATCTCTGCCAGAGGGCTAGCACTGCTCAGGAGCAGCGCTCCTTAAACACAAATCACCCACGGGAGGGAAGGCGACAGAAATGCAGTGCTGCTGATGCTTTTTTTTTTTTTTTTTTTTAAGATTTATTATTTAAGAAGGAGAGGGACAAGCAGACTCCTTACTGAGCACAGAACCAGATGTGGGACTCGATCTCATGACCCCGAGATCATGACCTCAGCCGAAACCAAGAGTCAGATGCTTAACCAACGGTGCCCCCCCCAGGCGCCCCCAGAAATGGGCTTCTAATGCCATGTGATGGATGGGGACTAGACATAAGGGAGAACTTACTGTGAGAGAAAATGGTTTGCCCAGGGTTCTCTGGGAGTTTCTTTCCTAGAATTAATTTTGTCTGTCTGGCACGGTTTCCGGGTGGGCCTTCCCAGAAGCAGGGGGATGCTCCCGCGACACGAGGGACCTCCCTCCAGTGGGAGAAAATGGATTTCAAGGACCACCCGCCAATATGAGTTGCTACACAGTCTCTCTGCACACTGTCTCCTCTCTCTGCTCCAGATTCTTCCTACTAAAAGTTTTCCTCCGTTCACCCAAATAGTTCCTTTTAAAATGTAAACATACACAGAAAATTAATCAAATGAGAAAGACAGACACAGAGGGAAAAAGAATGATACACTTTGTTCTAGGTTCTGATTCTAAATCTGGCAGGAGGTGTGAAGGGCTGGCAGCTTGCTGGTCGTGGTATCGGTGGCAGCAGGCGGCCCCTCCTGCCTCAGGGCGGCAGGCCAGCAGCTGCTGTGCTCCCAAGAACTGGAGGGAGAGTGGGTGGCGAGTGGGAGCAGAGGGAGCGATGCACTACCCCGCTGGGACGCTAGGATGGGAGCCGAGGCTGCTCCCCAAACCAGAGCCAGGCCTCATGCTAATGTGGGTGACACCGGCAAGTGTCCCCCCCGCCCATGATTTTCCAGCTGTAATTCCAGGTCTCAGTCCCATTTGGTGGGTTCCTCAAATTGAACTGGTCTGTCACCAAAGCTGTCATTTTTGCCAACACCCCACCCCCACCCTGATTTTCCCTTTTTCCTTCCAGGTTCAGAATCCCAAAGTTATCTGTGCATTTCGCTCATCTACTCGGGTCCAGTGAGATCTTCCAATTCCCCCATTGCCACAGCCCTTTCCCTTTCCGTTCTGGGCATCCTCCACATCCATTCACCGTGGCAGGTCCCTGTCTACTCTCTCTCATGCCTGCCATCCACCTTACCTGCGTCCCACCAGCACACAGGACCTTTCCAAAGCTTTGCTTGAATCCCTGCTGAAAATACTTTCAAAGGCTTTCCCTGCCCACAACAGGATGAGGTCTAGTCCAAGCTACTTTGTCAGCTTTATCTCCTTGTTCAACCCAACAGGTTCCCTCTGCCCCAACCAGACTGGGCTCTTAAAGTTGCACAAACTTACAGCATAATCCTGCCTACTGCAGGGCACAGCGCTCACTAGTCCCCCTGCACTGGGACATCCCTTGCCTCTTCTCCTCTGTACTGGGGAATGAAGAGGGAAAGGGAAATACACAAAAGCTCTCAACACCGGTACTAAGTAACGAAGACACTGTTTCCTTGCCAAAGGTCAAACGTCCATCAACAGATTCCAAAGTTCCCAACTCCATTCCCCACACCTAGACGCTAGGCGTTGCAAACAATCACATACTATTTCCCATAACTCTCTCATCCCTGCCGCAAAGTTAGAGTCAGCTTTCAAAAGAGCCCATACTGTGAGTCACCCTCCAAGGACAGCTGAGAGTTGACTTCAGTAGTGGCCATGGATCTTTGAAGGTGGAGGTAAAAAAGGAGAGGGGATATTAACCTAAGCCCTTCCCCCACCTCTCCAGTCCGAACTGCAACCCCCCCAACCCCCGAACCCCGCACATAGGGAATGTCCCAGGCTTTCGATACCTATTGTGTAATTTCTACATGGTCTAAACCCAGCTCTGGTGAGGCAGAGTTGGGAGGAGGAGGGAGCGAAGGATCTCTCAGGGGAGCCCACCGCCTGCTCCTGAAACCTGGAGAGCAGTGGAGAGCCCTGTCGATCAGTCTCAGAGATGCACTAAGCCACGCCCCCACCACACGTCACCATCTCAGGAGTGCAGAGCTAGGGAAGCCCACGCAAGCAGGGAGACTGATTGTGGGGAGGGCTGGAAGGAAGTGGGGGGATTTAACTGCTCACATACCTGATCAAACAGGACCTTCCAGTGCTGGTAGAGGGGGAGGCCATGCAGAAGAGGAGAAAGAGGAGAGAGAGAAACACACACTTATCACCAAGGACTCTCTAGCCCCCTGATATTCCTGACACAGCCTCCCAGCTGCTGCCCAGAGTCAGGAACCCGCCACCAGACACCAGGGGAAACCTGGGAAGAGCTGCCCAAATGAGTCTGCACTAGGCAGAGAGAGGGAACTCGGGTTGGGGAGGGGGTATGTCCCTCTCTTGGAGACAGGTGGGAGGAGGGATAAGCAGAACAAGGGTGATTCTCAGCAATTACTCAATAAAGGCATCCAACTCTATCCAAGGGCCTCTGATAACTTCTGCCTAAAGCTCGTGTCCCTGTCTACTTCCACACCTGGGGACGCACCCTGCTGCAACAGTCGCCACCTGCTCAAGGCCAGAGAGCCCTGGTCAGAAGAACGCAGCCCTGAATAAACACTAATCTTTGCCTGCAGTTTGGGAGGAGGGGTCTCCGGAATGCGCCGAAATCTGAACAGTCTCTCCAAGGCTGAGTCTAAGTGCTGAGTACACGAGCCTGGTGCGTACAGGGCTGCGGGGTCGGAAGCAGGTGAGATGTCTAAACGGCGGGAGGGGGGGGAGAGGACGGTTAAGCAACCCTGGGGCACATTCACTGGTAGGTTAGGGGTCCTGGCTTCACTCCATCTCCCTACCCTGAGAGTGGGCTAGGGCAGGGCAGAGTGTCTCTCCAGTTTTTCACCTCTATTTGCAGGTTAACCTCAGGAGGGAGTAGCTTAAGAAATCCCAGTTCCCAGGACTCCCCAGTGCCCGCTCCGCCGATGGCTCCCCCGGCCAGAGGGAAGGAGACTCCAGCAGCAGATGGCAGGGAAGCCCTCTGGGGCAGCCCCTCCCCATCCTCGCCCGGGGGGCCGTCGCTGGCACCGACTCGGTCTGGGACTCCTGGGCTCTTCTGGAAGCGACACCGCTCCCAGCACTCCGCCTCTCCCTCCTCCGGCCGGGTTCAGGGACCCGGGCCGGCTTGAATTTCAATCAGTGTCGCGACAGGGCAGGTGCCGGGAGGGAGCTAATCCGGAAGCGAAGAAGGGGGTCGCCAGGCCGGTCGGCGCTGCCGGGTTCCGGGGACTCTGCGGCGCCCGCTCCTTCCCCGGGCTCAGAGAGCCCGCAGGTCGCGAGTGGGAGGGGAGGGGGAGTCACTGCTGTGACGCCGCCGCCTCTGCGGGAAAACGCCGTGTCCCGGGCACTGCACCAGCCGCGGGGAGGGGGCTCCCGCGGCCGACCGGTCCCCAGCGCAGCGGCGGGGCTGCGTCCCGCAGGGAAGCCGCGGAGCCCGAGCGGGGGGTGGCGCGCGCGCGTTTGGGGGAGACCGGTCCCTCCGCCCCCTCCCGCCCGCGGGGACCCGGCCAATCCGGGGTGCTCCCGCGTCACCTTGAAACCTCTAAGTTGCCCCGCGGGGGCAGCTCCCCTTTAATGCCCCCCAGAAAGTTTGCCCGGGCGGGGGAGGGGGCACTCACGTCCTCAGGCGCCGCCGGCCGCTCCTCGGCCTCGGGTTCCAGCTCCTCGATGCGCTCCGCCTCGGCGCAGGCTGCCACTGCGGGGCCCGGGCTGGGGTGCTCGCCCATGCCGCCGCGGGGTCCAGGGCCGGCGGGCGGCTGCGGGGCTCGTCCCGGGGCGCCGGGCTAACTTTGAGCCGCGCCGGCCGCGCAGCTCCAGGGGCTCTGTGCGCGCCGCGCCGCCTCCGCGCCAGCCCCGCCGCCCGCGCCCGCCCCCATGGCCCCGGCCCCCGCGCCGCCGCCTCGCAGCCACGGGACGCCCGGCCCCCCGCCGCCAAACTTCTCGGCGCTCGCGGCCCCGCCGGCCTCTGCCTGCGCCCCGACCCCCACGCCCGGCTGCGAGGCGAGGGAGCCCTTGGGCCGGCCCCGGCCCCGCGGCTCCCCGCGCTCCCTTCCCGCTTCCCGCGGCCCCCGCTCTGCGCCGGAGTCTCCTCCTCCCCGCGGACTCCTCGGGGGCGGCGCGCGGGCGGGGGCGGGGCTGCTCCCGGGGACCGCGGTCCCCCGCCCCCGGGCGCCACCGCCAGAGCCAAATCGGTCAGAGCGGCGAGGCCATGGGAGGGGAGGGGGCAGAGCTGCGGCGGGGTTGGCGGGGAAGTGGCTGCACCGCCCGGGGCGGAGGAGGGGGGTGCGGAGGAGAGTGCTGCGCGGTCCCTGGCCCCATTACCGCCAGCCTCCATCCCGGGCCCGGGTTGGTCTCAAGGCCGGGATGGGGTGCAGTGCCCACTTCCCGAGACCCACTGGGTTAACGTTCACTCGGAGGCTGCAGATGGGTGAAGGAGGCAGGGGCAAGGCTTTTCCTAAGTTGGCAACGTCAGGGTTAACTGGGAGTGAATTGGGGCCGGGATGCTGGGAGGACGGGATCCTTCTCTCTCTCCCCCTCCCTTGGGTCTCAGATTCTGGGAGGTCCAGATACTCCCAGTAATTCAGGGATGGGAGAAGTCAGATAGGGCCGGTCGGGACCCCAAATCCTAAATCTTGCCCTCCCTACAAAAGAGCTATGTGACTGTGCCCTGGCTTCATTTGACCAGGTTGACAGAGGCAAGCCCAGAGAAGTGCCCCAACTGGGAGAAGGGTGGCAAAGAAGCTAAAGTCGTACTGAAGTTAGATCAGAGGAAGAGGGGATCTTATAAGAAATGGGTGTTGTTTCCCTGCGGGAAAGCCCTCCCGGGAGATCGTCTCCCAGAAGCAGAGGCTCTGCCTCAAACTGGTCCAGTGGTCAACTAGGACAAATGCCACCTCTCCCAAGAGGCCCAGGGACTCACTCCTGGTCAGTCAGTGCCCTTCCAGTCCTCCTCCCAACACCCGCCCACTCACCGGTCTTTGCTCCTCTCTCTCCCTATGAGAAACGGAGACTCTTTTCCAACAGAGAAAGTTGCAATTAATGCTCTCATCATCATAAAGCAGGAGCACAACCCCGGCCCCGGAATCCAACCTGTGACCGGCTCACCCGACAATGACTATTTCCCTTAAACACAGAGGAGGAAATTAACTCCGTCTAATTAGGTGAGTTTGCTACAGACACCAATTTTCATCTCGGTTTCAGAAAGTGTGATCATTTCAACTATTTTTGTTTCTCACCACCCTCCCCCATCCCTACTCTACTAACAAGTCAAGATCCTGCCAAGATCTCCTTGTAAATAAAACTGTCTGCATAGGGTGTGATTTTGAAAACAGCCTTCAGGGGGACAGAAGAGAGGCCTACTTCTTTGTGGAAAGATGCCTGCCTGGAAGGACCAAAGGAAGCATGGGGCCCTGGGTCCATATCACTGCCTCCTCCCCACCCTCCGGAGTAGAATTTACGTGATCTGACCTGTCTGGGTGCTGGCTGTGGGAGACACAGATCTCTGGGATGGACCAGTCGTCCAGGAAGCCTGGGGTGGGGGGAGGGGAAGAAGGGCTCAGAGAGGCATCAGCCACTCTGCTGAGATGTCCAACAGCCCTGGACAGTGTTCCGACCCCAGCTGCCCTTTGGTTTCTTCAGCCCAGGGGCATCTCTTATCAACAGATCCAACTCTGTCAACCCCTCAGGTGGAAGGGACCCCAGCAGGCTCAGTTCTCTGAACACTGACTGAGCTCCTACTGAGTGCCAGTGGAATACAGAGATAAATAGGATCTGGACCCTACCTTCCAGAAACTGTTTAACTGGAGATAGCCAGGGAAGTCCAGGGGGCATAGAAACCCAGAAGATGGGGTTCTTGAGGGTCCAAGAAGGCTTCCCAAAGGGTATGCCCCCAGAACCAGGCGAAAGTGAGAAGAAACCTGAAGGGAAGGCGTTCTAGGCAGAGGGAACAGTGCAGGCAGAGGTGGGGCACGGGAAGCAGCATGGTAGGGCAGGGGAGCTATGAGCAACCTGGCATGGCTGCCCACGAGAGCAGGCGGCTTCACGTGAAGAGCCCAGCCTGGAAGGGATGGTTTGAAGGGCTGTGAATTTCCTGAGAAAGGAGCTTTGACTTTACCTAAGGCCATTGAAGAGCAGAGTAGTATTTAAAAAGATCCTTCTGGGTTGCGTGTGGGTGGCTCAGTTGGTTAGGCATCCGGCTCTTGATTTTGGCTCAGGTCATGATTTCAGGGTTGTGAGATCCAGCCCCATGCTGGGCTCCGTGCTGGGCATGGAGCCTGATTAAGATTCAATCTCTCTCAAAAATAAATATAAAAAGATCCTTCTGGGGGCACCGTCAGTTGAGTGACTGACTCTTGGTTTCACATCAGGTCATGATCTCAGGGTCCTGGGATCAGCCCCATGTTGGCCTCTGCACTCAGCTGGGAGTCTGCTTAAGATTCTCCCTCTCCCTCTGCCCCTCCCCACTGCATGCTCACTCTTGCTCTCTCTCTCTCTCCCTCTCTCTCAAATAAACAAATAAATCTAAAAAAAAAAAAAATCCTTCAGCTGGAATATGGAAGATAGACCAGGCGGAGGCTGGCCCGAGCAAAGGAAGATGGGAGACACCATCCAAGGAAGAGGTCATGAGCACAGCAACAATTAGGGGAGAGGGAGGATCCGAGAAGTCTCCAGGAGGGCATCTTGTTTCTCTGTCTGCCCTAGGAACATTTCACCTGCACCAGAAGTATTCTAGGAAAGAATCCCCAACCGTTAACCGAAGCTTCCTTTCGGGAGACTGCTTCCCTTTAACTGGCCCCCGCTGGAAGGAGAATGGCCAACTGGACTTGGAGATGCGCTGTAACATGCAGCCTCCTCCATGCACCTGAGGCCGGACTCTCACTGTTCGCATTCAACGTAGCCTCCGCCTCACCAGCCAGCCGGGCCCAGGGAATCAGCAGCTAGAGACACCCAGCTCCCCAGCAGGCGGTGGGACCCCTCTGAGGGATGGGAGTGGCCAGGCTGTCTGAGAGCTTTTGGGCCACTCTGGACTAGGATAACCTGAGGACTGGCACATTCAGTGTCACACTGGGGACAGAGGAGGGAGTGGGCGTTGGTGCCTGCTCGCTTTCCCTGGATGGCTGCCGTGGGCCAGGCACTTGTTAGAGAACCGTACACAGGGCCCTGCCCTCAGAGAACCCGAGGTCTGCTGGGAAGTGACAGCAAACAAGGGCTGATTGGCTTTGATTGATACCCTGCTCTTCATTTTGTCAGTGCTCCACACCCATGACGTCTCTTGAAGTTCCTAAGGAACATTCTTTGTGGCTGCAGTGCAGGGTAAGAGCCTGGGGGGAGAGCAGTTTGAGCTCCAGAGAGTCACACTCAGTTCAGAGAGGAGCCTCGAGAGATGGGGCAGCTTTAGGGGAGACAGTGTGGAAGGGTTTTTGGGTGGAGGGAACCATCGCGGCAAAGGCACAGAGGTAGGAAAGCCACTGACGGCATTGAGAACAGCTCAGAGGGTGAGCACCGAGTGGCCAGGTGGTGAGAACCATGTCTCCAAAGTCCTTGAGTGCTGGGCTGAGGACGTGGGACCTCACTCAGTGGGCGATGGAGAGGAGGGATAGCTTCTAACTGGAGCAGCATTTTAGGAAGATTAAGTTGGCAGCAGCTCAGGAGTGCAATTCAACGAGCACATTGCAAGTGTCCATTATTTGCCAGACCCTGGCCGAGGTGCTGGGAACACAAAGGGAGGAAGACCCAGGCCCTGGCCTCCTGGGAGAAAATCAGATAATCCTCTGATTACAGCTCAGGAAGAAAAGGAAGGAGGGAAGAGGAAGAGCTGTTTGGGGTCTGAGTCTCTAAGATGCACCCCCCAAGAGAGGGCGGAGTTTTTAAGGATCTGGTGCTCTGAACCTGGGGGCTAGAACGATGGGTGGCCAGTGGTGAGCTGAGAAAGCCAGGGGGAGCCCCTGGGAGGGGGAAGCGGGGTGAGGGGAGCCAAGAAGTTTGTGGACCACATGAGCTAATGAGAAGCCAGGGAAAGAACATTAAGGGTTGTAATTACCGCCCAAAGCAAATGGCAGAGCAGAGCAGGGGGTGAAAGGGGGGTGTGATTTTCTCCAGAACTTCTCCAGCTTGGGCCTCTTCTCCAACAACAGCTTCCCATTCTGAGGTCTCCCTCGGTCAGGTGTGAGCCCCTCAAGTCCCTTTTTCTCCCTAAAGCAAACCCAACCTGACCCTTGCAGACCCCACTCACCACGTGCAGTTCCAGTCTTCTGAGAGACCTGCACACGGCCCCGAGCGCTGCCGTGTGCCTGCCTGAGATGAACACATGAGTTATTTTTGACTGAGATCCAAGCCCCAGCCCTGAATTCTTTTGTCTTGCAGGAATCCCCCAGTCATGTTTGAAGCCTGCAAGTCCGAACAGCGGACGCCGCTCAGGGAGGAGACCGCCACTTGGAATCCAACCACCCTCAGTCCCAGCTCCCACATTCTTCCATTATTGCCCGCTGTCTTGGAGATCAAACGGCACAACGCTGCTTTGCTTTCGTCTCTTGCCTTTCTCACTCCCTCCAGGGCCCCCAATTGGCTGAGACACTTAAATCGTTTCGGAAGGATGTCTAGGTTCGCAGACACCAAGCCCTTTCAAAGAGAGGCGTGGGTTCCCAAAAGTAAAGCTCAGAAGGGCACAGAGGACACTCTCCAGGTTCCAAAATGTAGCCAGCCACATGTTCAAGGGCTTTGCTGGCTCTCCCCTTCCTTCTCTGCCATCTCCTCGGGGCTCGGCTGGTCCCCTGGGTGCCTTTTCTGGACTCTCTTTGGGCCTCCAGCACTCTGTGGGACCTTTGGTCATGCGACGGGTAGGATCACACGCACCTCTCCGAGGCACGCCCCTCCTTCCCAAAGCCTTTCCTTAACCCTCCAGCCCAAACGGATCCACTTCTTCCTCTAGCTAGGTTTTATCTTCTTTATCCAAGAATGTCTGTTCCTTGAAGAAGAGGAGATGGCCTGTTTAGTTTTGCATCCATTGTAATCTTCAACGTTGCGCACCGTAGGAGCCGAACAAATGTCTGTTTAATGAAAAACAGAGCATGTCTGTTGATAGGACATGAAGTCTAATTACAGAGTTATTACTCTCAGCCCCCACCAAGCAACGAGTTTGATGTTGTGGAGAAAAGATCCTTCTGCATAATAAAAAACCAATCATATGCCTGCTGCCTTTATGTCAGAGCCTGTCATTCTGTCATTCTGTTATTCCATTTGTGGGTCTGTCGTTCCATTTCATCCCCCTAAAGCTGGCTTTTTCGAGGTGAGCAGAATGGGTACAATTGCCTCCATTTTACAGATGGGGACACGAAAACCCCCTGGGCCCAGAGGAACTCTGAGTCTCCATTCCTCTCACCAAATTTCTTATTTTAAGAGTGAAGGTGTGGTGGGGGGGGGTGGATGTGGTGAGTGCCCTTGGCCCCAACTACCGGTCTGCCCCCAGGGCAACCAGGCAGGGCTAAGTCAGGGTGCCCAAGCGAGGCTTGTCCAGTCGCAGGCCCCTATGCGTCAGGGGATGGCTTTGGCTTCAGGGAAAAGCCACTGGGCTGTTTCTCTGCTTTGTTTCTCTCTCTCTTTTTTTTTTTAAGATTTTATTTATTTATTTGACAGAGATAGAGACAGCCAGCGAGAGAGGGAACACAAGCAGGGGGAGTGGGAGAGGAAGAAGCAGGCTCTTAGCGGAAGAGCCTGATGCGGGGCTCGATCCCATAACGCCGGGATCACGGCCCGAGCCGAAGGCAGACGCTTAACCGCTGTGCCACCCAGGAGCCCCTCTGCTTTGTTTCTCTTAAGCTGCCTGTGCAGTCCCCTCCCAGAAGGAGGGGGACCGTTCGCCTTTATTCACCGCAGCACAGGGCCGGCCTCCCACGACAGTGTTCAACCGGCTGTGTGGACAGGACAGGCCCCGAGGCCCAGGGTCAGCCTTTCCCCTGAGCCTACACTCCATGAGGGCAAGGACTTGGTTTTATTCGCTTACAATAGTGGCCGTGACTCCTAGGACAATTCCTGGCACGTAGAAAGCTCTCAAGAAGTGTTTGCTCAACGAATAAACCTGTCCCACTGCTACTTCTCCAGGCTGAAGGAAGGCACCCCAGAGGTCAGAACTCCTGGGAAGTCTGCCCGGCACCTGGCCACAGAGGGCTTTCCGGGCCTCCTCTGGGAAGGAATGTGATACATCCCACACCCACTCTGGTGAAGGGCTGCAGTGAAGAATGCCTCAGGGCCCAGGAGGCAGGCTTTCCGAGGATGGGGACACGGGCGGGCAGCAGCCACAGCCACCACCGCCTGGGAACGCCGGGCAGGGGAGTGAGACAGCGGGCACTCAGATCTGCTTCCTGCATCTCTCAGCCGCGGCCCGAGTGAGGCGGTGTGAGAACTTCTCGGCGCACATTGTAAATACCATCTGTCACACTGCCTGCCCAGACGCGGCCTTCCTCCCTGGAAGGAAAGCGTTCTTTATTCTTTATGCAGAACGCACCCTACTTAAGTGCTGTGCCACCGGGAGAGGGAAAGAAAAGCCCAGAAGAGGCGAGGACTCCAGGGACCTGCCCTTGGATAGCAGCTGGTCAGGAGGGCTTGGCCATCTCAACTCTTTGGGGGGTTAGGAGGCATGCATTCTCCTCCTCGCTCTGCCATCAGCTTGCTGTGTGACCTTGACCAAAGCACCTCACCCCCGTGGTCCTCCGTTGTCTCATCCGTAAATGTAGATGTCAGACTAGATGGGCTGTGACCTCTTCCCCTGCCCTGAAATATAGCTGGGTCATTTGGACCCTTCTCCCTCCTGCTGCTTGTCCAGAAGCCTGTTCACTTCCCATCACCCCTTCCACCTGGGCTGGTTGGGGGAAATACAGATCAGGACGTGATTCCTTAGTACTTGCAAGCAGGCTCAGGAGGCAGCAGGCCCAGGAGTCAGCAGACCTGGGTTCTGGTCCAAGCTCTGTCATTCTTTAGCCATGCGACCCTCGGGACTAAGAGATTGCAGTAGAAGAATCCATCTCAAAATCCCATAATCTCTGACTTTCCATTCCAAAACAGTGCCTATAAACGTCTTTGCAGACTGAGGATGGGACACAGAGATGAATGAGACCTAGTTTCTGCCCACAGTGAGCTCTAGGACAGGTGGGGACGACACGCCAGAAAATCCTTCCGGCACAATGCTATTGGTGCTGAGTAGAGATGTATGCAAAGCACGTGGTGGCAGAAAGGGGGGCCGAGGAGGGGATGCCAGAGCTGGATCTTAAAAGACCAAGTAGGAGCTTGCCAGGTGGATGAGGGCTTGGTGCGTCCAAGACAGAGGGAACTGCATGTACCAACGCAGGAAGGTGTACATCTGCATAGAAACGGCCTCCTCGTTGTTAGGTGATGGGGACATTCTGCGAGTCTTTGCACTGACTGCTTTCTCTCCTACCCTGTTGGAACAATCCAGTACTCCCCGGATGGGGGTGAGGGGGCTTATGATTGATGGCTCGGCTTGGCTTCCCGGTCCATGAGGCACATCACCAAGGATATGAGAGACTAACAAGAGTCTCCCTTCCATCTCCTACCAAAATTATGTGTTCTCTGAACTAGAATCAGTGAAGCAGGCTGGAAATAGGGGCATGGCTTAAGTGGCCCCAAGGTGACCCCCGAATTTTCCAGCCTCGCACACCATCAGGCCAGGTCAGAAGAGGAATGTGGCTCTGCACAAAATGGGGCCCGCCGGCTGGCAGTCGGGGTGGCTGGGCATCCTCCCATGTGTGGCCAGAGCACGTGATCTGTCTACAGCTGTGGCAGCCTGTTGTGGCTCCTTGGGGAGCTGTCCAAGTCCTCTGCAGAGAGATGGAGTTAACCTGTCCCTTCTCCGTGAAGGACGTCCTGCAACGGAAATGCGCTCGATCTGGTTGCTGCAGCTATGGTCTGCAGCTCGCATGTCTGCTCTGCATACTCCAAAATACACAGGAACAGCACAGAGGAAAATGCACGCATCCAAGACATCCATTAGCTGTGAGCAGCCTCCTCGGCTGCGAACCATGGGGTTAACCAGGCTCGGGGAAAGCCTGTGAAGCACTGGAAGCGTTCTGCTGGCTTGGCTTGCTGCAACGTTTTATATCCAAGAAAAAGGGGCTGCAAGTCAGGGAAATACCAGAACCGCTAAAGGAACGGGCACATTTGCCAGATGGTTCCTGAGGCACAATTGTATTTGCAGAGGGACGGTCTGCAGAGGGAGGTCCTTTCCTCGGAGAGCAAAGGCGCTGGCTGATGGCTCATTCATTATCCTAGGGCTCGTTCGGAGGAGGGTGCTGGCTTAAAGCACACCCACGCTTGTCCTCTCCCCAGAACCTTGCAGCTGTGATTGCCTGAGCTTGAAGTGGCGTTCGGGATTAGGGCTCTCCAAGCACTCTTAACTGTGTTTCTTTAGACACCTGCCACCTGTATCTTTTTCCCAGCTGAAGCCCGTTAGTTCATTTTCCCAGCTGCCAGCTGTCATTCTCTCTCCTTAATGTATCTGACTGCATTTAGTCAATTACACAGCTTGGGCTCTTATGATGTGAGTTCAGTGGTGCTGCCAGGGCTGAACGATGAGGCCATAGCGACAAGGCTGGGGGAATGGTTAAGTGGGTTTGAAAATATGAAGAACGGGAAGGGCATCTTAAATTATTTGCTACATTAGAACAGAATTTTCAAGAACTTGCTCTTGCTTGATCACGCATGTGTCTGCCTGTGCTTTCCTCCATGAAACTACTGACTGTGAGCAGTAGAGGCCATCTCTGTCTTGGTTTTGCTACACACTCCAGGTGGGCAGGTGGTCATGGTCTGAGTCACGCAGATGCCCCCCAAAGCCTGGGTCAGGGGGCAGATGGGGTGAGGGCGAGTGGGCAGTCAGCACAAAGGCATCAGTCCTGCAGAGCCCCAGGGATGCCCTATCCCTGGTGGTCAGCGGGCTCCCCCCTGCAGAAGGACAGCATCCCTGCAGGGGCAAGCTGCCTGCGGTGAGGGTGCCCACGTGTCAGGGGACCTGTGATCACGTGTCTGTTTGTCGTAACGTCTGTGTTACATCATGACCTCCATAAGGACAGGCTGCCTTTGTAATTGCCACACTGTCTCTGTTCTCTAGTATCAAGCTTTCAGCCTGGCATCTAGGGGGTTAGTGGAAAACAGACAGACTTAGTCACAGACCTCCATTTGCATCTGGCAGGATAACCTTGACCAAGTTAGTTCACCTGGGCTCAACGGGAATCAGTTGCCTTGGATTTAAACGAGGCCGATATGACACATCTTGCTAGGATGTAGATAAAAAGGATGGGGCAGTGCCTGGCACAGAGGAGCTCTCTGTAAGCAAGCGTCATTTCTCCCTCCCTTTCCCCCTTGGATACTCAATACATGGTGTTGAATTGATGAATAAATTATTTCAGAGATGAACACACTTTGGCATCTTTCTTGGATACAATCACATTCCAAAGAGCCCATATATCACAGTTGTTAAAAAAAAAAAAAATTCCAACACCAAGTAACCAAATTTGGTTTGCAGTTTACAGCCGGAGGCAGCCAGCCCTGTGGGGGGCGAAAGTGGTTTCCGACAGACATAGAAATACCTCTGTTTATTTTTAAAAAGAAAATACAATGAAACTACCTTGGGAAACAATGCCACAGGATTTTGTGTTTGACATCTTTCATCTCTCTCTTTGACACAAGAGGCACACAGTTGGGGCCTAATAAGGGCACGCCAAAGGTTTGGTCTTCTGAGAGGCCTCCAAGTTGCAACACTGACTGGGAACCACGTGAAGTCCTGGAGCCACAGTGTCCTCTAGTGGGGAAGACCGTCATAGCACCCCACAGAGCTGACCCAGACACACAAAGCCCCAGGTTCCCTAACGTGCCCAGGACCAGCCCCATCGTGCAGCCACGCGGACAGGCTTCCAGGCTGTCTTCACGACTCGGAAATAACAAACAACACATTCTTCAGGAAATGCTCTCCTGAATGCATTACTCAGAGACAGCCATCGAAGTCACATTTGCTCCTTAAAATTCATTAGGCATCAGTCAATTAATGGGGTGTAGGCAATGATTCTAGGCTGCTAACATCACAAAAAGAAACCAGACATTTGGTGCCTTCGATGGAAGCACACAGCATAACCTTTGACGTATTTTTTTAAAGTAATCTCTAGGGGCGCCTGGATGGCTCAATTAGTGAGGTGTCTGCCTTTGGCTCAGGCCGTGATCTCGGGGTCCTGAGATCTAACCCCACGTCGGGTTCCCTGCACAGCAGGGAGTCTGCTTCTCCCTCTCCCTCTGATCCTCCCCCCAGCCATGCACGTGTGCGTGCTCTCTCTCTCTCAAATAAAATCTTGAAAAAAAAAAGAAAGAAAAAATAATCTGTACACCGAAGGTGTTGCTCAAACTCAGGAGCCCAGGATCGAGAGTCACATGCTCTCCCAACCGAGCCAGCCAGGTGCCCCAGCCTATGATATATTTTTTGCCACAGAATTGAACCTGAGCCAGGCAGGGCACCTGGGTGGCTCAGTCAGTTAAGCATCTGACTCTTGATTTCGGCTCAGATCACGATCTCAGGGTCGTGGGATCGAGCCCAGTGTCAGGCTCCATGCTCAGCAGGGAGTCTGCTGGAGATGCTCTCTCTCCCTCTCCGTCTGCCCCTCCCCCACTGCTGGTGTGCGCTCTCTAAAAAGAAAAGATAAAAAGAATTGAACCTGAGCCTGATCAAGTCTAAATCTAACCACCAATTTACAGGAAACAAATTGGAAGTTAACGAATTAACAAATTTACAGAGGAGTATGTTGAACAGCACCATGGGGAATGCGATCAGGAAAAATCCTGACTCTGGAAGACTCTACGGGGAAATGACCTGCTTTCTTCAGCAATAAATTGCAAAGAGGAGAGGAAAGAGATGAACTTTTTTTGAGATCCTTTTTTTTTTTTTAAAGATTTTATTTATTTATTTGACAGAGATAGAGACAGCCAGCGAGAGAGGGAACACAAGCAGGGGGAGTGCGAGAGGAAGAAGCAGGCTCATACCGGAGGAGCCTGATGTGGGGCTCGATCCCATAACGCCGGGATCACGCCCTGAGCCGAAGGCAGATGCTTAACCGCTGTGCCACCCAGGCGCCCCCTTTTTTGAGATCTTGATTTAAACAAAGTGAAGGGGAAAAAAAGCTTGTTTAGACAATTTGGGAAACCTGAACACTGTATAATTGATCTTAAGAAATTGTTCATTGTGGGGCGCCTGGGTGGCACAGCGGTTAAGTGTCTGCCTTCGGCTCAGGGAGTGATCCCGGAGTTCTGGGATCGAGCCCCACATCAGGCTCCTCTGCTATGAGCCTGCTTCTTCCTCTCCCACTCCCCCTGCTTGTGTTCCCTCTCTCACTGGCTGTCTCTATCTCTGTCAAATAAATAAATAAATAAATCTTAAAAAAAAAATTGTTCATTGTTTTTAAAGTGTGAAGATAGCATCGCGGTTGTTTATTTTTCATAGATTCCCTATATTTTAGAGGTACACGCTGAAATATTTCCAGATGAAATGATGTGCTGTCTGGGATTCGTTGAAAATAATTTCGGAGTGGGTGCGGGGAACAGATGAAACATGGCTGTGGCCACGTTTAACTGTTAAAGCTGGGCGGGGGGTACATGAGGGTTCATGACACTGTTGGCTTTGCTTTTGTTAATATTTGAAAAATTTCGTAACTAAATGTAAAAAAAAATCCCTACTAGGAAACATTTCAACCTTGACTCTCCTCGAGAGAGTCCACGGTGACTCCTGTAAGAGCTTTATTCTGCTGCCTCCAGAAAACAGGAGCCCATTATCTGACAACTTCTGTACCATGAGGTGTTAGAGATTGCTTCCACCTGGCATGTCTGAGAACTACGGTTCCAATCAGATGAACTGCTATGTTTTCTAGATGCACTTCTGTTCCTCTATTTACTCCTGGGTAACAGAGTAGGAAGAGGCCAAGAACCAGTGCTCCGACTTCGGGGAGCCACGTGCTCCCACGCTCTCTGCCATCTCCAAATGTTCTACGCGACCCTCTCTCCTTCGTGATAACTTTTGACCCACAGCTTTCCAACAAAAGCACTGGACATCAGAGCATTGGCAAGCATATGGGTGACCCAGCCCCCCCCCCCCCCGCTCCTCGCTACCCCTCACCCTCTCCTCTGCCATCGGCTTACATAAACGCAGCTGTATCAGCAGCCCGCCAGCTGCCAACTTGCCTAGAAGATATTCGGCACTTTTCCTATTCGGGCTAAAAATAAGTCCCAGGCTCTCCTGGGTATCCGCAGGTGGTGTGCTCGCTCTGCCGTGCTGGAGTTTTCCTAGGTGGCTGTAACTCAGAAACAGGGAATTGTTTCTACCAAGTCTGGGGTAGGAGCTCTGCTCCTTCTCTGGGGAAACAGTCACAAGCACTAGCAAAGTTGAAAGGAGCTGAAGACCCGTCCCTGAGGGCTGTTGCTAACTGGGTACTCACCTCAATCATGGCGGCTGACAGAGGGCGCTGGTTCAAGTCCCAGGCCTGCTACTTAGCTGGCCTGACACTGGTGATTCAAACTCCTTTAGTGGCAGTTCTGTTACATTTATAATGGGGACTATGCCTCTTGGCTATGAGAATTAAATGATATGGAAAAAGGACTTTGGAAACAGCTCCATAATATGTGCTAATCCCCCCCCTTTTTTAAATAAAACTCTCCCTCGACCCCCTGTGCCAACAGGCTCTCATTTATTCACTTAACAAATCTCATTCATCTCATTTGCTTAACAAGTAGCTGAGTGTTCGCTATGTGCCAGGTACCATGGTGCTAGGAGCTGAGAGTAAAGCAGTGAACACAACAGATGAAAATTCTGCCCCCCAGAGCTAATGGTGAGGAGATTAACAAATACCAAAATTAATTGTATAAGAGTACAGTTTGTGAGAAGATAAGAGCTATAGGGAAGAGTAAAGCAAGGATTCAGGAAATGCCTCTATGAGCAGGCACTGAAGTTTTAAAAATGGGGTGGAAGGGAAGATCTGATGGAGGTGATATATTTTTTTAAGATTTTATTTATTTGACAGAAAGAGAGACAGCGAGTGAGGGAACACAAGCAGGGGGAGTGGGTGGGGGAGAAGCAGGCTTCCCACTGAGCAGGGAGCCCCATATGGGGCTCGATCCCAGGATCCTGGGATCACGACCTGAGCTGAAGGCAGATGCTTAACAACTGAGCCACCCAGGTGCCCCCAGAGTGATATTTGAGTAAGACCCTGAAGGAGGTGAGGGAAAAGGCATGTGTACGTACGGGAGATAAGCATTTCTGGCAGAGTGAAAAAGCAAGTGCAAAAGCCCTGGGGTAGAAGCATGACTCATATGACTCAGAGCAGATAGAGAGGAGAGAGGGAAGGAGATAAAGCCAGAGAGGTAATGGATGAAGTCAGATGAAGTCATGTAGGATCTTGTCAGTCATTTTAAAAACTATGACTTTTTGGGGCGCCTGGGTGGCACAGCCGTTAAGCGCCTGCCTTCGGCTCAGGGTGTGATCCCGGCGTTATGGGATCGAGCCCCACATCAGGCTCCTCCGCTATGAGCCTGCTTCTTCCTCTCGCACTCCCCCTGCTTGTGTTCCCTCTCTCGCTGGCTGTCTCTATCTCTGTCAAATAAATAAATAAAATCTTTAAAAAATAATAAAAAAGATAAATAAAAACTATGACTTTTTATCTGAATAAGACAGGAAGCCACTGGAAAGTTCTGAGCCAAGGGGTAGCATGTTACATTTGAACATGTTGACAAAAGCCCGAAGCTAGGCAAAGGTAGAACCAGGGAAGCTTTGAAGATATAAAAATGCCCAAAATTGAATGTGCAGAGAGAAAACAATCCCAGGCATGCCTAGGTGAGCAACACGCTGGAAAAGATTAAAAAATAAAGTGGTAAAAAAACAAAAAACAAAACTGGAAAAGATTAACAGAAGGAAAAGAAAAGATCAGTGAACTTGAAGACACAGCAATAGGAGCTTCTAAAATACGATAGAGAGAAAAAGACTAAAATACGAAGGGAGAATCAGTGAGCAGTGGGACAGCATCAAGGAGCCTAATATGTTTATGCTAATGTGTGTTTGAAGTCGCAGGAAAAGCAGGGAGCAGGAAAAAAATATTTGAAGGAATAATGGTCAAGATTTTTCTAGATTTGATGAAATCTATAAAGGCACAGGTACAAGAACCTCAATGAACCCCAAGTGCATTTCTTGCAAGAAATGAAGAAAATATGCAAAAGCACTTCCTGAATCAAATTGATTAAAACCAGTGATAAAGAGAAAAATCATAAAAGCAGCCTGAGAGAAAAGACACCTTATATACATGGAAACAAAGATAAGATGACAGGGTATTTATTGCCACCCACGTCGCAAGCCAGAAGGCAGTGGAGCAAGATCTTTAAAATGCTGAAAGAAAAATACTGTGACCCTGGAATTCTTTACCCAGTGAAAATGTCTTTTAAAAATGAAGGTGAAATAAAGACTTTTCAGACATATAAAAGCTGAAAGAATTCACCACGAGCAGACTTGCACTATAGGATATGTTAAAAGAAGACCTTCAAACAGAAGGAAAATGATATCAAATAGAAATCTGGCTCTATACAGAGTTACAAAGAACACCAGAAAAAAATAAGTGGGTACTGAAGTATGTGTATTTTTTTTTTAATTTAAATGTCTTTAAGAGGGGCACCTGGCGGACTCAGTCGGTGGAGCACGTGACTCTTGGTCTCTGGGTTGTGAGCTCAGGCCCCACACTGGGTGTAGAGATTACTTAAAAATAAAATTAAAGGGGTACCTGGGTGGCTCAGTCGTTAAGTATCTGCCTTCGGCTCAGGTCAGGATCCTGGGATCGAGTCCTGCATCGGGCTCCCTGCTCAGTGGGAAGCCTGCTTCTCCCTCTCCCACTCCCCCGGCTTGTGTTCCCTCTCTCATGCCTCTCTCTCTCATGCCTCTCCTGTCAAATAAATAAATAAAATCTTTTAAAAAATTTAATTAAGAAAACAAATGTCTTTTAGAGATAATCAATTTCTTTTTTCTTTTTTTAAGATTTATTCAGTCATTTGAGAGAGAGAGTGAGAGCGAGGTGGGGAGGGGCTGAAGGAGGGGGAGAGAGAGAGCTCAGCTGACTCTGCACTGAGCATGGAGCCCAACATGGGGCTCATTCTCACAACCCCAAGATCAGGACACGAGCCAAAACCAAGAGTCGGATGCCCGGGTGCCCCAGGGATAATCAGTTTCTTCTCTTTTCTCTTTTAAGATTTTATTAATTTATTTGAGAGAGAAAGAGAGAGAGCATGAGCAGGGAGAGGGGCAGACTCGCTGCTGAGCAGGACTCGATCCCAGGACCCCGGGATCACGACCTGAGCTGAAAGCAGATGCTTAAGGGGCGGAACCACCAGGTGCCCCGATAATTAATTTCTTAAAACAAAAACAGTAATACTGAATCATGGGGTTTATAACATATGTGAAAATAAAATAAGTGACAACAGTAGCCCTAAGGCCGGGACAGGAGAAGCTGAAGTAAACAGTTACAAGGTTTTATTTTTTGTCGTTGTTCCTGCCCTTCCCTTCCCTTCCCTTCCCTTCCCTTCCCTTCCCTTCCCTTCCCTTCCCTTCCCTTCCCTTCCCTTCCCTTCCCTTCCCTTCCCTTCCCTTCCCTCCCCTCCCCTCCCCTCCCCTCCCCTCCCCTCCCCTCCCCTCCCCTCCCTTCCCTTCCCTTCCCTTTCCTTCTTTTGGTATTGAAGTATAATTAACAGAGTGTTCTATGAGTTTCAGGTGTACAACATAACGATTTGACAATTCTATACACTACTCAGTGCTCACCATGGTAAGTGCAGTCTTCATCTGTCACCATGCAATGTTTTTACAATCTTATTGACTATATTCCCTATGTTGTATTTATCATCGCCGCGACTTACCTATATTATACCTGGAAGTTTGTATTTCTTAATCCCCTTTAATCTATTTCGTCCATAAGATTTTAATAGAGTATGTAAAGGTAGATGGAGATAAGCTGAAGGTACATACTGCATGACCTAAAGCGAGCACTACAATAAAGTTATTGCTAAATTGGATAAAAACATCACAATCTATAGGATATCTACAAGAAACTTACTTTAAATAAAAGATAAGTTAAGGGGCGCCTGGGTGGCTGGGATGGTTAAGCATCTGCCTTCGGTTCAGATCATGATCCCAGGGTCCTGGGATGGAGCCCACATGGGGCTCCTTGCTCAGCAGGGAGCCTGCTTCTCTCTCTTTCTCTTTATGGCAAATAAATAAATAAAATCTAAAAAAATAAATAAATAAAAGATAAGTTAAAAGTAAATATCGATTCTGCACAACTTCTTCCGGATAACTGAAGAGGAGGGAACACTTTTCAACTAATTCTATGAGGCCAGCATTACCCAGACACCAAAACCAAAAAAGGACATTATAAGAAAAGGAAATGACACACCCATATCCTTTATGAACATAGATTCAAAACTTCTTACAAGTTTGGCAGATCAACTGCAATATATATGTAAAGGGTAATACACCATGACCAAATGGGGATAGCCCTAGGTATGCAAAGTTGGTTTAACATTTGAAAATGAATGTGATTTAACACATTAACAGAACCCCCCCCCCGAAACAAAACAAAACAAAAAACCCAAACAACAACGCAAAGATAATCTCAATAGATGCAGAACATCATCTGACAAAATTCAACATCTATTCATGATAAAAATTCTTGGGGTGGCTTCTGTGTTCAGAACAGACTGAAGGTGAGCAAAGGAAGAAGCAGGGAGACTATTTAGAAGCCTATTACAACAATCCCAGCTGGAGAAAGACCAGGGTGATAATCTCATCACAGAGGCGGTGAGAGGCGGTCAGACTCTGGTTATTCTGAAGGTAGTCCAAACAGGATTCGCTAATAGAATGGGTAGGGAGTAAGAGAAAGAAAGGAACCAAGAAGGATGACTCTGAGATTTTTGGTCTGATCAGTTGCAAGGATAAAGTTGCAGTGAATAGTGATGGTGGGATTTGGTGGTTTGGATGGGACAAATCAAAAGTTTTATTTTGGACATGGTGAGTTTGATGGGCGTTCAAAATCCACATTAAGATGTCTACTAGGCAATAGACATATAAATCCAGAGACAGAGAGGTATCACATATGGGCTCCAAACTGGGGGTTCTTCAACATATAATTGGTGTTTAAATTCAGGAGAGCAGATGAAATCACCAAAAATCTGAGAAAAGATAGAAAAAAATGTTAAGGCCTGTAGCCCTTTGTTTTTTAAAGATTTTATTTATTTATTTGAGAGAGACAGAAAGAGAGGGCACAAGCAGGGGGAGGGGCAGAGGGAGAGGGGGAAGCAGGCTCCCCGCTGAGCAGGCAGCCAGACCCCAGGATGCTGGGATCATGACCTGAGCTGAAGGCAGATGCTTAAGCCACTGAGCCACCCAGGCGCCCCAGCCTGTGGCCCTTTTATTAAAAGATCTGATAAAGGAGGAAAATGCAGCGAAGGAGATTTGAGAGGAGTGGTCAATGAGGCATAAAGAAAACCAGGAAAGTGTGGAAGCCAAGAAAAGAGAGTATTTCAAGAAGGAAGGACATGTTGTATCGAATGCTGCTGATGAGAATAAGATGATGGCTGAGAACGGACTATTGAACTGGCAATGTGGAGGTCACTGGAAATCTCGGCAAGAGCAGTTTCAGCACAATAGCGCAGGCAAAAAGCCTGATTAGAGTGGGTTCAAGACAAAATAGGAAACCAATCCTTCACAAACTGTTCCAAAAAATAATACAGGAGGAAACACTTCCCAAATTATTCTATGAGGCCAGTAGTGTCCTGGTACTAAAACCAGACAAAGACAACACAAGAAAACTACTGATCAGTATGCTTTATGCTATAGATACAAACACCCTCGACAAAATACTAGCAAACTGAATCCATTCTAAAGTCCTTTTTATATACAAATCTCACCAGAAGCAAGGGGGATTTATCCCAGAACTGCAAGATTGGTTCAACCTACAAAAGCAATGTAATACATCATATTAATAGAATAAAGCATAAAAACCTTTTTAGGATAAAGAGATCATTTAACAGATAAGAAAAAAGCACTTGACAAAACCAAACACACTTTCATAATGAAAACACTCAACAAAATAAGAATAGAAAGGAATTTACTTAATCTGATAAAGGACATCAATAAAGAACCCACAGCTAACAACTTACTTAATGCTGAAAAGATGGAATATTTTCCCCTAAGGCCAGGAATAAGACCAAGATGTCCATTCTCATCACTTTTATTTAATACTGTACTGGGGTTCTAGCCAGGGCAATTAAGAAACAAAAATAAGGGGCTCCTGGGTGGCTCAGTCAGTTGGATATCTGTCATGATCCCAGGGTCCTGGGATTGAGCCCCACATCCTTCTTCTTGCTCAGCACGGAGTCTGCTCCTCCCCCTTGCTCATGATCTCTCAGTGTCTCTCTCAAATAAATAAATAAAATCTTTAAAAAAACAAAAAAGAAAGAAAAATAAATGGAAGGAATCTAGGTTGTAAAGGAAGAAGTAAAACTATCTCTATACACAGATGACATGATCTTATATATAGAAGATCTTTTTTTTTTTTTTTAAGATTTATTTATTTGGCAGAGAGAGAGAGACAGCCAGCGAGAGAGGGAACACAAGCAGGGGGAGTGGGAGAGGAAGAAGCAGGCTCCCAGCAGAGCAGGGAGCCTGATGCAGGGCTCAATCCCAGGACCCTGGGATCACGCCCTGAGCCGAAGGCAGACGCTTAACGACTTAGTCACCCAGGCGCCCCTATATATAGAAGATCTTAAGGAATACACACACACAAACTATTAGAGCTAATAGTTGCAGGATATAAGATTAATATACAAAACTCAATTGCATATCTATACACTAACAGTGAATGGTCTGAAAATGAAATTAACAAAAGAATTCCCCAGGGCACCTGGCTGGCTCAGTTGATAGAGCATGCAACTTTTTTTTTTTTTAAGATTTTATTTATCTATTCATGAGAGACAGAGAAAGAGAGAGGGAGGCAGAGGCAGAGGGAGAAGCAGGCTCCCTGCAGAGCACGAAGCCCGATGCAGGGCTCAATCCCGGGACCCTGGGATCATGACCTGAGCCAAAGGCAGAAGCTTAACCAACTGAGCCACCCAGGTGCCCCAGCATGCAACTCTTGATCTCAGGGTTGTCTGTTCAAGCCCCACATTGAGTGTAGAGTTTACTTAAAAATAAAATTAAAATTAAAAAAAAAAAAAAACAAACAGTTCCATTTACAATAGCATCAAAAAGAGTAAAATACTTAGGAATAAATTTAACCGAGGAGGTAAAAGACCTATACACCAAAAAGTATAAAACATTGTTTTGGGTTTTGTTTGTTTGTTTGTTTGTTTGTTTTTAAAAGATTTTATTTGTTTATTTGAGAGAGAGAGGGAGAGCACAGAGGAGAGGGAGAAGCAGACTCCTTGCTGAGCAGAGAGCCTGATGTGAGGCTCAACCCCAGGACCACGAGATCATGACCTGAGCTGAAGGCAGACACCTAACCAACTAAGCCACACATGTGCCCCAGTACAAAACATTGTTGAAGAAACTAAAAAGGACCTAAGTAAACGGAAAGACATCCCACGTTCATTGATTACAAGACTTAGTATTATTGAGATGGCAACACTCCCAAGTTGATAAACATATTCAATGCAATCCATATCAAAATCCCGGCTGGCCTTTCCCCCACAGAAACTGACGAGCTGATCCTAAAATTCATATGGAAATGCAAAGGATCCAGAATAGCCAAAACAATCTTGAAACAACAACAACAACAACAACAACAACAACAACAACAAAAAACAAAGCTGGAGGACTCACAACTTCCAGATTTCAAAACTTACTGTAGTGCCACAGTAATAAAGACCAGGTGGTACCGGCATAAGGATAAACACATAGATCAATAAGATAGAACTGAAAAATAAACCCTTACGTTTATGGCCAAGTGATTTTTGACAAGGGTGCCAAGACTATTCAGTAAGGGAAGAATAGTCTTTACAACACATGGTGCTGGGACAGCTGAATATTCACTTGCAAAATATAGTTGGCCCCCTAGCTCACATAACTTATAAAATTAACTCAAAATGGACCAAAGACCAAAATGTAAGAGCTAAAACTCTTAGGGGAAAAAAAAAACAGAGATATAAATCTTGGTGACTTTGAGTTGGGTTATTTTGATAAGATATGATATCAAAAGCACAAACAACAATAGAAAAAAAATAGATTAAAAACTTAGATGCTGGGGCGCCTGGCTGGCTCAGTCAGTACAGCATGTGATTCTTGATCTCAGGGTTTTGAGTTTCAGTCCCACATTGAACATAGAGATTACTTAAAAAAAAAAAAAAAAACTTATAGGGGCGCCTGGGTGGCTCAGTTGGTTAAGCGTCTGCCTTTGGCTCAGGTCATGATCCCAGGGTCCTGGGATTGAGCCCCGCATCTGACTCTCTGCTCAGCGGGGAGCCTGCTTCTCCCTCTCCCTCTGCCTACTTGCGTTCTCTCTCTCTAGCAAATAAATAAATAAAATCTTTTTTTTTTTTAAGATTTTATTTATTTATTTATTTATTCGACAGAGAGACAGCCAGCAAGAGAGGGAACACAAGCAGGGGGAGTTGGAGAGGAAGAAGCAGGCTCCCAGCGGAGGAGCCCGATGCGGGGCTCGATCCCGGAATGCTGGGATATTGCCCTGAGCCAAAGGCAGACGCTTAACGACTGAGCCACCCAGGCACCCCAAATAAATAAAATCTTAAAAAAAAAAAAAGAAACTTAAATGCCTCAAAATTTACTCTAAAGAAAATGAAAAGGCAGGGGCGCCTGGGTGGCACAGCGGTTAAGCGTCTGCCTTTGGCTCAGGGCATGATCCCGGCGTTATGGGATCGAGCCCCACATCGGGCTCCTCTGCTATGAGCCTGCTTCTTCCTCTCCCGCTCCCCCTGCTTGTGTTCCCTCTCTCGCTGGCTGTCTCTATCTCTGTCGAATAAATAAATAAAATCTTTAAAAAAAAAAAAAAAGAAAGAAAATGAAAAGGCAATTCACAGAATGGGAGAGAATACTTGAAAGTTATATATGTGATAAAGGACTAGTATTCAGAATATGTAACAAACACTTATAACTTAATAAAAAGATAATTTTAAATAGGCAAAGGATTCAAAGAGGCAAGTCTCTAATGAGAACATACAAATGACCAATAAGCACCTGAGATGCTTAACATCACTAGTCAATAGGGAAATGCAGGTGAAAACCACAATGATATACCACTTCCTACTTACTGGGATGGCGACGGTAAAAAGGATGGACCATCACGAGTGTTAACAGTGAGAAAGAACGGCGGGAATATCAAATGTTGCGGCCACTTTGGAAAACAGTCTGGCAGTTACTCGGAATGTTAAACATGAGTTAAAGCATGATCCAGCATTTCCAATCTTAGATAGATACTCAAGAACATTGAAAACATATGTCTACCCCAAAACTTGTATACGAATGTTCACAGTAGCATGATTCATTATAACCAAAAGGTGGAAAAACCCCCAAATCCATCAATTGATGGATAGATAAACAAAATGTGGTATAGCCATGCGATGGAATAGTATTTGGCCATAAAGAGGAATGAAATACTGATACATACTATAAAGTGGATATAGCTTGAAAACAGGCTAAAGGAAAGAAGCTAGACACAGAAGGTTACGTATTGTATGATTCCATCTATATGAAAGATCCAGAAAAGGCAAATTCATGGAGACAGAAAGTAGATTAGTGTTTGCCAGGGGCTGGGGGGCAGTGACTGCTAATGTGTATGGGGTTTCTTTTTGGGGTGATGAAATGCCCTCAAGTTAGAACACGGTGACAGTTTTGCAAATTTGTGAATATATTAGACACCATGGATATATATTAGGATTGTACACTTTTAAACAGGTGAACTTTATGGGGTGTGAACTATATCTCAAGGTTTTTTGTTTTGTTTTTTTTTAAGATTGTATTTATATGAGAGAGGGAGAGAGTGCATGAGCAGGGGGAGGAGCAGAGGGAGAGGGACAAGCAGATTCTGCACTGAGCACAGAGGCCAACACGGGGCTTGATCTCACTACCCTGAGACCATGACCTGAGCTGAAATCAAGCGTCGGATGCTCAACTGACTGAGCCACCCAGGTGCCCCTGTCCCCAGTTTTGAAAAGAGAATAGGAGGAGACATGGGAGAAACTGTCAAGCAATAAAGGGAACCAGAGGAATGGGGACAAGGAGATAATGTTTTCAGATGGCAGAAATAACAATATGTTCGTACGGAGAGACGCAGGAGGAAGAAAGGTTGATGAGGACGGTGGGAGAGGAGAGTGAGAGAAAGAGGGAGAGAGAATTGCTGCGGTAGATGAGAGGGGCTGGAATCCAGTGCTGAAGTAATGGGCTGCCTTGTGGACAGTTTATCTGTTGTAAGAGGAGACACAGCACAACAGATACATAACAAATGCAGGCAGGTGGCTACTGATGGTGTGGGAGCTTGAGGAAGTTCTCTTCCAAGTGCCCTCGTTCAGAGAGTTCCATCTGTTTTCCTCAAACCTCTTGCTTATAGCCTCCTGTCTCAACACACGCCTTCAAAGAAAGCAAACTGGCCTCAAAGAAAATAAACAAGCAAGCAAGCACATTAATCTCCCCCAGATCACCTACCCTAGCAGCTTTTAAAAAATTAATTCTACCCTAAGCTGGTCATTCTTTTGCTCTGAGTTCTTTCAACCATGTTACCTCTGTTATTTGAATCAATTTTAAGATTAAATTTTATTATTAAAGAGTAATTCTTGCACAAATAAAATTCAAAAGGTACAGAAAGCAAACCCCTCTCCTTCCTCTGTCCCCAGTCGTCGTCCTCGAGGCCAGTTTACTGTATGCCCTCCAAGAGATAATGTATGTATATGAGGCATATGTGTGTATATTTGCATATATATCCCACATCGCTTTTAAAAACCGCAAATGGTATCCAAACTCACTGTTCTGCATCTTGCTGTTTTCACTGAATATGTATCTCGGAGATTGTTTCATATCAGTACATATAGCACTGACTCATTCTTTTCATAACTACCATGATAGGACAATTTTAAAATATGTTTGCAAAGTCTTTGATATTCCTCCCTTTGAGAGGTGGAGTTTGAGTCCTCAGTGTGGGCTGAGTCACATCTAATGAACTAAAGATGGCAGAGCCAATGTGTGTCCTCTGAGACTAGGTCATAAAAGACAGTGCAGCTTCCCCCTGGTTCCCTGTCTCTTGGATCACTTCCTCTGGGGTAAAGAGAGCTGCCATGACAGCCACATGGAGAGAGGACCATGTCGTGAGGAACGAAGGCTTCCTGCCCAAGCCATGTGAGTGAGCTATTTTGGAAAGGGATCCTGAGGTCTTACTCAAGCCTTCAGATGCCTGCAGCCCCAGCTGGCAGTCTGAAACCCAATCAGAGACCCCAAACCAGAACCACCGAACTAAACTGCTCCCCAGTGTCTGACTCACCAGAACTGTGAGATAACAAGGATACCTATTTTTTAAAGGATTTTATTTATTTATTTATTTGAGAGAGAGCGAGCTAGGGAAGGGGAGAGGGAGAGGGAATCTCAAGTAGACTCCACGCTGAGTGCAGGGCCTGATGCAGGACCCGATCACACAGCCCTGAGCCGCAATCAAGAGCCGGACGCTCAACCGGCTGAGCTCCCCAGGCCCCCCAGGACTTTTCATATTGAAATGGGATGACAAAGGAGATAGGACATATTTGTTTTAAACATGTAGAATTGTGGGGCATCTGGGTGGCTCTGTCGGTTGAGCGTCCGACTCTTGATTTCAGCTCAGGTCATGACTCAGGGTCGTGGGCTCGAGCACTACATCAGGCTCCGCACTGGGTGTGGAGCCTGCTTAGAATTCTCTCTCCCACTCCCCGCCCCACCCCCTGCTAGCACACACACACACACACACACACACACACACACACACACTCTTTCAAAAGAATAAAAAAAAAAATATATATATATATATATATGAAAAGTCCCTTGCCAGCCATAACGTGTGTCATGAATATAAAATATGGTGATTTCTTGTCCCACCATCCCCCTGCCTTTCCAATGAGGATCAGCATATACACCTGAATTTGCTCAAACTACATGGCTCTGCAGTAAGTGTGGCATGTAGGCCTCTGAACTGTGTCTGTGCTGGCCCATCTCGTGTGTTCTCAGGTGATGATTTCCCCAGAAGAAGCTGATATTTTCATCTGTGTTTCCACCAGCAATTCCCTGGGTTAATGTGAAAGCCATATAAATTTTAAGTTTTTTTTAAAAAGATTTTATTTATTTATTTGACAGAGAGAGAGCACAAGCAGAGGGAGGGGCAGAGGGAGATGGAGAAGCAGGCTCCCCACTGAGCAGGGAGCCCGGGGTGGGGCTCGATCCCAGGACCCTGGGATCATGACCTGAGCCGAAGGCAGATGTTTAACTGATTGAGCCACCCAGGCATCCCTAAATTTTAAGTTTTTTCTAAATGTTTTCACTTTGTTCTGAAAGTGAAGTCAGCTATGAAACAAATCTGGTTCTCTGGACTTTTCTCTCTCTGCTCCTGACCTGGGCAGGCCTCCCAGCAGTGTAGACAGGACCTGTCAACTGTATTCTGACGATGAAGATAAAAAAAAAGAATCTAGTCTTTTCCCTGGAGGGGAAAGCAGCTAATAGCATTCAGATATTTTGAGATGAAACTGTTACCATGGGAATGTTTCCCTCTCTCTCCCTTAATAATGACGGGTAGAAACAATGATCAGTATAGCTCCCAGAATTCTAGAAATAAAGGCAACAAGGGAAGGAAAATGAAGCCGGAAGAACTCGTCCCAAAGAAAGGATCCATTAGTTCGGTCAAAACTCTGCCCTGGCGGCATCCTAGGAGACCGGGGCAGGGTCGGGTGGGGTGGTTCCACAGGTCAGCAGTTTTTCTCCAAGGATCAGAGTCCCCATATGGGCTGGAGGTGGGTGATCCTGAGATGAGGGGGGGGGACAATTCTTCGGTATTGCTGGTAAGGGAGCTAAGTTGCTCTTTCCTTCTGTGCGTGGGGCAGGGGGGTGCGGTAGAACTAGAGACCTAACGAATTCTGATGCTTCTGAACACTTCTGGGGGGGCCTGGGTGGCTCAGTCGGTTAAGCGTCTGCTTTCGGCTTGGGTCATGACCTCTGGGTCCTGGGATCGAGCCCTGCATTGGGCTCCCTGCTCAGCTGGGAGTCTGCTTCTCTCTCTCTCTCCCTCTGCCCCTCCTCCCTGCTCATTCTCTCTCTGAAATAAATAATAATAATAATAAATAAAAAATAAACACTTCTCCATTTCTGTCCTGGCAAGAGGTCAAAGGGCTTGGGGATCCCTCCATCCTCAGGGCCCCAGACTGTAAGCTGAAGGCAGAAGCATGTTGGTACAGACATTTTCATCTCGCAGCCCAGAATTCCCTATGCTGACTTGCTCCCTACAAGTAGGCTCAGAAATCATTTCCTAACCAAGAAGGGACACGGTGCTACCTCGTCGCTCACCCTAAACTACCTACTGCTTGAAGCACTAGGGGTCCCCCCCCCCCCCCCGCCCCGCAAGCTTACTGCCAGCTGGACTCCTGTTTCTCCAGGACCTTGAGAAGTCAAAGGACAAATGGCTCATTGATGAGCAAAATAGATTAGGTTTTGTGGTAGGCATTTTACCCTGGTCTGCTATAACCCCATACATGCTCTCAGAAAGATTTGTTGCCTTTTTTGTTTCTACTTTTTGAGAAGGGGCATCCCTAAATAGAGCCATCCTGCCTACAGAGTAAATGGGGATCCAACGTGCTGGCTGGGAATTTAAACACCCGTTTCGATTAGTGGGTAGATATGCAGATTACGTACTCCCTTAATGTAAGCGCCTCTTAAAATATCACCCAAAGAGGAAATAAGTGGATACCACCTCACCAAGCACCCCTGCTCATGTGAGCTGATCTAAGGTGAGACAGGATGACAGCGGCCCGCCTATTCACCTAAACCCTTGTCTGTCAATTCTCCCAGACCTGGGTTTGCCTGGAGCGTCAGAATCTAGGGATTTCCTTTTGCTTGTGAGATCTTCAGTTAAAAAGCAACGTAAGCAGCACTTGAACTGTTCCTTGGAAGTAGCAGGTAGAGGTTAATCCTTATGGGAATGCAGCTTCAAGACCAGAACCTTATTGGGTCGGGTAACAACAGAGGACAGTGTTTTCCTTCTCTAAGCAAGCACCCAGTAAAGGAACACAACAGCTGTCCCTGTCTCTCACAACTTCCAGAACCATATATTTTCGGTTCTCATATTTATGATTCACAAAGAGAAAATCAGTTTAAAATTTTGATCTAGCATAAATATAAACTCAGCGGAGTACAGCCGGGAGCTCTAAAGGTGGGTGGCTCCACTGACACAGAGAAACCAGCCAGCAGACACCCAAAGGCAAGCTTCCTCGGCCAACTTCCCAGTTCGCTTGGTTTTGGGATCTCCATAGACCTGGCTACATAAGAAAGGCTCTTGCTGTCAGATGACATGCCTCTCTTAATCCATTCTTTAAAAAAAAAAAAAAAAAAAAAAAATATATATATATATATATATATATATATTTTTTTTTTTTTTTTTTTTAATGAGCTCTACACCCAATGTGGGGCTTGAACCCACGACCCCGCAATCAAGCATCACATGCTCTACCAACTGAGCCGGCCAGGCACCCCCTTAATTCTTTCTTACTGACTACTGGGCAGGCAGAGCTTCTCCACTGGGCTTTGAAGGACATTTCTGGCAGGCAGTAACTCACTCTCAAAATGTGAATCCTAAAACGTGGCGGAATCCTGATTGCAATGTAAGATGCACCTGGCTTATAATCCGGTACAAGTTTCAGCGGCCACTTATTCCAAACAAATCAACACAGCTTTCACGCTGCTTGAGATAAACGCCTATTCTGTTCCAAGTGCATTATTACAGAGCATATTTTTCAAATTCAGCTGCTACTTTGACATCTTTTATAGAAGTGTGTCTATGTTTTTACATACCATGCTAGAGAAAATCCCTCCAGCCCCGGAAACAGGCAATGCACAGGCACTTGAATTCCTTCAGCCCAAGTGAAACTAAGTACTTCTTATGAAAATATAGTAATAATACATACACAATACATACGTATTTACATACTTTTTATGTAGAAGTTGTTCAACGTCAAGTTGAACTCAACTTCCTCCACAAAACTGTTGGGAAGCTCAACGTGAGAAAAATCCCCCTTTGTTTGAATTCCCATTGCACTTGATTTTACCTCCTATAGTTATTATTTTTCTACCTGCAATAGACACTTATTTACACGTTGCCTCTTTAAAGATAAAAATCTTCCAATATACCACCTCCCCGCCCTGTAACTCTTCCATTTTATTTGTCCCACGCTTGGCCCCCACACTGAAGTTTTATTTATTTTTGTTTCAAGTTTTTATTTAAATTCTAGTTACTTAACATATAGTGTATCATCAGTTTCAGGTGTAGAATTTAGTGATTCATCACTTACCTATAACAGCCTGTGTTCGTCACAAGTGACTTCTTCAATCCCCATCACCCATTTAGCCCCTCCCCCACCCATCTCCCTCCATCACCCCTCAGTTTGTTCTCTATAGTTAAGAGTCTCTTATGGTTTGCCTCTTTTTTTCCCCCTTCCCCTATGTTTATTTGTTTTGTTTCTTAAATTCCACATATTAGTGAAATCATGGTATTTGTCTTTCTTTAATTTTGCTTAGCATAATACACTCTAGCTCCATCCATGTTATTGCAAATGGCAAGATTTCACCATTTTATTTTTATTTTATATATATATTTAAATATATACTTTATATATATATTAAAATATATTTTATTATATATATAAATATATATTTATATATATAAAATATATATTAAAATATGTATTTTATTTTATATATAACGTCTTTTTTATAAAAAATATATTTTATTATATATATAAATATATATTATATATATAAAATAAAAAATATATTTTTATTTTATATATATATATTTTATATATATAAAATATATATTAAAATATATATTTTATTATATATATATATATATGTATATATATAAAACGTCTTTTTTTTGTTTAAAGATTTTAAAGTAATCTCTACACCAACGTGGGGCTCAAACTTAGAACCCTGAGATCAAGAGTCCTACGTTCTACTGACAGCCAGGTGCCCCCACGTCTTTATCCATTCATCAGTGGATGGACATTTGAGTTCTTTCCATAATTTGGCTATTGTTGATAACGCTGCTATAAACATCAGGGTGCACGTTCCCCTTTGAATCACTAATTTTGTATCCTTTGGGTAAATACCTAGTAGTGCAACTGCTGGATCGTAGGGTAGTTCTATTTTTAACTTCTTGCGGAAACTTCACACTGTTCTCCACAGTGGCTGCACCAGTTTGCATTCCCACCAGCAGCGCAAGAGCGTTCCCCTTTCTCCGCATCCTCACCAATGTCTGCCGTCTCCTGCAGGAGGAGAGAGATTGCTGAGCTCAGGCTGGGGGGCTTCATTGATCAGATGACTTGAAGAAAAGCCCAAACCCCAATTCTGAGGTCCACTGGATCCAAAGTATCAGAGTCCCTGCCATTCTGTAGTTGATTTTGCTGGGGCCCCTCCCCACAGCTCAGTTGTCAGAGCCCATCTCCGCAGGAAATATTTAGGTTTCCCTTTAGTTTTTATTTCCTCACTCAGTCCACCATGTTGCACTGACTTCACAGAGTTTTAAGGCGAATAGCCTGGTTGGTTTATTTGCCTGTTCTTCTGTTCATTCAAAACACACTTACTGGGCACTATGTGCCAACTATTGTTCTAGGCCCCGAGGACACAGTGATGATTTAAGACACCCTGACACTGGTCTTGGCAACGAGTTTTAGAATCTGACTCCATGGGGCGCCTGGGTGGCACAGTGGTTGGGCGTCTGCCTTTGGCTCAGGGCGTGATCTCGGCGTTATGGGATCGAGCCCCACATCAGGCTCCTCCGCTATGAGCCTGCTTCTTCCTCTCCCACTCCCCCTGCTTGTGTTCCCTCTCTCGCTGGCTGTCTCTATCTCTGTCAAATGAATAAATAAAATCTTAAAAAAAAAAAAGAATCTGACTCCAAAAGTAAAGGCACTAAAAGCAAAAATAAACGAATGGGACTACATCAAACTAAAAAGCTTCCGTACTGCAAAAGAAACCATCAACGAAATGAAAACGCAGCCTACAGAATGGGAGAAAATATCTGCAAGTTATATATCTGGTAAGGGGTTAATGTCCAAAACATATAATGAACTCGTATAACTCAATGGCAAAAAAACCAAGCCATCCAGTTAAAAAGTGGGCAGAAGATCTGAATAGACATTTTTCCAACAAAGACACCCCGTTGGCCAACAGGCACATGAAGAGATGCTCAACACCACCCATCATCAGAGAAATGCTCATCAAAACCACAGTGAGGTATCACCTCATACCTGTTGGAGAGGTGGTTATCAACAAGACAAGAAATAACAAGTACTGGTGAGGATGAGGGGAAAAGGGAATCCTTATGCGTTGTTGGTGGGAATTTAAATTGGGGCAGCCACAGGGGCGCCTGGCTGGCTCAGTTGGTAGAATGTGTGACTCCTCATCTCAGGGTAGTGAGTTCAAGCCCCACACTGGGTGTAGAGATCACTTAACAATAAAATAAAAATCTTTAAAAAATTGGTGCAGCCACTACGGAAAACAGTATGGAGTTTCCTCAAAGAATTAAAAACGGAACTACTGTATGATCCAGCAATTCTACTTCTATTTACCTGAAGAAAAGGAAAACACTAAGTCGGAAAGATACGTGCACACCCATGTTCACTGCAGTGTTATTTACAATAGCCAAGATATGCAAAAACCTAAGTGTCCAATGGATGAACTCATAAAGAAGATACACACACACACACACACACACACACACACACAGAGGACTACTATTCAGCCATAAAAAAGAATGAAATTGGGGGTGCCTGGGTGGCTCAGTCTTGATCTCTTGATCTCACCTCAGGTCATGAGGTTGTGAGTTCAAGCCCTGTTTTGGGCTCCACGCTGGGTATGGAGCCTACTTAAAAAAATAAATAAACCTTAAAAAAACATTACAGTACAAACCCAATTAATAGAAGTAGAAGAAATGATAGAAGTAGAAAATGTGGCAAGTATCACAGTCACGACTATTCTGCTCAAGATCAGTACGAGTCACTATCACAATGAGATACCACTTCACACTCACTAGAATGTTTACAACAGACAACAGGTAACAAGTGTGGGCAAGGATGCGTCGAAACTAGAACCCTCGGATACCGCCGCAGAGGATGTAAAACGGTGCAGTCTTTGGAAGACCATTTGGCAGTTCCTCAAAGTATTCACACGCAGAGTTACAGATGGCCCAGCCATTCCACACCCAGGTATATACCCACGGGAATGTGAAAACATATCTGCTCACAAAAACTGTACACAAAGGTTCACAGGAGCATTATTCATACTAGTCAAAAAATAAAAGGGCACCTGGCTGGCTCAGCTGGAGCACACAATTCTTGATTTTGGGGTCATGAGTTCAAGCCCCATGTTGGATGTAGAGTTTACCTAAAAATAAATAAATACATACATACATACATAAATTTTGTTTTTAAAAAAGTAAAAACAGTCTAAGTGTTTCAAGTGATAACATAAACAAAATGTGGTATGTCCATACAATGGAATATTATTCAGCCAAAAAAGGGGAATGAAGTACTGATGTGTCGCAGTGTAGATGGACCTTGAAAACATTATGGTACGTGAAAGAGCCAGTCACAAAAGATCACATATTGTATGACTCCACGTATTTGAAATGCCCAGAACAGGCAAACCCTATTATCATTTTTGTAACTTGTAAAATGTTTCAAACTCTTTTGAAATAAAAAATTAAAAAAATATATCAAGGAGCTCAATGAGATCACCTGGAGACAGAGTATAGGTAGGGTAAGAAAACTCAGGACAGAGCCTTGGAGAACACCACCACTTGAGAGGTTCGGCAGAGGTCCAACAGCCGGCCAGAGACTGAAATAGAGAAAGTAGACAGCAAGATAGAAGTTCAGCTATTGTGCCACCTGCCAAGACAATAAGGGGGTAAGGAACATTTTATTGGGCCCAAGACTCAAGACAACTTAGTCAAGGCATTTCTCAGATACACGCAGGAAAAACATATTGGCTGTAACCCAGGCCTCTGCAGCTCTCCCAGATGCAATGGTTGAGCTCTGCTCAAGCACGGGAGGAGCAGAGCCTTGCCACCCAGCGGTGCTTGCTGTGGGAACTCCTCTTGGGGAAGGAGGAAGGTGAAAAAACCAGGGAGAGATCTCAGTGAACGTATACAACGATCCCACTCTTCATTTTATAGGGAGGGGAGACAGAACCAGAAGAGTCAAGTAATTTGCACAATGAACGTGGCAAAGTTGAGATTCAAACTCAGGCCTTACCCCTGAAGTCCATGCTTTTCTATCCTTGCACCTGCAACCCAGTGACTTCCCAATACCACTAAGAGATCACTTAGTTCCTAGAGCTGCTCGTCAGTGTCTCCACAAGGGCGGCAGTGACTGAGTATAGCTGCTTCTCAAGAAAGGGCTGCATCAATCAGGAAAACTAAGTGAGACACAGGAGGTGGACAGGGATTCCCCTGGGTACTCTAAGAGTAGGAGGTGCGGCGTGGCAAGTGGGGCAAAGACCTGAGACTTGGTGCGTGGCCAGCAAGGCAGAGCCAGGCGGGCCGGAGACGGGTCAGCTACTCCAGGTTCAGTTCCTTAGGGGCAGAGGAAAGGGCGATCTGTAGACACCTGCCTAATACATCCCTCCCCAGCTTAAACCCTTTCACGGAGCCTCTAGAGAGGGCAGAAGAGATGGTCTCTGGACAAAACACAGGTGAGGGCTGGGGAGCCATGCTGCAAAGAGGGGGGGTAAAGTGGACAGATGCATCGTAAACAGCAAGGCTGGACCCCAGCAGCCTGGCCTCGATCGTCCTGAGACCTAAAGGATAAGGAGCTGGGACGGCAGGGTTTTAGAGGGATCCTCTGCAAAGCACCCAACAGAGTAGCGAGGGGCCCTGTTAGAATGGAAGATCTCTTTGGAGTGTAGTCAGATGTGAGAGTGCAAATTTGGGGGCAAACAAGGTCTGGGTCAGGTCTGCAGGGCCTTGTCAACCACTTTACCATTTGAATGTTATCATGAATAGAAAAGAAAGACCTTAATTTGCTAACCTTTTTAACAGACACGTAATTCAATTACTCTGTTGGAAAACAATTTTAACCACTGTTAAGTTAGGTAACCAAGCACACTGTAACCTCTTGGAAAGCAAAGGCTGTGTTGAACTACTTTGACTGCCCCCGTGTCCAGTGAGCAGTGCTGACTTCACCACGCATCGGAATCCTAGGGGGAGGGAGTGCTTGTGAGCACCCAGCTTCCAAGCTTCTGAGCCCAGTCGGTCTGGGGCCTGAAAACTATTCCTTACAAGCTCCCCAGCACTGTGACCACACTTCGAGAATCTGGGGGGAAGTAAGAGATCTGAGAGGGAATTGGTAAAAAGAGTAACTGGATGTGTTACACTCAGCCGCTTCGGGTCTAGATGGTTCCCGGAAGTGGCTGGGGGGCAGGAGGCTGGACTCACAGAAATCCCGCAGACGCAAATCAGAGAGGCAGAGCTCAAAAGAGCTAAGTTCGTGATAAAATGATATTCTAGTTTTCCCCTCTGGTAAAGCCTCTGTTTCAAGGTACTTTTCTACTTGTAAATAAAAAGAGAAAGAATTTCCCCCCCAAAATTAACAATTTAAGAACAATTAAGCAAAAATCATAAATGGTGTTTTTAAAAGAGTCGTTACAGGGGCGCCTGGGTGGCTCAGTCGTCAAGCGTCTGCCTTCGGCTCAGGGCGTGATCCCAGGGTTGTGGGATCGAGCCCCGCATCGGGCTCCCTGCTCTGCTGGGAGCCTGCTTCTTCCTCTCCCACTCCCCCTGCTTGTGCTCCCTCTCTCGCTGGCTGTCTGTCAAATAAATGAATAAAATCTTAAAAAGAAAAAAAAAGAGTAGTTACAGCCCTACTTCCCCCAGTAACCTATCCCCGAAATAAACCTAACCGCCAAAACTGCACGCCTCTAAATAGACACCATCAATTACCTGGTGACAGCTACCAGCAGTGAAGGCAATATGCCTCAGAGGAGCTGAAAGTCTTTCAGAAATTTGCTTTGCCCACTTTGACCCTTCTTAGTAGTAGAGATGTACGCTATTGGTTTTTTCTTTCTTCTTAGGCCCGGCTTTTAAAACTGAACATACTGCAAAGTTACTAAAGGTAAAAATCAAGTCAAGTTGTCAAGGGCTGGCTCCGACAGTGTTAGGAGCACTGACCTGGGAGTCAGGACCTGGGTTCCAGTCCCAGCTCAGGCAGGACTAACAGTGTGGCTCCGAATACGTCACTTATACTCTTTGTGCTCAGTTCATTCTATAGAAATATGGTGTTGGACAGATGATATCTTGGTCTATTTTAGCTCTGAAATTTTGACTTTAATATCTAAAGAAATAAGCAGCATTATCGCACTGTCATGCATACAAAGGGGGTCAATCGTCCAGAAAAATATAGGTCAAACTGAACACTCTTGTGGGATTCTTTCTTTTTTTTTCTCCTAAAGATTTTATCTATTGAGAGAGAGTGAGCTTGAACATACAAGTGGGGTGGGGGGGGGGCAGAGGCAGAGGGAGAAGCAGGCTTCCTGCTCAGCAGTGAGCCCAACACAGGTGACCCCAGGATCCTGGGATCACGACCAGAGCTGAAGGCAGACACTTAACTGACTGGGCCACCCAGGTGCCCCTCCTGTAGGATTCTCTTACCTTCCAGGTGTTCAATTACACAACTGCACACATAGAAAACAAACATGGATAAAGTACCAAAAGAAGAGCTCCAGGTGAGTGCTCGGAGGAAGTGAAACTGATGTTCTCTCTACCTGCTTAGGCCACGCCGCCCTCCAAGGTGAGGCCAGGCCCCGCCAGAGCACCATGTTCTGGTGGACACTACCACCGGCAAAAGTGAAACAAAGACACACCTCCGACAGATCCAATCTTAGTTTCCCGACAGATAAAACATGACCACAATACTTTCCAGTTCTTCCCAGTATTATACCTTTTCGAATTCCAAAACAATCAGGGAAAACTTTTTTTTAACGACTAGTAAAAGCTGCTGTGCATTTATTACTATACTTTCATAGTCACACCGGCGTCAGTCAGATCTGGCCCAGATCTGGCCTGTTTTTGTACAGCCCTTGGACTAAGACGGGTTCTATGCTTTTGAGTGGTTAAAAAGTTAAAAATATTTTGTGACAAATGAAAATGATATGAAATTCAAATTTCTACGCCTATAAATAAAGTTTTATTAGAATGCAGTCACGGTGGGGTTAAGTGTCTGACTCTTGCTGTCGGCTCAGGTCGTGATCTCAGGGTTGTGAGATCAAGCCCCGCATCTGACTCCTTGCTCATCAGGAGTCTGCTTGAGACTCCCCTCTCCCTCTGCCCCTCCTCGTGCTCACAAGTGCACTCACTCTCTAAAAAAAAGAAAAATTTTTTTTAAGAGGATGCAGTCATGTCCATTTGTTTTGTCTGTGGCTGCTCTCCTGCTATGACAGAGTGGAACAGCAGCAAAAATTTCAATATATTTACTATCCGGCCTTTTACAGAAAGAGCTTGTGACCCATTAAGTTATCCTACCTCATATATACCCACATCATTCTAATAAAAATTTCCAATGGTTGTCTGATTATAAAAGACTTAAATATAAACCACATACAGGAAAATCCTCAAAGAGGAAAAAGTGATCATGTGGAATTTGATTTTTCCAACGTGTATGTATAAAGGCAATAATGGCAATGCCTCATCCGACATACAGCTTTCGAACCCAGAACGAATGGCAAGCCCTCATTTCAGTCTGACTTCTGCACCACTCTATGCTAAAGGAGAAGATAAAATCTACGGAGCAAGGGGCGCCTGGGTGGCGCAGCGGTTGAGCGTCTGCCTTCGGCTCAGGGCGTGATCCCAGCGTTCTGGGATCGAGCCCCACATCAGGCTCCTCTGCTGGGAGCCTGCTTCTTCCTCTCCCACTCCCCCTGCTTGTTCCCCCTCTCGCTGGCTGTCTCTCTCTGTCAAATAAATAAAATCTTAAAAAAAAAAAAAATCTACGGAGCAAAACACTATCACTGGAAAATACATCTGAAAACTGGAAAGGTGTTAGGAAGTTAGGAAGCGTTTCCCAATGATGTCAAAATCTTGCTTTCTGGTAAAGGTGTCCATACTTTCTGAGCCAAAAATAACGGGATAAAAGGTTCTGAATAGTTTGCGTGTGCCACAGGAGTTGCTGAATTTGGGATACGCTAAAGAGAAGTCAAATTCTCAACTGTGATCCTCACAGTTCATTCCCACAGATGGACTTTTGATAGAGTTAAAAAGACAAGAATTACTTGCAAGTTTAGAGGTTTTAACAAGTGGGTTACTGGGGATGTGAAATCTGCAGACCGGGGTTTTAGGGACAGTCTACGTGAAACACTCTTGCCCTAAACATTAAATAAATTTAAGCATCTTGACGTCCTACTTCCCAAAAAGTACCTAGTCCCAAATCAGCTTCCTAAAAACACACGGACTATTAAAATTTAAAGGATGATGCCAAATAAACGCGGTAAGGATAACTTGGTCACATACTCACGTTTAAGATTTGTACAGATATTTTAAAGACACTTTTATGCTGATTTTTACTAGTACAACTCAGACAAAGGGGCCCCACGGCTAACACCAGGTGAATCCTCAGGGCCTACTTAGGAAAGATTTATACTCTACGCAGAGTTCGTGTACTTACCTCGGTTTCCCCTTTGCTATTCATTATTCAGTTGCCTTCCCTCAGGTCAGAAAAATTCTCATTCCATTCAGGACTGGCTCATCAGAATGTCTCGTCTTTGGTGCTTTCCCCTGACGGGTGATGTACAGATATGCACGGATACCCACAGCCCCCCTACCTCTTCTTTCACAGGTCATTTCAGAATGGTTATGTGCCCCCCCCAAACCCCTAACACCCACTGCCTCGCTACGGTAACATTTATAAGCTCCAGCAATGTGGGACATTACTCATTTTTTGGTCAAATGTAAAAGAGAAAGACCTACGAACGGCAAGAAGCAACAGACCCCTGACGTGCTAAGTACGGCTAAGTTACTACATTATGCCACAGGACCACAAACCTTCCAAGTGACGTTTCTTCACATGACTGCCTCACTTCATTAAAATAGTGTGGCTCAGGCTCCTCCGCTATGAGCCTGCTTCTTCCTCTCCCACTCCCCCTGCTTGTGTTCCCTCTCTCGCTGGCTATCTCTATCCTGTCGAATAAATAAATAAAATCTTTAAAAAAAAATAAATAAATAAAAAATAAAATAGTGTGGCAAGCAGGGGCGCCTGGGTGGCTCAGTCAGTTAAGCGTCTGACTCTTGATTTCGGCTCAGGCCTTGAGTTTGAGCCCTGTGTTGGGCTCTGCACTCAGCAGGGAGTGTGCTTGAGATTCTCTCTCTGTTTCTCTGTCCACCCCCTGCCCCCAATAAATAAGTAAATCTTTAAAAAAATACACTGTAGCAAGCAGCCTTAGAACGGTCCATTTAAGAGAGAATGCAATTGGCGCAAAGTGAAAGATTTTCTTTCCCATCCTCGGGTCCCTATTTTCCTCATTTCCCGTAGTGCTCTTACAGCTTGCATCTTCTGAGAGTAAACTGTCAAAGCCAGAAGCTATTCCTTTATTTGTTCACATATTTCCCCACATTAACTGGTCTCTAAAGTGAATGTGAAATGAAGAAAATAAAGTGTGACTCTGTAGGTCACACAGGAGAAACCAGGGAGCATTCCCCCGTCAAACCCGCCCCACCTGCACTCGCTGATGGTACAGGAAGGCTGCTGCCAGGCTGAGCGGGGCGCGGGGCAAGAGCAGGTGAGGCACGGCGGCTGCCGGCCTTCTTGTCAATCGGACACTTGAGCTTCAAATGAAAAGATTAAGACAGAAAAGTCTACGTACATTAACAGCACTTTTACGTCTTGGCAAACTACCTTCCTTCCTCAGTTTCTCACAAACACAGCAATCTATCAGATGTATCCATCTGTATCTGAACAGGGAAGAACTTGGAAGGAAAGACTTGACTATCACTGGAAGCTGTGTAACAGACAGGTGTAAGCAGGAGACTCCGAGAAAAAAGAAAATGAGGAGTCACCTAATTTTTGCTTAATCTCCCCTTTCCTCAAATTTAGAATGGAAATGGGAAGTAGGGGGACAGGGAAGTATCCAGCTAAATACGGCACAGATTACTTTACAAGTGTACAGCTCATAAGTTATGCTGTTTCCAGCTGCTCGGGGAGTGTGATCTTTAGACGTCCATCAGAACAGCAAAAAAGGAAAAAAAATCCAAGTTAGAGAAGCGGATAAACACGTATGTCACAGCAGAAACCACACGAGCTAGGCGTATGTGGGAGAAAACCTCTGGCCTTCTCGACAAATAGATTTGCCCACAACTTTAAAATAGACTTCTTCTTCTATATACAAATCATACTTGTCTTCTCTCCTAATGAGTATCATCTGCTTGAACAAAAAATAATTTTCAAGGTAAGAAAGACAGAAACCAGAGGATTCCATTCACACCTGTACAGAAATTTCTATTTACTTCGTAAGACAAAAAACTCAAGATCACGGTACACAGCAGTTATTTATTTAAATACTTGAAAAGGTTGATGATGGAAAAAAATAGGTTTATCATGAGAGTTTATGTTCATTAGATTTATTTTACCATTTAAAAAAGTGCTGCCTCCGGGTTGTCCTAGCCAGATAGAGAACACTTTATGACACATGCAGCCACCGTGAGACACTGTGATAGACACGGCCGTTATGGAATGATGTACACTGGGGGAGGAAGTGCAATAGTAGTAATGGTGACTGTTTATTTAAACTAAAAACATTGATAATATACAAATCTTTTTTTCTCATTTGATTGAAAGGGCTATAAAATTCCACATACAGACAAAGGAAGCAACATAATCATTATACAGGTAACGTCCCAGCTAACTGCCTTTACCTCACTCCTTCCTTTAAAGAAGCACTTCGCTCAGCTATGCAACTTTCTAGACTGCACGGCGGCTTCGAGGCTGGCCTACCACGAGTGACTGAAAGACAGGTGTGAGCTGACCACGACTCATCTCTTTTTAAAAATGGAGAGAAAATGGCAAATTGTGCCTCATGTTCTTTAAAGAACCCAAAGGATCGTTCTGAGTAAAATGTGAAATAAATAAGTGATCCATGAGTAAATACAATCTCTGAGCTGACTTAGACCTAGGAGAGTGAGCCAACCGAACACTAACAATACCACATAGAAACATCTAGAAACATCATTTCTAGAATTCAGTTTGGGAGACCATATCTTGCCTGAATATGTACATTATTTACAAAATATTCCCTTTTGGCCTCTGAAATTTAGCCATTTTAGTTTGGCTGTTAAGCTCTTTCTTTCCATATGCTAGCCAATACTGCAGTTATAACTATCATTAAAATACTCTTATGCATGAATTACAAATATTAATAAAGTAACTCTGCATGTATAAATATCTCAATATTTCTAGCAGAATTTAAAGCATACATAAATACATAAAAGTATTTGTTTTTGGTAGGGCCGGTATTTTTTTTTTTTTAATCATCGCTGTTTCAACAATGCTTTGTACATAGCAAAACCCAAAACTGCAAAAACAGTAGCACCAAAACTTGCTCGAAGCCAAAACGTGGAACTCTTGAGGTCAGCTTGTGTCACGTGCCTGTAGTCAGAAAATATAATTAATGTTCAAAACATGATTAGTATGAAAATACCAATTACATAGTAACAGTCTACTTTTAGGGAAGTATTAGCACACTTGTCAGGCTAATTGCATACAGTAATGCTTACCAAAAACATTTGTCAATATAGCCACATGTACATTGCTCAGACAATCATTATCTTTAGACATCATGCAGACATTAATAAAGACAAATGTCTTTATAATTAGCTACTACTTGGGAGGAATCAACATCTAAAATTTTAGACATTTTCTTCACATAGGAAATGGAGAACGTAGACAAATTTTAATCCCACCACGGTCCTTCAAAATGAAAGCTACAACTGAGATCTCACAATTTTGAGAGTCAATTTCATGGAACTTAATATGCGATCTCCTGTGCCCAGGAGTCAAAAGCTATCGTGTAAGCAGTTAAGCGACAAGTGACCATACTTTTCTAAGAGCAATGCTTAAAGTCAACTTTGGAAACACTGAGCCCCATGAAAATTTACCAAAAAAATCCCAAACGGGATGGGGAAGATTTACCAGTTTGCATTAATTGGGTTACTGCTGGTTAAAGAAAGAAAATTAAAAACAAAACAAAACAAAAAACCAACCCTGATATTAGTCAGACAGGCAGTGACAATGGTACCAACTAAAGGACATCATGTAACATGGTGGACTGAAAGGTAAATGACATAAAAGAAGCCATAGTATGCACGACAGGAACAGGGACAGCCTGAACCACAAACTGAGTTTGTGAGCATGCTCAGTTAATGACACTGCTAAGCCCCTCAAGGGTCTCAAGTATGACAGCTTACCAGAAAGAGGACAACACTGGAAAGCAAAAGCTGGACTATTTTATTCAAGTGTCACTGGAGTTTTAGTTGAATGAGCACAATTGAGGAGATGTAGAAAACTTACAGAATTAAGAGCTTAGAGAGACTGTCTAGGTCAGGAAATTATTTTACAACTAAGAAACAAACAGATTTGAAGCCAAAGTCAGACATCATTAAAGGACCAAGACACTGACATATGCAAAAGAGTTAAGAGCCAAGAACATCAATGGTACAGAACGACTTTGCCTCAGTGATAGAGTGACGATCAGATTAGCTATCACAAAACGCGACCTGCCCATCCTAGAAACAAGTCTATAACACAAGCCAGAGTGCTCCATGCTTATCACCATGGCAAAACAACACACAGCACGCCAATTTCTTATTCTCCCCAGTTCCTAAAAAAAAAAAAAGAAAAGAAAGGAAAAAAAAAAAGAAAAAAATCACTCCTGACATATTATTTTACAAAGCAAAGTGATAACACAGGTTCATTCCACCTTGTGAGTTAGTTCCTCCAACAGGCAATGTTTTATTTATTTATTTCAAGTTAGGGAAGAAAATTCGTAGGTTTCAAGTTTTTCCACTTGGAAAAACTCCAACAAGGCCAACCCACTGGTTGTGGGAAATGTTACCTGGCTTCAAGAAAAAGTGGGCCATGGGATGACTGCATGAAGATGGAATCTTCTACAGAGCTGACGGCGTGCACCTGGTGAGTAATACTGCCTTCGTCGTCTGCTAACAGCATGGCACCCCACTCAGCTACCCGGGCTCTTAACCTTTTATACACATGCACACAGTTTGCAGTTCACGGCAGAGCTCACAAAAGAAGGGGACTGAAAATAACATCTCTCAATTAAACATCCCACACATAAAAATTGAGTTGCCACCCTAATACGATCCAGCTCATGCTCTCTATATTTAAAATAAATGTATTCTGTCACAAATTGCCAAACTTCCAAAAAAAAGAGCTATGGGTACTTTTTAAAAACACTCACATACCCGGCAAGAAAACCTGAGGCTGTTACATACACTCTCTATATATCCCTTCCAGGCTGGTCCTGGTAGATCTGAAACACTAAGAGAGGCCCTGGAAACCGTCCCTAAGCAGTTCCTGACGGTAATTGGTGACCGTAAGTATTCATTCAAAATGAGGCTAATGACCATGAGTCACGAAACGTACTGATGCTTCTAACTACAGACTACCCACAACTGCAAACGTACATCTGTAACAAATTGAGTCCAACACCCCAAACTCATGGACTATCAGAGACCTAAGTCTGTGGCTCCAAATCAATAGAGATGCCTAGAATTTAAAGTGAGACCACAGGCTAAAAGGGCGGGAGAGCTTCTGCTTCCGCTTTGGTCTCTGATTTTTATGCATCTTCACTGATGGAGAATTTTTAGAAGACTTTTTTTAATGTTTATTTTTTAATTTGGGGAAGAAAAGAGCTAGGATTAAAGCTAGCTGTCATCACATTAAAATCGGTCAAAATGATTTCTCATAAATATTTTTCAAGTATGGAATCTGTTTTACACAGTTCCCTTTGTTGTATTTTAAGCAAGTGTTACCATTCATGGAATAATATATTCTGACTTTATTGCTTAGTTGGCTTTTGCATTTCAAGACAGTAATGACTGGTTCCCACCCCCCCCCCACCCCCCACCCCGCTATAGGATAGCCCTCCACAGGCAGCACAGCAGTTTACATTTCCGTATGAGAAGCAATCCAGATACATGGTCAAGATATGGCCAGTTTAAAACTTCAGGCAACTATTAACTCATAAGAAATACTTCAATGACTCCATCAACCTTATAGTGGTTATTTAAGACACCTGTGGACCTGGAAAGCTACTTAGAGACCAATTTTATGCCATTTGCATGTGCCTTTGAAAGCTGCACTAAGCAGACTCTCTCGGTACGAGAAAGCATTTATAACGGATGGCACACTTGTCGTTGCTTAGCTGACTGACAGCACCTGAAGAGAGAACAGTGGATGATCTTAATTAGATTCCGTAAGTATGAGAACCGAGCCATGTTTGTCGTTTCAGGTCTCAAGGCGAAGCAGAGTAATAGTTTCATAAAGCTGCTTCCTAGCTCATTTCTACACTCAAGCAAAAACAATTCTTCCACAATTCCAAAGTACAATTCTTTCAAAATGACTCACATAAAATATCATTTTAGAATAAATTATCTTATGGCATACTTTTTTTTTAGTTTATTATTATTTTTTACTGTCAAAAATGTAATATATGGTCATTATAAGATACGAGGAAAATAAAAGTCGGAAGAAAAAAAAAATCACCTAGAGTCCCATCACCTAAGGCAACGAATTAAAACTTAGGGTATTTCCTTTTAGACTTTTTCTTTTTTTTTTTTTTTAATTTAATTTTATTTATTTATGTGACAGAGAGACAGCCAGCGAGAGAGGGAACACAGCAGGGGAGTGGGAGAGGAAGAAGCAGGCTCATAGCGGAGGAGCCCGATGTGGGACTCGATCCCGGAACGCCAGGATCACGCCCTGAGCCGAAGACAGACACTTAACGACTGCGCTACCCAGGCGCCCCTAGACTTTTTCTATGTGTTTCTTACATAGCTGCAAACACAATGTGTATAATTTCTATAATTTTATATCCTTTTAAAAATTTACTATTATGTAAGGACTTTTTCATAAATTACAGAAACATCATTTTAAACAGCTGTATTATACCCGGTTCCCCTATGGGTGGCTGCCTCCAGTTACTGGTGACTATAACTAAAAGGATGAATATCCTTCTACGTAAGATTTTTCTCCATATTTAGTATTAAGAGACTTCCCAAAAATGAATATTACAAGGTCAAAAATGTGTGTGCATGTATGTGTATAAAGATTGTTTTTAAAAAATCTACTGAGGGACGCCTAGGTGGCTCAGTCGGTTGGGTGTTTGCCTTTGGCTCAGGTCACGATCCCAAGGGTCCTGGGATCGAGTCTCACATTGGGCTCCCTGCTCAGCGGGGAGTCTGCTTCTCCCTCTGCCCCTCCTCCTGCTTGTGCGTGTGGGCTCGCTCTCTCTGTCAAATAAATAAATAAAATCTTTTTAAAAAATTAAATAAAAAAATAAAAAATCTATTGATATACCAGAATCACATTTTCCTTCTCTATGTGCAATAATTTAGTTCAGCAGTATCTCTTTTTAGAACACAAGAAATAATGACTAAATGCTGGAGTATAATCCTTAATTAATTATCTGAAGCTTGTCAGAGCTTCTAAGTTCTTAGGTGGAAAATTCTTCCATTTTGGATGCTGCCTTTCTGCTTAGAAGTGCTGAGGGCCCATATGTCAATCAGATGACAAGCACTTTTTTTCTTTTTCTTTTTTTTTTTTTTAAAGTAGGCTCCACGCTTCAACTCAACCTGGTGATGAAGAGTTGCATGCTCTGCTGACTGAGCCAGCCACGTACCCCTACACTGCTACTTAATAAGACAGCAAGGAGGAGAGGTTTCAAACTTCAGGCAATAAAAGCTTAAATTAAGAAGTGTCTGTGTGAACAACGCATATAACAGAGTGACCACATTCCTACGTACCTTTGCACAGAATGCCTTAAAGAAGGCATACGAGATACTTTTGATTCACTCTGCAATTTATGACGTGTATAAGAACATGAGTAAGATCTTACTGGTTGAACGTATTTGACCAGTAACAAAAGGAATTGTATCAGTTGCAATATTTAGAAACAAAATAATCAAATTCTAAAGGGCTCAATGGAATTAAACCAAATAGGGTATTTTTAATACTATCTTTTATAACGTGTCCCAGGACTTTATATCTGGGGTGTAAAAACTATACTGCAGAGACCTAAAAGTCTGCAAAAATTAGCATTTAAGGAAAGGGGAGAATCCAGAAAGGTCCAGATGTCAGTTGCAGGCTCTTATGAGGAGGAAAGAAAAGTTCAGTGGAGCAAACTCAAGAGCAGCAGTGCTGAGACGGCGGGAAGAGCAGTCCCACCCAGGAGCTTTCACCAGCCGTCCCATGCAACTGTGCAGAAAAAACGTGAATTTCCTAGATTGCATTCTTCTCATCTTACCACCCGATCCTTTCCAAACCCAAAGCAGTGGTGCACAGATGCAGGAATATGAGTGTTCTTCTAATTTTAGAATTCTATCCACATACATATTTCAAGTAGGAATTTTTAAGTTAATACTTCGGAACCGCCTATGTAACTGTAATGCATGGAATCTAGTTACTAGGGCTCATAGATAGCACACACAGCTTTTTCCTAATTGCAATGACATAGCTCAAGTTGAAAACTGTACCAAGGTCACCAAAACTATAGTTAAGTATTCTGTTTTTAAATCTTTCACTTGCTTTTTGAAGTCTTGTGGGCCTCCCTGCTTTTACTCCTCTCAATGTTTTCTTGGTGCTTAGTTTTTGCCTGGTGAAGTATCTTTTCTAATAATAATGCAATTACTCTTAATAATAATTTTAATAATGACAATTCTTCTAATTGAACTGGTAGGTATGAAATCTTTTAATAAGGCATTTCTCAAAATAGCTTAAGAAGTCAAAATATACTATTCAACACAATGAGTTGCAACACACATCATAAGCAAGCTGTTAACTGAGCATGCGTGGATAGTAACATACTCTGAAAAAGGACATAAGTGTGCATCAATGTCAAGAAATGCTTCACCAAGCATAAGAACCGAAATGTATAGATGATTCTAGATACATGGGAAACACAGAGTATCTATATGTTACCTACTGATACTTAGAGATCAAACAAGCAAACTCCACCTTGTGGTGTCCTTTAATATTCTAACCAAATGGCAAAAAAATTAAAACGCATAAGCAAACAGCAGCTTACTTAATGAGAATCTATAACATAAGCTCCTGTATAATTTTAAACATAAGACTATGTATACTAATTTAAGGAAAAGTCTTGTAAGGACCTTGATACAAGACAACATAGAAGCTTCATATGAAACTAAAACACAGGACAGACTGTGTTGGATACAATAGTTTACATTAACATAATATCCTAAGAACTCTTACATCCCCAGAAGAATCTCTAGAACATTAAGATCTCAAGGTACCTATCCTCTTCATAAGGCAATCCTATGAAAAGGCAGTTCATTTCACTGTGACAGTAATAAAATCCTTTCTTCAAAAAAGGGGCTCCTATAAGTACCATGGTTTTAAAGTACATGAAGGAGCAACTTCGGTGATTATTTAAGCAATATGGGCAAATATTATTAATAAATGGCTTAAAATAAATGCCACATACACCCAATTTTAAAAATGCATTAAAAAAATAGGGCAAAGAATTCAATGGGTCCAATGACCGTCCATCACCCCTTTGGGTCGCTGTAAATACGGTGAACTACGCACTTGGTTGCTAAAGTCAAATGCTGCTACTGAACTTAAGAACTAACATGAACAAATAATTTATATGGCTGATGCAAATAATAAAATGGGATGAAAGAAATCCTAAAACCAAAATACGTATCAAAGAAAATCACACCAAAATAACAAATCATAAAATAAACAATTTCAATTAAATTATAGGTTAGGAGAAGTGGGAGGATTACACACAGAAATTAGCTGGGATAGGGACTGAGAGAAGTTAAAAAAAATGACAAAGTGACACAGACATACAAATTAAAATGAACACCTAAAGGAAAGGACAAATTAAAGTCCACGGCACACTACAGTATAGTAACATCGTCATGCAAAGTAGGAGTCTTCTGAAGTCAGAATAATAAATACTTGATAACTAAAACCCTGGGTAGTTCAAACCAACAATCCAGCTCACTCCTACGTAATCATTTTAACACCTTCAGATCAAAAAGGTAATTAAAAATTAAAATATCATCAGAAGGTTTATTTTCCCAGTACCATAATTTACACTATTTGAAATGAAAGCATTAAAAAAAAATGAAATGAAAGCATTGCCAAAGATTAAAATCATCTGACCAGATATTAATCATCTTCTAAATGTTTTTAAATTCAAATAATTCCGGTTATTCATAAACTGTTCTAAAGAAAAACATAAAGCTATCCAGATCACAAGGGTAAGACCGTAATTACTAAAGAACAGAATTACATGTCAGATACATAGTTTAACATTTTTTTTTCACATCTTGAAACAAATACATATTCAATTACATTAAAAAGAAAAAAAATGTTTTATTACTCTCTACTTAAAATACGTAGTGTCCGTAAACAAGCTCAAAAAAAGGGGGACAATATTTACTGGTCAAAGACAGATAGCTAGGGAAAAAACTGGTAATTTCAGAAATGAATCTGTGGGATTGCGCCTAATATGCCTAAATATAAATTATTGGGCTTAAATCCTCTCTTGATCAGATTGCAGCACTTCCTTTTGTAGCCTAAGGGACTAAGGTTACTGAAAACATAATCAAAGTTTAAGGAAAATTTTTCTAATAACATAGTATTTAGAAAGGCACTTAAAGGCAGGTCCATATCTTCTTCATCCTCATATTCTGCCCCAGCTCACAGCAGGATCCTATCTAAAGCAGGTACTTAAGTATGTGAGCGACTAAATCACAGGAGCAGAGGGAGGTAAAGGGAGAATGTGGCCTCAAACAGGTACTATCTCTGGAAGTGATTTATTTCCACAACCAACATGTTTACAAGTGCACTAAACCAAGGCATTAAATTTGAGACCAACATGTATGTACCAATACCCGTCTATTAATTTCTTTGCAGACATTTAATGAAACTTTTTGCTTAAATAAAAATTTTAAAACTACTTTTTTACACTTCGAAATCAAACACGAGACGTGGCAGGTTTCTAAAACCAGAGACTTAAAAGCTTAGTGTGGAGTGAGACTCCTCCCTACTGAATTACAGTGAAAAATACCTAAATGTCTTTTACCCGATTAATCAATCCTTTTTCTGCTTTATAACATTAAGATACATCTAGCATGGCAAACCAATAGTGGCCAACCACCAAAGGTTACCACAACCTGAGAGATAGGAAAGAAAGGAGACGACCCCATTACCCCACAAGTTTTTCAGATTCTTCATGAAAAAGGAAGTAGAATTTGGTTGGTGGGAAGGGGAAAGACATTTCACTCCTTGGGTGTATGTATTTCTTTTTATTTCTTTCTTTTTTTTTTTTTTGCCTGCAGTTTCACAACTCTAGGCCATATCTTTAGCCTGAGGTTGCAAGCTGGTGGCCTGTCAACATGTTTTGTTCTGATCAGTACTTTTAAAGATTTACATTTACTTGCCATTTTGTGAATAGCAGGAAATTTCACATAAAAATCCTGATGTCTAGTGTCTCCTAGAATCAGAAGACCTGGCAACAGCCAGCCTGGGCAACAACAAATGGCCAGAGCTGAGTCGTGGCTGCCTCTTTTAGACAGGGCCTGGCATGGTCCCTACGTCTCTCACTTCTCATACTTGGCCACCTTCGTGCATTGACATTACCCATCCAGACCCTGTAGGTAGTTAAGTGCTGGGGCTCCACCCCCATCTACCTTATCTACATCCTTCTGTAAACTAGGGGAAACTTCAGTACAGGACTCTTGTTTCCACTGTACTTCTATAAAATTTTGAAACACTACGAGGAATCAGGAAGGAGTTCTTTGAAAGGTATGTTGGTTTCCCTCCTTATCTTTTTCATTCATTCCATTCTTGATTACTAGACGTATGCTGACATTACCATTCAATCAGTTCTACTTTATAAATAGATATGACAAAATGTACTGATTTCTCTTCAAAGATCGTTGTACAGAGTACTTAACTACGAGCAAACTCATCCATTAATACACACCCTTTTCCATTTGGAAGCTGACTAAACCGACCTGAGAATAAAATTGTCACTAAAGATGCAGACAATGAATCAATCTGCAAGTATGGACACTCAAGATCTTACAGAGTAAGTAAAACAGATGGTTTTTATGATTAGCAATTATTAGGAGCCAAGGTGGGTTCACCGAGAATAAGACACCAAATAGATGTCACTTCCTATTTAGGTAAAATTACTACATTGGTAGATCTCAGAAATGTGTTAGAAATTACATACTGATTTCAAAAAAACCCTCCATGAAATCTCTTGTAAGATAATATGATAAAACACGGACTGGATAATAAAATATTTTTAATTTACAGAATAATCTTTCCCCAAGAATTTTAAGCCTGTGTCATTGGGAAAAGAGTTCTCCGAGGGAATACTTCACGGCTTGCTGGCTTTGGCTCCCTCTCTCTCTCCAATCTCTTGGTATTCGACATTATTTTTTATTAATAACTTGAACGATAAAGAAGACATATCTACCAAGTTTGCAAATAACACAATGCCAAGAGAGATATATCATGGGACAAATGACAGAAATAATGTTTGAAATGACTGAGCTAGAACAAATGGATCAAAAAGAAGAATATGACATTTAATAGAGATACACAGGTATCTGTGTTTAGATTCAAAGAGTCAACTAAAAATGTCAAGTACACAACTGGGGGGGACACACTGCCTTAACAGTACCTCATATGAAAAAAAATCTGATTCAAATATGAACCCCAAGATTCATATACATCAACAGTGGGATGGGGCTGCTAAAAACGTTACTTCATGCAGCAGACAGGTGCCGTCCTGACTGTGGAACAGGACTACCCGCTGTTCGGGAACTCGTCCCGTCACACCTGGAGCACTGCTCTCCATTCTCAGTGGTACCTCTTTTAAGAGGAGCTCTGAAAACCTAAAGGGCTTTCAGACGAGGACAACCACGACTGATGAAGTCACTAAACCATCTAATTTAAGAAAAGGCTGAAAGAAATGGGGATGTTCTACCTGGAGAAGAGAAAATTAGGGGAGACATGATGGCCGTCTTCAAATGTCTGAAGGATTGCTAGGTTGAAGAGGGAGTAGAATAGTCGTATGTTGTTCTAAAGGGCAGAACTAAAACTAAAGGAGAGAAAGTTATAGGGAAATCATTTTAGTTAAAAAATAAAAATAAAGAGCAAAGGCAAAAGCAAAAACCCTCTCCAATGAGGAAAGCCATCAGCAGATAAACAGTACTCTCCACAGGAAGTAAGGCATTCTAATGGGAGGTTAGGCCAGATGAGTTCTGGAATCTCTTCCCACTCTACCATTTCCAACACCGGAGCTCCTGAATGTTGTCTGGTTTGAACTAGCCTTGCACTTTCTCAGACGGTCGTCATGAGAGAATCTGTGTTACTACTTTATAAGATGCCTTTCAGAGGACAGAGGCAGAACTTTACCACCAAATTAGTGTGGCGGTCCCTTCAAAGCAGTCACCTGAGATGGCTGCATTCTTATTCCAGAGCTGCTAGTGCTCCAAACATCACCGCAACTCTTTTTCGAATGCCTTCAAAATCAGTTTCTGACCCACATTAAATATAGTCTCACTGTTTCACGGCCACATCTACTATTTTTGCTGGTGGACACAAACTATCCTACAGCCAGAGCTTAGCCTTCAGCGAGAGTCCAACAGTAAGACAAAGAATGGACCCATTTCCAACCAAAATCTATTTAGCTGGATCATCTGTCTTAATCAAGCCCAGCTCCCAATGACAGCTGAATGTCAATTTCAAAACACTCATTCATTTTTAGACACAAAATTTGCAGTAGATACAAATTAATAGTACATAGGCTCTTAAATGTTCACAAAATGTGAATCTGAACAATGGAAGCATGACCAGAATAAGAATATAACCTTCCAAGTTCTGTGCTTTGAGGGAATGTAGATATCCTATTTGTTTGTTTGTTTGTTTTGCTTCCCTTTCTAAAAAGCATATTACTTTCTAGGCATACTTCATGTTTTGGGCTCATAAAGATCTCAAAAACTAGTACTACAGATCTTTTGTTCTTTCCCATATTCCTCTGAATCTCAAAGTTGGCTATTATCCTCATTTCCAGAAGCCATGCTCTTTCAAATAAACATTCCAGGTACTTATAATACAGAAATTGTTCAAACCCAAGATACCGTTCGCATTAGTATGGTTTTAATTAAGTTATATTAGTTGAACGTGAGTCCAGTTTAACATTTGGGATCAATATGTCTTTTCGTTACCATGAAAGTTCTAATCTATTTCTACAACTCTCAGCCAAAAGATTTTAATCTCCCTACACATATTATCCTATCATATGAATGATTTAACTTTCTTCATAAAAAAAGAAATCCAAAATCTTATTTTATAGTCCCCTAAAAACATCGTCACCACAGTGAGAATTTTAGTGAAAGTTAGTTGGGCATCGGCTGGCTTGTGGTCTTTGTAGTGAGTATCTGTATAATAAATAGTTATCCGCTTTTTTTTTCTTTTGTATTTTAACAGAATGCCTGGTACCCAGTAAATAAAGTTAAGAACCTGTTAAGAACTGCAGTGAAGATTTTGTTCTTTACAGATTGCAGCAAGTCTGAGTTGAGGAAGTTCTGACAGATGCAAAATGTACACCTGTTGCAGGTGCACATACAGCGTAACCGGGCATGGCTGCGAAAACACACAGAAGGACAGGAGTTGAGTTCTTACTTACAAATACGGCACAAGTTAGGGTGTGCCAACTTAAAAAAAAAAAAAAAAGATTTAGGCATAAGCAACACTAAGGAAAAGGTCAGTGTGGGGCATGCTAAAGTTGTGCAGAATTCCACATTTACCAAAAATACGATACGCAGCAATAGCTCCCTCCTCCCTCCCTAGAGAAAGCCTAAGGAAAATTAGCTAACACTCTTGGCTTTTTTGGAGGGGGGATGGAATTATTATTACAAGAGGTTTGGTGGAATAAGTATGCACAGCAATAGATGGCACCCTCATGTAAATTAATCAAAAGAAAAACTGAGTAAGCCATAGCACCCACCGAAAGGACAAAGTTTGCTAGCATTTAAATAAGCATTCCCTCCTCCTCCCTCAGCATACACACATGCCTGAAAACCAGGAAGGAGAAGAGTGACAAATACACAAAAGGGTCAAAAGACGAGTATATTCAACCCTGAGGAGATATGAACAACATCGTCTTTAATTCATCAAGCACCTTGGCTCCCAAAGGAAATCAAAGTGCTTCATAAATTTCCACTTGAACAAAATACAGGGTTGACTTCATCTGCTACTAAAACACAGCAGCTAAGTATGAAACTCTGGGTAAAGATGTAAAAATCAACAATGGGTCCAATTGGTATTAGATATGAAATTTAGGGAGGCTTTCTGACTCCTTTCTGGTTGAGTGGAGTTATACTAGTTGGGACAGGCACATGGGGCAATCTCTGTCACCTCCGTCCTAGCAACCAAAGTAGGGGGCCTCCAGGGACTGCCCAGTGGTCAGAGCCACTCAGACATACAAAGCCAGCACAGCACCCCGAAGAGGCGCTGGCGCAGAACCCACTCAGAAGAGCGCCACCTGATGACTCAATGCCAGCACTTCCTGTAACACCTGAACATTGTTTTTAAAGGCTTCTCAGTCAAAGGACTGGCCCAATCTGACTTGGCTTAGCTTGTGAGAGCTGATGAGACCACATCGCATGGTGGCATGGTTGTGGAGATTAGCCGCGTCCCAATAATGCCTAATTCCCAACATGAAGAAAAACGAGAATTAATTTTTAAACTCTCATAGACTCAAGACATTCCTTTTAAAAACTTGACTTGTGATGAGGAACATATCGATGCTACCAAGCCGCTGCCAGCTGTCATACTGGAATCCATCTGTTATTTTACCAATTCAGCCTGACTCTTCAACATACGCAGGCTCCACCCACCAAAAAGGAGAGATGCAAAGTATGCTTAGCAACAGGGAGATGCTTCATGAGAAGTAGTTTGGGGTTAACCATATAAGCAAGTGTCCCTGTATGTACATTTATCATATACACACACACATACACACACACGCACACACGCATTGCAGTAGAACGTTTTAAAGATGCAGATCTGAAAACACAGTTACAGTTATCTACAAGCTTAAAACAGCGCATTTACATAGTAAAAAAGAAAAAAAGAAAAAGAAAAAAAAAACACCACTGTAATATACAGTTAGGCGGTAAGCCTGACCAAGCAGTGCGTTTCTGCATAATTACTAAATGTTAATTACGGCAAGAAAGGAGATCTGGTCATCTATAAGAAAATGTCAACAAAATCCCACAGAAGCCATAAAGAAAAAGCAACTTACAAAGCAGTTTTTAGAAAGACCCAGATTTTTCTCAAATTCTCTATCCTATCAGTGTTGCCCATGTCTCGGCAGAGTCTGTCTCTGTAATGGTCCTCTCTGTAGATAACATACGTGAGAGTTTTAAAGCAAAGGCAAGACATAAATAAGGTTCTGTTTATCTTATAGTAATAGGAACGACTTGTCTTCCAATACAAATAGAATTTTAAAGGCTTGCTGCCTTTTTTTTTTAAAGTATCAGTTAACAGAATAGCAGTGAAGTTAACTTTGATTTAGAGTCTGCACAAATTAACACCTTTCTGAAAGACTTCAGTTCGCAGCCATGTTTGATTATTACTGTACTTTATACTGCAGTTTTTATAAGAAGAAAAATAATTTAGAGACTAAATTAATAATAAAGAGATTAAGCTAAAGTCCTGAGAAACGCACTGCCTGAAAAACTATCTTGTTACGAAACAGAATTATACACACACAGTACTTGAGGAGAATGCCATTAAGAACCATGCAATTCTAAGGCAGTTAGTAAGCTATGAAAATGTCCACAGTTATGTGCTTATGCATATGCATGTATAGATATACAATAAATGTACATAAAATTCATGGTTCATAACACTTAATGTAAAACATTTATATAGCAGGAATTCCAATTACAATTACTTTTTACAGCACTTAAAAAAGACATTATATTCTCAAACATATCTATAATTTAAACATTAATTCATAAAATATTTTAGAATCCTCCACATACTCAAGGTCAATGAATCAACAGAAAAATATTAAAATGAACTTTTTGTTCATACGGAAATGTCTTAAAAGCATAAAGCAACATGATGCCAACCCCATTTGACTATTTTTTAAATGCTGGGTCGGGGGCTGAGTTTCATTGTACTATCCTATTACGATAGTGACAGTCTGCTTAAAAATATACAAATCCTGTCAGAAGCATGGTTTGTGTAATTTTCTTATGGCACCCAAACCAAACTCGCGTTTACTCAGATTTGTTCCTTCTCATTACAAAGTCTCTTTCTGTTGCTGAACAACTTCTGTGTGACAAAGGTTCCGCCCTCATGGCTAATCATGGCATGCGACATTCTTATGAACCATGCAACATGAAAATGATGGCAGAGCAAGTACTTACGGGTACATGGCCATCGTTGTCAGTTTAACAAAGATATCTTTACTGGGTGCATCAGCAGTATTGCAAGTGAAGGCTTGTGGTGGAGGCATTTTGTGTTTCCTGCAGAAATCAGCAGGTGAAATACTATAGTCTTGTTTAACTTCATGCAGGTCTGACTTGGCAGCTATGATTAAGCAAGGTATTCTGCTGTCCATGAAGTGTTGCTATGGAATAAAAACGAAAATCAAAATCTGATGACAAGGTAAAAAATCACTATATTTAATTTACTGTGTACTGAAAATTATCTCTGGCTAGGCACAGCATAGCCTCAAAGAGAAAGTAAACTAAGAGGCAATGACTGGCAGTGGACCAGGGCAGTCTGATAAGACCAGGGCCAATTTTCTAATGCTGGTCACCATACGAACCTATAATGACTCTTCAGAATCACTACAATTTAAAAACTTGTATTTTTTATTAAAAAGATACCATATTTTGAAACAAAGAAAAATCCATCTAAATTCCTCTATCCTAGAGCACACTATTTTCAGTTTTTAAATTTCTGCATCACAATTTTATTATTTTTTCACTATTTTCATTTTTCTTATATTAGTCCTTAAGCACATGCATTTATATACATTTCTATAGCTGCAGTCATGCTGGACCTAGCCATTTAAAAATATAATGCTGAATCTTCCATGTTTTCAGAATTCAAAAACCATTATTTTTAATGGCTGCTTAATATTCCACTGTATTATTTTGTCTTAATTTAGTAAACCATCCTCCTATTGTTAGGCATCTGGATTATTTCTAGTTTTTTTCATTAAAAACAATGCTAGAATAAATGCCTTTGTACCTACAGTTTTTAACTCCTATTGCATCTTGATGATGATCTCAAAGTGGCTGAGGACTTTTCAGGCCTCTGGTTTTTCCCCTTGTTCTATTATTATTATTGGTGAAACTGGCAATATATAATCCATGTGCACTGCTTTTTTTTTCTTTTTTTAAGATTTTATTTTTAAGTAATTTCTACACCCAACGTGGGGCTCGAACTCACAACCCCAAGATTAAGAGTCATGCGCTCCACTGACTGAGCTAAGTCAGGCACCCCTCCATGTGCACAGAGGTTCGTAACTATAGATGCACATCAGAGTCACATGTGGAAAAAAATGTTCTTAAAATATAGATATCTCGGACTCCACCACCTCAGAATGAAACCGGAACCTTTAGGGATGGGACACAAATGTATTTTTTAAAAGCTCTGCAAGTGATTTTCTTGCATCTTCCCTGGTTAGAAAACATCACATTATACGATTTCATCTAACTCCATATAAAGTTACAAACCAAACCAACAGGTACAGAGACCAAAAGAACGACAAACCTTAAAAATCCTAGCACAGTATTCAAAGGATTTGGGGTTACTGACGTCATATACCAGGCACACAACATCACAAATGATCTCAGCCTCAGTCAGAAATTCCGATTCAGAGATATCGTGTAACTTGTAAAAAGAAAAAGATAATAAGAAACATTAATATCATAATATTGATGTTTAATTAAAGTCATGATGTGTTATTACTGCTTGACTTCCAAATAAAGTACTAGTTAAACATAACTTTTCAGGCTATTTTTAGAGGAGGGAAGTGGAGATAAACAAGTAGCTTCTGATTTTGTGGACTGAAAACAGTGATTAAGGTTTTACAGAAGCAAACGTTTAGTGACTGATACGTGCCAGGCAGGCCCTTTACGCACACTCTCTACACAGATAAGATGACAAGCTAAACAGAAAGTCAGCTGCCTAAGGTAACACATTGAGCAAGTCATCAGACCAAAATTTGAACTCAACTATGATTTCAAGTCTATTTTCTTTCTACCAGACCACCTTTTCTCTCACCAACTTAAAACAAAGACTCTTTACACTAAGGTCATTTTGTTCTGCTTCACTGCCCACTCTTTTTTAATGTTTATTATACAACCTCTAAAGAAATAGCCCCCTTATGACACTGATCCCGCAAGAGTAAAATTCAGTACTACTGAGTTTTAGAAGATTGTGCACCTCTGCTGAGAGAAGCAAGTACAAGACCAGAAGTGACTCGATATATCCCAAATATACACCATCACAGCACGGATAGGCAGAGGCACGAAAGATACCAATTTACTAAGAACAGTATAAGAATAAAAACAGGAAAATTAACAGTCAGCTCTATTTACTGAGTACCCAGTTAAGTAGAACTATACTTACAGGAAAAGAATGGGAGATAAACAAGGTTTAATAAGAAACTGACAAAAAACTTTTATCATAAAGAGGAAAAACTGTATGAAATTCAATGTGATCACCTGTCTGGTAGAATAAACTATTTCCAAAAAGAAAAAGAAAGGAAATGAACTTTTTCTGGTACCTATTATTTGTTAGGAGCTCCTCGTATTAGCTAACTTAATAAGAAAGGCTCAGAGAGAATAAGCCACTTGTCTGAGGTCACACAGCTAATCGATGGTGAATCAGGGTTCGAACCAAACTGACTGGATCCAAGAACATATATCTCTTTCTACTGTATTTCATAGTGTCTTTTCAGTCACACACTTCTTTCATCCATTTTTTTTTAGACTAACACATTTGGTAACTACACTCCTGTCTGCTAAATAGATGAAACTCGATTCAGAATACAGACAAACTACCAAGCACATGTGGTGCTTGTATTATTAATGTGCTTTCATATTAATTTCTAGTCAACAGTAGAAGAAAAAAAAATTTTTTTTAAAGATTTTATTTATTTATTTGACAGAGACAGCCAGCGAGAGAGGGAACACAAGCGGGGGAGTGGGAGAGGAAGAAGCAGGCTCCCAGCAGAGGAGCCTGATGTGGGGCTCAATCCCAGGACCCTGGGATCACGCCCTGAGCCAAAGGCAGATGCTTAATGACTGCGCTACCCAGGCGCCCCCAGGAAAAAAAATTTTTTTTAAAGAAAAGTGGAAGAAAGAGGAAAGATAAGTTATTTTTTTTGTTGTTTCTGCTTTCTATTGTGTATAATATACAATTAAGCACACGAATAGATTTTCACTTATATCTACACCCATGTGATCACCACACACATCAGGGGAATTAAAATTAATTCTAGTGAATAAACCAGGTAAAAGAAAAAAAAATCACACGAGTTCCACATCTAGCCATTATGGTAAATCCAATTATGTTTTCAAAGAGTCATATAAAAATAAACCTAATAATTACTAATCTTTATATGCCAGAGAATTTCTTACCAACAAGTATTTCTCTTGTCCATATACATAAACCGTGTTGATCGCGTAGTAGGATTTATGATCATCACGAATTTTCTTCTGCCTCTGAAAACAACCGAAAGTCTCAATATTTACAGTAAGAAATTGCAGTACCTAGTTTTCATCCACACACACTCTGCATGTATGTGTGGGTGTGTTATAAATAAAAGGGCATTCTTCCGTACACTATGTATTATGTATCAGCACAAAGGGGACATTGATTTTATGTTTCTTAGTTCTTAAGGTCTAAGACAAAAGATGCATTTGTTCTGCATAAAGTAAAAGGCGCAGCTGCAAAGGAAGGAAACTACATGACTGCAAGTGTACTACAGAGCCACCTGCTAGCAATTCTCCTTCGACTGTAATCTGGTCTGACGTGAGGCCCGTCCGGAAACATCCCTCTCCTTACTCAGGGCGGTAGCCAGAACCGGATACAGCGTTCAGGCTGAAATATTTACTGCACACTTACTTCACGCCAAGCACCGTGTCAGGTACTTCCACATGTATTCGTTTAACCCCCACCTCAATACCGCTGAGGAAAAAAAAAAGACACATGGCAGCTAACACCAATGAAACGAAGAGAAAGGTAGTTCAACAGGATCGTTGTTACCCTTAGATGGTACTTTACTTATATACACAGGCCACTGAGCTCTAGTAATCATCTAAACAAGTTAATGGCTATGAAAAAAATCACGTAAACTTGTGACTATAAAAATTTGTTGGATAAAGCTCTATTATCTGAGAATTCTCACCATTAAGTTTCTTCCAAGAAGAGCCTGGAGAACTCCACTTTTCCCACAGTTTTTCATCCCAATTACATTACATCTGAACACATTTCTTTGAGTCTGTTTTTTCTGAAGGTCTATCTTTTTATCTCTTGTTACTAAGAGGAAGAAAAAAAACTAATTATGTATCATTTAGACTCACTGAGCGTCCATTTCATCTTCAGCAAAAGAGGGTACTGTCACTTCTCATTTTTATGACGTATATGATTAATAAACAGACACACTGTGCAACAGCCAGGCTGTACGTGGAACCAAGCACTAAATATACCAAAGGGCTTCACTGGGTGGAGAAGATGCATTTCTGAAACCTGGCTGTAAAGTGAACTTCTGGGAACCAAACAACATTTATTTCATCATAAAATAAGTAGCACATTTGCATAAGGAAAACTATATCCTAACAGTGAATGAAAATTACAATGAATATAGCCAACATTATATCCTATTTTCTCCTGTGATAAATAACTGTCATAACAAATTACAAATTAAGAGATGCTGTCTCCAATCTGCACACTCTTGAATTTATAAATGGGAAAGAGATATGCACTCTGGGGTTAACTGGCTTTCAAATGTTAATCTGTAAAAGAGGCAGGCCAGAAAACAACACTCCAACAGCAGAGCAATGGCACCTCTCTTCCAGAGGTAAAGAGACTTCCTTAAGCTGTACCCTAAAATCCAACTACAACAAAGCTCACCAGAGGCACTACTTATAGTAGCCAAAAACTGAAAATGATAAAAAAATACAACAATCATGGGAAAGTTCAGTAAGTTACACAACATCCGTACGATGACACACTATTTAACATTAAAGATATATAAAACTATACTTATTGATATAGCAAGATGGCCACGATATTTTGTTGATCGAGACAACCTCATGCTAGCTAGCAAATCGTTCCTTGCTCTTTGGTACTGAATTAAATAGTGTCTAATTGGTTAACTACTTTAAAGGGTACTTTGTCAATTTAAGATTGGTTGTCTTCAGGGCGCCTGGGTGGCCCAGCTGGTTAAGCGTCTGCCTCTGGCTCAGGTCATGATCCCAGGGTCCTGGGATTGAGCCCCACATCGGGCTCCTTGGTCAGCGGGGAGTCTGCTTCTCCCTCTCCCTCACCCCCCTGCTTGTGCTCTCTCTCTCTCTTGCTCTCTCTCAAATAAATAAAATCTTAAAAAAAAAAATGGTAGTCTTCTTGTGCCTGGACTTCCTGTAAGATATGGCATTTCCCCCCACCAATTAGGATATAAAAAAATATTGAAACAATCCGTTCTCTAATTTGCTATTTCCATACCTATGGTATTCTTTAAGTGGAGCATACTACTTAGCAAGAATTATTAAGTCTGGGAAAGATTTCCTAATGTAGAAAATGGTCACAAAACCAAGACATACACAATTAATTCAGTATCAGAATTATGTATTAATATTGTTTTTGATGTCTAAAGAAAATGAAAAGACCAGATAAACTGGCACATTACAATACATTTAATGCCCATAGCCCTCCCTCATGTTCATCAGTGGAGTGTCCTCAGGGGTAAGCAGTAAACCTCTACTCTTTCTTTTTTTTTTTAAGGTGTTTTTTTTTTTTTTTTTAAGATTTTATTTATTTACTTGCGAGAGAGAGAGTGAGAGAGGGGTGAGGGACAGTGGAAGGAGCTGACCTCCCCACTGAGCAGGGAGCCCGACGTGGGGCTCAATCCCAGGACTCCAGGATCGTGACCCAAGCCGAAGGCAGATGCTTAACTGACTGAGCCGCCCAGGTGCCCCTACTCTTTCTTTTTTGATAAACAGTAAAATCAAGCCTCTGACCTCAAAAGAAATTACCAAATGGCCAGGAGAACAAACTGAGTATAGACGTGGAAGACTAATGAAGAGGAGTTTATTTTCACTCTTTTCACACATGAACCCAGAATATTAAAAAATGCTTCTTAGCGTGAACTGAGTACTATCCAGGTACTTACCTGTAATGGCTGAAGCTTGAGACTCTTGCTCGGTCAATATAGAATAGCCTAGATAGCCCAAATACTCCAGGCATCGCTGGACGTCTAAGTAGGTCGTGAGCCTAAGAAAGGGAGGAGGTGGAAACAGGAAAAGTTCCTAAATTAACACTTATAGGAAAAAAAAAAAGATCCCAACAGCTCAAATAATCCTACCACCAGACCCAGATAATTTCTGTCAGACTTCTTTAATTTCCCATGTGCCCAACCCTGGGTTTCCCTACACCGCCATTCTTCAGGAAGAGAAGAGAGGGAGGGGATGCAAGGCTGGCAGGGGAGAGTGGGATTCCTCTACCTACACATAGATGAGCAGTGAGATGCTGGCAAAATCTAAGGATATTTTATACTATCTGCTTCCCAAGCTACACAGCGTACTGCAAATCCTGGCTGGATGAGGACTTGATAATTAAATCGGAAAAGGTTTGCAAAAGGTGCAAAAATAACTGGAAGGCACTTGAAATTAGTTAGCCCTTCTTGTGATGTGAAAAAAGACGAGGTCCTGGTGTTGAGAAAGTTAGCCTCACTAAGGCTAAGGTAATAATGTCATCATGTGTGACCAAGGGAGGTCTTCAGCGTCCTGGATACAATGTGTACTACGCTGTAGGAAGATTGTAGAAAAACCCACACTAAGAAGTGCATTAGAAACAAACAACAAGAAAAAAAAACCCTCAAATAAGTCTTCAGTGTCGAGTAAAATATGCTCTCCCCATATTCTGGAAGTGTTAAGAATTGTGTAATAGCAATGAGGTTTCCAATTCCCTTAATCAAAAAAGTATTAGAATCTAGTTTGGTTTTGATGTAATAAGACTTACGACTGTTTCCCTGTACATCATCCGAAAGCAAACATGACCCTCCTGATAAATTGACAGAACATCTAAAGTTCATCTTAGACACAGCAGCAAGCACTATAAATCCTGCTCACAGGCAGTTACGATTGAAGCATTTTGTTAAGACCTGACCAACTTACAAAATGATGAATGTGACGTGTTGTAATTTTTTTTTTTAAAGATTTTATTTATTAATTTGACAGAGAGAGACAGCCAGCGAGAGAGGGAACACAAGCAGGGGGAGCGGGAGAGGAAGAAGCAGGCTCCTACTGGAGAAGCCTGATGTGGGGCTCGATCCCAGAACGCTGGGATCACGCCCTGAGCCGAAGGCAGACGCTTAACGACTGCGCCACGCAGGCGCCCCGACGTGTCGTAATTTTAAACTGGCTGTAACTGTAAAGGAAACAGGTGAGCTCTGTACTCACGTCCACTGGGAAAGAAATCCCTGGTAAGTTATCCAGCCTCTTTCATTTGTACAAACTGTGTTATTCACATCTGGCCCCCACGGTATGTAAGGGAAAACTTTAAATAAATCTTTAAGCTCATCAGGTGACAAAGCACAGTCTCTATCCTGAGGATACACAAAGAAGTACACAAAATGTTTAGATATCTAAGAGAATAATTTCCAAACACGGAGCCCCCAGTCTAGTAAAACTATGCTTCTAAAAACAAATGAAATTTTACATTTTCTCGAGAAAATTTCTCTCATGTATATGAGAGAGAATCTATATACAAATCTGTCAGAAACCAGACTTTTTCATCTTGAGAAAATAATGAAAGTAAATTAACAGAATTTTTGCTAGTCTAACTTAAGAAGTTTGAGCAATTTTTTGGCTATGTGACATGAGCATCCCCTAGCTGAGGGAACAGAGTTAAATCATTTACAGAAAAATATTTTATTACAATCATGGAAAACTGCAGCTAAAAGCTTACCAAATCATGCTTGTCAAAGGTGCTCTGGAGAAACAAATATGCATGATGATTCAATTCAGTAGTGCAATCCGGAGGTATTTTTAGCCTATTGACAAAAAAAAATTTAAGAGTAAAATAAATCATTAACCAAATATTAAAATAATTTAAGAAATGAATATAAAATTGCAACAAGTCTTTTTTTTGTGGGATGACACCACTTATAAAATACCTTTGCTGAAGCCATATAGACCTTCCTAGGGAAAGTCATGGCAATCCTCAGAAGAGCTGTAATAACACTCATTCTGAGCTGACATATAAAGTTTTCTTACATTTCTGAATGGCAGGTTGAAATAAAAATTTTACAAGTAACACCAATTACACCGTAACGAGTTTGTTCTCCTTATAAACAAACTGTAAGCCGTAATTATGGCTTATGTCAACATTGTAATGAGCTGAAAATGATGTAAAGAAGTTATCCCTGCCTGATTTGACGTTTGACCCATCCTAAGTTCAGTTCAAAGACACTGAGCTAAGCACTAGGGACACGAAAACAAGACAAGCCCCCTACCTCTAGGGAACCACATTCAAGTAGGAGACAGACCGCAAACAGACAACCTAACTATCACAACAGAATGAGGCAAGCGGGGGATATGGGTAAGCCAAGGATGCTACGGGGGCCCACACGAAAGGGGACATCTCTGACATGGGGGTGGGAAGGTGTCAGTCCTGCTGACAGACACTATCACCTGACTTGGAGACTTGAAGGATAAGAGGCAGTAATTAGGTTGGGGGAGAGGGAGGGGAAAAGTGAGAATCCCTGGGCAAAAGCCTGAAGCCCGAAACAATAGATGATTGGTAGACTAAAAATAGTTGAATAGTAGCATTTACTTCTCGAATGAAGGCAGGGAGTGAAGCATGAGCAGAGCAGATCATGAATGACCTTGTATAACAGGTTAAGAAGCCTGAGCTTTATCCTGGCTCTAAGGGAAGTGACATGGGCAAATCTGTATTTATATACCTACTAATCTAGTAGCAGTATGAAGGACAGAAGGAGACAGTTTAATAAGAAGGCTAGAAAGATCCAAGTGGTAGCTCTACAAGGCTATTCTACAGAAAACGAAAGGCAGACAGAAACTGAGAGAGATTAGTGTGAGCCACAAAGCCCTAAGCAATGGAGCTTTCTTACTGTCATGCTTAAGAAAATAATATGCAACTTCCTATAGAATTTACCTACCCATGTTAATGGCCCAGAAAAGAAAACTTAACAAAAGGTCCCGGGACAAATTTATTCATTCAATATGTTTTTTACTGAAAAATCTGGGAAATTACTCGAGCCAAGATTTAGTAACTTTGACAGGAGAAGTTTCAACTTAGACCTGATTAATGGACCAGGAATCCAGCCTGAAAGAACTCTGCTTTCTCCACGATGATAAATGAAAAAAACAAGAGTCTTTATAAACCCTTACATGGATAGCTAGGGGTGCTATGATAAAATAAAAAGGGCCAATATGAAGACAGTGTGCCAAAGAAAAAGGAAAGAAGAAAGGCTGAAGACCCAAAAGGCCAGATCTTGGGACGTTACTTCCCTGAAAAGCCTATGTCCCTGGAGTACAGGAGAGACAACACACAGCAAGGCAGTCTCCTGTTTCGGGCGACAGTGCGTCCATTTTAAACAAACACAACTTACACAGAGCATTAGCACAGGATAACAACCACAAACAGAACCACAAAATTCCTAAACAGGCTATTCAGGAAAAATTAACTTATTTCATCCTGAGCTAAGAAATGGCCATAAAACTCACAGAGGAGAAGGAGAGGAAAGTAAACCAATATACTCTGACGTCTTGATTCCAAATGCAAGTTTGTCCAGCATCTGTTATCTCCTTCCTCAGTGAGATGAATAAAAAAAGATACTCTTACTCCCCATGAGAAGAAGAGGAAAAATTTATGCCATGCTATAAATCGGGGGCTCTCAACTGGGGACGATTTCGCTCCTGAAGGAACATTTGGCAATTTCTAGAGACACTGGACGTGTTCAGTTGTCACAGCTGGGGGAGGAGGTGTTACTGGCAACTAAGGATGTGCTAAACATCCTATTATACACGGGGCAGACTCTACAACAGAGAGTCGTCTGTTCTAAAATGTCAACTGTGCCGAGGCTGACAAACCCTGCTAGAAACCTCTCTGTAAATCTAAATTAGTTCTGAGTAGCTCAAAACCTATCTAAACTGTGTGCTAAATAAAACTTAAAAATACTTGGCAAGCAAAATCAATTAGAAAGCCAAAGGTACATACAAGGGGAATAAATACTCGGGTGTCAAATCCAGATCATCATCATAGCCAAATCGTCGGAGCACAGTCCAAGTAGTTTCGTGTCTCCCTCTCTGGATAAAAAGTGTGTGTAAGAAAAGGAAACCTGAAATAAAATAAATCAGTAAGTACAGGTGATGTGAGTAAGGGTACCAAGTCACGAGCGAGAAAAGCACGTAACACGTAATGGCAAGAGCTAGAACCGTGAACAGACACGTATGCTTTGCATACTGGAAGTGAAATCAAAACAAACCTCATCAAGCTGCCAATGAGACAGAGCTGACTTCAGAGTCACTGCACACATACACATACTCCCAGGTCAGCAAGAGATGACGATGGCTAAAAGGGCCAAACATGCATCCCGAGGAATACACTGACATTCACAAAGGTACGTGATAAAAATAAATGAAATCCTTTTATAGATTTTTGAACCTATTTCTATAACGGAAAACAGTGGTTTTCAAGTTCATCTCTTATTTCACTGTGGCTCGATAATATATTCTAGAAGGAACATTTTGTACTTGGTAAATGTGACTGGTAGACAAAATGTCTGCCCTGAAAATAATTTATATTGAAAGGATGCTTTTAAGTAGTTAAGAATTTTAAGATAAGTTTATTTGTCCCAGAAATCTCTGCCCCTCAGACGGTCCTCTGCCTTCCTAAGATCCGAGCGACTTCCCCACTTCTAATTTATGCTGACAATAAGGATAATTATCTCCATCAGTGGCCTGTCTCTTGTAACTCTTAATAACCAAGTTAGATCTTAGGCCTATTACTAAATACTAACATTTCCTTAAAGTATATATAATGCTATTAAGACCTTCACCTTCTGCCAAAGACTGAAAACATGAAGTTTAAAAGGGGGGAAAACACCATTCACTCACCTTTCAATGTCAATCCACTGTCAGCCACACCATCACTTATATGTTTCCGGACGACATTCTTGACATCTTCCAGAGCTTGGGGAGCTAATGGAGTATTGAAACAAATTCTCTAGCAAAAAACATGAAAATAAATTTAAAAACAAAACAGCATTAAAACCACAAAAAATATAAAACATCAGTCTATAAAACATTAAATCAGTTGTAACGAAAAAAAAAAAAAAACCCAAATCCTAAATTAGAATAGGGTCATCTCTGCTTTGCATTATTTATTTAAAACATGTCATATGTAGAAGGAAAGAAACTTTCCCTACTCTCTCCGTAGCATTTCTAAAACACACAGCTCTTTGTTTACCCGTATTATACAAAACCAAGAAAGAAAAAATAATTCAGAGTTCAAACTTCAAGTCATCTTTAATACACCCACTATATACCATGAAACGACATGGTCAAAGAGTCCCCTTAATTCCTATGCTAGGAGAGTTGTAAACCCCAGCTGAAGACTTAAATAGCTTGAGGGGAAAGACAATTTTACATGAAAGAGACATGCTTATCAACATAACATGCTTTAAGCTAATAATATTTTTATAAATTTCCCAACAACCCCCCACCCAAGATACGGAAATGCCTGAAGAAGAAGAGGGCTACCTGAAAGAAGTTGAGTTCAGCATCATTGAGAGTGCCATCGTTATCTTGATCAGATATTTTAAATATACGGGTGAGGGCTTTTATACAGGCTGGTTTCATCTATATATCATTGAAAAAAGAAACAATTCTGTTAATTAAGACAGTTGGGATTTCAAAATATGACTTTCATAAGTAACGTTAAGAATAATCCTGAGAGGGGCGCCTGGGTGGCACAGAGGTTAAGTGTCTGCCTTCGGCTCAGGGCGTGATCCTGGCGATATGGGATCGAGCCCCACATCAGGCTCTTCCGCTATGAGCCTGCTTCTTCCTCTCCCACTCCCCCTGCTTGTGTTCCCTCTCTTGCTGGCTGTCTCTATCTCTGTCAAATAAATAAATAAAATCTTTAAAAAAAAAAAGAATAATTCTGAGGGGTACCTGGCTGGCTCAGTCGTTAAGCGTCTGCCTTCAGCTCAGGTCATGATCCCAGGGTCCTGGGATCGAGACCCGCATCGGGCTCCCTGCTCAGTGGGGAGCCTGCTTTTCCCTCTCCCTCTCCTGCTCCCCCTGCTTGTTCTGTCAAATAAATAAATTCTTTAAAAAAAAAAAAAAAGAGTATTAAGTGGGCCATAAGCTAAAAAGTCTACAAGCATGGGTGATTTTTTACTTAAAGAATAGTAAGATATAACTTCTATAAATGTGATCCTAATATTAGATATCCAAAATTAATAAAGATGACATTGTTATACTTTATTTACTCACATTTTTAAAAACCTATCATATAATAACCTAAATGTTTCAAAAGGTAGAAATAGCTAGAATGATGTAAAAAATAGAATCTAAAAATAACTTTATTTTGTACAAGTGGTTTTTCCTCACATCATAAAAAGCTACATTTAAAAAAGGTAATTTGAAGAAAAATAAAGTGATGCATTTTTCACTAAAGCTTGAAATGTATCACAAGCTGAAGTGGTCTAGGATGCCTACATGGCTCAGTCGGTCAAGCATCTGCTTTCAGCTCAGATCATGATCCCAGAGTCCTGGTATTGAGTCCCACATCAGGTTCCTTGCTCAGCAGGGATCCTGCTTCTCCCTCTGCCTGCTGCTCCCCTGCTTGTGCTGACAAATAAATAAATAAAAATCTTAAAAAAAAAAAAAAAAAGAAGCTAAGTGGTATAAGCTATTGGCTCAATACAGTATTTAAATAGGAACTACCTTAAAATATAACACCAAAATATGACTATGTTTGAAAGGTATTAAGAATTATATTTCAATAAAGCTGTAAAAAACTTTTACAGTAACAAAAAAATTCATTTTGCATATGAGTAACTGAAACCCTCACAATAAACATTTTTTTTTCTTAAAGATTTTATTTATTTATTCGACAGAGATAGAGACAGCCAGCAAGAGAGAGAACACAAGCAGAGGGAGTGGGAGAGGAAGAAGCAGGCTCATAGCGGAGGAGCCTGATGTGGGGCTCGATCCCATAACGCCGGGATCATGCCCTGAGCCGAAGGCAGACGCTTAACCGCTGTGCCACCCAGGCGCCCCCACAATAAACATTATTATACAAGTCACATCTTTTTCATTATTAGGTAAGCAGAGGACTCCATGGGCCATACAGAGTCCATCATCACCAGAATTAATTTTAAATTAATCATCAGGCTTTAATCTTGAATATTATTTTTTTGATGATTCCACCTCAAATCCGTGTTAAAAGTTTTGTTTTGGTTTTTTTTTTACATGTATTTATTTATTTTTGAGAGAGAGGGAAAGAGAGAGAGCATGTGCGCACGCGTGCACCCACGACCTGGGGTGGAGGGGCAGAGGAAGAGAGCATCTTAAGAAGGCTCTGTGCTGAATCTCACAACCCTGAGCTGAAATCAAGGGTAGGAGGCTCAACCCACTGAGCCGGCCAGGCACCCCCTGTGTTGAAAGTTTCTTGTTGGGGCGCCTGGCTGGCTCAGTTGGTAGAGGGTGTAGCTCTTGATCTCAGGGTCATGATTTCCAGTCCCGTGTTGGGGGCAGTTTACTTAGGGGAAAAAAAAAAAAGTTTATTATTGTTGTCTACATAAATGGTGCTGGTATAAGCTTAGACTCAAAGCTTATACTTGTCTAAAACAAGATTGTTTCTAAAAGTTACACACTTTATCTCAGGCAGGTCCCTGTAAGAAACAAGTAACAGATGGTGGTAGAACTTTGAGTCTCTGGGACTGGGGGAGGGGAAGGAGCGATAAGCAGATTAGCAGAATTAATAATAGGCCTAGGAAAAAAGTAGCAATTAAAGCACTGAGAACAAACTAATAGAGGGCATTTAATGTACCACTAGGCCAAGGCCTCAGGTAAATCTCTATAGTATGAGACTTTCCCAAATTTCCTTGATCATAAGATAATGTACCTGACTGAATCAGAATGGAATTGTCGTTTTTAAGAAGTGTGCCTAGTGACTATCATGACGCAAATTAGGGAAATACTGGACTAAGAGCGGAAGCACTCCAATTCTGGAACAGTAAACCAGGATTAAGGAAGAGTAAATCAGGGTCAGATTAAGGGATAACTCAGATTAATTACTTATACCAGGGGTCAGCAGCACTTTTTCTGTGAAGCGCCACATAGCAAATATTTTAGGCTTTGGAGACCAACAGGCAAAATCAGGAATATCATATAGGTATTTATACATTATATAGCAAGAGAGAATCAAATTTCCAGGAAGTTTTTATTGACAGAATTCAAAATGTAATAATAAGGGAGCATAAATTTGCTATACAAGTCTACTAATAAGAAAAATAGAACTCTTTTTGGAGAAATACCATTTTGTTTCATTAGGGTTCAAAGTTAGCGTTCTCTATCATGAAGACGGAAAGTGCTCATCTGTTAATGCTGATCTGCAATGAGATGTACATATTTCATCCTTGAAAATCATTTTGTAGATACATATGGCCAATACTGACACATAGCCAGAAACAGAGCATTTTAACTGAGCATGTGAACTGCTTGGAAGGTATTTATACAATTACAGGAGATTCTTTTCTTGATATTTTCCTGTTTGCACGTCATTACACTACAGATTAATCAGTTCCAACTGAAGGTGAGAAGGAAGCTCAAGTGCACAGTCAAATGGATTACAAAACACGGAAAATTCCTTTGCATTTGCGTCAAAGTCCCTCAAAGAACAATGCTAGACCTGGAGTCTGGGCCCAGAAAATCTATCTGCTTTGCCATATAATTTCTTTTGTTCTGGCATGCGAGGTAATGCACTGATTAATAAAACAGTAAGATGCTTAGGTACCGGGGCACACATGGTACTCACACTGTCAAGTCATAACTGGGTCATGCGATCAGCAGTGCCCCAGGCAGCAGGGAGAAGGGAGGGCACTGCACACGGGCTCTGGTGCAGCTACTCGTGCCTTCGCAGCACGAAAGCAGTCACAGACAAACATAAAGGAACGAGTGTGGCTGTGTTGCAGTAAAATGTTATTTATGAATGATGAAATTTGAAAGTCATATGATTTTCCCATATAACAAAATATTATTTCTTCAGATTTTTTTTTCAATCATTGAAAAACATGTACTATATAAATTTTTAGCTCACAGGCTGTACAAAAACAGGTGGCAGGCCAATTTGGCCCATAGGTCAAGGTCTGCCAGCCACTCACCGATACTAAACTTTTCTTAGAAAAAATCTGCAACTTTTTATTTCTTAGAAACTCAACAATAAGAAGGCAACCCAAGACATGGGCAAAGACTTAAATAAACATTTCTCCATATACAAATGGCCAATAAGCACATGAGAGGACGTTTCACATCATTAGGTAACAGGGAAATGCAAATCAAAACCACCACCACGACTAGGATGGCTATAATAAAGTGCACACACAGACACACAAAAAGGAAAATAGCAAGTGTTGGCATGGCAAAGACGTGGAGAAACGGCCCATTCAGTTTGGTGATTCCTCAATGGTTTAACAGAACTACCATGTGACCTAGCAATTCACTCCTCAGTATACACTCAAAAGAAATGAAAACAGGTATTCAACTTTCGTATGAATGTTAATAGCAACTCTACTCACAATGATCAAAAAATGGAAACAACCCAAATGTCAATCACCAGATGAATGGTAAAGAAACAAAATGCGGTATGTCCATACAAGTCTATGGCAGGGGCGCCTGGGTGGCTCAGTCAGTCGAGTGGCCAACTCTGGGTTTCGGCTCAGGTCGTGATCTCAGGGTTCTGGGATCAAGCCCCGCATCAGGTTCTGTGCTCAGCGTGGAGTCAGCTTGAAGATTCTTTCTCTCTCCCTCTCCCTCTGCCCTTCCCCCAGCTCGTGCACACATAAACAAAGAACTCTTAAAAAAAAAAAAGTCTATGGCAAATAGGTGAAGGGTATTAAGAGTTCATTCATTCATTCATTCATTTAGTTTTAAATATTTTTTTTATTTATTTGACAGAGAGATAGAGCCAGAGAGGACAAGTAGGGGGAATGGCAGAGGGAGAGGGAGAAGCAGGCTCCCTGCTGAACAGGGAGCCCAACACAGGGCTAGATCCCAAGACCCTGGAATCATGACCCGAGCCGAAGGCAGATGCTTAACCGACTGAGCCACTCAGGCGCCCCTAGGGTACATTTATCAGGATGAGCACTGAGTAACGTACAGAACTGCTAAATCACTATATTGTACACCTGAAACTAATACATCGCTGTACATTAATTATACTGGAATTAAAAAACAAATACATAAATTTTTTTAAAAAAGAAAAAAGGCTATAGCAAGTATTAAATTTTAGATATTACAGTTTCTTAGCCATGAAACAAAAAGGAATGTTCAAATTGTGTTACATGCTGTACCCATGTCAAATCATTACACAAGGTTTTCATTTGTGTGTGTTTTTAAGTGTGAGAACTTTATACTAGCAAAGTAAGTAGAGTATTAGGTAAGTCTTCAGACTTTGCTGTTATTGTTGCCAATTCTTCTGTTTGTTTTAATGGCAGTTCCTGAAACACTATTTGACCTGGAATACTATTCACAGTATTTAACATGAATGTCTTTGAAGTATCTAGAAAATGTAATTGTTTAATAGACAATAAATTTAAATTTCAGCAGTTTAGAACAATACTTAAGAGCGCCAAAAATCACTACTAAAGTTACTACCTACACATTCCAGCTCCTACTAACACAGCCTGGGGGGTAGGTGGTTACCTCTTTCTCTTCTGGACAGTATAGCGGCCCTGTAGGATGAAGAACAGCTTTCTGTGCATAATAAAAGAGCTCTGATATGTTCTTCAGGTTTTTTGCTGAACACTGAAAAAAAAGTTTAAAATTTTATACTCTGAAAGCAATTATGGGAGCCAAAAACAATTTTTAAACTATCAGTGTAAGGTAATAACAAGATTGAAGAAACTGAAAAATACTTTTTTCTTTGTTGAAATCATAATATTAATGTCTACAAAGAACTCAGAGGCCAATTCCAAGTTCTCTGTTGCATTTGGTTTACATGACTTCACAAACAGCGGGAAATTTATTCCATCCCACACCTTCTCACATCCTATTTCAAACCACGGTTTAGTGAGAATGCACCAGCAGCAAATTTCTACATCAAATGGTAAGGCATACCTCCACACAGGTTTCTATTTCTGTGTACTGGTTCATAATGGGAAGGATGGTCTCCATACTACTATATTCCACCAGATCAGATTTGTTCCCAACCAATATCAAAGGCAGCCTGAAATAAACAGGATATATTGCAATAATAAGGAAAGCAAAAGACTTTAAATATCTATTTCAAAGTATATAATAACCCATTCTAATTAGCTTTACTGAATCCCCCCAACATGAACCCTCTAGCGTAGTCAGTGCCAGTCCCCTAGACAGCATGTTCATATTCAAAAATATTTATGGAGTACTTATTTTTTTTTAATTTTTTTAACGTTGATTTATTTTCTTTAGTAATCTCTACACCCAACCTGAGTCTTGAACTCATGACCCAAGATTAAGAGTAGCATGCTCTTCTGACTGAGCCGCGAGGCGCCCCTACTGAGTACTTCTTATAAGCCAGGTACTGTTTTAAGCATTAAAGGATATAAGACAGACAAGGTCCTGCCCATTCTAATAGTGAAAATCAGAAAATGGACAATAAGCAAACAAACAATACACTTTCCAATTCCATAAATGCAATGAAGAGAGTAAATAGGGGGATACGGACAGAGTCATGGGAGGGGGCTAATTATATGGTAATCAGGGGAAAATCTCTCTGACAAAGTGGCATGTGAGCCAAGGAGTGAAGGATGAGATGAAATGGGCCCTGTGAAGAGCCAGAAAAGAGCTCAGCAGGAAGAAGGGACAGTGTGTACAAAGGGCTCAAACTGAAAAAACACCCTGGTGAGTCCAAAGAACAGAAAAATGTCAGAGCGGCTAGCGAGTACTAAGCAAAGGGGAAGAGGTGTGTAACGGGGTTGGAAAGAAGAGCAAAGGCCAGACACAGAGGCTGTGGTAAGGAGTGTGCATTTTATTGTAAGTGTAAAACGGAAGTCAGTGAAGAATTATGAGTAGGGGCACAATATGATCTGATCAACATTTAAAAATGAGTCATATGTTGCCTTTCAGAGATACAGACTGAGATACTGACAGTATGATTTGTTCAAAATGATCCCAATGGAAGGGGTAATAAATGAAACAAGACTGGCCACAAACTGATAACTGTTGAAGCCGGTGACAGACACAGAGGGAATCATTAGACGATCCTCTTTACTTTTGTTATATGCCTGATTTTTTTTCAACAATAAAAAGCTTTTTAAAAGGTGGTAGCCTGGGGTAGGGCAGTGAAGATGGAGAGAAAGCATTCAGATTTGAGATACATTTTACAAACAGAACTGATAGGAACAACTGGTAGATTAGATATGGAGGTTGAGGGCAAGGCAGAAATCAAGAAAAATACACAGGTTTCCGGCTGGACAAAATGAGTTGATCTCCTGAGTCAGAAAAGATTGATTTTGGGGGTGGGGGGAGTAGGCAGGGAATTAAGGATTTTGTTTCAGACAAGTTAAATCTGACAGGCCTATCAGAAATCTGAATGGGGGGGCGCCTGGGTGGCACAGCGGTTGAGCGTCTGCCTTCGGCTCAGGGCGTGATCCCGGCGTTATGGGATCGAGCCCCACATCAGGCTCCTCGGCTGGGAGCCTGCCTCTTCCTCTCTCACTCCCCCTGCTTGTGTTCCCTCTCTCGCTGGCTGTCTCTATCTCTGTCAAATAAACAAATAAAATCTTTAAAAAAAAAAAAAAAAAAAAAGAAATCCAAACGGGGATTATCAACGGGAGCTACACTAGCAGGGAACTGTTATTTGTACATCCTGCAAGAGAGCTTGGAGAAAAAGCAAATCATCTTGCTGGAACTCCAGATAGCAAGAGAAATTCTGTGCGCATCCATTTACTCCCCTAGTACGGTTACGCGTGAAGGGACTGGCCCACTATGTCACCCAAACATAGTTTTTTTTTTTTTTTTTTTTAGAAAAACCGGTTTATCAAGATGCTAACTATAACATGTGTCCGTGAGCATGTGAATCCTTTGTTTCCATTTTATAATCTTTTTTTTTAATGTTTTTTTATTATATTATGTTAGTCACCATACAGTACATCCCCGGTTTCCGATGTACAGTTCGATGGTTCATTACTTGCGTATAACACCCAGTGCACCATGCAATACGTGCCCTCCTTACTACCCATCACCAGCCTAGCCCATTCCCCCACCCCCTCCCCTCTGAGGCCCTCAGTTTGTTTCCCAGAGTCCATAGTCTCTCATGCTTCATTTCTAACAAAGACAGGAGGGTCTCCAAAAATGTAGTGGTTTACGACTTAAGATGTATACAAAATAATTTATGGAGCTTAAAAAAATACACATGTCCAAGCCCTACTCCACACCTACAGATTCTAAAACTCCAGGGGTGGGGAAAAGGCACCTATATTCTTTGAAAGTACCTCAGGTGAAAGTGATGGGCACCCCCGATTAAGAACCACTGTGACAACAGTCCATGCAAGTCCTACGGAAAATATATGTGCAACAAATATAATTATCTTAAGGTATGAGGCTCAGGAAAGAAGTTACTGGGAAAGTGTAAGGTCCATATAGCAAAGAAACAGGCCCCCTTGGGACAAGTCAAGCCCAAGAAAAGTTAAGTATGCTTATATGGTTCGAAGAGGGAAAAAAAACCCAGCCACATCTGAGAAAGCTCAAATTGATCTTCAAATGTTAAAAGCTACTTTCAGATACCAAAAGGGCCACAAAACTAGCCACAGAATTTTAGGAAGCTCTCATGGTGAAACTAATTTTTTTTTAACTCAGGGCTCCAATCTGGTGCTTGATAGATCCCAGAAAAACTGCCTTCTCTGAAGAGTCCCCTGTGGAAACAGCTCACGTGTGCAGCAAGAAGAGCCAGTGGCAGGAGCATACAGCCGTGGACCCCTCCAAGGCAGCCCTATCCCATACACCCTTCCGTGTTGCTGGAAACGATCTTCATCTGTACTGTCCATTACTGTAACCACCAGCCACAAGTGGCTCCTGAGCACCTGAAACGTGGCTGCATGGAACCAAGGAACTGAACTTTTAGTTTTATTTAGTTTTACTTAATTTGAAGTTAAATCGCCCCACCTGACTAGAGTCTACTACGCTGGAGAGCGTAGCTCTACGGGGTCACTGTCTCTTTTCTACCTTGTCAAGAAGTCACTTCAAAGTTTAAAACTATGACAAAGAGGAGCCCTCAGCGCTGCAAGACACAGCATATACAATGCCATCTCAGTCACAAAGTCCCCCTCCATAAATACATGAGGCGGGGCCAATGACCACGTCCATCTGTTCAGAACCAAGTCTTTACAGTTTCAAGGCAGAAAAATGTCCAACCAACAGAGAAATCTAAAAAAGTAAATAAAGGGCCAGATGGGTGCAATACACAGACATTAGTCTGATTTCCCTAACATTTAAAAATGCCTCATAAATGACATGTTCCATTAAATAATACTGCAAGAAAAATTTTTGGTTTCCATTTGGACTTAAAACTGAAAACACTTATAACCCAGAACTATCATTCCGTTCATATGAAAAATACAGAAGTTGTGTTCTCTTACTTCTCCCTATCACATGTGTATCTTCCAAAGAATTTCGAAGAAATCTCTCTCGATGCATTCCTAAATAAAGACCTCTAGTGTTCTTTAGAGAACTTATAAAGCAGTACAAGTGCATTATTTCAGCGGATTCTCAAAATTGCCACAGGCAGTCAAGACAGGCGTTAGTCTCTTCTGCCCTACAGAAAGGAAGGAAGGCTCAGTGAAGCCAAGCGGGTAAGCCAGATGTCAGAGGGCACTCACTCTCCTCCCAGTCCTGCGCCCTCATACACACAACCTGTGAGCAATCAGTGACAGGGGGAAGTCGTTCCTCATGCAAGGGGCACCTCCACAGAGAAGGCACAGACAATACAGATGAAGAGGACTTCTAAAGTGGAGACTTCTTTAGCAGTGGTGTGAGAAATTATGTAAGATTAATGATCAAAATATTTCATGTCAGAAGTTGTCAATCATTATAGTTCTGGTACTATTTTCTGCTTTGCTCACAAATATATGTGCTGCCTCAAATAATTCCTCCCAAAACCGATGTGTGTCTATAAACAGAGAAAGACCTATAGGTAAAGCAAATGTGGCAAAGGTTAACTAGCGGATGTAAGTGAAGGGTTTACAGGTGTTCACTGTACTATTTCTTGCAACTTTTCTTTAAGTTTGAAATTTTCAATATACAAAGTTTCAGAGAAAAGAAAAAAATACCTGCTGTCTTTGTCCGTTCTTTCATTTATGAGAGGAATCCATCGGCTTGTTACCTAAAAAGAAAATTAAGAAGAGCTAAGCCACAATGAGGATCTTATCTGAAAACTCTAAATTGAGGATCAATTTTAAAAGTGCCCCCATTGAAATTTAACGAGATACAGTGAAAAAAGTCACACGCTCATACCTTATCAATAGAATGCTTGTTGTTAACAGCATAAACTATGCAGATGACGTTAGCCTACAAGAAAAAATTAAGAAATTAATGGTATTTTTAAACAACACAAATGTAAACAGTAGCATTGAATTACCAGCTAGTTAACATATTTGGGCCAAAGGAAGAATAAAATTTGAAACCTAAAAAAACCCCCACATTTAGCATGCCTCTAAGAGTCAGAAGTTCCTAAGGACTTACTGCAAAAATACATACTCAAAGGCAGCAGTTAACAACAGAGAACTGAAAAGACCTAAGTGAGAAAATAAAAAGACAGACTCACAAAATCATCACTGTTTTCCCACCAAAAAGACCTACAGCTATTTCTTTAACTCACCTGTGATATCTCTTGATGAAGCTGTTCATCACTCTGTTCTGCTTCTACAAATGACAAAGTCAAAAAATGTTCATTATTTTATCTTTATTTTAAACATTTTCATAAAAGCTAATGGCCGAGCTGACATGTACGCGGCACGCATCCAACACCCCCCATCGCTCATGTGATTTACACAGCGTAGAGCCAGATGAGGTGGCTAAGACAAGGGCAAGCCAGGGAAAGGAGAGAGCTGGACTACGATAAGGGAGCTGGCTGGCACTGGCAGACAAGTCTACCAGAGGATAAGTCAGGCACCAAGAGCAGAAGGCATTGTGTGATAAATCTAGGCCAGCATCTGACCCAGAGTTGAGAAGGGTCAGGCCAAAGAGATCAGAAACCCAAGCTAGAAGACTAGGTGCTGTGGTCAGAAGCCCAGACAAAGAGTCCATCCACACAGGGTCAGAAGGCCAGGTGAGAATCGGGGCAATACAAGCTTAAGAGCTTGTATCTCAAGACAGCAGGCCCCAGAAACAAAACCCAAGCACGGGAGTGAAGAGTCAAGAATTCCCTTTCTAGCACATATCTCTGGCCGGAATGGGTCTCAAATGGTGGATGTGCGTATAACCCCACAGTGCAGGGGATGTGCATGGTCATAGCTATGATGAAAAAGCAAACAAATGAACGGGGTGCTTGGGTGGCACAGTCAGTTTAGCATCCAACTTTGGATTTCGGCTCAGGTCATGATATCAGGGTCAGGAGATCGAGCCCTGCGTTGAGCTCTGCACTCAGCGAGGAGTCTGCTTGAGATTCTCTTCCTCTCCTTTTTTTTTTTTTTTTTAAGATTTTATTTATTTATTTGACAGAGATAGAGACAGCCAGGGAGAGAGGGAACACAAGCAGAGGGAGTGGGAGAGGAAGAAGCAGGCTCATAGCAGAGGAGCCTGATGTGGGGCTCGATCCCATAACGCCGGGATCACGCCCTGAGCCGAAGGCAGACGCTTAACCGCTGTGCGACCCAGGCGCCCCCTCTCCCTCTCCTTCTGCCCCTCTGGCTTGTGCGCTCGCTCACTCTCTCTCAAATAAATAAATATATCTTTTTTTAAAAAAAGCATACAAATGAAGAGGAAAGCAATAACCGACATATTAATTTAGATCACCTTGTGTTAAATATTTTCCCCCAGAACGCCTGTTATTTCTGACATACAAACTAATATCATAAACGAGTACAATGGTATTTTAATTTATGTTAAATAACTGGCCATATTTTAAGTATCTTTTCTTATGTTGAGTAATCAATGGGTAATGGCTTCAATTCCAATGCTGAAAAAGAGTAATTTTGTAAACGAAGCAGGTTATAAGGCTGACTGCCCCAGAAAGCGTCCAACCCCCTCAGCTTCTGGTATAGTGCTGTCTAGCAGCTGGGTGAGCAAGCCGTGTATGTCATTTTTAATGTTCTGGTAGTCACATTAAAAAAAGTCAAAAGGATGGGGTGCGTGGGTGGCTCAAGAGTCTGACTCTTGATTCTGGCTCAGGTCATGATCTCAGGGTTGTGGGATCGAGCCCCATGTCAGGTTCTGCACTGGGTGCGGAGCCTGCTTAAGATTCTCTCTCTCCCTCTCCCTGTGCCCCTTCCCCTCAAAAAGTAAAAAAGGAACAGGTAAAAGTACATTTTTATTTAACCCAAGATATTTAATATTTAATAAAATATTAAAATTTCAACATGTACGCAACACAAGAATTATTAATGAGATTTACATTCTTTTTCTCACACCAAGTCTTCTAATTCCACCTGTATTTTATACTTACAGCACACTTCAGCTTAGACTAGCCAGGTTTTAAGTGTTCAATAGTCCTATGTATCAGACTGCACAGTCTAATATTTTATTTTTAGAATATGTGGAACACCAGCTTAGGAAAACAAAGTATTACCAATGTAGTTATGCCATTCTTACAAATAGATTTTATTTTTTAGAGCAGTTTTAAATGCATAGCAGAACGGAGTGGAAGGTACAGAGACTTCCCATATACCTCCCACCCCCACATAGCTTCCCACATTATGAATATCCCCCATCAGAGTGTATATCTGTCACAACCGACTCCCAGTGTGGGGCTCAAACTCACAACCCCAAGATCAAGAGTCACATTCTCTACCGACTGAACCAGCCAGGCACCCCCCCGCCTTTTTTAAAAGAAGTCTCAGAACACAGCAAAATAATTTAGTGATTAAAAAGTAAGTCCTAAGGGGCGCCTGGGTGGCACAGCGGTTAGGCGCCTGCCTTCGGCTCAGGGCGTGATCCCGGTGTTCTGGGATCGAGCCCCACGTCGGGCTCCTCTGCTGTGAGTCTGTTTCTTCCTCTCCCACTCCCTCTGCTTGTGTTCCCTCTCTCGTTGGCTGTCTCTATCTCTGTCGAATAAATAAATAAAAAAAACTTAAAAAAAAAAAAAAAAGTAAGTCCTAGGGGCACCTGGGTGGTTCAGTTGGTTAAGCATCTGCCTTCAGCTTAGGTCATGATCCCAGAGTCCTGGGATGGAGCCCCACTTCAGGCTCTCTGCTCAGGGGGGAGCCTGCTTCTGCCACTCCCTCTCTCTCTCCCTCTGGCTGTCAAATAAATAAATAAAATCTTTGAAAGAAAAAAATGTAAGTACTAGTGGGTAGAAAAATTTTAAATTATTAAAAGCAATACAAATGTGCTTTTATTATCATATAAAGTAAGCAAGCTGACGACTGTTTTAACTATTATTTGGGGGAGGGGACAAAGGCTGATACATTAAAGAACAAATTTAGAACTCCACAAATTCTCAAATTCAGAACTCCTTCTACATCATCAGAGCATTCCTGAATGCCTGATAACAAAATTAATCCAGAACTTACCTCTGCAAACATGCCAAGTCAAGGACGGTAATGATTTATCTACTATTTGTCATTTACCATCACTCTTTCCTTTTCATTATTATGGAATCCAACTTAGTAAATCTGGGACAGGAACTACAAGACAGAGGCTTTATATGCGGTATGGGGTGGGGGCTGGCAGGGAGATATAAATGAGACGAGAATAGTACATGATTATTTATTGCTAGAGAAAAAGGAACACCTATTCTGGAATATATTTTAAAGCTCAGTATGTATACCTTTTTTGAGGACTATTAAATTAACCTGCAGCTTCACCCACAAGAGGACATTCGTTACCTGAGTAATCTACGATGTGTGTTGGAACTCTCTCAGGGGTGACATCGGCTGGAATGGTAATTTCCTCTGCCCGGGGAGGAACCTTCATTTGCAAACAAGTATAGAAAAGAAAAAAAAAAAAAACAAAACTTTGGATATTATCAATCAAACCTGTTAACAGAGCATGTAAATTCATCTATATATTAGCCCCTCCCACCCATACCTACCTTTTCAAGATTTAGTACACTTTTAAATACTTATTTTTGTGCTTGAACCCACAACCCTAAGATCAAGACCTGAGCTGACCTGCTCACCAACTGAGTCATCCAGGCGCCCCAATAAACACTTCTTTTTAAAAAGTATGCACATTTCTACTTGTGTGGGCGCAGGACATATGAAGGGTACTTCAGATCTAATGCAGCCTAAAACAGTACTTAATTTGGTGTTTCAAACATCTGATTTTTAAAAGGCTGTTTTTATTCCATTTTGTTGACTGCTTAAGATACTCTACAAATGAGGAGCTATGTTAATCGAAAGCAATTCTCAAATAAAACACTACATTACCAAAATTAATTTCTTCTAGAAGATAACTGATTGGCTATATAAGCCTTGTTTAATGAGTGCATTTTTTTTAGAAAGACTGTATGATTTTTTAAACCAATTAAAAACCTCTTATCCATACCCAAGAGGACTATGCTAAAATGACAATTCTAAACTCAGTTAAACGATCGTAGAAAACTTTTAGGTATTATACTCCAAGTGATCATACAATAATATACTTCATTTCACAAATTAAGTAATTACTTATTTCAGTATCTTATTTAAGAGGGAAAAAAAAGCAAAAGAAACAATGAACGATCATGTGGCACTTGTAATTTTTTGAAAACACTACCATATAATGTACCAAATTCCTGTCTGAACAATGAAATTATACAGATATTCCTAACTAAACAAGATTAAGGAAAGGGGAAATGCAAACTGTGGGGCTAATAATACCAACTATGTGAAGAGAATAAATAGTGTTCATCCCATTTGCATCAGTCCCATTCCCCAAAACAAAATTCTAACTATACATAAGACCTTAGCCAACAGTCCCTCATTCTGGAACACAAATATATTGCCAGTAATCATAAAACCGCCTTACTTTTGGTGGTACTCTACTATAATTAAGCTTACCTCATTTGAGACACAAAACAATCCTTTGAGGTAGGCAGAGGCTTGTAAAATGACGCAGTGGATAATATTAAAGGTTCTCAAATACGTGGTCAGAAACCTAGGGGTTCTAATGCCTCAAAGACTGGGGAGTGTCAGATGGAAGGCAGGTGGGGAGCCAGCCAGACTTTTCAAGCCCTTACTTCAACTAAAGGAATACTCACCTGTTTTATATTTTGGGGTTATGAATAACATTTTATTTTTAAGAAAGGATTAACAGCTTAGATGATCTTAACATCCCTTCCAGCTCCCATTTTACAGATGAGACAACTAAGGCACAGAGATGATAAATGTCTAGCCAAGATCAAAAGGAGGAAAGGCAAAGGACTTAGGTGAACTCAGATCTGGTGTGATTCTTGCTCCTGCACGACATTTCAGGGATGTCTCGCATAAACTAATATGAGCCCTTTTAAAGTCACAACTGTCAGAAAGGAAACACATGCCAAAAAAGTGCAGAATTTATCTCACTTTAACTCAATTTTGATAAATTTAAAAGATTTTAAATACAGAAAAGACATAAAACTGTTTACCTCTTCTGGGAATTCTTCACTGACCAGAGACATAATCAGTGATGTCTTCCCAACTCTAGCTGTGAAAACAAACATCATTATTTCAGTAATAAAATGCTTAAGTTCTACGTAAGCTCAAATTCAGCAACCACACAGCAGAGCTGGTCATTCATTAGCCAAAATCAGAGGCATCCAAATCACCCAGTTTTAGTACAGCGCTTAAAGTATCTTTTTTTTCTGCTTAGAAAAGTTATGCATGCCCATTGCTTAAAACGAAAAAATTACCAAAATATATAAAAGTAAAAATCTTCTTTCACATCCCTCTTTATCAGTTTAGTATATGTAGTCTCCCAGATTTTTTCTTTGCTTATATTATTATAACAATTCACCACACAGTCTACCAGTATAATCACGGCATTCCTACTATTTTACAGTCTTCTCTTATCATTTAAGTATGTACTTGGGCGGTATTCCATGTCCATACGTAACAATTTCCTGGGAGGGGTGAAGGGGCAGTTATTATGTAATGGACACAGAGTTTTTATTGGGGATAATGGAAGAGTTTTAGATAGAAAAAGTCCTGATGATTACACAACACTGTGAATGTATTTAATGCCCCTTAACCGTACCCTCAAAAATGGTTAAAATGTCAAATCATACATCTTATATATTTTATCACAATTTTTAAAAATAGCAACAGGAAATCCATTTTATATTAGCATGAAAAACCTTTTACATTATTTTTTGACAGTTGTAGAAGAATCCAACATAAGACATGTCCTAATTTATTAATGCAGTCTCCTAACAATGAGCTCTGTTCAAGCTTTTGCCTTTATAAACAGTGCTGCAATGAATATTTTTCCAGGACAAATTCCTAGAAGTGAACTCAGGTTAGCATGCATAATCTTCTTTATTTTTAATAAATATTGTTAAATCACCTCTAAAAAGGGACAAACTAATTTACATCCTCACCAACAGAAGATCAGTGTGTCTGCTTTGGACATCCTTACATTCTTTCTTTTTTAGGGTATCATATGGAAAAGCTTAGTAAGAGCAAAAGTAACTTTCCTCTTATATTTTCTAACCTAGCAAGATTTTTAATGCACACACTTAAAAATCTTCATTTTCATTCGGAAATTTCATTTCTATTCCCATCACTTTCTGATCATATACATTCAACCGCATCAGCCAAATCTTTTTGTGATTCTAGACGAAAACAATCCACCTGCCTATTACTGTCTGCCATAACAGCAAACTGGTTTCCAAAGGTAAAGCCAAAATATGAGAGAACTGGAAAATTCTGAAGTGAAGAAAAGCCACATTCCTTTTTTTTTTTTTTAAAGATTTTATTTATTTATTCTACAGAGATAGAGACAGCCAGCGAGAGAGGGAACACAAGCAGGGGGAGTGGGAGAGGAAGAAGCAGGCTCATAGCAGAGGAGCCTGATGTGGGGCTCGATCCCGTAACGCCGGGATCACGCCCTGAGCCGAAGGCAGGCGCTTAACCGCTGTGCCACCCAGGCGCCCCACACATTCTTTTTAAATGACTAAAAGAAAGGGTGACTAAAAGCACAAGTCAAGGGGCGCCTGGGTGGCTCAATCGTTAAGTGTCTGCCTTCGGCTCAGGGCGTGATCCCAGGGTCCTGGGATCAAGCCCCGCACCAGGCTCCCTGCTCCGCTGGAAGCCTGCTTCTTCCTCTCTCACTCCCCCTGCTTGTGTTCCCTCTCTCACTGGCTGTCTCTCTCTCTGTCAAATAAATAAATAAAATCTTAAAAAAAAAAAAAAAACCACAAGTCTCTGGAAAAATGATGAATGGCTGGGAAAAAGAGTACTGGTAAAAACAACCTAGAGGGTGTGCTGCAAACAAGTCGACTGTTGCTAGTGGAGGCTCAGAGTAGACCATTTGACAGGTATCTTCTAGCTCCGATTTCTGACTATAAGATAACACCTCTCTGAGTTCCAACCATGTCAGTGGATCCAGAGCCCATCATCACAGAACTGCTAGAATCCGGTTATCAATGTCAGCTTATCCAGCCCCCTGAACAAATTTTCAGATGAAGAACCTGGGACCCAGAAACAGTGATTTCTCAAGATCTCACTAAAAACTCACTTGCAGACTTAAGAGAATAACCCATCTTCTGATGGCTAAGCCAGTGTTCTATCTCTTTCCTATGACATACTTTAGAAAAATATGAAGACATGGGAGGCCTGGGTGGCTCAGTCTGTTAGATGTCTGCCTTTGGCTCAGGTCATGCATGATCCCAGGGTCCTGGGATCGAGACCCATATCGGGCTCCCTACTCAGTGGGGAGCCTGCTTCTTCTCCCTGTCCCTCGGCCTGCTGCTCCCTCTGCTTGTGCTCTCTCTCTCACTCACTCTCTCTCTCAAATAAATGCAATCTTTTTTCTTTTAAGAATTTATTTATTTATTTTACAGAGAGAGAGAGAGAAAGAGAGTTCACAAGCAGGGGGAGCAGCAGGCAGAGGGAAAGGGATAAACAGACTCCCCGCTGAGCAGAGAGCCTGACGCGGGGCTTGATCCCAGGACCCCTGGAATCATGACCTGTGCGGAAGGCAGACACTTAACCGACTAGCCACCCAGGTGCCCCTCAAATAAATAAAATCTTAAAAAAAAAAAAAAATATATATATATATATATATGTATATATATGTGTATATACATATATGTGTATATACATATATATACACACACATATATATATTAAGACAATAATACAGAGAAGGAATGATAGCCCCTAAAGTCAGCAAGCACTACATACACAAATACTATATAAATTAATTAAAATATTCACTGATTCACTGGTGACTAATCTAGCAGCTCTGGTTCCACTTTTCTTTTTTTTAACTTATTTTGAGAAAGTATCAGACTTACAGAAACACTGCAAAAATAGTACAAAGGAGTCATAACTATTCTTCAACCAAATCCCTCAAATGTTAACATTATACCACATTTGTATTATCATTCATTTCCTCTCCCTCCCCCTCCCCTCTATATTTTTAAAGCCATTTAAGTTGTAGACATGATGCCCTTAAGCACCTTAGTATGTATTTCCTAAAAACAAGATCATTCTCTTCCATAACCATGTTGCACTCTCAAGATCAGGAAATTAACACTAACGTAGTGCAATTATCTACTCTGTTGACCTTATTTCACATCTCACCATTTGACCCATCACCACATTTTATGGAAAAGAAAAATCTTTTTCTTCCCCCAGGATCAAATGCTGCATTTGGTCATCATGTCTGCTTTGTCTTTAGTCTGGAAGAGTTCCTCAATTGTTTTTATCTTTCATGGCCTCAGCATTAAAAACAAAACAAAACAAAACAAAAAAAAAACAAGTCATTTAATTTGTAGATTATCTCTCAATTGGGTTTGTATGATGTTACCTAATAATTAATTTCAGGTTTTGCATTCTGGGCAGGAATGCTCCAGAACTGATACTGTATCCCTCACGGTGCATCACAGCAGCAGGGAGATGATGTCAATTTGTCCCATTACTGGTGATGTTAACTATCATCACTTGGAGGAGGTGGTGTCTGCAGGTTATTATCATTCCCTTTGTAATGGATAAGTATCTTGTGAGAAGATAAGTTGAGACTATGCAAACATTCTGTTTCTCGTAAACTTTCACTTACTGGTTTTAGCAGCCATTCATGATTCTTGTCCTGTGTTGCTATAGTGGTTGCTACATGGTGATGTTTCTATTTCTACCAATCCTTCTACCTTACTTTGCATTCTACTTTAAGGAAAAACTCTCTTCTGATTCATATCAGCATGGTCTCATGGATTCCTACATTATTCTACGTGTTATAATCCACTACTGTCATTATTTGGAGACTCGAATTGTTCCATTTTACTTCGAAAAATAACATTTATGCAGGTATAAATCAGCATTACTGTATGACTTCATTTTATAAATAAATATGTATCCACACTGGGAAAAAAACCCAGAACGATCTATACACCAACAGCAGTCATCTCTGAAGTAAATGTAATTTTAACTTTGTGTTTTTGTACTTTCGCATATTTTCCCAATTTTCTACAACAAATATAAACAATTTTTGCTACTAGAAAATGTTAACAAGTACTACTTTAAAAGTCACTATTTGGGGGCACCTGGGTGGCTCAGTCAGTTAAGCGTCTGCCTTCAGCTCAGGTCATGATCCCAGGGTCCCGGGATCGAGTCCCTCATCGGGCTCCCTGCTCAGCCGGGAGTCTGCTTCTCTCTCTATCCCACCCCCTGCTTGTGCTCCTGTTTTTTCTTTCTCTCTCTCTTTCTCTCCCTCTCTCAAAAATAAATAAATAAAATATTTTTTAAAAATTAAAAAAAAAGTCACTATTTGGTAGTAAAAACTGGCGTGTTCTAAATTTATAGATGGCAGGGCACCTGGGTGGCTCAGTCAGTTAGGTATCCAACTCTTGATCTCAGCTCAGGTCTTGATCTCAGGGTTGTGAGTTCAAGCCCTGCATTGGGCTCCACAATGGGCATGGAGCCTACTTAAAAAAATTTTTTTTTACAGATGGCAATTAAAATTTACCGAAAGATTGGCATGTTAAATGCATTCTTTCATCTCTTCAACAAATAATTCTCGAGCACTTATCTATATACCAGGCCCTATTCCAGGGGCTGGGGATACCCCTGATCAAGGCACTAGGTCTTCCCTATTTTTACATTCATGGAGATTATATTCCAACAGATTTATGAGATTTTCACCAATAAAGAACATTCTTTCTACACACCAGAACAAAAAGTAAAACTTCAAAAAGTGGTCATCCTTGATTTACCCTTCCTCTGTACTGAGCATTCGAGCTCTGTCAAATTTTCCTTTGAAATTTTTAATATTAATTCCTTCCTCTCTGTTCCCACCTTTCTGTAATTCTGGTACCTCCACTGAAAGACTTCCCAGTCCCAACTTTCTAGCCCCTCCTCTAGCCTCTCCTCTTCTTAAAATCCATCAGCAATACAAATGCCAATCCATCTCTCTTAGACATCTTTTCATTTTCTAATTTGTCTGATCGAAAGCCTGGACTCTCAATTATCTATCACATGAAGGTGAAATATTCTACTGGCCTTTGAAAATCATGCATAATTTAATCCCGCCTCATCTTTCTAATCTCATTTCCCACTATTCCCACATACACGATTTGCTCAACTAAGGCCATTCTGCTCTGTGTAAGCACAAACAGGCTATGATGGATCTTGCCTCCTCACATGGTTTTCTTCATCTAAAACATCATTCCCTCTCTCTCCTCTGCTTTCCCAAATGTTAACCATCTCTCAAGGACAGCACAAATTCTACCTCATCCCTAAAGACATCCCAGGGCTACTGTAGCCCTCCCTTTCCTTCTTCGAACCACTTCTGTGCCACATAACTTGCTTTCACCTTGCCCAAGCACAACAGCATTGCTATTGTTTCAGCCCTGCCATTTAGGAAATTAAGTTCTACCTCATGGAGCTTCTGGAATATCCCATTCAAAGTTTTTCTTAGCAGCAACTGAAGAGCTATGAACAGCAGGGTAACTTCTGAGGGGAAAAATAAATTCTAAAATTACTCTGTTCAATTTGTCTTTAGTAGAAAATAATGAATGTTGAAATTTCCAATAATATTAAAGGAGGGTGTGATATAATAAAGAATCCATCTGGTCTTCATCCCCACCCAGTTCCTGGCACAGAGCTTCAAAATCCCTTGGAAGTTCCTGTGCCATAGGAGTGTCTTTTGGTCTCTTTCAACATACCTGAGTTTATTCTCATGAGATGACCCATTAGGGAGAAGGGAGGGCCTAGATAGCTTCAGGATGGGGACTGGTTGTCAGAAAAACCAACCATGTGATTAGTGGGTTGGAACTTTCAGCCCCACCCCAAAACCTAGCAGCTGGTTGGGCGGAGGGCAGAGGGAGCCCAGCGATGGAGTTCAATCACATGGTCAATGATTTAATCAATCATGCCTGCATAATGAACCCCATATAAAAACTCTGGACATTAAAGCTCAGGGGAGCTTCCTAGTTGGTGAACATAATGATGAACCAGGATGGTGGCCCACTCTGATGCCATGGGGACAGATGCTCCTGGGCTCAGGACCCTTCAAGACTGGGGACCCCACTTGCAGTTGGTGTCTTAAGTAAGGGTAATCTTATTGGGGACCTTGCACTTTAACTTGTAGGATCTGATGCTAACTCAGGGTAGTTAGTGTCAAAATTGAAATGAATTATAGAACACTCAGTGTCAGAAAATTGTCAGAATGAAAAGGGCATGACAGTTTTGTATTTATAAAAAGTAGTGATGGCTCAAAAAACTGAGAAACACTGTAATAGACCTTCTATCCAAGAGGACGAGTTCCACTCTGGCCTATTTGCCCAGGTCTGGACCAAACTAGGAAAAAAAAAACCACTGGAAGATCATACAGAGAGTATTAACTTATACTTTTATATGACCTATCTTCCTTGTGCAGACTCCTATTAATTCATTTGCTAAGTATTTACTTGATTGTCTTCCAAGTACAAAGTTTAAATTTACATTCTCTATTATAGGGATTATATGGAAAATGTATTAAACAAGATAGATAAAATTGCTATGAAAGAGGTACGGACCAAGTGCTATGCTCAATCACTCTTGAGAAAAGGGAAAGGGGACAGGGAAGGGTGGGAAGAGAAAGGGATATTTTCTGCTTTAAACATAGCAGAAAATCAAAAAGCTCTTAAAAAAAAAGCTTATAGTTTGGTCTCAGGGAGGGAAAACAGAGTAATCAGGTAAGACATGTACGTTCTTAAGAGAGTACTGTGCAGGGGCGCCTGGGTGGCTCAGTTGTTAGGCATCTGCCTTTGGCTCAGGGCATGATCCCGGAGTCCTGGGATCGAGCCCCACATCGGGCTCCTCTGCTGGGAGCCTGCTTCTTCCTCTCCCACTCCCCGTGCCTGTGTTCCCTCTCTTGCTGGCTGTCTCTCTCTCTGTCAAATAAATAAATAAATAAATAAATAAATAAATAAATAAATAAATAAATAAATAAAAAGAGAGTACTGTGCGTGTGTAACACCTTGGCAAACATCCAGCATATCACCAGCGATCTCCTGAAGGACTTCCTAGACCTCCTTGTGAAAACTTTACTTTTCCTACCAGCTACTAAGGGTCTCTGGAAAGACTAAGGAACAAGAGTTTCATTATCACCCACAGGAAATTCCACAAGGGCAGACAATGTGTCTTTCTCCCTCACTACTGAATCTTAGCTCCTAGCAAATGCTCTTAGTAAATGCAGCTTATGGCTTAGCGATTAAGAGCACAGATTTGAAATTTAGGAAAGTGGCTGGTTACTTTTGAGAGAAGGAGAAGGAAATACAAAGAGCTTCAACTGATTGGTAATGTTTTCTTTATTAGGCTAGATGATGGGTATTTGTTTTATTATTCTTTATACCTTTGATATAAATATGTCACCAAAAAAAAAAAAAAAAGGGAAAAAATAATACAGGCTTTGGAATTAGCCAAGACTGGATGGAAATCTTAGTCCAAGGCTTACTAGCTGTGTTTCCTCAGGCAAGTCGTCAAGCCTCAGTTTATTCATCTATATAAAGCTGAACAGCTGCAGCTGAATTGGTAAGAGGATTGATTAAGATGACAGATCCGTAATGCTCAGCACAATACCTGGCAACCATTAAATACACAAATGGTAGTTATCATGATGATGATCACAGCTTAAATTAAAGGAGTTAAGTGAGCACTAGAATGGGCGAGAAAACTTGGATTTGGGAATCAGCTTTCTAATTAGCAGTATAACCTTGAATTGTCACTGACTCTGGGTCTCAATTTTCTCATCAGTTAAAAAAGAAAAAAAAGGACTAGAGGCTATCAGTGCTTATACTCAATGATTAATCTACACTACCATGTAGCATACCTTAGAAGACCGGCATGTAAACAGATGAAAAAGTGCACGTTACGTGGACCTTACAGGAACGAACCTTAGAGAATCCCAGCAATGGCAGACAGATCCCCAAACTGTATCTGTTATCTATTTTAATTGTGTATGGGAAAGTGATTTATCAGGAACAGTCATCTATCTATAAGAACAAAGAGGGACTCACCAGGGCAATATGGGGTCCAAAAATTTCTAGAACTTGCTGACTTTATAATCAGCATTTCATAACTTTTTTCCTTAAATAATTCCTTTCATCATCGCCTTGTTTAGGGTCCCAGAAATCCCAAACCTTCAGCTAGCTCAAGGTAGCATTCATCTCAAAATCACAGCAGTCCGTTCTAATTCCACAGGATTATGCACAATGGAGGCAAACGAACCAAGTCACTGCTTGGTTCATTTCAGCATCAGAAAACCTAGAACTTGGACCTCCTGCCTGTTTTTCACTCTTGGCACCTGAGGCTGCTGCGGAGCAAGAAGAGTGCATTTGGGAAAGTGCCCTAACAAAGCTCCTTGCAAGGAGTGGTGATGTCTGATTTAAGGCAACACACAGCAGAGCTGCCTGAGGCTCACCGGACAGCAGGACGCCTCTGCTGTGAAGGCCGATCAAGTCCACCAGGCTCTGTTATAGCCATTATTTTAGTAAGCAGTAAAACTCCCAGGTACTTAAAACAACAAACCTTTTAGGAGATCCTGTGTACAATTCCTGTGACCTCTGAACTTCTGGGTCTTCCTCACTAGAGTAGAGAGGTCTTTTTCCCTAGTGTCTCCAAAATCCCACAACTACCGTCAACACAGCTGTTCCCAGAAACGGTTCCATTTCTGCAGAGCTCTCCTGGACATCTTACACATCTCTACATTCTTATCCCTGATCAACTATGTTAAGAATGGGAAAAATGAATCAGATGATCAGTAACTCAAATGCGCCTTGGTATCCAAAAGGAAAACAAGGCTCACTCGTGCTTGGTTCGTGAGAAATCTGCCTGCCTTAATGCCCTTCAGACCTTGATTCCTCTCACAATTCCCTTCTTAGAATTATCTTTTTAAAATTCGGCTTGTAACCCACCACTCCAAAGTCCTCACCAGTTTCAGAAGAAACCTACCCACCTTTCAATCCACAGCTGGAAACATTAAACAAAAATGATCAAAAGGAAGTCACACGCCAACGTTAAAAGGCCTGTTAAGTTTCCAAGAAAGCTGAAGACTTCCTGCTCCTTAATCACAACCATGAAGGCCTTCAACAGGTGTTCCAAGTTGCCTTTAAAGTCCCCTCCCTCACCATAACCCTTCCAGGTCATTCGTTCTTCATCTCTCTGCTTAAAACTCATGACAACACCCCCTTTCCTGGCCATTGTCCCTTTCTGCTTTTCCCATGGACCCCTTAGATTCCCAGGAATGTTTTCAGAAGGGAAAGGCCAACATTCTGAGGAAATTCCGATTTCTTCACAGCTGGGTTCAACAAGGTAGCTCTGCCCCCCCCCCCCCCCCCGCTGCAGCAGCAGGCTCCCACCCAAGTACAAGCCTGCCACCAAGTCTATTCCAACAGGACAGGCCCCAGGGCCAGACAAGGAAACCCCTTGGCAGGAGAAAGGGCACTGTAAACACGACGACAGTTAAAGAGCTTTACTTATGCTTAATGATACAGACAGTTAGTGACACCAAAAGTGGGACTCATTCAATTTATTTATATGGATACTACCACTGAGAGTGTGGTACTTTTATTTATTCACTCATTCGTATTCTGCCTCACCTGTTATAAAATCTGAGGCTGCAATAAATACTTCCATCTAGTTTCTGAAGTAATTGTACAGCAGGCCTTTTAAAAATCAAAGAACAGGGGCGCCTGGGTGGCACAGCGGTTAAGCGTCTGCCTTCGGCTCAGGGCGTGATCCCGGCGTTGTGGGATGGAGCCCCACATCAGGCTCCTCCGCTATGAGCCTGCTTCTTCCTCTCCCACTCCCCCTGCTTGTGTCCCCTCTCTCACTGGCTGTCTCTAACTCTTCAAAAAAATAAATAAAATCTTTAAAAAAAAAAAAATCAAAGAACAGGAATCTCTTCCACGTAAAAATCCAAGAATGATTTCCTCTTTTTAAAAAAGTTCAAAATTAGAGCAAGAGAGACAGATTACAGTGAACGCGGGAGAAAATGAGCACATTTTCATTAGTATCCTTTTGGGTTTCCTTTCGGAAGAGCAGTAAGATGATGGCTATTTTAATAAAAGACTGGCAGATGTGATTCAGTTAAGAAGTGCTTCAGTGAATCTAAACTAGAGCTTTTTTCTTCCTTTAAGGCCTAACCACCAAACACTGAGTGAGACTCGAAGAAGTAGGGAAGCAGCAAGTTTAAAATTACAACAGGCCACTAATTTTAGCCTAATTTTAATTGAGAAATAAATGAGTACCTTAAAAACAAGGAAAACATTTTAGAATACTAAATTTTAAAAACTATTTACATAAGCCTACAATTCAAAAGGCCCCCCCGACAATGGCAGATTTGAGTATAAACACTACATATTTTCAACTGCCCCGAAAAATAATTTCCATAAAGGAACAAACTTCCCTAATTACTCTACCAATTAAAACTTACATTTAATATAAATATCATATAAAATATACTTACATAATTTTATAACAGTAAGTATAAATTTAATAAATTAAAATACGTAAAAATATAATTTAAAAATATCTAACGTAAGTATTAATATGGAGGACAAAAAATTGTTAGGGTCTCTACTCATTTAAGGGTCTCTACTTCCTCTATTTTGCCTGAGAAACACTGAAGTAATCTATAAAAACAAAAGGCACGTTCACCATTATCCCCAAAGAGGGAAGGCCTTCTGATAGTTCAACATAACATGCCACAGTGCTGTCTGAGACTCCACGCTTCCAAGTAGGTCATCCACGGGAAACAATTCATTACTATACAACAAATTACCTGATGTATCCAGGCTAAAAATTTCTTTGTCTTTTCATCACATCTTTTGAACATCTAGTTCTAAATGACAGCAAATTCCTAATATTCATGAAGCAGAAGTAACATTTTTTGGTTCTAATTACCATCCTACCAGCCATATGGGCTGTTCTTCTTGATAACAAACACCCCGCGTTTCAAGTTGTAAAGGGACCTGCTCCTCATTTTTATCTGCTGCTTCTTATGAAGCCTTGTTGGCTCTCCCTAAATTAGAATATACAGGGATGAGGAGGGTGACTATGGAGTTACAATTTTTTAATGGGCAACTTTAGCAATTGGGGCAATAGCTGCGTACCGCGCCAAAGGAAAATTTCATTGACCATATGCAGACTATATGGGCAGAAGAACAAATGTTATACAGTCTCTCCCTCCCCTTTGAACTGGATAAACCCTAGTGGCCGGTACCAGAGGAACAAAAGACAGGTCTTAATACACATGTGAGAAGGATATCGAATAGCCTCCCGCGAAACAGAAGAGACTCTAGACGATGCTTCAACATTCTTGGTCACAAACTATCACCCAGGTACTGAACACAGAATAACTGAAACTGGAGGAGTTTAATCTTCAAGTATCACTTAACAAAGACCAGAATGGAAAGCAATATGGCTTTAAGGGATTGCAGAAAGTCCTTTCCTAATGTAAATGCTAGCTTATTACTGAAGTTTCTTTCTTATTCCTATCTTATGCCTGAAGAATCTTTCCCAATCCCACTAAGATGACCTCTGGTGTTTCAAGGAGAACTGAGCTCTTTTGGCAAGGAATATAACTGCTGGCGGCCAAGACCTGGAATAGATGTGACACCATCGTTAGAAGTCACTGGTCTACTTAATTACCAGAACACAGGAGTCTCCCAGGAAAAACCAAGCTAAAGACCTCGAACAAGACACTGGACAAACACTGCCCTCAAATGCTAACAATAACCACACATCAGATTGGATTTAAGAAAGGAGAATGGTCAAATGTTTATGACTAAGAGGAGTGGTTTGGAAAACAAGGAAAGACTAAATAAATGGAACTAACTTGAACTCATTCATTCTTTCAAAAACTATGGATGACCTGGGGCACCCAGGTGGCTCAGTGGGTTAAGTGTCCCACTCTTGATTTCGGCTCAGGTCATAATCTCAGGGTCGTGAGATCAAGCCCCGCATCCAGCTCTGCACTGAGCATGGAGCCTGCTTGGGATTCTCTCTCTCCCTCTCCCTCTCCCTCTGCCTCTGCACTGGGGATCTAGCTTAACTACGAACAACTACTGCTGACCAGATGCCTTACTGATGACATAGTCTATTAATACATAATTTGTATGTTATACGTATTATATACTGTATTCTTACAATAAAGTAAGCTGGAGAAAAGAAAGTGTTATTAAGAAAATCAGAAGGAAAATACATTCACAATACTGTACTGTAAAAAATCCCCATATAAATGAACCCACAGAGTTCAAACCCATGTTGTTCAAGGGTCAACTGTATCTGAGTGCCTACTTTGTGCCAGGCCTACTCTAGGCACTGGGGATATAGCAATGAACACCACAAAGCCTCTGCCCTCATGAAGCTTACTTTCTAGCCCAAAAAACAAGGGAACAAATATGCAGGGAAGAACTGCCCGAGTCAGGGACTTCTTGCTGAGAAAGCAGAAGAGAGCAGTACAAGAGTGAAGCAAGGGCCAGACTGTGACAAACTTTGCAGGCCTGTATTAAAAAGTTTGGACTTTATTCTAAGTCAAAATAGAAGTCATCAAAGAATTTTAAAAATGGGTAACAGGATCTGAGATATTTTTTAAAGATGACTCTGCCTGCTACATAGAGAACAAACAATTAGAAGCAGTAAGACCAGTTAAGGAGAGATACTACAAAAGGCTAGGCCACAGCCAATCGAAGCCTGAGCTAGTTTGAACTTCAGTGATTAATCACTTAGATATCAATATGTCTTACTCAATAGTAATAGCGACCAGATTCATTTAAAAAGAGGATAACGGTTCCATTTTCTTAATGATTTTGACGAGCAAAAACAAACATATCTCAATTTAAAAACAAGACTTAACTAAAACTAAATCTTGTGTACTTTTAATGTAGCTACATGGTTTAGATAAAAGGCCATTAATGTTCATGCTAATTTTATTGCAACAAGGACATTTGTTAAGCATAGTAATGCAAATCTAGTTAAATACAAATTCTGGCCAAAGAATCTGACCATGAAAAATCATAACCTGAAAGACTAAGTTTTGTGTGGTTGCTATTTTTAATGATTTAAACAATTTTGTTTAAAGAATGGCAACTGACTTTTAACGTGGCCTGAATGGTCCTCATTATGCTCAATATTATTAAGATAAGGTGCAGATAAAACACTTGGCTTTCTCTGCAAATAAATACCTTAAAATTTATAGACAATCTAACTTCTTTGATCTGAGAACTAAAGAGACAGTAAGCGATTAGGTAGCATTTAAGCCTGGATGGATCAGAATCCAGACTCTGGATGGGCCAAGAGAAGATCCATTTCACCTCCAGAGTACAGCATAGGTTTGGCCAACAGAATGTTGAAACCATTCACAACTTTTTGGGAGCTTCAATGAATGAAGCTGCTGCTGTGTGGTTCAGGGACAGTAATAGCAATAAAACGTACTGAAGTGATAGAGAGAAGGAACAGACTTCACAACAATACCACAGATGATGCTCCCTTTTTCTTTCTTTTGTTTTTTTTTTTTTTTTGCTTTTCCCATTCTCCTTAACCATCTTAAAATGACAACTAAATTACTACCACTTTTACCTTAAAAAGTAGGTTTCCCGATAAATCCATGTGTTAGACCAATTTATTTTAATTTATTTATTTGTTAAAAAAGCCTTGGTCACATTTATGTTTACCCAGCATTTAAAGTTGTACGGCTAGCTAGGCTAATAGCTGTCAAATATTTACATTAAATCTTGCAATGCTTCAAACATTTTCCCCCCAAAATACCAGCTTTTAATTTAACTAATTAAAATTACATATTTCATGTTAAGTATAATTCTCATATTTTTAAATGTGAAAAAAATTATCTTTATGGTAACTGGCCTAAAGTTTTTGGTACACATCTTTTCAAGAAAAATGTCTTCCTTAAAAACTAAGCCTTCCTTTTAGGTTAGGTTCTCCCTGTGATCAAAAACTCATGCATGCACACTTTTCTCAACTCTCCTATTTGCTTTCACATCTGCAGAACATGGTTTTTATTTTTATTTTTTTTCATAATAATATTTTTATTATGTTAGTCACCATACAGTACATCCCTGGTTTTTGATGCAAAGTTCGATGATTCATTAGTTGCGTGTAACACCCAGTGCACCATGCAATACGTGCCCTCCTTACTACCCATCACCGGCCTATCCCATTCCCACACCCCCCTCCCCTCTGAAGCCCTCAGTTTGTTTCTCAGAGTCCATAGTCTCTCATGCTTCGGTTTTTATTTTTCTAACAAATTTTGAGTTCTTTTATGTATTTCTAAATAATACTGTTAACATTTTAATTTAAATGCCCTAAGGCTGAACAATATATCTTACATATATATATATATAGCATTTCTATTTAGGTGTTTTACAGACTAATTACATGTAATTGCTTATTATATTCAAAAGTAAAACAAAAACATAGGATTTTTGCTTTTAGAAAATTAGTATTACAATTACTGTACTATAAAACTATTATACGACACAGTTAAGGACAGCTTTTTAAGTGGCTCATCTACTCACTTTCCCTACCTTATTCCAAATGCATCAGGTATGAATCATATGTTAAGTAACACCTTCCTGAACTTTGTCAAGGAAATCCATGCAAAATACAGATGAAGATATAGTTATAAATAAAGACTAAAATTCACAACTGCAAACCAAAAAATAAACTGTGTCAGGCCAAGCTTACTTCCAAATTCTCATTCTAAAGACTTCTCCAAACAGCAGGTGAACAGAGATTTCAATGAATATCAAAGAACACTACAGAAGAGGGTAAAAATGTATTAGCCTTCTTCCTTGGGAGTGCATCACAGCGACCTAGAGGGGCTACTCGAGGATGAAATGGGGTTTGAAACAGAATGCTTCGAAACATCAATGACAGAGCATTAACTAATGTACAAGCAATTCAGTCCTCCCAGCCCACTTTCCTATTTTAGTCCTACCAAATGAGTCATGTAACTAGCCAAGTGATATCAAGAAGTCCCTGTTGTTTTGTTCCCAAGTCAGTGACCAGAAGGCATTTCTCCTTTATTACATCTTCAAAGGGTGAAATCTAAGAATTTCTAGGGGGTCTTATATGCATGTGTCAGTTTGGGTCTCCTGTGTGCCTGTTATTTATAAATTAATTACCAAGCAGCTATGGAATAAATAATGCTTGTGGGGGGGATTAGGCTTTTTGGTGACAATAATTCTCTCAACTAAAGGACCCTCCCCAGATAATTATGCATTCATTGAGCACTTGTATAACTTGAAGTTGAGAGTAAATTTTTGAGGAAATATCGAGGGTATCAGGAGTTATTTCAATGCAAAGTGCAACTAACGCCAAAAACGCTCCACACCTTGAAGTAAATGGCTAGAGGGTGGGAAGACTGCGAGCACCAAAAAAAAAAAAAAAAAAAGGCAGAACCCTGACCTTGCCGGCAAGTCGAACAGTTCTGCACCCCTCCCCCTAGCTTCCCCGGGAGCAGGTTCACGCCATCCCAATTGGTCAGTCGGCCTGTTCCAGCACCTGCCTGGCAGTGACAAGCGAATCTCCACGGAAGACAAGAGGGTCTGAAAAGGAAGCGGCCTCGGAAACGCTTTGAGGCCCAGGAGGAAAGGATTCCAGCGGAAAAGGAGGAGATGAGGCCGGCGGTCAGAGGCTCATGGGGAAAAGGCATGCGAGGACGACTGGGGGTCAGGGGCGGGAGGTGTTAGGAGGGCCCAGGTGAGGTGAGAGGCTGAGGGCCGCCTGCGGGCCGCGGGAAGGGGAGAGCTACGGGGCTGGGAGGCCCGAGGGCGCGGAGCGGGGCGAGCAGGCCCGGGGCGGCAGGGGATGCGGTGGCCCTGGCGCGCGGACTCACGTTCTCCCACCAGCAGGATCCGCACGTCTTTCTTCATGTCGGCGGCTCGCAGGGGCCGGGCTCGGCCCGCACGCATGGAGCGGACACCTCTCGCCGGGAGCGCCCACCCCGCGGCGCCGCTCTCCCCGCGCTGCCGGCACCGCCTGCCAGCCTCCCCCGCCGCCCCGCCCGATGCTCGGCTGGGGCCCGCCGCGCCGCCTCCTCGGCTGCTTCCCCGCTCGGGAGCCGGGACAGCTCCAGCTCCGCCTCCTCCGGCTCCGCGGGCGGCAGCGGCGGCGGGGCCGACGGGGCGCCGCGAGGGACAAGCGCTTTCGGAACGCGAACGCTTTCTGGGCCTGAGCGGCGCCCCCCGCGTCCAGCCGGCCGCAGCGCAGGGCCGTGGAGCCTCGCCCACCCTCCTCCCTGCCCCGGGGGCCGCGGATACGCCCGCGGCTGGAAATTTGAGTGGCAGATCCGCTAGTCTGACCCTATTTATTTTGCAGAATTGGGGCAGGAGAAGGTACTTGTCCAAGGTCACATAGCTAGTTTGGCAGTGACTCAGGACGGGAATATTAGCACCAGACTATAATCTCCAGGAGGGCAGCGACCTGCCTACCTGGTTTTCAGTAGCATCCATATTTCATTGGACGTAGCCTTCAGAAAATGCTTGATTGACGAAGGGGTGACTGGCTCCCGGGATAGAGCCTTTTTCACTACCCAAAGCCACCAACCCTTGCTACTTTTTGTCTGCGATGCTTACAAAATACAGTGCTAAATAATGACATTCTTTTTTACCTTGTCCTTGTAAACAGATCCATTTCTTTGTAGCAAACTAAATGACTTTCCACTGCCCTAAGCCAAACTTAGTTTCTAAACCAAACTAAGCCACTTCCTTGGTTTCCTTTGAGCAGGTCTTCTGATACTTACCTTTAGTTAGGCTTACTGAACATAATGCTAGACACGTAGATGACACTGGATAATAAACTATTACTCATTTTTCTAAAGTTACCTTATTTCCTCCCGGCCCTCTCTATCTGGAGGAACTTGTTGCTACATCCTGAATGGTAGACCAGTGCTTGGCACACACTGGGAGAGAGAGAGAGGAATAGAGAGATAGAATTAATGAGGCAGTACTGTCTGCATAATGTGCCCTTTTTTCTATCTTAAATATTACATAGTAAGTTTTTAGAGGAAATAAAGTGTGCATAATACAATTCCCCTTTGTCCTAGAAGAAGCCATGGGGTGTTGGTGTAGCAGTAAGAGCTGCTGACATATTGCAGGGGATTGAATCCAGAGTCCGTTACCTAATTAGATACGTGATCCTGAGTAAGTGCTTTTACTTCTCCGACCTGTCCATTCTGTACCACGGCGATGATGATAACAACACTTACCTCTTCAGGTGGTTTTGAAGAATAAGCAAGGTAATACATGTCAAACATTTGATACAGTGCCAGACTCGGTACTTGCTCTGTTGATCTCAGCTACCATTGTTAAAGCAAAGTGCACTGAAAAGTTTTAAGCCACAGGTTTTGAGGCAAATACACTGTTACCCTTACAACAGTATTTTGCCTCTTAGTATAATGATGTCCCTAAGGAGCATAGGAGAGGAAGCCCTTCCCAAAAACACTTTGTGATATAAAGAGGGAGATAGGAGGCGCAGTCGTTGGGCGTCTGCCTTCGGCTCAGGGTGTGATCCCGGAGCCCCACGTCAGGCTCCTCTCCTGGGAGCCTGCTTCTTCCCCTCCCACTCCCCCTGCTTGTGTTCCCTCTCTTGCTGGCTGTCTCTCTCTGTCAAATAAATAGATAAAATCTTTAAAAAAAAAAAAAAAAGAGGGAGATAGGAGAGATACACTCGCTGGGAGATAATGAAGTCCTATTCGAGGAGGGATGCAAAGAAGATGGATAGAAATGTGAAATTCAGGTGTCTTGATAACCAGATCTTTCAGGGAAAATGATTCCTCTGAATTTTAGTATTACACGATGGTTGAGTTGAAAAGACCCCTACAGAGCACCTATTCCAATCTCATTACCCTATAGGTTAAAGCAAGACCAGAGACAGGCGCCTGGGTGGCACAGCGGTTAAGCGTCTGCCTTCGGCTCAGGGCGTGATCCCAGCGTTATGGGATCGAGCCCCACATCAGGCTCCTCTGCTATGAGCCTGCTTCTTCCTCTCCCACTCTCCCTGCTTGTGTTCCCTCTCTCGCTGGCTGTCTCTATCTCTGTTGAATAAATAAATAAAATCTTTAAAAAAAAAAAAAAAAAAAAAGCAAGACCAGAGAGATACTGTGACTTGCCAAAGGCAGGGCAGCTGAGACTGAGCCCGGGCTCTGCCATCCTTGGTGTGTGACCCTGGGCAAGTCACATCACCTGTTGCCTCAGTTTCCTCTCTGCCAGATGAAGACTATCGTCTCTTCCCAGGCTCCTACCTTATGGAATTGTTTGGAGGATCTCATGAAATAATGTATGTGAAAAAAACTTTTTCTTAAAAAAATAAATATTAGACCACAAAGGACAAAGGCCCTTTACAGAGGGGCAAATTCTTTAATGCCCTAAACCCTTTGTAGAGAAGCTTGATCCCAGGAGCGCTGCAACAGCATCGCCAGCTGATGACAGTGTTAATTCTGAGTGACTTCTCCAGAAGTATGAAAAGAGACAAGGCCTTCACCGTGTTGTACATGTGTGCTGGGCAATAACTTTGGCATTTCTATTAACTGAAATGTCTGGAAGGCAGGGGACTAAGAAGAGTTTATTTGGCAGGGGAACATCACAGAGTTAATACTGGGAACTCCTTTGTAAGTAAAACCTACTTAAAAACCCAGACTCGGGGCACCTGGGTGGCTCAGTTGGTTGAGCATCTGCCTTTGGCTTGAGTCATGATCCCAGAATCCTGGGATCAAGCCCCACATCGGGCTCCCTGCTCAATGGGGAGCCTGCTTCTCCCTCTCCCTCTGCCATTCCCCCCGCTTAGGCTCTCTCGCTCTCTTTCCGTCAGATAAATAAATAAAATCTTTAAAAAAAAATAAAAATCCTGGGGCGCCTGGGTGGCTCAGTTGGTTAAACGTCTGCCTTCAGCTCAGGTCATGATCCTGGAGTCCCAGAATCAAGCCCCGCCTTGGGCTCCCTGCTCAGCAGAGAGTTTGCTTCTCCCTCTCTCTCTGCCCCTCGCCCTCCTCCAGTCTGCTTCTCCCTCTGCTCCTTACCCCACTTGTGCTCTCTCTTAATATAAATAAAATCTTTAAAAAAATAAAAATAAAAATCCAGACTCAAGGCCTGCGGAAAAGAGACAACCAACAACCACTTTCAGTAGGCAACAACTAATGGTTAGGTACAAACGGAGATCAACACTCATGAAAGTGGGGGAGAAGTTGTCTGGGTCTCCAATGTAAGTTTCTTCTTACATCCCCTCTCCAACTCCTGATCAGCTATAATTCTGGCGCTTTGGCCCCCTGCACTCCCGTGATATGCCCTTCTCATGATATTAACAGGCATCCATCAGGGGTCACTGCGAAGATCACCTGGAGACAGCATAGTTCAGGGGTTAAGAGTAGGGACTCTGGAGTCCACCTGCCTAGGTCTGAACCTCAGCTTTACCAGTTACTAGCTGTGCACCATCAAGCAAATTGCTTAACTTCTCTGTGCCTCATCGGCTAAATGGTAACAACACCTCATGCAATTGTAATGAAGATTAAATGTGTTACCATAGTAGGAAAACAGAATAGTGCATGGTACATGGTCAGTGATTTACAAATGTTGAATAAAGTAAATTGTGAGGAAAGTGACTCCCATACACCTCTCTGGCCTTGGTATAGAGGCACATGATGACACATTGCAGCAAAACAGAAGCCAGGGAACAGAGTTGTTGGCAGTGGAATTTACTGTTGGGATATTACAGATTGATTACTGTATATTAAGTATATTGGATAAAGCCAAGAGGACAGATTGGAATCTAGAAGGCACTGATGGAATTTTCCTCCAGAACACTGCTAGGAAGGAGCTCTACCATCACAAGACAAATTTCTTGCCTCCTCAGCTGTGCAGGGGACATAGGGAGGTCTGAACAAAGTACTTTGGCCAGGAGATAACAGGATCCAACTTTTATGTCTGTCAAAGGAGGAACTTGCCACACAGCCTCTCTCCGCATCTCCAGGACAGTGGAACACCCAGGGCCAGTGGGCAGAAGATGACTGACATTGGGTGGAACAAGAGGCTGGCCTCTGATTGGTGAGTTAGCCATAGTCCTGGGCAGGAGGCCAAGTCAGATTCGGGCTGGCATTGGTCCCGATCCTCAGATCCTTCTATCTTTGGCCTCTCAAGTTAAACCCAAAGTAGCATCCATCATCCACCCATTCTTCACTTTAGTCTCCCATTCCTTCCAGGAAGACTTCTTCCTTTTCCTGTCAAGCCTGCTCTGGTACAGCAGAAAAGTCCAATGCCTTGATACAGAGTAAATGCTTTATCTTGCCTTTTAATGTGCTTGTTCCTGGTTCATTGTTCAAACACCCATGTCCTCTGCACAGTCACACGGATGGGTCTCTAGAGGACATGGATTCCATTTGCTTGATTAGGCTGGAAGGAATGTCACTCAGCACAATTACTTATTAAAAGGCATTTGAAAACTAACCACGTTGAAAGGCAATTCTTCCACAGAGTTGTGGAATCACTATGTTGCACACGTGAAACTAATGTAACATTCTGTGTCATCCAGGTGCCCCTGTTCACTGCATTTTTTAATTTGGAATGCATTTGCTGACATGCATCATCTTTCCAAGGGCAAATCACTTAGCCTGCATTTAATGTAACTTTTGATCACTGCAAAGACATTAACATTTTTGCTAACTTACTATAAATATCAACCAGTGATTCTCAGAAATTTTTAGGCCACAGGCTATTTCTGCAAAACAAATTCCACAGAATAGTAAATTTATAATTTCTGTTTATTTCTGCAAAGAAATCACATTAAATATATTCCAAGAAAATAATTCAAAAGAAGAAAAATATATATACATATACATATACACATTCTTAGAGGAACATTACGCAACAGTTCAAAATGGAAAAGCATACAATTATAGGGGAATAAATTAAGTATGGCATAAAATTATTGGAACTTTTGCAGTCATTATGGGGCACCTGGCTGGCTCAGTTGGTAGAGCATGTGACTCTTGATCTCAGGGTCATGAGTTCAAGCCCCACATTGGGTATAGAGAGTACTTAAAAATAAATAAATACATTGGAGAACTTTGCAGTCATTAAACCTAATGAGCATTAAAGATATGGAGGGGTGCCTGGGTGGCATAGTTGGTTAAGCGTCTGACTTTGGCTTGGGTCATGATCTCGGGGTCTTGGGATCGAGCCCTGTGTCAGGCTCCCTGCTCAGTGGGGAGTCTGCTTGTCTCTCTCTCTCTCCCTCAGTCCCCCTTCTGCTCCCCCCACCACTCCCTTTCAAATAAATAAAATCTTTAAAAAAAAGATGGAAAAGTGTTTACAAAATAAGTGAAAAAATAAAAATATAAAACCACATATATAATTAGAGCTATATAAAAATGAAGTATGATATATTCATTTATGCACCGTTTACATTCTATGCTTTTGTAGCTTTGAACTTTTACAAGAATGTACACGTGTTCGTCGGGTAATTAAAAACTAATGGGAGTACATAAGTATTAGATGAGAGTACAAAGAAAGGAAAAATGTATTAAAGATTATGAATTAATTTTTAGTACAACCATCTTTTATAAAATGTCAAAGTTAATTTAATAATTATATCTTTTAAATAAAATTAATAGAAATATTTAGGGGCGCCTGGGTGGCTCAGTCGGTTGGGCATCTGCCTTTGGCTCAGGTCATGATCCCAGGGGTCTGGGATCAAGCCCCACGTTGAGCTCCTTGCTCAACAGGGAGCCTGCTTCTCCCTCTGCCTGCCGCTCCCCCCGCTTGTGCTCTCTCTCTCTCTCTCTCTCTGACAAACAAAAAAATAAAAAATTTTTTAAAAAGAAATATTTAGAAGAATAGCAATGCTTCGAGACACTAATATAGGATATCGTGCTTATTAAGCCATTTAACAAGTATTTACTGTCCCCACCACGTGTGAGGCTCTGTGCTCAGTGTTAGGGGCACAGTGATCAACAACACAGATTTATTACGGGAGGCCAGTGTGGACAAAGCAGTTCATCTTTAGGCACCCATCTTATCACCAGAATCCTCCAAATCATTCTCTATGTACCCAAACCTTTCAAAAACCTTCCACAAAAGGTGGCATCTCATAATCTAAATCTTTACCTCCCCTAGCCCAAACCAGCGGACCGTGTGACTGTGTCACATTCCTCTGGTAGTCTGCTCTTTGTACAGGGCTGTGTTAACAGATGACCCCCAGGCAACACCATGCCTTCACCCAGCAAAAATGCAAATATCCCCGGAGAGCTCCTACGAAAAAAATACCATGGTTTTAGCCCAAGGGGCCTTCCTGATGGCTCCCAGTATTAGTGGGTCTGCTTTGATCTGATCTCAACATGTTGTGCACCGTTTTCAACAGAGACCTCCCTCCGGACAAGGGGGAGGACACCCCAGGCAAAGTAGACCAGATACGACACAAAGCAAGGTGGCTGGGGTGGAGGGTGTATGGGGAAGGATGACAGGAAATGGGGCTAGAGGCAGGGAAGAGTAGAGGTAGGAAGTGCAATTTTCTGCTGGAGGCACTGGGGAGCCCTGGGGAGTTTTAAGTGGAGAAGCAACATCTGATTTGTGTTCGGGGAAGCTCACGGTAGCAGAATGAGAACAGACGGCAAGGGGGTTCTGACTAGAGGCGAGGGGCTCAAATTACAATAATGTGGCAGAGAAGTGATTAGAACGTGCACCAGAATAGATGCAGAGGGAAGCCGAGGGGGCCGGGATTGGCATGATTTGAGAAGGCAGAATCCAGTGTCACAACATGGTGATTAATTGTGCAAGAGGTGGTGAAGAAAAAATCCGCTGGTAACTCCAAGACACTGTGTCCCGACCAAAGGCGGAAGGCTTTCTCCCCAGGACATATTCATTTTGAAAAATAAAGCTGAAAAGATTTCATTGAGCAGGGAAGAAAGTCTTCCATCGTGCACCAGCCCAGTCTCTTAGAACCATGTTACCCTAAGCGGTGGAACGAGGTAATCGGAGATGGTGCAGGGACATTTGAAATGGTGACCTCTGTAGCCAGAATGTTTTTCCCTTTTCTATTACGTTTCTATCCTATTTAAGTGACGGTGAAAGCCTCAGTAAGTCTACAGCACCTGATAATCTCCTTTAGCTTGCTCATGCATGCACACGCATGTGCACGAGAGAGAGAGAGAACGCACGCAAGTACGTTCACACTCCCCTTGCTTGTGTTCCCTCTCTCGCTGTCTCTGTCAAATAAATAAATAAATAAAATCTTTAAAAAAAATTTTTTTAAAGATTTTATTTATTTATGAGAGAGAGAGAGACAGAGATAGTTAGAAAGAGCATGAACAGGGAGGAGAGGAAGAAGCAGGCTTCCTGCTGAGCAGGGAGCCCAACTCGGGGCTCGATCCCAGGACCCCGGCATCAGGACCCAAGCCAAAGACAGACGCCTAACTGACTGAGCCACCCAGGTGCCCCAGTTTTTACGTTTTTAAAGATTTATGTATTTATTTACATAATCTCTATACCCACCGTGGGACTTGAACTCACGACCCAGAGATCAAGAGTCGCACACTCTACTGACTGAGTCAGTCAGCCAGGTGCCCCAATCTGTACACCTTATTTATTTATTTACTTAATTACTTTTTTTTTTTTTTTAGATTTTATTTATTTATTCGACAGAGATAGAGACAGCCAGCGAGAGAGGGAACACAAGCAGGGGGAGTGGGAGAGGAAGAAGCAGGCTCACAGCAGAGGAGCCTGACATGGGGCTCGATCCCATAACGCCGGGATCACGCCCTGAGCCGAAGGCAGACGCTTAACCGCTGTGCCACCCAGGCACCCCTTACTTAATTACTTTTAAAGATGTATTTATTTATTCGAGAGACAGAGAGAGAGAAGAGTTGGCAGGGTGGGGGGGGGAGCTGGTGAGGGAGGGGGAAAGAAAGTCTTTAAGCAGGCTCCCTGCAAGCGAGGACCCCCACGTGGCACTGGATCTCAGGACCCTGTGATCATGACCTGAGCCAAAATCGTCGCTCAACTGACTAAGGCACCCAGGCATCCCCCAATCTGTATACTCTAAGTAGGTGAATTTTATAGTATGTAAATTCTATCTCAACAAAGCAGTTAAGAAAAAGACATATCCATTTTTATTTTTATTTATTTATTTTTTTTACATGGATAAGACTCTTGTAGCTAGGGGTGCATATTTGGGTGGTAAAACTCTACAGAGATTCAAGGAAGTGATTACTGTAAAAGTCAGCTTCCCTTCAGGTAGAAGCAGGGTTGTGTGATTGAGACGAGGCACGTGAAGGAGCTTCTGCCGGGGGGATAGGAAGGTTTTATTTCTTGACCCAAAAGGTAGTTAATAAGGATGTTTACTCTATAATAATCCATTATATTCTACACGTGTTTTATGGAGTTTTCTGTATCGGTTCTGTCATGTAATAAAATGGTTTTTAAAAACAGGGGAAATCAAGTATGGAATGACACCCAGTGCTGGCCAGACTGTATGGTGGCCCCCATGACCGGCCATCTCCTGGTCTTCCTGCTTGTGGAGCGAATGTGGGCAGGACCTGTAGCTCGTTTCTAACCAACAGAATGAAGCAAAAGCAACAGGATGTATGTGATTATGTTTGCGTGATTACATTATACACGATCTAATGTCCTTTGGGCTAAGAGACCTCCTCTTCCTTGTTGGCTTTGAGGAAGTAAGCAGCTATATTCCAAGGCCCGTGGGGTAAGAAATTGAGGGTGGTCTGCAGCCAACAGCGAGCAAGATACCGAGGCCCTTTGTCTGACAACCTACGGGGAACTGAATGCCCCAACAACCATGTGAGTTTGGAAGGGGATCCTTCCCCACTTGGGCTTCAGATGCCACCACGGCTGCAGGTCACCCCTTGACTGCAGCTGGTGAGGCTAGTCGTCGGACCGTGCCTGATGCCTGGTGCACAGAAGCTAAGCTAATAACCATGTGCTGTTGGAAACCACTGCATTCGTGGTAGTATCATTCCACCGCAACGGATAACCTGCCCCTGTGTTGGGGGGGGTGTCCCTAAAACCACTCCCAGGTCCCGTGATTCACTAGCAGGACCCATAGAACGCAACAAAGTGACTGTAGTCTTGGTTACAATTTATTACGGTGAAAGGATACAGGTTAAAATCAGCAGGAGCAAAAGGCACATGGGACGCAGGCCAAGAGACACCAACTCCCCTTCCCCATGGAGTCACAAGGACAATGTTAATTCTCCTAGTGACACTGTGTGACAATGTACAAGGAGACTGCCAACCAGGGAAGCTCCCAGAGCCTTGGCGCCCAGGGCTTTTCCTGGGGGTCGGTCACATGGGCAGGCCTTAGTCTCCAGCCCCTCCAGAGGTCAAGCGGGTATCTCCTGGCCCAAGGCCCTTAGGGAAACAAAAATACTCTTATCAGGCAGGATGCCGCAAGGGCTTAGGGGCTGCCTCGCAGGAGCCAGTCAAAGGCCCGTGCTCTCTTGGGAATGTGCGGTCTGAACATCAAGCCTGCAGTTAGCGCTTTACCGCACAGCCATTCACTCTGGAGGTGGGACTCTTGTCGAGGCACCACTGGCTTGCAAGCGGAGGGAGAGACCAGGAAACCACCATGTTCTAACACCCAGGGAACCTTTATACATTTACTGGCCTTATAATCAGAGAGTTTCCAGGATTTAAGCCAAAGAGCCAGAAGGCAGGGTGCAGAGGAGAGGAGGCCGAGACCGGGCACTCATACAGAAGCGTCTCCTGATTAGCCACTGAATAGAAGGCAAGTTTCCCCTCCTCCAGGTCCAGCCAGATGCCCACCACCTTAGGTCTGTCAGAGCCGAGGACAGTTTCCTTGACCATGTGCCATGCAGAGAGCCGACTAGCCTTCCACTCGACACAGCAGGAGTCCCTGGTCCTTCCTACGATCTGAGTACGCTTCATCTCCCAGGAAGCCACCCCAACTGCCCAGTGGTTGCAATGCTGAGTGTCCACTTCCCAGTACTGCTTCCCAGAAGAAAAGGCCTGGGAACATAAGACCTGGCAGTTCACAAACCTCTCATGATTCCAGAGATGGGTCTGTGGGCAGTGGGATACAGTCACCACCCGGCAATCCTCGGACACCTCCAGGCTGCAGGAGTGGCTGCGAAGGTCAAAGGTCGGACTGATGGCCCCTGAGGAAAAGAGCAAGGATATGACCCGCTTGCACTAATAGCAAAAGGCGGCTTTGTATCTTCGGGTGTGATAAGAGTTTACTCCTACTGCCATTAAAACTGGTGCATCAGCTGGCAGTTTTCTGCACGCCTCCCTGCTACTGTTCTAATCACAACACCCCTTTTGAATTCTAATTTTTACTTCCACATTAGGCCTCTTGCAGGAAGCTCTCTGAATCCCACTCGGCATAGCCTGGAATTTGGGAGTCTTCAGTCCCATTTGATTTGTAATCAGATCCCCTTGTGAGCCCAGGAACAGACCCAGCAGCAGGGAGGTGGACCCGGCAGGCCAAACCCAAGCGGTCAGCCGCCCACATACTTACACTGAGCGAACCGGGAGGCCCTCTCGGGGGCTGGGTGGCCCTGGTCAGGCAGTGGGCATGAAGAGGAATAGGGAGCTTCCTGGAGTTCCACTGAGGATTGCAAAAAATCAGGAAGGGGAAAAAGTGTCATAAAAAAAAAAAGCAAATAGAAGGTATCCGAACATCGTGCTCAGGGCACACGGCTTGTCTGCTTCATCACAGTTCCTCACACGTGTTTTTAGTATCAGACTTGGGTCAGGCAGAACATCCGGGTCAGGCATGTTCAGCCCCAAGTTCTCACCATGGACTTTTTTTTTTACTGCCTGTTTCTCCCAGAAGCTCGAAGCTCCTTGCTGGTAGAGACCTTGTTCATCTTTATGTTCTAAGCACTAAGCATAGTGCCAGCTACATAGGAAGTTACGTGTTAGGTGCATATCTATCAAATAAATTGCAGTTCCAGGGGATCACAGCGCCCTAACACCTAGAATATCCACGACCACCACCCTTCCCCCTCCATCAGCGCTGTAAACTGTCACTTGCATAAGTAAATTCTGAATGGGCCACTGAAGAAACGAACACAAATGGTTAATGGAGACAGGGCAGTAGGAAAATTGACGAGGGTGGGAAAGAGACCTTCACTGCATGATTTTATATTGTTTGGATTTCTGAATTTTAAGTTTAACCCCAAAATCTAAAAATTGATTTTATTAATTAATTTAAAGATTTTGTTTTTGAACTCGCAGCCCTGAGATCAAGAGTCACACACTCCACTGAGCCAGCCAGGAGCCCCTAGATATTGATTTTAAATTTGTGTAAGTAAATAAGATCACTAAGGGACCCAATCTAAATTTAGGGGCGCCCAGGAGCCAAGACAGCACTTATTTCTCAGAGTTTGGAACGGCTAATAAAGTGTGCTCTAACTTGTTTCCTCGAGAAAATTTTCCCAAGGGATTATGTTTCTCCACCTAAATAAAAACTAACTTTTTAAATAGAGCAAGATCGTTTAAACACAAACATAGTTGCAAGAGATGTCTGTGAGGTATAAAAGGCTGGCAGTGGCGAGGGCAGGAGGCAGATCGGAGGGAGCCCAGAGCTCATGTCTAAGGGGCAGGTGTGAATTGTTCTTCAGTGCTGACGAGGGTTACGACAGAGAGCCTCCAAAGTCAGGACCGAGAGGTTCTCTTCTGTGTTGTTACTGTTTACTATTAGCACACTCACCAGCGATAATACTTTAATAGAACACATCAAGGATGATTTACAAAGTTGCATGCTTTGGTAACAAGGACATTTAATAGTTAAACATAAAAAGCACCCTGTTTCTGAATCTCCTCAGGTAGAAAACATAGGCGAGCAGCAAAATCAGGTCTAGGTTCTGGACGTAGAGGTCTTAGAAAATGAGTTTCTATCTTTTAAAGGCCTAGGGGACAGCATACCTCCAGCCATATGCAAAACACATATCCAGCCACAAAAACACCTCCGCCCACTCCTTCCTCATTGACAACCGCGCAGGGGTAACCCAGCTGGGCTCTGGGATCCTATCCCCCCAACACTGAGCCATTTGTCATTGTTTTTGTCATTTCCCCCAACTTCCATTTTTAATCCTCTTTCACCCAATAAAATCAACTCACCCTGTTGTTGTTCTTCATGGGCTTCTTTCCACGTGAAGTTTGCCTGTAATTTTTTCCGGATTTCTTCTAGGTCATGCAGAATGTCTCTTGTTTTTCTCTTGGGTGTGTTGGAAGTCACTGGCTTTGAAGAAGCCAAGGAAAGGTCCACCCCAGCAGAAGAAGACTATTGATGGAACATTAAAAAAAAATTAAGTAATTCAAGTCTCCGAAAGTGTGCATCAAATAGTATACTCTAATTCTGCCATCTATAGTTTTCTACTTGCCTCCTCACAGATTTTTAAAAACATAATTAGGCCCTCAAACTACATGCCTTGAAAGCAATTTGGAAGAACATGTAGTGCAGCAAAAATATTAAGGGGTGGTTATTTCCGGGTGGTGGGGTTATAGATGATGTTCCTTTGTTTTCTTTGAACTCCTATGCATTTTCTAGCATTTTGTACAATAAATGTGGATTTCTTAGATAATACCCCAAAAAGCAGTAAAATCTGTAAGCCCATCCTCTAGGGGCTTTACAAAATAAATAATACAGATAGTCACCAAGATCAACTACAGAGGTCAGAGTAGTCTGCCCGGAAGGCTGTCATTCTATCATCTCTCAAGAGCCAGCGTAGACATGTGGCCGGGCATCCAGGCTCTCCCAGCTCTCTGGGGCCCGCCAACACGTGCTCCCTGACTTTCTTTAACCCCAGGCCCTGTTATTCCCCAACACAGCCTCACATCTGCTCCCACATTGCCACTTTTGGCCCCTGAGGTTCCTTCCCAACTTTGCATACTTTCCACTCTTCTTACCAACTGTAAAGTAGCAGGCACCACGGACCGAGTATTTCCCGTGGCTTACTTCTAATTTGTATAACAACCTTCCAAGGTAGGTTGGCTATCCCCCTTTTACAAAAGAAGTTACAGCTCACGGAGGTGAACTCAATCACCACAGTGAATTTTATCGTCCTGCATTGTCCCACCACTCGAGCACTTTTGTAGACCAGAGCTTTTTAAATCCTCGCATCAGACCAATGCAATGGCAAGTGTGAAAGTCAGACTCTCAGGCCTTCCTCCCCCCAACACCTTGCAGCCCCTGAAGACCCCTGAGTATCTGTTGAGCACTTACTATGCCGCAAGCACCTTGCTAGGCCTGGGGATACAAGCATGAACAAAAGAACAAAAGCCATCAAGGTCTCCACCCTAATGAAGCTTAGAGTCCAGGGCAGGGGAAGAGGGAAAACAGACATGAATAAATTATGGCACCCATCATTATCAAGTTGCAACTCGTGGTATCTGCCACAAATGAAACTGTAAGAGCCTCTAATAGGGGGACTTGTTGGAAGAAATTGTGAAGGTTTCACCAGGAAAGTGGTGCTCTTACTTGGGTCTGAAGGATGAGCAGGCATTATCTAGGTGACAGGGTGAAAGAACATTCCAGGGAGTGCACCCTGTGGTGGAAGAAGTATGATACCCTGGAGGGACTGATAGGGGCCAGAATGGCTGCAGCTTAAAGAGGCCGGGGAGTGGCAGAGGAGGGGAGCCGGGTGGAAGGAGACAGGAGAGGCAGACAGGGAAGGAGTCCTGCAGGGCCCCGTTGGTTCTGTGAGGACAGCCAGGATTCGGGTCTTAATCCCACACAAGCAGATGTCACTAGAGATGTTGTAAATCAGATTTGAGTTTGAGTGGGTCACTCTGACAACCACAAGGAGAGCAGACCAGCGGGAATAGAGTAGAGTAATTAATTATTGCAGCAATCCAGGCAAGAAATGATCAGAGGCTCGGGGCCCCTGGGTGGCTTAGTCACTTAAGCATCTGTCTTCGGCTAGGTCATGATCCCAGGGTCCTGGGATGGAGCCCCACGTGGGGCTCCTGCTCAGCGGGGAGCCTGCTTCTCCCTCTGCCTCTCCCCACCCCCCCACCCATGGCTTGTGCTCTCTCTCTCACTCATTCTCTCTCTCAACTAAATAAAACCTTAAAAAAAAGAAAAGAAAAGAAAAGAAATGATCAGAGGCTTGGATCAGAGATGTCTCCAAGGAGTTCAAGAGTAGTAAATAGGTTCTGGGGATGTTTAGGCCAGTGAGGGAGGGGGCGACATGATTCCCAGGTTCCTGGCTTGTGCCCTTAGATGGATCACAGGGCCAGTCACTGAGATGGGGACTCCCAGAGGAGAAACTGTTGGGACATTTTAAGTGGGATGTGCCTTTGAGATACCAAGAGGTAAAGGTGAGAAGGAAGATAGCAGCCCACAGCTCAGAGAGGGGTCCAGGCTGGCGCTATGTTTGCACATAGGGTGGTAATTAAAGCCATGGTGTGGGGAAGACCACTCAGCGGGGAAGAGAGAGGGATGTAGCCCTCAGCCTTGAGGAATTTGGGCATTTCTTGGCTGAGGAGAGGAAAAGAGAGTGAGCCTGCAAGACAGATGGGGAAGGAGCAGCCAGACAGAAAGCAGGGAAGGTCAGAAGACCCCTGTCCCAGATGCTAAGGGAAAAGAAAGCTTCGGGAGTGAAGGTGTGGTCAAAGGCTGCTGAAAGGTCAATGAAGATGGGGCCTAGACTGTCTGCAGAATTTGCATAGAGGTCCCTGGGTAGGTGCAGAGGTAAGGACGGAACCTCGCCCCCTGAAGCTCCCCTACCTCACCTCAAGCATTGCACACTTCCAGTCATCCATGTGTGACAGTAAGAAAATGGTAAAAGATGAAGACTTACTGCACCCTTCAACTCCCAACATATCCCCGCGGCTCCAGCCTGAAGCTGTCCCTAGCCCCGCCCCCGGCACGCGCTTTCCCCTCCTGGTGAGCCTACCATGCTCCCGGTGCTCCTTTCATTGTCTGGTCCGGATTCGGGGCGGGGGCTCTGACTCTGAAGACCCCTGACGATGTCTACGAGCTGTTCCACCAGCTCTGCCAGCTCACGCGCAACTTCTGCGACGCTCCTCTGTGCCGCTGCCTTTAAAAGAACAAAGCGGAACACGAAGCTGGACCCAGGACCCAGCTCTAGATAGAGGGAGCTGGAAACACTGCAAAAAAGGAAGCAGGCAACAGAGTGACAAAAATGTCCAGAGGACAAGGAGGCAGATGCCCCAGACCTTTTGCATGTCTACTGATGGTCCAGTGGCCATAACAGGGAACTAGAGCCCATCCACAGGCTGGGGGGCAGGAGGGTGAGAGTGAAGACTAAAGGGAAGTGCGGGCTCATTCTGAACAGAGGTCAGAGCGGAGATGCTGAGAGCCTGGCAGGTGGCTGCGGCCGGCAAGGTGAGTGGGGCAGTGGAGGGCATTCAGCTGGAGAGGTTGAAGGCCACTCTCACTAGACTCATCCTGTGTCCTCACCACTCCTTTCAAAGTGGCAGTGACCCTCCCTCTTTCTCCTCTTCAACAATGCAGAGACTCTACTGGTTTACTGTGCAGGGATCTTGGAGACTTTATTATTTTTTTAAATGTTTATTTGAGAGAGAGAGAAAATGAGAGAGAGTGCGAGCAGGGGGAGGGGCAAAGGGGGTGGAGCGAGAGACAGAGAATCTCAAGCAGATTCCCCACTGAGCGTGGAGGTTAATGTGGGGCTCGATCTCACGACCCTGAGATCATGACCTGAGCTGAAATCAAGAGTTGGGTGCTTAGGGATGCTCAGTTGGTTACACATCTGCCTTCGGCTCGGGTCATAATCTCAGGGTCCTGGGATCGAGCCCCACGTCGGGCTCCCTGCTCAGCAGGAACCCTGCTTCTCCCTCTCCCACTCCCCCTCTCACTGTCGCTGTCAAATAAATGGATAAAATCTTTTAAAAAATAAACAAATAAGAGTTGGACACTTAACTGATGGAGCCACCCACGTGCCCCAGATCTTGGAGACTCTAAAGTAATGCACAGATGCAAGCTCCTTTTGTTGGATTATTGACATCCTGCACATTTATTTTTTATTTTTTTAAAGATTTTATTTTTTTGGGCACCTGGGTGGCTCAGTCGGTTAAGTGTCTGCCTTTGGCTCAGGTCATGATCCTGGAGTCCTAGGATGGAGCCCCGCATCAGGCTCCCTGCTTAGCGGGGAGTCTGCTTCTCCTTCTGCCCCTCTCCCCTGTTCGTGCTCTCTCTCTCTCTCAAAAATAAATAAGTAAAATATTCTTTTAAAAAAAGATTTTACTTTTTTAGGTAAACTCTACACCCAACGTGGGGCTCAAACCCACAACACTGAGATCAGGAGGCGCATGGCCTTCTGACTGAGCTAGCCAGGTGCCCCGACATCCTGCCCATTTAAAGGGACACTCAAACTAGAGAGCCAAACAACCTCACTTAAAGACCTTGATCTGCTCAGCTGCCTGGCTGGGAGTGGGAGCTCTGCAGCCAACATTCTGGCAACAACCTCCAGACCTGGTGGCACTCATCAGAGACAGGCTGGGCCCAGACTTCAGTGGTGAACATTGCATTACCTCCAAAAGGGGTCCTATACAGAGTCACAGAAATACAATGTGCCTATCATCCAACTGTCAATATACCAGTGTTTATAACTTTGTTTTGCCGTTTTACGTTTTTTAAAGCATGCTGGAACCTCAAAAACTGGAATTGACCCAGGACCCATCGGCATCTTCAAAATAGCATGTGTTTTGGAAGCCACCATCAGGGAGGTGGCCGACCACTGGTAACACCATTTGCTCTTAAATTTCCAGGTCCCCCTCCTAAATTTTCAGGTGGCTAGAACTGAAGAGAGAGGCCCTGATCCTGGCACTGGAGCAAATTAAGAACTTTAAAAAATAAGCGCTTTGTTTTTTCTATTCATAAAAGAAATGCATACGCATTGCGGTGAATTTAGAAAATGCAAAGCATGAGGGGCACCTCGGTGGCTCAGTCAGTTAAGGATTTCAGCTCAGGTCATGATGTCAGGGTCCTGGGATTAAGCCCACGTCAGACTCCCCACTGAGCGGCGGGGGGACCTGCTTGTCCCTCTCCCTCTGCTCCTCCCCCTGCTTGTTCTCTTTCTCGCTCAAATAATAAAATATTTTTAAAAAATGCAAAGCATGAGAAAGAGGGAATGTTTTAAATCTTCCAATATCCTATCATCCAAAAACAATCATTTTTACTTAACAGCCAATGGGAAGTATATTCAGTCACTATAAGCAACAGTAACAAAGAGTTTTAAGGACCTAAGGGACAATGCTGTTGTTTATAATTAAAAAGAAGAAAACAAATTTTAATCATAATCACACACACACACACACAAAAGGAAGAAACCAATATGTCCCACCAAAAAGTGAATGGATAGGGGCTCCTGGGTGGCACAGCGGTTAAGCGACTGCCTTCGGCTCAGGGCGTGATCCCGGCGTTATGGGATCGAGCCCCACATCAGGTTCCTCTGCTATGAGCCTGCTTCTTCCTCTCCCACTCCCCCTGCTTGTGTTCCCTCTCTCGCTGGCTGTCTCTATCCTGTCGAATAAATAAATAAAATCTTAAAAAAAAAAAAGTGAATGGATAGAATGTGGTACATCTATGTAATGGGATGTTTTTCAGGAATAAGAAGAAATGAGCTATCAAGCCACAAACCATAATTTTGCTTAGTGAAAGAAGCCAATCTGGAAAGGCCAGAAATTGTATGATTCTAACTATATGACATTCCGGAAAAAGCAAAACTAAAGAGTAAAAAGATCAGCAGCTGCCAGGGGATTTTCGGGGTAGTAAACCTGTATGACACCATAATTGTAGCTACATGATATCAAGCATTTGTCAAAACCTATAGATCTGTACAACACAGAGTGAACCCTAGTATCAACTGTGGATTTTAGTTTTTTCTTTTTTTAAAAAAAAAATTTTATTTATTTATTTGACAGAGAGAGAGATAGCCAGTGAGGGAGGGAACACAAGCAGGGGGAGTGGGAGAGGAAGAAGCAGGCTCCCAGCAGAGCAGGGAGTGGATGCGGGGCTCGATCCCAGGACCCTGGGATCACGCCCTGAGCCGAAGGCAGACGCTTAACGACTGAGCCACCCAGGCGCCCCATGGATTTTAGTTTCAATTACCAATAATCGCGCCTTGGATAAACCTTGTTGGCTATGATACTGCCACTGCAACTATCAACTATAGATTTTATTTTATTATTTTTTTTAAAGATTTTATTTATTTATTTGACAGAGAGAGACAACAAGAGAGGGAACACCAGCAAGGGGAGTTCAACTATAGATTTTAGTGAATAATGTATTAATATTGATTCATCAATTGCAACAAATGTATCACACTAGTGCAAGATGTTAATAATAGGACAAACTGTGAAGGGCCTCTGGGGACTTGCCATACTATCTGCTCAATTTTCTGTAAACTTAGAACTATCTAAAAAATAAACTCTAATAATTAATTAAAACAAAAAAAAGAGAATATAACCTGGCTATACAATGTAACCTCAACTCTGTTTAAAAACATTACACGGGGGACTCCTGGGTGGCTCAGTCGGTTAAGTGTCTGCCTTCAGCTCAGGTCATGATCCCAGAATCCTGGGATCAAGCCCCACGTCGGGCACCCTGCTCAGCAAAGAGCCTGCTTCTCCCTCTCCCTCTGCCTGCCAATCAGCCTACCTGTGCTCTCTCTCTATCTGTCAAATAAATACATAAAATCTTTTTTTTTTTTTTTAAAGAACCAATTGTGTCAGAACTCTGGAAAAGACTCAGAGGGAAATTTATTTTATTTTATTTTATTCTATTTTTTAAAATTTTTATTTATTTATTTGACAGGGATAGAGACAGCCAGCGAGAGAGGGAACACAAGCAGGGGGAGTGGGAGAGGAAGAAGCAGGCTCCCAGTGGATCAGGGAACCTGATGTGGGGCTTGATCCCAGGACCCTGGGATCACGCCCTGAGCCGAAGGCAGACGCTTAACAACTGAGCCACCCAGGCGCCCCTCAGAGGGAAATTTATAACTGTAAATGTCTACATTAAAAAAGAAGAAAGATCTCGGGATGCTTGTGTGTCTCAGTTGGTTAAGCATCTGCCTTTGGCTCAGGTCATGATCCCAGGGTCCTGTAACTGAGTCCCACATCGGGCTCCTTGCTTAGCAGGGAGCCTGCTTCTCCCTCTGCCTGCCACTCCCCCTGCTTGTGCCCTCTCTCTAACAAATAAATAAATAAATAAATCTTAAAAAAAAAAAAAAAGAAGAAGAAAGATCTCAAATCAATTACCTCATTTATACCTTGAAGAACTAGGGGGAAAAGGGAAACCAAATCCAAAGCTAACAGAAGGGAGGAAATAATAAAGATTATTGGAGATAAATAAAAAGGAGAATGTAAAAACAACAGAGAGGATCAATGAAACGAAAGCTGGTTCTTCGAAAAAATCAACAAACTGATGAATCTTTAGCTAGACTGATAAAGAAAAAGGGAGAGGATGGGAATGCAAGCTGGTGCAGCCACTCTGGAAAACAGTACAGAGGTTCCTCAAAAAGTTGAAAATGGAGCTACCCTACGACTCAGCAGTTGTACTACTGGGTATTTACCCCACAGATAACAATGTAGTAATCCGAAGGGGCACCTGAACCCCAATGTTTATAGCAGCAATGTCCACAACAGCCAAACTATGGAAAGAGCCCAGATGTCCATCAGCAGACGAATGGGTAAAAAAGATGTGGTGTACATATACAATGCAATATTACACAGCCATCAAAAAAAATGAAATCTTGCCATTTGCAATGACATGGGTGGAACTAGAGGGTATTATGCTAAGCAAAATAAGTTAATCAGAGAAAGACAATTATCATATGACCTCACTGATACGAGGAATTTAAGAAACAAGGCAGAGGATCATAGGGCAAGAGAGGAAAAAATGAAACAGGACGAAACTGGAGAGGAAGACAAAGCATGAGACTCTTAACCTTAGGAAACAAACTGAGGGTTGCTGGAGTGGAGGGGGGTGGGGAGATGGGGTGGCTGGGTGATGGACACTGGGGAGGGTATGTGTTGTGGTGTGTGCTGGGTGTTGTGTAAGACTGGTGAATCACAGACCTGTACGTCGGAAACAAATAATACATTATACGTTAATTTTTTTAAAAAAAGGAAGCAATGGGGAAAAAAAGAAGAGAGAGGAGACATGAATAACTAAAATCAGGACGAAAGTAGAGACATTACTACTGACCTTACAGAATAAAATTTAGGAGAATGTTATGAACTTTGTAAGCCAACACATTAGATAACTTATATGAAATGGATAAATTTCTAGAAACACAAATTACCTAAACGGACTCAAAAAGAAACAGAAAGTCTCAACAGAGGTGTAACAAGGAGATTGAATCAGTAATCAAAATTCCAACAAAGAAAAGTCCAGGACCAGATGGCTTCAAGGGTGAATTCTACCAAATACTTAAAGAAGAATTAACCAATCCTTCTCAATCTCTTCCAAATCATTGAAGAGGATGGAACACTTTCTAACTGCTCAGTGAGGCCAGCATTACTCTGATGGCAAAGCTAGGTAAAAACATCACAAGACAATTACAGACCGGTATCCGTTAGGAATACTGATATAGAATCTTAACAAAATACTACCAAACCAGATCCAACAGCATATTAAAAGGGTAATACACCATGACCAGGTGGAATTTATCCTAGGAATGCAAGGTGGTTCAACTTAAGAAAAACCACCAATGTGATACAGCATATTAATACAATAAAGGAAACACATACACATACAATCATCTCAATTGATGCAGAAAAAGGCATTTGACAAAATCTAACACCTTTCATGACAACACTCAGAAAACCAGGAACAGAAAGGAATTTCCTCAACATAACCAAGAGAATTTATGAAAGACCCACAACTAACATCATTCTCAATGGCGAAAGACTGAAAGCTTTCCCCCTAAGATAGGGAACAAAACAAGCATGCCTGATTTCACTTCTGCTACCCCACATTGTACTGGAAATTTTAGCTAGATCGATTAGACAAGAAATAAAAGGCCAAGAAATAAATCCCAATTGCAAAAGAAGTAAGATGATCTCTACCCCCATAGGACATGACCTTATAAATAAAATCCTAAAGAATCCACAAGAAAGCTCCCTAGAGCTAGTAAATGAATTCAGCAAAGTTGAAGGGCACAAGATCAGCACCCAAAAAGAAGTGTGTTTTTATACACCTGCAGTGAAATATCCAAAACGGAAATTAAGGAAGTGATTCCATTTATAACAACCCCTAAAGGAGTAAAGTGCCTAGGAGTAAATTTAACCAAGGAGATGAAAGGACTATATTTTTGGAACCTACAGAACATCACCAAAAGAAAGTTAAAAAGACCTAAAGAGGGGCGCCTGGGTAGCGCAGTCGTTAAGCGTCTGCCTTCGTCTCAGGGCGTGATCCCGGCGTTCCGGGATCGAGTCCCACATCAGGCTCTTCCACTGGGAGCCTGCTTCTTCCTCTCCCACTCCCCCTGCTGTGTTCCCTCTCTCGCTGGCTGTCTCTCTGTCACATAAATAAATAAAAATTAAAAAAAAATTAAAAAAAAAAAAGACCTAAAGAAACGGAAAGACATTTCACGTTTTGGAGAAGAAGACTTAATATTGTATAAGATGTCACACCCAAGGTGACCTATAGATTCAATGCAGTCCCTCTCAAAATTCCAACAGCCTTCTTTGCAGAATGGTAACATCAATCTTCAAATTCACACGGAATGGCAGGGGCCCTGAACCGCCAAAACAATCTTGAAAAAGAACACAGTCAGATGGACTCACATTTTCTGATTTCAAAATTTACTATGAAGCTATAGTAATCAAAACAATGTGGTACTGACATAAGGATAGACCGAAAAACCAATGGAATAGAATTAGCAGTAGAGAAATAAACCCATTCATCTATGGCCAACTGATTTTTTATAAGGGTGCCGAGTCCACTCAATGGAGAAAAACGGTCTTAGACTAACGGTGCTGGGACAGCTAGATTTCCCCATGCAAAGAATAATGTGGGACCCCTGCCTCATGCCGTATAGAAACATTAACTCAAAATGGATCAACCTAAATAGAAGACCTATTACCATAAAAGTTTTAGGAGAAAATATGGGGGTAAATCTTCATGAACTCAGAATTCGGCAATGGATTTAGATATGATGCCAGAAACAAGGGCAATAAGAGAAGAAATAGGTAAATTGGACATCAGCAGAACTTAAAACTTTTGTGCATCAAAGGACACTATCAAGAAAATAAAAAGACAACCCATCAGATGGGGGAATATATTTGCAAGTCATATATCTGATAAGGTTTTAATACCCAGAATTTATAAAGATTTCCTAAAACTCAACAAGAAAGGGCGCCTGGGTGGCTCAGTGGGTTAAGCATCTTCCTTCAGCTCAGGTCATGATCCCAGGGTCCTGGGATGGAGTCCTACAGCAAGCTTCCTACTCAGCAGGGAGCCTGCTTTTCCCTGGGCCTCTCCTCCCACTCATTCTCTCAATCTCTTTCTCTCTCTCAAATAAATAAATCTTAAAAAACTCGAGAAAAAGACAACCCAACTTTTAAAAACAGTCAAAAGACCTGAATAAATATTTCTCCAATGAAGATCTATAAATGAGCAATAAGCACATGAAAAGATAGTCAACATCATCGATCATCAGGGAAATGCAGGTCAAAACCGCAGTGAGAAAGCACTTCACCCCTAACCGGAAAGCTATCCTAAAAACAAAGTGGTGGTTGGGGGGGGGGGGATCAAAATAAAATGAAAACCAGCAAATATTGGAAAGGATGTGGAAAAATCAGCAACTCGTACTTTGCTGGTGGAAATGTAAAATGTTGTAGCTGCTCTGGAAAACGGTTTGGCCGTGTTCCTCAATCAGCTGAACGTAGAACTCCCATACCACTCAGCAAGTCCACTCCTAGGTATTTACCCAAAGAACTGAAAAGGACTTTGTTACTTGCACACCAATGTTCACTGCATCGCTACGCACAGTCACCAGAAGGTGGAAACAATCCCAATGTCCATCGGTGTATGAATAAACAAAATGTGGTACATCCCTACAATGGAATATTATTCGGCCACAAAAAGGAATAAAATTCAGGTGCATGCTACAACATGAATGAACCCTTAAAACATTATGGTAAGTTGGGGCGCTTGGGTGGCTCAGTCGTTGGGCGTCTGCCTTCGGCTAGGAGCGTGATCCCGGCGTTATGGGATTGAGCCCCGCATAGGGCTCCTCGCTGGGAGCCTGCTTCTTCCTCTCCCACTCCCCCCTGCTTGTGTTCCCTCTCTCCCTGGCTGTCGCTCTCTCTGTCAAATAAATAAATAAAATCTTAAAAAAAAAATTATCGTAAGTGGAAGAAACCAGACACAAAGGGACAAAAATAGTATACGATTCCACTTAAATGAAATATCTGGAGTAGGCAAATCATGGAGACAGGAGAACAGACTCGAGGTGACCAGGGTCTGCAGGGAGCTGGAATGACAAGGTACGGCTTAAGGGGTGCAGAGTGTTTGTGGTGATGACCTTTTGCAAACAGAAACTGGTGATAGCTGCACATCACTGAGAATACAACTAATGCCACTAAGCTGTACACACAAACACGGGTGAAATGACTAATTTTATGCTGTATCTTACCCCGATATAAGAACGTTCAAAGACACAGCGGAAAGACTGGAAAGAAGTGGAAACGTGCCAAGGAGTAGCTAGAGCAGCCAGGCTGACTGGATGTCAGCGGACCGGGCTTTTTCCTCCGCTTCTTCATATTTAGGCCAGCTCGTCCCAAGAGCGGGAGCGCTCAGAACAAGAACAGCCCGGCGACGACAGGCAGCCGGCCGGGGGGGGGGGGGGCGGGGAGCGGGGACCGCCGGCAGGGGCGCGGCGCGGAGGGGCGCGAGGGCAGCGCGATGCGCCTCCCTACCCGCAGCTGGGCGGCGCGACGCGGGGAGGCGGGCGCAGGCGCGGGGCGGGCGGCGGGGCCCGGGGCGGGGCCGGAGCCGTCTCCCAGCTCGCGCAGCGCCCGGGTGTACTTGTCCACCAGCTCCTGCAGCAGCGTGTTCTTCCGCAGCTGCGGCGGCCCGCGGGCGCTCTCCCGGCAGGTGGGGCAGGAGCGCGGGGCGCTTGCGCTGCCGGCGGCCCACAGGCCCTTCAGGCAGTCGCGGCAGAAGCTGTGGCCGCAGGGCAGCGTGGCGGGCCTGGTCAGCAGTCCTTGACAGATGATGCAGCCCAGGTCGTCCTCGGCCAGCCACACGGGGACGACCGGGCCGGGGATCAGGCCCGCCATGGTGACCGGGCCGGCCCCACCGGACGCCGGGGAGCGGAAGTCAGGGCCTCATCGGGGACCGCCCGCTCTCAGCGACGTCTCCTCCGGCTCCTCCCTCGGCCTTCCTCGCCCCGCCTCGGCCCACCCTTTTTTTCCCGGTCTTCCGTCCCGCTAAAAGCGGACTTGAGCCTCCCCCTACCCCCGGCGCGCTGCGCCCTAGGTTAGAGCTGGCCGGAGTCACAGCTTTCTGCACGGGGACATCAGCTCGCCCCCAAACGCTAGGAACCCGCTGATGTCCCAAGGACCTTTTAGCTTGATGCCCGCCCCCGCCCCGCCACCACACACTCCCCCAGCCCATTAAAACGCAACCCCGACAGCCCCTGAGATAAGAAGAAAGAGGGGGTTCGGTTCAAGAACTTTTTTCTGAGCATGCGCCCCTAGATGTCATCCAGCCATTCCCAACTAGTAGTAAAGGGTTAAAGAATACTCCGTGCACACAGCTTTTTAAAAATACCGATGCTGGGGCTTCACTCCCAGAGAATCTGACTTCTTCGTCTGGGGTGGAGCCCGGCGCCGGGATTCTGAAAAACCTCCGTCGGACGATTCTAACGCACACCCAAAGTTGAGTGACCCCTGGACTTTTCAAACGGCTATTCCAATGCAGAGCTGTGCCACTGTCTCCTTACTGCTCTCTGCTGGCTGAAAGCACATTACCCAACAGGCATCCGGACAAAACTACTAGGTCTGTTTTCTTGAGGTAGCGCGCCTGGCCCTCGTTGGGCTCGCTGGCTTCCTCCTCTCCTCCTATTCCAGCCCCACGCTCATTACAGCAGGAAAACGTTGGAGCTGGAAGAGCATCACATCCTCCCCGAAGCCCCAAAGAGGCAACGGAACTTTCGGGTTTACACAGCAGTAATTGAGTGGCAGAGACCAGAACCCCCATCTCTATAATCTGTTGAAATGAACTAACGATATCTCATATTTTATTTCACCCCATCTTGCCTGGCCCCAAAGTAGCTACCAGATAATACAAATTTGTGGCTATTTCTAATACTGGAAATGACAGGTAGTAAATAGAACTACCTACTGAAGGTTCCAGCTCTTTCCAGCACCTGGTAGGATTGGCCCTTCTCTGACCCACTTGAAACATGTGGAGTAGTTGTTACCTTTCCACCAGCTTAAAAAGCTAGTGGGTAAGTCATTGTATCCCTTTCTGCCAAATGCCCTGACTATGGAGATGCAGTCATCATCTGGTGGCCTGGGTCTCTGAGTGGCGAAGATGAGCAGACCCCCTGTGGACCCACGCTGGAACATGTAGTGAAAGAGAAACAAACTTGTGATATGTTAAGCTTACAGAGATTTAATGGGTGCCGTGGCTGTAGCGTAACTTGGCCTATCCTGATATATTACCTGGATTTTGTTCCGAAGTCTCCTCATTGGTGGTAAACTGTTTCTCTGTGCCTCTCTTTTCTAAAATATAGGCACAACACCAAAGACGCATGCTTATGTTTTCCAACTTAAAAAATAAAATCTCGGGGCGCCTGGGTGGCACAGCGGTTAAGCGTCTGCCTTCGGCTCAGGGCGTGATCCCGGCGTTCTGGGATCGAGCCCCACATCAGGCTCCTCCGCTATGAGCCTGCTTCTTCCTCTCCCACTCCCCCTCCTTGTGTTCCCTCTCTCGCTGGCTATCTCTATCTCTGTCGAGTAAATAAAATCTTTAAAAAAATAAATAAATAAAAACAAATAAATAAAAAATAGCGAAAGAAATCTACTTCAGATCCAAATTTCTTGGTCAAGTAAAACTAAGGGATTGGTCATTAAATTAAAGAAACAAATCCATATATAACAATCTGAACTTCTAGGGGCGCCTGGGTGGCTCAGTCGTTAAGCGTCTGCCTTCAGCTCAGGGCGTGATCCCAGCGTCCTGGGATCGAGCCCTACATCAGGCTCCTCCGCTGTGAGCCTGCTTCTTCCTCTCCCACTCCCCCTGCTTGTGTTCCCTCTCTCGCTGGCTGTCTCTCTCTGTGTCAAATAAATAAATAAAATCTTTAGAAAAATAAAATAAAATCTCCTTTAATAGAAGCATGCCTCTAGCCACCTCTCCTTCTCTTCTCTATTAGACACCCAAGTTTCTTGAAAGAGTGGATTAACCAGTGGTCTTCAAACTTTTTCTTGGACAATTCCTGAAAGTTTCAAGCAAAAACATACAGTGGTTACCAGAAAGGGGGTAGGAGTGGAAGGAGTCAGCCCTAGCTGTAAAAATACACAAACAAGTTCTTCATTTATGTTGGAAATTTTCTCATCCTTTCGTCTTCCTGAAATTTGCATTTCCATTCCACCTTCTCCAGAGAACTATGTTCTTCCTTTTCTCTGTTTTGGAATAGTTTGAGAAGCCTGGGTATTAACTCCTCTTTAAATGTTTGGTAGAATTCACCTGTGAAGTCATCTGGTCCTGGTGATGTAGGAAAGAGGTTGGTTTTTTTTGTTTTTTTTTTTAAGATTTTATTTATTTATGTGACAGAGAGACAGCCAGCGAGAGAGAGAACACAGCAGGGGAGCGGGAGAGGAAGAAGCAGGCTCCCAGCGGAGGAGCCCGATGTGGGACTCGATCCCGGAACGCCAGGATCACGCCCTGAGCCGAAGGCAGACGCTTAAGGACTGCGCTACCCAGGCGCCCCAAGATGGGGTTGGAGCTGACGGCCAAGAAAGAATTCTTGAGACGTCTTGAGTGCAAAAAGGTGGTTTTATGAGAGCACGAGGACAGGACCCCTGGGCAGAAAGAGCTGCGCTGGGCTCATTAGGACTGGCCCATTATATACTTTCAAGTTGGGAGAAAGTTAGGGATAGTGAAAGTCTCCAAGGAATTTTGGAAGCAAGTTTCTAGGACCTTGAGGGGACTAGCTATTATTAGAAAAAGGTTATTTATTACTAATAAAGCCTTAGTCATGAGATCCTTCAGATGTATATTGGTGAGTCATATGCTTGGGAGATGATTGCCAACATATATCTTGGGGGGGTAGAGATAAAGGAATTTTCCAAAGGAAATTTTATTTTTTAAAGATTAATTTATTTTGGAGAGAGAGGGATGCCTGGGTGGCTCAGTTGGTTAAGCATATGCCTTTGGCTCAGGTCATGATCCCAGAGTCCTGGGATGGAGTCCCGCATAGGGCCCTGCTCAGCGGGGAGCCTGCTTTTCCCTCTGCCTGCCGCTGTCCCTGCTTGTGTGCTCTCTCTCTCTCTCTCTCCGACAAATAAAGAAATAAAATCTGAGCCACCCAGGCGTCCCTGACAAATAAAATCTTAAAGAAAAAAAAGAGAAAGAAAGAGGGAGCATGAGCAGGAGGGGTAGAGGGAGAGGGAGAGAGAGAATCTCAAGCAAACTCCAGCTGAGCATGGAGCCCAACGCGGGCTCGATCTTAGGACCATGAGATCACAACCCGAGCGGAATCCAGGAGTCAGATGCTTAACCGACTGCACCACACAGGTGCCCCTCCAAAGGAATTTTTATATGTTAAAGTAGACTTACAGGGTCCTGGGGGTTGGGCTAAGATTGCCATTTGCCCTTAACAAAGTCCTAACATCGAGGCAGCTGAGTTCCTAGAGGAATGTTACTCTGCCTCTTCCAAGGGCTTGTCGATGGGCTGTAAGTAGTAAGGAAATTTAATTTTTCTTTTCCTTTGTTTCCCCACATCACTGGAGTTTTGTTTGTTGGGAGTTTTTTTTAGTACTGATTCCATTTCTTTGCTGGTTATAGGTCTGCTCAAATTTTCTATTTCTTCCTGTTTCAGTTTTGGTAGTTTGTATGTTTCTAGGAATTTATCCATTTCTTCTAAGTTGTCCAATTCCACAGAATGATATTCTAAGGCAATCTATCTTACGCATGAAAGTCTTTTTTTTTGTAATCACTTTTTATCAACTTGTAATAATTCTCTGCAATAAAAATGTGTGTGTGTATAATTTTAAATCTGTTTTACTTCCTATAAGAAAAAGGCTCTTGTTAAATTTTTCTTATGGATTATCATTAAAATTAGTAGTAGCAGTCAGGGCGCTTGGGTGGCACAGTTAGTTAAGTGTCCAACTCGTGGTTTCCACTGAGGTCATGATCTCAGGGTCATAAGATCGAGCCCTGTGTTGGGCTCCACACTCAGCTCAGAGTCTGCTTGAGATTCTCTCCCTCTCTCTCTGCCCCTCCCTGCTCATGCTCTCTCTGTCTGAAATAAATATTTTAAAAACTTATTATTAGCAGTCAAAACAAATACAAGTTTATATAAATAATTATTAAACAGAAAGTCAAAATTTTTTGGAATTACAGCTCTTAATGAGATGGATGGGCTGGTTTCTTTTAAAAACGCATTTATCTGTGGGCGAACATTACTTTTTTCTCCAGCTTTACTGAAGTATCTCAATTGACATGTAACATTGCCTCTAAGATGTACAATATGATGATTTATTTAACGCACATATATATTGCAAAATGATTACCATAATACGGTTAGGGAACACCTCCATCATCTCACATAATCACACTTTTTCGAGGCTGATGAGAACATTTAAGATCTACTCTCTTAGCAACTTTCAAATGTACAGAATAGTGAACAATAATCACCATGCTGTACAATAGATCCTCAGAATTTATTCATCCTATAAGTGGAAATTGATACTCTGTCCTACATCTCCCCATTTCCCCCCACTTTCCAGTCCCTGGCAAGCACCATTCTATACTCAGTGTTTCTGAGTTCAGCGTTTTTAGATTCCACATGTGAGATCATACAGTATTTGTTTTTCTCTGCTTTATTTCAGTTAGCGTAATGCCCTAAAGGGGTGTGTGTGTGCAATTTCTTTATCCATTCATCTGTTAATATAGACAGAGGCTGTTTCCATGTCTTGGCAATTGTGTATTATGCTGCAGTGAACACGGGGGGCAGTAGCTCTTTGAGACAGTGATTGCATTTCCTTCAGAGACATACCCAGAAATGAGATTACTGGATTATACGGTAGTTCTATTATTAATTTTTGAGAAACCTCCATAACTGTTCTCCATAGTGGCTGCACCAATTTACATTCTCACCAGCAGTGCACAGGGGTTCCCTTTTCTCCACATTCTGGCTAACACTTGTTATCTCTAGTCTCTTTGATAGCTATTCTCACAGCGAGGTGATATCTCATTGGTGTTTGGATTTGCATTTCCCCGATGATTATGATATTAAGCACCTTCTCACGCACCTGCTGGTTATTTGCATATCTTCTTTGGAAAAATATCTATTTAGGTCTTCTGTCCATTTTTATTTTATTTTATTTTTTTAAGATTTTATTTATTTATTCGACAGAGATAGAGACAGCCAGCGAGAGAGGGAACACAAGCAGGAGGAGTGGGAGAGGAAGAAGCAGGCTCATAAAGAAGGAGCCTGATGTGGGGCTCGATCCCACAACGCCGGGATCATGCCCTGAGCCGAAGGCAGACGCTTAACCGCTGTGCCACCTAGGCGCCCCTTCTGTCCATTTTTAAATTGTATTTTTTTTTTTTTTGCTATTGAGTTATATGAGAGCTGAACATAACAACAGAATTAAACAAGGTTCAGTAATAAATTATATTCCTATTTTTTGTTTTTATAAATGTTAGTGCTGAGGAATCTTGTCCACATATATAAATGACAACAATGTCATATATTTTGTTGAACACTTTCTGAGAGCAAAAAAAAAACACATAGTGATCCATTATCAGAAATTACTTAGTAATCTCTCAGCTGACCAGATTGATTAGATTTTCCTTTAATTTTTTATTGAGAACAAAGAATTTGAAACTGCCTGTATTGCAAAAATCATTAGAAGTATTCACTTTCTTGGGGTGCCTGGCTGGCTCAGTTGGAAGAGCAAGCAACCCTTGATCTCTGGGTCATGAGTCTGAGCCCCATGTTGGGTGTAGAGATTAAATAAATAAAAACTTAAAAAAAAAGAAGTATTCACTTTCTCATTTTCTGAGAGGTATGCTAACAAAACTTTGCCAAGACTTACCAAATTACTATCAATTAAACCAGTCACTCTTTTATGAGTCACTTTGTTAAACCTGATACACTCAAAAAGAGCTAGAAAAATTAGAATATGATTCATTTCAATACATTTTAGTCAATCTAATATTTTTTGGAAAGATACTTTTCTATGTTTGAAATGTATTTTCTTTAAAATTTGGGAGCTGCAGATTATCCAATTTATGCAAAATACTTGTCACACCTAATTGGCAAGGCCAGTTCTCAAATCAAACCAGTCAGGCAAGTCAGACTCATTTTCTGTCCAAGAATCTGACATCATTGTTAAATTCAAATAGATGCGTTAACTGGCGACTGGGTGGGTCAGCTGGTTAAGCGTCCAACTCAGATGTTGCGTCGGTCTTGGGATCGGGATCGAGCCCGAGTCAGGCTCCGTGCTCAGCAGGGAGTCTGCTGGAAATTCTCTCTCTCCCTCTGCCTCTGCCCACTCCCCCCTCACTCAGCCCATGTGCGCTCTAAAATAAATAAATAAAATCTTAAACACACACACACACAACACAGATGTGTTAATACACATCCCTGTGACACTGGGTTCTACTATTAAGTTAGATGGGTAAGGACAAGTTCTGAATTTGTGTAATGGATGAAATAAGGTAGGACCGCTGTTAACATGTACCCGTGCTTTGCTTTGCTCTTACTGGATTCCTTCAGGGACCAAGCACATTTTGTTAGGGGCTGGAGAAGTCATTAAATGAACATCATCCTTATTTCCACTCCACTTCATATGAATTCACAAGATCCAAACATAAGCCCAAACACCCCATCTTTAATGCCTAACTTTGTCACCAATAAAAGTCTGCAAAAAACAAAGGAAGTCATAAACCCTGACCGCCATGCCTTAAGAAGACTTCACTGGTACTGTTAGGAGAATAAAAAGCTACAGATTGGGGAGAAATATTTGCACATCCCATGTCTGTCAAAGCACTGATATCGACAATGTATAAAGAAGAGGCGCCTGGGTGGCTCAGTCGTTAAGCGTCTCCCTTCGACTCAGGACGTGATCCCAGGGTCCTGGGATCGAGTTCCGCATCGGGCTCCCTGCTCAGCTGGGAGCCTGCTTCTTCCTCTCCCGCTCCCCCTGCTTGTGTTCCCTCTCTCGCTGGCTGTCTCTCTGTCAAATAAATAAATAAAATCTTAAAAAAAAAAAAAGAATGTATAAAGAACTCTCAAAATTCAACAGTAAAGAAAAGAAACCATACAACTAAAAAATGAGGGGCACGTGGGTGGCTCAGTCGGTTAAGTGTCTAACTTTGGCTCAGGTCATGATCCCAGAGTCCTGGGATCGAGCCCCATGTCCGAGTCCTGGGATCGAGCCCCATGTCCGAGTCCTGGGATCGAGCCCCATGTCCGACTCCCTGCTCAGCGGCAAGTCTGCTCGTCCCCCTCCGTCTGCCCCTCTCCCTTCTTGTGTTCTGTCTCTCTCTCAAATAAATAAAATCTTTTTTTAAAAAGTGAATAAATTCTTTAAAAAATGAGACAGGGATACAAAGTCACTTCCCCAAAGACACAAGGCTGGCAGATAAGCATATGAAAAGGTGTTCAGGGTCGCCAGCCACCAGGGAAATGCAAATGAAAACCACGGGGGTACCGCCACACACCTACTCCAGCTGTTAACATGAAGAACACTGACAAGACCCAGTGCTGGTGAAGATGCAGGGTAACTGGAACTCTCCGCGTGGCTCTGTGGAGCCATGGAGAGTGCACTGGACTTCCGGGCAGAGCCCCTGGAACTCTAGGCCATTGCCAGTGGGGATGTGAAATGGTCCAGCATATGACCCAGCAGAATATGGAATATGGATATGGCTGCATGTACCAATAATTCCTTCCTTCTTACGGCGGAGTCCCAGTCTGTGGGATAAACAAACCACGGTACATCCATACACTGCACTACGACTCAGCAATAATAATTGTTAATACAGGGGCGCCTGGGTGGCACAGCGGTTAAGCGTCTGCCTTCGGCTCAGGGCGTGATCCCGGCGTTATGGGATCGAGCCCCACATCAGGCTCCTCCGCTATGAGCCTGCTTCTTCCTCTCCCACTCCCCGTGCTTGTGTTCCCTCTCTCACTGGCTGTCTCTATCTCTGTCAAATAAATAAATAAAATCTTAAAAAAAAAAAAGAATTATTAAAAAAAATAAATTAAAAAAAATAATTGTTAATACACGCAATGACTTGGATGACTCTCGAAGACATTATACTGAGTGAAAGAAGCCAGCTTCAAAAATTACATATTGAAGGATTCCATTGACAGGACATCCTCAAAAATGTCAGTCTGGACTGATGAAGAACAGAGCTGTGGTTGGCAGGGGGCAGTGGAAGGGTGTGGCCCTGGGGAAGTAGCACCGGGAGTGTTTGAGGTGATGGAACCATTCTTTATTCGGATTGTGGTGGTAGTTACAGGAATCCATTTATGTATTCAAATTTACAGAACAGTACAAAAGAAGTCGACTTTAGTAGAGAACAATGTAAAAAATTTTAAAAAGGAGGCTTGTCACTCCTATTTTGAACTGTCTCTTATTTGGCACCCCAATGATTTTCATTGCCTTGGAGCAATGTAAGGTTTAAGGTGGGTAAGAGGTGTGGCTTGCTTTTCTGAACAGAAGAAGGATGTGTAAGAAGGGAGGGGTGGGAAGGAGAGCTGCTGTGCTGCCTCAGACACAGGCCCACAATTGCACGACTGCGGTGTTTGTGACTTACGCCACGGCCCCCCGGTTGGTCGCTCTACTTCCCTCCCACACTCTATGTTGCTGCATTGCTTTCCTGAGTTTCAAATCTGATCACGGACTTTGCTTCTTAAGGCCAAGTAGCTTTGCGATTGCCCGTTTACTTCTTTCTTCCTCTCTAGACCGAGCTCATGGGTAGTGAAAAAGGCAGATGAGTAAACTGACCCTTAATATACAACCCAGCAGGTGTTGAAACAGACATTTTCAAGGTGCTTAAGGGGCCAGAAGAGGAAGCACCCCCATCTCCATCTGGGGTGTCAGGAAGCCTCCGGAAAGACGCTCCAATAATGTTGCTTGTCCTCTGGGGGATCTGTAGGAAAACCCCATAAGCAGCAGAGACTCTATTAAACACCCTCCCAACGCGGTCAGACTCCACCAAAATGAAGAGCACACCAAATGTCGTTCTGCTCGTGACCTGAAGGACAAAGAGTCACGGAGCAGGGACCTCGGTGATCTATTTCTCTAACACTTCAGCCATTCCAGATTTCTTTCAGTTCCTCTTTCCCATCTAAGGGCCTTTGAACATCTTCCCTTAGACGAGTGTTTTCCTCACCGTCTTCCCAGTGACTAACCTGTAAATATCTCCAAGGTTTCAACTGCAACATCGCTTTCTGGAGAGGACGGAGCCCCCCGGCCCCCCTCCCCCAGTGAGGGGAAACCCCGTGTTGCAGGCTCCCACGGCGGGCTGCACTTCCTTTTCTGAACACTCGGGGCATTGTCCCGCCCCATGGAAGAGTCGCCTTGCAGCAGCCTGTCATCTGTGACAGCAAGGACCATCTGGTTCCCGCCCTATTCCCAGGGCTTGGCACAGAGCCTGGCGCCTGGGAGAGGCTCAAAACTATGTGTTGCGTCCATGGAATTTCAGTAGTTAGTACACCTTCCTCATTTGAAAGAGAAAACCAAGGCACGCAGGTGGGAAAGTGAGGTTTCTGACCATTTCAAGTCGGCGGCAAGGCCGGAGCTGGCTCGCACCCTGGAGAGCTCTCTGCCCTGGGGTCCAGGGCACTGGCCTCCTTGGCTTGCTTCTTTGCTTCCGAATAGGACGATAATCAATCCGGACCCTGGTTCTTGTTTTTGTGTGTGTGTTCTCTGGGTTTTCATTTCTTCCAAAATGTGCACAAAGATGAGACTTTCCCAGGAACGGTTTTGATTCATGTAGAAAACACACTGCTTTTGAAGAGTTCTTTAAAAATTTCCCCCAGCTTCCAAGTGTTTAATTTGGACACGTTTGTGTCACTAGAAAATTTGCACCAATAGGACAACAAAGACCCATCTATACTTCATCTAGATTCCTCAGTTGCTAACATTTTGCACAGAGGCTCGCTTTCTCTCTCTCTCCCCCTGTGTGTGTGTGTGTGTGTGTGTACTTCCTGTCTTCCATATACACACACACACACACTATAGATATGTATATACTCTCTCTATACATGTACACACTTATTCTTTTTTGACCCATTTAAGAGTCAGTCATAGACTAAAAATTATGACATTTTACCCCTGAACACCAGCACATATCCACCAAGAACAAGGCAATCTCCTACACAAATACAACATAATTATCAGTCTCACAACACGATTAGCTAACATACATCCATATTCAAACTTCCCCAGGTATCTCAATTATGTCCTTTATAGCTGCTTTTTAAAAATCCAGGATGCAGGGGGCGCCTGGCGGGCTCAGTCGGTGGAGCGTGCGACTCTTGATCTCAGGGTCGTGAGTTTGAGCCCCACGTTGGGTGCAGAAATTACTCAAAATTAAAATCTTAAAAAAAAAAAGCATAAAAATCCAGGATCCAATCAAGAATTGTGAATTGTGTTTTGCTGCCTCCTTAGTCTTCTTTGATCTAGAACAGCTTCCTCACTACTTTATCCTTCACGATACTGACACTTTGGAAGAGTCCAGGCCAGCTGTTTTATAGAATGTACCTCACCTGGATTTGTCGGATGACTTCCTCATGGTTAGTGCCAGAATCAACTTGTTTTCTCTTTGAGCAAACATGCCACTTGCATGACACGGTGGGTGGCTCGTCATGGCAGTGCCTTCATTTCAGAGGTCCGGGGCCTTGAGGACATGGCCTGACCCCTAAGACACCTGGGGGCTGGGCAGTGGGAATGCCCAGGGAGCCAGCAGGTAAAGGCCAAAGCTTCAGTCTTGGCAGAATTCATGGGCCAGCCATGGCTGCTGACGGTGGGGCACTCCTGTGGGGCAACCAAGGCCGAGGTGAGAACTTGTCCTTCCTACCACGAGCTCCGGGTGACCAGTGGCCAGCTCCTCAGCCAGTGGTCACCTGCTGCTGTGGCCCCTCTCCGATGATTCAGCTGCCAGGGGAGCAAGAAGAGAGCTGAGGTGATAACCGTGCCAGTGTAGTCCTACTGGAGAGAAGGGACAGCAAGGGGACAGGGGCACAATGACAGAGAACCAGAATTAAAAAACCAACCAATGGGGGGAGAGACAGAGGGGACACACACCAGAGTAGAGAGTGAGACACAAAGAAACAGAGAGTCAGACACGCAGGCCTGCAGGGAAGAGAAAGCACCAGCTGATGGGCTCCCTAACAACTTCCAAGTCTGTTCCTCAGGCTCTTTGGCTTTCAAATTTTGGAAAGTGAAAACAGTGTGGGTTTATACTGGCCTGACTCAAAGGGCACAAGAGTTTCTCCTAAGGGGCCGTGTGGGGTCATCTCCTTGGTCTGTCCTTTTTCCAACACAGACCTTCTTCCTGGTGCCCCCAAACCAGGCCCTTGGCCAGAAGTTTTCTGCTCCAGCTCAGAATATCTTCCCATTTTTAACAGGGCTCTCAGCAGACAGAAACCTACTTGTACACATCTGGGGTGAAGGGGAGGAGCAGGAGAGAAGCAGTCAGAAGGGAGGACGCAGAGAAGAGAAGGGCACCGAAAATAGCCTTCCCTCGGTGAGTGGAGAGGAACCCACGACCCCAGGAGTTGCCCAGTGCGAGTGACCGTAGCTAATAATAACAGGCCAGGGTTTCTCACGCGGAGTGGGACTGGTGGGGGTGGGTAGCTAACGGAGTAGAGCCCCCCACAGAAGAACTGTGCACAGAGAGGGCTTCCTGGCAACAATGTGCACCGTCTGTACTTTTCTTTGGCAGGAAGAGAAGAAAATGCTAAAAGCACAGTCAGGAGTCATGACCTCGGTTCCAGGGCTCCCAGCTGAACCCTGCGAGGCCCCTTGCTGCCTTCTGCCCTTGGCCGAAAGAACAAAGCCCAGGCTGCCCATCTTACGGAGGACGTTGAGGGGTGTCAAGGGGCGGGAGAGGACATCCTGGAAACTCTCCAGCCATTCCCGCTGCTCCTTCTCGCTGGGGCAGGTGAAGACGAATCTCCGCTCAGGTGTGACGATGGTGAGGCCGGCTTTCCAGCGGTTCCCTCGGATGCCCTTGGGCAGGTCTTCAGACACTCCGTACCCCTGCTCCTTGCTCCCAAGAAAAACCTGGCCCTGTTCAAAGGCATCCTGAAGGTGGAGGACACCTGGTCATCGGAGGCCACACCTGGGGCCGACCGGCACCTGCAGCCCGGACATCCCCCCAAGCTCCATTTTAGAAAGAGGTGTCTTATGTGTGTAGTGAGGGTCTCTGCTGGAGATCTCTGCTTGGTGGGACCCAGAGTTTGAAAGGCTATAAAACTATAAAAGAAATCACACACGTGATCTGTTAAAATGATGCTTACTTAACATTTATGGATAGCTTACTACGCACCAAGAATTCAAGTGCTTGACCTTAAGTAACTCATGTAATCCTCATGGCAACCTCTGAGGAAGGCACTGTTGTAAGCCTATTTTCCAGAGGCGGAAACTGAGGCACAGAGAGTTAAGTGCTCTGCCCAAGGTGTACCACTAAGTGGCAGCACCGCAAGTTCTAAAGCCCACAGTCCTAACCACTAGGCCCCTGTGAGAAGTGAGCCCTGGAGCCGGAGGACCAGCAGCAACCTGTCTAACCACACTGGCAGCATTTCGGATACACAGAGGACGTCCTGAAGGTGGACGAGATAAGCTCTATGCACAGGAGATGACTTAGAGACGAGCAAAGGGGGAGGTGTGTTCCTCGCCAGGTTTCTCCCGCCCTGCCACTTCCCCACGTGCCCGCCCACCAGCACGGACCCCACCTCTGTCTGGGGGTGCACTGGAGAGGGGCCGGCAGTGGCTCTTACCAGCGGGTTCTTGTAATAGAGCAGCCTCCGCTCCTGGGGATCCAGGGCAAACCACCTTTTCTTGAAAGGTTCTCTCTGCTGCAAAAGAGGGAAGCTCATAGGAGGGTCAGCCAAGCGGGGGAGCCCAGAGGTCAAGAGCCAGTCTGGGCGCGGCCCTGGCCCCAGCGCACCTCCCGGAGGCTCTGCCCCCCTCCTCGCCCCCTGCCGGCTGCACCCTGTGCCTCTGGACGCCTCTGTAGGTAGGAAGAGGGGCTCTTCTCTTTCTCAGGCTACTGACGAGAAGTCTCAGAAAAAGGAAGTGGGGGAAATGAGAAGCGGTGCTGACAGCGCTGGCCTGGGCGGAATTCTAACCGAGGTCAGGGGAAAGAAAGCCCCTGCCGAGAACCCCTGGGGAGTGGCTGTGCCATTGGCTGGTGAAGGCAGAAAATAAAATGGGCAAAGCTTCGACTCGTTTTTTTAAGCTGCCCAGAGGCTTTCTTTCACACTGATTGCCTAACACCTTTCCCTGCAGTCTTAACATCCATCCTGTCCATATAGGACACCTTAAAAAAAAAAAAAAAAAAAAGCATTGGATTGCTGCTACTTTCGGAGTTTTTTTAGGAGGTTACCTCTGCTTTCCTTTCTCGTTCTCCCTTCACCCCTTCCTCCCCTCACGACCACCAGGACCCTCTCCAGCCAGCCTTTTGACTTGGAGCCATGCCCCTCTCGGCATCAAGCCTGGGCTCCCCCTCACCCCCAGACGCCCTCACAGCAGAAGCCACCACCCCTCCGGACCCTCCAAGGGAGACCCAAGAGCGGCCAGTCTTCCCTTCCTTCATAGATAAGTGGGAATGAGCAGCACTGGGAGTTGGGCAGGCTTAGCAAAAGCAGGGCAGAGGCTGAGTTGGAGGGAGGGTGTGTGTGCGGGGAAGGGGGGTGCCCGTGTGTGTGTGTAGGTGTGCGTTCTCAGACCTCACTTGGACAGTCCTGGTAGGCCCCCAGCACAGAGCATGCAAGAGTTCTGGAAAGTGCAAAAGCTGTCGCCCCAAAGAGTGCACTTTCAGCTGTGCTTTCCCAGGAGTGGGGTCAGTTAGGTGGAGTTAAGAGGAAAGAAGAGGAAGGAAGCTGGGGCGCCTGGGGGGCTCAGTCAGTTAGGCATCTGCCTTTGGATCAGGTCATGATCCCGGGGTCCTGAGACTGAGCTGCTCAGCATGGTGTCTGCTTCCCCTTCTCGTTCTACTCCCCCTCCTCCCCTCTGCTCAAGCTCTCTCTCTCTCAAATAAATAAAATCTTTAAAGAAGAAGAAGGAGAAGGAGAAGAGGAAGAAGAAGGAGGAGGAGGAGGAGGAGGAGGGGGGGGGAGGGGGAGGAGAAAGAAGCTGTTGAAGAAGGAGGATACCCAGAGCTGCCTGGGTGGCTCAGACTGTTAAGCGTCTGTCTGCCTTCAGCTCAGGTCATGATGCCGGGGTCCTGAGAGCAAGCCCTGCATCCGGGCTCTCTGGCCAGAGGGGAGCCTGCTTCTCCCTCTCCCTCTGCCTGCCTTTCTGCCTACTTGTGCTCTCTCTCTGTCAAATAAATAAATAAAATCTTAAAAAAAAGAAAAAAAGGAGGGTACTCAAGGATCAGGAGAAGCACCTGCAGCAATCCCAGACCACACACCAGCTCGCCAGTCTCCACTTGGTCTTTTGCTCCAAGAACTCACAAACATTGGGTTACTTCCCTTCCGTCCCACTTCCCACCGCCTGGATCCCCCAGTCTCCCACTTCCCAAATTCTGCCCTATTGCCCACTGGAACCAGGGCCACGTAAGTCCCACAGAGAGTGGTGGAATGTACCTTTGGACCAGTCTTTTCCATGAAGCCTTGTTTGAGGTACTTCCTGGTGATGAGGGGCACGAGCTGGGGGAAGAGAGACATAACACTGACCCCCCCCCCCGACTCACACGCCAAGGGTTCAAAGCTCCCCGCTGCACTTGGCTCCCCAGCAAAGGGGAAGTTTGGAATGGGGAAGGATGTGTGCTCATGGTTCACAGGGTTATATTTGGAATGTGGTATTGGATGCAACATTCACATTTCAACAGAGTCAGACGACAGCATCTCGGATGTTTGCAGAGCTTACCAGCAGAGCCAAATTGTGGTTTAAGGACTTAGTCTAAGGATTCCTTCAGCAACCCCAGGAGGTAGACAGAGGCAAGGCTCTGAGGAAAACCTGCTGGTGTCAGGGGGCATATTCTGAGGGTCTACCTGTGTCAGGCTCTGGGTGCAATTATCATCCGCCCTGTGAGGTGGACATTATTATCTTCATTGGACTTCTGAAGAAACCAGGCCCCAGAGAAGTGGCTGGCGATTTTCCCTAAACTGTGTTGCTGGAAGGATATAGCCGGCATTCACACGTAGGGCTGACAGACACTAGACGCTTCACTACTGGTACTCTTCCCACTCCACCATGACGCTAACATGTAGACACGCCAGAGCCCTCGGAGCAGGCCCCTGGCTACGACCTGGCCGCTGCTGGGGTGTCGGACCCAGGCCCACAGGAAATGCTAGCAGAGTGGGCAAGTGGAGAAAGCTCTGGACTAGGAGCCGGGAGACCTGGATCCCAGTGGCAGCTCTGACCTCCACCAGCTGTATTACCGTGGTAAGACTTCATCCCTCTCTGGACTCATTTCCCTCTGCGTGATAAGGAGACTGGGTATGAGATCCCTGGGATCCCTTCCAGCTTGCCACCCTATACTCAGAGACGTTTCCAGGAATGAATGCTGGTGCTCTACGCTCTAGGGGATCAAACTGGCAAGTCTAGAGCTTCCACCGTCAGCTCAGGCCTCTGACAGCAGAGGGGCTTGGTTCTCCGGAGCTCCAGGGCCCAGGGCAGGGGCAAAGGGGACGTGAAGTCTGGGAAGTCGAAAGGAAGAAAACTGTGAGCCGAATATGAAAATATAAACTCTACCACTCCCCTGTCCCCAAAATACATTCTGTAGGCCTTCATTCCTTCATTTGGAAGGAAGAGCCCTAAACTGCTTCAAACAGGAGTTTGAACCCGAGCCAGGGCCATGCCAGTCTCAGCCTAGGGAAGCAAGTGGAAGAAGGAAGATCACACGGATGGAGCGCTGCTCACTGTATCCTAGAGGCCGTGGCTCACTCAAGTCACAGCAGCCCTGGAAAGCACATGGTGTCCCCACAGTGACCGATGAGCACACCGAGGCTCAGAGCGGTGAGGCAACGTGCCCCAGGTAACGCTTCAGCTTCTCTGACTTCGGAGGCCACCCCTTTCTTGGCCTGGGACCATCCCCCACACTGGAACTCCCCGGGTGTCTAGCTCTGGATCCCTAACCTTGAGCCAGGTCCAGGTGGCTGCCCAGAACCTCAGGCCATCCCTAGCCACAGGGGGAGAAGAAAGGCAGCAGAGAGACAGGGGTGGGGAGGGGACCCACAGTGTGATGAGGGGAGGCAAGACACTGAGGAGTTGGCCAGAGACCAAGGTCTTCTGCAGGGGTCAGCAAAGTTGGAGAGCTGGCCTAGCTGACTAAGGCTGGGAGTCCGTCCTCCGACCTCTCCAGTCAGCACTCAGCCCGCACAGCACCCTGCCCGCGGAGCGGGCATTCGCTCATGCTGGGTGCTGACTGGGCAGACCTGGAGGCTCGTGACACAGGCCTGGCTGGAGTCACTCCCAGAGAGTTGTCATCTCCATGCATTGCCAGGCCTGGAGTGGACACCTGTTCCCAAAACGTAGCTCCCTGCAAACCTTGGAATTAAGGAGCTTTCAGGCTTTCAAGGAGGGTCTAACAGTTTGGAATAAGAAAGTCCTGGGTTTTGGGGCACCTGCGTGGCTCAGTCATTAAGCATCTGCCTTCGGCTTAGGGCGTGATCCCAGAGTCCTGGGATCAAGCCCCGCATGGGGCTCCTCCACTATGAGCCTGCTTCATCCTCTCCCACTCCCCCTGCTTGTGTTCCCTCTCTCGCTGGCTGTCTCTCTCTGTCAAACAAATAAATAAAATCTTAAAAAAAAAAAAAAAAAGAAAGTCCTGGGTTTCATAGGGTGTTTCCGCCCCCATCATTTACAAAATCCTCCTAGAGCAGGGCCTAAAGCAGACCCCAGACCACAGCATCTCCGAGCTGGAAGGGACCCTGAAGATGACCCAGACCAACCGCCATGTTACAGATGTGGCAACAGATGCTCCGAGAAGCGATGTGACCTGAAGCGGTCAAGCAGTGAGTTAGCCACAGAGCACCCACGAGAGCCCGAGCCTCCTGGCTCGAGGCAGCAGCCTCTGCCCCACATGCCTGAGAGACGTAGATGGTGCCCCACATGTCTGAGGATAACCAAAATGAAGTTCTCGGGGTCACCCTTACCTTGGCCACAGAAGGCAGACTGCTCCTGTTACAACTGTAATGGAGAAGATCCCATTGTCTTCCCGAGACCAGAACACAAAAGGGCAAAGGGAGGACTTTGGAGGGGGAAGAGCACCCTTCCTGGGACTCCGTTTCTCATCAGTAAAATGGGAATAATCACCCCACCTAACTGTCTGTGATAGGGGATTACTAGATAAAAGATAAAATGGGCTCAAAAGCACTTTGTAAGCAGTACGTTAGGGATCATTTGCACATTTCAGTGGAAGAAGGGTTCAGAAAGAGAGGCCCAAATCCTGAGCCCCCTGACACTGGGGATGGTGGCTATGCATCCCAAAGGGGACAACCTGACCTACATTGTGGAGGCTCCTTGCTGTGTGTGAGGCCATAATCCCCCGAAGAAAGCCTTTGGTTTCTCTTTGAGGTACCCAACCCCAAATCTCAAGGTCTTGTCCACAAACAAAGCTAGTCCGGCCTCTGAGTATTTTTGAGGTCAGCAGACAAGGAGAGGAGGTGGCAGGGAGGAGACTCAGAAGTTGGGGTCCAGAGGGCACCTGGGTGGCTCAGTCGGTTCAGCATCTGATTCTTGGTTTCTGCTCACGTCATGATCTCAGGGTCGTGAGATCAAGCCCCGCATCAGGCTCCGCACTCAGCGGGGAGTCTGCTTCTCTCTCCTTCTCCCCCTCCCTCTGCTCACACTCTCTTTCTCTCCCCTCAAATAAATAAATAAATCTTAAAAAAAAAAAAAAGGAAGTTGGGGTCCACATTTAGCTCACCTCAGACTCTGGGAGCTCAGGAAAGGCTGTTTTTAGGTATTGCAGACGGGCTGCACGGAGGGCATTGAACCAGTCCACTATCTCCTGTGGAGAAAAATGAGAAGGACAAACAGACAGCCTGTGAGATGGGGTCGTGGGGGAGCTGAGTTTGGTGGTAGGAAGCTGGCTGGGTCTTTAGGTTCAGCACCTGCACATTCCCCACCCCAGATCTGCTCAGGGGCCTGTGTGCTGATCACAGGCTTCTGGGAGGACAATGCCAGAGCCTGGGGGGCTCACCCGAGCAGGTGGGAAGCCAATGACAGACGTCCAGAGCCCCGGAGAAAAGACCAAGGTGAAGTGCGCTAGAGTTAGGTAATGGCCTTGGGCCGTGCTTGGCCCTTCCCAAAGTGTGTAAGAATCACCCGAGCATCTCTCTAAAATGCAGATTCGGATCCAGTGGGTTTGAGGTAGGTAGGGCCTGAGATCCTGCATTCCTCACAAGCTCTCTGGTGATGCGATGCTGGTCCGTGGGACACAATTGGAAGAGCAAGTGTCCTCAGATGTCAAAGACTGGCTCTCAAGGAGGGGCGAGCGCACCTGCGGATTCTCCTGCAATGGGAATGCCCATCACCTGGAGTGCAAGTTGGGCCAGAGCTGGCTTGGACTTGCTCGTGTCATTCCAGGGGAGCACATCCTCGGCAGTGTGGGCCACCGCTATCCCTGGCGAGCCACTGGTCTGGCTGGCTCTGCCTTGGCTCCTCTGCTCTGCAATGGGGCCTCCCCACAGCAGCCAGAGTGATCTTTTTTTTTTCCCCAGAGCGATTTTCTTTTTCTTTCCTTTTTTTTTTTTTTTTAAGATCTTATTTATTTATTTGACACAGAGAGAGACAGCCAGCGAGAGAGGGAACACAGGCAGGGGGAGTGGGAGAGGAAGAAGCAGGCTCCCAGCAGAGGAGCCCGATGTGGGGCTCGATCCCAGGACCCTGGGATCACGCCCTGAGCCGAAGGCAGACGCTTAACAACTGCGCCACCCAGGCGCCCCCAGAGTGATTTTCTAATTAAAAATCTGAGTCTAGGGGCGCCTGGGTGGCACAGCGGTTAAGCGTCTGCCTTCGGCTCAGGGCATGATCCCAGCGTTATGGGATCGAGCCCCACATCAGGCTCTTCTGCTATGAGCCTGCTTCTTCCTCTCCCACTCCCCCTGCTTGTGTTCCCTCTCTTGCTGGCTGTCTCTATCTCTGTCGAATAAATAAATAAAATCTTAAAAAAAAAATCTGAGTCTAGCTCAGAGTCCTCTCTGCTACCCTCAGGTGAAAAGTCTACGTTCTCTAGTATGACTACTTCGCCCTCTGAGCTCTCTCCATACAAAAGCATTTGCATGTCTGCCTTCAGCTCAGGTTATGATCCCAGGGCCCTGGTATCGAGCCCTGCATCGGGCTCCCTGCTCAGCAGAAAGCCTGCTTCTCCCTCTCCCTCTGCTCATGCTCTCTCTCTCTCTCTCTCAAAATAAATAAATAAAATCTTTAAAAACAAAACAAAACAAAAACCAAAAACATTTGCAATCCTCCCAATACATGTCACTCTGCCTCACCCACCTCTCTTCCCTCATCCCACACATAGATTTGCCTAGCACATTCTACTTGTCCTGAAGTTTGGTTTAGTTGTAGTGGATTTTTGCTCAGCCCAAGCCCTGCTTCTACAAGAACCACCCCAGCCATGCTCACACACTTACGGCTCACCCACAACTGCAGCCACACTTGCTGTTAGGACCCTCCCCTTCTTGGCCGCAGCAACTAGGTCAGGGCTGGGCCAGTGCGGAGGCTAGACTGGGCTTATCAGGCCCTTTCTCCCAAGAATTTGGAACTGGGAGGCTGAAAGATTTGTTCAAATAGGCGCACTGCTGCACCTTGATGTAATAGGATGATTGAGAACTTCATTTGAATATGGTTTCCCAGGAAGGCAACATGACGACCCTTTTTCTCTCACCAGCCAAGCCAGCTGGCCTCGTATTCCAGAGTGGTGAGCTCTCTTGTCCTGGGCATTAATAATCTTTTCAGGTCCCAGGCACGGAAGGAGTGGGCCCATCCCAGGAAAGACTCACCCAGACGTTCACTTTGGTCACTAACTGGCGACCCTGGGGCCAAATCCAACCTGCATACAGGTTTGTTCGTTTCCTGAAGTTTTGTTTGTTTCAATCATCTGGACAGGTTTTCCTGCTTTTATAGCCTTACAGCTGTCCATTTCTTTCATTCATTCATTCATTCATTCATTCATTCATTCATTCATTTGACAGAGCAAGAAAGCACAAGCAGGGGGAGCTGCAGGTAGAAGCAGAGGGAGAGGGAGAAGCAGACTCCCTGCTGAGCAGAGAGGCCGATGTGGGGCTCGATCCCAGGACCTTGGGGTCATGACTGGGGTGAAGGCAGACACTGAACCAACTGAATCAGCCAGGCACCCCTTGTTCGCTTCACTTTCAAGTGAGCTACCTGGCTCCTGCAGGCCTGAGTTTGCTGCCCTCATTTCTCTAACAGAGAAGCTGGGGCACTGAGGGAAAGAGAAGGGCCAGACGCAGGTCGTCAGGTGCTCCGCAGCTGGATGAATGGGAGGAGCCGGGTCCCGTAAGTAGCAGAGACCTTGGGCACCTCAGCGAAAGCCCTCCTATAGCGACGGGCACGGGGGGGGGGGGGGCACCAGTATCCACTGGGGACATGGGGCATCAGTAGACAACCCACCATGGACCAAGAACCAGGGCTCTCCTTCACGTTTCCCAGTCCCAAATTTCTGGTAAGACCAAGTGAGGAAGTCAAGAAGGATGACTGATATTAGATTTCTTGCCACTTTGGAGAGTGGGGGGTCCTTGAATTTAGAGAAATAAATAAGTACGACATTTACTTGCACCTCTGGTGCTATGGAACAATGTGTTCCTGTTAGCGCTCTCTCTCTCTCTCTCTCTCTCTCTCTCACACACACACACACACACACACACACACACACACCACAGTTCCTGACTCTAATCTCTCAGGAGGCCCAGTCATATTTGTTGCTCTTTAAAAAAACAAAAAACCAAAAAAACCACTCCTGTATATTTCCCATTCGTGTCCCTTTAAGCTGGTTGGCGTGTCCTCTTTTTCAACACACGCACATAATTTTTAAATAGAAACTCTTTCCTCTGGCTGCCCCCTGCCCTGCCTAGACTAGGCACTTAGATGTCTCCTGTGTGTCCCCAGCATGACGGACACCCCATCTACTTCCCCATCTGACTCCCTCCCCAGACTGTGAGAGCCTTGAGCCCCCCCCCACCCCATGGCAGTGCCCCATTCACTACCACACTCTCTAGAACCTCGGGCAGTGCTTTGCACATTGCAGAGGCTCAAAAAGGATGAACTGAACGAGTGAATGAGTGGGGTGCCTGGGTGGCTCCATCGATTAAGTGTCTGACTTCAGCTCAGGTCATGATCTCAGGGTCCTGGGATCCAGCCCATGGCAGGCTCTGCACTCCACAGACAAAGTCTGCTTATCCTCTGCCCCTCCCCCTGCTCTCACGATCTCTTTCAAATAAATAAAATCTTAAAAAAAAAAAAAAGTGAATGAGTCAGTGATACAGATGTAAAATTGCCCATAAGATTTTACCCTTTACAACTGCTACAATCCTGAGCAAATAATTAGCAGAGGTTTTTTTGTTTTGTTTTTTAAAGATTTTATTTATTTGTTTGAGAGAGAGAGCGAAAGAGCACAAGCCAGGGAGAGAGATGTGGGACTCAATCCCAGGACTCTGGGATCACGACCTGAGCCAAAGGCAGACACTTAACTGACTGAGCCACCCAGGCGCCTCTCATTAGCAGAGGTTAATGTCTGAAACGCACTTCACTGTAGTGAAATTCTTTCACATTCATGGTTCATGGGCATTCACCCTCAAAACCCTTCTGGCGGTGGGTGTTCAGTGGGTACTCTAATCCCTAAACAAGCAGATGGAGGATGGGAAGGGACTTGGCCCAGTAACACAGCCCAGAGTGGCAGAACCAGGGCTCCAGTTTATACCCTATTCTTCAGACCCCACCGCCAGGAACTCTGCCCAGACTCTGCCAGCATCCCAGTGCTGGGCCCCTTGGGAAGATCTCGTCCCCGTCTGGGGCTCCTGGCTCCTGCTGCCAAGGATTCTCCCTCCAGCAGAGGCACATGGGTGGGGGTAAAATGATTGTAGGACTCAGGAACCATAGTCTGGGTGACGCTGAGCAAGTTACATAACATGCCCATGGCTCGGGAACATGGGGTTAAAACACCTCCAGGACTGTTTTGAGGATTAAGAAATGATGTATAGCAGGGTGCCTGGATGGCTCAGTGTGGAGTCTGCTCGTCCCTCCCCCTCCCCCTCAGCTCCTCCCCAACTCGTGCTCTCTCTCAAATAAATAAATAAATAAATAAATAAAATCTTTTTAAAAAATAATGTCTAGTGATTGCCAAGAATAGTGCCTGGCACAGAATTACTAGGCACTCAAAAATGTCTACCCTCACCTCTATGCCTCTCCACCTCGTCTTGGCATCTGTGTCCCTTGCTCAGTCAGTAGACTGCTCATTCCGCCCTAGCTTACTCTCTTGGACCTCTGTTACTGGCCTCCTCTTCGCCAGCAGAGCTGATTTCTTAAACTTTAATGTGCTTAAGGATCACCTGGAGCTCCTGTGAAAATGCAGTTTCTAATTCAGCAGGTTCAGGTGGGCCTGAGACCGTGCTTCTAACAAGCTTCCAGGTGATGCTAATGCAGGTGGTTTAGGACCCCATGGGGAGAAGCCAGGCCCTAGGGTTGAGGGTTGCCGGATCTTTCATCCATCCCTGCTCCCTCATGCAGAATCTCTGCCCTACCTGGATTTGTCACCTCCGGGCATAGCCCCTCCTGCGAACTGGACTCCCCTTAGTGGCTGTGCACTGTCCAGACACACCCATGGTGCCTGCCAGGTTTTTCTCCCTGATCTCACTCCTCATTGCTCGTACGGCTCTCTCGGGCCAGAAAGGGACAAGAGATGAGGCCAACAGCAGCAGCAAACCTCAAGCGGCAGCGGAACCAGGGAGCTGGCAAGGCAGGCCTGCGGAGTCCTGGGGTGCGGGCTGGGGGCCGAGGCGGCAACGCCGGTCATCTCACCTTCCCACTCTCGTGGTACACAAACAGGTTCCTGACGTGGCCCTCTCTCCTGTAGGTGATCTGCAGCCCGTGGGGGTTCCCTATCTTCTCTGTCTCGAAGGTGGCGTTCAAGTCCTTGATGCTGATGACAGCTTTGGGGCCTTTACCCTGAAAGAGAGGACGCGGGTGACTTCTCACCACCTTCACTCAGGCCTTAATACAAACGGATAAACAATTTGTAATTTTCCATGGCTTTTAAATGTTCCTGCTCTAATATCGAGACGTACTGAGGTTCTACTGCTCTCCTGGGTTTTGGCCGTCCCGCCATGCCCACTTGATCAGATTGGCTTCTTGGAGCAGGCAGGGGGCTTGGAAAGGCCTGAACTTAGGACTTCTCAAAGCTTTTAGCCACAGAACTTTTTCGGAAGCGAATCATCTATGGAAGCCAAACAAATAAAATAAAACAGATTAATAGATAAAAGCAGGTACGGGGGCCTTGGGGAGCTCCCTTCCACTCTCTACTGTGTCGGCAGGGGTCTGGAGCACAGGCTAAGCACTAACAGATACTAAGCAAGGAAGGGGGAAGAGTGTTTTCCTTTGTAATCGATAAGAGAGAAAAATGGTACAAACACTCCAGACCTGGGGCAGCCATTAACCACATGTAAGCTACTTAAATTAAAATTTAATAAAAATGAAACGTCAGTTCCTTGGGACACACCTGACTGGCTCAGTCAGTAGAGCATGCAACTCTTAATCTCAGGATCATGAGTTCAAGCCCCACAGTGAGCATGGAGTTTAGTTTAAAAAAAAATTATAGAAAAATAAAAAAGAAAACTTCAGTTCCTTATGCTTAGCCCCATTTCAAGGGCTCAAGTCACCACTTGGGGCTAGGGTATCGGACAGGGCAGACATAGAACATTTTCACCACTGAACGAAGTTCTACTCGATAGTCTTTTCTACAGGGAAATTTGGTCATATTTATTAAAATGTTGAGTATTTTGCCTTGACTCACAGTTTCACATCTGCAAATCTATGCCAAGGAAGTGGCTGCATCACTGTGCAAACACATATGTCAAAAGATGTTTGGGGGCGCCTGGGTGGCACAGTGGTTAAGCGTCTGCCTTTGGCTCAGGGCGTGATCCCGGCGTTGTGGGATCGAGCCCCACATCAGGCTCCTCCTCTGGGAGCCTGCTTCTTCCTCTCCCACTCCCCCTGCTTGTGTTCCCTCTCTCGCTGGCTGTCTCTATCTCTGTCGAATAAATAAATAAATAAAATCTTTAAAAAAAAAAAAGATGTTTGATGCCGTGTTTTTTAGAATAGTAGTAGTCATAGTAGTAGAAGAAGAAGGAGTAGGAGACGGAGGAGGAGGAAGAAGAGAAACTATTAAATATAATATATAATTATACAATAATATATAACTACTATCTATATATATCCATCAGGGATAATGGGTTAAATAAACAAATCATGGTATATCCATACAGTGAAATACCACAGAATTTTTTATAGGATAACTATATTACTTACATGAAATATTAGTTATATGAAAAATTAATATTACTTATATGAAAAAATATCCATGATAACATAGGTAGAAATACCAAGTCCCAAAACAGGATGTATAGTAGACACCTACTAATACAAAAAATTATACATATGTACGCACAAAAGTATACATAAATTCCTTCTATACATGTATATGGGCATATATATAAAATGTAGGTCAATTTGAACGTGCATAAAAATATAGACATGTTTATACTAATACTCTTCTTGAAAGACTACTGGAAGACTTTCTTTTTAAATAGTTACTATGAGAAATACTAAAAACATAAAAAAAGAGGGGCGCCTGGGTGGCACAGCGGTTAAGCGTCTGCCTTCGGCTCAGGGCGTGATCCCGGCGTTACGGGATCGAGCCCCACATCAGGCTCTTCTGCTATGAGCCTGCTTTTTCCTCTCCCACTCCCCCTGCTTGTGTCCCTCTCTTGCTGGCTGTCTCTATCTCTGACAAATAAATAAATAAAATCTTAAAAATAAATAAAAATAAAAACATAAAAAAAGAATATCTAATTTTGTCAATATTCTAACTTTTCCTAAAAGAAATATGATTTCACTAATAAAGGTAAAATCCTTTTCACAACTATTCATTCTATCTCATTCTCCTGTCTTCCCCCAGGCAATCACTGCCTTGAGTCTGATATTTATTCTTCTAGCTCATTTTTTATACTTTTACACAATATACATATCTATGAACAATATATAGTATTGATTTCTGTGGTTTTCTTTACACAAATGGTATCATACTCTACGCATCATTCTAGATCTTGCTTTTGTCACTCAACATTGTATTTGTGAGTTCTGTTCGTGTTGAGATATACCAACCTAGTTGGCTCTTGAGAATGACCATACCAAAGTTATCAGTCTATTCTCCTGTTCACAGACATTGAGATTATTTCTGATTTTTTGCCATCAGAAGTGATGCTGTGGTCAGCCTGTGTCCCTGGTACACATATGTGAGCATTTCTCCAGGTCTACATATTTAGGAATGGAATTCTAGATCACAGGGATATACATCTTCGATGAACTGGAAACGGCCAAATTATTCTGCTGAATGGCTCTCCACAGCGGTTGTATCAATATTTGCTTCGACACCGGATACTGAATAACACACATGAATAACACACTCAATCACAGAGGAGTTCCTCTTTCCCGATGTCCTCACCTGACTGGCAGATTTAAATTTTTGCCAACATGATGGGTATGAAATTGAATATCATTGTTAATTTTCATTTAACCAACTTTGTTGAGGTATAATTTATAAATAATAAATGGCACTCGTTTTAAGAATACGGCCTCATTTTTGACAAATGGATATACCCATGGAAGCATCACCACAATCAAGATATAGACCACCGCTGGGGTGCCTGGTGGCTTGGCCAGTTAAGTCGAACTCTTAGTTTCAGCTCAGATCATGATCTCGGAGTCGTGGGATCGAGCCCCGCGTTGGGCTTTGTGCTCAGTGTGGAGTCTGCTTCTTCCTCTCCCTCTGTCCTCTGTCCCCCCACCCCCCCGCCCCCGGTTGAGTGCGCACTTTCTCTCTCTCAAATAAATAAATAAATAAATAAATAAATAAATAAATAAATAAATAAAATCTTAAAGAGAAAAAAAAGACTATTACTTCAAGAGTTTCCTCAGGCCCCTTGGCAGTCCGTTTCCACCCCACCCCAACCCCAGGCAATCACTTTCTATTGATCCTTTCTATTCATATCCTTTCTATTGATAAAGTGTTTTTGCCTGTTCTAGAAGGGCCGTATAAATGGAATGTATAGTACACACTCTTGTAGAAGGCTTCTTTCCCTCAGAATAATTTATTTTAGATCCATCTACGTTGTTGCATCTGTTAGTAGTTTGTCCCTTTTAATTATCGAGTTCTATTCATTCTACGGCTATACTACCATTTGTTCATTCAGCTGTGGATGGACATTTGGGTTCATTCCACATTCTGGTGGGTTTTTCTTATGAATACAGCATCCATGAACATTTGCATACAAATATTTTTGTGGACATATGTTTCTGTTCCTCTTCAGTAAATACCTAGGAGTGGAATGGCTAAGTTCCACAGTGAGGTGTTTATCTTCCTTTATTAAAAACTGCCAAGTGGTTCTCCCAAGTGGTTGTATCATTTTACAATCCCACCAAGCAACATATGGGAGTTCCGGTTTCTCCACGTCCTTTACGAGGAGTTGTCAGCCTTTTTAATTCCAGCCGTTCTGGTGAGTGTGTAGTGTATCTCATATGGCTTTAACTTGCATTTCCCTGAATGCCAGAGAGATTGAGCACCTCTTCTTATATTTATCAGGCATGTTGGTTTCCTTTTCTGCGAACTGCCAGTCTACTTCCTTTGCCTATTTTTCCAAAGGATTGTCTTTTTCTTTTTGCTTTGTAGAGTTTTTAGAAAACCTGTTCTGGGTATTACTATTTCATTATGTTGAGATGAGTCTCACTTTCTTTATACTTACTTCTTTGTTACTACCCAAAATTTTTACATAAAAATGAGTTACCATTATAATTTTTAAAAAAGGTCCCTCTTGGGAAAGAAATGAAAAAATAACAAAAGCCACTCATTCTGTTTTTCTGTTTTAGACTGAACTGGCTCAGGACTGAGAAACAGATGCACCCTGGCTAACCAAGGATGGGACTCCCCCAGAAACCAACTCACAGTGGCTGCTGGGGGTGCCACGTCCGCTCCTAGCTCTGCCACAGCCCTTTCTCTGCCTGCCTTTTGGACCTGAAACATTGTCAGTGCTTCAAATTGAAGACTGAGAAGAAATCCCAAATTCTCACTTGGAGGGGTAATAACTCTTCACCCCACACCGTTTTTCACTTGGCCCCAGGCTGCAGTCACACTGGACAGCCCTGCTAGCATTGCTCTGGTCTATCTAGGAAAGCAACAGGGGAAATGTGAAAGAGAGAGAAAGAGAGGGAGGGAGGAAGGGACTGACGAATGGGGGAAAGGGGGAGGCAGGAGGGAGAAGAGAAAAGAAAAGAAAAAAAGAGAGAGAGAGAGAGGGAGGGAGGGAAGGAAGGAAATAAATAAATCAGTCAGTCAGTCTACATGTAGGAAATGGAGTCAGGTGATGGCTAACGTGCTCAGAGCTTGTCCTTTTCTGACTTTCTTGGCCGCTCCTTCACATTCTCTGGGGGAAACTTCTCATTTTTCTGCCCTCACAATACTGGAATGTCTCAGGGCTCAGTGTGGTAAATAATCTCCAAAGATGGTCCTTCCCGACCCCTTCCCTCCCAGTATGTCCACGCCATGGTACCCATAAAGAGAGGGAGTCTATATCCGCTCCCCTTGAATCAGCGCGGGCTGCTGGAGCTGCTTTGATCCACAGAAGGCAGTTCCTGACCTAGTGTTGAAGAGGCCGAGCAGCACCCCCCTGCTCAGGGGAGGCCAGCTGCCATGCTGCAAAGAAGCTCCTGCATACGGAACAAGCACGTGGAGAGACAGAGGCTCCCTGGAGGAGCCAAGGCACCAGATTTATGAGGGAAGGCATCCTGGGCCTTCTCACCCAGCGCGCCCCCCAGCTCCATGCGGCAGGGTGAGTGACCTGGCCCGTGCCACATGGAGTACACTGCAGCAGCCGAGGCCTGCCCAAATTCCTGACGCCCAGGACTGAGAGACATAATACACTGATGTTTTAAGCCACTAAGTTGTAGGGTGGCTTGTCATTCAGCAACAAGTAACGAAAATCCTCCGTCCTAGGATCTCCGTTTTCACTCCTTTCTGGAGGTGACAAACGCCTCACGAGAACATGCTCCTTGTGAAGGACCTCCTCCACCGGTCCCCAGAAGAGAAGAGGAAGCACAAAAGCACAAACGGTAGTTCTGTGTGCTGGCTGCCCCACTGTGCTTTGCCAGCCCGCAGGAGGAAAAGCAAGGCTTACAGAGGATGCTCCTTCGGACAGAGGCAGCACTAAAAGCACCCTGAATCAAGATGTGTGGGAAACAGGGGAGCCCGGGGAGCTCAGTCAGTTAAGCGTCTGCCTTCGGCTCAGGTCATGATCTCAGGGTCCTGGGATTGAGCCCCGCATTGGGCTCTCTGCTCAGCGGGGAGTCTGCTTCTCCCTCTCCCTCTGTGCACACTCTCTCTCAAATAAATAAATAAATAAATAAATAAATAAATAAATAAATAAATAAATAAATAAATAAATAAAATTTAAAAAAGATGGGTGGGAAACTATCCCAATAAACACATTTTGGATATATAAAAAAAAAAGAACAAAGAACAAAAAACAAAAAAAATCTTTTCTCATCTACCCATACTCCCCACCCAGGTGATCCCAGCCAGTCCCATCGTTAAACGGTCTCAGCGCCGACGACTCCACCTCCAAACTCTCCCCAGACCTCCAGACTCACATACCCAACTTCCTTCTCAATGTCTCCACCTGGATGACTACTCAGCATCTCAAACTGAAAAGGGCTCTTGATCATCCCCTCAGGGAACTAAGATTTTGCCATCTCAGTAAATGGTAAATCTGTCCTTCTATCTGCGTAGAGCAAAAAAGCTGGGAACTATCCCTGATTCTTCTTACTTTCACACCCCACGGCCAATCCATCAGTAAATCCTGTTGGTTCTACTTCCAAAATCTGACCACCCCTAACCACCTTCTTCACCACGAAACTGGTCTAATCCACTATTATTCCTCGCTTGATTATTTTTTTTTAAGATTTTATTTATTTATTTGACAGACAGAGAGACTGCCATCGAGAGAGGAAACACAAGCAGGGGGAGTGGGAGAGGAAGAAGCAGGCTCCCAGCAGAGTGCCCAATGCAGGGCTTGATCCCAGGACTCTGGCATCACACCCTGAGCTGAAGGCAGACGCATAACGACTGAGCCACCCAGGCGCCTCTCACTTGATTATTTTTTTATTAACTATTTTTATTTGTTTTAAGTAAACTCTATGCCCAATGTGGGGCTCAAACTCACAACTCTGAGATCAAGAGTCACGTGCTCTACTCACTGGGCCGGCCAGGCGCTCTGATTCCTCAATTATTGTAATAGTTTCCTAACTGCTTTCTCTCCTTCCACTCTTGCCCCCACCCTGCCCCATCCTGACCCCAGCAGCAGCCAGAGCACTCCTTTAAAAAAGTTTAAGTTGGGCACGTGGCCAGCTCCGTCAGTAGACCATGTGACTCTTGATCTTGGATTTGTGGGTTTGAGCCCCATGTTGGGTGTAGAGATTACTTACAAATAAAATCTTTTAAAAATAAATACAAAGAGCCATAGTAACGGTCCCTGATGCAAGTGGGAGTAAGAGGACAGAAGAAACTGTCCCCACAAAATGTTCATCCATCACAAGACTTAGATTCCCCAAATGTAAAAAGCTTAAATCAAATTATATCACTTCTCTGCTCAAAGGCTTCCTGTGGCTTCTCATCTCAGAGTAAAATCCAAAAAGCCTACATATTTTTGTAAATCATGCATTCAATATGGCCTTATATCTAGAACACATAAAGAACTTAATAATAAAAAGCCAACTAAACTAATTAAAATACGGAAAAAGGATCTGAACAGACATTTCTCCAAAGAAGATATATAAATGGCCAATAAGCACATGAAAAGACGCTCCACAGCATGAGCCAGCAAGGAAATGAAAATCAGAATCACAACCAGACACTACCTCATATCCACCAAGATGGTCATAAGCAAAGAGACAGATGACAGCAAGTGTTGGTGAGGATGTGGAGCAACTGGAACGTTCCCACACTGCTGGCTGGAATATAAATGGTGCAGCTACTTTGGAAAACAGTGTGGCAGTTCCTCTAAAGAGTAAATACAGAGTTACCATACGACCCAGCAATTCCGCTCCTAGGTATATCCCCAAGAAGAGTGGAAACAAGTCCACGTGAAAACTGGTACACCAAAGTTCATAGCAGCATTATTCGCACTTGCCAAAATGAGGAAATAACTCCAATGTCCGTCAGCAAACTGAGTAGATGAAATGTCCACACAGTGGACCAGTGCTCGGCAATAAAAAGAGGTACTAATACATGCTACATGAACAAATCTTAAACACATATGCAAAATGAAAGAGGTCTGTTACAAAGGACCATATGGTCCATGTCCTTATGTGTCCATAATAGGCAAACCTACAGAGACAGAAAGTAGATCAGTGGTCTCCTGAGTTTTGGGGGGTACGGTGGGTAGAGGATAAGGGCTAATGAGTGTGGGATTTCTTTTGGGGGTTGTGAAAATATTCTAAAATTGATTGTGGTGACAGTTACACAATGCTCTGAATATACTAAAAGCCATTAACTGTATGCTTTAAATGGGTGAATTACATGATATGTGAACTTATATCTTTCATTAAGATTTATCTATTCATTTTAGAGAAAGAGAGAGAAAGCGCAAATGGTGGGGGAGGAGAGGGAGAGAGAGAATCTGCAGCAGACCCCCTGCTATGCAGAGAGCCCGATGCCATGTGGGCTTTACACAGGGTTTGATCCCACGACCCTGAGATCAAGACCTGAGCTGAAATCAAGAGTGCTACACTTAACTGACTGAGCCACCCAGGTGCCCCTGTGAATTTATATCTTGATAAAACTGCTTAAAAAAAAAACAAAAAACAATCTTGAGTCTCACTAGGCCCTACAAGGTTCTTATCTATGTGAGTTCATCTCCTTCTATCTTTTTCTTTGCTCCTTCTGCACAGGTCACTTTGGCTTCCATGATCCACCAACCACCCTCCCAGCTCAGGCCAGGGCTGTGGCTTATGGTCGAGTAGTTTGTGCACTAAACAAGAAGTCCCTGGCTGAGGGACTGCAATTTAGGCTTCTGCTTGTCTAGACCTGGGCCCCAGGGCTACACCGTCTCAGAGGGGTCATTTTCTGACTGGCAAGCAGGTGTGTGTGCCAGCCAGGACCATGGTCATGTTCCCTCCACTTCTTCTACTGTGCCCCCACATATGCACGACTTGCTCACCTTTTTTAAAAAGATTTTATCTATTTATTTTAGGGGGTTAGGGGCAGATGGAGAGGGACAGAGAAAAACCCAAGCAGACTCTGCACTAAGGCCAGACCGCGATGCAGGGCTTGATCCCAGGACCCCGAGATCATGACCTGAGCCAAAAACCAAGAGCCACATGCTTAACCGACTGACCCATCCAGGCGCCCCTGACTTGCTCACTTTTATTCATTTCTTTGCTCCAATGTCATCAGAGGGGCCTCCCCTGACCCCTTTGTGATATCAGCCCCAGCATCCTCTAGTTCTTCACCTGCTTTTATTTTTCTTCACAGAACCTACTACCACCTCATATATCATATATTGATGTATGTTTTGTTACCACCAGTCTCCTTCCACTAGAATGAAAGCCCCATGAGAATAGGAGCTTCATTTCGTTTGCTGCTATAGCCCCAGTGCCTACAGGAATGTCTAGTATATAGTAGGTACTCAATAAATAATTTCTTGAGGGGCACCTGGTTGGCTCGGTCGGTTAAGCATCTGCCTTTGGCTCAGGTCATGATCCTGGAGTCCCAGGATTGAGCCCCACACTGGGCTCCCTGCTCAGCAGAGAATCTGCTTCTCCCTCTCCCCCTGCCCCTCCCCCCCCCACTTCTTCTCTCTCGCTCACTCTCACTCTCTCTCTCAAATAAATAAATAAAATCTTTAAAATAAATAAATTAATTTCTTGAGTGCATGAACAAATGCAGTAGACTCAAGCAGTCATCCAAGGCTTACTCGTGGACCAGTCCAAGCTGCTTCCAGGTGAAGGGAAGGTGTGTTCTGCGGACTGGATTGGTTGCATAACCGTGGAAAAGTAACCGTGCAGTGCTGAACACTCAGTGGCTGGGATTATCCAGAAGACACCGCACCACTGATTCCAATGTGACCTCCGTGGGGTGTGGGCCAGCGCTCAGGGAGGGACCCCTTGCTGGTCTGGGCTCTTACCTCCTCTTTAGTGTAGTACTTCAGGAGGCCTTCTTTTGCCAGGAGGACAAACTTCCTTCTCAGGAACTGTGCATTGTCCCTTCCCCGCTTCCACAGCAACCCTTCTCGGTTACCTTAGTGGTCAAGGAGGAGAAAGAGGGAACACCCACATCCTTCAGAGGAACAAGCAGTTTGCAAACCTCGTAGGGTCTCGAGGGTAGAATGAACGTTCCACCCAGTGCTAAAATATCTTCAATCTAACTTTGCTATGTCAGCTTCAGCACATCGCGTTCTGTCTGGGGCCAGATTTGCAAAGTCTCATGATCTCGGTTGGGCTCTCCCTGACTTCCTTCTTCGGCTATTTCATAAGACAGACTAAACCCTTGAGAAGGCCTAAGTCCTGAGAAACTGGATGATTCTGAAAGACACCCATCCGGTGCTGCCCAACGTCACGTCGACGTCGACCTAATGAAACCCTCCACAGGGTGGAAATGATGAGTGACCTCTAGGTACCCGCTAGTTGAAGAGTACCGTGGGCTCCCCGTAGCCAGGAGCGCTGAGCTCTGGCTGTCTCGGGTCCTCGCAGTGGTTTCGTACACTTTGCTCTCTGGGTCGGTGTCAGCTTGGACTCAGAGCAGCTGGGCAGACACTGCCCCGGGTCAAGGGCCGGCCACGAGGTTGTGCCCCACACAAACGTGGGAAGGGAGGCAGAAATCTCTCCCATGTACCTTACCAAGCCTTGTGCCACACCAGGGCCCACACTCACCAAGAGCGGGGGTGCCTTTTTCTAACTGTTCTGCCTGGCGGGTGAGTCTTCCTACAACTTTGTACTAAGACTCTGTATGCACGTGTGGCCCTGCAGGGACCGGAGATAAAAACGCTTCTTGACCACTCAGACCATAAAACTCCACCAGCTGACGTGTCGCTGTTTCAGAGGCAGAGGAACCCACACCTTGGCCTCTGTGGCCAGAGTGAGGCCGGCAGATACCTCCTGACTGGGCCCTCTTCCTAATACTCAGGCACTTTATTGCTTAGAATTCATTAGAACATAGAACTCAGGGCGCCTGGGTGGCTCAGTCGTCAAGCATCTGCCTTCGGCTCAGGTCCTGATTGCAGGGTCCTGGGGTTGAGCCCCGCATTGGGCTCCCTGCTCAGCAGGGAGTCTGCTCCTCACTCTCCCTCCGCCCCTCCCTGGCTTGTGCTCTCTCTCTTTCTCACTCTTTCTCAAATAAATAAGAAAAATCTTAAAAGAAATAAAAAAAAAGAAGGTAGACCTCAAAAGATGATGGAAATAACCTTACCTGGGAGTGAGATGGTTTTCCCATCGGCCATAAATTCCTGTCTTTCATACTTAGCTCGAATCCACTGTTCCTTTAACACCCTAAAAAGAGAGAACCTTTGGTCAACTGTGTCTGAGACACATCCCCTTCCCACAGGGTGGGAGCATCACAGGGGCTGGCTGCGGGCTCAGACCACCCAGGGCTGCTCAGCCTTGGAACCATTACAGCTGGGGCGAATCCTCTGTTGGGGGGAGGGGAAGAATCCTGAGCTCTGTAGGACGCCCAGCAGCATCTCTGGCCTCCATCCTCCAGATGCGAGTAGTACCCCCTCCCTAGTTACAACACCCCAGAATGTCTTCAGATATTGCCAGTGTCTCCCGGGGAAAAACATACCCCCCCAAGGGGCTATATGAAAACCACTGGGCTATTCCAACCCCAGCGCAGCCCTCTAGGTCAGCCAGCTCTCCTCGACCATCTACACTGCCACCTCCCACCGCATGCTCATGAGCTGAAGCCAGGAGAGTCCAGGAGCCTCTTCCTGTGGCTTGCCCATAAAATCTGGGCCTGCTACACTGGACAGAGCAGTGATCTGGGGGTCCAACCACCTGGGACCTGGTCCTCCTCTCCTACTTATCCACCGTGTGACCAACAGCAAGTTACGTAACTCCTCTGAACTTGAGGACTATGTCAATAATATTAAACCTACCTTCCCTTTGGGGTTGTTGAGGGGTTTAAATGGATATAGAAGGGCTTAGTACCACGATCAGCACGTAGTAGGAGTTTAATGTTAGCCTAATCGGATATTGTCGTCCATGACCCCTGCAGAAAAGTTATTTCAATTGTTTGGTTCCCTCTTGCCTTTTCCAGGTAAATGTTCCAAGGTTTACGTGACCTTACCCCCAGCCACGGGGAATGACCAGGAAATGGGCACCTGGCCCTAACTGGCTAATCAGAGCTCTGCCCTGAGCTACTGAGAGAGGAGCAAAACCTCTCGGAGCAAAACCGAGAGAGGGATGGATTGGAAGCTCTCTCACCATCAAGCTGGGGGCTGGAGCCCAGGACCTGGAGCCAGGGACCTGGAAATGGCCTTGCTCCCAGCTACACCAAAGAAGCCTGGCCAGCAGAAAGGGGCAGGAATGAGAGCCAGACAGAGAGTGTGAGAGGCCCAGTAGTGTTTGTTCCCCTGGCATGTCCTTCCTGAGGGTGGCTCCATCTCTGTCCCTCCTATGGTCTGACGCCCAGAACCCACAAAATCCGCTCGTGTCTCAGCCGGCTTAAATTGCATTTCTGTTGCCAGGAGTCCCACCTAACACACAGCCCTCACCCCCAGCACACTGAGGAGAGTCACCAAGCCCTCTGTGGAACCCCAGGATCAGAGCTGGGAGAGGGAGTGGCATCTGAGGCCCCAGGCGTGATCCTGGAGGTGGGGAATTTAGAGGACTTTTAGAATTACAGGGAGGAGGCCATTAGTGTTCCACTAAAAGGAGGTAAGGTGCGGGGCTGTGGTTGGAGTCCTGCAAGTGGTGTCTATAGTGCCGGCAGCCAGCCCAACACATAGTAGGTGGTCACCAAATGCCTGTTCCTTTCCCCTTGCAGCAAAGGGCCAAGTGGCAGCAATAAGGCAAGGGGGGCCAGACCCTCTCGAGTTAAGCCGGGCACCTCCCTCAGCCGGGCCAGGGACCAGGCAGCATTCTGAAGGGGACACTGAGAAATGGATTAAAACTAGCCTGTTGGGTGGCCTGTGAGACATCTTACACAAACCTTCTCATTTAATCTCTACCACCATGCCACGATGTAGGCATCATTAACTACATTTCAGAGATGAGGATGCCACGACTCAGAGAAGTTTGGTAACTTGTCCACCTTCTCACATCCAGAGAGTGGGACAGGCAGGAAACAATACTGGGGTCTTCTGGACAGAAAACTGTGCCCCCCTCCCCCGCCGCCACTTCGCGCTGCATCAGCAGCCCCTGGGTTATTTAACAACCGGGAAATGGCAGGGTACTAGGTACAATTGTATAGTTTGCACACTGCCCAGAAGCTTCCTGATGAGGCTAGAGGACAATGATGGCTGAAATGCAGCCTGCTTCCTGCAAGCCATACCCCCCATGAGGCTGTGCCTGCCCAGAGGGTACCTTCTTCCCATTTATACCAGAGTGGTGGGGTGGCGGCGGGGGTGGGGTGGGGCGCTGTCTAGCAGCCCTGGCAGTGAGGCTGAGTCCCTGGAAGGAAAGCTAAGGCTCAGGCGGTCAGTCCTGCAGAGGCTGGGGTCACTAGGTACCAGGGTCACACGGACCCCTCACACCCAAGGGATCTGAAACCTCCTGTTGCTTCATAGCTTCCCCCCACTTTTATTAGATTTCTCAAGTGCCCTGGTGTCAGATGGGCTCGTCAGTCCCAGTTCTGTCTCTGTGAGCCTCAGGTTTGTTGTCTGCCTCTTGGAAACCCTGACAGCGTTATCTCAAAGTTGTTGAGAGAATTAAACAAATTAATGTACGCAAGCGTTTAGCGCGGGGCTTGGTACACAGGTCAAGTTCAATAAATATTAGTGGCTACTATTATTTTTATGGTGATTATTTAGGAATCTGGGGCCAGACAGCTGCTTTGGAGCTATGTTGAGGTCACATGGGACAGCCCCAGGCACAACACTCCACAGGAAGTAGCTGACACACATCTGTCCTACTAAAATACCAGTGTTCTTCTTCTCTGTCAAGTTGGCCACCACAAGTAGGCTATGAGAACATCAGAGGCAAAGGGGCGGCTCATAGAGAAAATGCCCCGTGTCACAGCTGTGGAAACTGAGTCCCGGAGAGGGGAAGTGATAAACCAAGCAATAAAGGCGGAGGGGGAACTAGGCCAGGTTAAGTGTTCTCCGTGACAGTACCAAATGTCTTTCCGGGTCTACCAGGTATATGGAAAAGGCCACCCCAGACAAAGGCACCAGAGATGGAGTAGGGGTCGGGGAGGTAAGACCAAGAAATCACCCACTCACAGGCAGTCGTTGGCCTGGGGGACATAGTAGAAAGCAGGGACTCTGGCTTCATACTTGGCCTTCACACGGAGGTTCCCGTTGTGGGTCATAAACTGCAAGACAACAGCAACTTGGGGTAATATTAGAACTTCAAAAATGTGAAATGAAACCATGGTCTACCCAGACAGCCACCCTTCCCACTGGCTCCTAGGCTGAGTCAGGAGACACTCCTATTGGAGTCCAACATGTCCCATCGGGCTTGGTTATCCATGCTGCTGGGAAGCCCCAGCCTGGGGCAATGAGCTGCTACAGCGACCACTCCGCACGTAGGCAGAGCACTTTACAGTCCCTACCAATTAGTTTGTTCCATCCCCTTGATGAGGTGAGGAAATGGGCTCAGAGAGGTTAGGTAACTTACCCAAGGTGACACAGCTAGAAAGTGAGGAGCTGGGACTTGAACCCAGACCTAGCTCCAAAACTCATGTTCTTTCTCCCAGCCCCTCCCCAGATGGCCAGGACCACCAGCAGCTACGTGCAGGAGACAGACATAGCTGGAGGATGGAAGAAGTTGGAGTTGGCCCCATTGAGTAGGGAGGGCAGGATGCTCACTGGGGTCCTACGAACACCTGATAGACCCAGAGGCAGAGTGGCCAAGAGTGGCCCTGGCCAACAGTTAGCACTCAGGAACAGAGGTGGCATATCTGGGGTGAGAGCACATGTGGGAAGAAATATCAGGTTTTTAATTTACATCCCTTGAGCAGAGTGAACACCATTCTCCACCCCCCCCCCCCAGGGACTCTAGACTATGACTCAGGATTTGCATGGGCTTTGGATCTCCACAGAGACGGTTTCACATCCCAGCTGTGCCACCGAGTCACTGAGTGACGCTTGGGCTGTACTGAACTCCCTGAGCTTCAAGTATTTCAACTGCAAAAATGAAGAAAGTATAATGGGGGGTTATAAGGAACAAAGAAACAATCTTCACGTCTATGTGCTGGTTTGCTGGCTTCCTGTCTCTCTCCTGCAGTAGAACATAAGCTCCACATGGGCAGAGACTCTATCTTATTCACTGCTCTTTCCTAATACCCAGCACATAGTAGGCTTACAGTAACTATGTGTCCAATGAATAAAGCATCTAGCACAGTGCCTGGTACACAGTGGACACTCAGTACACAGGGGCCTGCTTCTCCAATAGTCCTTGAAATCCTCAGCCAACCAGCATAATTTAGAACAGCTTGCTCTCTCAAGGTTTTCTGGCCAAAATGGTATTATTATCCAGGCTGAAGGTGTCCTTCATCTCCATAGATCAGGAGAGCAAAATGGGGTGGGGTAGGGAGCTGGAAGGGGGAGTGTAGACCATGAAATAGTATATTTCTGGTCCTGTCCAGGACTTCAGCTAATGATAACAGCAGCTGTTACTTGACTACTTACTTTGTACTTGCATTGAGCCTACATTTAATCCTTACAGCAGCCCCGCAAAGGAGTAGTGGGATCCTTATAATACAGAAGTCGAAACTGAGGGAAATAAACTCAGGGCCTTGCACTCAGGGTCTCTGTCTCAGCAGGGACTCTAACAGACTGTGCTTTCTCTTGCTAGTTACTGCTCCTCTCTGGAACTCAGTTTCCTCCCCCATAGAAGGAGGGGGTGCCCAGCCCAACACCCCCACCCCAGCTCAGCTGTTTCAAGGGTCTCCAGCGTCCCCCCCTCCCGTCACTACCTCCACAGTACTGTCGTCCCAGAAGTCCAGTCTCACGGATTTAATTTTGCTGATGTCTGGGAAGTTGCGGTGGACGCCGGAGCAGTTCAAACAGATGAAAATGCCCAGCTTGTAGGAGGCCCAGTCGGGATCTATGGGGCGAGAGGGCGGAAGGGGAGTTGGATGGAGAGCTAGGCACCGAGACCAGGGCTGGGCTGGGGGTGCTGGGAGAGGCAGGTCTTGGCCGTAAGGATTCCTGGGGCCGTGCCCAGAGCCGCCCATATTAGGAAGCCCTTTTCTCTCGGTCCCCCCACCTTGGGTGAGCTAAGAGACCTGCATGCAACCTTCTGGTCAGCCCACCGGCCAAGGCACGGCAGCTACCAGGATGATCTTGGAAGGAGTCTAGGGATGGGGCGAGAGGCTGAGGCGAGCGCGAAGTGGAAGTGACAAGGCTCCGGGGAACAGAGAGGAGAGCGCGGAGGAAGGGGCCGGCACCGGGGTGCCTGGCTGGGGAGCTGCAGGGCGGGGAAGACAGCGCGCTGCGGAGCAGGAACTTGGGAGGACCCCGGCGGCATCAGGACCTTGGAAGGGAGCACTGGATCTTCAGGGGCCCGGGCTCTGGGACCCCTCGGTGTGGGGGATGTTTGGGTCCGTGGGCGTGGGAGGTGGCTGCGTCCGGAGTGAAGATGTCAGGGACCGAGGTCCGGGTGGGTGGGGTGTCTGGCGGGGCAGGCGAACAAGATGGTCAAGGCATCCGGGTCCGGGGTTTAGTGTTGGGGGTCCAAGGATATGGAAGAGTCCGGGTCCAGAGTGGGGAGGTCAGGGGGCCTGGGTTCGGGTGGGCTGTGGAGAGCGCGGTCGAGCGCGCGAGACGCACATTCGCGGTCTGGGTGGGCGGGGGCCTGGGTGAGAAGGTGTCTGAAGGGTCACGCCCGGGTCCAGAGGGGGCCCGGGACGGGACCTGGTCTGGAAGGAGGAGAGGAGGTCTGTGGGCAGGGGTCCTGCTCCCGGCCGCCGCACCCTTACCCGCCGCCCCGCAGTCGGCGCAGTGCGCGTTGCCGGTGCCCGCCGCCTGCAGCAGCTCCAGCAGCCGCTTCTTGTTGCGCTCGCGGTCGCCCATGGCCGGCCCGGCGGGCTCAGCGGGCTCAGCCCGACCGCCCCCTAGCCCGGCGGCCGCCCAGGGCGCGGAGCTCGCGCGGACAGGTGGAGAGTGACGCAGCTCCGCCGCCTACCCCGCGCCAGCCCCGCCTCCCGCGCGCCAGCCCCGCCCCTCGGCCCTTCCGCCCCGCCCCCGGCGCGTGCAGGCAGGCCTGGCTCCTGCCCTTCGGCCCCCGGCGGAGGCGGACCCCGCCGGGAGGGAGCCGAGCGCTGGGCCGGGAGTCCCTCGAGCTGGCCCGACAGCAGACCCCGGCCGACCACATGCTAGTCTCGGGACTGTGGACAACCCAGTCAGCTTCTCTGGCCTCAGTTTCCACGTCTGCAAAGGCTACCTCCCCAGGAAACCCTCCTTAGTACCCAGCCTCGAGCAATCTCTCCAGCTTTTGGTCCTGCTAGAGCCGCGTTACTGGATCCGTCCCTCCCTTTAGCCCTGAACGCTTCCTATCTACGTCCCATCACAGTTATTTATATGTTAATCCCTCTCCCACCTCCAACACGTACAGGGCCACGCTAGATAGTTTGATGTCAGTAGCTTTATTTCCGTATCCCACATAACTCCTAGGAACAGCACCTGCACATTTTTAGAAGTCCAATAAATAGTTGCATGACTGTGTTCACCAGGAAGTGTGGTTTCACCAACGTGGACTCCACTAGGCATTTTTATCTGTTAAGTTCCGTCACTGTCAGGTGCGAGCAGGGCTTAGGTGGTCTTGAAGCTGGGGTCTCCCTCCACCATCCCTGTCTCTCCTTGACCCCCTTCTCTGTGGTCCCTGGGGTGCCTGGTAAGGCACACACTACACACACTTGCCTTCCCCTCTGTAGGTAAACAACCATCTGTCATATGCATATAGCCTTATGCGCAAGGATGTTAGATTTCCATTCTGATCATTGCAGCTGAAGTTCTAGCCCACCGGCCTGTATCACCAGTTCCACATACCCGCATGCATACATGTGAGTACACAGGGCAGCATGGTATAATGGAATGAATCCAAGAATACAGGTTTAGAATCTTGGCTCCACCACTTACTAGCTACATGGCCTTGGGCAAATTCCTTCACTTCTCTGAGCCTTGTGCTCCTCACCTGTAAAAATGAGGATTTGGGAAGATCCACTGAATAGGGTCGTTGAGATGTGCCAATACGTGCAAGGCACACAAAATCCTCAGAATACGGTGGCTCCCTTGCTTTCCCTGCCCCTCTGGTCAGCTCATGGGACCGTCATTTGGAATGCTGTGTATCATTTCCCGTCTTCCACAGGGTGGAGGAGGTCAGGCCTCTGGGCCTGGGAGGAGGGGGATGTTACCCAAAATAACCAGCCAGGAGAGTCTCGACTGAGGGGGGGGGGGGTGAGACCTAGCCCAGGGGCAGCGCCAAAGGAACCAGAGAGAGCCCAGAGGAGGTCAGAGGGCATGGGGCTGTTGACCAAACAGGCTGAAAGATGATTCATTTCCGTTGCTTTAGATGAAAAAAGAGACAGAAATAAATCTCCCAGGAGACACATGGGAAAGGCGAAGTGGGGGAAATAGGGGGGCAAAGAGGGGACAGGACAAGGATGTCATTTCTCTGCAGCCCACTGCCAGGGCAAAACTCCCAGCCTTCCTGGCTCGCGCACCTTTGTCCTGCTGTCCTCTGGCATGACGGAGGTCCCACAAAAGCCAAGCCCAGCAAAAACGTATCTCCTTCATGCTGAGGAACCAGAGGCTGAGACATTCCTTTAGTTTGCCCTCTTTCTATCCTGATTTCTGGAGGTTTCCATTTACAGAATTCCAGGCCTTAGGTGGAATTTCAGAGATCCTCAGAGACTAAATAAATACATAAATATTTAAGAATCAAAGGTACTATTGTATTTTGTTTGTGATGGGCTTCTTTCTTTCTCTGGGGGAGGTGAGGGTGATAATGCTAATTAGCAATTATTGACTGTTTTACAGAGAATTTCACACCATTTGATCACATTTGAGTTCCATGCCGCCCTCTGAGGGCAGCATGTTATCCTCAGAGGAGTGAAGTTATCCAAAGTCAAAGAGCCAAATGGGTGGAACAAGGGTCTAAATCCAGGTCTCCTGGTGTCCACCAGCCCCGGGTCATGTCACCAAATCCCACAGTACAAGCCTGCCCTCCCTTTCGTCCTCCCATCCCTGGATTTTTTTCTCACTTCTTAAAAAACTGTGGTAAAAGCTCTATAACATAGAATTGGCCTTTTTAACCATTTTTAAGTGTACATTTCGGTGGCATTAATTACATTCACGATGTCGTGCAACCATCACACTACCTGTTCCACAACTTTTTCATCACCACGAACAGAAACTCGACAGCCCAGTCGTGGGTATTGGACATGATCGGCGTACAGCTCAGGTCTGTGTTCGGGAACCAGAAGCTTCTCCTAAGGGAAGAGCACTGGGCCAAAGGCTGTCGTGACTGGGATCAGGGGCCAGGCTATGAGGGGCAGGGTGGGCTGAGGCAGCCTTCTTCAAGGGCTCGGTCCACACAGCAGCTGCAGGGGTGAGGGGGCAGTTCAGGCCCTGGGACAGAGTGTCCTCTGTAAATAAAGCTCCCGGGGTCCCTCAGAGCACAAACATCCAGCCCTGCTCTCAGGGTCACTGTCTGTTGAGCTGAGCCCAGCTGCCACAGGGCTGGAAGAAAGCTTTCAACCACATTCCCAGCCCTGGACTTGGCTCAAGATCCCTGGGGAATAGATCACAGCCCCTTTGAAAATTTAAATAATTATGTTTACTAGATTATTTTTTTAAACTATAATTACAGGAAATTTGGAAAACACAATAAAGAAGGAAGAAAACAAAACCCACAATGATGACCATCGTGTATTCAGGGATTGCTGTATGTCAGACATTATTCCATTTAATCTTAAATACAACCCTGAAGTATAAACAATTTTTATGCCCATTTTACAGATGAGGCAGCTGAGGTCCTGGAGAGAATTTAAGTACATTTGTCCCAGGTTACACAACTGAGATGAAGCATACTGGATGATATGTAGTCTGGAGCTGGGATTCGAACCCAAGTCGGCCTTGGGCCCCTTTCATCAATATAGTAGGTTGACAGTATGAAGCTGACCTACAAAACTAGTAATGTCGTGCAGTGCAACCTAATATTATTCTTTTAATAGTCCTGCCACCGGTCTTCTTTTTTTATTTTATTTTATTTTATTTTTTTTAAAGATTTTATTTATTTATTTGATAGAGATAGAGACAGCCAGTGAGAGAGGGAACACAAGCAGGGGAGCGGGAGAGGAAGAAGCAGGCTCATAGCAGAAGAGCCCGATGTGGGGCTCGATCCCAGATCGCCGGGATCACGCCCTGAGCTGAAGGCAGGCGCTTAACCGCTGTGCCACCCAGGCACCCCTTGGTCTTCTTTTTTTAAAGATTTATTTATTTATTTTTGAGAGAGAGAGCACGCACGTGCAAGCAGGGGGAGAGGCAGAGGGAGGAGAGAGAAAGAATCCTCGAGCAGACTCCCCCATGAGTGCGGAGCCTGACGCGGGGCTCCATGCCAGGACCCTGAGATCACAACCTGAGCCGAAATGAAGAGTCAGCTGCTTAATCCATTGAGCCACCCAGGAGCCCCTCTACCAGCGGTCTTTATTAACTTTTTCCTAAATTTTCTTCTGGCTATATATATATATGTATATATATATAATTTTTATATCATCAGGATAGTATTTTTTCATACAATTTTATGTCCTTTTTTCTGTTACTTTCTTTACATGATGTCTCTTATTATATTGTTATGGGTGCTTCATGACATCATTTTAATACCTATGTAATAGTCCCTGAGACATGTATATTTCCTTGTTGTCGGACATGGATCGTGACTGATTTTTTGCGGTTATACATAATATGCTGTAATGAGTATCTTTGTGCCCAAAGCCTTTCCCCGCTTTAAGGCTAGTATTTTCAAGTGCCTGAATCTCCTGTAACTGCTCCCTGGTTTCCTGGGCTCCCCTTACTCACCTGAGCTTCACGTGGGGCAAGGTCCGCTCAGATGGATCCTCTGTTGTATCCCAGCACCTGCCTTCTGCGTAGCGGGATTCGAAAGATATTTGCAAGATAAAGAAATAAATATGGCTAAAAAATGATAAACAGGGGCGCCTGGGTGGCACAGCGGTTAAGCGCCTGCCTTCAGCTCAGGACGTGATCCCGGCGTTCTGGGATTGAGCCCCACATCAGGCTCTTCAGCTATGAGCCTGCTTCTTCCTCTCCCGCTCCCCTGCTTGTGTTCCCTCTCTTGCTGGCTGTCTCTATCTCTGTCAAATAAATAAATAAAATCTTTAAAAAAAATGATAAACAGTAAAGCGAGAGGACTTGGGATCATGAAAGTGCTTTCCTTTTGAAGGGAAATAACAGGTGGGTGTGTGAAACAGCGGAAAATCAAGCAGCCAGGCAAAAGACTCTGACCGAGTTTACCTATTTCTTTGTATTTTCAATATTACTTTGTCTTCAGTAGGAAGAAGCGAAGAGCCCATAGGGACTGCCTACTGCAATGCTATGCTACCAAGGTGTTTGCTTCTTCACTCATTAAATATTTATGGAGGATACACTATATGTCAAACACTGTTATGGGTACTGGGGATATACAGCTATAAACAAAGCAGAGGGTCCTGCCTTTGTGCAGCTTACCTTCAAGTGGAAAAGACAGATGTATCTATATACAATATGGCACCAGAGTGAAAAATGCTGTAAAGGAACACAAACTGAGGGGATAGAGAGGGTTAGAAGTTGCTATTGTGATAGGGAGGTCAAGGAGAGCCTCTCTGAGGAGGTGACAGTGAAGCAAAGCTCTGAAGGAAGGGGTTGAGCCAATGAGGTACCTATCTGAAAAAAAGAGTGTCCCAGAAAAAGGGGCCAGCAAGTGCAAAGGCCCTGGGGTGGTAACATGCTTGGGGTATGCTTTGTCCATCTCCTTGGAGGAAGAGCTGCCCAACTCCATGCTGTTGTGCCTTGCTCAAGCTTCTTCCTCTGGTACTGCAGCCCCCTCCTCCTCTACCCCACCCTCTTGCCCAGCCTCCACTGTTCTAGCAAACTCCTGCCTCTATGCCCAAAGTCAAATCTTACTTCTTACAGTTTGCCCTATCTCCTTCACCTGTTTTCTCACAATGTTCATATTTCTGTTACAATAATCATCACATTGTACTATGATTTTTTAAATCTAGTTTGTCCCGGTTATCAGTGATCTTGTTAAAAGCCGATTGTCCTATTCATCTTTTTATTCTTGGTGACTAGCAAGTACGGGGACCAAAAAATGTTGGTTGATCTATTTATGTGAAATGTCCAGGACAGGCAAACCCATAGAGACAGGAAGCAGACTCCTGGTTGCCAGCGCCTGGGGCGGGGGGTTGGGGGGGAGGCCAGAGAGTGACTGCTAAATGGGTACAAGCTTTCCTTTTAGGGTGTTGGAAATGTTCTGGAACTAGATAGTGATGATGGTTGCACAATACTGTGAATGTACTAAATATCACTGAATCGTACGCTTTAAAATGGTTAAAATGGGCGCCTGGGTGGCTCAGTCGGTTAAGCGTCTGACTCTTGATCTCAACGCAGGTCTTGATCGCAGGGGAATAAAATGGTTGAAATGGTGATTCTTTCGTTATGTGAGTTTTGCCACACACACCCCAAAAAATGTTGCTTGAATTGGGTGGCGTCGAGAGCCCCTTTATTACAGACAATCTGGTGTGTGGGGTTTGCATTCTGAATAAAATATAAGGAGTTGAAACATCCAGTTGTGACATCTGAAGAACCGGAAAATAAGTCCTGAATTAACACAAGATAATTAAGTGTTTACATTTTATATCATTACCTGGAGCGCTGAGTGAGAACTTAGTCACAGAGGTTTACTTACAACGACAACTGAAGGGATTAGGGGGACATCTGTTGGAAATGTGGTTTGAACATTGGCTTCAATTTCCTTTAGTTATACTAAATTAATCACATACAGGAGTAATTTGTTTCATTTTTTAAATTTTTTTAAGAAATCCGTACAGCGCACATGGGACTTGAACTCACGACCCCGAGATCAAGAGTCAGCAGGCTCTTCTGACTGAGTCAGTCAGGCGCCCCAAGGATTATTTTGGAAAGCATCTGGGTATTTGCCTCTTGAGATGGTTTCTTAGACAATCACACCTCTCCTCTCAATCTATTCAATGGTCCAATTAATAATATCTCCCATTACGAAAAAAATAGCTTCCATTGTATAACATTTTCTATTTTCCCAATGATTTCTGTAATTTCATATTCACAACAAACTTGTAAGAGTGGTACTTTGAACTTTATTTTGCAAAAGAAGAAACCGTTCTTACAGAAGTAAACTGAGAGCTGCCTGGGTGGTTCCGTCGGTTGAGCGTCTGCCTTTGACTCAGGTCATGATCCCAGGGTCCTGGGATCAAGTCCCACATCGGGCTCTCTGCTCAGCGGGGAGGCTGCTTCTCCCTCTGCCTGCTGCTCTCCCTGCTTGTGCGCTTTCTCTCTGACAAATAAATGAATAAAATCTTAAAAAAAAAAAAAAGAAGTAAACGGAGACACACGTCTATAACATGAGGCGGTATTACAGCATGAGCCCAAGTATTCTGAGTCTGGATTTCAAATTGTGAATGCTGTTTTCTATTTTGATCATTTGCCTTATTGTTTTAATTCTGTGTAATCCTTTTTAAAAAGACAATGGGACAGTGTAACATAAAAGCACCAAAACATTGGCCAGAGTAAGATTACGAAGGGCCAATTATCTTTCCTCTACAAAATATCAGAAGGGAAGGGAAGCAAAGAGATAGGTTGTGTACACCTTGTCCAGAATGATCTATCCAAGGGGCGCCTGGGTGGCACAGCGGTTGGGCGTCTGCCTTCGGCTCAGGGCGTGATCCCGGCGTTATGGGATCGAGCCCCACGTCGGGCTCCTCCGCTATGAGCCTGCTTCTTCCTCTCCCACTCCCCCTGCTTGTGTTCCCTCTCTCGTTGGCTGTCTCTATCTCTGTCAAATAAATAAATAAAATCTATAAAAAAAAAAAAACCAGAATGATCTAGCCAAGAATCAACAGCCTTTTTGTGGAAATCCTGGCTATGTTGGAGGAGGTGATCGACTTTGAAGAAAAAGTAGATGATATCACTAAGTAAACATTTAAACTTTATATGATCCATATTTAATTCAAATGACTTGGAGAATTACACTTCTTTGAAAGATTTTATTTATTTGAGGGAGAGAGAGAGAGAATGGTGAGAGGAAGGGGCAGAGGGAGAAGCCGAGGGAGAGGGAGAAGCAGGGAGCCCCATGTGGGTCTTGATCCCAGGGCCTCCGGATCATGACCTGAGCAGAAAGCAAGTGCTTAACCTACTGAGCCACCCAAGTGCCCTTATGTACTCTTTTAGAAATGTTTGCCTATGCTGAGGTCATGAAGTTATGTAGCGCTAATTTTATTTTTAATTTAAATTCAATTTCATTAACATATACTGTATTATTGACTTCAGAAGTAGTATTCAGTGATTCATCGTTGCATACAGCACCCAGTGCTCATTACTTCAGGTGCCCTCCCTAATGTCTATCACTCAGTAACTGGGTGATAGACACCCCATCCCCCACCCATCTCCCTTCCAGCAACCCTCTGTTCCCTATAGTTAAGAGTCTCTTATGGTTTGCCTTCCTCTCTGTTTTCCTCTTATTTTATTTTTCCTTCCCTTCCTCTGTGTTCTGCTTTGTTTCTTGGATTATACATATAAGTGAAATCATATGGTATTTGTCTTTCTCTGATTGACTTATTTTGCTTAGCCTAAAACCCTTCCATCCATGTTGTTGCAAATGGCAAGATTTCATTCTTTTTGATGGCTGAGTAATATCCCATTGTATAGTGTGTGTGTGTGTGTGTGTGTGTGTGTGTGTGTGTGTGTGTGACATCTTTATCCATTCACCTGTTGATGGACATCTAGGTTCTTTCCATATTTTGGCAATTGTGAACATCGCTGTATGAAGCATTAATCTTTCATGTCTTTTCCCAAACAAAATGAACTTTTTAGATGTTATATATGTGACATTCATTAATTTTTTTTCAACAAACACTTAATTAATGAATCCTCATAGTGCCAGGCAATGTGCTGGGTATTACAGGGGATATGATTATGGCCCGTATTCCTCATGCACTCCAGAGGGCTCTTGGAGAGGTGACATCCCTTGCCCTAGTTCCCATTTTCAGTATGGGGGGATTGGAACACAGGGTTAAAACACAGGATTGACTGATTCCAGAGTCTGAGCATAACCATCGGGCGGCTCTGTCTCCAGGAGGAATAATGAGACCCGAGGGATGGATATTTGGTATATTCTGGCTGGTAGCTTCCAGATCCCCCCGGGAATAGGTATAGAGAGGCAAATAAGGAGACAAAGACTTGTAGTCAAAACCAAATGAAAACAAAACGCCCTACAGTTCAAGCCAGTAGGTATTCTGAGAGAGAGAAGTCGAGCGCTTGGAGAAAGGCAGGGTGCTCTGGTTTGGCGGAGAGATGGGCTTCTCAGCGCAGGGGGCACCCGTGGGGGCCCTTGCGAGGTGAGAATTCAGACCATTGTTTGCAGAGGGGGGTGGGAATCTTAGGGAAAGGGACTGACAGGCACAAAGGTGCAGGGGTGAGACAGCGCGAGACATGTGTGGGGAACTTCACGCCACCCCGTTTGTCTCCTGAGGGGGTGTATTAAGCAGGAAGTTATCAGCTTCAGGTAACAGAACACTGATCTACAAGCGGCTGAAACAATTAGGTCAGTTTCTTCTTACTGAACCCGAAGTCTGCAGATGGATGGTTCTAGGGATGTTCCAGCAGCCGAGCAATGTCGTCGAGGCCGAGGAGCTCCCCCTCGTCTGTTCTTCACGCTCTTGTCAGCATTGCCTGTCCTGTAGCGGGAGGCTGCTCCTCTCAACTCGTCCTCCGGCCATCAGAGCCTCAGGAAGAAAGGGGGGTGGCCGCTTCTCCACCCACTCTTTGTCGTGATATAAAACCTTTCCCTGCAATGCCCCCAACTGAATCACACCCGCTCCTGATCTTTATCCTTAGCAAAGGGAAGTGGGGTGACCATAACTGGTTCGCCTCCCCTGAGACACTGACCCGCCTTCGGTCAGGGATCTATCAGGAGAGGCAAGGCTGTGGGTGTTGGCTGCCACAGTGGGTACCTGGTGGTGAGCAGAGAAAGGGCTGGAAGATGTAGGTGAGGCCCCACCTCAGGGCAGGAAGTGGGAGATCTGGTCAGCCCTGGGGCTGTTGGCCAGGACAGGCAGGTGTATATGAAGGGTAGGGAAGGGGTTAGGTTGATAGGCAGCTGGAAGATTGATGGGGGGGTGGTTATCGCAAGAGTCCAGGTGAGAGACAGTGAGACCCTCCTTAGGGTAGCCATAGCAAGAGAGAGTTTAAAAAGGACATTTTATACCCCTGAAACAAATAATACTTCGTTACCTAACTGAATTTAAGTTACAAAATTATTTTTAAAAAGTGAAAGGGACATTTTACAGTGAAGGTTGATAGAACTTCTTGTGACAGTGGCTCCAAGTAACCCAGCTGTCAAAAACAAATCTCTTCACTCCTCAAAATCCTTTATTTCTTTAGTCTCTTTAATTTGACTTTGTCCTGTTTCCTTTGAAGTCTCTCTAAACATTGCATCTTAGTCCTTTTGGGAATCTGAATTCTCTACTCATGCCCAGTACGGCTGCTCCCAGAGTTTTCTCCTTGACACGGTGGGGTTTTCTCACACTACCCTCTCCCTGGCTCATTCCACGAACTCCTGGGATACAGCGCCATCTCTCCACGTGGACAGCCTCCAAATCTAGAGCCCAACACAGTCTTCTCCCTTAGCTTCAGACTTACATATATAACGACCTACTACACATCTCTGCCTGATGTCCTGCAGGTTTAAAAATGGATCAGTGGGCTTTTTTAATGAAAAAAAAAATCAAGGTGCATTATATGTAATAATGCAAGTATTTTTTAATGAAAGCTTTTGTTTCACACCTTACATCTATGCATTCTGTGTCATGGCCAAAAAAAGTTTTAAAAACATAGAAACCAGGGGCATCTGGGTGGCTCAGTCGGTTAAGGGTCTGTCTTCTGCTCAGGTCATGAACTCAGGGTCCTGGGATGGAGCCCTGTGTTGGGCTCCTTGCTCAGTGGGGAGTTTGCTTCTCCCTCTCCCTCTGCCCCTCCCCCTGCTTGTTCTCTCTCTTTCTCAAATAGATAAAAATCTTAAAACACACACACACACACACACACACACACACACACACACACACACACAGAAACCAGATAACAGGCTAGACGTAATGATGAAAGGAGTGGGAGGAACCAGGGATTTCTGCAGTACAGACAGGGAAGTGAGAAGGACCTGGTTTCCGGGGAAAGTTACAACTTTCATTTTGAACAGAGTCTGGTTGACAGTAAAACATGCACCTACCGTAGTTGCCTCTTTCCCTGCCACTACCAGCTTCAGGTCAAAGGATATTGAATGAATGCTCTGAGGAATGAGGGGGTTTCCCCTGAAGGTCATTAGTAATCAGCTCCCAGGAAGAGGTTATGCTTTCATGGGGGAACTAACATTTACTGAACCTTCCTATGTGCCGGGGTCTCTGCATCCAGTTTTTAACGAGAAATCCTCTTGGCAGCTATGTGAGGTAAGTACCATTATCTCCATTTCATGAATGAGGAAGCTGAGACTCCGAGAGGATGAGAAACTGTCTAGGGTTGTGCAGGGAGCGAGTGATTTGTTGCATCTTGCCAGTGAACGTCATCATCTCTGAAAGCATCAACCACCAGGACTCCTTATGGCCCCATGTATTAGTTTCCTAGGGCTCCTGTAACAAATTACTCTGAACGGGGCAGCTTAAAATAACAGCAATTTATTCTTTCACAGTTCTGGAGGCTAGAAGCATGAAATCATGATGGAAGCCGGGCTGGTTCCTTCTGAAGGTGAATCTGCTCTATGCCTCCCTCCTAGTTCGTGATGACCCCCTGGTGATCCTTGCCTTCCTTGGATCGTAGATGCATCACTCCCACCTCTGCCTCCATTCTCACATGGCATTTGTATGGTCCTCTTCTTTTAAGGGAACCAGTCATATTGAATTAGTCACCTGCTCCCACTCCAGGATGACATCATTTTAACTAATTACCTCTGCAATGATCCTATATCCGAATAAGATCACATTATTTTTTTAAAAAGATTTTTTAAATTAATTAGTTAATTTATTTAAGAGAGAGAGAGCAGGGGAGGAGCAGAGGGCGATGGAGAGAATCTCAAGCAGACTCCCCACTGAGTGCAGAGTCCAACGCAGGACTCAATCTCACCACCCTGAGATCATGACCTGAGCCGGAATCAAGAGTCAGAAACTTAACCGACTGAGCCACCCAGGTAGTCCTCAACATATCTTTATTGAAGGATGCAATTCAACCCGTAACGCCTCATTAAGTAGAATAAGCCAGGAGAAAAAGGAAATTATTTGATTTGGAGGATTTTGCACCAAAAGTTGAATTTCTTTCTTCTTATAGCCCTAAGTTCTCCAGGACTTGGTAAGATTCCTGGAATTCCTACGAGTAATTCTTATGAATACTTAGGAGTCCCTACATCCCCACTGCCTCCTGGACAATATCTACAAAGACACGGCCACCTCATAAAAACACAAGCCCACCACCTTTCCCTTCAAAAGACACCTCCCTTCTGACTTCCTTGTTCTTCACAAAACTAGCCCAAACCTCCTCACCTTCCAGAAAGAATCTTTTTCTTTCTACTCTCCTTACACCTTCCGGGTTCAATTCCTTACGACTGCCTGGCCCTTGGGAAGATACACTAGTTTCCCGACTCTCCTTGCTTCCCTGTCTCTTCCAACTCCAATACGGCCTCGCACTTTTACATAGGGCCGATTTTCTAGAAACACACCTCTGGTCTGACCCTATTCAACTGCCCCATTCTGCATTCAAGGCCCAACCAAATTTTGGGCCAGCCTCATCTCCCTCCCCACCCACTCCCTTCCAAATGGAATGCTGCTCCGACTTTCAAAGCTCAGTGGCAAAGCCACCTCCTCCTACCTCTCGCCCTTCCCGGAACCCCTGCCTCTCCCGATTATCCCATTCTACCTAGTGATAGGGTTCTTTGCGTACCCATCTACGCTCCCCACAAGACTCCGCTCCTTGCCCCCCAGGCGGGGCCACAGCAGGACCTTATCAGTCCACGTGCCTGGAATAAACTGGAATAAACATGTGGCTGAAGGAGCGACCGACCTTGCCAACTACAGAGCACCCAGAGGCTCGGGATCCGGGGACTCCCCCTGGGCGGGAGGCCGCCCGGAGGCCCGCAGCTGAGGACTGGCTCAGCGGGACACACCTCCGGCCGGCCCCGGAACGCCAATCCGGCCGGAACCTTTCCGCCGCGAGGTCGGACACTTGGAGGCGAAGCACGTCCGGGCCGGAAGTCGGTGGAGGAAGATTGGACTGTGGGAACCCAGCGCTTTACCAGGGACGATGAGCGTCTGTAGTCTTCTCGTGGCGGGAGGTAGGGTGCCTGGAACACTGGGTTCATTTCCCGCCTGTCCTTGGCCTCTGGTCTTGGAGTACTTTCTCCCGCAGGCCCCATGTCCAGCTGTTGCTCTTGGAGTCCTAGCTGAGCTGATGGGGCGCCTCGGAGCGACCGTGCTTCCCGGGCGAGGGGCCCGCGAGCGGCCCGTTCCCCGACTGTGGCGGGCGGAGGGGTGAGAGGCTAACAGCCGTTTGCTCACCTCCGGCTGTGGTAATTCCTGTGGCTGCAGTGTCCGAGGGACTTCCCAGTGGTTTTGCAGAATTGTTTCTTACGTGGTGTTTTGTTTTTCTGCTTGCGGGAACAGCCATAGTAGAAACCGGGAAAAGCGTACCGGTGAAAATAAAAACTGCCCCTTACATCTATCACTCAGCTAAAACATATTTTATAAACGTATACGATTTAATTTTATTTGGTTCCACCGCGTAGGAAACTAGTGAAAATGGATGTGAAAATATTAACAAGAGATATTAATTACAGAAAGATCCCTCTAAAGTTAAAAATGTCAAAAACGTTAAGCAGTGGAAATCATTGTTTTAAATACGTGCTTCCATCTGGGCATAAAATAAGGTTTATAGGGGAGCCTGGGTGGCTCAGTTGTTAAGCGTCTGCCTTCGGCTTAGGTCATGATCCCAGAGTCCTCGGATCGAGCCCCACATCGGGCTCCCTGCTCAGCGGGAAGCCTGCTTCTCCCTCTGCCTGCCGCTAGCCCTGCTTGTGCTCTCTCTCTAGCTATCTCTCTCTGTCAAATAAATAAATAAAATCTTAAAAAAAAAAAAAAAAAGATTTCTAGGTAGTAAACAGGACTTACCCACAAAAATCAGAAGACCTGTCTTGTGAGTATGGTATACTAGTTCTAAGATTATGGGAAAGGCTGTCCCTTTGCAAAGGCTCTGGTCAAGCCACAGCTAATACTAAAAACAAGTAGGACATTCCAGCTTACATTTTGCCAAATTTCCCTTTTAGGAAGGTGGCGATGTTTGCCGGTTCCATTAGGGTCATCCTTGTTCCAGGCGCTACATCATTCCTGCTGTCGAAAAAAATCCACTGCACCTAAGAAGATTATTCCCAATGCTGCTATCTGTGATGAAAATACAAAGGAACCTGGAAATGCGCTTGACAAGCTCTTCTCTTCAGAGCAGCAGGCTTCCATCTTGCATGTGTTGAATACGGCATCTAATAAAGAACTGGAAACTTTCAGATTGCTTCGTGGAAGAAAATCTGTCAATATTATAGAGCACAGAGAGAAGTTTGGGCCATTTCAGAATTTGGAGAGTTTAATGAGTGTGCCCTTGTTCCAGTATAAAACTACCATTCAGGTTTGTAACTCCATTCTTTGTCCAGAGACTGGAGGGAGAAAAGGAAAGTTCCAGGACAACCGGCTCTTGAGAAAGCTCATCAAACCAGAAATAGCAAGAGAGAGACTTAAGGTATACTGTTTTTCTTAATGTCCGTTATACTACTCCCTACGTATTGAGAACCAACTTTGTAAAGCACTATTCTGGGCAGCAGGGCACCTTATAGTTTAGTTGGTATGTGATAGTACGGAAGAGTGAGATGGAGAGATGTAGTGGGTGGGCAGAGAACTGTGGGCTCTACCCGTTGGGCAAAGTTGACCAAAACCTGGATCTCAGATGGAGAAGAGACTCATTGGAGGAGGCGGGCGTTCTAGGAAGAAAGAACAGTTGTAGAGAAACAGGTCTGTGTGAGGTTTAAGAGGAATCGAGCTATATGACTGCGTCTGAGGGGTTATATCGAGAATAATCAAATTAAGATGCAGAGAGGGTTATGGCCAGGGAGTGACTTCAGAACATTATGCTGGTCTTTCCAGCAGGATTAAAGTTATTTTCTGTTCCCCTTCCCCCCTTTTAAAAGGCATTCTACGAGCAAATCCTTCTCAGTGTTGTCTTAAAAAACAAATATTAGAATTACTTGGCTCATCAAACATTAAACCTTGGAGGAGGAGCTTAGGTCCTGTGTAGCAATATGTGATCAAATATTCTCTTGTTGCATACCAGTAGTAAGCACATTTTTTTTCCTGGACCAGTAGTTCTCAGTTTTGGGAGGCTTATGGATACTTTCTGAAAACCTGATGAAAGCTAAGGACCCTCTTTTCAGAAAAACCACCAAAAGCACATTTCCATAGAATGCTGCATACACTTTCAGAGGACTTGTAGGGTTCATGAAGTCCGTCCACGGACGACAGATAGAACTCTTGCAGCTGATCTGGAACATATTTGAACCAAAATTTTCAGGGCTTGGATTTCCCTTCGGAGTTTTGGCTATAAGTACTATTTATAGTCACTATAGTGGAGTTGCAATCTTATCTAGAGGGGTAGGTTCTAAAGTCATTTTGTATGCGATGAGAAAAATTATACTGACTTCCAAATAAAGTACTATTTTTTTTCCTTAAAAAAAATAGTTATTTTGTATGGAGAAAATCACGCAGTAGTCCTTGAAAAAAATCTCTTGCCCATGAAGTACTGTGTGCAGCCTGGCTCAGTAATTCTTATGTACACTAAAGCTTGAGAATCGTTGAGCTCAAGAACCAAAAGAAGGTCTGTATTTTGTAGATGTCTGGGCATCCAAACTCTTCTGCCTTTAATGGATATTTATCCATTCCCTAGCAGTGAAAGGGAGAGGGGCATAGAATTATAAAACGTTCCTGCTTGCGTGCCTTTGTATTTATGGAGCACGCGAATTTATTTAGCCATATAACTAAGTGAACTATGTAGGGGTGAGGAGATGCCATTGTACTCTTATCTCCAGCCCAGACTTGGCAGAGTTAAATCCACATACCCAATTATCTATTACACATTTCCCCGTAGAAGCCCTATTGGCAAGCTGAATACAGTACATTAGAAAACAACTCCTCTCCCCCTGTCTTCCCAAGTTGATCTGCTTCTTACCACCATCTTGCTTAACGGTGCCATTCAGTCACTGCAATAAAAGTGGGCTTATCCTAAGCTCCTCCATCCCGCATATCACTTCTACCCGCATTACCTCTAATTTGTTTCTTGTCCTCACTGTCTTTGATTCTTAATGCTTTGTCACATAACAGGCACCTAATAGATCCCTACCTCTAGTCTAGCCTTCTATGGTCCGTCCTCCACACGGCGGTCTGTGATGGTTCTGAAGCGTAAATCTCGTGTTGTGCCTGAATGTTACATGCTTTGGTGCCTTCCTGCAGCTCTCAGGATGGAGCAAGGTACTTTTGCAGAAATCTGCTTGCCCCACTGCACCTTTCCCACTTGCACTCTTTGTTCCAGGGCCTGAGTGTGTGAGGTGTCACACAGCTCTCTGTGCGGGCACGTGGTGAAATCACTTCCCACTTACACTTACTCATTTTCCTAGTCCTCCAGGAAGTCTTCCCGGACCATGTCTCCTCTCTATGGTGTAATGTTGTGTGTTGGCATTTCTTATGATGTATGGCTGTATTCCTTGTTTCCCAGTATCTAGCACAGTCCCCAGCAACATTGGAATATTTGAATGCCTACTTTGGGCTATGTAAAGGTTCTTTGTCTATAAATTGACTGCTACTGGTTATCTTTTGATTAATAATTATTCCTGGGGCTCCTGGGGCTCCTGGGTGACTCAGTCAGTTGTGTCTGCTTTTGGCTCAATCATGATCCCAGGGTCCTGGGATTGGGTCCCACATCGGGCTCCTTGCTTGGTGGGGAGCCTGCTTCTCCTTCTCCCTCTGCCCCCCACTCATGCTATTTCAAATAAATAAATAAATCTTTAAAAAATAATAATTATTCCTGCATTTCTTTAACATTCCTCAGTTCATAAAGTGGATGTATATTTCTTTGTTTTAAAGATTTATTTATTTATTTTAGAGAGAGAGAGCTGGGGGTAGGGGCACAAGGAGAGAACGTCTTAAGCAGACTCCACACTGAGCTCCACCTGGAGCCCAACATGGGGCTTGATCTCATGACCCCAAGATCACGACCTGAGCTGAAACCAGAAGTCAGATGCTCAACCGAGCCACCCAGGCACCCCGGTATATTTCTATCACATAAACTGATTTGGCATTCTGAGTTTATAGCTTAAGTTTTGTATTTGTTAAAATGTTTATACTTTTAATTAAACCAGCCTTTTTGTTGTAGGCAGTTAATAGTATCGTATCCATCGTTTTTGGAACTCGAAGAATTGCCTGGGCTCACGTGGATCGTACATTGGCAGTGCTGGACTGGCAGCAGAATGAGTGTTGCCAGTTCATGAAAGGCACATACGTATCATCTGTCTATTTACAAGAGGTAAAGCAACTGCGCCTCCAAATTCCTACCTGCTAGAATTTGTGTACTTCAGTCTTCTGTCCTAAATGGAATGTAATACAATACTACAGATGGATTTCCTTTGGATACGTATTACTCACCCATTCCTTTTTTTTTTTTTTTTTTAAGATTTATTGATTTACTTGACAGAGAAAGAGAGAACACGAGAGAGAGCGAGTACTAGCAGAGGGAGCGGCAGAGGGAGAGGGCGAAGCAGGTTCCCCGCTGAGCAGGGGGCTCGAACCCAGGACCCTGGGATCATGACCTGAGCCGAAGGCAGATGCTCAACCATCTGAGCCACCCAGGAGCCCCTTATTTATTTTAGGGAGAGCGAGCAAGCGAGCTTGGGGGGAAAGAGGGAATCCTCAGGCGGATTCCCTGCTGAGCATGGAGCCAACATGGGGCTTGATTTCAGGAACCTGAGATTGTGACTCGAGCTGAAATCAAGAGTCAGACGCTTAACCAATTGAGCCACTCAGGTGCCCCTAAGCTTATTTTTCAAAATGCTTCGCTAATTGTCTCGCGTCTTCAAAATTGTGAGATGGGTAATTACGATCCTGATTACACATATGAAAACTGGTATAATCAATCAAGCATCTGACAGGAGTAGTCAGTTGTAGATAATGGATCGTAGGCTGGGTATTCTTTTTTTCTTAAGCAGGCTCCGCACCCACTGTGGAGCCCAACACAGGGCTTGAACTCAAAACTCTGAGATCAAGACCTAAGCTGAGACTGAGTCAGACACTCAACCGGCTGAGCCACGCAGGCGCCCTGATTGTAGACTAGATATTCTAACCCTGTGCTGTACCCTGGACATTTTTAAAAGGCTAATAAACATTTTAAGTTGTCTAATCTTAAAGTCAGTAGAGATTTTAGAAATTATGAAGCCCATTTTCGAGATGAAGAAACTAGTACTTGGTAGGACTAAATGATCTGCCTTAGCTCAGCTTATTCCTCAGAACCATGAGCAGAACTTGGCTCCTGGCTGCTCCATAAAACGCTGATTTTTCAGTTACTTCATAACTGTCAGTAGCAGTATGATGTAAGTTATATATTTTAATAGAAATGGGAGCGGGAACCCAAACAACAAAACTTAGTGAATTATTTCTGTTCACTTATTTTGTCTTTTTGTTTTTTAAAGATTTCTTCAGTCATTTCAAAGATGCCTAAAGCTGACCTCTATGTTCTGGAAAAAATCGGGCTTTCAATACAGAACCCATCTCGGTTTCCCGTAGTGTTACATTTTCATATCATGGAAGCCATGCTGTATGCCTTGTTAAACAAAACCTTTGCCCAGGATGGCCAGCATCAGGTGCTGAGCATGAATCGAAATGGAGTGGGGAAGCACTTTGAACTGATGATTGGGGACACACGGACTAGTGGAAAAGAGCTGGTGAAGCAGTTCCTCTCAGAGTCTGGTCTGAAGGAAGAGCCTCGGGTAGTCTTCCCCACAGAGAAGGTCGTCCGCTACAGACAGATGTTTTCATCTACTGGACAGCAGAGAGCAGAGGAGTTATATGATTCATTACTACAAGCTGTTGCCTTCTATGAATTAGCAGTTTTTGACACTGAACCTTGAAATGTTGAGGTTAATGTAAGAGCTCTAAGGTTATATTAATTTATTAGCCCTAAAGCTATAAAGCCAACTGTTTTTAACATTCATGTTTATGAAGAAGACATGTTTGTATTTAAGGTCAGACTTTTGGCTGTTGAATTGTTCACACAATAATAAGCTAAATCAATAAATATCTTAGGAGATTCTGTGCCTTTTGGGTTTAAGTGTTAAACAGTAAGATGCCCCCTAAACAGGCAAAAGAAGAAACAAAGTTATCTCCCCTGAAAAGCAAATTCCATCCTAATGATTTGCGTCGTTCTGTTGTTAATAGAGTAATGATTTTTCTGGGAGCTGCTCATCGTGGTAATGCTAAATCTAATTGAGAGCACAACTTAAACCCTTTTCTTAACTGTACGTAGTATATGGTTTGACGTATTGCTTCCAAAAGCTGATTTTCATCAACTCGGTCTATCAGCCCAGAACCAAGAAGCTTTGTCTAATACATTCTTTTTTTTTCACTTTGAAATATTTTACTTGGACAGACCATCTTTTTAAAAAAGATTTATAGGGGCGCCTGGGTAGCGCAGTCGTTAAAGCGTCTGCCTTCGGCTCAGGGCGTGATCCCAGCGTACCGGGATCGAGTCCCACATCGGGCTCCTCCGCTATGAGCCTGCTTCTTCCTCTCCCACTCCCCTGCTGTGTTCCCTCTCTCACTGGCTGTCTATCTCTGTCAAATAAATAAATAAAATCTTAAAAAAAAAAAAAAAAGATTTATAAAAAAGATTTATTTGAGAGAGAGTATGCAGGGGTGGGGGGGGGCAGAAGGAGAGGGGAGAGAGAATCCCAAGCAGACGCTGATGCAGGGCTCCACCCCAGGACCCTGAGATCACGACCCAGAGTCAGGCGATTCGCTGACTACGCCACCAGGTGCCCCAAACAGACCATCTTTTGAGAAAAGTAGCACATAATTTTTTCACCACATCTCACATTTTCCAGTATTACATTTGCCTTACTTCAGGCCCTCATTGTATCTCACCAGTCCTGAACCTAAGTCTCTTTGATGTCAAAGCATTACATCTTTCCTTTAATCTACAGAGTGAAATATGCTTGTTGGAAAAACATTCAAATAATCAAACGTGTAAAATAAGTAGAAGTCCTCTCTTCCAGCACCTCCCGACTCCCTAGGGAATCTGGGGTGCAGTCCAGACTTACTGCCACTCACTTGTAAATCTCTACATTCACATATTCGGTTGTACGCAAACATCACCGTGGATATGTTGCAGGTATCTCAAACTATCCATCTCAAGTAATCCTCTTGCCTTCCAATCACCTCCTTTGCCGCTGTTCCATACTGTGGTAAATAGCTTCACCAACCATCCAGTTGCTCGTGCCAGATATGTGGCACTCTACCTCCCACATATTTCTGGAAATAGCTTCAAGTGAAAATGTGTTCACTTTAGACGTTTATAGGATAAGATGCTAAGTACTGAAAAAGCCACCAGAATTTGGTTACTTTATCTCAAAAGTGAATCTAAATCGTACAGGAACTTATCACCTTTAAGAACTCATAGTTTTGGGGCACCTGGGTGGCGCAGTTGGTTAAGTATCTATCTGACTCTTGGTTTTAGCTTATGATCTTGTGATCTCAGGGTCGTGAGACGGAGCCCCACATTGGGCTCTGTACTCTGTGCTCAGGGGAGTCTGCTTGAGATCCTCCCTCTCCCTGCCCCTCTCGTTTGTGCTATCTCCCTCTCTAAAATAAATCTTCCGGGCACCTGGGTGGCTCAGTTGGTTAAGTGTCTGTCTTCGGCTCAAGTCATGATCCTGGGATCAAGCCCCACGTGGGGCTTCCTGCTCAGCGGGGAGCCTGCTTCTCCCTCTCCCTCTGCCAATGCCCCTGCTCGTGTTCTCTCTTTCTCTCCCTGCCAAATAAATAAATATTAAAAAAAAAAAAAATTCCCCCCCAAATAATGCTAAACCTAAAAGAAAATATTAAATGTGTCCCTATTAAGGAAGAAAATATCCCCATTGTTTCTTGATCTTTGATCTTATTAAGTAAAATTCTAAAGTTATTTTACTTTGGTTCTCTATTACCAGATTTTCTAATAATAAGACCAAATTCACAGGTCAGTGCACTACAAATAGTGGACACTAGTATGCAGTAGAGAAAAGCCATGTACTTAAGAAACCCCCCACAGAACTGCACATCTATTCCTTGTAAGATCTAGCCTATACCCAAACCTATAAAATACCCATATTTGCCCAGATGGTTACATCTGGACCACCTATTTAGACATTGCATTAAGTCTTTCAGCTTTAACCTTTAATTAAATCAATAAACTATCAACAAAAAAGTAGACTGAACAAATAAGAGGTAAAAACGTATTTTCATACACATTTGTACACAGGTATACATCAATATTTTCCATCTGTACAAAATTAGGATCCTTACCTTTGAGGTAAACATAAAATTCACCAGATAATGTAACCAAATTCTAGGCTAATACATAATAGAAACATTTGAAATAGGAAACTATTTTCAGATATACCTGATTATATGATTCCAAAAATGATTTTAAGTGAAATGTGGGATTTTAAAATCTTGTAATTAAAAATACATACTTTCTCCAAAAACAACCTTAAGTGGAAATGACTATGATGTAGAAAGTCCATAGTAGAATCCTCCTCTGTTACAATTTTAATGAATAGCAGTTTGTCGAAAATAGATATATTAACAGCATTAATATTTTTATGACATAAAACATCACTGATATAAAAATGCAAGAAAAATGTACAAGGCAAATGATGTGAGTTGGCAAAATATACAAGATAGCACGTGTGTAAGGTTGCTAAAAATTTATGAAAATGACAATTCATAATCTTGTTTTCACTTTGTCAACATTCAATGATTCAATGGCCAAATACGCTGAAGGAATACACTAAAAATAAACTTATCGGGAAGGTGGTACTTTTTGAAAAATGAAGCATAATTTCTTCCCTTCTAACAAGTTTTTATGTATGACATAATTTCGTACTGCGTGAACTAGATTAACACCTAGATGATTCATACATACAACGTGACGGAACTGGGCTGGAGAGAGGTGGGTTAAAGGTAACAGGAAAGAGAATAATTATGGATTAATTTAACAGTGAAACCTCTTTAGAAATATAGTGCATACTACCTTCTAGAAACAGCTCGCTCACATGCAAAAATACAACAAAGCTAAGTCAAAGAATACAAAAAATTTCAGGAAAAAAATACCACCACAATCATAAATACAATTTGTAACTCAAATTTTTTCATTTTAAATATTTGCACACTAATAAAAAAATATACAAATAGTCTGTTTTAAATGTACATTAAGAGAAAGAAATTCTTCCATGAAAATCAATATAAAAATGTATCTTGAGGAGCACACAGTCATCTGTACAAGGCGCTGTGAATGTGGACTATTAAGGGAAGGCAGCTGCCAGAGTGTTCACAGTCTCTTTCGAAATGTTAAGATGAATACTTTCAAGATAGTGTAGGAACCTGTCAAAATTACAAAGAAAAATTCAATTTAACCATCAGATGAGAATACTTATTCATCTTGAAATAGCTATCTACAATGTTATTTATATAGAGCCTTTACCTTCTTTTACTTTTTCCTTGTTCTTTTAGCTTCTCAGTCCTACAAATGTTCCGAAGAGTTGGCAAGTACTCAGTTACGCTAGCTTGTCTGTTACCCAGGTTCAGAAGGGATCGGCTAGAAAATACACTTTTAATGACTGCTATCCTCTTCCAGGCACTGCTGTAAATGAAAAGTAACGCAATACTTTTGATTTTTACTGCCCAAGAAAAATGCAACAATCCCAAACTCGACCAGCTTCTGGTCTCTGCTTCTCCTTGCTTCTGGTCTAGACTAGATTAACCAGATTCCAGGTTAACTACCTGTATCACTTTCAACACATCCCTCCCATACCGAAAAAATCCTTAATGGTTACCCGCTATCTGCCCCAGCAAATCCAAACTCCATTTCCCTGTCATTCGAGAGTCTCCTAATCTCTCGTTTTCTTCTCAGCAATCAGGCTGGTCTCCCTGTCTTATGAGAAGGTACATTATTAATATTAAGGGTTTACCGTGATCAATAAAGCCCAGCACTTTGAAATTAGTAAAAAGAAACTAATAATTTCCTCTTTATCATTTATTATTGAAAAATCAAAAGTAAAAGGACTTACTCCGAATTAGCCGCTGACTGACTGAAGTATACATTGCTGCGCTTCTGTGAAACATAAAGAGTAAGCTCCTTCGTTGGATCTCTTCCTGATTTCTTGCAAGAATTCAAGGAGGTTTCCAGTGCTTTTGAAATAGCAGACGAACACTTAGTAAAGCTGAGAGCTTCTACAGCTGCCTTTAATTCTCGAGAGCTCTGAGAAGTCCATCCATCACTGGTCTCCAGACTAAACTCATCACAAAGTCCGCTTTTCACATTTGTCCAACTGAAGTCATTTTGACCAAATTCCTTTTGTTCTCCTCCATCAGTTAAAAGAGCATCTAAGAAGGACATGTTATCCATGAACTCAGTGAGAGAATTTAAACAGTGAGAAACAAGGGCAGAACATTTCTTTTCTGCTGGTGTTTTAGGAGGACGAGGAATAGAGTCCATGTTAGGCTCTGAACATTTGTTCGGTTTCTTTGTCTCTGGATTGCTTTCTTTGTCTCTGGCTTTGCTTTCTTCTGAATTTGAGGAGGAAGATGCAGGGGAAGGGCTAAGAAATTCATTAGAGAAGCCCAATTCAGTGTCAAATAAGTCACTATCATCTAGAACTACCATCTTTTTCTTTTGTTTCTTTTTTTGTGGCTTTTTCAATGGCTTCTCTCCTTCAGAATGCTTCCTAGCAAGACACTTGATATTTTTTGTTGCTGCACTGGGGTCCACGCTTACTGATGAACCATAAAGGTTTTCTGTTTCTGGAATGATATTAACAGGTAGTGGTAGAATGAACTCAAGATTACCATATAAGAAATCTACATTCTGCTTTCGGAATTCTGTAAGAAGTTGGGTGAACTGATGCCACTCTTCTTTTGTTCTGATTTTGTGCTGAAAAACAATTTTGAACAAAGAAGTGTTAGAGCACAGTTTGAACATTTTTCTACCTATACGAATACAGTGGCGTCCTTATTCTATCTGAAAAGTAATGAGTCGCTACCCTTTCATAATTTTATTAACCTAAATTGATCAAAATAGTTCTGAGCCTAAAAAATAAATTTAGACTATTAATATTTGAAGAATTAAATTTTCTAATAGTTTATACCCCAATTCAATAGTTAGAAGCTCATTTATTTAAAAACGACTTTTCTGAAATTGTCTTTTTAATCTGAAATCTTTCTAAATTCTAGTCTAAATCCCATAATATGCATTTAGAGCACTGACTATATGCCATTTGTCAAAGTAGTACAGTAAGTTAAAATCAGAAATCCAAAGCCTACAAAAATTACAGGGAAATTTAAGTTAAATTTAAGGGTCAAAGATAGGAGGGAGTGTTAGGAAGATGAAAAGGAATAAATATTTGATATCCCACACTAGATACTGAAAATACCTTTAGAAATGAAAATAAATCTTCAGATGGGGAAAAAATGTTCTTAAGGCCAAACAAGGTCTCAACACAGCCAGTGTCACATTTGGGAAGGTCTGTAGGACTCCTTTTAGTATTTTTAGGTTTATTTTTGGAATCAGGGCCATCTTCAGAGCAAACAAGTTGAACGTTTCTGCTATTTCCTCCTACAAAATTAATACAAGAAAATCTTGGCCATTTATATTTTTAATAAATTGTAGCAAACAATTATTTAAAATCTAAGATCCTTTGGCATCTTTTGGACTTATACTCCCATTTTGTTCTTCTCCATACATGTATTTAATTCATAAAAAGTACAATACAAACATTATTTTTAGCATATGGGGGGTAAGAGGGGTGGTCGTGGTGGGCTTACAAAACAACCCAAAAGAAAAAAGTGCAAAGGACTATGAACGGTCAAGTCACAGAAGAAATACAAATATCTAACAAACTCATAAAAAGAAGTGCAATTTCACTAGTGATCATGGAAATGCAAATTAAAATAAGATACCATTTGCTTTTCACCTTTTAAATTGGCAAAAGTAAAACAACTGGTAACCTAGTTTTCTTAGAGGTATACATTAAAAAGCCATCATAAACTATTCATGGGAACATAAATCAGGACAATTATTTTTGGGAGGGCAACATGACAATACCTATTGGAATGTAAAATGTATTCTAGCCTTTGGCCCAGCAACCATACTTCTAGAATTCTCTCCAACAGCAGTACTCACAGATATGCTCAAGGCTATGTGTACAGATATTCACTGCATATTTTAATGACTGAGGATAATTTCAATTTTGTTTAATAAGTAACAGTTAATTAAATTATGTTACATCAATTCCCTATTATGGAATAGCATGCAGCTGTGAAAAAGACAGGGACAGAATTGTAAATACTAACAATAAATTCTCAAGTAAAAACCAGCAAACTGATTAACAGTATATATAGTGTTGCTCAGTTCTAATTAGCAGAGCTGTATTTGTACGTGGACAGACAAAGCTCTTATGCGGTGAACTTTAACAAGTGGGGAAGATCTTTTACTTTTTACTTTACATACTTCCGCACTGTTTGAAGTTCCAATGAGTATGTATCTGTGTTTTTTAAGAAAGACAGAAATAAAATGCATATAAAATCTTCAAGAAAAGAAATAATGCTATACTTAATTATTATCTTTTAAAGTTTCTGGTACAGCATCTTTTATCCAATAGTATGGCAATCGTTACTAATTTGTTTTTTACAAAAGGATATTTTCCATGTCTTATTTATCATATTTACTTCTAAGAAACAGTTAAAGGTACAACTGAATTAAACATAGGTTTGCTGCTTTGAAAAAGAAAAATATATTAAAATTTTGAACTGATCAAAGAAAAAAAAACTTGACAGGGGATTCATATTACAGAACTTCACCTCGGTTTTATTTACATATTTGTGTATTTCCCAGAGCAGGGTCTGTAACTAGAGAACTGTAACTATGGAGCATGAAAACCACGAACTATGAACTTCTTCAGGGAAGGAACCGTGTCTTATTCATGTAAACACAGGACCTGGCATGGAGAAAGTCCTCAACAGATGTCTGTGACCTCAATTACGTAACAATGACTGAAGATCGGTAAGAAATAAAACATTTCTGAAATGATCAAGTTCTTATGAAAAATAGAATTATAGACTACAGAAGAAGCTAAAAGAGAACTTACAGTTATATAAAAATAATTTTTATATGTGGAAAGATCTACCAATGTTTTTTAGTAAGTAAAAAAAGGAAGCTAACTGCTAAATAATATCATTCTATTTGTTTATAAGAAACTATGATTATAGGGCAACTGAGTGGCTCAGTCAGTTAAGCGTCTTGATTTTGGCTGGGGTCATGATCTCAGGGTTGTGAGATCGAGCCCCGCGTCGGGCTCCATGCTCAGCACAGAGTCTGCTTGAGATTCTCTCTCCCTCTCCCTCTGCCCCTCCCGCTTGTACACATGCTCACTCTCTAAAATAAATAAAATCTTAAAAAATAAAAAAGAAACTATGCTCATAAATGTATAAGTAACAATTTGTTCCATGTGCACTTTAACTCTACCTACATTTAATGTTCATAAAATTTTCACCAAAGTTGACATATGTATGCTTATTTTCAACATTAACACGATACCTGGATGCTCAAAATTTTTAAAATCTTTCAGATATTTTGGTACAGCATGTCCTTTAACATAGGGTCCCACTGTAGAAATTTCTTTTATAGCAGATCAACTTACGACAAAGGGATAATGGCCTTTCTTCTAAAAATCCACCTCCACTTCTAATCCAGAATTGTAAGTAAAGGATACTTTTTCTGATATCACAAGTATTTGCAGTTAACAATGTTACAAAGTCTTTCACGTCAGTTCTACAGTTCTCAGCCAAGCAGATCATCTGTAGGTAGCTAGCAACATTTAGCTGAGAAAAAGAGAAACAGAGACAGAAAAAAAGAAACATGGTGAATTGCAGAGTTAACAGAAATACATCAGTAATACACATCTAACAGGACAAACTTCACCAAAATTCACACTATCTTAGCTCTAGAGAATGAAACTGATCTAGAAAAATATAATAAAGGAATATACTTCCAAATTAAAAATATTTTACATATACTTTAGTAACTGTATACAGTCTAAAACAGCAAGGAAACTTTTATGGGAGATTTTCCATGAACCCGGAAGCCAATTTTATTAAACCTCGAGAAATTCCCTTAAGATTATATAATGGTACAACTTGATCGGATATTTTACAGCCATTAAAACTATAAATATGAATACTATAATAATACTGATAGTTTTTAAATACCAGAGTTAGAAAATTATATAGGTGCATGTGCAAATGCATAAATGTAAATAAACAAGAAACATTAGGGGAAAAAACAAAACCCATGTGATTTCTTTTTTTTTTTTAAGATTTTATTTATTTATTTGAGAGAGAGAGAGAGAAGCTAGAGACAGAGAGAGAGAGAGCACAAGGAGGGGGAGGGGAAGAGAGAGAGAGGAAGAAGTGGACTCCCCACTGAGCAGGGAGCCTGATGCAGGGCTCAATCCCAGGACCCTGGGATCATGACCTGAGCCGAAGGCTGAGCCACCCAGGTGCCCCCAAATTTTTAGTGTTCCATCAACACTGCTATAATATTTTTTTGTAAAACAACGAAACATATACTATTCTCTCCCCACTGTTTATGGAAAGATTTTTACCTTGAAAAGCTAGAACAAAATTGTATTTCCATTTTGCAGATTTTACAAAATCACTAGCATTTTTACCTTAAACAAGACAATTAAAAAAAAAGATTTCTCCTGTTAAATCTTTGACTTCACTCTATGCACGTACATTACTCCTGCACACTTCTGGGACTTCTGCTTCCCACAAACTAGGAATTCTGCTTTCAATAGTGAAGTACCTACTATCAGACAAACCTTGCCATCAGTAATAACGATAAGCTCTATAATCAACTACAAATAAATATTAAAACCAAACTATTCGAAGGCACAAGAGAGTAACCAAAAGCAGAAGACAGCTGAAGGGAAAATCAACACTTAGACAAAAAAAAATGGCCCTAGGTGAATTCCCACCCCCGCTTCGCCCCCTCTAAACTGATTTCTTAGGACAGGATGCAGCAGTGGTGGCTGAAACTCAGACAGAAACTCACAGTGTTACTGGCTTGAACCAGAGGACAGAGTTTGGGATGCCGGCAGTAGCTGGAAAGTGAGAGGGGATGCCTCTGGAAGCAGGGAAACAGAAATTCTAGCTAGAGAAGAATGCAAATCCCTGGTTGACGCCTGAACTTCCCATGTGTGGGCCTGTCTCCAAGCAGCCCAGCTAAACTAAAGAACTGAACAGAAACGTCCGCTGCTCCGTACTACAGGAGAGTACTTACTCAGAGGAACAGAACCGAAACTAGAGTATCTACAACAAATTGTTCGCAAAATACAGGATAAAACTCTCAAACTACTACACAAAGAAACAGAAAAAGTAATTCCTCAGAGACAAGACAATCAACAGACTTAATCACAAGATGACGAAGATGGGAGACAAACCATAAGAGACTCTTTTTTTTTTTTTTGTAAAGATTTTATTTATTCATTCAACAGAGATAGAGACATCCAGCGAGAGAGGGAACACAAGCAGGGGGAGTGGGAGAGGAAGAAGCAGGCTCATAGCGGAGGAGCCTGATGTGGGACTCGATCCCGGAACGCCGGATCACGCCCTGAGCCGAAGGCAGACGCTCAACCGCTGTGCCACCCAGGCGCCCCTATAAGAGACTCTTAATCTCAGGAAACAAACTGAGGGTTATGGCGGGGGAGGGGGATGGGGGATGGGTGGCTGGGTGATGGACACTGAGGAGGGCATGTGTTGTGGTGAGCGCTGTGTGTTGTGTAAGACTGATGAATCACAGACCTGTACCCCTGAAACAAATGATACATTATATGTTAATAATAATTTTTAAAAAAGGAAAAAAAAAAGATGAAGATGTTAGAATTAGCAGTATTTTTAACAAGCTAGTAAAACTATGCTTAAAGAAAACATGCTCATAATGAATAAGGAAGCCCAGCAGAAAAATAGAAGCCATAAAAAGAAGGAAACAGAACTTGTAAAACTAAAAACCATAGTATCAGAATAAAAATTTTACTGGATGGGCCTCATAGATGAAGGTGGCAGAAAAAAAAGTGTCAGTAAATTTGAAGATTAATCAGTATAAATGATCAAATCAAAAGTACAAACAGAAAAAAGGTGGGGAGGGGGGAGGAGAATAGCATGCCTCAGCGGCATGTGAGACAATGTAAAATGTCTATTTGTAATTAAATTCCCAAGAGGGAAAGAGAAAATGGGCATCAAATAAATGTGAAAAAATAAGTTTAAAAATGTCCCTCATTGAAGGAATGACATATATTTATGGATTGTAGATATCCAAGAACCACGAGCAGGATAGATATGAAGAAAAATAACACGTAGGCACATCACAGGCGATTGCTGAAAACTCAAGTTAGGGGCACCTGGGTGGCTCAGGTCGTTGACTGTCTGCCTTCGGCTCAGGTCATGATTCCAGGGTCCTGGGATCAAGCCCCATGTCGGGCTCTCTGCTCAGCAGGGTGACTGCTTCTCTCTCTACCCCTTCCCCCTACTTGTGCTCTTGTGCTCTCTCTCTCATGCTCTTTCTGTCTTAAATAAATAAAATCTTAAAAAAAAGAAAGAAAGAAAGACAGAAAGAAAGAAAGAAAAGAAAACTAAAGAGAGTATCTTGAAGGCATCCAGAAAATAATGACATATTACATGAGAGGGAAAAAAAAAGGTGACATAATCAGAAATCCCAGTGACCAAAAGAAAACGGAATGACATCTTTAAAGTACGGAGGCAGGGGCACCCAGCTCAGTTGGTAAAGCACGAGACTCTTGATCTCTGGGTGGTGAGTTCAAGCCCCTTGCTGGGTGTGGAGCCTACTTAAAAAAAAAGTACTAATAGAAAAACTGAGAACCCAGATTTCTATGCCAAGGGAAAATATTCTTTGAAAATGAAGTAAAAACACATTTTCAAGTAAATGAAACCTAATGTAATCCATTGCCAGTAGACTAGCTCTATAAAAATTGTTGAAATTCTTCAGTCTGAAGAGAAACAAAATCAAAGAAAAAGATCTTCAGGAAGGAACGAAGTATATTAGAAATTTTAAGTATACAGGTAAACATAAAAGTCAACTTTTTATTCTCCTAATTACTTTCAAACATACATGGCTGGCTAAAGCAAAAAAAAAAAAAAAAGCAGAGCATTATACTGGGGAGTTTATAACGTGTAAATGCAAAACATTTGAAAACTAGCATACAAGGTAGAGGGATGGTAGATGGACTGATACCTTCACAAAGTTCTTAGATTCTCTATAAATTAGTATAATACTAACATTACAGACACTATGACAAACTGGGGCGCCTGGGTGGCTCAGTCGGTTGGGTGTCTACCTTTGGCCCGGGTCATGATCTTGGGGTCCTGGGATCAAGTCCTGGGTGGGGCTCCCTGCTCAGCAGGGAGTCTGCTTCTCCCTCTGCCTCCCACCCCCCACTCGTGGTTTCTCTCTCTCTCTCTCAAATACATAAAGAAAATCTTTTAAAAAAATATACTATGAAAAATGAAGAATGCCTATTATTTCTAAAGAAACTACTAAAATACATGTCCTAATCCATTTCAAATGCCGTGGAAACCACCCACCAACATCATTCATAAACATAGACACAAAAGTCCATAACAATATCTGAGCAAATCAAATCCAGAACTATAAAAAGACACAACACATCCTGACCATATTAAGAATGCAAGACTGATGTGACATTCAAAAATCAATTAATATCATTTACCATATTAATAGAATTAAAAAGATAAATCATATGATTGCCTCAAAAGACAGAAAGTATCTGACAAAATTTAACACCATTCACAATAACAACACAGCTAACTGGTGAAGAGCATCTGTGAAAATCTACGGCTAGCAGCACACTTGATGGTACAAGAATGCCTACTTTAGCCCCAAATTCAGAAACAAGGCAGAGATAGTCAACAGTGTACTGAAGATTCACTGGCACTATCACAGTAACCACATTTTCTAGAGTTGTGACATGATTTATGATCAAAATTAAAACTTACAAGCGAAGGAGTACTGAAATTAATTTCTTCAAAGCAGCCATCAAACATTAAACTGAATGTTGGATCTATAGGGAAAAAAAACATTTTAAAAAACATTAAGACTACTAAATTCATTTTTCCAGTTATTTTTTCTATGAAAATATATTTCGTTGGTAATGAAAACATCATGTAAATTATAAATCATTAAGGAACTGAATTTCTGTCTTGACCTAAAGTAACTTTTGATCTTTTAATTAAACTATCATGTAACCTTTGAGTAATACGATTTATATCAATATTTTTAGAGTACAATCACTAACGGTCAAATGAGCCATTAATTTGTAAGTAGAGTCTAACATAAACACATTTTCCTATAGAAATCCATCTCAGAGATATGCTACTGAATAAGTGCAATGAAAAATATTGGAAAACAATGTTATAATTCAGTGTTTATAATGAAAAAAACAACAACAACTGTGAGTCTTAAAACTGAACATTGAATGTGGATTATTAGGAAGGTCGACCAATTCCAGGGGCACCGGGCTGGCTCCATTGGTGGAGTGTGTGACTTTTGAGCTTGGGGTCGTGGGTTCAAGCCCCATACTGGGTGTAGAGATTACTTAAAAATAAAATTAAAAAAAAAAAAAAGGAAGCTGAACCCATTCCATTAGGCTGGCTATGGCTACTAAAATACGCAATAATCCATATGGGAGTGTTCTCAGGGGGTAAGGAATGTCTAAGTTCAATAGTAAGACACTGCAGGAAGGCTGGGCTCCATAAAAAATTCTAACCAGTAACATCTGGTGATCTAATTATTAGTATGAGGAAGAGACAAAGAGAAGGATCTGTTACCGCCCCTATCAAAACCCCTCTTCCGGATAGCTCATAATCTCTTTATCTCTAGGCTGCTGTAGGCATCCTAAATATCTAATACTCAACACAGTGATTCAAAGTACTATCCAGTTTCCACACCACTGCTATTCGCAGGGTAATATAGTAATTTTATAATTACTCAAGATTGTGAACCAATAGCAAATTTAAATAATTCTTCGTTTAAAAAATGATCTAGGAGGCTCCAAATTTTAGAAAAAAAGACTTAATTTACTAGCAGACTTAAAGGACGTTTCTAACTAAACGTTTCTAACTAAACATTAAAGGAACATGTCTAACAAAAATGAGAAGCTTTCTCAAATATTTTAACCAAAAGTAATTAGTTGTAAAATCACTGTTACTTACCACTAGTAGTAAGGATCACAGGTCTTTTAGTTGTTGCCATGAATGTTTTGATTGCATTCAAAAACCCAGCATCTTCTTCAAAAATGACATCAACCTAAGAGCCATTTATGAGAATACTGTATTGAGTACCAAAACATCTCCTGGATACGTTACACATACCTACTAGATACACTATGTCTGTGAGAGACAAAAGTTTTCAACTTATGACATTTATGAACAGTATGATTCAGCCCACACTGAAAGCCTAAAATGTTTTACACTATTAAAAGTAAAAAAATAATCAAATATTAAACCAAAAAAAAGTAGTCACCTATAATTGGACAAGTATGAGTCAGAATAATTTCTACAATCACTGCACAACAATTAATAATACTGAATTGCATTAATCATCCTTCTGAAAAATTCTTCTATGGTTCACAGTTTCATTCACTTTAAATTCAAACAGATACTTTGGGGCACCTGGGTGGCTCAGTCGGTTAAGCATCTGACTCTTGATTTCCGCTCAGGTCATGAACGCAGGGTCCTGAGTTCAAGCCCCACGTAGGGCTCCACACTCAGGATGAAGTCTGCTTGAGATTCTCTCTCTCCCTCAGCCCCTCCCCCCACTCACATGCTTTCTCTCTAAATAAATAAATAAAATCTTTTTAAAAAAATTTTAAACATTCAAACAGATACAAGTATTCCTGACCTTCTTGGCTATTTTACAATACTTTATAGTAACACATACAGTAACCTTTAGAGTAAGTTCTTATTATGAGATGACACGAACATATGCCCATAAGCCTACCTCCTCAAAAAGAATGAGAGATGTTGCATTCTTCCTGTTGGGCTCCTCAGCTCCAAATTCTTTGACATTTGACCTCGTTGTGTTCGTAGCCTTAGTCTGAATAACTGGTTTTTGCTCACAAGAATTTTTTATTCCTGCATAAATAAAATATTAGTATTTTAGATAGCATCAACTTTTAATAGAACACTGGATGTTTCTGCAGAATAAACTCAAACTGAAACCCCCTATCAAAACCGAACGAGGGGTGGGGGAAAAAACTGAAACAAAATTTCAGAACTCCTATATGTAGGACCTTCAGTGTAGCTGAGGTTTAATAAAGAGCAATAGCAACTCGGGAAATATGATATTTTTATGGATCAGGGTCATTAGTATTAAAAACTGGCACATATATTTTGTGCATTTAATGTCTTACCTTTATTATTTTCCGGAAGTACTACTTCGTCATTATTTTTTGGCTTGGAAGACACTTTAAAATAATTTGCCAAAGTTTTAGGTGGAAGCGTTCGCTTCGGTGTGCTAGTTTGTGCTGACGGTGGAAGGAGTTTCCTTGGTGATGTGACAACTTTCTTAGGGGAGCTTAATTTTTCTGCCAAAAACAAATTCACTTAACGATAAGTATTCTAAAAGTTAAACGGATGGTAAGACTGAGTTATCCACACTCTATATGTCTACTCTTACCAGTTAAAAATGGATACAGAAATTTTCTTTCATTCTTATATGCAAATACTGTATACAAATAGTACTGTATTATTACAGTTATTCTATGATCAGAAAAGGTAAAACCAGTCATCTGGAAAAGACATTCTTTTCCCAAGAAACATACATCCTTGAGGCAAAGAATGTTCAGAATCCCTCCCTTCACTTTCTCTCCGTCTGCTTGAGTTCAGAAGAGGCTGGAGGAAAAGTGGTAACGGTACACATCGAGCACACTACAGAACACTGTTATTCAACGTCAGGTGAGCCCTGTAGTAAAGGGATACTGCAAGCGGAAAATATGTTTTTCTAGAACTGTCGTGGAGCATAGATAAAAGTTTGAAAACTAAATGGTTGATCTCTACCCTCCAGAAGCATTTATTCTGGAGCATGGAGAAATAAATTTTCTCCCCTCTAAGTGCTCTGATTCAGTCCTCATGGGTCCAAATTATTATTATTTTTTTTTTACACCCCATTTCCACAGGTCTTATCATATCCTTTGCATAGTATAGGTGTTTGAAAGCTTACTCAAAACTTCCAGTTTGCCATTTGCAACGACATGGACGGAGCTAGAGTGTATTATGCTAAATGAAATAAGTCAGTCAGAGAAAGACAAATACCGTATCATCTCACTCATAGGTGGAATTTAAGAAGGAAAACAGATGAACTATACGAGAAGGAGGAAAAGAAAAAAAGGAGAAAGAAACAAACCATAACAGACTCTTAACGCTAGAGAACAAACTGAGGGTTGACGAGGGAAGGGATGGGGGGGGGGGCTAGATGGGTGATGGGGATTGAGGAGGACATGTGATGAGCACCGGGTGGTGCCCTGTATGCGAACTACCTAAAATTTAAATGAAAAAAAAAAATAAAAGAAAATTTTGAGTTTGAAAAATTATCCTAGACATCACTCCTTTATCTCATAAAAATAGGGCATTTTAACACAAGGTAAGAGGCACATAATCTTAAAATAAAAAATATTTCTTTATATTGAATAGATTTCAATTTATTAAAAAACTCACCATTTTGTCACTATTTTTCTAATTTTGACATAGTACAAGGATTGCTTGATTATGGATTGGCATCAGTCCAAAGACTGATTTTAGAAAATACATGCTAAGTTTTACTTTCAGATACTTAGTAAGTACTTGGCTAAATTTTGTCGATGTATTCTTTTCAAAGGATTTTCCACAAAAGCAATCAGCTGCAAGATTACTGGGGCTACATCAAAAGGACACAAGCCAATTCAGTCGGGTTCCCACTAGTAAAAGAGCAGACAATATGAGCACAAAAAGAAAGAAAGGGTTCTGCTTCTGGCCAAGACATACATTGGATCTACACACATATCTGAAATAACACCAAAAAAAAACCTAAACGTAATAGAGGAAACAACGCTTTTCAAGACTTTGGACATCGTGCAAAAAAGGACAGTGATATACCTGAGAGACAAGAAACAAAGGTGAACCCCAGGAACTGCCTAGCTTCCTGCCTGATGAGAGAATGTCTAGGCCACAGTGAAGAAGGGGAAGCCTGTCCAGATGTTTCCTGAGCTGAGGAGATTAAAGAGGAGCCTAGAGACAGCCTAGGCAGATATCATTCATGGGGCAGAACAGTGAAGAGAAGAGAGCTCCATGGAGTGCTCCAGAAATCTGCAGAGGGTCCCTCTCAAGTCTTCAACTGAGTAGTGATCAGTAGAAAATTAGGAGAAATAATCCCCGAGGCTTACAGGGAGCTGGAAATAGTTCTTCCCACTAGACAGAACAGCAGACTTCAGAATTCATGGGGCATTGGAGAGAGTACTCAGAAGGATTTTGCCCAAGTAATGGAGCAAAATTAGTTCTAAACTAAATGCTGCTATGGCCTCTCCTAAGACAACATAAAAGATCCAAAACAATCAAACTTACAGAAAAAATTGGGCATGGTAACACAGAAGATATAAACAGGACCCCAGTCCAGCTCCTAGAAATGGAAACTACAATGTGTGAAATAAAAAATATATTGGACAGCATACTGCAGAAAGTAAGATCTGTGAACTTGAGTAGTTAGAAACTATCCAAGATGAGGGGCGCCTGGGTGGCACAGCGGTTAAGCATCTGCCTTTGGCTCAGGGCGTGATCCTGGCGTTCTGGGATCGAGCCCCACATCAGGCTCCTCCGCTATGAGCCTGCTTCTTCCTTTCCCACTCCCCCTGCTTGTGTTCCCTCTCTTGCTGGCTGTCTCTGTCTCTGTTGAATAAATAAATAAAATCTTTAAAAAAAAAAAAAAAAGAAACTATCCAAGATGAGACACAGACAGGAACTAGAAGACTGCAAACCTGAACAATCAATCATCGAGCTAGGACAACTTAGCGTTATTCACAACAGACTGTGGTATGGAAACAACCTGAGCGCCCATCCATGACTGGATCCAGACGTGGTATCTATACACAATGGAATATTACTCAGCCCTGAGAAAGGACATCCTGCCGTTTGTAATAGCATGGATGGACCTGGAGCACACTAGACTAAGTGAGGTAAGTCAGACAGAGAAACGCAAGTACTGCATGACATTATTTATATGTGGAATCTAAAAACGCCAAACTCCTGGGGCACCCGGGTGGCACAGCGGTTAAGCGTCTGCCTTCAGCTCAGGGCGTGATCCCGGCGTTATGGGATCGAGCCCCATATCAGGCTCCTCCGCTGGGAGCCTGCTTCTTCCTCTCCCACTCCCCCTGCTTGTGTTCCCTCTCTCGCTGGCTGTCTCTATCTCTGTCGAATAAATAAATAAAATCTTTAAAAAAAAACAAAAAAAACCCGCCAAACTCCTAAAAACAGAGAGTAGAATGGTGGTTACCAGGAGATGGGGCAGGGGGATAGGACAGATGTTGTTTAAGGGTACAAACTTGCAATGAGTAGTAAATATATCCTAGAGACCTAATGTATGCTATCGTAAATATAGACAATATTATAATCACCAAACTTCCTGCGACTATACCTTAATTATTCCAACCACTAAAAATAAATAATGATGTAATGTGATAGAGGTGCTAATTATAAACACAATCGCAAACATATGACTATATATAAATGTATAAAATCAACAGGTTGGGGGGGGCGCCTGGGTGGCACAGCGGTTGGGCGTCTGCCTTCGGCTCAGGGCGTGATCCCAGCGTTACGGGATCGAGCCGCACATCGGGCTCCTCTGTTATGAGCCTGCTTCTTCCTCTCCCACTCCCCCTGCTTGTGTTCCTCTCTCGCTGGCTGTCTCTATCTCTGTCGAATAAATAAATAAAATCTTTAAAAAAAAAAAATTAACAGGTTGGATACCTTAAATATATACAATGTTATATGTCAAATATATTTTAGTTAAGAGAAAAAAAAACCAAAGCTTGGAATTTTCCAAATTTGATGAAAATATAAACCCATTCATACAAGAAGCTCAACAAAGCCCAACCACATGACACATGAAGAAAACTACACCATTGTACATCAAGGTCATAGTCGCTCATGACTAGTGACAAAGAGAAAAATTTAAAAGCAGCAAAGAATAATGAACACAAAGGACTGAAACACATTAAATATATACAAACCCATGAGTTCATCATAATACTAAAAAAAAAAGTAAGCTATCCAAAAACTCATTGGACAACCTCGGAGATTACTAGGGCACCATCACTCTACGAACTGATAAATAAAAGGAAAGAATGAAGCATTTCTCATGCCTTTCCCACACAGACTGTATGTCAAAGTATCTAGACAGTTGATGAGGAGAAGTGCTTCTCAGAATTTTAACTAATAAATTCAGAAAGGCTAAGTGAATTAAAAAAATCACCCGTTTTTTAATCCTTAATGAAACAATCAGTCTACTAGATAAAGATCATTCATGACTACAAAATATTGTTAGTTAAAAGAGTGATGGGGGAACTTTATAATGGATGGATCAGCCTGAAAACAACTGAATTCACCAACCCATGTTAATATCACAAGTGTATCTTCGGCTCTGGTGCCATCCGAAGTACACAGCCTTGCCTATGCGTGTATGGCAGCCCCAAAACAGAAACTAAATCTAATCAAGCCCACGGATCTAACTGCCAGTTTACAAGTAAATAGGGAAGAGGAATATATTAACTGATACCATAAAGATACAATCAGCCAGATCCAAAATGTGAGAAATTTTATGAAAAATGACCCACGTTCTTCAACAAATAAATGGCATGAAAAGGATGAAGGAATTATTAGGGAGACTGAAAGAAATTTAAAAGACATTAATCAAATGTAAGATGTAAACCTTGTTTGGATCCAAATTTGCACAAAGCATTTGAAACAACAGAAAGCCAGAATAAGTCTGTATTAGATCAAATTAAGGTATAAAGTTAATTTCATTAGGTCTAATTATGATTACCCGGGGGACGCCTGGGTGGCTCAGTCGGTTAAGTGTCTGCCTTCGGCTCAGGTCATGATCTCAGCGTCCTGGGATGGAGCCCCGCACCAGGCTCCCTGCTCAGCAGGGGAGTCTGCTTCTCCTTCTCCCTCTGCCCCTGCTGGTGTGCTCTCTCTCACTCACTCTCTCTCAAATAAATAAATAAAATCTTAAAAAAAAAAAAAAGTCCTTATCAAGGGCGCCTGGGTGAGCTCGGTCAGAGGAGCGTGTGACTCTTGATCATGGGGTTGTGAGTTCAAGCCCCACGTTTAGTGTAGACATTACTTAAAAATAAAATCTTAATAAATATTTACATGAATAAATAAAGTCCTTCTCACTTAGAGACACCTATGAAGTACATATGGGGAAAATTATATGATGGTCTTGAGATCTGTTTTAAAACTGTACAGGAAAAAAATTAAAAAGGCGTGTGTGTGTCTGTGTGGGGGGGGAAGATTAAAAAACGAATGGCAAAATGCTGGTTATTAAATTCTTTTTGTAGATTTTATTTTTTCGAAGATGTTATGACCTAAGGAAAATAATGTACTTACTTGGTGACTTGCCTAGGTTGTAACTATTAAAAAAACAGGGTTTTTGGGAGTTTACACCTTGCTTGTCCACTTGGTGGGACTGAGTAGCTTCCTTCAGTTGAGATAGAATTTGTCTACCACTGCGCTGAGAAGACGCATTGACTTCAAATATCTAAAAGAAGAATATACGAAAGCAAGGCAGAATGGTTGGTTTTCCTCGAATTCCAGTGTCGCTAGTACATCAGCATGCTCCCAGTGTGGCGCTTACTAACCTTGAACCCAAGCTCCTGGGCACAAGCGTACACGGCCGCGGTCTTCCCCACTCCCGTCGGCCCTGTTATAAGAACAGTATTGCAGAGGCGACTCTCCTCCTCGTCATCGGAACTGCCTTTAAAATCTATGCTATCCGACAGGTCTGAAAAATTATTCAAAGGCAAATCATCGGGTGATAATCGCTCAGGCACCAATTCTACCTCACGAAACCCAATGATCAAACCTTACAAACTTCGTACCAGTTAATGCTGGAAATTTAATTTACAAAAACTAGAAAATCAAATATAAAATACCGGTTGAGAAGCTGTGTACAAACGTTTAGCTAATCTACCTCAAAATGTCCAGGGAAATGGAGAAAAAGACTCAAAATACCTTCCTGTTTCTCATCTTTTTTTCCCTTCAAATTCTGTCTTTCTTCCAATTCAGCTCTTTTCTTCCACTCTTTCAACCAACTGCCATAAGAAAATGTATGTTAATAAAAATAATTTGCAGAATAGAGATATGTCTCTTTGAGTCAACTAAATCGTAAAATATTTTTACATGGGCATGAATATTTTTAAGTGAAGTAATTTTTACCAAAATACACAAAACTGTACGAGCAAAGTAATTCACGGCAACATCGTTCATATTAGCTTCCAAGGGGAAAAACCTACAGGTACCTCAGTAGGAGACAAGATACACACAGTACAGTTACCTCAGAAACCAGTACAGAGCAAGCAAGTATAAAGACCTGAGGAGGCCGTGCGATGACATGAAAGATATCTAACACATGGTGCGAAGTATAAGCAGAAAGCTGAAGCTCTACTTTGGAGCTAGACTGCCCAAGGTTGACCTCCAGCGCCACCACTTTTGAGCTGTGTGACTCTGGACAAATAATTCAACCTCTGTAGGCCCATTCCTCATCTGTAAGATAAGGACAACAGTATAGTATAGTTTTAACGATTAAATGAGCTAAGAACAATGCAAGTACTTAGAATAGTGCTAGGCTCAAAGTGTTAACTATTATTATGGGTCCCTATTTCTTATACAGAATCCTTTGGACCAGGTGAGTTTTAGAATTCAAAAATTTTCAAATACTTAGAAAAGTAATTTGGTACATAGACCACGTATAACACAATACCTCTAATGGGGTCTGTGGCGTGACATCCACAATCACTTAATATTTCTATTTAAAAAAATGTATGAACTCCTAGTAAGTGGGATCCATAAGAACCATAATATATAATAAAATTAACTTTTGGTTTCCAGAACTTCTTGGATGTGGGAATCATAGACAGAGGATTCTGGACCTGAATTAGTAGTAATATGATCTTATTTGTTAGGAAGGAGCTAATATATGCATACATTTTTTTCTGGAAGGTTTTAGAAAAAATCTTTAATAGTTGTTACCTCTGGAAAGTAGAAATGGGAGAAAAGAGAGATATTTACTTTTCACATTTTTCTTAATTTTCTTTTTTTAAGATTTTACCATGTAATGTATTATGTTATAATTTCTAGATTTTACTATAAATAAAACAAACTAAGTAGTAAAACTAGATTCATAAACAATTTCTCAATTCTTTTACAAGTTTTACCAACCTATGTAACTTTTTTATAGCCAGCTCATTGCCTATGAGTTCACTGGAGTTCTGAGGTTGATACTTTTCTGTCCAAAGCATGTCTTCAATTCCAGAATCTGAAACAAAAAAAATACATTAAAACACTGCTCCTTAACATAAGTATATATTCTTAGACACTTATAGTTTTGTTTCATGTAAACAATGAGTATTTATACAAGGATTTATATCTACAAAATGCCAAAAGGGGCAATTTCAAAACTTACCATTACATTTAAAATTCTTTTTTTTTATTTTAATATTTTTATTTGAGAGAGAGAGAGAGGGAGAAAGAACGAGCAGGGCTAGGGCAGGGACAAGCAGACTTCCCGCTGACGGGGGAGCCCGACCCAGGGCTTGATCCCAGGACCCTGAGATCATGACCTGAGCTGAAATCAGAAGCTTAACTGCCTGAGCCACCCAGGTGCCCCACATTTAAAATTCTTCATATCAAAACTCTTCCCCCTTAAAAGCTACCCACCATTGGGGCACCTGGATGATTCAGTCCAACTGAAGGATAAGCATCCAATTTTTGATCTCAGCTCAGGTCTTGATCTCAGGTTTGTGAGTTCAAGCCCCAAGTTGAGCTCCACACTGGGCATGGAGCCTATTTTTTAAAAAAGGGGGTGGGGCGCCTGAGTAGCTCAGTCGGTTAAGCATCCAACTCTTGATTTCAGCTCAGGTCATGATTTCAGGGTTGTGAGATTGAGCCCCATGTCTGGCTCTGCACTTAGAGCAGTCTATTCCTCTCCTTCCGCCCCTCCACCCCCCACGCACTGTCTCTTTCTCTCTCTCAAATAAATAAATCTTAAAAAAAAAAAAAAAAAGGCTAACCGCCATAAAGTCTCGTAACAGTAAGGTTTAAAAGTACACATTTAGAGGGGCGCCTGGGTGGCGCAGTCGTTAAGCGTCTGCCTTCGGCTCAGGGCGTGATCCCGGCGTTCTTGGATCGAGCCCCACATCAGGCTCCTCCACTTGGAGCCTGCTTCTTCCTCTCCCACTCCCCCTGCTTGTGTTCCCTCTCTCGCTGGCTGCCTCTCTCTCTCTGTCAAATAAATAAATAAAATCTTAAAAAAAAAAAAAAGTACACATTTAGAGGCACTTGGCTCAATTGGTAGAGCACGTGACTCTTGATCTTGGGGTCATGAGTTTAAGCCCCATGATGAGAGTAGAGATGACTTTAAAAAATTATTTATTTATTTATTTATTTTTATATATTTTTATTATTTACTAAAAATCAATAAAAGTACACATTTAAAATTTTAATAATCACTAAGAATGTGAAATATGAAAAATAATTTATACTACAATAATCTAAAGAACAAAGGCAGCATAATTTTAGTACAACTTTGTGTGACCTCTGGAAAAAAACATTAAAATGTACTATTAAGTCAACCTGGGTAAATGGAGATGTGCTACCCTCCCATTTGAGAAGACTGACTGTTGTAAAGATGCCAATTCACTCCAAATTAATCTATACACTAATGCAAAATCCAAACCCCAATGGGATTTGTGGGGGTAGGAGAATCTACAGTTCATTCAGCAGCGTAGCTATGTGAACATAGTTTTAAAAAAATGATAGGAGACTTGCTGTACAAGTTTCAAAACATACTCTAAAGCTACATGACAGGATGAATTAATAGTTCAACAGAATACTTGGAAAAAGCCAGATAACCCAAATGGGAACACGCCAGAGACAGGTGAAACAGACAAAATTGTATAGTAGAATTCCAGGTTTTTACAAGAGCACATGTATTTACAGAAGCATAGAAAAATCAAAGAGCAAACACCGATCTGTTAAATGTGGTATTCCTTAAGGCTGTAAGTAGTAAACCCTCCACTTCCTGTTTTATACACATACATCGCTTGAATGTTGCAATGAACATATATTAAAGAGAAGAGAAAATGAGTAGTTAAATAGACAAAAGTGTTCTAGGCCCAGAAGGAGAAGATCTAATTTACCAGGAATAGGAGATCTTTCTGAGGGAGACTCTTTGCCATCACCCATCATCAGAACATCGGGATCGTCAACTGCTTCTGTTTCTACTTTACATGTTGTACTCAAAGCAGCTTGTCTCTTCCTGGATGTTTTAGAAAGAAGGCCTTTACAAGAGTCTAGCTTTCTCCCAGTGGAGCTGTTTCTTTTGTCAAGTTCTTCTGGTTTCCCATTTATCTTTTTCAGACTTTGTGAATACTCGTTTGGTTTCTTTCTTTTTGACTTATGAATTTCTGTTTCCACTCGTTTCCTTTTGGTTTCTTTTGGATTGCCATCGGGCTCTCGTTGTGGACTTTCTATTTCAGAAATTACAGAAATGCACGTGCTTACTAATCAACCAAAACCAAATTTTAATATCCGACCATCTTACTGTCACTTCAAAATATCCAAAATCTTATTACTACAAAACGAAGAGGCAAGAATCAAATGTGGCACACTGAAAGCAAGCAGGCCATCTTGTTATTCAGACTGCCTTCTTTTGTACAAGCTGCGTAAATTCAAATGATCTCATCTGAGGCTTTCCCTAAATGAACTGTTAATATTTTAACATAATCAAAGCTGTTTCTGAGTTCGCATCCGTGGAAACGGCAGGGGCTAACACTGCACTGAGCAAGATGCTTTACTTCGGTTGAACAATTCTCCCTGCCAACCATAAACAATAGTCTCTCCTCGGACTTACAAGAGCCAATGACCAAATCCTGATGTTTTCAAAAGCAAAGTGTTCATGTAAATGATCATTACCACTAACCTTGTTTACGATGACACTCAGAAAGCACCTGGTGCTCACTTCGTTTTTTTAGAAGCAAAGAAAAATATTTCCTCAAAGAAAATTCAGGATTTGACCACCTAATTTCCTCCAGCAAAAGGTTTCTTACTTCTTCAGTCAAATCTTTCCTTCTCTCCAAAAACTGCAATAAAGAATAAAATGCTCAAGAACAGACCCACATCATCTTTTTTTAAAGATTTATATATATATATATAAATATATATATTTTATATATATTTTTATATATATTTTTATATATATATATATTTTTAAAAAAAAAATATATATATATATATATATTTTTTTTTTAAGTAATCTCAGGCACCTGAGTGGCTCAGTCGTTTAAGCGTCTGCCTTCAGCTCAGGTCAAGATCTCAGGGTCCTGGGATCAAGCTCCAAGTCGGGCTCCCTGCTCAGTGGGGAGACTGCTTCTTCCTCTGCCCCCCCGCCCAACTCGTGCGCACGTACACTCTCTCTCTCAAATAAAATCTTTTTTTTTTAAAGATTTATTTATTTCTTTGAGGGGGGAGGGGCAAAAGGAGAGGGAGAAGCAGGCTCCCCTGCTCAATCGCTGGACCCTGGGATCATGACCTGAGCCGAGGCTAATGCTCAACCAACTGAGCCACCCAGGCGCCCCTCAAATAAACAAATCTTAAAAATAAATAAATAAATAAATAAATAAATAATAAAATAAATCTCTATTGCCCAATATGGGGCTCAAACTCACAACCTTGAGTTCAAGTCTGCTGCTCCACTGACTGAGCCAGCTAGATGCCCCCTATACTGTTTATTAAAATTAGTCACCAACTACTTTCTGTCTATAGTAAGTCAGTATTAATGTAGGAGTAGCTTTAGTGACTAAATACAGACTTGACAATGAAGCTGCATTTGCATACTTTTGAAGGACCTAGTTCATATTTTTATTGTTCCCTCTTTCAACTAATTGTACGTTACACATTTATTAGATTAGAATGCTGACTTACACAATATCTAAATGTGCTATGTAATCTAATATTCTTCTGAAATGGGCTACCATTAATTCTTTTTTTTTTTTTTAAAGATTTTATTTATTTACTCGACAGAGACAGAAACAGCCAGTGAGAGAGGGAACACAAGCAGGGGGAGTGGGAGAGGAAGAAGCAGGCTCACAGCAGAAGAGCCTGATGTGGGGCTCGATCCCCGAACGCCGGGATCACGCCCTGAGCCGAAGGCAGACACCTAACCGCTGTGCCACCCAGGCGCCCCGGCTACCATTAATTCTTAAAACGTTTCTAAAGCTCTAGGAATATTTCAAAGAGATGTCTACCTCAATCAGGACTTATTTTTTAAAACTGACTCTAGGGGAAAAAAAATGAACTTTAGGCCACAATAGTAGATTTCCAATTTTTTTTCCCTCTGAAAGACGTGAAGGAAACACCCTATAATGGAGCGCTCCAGTACTTACCCCAACAGCAGAATTAGTACTTTTAGAATTTGAGTTCAATGTTGAAAATTCACCAAGAGCAAGAACACATCTTGAGCGATCTATTACTTTAGTATTCAGGTCTTTAAGTTTGGTTAAGAGAGAGCAAGTGGGTGGTTTCAAATGCCACAAATGGCAACCTAAAGAAAAACAGAAAACAAATATCTTAATTACCTTCATTCACATACATCAAATGCCAAATATGCAAACGTGAGAAGACCTGACAACTGCCTGGCTAACACAAAGATACCAAAACTCAAATGAGCGCACAGGGGCCCCGTTCTTACTTCAAATAAATTAACAAAAATTACGGAGTCTTCTATTCCCATTGTTTAAAATAACCAAGTAATAGCAAACCTTTTCTTTTTAAATAAACCTTCTACTCAGGGTAGAAATCTCAGGGGCAGTTTGCATCCTGCTTTGAAATTTAAACTTTGAAGTCAGACCTGGGCTCAAATCCAGCCTATGTCACTAGCTAGCCAGGTGAGCACGGGCAAGATCCTAAACGTTAGTTTCTTCCTCTGTAAAGTAGGGGTGGCAGTTATAATAGGCAACCTCCTAGAGTTGTTATAGAGATTAAAGTAGTTATGCATAGATTGGGATAAGCCGGTGATGGGTAGTAAGGAGGGCACGTATTGCATGGTGCACTGGGTGTTATACGCAAATAATGAATCATGGAACATTGCATCAAAAACTGGGGAGGTACTGTATGGTGACTAATATAAAAAAATAAAAATTATTAAAAAAAAAACCACCAAAAAACTAGTTATGCATACAAAGTACTCAGCAGAATGCCAGATACAAGTAAACCAACATGCAATAACTTAAGGTTCTAAAAGAGATTCTCTCTGTGCTTGCCCTATCTCCTCATCTGCAAATACATATGCTAAGTTTTACAGTAGTGCTCTGGGGAAAATGCATTTATTAATATCAGGGAAGAAAAGCAGAACTAAATTCTATAGTTGAATATACTATTAAAAAATGCTGTATAAAATCGAACTGATGAAAATAACAAGAAAGTTTTCATCAACTGAACGCCCAATGGCAGAGCTAGGGAAGAAAGGGAGAGTAAAATATCATTAGAAGGACTGGCTAGGAAGTTCCCTGTATAAATGGGAGGCTGAGGGGCACCTGGGTGGCTCAGTCGGTTCGCCATCTGATTTAGGCTCAGGTCATGATCTTGGGGTCCTGGGATCAAGCCCCGCGTCAGGCCGCCCACTCAGAGGGACGTCTGCTCATCCCTCTCTCTCTCCCCCTGCTCGTGCTCTCTCTTTCTCTCTCAAAGAAAGAAAGAAAGAAAGAAAGAAAGAAAGAAAGAAAATCTAAATGGGAGGCTGAAGAAAACTCAAAAACTATCAAGGTCAGAAACACAAAAGGAAAAGAGAACAAAGAGTATATTGCGTGAGTAGAGGGAGGGCATTACACCAAACCACAAGGCCAGCTGAGAAGAATACAAGTGCTTTTGTGCTGACAAACACAAAACAAAACAAAACCTCCAGGCAGGCACAATGATGAGGAAGATACAAAGTTTTATATACTTTTGGTAATTAAAAACTATAGAAGTAAAATAAGACTGTGGTTGCTAGAGCATTCGAATCCAAACAGAAGCAGGTTCCGCTCAAGCTAAGGCCGTGAACCGGGACGTGGCGCGCTGTGACTTCCTACCTATTCCAGCGGATATGTATATGGTCTGAGAGAGGAAAAGCTGCTCTGGAGAGGAGGCAAACAGACTTCCCTTGAACATTCAACAGCCCGCTGGAAAGAACAGAGCTGGATCCTCTGAGAAAGCCTGAACGATGACCTGTTCACACACAGGCCGTGTGTGTGGAGAGCACTGCCTCCCATTGAGAACACAGTGCCTCCCTGGGCAGCGACATCCAGGGGTCCCACCCACGTGCCCGCTCTCCACTGGCACAGGGGGTGAGGGCTGAGGACGCCGCTGGCCTCTTGCCCCGACCCCCCATCCTTGGCAAACTGAGTCCAAGACTGAGGAAGAGAGAACGAAACACAGCCTTTGAATCCCCACGAAAATCCCCTTAAGAATTATCTTTAAACCTTGGCCTCATTTTAAGTCAACTCAGGGTTTTCACGTTACTTCTAACATTTAAAAATATTCATTGTAATAAACTCACCATCATCTTTCTGCTGTACGTGGACGACTCTCTGGAAACTAGTGCTTGCGGCGTTGTACACATCTAATGCAGCGGCTTTCTTTGCGATCTGTCGTTTCAGCAAATCCGGCAAACCACTCATTAGAAAGTCACGCTTTGCTTTAAACTGCACATCACAATCCTGCGACTTTTCAGGTGTATCTTGACTTTTAAAAAAAAGGTGTGAAAAAGGAAAGCTAAGGTTATACACACTTGAAAAGAAATAATAAACTATAAAACACTTTTAATTCAATTTGAAAAAACCAGCTACCCGAGATGTTCACTGGGCAAATTCATTTTTGCTTATCATAAAAACAAGTCTATCAGTTGCAAGAGATTAAGTAAAAATAAGTATATATAGAAAAATGATTTGAAGGACATCCACCACAATGTTCACAGAGGCTGTCTTTGAGGGGTGAGTCGTTTCCCTTGCATCTTCTGTCTTCTTTTTAAAAAAAACTAGTGTTTATCTTATAACCAGAAAACAAAATAACTTATATTTCAAACAATTAATGCAAGAATTTCTAATGTGATACTGTTTCCCAAATACTAGCAAGAACATTAGGGCCCTTATTAGTGATGCCTCACTTTTACCTGGCTTATCTTCATATTCCTCATCGTAAGAGTCCTGACTTCAGGGAGAGGGACGTGATGGGATGCTGGAGAAGTGGAGGAGAGAGAATGTAGCCTGTCTGCCCTTCCTAGCCTGTCATATACACAGTAAGAATTGTCATGTTCTCTACAAACAGAAATTTGGGTTGGTAACTACAAAGAGGCTACAGAACCTTCCATTTCTCTTTTCCTTTTCTGTTTGAGAGAAATGAGGGAAAGATGAGATCTAAAGCCAGAGTGGAGGAATTAATCTTAGAACATACACATTATATATATGTTGTATAATATGTATTATATACAATTATAGTTTAGATGTGTGTTTGTATGCGTATGCGTGTATGTATAAATATATATATATATATATGTGTGTATTTCCTAGCCTATCTGCTAAGAAGGCCTACAAGCACTGATACCACAGGAGCAATGAGTAAAATAATCACCCAGATCTTGGTTTCTAGATCCTCCACCAAAAGGAACCAGGGCTCCGTGGAGAAAAGGCTATTTACAGAGCTGGGGCAGGGCAAATCAAAGATGAACCTGGAACATCTTCCTGTTCCAGAAAGTAAGGAATGCTGAATAAATGACGGGGATGTGTCACAGGGGCACAGAAACCAAGCTGAAAGCCTCCCACTGGCTAAATTAGAAACAATCTGAGTATCAAAATAAAAATCAATGGATTAGAACTCCATGAAAAAAATAGGAAACCGCAAATCAATAGGTAAATAAGATATGTAAAAGCACTTTCTCAGAGCAGCCAACAAACAGACAAAGAACGATAACAGAGAATCAGCAACAGCTAATCACCATCTGACAATGGTCACAGTGTGTTTGATCCAGGCAGAGGCCATCAGTTTTAATGCTAATAACTGGAAATCTGCTGAAGACCAAGATACTGGCATTATCTTAGAATATCTTCCCCCAAATAGGAATCAGTTGCAAAGGGAAAGGGGGAAGTTCAGGTGGAGAAATCTAGCCGATGCCAACACACGCAGCTGATCAAGGTCAGCATCACCGGCGATGAGGAGGTTAAGGTCACGTACGCCGCCTTACGTGAGGCACTGAGAGGAGCAGAGCACCGTTTCTGTGGTAAGCCTGACGAGAACGCAGAAGCTGAGTCTCATAATGAGGAAATACCAGCCCGACCCAGGTGCACAGTCACCCTACACACGTATGGTGTGTGCACTTCAATAAAAACAGTCAAGGAAATGGGGAATCCTGGCGAAGGGGATATGGAGTTCTTTGTGGTATTCTGGCAACTTTTCTTTTCTTTCTTTTTTTTTTTAAAGATTTTATTTATTTATTCGACAGAGATAGAGACAGCCAGCGAGAGAGAGAACACAAGCAGGGGGAGTGGGAGAGGAAGAAGCAGGCTCCCAGCGGAGGAGCCTGATGTGGGGCTCGATCCCATAACCCCGGGATCACGCCCTGAGCCGAAGGCAGACGCTTAACCGCTGTGCCACCCAGGCGCCTCTCTGGCAACTTTTCTTAAAGTTATTTCAACATAAATTATTTTTTAAATTCTTTCGTAGCACACCAATTTAGGACCATAAGAATAATTCAAAGAAACTTAAATAGTCCAAAACCAGCAAATTTCTTCCTTCCAACAATTCTACTGGCTAAAGCAAATGCATACAAGGTAACAGGATTAGGTGAAATGGTAGACTGTGGGATTTATAGGTTAAAAAAAAATCAACTGTATTTCTATATACTAGAAATCAACAATTGGAAAATAATACCATTTACAATAATATTAAATACATGAAATACTTAGAGATAAATTTAACACAACATGTATGAAACCTCTACATTGAGAACCACAGAAATTAAAAAGCTCAAATAGAAATATATACCATGTTCTTGGATCAGAAAACTTAGTATCAAGATATCGATTCTCTCACAATTTAATACAATCATCAGCAAAATCCCAGCAGACTTCTACGTGAATGTTTCTAACACCTTTATTCACAATAGCTTAAAACTGGAAACAACCCAAATGTCCACCACCAGGTAAAGAGACAGACAAAAGTGGTGTATCCTCCATACAACGGAATACTACACAGCAAAAATATAACAATGAAATACGGATATACAGCTGGCCCTTGGACAACGTGGGAGTTATGGGTGCTGACCCCTGTGCATGTGTAATGTTTGACTCCCCTAAAACTTTTTTTTTTAAAGATTTTATTTATTTATTTGCCAGAGAGAGAGAGAGAGAGAGAACGAGAGACAGCACACAAGCAGGGGGAGCAGCAGGGAGAGGAAGAAGCGGGCTCCCCACTGAGCAGGGAGCCGGACGCGGAACTTGATCCCAGGACTCTGGGATCACGACCTGAGCTGAAGGCAGACGCTTAACCGACTGAGCCACCCAGGCATCCCTGACTCCCCTAAAACTTGAACCTATTAGTAATAGCTTACTGTGGCCTGGAAGCCTTCCTGACTGACATTAACCGTTGATTAACACATAGTCTATGTTGTGTGTATTATATGCTATATTCTTTACAAGAAAGTAAGCTAGAGATAAAAATAGTAAGAAAGTCCTACGGAAAATACATTTTTACAGCTCCATAATGTAAAACATCCACGTAAGGGGGCCTGCGCCATTTGAGCCATGCCGTTCAAGCTTCGATTGTATCTGAGGACGTGACTAAATCTCAAAATCAGCACGCTGAAGGAAAGAGGCCAGATAAAAAAGAGTATATATGATTTCACTAATAAAGAATTCTAGAAAGGGCAAGTTAACAAATGGAGAAAAAGAGACTGGCACTTGTCTGAGCCGGGACTAGAAGGAGGACTGCCGGGGGGCACGAGGAGTCTTTCGAGGGCCGTGGAAATAACTCCGTATCTGCATGGCAGGGGTGGTGCCTTCCCTACGTACCCAACTGAGAACGCACCAAGCTACACGCTTTCGACACAGGTGACTGCACATAAATTACACCTCGATGAGGTTTGAAAATGTAACTCATCAATTAAAAATAATAATAAAAGCCAAAAGAATAAAGAATAATAGACCACTAGAAACCTATGAGAATGGCTAAAATTAAAAAGTCTGATGACGGCAAGTGTGAGCGACCGGAACTCTCGTCTACTGCCGCGGGCGTGTAGAATGGTACTTGGGAAAAGAGCTCGGCAGAGTCTTATAATGGTAAACGGACACCCGCCCTGTGACAGGGCAACTCCATTTCTAGGTATTCACTCAAGAGAAATGAGAACACTGTCTACCCACGTGTATGGAATGTTCCCAACAGCCTAATTAATTAGTAAGAGCCAAATACGGGAAACCACCCAAATGGTCATCAATAAAAGAATGGATAAATGGGGGCATCTGGGTGGCTCAGTCGTTAAGCGTCTGCCTTCGGCTCAGGGAGTGATCCCAGGGTCCTGGGATCGAGCCCCGCATCCGGCTCCCTGCTCTGCCAGGAGCCTGCTTCTTCCTCTCCCACTCCCCCTGCTTGTGTTCCCTCTCTCACTGGCTGTCTCTCTCTCTCTCTGTCAAGTAAATAAATGGAGTCTTTAAAAAAAAAAAAAAAAGAATGGATAAATGAATTGTGGTATATTCATATAAGGGTTACTATTCAGCAATAAAAAAGAACAGACTACTGATACATTACCTTGACTGAAAGAAGCCAGAGACAAAAGTGTACCTCCTGTATGATTTCATTTCTGTGAAATTCTAGAAAAGGCAAACCAATCTATAGCAACAGAAAATAGACCAGAAATTGCATGGGAGTTAGGGGCAGGGATTAACCGCAAAGAGGCACAAAGGAACTTTTTGAGAGTGATGAAAATGTTCTCTATTGTTGTGAAGATTACACAGATGTGTACATTTGTTAAACCTCAAACTGTTTACTTGACATTGTATGCACATGATTGTATGTACATTATACCTGAATAAAGGTGATTTTTAAAAAATGTGTGTGTGTACTGAGCAAAAGCAATTAGATACAAAAGAATATATATATATATAAAGTATACACGAAGTTCTAAAACTGACAAAACTAATCAATGGTGATGAAATCAGAATAGTGGTAACGTTTTGTTGTGGTGGTGGTGGGAATAACAGAAAAAGAGTAACCTTGCAGGAGTAAAAGAAATACATTAAATCTTGATTTAATGTACTTACGAAAACCATTATGCTTAAAATGATGCATTTAACAAAACAAATGGAAAAAAAAAAAACCCAGAAACAGACTCATCACACAGGAAACAAAGTGTTGGCCAACCGGGTGGGGAAGGGGAGGGGGCAGACGAAATAGGGGAAGGGGACTAACAGGTACAAACTTCCAGTCATAAAACAGTTCAGTCACGGGGATGAAATGTACAGCATAGGGAGTACAGTCAATCAACTGTAGCAACTTTCTGTACAGTGACAGATGGTAACTAGACTTATCAGGTATAAAAATATCGAATCACTATTACGTACATCTCAAACTAACAGGATATTCTATGTCTATTATACTTCAATACAAAAAAGATTTGTGCATTTAACAACATGTAATTATACCTCAATAAAAGTGAAAGAGGAAAAAATAACCTGAACCATGATGTCCCTAAACCTGGTCTTCTGCCATTACGCTAGAACTTAAGTGTCATCCTTACACTTTCCTTTCTCCTACCCCCAGCCCCCAGATCTAATTAATCATTCTGGATTTTGGTCTAGCAAACTGATCTAGCAGTCAGAATAAACTTTCCAAAATTCCAAATGTTTACGTCCATACCGGTGTTTAAAACCCTCTGACTGCTTCTTATTGCCTCTGGCATAATGACAAAACTCTTGCACATGGTCTAAAGGTGCTACGTGTGCTGGCATCCACCTCTCCAGCTTAATCCTACATTTCTCTCACCTCTGCTCTCTGTGCTCAAGTCACTGGCATTCTGTCAACCTTCTCTATTTACCATGCTCCTTCCAGCTATAGGGACTCTGCAGACTGTTCCCTCTGGTTAGAACACTGTTCCACCCCAATGAACTCCTGCTCATCCTTCAGTTCAGGTGACATTTCCTCAGCAAAGCCTCCCTTGACCAGACCAAATCCACTTAATAGAAACTTTAATAGAACTTGGTACCTCTTCTTTTTAGCACAACTGCAATTTTCCATTTGTTGGCCCAATTAATGTTTAATCATAGGTCATCTTTCCTCTAGAGTATAAGCCTCATGAGGACAGAGAATGCGTCTTGTTTTGTTCCCCAGAATATTCCCAGTGCCAAATACACTGCCTCATACATACCAGGTATTTAAAGATTTTATTTTATTCATTTATTTTTACTTTTTTTTTAATGTAATCTCTACCACCAACGTGGGGCTCAAACTCATGACCTTGAGATCAAGAGTTGCACTCTCCTCTGACTGAGCCAGCCAGGTGCCCCATAGCAGGTATTTAACTGTTTACTGAATAAGTTCAAAATCAGCTCTTTGGTGCTTTTGGTTTGCTTATTTTTCCACTGTTTCATCTAGAGATGGGCCACAAAAACTGACCTTCAAATTGCAGTTGTAGCACTGTCAATATCGTCATCTTTAAAACTGAACTTATCAAAGCCTCAAATGATTACATACATGCTTTCTCATCAAAGTAAAGGAAAAAATACAAAAACATTCCGTAAGATAGTTCAGCATTTAAAAATCTGTATTGGACTGACCTGCTTTCATCAAAACCAATAGGATCAGCTGTTTTTTGAGCCTTTCTGGTAAGAAATAAAGGAGCAACTTTCATTTTCCCTTAGAAAAATAAATACTTAGGTTAGTGTCAATGTTTATCATCTCTACTTACCTCCAGCTACTTTCAAATTATATCTCTACCTTATTAAACTTCCTTTTTACTTTTTTTTTAACCTTAAAAAAACTAACTTTTTAATTCAAAAAATTTCTATACAATGATCTGGTCTCCCAATATCATTATGAGAATCTCCTGGCAACTTTTCCTTTTAAACTACAGATTCCCACAACCCACCTCCAGAGATTCTTAGTCCATATGCCTAGGGAAGGACCTAAAGATTTAAGAAATGTTTTAATGTACTCATGATTTGAGATAAATGAGGTTTGGGAACGTGTAAACTTAACTGAAGCTAGATAGTTAGACAGAAATGCAATAACCTGAATGTACTCAATTATCTTTATAAAACTCTTCACTACATTAGAACTGTACTTATTAAAATAGAAATACTTAATGTAATTAAAAGCTTACACGGTAGAAGACAAGGAATTAAATTAAAATGACAGCATTCAGAGCAATATAATCCCTCCAAAACATTCTAGTGTTCATCATGAGCATTATCGAATTTGATTACCAGGCACGTTTTTAGGAGTCTTGTTTAGTTTTTTTCCTAGCACATCATTCAGACACTGAAGTTTCTTCTGATTTTTCTCAGGATGCTTGAAAGAAGTACGATCTGAATCTATTATTATTACAGAGTCCTAAGACGGAATAAGAAAAATATTTTAAAAATATGTCATACAACTGATGTTTTAAAATATCAAAAGGACTACGATGCTAGAAGCCATAGGTGAGATAAGCACATTAGCAGCTCCATACCTCTCTCCGTCAGACACTAACTGACTCATACAGAAAACATTTAGTGACAATAGCTTACACTACATCATACAGGTTCACACATCAAAGAGTGGACTTATTATGACCACGGGTCTTGTTTTTAAAGAAGCAACCAACAGACTTTATTCCAGATAAAAGAATCAACATGACCAGGCTATAAAAATCTTCCCTAAAGTCTTTGAGAGTTATACATCCTATAAATGCACTAGACGAAGTCTGATACGTTTTCATATGGTCAGCACACACTTACTGAGCATCTACTGTATGTCAGGCAATACAGCAGGCAGAGCGTACACAGACAGACGAAACAAGAGCTGGCTTCAAGGTTATACCAGGGCTTAGGGGACAGAGGGAGAGCTAGTCTATAAGTAGGTAGTTCCGTTATAAAACGGTATGGTGAGCAATATTGACCAAAATACAAAAAACCACAGACATAAAGTACATATAGGGAAGGAAACTACTTGTCTTGAAGGCATCAGCAAAGCTTTCAAGAGGAGGCATTATTCCTAACAGGAAAAAGGAAAAACAACCCAAATGTCCATCAGTAGGTAACAGGCAAATAAAATGTGATATATCCCTACAATGGAGTATTATTTGGCAATAAAAAGAAATGAAATGTTGATGCTACAACATGGACGAACCTTGAGAGTGAAAGAAGCCAGACACAAAGGACCATATATGGTATGTATGTTACCATTCATATGAAATGTCTAAACAGGCAAATCTATAGAAACAGGAAGTACATTAGTGGTTGGCTGCGGCTGGGGGAGGAGAGATTGGGAAGTGACAGCTAAGGGGAAGGGGGTTCTTTCTGGGGTAATGAAATGTTCTAAAATTGTGGTGATGGATGCACAACTCTGAATATATTAAAAGGCAATGAATTGCACACTTTAAATAGTGAATTATATGGTATGTGACTTTTATCTATAATAAAGCTGGTTTTAAAAAAAGAGGAAGCGTTAGCATTTAGCAGGACTTATGTTTGAAGAGGAACTCCTCAGGTAAAAGAGCGTACTTGGAATATGCATTTCAAGCTGAGACGACAAACTGGAAAAAGTAAAAACTGGACCATTTGGGGAGAAATGAATAATTTAGTGTGACTAGAGCAAATAGTGTGTGTATGGGAAGGTAGTTGTTTTAAGGAAAGGGAAGAGCTAATTCAGCCTCTAAAGGACTGCGAATGACTTGATAAGGATTCAGACTGTATTCTACAGGCAAAAGAGCCAAAAGCTTCTTCTTTCTGCCACCTCAAGGGTATCTTAAAATTCTACCCCACAACTTTATAATGGCTTCCTTCTCCCACTCCAAGCAGCAGCATGGGACAGAACTCATACCAATAAATACTTCTAATACTTACTTCTGTTTCTGACAATTGCTTCTTTTCAGGAAGTGTCTGATGTCTAGATGAACGTCTCAAGGGTGTCACTATTTCTTCAGTAGCTTTTGACCTACTAATGTGTAAAGCTTTTGCTTTTTCAATCAATTGTTTTGCTTTAGATACATTTTTTGAAGCACTGCTTGCCTAAACAAAAAAATATGAAATATTAATTTCGGTCAGTGGCAAACATTTTATATTTAATAATTTAAAAAAATTAGAAAAGGCAGATCTTTGGAAACAGTAAAAAAGGTCAGTGGTTGCCAGAAGTTAAGTGGGGAGGAATGGATGAACAGGCACAGCATAGAGGATTTTTAAGGCAGTGACATCATGCCATATGTATGCTACTATAATGGCGGATACGTGACACGATCCATCTAAACGCACAGAATGTACAACACCAAGAGTGAACCCTAGTGTAAACTACAGACTCTGAGTGATAATGACCTGCCAATGCAGGTTCACCAATTGTAACAAGTGTACTATTCCTCTATTGATGATGTGGGAGGCTATGCAGTGTGGGGGCAGGAGGTATATGGGAAATCTTGGTGTCTTTCACCCAGTGTTGCTGTGAACCTACAGCTGTTCTAAAAAATAAAGTCCATTAAAAAATATATATAAAACTATAATCACAAATCATATTAAATAAAAGACAAAGAAATAGTTACTCAAACTTAGCAAGGAAATTAAATTAACATGTGTCCAGTTATACTTGGTTTGCCTTTATTTCTAACTAGAAATTTATTCAGATAAATATAATTAATTTGTGAAAAACACCCAAAGAGATGTCTGTATTAGATGTCCGCATAGATTAGAAAGAATTGTTCGTCATTTCCCACCATCTTCATGGCATCAGTTCTTTTATTTTAGTCACCTTTAAGATGAGTCCATTGGAGAGAGGCTGAAAAGGTATTAAGTACGGAAAAGAGCACTAGATAAGAATAAAGTCTGGCCTTCAGGCCTGACTTTGCCATCAGTATACGAAGTGGTTTTGTGTATTTAATATTATCTTCCAGACAATGTGCTTTCTATATTCTGAGTCTACAGGCTTTTATGTTTAGATTAAAAACATCCAGAGGTACCTCGGTGGCTCAGTAGGTTAAGCGACTGACTCTTGATCTCAGCTCAGGTCTTGATCTCAGGGTCGTAAGTTTAAGCCCCGCACTGGGCTCCAAGTTGGGCCCAAAAAAAACCAACAAAAAACCAGCAAGCAAGCTGAAGCACAGTTTACATTATATGATACCTTTTAAAAGTGACATATATCTATTTAATTATAGAAAAAAGGCTAGAAGGACAAACATACAACAATTAAAAGTGGGTTATCCCTTGGGGTATCGGGGTGGCTCAGTCAGTTAAGCGGGCGATTCTTGATTTCAGCTCAGGTCATGATCTCAGGGTCATGAGATAGAGCCCCAAGTCAGGCTCTGTGTTCAGCTCAGTCTGCTTGTCCCTCTCCCTCTGCCCCTCCCCCTGCTCAAGCTCACTGTCTCTCTCAAATACATAAATAAAATCTTAAAAAAAAATAAAGTGGGTTACCTCTAGACAGTAGGAAAAGATGAAATGTTTTCACTTTTAATTTTATACACTTTTTTTTTAAACAAATGTTTGCTGTTTTTTAAAACCTTAAAATGGGGGCGCCTGGGTGGCTCAGTCAGTTAAGCATCTGCCTTTGGCTCAGCTCATCTCAGGGTCCACATCAGGCTCCCTGCTCAGCGAGGAGTCCCCTTCTCCCTCTCCCTCTCCCTCTGCCCTGCTCATGCTCTCTCTCTCTCTCAAGTAAATAAAATAAATAAATAAAACCTTAAAATGTGTTTTAAAAACCACTGAAAAGCATAGGCATGGATATTCAAAATATATGTAAGAAGGTTAGGAAAACAAAGATTTGCTTCTGTACAGGACAGCAATACATTTGTTGTTCCACTAGCAAAATTTCTGGCAGGTGGATGAAATCTTATAAATTCATACAAAATAACTGACCTAAATTTAAATTAACAACTCAATTATTGAAACAAACTGTTATAGAAAAAGATATGTTTTAGTGAATGTGTGGGGAAAAAACCACACACACACACATTTGGATAAGTAATTCTGCTATTACGTGAAAACCAGTTTTTTCTAATAGTTATTTTTTTTTAGAAAATTTTATTTATTTACTTATTTGAGAGAGCGCAAGCGAGCAGGGGCGGGGAGGGAGAGGGAGAGAGAATTTCGAGCAGACTTCATGCTTAGCCCAGAGCCCCATCGGGGGCTTAATCTTTCGACCCTGAGATCATGACCTGAGCCAAAACCAAGAGTTGGACGCTTAGCAGACTGAGCCACCCAGGCGCCCCAATTATTTTTTTTCTGATAAAAGTTTTTAAAAGTTCATGTTTATAAAAAACCAGAAAACAGAAAAATAAAGAAAATTAAAACCAACCATAATCCTATCACCCTGACCATAGTCATTTCCGACACCCTACTTTCTGACCTAATCACCCATCCTTCCAGCCTTACTGGGTTACTCCTGACATCAGAAACCTCTCTTGATAGCACTCGCCACTTTCTCCCTGTCTGTCAGCCTCTACTTCACCCCACGAAGGATGGATCACTTCAACTACGCTTAAATATGTTCTCACCTCCTCTGGCTCCATTGTCCTTCAAAACAGGGTTAAATATTTACTTGATGAGATTAATGATAAGTACTAAGCGTAGTGCCTGGAATGTGATACACCATCAAAAAACATGATAGCTGTTAAGTAACAACAAAAGAGACACCAATCTTGTCTTAGTGGTATTCACCCAAGGATTATGTCCCAATCACGCAGGGGGCTTGTCAACACACAGACACACCTGTACCTACTCACTGTGCAGAGAATCCAATTCTCTCACAGTGGAGAAAAGCAGATGAGTTTGTAAAAGCAGCTAAATTATTCTTATATATGCTACCTCTCCCTTTAGGGTAGTGGTTTTCAATGGGGCAGGGTGGGGGGTGGATTTCTTTCCCTCCCAGGGATATTTGTCACGTGTGGAGACATTTTTGGCTGTCATAACCAGGGGAGCTGGAGAGCTACAGGCATATCCTGGGCAGAGGCCCAGGTTATTTCTGAACATCCTACAATACACCATCAGTCCCCTAGAGCAAAGAATTACCCAGCCCCAAATGTCAAAAGTACCAGGGTTTTTAGATCTGTGCCAGAGTAACAGACCCTGCTTTTTAGCCTCTGATTTTAGAAATAAGCCAAAAATTCAATCATGACCCATAAGCAGCCTTAAGGAAAATGATTAGAATGTAACTCTTACCAAGAAAACTTTTTCTTTTCTCTTTTTAAAAAGATTTTATTTATTTATTTTAGAGAGAGAGGGAGGGAGAGAGCACAAACATGCAAGGGGGGGAGGGGCTGAGGGGGTGGGACGAGCAGACTCAAGGCTAAGTGTGGAGCCTGACGCAGGGCTCAACCTCACAATACTGAGATTACAACCTGAGCCGAAACCAAGGGTCGAACACAACTGACTGAGCCACCCAGGCACTCCCAAGAAAACTTTTCCTAAGTGAATTATACTGTCCTTATCAATTGCTTTCATCTCCCAATAAGGTATGTTGACTGCTTTATAAACTAACCAGATGAATAGAATAATAGTGAGTAATAATATATGGCTGTAGTTAACATAACCATCTATAAAGTATGTGAATCTTCTTTTGCATATTGCTTCTAATCGTAGTTGCTGTTTCAGGAAACAGAATATCACTTCCATGACCCCTTAATATTTCAATTACCTTTCTAGTCTGAGAAGTAAAATCTCCATCAGTTGCTTCAGATTTTTCACATCGTTTCTTAGATTTTTTCTTAGACTTCTTAGGAGTACTAATTCTGGTGAATTTCATTCTGGGGGGGGAAAAAGGACATTCAGAAGCATTTTCATGATTATGTGTAAGAATTTCAATTAAATATAGATAAGAATCAACTAGGGCTCCAATTTCTGGACAATTCTTAAAACAAAAAATACTTCCTATTAGTTTCAAACTACTGATCGAAAGTAAGCCAAACTCAAAGCTAAACTCCCAGAATATAAAATGTTTCCTTTTAGAAATCATAAGCTTTGTAGAAAATTACCTCCTAAGGTCACTCTTCTATGGCCAAAGCCAGCATGCGACTATATACCTCAGAGTATATGGCTCAGTTTCCCCAAGAAATAAAACTCTAATTTTTAATCTCATGTTGGTTAGATGCACAGAATTCATATTTGAAAAATATTTCCCCAGGGAATCAGCAACCGTGATAAGAATTTGAACTCAACTAAAATACATCTAGAATTCTTCAGAAATCATGCCTGACTTTAAATTAAACGTGGAAAATAAACAGCATTTTTGAAACTGTTTTGTTTCTTATAAATCAGCTGTGTTCTAGAAAAAATAATACTCTCCAATGCTTGAAGTACTTTTCTTCCCAGCTAATAATATATGCAGAATACTGAGAACTTCAGAACCAAAAAACAAAACTTTACCTAATAGGGCTCTCTGAGTCAGAAGGTACTGTTATTAATTCTGCTGTATATAAACTGTGCTTTTCTGGTAGGTTGGCTATTTTTGGAGTGGAAACCTTTCCAGGACTACCTTCTTCGGAATCGGTACAGCTAATGACTATTGTAGTAGGTGTGCTGGGGGTTCTTACAGATCTTCTGGTTGGCTTGGGTGTGGAAACATTTACCAAACTGTCTTCAGTTTCAGCTTTAGAATGTATAACCTTATCCTTAACTGGCATGCTGGTTTTTCTTGAAGACTTCTTGTTACATGGAGAGGAAATCTTTAGCGGGCCATCATTTGCTAAATCTTTACAAGTAAGACTCTCGCTGCTAAATAATGTGCTGTTTTTGAAAACTTCTGTTTTCTTTTGCCTTAAACTCATTCTAAGTCTATTTTGATTCTGCTTATCTCTAAAGGAAAAAGTCGCCGCTTTCTTTTGAATATTGCCCTGTCTGTTTCCACCTGCAGTGGTACCAGTATCTGACATTTTCTGATCTTTCTTCTTCAGCTTTTTACCTGTCTCGTTAGGAAAACTTCCTTTCTCGGTGTGTGACGGTGAATTGCTACAATCTGAAACCACCTGAATGTTAGGATCTTCCGTGATTTTTTTAGAATTACTGTCTCTTCCTTCCTCATTTAAAGATTTTTCACTGAGCTCTTTCTGCTTATCAGAAGACTTTCTGACCCCGTTTTTAAGTGCATCCGATGCCGGCTGCCTAAATGCTTTCATAAACTGCTGTCTTTCTTCTAGAGTGCATTTTGGTTTCACGGCCTCCACACTTCCAGCCTCCAACACTGCCAATTCTAACTCTTCCTCCTGTATCACAACGTTAGATTTTCTTTTCTGAACAGTCTGTTCATTCTCAGGATCAGACAGGCTATTTTCCATTTCCGACTGCTTCTGTTTCAAGAAAATGGAGGGTATTTTCCTTGTCTTTCTCGGGGGAATGGGGTGAACTTGTGCAAGAACAGTAACTGTCTTATAGCGTACATGCTGGGAAATTTCACAGGTTTCTGGGTCACTCATACAACCACTTTTGACCATATCTTCAACAGTTTCAGAGGGAATACAAATTGCCATTGTAGAGTCTGGTATGTGTTCTGCTTTATTTTCCTTGTGACTTTTTAAAAACTCCTCATAGGAGACAGTAATCGTACTATCATTTAAGTGGGCTGTCCTAGTTATATCACCTCTGGAGTCCGCATCATTTGCAGTACTCTCCATCTCATTAGTTGGGGAAGGCGTTATCCGCTTCCTATCTTTACCATCTTTTTGATGGAGATTTAGCTCCTCCGCCAACGGTAAGCTTTCGGACAGATCTATAATATCCCTGTGCTTCCTTTTTCTCATTTTTTTGCAATCGTTTTTTGTGATCCTTTGTTTAGGATTCACTTTCTTAGAGCTTTTTATGGAGGTCATAGTGCTTGACCGTTTTTTATCTTGACTACTTTCCGCAAGTACCTCTACGCGTTTCTTGTAGAGTAAAACAGAAGTACTACTTTCTACAAGATCATTATTTAGACTAGAGTCTTCTTTGCTATCATCACTAATTTTAATTGGAGATTCATTTTCAGTTTTAACATTATTTAGTGGATGAGATAAATTAACTCTCTTTCCTCTCTTCTTAAAATCTAGATTTGAGAACATTTCCAAAGGTGTGTTACAGTTCTTGCCACAGTCAGCAGGCAATGGTGCAGATGACTTTATCTTGCACTCTTTTGCTGACCGTGTCTTCTCATTTGTGGGGGAAGTCTTTCTAAAATAATCCAGAATATTACTGGATTTTGGTGGAGAGAAAACACTGTCTCCAGTCTTCCCTATTGGTGATAAATATTTTGTAATTGTCTTGCAGGAAGATCTGTCATCATCTTTCCTTCGCTTTTTGCATGCCTATCAATTTAAGAGGGGAAAAAAAGCAGTTATTTCAAACAAAATAATACAAAACATAAATTGTAAACATGGATCTAATATTTTACCTAAATGGATAAAAAAAAGAAGGCTCCCTTAGGTAATGAACCTGATATATTAGAAAAAAAGCTCATTTTGCCCCTTCTCTTTTTTTAAAGGTTTTATTTATTTATTTGACAGAGAAAGAGAGCACAAGCAGGGGGAGCAGCAGGCAGAGGGAGAGAGAGAAGCAGACTCCCTACTGAGCAAAGAGCCCCACGAGGGCCTCCATCCCAGGACCCTGGGATCATGACCTGAGCTGAAGGCAGATGCTTAACAGACTGAGCCACCCAGGTGTCCTGAAAAAAGAGCTTTAAAATTAAACCTACATTCAAATCTCAACATCACATCAGGCCACACACTTATAATTTGTGTATTTTACTTTATACATACTTAAATAAAAAGTTTCAAGGCCACTATACTTATGTACAAATGTGTTAATTTCTGTTGGCCTCTGTTTACCCTATAACCTTTGAATAATACCACCCACCCCACAAAATTTGTAACGAACACATTGCATAAAAATATGTGAAGTCAAATGCATGGTGGGGACTCTACAAATATTATTAATTCCATTCCTTTTTTCCTTTTTTAGTTAAAAACAAATTATTCTTGGGGCGCCTGGGTGACTCAGTCAGTTAAGCATCCATCTCTTGATTTCAGCTCAGGTCATGATTTCAGGATCATGGGATCAAGCCCCTGGTCCTTGGGCTCTGTGCTCAGCGGGGAGTCTGCTTGAGAGATTCTCTCTCTCCTTCTCCTTCAGTCCTTCCCCCCTGCACTCTCTCCTTCTCTCTAAAATAAACAAATCTTTAAAAAAAAAAATCATTCTATTTCTAAGAAACAGACACATAGCGAACAAACCGACGATTCTCAATTTTTTTTTTTTTAAAGATTTTATTTATTTATGTGACAGAGAGACAGCCAGCGAGAGAGGGAACACAGCAGAGGGAGTGGGAGAGGAAGAAGCAGGCTCCCAGAGGAGGAGCCCGATGTGGGACTCGATCCCGGAACGCCAGGATCACGCCCTGAGCCGAAGGCAGACGCCTTTAACGACTGCGCTACCCAGGCGCCCCGACGATTCTCAAATTTACTAATCAAGTAAAACTATGGTGAAGGACACTTACTACAAATTAAAAAAACACAAAACTTTCCAGTGTTTTATTACTAAAAGTTACTGCCTGCCTCCTATGTTATTACCCTCACATATTAAGTTGACTAGAATACTACAAAGTTATATTTTTGTTGGTCATAAATTAGTAACTTACAAAATAGAAAAAACTTATTAGCTACAAAAAGCTCCATCAGTCTTTTCTTTCATTTTAACTTCCCTCAGTTCATTTGTTAAAATAAACATTCCAGAACGATAAGGAAATTTTTTAAATGATAAGTAATGAGGGGTGTCTGGTTGGTTCAGTTGGTAAAGCATGCTACTCTTGATCTCAGGGTTGTGGGTTCCAGCCCTATGTTGGGTGTAGAGATTACTTAAAAATAAAATCTTAGGGGTGCCTGGGTGGCTCAGTCATTGAGCGTCTGCCTTCCGCTCAGGGAGTGATCCCAGAGTCCTGGGATTGAGCCCCGCATTGGGCTCCCTGCTCTGCTGGAAGCCTGCTTCTTCCTCTCCCACTCCCCCTGCTTGTGTTCCCTCTCTTGCTGGCTGTTTCTCTCTCTGTCAAATAAATAAATAAATAAATAAATAAATAAATAAATAATCTTTCAAAAAAATAAAATCTTGGTGATGGGTATTAAGGAGGACATGTATTGCATGGTGCACTGGGTGTTATTACGCAAATAGTGAATCATGGAACATTATATCAAAAACTAAGGATGCACTGTATGGTGACTAACACAACATAATAAAAAATTATTACAAAAAAATAAAATCTTTAAAAAAAGATAAGTAATGAATGGGGGAATTATACTTCTAGAAAATTAAAAGAAAATTAAAATTAAAAGCTTGATCACAAAGCTATCATCATTAAAAACAAAGTACTGGGGGCACGAGGCTTGCTTAGTCAGTGGAGTGTGCGACTCTTGATCTTGGGGTTGTGAGTTCGAGCCCCACACTGGGTGTAGAGATTACTTTAAAAAAAAAAAAGGCATAGTACTGATGCATGAATAAGGTAGCCAACATAATAGAATGGATTAGAAAACCAGAAAAAGAAATAAGTATATATTTAAGAACTTGGTATATGAAAACAATAGCATTCTAGTTAATGAGCAAATAAGTAGTTAATAAATGTTACTGGGACAAATTTCTAACCAGTTGGATAAATATGAGGTAAAATAAATTACAGATTAAAACTGTATATGTTAAAATGAAATGGTAAAAGCATTAGAAGAAAATGCTTATGAGCTATTAGTATTATTATTACCCTGAGATGGTATCAAAGGCAGGATACAATGGGCTCTGGAGTCAGGCAGATCTAACTTCAAGTGCTGCTCTGACATCTACTAGTATGGGACCTTAAGCATATTACTTCTAACTTTTTATTTATTTATTTATTTATTTATTTATTTATTTATTTCCTAATTTACTTTTTCTTTTCTTCTCTCTCTCTTTTTTTTAAGATTTTATTTATTTATTTGACAGACAGAGAGAGTACAAGCAGGGGGAGCAGCAGGCAGAGGGAGAGGGAGAAGCAGGCTCCCCACTGAGCAGGGAGCCGGATGTGGGGCTTGATCCCAGGACCTGAGATCATGACCTGAGCCGAAGGCAGACGTTTAACTGACTGAGCTACCCAGGCGTCCCTCTAATTTACTTTTTCTAATGTAATTTAATTTAACTTACTTTTAATTACTTTTTTAAAAAAGATTTTATTGATTTTGGGGGGGTGGAGGGGAGAGGAAGAGGGAGAAGCAGACTCCTCACTGAGCAGGGAGTCCACCATGGAGCTCTATCCCAAGACCCCAGGATCATGACTTGACCTGAAGGTAGATGCCTAACAGACTGAGCCACCCAGGGGCCCCACTTTTAATTACTTTTTGATCTTCTTCCCTCATCCATATGGATACAGATAATGATACCTCAGCACGGGGTTGCTATCAAGCAAAATAATGTGTACAAGGCCCTTACCCTTGCAATACTAAAAGGAAAGTATCATTACTATGAAATAAGGTAAGCAGGGCACCAAAAGCAGAAACTAAGGAAAAGCTTGATAAACTGACCATACAAAGATCAAGAACTGTCTCATTCAAGTACCAAAAGTCCTTCTTCACATCCAAGAAAGCTGAGCAACTGTCTTGATTTAGCAACCAAATATCAGCATAAACAACTATTAGCAAGTAGACAAAGGCTATTCAATTCTAAAAAACAAGAAAGATTCCCAGTTAAATAAGTGAAAGTACATCTTGGCTCACTTCGAGGACACCAGTATGTATATTTCAGTTAGAATGCTAGTTTGAGATGAAAAGGTGTGCAAATACAGCAACCATCACTTTGAGATGCTACTCCGTTACTTCAAGGCATTAAAGTATCTTTATAACGACTGCTTAGTGCGTTTCACTGAAACTTGGTGAATACATAAAAATAACAGCATTCCATGCTGGGACTACTAACTGCAGTATCTTAAGCTTTAGACTCATGAAAAACTGATTTTTTAAAAAAAATTACTTTGTTTGACTCCTGTAGTGACATACCAAATGGTAGTCCTACAAGAGGTAGATAGACTAGTTGAACTTACTCTTTTCAAGCTAAAGTTCTGATTCCTTACGATGAACCCAGACTTGATCCTGGAATCCTCTGTGACATTTCACAAGTCCAAAACATCAGGTTCCACCAACATTTCAGGATCTGGGAACTGGTCGAGGTATCTTTTCAATCCTGACTTTCCTGGCCCGAAAACATCTCACAATCTCAATGTTTCTTAGTACCTACCACGACTTTAGGAAGCGACACACTCCAGCAGTTGTTGCACACAATGTCACAACTGTGGGGCCTCATCAGGTCTCTCCTTTCCCTTCCTAGATCCAAAGGCAGGATTACTTTTCACCCACCTCCTAATAGACAGATACACTAGCTCACCTCAATCTCGTAGGCCTTCACGGGAGGGGGAGCAGCTGCCGCCGCCATGGCCAGGACCCCCACCATGCTCCCAGATTCCCGGAATGCCGGCTCCTAGGGCGTTGTGCGGCCAGGCCCCGCCAGCCTGGAGGCCATGGAGGCGGCCAGCTCCCGCAGAGGGAGCAGCCGGGATGCCGGGTCCGTCTCCGACTCCCCCGCGCCCACCCGGCCGGAGCGGTCGCGGAGGCTGGGCCCAGCTCAGCCGAGTCGTACGCGGGAAGAGGCGGTAAGAAAGCGCGGGCAGCGAGGACTCTTGGACGCGGCCGGCGAGCGCGGGGTGCCCTCGACGCGGGCGCCCCAGGCTGAGCGCCGGGGACTGCGATCCCGGCTGGGAAAGCAGGCCGAACGCAGATCGGACCCGCGGGCTTCGGAGGGAGTTCTTGTCAATTGGGTTTTCGCGCCGTCCGGAGCGCAGGGGGCGGAGCTTACGATTGCTTCAGGAGGCCGCGCGGACGGTGAACAGAGAGGGTCAAAATACGTCTTCGACGAAAATGCAGGAGGTGGGATTGGTCTCGCTGTGGGATTTCAAACTAGCGGGAATTTTGGAGATTCGAACTTCTGACGCTCAGTTTCACGGATGAGGACGTAATTTGACTTAAGTCCGTTGGTCGCAGATTAAAACTCTAGATTTTTGACGCCGCAGGCTAGCCCTTTTTCAAAAATGGAAATGTGAAAAATACAGGAAAGGAAGTAATTTGATTACATTTCTCCCAGACGGAATGTTATTTTGGCAAGCGTCCTACCTCGAAATACACTCATTCGGGATCCGAGCTTGCGACTTTTAACCCTTAGTCGAGCTAACGAGGCATTTCTTCCCATGGACTTTGTCCTCGCGGGCTGCTAGGAGTCCATCATGGTCTCAGTTGGTTGGAGTGCTCAGCTGTCTCAGGGTACCAGTACTTTGCTGGTGTGTAGTGATGATAATCTCATAAATCATTTGCATTGTTTTCGTGGATTGGTTTAGCTTTGACTTTTTTTTTTTTTTTACATTAGTTGCAGTGACTATAGAGTGTGTTTACTTTGTTTGAGTGCATAGTTTTAACTGCATGGTATTAAGTGCAAAGTAAGGCAAGTAAACGGATATATTAAAGAGTAAGGGAAGCCACCTCGTTACGTCGGGTTATGCATACTGATTTGAACTATTGACGTAATTGTGTCCATCTTTATGGTATAAAGATGGTTTTGCTCTTGTTTTGACAGCATAAAGGGTACAAATTTCTCCAATAAACCTGGAGGTAATTATTTTTTCTTTTAAAATGATTAGCCCAGGATAAGGTTTTTCGGGAAGGGAGACTGCACTACCTCCACTGTTTATATATTGTTTTGTTGTTCTGGTTTGGTTTTTTTTAATTACTCACGGTAGAATAAGAACATTGCCCAAGGAGATGGGTGAGGAAGAGGACAAGGAGGAGAAATAAATGAGAAAATTACAGAGAAAACTGAAAGTCTCCTTGACTTCCATTCCCAAACTCAGTATCTTCCTCTTGGCCCCAGTGGTGGCCATTATTACCTATTTGGAGGGTAGCACTGCAAACATTTATACTTTTATGTGGATACATATATGTATCCACAGAAAAATCTTTAGTGTTGTTTTTATTTACAGAAAAGGTAACACTGTAAATAACACTTTTCATCATTTTTTTCAAGAGCTATCTATGATACATGTAGATTCACTCCCTTTCATTCTTCAGCATTCCATCCAACTAGACACATTTTATCCATTTCCTTAATGATCAACATTTATGTTTTGTGTCCAATTTTCTGTTTCAGTGAATCAGTGAACACTCCTGTCTATGTCTCCTTGAACATGTGTAATATTTCTCCAGAAGACACACCTAGAAGTGGAACGAATCGCTGGATTATCAGGGTATATATCTCTAGTGCTTTTTATTCTTCTCAGTTACTAAGCATTTAAACTGCACTGGTTTGTTAAGAATTTGCATTGAGTTTATGTTTAAATATGTAGTTAGTATTTTACACAACTCTTCTTGGAGTTCATGGCATTTGTAAGTTTTAAATTAAATGAGCTCTCACATTTGTATAGTAATTTAGCATTTACGATGTGTCCATGGGGTTTTTATTATCTTCCCCATCTGACTAACCCCTACTTTCAAAGATTTATTGCTTTATTTGAGAGAGAGCTGGGGGGTGGGAGGGGGAGGAGCAGAGGAAGAGGGACAAGCAGACTCCATACTGAGTGCGGAGCCCATCACAGGGCTGGATCCCACGACTCTGAGATCATGATCTGAGCTGAAATCAAGAGTCCAAGGCTTAAGTGACTGAGCCACCCAGAAGCCCCACCCTTACTTTTAAAAATTATTAATTTTTATATTCATCAAAGTAATGCCTGTATTTGGTTATTAAATGTCAAAGAGCATTACAGAACTTACTACCAGAAAAGAGCTGGGGCACCTGGGTGGCTCAGTCAGTGAAGTGTCTGACATGATCTCAGCTCATGTCATGATCTCAGGGTTGTGAGATTGAGCCCCATGTCAAGCTCCACACTCAGTGGGGAGTCTGCTTGTGATCCTCACCCCCTCCTTCTCCCTCTGCCCTTCCCCCTGTTCATGCTTGCTCTCTCTCTCCCTGAAATAAATCAATAAATCTTAAAAAAAAAAAAAAAGAGCTGATTCCTTTCTCTCTCTCTCTCTTTTCTTTTTAAAGTAGGCTCTATGCTTAGTGTGGTGCTTGAACTCACCATCCTGAGGTCAAGAGTTACGTGATCTTGGGATGCCTGGGTGGCTCGGTCAGTTAAGCATCCCAGAGTCCTGGGATCAAGTCCCACATCAGGCTCCCAGCAAGGAGCCTTTTTCTCCCTCTCCCTCAACCTGCTGCTCCCCCTGCTTGTACTCTCTCTCTCTCTCTCTCTCAAACAAATAAATAAAATCTTTAAAAAAGAGAAAAAAGAGTCACATGATCTACTGACTGAGCCAGTCATGTGCCCCAAAAAAGAGCTGATTTCTATGTCATACCCTAGTATAATTTCCCAGAGGCAGCCACTTTCAAAACTCTTCTGGCACATATCTCCTTTTTTTTTTTTTTAAAGATTTTATTTATTTGACAGAGAGAGACAGCCAGGGAGAGAGGGAACACAAGCAGGGGGAGTGGGAGAGGAAGAAGCAGGCTCCTAGTGGAGGAACCTGATGTGGGGCTCGATCCCAGAACACCGGGATCACGCCCTGAGCTGAAGGCAGACGCTTAACAACTGTGCCACCCAAGCGCCCCTAAAGGATTTTTATTTATTTTAGAGAGAGAGAGAGAGCTTGTGCACTAGCAGGGGGAGAGGCAGAGGGAAAGGGAGAGAGAAACCCGAGCAGACTCCACACTGAGAGCAGAGCCTGATGCACGGCTTGATCCCAGGACCCTGAGATCATGACCAGAGCTGAAATCAAGAGCCTGCCACTTAATCAACTGAGCCACCCAGGCACCCTCTCAGGCGCCCTCTCCTTATTTTTAAATAGAGCAATATGCTTATACAGCTATTTCTTGATTTAACAATTTTATTTATTTTTAAGATTTTTATTTATTTGTTCAAGAGACAGAGCACAACCTACCCTGCAGGTAGAGGGAGAAGCAGACTCTCTGCTGAGCCAGGAGCTTGATGTGGGGCTCCATCCCAGGACCCTGGGATCATGACCTGAGCCAAAGGCAGCTCCTTAACCAACTGAGCCACCCAGGCGTCCCTTGATTTAACAATTTTAAACAGTATTTGTTAATGTCCTTTTATGTTGGTTAAGGACTTAATTCTTTTATAACACCAACCTCCACACTTTCTTTCTTCCCACCTTCCCAATATAGTTATATTATAAAGAATTATATACCTGTACACAAATGTTCATAGCAGCTTTATTTGTAATAGCAAAAAACTGGAAACAGCCCCTCAAAAGGTACATGAATAGACACATTGTGATACATCCGTATTATGGAATACTACTCAGCAATACAAAATAAATGAACTATTAATACATGAAACACAGATAAATTTCAAAATCTTTATACTGAGTAAAAGAAGCCAGATGAAAAAAAGAATACATACGGTATGATTCCATTTATTTAAAATTTGAGAAAATGCAAATTAATCTCTAATGACAGAAAGCAAATCAGTCCTTACTTGAGTTCAGGGGTTGAAGGAGGGATGAATTATACAGAAACTCTGGGGAGTGAGGGAAATGTTTATCTTGGTGATGGTTCCACAGGTGTCTACTCAGAAAAAAGTTCATCAAACTGTATACTTGGCAGTTTATTGCAAATCAGTTATACTCAATAAAGCTGTTTTTAAAAATTGTTAAAGCTAACTGGAGGTTTTCAGCATGGGTAAGGCTCATTAATGGGGTGCTGTCCCTACTATAGAGATGATCAGATGAGCTGGCATTTTCTTTCTCTTTTTAAGCTTTCCTTATTTATTTATTTGAGAGAGAGAGAAAGAGAGAGTGACCATGTGAGAGCACAAGCAGAGGGAAGGGGCAGAGGGAGAAGCAGACTCCCTGTGGAGGAGGGAGCCCGATGTGGGACTCGATTACAGGCCCTGGGATCATGACCTGAGCTGAAGGCAGATGCTTCACTGACTGAGCCACCCAGGCTTCCCTAAATTCCTGTTTTTGATGGAGCATTGTGGGTTCAGAGAAGAATGTACTAAAGGAATCTGGCAACTTACTCTCAAATGGTTTATTGAGGGAATAAAAATTTTGCATTGTATTTGGGATTTTTCTGTTGACGTCTGAGATTTCTGTAAATTTAAGTTCTCAAAATTAAAAATATATGGCACTAATTAAAATGTTACAAGTTACAGTTAAGATTAGAATTATCTCTTAATTGGGACACCTGGGTAGCTCAGTCGGTTAAGCATCTGCCTTTGGCTCAGGTCACGATCCCAGGGTCTTGGGATGGAGCCCTGCATTAGGCTCCTTGCTCAGTGGGGAGGCTGCTTCTCCCTCTGCCTGCTGTTCCCCCTGCTTGTGCTCACTCTCTCTCTCTGACAAATAAATAAAATCTTTTTAAAAAATGTATATTAGAATTATCTCTTAATTATTTTTGATTGGACAGTGGTATTTCTTTGAAGCCCTATTCAAAAATGAGGTACTAAGATTTACTTAGTTGTGTCCAGTTGATTCTAAAGAATGTGTTAGTAGCTTTAAGTGTGCAAACAGGGGAGTGATGAGACTATGAAAAAAATTGTCAGTATGTGCCCAATACAGTTAGAAGCTTTCAGAGAAAAGGCTGGAGAGAGGGGAGAGGAAGCCTTGGCTGACCAGATAACCAAAGTATTCTGGACCGAATCCATGTTTACCAAACAACTCTCTGGTTACGACTTGATTTTCCAGCTGTTGTAATCTTCAGAGCAATTATATCCTTATTGTAAATAAATAACTTAGCAAGTTGCTTTGTTTCTTGTAAGTCTTATTATCAGGAGAAGTCTGTGACCCTGGATCTGCTCACCTCTGGGTAAACTTGAAAAGTCAATTCTAGGCCAGTGTGTTGCAAAGGAGATAAAAATGTGTAAAACCCTGCCTGCTGGCGTGCTGGCTTCTATCATTGCCACCTCTAGATCAATCCTCTGGTTACTGTCCTCCCGTTACTTTGTTGTAAAGTTAAAAACAAAACTTCCCCAAAAAAAGTAAAAAAAAAAAAATCCCAAAATTTTAAGCCTGGGTGAAGAGGTTTCACAAGATTCTCTTCAGTTTTCTTTGCATTATTTTTCTGTATGATGTGGCTATATTAAACACATATTTCCTGCCTCCTATCAGGACAAGGAAATAAAGTTCAATGAGACCAAAATCAGCGTCTTGGCCTTGTGGACATTTTCTTTTCCCTTTCTTTCTTCCTTCCTTCCTTCCTTCCTTCCTTCCTTCCTTCCTTCCTTCCTTTCTTTCTTTCTTTCTTTCTTTCTTTCTTTCTTTCTTTCTTTCTTTCTTTCTTCTCTCTCTCTCTTTCAGTTCATTTATTTTTAAAAAGATTTATTTATTTTTAGAGAGAGTGTGAGCCTGAGTGGGGAAGGGGGTTGGAGAGGAAAGGGGCAACAGGAGAGAATCCTCAAGACTACCTACTGAGCAAGAAGCCTGATGCAGGGCTCAATCCCAGGATCCTGAGATAGTGAACTGAGACAAAATCAAGAGCCAGAAGCTTAAGAGACTGAGCCACCCAGGCACCCCCTTTGTTTGTTTGTTTGTTTATGTAAGTAATCTCTACACCCAACATGGGGCTCCAACTCATGACCCTGAGATCAAGTATCGCAGGCTCCTCTGACTGAGCCAGCCAGGCACCCTCAATTTTTCTCTCTCTCTTTTTAAAATTTCACATAGTAAAGTCTTCTGAGGTGGCATCCAATTCTATTCAACTAGCTTTAGAAAGCACACAGAACATACTGTGGTGGAGAACATTTAATAAATCCTGTTTTTTACTGACTCAATCTGTGCCTAAATACTCCTGTTTCCTTGAACCATTGGACTATCTTTTCCCCTGCTTTAAGGTCAAAACCTCTGTAAAGGTCAACATCCTAATTCAAGCCTCTATCATATCATAGCTGGACTAATGCCTATGGTCTTTCCTTATTTACCACCCCATCCATCTATCCTATGTATTTTCGTTTCACTGAACAAATATTTATTGAGAATTTACTATTGCCAACCCCTACTTTATTATTAAGATTTTATTTATTCATTTATTTGAGAGAGAGCGAGTGTGTGTGTGTGGGTGGGGGGAGGAGCAGAGGGAGAGGGACAAGCGGATTCCATGCTGAGCATGGAGCCCACATGGAGCTTGATCTCAAGACCCTGAGATCATGACCTGAGTTGAAACCAAGAATCGGATGCTTAACCGACTGAGCCACCTAGGTGCCCATTCCCCTACTTTATCTTTAGACACACCCAAGTGCCATGCCTATTTATCTTCCTAAAACATTGCTTTGCAAATGTCACTGCACTTGCAAAAACCTTTAATGTCTACTCATTAATGTCAAAACTTCTTAACCTGAACTCCATGGCCTTTATTCTTCCTCAACTGCATCTCCCAGAATATCACTCAGTCCCACCTCTCCAAAGTGGTCTGTCCCTTTTTTCTTAAAGAACTACTTATATTCCTATTTCCAAGACATATACCTTTCCTTAGTTTTGTCCTACCTAGGGTACCTAGGTACCTTTTCACAGCCCTTTTGTTTACCTAATACCTAGATTTATTCTACAGGTATCTGTTAAGTATTTAGTAAGTACCCAGCTATCTTACCTTTAAGATAAAGCTAATTTCCCATTTTCTCCAGTAGGGCTTCCCTTTTTTCTAAATTTCTCCAGGTCCACGTGTCATTTACTTAGCACAAAACAGGGTGGTAGAAAGAGCTTTATTCCGGCCCAAGAAAATTGCAATCTAGCTTTTATTACAGATTCATTGTGTAACCTTTAGCAAAACATGTTCTGTCTCTGTTTCCCCGATGAGGCAACTTTCAGCTCTAACATCCTTGGCCAACGGTCAGAAAACTACCACCCCAGCCAAATCTGACCCACCACCTTTTTTTTTTTTTTTAAGATTTTATTTATTAGAGAATGAGAGAGTAAGCGAGACAGCACAAGTGGGGGGGGGGACAGAGGGAGAGAGAGGGAATCTCAAGCAGACTCCCACTGATCCCCTCTTGCAGGGCTCGATCTCGTGATCCTGAGATCATTACTTGAGCTGAAATCAAGAGTCTGGCCCTTGATGAACAGACTGAGCCACGCAGGCGCTCCAGACTCACGACCTATTTTTGTATGACCCCTCAGGGAAGAATGGTTCTTATTTTCATTTATTTCTTTATTTCTTTTAGAGAGGGGCAGGAAGAGAGAGAGAAAGGGGCAAGGGGCAGAGGGCGAGAGAGAGCCTTAAGAGGGCTCCAGCTCAGCCCAAGCCAGACACGGGACTGGATCTCACCACGCTGAGCTCATGGCCTGAGTGAAACCAAGAGTCAACCCCTTAAGTGACTGAGCCACCCAGGCACCCAGATTTTTTTAAAAAATAGCTTTAAAAAGATGCAAAGAATATTTTGTGACAGGTGAAAATTATGTTAAGTTCAAATCTGTATCCATAAGGTTTTATTTGCACACGGGCACGCCCATTTACTTCCGACGTTGCAACTGAGACATGATGGCCCACCAAGGTCCCAAATTTTCCTGCTTGCCCCTTACAGAAAAAGCTTGTCCATCTTGGATTTCTGCCCAGATTGCCTACCTACCGCTGGTCATCGTCCTGGCTCCCTCAATAGACTGCGAGCTTCTGGGAGGTGTGCTCTCATCTGAGCCTCTGAGCGTGGGGCCTGGTTCACAGTAACCTTCTAAAACGCCTGACGCTGCGGGGACGCTCCTTTGCTGGGGAGGTGGGACAGTGACGATTTTAGAGCCATCTGGGTTGAAATAGCGACGGCTTGAGACAGTTGATTCCCCTCTCCGCCTGTTTCCTCCTCCGTGAGGAAGGAGTCGCAAGGGGGGCTGGTAGTGAGACCGGAGTGAGAGAAGATGGGGGAAGCAGTCCGCGAGGTGCAGTTACCAATCTTTCCCTCACTCCACGAGTCTGGAAGAAGCACTGCGGTCAGGCGCTGCGCGGGAAACCGGCCACCGCAGCGTGAGCACGGGCGGGCGGCGCTGGGACCCGGAGGCGGGTCGTGCCGGGCGCCGTCGTGGCCGTCAATCAAGGCGGCCGTGGGGCGGGGCGGGGCGGTGCTTCCGCCTGCGCGTGGTCTAGCCGGGCAGCTCGCCGGCGCCCGGGACAGTGGGGAAACCGCGCCCGCAGCCGCCGGCCGCGCGGCCGGACGAGGGGGCGATGGAGCTGGAGCCCGAGCTGCTGCTGCAGGAGGCCCGGGAGAACGTGGAGGCGGCGCAGAGCTACCGGCGGGAGCTGGGCCAGAGGCTGCAGGGGCTGCGGGAGGCGCGGAGGCAGGTCGGAGGGCCGCGCCCGAAGGGGCGCTGAGGGCCCCGGGGAGGGCGCGGGGTGCCGTGCGGGTGGGTGGAGGGCTAGGAGGGCTCCGAGGAGCGGAAGAAGGGAGAAGGGAGGAGGCTCTGAAGGTGCAGGGAGACCCAGCACAGTCTGGGAACTAGGGTGGTGGGTGCTGGCTGGGGGTGGGGGGGTGGGGGTGGGGAGTCTTAAGGGGAAGGGGCAAGTTTGGGGGATCGAGGGAGAGTGTGAGGGGCGTTCCCTAAACTGTGTGGGGCGGTGAGGGGGGTAGAGGTGGAGGTTGGGGAAAGCGAGAGAGCAGAGCAAAAACTGAGGGCGTCACGGAGGGCACTGAGGACTGGGGGGAGTTGAGGGGGGGGATTCTTTGGGAAAACCTGCCTTGGGAATGGAGACTGATTTTAGAGAGCCTGAATGGGATATTGGAAGGGGAAGACTAAAGAGACAGTGACAGGGTAATTGAGAAGCAGTAGAATTAACACTAAATGAATGGGATTAATGCGAGGGTAGTACTTAATATCTCATATAATCTTGAATGCATTAAAAAAATTCCTACTCTAGATGGTTTAGAATTTAAGGTGGAGCTGTGTTGGGAAGGCAAAAGAAGGAAATTGAAGTATTTGAGGGATAGAATACAAAAATGTAAGGAAATGGGAAAAGATTTAAAGAAAGGAGTGCTAAAGGAAAAGCTAACTATACTTTCAAGTGACAGCATTATCTGTTCTATGGGGACATGGTTATCAAAGATACAGGAACACCCTGAAACATACAGAAAAAAGATATAACCCACTGCCAATGTGTAATAAGACGGATAATCCTCAAGTAACTATTAACAGAGAACCTTCATAAATGCTTTTCGAGTGAGTTGGGTTCCATCTGAGTGGCATCATTTGAGTGAGATTTTTCTATATCACACTTGATATTAATCTTTTTTTTTTCTTTTAGATTTTATTTTTATTTAATCTCTACACCCAGTGTAGGGCTAGAACTCACGACCCTGAGACTGAGCGTTGCATGCTCTTCCCGCTGAGCCAGCCAGGCACCCACACTTGATAGTGATCTGTATTGTCATTCTAGTAACTCCCATGCTGCACAGGATCTGAGCATGTACAGCTGGTAGAAGAGGGCTGTGAAAACAGTACCCCTGGGTATTTTCATCATTAAGAATACTTGGCATGGGGGCGCCTGGGTGGCACAGCGGTTAAGCGTCGGCTCAGGGCGTGATCCCGGCGTTATGGGATCGAGCCCCGCATCAGGCTCCTCCACTATGAGCCTGCTTCTTCCTCTCCCACTGCCCCTGCTTGTGTTCCCTCTCTCGCTGGCTGTCTCTATCTCTGTCAAATAAATAAATAATATCTTTAAAAAAAAAAAAAAAGAATACTTGGCATGCTCCAGGTTTTATATATTTTGAAAACTTTGTAGAGCTCCTATAGGCCAGGCATTATTCCTAGTCTGGTAGCAAAACTGCGAGCAAAATCTAGATACGGTTATCCAGTTTGGTGAATGCTTTTCATGGCTTTCCAGTGCATTCATCTTGATTTCCATCTGAAAACCTCCGCATCATTCCTTCTGCTGTTTTGAAATAGAGGTTCTAAATCTAGGGCATTGTTTTGGAAGAGATTAAAGTATCTCTGATTATATGACTAATGTTTCAGCCAGTTAAGATACCTTCTATACGAGCAGGACTTTTATGTAACTCCATCTGCAACTAAGAAACAGTAGACACTAAATGAATGAGTTTAGCACCTGAGAGTAATACTCATTAATTTCTTGTGTAATTTTGAATTCACTTAACAAATTTAGTATGATTGCATTCTGAATGGCTCAGAATTCGGTTTCCAGACCTGTATTCTTTTACATTTTATATCCAATAATGTAAATACAGGACGTACTTTCCTATAAGTTCGTGTAGTTCAGTATGGGTTTTTGTTTTGCTTTTGAGCCCCATTGTCTCAGGCTTGAGAGAAAACACCAACAGAACATCCATCACAGTTAAGTCCCTGATGACATTGCCTTCTGACTAGACTAATAGTGTAGTTCTCTTTCGTGAACGGGATTGTGTTTTGTGCCAGTTACAAGGCGTCTCTCCTCAAAGCTCTTTCTGGTGGATTGTATATGTTTGAGTTTGTAGAATAAGTCCTCTGTCAGCTTGGATTCTAAGGCAGGTCCGTGTTACAAGAATGTTATCAAAATAAGCAGCTGCTTTTGTTTGGTGGTTAGGATATTTTTAGGGTTCCAGTCATTTTCAGAATAACTACCTAAAATTTGGCTTTTTAGTCAAAGATTTTGCACGGGGGAAGGATGAGCAGAGAGGAGAGATGCTCTCCTTTTTGTGTAGTTTTTACTTGCTGATTTTCTTTCCTTTCGGCATATGATTTTTTTATTGATATATAATCTACATACCATAAAATTCGTGCCTTAAAATGTGCAATTCAGCATTTTTTAGTATCTTCACAAAGTTGTGCAACCATCACTACGAATTCCAGAACATTTTCATCACCCCAGAAAGAAATCCCATACCCGTTAGCTGTCATTCCCTCTGCCCCTGACAACCCCTAAACTACTTTCTCTATCTGGGTTTGCCAGTCCTGGACGTTTTGTATAAATAGAATCATACAATATGTGGCCCCGTGTGACTGACTTCTTCGACTTAGCATGTTTCCAAGGTTCATCCGTGTGGTAGCTTGTAGCTGAATAATACTCATTGCATGGATATACCACATTTAATTTATACATTCACCAATTGATAGACACTTGGATTACCTTCACTTTTTGGCCATTCTGAATGTTGCTGTGAACATTCACGTACAAGTTTTTACGTGGCTATGTTGTCAGTTCTTTTAGTACATACTTAGGAATTGCTGGGTTGTGCGGTAACTCTGTTTAACTTTTTCGAGCACTCGGCATACTTTTGTCTTTGCTTTTGTTTCTTACCCTTTAAAAATCTCTCATGAAATTTGTTTCATGTTAAGAAACCATGTCTATGAAAATCTAGAAGGGTGAAGGGTAAAAATACTTTGTTGTTCTGTCAAAACCAACTGCCAGCATGTGGCAGCTTCTCTTCTTGTGGTTAAGTTTAGGCCCTACCCTCTTTCTTTAGAGAAAAGGAAGTTCTGTGTAGGAATGCAGGAGAAGTCTGTAACTCTTACTGTTTAAATAAGTTAAAGGCTAGAGAGATAGGTTCGCTGTCTTCAGGAAATCAGATAATGTTTACAGCCAGCCTGGCCTAAATGATGTTGAAATCATTAGGAATAGTTCTCTATAGTTCCCTGGAATCCTTGGTACTAAGATGTAAATACCAAAGAAATTAACACCCACTCTCCTTAAATACTCATTAGTTCATTCATCCAGTAAATATTTATCGGGTGGGTCAGAGATACTTCTCGGTCTTAGAAATACCATGGTGAGGGAAATAGACTAGTGCTCTCATGGATTTACTCTTTCCTTTGTTGGTGGGTCATTGGACTATTACTCCTAAAAACAAAACAAATAGGAAAAACCTAAATTCTTACGTCTTCATTTTTAGATTTCACCTCCATTATGTTTTCGTTACTTGTTTATTTGTATGGGGTTGGCTTTCCTGCTCATTGTAGGTAGAGATAGCTGATCAAGATGTCACATGGTGATGTCAGCTGGCCAGTCAGATGTGCCTCACAGAGTGATACTACCTGGATGACGTTGCCATTGTCTGGGGCCTAATCCTTAAGCTTTGCAGGTCCAGAAACTCCATCTCCGTACATTATCGAAGGGGGATTAGTTTGAGGCACTGGAGGTGCTTACAGTGAGAAGTACCAGTGCTCTAGTCTGTATAGTTATAATTCATGCTAGAAAATGAAAGTGTCCCTTCATGTGCTTTTAGCGTGATTCAGTGTCTCTCGGGGCATTGATGAGAGCAAGCAAGTCTCTGCTCTTTCAGAGTAAAGGGCCAGATCTGTTACCTAATTAAGATACTATTTGGTGAGGAGCCTGCCTAGACCCTTGGATTACTTTCTAGCTCGGGCCTGTGGTGTCCTTTTGATCCTTGCTACCACAAATGTGGTCCATGACCTGAGAGCTTGCAAAGAATGCAAGAATCAGGCCAGACCTACTCAATCATAATCTGTACTTGAACAAGATTGTCAGGTGTGGTATGTACGCACGTTAAAAATTGAGGCACACTGCCTTAGAGTGCACCATTACCAATGGTCAGCTTTCTACTGATTCCTGTGGTTTAATCTAACCATAAGTGTGTTTTTATAAATTGTTGTTATTTATCCTCAAGATTAAAACCTGGCTGGCTCAGTTGGTAGAGCATGCGATCCTAATGTTGGGGTCATGAGTTTAAGCCCTCCGTGGGGGCATAGAGCCTCCTTTAAACAAAACAAAACGTCATTTGAAATATCATAGGTTTGTTAGATGATTATACAATGATACACAAGTGAATAATTGACAATAAGCTAGGGCTTGTCCTATCATGTCTTAATATCTGTAATGCGACCATTTGTCTTTATAGTATTTTGTTTTCAATTTTTTAATAGTTGATTTCAGACAATTTTTTTGAAGATTTAATTAGCAGTCTTGATAGTCTTAATATACAATACCATGTCTTCTATAAATCGTTATTCCCATGGGGTTTGAAAAAACATAGCATACTAGTTAAAGACTGGGACAGATCTAGAAGTCAGCAGGGGAAAAAAAGTTATTTCAGAAAACCAGGACAGGAAGTCTTAGTAGCTCAGCAAAGAAAAGAACACTATTATTGCTTCTTTTATCTCCCACTTCCCCTTCTGTTACCCCTTTTCAAAACAGTCCAAAAATCTGTCTAAAAATGATGTTACTGTAGCAGTACTTATCATAGTGTCCTAAGGAAAGGTTAAATCTAGAGCTGGGGAAAACCAAGAACAGATGAAATAATTTTAAAATAACCTATAATTCTACTACTTACTGACAACCACTGTTAACATTTTGGTGTATCCTTCTAGACATATTATTTTGCAAAATGGAGGGACTACTCTATATGCAACTTCCTACCCATTTTTTTCTCTTTCGGTTAGTATTATATGGTGCATTTAGCAAGTTACGGAGCATTTGTTGGTGGTAGGCTGACATGTATTGACTTAGGTATGCCGAAATACTGCAAGCAATGCTCTAGAAGCGAAACTGAATAATCACTAGGCAAGGGTGGGGAGGAGAAGCTGAACACATATTCGTGTGCAGAAGACCACATGTTTACATGGGCTTTTCAGTCGTCTTTTCTCAAATAAGTCTTTTCACAAATGCCTTTAAACATGGCACCCTGAAAGCTTATTGAGTCCAAAACTCACTTGAAATAGAGGATAGAGATGAGAATTAAAACATGTATTCCGAATCAATAATGTTAAAATCGGTGATGTTAACTAAAAAGTGTGTGAACGTCACAGAGGTGCCCAGGTTTTCTCTGTGTAGATGTTGTTTTCAATGTCATTGTAGTATAGGTATGATTTTCATAGAGAAAGGGGCACCTGGGTTGCTCAGTCAGTTAAGCCTCCAACTCTTGGTTTGCCTCAGGTCATGGTCTCAGGACTGTGAGATCGAGCCCCATCTTGGGCTCTGTGCTCAGCACAGAGTCTGGTAGAGATTCTCTCTCTCTCCCTCCCCCTTACTCCTCTTCCTCCTCTCCTGTCTCTCTCTCAAATAAAAATAAATAAAATCTTTAAAAAATTTTTGATGGAGAGCGGCACCTGAGTGGCTCAGTCGGTTAAGCATCCACCTTCAGCTCAGGTCATGATCCTGGGGTCCTGGGATCAAGCCTCATGGTGGGCTCCCTGCTCAGTGGGGAGTCTGCATCTCCGTTTGCCTGCCACTCCCCCTGCTCGTTTTCTCTCTCTCTCACTCTTGCTCTATCTCAAATAATAAATAAAATCCTTAAAATTTGTTTTTATGGAGGAAAACTGTTATCACTATAAATCTGGTAAATTAATACGGCTAATTTATGATCTAAAAAGCCAAAAGGACCACTTATGTATTCAGGTATGTTACTTTGTGAGCATTTGCTCCTATTAGCCATGGTAGCTTGAGAAACATATCTTTTTTTTTTTTTTTTAAAGATTTTATTTATTTATTCGACAGAGACAGAGACAGCCAGCGAGAGAGGGAACACAAGTAGGGGGAGTGGGAGAGGAAGAAGCAGGCTCATAGCGGAGGAGCCTGATGTGGGGCTCGATCCCATAATGCCGGGATCATGCCCTGAGCCGAAGGCAGACGCTTAACCGCTGTGCCACCCAGGCGTCCCAGAAACATATCTTTTTTTGATCCTCACTTGTCGTAGCTGTACAGTGAGGATAAGCATAGTACCAACTTTGCTTGGCCAGTGTTGGAATTCAGATGAGGAATATATTTAAAATGCTTAGCATCATGCCTGGGACATAGAAAGTGCTGAGTAAATATTAGCCATAATAATAATACCAATAAATATTATTGTTATTCAAGGTGACATCCCCCCCTACTTCTCCACATGGTAACTTATTCTTTAAATGTCTCCTGTCTTTCCCAGCAGAATGCCCTTTTTGAGCTCAGATGGCAGTTTGTGGCTGTCCCTCTTATGTAAGAACTTAATACATTTTATTGTAGTTACGTGTTCATGCAACTAGCTCCTTTACCAGAATGACAGTTTTCTTGAGGTCAGGCCCATGCTTTATTCATCTTTATAACGCCGGCTCCTGGCACATGCTAGACCTCAGTAAATATTGAATAAGTGCCTTTATGAATGTTGTGGGTGTAATTTTGCAGACATTCTTTTTAGATGTTTCGTGGTCTTGATTAAATGCACCCTGTTCTTTAATGCAGATAATCAAGAATTAAACTTTTGTTTTACCATGTGGTTTGGTTATTTTTTGCTCAGAATAAACTATACCAAGGCTCACGGGCTTAAAAAGCAATCTTACTTGCTTACTATTCTGGGGATCGACCGGGGCTTGGTCGGGCAGTGCTTCTGATATTGCTGGCAACACTCATGTAATCGCAGTCACATGGCATGTAAGCCTGGAATGTTCAAGAAAGGACGTTCACTTACCTGTGTGGAGACTTAGTGGCCGCAGGACTCTGTTGGAATGCTGGCATGGCTGGGCCTGGATGCCAGACTTCTTCCCTTCCTCCCACCTTTCCCACTCGTTTCCCCCTTCCACTCTCCAGAAGGGTAGCCGGACGTCTCACATGGTGAGTCAGGACCCTCAAAAGTGTAAAAAGCAGCGGTTGCTAGGCCTTCTGAAGGCCGAGGGCTGGAACCGGCGCAGCCTCCGTTCCACTCTGCAGCTGTGCACTTAGGCCTGCACGGGCTCGTCACAGCCCCGCTGTGGTCTCGGGGAGAGGACTGCACGATGATAGAGTATCAGGACCCGTGGTTCGTGGTTCACGGGGGCCACTAACGAAACAGACTACCAAATCATATAATAAAGATTTTCTTTCTGAATGTTTTCAAATAGGCCTTAAAAAAAAAAAAAAAAAGGCCTAACCGTAAGAAAAGCAAGAAGGAAATGTAGCAGCACTTACGAGTCCATAAGTGAGTCATACACTTCAAATTCTCTGTCCCTTTACTAGCTTTCTGATGTGGGCCTGTTTATCTCTCTGACTCCAGTCTGTTACTCATCTACAGATGCTTTCTTCATAGGGCTGTGGTAGCATTTCAATGAGGCCATGGGTGTAAGTAGCTGGCACACAGTAGGTGTTCAGTAGATGATAGCCGCTGCTATATTATTATTGCCGTCACCATCAGCAAGCATTGTTTTTAGTGACTCATGTCTTGGTGTCAGTGTGGAGAGACAGAGCTAATGCGGTATGTTGCACATGAACTGAGAAGAAACATTTTGGTTCGCTTAAGAAACGGTTTGGTTAGCTTTTTCAATTTCGGTTGACTATTTTATATATTTACTTTGTCTTTTATTTTTGGTTATTATGTTCTTGTTAGCTAAGTGTTTAAAGCCCATTCTAATTTTAAAATAGTTTTGGGGCACCTGGCTGGCTCCGTGGGTGGAGCGTGTGACTCTTGATCTCAGGATTGTGAATTTGACCCCCACGTTGGGTGTAGAGATTCCTTAAAAATAAAATCTTAGAAATAAAATACTTTTAGTTTCCTATTACCAATTGGGAAAATAAATTCTTAAATGAAGCTTGGAGGATAAAAATTATTTTCTTCTACGAAGTCATAAAAATGCATGTTTTAGAGGAGATAGAGGAGATTCTGGTTACGTAATTTTCTAAAATATGCTATTATATTTATTGTATTATATTGATACAGCACCTGTATATTGCCACTGAAGACCACAGATGTGGTCAAATTCCACATAGCTTTTATGACTTTTTTATTTTTATTTTATTATTTTTTTTTAAAGATTTTATTTATTTATTCGACAGAGATAGAGACAGCCAGCGAGAGAGGGAACACAAGCAGGGGGAGTGGGAGAGGAAGAAGCAGGCTCCCAGTGGAAGAGCCCGATGTGGGGCTCGATCCCATAACGCCCTGAGCCCAAGGCAGTCGCCTAACCACTGTGCCACCCAGGTGCCCCTTATGACTTTTTTAGTAGCTAAACTCTGGAGGAAAATATGTCAGTCACTTTGTCTTGGAGGACTCTGAAGTATATATTTACTAGGCTTTTGCAAGCCTTAGTATCGATGTGTAAACTTGACGACTTTTTGGCATTTTGTGAACTGATCCTCATTAAAACTTTAAAATACAGTTGCTTAGGGATTAGGTTAAACTGCAGTAAAGGTAAGTTTTTTTTTTTTTTTAGGATTTATTTATTTGAGAGAGAGAGAGTGTGCGTGTGCGAGTGTGCGTGCATGTGTGCGCTCAGGGGGAGGGGCAGAGAGAGAGAGAGAGCCCCAAGCAGACTGTACAAAGTACAGAGCCTGATGCAGGACTTGATCCCATGACCCTGAGATCATGACCTGAGCCTAAATAAGAGTCGGACACCCAACTCACTGTGCCACCTAGGTGCCCCAGTAAGTGTTTTCATGGTCCATTACAGTAGAGGCTTTAGTGGAAAATTGGTTTCAGTATTATTAATCAGCATAAACAGTGTATATGACAGTTTCCTCTTTAAGACCTTGAGTTATCATTTATATTCTACTTAAATCCACTTTGCTACTAACTGTCGCAGTTGTTTTGCCCTAGAATGGCTAGGTGGCATTTGGGGCCATGTGGTTGTCTACCACATGATTCTTGATGCAAGGATAAGAAACACAAGTTACAGCAGGAAGTGTTTGCAGTCAGTACATAATTTACAGGTTTGCCTGGGAACTCCTGAAAATGGGAAAAGTGGAAAGGCCGTGGTCCTTGGAGCCAGACCGTTTCTGGCACTGTGAAGCCTAGGGAAAGTTATTTGACTTCTTCAAGCTTCACCCTCTTCAATGTAGACAGTAGAGTCCCACCTCTCAGAGTCATTGTGGAGTTAAAGAGCTGACGGTGCACACATGGACCAGGGTACCACATCAAGTAAGAAGAAACGCACCTAGCAGTGAAGTCCACATGGTTTAGTCTCATTAACCCAAGCAAATGAAACAGCAGTGGTTGGTATCATAGGAACGAAAAGGGACGTAGTCTAGGAGGTGGATTTGGAAATGGAGTCTCCCTGCCCTGTCCTCGCACTGCTTTATGTTCACGTACTTCCTCTTTTTCTTTCCTCTGGGGTTCTGAAACAAAAACAAAACATAGCTGAGCTCTGAAACTGTTGGAGCTTTTGAATTCTTTCTAAAGAGGAAATAGACTTTACCTAACCAGCGCGCTTCCTGTGTGTGCCGTATCCGTTACGAGTGAGACCCGACCTCGTTGGTAGACTTCCCAGCTGCAGAATTTCCTCTTGGTGGTGGGGGTATGAAGTGTATGACAGTGCTTCGACATGTGGTCTTCGTTCATTCTGGTATCTGTACGGTCTGTCGTGACTCACCTGGGGATCTTGTCTAAAATGTAGGTTCTGATTCAGTAGCTCTGGGTGGGGCCTAACAGTCCGCATTTCTAGCAATATTCCAGGTGATGTTTCAGAATCATAAGGCATGCTCTTCTTGGTTCTTTAAAAAAGGCCTTAAACATGGACACGATCAACTTCATTTTTATTTAACAGCATTTATTTGCCAGGTGCTGTGTATGTTAGGATCTGAGTCTTAAGGACCCCACAGGTGAGTAATGAACCTCAACATTTTGAGTACAGCCCCCTCCCTTTTCTTTTTACAATTTGGCTTGGGTTTATTTCACAGAAGCTCCCTAGTAACTGCACAGAGACTAGTTAATTAACCTTATGTTAGGGTCTCTCTTTTTCTTTATGGTTTAAGGAATTCCTCCACTTACTGCACACACACTATTATTTGCGTGATCCTCTTCAGCCAATCAAACTGTTCCTTTTTTTTTTTTCCCCCGTATTTTTTTGTACTCCTTGAGCATTGACATCCTGTTTTAACATGGTCATGAACAGTTTTGGAAAACAGTTATGTATTCTGCTTTTTAAATTTAATATTACAGAATAAATAGAAAACTTTTTCACTTTCTCTATTAACTGTTGAAATCCTGTGCTTTGTGGATTTTCTTGGACTTCAGACACTCTTGGAAAGATAAAGTTAGCAAAAGTGTTAGAGTAGTAAATGTAATAATGTCCTTATGAAACTAATATGATAATATATGCAAAGTAAAGTATGTGTTTGCTTTGATTCAACTATTTGGCTTTTAGAATTTTCCTGTTAAGTGAGAGTGAATTGTGTGTTGTCTGTAACTTAAAAAAAAAAAAAAGTGTTGTATTTGCGTAGACAACTCGTTTGTTTTCAAAATATGGGTGAGCTGTAAAGATTTCCCTGACCTGTCTCCCAGAACAGCAGCTCTTAGTCTGAGCTCTCTGTACCTGAGGGCAGTGTTTCTCAAAGTTGTGGGCTGTTAAATCACAAGTGTGCTTGTGAAAGGTGAGAACTCCATCCATACACTACAGCTCTCCTCGAAGGTTCTGGATCAGTAGGTCTGGGATGGAACCTTGCAATCTAAATTATATCAGGCAGCCTACATGATTCTTCTGCAAACCAAGTTTCAGAATTACTGCTGCAGGCAAGCCATGGTTGCGATTTGAGAGAATTCATAAGTTCTGAAATTGAATTCATTTCTTTAGGGTATGGATTATTCATTTTACTGGGAAGAGAAGGTCTGTAAACCTCTCACTGAGATTTGCAAAGAGGAACATGACTCAAAAAAGATTAAAGTATTGTCCCAGACGTGTGTTTTCATGAATATTCTTTGCCTTCTATGAGCCTCTTTGAATTTTAAATAAATTTTTAGTTTTCTCTTAGTATAATGAGGGCGTTTTATCTGTTAGGTGACTTTTTTATGGCTTTCTTTTATTTATTTATTATTTATTTATTTTAGAGAGAGGTGTGGAGGAGCGGAGGGAGGAGGGGCAGAGGGAGAGGGAGAAGGAGAGATAGACTCTCACACGGACTCCACGCTGAGCGTGAGTCCGACTCGGGGCTCCATCTCATGACCCTGAGATCATGACCTGAGCTGAAACCCGGAGTCATACGCTCAACTGACTGAGCCACCTAGATGCCCCTATATTATGGTTTTCTCATTTACCATTTATTTACTACTTTTCAGTAAAATGAATTTTAATCCCCTACTAATTTAAAATATTTTTGTACTGAGACAGACTGTTGCCAAGAACTACTTTGTGCAGATAATAATACTTTCTGATATTTTTTTATTGGGAACAACAGTGTGCCAGTTATTTTACCACGTATAATACATAGATTATTTAATCCTATTAACAGCAACTCCATGAAGTAAGCATTATATTCATCTGACAAACAAGGAAATTGGGTGTGGAGTACTTAATTAACATGACCAAATTGTCGTAGTTTGTAAATGATGGAACCAGGGTTTGAGCCCATTCTGTCCTACCTGAAGGACAGTACTGTGCATTTCTGCAAGTTTGTGCAAATGAATCACATTCAGTTTGTCAACAAATGGAAGATGATCGTTGTGTAGTGCTCTGGGATTGTGGCTGACGCCTGTGGGTGAGCCTTTCCTAGAGATTCTGATTCTTAGTTTTTATGTTCTTTCTTTTCAGATCAAAGAGAGTGCATCACAGACAAGAGATGTCCTCAAACAGCATTTTAATGATTTAAAGGGAACTCTTGGGAAGCTCCTGGATGAGCGATTGGTAACCCTTTTGCAAGAGGTGGACACGATTGAACAGGAAACCATTAAACCTCTGGATGACTGCCAGAAGCTCATAGAGCATGGAGTTAATACTGCAGAGGACTTAGTCCAAGAAGGTGGGAGTCCAGGGAGCCCACGAAGTGGGGGGGGGGCACATTCAGAGTGACCCTTTGCTGATTTCTCAGGGTGCCGGCAGGCTTCTTGCCATCCGTGGGGCGCTTAGAATGTTCCTACCTCGGGATAGTTTGTAATATAGGACGACAGATACCCAGTGAGGTATGTCAGGGGGAGTGCGGTTGAAGTGTTCATTATAATCGTTCACAAAACAAGGCGTAAATGGTTTTTCTCAAACGGTTTTATGTTAGTATCTTATTCACTGTTACCACTGTGATTTTAAGGTCCTTTTGAGTCTGTTCAGATGTTTTTCAGTGTTCATAGAATTTAATTCCATTGCTAGTTTTAGAAGGTTAAAAATTATGACTGGTGTTTACTCCTGAAATGTGATTCTATACCCATCTGCAGCCAGTTATCGTGCCTAAAGCATGCTCAGACCTTGCCTTGCCATCTTCCTGTCTTCACGTCCACTTCCTCCCTTCACATACATCTTGGCAAAGTACATTAAATAAACAGGTAATGGTTCTGCCCTTTGGGGTTCACAGCACAGTAAGAGGCATACGTGCTGAGAGAGATCTGAGACCTACAGGAGCACAGAAGGGAAGGCACCCGACTATGGGGGAGCGGAGCCTAGCTTTCTGTGGGAGGAGTTCCACAGACGCTGGAAGGAATTCATTAAGCGGACAAAGGAAGAAAAGGAGGTAACAGCACGATGTGAAGCAGAAGTAACATCACGAGTGAAGTGAATGGCGTATCAGGGGTCCATTGAAGTATTTTAGGCAGCAGAGTTACACAATCAGGTTTGCGTTTTTAAAAAATGACGCTGTCTGCAGTTTGGAGACTGCATCAGAGGTCCTAAGACTGGAGGTCAAAGAGGCCAATTAGGAAGATGCAGCACTAATCCAGACAGGAGATGAGGAAGGCAGCGAGCTTCATCATGGTGGAGGTGAAGTGGAGCTGATTTTAAGACTTTTCGGAGATAAAATGATTGATGATTTTTACCGATCAGTGAGTGTTGATTATTGGTGATTGCCTGGAGATAGGTTGGAGAATAAAGGGAAGGCTTTAGGATGACCCAAACCAGGCGGATTTTGGATGACCAGGTCGAATTGTGCTGTTTACTGACATAGGAAACAAAGGAGAAGGCGGGGCTTCGGCGGGTCATTTGGGGATGTTGAGTTTGAGGTGCTCCAGATGCCCAGACGGTGGTCAGGCAGGTGGCGTGTGGCGTAGGAGAGAGATCAGTATGGCAAGGAGGCAGTCGAAGGGGTGTACATCGAGTCTGAGTCCATGGGAGTAAGTAAGTCTTCCAAAGCCGGTGTGTGATACGAGAAGAGAGGGTGGCAGAGGGTGCCGGCATTGAAAGGACAATCGAGGAAAAAGGTGCCAGAGCCAGAGACTGGAAACCACGCATCCTGCACTGAGTGCTGTGAGTGGCGTGGGATGAAAAGGGTGCTTGGCTCAGAAGGCTGTCCCTCTAACTGGAAATTCATCCCCTTTTCGTCCCATTTAGAATGTGGCACTGCTGTTATCCTTACATGCTGATGACATTTTGTCCCGTCTTCAGTGAGAACTGCTTATTTGCCACTGACCATAACAGAGCCTTTGAGAGAATTCTTTTTAAAGTGTCTTTCCCTGGAGGCTTTGCATTTGGAAACAAACCCAGAAGCAGTTCACAGGTCAGGGGCGTACACCCATCACCCTGAGGACTGAGATATGTTTTTATTTTAGAAAATAAATCCTTTGAGGCACAAACTTATTTGTTACAGCATCTGATGCTTAAGCGTTTTTATACTTCAGAAATATTTTGAATTTGAATCTCTTCTCCTCCCTCCCAAGGGATAAAGTCTTATTTATGGAATTTTGAGGACTTGAGGCGGTGTTCAACATGTGCTGCTTTCCTTTTGGTAAGGGAGAATGTCATGTTATGTGGTCCCAAAAAACTTCGGTCACTCCAGGGCACATTCAGAGGGAAAAAGAGTTCTGGTAGTGTTTCCTTGTGGCTGTGGAAGGACATAGAAGTTGGTCATTTTTTTTAATGCCTTTAGATAGCTTTCCCTTTTTATTTTTCTGTGGAATAATTTCTAATATGTGATATTCTTTTAGGAAAACACCTGTATCATTTGCCTTTAGAAGACCTCTTGCCCATGGGGTGTCTGGGTGGCTCAGTCGGTTAAGCATCTGCCTGCGGCTCAGGTCATGATCTCAGGTCCTGGAATCGAGTCCCGCATCGGGCCCCCTGCCCAGTGGGGAGCCTGTTTCTCCCTCTCCCCCCCACCCCATTTTCTCTCTCTCTCAAAGAAATAAATAAAGTTTAAAAGAAAGAAAGAAAAAGAAAAAAAAAAGACCCCATGCCCTATTTTTCTATCAGGGAAATATTTGTACTGGCTCCTGTTAGAGTTCTGTAAATAAAGGTTCTGTAGGAGAGATGGAAAAAAGGACCTAGACCTTCTCCTTTGTGTAAAATTGGTTGACAAACGAGATTTCTTTGTACGGAGCAGAATCTTTCACCTCTGGTAAAATGTTACCATTATGTACCCCTTTCTTTGGGAGCTTCACCTTAGGGTCACTTCTAAAATAGTTTCTACTTTTACTTTTTGGAAACTTGACTGTAGAATCACTTAAGAGTTGTTTGCAAGAAAGCCGGAGACCCACCTAGACACGGGCTGTAGTGATTACTTTATAATGTGACCGTTTTTTGCTGTATTTATTCTCTCATTCCTGATTGTAGGGGAGATTGCCATTCTTGGTGGCGTAGGAGAACAGAATGAAAAACTGTGGAACTTTACCAAAAAGGCCTCACACATTCAGTTGGACAGGTAAAGGAGTTAGTGCCATTCAGGCTTAGTTTTAAGCATTTAAACTGCCTGCTTCGCGTGCCCCCCCCCCTTATTAAAGATTCTGAGTAAATGAGATAGAGAATATATATTTCAAGGTTCACTGCCCAATACCAGTATTCGTGGTATGAAATAGTTGCGATTGTAATTTTTGGTATAGTATTACTGTAGATTTTCTTCAATTCTAACGTGTAAGCGAATTATTAAGTTTTAGAAATTCTGAACATACTGAAAGTGAGTCCACCAGATCTTTTGGTATAAACTTGACAGTGGTGATCCTACCAATTTTCTCTTTTCTTGTTTATATTTATTTGGGAAGAGAATCTTTATGTAATGTCCTCCAAAGCCCCTACTGCCATTAGCATTGTTTCCTGAGGACTTCAGCCTTGTTATGGAGTAGGTGACCAATCTAAACTACGCTTCGGGTTTTTAACCCTCAGTTAAAAGCCTCATAAACACCTCAGCCTTGTTTCCCCAGCTTACCGGAAGTGCCTTTACTGGTTGATGTGCCTTGTTTGTCTGCTCAGCTGGATGACTCGATTCTGAACAGAGTGAAAGATCACATTTTCAAGCATGGAACGGTAGCATCTCGCCCGCCAGTACAGATCGAAGAGCTCATAGAGAAACCGGGAGGCATCATTGTTCGATGGTGTAAGGTGCGTAATTAAGAATCGTAGAAGTGGCTTCAACAGCAATGGAGTTGAGAGCTGAGGGCCTTTTAGATTTTTTTTGTATTAACTACCTTTGAACATTTTCTTCTCTTCACAAACAAAAGTCCCTTTTGCTTTACAATTAAAGTCACAGGGAACCTAAACGCAGGTAGCTCTTCCAGCGTGAGGTAAATAGTTTTGAAGGTACCTTTAACAATCTCTGTATCACAACAGTATTTCCTGTCACAGATTTCCCAGACTTAACCCTTAGCAAGTTGAAGATCTCTCCCATTTCTGTTTATTACAAAAGCCAAAAGATGAGAGCGAATATTAGGTGTCTGACGTTTTCTGTTCCAAACGGAAGTAGTACTTCTGAAATAAAATCCTAGGGGCACCTGGGTGGCTCAGTCAGTTGAGCATCTGCCTTCAGCTCAGGTCATGATCCCAGGGCCGTGGGATTGAGCCCTGCATCGGGCTCCCTGCTTAGCCAGGAGTCTGCTTCTCCCTCTGCCTCTGCTGCTCCACCTGCTTGTGCTCTGTCTCTATCAAGTAAATAAATAAAATCTTTTAAAAAAATCCTAAAATGTGATTTCTTCATATTCTCAGCGTTGCTGAGAATTTTCTGTATTAAATCGTGTTATGTATATGAGTTACCATATTGTAGATAGAAACCATGTCCAAATGAGTCATAAGTGTCTTGGCTGTTCACAGATACATCATTCAGAGTGGGTGCTCAGCTTCTGGAAATGATTGATTTTTCTTAAGTGGATTTTTAAAAAAGATTTTATTTATTTATTTGAGGGAAAGCATGCACCCAACAGAGAGAGAGAGCATGAGCAGGGGAAGGGGCAGAGGGAAAAGGACAAACACTCCCCACTGAGCCCAACACAGGACTCGATCCCAGGACCCTGGGATCATGACCTGAGCCGAAGGCAGACATTTAACCACCCAGGTGCCCCTAAATGGATTTCTTTTTTTAAGATTTATTTATTTATTTTATTTTATTTTTAAGATTTTATCTATTTGAGAGAGAGAGCACGAGAGTGAGAGAGATGAAGAGAATGAGTGAGGGGAGAGGCAGAAGGAGAAGCAGAGCAGGGAGCCCAACGGGACTTGATCCCAGGACTCTGGGATCATGACCTGAGCCTAAGGCAGATGCTCAACCGACTGAGCCACCCAGGTGCCCAAAGATTTATTTATTTGAGAGAGAGAGAGAGAGAATAGGGGAGAACGGCAAAAGGAGAGAGAAACTCAAGCAGACTCCCTGCCAAGTGTGGAGCCCAACATGGGGCTAGATCTCAGCACCCTGAGATCAGACCTGAGCTGAAACTGAGAGTGGGAAGCTTATCCCGACTGAGCCACCCAGGCGCCCGTTAAATGGATTTTTAGAAGAAAGAAGTAGAGATGTTTTTGTTGGTTCAAAACAAAGACCCTTACTCGATTTTTATTCTGTTCTCTGTCAGTGGATCTAGAGTTTCCAGGTTTTTTTGCTATAAACATTAGTATTCATGTTCCCTTGTGTCCATGTGTAAGAATTTTTCCTCAAGTACATACCCAGTGAAATTATGAGGTCCTCGAGTATTGGATCTGTACTCTACTAGAAATACCAGATTATTTTCAGCGTGATCGTACCAGTGTTTCCTTCTGTCAGCAGGGTATGAGTTCCTGGTACTCTGCATCCTGACCAGTACTTGGTATTGTCAGACTTCACATTTTTGCCAGTCTGCTATCTCATTTTGGTTTCAGATTCCATTGTCCATATTACAAATTCGGTGAAATGCTTTTATATATTTTTGCTTGCGGTTATTTCTAATTCCGTAGAATCCTTACTTGTGCCTTTTGTTCATTCTCTTATTGGGTGGTTTCTCTTTTATTAAGTTTTAAAGGAGTCCTTTATTCTGGATAGTAATTATCTTGGTTTTGTGAATGATGTAGTTGTGGGATTCTTATGTTTGAATTTCCAATATTTTATCTTTGGCCTTATTGTATGGAAAACATGCTATTTCAGATTGCCTGGGTGGCTTAGTCGGTTGAGTGGCCAGCTCTTGATTTTGGCTTAGGTCGTGATCTCAGGGTCCTGAGATTGAGCCCCGCATCAGGTTCCGCACTCAGCGGGGACTCTGCTTGGATTGGAGATTCTCTCTCTGTCCCTCTCCCTCCGTGCCTCCCTGCTCGTGCTCTCTCCTCTCTCTTTTAGAATGAATAAATAAATCTGTTTAAAAAAAAGAAAGAAAGAGGGGCGCCTGGGTGGCACAGCGGTTGAGCGTCTGCCTTCGGCTCAGGGCGTGATCCTGGCGTTATGGGATCGAGCCCCACATCAGGCTCCTCTGCTAGGAGCCTGCTTCTTCCTCTCCCACTCCCCCTGCTTGTGTTCCCTCTCTCGCTGGCTGTCTCTCTCTCTGTCAAATAAATAAATAAATTCTTTAAAAAAAAAAAAGAAAGAAAGGAAGAAAGAAAGGGAACAGAAAACGTGCCGTTTCTTCAAAGGAAGCAGAGTTCTGCAAATCAGACTGGGAAGTATAGAACACTGGGAAGTAAAGAAAAGAAGGGCGGTAATGATGGCACATTTGCCGTGACCTTCCTGAGAGTAGCCCGTATTCAGCACGTGGGCTTCTGTGCTCGGCCCCGGAATTCTTGGGCCGTGCTGCCGAGAGAAACCGTTCCCTGATTTTTCCCTAACACAGAGCCTTTCTCCTTAGGTGGATGACGACTTTACAGCCCAGGATTACAGGCTCCAGTTCCGCAAGTGCACTTCAAATCATTTTGAGGACGTCTACGTAGGCTCTGAAACGGAGTTCATAGTGTTGCACATAGACCCCAACGTCGATTATCAGTTCAGAGTCTGCGCCCGAGGAGATGGCCGACAGGAGTGGAGTCCTTGGAGCGTCCCCCAAATGGGTCACTCCACGTTGGTGCCTCACGGTATGCCGTTGCCTTCTCGCTCCCGACGCGTGACCGTGTCTCAGGTCGCGGGTACCCGTGCGCAAGGCGGCGCGCTGACAGCCACGTTTGCCGGCAGTACAACCTGCATGGCTGACCACAGCGTGCAACACGTCCTATTCAAATTACTGCATGGGAATTTTGAGACGTTTTCATCGGTTCTTGTCTCCAGAGTCCAAAAATAGTGCCGGCAGGATTGTTAGCTCCCCTGAATCCAAAGATTTTAAGTGTTGCGACAGGATACTGATTAAAAAAAAAAAAAAAAAAAACAAAACGATTTTCCAAACCTCCAATGACTATCCATATGGTGGTCTTATGATTTGAAATTGGTCTGTCCTGTATTACTATTTTAAAATATTCAGACTCATTTGTTAACTGGTTGTTAATCAGGTTGGGATAAGCTCAAACAATTATGCTTCCCCTGATTTCATTAGATGGGAAATAACGCTCACTTGATCTTCCATCTGTTCCTGCCAGAACTGTGCAGACTTCACACATTTTTTGTGATTTTTAGGATTAATCAGGATACCCTGTCACTGATTCTGACCCTAAGTGCCCATGACCCCTAAGTGTAGCCTCTTCCACTCCCAAGTTTTGTTTAATGTGTCTGTGTTGAAGATACTCCTCAAAGGTTTTAATAATTTTTGATATCTTTGCTTTCTACAAAGAGTGGACAGCTGGCTTTGAGGGGTACAGCCTGAGTAGTCGAAGAAATATAGCCCTCCGGAATGATTCTGAGTCCTCAGGTGTGCTCTACTCCAGCGCTCCAACTTATTTCTGTGGGCAGACGTTAACATTCAGGCAAGTAGACCTTGCAGTATCTGTTTGTCGTGCCTCGGGCAGTAAAGTGACATGCATGGAACACAGACGAGCTTTGGATGCAAAGTAGACCTGAATTGATTTCATCATTTATAGGCAGTGCTAGCTACTTTGGGGAGACTTCCTCATTCCTCTTTGCTTTGGTTTTCTCATCTGTGTTCATAGAGCTTTTACGAAGATGAACTGAGATAAAATATGTAGTGTGCCTTGCTTATACCTGATACACAGCACGCACTTAGTATGTTTGTGTCTCTTTTCTTCTTGGGAGATAGAGGTAAGTAGACTACCTCTCAAAAGTCAATTGTAAACAAAAAAATCAATCGTAAAAAATCAGAGGCCAAGAATTATTCTCCTTTGTGAGTCAGTATGAGCGGGTCTCTGTGAGAGACAACCTGTTAGTGTAAACGCACTGAGAATCACATACATAATGTATATAATTCTCTATAAAATATATGTGTACATACATATATATGTATATAATTCTCTGTAAAATAAAACTGAAAGCAAGCTCTCCTACCAGCAATCAATTTTCTATTTCTTTATCCATGTCTTCCTGTATTAGAATAATTTCCTCGTTTTCATGTCCTGAGATACATTCTCTGTGGTCCTGTTTTTTGAATAGCGCTTCCTAGAAAGCAAAGCCCAGTTTTTTGTTTGTTTGTTTTAAAGATTTTATTTATTAGAGAGAGAGGGAGAGTGAGAGGGAGAAGCAGACCTCCCTGCTGAGCAAGGAGCCCGACATGGGGCTCGATCCCAGGACCCCAAGATCATGACCTGAGCCGAGGGCAGATGCTTATTACCCTACTGAGCTACCCAGGCACCCACAAAGCCCAGTTTTGATTTGGAAAATCAGGGTAGCAAACTCTCCTCTAATTTTTAGGTCTTGAGATCATGAGGTTTTATGGTGAATGCGTGCTCCAAGTTCCTGCTAATCTCAGTCCCTTGTCATACGAAGCATGGAGGGTAACTAAAGCTTTATGTAAGCTAATTGGCCTTGTTCCCCACCAGCCAAACCATTTTTCTGCTTATGTCCTTTGTTTATAGAAATACTACCATTAGTGAATCTCCTGAGAACAGTGTGTTCCCGTGTAATGATAGGGCTTCCTGAGCTGATATATTCAGGGCAGGTGTTGCAGACAATAAGAATAGTAATCATGGGGGCGCCTGGGTGGCTCAGATGGTTAAGCGTCTGCCTTCAGCTTGGGTCATGATCTCCGGGTCCTGGGATCAAGCCCCGCATCCAGCTCCTGCCTCACCAGGGAGTCTGCTTCTCCCTCTGCCTCTCCTCCCTGCTCGTGCTCTCTCTCTCTCTCAAATGAATAAATAAAATCTCAAAAAAAAGAATAGTAATCATAGTAATAATAATTGCAGTTAATAATGAAATAGCATTTACTACACATGAGGTACTGTTTTAAGCACTTTACTTACATTAACTCATTTGATTCTTACAGTAACCAGATGAAATAGGTGTAATTCCCCATTTTAGGGATGAGGATACTGAGGCACACAGAGGTTAAGTCACTAACGCAAAGTCACATAACTGGTAAATGGCAAAGCTAGTCTATATCGTTTCTTTTCGTCTTCTTCGAGGGAGAGTAAATGCGATTCTGGTTAGTGTTGGAATCTGCGGTTTCTCTATGTCAGTATCCTTAGCTCTTTTCCTTTTCCCTCTTCTATGAACCCCCCCCTCCCGCCCCCCAGTGATGGTGACCTGATGCTCTCCTGCTTTTAAATGCTTCTTCTATGAACACGGGAAGGTCTGATAGATTCAACCAGTTCACTAGATTCAATTCTGTCATTCAATAAGTATTTAAGACATTGGAAATTACCCAAATTGATGTAAATCCCCTTACTATCTGTGGACCGTGGCCTGACATTTAGTATAAGGCCTCAATAAACTGTTAGTTCTTCCTCCTCTTCCAAAGATGTCTGACCGGGCCCCACTTGGCAGGGCGATTAACTGAAACTTCGTTCAGCTCACTATTATCATAGCCAGACCTTTGCATTTTTGTCATTTTTCTTTTGAATGTGGAATGGAAATGTCTTCTCTCCCTGTTGGAAGTGATTGCAGCCATCCGTAATAAAGTCAGAGGAGTGGGGGAGGGGGGCCTGTATGGGGGAGGAGCGGATGGGTCTGCTTGAGTAGAGGTACACTTTATTCAGTTCTTTGAGGGTGTTCGAAGGCCTCACAGTTAGAAGGAAGATCATACTCCTGTAGGCAGTGCCCTGTTGCTCAGCCCAGTCTATCCCTACCGCAGTTGCTGGAATGCGTAGAGCTGTGGGAGCCAAGAAACCTGTTACTGGTGGGCTCTCTCTGTCTCCAGAGCCCAGTCTCATTTGGTGGCCAGGTCTGCTAAGCAACCCCCTCCTGCTAGGCCTCTCCTTGATTTTCTGTCTGAACATTCCTGCTTTCCTTGCTTCCAACATTTTCTGATCTAACCAGTTTTTTTAAACCATATTTTTACTTTCTTTTCTCTACCACCTCCTTTCTTTAAAACAGCGTCCTTTCAAACAGCCTTCTTTAATCCTAATAACCTAGGAGGGTACTGTCTTCCTTTCACAGATGAAGAAACAGAGGCACAGGGACCATGGGACTTGCTAGTATTTGAATCCTGACAGTCTAGCCCTGAAAGGCTGTGCTCTTAACCGCTGTGCTGCCTGCCTCCCCACAGGTCACATGAGCTGGTAAATCAGAGGCCAACAGGCTAGCTGTTTTTGGTTACAAACTTTTTCTTTAAAAGAACAAACAAAATTTAATGTTACGGTTACAGTTATTGATTGCTCTGTAACAAACCACCCCAAAACTTAGAAGCTTAAAACAGTAGTCATTATTTGGCTCAGGAAACTGCAGTGTGCAGAGCTTGGCAAGGGCAGCTCATCTCTGCTTCTGTGTTAGTAGCTGGAGTAACGATGAGAGACGGTGGATCTGCTTTCACGATGGCTCAGTCGCATGGCTGGCGAATGGATCCCGGTTCTGAGTGTCTCTGGGTGTAGGCCTCTCTGCGGGCTGCTTGGGCTTCCTCACAGGATGGTGGCTGGGTTCCAAGATTGAGCATCCCAAGAGATAGGAAGTGGAAGCTGCAGCAGCCACCAGTTTTTAAGGCCCGGGCCTAGAAGTGGACATAATATCACTTCTACCACATTGTACCGTTCATTCAGAGTCTGGATCCCAGAGAAGGGACATAGACCCCACTTCTTGATGGCAGAAGTGTCAAAGGATTTGGGGGCTTTGTTTTAGAAATGCTATGGTTGATAGCTGTTAGAAACTAGGGGTCGCTTGGTTAAATGCTTACCTTTGGTTAAGTGTTAGCATGCCCTTTTCTGAATAAATGTAAGCTTAAGGAGATCTTTCTTTTTCTGTATAAGGCTGGTCTCTGTCATTACCAGGTATATCTTCAGTTCTAACTGTTAGCTCCTCATATTAAAAAAAAAAAAATCTTACTAATTCTTTCCTGGGAAGATTAGGAATAGGGCATAGTCCCTACTAGGAATAGGAAGTTAATTTGTTTTGGGGCGCCTGTCTGGGTCAGTCAAAGGAGCATGTGACTCTTGATCTTGGGGTCATGCATTCGAGCCCCACATTGGGTATAGAGATTACTTAAATAAATAAACTTTAAAAAAAAGTTAATTTAGGGTCTTTGAAATCTTGTTGGTTTCTCCTTATATTGAGAGAGAACGCATTGTCCTGTGGAGAATACAGGTTTGCTGGGTTTTGCATTTTGCCAAAGTGGTCTCCTCTAGAAATATGGTATGTAGTCCTTTGAGGTTAGAGTTTGGCTCTTATGACAGATGTGGGGAATGCCAGACAGAAGAGTTTTCCGCACAGACTCTTGATTAGATAGACTTGGGTGAGGTAAGACAGCTGGTTTCCTAAGTAGATCTCCTTTAAGATTATATACCCTGGCTTTTAGTTTGTCTCTCGAAGGAGTGTTTTGTGATATCATGAAGGTGTATCTGCTTTAAAGTATTCACATATAATAGTTCTTCCAAGTAATCTAAGGAATGTTTCTTAGGCCTTTTTCCCACCCATACTCTCTCTGTCTTAAACTACTATTTTAAAACGTAAGCACGGGCGCCATTTTACATTCCCACCAGCACGGGTGAGATTTTCAGTTGTTCTTCATCCCTGCTTGCATTTGGTACTGTCAGTTGTTCAGTTGTTCCCTTTTTAAAAATATTTTATTTTTTTAAGTAATCTTTACACCCAACGTGGGGCTTGAACTCACGACACCAAGATGAGTCACACGCTCCACCAACGGAGCCAGCCAGGCCCCCCTTGTTTGCGCTTTTAACTTCAGCTATTTTATATACAGGTAGTTGTACCTTATTGTGGTTTTAATTTTCTTTCTGATAGCCAAAGATAGTTCTCTTTTCCTGTGCTCGCTTCTTGGCCTTTGTATATCTTTGTTGGTATGAAGTGTCTTTTCAGATCTCTTGCCTATTTAAAACAATTTTTTTTAATTATTGAAATTTGTTGAGTATACGTCTTATGTTTTTTTACCAGTTTGAGGCTTGTCTTTTCGTTTTTTGACACTGTCCTTTGTGGAGTATAAGTTTGCTGATTTTGACGAAATACAATTTACCTGTTCATCCAGTGCTTTTGGTGTCGTGTCTAAGAAATCTTTGCCCTAATGCAGGGTCACAAGATGTTTTCCTAAGTTTTCTTGTGGACGCTTTATGTTTTTAAGTTTTACGTTCAGATCTATGAGCCATTTTGAGTTACTTTTAGTATAATATGTGAAATACGGGTTGAATTGGGTTTTGTTTAGGACCTGGTCCAATAGTTCCTGCATTGTTTGTTGAAAAGACTCTCTTCTCTCTGCTGAATTGCCTTTTCACCTTTCTCAAAAAGCAATTGACCGTACGTGTGGGCGTCCACTTCTGGCCTCTGTTTCATTGGTCTGTGTGTTTCTCCTTTCCCAGAACTATAACCTTGCTTACTGTAGCTTTATCGTAAGTCTTGATATCAAGTAGTAGGATTCTTCCAACTTTATTCTTTTTGTTTTAGTTATTCTAGTTCCTCCTTCTTTCTATTTAACTTTAGATTCAGCTTGTCCGTTTCTAAGAAAAAAAATTTTTTACTGGGATTTTGATTGAAATTGACTTGAATCTGTAGATCAGTTTGGGAATAATTAGTATTTTAATATTTTGATTGTTCCAATCTGTGGATATGGTGTATTTCTTAGTTTCTAGAAAAATATCTTTCATCATTGTTTTGTCATTTCTTTTTCTTGTCTCGTTACACTGACTACAAAGTTGGATTCTGAATAGCAGTGTTGAATGCTGACATGCTGATTGTACATCTTAGCAGGAAAGCATTCAGTCCTTCACATTAAGTATGATGCTAGCTGTAGGGTTTGTTTTGTTTTGTTTTGTTTTGTTTTCTCAAGGATTTTATTTTTAAGTAATCTCTGCACCCAGTGTGGGGCTCGAACTTACAACCCGAAGCTCAAGCATCACATTCTCTATTGACTGAGCTAACCAGGCGCCCCAACTGTAGGTTTTTTGTAGATACCTTCTATCAGGTTAAGAAAGCTCCCTTCTAGGGGCGCCTAGGTGGCTCAGTTGGTTGGGCGTCTGCAATTGGCTCAGGTCATGATCCAGGAGTCCCTGGCTCCCTGCTCAGTGGGGAGTCTGCTTCTTCCTCTCCCTCTGCTCCTCCCCCAACTCATGTACTCTCTCTCACTCTCTCTCTCAAATAAATAAATAGAATTTTTAAAAAAGAAAGGAAATTCCCTTCTAATTGTGCTGTGCTGAGAGTTTTATCCGTAAGTGAATGTTTAATTTTGTCTAATTATTTTTATACATTTGTTAACATAATCATACCATTTTTCTTCTGCTAATAGAGTGAATTACAGTGATAGATTTTTTTTTAAAGATTTTATTTATTTGTTTGACAGAGAGAGATAGCCAGCAAGAGAGGGAACACAGGCAGAGGGAGTGGGAGAGGAAAAAGCAGGCTCCCAGCAGAGGAGCCTGATGTGGGGCTCGATCCCAGTACTCTGGGATCACGCTCTGAGCCGAAGGCAGACGCTTAACGACTGAGCCACCCAGGCGCCCCTACAGTGATAGATTTTTGAACATTGAACCAGCTTTGCATTCCCCAGAGAACATCCCCTTTGTCGTATATTATCTTTATATATATTGCTAAATTTGGCTTTTAATATTTTGTTGGGGATTTTTATATCTCTTCATGAGAGAGACATTTGTCTTTTTTCTTATGATGTTTTTGGTTTTGGTTTTGACTAGCCTTACAAAGTGAGGTGGGAAGTGTTTCTTCCTCTTCCGTTTCCAGAACTGTTGGTGTAAAATTAGTATTATTTCTTCCTTAAATGTTTGGCAGAATTAACCAATCAATTTGCCATCCGAGAATTTTCTTTATTGGAAGATTTCCAATTTCTGTAGTAGATACAGGACATTCAAGTTATCAGGTTTCTTTTGAGAGAGGATAAAAGCTGTTTGAGGTTTTGTACAGTAAGCAGTATATTTCTATCTCAGATATATTTCAGAAATCCTCCTTTTCAATGACTTGACAAGGCACCCCTTCTTTCTCTCATTCCTGACGTGTGAAGCTGTGCCATGACCCTCTTTGTTCATATATGGCTCATTCTCTATTCCTTGGGCTAGTTTTCCTGTTAGTGACACAGACTAACTGGCTGTGTTCCTGGAAGCACTTTGCAGTCTTCCCAGCAGTGTGTGAGGGTCATGAGGTCACTGCATCCTTGTCAGTATTAAGTATTGCTGTTTTAATCAATCTGTAGCTGCTAGGCTCAAAGAAAAATTTCATTTTATGTCTTATATTTATCATAAAGTTGGATATTTTTCATATTTATTAGCTAAGCAACTGAATTCTTGGATTTTGCTCCAAGTATTCACTGTGAAGAAAAAAGTTTGAGATTGTGTAAGAAAGAGGATGTGTCACTTAAATTCAATCAAAGTTAGCCAAAGTGCAGAGTAATAGGGATAATAGATTAGCCCTCTTGTTACCATCAAAATCGCTCCTGTTTTGGGCCATGTTCTCTCTCAGAATATTTTACCTTTGAGACAAATTATTACCCAGGATGTTCTACTCCTTTACTCTATGCAGTGGATGTATTTCTAGTATCTTGTCCATAAATTAATTTTTTATTAATTGTATTTCAGTTGTACATGCATTAGAGGAGGTCACTGTACCCTGCCATAAATTATTTTGTACAGCATTTTTCTTTTTTATATAGTTTCTTAAAAACTAGTTTTATGTGAGAGAACAACTACCGTAGTGTCTGAGCATACACTGTCCTGACTACTTGTCTTACAGCTTAAAAATTCAGTGATTTTAAACCTCCATTCTATTTCTTAGTGAAATATGGAAATAATTCTGTGTCTCAGATATATTAGCTGTTTACTTTCTGGTTCATTCCATGTTCAGAGCAACTTTTGTAAACTTTTTATGTCGTGCTTGTCTTTATTACCTGCCGTTTTGGTGAAAGATGCTTTTAGGAATTACTTTGTCATTTTTTCAGATTAAGAGTTGTTTTCTTCTTTCCAGGATTTTTTTTTTCTCTCACTGCATTGAGGGCCTTTTCTGTTTTACTGCTATTTATTTATTTGAGAGAGAGCAGGGGAAGGGACAAAGGGGAAGGAAGAGGGACAAGCAGACTCCCCGCTGAGTGCAGAGCCCAACACAGGGCTTGATTTCACAACCCTGAGATCATGACCTGAGCTGAAATCAATCAAGAGTCTGACACTCAACCGACTGAACCGCCCAGGTGCCCCCACTGATAGTCTTATGTGAGCTTCCTTTTTTTTTTTTTTTTAAGATTTTATTTATTTATTTGACAGAGATAGAGACAGCCAGCGAGAGAGGGAACACAAGCAGGGGGAGTGGGAGAGGAAGAAGCAGGCTCACAGCGGAGGAGCCTGATGTGGGGCTCGATCCCATAACACCGGGATCACGCCCTGAGCCGAAGGCAGACGCTTAACCGCTGTGCCACCCAGGCGCCCCTATGTGAGCTTCCTTGTGCATGATGAGTCACTTTTCTTTTGCTGCTTTAAAAATTCTCAGTCTTTGAGTTTGGACAATTTGATTATAATGTGTGTCAGTGTGATTTCTTGGGTTTATCCTGGTTGGTGTCCATTAGGCTTCTTGAATCTAGATGTCCATTTCCTGCTCCATATTTGGGAAGTTTTCAGCCATTATACCTGGTTTTGTATAGGAACTGACCCTCACAAATGATCTCAGCTAGAGATGCTGGGAACCTCTGAAACCTTTTTTGGGAGGATGTGACTTCGCTGGGCTTGCTCGTGCAGTTTCTCAACCGGAGAACTATGTGGGTCTTTCAGGAGCTCATAATCTCTTGCTCCCTCTGGTGCCTGTTTGTGGCACTGCCTGTTCTCTGATGTGACGGCAGCAAGCCGCCTTCTTCTCTCTCGTACTCAGTGGCCCCCAGGCATCCCGAGTTTGCCAGCTCCCCATTAGTGCCCACATCAAGTGAGACAGATACCATTCTCTTGAGCAGCCCTGTGAAAAGCTGGCACAGAAGCACATTCAGTTCCTCTCTCTTCCTCTGAGGGAGAGAAGCCTGAACTTATGCCCCTGCTCCCAGTCACACCGAGTCGTACTGGCTGTGGGATGCCACCCCTCCCATTTCTTTGGTCCTAGCAGCGGTCAGGCAGCCATACTATGCTTGTTCTGTCAGTGCTTTAAAGGAAGCACAACAGCAGTCAAGCCTTCAGGCAGCCTTCCAAAGAGTTGGAATGTCGGATGCACGCTCCACTCCTCTCTTTCTCCCTGTCCCCAAGGAAAAAGTCAGAAGCCGCGGTGTTCTTGCCAGCCACTGAGCTGTGTAGCTTGGGAGAGGGACTGACTTGGGAAAGTGAAATTTCTCTTCTTACCAATTTCAATGCAGCTGTTTTCAGCTTGTGCTCCCTTGGGGTACTGCAGCTTCGTATCGGGATTCTGGAAACCTCATAAAGGTATTTTGGTCTGTATCTCATTGATAAAGCAGTGTTTCTGTGCTAGAAAGAGGACTGGGACTTACGATTCTGCCATATGGCTCAATGGCTCACACCACTCTCCTCTTCCCCGTACTTCTTAAGACTGCTGGTTTAGGAGTGACATGACTCCAAAAACCCACCCATGTATTTATTTTGATCCTGCGTGTTTGCCACTTTGTAACAAAAGACATTTTGAGGCCATACCAAGTATAACTAATCACCTCTTCCCTTGGTACAGCTACATTCTGTTCCTTGCTAATTTTTCTTTTTCTGTCCTTGCAAAGTCTGGCTTTCTGGAACGGAGGGGAAGATGCATCTGGTAGTAGAGATACAGGTTGACTTTATATGTATGTTTCCTTTTTCTAGAGTGCATGTTGATGTACTTTGAGACTAAAACACAAAGGGAAGTGCTTAAACCTTCCACATAAGAAGTTCTCCATGCAAACTATGTTAATGACTATATTACCCAATTTTTAAAGATTTTAAAGTCTATTTATAAAGGCTTTAAATACTTGATAAACAGTAGTCAAACCATTGCATAGACTCTCACTTTGAAGGTTTAGGTGATGGCAGTGACTTTTCTTATAATGGCAAGTATGACAAGTTTTCCACGTGACTAGAGCCAGAGCATAAAATGGGAATGTGCCGTCATAGCTGTAAATAGTTAGCATAGCGTGTACCGTCAGAATGCCTGGGTTCCTGTCTTGCGTCCAGCACTCCGCCAGGCGATCAGGGTCAGGCTAGTTAGCCTCTTTTTAATCTTGTTTTTTCTCATGTATAATGGGTAGGGTAATGACAGCACCCACCTCATGGGTTATTAGGTGAATTCAGTGAGGTGATTGATACAGATAGATGTAAAAGTTTTAGATCAGTGCCTGGAATTTAGGAAGTGCTGTATCACTGTTAGCTATATCAAGAGCAATTGTGATGAGATTGCTCTCTTTAACCTTAGTAACTGTTAAAAATCATGTTTAAAAAAAAAGATTAATGACCTTTCTACTTCATTTACAGAGTTGAAACCGTGGGCCAGCCAGACAGAAGAGACAGTATAGGAGTGTGTGCAGAAAAACAGAACGGCTACGACTCTCTGCAGCGTGACCAGGCGGTGTGCATTAGTACAAACGGTAAGAGACACGTAACTGCCGGCCTCTTCGAAATCCGGGGATGACCATAGTGAGAGAGGAATCTGTCCCAACATCACACATTTGTAGCGAGAGATGAGAAAGTTTAAGTCTTTATGACGTATCTGTATGGCTATTACGTACCAGGCATTATTCTGTTACCTTTACAAATAATAAATCATTTAATACTTTGAACAACTTGTTGAGGTGGGAGAGTAGTATTATACCCATTTTATGGATGATGAACACTGAGCCACAGAGAGGTTGAGTGACCTGGCTTAGAGGTGATTGAGTTGGGGTTTGCACCAGGCAGCCTATCTCTGGATTCTGTGCGCGTGGGTCATCTAAATTCAACATCGATTGGTGAACCGAGGAGAGAGTTTACTTAATTTGTTGTATCTCCCAAGGGTTCTTTGGCCCCTTACTCTACAGTAATCACACGTTTTAATTTCATTTTTTATTTTATTTTTTCAAAAACTTTATTTATTTGAGAGAGAGAACGAGAAGGGAGTGAGGAGAGGGAGAGGGAGAAGCAGACTCCCTGCTGAGCAGGAGCCCGACTAGGGGCTCGATCCCAGGACCCTGAGATCATGACCTGAGCCGAAGGCAGACGCTTAACTGACTGTGCCCCGGCGCCCCTCACAGTAATCACACTTCTAAAATCCCCTCTCAAGATGTGTTACTACGTTGTGTATGGGAAGGCAGTAGGTAGGAGGAGATTCTTGTTTATTTCATGTGCAACAATGTTGCTATTCCACAGCATATAATCTTGTAATGGAGTCAAGTTTCTTTTGAGCCATCCATGTGGGGAAACTTAGTCTCCATTCTAAAAGAGTAGAACCCTGGACCAGAACTCTAAAATGGGATTAAAACGTAAACTTCTCCTGCCCTGGGGAGGGGGGTTAATTAACATATTGAGATGCATCCTCTTTGACTGGTTGGCATCCCAAAATGTGTTCTTGATCTGAGCTGGGAAATTACCTGGCTTATGAGTCATCCAGAATCCGTTTTAGTCCTTCATTGCTGCTCACATGTAAATGACTCTTCACCTTAACGTTTTAGGTGCAGTTTTTGTAAATGGGAAAGAAATGACTAATCAGTTGCCAGCAGTTACTTCTGGGTCCACTGTCACATTTGACGTTGAAGCTGTGACTCTAGGATCCACCAATAATAACGAAGGAGGAAACTTCAAGCTTCGAGTGACTATTAGCTCGAATAACAGAGAAGTGGTGTTTGATTGGTTACTTGAGCAGTCTTGCGGCTCTCTTTATTTTGGATGCTCGTTTTTCTATCCTGGATGGAAAGTGTTGGTGTTCTAGATTTTCGGCTGATCGGCTTTGGTGTTGCAAGGTTTTAACCGTAGCTGTCTTCAGCTCAGTTTAGTTGTCATTGGTTAAAAAAGAAATTGTTAGATTCATCTCTCAGTTAAACCATGGGAAATGGAAATTGTTGACTGGATTTACTTCGGAATGTTTGAGCAATAAGAGATTTGACTGCTGTGGACAAAACTGTAGTGCAGTCAGTCTTACTTGTAATGATATTAATTGAAATATCAGCATCATGATAAAAATGAAATTGGCTTTTAAAGTATGAGGAGATACAGAAAGCCCTATGCCCTTCCACTGTGTACTTTTGGAAAGTTGACTATTAGAACAGAAAAACGTAATGTAACATTATCTTATTAAGTTTCTATCTTTTAAGGATCCAAGGCCATGTAAAACTTTAGGATCAAACAGTAGGAATAGACCAGCCAGCAGCCGGAGTGCTGTAACACACACTCACTTGTGTGCTGTCCACACGAGTGGTGAACACACTCTCTGTATTCAGGTATTTGTAAGCAGTATTGAATTTTATCTCATGTTCAGTAACCTTTAAAGTCCCAAAAGCGTGATAATTTTTGCGTCGTTATAAATGCCTGAGCAAATGTCTGCAGTAGGCAAAGTATTTTCTTTTTTCTTTCCGTGCAGTTCGATTCATGGTAGGCCAGAGGACTCTTACAGGGTAAAACTACTCATGACCGTAGCATGGGCAGCAGTAGCCGCTCACATACATGTCATATGCACACGTGCGTACCCGCCTCAGCGATGTGTGTCGTTCCTCCTCAGAGGGGGTGAGCTGCAGTCCAGTTCAATGTCAGTTTTACAAACGGTCTGTTAGTGGGCCAAACAAATCTAAGGTAAATACTTGACCTCTTTTTTGAAAAACTTCAATTTGTTTAAGATATTTATTTGAAGGACTTACTTAGTGTGTAAAGATGACTATCTTACCTTGCTATACCAGCTACAGAGGTTTTTTTAATGTGAATTTTTTTCCTTCATTTTTAACAATAGAAATGTGGAAAAGCAAGTTTGATATTTTTGTAAGATAATTTATTTGGGGATTCAGATTCCCTGTTAGACAATCATGACCCTTTACCCTTGCCTTTTTATATATAAGTAAGCCGTCTTTCATTTGTGTAGTGATTGTTAAGAAGATTTGCTAGAATGTAGATGCCTCGTCCAGCTGTCTGAAACAAAATAAAAAACTTAAAGTTAAATGTGTGTATTTTTTCTTCTGTGAGATTTGATGAACCCAATTTTAATCTTCTAAGTAGAGGGAGAAAAGGATTTCGTGTGTCTCTGGTTTGTTTTTGTTGTTTTTGTTGTGTGGTTTTTTTTTTTTTAAGATTTTATTCATTTATTTGAGAGAGAGAGAGCACAAACTGGGGGAGGAGCAGAGGGAGGGGGAGAAGCAGACTCCCCACTGAGCAGAGAGCCTGACACAGGGCTCGATCCCAGAACCCTGAGATCACGACCTTAGGTTGGATGCTTCACCAGCTGAGCCACCCAGGTGCCCCTTGTCTCCGGTCATTTTAATACAGATGTTATTGTAACTTGTGACAGTTCACTTACACTTTCTTACATTCTGTGTATCTGATACCGAGCATAGTGCCTGACACATAACATGGGTACAATAAACGTTGGCACATTCAGTGAATGTGGATGGATTATTTTCTCCAGTTTGGGTGATGATAATTATAACAACTATAAAAATTGATATTTATTGAACACCTACTATGTGCCCGGCACAATGCTGAATTTTCCCCGTTTTTTTCTTTTTTTAAAAGATTTTATTTAACATTTGAGAAAGAGAGAGACAGAGCACAAGCGGGGGAGAGGGAGAAGCGGACTCCCCGCTGAGCTGGGAGCCCAACGTGGGGCTCGATCCCAGTACCTGGAGATCATGACCTGAGCCAAAGGCAGACGCTTAACCCTCTGAGCCACCCAGACGCCCCAATGCTAAATTTTCAAAATACATTTATTATCTTATTTAATCCACATATGCTACTTACTATACTGTTATTCTGCTTTACAGACAATAAAACTTAGGCTCAAGATGTGACCTAATTTGTCCAAGGTGATGACTAGAAACTAATCTCGTCAGGATCCTAGCCCAGACCTGATGCTCTCTGGAGCCCCCGCTCACAACCGTTGTGCTCCCGGGAAGAGTGGACACTGGGGGGAAAGGCTCAGGGGGAGATAAGAATCAACGACGGGGGCAAGGGTAGCAGTTGCCAGAGTGGCGCTGAGAAAGGACGGGCTGACTGGCTCTGCCTCAAGATCTCAGGGAGCAAAGTCAACCTTAAAAGGCGAGTGGAAATTTGCGAAGCCCAGAACTGGCCTCCGAAGCAAAGGGAAAGCCCTTGTAGTCCTGGTGGAGGTGAGCACGCGTGTGTCACGGCGGTGGGACTGGTATGTGAAGCCGCGGGGAAGGGCTGACGGGGGCAGAGGAGTCGCATGCGGTGTGTTTGTTTTGAAACTCACAGACCGATTTCCAGAGGGGCTTAGCCGTTCTGATGAATGCGTGGTGACCTCTCACAGTGGTTTCCGTCTGCATTCCCCGAATGGCTAATGATGTTGAGCATCTCCTCTCGTGCTTATTTGCCATCTGTAAATTCTCTTTTACCCATTTTTCTAATTGGATTGTTTATTTACTGTTAAGTTTTTTTTTTTTTAAAGATTTTATTTATTTATTCGAAAGAGATAGAGACAGCCAGAGAGAGAGGGAACACAAGCAGGGGGAGTGGGAGAGGAAGAAGCAGACTCATAGCGGAAGAGCCTGATGTGGGGCTCGATCCCATAACGCTGGGATCACGCCCTGAGCCGAAGGCAGACGCTTAACCGCTGTGCCACCCAGGCGCCCCTATTTACTGTTAAGTTTTAATAGTTCTTTGTACGTCTAGCTGCTGGTGCCTTGTTGGACGTCTGGTCTGCAAATACCTTGTCTCTAGCTTATCTTCTCATCCTTGGACCAGGGTCTTTTCCAGAGTAGAAGTTTCTAATGTTGATGAAATCAAGTTTATTACTTTTTCCTGCTATGGATTGTGCTTCTGGTGTCAAGTCTAAGGACTCTTTGCCTCGCCCTAAATCCCACAGACTTTCTCCTGTGTTTTTTCCTCAAGTTTTATAGCTTCACATATTACATTTAAGTCTGTGATCCATTTTTTTCTTTAAAGATTTTATTTATTTATTTGACAGAGCGAGCAAGAGAGCACAAGCAGGGGGAAGGGCAGAGGGAGAGGGAGAAACAGGCTCCCCGCTGAGCAAGGAGCCCAACGTGGGGCTCGATCCCAGGACCCTGGGATCATGACCTGAGCCGAGGGCAGACGCTTGACCATCTGAGCCACCCAGGTGCCCCTGTGATCTATTTTGATTTTATTTTTTTATAAGGTTAAGTTTCATTTGGGAACGTATCTGTTCATACAGATGTTAAGTCAGTCCAGTGTCATTTTGTAACAAAGGCTGTCTTTCCTCCATTGAACTGCTGTCACACCTTCGTCAAAAATTAGTTGGACATGTTTGTGTGAGTCTATTTTTAGGTTCTCTGTTTGTTCCTTTGATCTGTGGTCTGTCCCTCTGGCAGTACCACAGATTACTGTTGCTATATAAGGTTTTAAAATCTGGGGGCGCCTGGGTGGCTCAGTCGTTAAGCGTCTGCCTTCGGCTCAGGGCGTGATCTTGGAGTCCTGGGATCGAGCCCTGCATCGGGCTCCATGCTCTGCTGGAAGCCTGCTTCTTCCTCTCCCACTCCCCTGCTTGGGTTCCCTCTCTCGCTGGCTGTCTCTCTCTGTCAAATAAATAAATAAAATCTTTAGGGGCGCCTGGGTGGCACAGCGGTTAAGCGTCTGCCTTCGGCTCAGGGCGTGATCCCAGCATTGTGGGATCGAGCCCCACATCAGGCTCCTCCGCTATGAGCCTGCTTCTTCCTCTCCCACTCCCCCTGCTGTGTTCCCTCTCTCGCTGGCTGCCTCTATCTCTGTCGAATAAATAAATAAAATCTTAAAAAAAAAAATCTTTAAAAAAATAATAAATAAAAATAAAATCTGGTAGGCTCATTTGTCTCTTATTCATCCTTTAAGAACTTGTTTTAGTGGACAGCCTGGCTGACTCGGCCGAGCATCCAACTCTTGATCTTGGGGTCGTGAGTTCGAGTCTCATGACGGGTGTAGAGATTACTTAAAAAATATACATACATACATAGATACATAAATGCATAGTAAAAAAAAAAAGTTGTTTTAGCTATTCCAGTTTCTTCACTTTCTCATGTAGATTTTAGAATAATGTTGTTTCTATCTATAAAAAGTCTTGCTGGGATTTCAATAGGAATTGTGTTAAACCTATCAATTTGGGAAGAGCTGACATCCTTACCATGTTGAGTGCATATTCATTCGTGTATATATATATATGCATTAATATATTGTATAATGTATATTACATATGTATGTTGTGTACGTGTATTTATACAGATATATATGTAGGTATACCTATGCCTACATTAGTACGATAATGGGATTTTTAATAATCGCAAAAGTCCTCTTTGGATTTCTTTGCATTAGCGGAAATAGGTACTAATGTAGGTATTTCGTGAAGTGAAGTGTAATGTGAACTTTCGGAAAGCAGGGGGTATGTTCACTTTACGCCACTTCAGCTCAGGAGAAGGTTCACAGGAGCCCTCCACTTTCCATAGCAGGGGCTATAAAACTGACCGGTTGATTGGTCATCATGTTACCAGTTCAAGTGAAATAATCCTTATCTCTTTATCCTTTTCCATTTACAGCATAATTTTCTTTCGTAAATATTTTCTCTATATACATCTAGAACCATATCAGACAATGTTGCCTTAACTATAAAAACATATTTCGGAAAACTGAAGAGAAGAGGTGCCTGTCGTATTATCTGTATTTCTGCTTACCGTGTCCTTTTGCCCTTCATGATGTTCCAGGTTTCCTTCTGTTACCATTTCCTTTCCGTTTCAAGAACTTCCTTTAGCCATTCTTCTGTGGTAAGTCTGCTGGTGAAAACTTCTCGGTTTCTTCTGTATGAGAATGTTTTGATTTTCCCTTTATTCCTGGAGGATATTTCACTGAGTATAGGAGTCAAGGTTGAAAATTCTTTCTGGGAGATGGGGGGAAGCTTGAACTCATGACCCTGAGATCCAGACCTGAGCTGATACCCAGCAGTGGGATGCTTAACGGACGGAGCCACCCAGGCGCCCCAACAGTGCTTTTCTTTCAATGCTTGGAAAATGTTACGCCACCCTCCCCATGGCCTCTGATGAAAAATCAGCTGTCATCTTCATTTGTTTTTCCTTGTAGATAAGGTGTCATTTTTCTGTAGTTGCTTTCAATAGGTATATGTTCGTCTTTAGTTTTTAGAAGTTTAATTACCGTGTGTCCTTGCGTGGCTTTCTTTGGGGTTGTCCTCTTTGGGTTCCTCAGCTCCTTGAATTGTTAGGTTTACGTAATTTGCCACGTCTGGAAAGTTTGCAGCCATTTAAGCACTGTCTTCAGCCCTGTCCTCTTTTTCCTTTCCTTCCAGGACCACAGTGACACAAATTTTACATCTTTTGTCTGTTCTCACTGATTCCTGAGGTTTTGTTTGTTTGTTTGCCGTTGGTTTTCTCTCTGTTGTTCAGATTAGGTCATTGCTGTCCTTCTACTTCCTAGTCCGCCGAGTCTGGCCTCTGTCCCGTCCCTTCTCCTCTTGGGCCCATTCACTGAGCTTTTGTTACTTGTTTTGGTGATTGTATTTTTCAGTTCTAAAACGTCCACTTGGATCGTCTTCGTACCTTCTATTTCTGTGCCAGGCTTTTTATATTCTTTGCTGAGGCTGTTGATTTTTCATCTGTGTCAAGTGTGTTCATAAGTGCTTGTTGAAACGTTTCAATCATGGCTTTGGCGATGGGGAGTCTTACGTGTCCGTTCCACTGGGCCAAGGGATGTTCAGATAGCTAATTAAAACATTATTCTGGTGGTTCCGCGAGGGTGTTTCTGGAAGAGATTAGCACCTGAATTGACGGACTGAGGAGAGCAGGTGGCTCTCCCCAGTGTGTTGGGCCTCCTCCGATCTGTTGATGGCTTCAACAGAACAAAAAGGCGGAGGCAGGTTGAATTCGCTCTCTGCTTATTTTTTTTTTAAGATTTTACTTATTTATTTGACAGAGAGACAGCCAGCGAGAGAGGGAACACAAGCAGGGGGAGTGGGAGAGGAAGAAGCAGGCTTCCAGCAGAGCAGGGAGCCCGATGCGGGGCTCGATCCCAGGACCCTGGGATCACGCCCTGAGCTGAAGGCAGCTGCTTAACGACTGAGCCGCGCAGGCGCTCCTGCTCTCTGCTTACTGAGCTGGAACATGGATCTCCTGCCCTCAGTGCTCCTGGTTCTGGGGCCTTCATATCTGGACTGGAATCTACACCCTTGGCTCTCAGGCCTTTGGACTACATCACCTGTTCTCTGGAGCTCCCAGTGTGCAGACAGCTGGTCTTGGGACTTCCCAGCTTCTATACTCGTGTACTGGTTTGTTTTTTCTAGAGAATTCTAATACAGTGCTTTTAAATCTTTGTCAGATAATTCAAATATCTTTGTCAGCCTGGTGTCGGCATCTGTTGTCTTTATTCAGTTTGAGATCTTTCTGGTTCTTGGGCTGACAAGTGATTTCCTACTGAAACGTGGGCATTTTGTGTTATGTTCTGAGACTTGGGATCTTATTTAAAGCTTCTCTCTCAGCTGGCTTTTTGACACCAGTCCAACAGGAAAAGATTGAGGGGAGGGGCACTGCCTCATTACCGCCGTGTGGAGATGGAAGGGTAGCCTCCCCTTGGCCTCCATGGACAGCCAGGGGAGAACCCTTGTTTGTGGCTGCGTGGGCGTGGGAGTTCCAGTTCCTTGGGTGATCTCCGGGGACGCTGCGGTGGGGGTGGCCTCATTACTGTAGGCAGTGGTGAAGTCTGGAGTCTCCACTACGTTCTTCTGAGCCTTCAATCAGAGAGAGAGCCCGATCCTGTTACTGCTGGTGGGGGCGGAGGTCCAGGCTCCTCTCTGTGGGAGATGGGTGTCTACATCGCTGCCCAGGGGGTGAGACGGTTTTGCCTAATTGGTCCTCTCTGACACCATTTGGCAGAGGTGTTGGGGTATCTCGTGACAGCCCATGAATGTGGAAGTCCGGGCTCCCCACCTGGCCTTTGCCAGCACGGGCCAGGGTAAAGACACAGTCTTGTCCGTAGTTGTAGTTTCCTCGGGCTTCCATCATCAATTTCCATAGTCTGGGTGCCTTAGACAGACACACTGATTCTCACAGTGCCGGAGGCCAGGAGTCTGAATTCCTGCTGTTGGCCAGACCGTGCTCCCTCCCAGGGATCTAGGGAGAAGCCTTCCCGGCCTCTGCTGGCTTCTGGCGCCTTCTGGCGGCTTCAGGGCCTCCTGCACTTGCCACCACCTAACTGCGGTCTCTGCCTCTAACTTCTCATGGCTACCTCCGTGTCTTACAAGGACACCTGTCTGGATCTAGAACCTGTCCAGGTAATCCACAGTGATCCTCTCTCAAGATCCTTAACTTATATCTGCAAAGACTCCTGCCAAATGAGGCCACCATCACAGGTTCCAAGATGTGGACGTGTCTTTTGGGGGGCACCATTCAACCCTGTACAGTGGTGTTTGGTTGAAAGAGCTGTGATGGGGGACAAGTTTTCTGTCTTACTAGGGCTGCCCGTTTTGTGGTCCTTTGGCAAGAGAGAGCTGGCATGGAGCCCGATGCGGGGCTCGAACCCAGGACCCTGACGGAGATCATGACCTGAGCTGAAACCAAGAGTCACATGCTCAACCAACTGAGCCACCCAGGCGCTCCGTTTTCCCAGAGAAGCCTAAATTCTGAAGCTGTATAATAGACTTTAATATCAAGACATAAAAATGGAAAAGTAGAGACAAACCGTAAACACAGCCTTTATGAGGGATTTCCCCGGAGAGAGGTAGAAAGTCAGCATCTGAGGGCCTCTGTTCTATGTGAAGGATCAGGCCAAGATCAAGAAGTGAAACAGGCCGCCTGGGTGGCTCAGTCGTTAAGCATCTGCCTTCGGCTCAGGTCATGATCCCAGGGTCCTGGGCTCGAGTCATCTCGGGGACTGCTCCCTCTGCCTCTCCCCCTGCTCGTGCTCTCTCCATTTCCTGGAGAGCTTTTAAAGATAGCAAAAATTCTGATGTAATTGGTATCAGTGGAGCTCGGGCTTTTTTTGGTGTGTGTGTGTGTGTGTGCGCGTGTGTGTGTGTCTTTTAAGAAACAAAATGATTTTATTATGAAGGCAGATTCGGGAGCAGCTGCTGCGAAGTAGGTAAAGGTAGGTCCCCCACCTGCGTGTTTGCAGATCTCACTGTGTTCTGCAGGAGACTGTCCTTTATTCTGAAATCATCTTTCTTGCTCTCTTTGGACTTTTATAAAATGAAAGTGCCAGTAGATGTCAGTCAGGTTTGATTGTTTTGTTTGCAAAGCTTCTTACCAGACAAAACCGAAAGTCGGAAATGTGGAGACTGGGTCACCGGTGTGTGACGCGCGCGACTCTGGGACCTGCTCAGCACCCTGCATTGCCTCATCCGTGGCCATCCGAAAATTACCTTTTTAAAAATTAAAAAATTCTTTTTTTAGATTTCTATGTATTTGAGAGAGAGCGGGTGTGCGGGGGGAGGGGGGCAGCAGAGCGAGAGGGACCAGAGATCTCCAGCTCGGAGCCCAGCATGGGGCTCGATCGCGCCCCGAGCCAAAATCAAGCGTCGGACGCTCCACCCACGGAGCCACCCAGGCGCCCCCCCCCCCATAAATACTTTCAAATGAAGACGCGTCCTTTTCTTTTTAAAAGACGAAAACTGTGTTCAGTGAAATAAGCCTCATCTCTCATCAAAGCTTTTAATCTCATGAAATTTAATATTGATTAAAACAAAATTGACCTCTCTCTGCCGCTTCTGTGGTTTCGTGGGAGAATCGGACCGTGTCGGTACCATCGGGAGACTTCGCCACGTTCTGGAAACAGCTGCGGAAGCGGCAGCTTCTATGGCGCCGCGTGCGGTTCTCCTCGGAGGTGAGAACGGAGGCTTGGAGTCGGCGCAACCGCAGGGCTGTAGCAAGGGCGGCGGGGATGCTCCCCAAGAGCAGGCTGCTTGCGCGGGGTCTCTCCGAAGGAGGCCTTGTAGTCTCGTCTTACCGGGGAGGAGACGGAGGCCGCGTGTTTCACGTTCCGCGTCTCGAAGCGGCAAGAGCGCCACCGGTGGCAGGTCCCAGCCTAGCAACTCCCCGCTCTCCCGCCGCGCGCGACTCGCGTCCACACCAGCCTGTGTCCCCCGCGACACCTGCTTTGGTATTAGAGACTTTGGAACGTGGCTTATTAACAGATCGGTGAGGGTTTGCCTCTCCGGAATGTAGGACTCAGGAGGACCGCAGTCACAAGGTCTGGCTCAGTCCTCTTGGTACAATCCCGCCTGGCGAAGGCGAAGGTCGTAGTAAGTGTTTCATGAATAAGTAAGTCTCCACGAGCCTAATGACTCACATGGTAACCCTGGTCCTGCTACAAAGCCTCAAAGAAGAACCGGCGCCGCCCCCACCCCCCTTAAGAGAACTAGGGATACTAGAGACAGAATCCACCCAAAAGAAAATCTTAGTTGGATTAGTGAAGAAGAAGGGAGCTAAGGTTTATTGGCTCCCCGCTATGGTTTGGGTGACTCATAAATTTAAGTGTCAGAATATAAAGAGCTTTTCGTCGGATACCTTTAGAACCTTGCCCCTTCTCTGCAGTTACAAGCAATGAATTTACTGAAGAAATAGATGCTTATTCAGGGATGGAGGGAAGAAGTAAAGTGACTCTGGTATTGACCCATGAGGCCCCGGGAGAACCCCTGAAACAGGTTCTGAGTCTTATTCAGCATCTCATTCCCTGCTTGGGACAAGCGCTGGCATGCATTTAATGGATGAAAGCATGGCTGCTAGCGGCTGCCCGCTAGAAGGGCAGGTAGGAGCTCTGGGTTCTGAGAAAGGATGGCTCCTGATTGAAGCTTTGCCATGTGGACAGGATGGTAGTCAAAAATGGGAAAACAGATAACATGCAGTAGTCCAGGAGGTACCAACCCTGCTATCTAGAACCAGCTTTGTAGAGTGATCCCATGTGACATTGAAGTAACGATCTTACATTTGTCTCAGAATGTACTTGAGTAAATTTTTATTCCTATATAAAAATCGACCATACCCTCATAGGAACTAGTACCTGGGAACAGAAGACGGCCAGGAATTGGATCATAGACTCCATACTGAGAACACCGGGGTGCATGTATGTACTTAAGTTCTGCTGTGCCCTGGGACTCCCACTTGGTTGACGGGGGGACTGCAAACCTGAGATAAGACTGGAAAGATAAATGAAGTCAGGTCAGGAAGAGTATGATTTTTATTCTGACAACCCAGGAACCATTAATGGTAAGATCTATGCTTTAATATGGTACTTGGCATTATTAACAGAACCTTATGTATTTCCACTTTTCTCGGAGTGCCATACTATTTATGTTGCTTTAACAAAATATAAATTGAATTTTTAGGAACTATTTTTGACAATGAACTTCCTGTTTTACTTATTAGAAATTTACTGCATTCCAAGCTCTGTGCTAGACACGTATCCCTTCTGCCTTTTTCCCAGTGAGAACATCATCCTTCTTGAACTCCCTTTTCTATTTTCTGGATTTAATTTTTTTTTTTTAGATTTAATTTTTAAATGTAAGAACTATACAATTTTTAAAAAAATAGGTAGTAAATTGAGAGGTCTCAAAAATGGCAGAGTGAAAAGCCTGCCTCTCATCTGTTTTCTCCAGATTATCTTCCCTAAAAGCAGCTGTTTTTATGTATCCTTTAGACATATGCTAGAACCCAAGCAAATATGGGCCCATACTAACTGTTCAATTAAAAAATTTGGACCACTAGAAACCGTTCTGTACGTTTTATCTTGGCATTTATTCCACATTGGCTCACACACAAAAAGCCAAAACCCTTCTTGGTCCTTTTTTATCGCTGTGTAGTATTCCACTTACGTGGCTTGTGTAATGTAGCCAGTTCCCTACTGATGACTTGTCTAATCAGTTTTCAACAGCGGTAACAATTTGTCATTTTACATGTGTTCTAGTTTACCTGTAGGATAACTACCTAAAGATGGAATTGTTAGAGCGAAGGCTGAATGCGTTGTGATTTTTAAAAATATATTTTTATTTATTTGAGAGTGAGAGCCAGAGAAACACTCCCAGTGAACAGGGAGCCAGATGTGGGGGCTCAATCCCAGGACCCTGAAATCATGACCTGAGCTGAAGACAGACACTTAACCGACTGAGCCACCCAGGTGTCCCACATTGCGATTTTAATAGAAAGTACCAGATTGCTTTCGACATTGTACCAATTTATTTTGCCACCAGAAGGGTCTTGAGTGCTTGTTAATATGCCAGTAGTGAAACGACTTTATATCAACAGCAAGCTGAATCCATCTGTGTTCTTGCTCTCATCCCTTCCTTTTTCTGGTAACTTCTATCTTTGGCTTCTGTATTAGTCTGCAATCATGCTCAACCCTCCCATCCATTCTCCCCAGAATTCTTAACTTTGCCTGTCTCTGTCTTGGTGTGGCCCCATTTTCACACTCTCTTCATGTGTGAAACCTCTCCAACTCATTTCCCACGTACCAGACACTTTAAACCTGTTTCCTATCACTTCACTACCCTGAAGTTGCCATCTTACTCATTTTCTGTGCTGCAGAACTGCTGCTTCCTTTCTGAAACCTTGTTCCTGGCTCCGCCGCCCCTCCGTCCTGCAACAGTACCGCCCGAGGACTTCCCGGGCATTTACTTCCGGAGAGGTAGTGTTCTCATAGCTGGATATTTCACCTGGGCTACTACTACGGTAGCATCCTGGTGGTGGATCCTTCCTTTGCAAAGCTTCTCCCCTCCCCAATTCTTAGAGCCATGGTTCACCAAAAACACAGGGTGGTGTCCTGTGTGCTGTAAATCTCCAAATACTTCCTATTGCCTGGAATCCAAACTCTCGGCACAGCTTGTAAAACACTCAGTTCATGTCACCGAATATCTGAGCACCAACTAAAACCATCAGGCAGTACTAAGGTCAGTGAGATGGACCTTGCAATGTGCTTAGAAGAGACCTAGAGTGAGCGCTGGAAGCGCAGAGGGGCACTCAGCTCCAAGAATCCACAGAAGCATGTGTACAGGCGACACGCTATTACTAGGAAATAAAGCAAGAGCTGAACTGTCAACTCCTCCGTAAAGTTTCCCCTAATTCTTCCAAAGTTGACTTCGACAACTACTAACCTCACAGAATGTTGTATAGAACTTTATTACACAATATATCATTTTACTTTAAAATTCTCATTTGTATCCCACTCTATGAGCTTTCTGAAGGCCAAGATAAATTCTTTTTCATTAAAAAGAAAAAAAATCCACAAAGATGAATAGCTGTTAGGTTAACTAACATTGACATTACTCTGAACTATAAAAATGTTTTTTTAAGTATTACCATAAATAACATGCCAGTGCACCTGATGTTACTAGAACTGGAAGTAGGATTTTGTGGATTTTTTTTTTTAATTTCTTATTAACGCCGACCGATGGGTGTAATTTTTCTGGATCCTTACTACCCTAGCCAAATGAAAATTTTAGTACACATGTTAACAATGCATAATAATAAAAACCAAAACCAAAACAGAATACAGCTTTTATATTATTGAACTTTATGTACAAAATCATTTGATTTCAAATAAACATTTAATGTAAAAACAAACGTTCTTTTAAACTGAATTTTTTTTTTTACATCTACTGTACCATTCAAATGCTTTATCATCTTACATGATTTCTTCAAAATCTCTTATCAAGGGTACATATAGAAAAGCATTTTTTTTTATAAATAGAAACAAAGGGATTTTTTCAGCTTTTATTATAAGATGACATAAAAAGTTTACTCAACAGAAGTAATTTCATTACTATTTGGGGGAGGGAATCACCAACTTTTTGTGCAAACAATGCTAGCCTTCTTTTAAGCATTAAGAGCATAACTGCTTAAGAAATGACATAAGCAATAATTCTACACCTACGTCTCCCCTAAAATAATCTATTTTTTTTTTACATATGTGCACAGCTTTAGCAAATTAAAGCCCGAGAGAAATGCTCGAGATTCACTATCCGAGGCATGATCAGAGTTTACCGTAACTCATATTTAGAGAGCTTACCAATCAAGGAGTCTGTAATGAAAGCTGCAGTTTCCCTCTTTCCTATTTTTCTTAACACAAAAATCAATGACTAAGAACTTAATACTGGATGACAAATCACATCCACACTATTAGTTAAATAGCCTCACAGTTAAACACATCTTAAAAGACCAATCAAATCAGTATTTACATTTTATAAATTTCTGAAGACACCATTAGAAAGCTTATATATCCCTTCATTAAACAAAATAGGGAACTGCATCTGATGGTGGTGGAATGAAATTAAAAAATTAAAAATACCTGTATTTACAGCAGCATTGATCCTTTATAAATAAAGAATATGAAAATGCAATTATCTTTAAGGATAATAAAAAATTGAGGTGATGTTACTCAACCACAGTGCTTGGAGTTGGAATAAAAATCTATTGGTGCTTGTTAATGTGCCAGTAGTGAAACCACTTTCTGTTGGAGAAAATCCAACTGCAAATATGTGCACTGAAACACATATATCACAGGGCAAAACTGCTCACAACAATTCAAGTCAGCTTATCTGTATGGGATATTCTAATCATGAAATACATTACAAAGACATCCTTGCAAAGAAAAAAACAAGTTATAACATTTTCTGGTTCATTTTTATAGAACATTTCCTTCCTCGAAAGTGGCATCTTAAAAATCCCAAACTCATTCTTCCCTTGGTTTGTAATGAAAAGATGTGGACAGCTGAATTTTCAATGTGACTACCATATTGAAAAACAAAAAACAAACCCAAAACAGCAAATGTTCAAGTTTAAAAAAATATACTGGGTGAGCAATGCAGTAAAAGTATCCACATAAAAACAAAACGGTCAGTAACCTTGTGAGCAACATGACATTTCACGGTCAACAATGTGAAAAACTGACATTTTCTCAAACAGGCATAAGATGAAGAAGTGCTATTTTGAAATTGTAAAATGAACTTCTATAAAGAATCTTACGTTGTAATTTTTCATTCCAAATTGATAAATGATTTCAAAATCAAGGATCAAGGTTTGATTGCAAATAATAATGCAACATAATTTCCAAAAATCTGCAATTTCTGAAAGGAATCTCACTCCAATTTTCCCTCCCCAAAAAAGGTTTCACAATTACAAAGTAGAAAAATGGCCAGTCATAAATGCAAAAAACATTATAATTTAAATATGAAATAATTTCTAGATTATCAATTCAATATATTTCATAAGACAATTGCTGAAGTTAAAAATACTTTCTTTGAACTATTGCTTTTCATGCTCAAACCAGAGAGTGTTGTGATAACATCAATGAAACGGACACACATGTAATGCTGCATGACGAACTGAAGTCGAGCCCGGACACAAATACCCTTGTTGAAACCATTTACTTCATCTAACAGTGCCTGTTTGAAACCTATGATTACAAACGAAAACAAACTCTTCCTAGAGGCTGAATTCCCTAGAATGCAATTTCAGTGTTTGTCCATAACATGGGGTTAAGGTTTTTTCTTTTCAGAGTTTTTGTTTTTTGCTCTGTTTTGAAACCCCTGAGACACCATCTGCTTCCAAAGCTTTCTCTTTTGAGTTAATTTCACTAAATCCATTCGCTGTCCCATTTTGTTCTTCAGTGATTTCTTCATTTGCAGGGGAAGCAGATTCTCCTTTTTCTAATTTTTGCTGCATTTCACGGAGCTTGGTAACAGCTTTATCTATTGACATTATGCTAATAAGATTAAAGTCATGCATGCTGACTAGATGAAGCATGAAGTTTCGACATAAATTCTTCTTAATTATTTTCTGTCCATAGTTTTCTACAAACAGCATACACGCATGATTCATTTGATTGTCAGCAATAAACCTATTTAATAAAAATAACACAAACATCAATAGTGATAGAAAGCATGTTTTGTCAATGCAACATGGTAACTATGATAGACCAGTAAATGATGATTTAACAATTAGTAAAACTACCGTGAATCTGAGATTCAATGACCTGAACGGACTTATTAGCATTTAAAAAATTTAAAGAGATTTAATTTAACCAGGACTTAAATAGATGTCATTTCTGTTTGTCCTAATGAAATGGCATACAGCAGTATTAAAAGTGTAGACCATTTTCGCTTGCCAACAGCACTTTCATGAACTTTCTACATATACACTACCCTCCTTTAGTCTCTCTCTTGACCTTGACATACTTTCCTATTTCAGAAGCAGTGTTTCTCTGCATTTTCACTTCATGGAAAATGTTTAAAGAAACGAATATGCCACATTTGTGACAATATGGATGGATCTTGAAAGCATTACCCTAAGCCAGACAGAAGGACAAAAACCATATGATCTCACTTATATGTGGAATCTAAAAAAACAGAGGTGCCTGGCTGGCTCGGTTGGTCAAGCGTGAGACTCTTGATCTCTGGGTCGTGAGTTTGAGCCCCATGATGGGTGCAGAGATTACTTAAAAAAATAAATTTGAAAAACAGTAACAAAACTCATAGATCAAACTTGTGGGGTACCAGAGGCAGAAAGTGGGAGGAGGAAAGACTGGAGGAAGGTGTCCAAAAGGTACAAACTTCCAGTTATCAGATAAAGTACTGGGATATAATGTACAACATCATGACAACAGCTAACACTGTTGTACGATATACAGCAAAGTTGTTAAAAGAGTAAATAAATAGTAAGAGTTCTCAACACAAGGAGAAATCACAACAGGATTTCGAGGTATTGTAGCAAGGTACATACTATTTTTTTAATCCTTGGCAATAAGTGAAAATCGGGCCATTTTAAAAAAGGGACATATTTCAAGTGGAAACTGCTGTTAGAGCTAACCCTTTCTTACATAAAACCATTTTTTTTAAAGATTTTATTTATTTATTTAACAGAGATAGAGACAGCCAGTGAGAGAGGGAACACAAGCAGGGGGAGTGGGAGAGGAAGAAGCAGGCTCCCAGCGGAGGAGCCCAATGTGGGGCTCGATCCCAGAACGCTGGGATCACGCCCTGAGCCGAAGGCAGACGCTTAACGACTGAGCCACCCAGGCGCCCCATAAAACCATTTTTCTTTCTGCAGTTACTTTATTGTATCTATATAAAAGGATGTTAGCTGAATCTATTGTAATCATTTCACAATAAATGTAAATCAAACCATCATACAGTATGTCTTAAACTTACTTACACAGCGATGTATGCCAATTATTTTTCAATTAAACGGGAAAAAAGCCACATTAAAAAAAAACTGAAGATGTCACAACAAATGTGGTACAGCATGGCTGTGTTGATAGAAAGCAAGTAGGGTGCACCCACAATGATTAAATTTGAAAAAATCAAATTAAACCAAACAGGAGAATGGCTGCTCAGTTACCCACTGAAACTGAGAGTCCCAACAAAGTCTGTAAGGCCTGCCTGCAGATATTCTGAAATCCAAAGTTTACCCAACTACCTGCCACTTTATAATGCTAGCATAGTATTAACCCCAACAGTTGTTATGCTAACCGAGTTAGATTAAGGAATGAAAACAGAACCCAGTAAAGTAATGGTAGGACTAAAATTACATCTTGAAACTGACCCAGTAAGACAAAAGAAAAAACAGACTTAACCTAAGTTTTGAAATACAGAAATTACTCCTGAGTTTTAATGACTACACCACGGACCAAACATTCTCTGTAAAAGGCTAGATAAGTAAACATTATAGGCTTTGCAAGCCATATGTGATCTGTTGTCTTCTTTTTTTTTTTTTTTCCAACCCACCAAAAATGTGGAGACTATTCTTAGTTTAAGGCAGTGTATAAAAAAAGGCTATGGCCCATGCAACGCCAGACATCTGGGCTGGAACTTATGCACCAATTCCTCTTTACTTCCTAAGAGTAAAGAAATAAAAGTGCCCCTTACCATTTATTTCATTATAAATGAAAAAACTTTGGCTGCTTGTGCTATAGAAGAAAACCTTAAATGAGGACCCAATAATAATGAAGGTATAGAAGAAAAATATATGTTATTGACAGGCAAATAGTTCACACACAGAGGAGGAGGCAGATCTGCATGAAAAACACTTTGGAAGATACTTCGAGCCACAGTAGCACAAGAAATACGTACTGTTCTACCCTGACCTCTATGTCATGGTAGTAAGAAATCAGAAAATCTACTTATATTTTATTCTCAAGAATTAAGCAATTTAAAAAAACTATAATAATAGTGTGATAAGCAATTTTTAGGATTTCCAGGTGTGTAGCAAGGGACATAATATTTAATCCTTGGCAAAAAAATAAATGAAAACTGGGTTATTAAAAAAAAGGGACATACTGGAAGTGAAAACTGCTGTTAGAGCTAACACCTTTCTTACATAAAACCATTTTTCTTTCTGCAGTTATAATACTTTGGATTAGGGTAAGATTTAGGGCACACTGTATCTAAGCTAATGGAATTTTATTTTATTATTTTTTGGGGGAGAGGGGAAACGGAGAATCTTAAGCAGGCTTCGCACTGAGTGCAGAGCTTGACTGTGCAGGGCTTGACTGCACAACCCTGAGATCATGACCTTAGCCAAAATCAAGAGTTGGACACTTAACCAACTGAGCCACCCAGGCAACCCTAAGCCAACGGAACTTTAAGTAAGATTCAAACACAGATTTACAGAATGTGAAGCAGCAAGAAGAGCATAAAGGAAATGGAATGTTTAAATTTAGAAATACCCTACCCATGCTTCATGACATGGAGATTCCACAGTTTCATCACTTCTTTCTCTCCTTCGTTAACATCAGAAAATTCCTCGATTTGCTAAAAAAAAAAAAAGAAAGAAAGAAAGAAAGAAAGAAAGAAAGAAAGAAAGAAAGAAAGAAAAAGAAAAAATACCTATTAAATACAGAAAAAACAAAATTGGTATTTCTAAGAAAAAATTATGAGAATATCAAAAACAATTTTTGTAATTAATTCCTTCATTTAGAAAGAGGTCCTTTACACTAAGAGTTTAATTCATATTAAACAACTAATAGTCTTTAAACATGAATCACTTCATCTAAGATTCTAAAATCACGATCAGTGGTGATAACAGTAATACTCACTGTAATGGTTTTTTCTCTTAGCCATTCAGGATCTTTTTCATCTTCACTATCTACTTCCATTTCTTGGGGACGGAGAGGTAAACAAGTATCACTATGGAAATACAGCCGGTTGTGTCCACTACTATACGTTCGCTGCTGTTCTACTTCTCCATCTTCAGATTCAAGAAATTCAGACATGCTTGCTTTTGTTCGTTTTGGTCTGATGAAAAGAAATGTTGATGTAACGTTAAGTGACAGGGATAGGATTCTTTCTATTTCGCACCTCTCAAATAGAGTACATTCCTCTGGTACAGGTTCCTTCCTAGGCATGCACGCAGTAACTTCCACTGGGAGAATTCTTTAATCCCTCTAACCACTGTAGAGGTAGTGACATTAACATGTAAGACATAGGAAAAGTTCTAAGGAGGAAGTGAGAAAATCACTACAGGAGCTGGGGAGGGTTATAAAACAGTATACCGTAACACCAGACACTTAGCTAATAATCTGAAATAATGATTCCCACCCTAAACAGTAGCTCTGTCTGGCTCTCTTCTGTGCCTCCATCATCACCAATAAAAGCCAGAGAATAAGTTTTCTTGCATGACCTTTTTACCTACCTGCACACAAGAATATGTGTGATAGGTGTTCTCTTTACTGGTCCATTGCGACTAAAAGCAAATCCAGGTTGGCGATGAATATCCTGAGGATTTCCTGCATAGGAGCCGTCATAACACTCGTTGATAGAAACATCTATCCTAGCACCTTTTGGATGATACTGTAACAAGAATGGCAAGATGCTTAGAATAAGGAAATATTAGTTATCCCTACCCTAAATAACTACCACTCTAATTAATTAAGAAGTACTTGCGGCTCTTAATGTTTTGAGCACTAAAATGAGCCACGAATCCGAGAATGGGGACAGGGAGTCAGAAGACCTGGAGTCAACAAGATTTGTGTTGAAGTCCTGGCTGTGACATTTACTGGCTTGGTAACTTTGTACAAATTACTTCTTGTTTGAGTAAGAACAAAGAAATCACCACTTAATTCAAAGAGCTGATGTGAGGACTAGTAAGTCAGCATAGGTGCGCTATGCAAATATATGTAAACTGAATCACTGTAATTCATACGTACGGCAATCCATCAAATGCAAAGATTTTGGCATTTTGTGCAGAAGCACAATTTATTATTTTTATTGTTTTTAAAGATTTTATTTATTTGACAGAGAGCACAAGCAGGGGGAGCTGCAAAGGGAGAGGGGAGAAGCAGGCTTCCTGCTGAGCAGAGAGCCCACCATGGGGCTCATGACCTGAGCTGAAGGCAGACACTAAACTGAGCCACCCAGGCGCCCCAAGAAGCACAGTTTTTCAAAGTCAGATTGTCTTTTATCTTATTGGTAAGAGAAACAAGAAAAGTTACTTACAACATAATTGAAGATAAACCTGCTGTGGCAGAGTTTAAGATGCTTGAGTAAGCTATAAAGTTTGCGGCAGTTCAGGGTACACCACGGGCAATGGAGGTCATCTCTTGCTTCAGTTTGTTGTCTTGTATTATTGTTATAAAGGAACTTTAAAATAAAAAACAAAAAAGAAAATCACTAACTTAAACATCTCAAGATATTTTGTTTCAACATCACCTTTAGAAATAGTTAAAACAAAAAAGAAAACCAATTTAGAGACATTCTTTTCATTTAAATATGCCAAAATATTCCGGATGTAACATGCAAAACAAAGGCATTTCATGATAACTTAAAAAAGAAGGGCCAGCTATGTTTACCTGATAAAATATTCTTAATTTTTGTCGGTTTTCATTTGAAGTATCTTTTTCTTTTCTTGTTTGTAGGTCTGTATTCAATGATTCTTTAACAGCTGAAAATATATACTTTTATATTTAATGCAAATATGTGCTTATAAAAAGTGAAATAATGTATCTTGCAAAACTAATTAAACATTAAAGTTATCAAAGACTTCTACCTATGGTACTTAACACAATTTTTTTAAATTTTATTTTTTAAAGATTTATTTATTGAGGGGCGCCTGGGTAGCGCAGTCCTTAAGCGTCTGCCTTCGGCTCAGGGCGTGATCCCGGCGATCTGGGATGGAGCCCCACATCAGGCTCTTCCGCTGGGAGCCTGCTTCCTCCTCTCCCACTCCCCCTGCTTGTGTTCCCTCTCTCACTGGCTGTCTCTCTGTCAAATAAATAAAATCTTAAAAAAAAAAAAAGATTTATTTATTGAGAGAGTGCCCGCACACGAGCACGCAAGCAGGAGTGGCAGAAGGAGACGGAGAGAGAATCCAAAGCAGACTCCACGTTGAGTGCGTAGCCCTATGTGGGCCTTGATCTCACTACCCTGAGGTCATGACCGGAAGCCGAAACCAGGAGTTGGACACTTAATGAAATGAGCCACCTAGGTGCCCCACTTAAAACAATTTTTGTTCTCATTCTCAAGTTATTAAGGTCTACACTGGCAGGAGCCATTTTTTTTCCCTTTTAAAAATCCATCTCTCGGGGCGCCTGGGTGGCACAGCGGTTAAGCGTCTGCCTTCGGCTCAGGGCGTGATCCCAGCATTATGGGATCAAGCCCCACATCAGGCTCCTCCGCTGTGAGCCTGCTTCTTCCTCTCCCACTCCCCGTGCTTGTGTTCCCTCTCTCGCTGGCTGTCTCTATCTCTGTTGAATAAATAAAATCTTAAAAAAAAAAAAAATCCATCTCTCTCTCCTCCAGCCTCCAAAAAAAAAAAAAAAAAGTAATTAAAAAAAGCCCCATCTCTTATATTCTAAACCATTATGAAAGTAACCCCAAATAATTATATGTAGTCACTATAATATTTTAAGCACTTTGAGGTCAGAGGTGGTTTTGACTGGTCTTTGTATTTTCAGTACACAACAGTGAGCAGACATCCACTAAGTGTTGGTTTAACAAAAATTAAATTAAAAATGATTGTATTAGTATCACTCCAAATCTAAAAGATAATGGCCATTAATAATTTGGTATATTTCTTTACAGACTTAAAAATAAAATGTTTTTATTTTCCCTGACATAACTAACCATTTCATATGGACAATTTTATATAAAACTTTCTTTCTCAGTTTCTTTGAAACACTTACCTATTAGACTGGCCACAGAGTAATTTAAGAAGTGCCCAGACCACAATTTACTTGGGAAATCTTTGCCCTGACACAGGCCATTTCTTACATCTCTTTGACTGTTAAGGTAATTTACAATGAGTGGTCAATGTCAAAGACAGCTGTCTTAAGCCTTCTGTCTTCTTTAAAAAGATAAAAACACATAGATGCTCTCAATTGAGGGCAGTGTTCCCATCAGGCAGATACAAGATGAAAGAACACTACACTGCACCTGGGCCTTAACCCAGCAGAGTTAACTCCATTTGTAAGGGTTTTTCCTCTAAAAATTTCCTGCAAATTTTAACCTGGTAAAATTCAAGTTATGGTGATCCTCTTCCAGCCCGAAAACTGTAAGAACACTCTGAAATACTGAATTCAGTCCTACAAGATATACAAATCTTTACATGAATTATAAAAAGCATACAGTTCCAAAACCCTTTATATAGTTGCAGTTGCAAAATCTAAAAAGGTATGAAAACCAACTGTTTTTCTCATGAGCTTCAGAGAAATTTATTTGGTGGAAAAACTTGTCCTAAATTGACATGAGGCTATCTATAGACCTCATTTGAAGGTATTATGTAACATATGGCACATATATACATATATGCTATATATATACTATATGTTTCATCATGCTTTTAAAGTTTTTTTTTAAAAATTCCCAGATACATCTGTCACAAAACATAAAGAACTGCTGACATTTCCCAAAGAATAATTATTAGAGCAAACGGCAAACAAATTAATCTGAAGCCAAGTCCTAACTCTGCAGAACATTATTAATTTATTATTATTTTAAGTTTATTTATTTATTTCTGGTAACCTCTATACCCAATGTGGGGGCTCAAACTCACAATCCCGCGACCAATAGTCTCTTGTTCTTCCAACTGAGCCAGCCAAGCGCCCCTGCAAAGCACTATTTTGACAGCGATGGTTTCTTACCTATGGTCTGAGTAGGTTTAACTGAACCAGGCTTGTTTTCTTGATGAAGACTCTCTGAATTTCTAGTGGCAAGAGGCTTGGCAATAGGAGCTGTCGATTTATCATTGGTCTCTCCTGTCCAACGAAGAGTGAACTGCAATGTAGGTCCCTGAGAAAATGTTTCAAATGGAGGCAGCCTCTAAAACAGAAAACGTATGAAAAGAGTGAAGGTTCCACAAAATGAACTGAAAGAAATCATAGGAACAATCCCTCCTGATCTCTATTATGATAAAATTAACGTAGATTTGAAAACCTAAAATGCCTACAAAGATGGCCAGGGAAGTAAAGCACATATACGGGCAGTACAGACTGAAGTACCAGAGAGCTCAGGTTGCCTAAATGGATAAATTGTTGCCATGTGCAGAGAGCCCCAGCACAGCCAGATTTTCAGATTTTTTCAAAAGAAGTCAGAAACCCAAGTTCTCATGGGAAATCTTTCTATTCTTACACGTTGGTAATCAATGAAAAATGGTTTTAAAAAAAACAACAAAGAAACTGTGGTAACCAAAGCCTGCCAGTTTGCAACCTGTTAGATGACCAAGTACTTTCTTTTTGTAAATTGAACACTTAGAGCAATTAGTAATTCTCCCTGACTTCTTCAGCTTCAACGACAGTTGTCCTTGTTTCTCCTGTTTGGGTTTTGGGACTCTGAACTCTCTTAACTTTCCTCCTCCACCTCTAATCACTAATAAGATGACTCTTCTCGGGGTCTCCTTAATTCCTAGCTAACATTTAGCCATCTGCCCTAATCTCTCACCTATCCTTAAGGATTTACTTATTAGGCTGATGATCCCAAATTGATTGTCCAGTCTTCATACTTGCGCTCCGAAACTGTGTAATCTGAACTGCCTCTTGGACATTGCCACTTGGATGACATCAATGTCACCCTAAACAAAAATATGTTTAGACATGAATCTATTTTCTTTCCTTCCCAGGTATAATTAGTTTTGTTCCTAGCATTATCATTCTACTAGTGACCCTAAACTAAAAACTTCAGAATTACATCTGACTCCTAGTTTTCTTTTCTCTTATATAATCACCAAGTATAGATCCCTACTACCTTCTTATTACAGTATCTCAGCTGCTCTCCTCCTTCTAATTTTTACTTCTCAATTCATATATAGAAGACCAAATAATCTTCTGAAAGACTGCTTTCATGCTATTCCATAGAAACCTGTTTATTGGGGCACCTGGGTGGCTCAGTCAGTTAAGCGCCTGCCTTCGGCTCAGGTCATGATCCCAGGGTCCTGGGATCGAGTCCTGAGTCAGGCTCCCTGCTCAGCGGGGAGTCTGCTTCTCCCTCTGCCCCTCCCCAACCCCCACTCGTGCGCATTCACATAAATAAAATCTTAAAAAAAAAAAAAAAAAAAAAGAGGGACGCCTGGATGCCTCAGTCAGTTAAGCTCCTGCCTTCAGCTCAGGTCATGATCCCAGGGTCCTGGGATCGAGTCCCATATCAGGCTCCTTGCTCAGTGAGCCTGCTTCTCCCTCTGCCTGCAGCTCCCTCTGCTGGTGCTCTCTCTTTCTCTCTCTCTCTGACAAAATCTTAGGGGAAAAAAAAAAAGAAACCTGTATTTTACTGCCATACAAGCCTAAACTCCTACATCTTTATTACAAATAATCCTCTTAAAACTATGATTCTGGACAGAAGTGAAGTAAAAGTGTGCTTTTATAAACCAGTTTTGAAAAAGTAAGTCTCTCCATATCTAGGTATTTACTGCATAAAAATAACTGCAATGCATAAAGATACATGTACTAGTATATTCACATTTGTGAAAAGGTAAAAAAATTTAATATAACTGTATTATCCATTAAAATAGCATTGGTTTAGTAAATTACGGAACATTTATTTTTAAAAGAATACCACAAAGCTTTTAAAAAGAACCATATCTAAATGCTCTGACTTTAAAGGGATGCCCATATCATATTGTTTCAATTTCTTGGGAAAAACCAACAGCTCATATAATTCTTATTTTCTTGTGAATAAAAACTTAAATAAGAAATTTAAAACATAATGAACACCTGCATGAAATTCAAACACTACAGATAAGCATAAGAAAATAAATTTTAAATCACATCACCTAGAGGTAACCATTAATTTTAGAAAAAGTAGGAATGTGTATACTAGTAAGTAAAAACTAAATACCATGGAAATCTTGTCAACGTACTGTTCTTTTTAATGACTATCTTTTTAGATTTGAGATATTTCCATTTCTCACTACTTAAAAATTTTTGACAGGATCTGTTACCTACATCTTTTCAGTTAACCAGTAACACCTTGTGACAAAATTGAGGAACTGGGCTCAATTGCTAATGCCTATAAACACAATTTAAAATGCCATCCATGTTGCCAGCCTGCCCTCCAGTAAGGCTGTCCCCAGTTATTCTCACATTGAAGCATTATGTGAGAATATGTGTCCTCACATCTCCAACCAGAAACGGTCAATCTTTTTGTCAAATTAGTAAAGTACTATCTCTGATTTTATTTACATGTCTTTGAATACTAATAAGGCTGAACGTCTTTTTAAAAGCTTACTAGTTCATCTATACTTGTTGCCTTAAGAATTGCTTGATTGTCCTTTAACCATTTTTCTAATTAGATTGCTTATTTTTCTTGTTGATTTATAAAATAACACATTCACTTTAGCTTTTTGTATGTTACTTTTTTCCCTGGCCTATCATGTTTTTAACTTTAGATTTTTACAGTGGAGAAATGATTCACTTTTATCAGTTATTTTATGCTAACTTTTGCATCATACTTACAAGAGTTTTCTTCATATTAAGATATTAATATTCACCTACAGTTTTTTCTGAAGTTATATGTAATGTTAATTTTTACATTTATGAGTCTTCTGGAATTTATGAGGTCTAAGTTTATTTCCAGATGGCTAGCCACCAGTTCTTCACAATGAATGGTCTTCCCCACACAGATCTAATACCAATTTTATCACAGACTAACGTCCAAATGTACATGAAACTATTTTAAAACAATGCTTCAGTGATCCACTCATGTATTCCTATGTTTAGGAATACAATTCCTATGTTTACCATACAATTTAAGGTTTTGTTTTTTTTTTTTTACTTGTATAGTATGTTCTACTATCCGTTAAGTAAATGTTCTTAGAAAACTTTCACAATACTCCTTACTATTATTACACACTGTCTTAGGTTAACTTGAGACTAATTTTAAGGCTTAAAAAAAAAAAATCCCAAGATTTTGCTTGTGATGGCACACTGACCTAACGTATTTGGAAATAAATGACATCATTATTCTGTTGCATCTGCCTACCCAAGAAATGTATTTATTCTTTTAAGTCTCTTAGAAAAGTTACTTTAAGTATGATTCATATAAGTTCTGCAGATTTCTTGACAAATGTATTATTGGTCATCGTATGTTGCCTGCTGTAACTATGAGCAGGATTTACAACAGTCTGTTGTTGTTGTCCTTAATTCAAATTAGCTAACACATAGTGTACTACTGGTTTCAGGTACAATTGTAGTTAACATTTATTGAGCACTTATTTTATGCCAGGCACGGTGCTAAGCATATTTATTTCATTTAATACATCAATTCTATGCCTCGTTTTCTAGATAAGCAAACTGAGACACAAAAGCTTAAATAACTTGCCAGCATGCCACACAGCTAGGAGTGGAGATCTGAACCTGGCAGTCTGGCTCCAAGGACGGTGCTTTCCATTGAATACTCTGACTAGGTAATCTTTACTTGTATATTTCAAAGTATAAAAACAAAGGACTCTTTACTTCCAACATGAATTTGCATCTGGGAAAGAAAACATCAATCAAAAATGGGAGTTCATGACTATAACGTGCTCCACCTTCTAAGCAGTCCATACCTTCCCATCAAGAATAGTCTCCCATGTTGCTCTTTTCTTGCTTATTGGACATTCTTCCATTTCCTGCATGGCTACTTCATATTCCCCATCTAAAAGCTGTAAGCGCCTGTTAGACAAACACATACACTTTAAAGTAACCTGTGTATTATTGTAAGTACACAAATTCTATATCTTTAGATTTACACTAAAAAGCATTTATTAAATTTATAAACTAGCTTACATACCCAACAAAATTTTGAAATATACCTACTCTCCATTCCTGACAAAAGCAATTTTAATGATCTGCACTAATAGCTATTACTACTAGAGAATTATTTCATTACTGTAGCTACTCAGACATAACTTCTTATACTAACGTTTAATATATGCCTAAATTCTCAAAACTTGGTAAATTTTAAACATTAAGTATAAAGCATGAGTGTAAGCTTTATACTTTAAGAAAATGGGATAACAACAGTGTTACAATACTTGCCTTAGGTAACCACTAAGAATTATGCCTGTTATTTCTGACTACTGAAGAAATTTGAACTAGAATTCTTGACTTTCATTCATGACCAGTAAACTTGATGACTGTGACTCTGGTAACTATAAGATCCTGGGGGCACCTGGCACATATAGGTGCTCAATAAACATTTCATTGATGAATAAATGAATGAAATACCAATTGAATGAAAGAATTATGCCCATACTCACAGTTTAGTTTTAATGTACGTGTACATATATGTGTGTGTACATACAGTTTGTATTATTTTTTTCATACCTTTAAACACTGGTAACACTACTACCCTAAACACCATTCTTCAACCATGCTCAATAATTAATTGTATGTCACAAGAATCTGGCTTCTCTTCCTCAGTCTTGGAATAGTTCTGTTAGGTGGTAACAGCTAACATTTATTGAGTGCTTACTATGTGCCAGGCATTATTTGAAAGACTTCACATGTTTCATTTAATCTTCCCAACTCTATGAAGTAGATTACTCCACTTTTCAGAAGAAGAAACTGAGGCAGAGGGATTAAGTAGCTTGCCTTAGGATGACACAGTAAGTAGCCAGCACTAGCAACTGAATCTGGGCAGTCTATCTCTAAGTCTGATCTTAATACCAAATGATTTTGAGACTTGAGAATTTTCATCTTTATGCTGTGCGCCCTGAATTTATTCTACTTCAACAGTATAGCAGTAAAGCTATTCAAACTTAACATTTTAAAAAGCTATTTTTATGTATGTGTATAGGTAATAATACATTCATATACTTCTAAACTGAAATGAAGCTTCCCTCATGCATTTATATGGCTACATAATATTCTATTTTATAGTTGTACGTTTGACAGCTACAACCCAATTTACTCTCCTACCTGTAATGCATGAGGAGGCCCTTTTTTCCCCACAGCCTCATCAACAGTGCTTTATCAGTTTTTTGATCTCTGCCAAACTGGTAAGTGAAAAAATGACGTCTCAGTGTACTTTTATATTCAGATGTCTTATCTTTTAAATGTTTAAGAAACACATATATTTTCCTTTTTCGTAAACATTTTTATTTTATCTCTTGCTCAAGCTTCTATTGGGCTGTGGGATTTTTCTTAATGGGTATGATCTTATATTTAAAAAATGAGACATCAATCTTTAATAGGAGTTGAAATTAATTCTCCCTTGTCATTTTTTTAATTTAGCTTAAGAGGACTTCGTTTTCAGAATATTTTTTTTTTAAAGATTTTATTTTTTTATTTGACAGAGATAGAGACAGCCAGCGAGAGAGAGAATACAAGCAGGGGGAATGGGAGAGGAAGAAGCAGGCTCCTAGCAGAGGAGCCTGATGTGGGGCTCGATCCCAGAACGCTGGGATCACGCCCTGAGCCGAAGGCAGATGCTTAACGACTGCGCCACCCAGGCGCCCCCAATCAGAATAAATTTTTAATTTTGCTCGGTATTTCATACTTTTTCTATACAACTTTTGAATTGTGGTCATTCTTTAAGGAGACTTTAACTTCTCTGAGATTATAAAAAAAAAACTTTACACATCTAACTCCTCGGATCTCAGCTTGTAAGTACTTTTCCTCCATTGAAAGGAATCAAGACTAGAAGCGCCTGTCTGGCTCAGTCAGAAGTACATGCAACTCTTGATCCTGAGGTTGTGAGTTCAAGCCCCATGCTGGGTGTAGAGATTACTTAAAAAAATAAATCTTTCATGGGGTTCCACAGTGTGGAGCCCACTTAAAATAAAAAAGGCAAGGGGTGGGGGGACGCCTGGGTGGCTCAGTCAGTTAAGCATCTAACTCTTGGTTTCAGCTCAGGTCATGATCTCAGGGTCATGAGATTGAGCCCAACCCCCATGTCGGGCTCCACACTGAGCAGAGCCCGCTTGAGATTTTCTCCCTCCCACTCTGGTACTCCCCTAGTTCACACTTGCACATGCTTGCTCTCTCTCAAATAAATAAAATCTTTAAAACAAACAAACAAAAAAAGGAATCAAGACTCTGAAGAAATGGCCAATTCCAGAGCAGAAGTAGGAGAGGGAGAATATAAGTCTGGGGTATCTTACTATTCAGAAAATAAGGAAAAACAAAAAATAAATAAAAGTAAGTAAAAAAGCCATATAGGACCCTGTTTAGAGGGGCTCCCCCTGACTAAATTTGGGACAACTTGAGCATTAAAATGAGTAACAACATGAGTAGATTAAAGCAGAATGAATAAAAATGGGTTTCTTCTTAAATACTGATTAAAAGTAAGTTGAGAAGAGGAATGCTCTTCTATTTATAGAAGACATGCCTATAAACATGGAAGAAATGATAGAATGTTAACATTTTGGCAACTGCCATAGGAATAATAATTTTTTCAAGCAAGAATCATTGATGGATGCTAAACTACTGGGTGAAAGGTTGTTGGGGAGAAAACGGACATTTACCCAGCTGAAACTGAAATTACCACAGAGATTACATATTAATTAATTAAAGGGAAAAGATACCGTTACAATGGAGAAATACTGTGACCACAACTTTAACCAAGTGATCAAACCTACTTTTACCTGCGTGTGTGATATACATAAAGAACACATTACCATTCAGTGTACCCCACCCCAAATGTTCAATCTGAATCTAATCCTAAACTGAGAGACATTTTGCAAAACTACAGGCCTGTACTTTTAAAAAGTGTCACAAATAACAATGAAAAGAGAAAGACACAGACTCATAAATATGGAAAACAAACTAGTGGTTGCCAGAGGGGAGGAGTATGGGGGACAAACAAAATGGGTGAAGGGGATTAGGAGGTAAAAACTTCCAGTTATAGGGGCGCCTGGGTGGCACAGCAGTTAAGCGTCTGCCTTCGGCTCAGGGCGTGATCCCGGCGTTCTGGGATCGAGCCCCACATCAGGCTCCTCTGCTATGAGCCTGTTTCTTCCTCTCCCACTCCCCCTGCTTGTGTTCCCTCTCTCGCTGGCTGTCTTTATCTCTGTCGAATAAATAAATAAAATCTTTAAAAAAAAAACAAAAAAACTTCCAGTTATAAAATAAATAAGTCACAGGATGAGAAGTACGACGTACGGAATACAGTCAATAATACTGTGATAACTTTCTATGGTGACTACACTTATTGTGGTGAGCACTGCAAAATGTACGGAATTGTCGGAGTCACTATGTTGTACACCTGAAAGGAATATCATGTGTCAACTATACTTCAATGTAAAAAAAAAAAAAAGCAATATACAAATTATAATTAACAACAATAAAAAGTGTCACAAAAGGCATAAAGAAAAAGAGAAAACAAAGGGTTGGAGAACTTTCCCAAACAGGAGGAGACTGAATAGATCTGGCAATTTGCTACAGATCACAACCCTTGGGGTGGGGGTGGGACAGCTACAAGGGGCGTTATTGTGGTCGACAGGGGATAGTATGTGTTGTGTTACGTTGAAGGTCCTGAGTATGACAGGTGCATTGTGGTTATGAAGGAAACTGTCCTTGTTTTTAGGAGATACATACTGAAATGTTTAGGAGTGAGGAATGAAGTAGAGTGTCACGATCTAACTTTCAAATGGTTAAGCACAAGAATAAACTACACACTCACAAATAAGCAAATGTGATAAAATGTTAATGACTGATGAATCTAAGTGAAGGATATGTGGGTATTAATGATCCATCTATATTGTTTGACTTTTTTTATAATTTAGAATTTTTCAAAATAATCAGGGGGAAATTCTCCCATGGTTTCTACTTGGTACTTTCATTCATTAAATAGAAAGCAGTAAGGAATATGTTAATACATGTATAAGGCAGAAAGAATTTTAAAAAGAACACATCCACCCCCATGCTGCCTAAAATAGAACACTGACCAACATCAATGAAGCCCACCGTGTCACATCCTAGTTGCTTCTCCCATATACATAACTACCATCTCCTAAAACACGTTTCTATTGTTTCCCATTTAAATCTCTAACCTACAAATTTCCGACTTCAAAAAGACACTGTATTGGTTTAATATACACTGATACAGTCTAATAGAAATACTAAGTGATTTCTCCTAAGACAATACAGCAATACAGTAGCCAGCATTTACGGCATTATTCCTAACCATCTTTGCTTTCCTATTAAAAGCCCTGTAACATTCTTTACCTGGTGGCTAATAAGCAACACTACTTTTTAAAGAGTAGTACTAATTGCTTTACTTGCCTCTTCCTCCTATGCCTAACAGTGAACTGTGTTAACTGCCAGCAAGAAGCCAGAAATAAGAACTCATGGCACATTCTCCGATCCTGTCAAAAAAGAATGCTGCCTTTGCCTCCTAGATGTTCTTTTATTGGCACAAAGATGCTTCACTCCCCAGTGAAAAGACTAGAGAGATGATGACAAATCCAGGTGTTCTCTGCTACCCTACCCTGTGCCAAATGCACAGAGCCACATGATGACGACACACAGATTTCTTCCTTAATTTTTTAAGTAAATACATAACCTCAAGATTTGCACAGGGCCTACTTCATTCAGGTCTCTTTCAAATATTACCTTCTCTTAGACCTTTCTCTGCAAAACAAGCATTTATTCTCTTTTTCTTCACAGCACTCACCAATAGTGAGTTGATATACTTTTTGGGTGGTGGTGTCTGTTTCTTCCACTAGAAGTTAAGCCCCATAAAGGCAGGGATTTTGTTGCCTTTTCACTGCCTAGAACAGTGTCTCACAAAGAGCAGACACTCAGAAGTGACATGGCTAATAAACAATCTTAACTGAGCCATCTGAATAGCAACTCGTCCATGTTTATTGCTTTCTATGTGACAAAGAGAAAAATTCAGTATTTACAAACTTGTTTTATCATTTTTAAGAATAAAGAGAAACAAAGGCAAAGAAATATCACCACTATATTATACTTCAGAATAAAAACATTTCTAGAACATTATGGGTTCTAGAATGTCCCCATTGTCCAACAACATTGTCCAACAACATTACCTGTTTTTATCAAATACTGTCATTTGTGCAACAAATGTCTTTTCCCCATCTTCACGATTTCGTTTTCTTCTAGCTGGAAGTTCTTCATTGACATCTGAATTTCACAAACATTTCTTATGAGTCAAATATTCAAACACAAAGGTCTTTTTTACAATATGGTCCCTTATCCCAAATTAGGTACAAATTATAATTAAGTTGTGGTATCATGTCCAGACTTAGGCTCCTCAAGTTTGTGTTTTACCATATGTGTATGTCCTTACTAGGAAAGGAGAAAAAAATCCTCACTTATGGTTACTTTTCAAAAACTTCAAAGGTACTTCAAAGACTCAAAGATTATTTCCCCAAAGGTGCCTCTCCACTGAACTTCACGTACACCTCTACTATACCGTTCATCATGGTGCTACAATGATTTATATCTATCTCTGCACTCCAGGTCAGCTTTTGTGAGCTTCTGGTGGATACAACTAACGTTTTAATGATCTTTGTATTCCCAGCACTTATATGTAGGCTGAATGATTACCTCAAGGGTAGATTCAGAACTTTTGGGAAGACAGAGGGATAGATACGTGATAAGCAAATATAATAAAATCTTACAGAATCTAAGCAGTGGGTAGACAGATGTTTACTATATAAAAGTCTTTCGACGGTCATATACATATGAAATTTTTCACAATAAAATGTTGTGTGGGGGGGGAGGAATGAATTCATTGTTTTGTTTGCCAAGAGACTAATCTGAAATACCAGTCTTCTCCATCCAGTGTTCAATATATATTTTTTTTACCACATGAAATACGTTTCCTCATGTAAAAATGAGAACTTTACAGATTAAATACCTAGTACAGCACAACAGCCAACCATTTAAGATCCAGGGTAATCTACCATAAAATTATCTCATCATACTGTAAAATATCTGCAAATAAAGGTCATCTCATGCCTTCAGAATGCATGCAATTTACTTCTAGTTCTGTACCATTTTCTTCCTTGGAAAAGCAAAGTTTAAAATAAAACTATTAAAATAAAAATTACCAATATTTTCATTGGTTTCTCCATTAATCATTCCATTAAACTCTCTTCTTCCCGGACGAGTCACTCTAAATAGCAATGAGTAAGACTTCACCATATGGCTGTTACTAGGTTCAAATTCATTACTGGAAACTGCAAGGGACGGGAAATTTCCAGGTTTTGTTTGATTGAGATCAGGATTCAAAGGCACCTGCTTTTTACCTGTAGGAACTTGCCTTATTGGACAACTTACATCCTGCAAAGGCAAAGATTATGAAATTATACTTATTTATGCATATGCAATTATGATAAGAATTATAATACAACTTACAATCACAGATAGAGGAAACATGATTACCAAATGGCATGCTAAAATTCTAACCATACTTCTGAAAATTGTGATGAAACAAAAAGGAAATATGGAACAGCTATATCCCAAATATTTCTCCAATATAAGGATTTCTCCAATATAAGGAAAAAATGATACAGTATATCTAATATTTAGCTGATGATCATCTGAAATAGTTTTAAATTACAAATATGGGATTAAAACCATGCTTAAAATGTTAAGCTTATGTAAATTAATAATCTTTTCCCTTAAATTTTCTATTTTAACAAAATAATTGATAGGACCATTAGAAATGAAAATAGACGATAATAAAAACACCACTCTCAACGTTATAAAATAGTAAATCTATGTATTTAAACGCTGCTTAATAGGAGCAATATTGTTCTTCTTATGAATAATATTCTGTAGTTATATAACTGGAGTTATGCTTAAATAGTTGAAAACCTGGAAGATGTGGAAGACCTTGTAACAAGATACTAGCTTCTCTTTGAAAACAGAATACATTCTTATTATATTAAAAAAAAATTCTACTCTACAAAAGAGTATAAAATGAGAAATATTTAAGTTTCCCCCATCCCCCCCCGGTCCTATACTACAGAGATGACTAATATTAGCAACTGGTTGTGTATATCCTTCTAAGCCAATGTTTACACCTATTATTTTTTTGAAACACAAAAAGGACACTATTAATTGTATTCACTTTTTTTTTTTTGCTTGAATCTTCAAGAATGTTCACATCACTACTTATCATGCATAGGATTGCACTGGAGTGGGGAATGGTATTTCTTAACTTTGAAGTTTTGAATATAAACTTATATTGTCGTCTCCTATCACCTTAGTCCACTCTGTATGAGTGCTTTAGTAGCGCTTAAGCCCTGTGTCATCTTACGATGATTTTGGAAGAACATCAACAACAGGAACCTCTATACAGATCATTCCTAATCTTAAAATACCCAAGGTCCTGAGGCTACTAAAAGTATATCTATTGGCTTTAGTGGGCTGCTGAGAAAATTTAACTATCATAACATGTGTTTCTGTGGTGAAATGATTTCACCTTATAAATAAAAATTTGAGGCAATGTATTAATACGTCAATGGCTAATAACACTGGCAACAGAATTTCTTTGCCTGAGAGTAGTGTTACATAAGGTAATCCTTCTGGGAAAAATTCTCACAGCCCTTATTTAAATTTCAATTGGTACAAACCGCTAAAAAGTAAGCTAAGAGACCAGAGTGGTAGGGAAGCATCTGAATGTATGTGCTAAGATGCTAAAAGATAGTTTCTAACCTTCATCGTCAAACTCCTATAATAGCAGAAGGTTTTATGCAGATACCTCAGCCAGCCCCGAAAAAAACAGGAAGATCTGGGAGGTTGGCAAAATAGGTTATCAATTTTATAATTCAGCCATCAACATATCTAAAAGCTTTCAAGGTTTGGGGTACCTCAGTGGCACAGTCGGTTGGGCATCCAACTTTTGGTTTCGGCTCAAGTTGTGATCTAGGGGCTGTGGGATCGAGCCCTGCCTTGGGCTCCATGCTCTATGCTTGCTGCAGAGTCAGTTTGGGACTCTCTCACCCCCTCCCCTCTGCCCTTCTCCCCCACATGCGCACACGCACACTCTCTCTCTCTCAAATAAATAAATCTTAAAAGAAAGAAAGCAAGCTTTCAAAGTTTAAAAGCACAATATATATACATGAACATACTCAATTAAAAAATTATTCCACATAATCTACCAATATTGTGTTTATATGTTACCTTTCTTTTTTTATGGCAAACTTTCACAAGCAGGACTTCCAAGGTAACAGAATTTTGTTCATTTTCTGAGTTTTGTGATGGCTTATCTAAATAGAAAATCAATACTTTAAAAAATTTTTTAATATAAATATCGTACTCATTTTCCTAAGAAGTCTGGGAATTTCCAACAAAAAGACTTCCTATAATAAAGACTTCTCAGAAGTTTACTCATTTTTCCCCCAAACCAGTTCCAATTTGCAGCAAACTCTTTAAAAGCCTTTTAAAAAGTCATTTAAATAAACCTTTCACAATACAATTACCTTCCTACAATACTGTGATTTTTCTTTTGATTCAAATAAGACGTTCAATTATTTTAATTAATGTTAAAAACATTAAGTTATTATATGGCTATAAAGATTTAACATTTATGATAATTAGAGAATATAATAAACTTCTAGTCAAAAGTATTTCTGACAAATACAGTTAAAGCTTCTTGGCAGAAAGCACAAATGAAATATTCAAGACAGACAACCACACACAAAATAAACATTTAAAATTTTTTTCCTTCTCTCGAAATCTATTAGAAAAATTACTTAGCTTATGATACTCTTAAAATTGAACTAGTCATTATTATATATGCTTTATTTTGAATGCAAGGCATTATCAAACCAAAAAGTTCTTTGACTAGGATTTGTGATCAAAGGGATTAAAATAATGGATTTCCGATATAAAAGTTACATATACAACTATATTATTATTTCACAAGAAAGACAGCTAGTTTTTTACCTTTTCCCTAGAATTTCTCTAAAGCCTGAACAGGATAGCTAAATTTAGAATATTATTTACTACCCACCCAGGGGAGTCTCTCTTGGTTTACAAAGTTTAGGGATTTTAATTTTAAATAATAGTCTACATTCTTTGTATCAATTACCTAACAAAGGCTTTTGCAAATTAAGGTTCTAGAGTACTTCTCTGTAACTTACTTGTCTTTCATCCCAAAGGCATTATTAATAGTTCAAACTATTTAATCAATCATCACTAGGTTTCAATAATATATAAAACTACAACAGATGCATCCACAAACGTAAACAAAAATAAAATAATTTTCCTTCTGAGATTTTGGACAATGCTTTTTTTCTACTTAAAAACATTCTTCTTGGGGCGCCTAGGTGGCTCAGTCGTTAAGCGTCTGTCTTTGGCTCAGGTCATGATCCCAGGACCCTGGGATCAAGCCCCACATTGGGCTCCCCAATGGGCGGGGAGACTGCTTCACCCTCTCCTGCCTGACGATCCCCCTACTTGTGCTCGCTCTCTCTGTGTCAAATAAATAAAATCTTTAAAACAAAACAAAGCATAAACATTCTTATGTAGGGTGTGCACATAAAATACATTTCAGTCAGTCTCTCTGAATGCTGTATTCAGGATAAAAAAGTAATACATGAAAAAAAATCCAGTATTTAAAATGCAGTAACAAAAATGCTTTCCAAACCATACTCACCATGAAAATAGTACCCTAATAATCTTTGTGTATTCATTCTAAGCAGTTTCAAGTAGTAATAGCTAAACAAAAGTCTTCATTTAAAAACAAAAGGAAAAAATAATCAGATTTTAGGGATCTTGATGTTGGTTTTCTATCTTGATTTCTTAAAAATATTATTTCTTAAAAAAAAAAAAAAACTACAAATATACCTTGATTAGACAAGAGAGGCAATATAGCTGCTTCTTCCCAACTTCCACTAATTTTCAAAGTTATAATGGGAAATTATTTTCTGGAAACAGAAGTATCAACAGAGTTTACTTTCTCATATACTTCAGTAACATCAAGAAAAAATAAAAACTGCAAGTGAAGTTGAGCAATTCTGAACTCTATGTATTTTGTCATGTAGACAGGAAAAAAGTTTAATCAGACTACTCTCCAATTAATTTCAACTAATTCAAGTAAAATTAATCCAACTTAAATATTAATCAAGTAACAATAGTCAATTAATATCCATCATCAATTTCAGTTATGGATAACTTACATGGGTTTTACGTAAGTCCCTGGGAACAAAGGGCTAACGAACCTATAAAATTCAAACTATAAGCTTTAAAGTATTAGAGTCCATTGTTCTTTTAAAAGTACGAAAGAAAACCAAGAATAAGGCATGATTAGAAATAAGGACTCTATAAGATGATTGTAAAACTAATTTAGGAAAAAAACATAAAAATGCTACTCAGTTTACTTCTATATAAAAATGGATCAGATCTAAGGCAAAACCAGAAGTAAAGTTACATTAGCTAATAGAGATATGACCAGATTTCAAACTTCTTACATAAAAAACCTGACTAGTTATCAAACTGTTCTAATATAACCATATTATTAATAAACTTTGTTTCTTACTAAACAATACCAAGGATGGTGATCTTGACAAGTTTCTTAAAAAGATTTCATTCCATTACACAATAATTAAAGATGGATGAAGTAGCATTTTATCCATTTTGAAACCAACTGAAAGTTTACCTAGCATGCTTTTACCTCTTTTAATGAAGTAACATTTAAGACTATATACTTTTCTTTGTAAAATATCTAACATATTGATATATATCATTGGTAGCAGTGGTTGTTTCTATTGTTTTATTACCGTATTTAAAAAGAAAAATACGATGCAATACCATCAACCAAAAATGTTCATGCAGAAAGAATTCTACTCAGGGGACTCTTCCCCTATTTCAGTTCTAAGACAATTTAAAGTCCAAAAAATATTGGAAATAAAAAATAGCAAAATCTAAGAAATTTAATTGTATTGAAAAGATTTTCTCATTATTTTCTAGTTATAATCTCTGGAAAGATGATGGCTCTGAGTTGGGTAAGATAATGTTATATAGCTTTTTTTTTTTTTTTTAATATCAACAGTGTCCTAAAAAGTATGGTTTATTAGAGTAAGAGTTGGAATTTCATTTTAGATATAAGCCACATGCAGCAAACATTTACCTTCAAGACACTGAATGATTTTAACAATTTCAAAATCTACTTAAAATTTAAATGGCTAGGGGCGCCTGGGTGGCACAGCGGTTAAGCGTCTGCCTTCGGCTCAGGGCGTGATCCCTGCGTTGTGGGATCGAGCCCCACATCAGGCTCTTCTGCTATGAGCCTGCTTCTTCCTCTCCCACTCCCCCTGCTGTGTTCCCTCTCTTGCTGGCTGTCTCTATCTCTGTCGAATAAATAAAAATAAAATCTTTAAAAAAAAAAAATTTAAATGGCTAGCAGGAAAGCAGTAAGGTTTTATGTACACAGTCCACCTACAAAAGCATTTAAGCCAGTTTCTCAAAATTTGTTCCTCAAACAACCTATTTCTGAATTATCTTGGTGCTTTATTAAAATGCAGATGCCTAAGCTGTATCAAAAACCTACTAGATCCAACTCTTTGTCCAGGTATATATATTTTAAACAAACTGCCAAAACATTTCTACATACACAAAATTTAAGAACCACTGCTTTTAAAGTTTAAACAGGTACAAGTTACATCTTCCACATCCCATTATCGACCACATAAAGCAATAACTGAAATAGCTGGAGAAGTCAACTAAAGAGAAATTGAATTATTAGAATTGACATTTTTTCCACTAAGTATAATCTTATAAATTAGCACATACACACACACAAAAATAATTTTTTTTTTAAATTTACAAAGCATTTTGTTGTTAGAAGGCCAATATATTTACTTTTAAGTACATACCATTTTTGTGGAAGAAACCAGTAAATGTAAGCTGCAGATGGGCTGACAAGCTAAAAAAAACACACACAAAAAAAACAAAAAATGTATCACTTTAATGCTCTATAGTAAAAATAGCCCTAAACTTTAAAAAAAATAACAACGAAATCAAAGTTACTTCAGCTAATTTATAATTTCTGATCTTATTCTTAACTCTGTACAAGCCCATGACTCTACACATTGTCTATATACATAAAAACAAAACAGAACAACACAACACACAAAAACACCAAAGCAGTAAGTCAGAAAAAACCAAATTACCAAATGAGGGACAAGATTATTTACTGTGCTTTAGTACTCTACCTATAAAATGCGGACACATTTAGTCAAAAGAAAATTTTGATAAGAATAACTGAGTTCATGCAAAAGTGTCTGACTATTTTAAAGCTATGGAAATTCAATCTCCTAACAAATGATACGGAACCATCACTTTCTTCTTCCATTAGGGGTGAAATATACAATTACAGATCTGCTATAGATTGGTAATTTATTGTTTCAACATGTCATTTTCATTTAGTTTTAGAAGCAGTGGAAAAGGAAACATAAATTATACTGATCCTTTTGTTTTGAAAATTATCAACAACGGAAAAACTACTACGAGGAGATAGAATAAACAGAAACATTCATAGACTTTTGTAGTACCTTTAAACTGCAAAAGAGAGCAATCAGTTAATTAGAAACCATTCGCAACTTTCTAGAACACAGTTTTTGTCGTGTGATACAGACAGACACCAGATTATAGAGGGCTAGACAGAACGGATGTTGGGGGAATGGAAGCAATACTGATTCCTTACTCAAAAAATGTACTAGTGTAAAAGGCAATAAGGTGACAATCTAGTGATTCTTATAATCGGAAAGAGTGAGGCAAGAGAGTTTTAAGGAGCGAATAATGATTGAAAACAAGGACATATTATAAAGAAGTTAGCTCTATAACTCTGCCCAGGATTCCTCCCTTTCTTAGAGAAGAGGACAGTGATCCTTCAACAGAAGATGTGAGGATGCCTCTATCTTCTTACTGAGGTAAGCCATGAAACTGTATGCTAAAAAACTACAGGGTGGGGATCTCAAAGGGCATTTCCAGAACAGTACTAAGAAAACTATGCTAGGGTATCAGTAGAGGACAAAATGACTATGGAAGAGTAGAAATGGAAGGATCCAAGCAGTTTCGAAAGCATAAATATGAGAGAAAACGAAGAACAACTATAACTTAAGCAGCAACAAAATAAAAACAGTACACAATGGGATTCTTGAAAACAGGTAATTCATGTATAGTACTTTCTGACATGTATCGGATATATTTTTAAAACACATAAGAGTGGGGAAGAGGAGGGCTGACCATAAAAGGGGCACGAGGAAATTTTTAGGAATCTTTATCTTGATTGTGGTGGTTGTTGCCTATGTGCAGTTGTGCAAATTTAGAACTATACACCAAAGAGACTGAATCTGATGGTATATAATTCATACCTCAAAAAAAAGTACATTAAAGGGACAGAGTAGAAGCCCAAAGGAATTTTTCAAGATTATGGAAGCATTCTATATTTTGATCATAGTTATGGTTATGTAAGTGTATACATATGTCAAAACTCTTAACTATATACTTAAGGTGTGTGCATTTTACTGAATGTTAGTTATACCCAAAGCTGATTTTAAAAAGTGTATCTGCCATCTACAAAATCTACATGCCATTTTACTAAAAGATAACTAGTGTTCTCCTATAAAAATAGCTCCATAAATGTCACCTTACAAAGCAGAATTAGCAAAACTCCAAAACATAGCCGAACACAAAGAGGAATATCCTATAATTTCCTTCCACATGTTAGAAGATAATCCATTAGTCACAACCAATCTTTCCAATTCTTAATTGCTTGAGTTAAACCTACATACCAAGGCCAGGTTAATTTTCTTAAAACCCCATTCTGAATGTATCATTCCTCTCTCCAAATTTTCCAATGGGCCCCTAAATGCCAAATCTTTTGTCTAATTGCTGTCTGTAATATGGTTCCCATTTCTTTTTCATCTCCACTAAAGTCCCACACAGGAAAACAGGTCAGAATGGTAAAACAGACAGAAAAATCTACATTTAAATTCTGGCTCCAGTTAGTAGATGTGACGTGGTATCTATAAAATGAGGAAATGACCTCTCTTAAGATTGTGAGGCTTGCATAAAGTACTCTCTCCCTCTTCTACAATGGCCCCATCCCCAACCATCCCAGAGCTTAATGATCACAGCTTAATCTCAAGTATTTGTATTTACCACTTTTTTGTCACACATACATTATCTTTTGAGACAATCTTTTTATTACATCAGTGTCCCTAGCACCTATCAGTGTCTTACAGAAAGGCACTCAACAAATACTTTTCAGAAGAAGAGCAATGTCCTTCCCGAGTAAGATTTTTTTGTTTTTATATTAAACTCTATGTCCAACATGGGGATCGAACTCATGACCCTGAGATCAGAGTCACATGCTCTACCAACTGAGGCAGCCAGGCTCCCCTAGAGTAACAGATTTTTAAGGTCAGGGATCATGACCCATTACACTGTAGTGCTTATGGTATTATTTACATTGTTTTTATAGAAAATGTGGTTCTAAGTTCCAACTCTGAAATGCCAGAAGCATCTTGCACTGATCTACCCCAGAAAATATTTTAAATTAGTGTTACTCAACATGTGGTCTGCAAACTGAGGTCATCAGGGAAACTTGTTACCAATTCCACAACAAGGCAAGAAACTGGGAGTAAGACTTAATCACTTACGGAAATTTAACATTGCCATAATATCCTCCAAGCTTGTGATCAGTAAGTATATTTACAAAAACATCGATCTATGAAAGATTGAAAATTAAATACAAAAAGGTTCTTCACCACAGGTGGTTTGAGGCAGTTTTAAATGGTACATTTTAAGTTAAATGAGATATGAAGCACATTCAGCTATCATTCTAACATCGTTCCTTTAAGAAAAGGAATTCCAAATTTCAATTAACCAACTTAAAAAATAACTTTGTGAATGTGATTTGCTACGCACAATTTCCCCTCTAACTCCCCCTCCTAAAAGTAAACATTCTAATATGCACCTAGAATAAAATATAACAATGACGCCCAGTTTCTCTCTTCCATAGGTGGCTTTATTCAAGAAAAAAGGCAATTTTCTTTCCCTCCCTGGTTTACCCTCTTCCCTCTCTTAGTGGCTGTATCCACATCTTGATTGTTAAGCTAAATCAGAATGGAAGGCAAAGAAACATGTAGGATGGGTCAGGTCTATTTGGTTTGAGGCTGCACGTGACCTAACTTAATCAGGATCAGATACCTGAATAAGGATTTGGTTCATCTTTATGATATGCTCCCCATCCATAACTCCTGAGGAAGCAAGCAATGGGGCAAGAGGAAACTAGATGAGGAATTTGAAATTTTGAGGTAAGATTTCAAGCATAAACATCTAACGATTCAAAAGCTGTCCGCAGAATGAAGTTAATTTAAACTCATAACGGACTAACATTGAGATGACATTCATGTAGGAAACTCAAATTTTAAGAATAGCCAGATCTCACTGAAGGACAGAGATTTTATGCTGGAAAGAGACTAAGATTAGTGCCTCTAATTTGTGCACATTAATCTAATAGTGGCAGATGTAAGGCTTCATTTCTAGAGTTATGGCCTCATAATAAAATGATAAGCTATTTGGCATCTACACTGTTAGAAGTTAGTTACCCAACTTTTCTTACACATTTAATGCTATCATGTATAAAACTGTGAAATTGGTGACTACATCAAGCCCATTATTCTGGGAATCCAGGGTCTCTTCTGAGGTTCAGACACAAGGATGGGAACACTTTATAATGAGAAGATAAAGTTGAATGAGGGGAGGGAGTCCTTTACAAAATAAATAAATTCCCTTCTAGAAGTATAGCAGACAAAACATAAAGTAAACCCAAAGAGTATACAAGGAGAAACATCTTAAAAATTTGTTCTTAAACACTTAGATTTTAAGACTCAGATATGCTCAGTAGCAACTGATAAGGCACCTTCAGGAGTTAAGTATGTGAAAAGAATCTATGGCCCAGGTACTGAAAGAGGAACTAAAACTCAAACATGAAAAGATGCTGATTTGAAAATAACTTCAAAACCTGTAGCCAATACAAGACTGTTAAGAGAAAGGGGAGAAACACATCAGATTTATTAATGGTGGAAAAGACATACAATTGAGTTAAGAAGCCAACTTAAGTTTTAAAAATGCAGCTAAATCTACAAAAGAGAAAGGTAGGGAAACGCCATTAATTCAATATATCTATTTAAAGTATTTTATGGCTGGGACACCTGGGTGGCTCAGCCGTTAAGCGTCTGCCTTCGGCTCAGGTCATGATCCCAGGGTCCTGGGATCGAGCCCCACATCAGGCTCCTTGCTCGGCGGGAAGCCTGCTTCCCCCTCTCCCACTCCCCTTGCTTGTGTTCCCTCTCTCGCTGTCTCTCTCTGTCAAATAATTAAATAAAATCTTAAAAAAAAAAAAGTATTTTATGGCTTTCTTGGGATAAAGACCAACATCCTTAAACAGCCTATAAGGCTCTGCATTATCTGGCCATGGTCATCTGTTCTAGCCTTAGCCACTCTCCTTACTTTTTCTGTTGGCCTCAAATGACATATCTATGATACTCCCTTTACTTAGAATCACCTATCTGTTCACCCTCTCAGTCCCCATTTTACTTCTATATCCATCTTTTGTATCTCAGCTCATTTTTCTAAGGAAGCCCTACCTGACCATCCACCACTATTCCCAAATCCAACATCTCAAACAAGAGCTGGATCACCTGCTTCATACATTCAGTTTCCCTATATTTTTCTTTCTTAGCAATTATTTTACAACTGTACATACTATACATTTATATCTTTTTCCTCCATAAAGGCAAGGTCTTCATCTGTTTTGCTTACCATTATATCCCCTGGGACGAGGATAGTTTTAGACCTGGTACACTAAGAAAACTGGAACCTCAGGAAAAAAAAAATAGATCTGGATTTCTTTATACAAAGATGCTTAGAAAAGAAAGATTACTAATTCAAAAGCTTAGGTGGTCGGGGCGCCTGGGTGGCTCAGTCGTTAAGCGTCTGCCTTCGGCTCGGGGTGTGATCCTGGCGTTCTGGGATCGAGCCCCGCATCAGGCTCCTCTGCTGGAAGCCTGCTTCTTCCTCTCCCACTCCCCCTGCCTGTGTCCCCTCTCTCGCTGGCTGTCTCTATCTCTGTCAAATAAATAAAAACTCTTAAAAAAAAAAAAGTTTAGGTAGTAACAACAATAAGAAGCGATGAAAAGCAATTTATGTTATCAATCTACTAAAACACTGGCTTGAAAACGTCCCTAGTAAAGTACTAGTTCTGGTATCTTTTGAGGGGATTTCTCCAGCTGCTAACAGAGGACCAGGAATGGATGATGATTAAGGGGAAGAGAAAGGAAACATTTTGCTTTTCATTTGACCCAAATACTTTTGCAAGCAACTCCAATTTGGAAATCCCTTCATGCTCCTTTCAGCCAGTGGACGTGCACTTAGAAGTCAAAGGAGTTTGGACTACAGAATTCCAAAACTGGTAGTACTAACAGCACAAAAGACGCCTGGGATCCTGCTCTTATAGAAAACTAAAGACCAGAGATTTATTCCAGTAAGCCATAGTACTTGGTCAAAACCCAAAATAAATTCAAAACCCACAATAAATTGGAGTGCCAGAAATAAGAACTAAAGAGGACAGAATATAAGGAATTATGTCAGACATTCTAAAAAGAAAATAAAGATATTTTAAATATACTCCATCATACCAAAAAAGCAAGGAGAAACAGCAAGAAAAACTTTAGACTAAAGGTACAACCACTATGAATTTCTAACATCCGCTAATAGGTATGGAGAATCCCAGAAGCCATTCTTTATGAAAACAATTTTTTTTTAAAGATGTATTTATTTGTCAGAGAAAGTGAGAGAGAGAGCGTGCAAGCACAAGCAGGGGGAGCAGCAGGCTCCCTGATAAGAAGCCCAATGTGGGACTCAATCCCGGGACTCTGGGATCATGACCTGAGCTGAAGGCAGATGCTTAACAGACTGAGCCACCCAGGAATCCCAAGAAAAGAAACAATCTTCAAGGACAGTAGGATTTATTACTGAGGGAGGGTTACAAATATCAAATATGGCCTATTGCCATGAATTGACTGACATCTTAAAGATTTTTCTCCCCATCAGCTGCTTCCCCTATGTTCTGCCAGTATCTGTGACTACTAAAGACAACTGCAGATCTAGAATATAAATAATAAAAGATCCTCAACACCAACTTCATCTTGCACAGATAATGCTGGGAATTTGGTTTGGTTTCTAAGTTACCACAAATGACATAAATAAGTCAGGCAGTTCATTGTTCTAACTTTGCAGCTGTAGTACTACAGTATTTGTGTATCTTGATATTCCCCTAAACTTTGGAGAATGAAATACATGGGATTTGCGAGTAGAGATATTACAACTTTGGAAGTGCTGTAAGAACGTGAGTTCCAATGGAAGACTCCCAGACTACCACTGTTGAACAAATCCAGGATCCAACTAAACTAAGATCTGTCTGAGATGGTACAGAATAAAAAATAGAAATGGAAGACAGATACGTTTTTGTATATGATTTAACTTGTACTAATTAATGTCAAGGAAAAACAAAGACTAATTTTGTTCTAAGAGAACTTGACCACAGATTTTACAAAGTTTTATAGTGCTGGCATGACATATTGGTGTCTAGGGAACTTCTTACAATGCTATGTGATAAGTTTAATGGAACAACAGGATCATGCCTAATTTGAGATGAGAAATACATTGAAGTAATTTAATAATATGGAGCCTTGGGGGTCAACTTAAAGCGAAGCAATCTCCCAATTTATTTTAGTGTCTCTGGCAGTGATACAGACATTCATAAAGATCTTGGGCGGGGGGGGGGGGGGATGCTAGCACTTAGCACAGTAACTCAACACATCTGGGGCCTAAAGTGCCTTGTTGGGCAGTAAGCTCCAACATAGTTAGGTCTGTTTTTGTTTCTGTTTTTTTTGTGTTTTTTTTTTAATTTATTCATTTATTTGACAGAGAGAGAGACTCCGTGTGCATACAAGGAGGGGGAGCAGCAGAGGGAGAGGGAAAAGCAGGCTCCCTGCTGAGCAGGGAGCCCGACGTGGGGCTCAGTCCCAGGGCCCTGGGATCAAGACCTGAGCCGAAGGCAGATGCCCAACCAACTGAGCCACCCAGGTGCCCCTAGGTCTGTTATTTAAAAAAAAAAAAAAAAAGAGAGAGAGAGAGAGACAGAGACAGAAAGGGAGAGAGCTTGATCTTGGGGGGTTGAAATGGCCAATTCACTAGTCCCATCTGCATCCTGAAGACTGAAAAAGTTGTTTTTCAAAATTACAGGAAGGAATTCTTGCAACCCTCTGATGCTTTTGTGAGTGACGTAAAAACACCTCTGTTACAGTACTGGCCTAGCTGTTGAAACCACTGGGTCAAAAGGAACAAAATTACTGGGTGATTATTCAGAGAGAATCGACTAGTATTACCTATCTTCCTCACAACACACATTCTAAGGGAAGCTCAGTAGTATTTATCAAAGCCAATGTCACAATGAGATAGTAGTAGGTTCAGCAGCAATAAAGATAGAACCTTGATGGGAAAGATAAAGAAAAGGGTCAAATTTTCTTCTTGGTTCATTCTTCCTTTCCACACAAACCATGGAAGACCTGGAGGGCAAACTATTAAAATGTTCAAGAGAAAAGAACCAGGAAAGCTCAAAGATGAGGCTCTGACTACAACTTATACTTTAAGTAAAAAAGGCCCTGAGGATCCTAAGAGCTCTGTCTAGGGTAGGTGACCAGACAACGATCTAGAATAGAAATTCAAGCAAAGGAGTGTACACATACTGAGAATATTCTCAGTCTTATGTTATAAGGTACTCCCTGAACAGTAACAGATTAGGTAAAGATTTGGGATCTCAGCTTCTAGAATGGACTGTCGCAATTTATTTAAGTCAAGATTGCCTAGATATGGAAATATAAATTATAGTTCAGTCCTACGAAAGTGCAAGACATATAATTAAAAATGTGATTTTACAATTCAAGTAACAAAATAACCTAATTCAAAGGTCAAACTTAAAATATAAGCAACTGCAAAAATGACATCTTATACCAGTTACTAAAATGAGAAATCATAAGTGAAGTATCATGAAGCCCGTCTACAATCCTAACTAAACCGGTAAGATCTGATTTAAAATTTCAAGACACAACAATCTATTGTGGCAATTTTACCAGTTTCATTTTTTTTTTTTTTAAAGATTTTATTTATTTATTTGACAGAGATAGAGACAGCCAGCGAGAGAGGGAACACAAGCAGGGGGAGTGGGAGAGGAAGAAGCAGGCTCATAGCAGAAGAGCCTGATGTGGGGCTCGATCCCAGATCACTGGGATCACGCCCTGAGCCGAAGGCAGACGCTTAACCGCTGTGCCACCCAGGCGCCCCAACCAGTTTCATTTTTTAAAAATCTAACATTTTTAGTTTTGTATTCTCCCTGAAAGTAGTCAACGAATAAACAACTACCACCCAAGTTCCTGTGTCTCTTTAGAATGATACTCAACTTTCTTTAGTTTACGTTATCAAGAAAAAATGGAAGCACACTGTCTAGCTTAGGCAAATATTAGGCTCGTCAGAACTTTTAGGGGTTAGTTCTAGGTATTACATTTGAAAACATACAACAAATAGATTCTGACTAAAGGGTCAAGTTTCTGAAACTCTTATGTGATAAACATATTTCAAATATAAAGTTAGGAATACTTTGATTGAAAGGTGTAAATAGGGGGAAGGACAAGATGGAAAAAGAGCCTCTTTAAGATTTGAAGACAATTATTTAGAAGAAATGTGATATTGTGAAGCACCTGGCATACCATCTAGTATAGAGTAAGTATGCCATGAGTCTCCAACCCTCCTTACATGAGGTAGTAGGATTAATACCAACTGCAGAAGTTATAGAAACTTTGAGTCAAAATGCAAGAAACTGGTAATAGCGATAAACAATAGTGAACACAACTGCCTTCAAAAACAGTGAGTCCCCAGATTGGAGGTATTCAAGATGAGGCTTAAGGGTTCTCTGCCACAAATGCTATAGAATTAGTAATTCCTGATTTATGTATGAGTTTGGACCAACTGACCTCTAAAGTTCCTTCTAACTCCTTACAATGTTGGGGTGATCACTACAGAAATGATCACTATAATTCTTTCCTCTTTCCTCAAGTATGTCACTTAATGTAAACTGATAGGTTATCTTACCTATGAGATTCTTGCTCTCCTTTCATTTTCTCTACTTTTGATAACATATCATCAACTTTAAATGTTTTCCTGAAAGAAACAGATAAACAAAATAATCACTTCTCAACTGGGAAAAAAAAACAGATTATACTTTATTGTCACTATAATAGGCAAGTTGGAAATCTGATTTTGATTATTTTTAATAAGATAAATTGTGGATGGTTAGCCGTAACAAGGAATACTACATTGAAACAGTGTATGTTATAATACAGCAGACAACCCTTCAAGTCGCATCTCAAATGCTATCTTTTCCATGAAACATTTTGTAATTATTCCCAAACCAGAGTGATTTCCTCTTACCTATGACACTCGGCTTATATTTATTTTGACATTTAGTCTCATAAATGTGAACTTGCATAAATATTTTATTTCTTCTCCTAGACTATAAGCTCCTGAAGGGCAGAGACTGCTTTTCTTCAAGGAAAGCCACATCATGGTACCTTATATTTGAAAGGTATTCAAGCATCTGTTGGACTGAACCAAACAAATGCAAATCATATATATTTTGAAACATTCATCTATTTCTATTAAGTAACCTGACAAATATGTGGTTGCACTATTACATAAAAATAAATATTTTATAAAAAGTATCTGAAGGTAACAAAACATCCTCAAAGATTATTAGCAATGGCTAAAGTAAAATGACATGTCATATTAAAGAAATGGTTATCAACCATCATGGAAAAATTTTGAAGTTTAGGGGACATACCCATCAAATCATAATAAAAGTATTAGCTTTTAACTCTAGAGGTTTAAGAGAAAAAAGTACTTTTTTCCACAAAATAGAAACCTAAATTAAGAATAACCCCGACACATTCCCAAGCAATTTAAGAATGGACTCCTAAAACAAGCCTTATCTTAATTCTTAAGGTGGTCTATTATATTTGTCCTACAGACAGAAGCTAAAAATCTAGACCCACATATGTTAACTGGAAATGAATATTTTTTATACTCATATATTTTCTTCAAACTTAAGACATGAAAAACTTAATGTATTCCACATATATTACTTTGTAAAGCTTGAATTCAGATACTAGAAATTACTAATATGCTCATTCCTCAAAAACAGCTATTGTACTCAACTAGTATAATAAAAAATTATCAGTAGAGAAATGTTAACATAAACACAAATATATTACAGTAAAATACTAATAAGGAAGAGCAGTATTGATGCAATCTATAGTTCAGTTGAAAAAACAGCCTCCATTAACAAAAGATTTAAAAAAAAAAAAGCTTCTCTCTTTACCTTTAGAGTTACTGAAAACTTCAATATTAATGTTTCATCCAATAGAGCATAAAAGGAAGTACTTTAGGAAGGATGGCAATACATTTTCAATCTCCACAGATAAGAGAGAAGAAAGAAGAAAAATGTAGGATTATTTTAGGCTAGTTACAAAGAACTTTCCAGTACAAATACTGAAATGTACTACTGAGGAAGGTTGTAAAGTTACTGGAAACTTTTAAGAATAGTAAGTTTATCTTTATGCAATGATTAAGAAGAAATCCTGTCTGTAGAAAGAAAAGTTAAGACTGTAAGTCAAAAGGTTCATCTCTTCCAACATTATGGAGGTGTGCATAGAAGTGCATAGGAAAGTTGAATATTAACAACCATGTGAAATAGGTAAGATCATAAAGGCAAGCCAGCCTTCTTTTGGAAAAAAACAAACCAAACCACATAAGCCACTATACAAAAGCAGCCTCACTCCCAGCACCAAGTAAGTCTGTTCTTGAGAAAGGTACTGCTACAACAGCTCAGGTTTAACAAGGGAAATAGTTATCAAAAGATCATCAAAAAGAGAATATTTTTAAAATTCAAGAAATTCCAGGAAATTTTCTTAGGAGGATTCAGAAACAGCTTACATGAAATCTAGTAAAATGGGTTCAATAAAAGATGCCCTTCTCCTCACAAATACTCCCACTGTATGAGTGTTGCGTTAGTCTATGGAATTTGAATACCTCTATGAAGTAAAACCGAAGTACAGGGCGAGTTTAACAAACATACCAGAATTAATATCACAACTGAGCGTATGAATTCAAAAGGAGTGATACATTTATTCTAACAATGGATATTATGCTGTTATGATAGTAAAAAAGGCGTTCCAAAAACATTTAAAAGCAATTTTATAAAAGGAGTCCCAAAAACATGTTTAACAAAGACCACAATCACTAGGCTAAATTCACCACCTTCCAAAGTCACCAACTACTTTGAAAAGAACAGCACTCATTTGAGGATGTAAGTTGTATGATGTGTTAAAAATTAGTTTTAATGTCTTTTATAAGCCAAGCATATAACAAAAGCATTAAGTGAATCCTAATGCATTTTTACATGGAATAAACTATGGGATTTATAGGTTTCTTGCCTGGTAAACTGCTGTAAAACTCCCCCAAAAGACAATTTTTTGCCTAAAGAGCAATAAATTAAGAAAAGTAATTTCTTCTACCAAGTTTTTAAAGCTGTCTCCACCTATTAGCAGACAACAGAAACATATCCCACAATGAGACAAATAGTCCAATAAACAAACATGACAAGAAAATAATGAACTTAGAATTTAAACATATTTTTTTTATCTATTTATGGATTAACTCATTATTTTGAAAAAACTTAATCACTTTTTTAAAAAATGTTTAAGTGACTACACCCACATTGGGCTCAAACTTACAACCCCAAGATCAAGAGTCTCATCCTCTACCGACAGCCAGGTACTCCCCCCAAAAACTTAATCAGTTTTAAATTAAAATCAGGCAGAATCCTAAATGATAACTCAACTGATTCTCCGTATTAAAAATACTAGAGGAAAAAGTTTACTACTACTTAATCAAAATCTCCTAGGTTTTATAGAATAAATCAGCACACTAAGAACCACAGGCCAAATCCAGCCTACTGCCTGTGCACATACCACAAGCTAAGGATGATTTTTATGGATAAATATCTGCGATTGATTTGATAAAGAATACTAACTCTAGGGGCGCCTGGGTAGCACAGTCGTTAAGCATCTGCCTTCAGCTCAGGGCGTGATCCCGGCATTACGGGATAGAGCCCGACATCAGGCTCCTCCGCTGCCAGCCTGCTTCTTCCTCTCCCACTCCCCCTGTTTGTGTTCCCTATCTGGCTGGCTGTTTCTCTCTGTCAAATAAATAAATAAAATCTTAAAAAAAAAAAAAGAATACTAACTCTAAACCCCAATTAAGGTGAATGTCATTTCCTCCCACCCCACAAAAATAAGAGTCTCACACTTCTCACCAGTAGGCATATTTTACAAAACACTATACTCAATTATTATATTTTAAACTTCATCAATAAAAAATTTGTGGATATTTGTTTTCTCTCTTTTTGTGTAAGTATCTACATACATGCTTACTAATCTTAATTCTGCCTCCTGGACCACAAAGCCTAAAATATTTACTATCTGGTCCTCCACAGAAGAAGTCTGCTGAACCCTGGCATAGATCAAATAATGGCACAGACAGGCAAAGAGCTGACAAATTTAATTCTGTTGCCTAATCCATCACCTTCTTCCTAGTTATTTAGGCTCTTGGCAAGCTTCACCTATTAAATGTAATGCACACAAGCACGCAATTGCTCGCATACTCTCTCTGTTCAGAACGATTACCAGAAGATAGTTTTAACATTTCAATCCTTCAAAGTACACCTACGTGTATCTACAAAGCTGAACCAAGTCCTGCTATAGAAACATGATGCTTACTTAGTAATCAGTAGGAGCCTCCAAAAGAGTTTGGTTTCAAAGTCTATTGGGATAGCTTAATGGTTTTAGTGAGTCAAGATTAACAATACCAAATGCCTAATACAAGTCCTCTCCTTTAAACTTAAAATTGTTCACTTGATGTACTCAATAACCTTGCATGTAGGATAAGAAACTAGCATTCTATAATTACATATGGTTAAATATTACATGTTATAAACAAAAATAAGTTCTGATGGACACCTCCAGACTCCACTTGAACTAGATAATTAAGTCTTCTTGTTTTTTAAGGATATTCAATCTATGGACTTCAAAAATATTTCCTCTTCTAGAAAGACCACCACCAAAGATATAAAATGAAACTTGCTGAACCTATGATTATGGAAGCAAATTCTTTATTGTTAGAACATGTAAGAAAGATTTAAAAATTAACCTAAATTTATGTATTGAAGATAGCTCCCCTGAGCGCTTTCATATTTAAATCCTCAGCTTCTACTAAACTTGAAAATAACTCAGCACAAAGTAAAAATATTATTCAGTAAAATCACTTGTTTCACTCCACTACTAAATCACTTCTACCAAGAAAAAAAACTGGTAATAAACTGGGATTTATAAAAATGATACTAACAAAAAGTCACCAGGCAACCAGTTCAACTGGTCACTTTTTTCACCTCAGTTTTCATATTTAATCTTTAATTAGAAATAGTACTTTAAAATAAAACTTTAATATTTTTGATCAACTCAAAATAAGATTCATAAAATGTACCTTTTGATGTTTGTTCTGGAGTTTCGATGAGACATGTAAGTAAGAGTCCTGTGCAAAAATATTGGCTATAAAAAAAGTTTTAAAAATATTAAAATTAAATAGGTAAAATTCTAAGAAAAAAATAATATTCATTAATTTTATTGACTACTTACAGCTATAAGATTTCGAGTTCGAAGAAATCTATAGATCTGCGTTGGTTCTAGGTAACAGGAAACAAAAGGATTATTTAAATTCTCAAGAAAATAACCAGCCCAGCCAATATTATAACTAATGTAAACCAATCACTTACACGAAAACCATGTACTACATACTGACATCAAGAAAATTAGTAGGCACAATAAGATCAAAAGACATTCAATCTATGGCATATATCCACAAAACTCATCTACATTTATTTTAAATTTAAGGTTCTCTACAAGCTTGTGCTTAAGCCTTGCATTTCTAAGGTAGCTACTTTTAAAACTAGTCTGTATGCAGAACTGAAGAGTAATTACACTGATTTAATTTAGCTAATTTAAACTATAACCCATCTCCTCCCGAAAAGTAGCTGAAATGAGGTAGCTGGATTCAGCAAAAGAACTTAGAGATGCTAAATAACAAAATAAATTTTCACTTTTTAACAGGTCTTTTAAAAAATCTGTAGTAAGCCAAAACAGAATAAAACGGTTTCCTAGATGTCCTGATGCAGATACGATGAAAGTCAGTCAATACTGAAATGAGACACAAACTATAGCTAAAATTTCCAATGAATATTGTTATAATTGAAGTTTTTATCTATTTCTTTGTTCAATGTAAATATTATCCCAATATGTAAATACTACCTCAACACATATTTTAATCAACAGATTCCTAGTCTTTTTAATTCTCTTTAGTTAAAATGCGTTTGCCTCTATAGATAAAAAATATATTTTATATACCAATACAACAATACCAGTTCCCTTAACGATTTAGTAGTATCACATTTCTTTAAATAAAAGAGTATCAAAATGAACTAAAGATAAATGACTGTATCAGTAAATACATCAAAGCATTTTAACTTCTCAGATCGATATTAAAGAACAATCAAGTTGTTTTGTGACAAAAATCTAGCACTTAATGACAGTTTACTCCTCCAAAGTAAACTCATTAGAAAGCAAAATAGCTTAAACTTTCTTGGCAGATTTGTCTTCTCATAACATTTAGAAAGAAATGTTTAAATTTCCACTTAATCTTCAGTTTAGTTTAGTTTTAGTGTCAAATAAACGAAAAGGAGAGAAGATAATTTAGAAGGGCTACAAACACGTATGTTTATTGTCATCACTGCCCTTCAGTTCTCCACCATTTTTCCAATTAAAAGCACTCCAGATTTTTCAAAGTAGATTAAGCAAAAGTAAGACGGTGAATCTCTCAAGCCGGTTCAATATTCGTTTCAATAAAAACTGAAATTCCTTGTACTAAATTCCAATTAGAATTTCATGAAGCACTAATCAGAATGAAAGAAGGGTATTAAACAATGTAATACGTCTTTTCAAGCACAGCTGATACCATGCCTTTAACATATGCCACGGTAAAATTGTAAATAAAGACATTCGGCGGTAAAGCCGCGTTTATTCAAGTTTCTGTTATTTAGCTATTAGCGATCATCCAAATTATAAAATGTACACAAAAGCAAAAAGGAAAACAATCGCGATATAATATCCATTAATGGGCAGTTGAGATTATTTACAGTCATGATGTTTTTAATAAATTCTATTGTTTGTTTCCAGACACCTTGCCTTCCTTTCCAAATCAAGTCACAGTTTTGCCCCTTAAATGAGACCTTAAAAGCCGAAACTGACATAAGAAAATGTTCTGGAATGAAGACAAGTACAACGGGCAAAATTCCCAGCTCGTCTAAAGATAAGATGCTTAAGCACTACCTCAGTTTACGTACCCAAGGAATGGGTGGATAGATTTGAAAGGTTTAAAGCATCGGAAGGTGCCATGTTACCATGCAGCACCAAGTTAGTGCGAAAGCATTTCAGACAAATGACAATTTGGTCCATTTTACTGCACTCATCTCTTCACGGACTTATTAATTTTGCTCCTCAAAACCTACAACCGAAACCCTTGTACTTCTAGAGTAAGAAAAGACATGAAAGAAAGCAAGAACTAGTCTTGGGATCTGACTGCATCCTCAGTCCAACTGTAACCTCATCTAAAAGCCTGCTCTTAACGTGGGGCCCCCTGCCCAACCTCTCGTGTATATCTTCGGGGATTCAAGAACCTCACCTGCACCCCCAGTTCCACCCCCTCCAAGGCCCTACCTAGTCTTAGGGCCCCCTTGACCGTAATCCCTTAAGTGGGAACAGCCCCCTCAATTTCTCCCTCCACTCCCCAATCGAGTCCCGGCGAGGAAGGGGGGCCCAGCACGAGTGTCCCGGCCCCCTAATGCTGGAAGAGGGGGTATTCCTGCCCTCAAAGCCTCAAACACACTCACTCTCAAAGGCCTGGAGGAAAAGCTCGTGGTCAGCCTGGACGTGCTCCATTTTCGGCTTCTTCACCGGTAACACCGCGGCCCCCGCCGCTGCCGCCGCGGAGGAGGAGGAGGAGGCCGAGTAACTGCCGCCGCCTCCACAGCCCCCGCCGCCGGATTTGCCGCCCGACGCCGTCGCCGCCGCCACCGCCGCCGAACCCCCGAAGCCGCCTCCCCCGGACCCCGCGCTGGGCCCCGAGCCGCCCCCTCCCCCACCGCCGTGCTTCTGAGGCGCCATCGCGGTTCCTGCCTCCTCCCCCCGCCAGCTACCCGCCGGGCGGCCCCGGAGAGTAAGCGCCTGCAATACCAACCGCTCGCCCCAGCAGGCTCCGGCGGACCGAGGGGGGAAGGAGGAGAGAGGGGAGGAGAGGGGAAGGGAAGGGAGGAGGAGAGGAGGGAAGGAGGGAGGAAAAAAAAAGTGTCTCCTCCTGAGAGCCCCGCTCCGCTCCGGAGGCCGCTCACCCTAGCCTGGCCTCGCTCCGCCCACTTCCCCCGCCCGGCGTCCTGATTGGCCGGCGGGAGCGCGCGCCGCCCGGCCGCCCAGCCCGTTGGCCCGCGGATTCTCCCGTCAGTCACGCGGAGGCGCTTCTCGCGGAGGCGCGGCTTGGTTGGCCCGTGCGCGCTGCCGATCGCGGGCCCGGCCGCCTCTTTGAACTGAATTCGCGGGAAAATTAGGGGTCGGAGCGGCCTTCCTGCTGGCCCCGGTGCATTGTGGGGAGAGAGGTACCCGGCGAGCGGCTTAGGGAGCCGTTTCTCGCCTTCTGAGCGTCGTCAGTCACCGCCCCCAGGGGGGTACAAGACCCCTGAAGAGAAGCGGGCCTCTGAGGAACTGGGGGCGCGGGGCCTGTTAAATGAACTGAGATCCATTACGGATCAGCGAGTCTCTAACTTCGCAGAAAGGGGCCTGGCTGGGAGTTGGGTGGGTCGTTTCTTGGTAGAGGGGCTCCCGGGGCGGGGATCGCGTCCCCTGTCCCCTCGCCACCACGTGCCCCAAGCCACCCCTGGCCGAATCCGACCCCGCAAAGCCTTAGAGAGGATGGGGGATTGCCCGGGCTTGCGGCTGCCGCTGTCGGACGCGACCGGGCTCCACCAAAGGGGGCGGTTTATATGTAACGGGAATCACCTATAAAATGACGAAAACTATTTTTGGTAGGTGATTTGAAGCTTCAGGATCGTCACTGAGAAAGTCGTGGCTTCTCAACATGCTGGAAGCAAAACCTAGATACTTGATTCCCCCCTCAGCCCGCCAGGCAGCATAGGAGTGGTCAGAGGGTAAACTGAAAAGATTTCCTAAAAGTACGTATAACCTTGAGAACCTATTCACTTTGCGCTCAAAAACTTCAGAGGGAATCCGTTGTCTTGCCGGTCCTGCTTAAAAAGATAGATGCTTAGGCCCAACTTAGTCTCCTCGTACAGACAGGTTTGGAGTTGAGCTAATAACTCTTAAAGATTTGAAATTCAGGATGGACAAGGTGATCTCCAAGATGGTCTAGCCAATCAAATACTGTGATCTTATATGACATCAAAATGAAACATCTTCCAAAATCCCAATCTATAAACACAGAACCATTTCATACTTTCAGTAACATTTTTCAAATGTCTGCTTTGGGACCTTTATAAAGTTAACTGCAAACACTGTTTACAAAACAAGTATCTTTGGAAGGGTTATTCAAGCTGTTTCCAAAGCTAGTGTCTTTGGAACAGTTATTCAGACATCTGAAGTACTGCTTTCAATCAAACATTTGCTACTTATGAAAATGAGCTCTGCAAATGATGCGTTTAATATAAAATTTGGCATTTCAGAAACACATCTGAAATAAGGTATACCTGTTGCTGATTTTTAAGTACAGCCTATATTTTCAGTGAAATAAAAAGTTCAGAATACTCTCATTTGTTCTATTCTGTACTTCCTACTTCCCCAAAAAGAGGGTTTTTTTTCTTTTTTAGATTTCTGAAATAAGCCTTTTCTGATTAATGCCACCCCACAGAGGTTTGCGAGGTTTTAGATCTTGGTAAACTGCTCACCGTTAGCTTTGCAGGGTTAGAAAACGAGGTTTCATCATTCGGTCGGGTTCTGGAGAATTAAATCACACTAGACAAATCACAAAATATCAAGTTATAAACTAGAATGCTTATTTATTAACAGTAAATATAACCAGCAAATGATCCATCATTTATACAGGGTTTTCCCTTTGCGGGGGAGTGTGGGCTACAGGTACAATCCAGGTTATCAGCAGTCTTTGAAGAACAGAGAAATGGATCTAAGGGAGTTGGGATGTTCTTAAACGGTATTTCCTATAAGAACTCCATGTTAGCATTCTTGGCTTCGGCCTGGGCCTGGTTTTGATGTACAGCAGTTAACCAGTACTGGTCATGAGAATCCAAGCCAATCATGCTGTGGAAGAGGCATAGTAACAAATTCTCACGTTTATATTCTTCGTCTTGAATGTATATAGAATGCTGAAAATATCATATTACCTGGTAGATTACAAGGTAGAGTTAATTGGTGAGTTATCTTTTTGTTCCATAGGTAAAAGATTTAGAGGTCATCACACGGTTGTTTCCGTGGCCAGCTAATTTAGTTTGTGTTGTTATTTCTTAAGTTTGGGGTGGCAACTGTTTTTTAAACTTCTCAAGCCAATTTACCATCAATGACATATATATGTTTAGTCCCCTACTTCGTATGGAGTTTGAATCACTTTCCAGAGTTTCTTTTGTTTTAGCCTTCATGCCATACCTGGAATTGAACTGTAAACTCCTAAAAAACCAAAGGCCATTGTCCTTTAATATATGTGATATATATATATATATATATATATATATATATATATATATATTTCCTAGCACAGGATTAGATATATGCACAAGGAAAGAAGAATAGCAACTGTTTGAACCTTTATAGTTATCAGTATGCTTTTATATATATTATCTCACTTTTTCGTAATGATCCAATGAAACCAGCATTATTTTCACTTTACAGATGAGAAAATAGGCTCAGAGAAATTACACGTTCATTTAGTGGCAGAGCTGTGACTTGAACATTTTTAAACTCCCAATTCCTATGCACCTTCGCAATCAGAAGAAAGTTATTCTAGGGGTGCCTGGGTGGCTCAGTCCTTAAGCATCTGCCTTCGGCTCAGGGCATGATCCCAGCGTTATCCCGGCGTTATGGGATCGAGCCCCACATCAGGCTCCTCCGCTGGAAGCCTGCTTCTTCCTCTCCCACTCCCCCTGCTTGTGTTCCCTCTCTCGCTGGCCTCTCTCTCTGTCAAATAAATAAATAAAATCTTAAAAAAAAGAAGGAGGAGGAGGAGGAGGAGAAGAAGAAGAAAATTATTCTTGGTACCTCAAAAGTTGACTGTTATGTTTTTGTTTTTTTAAGTGTGTTTTTAAAATGAGGGCCACCTAATTTCTCTTGTAAAATAGAATCCTTTTGTACTCCTCCCTATTGTGCACTCTTTCTTTAGTGCCCCCACTTTTCCTTACACAGACTTTCTGTGATGGGATTTTTAAACTTTCTTATGCCATGGACCCCTTTGGCAGTCTGATGAAGCCTATGGACCCCTTCTTTTAAAAATGCACAAATATGGGATGCCTGAATGGCTCACTCGCTCTCTCTCAAATAAATACATAAAATCTTAAAAAAAATAAAACACGGAGTTAACTTGAATCAGATTCAAGGAGTCTCTAACTGAAATTAGTATTTCCTTCAACTACTAATGTCAGTGATAAATCACAGTAGTGTTAGCAGTGCCTGCGGCTTTGTTTCCAGGAGAAATTACAGATATTTCCATATCAAATTACAGTTCTTGCAGGTATCTCAAAATATTATTTGCTCTCATCATTACTTTGAATAATGATAGTTATTAGATTGGATCTGCTGCTAGATTCTATTTAGTGCCTTCAAAAAGAAGCACCTACAGGGGGACCTGGCTGGCTCAAGTCAGCGGAGCATGCAATTCTTGATCTCAGGGTTGTGGGTTGCAGCCCCACATTGGCCATAATGCTTACTTAAAAGAAAAAAAAGAAGCACCTGCATCACAACTTGATTTTTTTACTATTTTGGTTTGTTTGTAATTGATTTTCTTTATAACTTGAGAGATATTTATGCATGTTTTAAATATTTTATTTATTTATATTAGAGAGAGAGTGCATGCGAGTGGTGGGGGGGCAGAGGGAGAGGGAGAAGCAGACTCCCCGCTGAGCAGGGACACCCCCCCCCAACTTGGGGCTTGATCCCAGGACCTTGGGATCATGACCTGAGCCAAAGGCAGACACTTAACCAACTGAGCCACCCAGGCCCCCCAAACCCTGTGTTTTAGCACCAAATCTTTTTCTTTTTTTTTTTTTTTTTAAGATTTTATTTATTTATTTGACAGAGAGAGAGACAGCCAGTGAGAGAGGGAACACAAGCAGGGGGAGTGGGAGAGGAAGAAGCAGGCTCACAGCAGAGGAGCCCGATGTGGGGCTTGATCCCAGAACGCCAGGATCACGCCCTGAGCCAAAGGCAGACGCTCAACCGCTGTGCCACCCAGGCGCCCCAGCACCAAATCTTTTTCTACTATGCTGTAAGCTCTTAGGTGCAGGAATGATGGGCAATTTGTCTTAATAACTGAGGTGTCTATCACTGTGCCTGGCATTGAATAGGGGCTCATCCAATGAGTTTTGATGAATAAGGATAGACAAATGCATAAATATAGACTGTGCACCAATATAAATAACAATAATAATAATGAATGCATGTTTACTATGTGCCAGGAAGTATTTTAAATTTGTTTTTTGTGTTTTTTTTTAAGATTTTTGCGCCGCCTGGGTGGCTCCCTGCTCGGAAAGGGAGCCTGCTTCTCCCTTTCCCTCTGCAGCTCCCCCCGCTTGTGCGTGCTCTCTCTCTCTCTCTATCAAATAAATAAAAAGCCTTAAAAAAAAAAGATTTTATTTTTAAGTAATCTCTATACCCAACGTAGGGCTTGAACTCACAACCCCAAGATTAAGAGTCACATGCTCTTCCAACTGAATCAGCCAGGCATCCCAGTATTTTAAGTTTTTAACATTTTTAACACATTCAATCCTCACACCAACTCTCTGAGGTAGGCAATTATTATCTCCATTTCATAGATGAGGAAACAATGGCAAGATTTGTTGAATAACTTGCCCAAGATAAGTAATGGAGCTAGTATTCTAACCTCGACAGCCTGTCTCCAGAGCCCTCACGCTTGACTATCACGCCACGAAACTAGAGTTTTAGAGATATAAGATACTGCACATGTCATTTCTAGGTCAAGAAAGATCAGTAAATATTACCTCTGATCTGCTGAGATAATCATCAGTATTGAATGCATTTGCTGAAAAATAACCTAGATGTCAGTTTTCCTTTTTAAATTGTACAGTGTCTTTCTATCCTCTATCCACGCCCAACACTTTAAGATTGAGTCCTGAGACTATTAAAATAAGCGATAAATGCTATATCAGAAAAACAAATATGTATAAATCTCTAGGAAACTAAAAAGTTATATTTGCTGATAAGTTCTTAGAGAAAGGGGCACCTGGGTGGCTCAGTTGGTTAAGTGTCTGCCTCCCCCTCAGGGTGTGATTCCAGGGTCCTGGGATCGAGGCCCGCAATGGCTCCCTGCTCAGCGCAGAGGTTGCTTCTCCATCTGCCGCTCCCCCTGCTTGTGCTCTCTCAAATAAATAATCTTTTTAAAAAAGTTCTTAGAGAAATATTACAAATTTGACTTTAATAAAGGAATGGTCTCCCCAGTAAAAATAGCTATAGCCTTCCTTTTTTTTTTTTACTCTTTGAGAATAATTTTATTTACTTATTTGTTTATTTATTTATTTATAAATATTTTATTTATTCATTTGAAAGAGAGAGAGCACAAGTGGGCGGGTGGAAGGTGGGGGGAGAGGCAGAGGGAAAGCGAGGAGAAGTGAGAAGCAGACTCCCTGCTGAGCCGGGAGCCCGACTTGGCGCTCGATCCCAGGCCCCTGAGATCAGGACCTGAGCTGAAGGCAGATGCTTAACTGTCTGAGCCACCCAGGTGCCCCTATTTTTTTTTTTAATTAAAATTCAAGTTAGTTAACATATAGTGTAGTCCTGGTTTCAGAAGTAGAATTTACTGATTCATCACTTACATATATTAACACCCAGTGCTCCTCCCAAAGAGTGTCCTCAATCCCCACCACCCATTTAGCCCATCCCCCCCACCGACCTCCCCTCCAGCAACTCTCAGTTTGTTCTCTATATTTGAGAGTCTCTTAATGGTTTGCCTCCCTCTCCATTTTTATCTTATTTTATTTTTCCTTCCTTTCCCCTATGTTCATCTGTTTTGTTTCTTAAATTCCACATGTAAGTGAAATCATGTATCTGTCTTTCTCTGACTTATTTTGCTTAGCATAACATACGCTAGTTCCATATATGTTTTTTCAAATGGAGCAAAAGCCTTCCTAATAAAAGCTAGTGTAAAGGGATAATTTTAACAGTTCTATTTGAAATTTAAAGTCAAAAGTAAATTTGTTTTTGTTTCCTTTATCTAGAAAAGAAAAACATGAGAACCGTGGGACGTTCACTGTGTACTATGAAGTTTTTGTAACAAACCGCTGATTTGTATGTGTGTGTTTATCTGGCGTTAACTAGATATAATAAGGATGGTCGTAGGCCGTAGTTAGAACCCCTGGGACAAGAAGAAACTTGACACTAATAACCTGAGGGAGGAAAATCCACCTGAGACAAATTGGAATATCTAAACCTGAATTTTGGGAGGCCTACATCTGAAGACAGATATTATGCCCATTTTTTTTTTTAAACTGTGGGATAAGTTGTTTTTGGTTTAATTTCAAACAAAAGCAGAAGCGAACTGATATTTATTGGGCATCCTATCCATGCAACAACAATAAGCAGTAATGTTAGTTGCTATCTCTGACCACACATATGTGTAACTGAATCTTAAAGAGATTACCTTATCATCCCATAGCTTGTAAGGGGCTCAGCTGAGATTTGAACGCAGTTACAGGGGACTCAAAACCCCATGTGTTTTCCAGTTACAACAAAGGTGACCAGGCTGTGATCTCAAAAGCCCCAGAGCTTCAAGAAGCTACCCTGGGGAAAAGGCAAGCCTGCAATATGGTGGGCTCTGCACCCCCAGTCTGCTACTCTGCTTTTATCTGTTTTATAATTTGTTTGAAGATAGTGGTTATAGTTGCTAAAAAAAATTTTTTTTTTAAAAACACCACATTGTTTTTAAAAAATGCTGCCTTTCCAAGTCTGGTCATGAGAAAGAATGAGTTAAAGTGACACTAATGTATTCTGGGCTATACTCACCTCAAAAATTAATGGCATTAAAACAAACCTGTGATAAGAATAAGGAAGATAACTTCATTTCATGGTAATGAAATAGAGATGAAAAACATCAGTCTGTATATTTTATACATGCTCTGCCCAGGGGGAAAAAATTGAGTCTTGCTGTTGTTGCCTCTAATCTGTGTGTAAGCTTATTGTTTCCAAAATAAATGTGTTTTTTAAATTTTCTGAGGAAAAAAGAGCCTTACTATGTAGATGTCCTCCATAAATCATGTCAGTATAACTAGATATTATAACTACTTCCGTAATACTACTGTAGTCTACATTTCCATTTAAAGTATAAATTCATCTTCATTTCACTATTACTAATTACTGCTCTTAACCAGAACAACTTCAGAGATGAGAGGGACCTTTATTTTTAGCTAGTTATTATTACAGATACTGTTCTTAGGGACTCCTGAGTGGCTCAGTCAGTTGGGTGTCTTCTTTCGGCTCAGGTCATGATCCCAGGGTCCTGAGATCAAGTCCCGCATCAGGCTTGCTGCTCAGCGGGGAGTCTGCTTCTCCCTCCCGCTAACCCTCTCTCCCCAGCTTATGCTCTCTCTCTCTCAAATAAATAAATAAAATCTTTTAAAAAAAGTTCTTATTTCCATGATGTGATTTTTGTTGGAAGGATATATTTAGCAATTACTGTTTAGAAATTAATGTGATATATGGAGACACATTTATAGCTAGAGGAAACTTAGATAATATCTAGTTTAAGCCTCTTCATACACTTGAAGAAACGGAATCCCAGAATTTAAAGTAGTTTGCCAAAATCACACCAGAGGTTAAGTACATGTTGAGAGAGAATCTGTTTGTGGAAGAGTTGTGTCCTAGCTTAGAAATTCAGTGTTCTTTAAGATGTTTCATGTACTTCATTCAGAAATATACCTTCACCCACCTTACTCTACTCAGGATTTTATTTCTGCTTACACCCTACTCAGTGGAACTAGTTCCTGGGGAAATGTCGCTGCTATTCCTGGTCGAACTGTTTTTTCTTCATACTCATGGCTTCCTATCTCTTAATTTTAATCCGTAGGAAAATTTTTCCTTGGACCCTGTAGCAATTGAAATTTGTTGTGAATCCATTGAAAAGCATTGTCATTCCATATTGCCTGAACTTATAAGCACTCAAACTTAATTTTTAGCACCGAAGATTCTGACAACTTGTTCATGTGAGTAGTTTTAGAAAGTTGCCACCTTCATGATTGAGCTGAATAAGAGGTGTCCTGAAGAGACCACAGAATGATTTAGCAGCTGTTTTTTTTTTTTCAAGATTTTATTTATTTATTTGACAGATATAGAGACAGCCAGCGAGAGAGGGAACACAAGCAGGGGGAGTGGGAGAGGAAGAAGCAGGCTCATAGCGGAGGAGCCTGACGTGGGGCTCGATCCCGGAACGCCGGGATCACGCCCTGAGCCGAAGGCAGCCGCTTAACCGCTGTGCCACTCAGGCGTCCCTTAGCAGCTGTTTTTGATAGAAGGACAAGGGCTTATATGTTGTCACTAGGATAGTTTGTACTCTATGTGCCTGGAAGAAATTCCTTGAGATTACAAAAGCATTCAACAATAGAACTCAGAATTCTGTAACCATTTTCTATCACAGAGGCACTGTAAAGAGAACGATTGGAGGAGTAGCACTTCTACTTTATATCAAGATAAATTAAGTTTTTAAAGTAACTTTCAGCGGATCAGGATCAAATTCACACACAGAGGCCAAGGAATTTTTATTTGGTTGGGCTTTCTTCAGAGAGAAAGAGTTCTCTTCGAAGAGAGTTCTCTTAATAGGAGAGAAATGCTTCTGGCTCTATTTCTATTTTTAAAATCTATTTTTTCCTCAAGTTCCACTTTGCCACAAACTTAGGAGAAAGAATATTATATTGTACTATAAATTAAGAGTTGACTTAATCACTAATTCACAGTGAATTTGAGAAAGTTACTTAGCATCTCTGATCTCCGTTTTCTCAAATATAAAATGAAGGTATGATTTATTTAGATCAGTGATTTTTTTTTAGATTGTATTTATTTATTTGACGGAGAGAGACAGCCAGAGAGAGAGGGAACACAAGCAGGGGGAGTGGGAGAGGAAAAAGCAGGCTCCCAGCAGAGCAGGGAGCCCGATGTAGGGCTCGATCCCAGGACCCTGGGATTATGACCTGAGCTGAAGGCAGACACTTAACTGCCTGAGCTACCCAGGTGCCCCTATGACCTTGACAGTTTAAAGAGTCCTGGTCAGGTATATTGTAGAATGTTCCTCAATTTGGGTTTGTCTGACATTTTTCTAATAGCTAGAGTGGGGCTTTAGATTCTGGGGAGGAAGATCACAGATGTGAAGTACCATTCTCCTCACATCGTATCCAGGGTATATCCTACCAACATGATTGTCATTAATGATGTTAACCTTATCACTAGACCAACTTAGTATTTGACAGGTTCCTCCACTGTAAAGTTACTTTTCCTCTCCTTATTGTACTGTATTCTGGAAGCAAGTCCAGGTGTAGCCCACACTCAAGTGTGGTGCTAATGATTGTGGTGGTGAATTAAGTTCCATCTTCTTTTTTTTTAATTTTTTTATTTTAAAGATTTTATTTATTTATTCGACAGAGATAGAGACAGCCAGCGAGAGAGGGAACACAAGTAGGGGGAGTGGGAGAGGAAGAAGCAGGCTCACAGCTGAGGAGCCTGATGTGGGGCTCGATCCCATAACGCCGGGATCACGCCCTAAGCCAAAGGCAGATACTTAACCGCTGTGCCACCCAGGCGCCCCGAAGTTCCATCTTCTTAATCGGGGAGTATTTAATGTAAATTATTTCCAATTCTTTTGTACAGGAGATTTTTCTCTTTTCCCCTCATTTCTGTATTTATTCAATCATTTATTTGTATCAGTATGAGTTCTTGGATTTTTTTTGATACTTTTGGCTATATCTAATACTGCATTATTTATTTTGTGGTTCAAATTGTTCCTTCTTTGGCCATTGGGAGATCTTTTAGTTGGTTCCTCTGTCCCTTTGACATGGCCCCATCACTGTGTGTTTTTTTTTTTTTCGTTTAGCAATTCCTTACTTTCTTGTACTATGAGAAGTACTAGTCTCATCTTGTATATTCCCTACCCCAGTTCTAGATCAGCCATTTCTCCAAGGAGCCCTGGTTCCTTTTATTATGATAATACGATACAGAAACCAAGATGTGGGTACTAAGTGTGCTCATTGGCTCTGGGGTGTCCTTGTTTCTAGGCCCTCTCAATGGACAGAGCTAGGAAATATGTGTGTCTATGTACATTAACACATATATGCATACAAATCTATAATTATTTCTCTATCCATATCTATCTATCTTAAGCTAAATATGAGTTCATACTGGTGTCTCTGACTCTAATCCTTTTTTGTTTTTTTGTTTTTAATGAGAAGAGTCCTATTGTTTTTTCTCTCTCTTTCCTGAGCACTTACTCTGAGGGGTCCCAGTTGGTGGTGTTAATACAATCACAATGTGTTTAACAAGCATCACCATATTTTAGTGAGAAAGAACTGATTTCATTTTCCCAGGAACCTTGAAATGTCAGGGAGGAGGTATATGACAACCGGATTCTTGAGTTAAAGCATACACAGCACTGCTCCTGGCCCTTCCCAGCAATCGCTGGTGAGGGAGAGGAAATGGGGGTAAAAAATGAGTGGAAGGTCTACTTAAAAGTGATGCCTCCTCCTCACTGGCAGAGTTCACTTTCTAGACTGGGAACTTCCTTTTTACTTAAACATGAGTCCCCACTGTAAGGGGCAATTTCAGGTTTCTCACTTTAAGGCCCCTGGAAAACTGTATTATTAACTATATTTGTATGATTGTAATTATGTTGCTTATATACGCGATTAAAGCAGAGTTCCTTTTTTTTCTCCTTCGAAGCTACTTTCCATTGCTTAGAAATCTTAAAATTTTACTGAAGTGTCTGAGCAGAAGAAGGAATAACAGAATATAACATGAACAGAGTGAATGAGTTCACCATGAAACTCCCAGAGTTGGGGAACTTGTTTTATTCTGGGCTAAATGTTTCCTGACACTGTGAATTCGGAAGTATTTCAGAGGGAAGTATAGCATATAACAAGTAGTTTAGAAAGCCATGAGTCTTAAAGACTTTTTTGAATACCTAAGCTACTGATTCCTATCTCAAATAATACCATGATAGAGCCTTTTGCAAAGTTAATCAATACCCTTAATTTCTCAGATAAAGGCCTTGCAAATCAGAGTCCTTCCTACCCTCTTACCTCATTTCTCTCTCTTCCTGGCCACACTGTCAGACTGGGTTCAGCATTATTCCATGAACGTTTATTTCTACACCTTCTTAATATGCTTGGAATGCCTTCCTCCATTCCCTCGCCAAAATTCTATACATTCATCACTTTAACTCAGATGTCATTTCTGGCATGAAAATATCCCCCAATATTCCGTGATAGAATAAATTACCCACACCACATATGTGCTTGTCTACTCTATGAGCTAATATCCAATTCATCTGTGCATCTCTATGGCCTATTATAGGACAGGCACCCAATAAATATTTGTTGAACTAGTCAACAAAAGAATGAACACATGGACATGAAGTTGTATCTCTACTGCTTGGCTGACAACAGAGCTTGCCCCTAGGTAAATACTTGAAGTATTTTGAGGAAAAGACATACTGACCTGCGAGCCAGGACACCTAGGTCCTTTAATCCTAGCTCAGCCAACATTTATGCAGCCTTAGAAGAGTCAATTCAACTTTTTGGGCCTGCTTCTCTACACAGCTCAAAGATCCTACTAGATCCTTTCTTCTCACTCTGGAATGGGATCATAGCCTAAAATATTTTGGGTCAGAAAACTCTTTGTGATCGTCTGATGATTACCAATCCTATGATATCCTATATATATGATTTTTGGGAAGCTTAGAGTTCAGTTACATCTTTTTTTTTTTTAAGATTTTATTTGAGAGAGAGACACAGAGAGAGCGCGCCCGCGCTCACAAGCAGGGGGAGGGACAGAGGGAGAGGGAGAAGCAGGCTCCCCACTGAGCAGGGAGCCCAATGCAGGGCTCGATGCCAGGATCCTGGGATCATGACCTAAGCCAAAGGCAGATGCTCAACTGACCAAGCTACCCTGACACCTCTCAGTTACATCCTTCAATTATATTTTTCCACTGCCATATACCCTAATACTTCTATTTATTTATTTATTAAGATTTTATTTATTTGAGAGAGAGAAACAGACATAGCAAGAGAGATCAAGAGTGGGGAGGAGAGGGAGAATCAGGTTCCCCGCTGAGCAGGGAGACTGACACAGGGCTAGATCCCAGGACCCTGGGATCATAACCTGAGCCGAAGGCAGATTCTCAACCGACAGAGCCACCCAGGTGCCCCACTTCCATTTATTTTTTACATGATTTCTATGACACTTCTATTCATACTTGTCAATACTCCAGAAACTTAGCAGTACATACTTTAATATTCCTAACTTTCCCATACATTGATAACTTAAAGAAATCCTTTGTTAGTTCAGTCTAAAATTTTTGAGCTTAACTGAATAAGCAGTTTATTCTGAGGGCATCTGTCACTTTAAAAAGAGAGAGAGAGAGAGAGAGAGAGAGATCAGCAGTCTTCAAAATGAAAACTACACTTTCCCTTTAGGGCTTGTGATGAGAAAGCCTATAATGCTTAATGAAACAAAAATTTCAACCCACTAGTAGACCTAAAAGACAAGGAAAGACAAGCTGAGTTTTTCCTTGGCATATCCCCCAGGCTGAATTAGTCATTTGCTAGGCATTCCCATAGCAGTACCTGTGCATACTGTTTCTTACGGTACTTATCACTTTCAATAGTATTTAAGTTTTTCTTCTCTTACCCTGGGAATATCTCAAAGAAAGGAAATGTATCTTATTCATCTTTGTATCCTCAGTCTCTTGCTTAAGACCTTGCTTATAGCAGATGCCTGATCAATATTTGTTCAATGGGGGATCCCTGAGTGGCTCAGTCAGTTAAATGTCTGCCTTCTGCTCAGGTTATGATCCCAGGGTCCTGGGATTGAGCCCCACATTGGCTTCCCTGCTCAGCAAGGAGGCTGCTTCTCCTTCTCCTCTCCTCTCGTGCTCTCTTTCCCTATCTTTGTCTCTCTCTCTCTCAAATAAACAAATAAATAAAATCTTTAAAAAAATATTTGTTCAATGGACAAGAAAGGTGGAATGTGAATTGCAGCTTGACTGTTGAGGGTTTCAGTAAGCTGAGAAGCAATAAAAAGTTTCACTCAGGGGAGTAATGTGATCAGAACTGTGTTTAGATCACTCTGATTTAATTTTATTATGTTAGAGACCGTGATTTTTTCTTTTGAAGCAATCGTTTGTAGGAACTGGCTCATACCAGCTTACAAGAACCAAGTGTTGAATTTTCAGGAATCTTGCAAGCCATTTGTTAAACAGTCATTATTAAAAATCAGATTATATATTGGGGCGCCTGGGTGGCACAGCGGTTGAGCATCTGCCTTCGGCTCAGGGCGTGATCCCAGGGTTCTGGGATCGAGCCCCACATCAGGCTCCTCTGCTGTGAGCCTGCTTCTTCCTCTCCCACTTCCCCTGCTTGTGTTCCCTCTCTCACTGGCTGTCTCTATCTCTGTTGAATAAATAAATAAATAAAATATTTGAAAAAAAATAAATAAAAATCAGATTATATAAAACTACAATTAAATATATTAAAAACAAAAGTAATAAATACTCAAAATTCATCACTTCCAAATTACTTTCCTACATATATTATTATTATTATTTTTAAAGATTTTATTTATTCATTTGACAGAGAGAGACAGCCAGCAAGAGAGGGAACACAAGCAGGGGGAGTGGGAGAGGAAGAAGCAGGCTCCGAGCGGAGGAGCCTGATGTGGGGCTCGATCCCATAATGCTGGGATCACGCTATGAGCCGAAGGCAGATGCTTAACAACTACGCCACCCAGGTGCCCCCCTACATATATTATCTGTGTTCTTGAGATTATTTATCTATTGCGTCTATATGGTAGAAACATTAAGATATATACATATATACATATATATACATATACTACTGTGCATCTCTTCCAACTCTGCATTCAGTGATGTCATTTGGTAGCTTGAAATCAGCCATGGTAGAAACATTTACACTATAGAAATGGGCAAACAGTACCAATCAAGGCTCCCCCCCCCTTTGAAGAGCTGGTTGTTAGACATTTACTAGCACACCATTATGTAGAAGGCAAAGCGGAAAATGGAAAATGAAAAGTTTGAAAAATACAGTTGAGGAAATTTGCCGACAACAAGAAAAAAAGGAAAGAGAAATGGAAGAAAAAAGGTGAGAGGATTAGAATTAACTGCAGATTCCAATATGCAAATAATAGGAATTCGAGAAAGTAAGAACAGAGAAGATGGGTGGGGATAGAATGGGGCAGAGTATAGGCTTGTAGAGGGGAGAGATCTAATGAGCAATGCAAAGGAAAAATAAAGTGATGTAAGAAATTTTCCAGAACTGAAGGGCAAGAGTTTCTGAATTAAAAGGGCCCTTGAGTATCTAGCACAATGAATGACAATATGCATATCAAGGCATATCATTGTGCATTTTCAAAACATCAAAGATAGAAGATGATCAAAGCTTCCAAAAACAGTAACAACAATAGGGAATACACATAGGTATATGGGTCAAGTACAAATGTAAGAATTTCATTAGAATTCTCAGCAGCAAGATTGGAAGATAGAATAGAACATTCACAGTTCTAAGAAAAAGAAATGAATTCCAACCAAGAATAATATACCCAAACAAATTATCACATCAGTCAAGGGAGGAGGTCTAATAAAGATATATTCAGGGGCACCTGGCTGGCTCAGGAAGAAGAGCAAGTGCCTCTTGATCTCCAGGTTGTGAGTCCGAGCCCCATGTTGGGCATAGAGATTACTTTAAAAAATTAACTTAAAAAAAAGATATTTTCAGATTTGCAAGGTCTCAGAATAAAATTACCTCCTTTACACCCTTTCTCAGGAAGCTACTGGTAGATATGCTGTACTGAAATGACAGACAACAAAACACGGAATCCAAGGACACAGGGAGTCCCAAAATGAAGCAAGGAATATTCCCAGGACCATGATGAAGGGAAATCCTAGAACAACAGCTGTGCAGTTGGCCTCGTGAGCAACACTTAAGATTGGAATGGGAGGAAAAGTTCCGAGAAAAAAAAAAAAATCACAGACGTATTACCTGGTGAGATTGAATGAATGGAAATTTACAGTTTCGGTAGACCACTGGGAAAAAATTAATGATACATACATAGAAAACAAAGAATGGAGACAACGATTAACTGCACGGAAAAGAAAAAAAGCCTGAGGAGGGAAAGAGATATAATCGTAGTATCTTACTCAGATCCACTGTGAAAAATATTTTCAAATTCATACTAACGTAAATTTAAAAATTATTGAACCCACATTCGTGATGACGGTTTGGGGAGGACGAAGGAAGATGAGTGTGTGTGCAGGAGAGGGCACAGTTCACGAAAGACCAATAAAGGATACCACACTGGGTCGAAACAGACATTACCCCACCCCCGCCAGAAACAAAGGAAATCTTCCTCCAAAACTGCTCAAGTCTTGGACCCCCGCCCCCGCCCTCGGCCCGATAAAGGACTTAAAAAGGGGGTGAGAGGGAAAGTTGGAGGGGACTGGTGGGGCGGTTTCTTTGGAGCGAGGCTGCGGTACTGCGCACCCGGCCCCCGACCCTGGAGGAAGGGGCAGGAGGGGCTCCCGGACCGAGCCGCGGTGCCGGCCCCGCGCCGAAGGCCCGAGGCGCCTGCGACCTGGCCCGCCCCCCGCAGGGCACCGGTCGCCGGGAGAGGCCCGCCGCTTGCCTGGGGCAGAGGCTGTCGAGTTCGGCGGGGGCTGCCGGCGCCGAGGGGCCGCGGCGACGAGGCCGGAGCGGAGGTGGGCGCCCTCTGCCCGCGAGTGCGGCCGCCCTGTCGAGGGCCCGCAGCAAAGGGCCCCGGCGGCCACGGCTGCAAAGCGCCCCCCACGCTCCGCCAAACCCGGACGGCCTGACACCCCCAACCCCCGACCCGCCCCAACTGCCGCCGCGACCCCGGCCCTCGATCCGCGAGCCCCGACCGGCACCCGCGCTATCGCCGGGACCCCACTTCTCGCCTCACGACCCCCGCTCCGCCCGGGGACCCCGCCCCTGGCGCGCGGACGCTCGCCCCTAGTCCCTCGCCCCACCACTGCGAACCCTGCCCGGGGCCCTGGCCCTCTCTCCCAAGTCTGACCTTCGCCCTCCTGATCCCAGACCTCTCCCCCCGCCCCTCATCTCAGACCCCGCCTCGGCCCTCGCCCCCTCGGCCCTCGCCCCCTCGCCCCGACCCCCACTGGCCCCCAACTTTGACCTTCGTCCCCTCCTTCCCGGTCCTTGCCACCGATCTGACCCCTGACCCTCCAACCCAGACCCTGACCCTCGCCCTCCGACCCAAGCCCTTGCCTGCAATAAGGGCCCTCGCCTCAGACCCTCCCTCGAACCCGAACCCCGACCCTTGTCCCCCCAAACCCGGCTGTCAGCCCCTGGACTCCGATTCTTGCGTGCGCCACGGCCCTCACCCCGCGATCCCAGCCCTCGCCTCTGGACTGCGGCCCTTGCCTCCTGACCCCCAGTGTCGCCATCGCCCTATCCTCGCTCTCAGACCCTCACTGCCGCCCGGCCCCCGACCCGCAGCCCGAGAAGGGTCTGGGCCAGGGCCGGGAACCGAGGCCCGGCTGAGCCGGGGGAGGGTGGCTTCTCAGGCCCCGCCAGGCGAGTTCCAGCGGCGCTCGTGCTGGAGACCCAGAGTGAGCGAAGCCAGGGGAACCGACCGAGTTTGCAATCTGAGCAGGGAGGGTGAATGAAGTATAAAGGGACCGAGGGAGTTGATGGTGGAGTGGTGTTTTGGTGATATCATGGTTAAGTTTGGGTGATACCATGCAACACACGGGTCTTCTGATTAGAAATACAGGGCGGTGGACCAGGAGACATAGCTTAAAACGTTCCACGTCGTTGCACAGGAGAGTTGTAGTAGGAGGGAGAGGACCAGCGGGGTGGGAGAACGCTGTTTTTCTTCACAAGTTAAGAGCACTATTTTTTCTTTTAAAACTAGTTAATCAAAAAGAGAAAAAAAGAACCGTTGGTGACCTTTAGTAACCCCCAAACCTAGCTTTCCCAGCAGGCTCCCCCTTCTACTAGCTGTGTGATCTTGGGCAAGTCACTTTACCTTTCGAAGTTTGCTTATCTGTTAAATGAAACCACCCACCCACAGAGTTGCCCTGAGGATTAGTGACAAGGTAGGCAAAAGTGCTTTGTCAGAGCCTGTGATGGGCACGAACTAGTTGTTCAATGAACCTTATGAATGAAGTTATTTTAGAATGAATAAAGGAGTTTGTAGCCAAAAGCGGCCTCTCGCCCACAATACCTGGGTGCTGAAGGGCTGGAGTGGATGTGATCCAATTTGAATGTGGGTTTTTGAGCAGACCAAGGCTGTAAAAGAGAGAGCAATAATAGAGCTGCTTGTGTGAACAACTTGAGGTCTTTTTAAATGTTAATTTGTACCTGGACAGCTCCCAGGTTGTGGAGGCTCTGGGTGAGTTGGGGAGAAAAGGGAGCAGGATTTGCGAAAGAGACAGAATATGCCCTATTTATTACGAGTATCTTATTAGCAAACAGATAAGTGAGGGAGTGAAATTACTCACCTTAGAAAATATGTTCCTTACATGTAAAACAGATCACAAGTCCTTTAAGGCAGAATCTTCTCTGGTATTTAAAAACAATAATGTATGAACAAAAGCTGAGATATTTCAAGCAATTGCTGCGAACTGTGAATCTGAAATTAAGATAAAGCAAATTTTCATTTTAATATCCCAAGTAATTCTAAAAAGATGGTGGAACTGGGATTTGAACCAGAATTTGATTCTGGAGCCTCTTTCATTTTTCTTTTCTGTTAAACTATTTTATTTAAATAGAAATTACAAAAATAACATTCCTTTATTATATTACCCAATAATATCCCAAGGTATAAATTCCCCATTCCACTTCTCAAAGGTAACCAGTGTGTGAACGGTTTGATGGGCAATGCTCCAAACTTTTTTTTGCTCCTAACACGCATATAGACACATATAAAATGGATTATACAATAACTACTGTCCTGCCACTTGCCATTTTAGATTTAACAATGTATAATTCATCTTTTTTCATGCACACACTCCTCATTTGCTTTAATAATTCCATAGTATACCTGCGTATGGATGTACTATAATTTATTTAACCACGTGCCTGATAGACAGTTTAGGATTTTTCCAATGTTTTGCTGTTACAAATATTGCTTCAGTTACCTTCCTTATACGTATGTTTGTGTGCTTTTGTTAGTATTTCTGTAGGATAGATTTGTAGATGTCAGAAATGCTGAGCCGTAAGACATGTATGCTTAAAATGTTGCTAGAACTTGCCAAAATGTACTCAAAATAAAGGTGATGGTCTTAACCGTTATGCCCCACTGCCCCTCGAGGAAAAGCAGCGAGTGCATTTTGAAATAGCTGGCTCTCTCTGTGGGAGTGGCAGCTGTGTGGACCCATAGGGGAGGGCTACTAATGGAGACGGAAAGAGAGAAAGATTGTGACCAAGTCTTTGAAGCAGAAAGCCCTTTTCCTCAGGTGCTTTGTGTGTGAAACTTAGCGGGGGCGGGGGGGGGGGGCTTCAGATTTGTGGCTCTCTTTTGGTTCATAAATTCTCACCATTTAAAAGAATCTGGCATTTGAATTTCTAACAGTATATTACTTTTGTAATAAAAACTGATAAATAAAAGACTGTTAAAAGTGACCAAGTAATAATCTATTGGTGTAAATCCAGAGTTTCAAATTCGTTTAAAGCAAGGTACAGTCACACTCTAAGTGGATTCTAGCTTGCCAATAGAGTGTGACTTTAAGGGAAACCAAATGGCTCCAAAGAGAACATTCCCCCCCCCCACCGTGTTTCTTAATAAATGCTCAAAGCTTCGAGGGCCAATTGCCAAAGGCTTTGAAGAACATCTCAAATCTATCATTTGGTAGAAAATATGAAAACACAATCCCCTCGCACTTCTACCCGTGACAGCAACTGTCTGAACCCCGTATGGGTTCTAGTAGGGACAAGGGTTGTGAAGAACAGAGACAATCCCTTAAGGCACCTCGACGGATGGGGTTTTATTGCTAAGTTGACACAGAGAGCAGGAAGGAGCTTTGAGACAACTGTAATCAAGACATTTCAAAATGGGGGGCGCCTGGGTGGCACAGCGGTTAAGTGTCTGCCTTCAGCTCAGGGCGTGATCCCGGTGTTATGGGATCAAGCCCCACATCAGGCTCTTCTGCTATAAGCCTACTTCTTCCTCTCCCACTCCCCCTGCTTGTGTTCCCTCTCTCGCTGGCTGTCTCCGTCTCTCTAGAATAAATAAATAAGATGTTTAAAAAAAAAAATTTTCAAAATGGGACCTCAATTGCATGAGTTCGTCCCTCCAGGGTGCTTTTATTAATACAATTTGGTGACTCTCCATTTTCTTTTAGGTGCTGTGTTCCTCCTCGTCCCACCCCCTTTTCACTCCATGTACCTTTCCCATATTTCCTAGTTGCCACTTACTCATAGTTTCTGCTTCCTTACTTTGCCTTACCAAGCTCCTCAAGATTCTATCTCTGACTCATGGATTATCTTTGTTTTTAACTCCAATGTTCGCATCACTTACTTTTCTTTTTCTTCTTATCCAGAGTCCAAAGAGGGGGAGATTTAAGTTAGCCCAGTTCATCTTTTCCTGCCAGGTTTTTGACCAGTCAATAGATCGGTTATCCTCGAATCAGGACCTTCCTTGTGGTCTGCTCAGTAGTGGCAAATTGCCCGGGATAAGGTGGTAAAAAAAAAAAAGGAGCTGTGGGTAGATCAGTTTCCTTTAGGAAGGGTTTTGGGCGTATTAAACACTGTGAGTGACTTTTATAACAGGTGTTATGCGTAATGGAGAGTTGTTTCTTTTCAGTGAATGTTTATTGAGTATCTAATGTTTTCCATTGCCAGATTCTAGGGCCTTCAAACATAAATAAAATACTAGTCCTCCCTCCCACGGAAGTCACAGTGTCATGAAGCATAGGCATATAAAGACATGAGGTACAACACAAACTAAGTAGGGCCACTATACAAATATTCATTCATTTTTTCAACAAATATGTAATGAGCCCTTACTACATGCCTAACTGGAGCTTCAGGAGTAAACAATTTCAGCTGCATGGAGTTTGTGTTTCAGTGTATGTGTGAGGAGAGATAAATAATAAACACTACTATATTTAAGATGGTGATCAGTGATACAGAGGGAGAAAAAAAGCATGTGGAATAAGAGTTGTTGAGGGTAGGAAGTGCAATTTAAAAAAAAAATATTTATTTACTTAGAGAGAATGGGGGGGCCAGAAGGAGAGGGAGAGAAAGAACCTCCAGCAGACTCTGCACTCATCGTGAAGCCCAGTAAAGGGCTCGATTCCAGGATCCCGGGATCATGACCTGAGCCAAAATCAAAAGTCCGACAAGGCTCAACTGACTGAGCCATCCAGCTGCCCCATGAAGAGCAGTTTAAAAATATGAATGGTGTCCTGGAGAGAGTGACCTTTGAGAAAGATCTGAAGGAGGTGAGGGAATGGGCCATGAATTTAATTTATCTGGGGAAGAGGGTTCCAGGCCGAGAGAATTCCAGCCAGCGTAAAGGCTCTGCATTGCCACGTTGAAGGGATACCAAGAAGGCTAATATACCTGGAGTGGAGGAAACTAGAGAGGAGTGGAAAATAGGTCAGAGAGGAAAGGGAAGGGCAGGGCACCAGACCATATGGCACTTTGTAGGCAGTGCAAGGATTTTAGTTTTTACTCTGAGTCAAGAAGCCGCTGAAGGGCTTTGAGCAGATCAGTGAAATGGTCTAACTTATATTTTAAGTTGGCTGCTGTTAAGAATGGATTCCTGGGGGTGCCTGGGGGGCTCAGTGATTAGGCGACTGCCTTTGGCTCAGGGCATAATCCCAGTGTTATGGGATCGAGCCCAGCATCAGGCTCCTCCGCTGGGAGCCTGCTTCTTCCTCTCCCACTCCCCCTGCTTGTGTTACCTCTCTCGCTGGCTGTCTCTCTCTCTCTGTCAAATAAATAAATAAAATCTTAAAAAAAAAAAAAGAATGAATTCCTGTTAAGAATAAGCTCAAGAGGGCCAGGGTGGATGCAGGGAGGCCAGTTGAAGGCTATAGCAATAATCCAGGTGAAAAGTAATGGTGGCTTGCACTAGGATGACAGCGGTAGCAATGATGGGGAGAAGTCAGAATCTGGCTATATTTTCTACAACAGAGAGGATCGTTGACAAATTAGATGTGGAGTCAAGGACAACTCCCAGGCTTTGGCCTGAGAAACCAGAGTAATGGATTTGCCAAGATGGAGAAGATAGTAGTAAGAGCAGGTTTGGGGGGAGAGCATCAGCAGCTTGGTTTTGGACATACTAATTTTGAAATGCCTGTAAGATCTCCAAGTGGAGATGTTGAGTAGGCAGCTGGATATACTGACGTGAGTCTGGAGTTCAGGGGACAGTTATTTATTTATTTATTTATTTATTTATTTATTTATTTATTTAGGATTTTATTCATTTATTTGAGAGAGAGAGCACGAGCAAACACGAGGGGGGGTAGGGGCAGAGGGAGATGGAGAAGCAGACTCCCCACTGAGCAGACAGCCTGATTCGGGGCTCGATCCCAGGACCCTGGGATCATGACCTGAGCTGAAGGCAGATGTTAACCAATTGAGCCACCCAGGTGCCCCCTATTTATTTATTTATTTAAAAAAGATTTATAGATTGGTGCTATAAAGTTGGCTGTCCAGGGACACCTGGGTGGCTCAGTCCTTAAGCGTCTGCCTTCAGCTCAGGTCGTGATCCCAGGGTCCTGGGATCGAGTCCACGTCCAGTTCCCTGCTCAGTGGGAAGCCTGCTTCTCCCTCTGCCTGCTACTCCCCCTGCTTGTACTCTCTCTCTCTCTGACAAATAAATCAATAAAATCTTAAAAAAAAAAAATTGGCTGTCCAGGGGCGCCTGGGTGGCTCAGTCAGTTAAGCATCTGCCTTGGGCTCAGGTCATGATCCCAGGGTTCTGGGATCGAGCTCCACGTTGGGCTCCCTGTTCAGCGGAGAGCCTGCTTCTCCCTCTCCCTCTGCTGCTCCCCCTGCTTGTGCTCTCTCTCTCTCTCTCTCTCAAATAAATAAAATCTTAAAAAAAAAATTGGCTGTCCAATGTGGCAGCCACTAGCTACATGCGGCAATTTAAATTTATATTAATTAAATGAAATAAAAAATTCAGTTTTTCAGTTGCTCTAGCCACATTTCAAGTACTCAATAACTACATGGGTCTCATTGCTACTTTATTGGACAGTGAAGATATAGAATATTTCCATCATTACAGGAAGTTCTCTTGGACAGCACTGAAGATGACATTTAATATTATGGGCCTGGATAAGATCACCGAAGCATTAGTGAGAGGGGGGAAAAAGATACAAAGACTGAGCCCTTTATATAAATGTATATACGTACACAAATTGGTGTTGATGTTGGGTTGGTGGGGTGTTAAGGCAGGCTTCCTTTTTAAAAAAATTTTTTTTCATGAACTAAATGGATACGAGGACACGAGACATTCTAGGCTTAAGGGAATAGCGTGTGTTAATAGAAGTATAAAATAACATGCATGGTGTGGTGGGGAACTATAAGAAAGTTGGCATTTCTGGAGCAAGGCCATTTTATTTTAGTATAGTTACACACACACACACACACATACACACACACACACAAACTCTGAACCTCTTCTTTGCTTAAATAATTTGGGACTGAGCAAGCATGTGGTGTGGAGGCTAATCAGTCCAGGTCTAATTGGAGGACAAAATGAGAAGGGGAAAAAATTTTCCTCATCAGCTTGAAAATTGTGAATACAAATGGATGCAAGAATGAAATTTAGGGAAATGGATATTTACCACATAGCAGATACCTCCTGTTTCTGTCAGTGATAAAAATTAAACGTGATATTCACTTCCAATTTTTTGAAGCTTTGTTTGATAAAGACCTGAAAGTTACTTCAGCAGGGACTGGGTTTCTATCCGGATTAGGGGCAAACTGCAACAAAGTTGATGTACCTAACCAGCTTTGATGAAACATATTCACACACAATCGCCAAGCCCCATCCTGGAAGCCAATCATTGCAGAACATGTTTTTTCAGGATGTCAGTTTGTTTTAATAGTAGGTTGCTATCCCCAAACTACCATATTCTTGGTTTTTCTTTTTGTTTTTCCTTTCTTCAAGTTTGCAAAAAGCAATAACTTAAGCCACAAGAAAAAACCCACAAAAATGCTTTTCACCAATTAAAAGAAACTCTTTCCATTTACATGTGTTTTGAACTAGAATAACCTAAAATTTTTTTAAAAGACTTCATTAGAATAAAAAAACTTTTAAAAGTAGAATCTATTAGAATCTCACGTTGTCATTCTATGCTCCTGCAGCTAAAGACTATGTCGTTATCTCCATTATACTTACCTCCTAATTTTCAGGGCTTATTAGCCCGGCTGTAAAAACTTGCTCCAGTTGAAATTTGGCAAGCTGACAAGGCTGCGTGCCAGAAGTAATTTACTATCCAGTGTGGTTTGCAAAGTAAAAGAAGCTATATATAATAGAAAAAGAAATGAAAAGTTCCTGGTTCCAAATATTTTAATGTGTGTAATCTGTGTCACCTCAAACTTTTCAGCTTTTGTTGTTAGCAATGTGAGATACCATGAAAGGTTTGAAAAGTACAGATGCTTTGCATTTACATCAAACTGCGGGCTCCGATGTTCTTAGGCATCAAAGAGCAGTCTGGGTCTATCACTTCTGTTTGACTTTGAAGTCTCCCCGAGCTCTGTGTGGGAGAAGCGGGCAGGGGACTTGGAACAAGGTAGGGGGAGGGGATTCCAGGTGTCTCACCTCTCATTATCACTGAAATTAGGTACTTCTCTTTACCTAATAACAACAAGAACAACAACAATAATAATAGAAAAAAGAGAGTGTTTCTTTGTTGTTTTTAAACACTGAGCTATCCGTGAACTTAATCTTTAGATGTGACAATGAATGTCCTAAAGAAATGTTCAAGTTTATTATGAAGTTTACATGTAAGTACTTTGGGGACAAGAATAGATGTTTTAACTTGATTTGCAAATATCTGACTACTGTTCGTCTGTCAGAGTCCTTAAGAGATTGTCTTGGAACCCTGAGACCCCCCTCTTTTCTGTTTTTCAAACTGGCTCGTAAGCACTGTAACAGCACCAAGTGTTTCTCCAACATAGAGTGAGCAGCACACACCTTTCTGGGATTACTCTTAATTGACAATCTGGAAAAAAATTACAAAAATGTATATTAAAATGAATACAAGGGGCACCTGGCTGGCTCAGTCAGTAGAGCATAGGACTATTGATCTCAGCGTTGTTCGAGCCCCACATTGGGTATGGAGATTACTTAAAAAAATAAAATCTTGAAAAAAAGAAATTGTAAACAAAAAAATTAAAAAAATTAAAATGAAATCTAATATATTATGGGCTAGAATGTAAAATTCATATGAAATCTTTTGCGGAGGGAGAGAGCTTTGGTCATTTGTGTTTCAATATTTTGTCACTGCCACATATAAAAATGATAGCTGGAGCTCTTGAAGAGAATGATATTCTCAATAAGAGGGTCTGGTCATTAATGTTTTCTTTTAAAGTATAATTTTCATAAAGTGCACAAATCTTTTCTTTTTTTTAAAAAGATTTTATCTACTAGAAAGAAAGAGCACAAACTGGGGGAAAGGCAGAGGGAGAGAGAGAGAGGGAGATATGCAGACTCCCTGCTGAGCAGGGAGCCCAACGTGAGACTCGATCCCAGAACTCTGGGATAATGACCTGAGCCAAAGGCAGATGCTTAACCGCTTAACCTACTGAGCCACCCAGGTGCCCCCATAAAGTGCACAAATCTTAAGTGCCTACCTCAATGGATGGATTTCTATATATGCATACACCCATACATACATATAATGACCACCCAGATCAACTAGGTATAGAACATTTCCAACATCTAGAGGGCTCCCTGGTACCCCCTCCCAGGTAGCACCTGTTTACCAATCTGACATCCATGGCGAGTTTTGAAGATCAAATAAAAGACTAAAAGAAGGGGCGCCTGGGTGGCTCAGTCGTAAAGCATCTGCCTTCGGCTCAGGGCCTGATCCCAGGGTCCTGGGATCGAGCCGCATTGGGCTTCCTGCTCGGCAGGGAGCCTGCTTCTCCCTCTCCAACTCCCCCTGCTTGTGTTCCTTCTCTCACTGTCTCTCACTGTCAAATAAATAAATAAAATCTTAAAAAAAAAAAAAGACTAAAAGAAATATCAAGTTTTCTTAGGTGCATCTTAGAGCTCCAGACTCAAGAGCACTTTTTCTCTGGCCCTACAGTTCCTTAACTAGGTGTGCTCATCTAAGGATCCTGAGACTCAGTGGGCATTACTCAAATACAATCTTCTGCTTTATGGGGCTTTCTCTAGCAGGGGTGTGTGTGTGTGTGTGTGTGTGTGTGTGTGTGTGTGTTTTTTACCTCTTCAAGAGCTCCTTGAGTTGATATTTTAAAATATTTGTGATCAGAGTAGGTGAGTTAATATGTAAGGAACTTAGAACAGTGCACATAGTAGCTGCGTATCTAGAAGCCTAGATAAGAGATAAGTGTTATACTAAGATGCAGAGGAAACAAAAGAAGCCTTTGCCATTATTGTATTTATTTATTTAAAGATTTTATTTCTTTGAGAGAGAGTGCACATGTGTGTGCTCACACACATGGCGGGGGGTGGTGGTGGTGCAGGGGGGTGCACAAGAGAGAGGGGGAGAGAGAGAAGCACACTCCCCACTGAACAGGAAGCCTAATGCGAGGCTCCATCTCAGGATCTAGAAATCATGACCTGAGATGAAGGCACAGGCATAACTGACTGAGCCACCCAGGCACCCCTGCCATTAATATTATAATAATTCTTAGAGCAAGATAAACATAGATGCAAAATTTGAAAATAAGTGAGGAGAGTATTTATAGTTGGGTTGATTTAAAAATCATAGTTATCTATCAGATTTGCCTTGAAATGAAAATATTAAAATCTCTCAGCTTGCTGAGCCCCTTGGATCTAAAGAAATTTAGCAAGTGCCTTTTGTTATTCTGTCATGCATTTATTTACTGAGTGCTTATTATTTTCTACGCATTGTTCTAAGCTCCCAGATATCTAGTGAACAAAAATATTCCCTACATATTTGGACTTACTATCTAGTGGCATCCCTACTTTTACTGTTAACACAGGCTGGGAATTTTCTTTACAAAGAAATTTCATCTTTGCTTTACATCCATGAGTTTCTTCCCCTCTCTCCTCTCTTACAGCTGAGGGATCAAGAAATGAAGCTGAAGCCAACCTGTGTCTCAATTCTGAGACCAGTGGGATAAAATGTGAAAGGGGGAAAAAAAAAGGAAAGGCACAGAGGTGGAACATGGTTAATTGCTAAACCTATTCCTCTTTCATAAATCATAAGGTGCTAATGCCAATGTTGAAATAAACAGGTCTAGCAAGAACTCCTGCTTTGGTTTTTTATCATCTTCCAGAACTTAAAAAGAATTCAGCCATGTAGTTATTATTTTAGGTTTAGTAATTATACCAACAATGTAGCTTCCAAGCTGAATTGTCTGATGGTTTCCTTAGAAATGCTAACTGGCTCGGGAATTGTTTTATGGAGAGTCTATACCTTATTGATTTATTTCGGTAACTCCCAAACTTTTCAATACCAAGCTCCCCTCTTCTTAAAAAAATATACTTTCTGATACCTACCCAGGGCCACATGTTTTAAAAGACCTTGTCTACAAAGGCAGAATAATTATTTAAATAATGAAAAGGCCTTCCCATTTAAAAATTAATCGGCCAATTACAGATTCTAATTGGCACGTGAAAAACCACAGTGTTGTCACACTGCTTTACTAAGTCTAGTCGAAAGCAAAGCCATAGTATTATGGACAGTCTGGCCAGTTTCAGCGTCCTTTACGATTTCCATTACTGACATTTTCAAATGTTTGCTATTGGAAAGCGAGGATATAGGACGGCAGCACAAAAAAAGGAGACAATATTCCGCAGAAAACGCATAGCACGTCTCTCTCAGGTAACCCCTCTAGACCCCAAGAGGTGCTTTCTCGGATCCCCGCCCACGGTTAGCCTAGCGCGCGTTTAGCCCCGCCTCCACGCCGGCTCCGCCCCTCCACTCCCGTCCACGTGAGTCCTCCAGCGTCTGTGGGGTCCTCGCGGCAACCCCACATTCGGCCACAGAGAGGTGACAGCCGCCGCGAGGGCCAGAGGGCCTTCTCCAACGACGAAGGCGGCGGAAGCGGAAAAGGCGGGACCTAGGGCGCACGTTACGTCAGCACGTGCGAGCGCTGGGGCCGAGTCTCCGGAATAGAAGGTGGGCTCTTTCTGCGCGTGTTGGCGGTTCAGATGCTCGCCGGTGGGCTGTAGAGTTGTGACCTCATGGCGGAAATAATTCAGGAACGCATAGAAGATCGACTCCCCGAATTGGAACAGCTGGAGCGCATTGGACTTTTCAGTCATGCAGAGATTAAGTGAGAGAGAGCTGAGGAAGTGGAGGGGCTGGGGCGGGCTGAGGGGAGGGGAGGGAGTCTGTGGCGGGGTCAGGGATGCGGGGGGCACTTAATTGGGCTTATTTTTCTGAACCTGGCAGAAGCCCATTTTCATATTTTGTTGATGCCCAGAATTTCTCATTTGATGCAAGGTGGTCTGTCCACTCACCCACCAAACGTCTGGCAGCTCTACGTGGAGCCAATTCTTAGGGTTATCAAGGTGATAAACCTGGATCCCTACCCATCAGGACCTACCTGCCTTGCGTGTGCGGGGGGGAGACGAATTAAACATTTTGCTTACAGTGTGGCGTACTGTAAGTTGATTGTCCGAAAGTGTAGTGCTCCAGACATGCAAAGAGTGCCGTGGGAGCCCAGGAGGAGTGGATAAATCTTTCTAATAAGACTTGAAGATGGGGACCATTTAATTCATTTTCGTGTTCTACCCCAGGGCTTGGCCAGCAACGTCTGGCACAGAGTTGGCATTCAGTAATTTGTTAGAATTAAGTTTAACGTTTTTTAATGGTTTTCTGTGATTGTTTCTGCATTTTAAAATGGCTGTGAATGTAGTAATGTGACTATGGGATCCTTGAACATTTTTTAGTGAAATGGAACATAACAATAGTTCAATAACTGTTACTGTTAACTAGAGACAGTTATTGGTCTTGCACATCTTGCATTAAATTCTCCTAATATACACATGTTGTGTTGTCTCTAGCTAAATACAGTGAACCTTTTCCTGTGAGTCCTTTGTAGTGTTAGTAAACCTTCCTGGGTAGAAACAGTAGGGACAATCTAGGTGCGGTTTTTTTGTTTGTTTTTGTTTTTCGAAGTCTGCATGTTGAAAACTCAAAAGTAAGAGGAATTTAGAAAAGGTAACTTGATTATTATTAAAACCTAAGTGACCTGAATTTGGAAGAAAATAAATCTTTACTAGTATCACATTAAATAATGTAAAGTACTTAACGTTATTTGCTTTGGTGATGGGAATGTCAGTGGTCCTGGCAGTCTATTAAGATGATTTTCAAGAAAGTTTTAAAATACATCTCAATGCCTCTAAGCACATAGAAGTAATCATGTAGAAGAATACTTGCTTACGAAGGATAATTATTTGGGAATTTCAGGTTTTGGAAAATGTGTTTTAAATATATTAAAAATAAACTTTAAAAATGCCCAAAGTTATTTAACTTATGCTTTTTTCAAGTGTTACATCTTAAATGGCTTTCTCCTCAGGGCTATCATTAAGAAGGCTTCAGATCTGGAATACAGAATACAGCGAAGAGCTCTTTTTAAGGAAGATTTTATCAATTATGTTCAAGTAAGTGAATAATTTTAATCCCCTCACAAATTTTAAATCAGTTCTAGAATGGTGAGCTTGATTCCGTTTTCTATAAAATTCTAGAATTGATGATTAAATGGTAATATTTGAACAGGAATAGAGGTGATTTAGGAGTAGCATTGCTCCACTAAGGGTTTAGTCCTTGGCAAACTGAACTTTTCTTTTTTCCTTCTATAATGTAGATCAGGCAGTGCCAAAGATACTGTGTATCAGGATGTCAACAAGAGAATTGACATCCTATTTCTTGTTGGGGGGTGGAAAGGAGAGTGGGTTTGATGACAGTAGGTGGTTGGAAAGTTAATATTTATGTGTCTGTAAGTCTGCTACCTAAGAAAGAGATATACTGCGAATTCTTCAGTATATAAATGGATGGAAGATTTGAGTGAATATAAAGTAGACATGTTGTACCAATTTTGAGATGGAGGAGAATAGCTAATATGTTGGATAACAAAATCTAGCTTCAGAACCCAGTAGTAACATGAAATGTTACAAGACTGAAGGTTCTGACCTTAGGTTTAAAAAAACTACAGGTGAACAAGTGAGACCTGACTTTGAATCTTATGTTTGGAAGAGGCTTGAGAGCTCATAGTAGATCGATAACTGAAAATGAGCCAAGAGCATATTACATCAAAAAATGTAATCTCTGTGTCAACTATACTTCAGTAATAAGTTTTAAAAAGGAAAAAGGAAAAAAAAATTGACTCTATTAACACAAGTAGAAAAAAAGTGTTTTGCACTCATCAGACCATGTCTGGAGCATTGTGTTAGGCTTAAAGCTACATTTTTTTTTTTTTTTAAAGATTTATTTATTTGAGAGAGAGAGAGAGCACAAGTCTGGGGAAGGCCAGAGGGAGAGAGAGAGAATCTTTTTTTTTTTTTTTTAAAGATTTTATTTATTTATTTGACAGAGATAGAGACAGCCAGTGAGAGAGGGAACACAAGCAGGGGGAGCGGGAGAGGAAGAAGCAGGCTCACAGCAGAGGAGCCTGATGTGGGGCTCGATCCTGTAACGCCGGGATCACGCCCTGAGCCGAAGGCAGACGCCCGACTGCTGTGCCACCCAGGCGCCCCGAGAGAGAGAATCTTAAGCAGACTACCCCTGAGTGTGGAGCCCAACACGGGGCACAATCTCATACCCCGAGATCATGACCTGAGCCGAAATCAAGAGTCAGACGCTTAACTGACTGAGCCACCCATGGGTCCTGAGACTACGTTTTAAGAACTTTTTTTTTTTTTAAGATTTTATTTATTTATTTGACAGAGAGAGAGCCAGTGAGAGAGCAGACACAAGCAGGGGGAGTGGGAGAGGAAGAAGCAGGCTCCCAGCAGAGGAGCCTGATGCGGGGCTCGATCCCAGAACGCCGGGATCATGCCCTGAGCCATAGGCAGATGCTTAACAACTGAGCCAGCCAGGCGCCCCAAGAACTTTTTTTTTTTTTTAAGATTGATTTATTTATTTGAAAGAGATAGAGAGTATGGGGGTTATAGGGAGGGGCAGAGGGAGAGGGAGGGAGTCCCAAGGAGACTCTGCTGAGCCCAATGTGGGGCTCGATCCCACAACCCCGGGATCATGACCTGACCTGAAACTAAGAGGTGAATGCTTTAACCCACTGTGCTACCCAGGTGCCCCTCTTCTTTTCTTTTTTTTAAGTTTGTTTATTTAAATAATCTCTACACCCAGCCTGGGGCTGGAACTCATGACCCCGAGATCAAGAGTCGCACGCTCTTCCAACTGAACCAGCCAGGTGCCCCAAATCTTATAAGTGTTGATTTTTGATAACAGCTTTCTTTGTATCTAAAATGTTTATAACTTTGCTAATGCATGGATTTGTGAGTTTTGCTGATGTAATGTCAATTTTTGGTTACTGTTAAGACATTTAGTACAAATTAGGCTTGATAGCAAATTATCTTGTTTTATATTCTTTTTTTTTTTTTTTTTTCTTTTTTAAATTGAGCTCTCTGCCCACTGTAGGGCTTGAACTCATGACCTGGAGATCAAGAATTGAGGGCTCTGCTGACTGAGGCAGCTAGCTGCCCAATCTTGTTTTGTTTGTTTATTTATTTGTTTTTTAGAGAGAGAACAAGGGAGGGAGAGCATGATAGTAGGGGGCGGGAGGGTAGGGGGAGAAGGAAACAGAATCTTAAGCAGGCTCCATAACCCAGTGCAGAGCCTCATGTGGGGCTCCATCTCACAATCCTGAGATCATGACCAGAGCTGAAATCAAGGGTCAGACGTTTAATTGACTAAGCCACCCCGGCACCGCCACCCCCAATCTTGTTTTATAGCCTTGATTTTTATTTATTTTATGATTTTAACTAAATGTATTTCCTGTATTTAAAAGATTATAAATGTCATTGTTTTCTCTTTTTTTGTATGTTTTTCTTCCATAGTATGAAATTAATCTTTTGGAGTTGATTCAGAGAAGAAGAACTGTAAGTAGATATTCTGGAAGTTAGAAAAATTTAGAATTAAGTAGTGTGGCTCTATAGCTAGAACTTGGGTTTGGGAAGCAGTGGCACTGATAAATTGTGTGGTGATGTGCTCCTAATGGATAGTTGTAATTATTTGTTTTCTTTATCAGTACTGTTTAAGATCAAGTAGGAATGTTGCTGTGGATAAATGTGATTAAATTGAGGCTTCGTGTATGTCCCTGTTTAGCGCATTGGCTATTCATTTAAGAAGGATGAGATTGAGAATTCTATTGTACACCGGGTACAAGGAGTCTTCCGACGAGCTTCAGCAAAATGGAAAGTAAGTGATCAGAACATCTTGAATTATAAGAGATGTGAAGATACATATTGTATGTACTGTAATTACAATATTCAAATGTATTGTTTATTCTTGAGTGTGTGTCAATATTTAACCTAATTATGATATCATTATTTGAAACCACTTATCAAACCATTAAGAAAATTGATCTCATTACCTTATAATTATTCTTTGAGGATGGTGCTGAAAATGATAGATTTGATACATAATTAAGGACTAGAAATTTGGGATTTGTTTGGATAAATCTCTAAGTGAAGTACACCAGAGACTTGGAGGTAGAAGATGAATGGTTAGAGTGGGGCAGCACCTCACTCACCTGATAGTCTTCAAGTCGGGCTCTGGGACTGGGATATAGTATATGGGGAGTACTTTGGATCTTGAGAAGGACAAATTTTGGGTTGCTATCCCTGACTGAGACCATTTAAGAGCTGCATTGAACACATTGGGTAGATAAGACATTTTGCCTTGGAGCATGGTAGGTGGGAGTGGTGGCCAGAGGAAGTTACCATGTTTAAGAGATCTAAGGCCTCAGTGAACAAGAGCCTAATATGCTGAGCAATGTGTTACCACATTGACCTCTCTGAAATCTATCTCTGTTTCTTTTTTTTTTTTTTAAAGATTTTATTTATTTATTTGACAGAGATAGAGACAGCCAGCGAGAGAGGGAACACAAGCAGGGGGAGTGGGAGAGGAAGAAGCAGGCTCATAGCGGAAGAGCCTGATGTGGGGCTCGATCCCGGATCGCCGGGATCACGCCCTGAGCCGAAGGCAGACGCTTAACCGCTGTGCCACCCAGGCGCCCCTCTATCTCTGTTTCTAAAAAAAAAAAAAAGAAAAGAAAAGAAAGTGCAAAGTTGTATTGTAAGTTAAAAGTAAGGCAGCTTACTACATTGCTTTTCTTGCAGGATGATGTCCAACTTTGGCTATCCTATATAGTGTTTTGTAAGAAATGGGTGAGTATTGGGCAGCTGTGTCTTGCTTCCTTATTCCTTCTTTCAGTTAGTCTGCCTTTTAAGCCCCGTACTTGGTTACTGAACTCCGTGTTTTCTCCAAAGTTGTAGGGTTAGCAAGTGGGAAAAAAATTCAAGTCTGAACTTCGGTGTAACATTTGTATATATAAATGGCTTCTAAGCCAGAAAGTGATTTTTATGTGTGTATTTGGTCAGTAAAGTTGAACATTTTTAGATACTTAGAATGTTTACATGTAGTTAGAAGAAAACCATGAATGTATCTATATTTGTTTATATGTCCCTACAACAGCAGATCTTGCCCCACTGGATTTTAAGTCGGTAAGGAAACAGTACCAGATCACTTAGAGATTAGTAACAATGATTTCACTGTATAGGTAGTAGAATTGCTTTTTCTCTTTTACAGGCTACCAAAGCTCAACTTAGCAAGGTATTTTCTGCCATGTTGGCCATACATTCAAACAAACCAGGTATGATGAGAAACTTGTCAATTTTTCTTCTTCCTTTTATGTAGACTCAAGCTATTTTGGAATTTATTTTGCTTAATAAATCTAAAAAATTATTTTGAGAACCTGAGCATAGGTATTTGGGCTTTAACACTTTCGGTTTTCAAATAGCTGCCTCTTAGTTCATCCCTGCATGTTCTGTACCACTTATTGTGTCAGGTATTATATTTGTGGGTAAGAAGGACTAAGTTTTTTCTTACTTATTTGTTTGTTTTTAGAAGTATTTTATTTATTATTTTTTTAAAGTATCTTTTATTTTATTTTTTGTTATTTTTTAAGGGAAGCTCTATACCCAGGGCACCTGGAAGGCTCAGCCAGTTAGGCATCTGACTCTTGATCTTAGCTCAGGTCTTGATCTCAGGGTTATGAGTTTGAGCCCCGTGTTGAGTTGCACACTGTGTGTGGAACCTACTTAAGAATAAATGAATGAATGAATGAATGAATGAGTGAACCTACTTAAGAATAAATGAATGAATGAATGAATGAATGAATGAATAAATAAATAAATAAAGTAAGCTCTACGCCCAGCGTGTGGCTTGAACTCACAACCCAGAGATCAAGAATTGCATGCTCTGTTGACTGAGCCAGCCAGGCACCCCACTAAGTTTCTTTTTAGATGATGATAAAGTAAACTCTTTGGTCCTTTGAGGGACATTCTTTTGGATGCAGTCACGATTAAGGAGAATTTAAAGGGGAAAACTTAAAAAAGGGGAATGCGTTAATACAGATTTTGCAGGAGTGACTGGCATAGGGTAGATACTCATGTTTTCTAAGAGAAAGACTTCTTTCTCTTGTGATACTGTGTGAAATGGTTCATACTTTTATAGTGAAGGTGCTCCAATGCCTATTCTCGAGTATTAGGCTCAACCAGGTTCACACAGCACGGGCTAAAATAGGCTACATTTGGCACCAGTTAATTGAGAAGGATACAGCAGGACAGCATTCGGTGTGTATCTTTAGTAGAGTACTGTTAGCAATTGGGAGGCTGGTCTCTGGTCCCCAGGATGACAGCTCAGGGGGTGAGGGAATGAGAGCACATGCATGGATAGAGGAGCCACTCTGACTTGGAAGACCTATGGATGGGCATAGCTTCCAGGGATCCTAGAAAGCACTGTCAATTTCAGGAGTCACATACTTAAGAAAGCCCAGAGCAATGGTTCTTTCCCATTCACAACCCTTCTAGTCCAGATGTGGTTACCAACCATGAATCGTTTTTACGAAAAGCAATCTTGTCTGGTGACATAGCTGACTTTTATTAAGTTTATTTCGTTGGGAAATAGTTCTAGAACGTTAAGGCAAAGGTTTTTGTTTTTTAAAGCCTTTATTCCCAACAGGTGTGATAAAAAATTTATTTTTAAAATTGAGCCATTCAAAAAAAATCATGAACTATTTAAATAAAGCAAAAGAGCGAAATATTTTTTTGTCCTTGATTCTAAAATGCATATTTTTTCCCTGCATTTTAGCACTTAAAATTTGTATGTGACTTACAGTGATGTTGACCTCAGATTGGATGAGGCACATAAGTTTATCTACAGATGTTATCACTTATGTCTTTGCCTCAGAATACTCTAAATAAAGCAATAATACTTTACAGGTAACCATTAGAAATACCCTCTCTTCGTTCCCTTTCTCTTTTGGTAAAATTAAAAAAAATTCTTTAAGTATTAAAGTTGGAACATTGATCTTTTTTGGTCTGATTCGGTCAACTTCCTGAAATGAAGTCTCATGTTTTCCATTTATAGCTTTGTGGATCATGGCAGCCAAATGGGAAATGGAAGACCGCTTGTCTTCAGAATGTGCAAGACAGCTATTTCTTCGAGCTCTGCGCTTTCATCCAGAGTGCCCGAAACTTTATCAAGAAGTGAGTTGTGTACCTGTAAGATGAGAGTGTGATGTCTCAGTTTTGGTCCTCTTTGGACATACATTCTTTAATAAGTTAAACAAGACTTCGATTTATGGAGGCTAGGGATAACTAGGGATTGCTGCTGGAGAAAAAGGGTAACAAAGATATTTTTGGCGAGTAATAGGTGTTGACCATGTGTAACTTCCATCTTGTTAGTGAGAAATGGGAACTCTGACTTGCCCATTATGGTTGGGAGGGGTAGGGAACTAGACCTTACTTAACCTTTTTTAGTTGTGGGGCCAGGGTTCAGCCATATTTATACTGTTTTTTTTAATGAAGATTTTATTTATTTATTTGTCAGCAATTGTGAGAGCGCACCTAAGCAGGGAGCAGCAGGCAAAGGAGAAACAGGCTCCCCACTGAGCAGGGAGCCTGATGCAGGACTCAGTCCCAGGACTCTGGGATCATGACCTGAGCAACCTAAGGCAGATGCTTAACCAACTGAGCCACCCAGGCATCCCTGCCATCTTTATACTTTTGTCCTTTTTTCCCCTTGCAAATACCTATCTTCCTTCCTTCTTTCCTTCCTTCCTTCCTCCCTCTCTCTCCCTCTCTTTTTTTCTTCCTGTTTGTTTTTGGCTTCTCTTTCTCTTTTTTTCCACTTCTCATTTTTATTGTCTCTTTCTTGAGGTAGATACTTCCTTTCCCTCTTGCTGGACTTAATCTTTCTTGGCGTGAGGCCCTAGAATAGTGATGGCCAGACTTCCAATTAAGGAAAAAACAAGTGCTAGAAATGGTGCATTGTTACTTATTAGAATGGTATGTTATTAGACATAGTGTATTGTGGTGTATTACCTTTTCTGAGGTGTTTGTCAGGATAAGGGAATTTCGTCTTAAGTTGAAAATTAAGCCTAATTTGATGAGGGGAAAAAGATACGGGTCTTTATGCTCATAAGTTTTCTAGCTGTCCCAACTACAGTGACTTTTGGTTTTGTACTGCATTTTTTTTCTTTTTTGGGAGAAGAATGGGGGGAGGGGCAGAGGGAGAGAGAGAATCTTTTTAAAAATTTAAAAAATTTTTGGGGCGCCTGGGTGGCACAGCGGTTAAGCGTCTGCCTTCGGCTCAGGGCGTGATCCCGGCGTTATGGGATCGAGCCCCACGTCAGGCTCCTCCGCTGGGAGCCTGCTTCTTCCTCTCCCACTCCCCCTGCTTGTGTTCCCTCTCTCGCTGGCTGTCTCTATCTCTGTCAAATAAATAAAATCTTTAAAAAAATTAAAAAAAAAATTTAATTAATTTGACAGAAAGAGCACAAGCTGGGGAGAGAGGCAGAGAGGGAGAGAGAAGCAGGTTCCCTGCTGAGCAAGGTGCCCAATGCGGGGCTTGATCCCAGCACCCTGGGATCATGACCTGAGCCAAAGGCAGATGCTCAACTGACTGAGACACCCAGGCACCCCGAATCTTTTTGTTTTGTTTTATTTGTTTTTAAGATTTTATTTATTTTAGAGAGAGCATGCATGTGAGCATGTGAGTGGGAGGAGGGGCAGAGGGAGAGGGGAGAATCTCAAGCTGACTCTGCTGAGGGCAGAGCCATATGCGGGCCTTGATCTCATGACCCTGAGGTCATGATCTGAGCAAAGTTCCTTTCTATGACCTGAGCCGAAACCAATAGTTGGACGCCCAGCAGACTGAGCCACCCAGGTGCCCCAGGGTATAAACATTTTTTAAGAACTTGTCATTTTCATGGGGAACCTGGGTGGCTCAGTCATGACCAATCATCGGGTCATGATCCCCCCACATGGGGCTCCCTGCTCAGTGGGAGGCCTGCTTCTTCCTCTCCCACTCCCGTTGCTTGTGTTCCCTCTCTCGCTGTCTCTCTCTCTGTCAAATAAATAAATAAAATCTTAAAAAAAAAAAAAGAAAAGAAAGAACTTGTCACTTTCATATGTCTTGTAACATCAAATTCAAAGTACTAAAGGGGCGCCTGGGTGGCGCAGTCGTTAAGCGTCTGCCTTCGGCTCAGGGCGTGATCCCGGCATTATGGGATCGAGCCCCACATCAGGCTCCTCTGCTGGAAGCCTGATTCTTCCTCTCCCACTCCCCCTGCTTGTGTTCCCTCTCTCGCTGACTGTCTCTATCTCTGTCAAATAAATAAAATCTTTAAAAAAGAAAGAAACAAAAAACAAAGTACTAAAAATTCTGGAGAAGTCTGAGTTTACGTAAAACATTAGTTGTGCATTAGTTTTTCTTCATATAGCTTGACAGTATGTGTTTGCTGTTGATTTTTTATTTTGAAATAATTATAGATTCACAGGAAATTACAAAGATATTACAAAGATACTACAAAGAGGTCCTGAATACCACTAATCAATTTCTCGTGATGGTTCCATTTTATAAAATTACATAATATGAAAATCAGGAAATCAGTGTTGGTATAATGTGTCTATATGGTTCTATGTCATTTTTTTTTTTTTACATGTGCAGATTTGTATAACCACTACCACAATCAATATACAGAGCTGTCCTGCCACCACAAAGATCTCCTTCCTTGTCAGTGTCTGCTTGTTTCATAACAAAATATTACACTACCCCCAGACTTTCCCAGATCTGATATTTACGGGTGAAAAATGGCTTCTTATGTATTTCTAATTAAGAAATAATTATTTCCAAAGATTTTTAGTTTATTATTTCCCTTGTGTAGTACTTTAGGATGGAGTTGATGCATGCTGAGAAACTGAGGAAAGAAAAACAAGAATTTGAAAAAGCCAAAATGGATGTGGTAAGATCCGAATGTGTTGTCACCTGTTAACAATTTATAGTGTTTTCGAGCCTGCTTAGGAGTAAGAGAAAATTTTTGGAATGTATTTTTGTTCCCAATTTAATGTCTTATTTTGAAATTTTAAGATGAGTCTAGAGTTGTAATTAAATGGGCTTAGTAATAAAAATGGAATTTTGTGCTTTAAAAATAGACATTTGGACTAATTGAAGTAGTCCTCAAAATTATTTATTACTGATGGAATGGTAAATGGTTTTCTTTAATACTTTATGGTTTCATTAAATGATATACTAATGGGTTGAAGGAGCTGGAGGAGGGTTGTGAAATGTGTAGTTCCTAGCCTTTTTTGTTTTGTACAGTTTTTTTGGTGACAATATTTTAAAGAAAGAAGTTTTAGAATGTTAGAACTGAAAAAGGAACTTTGCTATATTATCTGTTGTGGTTCCAGCTGTGAACTTTTTTATTCAAATAAAAGTTGACACAGAAGGGTAAACAAGGCGTTTAAAACCTGACCTGTTTGGGTCTAAGTAGAGAGTCAGGCCTTAAGCCGTGTGATCTTGCTATCACTCTAGGAGCCTGAGAGAACACAGTTGCAAGATCAGTGGTCTGGTTCCAGCTGCACATTTTACAGGTGAGGGAACTGGCCCAGAGAGAGACGTGATTTGCCAGAGGTCATACATATGGCACAGGTAGTCTAGGACTGTTAATTTTCATCCTAGTGCTTTTTCTAGTTACTGGCCGTATCTGTTAAGTTATGTTTAATATACTACTCTTCAGGGGAATCTTGATTATCCTGAAGAAATCCTTAAGGGCGAGTTGGCACGGATCATCTACAAAAATTCTGTAAGCATGATTAAAGGTATGCGTGTTATGAAAATTTATTTATGATGGGAGAGTGAAACATTCTGTGTATAAGACTGTTAGCTGATTTGGAAAATTTCTATTAGAAATTCTGTTAGAATGTGCATAAAAATTCTGTATGAATAGTGTCCTGTTTCTTTAAGATAAGGTTGATTGCCCCTTAGGATGTACTTGAACATTTTAGTAAGTTTATTGAGTACTTTATTCGTGTGGGGAGTTGAAAAGAAACAGGTAATTTAGAACATTTCTTTATGCCAGGAAGAAGTTTAGAAGAAAGGAAGTACTTATGAATACTCCAGAATATCAGTAATGGTTTTGCTTGTGTAGCGGATGATTTGTTTTTCTGTTTTGTCCTGTTTCTCAATTAAAAAAAAAAACCCACAAAAACAAAACCCAAACAAAAGAACTCCAGCACACCAAGAAAGTGGTACTTTCTGTAGAAGAAAGTGATACTTTAGAGTAAAATGATACTTGAGAGTCTTACTCCCCTCCCCCGCTTTTTGAATTTTAGGTGCAGAATTTCATGTGTCACTGCTTTCAATTGCACAGCTATTCGACTTTGCCACAGATCTGCAAAAAGAAATTTATGATGAGTAAGTAAAGTCATGGAAAGGTGAATATGTCTATTTCTAGTCTTGTGGTAAAAGTTTGAGTTTGGGGGTTGAGAAAGAGGAAGAGAAAATGCCACGTTAAATCCTTGGAAGAAAGCAAAGTTTTAGGATTGTTGTATCATACTAAGTTATAAAAAAAAAAAAAAGGTTTCTGGAGAAGTTGTTTGACTCACTTATGGGCTTCCTTAGGGAAATAGTTTGCCTTTATTCAATAACAAATATCCTACAGCTTATATCAAAGTGTATATTCCTGCTTTGCTGGCATGTCTTTTGTCCATAAAATGAGAGTGGTCCTTGTGAATGTTTACAGTTGATTGCTGCTGGTAATTTTATTCTTTAATGTTCAAGCATATGGTTTGAGAATTATTTGCAGCCTACCTTGTGGGTACCTCACTCTTAGGTGGCACCCCAACTTTCATAGGAGATAATACAGAGCTTGGATCAGTTTGCTCTTTGGATTTTCCAGGGCTTTGGTAGGGGATTAGGTTGTGCTTTTTCTTTGCCCCTATTACAGAAAATCAAGAGCCTGGGTATAATAAGGTTCTCCAGGGCTCGAAGAGAATTGTCTTGTCACACGTACCTGTTGATTTGACTTTGAGAGATAACTTGAAAATTAACATTTGAGAATGATACCTGAAACATTCTGAAACCTAATAAATGTGCCACAACCCTGATTGATTGACAAAATTTATACAGTGAGTGTGAAGATATCTGGAGAGCCTACTGGGGAATTGTCTCATGGTAATGGAATTGTTAAAGGGGTGTCCTGGGTACGTTTTTAGAGCATAGGGAACTGTCTGTCTTTGATACTCTAAGTTAGTCTCATGTCACAGGGCTGATGCCGGGAAACTACTTTTCAGCCTTCAGGCTCTGCACACAGATGACCCTCTCACTTGGGATTACGTGGCACGGCGAGAATTAGAGATGGAGTCGAAGCCCGCCGGGGAGCAGCCTGCCACAAAGCAAGCCAGAGCAGTGGAGGCGGGCCGGAAGGAGGAGAGGTGCTGTGCGGTGTATGAAGAGGCAGTGAAGACTCTCCCTACAGGTGAACTTCGCCAGACCGCAGTGTGCTACAGAAGTGGTGGTAGTATTCACAAATGGGAAACTGAAGCTTCTGTGCCCATTAACCGAAATCAATTTTCAGGAATCTCTGCGGTAGTTGACAGTGTGCCTGGCTTTCCAACTTGTTCTTTGGTGGTGAAAGATGGAGATTTTAGGACCTTCCTCGCCAGTAGTGATGTTTATGTTCATCTCTTTGAGGGAGATGATACTTAGGAAATGGTAATTCAGAAGAGTGTCCTAATTATCTTTTGACACAGGTTTACTTTCAAATTTTGTAATATTTGAGTATTAAGGTAGAGAGGATATATGACACGGATGAGGTTTTTACTTTTTATACTTAAACGGTTACTCAGTTGTTCTCCCTCCCCCCCTCCCGCCCCCCGCCCCGTATTTGATATGTTTGATTGGCCGTAATGGGAATAACTAGTTTTTTTTTTTTTTCCACCAGACTAGTTTAAACCCTTCTTCCGGGGAATTTTCCCCTCATAGAAAAGATGTATGATGACCTTTAAACAGACTGGCGATCTGATCAGTGTGTAATCTCTCTGACTTTTCCAGAGGCCATGTGGAAGTGTTACATCAACTTCTGCTTGGAAAGGTTTGCTAAGAAGACCAGCAGTCAGTTCCTCAGAGAGGGGGTAAGGGACTTAAGTTCCACGCTTACAGTGGCTGACTAGAAAGTGATTGTTTTCTGGAAGAAGAGCAGACATGGCTCCTTTGGGGGCCTGGGAGAGCTTCCAGGAACTTCACGCTTAACCTAAGCTCTTTCTCTTTGTGGGTGACCTAGTCGTTGTGAAGGTCTGAGTCTGCTGCATCCTTATTCAGGCCACCTGGTTAGGAGGATCTCTCTTACTGGGCTGTGCTTGGTGTGGCTTTTTGGCTGGTCTAATCATAAGTGAAACCACCTCAAGTTCCTTCTCTCAGTTTTCAGAAATGTGCAAAACTGCACTTTTCCTGTCAGAGGCCAAAGACCCCTACTGGGATGTTTGTAATAACTGAAGGGTTTTTCTGATTTCAGAGGCTGGAAAGAACCATGATGGCATTCAGGAAGGCACATGAACTCAAACTTCTACCAGAATTCCAGTACAAGCAGTGGGTGAGTACACATTCACTGCCAGTAACACATACTTAATTCCAGTTGGTTCGTGCTGGTGTCATGTGTTTTAATATATAGTTATATCACTAAGCCCGTTTGGAAGTTTAGAGTGGAAGATGTAGAGACATTATGTTTGTCTCTCAGTATTTGGTGTATGCCAAAAATGAAATGTGTAAAGGGAGGAATGTTATATAGTGGAAAACACTCAAAACAAGGAGTCACAAGTTGGGTTTATTTTGTTTATCTACCCATTTATCTTTTCCTGAACATCCTTTTCCTGAATGTATGCCTGACCCAGATTGACCATCGGTATGGTAACAATAAAGACAAATTAGATGTGTTCCTATGTTTCAGAAGCTGACATTCTAGTAAGAAGCTTATTGACCCATCTGTACTCTCTGGGGTGGGTAAGGATTATTACGGAGACCAGGATAATGTGCTGAGGGACTACGTAGTCTAGATCGAGTTTTGTCACTTAAGAGCTAGGTAACTTGGGCAGGCCACTTAACCTTTCTGAGTTTGTTTGCTTGATTTTAAAATAGTGATAGTGATCTTTGTTTTTGCCAGCTCACAAAGTTCTTGACATGTACAAAAATGTTCATGATTTAACATTAAAAAATACTTTTTTTTTTTTTTAAAGATTTTATTTATTTATTCGACAGAGATAGAGACAGCCAGCGAGAGAGGGAACACAAGCGGGGAGTGGGAGAGGAAGAAGCAGGCTCATAGCAGAAGAGCCTGATGTGGGGCTCGATCCCATAACGCCGGGATCACGCCCTGAGCTGAAGGCAGATGCCTAACCGCTGTGCCACCCAGGCGCCCCTAAAAAATACTTTTTAAAACATGCAGCTAGGTAATGCATATGCTGTATACTAGTCTGCTGTATTATACCACGACTGAGGTACCCTTTTCCCATTATGGCATCTATCTGGGAAGAATCCCAGGCTTGGATGAGTTCAGCTGCTCCCAGTAGCTATTGAATACTGGCAAGACAGTCACACCCTATACATTTAGGTGGACTTTGCTTTGAGTATTGCTTTGGCAGCCCTGCTCTCTTTCTGTCATGACTGTTTGGTCATTCACCACTCTGGCTATTCAGACATCCTCTGCTCCCCAAATCTCTGATGCTGCCCTTCCTGAGCCTACTACCTCATCACTCTGGCACCTTTGCCTTTAATGAGAGCTCATCAGTGTACTGCCTCTAAACTTAAAGCACTTAGCTGATTCCTACATCCGTCATTTTTCCAGATTATTCTCCACAGAATGATCTTTTAAAATTGATGATCAGATTATTCTGTGGCTTCCCACTGTCCCTTGGATAAAGCTGGTCGTTCTCCCTAATATGGTCTTGGCCTCACCTGCCAGTATTCTGGTATACATTCTGTCCCTTCAGCCATGTTGAACTTGGATTTCCTTTTGTATGCAAGCCGTCTCTTATCTTCAGTTCAGCCTCTTGCACATGCTGGTTGGGAGAGCCTTTTCTAACTAATGCCTACTCTTCCTTAAGCCTAGTATACATGGTGCTTCCTGTCTCATCGCTGCCATAGACCCCATTGGGTGCTCCTGCTTTGTACTCTTACAGCATATGATTCTTTTTCTGTTATGGCAAGTATCAGACTGTCTCTACTTCTAGACTAGAGGCCTTTGGGCAGCGGAGAACGTACCTAATTTCCTCATTATTGAATCTAGCGTATATAGTAGGCAATAAAAGTGCTTGCCAAATGAGCAGATTGCATATTGCCATTTATTCGCTCTTCCACGGTTTTGTAAAATTGAATTTTAGGGTTGGTTTTTTTTTTTTCCCTCTTCTGTTACAGTAGTGTGGATATAAGCATTTTAAACAAATACGATTTCCTTCTGTTTATTTACTTGTCAGGTCATATTTGTTAAAATAAAATTTCCAAGTTTAAGGTACGAACACTTGCGTGACTCTTGTTACATAGTGTCAAATACATTTCAGAAAAATTGTACCAGTTTATTGTGTGCCCAACTCCATTTGAATGAATAAACATGGTTCATTATCAACCCACAAATACTGGTTTTGTCTGATTTTTATATTCTGTTCGGTGGGTGTGGGTTTTATTATAGTGAACTATTTTATTAAAAACTTAACTTTCAATCTAAATTATTTAAGTCTTCTACTTTGTATGTCTTCCCTGTTTTTTGGTAGCCTTTAGGAATAAGAGCAGGCAATGGAAGAGAATTTCAGATTGTTCACTTTGCTGCTGTTTGGCAGCCGTTGTCAGACGTTAAGTGGAGGTGCTGTTGAAATGACTGCCTTCAGTGAGGTCTTTTTTGGTTCCCTCAGCGTAGATGATCCAGTCTTCCGTAGTTAATTTTCCAGTGATCCTTTGTCTTATCCAGATTGAGTTGTTGCTGCATCGTGACTTCTTAAAGGAAGCTCTGGAGGTGGCAGTAGCGGGGACTGAATTGTTCAGAGACTCTGTGATGATGTGGCAGATGAAGCTGCGGGTGCTGATTGACTCCAAGAGTCCTGACATAGCCGGGCTTTTTGAAGAAGCTTTTGTGCACCTGAAAGCCCAGGTCTGTGAGTTGAGTCTTTTGTATTTCATTCTGTTTGGGAAATCTTTTGAGACTGAGCCAAAACTCGTTTGAAGTGTGCTTGTCTGATGAGGGCTGGCCCCAGACTGCATTTGTGCCTATAGGTCAAGGGTCAGGAGTGGAAGAATTTCCTTCCATTTAATAGCCGATTTCTAATTTGTTATTTGAAAAATGACTAAATTTAAGTGAAATTCTCTATTTTATTTTGATATCTTGTAAGTGAGAAATATTAAGAGTATTATTCTCCCTTGCTTCCAAAGCTGTACTTAAGCCTGAGTTATATATTTTATTTTTAAAAGATTTTGTTTGTTTGTTTGAGACAGAGAGCGCGTGCGCAGGGGAAGGAGCAGAGGGGAAGGGACTACCAGACTCCGTGCTGAGCACAGAGCCCAATGCAGGGCTTGATCTCACAACCCTGAGATCATGACCTGAGCTGAAAGCAAGAGTCAGACACTTAACTGACTGAGTCACCCAGGCCCCTCTTAAGCCCGAGTTTTAAACACACATATATTTCTAAATCTTAAAGCTTTGCAGCGAATCTTTTTTTAAAAAAGATACTCATTCGTTCATTCATTCATTTCATTTAGAGAGCGGGGCGGGGCGGAGAGAATCTCCAGCAGACTCCTTCCTCAGTGCAGGCCTGACTTGGGGCTTGGTCCCACTGCCCTCAGCTTATGACCTGAGCCAAAATCAAGAGTGGTCACAAAACTGACTGAGCCATCCAGATGCCTTCCAGAATCTTTTTTTTTGTTTTGTTTAAAGATTTTATTTTTAAATAACCTTTACACACAACGTGGGGCTTCAACTCAACCCCAAGATTAAGTCACATGCTCCACCGACTGAGCCAGCCAGGCACCCCCTTTTATATTAGTAGGAAAAAAGTATTCTGGAAGTTAAAGTGGGAAAAAAAATCTTAATTATTCTCATTTGTATGTACCTCTGGGGCATGAGTGAAGATCAGATAGTTGAGTTTGGATTAGGTAGTACTTGTGTGGTGGGTCCTAGACAGCAGAGATGTGACCTGGGTAGCTGTGGGTCTGACCAGCTATGGACCCTTCATTGCTTAATTCACAGATACCTGATGGTAATAACTGTAGGCAGTACTCCCAACAGAAGGGAGCTAGTTTTGACAGGAGAGTGCTGCTTTGGGGGTCTTGGTCACAAGTCTGTCTGTGCCCTGACATGCCATCCCTACTGGGCACTGAGAATTTGGTCATGGTGAGGACAGACTGGGAGTGAATCCGTATTTTACATATTGAGTATCTTAGTAGGAGCCTGTCTTTATAGTGACTAGTTTTCAGAGCATAGAGCTAAGCTGTTATTTTCTAACTTTTTTTTATTTTATTTTTTTCTTTCTCACCGTCACCAGGTCTGTCTGCCATTGTGGATTTCTTGGGCAGAGTGGAGTGAAGGTGCCAAAAGCCAAGAAGACACGGAAACCATTTTTAAGGTGTAGGCCCCATGTTCCGAGTCTTGTGGTGGGTGGGGAGTGAGCAAATAGGTTCACTAGTTGGCTAGTTTTAGGGTTATTTTTATAGCAAATGTTCCTAAAGCACTGTTAATTGAGCACCCTGGGATGGTTCTGGAAAAATTTGTTTTGGTATTTATAAATTTCCTCATGTAGCTTGTGTCTTTTTTTTTTAAATTGTAGAAAGCTCTCTTGGCTGTCAAAGGTGCCGACTCCGTCACTCTGAAGGATAAGTACTTGGACTGGGCTTACCGAAGTGGTGGCTACAAAAAGGCCAGAGCTGTGTTTAAAAGGTGCTCGCAGACTTTCATCACTGGTACTCGTCTCCCCGCCTCAGACTCAGCCCCTCATACCCAGGTCATGTGTATGGCAAATGGTATCCGAGGAAGTAATCCAAGAGTAAAAGCAGTTCATACCCATTGGTGGAACATTTTAAAAAAGAGGGTGATAACTATTAACTCACTGTAATCAGGAGAAAAAAACATGCTTAATGTATCATTTAAAAACTTTGTTTTTGAATATTTGAGCTTATACTGTAATCACATTTTGTATACTGCTTATGTGGGTGAATATTGCACTGGCCTTTTCCGTGTCAGTATCCGTTCTTCATGAACTATTAGAAATAGCTATTAGAAATAGCTGTGTGGTACACAGCTCTGGGGATGTGCCATAATTTAGATGCTCATAGTAATACTGCCTTGGTGAACATTTCTGCACAAATAGTAGTTGTCCATATTGGAAATTACTTCCTTAGAATATATTCTTTGAAGTGAAATTATTGGTCTCTTTCAGAAAGACCTTGAGAGGTAGTAGAGGGAACTTTAAACTGTAAAAGGGAGGAAGAAGAGAACAGGGAGAAGACTGGATAGGAAGGAGTTTGGTGGGGGTGAAGAGTAAGTCACTGGACGCTGACAGCATTGAGAGGGACGGGTGGCCAAGTCCAGTGCTTGCACAGCGTTGTGGCCAGGTCTTTAGTAAGCCATGCGTTGTGGAGGCGCTGGCATAGGAGTTTAGATCCATGCAATGTAAGAGGCTTTCTGTCTCTGTGGAAGATAACTGTTTTCTCCTTTTCTCTAGTTTACAGGAAAGCCGTCCGTTTTCAGTTGACTTTTTCAGGAAAATAATCCAGTTTGAAAAGGAGCAAGTAAGTGTTCTGTCTGTGCATTTCTTGTCGGGGAAAATAAATGAGTGGTTATTCTCCTATATGGCAGCACTTTTGTCATTTAAAAAGCTCTTCATATATATAGTATACATTTCCGGTCCCTTCATCTCACCATTTTTTCATAGAGATGGTTAAGAAATGGTAATCAAGCAAAGAAGAGAAAGTCCATGTCTGGAAAATAGAAAGCTCAGATCTCCCCTCATAGTGGAAACCCTGCCTGCCAGGTTGGGCGAGGTGCTGCTTCTCTGCCTCTGGAGCACCCTCTTTGTCTTTTGTCTTTTGTATTGGGTTATGAGGTAGAGAGTAGGCGGTAACTGTTTGTGGTGTTTTGTTTTTTTTTGTAAGATTTATTTATTTATTTTAGGGAGAGAAAGCGAGTGAGCATGTGTGCACGAGTTGAGGGAGGGACAGAGGGAGAGAACCCCCAAGCAGACTCCCCGCTGATCATAGAGCCTGATGCAGGGCTTGATCTCATGACCCATGAGATCATGACCTGAGCCGAAACCAAGAGTCGGACACTCAACCAACTGAGCCACCCAGGTGACCCATGTTTCTGGTGTTTTTAACTGAACTAATGATTGAGGGAAAATACAAGAAGGTCTCTGTTTAAAAAATAATACACAAGGGGCACTTGAGTGGCTCAGTCGTTTTGAGTGTCCGACTGTTGATTTCAGCTCAGGTTATTGTCTCAGAGTTGTGAGATTGAGCTCCGTGCTGGGTGTGGAGCCTGCTTAAGATTCCTTCTCTCCCTCTCTGTGTCTCCCCACCACTCTCTCCCTCTCAAGACAAAAAAGAAAAAGATAGTATAAAATATAATACATGAAAATCTGAAGGTGTCTGTAATCCCATCGCATTAATGCAGCCAACCATATTTATTTCAATTTTCATTGTTTACTTTAAGTTTTTGTTTACATGTATACACGCAAGTTCTATTTCTGGCTTATGTGCCATGTGGAGGTTCTCTCTTACTTTTTTTTTACTTAATGTTAATTTGTGAACATACTCTTGTGTTTTTCCACGGTTGGCATCTTGAACGGTTGTGGTGTTATTCTTAAACCCACAGTTTTCTTAACTAGTCCATTACATACAGCTTGTTTCCAGATTTTTGATACCGAAAACAAGAGTGCCATAAGCATTTTGTTTATACAGCATTTTTTTCTTCTTTGGAGTTCTTCCCTCGGGATAAAATTCTGGGACTGGAGAGAACAGTTCTTTCTATGGTTCTTTATATATTGTAAGATGGTCTTCCAGAAGAAGTGTACTTCTTTGTAGCGATAATCAGCAGGTATATTTCCTCTCACCCTCTCTAAATCTGCAGTTTTGCTTTTTCTCCTTTATTTTGGTATTTTGATTGGTGTTTATTATTTTTACTTGAATTTTTGAAAAATTACTAGTGAGGTTAAATTCTTACAGTTTTAATCATTGAGTGGGTCATTTATCTGTTCTTATCCTTGTAGTACAAGAGGTAGTTCAGCATAATAACAACCAGGCTTTGGATTACTGACATAATGTGTCTTGGGCAGTTCTCAGCCTTGACATCCTCCTCCATCCAGGAGGTCATACTACCTGTTTCAGGGGTGTGCAGGTTACAAGGCAGGAGGGGGTACTGTGCATAGTCCTGTGCACGTTATGAGCCCTTAGCAAACCGTGATTCTGTTCCTCATGCATGTGTATGATATGGGGTGAAATTGACTTTCTATAAAATAATACAGTCTTAGGGAAGAGAAATTTGAATGAGGAAATAGTTACTTGACTATACAAGAGTATGTTTAAACCGTAGGTATTACTCTCCTTTGAAAATGAAACAAAGGAGAATACATTTAAATGGAAGTAGAGGTAAAGGGGTGCCTGGGTGGCTCAGTCGGTTTAACGTCTGCCTTTAGCTCAGGTCATGATCTTGGGGTCCTGGGATTGAGTCCCACATCAGACTGTCTGCTCAGCAGGGAGTCTGCTTTTCCCTCCCACTCTACCTCTGTGCACATGCTCTCTCTCTCTCTCAAATAAATAAATAAATAAATAAATAAATAAATAAAATCTTTAAAAAAAAAAGGAAATAGAGGTAAAGAATGAACATTTATTGATTGTAAAGTTAGTACCAGCCACTCTGCTAGGTGCATAATTAGCATTTTAATTGAATCCTTGTAGTTGCTGTAAGAGGTATCATTATCCTTGTTTTATGGGTGAGGAAACTTTTAAGGTCAGAGGGTTTAAAACACTTGGGGAAGGTTATATAATTAGTATTTATATATGCTTTGCCTTCATATAAAAAGTTTCAAGATGGACATAGCTAATATGTGCCAGAGCCCAGACACACAAGAGAAAGAAATCCTTAGCCACAGGGAACAAACCTTCCCCATTTATTTATTTAAATCCTAGTTTTCCCTCAGGGCTTTCAAATGTATTTTCCTGTGAAGCTGCCCATGCCCCCCCCCCCCCCCAGCTGAGAATCAATTAGGCTTTTTTCCATGCTACCAGAGCAGAGTGCTTTTATCACTGTTTGACTTTGACTTCACTCTGGGGACTGCTGCATTTGACTTTTCTCTGGATAAGGTGAGAGCCAGGCTGTGTTTGTCCTAAACCCTGAGCCTTCTCCCCTTCAGATACCTAATAGGTGGTAGCTGTTTGAGCAATATGGTTGAAAGGAATTTGTGACATGGATTAGGCTTTTGAGGCAAGATTGTCTGATTATTTTTATTAGGAATCCTGCAAGATGGCGAACTTAAGAGAATATTATGAGAGGGCTTTGAGAGAGTTTGGATCTGTAGATGCTGGTAAGTAAACTTGAGTTAATAGATACATCTGTTTGCAGGTGTGGTCTATAACCCAGCAGTATGGTTGGAACAGTCCTTAACTCTTCTAGGTCATGGCCCTCTTTGAGAATAAAACTTGCCTCCTTTCCCTGCCTCCTCCCTTACTTTGTGCATAAATACTTGCAGACATGATTTGGCTTATAATTTCAAGTTCACAAGGTCAAGAGTTCATAGGTCTTCTATTAAGAACTCTGGAATAGAGCACAGTTTGCTTAGTTTGGTCTTTAAAAAGTGATACTTGTTAAGGGAAAGGTTAATGTAGGTCAGAGTAAAAGTGGGAGTGATGGGGTAGTAGGATGCTAATTGACACTAGTTGTCATTGTTGCCACACTGTCCTCATTTTTATAGGATTTGTGAAACATATTTCTTGGTATAGGTATCATATAAAATCTGTTTACTTGTTAACTCAAAAAAAATGTTTAGTAGTTAAACTTAGATTAAAAAAAATACATTAGCTGGGGTGCCTGGGTGGTGCAGCGGTTAAGCGTCTGCCTTCGGCTCAGGGCATGATCCCAGCGTTGTGGGATCGAGCCCCACATCAGGCTGTTCCACTATGAGCCTGCTTCTTCCTCTCCCACTTCCCCTGCTTGTGTTCCCTCTCTCGCTGGCTGTCTCTATCTCTGTTAAATAAATAAAATCTTAAAAAAAAAAACAAAAAAAACCCAAAAAAAAACATTAGCTTTTACAAGGTTTTAGCAGACCTTCTGGTGAAATGAATAAAAATGGCATTTTTAATAACCCAAGCAAGTTTTATTAGGCATGGTAACAAAGTTACGGTGAACTCACTGAAACTCAGCTTCACCTTGAAAGAGACTCCGCAAAATCCTCGCTCTAAAATATTTAGTAGTTTCTGTTTATGAAATATGTACGTAGATTGTCATGATTTAAAGTGAAGTTTTCCACTTAAAAAAAGTTTGCTACGCCTTAGTGTAAAGAAGCTGAGAGAGGTGTTATTTCACACAGGGCTCTAGGGAAATAGCAGCAAGTTAAGTTTCTTAGAAATCTTACATCGAGTCAATATGAAATAGTTAAGTTTACATAATAAAGCCTTGTCAGTGATCTGATTGTATGTCTACAGTAATTTTTCATTCCCTTTAAAGATCTTTGGATGGATTACATCAAAGAAGAATTGGGCCACCCCCATGGTAGACCTGAGAACTGCGGACAGATCTACTGGCGAGCCATGAAAATGTTACAGGGAGAGTCGGCAGAGGTTTTCGTAGCTAAACATGCCCTGCACCAAGCCAGCAGCCATTCGTGAGAAGAGGAGGAACCCAGCCACCTTTGTGAAATAGTACTGTAAGCGCTCTGGCCAGATAGCTGTTGTGAGCTCATCTGCAGTTTGCTGAGAGATGACAGACAAGGTGGCTGTGTGATTTTTGGGACATGGCTTTAGTTTTGTTAACACGTGACTCTTTCATTCCAGAAGAGAGAATTGCTGTTTAGTGGCCAGAGGCTACTTGTTAAGACTGGACTTAACTGTAGGTCCTAAATGTTTTCCAAAATAAATAGAAATCATAAATTTGAGTTTCTTTTGTTACCCCTGGTCAAGAATGGGTATCTCTCATCTGGACCTAGGGGCCAGTCAGTGAAAGTGGAGGAGAAAGTAAAATTGCATTTTTATTTTCTCCTTACTAAAAAAGTATACATGGTGTGCATCTGCTGTAGGAAATACAGAGGGAACAGAATAATGTGGAGAAGAAAATAAAAGCATCCCATAACCTCATCTGCTGGAGTTAAACTTTATTTCCTTTATGAGAATTGGATATATACTGTTAGATCATTTACTCATTCATTCATTCATTGATTTAGTGTTCATTATTAGCCGGAAAGAAGAGAAGCTTTTTGGGCTGGAGGTAGGGTTGGAGGAACAGAGCTGGACATCCTGAGAGAGCTTGTTGACACCACAGAAGAGGATTCTGGGTATTGGGGGCAAAAGCTGACCTTTAAGAGGATAAAGACATTATAAAAGTGTCTTCTATCTCTGGGACTGATCTTTAGAGAAGTGTCTACAGTGGGGAGGTCCAGCAACAAAAGGAGGGCAATGGGTAGGGAGTCAAAGCTGCAGAGAAGGCCTTCAGAGGCAAGGGTGGAGGATGGCTGGGAGCAGAGAGGGCATTCGGGGAGCAGGGGAGGGAACTGTTCGAATTTTACATCCTTTAACATTGATGTCACTGGAAGAAGCATTCAGTGTAGTTTTACTTAATATTGTTTCACTTCTGTTATTTTTCCATGTCATTAAAAAGCCTTAAAAAACATTTAATGAATTTTTAACATTCCATTGTACAGATGAGCCATGACTTATTTTACTAATCTCTTGTGGTTGGACCTTGTCATTTCTAATTTTTTTCTTATAAATGCTGTTGATGAAGATTCTTATAAATCTTTTTAACATTCCTGGTTATTTCTTTAGGAGATTGACATTTGATGGTAGAATTACTGAATTAAAGGATATAACTATTTTAAAGAATTGCCAGTTTGCAATGTATGAGAATATTTTGAAGCAGTGTAGGAAAGTCAACACCTTTACCTGCAGTGGGTATTATATTTAAAATTTTTTGCCATTTGAATAGGTGAGAAGTGGTATGTCATTGTTTTAATGTGCATTTTTTTATTAATGAAGGTAATGTGCTTTTCCTGGTTCTCTTGTTTTTTCATGTTGACTGTTTTTTAAACTTTTTTCTTACTAATTTGAAAGAATTTTTAAATAGTAATTTTTAGTTTCTCTCCCCTTTATTGCAAATAATTTGCCTGTAGCTTTTGTGTGTGTGTGTGTGTGTGTGTGTGTGTGTGTGTGTGTGTTTTGATTCCTAGAGGATATTTTGGTATGTGTATGATTTTTGTTGTTGAAAACTCTTCCTGTGGCTGAAGACAACTCATTTCCCCCCCCAAGCAGTTAACTAAATTTTCTATAACACTGTGCCAAGTCATTTTTCTCTCTATTTATTTGTGGTACTTTTTTTTTTTTTTTAAAGATTTTATTTATTTGAGAGAGAGAGCGAGTGCACATGAGCAAGGAGAGCGGCAGAGGGAGAGAGAGAAACAGACTGCCTACCAAGTGGGGAGACTGTTGGGGGGCTCCATCCCTGGACCGTGGGATCATGACCTGAGCCGAAGGCAGATGCCCAACTGACTGAGCCACCAAGGCTCCCCCTCCTCTTCTTTTTTTTTTTTTTTTTTAAGATTTTATTTATTTATTTGACAGAGATAGCGAGAGAGGGAACACAAGCAGGGGGAGTGGGAGAGGAAGAAGCAGGCTCATAGCGGAGGAGCCTGATGTGGGGCTTGATCCCATAACGCCAGGATCACGCCCTGAGCCAAAGGCAGATGCCCAACGACTGCGCCACCCAGGCACCCCAAGGCTCCCCCTCTTCTTAAAAAAAGATTGATTTATTTTTAGGGAGAGCATGAGTGGGAGGGGCAGAGGGAGAGGAGAGAGAATCTCAAGCAGACTCCCTGCTGAGTGGGGAGCCCGACTCGGGGCTCAGTCTCACAACCCGAGATCATGACCTGAGCGGAAGTCAAGCTGAAGTTGAGTCAGATGCTTACTGACTGTGCCACCCCTGGTGCCCCTGTGGTACTACTTTTATTACATACTAAGTTCCTATGATATTAGAATCTGTTTTAGGACATTTTTACTTTGAGCTTTTGTACTCCAAATGTTGTTTGCTTGTCACTTGTTTTAAAATAAGAAAAATTTCCTCTTTCTCGTTTCCATGAAGGAAGTTTAACATACTAAATCCTGAATATGGCATTTTTGTTTTAGGAAGGAGATAGATACATGATTATAAGAGATGAGAGCAAAGAGGGTCATGGTTGGTGCTCTCTCTTTTTTTTTAAGATTTATTTATTAGAGAGAAAGAGAGAGAGAAAAGTGGGGGGGGGGGCAGAGGGAGGCGGATTTCAAGTAGATTACCCGCTGAGCGGAGAGCCCATTGTGGGGGCTCCCAAGTCCTCACCCTGAGATCTGAGCCGAAATCAGTCTGGCGCTTAACTGAGTGAGCCACCCGGGCGCCCCCTGGTGGTTGGCTCCTTAAAGCAAGGCTGTGAAGGTGGCTCACCCTGGCGTCGTCACAACCCTGTATCTGGGCTCACCATTGCAGGCTGTGAAGATACATTTATAGCTGGTGCACCTACAGCTTCACTGTTAGATGTGGTAGCTTCTGGCCATGTGTGTCAATTTAAATCTTTTGAAATTAAATATTTTCTCATTTAAACGACCACATTTCAAGTTCTCAACAGCCACAAGTCTATCATACTGGACATTACAGTTAATAGAGCTTTTATTTCCACCGTTAAAAGTTCTAGTGGAGTGTTGACCTCGGTCCAGATTTGGGAAACGACTCATGGGTCAGAACAGAGCAGGCATTAATTGGTCACATTCTTTTCTCTGCAGGAAAGTCTACATAGAGGAAAGAAAAGGTACTGTGTATCAACGGTTAGGCTCAAATTTTTTAATAGTAGGAAAAGTTTTTATGTGAAATTTTATTTTTTATTTTTATTTATTTATTTTTGACAGAGAGAGACAGCCAGCGAGAGAGGGAACGCAGGGGGAGTGGGAGAGGAAGAAGCAGGCTCCCAGCGGAGGAGCCTGATGTGGGGCTCGATCCCGGAACGCCGGGATCACGCCCTGAGCCGAAGGCAGACGCTTAAGGACTGCGCCACCCAGGCGCCCCTTTTATGTGAAATTTTAAATTTGAGTGTAGTTGACACAATATAAACATCAGTTTCAGGTGTACAACATAGCCGATTCAACAACTCCATATGTTATGCTGTGCTCCCCACAAGTGTAGCTCCCATCTGTCACTGAACAAGTCCACTACAATATCATTGACTGTATTTCCTATACTGTACCTTTTATCCCCGTGACTTACTCATTCTATGACTGGAAGCCTGTGTCTCCCACTCCCCTTCACCTGTTTTGTCCATCCCCCCTTACACTAATTTTTTTCAAATGTCTTTTGGTTTGCATTTTTGAGGGAGATGAAGGAATAAGCTCTCCAGTGTCCCAAAGACTGTCATAAGGTGGCCTCGTGAGCAGGAATCCCAGTTTCTAGCTTTTCTGCTACTTCATTGTTAAAATGATTATCACACCCCGAGCAGGTCTGTTAGGAAGAGTTTGGGCAGCGTGGGGAAAGGCAGGGAAGGGTGACTTTAGAGTTGGGTTTATCCCCAACTCAGGCCCTGCCTGCTGCTGCCCTCAGGCTGTAGAGGGCCAGACTCTGAGCATTAAAAAAATAGCCCAGGCCAGACTACTGCGACAGCACAGAATGTTTAGGGTTACTGTGTCATGGTGTCTGCACATTGTTATCATCATCTGTCCTGGTTTCTAACCCATTAACTTTAAGAACCATCATTAACTTAGGGTGGAGAATCACTGGCTATGTCCATTTGTGGGTGGGTTATAGTCCCATTCCAGCCTGCGTTCTACGAACACCCGTGAGGAGAGCGTGAAATGTGGTTGGAGCTCCATTGCATTCAAACTTTTGAGAGCTGAGCTTTGTCAGGTAGAGTCGGGTAATTGAATATTCTAGCAGGAATTCGAGGCTTGGGGGCCGAAGCACAACCAGCGTGGTGGGGCAGGGATAACGGTTGGCACTGCAGACCGAGCTAGTTGTCGCGCTGGGATGGGCACGGGCAGGAGCGACAAAAATCCGATCCAGGGACCCGTAGGTAGGGGGCTTGGGCAACCGCGCGCGCCCCGCCCCTCTCGCGCCGCGCCGCCCCGCCCCTGGCTTCCTCGTGACCCGTGTCCCGCCCCCCTCGGCCGGGAGCACCCCCGGCTGATTGGCCCCTCCGCGGCGTATCCTCCGGCTGGCCGCCAGGCGGGTGCGTCACGTGGCCGAGCAGCGTCCAGGGCGCCGAGCCGCGGGCCACCAGGCATGGACCGTCAGGCCGCCGGAGCCCGGGCGCTGGGGGCCGCCGAGCCGCCTCGGGGGCCGCTGCTGCCGAGCGCGCGGGAGGCGCCCCTCAGCCCGGAGGTGAGCGCGGCCGCCCGCAGCGGCCCGGGGCGGGAAGTTGCGGGGCTCGCGGGCCGGGCGGGGCGAGGCGAGGCGGGGCGGGGCGGGGGCCGCGGGGCCGGGGGAGCGCCGGTTGGGCGCGCGCTCGCGCTGGAAACCGCCGGGCCGCGGCGGCCGAGGGCGTGGGGGTGCGAGCGGGGCGGGAAGGCGGGCTGGCCTCGTCGGGGGCGCCTCTGCGTACTTGCCGAATGGGAGGCGATGCTGACGACCGAGAGTTGGGGGACACTGCCGGGGGCCTGGGCCGGGGCCAGGTGAGGGCGGCGAGGAGCGCGCTGTCCCCGAGGGACCTGTGACCACGGGTGGGGGATGCACGGCTCACCCTGAGCACCACATGATGTCTGATGCGCTCTCTCCCTTTCTGTTTACTGAAACCAAAGGCCCGGCTTGACGCAGGGTTTCCAGAAACTTGTTTTCATTTGCGCGCCAGACAGCTCCTGGTTTTTCAAAGACCGTTATTACAGTCATCACCTGCCCTTGTTTACAGTTAGTAAGTTCTGGATGGTGAGCTCGGAGAGGGTAGGAACCTCTGTTGAGAGCTGTTAACCCGGCGCCTGGCCTCGTGCCTGCCGCTGTAGGCACGGCTCTTAACGGAAGGGAGGAATGGAAAGCTTGTTTAAGCATCAAAGATGGTACTAAACCCGAGTAAGACAGGAAAAATGAAGTGATAGACTTAGAATTGCCTTGGAATGCAGATGGGATGAGACTAATTGTGTCAGGACGTAGCAGGAAGGGATGTGCGCTTCCTCTCCAAGGTGACAGGGTGGTGGTGCCTGCAGAGGCGTGGAGGTGAGGAAGGACAGGGCACATGGCTGGGAGCTTGGGTGGCAGAGCCTCAGGGCCAAGGGAGAGAGCTCTGCTCAACAGGTTGAGGGGCCGTGATGGGTGGTGTGAATGCCATGGCCAATTTTATGCTCCCATATGGAGGGCTGTTGAAGATTTTTGAGCAAAGTGGTGATTGATACTGTTAAGTTTGGACAGGGTGGGTGAGTGGGAGGGGCGGGAACTATGGCAGTGATCCATCTAAGAGATGCCACTAGCTGACCTGCAGTGGTGACCGAGGGTTGTCACTGACTACAGGAGGTGGTGTTTATTCATTAAATTTAGGGAGGACTAGGTCATGAGCTGATTGGGGCAGGTGCCAAGTGCACTTTAGGTGTAGGAGAAAAGAAGGCGGATTTAAATCAACAAATATTACATACCTGCTACGTGCCAGGTGTTTTCATAATGTTATCTCATCATAAGCCCCCTGTAAGGTCAGAGCAGTCATCTCCAATTTCCAGAGAAGGAATCCCAGGCATGGTGGTTGAAGTGATCTATCCAAGGTCACACTCTGAATGAATGGCAGAGCTGAGATTGAAACCAGGTCTTTCTTATGCAGGCTGTGGACATTTCTTGTTCCATTTACAAAGCAGTCTTGGAGGTGATAGGATTTCAGGAACTTTTGAGTGATGGGAGCAGAGAAGCATATGGTTGGCGGTAGGGGAAGAAGACTTCCCTTCATCATCACTTAGGGACTACAGCTTTGTTGCCCCCATAAATATCAGGAGACAGAATTTGCTAGAAAGTGAAGTCACTGAAAAGGTAAAAATGAACATGGCGGTAGCAACTGCAGGAAACAGCTACCAACCCTAGGGCTGAGGGGAGGAAGGAATGAGGCTGGAATGATTAAAATTTACAGGCTCAGAGGAGAGGCTTTGCAGAGCTGAAATTCCAACTTCTGAGGACGAGGCGCTGCCCACAGCTACTGCTGGGGTCTCCGAGCTTGGAGGAGGGGGGCCTGAGGGCCTGGGACTCAGACCCCTGACGAGAGGGCCCAGCGAGGAGGTTGGCTCCACCAGTGTTGGCAAACCGTAAACTGGATTGCGAGGCTGCTGTAGGGGGGCGCTGCTGCCGCTGGGGGCGAAGTGTCGCTGGGGCGGTGTCTGCAGGAATAGGACGGAGCGAGGCCCTTCTCCCTCAGGCCTTGCTGCATCTCATAGGGCAAAACAGAAATGGGGGTTGCAAAGCCCCGGACCCACTCTCACGAAGGTGAGGATGGAAGGGTGGGTTTGGGGCTGTGAGCTGGTAGCTTAATACCGGGGATACCCCACACATCCAGGTGCTGGGTAACCGTCTCTTCTTCCTGCAGGCCAGCTTTGCCCCCACTGACCCCTCCGGGCAAGAGAGAGAGACCGAGAAGGCCATGGATCGGCTAGGCAAGTAGACGGTGGAGATGGGGGGTGGATGTGGGGAGGGACCAAGGGAGCGAGGAGAGGGACCGTCCCTACGTCTTGTTGGTCTCCTCTTTCCAGCCAGTTCTCTTGGCTGCTGAGTTGCGTTTTCTTCCCGGTGTTTCCACGGTGCCCTCGTGTGGTACTCCTGGCCTTGTGTTCAAACCTTACCCTTCTCCAGAGAAAGACAGCTTCAGGCAGTGGCAAGAGTATGGGCTTTGGAGCCATCCACCTTCAGCTCTCGCGTGGGCTCGGGTTTTGTGGCCTTAGATAAGTCACTTACCCTTTCTTCCTCTTTAAAATGGGGATAATGATGCTTACGTCACAGGGCAGTTCTGAGGCTCGGGTGGGAGGATCTCCAGCTGTACTAGCCAGCAGCTACTAGGGCTCTTTAATCTAAGCGAATTATAGTTAAATACAATGAAAACCTCAGTTCCCTGTTCACATTAGCCGCATTTCAAGTGCTCGGCTGTCACATGTGGCTCCTGCCAGCCAGCCTGTTGGAGCGCAGATGAGAGAGTATTACCATCATCACAGAAACTTGTGTTGGATAGTGCTGGTCTGGAGGAAGCACTGTGCCCGCACGTAGACGTAGTTACAACAGCTGACACGTGCTGAGTAAGGGCCAGGTACAGTTCCAAGTGTTTCTTTTCCCATTCCCGCCTTCTTCAAACAAACAAACAAACAGCTCTCACAACAATCCTATCTTCCTCTTTACAGATGAGAAAACTGAGGCACAGAGTAAAAATTTTTTAAAAATATGGTCAGGCACCTAAAGTGTGCCATTTACCAGTTTCAAAGCATCCAGTTCAGTGGCATTTAGTAGAGTCACAGCGCCGTGTAACCACTGTGGCTGTTTAGTTCCCGAGCATTTTTAGCACCCCACCACCCTGTACCCGATAAGTAGCCACACCCCCTGCCCCCTTCCTCGAGCCCCTGGTGACCACTGATCAGCTTTCTGTCTCCGTGGATTTCCCAGTACTGGACAGGCAAATGTGAGTTGCGCGTCAGTGGAATGATAGCCCATGTGGCCTTTTATGTCTGGCTTCTTCCACTCAGCATAGTATGTCCAAGTTTCGTTCATGTAGCATGAATCAGTCCATTCCTTTTTATGGCTGAACCCTTCCATCATCTGGATACGCTGCATCTTGCTTGCTTATTCATCCCGTGAATGTTTGTTTCCACCTTCTGGTGATTGTGAACAGTGCTGTCACGAACATTATTGTACACGTCTCGCTTAAATACCTGTTTTCAATTCTTTGGGCTATCTGTTTCGGAGGGGAATTGCTGGGCTGCGTGCTAGCTCTGTGTTTAAGTTCTTGAGGACTTGGTCGAGTCCATTTCCGCTCAGTCACGCAGTGACTAATTGGCACAACTGGCATACGGACTGGGATTGTCCAGCTCCAGAGCCCGTGCCCTCAACTATGGCTTTTTCGCTTATAACTGCCTTTATTATACAGTGTTAGTAGCATGGCTGTGTTGAGGCTGATTCTTTCCCCAGCTCCGACCTGGCATCACCATAGCACGATGTGCTGGGAGGTCCATTATCCTCCCCCAGACTTTCCTCCATTATTTTGAGACCTTTTGAAGATATACCTTCCAGCCCTCCCCGGTATTGGGAGGAGGAGACGTGGTGGCTGTCTGTTGTGATTGGATGGGTTCTGCTCTTCTGCCTGCTTTCCTCCCGCCACCCCTTGTCCTGTGCTCCTTGAGGATGAAGAGAGGAATAGAAGAGTAAAAATTCAATTCAAGTGTGTATTGTGAAAGCTTGTCATTTTCCAGATGCCTTTTGCCTTAGTTACCTGTAAACTACCTAAACATATAAACTCTGCTTGATTTGCTTGATTCCCTGTGTGAATTACAAGACCTCGCAATTAATGGCCTCATTTAAGGCAAACGTTTTATTGAAAAAAATGATCAACCTTCTTCGAAAAAGGTAAACAGAACAACATTTTTTTTTTTTAAGTGCGCAGGTGGCTAAAGAACTCTGTACCCTTGTTTTACTCTTGCCCTCTCAGTAAGGTTGCCAGACATTTTCCACGCACAGGAGTAGGTCCTGTGTCGTTGCTAGTGGTTTTAAGACCTTCTTCCTTCTGTTGATTTCTCAGCCAGTGGAGCACAGAGTGTCCCTAATGGTAGTCCTACCCATGGCGAGGGTACCCACTCGGAAGAGGAAGGCTTTGTTGTGGATGATGAGGATTCTGATGGGGACCTGAATACCTGGGAGCTGTCAGAAGGGGTGTCCGACTGTCCACCCAAGGAACAGGCTGCTGATCTTTTTAACGAGGACTGGGACTTGGAGTTGAAGGCAGATCAAGGGAATCCATATGGTAGGTGTGGCATTTCTCTGGTCCTAGACCAAGGTTCGGAGGCCCTCCTCCCGGATTACCCCAAAGGCAGACATTCTGGAAGACGGACCCAGTCCGTGAGCTTAGCCTGATACCTGTTACAGGGCTGAAGTGCCTGTGACAGCTTCTCTTTCATATTGGAAAAAATGCAAATTTTGTAGTTGACTCTCTTAAAATATCTGTGTGACTCTGGCAGCTGCAGGCAAAAGTGCTGTTGCAGCCTCTGCACTGCTAAGGGCCCTCCTCCGAGAAGCACCGCTTGGGGGGTGCCTCAGAACGCACGCGTTCAAAAGCCAAGGAGGGCTCTGTGTGTGTGCTTTTGAGCTGCAGGTGCCTGTCCCCTAGACACTTTTTGGCTATCTGTCTCTCCTCCCCTCCTACCTTTAATTTTTTTGTTGTTGTTGTTTGTTTTTTAAACTGCTTGCAGATGCCGATGACATCCAGGGTTGCATTTCTCAAGAGGTCAAACCTTGGGTGTGCTGTGCCCCGCAAGGAGACATGATCTATGACCCCAGTTGGCACCATCCACCTCCGCTGATACCCCATTATTCCAAGATGGTCTTCGAAACAGGACAGTTTGATGATGCTGAAGATTGAGTCTGCAGCTTTTTGCCTGGTGGGTGGGCGTACCCTCCAGATGGAGGTCTCTCTTCCTTTCATTGAGGTGAGCGGTCACGTTTGAGGACACATTCCCAGCGATCCCCGAGTTGGGCACACAGACTGGTGTTAACAGAGGTCCCGATGTCCTCCAGTTCTGTTGTTGTTGTTGTCGTTGTTGTTGTTTTTAATGAGCTCCTCCTTGGGACATGTGAGTGTTTGTGTCTGTGTCAGGAGGAGTTGTGTTCTTTATAAATAAAGGTAGAAAAAATTTGATATGCTTTTGTTTACTCCCCCCCCCCCCCCTTAATTGGATACTTACCAGCAAAGCTTTACTCCTTCAGTGCAAGTCCCTGGCTTACATTTTAAGGATTGGAGGTACTCGGATGCTTAAAACTACTCTAGGAAAGAAAATAATGTTTTGGGCAGAGATTAGAATCCAAGAAATGTTGGCGACTTTGTGGCTGATTTCTTTTTTTTTTTTTTTTAAAGATTTTATTTATTTATTCGACAGAGATAGAGACAGCCAGCGAGAGAGGGAACACAAGCAGGGGGAGTGGGAGAGGAAGAAGCAGGCTCATAGCGGAGGAGCCTGATGTGGGGCTCGATCCCACAACGCCGGGATCACGCCCCGAGCCGAAGGCAGACGCTTAACCGCTGTGCCACCCAGGCGCCCCGTGTGGCTGATTTCTATTCCTGTTGATGAACAAGTCACCATTTACTTGGTTAACAAGGGCTTTTGGTAAGAAGGAACACGAAATGGCAAATGAGTTAAACCAGCAATTATATAGCCCTCTGTTGGTATGAAAGGATTTTAAACCTTTATTTTCCATTTAATCATTTACTCTTTACAATGATATGAAGTCACTATTTTTTTAATTGCCTTATTTTATTTTTAAAAGATTTTATTTGTAAGTAATCTCTATACCCAATGTGGAGCTTGAACTCACAACCCCGAGATCAAGAGTTGCATGCTCCCCCTGACTGAGCCAGCCAGACACCCTTAAGTTGTGTCATTTTCAAGATAAGGGAAAAAAGACTCAAAATGTTTTGACTTCTGTAAGATCCCAGGGCCAGGAAATGGCAGAGCCATGCCCGAACCCCACGTGTGACTCTGCGGTCTGCTTTCCTTGGCTGCCCACCCCCTTGTGGGTACAAGCCTAGAGGTGGGTTCTGGGGGCCATGCCTTGGCAGGTCTGTGAGGTGCCAGACTAAGTCGCCTTTGCCTCTCTGGCCGGCTCAGGGAGTCTTCTTACCTCCCTGCCTCCCTCTTGAAGCTGAATCAAGAACAAGTTTCAGGTCTGAAATCGGAGTCAACTCCATAGCCGTCAAGTGAACATTTAACCATTTAAATGATTTTTCAGAAGCCCCACAAAGTGTGTGAGCAGGGCAGAACCTTATGAGGGAAAGCGGTGGCTTTTGCTGTGAGGGGCCTCATGACCAAAACTATCCTAGGGAGAAAAAAATGTCCCCTCCACTATCTTTGCTAAAGAGACAGTCGTAGACCATCTCACCACACTGCTCTGTCTTTCCTCTTCCTCCCGGTGCCGGATCTGATTAGACCAGTGTGAAAATGAGCATTTCTGGTGTGAAAAGGTGAACTTGGGAAACTGAGCCAGGCAACGTCGGGGGCTTGAGGAGAATGGCAGAACGGCAAGGCTGTCCTGTTGACAGGTTGTGTTGGCCCGTGTGTAAGCTGGAGCAGTGAAACTGAATAAAAGCGAATGAAAGCACAAGCCGTGAGGTGGGCGAGTGTACGGATGTTGGAGGGAGGGAAGAAAACACGTATGAAAAGCCCATGTGCGTTAGAGGCGGAGCAAAGGAAATTCACCAGGTGCTGCTGCTGCGATCCGAGGAGCAGCTGAGAATCAGGACACTCTTGTGTTTTAGGAGTTAATCTTTGTGGCTCCTCCTCCTGGTTGTTTCCAGCAAATTGGGTAGGAGGGCAATAGGGTCTACTGGAGGAAGGATGTAGAAAGTTGGGTATGTCGGGAGAACAAGAGGAAGAGGGAGTTGAGTCAATTGTTCTGATTTAAATAAGGCTCTGGTGCCCCCCCCCCCGTTGAATGATCCAAGGCCTGTTGAATGATCCAAGGACCGGGAAGGATGTAGAAGGTAACCCTCCAGGCCGTGAACATCGGTTATCTTGAGGGGATGAGGTGGAAGGAAAAAGTGATGAAATGATAAAATACTAATGACATAGTCCGTGAAAATACATACTATAAAACTGCTCTGATAGGGGCGCCTGGGTGGCACAGCGGTTAAGCGTCTGCCTTCGGCTCAGGGCGTGATCCTGGCGTTCTGGGATCGAGTCCCACATCGGGCTCCTCCACTGGGAGCCTGCTTCTTCCTCTCCCACTCCCCCTGCTGTGTTCCCTCTCTCGCTGGCTGTCTCTGTCAAATAAATAAATAAAATCTTTAAAAAAAAAAAAACTGCTCTGATAATACTATAAAGATGAAGTTGCATACGCAAGTGATAAGGGTTAACACGAGCCAATGGAAACAATGATCATGTGACGGAGTTACAGGCAGTTTGCTTTCGAAATTTTTTTTTTTTTTTTAGAGCATTTTATTTCAGGAAGAGACGGGGAGAGAGTGGCGGGAAGGAGCAGAAGGAAAGGGAGAGTCTCAGGTAGACTCCATGCTGAGCGCAGGGCCCTGTGTGGGGCTCAGTCTCACAACCCTGAGATCACCACCTGAGCCGAAACCCAGAGTCAGATGCGTAACCGACTGCACCACCCAGGCGCCCCTTGGAGAACTTTTAAAAAGAGAAACTTTTTTTTTTTTTTAAGATTTTATTTATTTATTTAACAGAGAGAGAGACAGCAAGAGAGGGAACACAAGCAGGGGGAGTGGGAGAGGAAGAAGCAGGCTCATCGCGGAGGAGCCCGATGCAGGGCTCGATCCCATAACGCCGGGATCACGCCCTGAGCCGAAGGCAGATGCTTAACAACTGAGCCACCCAGGCGCCCCTCCAACTGTGCTTTAATCTGGAAGCCTTCAATCAATGACCAAGTAAATTTTGTTCTCTCAAAACCAGAGTGTGTATGACAAATAAGTTCGTAGGATACGTTATTGGATAGACAAAATTGCGGCTATTTAAAAAATAATTGAATAAAGGGAAATACTGCAATGATTTCTAGCCAGTGTCCTATAATGAAGAATGAAAAACAAAAAACACCAACAAAACTTCTTTTCAAATCTCTGAACGCTGAGCAGAGAAGTGTCAATCTCACGGGCAGATGTGAACTTGGATGTTGCTTAGTTTGGCCTTGTACTATGCGAAGGAATCCTCTCTGCCCACTTCTAGTCGTGGGAGCTCATTACCTCAGAAGGGGCCTGTCCACTGCTGGCTAGTGCTCTGTTAGAAAATTCTCTTTTGCTTTTGAGTTGAAATCTACCCATTTGGTTCTGGTCTGCTCTGTGGTCCTGTCTTTCAAATATAGGAAATTAGCAATCTTATCCTCCCTCTCTCTGGCTTTTTGTTTTCTAGCTAAATAGTCAACAACAATTGCATATACGTGTCTGGAGTCAGAAAGGGAGAGGAAGAGGGAGGGAGGAATGGGAGGGAATGTGGTGGGGATGTTCGAGGTTTTGGTAGGTGGTATAGCACTGACAGAAGTTGAGATCGTTCTGTGAAGTCATGTAGTAAGGAGAGGACCGAGGACAGGACCTCATGGCACATTAGCAAGGAAAGGATAGATGGAAAGGTCAGATCCACGAGCCAGGCTATAGCCAGGGAGGAGGAGGAGGGAAACCAGGGGAGCATAGGCGCCACATGAGCCAAATTTAAGAAGAAGAGAGTTGTAAGGAGGGGGGCAGGTCATCTTTTATCTAGAGAGACCAAGGAAGATGAAGGCTCAAAAGGGCACTTTGGGTTGTGGGAATTAGAAAGTGTTCATGTAATGTACTGACTTGGGGCAGGTGCGGGGGGTGGGGCTTGGGCATTTCAGGCTTAAACATTTTGGAAGATGCACGGGGCCGCTTGAGCTTCTGCTTTTGGCAGTCTTGGTTTTTTTTGACTGGGGGGTGGGTTGGGGGTTGGGCAGCAGCGCCCTCCGTCAGCTTCTCTCAGGATGTGTGAGCCAGCGTGGGAAGGGTCCACAGAAGTGCGCAGGGGCCGCTGGAGAAATGTAGGTGCTAAAGGACTGTTAGGAACAAAAGAGAAGCTTTTATTCCGCAGTTCTTTCAAGCAGTATCATTTGCCAAGAAAGAATCACAACTGACCGCAGCAAAAGTTTTAAGTGAGGGAAAGGAGAGTAAATACATGTTTTTCAAGTGACCAGATGACCTTTGTGATATGCCTTTGTTTCTCTCCCGCCTTCTCTCCACGCAGGCCTGCTGTTCATTGCCTTTCTGGAGGCATGTGACAGGGTCGAAGACAACCGAGACATTTTTCTGTCTTTTACAAAAAGGCGCTTATTTTCTTTTTAAATGTTTCTTTTTTTTTCTTTTCTTTCCTTTCCTTTCTTTTTTCTTTTTTTCCTTGTAAAGAGGCAAGGGGATTTTGGACCAAAAGACTATGTGTCTCGAAGAAATTTGGAGGGAAAGAATAAACTTCAGCCTTCCTCCCCCAAATCCCCTGGGTTGTAGGAAGAAAGATGGGAGAAGACACAGAGATCTGGGGATGCTAAGAGCAGATGGAGCAGGAGCCCTGCTTCCTGGTGTGTCCCTGGGAGTTAGGTCCTCAGTGATAGATGTTGGTGCTTCTGTTTGTTTGTTTGTTTGTTTATTTATTTATTTATTATTATTATTATTATTATTATTAAAGATTTTATTCATTCGACAGAGATAGAGACAGCCAGCGAGAGAGGGAACACAAGCAGGGGGAGTGGGAGAGGAAGAAGCAGGCTCCTAGCGGAAGAGCCTGATGTGGGGCTCGATCCCATAATGCCGGGATCATGCCCTGAGCCGAAGGCAGACGCTTAACCACTGTGCCACCCAGGCGCCCCTGTTTTTTTTATTTTTTAAGATTTTATTTATTTATTTGACAGAGAGTGAGAGCACAATGGGCCAGTGGCAGAGGGAGAGGGAGAAGACTCCCCGCTAAGCAGGGAGCCTGATGTGGGGCTCAATCCCAGGAGCCTGGGGTCATGACCTGAGCCGAAGGCAGATGCTTAACCAACTGAGCCACCCAGGCGCCCCGACGTTGGTGCTTGTAGGCAGTCAGGACCATCTTGCAAAGGATGCCCAGGCCTTGAACAGGCAGAGAAACCAATGGACCCCAGAGGAGCCACGGGACTGGGAGAACCGTTGAAGATGGACATGGGATGACCTGATGCCCACCGCCCTCATTTGCCTTGGCACTGCATGAGGAAGTAAGGAGGACCGCAGAGGCCTTGGAAGGAAGCGCAGGGTCGGAAAGTAAGATGGTCAGAATGGCAGTTTTGCTTCTTGAACCCCCAAATGCAAGAGATGCAAAATTAACAGAAACGTAACAGATGAGAAAAAGTTACTGCTTGGGCTGGGGGACAGGTCATCAGCTAGGCAGAGATGGTGTATTTAAAGTATCATTATGGGTTGATTAATACCAGAGTGCTGATAATTCTTTCTTTGTTTTTTCTTTTAAAGATTTTATTTATTTATTAGAGAGCACACGCATGAGCGTGAGTGGGGGGAAGGGCACAGGGAGAAGCAGACTCCCCACTAAGGGGGGAAGCCGGACGCGGGGCTCAATCCTAGGATGCTGGGATCATGACCTGAGCCGAACGCAGATGCTTGACCGACTGAGCCACCCAGGCACCCCTCTTTGTTTTTATTTTTCTACCTGGATGAAAACCTTTCAGTTTTTGTACTGTAGCAGAACAAACAGAGCCATGCCGTTCACAATTTGTGTAAGCAAATTTGTGTGTTTTTGATGACTCCAGTGTATTTCTGTTACGACTTTCTTCCCTTTGGGAAATTCTGGGGGGAATGTACCCTTTCACTCCACCCGTAAATTAGTTTGGTTTCAGGTGGGGACAGTTTGGTCATCCAGAGACCCCTGGAGGGTATGATGGTGTGTGGAGCTTCCCCCAGCTTTGCCTTTTTTTTTTCCCCCTTTTTTAAAGATTTTATCTTTAAGTAATCTCTACACCCAGCATGGGGCTCGAACTCACAACCCCGAGATCAAGAGTTGCACGCTCCACCGACTGAGCCAGCCAGGCGCCCCCAAGCTTTGCTCTTAAATGCCTGAGTGGCTGGGTAGGTTGACTGTAGAAGCTGCCGGCGACCACTCTATATAGAAAAGTAACTGGCGGGACTTAGCAAAGCTCCCCTGCCCTGAGGAAATCTGAGACTGCCTTCCAGGGAGACGGAAACACTCTCATAAGCTAAGTAAATACCTTGGCGCTGCACTACCCTTGGTTTTCCAGAGTTTGCATTCTTGGACCCAACTTTTCATAAGCTGGTTGGAATACGGAGAAAGAGAAAAAACCCCTAAACGCTGGCAATAGCCTATCTGGATTCTGCCTCCCAGTTCTCCCCATGCAGACTCACCTCCCAAATAACTAAGAACGCGGGATCTGGAGGACTGTGTCTGTGTGCGCGTACACGTGTGTGTGAGCGTGGCAGGCCAGGGAGAAGTTGGAGGGTGTAACAGGAAGGCGAGCGGCCGGGCTGGCTCCCACTTTGTTGACTTAGTGAGTCTGGCTGCAAAGCGAAGGTCTTTGGAAAGAAAGGCCTCCCTGCTTCTGGCAGTTTCTACTGAGCTGGTTCCAGGCCTGAGCTAGATCTTGCAGGTGTTTATGGGCAAGAGGACCGTTCCTTGGGTTCCAGGGCACCAGGGTTTGCAGAATTCCACCAGGATTTGTACTTGATAGTGGCCTGTGAAGTCAAACATAGGCATGTTTTCTGAAGAAGCTGTTTGTCTCCACCTTACAGGATTTTCTGGTCCTCCACTTTGAGTCAGAGAAATTTCCCCAGGAGGAACACTTCCATTTCTGACCATTGCAAGGTGCGGTTGGCTTTCCTTTTTTTTTTTTTTTTTTTTTTTAAATTTCTGGTGAGATAATTTTGATTTCAAGAGCAATTTCCTCTGACCCCTTCTTAGCTGTTCAACAAATGTGGCAGATACTGTTTGTGTTTGGTAACGCCGGAATTTCTCCCGACTGCAGCCTGTGGCCCTATTTCATTTCTCCAGCAGGTGGCAGTAAAGACCCATTGACGCGCTGTCTTCCGCGAGACCTGCTGGGTGACGAGCTGGCTCAGGGTTACCTTCCTGTTGGGGGGGGGTGCTCCCGAGGGTTGGCAAACTTACCTGTGAATCCAGGGGCAGGATTTACTCTTGATTTTAGATGTGACGTTTCTCAGAAAAGGTTACTGTGAAATCTAGGGTAAGGGTCACTGTTATCTGCCCCCTAACACCTACCCCAGAGGCTGGCTCATGGTAAGTGCTTAGTATATGCTTGCTAACTGCAGCCAAAGTGTGCATATGTGTGAAGGAAAGTAAAATGCATCCTCCCTCTGCCAGATGATACATTAGGTGGTTTTCCTTATGAAGTCAGGCTTATAAATCTCATTTTACAGAAGGAGAAGTTGAAGCTCAGGGAAGTGGAATAATTGGCCAGAGGTCACAAAGATAGGATCTGACCCCTCATCTGGGCTTCCGTGCTTGCTCTCCCAAGGTGGGAAACACTGAGGTTTAGCAAATGTCTAGGACAAATTTTGTTTCAGAAGAAGCAAGGGAATGCAACGCAGGTTTGATTTTACTCATCAGTTTATTTCTGAACCTGCTGTATGCTGTGTGCTGAGGCCGGAGGGGTGGGGGACCCGGTTCCTGCTCTCAGGGGGCTCAGAGCCTGGGGGAGGGTGGCGGCACACGAATATCCCATTATGGCAGCCCAGGAGGACTGCGCCAGCCCAGCATGCCATGGGAACCCAGTAGAAGGGCAGGGCATTCCAGGTGAGCCCTCCGAGGAGAGGGCCCTAGGGCTGAGTCCTTGAGGACTTGGCCAGGCAAGTGGTGGCGGGGGTCGTCCAGGCAGAGACGCTGTGTGTGCACAGGCCCCAGCTGGGAGAGGACTTGTGTATTTGGGGAACTGATGAGGGACATGGTGAGGGTGACGGTGGATGAGCCATGGGCCCTGAAACCTAGGCCAGGGGGCTTAAGAGGTTTTCAGCAGGGATGAGACACGGGCAAACCTTCATTTTCATAAGATCCCTCTAGTTCCTGGTGGAGAGCATGGCGGTAGGGACCAAGATGGACGGCAGGGAGGTGTCTGGGGGCCATAAGCTGGTAAGAGAGGTTGGTGACCTCAGGTAAAGTGATGGCCGTGGAGCTGGAGGAACACTAACAGATTGGAACTAGTTAGGGAAGGTAGAGCTGGCAGGAGTGGGGACAGAGTGAGGGTAGGGCAGGGGACGGGAAGGAGTCTGGAAGGACCCTGGGGTCCTGGCTTAGGCAACCAGGTGGATGCGGTGGGCTCTTCCGCGTGAATGATCTTGGCAGTTCATGAGGACTTTCCCAGCCAGTGTTTTTGGAGGAAGGTGCCCTGTGTTCCAGGTGTTCACCTTTGTTCCCAGGGCTTGGAGAATGCCTCTGGGCTGTGCAGCCCTGCACCTTGAACGTGGGACGGTCATGCCTTAGGGTACCCTCCGTCTTTCCTATGCTTTTCTCTCTCTCAGAGAGCATCCCTCAGATGCTCAGGAGATGGTACTGGGGTGGACATTGTGGTTGCCTCTCCTGCATCCATTCCTCTCCTCTGGAAGACCACCTCTTTCTCGTGCAGCCCGTGGACCTTGGGGAAAGCAAACCCCACCCCTGGATGTGGGAGCGGGGCACGGGGTTCAGGCCCAAGTTAACCCACATAATTGAATCTCTCATCCTCTGTATTCGTTTCCTAGGCTGCCGAACAAATTACCATGAACCTGGTGGCTTAAGGCAAAAGAGATTTATTTTCTCAGAGTTACGGAGTCCAGAGGTTCAGCATCAAGTTATCAACAGGGCTGTGCTCCCTGTAGAGGCTCTAGGGTAGATGATGTTGTTTGACTCAGCTTTTGGTGGCTGCCCGAGTTCCTTGGCTTGTGGCTGCTCACTGCAGTTATGGCCTCGTCTTCACGTGGCCGTCCTCTCCAGGTCTGTCTCCTCTTCTGTCTCGTAGAAGGATATTTGTCGTTGGATTTAGGGCCCACCCGCTAGTCCAGGATGACCTCCTCGTAAGATCCTTCGCTTCATTGCAACTACAAAGACCCTTTTTCCAAATAGGGTCACATTCACAGGTTCCAGGGGTTAGAAGAGAGGAAATATCTTTTTTGGGGGGCTGCCATTCAAGCCAATTCAGCCTCTGTGGATGGCAAGACAGAATGAAATTGGGACCATGATGACGTCTTCGGGCCCCTATCAAGCAGCCCAGCAGCCTGCCTACTTAAGGACCTGTGGTTATGTTATTCAATAAAACCTCCTTACTGCTCTAAGCCAATCCGATGGACCTTGTCCCCCGTCACTTGTTGCTGAATGGGCCCCCCTGGTGTCCCGCGTATGGGCAGTTGGACAGTTGTGAGGGAGACATCACAGTGATTGGAATTTTCTGCCGGGCTCTATCATTGACTCTGTGTGACCTCAGGCAAGCTGCAGCCCCACGGACCCCTGGTTTGAATATATCAATGGGGCCCTTGTCCCTGGAAAAGGCCCTTCAAAATGGAAGCCACTGTGGTTTCTGTTGTTACGGCTTCTGCATTCCAAGGAGGACGTACTAGAACTGGAAAGGGGCCAGACAATGGAGTGACGAAGGGCTTTTCCCATCATTGCATGCTGCACGGTTAGAATTCTTCAGCCTGGGAAGATGGAGGCTGAGGGGGAGGCGTAATCCCAGTCCTCTAGATGGTAAGGCTCATGGACAAGGTGGAACAGACTTGTTCATTACGTCCCAGAATCCTTAGCAGCCAAGGGCGTCACTCCTAACAGTTTGAGAAGCTGTTTCAGGGCAGACGAGAGAAAGTGCTCCTTTTCACGGAAGGAGGTGAACTTGAGGCCCTCTGGCAGCCTGGTGCAGTGCCCCTGCAGTCAGGCAGGCCTGGCTTCCACTCCCGGCTCCAGCGGTGTGTGTGTGAGCACGCTGCTTTTCTCCCCGAGTCTCAGATTGCTCACTGGTAAGCTGGGGCACTAACCGCTGTTTTACAGCTCTCCAGCTCTGACACACGTGCCATCAGCTTCCTGCTTGTTCCCGCAGGTGGCCTGACTGCAGACCCCCCATGCACGCGTGAGACCTCAGCTCCTCTGCTTCGCTCAGGGGCCACCTACACGGTTCTCTTCCACCTTCCCTCGTTGTCTGTTTCCCCCTTCCTTCCTAGATTATTCCTGCGTGCACAAAAACCCTGATTGTCTCTCCCATCTGAAAACAACCGTCCCTCCATCCCACTTCCCCTCGAGCTCCTGCCCACTTTGTCAGCCCCGCTTGGCAGCAAAACTCCTTGGGAGACTTGTCTATACTTGTCTCTTTTGCTCAAGGAATCTTTGCAAGATGGATACACTCATGTAACTACCATAAAGTTTAAAGAAAAGGAATATTACCAGCACCCCAAGCCCCCTGTCCTCCTCCCAGTTACTCAGCCCTCTCTACACTCTAAGGAAACCACTATCTGGATTTATAACCCCATAGATTACTTTTATCTTTTTTAGTTTTTTGTGGTAAAGTACATATACAATTTACCATTTTAACCATTAAAAAAAAAAAGTCATCTCTATATGCCCCACATGGGGCTTGAACTCATGACCCTGAGATCAAGATCAAGATCAAGATCTTCTGACCGAGCCAGCCAGCCAGGTGCCCTCCCTCCCCATTTTAACCATTTTAAAGCATACAATTCAGTGGCATTCGGTACACTCACAGTGTGGTACAACCATCCCCATTACCTAGGTCCAGAACATCTTTATCACTTCAGAAGGAAACCCCACAGCCATCAGTCGTCACTCCCCATCCCCCATTCTCCGTTTTCCTCAGCCCCTGGCAACCACGAATCTGCTTCCTGTCTCTGTGGACTTGGCTGTTGTGGACATTTCATATAGCTGGGATCATATGTATATGGCCTTCTGTATCTGGCTTATTTACTTAGCATGATGTTGTCAGGGTTAATCCAGCTAGTAGCAGGTGCCAGAATGTAATCCTTTATTACGGCTAAATATTATTCTGTGATATCACTGTACCACATTTCTTCATCCACTCATCAGTGGATGGCCCTTTGGGTCATTTCTACCTGTCGGCCATCACGAGTAGTGCCGCCACGAGCATTCGTGTGCAAGTTTTTGTGTGAACACGTTTCTCTGTTGTTGAATAAATTGGCCACATGCTTTATCTTCGCTTTCTGACTTTGTACTCTGCAAAGATGGTGTTCTGTGACCCGAGATTCATCCACATTTTTGCAAAGCAGTGGCTTGCTTATTTGTATTCCTGGGTAATATATCATTATGTGAAGATATCTGTCCTCTGTTTATCGAAGCTACCGCTGATGGATTTTGTCCAGTTTGGGGTTGTTCTGAGGACTGTGGCTGTGAGCGTTCTCGGTCGTGTGCCGGTTGCTGTCAGACGTGCGCAGGGATGGAGGGGCTGCGTCACAGCGCATGTGTGAGCTCCGGTAGATACCTGACAAAGGGTTTTCCAGGGTGGCTCCAATTTCTTAAATTATTTTTTTATTTTTCAAAGATTTTATTTATTTGAGAGAGGGAGAGAGAGAGAGAGAGAGAGAGAGCACAAGCAGGGGGAGGGGCAGAGGCAGAGGGAGAAGCAGACTCCCTGCTGAGCGGGGAGCCCGATGCGGGGCTCGATCCCAGGACCCTGCGATCATGACCTGAGCCCAAGACAGACGCTTCATCGACTGAGCCACCCAGGTGTTCCTCCCCTTCCCTAGGAGTGTTTGAAAGTTGCACTTGCTCTGACATTTTCACCAACACTTGATATTTCCACTTGAATTTTTGGTGGCTATGTCAAATCCAGCAAGTCCCAAATGTAACTTTTTATTGTGTCCTATAAACCTGCCGTCTAATCAGCTGACGGCAATGTTGTCCTTCTGGAAAGCTTGGAGTCATTGTGATCTTTCCTATTTTTGATACCTTACGTCCAATGTCAGGGACCTATTTTGGCTTCCAGACACATTTGAACTATGACCTTATCTCCCATCTTGCTATCGGCCCTGGTGGAGCCACCACCATTTTTCATCTAGATTACTGGGAATACCTTTCCATGTGGGTCTCCAGGCTTCTGTGCCACATATTCTGAGCACAGCAGCCAGGGTGATCATTATTTTTCAAAATCGTGGTAAACTACACAGAGCATAAAATTTACCATTTGAGGGGCGCCTGGGTGGCGCAGTTGTTAAGCGGCTGCCTTTGGCTCAGGGCGTGATCCCAGCATTCTGGGATCAAGCCCCACATCAGGCTCCTCCGCTATGAGCCTGCTTCTTCCTCTCCCACTCCCCCTGCTTGTGTTCCCTCTCTCGCTGGCTGTCTCTGTCAAATAAATAAATAAAATCTTTAAAAAAAAAATTTACCATTTGAAACGCACGTGGTGCAGTGGGATTAAATACACTTGCAATGCTGCATGGCCACCACCGCACGGCGATCCTTTTATTCTGTAAGTTAGATCACCTTACTCCTCTGCTCCAGCTGTTCCGGGGCTCCGCACGGCAGAGAAAGTCCACGGTTGGACAGTTTTACAGTGGCCCCCAGGCCTTGGCCATCCTGGTCTCCTGTTTCTTCTGTGCCTTCATCTCGCTCTCCTTGGCTCTCTCCACGCCAGGCCCTGAGGCCTACTGGCGTTCCTGGAACAAGCCGGGCATGGGCCTGCCTTAGGACCTTTGAGTTGGGGACTGCCTCTGCCTGCCCGGAACGCTCTGCCCCCTAGATATTCCTACGACCGACTCTCCTGCCCCCTTAAAGCTTTGCTCACTTGACTCGAGGACTTTTGCCCACTATGTGAATTTAAATATGAGGGCTGGCTTGTGGTTCGAGAATTCTCCGGGTAAAAGTTTTTTTTTTTTTTTTTCTTTTTCTTTCCAGCCACTTCCAATGTTTATTTAACATGGGCGGTTTTCCTTGCTGCTCTGTGGGGAGTTTTATTTCACGAGCCGACTCCTGTCCTGGAGATGTGGCCCAGCTTGACAGGAGGCTCTCGGTCAGATTCTCCACCTTGACTGGGCGCGAGGCTCTGTCTCCCCTTTCCTGCGCTCTCCCGCTTTCCCGGGGCCTTGAAAAGCGAAGCTCAAGGTTGCTTGGCTTTAGCATGTTTCCTTGGGGAGAAAGCCAGTTTCCACATCCTGTCCGGGTTCCTGCCTTCCCTTCTTTTTTTGGCCTCTGACCCTTTTTGCCAGCTCACTTGGTGCCTTTAAAGGAGAGAAACGTTTCACCCAGCACTTTTAATGTTTCTGCAGGAAGTAGTTCAGAGAGTCTAGTCTGCGCTGTTGCCAGAACCAGAAGTGCATTAAATGTCAGATTCAGGAAGGCAGCACGTTCTAGGGGAAAAGACCAGGGTTTGGGAATCCTTGGTCCCGAGCCCAGCCCCACCCCCGCCTTCAACTGGCTGTGATTTTAGACAAGTCACATGGACCCTCTGGGCCTCAGCTCCTTCCTCAGAAACATAAGGGTTGAGGGGTGGGTGGCCTTCTAGATTCTCTGACTCTGGGACACCGAGAGACTGTCTCTGTTTTGAGGGAGTGCATGACTGAGGGATCAGCTAGCCTCTCTGTGTCCTCTCAGTGGTCCGCCAGGCCCTGGGTCTGGTTTCGAAGAAGAGATGATGAACGTAGAGTGTTGGTGGTAAGAAACATGAAACGAAGAGTGATAATCAATTCCTCACAGATCAGGGGAGGAGGATTTGGGAGAGCAGGGGGAGATCAGCTGATAGGGCCACCATCTCTGGGCAGGTGGGCGGGACAGGGGCGGCAAGCGTATGGACTCAGGAAGTCAGTGGGTGAGGATCTGCCGTTGTGCTGGTAACTTGGCCCCCCACTGACAGGAAGGTCCTGAAAACAGACGCTTAGGACCTGGCCCACATCCCCTCCTTCCCCCTTCCCTTCCGATACAGGAAACTTCCTTCCCTCAATCCCGGAGTCCCTCTTATCCTTTGTCTTAAATATATGTGTATATCTATAAAATTTTATATTTTGTAATTTTATATGTAATTATATGGATTTACATAAATACCCTTATTTACATATAACTTCAATTAATAGACTTTATTTTTAGATTTTCGGAAAAACTGAGAAGACAGTTCAGAGTTCCCCTATACCCCACGCCTGGTTTCCCCCTTCACTAACATCTTATGTTAATGTGATATCTTTGTTACAATGAATGAAGCGATGTCGACGCATTGTGATTAACTAAAGTCTATAGTTTATTTAGGTTTTATATTCAGTATTTATATTAGGTTTTCCTAGTTTTTGCCTAATGTCGTCTTCTGTTCCAGGATCGATCTGGGAAACCACATTACATTTACTTGTCAGGTCTTTTTAGGCTCAGCCTGGCCGCTGTCGTGGCAGTGTCTCATTTTTTTATTTGGTCTACTTATTTTTTTTTTAAATTACGGCGAAACACACAAAACATACAATTTAACCCTTTTTCAGCATACAGCTTAAGTCCATTCGCACTGTCGAACAGTCATCAAGCTGGATGACTGTCCAGCTTCAGAACTTTGTCATCGCCGCTGATGAAACTCCGTACCCATTAAACAACTGCCCCTTTCCCCTCCTCCCAGCCCTTGGTAACCTCTATACTACTTTCTGTCCTTCTATTTTAAAGAAGTTTACTTATTTATTTTTCCAGTAATCTTTACACCTGACGTGGGGCTTGAACTCACGACCCCAAGTTCAAGCAACACAGGGTCTTCCAGCTCAGCCAGCCAGGCACCCCCTGCACTATTTTCTCTATGAATCTGACTATTCTAAGTACCTCACATAAGCAGCAGCCTACAGCACTTGTCCTGCGACTTCCTGTTTTTGTTGACCTTGACGGTTTTCACGGAGAACTGGTCAGGTATTTTTCAGGATGGCCCACTCTTGGGATTGGTCGGATGATTTTCTCATGATGAGTCTGGGTGTTTGAAGCATGTTTATCACTCTATGTCACACAAGATGCTATTGTACCAAAGATTCAGAGACAAAAGCCTCGGGTCTTAGCTTATGCTCCTTTTACAAGTGACACCGACTCTCAGAGAATTTTACTTACTTGTCAGAGTCGCGCAGTCCATCAATGGCCAGGATGGCATTTGAACTCATCCTTCTGACTTCAGAGCTGCACTTCCTCCCCCACACTCGCTTTCCCTAGGCCGGCCAGTGCCTGCGCCCCTCCCTCCTTCTTGGGGCATTCACAAGCAGCGGGACAGGGGGGACAGGGCGGTTCAGAGCTGGGCAGGCTGCCAGGTGTGTGGGGGGGGCACCTCCACTTAACCAACAGCAGCTCACCAATGAGATTTTTCTGGAGATTTCTTTTTAAATTTGAAATACTTTATAAACACATGAGTGTATATAACACATGGGGTCAGTTTAAAGGAAAATAATAAAAAATAAATACCCAGGTGCCCAGCACCTAACTTAGCAAAGTAGTTCCAGTACTTTCTAAATGCCCTGTGTGCTCCAAATTCCACCCTTTCTACTCAGTACCCCTGGCAGGTGATCACCACCCTGAATTTTGTGTTTGTCACTCTCTCACTTGTCTGACTTTGCCACATGAGCCTGTGTCCCTAATCAATATGTTGTTTAGTTTGGAGAGTTTTTGGACTTGTATTAAATGAAATCACACTGGATATATTATATTATATTTGCTTTATTGTACAGTGTTTTTTTAAAATTATGTATGGGGTGCCTGGACAGCTCAGTCTTGGCCGACTCAGGTTGGGCGACTGACTCTTGATTTTGGCTTGGGTCATGGTCTTGGGGGGCATGGGATGGAACCCCACATCCGACTCCACCCCCACAGGGGGTCTGCTTGAGATTCTCTCTTTCCTTCTCCCTCTGCCCCTCCCCCGGGGGTGTGTGCACACGAATTCTCTCTCTCTCAATAGATAAATGAATCTTAAAAAACCCCCGATGTGTTTACAGTGTGATGTTTAACATTGTGTTTATGGCAATCACGAAGTTGTGGCTTATGCATTTTCATGGCTGTGTACTATTTCAGTATACTAATAGAGTATATATATTTTTAATATATTCTCATGTCCGTGGGGGTTTGGGCCCTTGGCAGTTTTTGTTTGTTTGTTTGTTTTTTAAAGATTTTATTTATTTATTCGACAGAGATAGAGACAGCCAGTGAAAGAGGGAACACAAGCAGGGGGAGTGGGAGAGGAAGAAGCAGGCTCATAGCGGAAGAGCCTGATGTGGGGCTCAATCCCATAGCGCCGGGATCACGCCCTGAGCCGAAGGCAGACGCTTTACCGCTGTGCCACCCAGGCGCCCCGGCAGTTTTTGTTTTTGTTTTTTTTTTAAAGATTTTTTTTAAATTTATTTATGTGACAGAGAGACAGCCAGTGAGAGAGGGAACACAGCAGGGGGAGTGGGAGAGGAAGAAGCAGGCTCCCAGCGGAGGAGCCCGATGTGGGACTCGATCCCAGATCGCCAGGATCACGCCCTGAGCCGAAGGCAGACGCTTTAACGACTGCGCTACCCAGGCGCCCCCGGCAGTTTTTGTTTTTATGAACAGTGCTGCTATGAACATTCTGGGGCCCATGTGGTGGGAGAGTTTCTCTAGGTATATTATGATGAGCGGAGTTACTGTGTCATAAATATGTACCAGATCACGGCAAACTGTCTTCCAAAGGCTTGGGTCCATCGTCCCTCCTACCAGCAGCGTATGACGGTTCCCCGTATCCTATATCCTCGGAGTTCTCTTTGCTGCTGGTCTGTCTCCTCAGCTATGCCCCCAACTCAGATGCCCTTTGACCATAGTCAGGCCTCCCTCTGGTTTGGTCACCCCAAGGCTGACCTGGACTTCCTGTTTCCCCTAAGAGTTCGAGTCCTTTCACATTTTGTTTGTTCGGCCTCTGGGTCCAGGCACAGAGCCCCTGGATTCTGGGTCCCAGCAGAGCCCTATGGCTCCTGGCCGGGGTGGGGGGGTCAAGGAGGTGAGACCTGACTTTCTCTTGCCAAGCCAGGTGGCACTGGAATTTTCCACCAGTGTTGTCCCTCCACACACCCGGGAACCAAGAATCTTGAAAGAGAGCTCTAACGGCTTTTCTGGAGGCCTTTTTGGCACGGGAGCGAGAGCAGTATCAGCACTGGGAGGAGGAAGTGACGTCTGTGCTGGCCCCAGGCCTGGCCACACGGATGTCTCCGTGCCCTGCACCAGCTCCTCCAGCCTTGGGCCTAAGGTGGGTGAGTGTGCACAGAGCTGGCCCCGCCCGGCCCGCACAGCCCCGAGGGCCGCCTCCCGCGGCATTCACCTTCCCACCAGATTCTTCTTTTTGACAGTGGCTGTGCCAGGCTCAGAGTGCCTGAGAGTTCCTTGTCGTGGGAAAGGCACAACAGGTGCCTCATGGTTACCGACATAGGCCAACTTGGGTTAGGATCCTGGTTCTACCTCTTACCAGCTGTGGTATCGTGTGCTGGTGACTTAACCTCCCTTAGCTGCTCTTTCCTCGTTTCTAAACTGAGAACACCATCCGTGTCTACAGGGTCATTAAATGAGAAAGAGTACATTAAGCATCAGTATTCTCCCTGGCACACTCTGGACCCTAAGAGCTGTTTTGGGTAGTTATTGTGACATGGTGGGAAGAACTGGGTTTGAAGCTAGAAGGACCTGGGTTCGGTCCTGATGCTGTCACCTCTGTGTTGTATCATTTAGCCTGTCTGAGCCTCAGTTTTCCCCATCTGCAAAATGGTAATAAGAATTTCTACTTCATTGGATTAATTGAACTAAAATATGTAACCACCACTTGGCAGAAGGCAATGGCTTAGTAACTATCAGTGGCGTCATTACCTGAGATGGAGGCCCTTTGTTTTCACTAACGGGACCTAGAGACTCAGTGACACAGAGATTATCATTTCCTGTGCAGTGCCCCAGACGTCAGATTCTTAAATATTTATAAATATATTATTGAAAAAAGAATATAAACATTTTGGAAGAGAGAGAAGGAGAAACCCCCCCCCCCCAAGAACGCCCCCAAGATCCCACTACTTGAACGTGAGTATTGTGAGCATGTGGTGTCCTTCTTTCCAGGGCTTTTTCCTGTGCATTGAAGTGGTTGTAATTGTCACATGTATGCACGTCTGTATCTCCTTTTTCCTTTCACGTGCAAATACTGTATCATAAACATTTTCCCGTGTTGCTACATGCTATTCGTAATCATAATTTTTTTTTATGGTTGCATGCCACTCTTAAGATCTTTTAGCATAAACTTCTCCGGTGTTTCAGGTTTTTTCCTAAGGACTCCAGAAGTCAAAATCCCTGGGTCACCTTTTATGGCTTCAGACTCATATCGCCAAATTGCTTTCCAAAAAGGTGGTATCAATTTGCAGTGCAGTCATGTCTGGTAGAGCTCATCCAACTTCAGAGTCACTGGTATTGGGCATTATAAACCCAGTTTTCTTTTGGCTGATTTATGAACTATGTCTTGTCCTTATTGGCAGCAGTTGCCAAGCTGGAGAAAGTAAAAAGGACTTAAGAAATCACAGCAGACTTCATTAATGCAGAATCATGGAGTCAAAAAGAGCTTGAGTGGTATATTAACTTCTTGTCTCTCTGATTTTACCCTCTGCATTTAGACTACAGAGATAGATGGATAACATATTTTAACTTAACACTTTTTTAAAGTTTATTTTTTCTATTGTAAGAGTAAAATGTGATTTTAAAAAAAATTTATTAGAGAGAGAGAGAGCAAGAGCATGAGCAGGAGGGGCAGAGGGAGAGGGAGAGAATCTCAAGCAGACTCCGCACTAAGTGTGGAGCCCGACACGGGGCTCGATCTCACGACCCTGAGATCAAGACCCGAGCTGAAATCAAGAGCTGGATGCTTAACCAGCTGAGCCACCCAGGCACCCGGAGTAAAACATGATTATTAAAGACACTTCAGGGACTACAGGAAAAGTTGAAAGATAAATCATTCTTAGTCCCAAGGTTAACATTTTCTTCCAGTCTTTTTTCTCCATTTTTTTTCCTTTTACATAACTGAATATACTATATGTACAATTTTTAAACTTACCGTTCTCACTTAACAGTATAATATGGTATTTATCTATGTAACTATAAACATATATAGACATCCTTTTTTAGCTCATGTATTTTATTTTTGTCTTTATTTTATTTTTATTTTTATTTTTTTTAAAAGATTTTATGTATTTATTTGACAGAGATAGAGACAGCCAGCGAGAGAGGGAACACAAGCAGGGGGAGTGGGAGAGGAAGAAGCAGGCTCATAGCAGAGGAGCCTGATGTGGGGCTCGATCCCATAACGCCAGGATCGCGCCCTGAGCCGAAGGCAGATGCTTAACCGCTGTGCCACCCAGGCGCCCCTATTTTTGTCTTTATTTTTAATTATTTTTATTTTTTAAAAGATTTTATTTATTTGAGAGAGAGAGAGGGAGAGAGAGAGAGAGCATGAGCAGAGGAAGTAGCAGAGGGAAAGGGAGAGGGAGCCAGTTTCCAGCAGACTTCGTGCAGAGCATGGAGCCTCACGTGGGACTCGATCTCACCACCGTAACCAAGAGTCAGAAGCTTACCTGACTGGACCGCCCAGGTGCCCCTTGTCTTTTTTTTTTTTTTTTAAAGGAAATACATACTCACGTTTTTAAAAATTTGCACGGTGCCAGGTGTACAATGAAAAGTCCCTTTGCCACCTTGACCTCAGTCACCCTTCCCAGAGTAATCATTGTCTTTGCTTGCTTGTGTATCCTGAGAAAGTCTATGCATATTCAAAAAAATGAGCTTTTTTTCCTACACAAATAGTAGAATACCAGACATATTGTTTTGCAGCTTGCTTTCTTGATTTTTTCCACCGAATCTTGGCAATCATCCCACAAAAACACATGGTTTTGACATGGTCTTTCTGCTTAACAGCTACTGGTACAGAGTGTGTGGATGTACCATAATGTATTATCCAGTCTCCCACTGAGAATTAGTCCTTTCTTTTGTTCTTATAGACAATGTTTCAAGCAACAGACTTACTCTTCATGCACGTGTGTCAGTAATATCTGTAGGGTGAATTCCTGGCAGTGAAATTTTGCTAGGTCAGCGGATTTGTCTTAAAATGTATAATTTAGGGGCTCTTGGCTGTCTTAGTTGGTTGGAGCACGCCACTCATTTTTTTTTAAAGATTTTATTTATTTGAGAGAGAAAGAATGAGAGAGAGAGAGCACGAGATGGGGGAGGGTTAGAAGGAGAAGCAGACTCCCTGCTCAGCAGGGAGCCTGATGTGGGACTCGATCCTGGGACTTCAGGATCATGACCTGAGCCAAAAGCAGTCGCTGAACCAACTGAGCCACTCAGGCACCCCGGAGCATGCCACTCTTGATGTCGGGGTTGTGAGTTCAAGCCCCATGTTGGGTGTAGAGATTACGGAAAGATAAAGTCTTAAAAAAAAATAAAATGTACTCTTTAATTTTTTTAAAGATTTTATTTATTTATTTGACAGAGAGAGAGAGACAGCCAGCGAGAGAGGGAACACAAGCAGGGGGAGTGGGAGAAGAAGAAGCAGGCTCCCAGTGGAGCAGGGAGCCCGATGCGGGGCTCCATCCCAGGACCCTGGGATTGCACCCTGAGCCGAAGGCAGATGCTTAATGACTGAGCCACCCAGGCGCCCCATACACTTTAATTTTTGATAGATACCATCAGGTTACCTCTCATAGGAGTTGTACTGATTTAAATTCCACCCAATAACATATAAAAGTACGTGTTTCCCCATACCGGCGCCAACCCAGTATTAACAATGCCTTTGATCTTCGACAAACTGAAAGTCATAAACAGTATGCCAATTTTACTTTAATATACATTTTTTCTTATAAGAAAGGCTGAATCACCTTTCGAAGCTGCTTATCTTTTGTTTTCTGAACTGACTAGACACCGTTTTTAGTTGCTGAAAAATATCCCATGGAGAGGATTCATTGTCATGCATCTAACCATTCCTTCATGTTCCTAAATTTTCAGTTATAAATAATACCATGGTGAACAGCTTTTCTTGCATGAAGTTTCTTTAGCATTCTGTATTGTTTTCTTAGGATGAATTCCTGGAAATGAAATTTGTGGGTCAAAGGGTATTGGCATTTAAAGACATTGCTCCTGGAAAGGCTCTTGCTAGTTTGCACCCCCCCCCCCCCAAACAGTGGACACGTGTGCCAACTCACTTTCCCATCGGCAGCATTGGCTTACCATATTTAAAGGATCTCTCAGGACACAGCTTCTGAAGACGTATTTTGTGCTCTAACCCAGTGTTAGCCTAACTTTAAAGCCAGGAGGCTTTTTCCCCCTTTGTATCACAAACCAAATCCTTCCTTGTCAAACCGGGGCCCAGCTTTGTTCTGGAAGAACTCAGAGTTCTGCATCAGAGATGTCAGTGTCTATTTTCCTTAATGTGAAACCCCACGGCCAGGCTCGTATGAATCACTGTGGAAGAAAAACATTGCCATTGTTCCAAGACGTGCTCAAATGCTTCTGTACTGGCTTACCAATTGGAATAGATTGCCTATGGCCCAGGAGGCGTGGGGGCGGCGCAGGCCGTCGGGCTCTGCCCAGGGAGGTGCTGTTTGATTCCCCCTCTTGCTGGGTGTGGCAGAGCCAGTGAGGGTGACCCGGGGCCAGGTGTCCTGTGTGCTGGGCTGCATCAAAGCAGGTGTCGCTGGGAAGAATAGACGTTTGCTCTCATCTGCTCAACATCTTTTCCCTCTTTTGGTAACAGGGGCTTCTCTCACTCTTGCAAACTGGCCCTGGCCTGTTAGAATCCCCCTTCCTCTTGCCCTGGACCCAAGAAGGACCAGTCACAGCCCCTCTGGGATTTTGACACGAATGGATGCGAGGAGAAAGAAACTTTGTTTTCCCATGAAGTTTGGTAATCTGGGACGCTTTAGGCTTAAGGCTGCTGCTGATGGTCCTCTTCCCCTCCATGTGGAAAATGCCGTCTGCGGCCGAAGCCTGGGAGTACAGAGCTAAGGAAAGACACGCAGAGGTGAGGGCGAGGGGCGGAAAGAGACCGTCCTCACACCTGCTATTTGAGTGCATGTCTGAACTGGATTTCATTCCCCACACACCGTGGAAAAACTGCAGTTCACCTGCAGAGGCCAGAGAACCTGCATCGGAGAGGTGAGCAGAGAGTTCTAGAAGAGGGAGCCGAGGGTTGGTACTCGAGGAAGATATCAGTTGTCAGATTCAAACATCTCAGCTGTGTGAGATGATAGTCGGGAGGGGGCAAGGTAAGAATGGGTGGCCAGGAGTCTGAGAAGCAAGTCAGGAAGTACAAAGCCAGAAAGGTGAAAGAGTCGGTTGCATTCATCTGGGCACAAGACGACCTTGAGCCATGTCTGCAGTGGGAATGACGAGGAAGGAAGCTGAGATGGTAAGGAGAATTGCAAAGAAAGAATCCGCAGGACTGGGTGACTGATTGGCAGCCTGTATTAGTCAGCTTGGGCTGCCGTAACAAAATACCACAGACGGGGCTGCTTACACAACAGAAACCCAATGGCGGAAGTCCAAGCTCAAGGAGCCAGCTGTGGTGGCTCCTGGTGAGGCCTCTCTCCTCAGCTTGAAGATGGCGCCTTCTTGCTATGTGCTCCCTTGACCTTTTCTTTGGACATATGTGGAGAAAGGGAAAGAGAGCCCTGGTGCCTCTTCTTCTTCTCAGAAGGGCACCAGTCCTATCAGATCAGGACCCCACCCTTGTTAACTTGACCTCCGTAAAGCTCCTGTCTCCAAATACAGTTACCCTGGGGGTTGGGGCTTCAACATATGAATTTGAGGGGGGCGCAACTCAGTGCAAGGCACTAACAAAGTAGAAATAAGTTTTTGGAGCAGGATGAGTGATTCATTTGGTTTATTCTTTCTTGTGCTTTGAAAAGATATTTGTAATCACAGGTACATGTGATTTTAAAAATTCTGTTCTTGGGGCACCTGGATGGCTCAGTTGGTGAAGTGGCCGACAATTGATTTCAGCTCAGGTCATGATCTCAGGGTCCTGGGATGGAGCCCGCATCAGGCTCTGTGCTCAGTAGGGAGCCCGCCTGAGCACTCTCTCTCCCTCTGCCCCTCCCCCTGCCTGCATTCTCTCTTTCTCTCAAATAAATAAATAAATCTTTAAAAAAATTCTGTTCTTTTCACTTATCATAATATCATAAGCATTTTCTGGTATTGCTGTGCAGTGTTCATGACCGTCGTTTTTGAAGGCTACATTGCATTCCTGGTGGTACCCTGTTCCTCGTCTTTATCTTAACTAGTTTTCCTTGGCTAGCCAGCCAACGGCAAGCCCTGTCTCTTCTTCCTTTATCAAGCTCCTTGTCTCCATTGCTTTCTCCCTGATGGCCAATACCCTGCCTTAAGGGTGGATCATTGGTACCAGGGGCTTCCTCACTGGTCCAGGGCTCATTCTGTCCTTCATTGTGCCCACTGCACCCACCCAACACAGAGGACACAAACGAATCTTCACGCTATGTGTTTCACGTCCCTCCTCTACCTTAACGTTAACTGGATGATAAAGCCCAAACTCTTTCGCTAGCCATTAGAAGTCTTGTACCATCTAATATTAACCTAACTTGGTTACCGCTCACCCTCTCTGTTTCTGTATGAACCTTTTCTAGAGTCAGATAGTCCCCTGACTGTCGGTCCAACATATCCTGTCGTTCCTGGCTCATTCACTCTGTTTTATCTAGCTGTCCTTGTTTGTCTAGCTCTATTCAGGTTGGTTTATCAAAACATATCTACCTGCATATTTGACTTTCCCACTAGACCATGACATACTTGCAGGTAAGGACTATGACTGACTCATTTCTATAATTTAGGTGCTGGCACACCGCCCAGACTCAAATCCTCGCTCTGTCATGTACAAACTGTATGACCCTGGACAAATCACTTAAAATCAAGCATCAGTTTCCTCATCTTTAAAACTGGGAGCATAACAGCACCTAATTCATACAGCTATTATGTATAACATGCATTGTGTGTGGTTATATATAAAAGTTACCTCCCAGGGGCACCTGGGTGGCTCAGTCGTTAAGCATCTGCCTTCAGCTCGGGTCATGATCCCAGGGTCCTGGGATCGAGCCCCTCATCGGGCTCCCTGCTCAGCGGGAAGCCTGCTTCTCCCTCTCCCACTCCCCCTGCTTGTGTGCCCTCTCTATCTGTCTCTCTCCATCAAATAAATAAAATCTTTAAAAAGAAAAAAGTTACTTCCCAGGGACCCAGGACAGCAATGCTTAATAAATCTTACTGGTTTTCATGCTAATGCTGATTAGCACTCTGGAAATGTTTGTTGAATGAATTTCAGACTTGGCTCTTGCACAGACAGAGAGGAGCCATCTCTTCTCTTTCTCGCGATCCCTGACCTCCTCTCTAGAACCTCCTGGCAAATGTGCCCATCATCCAGCCCTGACTCAGCAGAGCAAGAAGCCCCAAATGCTAAGGATCCTCTCCTGGCAGCTTGAGTTGGTTTGCCTTCAAGGCCCCCCAGCTTCTTCTCAGGAACCAGCTTCATGGGGTTTGACTGACCTTTCCAAGTAGGACACCCCGACTCACCTGGGCTGGTGCCCTCCATGAGAGTTTGCAGGAGCCCGAGATGGGTTCCCTGCCCACAGCCAGGACCCCTGCAGCGCCTCTGATCAGGCCTGCCCCTAATGTCCGAGGGGCTCACGATGAGGACACGGAAGGGGGCCCACAGATGGTAATCCGTCCGAATATTTAGAAGTTATGCATCAAATGAACAAAGTGTTAAATGTGTTCCATCCTCCTACCTTGACAAATGTACCCTTACAATGATAAGATTAAAAAATATGTGTAAATATGTGTAAAAATATGTGTACAACTATGTCATTCCATTACTGAAAGTGGTATAACAGTGACTGTGACCGAATTTAACCATAATTGTTTCTGTCTGGGTGCTCTGTAGATGGGCCAGCAATGTTTGAATGAATATAATAAAAACATGAAACATGAAAATTGTTATTATGTATGTTTTCAAAGAGTCAATTTTGAACATTTTAGAGGAAAAATATATTAAAATTAAAAGATATCCATGGGGCGCTTGGGTGGTGCAGTCAGTTAAGCCTCCAACTCTTGGTTTTCGGCTCAGGTCGTGATCTCAGGGTCCTGGGGTTGGCCCCATGTCAAGCTGTGCGCTCAGCAGGGAGTCTGCTTGAGATTCTATCTCTCTCACCCTCTGTCCCTCCCCACACTGTATGCGCACTCTCTCTCTAAAATAAATAAATCTTTAAAAAAAAGATATTCATGAAACTCCCCATTTTTAAGATTTTCTTTAATGTGTTTTAAAAGCGTTTATAATTTTCTTCATAAAGCACTTACATAGTTTTTGTTAGATTTATTCATTTCAGTTTATATTTTTGGCATGATTGTCTTTTCAAAAATTACTTTTTTTATTTGTTGCTGATTGTAGAAACTCATTGACTTTCTATATTGATTTTTTTTTTTTTTTTTTAAAGATTTTATTTATTTATGTGACAGAGAGACAGCCAGCGAGAGAGGGAACACAGCAGGGGGAGTGGGAGAGGAAGAAGCAGGCTCCCAGCGGAGGAGCCTGATGTGGGACTCGATCCCGGATCGCCAGGATCACGCCCTGAGCCGAAGGCAGACGCTTTAACGACTGCGCTACCCAGGCGCCCCATCTATATTGATTTTTTAATTCAGCAACCTTGCTAAACTCTCTTACTGAAGCTAGTAATTTCTCGATAGATTTTGTGTTTTCTACGTAGCAGATAATATATACAAATAATGTTTTATTTCTTTTTTATACTCTTATGCCTTTATTTCTCTTCTCGTCCTCCAATACAATGTTGAATGAAAATATAAGCAGTTACTCTATTTTTGGTCTCAAAGGGAAAACATTCAATGTTTCACTTACATGGAATTTTTGCTGTCAGTTTTCTGTAGATACATGGTAGGAGGCTAAGGAAATTCTGCTTCTAGCTTTGTAAGGATTTATTTTTACATTTATTTTGTCACGAATGGATATTTAAATTTATCAAAGGTGTCTTAATTTACTGAGATGATCATGTGATTTTTCTACTTTAATCTGTGTGAATTATAGGAATTTTCTTTTCTTTTTAAAGATTTTATTTATTTATTTGACAGAGAAAGACACAGTGAGAGAGGGAGCACAAGCAGGGGAAGTGGGAGAGGGAGAAGCAGGCTCCCCGCTGAGCAAGGAGCCTGATGCGGGGCTCGATCCCAGGACCCTGGGATCATGACCTGAGCAGAAGGCAGATGCTTAACGCCTGAGCCACCCAGGCTCCCCAAGAATTTGGTTTTCTAAGATTAAAACAATTTTGTATTCCTGCAACAAGTACAACTTGGTCACCATTGTTTTATGCATTGCTGGAATTAGTTTGCTAATTTTTATGTTTATTATTTATTTACTTTTTCTTTCAAGCTTTTATTTAAATTCTAGTTAGTTGACATACAGTGTAATATTAGTTTCAGTTGTAGGATTTAGTGATTTATGGCTTACATGTCGCGCCCGGTGCTTATCACAACAAGTGCCCTCATAATCCCCATCACCCCGCTAGCCCATCCCCCACCCACCTCCCCTGCAGCAACCCCCAGTTTGTTCTCTAGAGTTAAGAGTCTGTTTCATGGTTTGTCCCTTCCCTCCCCCCAAGTTCATCTGTTTTGTTTCTTAAATTTCATGTATGAGTGAAATCATATGGTATTTGTCTTTTTCTGACTTATTTCGCTTAACATGATACACTCTAGCTCCATCCACGTCCTTACCAATGGCAAGATTTCATTCTTTCTTTTGGCTGAGTAATATTGGTTATATAAACCACATCTTTATCCATTCATCGATCTGTGGACATTTGGGCTCTTTTCATAATTTGGCTATTGTTGATAACACTGCTATAAACATCAGGGTGCACGTATCCCTTTGAATCTGTATTTTTGTATCCTCTGGGTAAATACCTAGAGTGCGATTGCTGGCTTGTAGAATAGTTCTATTTTTAACTTTTTGAGGAACTTCCATACTGTTTTCCTCGGTGGCTACACAAGTTTGCATTTCCACCAACAGTGCACAAGGGTTCCCCTTTCTCTGCACCCTCACCAACACCTGTTGTCTCCTGTGTTGTTAATTTTAGCCATTCTGACAGGTGTGAGCTGGTATCTCATTGTAGTTTTGATTTGCATTTCCCTGATGATGGGTGATGTTGAGCATCTTTTCACGTGTCTGTTGGCCATCTGGATGTCTTTTTCGGAAATATGTCTATTCATGTCTTCTGTCCATTTTTTAACTGGATTATTTGGTTTTTGGGCATTGAGTTTTTATTTTAAGAATTTTATTGATTTATTTAGGGAGAGGAAGAGTGCATGAAGAGGGGAAGGGGCAGAAGGAGAGGGAGAGAAACAATCTCAAGCAGACTCCCCACTCAGCGTGGAGCCTGATGTGGAGCTTGACCTCAGGACCCTGAGAGCATGACCTGAGCCAAAATCAAGAGTTGGACGCTTAACTGACTGAGCCATCTAGGTACCCCTGGGTGTTGTTTTATAAGTTCTTTATGTATTTTGGATACTAACCCTTTATCAGATATGTCATCTGCAAATATCTTTTCCCATTCCGAAGGTTGCCTTTTAGTTTTGTTGATTGTTGCTTTTGCTGTGCAGAGGCTTTTTGTCTTGATATAGTCCCAATAGTTTGTTTTTGGCTTTGTTTCCCTTGCCCCAGGAGACATATCTAGTAAGAAGTTGCCATGGACGATGTCAAAGAGGTTACTGCCTGTGTTCTCTTCTAGGATTTTGATTTCCTGTCTCACGTTTAGGTCTTTCATACATTTTGAATTTATTTTTGTGTATGGTGTAAGAAAGTGGTCCAGTTTCATTCTTTTGCACGTTGCTGTCCAGTTTTCCCAACATTGTTTATTGAAGAGAATGTCTTTTTTCCATTGGCTATTCTTTCCCACTCTGTTGAAGATTAGTTGACCATAGAGTTGTGGGTCCTGCTAATTTTTAAAAAAGTGTTTTGGATCTATGTTCATCAGTGAAATTGTCTCATAATTTTTCTTTTGTGCTCTGTCCTTGTCAGTTTTGGTATTAATTTTATGCTAACCTCATAACATGAATTGGGGAGTGTTTCTTCCTTTGCTATAATTTGAAAGGATCTGTGTGATATTGGAGTTATTTGTTCCTTGAATGATTGGTAGAAGTTACTAGTAAACTGGTGTTTTCCTTGTGGCAAAATTTTTAACTGTTCAATTTCTTTAATGATTATAGGACTACTCAGTTTTTAATTTCTTCCTGAGCCAGCTTATTTTTCTAGGAATTTATCCTTGTTTTCTAAGTTTTCAAATTTATTAACATAAAGTGGTTTATAATATTCTCTATTTTTTCAATCTATATTATGCCTTCTGTTATTTTTTTCTTGGTCAATATTGCCAAAGGTTTGTTAGTATTATTAATGTGTTAAAAGAATCAAATATTGGTTTCATGTATGTGCATTTCTTTTCTATTTCATTATTTTGTGCTCTTATTTTTATTATTTTCTTCTTTACAATTTTCTTTGGGTTTGTTCTATTAGTTTTTCTAGTGTGTTTTTTCCTTAATATGTAATAAAAGCATATAAAAGTATACATTTCCCACTAGCACAGTAATGATTTAGGTAAACTCATATGTTTTAACATATAGGACCGTTGTTATTTAAAAATATAATAAACATTATAAAATGTCCACTGATTTATTATTTAACCTATGACTTTAAAGAATGTGATTTATTTCCAAACACATTTCCCCCCTAGTTTTCTATTTGTAATTGACTTCAAATTTAATCGTATTGTGACCAGAAAAAGTGGTCTATAGGACACTTGGGTGGCTTAGTCAGTTAAGTGTCTGCCTTCGGCTCAGGTCATGATCTTGGGGTCCTGGGATTGAGCCCCGGGTCAGGCTCCCTGCTCAGTGGGGAGTCTGCTTCTCCCTCTCCCTCTGCTGCTCCCTGCCCCCTGCTTGTGCTCTCTCTCTCTCTGAAATAAATAAATAAATAAATAAAATCTTAAAAAAAACCCCATAAACATCTTATATAAAAGATTTCCAAACTGTTTTCTAAGGAGGTTACCATTTTACATTCTCACCTCCATTGTGTGCGAGTCTCAGTTACCCCACATCACTGTTAACACTTGGGACACTTTAATCTTAGCCATTCTAGGGCTGTGTAGTGGCATCTAATTGTGGTTGTAATTTGAACTTCCCTAATGACCAATGATGTTTAGTATCTTTTGGTGTATTCATTTGCCATCTATATATTTTCTGTCGTGAGGTATCTTCAAATCTTTTGCCAATCTTCCAACTGAATTTTTTGTGTCCTTATTATTGAGTTTAAGAGTTCTTTATATATTCTGTATATAAGCTGTAGATAATATTCTGCATATAATATATTCTTATATGTACATTACTTATATATTCTGGACACAAGAACTTTGTCAAACTTTGTCAAATATATATATATTTTTTTTATTAAAAAATTTTTTTTAAAAAAGATTTTATTTTTAAGTAATCTCCACACCCAACTGGGGCCCGAACCCATAACCCTGAGATCAAGAGTCAAACACTCCACTGACTGAGCCAGCCAGGTGCCCCTCAAATACATTTTTTTTTAAAGATTTTATTTATTTATTCGACAGAGATAGAGACAGCCAGCGAGAGAGGGAACATGAGCAGGGGGAGTGGGAGAGGAAGAAGCAGGCTCATAGCGGAGGAGCCTGATGTGGGGCTCGATCCCAGAACGCCGGGATCACGCCCTGAGCCGAAGGCAGACGCTTAACCGCTGTGCCACCCAGGCGCCCCTCAAATACATTTTTTTTGCAAATATTTTCTGCCAGCCTTGCTGCCATTGTGGCGATGTGACTAGTTCTCATCAATGCCATGTGAGTGGAAATGATGTGTGCTGCTCGTGGGTCAACTTTTAAGAAGCAGCGGAACTTCTCTCGTTTTCCGTTATCTTTCTGTTGGCTGTAAAGAGACCGCAGGGGACGGTAGAGCCACAAGGTGGAAGAAGCTTGGGTCCCTGAGTCACCACATGGAGAAGACGCTGCCTGTCCACTAGAACATTGCAGTGAACTGTAGTGAGAAATAACTTTCTATCCTGTTTAGCCACTGACATTCTGAAGTTCATATGTAACGTAAGTGGTGTTCCCCTCACTCATAGGATACACCTGCCTTCTTTGGAATTGGTTGGAGACTAAAAAGGAACTTGTTATCGGAATGACATAGGAGACTTCTCTTCAACAATTTTTTTTGTGTGAAGAGGCCATCCGAAGCTATTTCCAGAATCTGTTCTTTTCACTAGGTCCGTTTATTTGTTAAGGAACGACAGATAATCTGGCTTGGGAAAATACTTACGTCAACCTTTTTATGCAGTCTTTCAAGTGTTTCTTCCTAACGGTGAGGTAATTTGGTGAGTTTTTTGCCAGAGTGCACAACCAGGTCCGCCAGCGGAAGGGTTTGCAGTATTTGCTCGTGGGGCAGATCAGTGGAGTTGCTTGTGGGGCATCAGGAGGGCGGGTCTGATACGGCTGCCGTTTAGTGCGCCAGCCACTTTACATGGATTCTTTCTCAGTCCGCAAAACACCATCACGAGGTCGGGAATATCATTCCCATTTGAAAGCTAAGGGAATTGAAGCTCAGAGGAAGGCAGTCACTTGCTTAAGGCGGCATGAAGGCTCCGCTCTGGGTGTGTCCAGCCCCAGACTTGCACTCTGCTGTCCTGGCGGGAGTCCAGCTGAATAGGAGGCCCTAGTTCCACTCATTTTCCCCAGAGTACTGGTCCTGATTCCCTGCAATGGGTCTCAACCATCAGCCAGATTGTTCTCACGTCCATGGCCTGGGCTGCCTCAACAACAAGTTCCTCTTTTTTTTTTTTTTTCCTTCAGACTTTGGCCTGAAACAGAGCCATCAGTGAGAGAACTCAGCATGGGGAGGACCTGTGTGCCCATGTGTGTGCCAGTGACCGTACTGGCATAAATGAGACATTCACAGCCATGAGTCTTCTTTCTTCCTGCTCCCCTTCCCCTCTACCAACCATCCCGTGGCCCCACCTTTCCCATACATCAGAAGTATGGATGCTTCCCACCCTGGAGGAAGCAAGGCTGGGTGTCCCAAGAAAATTCACAGTGTCCATCTTGAGCCTGTGTATTACCAAGGGGGTTTCTGCAAGTCATTTTTGGGACCTGTCTTCAGAGCCCATGGTGTCCAAATACTATGGTTACAATTAAGTTTTTAAAAAATGCTGTAAAAAAGGAGAAATGGAAGTATGAGATTTTTTATTTGCTTTAAATTTTTTTTTTTTTTAATTTGACACAGAGAGAGAGAGAGGGCGCAAGCAGGGGCAGTGGTAGGCAGAAGGAGAGGAGGAAGCAGGCTCCCTGATGAGCTGGGAGCCCGATGCCAAACTTGATCCCAGGACCCTGGGATCATGACCTGAGCCGAAGGCAGATGCTTCACCGACTGAGCCATCCAGCCGTCCCCGAGATTTTTTTTTTTAATTTTCAAAATTTGTAATGTGGTTTTCTTATTTCTATAATTAAAAGTGATTAAAAAATGCAATGAATTGCACAAGCTGTATGTTTCGTCTCTATTTGAGAAATAACCTGCCAGTAGCTCAGCCTTGCTTCCAGCAAAGTAGTAATACATTTGTGCCAAGGAGGCTTTTAACCATCATTTAATTTTTTTTTATTGTGGTGAAATATACGAAATATAAAATTTACCATTTTAACATTTTTAAGTATACATTTTGGTGGCACTTAGAGTGTTCACGTTGTTGTGCAATTATCCTCACCATCCACCTTCAGGAATTTATTATCCCAAATGGAAGTTCTATACCCATTAAACACTAAGTCCCCTTCCCTTCCTCCCCCTGCCCTTGGTAACCTTTGTTCTATGTTCTGTCTCTATGGATTTGACTACTCTAGGTACTTCATATAAGTGGAATCATACAACATGTGTCCTTTTGTGTCTGGTTTATTTCAGTTAGCTTAATGTCCTCAAGGTTCTTCTGTGGTGTGGTGTGTTGGAATTTCCTTCCTTTTTAATGCTGAGTAATATTCCATCTAGGTATGTACCACATTTTGTTTATTCATTCATCTGTTGAGGGACATGTGGGCATGTCCACTTTTGGGTACTGTGAATAGTGCTGTTCTGAGCATCGATGTGAGATAACTGTTTGAGTCTCTACTTTCACTCCTCTTGGGTATACGCCGAGAAGTGGACTTACTTGCTGTCAAGGAGGTTTTCAGAACTCATTTTTGGGACTTTCCTAGGACATGATTTGGAATTTCCTCAGCTGTAGCCAATCTTTGTCCTTTGTGGATTTTTAGAAACTTCCAGCAGTTTTGGGGAGGCATCAGAATCGATTGGTTTCTTGGTCTATGTAGGCACGGTGCTAGAGGGCTTACCTATGTTACATCATCTAATAAAGCGATGCTGAGAAGTAAGGACGCATGTCTTCCTTTCTGGATCACAAAGCTGGAACAGAGAGGGGACCAGGGCCTGCCCAGGGTGAAGAGTAGTAGTCACAGGGCCAGGGGTCAGACTCAGATCTGTCTGAACTCAAAGCCTGAACTTGGTCTCTTATCACATTCTCTGACTTTGAAGCTATTGTTGGGTTACCAAATTGGGGAATAGCATTTTGGATCAAAAAGGTGTCATCATGAAATTGATTTAAAAATATTTATTATAAACATTTTCCAATCAAAAACACAATCAATTATCACTAATAGTTGGAATGTAGAGAAAAACAGAAAGAAAAAGCTTGTCTATGGCTCTACCACTGATTGTCAATAAATTGTGTCTCCCTATTACGTGTTTAATTGCAATTCCCCTACGGTTCAGCTGGGCATGGTGTTCACTTGATCACCCTGGGCCAAGAAGAGACTAGCAGTCTCTTAAAGAGGCTGTATCTTTTTCATTTAGAAAGGTTTACATCGGGGGCACCTGGCTGGCTCAGTCTTGCGACTCTTGATCTCGGGGTTGTGAGTTCTGGCCCCATGTTGGGTGTAAAGATTACTTAAAAATAAAATCTTTAGGGGCCCCTGGGTGGCTCAGTCGGTTAAGCGTCTGACTCTTGATTTCAGCTCAGGTCACGATCTCGGGGTTGTGAGATGGAGCCCTGCGTCGAGCTGCTCCCTGGACGTGGAGACTGCTTGGGATTCTCTCTCCCTCTAAAAATAAATAAATACATAAATAAAATCTTAAAAAAAAAAAGGTTATACATCATCAGGAGCTGGGAGGGGGCATGGCAGCCATGGAGGATCATTGATCCCATCCCCCGAATCAAGAAAAAATTTGCCAAGAAGAATAGGATTAGCAGATAGCCTCCAGCAGCAGCCTTTGAGGCCGCTCCCAAGCCAATGACAGCAGGGCAGAGGCAGCAACACCCACTATTCCCCAGCAGGAGAGTCCTCTAATGGGCAGTTTTGCTCCCCTGCTCACCAATTGCCAAGACTTCCCATGATCTGCACAGTGGCCTGAGATTCTCCTTGTCCTCTTTTTCTCTCTCCTCTCTTTCCTTTCACAAGATCGGGTCTGCATGGCACTCTGAAGGCTTTTCCTGCCCAGTCCCACCTCCTCCCCCTCCATAGCTATTTCTCTCCCACAGTCTATCACCCCTCACTCCTTCCTGGAGGACCCAGACCAGTGCAGGTGGTGACCATTGAGGGGAATCTCTGTGCATGTTTCTCAGCCTTTATTTAGTCCTTGAAAAGCTAAGCTTAGAATTTCTCTAGCGAGAAAGGTTCAACATCCCACCAAATCTCGGAGCTAGTACAGAACATTAAAGTATAAGAATTGCATTTTTGGGGGCACCTGGGTGGCTCAGTCGGTTAAGCGTCTGCCTTCAGCTCAGGGCAAGATCCTGGGCTCCTGGGATAGAGTTCCGTATCAGGCTCCCTGCTCAGTGGGGAGTCTGCTTCTCGCTCTCCCTCTACCTCTCCCTCTGCTCCTCCCCCGCCCTCGAGTGCTTGCTCTCTCTCTCAAATAAATACATAAAATCTTAAAAAAAGAATTGTGTTTTCTGAGTATTTTCCCAAAACAAATAACCTTCTGTCTTAACATTTTAAAAAGTACAAAATGGTAGGATAGCTTATAAGAACTCTGAGAAGCCATAGAAGAAAAACGAACGCAAGACTGGAGACAGCTCAGAATGCAATGTGGAAGCCAAACCCCACAGCAGCAACGCTGGACAGATAACACCGAACACAGAGGTGAATCATTGGAAATGAGACGCCTGCTCTCTAAAAGTACTGGTTGTGCGTAAGCAACGAAGGCTGATTAATGTGGAGGGACATAACAGTAAAAATGTGTTACGGCAGGGTGTCTCGCAAGGCAAGCTACAGTGAATTAAGTGCTAAACACATAAAATAAATATATGAATCTAGGTGTGTCTGCTGTAACTCACAGCACTGCAGGAGCTTTTAAGGGGCACTAATAAAACAATAACGCATTTTATTTATCTGACTTCGCGTTTGGAAATGCAACAGACTGTTTCCAGGCGGCCATGTGTCTCACCTCCCACGGTCAGGAAGGCCAGTTCTCGGCTGTTGTCAGACCTTCCCTTCCATGCAGCCTAGTGGGCAGCTCTTGCCATGAAGTCGATGTCTCAGGCTGATGGATGCAGTCCCTCCTGACTGCATGTCTGAGGTCTTGCCTGGGGCTTCTGCGGCTGCCTGTGGGGAGGCAGGGACTCCGTCCCGACCCTGTCATGAGTGCCCAGGTCTTGCATCTAGGACCATAAAGACCACAGTCCTGAGTAATCGCCTTGTTGGTCATTCACTTCCACCATGCAAAATCCCCCACTTCCCCACTCATGCTCCCTCCCCCTCCCCCCGCACTCCAGCTGGCCCTAGAACTTCCTCTTTGCCACCTCGGGGGTTCCCAACCTGGCTGCCGGTTCACTAATATCGAGGCTGTAGCACCCCCAGGGGTGGGACCAGGGAGCAACTTTTCCAAAGCTTCCCAGGGGATGACAATGGGCAGCCAAGGCTGAGGATCACTGGCTTAGCTAAACCCATTTCCCTGATGGAAGGAGAAAGGAAAGGTGCTCTTGGTACAAATTTTGCACCAGGTCCATTTCACCAGCCACATTGCTGCCCTTGAGGACAGAGCTGGGTCATCCGCACTGTGTCCTATTCTGCAGTGCCCCCCATAGTCCGTTACATGGAATAGATGAATAGTCTTGTCCTCAGCGAAATAAAATGGAATTTCTTAGGATGGGCCCTTAGATTTTTAGTCTCCCCACATTCTCATCTAATGCTCAAGTGAGCCAGATGCACGGAATTTGGAATGAAAATCCCAGGATCAAGATCTGTTGGTTTTGTTTTGTTTTGTTTTTAATATTTTTGAGAGAGAGCGAGTGAGCCTTGGGGAGGGGCAGAGGGAGAGAGAGAAAGAGTCCCAAGCAGACTCCAGCTGAGCACCAAACCCGATGCAGGGCTTGAACTCATGACCATGAGCTCATGACCTGAGCCAAAACCAAGAGTCAGATGTTCAACCGACTGCGCCACCCAGGCACCCCTGAGATCTGTTCTGATAGCAAACGGACGCATAAGCCTGGCCGTGTTCCGTAACTCCAGTGATGCTATTCTCCGTCTGAAAATGGGACTACTACTCTTGTTCATTGATCTTCCTTGGTTGGGAGCCTTGTGCCAAGTGAGGACTCACTTCCAATCCTCTCATCAGCCCTGCTAGGTAGATCTTTTTGTTAACTTTTTGCTGATGGGAAAATATACTCACTGAACTGAACTCACTTGCTAGGATCACATAGGTGAGTTTCTGTCTGAACAGGGTTCTGCCTCTGCTCTTGGTGATTAAGGGGCTGGACTTTGAAAATAGACTAGGTTCAAATCCCCGGGCCACCTCTTGCTAGCTAGGCAACTTGGGCATGGTATTTACCCTCTCCAGTCTTCAATTTCAATGATAACCCGAAGAATTCTCTGTTTTACTCCCTAAACCTCTTACAGGCAGACTCTGGTGGGGCAGAAGTAGGGGTTGGGGGAGCAGTGTAAGCAGCAGGCCGTGGCGGCTGCCCACTCCCAAACTGGGGGAGAACTTTGACCATTTTCCGGTTTGGGGCTTCCTGCAGGCAGAGATGCCAGGGAGGAGAGCTCTTGAGACCATTTCATGAGCGAGCGTGCACTGGACTAGGCGCGTAGACTTCGATCAGCCTCAGTGGCAGGAGCAACAGGTAGGGACTGAACCCACCTGTTCCCTTGAGTGTTCAGGTTCAAATTAACCCTTAATTAATCAGATGATCTCTCCCACGACCTTGACTAATCCTCTCAGCTCCTCCCCCAGAACCTTCCCAGCGGTGGAGCCAGCTGGACTTTCTGTGGCTTCCTCAGGAGCAATTGTTTATTTGCATGTGACTCTCTCCTCATGATAATTTCATACCGTATGGTGGGGGGGGGCTGTTGCCAGGGATGCTGGATGTAGGGCATATGCTGTTTTCGTGTTGACTCACCTGACCCTATTTAGTTAAATTTCCCCTGTGTTCCAGACTTTTCTAGGCTTCTCCCCGTCATGGTCACAAAAGCGGAAACATACAGAAATTCCTCTCATTTCCTCTGTTTTTTCCACCACTTCTTCTGGATCGTTCCCTTACCCTGAATTCTCTGGGTACTTACCCTGTCTCTGGTGACTTATCCTGATACCCTCCCCCTCCAGTACAATGAAGTACTCCCTCTGAGTGATACGTCCCCAACACCCCGCCCACAGGCCACTGTGAGGGTAACTGAGATAACGAGTGGAAGCATATACCGCTGCACATGAGCTCTAACGAGGTGAACAGTCACCCTGTGTAGCACGAGCTATGCTAGCAGGAAGTACAGAGTATGCTAACCACGCCCGGCAGACTGAGAAGTGTTAGAGTGACTGGTTACAACTACAACTGTGTCTGGGAGCCCAGCATCCCGCCTAATTCATTATTTACTTATTCACCCAACATTCAGGACATCAGCGGTGGCCGTTTGACCTATTCGCAGCTGCCTGGTGTCTTAATTAATTTTTTTAATTCTCAACTTTTTTTTTTTTTTGGTTAACATAATTTTTTTTTTTTTAAACTGCGGTAACACACCCATAACATAAAATTTACCCTCTTCACCCTTTGTAACCATGGCTCCGCAGCATTGAGTACATTCACATCGCGGAGCAGCCGGCACCGCCATCCGTCCACAGAACTTTCTTCATCTGGCAACGCGCATCGTCTTTTCGAATCGTCTTTCTGTGTCTGGAGAAGGGCCTCTTCGGTCTTCCAGATGAGGAAGTCAGAACTCACGTTCCCGCCTGTCTTGGGACTGGGACACAGGCCTGTGACCAGGCTCCATCAATCAGATGCATAGCACAGACCTGCACTCAGAGGGGAGCCGCCGGAAGCAGCAGGCTGCGGGGGAAGCTGCCATGTTTGCGGGCGGGAGTGGCAGCAGAGGCGTCTAGCTTTGGGTGGTGGCGCGGCGGCCGTTCCCAGAAGTAGCAAGGTCAGGTTCCTGATGCAGGAATGAAACAGCACTGGCTGTAGCAGTGACAGCGATTGGGTCGTACCAGTGATACCTTCCTTATCAGGCCATGATCTGGGGTGTTACTTCTGGATGCTTCATCTCAAGTCTACTTTTGAATTGTTGAATAAATCAATCTTTTCTTTTTTTTCTTTTCTTTTCCTTTGTCTTTCTTTCTTTCTCTCTTTCCTTTTTCTTTCTTTTCTTTCTTTCTCCTTCTTCCTTCCTCCCTTCCTCCTTCCCTCTCGCCTGCCTGCCTGCCTGCCTTCCTTCCTTCCTTCCTCTCTCTTTCTTTCCAGCTGGGCACTAGAACCAAGTCCTTTTCATCAGAAAGCCTGCAGAGAGTGGTGAGACTGAGGTTGCCCTGATTGTTTTGCTTGCCCGGATGCTGTTGGGAAAGCAGCCTTGCTCTTGGGCTCCCTTCCGGTGAGTGCGTCAGCCCCCAGCTCCTCCCTTGTCTCTCCTTGACTTCAGTCCAGGCAGGGAGGGGTCTGGGTTGCACTAGCTCCTTCTTACTGTTAGGGTCCCTGGGAGAGAAATCATTTCAGCGACTGGTCACTGCCAGCAAAGGAAGACCCTGGTGGTTTGGCCCTGTCCAGGGGTTTGCTCTTGATTATTTTTCTTCTTCATCACAATATATTTGCCTGGACCCAAGCTTACTACTAATCATTCTCCTTTCTTTTCTGCTAAATTTTTCTGCTGGCTTTTCAGCATTGTTTCTCTGGGAGGCAGATTCTATTGAGAGCATCATTGATGATGGGAGGCAGTCCACCTCTTTCTGTTACGAAGTCCAAGAGAAACCATCATCCAAGATTCCCCAGGATTCCTGTTGGACTTGTGATGACTGGACACCCAGGCGCCTCAGCTTTCCTCTCTGGAGGATTGGACTTGGCTTCCCATGCCCTGCATTCCATGATTTTTGAGGCCCTTCTCTGTGCCAGGATCATTCTGGAGAAACAAGGATGTGTAAGAGGTTAGGCCTTAGGAACTCACAGCCCGGTAGAAGTGAGCAAACAGGTCCAAGCCTCAAGCAGTAGCTGCTGCAATAGTTTGTCATTTACTCTCCATGTTATTGTCACTTAAGCCTCATCTTCTCTCTCCTCTTGACTTTTCTCAGCTCTCTGTGTGGGGGGTGCTTCTGTGTTCAGCTGTTCTGTCCTGGTTGTCACCACCCCAGTCATCCTGCCATCCCAGGCTCAGTGGACATGTCACGGAGCCTGGGGATCCTTGGCTCAGCTGGTCTGTCCTATATGCGGGCAGATTTATGGGGATGAGTTTCTTTCCCTTTTAGGTGAGTGTCCGCAGCCCCGAGTCTTTATACTGCAGGATGACTGACAGTGGGGACGTCCACTCCTTGTAGGGGAAGAGCGTTTCTGCACAGAGAGCAGCACACGACTGTACCTCACTAGCCAGTGATCCAGCCTCAGACAGGCAGCGTCAGTCTCGAATGGCATAATGAGGGGGGTGTTAGCAGGCCAGCCGGGTCCTTTCTGTCGTCTCTTCTCCAGCTCTCAGTGGAGATCGGGCCTACCTCAGTTTCTCACCTCCTATGAGTGTCGCAGTGTGCAGGGTACTTCTCTGCTTTCCAGGGCATCCCACAGACTCATCTGGCTCCTGGGGGCCACAGCTGTCCCGACTGTCTCCATATCCATGCAGCATTTGCTTTACATCCTCAAAACATGAGACACATGGAGTGAATTTGTCCTAAAATAAAAGGCTATCTTCTCCAGATAGACCTGCTTGAAGCTTTGAAAGGGTAGGCTTCTTCCCACTGCTAGCATCTGACTCTCCCATTGAGGTCTCAAGGATGTTGGAAATTTAGGGTCAGCGTTTAATCTCAGTGTCTTCTGTTTCCCCACTGTTATGAGTTGAATTGCTTTCTCCCAGATTCATGTATTGAAGCCCCAGTTCCCAATACCTCGGAATGTGACTGTATTTGAAGATAGGTGGGGTCTTTAAAGAAGTGATTACGTTAAAATGAGGTAAGGAGGGTGGTGCCTAACCCCATATGACTGGTGTCCTTATGGAAAGAGGAGATTAGGACACAGACAGGCACCGAGGGAAGACTATGTAAAGACCCAGGGTGAGGACAGCCATCTACAAGCCAAGGAGAGAGGCCACAGAAGGAAGCAATCCTGCCGACCCCTCGTCTTGGGCTTCCAGCCTCCAGATTAGTGAGAAAACAAATTTCTGTCGTATGAGTCACCCAGCCTGTGGTGCTCTGTTACGGCAGCTGGAGCTGACTAATACATCCCCTTGGGCAGTCTTTGCAAGAAGGCTTTCCTTTTTTTAATACCACGCAAGTCTGAGGACCTGCCTCGTCCTCCCCCACAGATGGGTGTCAAGGGCAGGTTCGGGCAGTCTGGAGGGGAACACACCACATTTGGCCCCATTCTCTGTCTGCAAGGGCGTCTTTGTCAAGTGTGTAAGTTCAGGAGAGACATGGAGGGGCACTGAAGACAGAAGGGGACACCATTCCAGCTGTTTCCACTCTGGCATGGAAGAGGCAAAGACATTGGTCTCTTTCCCATCTGCAAGACAGGCCACCAAATCAGATCCCCTGAAGCTTCCCTGGCCAATATAGGGCCCCGTGTGCCTCTCAAGCACTTGAAATATGCCTTCTCTGAATTGAGATGTGCTGCATGTAAACACACGAAGACTCGGCCGGAAAACAAATGCAAACATTTTACTAATAACTTTTATATAGATTACATATTGGACTGTATTTTGGATAGATTGGGGTAAATAGAGCTATAAAATTAATTTCACCTGCTTCTTTTTAGTTTTTAATGTGGCTCCGAGAAAATTTAAAATCACGTAGGAAGCTTGCATGGCGTCTGTAGTGGGCAGCGCTGATCTAAAGAGGGCAGGAGCCCTGCCATGCAGCCACGAGCCAGCTCCCCAATGTTTCACAGGCAGTCACAACAGAGGTTGGGCCTCAAGGAAGGATCAGACTCGGCCCCACCTGTGAGGGGGATCTAAGTCTCTAGCCCCTGTTGCAGGAATGTGCTGGTGGATACCCACCTTGTATCTTGTCCTCACTTAATGATGACTCCCAACCCCTGCCCTTCACACTTTGGTCCTTTCATGCTGCTGTGATCATTAGCTCCTCTCAGACCCCTGACTCCTGCTCCATAGCTGGTTACTGCTCTTGCCCCTTTCTCCCTAGGCTCAAAGAGTCCAAGAACAGACTTCCGGTTCCTTCACCCCAGGCTCTCCTGGGCGCAGAGCCACCCAACACACTCATGGCCCCCCTGTCCACCTCTACTAGAGGTCACCCAGGACCACCCAGGTCACCTGGTGCTCCTCGAGCCATTGTTCAGGATGCAACCCTTGGGACCAGGAGGGAGGGCCGGGAAAAGAAGCCCCCTTCTTCAAGGGAAGCTGTGATCTATTTTGAGCTCATCCCATGAACCCACCAGCCTCAGGTCCAGCCTCCTCGACTAGCCTCTACTCAGTAGCCTCCTGACCTTGCCTCTGAAGCTTTGCCAAGCTGCTGTTGAACACCGATAACTCAACTTCCATGTAATACATTTCTGAGGCCCAGGGGAAATGTTGCAAGTACTGGGAACGTGTGAATTGAGGAAATTGGATTAATTAAGAAGTATAAATCTAGAAAATGTAGAAATATCAGCTGAAGGGAAACCAGACTCTTCTGGTGGCCACCATGGGGAGCCATGAGGATGAGGTAGGCCTAAGGTCCTTCCAGACTCCTGTTGATGGCTTTCCGACACCTGACACTCTTCTCTTAGGCTCTGGGTCATGCTCTCCTTCACCTCCAGACCCTCCTAAACATGCCTTCTTGTTTCTGCCTCCATACCTTTGTTCCCACTGTCCCCTCCTCCTGGGATGCCTTGCTGTCCTATGGCTGCTCTTTCAGATGCACAAGGCCTCCCCATCAGCCTAAGCTCAAATACTGCTTCTCTTTGAAGCACTCCCTGGTAACAACCAGAAATGATGTGTCTCTTCTGGGGACACCTTGTCTCTGCTTACCTCTGTAGCAGGGAATATAGGTACTCTTATATCGTGTTTGTTGCTCTCCTCCTGTCCTCCTTAGACCGGGGAGCTCCTGGGACAGGACTGTGTTTTATCCCTCTTTCTGTGTCGTATAGGGCCAAGCACAGGGTCTGGCCATGATATACCTACATTTTCATTGTAAATATTTACCTCGATCAGATCACTTCTTGCTCTGTGTATCTGTATACGTGTCTTTCTGCCCAGATAAGCTATAGCCCCCGTTGAATGCCTACCGGGTATAAGCTGGGGTTACAAAGATAAACCCAGACCCAGTCCTGCTGCAGAGCTCAGACTAGTGGTGCAGACAATAATTGCTAACATTGGGGCACCTGGGTGGCTCAGTCGGTTAAGCTTCTGCCTGCAGCCCAGGTCACGATCTCAGGGTCCTGGGATCAAGCCCCATGTCGGGCTTCCTGCTCAGTGGGGAGCCTGCTTCTCCCTTTCCCTCTACGGCTTCCTCTGCTTATGTTCTCTTGCTTTCTGTCAAATAGATAAAATCTCTAAAAAAAATTAATAATTGCTAACATTATTATAAATGGGCCAGTAGATGTGTGTCCAGAGATGGTGGGAAGGGAACAAAGGGCAGAGGTCAGTCCTGCTCCTCAGCAGAATTTGCTTAGAGCAGGTCTTGAAGGATAAGGAAAACTGTGGGAGGCTTGGGGTCTTGGGGGAGAACTGGAGCCGGTCTGCTGGGGGAGGTGCACCTCCCCACGTAGGTGGGGAAGAGATAGAGGCTCGTATCTCAACCTGTAACCCAGCTCTTCCTAATCTCTGCTGTGGAGCAGATGTGTAGACAAGGTTTATTGGCGGACTGTCTGAATGACTGAACAAACTCAGAGCTCTTTGAAGGGGGGAAACCTGAATGACTCATTTATCTCTTTATTAGTTTTAGATGACATCTCAGGGTTTACGATGCCTTAGCTTGATTTCTCCACATATGCCTAGTCCGAGAATCACCTGGGCTGCTTGTTATACACGAGGTGCTTGGGTCTCTCTCCTAGAGATTCACGTTCAGTGAGTCGGGGGTGGGATCTGGAATCTGTTTCACATGTTCTAAGAAATGCTTGTGATCCAGCAAGTTTGGAGCCTGCTACTAGCAGGAAAGTCTTTGTTAAAAGCAGGTGCTTGTTAAAAGGGCATCGTCCTGGAGCCCAGCCAGACCTGTTATGGACTCTTTGGGGGCAGGATCTGGTATGTTTTACAAGCCCATACATCTCACTCTCGCACGTGTTGAGGAATGCCTCACTTTTGCCTGCTGGGTCTCAACCCTCACTGCTCCTTAGAATCACCTGGGAGCTTTAAAGTGGTCTGGGGCGGGACCTGATTATTCCTTCTACTTAAAGGGGTCTGGATGGTTCAGGTATAGATTCTGGGCTGAGAACTGCTGTGGGGACCTCTGCTGATGGCCCTTCTGACACTTCACAGGTATGTTAGCCCGGGGTGGGAGTTCAGCACCCTTCTGGGCGCATCGGTCTTTCTCACACCTGGCTGTGCACTGGAATCGCCCAGTAGGGTGATGGGGTGGTGGGGGCGGGGGAGGGGCTTTTAAACTCCCAGTGACCAAGTGCCCACCAAGATCAATTCGATCAGAACCCCCGACGGGTGTGGGGTAGAGAGGCTGGGCCTGGTTACTTCTGAAGAACCCCGTAGGTGTGCGTGGCAGGTGGCCAGGGTGAGGTTCTGGGTGGTGGCTGCGTGCGGGCAGATGGTGAGCGGGGCGGGAGCGGAGTCACACACGTCCGGTGACACGCGGAAGGACGGCCTTGCTCCCAGCCGCGGCTCCGAGAGTCAGGATTTAGCGTACCTGCCAGATTCAATAAACCTGTTCCTTCCACGTTTGCCACCCGCTGCAGGAGCCCTCCTTGTCAGAGGCTCTCTCCAGGCCATCATTTCGTTATTTATTCAACATGTTCATAACTGATCCATCAGCCCAACTGTAAAAGTGCCAAGGAGAAAACTTTGTTTAATGATCGTGAATCTCTTTGACTTTGTGACCATAATTTCTGGGCGAACGACAATTACCTCGCGTCTTGCTGCTCTTTCTCTGAGTGCAGCGGCCTTCCAGTTGGTTTAGAGGGACCATTATTCTTCGGGACTGTCGCTTCCTGCATGCTAATGTGCCTGGGACGTTTCTACCTCCGGCAGAACGTCCAAGTTAGGAATTCGCTCATCCATGCATTTGTTCATTCAACGGAATCTCTGTGGAGCACCTTCTCTGGGCTGGGTCCTGTGAGGTGATGTTTGCCCTGGGTTTTGAAGAGTAAATAGGAGCCATGCTGCAAAGGGAACATAACTCTTAGGGCGGTCGTCAACCTTGCCAGCTGATGGAATCATCGGGGGGAGCCCAGGCTATATTCCGGACCGTCAAATAAGAACCTCTGGGGTGAGACTCAGGCATCCGAAATTTTTTTAAAAAGATCTTATTAATTAGAGCGAGAGAGAAAACAAGCAGGGGGAGAAGCAGAGGGAGAGAGAGCCCGACATGGGGCTTGATCCCAGGACCCTGGAATCGTGACCTGAACTAAAGGCAGCCAACCGACTGAGCCACCCAGGCGCCCCCAGGCATCTGTATTTTTTAAAGCTCCCCAGTGATCCCAGAGGGCAGCCAAGGTTGGAAACCATGTATTAGGGGAATGGAGGGGGGAAGCCACCTTAAAATTACAAAAAAAGTTAACATAGCCTGAAGGCAACCTTCCAGAGGCTGTCAGTCAGAAAACCTCTCTCCAGCCCTTTCCAAAGCGTTCCAGAGAAATGAAAGAATGGGGGCTTCAGAGGGAGACCGATGATGTGCTGACTGCTGGAAGGTAGCTGTGTGACTGTTGTCCATTTATTCAGGCATTGATTGTTGGATAAGTATTTATTGAGTGCCCTCCTCCTACGTGCTAGGTGTGGGGAGCCCAGCAGTGGATAAAGTCAAGGTTTTCTCTCACGGAGCTCCCTGAAGATGGACAGACACACTTTTTTTTTTTTTTTTTTCATTTTGAGAGAGAGAGACATGTGTGAAAACGAGGGGGAGGGGCAAAGGGGGAGGAAGAGAGAATCTCAAGCAGATTCCACACTGAGCGCAGAGCTGGACATGGGGCTCAATCTCATGACCCTGAGATCATGACGTGAACCGGAATCAAGAGTCAGCCACTCATCCAAATGAGCCACCCAGACGCCCCAGCAGACCGACATTTTTAATGCAGTGGTAGGAGCTGGGGGAGCCCACAGGAGGGGTACCTAGTGTCGTCTTGTGGGGCTAGGGGGAGTTTCCCGGAGGAGGTAGTCTTAAGGAGATAGCTGGAAGAATTGGCCGGGCAAAGAGGGGGAGGGATGCAGATGTAAGCAGAGGACACTGTGTGTGGCCAAGGCCAGAGGCAAGTGTGAGTGTGGTACGCGGAGGGCATTGCAGGTTCCCCCTCTGGCTGGAGTGTGAACTGTGGGGTGGGAGGGGGATAAGGGGCAAGATGAAAGACCAGGCAGGGGCCAATCACTGGAAGCCTTATTAGCTGAGGTATGGAGCCATGCTTCATCCTGAGGGCTGTGTGGAGCTACTGAAGGCTGTGCCTAGCAGATGTGTTTGGTGCCTGATGAGCTCGCAGGAGGGCTGTGGGAATCTCCATGAGAACGGGCTGAGCGCAGGGAGTGCCCAGGAGGACGGGGAAGGGCAGGTGGAGTCAAGAGCCAGTCAGCATCTTTGGAATTCTCTCTTCGTACCGCTCTCGCTGGCACACTGTCCTGTGAAATCTAGCTGCCTTGGTCTCCTCAACTCCGGGGGTCGGCCCAGCCCTGCCTGGGTGCCCCTCCAGCCCTGTGGGCGGCACACTGCTACTCGGGAACACTGTCCTTTACTAACGCTGTCCGGTGTCTTGGAACTCTCATGGTGTGGTGGTTTCACGTGGGAGGTAAATCCCACTTCCATCCGGCCATCTTCACTGGAAGTAAACGTCCAGTTTCAGGGTTTTTAACCAAGAATTATTTAAAAAAAGAGTTAAAATGTTTCTGTATGAGATTTTTTTTTGTTATTTTTAATTTTAATTACTACTATTTTTGTGACTAGAAAATGTTTTCTATTTCTACCTTTTTTCAGATTTAAAAGGTAAAATTTGAGGCTTCATATGTGGTCCATTTTTGTGATTTGAATTTAAAGAAAATATGCTTTATTTTTAGAGAATGGGGTTTGAGGTATTTAGATGTACAACTGACCCTTGAATAACATGGGTTTGAATGGCATGAGTCCACTGATATGCAGGTTTTTTTCCCCTGATATAGTACAGTCTATTGTTTATGATTTTCTTTTTTTTTTTAAAGATTTTATTTATTTATTTGACAGAGAGAGAGACAGCCAGCGAGAGAGGGAACACAAGCAGGGGGAGTGGGAGAGGAAGAAGCAGGCTCATAGCGGAGGAGCCTGATGTGGGGCTCGATCCCAGAACGCCGGGATCACGCCCTGAGCCGAAGGCAGACGCTTAACCGCTGTGCCACCCAGGCGCCCCTCTTTATGATTTTCTTAAAATTTTTTGAGTACAGTTGACACGGATTGTTACATTAGTTTCAGGTGTACAATATGCTGATTCCACAAGTCTACATTACGCCATATTCTCCGCAAGTGGGGCTACCTTCTGTCACTATACAACATTGTTACGATATCATTACTACATTCCTTATGCTGTGCCTTTTATCCCTATGACCTGTTCTCTAACTGGAAGCCTGTGTTTCCCACTCCCCTTTCCCCATTCTACCCGTCTCCCCATATCCCTCCCTCTGGCGACCATCAGTTTGTTTCATAATGACCTTTTTAAAAAACACAATCACAGCACCATTATCACATCTAGAAGAAGATGGACCTGATTCTTTAATATCCTTAAATCTCTAGTAGATGTTCCTATTTCTCATTGTCTTAAAGCAAATTTTTTATTTAAAAAATTATTAAAATGTTAAGACGTTCAAAGGATTCCTTTTCCTACCTCAAAACCATTACCTCCATCTGGAGACTCAATCAAGTTCAGCTTAGAGAACATTTAGGTGTTCCAGTTGTGCCTTAGGTCACTCAGTTTGGAAGTTTCTCGGGTGCTGGTGCAGAGAACCAGTTGTGCTGGTTGGTCCCAATTTGTGCCAGTGGGTTCAATTGTGTCTGGTGAATGGGTGGAAAGTTCTCTGGGGAAAGAGTCCATCCCAAGGAAGCATCAGGAACCAGCCTTGACAGCTTAATGTGGTCACAATGCTTCTTAGAGGGGGGGCAAGGAGCAATTTTGAGTGCTGTGTGACTACTGACCCTCGGGTTTGTCTCCTGGCTCAGTCCTGTCTTGAGTGAAAACTGGGAGGGCAGATTCTCCTTCAAATTCTTTAAGACAGTTGAGGGCACGAGCCGGCTAGAGTTGGTACCGCTGTAGCAGAGTGCGACGCTGAGGCGGGGAGCGGCGTGGCCCTCTCTGCCAGCCCCTTGGCTAGGATGGGGTGAGCAGGGCAAGGGAAGGGCTGGCTTTCTGCATGTGCAATGTTATCACAGAGGAACCCTCCAGCTCATCTCCAGCCAGACCTTGATCCCACTTGTTGGTGAGCACACCTGGGACAGCCTTTGGGACTCAGGCTCCTTGATGAGGGCAGAGAAGTACAGAACCTCACTTGCTTTATTCTTGTGAATACCCTCTGAGAAAGTTAGTATTATCTCCCCTTCCATGTGAGAGAACTGAGGTCCAATAGAAGGAAGAATCAGTAAGTGAGGTTTCTTTTAATGCCAAGCCATGTTCCTCTCACCCCAATACTGCCTCCTACGCATGGGGGAGGGGGAATGTTTTGCAGGGAAAAGCCTCCTGGGCGGCACCTGTATCAGGGACCTGCTAGGGGTGTTGCTCATCTTAACTCTGCAACCACGTCTGAGGTAACTGTTAGGGACTGAATGTTTCTGTCACCCCCACACCCACTGCTAAGATTGTTGAAATCTTAACCCCATGTGCCAGTGTTAGGAGGTGGGGCCCTCAGGAGGTGATTAGGTCATGAAGCTGGAACCCTCATGAATGGGAGAGCTCCCTCACCCTTCTCACCCCTTTCTCACTCCTTCCACCATGTGAGGGCACAGCAGAAAGTTGCCAGCCATGAGCTGGGAAGATCTCACCAGACATGGACTCGGCCAGCACCTTGATCTTGGACATTCCAGCTTCCAGTACTGTGAGAAATAAACTTCTGTTGTTTAAGCCATATAGTTTATGGTAGTTTTGTTCTAGCAGCCTGGATGGACTAAGAAAGTAATATTTACTCTTATTCTACCAATAGGGAAACTGAAGCTCAGTTTTACCCCAAAGCCTACAATCTAGGTCAAAAATTTTCACTGGATGTTTCCCGCGAAAAACTTGGATTTTCTTCGTGGTTCAGGAGAAAAATTGTCTTTGGATTTTCATGTCAGGGTTCAGAGAGTCAGCTTGGTTCTTTCTCATTTGGGGTTCAGGGTTTAGTTTGAATCCTTGGCCTTGGGAGCCTCTGGTGCTTCCTAAGTATGAAGTTAAAAGCCAAGAGGCGATGTGGCACCCTTGGGCATCTACCCGGAGGTGGTGTGCTTTTGCTCTGGCCTGTGGCTCTTGGGGGGGTGGGTGGGATGGGGTGTGAAAGCTGAGCAAGGACTAAAAGTGGATGTGGGAAAATAACAATGAATTTTTCTCAAACTCTTTTTTATCAGGCAGCTTCTCATTCAGGGTGATGTTCCCCAGACACAGGCAGGCGGGGCCCCAGCTTGTGCTGGGCGGCGGCAGACAGCGGTGTCTTTTCTGCCTTTTCCAGGCCAGGGCGAGGGCTGTGCCAGGAGGTGCTTCTTGGCCAGTCCCCCTCAGGCACCTCCAAAGGTCTGACTCAGAAAGCGGGGAGAGATGCCAGAGGTGGAGCCAGGCACAGGCCCGGGCAAAACATGTGAGGCTGAGTGTTTACAACAGTGTGAAACTGGAAATGACCCAGATGCCCAGTAGTCAGAGGGGAGAGGGAGGACGAAAGTATTTTCGCACCTACTCTGCGTCACCGTGTGCAAGTGTACTGATCTCTCTGGTATGGATGAAAACTATGGTGGTGGGGGGGAACTGGGGGGGACTCCAAAAGGAGATCAAGAACTCTAGTTCTCTAGACTCTCTGGACAAGAACTCTAGACTACTAGGGCAGCTTTGGCTAGAATGGACACCCAAACGATCTTGCCCTGCTGCTTTCGTATCCAGCGTCGTGCTGAGAAATTTACAAATCCACTGAATCTTCAACAACCTCTAGAGAGGGAGATGTTGACACCTGCATTTTAGTAGAAACTGAGGCTTAAAGATCAGAAAATGATTTTCTTAAGGTCACATGTATATGAAGTGACAGAGCCAGAATTTGAACTTAAATTCTGTAAAACTCCAAACCCTGGGCTCCGTGCTGGATTGCATGGGTTCATATCCTGGCTCTTCTGCTTATTAGTTGTATCTAGGGAAATTACTAAATCTCTTTCAGCCTTAATAAAATGGGAGCATAATTCCTGCCACTCTGGGCTGTTGGGAGAACCAAAGGAGTTAAAACAAGTAAACCACTATGGGCCTGGCACACTCAGTAAATATTGGTTATTGTCATATTGTCATTGTTACTACTTCCTTCTCTAAGACACTTCGGTGGCCCTAGGGATAATCTTTACATTGATGGGAACAGACCAGTATTAAAGGTTTCCTGGGGGCGCCTGGGTGGCTCAGTCAGGTAAATGTCCAACTCTTGATTTTGATTCAGGTCATGATCTCAGGGTTGTGAGATCAAGCCCCACTGTGCCTCAGGGGGGAGCCTGCTTGGGATTCTTTCTCGCCCTCTCCCCCTGCCCTTCTCCCACTAAAAAACCAAAAAGCGAAAAAAGGTTTCCTTATCTTAAATTCCTCGAGCCAATTTGATAAAAACAACCTTTGCATATTCTGAACATGGCAGGAGATCTAGAATAAAATCACCCCGCAGGACAGTGGAGACTGTGTTTATCCAGGCCAGTGATGACTTCTAGAGCAAGCAATGGCGAGATGAGGGTGTTAGATGATAAGGGGATTGGTTTACATAGGCCTCATGTCCTCTCTAGAAGAAATGAAAGGGAAGTTGGACTTGAAAGGACCTGGCGGGTCTTACGAGGCCACTCTGCTGTGGCTGACAATTGTGTCAAATTTTCCTTTATCCTTTGGTTTACGTTCCTTATGGTTGGTTTGATGAGGCTCTACTTAGAGGCGGGGAGTGGATGGGGCATTTGAGCCTGGTGGACTCTCCTCCGTTTCCCTGATGCTCCAAAGTAATAGCCCATTTCATGTGGTAGTGGGTTCAAACTCAGGTATTGTGGAGGGGAGGGACCAATCGGTGTGTCCACACCTTGGCCCCGGTAAAGGCCCTGATTGCAAAGCCCTGAATCTTCCAGCCCAGTCATGGAGTCCCTGCCTCCTCCAACTCTCCTAAAATGTCCCTGGTGACAGGAACTTAGGATCTGTGTCGACAGTCTCCGTGTGCACCAACTCCAGTTGTCTACCCCTTTGGGCATGTAGACGGCTATATTTCGGTTGGGTGGAGCTCTGGCCAATGGGCTGTGAGAAGAAAGGATGTGTGTAACTTCTGGGCTGAAGTATTCAGGGGCAGGTGAACCACCCTCCAGCTTCTTTCCCAGAGAAGGCACCTGAGGAGACTGTGCGTTAGCCATGGTGCAGCTCTTGGAGAGAGCAGCCTCCTTGCTCCTGGTCCCTGAGGGCCTGAGTTGGGCAGAGCATTGCCACTCCCCCAGCTCTCACAGGACAGGAACAGGAGTGAGAAAGAAACTTGTGTTGTGTGAAGCCACTGAGATTTGGGGGTTTCCACAGCATAACCTAGCTAGCCTGACATTCTGGGGTCCCTCCCCTGGAGCACAGTCTGAGGTGGTCAGCTGAGCCCTGCCTAGGCCTGCCTCTCCAAGGGGTGGCCAGAGTCGGGAGACAGTGTGCATTCTGTTAGACTCATGCCTCTGGGTTTCTGCTTTGTGCTCCCACCACGCGTCCTCTCTGGTGTTTGTCCTTACCTTTTGCTCACTAGGGAAGCAATGAGGTTACCTTGCTTTGCTTTTTAAAAATTAATTTTAATTTTTTATCAAGGCAAAATGAGTATCTGTTTAAAAAACACGGTATGACACCCTACCTCTGATACCAACTTTCTGAAGTCCAGCTCTTTAAACTCTTTGAGGCTTCCTTTTGCATTTTCCACCATATTTAAAAAAATACGTAAAGACAGACTTATTTTAGAGAAAGGGAGCACAGGGTGGGGGAGGGGCAGAGGGAGACGGGGAGAGAGCATCTCAGACTCTCCAATGAGCATGGAGCCTGATGTGGGGCTCGGTCTCACAATCCTGAGATCATGACCTGAACTGAAACCAAGAGTTGAATGCTTTACTGACTGAGCCACCCAAGCACCCCTCCACCATATTTCTAAAAAGTCTGTTCATAATGCTATTTCTTGATTAAAAATTTTTCTACGTTATCTACTGACCTCCTACTAAAAATATTTAGCTCTTTCCCCAACCCTGGAAACTCCCCCATGCACTCACTTCTCTCTTCCTGCTCCTGATAGAGTTATGACTTTTGGTTGAACCAACATCCAGTGTTTGTCTATATGTGCCTGTGTAAATATTGTCCATGGCCGCATTACATGAGGTACAATGATTTACTTTTTTTTAGTTTATTTTTTTCTCAGGTTTTTATTTAAATTCCAGTTAGTTAACATACAGTGTAATATTAGTTTCAGGTGTAGAAGTGAGTGATTCAACACTTAACATACAGCACCCAGTGCTCCTCACAAGTGCTCTCCTTAATCCCCACCGCCTCTTTGACCCATCCCCCCTCTCGCCTCCAGCAGGCCTCCATTTGTTCTCTATAGTTAAGAGAGGCAAACCAAGAAACAGCCTCTTTTTTTATCCCCTGTGTTCATTTGTTTTGTTTCTTAAATTTCACATGTGAGTGAAATCATATATTTGTCTTTCTCTGACTGACTTATTTTGCTTAGCATAATACCCTCTAGCTCCATTCATGTCGACGTAAATAGCGAGATTTCATTCTTTATTCCATATATATGTGTGAAATATTACTCAGCTCTATCTATGTCTTCTGCATCCACTTATCAGTTGATGGACATCTGGGCTCTTTCCATCTTTCCATAGTTTGACTATTGTTGATAACGCTGCTATAAACATTGGGGGGCATGTATCCCTTCAAGTCAGTATTTTTGGGTAAATACCTAGTAGTGCAATTGCTGGGTTGTAGAGTAGTTCTATTTTTAACTTTTTGAGGAACCTCCACACTGTTTTCTGGAACGGCTGCTCCAGTTTGCATTCCCACCAACAGTGTAAGAGGGTTCCCCTTTCTCCACATCCTTGCCAACGCCTGTGTTGCTAATTTTAGCCATTCTGACAGGTGTGAGGTAGTGTCTTCTTGTGGTTCTGATCTGCGTTTCCCTGGTGATGAGGGATGTTGAGCATCTTTTCATGTGTCTGTCGGCCACCTTATGTATGTCTTCTTTAGAAAAATGTCCATTCATGTCTTCTGCCCATTTTTTAACTGGATTATTTGCAAGTATTACATTTGACTTTTTAAAAAAGATTTCATTTATTTGACAGCACAAGCAGGGGGAGCAGCAGGCAGAGCGAGAAGCAGGCTCCCCGCTGAGCAAGGAGCTCAATGTGGGGCTCAATCTCAGGACCCCGGGGATCATGACCTGAACCTAAGGCAGATGTTTAACCGACTGAGCCACCCCAGCACCCCTACATTTTACTTCTTTATACAATATGGTAGAAACCATGTAGTGTTCATCCCACTGTTTTCAATTTCCTGGAAACACAGGGGATTACATTTCCCAGCCTCCTTTGCAGTTTAGCAGAGACTAGTGGCTAGTTCTGGCCAATGGAAATGCAAGAGGGAGCAAAATGGCCCTTTCAGACCAAGGCAGCCCCAAACCTTCTGCACACTGTGGCCCTCTGCCTCCAGGCAGCTGGCGTGAAGGACTCCAGTGCAAGATGGGAGCAAACCTAGGTTCCCGAGTCACCTCTTGGAGGGGAGCCGGCCACCAGCATCAGCCTGTGACGTGGACGAGCTAGAGACCATTCTGTGTTAAGCCTCTGAGATTTCGAGTTCTGTCTGTTGTGGCAGCTACTGTTAATACCTAATACTTTCAGTCTTTAAAAAACACTGTTCTCCAGTTTGCTTAATATACTTCTAATCGTCCTAATTCATCCCCACACTCTCCCTCAGAGTTTTCGATCTCCTCAGTAAGGCCAAACACCCAGCTGCTTCAGTTGTGCACCCCTAACTAATCCTCATGTCTAGCGAGGGGACCTCAGGCTTTTCTGTGCCTGATGGGGGTGCAGAGGGCTGGTTGAAGGAGAAAGAGGTTATATTTAAGGGGAAGCGGTTTTACTTAATGGTTAAGAGCTCAAGCCCTTCAAGTTTAGTAGCCGTGTAACTTTGGACAATTTTCCTACCCTCTCCAAGACTTAGCATCCCCATCTGAAAAATGGGGATAGTAGTAACCTTAACCTCGGAGCGCTGTTGTGAGGGTTCCAGGAGATGATCCTTGTAAAGTGCTCTCTGCACAATTTCTGGCATAGAGGATGTGCTAGTTACTATAAGCTAGTTAGTATTATCATTAAGGTGAAAAAGAGGCGCTGAGGAATGACTTGTCTTCCCAGACACCAGGTAATTTAACCTGGAAGTGAGTTCTGCTTGGTCCCAAGTATAGGCAGCTGCCCCCCAATTCTAGAGCGTAACCGGGGAGGGACGGAGATGTAGAAGTCTGTCCCAGACTATGACTGCAGGAGCCTCTCCGGGGACTAGGACCACATGCTGGGAATCTTCCTGTATCTCCCCAGCATGGGCTGAGCTGGGCTGAGCTGGGAGTCCCTGCAGGTCCTTGGGTACCCCCACCTCACTGTTTCTTCCCTCCACCCCTGGGTTAGGACATGGTGCTGCTTGTGGGAGCTAAATAATTCAGTGCAAATGTTTATTGAGTACCTACTGTATGCCTGGCATTGTGCTAGCCAATGGATTAGAAGAGTTAACAAGTAGAAAGACTTTGCCATTAAAGAGTTTATAACTAAGGCGGATGGCCTGTCTGTTGGACCCATGTATAATGTACAGTTATACACTAAAGGTAGGCTAGAAAGGAAAACCATTGAGTTCTGGGAGGGAATATTTAGGTGAGCTGCTTCATCTAGGGGGGTCAGGGAGGTCACTCGGAGGTGACGGATACCAGGAGGTGACAGGTACCTGGAATGGCCAGGCAGCTGGGGAACAACAGGTGCCAAGGTATTGAGGCGTGAAAGCCCTTGGCTTGTTGAAAGCCCTGGCAGAGGCAAAGGGACAGCGAAATACCAGGATTAGCAGGGAAGCTCATGCAGGGCCCAGCAGACCACCGTACTGGAGTTTGGATTTTATTTAAGTTGAAAGCAGAGGAGGAGACCTGACTGGTTTAGCAGGATCAGATTTGTGTTTTAGAAAGGTCACATTGGTTCCCAACCCCATCCTCTATGCTTCAACTATCATGGGAAAACAAGATTGGGAAGGGAAGGACCAGGAGGGAAGAGGCCTTAGCAACCTGCCTGTGGCCAATGGATTTCAGGTGTTACATCTTTTGGTCTCATTCTGAATATTGGGTGTCCCCACGGTAGCGTAACAGGACAAACATGCCAGGCTTTAAAAAATGTTGATGTGTTAGCCGTCCGCCATTGCAGTTCCAGATCAATGCAAATACAGACGCCTTCCCCACATACCTGGAGACGTCCCTGGTTTGGAAGCTTAGCTGGTTTCTGTTTATAGGGAAACTGTGTTGTCTGAGGGCAAGCAGTCGGTAGCCTTGAAACTCCTTTCCCACTTACTGACCCGGAGAACGTCGGTGTCAGACTGAGCCCAACTGAACACGGGGCTTGGACAAACAGAGCCAGACGTGCAACATCAAGGGCCTCTTTTGTGCTCACCTGGGCCCACTTCTCTTTTATCAGGGTGGCCCCGCAAATATTGTCAGTAAGAAACACCTTCCGGGTCCACCTCTCAGCCCCTGCGGACTTAACGTTACCACCTGGCCGTTTAGTGAACCTATCTCCATCATGGCCTTTATCACCCTATTCACTGGCTGGTTCATTCACCAAACATTAAACATCCAGCAGCCGGTTGTTGTGCCGGGCACCGGGGACAGAGTGTCAAAGCAGACGAGGCCCTGACCACATGGGCTTGTATCATAACGAGGGTAGACGGCCAATAGTCCAGTAAACAGAAAGCTGAGAAAGATCCTTGTAGACAGTAGTAGGTTCTCGAAGTGGAGATTAAACGCTAGTGGCATCTCGGAAGGGGGTGGTGGTGGTGCTTCTCTAGTCTGCTTAGTGGTGAAGGCCTCTTGCTATTTCTTGAACGTGCCATCTTCGTTGTCTCATGGGGGCCTTTTGACTTGCTGTTCCTTTTGTCTGGAAAGTTCTCCTGGCCATTCCCATGGCTGCCTCCTTTGGATCATTTAGGTTTCTGCTCAGAAGTCACCTTCCAGAGAGGGCCCCTTTGACCACCCTCACCAAAGTAACTTTTATTTATTCCTTTGATAGTTTCTGATCTGCCTCAGCCCACTCGAAACATAAGCTCTTTTGAGGACAGGGACTTTGATTTGTGGGCTGTTGGTTTCAGCTATGGCTTGATCAGGAAAACAGAAGCCATTCTATAGATTCCATATGTAAAAGGTTTTAAACCGTGGAATTAGAGGCGCACACAATTGTCAGGAGGACTGCAGGGAGTCAAGATCGGTGGAGGCGTTGGTGGTCTCCACTTGCCACAGGAAAGTGGGTGATTCTCCAGAGCTTACTGGGCGCCCGCTATGAATTTTGAGAAATGCTGGAATTGGTTGTCAGCTGTCTCAGTCTGTTGTGACAAGGAAAAAATTCTCAAGAGCTTGCCCAGAAGCTGCTGTGAATCTTAAAGAACTTTCCAGAAAACTGCTGCTGGCCCGCTCACTTACCTGCAAGTACTTTGCAGGCATTTGCCCGGAAGTTGATGCAAACTTGATGTCTGCTATCTGCCTGCAACCACTCCAGAGAAGAAACGGCTTCTCTTTTGACTTCCAAAGCTCTTTTGAATGCCTCTTGTTGACGATCTCGAATCTAGAGATTCTGGGAAATACGATTCTGGCTTTCCCTCTGCAGAGGAGACTCTAAAGGGGTGGCGATGATGCCAAATTGCAAACACACAACCCGACGTGCTGTTGTATCACCTGTGTCTAGCGTGTGCTTGACACACAGTGGGCACTGAAGTCCTAGTTGAATGACCGGAAGAATATGCCCCTGGTCCTTGGTGGGGCCAAGATTTAAACCCCCGACGCTCTGATTCCAAAGCCCATGCAGTCCCATTCAAACACCAGCTGAATAAGGTATGACCTTGACCCAGGAGCCCAGGCTGGAATTGCTGACCAATGAGTCCCAGACAGGGTCTGTGTCACAAATACGCCAAAGGAGCTCTACATATCAGGGGCAGAAGCTGTGAGTGAGGCTGGAGAGGCCAGGGAGTTTTTGATCTATAGAGGGTAGGCTGAAGAAGAGACCACCAAGTCTGTGCGATCAATCCTCATTAGCTTCCGGGAGGTGGTGGCATTGTAGAATGCCCTGGTTGGAGAAGTACTGTGGCTGCTTCAGGGCGGCCATCCCTGAGAGCAAAGGAGAGTTAGGGTATCCCCCTGAAGGCCTGGGCATTTGGCCAGGGGTAACCCTCCTGATGGTTGAAAACAAAACAAAACAAAACAAAACAAAAAAACGCCAAAAAAACAAAAAACCTCTTCTTGTACTGTTTAAATGTATGTGAAATTCGCATGTTCTCCTGTAAGCAATGTGATTGCTTTAATACAAAAACAGGCCTTTCTGCCCCATTTTTGAGTAGCACTGATGCTCCAGGTGACTTTGGAATCCCAATGTGGGCAGGACTGCAGAGGGGAGAATCGTTTCCTTGCCTTTCCAGCTTGGGAGCTGCCTGTATAGCTTGGCTTATGCCCCCTTCCTCTTGTTTCCCTTGCCACACCTCCTACTGTCTCCCTAGCCACATCTTCTGCCTCTGTCCCATAAGAAGACTGCATTTAGGGCCCACCCCGGATCATATGGGACATTCTCAAAATTCTTAATCCCATCAGCTAAGTCCTTTTCGCCATATAGGGTAATAGTCACAGGTTCTGGGATTCGGATGCAGATGTCTTTGGGGACCATTTTTCTGCTGACCACCCATGCCCTTGAAGCCAGCCCTGTCCAGCTCCTAGCTGGACCCACTGATTTGAGGGAGGCAGGCTTCGAGGCTCACAGCAGAAGGTGAGGGGCCTGCAGGTAGCCTCGGCCCACAGGAGCGTGAGGGAGTGGGGGAGATGCCATCCCCCTCCACAAACGCCAAGCCTGGAGGCTCCATGCCGGCCCCGGTAGGAGGGGGCTGTGTCCAGTGGCCACTGGGGTCCAGAGACTCGTGGCCTTTGGGTTGCCCCTGAGTAATATTGCCAGATTTAGCAAATAGAAGTACACAGCACCCAGATACTTTATCTGGCCCCCTGTCCCTGATTCTTGCTGCCACACCCGCTGCTTTCCTCCAAGGGCTGTGCTCAGCCTTAGCCTTCTGGGCTTGGGTGAGACCCTTGTCATTCCCCCGGTGCGTGTCCGAGTAAGACAAGCTGGGACTGAGGGGTCAGAGGCAGAGCTCCAAGGAGGCTCAGGAAGGGGCCTGGGCTTGCTGATCTGAGGTCAAACAGCACTCCCTTGAGCATTTGCTAGGTGACTGCTGATGGTCCTTCACCGTCGCACAGGTGGGCTGTCCTCCCGCCCTGGAGGGCTGGGAGCCTTGAGTCTCTGTGTGGCCCTCCAAGGCTCACAGCAACTCCTAAATGCAGGACGCGGGGCTCCTGGAGTAAACACCACGTTTCACTTCCTCTGCAAACATTGCACATCTGAGAAACTCATCTCCTTTTACAGACACATCCTTCCCAGCTGCGCAGGCCCTTGGTGGCCCAGGGTCGGACTTAATAAAAATAGAAGTGGTCAGGCCAGCAGGCTTCCAGCGGAGTTCGTGCCCCCCAGGATTGCACCTCACAGTCAGAGTGTCCCTGTGCTCCCCGAGGATATGGATGTGAGGGCATGCCCAGGTTTACCTCCTGGAGAAGGATCGCAGAGAAACACCGAGAATCACGACTGGGAGAAGCATCGCTGTTTTACGTACCAACAGAAAAGCGAACATGCTGCCAATGACACTATACTATTGATTGTAAGGCGCACCTGATTTCAGAATTAGTTACGCTGTGAAAAGATGAGAATCTTAGAATCGATGAGATATGGGATTACGTTTATCGTCAGCTCAATACTAGTGTAAGCGTCATGAACTAAATCATCATCGTAACTATGACAGCGATTTATTAATTACTTACAATGTATTTATTTATAGTAACTTGACTTGAGCCTCGTGGCATTCCTCTTTCCTTAAGATTTAAGAAAAACTGGTCCCAAGTCAAGTGTACGTGCAGTGGGAGATCTAGTGAGGCCCCCCTCCCGCCTCTGGGGATTACTGGGGCTCGGGTTTCCTACTTGCAATAAATTCTCCTCCTGTGCCTGCCATGCAGATAATTTTTACTTTTTTTTTTAACTTTTTTTTTTTTAAAAGATTTTATTTATTTATTCGACAGAGATAGAGACAGCCAGCGAGAGAGGGAACACAAGCAGGGGGAGCGGGAGAGAAAGAAGCAGGCTCATAGCAGAAGAGCCTGATGTGGGGCTCGATCCTGTAACGCCAGGACCACGCCCTGAGCCGAAGGCAGACGCTTTAACCGCTGTGCCACCCAGGCGCCCCAACTTTTTTTTTTTTTTTTTTTTTACACGTAATCTCTGCATCCAACGTGAGGCTTGAATTTACAACCCTGACATTAAGAGTCACATGCTCTGCTCACTGAGCCATCCAGGTGCCAAAACCACACTAAGATACCACCTTACGCCAGTTAGAATGGCAAAAATTGACAAGGCAAGAAACAATTGCTGGAGAGGATGTGGAGAAAGGGGATCCCTCCTACATTGTTGGTGGCAATGCAAGTTGGTACAGCCACTCTGGAAAACAGTGTGGAGGTCCCTTAAAAAGTTAAAAATTGAGCTACCCTAGGACCCAGCCATTGCACTACTGGGTGTTTACCCCAAAGATACAGACGTAGTGAAGAGAAGGCCATATGCACCCCAATGTTCATAGCATTGTCCACAATAGCTAAATCGTGGAAGGAACTGAGATGCCTTTCAGCAGATGACTGGATTAAGAAGTTGTGGTCCATTTTTACTTCTTTTTTAAAAAAAAAATGGTGGTAAGGGGCGCCTGGGTGTCTCAGTCAGTGACGTATCCAACTCTTGGTTTCAACTCAGGTCATGGTCTCAGGGTCCTGGGATTGGGCCCCACGTCAGGCTCTGCACTCAATGTGAAGTCCGCTTGTCTTCCTTCCTCTGCTCCTCCCCCACGCTCTTTCTTGGTCTCTGTCTCTTTAAAAAAATTAAATGGTGGTAAAATACACAAAGTTGACCATGCTAACCATTTTCAATTCAATGGTGTTTAGTATATTTCCACTGACTTCTGCTTTAGCTACATCTTTCTGCCTGTGTGTGGTTTCTTTTCCCTGCCCTGTGTGGAGTCGACAGAACTTCGAGCATTGCCCCTGGACTGTCTAGTCAGCTGCAAACACAGGCTGTTGAATGTAGCAGACGTTTGCTGAACTTTTGAAGGAGTCAGGGGGGTATAGCCCACGTGGCAGTCACCTTCAATGCTCTCTCTTCTTCCATCCTCTGGGAGACACTGGCTGCCTCTTGGCCTCAGGGGTGCTCCTGTGATGTTCCAGAGCTTTCTCTCCTCTTCTCCTTCCAGAGCTTTCTCTCCTCTTCTCCTTCCAGAGCTTTCTCTCCTCTTCTCCTTCCAGAGCTTTCTCTTCTCCTTCGCAGGCTTTCTTGCCAGCTCCTCGTCGGGTGGCCCCACTTTCAACTTTATGATTCAGAGCAATTTTCCTCTCTTCTCACCTAGTTCATTCCTCCCATCCTGGACTTTTCATGGTGAACAGGCATTCTTCTACGGAGACCACCTTGCCCCAAGAGCTATGATTGTGCTCTATCCTCCGTCAGGGAGCAGCCTGCCCTGCTGTCAGAGATTTGTCATATCGCGGCTGGAGACCTGGTTAGGCTGTCGTCTCTACTCTCAGAGCTCACGTTCTGCGGCCAGTGTCAGACGCAAAGACAAGTGCCATATGGTGACTGCCATGCTGCGGGCAGGAGGAGCTCCGAGCCTTCCGGAGCAGAGAGGAGGGGTCCTAACCCAGCTGAGGCCACGTGCTGCAGGTTGTTGTGGCCGAGTTCCCAATCTCCCGTCTGGTGATTCCCAAAGGGAAGTTAGGGAGCAAGAACACCTCCCCTGCTTTCACTCTGTTGGTTTGGTTTGGGCTGACCCCATCCCCAGGCTCCAGGGATGGACACATGCCCGAGGGCCATCTTGCCCATCAGCATATTCCTGACAGCAGTGACTGGTTCAGGGACAGGTGGGGGACGCAATCCAGGCCACTGAAAAGCCTTGGGCCTTGTCTGGAACTCCTGGATCAGGGATGCTCTTACTTGCTGGTCCTGCTCGCTGGTAGGATATGAGCCTGGAGATGCTGGGGTCATCTGATCAAGGCAGCCTGCTAGAGAACAAAGGCAAAGTTGGAGGAAAACAGCATCAAGAGTAGGAGAGTGGTGACCAGATACCAGGCATGAAGCCGACTTTTGGTTCTGAAAGCCAAAAATGTCACACTTCTGCCCAAACCAGCTTGAGTTAGGCTTTTGTGGTTTATAGCTAGAGCCCTGCCTAACAGTCATGGAAGGCCGCAAAGAGGAGGTGACCATTGAGTAGGACTTTGAAGGATAAGTAGAAGTTTGCAGGCAGAGATGCTGAGAAGCGCGTTCTAGGCAGAATGGGCAGCACGTGTGCAGGCGAGAAGGGGAACGTGGTGGGAAGGCACAAGGTAGGAGACTGGCCATGTGGGTGGCAGCTGGGTGATGCAAGGCTGGGTGACTGAAGGCTGGATGACCGAGCATCATCCTCAGTAGCTTGGACACGGTGCTGGCGCCGGCTGCGGTGCTGGGAGTTTACGATGGCCATGCTGCAGGAGAAGGAACTGAGGCTTAGTGAGAGGCTGGGCGGAAGGTTTGCATTTAGCGTCTCTGCCAAGAGTGCCACACAGGTGGTGAGGCTGAGCCCCTCCAGGAATGCAGAGGAGAGGTTTGCTGGGACAGCCACAGAGCCAGTGGGCATGGCAAGGAGGGGACAGGAGCTAGCTTTGGGTGTATACTCCATCCCAGGTGCCCTCCTGTGTCCCTTCAGCTTAGTTATCTGAGAGCGTGGAGGGTGAGAAATTCAGCTGAGCTGGGTTAGCCTGGGGGGTTCTCAAGGAGAATCACCTGGGATGCTTTCAAAGCTCTCTGGGCTGGGCCAGCGCAGGCCAATTAAGTTAGCATGTTGCGGGAGCGGCCCTGACATGCTGCAAAGCCCCTTCAGGGGATTTTAATGTTTACCAGCGTTTAGAGCCATTGGCTTAGGGCAGTGGTTCCCGATCATCTGGTGAGCGTGTTAAACTACAGCCTGGTGGGCCTCATCCCACACTTTGGGCTAATTAGAGTCTGGGGTGGAGTCTGAGAATTTGCATTTCCAGCAAGAGCCCAGGCGCTGCTGCCGCTCCTGGGCCTGCGCCGAGAATCCCCGGTGTAGCCCGTGTCTCCGTAAAAGCTAGCTGGGGTGAGTCCAGGTTCTGGCTCCCTTCCAGACTCGGATCCTGGACGGTCCCATCCTTCTCTGAGCCTGGGGCAAACCTATTACTCGAGTGCCTCTTATGTTCTTTCTGGAGTCTGTGGCCTTCAAACACTTCAATTTGGGTAAAATGCGAAGAGTGGGAGTGGTTTGAGGGTTGGTGGGAGGGGTGATAGCCTTGGCCCCACCTTGAGGAGGGCCAGCTTGGGCTGCAGGCCAGTGGGTGCTGAGGGCTGAGCAAGAGAAGCCTGCTGGTCCTCTGAATGCCTTGTAGGAGAAGGAAAAAAGGAGGTGGGGTGGATGATCCCAGAGATCCATGGGCGAGAGGCGCACACCTTCCCTGGCACCGGGTGTCCACGGGAGGAAAGTGAAAAGAGTAGGGGAGAGAACAAATACTTCTCGAGCTTTGTTCGTGGGCTAGGCCCTGTGCTCGGTTAATCCTCCAGCTGCTTCAGGGTGCAACGTCCCTGCTTTACAAGCTCTCTGGGGCTTGGAGAGTTTCAGCAAACGGGCAAGACAAACAGGGAGTTTACAGAGGACCTGGATTTTGAACCCAGGGCTCTGTGACTCTGCAAACACCTGCTCCTTCCTGCCTGCTGCCGACTGTCCTGGCGCCCTGAGTGGTCGCCTGTCCCATGTGGCCTGGCCTCACCTGGGCTGAAGCCACTCTGGGCTGCTATTCCATAAGTGAGGGTCCCAGTCCTTGTGAACTGGGACAGAGGAGGACGAGGCAGCTGTGTTTGGAGTCTGGGTACCTGTGCCCTTACCTGGCAGTGCTGAGGAACCTGGGCCAGCTCACTGCTTCTCTCTGGGCCACCGTATTAGGGAGCTCCAGAGAAACAGAACCGATTGGGGTGTGTGTGTGTGTGTGTGTGTGTGTGTGTGTGTGTGTGTGTGTACATGTATAAAGAGATTTATTATAAGGAATTGGCAGGCTGGCAAGTCCCGGGACCTGCGGGGCAAGGTGCAAGGTAGAGGCTCAGGAGAGCTGATGGTACAGTTCCAGCCTGAGTCAGAGGGCTGGGTAACCAGGACAGCCAGCAGGCTGGAGACCCAGGGACAGCTGACCTTTCAGTTTGACTGTGAAGGCAGGAAAAAGCCAATGTCCCAGTTTGATGGCAGTTTGGCAGGAGGAATTCCCTCTAACCCTCACAGCCGCTTCATGAAAAGCAGAGGTGGCTGGACAGCGTCCAGGCTGAGGGTGTGTGAGAATCACGTAACCTCTCGAAGCCTGCACACGGAGGTCCTGGGAGAGGCTGTCACAGCTGTAAGCGGTTTGAGTGCCTTGCCGGCCGTCGCTGTTCTCCCTGGTGCTACTAACGGCCTTGCTACCCTGTGCTTTGCTTGGCCTCGTCTGTCAGGCCCCAGGATGGGAGGGGAATGAGGCCCAGACAAAGCCAGCCGGCCGGGGAATTAAGTGACCTTCTCTGCTTGTTCCCAGCTTCCCTTCCTGGGTAAGCGTGGCTGGGAGACAGCTTGGAGTCAGGGCTTAATCTGCCAGCAGAATTTCCTGGTGCAAGGAGGGTCTTGCTCCGCGTGTGGGCCCTAACTTTGCTGCAGAAGGCCCAGCCAGGAGCAGCTGACCGGAGCCCAGCACATCTGGAGGACGAAGGACGCCTCTGGTCCTGCTCTTGTCTGGAAGGTGACCTCGGCTGTCCAGGGTGGCTTGCGGGGCGGATGAAGTGTCCACCTGTCTACTTCTGTGTACGGCATCCCAACTAGCCCCCCTCCCAGCCATCCCCCACCCTTAGTTTCTGATGCCATCTTCCTTCTCGCATCTTTCTGTGGCTTTTCTGCTCCTCTGTAAGCAGTCCCTTGACATTCAAGATTTTTCTTTTCTTTTTTCTTTTTTTAAATGGGGGAATGTGCAGAGGGAGAGAGAGAATCTTAAGCGGGCTCCACGCCCAGTGCAGAGCCCAATGCGGGGCTCGGTCTCACGACCCTGAGCAGAAATCAAGAGTCGGATGCTAACCCACTGAGCCACCCAGGCGCCCTGACATTCAAGCTTTTTTGGAAAAAAGCCCTTTTTGTCAAAGCAGACTTGTGTATCTTTTATGCGTGTTCCCACGCTGTCTCTCACTGGGTTTGACATAATTTGTTTTTTTTTCTCAGCGCTGACTCTGTGAGGATGAGAAGGAGGAGGAGTGGGTGGTGGGGCTGCCCCTTCAGATGGAAGGCGCTCCTGTGGCTGAGAAAGCCCCATGGGAGACGAGCTGTGAAAGGCCTTGGGGTCCCTGGGAGGAGGCTGGCTGGCCTCTAGGGAGGCAGGGCGCCCCTAGGAAAGGCCACACCCCGGAAGCTGCAGCCTGGGGTGGGGGTGGGTGCCGGGAGAGCATGGGGGAGACCAGGAGGTCTGTGGGGAGGGGTTGTTCCGACACCGTACAGCGATGGCATCCCTCTGCCTGCCGGGGGTACGAGCACGAACCATGGGAGACCTGGGTACGTAGCCTCCCCAGGAGCACAGGGCTTATATCTTAAACCACTTTCATGTTAAAAAATTGAAAGCAGGAAAACTGTAAGAAGTAGCAATATATGAAGATAATATTTTGCAGAGTTACTGTCCTACCTGGTGTTTGAAGAGGTGAGGCGTTGGGGGGCTTCGCGGAGGCATTGGTGAGCCTGGTGGGTGAGGAATGGGGCATGTGCGGGGACGGTGGGCAGAAATGGCGGCTGGTTTGGCTGGGAGACTGGTTATGTTGGGTCCGTAGAATACATTGAAGCTAAGGGGAGCCAAGTTTCCTACTGTTAGGGGATTTGTGGACATGAGAAGGGGGAAGGCTGGAAGATCTGTGGGTGCTGGTTACGTATGACCTCATTGATGTATGTGTATTTATATGTACATTAAAACCATGAGTTTAATGTCTGTGTGCAGACAGATGTAAACGTATAGTACGGGAGTTTGTACTACTTACATACGTACCTGCATCTCTTAGTTTCTAGAGGGCCTTAGAAGCAATGGTGTTCATGGCAGTGATGAACACACCAAGTTCCCAGGTCTTGGCTTCCAAACATCATTCTCCACTAAAGTGAACCAGGGCATCTTGGAGAAGTGCTGATTCCAGAGACGTAGCCGAGAAAGGACAAGACGAGTCTGAAATGTCTTGTGCCAAAGAGTAAGGAAGTGCTCAAAGAGTGAGCAGGACATACAAGAAGATCAGAAAGAAGGGGCTCTTACTGATCAAATCTGGGTAGTTTGTGCATCAATATAAATAGTGCTAGTGTGGTATAAAACTCGCTGAATAAAGCAGGAATCCACGAGTCCATATTGATGTATAAAGAAATCAATAAAGAAGGGAAAGCTCTTTCTTGCAAGAGATCACCACAGAATACATGTAGAAGGAATGTTGGAAACAAGAAAAGTAAACGTGAAGCAACTGTCCAGTGGCGGCTGAATCAGGCTGGAGTTGTCAATGATGCTAAGACTGGCAGGTGAATATTTGAGGAACAGGATATGGGTGCAATACGAGAATGGGTCTCCAGAAAATATTTATCAGTTACAAAGGCAAAAATGGTGATTTTCTGAGAGAAAAGGCAGATACGAGTGTGAACAGGTGACCAAAATGAACCCTAGCAGCGCTGGGCACGTTGTTGTCCTGGGCGTCCTGATGTGAAGGCGGCCTCGTTTCTGTGCTCTTCCTGCCGAGAATGCATGGCTTGAGGAAACAGGCCTCGGGGTGAGGGTCACCCTATAAAATAAAAGGCTTGTACTCGGGGTGCCTGTGTGGCTCAGTTGTTAAGCGTCTGCCTTTGGCTCAGGTCATGATCCCAGGGTCCTGGGATCGAACCCGCATCTGGCTCCCTGCTCAGTGGGAAGCCTGCTTCTCCCTCTCCCACTCCCCTTGCTTGTGTTCCCTCTCTTGCTGTGTCTCTCTCTGTCAAATAAACAAAATCTTTAAAAAATATATATAAAATGAATTAAAAATAAAAGGCTTGTACTCTTAAAAAAATTTGCATAGCTCTTGAGGAAAGACTTGAAATGGGAGAAAATGGTGCAGTGTGAAGGAGCCTGGAGAGCCCCAGCTAAATGCCAGGTGTGTTCCTAGATCGGATCCTGGACCAGAAAGGAAAAGGCCATTGTTGGGACAGTTGGTGAAATTTGGGTGGGGTGTGGGGGATGGCGATGTGTGTCAGTGTTGACTTCCTGATTTGCAAGGTTATGTGCTGGTTATGTTAGCGTGTCCTCGTTTTAAGGAAATTTACCCTGGAGTATTTGGGGGTAGTGGGATACCCTTTCTGCAGCTTGCTCTCCAATGGTTCAGAAGAAGACTAATGATTTTCTAGGATGTGTGGAGAGAGCGTGTGCACACATGCGTGCAATGAAGCGGGTCTGGAAGAATGTTAACAGTTGGGGAACTTGGGTAAGAAGAGGGTGTTCTTTGTATTTTTCTCACAACTTTCCTGTAAATCCTTTCAAAATTGTTTTTTAAAAGAATTAAAAAAAAAATCCCCACTCATAAACAAAAAAACCCCACTCACAGCCTGACCAACCCACAGGGAACTGTAAAACATTTTACAGCATTTTCCTCTAGTTTTTTTCTGTGAATTTTTATGTATTTAAAATCGTGTTCTATATACAATTTTATATCCTACTGTATCACTTAAAATGGTAACATAAACATTTCCCCGTGTGTTATTATAAACACTCCATAAACATCATTTTTCATGGCCACATAATGCCCCACTGAGAGGTCGTATCAAAACTAACCATTCTAACTAGGGTTGGGCGGCATTCTGGTCATTTCCTTTTTTTTAAAAAAAATGACAAAGCACACTGCCACGAATATCTTCGATAACGAAGCATTTTGTGTTTGCTTGTCTTCGGGTAGATTTCTAGAAATGGAGTTACTGAAAGGGTATGGATATCTTTGAACGACTGCTCCACCCCGCCACGTGGCTTTCCAGAAACACGTCCACCATGATTCCCTGTAGCAGTGAGTAAGTGCTGGTCTCACGGCACCCTCACCAGTGTTTAAAAATCCTTCACTCTTTTGTGAGGTGAAGAGTGCTGATTCATTGCCTTATGGTGTATTCCTCTCATTTCTAAAGATGTTGAAAATTTTACGAGTGGTTTGTTGAACCAGTTGTGGCTCTTTATTGATGTCACCATGCTTTTCTTTGGCTCATGGAGGCTGGAAGCTTCTCCAAGGACTGGGGCCAAGTGACCTTTGTGTCTAGAGCCCTCCTCTTAGGACTGGCAGCCCCTAGTGTTCATGTCTGGCTTTTCTGGAATCATCTGACCTCAAGGGGCTCATGTGCCTGGGTGACTTTCTTTTCAGCGGGGATTGTTTGGGGAGCCACAGTGGTCTGGCTTAGCCTGGGCCACTTCCCAACTAGTCCTTCTGGTTTGCTCCAGCTCCCTGCCCTGTGAACAACCCTGACCCACTTCGATTTTATTAGATGTTTTTCCTCTTTTGTCATTTTTGAAACATAAAAATAGGATTTCTGATTTTTCCCTCCGATGATTCAAAGCAATATGTAATGTGTGATCACGACAAAAATTCAGATATTACAGAAAGGCGTGAAAAAGAAGCCAATGTCCTCCATAGTCCTATGATCCAGACTTGTCTGGTGTTGATATTGGGAATCGTTCCTTCCAGATTTTTTCTGTATACGTAGGTATGGATTAATCCTTACCAAAAATGGGCTGATTTAATGCTTGATTAAAAAAAATATTTTAAAAATTTCGTTTTTAACGGTTGGCAGAACATCTTGAGATTTACGTATACGCTTTGTATTGAGCACCTTTGGGTTCGCACGAGTGTTAACTCGTTCGGACACGAGCCTCCTTTCACTTCGGTATTAAAACCCAGATTTCTGTTTGTAATGCACAACATTTCTGAACCATAGGGGAAGTGCGTGTGTGTAAGAACACACTGCTTGACAGGCCCGCCTGGGCGGCTCAGTAGGTTAAGCGTCCAATTCTTGATTTTGTCTCAGGTCATGATCTCAGGGTCATGGGGCTGCACCCCTCGTGGGGCACCGTGCTAGGTGGGGAGTCTGCTGGAGATTCTCTCCCTTATCCTCTCTTTCTGAACCCCCTCCGCCCCCACTTACACGCATGCACTTTCTCTCTCAAATAAATAAATCTTATGCAATGTTTTTCTTTCTTTCTTTCTTTCTTTCTTTCTTTCTTTCTTTCTTTCTTTCTTCTCTCCTCTCCTCTCCTCTCCTCTCCTCTCCTCTCCTCTCCTCTCCTCTCCTCTCCTCTCCTCTCCTCTCCTCTCCTCTCCTCTCCTCTCCTCTCCTCTCCTCTCCTCTCCTCTCCTCTCCTCTCCTCTCCTCTCCTCTCCTCTCCTCTCCTCTCCTCTCCTCTCCTCTCCTCTCCTCTCCTCTCCTCTCCTCTCCTCTCCTCTCCTCTCCTCTCCTCTCCTCTCCTCTCCTCTCCTCTCCTCTCCTCTCCTCTCCTCTCCTCTCCTCTCCTCTCCTCTCCTCTCCTCTCCTCTCCTCTCCTCTCCTCTCCTCTCCTCTCCTCTCCTCTCCTCTCCTCTCCTCTCCTCTCCTCTCCTCTCCTCTCCTCTCCTCTCCTCTCCTCTCCTCTCCTCTCCTCTCCTCTCCTCTCCTCTCATAATATTCTAGCTCCCAAAAGTCACATCCTGAAAAGGTAAAAAGTTGTGGGGAAACCTCAGCTCCTATCTAATCCTTAAAACCTTCAAGCATCAGCCTACAATCACCACTAGGGCCATGTTGCTTGCCAGTCCATTCACCTAAACTAAGCACTAGCCTATGGCTTGAGCTATCCTTTTCATTTGCGAAGTAATTTTTTTACTTGAACTGTAGGTTTTGATTAATTTTAACATGGCGACGTATTCACAACTCATGAGTGGCGTAGGTTTTCCAGTTTGTTCGAGATTACGGAGCATACATGGAATGAAACAGCATTTCTGGCTGACAAGTGGTGACTCCAAGGGGCACATGATGTCTCTTACAGTAAACTTGTGACACTAACCTGTAGCAATGAGGGAATGGACGGGGGACAACCAGGGACAATGCATCCATGGACAGGTTGGAATCTGTACTTATACAGATGATTATTAGAAGGAGTACAAATTGTCACTGGGAAGAATGTTTTCCCACACTCCCAGTAGAATGCTAGTCACCGTCTGATGAAAAAGGAAAGACTGGAGTGTGGCTTCATGCATAGAGGAAAGTATCCTCATGGCCGGTACCAAGGGAGCAAACTCAGACTGAGGAATTAGGATTCACAGCTATCAATAACTCGGAATGCTGACATTAAGGATAAGAGTTCTGTGTGTGTGGAAGCCTTGGGTAGCTGGATCTCCCAAACCTGAGAACTGAAATGCAAAGTTAACTTACTACAAGCAGATACGATAAGGTTTGACCTACGGAAGCTTGGGGTTTTAGAGACATTCAGGTAATCGTTTAAACAAGAGCTTAGGAAAACTGGAGACTAAAAAAACTAAAGACAATAACTTGAGAAACTAGACGTGCGTTATTTATTAAATCGAACACCTAAAAATTCAAAATCCCTGAAATAAGATATAATGGATATGTTTGTCAGGAGTAAGAGACCGAAGAATGCTAGGGAAATATAGTTTGACAGTGGTTCCCCTTGTTCCTTGTGTGGACGTATTTAGTCTTTCCCCAAGTATACTCCAGCGAGCAGACGGCCGCGGTGTGGGGTCTGGTGTGTTTGTGGTCACTGGTCCAGCAGAGAGCAGTTCTGTGAAGGATGAGGAGGCATTTTTTATATTAAATATCAGCTCAAGTACATACGATAAAAGCCCTGCTTCATTTGGTTTTCGGTCCCCTGCCTTTTCCAGTGTTTCTTTCTTGGCTGATCGTTGTCCTTCTCTTTTATTTTGTTTTATAGCTTCCAAAATTACCTTCTTTCTGATTCCTTGTATTTTTTACTTAGTTTCACCAAAATGCCGCATCAGTGAGCTCGGGGTCTTAGCGTGACCAGGGGCTGAACCTGGGCTGTATCTTGCCTGCAGGGCCTTCCTCTACAGTCTCAGTGTAGTCGTGTCCAGGTTGAAGGGGACAGTCTGACTGCCCCTGCCCAAGGTCACTGAAGGGACTTCCGCTCAGCTGTGCTCAGCCATCCTGGTGGGGCCAGGGGGACCACTGGGCTCATTTCGTAGCTTAGGTGTTTATGTGGGTTTTGACCCAGCAAATGCGTTGTTCCACCCCCTAGTAGTGAAAGGAATGTAAGCCAACATTTTTGGGTGCCAGGCATTCTGCCGAGTGCCCCAGAGGCGAGGTTTCCATTCACTCTTATGAAATAGGCGCTGCTGCTGTCATTCTCACCTTCCAGACTGAGAAACTGAGTCACAGAGTGGTTGATTTCTCCAGTGCTGTGCCTTAGTCAGGGGCAGAGCTGGGACTTGAGCCCAGATCTCTCTGTACTCATAACCACTCAGTCGCGGGCCTTCTTTCTTCCTGCACATGACCAAGGGCAGCACTGGGGAGTGTGCCTTTTCGGGCCGCCTGTGCACACTCTCACACGTGCTTACACACTCTCTGCCTCTCTTCATCTGTCTCCATCTCTGTCACTCACAAGCACAGAAACACGCGCATTTTTATCATACTGGAATATTACATGTGTTGTTCTATCGCCTGCTTCCCCCCACGGACTCACTTTAAGAAGGGGCAAGAGAGCGAAATAGAATCTATCTTAGCCCGGCCCCATCTGGGCAGGGCCTCCCAGACCTCTCTCCCTGCAACGCAGCCCAGAGCGGGAGTCGCAATGGGAAGGTCTAGAGGACGCCTTCTTTGTGACACCTGCATGGTGACTCTGCAGGCCACAGGCTGGGTGTTCTGTGTGTCCCCGGATCCTGTTCCTGGGAGCCCCCGGAGTGGTACTGGGCACCCAGATGCTGATTAAGGCTCAAATGGTGGCAAGAGATGGGCGATCCCTCATGGCCCACTCTCCTACATCTCTTCTCTCTCAGCCGCTTCATCTCCACAGGAAAGGACTGTAACCATGGCTTCACGAGTTCTTGTTGTTCCTTTCCATGGAGCTTATTTTCTTCCAATTACTGTAAGGATAAAAATCATGATAGAAATGAAAAAAGCAAAGACGAAAACCTAGAAGCACCCATGCCCTCCCAACAGCTACCAACATGTTCTTTCTGACTGCCACTCCCTCGTCCAGAGAGCGGCTGTGGGGTAATTTACTTGAAATACCAACAGTAGGAAAATGGCTATTATATGTGTCATTATATATAGTGCTTTCTGTGCACAGGGATTTTAATGGCTATTTGGATTGTTTACTTAGATATATTCTTAGAAGTGGAATTCTTAGAAGAGGCTCCTTCTTAGAAGAAGAAGTACTGGGTCAAGGTTTTTGAAATATTTGACCAAATGGAAGAAGAGTTGTACCAACGTGTACCTCCCACCAGGGGTATAAGGAACAAGCATGACTTCTTGAAAGATGAGTCAATGAGACGGTGGAGTTAGTAAGTTTCTTATCACCGAAACTATTCACGCAGAGGTCATTAGACTGGTTCTCAGTGGGGGCACCGGCATCATCCCTTTCCTGGTCATTTTGGAAGTTGGGGGGTTAATTTTGATTGTCCTAATGATTTGAGGGTGAAGCACTTCCATTTATTTTATTTTATTTTTTTTAAAGATTTATTTATTTATTTATTCGACAGAGAGAGACAGCCAGTGAGAGAGGGAACACAAGCAGGGGGAGTGGGAGAGGAAGAAGCAGGCTCATAGAGGAAGAGCCTGATGTGGGGCTCGATCCCATAATGCCCGGATCACGCCCTGAGCCGAAGGCAGACGCTTAAGCGCTGTGCCACCCAGGCGCCCCGAAGCACTTCCATTTAGAGGGCAAGTCCTAGTGTGTGGGACAGACCCATGCGATAAGAACCTTTCTTGCCTCTTCCCAAATTTTGAATATCCTATAAGAAAATCGTGTCAGTAAAAACAAAACAAAAACCTGTTTATAAATTTTCTGAGCCTAGACCCTAAAGCTGTTTTTACGTACAAATGCATTTTTTCACTTTTAAAATACAAACTTAATTTTTTAGTGTCTAGAATATATAAAGAACTTATAAAACTCAACCCCCAAAACCAAATAATCCAGTTAGAAAATGGACAGAAGACATGAATAGACATTTTTCCAAAGAAGACATCCAGATGGCCAACAGACACATGAAAAGATGCTCAACATCACTCATCATCAGGGAAATGCAAATCAGAACTATAATGAGATATCACCTCACACCTGTCAGAATGGCTAAATCAACGGGTGTTGGTGAGAACGTGGAGAAGAAGGAACCCTCTTGTACCCTTGGTGGGAGCACAAACTGGTGCAGCCACTATGGAAAACAGTATGGAGTTTCCTCAAAAAGTTAAAAATAGAATTTCTCACTGCTGGGTATTTACTCAAGAATACAAAAAACTAATTCAAAGGGATACATACACCCCTGTGTTTACAGCAGCGTTATTTACAATAGGCAAGATATGGAAGCAACCCAAGTGTCCATCGATAGATGAGTGGATGAAGAGGATGTGGCATATGTACACAATGGAATATTAGCCGGGGAAAGAATGAAATCTTGCCATTTGCAATGACGCGGATGGAGCCAGGGAGTAACATGTTAAGTGAAATAAATCAGTCTGAGAAAGACAAACACCAGAAGATTTCACTCGTATGTGGAATTTAAGAAACAAAACAAGCAATGGGGGAAAAAAGACAAACCAAGAAACAGACTCTTAATTATAGAGAACAGACTGATGGTTACCAGCGCGGGGGCTGGGGAGGACGGGGGAAATAGGTGATGAGGATTAGGGAGCACATCTGCTATGATGAGCACGGGGTGATGTTTGGAAGCATTGAATCACTACATTGTACGCCTGAAACTAATGTAACACCGTACGTCAACTGGAATTAAAATAAAAACTTAAGATAAAATTCAAACGTAACTTTTCGGAAGTACAACTAGTGGGCAAATCAAAAAAGATCATACTTTGTGGTGGTTGCAGTTTTAACAAGAGTGGACCATCATTTTGGAAAATCACAGCCTCGATGGCATCGATGCTTATAATTTTTGAGTTGCCAACAGATCTAGAACTGTCTGCATCTGTAGCTGTTGATTCATGGTGCCACGCACACGCACACACACACACACACACACGTGCGCGTGATAGGTAGATTTAGTTTGCTTGTGTTCTGAATGTCAAATATTAAGTTGGATCACATGAAATTTTCATCGATCAGAAACCATTCCATATCAGCAATTTCCTGTGGTTCAACTTAGTACTGAAGCGTGTCTAACTTCCAGCCTTACTCCCGCTTAGTTTATGCAAGCGTCTCACTACCGCGTGCCCAAGCATACATGTGCTGAAATGTCATTTTATTACAATCCTTTTATTTCTCATTTACATGACAAGTAAAGCATTCTTTTTTTTAAAAAAAATATTTTAATTATCCGTTTGAGAGAGAGCAGGAGTGGTGGAGGGGAAGAGGGGAGATGAGCAGAGGGAGAAGCAGCAGACTCCCCGCTGAGCAGGGAGCCCCATGCTGGGCTCCATCCCAGGAGCCTGAGCCAAAAAGAGTCTGAAGCTTAAGAGACTGAACCACCCAGCTGCCCCAAGCATTCTGTTCTCTTCAGTTGGCATGTGCTGGGTCACTTTATCACTGAGTTTCATTTGAGAAAGGTAAAGGAGGCATTAAAAATGTTTATGAAAAGGGAGTGCTGGGTCTGATAGGGCTGAGAAATACCAGGTTAGACATTTGCCTTCTGAAGGCAGGACCCATTACCTCTGCCTCCATCTAAGTGCACTGCTGGAGACCTTGCACACTCTAGTCCCCACGTTCCCTGCAGTGGGCAAACCACTGTCCTATAGCGTTCGTTACTCGTGTCTGAGCGCTGGGGAGGGGAGCCAACACCGAAGGCACAAGCATCTCCTTGTGCCCTTCCGTGAGAGCCCTCTTTCCACCTCCCAGCAATTCTGCCAGAAAGGGAGGGCTAGCCAGAGCCCGTGCCTGAGGCTCAGAGCAGTTCCCATACTTGCTGGAGACCACCCGGTACATAGCAGAGAGGCCAGAGGCAATACGAGATGCTCTGCTAAGTTTGGATTTCAGTTGAACAATGAATCTTCATGCTACAGTGTAAGTACACCCCCAAATTATTGCCTGGGATATACTTATACTAGAATATGATTTCTTGTTGATCAAACTTTCAGAATTAACTGGTTGTCCTATATTATCATGAAACCTGGCAATCTTGGTGTTTTCTGCTCTTTCTCCCCTCTCCCCTTGTTCCTTGCTTTTCTAACTCAGAATGTTGATCCCTAGATTTTTATCCCAAAAATGTCTCTCAAGCTCCAATGTGACCCCGGTGGATGGGGTGGGGCGGGAAGCTGGAAGTTGGAGCCCTTCACTGGGGTTTGAGGGGGCGCCCTGGAGCCTGGCTCTGATTGTGGGAAGGACACAGCTTTCTCATCCGTGGGTTGGAGAGCTGCAATACACCATCTCAAGGGTCAGGGGTACTTACTGGGCTCTCAGGCTGCATCTTGAACAGCACTGAGCAAGTTCGCTTTCCTTGGGGAGCTAACATTCTAACGGGGGAGAGACCATAAAGAAGACCTAGTAAGTTCTCTACTGCCGGCTACCCCTTGTTCACCTCCTGTGGGTCAGGCCCTGAACTGCGGACTTTACAAGCTCAGGTCCCTCTGGTGTCCCTGGTATGCCTATCCCACCTGCCACCCAGGGTTCGCCATGGTGCTGGCACGCACTGCGGTTAGCAGGGGCGGGTCCTGGTTTTGTGGGGCTGGGACTTCCTTTAAGAAAAGTATGTAATAGACCCTTTCCAGGATCTCCGAAGGAGCCTGTGCAAGAGAGGGGCCGTGCAACTTTATCTCCGACAGCTTCACTGTCAGTATGGCTCTGGGCTGAGCTGATGATGAGTGAATGAACAGACAACCGGTAAGGTAGCTCCCCATTTACAACTGTGGAGATGAGGCTCAGAGAGGGGAAGGACTTACCCAAACTTACACAATCAGGAAGTGTGCTGGCGTTGAGGTTGGTTCCATGGGGAGGGCAGGTGACGGCCAGAAGCCCCTCGCTTTCATCAGGAAAGGTCAGCGTTCCCATTTCACCCTTGTGTTGACTTGCTGGGGAACTTTGGCCAAGTGTCTTCACCTCTCTGTACCTTTGTATCCTCATCAGTAAAACGGAGAAAGAATACGGCTCCTTAGGGTGGCTGTTGCTGAGCGATGAATGCTCGTTCGGAACCAGGGTCTCTCCCTGCTTGTAGTCCTCCCTGCCTCCTCCTGAGGGAAAGCCTGGGGCTCCCCAAGTGCTCAGGGCTGCCGCAGGACCTTGGAACCCATGCTGAGGACTAATGGGGGGTGGGTGGGCACAGGCAGCCAAGAGAGGCATGTGTTTGGAATGGGGCTGTTTTTGCCTCCTTTTTGGAGGATGTGGCCTTGGGCTTCCTCTTCTCCCCCAGAGACCCCGTTGGTGTGGGGGAGGGGAAGGGCAGCAAAGGCAACAAAACTCTTCCTGCCGATGCGGGCTGTGTCCAACCCAGGTAGACCCAGAAAAACCCAGGATAAATACTAGGATCGGTGTCTGTGAGTCTCACATGAGGAGGAAGCCAGACGGGGAAGGGAAGGGGAACGACCTCCCATTCGTGAGCCCCTGCCACACCAGGGTTTTATGTACGTTGCATGAAATTTGACACACACACACACACACACACACACACACACACACACTTCGTGTGCCAGACACCACAGTGCTCAGCATATTCTCTGTATTAACTCTTTTAATCCTTACGACAGCCCACTGAGGTAATAACTCCCCATTTTATAGATGAAGAAAACTGAGGCACAGAGAAGTGAAGTAACTTATTCAAGGTCACGCAACTACTAAATGGTGGGGAAACAGGATTTGAACCCAGGGAGTCTGGCTCCAGAGTCCACCTGGGGTGACTGTCAGAGCAGGTCCCACCATGCCCCTTTCACAGACGAAAAACTGAGGCTGGGTGGGAGCCAAGCCTCAATCCTACAGGAAGTAGCAGAGTCTGAATTCAAACCCAGGGCCATCTGACTCCAAAGCCCCTGGGCAAGATTTGAACCTGTGTCCCTCTGCTCTTGTGGCCTATCTGGGGACCATTTCTGGAGACACTCAGAGTTAAATTGTGGTGTCCCCGTGACCCAGGTCCTAACTACCTTCATCCCAGCTTGCTGCAGATTTCTGTGTAGAAATCAGGCCAGGTGGTGTCCGATGGCGTGTCCCTCGGGCCACGTCTGTGTGAGATTCGGAGGAGCAGCAAGACGGGGAGCAGCCGCATGAGGTCCCACAGCCTCCAGCTGCCCTAACTGTCTCTTAGGGCTGCGTCCCTGTCGCCGCCATCTCCTCTGTCCAGTTCGGGGGAGGTGCTTAGTGACACCATGTGAGCCAGTGATGGGGACTGGGTCTTTCAGAGGGGTCCTGTCTGTGACAGTGTTTGAATGGCTGGTGCCCTGGAGGCTGCGGACACGGATATGAGTTGCTGTCTAGTGCTGTCGGGTTTGGTGACCTTGGACAAGGTACTCACTGAACCTCAGCTGGATAACAGGGGCTCCTACTTAATTCCCTTCCCCTCTTCCCAGGGCCTGAGGGGCTCTCTTTTCTTTCCCTGCGGCCCCTCCCTCCTCCTCCTCCCCTCCCCTTCTTCTCCTTTTTTTTTTTTTAATTTTGGCAAAATATATACAACACAAAACTCACCATTTTAAAGAATACAGTTGAGTGGCATTAAGTACATTCACGTGCTCGTGCAACCACCGCCAGCATCCGTGTCCAGAACTTTCTCATCCTCTCCAACTGACATCGTACCCGTTTGACAGTAACTCCCGACTCCCCAACTCCCCCAGCCCTTGGTAACCACTAGAACCCTAGAACCCTAGAACAGAAAGTAGAACACGTTCTGTCTTGATGAATTGGCCTATTTTAGGGACCTGATATGAGGGGACTTATGCAACATTTATCCTTTTGTATACGGTTTCTTTCACTTAGCACGTCTTTCAAGTTCATCCATGTCCTAACGGGTGTTGGAATCTCCTTCCTTCTAAAGGCGGAGTGACATTCCATGTGTGTCTGTGGCACATTTTGTTTGTCCTTCGGTCCATCGGACACCCGCAGGGCAGTAGCGGGATTCCCCCTCTGGACGTGGGGGGCTCCTACCTCTTGGCTGTTGCGCAGAATGCTGAAATGAACATGGCCATACAAGCATCCACGCTAGTCTCTGCTTGCAGTTCTTTTGGCCATGTCCTCAGAAGTGGAATTTCTGGATCCTATGGTAAGTCTGTGTTTAATTTTTTGATGTCTCTCCCTTCTTAGACACCCCCCCCCCAAGCTCTTGCCATCTGACTGTCATGCAGGGGAGTCCTCTTGGTGCATTATTTCTTGTGGACCTGGTTCGGCTTTGGTAAGTGACCACCTGGCAAGCTTCAGGACCTGCCTCCCTCCCTCCCTCCAGGCCCCCTGCTTGGGCCAGAGCTGGTCAGCTGCTCTAGGAGCCGGAGCCCATCTGGAGGGGACCGCTAAGCCAGCGGCTGTCAGAGTAGCCGCATCGGCCCCGGGGAGGCCTCTCTCCCAGGGTGGGGGGCAGGACATTGTCTGACTGAGCGTGTTTATTGCTTGTGACTTGGGGCAGTCTGTGGACAGCGGGACGTCTCGCAGCAGAACAGCTTCAACGTGACAAGATCACTCAGCGGCGGCCACCTCCCCCACCAGTTAGACTCAAAGGCGATTCTTCCGCGACACAGCTTGTTGTCTGGGAAGAGACTTGGCCTTGGGAGTCGTTCGCCTCATGTGGAATCCCTGTTCTACCTCTTCCTTGGGCCGCCCCTCTGCAAGCTATGCAACCTCCCCGAGCCTCAGTTTCCACATCCATCAAATGGGAACAGCAGCCGCCCTTACCTCTGCGGGCTGCTGCACCCAGACGGGGTGACGATGGCCGTGCCGTGCTGGGCCCCAGTGCAGGGCCGCGGTGACCCTCCTTGGGGACTGATGCAGGCCAAAGTCCCCTGGCCAAGTCCTGTTCACTGCTGTCTCTCTGCCCCTCTCATCCTGTGTCTGATCTTTCAAGCTCTGGCATGGCTCCTGAGGGCGTCTTAGCAAGGAAGGCAAACTCTCCTGGGAGCCCCGCAGACGCCTCTCCTCTAGAATGTTCTGCAAGGCAGTGTGCACCGTGCGGCCGGACGCACGCCTGACAGCTACGCTGAGGGGGCTGGCCGGGCTTCTCCGGGCCTCTGGAAGGCCCTGCTGCGGCTGGTTGAGTCTCTCCGAGCCCTCAGGGCTCACTCAAGCTCAGGTTCCTGCAGCGAGTCCCCCCACCCCCGCTCCTGGCCCTCAGCTGTGCTTCCAGACTCAAGGACTTTCTGAGAAATAAGGCTTTTTCTTTAATGGTAAGAAGAGCCACACTCGCCCGTGACAGGAAGCTTAGAAAGTACTAAAAAGTGCTTGGGAGCAAGTGAGACATTATCCAGGATTCCGTAGCCCGGGGGAGTTCCCAAGGAGGTTTGGGTTCATTGTTTTCAGTCCTCTTTTTGCCTGTGTGTCTCCGTATTTAAACCCTTCATTGAAATACCACATTTGGGCACTGTCCTGGCCTGCTTTCCTGTTTTATTGCTGGTTCTTTGAAAACTGATGAAAATGACCATTCCATAGACACTAATGATTGCTAATGTGTCTGAGTTCTTGAGATGGGGGGGGAGGTAAATGCACACCCGTGGTGTCGTCTCCATCCTTTGTTTAACTGGGCTTCCGTACAAATAGCACTGTGCTAGCGTTTTGGCACACCGTTTCTGTCTGATGATTTCTTTAGATCAGGAGGTGGCAAGCTTTTTGTAAAGGGCCAGATGCTACGTTATGTTTATTGGGCCGTAGGGTCTCTGTCACAACGAATCAACTCGGCACTGTAGCACCGAAGAGCCACGCACTCTGTAAACCAATGAGGGTGGATGTGTTCAATAAAACTTTATCCACAAAAGCAGGTGGCTGGTTGGATTTGGTCCACGGGCCCTAGTTCGCCAACCCTGCTTTAGCCTAGAATCAGCCAAGGGTTGGCAACATTTGTCAATAAAAGGCAGATAGAAAATGTATTTAGTCGTGCCTAGTACAGTCTGTCACTGCTCTTCCTTCTCCCGCTCTCTCCCCCTCTTTCCCCCACCCCTCCCCTCCCCCTTTTCCTCTCCCTCCACTTCTCCTCTCCCTTCCCCCTTCCATCTCCTCTTCTTCCCGCCCTCCACCTCCCCTTCCCCTTTCTCCCTGCCTCCACCTTCCCTCTCCCTTCTCCCCACGCCGTCTCCCCTCCCCCTTCTCTTCCTTCTCCTCTTCCTCTTTTTTCTTCTTTCTTTTTCTTCCTTCTTATTCTCCTTCCAACCTTTTAAAAATGTAAAAACCATTCTTCCCTTGTAGACCATACAAAAACAAACTTTCGTTGACCCCTGGATTAGATAAATAGAAAATGAATTCCTGATTCAGACAGTATGAACACTTAAAAAATCTCTTGATGAATGTGGCCTGATTGCTTTCCAGAATGGTGGCGGTTCCAATCTACACCCCCATTGGCAGTGCAGGGAACTGTCCCTCCTATCCTACCCTCACTGCATCAAGAAGTTTCTTTTGCTCAATCTTTGCTAATTCAATAGATGAGATGATCTCATTTGAATTCACATCGTTTTGATTCCTAATAGGTTGAGCATTTTCCCTTTTAATTATCCATTTGTAGTTCCCATTCTGTGAACGTTTTTTGTGTGTGTGTTCCTTGTTTTCTTATTTGGGATCTTATTGTTTTCTTGATTTTGCATGACCTTTTGACAGAGAGGATGTTAAGTGTTGTCACATTTGTTGCAATTATTTTCCCCAGTGTTTTCTTTTGCCTTTTAATTGTATTTACAATTATTTTGATGGATAGACGTGCTTAATTTTTATTTCTCTTCCTTTGTGAGTTCCGTTTTGCCTTTGAAACTTTCCCTTTTGGTTTTGTGAATATCAGTTCTCCAGCTTTGCTCTCAGGCCCGTGATATCCCATAAACAGTTCAGGAATGCCAAGGGTAAATGTGCAAGTATAAATGCTTTCAGCTGAAACTCACAGAAACTCCCACCAACAGTGGTTTAAACCAGTGGTTCTCCAATTTTAGCACACATCAGCATCACTTGGGGGGGGAGCTTGGTAAAACTCAGATTTCAGGGACCCCACCTATAGAATTTCCTGCTCTATAGGCCTGGGGTGGGGCCTGAGAATGTGCATTTCTAACACATTCCCAGATGGTGCTGATGCAGCTGGCTTGAAGACACACTTTGAGAACCACTGGCTTAAACCGTTGAGACATTAAATTACCTCAGAGAACAAAAAATCCAGAAGAAGGTGGTCCCAGTGTGGGGTTAGCAGCTCAGTGATAGCAGGGCCTAGGCCATTGTCTTTACTGTCTACTGGCCTTTTCCTCTGGACTGCAAAATGGCTGCCAGAGCTCCAGGGGATTCTTACATACACCGGCATTCCAAGCATCAAAGAAAGGGGAAGAAGATGACAAAAATCTTCCTTTTAATAGTGTTGTGTACATAGCCGCTTTCACCAAAACTTGTAAGCAAACATCTAGTAAGAAGAGAGGGTGTATCTGGGGTAGGAGATAGTCTCTGTCTTAAGAGCTTCCCTGCGTTGGGTGGAAAAATGGGTAGTTTCAGGCTCTTGGATCTTCAGCTGTATGCTTTGTGACCTGTGCTCTGTTAAGATGTCTCAAGGACCCAGAGTCAGGTTAGCTTGGCCTCTAGGCTGGATCTGATTTTGGCTTCACTGAAGTCATTGGATTTCTGCCTTGTGTCTGATAAAAGGCTGGACTAGTCTCCCGTTCTGGTATTTGGATGCTTCCTTGCCTGAATTCCTTGCTAAATAATTGGCCTGGATCTAAGCTGGGAACCCTGCTTGCTTCTGCCGGTCTTCCAGTCGGGAGTCCTCACTCCCAGCTCCAGGCTGGGGCTCTGAGGCCTTACGACCTGTTGACAGGCATCCCAAGCACCGCTTGCCTGGATGCCCCGAGACCTCCCTCAGCCTGGCTGCCGCAGCCTCCGAAAGCAGCGGACCCAAGCCTCCGAAGGCTCGCTTGCATCGGCTGGCTGCGGCTGGCTGCCACATTTTTGCCTGTTGACTCAGCTTTCCCTATCGTTGATAGCTGGTGTTTGAGTTATTTCCAGCCCTCCTTGGAAGGCCAGTTCTGGCTCAACCTGCGCCATCTAGAGTGGGAATTGGGAGCCGGAAGTTCCCACCTCGGACCACAGGGAATGCGGCAGGCCCAGAGTAGCGGGCTAAGGCAGCGTCTGTAAGAGAGTGCCCGGTGCATGGGACAATGAGGGAACCCTAACTCCAGAGGGGTCAAAAAAGGCTTACCTGTTAGGACCCAAAGTGCTTTAAACCAAAAAACTAATTGGGAAGTCCTGGGGTAAGGCTGGCTTCAAGCACAGCTCATTGCATGGGTCCAAATAGTTACTTCTAGAATCCAGTGTTCCTGTCTTACAGTTTGGTTTCCTCTGGGTTCGCTTCTTCAGCTGGTGCTGCCCTTGTGGTCACAGGATGGCTGCCAGCAGCTCTGGGGCTATATCCTTTCCACTTTCTTTCTAGTCGAGACAGAGAAAAATCTACTTTCCTGATAGTACAAACGAAAGTCCCAGAACTGAGCGTTTGTGAGCCTTGATTAGCCTGATTTGACTCATTGTTTTTCCCTGAAAGCAGCCATCAAGGTCAGAGAAATGTGATGTGCCAATTGGTTAAAGTTGGGTCACAGTATTCAACCCTAGAATTGGGGGTAGAATCAATGCCACCCAAACCACAGGGCTGAAATAGAGCAAGAGTGCTCTCCAGGGGTATTCAGGGGGCACTGCTGGGGCGGGGGGGACAAGAGGGGGTGGATGCAGGGAGGTCATCCACAAATGTTTATCTAATTGGAGGCTGAACTTGGCAGTCACAGCTAGGGGCTTAAGGTGATGCCAGGATCTTAAAGTCAGGAGAATGAATGCAAGGATCAAGCGATGGACAGGAAGGGCTGTTTGACCTCCAGGGGTGTGATGAGTGACCAGGTCAGGCTGGCTGGAAGGGCCAGGAACAGGCATGTGGTGGCCCTAGTGTTCTCCCCTCCTGTGGCTGTTCCAGCTCACTGTGCCAGATCCAGTCCCAGGTTAGCCACGTTCCTATCTCAGCACCTGCCAGCCTGCCCACCTGGCTGCGGTTAACTCCTCCAGGTCCCGGGTGAGATTGACATTTTCCCAGGAGATTCAGTCAAGCGGGATGCTTTTCCTTTTGGCAATACAAATGCTGTTTAGAACATTCATTGCCAGTCAGGATGATGCCTCCTTCAAAAGTCCTTTGGGCTTACTGTTCTTGTTATTCTCTGTGGCTCAAATATAATTTGTCTGCCCCATGTGATATATTTCAGCTTGAGTTTAGTCCCAGAAAAAAAGTTTGTGGCCATAGATGCATTTGAATGCTTTCTATCATCAGAGGACAAAATTAATATAAAGCTAGTGTGTTTTTCCACATGGGCCCAAATCGAGTGTCCAAGTTATAAATTGGTGTTCCTCAGGTGCCTGCTGGTATCTCCTTTCTCTGCTTCGTTTATGGTTTTCGTTCCTTTTTTGTCCCTAATTATCACGGTCCCCATTGTGTTTAGTCTTGGGAGCCTCCTAAGCCCTTTTGGAATCAATCATAGAAAATTCAAGGGAAGTAAATAACATGTGATTTGTTTTCCCTTATGTATTGGTTTTCTCAGCATGGAAGAGAAAAATTCAGACATAAACTTTGTCTGATTAAGATCAAAGGAGGTTCTCTTATTTGTTCTTTTTTCCCTTTGCTCCCCCTCCTGTCTTCCTCCCTCTCCTCCTTCCATTGTGAAAGAGTGTTTGATCCTTTTTCTGAAGGGCTAGGAGAAATGTTGGAGCTCAGAAGTGGCTGGTGGAACATGCCTGCTTCTCAACTTCCTCTGGGGTGGAAATTCATTTAAAACTTGCAGTTTCCAAAGTGGCTGCCAAAGCCACAGTTCTTGGAGGGGTGGGGGTGGAGAGGGGCGGGGGGGGGGGGGAGAGGAGGGGCGCTCAGAATCTCAGAGGGCAGGCTGGAGCCAGGAAGTGGGGGTGGGGAGTGGGCATGCCTTGTGGAGCCCATCGCTTGAAAATATCCTCAAGGCATAAAAGGGAGTGTTAATCTGAACTGATAAGAGTCCAGACCCTCTACCCCCTCGAATGCAGCCTTGAGTGGGTCTTAGATTCTATCCTGTCACTTCCCTGTTAAAACCCACAGCAGTTTCCTATTTCCTTCTTCATTAAACTCAACCTCGACTTGCAGAATTCCTCATAATGTGGGTGCACCCTACCTGCATCACTACCCCACCCAAGGCAACTCTTACCATCCGTTCTTCTTTCACCTTCCTAACACACACACACACACACACACACACTCTGCTCCGCTGGATCCAAGCAGATCTGAACCTGAGGCCCCTGTTTACTTCTTACAGCTCTATGAGCTTGGAGACAGGCAGCCCTTCCGAACCTCCGGTTCTCTTTAGGCAAATGCAACTAGGGAATGTTTACTGAGCTCTGGAGTCTTCTGCATCCATTTCCACCCATACTGTCTCTTTGGTGGGCGTATCCTAATTTTCCTCCGGGAAAACTGTTGGTCCACTTTTGGTCCGTGGACCTCTGGCTAGGGTTGGTTCTGCTCCCGGTTTCAGGAGTAGAACCCGTGATCCAGTCTGAAGTGAAACAATGCATCGCAAGCCTCCATGCCCCCGATTGCTTCCTGTGCAGGCGATCTAAGCTGGTCCAACCGGCACGGATCTCGGGACTTGCCCTGGGAATGCTGGGGCACAGATGTTTGCTCTTTTTGGCAGAATGTGACTCTGGAAGATGTCGTTGCAGCAGCCTCAGCTCGAGGGCTCAGGCCCGAAAATGAACCACCCTGAGGGAGTAGAGCTGAGCTGGGAAGAAGGAAACGTGTTTAGTGTTAGCATGGAGGACTATTTCCCCTGCCTGGAATGACCACCTTCCTTCTCTCCGCTCTGCATCCAAAATCCTTCTTGGCCTTTCCTCCCTCCTTCCCTTCCCTCTCTCCTCCCCTCCTTTCTCTCTCTCCCTTTTGATTAAAAAAAATAATTGTGATAAAATACACATAACATAAAACCTGCACCTTAACCAATTTAAATGTATATGGCTCAGCAATTGAACTACTAGGTATTTACCCAAAGACAAAAATACTAATTCAATGTTTACAGCAGTGTGATCTACGGTAGCCAAAGGAAGGGAGCAGCCCAAGCGTCCATTGACTGATGAGTGGATAATGATGATGCCAGGTGTGTATGTATCTGTATAATATTTTGGAATATTATTCAGCCGTAAAAAGAATGGAATCTTGCCATTTTCAATGACATGGATGGAGCTAGAGAGTATTATGCTAATTGAAATAAGTCAGAGGAAGACAAATCCCATATGATTTCACTCATATGTGGAATTTAAGATATAAGACAAAGGGGCAAAGAGGGGAAAAAAAAAAAGGAGACAAACCAAGAAACTGACTCAACTGTTGAAAACAAACCAATGGTCACCAGAGGGGAGATGGGCAGGGGGTGGGGGAAATAGGCGATGGGGATGAAGGAGCGCACTTGTCGCCATGAGCACAGGGTGATGTACAGAAGTGCTGGATCACTGTATCGTACGCCTGAAACTAACACCACACTGTATGGTAATTAACTGGAAGTTAAAGACTGAAAAAAAGAAAACACGTACGGTTCAGCGGTGTTAAGTGCATTCACACTGTTGTGTAGTCCATCTCGGGGCTTTTTCCTCTTGCAAATCTGAAACTCTACACCCATTAAATAACTCCCCATTTCCTCCACTTCCCTGTCTCCCCAGCCCCGGGCAACTTTCTGTCTCTGAGTTTGGCTACTACCTTGACAAGTGGAATCATCCAGTATGTGTCCTTTTGTGTCTCTTTCACTAGTGTAATGTCTTCAAGGTTCATCCATCTTGTAACAGGAGTCAGAATGCCCTTTCTTTTCAAGGCTGAATAATATTCCGCTGTATGGCTCTGGCACATTGTTCATCTTTTAATGGACTTTCGAGTTGTTTCCACCTTTTGGTTATTGTGAAAAATGCTGCTGTGAACATGGGTGTGCAAATATCTCTTTGAGACCATGCTTTCAATTCTTTTGGGTGTACCCGGAAGTGGTATTGCTGGATCATATGGGATTCCAGTTTTCCTTTTTTTGAAGACCTGTCATGTTTTTCACAGCAGACACACAGTTTTACATTCCCACCAACAAAGCACAAAGGTTTCAGTTTCTCTGCAGCCTTGTCAACACTCTTCCTGACCTTTTAGGCCAGTACAAAGTTGCCTTTTTTGGGAACACTGATCAATACCACCAGGGATGCCACACAACTCAGATTCTGGTTCGATGGGGGCCTCTGGGATTTCGAGTAGACTTTCTAGGTCTTTCCCTGTCTGAGTAGAGTTTCCTTGAGGTTAGGCCTCCATGAACTCCCGGTGACTGGCGTGGGGCTAAGCACTCCAGAGGGGCAAAATCGCTTCTTGTTTGATGTCTTTATGGGACTGTTCTGTGCAGAGATTTTGTTTCTGAAGCATTGTTTTGCACGCAGGAGGCGGGTGGGGCCGTGAAAACAGCGTGGACTTTAGATTTCAATCCTGATGCTGTCCTGCACAGCTGCGGAGCCTTGGCTAAGCCACCCAAGCTCTCTCAGCTTCTGTTTTCTCACCTCTGACACGAGGCTGCATTACTTCCCATCCAGGTCTCTGTTTATTGAAATCATTGGGTCAGAGGTGCTAGGGAGATAGAACTTTCCTCCCCTGCCTTCCCAGTGCTGGTGGAGGCAGGTGGGATACAGAGCTAATTGAGAGACTGACACATTGAGTTTTGGACTATTTGGGGATAATTGGCCTTCCTAGATAATCCCCAAGTTGTTTTAGGCCATGGTACTGACCCAGGGTCCTCCCTACCAAAGGCGACCCAAGCTGCTAGTAAGTGACTAAATAATGAGCCAGGTTTTATCCTGACATGATGGTTGACATGTCCCAATCCGATTCAAGACCACTTTGAATATCACCTCCTTCAGGAAGCCTTCCGTCATCTCACACGCTTGGACACGTCTCCTTGTTAGTTGGATTGGTTTATTTCCCTGAAGGGGAGTGTCAGTCAGCACACCAGCACACAGGAGACTCTTCAATGTTGGCTGAGTGGATGAACGAACGAATCTCAGTCCAATCAGGGAGGCTAAGGAAACAGCCTGCAAGACCGCAGTAGGAGAGAGACCCACAGTCAATTCCTGACTCCGTCACCTCGTAGCTGAATGACTTGAAGCAAATTACTTAACCTCGCTGAGGCCCAGTTGGCTCTCCTCTTGGCTTTGCTCGGGTGCTGCTCTCCTCAGAGCCCCCACCTGCCCTGCCCCTCCTCTTTCCAGGCTGCCTGCCATTTACACATCTGAGAAATATGCAGCCAATGGAAACACACATCCTCCAATCAGTCTGCTCCTCACGCAGGGGATTAAAATCTGTCTCATCTTCCCAGTTTGGAATGCCGAATATTTGGTCAAGGATTCAGATCCCCTTTTTTATGAGGCTTGAAGAAAATCCAAATTAAACCCTGATTTGTTTTGAAAGATCAGAATTCTTAATCTTTCAGCGTTTGGCTCGTGTTCCTTACAGGCTTAGAAAGCAACATTAAACAGATTCTGTTTCTCAGCGTACTCTGCCTTTTCTCTAGCGGGTGTTGGGGGGGTGGAGAGGGTAGGGATCTCTGGAGAGTGTCGCACGTCTTGTACTACTTCAGTTTGCCCAGTGACGTTGGCCAAACCTCCCTCCTTCTCTGGCCTTTATGACCTCATCTGTAGAATGAGGGGGCTGGGCATCAAGGCCTGTGGACTCCTTGAGGGAAGGAGGTCATTTAAAATGACTGTATTCCAAACTGAGGCTCAGAGAGGGCAAGGGACTTACCAAAGGACACAAAGCTATTTAAGGGGCTGAACCAGCTCAGGGGTTCCGATTCCTGGGAAAACACTTTACCTTTCTAGAAGCCTCATTTTCTCTGAGAAGGCAGTATGGGGCCATCAGGGATCCCTGTGTAAATTTTAAGTCTTCCTCCCTCATGGGTAGCATTCAGTAGACTTGAGGATGAAGTCTGTGTCTTCAGGGCCATTAAAAAAGAAGAGAGAAAATACAGAAATAGGGAAATCATGGTGTGTTGACACTATTCTGTGCTTCACTATTAAATGTGCCAAAAAGAAAAATGTTCAATTCAAACCCAAATGGCGTGACAACCAGCAGCTCTCAGGATAGTTTCCCCAGCCTCTAATAACTGCCCAGAAAGTGACCAACCGTTCCAGGCTGCTCCAGGCTGAAGGCTGAATCCTGGGAAGCCCCATGTAAACCAGGACGCACCGGTCACTCTAGTGGCTGGTAAGGGAAGGGAGACACCTTCTAAAGGGAGCTCCGGCTAGTCTGAGGACTGGCTCTGGCACTCGTGTGCCACGCAACTTTGAAAGGACTAAGGCCAGGACACCTGGGCGGCTCAGTCAGTTAAGTATCTGCCTTCAGCTCAGGTCATGATCCCAGTGTCCTGGGATCGAGTCCCACGTGGGGCTCCTTGCTCAGCGGGGAGTCTGCCTCTCCCTCTCCCTGCTGCTCCCCCTGCTTGTTCTCTCTCTCTCTGACAAATAAATAAAATCTTAAAAAAAAAACAAACCCAAAAGGACTAAGGCCTCCATGCCTCAGTGTTCTTGTCAGGCAATTGGGTTTAAATGAGATAATTTAAAATGCCTTCTTCCATAACTGGCACGAAGTAATCGTCAATGAAGGTTAAGTCTCTACCTTCGGGGCAGAAAGAAGGCGCAGATTTTTCTTTTTTTCCTTCTTGGTAACCATTGTGGTTGGGGTTTTTTTGTTTGTTTTTTGTTCTCTTTCGCTTTATTGCGGTATTAGTGACAAGTAAGTTGTAAGATACTTAAAGCGTACAACGCAGTGATTTGATTACGTACATTGTGAAAGGGTTCTCGCCGTTGCTGAGCACATCCATCAGCTTGCTTGTTTGCTCGTCTTGTTATGAGAAAGTTTTTTCTCTCTTAAATGCTGAGCATGTGGAAGAAGGCACAGACAATGTGTTTGAGGAAGGATTTTTATAAAATCAGGCAGTATGTTCCTACTCAATACACAGGATTGACTAGGTTTGGGTAAATTACATCTTACTGGGCAAAGCAGCCGTGCTGTCTCTTCTCTCTTAAGACTCTTAGGGAAGTCCCACGGGTCAGCTCTGGGGTGTGGGACACTGCAGTGGGGTCGGATGCCAAGCGGTCTAGCGGGTATTGTGAAAAGGGGAGGGTTCTTGTCAGGAGACCCGGTTTAAAATCCTAGCTCCGCGTCGTCCGGGCTCCACGATCCTCCTCACCTGTGATGGGTGAATGACCATTGTCCTTGGCCGGGTTTTCACGTGGCCTACGTAAGAGTTGACGCTTGGCATCTCCTGGGAACTCAGTGACTATTTTAGTCCTGCCTGTTTGGGTTCCTGTCTCAGAGCCCTTGGAGAGTCTCAAGGGCTCTTCTGTGACATCCAAGGCTGGGTTAAAACACGTTTTGGAGCGTGTATGTTGGCTGGGATGGGAAGCCAGCTCTCTTGATAGAGAACAGACGGTTTCCCCTTGGACACCTGGAAATCGAGCCCCAAACCTTTGGCTCCAGAGCCTCAGAACCACACATCGCTCTGTTGGCAGCTGGATGCTGGGTTTTGGCCAATCTCCGTGAGTCAAGGAAAGGTCAGAAGACCCAGAGATCAAAGCCCACCTCCCTTACAGATGTCCCTGGAGGGTTTGTCCTGGGGGTGGTTTCACTCGTTAGTGTTCCTTGTCTTTTCGACTCACGTCTGCAGGAGGGAGCCATGGATGTCTGCAGGCTGTTGGGAGGGTGCATGCTTGGAGCTCTGGCCTCTTCTCTTTTCCCACCGGCTTTGAGCATCAGCAGGACAACATTGAATGGTTCATCGGCATTGGCGTCCCTGTTAATGTAACCATTTGGCTATGGCTGAACACTTGGGTGGCTTCCATTATAAGTAACATTGGTATGAACCCTGCAAACAGGGCCCCAAGTAACCCTTCAGGGAAGTTGACAGAGAGGCTGTGCTCAGTCTACAGATAAGATTTCCTGATCAATTTAAAGCATAAAGCAAAGTTGAAAACAGTTTGAAGGAAGTCTTTCCAAGCTATATCCCACCTTTCCCTGCCTTAGCAAACAGTATACTGGTGAGACCCTCTGCCATGCACCAGGATCAATGTCAGAGCCCTCCGTGATTGTCCTCTGGGGCTGTCATTGCTGGTGCCTTTGATACCAAAGCTGCGTCCAGAGCCAGGGCTGGTGGCTGGGAGGCAAACCAGATCTCCCCGCCTTACTCGAGGGGAGGCGGTGGCATGCCTCACGTGCTTCCACAGGAGATGGAGGTAATTTTCAGCTCGGTCTGGGTGTCAGCTTCCCTACGTAGACCACAGAGGGACAGTCTGAGCTACTGGCAACTTCTTTAGTCATTTTGGTTATTATAGTTGTAGTTTAGGAAATTCAGTTATTTTATTTGGTTCTCTTCCAGATCTGCCATGTCATTTTTTAGAAGATTTTATTTATTTATTTGACAGAGAGCACAAGTAGGGGGAGTGGCAGAGGGAGAGGGAGAAGCAGGCTCCCCACTGAGCAGGGAGTCTGATGCGGGGCTCGATCCCAGGACCCTGGGATCATGACCTGAGCTGACAGCGATGCTTAACCGACTGAGCCATCCAGGTGCACCTGCCATGTCATTGTTTATAATGTCTAGTATTGGGCCAGTTTTTTCTGGTCTGGGCATGGTTATTTTACCATCCTGTCTGATAATGCCAGGACCCAGAGTTGATGCCTATCTCTTGTCTGTTTGTTTACTGCCAGTTTTTACTCATGGTGTCTTGTGACCTCTGGACTTGGTTATTCTTGAGTGTAGGATCTTGTGTTTGAAAAACTATTAGTAAAAAGAATTTGAAGCCTTATGTGATGCCTTGTCCCCGAAAGAGGATTTAAAATTTTTCTTGCAGGGGCCTGGGCACTCTAAATCTAAGATAACCTTGATCTAAGTTTGGGGCTGAGATTCCTGGGCTCCGCGAAAGTCTTGAAGCAGGTGACAGTCCTTGCAATCTCTCCTTATCTGGGAGATGCAGCCCTGTGGACTTTGTGGGGTTTTTTCCTACCTTCCCCCGCCCCTTTCTTTCTAAAATTCCTATATAATCATAGAACATTGTTTGCTTGCGTGTTTATTTATCTTGAAGTATAGTGGACATGCAATATTACATTAGTTTCCCATGTGTAATAGAGCGTACAGAATATTCTCTATACATTATGCTGTGCTCACAAGTGTGGCTGCCACCTGTCACCATACGGCCCTATTATAGCACCATTGATTGTGTTCCCTATGCTGTATGTGTCATCCCTGTACGTACTCATTCTATGACTGGAAGCCTGTACCTCCCACTCCCCTTTACCCATCTTTTCCATCCCTCTCCCCTCTGGCAACCATCAGTTTATTCCATGTATTTATGGGTCTGTTTCTGCGGTGTGTTCATTTATTTTATTTTTAAAATTCTGCACACAGGTGAAATCATATAGTGTTTGTCTTTCTCTGACTTTCTTGGCGTCACACCCTCTAGATGCATCCAGGGTTGTCTCAAAAGGCAACATCTCATTTTTTTTTAATGGTGGAGTAATATTCCATAGTATATGTACACCACACCCTCTTTACCCACTTGTCTATCGTGGACACTCAGATCGCTCCCATACCTCGGCTATTGTAAATTATGCCACAATAAACGTAGGGAGCACCTATCTTTTTAAATTAGTGTTTTCATCTTCTCTAGGTAAACACATAGAACATCATTTTAAGTTAGGACAAATAATTGTACAAACAAAACAAATTAAAATGAGAGATCATTCAGTCTCTGGATTTCTGCATGTCAAAGTGCCCAATTACAGAGGCTACCCCAGTTATCTGAGTGTTAGTAGATAACACTCAGGAGATTAGCACTTGGGTGATGAAGGCAAAGATGCTAAGGGAGGCCCGTATCTACTTGAACCCAGAACAGAAACCACAGAGGTTGAAGCCCTTGCTCCCACTTGGTGACCCCAAGGCCTCCACCAAATTACCTCTATAAATGGCCTAAGTCTCCCCCCATACTCCCCGCAGATTCCGTCAAGTAGCCAACATCCCCACTCAATCACTTGATTTTGATCTTCCCTACATTAATGAGAACTTTGAGCGGCTGGGTAATATGCAGTACTTTGAATGGACTGTAATGTGTTCGAGCATTCTCCGGTTAGGCTGTTTACGTTTTCCCGTTATTGTAAAATATTTATAACAAACATTTTTGTGCCTCCCTCTTTACAAGCGTTTTGAATTATTTCTCCGTGGGTGGTTTCCTAGCAATGGATCAAAAGATATGAACATTTGTCTGGTTTTTGATACGTATCGCCAAATTACTTCCTAGAAAGTATATTCTTTTATTTTATTTTATTTTTTATTTTCATTTATTTTTTTTAGAGAGCGGGAGAGAGGGGCACCTGGGCAACTCAAGTCGGTTAAGTGTCTGCCTTCAGCTCAGGTCATGATCCTGGGGTCCTGGGATCGAGTTCCACATGGGGCTCCCTGCTCAGTGGGAAGCCTGCTTCTCCCTCTCCCTGTGCTGCTCCCCCTGCTTGTGTTCTCTTGCTCGCTCTCTCTGTCAAATAAATAAAATCTTAAAAAAAAATATATGGGGGGAGAGAGCATGTGGGGGATGGGGGAAGGGCAGACGGAGAGGGAGAGAAAGAATCCTAAGCAGGCTCCACGCTCAGTGCGGAGCCTGCCATGGGGCTTAATCCCATGACCCTGAGATCATGACCTGAGTTGAAATTAAGTCAGATGCTTAACCAGCTGTGCCATCCAGATGCCCCAAGAAAGTATATTCTAATTGCTATGCCCACCAGGAACATACAAGAGAGGCTGCAATATTCCTTGCCATCACCAGGTATGTAATTAAAATAAGGTTTTGGCTGATTTGGTGAGTGAAAAATGGTATCCCCTTGTTATTTAATTTGCATTTTGTACTCTTTTTTTTTTTTAAGATTTTATTTATTTATTCGACAGAGATAGAGATAGCCAGCGAGAGAGGGAACACAAGCAGGGGGAGTGGGAGAGGAAGAAGCAGGCTCATAGCGGAGAAGCCTGATGTGGGGCTCCATCCCGGAACGCCGGGATCACGCCCTGAGTCGAAGGCAGACGCTTAACCGCTGTGCCACCCAGGCGCCCCTGTACTCTTTTTTTTAATGCAGATCCCCTTTTGGTAAAATTACTTTTTATGCAGTTAGCACCTCTTTGATAGAAGCAGCCTTTAAAATGGGGGCAATTATTCTAGTGTCTAAGAGCTTTTTCTTTTTACCATTTATTGAAAAATATGGATGTTGCATAATGCACTACACCAGGCCATCTCTACTGAGTCATTCACAGTGTCTTGAGTACTGGCCGCTTTCCCTCTAGGAGCAAGGCAAGGAGAGTGAGCTTGAAGCCACTAGGATGATATAGCAAGTGGGCAAAGGCAGAATATAGAGCAGTATAATATGGTTCCATTATGGTTTTTTAAAAGTCATATATACATTTTACTTTATTTTTTAATTTTTTAAGATTTTATTTATTTATTAGAACGCAAGAGCAGTTTGAGGGGCAGAGGGAGAAGCAGACTCCCGCTGAGCAGGGAGCCCAAAGCGGGGCTTGATCCTGGGACTCCAGGATCATGACCCGAGCCAAAGGGGGATGCTTAACCAAGTGACCCACCCAGGTGCCCCTAAAAGTCATATATATACTTTAAAAGGCATCTGGAAGTACGTGGCATAAACCATGGACAGTGGTTTTTCTCTGTGGCTTAGTGTTCTATGGAAATTCGACACTTTTACCATATAGGCTTTGTAATGTTTTTTTTAAAATGAGCAAGAGTTACTTTTGTAATCAGATAAAATAATAAAAATATTTCTGTTTTGAAAAAGATGATCCTGTTTCAGCAACTGGTTATGGATGAAAAAAATATGCCATCCTCTCTTGCCTATGTCCCTCTTCTTTCCTCTACCGTAATAAATAAATACATATTGGGGCACCTGGGTGACTCAGTAAAGCATACGACTCTTGATTTCAGCTCAGGTCACGATCTCAGGGTCGTGGATTGAGCCCCATGTTGGCTCCACTCTGTGTGTGGAGCCTGCTTAAGATGCCCTCTCTCCCCCCCCCCTCTCTCTCCCTCCATCCCCTCCTCCCTCTCTCTCCCCTCCTTCCTCTCCCTCTGTCCCTCTGCCTTGCTTGCACATGTGTATGTGAGCCCTCTCGCGATTTCTCTCTCTCTCTCAAAAAAATAAATATATAGTTACTTATATAGTACTTATATTTATTTTTATATTTTAAAAGGTAATATTTTGTTATATATTTAATATATTGTGTACTATTTTTACTATGTTATTAAATATTAAAAATTAAAATATATATTATATCTATATAATTTTTAAAATGTAAGTCTCTATAGAAAAAGAATCATTGATGCATTGGTGCTTCTGCTGGGGGGGGCGGCGACAACGGTAGCTGTCGCGACAAGGTCCCCACAGGCAAATCAGAGGTATGGCATCTATCTAGTTTGTGTCTATCTTGAAGATAGTATTAAATGAGATTAGAAGGGAGCGCCAGGACAGATCGAAGGTCAATAGCAAGGTCACGACAACTTTGTGAGGCAGGTGTTCCTGCCCTGGTATTTGAGAAGCTCAGCCTCCCCAGGGCGAATGAACGTGGTCGGCCGGGCACCCCTGCGGGATCGAGAATTTGGATCCCAGTCTGCCGGGCCCCCAAGGCTGCGCGCTGGGCTACTACACACAGTGACTCTGTCAGGGGAAGTGAGAGGTTCTAAGACCCCATTCCCTGGAAGCACCGCTCGCGACGAGGCGGGGCCGCTCCTAGCAGGGCCCTTTGGGTGACGAAGCCTGAGTCACATTCTGGTCATCTCACGGAGTGGAGGGGGCACGGTAGGACACACGTGCAGGGCCTGGAGCTCCCTCACCAGGCCTCAGAGAGAGCAGGGTTGGAGGGCTTTCCCGACCCAGGTGGCTCTAGGAATTCAGCTGTAGGACTTCCTGGGACCAATGTCACCAGCTCTTCTTCACATGTCTGCTTCTCCACAGGCTACTGTTAGCTGGCACTCTTGCCCCTACTGCAGTGGGCTGAAAAGCACCCGTGTCACACTCTCCTGGGGCGCTGGGGCCACTCCTCTGAAGCCGATCTCCGAGGGCCGTGTGATGGTTAATTTTATTTGTCAACTTGCTTGCCCACTAGATGCCCACGTATCTGGTTAAATTTTATTTCTGGGTGTGTCTGTGAGGGTGTTTCTGGAAGAGATTGGCGTTTGAATTGGTAAACTGAGTAAAGCAGATGGCCCTCCCCAGTGTGAGTGGGCATTACCCAATCTGTTCAGGGTCTAAATAGAACGAAAAAGTGGAAGATGGTTGAATTTACTCTCTGCCTGACTTGCTGAGCTGGGTATCCATCTTCTCCTGCCCTCAGGGCTCCTAGTTTCCAGACCTTAAGATTCAGGCTGGACTCTACACCATGGGTCTGCAGCCTTCGAACTATGCCACTGACTCTCTGGGTCTCCAGCTTGCCGACAGCAGAATGTGGGAATTCCCAGCCTTCCACAATCAGGAGGCAATACCTTATTATAAGTCCTACATACACACACATACATATACATATACTTGGTTCTTTTTCTCTGGTAAACTCTCACTGAAACAGATTTTGATACTAGGAGTGGTTCTAGAAGAACAGAATTTTGAGGATGAATCTTCGAATAGGTTCTGGGGATTCTGGAAGTGGGTCTCTGATCTGATTAGGTTTAAGGGTACTAATGACTCTCATTTCCGGTAGTAAAGAGCACTGATAGTCCCTGGTGTATTCAGGCAACAGAGAGACACACAATATCCGCGTTAGACAGTCCTAATCCACCTCTTATAAGAAGCGGGGTAATTGTGTATATGATACTTTGGAACGTTTTTGAAAATGAATGAATGTAATAACGTCGGCTTGTTGCTTCTAATGTTGCTGGACAAGGTGATAAAAGGACGAGCTCAGGGATTCGTATTTCCAGCTCACACTCAGTGTAAATGACCTGAGGGCTTCTACGTGTGTCCTGACGAGAGCCTCACCTCCAGTAGCTGCAGGGATGAGCGTGCTGAAATGACAGAGTGACTGACTGAATTACAATGCAAATTGAACCCCCAGCCTCACAAGGTGTTTGTTAAAGTGGGGGGCATTGATTGGGAAAGAATGGGATCCTGTAAATTGGGATGGGGATATGTGAAGCTGGGGACATCGAACCTCCAATCTCTGATGAGTCTTCTTTGGCAGTGGGAGACGTCTCCCCATCCCCAGGGGTAGCAGCCACCCCTCCACACCTTTCGAGGGGTTAACCCTGCATTGCCAGAGGAAACTGTAATGGCAGACAATGCTGGTTCTCTTCAGCATCCACCCTGACCACCCCTCTTTGCTTCTAGAGGTATAACTAGACTCAAGTCCCAACGGGTGCCTAAAGGTGAGGTACGAAGTGTGACCTATGAGGAGCTGTGCACACTCCAAAAGATACTTGAGATTTCTTTGCCACTGGACAATGGAAAAAAGGTAATCCTTGTTAAAAAGTGGCAAAGAACTTGGCTGAGTTGTGTTCATGTTCTAGTTTTCTGTAGAAGGTAGACCCTTCCTTCCGTCCTCCTCCTCCTCCTTCTCCTTTTTTTTGGGGGGGGGAGAGATAGAGAGTGCGAGCCTGGGGGCTGGGGTGGGGAGGGGCAGAGAGAATCTTAAGCAGGCTCCAGTACTCGGCTATCATGACCTGAGCCAAAGCCAAGAGTTGGACGCTTAACCGACTGAGCCACCCAGGTGCCCCTTGCTGAAATTTCTAAGCAAAGTGTTCAAGGAAAAGTCTAGTTCCTCCTTGCTTCTAGTAAAATGCAAGAGAAAAAGGAGTTGAAGATGGAATTGTTTAAGCAAAAAGGAGCAAAACCTTAAAGATCTGGAAGATTCTCAGCCTATTTTATAAAAAAAAAAAAGATAAAGTATGTTTGGAAGAGAACACTAAGGGTGGGGCAGCGGCACCATTCGATAAAGAGATTAGTGTGGGTGTGAACCATGGATTTAATCGGCTATCTCAACAGATCCAGGAATAAAGACGGGATTATACCAGCAGAAACCCTGCCAGCGAGAACTAAAGAAAACAGAAAATAGGAGGGTTAGAGGAAGGCTTTGAATGTGTACTATCTTTTAAGAATAGAAAGCAGGACCCTGGGGTGATTGAGAGGTTCTCAGGGCATCCAGCTAGGTTTCACCAGGGCCGATGACCTCCACTGGAAGCTGTGGGGGTAGGGTCGCCCAATGGAGCCCTGGAGATTCCTCATCTCAGTTTTCCCGGAGAGTTTAGTTCAAATTATCGGAGGAGGAGTCTGATTGGTCCAGCTCCCATTTCATTCCCAGGCCTGTGGAGTCATGGATTTGAGTCACGTGCCACTGTCTTGACCAGTTAGCTGCAGCTTGGGGTGGGTGTGGTCACATGGCATAAAACTTTGCTGCCTATTGGGGCAGGCGCTGTGATTGACATCGGAATGTCAGCCTATAGACTTTATGTGTATCCGAAACCTGACTTTCTTGATCGCAGGACCTAGGTTTTGTTTTGCGCATCCCAGGCGGAGGCACAGATGTGGGGAGGGGAGCTAAGGAGGGGGGCGCTGAGGAGGAAATCAGGGGCTTGGGTGTTCTGGCTGCTGTGGGCGCAAGTCAGTTGGGCCACATCTCCCTTAAGGTTCAGCCCTGCTCAGCCAACTCCCTCTGCTGATTCCACTTCCCCGAGTGGATAGAACTTCTTGAGGGCAGTTTCAAGGCAAGTCAAATGCTGCTGCTTTGATTTGGCCCCCAAATTTCCCTTGCTTTGTTTTTCATTCTTTCACTCATGTCTCAGAGCCCTGCCTGAGGGGCGGTAGCACTGGCCAGGCCCTCCTGGGCTGCCCTGGGGCCCACAGCCTGCTCTCCCGTCAGGTGGCTCTTTGGCAGCCGTTCTGGAAAAGAACAAAGAAGTTTCGGGAAGCCCCCGAGAGTCCAGGCTGGGATCGGCCCCACCAGGCTGCAGAGCCCAAGCTCCCTCCTCTTGCCCTGCATTCTGGCTGCTTCGAATGGCTGGCTGAAGGGGAGAGCCGCAGGGGAAAGTGGGAACGGCTCTGGTTTGGCGTTAGAAGCTATAGGTTGGAGTCGTGGCTCTGTTAATTTCTAGCCGCCGTGCTGGGGAGCGGAAGGAGTGACTTTGGATGCCTTGCATTTGGTTAGGCTTCATTCTTCACCCTTTGTCTAGGTCAGGGCACCCCCAGAGTGCCCATGCTCCCCCTCCTGCCGGCAGCAGCAGGAAGTCCAGGCATCCAGCGTGTCCCTGTTAAGGCTTCCGTCCCTGTCCTGGTTCAGGGCCAGGAGGGTGCTGGGGTTGAGGAGTCCCTGAGGGCTGGCAACAATGTGGGTATGATGCAGCTATCTTGCGAGAAGGGAACTCAGACTCTAAAGGTGACAGATAGGAACAGAGACAGAGTCTAGATCCTTGGTGACAAGCTGAACAGCTGGTACTATTTGTCTCTGGACATTTTATGTGAGAAATATGACCCTCTGTGTCAAAGCACACAGTAACCGAGGTTTTTGATACCGACAGCCATTTGGATGGAATCCTGGCTGATGGGAAAGGGTACTTCCCTCCTAGTAATGGGGGCAGGTTGGGTCAGACCCTTCTGATACTCGCTTTCCCATAGACATAGAACCTTGACCTCCACCTTGTCCCAGGAGCCCACATTACTTAGGGGTGGGGAAGCTCTTTATAAGCCTCTTGCTGCCTTGGATCATTGGTGGAAGGGAACAGACAAAGGCAGCCTGAGAAAGTGGGAAAAGCACTGGTTGCAGTCAGAAGGTCTGGGATGGAGCCTCGGCCCTGTTAATTCCTGCCTCTGGTCAACAGTGGCTCTGTGCTTAGGGCAGGGTAGACCCTGCAGGTCAGGTCAAGGGCCCTAGTTGGCAGGGGGAGGGCATGGAATGGTCAGAGACCAATTAGGACAGAATTTCAAAGGATTGCAATTATGACCTTTGTATCAAAGAAGGCTTCCAGGAGGAGTGGGTCTTGGTCAAGGCCCTGAAGGATGCACCTAATTTCTTGGGGAGGAGAGCACACAGCAGGGAGGACAACAGGCCTCTCAGTGTGACATCTTGCTTTGCCTTGTGTGAGTTCTGGCTGGACTATCCTTTGCCTACACCTGCTTCCTCTCCATCTGCCTATCTCCTGGCCATATCTGTGAGCTCTGAGAGAGTAGAGATGCTCCCTTTATCTCTGCAGCCTAGTGGCAATGGGCAATTGCTGCATCACTGCTGGGGGGATGGAAGAGGTGCAGGAGTGGGTGTCTCCAGGCCAGGGGGAGGCAGTGAGTTGCCAGGACTGGGGCTGTCTGGAAGGGCAGGTTGGAAAGGGCGGTCTTCAAACCATGCTTCCTGATGACATCTCAGGGCAATTCCAGGGTAATGTCTTTTCCCTCAGAAGCCACAGGGTATTCTCTTTTCCCTTGGCACTGACATGCAGGAGCAGGCCTCCCACTGACCATAAGTCCCCACACTTGACCTTGAACTTGAGAAACTTGGAATGACTTACCTGAGTGCATAATACTTCCCATTTCCCAGGAGCCCCGCTCATTTCCCCAGATGACAGATGCATTAAGCGTGCTCCTTGACCTCCGGGACTCTGAGGGACTCAGAGTGCTGGAGTGCAATGAGAAGTGGCCTGAATGCAGGAGGCCTGGGTTCCTGCCCTGACTCTGCCACTGACCAAATGAGAGGCTTAGGGCTAGTCTCTGCCTTTCTTGGGGCTTTTCCCCTCCCGGGGCTGGGTGATCTTCCAGCTCTAACATTCTAACTCTTGTGCCCTTGTGATTCCTAATACTGGCTTCTAGAAGTGGGGCCATTGGAAGAGCTTGCCGTCTTACATGGGAGCTCCTGACACTCCCAGGTCCCAAGATGATGGCCCTAAGAGGACGATGGTGTTAATGATACCTGGCCGTTACTGAACACAGGCTTAGCTGCCTATGCGGAAGGGGCTCTTATTGTCCCATTACACAGATGAGGAAACAGAAGCAGAAAATGGTTCGTCAAGCTCCCGGCTATCTATGTACATAAGGGCCTACCCTATTTGCGGTCTGAATTAAATATCCCCCCACGTTTTGTTGGGTTGGGTGGCTTTCCACTCAGAGGACTAAAGGTCTGGCTCCTCTAAGAAGCGAGGTGGTAGAAAGTGGAGGAGTTCAAATGGAAGGAGGGGCCCTGAGAGCGTGGGATGGCAGCCAGAAGGGGGATGGGGCAGGAGGGGCGTTCTGAAATTGCTGGGTGTCTCATGTCAGGGCCTCCCTCCCACCCTGGGCCCCCGGTGAGCCCCAGTAAAGGTTTGACTTATTCTTGAGGCTGGCTTCAGTGGCCCCAGGCTCTGCTGGGGAAACCACTAGAGTCTGAAATCAGACTTTAAGACTGATTTTGGGTCTAGCTTGTGGGCGAGCTGCTGTAATTATGTCCATTATACCTGTCTTGAATGATTCACAGATGGCAAGGGCTTACGTAGGAGCAATGTTCCTCTTAATTTTTTTTTTAATTTACATTTTCCGGTGACTCATTGGAATTGAGAGTACAGTCTCATTGACTGGAGAAGAAAATTGGGGAAAGAAAAAAAATGTCATCAGGTCTCTTGGCGACAAATAAAATTGACCAAAGCATGTCCAGGTGATTCTGGGCTCAGGTCTTAGGGGCTCAAGCCTACCCCGTATTCTCTGAGCCTCTTGGCTCTCCTCCTTCGTGGAAGTGGGAGACAGCCCTGTGGCCCCAGGAAGGCAGCGGATGTACGATCTGATGCTGGAGAGTTTGTGCTTTGGGCTAGAAGGATCTGGGTTCAAATCCCTGCCCTGAAGCTAATGCCTGCTATGTGACCCTGAGCGATTTCTTTAACCTGTTGAATCTCAGTTTTCTCATCTGATAATTGGGGGAAAAAGCTATGCCAGTTTCACGGGTTGCTAGGATTTCATGAGGTTGTATATGTTAAGCCCTTGGCACAAAGTAATGAGAATAACATCAAGTACTCGTCATGGGGTACTGAGCCCTTTACATGGGGTACTTTAGCCCCTACAACAATCCTGGGGGTGAGCTATTACCCCTTACTTTATAGGTCAGGAAACTGAGCTCAGAGAGGTTAAACGACTAGTCACACAGCTAGTCTGTGGCGGATCTGGGGAACTGGGGTACAGGTTGGGCTGACTTCAAAGTCCGCTGTAGGGGTTAACCCCCAACCGACTTATTCCCGTAGGAAATGGGCTTGTCCTTCCTGTTCCTTAAAGCAAGCCTGCTTGAATTTGAGCCCCCTGTCTTCTCTATTCCTGGTACTGGCCCCACCAGCCTTTCAGGCACCCCCATCTCAGGGTCATCTTTGGCCTCTTTTCTGCTGGGACCACATTCTTCCCTGTCATACTCGGCATCGTCCAGTAGTAGCCCAGACGCAGATCTATGTATTTGCTCGGTGTAGATCTTTCCTTCCTCCTCACCCCCACCCATGGTCCATCCCTGGCTTTACACGGAGTTCTTGCCACATACCCCATCCCTACATGTTGCCAATTTCAGCCACAGCCTAGCTGGTCTCTTCCCTGCTTACTTCAGGCACCTCACTCCCTCTGGAACCGTCCATGGCTCCCCTGGCCTGCTGTACCGAACACTGACTCATGAGCCCGACACAGACTCCCTGTATCAGGCTGGGCCAGTCCTTCCCTCCCGCTCTGGCCCCAGGTTCCCAGCTGTGGAATGAGACTGCCAGGGTGACCTCCCTTTCATACTCTTGTGGAAAACAGATCAAAACTAAGCTCCCACCAGGGAGGAGAAGCCCAGGTCGTGGCTGTGCCACCTTCCTGCTGTGTCCTGAGGGTCCCTGGGGGCATTGTGAAGACAGGCTGAGTGGCATTTGAGGCCTTTCTGGGGGCTACAGGCTTGTACTCCAAGGCCTCCCTTGGGTGTCCCGAGATGTGAGTGGGTGCTGGGTCTCTGGTCCCTGCTGACTGGGGTGTCTGAGGGGCTGGCGGCTCAGGACCTCCCTCCTCCCCCTCCCCTCCTCGGGGCAGTGTCAGACGACTTACCAGGAAGACCCCGAGTGTCAGTGGGTAAGCCAACAGCTTGTATCAAGGACGGGGCTGTCTGCTCACAGGGACTGCAACCCGCTCTTCCCGCCTCCTGCCAAAATAGACATGCTTAGGCTTCACCTGCACTGCTGGGAGGGAGACGATTTTCCACTGGCTGCTTCCTGTTGACCTGTGGCTGGTGGGCTTTAAGCGGGGAGTGGAGGGACCCCCTCTATCTGCTTACGCAGAGAAGATCTGGAATAGCCGCTCCACGAAGCTGAGCCAGGCTCTGTGGGCCATGGACCTCACACCAGAAGAAGAAAGAGCAGTGAGACCCAAGTGAAGCCAGAAGCTCCAGGACAGGCTGCTGAGTCTTTCAAAAAGCGAGTTTTGCTCTGAACCTCCATAGCGGGGTCCCTGGGTTGGGGGAGGACCCAAGCCTATGCGATGTGGCTGCTTTTGGTTCCGTCCAATAGACAAGAAACGTAGTGTGAAGAGCCCAGGTGACCCCTACACTGAGAACAAGGGGCCTGGGGGTTTGGGTCTGTCCGCCAAGCAATCACAGTGCCTGAGCACGGCAGGTGCTGGGAACAAAGGAGATGACATCTCTCCCTGGCAAGGAGTTCACAGTCCTGTTGTGGAAACGGATACGGTAGTTATCCTGTGATTTGTGGTTTATTGGGGAATGTCAATTCATGGGTGTCTAAACAGGACACGTTTTTATTTTTTCACGTTTCTTTCCATTATGCTAGGTTGAACCCCCCCCCCCCCCCCGCCGCCTGTCCCTTGACATTTGGGTGGATTCCACAGTTTCCTGGGGGTGGAGTATGGTGGCTGGGCAGGCCCAGGCGGCCTCTTCTGGGTGTGGACGTGCTCTAGGTTCTTAGCTCCTTTGGTGCTCAGCTGTGGGCCGTAGCTCAGTTTTGGGACATGACCAATGCTAACATGAGGTATGGGGGTCTGTGGAAGAGAGTAGAACACCACCCAGCCTGGCCGAAGGGGCAACCTGCTTCTGCCAGGAATGGCTGGACTTGGTTTCCATCATGATCTCCCTTCTACAGGTTTCTTAAGAGCTGTGAGCACCTGTTTGAGAGTCAGTGTGAATTTGAGGGCAGGGCACCTCTGTGTCCCCAGGGCCCATCAGGTGATGGGTGAGTGAATGAATGAGCTGATGCCAGTTGAGGAATTTTGTTCTCCTGTGTCTTGGGACCCTAGAAGAGTTTGAATTCTTTGGAAGAATTCCTGGAAGGCGGGCTGGCTCAGTCGATCCAGGGACAGGTGGTCGGTGATCTGGGCTCTGCTCAGCTGTGCAGTCGGCCTGTTCCTGGCCAGTGTCCGTGGGCCTCTTCCTCCTGCTCAGCCAGAGCCCCCTTTTCTGATGCCTGCCATCCTCTTCTACGACAGCCCCCCCAAGAAGCCAGCTCTCAATTCATGCAGTGCCTTCCACTCCCTCCAAGGTTATGCCTACGGGACCAGACCGTGTCCTTTCTGATGATATTCTGATCGCTGGTCTATTTATAACAATGACTCACCCACCACCTAAACTTCTGCAGGAAGAGTTTGGCTTAGGAGCCAACTCCCCTGGACTGCAAAACGGTTTGTGCTTGTAAGTGATTACCATTTCATTTCCCTGAGATCTTGCATCCTTGATCTCCTCTTGACCCTGTGGCCGGATGGCTTAGAGATCTCCCACCCCCCTGCTGCCTGGTGCCACCATCCTCTCTTGTTTATCAAGAATCCTGCTGACCCCGCGACCTGCACAGCCGGGCAAGTTCCTCTCCATCATTAACCTTGAGACTGAGACTTCCTTGCTGTGCAGATGGGAAGGCTCTGCGGGGACGATTTCCCTTTGTTTTCATGTTGTTTGCTTGTGAATGAGCTCAAGTTGGGATGGGGGCAGGGAGTGGATGAATCTGGAAGAGAGCCCTGAGCCCCCACCCTTGGCCTGAGGCTGCCTTCTCCAGCTTCTCCCTCAGGACCCCAGCGTTACCGGTGCAGTACCCACAGAAGGCCCTCGTGCATTGCTGCTCTTGCCTGCACTGACTCTGAAGTGACCGCCGGGTAGGAGGGGCAGTGACGGCAGCGGGTCCCACCTCTTCTCCCACAGCATCTCACCTTCTCCCCCAGCAGGTGCCTTGGGCAGGCAGGTCTGCTATCCCCCATGGAGGTTGGGCTTGAAGGACACTCGCGTGGACAGGCATTTGCAGTCAGGCTGGGGAGGTGAGATGACCCCCTTCTCCAGTTTGTCAGCAGACACCCCTGTTGCCTTCTTCATAAAGAAAATATAGTAGAGGCCCTCAGTGGGGTCCCTTGGCTTCCTGTCTGTTACCCACCTGTAAGCTTCCCGCATCCCCAGACCTCCTGGCCTCCATTCCTTTTATCTTCGTGGTGCCGGGGTCACCCTAACCCATGGCCTCTGCTTTAGAATCCCCCCGGTCCCCTTCATGGTTTGGCAATTGTCAGTCCAGAATTCAGCCTCCACTGGCTCTGTGTCACCCACCTCCCCCCCCACCCTGCCCCCGCTCCAGCCTTTTCCGCCCTGGACTCCACACCTCGCCCGACCCCCAGCGTCACCTCCTGCTGGCCCTTCTCTCCACTGGCTGTCCGCACTCTCCCCCGCTGTCCCCTCAGTCACTGCGCAGACTCCTGCCCCCACCCACCTCATTCCACAGTGGCGGTCCTCTCCTAGTTGATGAGTCTGGACCCATCCTCCTAAGTCCCAGGCTTGTTGGTCTCTTTGTAGCTTCTGACATCCTCGAGCGCCGTCCTCCCTGGCTTCTGATCTGCCACCTCGTCCTCAGACGCCCGGCCTCATTCCCTTCTCATGGTGCCTTCAGGCCGCTGTCACCTCCCCCTGATGTCACAGCCACAACCCCCAGTTGGATGCTGCCTGCAGGTCCCCCCGCCAGTCCATTCGCTATCAACCCGTGATGCTGCCGACAATGCCACCGCCCTCTCCACATCCCCGCTTGGCGTGGCATGCCAGGCCCCCAGGACCGGTCTCTGCTTTCCCTTGACTTCAGCTCCTGCTGCATTTTCATGCCACTACCGCAAGCCCTACTTTCCAGCCATCCCGAGCCAGTCAGCTCTCCCAGGTTAACTTCCCTACATCTCTGCCTCGCAGATGTTCGTATGGCCTGGGAGCCTCTCACCCCCTTCTGCCTTTGGCGAAATCCTTGTCCCCATCTGGAGTTCTGCCAGACTGTCCCCTCCAGCAGGCAGGCTTCTGGAACCAGCCCTTCCCCTCCCAGCACATTTAGTGTCTTCCTCGGGACTCACCCCTGCACTGACCCCTCTGTCTGCGTGTCTGCCTCCCGCCCTGGCCCCCACTTCCACTCGGATGACCCACTTGACACTCCAGTCAGGGTCAAATCCCTTTATTTCATGCTCCCTGAGAGGGACTCCCTGTCTTTAGAGCACTTAGCTTAGTAGTTCTGTATTTAACAAGGAAGGGCGTTGTCTGATGCATCGCCGGTAGTATCTGATTAATTCCTATTTCCTCCGCCAGACTGGGATTGAGGCAAGAACAGAGAGAGCCTTACGTTTTATTTGTTTATTTGACAGAGAGAGAGAGAGAGAGAGAGAGAGCACGAGCACACAAGCAGAGGGAGAGGCAGGCAGAGGGAGAAGCAGGCTCCACCCTGAGCAGGGAGCCCAATGCAGGACTCGATCCCAGGACCCTGGGATCATGACCTGAGCTGAAGGCAGACGCTTAACCGACTGAGCCACCCAGGCACCCCGAGAAATCCTTATTTTTAAGTAGAGATATTGTTTTTCTTCTTAAAGAGCATTTACTGTTAAATATTTTGAGAGACTAATGAACAGCTGTGTGCCCAGTGCCCAGCTTTGTCCAGTCTCACACTCGCCATATTGGCCTCAGGTGCTTTTTAAAAGATAGATGATAGACTTGACCGAAGGCTGCTAAGTTGTGTACCCAATACCCAGTTTAAGAGAAATAATATAACCAGTACTTTTCAAGCCTACTCAGAAGTCTACCTCCTCGCATCCGCCGCCCTCCCTTAGCCGTAGTAACCATTTCCCTGAATTGTGTGTGCGTGATTTTCTTGCTTTTCTTTATGCGTATCCCCAATATATTTGTTTCTCTACACATGAAGTTGTTTACTTGTGCTGTTTTTTAGAACTTTATATAAATGGAGGGACACCTGGGTGGCTCAGTCGGTTAAGTGTCTGCTTTCAGCTCAGGTCATGATCCCAGGGTCCTGGGATCGAGCCCCGCATTGGGCTTCCTGCTCAGTGGGGAGCCCGCTTCTCCCTCTGCCCCTCGCCCTGCTTATTCTCTTTCAAATAAATAAATAAAATCTTAAAAAAAAATCTTTATGTAAATGGAAAAGTACAGTTTGTGTTTTTCCGTGATCTTCTTTTTTCTCCCTTTTTTTTTGGCTTACCGTTTCATTCTGACACGATGTGTACCCTGAAATTCATTCATTTCCGCTAATGATTGTTGTTCTGTTGTCCACACGCCATACTTTATCCGTCCTCCTGTTGATAGAGGGGACCTACATTTAGTTTGCCTTTGCTCACCTGCCTGCCTCTCTTTCTCCTTTTTGTCCCTTTCCACACAGTGTTGACGTGAGGACTCCCCCGTCCACACAAGAGGGATGCAAACGCCCGCCCAGCTGAGAACCGCCAGGAGCACACCTGCCCGGGATTGCTGGGTCACGAGGTATGTGCATCTGTACGTTTCCTAGATGTTGCCTGTCCGCGTCCCCGCAGCAGGGTTACCCAAATGTCAGCTGCTCCACATTCCCACCAGGTCTCAGGAGCCTCAGACTTGGAAAACGGTGCCTCCCGCGGCTAGGACGTGATACCTTGTTATTTTCCTGACTGCCGATGGTGTTGAGCATATTTTCAAAGATATTCCCCTCAGTGAATTGCCTGTTTGTCTATTGTATTTGGTGGTTTCCCTCCAGAACTGATTTGCAGTGGTTTTTTATAGATTTCGAATGTGAATCCTTGGCGGGCAAATATCTTCTCCCATATCTAGTTTGTCTTTTCTTGGCGGGGAGTGGGGCTTGGGAATCTTGTTTTGTTTTGTTTTTTAAATACAGCGAAATGCACCAATCTTAATTGCTGCAGTTTGATAGATTTTTGTTTTGTTTTGTCTTATTTTTTAGAGTTTTAATTCCAGTAGAACTAACACACAGTGGTTCGGAGTATTCAATACAGTGACTGTACAATTCTATACATTACTTGGCGCTCATCAAGATAAGTACTCTTGGGGCGCTTGGGTGGCTCAGTCGATTAAGCACCCAACTCTTTTGAGTGTACTCTTAATCCCCTTCACCTCTTTCGACCATCCCCCCGCCACCTCCCTCTGGTAACCATCAGTTTGTTCTCTATAGTTAAGAGTCTTTTTTCGGTCTCTTTTTTTCTTTGTTCGTTTGTTTTGTTTCTTAAATTCCACGTGTGAGTGATTTCATATGCTATTTGTCTTTCTCTGACTAATTTATTTCACTTAGCATTATACGCTCTAGCTCTATCCATGTCATTGCAAATGGCAAGATTTCATTCTTTTTAAAAAAAATTTTAATTCCAGTATAATCAACGTACAGTGTTATATTAGTTTCAGGTGTACACTACTGTGATTTAACAATTCTATATATTACTCAGTGCTCATCATAAAAGGCCCTTTACCCCCATCACCAATTTCACCCATCCCCCCCATCCACTTCCCCTCTGGTAACCATCAGGTGGTTTTCTATAGTTAAGTTTGTGTCTTGGTTTGTCTTTTTTTTTTTTCCTTTGTTTATTTGTTTTATTTCTTAAATTCCACATATGAGTGAAATCATATGGAATTTGTCTTTCTCTGACTCATTTTGCTTAGCATAATACCCTCAGGTCCATCCATCTTGTTGCAAATAGCAAGATTTCATTCTTTTTTATGGATGAATAATATTCTATTTATACATATATCCTATCTTCTTTGTCTATTCGTCCATCGATAGACACTTGGACTCTTTCCATAATTTGGCTATTGTAAATAATGCTGCAACAAGCGTAAGGACGCATATAACCTTTTGAATTAGTGTTTTCTTTTTTGGGGGTATATACCCAGTAGTGTAATTACTGGATCATATGGTAATTCTATTTTTAACTTTTTGAGGGAACTCCATATTGTTTTCCACACTGATTGTACCAGTTTGACTCCCACCAATAGTGCACTTCTTACCACATCCTCGCCAGCACTTGTTGTTTCTTGTGTTGTTGATTTTAGCCATTCCGGCAGGTGTGAGGTGGTAGCTCATTGTGGTTTCGATTTGCATTTCCCTGATGATGAATGATATTGAGAATCTTTTCACGTGTCTGTTGGCCATCTGGATGTCTTCTCTGGAGAAGTGTCATGTCCCCTGCCTATTTTATTTTACTTATTTATTTATAGAGAGAAAGGGGGAAGGGGCAGGGGGAGAGGGAGAGAGAGAATCTTAAGCAGGCTCCATGCCCAGAGCAGAGCCCGATGGGGGACTCAGTATCACAATTCTGAGATCATGACCTGAGCCCAAATCAAGAGTTGGATGCTTAACCTACTGAGCTACCCAGGCTCATTTTAAAATTGGAATATTTGTTTTTTGGGTGTTGAGTTTTACAAGTTCTTTATATATTTTGGATACTAAGCCTTTATCGGATATGTCATTTGTAAATATCTTCTCAGATTTAGTAGGTTGCCTTTTAGTTTTGTTGATTGTTCCCTTCACCATGCAGAAGCTTTTTATTTTGATGTAGTCCCAATAGTTTGTTTTTGCTTTTGCTCCCCTTGCCTTAGGAGACATATCTAGAAAAATGTTGCTATCGCTGATGTTAGAGAAATTGCTGTCTGTGCTCTCTCCTAGGATTTTTAGGATTCAGGTCTCACATTTAGATCCTTAATCCACTTTGATTGCGATTGTTTTTGTGTATGGTGTGAGAAAGTGGCTCAGTATCTTTTTTTTTTTTTTTTTTGGCATGGAGCTGTCCAGTTTTCCCAACCACAGTTGTTGGAGAGATTTTTTCCCCATTGCATATTCTTGCCTCCTTTGTCAAACATTAATTAGCCGTATACAATCATGGGGTTATTTCTTGCTCTCTATTTTTTCCCACTGATCTATGTGTCTATTTTTGTGCCAGTACCACACCGTTTTGATTATTACAGCTTTGTAGTATATCTTGAAATCTGTGGTACCTCCTGCTTTGCTCTTCTTTTTCTTTTTTGGGAGGGCGGTTTGATTCTTTTAGTAACTGGAATCATGCTGTATGTAGTGTTCTTTGATGTACTTGCGGGAGCTGTTCCCAGCCTGGTACACTCCTTTTATCCACTACATATTCCACAGAATTCATGTGGTCATTTCGGTTGCTTCATTCTGCTGTTATAGTTATGCCCAGTTTTGTGCACACATTTGAGCACAGTGGCTGAAATTGGAGTGAGAGAGTCTCAGTTGAGTCCTTGTTGATCTGAGGGGAAGGTGTGTTGACTCGGTGCACTGACCCAGGCACGAGGGTGGCTGGGCTGTGGATTTGGGACCAACAGGCCAGTGGCACCCTGTGTGATGGGGAAGCGGCTGCTTTTGCTCCTGGTTTAGTGGCCATGAATTCCTTTAACTTTGGTTTGTCTGGGAAACTCTATCTCTCCTTCTATTCTGAATGATAATCTTGCCAGTCAGAGTATTCTTGGCTGCAGGTTGTTTCTCTTTTCAGTGCTTTTTGAATATATCACGCCACTTTCTCCGGTCTGCAAAGTTGCTGCTGAAAAATCAGCTGATAGCCTTGTGGGGTTTCCTTTGTATGTAACTGCTTTCTTTTCTCTTGCTGCTGTTACAATTCTCTCTTTATCACTGCTTTTTGCCATTTTAATTACTATGTGTCTCGGCATGGACCTCCTTCAGGTGATTTTATTGGAGGATCTCTGTGCCTCCTGGATATGGATTTTTGTTTCCTTCCCCAGATTCAGGAAGTTTTCAGCTATTTTTTCTTCAAATAAATTTTCTGCACCCTTTCCTCTCTCTTCCCCTTCTGAGATCCCTATAATGTGAATGTTATTACGCTTGATGGAGTCACTGAGTTCCCTAAGTCTATTCTCATTTTGTATATTTTTTTCCCCTCTCATCGGCTCGGCTTGATTGCTTTCCATTACTCTGGACTCCAGATTGCTGATCCATTGTTCTGTTGCCTCTTGTCTACTTTGTATTCCATCTAGTGTATTTTTAATTTCATTTATTGTGGTGTTCATCTCTGATAGGTTCTTTTTTTTTTTTTTAATCTCCGTGTTAAGGGTCTCACTGATGTCCTCCACTCCTTTCTCAAGTCCAGTGAGTATCTTTGTGATCGTTATCATGGCATATTACTTATCTCCATTTTGCTTTGGTGTCTTGCTATGAGTTTGTTGTTCTTTCATTTGGGACATGTTCCTCTGTCTCCTCATTTTGTTTAACTCTGTCTGTTTCGGTGTGTTAGGAAAGTCAGTGACATCTCTTGCACTTGAAAGTAGTGGCCTTGTGAAGAAGAGGTCCTATAGGGCCCCTCAGTGCGATGTCTCCTTTTCACCAGAAAATGGTGCTTCTGGGGAGGGTCTCCTATGTGTGTTGCCTGGACCCAACTGTTGTGGCTGAGCTGTGTTTGCCCTTAGTCCGGTCATCTGCAATGTCTCTCTTTGCCTGTTCTGGGCAGGATCTGATCTCTGTGTGGTTAGTGGGCCAGTCTGGGGCTGCCTAGGGCTTGAGTTGAGTCAGACCAGGAGTTTGCCAGAGATGAAATAGCACCAAACAGCAGGGCACTTTCCCTATGTTGTCCCTGAGAAGTTTTGTTGGTGAGCAGGTCCTACAGTCAGACCCACTGTCTGCTCCTAGCCCACTGCTGGGGCTGCAGTCTGACTGGTGTGCGTGGTTATCTTCCCCCGTCCCCAGGGGAAGGAATCACTTTGGAGTGGTGCTGGCCCCTGTCCAGGCTCTTGCACACTGCCTGGCTTGTGATACTTCTTTGGATGGGCTCTGGCCAAGAGGGTATTGACAGGGGTGGGATCCACAATGTGCACAAGGACTGGAGGGGCAGGGTTAGCAAGGTTTGTGTGCTGTTGGTCCCCTGCGGGAGGGGCCCTGCAGCACTGGACTGAGGTGGGCCAGTCTGGAGGGTTGGATCCATGGAAGCACAGCTGGAGGTGGGTGGGAGGTGGGAGCGAGGTGACAATACAAGCAAGTTAGGTAGCCTGTATCATTGCCACACTGGTTCCCATAAGTGACCGGGTGTCTAGGCTGGGGGACAGGGGAGAGAAATGGCACCTACCAGTTCCTTTGTTCCTGGAGGAGTCCCCCACCAATCTCCATCCCTTTGGGACACGCTCTGAGGTAAGTAAACAACAAATGCCCCAGGCATTTTTCAAACTGCTGGTTGTCTTCCTCTCGCCCTCCTGGCTCTCCGCAAACCAACCCACTGATTTTTAAAATTCCAGGTTTTAAGTCTCATTGGTTGTAAGAACTTACAAAATTCAGCCCTTCTGGTTTTCAAAGCCTAATGTTATAGGGATTCATCTTCCCTGCTTGGGCTTCCCTGATGTGAGGGTCTGTTTCTTTCCCCTCTCCACACCTGTGGCTCCCTCCCTCTCTGATCCCCCACGAGTTCGTTTAGCACCCCACCTCGACTCTGCCCTTTCTACCTTCTTCTATGTGGCCTCTTCTCTGTGTTTAGCTGTGGAGAGTCTGTTCTGCCAGTGTTCGGGTCATGCTCTGGATTATTTATGCTGATGGGGGTGTTATGTAGGTGCACCTGTGGGATGAGGTGAGCACTGGGTCTTCCCACTCCACCATCTTTCCAGCAGTCTGTTCTTTTTCAAGGTTACTTCTGCTATTCTGGGTCTTTTGTGGTTCTGTACAAATTTTAGAATTATTTGTTCTAGTTCTGTGAGAAGTGCTTTGGGTATTTTGATAGGGATTACATTAAATCTGTAGATTATTTTGGGTAGTGTGGACATTTTAACAATATTTGTTCTCCCAATCCATGAGCGTGGAATATCTCTCTATTTGTTTGTGCCATCTTCAATTTCTTTCTTTCTTTTTTTTTTTAAATATATTTAAAGATTTTATTTATCTGTTTGAGAGAGAGAGAGAGAGATAGAGTGCAAGCAGCGGGAGGGGCAGAGGGAGAAGCAGACTCCCCACCAAGCAGGGAGCCCGATCTGGGGCTCGATCCCAGGACCCTGAGATCATGACCTGATCCGAAGGCAGACACTCAACTGATTGAGCCACCCAGGTGCCCCCATCTTCAATTTCTTTCATCAGTGTTTTATAGTTTTCAAAGTACAGGTCTTTCACCTCCTCGGTTAAGTTTATCCTAGGCATTTTATTATTTTTGGTGTGATTGTAAATGGGACAGTTTGATAGATTTTGACAAATGCATATAGCCATGTAACCCACTCCTCTATCATGGTATAGAGCATTTCTGTCTCCCCAGTAAGATCCTTTGTGCTCCTTCTGAGGCAGCCCCTGTTTGTACTTCTTTTACCATATATTAATTTTGTCTGATTTAGAACTTAATATAAATGAAATCATACTGCATGCCTGGCTTCTTTTGCCTAACATAATGTTCTTAAGATTCATCCATCTCTCATACATTTCTTTTTATTGCTGAATAGATCTCCATTGTATGAAGGTACTAGAATAGGTTTACCTAGTGTCCCATTGATAGACACTGAGGTGGTCTCAGCTTTTGACTCCTATGAATAAAATGGCCATCAATATTCTTTATCTGTCTTTTTGTGCACATATGTTTTCATTTCTCTTGGGTAAACATCTCAGAGTGGAATTGCTGAAGCCATAGGGAATGTTTGTGTTTGATTTTATAAGAAATCTTGTGTTTCATCTTTTAATTCTCTTAAGGGCATTATCTGTCATCAGATTTTAATAATCTTTTCCCTTATGGTTTATGCTTGCTTTAAGAAATCTTTTTCTGAGGTCATGCAGATTTTCTTCACTTCCCATCTGAAGGTGTTAAACTTTGCATTTCCAATTTGGAGTTTTCATTCACCTGAAATTGATTTTTATCAACTGTGAGACAAGAGTCTATTTCCCCCCCATTTGGCTAACTCATATTGCCATCACTACTATGGACTAGAGCATCACCTCCTCGCCCTATTGCAATGCTCCATCGTATATGAGGTTTCCACAAGAACCTAGACTTGTTTCTGGGCTCCATTCTGTGCCATTGGTTTATTTTTCTATCCCTATGCCAATACCATCCTGTACTCATTACTATAATTTGTAAAATGTCTGGCTATCTGGTAGGATAAGTCATCTTACTTTGTTCTCCAAAATCTGCTTGTTTATTTATTGTCCTTGTTCTTCCACATAAACTTTAGGATTGGTATGTCAGGTTGTAATATTTTTTTTTAAGAGAGAGAATGGGAGGAGGGGTGAAGGGAGAGGGAGGGAGAGAGAGAATCTTAAGCAGGTTTCATGCCCAGCGTGGAGCCTGATGAGGGGCTTGTTCTCACAACCCTGAGATCATGACCTGAGCTGAAATCAAGAGTCAGACACTTAATGGACTGAGCCCCCCAGGTGCCCCTGGTAAATATTTTTTATTTTGTATTTTGATTTTGTCTTTGATCCGCTTGTTGGATAGAACTGTGTTTTTGCATTTCCCAAACATATTGGACTTTGAAAGCTATATTATGTTACTGATTTAGAATTTAATTGTGTTGTGATAAGAGAATGTAGTCTGTATGATAGATTCTTCATTTTCTTTGTAGTACAGTACATGATCAATTTTGAAAATCTTCACAGATGCTTTAATAATGTGTATTCTCCAGCTGTTGGTTTTAGAATTCTACTTTATGTTATTAGATTAAACTTAATGTGTTGTTAAAATCTTCTAAAGCCTAAATTGTTTTTTTCTCCTCCTTGGTATTTCAATTTCTAAGAAATGTGCTAAGTTCTCCCACTATGATTATAGACTTTAAATTTCTTCTTGTAATTCTGTCAATTTTTGCTTTATATATTCTGAGACTCTATAACCTAGATGCACGTATGTTCAGAAATCTTCTACCTTTCTGATGAAATTTTTCTTTAACTATGATATAATAACTGTCTTTATTTCTAATAATGCTTTGGCCTTAAAGTATAGTTTGTCAGATATTTGTTGACTTCACCAGCTTTGTTTTGATTAATATTTGCCTAGTTCATTGTTTATCATTTAAAAAAATTTCCAACGTTTCTGAGTCCTTGTGTTTTAAGTGTCTTTTGTAAACAGCACATTTCCAGCTTTTGTTCTTAATCTACTCAGAGAATCTCTATCTCCTGAGTGAATAATCTAGTATTTTAAAATGTACTGTGGTTACTGATATTTTTGTAATGATTTTCTTATTTTGGCTAACATGTATGATAGATGGGCTTATTTATATTGTCTTATTTTGTTCGTCCTAGGTTCTTGGCTTTTCCTTTCCCCCCTTTCCACTTCCTATCTCATTTGGATCAATCTAGTTGGTTCTTTTTTCACTTTTCTCTTTACTAGTTTGGAAGCTATGCATTCTGTTTCTGTTTTTTTAGAGGTTACACTTAACATTTCATATATACACTTGACCTCACAAGGTAACAATCAATATCTCTGTATTCTTCCCAAACCATTTGATCCTTTCTATGATCTCACTTCTGTCCTAGCATCCTATACTGTTTTCTAGTTTTTTGGTGATACCTCATTTTAATATCCTCACATTATTCATGATAATAATTAATGTTGTTTGCCATGGTTTTTTTAGATTTATCTGCAACTTTACCAATTCATTTGCTCACCACTGTTCATTGCCTCTCACGTTTAGCACAGGTACGTTAGGTAAACTCTCTTAGTCTTAGTTGGAACAAAAGTAGGGTTTTTTCCCCCCCCTAATATCTAGTTGGGCATAGAATTCTAGGTTGACCATTATTTTCAGTGAGTAATTTGAAGATATTTTCACATTGTCTCCAGGTATTTGTTGTTGCTGTTGGAAAGTGTGTTGCCAATTAATTGTGTTCCCTTTTTAAGCAGTTTGTGTTTGGTTGCAGTGTTCCTAGGATGAGGATGTGTTTTGGTTTGTCCTGGCCAGTCCTGGCTAATAGCTGTTACCCTTGCATAATTATTAATAGTGCCTCTCTCATTCTCAAAGGTATCCTTATTAGAATGACAAAGTATGCGGTCCCCCAACTGTAATGTATACATGTGTGGTTTCAGTTTTGTTTACCTTTCTGAGGATTCATTGTGCTTCCTGTATCTGAAGATTCATCAGTTCTAGAGAATGTTTAATCATGTTCTCTTTTTTTTAAAACAAATCTACATTAAAAACCTTTAAATTAAAATTGTATCTTGGGGCCCCTGGGTTGGCTCAGTCGGTTGAGCATCTGACTCTTGATTTCAGCTCAGGTCTTGATCTCAGGGTCATGAGCTCAAGCCCTGCGTTGGGTTCCACACTGGGCATGGAGCCTACTTAAAAATAAGCAAATAAAAATAAAATTGTATCTTAAGAAGCAAGTTAATAAATAGACCATTATGTCCTTTTTCTCAACTTGTTTGACCTGTCAGTATCCTTTAAAGCTACCATGGCTATTATTAGAACAAACCAGATATTACATGTAATGGACCATTTTTGTGGCTGGTACTTGTTTCAACCTTATGTGTGTTTGCTTTCATTGTGCATCACACCTAGAAGGGTATATAAGACACACACCTAAGAATGGTGTACCGAGCACTCGGGATGACAATTAGAGCATCACCTGACACCTAATATGCGCCCTCTGTGCCTCTGCTCAAGTACATTCTGCCCTGCTCCCCACATAATCGCTATTCTGAATGTTATGTCGATTATTCCATTGCTCGTCTGTATAGTTGTCCCACACGCATATGTATTTTAAAGAATCTGTTATTTCATCTTGCCTGCTTTTAAAGTGTACACAAATGGAATCCCACTGTCTATAGTCTTCTGGGATTTGTTTTTTTCCCCTTCAAATGTATGTGTTTGAAGTTAATTCACATTACTGAGCAGCACTGGACGTCACCCCTTCCACAACAGTACAGTCAAACAGTGGACTCATTGTTTGAATATATCTCAATATATAAATCTAATCTCATTACGGACACTTGTGATGTTTTCAGTGTTTGGTGATTATACGCCCATCATTGGGACTTTGGGCTTTCTGGGTTATCGGGTTCATGGGGGCATGTTCCAACTTTACTCTTACCCAACAATTAGTGGTGGTACCAATTTACATTCCTACTTTCCATATATGAGTTTCTTTTGCTTCCCATAATCGCTAACACTTGGTATTGTCAGTGCTTTAATTTTTGCCAAACTGGTGAGTGTGGAATGGCATGGCATTCTGCGTGTGTGTGTGTGTTTAAGCTTTTAATTTTGGCATTCTGCTTTTAATTTGCATTTCCTTTATTCTCAATTACATCGAGCATGTTCTCATGTTTATTAGGCATTTGTCTTTTCTGTATAGTTCCGGTTTTTGCCCTTCATCTGTTTTCTTTGGGGTTATTTTTTTTTTTCTTATTGATTTATAAGCATTCTTTACATGTTCTGGAAATGACTCCTTTGTAATATGTATTGCCTTTGTCATCTCCAGGTTTGTGGCTTGTTTTTTCTCATTCTTCATGCAGTTTCTGGGAAACCAGAAATTCTTAATTTATTTACTTTGGTTGTTGTTGTTGTTGCTTTAAGGTAAGTGCTTTTATGTACTTTAAGAAGTCCCTCTCTACCCTGAGGACCTAAAATGATTATCCTATGTCGTATTCTACTTTTTATTATAGTTTTATCTTTCACATTTGTATTTAAGTCTACTTTGTTTTTTTTTTTTTAATTTTTGGGGGGAGGGGCAGAGGGAGAGGGAGAGAGAATCTCAAGCAGACTCCTCCCCCCCGCCCTGCTGAGCACAGAGCCCAACATGTGGCTTGATTTCACGATCCTGAGATCACAGCCTGAGCTCACATCAAGAGTCGGATGCTTAACTGACTGAGCCACCCAGGTGCCCCTAAATCTAGTTTGAATTGATTTTTATGTAGGACAGGAAGGAAGAATTAATTTTAATTGTTTTCCATATGGGTAACCAAGTGTGGCTGTCTTATTTGTTATGGTCCATCTGTTTTGTTTTGTTTACTAATCTGTCACGTCTGTTCTGTCATAAATCCAGCTTCCATATATGCTCACATTGGTTTCTGGGTGCTCTCTCTGTCTGTTTCATCGGTCTCTGTCTATTCCTGTACCAATACCAGACTATTTTAATTACTGTAGCTTTACCTTGATATCTGGTAGGACCAATCCTCCCTTCTTATTCTTCAAGCATGATAGGTTTCCATGGGTCCTATACGCTTCCATACGGATTTTTAAAATGAGTTCGTCAGGTTCCATGAACTGTCCTCTCTGTGATGAGATTAGTTCAATGTCATCGATGTTCCATCATACGGCCTGGTTTGTCCCTCTGGAAAGTAGTGCTGTATTCAGGGCTCGGTGTTAGCCTTTTGGTCAGAGGTTAGATACTCAGCAGGGGCTTTAGCTAGACTGGCCTTGGTGAGGAGGGGCCCCTCTTGCTGGAGCCCGGGCACCTCCATCTCTTTCACCAGGGCCGTTGTGTTGATGAGCACCTTGAGTAAGGATGGAGTGGTTGGAGGGAAGGCTGCCTGACATCCAGAGGATGGGTTATCTTCCCCGCTCGTTGTTGGAACATTCCTCAGCTGAGCAACCCCACCCAAATACGCTCATGTGGAGAGCTCTGTCCTCAAACCTCTATATCTTTGTCGCCAGCTGTCCAATCTTATTTTTCCAAAGTCCCTGTTGATCCAGCCAGGCCGTTAGCCTCTCTCTATGGCTCTGTGTAATAGCTATAGCTCTGGCCTGGTGGGGGCAGGGCAGGTGGGAGAGGCTGGGAGAAGCCACTGATTGTCGGACAGTCTGAGAAACCACTGCGTCTTGCCACCACGACTGTGAGGGCAGTTTGTGGCAGGCTGGGCACTGCTCCTTCTGCACAACCCCAAAGTGGTGGCTTGTGGAGAAATTTCAAAGCCGTGTCTGACTACCACGACCTTCTGGAAAAAAATTGCTATTATTTCACCGTCCCTTTCCTCTTCCAGTCTTGTTTCCCATTTCTCTCACTGGCAAACTGTAACCTGGAGCCATACTGGGAAAAGTAATTCTCTGACTTAAAAGAAATGGTGGTGTTTACAAATCAACGGTAGGCCGTCCAGGCCAATGGCGTACATTTAGGTTGTTTTCAGGCATTACCATATATAGGGAAGGGATGGCTAGCCATCCCGGTTTTGGAATGACTTCCCGGGCATATGACCACTGCCAACTATTTGTCTGGGGTTGTGGTGCACTGTGATAACAGGTCTTACGATGTTCGGCTTTGGAAGTATGTGGTTATTGAAAAAGAAATAAGGTTTGAAATGTATGATGCCAGAAGCTAGTCTGTTCAAAAGTAAAATAAGGCATGTTTGATGGTTAATGTGAAAAAGCTTATTACACCTATGTTTAAAATAATCAATTTCTTTGTTTATCCTTTGAGTGATTAGTCTTACAATGACACTACAACTTACGACAACATTATACTTTATAAAGGATAATGTTGCATAAGAGACATTAAGGTAAGTTATTGACAGAGCTCTGTCTTCCCGTGCACCAGTGTTCCTTCAGCTGCATTTCATCTGCTCTTTAACTTACCCACTGGCTTTATTTTCAGTGACTTTCTAGATTTTTCGTAGCGTTCAAGTTGGCGATCTTCCGAATACACTGGTTTTGAAAATATCTTTTTCCTTTTTCAAATGTCTTTTATGTTGTTAATTATCTAAGACGTACTTATTTTGGTGCTCGCTTTGGCAGCACGCTTACTAAAATTGGAAGGCAAGGACGATACGCAAATTCACAAAGTGTTCCAATGAAAGATGGATGCGTTTATTTTGTAGCTGATATGCTGTTTGTTCTAATGGACGAAATCCCGAGGGTTGGGATAAATCCCGTTGCTTACTTATTAGATTCTTGCTCACCGTCTGGTAACTTCGGACGATGGGCTCATCTACACCAGCGCTCTGTCTGTGGGAATCAGCGTGAACCCGTGGCTGACAGCGTACTTTCCAGAATCCTGGGAGTATCACTGTCCTGAGAACGTTACTATCTTGCTGTGTTATTTTACTAGCTTGGGAGTTTCGGGGGCACAGGTAGGGTTCCCCCGCGTACCACTACAGCATTAACTCAAAAGCTTATCCCTGTGATATTTAGTCCCATCTCAACTTCTGGCCCCTGTGGGTTTCCTTACTTACTTGAGAACTTAGTTCTGCTTATTTAAAAAAGGATGTCTCTTATTTTTACCCAGAATTTCTAAGTGTTTATTAGTGGGAGGGCTTTCGGGTTGTCTAGGAGTTCATATCTCTAAAACCATAAGCCTCACTACGCACTTTTATTCATCAGTGTGTCCATTTCGCCTATGCTAATGCCTGGGGAAGAAGGTATTAAATAAATATTCCCTTCTTTTGTTCTTTCTTTGTTTCTCCTGGACATTGAGATCTTCTTGGCTTTCTCTTAGTGCCCAGCACAGAGCCTGGCACACAGCAGGCACTCAGGAGATGTTTGTAGAATGGATTGGAAGGATACATTTTACAGATGAGGACTGGGAGACCAGAGCTGTGACGTGACTTACATGTCTCTGGAAATTCGGTGCTGGCGAAAGTATCATTTCTAGCTGGGATCATTCATGCGCACATTTACGTTTCCCACAAATTAACCCATTCCTGCAATTATAAGAAGACCTAAGAAGTTCCCTATTCCTGTCTGCTGGATCTTATTTTATTGGTGGGTGTGGTCCTGCCGGCTCATGCACTTCTCCAGGATTCAGGACCTCAGTATCTCAGCCGAAAAGCTCCGAGTCTGATGATTCCAGAAGGGTTCTTGGTGGTGGCTGAGATTGTGGGAGAGGAAGAGGGGAAGATGGAGAGAGAGGGTGGCCACCAAGGAAAATGGAAATGCCTCGTGTGCTCCCAAGTCACTTCATCTGCGGATATATGCCATTGTTGATTTCTTTTCTCTCCCTTTCATCCCCCTGGTTAAATTGGAACTCTCGGTAAGAGGCCAGTGGCTTTAGCTAAAAATGTCTTGATTTATTCTTCTTGAGACCAAATAATAACAAACCTTGCCCTAACTTGAGTCCTCCCTGGCTGTCTGGGAACTGCATTCATCCCTGTGGAGAGAGTCCTAAGCGCAGAGCCAGGGGCCCTCAGTTCCTGGGTGACCACCACCACCCCTGTGTGACCTTGGGCAACTCACTTGCCCTCTCTGAACTCAGTTTTAATGTCCGAAACGTGAGCGGTTGATCTTTAAGGGCCTCTCCGGCTGTGTTACGAGGTTATAAAATCAAGCAAGGTGCTAAAAAGGGCATAGGGCTAGAACCCTCCCCTGTGCGTTAGTGGTATTCTCTGCTCAGGCTGGATAATGCAAACACGGGGGTGGGGGAGGCTTGACATGATTGCCGGGAGTTTAGAATCAAGGACCCTATACCCTAGTATGTAGGTGACATCTTGTGGAGACCTCGAACAAAACTGAGGTTCTGTAATAAGGAATCACCGGAGGCGTGCATTTATAGCAATGCCCCAAATAAGAGAAAGAGCATATATTTTTACGGACTATTATGGGATCATTACAAATGACATTTTCATAACCCAGCGGCCTGCTGATGCCACGAGGGTGAGTGAAACTGCAGGACACATTGGTAGATCCGGAGTAGAGGAAGCTAGGCAAATACTAAGCAGAGCAAAGAAGGCTGGAGTGGAACAAAGGGTGATTTTTCTCTCTGCGGAGGGAGTTTTACTCTGCTCGCTGCATTTTTTTTGTATCTCCTATGGTGAGCATGCATCACTCTTATAATGGCAAAAGAACTGTATTAAAATAATATTTTAGAGTATTCCTTTTTGTGTGGCGGGAAGAAGGGAGACCTGGCTAACCCCATGTGCACATCTAGGCCCCCAGGGATGTGGATGGGCTGGCAGGGGGTCCGGGGAGGGTGTGCGGGGTGATGTGGGAGCTGCCCAGCTGATGGTGTGGGGAACAGTTGTCACAGAGGCTACATAGCTTAGAAAAATAAGGGCGGGGTCGTGGTCATGCCCTGAACTGGTCGCAGGGAAAAGGAATTTGACACCTGAGTGGATTCAGAGGACGGAAGCAGCATTGCTGGGGGAAGACACATACTTGCAGGGACCCACCTCTTGGCTGCATAGAAGAAAGAGTAGCCAGCCTGGTACACCGTCCAAGCTTAGAGTCAACAGCCTGAGGGAGGCCGTGAGCCCTTCATCCCAGGGAGGGTGTGGCAGGGACGCTGCCAGGAGCTTCCCTGTGGTGCTGCAAGGCTGGAGAAGAGGAGCTCAAAGTTCCCCTTCTGATTGTTAAGGGAGAAGGAAAAAGTGGGAAGTAGAGGACTCATCACCATCATGGCCAGGGGAGGGGCCTCTCCGCTGGGTTCAAGAGCTGGATCCACTCTTTGTCAGTTGTCCATCCTGGTAAGTTATGAAACCTCTTTGTGCCTCCGTTTTCTCATCTGCAAAATGGACATAATAGCAGGACAGAATGATAAATAACGGAGATAGCATGAAAAGGGCTTATTTGCAGAGCTCAATAAAGGAGATTGGCGGCCACGGGTTATTTTTGGAGGCACCAGAGAGCTGGGCCTCCTGCCGTACTTCCTCGCCCATCAGCCGCGTCACGACTGGCATCAGCCTCTGTTGGGCAAAAGTCCTATTCTGTATTTGGCCGAACTACTTTTATCCCCGATTACTCCTGACAGAGTCAACCTTCTTCCCCCTCCCGCCCCTGAACCCCCTCACAGGTACACATTCTCCAGGCAGCCTGCTGTCTTAACTTGGTCTCCTTGGCCTCCCTCTGCACACCGGGGCCTAGAATGTAACGACGAACCCCGTCTCCCGCCCGGAGCTGGGTGCCCAGGAATTCCGGCCCCGCTGGCCAGCTCCGCTCGCCAGGGCATCTGTTTCTAATCAGCGCGGTGTGGCGCATTCTTCCTGCCGAGCGTGCAGGGCCGGAGCCTGGGGACAGTGCTAATTGATTGCTAAATGGATCTTGTCATTTCCAAAAGAGGCCTCCAGACCTGCCCTTTGCTCTGTCTCTGCTCTTCCGAGGGCTTAAGAGCTTAAGAATTAACTCGTCCGCTGCCTTTGGAGCCGGGAGACCACGGTTTTGAACCTCAACTGTGGGGATTCATCAGGAGCCCTAGAGAAGCTCCCTGCTCTTTGTAAAGTCATCTACAGCCTAAAACGCACATCCATGGACCCGTGGATCCCATTTCATTCTCCTGGCAGCTTTGTGGGGCGCGCCGGACTGTGGGGGACCGCTGAGGAAGTCAAGGCCCAGGGGTGTAATAGAGTGGTTCCGGGTTACGCAGAGTGGGTGGCAGGGACGGGACTGTCTTGAATCGGACTCATGCTGGGTCTAGGATGTTCCCCAAAGCAGTGAGTGGCCAGGGCTTGCTGGGGAGCAGGGAGACCGCACAGGGGCTACTGAGCTAGGCTGTCTGGGTTGACAGGTGTCTAGCTGCCCTGCGGGAGGTGACCACCAGAATGGAGAAGAGACCGCTCAACGTTCAGGGCTGAACCCCAGAGAGCCAGCAGCCTTATTTCCCTGGTAGCAAAGCCCCTCTGATTGCAGTGTCCTCACATCAAGGGTCCGGGCGTCCCCGGCACTTACCAGAGAATGGGTCACCAGCCGTGTCCTCGTCTGTCTCCCCAGGTTGAAGGCAGGGATTGTTGTCTTTCTGTCTCTAAGTCTCCGCCTGGAACAGGATCTGCTCGTAGTAGGTGGTCAGTCCACGAATGTAGCAAGAATGACTCATCCCGGACTTTCCCTCTGATCTCATTCTTCTGGGTCTCTTGGCAGAGTTGATCAGTGAGAACGAGATTAAAACCTACTCTGAGCAGAGCAGTTGAGCGCTGTGATACTTTGGCCCCTGACAAGAAGCCCCAAGCTTCAGTGTTTCTATCTGGCAAATGGGGGTGAGTCCATGTGTGTCCACCCTGGGCTGGTTGGAGGACCGGCTGAGATGGTGAAAGCTTGAGCACTGTACTTCCGTGAAGAGTGTGTGTTGGGGGCGGGGGGCGTTGTTTTCATCTCTAATGGATTCTGGATTCCATTCTCTTCCAGAAGCTTCTTTATTGGCCCACACGGCCAAAAAGTCTTATAACAGGATTGGGGTACATGTGTTCCTCAGTCTGTAAAACTATAAGCACTCAAAGCCAGTCTTGGTTCAGACTAAATGGCTCATATGGGCAGAAACCAGAAGAAAGGGGTGTGTTTTTAGCTCATGTGGCCTGGACCCTGGGTCCTCACCGCCTCGGCCACCTCTCCTCTGTCCCTCTCCCCTGCATCAATGAAGATTTTGGTTAAGAAATCTAAGAGAACTATGTTCAACCCCTGGATCTCATCCTTCCTAGCTGTGTGACTTTGGGGAAATTATTTAGCCTCTCTGATCTTCCTATGTGTAAGATGGGTACAATAGCACATCTGATGGGATTATTGAGAAGAATTCCTGAAATGATGAATAAAAATATGCTCAACAGTGGGTAGCACATGGCAACTGCTTCATAAACATTAGCTGCTCCCGTTGGGCTGGAAGGAGCAGCCCATTCAGCCGCTCAGACCTCTGCCATCATGATCCCCTAGAGACACACTGCTCTCACGATGGCCTCCTGGCTTCCCGACTGCAGAATCCATTGGCCTCTCGATTCTGACCCTTTAGGGATGCTCTAGTGTGGGGCTGTCCGTTCTCACACCTCCAGGTGCCAATATTATGCACCATGACCTACTCTTCCCTGACAACTTTCCTCCCTTAATTTCTGGAGTACAATCCCCCCTTGGTTCTCCTCCCGATTGCTGGCCATTTCTGCTCCTTCATCCAGTCCTAAAACACCGTGTATTTTTCTCAATCTGGAATCACCAGCATTATAGGATGGAAAACAGTCTCTGCCCCCAAGAGCTTCTAGGCTAACTGCCATCCAGGACTGATAGGGGCTTAGCACTGTGCTTAGTGCTTCTAGGTATTATCCCATTTGCATTTGCAGAAGGTCTCAGATGGACCAGGGCTCAAATCCCAGCCCTGCCATGTCAGACACTGGGGTGGTGGCAGCAGATTGTCCTGGGTCCTCTCACCAGAGGGGAAGGAGCTGATAGGTGGCACCAGGCCGGGCTGGCTATGCCAGGGTCCAGGGAAGGTGTGGGGGTGGGCCTGCCCATCAGGCTCAGAGCCCCAGGCTCTGGGGAAGGCACAGAGACAAACGGCTGGGGGATTCAGAGTTGCAAAACCAGCCTCTGATCTGCTTTGCCACTTATTTGCTGTGTGACCCTGGGCAAGTCACTTTACCTCTCTGAGCCTCAGGTTTCAGTGAGGCCCAGTGTGTAAGAATGCTTAGTAAGCAGGATGCTTGGCAATTTACCGTCATAATTAAAGCACTTTTAGGGACAGTACCCAGAAGTGATTTGCTGAGGTTTCAGCTGAGCTAGAGATCCCACTGGATCTTCTGACTTTGGTGGGGGCACCATTCACTCAGTCGCTCAATGTCTCAAGCCAGGCTCTAACTCTTTGCTGTCGCAGTTGCCTTCTGCAGTCATCCTGGCGATGGCATGACCATGTCCATTTTATGAACGAGAAAAGCAAGACCTGGAGAGGTTAAGTGCTGTGCTCCGGGACCATACAAGCAGTAGCAGGAACCGGGTTCTGTCCCAGAGCTGTGCTCCTCCCACCACAGGGCCCTGCTGCGTGGTCCTCCCATTCACCAGCCCCCAGCTGATCTGTGCCTCGGTTTCCTGAACATTCCAGCCTCCCAGGAGCTATACGAACCGTCCCGGGCCAAGTTCTCCTTGCCCATCTTACGCGGTCCACAGCGGTAAACAGATTAGTGTTTCGTGACAACCTTTTTCCCAGGACGTGGTTGTCCCAGGGAGGACTGAGAAACATTTTAGAATGAGAGAGACTGGCCTGTGGGATATCCTTGGGACTTTCCAGAGCCCCCAACGCCCTGCCTGTAAAAATCACAGCAGGCATGAGTTATTGAGCACGTCACCCCCTGTGCTAAGTGACTCTGAATGAATTGTCTCATTTAATGCTGACATTGGCCCCATGGGGCAGATGCTATTTTTTACCCTCAGGTTATATAAAGAAGCTGAGGTCAGAAGAGGGCACAGCTAGGAAGCGGTGGAGCTAGGATTTGAACCCCGGGCAGTCTGGTTCCGCAGTCTGAGGACTTAAGTCCATATCGCAGGGTTGGGGGGGGCGGATCAGAGGGTCTCAGAGGCGCCTTACAACTCTGTGATTGGCTGGGCCTCCTCTCCCTTTCTCTCACTCCAGCTGGCCTCCTCCTCTTGTTCTGGAACCTTCCTTCCCTCTCTGCTTGGCGACCCTGCTGGAGATGCTGGCAGAGCCCAGGTGGCCACATCTATGCTGGGTCCGTGCCTGAGTCTCCCTCAAAGCCCCGTGCTCCCCCTTGGCAGTCCAAGGCAGAGTTGGCTGGGACTTTATGTTAACATTTCAAAGATTTATCCTGCTCTCTGAAACTTCTCTTCCTTTGCCTTGCACTGTTTATTGAAATAGTTCATAGGATACTGTTAAAGACTAAAACAAAAGTCAATAGAAAAATATTTATGGGCGCCGTTGGGACTGCTGCCAGGTAATGATGTTTGAAATTGATTCTCTTAGATTCACAGTGTGCTTTAGGACGCTGGGCGGGGGGAGCCGGGACTCACTTCTTGGCTAAATTCTGCGGTTTTACACCCTGCTTCCCAAGGATTCAATCTGATTATTCTTCCCCCTTCTGGAGAGCTGTGAATTTTTGTGAAGCCGGGCCTCTCCTAGGCGAGGTGGCTTGGGGGGCGGTCCCGAAAGTCCTTCCATAATTTATTCCTTTCAGGCTCTGTATTTAGCGCAAGGTCCTTGTCCTTTTTGGCGCGTGGATTATTCTTGCCAGCTTCCAATGTAGATGTGAGATTTTCCTCTATAAGGCATTTCTGTCATAAGCTGGGAAAAGGGATCGAAAGGCTGTCCCTAGCAGCTATCTTCCCCAGAGTCTGAGCTGCTGGCTTCTCAGAGGAGCTGCTCTTCTTTTCTTCTAGCACATGTCTCTAAGAGGCCCATGGGGGCCGGGACGGCCTAGGTAGGTGTAGGGCCTCAGCCGGGAGGCCAGGGCCAGACGTCCTCCAAGTGGGTCAGGGCCGGGGCTGGAGCTGGGGGTCTGAGGGTGGGGCTCAGGGCAGGCAGAGGCCATAGGCAGGAGTGTTCAACACAATTATTTAAATAGAACTGAAACTGTTTGTGTTCTTTTTTAGAATTAAAGTTGTCAACTATTTGTATTAAAAGCTTTTGGCAGTTCTGAGGTTCAATGTCTATCTAGTTGACAATATAAAAAACTGGCGTCATGTTTTAGGTATACGGCTGGACCTAGATGTATTCAAATTTCAGATGAAGACAAATCGTTTATTGCAGAGCTGCTCAGACACGGACAACTCTTGGAAACACCATAGTCGTTCACGAATAGCTCTCAAACCGCTCATAGGGCCACAGAAAGAAGCAAGAAAAGTACTGAGCACCCCTGGAAAATGATACATGGAATGCAAGGATGTGTTCCTGCCCTCTGAGAAGAAAGATTCCAAGTTCTTTGATTTGTCTTTCACCCAAGTAGTTCTGTCCTTACAGCCTGTCTGCTCAGTGTGCAACCTTGGTAACAGTGCAATCCACAAATCTTCAGAGTACGTGAGGGGGGAGCACGGGAAAATAGCAGTGTTGAAGCATCTCCTGGGGCCTGGAAGGTGTCCGTTTGAGGGCAGAGATTCGGGGCTGGGGCTGTGTTGTGCCAGGGCTGAGAGCCAGATCCTGAGTGACAGGGGTACTTGGGGGTTTGTTAATATATTTACTCACGTGTGTGTGTTTGTCATATGCAAACCCATGTACTTTTTTTTTTTTTTTCTTTTTTAACCCTGTGTAAGTTTGATTCCAGTAGGGGAGCAGCTTTCTGGTAAGGGTGTGCTGGACAGCAGGACTGGGGATATTTAGCTTGGGGGGAAAATATCTCTTTTTTCTCTGCCTCGTACTTACTCTTTTACCTGTCCTTTCCTCTTTTTCTTTCTTTCCCCTGCCCCCCTTACTCTCGCTGAAAGAGTGTCACGGACACACTTACCCCATGCTGTTGCGCAAAGTGTCCCAGGGAATGGCCATTACAGGGAGAGGACTCCTGACTCAATGCAAGTCAGGGGGTCTGCCTGGCAGAGGAGGTGGGTTTCCTGCCCCTGGAGGTGTCCGGTCATGGGTTCATGGTACTGGAGGATTTCTGCGTTGGGTAGGGAGTTGAGCAGGAGAAAGAGTCTTTAATTCTGCTCCTACCAGGAAATCCTCATTCCGATCTCATTCCGATATTCTCTGGAGGGAATATCATCCCTCCCAGTCTTAAGCTGGTAATTGAGTTACGGGTAGGGGTGGGGTGGGATGGGTGGGTTGAGACTTAGACACTGCTAGGGGCAGAACCAAAATAGTCTACTATAACTCCAGTGTGACCGGCCTTGGGAAGATTGAGATTTCCAGCAAGGTCTGGGTAGAATTTGCTCCAGCCTCCCATTTCTGCACCATTTCTTGAGAAGCCATTTGCTTTCCCAAACAGACCTACTCCCGTTATTAATGACCTGAAGCTCATTAATAGGAGACAGTCTGAGGCTGTGGGAAGAGATCCGGCCTCAAAGAGATGGATGCAAACCCCACTTCTGCCACTCACTAGCTGTGTGAACTTGAGCAAGGCAATTAAATTCTTTGAGACTCAGTTTCCACATCTGCCAGTGGAAATAGTAACAGCCCTGTCTGCCGTGCAAGGTTGCCGGAGGGGTAAAGCGAGGAATGGATCGGAACATGGTTTGTCCATCAGAGGGTATCCATCAAAGGCCACCTACGCAGCATAAGAACAAGTGCCTCTCCTATGTTAGAGGAATCTCAGAATAGATGGGAAGTAGGCACTCTCACAAGAGAACCAAAGGGAGAGAGGGCACATAGAAAGTGCCAATGACCTAGACTCAACTCTGGGCTCTTCCCTGGGTCCTTGAATCCCAAGGGGGTGACACCAAAGCCCTTTGTCCTGCCAGTGAGATTTGGAGATTTCTAATGCAGTGCCGCCAGAAGAGGGGTCTGGAGCCAGTGTTGGTGGGGTCAGGAATGACATCTCTGAGTGATGAATCACAGCAGTGCCAATGAGGATGAATGCAGAACATGGCTGGGAACCTTTTCAGTATTCGTTTCTTCTTCCTCCCCCTCCCTCTCTTCTTCTTCCTCTTCTCCCTCCTCCCCCTCCCCCTCCTCTTATTATTATTAATTTATTCATTTGGCAGAGCCTTACCTGCTCCTTCTTAAAAGAACCATGATTTTATTTAGCTCCCCATCGGTCCCCAGGTGGTCCAGGTGGTCCAGGTGGTCCAGGTGGTCCAGGTGCCTTGGGAAAAGCTGATCCCACCCCAGCTTTAGGAGTGGACTTGATTTAAGAAATCTCATCTCTCTTGCTAGGGATTGGTTCAGAAGTCCAGACATAAGCCAATCAGCTCAAGGAGTTCACTGGTCAGGGCTGGGCATATGACTTAGCTTGGACCAATCAGACGCAGTGGAAGGATTTCCATTCCAAGGTTAGGGGAGGGGCTCATTGGCTTGAACACAGAGACTATTGCCAGTGCTCTAAGAAGCCCCTGTGTATACCTTCCCCATTGACAATCTCTTCCCATCCCCCTGAGATAACTGCTCTCCTGACTTTCAAGATAATATTTCTCTTGCTTTTCATTTGATTTTTAACACCTATGTATTGATCTGTAAACAATGTCGATATATCTTACATATTTTTGACATAAATTTTTGAAGAAATCGAGTTAAACTAAATGTATCCTTTTGTATTCATTGCGCAACATCCCATTTGTAAGCTTCATCCGTCTTGTGGCTTGTTCTTTTTCATTGCTGTATAGTATTCCGTTTATGAATAAGCTACCATTCCTTTATCCACTCTACTGTATGGAGATTCGAGCTGTTTCCAACATTCTGGTTTAACAAGAAACCTGCTGTGGACAAAGAATTGTTTGTGACTCTTGGTACAGATTCACATGAGTTTCTCTAGATACGTTTTCATTCAACTTGATCAGAAAATGCCAAATTGTTCACCGAAGTGGTTGCACCAATTCATATGTCTCATAAGCAATGTATGAGAGCGCCTGTGACTCACAGTCTCACTAAACACTTGGTAGTCTCAGAATTTGATTGTTCTGATAATATGTATGCGATAATCTCTTTGCGGTTTCAACTTGCATTTTCCTGATTATTAATGAAATTGAGCACCTTTTCATATGTTATTAGCCATTTGGCTTTCTTCTTTTATGAAATGGCTAGAAAAAATTTTGCCAATTTTCCATAGGGCTGTCTGTTATTTATATAGCTTTTTTATGGTAATCTTTTTCTATTTTTTTGTTGTGTTAAAATGCACATTGCATAAAATTTACACTCTTAACCTTTTAGAAGTTCAATGGCATTAAATACAACCACACCGATGTGCAGGCAACACCACCTCCCATCCCTGTAACTCTTTCAGTCTTGTAAATCTGAATCCCTGTACCCGTTAAACAGTAACTCCCCAGTCTCTGCTCTCCCCAGCCCCTGGCAACCACTGTTACTTATGTAGTCCTTTTTTTTTTTTTAAGATTTTATTTATTTATTTATTTATTTATTATTTATTTATTTATTATTTTTTTAATAAAGATTTTATTTATTTATTTATTTATGTGAGAGAGAGACAGCCAGCGAGAGAGGGAACACAGCAGGGGAGAGGGAGAGGAAGAAGCAGGCTCTCAGCCAAGGAGCCCGATGTGGGACTCGATCCCAGAACGCCAGGATCACGCCCTGAGCCGAAGGCAGACGCTTAATGACTGTGCTACCCAGACGCCCCTATTTTTTTATTTTTTTGACAGAGAGAGAGAGAGACAGCGAGAGAGGGAACACAAACAGGGGGAGTAGGAGAGGGAGAAGCAGGCTTCCCACCAAGGAGGGAGCCTAATGCGGGGCTCGATCCCAGGACTCTGGGATCATGCCCGGGGCCAAAGGCAGACGCTTAACGACTGAGCCACCCAGGCGTCCCATGGTTAGTTCTGTGTTGCAAATATCTTCTCTCACTCTGTGAACTTTTTCCTTTTGAAAACACAAGTCCTTAATTTTAAAGTAGTTAAAATTATTAATGTTTTCCTTTAGAATTTGTGCTTTTTGTGTGTGTTTAAGATTTTTTTCCCTCTACACTAACATCTTGAAAATATTGTCCTATATTATCTTCTACAATTGTCGTCTCTGACCTTTAGGTTTTTACTCCATCTGCAATTGACCTTTCTGTATGGCGTGAGATAGGGGTCCAGTTTTCACCCGCCCACGCTCAACAGAAAATGCCCGGCTGTCCCAGTCACTTATTCCAAAGTCTGCCTTTTTTCTCCTACTCTGCAGCCCATCCCAAGTGTCCATATAAGCATGAGTCTATTTCTGGACTGTCTCTTCTGTTCCATTAGTCTATCCCTGAGCCAATACCATACTGTCTTAGTTACTATAGATTTACAATAATCTTTATATTTTGTCAACCAAATTCTTCCACATTGTGGGAAAAATTTTAGGAGTGCCTGATTATTCTTGGCCCTTTGCATTTCCATATAAAGTTTAGAATTAGCTCATCAAATTCCATGAAAGAAAAAAAAAGCAGCTGGGATTTTTTTTTTTTAATTGGGATTGTGTTGAATCTATAACTCAAACTGGGGAGACTGTTGAGTTTGCCAGCCCACCAACATGGTATATCTCTGCTTTTATAAGTCTTTTAAAATAGAGCTTTATTGAAGTAGGATTGATTGGCAATGCAATAAACTGAATGTATTTAAAGTGTATAATTAGGTAAGTTTTGACACCTGTATATACCCATGAAACCAACACTACAAACAAGATAATGAACAAATCCATCAGCCCCAAAGATCTCTTCCTTCCTGTTGGTACTCCTTCCTCCCCAGGTCTTCCCACCCTCCCTTCCACAACGCTGAGCTGTGGTTTGCTTATTTTCCATCTGTATATCTTCTTTGGGGAAGAGTCTGTTCAAATCTTTTGCTCATTTTAACCGGGTTGTTTTCTTATTATTGAGTTTTATGAAATCTTTATATTCTGGGCACAACTCCCTTATCAGATTTTTTGCTTTGCACATTTCTTTTCCCCCAGGCCATGGTTTGTCTTTTCATTCTCTTAAGAGTATCTTTTGAAGAGCAAAAGTTTTAATGTGGATGAAGTCCCGTTTATCGATTTATTGTTACGGATTGTGCTTTTGCTGTCGTAGCTAAGAGATCTTTGCCTGCCCCAAAGTTGCAAAGGCATTCTCCGATGTTTTTTAGTCTTGTGTTTTAGGATTTACATTCAGGTCTGTGATCCATTTTGAATTAACTTTTTTTCATGATGCTAGGCATGGGTCAGACAAACATGATGTAATTTTGCTTTTACTGAAGTATTTTTAAAAATGTGTCTTAATGCAGATTTATAATTATGCCACCAAGAGACTGCATACCTTTTGTTATTTTCAGTAATTCACTATTTCTTTGACACTCTTGTAATAGTGTTTGGTTGTTGTTGTTGTTGTTTTTGAGAGACAGGGAGAGAGAGCAAGGCACATGCAAGCAGGGTCGGGGAGGGGCAGAGGGAGAGGGAGAGCGAGAATCTTAAACAGTCTCTATGCCCAGTGCGGAGCTGGATGCAGGGTTTGATCTCACAACCGTGAGATCAAGACCTGAGCCAAAATCAAGAGTCACATGCTTAACCAACTGAGCCACCCAGGCGCCCCATAAATGGTATGTTTTAAAAAACATTCATCTCTACTTTTGGTGGCTGGTATGCAGACGTGTGAATGACTTTATGTGTATTTATCTTGCACCTAGCAATATTATTAAACTTTCTTTTTTTTTTTTTAAAGATTTTATTTATTTATTCGACAGAGATAGAGACAGCCAACAAGAGAGGGAACACAAGCAGGGGGAGTGGGAGAGGAAGAAGCAGGCTCACAGCGGAAGAGCCCAATGCGGGTCTCGATCCCATAACGCCGGGATCATGCCCTGAGCCGAAGGCAGACGCTCAACCGCTGTGCCACCCAGGCGCCCCTAAACTTTCTTATTTAATAATTTATCTGTAGATCCTTTTAGACTTTCTGCATGCACTGTTTAATTACCTTCAAATTATGACAGTTTTGGTTTTTCCTTTCCAATTCTTTTATTTCTTTTTCTTTTTTTTTTTTTTGCAGAAAATTTATAATAGCTTTATTTTCTAGGTGAATTTAACCTTTCACCATTATGAAGTGACCCTCTTTGTCTTTTGTAGTGTCTTTTGACTTAATGTCTGTTTTTTCTGATGTTAAGAAAATGATTATAATAATTAACACTATAATATACATAAACTTTCTTTTGGTTAGTGTTTGCGTGGTTTATCTTTCTCATTCTCTACATTCATTCTTTCATGTATTATGTGTCTTTTGTAAATAACACATAGTTGGATTTCTATTTTTAATGAATGTTGATTATCTTTTGACTGGAGTAATTGTATAATTAGTATAATACATATCTTTGGGTTTAAATTTACCACCTTACTTTTGCCTTCTATTTGTCCTACCTGTTCCATATTGCTTTTTTCTCTCCTTTCTTGCCTTTTTGGGAATAATCGTATCTATAAGAAACTTCATTCCATTTTTAAAAAACATCTTTTTCCGTTATTCTAGTGATTACCCCAGAAGGTACAACATGCATCCTTTCTTTTTAAAAGATTGTATTTATTTATTTGAGAGAGAGAGAGAGAAAGAGAGAAAGCATGAGCAGGGGGAGGGGCAGAGAGAGAGGGAGAAGCAGGCTCCCCGCTGAGCAAGGGAGCCAGACGCAGGGCTCGATCTCAGGACCTTGGGATCACAATCCGGCAGATGTTCAACCAGCTGAACCACTCAGGCGCCCCTCCCAAGACATTCGCATGACTGTTTTATAAGGCCATGTTCATTTGGAATTATCCCATATTTACTCCTTTATTTGCTCTTCATCCTTTTCTCAAAACTTCTAGTCAGGATCATTTTCCTTCTGTTGGTACAGATCACAGAATTTCCTTTAACGAGAGTCTGCCGGGAGTAATTTTATTTGCTAAGAATGCTCTCTTTTACTCTCAGTCTGGAATGATAGTGTTGCTGGACGGGCTGCTACTTTCAGCACATCGGAGGTGCCGTTCCACTGTCTTCCAGCCTCCACTGCGGCTGTGGAGAAACCAGCTCTCGCATGATACGTCTTCTCTTTGGCTACTTTTAAAATCTTCACTTTGTCTTTGGTGTTCTCAAGTTTCACTCAGTGTGTCTGGGTGTGGATTTCCTCTTCACTTTGGTGCTGGGGATTAACTGGGGTCACCGGATCTGAGTATTGATGACTTACAACAGTTTAGGAAATGTCCCCGTCCTGATGCCTTAGGATATTACCTCTGCCCTGCCTCAGTTTCCCAAGGCTGCCATAACCAATCACCACAACCTTGGGGGCTTAAAACAACAGAAATTTATTGTTTCTCAGTTTTGGAGGCCAGACGTCTGAAATCAAGGTGTCAGCAGGGCCTTGCTCCCTCTGGGGACTTGTGGGTGGCTCATTTCCTTGGGGGGTGTGTGTGTGTGTGTTTCCTCCAAGTTGCTCATTTTCCTGAGAATTTTATCTGTGGTTATTCTTTGAGGCCTGAGTTAAGATGATTTGCTCTACAGAGAGGGGAGGTGCTATCAAACCAGGACACTTTAAACCAAGTCTCTGCTTGAGGTTGTGTTTAATCTCACAGGTGCATGAATTCAGACAGCAAACCCGTGCGTGGGCCCACTTGTGGTTATGAATCTTCAGGGGAATTTCCCCTGTTACCTCTCCCCCGTGTCAGGGTGTCAGACAGCAGAATATTTTTCTTATTCCTCCTTTCTGCTGGGTCCCAGCTTTATGTGGGGTGACCTATGAGATCTCCCACCTAGGTGGGCCCTAGGCTTTATCTCCTGGTCCCCGGGCGCCCGTGCAGTTGTCCGAGTGGAAATCACAGTTGCCACGGCTTGGCAGAGTCCCTCAGCTAGCTTTGACGCTTTCTTTTATGGTGGGATTCCTGGTGATTTCTTGTTGGGGTCTATAGGTTCCTTCTGTCATGTTTTAAGTGATGGTCCCAAAACTTAGCTTGTCATTACTAGACACCAGAAGTCTTAGGGAGAGAATTTTCTATCTCTGTCTTGAGTGCCCCTGCCGCACCCAGTTTCCCCATCACACGGGAGTCTGGCCTTGGGGCCCCACCCCACCTGTCCTCCCCCGGACACAGGAATCCAGCCTCGGCTGCTTGCTCCCAGTCCCAGCACTCGAGCACCTTGCCGTTCTGCCCCCTCCCTGGCCCACGGCTGTGGGTTTCTACTCTTTGGGAAATTGACTCCAAGTAATTGTCTCTCCTGAGAGCGTCTGTCTCTTGCTGAGCTCGAAATACAAGGCTGCAAAGTAGAATGACCACTTTGATCCTCCATTCTCTTCTTCCAAGGCCGCCTTCTTCTCTGCTGCTCCAGGAGTATAACGCTAATGGGTACGGGCCCAGCTGGCTCCAGCAGCCAATGGATAAGGCACCCTCTATGTCCTATCATGTAGGAATTCACAGCATGAGGGGACTCAAAGCAGCTCAGTTTGCCCCCATCGATGCCATTCTCCCCAGGTGTGGGAGAAGAGCTAACCAGCCCTCTGTGTACCTGAATCAGACGGGGCCAAGGTGAGTACGTTAGCTGAAGGGAACGTGCTCTCCTCTTACGCTCACCACCGGCAATGCCCTTGCTGCTTGACCCGTGAATAGGCGAGGCCTCAGGGCTTGGGGACCTGTGTGCAGTCCTCGCACCCAGGACACAATGCAGTCAGCTTGTCAACATCCATCCTGAGGCTCCTCCCCCGGAAAGCCAACCCCATCTCTTTTCTGTCTTGGAATACATCTTGGCCAGCATGAGACCGCACTTGCTTTCTTTTCTAGACGAAAAGTCATTTATTTTAATTTCTTAATACATGAATTTTGCGTGTATGATGAGAACTATTCAGATCTACTCTCTTAGCAACTTTCAAATACGCCATAGAGTGTCATTAACTCTAGTTGCCACGCTGTACATTACATCCCCATGACTGATTTATTTTGTAGCTGTGAGTGTGTACCTTGTGACCCCCTTCACCCATTTTGTCTACCCCCCCACCTCTGGCAACCCCGATCTGTTCTCTGTTTGTACTAGGAATGAGTTTATTTGTTTGTTTTTTGATTCTCCATACACGTGAGATCATATGGTATTGTCTTTCTCTGTCTTTTTTTTTTTTTCCCACTGAGCATAAAGTGCTCAAGGTCCAACCATGTCGTCAAGATTGCCAAGATTTCCTTCTTTTTTATGGCCCCATCCTACTCCATTGTGTGGACACACCGCGTTTTCTCTCTCCCTCCATCCGTGGCTGGCCAGTTAGCTTGTCTGCATGTCTGGGCTCTTGTAAGTAATGGTGTGGTGGACATGGGGGGGCACATAGCTCTTTGGGTTAGTGTGTTTGTTTCCCTCCAATAAATACCCAGAAGTGGAAATGCTGGATTATGGTAGCTCTTTTTTAAAGTTTTGAGGATCCTAGTGTCTTCATTCTTTTTTTAATACTGCAAAAAAGTCTATGGACTAGGTGAGGCTAAGCTGGCCCACTTAGTGCTCCCTTTGCTGATGGGCAGGTAGGCCGTGTCCGGGGGCGCCCGGTCACCAGCAGTGCTGCAGCGAGCATCTCTGGATGGACCTCTTTGAGTCTGTGGGATTGGCTCTACCCCCGCCGTCCTCCCCTTCCTTTACTGGCCCTGAAGCTGGTCAAGTCGGCAACCGTATCTTGTGACGAATGCTTCGCTGCTTCCTTCGGCGATTACAGTTCTGGTCAATTCTGGGCTTCAAAATCTCCCACTCTACAAAAATCAGTAAGTAAAGTTTTGGAGCCCTCTGTCAGGGGACCAGGTCCAGAGCTTTGCTCCCGACCCTTCTCCGGCTGGGTTCCTGAGCACGTCGGGCCTTTCTGGAGGTCCGGTGGACATACCACGGTAGCAGAGCTGGACTGTGGGCTTGAGGCCAGTGAGGCCCGCCATGTGACCGGGACCTTCCTGAGGGTAGCTTACATGCTCGTCCTCCTAGCAGAATAGGTGCTTTTCTGCTCAGCCTAATAAATTTCCTTTGCTCACATACAAGGACGTTGGAGTTATCCCTTCCGTTTTCAGCAGCCGAGGGGAGTTGGCTCAGGGTGTCTGGGGTGAGGGATGTGAGAGGGTAAGTCAGACATGAGAACCGGAATATTCTCCCTCGGCAGCTACGTGGGGACTGAGAAGGAGACCCATATTCTTTTGGAAAGAGCTTTCTACCAGTCAAGTAATTTGGACTGCCAAGAAATTACCCGAAGGATGCGAGTGCCTTCTAGGCGCCGTCAGCTGGGGTGGGTCGCTCCCATGCATTCCCTGCAGGCCCCCCCCCCCCACATGTCTGATGCCCAGGGTCTGCTTCAGTAGGGAAAGCATTGAACTTAGAGTCTGGAGATGTGGGTCTGACTTCCTCAACCTCTCCAAGCCTCAGTTTCCACATCTGTAAAATGGGTAGAATAACACCTATTTCCAAAGAGTTGCTGGGACGGTCAAATGAGATCACTTATGTTAAAAAAATTTTTTAAAAAACCTAGCAGAGTGTCTGTGTGTCATAAAATGGAACCAGGATCTAATTCATCTGTAACACAGCCAACATGAGGTAATGCTGGAAGGATGGGAGTGCCAGGGACTGGTGAGAAATACTGAAGAAGGAGCAGCGGGGAGGGAGGGACAGGCCTTGGGTCCTGAGCTTGGGTGAAAGCCCTGGGTTTGTCCTGCTCCCTTTGTTCTAATTCAAAGCTCACCGGGCAGCCTCTGGTTGCTCATTTGTTTTGCTACCGACCTTGGTCTGGGCCAGGGGCCGGGAGCCGCCTCCCCTCCCGGGCATAAGGCACATTCACATGGTGGTGGTTTATTGCTCATCTTATCTCTGCGCAGGGGGGTCTCATTAACCTCTTCCCAGTGAGAAAACAGAGGCTCGGAGATGCCAGGGACTCGCTGAGGGTTGCTCGACCGGGAAGCGGGGAATCCAGGGTCAGTCTGACCCCAGCATGCACCACACTACACTTCCAGCAACATATCCTGGGCCCCCACACGAGGGCCCTCGACCCTGGAAGGGCGTGCCTCCCTTGTGGGCTTCCGAGTGTGAAGTGAAGTCTTAACACTGGGGACTTGTTCCTCCCTTCCCTCCTTCCAACCTGAGCCCACCCTCCACGCCCCTTGGGGCTTAAGGAAGACCAAGCTCCTGAATCAGCCACACCTGGGACCGGTGTGACTCAGCAGCCCCGATGGAGAGGGCCCCTGAGCTCCATCTGTCACCCCAGACGTTGCTTCACACGGATCGTCTTTCTTAACACTATGAACCCTGCCAGCTGCTGGGGCTAGGAGGCCTGCCAGCTTGCCTGGGACTGGAGGGTCAGCAGCAGCTCAGCCCACTGGGGACTGGGGGTCTGTGTCGGTGCCCTACAAGTAGGGTGACCAGCTTACCCCCATTTTCCCTGGAAAGCCCTCCGTTCCAGGAAAATCTGGGTGGTTGGTCCTCCTACCTCCGTGGTTCAACGCACAGTCTTGGCATTCATGGAGATGGTGGACAGGCCAAGCGGTGGCTCTGTTTGCCCGGTGGGCCCATTCTCGGACCTAGACACTTGGCAGGAATGGGCACCTGTCACCCAGCTTGCTCCAAGGAGCCATTAATGGGCCCAGAACATGCAGCCATCAGGTAATTGGGACTCAGTTCACATCAGTGTGGCAGGGTCTGCAGGGCTAAGTTACTGTTTTTTTTTTTTTTTAAGATTTTATTTATTTATTCGACAGAGAGAGAGACAGCCAGAGAGAGAGGGAACACAAGCAGGGGGAGTGGGAGAGGAAGAAGCAGGCTCATAGCGGAGGAGCCTGATGTGGGACTCGATCCCAGAACGCTGGGATCACGCCCTGAGCCGAAGGCAGACGCTTAACCGCTGTGCCACCCAGGCGCCCCTAAGTTACTGTTTTAAGAAAAAGCAGGGCTGGATTTTTTTTAGCTTTCTTCTCCTTTTCGATGACTATCCACTCTTCCTCCTTGGCCTGTGCTCTGTCGGGCCGCCTGCCAGTTTTCTCCTTTGCCACCAAGAAGCCACCTCTGGCCTGGCTCTTATGAGCTGTGTGCTTCCTGGCAAGCGTGTACCCTGGGCTTGAGGAAACAGCACGAGCTCGGCCCTTCCACTCTAGCCTCTGACACTCGGGAGGTCAGTGCATGGGGCAGTGAGGGTCAGACTAAGAAATGGCCGGTGGAAGAAGTCACTCTCACTGGCCACTGCTTGCAGCCCAGAGCCTGGACCTTGAAGGGACCGTGATGAGAGGTTTGGTCTCGAGATGAACAGCCTTGGGGCTGCTGTCAGGGTCTGGGTCAGGAAGCTCTGATGATATACCGGACAGTGGTTGTGGCAGGCAGAATCGTGGCCCCCAAAGATGTCTGCATCCTGGTCCCCAGACCCTGTGGATATGTTACTTGACATGGTAAAATGGATTTTGCAGGTGTTGATAAAGGTAAGGGTTTTGACTTGGGGCCATTATCGCAGGTTATGCAGGTGGGCTCAGTGTAACCACAGGGGTTCTTATAAGGACACAGGAGGTCAGAAAGAGGAGAAGACAATGGGATGATAGAAGCAAAGCTTGGAGTGACGCAGCCACAAGCCAGGGTATGCCAGAAGCATCTAGAAGCTGGGAGAGTTTGGGAATAGATTTTCCCCTGGAGCCTCCAGAAGGAAGCAGCCCAGCCAACACCTTGAGTTCCTTAAAACCCGGTTCATATTCTGACCTCCAGAACCGTAAGAGAATACATTTGTGTGTTTTTTTTTTTAAAGATTTTATTTATTTATTCGACAGAGATAGAGACAGCCAGCGAGAGAGGGAACACAAGCAGGGGGAGTGGGAGAGAAAGAAGCAGGCTCATAGCGGAGGAGCCTGATGTAGGGCTCGATCCCACAATGCCGGGATCACGCCCTGAGCCGAAGGCAGACGCTTAACCGCTGTGCCACCCAGGCGCCCCACATTTGTGTTGTTTTAAGCCACTAAGTTTGTGGCCACTGGTTACCGCAGCAACGGGAATCGTGCTGGGTGGTTCCAGCAGATGGTCAGGTCACTGCCGCTCCCGCTCTGAGAAGGCGGGGGCCTCCCCTGGCTCAGTGGCATGGCATGTGGAGCACAGTGTCTGCGCACACGGAGCACTCCACGCAGGGACACACCAGCCTCGTTCCCGTCCTGTTGCAGAGGAACGGGTTGGCAGCCTGAGAGGGAGCCTTGCTGACTTCTGTTCTATAGCCTTGCGGCTCGGAGTTGGCCCACAGACTCGCAGCACCAACGCCACCTGCAAGGTTGTTTGAACTGAACACTCTCCAGCTCCAATCCCGACGTAGATGAGTCAGAATCCACATTTTCGCACGATCTCCAAGTGAGGTGCATGCATGAGAACGATCTGTCTTGCAGGAAGTATTAGGCACATCGGTATACAAAGAAAGGGGAGTAATCAACCCTGGTGAGTGGAGGAAGGAGGGTCTGCTGCTAAGAAACAGGGCTTCACGGAGGAGATGTCTGAAATGGGCTTTGAGGGATGTGTAGGAGTTTTCTAGGAGGGCATTGAAACAGTATTTGCAAAGACAGAGGCAAAAGATAGTGATATACTGAGGGGACTGGAAGTACTTTGGTGTGGCTGAAGGGTCAAGCAGAGGTAGGGTGGAGAAGTGCCAGAGCAAGGTCACCACATGGGAAGGACGGTCTGGTTTTGATCCTGCAGAGGTGAGGTGTCCAGACTGAGATATTTTCTCCCAGGGGCAGCTCCTCCTTCTCTAGGCCACTGGGGCTTATCTGCTGTATGAGCTCTGCCACTCGTCTAAGCCTGTTGTCATGCTGCTTTTTCCTGGTTCCCACCTTCTGCTGGCAGCACTGGTTTCTCCACCCGGGAGAAACGCCCGGTGTCCCTTCCTCTTGTGGGCACAGCATCACAGGGACGTTAAAGTCTGTCTTCATTGCCGCTCTTCTCTCTCACAATCCTGGAGCTGCTGTACCCACTTGACAGAGAGGAAAACTGAGGCTCAGAAAGGGAAAGTGACCAAACAGGCTCCCTCAGAAAACCTGGGGTGAAGCCCAGCCTGGAGCCGGGCTGCTTTTTGTTGGCTGTTAATGACCTTGTATACTTGGCATGTTAACACTGGCCTTCTATGTCTCTGCCAAAGGAATGAATCAGGAAGCATCCTCGGACATTTGAGAGGTGGTACAGGTAGGAGCTTTCACCTCCCTGCGTCTCACAGACTGCATGCGCCTTCTTGGCCAGTGGGTAGGGGCACCTGCTCCCAGCCAGGACCACCCAGAAGGGCTCAGCCCCCCCTCCTTCAGGGGTCATGCCACTTGGAGGATGAAATAGTAGCTGTGTCAGGTGTGCAGGCCTGGAGGGTCTGGGGAAGGTCTGCCAAGGAGCAGCTAACTGGGTCCTCGGGAGCCTCCTAGCCAACACTGCGGACTTTTGCCAGTGAAGTCTGACCTCAGCCATGGTCTCTGAGAGACCTCTCTCCTGGCAGCTCAATGACCCCATTCGTCTGTACCTTTCCTCAGAGGACCTTCTTCTGCCCTGTGATCATTTTCAGTTTCTCTGCACCTTTCCCCACATTTTTTTTTCAAATGCCATGACCCAAAGGGACCTTGTGCTCTGCCAGCAACCACGGAGCCAGGGAAGGCCATCCAATCCTGAGCTCATCCCATAGCAAGACACTGATGGGTATGGGTACACTGATCCCATGATGGTCAATAGGGAACCTACAAGGCTCAGGTTTGAATCGCAGCCCTGCCTCTAAGCTGTGGTACCTGGGAAGGACTACGGACCTCTCAGAACCTTCATTTTCTTCTCTTTCAAAGGGGGCCAACCCCACCCCCTGTCCCTTGGGGGAAGCTGGGTTCTCCTGAAGAACGACCTTCACCGGCAGCCAACTGCTTTCTGCTGCACGGGGCGACTTCGAACGCCCTGGTGTCTAACGATGTGACACCCTGCATTGCTACTGAGATAAAAGCGCTGTGACTACAGTCAGGCCCCTCCCTCTCCAAGCTTCAGTCCCTTCTTCTGTAAAGGGGGATAATCATCCTGGAAATGGAGTTCCTGTAAGACCTGGGCAGGATGTGGCTGTCTGACAGCCACCCTCCCTCACCGGGTCCTGCTTCCAGGCCGTGGCGGGCCGGTCGGAACCGTCCCCTGGAAACTACTGAGCTGGGTCTGGCCGGGAGGAGTCCTTCACCGTGTGGACACAGCTGCAAAGGTGAGAGTCTGGAAGCTACGCTGGGCCATTTCCCCCCCCCCCCCATGGGAAGATGGGTCTGTGGTAAGAATCAGGTCCACAAACTGAGAGCCAGAGAGATCCCCGATGCATTGGAGTCCTGGTTCCAGTCATAGGTGAGGCAAGCTCTCCCCTGCTTTTGTACCCTTTGCCCTTGATATAGCTATTTTTTTTCTGGAAACTCTCCAGAACGATCTCACCCTTTTGTCCAATTTAGTTCAAATTGTGGTTTTGTCTCTGACTAGTCAGGGTTGTGTTATCAGCCCAATTTTCAAGTGAGGAAACTGAGGCTCAGGGAAACGCAGAGAAATGGAGGCTTGCCCCAAGTCACTCAGGGAGTAAGTGCAGAGCTGGAGTTTGGGCTTAGGACCACCATAGCCCCAAGCCCTTGTCCTTCCCTCTGTCCCACACTGTCTCCTGCAAGCCACCGCAGGCCCCCGGGAGAGGCACCTCTGTTTCTTTCCATAACAGCAGGAGCCTGTCAGGAAAATAGAAATCATGCAAAAGTTCAACAGAGGAAATTAATTAATTAATTAATTAATTAAAAGATTTATTAATTTTGAGAGAGTGTGGGTGAGTTAGTGGTGGGGCAGAAGGAGAGGGAGAGAATCTCAAGCAGGCTCTTTCCGCTGAGCATAGAGCCTGATGCGGGGCTCGATCCCACGACCCTGAGATCATGACCTGAGCCAAAATCAAGAGTCAGACGCTTCACCAACTGAGCCACCCAGGCATCCCAACAGAGGAAATATAACACAAGGAATTGGTTACACAGAACAGAAAATGAAGCAAGGGAACCCTGAGGAAAAACCGAGAGAAGATAACCAGAGAAAACAGCTCTCTCCTCTAGGACAGGGGCCCAAAAAGGGAGGAAGATGGGGTGGCAGAAGCTAGGAACTCATAGGGGTGCCTGGAGCTTGGACACTGAGGATGGATGCCTCCCCGTCCTGTAGGCGCTGCCGAGCGGGCACGGTAGGGCTGCTTCTGGGGTGTTGGGCCCGGAGTTCAGGTTTTATGGCTCCTCTAGGCCCACTGCATGAATGGAAGGAGGGTCTAGGTGGCAGAGTCTGGGGTGCTGGAGGACACCCAGTTCCCTCCATGCGAATTCTGACCTGCTTTGTCCCAGGTCTTCTTCAGAGGCCTCAGGGAGCCTGGACAGCTGGCAAGGGGACGTCCGTGGGAAATTAGCCACTTCCTGGCCAGGGCGCAGGGTCAGGATTCACGGTGGCAATGGACACCTCCTGACCTCTCTGGAGGCCACTTTTTCACGGGTTCATGAACTGATGTCAAGCCTTGGTGAGAGTGTGGAGCTCTGCGTAGTCTCCTCCCCGAGGCCCCAGCCCTGCTGCCCCCCTCCCTCCCCCGGCACGTCAGGCTCTGCCATTCCCTGGGTCGCTCTCCAGGGCCTGGGAATCCTCTGGGTGCAGCAGCTGTTGAGCCCCTGAGGCTACTTGAGACTGTCACACTCTCTCCCGTCTCGCTTCCTCCTCCCACCCGCAGAGCAGTTTGGGATTTGGACGTTAGTCATCCTTTGCTCTGACTGCAGGATGCTGGCAAGCTCCTGTGCTTCTCCTAAAATATAAAATCCTTGCAACTTTATGGATCCATTAGCCATGACCTCCCCATTCTTTACGTGACATATAATTGTTGTGTATATCACACCCACACACACTCCAAACCCTACAATTTACAGTAATAATTGTCGCTTTAAACAGTCACATGCACTTTAATAAAAGGGGGAAATGGTTTTTATATTTACCCATAATTTTGTCATTTCTCACGTTCTTTGTTCCTTCCTGATAATCTGGGTTTCTATTTGGTGTAATGTCCCCTCCCTCTGAAGAGCTGCCTTTAGAATTTCTCTTGGGCAGGTCCGCTGGTGAGGAGTTTTCTTGGTTTTCATTTACTTGGACATGTCTTGGTTTCGCTTTCAGTTTTGAAAGATATTTTTCATGGATATAAAATTCTGAATTGACAGGTTCCCCCCCCCCCCCCCGTACTTTAAAGATGTTGTCCCTTGGGCCACCTGGGTGGCTCAGTCGGTTAAGCATCTGCCTTCAGCTCAGGTTGTGATCCGAGGTCCTGGGATCGAGTGGAATCGTGCTCCCCGCTCAGCAGGGAGTCTGCTTCTCCCTCTGCCCCTCCCCCCACTTGTGCGCTCTCTCTTTCTATCTCTCGAATATAAAAATATATAAATAAACGTGCCGTCCCACTGTTTTCTGTCCTCCAGGCTTTCTGATGAGAAGTCAGTGATATTTATATCATTCTTCCTGTGCATGATAGTAATTATTTTTCTCTAGTTTTCAAAATTTCTCTATGTGTTTGGTTTTTATAGTGTGATTATATGTCCAGGTATGTGCTGTGTACTTACGCTGCTTGGGATTCACAAAGATGTGTGGATATGTAAGTTTAGGTCTTTCATCAAAACAGGGAAATTTCAGCTATTAGTTCCTCAAATCTTCTTTCTTCTTCACTCTATTCTCTCTCTCCTTTCCTTCTTGGACTAAAATTATACAAATGTTAGATTTTTTGGTGTCCCTGCAAATCCGGAGGCTCTGTTCTCTTCTCCTCGGTCTGTTTTGTTCTTCACATCGAATACTTTCTATTGATCTGTTTCCGGGTTCACAGATTTCCTTCTGTCATTTCCAATCTGCTGGAAAAGCAGACTCCTAGTTTTTGTGTGTTTCTGGTTACTTTCGAGTGTTTAGTTTTGAATCTTTGTCCAGAGTTCAGAGTTGCTATCTGTGGTCTAGTGGGAGCTTCTCTGCCACTACTGGAAACAGAACTATGAGAATTACTCCTGAGTGCCACTTTCTTCATTTAGAAAGTTCTAGTGATGAAACTGATCTCATGGATTATATCTGTAAAATACCTAGCATTGGATTCAGCACACAGTAGGTCCATTACCCATCCCACCTCTATTCCTGATCAGCTGAGCCTGGATTCTATTCCCACCTTTCCCCTCCCACCAGAGAAAGCAAAGGCACAGCCTCCGGGGGACAATAATTGAATTGCCCCCCTCGGAGGCTCTTCAGACGAGATCGGGCGTGTTCAGGGTGGTATGGCCGTAGACCCTCCGAGGCTCTTCAAATCAAGGCAATGAAGGAGTATCTAAGGCTTGTCTTGGGATCATGTTCCAGGCTGAGTTGGGACTCCTTTATCACCAAGCCCTGGAAATGCACTCCAGATGGTTCCTGGGAGCTCTGGTCCAGGTACCAGGGCGTTTTCTGGTCTCTGTGTCCCCTGAGGGCTGAAGGAGGGAAGGGAAACTCATGCCCATATGCAGGTGGGTGTGCTGTGGCAAGGAGGGAGAAGAGGAGACAATGGTGGATAAAGGGAGGAGAAGGGTAGCCTTTCTCATTGAGGGTTACCCTCTGCCGAAGATCACAGCATCTACTGGAGTGTCTTCTCTAAGGCCGGGTCCAGGGAAAAGTCTCCTGTGGCATAGGAAAAATGGGCCAGAGATGCTGGACTGTGTGCTGATGGCCATGGGATGGTCTTGGGTGAGAAAGGTGGCCTCTGGGGCTCATTTCCTTATGTAAAAGGAAGAACGCCTTACTGTGAGAATCAAATAAAAGATGGTCACAAAAGTGCTTTGCAAACAGTAAAACTCCCAGAGTTTGGGATGTCTTTACTCATGTTTCTCCTGGGTGACTGTCACTCTGTCAGTAATAAGCAGCATTTTTCCGGTTTTCATGCACACTTGCAGGACCTCCAGTCTCTCTCTCTTTCTGGGAGTCTCCGTGACATCCCTCAAGGTCCTCACCAATATCAATATCACACTCTTGAGGCCTCTAGGGCAAGGGTAGAGGGGCCTAGGACCTACAGCTGAGCCCCCTGCTAGGGCAGAAGCACACTGAGTTCTACATTGAAGTGAGAAGGTATCATTCCATATTTTGTGGAACATTTTCAGATACAGGTCTAAGTGGAGTGGCTTTTTGTACCAACATCATTCAAAGGTTTTGGTGAAATAGCTCTTTCAGTGTTTATTTGCAGCCCTGTCTCTGCCCGAGATTCAAGTCAGTCACCCCTCCCCTCTGACCCCTGAGGTTGGGCCCCTGAGCAGACTGGGGTGGACCTACCTCTTTTTCTGTTTTGATGAATTCTTTCCTTGGGGGGAATCCTGGCAGGGTCTGTCCCACCCACCTATCAGATACCAGGTGGGTCTGCACCACAGCAGGAAGAGAGCTCAGGCTGAAGCTGGGACCCCCCCCCCCACCCTGTCCCACCACTAGAATGAGGAGGAGGAGTGACAGCCTCTCAGCATGACACTCAGTCATGAGACTTGTCTGTACGAGAGCCATGAACCGGAAAAGAAGCCCTGAAAACCTAGAGATCTTGGTGAGCCATTATAAATAACACTGCCGTGAACATCTTCGTGTTCACAAATTTCTGAAGTGCAGGATTAGTGGGTTGAAAACTAGGAACTGTTTTAGGCTCTTCATAGACATCACAGTTGGTTTCCCCCAATCCTGTACAATTTACACTCCTACCTGCAAAGCATGGGTGGCCTGTCTCACTACCCCATGACCAGTAATAAGCATTATAGCTTTTGTCAATGTGTTACTTAAATAGGTGAAAATGGTATCTCATTCTCATTTATATGGTGATCCTAGCAAATCCTCACCTTCCCCTGATTGGATTGCACCCACCTCCCCCTTTTTGGGATTTGACTACCAACTGAAATGACCCTAGCGACAACCAGGGAGATGCTCCTGGGGAGGCCCTTGTGTGGCCAGGTGGGCAGGTGGAGGGGCCCCATAGTTTCTTCCTTGGCTTCCATGGTGGTGTGGAAGAGGATGACCAATGGGCCATTGAAGAAGGGAAAGGCATTGCACAGCTCACAGAATTTTGTTCTTTTTTATGTTTCTTTTTCCCTTCCCTGGTTTCCAGCTTGAATTTTCTAGCTGCATTATGGGTACAAGTCAGTCAAGAGAAGAACTAGCTAACTTGGTGAGGCTTAGATGAAACTTTGGAGGGATTTCAGGCAATCTTGGTAAAGGTCCTAAAGTTCTAAAACATAATGCAGGAATATTCTTGATGAATAATCAGTTACTTAAGTGATTTTAAGGGAAAAGATTCTATCAAGCATTCAACCCCAGTATGTCACCTGTTCATTTTGAATGTCTTAAATTGACACCTATGTTTTTCATTGTAAACAGCACAGATCTCTACTTTGTAGTGTTTTTTTTTTTACTTAGCGTTATTACCATATAAGGACATGATAACAGCAATAATAGAATAGCATCTAAAACTCGTGCTCACATACATCTCAGATCAACCCTGGGTGGAGGGTGGTTTAGACCTCATTACCCTGAATATGCCAATAGGGAAGCTGCGAACAGAGAGCTCTAGGGACTTGCCCAGGGACCCGCAGCTAAAAAGAGTTAGAGTTGGGGCTTGGGCCCTGGTTTTCTGTTCTGAGTTCACTGGTGTTTTGGAAGCTACTAAACAGATGCTTTTACCTTGTCTGGTCAGGCTTTGATCTGGTAATTTGTAAGAAGAGGGACAGTGAAAACACAGTTCCCTCTGGAGGCAGAGGAGGGACTGGGTGACCTTTGAGAGATGATAACTGGGAAGAAGTCAGGCTGGGTCCCTGCAGGAGTCTTGGGTCTTCAGTCCTGAGGGTATCTCTCCTTGGCTGGCTCACTCAAAGCAGCCAGAGAGGGTCCTCTTCTCTCCATGCCTCCCTCTGCTTCTGTCTGATTCTTCTTCCTACAGTACAATCTTTAGCATTACTACTTAGGTTCATTATTCAAGAAACATTTGAGTGCTAAATGCCAGGTCTCCTTTAAGGCACTGAGAATATGAAAAAAAAAAATTAAGCAGAAGCCTCAAGTCTAGGAGCTCAGAGTGGAGGAGGCAAACTGAGTCAGGGTTCTTTGCGTTGTGAATGACCAAAAACACAATTCACACTGGATTGAAACAAGGGGAATTTGCAAGTGTTGGGCTAACTTCTGGTACAGTGTGATCCCGGGCTCAAGTTCTCTCTCCACCTTCACTCTCATACTCCGTAAAGGATCCATTTTCAGGCAGTAGGCGGAAGAGGGAGGGAAGAAAGAGCATTCCAGATTGGAGAACTGTAAGGAAGCCATTGTGGCTAGAGTACAGAGAACAGTGCAGTGAAAGGCAAGAGAGATGGAAGGAGAGTCAGGGGCAGACCACGGGGGGCCTTTGCCCTCTCTGGTGGGAGAGTGACAGCAGATCTGCATGTTTAAAAGATCAATGGCTATAGAGGGAATATAGAGTGGAAAGATTCAGGCGGATGTGGGGAGGCCACTGCAGAGCTCCAGGCAAGTGATAATGGCGTCATGACTAGGGGGCTACCAAGGGAGAGGGAGAGAAGCAAGGCTTGAGAGATACTAAGGCAGTGGAAACAAGATGCAGTGATTGGCCGGATGTTGTGAATGAGGGAGGAGGTGATAGCAGGACTCTAACATGTCTGGTTTGCTTAGTTGGGTGGGTGGTGGTGCCTTTCACTAAGCTACTGATGATGGGCAGAGAACCACACTGCTGGGGGAGGAGCTTCGTTCTTCACGTACTGGTTTTACCGAACCTGCAAAACGTCCAATTGGAGGTGTTGAATTTTTCCCTTTCTTCCCTCTTCCCTCCTTCCTCCTTTCCCTCACCTCCGCTTTGCTCAAAATGGCCCAACATAGCCACTCTAGCCCTTTCCAGCTCTAGTACACAACAATGACTTGACTGACTCTCTAAACACAAATTTTCAATGATTGATCATTGGCCAGCCGATAGATTGGCACCCGTTGGGTCAGGTGACTAGCTCTCATCCAAACAGTGATGGCTGGGAAGGAGCCATGAATCACCTGGTACAAACATGGCTGCCTCGGGCTACCCTTTCAGCAGAAGTTAAGAAACAGTGCAGAGAGAGGGGCACTCCCAAATGTACTGACCACATCTTTAAAATGAGGAGTGAACTAGGTGGTCTGTAAGGTACCTTTACCTCTCAAGGGTTTGTGTGCCCACTTCCGTTGGTGAACAAAAAGGACCGAGGGTCAGAAAGATGCCCACTGTATGGAGCTTCATCTGGGTTCCAGACATTGAGAAATGCCTCCCTCCCCACCTCCCCGTGAACCTGGCACAGTGCAGGTTTTCTGGCCTTTACAGGTGAGTAACCCCAGTTGTCAGGTCCTAATGGGATTCATTGGCTTCTACCCTTAAGGGGAGACAAAGGGAAAGCCCATTCCTGGGCAGGAGAGCTGATTTGTGTCTTTCCCCAGTGACTGAGCCTAGAGGTAACACCAACCCAGGTCTGTGCTCAACACAACTGGCTTTTATCATTTCTGGTTCCCTCCCCACCCATCATCGCTCCTGACTTGGAGAGACTTGGAGTCTTGGAGCCAGGCTCCTCAGTGCTCCCTACCTGCCCAGTGAGGGCGAGGGCGAAACGTTTCCAGGGCTCATCCTTGTGGCTGGAGGGTCTCAGTCCGTGCTCAGCCCCGCTGCCAGATCCCTGTGTCACAGCATCTGCCTTCTGGAACTGAGCCCCTGGGCATGCCAGGTGTCATGCCTGGACAGCTGTCCTTGCCCCCTTCCTATCCAGATCCCTGATCCTCCAGCATGAGACCTTCCCTGGGTGCTCTCCTTTCCTGACTTCTGAGTAAGGTCAGCCACCCAATGTCACAGGCTAACATTTGCTGTGTTTCTGCCTTTTCCTCCTGTGATATTTTGATTTATAACAAATATATATTTGGTCTTTGTCTTCATTTCTGGCACAGAGCTCCTAAACACTTGGAATTTCCTAAGCGATGACCATGGTGAAGGTGTCTTTTGTTATGTTAATGAGATGACTTTGGGACCTAATCTAAGGATGGGGGCTGGTTGCCAGGAGAATCAATCATGTGATTAGAGGGTTGGAACTTTCAGTCCCGTCTCCCTGACCTCCAGGGAAGGGAGAGGCGCTGAAGGTTGAATCAATCTCCGATGGCCAATGATCTCATCAGTCATGCCCATGTAATGAAACCTCCATGAAAACCCCAAAGCACAGGGCTCAGAGAGCTTCTGGGTTGGTGAGTACATGGAGATTTGGGGAAGAGTGGTGTGCTCAGAGAGGGCATGGAAACCCCAAGACCTTGCCCAGACCTTGCCCTAGGCGTCTCTTCCACCAGGCCGTTCCCGAGTTATATCCTTGCATAATAAACTGGTAATCTAGTTAAGTAAATGTTTCTCTGAGTTCCGTGAGCCACTCTAGCAAATTAATCAAACTCAAGGAGGGTTGCCGGTTGCTGGAACCAACAATCTGCAGTTAGGGGGTGGGGATGGGGTGGGCAGTCTTGTAGGACCGAGCCCTTTACCTGTGAAATCTGACTCTATCTCCAGGTAGATAGTGTCCAAATTGAGTTGAATTGTAGGATACCTAGCTGGTGTTGGAGAGCTGCTTGATGGTGTGAGGAAACACTTCCCCCTCCGCCCTCCCCCCCCCACACGCTGGAAGTGGTACTAGAATGGTCTCACCTTCTTCTGCAGTCTGTCTTCCTGCCAATCGACTAGATTCATAGGGTCCTCATCTGTAAGATGGGCGTGATGATGATAACAGTCAGAGGTGTGGTCCCCAGACCAGCAGCATCTGTATCACCAGGGTTAGAAGTCCATGTTCTTGGCTCAACCTGAGTCAGAATCTCTAGGTGCCCCCCCCTTCAGTGTTTTAACTGGCCTTCCAGGTGATTCTGATACACGTTCCAGCTTAGGAAGCACTGCCTTAAACTACCTGCCCCGGGATGTGAGATGTGAATGGAGTCCGGCGTTCAGGGGACAGCCTCCCCCACCCCCCAACCCCCCACTCCCCCACTAAGTCAGTGCCCGATTTCCTTTTGACTGGTTGTGTAGACTTCCCAGTTTCCTCGCACCAAGGTCCTGTGAACACTTAGACTTTCTCAGTTTCCAAAAGACCATCGGTTGCCTTTGTCCTCCTTAGTGGCTCAGAAAACCCCAGGCTCCTGCAGGTTGACTGGGGCCATGATTTGGGATGGTCGGTTTCCAAAGCCAGACGATACCTCCAGGAAACACTAACCTGTCCCAAGCAAAGCTTCTCAGTGGAAAGTAAGAGCACCTTAGAAAAAATTCTTTTCACCTCTCCAATTTATAGAAATCAGGTCTCAGAGAGCCAAGAGCGTCTCGCCTCAAGTCGCACAGCAGAGTGCAGAGCTGGCCCCAGCCCCAGGCCTGCTGGCTTCTAGGCTGGCATTCTTAGCACTACCCCAGGGCTTCTGGAATTTTCACATGCGCACAAATCCCCGGAGCGGAGCTTGCTACCACACAGGTTCTGATTGAGGGGGCTCTGAGGTGGGGCCCCAGACGCTACTCTGACAAGCTCCCAGGTGGTGGAGCGCTGGTGCCCCCAGACCAGACTCCGAGTTGTGAGTTCTATCCCACTCTCTTCGCCACGCGCCCCTCCTCCCAGATAGAGTTTTGATAAACTGCCAGCCTAGGAAAGCCAGCTCTTACAGAAAAGGAATGATCTCTTCCTTGTGGTCAAGTCACAGAGCAAAGTCATGAAGAGAAAGCAGTGGAGTTGGTGAGATTTGATGAGCTGCGAAATCCCAAGTTCCACTTCCAGCCCGTGCTGCTAGAAAGTGTGTTGATTCTGGGCCTCTTCCTGGGTTGGAATCCGCTGACACCCCTCCCTACCCCTGCTTCCAGCAGCCCCCCCCCCCCCCATGCCGCTGCCGCTGTCTCTGAGGCGGTCTCTGGGGCTCAGCACCTCAGGAAGCTCTCACCATGGCAACAGACGGTGCCTGCGCCAAACACATTCATTACCAGAGCTGGAAAGAAAACAGCCAAACTCTTCCTGACCTGACCTTTCCTGGGGGATCTCGGCCGACTGGGAAAGTCTCCCCACCCCAAACCCCAAGCAGAGAGCCCTGTGACTCTCCTAGAATCTTAGCGAGAGAGAGAATTTTGAGGCTTCACCTGAGCTGCTCATGTTCCAGATAATATGCCAGAGAGGGCACGGGGCTCACCCAAAGCCACACAGCCAGTTTCTGGAGGGAGGGCCTGGCCCCCGGGCCGCCAGCACAGGCTCTGTTCCACTGAAGGAAGCTTGCTGAAGGGCAGGGGCCCTCTTCTTATGTTGAAGTGCTAATGCCCAGCGTGACTATCTGGAGACGGGGGTCTTTACAAGGTAATGATGGTTAAATAAAGTTATAAGGCCGGAGCCCTTAGCTGCTGGGGCCTGCTAAGAAGAGGGGGAGCGCGATCGCTCTCTATTTCTCTCCCTGTCATGTGAGGTCACAGTGAGAGGGCCACCGTCTCCAGGCTAGAAGAGAGCCCTCACCAGAACTCAACCGTGCTGGCATCTTGGGCTTGAACTCCTGGCCTCCAGACCATGAGGAAGTGCATGCCTGTGGCTTTAGTCACCCAGTCTGTGGTATGTTGCCATGGCCACCTGAGCTGACTAAGCCCACCTTTGAGTCAGTCACATTCTCCTTCAGTGTCCCTAGAGGAACCTGATGTTCTCACGTGGTGGTTCGAGAACTCTTATGAACAATGCCATCTCCCTGGACTGCTGGGAAGCGAATTGGCTTTCTCCGCTTTCAGGAATGCATCTGGTGGGTTGACTCCGTGTGTTAGGTTGGCCGGGGAGGTGAAAGCAGGTTGTGGGGGGTGTAAATGGCAGCGTGGCTTGGGGGAGGGGTCTGGGGGACAAGAATCAGAGGATGAGAGCCTCAGTCCTGCCACTCCTCCAGCACCTGGGGCCGACCCTCCTAACTGTCCCACTTCCACTGCTGCCTTCCACAGACCTTATGGTGCCCCCCCCCCCCAAAAGCCTTGTGGTGTCCCAAATGCGCCATGCTGTTCATTCACCCATACCTTCACAGGTGCTGTCCACACTGCCTGGAACACTCTCTCCTTTGTGCCCCTGGCAAAAACCCAGCCCAGTGATTTCCTCCTCCTCCTTGAAGTCTCCTTCACCAACACTCCTGGACTCCCATTCATTCATTCACTTGTAAAGAAGCAAACACACAACAACTCAATGCATATGGACACACACACACACACACACACACACACTACCAAGCTCTTGGTTGCAAACAATAGAAACCAACTCTGGCTAATTTAAACAGAAAAGGACTTCATTAAAAGGGTATTGGGTAGCCTCCAGATGGCCCAGAATTGGGAAACCAGGCTCTGGGCTCCACAGCCGCCAACAGTGCCCTGTGGCCCCCTCGGAGCAGGTGCGGACGCTGTGGACATAGTGGCTCGCAATGGCTTGCCTACCGGCCCTGCCAACAATGCCCCTGGCCCTAGGGCCGTCTCTGCCAACAGGAATGCCTCGGATCATCTCTCAGTCTTCTCCCTTCCTTGTGGTACTAGCTTCCGTTCAGACTCTGGCCTGTGGATTCAGTTGGCAGAGCCTGGGTCACCTGTCACACCCTGGCTCTGGGGTGGGAAGGGGGCTCCTTACTTCCCCAAGAGCCCCAAGGCGGGGGGGGGCTTCCCTAAATTATAGAAGGGGAGTCAGATGCTGGGTGGCCAAAATCATAAATGCCTCCGAGACATAGAATATGTATGTTGGGGGTTTTAAAAATTCTCATTATTCAAGGTAGCTATGTCCTATAAAAACACACTGAGTTAATGAATGTGAGCTATTCCTCCTAGGGGACATTCAAGCTTAAGTTCCTGCAAGCCTCCGACGGCGACATTTTTGTTAAGAGATCAATACATGCTGATGTGTGTAAGACACCTTATTGAATCTATATTGTTGATTCGCTGACCTTGAACCCACAGCCAGTAGCACTATAATTGGTACCTGAATGAAGCTTATCTAACACATATTTTCTCTGTAAGGCACATCGAGCCCTCTTAAGCTTAGGAGCGCTAGACAGCACTTGAGACCGTACTCAGGGACCACTTTAAATAGTGAAATAGCCAAAAACACCAGAATGCAGAAAGCAGGTCACTAAACAGAGCATGCAAAGGACACTTGTCTACAGTGCGAGAGTCGAGAGAAGGCGGCAGAGCATCGCCTTGTTCAACTTCATCTGGGGCTGTGTGTGCTGGGGATGCTCGAACTTTTTGCCTCTCATGACATATCCACCAGTAACTGATAGCATCGATTTGGGGGTTCTGAACAAATTTTAGCTAGTGGGCAAGTTTGAAAATATGGAATCTATGAATGATGAGGACTGACTATATAATATATATATATAATATAAATTATGTGTGTGTGTGTATATATGTATACACACACACACATATACAATCTTTTTAATACATAGAATTTTTCCATATGTATTTCCACACCTGTATGTCTTGTTGTGGTAAGGTTTCTTACCCATTGAGGATGTCCCTGTTTCAGGGGACAGGGACCATGTGCTAGAATGACAGTCACCATGCAACGTCTTCCAGTTAGATTTTTACTTGACCCCGTAGCAAGACAATAAGCTTAAAAGAAGACATTGTAGGGGCGCCTGGGTGGCACAGCGGTTAAGCGTCTGCCTTCGGCTCAGGGCGTGATCCCGGCGTTGTGGGATCAAGCCCCACATCAGGCTCCTCCACTATGAGCCTGCTTCTTCCTCTCCCACTCCCCCTGCCTGTGTTCCCCCTCTCGCTGGCTGTCTCTATCTCTGTCGAATAAATAAATAAAATCTTAAAAAAAAAAAAAAAAAAAAAAGAAGACATTGTAGAGAGCACGTTTTTCTCAGTTCTTCCGGCACAGAGACTCGGGAGCTCACTGCTCAGGGGCAGAGGGCAGATACAACCCAGAGGAAGTAACAAGACTGAACATTACCCCTTCCGGTCCCAAGGGATTTTGTGAAGCATGCAGGGTCCTTTCTTTGGGATAAGAATGAGCAAGGAGGTTTGGGGACCCTGAGAACATCAAGGTAGTGGCCGTGGGTCCAGCATTTAAGTCTGTAGGATGGACTTTCTTTCACTGGTTAAGTCTGAGCTGGCCCGGCTCCCAAGAGAGCTCCTAAGAAATGCACATCAGTTATAGAGAAAGAAGTGACATTTTCTTCACAAATCTGAGTGTAGCGTGACTATGTGTTCAGTCCTGCTATGCATCAATCCCACAAACATTTACATGTTTGAGCACCTGCTATGTGCCGAGTACTGTGCCGGATGCTGGAGATGCATCGGTCACGCAGTAAAATGGTGCAGGGGACACGTGACTCTTGCTCTTAAAGAAGCCCTCTGCCCTGGCCCGGCCGGGAGGTGGGGGCTAAGGAGAGGAGAAGGGAGGTAAAACCTGACTCTGATCGTTCACTCTGGGGACTCCGTACTGCTATTGTGAGTCTGCAACAAGGAGCAGGAGCTCGCGCTGTAGGAGCGCAGCTCAGAGGAGACAGAGCCCAGGTAAGTATTTGCAAGTATAGCAAGTCTGCAGACAACAGAGCATGGGGTCGTGGGATGTCAGGGGACAAAGTGCCCACCCGCCACTGGGGATCAGGCAGGGTGTGGGTCAGACAGACCTCCTGGAAGAAGAGATCTCGGGATGGCCTTTGGGGTTCAGCTCCTGGGGCATAGTGAGTGCTCGGGACAGCACAGTAGGGTGAAGCCACAGCAGTTAAAGCTGTCCCGGTTTTGGGGGCGCCTGGGTGGCTCCGTCAGGTAAGCGTCTGTCTCTTGGTTTTTGGCTCAGGTGGTGATCTGAGGGTGCTGAGATCGAGCCCCATGTGGGGTTTGGTGCTCAGGGCAAAGTCTGCTTGTCTCTCTCCCTCTGCTCCTCGTCCCGCCCTGTGTGTGCGCGCATGTGCTCTCTCTCTCTGCTCATAAATAAATAGAAGCTTAAAAAAATTATTAAAAAAAACAAAAAAGAAAATTGGGTGCAGCCTCTCTCCGAAGGGCGAGAGGCAGAAATACTGCTGGTTTTAAATCCCCTTCGGAGGGGAGGGAGTGGCTTTTATCTGGGGAGTCCCCACCCACGGCCTCTGGGCAAGAAGGAGCTCAAAGATTGGCAGGACCTTTGGGCCACGAGTTTAGCGGGGCTAGTCTGTGTTTTCCAAGGTGTGTTACCCAATCAGCTTAGGGATTTGTTCCTAATTAAGTGAACTGGGGGCAAAAAAAATCCTCTTTCCTGGTGGTAGAGGTGTGGACCCTCCCTTACCAATGATCTTGGCTCCTATGAAGCCCGAGGTCTCCAGCCTGGCTTGCCAGGGGCCGGCCCTGTGAGCCAAAGCAATCCGTTGGTTTGCACAGCACTGAGTCCTGCCCACAAGCCTGCTGGGCAAGGGGACAATTCGGGGCGGAAGATGAAGTATTCTTGCTGGTGCCAAGGGGTCTCCTCTCCTCAGGAACAGAAAACACACAAAAAAGGGAGAAAAATGCCCAAAATGACAAAGTGAAAGACAAAAAACCAAATTTGTGCATAGTTGAAAAAAAAAGCCTCGTGTTGAAGGAAATTCGATTATTGAATACATGTGCAATTGCAAACTCCCCGAGGGTCCCTGGAAGCCAGTGAGCTGTCTCCCCAGAGGGACTGGGAATGGATTGGAAGGCATTGCTCACCTCCTGGACCATCCTGTTAAGAGTTCCGGGCCAGAGGGGCGGGGTGCACAGAGAGGGGAGGGTGTACTGGCTGGAGAGTTGGCAAAAATATTTCCAGCCATTAGCTCATGTGATTGTCACAACAGCTCCTGGGAGGTGGGAAGGTCAGCAATAGTTGTTCTGTTTATTTGTTTTATTTGGTAATCGAACGGAGGCTGGAAGAGGTGAAATGACCCCCCTGGAGTCCCGTGGCTAGCAAATTCTGCAGCCGGGATTTGCGAGCCAGGGTTTCCTGATGTAGGGGCCGGCCGTGGGTAGGAAGAGAGGGGAGTGAACACAGACGTCTAGGCGGCACTGCTGGGTCTCTGGATGCACTATGGGACTTCAGCAAACAGGCTCGGAGGGGTGAGGCGTCATGGCCTAGGAGCCTGTGCTAAGGGCATTCCTAGAAGCTGGCATGCTCCTAAGGGAGCCACGGGGGTGGACGTGCCCCTCAGCCCTCTCTGGACAGAGCCAAGGAGCCTGGGGCACGAGGGCCAGGGGGCAGAGGAGGACAGGCTCTCTGGGCCTGGAGTCTGGCCTGTCTGAGGGCAGGTGTCCTGTCCCTCTGCCATGAAGTTTCTGTGGTGTCACCCTGGGTCGTGGCACCGCCTTCCTCACACCTCAACCTGCCACGGGGCTCTGCTGGCCAAGCCCTGCTGAGCTGAGCTCCAGAACTTACGAGGTGGTGGCAGTCTGTCTGTCCCAGGCCACTGCCGTGCCGGGCCTGTCTCCTCAGCCCTCAGCCTGGCGGCCTGGGCAACATCCATGGGCGCCATACTGCGAGTGCACCCTAATCACGTAGTTGCCCCAGAAGTGATTTTTTTTTTTTAATGAAAAAGAAAAGTCCATGAAAATAGCAAAGTCATTCTGAGCCCCTGTCGGACACCTGGCTTTGGTGTTTGCCTTCAAGGATTTTATCATCTCCCAACTGGAGAGCTGGCTTTGGGGACACTTTCAAATGCCTGGGGCGTCAGCGTTGTCCCAGCGACTGGGGGCTCTAAGGGGCTAGGGCCAGGGACGTTGAATATCCCATAGCACCCAGGATAGTTCTTCGCAACAAGCACACAGGCCCTCCCCCCCCAAGTGCCGACAGCATTCTAGCTGAGAAACCCTGGTGGGAGACGGATCAGAGTTTCCAGATCTTCGTCAGGGAGGTTTGGCATTTTCCACCATTTTGCCGATCTGGACCCTGAAGCTCTCAGGGAGGTGAAGTCACTAGAAGCAAATCTGGTCAAACCAGACTACTGAGTCTACATCCTTTCCATGGCCTTCAAGGCCGCCTCTCCCAAGCCTCCGGGTAAAATGGGGCGATGACTGTGCTGATTTCTTCAGGAGGCAAACACAGCCAGTGGCCTCAAAAAACTTGGGAAGACTCTGGGATGACTGTCTGGGAGGGGCAGGACATGCTGGGTGTAGCTGTGGGCAAGAGCAGAGGGAGGGAGGGAAGATGGGAAATAGGTCTCTTTGGACATTTTCTGTGTTTCTTAATGCAGTAGCTTCCAGAGTCTCGACGGAAGCTCGCTGGGGCCCAGGAGAGTCCACTGGCCCACCCACCCCGCGATTAGCCCATCTCTGAAAGAACGATAGGAAGGATCAGAATTCCTTCCTAGCTGACCCTTCCCTAGTGGGCCTTGGCCAATCACAGCCCGCTAGTCCTGGTTCCAGGATGTCAGGTAATCAGGAGGGGAGGGAGGAAGAGCGGAGGGGAGGGAGGAAGAACACCTCGTCCTGCCTCCCCCCCTCCCCCCAGCCCCTGCTCTGCTAAGCTTCCCTGTCCTGGGAGGATGCTCTTTGGTATCCTTCAGACATTCCTCCCTGGGTGTCCTGGCTGCCCCAGGGGCCTAAGTGTGAACAGTCTGTGAAAGTTCTCAGGTTTAAGACCTCGAACCTCATCATTTGTCCTTGCTTTCCAGGAATGGATCATCTAGGGTAGGAAATGCATTTTTATTTATGTATTTATTTATTTTTTAAGATTTTATTTATTTATTCGACAGAGATAGAGACAGCCAGCGAGAGAGGGAACACAGCAGGGGGAGTGGGAAAGGAAGAAGCAGGCTCCCAGCAGAGGAGCCTGATGTGGGGCTCGATCCCAGAACGCCGGGATCACGCCCTGAGACGAAGGCAGACGCTTAACGACTGCGCCACCCAGGCGCCCCCGGAAATGCATTTTTAAACAAACCATAATCGTGGAAAGCAAAAAAGCAGTCATGATGCAAACTAGTGACAATGTGGAGGGATGTCTGGGTTATTGGGCAGGTCCTCTGTGCAATCTCAGGAAGTCCTAAGGGCAAAATTAATAATAATCAGTATGGTTCTGATAATTATTGTTTTAGTGATTGAGCTACGTAGAGGTGACCCTGGGGAAAAAAATGTTAGTTTTTCTATACATCTTTAAACAAACATTGGGTCCACATTTTGGAAGAGGTTCTTTTCGCTTGCTGATATACCGCTGTCTTCATGATGACGGTACATTTTGATTTACACCAGCCTTTGGAATGGCTGGACGTGCTCCACCGTATGGACATGTAAGAGTTTATTTTATAGACCTCCTACTGTCAGATACTTCAGTTTCTGTGTTGTGATTATGGCTCAGAAAAATGTGTAACTTTACATAGAGAAATCTATCAGGATGCTTCTTTGCATTTTTTCTGATACCAAGCTTAGAAAGCCATTCCCTATCCACGGATGTGTTAAGTTCACAAATATTTATAGAGTGCCATGAGGTGCCAGGTCCTACCTATTCTATTCTATTCTATTCTATTCTATTCTATTCTATTCTATTCTATTCTATTCTATTCATTGAACAAAACAGATAAAATTCCCAGTTCTCCTGGAGCTTATAGTTGTGTGTGGGGGGGGGCAGGTAATAAACAATAAACCCAGTAAGTGAATGATGTATTAGAAAGTGGTGAATGATAATGAAAAAAAAGTAGAGCAGGGTAAGGAAGGTGGGCAGTGCTGGGAGGGAGAGATGGCAGGGGTGTGAAGGTGGGGGTCAGGGAATCATGTCTTTTAGGCTTTTTAAACCAGGGTGTAAGTCAAAGGGCACACATTGAATGGGCCCTATCACCCCTGGGTACACGGTCTCTTATTCAGTACAACAGTCAGGCCTTCTTCCGTTACAGGAATGGGTCCCAGTTTCAGTTTCTTTGGTTGCATTCTGGAGGAAGTGGTTGGCCAGCATTGAGGCCACGCTGTGAGAATATATCTGTCCTCAAATGTAGGGATCATGGGGGATGGGTAAAATAGGGGAAGAGGGAGGTACGGGCTGCCAGTTATGGAATGAATCAGTCATGGGGATGAAAGGCACAGCCTAGGGAATGGAGTCAATGGTAGTGGAGTAGCGTTGTATGGTGACAGGTGGGAGCCACACTTGGGAGCACAGCACAAGTGGGTGGAGTTGTGGAATCACTATGTTGTACGCCTGAAATGAATGTAGCGTTGTGTGTCAACTGTCCTTCAATTAAAAAAAATTTTTTTTTTTTTAAATGTAGACGTCACACTCAGCTCAACAGGATGCTGGCTCCATGCCAGTCCCTCGGGGTGTGAGAGCAGCCGAGGGGGACACACAGTTGTCCCCGATCTTCCCACCCCTGGCCCCACGCTCCCGATGGTTCACTGAGTGGGAGAGGAATCAAAACACCTCGCGCTACTCAAAATGGTCTCCATACCTTCTTCTTCTTTTCTAGATCTCTATTCATGTTTCACATTTAACTCAATCTGTTAGGAATTTATTTTGGAATATGACACTCAGGTGAGGTCCTCACTTAACTTTTCTCCCCCCAAATGTTAACAAAATTGAATGTTTTTCCCCCTCTCCCTGTTGATCTGAAGCATCTCGTTATTAGTGCTCTGAAGTGAGTACTTAAGGGCACACCACCAAATACCAGCTCCAACGGGTGACCCTCGGTCCTTCATCACTGGAGGTGACACCAATTCCTGAATCTCTCCTCTCTGCAGATGTCTGACCGCCCTTCACTGCCTATGATTTTACTATTAGGCTGTCTCCCTTTTTCTCTTTGCCTACAAAGATACCCTGACTGACCTGCAGACTCTTCGCTGAAATTGTAATACTATTGGACCATATTTATAATAATAAAAACAATGTGTAGTATTTCCTGGGTGCTTCTCTACTCCGGGCTCTGTTCTAAGTCCTTTAAATTGAACTTAATTTAAGTCTCACCACAAGTCTCTGAAATATCATTTTACAGTTAGGGAAACTGAGGCCAGAAAGGCCCCGTAGCTCACTCGAGGTCCCGCAAGGTGACACGGAGTCTGGATTTGAACCCCAGCGGTCTGTGCTATTAATGCACAAGGTGTGGCTCTGCTAGAGGAGTGAGGGGAAGTCTGGGGGGTTAGGGAGACAAAATGGTCCTATCTAGAAAACGCTCACATCCATACCTTCGCCATACTTGGAAGTGCTTTTTACCTCCAGTATCTTTACTAGACCTTGACTTAAAAAGCCAGCAATTAAGGTTATTGGCCTCTCCAGCCAGAAGGGCCCTGTGCAAGCAGGAGCTTCCTGGCATGCCAGCCAGAGGACAAGCAGGGGTGAACTTGCTCGCACTAATTTACACACGAAGCGCGTCATCAGTAGCTCTGGGGGAAATACCAGAGCCACCTTGGCTGTGAATGCATTTCTTTGGCTGCCGTCCTTGACGCGATCCACTCCTGTGGGTACTGGTCTGTCAGCCTTCTCACATCTGCACCAGATTCATCCTGAACACCCTTGCCTGTGCAGAGTGCAGCTGCAAATATCACCGAGAGCCCCCCTCTCTGCCTCGCATTGCGTCACCACCTCACGCCTGCTTTTTATTTCTTCCTTCCCAGTCTGTATACTTTCCATTTCCTTTTCTTGTCTGATTGCATAAGCAAGGCCTTCCTGTACAATGCTGATAAGGAGGGGGGAGAGGGGACATCCTCGCCTTGTACCCGATCTTAGAGGGAAAGCTTAGAGTTTCGCACCTTCAGTATGATGTTAGCTGCAGGCTTTCGTAGGTATTCGTTATCAGGTTGAGGAAGTTCCCCTCTATTTCTACTGTACGGACAGTTCTTATTGATGGGTGTTGAATATTGTCACAACTTTTTTTTAAAAGATTTTATTTATTTGAGATAGAGAGCAGGGGGAAGGGCAGAAGGAGAAGGAGAGAGAGAATCCCAAGCAGATTCCACGCTGAGCACAGAGCCTGACATGGGGCTTGATCTCACGACTCTGAGATCATGACCTGAGCTGAAAATCCAGTTGGACGCTTAACTAACTGAGCCACCCAGGTGCCCCTGTTACAACTTTTTAAAGCTATGTCATGATGTATTTTGTTGTCAATAAATGCTCATTATATTGGGGTACCTGGGTGGCTCAGTCGTTAAGCGTCTGCCTTCGGCTCAGGTCATGATCCCGGGGTCCTGGGATCAAGCCCCGTGTCGGGCTCCCTGCTCAGCAGGAAGCCTGCTTCTCCCTCTCCCACTTCCCCTGCTTATGTTCCCTCTCTCGCTCTGTCTCTCTCTGTTAAATAAAGAAAATCTTTTAAAAATAAAAATAAAAAAATAAATGCTCATTATAACGTAATTGTAAAAAGCGGTACTATTCCATTCAAATGGTGATATTGGCAAATATTTCAACACCCTTCTACTTTTGAATTTTTAGGTAGTTTTTGTTTCTCTTGATGCATAGAGGCCAATTAAGGCAAGACTAAGTAAAGACATATACACATCATTTCAGAACCTTACATCTGAGACGGCTGGGAAAGAGGAGAACTGGAAGCAAAGAGAAGCAGGGGCACTGGAGACGAGGGAGGGCAGGTGTGGAGGGTGAGTGGGATCCAGAAATATTGCCCTCACCTGGCATCTGTTTCCCTCACTCCTCATCTCAGCCACAGATTAATCTGGTCCGTGCTTCTGACTTGCTCCTATACCTAGAACCACAATCAGGAGGGGAGGGGAAACTGTAAGCTTTCATGTGCTAAAGGGCTGGATCCCTGCCCAGCCGCTGGTACTCCTTCTTGTCCTCCTTGCTCGGATCAGCATACGTTGCCACATGAAGACCATCTGTGGAGGTCAGGAGTGCTAATCACCAGGTATTCCAGGATTGTGCTTCCCACTTTGAGATCTGTGCTGTCACTCCAGGGTGATAGTTTTCAGAGACAAAACATGGCTCACCGTGCTCTTTCCTCCTGCTGCAGTGATCCCTGGTTCTCCAGGTCCGGCTGTCCCCTCAGCCTGGGTCCCAGAAGAGGAGAGGGCAGGACAGAGGGTCCTGCTGATATGCCATGGGCTTGTGGCATGGATGAGAAATGAGACTGGTTGCTGAAGCTGCTGAGATTTGGGGTTATCTCGTTACTGCAGCACAACCTAGCCTGTCCTCACTGATACTCTGTTTTCTGGGTCAAATTTTAGGACCCCCAGATTAGGGTAACTTCCCATTTGCAACAGGTTCCCCATTCTTCTAGAGAATTCTGAACCATATCAAATTTATAAACATCCCAATCTGCACCCCACATGAACTATGTCTGACATGTTCAATCTGATGTTGTAAATGTATGAAATGAAACCATCTGGTGGAACTTGTTCTCGCTGATTCGCTGGAAGCTCCACGTGAGCACCCCTGCCTTCAGAAATGCCTACAAACAACCTGTTTATGCCTTGTTCTGGATTTGGGGCAGGAACATGTATTGACTAGACCCTCCAGGATGAAACCAGGATTGTACTTCTTTGTCATCCGTCCTCCGCCTCCTCTCCAGTCCTCTGATTACTCACAAGCTATGGTGACTAGTCTGTGATCACAACTGCAAGTTTTTGGTTTCTTCATTCATCTTGGGCTCTAATTCCAGCTTTGCGATGTCTGTTCTTTCTTTTCTAATTTGAAGATTATTCTCCTGGATGAAGACAGAAGCAAAATAAAAACCAAGTGGTTCTGCTTTCTCTCCGTCATCTGTTTACATGACATCAAAGTCCCTGAGCCCTGGCCTTGCCTTGGCTTTCTTTTTTTCTGGTTTCTCTGAGTAGACCTTAAAAAAATCCCTGTGTGTTCTTTAGCACATTTCCCAAGTGTCAGCTCATTCTGGATTAATTTATCTTTACTTGTTCCTGAATATTCACTTAGAAGTTACTTTATTAAATTAAAATAATGCTAAAATAACAACTGATATCCAAGATCAAAATGGCTCATAATTAACTGAATCAAACCAAGGATTTCCCCCCCCACGTTTTCTAATTCATAGAAAATTTATGCATATTTTATTTTAAAATGTTGCCAGCAATATTATCTACAACAAACATTTAAAATTGTTTGAAATGTAACATAGATACATAAAGTGGAAAAAACAAACATCTGTAGCTTAATGGACTGTCCTAAAGCAAATACCAGTATACTTCAGGCCAAGAAAAGAAATAGATAGGGGTGCCTGGGTGGCTCAGTTGTTAAGCGTCTGCCTTCAGCTCAGGGCGTGATCCCAGGGTCCTCTCTCGCTGGCTGTCTCTCTCTCCATCAAATAAATAAATAAATAAATAAATAAATAAATAAATAAAATCTTTAAAAAAAAAAGAAAGAAAGAATAGAAATAGATCATTGTAGTACCCCAGAAGCCTGCCTCATACTTCGTCCTGGATTATTACCTTTCCCTTTCCATGTAATTAATACAATCTTGATATTAATCTCTTCCTTGCTTCTCTTTATGGCTTTGCCCACTACCCATGTGACGTTCAGCTCTAGTTCAGTTGTGCCTGTTTTTTGAACCTTATATAAATGGAACTATAAGTATGTGCCTCTTTGTGCTGGCTTATTTTATTGAATAATACATTTGTGGAATTCATGTTACAGTATGGGGCTGTAGTTCGTTCATTGTCTAGACATACCAAATGTGTTTCTCCGTTTCATGTTTGATGGCTGCTTGGATTGCTTTTAATGTTTGGCTTTTGTGAATGATGCCACTTATGAACATTCAAATTGTGTTTCTTTTTTTTTTTTTTAAAGGTTTTATTTATTTATTCGACAGAGATAGAGACAGCCAGCGAGAGAGGGAACACAAGCAGGGGGAGTGGAAGAGGAAGAAGCAGGCTCATAGCGGAGGAGCCTGATGTGGGGCTCGATCCCATAACGCCGGGATCACGCCCTGAGCCGAAGGCAGACGCTTAACCGCTGTGCCACCCAGGCGCCCCTCAAATTGTGTTTCTTGGTGCACATTTGCACACATTTCTGTTGGGTGAACTTGGGTCGGATACTGTGTGGGTGTGCTGTTTAGTAGATAATGCCAAACCATTTTCCAAAGTGATCATATCAATTTGTGCTCCAATCAGCTGTGTGTGAGTGGCCATTGCTCTAAATCCTTGCCAACACTTGTTATTATCTCTGCTTCATTTTAGCCATTCTTGTGAATGTTTAGTGGTATTGTGTTATGTTTTGTGTTTCCCTGATTAATAATCAGCTGAGCACCTTTTCATTGTTTATTAGCCATTGGAGATCTCTTTTGTAAAATGCTTTTTCAATCCCTGGACCAGTTTTCTTTTTGGTTGTTTGCCTTTCTCTTAAGGATTTGAAAGACTTTTAAAAAATAGATTATCACTTGTGAGGTTTTTGTGGTTATTTGTGTTGCAAATATCTTCTCTCACCTGTGGCTCGTCCTTTCATTCTCTGAACGTCTTCTGATGATCAAAAGTTCTTAATTTTAATGGAGTCAAATTCAGCAATTGTTTCCTGCATGACTGTTCTTGAAGAACTTTACCTCTGTTATCTAGAAGAATTCCTCCCTTCTTTCCTCCTTTTGCCTTTCATATGTATCTCATGTATTTCACTTCCTTTGGAATTATACAGTATGTATTCTTGCTTCAAAAGAACATATAATTATGATGCCCGACACCATTTATTGAAGGCTGTCATTTCCCTACTTCTCTGCAGAGCTGCCTTTGTCATAAATCCCATGTATAGATATACATCTGGGTTTGCGTCTGAACTTTTTATTCTGTTCCATTGAGGAATTTGTCCTTACACTACGCCGCTAAATGCTGTATGTTTTATAATAATTCTTGATGTTAGATAGAAAAAGTCCTCCCATCTTGTTCTTCTTATTCAAGAATGACATGGCTATTCTTAATATTTTGTACTTTCATATGCAGTTTTTGAATCAGCTTATCAAGCTCTGCAAAAAAAGTTGGGATTTCGGTTGAGATTACATTGAATTTATAGAATAATTTGGGTACAGTAGACATCTTTACAATATTGAGTCTTCCAATTCATGAACATAGTATAGTCCCCTATTTTGATCTTTACTATTTCTCATACTGTTTAGAGGTTTACTTTGTAATGTATTTTACTGGATTTATTCTTAGGTTTATTTTTACGCTATCGAAAATGGTATTTTATTTCATTGTATTTGTTTTTTTTCCCCTGATATATAGAAACACAAATCTAGTATATTGGCCTTGTTTCTAATGCATTACTAAACTTACTCATTAATTCTCAAAATGTAACTCTTTTAGATTTTCTACACATCATGTATTACATGCAAATCATGACTGTTGCATTTCTTCCTTTTCAATCCTTTCTTATCTTCCTGCACTAGACTAATACAGTGATAACATTGGTGATAACAAACATCCTTACTTTGTTCTTGATTTCAAAGGGAAGTGTTTCATCATTTCACCATTATGGATGAAGATTAGGTTTTTTCAAGATGCCCTTCTCATGTTTGTTTGTTTGTTTATTTATTTATTTATTTTTAAAATTTTAAGGCTTTATTTATTTATTTGAGAAACAGAGATGAGGAAAAGAGAGAAAGAGAGAGAAAGCACAAGCAGGGGGAGGGGCAGAGGAAGAGGGAGAAGCAGACTCCCCGCTGAGCAGGGAGCCCGATGCGGGGCTTGATCCCAGGACCCTGAGATCATGACCTGAGCCAAAGACAGACACTTAACCAACTGAGCTACCCAGGTGCCCCCCTTCTCATGTTTAGAAAGTTCCCTTCCATTCTTAGTTTGCTAAGAATCATGAATGGATGTTAAATTTTATCAAAATATTTCTCTGTATCTATTGAGATAGTTTTTATCCTTTATTCTGTCAATGTAATAAACTGCATTGATTGATTTTCAAATGTTGATCCAAATTTGCATTTGTAGAATAAACAACCTGATCTACTCATAAATAAGCTGGGAAATAGTTTGTTTAGAATATTTTTACATTTATGTTCATGCATGAGACTGGCCTGTAGTTTTTTGTTTGTTTGTTTGTTTTTCTCTCTGAATGTCCTGGCTCAATTTTGTTGTCAAAGTCTTCCTGGCTTCACAAAATAAGTAGGGGACTGATATCCCTAGAAGAGTTTGCAAGATTGAAATTATTTTTTCCTTAGGTGTTTGGCAGAATTTGCCAGTAAAGCTATCTAGAACCGTAATTATCTTTGCGGGAATATTTTAAATTATGGATTGACTATGTCTTATGAATATTCAGTTTTCTAATTTTCTTGTGTCATTTTCTGTAAGTCATATTTTACACGAAATTTGTCTATTTTATCTGATGTTTAAAATGTATTGGCATTGGGGCGCCTGGGTGGCTCAGTCATTGAGCGTCTGCCTTCGGCTCAGGTCGTGATCCCAGTGTCCTGGGATCGAGCCCCGCACTGGGCTCCCCGCTTGGTGGGGAGCCTGCTTCTCCCTCTCCAGCAGCCCGTGCTTGTGTTCCCTCTCTCACTCTCTCTCTCTGTCAAATAAATAAATAAAAATAAAATCTTTAAAAATAAAATAAAATGTATTGGCATATAGTTCTTCACAATATTTTCTTCTTATCTTTTCAATATCTGTGGACTCTATGGTAAGACTCCTGTTTTCACTGCTAACACTCATTATGTGTGCCTTTCTCTCTCCCCCCTCCCCCATCAGTCTTGCTTGGGGTTTGCCAGTTGCATTCATTCTTCCAGACACAACTATTCATCTTGTTCAATACTCTTTAGTGTGAATTTCTGCCCATGAATATTTTCTTCCTTCTATTTTCTTTGAGTTTAATTTGTTATTCTCTGGTTAACATTTTGAAGTGAAAGCTTAACCTTTAGGCTTTTCAGTCTTTCTTCTTTTCTAATATATGTGGTTAGAGCTCTATAAGCACATCTGCAGGTCTACCCCACAACTGTTGATACATAGTACTTTGCAGTATTCAGTTCAAAATATTTTAAAATTTCTGTTACGATTTCTTTTCTAATTCATGGGTTATTTAGAAGAATATTTCTTAATTTCCAAACATATTAGGGTTTTTCTGGTTATCTCTTTATAAAGCTGATTTCAGTGTAATTGTATTATGATCATAGAATAAAGATCCCCTATATAATTTCAGCTTTTCAAAGGTTTTAAAGTTTGTTTTCTGGCCCAGCATATTTATAATTTTATAAATGTTTAAGGTATGCTTACAAAAACTATGTTTTCTATAGCCGTTGGGTGCAGCGTTTTATATATTTCCATTAAGTCAATTTTACTGATCATATTATTCAAATATTTATCTGATTTTTAAAAAATCAGCATCTGGGAGTTGTGTTCTAAAATCTTCCTCCCTGTGGAATTTTCAATTTCTTCTTAATTTTTGCTTTTCACATACTTAAAGCTGTGCTGTTAGGTGAATACGAATTTGGAAATGTTCTACTTCTTAGTGAATTGACTGTTTTATAGTTACGAAATTCCCTACTTACCTCAAGGAGTTCTTTTTGCCTCAAAGTTTACATCGAAAGATACTAGTGTATCACCACCAGCTTCCTTTTGGTTAGTCGTTGACAGAGTAACTTCTCCCCATATTTTACTTTCTATTTTTTTTTAAGATTTTTATTTATTTATTCGACAGAGATAGAGACAGCCAGCGAGAGAGGGAACACAAGCAGGGGGAGTGGGAGAGGAAGAAGCAGGCTCATAGCGGAGGAGCCTGATGTGGGGCTCGATCCCAGAACGCCGGGATCACGCCCTGAGCCGAAGGCAGACACTTAACCGCTGTGCCACCCAGGCGCCCCCCCATATTTTACTTTCAACCTTTCTGTATCTTGGTTTATTAGATGTGCTTCCTGTAAACAACAAACAGTTGTGTTTTTTAATCTAACAGTAATGGGAGCATTTACTATATTTATATTTTATGTAATTTCTGATATATTTGCTTTTAAGCTATCATTTTACTGTTTCCTGTCTCTTCCTCCTGTTCCATGTTTCTTTTTTTTTTTCATTTTTATAATGATTTTTTATTATATTATGTTAGTCACCATACAGTACATGTTTCTTACCTCTGCTTCACTGACCGCTTTTGGATTGAATACGAATTGTCTTGTTACCCATCCCCATGAGCTCAGAAGTTATATACCCTTTTACAATTATTTTATAGGTTATGCTAAAGATAAACAATATGCTTCCTTGATTTATCAAAATCAGTGATTAATTAGCCCTTGTACTTGCTTCCCAGACAATACAAGGACTTCAGAACACTCTTGCTGTATTTATCCTGGTCTGTTTTATATGCTAATGTTGTCATAGGTTTTAGTTTTCTCTGTAAATATACATCCCACCCCAAATAACTAATACTAATGGTCTCCTAGGGATCCTTCTTCTTCTTTCTCCATGTTCATATAAACATGTACATATGTATATAGGGATTTCATCTTCAGTTTTTATGAAACTGAGCTTGTATTTGATACATTTTTGCTGAAACCTGCTTTACTCACGTAAATATGATCACTGTTTTTTAAAGTCAGTCATTAGATGCAGATCTAATTCAGCTTTTATATAGCTACGTATTATTCCATATTATGGATCTACCACACTTTATCCAATAAACAAAAAAATTAATTTTAGTCTTTGTCATTATAAGCATTGTTATAACAAATAACTGTATACACGTGTCCGTATATGTTGGCGGTTACTGTTTTGATTACTGTAGCTTTGCTATAGCTTTGTAGTAAGTCTTGAAATCTGGGATTTTTTTTGTTTTTTAATTTTTTTTTAAAGATTTTATTTATTTATTCGACAGAGATAGAGACAGCCAGCGAGAGAGGGAACACAAGCAGGGGGAGTGGGAGAGGAAGAAGCAGGCTCATAGCAGAGGAGCCTGATGTGGGGCTTGATCCCATAATGCCAGGATCACGCCCTGAGCTGAAGGCAGATGCCCAACCGCTGTGCCACCCAGGCGCCCCAAAATCTGGGATTTTGATACCTCCAGCTTTATCCTTCTTTCTCAAGAGTGCTTTGGCTATTTGGGGTCTTTTAAGGATTTTTTTGTTTTGGTTCTGTGAAAACTATTGGTATTTTGATAAGGACTGCGTTGAATCTGTAGTTTCCTTTGGGTAGTATGGATATTTTAATAATATTAATTCTTCCAATCCATGGGCATGGTATATTTTTCCATTTATTTGTGTCATCTTCAATTTTTTTTCATCAATGTCTTATAATTTTCAGAGTATAGGCTTGTCACCTCTTTGGTTCAATTTATTCCTAGGTATTTTATTCTGTTTGTTACAATTATAAACGGGATTGTTTTCTTAATTTCCCTTTCTGCTATTTTGTTAGCGGTGTATAGAAATGCAACGGGTTTCTGTACGTTGATTTTTGAATTCAGCAAATTTGCCAAATTCATTTATTAGTTCTAATAGTTCTGGGTCCCCCCCCACCTTTCTTTTAATAAGATTTACCAGAAGTCATATACGGCATTTCTCTTTACTTCTGATGTCAGGATATAGTCACATGACTCTATCTAACTGCAAGGGAGGCTAGAAAATAGTCTTTTATTGCAGGCAGCAGTATGCTCAGCGAAAAATAGGGCTTCTATCGACTAAGAAGGAAGGGGTGAAAGCATGATAATGCGGACACCTGGTAAGCTCTGCTGTAGTGGGAGCTGAGAACTTAGGGCTCTGAACTCTTCCCTCGTTTGATCAGAGAAGCTTACTTTTTTAATCTGCTTAACAAGTTGGGTTCACTGTAAGAGTTGAACACAAGAACTCTATATTTTAAAAGGAAGAAGAAGAATCAAAACCCCTGGGCCAAAGCAGGTGTCCCTTGCTTATAGAGCATGTGACCAGCAATAATGTGGAGCTAACGAGACACCTTGCAGCTCTGCTGTGGGCCTGGGGCTGGGTCCAAGGACTAGGCAGGGCCCAGGCTTCTGGCTACCATATCCTTGAGAACATACGGTGAGAAAAGAGCTGAAGGTTGGTCCTCTGTGAGGTGAGTCCAGACTTTCAAGCCAGGAGGGACAAGCCAAGACTTAGAAGAAAAATGGCAGAACTGTGTATTACATACAGTGGGCTAGGCTGCAGGATGCGGAGAGGCAAAACCTTCAGTCAGTCACTGAATCAAGAAAAGGCTCGCTGCTTCTAACACAAAAAGCCGAGATAAGACGATGTAGTCGGTGGTTCTGCACCACACTGTGGGGTCCATTGGTTAGTGTGAGGTCAAAGGAACAAGCATTTTAAAAATATTATCGTAGGGGCACCTGGGTGGCTCAGTTGGCTGGGCATCTGACTTTGGCTTAGGTCATGATCCCAGGGTCCTGGGATCGAGCCCCATGTCAAGCTCCCTGCTCAGCGGGGAGTCTGCTTCTCCCTCTACCCTTCCCCCCAGCTTGTGGTCTCTCTCTCTCGCTCACATTCTCTCTCTCAAATAAATAAATAGAGTCTTTAAAAAATATATTGTATTATGGAAGATTCCAAATGTACACAAAAGGAAAGGGAACTATATTCTGAACCACTTTTAGAGGAATCTAGACTCTTTGTCCTCCCCCACCTCTCTTTACAGGTAATCTTTCAAAAAACTTACTGGTTATCCTCCCAATTAAAAAACTGTGTGTGTGTGTGTATGTGTGTGTGTATGTGTGTGTGTGTGTGTGTGTGTGTGTGTGTGTGTGTGTGTTTGTGTGTTGCATTCCTGCTAGGGATATGTGAGCATACTGGGAACAAACATTACACACAAGGTTTACTACAAAGCTGTAGTAATGAAAACAGTATGGTGCTGGCACAAAAATAGACACATAGATCAGTGGAATAGAACTGAGAACCCAGAAATAAACAGACCCTTGTATGTCAATTAATCTGCAAGAAAGGAGGCAAAAATATACTCTGAAGAAAAAACAGTTTCTTCCATAAATCGTCTTAGGAAAACTGGACAGATACATGCAAAAGAATGAAGTGGAACCACTTCTTTACACCAGACACACACACACTCCCTCCTTTCTTGGATAAGTGGCTATGTACTAAACACACTTTTCTCTTTTTCTTATTAACGTCGTACGTGGGAGATCACCCCCAAAGCAGTACACCGAAGTAGTCCTCACTCCTTTTAGCAGCTGCGTAAAACTCCATCGTATGGATGGACCATAATTTATTCAACCAGTCCCCAGATGATGGACATTTGCGTCGTTTCCAGTCTTTTACCACTAGAAATCATGCTGCAACGAATAGCTTTGGGCATATATCTTTTGAATTTTTGCCATTGTGGTTTTGGGGTAGATTCCTAAAAATGGAATTGCAGGGTCAAAGAGTAGTTGCATGTGTAATTTTACTAGGTAATACCAAATTCCCCTCAGTAGGAGTTGGACTTTTTTGCATTCCTGCCAGCGATACACGAGCGCATAAGGAACAAACGTTAGTCTCCCAGTTTTCCCTTTTACAGGTGAAAACGGAAGTACAGGTGCATCGAATAACTTGCCCAGGTCACACAGCTATTAGGTAGCAAGCTGGAACTTGGACCCAGCCAAGAAATGTTTCTGTGCTCGATAAGATGTATGGCAATGGCTCGGGAGGACCTCACTATCTCCCCTTTTGGGAGAGGGGCAAGGGAAGCTTAGCCTGTCCGTAACCCTCATCCTGGCCTCCTGTGATGCCTCAGTCTCCAGTAGTTATATTCCAGGTCCAGAAGAATCTGTTTCCCACCCTTGGGGCTACAGTCTCAGTGACATCTGAGGATGGGTCATCTTCTCAGGGTGACCCCTGTTAGGGCCTTTCCTCCCTGTTCCACGTGAGTCATTACTTAGCACCCACCAGACTGGATGCTTCTTTCTTCCCTAATTACAGTATCTGTTTTCATGCTAAAATGCACTAGATGCGTGGGAAGGAGGAACAAATGGACCTGGTTATCACTCCTTCTCTGGAGTCAGAGTATTTGAGGGAGCACTTAAAATTTTTAGTTTTATGATAAAATGACTCAGCGTCCTTCACAATGCTTGAGAGAGAGCAGCTTATGCCACCAAAGAGAAGGCAAAAGGGAGGGACAGAAAGAGTCACCTGCCGCGGCCTGGCACATTCTTCCCGGCAGTAACCTTCATACAGCCCTTTGATGTGGGTATCATTACCTCCTTCTCACAGGGGCAGCAGTGGAGGCTCAGAGGGTAAATGAGTTGCCCAAACTCACACAGATGGCAAATGGCAGAGGTTGCTTAAATCTAGCTTGTGTTGCACAAAGGCCTGTGTGGTTTTGGGTTTTGGGTTTTTTGGGGTTTTTTAGTGCATTTATTTCCTCTCCAAAAAAGAGATCCAGGCTATGCACAGGAAAACTCCCAGGATTGCTGCATTCAGAGATCACTCCCTGCTTTGGAAAAGTTTCAGGAGCCTGCCTCTGGGCCCACCCCCTTCCTGGTCCACCTACACTCTCCCCCACGCATTCCCCACATGGCATCTAGCCCCACGGCCATTATCAGTTGGGTTGTGTTCAGCTGCAAGGTAACAGAGACTTCCACCCAATTTGGCTTAGATGATTGGGTGCATTTCTTGTCTCATAAAACTGAGGCAGGATGGGCTCCAGTGACTTGATGTCAGAAGGTTTACGTTTTCTTTTTCTCGTGTCCTTCTGCTCTGCTTTCCATTGTATCGACCTTACTGTAATCCTGGCTCCCCTTCATGGTTGCAAGATGGCTGCCGATAACTTCCAGATTCTTCATACTCAGGAGGAAGAGGAGGTTTCTTCCAGAGTGTTCTAGAAAGAGCTAGAAAAGTAACGCTTGTCTGCAGCCTCAGATGGACTCGGATGCCCACTCCTGAACCAGTTACAAGACCAGAGGATGGGGTGTATCGTTGGCTTAGACTTGAGCTCTACATCCCACTCCTGGTGCAGGGGTGGAGTTATCCCCCCAAGCACATGGGAGATGTGGACACAGCAACATAAATTAGGGTAGCTAGCATGAAAAATGGATATGGATATCGAACAAGCAATCCCCATGTTTACCACAACTCCCAAATTCATACCTCCATTTTGACCTCTGTGTTTCAAAGTCCAGATGCCTACTCAGTACCTCCACTTGAATGTCTGATATGCACCTCAAGGGTAACATGGCCAAAATAGATCTCTTGATTCACTTCCCTGTCCATCTGTTCCTCTCTCAGTCTTCTCCATCTCAATAGATGGCATCAACCATTTACCCAGTTGCTTAAGCCAAAAATTAATTTTCTCTTACCACTCTCCCCTTCACACACTGACCTCTAGCCACACTGGCATTCTTTTGGTTTCTAGAACTGTTTTCTACCTCAGGACCTTTGCACTTGCTATTCCCACTGCCTGATATGCTCTAGATTCAGAAGTTCCCATGGCGAGCTGCTCATTGTCATTCAGGCCTTTATTCAAATATCACTTTTCCTGGCCACTAGATCTGATTTAGGCACCCAGTCTGTCCCATACTTGTCGCTATCACATCAGCCTGATTTGGTTTCTTCTTAGCACTCATCACTACGTGACATGATCTTGTTCATTCATTTTATTTTCTTCTTTACTGTCTGTCCCCCCCCCTAGAATGAAAGATCCATGCTAGCAAAGACCTTGTCTGTCTTATTCACTTCTGTGCCCAATAGGTCTATGCAAATATCTGTGTGATATTTGCGTGAACACCCAAGTGGTGCTGCCCCTGGAGTTGTGTGACATAGCAGCCCCAACTGTATCTCAGGACCTAGAGCATGTCTGCTATGTGGTATATTCTCAATAAATATAGGTCCATAAATGGATGGACGCACAACTAAATGAGTAGAGGGATGGGTGGAGAGATAGGAAGACGGATGGATAGGGTGGATGGGGACCTTAAATGTCACCCTTCCTGAAAGAAGAAAGACTATATGGTTAGTAAGCTCTGGTTGGAGCAGAGATGGTCTTTGGAATCCAGAACCCTCTTTATTGTCTCCCTGCTACCATTTCATTTCTCAGGTTGAAAAAAAGAAGAGTTCTAGCTTTGAAACCCCAGAGGAGTTCAGTGATGCATTACTGGAATCCCATGGGATTCCCAATTCAAGAGCGCATTCTGACCCAGAATGTGTCCACCTCACCCTGCCCTGGCCGAGGCAGGCTCCTTGCTGCTCAGGACCCTACCTTCAAGTGTTGAAGAAATAACCTCCTCGAACCAGTAATAACTATTCCTGTAATAGCTAACATCTGTGTGGCACTCTTGGTTGCAAGGTGGTTTTTTTGCAGATTATCTCAATTCTTCATCATAACAAATCTGGTGCCATTATCATTATGTCACTGAAGCTTGGAGGGGGCCTAGTCCGGGGATAGCAAGCCGTGGCAAACATCATTAATCAGTTAAGGCACCCTTTCCTGTTTAGCCCGGTCCCAACCCCAGAATCTTCCATCTTGGGACACAGCCACTCCCCATCAGTCAGGCTGACACACATGACAGAAAGCGTTTTCCCACTGGGCTGGCCCAGGCCCCTTGTTTTGCATATGTGGCAGCTGGGGACTTGGGATGCCACCCAACGAGTTAGTGGCAAAGCCAGTGCTAGAACCCTGGACTCTTGGCTCCCATGTAGTCAGAGGTCTTCCCACCGGCCCCTGTTCATGGTTCTCAAGTTGACTGGGCTTCTGATTTAACTGGGTGTTAGGCTTTTAAAGGTCCCCAGGAGACTGTATGTAATTTGCCATCAGGTTGAAAACTATGAACGTTTTATCCCTCTGTGATAGTGCGTTTAGGATTTTTCCTGATGTTAAGAATTACCTGGGGCCACTTGTTAAATATATAATGTACATTTGTAAATATATAGGTCTCTCTCCTGGAGAATATGACTCAAGAGGTCTGTCCCGGGGCCCGGGAATCTGCATGTTCCTAAGCCTCCCAGGGGATTCGAATCATCCAGGAAGTTGGGCCAGACAGGTCTGAACCGACTCAGCTAGGACTGTCTTTGGAAAGCCCAAGAACGAGGCCAGGCAGCAATTGAGGGTCAGGAGGCAGAGCGTGATCTGGGCTTTGTCTCTTTAAATAGTTGCAAAGGCTTCTATCCATTTACCAAGCATTTGCCTTTCTTTTGAAGTTTCCAGTCTAGATTATTATGTAATCCATCTCAAGAATTTATAAGAATAATATCGCCCTCGTGCCTGGTTTATGTAGAAAAAGGGACAGCAAAGGGACAGATAAAGTAGAACGCGGAGGTAAGGATGAAATGAAAATTATTTGTCTATTTTAGACAAGCAATTTTCTCTAATGTTCTGTTCTCTTGTGTCGTTGTCCTTCTGCGAGCTCAAGGGCTTTTTAAGGTAGAACAGATCTGGGGGGTTGTTCTTGAGGGAGACGGGCTGGAAATGTGGATAGATATCGTCAGGGGCGGGGCCTAGAAGGATCCAAGCGTCTAGTGCCAACATGCAGGCCAGGAGACCCCACTGCACACCACCTGGGCCCGAGACGGGTGGGACAAGACCAAAGTGGTGAGGTTTCACCGTGTGCCGGACATTGAGCTGGGTTCCTTTCCCCCCATGAAAATCCTGCAAAGTACAGTTAATATCTCCATTTCACTTGGGGCCCCTGGGTGGCACAGTGGTTAAGCGTCTGCCTTCGGCTCAGGGCGTGATCCCGACGTTCTGGGATCGAGCCCCACATCGGGCTCCTCCGCTATGAGCCTGCTTCTTCCTCTCCCACTCCCCCTGCTTGTGTTCCCTCTCTCGGTGGCTGTCTCTATCTCTGTCAAATAAATAAATAAAATCTTTAAAAAAAAAAAATCTCCATTTCACAGATGAGCAAGTTGCGGTTCAGAGAAGTTGCACTGTCTTTGGCTTAACTAGGAACTTCTCAGTCTAGAAGGGAAAAGCAGCATTTAATCCCATGCCCAGCACTACTAGGAAGAGCCAGGCTCACTGGAATGTCAGGAAGAAAATAAGCTTGGCATTTTATTTATTTATTTATTTATTTATTTATTTATTTATTTATTTATTTATTTATTAAAAGATCTATTTATTTATTAGACAGAGAGAGACAGCTAGCGAGAGAGGGAACACAAGCAGGGGGAGTGGGAGAGGAAGAAGCAGGCTCATAGCAGAGGAGCCTGATGTGGGGCTCGATCCCAGGACCCCGGGATCACGCCCTGAGCCGAAGGCAGACGCTTAACGACTGCACCACCCAGGAGCCCCTAACCTTGGCATTTTAAAAATGGAATCTAGAGTCAAATTTTTTCAGTCATACATATTAATGGAGAGACGTAGCCTGGAGAATCATGAAGAGCGGATTTACCACCTAAATTTATCTGTCCTCGAGCTGAGGCTAAACTGAGTGGCAAAACTGATCCACATCAGGAGAGAAATGAATCTGGAATTAGGAGCAGGCCACAAATATGCACCAAAAACCTTAAAAATGCGCACACCCTCTGACCCAGCAATTTCACCTCTAGGAATTTATCCTCCCAAAATAGCTGAAAAAGTGGGCCAAGAAGTATTTACAAGGCAACATTGTTTACAGCTTTGAAAAATTGGAAACATAACTGTCCGACAACAGACCCGATGTAATATAGCGCATTCACTTAGGCAAATACCATATGCCCGCGAAAAATGGTGCTGTAGACATGTGTCTATTGGCTTGGAAAGCAGTTCGTCATACATTTGCCGAGTGAGAAATCAGCCTGTGTTGGAGTGGCACGTTTGATACGATCGTGGTCGTGTTAAAACAAACAAATGCCCTTCAACAGATGACTGGATTAAGAAGTTGTGGTCCATATATACAATGGAATATTACTCAGCCATCAGAAAGAACAATTACCCAACATTTGCAGCAACATGGATGGGACTGGAGGAGATTATGCTAAGTGAAATAAGTCAAGCAGAGAAAGACAATTATCATATGGTTTCACTCATTTATGGAACATAAGAAATAGGAAGATCGGTAGGAGAAGGAAGGGAAGAATGAAGGGGGGGTAAACAGAAGGGGGAATGAAGCATGAGAGACTGTGGACTCTGGGAAATAAACTGAGGGCCTCAGAGGGGAGGGGGTGGGGGAATGGGATAGGCTGGTGAAGGGTAGTAAGGAGGGCACGTATTGCATGGTGCACTGGGGGTTATATGCAACTAATGAATCATCGAACTTTACATCAAAAACCAGGGATGTACTATATGGTGACTAACATAATATAATAAAAAAACATTAAAAATAAATAAATTAATTAATTAATTCCAGGAGTGTTAAGTGAGACATATTTCTATTCTATAGATATATATATCTGTATCTCAATATATATATATCAGATATACACCAAAATGTCAGCAATGGATTATTGGATTTTTAAAAAAAATTTTTTTTAAGATTTTATTTATTTATTTGATAGAGATAGAGCACAATCAGAGGGGTAGGAGAGGGAGAAGCAGGGTCCCTGCTGAGCAGGGAGCCCAGTGCGGGACTCGATCCCAGAACCCTGGGATCATGACCTGAGCCGAAGGCAGCCGCTTAACCAACTGAGCCACACAGGCGCCCTGGATTATTGGATTGTTACTTCTATATAGTGGGATTAGAGACCATTTTTATTTGCTTCTTTTTTTCCCATTTATCCAAACACGCTGACTATACCGTTGCTGTATATTTTTCCAGGTTTATTAAGCTAGAATTGACACACAGCCCTATAGAAGTTGAACGTGTCCAGCAACATGAGTTGACTTGCATATATTGTGAAGTGATGATCATAGTGTGTTTAAATTTAGTGAACATCCCTCATCTCATATGATACAAAAAGAAAAAAGAAAAAAATTTTTTTTCTGCGTGATGAGAACTCTTAGGATTCCCCGTCTCAGCCCTGGAATACACGGTGCGACAGCGGGAGCCGCAGCCCGTGTTGGACGTTACAGCCCCAGTACTTTGTCATCTCAGAACTGAAGCCGGTGCCTTTTGACCACCTTCACCCAACCCCCCCCACCCCCCCGGCTGCCGTCTCTGGCAACCACAAATCTGATCTGTTTTTCTATGAGTTTGGCTTTTTGTTTGTTTGTGGGTTGTTGTGGTGGTGGTGGCTTTTAAGAGTCCACATGTAAATGAGGTCATACAGTATTTGTCTGTCTCTGTCTGACTTATTTCACTCGGCATAATACCCTTAAGGTCCATCCATCCATGTTGTTGCAAATGGCAGGCTTTCCTTCTTTTTTATGGCCAAACACTAGTCCACTGTGTATATCTTTTTATCCATTCATTCGTGGCTGGACACTTAGGTGGTTCTGTCCTGCGTTTGCTTTGTTTTGTTTTTTGCTTAACTGTTTTCTTCAGGGAACATCTATCACTTGCATAACCAAATGAAAGTTGTAACAGTCTTCATTAATGCCCCCGGTGAAAAGGAGGTGGGGAAGGGACCTGGAGGCAGGAAGGGGCTGGGGGACATCAATATCGGGGTCTAGACGCCAAGCAGGAGGTGGGGGGTACTCATAGGCAACCATGAACCCAGCTCACAGATACACCCAGCTTATAAGCTACATAGGCAGGTTATGTCATGCCCTTGACCCTGGTCCCTGGTTGGTTCATGGCATATGGAGTTTGGCACCTGCCATGCCCCTGTCTCCTACCAGGTGTCTGTGTGGGTCAGCTGCTTTGCGTGGGGGAAGGAACACATGAACCTTGAACTACATACACATCTGGAAGCATCCATCTTGGGGATGAGGGGTTGGGTGGAGAATGGGGGTTTTTGAGAAGAATTCGTGAACAAGTGAGGGAGCCCCGCTCAGAGACCAGCTGAAGTATTATTGGTGAGGACGGTCCCATCTGTCATGTGGCAGCTGCTGCAGCCTGGGGCTGGGTCTGTGTTCGGTGCAGAGAGCAGGTGTGGATGTGTGACCCTTGGGAGCTAGGAGAGGAGCAAGCTAGTGCTGTTCTGTGAAGATTCCAGATGTTCGTTCCTGGGGTGACCAGGCAGAGACCTGCAGACTTTGGGGCCTCGGGGGGAAGCCCAGGTAGAGACTGTTGCCAGCAGAGGCGGCTGGCTTGGAGCCACCAAGGACGTGGCAGTGGCCCAGCAGAAGGGGCAGACGAGGACAGGCAGAGTGGTCTAGGAGCAATGGGAGCAGCCATCGGCCACGGGAGTTTGGTCCCGTGTGTAAGGTTCCTCTTGCTGCTGTAACAAGCTTCCGTAAACTTAGTAGCTTCCAACGATACAAATTTTTCTCTCGCAGGCTGGAGGTCAGAAGTCCGAAAATCAAGTTTCTGGCCGCATTTCTCCTGGTGGCTCTGGCGGACAATCCATTTGCTTGCCTTTTCCAGCTTCCAGGGGTGGCCGGCTCCTCTGGGCTCGCCGCCCCTCCCTGGTGTCCCTCCGACCTTGGCCTTGTCTCCTCTGTTTCTGTCACTGCATTGTCTTCTCCAACTCTGATGCTTCCGCCCCCACCGACAGGGGCCCTTGTGACTGCACTGGGGCCACTGGATAATTCAAGATCATCTCCCCATCTCAGGGCCTCTAATCTAATCACACCTGCAAAGTCTCTTTTGCCGTGTGAGGTAACATATTCCCGGGTCCTAGGGATTGGGGTGCAGCCGTTTTGGGGGCCTACCACATCACCCCAGAGGCCAGGCAGGAGGCCCCCTTGGGGGAAAGCACTGCTGGGAGAAGGGCAGAGGGCTTGGATTTAGTGGCTTTGGGCATTAATATTAAGTAGTTATTCAAACTCACAAGTTAGTGAAGTTTAGGGACATTTAGGGTGGGTTACAAATGGGGACACTGGAGCCCAGGGGAACGAGGGATCTGTCCAAAGTCACAGGGCTAGTTCTCCAGCTTTTCTCCATGCTGCCTGTTTCACTCACCTGACGCTAGAAAAAGGAAGTATTGCTGTTTGTTGCTGTTGTTTAGGCAGAGAATAAAATCTACCAGATTTTGGCGGGGAGTGGGTGGGTGTGGTTCGCTTTGCAAGCGAAAGCCCGGAGCCCCCTGAGTGTGGGCGGCCCTCCTTGGGAAGTTGTGCCCTCACTGAGGCTTTCCATGAAGGGGGAGGGTGGAGAGGGCCCGGGTGCTCCCAGCACTGTGTCATCAAACTATGGCTCACGCTCTGTTCCCCGGAGGCTGCCTGGCCACTGTTGGTCAGCCTTTGGCTCTTTCTGCAAGGGGGAAGCTCTTCCTCCCGCCTCCGGTCCGATTGGGTGGTGGGGTGGGTTGTGGGGACAAAAGGAAAGCACTTGGGACCCACCCAGCAAGAAGACATTTCTTTCTCTGACCCTCTGGAAAGCCCACACGTGTGCATGCCTGGGTGGTGAGTGTTAAGGAGGAGGCCAGACTCTATGCTTTGTTGTTTTTCTTTCTGTTCTTAAGTCAGCCAGTTCTCAGTGGATTTGTCAGAAAGCACTAACATCAGAACACCTGAGTTTTAGTCTTGCCCCTGCTTCTCTCCTGGTCTATGACTCTAGATACATCCTTTGACTTCTCTGGGCCTCAGTTTACCCATCTGTCGAATCAAGGGTCAGACTGGATGATCTCCAAGGTGTCTTCTGAGATGTGTCCAGCTTATGCTAGAATGCTTACCACAACCTTCCCACTGGTCTCCCCACTTGCTTCCTGTACCTTTGAGTACAGTTGGTTGCTAAATCAAGTCCCCCCCACCCCCCACCCCCGACCACACTTGCTTTTCCTCTCCACCATGCCCTAGTGGCTAGCCCAGTGCCTGGCCTTCAGCAGGCCCTGAGCCCCATGAACATGGAGGGAATGACTCAAAGGAAGAGGCCCAGGCAAAGGGGCCAGCATCACGCTCACTGTGCCCAGGGAGGGGAAGCCCCTCCATCCGGCGGCCCCCTGCCTGAGGACTGCTGAATCCCAGGAAACCGGTTGTTAAGGAGCCCGCCGCCAACTATCAAGTTAGATAATGAGTGCTTGGGTTTTTCCACCCCTGTTTACCTTGTGTTAAGTACACGAAAATGATGTCATTTCTGCACCCATCCAGCTGGCGCGGGTGATAGGGTCTCTTTGGGCTTTCTCCTCTCCCCATGGTGGTCACCCCAACCTTCTTCAGTGTGGGCTGGGCCTTAGGGAGGCTGGTCAAGGCCACATCAGAGCTCTTTCCCAGTCTTCCCCGACCGCCTACCCCATGTTTCCACCCCCGTCCAAGTTCGTCTCTCACCATGAAGGCTGCAGTGCTAATTGGTCCTCCTGCCACCGACTTGTCCCCTCCAGCCCCTTTACCCCTGCGGCCAGAGGGAGTTTTCTCAACGGCACCCTGCCTGACACCCTCGACTGGCCCCTGTGTTGTGTTCAGAAGGAACCTTAGCCTGGGGCGCCTGGGTGGCACAGCGGTTAGGCGCCTGCCTTCGGCTCAGGGCGTGATCCCGGCGTTATGGGATCGAGCCCCACATCAGGCTCCTCTGCTATGAGCCTGCTTCTTCCTCTCCCACTCCCCCTGCTTGTGTTCTCTCTCTCGCTGGCTGTCTCTCTCTCTGTCAAATAAATAAATAAATAAATCTTAAAAAAAAAAAAAAAAAAAAAAGAAGGAACCTTAGCCTGACCCAGGCCCTGGAGATCTGCCTCCTATACTCACCACCACACCCTAGGACCCAGGCCTCAGCCCTTCACCCAGCCCGAGCTTCTGCCACATTCTTTTTTTTTTTTCTTTTTAAGATTTTATTTATTTATTTGAGAGAGTGCCCGCAAGCAGGGGGAGGGGCAGAGAGAAAGGGAGAGGGAGAGCATCTCAAGCAGGCTCCACGCCAGTGTGGAGCCTGATGTGGGGCTTGATCTCAGGACCCTGAGATCATGACCTGAGCCGAAACCAAGAGTTTGACGCTTAACCGACTGAGCCTCCCAGGAGCCCCATTCTTCTAGCCACATTCTTGAAGGTGTATCTCTCTTCCCCAAGATCTTCACCCTTTGGGGCCCCCTTTCCCCTTGGGGAGCCTCAGAACCAATCCTCCCCCCTCCACTCCTAGCCCTGTTCCCTCCTATGTGCCCTCACTGGGTCCTGCTGGGAAGAGAAAAGGCAGTGACATTCCGAGACTGTCAGAGGCTACAAAATTTGCAAGACTCAGAAAAGACGCTGAGGTTTGCTGATCCTCCTAGGAGGCAATGTGCATGGACAGGCTGGAAGGATGGGTGAGGAGCCTCCGTTGGAGGGGCCTCCTGTTTGGGAAATTGGATCCCACAAGAAGGACATGAGGATGAAGGGCCTGGAGCTTGCAGTCCCGCAGCCCCTCTGCAAACAGTGGCCCTTCTAGGTTCTTGAGTATCTGCCGGGCGCCCAGACCCCTCGCAGCAGAGCACCCCGCAGGGCTGCTTGCAGCAGAGGGGGAGTCTGAGGGTGGGGGAGCCTCTGAAGGTCCTTGAAGCGGGGAGGGCCAAAGAACAACTGCTCTGTTCCAGGCTCCGAGCTGGGGGCTGCAGCCACGGGGGAACAAGACTCTTTCCTCACCTTGCCCAGTGTAGGAGACGGACGAACACATAACCCCTGAATATTCCAGTGTGAGAGAGATACAAGCTCAGCCAAGGACGAAGTGAGCCATGTGGATGGATGTTCCATAGAGAGATGGCGACCAGTGACTGCCGGGGTGATCTCACTCCTCACCGCACCCTGTGACAGGCGAACGTAGCTCCCCTTTGCACACTTGTATGCAGACTGCACGTGGGTGCACATGCCCCAGCCCAGGCAACTACTTAACCATGCTGAGCCTCAGTTTTGACTTCTGTCAAATGGGCTCATTGATACCTGTGTTAGGCTTTGTGAGGCTGAATGAGGGAATATATGGGGCAGGGCCCAGCTCCTAGTAGGTATCAAATCTCAGCTTTCTTAAGAATAGGGAGCCATCTCGGCCATGGGGCAAGATGGTAGGTGGGATCAGGGGTCTTTGACAGATGAAGCAAGTTGGGACCCCAATACTAGAAGCGTAGGGTGCGTTCTCTAGGGCTGAACTTCAGGATGCCTGGCCTCTGGGCACTACCTTCACGTGACCCCTTCCCACGAGGCCCGCCCTTCCAGGGCCATGATGGACCATGCCACCCAAGGGTCCATCCCCTCAGGCGTTCTCCCTTCACAGGTCATGCAGGCTCTGGGCTCACTGGCCCGGCCTGCCCCAGCTTGACCATTTCTGGAATGGGAGAGCTCGTCCAGTTCTCTCCTAGTCTGGAGACCCCGAGGCAGGTGGAGGGGTGGTGAGGCCTGGCTTCATCCTAATCCTGGCCTCGCTGCTCCCATTCCCCCACACCCCCACCGCAGAGGCTGCAGCCTCCCCGCCAGGCTGGGCCAGCAGTTGCGCTGCCTATAAATAGAAGAGTGAGATTCCTCGTGGCCCAGTGAATGGCGCTGACATCCTGCCTCTGCCTGACTGAGCCCTGAGTCACAGGCCCCCACCGGAGGCGCGCCCAGGCGGCCAGGCCGGCACTTCTGCCGCGGCCTCAGAGGAAGCGTGAGTCTCTTGGGAGGCTGAACGAGGCTGAAAGCAATGTAGCTGGCATTTCCTCCACGCGAGGCCCTCCAGGGCACAAGAGTGAGCGAGCACGGGTGGGTGTCAGGTCGAGGGGCCGGCTCGAAGCACGGGGGGCTCCGCACCCCCTTCCCAAAGTGTAACGGGAGGGGGATCCTGGCGAGCCTCATCTGCGAGCCTCATCTGCTCCCCTTGCACTCTTGTTCTGGCTTTTGCTCGCTTCAAGCCAAAACCAAAGCCACAGAGATGGACACACCCACACGAGCTCAGAAAATGGGCGCAAAGGCTGGAAACCAGGCCCGGGGATGGGCAAGAACCGAGACTGCTCCAGAGGGCCGAGTGGAAGGACGGCCAGGAGGTGGCGGGGTCTCCAACCCTCTGCGCTCCGCCTGAGTCCGCAGGGCTGACGGGCCCTGCTGGGGTCCTGGGTCCGCCCTGTGGCTGGTGGGGGGCGGAGGGAGCTTGGCAGGCTCTGTCCAGTGGGGAAGAGGCGATCCCCCCAAAGCCTGCTAGGGGGGAGAGGGCTTTTGATGGCCCACGCCCCACAGATGTCCACTGTAAAATCTCTGCTTGAGTGCCACCTGCTCTGAGAGGTCTGCTCAACACCCCCAAGCAGAGGGTCCCCCACGCCAGTCATCTCCTGCAGAGCCTGGGCACGACCTAACTTACGGAATGTGTTTGGTTTTGTTTTCTTGGGGTTCCGCACATGCGCTCACGCACTCACACTCTTGCTCACACACACAGGCCTCTTCAATGATCTGAGCAGCCCCCTCCCGCACTGTCCCCTCCCAATCTCTCTCTCCCCCTCCCCGGGGGCCACTGGGGCACGAGAGCCCCAGCTGTGGACCTGCATTCTCTGCAGTTCTGACCCACGGGTCCTTCCGAGGCAGCCGGAGACACTCTCCTGGTCCGTGCGTAGGCGTTGGGGATCTGTCCGTCCAGAGGGACTGGGGCGGAAAACCTGCTCCTGCCCCATTGGAACCTCTTGGCTGGTTCCCTGTGGTCCACGGTTACTGTCCCACCTCCGCTGCCTGGTTTCTCAGCACAGGCCAAAACTTGGGGTCCCAGGGAGCTTCTGCACTTCTCCAGACACTATGCACTCTGTCATACCTCCAGGCCATGCCCAGGCTGATCCTTCCCCCTAGAAGCCTCGGCTCCCCTCGCCCGGTCCCCATACCTTCTTGTTCACCTTACAAACTCCTAGTTACACTTCAAGACCCATCCAAAGATCATCTCCCTACAAGACTGTGAGCCACATGAACAGTTTCTGCCCCTCCCTCAGTTTGTCCTGAATTCTCCAGAAGCACTAGATGCAGAGAACCAGGGGCTTGGCAAGGTCCTTAGAGACCCACAGTAGTTGGTAACCCAGGGGTGGTTGGAAATGTGTGGGGCATTTTTTGGTTGCTATAGTGACAGGGAATGCTGGTGGCATTTAATGGGCAGGGGGCTGGGAAGGCTAACTGAGAAGGTTTATCTATCCTAAAGGTCAATAGCAGCCACTGAGAAACACTGAGCCGCCGTCTGTTGGACGGGGAACCCAAGGCCTAGGGAGGGAAAGCATCTTGTCAAGGTCATGTAGGCACATCGGGCACCAAGGTGGTCGGCACCCACTCCCTTGGGGGAGCACTCCTGGGTGGTGGGCCTGAGAATGGCGTTCTGACCCTCTGGGTCCTCTGTGCCCGGCCCCGGGCCACACCACGGGCACCAGGGGTGTTGTGGGAAATGTGTCTGGGAATGTCCCGAAGCTCCCACCAGCTGCTGCACCTTCTCCTGCCCCGTGCTGGAGGCCAGATGGTTTGACGTGGCTGAGGATGTGCCTGGAATGCGGAGCCAGCGGCCCCCAGGGAGGGGAGAGCTGGGCTTGTGGGCTGGGGCCAGAGCTCTACAATTACAGCGTCCGGCTCCGTGAGCTCATCTAAACACCAGGAAAGCCACGCTTCAGATCGGAGTCTGGGCATAGCGACCGCAACACTGCAGGGCCCAGCCTGGCCACGGGAGATGGGGTGGGGGGAGACACAAGAACGGTGTTCCCTGAATCAGCCCCCCAGCCGAACTCAGAAAAGGCGTGGCTGTTCTTCCTCCCATTCCCCACTCTGAGCTTGGGCCACCGCGGACCCTTCCTATGGGCTGAAGGAACTTTTTAAAAAAACTGAAAAGAAACTTTCTAAAAAATAAAAAGGAACTTTAAAAAACTGTAATGGGTTATACGTAAAGCCAGAGATAATAATATAACCAATCCTCACATCCCTATCACTTGGCTGAAAATCATCGACCCACGGCCCATCCTGCCTCACCCAGACCCTGCCCCCAATCCACACCCCTCCCCCGGTATTATTTTGAAGCAGGATGCCAAACGTGACATCATTTCATCCATAAATATGTCAACGTGTATCTCGAAAACGGCTCTTCCTTACAAACTAAACCATAATCACAGCACCACTATTACACCAAAAACGAAAGTCTTAGTATTAGCAAAGACCCAGTCCCTGTTCACATTTCCAATTGTTACATGATTGCTTTTTAAAATAGTTTAACTTTTGATCTAAATAAGGTCTACACCTTATAATCAGTGGGTAAATCAATTCTGAGTTTCTTTGGGTCTAGAGTTTGGTTTTGTTTTTATGTATTCATAGGAAGAAACTAGCTGTTTGTCTTGTGGCATTTTGCTTCTTGCTGCCCTGTGGTGCAGGAGACTATGTTCCTCTATCCTCTGTCCTGGAACTTGGTCATTAGAAGCAGAGGCTGGATCAGATTCAAGTTTGATTTGGGGGGGTGGGGGCGAGACTACCTCATTAGGTGGTGTTGAGTTCTTCTATCAAGAGGCACATGGTATCTTATTCTCTTTTTTTCTGTGATGTTAGCAGCCATTCAAGCAGTGAATGTGTTAGGGACTGCAGAATGGTGCTAGATTTCATTCCTTCTGCATTTATTAGCTGGAATCTGTCAAAGAAACGTACTCTTTTCTATTATCTGGCATGTAGTGGTTCTATTTGAAAGAGGCTTTTAAAGTTTATCCACTCCCTCAGTGGACCCTGGGGTAAATGGTTCAGAGAGGGAAAGCCCCTCACTAAAGGACACACAGCAAATTGGGAGCAGGCCTGGAACTCAAACCCAGGTGCTGCGTCATATGCTGCATTGCTCTAGAGGCAGATAGATGTTGGAGCAGAGAGGGCTGGGGTCCAGGAATCAGGTCAGGATTTGAATCTAGGACCTGCCATTTATAAGCACGGGACCTTGGGCCGACCATTCAGCCTTGGTGCTCTCTGTATTGTGTGGAAAATCCCACCTCCCTCATGCAGCCCAGGTTTGCCAACCTTTCAGCCCTCTGTAAGGAGAGGCTTGGCGAAACCCATCCTGATCTCACAAGGTGGGCTACATTCACCAGCCAATGCTCAGGTCCATGGCGTCTCACTTTAGTTTCCTGTGGCTGTTTCAGGACCCGCCTAAGGACCCTGCCTTTCCTCCCTGCCCGAGGAGAGTTTCTCAGGAGGTTCAGGCTTCTGTCAGCAAGGCGATGATGAGCTCAGGATCGGCCGTATAATTGTGAGGACTTTTGTTCAAAAATGATTATGAATTTCAAGACAGTGACAACAAAACATCAAGCCAAGCATAGAGCCCTGCTGGGCACAGGCCCTGGGTACTGTGCAGGTCCCAGGCCCATGAAGCCAGCCCTGGAGGAGCTCTGTCTCAGTGGCACATGGGTAGATCTCCTCCAGTTCCACCAAAATTTGAGTAAGTTGGGACATATTGGCCATAACCAACAGAAACCCCAATCCAGTGAGCTTCAGTTAAGAGGAGTTATTTACAGGGGCGCCTGGGTGGCACAGCGGTTGGGCGTCTGCCTTCGGCTCAGGGCGTGATCCCGTTGTTCTGGGATCAAGTCCCACATCAGGCTCCTCCGCTATAAGCCTGCTTCTCCCACTCCCCCTGCTTGTGTTCCCTCTCTCGCTGGCTGTCTCTATCTCTGTTGAATAAATAAATAAAATCTTTAAAAAAAAAAAAAGAGGAGTTCTTTACAGTAAACAGTATTTAACAATTACAGTCATATAAATGCGGTTTCAGGCTTTTAATCCTTTGAGTCAACATGTGAACAAAGCAGTAAAAACCTGCTTGTGGGGCAGAAGAAAATAGGTATGCAACAGACAATGTAAAAAAACCCCACCTTATTGCTGACCAAGATGGCATTCGAATGGGCAGAAGTGGTAGGGATATTCCTATTTATTCTTATTCTAAAAAGGGCTGGCAAGACATGATAAACCGCCTAAAGTTGAACAAAAGAAATAGGCATTTAGATATAGGTAATTAGTAGCTGCGACTATTGTGCTGTCAATCTCAGCTGAGAAGAAGGAGGTAGGAGTGTAACTGAACTCCGTTCTCACAGACCTTTCGGAGAAATCAATGGATTCAGTCTAAAGTTATAAAAATCAAGAAATGGGCGTAGAAGCATGTTATCTAGAGTTATGAAGGTAAACATCAGAAAAAATACAAAAGGAAATGTGTCAAATAGTTTTCCTCTGGAATGAAGCGGGAAGAACAGGGCGGAGCCTGCAGCTTTCCTTTACGAGCTCTCTTGTACTGTTCGACTTGTTACCATGTTCCTATGCTATTTTGATAGTAACTAAAAGTTACAGAGGGGGTGGGACTCGATAGCCAGACATGGAAAGGCAGAGGGGCTGATCGCCACGGACTCCATCAGGACCTCATTCTCCCAGGCTCCCCCTACTCGGCCACTGGTTACTCTGGAGTCGGATACTTAAGAGTTTGTGGTCCAAGGGGAAAATGCAGACTGTTCCAGGGACAGACTCTGATTGGCTCACATGTCCACGCCTTGGGCCAATCCAGGGCATGATGAACTCTGATTGGCCTCACCGGAGTCATGTGACCCTCTGATTGCCAGGACCCCGGGAAGCGGTAGAGGAGGAGTTCTCCAAGGGAAGGGCGGAGCTGTTATCAGAAGAAAGGGCGAAGGGATGCCGGGGACGAAACCAACAGACTCCCAGGATGCTGAGACTGCCATGGGCCAGAAGCCAATAGAGGGTCCAGGGTGTGGAAGATACGGGGATGACTGCAACATACGACTCCTACCGGGAGTTGGGATGAGAGACGAGACAGGGACACCAATCGCTGTTACCCGAGCGAGAATGTGGAAGAGCAATCGTGTTATTCACACAGGGTTCTATGGGAGCTGGTGGACAACCTGTACTGTCAGCTGGGCATCCAGAACTCTTATCAATTCCGAGCCCCCCAGGACTCCCAGCTATAGCATAGTGACTTGGGTCCAGATCCCATTTCTGCTCAGGGACTTCTTTTCACCTCTCTGAGCCTGTTTCTCCATCAGTAGAATGGGACAGTGATTCCAGTTTAGCTCTTAGAGTGGGGTGGGAGGCTGAGTACGGAGCTTGGCACATAGGAGGCACTTCTCTCCCCTCCCAGAGTCCCAGGGCCACCCCTGCCTGCTTTGCCAACTTTTCTTAGATAACCTGATTAGTTCCAGCATAGCTTAAAATCAAAAGATGCTCTTTAGAGTTGTTTCACTGTCTGGCCTATAGAAGAATACCAGGTAATTAACCAAATGCCAAATATTAGATAATTGTACCCAAATTGTCAACGTATACCCCCCAGTGGGGGTATCTCTCTCTCGGGTACCCAGCCTAATGGACTCTTCCCCCCACACCCCAGTCTCATCAAGAGATAATTAGCACTGTGAAAGTTGAAAGTGTCCAACAGACTGACTTAACTCACATACATTGTGAAATGATTACTGTAAGAAGTTTAGTTTACATGCATCCTCTCTATAGATACAAAAAGAAAAAGAGAAAAACATGTTATTTTCCCTGTGATGACAAGAACTCTTAGGACCTATGCTCTTAACTTCCAGATACACTATACAGCGGCGTGAACTACTGTCATGTTGTACATTACATCCCTAAAACTTACCTATCGTATCACCGGGAGTTTGTACCTTTTGAACACCTCATCCAATCCCCCATCCCTTCCTGTGTCTCTGGTAACCACAAATCTGATCTCTTTTTCTACAAGTTTTGCGTTTTAGGTTCTATGTATAAGTCAAATCATACGGTATTTGTCTTTTTCTCTCTGACTTATTTCACTTAGCATAATACCCTCAAGGTCCATCCACTTCGTCACAGATGGCAGGATTTCCTTCTTTTTATGGCTGAATGACAATCCATTGTGTGTGTGTGTGTGTGTGTGTGTGTGTGTGTGTGTATAACATTTTCTTTATTCATTTACCAGTCAATGGACACTTAGGTTATGTCCACGTCTTGGCTGTTTTAAATAATGCTACTACGAACGTGGGGGTATAGATATGTCTTTGACATAGTGTTTTCATTTCCTTCTGATATATTCCTAAAAATGGAATTGCTGGATCATAGGGTCATTCTATTTAAAATTTTTAAAAATGTGTTATTATTATTGAAGTGTAGTTGACATACAATGTTGTATTAGTTTCAGGTGTACCACATAGCGATTCAACATTTCTACACATTACTCACAGCTCACCATGATAAGCGCAGTCGCCATCAGTCACCATAAGACGTTGTTACAATATTATCGACTATACTCCTTAGCTCCGTGATCTATTTTATAACAAAAGTTTTTACCTCTAATCCCATTCACCTCTTTTGCCCATCGGTTACCCTTCGGCACCCACCAGCTTGTTTTCTGGTGGGTCTAAGAGTCTGTTTTTAAGAGTCTGTTTTTTTGTTTGTTTGTTCGTTTTGTTTTTAGATTTGACCTATAAGTGAAATCATAGGGTATTTGTCTCCGTCTGACTTACTTCATTTTGCATAATATCCTCTAGGTCCATCCATGTTGTCACGAATGGCAAGGTTTCATTCTTTTGACGGCTGAGTAATATTCCATTGTGTAGACGTACCACTACGTTCTTTATCCCTTCATCTGTTGACGGACACTTAGGTTGCTCCCGTATCTTGGCTACTGCAAATTATGCTGCAATAAACATAGGGGTGCATGTATCTTTTTGAACTAGAGTTTTTGTTTTCTTTGGGTAAACGCCCACTAATGAAATTATGGACCCTATGGTGTTTCTCTTTGTAATCTTTTGAAGAGCCTCCATCCTGTCCTCCATAGTGGCTGCGCCAGGTTATGACCCCCTTTTCCCACATCCTCATCAACATCTGTTATCTCTTGTCTTCTTGATACTGGCCCATCTGACAGGGGTGAGGTGGTATCTCATTGTGGTTTTGACTTGCATTTCCCTGGTGAGGAGTAATACTGAGCACCTTCTCGTGTACCTGTTGACCATCTGTACCTCTTCTCTGGAAAAATGTCTCCTTGGGTCCTTTGCCTATTTTTAAATTAAACTCCTTGTGTTTTTCACTCAAGCTGCATGCATTCTTTATATATTTTGGATATTAACCCCTTATCGGATATGATTTGCGAATATTTTTTTTCCCATTCTATAGGTTGTCTTTCCACTTTGCAGATGATTTCTTTTGCTGTGCAGAAGCTTTTTGCTTCGATGTAGTCTTGCTTGTTTATTTTTTATTTGTTGCTTGTGCTCTAGGTGTTACATCCAAGAAATCATGGTGAAGACCCATGTCAAGGAGCTTTTTTCCTATTTTCTTTTGGGTGTTTTATGGCTTCTGGGCTTACATGTCCTTAAATCATTTTGAGTCAATTTTTGTGAGCCGTGTAAGAGGAGTCTATAATGGGCATTTCTGACAAAGATTTTTTTTAAAACACCACTATCTGAACAGGTAAAGGGAGGAATGAGGCCCTTAAAAGGACGCTGAAAACCACAGCTCAGTTTGCCAAGATGGGCTCCTGGCAAACACCACAGTGGGTTCTGTGGCCGAGAACAAGCAGAGAGGGCAAAATGTGTACCTGGCGTGGGGGTTGGAAGGCAGGGCCCAATGGAGGAGGCAGTGGGCGATGGGCCCACTTGTTCATGCAACAGGCATCTATTAGCCCACCTACCCTGTGGTGGATATCCCTGTTACCTGGGATATGTCAGCAGCAAACATGAATCCCGCCCACGCTCAGGCAGCTGATATCCAGGGTATAATGTGTGGAGAGCAGCAGTAGCCCCTGGGGGAACCTGGCCTAGGCATCCCTGTGGCTGCACCTTTCTGGTGATGTGTTTATAATAAACTATCGATTGCAGTAACAGCGCAATTATTTAGAGAACCCTACTGGATTAGGCAAGACCACTTCAATTTTAAGGCATAGAAACTCAACCCAAACTGCTTAAGCAAGTAAAAAAGAGAAACTTGGTTTGTGTGTTAATTCCTACAAATTCCAGGGGTTAACTAACTTCTGGCATGACTGGATCCAGGAGCTCCAAAGACATCATCAGCATTCTGTGTCCTGTGCCGCCTCTTGGCTCTGCTGTCTTCTGACATCATTTTCCAATGGCCAAATAGTAAAAATGGCCTCGGATAGCTCCAAGCTAATGATCTCAGCAAAGAGCAAGCATCTCTCTCCGTACTGTTCCAGAACCTTCAGGACACTGTGACAAGGACCACTCTGACTTGGCTCTCATGCCCAGGCCTGAGCCAATACTTGAGGTCAATATTGGGATGTGCTGATTAGCCTGGGTCTGGCGACAGGCATGGGGATGGGGTGGGGGTGGGGGTGGGGGCAGCCCTATATACTCAATAGGGACTGAAACTGGGGGAGGGGGATTTTCAAGAGAGCAGGGCTGTACTTGGAAGAGGTGACAGTGAACAGAGACATCAACAATGGCATCTACACCTACTATGTTCCAGGCGCAAAACCAAGTGTCAGTTAAGCCTCTCGACAGTCCTATGGTAAGACCATTCTCGTGCCCACTTTACAGATGGGGAAAGTGCTCGGAGAGGCGGAGTACCTTGCAGCTCACCTACCAGCAAGTGGGGCATCAAGGAGCATGGACTCTTCTCGACTGGTTGGAGGTTAGTGGGGCTCTGGAACTACAGGGGGAGATCAGAGAGGATCTGACTCATGAAACCTAGTGAATAGGTTGCGGGGGGGCGGGGGGAGAGGTAAAGGGGAAGGATCTGATGAATTTGGCACTGCCCGTCCCCTACTTATTCCCCGTCCCCAGGGCAATGCTGTAACGCGTCTTTGTGTTGTCCCACGTTCTCTGCGGCAGTGCAGTGCAGACCCAGGGACCACACTGCCTGTGCCCCCCCCAGAAAATGGAGCCTTTGGCTAGGGATTGAGTGCTGCTGACTTAGAGGGGGAACTGCAGGGCAGCAAGAGGGAGGGAAAAGAGAGGGGACGGAGGGGAGGATGGGAAGCGACACGAGGTGATGGAGAACCACACGGTCAGTGCTGGTCACTGCTCTACGACAGACCACACATGGGAAACGTGCCTCAAATGGTCCAAGGAGGGAGGAGCGGGATCTGTCCTCCCACCTGTCTCCTACTGCTCAGAGTTCGTCCCTGAGAATGAACTGCCTCCATGCTTCAGGGGTGTGTTCTCCAGCCCCTATGGCGGCCACGCGGGAGCCAGACCCTGGAGAGGGTCAGCCTGCGGGGAGGCCGCTGGCCAGCTTCGGCTGCGGAACAGCCACAGCGGAGGCAGAGTGAGCAGCCAGGAGCCTGGCGGATGGGGAGCAGAGAGAATCCGCAGAGGCCCACGAGCTGCATGCGAAGCTCCTGCATTCCGCGTACAATACACCTACGTCTCCGTGCCTCAGTTTCCCACGCAGTAAAATGGGGAGAACAGTACCTCCCCTAGGGTTGTGGAGAGGATCTGAGATAAGGCATGTCAAGCACTTAGCAGGGTCCGCACCACCACCACCACCGCCCCGCCCCGCCCCAGGAGGTGAACCGGACCGGCCATGCGCTGACTTTGCCCGGAGAATTTGGGGAAGACTTCACTGAAGGCTGCGGTCCTGGCTAAGCTGCATTCGCCCCACAGGCGCATCTGGCTCTGGCACAGCTGGACCCAGGGATGACTTGGAGTCCCAAGGGAGTTGACCCCTGTTGAGTTCGCAACATGCACACTTGACCTCCAAGGGCTGACCTCAGCAGAGAGAAGCCCAGGAGGGAGAGATCTGGCCGAAGCACCCGTGAGAGGAGGCTGGACTGAATCAGGGCTTTACCAACTTGACCTCCTCCAACTATGGGGATGGGGCCATGATTTGTCAGTCCCAAGCCAGAAGCAGCAAAAGCAGGTCTCCAGTTTGGGCTGGAGTGATTTCAACTCCAAAATTTCATACAAGCTGGTTCAGTGATTATCAGCTCAGAGAATTCTGGATGCATCTTCATGTGTTTGGGGAAGTCGATTCTGGCTTCACGAACGCAGTCTGTTTAGTAGATATCAATCTCACACAGCAGAATTCACAGGGGAAACAAATGACACGAAAAGATGAACACGGCTACAACTCATCCTGACCGCCCCTCCCAGCAATGGCATTCTTGAGCACCAGAACTCCATCAGCTCCCTCCCCAAGCAGTCCGCGGTACATCACTGCCTGGTACCGCCCTACTCGCGTTCCCAGTGCAAGCTGCAGGATCCCTCAGCCTTGTGACCTTGGACAAGTCATTTTACCTCCCTGACCCTTGGTCTCCTCAACTGTAAAACGAGACTGGGGTCTAGGCACAACAATGGAAACGTATCCCTACACAAAGACTTGTGTTCAATGTTCAAAACAGCTTTATTTGTGATAGTCACAATCTGGAAACAGCCTAAATGTCCACCATCTGACAGATGGCTGAGCAAACTGGTACCTCCCTACGTGGAAGGCTTCTCAGTAGTGAGGCACAGAACTGCGGAGGCACGTGGCATGGATCTCAAAGACACGCAGAATCAAGCCAGACACAAAGAGTACACACTACATGGTAATATTTGTATGAAATTCTGAAAAAGGCAAAATCAGTCTCTACAACCAAGGCAGGTCAGTGTTATCCCGGAGCTTGAAATAGTCTATATCTCGATGGCAGTGGTAGTGACAGGAGTACACACATGATAAAACGTATGACTCGGGCACTTAAAATGGGTAGGTTTTATTGCATGTAAAGTATACCTCAGAACTGGTTTTTAATGAGACCAAAGGATAATATTGCTTAATAAGACCCATTTTATGACAGAAACCCAACTCAGGATGATTTTAGCAAAAAAGAAATGCATTGGCTCATACATTGGGTTAATCCAGCGGTGTAATTAGCTTCAGGCATGGCTGGATCCAGACAGCATATTTTCTCCATCTCTGAGCTTTTTCCTCTTTGTTGGCTTCGACCTCAAGTAGAGAACAGGATGGCCACCAGCAGCTCCATCAACCTGGCAAATCCCCTGAAAAACAAATGCTTCTTTCCCTGTAGTTGCTGCAGAATCCCCAAGGGGGAGTCTCCATGTCCATCCTGGGATTCATGCCTGCCTCTAAAGCCGGGATGGGGGAGAAGTGATCCTCTGAAGGAGAAGAGGCATCATCAGGAGAAAGGGCCATGAACGCTGGGTAGGAAAGGCTGACAGATGGCCTTTGCATTTCTCCACATCCCAGGGGGGTGATGGTATCACCCATTCCTACCTCCAGCCACCGCTATAGGGGCCAGGCATTAGGAATGGCCCCCAAACTCATTCAAGACTCAAGCGTGCTTTTCTGCGACGTCACAGGCCTGCCTGTTAGATACAAGAGTCAAAACAGAAAGCAAGCACTAATCTCTTCCCCACCAGCCAAGGCAAACATAAGGCCCTTCCTGCCTGTGCCGGGCTGTCTGCACCCAAGGAGGCTGGCGGGGGAGGGAGGAGCTCTGCCACAACTACTCTGGCCCAGGCCCAGAGGGAACGCCTTGGAGTTGGCGTCCGGACTTGCAGGACGAACGTCAAGGAGGGGAAGGAGGCCTCCGTGGGCTCTGGGTCTCGGCGGGCCCGACCCAAGAGGAATGCTGCATCTCAAACCAGAGCCACCATCCCTACAGGGTCTGGCCAGGGCCGGAGGGCCAGAGAGGAAGCGGAAGGAAAGGTCATCTTCGTAGAGATAAGGACGGAAGGCACCATCCAACACAGAGACCGAAACCTCACTTCCTGAGCAGGGCAACTACATGAAGGGGGCATCTTCTCCATGCCAGACACCGCCCAGGGTTCTCTGTTGAAGTGTCCTCCTGGAAGGGGCGAGAACGGGAACAACGACTTCATATTTTTATTCAGAAGCCTTATATTCAGACACGTTTCTACAGGGCACTGTTATGCCCATCGACCAAATGAGGCAACAGACTCAGTAGTGGGGGGCTTTACCCCCCCCTCCACTCCCCAGCTCCAGGAGCTCAAAGCTCTGGCCTCAGTCTGATCGCTCTAGGCGGTGAGTTGAGCTGAGGTTATTTCTGACCCAGGTAAGCCAAGGCAGCTTAGGGCCATCTCCCAACCCAGTCCCCCAAGGAGCATGGGCAAGAAAAGCCCGAGCTGAGGTCCACCAGCCTGCTTCCCACCAAGGTGCTGGCTGAGTCTGCCTGCCTAACCATCCTGTTTTCTGGGAAGCAGGTTAAATGGGTGTCATTGCCAAACGTGTGCAGTCTGCTGCAAACTAGCTGGTGGGGGGCCGGGAGAGAGCCAGACTGAGGAAGAGCGAGCCAAGGCCAACAAGGGAAGGTGTGGCCAAGGCTCGGGCCCTCACTGCCCAAGAAAGCCCGTGGGCCTGGCCCAGAGCTGCTGGGCTCTGGGAAAGTAGTGTTCTCAGCTCCTGGCTCCACCCATCACGTGTGAGGCAGGCTGGCCCTCCCGCTCTGCAGACTGGTCCAGGAACAGCCAACCGCTTCCTGGAGCTCCCAATGCGCCTGCCCATGAGTTCCCCGCACTGGCAGCCTGCCCAGGTGGCCCTCCGGCCAGGCTCCTGGAGGCTTGCTCTGTAGGAAGGAGGGAGGGGCAGGGACAGCCTTCTGGAGACCGAGGCACCCCCAGCAGGGGTCCTTACCCTGAGCGCTGCCAGCTCAGAGCCGGGCCCTGATGAGCAAGCCCCACGCAGGCTGGGCTCCTTCCTAGACACCACTGTCCAGGCAAGGAGCAGGGAACGGGGGGCCTCTGCCACCCCCCAGCTGCGCCACCTAGGCCACACCTCTGTTGTGCTGTGAAAATGGGGTTAAATCTCGCCCTGCCCAGAACTGGGATCCGGAGGCAGCTGTCGGTGCAGGCTGGCCGGGGCACACATCAGCAAGACCCAGGGACAGGGACCCAGCCTCCCTGGAGTGCAGGTACCTTCTCCATGAGACAGTAGCGCCCACCCACTCACCTCCGGATACTAGATGACCCAATGCTTAAGTATTAGTAAGCACCATGATATGCAGGTTAGGACCACATGCTCATTATACGTAATTATTACTGAACACACCGGCCTCGGCAATCAGAGGCTTCGGCTCCAAAGCCCAGCCCTGCCCGCATCCTCGCTGCGTCTTCTGGTGGGTTCTCCGGATCACTTGTGCCTCAGCCTCTCCTATACAACGAGGATCAAAAGAGGACCCTGAGCAACAGAGAGAGCATTGCACGTGAAATTCTGCCAGCTGCCAGTGGTCACATCTCTTCCATCTGATTCTGAAGGTAGAGCCGCGAGAATCTTCCAGATCTAACGTGTGGCCATGGAGCCGGATAGTTCTCTGGCTGCTTCACAGAATCACCTGAGAAACGGAAGACAGATACCAGTCCCTACGTTCCCCACCCCCCCGGCCTTGCTGGGGAAGAGGGACAGGCACTGACATTTGTGTAAGGCTCCCCAGATTCTGCGTGCCACAGGAGTCTAGAAGCAGTGCAGCAGCCCCACTTGGAGATCAATCAGGACAAAGCCTGCAGCTCCAGCCTCCTCATCAATCTCGGTTTAGAAGAGAGACCTAGTGTGGCTCTGGTACCCGCCACTGAGAGCTCAGAGCTTCCTGGCTGCAGGCGATCGGCCCGTCCCACTTGGCAAAAAGAAAAGAGAGACTCTGGCTCCCAAGGGCAGAGGGCCATTGCTCAAATGGGTTATAAGCCTCACGCCTTTTCAAAGCCCCAATCCTGATAACTGGGTGGGGGTGTGTATGCGCATAGGGGAAAAGTGCTGGAAGGATCTATTTCATTAGCTGATGTTATCTTGAGGCATGGGCATTTTTATAAGCCTTTCCATCCTGTATTTTGAAATGCTCTACAGTGGAAGGCGGTTCGTTTACAGCTGGGGGAGAACAGTACTCTATTTTGCATGTATTACCTTTCTTAAAAAAAATATTTTTTTTTTTTTTGCAAGTGTTTTGGTGTAAAGAATGAGGAACACACTCAGGAATAAGGAGGTCTAGGGGGGGATGGAAGGGCTGGGCAAAGGGGCCTCAGGGAGGGACAGCTGAACAGCGGATTTAAAGTTAGCAAACGCTTAGCTATGACCAAGCACCCCATGACCATTGTAGGTGGGGAGAATCTCATTTCGGGAAAGCCCTATCCACCTCTTACCAAGGAGGGATAAACATCACCCCACACCCAACCTCAAGTTAACCTTTACCTTGACGCTGTCCCTTTTCCCAGGGGGAAGAATGCTGACGCTTCTGAGCAAACCCAGTCCTTTAAAAACGGCCTCCGGGAGAGCTGGTGTGGAGGCCCGGCTGGGGTGACCAGAGCCTAAGGAGCAAGGGGCCAGGCTGGCCGGAAGCACGATTATGTGGTCAGGGGCCTGCAAACAGCCATCTTCTCCGGTGACCAGAGCCCGCCGAGTCTGCACCTGGAAACCCAAGAAATATCTAGAGGATTCATTTCCTTTGCTGACCTGTGAGGTCGACGAGCCCTGGGGTGGAGCCCAGGAGCTGAGTCCTGCTTGCTGCCTGCTCACCGCGTATGTCCATGCACGGGCAGGCCCCCTGCTCAGCCTCAGCCGGGGCAGGGTGGGGGGTGGATTCTGTTGCTTTGGGATCTGGGGACAGTCTTGTGAACTGGCATTCCTGGGTTGAGGGGGACAAATAACAATTTTTGGTATTTCTTGGCAATCCCCCAGCAAGCAACCCTAAATCCACTCAAGATAAGACCTTGGTTCAGCCAACGTATCTGTGGGGTGGGCCGGAAAAGGTGGGGGTGGGGGCACCTGCTGAGAAGTGAGGAGCTCCAGGAGGTGAAACGGGGATAGAGAACATCCAGAAAATGCGAGCTCCAGGGGCACAGCAGGGGCATGGTGGGGAGAAGCCCTCTGAATTCACTGGGGAGCGGAGATGTGTTTTTCAAAATGGCCAGGTAACTGGCTCTCAGGGAGTGGGCTGGGCTCCCTCTATTTTCACACACAGTACAAGTTCCTGCCCGGGTGTCTTCGGCCCTCCTGCCGCTAACGAGTTCCAGCTTCTCAGGAGAGCAGAGCATGCCGGCAAGCCCAACACTGCTGCTCTGGGCATACCTGGGCCCAAAGGCGCCCATCCTTGGGCTCCACAAGTGCAGCTGGGCTCCCAGAACCTTCACCGCACACAAATTTGGGAGACCCTGTATTCTGAGTTCCAGGACTACCTCAATTAATCCTCCACCAAAAAAAGAAAAGACAAAAAGGAAAGAAATTGTAAAAAATATATGCAAATCAGTTCACTGGCCCAACAGAACTGTTTTAATAATCCACTCTCGTTTCAAGAGGATGGGGGAGGACATCCCGACTGGACCCCAAGAAGCCCTTCGTGTCCCAGAGAGGCCAGGCGGGCGAGGAGGGCTGGCTTGGCGGCCGCTGCCCGATGCACACTGCAAGAACAATAAGGATTTTTAGGGGCATTATGACTGAGTCAGAAAACACAGCTGCCCCTGAAAGTCCCTCATTTTTCTTGCTGTCCTTGAACACTCTCCAGGTAAGTAAGCAGTCAACCGGCTGGCCCACGGGAGCCGAGGTGGAGATGGCGTCCCCTCACCCAACGGCCCCTGAAGGCTCTGTGGTGGGTAGGGTGGCTGCCGGGTCTCCACGGCGGCACAACTCCCTCCGGTGTTGGGCCTGGCGGGTGGCCGGCCTCACTGCCCCCATAGCACGCCCAGGAATGACCAGCCTTTGCTCCACCCCGAGCCAACTCTAAAGCCAGTGCTTTCTGCCCACAAAGTGCGGTGGACTGGAATGCACAGGAATCCCAAGTGGCCGAGGGCAGTCCCAAGCACCAAGGAATGCGGTAAGACCTGGGAGAAGGGTCATCTGGCCCTTGTCTTCCCCTGTGGGGCGTGGACCCATCTTGTAGAGACCGAGCTCCTGAGAAGCCAAGTGAAAGTCTCAGGCCTGACGTGGCAATGGGCTTGCAGGACAGTCCGCTCCAGACTTCCTGGGAGGCCAGGCTGGGTCTGGGTGGAGAGGAGAAGATGGGGCGGGGGCGCTTGACTCCTAAAGCCCTCTTGAAGGACTGAGAGACAGAAGACTCTAAGAGTCAGAGGGGACCTGAGCTCTGCTTCCACTTCCCTCCAGCTTTGGGCTCGGAGAGCCTGTCTCTAAAATGCGCCCAGTAGCAACTAAGCTCCCACCATCTCTGCCCTTTCAGAGGCAGTAAGAGAATTTCAGCTCTGTTGTAGGAACCAAAGGATCAGCTCTTGAAAAGCCGACAGTCACAGGCCCTGTGTCCCTGGCGGGAGACAAGAGGCAGCAGCGTGTGAGAAACCGCACACCCTGGGGGTCCGTCCAGTCTTCCCCCTGCTCTAGCACTTACTGCCGGCTTCCTCGGAGGGAGCTCTGGAAGAGGCAACAGCGTCAGGTGGGCCTGAGTCGGAACGCAGGTCCCAGACCCCTACAAAAACAGCCTACAATGCGCAAAGACGGCTGGTATCTCCCAGATGGTTTTCAGGTTCGAATCAACCCGGTGACAGGCTCTGCTGGGACGCAGTGGGCAGAAACTGGGGGTGGGCGGAGGGGATAGTCGGAAAGTGGCCAAGGAGAAACGGGAGGGGATGGTGAACTGTCCTCTCGCCCACAGCCTTCTGCCCTGACCAGGATCACGGCCATACGCTCCTCCAGCAACACGCGAGCTGTCCCCCAGACACGAGGACCAAAGCCATCTGAACCATTCGACACCACGACCGCATCGGCCCGCTCAGAAGCCCCAGCCGCAGTCTGCACAACTTCCGTGGGAGCCGGTCCTGCCACCTGGGGTGCCCTGGCTCCGGTAGGGTGGGAGGGAGCGAGAGCGTGAGACCCAGCTCGCGGCTTCGTGGCCACAGGACCTCTGCTGGGCTATCCGACCCCACTGTGCCTCAGCCGGCTCCTCTGCGAGACTGAGACCGGGGCACGACCTGTTTCGGGGGCAGCTGGGAGGATTAAAGTTCATTCCTCTCAAGGCTTAGCACTCTGCCTGGCCCAGAGCAATCCATCGGGGTGAGCTATCCTGACCCACCCCCTGCTGTGTTCTTCTAGACTCAGCTTCCCTCATCTGGGTGACCTTTCTTGACCCCGGCCCCTTCTTTCTCCCTGCTCCCCCCTCTACCCAGCCCACGCTTGTGAAGCTGCTTTACCTGCGCCCCCCACCCCCACCCCGCGCTGTGCAGTCCTGAACCACATATATCCCAATCACATGTAGGGATCACCATGCTGGCTCCAGGGCCCCAGTCTGCATTGCGAACAGGCTCCTTGTGTGACGGGGACACGCAGCTTAAGAGCCACCTCTCTAGGCCGCCACTCACCATGGGGCAGGCAGTATTGGAACCCAGGTGTTCAAGAATGCAGTGGGTGGGAGTGGGGCGCTGGCCCGGGGTCATGGCCAGAGGAGGCCCCCCAGCCGTGCTAGGCGTGTGAAAGTGACCCACTTGGGCATGGCTGACAGTGGTGCTCACCCATTCCCGGTCCTCGGGCCTTCCCTGAGCCTGGCCTGTGCTGATCACACATCGCTGACCGGGGACCTGCACCCCCCTCCCCCTGCTGCGGGGTGAAAGGCCATCGGGCTTCCAAAGGGGCTGCAGAGCGAGGAGGCTCCACTCTGAATGTGGTATCCCTAAAATAGCCAGCAACCCACAAAACCACAGTGGAAGGAAAAGAAAAGCCAACCAGAGTTATCAGCCCTTGTTTGGAATTTGCTTTAGAAAGAAAAGTATGTGCCAGTCCCACCCTGACGAGGGAAGGAAGTGGTCAGGCAGAGGGCAACAGTCCCGAAATGTCTTGGGGGAACCCCTCCTCCAGAGAAGCTACTGAGCACAGACAGCGATGGTGGGGCCTGCGGCAGGGGCTGGCGGGGACAGTCTGGCCTTGGGGCCAGGAGACGCCACGCACGCTTTGAGTCAGGGGCCAAAGTTCCCTGGCAGAGTGAGCTGGGCTGGGCCAGGTGGAGGGATGCTGGTGCTCCCACGTGGGGGGGTGGGCTCTGCAGGCCCTCGTTCCAGCAGCTACCCAGTCAGCCCCACGACAGCTGCTCTGGAGGTGGGAGCCCGAGGGCTCCGCTGGACCGGAGCCTCGGCGGCAGCAGAAAGCCTTCTTACACTCGCTGGCCCATCCGCCCTTGCTGGCTGCTCACAGGCCGGGATGACAAAGCCAGGAGGCCTGAAACTCGTCCATCTGAGTCCCTGGGTTTACGATGACCAATCTCTCTCAGCCAGAAATTCTTTTGCTAGAACACCTCAGCTCCTAAATGCTTACACTCACCCCTTCAGCTGCCCCTCCCTGCCCCCCAAACTCTCCAGCCCTGCCTGGCCCGATGCCAGATTGGCCAGCGTGCCTTGGGGTTGGCTCAGCCCCCCCCCCCCCCCGAAAAACTCATTATCAGTGAGTGGACGTCCAAGGGCCCCTGGGCAAGGCTGGCCCGGGGCCTGAATACATCTGTCCACACAAATGCCCACTGCTGCTAACGAGGCTGGGCCGGGGAGGCAGTGCCCTCCTCTCATCCATGGCTCCAGACCATCTGGAGGAGCCAGAGCCGGGCGTGGGTTCTGCCATCAGAGCCACAACTTGGGGGAGGGAAACAAGCAGACAGCTCAGCTAACAAAGTGTGGGACAGAAGAGTCTACGTGGATCCTTCTCACAGGAGTTGGCCAACTGTGGGCCCATGGGCCAAACCCAGACCACCTCTTGCTTTTATGCCTCAAGTTTTATTACAACACAGGTGTACTCGTTCAGGGACCATCTCAGACTGCTTTCACGCCGGAACAGAAGAGAAGAGTTGCCACAGACAGTAACCCTATTTGGTCCCCTCACAGGGAAACTTCACCGCCAGCTTCTCACGAGTAAGTCACTCAGTACCTGGTGTGCTCCAGACAGAGTACAACAGTGAGCAAAACCTCTGGGCCTTTGTGGGGTTTAAGGCCTGGTTGAGGGAAGGGCTCGGAGGACCATGAGGCCTGCTGCTTGAGTGTGCTGAAGGAGAAACACGCCCCAGAAAAGCTGGGGCTCTACCCACCCCCACCACCGGCCTGGGGCTTAGAGGGGCAATCTCTCCCTGGAGCCCTCGGACCATATGTATTTCAGAACTTTCCAGGGTGTAAAAAGGTCATGAGATGCACATACCACCTGTTTTGTCACAGCCCAGCAGGGCAGCACCCCTAATTAAACACATTCATCTCTCTGCAGTGAAACCCACAGATACACTCCCCGAGAGAAAAAGAGAGACTCTCGCGGTCTCAAGTCAGTGTGGGTCAGGTTTTCCCACGGAATTAGTTATAACAACAAACTTTTGGTTTGCAGTTTTTTGGAGTTCAGAATTTCAGGTAAGGCCCGTGAGCCTGCCCCCGTGAACAGCTAAAAAGGACGAAAGCTGGGTCCCAGCTTCATTCCCTGCTCTTGGCTGGAGGTCCCCACCCCTGCAGACTGCCCCCAGGGCCACCAGCGAGCACACACCAGGCGTGCCGAAAACACGCACTGAATCAACAATCACCAGAACTTTCTCCCCTCAAAGAACAGCCACTAACATTACTGCTGACAGATGTCAAAAAGTAGTATTTAAACCCCACCTTCATCACTCCGCCGTCGGAAGCAGAGAAGCTGACAGAGAGGAGTAATTTTTCCAACTCCATTTACTTGAGATAAGGAAAATGAAACTCTTGTCTGGACACTGCTGCTGCCGGAGGGGCAGGCACACGAGGTGTTTTGCAGGGAGCAGGTGAGGGGGTGGTAGCCAAAAATGAAAACACATGATTTCCCCCCCCCCTTTGGGTACTTGCTCCAAACCTCCTTGTGGCTGAAGTTCCATTTGGAAATCTACAATAATTTATCTCATCACAGGTTCCTAACACCTAATTAGAAAAATGTACTAATTAGGTAATTTGGTTTCAGATGTTCTAATTATATTCCTTTGGAGAAGCAAAAAGCAAAATAACAAACAAACCCCCCCAAACCCACTACGTATTATTTTTATGTATATATAATTTAATAGCGCTTCTTCCAAAGAGACTAAAACATCCAGAAAGTCTAAATTATAAGTTTGAAAAACCAAAAACCTCAAACCTTACAATAGTCATACCGGAAGAATATTTTAATACGCATTATCTATAAACAGTGGAATCATCTACAAAACGCAGTGTTTCTGCAGTAAAGGGTGATAACTGAACAATATTTCAGCAATAACTCCCATCAGCTGTCCTGGAATTAAATGGATTTCCCCCCTTTTCACGCAACAGGGTTTCAGCATTCTGAAATGTCATCCCCTCTGTTTCTTAACAGAGCACTCCTACAAATGACTCCCAGAAATTTCCTCATCGCCTGAGATTTCTAAACCCCCAGTTGGGAAAGAGGTTCTGGGCTCCACTCATGAGCTCTGCCTAACCCAGCTCTGGGCAGATTTCTAGGAGGGATTTTACTCCGCGGTTGGGAAACATGTTTCGCCTGACAAAACATCTGGGGTAAGAAGGTGAGAGGGGATGCTGGCGCGCAAGAGGGTCTGCACGCTAGAGCGCGCCTTGGGCAGGGCATCGCTCCCTAAGCCCGACGCCTGGAGGGGCGTGGCCAGCGCCCGCGGGCGGGGCCAGGCCAATCCTCCCAACCAACCACAGCTGCCCGCGACCTCCAGGACTATATTTAGTCAGGGCTCACTGCCCTTCAGGGGAGGGGCTTGGAGAGGCCGCGCACTGCCACCTGTGTGCACCCGCGTCCGCAGCCCGGCCACCGCGGTGCAGACGTGCTGGGACACCACGACTCCTGGTGGAGAGGACACAGGCATCCTCTCTGGCATTTCCTCCAGCCCTCAGCAGGGCACGTGCTGTCCATCTGACAAATAACGTTTGCCCGACAAGGAGGGACCATGCCGGGCACGCATGGCCTGGGCACAGGCGGGGCTGCCGAGAGCACCAGGGGCCGGCACTGACACGGGCCACTCAAGTTAGTTTCACTTTCTGGTTTTCATCCTGGGCCACCTCTCACCCTGATGCAAGAAAATATCCTTTGAATGCCGAGAGAAAAATCCTCAAGAATGTTCCTTGTCATTTTCCTTTTTTTCTGAGGACACGGTTTTCCTCTGAAGACCCGGTAACAGGCTTTGGTGAAAACCCCAACTGCGTAACTTCGGTCCCCGGGGCTGTTCAGCTCTAATATGATTACACATCTAAATGCAATAAACGGGGCAAAGTGGTATTATTTTTCTGGGAAAAACCAACATCATAAAAGGGTCTTTATTGAATCAAGGGCCCGAGAACTGTTCTCTTGCCTAATTATGGCTCCCCAGTGAACTAGGCTGGGTTTCCAGGCAGGAGTCCTCACAACTCCCCAGCCCAAAGGGCAACGGGTTATTTGTCACGACTTGTCTAATTACAACAAAATCCACCGAAAGGACGAAAGGGAGGAGGCCAAGGTAGGTTGGCAGCAGCCCCTTCCCCCACTCAGGCGCTGGAGGCAGGGGGAGCTGCTTCTCCAACCTACTTCTATTATAAGGAGCAGCCCCCCTGCTCCATCCCGACCCCTCACATTCAAGTCAGGATCCTGGACCCTGCCCCTTTCCACTGTCACTGCTTAAGTGGTTTTCCAGCATCCAGTGCTGCCCCTCTCTATCCTCAGCTACACAGAAAAGGCCCATTGTCGAAATGGGATATTTTAGCCAGATGGTTTAACATTCAGTGATTTGGACAAGGTTAGTGTGCGTCCAGACCTGAGTGACAATGAACACTTGCTATCACCAGACACAGAAGGAAAGGCAGAGGCAGGGGGAGAGGGAGACTCAGGCCAGGGGAGAGTGAATCCTCCCCACATGGACTGGCCGGGAGCAAGTGGTCTGGTTGACTTTTTTCACATATACAGTGGTCTGGCCAGGCAAGTTGGAGACTAATATTTTGCTCATATGCCGGTCCTGCTTCCAAGTATCTGTTTAATCGCCCTCCAATTTCCAAGAGCAGAGACACATTTTCTTTTTTCACGTTTTTAAGCTCACCAGAGCAAGCTCTGCGGGAAAAGATTCAAGAGAATGTTATCTCAACTCTGCTCCTAACCTGTCCCTTCACATAGGCTGGAACACAGGGATTGCATGACCCCACCCCTGGTGGAGTCAGTGACATCCACCCCCCCAGCCAGGGTATACCTAGCATGTCTCCCTGAAGAAGGAACAACTCGCTTTTCTGCTCCCCACCCCCTAGCAAGGACTTGCTTTTCTCCCAATATTTTCTCCCCAGATATTAAGCCAGCAAACAGCTTGCCAGGCTTAGGTCGTCTTTCCTTGACCTCACTGGGGTTTCTTCACTGGCCCCACAGGCCCTGGGAGGAACTATGGCGTCACTTGAGAACAGCAACATGTACTCCTCTCCCACCGTGCACCCCCCAGCCTTTTACACACGTATTCTCATTTGATCCTCTGATCAGAACAGGCGTGCATCATCACAGACAGGAGAACTGAGTCCCAAGAAGGCATGTCACTGGTCCAAGGTCACTCAGCTAGTTCACGGGAGAGCCTAGTTTCCAACTGCAAAGCCTATGCCCTTTCACCAACGCCTGCCATCAGCAGGAAAGGATTTTGTCTTCCACCAATCTCCCAGAAAGCCAGGTGCCATCAGCAGATCATCAGCAATGCCACTTCCTTGCGTTTAGGAAGAGTGGGGGACGTCTACCTTGCAAAGGACACGGAGAGAGAGAACTGAAGACCAGAATGAAAGCCTCAGTCACCAAGAAGGAGAAGCTAGTTTTTCCCTTGAACCCCACACCCCCCCGCCCAGGGCAGAAATCCAGTGAGAGGAAATGAGTTTCATGAGAATGAACCACAAAGTCTTCACAGACTGATCCAAATTTCCCAGCTGCACATCCCTGAGTCCCTTCCCCACCCGTCCCAACCACAGCCCCAGGTTCCAACCTGGTGCCCTCCTCTGTGCCTCCTGGCCCGGAATCGCGGAAGCAAGTTAAGGCTACCAGGGGAGTACGCTGTATTCAGTCCAATTCCCCCACTGGACAGAGAAGGGGGCTCTCAGGCCCAGAGTGGCAGAGCAGAGATTAAGATCAGGAGATGGTTTCCACATAGCACCTCCCTCCCCAGTTCTCCTGGACAGCAAACACAAGGGGTCTGGCTACAGGGCGATTTCAAAATTCCCCAGATTTCAAAATTCCCCAGACCGTGCCAAAGGGAGGGAGGGAGGGAGGGAGCTGCCAGTGGGTGAGAGGTCACCTGCTCTGGGGCCGTCTGTGAGCCGAGCCCACGGCAGGGAAGACTCTGAAGCACTGAAAAGATTCTGGTCTCTCTCAATCACTGGTTTGAAATTCAAAATCAAAACATCACCGAGCCACAAAAAAAAATCAAGTGTAAGGAAGTCCAACGAAATTCTGATTTTTATTTCCCGTGTTGATTACCCTGCAGTGTATTTTGCAATATCAACTTATTTCCGTCCACCCCCACCACCCCCACTTTGATTCTGTACCCTGCTTCACTGGTCCCACTAGAGTCCATTTCGCGTGCCCAGTGGGTCAATGAGCGAGCAAGCCAAAAGCAGCTGTGGCAATTCACCCTTCCTGGGGCTCCTTCGCGAAATGTGCTCAGTGTCAGAACCAGAGTCTTTGGGCCTTTCAGGCTAGAGGAACTGCAGGGCAGGTGTTCGAGGTGGCCACATAGGCGCATCCAGGGTACTTTGAGACGCTGTGCTGGCTAATCGAGCCCCACCCACCTCCTGCTCATGCCTGCTGGCCCCGAACCTGGGAAGTCCTACTGCACCCAGCCGTGAGATGCTGGGGAAGCCTCCCCCCAGTCTGAGCCTCAGCCTCAGCCGCAAGAGGATACCCTTCAGCAGCTCTCAGAGCTGGAGGACAAATCCCAGCGGGCAGCCAGCGACCATGCCTGTCTTGCAGCTGTAACCCCAGCCCGGCCCCATCTCCCCTACACGTGGTTGGTAGACAAGAAAGCCTGAGGCGGGGGGGGGGGGGGGGTAGGTTCCCAGGCCTGATCCCCACCTTAGAGGATTGCAAAGCGCCCGGAGGGTTAAGTAACTTGCCCAAGGCTATACATGAGACAGCAAGAGAGACAACCTGCCAACCCACCAGACCCACCAGCCTGAGGTCTCAATCACTCTGCACCCTTCTCAACTGACACGTATACACACGCAGATTCCAAATAAGAGAGCCGAGGAGACCAGCACCAGTTAAAGGTCCGCTGGTGCGTGCCAGGCACTGAACCTCCAATTTTCCTATAAGCCTCACCACAACATGATGATGTAGGTATCAAACTTTCATTCACAAGGGAAGGAATGGTCACGGAGAAGTTACCAGTCCAAGGCCACTCCGCTGGCAAGTGGCAGTTAGGACTACCAACTCAAGCCTGTCTGGACCCAAGGTCTGTCTTCATGGCCCTCACACCAGGCTGCTTCCAGAAAAACCATTCATGGAACCCAAGCTGACCCCTTGCTTCTGAGACAACTTTTTCACCAACGTGTCACGGATTAGGAGCGCTGTTCTTTCGTGCGGAAGAACTGAACCAGGCCAGTTACTGTCGTGCTCAGAAAGCCCCGGATTAGCCTGGCAGCAAAATCCACCTGGTGCGGGAGTGAGGGCCACACAAAGCACAAAGCAGGGGACAGAACCCTGCTCTTCGCCGGGGGTTCAGAAAGCTCAGCTTTTGGGCAAAGCCGCCCAAAGGAGACCTGGGGAAACAGCTCAGAGGCCATTCACAGGGACGGCCACCAGGGAAACCCTAGAGGTATTTCTAAGTATCAGAACTTCCAGAGCTGCTGGGACACTGCAGAGATGAGAGGGCTGGCTTCGCCCAACACTTCCTTTGCCGATCCGACCCTGCTGCACAAAAATGTATCTTTAATCTTTCATAGGTTGGGATTTGATTTTCCTTTAAAAAAAAAAAAAGAGAGAGAGGAGCTACAAGGGCGAGGTTAATTATTCACCAGGCTACAATCTACTTAAGAGTTGAGGGAATACAAGTTTCCTCCCAGGAGGCAGGACCAGGAGTCCAGCTGGATTTTAAGTCTTCCGTGGGTCTCCCTGGGGGTCTGGCTGAAACCCTTCCCTCCCACCAGCTTTCCACGTTGCATTTAGCTGCTTCCAGAAGACCACTCCGGGGCACACAAGTCTGTCCGTATCAGCCACTTTCCCTATGGAGCCAAGAGGTACCCGGCTAACAGGGATGGACTTGGGGGGGGGGGGGGTGGCAGCTGTTTCAGGAAACTATGAGAATTCAAAAGGGACAGAAAAATCAAAAGGCTCTCAACCAAAGCCCAATTCCTAAATACAACGGCTTAAAGCAAAGCACAAATCAGCTGCTGGAGGCCAGGCCAGCCCACTGTGGAGCTGATTCAGTCACGCTTTGCAAAGGAAAAGTCCCAAGAAGGAAAAACGTAATCACTCACTTCCCCCAAAGCAATGAAGCACTAAAGCATTTCCTAAAAATCCCTAAAACCCAGGTCAGCCCCAGCTATGCCGGAGAGAAAACTGCCAGCCACCTGAACCAGGCCAGGGAGGCCGGGGACACTGCCGGCTCCTTATGCTTTATGCCCAGGATTTAGATCCTGATCCCCGTGTCTGTCCCCTCCAGGGTGGGTGCAAATCAGCCAACTCGGGTCTGCTTTTCCACATCCCATCACTCCAGCCCAGTTCTGCGACCACATAACATTCTGGAGATTTCTACTTCATTTAGTTTCAGATACTCATCCCCAGGGCCGGGAAAGGCATGGGTTCAAACGTAGAACTTTGTTTTCCCAACTTGGTTCAGTACTCTGAAAAAGAGACCGTTTTTCTTAAATAGGGCAAGGCCTCCCGTTGAAGCTCCCACCAACCTGCTCCTAGACTGTTTTGCCTCAAAACTGAGAATTTGTTAAGATACTTGTGCATTTCGGTACATGACCAAACTTTTTCCCTCACTGTGGCGTTTGCGCTTACACTCACTACGCCATGCAGGACAAAGCCCACACTTGAAAACACGCAGGCCAAATGTAGTGGGAGGCTGTGCCCACTCCTGGACTCAGAGGCCCAACCTCGCCTCAGTGACCCCACACCCCAGGGGGCTCCCTCCACATACCTGACCCCCTCTGCTCGGGCCCCCACATGGCCACCAAAACAGGGGCAGAGGCTACCCTGGGTCCCTGCAAAGCCGACTCTATACTAAGCCCACAGAAGCCTGTGGAAAAACCTTCCAGATGGGGTCTTTGCACAACGTGCAGAAAGGTGGGCAAACCTGGCTGGACTGCTTTCTCCCTCACCCTCCTCCTGCTTCTAGAAAACTCTCCAGTTTTCCAAAGCCGGGTGGAAGGGGGCCCAAGGTGCCCTGTTTTGTCAGCTTGCCCTTCACACAGTTCAGGTCACCTCACCGCGTGTTCCCAAATGTTTTCCCAAGGCCCGGGCGGCCAAGATAGCCAAAACACAATATAAACAGAAATAAACAAAAAGTTCCGACACCCAGCAAACTCAAGGTTTCCGGGGCTGGTGGACTTTCTTCTTTTGGGGGGGTAGACTAAGTGCGCAGAGGGTTTAGGAAGGGAACCTCAGCGTAAAACTTGAGGACTCGGGCGGTCAACATTACGTTGCATAGATCAGGGAACAAAAGACACTCCCACAAAGACGCATCTTTGAAGAAACGGTGGTGGAAGGGAGGGGCAGGGGCTTCCCCCTCCACGGAGGCTAAACCTCCACATCCCGTCCCATCTCCCCAGGAATAACTCCCGAAATCGGGTGATCTTCCCCACTTCCAAGCCCAAGGTAGCCGCTCTGGAAAGCGCACCAGGGCAAGCCCTGGTGGGTTACTGGGCGTGGGCAGCTGGGGAGCGGGAGGCTCTCTCCCCCCAGCTCCACGTCTGCCCTGGCGGGAATCGGCTCCACCCGGAGAACGCGGACCTGACACCGACTGCACACAGTGACCGACTTAAAGTTCTGAGCACGTTCCCACTGTTCCTGCGAAACACAGGGATCCCTCGAATCTGCCCAGAGTCCGCGCCGAGCGCCCCTTGCCACCCCCTCTCCAGTGCGGTCCCGGTACGCTCCCGCCTGGGCGCTGAGCTCCTGCCGTGCCGGCCTGGAGCTTGGGAGAAGCCGCCGGTCCTGGGGGCCGAGGACTGGGACTTTGTAGGCCAGTTGAATCGACACCCTCATCTCGCCCGCAAAGACCCAGCCCTCAGCTCCCCCGCGTCACCGAGTTCGGGGTGCGGGCGCGTCCCCGACGGGCTTCCTTGGGCTGGATCCCGCCGCCCGCTTTCCAAGGCGCTCTGCTCGGCCGAGGCTCTGGGTTTCCCCCAAGCGGCGTCCGCCAAAGAAGGCACCCGCCCCGCCCGACCTAGGCCCGCGGGCTCCGAAACCAGCCCCCGAAGGGTTACACGACGTTCGGTGCCGCGGCTTCCAGGCCACCGCGGCGCAGGCCGAGGGACAGTGCAGCGCGTGGGGGAGGTGCGGGGACCCAGCCTCCCCCGGCCTCGCAGCCCCAGCCGACAGCGCTAGAGTTACACGCCGAGAAACTTCGCCACGATCCCACGCCGCGCCCGCGAGGCCCAGCTCCGCGCCGCCTCGGTTACCTGCGCTCAGATCCGCGGGGCGCAGGGCCGGGGCTCGGCCCTAGCCGAGCCGCGGGCGGGGCGCCTCCCACCGCAGGCCGCGCCCTCCCGCACCGCCGAGCCCGCGTCGCCGCCGCCGGAGGTCGGGCAAGTAGCTGCGAGCCGGGCCCTGCGCCCCGACGTCCCGGGTGCCCGGCGCGCGCCAGGCCGGGGGCCGGGGGCCTCGCTCAACCTGCCCGGACCTGGGGGCCGCCACCGCCCCCTCCCCAAGGAGCGCGAGCCCGGCGCTGCGGGGAGAGGAGCGCGGCGGCGAGACCCCTCGAAAGTTGGGGGAGTTCCGCTCGCTCGCGCGGCCCTAGCTAGCTCCACGTGCTGGTGACACATCAGGAAGGCTGCGCGCCCCGCGGCTCCCGGCGGGCGGACGCGGCCAGCGCCCGCCCGCACCGCCTCCCGGAGCCGAGCGGACGGCGCCCCGCCCCGGCCCGCCCTCCGCCCGCCCCCCGGCGGCACCGCCCCCGGCCGCGGCGCCCGCTCCAGGCTGCGGCACCGCGGGAAGACACCCGGGCCATGGAGGGGGGCGGGGAGTGGCCGGGCGCCCCTCTCCCGGCCTGCCCGAGCCGCCCCGGGGGTCGAGGCCGGACGCGAACGGCCCGACTCGACAGTTTCGAGTGCCTTCCTCCCAGTCACGCAGCCCTTCCCGCCCCCGAGCTCCAGTAATTTTCCCTTTTCCTCCTCTGACCGGTCCGAGCTGCTGCCGGCGCGTCCTCCCGCGAAGGCCGGCGCGGAGAGCCCCCTGCCGGCCACTCTGTTCCTAGGCCGTGTCCCCGCCCGGGTGGAGCTCTCCTGCGGCCGGCCTCAACCTCCCCGTTTGGAACCTGGAGCCGGCCAGGGGCTTCTTGCGGCCTTTGGTGGCCAACCAACGAGAAAATAAATGAAAGCGCCAAGCACGGTAACCAGCAGCGTGCTTTGTGGAGATGTTAATTTTGTGTTTTCTGCCCGTCCCCCCCCTCCGCCCGCCCCAGCCCCAGTTGCCTGCAGACCACCTTTTTTACTGGCTGTGCTTTCTGAAAACCTGAGCTCTTAACAGAGACCGTGGAGAGGAAGGGTGGTGGAGAAAAGCTGAGAGGCCCAGAGAGAGCTTTCCCAAGATTGGAGAGGGGTCAGAAGTCAGTGGAATCCCCTTCGTGGGGACCTGCTGACCCACTCTGGAGACGCCAGGACGTCGAGGAGTAATTGCGTGTCTCATTGAGAGCCGTCTGGGGCATCCATGGGCCTCTGCCAAGATGCCCATCCTCAAGATGGCCAGGATTCCAGGGAACATGGAGAAGGAGTCAGAGGGAGTGCTGGAGAAGCCCAAATCACCACTGAGATTGAGTCCCCCCTGCTTCTCTTCAGATGGAGCCTTGGAGTCTGATTTAAAGAAAATCATGAGACATACCTGTCTGCGGCCTGATATAGATATTGGCCATGTGTCTGTCTTCTCTTTCCTGGCCTCACCAACCCAAAACCTGCCTTAAAACCTCACTGCGGTGGAAGTTGAGTGCTTTACCTGCTCAACTGGCCAGCTCCCCCAACACGGGAGATTCCAGGGCTGGACGGACAGATGTGCGGGAGCAGGTGCTGCCAGGAGGGGTGGAGGGCAGATGGCGGCCAGGCCCAGGCAGAGGCGCCCAGTGCTGGGGTAGGGTGAGCCGCTGGCCCCAAGCATCTGTAATCCCCATTTTGTGGGAGCCTAGGATTAGAAGGGAAGAAAGAGGAAGATGCCCTGACATTGCTGGTGATGCTGCTCGTGCTAGAGGGGGCCTGGGGTTCACGCTCTGCTTTTTCTTCCCCTTTTATTGCTCTCTCTAAATCTAACAAACCCCTTGGATCTCGGAGCCTGGAGGAGCCGGTGCCCTGGGGGGATGAAAGGGCACAGATGTAATGGGTTTACCCCAGCGCTGATCCCAGAGAAGCCTGCAGAAGATTAAGATTTGCTCCCTGAGCTTGAAATCTCCCTGCTACCCCCTGACCACATCAAAGCGCATGGCCGTGGGGGGCACCTAATCCCATCAATGGAATCAAAGCTGGACTAGAAAGGAGATTCTGCAGAGCTGGGAGTTGGCGCAGCTCACAAGACCAAGTTAGATGCTGGGCCCTGGCCTCGTCCACTGGGGGTGACATCCCCCAAAAAGATCCCGAGCCAGTCCACAAGCAGACAGGGGCTGTCCTTGAGGGGGCCACGGTGGGAGGGTCAACCCAAGGACTGGGGAAGCTGGGCGGTGGGCTGGGGCTGGTCTGCATCTCACAGTTCCTCCAAGCTGTACTTGGAGCAAGGGCTTTCACCGCAACGCACCGGTGGCCCCAAGCCCGGCGCTCGTGTGTGTGAGACGGTTTCAGGTTGAAAAAAAAAAAATGTGATGTGTATTTTTCAATGTCAGTGTCATGAATATTGTTGTCACAACAAAGCAGAAGATGGTTAAAGTGAACCAGCTCACAGCCAAGTATTCAGTCTAGACTCTTACAAGTGGTATCTGATACGGCCCAAACAGGGACAGCGGCATGCAAGTTAGTAAGTTAGAAAAACATCGCTTCCAGCCATCTTTACAGAAACACTGTCTATAGGCAGCGCCTTTCAAACTTCCAGTCATGCCCCGTGGTAGGAAATATCTATACCTACGTATGTATATAAAATGTCTCATGAAACAATTCTTACGCACTTGAAACAATTTTGTTATCCTTTTCTGTTCCACTTAAAAAAATTCTGCTCGCAAGCTGTTAAAATTTCTTTCACAATCCACTCATGGTTACCTCCTGCAATTTGAAAAATACTGCCTTCGAGAATGTGCCAAGATGAGAGAGCTCTCAGTGAGAAATTTCTAGGTGCCGAGACCCTGTGCTCCTCCTTACGTTCTCACACTGACACTCAGATGGGTATTATTATTGCCCATATTTTGCAGGTGAGATTACTTGTCAGGGTCACTACAGTAAGTACAGGCCTGAGACCAGCCCCTCTCCGCCCAATTCCTGCCTGGTCTGGCGCACTTTCCATCAGCTGCTCTGGGGAAACAGCTCAGAAAAGTCCAGCATCGGAGGCCATTCACACCACCTTTGCTCTTCTCCCAGTGTAGTCAGCCTCTCCAAGTCTGTTCGGTGTTTCCGCCCTTTTTGCACCCCCCCCCCCAAACGACTCCTAGGAGTCAGGCTCTTTAGCAAGCCAGCCTCAGAGCCCTTGAGGGGCGTGGGGAGGGGAGGGCGTGATGTGACGTGGACAATCTTAAGGTCCCGGACTCTGACAGACTCCTGCGCTCGATCTCTGTGGCTGGGCGGGATTAAACTGCCTTGCGGGCAAAATCCTGTAGAGCTGGAGACACAGCCCTTGTTCTCTCCCTCCTTCCCCATTCTAGATTCTTCCCAAGGTCTTCCTTAGCTGCCCTATTTTAAACCGCAGGCCCCTTCCCCATCACATGTTATCCCCCAACCTAGCTTTTTTCCCTTCCCATAGCCCTTTTCCCTCTAATGTGCCACATATTTTGCTCATTTGAGTATATATTCTGTCTCCCTGCTGATCTTTGCCTCCAACTTCCAGAATGTAAGCTCCACAGGGCTAGGAATTTCTGTCTCTTTCATACATTACTGTGTCCCAGTGCCGGGCACGTTATGCACACTCAGTAAATATTTGCCGAATGCCTTTCAGTCCTGCCTACACTGCCCTGAGAACCCGGCTTTGCTATTATTGGATGGGCTTGACTGCCCCAAACCCTCCCCAGGGGCCCCCTAGGGCCGAGCCACACAGAGTCACTCCACCCAACACTTACTGATTTCCCCAGTTTCCTCTCAAAGGGTGACGACATCCCCCAGGGGCAGGAGGGCCAACATTGACCGAGGCCTCCAATGCCCAAACCAGGCAAGGTATTTACTATCCACCTCATGTTGCAGTACTGATTCTCTGCTGAGAACACGAACACATGAACACTGGCCGGGTCCCCAGCAACACATAAAGCACTGTGACGTGGCAGGACCGGGGGAAAAACCCCAATTTACTGATACAGAAACTGGGCTAGCAGAGAGGAAATGATTTACCCAAGGTCACTCTGTGCTGCGTTCTTTCCGCTCAGCGTCCTCCTCTGGACCATCCAGCCTATCAGATGCGACGTCCACAGTCCGGACAGCGCTGGCTTCTTTCCGGCTTCCTGCCATCAGTCAGAAAGAGCTCCGACACAAGGCACGGCCTATTTCGTTCAGGTGGCAATCTCCACGCATTTTGTTTTCCAGCCCAGAGGGCTCGGCCAGAGGGGAGAGACCCAGAGCTCAGGAGAAAGACAGGCTGGGCATCAAATCCTTACTGCTGAGAAGCCACCCTGGGGATCACTGGGCCTGTCAACATCTGGGGTCTGTTTCAGTTCCTTGTGCCTGTGCCACCCTCGATCAGTTATTCTCTGCCCCTGGGCCTCTGTGTCATCGCTAACAGAACTGGAGTGGGATTTTTTCTGGGGTTTCTCCCAGCTTGCCTATTCCTTAACTTTTTTCTTTTTTTTTTAATGTTGTTGACTTTCATTCATTCAGCCAACATATAAAGAGCCCCTTTATCTAGGTCACTTGAGAAGACACAACGCTTGCCCACGAACAGCAGCAGAAGGGGAGATTCCCCAGAAAGGAGTCAATTCTTTCCAGGTGTAATAATAGGGCAGCAACGCCAAAGCAGTGCTTCAAGCTGGATTCGGTTTTCCCACGTGACCGGGTAGGGCAGAGGCAGGTGGTCGGACCCTCTGCTTGGGTTATACCTTCTGAACGTGACCCGAGGAGTGAAGCGGAGAGGGTGGGAAGTCGGGTTATGCAAGGAGCCCTACTGGCCCAGAGTCCCAGCCATCCCCCCGCCCCCCGCCCCGGGCTCTCTGAAAGGCTTTCAAAGCTAAGTGCCTAGACAATGTTAGAGCCCTTGGTCCGGAAGAGCTAGTAGTCGGTCTCCCGGGGATTCCAGCCATTGGCAGGGTGGGTTGGTGTCCTTCTTCTGCCTCTACAGCCTGAGTAGTCCGGTCAAGCCTCTGATTTTGTCCCTATGTGCTTTTCCTATTGATGGGGGTGAATATTAGTGCAGTACCGGCTTGGCTCACAGGCTGGCAAAGAGACAGGCCATCTCCTGGGTACAGGTCAGGTAATAACGGAGATGACGTTTCCAAACGGATTTGTGCTCATTCTGTCGAAGAGCCTAATCTGTCTTATAAAGGTAGAGCTTTCTGGATGACCTCGAACAGATCACTGCCCTCTCTCTACCTGCTTCTGTGGCTATGAAATTAGAGGAGTGGATGTCATTTTCATTCCTAGCAGTCTGTGATTCCACATCGGTAACCTCTGTCTCCAAGAGTGGGGCTGGACAAGTGTTTGCTTATAAATACTCCGGTTTTGTTTCTTAATTTGCAATTTCATTTTATGTGCAAGGTTGGAGGGGCCACAAGGGAAAGAAAAGTACCTACCCCTGCCTGGTTAGCTTCAGCCTAAATCATGGTATGGGAGTGTCAAAGGTGACTGAACGAGGACAGAAATCCCCACGATCTTGCAGTGCTCTGGCAAACTCCTATTCATCCTCCAGAGCCCAGCCACAACAGCACCCTTCAGGGAAGACTTCCCCAACTCTCCAAATAGGGACCTCTCTTATGCCGGGCTCCATCTCTGTCCCAGGTGCTAAAAACCAAGATAGGAGTGAGGCACTGGACCAGCCCTAAGGGGCCTCCCAGCCATGGTGCGAGATATACAGAGAGGTCCCAGACAAGCAGCTGAGTCACTTATTACCTGGGAGAATCAGAGGGGTCTCAGAAGAGGTGATACCTGAGTCTCGCCAAAGAGCTGGAACCTGACTCTGATCCAGTGTCTGGATGTCGCTGCTCATTTGCAGGACACACCAAGGACGGAGGGGCGTGTTTAACGGCACCAAAAGTTTGCAGTTAGCAAAGTCCAGACTATGGGAAACCCTTCAAGTCAAACAGGCCAGCTTCCTCCTCTGATACATTTTAAGGAAACGAAAGGGAAGATAATACTAGTGATTGAAAAGCAAAAAGAGCTTAAGAGATACATCAATTTTAAAGATGAACAAAGTTAAACTATAGGGTATAAAGAGGCACAACTAGGTGATAGGTAAAAATGCAAGGAAGTGAATTCTATACAAGCGGGGAGTATGGTGACTTCTGGCTGTGGGGGCTGTGATTGAGGGAGGGCACAAAAAAGAGGTTTCTGGGGTGCCTGGCAACATTCTCTGACCTGAGCGGTATTCTTCTTATAATTCATTAAGACATTGACCTGACGTGTGTGGCTTTCGAATCTGTGCTTTATTGTGCAGCAAAAGATGTAAAAATATCTCTCTCTAGGCTAGAATATTGGATTCAAACTGACAGCAGAAGGCAAAATAGATACACTTGCCAAATTCTGCTGTTAAGTTAAATAATATTCACGTACAGGGAGGAAGAGGCCTGACCTAAAGTAGTGTATATTTTTAAAAATATCCTGGAGGTTTTAACTGCCCACAAATGGCCGTCTGCCTGCATGCCTCTCAACGTGGAGAGAGCCAGAGGCCCTGTGTTCTGTTCTAGACCCTGGGGGGAGGATATAGGAGGAGGTCTGAGCAAGGGGAAACTGGCAGGCAATGAAACTGTCTCTGGACTAGTCTCTTCTGTGCTGCTTGTCACAATTAAAGAAGGGGACAGACAGACTAAAGTGTGTCAAGAACGGAGGCCTTTGTGGCTCTCGTCCTGCCCATCGGGGGGGACTGACTGTAACTCTCTGGATGGGGGAGCCAGAGTCAGCTAGATCTCCTCATGAGGTCATGATGACCAGCCCCACTGGGAAAGGGACTACTATTTCCCACCACGTTGGCAGCCATGAGAAAGATGGGTGGGACAGCCTTGAGGTCCCCTTGCTTCTGCAAGGTCTGGGCTCTGAGGCAGAAACCGTATTTCAGGCCACGAGGTATTTCGGAAACATCTCTTTCAAATTTCCAATTTTGCAACAAAGGAAGTTGAAGTATAGGGTATATCAGTGATTTAATAGAGGTCATGCCATAAACTCAACATAGGTATCTCTTTCTGCCTCGGCCCTCACGCTTTAAGCCAATGACTTACCCGCAGCCCACAGAGGTGGGTGTAGATACCCGTGGGCCTTCAAGGTAACCACAAGACCTCTGCTCCCATGCTCACCCTGGTACTTGGATCGGCCCCTCCTTCACTTCCATCTCCCCTCACCCACCTTAACCTGGGATCCGTACTTGACTCTTGCCTCTGTCCCTTTACCTTTAGGGGCCCATGTTTCTTCCAACATCTGTATGTTGATTTCTTCTGAACCTTGACCCTCTTTTATTGATTTCGGCTTGGTTCATCGCCCGCACCTGCAAGGGTGAAATTCTCCACTCCAGTGACTACAGAAAACCCAATGTCTAATCTTGGAGTTTCTTCTCATTACAAATCCAATTTAAGGGATAAGATTCAAGGCAATATCCAGTAATTTGGGACCTTTCCTCTTCCTATTTCTGAATATCTGGGATCTGTCTCAATTTGCATTTACTAACAATTCCATGATAACACTGAGTCCCTAGCTCAGCATTCCTTTCAAAAGCCAAGAGCATTTCTTCCACTTATTGGCATCTTAGGGAAAAGATCACTATATTTCCCTGCTCCCTGAGCCCTGCATCCCGTCTTCTGATAACTCTAGACATTACCTCAGAGGCTCTGCTGACATTCAATCCACCTGAACCTCCCCATGGTCAACTGTGTTGTGGGGCCTCTGAAAAGGTAATGTGATTTGGGGTCACATTCATAGAAGTATGGGATGCAGAATGAGGGAGGCGAAGTTCCAGTCATGAAACTATCTCTGGAGTAGTATTTTCAGTGCTGAGGATCACAATTAAAGAAGGGTTCAGACGGAGTAGAGTGATTCGGGAATGAGAGGTCTCAACATCACGTCATATTAAATTGGGCTGTTTATCCTAGAGATGACTAGGGGAATGTCATAACCGGCTAGGGGCCAGGTTGAGAGGATCACACGGGCAGGCACCAGACTCAAACGGTCAGTTCACAAGGGCTGGGAAAGGACTAAGCGCCCACCCGTTGAGCGATGTGTTCGCTTCCTAAACAAGAAAGCAGGAGGTAAGCACCGGTGGATACCTCACCTTTCATGGAACACACAGAAGCCAGAAAACACTGCTCCAGAAATTCCAACGTCCTTTCTGGAAAGTTCTCCCACCCTTAAGACACGCAAACCCAGAGACACCGGAGCGCCCCTCCCCCGCTGGCGACATCACTGCCTAGCGTGGGCCCTCCCCTGGGGCCTCGGTGTCCCCACCGCTATCACAGGGATCCCAGAAGCGTCTCGGCCGGCGTCGTGCGGCGGGGCAAGAGGGCTGCGCGGGGCGGGGGCACGAAACGCGGGTCCTGACAGCGAAGCGCGGCGTGGAGGGGACCGAGCGCTGCGGCGAGCCACCGCGCTCTGGCCCGGCCTGCGCTCCTGACTGCGCAGCCTGGGGGAGGGGAAGGCCCGAGGACGGCCGAACTGAAGCTGGAAAAGTAAAAAATGCCTCGCAGTTAAGGGACGGCGCACGTGAGGACCACGGAGCCCCACAGCCAAGCCCCAACCTCAAGCCCCAGGCACGGACGGGGTTCGAACCCGCGATCTTCGGTTTACGAGACCGACGCCTTACCACTTGGCCACCGCGCCTGACAGCCGAGCGAGCAGTGGAAGCTCTCAGTGGAGGGTAGGCGGCGCAGGCGCGGGAAGGGCGGCGCCCCGCCTCCGGCCCCGCCCCCGCCCGCCCCTCCAGACCCGCCTTCCGAGACCCGCTCTGCCCGACGCCCGGGCGGGTTCAGGGCGGGCCCAGGGCCGAGGCTAGGCGCCCGCTTCCTGCCGGAGGCTGGACCCGAACTCGCGGCACGCCGGCCCGGCCCCGCCCTCCTCCCGGGTCCCCGGGAGAACGGGGCAGAGGCCCGCCGGGGATTCGCTAAGGGCGGCTGCGACGGCGGGGCCGGGAGCCCAGACGGAGAAGAACCACGACCGGCGCCTGCCACACGGCCGCGCGCCGCCGTGTGACCTTGGCCGGGTCTTTTCCGTGCGGTCTGCAGGTTACGCGGGCAGCGGCGGGGGTTCGGGCCGAGCCCACCGGGAGTCGAGGGGGCAAGAAGGGCGGTGCAGGCATGGACGGGACTGGCCTTGGAGAAACGTGCAGGGAGCCGGGAGGGAGGAGGGCCAGGCTCCCGGGGCGAGGGGAGAGGACCTTCCCTCGCTGACTCCGCAGGAGCGGCGGCCTGCGCGAGGAAAACCTCCTCGGCCTGTTCACGCTCCGCCCTTGCCCTTCCACCCCTGGCACGGGAGACTCCGCGTAAGTATCTGTTTAGACGAGATGGCCTTGCCCCGGAGGAACCGACGGGGGCGCACCAGGAGATGCCCCCAGGGATATTCGTGGCGACAGTGCTCATGGGAGTGAACGGGAGGCCACCTGGACGGAGGAAGCTGATTGTGCCATGGAACAGTGGGTCACTTATTAAAAGGAATGACCTAGATTCAAAGGAATGATGGTCAGCGTAGGTAGTGCGCAGAAGCACATACGATTTTTAAAAAAGCAGGATATAGGACAATACTAACCATTTATTAAAGGGAAAGACGTACAAAGTAGGTAAGAGTAAAATATAAAGGAGACTGGCTGGGGATAGGGGACAAAAGGAACTTTGTTGGTGATGTTTGGTTTCTGTTCTATGAAAAGCCAAGAAGCTGAAATGGTGGGAATATGGGTGCTTATTATGATACTGTATACTTTTTTGTAGATCTTGCGTTTTGTTTAAATTAAAAGAAAAAAAGGAAATTAGGCCCCTTTGTCCTTGTTTGGCCTGTGGCCACAGCGTCTGTTTGGGAGAGGTGGGTGGGAGAAGAGCCCTTTTCCCAGGGCAGGACGGGGCCAACTGCCAGCTCCGGGGGGGGGGGGGGGGGGGGACACAAATCAGGCTAATGGCAAGTTTTAAGTTTGGTGTAGTCATTCCCATTGCTCACCCCACCACCGCCATTGCCAAAGTCATTCTTGCTTATTTATAGAACTTTTAAAAAAGTATAGATTGTGGCGATTTGGGGAAACCTAGGAAAGCTGTTTTTGTGTGTGCTAAAAAACATAGTTTACCATCTTGACCATTTAAAAATGTAGTGTCTACTCTCTGGACGTCGTTGTGCAACAAATGGAAGTTTCACGGAAACCCTACCCACTCACTGAACTCCCCTTCCCCAGCCTCTGCCCAGCCCCTGGCAACCACCATTCTAGGTACTGTGTTTCAGAGAGAAGCTGCTCCGGGTAGCTCGCCCAGGTGCAGTCCTACAGTATTTGTCTTTTTGTTCCTGGCTTATTTCACTTAGCATAATGCGCTCAAGTTTTAGCCATGTTGTCACATGATATGATTTCCTTTTTTTTTTTTAAGCTCGATATTTCGTTGTATTTTTTTAATCCGTTCATCCCTCAATGAACATGTAATTTACTTTGACCTCTTTGCTTTTGTGAATTGTGCTGCAGTGGACACGGGTTTGCAAATAGGTCTTCAATTCTTTTGATATATAACCTAGAAGTGGGATTGCTGGATCCTATGTTAATTCTATTTTTAATTTTTCCAAGGAAACTCCATACTGTTTTCCATAGTTGCTGCACGGTGTTACATTCCCACCAGGAGTGCACGAGGGTTCAAATTTCTTCACATCTGTGCCAGTACTATTTTTTAACACTGGTCATCCTGTTGGGTATGTCGTACGTAGTATCTCATTGTGGTCGGATTTGCATTTTCCTGATCGTGATGTTGAGCATATTTTCATATGCTGGTTGCATATTTGTGTATCTTCTTTGAAGAAATGTCTATTCAAGTCCTTTGCCAATTTTTTTATTCTGGTTATTTTTTTTTAATTGATGGGTTGTAGGAGTTCTTTGTATATCCTAGATATTAACCTCTTATCAGATACATGGTTGACTAATATTTTCTCCCATTCTGTAGGTTGATTTTTCACTCTGTTGATTGTTTCCTTTATGGTGCAGAAGTTTTAAGTTTGGTATAGTCATTCCCATTGGTCCATTTTTGTTTTCATTGCCTGTGCTTTGATATCATATCCGAGAAGTCATTGCCAGCTCCGATGTCATGAAGCTTTTCCCCTGTTTTTTTTTTCCCCCAAGAGCTAGATCAATTCAGGTCATGTGTTTAGGTCTTTAATCCATTTTGAGTTAATTTTTGTATGTGGCATAAGGAAGCATCCAGCGTTCCCAACACCATTTGTTGAAGAAGCAGGAAAGTGTTTAAAAGCATCAAGAGGAGAATATAAAGGATCCGTAGTCACCACCAGAGAGAAGCACAGGGCCCACATTCTTGTGTGTATAGTACACACCGGAATTTACTTATTCTCGGATGCAGGTTTTTTTCTCACATTTTAACAAATTAGAAATTAGGATGACAACTGATTAGTTGATAGAGTCTTATAATTAATTGGTAGTATTTTTTCCCTTTTTAATGGCACATAAAATAGCTTTTTAAGTGGTGAATTGGATGCAATCAAGTATATAGAACCCAGAAGAGTCAGACTCCTGTTTTCACATTTGTAGATTTCATGGTGTCCTGGTTTTTCTCACTTACCGCTGTAGGATGAGCGTTTCTCATGTCCTTAGAAGTGGATCACTTTATCAACTCTGGTGCGAGATGTTGATCGTGAGGGAACCTGTGCATGGGGGAGGGGGTAATACGGGAACTCTCACTCACTTTTGCCGTGGATCTAAAACTGCTCTAAAAAGTAAAGTCTGGTTTATAAAAGTACCTTAAAAACAAAAAAACCTAACCCCCTCTCTCACCCCCTACTCTGAGTCACAGCCAACCCTGGGCTGCCCTGGGGTTGCTCCTTGGTGGGGTCACTGTGGGTCTGTCCGGATCCACTTCTTAGCCGGCAGGCCTAGGAGCCTGGTTCTGTCTCCTTCCAGGAGCGAGCATCCGTAAGGACATGGTCTAACTTCTGTTTTCTAAACTTATGTACCATTTTTAAGACTGAGCTCTTGCATTGGCAGAGATGCTGTGAAACTTAACCAAAAGGTTGAGAGCTGGTTCCAGAAACACAGAGCTCCTTAGCGGCAAAGATCAGGTCATCCCCACCTCCATATAGCACAACAGTAAAGGCATCCCGTCATTCATTCCTTTAACAAATCCTCACTGAGCACCTACTATGTGCTAGACCCTGTTCTCGGTGCTGGAGCTATTGCGGGAACTCAGCAGCACAGCCCTCTGCCCTCCTGGAGCTTCTATTCCTAAATAAGCAAACCATATACTCTATCAGACGGGGATAAGTACTAGGGAGAAAAATCAGCAGGGAAGAGGGATAGAATGTTCTGGAGGTGGGAGGGAGGGTTGTAATTTTAAATAGACGGGCATGATAGATTAAATGAAGTCTCCCATGCTTTGCTGCTTTCCCTTTCCAGAGGCAGAGTCTATGCCCCACCCCCTTTGGACATGCGCAGGCCGTCTGGCTTGCCTTGACTTGTAGAACATGGCAAAAGTGATGTTGAGTAAATACCCAAGCCTGGGTCTCAAGAGACCTTGCAGCTTCCTCCTGTGATATCTTAGAGCCCACCGGGGAAGGAAGGCAGTCTAGCTGATGGAGGAGGAGAGGCCATGACAGGTCTCCCCGCTGAAAGCCAGCACCCCCTGCTACAACATCAGTGTGGCCATCTGGGACCTTCCAGCCCAGCCGACCCTTCAGCTGAATGCAGCTCCGTGCACACCCAGCAGAGAAACTGCCACCCGAGCCAGAGTGGTGAAAATGATGACTGGCTCCTGCTGCAAGCCACCACGTTCTGAGGGGGCCTTGTTACCTAGCAGTGACAGTTCATTGATGCAACAGGTTACGTACAAGTAGGGTTGTGGGTTCTCGGTGTGTGGGCTGGTGCTTATTTGCATGGAGGAATTACAACTTGTAAGATGCTGGATGAATGTGGGAGGGGCCATGCCCAGGGTCCCCTCAGTGGGTAGTTAACCTGTTTCCTTAGTTACAAAATGGAAGAGTTCAGAGGCCCGCGTTAATTAAAACTTGAACACCTTCTTCATTATTCACTGCTGAAGTTAGCAGGGGGGTGAGATGCCACTTCATCTTCTTTCTTCACAGCAACCTGACACTTCCCCTGGGTCAGGTTTCCTGCTCCCTTTGCCAGCACGAAAGCTCTAAATTTAAGGCTGCCGTTGATAGAGAAAGTCAACACGACTTGAAACCTTTTTAGAGAGAATAAGGCCACATGTGTAGACATTTAAATTAAGGCTGCTTTTCATACTTAGGGTTAGTGCGGTTGGGTCTTTTCCTCTCTCTCTCTTCACCTTCTTGGGGGTTAGTTCAATTCCCTTTCCCCGACTCCTCCACGTGTTAGTGGAACATTCGCTCAACAAGAGGTTTCAAGGGGCCTGTGGACTTTAAAGGAGCCAGGAGGGCTCACAGGTGGGTCATGGGCTGAAAACAAAACGCAGGCCCCCTCAGAAGCCCTAAAATGAGGCAGGAGCTGTAGTGAGTACCACCGGCCAGGCAGCTCCGGCCCCTGGGACCCGTTCTTTCCCTGAAGGTGAGCCTGCTGTCAGGGACACCCCGGCTCCTCCGTGGGACTCCTGCACATTAGAGATCTGCCTGGGGGAGGTCAGAGGACTGGTGGACCGAGTCATTCCCCAAGATGCTTGTGTGGATGCCTTTCGGGGAAGATGGATCCTGTGAGAAGGGGCCTGAGAGAGCGCAACCTCCCAAAGACCCGCTGTGTACTCCCCTACCTCAACCCAGGAGGCTGCAAATAAGACCCTTTTCGGGTTCTGGGGGCTGGCCGGGCAGTCCTGTGTCTCTGTGGTTAGATCGGGTGCTGGGATGGCAGGAAGGCCCACCGTGGCTCCCTCCCATGACAAGCACTTAGCCGGAGCTGCTGGGTTGGACCTCTATCCACCATGTGGCTTCTTGGGCTTCCTTATAGCATGGCAGTGGGGGGTGGGGTGGGGAGGCGCCCAAGAGGGTGCATCGGAGAAGAAGGAGACCGAAGTTTCCATGCAGCCTCGCAGGGCTAGCGCTGAGAAGCCCCAGGATACCACTTCTGCCACAAATGATGCATTTTTACACCGATTGATCAAAGTAGTCATAGGGGCAGCCCAAAGTTGGGGGGAGGGGAAATCAACTCCACCTCTCAATAGGGGAGAGGCCTGCACGCAGGGAGGAAGTAAATCCATGGTGGCTGTCTTTGGAGCCTTGACCACCCCTGTCATTCACTGACTGTGACTCTGAGTATAAACACTGATGGGTGCTCAGCCCTGGGGCTGGATCCTGCCGAGACGCAGAGAGATAGGAGGTGGATATCCTTTGCCTCCACCCCAGCCTCAAAAATCAGACTCATCTTGAGGGGTCTCTGCTGGGACAGATTGGACTCGATGCTCTCCCCATCTCCTTCCAGCCTGACTGCCTCCGGAGTGGACATTCACAACATGCCTCTCCCCTCACTCCGCCGAAACACACTCCCACCCACAACTTTGCAGGCCGGGGTACTGAGGTCTGGCCCAGACTGTGCCAGGGGCCAGCAGATGCCAGCTCTCAGTCCAGGGGTAGCCCGCTGGGCTGGATAAGCTGGGAAAGCCGGGCGCAGGCAGAGGGGCCAGTGGGGCTAGAATGCAGGGATGAGGATCTCACAGGCTCCCCGGGGCTTAGTGCCATCACACAGGCTGGAGAAAGTGTGCTCAGACTTCAGCGCCTTTGCCCTCTGGGTTTGGGCCTTTGAGAGGCTGTAGCATTTTTTTTTTTTTTTAACCCAGAGACCACACCAGTATCATGGAGCCCAAGTCAGAGCCCATTATCAAGGAGCTGGGAGAGAAAGTGAGGGCCACACCAGGGATGGCAGGGGAGTGAGGGGAACTTCCTGCAGCCCCAGCCCAGCCATCTGGTTAGTTCCTGGAAGGACTGGTTTGAAGCCGACTTCCTGGCCCTCGAGGCCATAACCGTGCCCTACGGGGCTTGAGGCATCAGTGACCGTCAGCCCACTGTAAGGTAGGGCTCGGCTAGCCCGGCCGAGCCGCAGGGAGACGGGCATCCTTCCGTATACAAGCTCCCACCTCCGTGCACCTGCTCCCACGGCGCCCTTCACAGCCCCTCTGCTCCGAAGAGCTGGCGCCGGCTCCAGGGCTCCGCACCTATCCTTTCTTCCCGAAGCCCTTCCAGCCTGAAGCGACGCCTCCCTGCTCTGAGCAACCCGCTCCTCGGGCTAGTCGTGGAGTCCCGCTCTGGGAAGACTCTTCCCCTTACCAGCTGCCTGGGTGTAAACCCTGGGTGACTTGTGGCGAGTTAGGTCACCTATGGTGGCTCAATTTCCTCATCTGTAAAATGGGGCTCACACTACCACCCCCCTCGCGGTGGCGGGGAGGATTCCATGCCCCAGAGAGCACCAATCACTTGGCACGCTGCCTGGCACACGGTAAGCCCCAAGCGCACGGAAGCCGGCAGGCACTACGTCGCCGTTGCCTCCTGCGGGCCGCGCACTGCATTAGGCACAGCGACGGGGAGAGATGATGCCAAATCCCGCTTCCCCAGGGCTGGAAAAACAGACGACCGCCGCCGCTGGCTAGCCGGCCCGACCCAACGGGAGCCCGCCTCATCCTGCAGCGAGCGCCCCCTGCTGGCCGCAGGTCTCCGGGCTGCCGGCAGTGGCTGGCCTTGCACCTGCCGCCGGAGGGCCCCGGGCCGGCGGCGTGAAAGTGAGGAGCAGCGGGACTAGCTTTGCCCACCTTTGCGCGTAGCTTAGTCATTTTCTGGAGAGAGGTTGGCTGGAGTAGACCCTCCCGGCCGTGAGGAGCCTGGCTCCCTTGCCCAAACGACCACGGACATCTGGCAATTCCACCTCGTCATCCCACTCAGCAAATAACAACCCAGGTCTTACCTGAGTCCTGGCTGCCTTCATCTCGCTCTTCCTCTCTCAGGCTGCTGCCTAGTCCCGCCGCTATCCTCTGAAACTGGGCTCTGAGCAGCCCACTCCCCGGCTTAAGATCCTTCTGTAGTCGAGGCGGCCCTGCGCTCTGCTCGCTAGGTCTCTTCACCTGCTGTTCCCTCCCCGTGTTCCCCCCAGTCTCCCTCATCTGGCCTCCACTTCCTCCTCCTGGCCTCAATTGACTCCTCAAATGATCTCTGGGGGGGGGGGGATTACATACCAGTGACCCTCACACCTGCCTGCATGCTAGAATCACCTGGTGGGGGCTTTGGAAAAACGCTGGTGTCCAGCCCACGCCTTACCCCCTGAATCCAAACTGTTGGGCTGGGGCCTCTATCTGTGGGGTTTTCAACTCCCCCAGGTTATTCCAATATGCAGCCAGGATTGAGAACCTCCCATTCTCACATGCTGGAGGCTCCTGTGCCCTGAGGGTGAAGAGAGCAGATCTGTTTTGCTCAGTGTCCAAGTGCTGCCCCTGGGCCTACACTGTGTATCTGTCAGGTGCTAATGAAACCATTGGTTCACGGATCGACGAGATCCACCCTTGACCCCCCAGGCTCTGCACTGCCTCACCAGTCCCACCTCCCAGCCGGAGTACCCTGCAAGGGCTGTGCTTTCTACCCGCCTCCCCCACATGTGGTTCCTGGGTCCTGCAATCCTCCAGGGCTCCTCTAAAATACCCCTTCCTCAGGGAAGCCGGCCCTGATCCCCAACTGCCCACAATTCCCTTGCCCCTGATCCTGCAGCGCCCCCAGACCTTTCCCAGGTGCAGCTCATCGCCTGGGAGTCAGCTATGGCTGCCCTTCCCCATGAGGACGTAGGCCTCTGCTGTCTTTTCTATACCAACCCCTAGTGCCTAAATTGGTTGGTTGAGTGATTTCAGACCCAGATATTTTTTACCTCTTCAGGAGACTTTGGTCTGGGCCCAGACCACTCTAAAAGGTTCTAAATGAGGGCGCCTGGGTGACTCAGATGGTTGGGTGTGTGCCTTCGGCTCAGGTCATGATCCAGGGGTCCTGGGATCGACCCCCATGTCAGGCTCCCTGCTCATCGGGGAGTCTGCTTCTCCCTCTGCCCCTGCCCCCTGCTCATGCTCTCTCTCTCGCTCTCTCTCAAATGAATAAATAAAATCTTTAAAAAAAATTTTTTTAAAAACTCTAAATGTGAGGGCCTAGTGAGTTTGGGATTGGACAACAAGCCCTTTGCAGGAACTGTGTGACCTCTAGGGGGCGTAGGGCTGATGTTGTCTGAAATAGCGAAGACTGTCAGGAATGGTTCTCCAGGACAGCTGAGCAGGGACCCGTGAGGAGGGCATGACCAGTACACACAGCAGTGCTTGCTTCCACCTCTCTCCAGAAGAGCAAACGGAGTGGAATTGTGTCCCCCTAAAAGATGCAGCAGTCCTAAGCCCTGGTACCTGTGAATGTAGCTTTATTAGGAAATAGGCTGTTTACAGATACGCGCATGTTAAGATGAGGTCATCCTGGGTTAGGGTGGAGCCTAACCCAATGTCTGGTGTCCTTCTGTCTGGTGAAATTTGGACAGAGATACACAGAGGCAAGATGGACAGACGCTCAAGGGGGCTACCAGCTTCTGGAAAGGCCAGTGGTTGCTTCTGGATGGCTGGGTGGGAAAGGCAGAACCAGTCTCAAAAAAAAAAAAAAGTAATGGCAAATAAGAAGGAATCTATTTCCGAAACTGGGGTGCAAGGCAAGCACTCGGGAATTGAAGACACCTGCCTGGCAGCAGAAGGGTCCTGGAAAGGGTTGAGAATAGGGTCGCCAGATAAAAGGCAAGATGCCCAGTTAAATGTGAACTTCAGATATGGAATGAATACGTTTTTATTGTGTGGGACATATTTAAGCTGAAAAATTATCTGAAATTCAAATTTAATCGGGCATCCTGTATTTTTATTCACAGAATCTGGCAACTAAATTGGGAAGGAAAAAGGCACATTAGGAAGACGGAGGGAACAGAGATCCAGGACAACAAATTCCCAGTGTTGGGAAGGGACTTCCCTGTGGGCCCAGGAGGCCACGTAAATCCACTGAGTGGGGAGCTGCCTGCCGCCCAGGCAGACCCATCACACAAGGGGCTGTGTGGGGACGTGAAGGGACCTGGTCCTGCCTGTCCTGATGGCCAACAGGGACAGCAGGCTCCTCTCCAGGTGCTGGACCTGGGCAACCTGTGAATCCCTTCCCCGCCCCTGGAATCCCATAGTCAGAGGAAGGGGCAGACAAAGAGAGGGCAGAAAGTTGGGGGGCTGGGCCACTCAACCTGGAGCCCCCTTGATGCTCCCAGGCTTAGCAGGACTCATGCTGTCAGGTTGGTCCGAAACCAAGCTTGAGGGGAGGACTTAGGCCTGTGACCCAGGGGAGTCACCGTGGCAGACATGGAGGAAGATGGCCCTGGGGCCGCATTAGAGTGACCAGAGCAAGCTGAGGCCGCCCCGGGAGGCCCTTGCTGGGAAAGGGAACATGGTCACGGCGAAGAACACAAAGATTTTGAACATCGTAGCCCTGGGGTGGAAATGGTTGTGCTACAGGGGCTTCGGGGATCGGCATCTCCTCCCCAGGGACCGCAGGCCAAAACGAGGGTCTGCAGGGTGACCCCTGCTCTTCCCGAAGACGACGGTCTCCCCCTCTTCCACCCTCCCTCCCCCAACCACAGAAACTCACCATCAAGTCAGGCAAGAAAAGCAAACGGTTTATTTACACCTCGGTCTGTACATGAGAGCTCCTGAAGGAGCCTGCCTCGGACAGCCTGCTCCTTGGCTAGAAGCAGGGAGGAGGCAGAGAGCTCGAGGCCCTGGGACGCAGCCTTGGGCCTCCCCCCTCTCCCTCCCCTGGGGCCTGGAGGTGGGTGGCGGTCTCACCCCAGCCCCGAAGCCCCTGGGGTGAGACTCAAGGAGACTCCCACAGAGTCAAAGCCGTCTAACCCACCCTTGGGCATGAGGCCACAGGTGTGGCTTAGCCAATCAGGGCCCCAGGGGACCCAGCCCGGCAAGCAGGAAGAGCTGGAATGAAGGGAGCCGGCAGGGTCCCGCGGAGGCCCAGGCCGCAGTCGGGGAATTAACGGCACTCGGGCCTGAGCACCTTGGGTGGAGGAGGAAGAGCTCGGCAGTTGTTCATGACGTGCTGGGGCAGCACCGAAGCCTCTTCTTTCTGCCCAGTTGGAGACCAAGGCTTTTCGTTCGAGACACCAGGCAGCGGTGGTCCTGAAGGCAGCCCACTGCCAAGCGCTCGGAAGCCCCACTGCTGGAGCTTGTCCCGGGGCCAGGGCGCTGCTGCAGACCCATGCGTCCCTGCCCGGGCCGGGCCCACAGCGAGGAAGGCGAGCCCAGCTTTCCAGAAATATTGACACCAACACGGGAAGAGGTTGGTGGGAGAAGGTGCTTTACTTTCCTGGTGTGCGAGGCTTCTAAACTAGCTGCAGGCTGCACGAGGGGCCAAGTGGGTCCGAGCCCCCCAAGCCTAAGACCATAATGCAGACAGTTCTGTACAAAGTCACCAAATCTGCAAGGCTGAGCGAGCAGAGGGGAGGCAGAGCCTCTCCCAGTGGATCAACGTGCGGGAGGCCTGGCCTGGGAGCACACTGGGCGTGGCGGTGGAGGCACGCAGACACCAAGAGGGACACTATGTACACATTTACAGGGCTCGGGAAGGACCAGGGGAGACGAGAGGATGTAGAAATGGGGCCGTGGGGACATGGAAACTCCTGTACAATGGTGACAGGGAAGAAAAAAGGCACAAGGACAAGGACCCCAAACCATGCAGACAAAACACGGCCTGTGCAGCACAGCAAAGCAGAGGGCGCCCCCACCAGGCAGGAGATGCGACCCCCCCCCCCCAGGGGCCCGGCAGGAGGCGCAGTCTCCCTCCCACGCACCCAGGGCCCCAGTGGGAGACATAGCGCCCCCCCCAGGGGCCAGCAACAGGTACAGTCTCCTCCTCACCCCCAGGGGCCCGGCAGGAGGCGCCATCTCCCCCAGGCCGCAGCACTCAGGTCCTGTGAGGGCGGCCGGCAGTGGCGTGCCATTCTCAGCCCCCCTCCTGCTGGGGGCTCAGGGCAGACAGCCCTCCCCCACAGCCCCAGGGAGAGAGGAGGAGCCTACAAGACCGGAGTGCTGAACGGCATCCCACTTCAGGGTCTATGCTTTTAGAAACCTTTCCAGAAGGTGGCTCATTTTCTCAGGTAGGCAGCAGAGTGCGGCAGAAGGGCCTTAGAGCTGTTCTGCCACGAGGCTAGGGCAGGCCCAGAAGGTCCCTAAGGTCAGTGGGTCAAGGGAAGGAACTGGCTTGAAGTCACCTGGGGGAACATGGCCCCTCTGGCTTACGGCCCCTCAGCAGGCATGTCTCCGTCTCCACCAGCCTGAAGCATCGCCCTACAGGGGCGGCCCTAGTCCCAAAGGAGGAACAGCCAGGGAGGATGCCAACACTGAGTCCTCAACCTAAAACCCTCCTTAGTGCTTTCGGAGAGTCGCTGTGGACCTGCCAGGCAAACAGTCATTTCCTTGGCATGGAGACCCTCCCCAAACCTCCCCTGCTTTCAGGTTCGAATTTGCTAATGCATTGCACACACACAGCCACAGAGCACGAAAAGTGGGCTTAATTTCTCCCTAAGCCTCCAGGCCCCACTGGCCCCTGCGGGTTTCTGCTGGTTATGAAGCCCCTCACGGGAACAAAAGCACCAAAACGGTGCCCTCCTGACCACCGGACCCAGACCTGCCAGCAGACTAGTGCCCGGAGCCTCCGGGACCTGGGCCGGGATGCTGGTTTGCCTACTAACAGTGGAGGAGCTGGGGTGACGCTCCTCCGACCAGCATGAAAACAGCTCAGAGGCAAAACCCACAAAGCCCAAGTCCCCCCTGCTCAGCTGTGCAAGTAGAAGACTATTTCTGGGGCTGCCTCAGGGGGATGGCCCTTCCCCAACCCTTGACTCCGTCCTACTCTCACTCCAGAATGGGCCTGTGTGCGACGCCATGGGCACCAGGTGGAGATGTGCCCACTCAGGGCTGGGGGGGGGGGGAACAGGTGGATATACCAGTTCCTGAAGGCATCTGGCCTCCCATCCTGGGGTGAGGGATCTGCTCACTTCTCACCATCCATCAAAGCCACCAGCACCCCCACTTAAAAGGTAGCACCTGGCTTAACCAACCAACAGCCATTTCCACCCCTGCTTTCTTCCATTCCTGACTAGGAACCTTCTAGTCTCCACCTTGGGCTCCACATCAGCATGGCCTGGGGAGCTCTTTAAACATCTGGATGCCTGGGCCACACCCACACCAATTAAACTGGAATCTTGGGGTGGGGCGGCGCGGCTCAGCCCAGTCAGCAGAATTTCAAAAATCTCCCCAGGTTATTCCAATGCACAGCCCAAGTGGAAAACCACTGTTTCGGATCCACGTGCCTTGGGAGGGTTCTCGAGCTGTGTGTGTAGTAAGGGAGAAATAAAAGGCAAAATAAAGGAATTTCCCCTGACAATTCTCAGAATCTACAAACTTAAAATAATTTGTCTAACTGGGCCAATTCGAAGTTTAAAATACATGCCTTTTTTTTTTTACTAGAACTTTATAAAGCTCACTCACTGATTCGGCAATTTTGTTTGGCTCCCCGTTGAATGTAAGGATAGCCAAGTGCTGCATAAAATGTGGGTCTATTGTAGAAACCCCTCCGCGTGCCCCCAAAACACCTCTCGGCTTTGGAAGAGTTAATACCAATCCCCACTGGGTAGAGTCGCCAGGTTTAGCCACAACAAACACAAAACCAAACACACCCAGTTCTATTACAATCACCTGGGGAGTTCTTCAAACATTCCAGTAGCCGGGCCAGACCCCGCACCAACAAAATCGGAACCTCTGGGGATTCCGCCCAGGTATCAGAACTTTTAAAATCTCTCCATTTTGAATGTGTCGTGAGTACTGCATGGAACATAACTTCTACTAGGAGTTAATGTTTTGTCTCCCTGACATGCACACCGTGCTCGGCATCCTGTGTACCCACCTGACAGCGGCAGGTAGACCAGACAACAGACAAAGGAGGGGGAAGCCCAGGAAGGGCGCGGGGTCTGCCCCACCTGCTCCCGTTTGGACCGCTCTGGAACCTTCACTGGGGCCATGGGGCTGGGACCCTGGCTGCAGGGACCTCCCGCAGGCTAGCTTTCACGCGTGGAAGAGCAGTTAAAAACGCATGATCTTTAAAAGCCAACTAGAATGAACGCCTAGGTTTTAGAAGACGATTTTGGCCAAAGAAGGTTGGATTTCCCTTGAGCCCTGCGTGACATGGAGTTTAGTGTCATTTTAAAGTCAGCCCTCTCCCAGAGTCCCCTGGGACAGCACCAGGTCCCTAGGGGGGACTCAGGCTCAGACTCAGGCTTCCTGGGGGAGGCCGCTCCCGTGGCGCCCCCTTCAGGAAGGGGGCAGCAAAATATGGCAAGCTGACCCGTTTTTCCACCCCTTTTCAACAAAAGCAGAAATTCCTTCCCACAGTGACTGTGTAACCCAGGCCTCTGGGGCCTTCTCTGGAATTCCGTATCAATGCAGCCAGAGAGCACAGAAAGTTTTACATATAAAATGCGCACTCCTGGGGCGAGTCCCCCACGGACCAGGACCTTGATCTGGCTGGCCTCCGCAGGACTCCTTCCAATGTAAAATCCAGACCAAGGCCAAGTCATGATATGTCTTCTTTCTCTTCCTTTAATTCGGGGCCATTCCTGCCTATTAGCAAATCTTCAAGAGACCCACTCCTCCTGCCTTCTTTCTACTGCTGCTGCTTCTCAGACGCCAGAGGAGCCCAAGGACACCAGCATTTTAGGGGCTTGGGACACTCTCAGAAGACCGACCCCTTGGCCCTCGTCTCCCTGGGTGGGTGACCCCAAAGCCCTGGGTTGGACCAACACAGCCCCATTATCTGCAGCACGACACAAGTCCCACCACATAGGCTGAGAGAGAAATCACGCGATCCAACAACAGCAGAAGTTAACTGGCCTGGAGTGAAGCCTGGTCCGGGCCACAGCCCTGCCTTGGTGAACAGGCAACATGCATCCCAAGCCCCCAAGCCCCTCCTCACCTCCTACTGTCCTCTCTTCTCTGCGAACGCCCCTCCAGGCCCCTCCCCAACATGCCCAAACTTTCCTTTTTACACCAGAATTGCTCAAGGCAAGAGAAACTGCAGGGGGAAAAATAAGACCATACATGTTTATATATATTTGGATTGAAGAAATGAGTTGTAAGCCATGTACCACTGAGAGAAACTGGAAAACTCAAAGTACCCTATCTACTCCCAGCTGCCGAGAACAAAGGATCACATTAAAAATCCAAAATATGCATTTCCGCCACGTGCCACTGAGGATGGGGACTACGGTTTCCCGACAACGTCCCCAGCTCGGTCTCTCACCAGCACACATCGCTGGGCCTGGGCCCGAGAACGGAATGCAAGAGTGTTTTTAAAAGTTGGAACCCGGAGGCCTCGCCCCCCCCCCCCCGCCCCGAGCCAAGCCCAGAGCTCAGACTCCCCAGGCCGTGCAGAGAATGGGCCTTGATGCCCACTCCCTGCCGGCTGATGCCATGGAAACAGTCCCTCCGTGCTTCTCTTCTTGTAAAATGTAGCCAGAGGGAAGGAAACGAACCGGGATGGGAGCGCGCTCCTCTCTCAGAGCAGGTCTCTGGAGGCCCAATGCCAACATGTACTTTAGACACCCCTGGCCCCCCGTCTCCTTCCTTTGAATTCTTTCATTGTACACCCAAGTTAAATGCTGCTTATTTTTCACGGTCTTAAAACAGAAAGAGGTAGGTAAGCGGGGATGGGGAAGTGTACAGAGAACGCTAAAAATACCAAGAACTCTTAGAATAAAGGTGCTCCATGCCAGCTCCTCTGTGAGCCCGAGTCCTTTGGACACACAGTGCACGAGGACCGCGGGGCGGGGGGAGCGCTGCCAGCCGGGGAGGGGCTCCGGGACGGCCCCTTCGTCCTTTCAGAGCCTGAGCACCTAGGCTTCCAAGGTGGCCAGAGAGGTTGGGGAGGATGCAGCTGCCGCGCATTCGAGCTCCTGGGCAAGATCAGAAATTGGCTCCCACTCCCAGAGGGAACGGGGTGGGGTGAAAGAGCCCATCTCCCTAGAGCGTGTTTTCATCCTTCTCCCCAGAGGTAGAATCAGTTTTATCCAGTCTCTGAAACACAATCTTCCAGTTCTTGTTATTACAGGAACCTTGCCCCTCCCACCTCCAGGACCACCCGCCCTTGCACGAGGGCCACCCAGAGCGTGGACAGGAACGGGACAGATGTCATCCACCCCCACAGCCCCACGCTCACCCCTTGCTGCGTGCACGGCTTCCCCCACATACACACCAGTACACACAACATGGTGGCCAGGGATACATTTACAGTGTGTGTGTGTGTGTGTGTGTGTGTGTGTGTGTGTGTGTATGTGTGTGTGTGTGGCCCGGCTTGGGCGGCATCCTTAAGTAGGGTCTGCCCCTTGGTCCCAGGGTCTGGGGGTCTGAGGGTCCCCGAGGCCGCTCTGTAGCCAGCCCTGGTCTCAGTGTTTGATCTCGAGGATGGAGGGGTTGTGGTCCAGGATGGCAAGGATTATCTTGTCCATGTACTGCCTCAGCCGGAAGTTGATCTCCTCCTGCTCCTTCAGGGCTTCCATGAGCTGGAGAGAATAGGAGAGGCAGGTCAGAGGCCGGGCCCAGGCTCCGGTGCAGAGGGAGCCCAGACTCCCAGCTGTGAGCTGGTGCCCGACAACCAAGGGGCTCAGGAGACAATAGGCAAGGCAGGCCCCAGGACCAACCTCAGCACTCGGCTGCCAGAAACAAGCCAAAGCAGCGACAGCTCACACCTAAGGAGTGTGAGCCGTGCACACACCTGGGCCTCACCCCCAGGCATGTGGATTCAACTGGTCTGTGGAGGGACCCATGCAGGAGCAATTACTTGGTACAGGCTGTGAACACTGGCCAAAGACGTTTATGATCAAGATGACACCGAAACTCCCCCGGCCCTAAGACTCCTAAGGCTTCTAGCAGTTTCCTTTACCTGAAATGGCCCCCTCTCCGCCCCCGCCCCTGGCCCTGCCACTCCCCCTGTGCGGGTCCATTCCTGACGTGTCCTTTAGGATGAAATGCTGGCCCTGCCCCCAGGCTGGAGCCCTTTGAGACTAGGGGCCAGCTCTTAGCTCTGTGTCCCAAGCACAGGAAAAGGGGTTCAGGGACTCGTTATGATTCATGTTAAAATGTTGCCAGGGCATCTTGGAGGCCTGGTCTTTCATAACCATACCCTGATGGGGCAGAAAGAATGGACTTTGGTTCTGGAGACCTGGGTGCTTCGCTCCCCACAAGTTGGGTGATCTTGTGTCCTAGTTTCCCAATCTGTAATGGAAGCGTCCAGGAAGCCTTCCATCTGTCAGAAGATACACTCCAACCAGGTGCTCAAGAAAGGCTGGGGTCCTTCCCCTCTCGGCTTGAGGGAGAGGAGCTCTAGCCTCTCCTGCCTACCTACTGATGGCAGCACGGCAGAAACACTGGCATGTTTCTGGCAGAGTGAAGACTCAAACTCCACTCCGTTCCCAAAGCCAGGCTTCCCCCGGCACATGCAGGAAATCAGAACGGATGGAAGTCCACCCACAGCCAGAGTCCCTCACGGCTCTGGTCTGCTCTTCCCGCTCGGGGTGGCCTGGGGCTTGTCATCACCGCACATGGGAGTGGGACAGGACTCACAGACGAGGGGCCGAGGCTCCAAAGCAAGAAGGACCGGGCACGTTACCTCATCGCGCGAGGCTGTGTCTATTTCTGCAGCCAGAGACTGGGCTTTGGTCTGGGTGGCAAAGAGGTTCTTTGCTTCATAAAGGCTGAGGCTCAGGATCTGTCCATTCAAGTCATCATTCTGGTCCCGCAGTTTGTGATTCTCCTGTAGAGCAGGACAAAGGCAACCTCAGCTCCCAGAAGCGTCCAGAACCCACCAGAACCCACTTCTTGGCATTCACTGTCTCCTGACTCCCACCAGTACCCTCCCCTCGTGTGTGCCATGGCCAACTCAAGATGCCCATAGATGACGTGGCCTCTGCCAGGCTTAGGGGGAAGGCCTGGGTCTAGGGAGGTCATGGGGTCCTGAGAAGGAGTTACGGGCCTGCTCAGGGGAAGTGAGTTTCCAGACAGGTGCAGTTCTCCTGGCTACCCTTCCTCCCCAGGGGTGGGTGAGCCCAAAAGGAGCTCCTGAGGCCCCATGTGGGGACACGGCCCATCGGGTGGCTCCTTTTCCAACACCAGCCCTCCATGCAGAGTGATGCTCTGGGGTCTCTGGGCTGGCAGGTAGGATCCAGGCTCCTCCCAGAGCTACGTTCAGGAATCCTGCTCCAGGAAAACTCTTTCCAGAGGCGTCTTTGCTCCTGAGTACAGGTGGCCCCCCGGTGGCCTGCCCAGACCCCACAGGCCAGCACCATGTGTTAGTGCTTGCCTCGAGTCTAACTAACTGCTCACACCTGGGACTTTGGGCACCCCGTCATGCATGAGGAAGGGCTGGGCTTTGGGGACTGCTGTGGGATGCTGATGAAGCCGACTCAGGGCTCTAACTTATGTAGCAGTTTCCCGCCCCCGGGGCCAGGCCAGGCTGCATGGGGGCTTCCCTCCCCAGCACTCCCTCGCTCAGTCTCTGCCCCGCCTGACCTCATTTCCCCCAACTGGTCTCCGATCATGGGGGTGCTCCCGGAAACCATTTGAAATGGAACCTTGGGCTCAGGGTCTGCTTCTGGGAGAACCCAACACAGCAAGACACCAATTTGCAACGGGGTAGGGTCTTGCTCTCCACCCGATCACCAAGGAGAGCAGAGCGGGGTCTGTCTTTGTAAGGACTCCAAGGAAAGGCCCTGGGGTCTGCATCGGACGCAGCCCAGAGGAAGCCGCCTTGCTGAGCGGCGAGGTGGGGGCCGAGCAGCCCCGCCAGTCAGCGAAGGTGGCGCCGCAGCTCTTGGTCCCCAGAGGAGACCCACCCCGTGGGGACGGAGGCTCCGGGGGCCCACCTGCTTGAGCCGCTTGACCTCGTGCTCCAGCTCCACCTCGCGGGCCCTGGCGCTGAACTCGCCCAGGCTAGAGGACGAGCTGCGACCCCTGCCGGGCCGCTCGCAGTCCAGCTTGTACATCTGCAGGTGTTCCAGCTCCTTCCGCAAGTCCTCGATGAGCTGCGTGGGAGAGAGGCGGGCTGGTGGCGGCGGGGCTGCGGGAGGGAGCCCTGGTGCCCCCGTCTCTGGCCGGGACCCACCTCCTGCGTCGCCTCCCGTTCCTTCTGGAACTCCAGGCGGTTCTGCCGCAGCTTATCCATCATGCGCTTGTACAGGTCTGTCTCATCCTTGAGCCGCAGGCTTGTGTCCTCCAGCCGGTCGGACATGCGCTGCCGCTCCTGGGGGGTGGGGGAGGGACCGGTCAGGGCAGAGAGCTCCCAGAGAGGCTCGCTACGCCCTGGGGACTCGGAGGGGGTCTGCATTAGCCGCCTCGACCAAGGGGCAATCCGGCCAGCCCCCTGGACAAAGCCCCCTGAGTCACGGCTTAAAGAAACAGCCAGGTCCCTTAGGATTCTAGAAAGAAACACAGCTGAAAAATGGCCGGCCTCTGAGGTCCTTCAGTGGTGCTGGATGAAACCTGAATCAGGTGCAGCCGAACGGAAGCCAACCTCCTTCTCTCTTTTTTAGTATTGTTTTCCCCCATTATATAAGAAAATACATTCACTCTAAAAAATTTTGGAAAATCAGAAATATAGGAAGACAAATTACTATTCATACTTTAGTGCCTGTGGTTGTTGCTGCTGTGAGGGCAATTCTATTAGAATTCCAGAAACTAGCAGCTAAAGGCCTTTGTGGCCAACATGGCCTCTCTGTGGATTCAGCTCAAGATCCGAGTCTGAGAGACGCCCAGACCTGCTGCTCACCTCATCCAGCTTCTCCGTCTGCGCCTTGAGCCGGGCCACTGTTGTTCTGAGCTCGGCATTTTCCTCCTCTAGCTGCTGCACCCTGGGGAAAGGAGAAAGACAAAAATGTCAGCAACAGAGGTGATCTTACGATAGACGGACAATTTGCAGCGATTCCCTGCTGCCTGGAGGAGGGAAGGGAGAAAGCAACAGAGAGAGAGCGAGAGAATATGAATAGTTATTTCAGATGATAGTACAGCTTTGAGCTTCCTGTCATCCCAGGCGAAATGGTAAAGACGCTGAACGATCATCCTTATGTTTTTGATAAAAGAAAACACTCATCTGTGAGCAAGAACATAGGATTCTTTTTGCACACATCCTTCGAGTCTGAAACAACACGGGGGATGTTTTTCTGCTAAACAGAGAGGAAGTCCTCCTGTGGCTGGCTGCGGCTGGCTGCGGCTGGCTGTGGCTGGCTGTGGCCGGGCCCTCCTGTTAGAACTCATACTCAGAAAGCGATGACAATATTTGCTTGTCTTTCTCCCCTCGGCATCTCCTCCAGGCTCTTCGCTCGGCTTGCCTGGCAGCCGCCTCAGACACATCTGTAGGCTCTGGTTCTGACGGTCCCAATCCTCTGTGTTAGTGTTCACAGGGGGCTATACCAACAGGATTCCACGAGCAGACAAAGCCCAGGTGCCCCGGTCATCATAAATGACCTGAGAAGAGGGCAGGGGAGCCGGGCTGTCAGTGGCACGAGAACAGCACAGGGCCATTTCTGCCACTGATGCCTACAGCACATTCCCTCTCCTTCGCACTTGTTACTTTCTTCCTGGAGCAATGGCCTCCTGGCCTCCACTGGGCAGCGGTCCTCTCTGCCAGGGACCCAGGTGGCCTCCAGGGGGCCTCGCTGGCCTGGGTCATTAGTGAGGGCAGGCCTAGGACGTCATCGCGGTCTTTACCTGCCTTCACGGTAGGTCACTCGGGGGCAGGAAGGGAGGGACGACAGATGAGGAAACGGAGATCCAGGAAGGGACACAGTAGGTCCAAAGTCATGGAGCTAAAGGGTAACAAACCCAGATTCCCAGGTCAATGCTCCTCTCTCTGCCGGCCTCAGCTTCCAACAGCTGTCCCTGCGGCCCAGAAGCCTGAAGAAAACCAGGCTCCGCTTTTCCATTTACCTTGGCCCCTGGGGCCCAGGGTCAGTGCACCCAGGTGTTCAGGGTCAGGGAACATCTGACAGCAGGGGGAGCTCTGAGCTCGGACAGTAGGCCCAGCCCAGGAACAGGGGCAAGACCAGTTTTTCCACCTGTTCCCTTGTGGACAGACATGTGTGTTGTTTCCAGTTGCACCTAGTATGAACAATGCTACCAAGGTTCTGTTACGTCCTTCCTGGCACACAAGTCCAGGTGCTCAGGTACCAAGTGGAGAACTGTCAGAACAGGGGGCTTTCCTTCAGGCTCCGTGTTCCATCTGTACAGTGGGGATAGTGCCGCAGGCCTGGACAAGGAGTGGAGGGTGTGTCCCAGGGCAGATGGCTCTGGGCAGAGGCCCTGTCCCGCCGCCCGGCCGTCCCTGGCAGGGGCCCACCTGGCGTTGAGCAGCTCGATCTCCGTGCTCTTCTCTCTCTCCAGCTTGCTGTAGGCCTCACGGTGCCGCCGCGCCTCCTCCTCCAGGGCCTGCTCGGCCACGGTCTCCTGATCTTTCACCATCTCCTCCAGCTCATGCACCCTGCGGAGAGGGGTATGCGTTCTGGTCCAGGGCCGGCTCTCGTGGCTGCTGTCTGCCCACCCCAACCTTGGCTGTGACTACGGGAGCCCCTGGCCCCAAGACCCCGGCTCAGTAACAGCCCCGCTGGGGGAAGTGGCAGCCTGTTTGCCAGGCCTGGGGGTCAGCAGCTCCGATGATGTGACTTCGGGGCACCATGGTATGTAAAGGGAGGTGGACCAGCCAAGCTTACCACCCAGGGGAGGACCTGGAGGTTGGTCCAGAAGGGAGCAAGGCTGCCCCGAGAAGGTGGCATTCCCAGGCCAGGCACGGGGAAGGATGGCAGGCCTCACCGTGGCCGCATGAAGCAGCCCTCGGGCCTCTGCTTCGCTTTCTGCTCTCCTCTTCCCTGGCCACTACCCTCTGGCCAGCAATTCAGCGACTGGCCACCTTGATTCCAAAAACAGGCAAGTGCTTAGATAATAGCCCTGAGCATGCCAGACCCAGGAAAGAGCGAGGTCCCACTGACAGCCTAGCTGGCAGAGCAGTGTGGGCACGCTTCACTGGTAATAGTCCCTCCAGGAGGCTGACCTTCTGGGGGTGTCCAAGAGAACCCATGTTTGGGCCCTACGAGGCTGAGGACCAGACCCCGGCTGGGGATCAGTTTAGCAAGCGTTATGCCGTCCCATAAGGACCACTACACTCTACGTCCGCTACGTCGCCACAGTCACGTTCAGCAGGCCTCCGCCTAGACCCTTCCACCAGCCTCTCCCTCTGCAGACCTTGTCCCCAGAAAGCGGAGGCAGTGTGTGTGGGGGGGTGTCAGACTCTCACCCTTGTTGGTGAGAGAAATAGGAGAGTGGATCCCACCTCCTGCCTTAGACCCACCCCCCTTAGGGCTGCAGACCTGTAGGTCAAGGTCAAGCTCCAACCCATTTCTGAGTCTCCAGAGACCAGTTCTGGGTGTCATGCAGGGGCAGGGCCACGCAGCAAGGGGCTGATGTATCAGAGCCTCTAGAGGGGAGGGACAAGACGTGCGGATGACCTCCCCCAGCTTTTCTCAGGGGCCCTCCCAACAGAGACCACCAGCTGTTCCCGAGCCACAGCTGGGGCCCTCCAAGCCAGCCCCAACCTGTGCACCAGCTGCGTGTTCTCCTGCTTCAGCTTGCTTTTCAGGTCCCCGTTGGTCAGGCTGTCATTCTCCAGTTCGGTCACCTTTTTTTCCAGGAAGCTCACCTGCAAGAGGGAGGCAGAGGTGGGGGTGGAGGAAACCTCTGAGTCCACAGGGAGGAGAAGCAGAAACCATGGGATGGATGGCCAGGCCCCCCAAGTGACTGTGCATGAAGGGTGGTGAGGGCGGGGGTGTGTGTGCCCACGTCATCGGGGCCGCCTACCCCCACCTCATCAGCAGCAAGGATAGGGTCTCCGCCTCCCAGGCCCCCAGATAGCTACTGGCGCTTCCCACGACCCCCAGGGGGCACGCACACATGAAGCCCATCCTCCGGCCTCCCAGGCCCCACCTTCTCAGTGATGTCGTTGTCACAGGAGTCGATGCTGTCGCGGAACAGGTCCTCGGTGCTGCCGTCACTGCTACTGAAGTTACTGCTATGCATGAGCTGCCTGCACGGGGGTGGGGGAGCGGGGGGCTGCAGAGGCCAGCCCCCTGGGGACCGGGGTCCAGAGCAGCCTATGGGCTGAGAGGGGGCACCCCACCCACTACACTGGGGAGGGGGCCAGGAACCCATCCCAGGAGGCAGTCCGCATCCAGTCAGGGGAGGATTGCCTGACCTCTGAACTCAAGACATCACCCAGCTCAGAGGACAGCAGATGCGCGCTCCACCCCTCCAGAGGCTCTAGCAGATACGGCCAGTCCCCCACGGCTCTGCCCTGCTGCCTCACCTCCCTCTTCAGGCCAGCCTTCCAGCCAGCAACTACCCAGGGACCAGAGTGGGCACATGAGCCCCCACCTCCCCGCAGCTGCATAACCGCGCCGGAGGTAGACTGGCTCCTTGGTGCTGGCACAGGATCCTCCTGAGGCCTCCCGGCAAGACTCAACCCCCGCCCACCAAACCCGCTCTGGCTGCACCTCTGCAGAGGGAAGGAGGCCCGCCCAGACGGGGCGGGGCAGTGGGCCGGGTGGGTCTGCAAACAGCAAGCACTTGCCTGGGGAACTCTTGCCAGAGGCAAAACCCAGTTACCATTCTCCAGAGGCTCCCGCTTCCCACTCCCTGCTAGGCAGCAGCCAGTGTCCCTGCCAACGGGCTCTCCTGCCCCAGCCCTGCTCCCGAGCCAGAGCCTGGGCGCTTGCCGGCAGCTCCCAGAGCCCCGGGCCAGTCTGCAGGAGAACCTGGATTCTGAGATCCAGGGCGGGATTCTGGAAGTCCCGGGAAGTCAGCTGTGCAGGATATAACCTGGAGCAAAGGGACCAGTTCCAACGGGGCACCCTCCTTCCTCCCCAGTCTCTGTGAGTGGGAAACCCAGGAGCTGCTGGTCCGGCTGCTGGCCCCACAGTGCAGGGAGGGCCACCAAGGGCCGTGAGATGGGCTGGGTCTCTTGGGGCATCCCCGCTGGGCCCACCTGAAGCTGCAACAGCTGGGGGTTGGGGTGAGGCCAACCGTGCCACCGCCAGGAAGGGCAAGGTGCGGGGCCGGGAGGAGTATGGCCCTTCTCTTTCAGAAGTAGACCTCTTCTGCGGGCTCTGCCTGCACTTCTGGGGCTCTTCACCCCCGCTGTGCGTTCAGCCACAGGCCGACACTGGCTGGGTCTGCGCTGTTGGCACTGAGCTAGCCGCCTTGGCAGTAGGAGCACAGTTACGGGAGACAGTGTTCAACTCTGCCTCCCAAGGGGGGGGGGCTTACCTTCCAAAGGCTGTGCTAGAGATCTTCCGGTTAGGGCTAGAGAGAGAGAGAGAGAGAGAGAGGGCAGTCATTGAACAGAGGGGGCTCCAATCCACTCCTTACTCTGCCTTGGCTGCAAGACACGGAAGCGCAGCAGGGGGCTCTGTCCCACCCCCTGCAGGGAATTCACTAATCAGCTTGGTCCTGGGTAGAAGCACCTTGACTTTCTTGTTGCAGAAACACGCAAGCTCCCCAGAATCAATCCCACTCTGACAGTGCTCTCGTTGCCAAGACAGAGTGGGGCCACCTGGCCTGCGGCTTCCCCGACTCGGTCCCCTCGCCCTGCCCCGCTTAGCCCCAGCCTCCCATCCCTCTGTCGGGTCCTGGGGCCTCACCTGTTGGCCTTCAAGTTTTTCAGTCGGGCTTCCAAGTCATTCAGCAGGTTGATTTTCTTGCAACACTGAGAGCAGTAAACATCCAGCAATTCACTGTTGTAGGTGTGCCGCATTTTCCTAGGAGTCTGCCCCGCACTGATTCAGGAGAGAGAAAGAAATCACCTCCCGCTCGCCAGTCTGCTACCCTACCTCATCCTGCTGAGCTTACTTTGCTGGATTCCGCAATACCGGTGGTGACCCTTGTGTGTGTGCGTTTAGGGGCAGAGGAAGGAGAAATACAGCAACAGATCTTCCCTCCCTCAATACTCTCAGAGAAGAAGCCGATGAACGGTACCCATTTCACAGAAATGGCAACTGAGACCTAATGTCAGAGAAAGCAACCACTAGGTGTGTGGGTCACCCAGAAGGTGTAGACGTCACCTAGAAGGACCCTTCAACACCGAGGTTCTACTAGGAAGCAAGACAATGAAGACCCCCGAGTCTGCAGCCTCCCAGGTGGGTTCATTCTGTTTCTTCTTCGAGACAGGAGGGACCCCCAACCAGAGTGCAGAGGCAGCACCCCCAAACCCCAGGGGCAGAACCCATGGAGCTTAGGACTCTGCCTTCTGAACCCTCCTGGGATGAGGTTGGGTTGGTCCTGCCACTTCTCCTTGTACCCCAAATGCCATTCCAGCCCCCGGGGCCACCTGGAAGACACTGAAGATCCCAGGTCCGAGTAGACGTTGGTCCTGGTCTCGTCGTCGGGGCAGGGACTGCTGGGGGTACAGTCTACGTCGTCCCCCTCCCCATAGTCTTCAAACTGCTCCTCGTTGCTGATGAGCGAGGTGGTGGAGTGTGTGGAGAGGTCTGACGTGGTCACGGACAGAGTGTGGCCCAGGGACCTGGGTGTCAGAGAAGGCTGGCCGTTAACGCAGCCCCGTCCGCAGCCCGTGCTGGGGAAACCGCCCAGCCTTCCTGGTGGTCAGTCCGTGCCCCAGAGATCTGAAGCCTCACTGAGTTTGTGCTTTTCAACCTGGTAATACACTCTGGGGACCTCGTCCTAAGGAAAACATCTCATCACAGAAATGGTTTCTGCACAAGAGATGTGCAAACCAATGCTTCTCCAGAGCAGCAAAACACTGCTTCCCGCCCAATGGTTTCCCTACAGGAAGTCACAATAAATTATAATAACACATATATAAAATTATATATTCTATATCACTAATATGAGCAAATTAAATGATTAAGTTACAGTTGCAAAATTATAATATGGATTAGGAAACTAATGATCAAATTACAGCTTATCCAATTGTTGTAAGGTTTGTAAACAATACTAGCAATAATATGGAAAAATTACTATGAAATAAAAGTTACATATAAAAACTTAAGCTGGAGAAAGTAAAAGGTGTCTATAGAATAAGGAAAAACAGGGCATGAAACTATTTCCTTGGTCGCAGGGCTGGGGTCTGGGTGGCGGGACAAGGAGTAGCACAGCCATTCCCCTCCATTCTCCCTTTCCTCCCTTTTTCAAGTTCTGGTTAATTGGCTTGGACTCTAATAAGAAATGAGGTTTTAAAATAAATAACCGCGAGCTAGCAGGTGAGGCGCTCCTCCTGGTTTCCAGAGGGGACTTCTGGCCCAAAGAAGCCTCACTGCAAAGAACGTGGGTCAGAGACTCTAGGTCTCTCAGCGGTGACCCCCCTGGTGTGGCCTGTGACCGCGTCAGGGGCTGGCGGAGCCCTGCACGCAACCTGAGAAGGAGGCGCAGCTTGTCCTCTGCCGAACAGACCTCCCTTTAGTTGTTGTGAGGTCGTGTCCACGTATCGTCACCCGTAAGGGACAATTTTTCTGACCTACTAGGGACTCCACGCTCCAGACTCAGCCCCCTGACCGGGTGACGAGAAGCAGGGAACCGGTTAAGGCAGTAATTCTCCACCCGTGCCCTAAAGCGATCCCGGTCTCTGAGAACCTCCACCCTGTTTTTTCAAAACTCACTTCTCTGCCCTGAGGTTCCTCAGCGCCTTGGGTGGAATTCCTCATCCCTCTCAGCTCTCTCTCCTAGACATCGTACTAAAACTCTCGGACCCTCCCTGCGGGCGGCCTCCCGGTGACTGGTCCCAAAAAAGGTGAATGACCAAGTGGCAAATGGTTAGCCAGAAGGTCAACAGGTCTGTGGTTCCTGACCACTTGTCCTTGGCGGTTGGTCCCAGTACCGCTGACGGACTGCTCCCGGAACGCAAAATGGACAAACAACTCCAAAGACCCCACCGAGAACAGCCTGACTCCCAGAGCCGCTTGGGTCTGAGAAGCCCTGCACTGAGAAAATGTATATGAAATTGTCTTCTTTTCTTTTTTTTTTGAAGGTCAAAAATGATGAAGAATTGACAATTTCACACGGTTCTACTGATCCTGGAACCCCCTCCCTCCCCAAATCTCTGGGTTGTACATGACCCCACCGCTTTCTGATGCGTGGAGCTCCCGGCAGTGTAAACTCACTTGTCCTCTGGCAGGAACAGGCCCCCGAGCCCTCCGTCCTTCTCCTCGGTGACCGAGCCCTCCAGGCCCTGGGTGCTCTCCATGGGGCTGTCCATGTCTGACTCTGGGGGGCCCTCGGGTGGGGCCAGTGTCATAGCCTCCTCCTCGTCCTCGGGAAAGAAGCCGGGGTCCCTGGGGAGGAGCTCGCCATCAGCAAAGGTTGGGCCTGGCACCTCGCTGCCCTGGGAAAGACAGAGGGGGACGGTATGAGTGAGGCTGGCTCCCTGGGGCTCAGCAGACCTCATCAGACTGCAAGGACATCAGCAGGGCCAGGAACAGCAGAGGCTGGGCAACACGGAGGCCCAGATCCCAGGACCTTGAGAACAGGAATACCTGGCAGGTGATCGGTCTTGGACCTCTCACAATGGCTGCCTCATGAGAGCCCAGTGAGGAGCGACAACCCCAGGGACAGCCACCCATGGAGGAGGGGCCGGCTGCACTGCTCAGGATGCCTGGATAGCTCATCAGGGTCGCCATCACAGTCTGCATAAGCAGCCCAATGCCTCTGTGATGGAGTTAAGGGCCGAGCCCTCATGAATGGCCCCCAGGAATGACGACCCCCGCCGAGCAGAGCTGGATGCAGCAAGGAATCTGCCCTCCATGACTCCGGGCATGTCAGGCGACCTCTGTGAACCGCACTTCTCTGCTCAGTAAATTGAGAATGACAATGGAATCTTACAGGATCACTGTGTCACTTGGGAGGACCTCAGTGAATAAATCCCGGCCACAAGACGTGGCTCCAGCCTGGGAGGGACAGTCTGCCGTGGCCCACCCCAGCCATGCTGGGGAGCGAGGACACGGGGCCCTTTGAACCTGAGCTTGGGGTTGGCCCCCAGTGCCCAGCACACGGCCCAGCGCCATGTCAGTGCGAGACAAATATCTGCTTGAGCCTTTTGCTAAAATCATGTTACAGAGTTAAGAGCTCTGGCTTTATTCGGAATGCACCTAGTCTGAGAGGCGGCCCTCTACAAACCCTTTCCTGGGGCTGCCACCTCCAAGGGAGGCCCGGCTTCCACCTGCTCCCCTCCGAGATGTCAAGCTACTCCTGGGGTTCTTGGGTGTGCTCCCCGGCGAGGGCCGGCAGAGCCCTGCGTGAGAGGCGCTCCCTGCAGCCCCACGACTGCAAGAGGTGTCACGGAACAAAGGCTGGGAAGGGCCTCCGGGCACCTCAGACAAGAACAGGCCCAGGCACACGCAAGGAAGGTGGTCAGTGACAGGCCTGGCTGGGCCCACCTAGGAGGGCGCCGGCACCGGCTGCGGCTGGTGGTCTCTCCCCACCAAGACTTCCTGGCCTAAGTATAGACAGCGAGTACTGAGCTTGGCTCCTGCCTGTGCCTGACTCGGGCTAAGCATCGCACAGACTAATCAGGTCGGTATCAGGCAGCCAGGGCCCCGACTGCGGAGGCCAAGGGGCTGTGTCACAACCACCCCTAGTGCTCACACGGCCCTCTCCACCTCGATGTCACTCCCCCAACCTCACACTGCTGGGCTGCGGACCCTAAGCGAGGTCCCCTCATCGGCAAGCCCGACGCTGCGTCCCAGGAGAAACCAACATTTACCGAGCAGTCAGCAAGGTCTGGAGACAGAGGTGAGAACTGACACAGAATCTTCTGTGGGCTTACGACAACACTTCAGAAAGGTGACTCTTGGCCCCGTTCATGAGCAAGGGTGTTCACGAGCTCAGAGAGGAGCCTGCCAGAAGTCTTCTGGCCAGGAGGCGGAGGGCCACCTACCCCTGGCCACCGCCGGCTTGGTTCCGTTTATCAGGGAGGCAACCCACGCTTCACGCATTTTTCCATCTCACGGTGACAGTGAGAAGAGCGCGCATCACAGGAGCGTATTAGTAAGTGTGAAGCCCAAGCATTCCGGCCCATGCCGCCCGCTGCCCGCCCGCGGCAGGAAGCTCGCCGGGCTGTGCAGACACTGGAAGAGAAGCCAGGCAGGGGGGAGACCACCCAGGAGGAGAGCAGGCCTCCCAGAGGGGCGGTGCCTGTGCCCCGGTCCTTCGCCTGACTTCCGAGCCACAAAGGCGGAGGGAGGTCAGCGCTTGCCAGGACGGCCTGCCTTGGGGCTTACAAAAGAGTCCTTGGCCACTTTCAGTCTTCACAGCCCCACGAATTTCAGGGTCTCCTTGCCCCCCTTGTGGGGGGGGGTGGTGACTGGCCTGGGGCCCCATGGGAGTTGGTGGCAGGGCAGCACGGGACTGTGAGCCACCAGTGCCTATCCTCTCCTCAAAGCACGGTCAGCAGGGGTCCCAAGGAGGCCACTGCCCACCACACTCCCAGGAGGCAGGCAGGGCACCAAGTGGAGACCAGGGGCTGAGCTCCTCAGGTGTCCGGCCTGGCCTGTGGGTGGCTAATTCGTGTCTGTCTCCTTGGACATGGAGATATAGAGGCCCGGTTTTTGCCAGGCACTCTGCCCAGAGACACCCAACTCACCAGACGGGCGTGGGGACCGTGGCCCCCCCTCACCAGATGTCCCAGATACCCACTCCCGACAGCGGGGCCGAGAGAAAAGAGTGGCCTGTCTCAGTCGTAGGTGGGGCAGGAAGGGTCAGGTGCCCCCACGGGGGTCACTCCCTGCCAACGAGACCACCACTTCCTCAGGCATAATCTTACCCTCTGCCCACACAAGGTGCCCATCTGTCCGGCCCTCCGCAGCTGAAAGCATGCGGTCCAGCTGTGACAGCAGCCCCGGAGAGTTCTGGGACGGGGTGAAGGACTCGTAGTCTTAGTCTGACACGTGGGGAAGATGAGGCTCAGAGTGGGTGGGGGCTGCCCCGGAACGTGCCAGCTACGGAAGCCAGGCTCTTGACATGCCAAGTCAGGGCCCCTCAGTGCCCCCTCGTCACATAGACACACACACACGCACGCACACACGCACACACACTCTCAACATGCCAGCCTTTTCTCTTAAAATCAGCCGCCTCCCCACATGACACCTTTTCATTCAACCCACTGTTGCTTGCCCAAGGCAAGTTATAATTTTTAGGACTTCAAAACTATTTCTACTAGTTTCCCCCTAAATTCAAATAATATAAAGACAGCTCTAAGAAAAGTAACTAGATACCCTGGTTGGTCCAGACAGACAGTACTGGTTTGGCATTTGTCCTGGACAAAAGTGGCCCTGTCACCCCTGCTCCTTCCTCGGGAATGTCCTCACCCGGCCTCCCATTCCTCTGGGCCCTCTGGGGAAGGGCTTGGTGTAGCACCGGGCCTGGGAGCAAAGCTGCTAGAACTGGGCACAGCCTGCTCTGATCCCAAACACCTCAGGAAGGGAGGCAAAGCACGGGCAGTTGCTGGAAGGTGCTAGAAGGCCACTACTTATTGGCTTGGAGACTAGAAGTATGCCTTCCTCAAGAGGCTAGGCCTGGGGAATTACTGGAAACAAGGGTTTCTAGAGAGATCAGAGGCCTGCAGCTGGGAAAACAGGCCCTATCCAGCTGCTCTGGTGGGGCCAGTCTGCATCACCAGTGTACCCCTCCACATCCCCAGCCCGTCTCCACCTGGGACTGGATGCAGCTGGTCCTGGCTAGAAGTGGGAACCCAGAGGCACCTGGGGAAGCCCCCCTCCAGTGAGAGCAGCACTTACCCACCAGCGGGCCCCAAAGTCACCCCTTCCTCTGTAGGAAGTTGGCACAGGCTGAATTCAACGGCTGGTAAAAAAACATACCCATGGTGGGATAGGGCATCCCAGCCTCAGACGGGCCAACAACGCCCCGCCGTCCACACTCCCAGAGGGGGGTGCGGCAGGGCCCAGACACGAGGACTTCATCTGGTCCTCCCCCGTTCCCCACCTGACCTTAGTGGGACGCCACCTCCAAGTCACAGACACCACTACTCCATTTTTGTGGCAGCTGGGGCACGGACTCCAAAGGACCCCACTTGCACATTCCCTGCGAGAAGGAAGGCCCTCAAGGGAGTAACCATGGGGATATCTGCGTCTGAGCCCCCAGCAGTCAGCCCCACAGGGGGCACGTGGCAGGTGAGCGGCGAGTAGCTGTGGCAGCACACTGCGCGGCAGAACGGGAAGCTGCGAAGAGCCTAACTGCGGCAACCCCGAGGCCTGGGTGCCCGCCCGGCTTGCTCACCGGCCGCCGTGCCACCCCGGATGAGTTGTTCAGTCTCTGAGCCTCATCTAAAAACAGGGCTGGATAACCAGCTGGCCAGATTGCCAGAGAGAACCTACGTCGAACAGTGGTCATCCCTCACGGATGCTGGGAACATGGCAGAGAGGAGAGGGCGCAGAGTGCTGCTGGGAGCGAGCTGGGGAGGAGGACTGACTGGGTTCAAACCCCAGCTCCACCCCTCAGCTCTGCAACCTGGCCCGAACTTCCCGGGGCCTGTTTCCCCATCCGCAGAAGGCAGTTAACAGTCATCAGGAAACAAGTAGCACGCATGCTAAGCACACACGGAAAAGGATCAATAAATCTGAGCTACTATGGTCTTCACTGTGTTGAAATAAGACAAGCAGGGGTGTCTCCAGGCCCAATGGCCTCTGTCCAGCCCTCTGGGATGCTATCCCGTTGACCCCCAGTGACACGCCAGGTGGAAGTCGGCTGGGTTCGAGCTTCTGGAAGCCTGAAGTTTGCAAGTTACAGAGGTGCAGGTGCCTCTCTTCTCCCCCCAGGTCCGTCTTCTACAGACTCTCTTGGAAGGTCTCTCTGCACGTGAATTACACACTTTAGTAAGTGTCAGGATGAGATACCGCCTGGGCAAGGGAGTCCAGGAGGCCCAGAGGCTCCAGCTCACCCACCCCCAGCCCTGGCAGTGGCTCTGCTTCCCAGGCGGGAACTCAGAGCCAAAGAACAGCTCTGTGGGGACAGGGCTGGGTAAAAATAGCTCCGTTGGGCACATCCCAGCTTCCCTCGCAGCCAGGCACCAGCGGGCACACGTGGAACCCCGCTGCAGGGAAGGTACTGGGCAGGGAGCGGGGAGGCGGTGGACACAAACCGAGCCTGGTGCAGGAGAGAAGCCAGGATGCTGTCTGGGTGAGGCTGAGCTGGTCTCTGGGGGAGTGCGGGGGGGGGGGGGGGGGGGCGGGCAGGGGACGAACTCCCTTGTCACAATCCCAGCCAGTCCACTGCCCAGGAAGAGTGATAGGCCTGCTCACGGTCCCGCTGGCTCTTCCCCACAGGAAGCAGAAGATGAAGGAGCTAACTCGTGGCTGCCAAGGCCCCCAGGTCCAGAGAGAGGGGACGGGCTTACCCGGGCTGGGATCCCCGAGCCGCAGCGGCTCAGCCACCCGTCCAGGCACGGCAGCGGCGGAGTGAGTACGCGATCCGGGCTGCACCCGCCGCCTGTGGGTGGCTGCCAAGCCCTGCACGGAAGGAGGCCCTGCTCTGCAGGGCGGGTCGGTGCTCCACAGCGGCTGATAAGGTTCTGGCTCCCATGCCAGTCAAGGGGCGAGGGTGGGATAAAGGGGGAGGTAAGTCTCCACACAGGGAGGCTGATGCCTAAGCCTCGACTTCGGAACAGAAGTAACCTTGGCTTGGATGCAAGGCCCGGCTGGTCCCCAACAAGGTCAAGGACAAACAAGGGAGCACCAGGTCACGAGCCATTAGAGTTCATTTATCGCCCGTCTTGGCCAGCCCTGGAGACTGACCGCATACTGTAAGATGAAAGCCCAAGCGTCCCACTCTGGTGGAGGAGGCCAACGTCAAGAAGACAGGACAGACTGCCACGTTCCTGTCCCGAGGGACCAGATCAGACAGTGGCCAGGAACCAGACCTCTGTCATGCACTTCCTTCCCTGGCCCCTGGACGGGCCTCCTAAGTCAGCCAGTTTTATGGATGGGAGAAGTGAGGCTCTCAGGAAGTCGTGGTTCGGTCCCGGGTCTGGCCTGCACTGGCCGTGGAACCTCAGGCTGATATTGAAGAGAAGAGAAAGAGAAACTACCGCTCGACTTTCTCAAGAGCTCCCAGGCCATTTGCATAGAGCAAAAGCACGCAGATAAGGAGTGGCTGCTACCGTACGCACCCCCACAGTGGAAGGGGTGTGGAAGCCCGCAGGGCCTTCTTTTCCCTGTTCTTAATCGCAACTCTTGCACTGTCTCTCCCCCCAGTCTCACACTTCCCCTCCCCCAACAGACGCGGCTGCTGCTAAGGGAGGGTCACAGGAGTGACACAGAAAGAGAGGGTATGATGTAGCTCCCAGAAAAACTCAGAAATGAGGGTGTCCGACAGCCCCGTGGCAGCTAACCTAAGACCCTAAGGGGTAAGCAAATTACAGGGGGCAGAGCAGAGGGGCTGAGCAGTAAGGGATCTGCTATTTCCCCAGGAAGGGGCTGGGAGGGGGAGTCTACAGCAGACCCTGGCAGCGTCCACCCAGGCACTGGCCGGAGGGGTCGGGTCTGGTCTGCCCCGCGTGGCCAGCCTGCCCCAAGGCTGTGGGGTCCGACGTAGCTGCCACTGGAGCCTGAGATCATTCAATGTCCACTGGGACCTTCTAACCAGCTCCCCCGTGTCCAAGGTCACCCACCACTCTTCTGATCACAGCAACCTTCCAGGAGCCCGAGGCCGACGGGGAGAGGCGGGCTGCCCAAGCTCGCTGCCAGAGCTCACTTCTCACTGTAAGTCAGCCAGCGGGCACTCTGGCTCTGCCTGTCCATCTACAGACAATCTGTGGGCATGGGTGGCCCTCAAGTCCCAAAGACATGAGGGAAGGGCCAACAAGATCTGGTTTTCAAGCCTGTGAGGCTTTGGGCCAGACCCTGGACCCCACTGGAAACGCCCGTCACAGTGGGGTCATGCGTGCCACTGGGAGACCCCCAAGCCCTCTTTCCCCACCACCTCACTTCCATTCCAAGAATATGTTGAAGCATTTCAAATGTCAGCAGTTAAAAATTAAAAATGTATTACTAAAACTCTAATGGAGAAAAAAAATGGAATAAACAATGCTTCGGTCAGCCAAAAGGCTACAGAAAAAAGGAGGAAAAGACCGAAGATCGTAACTCAACCAGTAAATGAAAACAGAATACACCACACTAATACACACCCCGTCAGACTAGATAAAAACACCGACGACACAATGCAAACGTTAGCGCACAGGCCAAAAGTAGAAGTAAAAGGATGACGGGTGACGGGGCGCCTGGCTGGCTCAGTGGGTAGAGCATGTGACTCTTGATCTCAGGGTCAGGAGTTCAAGCCCCACGCGGGGCACAGAGATTACTTTCAAATACAAGAACGAATAAAGGTGGAGATTTTAATTCATCTCTCTCGTAACTGATGGAGCAGGCAAACAAAAGAATTAGAAGGGAGACGGAAGGTGTGAACCACGCAAACGAGACCCGATGCACATCGCACACTGTCCCCAGCTGTAGAATAAACCATTGGAGGGCAGACTGAGGAACTGGAGGCTGGCACAGTACCAAAGAACCACCCGACGCCCTCCAAACACCCTCTATCCCCCCCAATACCTCGACCGTGGAGAAAATAGGCTATTGTACCTTTAATACAGTGGTCAAACCTAGCATCACTAATTGGGAACACTGAGACGTGGCCTCCTGATGGGACACAAGATGAAGGACAGGGCCTCCCCTACTCAATTCGAATCAGGCCTTAAGATCTAACCCCTACTAGGGGCACCTGGGAGGCTCAGTTAGTTCTGCACCTGCCTTCAGCTCAGGTCATGATCCCAGGGTCTTGGGACCGAGCCCCACGTCCTCGGGCTCCCTTAGTGGGGAGTCTGCTTCTGCCTCTGCTCCTCCCCTCTACTTGTGCTCGCTCTCTGGCTCTGTCACTCAAATAAATAAAATCTTTAAAAGGTGCATTTCTAACAAATTCTTGGGTGATGCTGATGGTCCCAGGACCACACTGTGAGAACTGTTGTTTTAGATTAATCAAGAGACAGAATAGCTAAACGTTAACTTTGATTAGATCCCAGCTCAAACAAGTAAGCAAACCGCCACCTTGCTAGCAAGACCTACTGGGGTCAAAATGGAAGCTAGAGTACGGACTAGATATTGGGTGATATTAGAGAATGATGCTTGCTAATTGTGCTTGCCAATAATTATTTTTTTAATGATTTTTTATTATGTTAGTCACCATACAGTACATCCCCAGTTTCCGATGTAAAGTTCGATGATTCATCAGTTGCGTATAACACCCAGTGCACCATGCAATACGTGCCCTCCTTACTACCCATCACCGGTCTATCCCATTCCCCCACCCCCCTCCCCTCTGAGGCCCTCAGTTTGTTTCTCATAGTCCATAGTCTCTCATGTTTCATTCCCCCTTCTGATTACCCCCCCTTTCTTTATCCCTTTCTTCCCCTACCGATCATCCTAGTTCTTATGTTCCATAGATGAGAGAAATCATATGATAGTTGGCTTTCTCTGCTTGACTTATTTCACTTAGCATTATCTCCTCCAGTGCCGTCCACATTGCAGCAAATGTTGAGAACTCGTTCTTTCTGATGGCTGAGTAATATTCCATTGTATATATTTGCCAATAATTATGAAGGAGAAATATCCTTAGTTTTGGTAACACCTTGCCTAATTTTCTTTCAAATGGTTTAGGGAAAAAAAGTTACATGGAGAGATAAAGCCAATATAGCCGCAGCACTGGAGGGCAACTGGGGTGTGTAAATCCTTGCTGGGGCTGTCTTCCCCCACAACCAGCTCCATCCTGGTCTGCTGGGGTTGCAGGGGCCAGTTTGGGCTCCACGTGAAACACTGTGGGGGTCCTCTTGTGTGGCTGAGGGAGACCTGGCCATGGAGGGGCTGGAAGGTGGGCTCTGGAACCATGGGGGCTGGGAGGGGGTGCTTCAGGCAAAACCTTGGGGAGTTACACACATTTGGCGGCCCCACCCTCAACGGCTTCCCATAATTGGTTCTCACAGGTCTTACTTTTGTTTTTTCAGTATGGTAGCAGAAACATACATACATAAAACATGAAAGAGAGTTGCCCCAAACTTGCTGAACTGGTTAAGGAAAAGTGCAAAATCTCTGACAAGTTTAGCTCCATTTAAAAGGAATATGCGGAAGTGAAGCCATTCTTAAAGGCGGCCAACACCCCAGAGACAGAGTCACAGGAACAGGGAGCCTGCTGGGCCGACACAACCCCAAGGGTCAAAAACCCCACGAGCTGAATGAGGAGGTTCCGAATGATCAGATCAGGTGGCAATGGTGGCTCAGGCTCTAGAAAGCAAACCGTGAGTCAGACACTGGAACCTTCCGAAGATAGCACTTGGCCAAGAGCCGCCCCAGTGGGCCCATCATCAAGAGTGGGCCTGTGCCTGCGGGCCAAGCTGCCTCCCATCCCCTCCACTCAGGGCCCTCCCTAGATGCTGGGCTCTGCTCACAACCCGCGTTCTCCTCCCCTTGGAGGACGGCTCCAGAGAACTTTCTGTTGTGGGATGAACTGTGTCCCGTCACCCCCCAAATTCACATGTTAAAGTCCCAACCCCAGTACCTTAGAGTGTGACTGTATTTGGACATAGCATCTGTAGAGAGGCAATTGTATTAAAATGAGGGCATCGTGGTGGGCCCTAATTCAATCGCCTGACATCCTTATGAAGCGTAGGAGATTAGGACACACACACACACACACACACAAACCGTATGAAGACACAGGGAGAAGACAGCCATCTGCAGGCCAAGGGGAGAGGCCTCAGGAGAAACCAACCCTGCTGACGTCTGGATCCTGAGGGCTGGCCTCCAGAATTGTGAAAAAATTCATCTCCGTTGTTCAAGGCAGTCGGTCTGTGGTACTCAGTTGTTCGCCGGCCCCCACCTTTTCCTTCCCCCACTCGGAAGCCTGTATGGAGACCCTCGGCCCCACCGGGATTTGTCCCCCACCTTCCCACCCTGATCATAAAGGCGAATTCCTTCCAGGTCAATTCAGTTCAACCTCCAAAGAGAACTGCTGGATCTCTAGAACCTCGTCAAGAGACTGGGGCTTCATCTGTCTCCCCTCAAAAGAAACGTTGCCTTCTCTCTCGTGCTCACTTTGAGAGACTGCCATTTCTAAAGCCGTATTCTGCCGAAGCTAAGTTTGGTGATCTGTAATGACCAGGATGATGTTTCATAAACACGCCACAGATAAATCTAAGTTCTCTCTAGTGTTCTCCCAATCCTACAGGTATCACATTTTAATTTTAAAGGAAAGCGTACATGGAGTTCAGCCAGAGACCTTTAAAACTGCAAAGGCGATTTCTGTTTGCCCAGAACTGTATTTAGTGTAGTTAGGATACAAATGTAGAAGTGATTTTACCTAAACAGTGACTGGTTTACAAGAGAAGAGACCAGCAGTTAGGCCTGGAACCACAGGCCCGTGCCCAGGCACAGCCCCGGAAACAGTCTCACCCGGGGCAGGCCACCTCTGTGGCCAGGAGCTCTCCGTAATTGAGCAAGATATTACCAGTTTCTCCATGCCAGACGGTATTTTGGGTGACTTGAAATCCAGAGCAGACTTCTTCCCTCCACTGTGGTCAGTTTGGGAAGGAGGGCCCTCACCACTCCTGGGACACGTGGGCACCTTGCTCGGCCGGGACCCCAGCCTCCCTCCGACACGGCCAGAACTGGAGCCCGCCTCCCCCTCCAAGGCCGGCTGTGCAGGGTCAGGCGGGTCCTGCAGCTGCATCTGGCGAAGTGACCCATCTCCAAGGAAAAAACCACCGGGGAGGTGGCCCCAGGGTGAACTTCTGTTCCCGTAGGGACCAAGCCCTTGACGGGGTAGGGCGGTCCTAACAAAGCCCTGCGTCCCAGATCTGAGTGCCTCAGGAAACCTACCTCCTGAGCAGAAAGGATCCCAAGAGGCCATCTGGCCTAACCCCTGCCCCCGAACAGAGCCAACAGTCTTGGTTTTCAAGTGAGAGCGTGGACTTAAGAGGCAAACTGTTGGGGATTAGGAAAACAGAACTTAAATTGCTTCCACATCTGGAAACCAAGCCCAGCAGCCAGCCCCAAGAATTCCAGGCATGTCAGCTGATGGAGAAGCTGCAGGTCCATGGAGGTGTTTCCTGTGAGGCGAGTCCCCCCCACAAGCACCTACCCGAATCCACAAGACCAGTCTACACCAAGAGGCCGGCTGGGGGAAGGGGACCCCCGGGAGCACCCACCACGCGGCCAGTGTCTGCTCTGTGCTTTACCGAGGTGGTCTCACCTCCTTCCCCCAAAGTGCCTGCACGAAAATACGGTCTCCTCCTTACAGGTAAGGACCCGGTGTCCATGGAGTTGAATCCACCTCTCCCTGAGGTTATGCTGCGATTTTTCTCTACGGCCCTATTGTCACACAAAAAGGTAGAGCCACGTGAGCCTGACCCAGGAACCCCCGGACATCAATCACCCCACCTAAATTCCCAAAAAAGATTTCCCAAGTGCACGCTGGGAAGCAGCAGTTCCCACCCGGCCACTGGACCTGCTGCTCAGAAAACCACAGCCAGGGGTCGGGCAACTCAAATGTCAAAGGCGAGTAACAGGCTGCAAGTTGAAAGGGGCACACATCAAGGGCTCTCCTGGCTCTTTGAACGGGCAGCTATTTTGGGCTACAAATTATAGCTTTTAAAGATGTGGCTGTTTGAAGTGAGGGCTTAATTACTCACACAGTCAAGAGTTTGTGGGGCTCGCTTTGGGGGCTCCATGTTTTACCATCATGCCAAGGAGGGCATAGAGAGGAGCCTGGGATGGGCCGGCAGTGGCCCGGGCCAGCTCTGCTGGGTAGGGGGAGCAGTATTCCTTCAGGGGGCACCCTCAAACGAGGGGACGTGAACTTTCCAGGGAGAGGCCATGGTCTGCCTCAAGGACAGCACACCTGAACAGAGCTACCCGACCATCTAGAGCTGGGCCAGGGACCCACCTCACCCCCTTCTTTGCACAGAAACCCTCAGGTTGGGAAGGCCAAGCAGAGTGTGCCTGCGTTCACCCACAGCCAACAGCCAGAGCTTTCAGGGCAGACAGACTGGGATCAGGCAGGCCATGGACCAGGCAACTCCCCCGCCCCCTCCCACAGCCCCCCTGCCTTGACTTTTATAACCTTCAGGCACCTCCCATCAGCCCAGAGCCCCAGCAGTGCTCCCAGCAGGCTCCGTTCAGGTGCTCCCTCCTGTCCTGCCTCTGCCAGGTCCAGCTCCTCAGGCCGGGTGTCCTCAGGGCTGCTCGCTCACACCCAGGCTCACCAGAGCCTTGCTGGCCAGAGTGCAGCCACAGCCCGGGGAGGCGGAGCCAGCTCGGGTCCCTTCCCAGGCTGTCCCACAGTAGGAACAGGTGAGAGCTCTGGGTCTGACCATGGGGCTCAGAGGGCAGGAGGTGCCCAGAGTACAAGGCTATGGACCGTCCATCAAAGAACTCATGAGCTCCCCAGTGGCCACAAAACCAGGCCCTGTCTGAGCCCAGCACACACAGCCCCGGCCAGCTCATCTCATCCTCAGGACATGATCATGCCAATCCCCTCCCCTTGTACCCCAAGCTCTGGTCTCACGTGATCACCACCTCCACGCTTTGGCTCCTTATGCCTGACCCAACTCTTCCCCATGCCACGAAGGGCTGTCCCTAAACAAGCCTGAGTCAGAAAGTCACTGTGTCCGGGAGGCCAGTCCTTCCCCTCCCTGCACACCTCCCCCAGCCCAGAACCGAGCAACCAGAGCCCTATAGCCATCCTAGGCACAAGCCCACGAGCACTTCTCTGCTCCCATGACTCTCTCCCCGGGACACTGCGCAAGGCGGCCTTATCTTCACCTCCCCAGCCCCTACCTACCACTTCAGGGAGAGAGGGATTACCCAAGGGGGAAATTTTCCCCTCCCAGCATTGGCACGACTGACCCACTGGTTCCCCCTGTCCCCAGTAAGGAGCTGTGTGGTAGCCTTGCTTCCTGGGGGGGGATCCCAATGGGGCCACCACACCAGCTGGGACGGGCACTCTGTAACAAAGTTGTGCCCCAACCCCAGCCCTGTTTCTCTCAGGGCTGCTGAATTCATCATACCCCCTGTCACACACAAAGGACAGGGGTCCACCCTTGTGCCAGAGCCCAAATAGCACCTCATCAGGGAGGGGGCTGGGAACCCCGCCACCGTACACAAAACTGAGGGAGGTTGGCTGCCGGCTTTCATCAGGATCTCGAGAGAGGGAGAGACAGAGGGACCTGTGATGAGAACGAGGTTTGAAACCACCGCCTGCTCTGAGAGTTTCCCTCCAGCCAGCCTCTCTCGCTGAGGCCCTCGTTGGGGTGGCCCACTTTCAGCCGGGTATCCCCACGTGGCTGTCATCCAGCGCCTCACACTCAGCCCACTGCTCTCTCGGCGAGCAGCCCGCCTTGTCAACCTCACTCCCCAAAGGTGCGGAGGTCCTGGCCGCTCACCCCATTCCCTCCCCCAGGCTAGCCGGGCTGCCCGATGCATCCCGCTCACAGTGGTCCCTGTGCCTCCACCCCTGAAGTTCCCTGCCCCGAACTCCTCCGTCTGTGTCCCAGAGCCCTAAAGAAACATAAAGTGGTCTTACTCATTTGAGGAGGACCAGGACAGAATACATGTATTAAGCACTCAGTATGTACCGGGTACTTTTGTGCATCGACCACCATTCAGATGGGAAAACGCAGGCTCAGAGAGGTTAAGTAACCTGCAAAAGGTCACACAGCCAACAGGGATGGGATGTGAAAAGGTCTGATTTTAATGCATCACAAAGGGTACAGAAAAGACTGACTACTCTCGGTGATGGCAGTATCCAACCTGGAGTGCTGGAACAGCCTCTCGGGTTGGGCCATGGAGGTCACAGGCACAGGAGGCAGCAAGGCAGGTGGCACCGAACGTGGGCTTGAGTGGAAGGCTGCAGGGACCACAGCACACGAGACCACGGATGACCGCTGGCGGAGGCTCCTGGGGCCTGTGCCACCCTAGCCACGAGGCAGAGCTCCCCCCCTCCATGGGGAGCGTCAAAGAGGCTGCATGTGGGGCGATTTTACAGAAAGGGAGAGGAGAGAGACTGGAAGGGGAATGGCTAAAAGGAAACACATGTGAAAACGAAAACTCGGGCAAAGTGGGAAGAGGAGAGAAAGGAAGGAAAGGAAGGAAACATCATAAAAGATGATGTTCAGGGATGAGAAACTGAGTCAAGAAGCCCTGATAATACCCCGCTCCCTCTGCTACCCCGGGAAGGCCAGTAACCCGCTCTCTGCCCTCACTTTCCCTCCTGGTCCAGTTGGAACAGGGCAGTGAGACCTCAGATGAGACCCAGCAAGAGAGAGACAGGGAAAGACGGCTTACACACCATCATGACAACTGTGGAGCCAGGATCCACATCTGACAGAGGAAGCACGTGAGGCTCAGAGAGGTTGCTCTTCTCCCCCAAGGTCACACAGCTGGTGCGCAGTAAAGCGGGAATCGGAGCCCAGGTCGGCCTGGGGTCCAACCTCATTCCCCTGAACCACATCATAGTGAGCGTCCCCTCACATGACCCTCCCAACACTACAAGTGGCTGTACTCCCTTCCTTGAAGAAAGCGGGCAGGTTACATAAGCTCTCTAGAGGTTACCTAGTTTCTGTGTTTCATTAAATCCAAGATGCCTTTGATTTTAAGATGCACTGTTATTCCACGTACACTGAGAAAGAAACAGCGCTGCCGATGAAACGACAGCACACCAGCGAATGGACAACACATACCAGCTCGAGATGCTAAAACGTGGGGGGGAAAGTGTCTTAGAATCTATGAAATACAGCGTGACTATAAGTGGGGAGTGGGGAGTCAGGCCCAGTTCCCTAGACTGTGTGCGGGACTTGGGGGATGGAGGACAACTCCTCGCGTGCACGTGCACACACACGTGCACACACACACGCCCGCCTGGCTGCTGCGAGATCCTTCTTTGCTAATAACCGATGCAATCTCGCAGATAATCACACAAAAATGTGCGGGCCAGACCTGCCTGTCAACGAGAACCCTCATTTGACCAGGAGGCTTTCATTCGAGGTTACTTAACATTAGCAGCGAGCAGGGCCCGGTCACCACTCACCTGCCTGCCGCCCGGCCTGCTCCGCCTCCGGGGAGCTGCAGACCGCGGAGCAGCCGAGCTAGACCAACAGGTAGTTTTGCTCCTTGCAACACGGCCAAGGGCAGTCACGCAACAGGGCCCGGAGGCTGACAGTCCGCACCTCTGTCTGGCCCCTCGCCCGATCTCCAGGGACCTGAGGGCGGCCAGAGTCTCAATGTTTTAATAAGACGCTGGGGGCCGGCAGTGGCAGCCGGGCACACTGCTCCAGGCTGGCTTTCTAGCCGGCACAGGCAGACAGACGGACAGGCCCTAGCTGCCGGCGAAGGCAGGGTGGGCAGAGGGGCATCCCCCTCCCCTTGGCAGGGTAGGAAGGAAGGATCAGGTGCGCGGCCCCATACCAAGCCCCAGGGAGCTGCCTGTCACCTGGGGACGTGCCTGGCAGCTCACTCCCAGATCGCCGCGCTGGGCGCCAGCCGGAGTCTGCATCTGCAGAGGCGGACCTGGTTTATCTAAAAAACACAGCGGCGGAGGAAGTGGCGTTGCCCTCCTCCTGTAAAGGCCCTCATATCCTGGAGTTTCTCCTCCACCACTTTCCTGCCTCTGCTCGGACGTCCCCCCTGCAAGAAATTCTGTTAGAAATTCTGTTAGGCGCGAAGGTTATCAGTCGCGAGAATCAAACCACCAGAAGCTTGCAGGGAAGCTTAGCTCCCTCAGATGCCAGGCAGGGTTCGAAGTGCGTCTCGTACATTTACATGGGGATCCACAGAAGCACCTTCCGAGGGAGGGACTAGCATCATACTCCTTTTACCTAGGAGGACCGCGAGGCACAGAAAGGGTAAATAGTCGGAGATTCTGCAAGCAGCCACTGGCCGAGGCAGGACTTGAACACAGGCTGCCTGACTCCCTGGGCACCAGGCTATCCTGCCCTCTGGCTGTCTAACCACACGCACCAGGCGCCACTGAGCCCGAGTCAGAACCCACTCTGGGCTTGTCAGGTGGCAGGGGCTCATTTTACCTTCGCCAGCAGCCCACAGAGGCCCAGGAAGGTGAGGCGGCTTGCCTGACGTCCCAGACTGAGCAAGCCACAGAGCCAGGGCCTACACACATGTGTTTCCTGGCTCCAGAACATTTTTTTCTACTTGAAGAAAACAGGCACTGGGTGGCTGAGCCCTGGAGGGAGGCACCCGTGTTTGGAGGTGGGTGTCTCTCCCAGGAAAAGCAGTGAGCGGGCAGGAGACAGCAGCTCCTACTATCTCTCCAATCTGAAGAGGGAGACTGAAGTCGGGCAGAGAGTAGACCCTGCCCCCACCCCCGCCCTCCACCCCAAGTCCGCTGCAGACCACACGGGCTCCCGCAAGCACAGGTTCCCTTTTCACACTGCGAGACTTGCAGAGCGCAGAGGACGGTGGGGGTGACGGCAGATGACTCAAGACAGCGAGAGCTCCCACCCACTCTCCCACACTCGAGTGCCGTGCGGGCCTTCCTCTTTCTGGTCCCTTAAAAGAGAAAGGCTCCCAGAAGCAGGGCCACCACTATTAGTAATAACTGCCACGGAGCTTTGTTTTCATGTGAATCGTGTTTACATTGCTGGGAAAGAACCCACTTGTCTGGGAAGATGAAACAGGTTGAATCAATTAAGAATATGGCCAACAGTCGGAAAACTTCCCATTTCTTGAAGGAAGTCGAGAAGCGGGGTTGGAAACATTGGTGTTACTAGTACCAGCCTGCCAGAGGGGGCCCGGGCCAGAGGTCACGCAGACCCCACAGCTCTGGACCTCCACGCAAAGCTCCAAGATGTACACATTTCTGGTTGCCCCCTTTTTCCCTGTGTGAACACACACACTCTCTCTCTCTCTCTCTCTGGGGGCCTAGGCTGGACAGAGATCAGACCCAAAGCTCCTGACCAGGTAGGCGAGTAGGCTGTTCAGAAGACCAGGGCCCAGACGTGCGCTGCCTGTGGAAGCGAAACGAAGGCTGGAGCACCTTGGGGCTTGGGGAGGCCGGGAGCCCAAGAAGGAGACAGGGGAGCGGGGGCAGCCGTGGGAACAGGGAGGTGGCCCTAGCGGCGCCCTCCTGCTGACACACCATCGTGCATCCATCACCAGGCAGGATCTGTGTGGTGGAAATAACACCCGGCAAGAACGGGTTCCACGCTCACAGGGACAGGCTTCTCCGACCTGAGCCAGGCTGCGAGCAGGAAAGTCCACAGCAGCAATGGCCACAGGCACACATTTCTCCAGAAATGCCTCAGTGCGGGATGCGGGGTGGCTCAGTCAGTTTAGCGGCTGCCTTCAGCTCAGATAGTGATCCCAGGGTCCTGGGATCGAGTCCTGCCTCGGACTCCCTGCTCAGCCGGGGAACCTGCTTCTCGCTCTCCCGGTCCCCCTGCTTGTGCGCTCTCTCTGTGTCAAATAAATAAGTAAAATCTTAAAAAAAAAAAAAAAAAAGCCTCAGTGCCCAAATCGCTCAAAAGCAAGGGTCTGCAGAGGGCAGAGCAAGGGAGTGCGTTTTGTGCCCATGGATTTCTGATCTCGACTGTGTGCTGTTCGTCTCCTCCCATTCTCCTGGGGTCCAGGCACTCCCTTGGTGGCATGAGAGGCCCCCCGATCCCTGTGAGCCAGTGCCCCTGCCCCTGCCTTGATCCCTCCCCCATCGAAGCAGCCTCCCTCATCAGCCGTGGTACCACCTCAGGGCTTTTGCAGGGGCGGCTCCCTCAGCCTGAACCTCTTTAGTCAAGAGGCCACCTTCTCATCGAGGGCTTCCTGCCCACTCTAAATCCACAGCACCCACTGCCCTGCTTGCAGCCCGGCCGCCACCGTCCCCCCCCTCCCCCCGCCAGCCGCCACGCTCTGCACGAAGGCACGGACTGCTGCTGCTGTTTGCTGCTGGACCTGAGCACCCAGCACCGAGTCTGATGGAGGCAGTGCACGTGCTGGACAACGTGCTGGGCGGGGGCAGACCCGGCAGCGGGAAGACCCAAGCAGTCTTCCTCCTTGGAAAGGCCAGTGATGTGACACCTTCGATGCCCCGTTCCTGAGTCAAGAGCGAACACAGCAGACCCAGAGGAAAACAGAGCCCACCCCCAGGGGTTCTCCACGGCTGGCAAAGCCAAGGCACTGACGGAGCCCCACTGCCAACACCAGGCAGCAGGCAGACCAGATAAAGATGCTTTCTTTTCAAAATGCACTGAGCCCTATGCCAAGAGACAGAGAGCAGGGCCAGAGAGTGGGCACCCTGTGCCCAGACTGTCCCTCCCCCATCCAAGGTCCTGAGATGTCTGCCTTCCAGGAATCACTCACCTGATATTTTATTGGGAGCCTTTCCCACCCCCTCCACCTCCACCCCCTCCACCTCTACCTCCACCCTACCCACAGCTAAAATGTATAAACTGAAGTAAAATTGTAAGCCAGATCAGCTGTGAAACATCCCTTAGCATAAAAGGCCAGCTCAGAAGAGGGACTGCCAGCCCTAGGGAAGGAAGTTTCTAGTCACCTGGAGGGGAACGGGGGCGGGGGGGGGTGCAGGAGGGTGGAGAGACAGGAGGACTCCAGAAGGGCTGAAGAGAAAGTCCTAGACCTGGGGGACGCTTGTCCCACCGGTAGGGCAGGGGGTAGCAGGTCACAAAGGGGCCAGTGTGCTGAGGGAGGGGAAGAGCGCTCTAAAGAGAGGGAAGGATGGGCGAGTGTGGGGGCCAGGGGAATATCCACTAGGAACTTCTCGGGCTGCAGCCCAGAGCCTCCCCAAGGCAAGCTGCTTCGGGCGATTTCTTCTTTTCTTCCCTTACTTGACAAAAGGTCCTTTTAAAGGTAGTCTCTCCTGCTGGTCTTCCTTGGGGCAAAGGTCGTATCTCCCGCTGGCTCACCTGGCCTGGCTACTCAGGTCCCTCCCTAGGCACAGTCTTATCTCTGCTGGCCTTAGTCGGGCACCCCACCCCCTCCACCAAAGCCCGGGTCCCCCAAATAACAAAGCTGTTCCCCAAGAGGCATTCCCCAAGCCATGATGCCTGCTGCAAGTCCTAAGTTCTTCCCTGGCTTCCCCCATTCCTCCAGGCCACGCACCCCTCCAGTGAAGTCACAGGGACCTCAGAGACAACCCAGATCACAGTGCCTAAGGGCTCAGGGCAGTTGGGCGGGAACAATTCGGCCCAGGTTTTCAGTCTCCCTACAGCCTGCAAACACCTTAGGGGCAGGGAAGTGTTGCTGTATACTAGCTCCTGGGCACAGAAGCGGCATTTCATGGATGCCAGCTGAGCAGGGTCAGGTTTGGGCCAGTCTATCTGGGTAAGCTGGTGCCTGGCTTAAGGCAAGACCCCAGTCAATGGCAGTGACCCAAGGGCTCCACCAAGGCTGAGTTGGATAGTCACAGGGAGACAGAGATCCCTACAGCAAAGATCTGATATACGCATAACAGGTCACCTCCCCCCCTTTGAGATTCCCTTTTCCCTAACCTGGCAGCCACATTTCACCAGGGGAAGGACCTGGGGATGCCCCACCCCTTTCTCTGGAACCCAGACTATTAGCACCCGCCTCCACCAAGAGAAGAGAGGGGTTTGGTGGACCATCAGAAACCAACCCAGGGGTTTGCCAAGGCAAAAAGTGCAGGCTGAGCGCAGGAATCTGGCCCCCTCACAATCCTTTGAGGAGGCGGCCTGTAAATAAGACGAGGAACACTGGCTTGTCTCTCAGGGCGAGAGATGTGTCACCTAGAGGCATCTGTGGGAGCGCAGGGCTGGGGAGAAAGATACATGGAGAAAGAGGTACACTGGAGGGTGTGCACGGATGAGAAGGACCACCGGGCTGAGTCCCGACCGGGTTTCCATAGCACAGACACGGCTGGTTCTCCAGAGCCTGCTCCGCCAAGACCTCAGAGATGCTAGTCGCCCGCAGAGAAGCGGCCGTGACAACCGCAACTACTACGTGCAGGCTCTCGGGGCCGGAGGGCAAAGAGCTGGGACTCCGCACACACCTCCGGCCTCGGCGACGTCTCGGCGGGAAAGGGCCAGGGCCCCGTCCCCAAGCCCCGAACGAGGCTGGCTCTCCCTTTTGCCCGGCAGATCCCTCTCGGAGAGGCGAGGGAACCCGGGAACAGGCTCGGTGCAGCCGCCAAGAGATACGGAAAAACTTCGCCCGCGCAGAGCCCCCTCCGGGACTCGCCGGAGCCAAGGGCCGGGAGCTGGGACAACACCGGCGCCGGAGGGGCAGGCGCGCTGGGAGCGGAGGTGGGACGCGGAGGCGGGGGGTCCCGAGGAAGGCATCCAGGCAAACCAGCCCCCTGCCCAGCCCATGAGATCCCTCTAAAAACACTTTCGGAAACTGCGCGGAAGAAGCGGCCCCTTCTCCCGGCGCCCCGGGGCTAGCCCTGCCCACCCCGCACCTGGGAGCCGGCAGAGGGCCCGAAGGGGGCAGCGCGGACCGAGGCTTCTCTTCTGTGGCCCAGTGCGCGGGGACGCAGGTAACCCGACCTCCCCGACCAGGGCGGAGAGGGCGGACACTCCCGGGGCGGGAGCAGGGCGCCCGGGCTGCGGGCAAAGTTCCGCGCTCCGGCAACTTCCCTGACTCCGGGACGGCGGGCCCGGCCAGGTGCGCGTCGCCGGTGCCCCGCGAGCCCGAGCCCCTCGGCCGCCGCTTACCTGGCCCCCGGAGGCAGGCGGGGTGCGCATCCCCCGTCCGGCGACGAGTCGGTGCGCTGCGGAGGGGCGAGGAGCGGGGGGGAGCGGGCTGGCGGGCTGGGCAGGGACGCGCCGGGCAGCGCGGAGAGCGCAGAGACGATCCCCGCCGCGCCGCGGCCGCTCGTTAGCTTTCCGCATCAGTTGAAGGCGCCGGCCCCGCCCCCACCCGCGCCCGTTGCCGGGAGACCCGCGTGGGCCGAAGGGCTCTTTGTATCAAAGCTGCCGTGACATCACGAGGCGCCCGGGCTAGGGGATCGAAGGGGCGGGGCCTCGCGCCGGGGGCGGGGCCGGAGGAGGAAGCCGGGTCTGGGAACCCGAGCCGCGGGGGGCGGGGCCCAGGTAACCCCGCCCCCTAAGGTAGGGGCAGGTGGCCGGGGCGGCGCCGACCAATGGCGGCGCGGCCGCGGGGCACTACCCACCCGAGCGGGCGCCTCTGGAGGTGGGGCTCGCCTGGGCCCGCCCGAGCCCGCGCCGCGAGGTTACTGTAGCCCGGGTTTGCGCGGCCCGGGCCCTGGGATTCCAGGAGACCGAGTCTGTGAGCTCGCGAGCCTGCCGGGCGGGCGCTGCCGCTGCAGCTGCCGGGTCCAGGCTACTCTCACTGTTTGCGGTCACCGTACTGCGAATTCCGCCCGGCGCTTCCGCGCTCACAATTGCGGACCCGAAGAAAGACCTGCCAGACCCCCAGACCCCTCGCCCACCACCACCACCAGTCTGCGTCTGGTGGCTCCCAAATTGGTTCTCATCCCGAATCCCACTCACAACTTTCCCAATCTTTTCGTCATAAAAGGAGAAAGTTGTATTTATAACCAGCCCGGGAATACGAAGAACCAAGCGGCAACAAGAACTAAAAACATAAAAAAGAAAGTACCCCTGTGTTGAATCCTAATAAATATAATTTAAGTAAAAAATGCGCCCCTCCCCCTTAACTCTTCACTATGCTCTGGATGAAAGAAGGCAAAAATGTAAAGCAACAAATAATGCGGATGTTTCCCTTTGATTCCATGTTGCGTTGTGCAACTGAGCTTAAGGGTTGGGGGATGGATCTTCCCAATTGTCTCAGGCCAACATGAAGGCCCCTTTGCCTTCCCTGAGTCCTCACTGCCCAACAAGGTGGCGTTTGAACATTGCAGGGCCTGTCGGCAGCTGGGTGCATTGGTCCAGCTCTATCAACAACACACACACACACACACACACACACACACACACACACACAGATATTCAGCTTTTCTGCCTCCTTCTCTCTGGCTCTTTGCTCTCAACTTCCTTCTCCCCCATATCTCTCCTGCAAATAAATTGCCAGCTGCCTCTCTGTCTACCAGGGGCCTGTCTCTGAGGCAAAGCATTCCACGGAGGCTCTGAGACCTACAGGGGACTCTTCAAAAGGGACAGCATTAGCTCGAGGAGGGCCTCCTGGCAAAGGCTTTGTGCCAGGGGAGGCTAGAGCAGTGGGGGTGAGGTGGAAACTCTACCACTGGCCCTCTCCTCCGTGCTTATGCCTTGCAGTCCAGAGATCTCTGCGGGTGCCACAGACTAGTTCTTGCCCTTGCTGGTGTCCACTCCCACAGTCCCTAACACGCAGAAGTGCTGCAGTGTGTCATAAAGAGCACTGCTTTTGGAATCACACAGACTTGGGTTTCAATCCTATTTGCCGGCTGTGAGTCCTAGGACGGGTTATGCAACCCTTCCAAGGCTCGGTGTCCTTATCTGTAAAATGGGAATGGCACAATCTTCCTCGTGAGCTGTTGTGCACCCCGGCAGCGGGTACACTTAATTTTAGTCACTCATCAAAGGGGTGGTGCCTGAATGAGCCCACGCGCGCGTGGGCGCCCTGGGCCTCCTCTGCCGCCGCAGCTCCACCCGGAGACCCGGGCTCAGTGGCTTCCTGTGAGGTTTTAGGGTGTAGCTGAATCCAGGGGGTTCTGTCTCAGTTTCCCCTCTTCCCTTCTGAGTCTCATGGTGACCCTACGGCTATGGGGAACCAGAAAGCAGGTCATGTAAGAGGACCACCCAGAACTGGGGAAGGGAAGCAGAAACCTCAGATGATCGGCGCTTTTCTAGGTCCTAGCTTTCTTCTGGCAAAAGTCGTGAAGAAAAGCAGACCTTGTCAAGCACCCTCCACCCCGCCCTCGTTAGGGGTAGCGCGATCGCCATTTTCAAGGGCTCTGTGGAGGGCGCGGTGCCCGTGGTCCCAATTTATTCTTCGCAAAGGTGTGGTGGAGGGGGCAGCATTTCCAGGTATTTGTCCCAAAGAGCAGTGTGACCGAGAGGAGGGTCACAGGATGCTAGCACTGAACGCTTCTGAGTCTGAAGCCTGCCTCATTCTGCAGCTGACCATGGCCAAGTCATTCACTGTTTCTGAGCACCAGCTGGCACCTCTACGGAATGGAAACACGACCTTTCCTCTTCCAGTTGTGAGGTTTGAATGAAATGATAAAATAAGTGTTTAGTTCAATGTGTCCTGTGCTATAGGCACTCAGTAAATAGTAGCTTCTCGTTATTACCAGGAGCATGAATGAGCCCCAGTCTGATTCAGGGATTCAGGAGCCAAGGGTCATATCTTGGCTTTACCACCTTGTAAAAGATCAGCTGGATAAGCCTAGGCAAGTTTAATTTCCGGTCTGTTTCCTCACCTGCAAATTGGAGATAATAATAGTATGTATTTCAGGATTATCGTGAGGACCAAAATAACCAGGACCCATACACACAATACTCAGAACAGTCCCGGCACATAGCAGGTGCTCCATAAACCGTAGCCATTTCCAATGACCATATGACAAGAGGCGGGGAAGGACTGAGGTGAGGATTAGAACCTGAAGCAGCTTGCAGGATGATTTAGAACGCTGACATTTTTTTGGAGGGAGGGGAGAGGGAGAGAGAGAGAATCCCAAGCAGGCTCCATGCCCAGCGCGGAGCCTGTCTCGGGACTCGATCTCACGACCCTGCGATCATGACCTGAGCCGAAATCAGGAGTCAGGCACCCAACTGACTGAGCCACCCCAGGTGCCCTAAGAACCCTGACTTTTGGGAGAGGCCCTGACATCTTCCACAGGGTTCAGGGAGGAAGGCTGACTAGTCTTCTGAAATGGGATGTGGGAACTGAGGGTTCCAGCCCAGGCTAGGGCTCCCAGAGGACTCAGTGTTTTTCATTCAGATGGGGGCTGGGCTGGGAGAGAATCATGAGGGAAATACAGTCCTGCCTTCTGAGCATAGCCCCACCTATAGGGCTGGGAGCTAGGAGGGTCTCACGTTAGCTACCCTGGTTCCTTACCACAGCTATGTTTTAGATGTTACAGAATCAGACCGTTTTAAGCTAGGAAGGCTCTCTGGAGAAACATCCAATGTGCTCTGCCCCCATTTTATGGATGGGAAGAGGGAGGCTCAGAGAAGGCTAGGAATTTGTCCAAACCACACACAGAGGTATCAGATGAGCAGGGACTGAAACTCGGGCTCCTGGCTGCCTGTGTAGGGCCCTCGACTTCCTGCCTCTGCTCTGGCAGGGGTGCCTTACTGACGGGGCGATGACCGGCAGGGCATGGGGAGTGATGGACAGTTGCTACCCTCAGCCGGTGCTGGGAGTCTCCTAAGGGGTCAGGAGAACGCTGTTGTTAAAAACAGAAACCCTCTCCCAGGGAATGTATCCGAGGATCACGTTCAGGGGACAAGTCGCTCTGACTCATTCTGTTTATGTCCTGAAACTTCTGCCATAGTTGATGTGAGAGTACTCCCGTGATGTCAAGTGCCAAAGCCAGAGAGAAGCGGATAGAATGCTGACAAGCCGGAGCTGCTAGCCTGCAGAAACTGATGGGGGTGAGCCAGGTGAGGGAAGAGAATCTAGTAAGTTCTCTCTGTACCACAGCTATCTATCCGCCTTGTGTACTTCTGCTGTCATCAGGCGGGAGCTAGCGCGACATCAGATGGTGTAAAGAGGCAGCATTCTGTACGTGTTTGGGGCCATATGGAAGGACCGGCTGAACATATATGACATAATTATGATAGGAAAAGAGCTCTCCGAACATTACCCAGTGTTGACGTTAGCCTAGCAACCGAGGCCAACCGACATTAGCCAAATGAACAACAAGAAAACAGCTACACAAATAATAGCAGGGCTGGAAAAAAGCATTCGCGCGGCGGGTCCAGTGGTTCTCAAACTTGGTTCCTTGGAACCTGCAGGTTTCTCTGGAGATCCTGCAAAAGGAGGGGGTTCTCCAGGTGAGCCAGAATAGCTCCACTTGCAGCCACTTTCCATGTGGACTTCCACATAAGATTTCAGATAGACAAAGAGTCCCGTGGCTTTAATGTTGTTTCAAGTCACTAGCCTAATATAACCAGTCATTCCCCAAACAGGGCAACAAGCCCCTGAGGCAGAAGATGGCTTCTCTCTTCACCATGGCACAGCCATCCGCAGAACCGGGAGTCGAGCTGGCTCTCATGACTCTCGGACTGGTGCTAAGATGGACATTAGTCACCCACCACGACCTGGTCACACACACTGGACGTGACTTCTGCCCAAACAGTTGCACCAGCTACTGTTCTTGGCTTGGACAAGCCCTCCGCGTAGCCAGCTCAGACTCCGCCCCAAATACCTGTCTTCCCTCCCCTCCTCTTTAGATGGCCCTTGGTCTGATGGGAAAGCGTCAGCCCCAACCCTTAAGTCTCAGCTTGCCCCTCCAGGGGACAAATTCAACCTTTGACGACGACGATGACCTAAGCAGTGGCTTTGGAAAGAGAAGCAGGTACTAAGGAAGCAGGCAGAACCCTGGGATTGCAGAGGGCTCTTGATCCCCAAGGAAGATGTTCCCCATCTGCCATCTAGAAACAACAGGAGCAACCCCTGAGTCCCGGAGCCCTGTCACTCTGGCAGGGGACTGGCCAGGGGGCCTGCATTGTGCCTGGGAAGAGGAGGGCATCACGGACCTTTCCTTCCTCTGGGAAGATGGAATTCAGACAGCATGTGGCTAAGGTCCTTTCCCATCCTACAACTCTGGGCTAGCCCAGGAGCAGATCTTGGACCCAGGTGCATGCCTTGGACACAGGAGCCCCTTTGCACTGGCAAACAGCTCAGGGTGGGTGACTGTCCTTTGGCCAGGACGCCTGCAGCACTCTGCCCCAGGCCTGTTTTTCCTTATAATGTCTGGCTGGATGCTATGCAGATGGGGTGGGACTGGGTCTTACTGACTCGCCCCAGCTCAGTGTTCAGTGTTCAGTGTTCAGAGAGGCCAAGCTCTATTTTTGTCAACCTGTGCACATGTGAACAATGGGTTTTCTTACTCATGCAAACCCAATAGGAGGGGAAAATGGTGAGAAAACCCAAGTTTCCTCTGACTCATTTGGCCATCTGAGGGGAGGAGATGGCAGGGGAGGAGGAAATCAGACCAGGTCCTCTTTGACTTGGATTGGGTGACGGCAAGGAGGAACAATTTCCCCTTCCTTCACCCTCGGTAACATCAGGTGGCCGCAAACTCCAGAGAGCACGAACACCGCTCCTCTCCGACACACGCCTCCCCCGCCCTCCCCACCTCCTCCAGGCCCAGGCAGCCGTGGCGGTGACTTTTACACGTTGGTGGTAAAGCAGTGGTTCCCAAAGTGCACCCTAGACTCATTTGGGGGATTTAAAAAAAGGTCAATGCCTGGGTTGTAACCGAATCCAAATGCCTACGGTGGGAGCCAGGGGTTAACAGTTTTTAAAAATCGCAGGTGTTTCCAAGGCAAGCAAGTTTGGGAACTACTTTGCTAAAGGTGGGCGGACCACCATGGGAGCCAGGGCCGCCACAGGTGGAGGCATCACTTGTCCGTCTGGCCGTCCATCCATCCATCCATCCACAAGTATTCAGTGAAGATCTCTCTGTGTGGACCCTGTTCTAGGTCTTGGAGACACAGCTGTGAATAATCAAGTCACGGTTCTTGTGGAGCTCACATTCTCCTGGGGCAGTCAGCCCAGAAACCAATAAATGAATCAAGGATACATATGACACAGGCTCCGAAGAAAAACCAAAGCAGGGTAAGAGATCAGACAGACGTTGGGGACAGGGGTCCGTTTTCATCCTGGATTTAGGCACCAGATTTGCGGTGCTGCAGAGCTGCAGCCCTGCTCCCCGTCCCGGATTTCCTCCCGCTGTCTGGCTAAAAGAGCTCTCCCTTGACAATCCTCGAGGTCCTGCCTCCTGCCCCTCGCAGGGCCTCCTGCCTGGCTCTTTCCCTGAAGCAGTGTCTTCAGGGCGGGGCCTGGCATCCTCTGCACCCAGGGCTCCTGACTCCTCCGACTCTGTGCCAGCAACAACACCTGACCCAGGGCAGCACCAGGCCAGGGATCCATCAGGCATTGTTTATGAACAAGTGACGGAGGGATTTGAGGCTTGTGGGTGTGTGAGAGGTCCCGTGGAACAGTGGAGAGAACCCTAAACTCAGGGTCAGTAGACCTGGATTAGAGGCCTGGTCCTGCTGCTTCCTGGCAAAGGGCAAGTCATTTCATCTTGCCAAGCCCTGATTTCCTCTTCGGTCAAGTGGGGAAAGTGTGACCAACGTTGTAAGACTGGGATCTGCATTAAGAAAGGTCAAGGGGCAGGGCCCCTGGGTGGCTCAGTCAGTTAAGCATCTGCCTTTGGCTCAGGACATGATCTCAGGGTCCTGGGATCCAGCCCCACATTGGGCTCTTTGCTCAGAGAGGAGCCTGCTTCTCCCTCTCCCTCTGTTTTTCATTCCCCCTGCTTGTTCTCTCTCTCTCTGTCAAATATATAAATAAAATCTTTTTTAAAAAAGGGTCAAACAAACAAGAAAAGAAGTATCACAATATATAAAACTTATTCATGTAAATATTTGGGAAATTAAGACGTGATCATGGCTTCTCTAATATATGAATTTCATGAAGAGTTTTTGCAGAACTTGGAAAGAAAAGAAAATGTCAAAGACTTTTGGAAAGTGTTTTGCAAATATGAGGACTTTTTAGAAATTCTCATCATCTAGGCCTGTATAGACATGAAATCACAGTGCATTAAAGCTGGAAGGGATCCGGGAAACAGGCCGAGAGAGACAAAATGACTTGCCCACAGTTACAAGGCTTGTTAATGGCAGAGAATCCACACTGACCCCAGAAAGGGGGGGTGGTTGGGAGGAGACTGGGGATGATGTTTTAGTATCTTCCCTTGACAAACTCCTATTCATCCTTCAAAACCCCACTCAGGTGAGACCTGTCAAGTGAAGCCTTCTCTGTCTCTTCCAGTGAGAATTAATTACTCCTTGGCTTCATCATCTCCATCCTTCAAACACAAGCTCTGCTACTGTGGGGAACACACTGTGTTGTTGGGATTGGCCTCCTCTCAGGCCCCCTACACCTCCCAAATTCCTGAGAAAAGGGTCCACGTCCCTAGAGTCTTTGGACTCCAGCTGCTAACAAGTCTGGCACATAGTAGGCACTTGAGGGATGTCTGAGGCCCTCGATGGGACTGAGGGTCCCTGACACATAAATGATAGAGAGCTGAGGGCCAGATTAGTCACGAATTCGCAGGAATATTTTCTGAAGCTCCTGAGACGGACATTTACAAGGAGAAAAAAAAAGGAAGCAAGAAAGGCCTTAATGAAGATCCAGTTGCCCTCTTCCCAGAATGTACCAGATCCAGGCTCTGAAGAGACACCCCTCTACCTAACGCAAGCCCCGAAACCAAAGAGAGATCATTTCCCTTCCGCTTATGATTAGAACAACGACCAGTTACTGAAGATCTACTGTGCACCAGTCACTTCATTTCTTCTCCTTTATTCCAGTCCGACCGTCTGTGGATAGAGGTTACTGCCCCCGTATTACAAAGGAGGAAGCCCAAGGCTCAGGAGAGTTAAGTGGCGTGGCCAGGGTGGCCAAGCCAGGATTTGCACTCAGATCTGCTGGCCCATGTCCAGGCCTCCCTGCTGGGCCTCTCTTACTGGGCAACCAGCTTACTGACAGCAACTAGACTCGTCTGGAAGGCAGCAGAAACTAATTAATAAGGATGATGAAAGTCTGTGAGCAAGTAAGGGCCTCACCCCTCCCTCCGTCGTCCTCGGGGAGGCACGTGCTGTCCAGCTCGACAGTATTTTCATCGGTTGCAGCCCACGCCAGGCCTCTGCTGTTCCCCGCACGTACTTCTGAGATACCCGCCGGGGAGAGGCTTGCCTCTGAGGGCGGATGCAGCCTGCCTGCCCCACGGAGTGTGTTAGGGTGGAGGGCTGGGCACCCCTCTGCTGCTCACTTGGCCACTGTCTCCGGCCCCAGCTCGAAACCAGGGAGAGACACCCTGGCCTGTCCCTGGGGGCCACCAGCTGACAGGAGCGGGATGGATGGGCCCGGGCTCCTGGGGAGACGGAGGGAAGAAGAGTTTGTTGCTTCCAAAAATGTGTTTGGTGGAGTCCCTACCCTACTCTGATAGCAAGAAAGGGCTTTGTGGCCAAATCAACTGGTGAAATTCTTCACTCCTCCCCAGGATGTCTCAGAGCACGTTGGCATGAGAGAAACCTGTCTAGCTCTGTGGTAACCCCCGGTTTCTTCAGGCGCTCCAGCTCTGGACAGGACCCCTTGTCACTGAACGTCTCCCAACACCAGGGACTCAGTACTGTAAGGCATACACTTGGGAAAACAACGTACCGGGTTCCCAGCACACAGCCGCACAGAATAACTAAATGTTACTTCATTTTATTAATAGCAAACGCCTACATAGCGCTTACTATGTACCAGGCTCTGTTCCATGTGCTTCACACGATATTAACTCATTCAGTCCTCACAGCAACTCTAGGAGGCAAGGATTATCCCCATTTCACAGACAGGGAAACTGAGGCTCAGAGAGGTTACTCAAGGACATACACCTAGTAAGTGGAGAGCCAGGATTCCAACCCAGGCAGCTGGCTCCAGAGACTGTTCACCTCACCATGACGCTATGAAGGAAGCAAGGCTCAGGTCTCTACACTCACTTCCCCAAAGTAACCAGAGTGGGACCGAAACCATTTGTTCATTCACGGGTGTATTCATTTGCTCAAACATTTACTAAGCAGACACTGCAGGCCCAGGCACCGGGCCAGCCCCCCGGAGATAGAACAAGGCGCAGTCCTGCCTGGAGCTGTGGCCACCTGTCCCGGCCTCTCTGCCCCGGGGCTGCTGCTCTCTTCTCCACCGAGACGGACACCTAGGCCTGGGCGCCAAGCCGGCTGCCCTTCTGGTCACGTGCCCGTGCACACCCACGTGCTTGCTGGTGTAGAGCCCGCCGGAGAGGCCCTGCACTCGAGATGTGGGGTGCAGAGGCTGCCTCGGCTATCCTGACAGCCCACAGACGGTGGGTCAGGGGACGCCCGGTCCCGCGCCCAGTCCAGGCTCCTTCCTCGGCCCCACAGCCTGGCACTCGACTGCCTCCCCTACCGGGTCACCCCACATGCCCCGCCGGCAGCCTGCCCACCTCCTGCCTTCAGCAGCTCTCCAGCCGAGGCCCTCGGAGCCGCCTCGCCACGGTCACCGCCCCTCCTCCCAGTCCTGTGGGCGCCCTGCCTCCCTGCTCCCAGACTGCCGTCGGGCCCCGCACAAGGGACCCTTCAGGATGGCGGTAATTCATCTCCGGACGTTAGCCTGCTCCTGGGAGGAGAGTAACTTTTAGGCAAGGATGGTGGGGGGTGAAGACAGCTTCCCCTCTTTCTTCAGTCAGGGTGGCACACACAGAAGGCCTTGTAATTCCACTTTAAAAGCAAACACAGTCCCCCCCAATTATCTCCTAAATTATCTCGGTGATGCTGGAATGAAAGCCACCCAAAACCCACAAAAAACCAGCCGCCCCGTAAATGACAGAAGCAGAGCTGTGGGTTCTCCACTATGAGAAGGCAGGGAGTGGGCAGCCCGGTCCCGGGGGTGGTTCCTGGAGGGCCCGGGGCCAGCAGCTCGCTGGGACCTGCCCAGGGTGGGCCCCACCGTGCCTGCATAAACAGGCAGCCACAGCAGCAGACAGACCGACCGGCGGGAGCTGGTCTCAGGCACACATGCCTCCTTTGTGGCCCCCCTTTCAGGGCTGGGCTGGGTAGAGGGAAACCGAAGGCGCCTGGCCCCATGACACTGAGCCAGGGTGTTCCTCCCACTCAGAGGAAAACCACAGCCCTGCAGAGCTCTGTGGCCGCGGGGATGGGCAGCTGAAGGAGCTGCTGTATTCAGGTAGACCCTGGAGAAGCCTGAGCCCAGAGGAGGCCCCTGGAGGGAGGGAGAGAGGCTGCTCCCAGGGGGCCCTAAAAAAGAAACCTTTCTTCCAGGCCAGGCCCCCTGCCGTCCCCACTAGACCACAAGGCCACATTCATAGGAGCGAAGTGCTCTGGTGCCTAGCCAGCCCAGGTTCCAGCCCCAGCTCCGCTCCGCGTGTCCCCTAGCTCACAGACAGTGCTCTCGCTATTCCCAGGTACCACAGGAACACTGAGTCCGCAAATGCTGACCCACTGCTCCTCCTAAGGGTTAAGTTCAAGGCCCTCTGATTACAACATCGGGAACCTCTGATTACAACAGTTCCGTCAACCAAGCAATACACAAGCAGGTTTATTTAAAGGCATATTATTATTTTTTTTAAGATTTTATTTATTTGAGAGAGAGTGAGAGAAAGCATGAGTGGGGGGAGGGGCAGAAGGAGAAGCAGACCCCTTGCTGAGCAAGGAACCCTAAGAGCTTGATCCCAGGACCCTGGGATCCCGACCTGAGCCCAAGGCAGCTGCTTAATCGACTGAGCCACTCAGGCACCCTTAAACGCCCGTTATTTAAAATACGCTGTTGATTAACAATGAACTTACAGCGGACAGTTTTGTCATTCATGCCTGAATAAAGCTTATCCAACATGTATTTTCTCCAAAAGGCACATCACCACTTTCTTGCCCTCAGGAACAATAGACAGCCCTTCACCACATTGGGGGTCATTTTAAATGATGACATCACCACCACCACCCCCAAAAAAACCCAAATACGAAACATGACACTAAAAAGACTGCTTAAAGGAAGCTTGTTTCAGTCTGAGCTAAAACGACAAGGCAGAGGGATGTCTTCGACCTGAGCGGCCAACCCACATTTTCAACACTCCGAGCGTGTGTGCACATGGTCAGGGAGACGCTGCGTACTGACGGGGGACTACAGGTAACTGTAGCAAGGAGGCAACTTTGCAGAGTCCGCTGTGTCTGCCTTAGAGCGTCTTGGAGGGGGCGCTAACCGGAACACTGCACGAGGAAGGTTAGCACAGCAAGAGCTCAGTACACGTTGGCACAGTTGCTACTCCGATGACGCGGGACGTACGTACCAAGTCTTGACGCCCTTACTGTTCCCTCTGCTCCGAATGTCTTTCCTTGCACTTTCCCCATCTAGTGAAGCCCAGAGCCCAGGGTTTCAGTTCACCTCAGGGCTGGGTGAACCACACCGCTGCCATTTGCCAGCTGGAAGCCCTCAGGCCAGGCTGGTACTCCCTTCTCCCCACCCCCACCCTCCTTCTCACTGTGTGAGATAGATGCGACCAGAAGAGAGCTGCGTCCGGTCCCCTCCACCAGCTCTGCACACTCGCCAGGTGCCTGGGTGGCCTTCCTTCCGCCCCGATGCTTGGCTCACAGATGGACCCTTCTACTCGGTCCGGGACCCTCTCCTCACAGGTTCTTTGCTCCTAGCCACACCCAGGCCACTTTCTGCATCATCAGTGGCTCCTTCTCTACTAGTTCAGCTCCTTTCCCGACGATGCCCTGGCCTTGAAAATCCCTCGCTAAACACCACAGGTGCAAACGAATACACCAGCACTGCACGGCTCCTCGTCTCACCTGAACTCTCATGTGGCCCTGAACCCAGCGGGTCTCCCCTTGAAGCGGTTTCCTAGTACAGCCTCCAGCACGCGCTGCCTCCTGGCTTCCTCCAAGCCTCCCGGTCGTGACTCAGTTGGCGTTGCTGGCTCCCGTACCCTTCCTCGGCCCTAAATGTTGCACCTTCTGTGCTTCAGCCCTCTCTCCTTGTGGCCCTAACTCGTGGCTTCAAATCCCGTCAAAAGCTGGTGACCCCCAAATGTCCACGTCCAGCCTGGCCCACTCCCCTGACCTCCAAGCCACTGTATCCAATTGCCTGTGGACGGGGTTTGTTGGGAATGTTTTAGGGACCAGCCGCTCGAGGGTGTGAGGGAAGCAGGAAGGGACAGAGGGAGAGAGGGGCTGGGATGCCCTGTGACGAGGCCTCAGCCAATCCCACAGGCACTCTGGAGCCAGAATGGCCCCTAAAAGAAAGCAAGACGGCAAAACCCCTGTGTCCCCACAGCGACCGGTCGTGGGATGCAGGCTGCCTCCGAGAAAAGTGTGTGACCTCAGGCCAGGCAGCCCCCTGGCCCCTGGGGAAGGTCAGCTGCAGGCAGCACCTGGGCAGATGGGCGAGATCTGCCAACCCAGGAGGGGTCTGGACACACCCCACGTTGGGTGCATGGCTTCAGCTGAACCTTCCAGTAGCATCTCAAGTGAAGTGTCTGCAACTGGACTGCTGAGTTTCCCTCCATACCGGCTGCCTCCCTCAGGATTGTCTCCTCCACCTCCACGCCCCCCCCCCCATTGAAGGGCACCAACAGTCACCCGGGAGCTCTGGTGGCCACGAAGAGAACCCCAGGCTAGTCCTTGATGATCCTCTTCCCTCCACCCCACGTTAGCAAGTACCTGGCAGCTCCAGCCTGGTCCACCGTCTCACCATCTGCCTGTCACCATCCCCAACCAAGCTGCCACCACTTCTTCCCTGGACGAATGCACAGCCACCTAAGTGATGGGCCCAATTCCAGGTCTTGTCACATCCCAGCGGACAACCTTGCCCTGGCCTCAGGTCAGGATAAGCTCCAAACTTCTCCCCTGTGCTCTCAGGCCCCTGGGCCACACCCTCCCTCCAGCCTCCCTCCAGCCTGGCCTCTGCATCACTAGTCACCTGCACCTGCTGGCTTGCCAGCCCCCACACGGCCAAGCTCCATGCCCCCGTGCACGTGCCCCTGTCCCTCACTTCCGACAGGCTGGCTCCCGGCCCCTCCTGAGAGCTCCCCATCCCTCTGCGGCACTCTGCTTCATTCCCTTCGGGGCACTTCCATCTTCGCATGCGTTACTGACTTTTCCCCCTTAGGACAGAAGTTCTTCAGGGGAAAGGACTTTGTCTTTCTGTTGGCAGCTGGATCCCTGGTACCCCACACCTAGTTGTGGAATGAGTGCGTGGCTGAGCTGCGTCAGTAAACTGGGGTTCGCGCTGGGGTGGGCGTGGGCACTGGAGGTGGAGGGCGTCAGGCGCTTTCACGGTGATGACCACAGCTCAGCTTTTAAGGCCCAGTGGGCATCGGAGAGCTCCCTGCCCTTGCCCGGCCCCCCAGGGCAGCATCAGCGGGCTCCGCGGACGGCTGGAACATTCACCACGTGGCACCGCACGGCGGTTCTTTGTGGTGTCTGCCTGTCTCCGAAGGCTGAGCGCCTCCAGAAGCACCACGTCCTATCTCCGCTCGCCCTGGCCCTGCCCTGGCCCAATGCGGCGGGGAGCCAAGGTCTGGGGAACTGACCTCAGGTAAACAAAGTCTTCCCTGCTTCATGACTTGGAGTTCCAGGGCTCCAGGCAAGGCACCCCACCACCTGGCAGGCCTACCTGCTTTGGGACACAAGTCCCGGCCCCACCCGCTGGGCCTGCTGTCAGCTTTGGCACTGGGTGAGGGGCTCGTCAGCTGGATGGGAACAGCGGCGACTTTCATCATCACACCTGACACCGAGACCTCGGCCAGCTGCTAATGTCAACACCAGACTGTCACCCAGCGCCTCCAGCCTGGCTCAGCAGCTCCTGTCAGAACCTGCTGAGGGCCGAGGGCGCGGCCCTCTCTCTCCTCTCTGACTTTGAGTCTGGGCTGCACCACTCGCCCCCTGGGTGACCTTGGGCAGCCTGTTGAAGAGCTGAGCCTCAGTTCCGTTAGCTGTAAAGTGGGGAGGTAAGAGGAGCTCTCTCACGAGTATCTCTGGTTGGGGGGCTTGAGTGGGGTAAGGTCTCTCACGTGCTTGGTTCCCATGATCTCCATACATGTACGCTGTTATTATATTCCGGCAGAATATTAAATCCTGGACACTTTTCAAAATCTCCCCTTTCCCACAGACATACTCTCAACACATTTGCTTCAACTTTTAACAAGGGCTAATAGAAATATGAAAACTTTCTGTATTTAAAAACAATAAAATTCGGCACCTGGGTGGCTCAGTTGGTTAAGTGTCTGCGTTCAGCTCAGGTCATGATCCCAGGGTCCTGGAATCGAGTCCTGCGTCAGGCTCCCTGCTCAGCGGGGAGTCTGCTTCTCCCTCTCCCTCTGCCCCTCCCCCCTCACTGTGCTCTCTCAAGCGTGTGTGCTCTCTCGCAAAAATAAATAAAATCTTTAAAAGAAAACAATAAAATTGATTTTAAAAAATAAAACTTCTACAGAAAACTCCATCTACTATGTGGTCCATTGTCTCCTCTATATTGACCTTCCCCACAAACTCCTGTCCGTTTCGGGATGAGTCCTCATTAGTTAACGTGCTTCTCTGAGCCTGCAGGTTCACATCTCTGAAATGCAGATAAAAGTTGTCTACCACACAAGAGTGTTACGAGGACCACACAATAAACAGGTTCCAAGCACCTAGCAAAGTGAGTGGCACATAGTAGGTGCTTAAGAAGCGGAAGCTCCCATCCTACCCCGCACCAGCCCACCTGCTATGTAACTCCTTCCCTCCATCAGATTAGAAGAGCTATGTATCACCATTCCCCCTTCTGCCAAGCCTGGGATAAGCTTATATCCCCACTGTGGTTTTCTGGGTCCCCTACTTGGGTCCTCCTGCTTCCCTACTTGTTTTTTCAACTCTGACCTTTGCCTTAATGGTTTGAGTGCATCTTGTACCTCTCATTGGGAGTTCCTCCAGGCCCCCAAGGTATTAAGCCACAGAGCATTTCGCCCTTCCAGGAATAAGTGAGTCAAGTGGGTAGACCAGATAGCCGGGCAAAGACTGGTGTCTATGGCTGTGGGGGCTGGGTGTGTGTGGCTGCAAACAACAATACATGTGCATAAGGACGCCAAGAGGGCTTTCCAAGTCTGGGAGGCTGACTGCTCTTGGACTCTGATGCCCCAGGGAGGTCACAACGATTTTGATAGTAGCGGTAGTGTGACCTCTGAGAAGGTCACAGGTCACACGAGCCTACAAGGGCATCTCTGCCTGTATCAGCCACGTGGTGTAGTTGAAAGAGCTTGAAGGCAGTCCGGTGAGGTTTGAATCCCAGCTCTACCACTTAGCACTCACGTCAGCTCAGGTAAAAGCACATCCCCACCCAGTCTCCATTGCCTCCTCTCTGAGCTGTCCAGAGGACCCAATGAGACAACGTATGTTTAGCGTCTCGTTGGACCTGGTAGTTGATCAACGCTGCTCTGCCAGATTGCTTCATAGACAGACATGCAGAAAGTAGAATAACAAGCATCCTTTCCTTTTCTTCAGTGCCTCAGGAGAGGTCTGTCCTCATATCCCAAGTCAAAATGATTTCCCATCTCTCACACCAGCACCATTCCCTTTGGAAGTACCTCTTTGTGTGAGGAACCGATGGCCTGGTTACCCTTCCCAGATTGAAAGCTCTAGGAGGGACCATCTGACCCCAGACCTCAGCACAGCCCCCGAGCGAGGGAACGGATGAAGGTGTCAGGAGCTGACATGGCGCTTGGTGCTACCAGCGTAGCCCTGCCTTCACCTAATGCTCATGACGGCCCTGGCGGGGAAGCGGAGTGAAAGTCACCACTTCCGAGGGGTTGACTCTGTGCCAGGCACTGTTCTGGGACCGCTACAAATCTCAGCTCCTTGAGCCCTTCACAGACCTATCAGGTGGATATGTACGCGTCTGCATTTTCCGTGAAGCTTAAACTTCTAGGACACTTACGTGCTCCAGAGGGGCCCTGCAGTGTTCACAGGGTCATGTGTCTTGTAAAATTTACAAAAATAAGATACGTTGGAGATCTTTTACCTTGAAGATGACTTTACACACTGTAAAAGCTTCAGGCCCCACAGAATCGGCGGCCACCAAGTATGTACTACTCTTCCCATTTCACAGATGAGAAAGCTGAGGCTCAAAAAGATGAAACCTGCCCAAGGACATTCTGAGCCAGGATGTGGATGCAGGCCTGCATTCCAACTCGGCCGCAGGCCTCCCAAGTCTAGGGAAAGGGGCCCTGGTCAGGGGAGACAGGTGTGTGCCCAAAGGCAGCTTTGCCCCTGCGGGTTCTGGGCAGAGTGGAGAGGGAGGAGGGGAGGGGGGAAAGAGAAGCTCTGATCCGAAGGGTCTCAAGTCCAGAGTCCGGAGCCCAGAGCCCTGAGCCCTGAGCCCCAGCTACTTGACATCAGTATCCTGGTTAATCTGACCATCTCCCTCCACCCACCCCCTCGTGACCCAAATCTACACTGTTTGCCTTTCCAACTCCTGAAAGCACTGAGTGCAAACTGCAGTGAGCCAGCCCAGCTCACCCCAAATAAACCTACTTTCTGTCCCCTTCCCCTTCCTGGGCCCCTCCATCCGGGGGCTGCCAGGGCCCAGCCCGTCTTTAATACCAGGCTAGGGCAAACAAGAGCTGGCACACTCTGCCCTAAGGGCAGCCCTCCCCTTGCTGTTTTTCAAAGGGCCGGTTTCAGCTGCCTGGCATTCAGTTACCTTCATTAGAATGGGCCCCGAGAGCTGGCCGGGCTCTGACCGCTCAGGGCAGATTCTATCACAGCAGGGATCGGAGAAGAGAAAAGGTCGGTAATGCAGCCGCCTCTCCCCAGGTCACGGAGAGGGGGAGGGGTGGGTAGTGGCAGGAAGAGGGGAGCCAGGGGCCTGCCAGGCCCTCCCTGGCTGGATGGCTGCTCTCAGTTCTTGAGTCTTCAGGGCGACGAGCAAGCGAAGAGAGGTAGTACAGAGCCCATTCTGAGGGTGCATATCAGCCCCTGCTGGGAAGACGCCCCAATTCCTCCACAGACCCTCCATCAGAGAAGGGTAACAAATCAGAGAGAGAGAGAGAGAGAGAGAGCAAGGCAGTGGGCTGGAGAAGGGGAATTCAGGAAGAAACAGCTTCCTGACAGCCGACAGCCGGTTTAAGGACACCTGGCCTGAACTCTCTTCAGCAGACAAGGAAGTGACCTTGTGGGCACAAGGACTGGGAGAGCTGATGTCTGAAAACATCCTCTTAGACCCAAATGCAGAGATTGTAAGTGTAATTTCTTCCAGAAAATGAAAATGAGCTTTCATCTCATTTTCATTCAAATAAAGAGACGTTGGCATAACAAAAATGGAACTTTCTAGTTTGAGGGTGGCAGCGTCCCCAGCAGCCGCTGTCCCCATTAGGGACTTCTGGGGCAAAAGGAAGTTAAGCTGCTGGGCTCCCACTGGTTTCCTGCCTTCTTGGCTATGGGATTGGGACTTTCTCCTAACCCCAGAGTGCACGGGTGCCCCCTGAGTGACTGGGGGTGGGGGTGGGGAGGGGCTTTCCTGCCCATCCCTAAGCCACCAGCAGAGCTGTGGGTGGCTGGTGCTGGCTGCAGGAGTGGCAAGGCCACAGTCACCCAGGCAGGGACTGCATGGGACAAGGGTAAAGCCCCAGCCAACCTTGCTACCTAGTGGTGGCGTGACCCCTGGAAAATCAGCTTCTCTAAACATAATTTTCTCAGCCTGTAAAATGGACATAATAATAGTGAGCATTTATATAGACCTTACCGTGTGCTGGCTACTAACCTAAATGCTTTATTAATCCTCGCAGCACTCGGGAGGGAGACATCACCGCCCTCATCCCACACGGGAAGTAATAGGCGGGGGCACGCAACCAGAAGTGGCAGACGTAGGATTCGATCCCAGGCTCCAGTACCCAGGGTGCAGGTGTTTACCCATGACAGGACACCACCCTAGTCCCCTTCACTGGGGACCCACTGTTGTTAAGTATGCCGGGTAAGCAATGCTTTTAATGAAAGTAGATCTGTCAGGGGCTGAGATTCTCTGGTGGTGGATTTTAATGCAGGGGAGGAGAAGAGAGGCCCTGAGCACAGGTCTGGGGCTTCGGGACCCATACGGAGAGTCCACAGCTCTGATTCGAGAACTCTGGTTAGATGAGCTTGCTCAGGATGCAGATCCCGGGGTCTGCCCCGGGTACGGAGTTGGTCCGAGGGGCCCGGATCCGCATCTCACACGGAAACAGGAAACAGTGGCTGAGGGTGAGGACTCTACGCACCGCCCTCCACGCCTTCCTGGCGACAGAGGTCACAGCGGGCAGGGGAAGCAGGTTCCAGCCTGGCCCTGACTCACCCTTGGGCAAGCCCTTGACACTCTGTGGCCTCCGTGTCCTGATCTATAAGATGACAGTGTTCCCCAGACAGTCTCCGTGGGCTCTGGCCTCTGTCACACTGCAGCTCTGAGTCTGGGGGCGGGGGGGGGGGGGCGCTGAGAAGATCCCACTCACCCACACACCCCGTTTCTCTGCTCTCTGTAACGAGGCAGCGGCGGTGATGTTTCCCTTTGAATCTGGGCTCCCAGAGGGAGAAATAAAAATAAAATAACCATGACAATAACAGCTCTGTCATGAGTGGGCCCACACGGTGGCCAGCGGAGCCAACTTCTGCTGCTTGAGCGACTCAGGGAGGCTGGGAATCCCCATAGGGACAGAGCAGGTCTCCTCGCGGCCACCAAACACGCCTGGACGACAACCAAGCCCGCGCATCTGGCAGACGAGGGGAAAGGTACGCCTCTGCTGCCCCTGGCCCCTCTGGCCCCTCTGGCCCCTCTGGGGAGGGGATCTGGGTGTTCCTGCCGCAGGGCATGTCCCATGCCAGGGCCGGCTGGGAACCCGGGCCTCCTGTGTCCCTGTCGCACAAAGCTGCGAGTCCTCTGCAACCCCAGTGCACTCTGACCTCACGCCCACCACATGCCAGGGGCTGCCCTGCGCTCCGTCACCTTCTTCACATACTCAGTCCGCTCGCCGGCCCAAGGCAGGGGAGGGCTATAGTGCCCACTTTACAGATCGGGCAACCGAGGCCAGAGAGGCCGAAGGCTCCGTGTGAGGCAGCACAGCGGACGAGCAGCGGGGCTGGGGCTCACACCCAGCCTGCCCCGGATCCGTCCCTCGCTCGCCCTCCGTCCAGCGTTCAGCGGAGCTGCCTCTCAGCCGGTGTTGATTACAGCGCGGACTGGAGCTCGGCTGGTTACAATGTGTTAATGCCTCCTGACTTTGGTGGATTGAGCTTTACTGGCTCCGGGGACAGTTTGCTGGAGTCCTGGGCCAGCTGCCAGCAAAGTAAGAGCAGAGCAGAGGCGGCCTCCTGATGGGACCCGGCTGCGGTTTTGGTGTGAGGACCGAGGCTGACGGGCAGGTTTAGGAAGCGGAGTTTCCCAGGAGATAGTGTGGAGGTGGGGACTCTAAGAGCCCAGACACCGGCTGGCAGTCGGTGTCAGGAAGCGGAGTCCTGGGTCGGGCTTTGCAACCAGCCGGCTCCTGGACCTTGGGAAAGGGCCTGGTTCTCCCTGTGCCTCGCTGGGCCTGTTCCAAGGCTCAAATGCTTCCCTGCACATTCCAAGCAGACACTCCTCACCCTCTCTGACCTTCAGGCATCCATGCACTGGCCAGCAGCCCCCCTAACCTTACCCCTTCCTCTCACCAAGCCTTGCTCACAAACACAAGCGAGAAAATAGCTTACGGGCCCAGCAGTAAGACCGGGAGCCGCGATTCCCAAACTTCTCTGCCGTTAAGATCACCAGCCGAGCTTTTCAAACTCCCCACGTCCAGGCCAAACCTCAGACCCGTGAAATCTGGGTCCAGGCTTCAGTGTTTTTTTAACGTTTCCCAGCTGAGTCCAATGTGCAGCCTCGGTCAGGACCCAGTGAGCTGGAGTGTGCCTCAGACTCTCCCGAGCACGTCAACGAGTCAGCTGGGATCTCCGTGCAATGCAGGTCCTGGTCCAGCTCCTGATTCCGTAGCTCTAATAAGCTCCCAGGTGATATCCACAGACCGCACTTTGAATAAGAAGGATCTAGAATGTTGGTAGCAGCAGTTCCCATAGTATACTCCCGAGGGGAAGAAAGGGTTCCCTGGCCAAGTCCTACACCCCCTAGGACAGTCCTCAGGGATGTTCGCATATTAAACCCTGAGGAGTCCTGCACCCGTTTACGTGTGTTTGACCATCTGGCGTACGGCAGTGCTTGGCCCGCTGGTGGTGGTCCTTCTCTTTCCGTGCACTTGAGGGACCGGCTGAGGGGTCTGTGGGGAAGATGGAGGTGTGCGTAGGGGATGATGTGAGTCAAAGGCCAGGCCTTTGTGTGGGGAAGGGGTTTTTCTGCTTCCCCTGTGCACCTGCCCCTCTGTCTTAAAAGTAATGATCAGATGGGGGGGGAGGGGGGCTGTGGGGCTGTGGGTAGTGGCGGCTGTGAACTTGGTGGGGATCTGTATGCGATGGGGGGCAGTGGGTAAGGTCCTCGGGAAGTGGGGGTCCGTGGATGATGGGGCCATGGGTTCAGGGGGCTCTGTGTGTGAGTGGTGGTGGGTGAGGGGCTGGGGGCTTAGCGTGTGACCCAGCCAGCGTTCGCAGCAGTGTTGTTCTTTACTAGTCGTGTGTGATAACTCCTGAGAAGTGACAAAAACACACACGCCATTTTGTTTCTGTGAAAAAACAGTCCCAGGGAGAAAGCCACCTGCCACTGCCAGTCATTGAAGGCAAGAGGAAATGAAGAGTTCCAAGAAATTAATGATTCTTTGCCAGAAAATAGAAGTGAAGTGGTAATATTTATAGGCACCAACGTTTCTAGTGCTCTGTCTCGCTGTCAGGCTCCAACACATCCTAACTAATGCCAACGGCTTCTACTTAATCTCCCGGAACCCTCACAACGAGCCTGCGGAGGGCACCCGGATCCTGCCCATTGCACAGACAAGGAGACTGAGGCTCTGAGAGGTCTATGACTTGCCCAAAGTCTTGCTAGCAAAGAGTGGAGCTGTGACTCAGTGTGAGGTCTTTCTGACCCTGACGTCATGCTCTCAGTGTGAAGTTTGGCTGGGACAGCGGCCGCGGACCACTCACCGCCAGCTGGGCCCTGATGTTTCCAATGGGCTCCATCTGAAATGTCTCCAATGTGCTTGCTTGTCCACCAGACCCAAAAGCTGATCTTTTCCAATAGACCCCAAACCTGAACTTGAAGGGCCCTAGCCCGACACCACAAGTCAGGCATTAGCAAACCAGTCTGTCCCAGCCCAGCCCTGCCTATGCCTGGAGAGACAGCGGGGTCCACATCCTGCCCAGACACCGGGGTCCACCATCTTTCCCAGGATTTCTTCCCTTCACGAAGAGAACGAGAGAGGGCTGGGAGACACTGGGAAGCAAGAAAGAGCATCATGGCCGCCACCAATTTCCAGTCCATTCTGTGCCCTTCGGTCCTGGGCCCTGCCCTGTACCCAGTGCCTGTACCCCAAGAGGGTCCAACGAAGTGCCAACCTCTCCTCTGCCTAGGACAAGAGAGGAGGCGCACTGGGACATACATAAGCCCCCTGGCAGGCAGAGGTGTCTCTCAGGGCCATGGGGGAGGGGCTGATGCGGAAGGGGTGGCTGCTTCGGGGGGGTAGGGCTGGGGTGGCAGCTGAGCTGTCCGCAAAATGGTTAGTGTTACAGCTGGAACAGACGGGCTCTAGGGGAGAGAGCAGCATGGGCGGAGGCCTAGAACGAGGGAGGACAGGCAGTGTTCAGGAAATCCTGGGTAAGCCAATCAAACATGGGAAGAGCAGCTGCAGAAAGGTCTTGGTTCACTGAGTCAGCAAACATTCACAGGACTAGTACGTGCCAGACACAGGGGTCCGAGGTGAGTGAGACATAGCTCCTCAGAATCTAGTGATAAAGAAAATAATAACTCACGGGGAAGTATTTTATTCTCATTTTACAAACAGGGATTCTGGCCCAGAGAGGTTAAGTGATTTGCCAAGGATGATACGGCTCATGCACCTCAGAGGCAGGGCCCCACTTCTAGGACCCCTGCACAGCTGGAGGGTACTACTGCTGGCAGCTGGCTGAGGGGAAAAGGGACTTGGAGGAGGGCAGAACTGGAGAGGTGACACAGAGGAAGGATGCAGAAGATACCAGAGGTGGCAGATAGGAGACAGGAAGTCAACAAAGAGGTTGTTGCAACCGTCAGACAATCACGTTAAAAGATAGTGTTAGGACTGTCACGTTCAGCTGCACAGGTTGTACACTGCACAACTCCCAGATAGCCATTCCCATGGACTATGGTAATAGTGCCCCTTGAAATTGTGTAGCCAATGACCCAAGCTGGTAGATAGAGGGACCAGACTCACACATGACTGTGTATGTGGCCACAAGCTTTTCAGTCCCTGTGTAATAGTTGCTGACCAAACCCTACACTGTTATCACACAGCCACATTCTGCTTCCTCTGGAGAAGAAGTGGCAGCTACCTCACTAAGATGTTTCTCACCACACCCTGGGCTACCCACAGAGCCAGTCACTCCCACATTTCTGTAACAAAGATGTTGGTGCACAAAGGGTTCCAAGAGCAAAGATATTTGGCAAACTGCCCACACCTCCCTGCTGGGGGTCTTGGAGGCACACAGGAGCATTTTAAAGGCTTCCAGAAGCCCTGCAGCCAAGAAGCCGGTTCATCCTCCTGGAAGCATTTCCCAGACTCCCTTGCAGAGAAGCCCCTTTCTGAGGAATCCCTTGGAATGCCCCCAGGCCCAGCCCCACACTGGGGGGCTCTGGGACACCCGCCTCCTGCACCCCCCCTCTGCACCCAGTCCAGAGGCCATGCTCAGGCTCCAACAGCAAGAAGGAACGGGCTGGGTAATTCTTCCACCTCCTCTCTCGGGACCTGGCCTCACTCCTGCTCCAGGAATACTGAGTTTTATTCTTTTGGATAAAAGATGGTCCTCCAGCAATGCAGGTGCTCCCAGTGAGTTGCCTCTGAAACTACGAAAACCCCTCATAGCAAATGAGTTCTGGTCCTTTCTCCCAGGCTGGGGGAGGGGCAGAGGGGAGAGACCTGGGAGACCTCAAGCCTCTGGAAAAGCGGACACAGAGCTGGCTATCTGAGGTCTGCCGGGTGCAGATTAAAGCCCTGGCTCTGCACACTGGTGGTCTGAGACCCTGGACAAGCGGCTTCACTGTTGTCTGAGCCTCAGCTTCCTCATCGGTAAAATGGGTATGAGTACCTACCTGGCAAGGGGTAGTCTGAGTGGGCAAAGCGGGGTACGGTTGTGATTAGAGATGAGATGGGTCAAATCTCCATCTGTCCCTCCCCCACCCAGGCCTTGTGTCCGGCTCCTGCTGGGACCCGGGTCCAACTGGAAGGCCTCCTGGGCTGGACTGGAGACAGCAGAAGGCCAGGAGAGCGGGGACAGAGAGGGACGAGAGTCAGGGGGACAGGGAGAGGGGGAGAGGGAGGTTGAATAGAAAGGGGCAGAGATGGAGTCAGAAACAGAGACAAAGGGAGACAGAGGGACAGAGTCGGGAAGAGACACACATATAGAGAAGCAGAGAGAGCAGGGAGGGCACAGGCATAGAAATAGAAAAAGGCAAGTCTACAGGGTCCAGGCAGCAGGTGGAGTGTGGTCACCTGTGGGAGGCCAGGCCCTGCCCACCTCCCGCCCCAGGGTTACTGACCTCACATTCCCTCTGGGTCTGTGGTCTGCCCGTAGGACTGCAGGATGGTCCCTCCTCCGCCTTACCCTGCCAGCAAGGGGACTGGGGTGGGGGCAGGACAGGCAGGAGAGGGGGAAGCTAGGAGCTCCTCAGGGAGGCGGTGAGGCTTGTGGCTCAGAGCTGGGGACCCCTCCAGGAGCGGTGGGAGCATGGCCTGCTCGTCTTGCACCTCCCAGAGAGATGAGCTCCTGATTCCAGGAAGGCCTTCATTCAGCCAGTCAACAAATGCAATCAAGTAACTGGGTCAGGGCAGAGCAATCACGGTGGCGGGTCCCTGCCCCTGGGGACTGTGTGGGCTAGACTTAGGGAAACCTGGGAACCAGCATGTCCCATTGTTTGCGGTGAAAGGCTCCTTTCTACCACCAACCAGAGCAAAATGCTCGTTCACCAAATCTAGACTAGGCTTCTCTTCTTCCCCCCGGGTCTGTGACATTTTGGCCCGCCCTTGCCTGAGCCCACATACAGCCCCTTCTTAACAGCCCTCCCTAGCATAGCTGGCCTCAGGCTAAAACATTCCTGGACCTACTCTGAGGACGTCCTGGCCCCAGGGTCACACTGCTGCACGCCAGTTCTTTCTGGCTTGGTTTACTAACCCCTGTAAAGAAAACCCCTTCTGCCTCACCCTTGAGACGCTTGCAGATTTCTCCCCAGTGCAGGGGCCCCTCCTTCTGTTTCAATAGTTCTTTCCCTCTCCTTGGAATAATTGTTTCAAATAGTTGCTCCTTACTTTTTTTTTTTTTTTTTTAAGAGAGAGAGAGACAGTACTAGCAGGGGTGAGGGGCAGAGGGGGAGAGAGAATCTTAAGCAGGCTTCACGCCCAGGGCAGAGCCAGATACGGGCTTGATCTCATGACCCTGAGATCCTGACCTGAGCAGAAATCAAGAGTTGGACGTTTAACCGACTGAGCCAAAGTGCCCCCCAAAACTTTTTTTTTTTAAGAGATAAAAGTTTATTGACTACATTGCAAGGGAGCAGTGGGGCAGGACAGCAAAGTCACTCCTTACTAAATCTGAACTTATTTCTTGTTTTTGTTAACATCTGTGAATTATTTATAAAAAAAGACAATTTCACTCGAACTAATAAAATAAAATCATACAGAAAAAGGAGGCAAGTCATTACATTGAAAGTTATCGATTCACCATTAGTTCTAAATTTTCTAACTACCAAGACAAAAAAGGGAAAGCCAGGAATCACACCACAATTCTTATCGTCTGATGAGACAAGTAAAATCATTTCATCAGGGAAGACTGTTTCCTGGTGCAAAATCCTAAAAAGCAGGTTTTGTTTTTTGTTTTTTTTTAAAGATTTTATTTATTTATTTAACAGAGATAGAGACAGCCAGCGAGAGAGGGAACACAAGCAGGGGGAGTGGGAGAGGAAGAAGCAGGCTATCAGCGGAGGAGCCTGATGTGGGGTTCGATCCCATAACGCCGGGATCACGCCCTGAGCCAAAGGCAGACACTTAACCGCTGTGCCACCCAGGCGCCCCCTAAAAAGCAGGTTTTGGATTAAGGGTACAAGGAGATGGCAAATTGGATAACGTTCCTAATAGCAACTGGAACGAAGTTGAAGAAATATTCCTTTTAGGGTTGCCTTATGCTGAGCCAAGGGAATAAGGACAAACTTTATGTCCATGAAGAGGTTTTTCCAAGAAGGAAACATGCAACAGAGCTTTCTGACGGGGAACTCCATGCCAGGGATGGAACAGCTAAAGGAATGCGGATTGGTGTGTCCTCAGGATGCCTTTCGCCCGTATCACTGAGGCTGAGCCTGGACGGTCACCTGCTGGACATCAGCTGATGTTTGCTGCCGCAGAAAAAGGTCCTTACATGCCTGGCCTGGGCGTCAGCCCTCCCACCCATCTCCAGGGATCCTTTCAGCCTGGATTAAAAATTCCCTTGAGGAGAGCAAGAATATTCCGTCACGGCCCAGGAAGAAGACCAGGCTGGCTGTGGAGAAGGCAGCTGCTCCGAAATGGGTGCTGGCTGTAAAGTCCCAGCATCGGACTTGAGAAGATGCTTAACTTCCAGCCCCTGTGGTCAAAGGAGCCGCCTCTGGCCAACAAGATACAGTGAGTGTGTACAAAGCAGGGTATTGCTTGTTCAGTACTCCTCCTACCCATCCGCCCTGTGCTGATCTTCAAAGAGGCTTGGGGAGAACTGTCAACTAGCCTGAGACTCCCAATGCGTCCACAGAGACTTTCCATCTCAAGAATCACACTTGATGCTGTGTCATATTAATTTTGGTCATTTTCCTTGTCCTGGTCAGGAAACGGAGTGCAGCAGCGCTCAGGATGGGAACAGTGATTTCTCTCTCTTATATAATGTTCGAGCATTTACCCTCAGGCTCAGCAGGCGTGGTTTTCATGGCATCAGGCCCTCCCTTCCTTGGCCCAAGGGTCTTGGGGGTGGGCCCCATTCTTGGGGATGCCCTCAGGGGCTGAATCGCTTAGTTGTGCAGAAGCCTGGTTAGGGGATGCAGGTGTGAAGGAGGCCTGGGACATTACCTCGCTTGTCACTGCCCTCTCAGCAACCCTGGGGCAAAATCGATGAGACATGCCTCATAATCTATGCACTGTGAATTGAGAGATTCCAGCCATTTCTAGACACCAAACCGTTTTCCAAGGATTCTCGTTTCTCGTTTTAACAATAATCCTATGAAGAAGACACCAGTACCAGTGGTGGAGGTGGAAGTGACAGGGTCAGGATGCAAATCCAGGACCTCAGACCCCGAAGCCCACGTTCACCCCAACTTTAAACTAACGTTGACCTCCAGGGCCGGTCACATATGCCGCTACCTGCCCGTTCCCCACACCAGAGCTCAGAAACCACTTGGCCATGCCTCCCTAATCCCAGCCACGTCGGCTGTCCCGTCCTGCCCTGGGGACCTCTGGCAGACGCAGCATCCCCAGGGCGTCTGCCTTAAGGAGAAGATGCGGAGAGAAAACAGAGCCGTGACAGAACCCAGCGACGGCACAGTTCCTGGCAGAGAATCTGTCTTGTCTGTCACCGTAGCAGAAATGCAGAGACAGAAAGCCAGGGGGCCTCAGCACATGTGGAGGTGACAGGTGACAGTGCCGGCTAGCAAGAACAGCTGCTGGCAGAGGGTGCGGGGAGGGGAGAGGAGGCAATGGAGGGACGCTCCTGTCTCTTTCCGCATCTTCCCGGGCCTTGAAGGGGAAGGCTGGGGGGTCGGGGGGGAAGGACCCACCAGTTACCAAAGGCACTGCTGGTGTGATCGGGGACCAGCAGCGTCACCACCACCTGGTTGCTGGTAGGAAGTGCAGAATCAGGTCGAGCCCAGACCTCCTGCATCAGAGGCTGCCTTGTGTGAAGCCCCCAAGCGATTCCCACTCACAGTACAGTTCAGGTGTAGAGGGAGCAAGTCCCGTCTAAGCCCCTGGAGGCACTGAGGCGGGGTGTGAGCCTTGGAGCTGGAGGGGACATCCCCCAACCACTCCACGGCAGGGGGACACCTGGCCCGTTCCTCGCTGGCACAGCGGAGATGCGTCAGGCCTCCCGGGCCACATGCACGCCGGCTTCTCCGTGCCAGGCACTGTGCTTGGCTGGAGGGTGCCGCAGTGGAGACACAGCCGGCTGGGGGACACGGACAAGACACACGCAGACAATGGGGGCTGTGGCAAACAGAGGTGCATGCTCTGAAGGAAACGGACGGGACGTGAGGCCAGTGATGGGGACGGGTGGGGAGGTGCTTCCCTGAGATGACCGGTCAGGGAAGGCTTCTCTGGGGAGGTGATGTTTTTGCTGAAACTTACAGGATGCAAGGGCAGCTGTACCAAGACTTGAGGGTCGAAGATCCTGGGTACAAGGAACAGCAAGGCAAAGGTAGAAATAAAGGGGCTTAGGGCGTCTGAGGAACAGAAACAGCCAGTGTGGCTGGAACAGCAAGGATCATGGGAAAGGTGGGAGGGGCGAAGCCAAAGACTCGGGCGGCAGTGAAAGCTGGTAGGCCACAGGGACCGTCAGGGTTTGGGATTTTATTCTAAGATGACAAGCGGTAAGAAATTACCCAGTCCTTGGTCGGAGCAGGCAGGTGGACGGCAGGGCCAGTCACTGACGAAGGAGGGGCACTTTCCGGGGGCTGAGGGGATGGGGCAGACAGGAGGGTTCAGGGTCAGACTCGGCTGCATCCAGGAGCCTGGAGCCAAAGGCGAAGTCGATGGGGAGACACTGTGGGAAGCCCGTGGGTAACGGGACCAGGCGTGGGCGTAGGTGAGTAGGTGCAGAGGGCCGAGGACCCAGACCGGGAACCCACCACCTCTTAAGTGGAGGTGCAGGGACATGAGGCCAGCCAGGGTGACCAACATGGAGCAGCTTGAGAGATAGGAGCAAGCCCGTGGAACCGAGGGAAGGACAGGTCTTGAGAAGGGGGGGTCGGTCGGCTGAGAGTCCCATAAAATGAGCATGAGCACCGACTCTTGGATTCAGACCGACAGAAGTCCCTGGTGACCGTGAAAAGAGGGGCCGGGCAGGACTGGGAGGGGTAGCAGAAAAAGCGAGATGAAAAAGTGGGTGCAGAGGAACTCTGAGGAAAGGGGACATGGAGTCAGGTGGGGCTCTGCCCCCCCCCGCCCCCCACGGGCATTCTTATATTACATCAGCTGCATTCGAGTGGACACAGACCGGGAGGGGCGCAGCCCTGGTGCTGCGGGGCGGGGGCTTGTCCTGGAGCAGGCAAGAGGGCCTGGGCCCCAGGGCTCAGGCTCAGGAGTGGCCTTTGTCAGCACAGGGTCACGTCATCCGCCATCCGCAGAGGGCACGGTGGGGGGAGCAGCTGGGGGCAGTTGGTGGCTTTGGGAGAGGGACTAGAAGGAAAGGAAGTTCTCCCTGTTACCTGTGTTCTCAAGGATTCCCCTCAGGGAGCTGAGCCAGCTGAGAAGACAATCAAAACTACCACTTACGGGGATGCCTGGGTGGCTCAGTCGGTTAAGCGTCTGCCTTCATCTCAGGTCATGATCCCAGGGTCCTGGGATCGAGCCCCGTGACAGCAAGGAGCCCACTTCTCCCTGCCTACATCCCCCCCTCCAACCCATTCTTTCTCTCATGCTCTCTCTCTCAAATAAATAAATAAATAAATAAATAAATAAAATCTTTAAAAAAACCAACAACCGTCAGTAATAGTAATCGCTTACATGAAGTGGCCACACTGCAGAGTAAAGGACACGAATGAGCCTCTTGCAGGAGCAGGACGCAAAAGAGCAACTTGTAAAGTAAAACTATTTCAAAAGTCTTCCTTCTTATCTTGAAAATGTATATGAACAATGTATCGAGCCTGTTTTGATGTTTGACAAGGTTTTCCCTGATTCTGGCGGTGCGGATGGCGTCCTGGGAAGATGCCCGTCAGGGCCGGGAGCATGGCTGAGATGGGGGAGGCATGGGTGCCTGGGGAAACGCCAGGCACAGGATCCTAGGGGCTTACACCTCCTTCCCATGTTAGCTCAGATAATCCCAGAAGGACCCATAAGCTTCTCTCATCAGCCCGTTTTACAACCTTCTCTTGAGATCGGCTCTCCAGGAGAAAACAATGCCTACCCTGATGGCCTCATCTCACCGTGGAAGAAAGCAGCCCAGGGAGGATGGAGATGTGGCCGCCAGCACGGAGCAAGGACCCCGTCCCCTCATACTGTACCCAGGGGCCAGGGCTCACGGTGCACTGCGGAGACAGCTACGCGGCCCACAGCACGCTCCCACGGCAGCCAGGCCTGCTGCCTCCTCCCGATTCTGGGGACAGGTGCCAAGGGGCGGACCCTCTGCTCCGAAGACAAGCCCTTCTGCCCCCCATGGGGCTCCCCCATCTTCCCTACACCCCACTGGCTGGCTGCTTCACAACTGGGAAACCTGAGGCCCGTTGAGTGGACACCAAGGATAAGCACTTTAAATGCATACGGAGCAGAGGAAAAAACCCAATAGAACTCCCCTCCCTCCACCCCATTTTAATCAGGATTTAAATTGCACTACCCCACAGGGCTAGATAACCAATACGGGCAAATGCAAATTGAGTGCATTCTCTGGAACAACTGGCTTGGTTTCATCAAAAATGTCAGTCATTAAGGGTGCAAAAAAAAAAAAAAAAAGGCTGGTAAACTATTCTAGATTAACAGAGACTGGAGAGACAGGACAACTATATGGAACATGTGATCCTGGACTGAACCTGAGATCAAAGAGAGAAGCTACAAAAATACTGGGAAAACTTGAATATGGAGTTTATATGAGATAATATATTGCACCCATGTGAAATTCCCCACAAGGGATAGCCAGTGCTGTGGTTATGTCGCGGGCATCCTTGCTCCTAGGAACGGTCAAGTAAGGATGAAGTGTCACAATGTCTGCAACTAACCTTTTTTTTTTAAGATTTTATTTATTCATTTATTTATTTGGCAGAGTGAGAGAGAGAGAGCACAAGCGGGGCGGGGGGGTGGCAGAGGGAGAGGGAGAGGCAGACTCCCCATTGAGCAGTGAGCCCGATGTGGGGCTCGATCCCACGACCCTGAGATCATGACCTGAGCTGCAGGCAGACACTTAACCGACTGAGCCACCCAGGTGCCCCACAACTGACCTTCAAACGGCCCAGCAATACACGAATACAGTACATACGGGCACCCGTGAGCAGGGAACGCCAACGTTCGCAGCATGGTAACAACTGGCCAATCTAGGGAGCTGGCGAGGTGGGTATTCGACGGCACTACTCTTCACTTCTTTTCCTGAAGTGAAAAACTTCTGAGATAAAAAGTTGGAGGAAAAGTAAATTTGCTAGGTCTTTGTTGAGTAAATCTAGTCTCCGTTCTGGTACTTTCTGCAGCAGGGGCCTGAGCGCTCAGGTTTCTCCGTGGGGCGGCAGATGAGGAAGTCTCTAATGAGATTCCTGGTTAGGCTCGGACCCACGGCGGGCTCCCGCCCCGCTGACCCGGACACCCCCGCAGGCCCTCGTAGGGCCTCTCTCTGGAAAAGCAAAGTCATGGCTCACTGGACCCCAAGAATGCTCCCTCTCCGTGCCTGAGCACCCAGGCAGCCCGGTTCCGTGGAGGACAGACAGACACCTCGGAGCAGGGCCCCGCAATCCCAAACAGGCTCCCCAGAGGGGGCCACCTGGAAAAGGGCAGCCGACACGTGCTGCCCCACCATCCGCCGTCACAGTCTAAAGACTCCCCCCCGCCCCCAACTTCACCTCTGCATTCCGTCCTTGGGGAGAGAAGTGTGGACACGAACTGACCAGGGTCCAGGACTTGTAGGATGCGGGCTTCACGGAATCGCCTGAGGAGATTTTAAAAAGGCAACACCCTCGAGGTTCTGTGTTGCCGGGTCTGAGGGACAGCCTGAGCATCCAGAAGCTTAAAAGCTCCCAGGCAATTATAATATGCAGCAAAGTTCGAGAACTCCTGGCTTAGACACTCGGTTTTCAAATTTGGGTGTGCATTAGAATTACTTGGGGGCTTTTAAACATAGACGAGTGGGCCCCTCCCTGGACTGATTAAATCACGACCCCTGGGAGGTGAGGTCGGCCTCAGTGTCTTTTGAAAGCCCCCTACGCGAATTCAGTGTGCAGCCGGGGTTGAGAACCACGAGTGTACCCTGGGCTGCTTCTGAGCACTAACCTCCGTGTTATGCGAGTGTGTGTGTGTGTTCCCACAGTCACCTGTGTCAAAAACCTACTTAACACTCATCAACGAGGGAACCAGCAGGCTGGGACAGCTGCTTCAAAGGAGAATGGGAGAGAGCCGAGGGTGTCTAGTCAATGAAAGAAATACCGCTGAAATAAAATCACAAAGTCAGATGGGGCTCATCTCCTCCAGGGGAATAATCCGACCAAACCCTCTCAAGACGGGAAGTAATGGCCACTCTCCCAAGTTTGCTCAGGAGCTAACTCAGCGAGTCCAGGTTCTAAAGGCAAATGTGAACTTGAACAGCAAGGCCGAGTGAGGCAAGAGGCGGAACCCTCGGGTACCCTGGCAGGCCTGTGCTCCTGGGAGGGGCAGGGAGGGCTGGGGGCCGAAGGTCAGGGATGGGTGCTGAGGGGAGACCAGGGTGAGGGGACAAACAGAGGGCCTTCAGCATCTCCTCTGCTTCTGTCCCAGCCTCTTCTGCTCGAAGCGGAGCTCAGTTATTTCCCCAAGATGCGACTCAAGGATCTTTTATTCTTATAGAAACTGTGGGGCTTGGGATAAGCAGATTATCCTTTCCTTTAAGAGGAGGGAGGTACTGGAACATAGAAAAACACTGTGGCCGTATTAAGCAGAAAGGATCCCATAGGGCCCCCGCCCTGAGCCGTTGAACGCCCTCCCGCCTCAGCACATCAGCGTGAGCCTGACGGGCCTGACGCCACCACCCACACCTCCACCGGCACCGCTGAATCAGATGCTGTTTCTCAGAACAAATATTTTTAGAATTTAAAAGTGCCATTGTCACAAGAGGTTTTAGAAACGCTTGCTTCAGGACGGATGAAGTTAAGCAAGGATACACTGGGACCTTCAGGCCTTAAGCTCCCGGGGGCCGGTTCTAGAGAGAAGCACGGGGCAGAGTTTGAACAGCTGTCCTGGCAAGACGGAGGCTTGGTAAGGGTCCTTCCGAGTATGAACAGAAGAGCCAGTCTGGGCCCGGGACCACGGCAGCCTAACCTCGCAAAGAGCTTGTGGTTCCCCTGAGGTGAGGTGGGCGGGAGGGAGGGTAAGGGGCTGACGGGAAACAGGGAAAGCTGGATCCCTACCTCACTCCAGACACCAGAATTAATTCCATGGATCAAAACTTTAAATATAAAAACCGAATTCATGAAATAAAAATAAAATAGAATAGGGGCACCTGGGTGGCTCAGTCAGTTAGGCGTCCAACTCTTGATTTCAGCTCAGGTTGTGATCTCAGGGTCATGAGATCGAGCCCCAAGTCAGTCTCCTCGCTGAGTGAAGAGTGTACTTGAGATTCTCTCTCTCCCTCTTCCCCTCCGCCCTCCCCACCTCACGTGTGTGCGCGCGCACTTTCTCTCTCTCTCAATAAATAAATAAATAAATAAATAAATAAATAAATAAATAAATAAAGCATTTAAAAATAGAATAGTTCCACAGTCTTGGGTCGGAAAGCCTTTCTAAGCATCACACCAAAAGCCAAAGCCATAATGGAAAAGAAGGATGAGTTAGTAAAGGAAATGTAAATCCGTTGTCGTAAAGTTAAAAACAAATGACAAGCTGAAAAAATATTTATAATGTATGTCCAAAAATGTAACATTTCTGGTTTTTATAAATCAATGAAAATTAATACATACATAGAGACTACGGTGAAAAATGTGGGCAGGCAATTAATGAACAAAGAATTCCAATAAATGTAATTGAAGAAGTTCAGTTGTATGTATGTATGTATGTATTATTTTTAAGTCATCTCTACACCCAGTGTGGGGCTTGAACTCACAACCCTGAGATCAAGAGTCACACGCTGTACGGACGGAGCCAGCCAGGTCCCCCACGTTTGAGTGTATTTTAATTCAAAAGAGCAATCCTAATCTTTTTAGCCTCTCAAATTAGAAAGATTTGAGAAATCAGTTAACACCCAATATCAAAAGGGTAGTTGGACTCTGACACAATCCTGATGGGAGAGTAAATGAAACAACTCTTCTGGAAAGGAATTTGGCAGTTGTATTGGAAATTTTAAGTTTAGCTCCCTTTTGATAAAATAGTTTCCACTCCGGGGCGCCTGGGTGGCTCAGTCTGTTAAGTGTCCGACTCTCAGTTTCGGCTCAGGTCATGACCTCAGGGTTGTGGGATCCCCGCAGTCGCAGTCGGGCTCTGTGCTCAGGGGGAGTCTGCTGGAGATTCTCTCTTTCTCCCTCTGCCTCTCTCCCCACTGGTGCATGCACGGCACGCATGCGCGAGCACCCTCGCGCACTCTCTCTCCCAAATGAACAAATAAATCTAAAAAAAAAAAAAAAAAGTTTCCACTTATCAGATTTTATCCCAAAGGTTGGCAGACTTTTTCTGTAAAGGGCAGATAGTAAATATTTTAGGCTTTGTGGGCCATACGGTTCTGTGGCAGCCGCTCAGCTCTGCCATTGCAACGTGAAAACCACAGACAAGAGGTGAGCAAATGGGGATGAATGTGTTCTAATAAAACTTTATTTACAAAAACAGCCTGCTAGATTTGGGCCATAGGAACTGTAGTCTGCCAACCTCAGACTTACTCTAAAACAGTGATTGCTGCTGTAGGGAACGATTTAGCTACAAGAATGGTGATTACACTGCTTTTGTTAATCTCCCATATTAGATTAATATATTTATATATATATATATATGCACAACAATCCCCCATATTAGATTTATATATATATATATATAACAATAAGGAACTGGCAAATAAATTTGGTTGTCTTTGTGTGATGAAATATCACATAGCTATTTAATTTTATTTAATTTATGCTATTTAAATTTATGCAGAAAGGTAATATAGCTTCATTACTATATAGCAAATGTATACATATAGCAAATGTTGGGAAATAGTATGTAAATGAACTATTAGAACTAATAAGTGGGTTTAGTAAGGTCAGCATGACAAGATCAACACCAAAAATCAAAAGCTGTCCTACACACTAGCCATAACCAATCGGGAAATATCATGGCACAAAGATTCTACGCATAAGAGCAATAGAGACTCTAAAATATAGTCACCTGTTTGAGAAGATCATACAATTTTTCTGAAGGGCATAAAAGAAAGCCAGAATAAAATGCAGGGTTATACTAAGTCCCTGGAGGAGAGAATTCCATGTTGTAAAGAAGCCAATTCCCTCCAATTGATGTACACATTTCAAACAAAATCTCTAGCTGGGTTTCTCACAGATTCTGACAAAAACGAGTATTCTGGGAGAGACAATATGGAAGCATAACAAAAACCGGTTTGAAATAAAGAAGGATGAAGGAGATTGTCTCTAGCAGATATCAAACTACAAAGTGAGGTAGCTGAGACTGGTTTTGGCTCAGAAATAAATAGACAAATAGATCAATATAACAGACCAGAGTCCAGAAAGAAACCGTGTTTATAAGGAAACTTAGTGTAAGAGAAGGGGTGAAATTCCAAATGAGTGGGGAAGAGGGATTATCTGACAGGAGGGGCCTCCACAGTTGGCAACATTCGGAAAACAATAATGCCAGGAGAATATATCCTTACCAAAACCAGAAACAAGCTGCAGGTTATCAAAGAACGAAGCGTAACATGTTTGTCTAAAAGTATTGGGAAAAAAATACACAGGGGGTTTTGTTTATAGCCTTGAGATAAAGAAGCACAAAATGCCAACGGCATAAAAGGATGGGTAATGATTACTTAAGAATAGTAAAATTCTATACGATAAAAGACACCAAAACCAGGACTAAAATACAAGCAAAAGATGTAAAGATTGACCAAATTTATAGAGATGTCCTATAAATCAATAAGGAAAAGACAACCCAAAGGAAAATGAGCAAAGACTATGAACAGGTAACTCGCCGAAGAAGAGATCCAGAGGCCCGTGAACATAAAGAACGCGGCCCACTTCGCTAGTAAGTGGCAATGTCACGAAAGGGAGGGTGAGTTTCCTTCCATCAGGCCAGCGAGCGCAGGAGGGGGGGGCGGCAGGTTGGTGGAGACCCTCCAGGGTTGGCAAAGGGGTCGGGAAATGGGCACTCTCGCGTACTGTTAGACGATATATCGGGACTGCCTTTCGAGAAGAAAAACTGGACACATCTATTTAAAAAAATAAAGTCTGCATACCCTTTGATAACAGCATTTTTAGATTTCTAATCCTAGAAATACTTAGAAAAACACTCTAGGCAGCATGAACAAGGCTGTGCTAGATGAGAAGACGAGGTCACCTTGAGCGAGCCCTGCCACCGCGGGGTGACAATGGTGCTACTGGGGAGGGAACTTGTAGACATCGTGGAGGCTGAGATTAAGGCCCAGGGCCTCAAGGAAGCTCAGTGCAGGTCCTCCTCCAGGCTGGGGGAGTTGGGGGGAAGACAGGCTGGGGCAGAGGGAAAACCAGGGGAGGCTTCTTAGAGGAGGTGTGAGTCTTAGTGATGAGCAGAAGTTAGCCCAGGGACAGTGGGCGGGAGGACATCCCAGGAGAAAGACAAAATGTGTGCCAAGTCTGGGAGGCAAGACAGAATTTGGCCTTTTCATAAAATGAGGAATAGCGGGGTGTCACCAGTCTCGGGGTGGTGAGAGGTGAGGCTGGAGAAGCAGGTGGGAGATGATTTTATCCCATTGCTGATGATGGAGTAACAGAGCAGCTCCTTAGGAAGATGCTGAGGCACTGGGATAAGGGTCTAGAGAGGGGAAGGCTGGGGGCATTGAGGGCAGCTGTAGGCAGCAGGGGGAGAAGGACAAGGGGCTGAGTGGGGATCAGGGGACTGGAGGCTGGCTGGCTGCGCGGGCGTCAAGAATGACTTCTTTGCTTGGGGGCCATGTGGCTGGTGACCTCATTCGCTGACATGGCAGTTTCACAGGAGGAGCAGGCGGCCTGACGCCCTCTTCATTTTATGGGGTTCCCTATTAATCAGCCCACGAGGGAGAATGACCAAGGGCCTGGGCTCTCACAGCATTTGTGGGCTCAGCTTTCGTTTCACCGCCCCCTTGCCTCTTGGGCCAGAGGTGGGGGGGTGCTCTCACCTGCCTACGCCCTCTCCCCTGTCCCTACACTACACAGACTGAGGGCTGCAAGGAAGGAAGGACAGAGGGATCCCTCTGACCACACTCGAACCCCCCCCGCACCAGGAACCTTGCTCGGCAGTTAGGTTTACCAAGTCCTCAGTGACACTTTCTGGTGCCACAGTGTCGCAGGCTCTGAGGACACATGCAGGGTGACAGCCAGTAAGTTCTAGAAATGATATAGCACAGGTGACACGCACCCAGGAGGGACTCGCATGGGCCCCCAGGTCCAAACAGCAGGCCGGGAGGCGCCGCCCCAAAGCCCTTCAGCATTTTAACTAGGACCCTCATCAGGTGGTGAGGGCAGAGGTCGCCACCCCGGCTGAGGGGAGGAGGGGGAGCTCCTGCTGTCCCATCAGTGTGTCCTCCCTACAGGGTCCCCACACCACTCTTGGCGTTTTTGTCTGGGCAGCGCTTGGAAGCCCGAGTGATCCAGGTTCTTGTCGGTCTCAAGCTGACCCCTAGGGGACAGCTGGGACACGGCAGGGTGCTGAGGGCCCCGTCTTTAGGATTCAGACCTGCCCAGGCTGGCCCTCTCGGCTCCCCCAACCTGAGGAGCTGCGGGCCTTTAGCTAAACGGAGCCCAGAGCTGCACGTTCCAGGAGGCTGAGCCAGGAAGGGGATTCGTTCCCATCGCCGAGGCCTGGGGCCCTGCAGGAGCCCACGAGCCCCGCCGGCTGGCTGTTGACCTGTCCCCCCACCCCCACCCCAGCACTCGGGATCCCATCGTAAGGAACAGAGCCCTGGTCAGCCGAGCTGTCCTGTTGGATGCCCCAGAATGAGGCTGCCTGGGACACCCAGCGGTCAGTCGCCACCTCCCGGGGCCCTGGCCCGCTGAGCCACCTGAAAGAGCCAGACCTACACGGACGGCGTGAAGAGCTCACCCCGGAGGAGCTTAAACAAAGGGAAACGAAAACACACATGCAGGCAAGGTCCTGAGACAGAGACAATGAGGGGCACGGGGGTGACTGAGGTTCGACTGGCACCTTCTTCCTGCTTTTCTCAAACCTCCAGGTTTTGTGTTCTGGAAAACAGCATTGCTCTGAAAGCAAAGCATCCTCCCGGAGCCCAAGGTTCTGGGTCTATTTTTTACCTTTCCTTCCAGAAGCGTGGATGGCCATGCGTGGGGGCCAAGGGAGCAGCCTGTGGCTGCAGGAACAGGACCTGGCATGGCAACGCTGCGGGGGAGGCTGGCCCCGGCTCCCCTCTGCTCTCCAGCTCGTCACGCGCAGCCCTTCGTTTTGACAGACGTGTGAAACACCAGTATCCGAGGGTAAAGCAGGATGAGAACGCGTTCTCGGCCTAACCGCTAGGACAGCACGGCGAGGAAGGGAGGTCTCATGTACCAGCCGATGAGAAAATTAGTATCTTCTCACTGATTTCCACAGGTCCCCTAGATAGGCATGGCAAGCCCCGTTCTACAGCTGAGGAAACTGAGGCCCAGAGGAGTTGACGGCAGCTTATCTGGTTTGCATACCTAGTCAGTGGCTCCCGTGGGGTGCCTGAGTGACCCCACAGCCTTCCTGCTCAGCAATCCACAAGGCGCCGACTCCAAAAACCTGGGGACGCTCCGTGCTTGTCCCACACAGGGAGTCTGCCCTGATCCTGGCTCCCATCCCATTAGTTGGGCCCAAATGCCTATTCACCCCACATCCATTGGGCCTGTCGAGGCAGGCCTGGAGCCTAGCTCTCTTCACTCATCCCTGGGGGCCCTTGTTTTGGGCACAGCACCCTGGGGGCCAGCTTCCTGGGCTCTGTGGTGGAGGCCCTGGCTCTGGGTTTGAGCCTTGGCTTCTCCATCACCACTCTGCTGGCCCCCCTCAGCACTCAGGCCCTCTGTGAGGACTCCTGCGTCTCCAGTGCCAACTCTGACCCCACCGCCCAGCCAAAGTGACCTCGGCGGCCCTGGACCTCCTTCAGCTGTAGAAAATACCTATGTTTGGAGGGTCCAGAAGAGGCACCAACTGGAGGTGGAGAAAAGGTTTTTTTGAGCCGGCCTGGATGAGAAGCCAAGATAATCCTCCGGCTCCTGGTGTCTCAACCAGAAGGCTCCTTGGTGATTGTCAACACGCACGTCTCCCACTGTGTCTGTCTGTAGGGTGTAGCCACGTATGTTTGGAACAAGAGTTCAAAGTCTTGCAATAAACAAACCATTAGGTGAGGATAAAGGCAAACAGCCATGGGGACAGTTCGTCACACTTGCTGGCACAGAGCTCCTAAAGCCCTCGAAACTTCCTGAGTGATGGGCATGTCCTTTGTCCCGAGTAAGGAGCCCTTGCCCAACACACTTGAGTTCCTGCTGAGGGGGTGACACTGGTGGGGCCCCTGGAGAGCCTCAGGTTGGGTCTGGCTACTGGAAAGACCCAAGCGTAATTAGAAGGTGGGAATGTCCAGCTCGCCCACAACCAAACCTCGGGGAGGCTAGAGGGGCTGCATACGGGGTAATCGAAGTGTGCAGAGCTCCCGGTTGGTGAGCAAGCTGATGTGCTGGGAGGGTGGTGGGTCTGGAGAGGGCGTGGGATCTCTGCACCCCTCACCCCCATGCTTTGCCCTTCGCATCTTTCCCAGGTGGCTGTTCCTGAGTCATGTGCTTTGTCATCAACTTATCGCAAACGCAGCGTGTTCCTGAGTTCTGCGAGTTGTTCCAGTGAATTTTTGAACCTGAGGGGCGTTGTGGGAAACCCCACATTTGTGTTCAGCCGGCATCAGTGCAGGCAGCCTGCCCCCCCCCCCCATCTGCGGCTGCCCCTGAGTGGGGCGGTCTTGTGTGGCTGAGTCCTTGACCCTGGGGTCTGTGCTAACTCTGGAACTAAACTGAAGGAATTGTTAGGCACCCGGCTGCTGTTGGAGAATTGGGAGACTGAGGAGCTGGTGGGGGTTGTTGTTCGGGAAAAACCACCCAGGGGTCTGCTGGCTCCGTGGGTTGTGGCACAGGAGAAAAGAGAACAATTGCAGTCCTGCCTGTCCTTGACCTCAAATCTGTCACTTTCCCTGTCTGGGACTCGGTTTCTCCTTGGAACCAGAGGGTGGGGAGTAAAGGAGCTCTGTGAGGACCCCCTGGTCCCTACCCTCTCTGCTCTGGCTTCCCAAGGTGCTTCGTTGCTCAGGTTCCAAAAATTATTTCTTGACTTGGAAGCCAAAGGGTCTTCAAAAGGGGAGGCTCTGGGGCCTCCCAGACACCAACGAGGCAGGAAGATCAGAAAGGGCAAGGCAGGCCCTCCGGGGGTCCTCCACCCCTTCTCCTCGAGGAGCGGCCGTGGGCCTCCGCCCTCTTACCTGCTCCAAACAGTCTGGGATCTCTGGCGTGCAGGGCAGCGTCCCTGCGCTCTCCATGGACAACACATCCTTCAGCAGCTCTTCACACCCTGCGGACAGACAGACAGCACAGGCTCAGAGCCTCGGGCTGGGCCAGGACTCTGCAGATTACATTGAGACAGGTCCTTCCTCCCAGGCTTTCTTCCATGGCTCTAACCCCAACAGAAAATGCACAAAAGAGAGACTCCCAAATGCAGAGGGCAGGTCAGGGGGCAAAGAGAATCAAGGAGGCCTTCCTGGAGGAAAGGATATAAGACAATACTCCCTGCCTGGTTCACAGAGAGTCCAAATGCACACATTCCTTTGAGCCTGAGGCCCTCAACAGCCCTGCAAACTCCAGGACATCTAGGAGAGGGTCGCCCTCAGAATGGCTCTACTTCCTGCTGACTCGGGGACACAGGTGGCCTCCTTCCACAGTTTCTGAGCAAATGCCCCCATATCTTTTCAGACAAAGGAGGTCACACCTGCAAAGCGCCTGGCATAGGCACGCGACAGGTGCAGTTGGCGGTGGTCCTACAGCCAACTCTATTCGGAAGGCTTTACGGGGGCTGTGCGCAGCCCCTCCCAAACTCTCAGCTCGCTTCCCATCACCCCTCGCTTCCAAGGAAGTCATTCCTGGTCCTTTCCACCCTCCCAGAACCCTAGGTATCCCACAGAGAACGGTTCACCCCGACAGGAAAACATGGCTTCTTTCGCAGATGGCAGCAAAGCCTCGCTGGACTGTGTCCTCTTTGGAGCCCACAGGGAGGCCCTGGCATGGCCACCTGGCTGGCGACCTAAGCCACTTTTTCCAGACAAGCAGTTTAGGAGTAAGAGTGGCCCTGAGTGGCCTCTGATGCCTAGGGGTCTCTCACAACTGCCTCTGAATTGGGGTAAGAGAGGGACCGTATAATGTCCCTTCAAGGGGGAGAGCTGGGGAGACTGGAAGGGACTGGGGAGTCCCGGGGAAGAGAGAGGGGAGGAAACAAAGAGAATGGAAGAGAAGGAGGAAGATGGGTGTCCAGCCCTGCCCACGGCTTGCCCACAGCTGTGCTGGCTTTAAAACTGTGAGTCCCGGGTCTTGGGAAACTGCTCGGGAGCTGGGTCATCCTGGAGGAAGGTGACCTGGAGGAGGACGTGGGAGGAAAGGAAAGCCATCGGGAACCTTCCTAAGCGGCACGGATGATGGGAAGGGTGGAAACGACCGTCCCACTGATGTGGGGACTCCATGGCAGAAGATCAGAGACCATCCCACGGCCCCTGCACGGCTGGGGCAGCTGTGGGAGCCCCGCTCCTTCTCAGCCCTGCTGGGAGGAGCCCCAGCTGAAACCCAAGTCAGGCCAGCCTCCTCAGCTGGACAGGATTCTGGCAGACCCGTTCCCACGACGCTCTCACCTTTCATGGCGAACACCCCTCGGCAAAAGTCCTTGAAGTTGATTCTCCCAAGGTCGTTGGGATCCAGATATTTCACAAGTTTTTCCACCTGTGAGAAGGAAGGAGGGACAGGTGTGAGGTCCCCAGAGACACTCATGGAGCTGGGGTGAGGCTGGCTGGGGAGGCTGGGAGGGAGGGACAACCAGCGGCCCCCTCCTCGGCCCCCACCCCGCACCCTGGGGCCAGCACCAAGCCCCAGACAGCGGTGGGGTCACTCCGTTCTGCTGAGGCCCACAGACAGCACGGGGAGCCTTCCGACAAAGACGGGCTCGTGGAAAGTCAGTGCTCTGATTTTTTAACCTAGTGGTTTCTTTCCTACAAAAATAATTCACGCTCATCGCAGAGACTACAGAAAAGGGAACCAAACCCCGCTGTTTCCCACTTAGTGGTTTCTTTCCTACGAAAATAGTACAGGCTCCTGTGGAAATTCCAGAAAAGAGAATGAATCAAACCCCGCTGTTTCCCATTTTCCTTTGCTTTAAAACACATAGTTTTAACCACTTTTTTTTTTTTCCGGTAGTTCTTAGAGACCCTTAGTCACATTCCCCTGTCTATAAGGAGGAAATAATTATGTCACATCTGTATACATTCTGTAAAAATTTAACATGACAAATCAAGTAAGATTTAAGGCAAAACCAATGATGGTCAAGACAGAGGTGACACTGGCAGAAGTTTGTAGGGGGCGGGGGGCACCAGGGGCGTTTCTAGCGCTCCATCTGGGTGCTGGCTGTGCAGAGAAGCCCACGGAGCTGTCTGCTCGCGGCCGGGGCACTTCTCTGTTCTATGTGTACTTTACCTCCATTTAAAACGGTAAAAAAAATAGAGTTCGTTTAATAAAGGTTTTTCAGCCCAAAGGAGTCAGCCAGTCTTGATGTTTGGAATGTTCTCTCCCGCTTAACTGTTTATCAGAAATCTATCCACACTGCCCAGCGGTCCCACCCGTATTTTTAGCGGTTATAAGACCCGCAGCCCGGTGGGTACACCCTCATTTACCTAACCACCCCAAACAGTTGGGTAATTTTGGTTTTTCCCCACTTCTTGTCATTACAATTGATTTTGGGGGGGTTTTGCAGCCACGTGGATGACCTGTCACCCCCCTGGCCTCTCAGATCCTTGACTTTCTCATTGCTTTCTCCCCCACCCACCCAGTCGCCCCGAGGACTCACCCCTCCGCCAGGACCACTCACTCAAATGGCCCACTCGCTGGCCGCATCCTCCCTTCCTCCCCGCCTGTCCGCCACCGTGAAGTTCTTCAGCATCACCCGGACCGCTCCCTCTCACACCCATCCAGCCCGTACCCAAATACCACAGCCTCAAGCGCCTCTTTCCCACATCGCCCTTGGGATCCCGCCGGTCACAGACATCATCATCTCCTTTCCTGGCTGCTGAGGTCTCCCAATTCATCTATCCTCTCCCACTTTCAGCCCTTCCAACTCATTCTCCAACTGGATCATGTCACCACCTCCCCTGTTTAAAACCTTCCAGTGACTGTCCACTACCGTTAGGATAAAATCAAAACTCAGTAATGTGGCCTACAAGGCCCTGTATGATTTGGCCCTTCCGGCCCCATCTCCTTCTCTTTCCATTCCTCACTGCATTCCAGCCACATCGGCCTTCAGTCAACTCCTCAAGCAAAAGAATCTCTGTTCTGCCTCAGGGCCCTTGCACACACTGTCCTTGATCTCGAACACTCGTCCTCCCCCCACCCCTGTTCATCACCTGACTTTGATTCATCCTTCAGCTCGCTGTTTGTACCTGTATTAGACATTTCTCCCTGAGAGAAGCTTGTCCTCACCACTCCCATGTAATTAGGGTCCACCCTGCTATTACCCTGTCTTGCAGCACCCTATACTTTTCCTTCCAACCATTTGCTGCAATTTGTAATTATATTGGTGTGATAATTGTATTAATTTGTATCTTCCCCTCTAGAAAGTAAGCTCCCTGAGGGCAAGGATTATGTCTGTTTTTTAAAAAAGATATTATGTATTTATTTCAGAGAGAGAGAGCAAGTGAGAGAGAGCCCGAGCAGTGGGGAGGGGCAGAGGCAGAGGGAGAAGCAGGCTCCCCACTGAGCAGGGAGCCTCCCGCAGAGCTCGATCCCAGGACCCAGAGATCATGACCTGAGCCGAAGGAAGACACGTAACCGACAGCCACCCAGGCGCCCCAAGGATTACGTCTGTTTTGATCACCACCGTATACACGGTAGCGCCCACCATGACGGGCACATAGAAGCTTCACAGATATTTGTTGAATAACTGAATAAGAATGGTTCTACAAATCCTCTAAGTTTTAAAGGCTTTTGATAACAGTTGCCAAATTGTTCTCTCTAAAGATGTCTTAATTTAGTCTTCATCCAGAGCCACTGACTTCAAACTCGCGAGCTCTGGGTATATTTTCCTAGTTTTTGGCAATGGCCAATTTTGTAAGAACTGTCTTTTCTAAGGAATTGGTGCCCTTCCCCTCCCCGCCCCCACCACCCATAGTTCCAGCGCCTGAAAGTCAGCTTCTCAATATTTCTTCCAGAAGCCTGCTTCTGAATCCACCTGTAACTGTGGCAGCCCCTCCAACCCCAGCACACAAGCAAACATTCGTTCCCTCAGTGGGCGCCTCCTGTATGCGGGGCACTCTGCTGGGGGCCGATGGCTGACCACACGCGTGGCCACAGAGACGCACACGTGCCCATGCACACGCGCTGTCATGCGCTTGTCGTCAGGCACCTTCCCTCGCCTCCCAGTAATCCCCAGCAAGGTCTAAAGCATCGCGGAGCAAAGACGAGCTCCTTCTTGGACTCCTTTGGGGCTGGGTTGCAGGCGGTGGGTGCTGGGGCACCAGGGAAATGGTGGGGCGCGGTCCACAGGCCACTCTTCCTGTGGGTGTTGTTAACACGGCCCGGCAGACGCCCTCTCGCCCATCCCACCCACCACACGCTCCAAAGCCTGGGCCGTGCTGGGGATTCATCTACTGGTTAGGGACCGTGTCTCCTGCGTTCCCACAGGACAGGTCTCTGGGGGCGGCAGCTGCAGCCGGGGTCTGAAGCCCTGGTCACCACCAGTGGCCTGGGGTTATGGGCACTGGCCCTGCTGGCTCTGGAGGATGAGCAGTGACCAGAAAGAGACCCCACACAAGCATCTCTCCTCCCTCGCCGAGCTTGGCGGCCCTACACTCAGACCTCTATTCCAGCTGACCCTGCCTCTTCCACGCGGGTGTGAGTCTGGGGATGATGGGGGGGCAGAGCTTATATGCCCACTCTCTGTGACCCTCTGAGCCCGGTACCCACCGGGACCTCGGAATGCCAGGGGAGGAAGAAGGTGGCCTTCTGCCAGCTCCCACTGCGGCCAGGGCCTCCTCGGCCCTGCAGCTGCCCCCTCCCCCACAGCCAAGACAGCCTGATAGCACCAGGCGATGACGTGGCTTCTCAGAATAGCAATGCCCAGGTGCCACCTGCAGGGCTGCAGGGAGCCCGCCCACCACCCCAGCCGGAGTCCCACCTCCTCTCCCCCTGCCCTCTTGCCACTGGCACCATGGGGACTCCGTGAACACATGGATGGTACCTCCCAGCCTCCCGGCACTCCCCCCTACAATCCTCTCCAAGGTCGGGGGCGCTGCCTTAATTATCTCTGATACAGTCAAGGGGGGAGTCGTCACCGACCGTTGAGTGGCCGGGGTGGAGCCCCAGCCTCAGGTCCACCTAAGAGGCAGCCGGCTGTGCACTTGGATTCTGTAATCCAGGGCGTCTGTCACCCCCTGGGGCGGGAGACCCTGGGGGTCAGGCCATCCAGCCCCCCGCCTCCAGGGAAGGCCGGCCTGGAGCCGAGGTGCAGGGGTGTTTGATGACAGGCGGATAGATGAGGTCCTGAGTGCCACTGCGAAGTCCCTGAACACCCCGGAGCTAAGGCTTAGTCCCATAGGGCTCAGAGTGTGCAGGGAAGGCCACGTGAACAGCCGCGCAGCCCTTGAGAAGGTGCACGGGACCACGGTAACGTTATCATAACAAAAATACCAATTATAGGAATAAACACCATCACCGTAGGCTCAAGAACTCTCTAAATAAACAACAGCAGAGCTTCTGTGGAGAGGTACTCATAATTCCTGCTGGGTTCGTGGAGGGCTTGGCAGAAACGACAGCAGGGCGCCAAACTCTGGCCCCACTCAATCTCATCCCTAGTCCTCCCGACAACCGTAACGGTAGCTACAATCATAGCCTCCCATTCTACAGCCGAGGAGACTGAGGCTCATGGAGGCTGCACGTTTAGACAGTCGCCGCAGTAATGACTGTTCCTTGAACCCAGGTCCCTCTGCCCCCAGAGGGTCCGCTCGGGGGGTCTACTGCTCTCCCTGCACTTCCCGCTGAGCTGTGCTCTCAGGCCCCATCCTCTGCCCATCAGAGCGTCTTTACCGGCCGTGGCTGGGGACCCCTCGCCTTGATCACCAGGCATCTCAACCTTCTCAACACGAGAGAACCTTTCTGAGCTGGTTGTGAGGATTCACGTGACTAGCGGGCTCTGAGCGGGCCTAGCACAAAGGAAGGGTCACCAAGCGTTTGGTGCATTCCGTGGACCCCGCCCTTCATTCTGTAGACAGGGAAGCCGGGTCCCAGGCAGGGGGAGGACTTGCTGAAGGTCCCACGGCAAGTACCGCAAATAACCCCCCCATGTGTGGTCTTCGTGGTGAAGCGAGGCCGCAGGCCATACCACCCCCCCCCCCCCGCCCCATACACTGCACCCACCACCCGCGGCTGGGCTGCCCGGGGAAGGGGGGCGCTCCGCTGGACTCTGGGCCGGAGGAGAAGGGCATCCGGGCCTGTCAGAACCCTGCAGGAGCCGCGCGGTCACTGAAACCCACACAGCCGGGCCGTGTCCCTGGCAGTAAAATATTGATCTTTCCGTTCTGGGGCCACTCAATGACCAGGCTTCCCCTTCTATTTCTGTGTGCTTTCTCTCTGGGCTGGCTCTCCCCCAGCCCGCGCATCTCTCCCAGCACACCAGCCTGTGTTCAGAGCCTCCCCGCCGCTGCTGCCTGATGGGTCACCAGCCAGATGCTCCGGAGCCGGTGACAGCCGCCCACGCCCCCTCATTTCGAGCTCTGCCAGCCACGCGGCCTCTAGCGAGCCATTTGCCTCTCGGAGGCCTCGGTGGCCTCATCCCAACAAGGAAAACCGGCACAGGGGGCAGGTGAGGCGTCTAGTAAAGTGTGACGGTTACTGTGACCAGTCAGGCAAACGCTTGGTGACCCTGCCTTTGTGCCAGGCCCGCTCAGAGCCCGCTAGTCACATGAATCCTCACGACCAGCTCTGAAGCAGATGCTGTTATTATTCCCATTGCACAGGTGAGAAAACAGAGTCACTCAGGGTGATGGTCCCACAGCTAGTGAGAGGCCGAGCTGGGGTTTGAACACAGGCAGCTTGGCTCCAACGTTCATGATCTTTACCAATAATTATTATTATTTCTGGTAATCTAATTGCTATTATTATTATTATCATCATCATCACAAGTTTGGGGGCTTGCTCTGACCAGAGAATGAATAAATTTGTCTTCGGCTCTCTTTTCACCTAGAAAAACTGGCAGGGGTGCGGGAAACCTTTACTGAAAAATTTGAATATTTAAAGGGAAAAGCATCATTTTAAATGTTGTGTTGCGACAGCACGTCTCCAACTAGTATCCCAGATGCAGCTTGGAGACAGACTTGAAGTTTTAAAATTCAAGGCCAAGATTAAAAACCCAGGAAGGCTTCTGGTTTCTGTTAAGATGGAGTCAGTTCCCTACACTCTACCACTTCCGCTCATTGGAACTAAAGACGCTGGACAGATTGCATGAAGCTACTGAAGAGGAATTTTCTCTGAAGAGGAAATTCTAGCAGGCAAATTGGGAGGGAAATTAAGACTTGAAGTAAAAATGACAGCAAAAACCAAACAAACAAACAAACAAACAAACAAACAAACAAACGGCTTGAAGACGAATATGGCAAGAAGTTACCTGGTTTATTTTTCCAGCCTAGACTCGGGAAGCCCAAAGCCCAGAACTGCATAGCAGGTGTGAACAGAAAAAGCTTCAGAAGAAACTCTCTGAATGATGATGACAGGCCAGGGAAAGGGGCCCTTTGGGGACAGAGTAGAAGAAATGCCATGGTTTAAAAAAAAAAAATCCCTCTCCCAGCCCTACCCCGAGGCAAGCCCCAGTCTCAAAGTTGGGGGTCGCAGCAGTACCAGCAGCCGGGCAGGCACCTAAAAGCCCAAGGGAAGAAAAATCTTTCTCTGTGGAATGTGAATCTAGGAATTTCCGGGGGGAAATTTCTCTCTTGTTCTTCTCACCATTTCATCCTGGACGTAGACCAGGCATGGGAGGGGTGAAACCTTGGAGGCCAAAGCCCCAGATTTCTAACCAAAAGGCCAGAAAAGGGACCCCGAGAGGAGAGGGTGCAGTCACAGAAAGGAAAGAGCTCAGGAATTGGATCCCATAAAGTCGTGTTTGAAGTCCTGGCCCCATTCCTGGGCTGCACGTACATGGAACTGACTAACAGCACACCAAAGGCTTGGAGAACTGAACTCCAGTGTAGACAGTGAACAGACCGGCCCCAGGAGAGGACACACTTGAAGTGCATCCAAATAGTATTTCAAAGGCTTTGAAAACTGAACTGCCATTGGAACAGAAGGCAGGTTGTGCTCAGAGATTTCAACCTAACTGGGTTGGTTTCCTGACTTCAACAAACAAAAGCCCCCAAACTGATGTGCTTTGAAGTATTTTAACAGGACTCAGAGTCTCATCATATAATATTCAAAACATCCAGGAACACAAGGTAAAATTACTTGACATGCAAAAAAAAACCAAAAAACAAAAAAAACAACCTACGAAAAGCCCTATAATACACAAGGGGGGAGACAGTCAATAAATATCAACCCCGGGGGCACCTGGGTGGCACAGCGGTTAAGCGTCTGCCTTCGGCTCAGGGCGTGATCCCAGCGTTGTGGGATCAAGCCCCACATCAGGCTCCTCTGCTAGGAGCCTGCTTCCTCTCCCACTCCCCCTGCTTCTTCCTCTCCCACTCCCCCTGCTTGTGTTCCCTCTCTCACTGGCTGTCTCTGTCAAATAAATAAATAAAATCTTTAAAAATAAATAAATAAATAAATAAATAAATAAATAAATAAATATCAACCCCGAGATGACCCAGACGCTATCATTAGAGGACAAAGACTATTTTTTAAAAATATTTACTTATTTATTTTAGAGAGAGAGAGAGGGCAAGGTGGGGGGAGGGGCAGAGGAAGAGAGAGAATCTCGAATCCCAAGCAGACTCCCCTCTGAGGGCAGAGCCTTACCCAGGCCCGATCCCACAACCCCCGGATCATGACCTGAGCCGAAATCAAGAGTTGGAGGCTCAACCGACTGAGCCCCCCAGGCGCCCCAGAAGACAAAGACTTTAAAGCAGTTAACCATGTTCCATGAAGGAAAGGTGAGCACTCTTGAACAAATGGAAATAAATTCTCAGCAGAACGGTAGAACTGAATGGAAAAGTATGATAACCGAAGTATTACAAATGGGCGGGATGGGATCGATAGCAGAATGGAGATGACAAAAAAATGGTTAGTGACCTTGAAGATGGAATGATAGAAATGATCTAATCTGAACAAGGGAAGTGACCAAAGATTAAGAGAAACATTGCATAAAAGAGTCGGCTCCCTAAGATAAAACTATCTTAAATATGCACACACCCAACAACAGACTTAAAAACACACAAAGCAAAAGCTAACAGAACAGGAAGGGGAAACAGACAAATTGACATTTATCATTGGAGACCTTAACACTTTTCTTCAGTGATCGATAAAGCTAGTTAGATGGGAAAACAACAAGGATATAAAAGACCTGGACAACAGCATTAATCAGCTTAACCTATAAACTGACGTTTATAGAATTCACGCTCAGTAATAGAAGAACATGCATTCTTCCATGTGTGCACAGAACATTCGCCAAGATGGATTATATCCTAGGATAGACGATATCCATCAAACGAAACTTCACAAATTTAAAAGAACTGGAATCATACAAAGTATGTACTCTGACCGTAATGAAATTAAACAAAAAATCAATAACAGAAAGACATCTGAAAACTTCCCAAATCCTTGGAAATTCGACGACACGTCTAAATAATCCACGAGTCAAAGAGGAAGTCTCAAAGGAAATTACAAATATTTGAAACCAAATGAAATAGAAATACAACATGAAATTGAAACCCAAAGCAAGGAGAAGGAAAGAAATTATGAAGGGCAGAAATTTAAAAATTGAAAACAGAAAAACAGCAGAGAAAATCAATGAAACCAAAACCTGGTTCTTTGGAAAGATTAAATTGTTGTAGCTTTAGCCAAACTGACCGAAAAAAAAGGGGGGGGGGAGAGAAGATACAAATCACAAATATCAGAAATGAAAGCAGATATCACTAGCCTCACAGACGTAAAAGGTTAATATGTATGGAGGATTTTTAGGGCAGTGAAAATACTCTGTATGGTATTATAATGAGGGACATATGTCCTTATTTATTTGTGCAAACCCACAGAATGTCCAACACCAAGAGTGAAGCCTGATGTAAACCTGGACGTGGGGTGATTATGATGTATCCAATTAGGTTCATCGTTGGTTAAAAAAGAAAGGGAAGTGTCATTCTAGTGAGTGAACTCGATGACGGGGGAGGCTACACGTGGCGGGGGGGGCTGGGAGTATCTGAGAAATCCTGTACCTCCCTCACAATTTTGCTGTCAACTTAAAACTGCTTTAAAAGACGGTCTTTTCAAAAAGGGTTCATAAGGGAAGAGTACGAACATTGCTGTACCCATAATTTCTACAACTCCAATGAAACGGCTCAATGCTTTGAAAGACACCAACTATCAAAATTCACCTAAGACGAATGAGATGATCTGAACAATGCCATCGCTCTTAAAGAAATTAATTTCATAGTGTAAACAGTTCCAAAAAAGGAAACTTCAGGCCCAAATAATTTCACCAAACGCGTACGAACAATATACATACATTCTACACCATCTCTTCCAGAAAACAGAAGAGGAGGGAGCACTTCTCAACTCCTTTAATGAGGCCAGTGTCACCCTGATACTAAAGGCGGACAAAAGCAGGACAGGTTTCCCCCCACCTTCCAAAAGTAGAGCATTCCTGTGATAAGCTGAAATGCTGTAAAGAAGCAGCAATGATCATTCATTTATACCGAAAATTTTTTTGAGCATTCCCAGACCTAAAAAATCTCTCTTAGGCTTTTCTGATACCTTGGGACGCATCTTGCTAACGAATGCACAGAATAAATCAAGATAAAGAATTAGTGCTCAGGGACACAGTTCAAAGCCCTGGGAGCTGGTGCCGAGATGCTGAGTACGGTTCCCAGGGATGGAGCTCGGTGGGGCCGCTCTTGCAGCCGGGGGCACGCACTGCCTTGGTGACAGTTCGCTGCAAAACAAACTGAACGGGATTTTCACTTTTTGCCTTTTCTCTCTCTTTTTTAAAGATTTATTTATTTGAGAGAAAGAGAGAGAGAGAGAGCACACACATGTGAGCAGGGGGAGGGGTGGAGGAGAGGGAGAGAGAATCTCAAGCAGACTCCCTGTTGACCGTGAAGCCTGCCACGGGGCTTGATCCCAGGACCCTGAGATCATGACCTGAGCTGAAACCAAGAGTCGGACACCCAACTGACTGAGCCACCCAGGCTCCCCTTGCCTTTTCTCTTAAAAAATGGAAATCCTCTTTGGATTTCTTTCAGTTAGCAAAAATGGGTACTGACGTAGGTTTTTGTGGAAGTGAAGTGTTGTATGTGCAGTTTCAAATAGTGGGGGTTACCTGCATAAGAAAAGAACACTACAGACCAATATCCCGCATGAACATAGAAGCAATGATCCTAAACAACATATTAGGAAACAAATACATGTATATGTATATGTATATGTATATGTATATGTATGTATATGTGTCTGTACATTCATGAATAATGCAACACAGCCATCACCACGTGGAGTGTAGCCACCAAGCTTCATTCAACACTGAAAAACCAACTGATGTAAGCTGAAGATGACCAAAGAAACTGCCCCCCACAGTTTAGAGGGAACATACTTCAACATGATAAAGGGCATATATTGAAAAAACCCACAGCTAATATCACACTCGATGGTAAAACGTGAGAGTTTTCCTCTAAGATCAGGACCAAGACAAGGATGCACTCTCACCAGTCTTATTCAACACAGTACTGGAAATCGTAGCCACAGCAATCAGCCAAGAAAAAGAAATAAAAAGCATCCATATTGGCAAAGAAGTTCAACTGCCATGATTTGCACATGACATGATATTATACGTTAAAAACCCTAAAGACTCCACCAAAAAAACTATGAGAACTAATAAATGAATTCAGTATAGTTGCGGGATACAAAACTAATAGCTAGAAATCAGTAGCATTTCTATACACTAATAACAAAGTAACAGAGGCGCCTGGGTGGCTCAGTTGGTTAAGCATCTGCCTTCAGCTCAGGTCACGGTCTTGGGGTCCTGGGATTGAGCCCCAAACCAGGTTTCCTGCTCAGTGAGGAGCCTGCTTCTCCCTCTTGCTCTGCTCCTTCCCACTTGTGCTCACTCTTTCTCAAATAAATAAAATCTTAAAAAACAAATAAAAATGAACAAACAAAAAAAACAAAGTAGCAGGAAATTAAGAAAACAATTCCACTTACAATTACACCAAAAAGAATAAAGTACGTAGGAATAAACTTCACCAAGCAGGTGAAAGAACTATACTCTGAAAACTATAAAACACGATGAAAGATATTAAAGACGACACAAACAAATGGAAAGACAATCCATGCTCATGGATTAGAAGAAGTGATATTGTTAAAATGTCCATACTAGCCAATCTACAGATTCAGTGCAACCCCTATCAAAATACCAACAGCATTTTCACAGAACTAGAAAAAAATAACACTATGAAACCACAAAAGACGCCAAATAGCCAAAGCAGTTTTGAGAAAGAAGAACGAAGCTGGAGGTATCACGACCCCAAATTTCAAGATGTATTACAAAACTGGAGTATTCATTTTTTAAAAAAAGATTTTATTTATTTATTTTATTTATTTGACACAGAGAGAGAGAGAGATTGAGAGCAGCACACTCCCCGCTGAGCAGGGAGCCTGATGTGAGACTCGATCCCAGGACCCCGGGATCATGACCTGAGCCGAAGGCAGACGCTTAAACAACTAAGCCACTTAGGTGCCCCCCAAGACTGTAGAACTCAAGACAGTATGGTACTGGCACAAAAAGACCCATAGATCAATAGAACAGAATAGAAAGCCCAGGAATAAACCCATTTTTATATGGTCAATTAAGCTGACAAAGGAGGCAAGAATATGCAATGAGGAAAAGACAGCCTCTTCAATAAACGTTGGGAAACCTGGACAGCCACATGCAAAGTCATGAAACTGGACCACCTTCTTACACCATACACAAAAATAAACTCCAAATGGATTAAAGACCTAAATGTGAGATCTGAAACCATAAAACGCCTAGGAGAAAATGCACGCAGTAAGCTCTCTGACGTCAGCCTTTGCAATGTTTTTGTAGATGTATTTCCCGAGGCAAAGGAAACAAAAGCAAAAATAAACTCTTGGGGCTACATCAAAATAAAAAGCTTCTGTACAGCAAAGGAAACCATCAACAAAATGGAAAGCAACCTACTGAATGGGAGAAGGTATTCACAAATGATATATCTGATAAGGGGTTAATATCCAAAATATCTAAAGAACTTATACAGGGCAACACCCCAAAACCAAATAATCCAATTAAAATGGGCAGAGGACCTGAATAGACGTTTTCCCCAAAGAGACAGGTGGCCAACAGACACTTGAAAAGACGCTCAGCATCACTCATCACCGGGAAAATGCAAATCAGAACCACAATGAGATGTCCCCTCACACCTTGACAGGTGTGAGCCATTCGGGCTAAAATAAGAAAGACAGGAAATAACAAGTGTTGGCGAGGATGTGGAGAAAAAGGAGCCCTTGTGCGCTGCAGGAATGCAAACTGGTGCAGCCACTGTGGACAACAGTAGGGGGGGTTCCTCAAAAAATTAAAAAATAGAATTGTGACATGATCCAGTCATTCCACAGCTGGGTGTTTACCCAAAGAACACAAAACCACGAATCTGAGAAGATACATGTACCCTGTGTGTGCTGCAGTGTCATTTACAGAAGCCAAGATACAGAAGCAACCTGTGTCCACCGACAGACGAAAGGACAAAGACGTGCTGTCTACACACGACGGAATGTTACGCAGCCAGCAGAGAGAACGAGAGCTCGCCATTTGTGACAACACAGGTAGACCCAGGACGTATTACGCTCAGTGAAATCAGTCAGACAGAGAATGACAACGACTGTATGATTTCGCTTATATGTTGAATCCCAAACACAAAACAAACACACAAAAAGCAGAAAGAGACCCATAAATACAGAGAATAAACTAGTAGCTTCCAGAGGGCACGGGGATGGGGTGTGAGCAAAATGGGTAAAGGGGAGTGCGAGGCACGGGCTTCCAGTTCTGGGCTGAATAAGTCACGGGATGAAAGGCGCAGCACAGGGAAGACAGTCGGTGGTAGCGTATAGTGTTGTACGGTGACAGGCGGCAGCTACGCTCGGCGGGCACAGCATCGTGTCTAGACTCGTGGAATCACGATGCTGTCCACCTGAAACTAATGTTACACCGTGCACCAACTATATTTCAAGAAAAAAAAAAAGGAAAAAACCCCCACATAATCATTTTAAGAGATACAAAGCAACTGACAAAATTCAACATCCATTCATGATAAAAACGCCCAGCAAACCGAAATGGAAGAGAACTTCCTTATCCTCTCTTATCCTAGAGAAATAAAAGCATATTCACACAAAGAAACTGTAGACAAATGACTGGGACAGCATGATACAGAATTGCCAAAACCCGGGAACATCCCAGATGCCCTCCGGCCGGTGAAGGCATAAGCAAGCCGTTCTATGACAAGAAGAACTGCTGGTCTGCCCACCTGGGTGGGTCTCAGACGCACGACGCTGCGTGAGAATGAAGCCAGTCTCCAAAGGTGACAAGCTATGGTTCCCCTGACGTGGAAAAGGCGAAGCTGTAACACGGGGTACAGACTGGCGGTCGCCGAGGGGAAGGAGGGGAAGAGTGTGCGTCCAGAGGCGACCTGAGGGAATCCGGGGGCTACGCTCTTCTGTCCCCCGAAGCGGTGGTGCTTCCAGGGGTCTGGGCAAATGCTTTAAAAAGTTAATTTTACTGTATGGAGAATTGTTTCAACAAGCTGAGGTGGCTGCGCTCGATCCTGAGGCTGGGATAGCAGATGCGAGGGCCGCAAAGGGAGCAGTAGCCCCAGCAAGGAGAGCTCACGGCCGAGCCGGACTAGGCGGCAGGTGCTATGCTGAGCACGCCCGGCTCACTCCTCCACATCCTCCCAGGAGCGCTGGGAAAGAGCTGGCCCATTCCATCCGGCAGCAGAAGATCCAGAGGCCGCTGCAGGTGAGGGTGGAATCCAACGCCCCCCTGGCTCCCAGCCCCTCCTCTGCCTCCCCAGGGGGCTCCTGCCCACCCCTGGGGTCTCAGGGCAACGTGCTCAAGCTGCTTGTTTATCCACTTTCCCAGGCAGCCCAGCTGCCTGACGTCAGGGCGCACAATGCAAGCCTGTGTTCTGGAGCCCCTGCCCCCAGCCCCGAGGGACAAAGGGCACAGAGTGGAGGGGAAGGCAGCCACTGGCTGTCTCCCTTAATTCTCGAGAGGAGAGAGGCGGGAAGCAGCCTGGGGCTTCTGCAGAACCAGCTGGAGACGAGTCTGAGGGAGGGGTTCCAAAGTGGGTCCTGCCTGTCCCTGCACCCCGGGCCCCCTGTGGCCTCTGAGGAGCAGTCCCATGGCATCAGCGAGACTAGCCACAGGTGCACAGGAAGGAGCGTGTTCTAGAAAACACCCTGCAGAGTCAGGAGCCGGGGCTCAGGGTCAGCAGTGCAAAATGGAAATGCTGGACCCCTTGTTCAAAAATTATTCCCAATTTCAAGACAGTGACCACAGAGCATCAAACGCTGTGTGACGGCATGGCACGCCAACGAGGTCGGCCCTGCCTGGGCTTTGGCCCCACTCACGGTGTGACCTTGGGCAGGTCATGCTGCCTCTCTGGGCCTCAGTTTCTACAACGGGAAACAAAGGCATGAAATGACATTAATATTGAGGGTCTCTTCCAGCTCTGGAACCCGTATGATTGTAATGTTTCCCCAAGGACGTCTGGGTGGGCCTGGAGTTGAGGGGAGGGAGAGAAGAAAACCAGACAGAGCAACGGATGCGAGTAGAGGCTGGGAGGCAAGTGTGCCCATCCAACCCGGCTTCACCAAGGACCAGGTACATACATGGCTTGGGGACCCTGGAGGGTGGCCCTGGCGAATGACTCAACCTCTCTGAGCCTTTACTTGCTCTCTTCTATAAAGTCAAGGGAAAATGACAAGGACCAAAGCAGATCGCGTAGGTCGCTGCTCTGCTGCCCTTCCCCTCTCCTCCTTCTGTGTGGGGCAGCCCTGCGGTCACTGAGATGCCCACCTCCTGCTTGACCCGTTGCCCCCCGCAATGCCACAACCCCAGAGCATGAGCCCTGATTGGACCAAGCCAGTCAGGTGACACATCCCCCTTGCCAGTGATTGGTTTAGGCGAAAGCACGTTACATATTTCTGGCCAACGAGACAGGAGGAAACATCTGCAAGAGGCTTCTGGGACAGGGTTTCCCTGATGATAGGGTAGGGGTGGGGACACCATCCTCAGGATGTGCTCCCGGCTCTTCTTGCCCTCCTGGAGAGCAGATGCCATCTTGGGTTGATGTGGGCCCCTGAATGGAAGGGCGCTGGGTCCTGGAGGACGCCTCTGAACCCCAGAAGGAAACAGCCCAGGAGCTGGCCTACCTTGGGCTGGCACGTTAGGAGAAAGAATACATTTAAGCCATTTTGCATTGGTTCCTGGTCTCAAAGCCTCCTCGAGGGGCTGCAGGGGTAAAAGGTGGTAGTTGGAGGGGGGCTTTGAGAGCGAAGGTGCTCAGTGCACACCAGGGAGAGGCTGTACCCATCGGGGAATCTCTGGCCGGGGTGGCCAGGCATCAGGAAGGGCCAGCCACACGGTACCCAGGTCACCGCCTCCTCGGCTGGCAATGCCTTCCTTAATGAGAGACCCCCAGCATGTCCCAGTATCACCATGCAGGCCCCTCCTTCACAGCCTGCACTGCTGCTGACCAGAATCCCTTAGGCCACCCAAGAGGGCTTTGTGCGACGTCTGAATAGGGATGAAAGGGACAGAAGCCTGGGTGGTCTGTGAGGTAGACTGGCCTATCCATCCATTTCTCCATCTGTCCATTCCTGCAGCAAGCTCAGCTCCGCAGCCAGACTCTGCCCTGTGGGGAGACGGGCAAGTTCCCAGGAAGCTCGTAGGGAGGGGACAGATGTCTTGCTGTATTTTTGAGTGAAGTAAAAATAGCCTAGGGAACAGCATAAAAGGGTGGAGATGACTGTCAACGCGGCCACATGCCCGGGCGGCAGTCTAATGTCCCTCCCAGACGCTGCGAGTGGACAGAGCTGGGCTCGTGTCCCGCTACCTCCATTTACCAGCTGTGTGACCAAGGATAACGGGACTTAACTTCTCTGATCAATGGCCTCTGGCTCGTGGAGGGTGAGAATTTAAAGGGAAAGGCCTGGGGATGCCTGGAACCCGGCCCGGAGCAAACTCTAGAGAAGCGAGCGCTTTTGTAGGCAGACTGCGCCGGAAGCCAGTGCGCTCTGTGTGCCCGCACGGCTGGTCCTTTCACCTCCGCTTTTTACATTTTCTAATTGGGTAAATTTTAAAAAATGGGTTGGATCATTTTTAAATCAGTGGGGAAAAAAAAAACAGTACAACTTCGTATCCTTTAAAAAAAATTACTCCCAGGACTGTGGGGGTAGCTACGACAGAATCTACCATAATGCAACCCTCCTAGATGGTGCTCCCCTAACCCACAGAGGGAGGGAGCCCTGAGAAGACGGAGAGCCCAGGGGGTGTGGGGGCTGCCATGGGGCCCTTGAAAGGGGTGGTGGTCGTGCAGGCCTCTACAGGCCCATAGGACCCAACACAGCAACGGGGGCACAGGGCTGGGGGGTAGCAAGAGCAAAGGCAGAGGGAGGGACAGAGCAGCCGAGGCTGGGCCCTGGGGGAGCCTGAAGGGCTTGGGAACCGCCAGCTGCTCCGTGTGGCTGGAGGCCAGGGGGACGCTAAATGTAGGGAACCAATGGGTGGGGGGGGACCCGGTGGACTTTCCCCTCTGGTGGGTGGGGGTTTTAGGAGGGGCCCATGAAGCAGGTCTGGGAATGGCCTGAGCCCGGAGGGCATGGTGGAGGGAGATGGGAGACAGCCCAGAGGAGGAGGCTGTGGGGACCCAGGGCTTCAAGGGAGGAAAAGCAGGGCCAGGGAAGATCTTAAAGGCCTGTGGAGGGCTGGCTTGATTTGAGGTGGGGATGAGGTGCAGGGAGGGAGGTGAAGCTGAGTGGGTGGGCAACCGGGACCGTCCCGGGCAGACACCCAGGAGGAGGGGCAGTGCAGGGTGAGGGAGTCGGTCAGGGAGTGAGCTGAGGGTAAGGAGCCTGAGGGACATGGGAGGATTTGGGTTGGATGGGATGAGACCCCGGGGTCTTCTCCTGACCACACATCCAGGTCCCCGGGACCCTCAGACACAGGTACCTCCCCACCCCCCCACCGCCCCGGCCAGGCCTGGTGGCTGCGAAGAAAGGTTCCCTTCCGTCTGTCTTAACTCATGACATCAACTTGTCTCCAAGGATGGAGCTCGGTAGAGGCGGCAGGGAGTTCCTCTGGCATGGGGGAAGAAGGTGGTGGCCCAAGGGCTTCAGCGACCAGGACCTCGAGAAGGCCGCAGGTCTGGACCAAGTCCCCCAGGGGCTCCCTCTCTCAGTCGCCCAGCCAGTGCAGGGCCCAAGTGCCCGCCCGCATGGCCAGGCCCAGGGACCAGCCATGCTGTGAAGAAAAGAAGGAAGAAACACACCCGTTTACTCGGCGGGAAGGCCCCCCCCCGGGCCTGACCCCAGCGCCTCCCGCCTCAGCGGGCCTATGTAACACCCGGGCATCTTGCTGAGATGCACATTCTGATTCGTGGGGGCTGGGCTGGGGCCTGCATGGTCCCTGGACCGTCTGGAGTAGTGATGTTCCAGGTGACCTTTTGGCGTCTTTGATCCTCAGGTAGGCTGAGAGGTGCTGCTCCCTCTAAGGGCTCTGGTCGGTTTGGGGCCCGTTATTTCACATCAGATGGGAATATTTGCTCACTGAAGGGGAGTGCGGGCCTGCTGGAGTTGGGAACGCCGCCCTCACCAGTCCTGCCTCCCAGGCTGTGGTCTCTGCACCCCGCCTCTCCCATCCATCCCACCTCGCTGCCCTTCCCAACTGATCCAGCTCCTGGTTCGAACCGCCCGACCACTGTGCCAGGCCTCAGACCCCGGCTGCCCTCCCCCAGACACTGACACTTCAACTAGACTCGAACAGAAATGCCGTCCCGCCAGCCTCCATGACCCAGAAAGTGCAGTTACCCAGAGCATCTCACGGCCTTCCCCTGAGCTGAGGTTTAGCTCCTTGAAAGAAAGCAAAACATGGCGGCGCCAGCCAGGAAGTCCAACGTTGTTGTTGTCGACACAACAGTACGTGGCTCATGAGAGAGATCACTAGTTCTGGAAACCTCGTTAGGGAATTTCTATATGAAGGAGAGATGAAAGCCTCACTGTAAACCTGCCATGAGACCTTGGGCGAACCCCAAACTCTCTAAGCCTCAGTGTTTCCATCTGTGAAATGGGGCAGGCAACCTACCCACCTCATACCGATCCTATGGGGACCAGAGAAGATGATGGATCTGAGAGCGCCAGGCCAAGCAGGCCTTTAGAAATGACACCACGCCAGCCCCACTCCCCTGTGTGACTCAGGCTCCCTTCCTGTTGCTGGGAGAGGTCAGGCAGACACTTGTGGTGGCTGCAGAGGAAGGCTGATGTCCTGCCTCCTAGTAGGTCCCCTCCCAGAAACCCCACAAGGATCTCAGAGGTGACAGTTAAGACAGCTGGGGTCAAGCTCGGGTCCATAGCCAGACTCCGTGACCTCACAGCCATGAGACTATGAGCCTGAGACCCCCTGTCACTCCCCAAGAGGACCAACTGTGGTCTGGTCGCTGTGCCAGTGGGGACAGCAGGGACTAATGTGGCCCAGCCCTTCCCGTCCCTTGTCCCTGTGAGGTAGGCAGGATGGGTGCTGGGGTCCCCGGCTCACGAAGGAAGCAGACAGGCCTTTGAGAGGCTGAGCCTCTGCCCAAGGTCCCAGGAAGTCACTTCTTAGAGAGCACCACGGTGTCCCATGAAAGGGGATTCCAAGGTCAGGAAGCTGGAGGCACGCTGGGCCCAGGTGAAAACGTTTAACTAGAGCATCCGCTGGACTGCGGTGAGGGCTATGTAGGCACCTTTCCAAACTTGCTTGACCTCCTACCCTGGTCTTTGCAGGACCAGGATTCGTCAAACTCAGGGGGGGACCCCTGCTCTAGGCACTGCCACCCACAGCTTCTTGTTTTTTGCACAGGATGGGCAATGGGCCATTTTCCCAGCAAAATGGAACCTGGAAGAGAGGCGGGTGGGTGACGCGTGCGGTCTCTGCCAGAGAAGGAGGAGATGTCAGTCCACTTGCCCTGTTCCCCATGGCCAGGCAGCTCCCAGCGCTGCCTGCACCCACCTGGGGAGGGGAGATAGCTGGTGGGATCTCTGTGGGTCCTGCGGGAACCAAGCAGCTTTTCCTGGGTAGAGGAGAAGTGCTGGGGCCCAGACCCTGAGCGCTGGTGGGCAGGGGGGCATCTTGGGTACCCCAGGTGCCATGTCTGGACTTTCTGGCCTCCACGTCTTCTCTGCTGCAACCATCCCTTCTCGTCTGAGGAGGCCCCCCCATCCCCAGGGGCTGGCCCCCTGCAGAGCACCGGGGAAGTTCCTTAGGGCCGGCAGGTTGGATCCTTTGCTTTGAGGGAGCTCTCTGCAGAGGCACGTTTCTTTTCCGGGCATCAGAGCAGGAAGAAAGCAGAGGCAGGAGGGCTCATACATGGTTTGCACCCTTGTTCATAATGTGTACTTCTGGGGGTGCCGGGGGGGGGGCTCAGCCAGTGAAGCGTCGGACTCCTGGTTTCGGCCCAGGTCATGATCTCATGGGTCGTGGGATCGAGCCCTGTGTGGGGCTCCGGCTCAGTGGGGAGTCAGCTTGGAAGATTCTCTCCCTCTGCCCCTCCCCCTGCTTGCGCATGCTCTCTCTCAAATAAATAAATCTTTAAAAAAGAAATAATGTCTACCTCACCCCAAACTAAGTGGATTGGAGCCCTGGGCTGGAAGGAGGAGGGCCAATCTCAGAGGGGTCCTGGTACCATTCTGGAAGCACTGGAGGCACCTCATTTGCCCTCAGCCAGGCCCTTGAAGGGAGAGTTCCTGGCCTCTTTTACTAGACCAGGGACAGGCTCAGGAGCATCAGGGACTGCACGGCCTAACCGCACAGAAGCATGGGGGACACTGCCGACACGGGCCTGCTGAGTCTGGGGGCCAGCGTGGCCCCTGGCATCTGCATTTTCAAAGGCCTCCCCAGAAGGTCGGATGACGACTCCCGGGAGGGGAATCGTGATCCAGTGGCCGGTGACTTCACGCGGCCACGGACAGCATACCTAAGGGTGCTTTGGGGGCCGTGGGGGGAATATTCCAGCAGCAGTGAAAGCGGGGCTGACAGCAAAGCTATCGATCACCGTGGTCACAACCTCTCCAGGGCTGTGATGGGTCCCGGCTGGCTCCCTGGCCGGGCTGAGCGCTCACCGAGCAACAGCAATACCAGTGATGACGACGCTACAATCTGACAATGTGACAATGTGACAATGACACTTACGAGCAGTTACTGTGAGCCGTGCAGTAACCCATCTACACGTCGCAAGCCGATGAAGGAGTCTCTATTACCAGCCCCATTTTACAGATGAGGCCACTGAGGCACAGAGAGTAGTAAGGGCTTGCTGGGAAGGGATGGAGCGAGAATTCAAACTCCAAGAGCTCGTTCTCCTTCCTGCTGTGCGGTACCCCCGTTTCCAGTGCCCTCTTGTACCTCTGGTGGCCGGCACAGGGCCCGTCACAGAGCTGCACTCACGTGTTTCTCCATCGTCATGGTCATCGACACCCTGGGGCCACGCACACGCACGCGCACACACACACACACGCGCGCGCGCACACACGAGGTGGGTAGGCAGCAGGTGCACCGGCACCGGGCTATAACCAGGCCGTACTTCCTCTTCTAAATGTCCCTTCAGCTACAGAGGGTTCATAGAAATAACTCCCCCATATAAAGGGCTTAGGGTGCCCCAGGCACTGCGCTAATGGCTTCGCCTCATTCTCTCAATCCACTGTCAAGGAGAACAGCATCATTACAGCCTCATTTCACAGGTAAGGCTCAAAGATGTACAGAGGCTCAGCCCCGGTCATGGAGCCAGCAAGTCCCTGGGACTTGACCTCTGACCTATCCAGCCCCAGAGCCTGAGTCCTCGACCACAAAGCCCTCAGTCCCCAAACCTTCATCAGGCAGCCCCCAGAGGTAGAGGGATTTGCTCACCAATCGTCAACTTCAGGGCAGAGCTCAGTAGGAGCCAGTGCCTGGGTCTGGGCCGGTCCCTTTGCACTTCATTAATTCACTCAATCAGATGTTTAAGTGACACTTACTGCGCCCTTACTATGCCCCAGCCAGGCTGGGTGCCGGGGGCAGAGCAGTGCATGAACCCAGCTGCTGTCCTTACAGTCTGTTTCCCCAGGAAGCACAGAAGCAAACGCCTGTCCTGCTCCCCCCGCCCCCCGCCCCCACGGGGCAGGCTGGGGAAGGAGGACGCTGGCTGGGCTAAGAGGCTGGGTTGCCCTGCAGTCTGTCGTCTCTCGCTGCCCAATGTCGCCTGCCCCTGACCTGGTAGGCGTGCCTTGACTTTCCTTTGGGGAACTACACCCTCCCATTCCAGGCGGCTTGGGGCCAGCCTCCGGGGGAAGGGCTCCTGAACAGGTCTGGCCAGAGTCCCCCTTCCAGGCATATTTGCAACAACTGGGAAAATAGCAAACATCACGAATGCATTTAACAGAGAAAGGATAATGGGACAGGGAGAGGGTGGTCTGCATTAGCGTGCTGAGCGTTATAAACCTAAACCCAGGGGCTAACATCGTACTGAATGGCAGTAATGGACAATCAGTCCAGATAAAAGAGCAGCAGGAAAAGGATAGTGGGGTCTTGCCTCTGCCAGGCCCAGCAACCCTTACGCGCACTGTTCTACCAACTCGTCCCAGGCCTGAGCAGGACGGATGCAGGGAACAATCCAGCCCCACCCGCTGCTCCCGGCTGCCCAAGACCAGCTCTGCGGTGCTCTGAGGACAGCCTGTTACTTCCAGCCTGTCCTGCCCCCTGCTTCTGCCCGCACTTACCCTGCCTCTCAAGGCTGGAGTCCCCACCTATCCACAGACAAGGCACCTGACTACCAGCCCCTTTCCTCTAAGTGAGACCCCCTCCCGCAGCAACAGCAGCCTGGGCAACACGGCCTCTGGGTCACTGTCTCTGAGACCACGGCAACGGCAGCCCAGGCACCCACCAACCTGTTTTCCTTACCTTGTGCCTGGGCCACGCGGTCAGCATCCCAGCCTACCTCACTCCCAGGCCCTCCTGAGTTAGAGCAACGTCCCATGCCCACCCGTGTTCCAACTAGTTCTAGAAATGCTGGTGACTCCCATCTAAGAAGCAAAAGTAACTGGAGTCATAAATATAGGAAAGGAAGACATAATAAAACAATTGCTTTCTGAAGAGGACGTGATTGCTTACCTAGCAAATCCAAAGACATCAACCAGAAAATTACTAGAAGTAATAGATGAGTGGTGAGTTATGAGAGGAATTTACAAAAATTAGTCCCATTCTATGTGCTAGTGACATGCAGCTAGGAAAAAAAAATCCATGGGAAAAACGTATTTCATCCTCAGTAGTAACAAGACACATTAAATATTAAACATTAATTTAGACTAATTGTAGGACATTTATTTTTAATGTTAATTTTCTGCTCCTATTGGGAGAATTAAACATATAGTAAAGATGGCTAATTTAATAAATTTAAAGCAATACCAAATAAAGACCTTGAAAATGTGTCATATACTTTAAAAATCCATAAATGGTGAAGAATATCAGAGAGGACTTTTAAAGGTAATGATGATTGATGTCTCAATTTTAAAATGCTTTACACCCAAAAAATATTTTACGCCAACTAATGATCAAAATTTTATGTTGTATTAAAAACAAAACAAAGATCTCTCTGGGCATCGAAAGTAAGAATGGTGGTAATGGATTATAACACACTAGAAAGAAAAGAATCCATGAGTCCACAGGGATACTCAGAAAAGGGGGTGAAGGAAAGATCTTTACTGAACAACGCTCCGTCTCTAGAAGAAATGACAGGATTGGGAAAAATCACCGTTTTGCAACTACCAACGTAATTTATGCAGGCAAGGCCCATCAGTGGGTGCTAAAGCCATCGTGTGAAAAGCTGGTGGGGAACCAAATATGTACATTGTCTCAAAGCACCGCCCCCCCCAGATTGTTCATTAATTGTAAAAGGGGAAAGGTACATTATATTAAGGGGATCGGGCAGGCAGGGCCTTAACCGAGTGATTCAATGCAATAAAGGGACAAACTGGTATCATGTGTCTTCTTATGTGATGCTCTGAGAAGTGCACGCTGTCACCTCTCCTTGACAAAAAAATGCAAGGAAACAATCAGACATACCCAGATTAGGGGACAGCCTATAGAAAACTGGCTTGGACTTGAAAGAAGATGTTGATGCTATGAAAGCAAAAAAAAAAAAAAAAAAAAAAAAAAAAAAAGTCAAAGCTAGTTCTAATTTCAAGGAGATGAAAGCAGTATGACAAACCAGATGTGATACGTGATCCCTGATTGGATCCTGGATCAGAAGAGAAAGCAGCTACGGTTTGAGAACCAACAGGGAGATTTGAATACAGACTGAATCCTAGATGATGCTGATGAACTGGTAATAAGTCTGAGTGTGATGGTGACACTTGTTTAGGTAGGAGACTGTCCTTGTTCTTACACTCCAAGTGTTTACAGGGGAACTGTCAAGACGTTGTCGCTTACTTAAAATGCTTCTGTGAAACCAAATAACACTGAAGAACTTACAGATAGACAGATAATCACCAAAAGAGTCAAAGAGAAAGCATATGTGGCAAAATGTTAACAGCTGGTGAATCTAGGAGGGTATATCTGGGTGTTCATCATGTGCTTATCTTTTCCTTTTGAACATAAAGGGTGAGAAAAAAACAGGAAAGGATAAACTAATGGAATTCAGTTCTAGTTTAGAGATAAATTAAAAATATTAATAGAACTGAATGTTGGATCATAAAAATTCCAAGTTGGGGGGGGGCGCCTGGGTGGCTCAGTTGGTTAAGCGTCTGCCTTTGGCTCAGGTCATGATCTCAGGGTCCTGGGATCGAGCCCCGCATCAGGCTCCCTGCTCAGTGAGGAGTCTGCTTCTCCCTCTGCCCCTTCCCCTGCTCGTGCTCTCTCTCTCTCTCAAATAAACAAAATCTTTTTATAAAAAATTTCCAAGCGGGTTAAAGTTAAATATTTTTACAAATTAGGAGGTTTGGAAAGAAAGCAGCTTATTTATTCTTGCTAGAAATGGGAAGTAAGTTCCTAATGCTGTTGGGGAGGAAGCATTTCTTCTGCCCTTCAAGGTCCTTCTGACTGGACTAAGAATCAAATTGACACGAGACAGATTAACAGAAGAAAATCAAGTTTCATTTCATATTTAGGGGGAACCCACACAGACATGGAAATTCCAGACAGTCAGGCAAAATGAGGGTATGTAGTCATCCTGAACTGAGAGGGGGGCAGGGGTCTGGGGCTTCAGAGGGAAGGAATGAAATTCACAGGAAGATGAAAAAGAGTACGTGTTTGGTAAACAAATGTTTGGGCCACTCAGAAACCATGAGACTGAGAGGACTTTGATCAAACAGGCCCTGCCAGGCTCCTCCCCGTCTACCAAACCCGGTTCATATCATAATGTAGTTAACTATGGTGACAGATAGAAGAGGTCCTCTATCCAGATCCTTTTTAGGCAGTCAGGGGGAGGTAAAGAGCTCTTCCTGAATCTTCTGGGTTTTGATTGTTTTTTAACCCAAAATAATCTTCATGCCAAAGTGGCCCATCCTGGGGCGGCTTGCCCGTGGCCCCTACACTACTAAGAAAATGATCAATATAATTAGAAATAAAGCAAATATGATAGAATTGAAAAAAGAAATATTCAAATGTAGGAAAATTTTCCAGTAATAAAATGTGATCAACAAATTACAAAAGGAAAGCAACAGTAAGAAAAAAAATAACAAACGGTTCTGAAAAAATATAAAGAACCAATTTAAAAAATACAAAGATCAAAACAAAAGCTCGTCTTGATTCGCGCTCAGAAGAGATGGACACAACAGTTTACGCAGAAGGAAATACCAAGAGCAACTAGCAACATGGGAAGAATGAAAACTCTCGTTAGCTATCGAGAATGAACATGTAAACGAGTTTGAAATACCATTACGTATGACGTATCCATCAAACTGGTGGAAACCAATTTAAAATAATACTCGGCACTGTTGTCGATGTGGAGAAACGGGCACCCTCATGCAAATCGTATCAGAGGCAGGGGAGGGCAGGGCGGGGGACAGATAGGGAGAAACTGATGACCAGACCGTCGGACGGCCCCAGAAAGGGTGACCAGAGCCCAAATGCCTCTGTCCAGATGAGTGGGCAAACAGGCCCTTGACTCCACCCACTCGCTCAGTGTCAAGGACACGCGGCACATGTCTCCTGGCCCTACCCACTCAGGGTCAGGGTTTCGAGAAGCCCACGGCAGAGGCCAGTACTCTGGCTGGCAGCTAGGCACCAGGCTAGGAATAGAGCCCAGGCAGGCTGGGACCCTGGGGACAGTCAGTGTTACAGAGGGAGGCCAGCCCAGTGTGGGGTGCAGGTGGAAGGCTTAGGGGGAGGCCCAGGACTCTTCCCTCAAGCGCCCCCGTCCACTCTCTTGGGGCATCATCTGCGAGCAAAGCTCCATTTGGGCTCCACCCTCCCCCTACCAGCTCAGGGGCCAGGGGTTGACCAGCCAGCCCTGGTACCTCTGCAGGTGGGCCAGGCTCAGTGAGCTGTGCAGAGCAGACGGAAGTCTGTGGAAACATTAAGAGTGGCTGGCAGGAGGTCTTAAGCAGACAGGTGACATGGTTCCCTCGGGGACTCAGGCCCTGGAAATAGCGTTAGGTGGAAAAGGGCCAAAGAGCTCCTACACTGGTCACAGCCACACGCGGGTCACCGTCAAGGACACAATGTGGGTACTAGGGTACACAACTACAGTTTGGTGCTGGCTAGCTTTCTCGTCCTATGAAGTCGTTACACACCGACAAGTGTGTTCGGAGCTTTTTTGTTTTTAAAGAAAAAGCAGCTGTCCTGGCAAGGACTCCTGAGGGTGAGGGCAGGCCTCATGAGCCCCGTGAGCTGTGCCGGTGGGTGAACATCCTCGAGCTGGGCTCAGGGCCCATCACCCAGCCACCTAAGTGGGGGGCACGGGACACGCCCGAGAGGACACTCTCTCCTGTTCGTCAAGCGCAGCTCTGTGAAGTCCAGGGGACAGCCTGGAAGCCACCCTCTGACCCTCCCCTTCTCTCCATCTCCTCGCCCACTTCCTTCCTGCCCCTGCACTGGGGCAGTGGCCTCCACGCTGGCCTCCTTTCCCTCGGCCTCCCGCTGCTGCAGACAGGGCTGTCTAAAACACAACAGAGCCACGTTACCGCTCTGCTTCCATGTCTTCGACATTTCCTCCAGCCACCTCCCCATCCGGCCTCCACTGCCTGGCAGTTCGGTCCCTCTCCCACCTGCCACCCCACCTGCCATCCCACCTGCCATCCCGCCTGCCCTGCAGGTGTCTCTCCCGGCACAGCCATCCTTTCCGTCTGCCCTGGTCGACCCTGTTCAAGACTCACCCCACCGTCACCCCTGGGAAGCTTTCCCATCTCCGGGCAGAGTGACTCTCCTGTCTTCACACGCAAACACAGCTGGACCAAGTCTCCAGCGCTGCCCAGGGCACAGAGGGGAGCCCTGACTTCCCTCTTAGAACACCCCCTGACACCCACGCCCAGGGGGGAGCCCCTCAGGGAAGGAAGCCTCTCCTAATCACCGTATGTCCTCTAGCCCCAGCCCTGACATAGGGCAGAGGCTCAAAAGGATCCCTAAAAGAATGAAAATGGACAGCCCACCCAGAAAACCGGGACTGCACGGTAACAGTGGTATTAACAAATACCGATGACATCTACTCCGTGTCGCACAGTGTTAACAGCTCGCTAATATTATCCCTGCCTTACGGGTGAGGCTGAGCCCGCGAGAGGTTAAGTAGCTTAGATTCACACGGCTGGAAGGTAGACCAGTGCCCAAAGCCCGCACCCTGACGGAATGTGACAGCGGCCTGGCCTGAACTGAGATGCTGGGGGGAGGTGGACACACGGGGGGCCAAAGGAGGTCAGGGCTGGCTGGAGCCACAGGGCCTTTGTGGCCGGGAAGGGCCTGCAGCGTGGGCCAACAAGACGAAGGAGCCAGGGATGGGGACAGGGTACTGGTGGGGTGTCCCGTTTGCGAGCTCGGCCCCCTGCCCCTGCCCTACCCACCTGGGGGCCGCGGAGGATGGCGGAGGGGTGCCTGGCAGGAAACCCACGTGAAGCCATGGAGATGCGCGATTTGCGGCATGGTTGCTGGCAGCCTCTCTCGGCCCTAAAACCTCAGCTCCTGCTACCATCTGCCCTTCCGTCACAGCCAGGGCAGCTGGCCTGTGGGGCCCACCTGGGGCTCCCAGCGGTGCCCCCCACCGCCCTGCAGATTACAAACCTACTTCTAATTATGCTCCGGCCAGGCACTGCGCCAGTCCCTGAACCGGGGCCACCCCAGATTTAGACAGCCGGACACAGCCTCGGATTTGAGGTCTCTCCAAAGTCAAATTTCTGAAACTCCAATCTGATCATCCACCCCTGACCCAGACCCTGGAAGAACCCGGAGGCACTAAGGCCACTTTAGAGCCAGACGGACCTGGGTTCATGTCCCAGCTCCTCCACTCTCTGTGGGACCCTGGACAACTCCCTTCACCTCTCCGGCTCTCAAGGCTGTTTCCAGGATGAAAGAGAACGCGAACCACGAAGGCAGACCGCACCGATCACTTCTCCATCCCCTCCGTCCACAGAAAAGTCACTAGTGGCTGCGGGAGAAAGTCTGGCCACGGCAGCAGGGGGACCCATGCTTGGAAAAGTACCAGGCAGAGGAGAGGGGTCAGAGGTGCATTCCTAGGCGGGAGAGCCGCGGGGATGCCAACAAGGGTCACGGAGCAGGTGGCCTGAAGAAGGATGCCAAGAGGCACCATGCTGGTCTTTCCGCATTAGCTCCAGTTCTCAAAACAGCCCCACACATAGGAGTCACGATCCCCATTTAACAGAAAAGGAGACGGGTCCATCCATCGTAATAAGCACTTTTGAAATAACCTAGGCTTTCATTGCTTACAGTAAGGCCTCAGCCCTTTCCAGACCCCATGGCCGATGCGGGGAGTGAGAAATCAAAACCAGCTAACTGCAAGGAGGGGAGGGTGTCTCTGCCCATCCACGACTCGTCTGGGCCAGCCAGCCGGTCTCAGCGGCCGAGCCGTCCATAGGGTCACCATCTGGCCCCGGGCCAGCCCTCACCCTCACCCACCCTGCCCTTGCTGTGCCTTCTCCCCACACAGCCACATGTCACCCCCTGAAAAACGCCCGTCCCCATCCCTCGGTCTGCGCTTAGGCCTCAGGCTGGGCAGATACTCGTAAATGCCGGTTGCACGGTGAATGGATAGGCAGGGGGGTGGAGGAAAGGTGGGTGAACAGATGGATGGACAAGCGGACGCATGTGTATCGGATGGGTGCGCAGGTGGGTCGAGGGGGAGCCAGATGTTCGGAGGGCTGGCTGAGCAATACACGGCTGGCCGGTGGGCTGAGCGGGGCTTTAGATGGGTGTGCAGTCAAATGTGCAGGTGGGTGGCTGCGTGGATCGGGAGAGGGAAGGATGAGCCAAAGATGGAGCTCCCGGAGACAGACCTTAGCTCACCGTGGGAGAGAGAACTCAGCCAGCGCCTTGTTGGGCCAGAGTGGGTTCGCCTAGGGGGCAGTGGGGGCCCAGCGCTCGGTGGGGCGGCTCTAGTCACACAAGCACTAAATGCGCCCCTCCTCCCCCCTCTTGGTTCTTGTGTTCTATGAATCGGCCCTCTAATTAACCTGCCTACCCTGTCCAGGTGTGTTACCGGTCTTAGATGGGGATCTTCCTGGGGACAGTGGCCACCCGAGGCCGCTGGGCAATCAACACCGGCTTCTGGAGGAAGCTGGCCATCTTCTCTGAGTTTCGTGCCACAGCAGGTGAGACATGGGTGAGACTCAAGGTCTTAGGTCTACAGGGAGCCCAGAGGTTCCCACAGCTATCCTTTGGGCTACGGCTGCCAGGAGGCTTACTCTCCTCTCGCGTCCCTGGTATACACGCGTCTGGATTCTGAGCGGCTTTGCTCGCGGTCCCCGAGAGCAGGCAACTCTGAACAGCGGGCCCCTCAGCAGGGACCCCAGGGGCGGTGGGTTGGTGGTCCTAAGGTATGTCTCCGGGGGTGGGGGCCTCCACGGATCAGAAGATGCTGGGAGTGGGGGAACAGCATAGAGCAGAAGGGTACAAAGAGCCCCAAGTCTCACCGGGGGACAGCTCCACTCAGGGTCCACTGGAGAGGGAGCAGCCGGGTCCACAGCACGTTCAAGTACGGACCGTGGCACCGGCCAGCTCCTGCTCTGTGCAGGGAGGAGGCGAGCAGGAGCCTCAGCCTGACAGGCCGGCAGAGGAGCAGTCGGCGTCCCAGACGGAGCCGGTGAGGCGAGAAGAGGAGATGCGCCACGCCAGCCCAGCGGCGGCCCTGGGGCCCAGTCCGGGCCTGGCTTTTAAAGGGGCTGAATCACACCTGAACCAGGTTCTCGGCTTCTCCCTCAGAAAACTTCTCTGCTGAGGGCAGCGAGACAGAAGGGCCGGGGGAGAAGAGGAGGGAGGCAGTCAAGGGTCCACCAGCAGGAGCAGGCCTGAGGCGCATTCCTTGGACTCGTCTGCCCAGTGCTGGCACACGTCACCGTGTGGACGCCAGGCGCATCTCCCGACTCCTCGCCCAGCCCTGCTCCCGCCTGTCTGCCCCAGCCAGCAAATTCTCCAAATTCTCTCCTGCTCTCACACCCTACTTCCTGTGGGCTCTCGTGTCCAAACCCAGCCTCTTCTGCGCTCTGTGCCTCCAGCATTCCTCGCCTGGACAGCTCTCTCTCCCCGTCCATCTCCCTTCAGTCCTCTTGCTCCTCAGGCCGCCTGCGGCGTCTCTAACCCCCAGGCCTGCTCTTGCCTCTGCCCGGGTCAGCCATCTGCAGACACCTGCGGGAGCAGCCGGTTCCCACGTCATTCCACGCTCCACCTCCATGTCCCCCTGTGATAGAAGAGGCCTCCCCCGGTCATTCTAGGGGTAAAAATCTTCCTTTGGGGGATGCCTGGCCTGGGTGGCTCAGTGGTTTAAGTGTCTGCCTTTGGCTCAGGTCATGATCGCGGGGTCCTGGGATTGAGTCCCTGTGTCAGGCCCCCTGCTCGGCGGGAAGTCTGCTTCTCCCTCTCCCTCTGCCCCCCTACCCTGTACTCTCTCTCGCGCTCACTCACTCTCTCTCAAATAAATAAATAAAATCTTTTTTAAAAAAAAATCTCCCTTTGGTTTCGTCTCAGTACTTTTGTTTCTTTCTCGTACTTCACATCTGAGAGCCGTTTTTATGCCTTTGCCTGTCTCTTTTCCAGCTCCAGGCCACCCCGGTTTCCCAGTGCCTGGAAGAGTTCTGGCATACAGTAGGCATGCAAGATGTTACTGGAGAGAAAAACAAATTTTTAATCCTGGAAACATATATTAAGACAACCCCCTACCCGCACAAGGTATTTCCATTAAGACGACGCTATAGAACTTTCAGGGCCTTCACCCAATCTGTGCGCGCAAGGAGACAGCAGTTAACACACTCGTGACAGGCATTCTGTTTCCAGGTCAGCAGGCATTTCCCCCCATCCCTCCCTGCCCGGCTGGCCCAGCTCTAACCGTCATTCCAGGCCGTGCCTCAGCCTCCCCTTCTGCACCGGTGGGACTGCTCGGGGCCTGGGGCGGAGCTCACTGCCGGCTGGGGTGCCACAGGACCTATTGCAGCAGGAGGCAGAGGAGTCCCCCTCCTTTACACATGTACTCCAGGGTCCGGCAGGCACCTCGCCCGCCTAGTCTGTGAGATGGCCCCGGAACATGGGTGCTCCGGCCAGCTGCAAGTTGCACGGGGTGGGTCACCAGCCCCGAATCTGCACTGTCCTCCAAGGCAGGGCTGCTGACCAGTGCAGATGGCCGTGGAGCCCTCCGGGCCAGAGGAGGAGTCGTCCTTTCTCAACCATCCGCCCCCCCACCCACCAGGTTCCCTGGGCTCGCCTCTCAGCCCCCCATCCCGGGGAGGCGTGCAGGGACCCTTGGCCACAAGCAAAGTGCTGCTCCCCTGGCCCAGCTTCCACCACCCCACCTCCTTTCTCCTTCTTTGCCTCTTTGGTTCTCTCCCTGGAGCTGGGGAACGTTCCTGGGGCTCAGAGTTGGGGCGAGGTCTGACAGCCATCCTGCCCAGGCTGGTCAATCGGAGCCCCATGGCAACCCCCTGTGAAAGGGGGTGAGTCCCACTCCACAGGGTGGAGGCCCAGCACCCACGGAGACCTCAGATTCTCCAGCCACTGAACTACTCCGAGGGCACGTCTTGCTGTTTGGAAGGCCTGATTCTATTCCCCCGTTCGGCACCTGACCACATCTGCCCGCAACCAAGTCCTCCACTACCTGGAGCTTTCTTTTTCTCTAGAACCCAGCATCTGGGGAAGGAAGCTATAACCCAGAGACGTGCACCCTACGGATGCAGGCCACTTCAAGAACGTCTCCCAAGATGGACCAGTCCCTGTGGGCTGTCTTCACCTGCCCCCTCCTCCCAGCACAGCCAAACTGTGGTGTGGGCAGGTCAGAGGCCAGAGGGTGTGCACCCCAGCTAGGGCTTGCCCCCCTCCCCCCATCCCCAGAGCTCGGTTCCTCGCACTCACCCCTTATGCCTGAGGGACCACAGTCTCTAGGGAGCACCCAGCAGGAGCAGAAGCACAGGAAAGAGAAGGTCTCTCTGGCCCACTCCTGTCCCACTCCCTGCTCACGGGCCACAGGCACCCCCACCTTTTCTTTGAAGCTCAGAAGACCGAGGCCTTCCTTCTGTTCTGTTAGCTCTGTCATCTGGAGAGTGTCCCCGTTAGGGTGGGGGCACATAGAGGGGGCCTGTTCACCAATAAAGTCTTGATCACACCACCCAGGAGTGACTTGCTGGGGCTTCACAGGCCTTCTGGGCCCCTGCCAATTCTGCCCGCCACCCCTGCCCAAGTCCAGACCCTCTTCCTCTCTGACCGCATGTCACAATCTCCTGCTAGAGCCAGCCTCTGTCCTCAGACACACGTCCAGTCGTGCTGCCCGGCTTTTCTCACCGTCCCACAGAGAATGGCTGAGGCTTTCCCAATCTGGCTCCTCTCTTCCTGTCCCTTCCCTACTTCCCAAGCTCCAGCCGCAAATATGGGGGACATGGTTGCTTCTTCCCCAGCAGCCAATCCCCTCTCCTGGGCAGCCTGCAGTTTTAGTTCAGCATTTCCCTACCCTTGACAGCCCACAAATCTGCGGTGGACCCCCGACTCCCACCCAGGGCTGGCTCCTGGGGAGTCTCGTCCTGCCCCAGCCCTCCAACCCCTCCACCAGTTCAGAGAACCAGGCAGCACCAGCTTCTCTCTCGTGGCAGTCGTGAGTGTAGGGGAGACCTGGGGACTGAGGGAGCCCCGTCAGGACCCTTACTTCATCTCCTGCCCAATACGAACAAGGAGGCACTGTGCTGGTGGCCTCTGGCCATAATCGGGGCAGCTGCAAAGAAGGGACAATTATAGACTAGTCCTAGTTGGCTAAAGCTGAGTTACCCCCCCCCCCAAACACTGAACAACGCCCTTTTGGATGTCGGAGTGGCCCTCCGTTCCCCGCGGGAAGGACAGGCCCACGGCTCAGAGGAGCCGGTGCTGTGTCAACAGACAGCAGAGATGCCGCTCAACTAGCTTGTTTCCAATCTTTCTAGCAAGAAGGATGGTCTTCAAACTGGAAAAAGGACAAGAATGTATGACAGGGAACGTGGCCCAGCTCTGGCTGCTTTCAAGGTCTTCCGTACTCAGACGGCTGAAAGGTTTGCAAGAGGTACCGGCCCATCTGAGCCGGACGAGGAGGGTGGGCTGAGAGCAGCACCGCAGACTAGTCCCAGACTCGACACCAACCGCAGAGAACCCCAGGCCCAGAACAACCTCGCGAAGGCGCTCGCGGGTGTTTCGAAGACAACCCTAACAAGAGCAGCCGCAGCCCTGACGGTGTGCCCGCAACAGACCCCAGACTAAGCGCGTCCCATATAGGAGCTCGTTCAAGCCCCACGATAACCCAGGGGAATGGGGACTATTATCATCCCCACTTTATGGATGAGTAAACAGAGGCTGAGAAAGGTTAGAAACAAAAGAAAAGCAAGACATAAGAAGCCAACATGGCTTCAGACCATGGTTCCGTGTACTTCTCATGGTCTGTCTGCTCCCACATGTTAGGGACTTTCGGGATTTGGACAGTGGTGTTTCCCTTCACCTTTGCATTCTTTAAGAGGTCAGTCTTTGTGTCTCGATTTCAGGTACTCAAGATTTTATCACATTTTCTTGTCTTCTCTTTTCTACTATGATTCCTAAGCTGATAAATCAGGGGGATACATGTCAGAGACCAACCTTATATATACATAATGTCATTACTAATTCAAGTGCATACTTTATTCTGACTTCCTTAGTTTCTACCTAATGTCCTATCCTTGTTCCAGGATCCCATCTACATTACATTTAGTTCCGTCTCCTTAGGCTCTGCGGCTGTGACAGTTTCTCAGACTTTCCTTGACAAATTTGACCTTGACAAATTCGAGGAATACTAATCAGGTGTTTTACAGAATATCCCTCAGCTGGGGTTTGTCTGATACTTTCCTCGTGACTAGACTGGGGTTATGGGTTTGGGGAGGGAGACCACAGAGCTAAAGTGCCACTTATGACATCCCATCAAGGGTACACACTGTCTTCCTGACTTATCACTGTTGATGTCGACTTTGATCATGTGGCTGAGACAGTGCTTCTCAGGCTTCTCTGCTGGAAAGTCACTCCTCCCCCCCTTTCCATACTGTGCTCTTTAGACGGCAGTCACTATGCACATTTGACACTTCACTTATGGGGTGGGGAGTTATGCTCGACCTCCTTGATGGGGAATTATCTACATAATGATTTCTTCTGCATGGAAATTCCCCTAGTATTTATCTATTCCTTCATTCATTCATTCAACCATTTACTTATATTAGTATGGCCTCATGGTTATTTATTTTATTCTTTGCAACCTAGTATATTTTGATGTGCGCAAAGGATTCTGGGACCCCTGGTGTTCTGGGGGGTAGTTGGTAAAATGTGGGTAACCAGCTCTGAGAGGTTCCCTGAAGCCCATATCTAACGAACAACAGTTATCCACCCTCCAGCACCAGTGGGTTGGGGAATCAGGGTCTCCACCTGATTTTTGAACAAATGAAACAGAAACTGTCCAAGCACATAGAACTTTGAAGGGATGCCTACCTGGGGAGAAATGACTTTCCTCCATTGTAGTGAGTAGGGGAGCAAAATGTTTGTGGGTCCCAATTGACAACACAGTGTGAGTAGAAAGGCCCCTACTAGGCCCTGTCCGTGGTCCTGCCCTGTGTTTACAATTAGCCTGAGATTCAGACATAAGGCACCTGCTTCTCCAACCTGCAGACAGCACAGCATTTGAGAGTGTCAGAGGTAGGATTTTAAGGTCTCTCTACTGTCTATTACGATGGGATGAAATGAACAAGATGAAATTTAATAGGAATAAGGGCCAAGTAACAGGTTTTGATTCAAGAAATCACTGACAGACAAGAGGCCTGATCTTTTCAACAAGTCAAGATTATTTCTAAAAAATTTTTAAAAAAGGAATTGCATTAGAGTAGAGAGACCTAAGGGTCACAACAACTGATCCATCATACAGTTCTAGAGAGGAAACTGGTTTAAACAGACCAGTAAAAATCGACATTTTGGGGCCAGACAAGGAAATGTGAATAAGGCATGCATATTAAATGAGATGAAAATTTACTGAAGCAGAAAGTGCTGATCATTTACTGGAAAAAAAATCAGGTTACAAAACAGTATGCACAGCATGATCTCATTTTATGAGGGAAATCTGCATATACGCATAGAAACAGGGCTGGAAAGATGTGACCAAGGTGTCACAGCCAAGCTGCCTGGGAGATGGGAACGCAATACTTTTATGCTTGCTTGCCCATATTTCTAATTTCCTACAGTGCATATAAACTGCTTCTGTAATAATATAAGATTATTCTGAAAAAGAAGGAAATCGCTGACCCTTCTCCAGGATTGAGGGGAATCCTGGTTTGGCAGAGATTTCTAAGAAAGATCCCTGGGGGCTTGGGGGGGCCAGGAAGTCAATATGAATGGACAGTGTGGTCCACCAAGCAGAAGGCAGCCTCACCCTGAACCACCTGCATTTGTGTCTGATGCTGGGGTCGGAGCAGTCCTGGGGGTCTCCTGACCCAAGGGCCTCCGTGTTATTACCTTGAAAACTGAGTCACGCATGTGTCGATGGCAGCTCCAGGGCCATAAGCTACAGATTTAGCCCCTGCAGGGTCATATGGAAATGGCTGGTGCTTCAGGAACAGGGGGTATTCGACCTGGAGGAGTAGAGGTGGGAAGGAGTGGATGGGAGGGAGTGAAGAGGGCAGGAGAGCTCTTTTCAAATATTTAAAGGCTGCCACGGAGAAGAGAGACCCACGTGAGTCCCTGTGCAGAACCGCAATGACTATGTGACAAGTGGGTTTGGCTCTATGAGTGCAGGAGGGAGAAGGTTCCGACAATAGCAGCTGTCCAGCTCGGGGGGTAAGGTGGTGATGCCTGCTGGGGGCTCAGGTGGCCTCCTGTGCAGATCGCCAGGAGGACTGCTTTGCTGTACTGGAACTCCAGGTTCCAGCAGAGCCAGGCAGATGCTTCGCCCCATGTGCTGTGTCCTGAGAGGGGTGCTGGGGCTCCCCCCATGCTGGCCTCAGAGGGAGCCACTTCTGAGGGTGAGGAGCTTGGCTGGCTTTTGGGGAAGGAGAAGGGTCATGATGGCTGCAGGAAATGTGGGCTCCAACAGGAACCACAGCACTGAACTTGCAGGGATGGGGTACCTGGGTTCTCAAACTTGATACCTGCCTCATCCTCTTCCACCTTCTGCCCCCAAATCCTGGCCATGCCCGGTGCTGTGGAGAGATGATTATCCATCATCTCCCCTTTGCCAGGTGACAGAGACGCATGGGTCCAACCTAACCACGTCCTGGCTTCTCCCATAGACTAGGCCTGAGGTGCCCCAAGAACAGAATGCCAGCCAGTGGCCCACCTGAGGCCCTCGGCCCCCATGCTCCCCATGCAGAGCCTGACGCCTTAAGTGACCTTGGAAACTCACTAGGCAGGGCTTCTGTTTCTAGGAGAAAACCCTAAGCATGTCAGAGTGGGCAGTGACAGGAGGTTGGGTGCCCTGCCCTCCCTCCCAGACACAGTCACCAGTCCCTGTACCCATGGCATGAGAGGACACTGGTCGAGGGGGCATTTATTGATATTTCTCTGCCCACGCCGCTGGCAACACCCACCCTCTGATTCTTGCCCTGCTAACAACCAACAGAACTCCTGCTTTCCCCAAATAGACGCGGGCCTACCCCAGGAGACACTCTGCTCCGCTGCCCTCTGCAAGCTTGGCTCCGGCGGGCCTGCCTCAGCTAACACAGCCAGCTGCCAGCCGGGCCTGCCCACCGGAGCCCGAATGAGGGGTCACCAGTTGTCATCCTCCTTCTGTGTGCAGGGTGGGTGCAGTCAGGCTACAGAGCGCCCCTTGTTGGCCCCTCCACCCCCTGTTTGAGGCCCAATGGGGCGCACGCCCCCCCCCCCCCAGTCCTGGAATTCCGTTCCTACAGACCCGGGCGGCCTGGTCTCCGCAGGGGAGGGAGGGCGGTCGGGCGTCCCGAGGCCGGGTTCTGACAGCTCCTGCCCCCCAAACATCGGGTGGGTTCTCACCCCCATCCGAGGGACCCGCACTGCGGGGGAGGGAAGGTGGGCAGGGAAGCCACCCTGGGCGTGCCGCGTGACGCTCGCCGCCGCGGCCGCTGTGGGGGAAAGCGGGGGTCCGACCGGGCCGCGGAGCCCGGGGTGGGGGGAGGGGGTCCGGGGGGTAGGGGCGCCCGCTCGGGCCAGGGGTTAGGGGGGCTGGCGCCGGCGGGGCCCCTGCCGGGCGGGTGGAGGGCAGGGACGCTGGCGGGGCCCGGGGACGCGGCGCCCTTACCTCCTCGCCCTGGCCGAAGCGCAGCCCCAGCGCCGCGACGCGCTCCACGCGCAGGAAGCCGTCGGGGTCGCGGCCGCACACCTCGAACACCTCGCGCAGGCGGCGCACGGAGCGCAGCAGAGCCGCGGGGGCGCCCGCCCAGCCCGCGCCGCCCGCCATCCGGCCGGCCCCGCGGCTAGCCCGAGCCCCGCGCCGCCCGCCGCTGCCGCCGCAGTCCGCCCCGCGCCGCCACCGCCATCGCCGCCGCGCGCCCTCCGGGCCGCCCGCCCGCCCGGCCGCCCGCGCGCCTCTGCGACGCGCAGCCTCCGCCCGCCGGCGGCCGAGCCGTGTCAGTGGCGGCGCCGCAGCCCCGCGCTCCGGGCGGGCGGGCGGGGAGGGGCGGCGGCGGCGCGGAGGCTGCAGACAAAAGGAGCCGCGCTCCCCCGGGTCGGGCCGCCCCCGCCGACTCGGTTTCCCTCTGTCCCCCGAAAACCGGACGGGGGCGCGCGGCCGGTGCCCGGAAACTCCCCGCCGCCCGAAGGCCCCGCCCTCCCGGGAGAATGCAGAGGTGAAGCCCGGGTCCCGCGGCTTCTCCTCCGCCCTCCGCGCCCCCACCCGCCCATCCCCGCGCCCCGCGCCCCGGCTGGCTGCCCAGCGGGCCCGAGCGCTCTGGAGGTGCTAGGCGTTTCCTACGTGAGCGTTCGATTGTTACATTCATCCGGGAGGAAGCGGAGACCCAGAGAGGTTGAACTGCTTACCCTAGGCCACACAGCTTGTGGGAGGCAGGGCTAGGATTGCTGTCCAGTCCAGATCTGGATGCACCTAGACTCCCTGCTCCTAACCTCTGAGCTGCCTCGCAGAGAACAGACTCCAGGCTTTGGGCCGCACAGTCGTCCCCAGCAGCACTTCTCAGGCCAGGTCAATGCTGGGGAAGGGCACGGAGAGGAGGAGCAGGAAACAGAGCTCTGGCCCGAACAGGCCCCCAGGGACAGGGGAGGTAAAGAGAGGACCGGGGCAGGCAGGAGGAAGGGAAAACAAGGCAGCTAGGTTGGCTGCTTGCAGGGCCCAGGGACACCGAAGACCTTAGGAAGCTTCCCTCCCTTCCCCACTCTCACTCCTCTCTGGCAGCCCTGGCCCCCTGGCCCCCCAAGCTCAGAGGCCAGGCCAGAATCTCATCCCTGGGGCGGGCAGCAGCCTGCAGGCCTGGACCTTAGCCTCCTCCCTGCAGTGCTGCTCAGCTGAACCTCCACGGGAGGGCCGGGGGGGGTGGTGGTGCTCATACTGGCCCCAGCCCTACCTGGGGGCCCCCACAGGGTCGGGCCTCCTCTCCCCCCTCTGCCTCCTTGTCAGCAGGCCAAGCCCCCAGGGCACCAGTAGCCTCCAACCCAAATGCAGGCCTTGGCTGGGTCCTCTCCCACTTATGCTGCCCAGCTCAGTTCAGAGGTCTCCTCCTCCAGGAAACCCTCCCTGATGGCACTCCATCTTTCCTGTTAGTCTGAGTTCTGGTACCTTCCTCCAGATGCCGACTTAGTTTTATCATTTTCTGGTGGGGGGTGCATCTCCCCCACCATGCTGGGAAACCCTCCAGCACAGCATGTGTCTTCCTCACCTTCTTGTCCCTGAACTCCAGCCAAGGGTGGGTCCCGAAGAAGCCCCAGCCCCATTACCTGCAGGAGCCAAGAGCAGTGTGGGGACCCAGGCAGGGAGTGTGAGGCAGGCTGCGACCTGGTTTAGGGCACGGGCTGTGTGGCCGCTCCTCCCCGGCCTCTGGTCTTCCTGCTCAGCTCTGAGTGGGCCCGCCATGTGGCTTCTCTGATAGTGGCCCACACTCTCCCTTCTGTCCAGCCCCAGTTCTAGGGATGAATGTGGCCTTTATCTGCCCTTTCCCCCCTGGATACTCGGATTCCTCCAGAAGCACCTCCTGAGAAGAGAGGCTTGTGAGTTTGAGGATTGGAGAGTCCAAGATGTGGGAAAGCAGGAGAGGGGAGGTCATGGGGTAGGGCTGGAGGTTGGGGGAGGGGGTGGGCTCTGGGAAGAGTGTGGGCTTCTCTGCTAGTGGGATGTTCCGCAGCAAGATACTTTGAGTCTCGGTTTCCACATCTGTACAATGGGGAGGATGACAGTAACTCCCATAGAGGCTGGCCGAAGATGAGAGCTAACGTGTGCATATCGCTTCCCCCGCCACTTGCCCTATGAAGTGGAAAAAGAAGTAGAGGAAGAGAATCAGGGAGGTCTAGGGGTTTGGGGATGGGGGAGGCTGGCTGCTGGAGGTCCAGTGTGGCAGGGAGGTAGGCCGTGGAGGCTGGGGCTGCTGCCTTCCCCTGGAACCTTCTTATGAATCCTTCCAAGTCAGGTCCTGCCAGTTCTCTCTCACCCAAGAGGCTCACACAGAAAGGAAATAAGCAAGAGCTGCAGAAATGGCTGTCAGCGCTCTCTGGCATCACGTCCCCTCACTGGGGGACCAGGGAGCTGGGACACCTCACCCAGCTCAGCTGGCTGAGGCCGGGGGCGGGGGGCTCAGATCTGAGCATGAACACATCCCAGGTGAACCAAGCCCAAAGCCCACAATCAGATCTGTGGTTCTTCTCCCAAAGACAGGGTCACATCAGATTCCAAAGTTCCTTCCTCAGGGGAGCCCTCCCTGACCCCTGACTCTCCTCAACCAGGTCCGTGGCTGCAGTTTTGGCTCTGTTGGGTGATAGTTTGATGGGTGCCTGCCTCCCCTCCCAAGATGTGACCTGGGGACTGGGGCTGTCGCTCAGCATAGTGTCACCGGGGCCAGCAAGACATTGCAGGCGCACTCTCTGTGTTGTCACATTCTTTCTGTCGAGTGCCTCTGTTGTATGGGCATGCTGGGGGATGGAGAAAAAGGAGCAGCCAGTCTCTTGTCCTTGCTGAACTGATAACTGGGCAGTCGCAACACGTGACCTGCACCGAGGGCCCAGGTTGTTAGCGGCGGACTGGGACCAGAGCCCCAGAGGCTCCCAAGTCTTTGTCAAAGAGCTCAAAGTGCAGCCCCAGCAGCTACGGCAAGAGAGTAGCCACACCAGAGCTGGAACCTTGGGGTGGAGGGTCTTGCCCCAGGGAAGCAAGACGCCCCTTTGCGAGAGTGGTGAGCAAGAAGACCCAAGGCCTCTCTCCTCTCCTCCTCTTCCTCCGGGTGAGATTCCCCAGGTGATTTCCAACAGCTGCCTCGGCAGGTCGATCTCAGAAATACACATAGACGGAGCAGTGGGGATTCCAGCCCATTCTCTAGGGAGAAGCCTCAACAGGCTTCAGCTGTTCCTGCCTCCTGTCTCTCCTCACCCCTATCCTGGAGCATCCCAGCTCCCTCTGCTAAGGCACCTCCTCACTCCTACCTCCTCCCCCAGGCCACTTCCTCTGGCCAACTCCTGTCCTTCCAGGTTCCCTGGAAGTGACATAGTACCTCCTGCAGGAAGCCTTCCCAGACTACACCCTCCCTCACCTTGACTGCCTCTCCCCTCTGCTCCTGGAGCATTCTGTACAGATAGGTGACAAATACAGACTGCGGAGCCACCCTACAGCCAGGGGTAAGGCCTCAGGAGGGTCAGGTGGGTTAGTAGATGTAAATGTCAGTGACCAGGTAGTTGGTGTCGCTATTGTGACGGTCCTGGGCCTCTTTCTCCTGTTATTTATCATGAGAGCACTTGGGAATGGCTATGAAAGGTCCCTGAGGGCAGGAACTGTGTCATTTCTTGATTTTCTAGCTTCCAGCTCCTAGTGCCATGCCCGACACACATAATCAAGGTCTGCGAAGGAATAAATTAAGGAAGGAATGGGCAAGGGTGGTGGTGGTTGGAAAATGCCCCTGCGGATAGTCACGTCCTCATCCCTGGGACCTGTAAATGTTCCCCTACTGGAGCAAGAGACTTTGCAGACATGATTAAGTTAAGGATCTGGCGACAGGGAGATTATCCTGGGTTATCCAGGTGGGTTCTAAATACAGTCACACATATCCTATAAGAAAGAGGCAGGGGCACCTGGTGGCTCAGTCGCTTGGGCATCCGACTCTTGGTTTTGGCTCGGGTTGTGTGCTAAGTGTATAAATTTTAAAAAATATTAAAAAAAAATAAAAGAGGCAGAGGGAGATGTGACACAAACAGAAGAGAAGGCAACATGACGAGACGGGCAGAGATCAGTGACGCAGCCATAAGCCAAGAAATCTGGCAGCCACCAGACACTGAAGAGGGAAGGCAAAGAATCTTCCTTAGAGCCTCCGGAGCGAATGCGGCCCTTGATTTTCAGGCTTCTGGCCTCGAGAATTGTCACAGAATACATTCCTAATGTTTTAAGCCCCTCCCCCCCACGTGTGGCAGTGTGTCACAGTAGTCATAGGAAACTCACATGTGTGTACATATCACGTGGCAGCTATTAACAGCTACGAAGAGCTGCTGCGGATCCCACACAGTGGGGCTGGACACCAAGTTCTGCTCGGTTGGCCCTGTGATTCTGCACAACCTCACTTCTCTGAGCCTCAGTGTTCCTGCCTGTAGAGTGGGGACAGGAGTTCCTACCTCGCGCAGGTCCCGCAGGTTTGTAATGAGAAAATGCACGTGGCGTGCCCCCCCCCCCCCCACCCAGTACCCAGCGAGGAGAGGTCTAGAATCAGTCTGAAAGGGGGAGGCATTTCTGATTTTCAGGTAGGGCCCTTGACTTCTTCGTCCATGTTGTGTGGAAATGGGGCAGGATCCAGTTTCTTCTCGCTCACAACCTGTTTTGTTTTTTTGTGTGTTCTTTTTTAACCATGAATAATTATCACTCCGGAGCGGAGGAAGGTGGTGTGAACTCACTTGCTTTCTTCACCTGTCCTAAAATATGCTTGGTTAGCAGAGACGTCTGCGCAAGCAGCCCGCGCTGCCTGGAGGTGCCAAGGCCCGAGGGCGTCCGGGTGACCAGGGCACCTACAGACCTTGTCCTTCCTTGTCGGAAGGGGTGCCCAGGAAACTGGTGCTTTCCCTCACTGTGGGGAGCCCACGCAGAACCTTCCCAACCCTCAGAAGGGAGCAGGCCCGATCGATTGCTAACCTTCCTTCCAAGACTCTAAGAAGAGCGCCCAAACCTTACTTATTCTTCTTAAGTGAGTTCCAGATCCTGTCCCCAGAGGCTTTGGGCCGGGGCAGCAGCGCCGAATTCCTCTAGGCTCGGAGGCGGCCTCCAGCAGCAGGTCTCACCTACCGGAAGTCCACTCCCCGAGGATCCGCACATTCCGCCTCTTCCAGCGCTCTCTGCTGCCCCCTTCTGCAGGAGAGAAGAACTCCAAGTCCTCCGCGGGAGCGGCAAACAGGCCTTGACAGTCTGACCCCAGCCAGGGCCCTCTGTTCTGGAAGATGGCAGGACAGTCATGCCCTCTACCACGCTCTCCATTCCTTGAGCATGGGCCTTGACTCCAAGACACTGACTCAACATACAGTTGATCAATGACATGCCTGGTTTTTCTTACACATGCTGTTCCCTCTGCCTGGAGCATCCTTCCTCTTGTCTCCACAGCCATCCCTCAGATGCCACCTCCTCCAAGAAGTCTTCCCTGAGTGAGTTGTCCTCAGCGTTCTGTTCGTACAGAACTCCATGCAGACTCTCCTAGAGTGTTTTCGTGATGCTCCCTACCGACCCTTCCCCTGGCCAGGACACCGGGCCCTCTGCGTCTCTGCTCTTCGGGACCTCAAGGCCGAAGGTATCATTCCAAGACCAAGAAGAGAGAGCTGCCGTCAATGTCAGGGCCATGCTTTCATCCTCTGACTCTGGTATGATTGTGTGCACGTCCACTCAGGTGTCTAATGTGCGTGTGTGCGCACACACACATGTATGTACAATTAAAATACAGATACACGGATTTTATCCTTAAAACCTATCTTCCTGGTGACCTCGCTGATGGGGTACCTTTGGCCCTACTCTCTTCTTCCTCGGGAAGATCCTTCCTCCAGCCTCTGTAACAGCACGAGCTAGCCCTTCCTGAAGCTTACTCCATGCCAGGCGCTGTGCCCAGGGCTTTAGGTGAACCAGCTCTGTTGTCTCCAACAGCTCCGTGATTAACTCTGTCTTCAGGTAAGGGAAATGCACAGGGGGGTGATGTAATTTGCTCAAGGCCACAGAGCTGGTACCTGGGAGCCGGGGCTTGACTCTAAGCCGTCTGGCTCCAGGTGCCCTCTCTCTGTGAGGCCTGGATTCCCCCTCTGCTTTCACCTCCTGAGAGCACCGGAGTCTGTCTTCACGCAGCGAAAACTCACGACCGTGAGATCAAGAGTCATATGCTCTACCGACTTAGCCCGCCAGGCCATGTTTAAAGGGGGCTCCAGCCAGGAGCCTGACCTCCAGCAAGGGCGGCCCAAGAAGCAAACAGCAAAGCAGCAGAGGGGACTCCGCAGCTCCATCAATTTGCCTCTCTGCGGAGAGGCCCGGTTCTCCTGCGCCCCCTGCTGTTCAAGGGCGGTAAGAGCACTCCTTAGAAGCAGCATTTCTTTTCTAGACATCTACGTATAAACTATGTGTATCAATATGTATGTACACATATATAAACGTAATTTGGGATCAGCCCTCATACACTCTGCTTGCATGCACTCGCTCTCTCTCTCTCCCTCTCAAATAAATAAAATATAAAAAAAACTTGATTCTATTGGAAGTTTTCCTTCAAATTTAAATCTTCAAGATTTTTTTTTTTTTTTTTTGGTCAGAGAGAGCAAGGGCGCACAAACAGGGGGACTGGCAGGCAGAGGGAGAAGCAGGCTCCCCGCTGAGCAAGGAGACCAATGTGGGGCTAGATCCCAGGACCCTGGGATCATGACCTGAGCCAAAGGCAGATGCTTAACTGACTGAGGCGTCCCCAAATTTAAATATTCTTTAAACCCATTTAAAAAAAGACTTATTTGAGAGAGAGAGCTTCAGCAGGGAGAGGGGCAGAGGGAAAGAATACTCAAGCAGACTCCCAGCTGAGCATGGAGGGGACTTGATCCCAGGACCCCAAGATCATGACTGGAGCCAAAAGCAAGATTTGGAGGCTCAGCCAACTGAGCCGCCCAAGGGCCCCCTTTAAACCCATTTTAAAAGGCTGCATAAGGAGGTCCTGTCAGCTTCCAGAAAATGCTGGATGAACATAGGTAATTTAGGCAACATTTTGGTTGTCTCCAGGTGTTTTGATATTATAAATAATACTTTGATGGAAGTCTTAGCGCTCTGCTCACTTGTTTCTCCAGGCTAGGTTCCCAGATACCGTGTTACTGGGGCAAGCAGTGTGGACGTTTTTAAGACGAGTGGTACAGAAAGGTGAGGTCAGGTACAGAAGTGAGTCCATCATGCTTCTCTCCTGACCAGCACCAAGTTATTAGTTAGATGTCTTTGCTAATTTGACAGATGAAAATGATATTTTGCTGTTTCAATTGGCATTTTTTTTTTGCCATGAACTGTTCATTGTAATTAGCAATTGGTACAGTATTTCCTTTCTGTGGATCACCCATTCATGTCCTTTGCCCGTTTTTTTCCTCCCTGTGTGGGCCTTTTCTTGAAGTTGATTTTAATGAACTCTTTCTAATGAGAGCAATTTCTTCGTTTGTTGGCCTTTCAATTTTGGGTGTGAGTTCTTTGGACATGAGGAGGACATTTTAAGCATAACCTTTAGGATTTCTTCCACTGCTTTCAGGCTTACGAAGTCCTTCCCTATTGTGAGAGTTATTGGTGTTCTTGGCTAACACTTCTAGCTGTCCTTCTGGACAGTGGAGAATAGCTTTTTCGGACCCTTGTGATTTACCTTGTGGGGCGGTGTGCCAAGTTCTGGAAGTGACAATGAGAAGGGATGGCGCATCTGTCCTTGGGCCTGTACTTGCTAATGAGGGACCCTTCAGATGCTGGGCTATCTGAGCCGGTAGCCACATGGAACTATTTACATTTAATAAAGTGAGTTCCTCAAATAGCCACATTTCATGAGTTCGACAGCCGCGTGTGGCTGTGGCCACCGTGTTTGACAGCGTGCGTATGGAACATCTCCCTCATCCCAGGGAGAGACTGGGCCGGGCTGCCTGAGCTCTCCCTCTGCTGTCTGACCAGCCCTTTGCTGGGGCGGCTAGGCACCCTGGAGCCCTAGAAATTGGGCGAGCAGCGCCCCCTAACGACCAGTGGTGGACATGTAGCAGGGTGGGAAATAAGCTTTTGTGGCTTTTATGTCTGTGAGATTTGGGGTTTCCTGGTTTTTTTTTTATTTTTTTATTTTTTATTTATTTATTTATTTTTTTAAAAGATTTTATTTATTTATTCGACAGAGATAGAGATAGCCAGCGAGAGAGGGAACACAAGCAGGGGGAGTGGGAGAGGAAGAAGCAGGCTCATAGTGGAGGAGCCTGATGTGGGGCTCGATCCCACAATGCTGGGATCACGCCCTGAGCCGAAGGCAGACGCTTAACCGCTGTGCCACCCAGGCGCCCCCCTGGCTTTTTTTTTTAAACTATAGTATAAGTAGGACCTTTTTGCTTGTTCCAGTCTATTTAGTTTAATTGTATGATCAGTCTGAAGTACTTAAAAATTCCTATATTACCTAGTAGGGGAAGTTTCCAACTATGCTTTTTTTTTTTTTTCTTAGCCATGCTTTCTTATTTACTCTCCAAGATGTACCCTAGGATCATTTGTTTGGATCTTAATTGGAAGTGCATTGCATTTGGGAAGACTTGGCACTCTATAATATTCAGTTTTCCCACCCAGGACTGTGGTTTGTCTTTCCATTCCCTCAGCTCTTCAGACCGGCCCCTCACACGTCCGCCTTTTGAGCAGAGATGCGGCAGACTGAGTCAGCAGCAGTGGGAAGAAAATAAGGACAACACAGTGACTTTTTTCTAAAGCAAAATTAATTCCTCTTAAAGAATTCCCCTCTCCCTACCCTCTGGGATTGAAATTGCTTCTCCATTATAAAAAGACTTTAATTTTTTTTTTTTTTTTGCTTTTTTCTAAATGCATGAGTTGACAAAATACGTTTTGGAAATTTCACTGATACGTGAAATCTGAAAACCTGGATTACAGTTTTCAGTAGGCCTTTATTACATAGACGGAGGTCATCTCCGTTTGGGTAGGGATTTTGCATTGGGATTGCTCCTGTGAATGGGGTCTTTTTTCGATGAATCTATTTCGATAGTTCCCTGATAACGTAGAGGCTTAGGTGTTATTCCGCAACCGTGTGCTGAGGACCTGGAACAAGCGTGACCGCTGTCACTGGAGGCTCAGAGTCCAGCCGGGGGCAGAGGAACGGCTGATCTCAACACTGCTCATGAGAACCTGTTACAGAACCAAAAGAAAGAAGGGCCTGAACGGAGCTATTTCCAGGAGGTGCTGCTGCTGGGGTTCATTTGTGAAAACAAGGGGTCCAACAAATTTTCCTCCATGAATGAATGAATGCGGCAAACTAAAACATGGACTATTTGGTTAATGAAAAAGGAAACTTTTTTTTTTTTGGTCTCCCGTAGAATCCTAGATAGAAGTATGGGGGGTGTAGTGGGGCTTTTGTGTGAAGCAGAGGTCACCTAATTCTTTCCTGCCTTCCATCCACAGGTTACTGAGTCGGTAAGAGAGCATCCCTTGCCAGCAACTTCTCATTGTACTTTGACTTTGGGCCAGACTCAAAGATACAGAGTGCCCCTATTTTTGCTGTGCTGGGGCTAAGACATGTTTTTATTGAGTTAAAATGTAGAAAATTAGGGTGCATTCCCCGAAGTGGGACAAAAAGAATGGAGGGAAATAAAGAACAGAATGAGTGGCTCTCTTTTCTGGTGTGCTGTTCCTGCCTGGATGCTGCCCCGCGGCCTGTGCCCCCCGGGCCAGCTCACGCCCAGCCTCAGCTGCCTTCTCTATCACCTGATTTTCAACTGCTCACTGGACGTAACCCACCCGGACACACTTCTGGGTCATTTCTCAAGTCCCTGAGGGTATCCCAGAAAGCAAAAGTTTGTGCAGGCAACAAATGGGCATGGGGCCCCACAAAAGAGAAATAATATGGTTCATGTCCTCAAGGAGCTTATTGTCAAAGGATGGAGGTGTGCGGTCCAAGGGGTTACCACCCCCCAAAGGAATCCCCAGTTTTGGCTATCATGCATTAGGCCCCAGGGCAATCACCTCAGAAGCTTTAAACTCTGTCCTTCCCAGGACCTCCAACGCTGGAGTGAGCCTTTGCCTCCAAGGTTTGGGATGGGCCCAGCGAGGATCAGCAAGCCCTTCAGGTGAGGTACACCTGCTTTCTTAGTCTTCCCATAAACAGACAAGCACTTGCCTCAGACCTGCACGAATCAGTTTCATGGTGTTTTAGTCTTTTATTTAATGTCGGACACCGTTATCCTCCTAAGGCTCAGCTCTGTCCCGGCTGAGGGTTTAGGCTGGATTCTTTCTCCATCTGGGAGCAGCCCACATAACGGGGTAAATAAAATAGTAAAGCTCATAGCAGCTGAGCCAGAAAAAGTGTTTTCCGGTGTTTACACATGTCGTGTCATGACAGAGTCCGTCAAAGGAGAGCTGAAAAGTTGGGAGAACTGTGGGATCCTAACACAGGCCCTCTGTGCAATCTCGGGGTGTCCTGGCATTTCTGCCTAAGTGCTCATGTTAAAAGAAGTCAAGACAGCCAATCCCAGAGAACAGAGTCACCTCTCAGCTTGGCAGGTCCTGAAAAAGCATTTGATGGGGTTCAGGACATACAACCCGAAAATACAGCACCTTGGCATAGTGAAGATTTTAAGCTGAAGGAGTCTGAGAAAATGGTGGAGGCACACACTCTGACCTTGCTCCTGCCCTTCTGCCCTGAAAACAGGACAGAAAACCCTCCTGTGAGGGGCGTCCACCCCCTGCCCAGAAAAGAGCGTCCTTATCTCCAAAGATAAGACAACGGCAACATGCAGGCCTTGCTAAGTGTCCCCGGGGTGGCTACACTTACCTTGTCCTCCCAGACTTATCAGGTTCCTCCACGACTGCCGACTCGTCGTCAGACCTGGCATAGAAACGCTCAGGGTTAACGGTTTCTCCGGGTCTTCATTTTCTTAGGAAGGCTCCTGGGTCACGTAAACGTGAGCTGCACGCATCTGGGCTGTGTGCTTCTCTTCTGTCGGGCTGTCCTTGTCAGTTTGATTTTCAGGCCCAGCCAGGGACCTGAAGACGCTTGAAGACAACTCTTTCCTCCCCTACACATTTCACCAAAATTATTTTACTTTTGGTTTGGAGAGGTTCTGGAAATAGGTCTTTCCCACGGAGGGGTTGGGGGAAGGAGGAGAACCCAAGGCATCCTTAAAAGAAAGGAAATGGCTTTGAGGTTTCAAAAGGTCAGGGAGAAGTTGGGGGGGGGGGAGTGAGAAAACAGAGCTGAGGCATGTGAAGAAATTAAACAACTCCCCACATCTTAGAGCAGATTGAATTTACATTTTACTTAAAAAAGGGGGGGTGGAGTACATACACAGGGAGGACAAGGGTGGGGAACAACAGTGGTCTGAGATGGAGCTCTACAATCTTCCCCTACAATGATCGGTTCTGACTGTTGGGCAGTATCTCTCCTGCTGGCGTACAGTATTAACAAGGTCGTAGACGAGGGAACTGCCAGAATCTAGGCCCAGATGGAAAGGAGAGGAAGTTACCATATACAATGTAAGTTTACAATACACAGCATTTTCTTTAAATGATGTGACGCAGTCGCAGGAAGAATTTAACAATACTAACACGAGAATAATCAAAGTTTTGTTATCCATGTACAGCAACTAACTGCTTTACAAAAAAGCAAAATAATACAATATATCATCACAGGTATTTACAGTGTAGTAAATATACTTTTCTGTCAAATTTTACACAAACTATTTACAGGTGAATATACTGCTTTTTTAAAAAAAAAATTGTGTGGCTGACACGAAGAGTGACTTTGTGTATAAGTCCATTGCATAACATTGAATAAGACATGCCTCATTATGCCCAGACGGTTGGGACGGGCGTAAAACAAAATGAGAAAACCAACAGGCCCAACTGAAAAACCCTAAAGCCCACTAAGCAGGGAGGGAGGGCTGCCAGCTTCCGTCCTGTGGGGTGGGTGGCAGCTGACCGCTCACCGTGGCGTCCTCAGCGCCGGGCTCAGGACGGCACAGGGCTGGCACTCAGTAATGAACATGTTGGTCGAGCGGATGAAGGGCACAGCCTCGCCGCTTTCCCCCAAAGCCAGTGAACCGTGTTCTCAATGTTGGCAAACAAGGGCCCACCCCTGGGACTGCACCAGTGATAAAACAGGTGGGTTATGCACAACGAAAACGTGAATTAATGTTTGCCTCTTTAAAAAAAAAAATCAGGGGGAAACATCCACAAACCCCAAACAAATGACTTCTAACGTACAGAACTCACGTTGGGTTACGCAAAACGGGAAACCTGCTCTGAACGTCAGATCTCTCGCGCAGATCATGGTATGAGGCCTAAAAGAGTGTTTCATTTCTCAGGGGAAGCATAGTGGTGAGACTTAGCTCATGTTCACTTTAGTTACTTGGAAAGCTAGATTTTCCTCAAAAGTTGGAAGTTCTCTAAACAAGGTAAATTTTAAACCTTAGTAGGTTTTCAAATTTCCAGGATGTACTGTTTTTGCAGTTCAAAGAAGGCTCAATTTTGATTTGTGCAACGCTGATCATTTCATGAGGTACTTCAAGTGAATTCATTCCATTCATTACACTAGAGGGAAATAATGAATAAATTTAAGAAATAGCATACCTTGGAGAACTTGTTATGGAAACATCACTATTTTTTAACAGAAAACCTTTGGCAGTTTCTCTATTTTGACGGGAGTAGCAAAAGAGCGTAACAACACCCACCAGCATGCACCAAACCAACCAACAAAGAGGAAAAACATGGAACCACAATGATTAAAGGCTCACATTGGCCTTTTATTCCAGGATCCGAGAAGTTGCGATACCTCCCCAGAAGCACTGGGTCAGGGGGAACCGAGCCCTAACGGCAGCGTGGCATGGGGACGTTAAGGGTCTCCTTCTAAACTCAGTTCTCGTCTCAGCGTCTCTACACTCCCAGCTGCTACTATGAACTCCCTACTCTAATGCAGCCTCTACAATAGTTAAAAACAAAAGTTTAGTTAAGTGCACCTGTCTTCAATATTTTCCAACAATTCTACGTCAAAATAACAATTAATACTAAAGTTTTTTCCTTTTATTTTGGCAAATAGTTCTTACTTTTCCCAGACTGTAAACAAATTAAAAAAACTAAATTCTTGTTATTTCTGAATATCAAAAGCAATTTTATTTACATTAACATATTACATTGTTACTGTGTGGATAAATGTGAAATGTGTTATATTATTAAAATCAGAACACTTCAATGTACCATTATTTATTGACTTAGCTGTGGAATTTAATTTACTGAAATCCACTCATGAAACAGCACTGCAGGAAGCTCCCCCTCCCCTAGGTTTCTTTTCCCCTCCCAAAGCCATTACATCGTAACATATAAAGGGAACCTGGGAGCAGGGGGATATCTTTTTGTAATAAATATGGTTTAGATCTAAATTGGAACATCCAGACACTACTACTATGTTCACTGAAGTCAAATCATTTTGCATACTGCAGGTACCACAAAAAAACTGGATCTGCATTGCTATGGAAATTCCAACACCATGACAATCCATACCGTTCAGTATAGCAGCAACTCTTAAGGTCCCCTATTGTCATCCTAATGCAGGCTGACCAGTCCTTTCACAGTGATTAAATGCAATTCTATCATATAGAACCCAAATGTTCTACTAAAGAGATTCCTGATTTTTTTTGGGGGGGGGAGGGGGAAGATTACAAGACACTTAAAATACATGTTATCGAAGAAACTTTTGATAATATACACCATACTCTGTGTTTCTGGGAAAATTATTAAACAAAATAAAAGCATCAGCTACTCTAAAAGTCACGTACCATTCCATTTTGCTATGGAGCTAATGCAAACATCTATGAAAATTACCTTCAAGGAACAATTTTCAGCACTTTGTTCACTGATTATTACCCTGCTTAGAATTATTCAGGAAAGAAGAGAGGGAGGGGGAAAACACATAATTACTATACTTAGTATAGTCTTGGCTTATAAAAACAAAAAACAACAACTTTTAGTATATTTAAAGATTAAAAGATAATCAACTGGAGGAAAAAAAATAAACTAGTTTGGATGACTGAGTTTGGATAAGGCCTCAGAACCCATTGCTTTAATTCGGTAACGTTAAGATATACGTGGTTATGCTTATTTTTCCTGTAATTATTGCTAATACTCAAGTGTTAGTACTTCTTAAGAACTCATTACAAAATACTAAATCCCTCCACCCCCCAAAGTACCTTGCCTGTGGCTTTATGGTGTGAAGTCACTGAGGCTTGACCTCTATGGTTCCTTCCGTTTCGTAAGGTAAAAAAAAGTCCACAGCTAAAAGTCAGATTAAACATACTGGGGTTATAGTATTATTTCTCCCATAAACTTCTATCTCGAAAAGTGTGTAAATAAGACTAACACTTTACTTTGTATGATGAAGAAGGGGAAAACAGAGAAGGCAGAGAGCTCTGTGCAAATGGCTTTCATAGCTGGCCAGTGGTAGCAGTATTCGAGAATTCATCCTCTCTCACAATTGGGATGTTCTCAGTTCGAGTGTCCTGACCTCCCACTTTCTTTGCAGTTGTTCTGAACACCTGCTATACCAGACACACCAAAAGTAGAAGAAAAAAAAAAGTTAAAGAAAAAGCAGCATTAAATTTAGGCAATGCTTCCGAGAGTTGGTCATCTGGCAACATGGCAGACGTGGGTGGGCTCATTATAAACACGAAGTGCAGCATCACAGCACGGTGGTGAGGGGTCACTAGTGACGAGCCCGTGTGAGCTAAGTCTGCTTGAAAAAGGAAAGGAAGAAAGCTTCACACGATCTTCTTAATGCTATTACGTTTGAAACTGCCAGCGCTTCTTTGCTTCTGCACTTGGCTTGCGGATCCGTGGCGAGTTCGTCCACTGTTACAGTGCCCAGTGGTGGGGGAGAGTTCAACGTGCTCCTTGTCGATTCCTGGAGAGAAGCAGAGCAGCCAGTCACTCCCCGTCCTCTGCATTTAAGCTCCTGGCCTGAATCTCATGATGCGTATACGAGATACACAAACCTGGCGAACTGTTTTCGCATATTTCAACAGTCAACTGCTAGGATGTTTATAACAACCTTGCCACACAGTAAACGTCACGTTTTGTTAAGCACAATTTGCTATCACAGCAAAAAAACAGCGTAAGAAAAAAAAACCTGAGAAGTTGCAAGAGAAAGCTAGAGGCAGGCAGGCTGGAGCTGAACGAAGGCTAGCAGCCACCAGGAAGACTAGGGCTCCTTCCCTCCACATCATACCAGAAGCTTCCAGCAGAGGTCAGCTTCTAGCCACATATCCTTGCTGGTGTTCCTATACAAATACACTCTCCAGTTGCACAAGGTACTGAAATTTGTCATTTCAAACAAAGGAAGATATATATTTTTTTAATTCATAGTGCCTGTCCCCAAGAAGCTCCAATATTTACTGAGAAAATAACATATGACAAAGGTCTTACTGTAGAATCTTTGCTTTAATGTTTTCAACTATGGCAAATCCCTTCATGTTCTGCACCTAAAATAGATGCCATGCATTTCTTTCATGGAGGAGACTTAACCTCCAAAAACTGGGCCCTACCGGGAATTTTAGAAATAGTCCAAGCAGTGACTTCATAAAAGTAACCAGAAGCAAAACAACAAGATACTTTTTGCCCATTCGATTAGTAAGGATTGCAAATTAGATAGGTCACAGAAGAGTGGTTACCTCCGGGGACGCACTGATTGGAAGGGGACAGGTGGGTGGTTTCTTGGGGTGCTGGTAGTGTCTGTTTCTTGATGCAGATGTTGGATTCTTAAGTGTCTCCTTCTTAAAAGTTCACTAGGTTGTAAACTTGATCTGTGTACTTTTCAGTTTTACTTCAATAAAATTTACCAAAATAATTAGTGATTATACCCACCTCTGGCATAACTTGGTGGGAGAGCAGAAAGCTGGAGAGCACTTTAGCAATTTATACAAAACATAAAGTACTGCTTGATATTTACTGATACAGAAAGATGACCATAATTTTGAAGGAAAAAAACTCTCTATCCAGGAAAAAAAAAAAAAAGGCTGGGAAAACATCTGCCAAATTTGTTACTTCTGGATGGTGTTAATTCAGGTAATTTTTACCTTATTCTTATCATACCACTAGGATTTTAAAATCAACATGAAATCTGAGAAAGGAAAATACTCATTTTTGGACAAAGCACCATTTCTGTATTATAGAAAATGGACACATATCCACACATCTACTTATTGGCTCCTGAGCAGGAAATGGATTTGGGACGATCTTCTAGGAGCCCCACATCATTGACATTCAGCCTTGCACTCAACTCAGAGTGTCAGGCATCTGGAGGCACGCTGCCAGATTTCCACAGGCTCAATAAAGGTTTGCTGTCTGGAACTTATCAAAGCAACACTGGGCATCTGTGAGCGCTCCTTTGTGACAAAGTGCGCCACGCTAGGGGTCTGGATGCAGCTGAAGCACGTCCGCCGCAGCTCTCGGAGCCGAGCACGGTGGACCGGCATCTCCAATCTGCCCTGTTCCAGTCGTATGTGCGGGAAGATGAATGCAAGAAAGGGCACCACAGTGATCACAGAACTTTTCTCTGGCTAACAGAATTCTGGATGACTTTTATTCTCTTCTACCTATGTATCTGCATCCTCTCCGGAGTGATTTTTTTAAAGAAAAATAACAAAACTGAAAGGAGGCTGCCCACGCCCTCCAGCGTGCCCTGAACTCCTCGGGGGTGTTTGCGCAGGCTCTCTCCGCTATCTTGCCTGGCTCCACAAGATAAATTCGACCCATTTGTGCCTCATTTCCACTTCCTTCACCATGCATTCTGCTGCCTCTCTCTTCTCCCTGCTTCTACGTGGCATTTACATTTCTTACGTTCTGACTCTGCTACCACAACATGCGTATGCATCTTATTTCCTCTACAAGAGTAAAAAGCACCTAGAAAAGCAAAGATCATTTATTATTCATTTTCATTTTCTGGTAAGATCTAGTTGGTATCTTTTTCAGTAAATATTGGTTGAACTGAATGCTTCCATTTTTAAATGTGATCATTGTAATTCAGAGCCCAAAAGCATGCAACCCCTGATCTCCAGGATGTGGTGCTGTATTTTGAGTGGAAAAGACCCCCCGAAATATTTTTTTTAGCTTCCTCCATCTGAAATTATCATGAACTTAAGTGCACCTGACTTTCCATTTCCTTAAATCTGCACGTGGCCTACGAGTTCGAGTCCACAGTTCCTTATGTAGGTTCTTATCTTTGATAGGAAATAAGATTGAGGCAAAGCTAGGATTTAAAAAAAATAAGGGCCGTAAACAACTAGGAGACAGCCATCAGGAGGAGCCCAGTGTGGACCACCACGAGGAGGGCCTGTGGCTCTCTGCCCGCAATCTGCCACCTTGGGCTTGTTCTAGTGTGCCCACCTGGGACACGGCCTTGCCACCGCAAGACACTCCACTTGCTCTGGAGAGAAAGCAGTCATTACACTGCAAGGCGGCCATGCTTTTGTTTGAGGACAAGGGCCTGCTGCCCACTGATATTCTTAAGAATTAAAGTTACAGAAGTTGGGGTCACATAGATTAAGTCACTAGGTGAAGATTTCTTCAAAGAAATACGAAGGATATTCTACTTTCTGTTAAGCAAGTAACCTTCAGACCTCTAAATAAAAATTTAAAAGCCTTATTTCCAGTTAAATGTTAAGGACAGAAAGCAAGGTATAAAGTTTTACACATACGAGGACCTCTACTATGTAAAGAAAAGACACCAGAAGATGATGTACTAAAATGTTAATAAACAGCGATTATCTTAGAGCAGTGGGATCATGGGTGATTTTTTTCTTCCATTCTTCTGAATTTTCTAATTGTTTTCCTCATGAGCATGTGTTCCTTTTGGTAAAAAACGTTAAAGTGTCACCGACTTAGTCCCATTACTCATGGCCAAAAGCTTCCATGCTATGTGAGAGGCTGATGTCCTACTTCCACTCTCAAATTAATTTTCATCTCAGGTAAAGGGGGCATAACTGATTCCCAACTTCAGAGAAAAGCTGTTTTACTTTAAAGATCAAAGGGGAAGCTGACATAAACATCGTGGAGGGTCATTTTTAAGAAAAAAAAATCAATTAAAAATGCATTGTATTTATACCAAGGTACAGGATCTTGGAGAAGCCAAGTTAGTAAGAAGCAGTGATCACGGTATCAGGTTCTGCCATTTCTGTTTCCAAGCATAATTAGCACGTTTGAGAATTCTGGCAGCAGTCCTTCATTTTGCCCTCCACAGTGAAATCTAGAAACCTCTCTAAGATGCTAGTGAAGGAGCTGGTCTTAGCATTCCATAGGAAGAACTCTCCGACGGTCAGCCAGACTGCTCAAATGCAGACAGAATTCACCCTGCACTGGCATGGGCTATATTTTGAATTAGGGAGCAGACCCTGGTGTTGCCTCTCCGAGGCTTTGCACTCTGGTCTCTCTTAGGCCCCTCAGCACTGGCTCAGTGGGCACAAAAGCAAAAAAAAAACAAAAAACAAAAAAAAACAAAAAAAACAAAAAAAACAAAAAAACAAAAAAACCCAACCCATGAGGTGATGGAAAGGAAACCCTGAAGCCACCATCTGAATGAAACAAAGGTAAAAACTTTTGTGGTCCAGAATTCCTAGTTTAAATTCTCCCACAGAGGCTGTGGTCAAACGTGTTTAGAAGTATTTGTATTTTAAGCCAGTTACAAACATGCAGGACAGAAGAAGCTGGAACTCTCTACAGCAGTGCCTTACTAAGCACTATGCTTTAGTGAACTCTGGTGGTTCCAGATAAAGATGAAATCCTAAATAAAAGATGTTATTGGCCCGTATTTAGTAAATCAAGTGGGAAAAATGATTAGAGTGCATGATAGTTAATTGAAGTTGTATGTCTATCTCCTCTGCTCGAACATGAGTTCCTTGAAGGCAGGTATCAGGGCTTATTTATTTTGACAACTAGGGATAGATCCAGCCTGACGAAAAATAAAACACTTCATTTTAAAATTTCACCTAATTTTTAAGCACCAAAATGGCTTTCCCAAACCAGAACCTGATGCTTTCATGAAATAATAGAAGGATAGAATCCCTTTCAGTTCTTGAGAAGCTGAAGAAAAATGGATTAGGTGATTTGTGCGAAGTCACACAACAAACAAACGTCAACTCCACAAAAAAGACGAATGACTCAAATCCGGTGGGTTACCCGACTCCACGTTGCTCCGTTGATTACATCTAGACTATGGCAAACCCGTCCGAAAAGTCTTACGACGTACACGAGAAGGCAAACCCGTCGGAGGGCTCATTTTACATACAACGATGCAAACAGGGCAGAAGACCCAGGTTTGAGTCTTGGTGGGATCAGACCCTAATTTGGTTCTAGTTCTTAATCTGTCCATTAAGGAGAAGAGTAGATGCGCCTATTTCAAAGGATTGTTACAACACTCAGATAAGATAATCCCTGTGAAGACTTTCTGCACACAGATAAAACAATTACTACCCAAATCAAGATGCTCCTGACACCTGAAGTAAAAAAAGATCGAGTGACGTACTGAAAGGAGTATTAGAACAAATGCTCGGTACTTGAATTTCACACTAGAATGTGTACCTAAGCTAATGTAAACAAGCACAGAATATAATAAATCTTTTAGAAGAAAAGGTAACCATCGCTTATTCTAATGCTACAGCAAATACCTCCACGGAGACATGTTAAATATGTGTTTGGAAGTATTTGTATTTTAAGCTAGAAACACAAAACTGTAACTATAAGAATTCACAAAACTTTTAATGTACTTTCATCAGTGGCCAATACTTCGTTTTGTATTTGGTCGAATCTTTTCGTATAATAGTTACGGAAGAGTAAAAGAATACAAAGCAGCTTTTATAAATCAGGTATAAGTGTACTGCAGTTTTTTCTTCTTAGTCCTTAGAGCTTACTCGAGACCATATTCCTTTTTTTACACACAGGTGATAGAGTACACAGCCAGCTTTAAATTCTAAAGGAATACTGGGATCGGATTTATGCTGGCGGAAAATTTCCTAAGCTAAAAACTCTTCCCCAAACCACATCCCCTCCTTTCCCTATTAACTCTCCCTCGGGTTTCCTGTTCACCGGCCTTGCTCGCCCGGGGCTGGGACCGCATGTTCTCGCGGAGGAGTGGAAGCAGCTCGCTCACGGCCACAGGATGCGCGGCCGCGCAGGGCCAGGGAGCACCAGACCTTAAAGCGGCGGGTTTACAAGTGCCGCCGGTGCTAAGCCAAACTGTGCCAACAGGGCTCCGTGAGCGAAGTCTCACGCCACGTGCTCGGGATGAGCGCGGGGGAAGCGGCATTCCGTGCGGGGATGGCGGAAGGAGAGAGTACCTTGATGAGGGAGCAGCTGCATGAAAACTGCTGACTTAGAGCAAGGCAGAGAAGCTTCGCGGACACGGGGCGGAAGGAAAAACAAAAGGAAGTGATGTCCACGTGGTTTTTCAAAAGGGTGCAATACGAGTAGATATTGGACAGTTATTACGTTCCCTGGTTTTCAGAAGAAATCTGTTTTGAATTCTTGAACTCTGACCATTAACTTCCTAAATATTACACTCCGTGAATAAATGTTAGAACTTATAATTTTACAGATAAATGTGTTTTTACCACCTTCTTCAGAATTAAGAATTTTAAGTCAAGAATTAAACTAAAAAAATTAAGTGAAAAATTCGCAGAAATGACCCCAAGCAATTGCTCAGTTTAAAATACTTTTTCTCCCTTAAATACAGGGTAATAATAACACAGAAAAAGATGGAAAAATATTAAGAAAGTACCAAACGAAGGTCTGGGGACACCGTGTGCGGTCCCCAAAACATTAATTTGTTTCAGAGATTTTAAGTAGTCTTGAAAGAGAGGCCTGCAGGTTTCTTCTAAGAGGGAGACAGGTGAGACCTGAGGAGCGCATCAGGAGGGTTACTCAGAACTGAGTCTACACGTACAGAAACGGTTCTGACGCACCACCACGGTGCGCACAGCCGTCAGCACTCCTAGCTGATCCACCCAGCCTCCCAGCGCGGGGAGGGGCTACCTCTAAGAAGCAGAGGGAGTGAATAACTGACGGGCTTGGACACAGTCCCAAATAAAGTGGAAGAGATGAATTTAAAAAAACAAAACAAGAAAAGCTCAACTGAACAGGTTTTTGCTCTAAAAAAATTCATCTTCCAATACTAACAGTAAAATAAATGATCAAAGGGGGGAAAGATTTTTTTTTTTCCTAGTAAAAAACATGTAAAATAGATCACATGGTTATTTTGTTCAAAAAATTATTATACACACCTCACATTTTTTGAGGTCAAAAATGTTATAAAAGTTTTGTCCTATTACCGGAGTCTTCCAAACTTATGTCCCTTTGATCAGAACACTCTATAGTACACAGTCCAACATAACAAGCCGCACGAAGGAGGTCAAAATCGTTCTCTGTGTACACCTTGCCCTCTTACCCCGAAATCCATCTGAGGGCAGGTATCGTGTGCTACTAGCTCCTCCGCTTCCCTCGGTCTAAAAGAGCTCCTTGCATATAGTAAACAATGAATCTCTACAGGATAAATATCTGGAATTCTGGTTATTTTCTACAGAGCACTGTCCTATTGATCTTGCACTTAAAATCAAAGAACTTGTGTACACGTAGAATTTGTCAGAAGGAAGTAAAACTTTAGCTCAAAACCCAGTCCTGAGATCCACAGGCAAAAACTGTCAAGTCTTTGGTGACCAGGGTCTCTCTCATCTTTAAGTGTCCCGGATTACCTCGTGTACACCTACAAAATGGGCGTGCCATTGTTTACTGAATAAAATTACAGCACGAAGATCACCAGGACACCTTGGCAGAGTATTAAAATTTAATACACTGGAAGTGGATCTACTGAATTTCCTAATGAGTACTAAGTCCATGTATTTCTGTCTGGATTTTTATTTCTAGTGTACTTGCTCTTCAAGACGTAAAGAGGATGCAGGGAGACTGCACCTGAGAACGTGATCCAGCATTCAGAACTATGGTTTTAAAAAGGCTTCTCTGCTCATTACCTAAGAGGACCACTCATGGCTTGGGCTTAAGCAAGCGAGAGCCCCCTACACACAGCATTTTTTTTTTTTTTTAAGATTTTATTTATTCATTTAACAGAGAGAGAGACAGCCAGTGAGAGAGGGAACACAAGCAGGGGGAGTGGGAGAGGAAGAAGCAGGCTCCCAGGGGAGGAGCCTGATGTGGGGCTCAATCGCAGGACTCTGGGATCATGCCCTGAGCCGAAGGCAGACGCTTTAACGACTGAGCCACCCAGGCGCCCCATACACACAGCATTTTTAAGTGGATAGCTTGGTTTTTCTAGCTCTAATTCTGGTTCTTCCATTCATGTCCAGTTCAGCTATCCTGGACCTAACAGGGGACTACAAAACCAATTTGGAATAGTCTTATATGTCAGAGAGTAAATTTTATGGATTCTCTTCAGGGTTCTCTTAGTGACATTTGGGAAAATCTGAAGAGGCAGAGTTTTATGTTCATTTGGCTAAAAGGTTAATACAATTTTACATGTACTGAACTCCACTGACAGCTCCACTGATGCCAAGTTCAATTTCAACTAGGGAGGGAGTCAGAAGACCATCATTTACATATTTTAAGATACAGATTTAGAAAATAATCCTCCTTGTGCTAAGGGGATCAACAAGTGAGCTATGATAATCTGTCAAGAAGAATGCATTTTCAGAGACAATTGCTTTATGTAAGTGACCACTACTTCCTCAAAAGCTGGTGGCTAATGAATTACCCCCCAAAAATAAAGTAATACTTTATTTAATTAAGGTTTAATGCTTGGGAGTGGGAGGGGGTTCATGAATCTCTTATCTAGCTGATTTGATAGCAGAGAATGCTGGTTGGTGACCAAAAAGAAAATACAGCTTAGTGGCTGATCTTGCTAAGTACCAAAGATCTAGAAAGCAGAGTCTTGCACTGACAAGGAAAGTCTGCAGCAAAGAGCTGAGCTCTATGCAGATCAGTGACTTCTGCTTTTCAACACAGGGCAACAGAGTTTTCAGCTGCTTAAAGCTCGAGAGACTGGGCCCAGATTAATGTTGGTAATTTGACGGCAAGCCACATTTGTGCTCCATTTCAGGGAGTGACATAAAATTTCTTTAAATACTTCTGCTTGGGGAGTGCCTGGGTGGCTCAGTTGGTTGGGTATCTTACTCCTGGTTTCGGCTCAGGTCGTGGTCTTGAGGTCACAGAATGGAGGCCCTGCGACGGGCTCCGCACTCAGCTGGGGGTCTGCTTTCTCCCTCCCTCTCCATCTGCCCCTTCCCCTGCTTGCGTGGTTTCTAAATAAATAAAATCCTTAAAAATAAATAAGCAAGCAAGTAAATAAATAAATACTTCTGCTTGGGACTTGGCTGATGGGAGTGGAGACAGGAACCTATTTTGATTTTTATACAGCCAAACAGCAAAGTTGAAATGCTAGGCTGAGTTGAGAATCTGAATAAGATTCATCATTTCTTTCAGCCCTTTGATATCAGCAAATTCAGCTCCATAAAGAATTGAGGAGGCAGGAATATAAGATTACATGCAGCTAAAGCTACAAAGCAGAATACCTAATTATGAATGAAGAATTAACTCTTAAAGAGGTATTCTGTAACAGCAAATGGCAAAAGCACAGTAATTAGATACATAGATAAATCAGGATCCTTTCATGGAGATGAGCCCACAATTTAGAGATACAAATGGGTTTGTCTCATAGGAGAGTGAAGTCCCTATTGAAAAGATAAACCCTTTTTCCAAAAACATGTAGTAAAAAAATCTGGCAAACCAAGGACACACAATTTTCAATTCAAAGCCGGAAAATGCAGAACACCATGATTCTACTTAATTAATTCTACTGCTTTTAAAGCTTCAGTTTGCTCTGAGAAAAGTCAAAGGCTTCCAGGCTGTGGTCGTCTATTCAAGCAGCCATCTGAAGAACTACTAAAAGTGACACTATTGGTTTAAAACTGTAACCAAAACCACATACACAATTTTCTGATTTTTAGAAACAATTCTAAATAAGAGGTTACAGGATAGGACTCTTTTTTTAAACAACCAACACAGGATATAAGCAATTAATGAACTAGTAGGGGGACCTGTACTGCTACTTGTGTTTTTAACCTAGTTATTTTATGGTCTCCGTTAGTGGGCAAAGATGGGCAGAAATCTCTCTAACAATCAGTCTGGGTGTTAAAAAAAAAAAAAAGTTAATATAGAAACAAATAATCATTTTGACAGGTTTAACACCACTTCAGTAGCCCAAGAGGCAAAAGTTCGATCAAAATGAACCAAACTTTAAAAATCAGAGGGGAAATACAGACAGAGTCTATGAATTTTCTAATTGTCATTAACATTATAAAGAATAAGTAATTCAGAAAACAGAGAGCTATATGGAAAAAAGGAGTGGTGGACTTAGGGTAAGGCAGATGGAAGTAATGAGACAGCAATACATAAACAAATAAATGAAAGAAACAGGGACACAAAGGGAGGGAAGAAAGCTGATGGACAGATCATAGATGTGCGAGACGATGAATGCTGTACGAAGAGCACTGGCCCCGGTTCTGGATGAAGACTGTGTGATAAAGCAATTACCTTAGCTCTTCTAAACCCCAGTTTCCCCATCACACTTGACATGGTAAGCCTAGAACTAAATGATCTCTACAGTCCTCCTTAGCTCTCAAATGCTAAGATTTGGAGGTGGAGGGGGGGTGTCGTGCAGTGGTGGGGGAGAGTTCAGTAGCTGCAATATCTAGAAGAAAGTACATTTTAAGTTTTTCCCTGGCTTTAATGGTTGAAATGCTGATAATGGGGCAAGACCACAGGCATACCCTCAGGCAGTGCTTCTCACACTCTAGCGTGTGTAAGAATCACCTGGGGTGTTTATTAAAACAGACTGCTGGCTGGCCCCACTCTTGGAGTTTCTTATGCAAGAGGTCTGGGGTGGGGCTCTAGTATGTGCATTCGAGTGAGCTCCCAAATGATGCCGATGCTGGTCTGGGGTCATAGTTGGAGAAACACTGTCCTAGGGAATAAGTGACAGAGGCAAACGGACATGGTTCTATGTGGAAGAGACATTGGCCAGATTTCTCTTATTTCTTGGAGAAAAAAAAGAATCTGACTAGGTGTGGTAAGAGGATTGATAAATAAATGCTGAACCAAACAATTTGTTTCCTCTGATGACCAAAGCTTAATAGATGAATATAGTTAATTTAATACAATGGTTTGTAATATGAATTGGATATTATATTTGCCAAGTTCTTTAGGCCTTCAAAACTAAGTATGTTTAAATATTCAAGCAAAACTGGGATTATAAAACAGGGATTCTATTCACGTGTCTTGAACACCACAAAACAGTTGTAATACATCATCAGGCTTTTAAAAAAAAATCCATGCTAACACCTAAAAAGGAATGATGTACAGTAATTATATGTCGGTGCTTCATAAGTAAAATTTTCAGATAATGGAACTTTAAACACAAAACCTTTTTAAAATTTTTTAAATTTTCACCATTTTAGAAGGGTATCATTCTGAATGGAAAACATGACCACATGGAAGCTTTCCCTCACTACCCGCTGTCATCATCACACAAAATGGCGTCAGTTCTTCAATGAGTAACACACCTCTAGGGTTGACCAGAGTTGTAGGAAACCATTCACTGTGACACTGAATGAGCCCAGAAGTCTCCAGGTTTGCCATTTCTGCCATCTTGTGCATCTCAGGCCTGCTCAGGCTATTCGCTATTAGTTCTCAGTGTATCCACCTCTCAGCTCCATGTGGCGCTGGCATACTTCTCCCATGTGGAGCTAAGACTGACTCTGTGGCATATGCTTATGTGCTTTAAGATGTTATTTTCTTGAGATGACGTTTCTCTGGTTGTTGATTTTCCTAGATTTTCAGGTTGGTCTCTGGATGGTTGAATTGTTGCTGGCAAGAGGGACATGGGGCACTACCGTACTTTGTGTACCTTTTGGATACAGTATGCTGTATCAGAGACATAGAAGCCCTTAGGGCAAGGCTAGTATATCTAGTCAGGGAATTCTAATTCTCTTCACCTACAGGGAAAGGTACCTTAGACACTGCTCTTCCTGCCCAAGCTCTAAATACTTATCAACCTTAGAACACTACGTGAACACTCTAAACATTTCACTATCTTATGAATAACTGTTTGAAGGTAGAAAGCTTTATAGAATAACAAAATTCAAGTCAGCTATAAGGTAAAGAAGAAATGTAAGATGAACCTCATGATAAAAAGGAGCAAAATCTACTATAACCTGATAACAAGGGAATTCCTGATGTTGGTATATGAATATTATTGCTCAAATTTATATAAAGATGACATTTACTAACCTGGGGAATGCTGGGAAGTTGCAAGTGAGGTCATGGAATTAGAAAGGTTAAGGTTAGCAGTAATACTAAGCTGGCTCTGCACTGCAGGAGGATAAGGAGAAGTGGGTGTCAGGAGGGACTCCTCACTGGTTTCTTCATCAATTCCAGGCAAATACGTGTCAATCAAGGCATCAAGAAACTTAACAATAAGCTCAGCATAGTCTGGGATTTGTGTTTGCTGTAATGGAAAATAGGAAATTATTTTAGCTCCATTCTTTTTTTCTGTAAATCCCCTTTGAAGCCAAAAAAGATTAACTCAATTTTTGTTTTGGGCTTAATGCACTATTTTTCTTCTTTTGTACTAGAGAGCATTAAAAAAGGGGGTGGCGTAGTATTTCTAGACTACCATGGGACTTAGAACCAGGAACTCTTCAGCTTACACCTACAGCTTCCAGATGAACCTGCAATTACTAAAAGCCACGCAGAGGCAAAGGCTGAATTAATCCTGAGACAATAAAACCATCAGCAATGACATCTAGTCGATTTTCCAAAACGGAGAAAATGAACAGAGGATCATCATGCCGGCTACCATTTAGAGACTCAACCGACCACTGCGGGGGCAGAGGGTCACTGGCAATCAAACTACTCACCTTCCTGCAAGATATACGTCATTTCTAGGAATTCAGGCCCATTTCTTAAATGACAGCCTTTGTATACCAAGAGATATTCGGTGATAACTGAACAAAATAAAAAACGAAATACCTAACTCTTAAAACTAGAATAAGATTTAGATTAATTCACCTTGGATTAGCACCCCTGTATCTAGAACACTGCACTGGGAACTCGGGGGGGAAGAAACAGAAGTCCTGCCTTCAAGGAATCTCAATCCATCTGGAGGGACCATATATAGAGAGAATAATTAAAAACACATTTATGTAGCACTGTATCAGCTAATGCCAATCAAAGAAAAAAATGCACAGGAACAAATAAGGATATATTCTGGATAAAACCGAATCTAATCCAATAGGCTGGAAGGAAAAATGTTTTCATGAGGAAATTTCTTTTCATTATGTAGTTTCTTTAAAAAACTGAGATGTGACATATAACATTACATTAGTTTTGGGTCATGAGGTAGATTGTAACCATGGGTCCTGCTCCTTCCTAATTACAGGATACTTAAGTGTATGCATTATGACCCTCGAACACACAAGTGACTGAGAGCAAAAAACTTTACAGAGCTTTATCACACCCTTCTGAAGAGTCAAGCATAAACTGAATGGAGTTGTTTTTTGTAAAAACTGATATATGAACCTATTAAAGGTGCTGCCTCTTAGAAAGAATCTTGTGGTGGAAAACATTTTGTAAAAATAACATTATGTGTTTATCGTGAATCATCATTCTGGTTTTCAGCATACTGCGTGTTCTTAAAGCACGCACACTAATATGAATAAAAACTTCCATTTTGTCAATAGAGAAAAACAGATTTTCTTACCTTTGAAAAGGGTCCTGCAAACCGCCACAAGCCATTAAAACCAAAACCTGCAACAAATCAAATGTTATTCTTACAATAAGCACGACACTCTTTTAATCTTAACAGAAATTAAATAAGTTATATGGCTGATGACATTTAAGACTTACACACACATTGAAAACATTTTTTCAGAATGAATGTCAGAGTAGACTAAAACTCACTTAAAACATACTCGGTATAAAACCATATTTTAATCTGAAGAAGTTGTAAACCCGTTACTAACTGAACATATAATGAAAAGAGTAAAAAATGGCACATGGAGAGAGAAGTATGAACAAGCCTATCCCTTACAAAAAATCCTTTGGTGGGTGCATTCTGTAACAGTGACACACTAGCAAGTTCATCAAGCAGCCCCCTCCCGAGACCCTGATTTACTTTGTAGGTAAGCTGTTTGGTACTGCGGTGGGGACTCTTCATGGTACACCACACTCTGCACGATTCCGTGAACTGGATTTAACAAATGTGGATCTTGGCACAACGACAACAGGGTGCTGATCTTTGAGTCCAATAAATTGTGCCTAAACAAAAACAAACAAACAGTAAACACAAGAACATTTTAAAGGAAAATTAAATGGAAAATATACACCGGAAAATGTCACATATTCCCCGAACAATGTGATAAAAATGAAGGGACAGGAATGTTTTTTACTTTCTGGTGCTTTTTCAAATTTTGTATAAATAAACGTATGAATTTATTTTTTTGGTCTGTCCTTTTTTTGTTGTTCTTATTCTTTAATTCTTATTTTTTAAAAATATTTATTTATTTATTTGAGAGCGAGCGAGCGAGAGAGCAGGGGAGGAGCAGAGAGAGAGGGACAAGCACAGAGCCTGATTGACACAGGGCTTGGTCTCATGACCCTGAGCTGAAATCAAGAGTCTAGCACTTAATAGACTGAGCCACCTAGGTACCCCTTTTTTGTTATTTTTAATCATCAAGAAAAATATGGTAAAAACAACCAACTAGTACTGTCACATACCCATTTTTATTATATATGGTGACTCTTTGCTCAAGATAAGGTTGGCTTCTGTCACTTGGTATGTTTTAGGACCATTTTTTTCTGCTGACTGTTGGTATGTACCCAGGGAGTTAAAACTAAAATTAATATCAATCAATGCTTAATAAGTGCTGAATCAGATCGATTAAGGAAAGCAAAATTGGTGTGGAGGGGTGGAATATTTGATCTAATTTAAAATTAAGAGGAAATTAACTATGTCTAACCTGGCCGTGCTGCATTAATAGAAATAACCCAGAGCCAACTATATAAAATTCCAGAATTCTAAAATGAGATTAAACAAAAATAAGGAAATAATGATACCACATAGAAGGCCCAGATCAGGAATAGGATTTCTCAGGTTTCTTTGGGTTACTGAGATTTCAATAATTTGAGGCTAGTATGATCTTAGCTCTTAAGAGAGAATAAAATTCATCTCTGATATAGAAGATTTTTTGTTTTCGCTCAGCTGTGGATAAATACAAAAGCTCTACCAAAAAAGAAACCAAAACAGGTACATACAGTGTCTAATGGTTTGCTCCTAAGTAAGGAAATGAACAATGCTCATCACCATGAAGCACTTAAGAAAATCAGCAAGAGGAGGCACCTGGGTGGCTCAGGTGGCTAAGTGACTGTCTTCAGCTCAGGTCATGAACCCAGGGTCCTGGGATCGAGCCCTGCAAGGGGCTTCCTGCTCAGCGGGGAGCCAGCTTCTCCCTCTGCCCCTCCCCCTCCCCCTGCTCGTGCTCTCTCCCCCTCTCTCAAATAAATAAATAAAAATCTAAAAAAAAAAAAAAAAAAAAAAGGAAAGAAAGAAAGAAAAAAGAAAAGAAAAGAAAAGAAAATCAACAAAATATAAAGATGTTTTTTCCCTAACAGGCCAAAACTGGTCTAGGCCCCACTAAACCCACTGTCTCTAAGTTGGAACCTGTCTCATACTGTCTCATTCCCCTCTCCATAACCAGTGAACATTATTGGATGATATTTTTCCTAAGCTTTTATAAAACATACGACTTCAAGACAGATACAGAAGTTAAACACAAACAGGAGATACTTACACGACAGGAAAAACCTTGGGGAAAACAACACTGGCTTCTGCTAAGTATTCATAAAGAATTCGCTGATCAAACTCATCTGTGGTGTATTTTACCAGCGTCGCCTGCCGAAGGGCAAAAAAGTCAACAGAATACATTTTATCTTGTGGCTGAGTTGTTCTATGTTCTGATGAGAAGCAGAAGACGACCTTCGTTTCATGTTTTTAATATTTAAGGGCCTCCTAAGAATAGACTGGAATAAAAACTTGAGGGCAGCCCCCCTCCCCCACACCACCACCAAAAGGCAAAAACCTTACCAGAACAGTTAGAAGAAGTGCTTGGATCTTCGGATCAGTAAGTACTTCTTCATCCAAGAGAACATTTGATTCGGACACTGAAACTTTGCGTAAATGTGGGTGCTGTTGTGACGAGGCAATCCTCTGAGTTTCTGCAGTAAGATACGGATTAAGACGATCAGCTGTAGTAACCGAACATACACACTAGACACCACTTCACCTAACGTATTTTAATGTTACTTCTAAAATTCAATAGCTTTCTAGTAGGCACTTAAAACAGCAACACAAACATCATACAGAATTAACAGTCACCTATACAAAGTTCTAGCCGGCTGTTTACAATGCTGTATATCACATATATGATTACTTTTTATACAGGTTTCAGGATAACTTTCATTTTAAGGACTGCACAGCTTATCTTCTGAAAAAGCGCAAATGCGTCTACATTTCATCCTAAAGATTCTAAGAAATGGCTGGAAAGCAAATATGGCTCTCCCACCTTATTTTCAATGATCTAGATCAATTATTAACTCTGTTTCTCACCCATTTCATAATCAGTTTCTGCTACTCTCCTCATTTTGGGGGGTGTTGTGATCCCTGATTCCATTTCTTGCCTTTTAGGAGCCTTTGTGTCTGATATCAAGTGATCAAAACTTTTCCTTGTTCCTATAAACAAAAGTTACAGAATATGGCAGTTCATTAACCACAGTGTCTGTGAATAGGATTATACTAAAAAGAAAATGTCTGGACATCAAGTGTTTAAGTTTTCACTTAAGGACCCAAAGAAAGCTCAAATATCTCCCTGGGGCAGAGTTTCTCTCCTTTGTTCTCCATCTTGTCAAGGAATTTTGGCCCCATGGCTTTGCATCTGAGGACAGGATGTACCTTACTGGTCCCAATTAGACTGAGATCACATTCACTACACGGCAGGTAAACCAAGCTCCGCCATCAAGTACGATATTTGTTGATGATGAATACAGGGGTGCGCACTGTTCAGCAGCAAAGATCAGCTATGCCTGAACAGCTTTTTTTCAATTTAAGAAATTCTGCTCAGGGCAAGAATTAGTCATTAACATAAGAAAACCTTCCAAACGTAGGCAAGATCACGGTTTGATTTTAATTCTTTAATCTCTGAAAACAATATTTGCATGCTTGAAAGTACTAAGTAATAGATCTACTGGGAGATGCTTCAAAAACGGCAAGTAGTACAGTAGCACCTCCACTTGGCTTTGAGTCTCTCCTAGCATGTATCACTCCACGTGAAATCCCTTTCTCTATTTAAAGTGCCGAAAATGGATTATTGGGACTTGCACTAAGTCTCATCTGCTCGACTTCACACATCGCCCCAAACCTGATTCCTCTTCTCCATTCTCCCTTTGCTCTTGCCCTAGTGGAGGTCCACACCATCTCCTGTTTGGATGCTCTATCTCTTACACGGTCCCCTTGCCAAACATCTCTTCCTATTTCTCCATGCTGGAGCCAGGAAAACTTGCCTAAGAACAAAATTTGGTAATGTTCCTTCCCTACTTAACGATCCCTGCTGGGTACGTGGCTAAGTTTCTGAATGCGGCATACAAAGTCTCCCGTGGTCTGCTTCCAATCCTCTGCTCGCCTAGCTACCTACAGGTTCTTTGCCTGACTTTTCTTTATTCGTGCCCACCTTCCTTATCCTGTGTCTGTCAGGCAAGCATGTATTACATGTTCAAGACCCAGTTCAAATGTTACCGCCTCTCTGCAGCTTTTCCTGATTTCCCCAGATCCTGAGTTTCCCCTCTGCAAGACATGCTACTTTAATGGCATTTTGGATGCTGTTGCAATTAGCTGATTCTAAGTCTTAGCCACCGAACTACAAGCTCTTCAGGAAAGAGACCATAACTTTTTCATCTAGCACATGGGCTGAACGAATTCAACAGAACGTTTTCTCTAAAGTCCGTTTTTCATTTACAACTCCCTTAGCATGAAAATCCAGAACTACGAAACACAAAGTAAGCAGGAAACTCCTGGAAGACTATTTTGTGACAAAGCATAAACAGAAAGAAACTCAAACTAAAGGCAACGACCCTATGTGACTAGTAACAGTGATTAACATTCATGGTTTCAGTTTCTTTCATGGCTTACTGGCAGGTTATTTATTTCACACTTCATTGTTCACTGCTTTATGAACAGAAACATTTCCCCAATACCTAACAGATATGTAAAAATATGCTCGTATGGATAACCGAAATCCACTGAGCCATTCACAGTGTTGCTCACTGACATACGGATCCTGAAGTACTCGAGCAACCATGAGAACTTTAGCCAAAGTTGCTCAAGAGCACCTCTGCACTTCCTCTGTGGTGAGGCGGGATCGGTGAGCTCTTTGGTCATGTGCTTCCAGTTCTTGTAAAGGGAAAGGGTCTCACAGAATTTTAGGTGTATTTCTTATTGACAAATGCTGAAGTAACTGAGCAATCTTAACTTTCAAGAATCATATCTTCTTATGGAAATAAAAAAATACACTAATCAAAATTACTGTCCTTTAAAAGAAAAGGATGGCAAAAAGTATTATTACAGCTTCATAGCCTATTGATGTAGTCTGCTCTCAGATGGTACTTTTGAGAAAATATAGGGTAAAGCCCTGCATCTGAGTGCAGCAAGATGCCTCCTTTCTCATCAGTAGCTAACGTCTCTCTATTCCCATTTCCCTGCTGCTAGGCCAAGGCAAAACAAAACAAGGACAGCCACAGTATTTAGTCTAAGAATCAGAAAAAAACCGTTTCAAGATCCCATTCTCATTCCCCTGTCTTAACTGATATGGCTTAACTGACCTATCAAACTCTCTTATAAGTGGCATCAAGAGCTTTGCTATATCAAAATGGGAAATTTTGATAATTTTGAACAGCTTCAAATAATTTTCCAAGACTGAAAGTATCTGACCATTAAAAAAATAAGTACAAAAAACTCTGTATCATTTAGATAAACTAACCCAGCAACTTCTTCGTATTGGCCTGAGAAGGCTGCCCCATGTCCAAACTCATGGATTTCCTGGCTCGGGGACTGGTCTGGCCCACGGTTGGATAGGTGGCTGCAAGGTACCCTTCAGAACCTTTGGGAGATGACCACGGCTGGTTCTCCTTTAGTGTCCTGAGAGATTTAAACAATTGAGAATGATTAAGTGACATGGTGACAAAGACAACCACTGTTTGCCCCTCTTAACTGGCTGTCCTATTTCCCAATGACAGCAATCACTTAATTTTAAAACTGCACTTTAAAGGGCTCTAGGGTACAAACTCTTAGTGTATGCCTAAGAAATATCTTCCTTCCTTCTTTCTTTCTTTCATTTATTTGGGAAATTTTCTTAAAAATTAGGATTACGGGGGCGCCTGGGTGGCACCGCGGTTAAGCGTCTGCCTCCGGCTCAGGGTGTGATCCCGGCGTTATGGGATCGAGCCCCACATCAGGCTCCTCCGCTGGGAGCCTGCTTCTTCCTCTCCCACTCCCCCTGCTTGTGTTCCTTCTCTTGCTGGCTGTCTCTATCTCTGTCGAATAAATAAAATCTTAAAAAAAAAATAAAAAATAGGGGCGCCTGGGTGGCACAGTGGTTAAGCGTCTGCCTTCGGCTCAGGGCGTGATCCCGGCGTTCTGGGATCGAGCCCCACATCGGGCTCCTCCGCTGGGAGCCTGCTTCTTCCTCTCCCACTCCCCCTGCTTGTGTTCCCTCTCTCGCTGGCGTCTCTATCTCTGTCGAATAAATAAATAAAAAAATCTTTAAAAAAAAAAAAAAAAAAATTAGGATTACGCTCTTCTAGCATTTTCATCCGTAGCACCTACTTTCTTGCCACGATGTCTTGTACACAGTAGGCGCTCACCAAGGCACGGCAGAATTGTACTGCACTGATTATTAAGCTGGGAAATCAAGTCTAAACAAGCAACTATATTCTTGGTTTAAAAACCAAGAAAATCAACTATACTTTGACAAGGAACACAAGCGAACTCATTTTCTCCTTTTTGTAACAAGAAGGGGCATAACTCAAAGAAATATAATCAAAGGAATGGTCGAAGAATAAGACTACTGAAAACCAAGTATACCTGAAAAGGGCATTCTGCAAACTTTGTTAAAATCTTAGTGGAAAGTTGTGGAGGGCTTTTTAATCAAAAAGCGGGATGTTGATAAATCGAATGAGATGAGCCTTACGGATCCAAGATTATTTCCCTATGTTCAACACTGTACCTAAAACTTACTCTTGTTTAACTGAAAATATAGAAAGTCTCCAAAATAATGCCATTTTCATGTAACTTCTCCACGTTGTAGTGAAAAATATGCTACCCAAGACCACATACAGCAGTGGACATAATGTGACTATCTTACCTAAATCTGTATTCTAGAAAACTCTTAAATAACTTTAGTGTGGTAAGAGTAAATGCAACAGATGTGGTGGCATGTACCTTGGCACAGATCTGTACAGCTTAGCTTTCCATCATTAAGCATGTGAGGTTGTTCATATTCCACGGGAGTTTTTCCTAGGCCCTTTCTTGCAACCCAGTGATTTCAAGATCACCTCTTTTCATTACTCAACTGGTTTGTGCTTAAAAGAGGCAAACTAATGTTAACAGGACAATTAGCTTACACGAACTGTCCTACTACTAATCCACATAGAACACTGTACATTTATAAAAAGGGTTTTGATTTATATACTCTTCCTAGATTATCTTTTCCCCTATATACTACCTTCTGGATTACTCTTGCTGCTTGCCTCTGCTAACACGGAAAACTGAAACCTGATTATAATTATGTAGTCACAGGAGAAGAAGGTCACTGACCTATAGCTAGGGTCGCCATGATGGATGGGATATGTATCCATAGGAACATTTTCCATTGAAATATCAGTAAGAAGAAGAGACTTTCTATGTTTTAGGCTACAGCGACTTCGGACCTCCTCAGACACTGTGAGTAAGGCTAAAAGGAAAAAGAATGAAGGTTAGAAAATTTAACAAATTCCAAGTGTTTTAAAACAGGATACATTTCTTCCAACCTCCTGGAGAGGATGATAGCTATTAGACATGCAGATAAAGAGCCCTAGAGAGTGTGAAGGGTATCGACCACTTAGGACAGACTTTCTTACCTTAAAGGGTTTCTGGTGTGTTTCGGAAGACTATGTAAACATGAAATATATGGAGATTTAAAAGGAGCCTTGTATTTCTCAAGTGCTTTAATGTACATTTGATCTCAACAAACACAGAAAGTCGGCATGACAGGTACTACAAGGTCCATTTTTTAGATTAGGAAAAATACTCTGAGACGTTAGATGATCTGACCAACTTGTAAAAAAGTTGCCACAAACTAGTCTGCTAAACTGGGAATCAGCACTTTCCACTGAACAACTACATTCAAGAACCGTATTATACATAAGTGCTAAATGTGGCTGAGTGAAGAAACACAAACCAAGTACGAGCAAACTGGAAGGTTTAATGGGATGGTGGGGACGGGCAGACATTCTAGCTAAAGCAAACAGCATCAGGAACGTATATGAAAGAGGCAGAAGGGTAATTCCAGGACATGGCAAGTAGATGAGCTTGAGAGGTAATAAAAAATGGGGCTTATGAAATTCATGGAAAGACAGCAAAACCAAGAGAGCTGCTGAAGGGCCCAGGATGCTAGGCTGAGGCTTTTGGATTTTATGATGGACAACAGGGAACCATGCAGTGCCAAAGGGAGAAAGATGACAAAGGGAACACATTCAGACTCTAATGCAAATTCTTTTATAAGGAAAAATGTTTTTGCAAAACTTTCAAAATTGTAACCACCACCACAGGCCCAGACTGTGAGCTCTATACCCTGCCAAGAAGCCAGCTGAGGGACCGACAGGTGTCTGTGTCATTCTGGCAGTCCTTAGAGAGAGATGCGGTAAGAGTAATTTTGTCTATTTTGTGTCTTTACCTGCTAAGTAAGCCACGCTCTGTGTGTTCACCTCAAATTTGTCACAGTTTCTGTGTTTGTTAACCAGAGTTAGTAGTGTATGCAAAATTCTGACTGTTCTTGCAACAATGGCAGGTGAAGGATGTCTGTACCCTACAAAAAATAAAAACAAACAAGAAGTTAATCCATTCTTTCAACAAGTATTTAGAGTTCTTACTGACTAGCAACTCTGCAAGGAAAGGAAACACAGGGATAACTCCTGCCTTCTAAGAACAGCCATTTGGAAGGTAAAATATACGTATGTGAATAGTTAACTATATAAAAGATTAAGTACCAAACATGTGTACGAGAGGATACCATTCTCTGGAACTCTAAGGAAGGAAAATAAGGAAAGATGGATGCGGTTTCCGATATTCCATTCCCTAAAAAGTAGTGCGGGGATTAAAAAAAAAAATCTAGATATTTGAGGTCACCTTAAGATATCTTTTGAAAATAGGGTTTTATTGCTTAAAAATTCTTTCTTTTTTTTAATTAAGGGAAAAAAACCTAATGCTGTAGGATGTATATACTCTCAGAACCAAAAGAATAGGTTTGATCAGAGAGTAAGCTTGATCTTTGGACAGGCTTTAATCATTAGTGCTACTCCATTTTAAAGATTTTTAAAAAATTTATTCTTTGAGAATGAGAGCGAGCCAGCTAGAGCACAAGTCGGGAGTAGGGGCAGAGGGAGAGGGCGAAGCAGACTCTTGCTGAGCAGAGAGCCCGATGCGGGGCTCGATCCCAGGACTCCGGGGTCATGACCTGAGCTGAAGGCAGACGCCTAGAGGACCGAGGCACCCTGGCGCCCCAGTGATACTCCACTTTCAAGTATGGGATTTGTACACTGAAAATATTTGGTACTCTTAGAAATACAAAATCAGCAAACACTTTATCAGCCTTATGCAATCCTTCTTTTTGGTATCCTCTAGTAAGTGTAGTATCTTTTGAGCAATCCCTACTCACTTTAGAGATTAAAACTATTAATATTTTTGCAGAAATTTCATAAGGTAAAGAAATCAAATGTTTAAATTCATAGTAGTGGGTGTATGTACATCTGTCAGGTAAAAACTGGGGGAACCACTATGATTCCTCGAGCCTGAGAATCATTTACACTGATTTACACAACTGCAGACTCAAGCAAGAGCTTGAGTCTCTAATTGTGGCCAAAGCCCTTGCTGCTCAAGACCACTGGTTCATGGCAGCTGCTCATCCCAAGCCTTACTTTACACTGCCTTTGCCTCTCTGACTTACCACTATGTGCTGTTCCTGTGAACCGTAATCTCTGGCCATGACTGTTCCATGTTAGTAAACCAAAGCTAACATACAGCACGGTCAGCAGTGGGGAGTAAAGCCAGGCGAGGCAGTGAACAAGCTGGCTCTGAGGACTAGGAGACCACTGCTATCAGCAATTCGGAAATTTGGAGGGGTGAGGGTGGGGTACGAGAAAGGTGAGGTGCTACGGTATGTAACAATACAACTTGTGATCAAATCTCTAAGATATCATACTCAACATAAGTTACTCAAGTAACATCACTTATTGATTTGCAGTCTTATTTTAAATAATCAGAAAGATACTTAGGGTTAACTAATAACATAGCTATTAGAAAGTTCAGTATTTAGGATTATTATTTTTTAAAGATTTTATTTATTTATTTGACAGAGAGAGAGGCAGCGAGAGAGGGAACACAAGCAGGGGGAGCGGGAGAGGAAGAAGCAGGCTACCTGCTAAGCAGGGAGCCTGATGCGGGGCTTGAACCCAGAACGCTGGGATCATGACCTGAGCTGAAGGCAGACGCTTAACGACTGAGCCACCCAGGCGCCCCTAGGATTATTAAGAATTAACTCTTTTGCATTTTAAAGGAAATATGATATTTGATGCACCAATTAGGCTCTATTAAAATACATACTGAATAAAACATAGCTCAATAAGACAGATATATCTGCATTTAAAGTACGACATATGAGGGGCACCTGTGTGGCTGAGTTGGTTGAGAGTCTGACTCTTGGTTTCAACTCAGGTCATGATCTCAGGGTTGTGGGATTGAGCCCTGCATCGGGCTCCATGCTCATCAGGGAGTCTGAGATTCCCTCTCTCTCTGCCCCTCCCCATCCACCCTCTCCCCTCGAGCTCACTCTCTCTCAAATAATCTTAAAAAAAAAAAAAAAAAAGTAAGACATATGAGCCAAATTATTTCAACATATTTCAAATAACAAATTATTCTGGGTCCTGATATCATTTCATAAAAATATTCTGACACAAGGCCTCTACCTTTTAAGAGGTGTCCAACCAGTGCGAAGTTAAAGTTAGAGTTGAAATTGAGTCCAACAAAATGATCCATTTGCTTGCAGTGCCATTCCAGAGGATTCCGGATTGCCATAAATACCTCCTCTGGACTCTATTAAAGATAATCAGAATACGGTTGATGGGGTTCACACAGGAACTTACCTTAAAGGAGCACTTACTGGTTTCTGATTGTGTTCATAATTACGACAAGTTAAGTAACCCTTGCAAATGGAGAGAAATTATTTGCAGATGACTACAGAAAACTATAGAATATTTAAGATACTACAAATAAATTAGTGTGAGACAATCAAGCATATATAAATAATAAGATGACAGAAGATGAAATAGCTTTGATTTATGCTATAAAATAAATGACTATCAATTTATATCCTGGTGACTTCTTAAAAATTATAATTATTGTTGTTTTAAATAAGACCATCCATTGAATTGTTAGGGGGCATTTTGTATACTATGACTGAAAATTCAAGAAAACAAGGAGAGCTCATATTTACAGAGTGCCTGCAGTATACAATAATGTTAGAAGCATTATTGTATTGAAACCTTAAAGCAATCCTCTGTAGTCAATATTAGCTCCATTTTACAGATTTAGTCATTCTTTTACTTATCAAGTACTTATTATATGTTTTTGATGTGCCAGGCATGGTTCCAGGCTCTGCACATAAATCAGTGAACTAAACAGTCTTTTAAAAACTATTCACCCTGGTGGATTTTACATTCTAGTGTGGGAAAACAAGGAAATCGAAACTTAAAAATGCCACGCAACTTGCCTAGCATAATTAAGATTTTAACAGTGTTTCCTAAAGGGTGGCTCTAGGAATACCTGCTTTCAAGTCACTGAAGAGGAATACCTCCTTTAAGGTCACTGGGTAAAGCCTAGGAATTTGTTTTTTTTTTTTTTTTAAAAGCCCAGTGATTCCCTCATGAACAGAGATTTTTAAAAGCAAACAACTGAAGGTGCTTATAGCCTGAGCTCAGGTTATCTAGATTTCTATCTCAAAGAAAGAAAAACATGAGCATTTAAAAATAAACGTAGAGAGATGTTTAGAACAGCACTGTTTAAAACAGAAAAGAAGAAAAGACAGGAACAAATCAATTGTTCATTAATGGGCAAATGGTTGAAAAATTGTCGCTTGTGCATAATGTAAAATACTCTGCAGCCATGAGAAAGAATTACGTGCCCACGCACACGTGTGTATGTGTGTACATATGTATATGTATGAGTATATATGCTCAGAAACATGTTCACTTCGATTGTTAAATAAAAATGCAAATTGCAGAATTCTATATAAAGTATGATTACCTATAAACCTGCTATATGTACAATTTATTTTTTCCAGCTTTAATGAGGTATAATAACTGACAAAATCCTAAGACATTCAAAGTGTACAACATGATGAGTTGATATATACACACGCTGTGAAAGTATACACATATCCACCAGGTAATGAACGCATCCATCACCTCACATATTTTCAGCCACCCCCACCCCTGCTTTTCCTGAGAACATTACGTCATTAAATATAGAACTTAAAAGTTCTACTCTCTTAGCAAATTTCAATTCTACGCTACAATGTTACCCACCACAGTGACCACGTTAGACATCAGATCCTCAGACCTTATTCAACTTACGTGCTGGAGACTTTTAATAGGCTTTCTTAACTCTGAATCCTAGTATCCTGGGGGCACTGAAGGCAGTATTAGTTCCTGCTATGAGGCTGTTCTGGCAGTGAAAATACCAAGGCAGACACTTCTGGACAAACATTTCATTTACAAATATTTTTATATCCATACAAATAGCCAAAATCTAGCTATCTCTCTGACCACCACTGGCCCAAGACAACCCCAGAGAAAAGCAACAGAAATTAGGAAAGAGGGGCTCAAGTCCCAAATCAGATGTACAAATATGGACAGTTATTTAACTTCTTTGTTCTTCTCTATTTTGTAAACTGGAGGCCCCCGACGGATAAACTTCAAGGTAGCTATTTCAAGGCTACACCACATTTGGCAGACTAATCAAACAGTGTTTAGCCCAGGTATCTTCACACTTAAAACCACGCTCCTGTTCTCTGGTTTTTTTCTACCCACAGCTTTGATCAAGCTCACTTCAAGTAAATCTCTTGTTATAAACACCTATCTATCTTAAAAAAAAATTCCTCTCTTCCCATTTTTCTCCAAAAACAAAAAGAACATCACTTGATACTGTTATGTCCCCTTCTCTATACTCTATAAACCAAAATCCAACCTCAGTCAAGGTTGATAAATGTTAAGAAGGGTGCTAAGGGTGTGTTTCAAAGTGGGCTTAGGCAAAACCAAAACCTAGTACGATTAAGTACCCAAAAGTTCCCTTTAGACTCTCTTATTTTTTCATTAAGTTCCATTATTCAATAAAAATAAGCTTATTTTTAGATTCTTTCTTCATATGTGACATGGAGGGTAGAGAATGCTAACCTTTACCTTTGGGTTATGAAGTCACAGATAACGACTGTACAGTGCCTAGTCCGGCACAGCGCAGCACAGGGCCTAGCACAGTAGCTACTATTACTACTCAATATTTTTCATCCCTGTTCTGTTCCCCAGTATTGGGCAAGTACTGTTTCCTGCTATTTTTACATAGAAAAGTTTAAATAGTTTTTCATGAGCTGTTAAGGAACTGTCCTCGCAATAAGTCGCATTACAGAAGTGCATATTGAAGTTATGGACCTCTTCTGATTTTAAAAGGCCAACAACAATACGAGAGGGAGGAATTCTACATGCGCAGACTTTGGGAATGCCAACGGAAAGCTCGCTGACCTTGTCGTTGAATATCCGCAGGCTGTCTAAGGTGTGCAGGTTCTGTTCCAGAAGTGCGGTGCCTGCTGAGTACAGGTTGACCTCGTCGAGCTGAAGCACAGCCACAGCGACCCAGAAGAGGGCTTTGTGCAGAGGGGAGTCCTGGCAAAGGCCACGCATTCCAGGTTAGTGAGACGAACTACAAACAGTCTCGTTTGAAACACATCACAGTATAAAACAAAGCACATTATCCCCCAAATTATGCACGCTTTCTCTTTTGGAGAAAGTAAATACATGGGTAAGTTCTTCATCTGTTCCATGTGTGTAACTAAAGACACTGTTAGCCAGGCTGAGAACCTTAGCTTAACATCTCCTTTGATTTCTCCCTGTTCTTTGATTCCAAACCCCAGTCACCAAGTCTTGTTAATTCTTCCAAAGCAGTCTCTTTTGTATTTGCTTATTGCTAATGATACTACTGTACGCCAACCTTCCTTATTTTTAAATGTGGATTCTTTCTGCCTCCGGTCTCCCCCTACTCTAATCTGCTGTGCACACTACTGACAGAAGGACCCTTCTAAGTCTTCCTTTGTCATACTACTCATCTGCTTGAAAACACATAGGTACATTTCCAAACTCCTTTCTGAAGAATCTTGAATGTTAGATTAGTTCTATCCAATCTTTACAATCTCCTGTCTCACTATTCTCCTGCAAAGTTTCTCCATACTACTAGAATGGTCCACCCACCACCCCTTCATTGCCCCACATTCCTGTACGATCCCCCTGCTGTACGTTTGCTGTGCAAGGATTTCTCCCTTTCTCTACACGAAATCCCACCTATCTCTTTAACTTTAGACTCTACCCTTTTAACTTTCTTGTCACCCTTAACCAATATAGTATCTCTTGATGTTCTCAATTAAAGATATGTATTTTGGGAGCTTATTTAGCAGTGTGGTATGTGGGAAAATACACAGAATTCATGGTCAGACAGCCTTGGAAGAGAATCATGGCTCTGTCTTATCAGGTATGTGACCTTGGGCAAGTCACTTAGCCCTTCTGAGCCTCATTTTAACTTCTAAGATGACGATGAGAGAACCATTTTGTGCAATTCTGGATTAGAAGACATGTCTGTAGAACGCAGAACTCAATACGAGGAGCATACAGGTATTTATTTCTCTGTAATCTCCCTCAAATCCTGCATATCTTTGTATTCAATTCACATAATTCTACGACTTCAGAGTTGGAAAATAATACTCTGCCACCATCCAGTCTGGTCTACTCATTTTATGGAAATGTGGAAAGACGGTGTCCGACATGTTAAATGACCTGCTGCAGGTCACAAAGCTGCGATGAGCTCAGACCATCCCAGAACAGCGGCCGCATCATGTTGTTCCTTTTAAAGATCATCTTCATTTAGTGCCCCAAGTCTCTGGAAGAGCAGATACACCTCCCCCGGCTCTGCATTTATTTCCCCACAGTAATGACCATGAACTAGAATACTATGCATTTACTTACTTTGCTCGTTACCTATTCACTTCCCAACGCCCAATCTCACCCCAAGAACACAAGCTGCTCCCATGAGGGAAGGGAGTTTTATTACTTTTGTTCAGATACTACATCTCCGGAACCTAAAATGGTACTTGGCACGTAGCGGGGACTCAGTGAATACTTACCGGATTAAAGAATTAAGACTGTATACTATTTTTCCTTCAGCACTGATGAGACAAAAACTCACAAGCTCTTGAGAACATACTCTCCACACTTACGCTTCCTCTAATGTAAATTCTTCAAACAACTAAATTTAAAGACAAGCAAGTTCTACTTTACAGCTTTTTCTTTATAAATTCTTCTTAGTCCAGCTTACTTTCTGAACTCTTGAAACAAAATAACATTTAACACTGATACCCACAACGAATGCACTCAGTTTCTGTATAGTAATTACCTTATTAAGAAGTGGCTGTAACTTGGTTAGTGCTATTACTGTAGCTTCTATCAGAACTTGACTGTTGTAAGTATCAGGTCCTTTCAAGCAACTCTCAAGTGCCTTTTAGGGAAACAGAGTTTTTTATTTTACTTTCATTGAAATAAAACATTAACTCCCAAAATGAATCTCACAATCAGTTCAGGAACAATTCCTTATTTAGTAAGTGCTAGAATCATTTCCAATATTATGGTGTTCTTGGGAAACAGGTCAGTTGGGTTTTCATTTTTAAATATTTCTATATTACATTTTAATACATTACATTATGCATTATTATATTAATTACATAATTTTATATAAGGCCAGTTTTACCATATAGTTAAATGCTTTAAAAACTGATAAAATACTAAGAGTACCTTCTTAGCAAAACAGACAAAACATATTTTAAGATATCTTCTTTAGAGGTTTCTTCACTTCAAAAATTACAATAAAGAAAATAATTCAATCTGTTGTTTAAAGGTTTAACAAGGAACATACAAGACATTTTATTAAATTCAAATTTAAATGTCCCTTAGAAAAACGCAACGTATGCTTTACAACTTGAGAACCACAAATATTTGGGAGGGAAGGAGGGAGGGAAACGTACCTTGCTAAGAATACGGATAATCTGCTTTATCTGCCCATGAGACACTCGTTTGCTAATACAGCCGAAGACAACAAGAGCTCTTGGTTGCAAGGACGGATTATATTGGAATGCAAATCTGCAATTAAAAAATCCAAAGAGTTAATGAAAAACCTTTGTGTTTATATATACTAAATAATTAATTAAAATACTGATTATGTGGTAGTATTTATCTTTTCAACAATACACATACTTTTACAGCTTAAATTTATTTGGGACCTACCTTTGAGCCAGTTCTGTCCACTGGTCCAGCCACTTGCATGTTGGAATATCTCTCATACATGCCTTAAAAAAAGGATACTCTTAAATATAGTTATGTACATAAATGTTTTTAGAAACATTTAAATAACGTGTATTATAATGTCGTTAAATAAATGACATATATATTACCAATAAACACGGTCCATGGGAGTGTTTTTATTTAAGCATTAAGCATAAAACAGCAGAATAAACTATTATTTCTTCTTTACAGTACTAGTGGATGAAAAAAAAAGATCTCAGTTTCTTATCATTTTGCCTAATGTACCTCCATGATCTCCAACAAAGCTTCTGTGACTGTTTCCAGGGATGTCAAAGCAAAAGTCTCCCTTTCATAGGAGCCGGGAGAGAATGACCTGTCCCGGTAACTGGAGCGGAAGGCAATGACGGCAGCTGACTTGACTTTGCTAATGCCAAACAGCAGGTAAAACTTGGGTAATGAGAACTCTGTCAAACTGAGTCTCAAAACTTGCTTGGTCTCTTCTGTAAAAGAAAAAAGGAACAAGGAAAGACTTTAAAGATATTAGCTTTTTAATTCGAAAGTGCCCAATTTCATTTTGCTTTTAGAAAATTTGAATATCACACCAAAACTACATAATCATGCTCCCTATACCAACCCTCTAGATACATTCTGCTCAATGTCCATGGCTTTAGCTCCATTATCTACAAGTTCATGCCAGTAGTGCAACACCCAACACCGTCAACTGTCACGGAGTCTTTAGCTTCTGTGGTAACTGCAAAGAGTCTACCTGACAAATGCACATAGAAAATCTTTGCTGTAGCCACCCTGGGTGCCTCGGTCAGTTGTGTTCGACTCTTGATTTCAGCTCAGGTCGTGATCTCAGGGTCGTGGGATCGAGCCCCGCATCAGGCTCCATGCTTAGCAGGAAGTCTGCTTGAGTATTCTCTCTCTCCCTCTCCTTCTGCCCCCCCACTCACTCTCTCTCTCAAATAAATAAATCTTAAAAGAAAATCTCTGCTATAGCTTGAAACAGAATGGAATTAATTTATTCTTTTTTTTTTCTTTCTGATAATATTCCATGTCATCATCCCAGGCTTTAATAAACAGCTAGTGTTAAAGGGACCATAATAATAATGAGTAAGATAAGTCATGCCAACCAGGTCACATAAAATGGAGAAACGAACCGCAAAACACGAAGTACTTTCTGGGCACTTACCACTAAAATGAAGCTGTGAACAAGTACACAGAGAGTGAATGATATTAATGACCAATCCATGTGTGGAAGCTCTAAGGGAGAGCGGCCCTGTGGCTACTAAGAAAGTAACAACGTGGAAGAGGTAGGGGAGATGAGCTGCCACGTCAAGGGAATTGTTGAAGGACAGCATCAGCATGTAGCGTGCTAAAATAGCAATATCGTCCCACATAAGATGTTGTTCTAAGGTAGGAGTTGGAGATAAGCATGTCTTGTCAATTATTTTGCACATCCTTCCAATAACCTGTAAAGAAACAGAATTTTTAAAAACCCAGGGGCTAAAACAAAGTTTAATCACAAAGAATTTCAGTTTAACTTTAAAATGACTAGTTACAATACAAACAACCTCCTGGTAATAAAAACAGACACATCATGCCACAGTCCAGAATGTAAAGAAAAAGTTGATTACCTTGCTTGAAACCAATTTCACATTTCCAGAAGCCAAAGCTACAGCAGTATCTGCCATCACCTCAGCTTTTATTGATCCCAGGCCACCTGTTGCACTGGTTTTGATGAAACTGTCTAGTACAACGTCAAGGAGATCTGTAATCTAGTGGAAGATGGAAAAATAACGGATGTTTTAGCCATTTACTCTGCCCACTTAATTTTTACTTTAAAAATACTACAAAAACAGTAGCCCGATCAACATGAAAATTCTATTTTACCTGAAGCCTCCAAAATACTAAGTTTTATTTAGAGACCTGTCAGTAAATTTAATTTATCATTAAATATCCAGAAGAGGATGAAGATATTGCTTCAGAGATCAAGGGACCAATATTCAAAAATTTAAAAACCCCACATGTATTATTTTCATCCACTTAGCAAAGTACCTCTGTTCTCTCCTAAGACAATAATGTATGATTAATATAAAATACAATTATTTTAAAATATAGGAAATGACATCAAGTACGGAGATGCTTTGTAGAGCTATGAAACCGGCTCCATGGTCATTTCAAATTATTTGGAAGATTCGCAGCATTGTTTGGGTAAGGGTATGGCTGCCTTAAGTGATTACTTTGAAGAAATGATGTGCACAACTCTTGTCAGATAAAAAATATTACATTGTATTCTATAGTTTAATACTGACATTCTTGTACTAGAACTATAAATGAAAGGTGTCCGAAATAAAACTGTTAACGAACATCTGCTGACATCTGTGGTAAGTAAGTACTGGAATATGTTATCAAGCACTATTTAGGGGTGTCACGGTGGCTCAGTTGGTTAAGTGTCCAGCTACTGATTTTGGCTCACGTCATGCTCCTCCTGCCACTTGGCCCCCTCCCCCAAAATAAATAAATAAAATAAACCATTATTTACTAAAAACAACACCAGATTTTTACAGTTAAATTCTATACAATTATGCCATGGAAAAGAGTACTAAAATAATTAGTTTTTTTCTGGCTCTGAAACATGCATTAGACATCTACAATTCTGAACCAAATCAAGAATCATATGACTGACTGCATGCTTTCTGAAAGAGGGGACTGTCTTTTCTACAGCTGTATCCCTAGTGCCCAGCACAATGTTTCGCACAAAGGCGGTACTAGACTAATATCTGCATCACAGAGGTACTAGACAAATATCTGAGCAAACTCAATACCTGCCCAAGGCTCCCCCATATTTTGGCTTGGATAGATGGGTACATCTGCTTCTCATTTATGGTCATTGTTATCAGCTTATCAAGAATAGCAGTAACTCTTTGACGCTTGGCATCATCATTGTGCTTACAAAAACGGACGAGATTTGACAGCCATGGAGTCATGTATTCCAAACAAAGGTGTTTCAATTCAATACCTGAAAAAAAAAATACACTATTAGCATAGATGGTCAATGAAAATTACATCAACAGTCATCTAAAAATATAGAGGACTGGGGAAAAGAAGGTAAAAGGTAAAGATCACTACCTAGAATCAGGTCTGGAGAAAAGAGATTTGGCCAATATATTAAAGATAAAAATGAAGAGAGTAAGCCGTGAAGAAAGTAATCTTAAAAGCCAGTTGGCCAATTTTTGAGAAGTTTTATCTTATTTTTCTCCCTCTTAATCATTTCTCTTCTAGTTAAAAATTTTGTTAAGTTTTATTCTAATTGTAAAAGGAATATGTGGCAATCATAGAATGTTAAGTGAAAGGAAAGCATCACCATAAAAATGAAACTGATATTAATACGCTGGTCTATCACCTCCTCTCTCCCCAGGCTTTCAAAGCTGCGTAGAGATCATGTACATTTATGCGTGTGTATACACATAAAACCCAGCCCAAGTCCTCCACAAAAATGAGGGCTATGCTGTCTCTGCGTATGTTTTGAATATTTTCTTCACCACACATTATACTAAGATTATTTACTCATCATTAAAAATTCTCCAAAAACATGCTCTTTTTATTTTGAAATTAGTTCAGACTTAGAAAAAGATACAAAGATTCCTGTCTATAACTTTAACTAGAGTCCCCAAAACATTTTTTTTATTGTGGTAAAACACACACAACATAAACGTTGCCATTTTTAAGTGTACAGTTCAGTGACCCTAAGTACGTTCACATCATTATGCAACTATCACCACCACCCATCTCCACAACTTTTTCACCTTCTCAAACTGAAATTCTGTACCAAAGCCATTTTTAATGGCTTCATATTATTCCATCATACAGAAATCTGACAATTTAATTAGTTCTTTATTGTCTGACCTTTAGACTGTTCCAATTTTTTGCTATTATAAATAATGTTATGTGAAGTTCAAAAGCAGGCAAAATAAATCTATGGCAATAAAGGTCACAAGAGTGGTTACTATGGTATTGACTAAAAGGAGCCTTCTGGATGCTGGAAATGTTCTGTTACTTTGATCTGGGAAAGGGTTCTGTGATGTACTCACACATAAAAATTCACCAAGCTGTTCACTTAAGATTTGGGCACTTTACTGACAGGATATACCTGAATTTTAAAAATCTAAATAAAAAGTAATGCAATAATAAACATCTGAATGTTAATTCCTTAGGATAAATTCTAAAAGGTGGAATCATGAGGCCAAAAGGTATGAACATTCTTAAGGGTCTTGATTCCCATGCCCAAAGTGTTTTCTCAAAAAATTATCCCTGTTCACAATCCCTCAGACCATCAACACTGAATTAAAAACAAACAAAAAAATCCTTTGCCACTTTGATAATTTTTTTTTTTTTAAAGATTTTATTTATTTATTCGACAGAGATAGAGACAGCCAGCGAGAGAGGGAACACAAGCAGGGGGAGTGGGAGAGGAAGAAGCAGGCTCATAGTGGAGGAGCCTGATATGGGGCTCGATCCCACAACACCGGGATCACGCCCTGAGCCGAAGGCAGACGCTTAACCGCTGTGCCACCCAGGCGCCCCTGCCACTTTGATAATTGAATGTTATTTTACTATTCTTTGTTTTTATTTCTTTGATTTTATTAGTGAACTTCTTAAAATAATATTCTTGCTCAGCATGACCTGCATGCTACTGTTGTTGATCCATTATTCATCTATAAGAACTCTTCACGATTAAAGATATTAATCTTTTCTCATATTTGCTGCAAGTATATTTCCTAGTTTTTATCTTTTACTTTTCTTTGTTTCTGAAATAGAGATGTTTTGAAGTTTTATGTAGTCATTTACACTTACCATTTCCTGTGTTTCCATCTACCACCTTTTTACTTCATAAGCCTTTAATAATCCAGAAAGCAACCGAATATTCTGCTTCCTCTTCTTTCTTTTAATGGTTCCAGTTTTTATATTCAATTCTTAAATATAGCTAGAACTTACTTTGTTACCTCGTGGTTTGGGGTGAAGATGAAGACCCAACTTAATTCAATTATTTCCCAGCCTCATTGTTTAAATGATTTAATCTTTCCCCCATCAATTTGTGACACTTCTTTATCAATCTGTTTCTCTTAAACTGATCTGACGACTCATTCTTGAACACCTCTGTTTTAATTATTGTACTGTTATGTGTTCAAATGTCTGCAACAAGTGTCTCTCAGTTTTCTGTTCTTTCAATATTTTCTTAACTCTTCTTGTTGTTCCAAGTGAAATTTACAGCCACTTGAAGTTCTACCACATTCTTTTTTTTTTTTTTTTTTTAAATTTAAGTAGACTCCATATCCAGCATGGAGCCCAATGTGGGGCTGGAACTCAGGACCCTGAGATCATGACCTGAGCTGAGATCAAGAGTGGGACACTTAACCAACTGAGCCACGCAGGCAGCCCAGTTCTACCTCATTCTTAGTCCTCAAATCCTGTAGCTATTTTGATGGGATTGCACTGAATTTATAATAATCTGGGAAGTGGGAAGAACTCTTCATCCAGGAACACAATATGCCTGTTCATTCACTCAAATCCTTTTTAATATTTCTCAATAAAGCTTTATGCTTTTCTTATTTTGTCAGTCTTAACACATTTTCTTTTTAGTGTTTTATTCCTACATCTCCTATTATAAGTAAATATCTAGAGTCATCCGGACTTGATGAATTGTCAAAGCTTTCAATTAGCTGAAAAATCAAGAAATATGTTTGAGGGGCACCTGGGTGGCTCAGCTGGTTAAGCATTCAACTCTTGGTTTCAGCTCAGGTCATGATTTCATAAGTCACTGGGACTGAGCCCAAAGTTGGGCTCTGTACTCAGTGGGGAGTCAACCCGAAGACTCTCTTCCTCTGCCCCTCCCCCAACTCATGCATGCACACATGCTCTTTTTTATGATATCTTACTGTTCTCAAATAAATAAATAAATCTTAAAAAAAAAGAAATATGTTTGAATGCAGAAAAAAAGTTTTATGTATTATGGAGAAAGGGGAGGGAAGAAAATGTCAGGAAATAAGCTGGAGGAAGAGCAACATTTATACTACAATAGGGTATTAAGATGAATAATTGGGAAGAGTGGATGTTAAATTTATAAGACTTATTAAAAGCCAAGTCAGGAGTTGACTGTGGGCCCCGTATTATGTGTCGACTGTGTTCTCCAGGAACTGTACATGACCAATGAAATCACAGTTCAAAGTCAACCTGACGGAAAGAGAAAATGACTATTTCCTTAAAATCAAGGAGACAACATGGATACTTCACTCATTTAGAATAATCTGCTAAGAAGAGAAATCCTGAAGCTAATTAAACTGAAATAGTGCGAAAAATACTTTGTAAGTGGCTCAGAGACGTAACATATCAAAAATCTTGCCACCTCGCTTCTATGGCCAGAATTTGGTGGATTTCTCAATGTTGTCTACCAGGAAGTTCCTTCAGAGTTTCTTCAGTTGCAGAGTACAGCAGATGAAAAATTAGAAGAGATAAAGAACTGAGAATATAATCAATTATGATTTCATTGGCAAATTCTGAAATGAAAGGATTTTCTTTGAATCTTCTTAGAATCATTGTTAGTATTAAAGAAAATTATTATTACTTACTAGATTTGCTAAATCCAGAAATACACTCTTCCAAAAATTCTAAGGTGAGATGTGGCTCATTGGCTGCCAGTGTCTTACTAATAGAGACAATAAAGAGGGTGTTGTTGGCAGGGATGCATAAACCTGATGTCTCTAGTAACTGGCCCTCGATTTTTAAATTAAAGGTACAAGTTAAGGCACACAGAAGATTATAGGCAGCTGACCTAGGAGAAAACACAAATGAAGTTGTTTTAAAACTTATTTTTTCTCATAATTTCAAATTTTTTCATAATGTACAACTTAATGATTCTATTACGAAGCATAATCAACTATTTTTAAATTTTATGATCAATTAGAGATAAGATGTTATGATTCGATTCTATGGTAAAAACAAAATACCCCTTGATCCTTTAGGGATTTTTTTCATCACTTAGGGAGTCAAGGGAGGTTCTTGACATTACTCCTAAGACAGATAAGTATAAGACCTTCCTAAAAGATATTTTACTGGGATATAAAATAGGAGAGGTTTATGGTCCTAAGGTGGATCAATAAAGTTAGAATGAGGTTCATCATATTTTCAAGGAAGCCAGAAACTCAAATTGTGGTTCCCCCCCTCATCAGATCCATTTATAATGGGGATCATAAGAAGAGAAATGAGATGGCCCCTCATCAAATTAAAATGTGAAAATCCTTCATCACCCCACTGAATTTCTTTCTCAGTGTCCTACAAGACATACTACAAACTGGAGGTCAAAAACAAATATAACATAATTAAGTCCCCCTGTTTTTCCTTCCATTATACATAACCACTGAAAACAAAACCAATGACATACATCCAGGCTCCAGTAGAACCAAAACTTCCCTTAGAAATGTCTGAAAATACACTTAAGCCATTTAGGACACAAATCAAACAACTCGCACTTGATTGTCAAATTCTCATTTTTCTCCCCTATCCAGCAAACGAAATAGTTTGATTGCTCAGCAAATTTCAGATTTTTCTGACCACCGAACCTTCATCATGCTACTGTATTTTAGCAACAACCATATGGGGGCAAAAAGCCACTGAAATTTAAGTCAGCCTAAAGGCTTTTTCTCTGGAATGACATGCTTCAGCAAAAAAGCAGAAGCTGTCAGTTCACTTTATTTCACAAGAGAATACAGGTTCATTCAAGCTAATAACTGTTAGAAGATTGTTAGCATTCTTCTATGAGGAATTCTGAATTAGAAATTAAAGGCAGGCTTTATAGCTCTATTTTCCTAAAATGAGAATATTAGTATTATTGTTTCTAAGTTTGTGTATCTCTTACTAACTCCTAGGAATTTGGAGTTATGCTATTTTGACATTGACTTTTATTTTGTACATTTCAATAGCTCTCAAGAACCGGGCCTGCTCAAACTGGGGGTAGGTATCTCAGGTTCCTTGGAGATAATGAAAGCTAAGCATACACAAAATTTTATACATAATTTCTGGGAGGCCCATCCAGGTAAAGAAGTCTTGACACCCCCCACCCTTTATTTAAGAATTGGGAATCCTAGAAGGCCCACTTATAAAACTTGGGCTACATTACACCTTAGTGAAGATTTTTTGGAGCTAAGAATTTGTATCTGTAAAAATCTTGACAGTCCCAAGGAACCTGGGACAAAGAATTATCCCAACATGAAAAGCAGAGGGGAGAACGGAAGGAAGAAGTGCGAAGAGACATTGGCAGAGAGGGGAGGGGTGGGAGGGGGAGTTGGGAGGCAGTAGTATTTCCTGAGCACAAACTGTTTGCTAGGTGCTAAAATATACTGCTACACTTCCTATTTATGAAACCTTTGTAGGTATACAAGAAAGGCACTGTTACCCTTACTTTGCAAATGAGGAAACGAGAGCTCAGAGAACTTAGTACCTTGCCCAAAGTCATACATAGTAGCCGATCTAGATTTAAACCAAATCTACTGACCCCACAGGCTCTTTCCTCATTCATGTTCAGATTATTAAATCTAAACAGAACCAATTATACTCTGTCAGATAACATCTACATTTGTCTTAAGACTTCTTTCAAGAACTTTGTTCAAGTCACATAGGTGGAAAGTATGCAATGTTACTGTTTGAGTTATTGCACATTAAACCCTCCTTTGTCAAATAAGGATAATCTAATTTGACTGTGAGGAAACTTAATAGTGATACACTTCTGAACACGGGAAAACATAATTAAAGAACTCAGAAGGAGAAACTTAGGAACAGACTTAAAAAAAAAAAGGCTTTTTTGGTGGGTGGGGGGCAGACAAAAACAAAACAACAAAACTGCTATGTAGTCTGTTTCAGATGAAAGTTTCCTGGAGAAAGAACATATATTGGTTTAGTGTGAATCACCCTTTTCAGAATTCCACAGTTCATGTGAATACCCCACAAACTGATGAGGTCACACTGGTTAACCAACATAGCATACCTTCCTATTTAGAGTGTTAAGGTAGAGGCTGTATTAAAAGCTTATTAAGTGGTCTCATTCTTTTAAGCAACAGACCCTGAAAAAGGTTGAAGTGAGTTTTTAAAAAACCTACCGTAAACTAGGGTCTGAACTGCCTAAATTAAGTAATGCAATATTGAGCAGCGTCCCAGGGACATCTTTTGGCCGAATCTTGGTGTGCTGGGGGATGGAGTCGGGCTGCGACAGCTCCCAGCGTGTCCGGATATGAATGATAGACTGGACAATGGCTTCACACTCCTGGTGCATGAAGGTGAGCGGTGTGCCCTGGTTTGCAATGGTTAAGGTAAACTGGTTCTCATCCACCAGGCAGATCTCTTCAATTTCCGAAGCATAATAGATATCATTTAGAAAGACTGATTGCCCCAGGACTTTTGTTCGCTCTGCTGAGGTTACTTGGACAGCAGTAGAACCAACCTGGAAAGTGATGGTGAGACGGTGGAGTGAGGAAGAGTTAAATTCCACTATATAGAACTGTAAGAGGCTCCAAAAACCAACCAACCCGCCAACCAAACCAATACCATGTTTGCCATTTAAGGAAGAGTTAACACCGCTATGTGTTCAAATGGGTTCAATAGTTATTGTGATAAATGCTCTCAAAAGAGACTGAAAACATTTTTTAAAATATTAATTTTTTAAAAAAAAGTTCAAGAATGCCATAGGCAATTACTGGTTTTATCCTGGTTCATGTTTCCCATTCTACAAAAAGCACATAATAAGCAGAAGAATTCTCAATTGGTAATTTCCACCCTCCGCACATTCCTGCCATTTGACTGACAGATGGCAAACCGCCCTCTCTACAACACTCCCCTGCCTCCAATCCAACCTAGAATATAATTAAGTGTACGCCTCTCCTATCTTCCACAGGACCTCCACGAAGACAGAAGGCTTAGTTTTCCTCCAGCTGGACTTACTTTACATTTGATCCACTACTATGGGAACACCTAGGGAGGCCAGTGCTATCTGGTTGGCCAAGAAGGGTAACAAATCACTGACCCAACATGGAGGGAAACTTACTTTAATAGAAACCTTGGTGTCTTTGTGAGCTAGCTTGAGAGCATTGTGGAATACCTTCAGGTCCTCTTCTAAAGCCAACGTGGCAGCAGGCAGTTTCTGCTGTTCATGCTCTATGTGCTCAGCCAGTTTCCCAGGACAGTCTATGAAGATGAGCCTTTTGCTGCCTTTGAGGCCAGTCAGCAGCCGCTCGTGATACTTGGTGTACTCCCTGACCCAGGAGTTACAGTTATAGATATACACTGCAGAGACATTGTCATAAGCAAAGCCAGGAAAAACAACAAACCACTTGGAGAGAAAGTCCGTTTTAAAGCGATTGCTAGGCCCAGTATGGGTAAGGTCCACTACAATTTCATATGGCTTTGCATAATATGGCTTTAAAGTCAGCAAGACATGGTAGATCAGCAAATCGCCATTGATTTGACCAGTTTTAAACCTAAGGAAGATGACAAAAAAAGGACACAGATTGTTAACAGAGTTCTGAATAAATATACAGAGGCTACTAATCTATTTTATACCTTTAATTTTCTGATGAGCTTTCTAGAAAAAACTGTAATAACAAAAAATTACATAAAATCTAAATCCATTTTTTAAAAATGAGTTATTCTGTAGATATTGAGAAATAAGGCTGAAGTAAAATGAAAGAGACAAGTCTCCAATTCAAAAACTTTTGAACAACAACAAACTTGTACACCCCAGACAAGCAGAGGAAGGCAGCGAACATTGACTGGTTGCCTCCAGACCCGCCGAATATCCCGGGGGCAACAATGTGGGTGGGAATGACTCACCTGGAGCCCTGGGAGTGATCTGAATGGCTTTAGTCAATTTGTTTACCCCACCTTGACCAGAGAGGTTCAGCAATGACCGTATGACTCAAATCAGGACAACCAGGGCCAAGGAGGCCCAATTCAGAAAATTTAGCTTTGGTTCAGAATTGAGACTTTTTCTTTCCTGGTGTTTGTAAACAAGGGAACACACCGCCCTGTGAACTGTTAGCTCATACCTTATGATACGAAGGGAAAACCTGCCTAAAAACTGAAGAAATGGAGCAGAGAAATGAAGAGAGAAACTGGGGCCCCAGCCATTTCATTTGAACTCTAGATAAAGCCTCTCCCGGGATCAAATTTATCCCTGGACTACTGAGCTGATGAGACAATGAATTCCATTTTTTTGATTAAGCCACATTAGGTCATAAGTTGCTTACACTCAAAAGAATGCTGATCGGTGTGAGTTGCCAAAGTAAGGACCATCAGAAAGTCCTGAAGAACACAGTACTAGAACTGCAAATCAGAACAACTTATATTAATTTGGCCCAATGTTCTACACTTGATGACTCTGGTAAGTACTACAAAATAGGCTCAGATAAATATCCTTATCTCAAAATTTTTAATCTTGTTGGAAGAAGATAAAAATCAAGTTAAATGATTTTAAAATAAAATATTTCAAGATCAAAGAAAAGGGATGAGGTAGTATGTAATCACTTATCAAATGAATTGCAGAGAAAAATAGTCCAGAAGACGGAAAGATGAACACAAACTGGGTAGTCACTAAAAACTATACAGAAGATGTGGCTAAAGTGGGTAGGTGAAATTTTGAATTTAACAAGAGGAGGGATTAGCAGACTTAAAAGAGAGAGGTAAAAAAAAAAACAAAAAACCAGATAACTAGATGTGCTGAAGCAATAGTCAGCTAGTTCAGCTGGAATGAAGGATCACGTAGAGAAGTTTTAAGAAATAAAACTGGACAATTGCACTACTGGGTATTTACCCAAAGGTTACACAAATTTAATTGGAAGGAATACATGCACTCTAATGTTTACTGCAGCATTATCTACAGCAGCCAAATTGTGGAAAGAGCCCAAGTGTCCACTGATTGATGAATGGATAAAGTGGTGTATATATACAATGGAACATTACTCAGCCATAAAGAAGGCTGATATCTTGCCATTTGCAATGACATGGATGGAGCTAGAGAGTATTATGCTAAGTGAAATAAGTCAAAGAAAGACAAATACCATATGACTTCACTCATACGTGGAATTTAAGAAACAAAACAAATGATCATAGGGGAAGAGAGGCAAACCGGAACACAGACTCTTAACTACAGAGAACAAACTGATGGTTACCAGAGGGGAGGTTTTGGGGGATGGGTTAAACAGGTGATGGGGATTAAGATGGGCACTTGTTGTGATGAGCACCGGGCCTTGTAAGTGTTGAATCACTAAGCTGTACACCTGAAACTAATATGACACTGTCTGTTAACTGGAATTTAAAAACTAAAAAATAAAATAAATTTAATTGAAAGTTTAACTTAAAAAAAAAAGATAAAGCTGGAAAAATACATAATAGTTAAACTGTGAAAAGATCAAAACGAAGAGGTTCAGGATTTCTCCCAGAGGCCCAGTATTTCTCAAAATATGTTCTGTGAAGCACCAGCATCAGAATCCACTGTGGTACTTGACACAAATGCGTCTGTTTCTACTACAAATGAATCTAAATTTTCATTGTTTTTAAACAACCTTCTCATCTGATATTTATATGCACAAATATTTCTGAATCACTGCTGTAGGTGTCAGGGAATTATTCAACTTTATTTTTTTAAAGAAAGAGGTGATATGACCAAAGGAAGTGATATATAGAACCTCTATGAAGGAGTTGCGGCTAGTAAAAAATATACTGTACTCTAGGTACAGCCTAATAAGGGTCTAAATACTATGGTGACAGTAAAAAAAGAAACCAGTTCAAGAATATGAAGGAAGGACCAACATGATCCAAGGTCTGATCAGGGCTGAAAGAAAGGACTTGAATTAAAAGCACTTGCTATATACCACGCCTCTGAGATCACACATGCCGCTATCATGAACAAAAACAATGAGATCATGAGGGACAGCACTTTTGGAGAGAAAATGAAGTCCATTTTAGATATACTGGATATGAAGTGATGACAGGACATTCGAGGGGAAAGAGTAAACCACATAAAACTTATTCTGTCCCCTATGATCTAAGTTGACTAGATATTTTCTCAAGTCGTTGTTGTAGTTCCACAGTTTGAGATGCTGGTTACATATTTCACTGTTTCTATGATCTGACCAATACCCCAGGTCTCCAAAATCATGTCATCAAATTAAATTTTTAGAGATTTTAACGCTGCAGGAAAAATACCATTCCCTCTTCTTTTGAGGGATATTATCATTCAGAAGCACATCGCAGGCCTATATAATGAGCATAAGGTCAAAAGGCACCGAGCAGAAAACCCTCCCTGCCCTGAAGGCGGGGATTTGTTGTACAAAGCCTCCTGTCATGCCAGTGGCCAACTGGACAAGTTGGGCTTTTTGGTGGTGGTGGTTTTTTTTTTTTTTTTCTTTTCTTTTTTTTCCCTGTGACATGTGCTTTAGTTGCAGCAGAAAGGAAATGTGTCATCTGTGGTTTGGTTTTAAAAGTGGAAAGCTAGCCGTACATATCCTTTTTTTTTTTTTTTTTAAACTGCAGATTTACTTTAAGGTTCATATTCTCCAAGTCTATTCTGCTTTAAATTACTTGGAAGCTGTGCTTCAAGACAAGAAAAGAAGTGGCTTATTAAAATCAGGTTATAATCAGATTTTGACCAAGAATTTGTAAGGTAGGTCATATATATTTGGCTTTTCTTACGCCTTTTCACTTATAACTTTGTACAGACTAGTGTTCAAGGAAGTGATTTCAAAGAGGACCTAAGAATCTTACTAACAAAGTAGAATCGTAAGTGATTGAAAATGTATGCTGTTTTTTCTGTCCTATCAAGTAACATTTAAGTTAGAAATGGAAAGATTCATCATCAACATAGTTTTTATCACGATTAGGAAGGATCTGAGTTTAGACTCCACAGTGAATTGAAAAGTTTTATTTAGTATTTAAAAAGTTGAAAAAATAAAGTTCTCATTACTAATTCTTATGCATTATAAATTTTACTGAAAATGACCAGAGATAAATAAAACTTTTGATAACATAACCTGGTCTCCATGGCATAAATTAGGAACGCAGAGACAGTCCTCTACTCTCAGCCATTTATAAGGGCAAGAGAAAGTCTCATTTTGTTAACAGTTTGTTTACTTGGGGATGACAGTACATCTGGCTGAAGACAACAGCGGGCCTATTATCTACCCCGTGGTAAGCACTGCTAAAATGTGTACGGATACCATGACGTATACTACATTGTTAATGAACTAATGTGATAAGAATAACCCACTTTAAATCATTTTAGCATTGAATGAAGAAATCTAGTCTAGTATGAAAGGATGGAAATTACTTGCTAACCCAATTTAAAGTATTTCTCTTTGTGAAAGAATCATAAAGTATACAAAGATGTATGTTATTCAACTTAAAAACTGAAGCTGAACACTATTATATAGAAGTCAGTGTGCAATATCTTTAACTGTCTATTAAGGATCATAATTCAAAAAGTCATCTTAATTCTAGAACACATAATAAAGGTTTTTTCCTTTACAAAATATCACTTCGGTGGCTAGTTTCCATTTAGCATTGTTTATTATAAGCTACTTTTGTTTGTATAACAACATATCACATTTGTTATTTTCAATTTCTGTATATCAACAGCATACAGATTTTATCCAATGACATATAGCAACTATTTCTAATAAAACCTCGAAACTCAAAAAAAGCATGACTAGCAGCCACATCGGTCTTACTTGGGAAGAGGTTAGAAATTCAGGCTCTCAGGTCCCTTCCTAGACCTACAGAATCAGAATTAAAAAAAACAAACAACAACCACCACCAAAAGACTCCCATGCACACTCAAGTTTGAGAAGAACTTCTCTAAAATAAAGTTCTTAAACAGGTAATTTCACTATGTAAATCTCAGGGGAATAATGAAGTTTTTGCTTCTATCTAATGCTAACAATAAAATATTCTTACAAAAGTAGCTCAGATGAATAGAATATTACTATAAAAGAGATAACTCGATAATGGTGATAAACCTTTTCTGCTGGTTTATCAGTACCTCCAACAGACAGGCCAGTTCTATTTAAATCTTCAATCACAGGGTGGATAATGAGAATTAGGAACAGACTTGTCCCCTTTTTGTACTGGCTTCCAAAGAGCTTGAAGCCAAAACTAAAATTCACCTTTTTTATTTATATGTTGAGACTTACGATCTGCCTTGACTTCCCACTTCCCATAGTCTAAATCCCCCCAATCCTGATGTTCTCTATTTTACTGTATAATTTATTTTTAAAAAATTGTGTCGAAATAGTCATACAAAAAAATGCTAGGCATAAATGATGACGAAAAAAGTCAGTAACTTTTGTTTAACTTTTGAGATTATTCAGAAGAAATCTGGCATCCCTTTGCTTGTAGAAAGCCACAATAAGTCAGGGGATATATAAGTGAAAAGAGAGAACCACTACATATGATTGCTTTCACAAACACCGGGAGTATATTTCTAAGTACCAGCTTTATTCTAAGCTTCAAGATAAACACCCAAGAAGAGAAAAGAACATCTTGAATTCCTATTTGAAATCCATTTTCCTTTGGTTGCTACACTTCCCCTTTCTCCACCCCAAAACAAAAACCAAGAAAGCCATTTGCATTTTCTTTTCATACAGGAAGCAAAATGCTCAGGGCCACATTTCTCCTTTACTACAAAGAATGGTGACACATTTGCTAGATGGTGGGGAGTTTCTGCGAGAAAGATCCTTAAATGGTTGTGGGGGGGGAAGGAATCAAAAAAGCAAAGCAGAAGTATCTGACTCAAAGCTGAAGTTTAGTATGCTTGGGAGGGAGACAACTATATAAAACCAAAGGATTCAGTTTAAAATGATTCACAGTTATTTATAATGCTAACTTCTAGCGTTTAAAAGAATAACAGAAATTAAATTGTTTCTTTATACACAGCCTAACAGGAAAAAAGTCAGTTGAGAAGGAATTCAAACAGGATAACGAGTATTGGGCACAAGTTTGTAGCTCACTTGTAATATATCAGCTGTCCGTCTTTTACCTACAATCACAACCAGGAACAATTATTCTTTCCCAAATTAACAAATTATACTGCTATCCCAACAGATCTCCAGCATATTCACGGACATGGAGCACACAGGACTTCACCTGCATCTTGCCCTTCTGATGACAACAGTTTTTTCTTGCTCTCCTGGAATAAACGCAAACTATACCCATCTGTGGGCTAACAGTACCACTGTCTGGGATCCAGATATTCCAAATAAGCCGGGCAGAAACCAAAATGAAAACATTAACACAAACCCTACAACTTCTGCAGTAGATAAAGGAGGTAACTCTATAAACAGGACTGAAACAGCAACATCCTCTCAGGTCACATCTTTAACTCCTGTATCGGAACTGGAGCTTTATATACCTTCTGTCGTCAGGAATAGTTCTCCAACAGTACAGAGCACGGAAAACACAACCAAAGGTCACCGTGAAATTTTCAAGAAAGAGGTCTGTGAGGAAAACAACAACAAAATGGCTATGCTAATTTGCTTCGTTATAATTGCAGTGCTTTTTCTTATCTGCACCCTTCTATTTCTCTCAACTGTAGTTCTGGCAAACAAAGTCTCATCTCTCAGACGATCAAAACAAGTGGGCAAGCGTCAGCCTAGAAGCAACGGTGATTTTCTGGCAAGCAGTGGTCTCTGGCCTGCTGAATCAGACACTTGGAAAAGAGCACAGCAGCTCACAGGGCCCAACCTAATGATGCAATCTCCTGGAACACTCATAGCTACAAGGGAAAGAAAAGAAGAAGGAGCAACTGAAAAACTCACTAACTAACAGGCGCTTTAGTAAAGAAAAACGCAAAGTAGCAATGAGAAAGTTTATGAAGGAAAAATGAGATCAGTTTGATATTTAGTGCCCACGTGTTGGTCTGGTGGTCTAAAAAATTTGTTGACATTGCAGCCTTGCAATTTAGAACCAAGCAGGGGAGAAGGGGAGACGTCTGCCCACCTTCTCAATTACTTAAACTGTGTACTTTTGTCCTGACACTGAATATTTTAAAAAGCAAATAACCAAACACCCGAGAATGTGGGGAAGGTTTTAAAGACAGGCTGAAGGAACTGACTGATAGAGGCAGAAAGGGACAATACTTCCTGTTCAGCAACAGTAGTTAGATGATCTTCGTCTGAATGTAATTAAACTTTGAAGAGTTTTAGTGTGTCCTTAGAGGCAAGTGCATGCTTCAACATCTAACAGAAGCCAAATTCCTAATGAGCAGAGTTGAACAGCAGTTTAACGGTACCTTTGCCGAACGTGACACAATCTGTACCAGCTCATATATCAGCACAGCTATAATTTTATGCCAGATGTTTTCATCTCTACGTATGGCACACAGAAGATAGTGTTTTTCTACTATAAATATTTAATTAAAACTTTTAATTTTGTATAATGAATTAAGACTCATTAGAATAAAACTGACTACATATATTTGTATTCCTTTTATTATCTTAGGGAACACACTGTAAAGATCAATAAGAAATAGAGCTTAACTGAAACAGATGAGATTGCAGCCGCAACAGAAGGCCAAGTGTAAACGTAAAGCACATTTTACCGTTTAAATGCAATGTACCTCTCTTCTATAAATACTGCTTACTGGAATATTTATAGCAAATATCCAAAGGGTGACTAATTTTCTGACTTCAAGAGTGCCAAGTGGCCTAATAAATGATCAGTTTTACTTTTTTTTACTATCTTATGTGACATGAGCAAAGGAAAGATGTGTGCATGTTTGCTCTCATCTGGAAAACAGTATACTCCAGGTAATTGTTTAACCTTTCAAGAAATTGGGTTCAAGTAAAATAATGACTTACACTTAAATAAGACTTCTACCTTCAGTTAAATATATTACAAAAGTTGGTTTGAGAGACTTTCCAACTATCTACTAAAATTGATCCAGGGCATACTGATTAAAGACCAAGCTACATTTAAAAATTCTCATCCCTTTTATTGAGCATTTCTTTTGGGCAATATGTTAGCCATTTAAGAAAATATTTTATATATATTTTTTCCAAATATGATCACAATCTTACCCTCCCTTCTAGGTTTGTGATTCTCATCCTAATTGTGGATCGGAATCATCTGAAGAGTTTTTGAAAGTAGTCAATACCTAATTCCCATCCTCTCTTTCTGATTCAGCTGTAATGGGGTAACCTGCAAGCACTAGTAATTTCTGCATTCATTCCCTAAGTGATACTGCTCGTGGTCATCAACATCACTTCTTACGGGTACCATGACTTCAAAGATTTAGGTTATATCTTAAAACGGGAGGGAAAAAAACAAAGCATCAATTTTATGATCAATTTATTACCAATTTGTTAAAAAAATAAATTATAACCATATTATTCCAGATAAAGCTAAGCATCAAAAAAGTAAAAAGGGAAGCAAGAGAACTCATGCTAGTCATGGTGACATCATGTTATCTTTTGAGGGGTAAAAAGGACCAGACTGGCAAGGAAACTGGGCAGAGCTCCCATCTTGTACAAATCAAAAATTTGAGATTGTGTGCTAGAACAAATAGTGATAACGCAAAGCACTCATTGAGTCAAGTGTCATGTATACTTGATCGAGGAAATTAAAACAAATTAGTGTCCTTTAAAAAGTAAGACACTGGGGCGCCTGGGTGGCACAGCGGTTAAGCGCCTGCCTTCGGCTCAGGGCGTGATCCCGGCGTTGTGGGATCGAGCCCCACATCAGGCTCCTCTGCTGGGAGCCTGCTTCTTCCTCTCCCACTCCCCCTGCTTGTGTTCCCTCTCTCGCTGGCTATCTCTGTTGAATAAATAAATAAAATCTTTAAAAAAAATAAAATAAAATAAAAAGTAAGACATTAACTACGGAAGTACTTTCATATTCAACATACAGGTCAACCATTTTCTGACCAAAAAAAAAAAAAAAAAGCTTCTACTGCAGGAATATTTAAAATTCACCACTCACTAATTAATACCCTCAGAATGATGCTATCCAATGACAGTTCATGAACAAGCAGAAGTGGTTCCTTTTCAAACCTGACAGTATTTAAACATGATAGATAAGATACATTTTGAGTCCAAATTTTATTTTTGAAAAAGAACACTTTTTGTTTTCTACCCTGGGTGTTATGGTCCACATACTCAATTCAGGGATTTTAAAATAGTGAATCAAAAGTTCACAGAGTAACAGAACAAAAGTTCTGCTTTATAGTAGGACCCCTTTAAAACAAAAACTATTCTTTTTGTACCAAGTTATAAGTACCTTGATGTTAAGAACTAGGTCTCAATAGTCTACGATCCTCTGCAGGGATCAGGGAAAAGCAAGCAGGGCATGGCTTAATACTCCCCGTATCTACTCTAACAGGTGCTATGCTTGCTAGGCACTTTACATTTATTTAATCCCATAACAAATTTATAAATTAGGAATTATGACCTCCATTTCTCAGATGAGGAAAAAGGCTAGAAGGTGACTTGCCCAAAGAAATTTTTTATTCAGACTGACTCATTCTCTTTTCGCTATACTTTAACTTATTTAACTCACAACTCCCAATTTATCTTACCTTCCACTGAGAAGTACCTACTCTGTGGGTCATCAAAGAGCTGTGCACTGGAACTCCAAAACCATTTAGTAAAGTACTCGGTCCAAATATTCTAATTATACTTTTACCTGGGCTTTGTCTAAATTATGTACGAGGAATAATGTTAACATACACTGGCTTCCTACTGTGTGTGAGGCATCATCTTATTTAATCTTCGCAGTAATTCAGTAAGAGAAATATTCCTCCAGAGGAGGAAATGATGACTCAAACGTACCGCAACTTGCCTAAGGTGATCGAGTAAACAGAACACATCACTCGGTTCTTACAAAAAGAAATCTCACTTTGGGTAATAACCCAACCAGCAGTTTTTCCTTAGAATATGTAAGTTCCCCTCTAAAGTTCTATTCTAAGTACTTAAATTATATAATCACATTACTAGAGAGTCTCAACTGTTCACTTACTGACATTAATTAAAAGCATTTAAATCATAAAGCCATAAACGGTGTTTCCAAATAAGCTCTGTTAAAGTAGTGCATTTCTTAGTCATTTTGTGGCTTATTGCACTTCCGGAACCAACTATCGATAAACTTCCTTTTTTTTCTACAGAAAGCCTTTCAGTTCGCTACAGGACCATTTTTAATCTGAACTGAACCACCCCTTTTGCTTTCTTAGCCAAATCACCAAAATGTCCAGATAGAACAAGAACTCAGCATTCTGCAAAAACAAGTTAACAGCTGAGGTAAGAAAATTTTCACACAGGCAATCTGGTTTGATCTTTATTTTATATAAAATTTATTTTTAAAACTAAAATGTTGTTAGTGTTTTAAACTTAAACTCTGCTAGTCTAAAGATGTCTATAACAAGTTTTGTAATTTCGTTGCATGGAATTAAAAAATATTCAATGTTGAGCTTGCCTTGAAGAAAAATTTTCAGCTAGGTTTGTATAATGTAGCCCTTTTCAGTTTATTCAATCACAATGGTTAGTCTTAGTTCTGTAATTAAAAGAAATAAACTATAACCCTGGAGGATAAAGCTAAAGGTTACAAGTAAAACTAGAATCCATGGGATATAACTGAATTTACAATCCCCAAATACCAACTGTTAAAAATTCTAACTTGCTTTCTATAAAATTTTCCTATACATAACATAATCCACAGATTTAAATTATTTTTAAATCCCCTTTAGTTTCTATGGTAAAAATGGTCACCTTCACTTAATTAAAAAAAGAAACCAAAGGAGATTAGATGAGGTACTCAATTATCATTATTACCTATGTTTTGTTTTTTACACAAATAGAATTTTATATTTAAGTAATAATGGTTATAGGAAAATAGTATGGCTTATTTTTAAAGCTAAGACAAAACTGTTATGACAAAATGTGCGTACATATATTCATATCATCTACATATTTGTGCAATACCTTATTATCTTAGCTGTTGGTAAACAGTATAAAATAGATACGGGAAAAAACACTCACAGGATAAATAATAGAAAATTGCTAATATGCATACACCATGCCCACTCTGTAAGTAAACTGGGCAGTTACAAAGCAAATATCCTCCAAATAAAAACTGCAAAGAGTTTAGTTTACATAGACTCGTAATATCACAGAATATAAATTCATAGTGGGTGATATTCTATTTCAACATTTCATAAATATTTATAACTTTCCTTTATAGAAGTCCACTTCGGATTTTTTCTAAGTAACTATTACATAAGTGAGAAAATAAATATTTTTATCTCTTTTTTAGATAAGACAGCGTCTCTATGTATTTTTAAAGGATCAGTTCAAAATTTAGAGTGTAGTAGTAGCTGCGTTTTTCAACTAATTCCTATATAACTCTACTTAGGAAATTATGAATTCTGAATAAGTTCAAATTTGTTAAATACGTATCTGATGCCTTTCAATGTCTGATCTTTAAAAGTCATCTCAAATATGATAGCTTATAGGCTAACCATTTAAAACTCCCACAACTATTTTCATAGAATCAGAGGCATAACCTGGTTTTCTGGTAGTTTTTCTCCTACCCCTTACTCAAGACTGCCTCCAAAAGTTATTTACATATCTGTTCCCAGAGAGCTCACATCTCCCTCCTTCACAGAGCATTCCTGCTTCATAATTTTACTACGAAAGGCAGTGCAGCATGTTTAGTGTCATGTAACAGAAGGAAAGGGGTCTGGTGCACGCTTGACATGATTTCTTTATCACTGCCTCTATTTACAACTCTGACACTGGCAAGTTACTCCACATCTCTGTGTCTCAGTCTCTTTATCTGTAAGATGAAGGTACCACCACCATGTTTGTTAAAATAGGACACTACCTAACATTTAGTGGGTACTTGGTAAATGGTAACTATTATTATTGATAAAAGTCACCAAATACTTCCAATTAGAGTTCAAGGTTAGTCTCCCTTTCTACTCCTCCTCAACTTACAGAATTGCTGTTTTCTTCTTTTTATGATTTACTAACTTAACCAGTTGGAGATAAATCATGACTACATTTTAATCTATTATATCTATATTGTAACTTATTAAATGAAAATAGTAATAATATCAAAGTCCTAATAATTCAGGTATTATTTTTTATACTGCTACCTATACTTGCCTTTTTATTTAGGATATGCTCTCCAAATCTCCTTGATTCTCTTTAAATGACATGTCTTATCATATCCAACTTAACAGAATCAATTTTAACTGTACTCTTTAATACTTATGCATCATATTTATGAGAACCTGTCTAATACATGAGGACTCTTACCTTCACTGTAAGATGCTTAGTTAAAACACAGCTGATGTTTTCCTTCCTCTTTTAAAACATTTTTAAATAGTCAAGAAAAGCCGAAGGACCAAAATCACAGATTTAGACCTCAAAGTGCCAACCTATAATAATGAGCAAAATAATGCCATACGAAGGTGAACAAATGTGGGATTTGCCTGAACAGCAGACTAAGGGATTTCTAGAAAAATGCTATATAGAACGTGCATGGGTTCTTTAGAATAATTAGCAGTTATGTTCTGAATAGTGCCAGGAAAAAATAAAAAAAAGAGAATCTTAAGAATACTTAGAACAGATAGGAGAACCTCAAATGAAAGCCTAGTGAGCATGAGAAGACGGGTGAGTCGAGTCCTCCATCGTGGGAAGACAGCTCTTCCTTGCTGCTTCCCTGTGCCCACAAATCCAGTCCAGCGACAGAGAGCAGTACTTTGTGGTGCTTTCTTCCACCCCCTTCAATCTTCTCCCCCAACTTCTAATTTTGCCCACTTGAAATAATCTACCTTAATTTCTTGCTAATCACATAACTACCATTTTTTCTTCAGCTTTTCACTAACTTTCAATACCTTCTCTAGGCCACTGACCTTCCCCTTTTCCATTTATTTGCTGCTTACTCTAATTTCTGCTTTATTTTTCTCTTTGGTGTTATTTTTTACTTCTTTGCACTCCCTTTTCATTTCATCTTATCTGGCATTTTCTCCTTTTTACTTGCCCCATATGGTTCTTTCTTTCTACCTTCTCTTCCCGAAGAAGCAAGGTTGGTACTTCAGGTTCACATGGTGTATATATTTAAAAATATATGTGTTAAAAAATATATATACGTTAACTAACTTTCTCCACTGCTAATAACGCTGGCCTCATTTCTCTGAGTTAGAAAAAGTCAGTTTCTTCACTATTATGCTCCCTATTTATTCTTCTTTAAAATCCTGCTCTTTCTTTTCTGGACTGTTCTGATCTGCTGTAGTAGAAATCTAACAGATTCTAGTATTGTGATTTGCAGACCCCAGGAGGGTAGACAGCTAACTGAAGAGTGGGGAAGAAGTGAGAGGACAGGTTAAAAAAAAAAATGGATAGGTTTTTATATTATTGTAACCCTTAAATGACAAGTAGAAAAATCTCATATACTGAGGGTTTTATTATCTTCCTATTGACAAAAGAGTTTATGAACCTACCAAAACTGATCCTACAAACTAAAATGGTTTATAACTATGTCCCTGTTCAGGGTCTTTCCTTCTCTAGTGCCTTTTTTAGCGAATTGAAAAGAGGAACTATGTGGGTTTTTTAAAAAATTTTAAGCGAAGTCACAAAAGAGGAAACATTCTTGGCTGAAGACAATTCATGGCCTATATTTTCTGTTGCTTTGGATGACATTTTTAAAAAACTAAAGTGAAACTCTAAAGAATAACTTTTGGGGGTGGTGGAAATCTGTAAGAATAGCAAGTGGGAACTGCACACAGATAACCATCTAGAGATGATTCAAATCCCCACATTTATGCCAGAAGTTTAGATTTTTTTCCCTATGAAACGTTTTACAAAATGGATAACGATCATAATATAATAACTTAGATTTCATCTTCTCTGCTTACATTCTGGCAGAGGTATTAATAAATAGTGAAAAAGTGAAATGGAAAGGAACCATAAGCCAATACAGATTAGGTGTTTCCTGAGCTCCTAACATATATGGCACTTAGCTATAAAGGAATCAAAACCCCTGAGGTGGTTTAGGGAGCAGAAACAGCACATGCTTGTTAATCACATGGTCCTGGGTACAAATTCCTAATCTGTGATATAATACATATAAAAGTGATAGAACACTAGGCAAAGTCTTTTTTTTTTTTTTTGGAAGATTTATTTATTTGACAGACAGTGAAAGAGAGCACAAGCAGGAAGAGTGGCAGGCAGACGGAGAGGGAGAAGCAGGTTCCTGGCTGAGCGGGGAGCCTGATGCAGGACTCAATCCCAGGACCCTGGGATCATGACCTGAGCAGACACTTAACCGGCAGTGCCAGCCAGGCACCCATGGCAAACTCTTAATGCATGTGACTTTGTCTCTTTATCTGTAAGTCAAGGATTCCTTCATCTCTCTCATAGTCCTTTAAAGGTTAAATGAAGTAAAGTTACATAAAACACCAGGGACTGTACGGTACAGAATATGGTCTAGATTAACTTTTTGTTTCTTTTCTGCCTTCTTCAAGGTTCTCATTTGAATGGGTGGGGATAATAAAATGTGCAAAGTTAAAAGTAATTAAAAAATGACACATTTAAGAGAATAACGGTGTGAGTATGGTAGAACCATGAATAATTATCTAAGGAACCATAAAGACAACAAGAACTAGGCGGGTTCAGGGAATGGCTGATCTCTCTGGGCTGTGGTCAATCACAGAGAACTTGGTTTAAGAAGAATTTAAACTGAGGTCTGACCAACGAGGACTGGTTCAGACAAGAAAAGAGGATGAGTTTGGGGGTGGGGAACACACCCAGAGGGTGAGAAACAGTGTAACTAAAAGTGTCTATTTAGGGAAAAAAAGCATGTGTCTAGAAAGTACTTAAGATGGGAAGAGGTGCATTTGGCTGAATGAGAAGTTTCAGTCTTGAGACATGAGTCAGGACTGGTAAACTCAATCCAGAAGGAAGAAAACTCAGTTTAGAATTTTTGTCTTGACACAAGAGGGAACCCATAAATAAGGGAGCAGTAACCTGATTATAATGCTTTTCAGAAGATTAATTCATCAGCAATGTGCAGGAAAGTTTAAATGAGAACATTTTTAAATCTAGGCCTGAAGTATTGGAAAGAAAATAAAGAGACCATACAGGGGGAATAAATCACACGCCCTCTCCTGAAATGGGGTAATTTACCATCACTGTGTACAAAGTGGTAGAGGAATAAGCAATAAACTACTCAAATATGCTGAAAAGTCTATTTATTGGTAAAACTTGAGGGCACTCCTCTTCTGTTATTGCCCTTTGCATAGAACATCAAATCTCTCTCACATTGGACTAGGAATCCTAGAACAAGTATAGTTTCTAATCATATTTACCAAGATCTAATACCCTGAGATGGTCCTTTCCTTAATGTTAAGAAATAGCCAACCTAACGTTAAGAAATAACTAAACAGTCATCATTGTGTTTAACAATATACAAAACAGTGTAGCACACTTATTGCTGAAAACTGTCTGGTGTAACTCCGCACCTTAGAGAGAAGGCAGCTGAGAAGAGGAGAGATGAAACGACCAGTTCTCACGCTCAGATGCAGAGCTACGCGCTGGAAGAACTGGCACTTGTTCCTCACGTTTTAGCATCTATCACATCCCACACAAAGCCCTGCCTGCCGAACTTACACACGTGCCTTCTCTTCCCATGTCCATATGTTGCTCCCCTGATTGCAATACTTCGTTTGCTTAATTCCTTCTTACAGATCTTTCCAGACTCAGTTCAAGTTTTACTTCTCTGAGAAACCTTTCCTGAAAGCCTCACAGGCTGCGATGGTTCCTCTGTGCATCTCTTGCATACCTTTAGGAGAAAACTTACTAAACTATTATAATTACTTACTGCTTGTTTCCACCACTAGAAACTTTTTTTTGGGGGGGGGTGTATCTCTTAAACCTAGAACAGGCCTGACACAAAGACAGTGTACATCGATTAATGAATGAAAGAGGCAGTGGGACAACTTTACCAACTGGACAGAACTGACTCAACCAAGTTCAAAGATCACTTAGGATTCTGAATTGAACTGACTACTTTAAGAGTATGAGATCCTAGGGGTGCCTGGGCAGCTCAGTTGGCTAAGTGTCAGACTCTTGATATAGCCTCAGGTCGTGATCTCAGGGTCAGGAGGTCAGGCCCCACGTTGAGCTCCACATCTGGCTCTGTGCTCAGCACCTAGTCTGCTTGAGATTCTCTCCGTCTGCTTCTGTCCTTCCCCCTACTCATGGCTCAAACTATGTAAACTCTTAAAAAAAAAAATAAGAGAGAGTACGAGATCCTACCATAAAGACACAGTGCTATACTGATGATGCTGTAGAGACCACTAACACAAGAGACCCTCTGCAGGAAACTCTTTAACAAAGGTAGCGCCATATGAAAATAAAGAGGAGTCCGTTTTGACATGAAGATGAATTCTGTTTTAAATATGTTAGGGGCACCTGGGTGGCTCAGTCATTAAGCGTCTGCCTTTGGCTCAGGGCGTGATCCCAGGATCTTGGGATCGAGCCCCGCATTGGGCTCCTGCTCCTCTGGGAGCCTGCTTCTCCCTCTCCCACTCCCCCTGCTTGTATTCCTTCTCTCACTGGCTCTCTCTCTCTCTGTCATAAATAAAAATTTTAAAAATGAATATGTTAAATTTGCAGACAGTAGGACATATACACGGAAATGTCCACCACGACATCATGTAAATGGAATGGAATTAAGGAGATTTAGGCTGGATGTGCAGGTTTGGGAGTTAAGGCATACAAGTGAGAGCTGAAATTGTATAGAACCAGGATCAGAGAAAAGTAGCTAAAAGTCAGGACTGAATATCAAGTACCCATATTTAAGAGAAAAACAGGAGCTAGTGACTAACATGAAGGAAGACTATCACAAAGAGCTATCTGAGTAGTAGTAAAGGCACAGTCAATAGCATCGAATGTCATCAAGAGAGGGAGGGAAAAAAAGGATAAAGACAACACTGCTGGATCAGGTAATAGATGATTACTGGTGTCTTTCAAAGCAATAGGATCGGTGTATTTCTAGTAGTAAGGAAGAAAAGAATAGAGAGCACATGGAACCAGCACCCAGAGCCTATGTATTTCAGAAGTATGACTGTAAAATGAAGGACTGTAATGTAATGAAGCAGGGGGGCAGCAGGGCCAAGTACAGATCTTATGAAGGAATTAAGAGAGACTCCTGCCTATGAGGTCCAAACGTTGTATGGTTAAGTTAGGATATATTCAAGAGTTATTTACACTACCGTGTATCAAGTCTAAATTAGAAACAATAAGTACTTATTAAGTACCTACCTACTTTGTGCCAGACACCAAATAATAACTGGTCTTTCTTTCTTTCATTATAAAACCACTGGTAAAGAGGAAACATTCTGAAATGGATCCCAAATATTTCATCTTAGTTTTGTTTTGTGGACACATCAGTGATACATTTTCCTCAGACACAGAAGCAATTACAACAGAGAAGCAACCACAGTCTACTTTATTCAGATCATCAAGGCCACATAATTCAGCTAATTCTCAAAACACAACAGGGAATCCTATAAGGCAACCAACACAACTCAACCATGTTTCTCCTGCACAACCAATACCAACTGCCAACGTGGCTGCTGGGCAAACACCACCAGTTGCCTATGCTTCTTCTGAAAAACCAGCAGCACACACTTCTGCTGGGCAACCATTTGCATATAACGTCACCAGCCAACCAGTACCAACGGCCAGTACCTCCTCCCAACAAACAGCAGTACCCGTGTTTACTTCTGCTGGACAACTACCACCAACTGCCCATACTTCTACCAAACAACTGCCACCATTTGTCTATGCTTCCACTCAACAACCATCATCATCATCCTCTTCTAGAAAACCAATACCACCTGTTCATAATCCATCTATACAACCAACACCAAGTGTCAAAAGCTCACCTAGGATGACTCCAGGATTCATCCTAGAAACTACCAGTAGCAAAAATATCTCACACGCAACCAATTCTAATTCAATAGCGGCCATATTAATTGGCGTAATTCTGACTTCTATGTTGGTATCTATAATCATAATTGTACTATGGAAATGCTTGAGAAAACCAGTTTTAAATGATCAGAATTGGGCAGGCAGGTCTCCCTTTGCTGATGGTGAAACCCCTGACATATATATGGATAACATTAGAGAAAATGAAGCACCCACAAAACGTACATCAATTGTTTCACTTATGCCTTGGAAACCAAGCAGAAGCACACTCTTAGCAGATGACTTGGAAATTAAGTTGTTTGACTCAAATGAACACATTGAAGATTCCAACAACCCCAAAACAGAGAAAATAAAAGATCAAGTAAATGGTACATCAGAGGAGAGTCCTGGTGGATCAACGGTTGGCACTGCTGTTTCTTCTTCAGATGATGCAGATCTGCTTCCACCACCTCCCCCACTTCTCGATTTGGAAGTACAGGAGAGTAACCAATGTGACGAACCCACAATGACAATTCTATCTCCTCTTCCAAATGATTCCACCAATCTCCCCCCGCCTCTGGACTGTCTCAATCAAGTCTGTGAAGATCATAATTCTGAGTTACAACAAACATTTCCACCCCCACCTGACTCACTTAACTTACCCCTGGCACCAGAAGATTTCATGAAAAACCAGGAAGAGTCCAACAATGAGATCCAGTGTCAGGAGTTCTCTATTCCTCCTGATTCTGATCAAGATCACAGTGAATACTTGCCACCCCCACCCGAGGAACTGTTATAAATATTCTAACTTGCTTTTTAGCTGACTTTCCATCTTTCTTATGGAACTCCATCATTTGTTTTTCTTTATGTGATGATGGCAACTCATAGCCAATTTTGATTTTTATTCAGGAACTACCTGAAATCTGCTCAAAGCCCATGTGCATAAGTGGAACTTATTTTTAAAAAATGATACAACAGTGATCTACTCACTGGCTATTGTACCTAACTTTAATGTATAGTACATTTTACATATGTATGTAAATAACCATTTTGGAAGCAAGCAATCTACATACATTTAATACAACCTAATAGATATTTTTTCCCCTAAAAAGCTGTGTATAAAGTTACCTTGAATAAATAACATTTTGTTTCTTCCATTCCAAAGTTGGAGGTGGGGGGGGGGAGAATGAGAAATTAATACATGCTCCAAATTTTAAACCAAACTTTTAAATTAATTTTAAATTAATACCTCAAGTATTAAATAAATATTCCAGGTTTGTGGGGATGAGAAACTAAAATGTATGTTTGAGAATACAAAAATTTCCTTTTAGCTCTCACTGGAAACAGTAAAGCAAATCTGCTAAAACATCAAAGGGTGGGGTGCTGGATTGGGGATATCTACTCTGAAAAAACAGGAGCACGCACCATAAACTGTAGACATTTTCCTATCTTGTTGGGAGAGCACAATTTTTTTTTTTTTAAGATTTTATTTCTTTATTCGACAGAGATAGAGACAGCCAGCGAGAGAGGGAACACAAGCAGGGGGAGTGGGAGAGGAAGAAGCAGGCTCCTAGCAGAGGAGCCCGATGTGGGGCTCAATCCCAGAACGCCGGGATCACGCCCTGAGCCGAAGGCAGACGCTTAACCACTGTGCCACCCAGGCACCCCGGGAGAGCACAATTTTTAAACCTAGCCTCTTTAAAGAATTTCTTCTTTCTATGGCTCAAGCACCCTAACAAAAGAAATCTTATAAAGGAAAACAAAACAAAACAAAACAAAACAAAACCACATACACTAAGCCACACCTCTATGGCTTCATTCCAAATTTGAATGATTTTTCCAAGAAAAACAGACTTATCAAATACAGATGGTTCTCAACTTTCACTACTTTCTGACACTGAACATTTAAATTCTTAAACTTCCATTCCTATGCAGAATTTCATCTTTCCTTCATTACCTGATAAGTGATGAGTCTGAGTTATCAGAGTAGGGGTGGGCCCAATCTTTGTCAGAGTCCATATGGCCAGCGATCCTTGGCTATGCTTGTAGGGGTGCCAGCCTGTGCCTGCAAAAGCACTTCTTTGCCCAACAAGCATGCAGTCTTTCTCCTTACCCTACACTAACTCCCAAGGGAAATCTCGCTCATAATGAAATGTGGTGGTCTTGTTGGTAGTTTAACCTTGAAGAACCCCTCATAGTTCTGGGGTTTTTCAGAACAAAATATAGTATTTATTTGCAGCACTGCAGTTCAAGAAACTAACAAAGCTCCATCTTTAATAAAAAACGAACAAGCTTTTGGACACTGAAATTTTATCTACAATGTTTCCCTTTAAATCTTTTAAACCATCCCTTACTGATGATTAACCCTTCTTATCTGTAGAAACACTTCCTTGAACTTATTTTTCCTGATGTTTTTTCCTGAAGCATGTTTCTTGTCCTGTTATATTGGTTCTCTGTCTTCTACATTAAAATGTTTCTTTCATGTTGTTTCTCAAACGTAGCACTGTTAAGGTTTATTTACCCAGCAGCCATCAGGAGTGTAAGAATTTCCTAGTCATCTTCTGAACTCTAAGTATTCTAGTTCGCTTACGTAAGGTACGTTTAAGACTTTGCTGCACTTTAAGCCATAGTAACCCTCATTTTACGTGTAAGATGGTTCCCTAAAGAGGCTCTTTTCCACACTTTTGCTCTTCTTTCTCATCACCTTCTTTTCTGATCTCTTGAAGGATGGGTGCTGGGAAATATAGGGGAAGTACCAACTCTTAGAGATAAATCAGGAGTTGATGACCTGGTTATAGTCTGATTTCTGCAAAACCTACACACAGCTTTTTTCCTTCTGTTCTTTGTACAACCGAAGAACAGACTTAGTGTCAGCAGCTAGTCTTTGGGTTGTGTGTGTGTGTGTGTTAATTCTCTGCCAGGGGGAGAAAAGAATTCCCATTTACTGCATGCAATTTTTCCTCACTGAGGTCAGTGGAAGCTGAGCGGCCAAACAGTGGCAACCCTTGCTTAATCAGCAGAAAGAAATGCAAGCTAATAAAAGAAATACAGGAGAGAAGAAAATGCTAGAACAAAGAAAAGCCTACAAAAAAGATGAAAGAACCGGGATCCAGAGTATCAGAGAAAGTTTCCTTCATAATTATGGCAAAAGGACAAGGCACAAGGGAATACAAAGTAGACTGAATTACCGCACAGCAGTGGTGCTCTTAGCAGATCAGCATTAACCAGATTCAGAAACAACCCTGAAGACCATCTAGTTCAATTCCTTTTATTTGTTAACTGCTGAGAAAATAGGCCGGAAGAGAGCAGCGACTTTCTTAGTAGTGGTACTAAAAGCTGAGTTTCTTCCCCGACTCCTGGTGCGGCATACTTTTCACTTATATAGGCCCAAAGAGCACCTACTTCATGCACTGCAACAGACATAGACATAGACATAGAGATCATACGTGTATTCTGTTTGGGGTTGGTAATGGGGGACACAATGACCTGACCTGTAATTGTTATTACCTAGTTCTAATCAAAAAAGTAAAGTACAAAATATCTCAGTACCTAGTATTAAAGCATTATAATAATCACGTACTGTGATACTGATACATGATGAGTTGAATCGAATGGAAAGTCCAGAAATAGACTCAAATTTCCAACCAGTAGAAAAAACTATGGGGACAATTGGACAGACATCTGGAAAAAGATAAAATTGGATCCATACTTCACACTACATTAGAATAAACACCAAAGAGACCAGAGATCTAAATATAAAACATAAAATTACACAAGTAACAGAAGAAAATATCAGAATTCCTTTATAATCTGGAAGCGAGGAAAAACCTTCCTGAGACTTAAAATCTAGAAGGAATAAAAAGGAAAATCCAAACTATATTAAAAAGCTTTTAAATGTCAAACAAAACAAAACAAACTCTACCACAATAAAGTCAGAGGTAAACCGGAAATAAAGGGAAAATGGAAAAAAACTGCAACTCTAAGGCAAAGGGCTAATATCTCTAAATTTTAAAAAATCCTATTTAGGGGGATGGTAAGACCCACAGCAGAATAGAAAAAATGTGCAAAACATAAGACAGTGAAAGAAGAAAGAATTTAAATGGTTCCTAAAAACATAAAGATGTACAACCTAATAAAAGAGATGTATTTAAAATTACATTGAGATACTCTTTCCTATCAGATTGATATAAATCCAAAAGTTCCACAACAAAGTGTATGGTGAGGTGATACACAATTGACTTCCTGATACACTGCGGCTGGTGTGGACTACACACAGAAGAATTTGGTAATATCCAGAAAAGTTCCAAATGAATCTACCCTTTTACTCAGCAATCCTATTTTTAGGAAACTTTTTCAAAGATTCATTGGACAAAATATGAAATTACTTAGGTGCAAGGGTATTCACTGGCATTATTTGTAATAGCAAAAGTCTGGAAACAACCCAGATGTCCATCAATAGGGACTGGTTGAATAAACCATGGTACAATCCCAAATGGAGTCCTATGCATTGTGAAATGAATGTGAAACATCCCTATATGCTGATGTAGAATGATCTTCAAGATATATTTAGGAAAAAAAAGAACAAGATGTGTAAACAGTAGGGGCGACTGGGTGGTTCAGTCAGTTAAGTGTCGGACTCTTGGTTTCGGCTTGGCCTGTGATCTCAGGGTCCTGGGATTGAACCCTGTGTTAAGCCCGCATCAGGTTCTGTGCTCAGCATGGAGTCCGCTTGTCCCTCTCCCTCCCTCTCTGCTATCTGCGCTCTCTCTTTCAAATTAATAAAATCTTTTTTTTTTAAGGATGTGTAACAGTATATTTAGTATGCAGCCCTTAATATAAGAAAAGGGAATAAGAACGTGTAATACATACATATTTTTGTATGTTTGCAAAAAAAAAGAAAAAAGAAAGAAAAGAAATACTGTTAAAATACACCAAATGCTAATACAAATAGTCACCAATAAGAGGAAGAGTGGAATAGGGTGAAGGGGATAGAGAAGCAAGATTTCTCTGAATATACCTTGTTACATATTTTTGACTGAAGCAGTCTCTAAAAACTGATAACTGAAACTAATGAAACTAGCTTCATGTAAAGTTGGTGATATAAACATATAGAAAATACCTTACTTCAAGTTGCATTTGAGCACAGAATTGACTACACATCCCTTAGTGAAATATATTCTAAGAACAAATAGAGCTGCAAAGAAATCTTAAATTTTATTCAGTAGTCTGTAATCTAATTGCAGCAATACTGGCATTATTCTTAAACTATTGCACGATGTTACAAATAAACAATTACGTTAATGCTGTTAGGAACCATTTATAGGAAATATGGGGAATAGAGGAACAAATTAAATGTTTACAAGGAAGCAAAAAGATAAATCCAGATGAACAAATAACTGAATTTTGGCAACAAGCCAATATGGGGGAAAAAAAGGAATGGGAGGTGAGACAAGAAACTAATCCACCTGGGCTTTGACCCAATAATTTCTATCTTGTCAGTTCGTCCATGGTATTAAATACTTTGTTCAGTATTCTTAATCATTTTCAGTAGGAATTTCAATCTGAATAGCCAACTATATTACTAAAAACAGAAAATATAATACTTTTTCTCTCAAGCATGACAAATGTTATGAACTTAAGAAATAAAGACAAACTATACACTTGTCATGACAAGCACTGAGTAGTGTACAGAATTGTAGAACCACTATTTTGTAGACCTGAAACTAATAGAACACTGTATGTTAACTATACTGGAATTAAAATTAAAAAGCTTAATGAAAAAATAAAATAAAACGGGAATCATTTTAAGAAAAAAAAAAAAAAAAGACAAACTGATTAGGTTTCCAAACTGTTGATTACCATGGGACAGTTGTCCCTGGCAGGCAATCTGTTATACCTTTCACAATGTTGGGGTAATATATCCTAGGACAGTGTGTTTCACAAAAGAATATGTAAATGAATGTACTGTTAGTCTAGAATATAATAATTGCCTAAACAGCTGTAATTCCTGACTTGACAGGCTTATCTAAAATGCAATGTGTCTGAAATAATATCTAATACCGAAAATAAGTTGTAACAAACACTTAAGCCTATACAAAATTATTTTTTGAGTAATAATGACATACTATTATTTTATTTCATGAGAATTTCTTTTTTTTTTAAGGTTTTATTTATTTATTTGAGAGAGAGAGAGAGAGATAGCGACAGAGAGCACGAGCTGAGAGTGGGGAGAGGGAGAAGCAGGCTCCCCACCGAGCAGGACCCTGGGATCATGACCTGAGCCAAAGGCAGATGTTTAATCCACTGAGGCACGCAGGTGCCCCTATTTCATGAGAATTTCTAAAAGCATAAGGACAAATTGTTACAATTCCAATACAATAAAATGTTTCCCCTCTTTCTGAGAATTTTATGATGATCTTTGAATAACAGGAAGCAATTAGTACGTCCCCAAACTTGAAATGAGAAATGCTGTCACTACGACTGTATCGGAATTTTCTATTATAAACCACAGAACCTAATCTCAATAAAGCCTAACCCCAAATTCATCTGAATCTGTAAGTTAATGAAATTAGTTCTTGGTTTCAAAAAAAAAAAGTACTGGTAAGTATAATGGAACTGGGTAACTCCACTTCCACATTGATGTAATGAGACATCCTAAAATTACAACAGAGGTTTAAGTGTTGGTAAACTGACCTTCAATCACATCCCTTGATGTATAATAGTATAAACAGGAGCTAAAATATAAGAAATCTAAATGTCAAAACAATCATTCCCTATTTCCACAACAATATTGCTGAATGTAGTATTTTTAACACATTGCTTTTAAGCACTAAGACTGATGACTGGTTTCTGAAATCCATAGAAAGACTTATTAAGAGTCCAAGGCTGAATTCTCAAAGTAAAGTGGGAATAAAGCACCTAATCAATAATAAATTTCTAACACTGCAGACTTTTAAAATGCGGATACTTTTCGAGGAACATTAATTTTATACAAAAGGTGACTCCTAGAGTATAGTTTCTTTTCTAAGAAAATAAATTTCAAATTTTAATACAATAAATTCTATTTGGGGTAAAATCTGGAGCAAAATAATGGCAAATATAATTTAGAGAAAAACAAAGGATTAACAACAAGGCATAAGGAGATTTTCTTTACATGGGATGTGTTAATAATTGCTGGTTTTTTAAACAGTAAAAATTTGGTAATGAAAATGCCATGATTTTATCTGCCTTCTTTTCGAAGGTAAACTGGTTATTCTGGAAATTAGATTTGAGTTTTAACAGATTATTTACACAATCAATCCACTAAAAAGTGAGGCAAAAGTTACTATAAATCTGGTCACATTTTATAAAACTCATGACCAAAGTTCTGCCTTTGAAATTAATGCTTCATGCAATTTAAAAACTGTCAATTGGTTTCTCAGTAAGACCAAATGTGAAACATTCTGAAGAAATCACCTAAAATTGATGCTATTATTTTTAAAACACAGAATCAAATAAATGGCCACTCCTACAGCATCAAAGATGTCTCTGGAGAAAACAATTTGTATACCCACTCACTGAACAAGTAAGTTGCATGGAGAAAGAAAATCCTTCACCTAAAAGACATAAAATAAAACACATCTGAGCAGATAAATTTAATTAAAAGCATATGATGCTCATTTAAAAATGAAGTCTTGCTTGTGTGTAGTCTGGCTAAACGATCCTTTGTTTCAGAAAGATAAAGACAAAATAACCATATGGAAGTACTTCAGTACTTCTGAAAAAGAAAGATGAAGATTTAAGTGGTTGATAAATTTGAAAAGCTCATTATATGTAATAATCACTATGTTGGGGGAGCACATGAAAATGAAACAGACAGTATTATGCTATTTTAAAAAGTGACATGACAATTGAACCATTTTAGAAGAACATGAAAAGGCAGGAGTTAAAAATAGTTAAATTAACATCTTAGAAAACCATCCACAGGGAAGGTCAAATTCATTTTCAACATTTTTCAATGTGTAAAAAGAATAAGGAGTAGAGGCTTTAAAAAGAACCACAAATTCTTCGTGAGGCAATGTTCGAATGTAGAACATAAGCTCCGACAAATACACAAAAATGAGGAAGGGCCAGTCTAACGTGCACGAGGCACGACATCCTACAGCAAATCGGAGATATAAAGGTATGCTCAGTGCTGTAAATTTAAAAAAATATTTTTGGGGTCCATTTTGTTGCGTGTGCACCTCTTGCAATAAATTTGAGTCAGCACCAATGACAGCTCTGCAGTCCTCCTATGTGGTGCTGATCAGGTGGTTGCAGAGCTTCGGCTCACAGCAACACAATGCAGCTGAGCAGGCGAGCACAGCCCACAGCCAGAAGCGGTTCCCACTCTCCAGAACAAGGCGACCTTTAAGCTTAAGTTTCCGGGAGAAAATGAGATGCTGCTGCTGAAGACGACCCTATGGTAAGCTGTTATTTAGATCAGTAAAAGATTGACTTTGGGATTTTTCCCCCCCTTTTTTAAAGAAAAAGTCAATGTGAGGACTGAATATATATTCAGAAGCAAGTGCATGCACCAGAAATTTGCTGCAGTGTCAGTAGAGGGGTTTCTTTTTTAATATTCATTCACTTTGTGAATGTCCACATTGCTTTCTTTTAGCATCGGCACTGAAATATACAGAAAAAAATCACTATAAAATGCGAGGTTTAAGGGTATGGTGTTGGTCTGAATTTTTCAAGTGCCTTAAAATGTTTTACCAGGATATATTTTTCCTAAAAAGACAAAGATAAATTTCAAAGAATTGTTTTAATATCTAAATAAAATCTTACTCTACACACACATTGACTATTACATTACTGCAGAGATTTAAAAAAAAAAACAAAAAACAAAACAGACTCGACAGCCATTTTTTCCTATCTGAGTAAGAAAGGATATTATCAAAAATAGTAATAGCTTAAGATTCTGACTCTTTATTTGCAGAGAATGCCATTTTGTAATGTAAAGGCTCTAGGAAGATAAATAAGAAAGACTATGGTGAAAGAAGGGAGAAGAGAAGGGAGAAAATGCAGAAGCAAGTAGGGGGAGAGAGTCCCTCTCTACCACATAGCCCCAGTTGAAGGATTAAGCATTTGGACTATAAATGAAGGGGAGCTTTGTTAGTTTAATCACTGGAACAATTATAAAAGGACTCAACAACAAGGAGGTTTATTGAAAATTTTGCCTAATGCTAACTGACCCATGCAGATGCCTAATTGTGTTTGCATATTAAAAGAAGGGTATATCTGTTTGTTTCCAGGCTTTGATGGAATATCAGATATTGAAAATGTCTCCCAGCTTGTTCATCCTTCTGTTTCTCACACCTGGTATTTTATGCATTTGTCCTCTCCAATGTATATGCACAGAGAGGCACAGGCATGTGGACTGTTCAGGCAGAAACTTGACTACATTACCATCTGGACTGCAAGAGAATATTATCCATTTAAATCTGTCTTATAACCATTTTACTGATCTTCATAACCAGTTAACCCAATACACCAATCTGAGGACCCTGGACATTTCAAACAACAGGCTCGAAAGCCTGCCTGCTCAGTTACCTCGGTCCCTCTGGAATATGTCTGCTGCTAACAACAACATTAAACTGCTTGACAAATCTGATACTGCTTATCAGTGGAACCTTAAATTTCTGGATGTTTCTAAGAATATGCTGGAAAAAGTTGTCCTCATTAAAAATACACTAAGAAGTCTTGAGGTTCTCAACCTCAGTAGTAACAAACTTTGGACAGTTCCAACCAATATGCCCTCCAAACTACATATCGTGGACCTGTCTAACAATTCCTTGACACAAATCCTTCCAGGAACATTAATAAACCTGACCAATCTCACACATCTTTACCTGCACAATAATAAGTTCACATTCATTCCAGATCAAGCTTTTGACCAACTCTTTCAGTTGCAAGAGATAACCCTTTACAATAACAGGTGGTCATGTGACCACAAACAAAACATTACTTACTTATTGAAGTGGATGATGGAAACAAAAGCCCATGTGATAGGGACTCCCTGTTCTAGCCAAATATCATCTTTGAAGGAACATAACATATATCCCACACCTCCTGGATTTACCTCAAGCTTGTTCACTGTAAGTGGGATGCAGACAGTGGACACCATTAACTCTCTGAGTATGGTAACTCAACCCAAAGTGACCAAAACACCCAAACAATATCGAACAAAGGAAACAACGTTTGGTGCCACCCTAAGCAAAGACACCACCTTTGCTAGCACTGACAAGGCTTTTGTGCCCTACCCAGAAGAGACATCCATAGAAACCATCAATTCACATGAAGCAGCAGCTGCAACTCTAACTATTCATCTCCAAGATGGAATGGTTACAAACACAAGCCTCACTAGCTCAACAAAATCATCCCCAACACCCATGACCCTAAGTATTACTAGTGGCATGCCAAATAATTTCTCTGAAATGCCTCAACAAAGCACAACCCTTAACTTACGGAGGGAAGAGACAACCACAAATGTAAAGACTCGCTTACCTTCTGTGGCAAGTGCTTGGAAAGTAAATGCTTCATTTCTCTTAATGCTCAATGCTGTGGTCATGCTGGCTGTTTGAGGGTCTGCATTTTTTGAAACTAACGACAGAACTCTTCCCTGATGTACAGTTGGGAAAATATGCCCCTATCTAACCAGTGATTCAAGCTATCTAAGTATTCAAGAAAGCCAGTCTTACATTTCTGACTGATGTAAATGAAGTAACTTGTCTTAAATAAAAGAAGTGCACAATGTCTTGGTACTTGCTGCTATTTCACTGTCTTAATTAAGTAAAACTAATGAGTATCTTTCTTTTTAAAGAAATGTTTTTCTTTTTAAGGCTTCAATTTATTGCACAAAATATAAAGCATCTAAACTTTAATATGTATTTTATGTATGTTTACACTGTCAAACATCTGGGAAAAAAAATAAAAGGTCTATGCTCATAACTGTGTCATTTGGCTTTCTAGTCAAACCAACTTAATCTATTCAGTAGAATCAAAATGACCTAACCATTTCTGTTCTGGGTACCTTGGTAAAGATCTTTATGGTAAATGAAATGTTGGAGGCATCCAAGGATTTTGCCATTAAAGTATAACTATGGTTGCCATCCCATGAATGGTTATGTCACATCATTCTTTTACACACAAGCCATAATTGTTTTAAATCTAAATGATGTCCTGCTTCTGAGGAACTCTTGGCTACTTTACAGATTATATAATGGACAAAAGCTCTTCAAAAAGCTAGAAGACACTAGGCTTTGCATTTTAATAAGGAAAGCTTAATGGCCTTGTTTTTTTGCATTTAAGAAAAGTATTGGAAACACAATAAAAAGTTTGGCTTTAAAGATATGCAAAGGAACCGTTTTAGTGCATTTTTAATAGACCATTTATTAATGGAAAATTTAAATATTTACACAATTAAAAGTCTTCTACATGCAAGAGAGGGAAATTTATCTTTTGCACGTCAGATGTCAGAAGCTGACTTACGTAAATTAAAAACAGGATTAGTGCCAGGATAAAATCCTGGGGGTCTAAGAAACATGGGCACTACTAAGGAAGAGACAGGAAAAGGCAAGGGGGGGGGGGAAGGAAGGGATTCATCTCTACAACCAGGCAATGAGCCCAATACAACACACAACAGGACTAAATTGGGCATAGGACGGATCTTACCATTCCACATCAAACTGCACTGGGACATAACTAGAAGAAAATGGAGACCTTCCCACAAATACAAAAGTAAGCCACCTTATGAATTAGAGACGAACGTAAGTAAAGGCCAAGAGTCCAAAAAAAGAAGCCCTGAAACAAGACTAGATTAAAATGCAAGAGAGCAAAACCGAAACAGGTGGGCCACAAAAATGAGGTATGTAATTTGTGAGACCCAAGGAAGAATCTATTTCAAGCAATTCCCAGAGTTGGGAAAGAGTCCAGAAAGAAACTTTTATGCTCCTTCCTGAGACATTTTAAAATAAGATAAGTCTTCTTTCCAGGCCTGGGAACATTTCTATTCAGAGAGAGAGAAAAGTAATAACCCTCTAATGTGCTCTTTTTTTTTTTTTTTTAAAGGACCAGGCTTATGGGAAAATAACTGTTAAACTTCAATAAAGCAATTCCTTTCCTGTGCTGACTAGTACAGTGGCTCCTGAACATTTCTTTGCCCCAGCAAACCTAACTCACTATGTCAGGGAATTTCACCACGAAGAAAGGGGGTTATTTGAAAAAGTCCCCTAAATGACTTTAAAATTCACTACCTTTCCAAATGCGCAAGCTGTTCCCACTCCCTCCCAATCACTGATCTATTATCTTCACCAGAGATATAAAGGCTAATTCCCAGATAGTTCCTACTCTACCACAAACTCGTGTCTTATTTCAAAAAACACATATCCTGAGTTTCACAACAAGTAGGTATCTTCACTGAGAGTGCCAGATATACAATGCTGTGTTAGAAATATTATGGGGAAAAGTGACAAGAAGATGCAATTATGGATTACAGCATTAGCAGTACCTATGGATTATGCCAATCTGACTAATCTGTCTGCAAAATGTAGAGGAAAACCTCAGTAAATCTATAAGTACAAAGCATGTCAACTACAAGTCCTTAGAAAAAAGTTATTACCTAGCCTTAAAATAATTAGATAAACTTCCTTCTAAGGAAATTGTTTTCTTATCATTATTAATGGAGGAGGGCTCATTATTTGCCACTAACACAAGAACTACTGTATTACTGGGCTCCATAAACATGTCAAAACACATCAGTCCTCTCAAGCTCCTAAGATATGTAACCATCCAACCACCCCTAAGGCCTGGTTCTATTTTACAAGTAACTTTTTCCTACCAGTCAAGAGGATCCAAATAAGAGCACAAATTACAAAGCAAATGCAATAAGGGATAAAGTATCAGTGAAGAGTGTGTACTCTGGTGTCTAAGGTTCTAGGCCTAAATCCTGCCTCTGTCGCTTCGCAGCTGTACAATTCTGGACAAGCTACCATTTCTCTAGGTCACAGTTTCCTCATGCCTAAAATTGGCCAGCACAACTTACTCATAGCGTTTTTCTTGAGGACCAAATGGTGTAATTCACAGAGAGCCTTATTAACGCAGTGTCATGCCCCCCCCCCACTCTACATGAGGCAGCGCTGCTGCTAATGTTCAGAGTGTTATCACGTGTATATGTCCAAGCCCACTGCTTTGAGAAATGCATGCATGTAGAAATACCCAAGCTCTACACCCTATCAGCAATAGAATGAAAGGGGGTGTGTGCTTCAGTCTCTGCTCTTCCACCCCCCCAGAATTCAGGTTCATATTAATGGAATAGGGAGCCAGAAAAAAGCCAGAGAAACATTCATTATCAGAGCAGAATGAGAAGATGTCTTCTCAGTTAAAGGATCACAGGTATGTGCTATTCAATTCTTCCATAACAATGCTCTGGAGCAGCGGCAAGTTCCTTCAATAGACACCAAAAATGCCAGATGAAAGTCAACCCCAAGTCTTTCGTAAGATTATTCCTTGTGAAATACATTTTAAGAACCAGATAAACAATGACACCATGCATTGCAAACCACCAGCCAACATTGTGGCTGATTAAAAATGAAAAGTTAGATTTCAATTAAAATTAGAATCAAAACAATAATGCCCATTATCATCAATCTCTTCAACAGTATTTAGGAAATTCCAGAACAGGAACAACAGATACAATTATATGGAAATAAGAAACAAAATATTATTAATAGACTGAAATAACCGCCTAGCCAAAGGATTCTTCAGGAATGCCTTCAAAAGAATAACTTTAAATAAGCAATGAAAAAAATACGGAACCACAAATGATTTTCTCATATCCCGGCAACAAATAATTAGAAAATTCCAGGAAGAAGATACTGCTCATGGCAGCAACAACAAATCAAATCTACAATGCCAAGAAATAACATTCACATGAAATGTGCAGGACCAAATGGGGAAAAGCTAAAAAAAACATTAATGAGAGGTATTAACCAAGACTTGATGGAGACGATAAAGATTTCTCCATTCACCTATTCTTTCACTCAATACACATTTATTCAGCACTTGGAATGTACCAAGCATCAAGGCTAAGTACAGGAGACACACCTTGACTGATACTACAAAGATGAGATTACTTCCAGTATAATTCATGGATTAAACCAACCCTGACAAACATTCCAATGAAATTCTTTTTGGAACATGACATGAAACCCTGAAATTCATCTGGATGGATAAATAAATAAATAAATAAATAGTAGAGGTATCTTACACTTTCTCTAGAGGAAAACACATCTCAGCTCTAATAATGAAGACAGAATGGTAGGTCATAAAATTAGAAAGGAAGATAGACATTGTATAGAAATGCAAGTGCAACCAGAGCACGGTGCACAGAATTCCATCTCCTCACAGGGTGGTTGTGAGGAGTGAGAGCAAAATGAGATAATTCACGCAACGTGCTCGGAACAGTGCATACCACATAGTAAATTCCTAAACATTGTTAGGAATTTTGTTAACATTGTTAACTTGAGAAGGAAAAAAAATCACAAATCAAATGGCAAGGGTAAGGCTCAATAAAGAATGCTGGGGAAATTGGAACACAGCCCAATTTAACACTCACTTCATGTGGTACTCCTATATAGTGCACCAAAAAGACAACATTAAGAGAAAGGAAGTCTTAAAACCATCAGCAGAATTTACACATATTTATGAATCTCTGGGTGACTTTTTTTTTAATTAGAAAAAAAAAATCACAAAGAAATCATCAACAGGTTTGTCTATACAAAACTCCCGAACTGCTTTATGCTTAAACAATGCGCCTAATAAAAATATTCAAAGAATACCATAAAGGAGATTGTTAACCAAAAGCTCACAAAATTGGTAAGAAAAATATTTAGATTCCCAGTGGTAAGTGGGCAAAGGACATAAACAGAACATTTAAAAGACAGGAAGCATGGTGACTGGTAAGTATCTGGGAATACCGTCTACACACAATAATCGAGAAATAAAAATAAAGTATGATACCATTCTCATTAGTAATTCAGCAAGCAATTTTTAAGAAATAAAAATTAAGGCTGGGGAAGACATCACGAAATAGCTCCATTCACATATTGGTACAACTCCTCTGGACAGCAACTGGCAATTGTGATGAGAAAACCGCTATTTTGAGTTGCTGCCAGGCATCTTGCAGTATGACAACCCTGCACAAACCCAGAGTCTGGACATTTAGATAAAGACCTGGGCTTAGGATTTCCACCACAAGTTCCTGCTTTGCTTTTCCTGGGGCACATTTTTAAATAACTGCTTAGAGTTGAGCCCGAGAAAAGTTAGTGACCATCACCCCAACAACCTTATAAGTAATAGGTGCTTGCTACCCCGTGCTCCGTGCTCCACTCTCTGCTTGCTGGTAACCTGGGATGGAAGACTGCCCTTCCTCCGGCTCACTGTGCATCCTCCCCCTCCCCCAACATTTCTGGGATCCATAAGTAATAAATCTTAGCACTTTTACTTCCCCTGAGTGAGTATACTGAAACAAATCAAATCAAAACAACCCCAAGGTTTTCACTTCCCCAAAGCAGAAGCTCAGACGCTGAGGGACTCCCTGCCAAACCTGTGTGGGTGGTGTGTGCCTCCTCATTCAGCAGATCATAATCTGCATACTTTTTTTTTTTTCTTATAATCTACTCTCCTCCCTTTTTAAATGAAATACAGTTGAGATACAATGTTATATTAGTTTCAGGTAATCAACATAGTGATTCAACAATTCTATACATTACTCCAATGCTCCCCATAAGTGTAGTCACCATACAAGGTTATTACAATATTATTAACTATACTTCCTCTGCTGTACTTTATATCTCTATGACTTATTTATTTCATAACTGGAAGTGTATACCTCTTAATCTCCCTCACCTATTTTACCTATTCCCCCACTCACCTACCCTCTGGCAACCACCAGTTTCTCTATATTTGAGCTTGTTAGTCTGTTTGTTGTGTTTTTTAGATTCCACATCATGAAATCATATGGTATCTGTCTTTCTCTGTCTGACTTATTTCATTTAGCATAATACCCTCTAGGTCCATCCAGGGTGTCAGAAATAGCAAGACTTCATTCTTTTTTATGGCTGAGTAATATTCCATTGTATAATATATCCACACCACATTGTCTTTATCCATTCATCTATCAATGGACACTTGGGTTGCTTCCACATTGACTTTGTAAATAATGCTTCAATAAACATATGGGTGCATGTATCTTTTCAAATTAGTATTTTTGTTTTCTTTGGGTAAATACCCATTATAGTACAATCTGCATATTCTTTTTTTTTTTTTAAAGATTTTATTTATTTAGTTGACAGAGACAGCCAGCGAGAGAGGGAACACAAGCAGGGGGAGTGGGAGAGGAAGAAGCAGGCTCATAGCAGAGGAGCCTGATGTGGGGCTCCATCCCATAACGCCGGGATCACGCCCTGAGCCGAAGGCAGACGCTTAACGACTGCGCCACCCAGGCGCCCCTGCATATTCTTAATTTAATACACCTGCTACAGGTCTCCCAACACAGCAGTGATCAAAAACCTAAAATATGGGGCGCCTGGGTAGTGCAGTCGTTAAGCGTCTGCCTTCGGCTCAGGGCGTGATCCCAGCGTTATGGGATCGAGCCCCACATCAGGTTCCTCCGCTGGAAGCTTGCTTCTTCCTCTCCCACTCCCCCTGCTTGTGTTCCCTCTCTCGCTGGCTGTCTCTGTCAAATAAATAAATAAAATCTTAAAAAAAAAAAAAACCTAAAATATTTTAACCTGTAACCTAGTATATTCTAGGTAAATTCTTTCTAACAGCAAAAAAATGGGAACAATGCTAAATATCTATCATTAGGACATGAGGTAAGGAAATCATGATCCACTGACCAGAAATATTATGTGTATAGTAAAAATATTTATGAAGAGTTTTTTAAAGTTTGAAAGGTGGAAAATGCAAAAACTAGAAAGATAAGCAAAAAATATTGGATATAAACATAATACAGAACTATGTATTAAAAACAACAAAAAAGAGAAATACATCAAAATGCTGATACTGTATACCAAGTATGTTTTATTACCTACTTTGTCCTTGAAAAATGCAAGAGATACAAAAAAGAATGATTGAAACAGCTGTCCAGAGATCTAGGTTGAGCAGGAAAACAAGAAAATGAGACGAGACATGAACTGTACATAGGTAGGGGCGGTCAACAAACTAGAGGGTATCGTGAAGTAAAGATCAGCGATGGAGAGGCATAATCAGAATTCTTGGAAGCACCTATACAGGCATAACTCATTTTATCAGGCTTCACACTTTACTGCACTTTGTAGATAATGCGTTTTCCTACAAATTGAAGGTTTGTTGCCACCCTGCAAGTCTATTTATGCCACTTTTTTCGATAACATTTGCCCTCTTTGTGTCTCTCATATTTTGGTAATTCCCCAATATTTCAAACAATACTTCAAAGGTGATCTGTGATCAGTGATGTTTGATGTTACTACTATAAATGCTCTGGGGTGCCAAGAACAGAACCCATAAAAGATGGTAAGTAAATATGTATGTTCTGACTGCTCCACCAACCAGCTGCCCCCCACCCCACTTCATGTCTCTCTTCCTGCCCTCCAGCCTCCCTATTCCCTGAAGTGTTCGAGTGAAAGGAAGAGTCGCACGTCTCTCACTGTAAATCAAAAGCTAGGGGCACCTCGGGGGGGGGTCAGTCAGTTAAGTGACCGACTCTTTTTTTTTTTTTTTTTTTAAGATTTTATTTATTTATTCGACAGAGAGAGACAGCCAGCGAGAGAGGGAACGCAAGCAGGGGGAGTGGGAGAGGAAGAAGCAGGCTCATAGCGGAAGAGCCTGATGTGGGACTCAATCCCGTAACACCGGAATCACGCCCTGAGCCGAAGGCAGACGATTAACCGCTGTGCCACCCAGGCGTCCCAAGTGACCGACTCTTGATTTCAGCTCAGGTCAGATCTCAAGGTTGTGAGATGGAGCCCTGCACTGGACTCTCTGCTCAGTGAGGGGTCTGCTTGAGATACTTTCTTTCTACCCCATCCCCCCGCTCATGCTCTCTCACTCTCTCTCTCTAAAATACATAAATAAACTTAAAAAAAAAATAAATCAAAAGCTAGCAATGACCAAGCTTAGTGAGTAAGGCATGTCAAAAGGCAAGGTAGGTTGAAAGCTAGGCCTTTTGTGCCAAACAGCTAGCCAAATTGTGAATGTAAAGGAAAAGTTCTTGAAGCTACTCCAGTGAACACACAAACAATAAGAAAGCAAAACAGCCTTATTGCCGACATGGAGAAAGTTTTTGGGGTCTGATTAGATCAAAAACAGCCACAACATTCCCTTAAGTCAAAGCCTCATCTACAGCAAGGCCCGAACTCTCTTCAGTTCTATGAAGGTTGAGAGGCGAGGAAGCAGCAAGTCTGAAGCTGGCAGAGGTTAGTTCATGAGGTTTAAGAAGAGAAGCATTTTCCATAAGAGAAAAGTACAAGGTGAAGCAGCAAGTGCTGAGGCAGGAGCTGCGGCAAGTTCTCCAGGAGATCCAGCTCAGATCATTCGTGAAGGTGGCCACACCAAGCAGCAGATGCTCTGTGTAGACGAAACGGCCGTCTGTCGGAAGAAGACGCCACCTAGGACTTTCATAGGTAGAGAGAAATCGATGCATAGCTTCAAAGCTTCAAAGGACAGGCTGACCCTCCTGTTAGGGGCTAATGCAGCTGGTAACTTTAAATTGAAGCCAATGCTCACTTATAAATCCGAAAATCCTAGAGCACTTACGAATTATGCTGAATCTCCTCTGCCTGTGCTCTACGAATGGAACCACACAGCCTGAATATCAGCACATCTGTTTACAACATGGTTTTACTGAACATTTTAAGCCTACTGTTGAGACCTGCTACTCAGAAAAAAAAGACTCCTTTCAAAATATGACGGCTTGCTGACAATGCACCTGGTCACCCAACATGGAGATGGACGAGGACAGTAATGTTGTTTTCATGTCTGCTAACACAACATCCGTTCTGCAGCCCGTGGACCACGAAGCAATTGTGACCTTCGAGTCTTACTTAACAAATACATTTCATAAGGCTACAGCTGCTATAGATACTGATCCCTCTGATGGAACTGGACAAAGTAAATTAAAATTTTTCTGGAAAGGAGATACGATTCTAGAAGCCATTAAAAACATTTGTGATTCATGAAAGAGGTCAAAATATCAAGATGAACAGGGGTTTTGGAAGAAGTTGATTTCTTTTTTCTTTTTTTCTTTTTTTAAGATTTTACTTATTTATCTGACAGAAAGAGAGAGCACGTGTACAAGCAGGGGGAGTGGCAGGCAGAGGGAGAAGCAGACTCCCCACTGAGCAAGGAGCCTGATGTGGGGCTCCATCCCAGGACCCAGGGATCATAATCTGAGCCAAAGGCAGACGCTTAACTCACTGAGCCACCCAGGCGCCCCTGGAAGAAACTGATTTCAACCTTCATGGATGACTTTAGGGGTTTTAAGACTTCAGTGGAAGAAGTAACTTCAGATGTGGTAAAATAACAAGAAAATTAGGATTAGATTAGAAGTGAAGCTTGAAGATGTGACTGAATTGCTAAAATCTCATGTAGAATCAGAACAGATGAGGAGTTGCTCTGGTGGGTGAACAAAGAAAGTGGTTTCTTGAGTTGGAATCTATTCCTGATAAAGATGTTGTGAAAACTGTTGAAATAACAATGGTTTTAGGATATGAATACACTTAGTTGATAAAGCAAAAGCAGGTTCAGAGGACTGACTTCAATTTTGAAAGAAGTTCTACTTTGGGTAAAATGTTATTGAACAGCGTCACGTGCTACAGAGAAATCACTCCTGAAAGGGAGTCAACCGATGCATGAAACTTCATTATTGTCTTGTTTTAAGAAACTGCCAAGGCCACCTCAGCTTCAGCAACCAGCACTCTGATCGGTCAGCAGCCATCAACACCAAGGCAAGAGCTTTCACAAGCAGAAAGAAAACAACTTGCCGAAAGCTCAGATGATTAGCATTTTTAGCGTAAAGTATCTTCAGTAAAGGTACGTGCATTGTTATTTTAGATATGCTATTGCACACTCAACGGACTACAGTATGGGGTAAACATAACTTTTACATTCACTGGGAAACCAAAAAATCACTGGATTCATTTTACTGTGATATTGGCTTCGTTGCTGTGGTCCGAACGGAACCTGCGGCATCTCCAAGGTCGGCCAACACACCATATTAGCTAACGCCAGTGCCACACAGCCAGTTGTTGCCAGGATTGTTCCCCCAACAATCTAACCAGACAAGCTCCTTTCTCACCTTTAAACAAACAAAACCCCCCAACATTCATAATTTCCAAGTCTCAGAATACCATCTAAACTATCAATATGGTTTACTTATGGTCAGGCCCTTGCCTCCCTTTACAGTAAGTAGCATCTTCAAATTTTCCAGTTCCATCACTGTATAGTTCAAGCAAAATGCCTTTCAGTCCCTCTAGTTCACCGTGCTCTCTCTTGCCACCCAGCGTTCAGAAATACTGCATGTCCTCTGCGGTGTACTACTTTTCCTCTTCTTCCCCTGGCAAACTCTTATTCATCCTTTTCAGTTTAGATATCACTTCCTCCTAGGAGTTTTTTTGAACACTTGATCTGAATTTATAAATACAGATCAAAGATATGTAACTGGTGTGCTAACCTACCTAGGACAGACCAAGTCAAACCTCTAAAAGCCTTACTCTATAGTCTAAGTTTCTTCCATTAGGTCAAAGTAATAGCTTCAGAGCCCAGGAAAAGGAGAGATCTAAAAAAAAGTTATGAATGAAGGAAGGGGCACCTGGGTGGCTCAGTTGGTTTAAGCCTCCGACTCTTGGTTGTGGGTCAGGTCACGATCTCAGGGTCGTGGGATCGGGCCCCATGTTGCACTCCATGCTCAGAGGAGAGTCTGCCTGAGATTCTCTCCCTCCCTCTCCCCTGCCCACTCTCTCTCTTTCTAAAGTTAAATAAGTAAAATCTTAAAAAAAAAAAAAAAAAGAGAACGAAGGAAGATTTGGCTAGGCGGCTACCTATAAGAAATTAGCTCTGGACAAACGAGAGTTACCAATGGAACAATTCCAGAGAAAGGTTAATTCCGATACCTGTGAACAACTTAGTACCAGCAGATTGCTTGAGGGAAACCAGTCATGGAAACAGAAACAAACGCCACCTCAATTGTTAATGTGTTAAGCAGATTAGTTTGCTTCACGCTTTGGAAAGTGTTGTACAAAGTGAGGCTTTAAAGAAGCTTAACTTAGAAAAAAAAAAAAGTCATTTTGGCTCAAAGCCCCAATTCCACTAAACATGTTTAGGAACTGGTGGAGACATAGGCTCAATACACCTATTTAGCCTTTCTATAAATTCTGGCCCGATATTATTAATTTATTGGAAGTTATTGATGAGATCAAAGCACAAAAACTAAACACATACACACACGTGCATGCACACACACACACACACACACACACAGTAACAAGAGCAAACCATATAGTTCTCTTCTGATCAAAACGGTGTTCCAAATGTATTTAAAGCACATGGTGGTTTAATAGAGCAGGAGAGGTTTTCTCACCTACAGTCTGTGTTATTATCTTGGGCAAGTGATTCAATGTGTCTTCTGGTAAAAATCTAGTCAAGAACATGTATTCCATATAGGTATTTTAAAGAATACACTAAATCGTGTTTATTAAAGCTACAATTTAAGGAGTACTGTTGTCCCGTGTTCAAGAGATTCTTGGGCAATCACCAAGATCAGAAATGGAAACGACTGAACCCATAATGGTACCTAATTCCCCATGTATGGAAGTCACACTTCAAATAACAAGTTTACAAGGTTTGTTATTTATTTGTCGCATAGGAAATACAATTTAGCATTAAAAATCAGATATCTGAATAATTCACATAGGTATCTCAAAGCCAAGTATCACACAAATCTGATGAAATATTCAATACCAGGAAACGTTTTTCACTTTGTGACTTGCTGCCCATAGTCACCATTCAAACAAACAAACCGAACACCTCTGGGAGGCTGAAGGGATTGAAATGCCTGTCAAATCCTTGCCTCAACAGAAAATAAACCAAGATTGAATGGTTTTTCTTGAGAAAGAAAAAAACCAAAGCATCAGTAAGGGAAAACAAAGATGTCATCACCACAATAACCACCAGGAAGGCCCTCGTTTGCCAAACAAAGCCTCAGCAACCGCTGCTGCATGTAAGACATCGTGTAATGTAAGAGTAACTGGCACACAGCCATATCCATTTACCAGTTCTATTACTTAGACAGCAGGTATTCAGCGCAGTTCCTCATATTGATGACAAATAAGCAAAGAAATGTGTAACAATGTCATCTATTGATAAGTTCTAATACTTCCTCATGGTATAGCTTTGCTACAATGATTACATGAAATCTTTCTTGCTTTAGCAAAGTATATACTTGGATGAAGTGCTAGAAGTCTCTTGCCCTGACTCTAAGTTAAAAACAAACAATAAAAGCTGCAGGACATGAAGTATGAACTTAGAGACACTGTAAAGTTTCTTTAAAGCACATTTAAATTAATCGAAGCACCAAGGCGTCACCTGAAACTAGTAAAACATCTTCGCATATTAACTATGAGTTGACTATAAGCTGATTTTAATTTTTAACATAAATGTCATACATGATACAAGTATTACTAAGAGCCAGTTTGTAAGCCACATAAGAAAAAACTCATTTTAAACAAAAAAAGTATTATTAAACTTGACATTTTGTCTTATCAAAAAAATTTCAAGTATGAAGATTTTCTTGCCCTATCTAAATAGACTTCAGACTTTGACAGTCCTTCCAAAAATTGTTTCCCTTAAATGTTGTGCTCAAAGGCAGCAGGATTTAAAGTAAGTACGTCACTTCCAAAAGTGACTCTTCTGAAAGAAACAACAGTCACTTGGATGTATTTATTCTTAGATGCTGGTTTCAGAGTTTTGCCATGTTGTTTTATATTACACTCAAACCTCTTCAGAACATCTTGGGATTATTTCCTTTCAAGGATCATATACTAAAAGAGGTGAACCACTATTCATTAAAAAAAAAAAACAACAACCACTGGTGTGGCAGCTGGGTGGCTCAGCCGGTTAAGCGTCAGCCTCTTGATTTTGGCTCACGTCATGATCTCAGGGTCATGAGAGCAAGCCCCGCATCAGGCTCCGTGCTCCCCTATGGAATCTGCTGGAGATTCCCACTCCATCTCCCTCCTCCCTGCCCCCACTCATGCCCACTTTCTAAAATAAATAAAATCTTTAAAAAAACAAACCTGTTTTTCATAGCAATACATGGACTGTAGCCACTAACCATATTATTTTGTAGTACATGTCAAGTCACAACTACCAGATTATTCAGAATCAATCACTAAATCATCTTTGGTGAGTAAACCAAAGCCTCATTTCACTAACACCCAAGGTCACTACACTTCTACAAATCAAGGATTACCGAAAACAAAACCACTAGAGAAATTTTTTGGCTCAATTCAGAACTCCAATTCTAACCGCTATTATTAAATCAAGTCTTCTTCCTTCAAATTACGGTCACATGTGTCTATAATTTAAACTGATGATTAAATATATAGAACAATTAAAAGCTAGGTTCATTTATTAAGTGTTCTTTGAATTGTCACACGTGCTGCTAGATTCTCTGTATCTAGATAAAGACATCTAGACTGAGGAGCTAAAAATCCAAGAGGTGAACAGAAAATTTATATTCCATGCACTCTTAGCTTCACTGCAGCATTACTTAAAATAGCCAAGGGGCACCTCAGTGACTCAGTCAATTAAGCGTTTGACTCATAGATTTTGGCTCAGGTCCTGCTCTCAGGGTTGTGGGATCAAGCCCCGCACTGGGATCCATGCTCAGTGGGGAGTCTACTTAGGATTCTCTCTCTCCCTCTCCCTTTGTCTCTCCCCCTGTGCATGTGTGCGCACTCTCTCTCTCTCAAATGAATAAATCTTAAAAAAAAAAAAAAATTAAATAGCCAAGACATGGAAGTAATCTAAGTGTCCACTGATGGACAAATGGACTAAGAAAATGTCACATGCACACACACACATGGAATATTATTCAGCCATAAAAAAGATGTAAATCTTGCAGGGCGCCTGGGTGGCTCAGTCGTTAAGTGTCTGCCTTCAGCTCAGGTCGTGATCCCGGCGTTCTGGGATCGAGCCCCACATTGGGCTCCCTGCTCAGTGGGAAGCCTGCTTCTCCCTCTCCCCTCCCCCTGCTTGTATTCCCTCTCTTGCTGCCTCTCTCTCTGTCAAATAAATAAATAAAATCTTAAAAAAAAAAAAAAGAAGTAAATCTTGCCATTTATAACATAGATGGACCTTGATGGCATTACAATAGGAGAAATAAATCATAGAAAGCCAAATACCGTATGATTTCATTTACATGTGGAATCTACAAAAACAAAAAGAGTGAACTCACAAACACAGAGAAGAGACTGGGGGTTGCCAGAGGCAGGGGTTGTGGGGTGGGTGAAATGGGTGAAGGTGATCAGAAAGTACAAACTTCCAGTTATAAAATCAGTAATTCCTGGGGATATAATGTACAGCATGGTGACCATAATTAATAATACTGTATTAAATATTTGAAAGTTGCTAAGAGAGTAATCTTAAAAATTCTCATCACAAGAAAAAAATTTTAACTATGCATGGTGATGGATGTTAACTGGACTTATTGTGGTAATCATTTTGCACTATATATACAAATACTGACTCATTTTGTTGTATACCTGAAACTAATACAAGGTTGTACATCAATTATATCTCAATTAAAAAAAGGAAAAATTATATTCTAACATGGTCATTGTTAAACAGTTTAGAATATGCAATAATTTAGTAACAAGGTATTTTACCAAAATTTGCCTAAAAAGGCAGAGGAGAACAAATGTTGGATGAGGCTGTGGAGAAATTTAAATTTTTTGTACACTGCTGGTGGAAATGTAAAATGATAAAGCTGCTTTGGAAAACAATTTGGCAATTCCTCAAAAGGTTAAACATCAAGTTACAATTCTACTCCTAAGGCATACATCTAAGAAAGTAAAAAACATATATCCAGACAAAAACTTATACATGAATATCCATGGCAGCATTATTCATAATAGCAAAAAATGGAAACAATATCCATTACCAGACAAATGGCTAAACAAAATGTGGTATGTGCATGCAATGGAATATTATTCAGCTATAAAAAGGAATGGAGTACGGATACATGCTACAACCTCCAAGAACCCTGAAAAAACTGTGTACAGTAAAAGCAGCCAGTCACAAAAGAGCATATACTGTATGAGTCCCCTTACATGAAACGTCTAGAAGAGGCAAATCCATGAGAGATGAATGCCAGGGACTAGGGGGTGTGAGTGGGTTCAGAATAGGGAATAACTAATGGGTATGGGGTTTCTTTTTGGGGTGATTAAACATCTAATTTAGACATAACTGCACAACTCTGTAAATATACTAAAACCAATGAATTGGATATGTTAAAAAATTAAATTTTAAAATACATGAATTCTATCTCACTAAAGCTGTTTTTTTTGTTGTTTGTTTTTTGTTTTGGTTTGTTTTTAACTTGCCTAGAGGGATAACGGTCAGGTTACTGAGATGGGTCTCGAATCAGAAGCTGGAGTTTGCCCTATGTTAAAGGAAGGGCATCCAAGGTCAAGGGTAAGATGGTCAGTGTTGCTGAAGCACAAGGCCTGTAACATGAAGTTTAGACTATCCTTCCACAGATATTACTACTCACTGTGATGGCTAGTCTTCTATTATTAAACTTAAATGACCAATCGAGACAAATGGTTTTAGGGCTTTTTTGACCACTGTAGAAGTAATGTACAGAATGCTCATTTGGCATTCTGAGCTTTCTGGGCAGACTTTGCGTCTTTGCCTGCTCTTATAATCTTCTTGACAACTGCTCTGATGATACCCTCAGCAATATATCATGAATACATTTTTCTGAGAACAGCCCAGAAGCACATGAGGCTTACTTGGAACCCCATCAATGACTGTAGAATCATCCGATTTCCAAAATAAGGCCAGCACCTAGCTTTTTACCAGAATGACTTTCAACCTTCTGCTTTAGTTCAGCAACCCTGCAACTTATAGGAGCAGTCTAAAAGATTACAAAGAAACTTGTACGACATGCTAAGGAACAAAGGCTCTATCTTGTAAGTCAGTGGTTTTTGTTGAAGTGTGGTACCCATATGATGCGGTGGTATAAGAAATAGGCATTTAATAGTTCTGCATTTCTTTTTACTATAATTATCTTTTGTTTACTGGTTTTCTAGTTATAGCAATCAATACTCATTTTCTATTTACAGTATAATATAAATTTTCCCTTAAGAAAAAAAAGTCCAAAAAAAAAAAAAACCAATAAAAAATACTGAGGCAATAACGGGAGTTTTGAAGAAACGGCAAAATCCCAAAGGTGGTATACGAATGCCTTACATATGAAAACTGAGCTAACAGGGGCACATAAGAGGTTTTATCCAGAAGTAACATGTCATATTTTAGAGAGATCATTCTGGCAGTAATGTGGAAAATGGAGGGGATGGGGTAATATCCTGGTGACAAAGAATCCAATTAGGAAGTTGTTGTAATAGCCTAGACCAGAGATGAGCAAATTATGGTCCACTGGCAATATACTGCCTACGTGCCACTTGTGGCCTGTTTTTGTAGGGCCTGAAAACTAAGAATGGTTCTTACATTTTTAAAGAGCTGTTCAAAACAAAGCAACCCCCAAGAAAAAGAAAAAAAGAGCAAGAAAATCTTTTTGATTTGTAAAGCCTAAAATATTTACTACTTGGTCCTTCACTGAAAATGTTTGCTAACTCCAGCTTCGACAACTGATTAAAGTGTAAACTGAGTCTGTAATATGAGGATAAAGCATAAAAAAATTTCTGAAGCAAAATCATTAAGACTTAATGACTAATCAGTTGTACATGGTTAAGAGCAGGTAGAAGTCAAGACTGATGTTAAGGCTTCCACTGAAAGCTCAAGGCAGATGGAGATATCATTATCCAAGGGAAGGAAACAGAAAGAAGCAGAGTCTCTCTTAAAAACTAAATCACTTTTTTTTTCCATTGGTAACAAAAAATAAGAATAAATGGTAACAAGCCAAAATTAGATTAACAGACTTACAGTATTATAAAATTAGGAAACAAACTTGCTCAAAGACAGACATTTGCCCTTGGAACATGTATTTTGCAACTAAGGGGAAATGTGTTATTTTTCCTATGTTACATTTCTAAAACGAAAAGGCTAGTATTTTACCATAGAAGAGAAAAGTGCTTAACTACAATTCTAAAAGGTATTACATTTAAGTCTAACATAACCTGCTTATGCATATTTGCACATCCACTTTCTCGGGAAGTTTACAAATAGTTTCTTTACAAGTAATTGTCCACAATGAAAGCCACTTGTGCTACACACTCCTGAAATGTTTTAAACGTTTAAATACAGGTAAAAGCCCACTAGTAGCATGATAAAAATGTCAATCCTGGGGCGCCTGGGTGGCACAGCGGTTAAGCGTCTGCCTTCGGCTCAGGGCGTGATCCCAGCGTTCTGGGATCGAGCCCCACATCAGGCTCCTCTGCTATGAGCCTGCTTCTTCCTCTCCCACTCCTCCCACTCCCCCTGCTTGTGTTCCCTCTCTCTCTGGCTGTCTCTATCTCTGTCGAATAAATAAATAAAATCTTTAAAAAAAAAAAATGTCAATCCTGAAAACCCTAACTGCTTTCAGAACTAACCAAACATATATAACTTTCAAAACTTTAAAAGTTTCAGGAACATGAGACATAGGAGCAATAGTACTAAAGAGGGTTGTCGTTATTTATTTATTTTTAAAGATTTTATTTATTTATTTATTTGACAGAGAGAGACAGTGAGTGAGGGAACACAAGCAGGGGGAGTGGGAGAGGGAGAAGCAGGCTCCCGTGGAGCAGGGAGCCCGACATGGGGCTCGATCCCAGGATCCTGGGATCATGACCTAAGCCAAAGGCAGACGCTTAATGGCTGAGCCACCCAGGTGCCCCATCTAGAGAGTTATCTTTAAAAAACAAAAAGTGCTTCCACTGCTAAGAGTGTGTGCGTAACTGCCACCCAAGAAAACATTCAAGTGTCCTAGTCATGAGACAAAAATCCAAAGACCAAAGAGAAAAGTTATGGAAGGAAAGATAGGGCCTAATTGTTTCTAGAATAACATACTAATATTGCAACTTGAAATTCTCAAGAAATTGATACATAAAATTTATGAGCATTGAGATGCTTTTATAAATAAGACCACTTTTCCCCATTTTTTAAGAGTTCTGAAAGAATATGTGAAGGTAGAAAGTTCTAGAAACACCAAAAGAAAAAAAAGTAGGCCAATTCAAAGTAATATAAGTATGTAAAGGAAGATACTCCTCTTTTTTTTTTTTTTTAAGATTTTATTTATTTATTCGACAGAGATAGAGACAGCCAGCGAGAGAGGGAACACAAGCAGGGGGAGCGGGAGAGGAAGAAGCAGGCTCATAGCTGAAGAGCCTGATGTGGGGCTCGATCCCATAACGCCGGGATCACGCCCTGAGCCAAAGGCAGGCGCTTAACTGCTGTGCCACCCAGGCGCCCCAAGGAAGATACTGCTCTTATAATTGCTTGCTAGTTCCAAAGCTCCAGCCTTAAATATGAGAAAGTTAGATTTCCCAGATAAAAATTAACAACACAGTTCTATTCTGATATCAATCCTGGCTACTATTTACCTAAAGCTTACTATATGCTGGGCACTATACTGAATGCCATTCAAATATTATCACAATTAATACTCACAATAAACCTATAAACTTGGCACAGATCCCATAATTCCTCATCTGAAACCCCTGGGACCAGATATAGTTCCGAATTTAGAGTTGTTCAGATTTTGAGGAAGACAATACAGTGCACATATTGTTTGCAGCAGTTTGGATTCTGGCAGGAAACAGGCGGCACACTCAACTTGGGATATTAGAGAACATGCATAAAGGAGAGGGAAGGGTTTAGTATAAGAATATAGGAAAACTATAAAGGATAATGAGAGAGTAGACCTGAAGGAGCAGGGCAGGGAGCAGTTACCAGAAACCACACACAGAGAGGGTTGCCCAACAAAAACTGTTACCTTCACGGAGGAATGCAGTCAACCCACACTGACCTTGCAGGAAGCGAGCCCAAAGAATACATTATTCCCCACAGCCCAAATGGAAATGAATGAGGAAAGAAGCTCAGTGCTATCTTCCACACACGGCAGCCTCTCAGGGAACAACAGAGCGAGAAGTAGAGGGAGTGGATCTGGAGAGGCAAAGGCAAGTTATCCAGCACACAGCTGCATCAGTCAGCATAAACGAACTTCTGTCACAACACCAAAATAACCCTCAACAAAAGACATGTTACAAGTGTATCATGTCATCCAGTAGTTCAATCACGTCTAAGACCCCATTCTGAGCCTTCTGTTTCTAGTGGGTACCGACAGAAGAGAACAAGATGAAGAGTGGTGAGAAGGCCTGGAAGGGACACACATCAGGGGAATCTACATTCTGCTGACGAGGACGCAGTCACACAGTACCACCTGAACATAAAGACGCTTGGACTGGTATCGTAATATGCGCGGGAGGAACAGAAGGAACACAAATTAAGTACAGCCGTATTGTGTATTACGTAACATCCACGCTAAGTGGGACAGAAATAGACAGTACTACTGACAATAATGTAAGCCTCACGCCAATGCAGGTTAGTGTTTCTGCCAAACTTTTTTTTGGCAAAACTTTACATTTTCAGACGATTTTGGATCTCAGAATTGCAGGTAAGCGATTATGAATGTGCATTATGATCCACGTTACACAAATGAAAAACCCTCTCAAACAGCAGTCAGAAAACAGAGACTCAGACCTCATCTGAGACCTGTGACCGGCGCACTTACACTTGGGAAAACAGCAAATGACCAAGTGGCTCTTACTATTTTCGACATTATTAACGATACCAGCCTTTGGACATGAAGAAACAAAGGAGATACTGCCATAAATGCCAATGTTCACTGTGTCCTATTCTGGCTCAGCACTCACTGTGCTCACAGGTAGAGGGGTACAGACAGTAAGAGGTAACGCCTGACCATGAAACGCCACAATATGGTGCAAGAAAGACTGAGAATACATCTATAGCCAAAAGTAGACCCTGATCAGTGCTCTAAAAGTATGAAGTCTTAAAATGACTGATTCTGAAGTGTAAAATTAGGGAAGGCTCACATAAAAGGCACTGCCATCAGCATTAGACCTGGAAGGAAGCACAAAATTTTGAACAAGGAAGAAGTACTTTGGGCAGACAGGGAAGGCTGCACAAATGTACAGAGGCAGGAGGTATTTAAAGGCCTAAATAATGGATAGCAAATGATTTTAGCTTAGGAGCATCTGAGTGTGGGAGAGTTCAGAATTTCAAATGCTACTTAATTCTCATCACGAGGCCTGGGCAGCTTAAAATTAGTAAGAAAAAGAAAATAATGGGGCGCCTGGGTGGCACAGCGGTTAAGCGTCTGCCTTTGGCTCAGGGCGTGATCCCGGCGTTACGGGATCGAGCCCCACATCAGGCTCCTCCGCTATGAGCCTGCTTCTTCCTCTCCCACTCCCCCTGCTTGTGTTCCCTCTCTCGCTGGCTGTCTCTATCTCTGTCAAATAAATAAATAAAATCTTTAAAAAAAAAGAAAATAATGGGGCGCCTGGGTGGCACAGCGGTTAAGCGTCTGCCTTCGGCTCAGGGCGTGATCCCGGCGTTATGGGATCGAGCCCCACATCAGGCTCCTCCGCTGTGAGCCTGCTTCTTCCTCTCCCACTCCCCCTGCTTGTGTTCCCTCTCTCGCTGGCTGTCTCTATCTCTGTCAAATAAATAAATAAAATCTTAAAAAAAAAAAAGAAAAAAAGAAAAAGAAAATAATGAGGAGTCCAAGGTTGGAGAGCCATTTGGCTAGGTGATGATGCAATTAAGTGAGAAAGAGATCACAAGAAGAACCTATCTGGGTTCAAAAGTAGGAAAAGGAAAAATTTTGAATTTTGAATTTTAAACAAGTTGAGATTGAAGTGTTTGAAGCATCACTAAGGAGTTACCTGTGCATTACCTGAGTACTCTGATTTATAAATTTCTACTCTGGTTGCTAAGAGGCTTTTTATGTTGACTTCTAGGTCTAATCAATCATGCTAACCTCCAATTAAGTGAGGTTCTCTATTATATGTACCATATAAAAAAGATGTAGCAAGCACTGGTTCTATTCATTCAGGAGAAAAACAAACCTTTACTGCAAAGTAAAATAAGTGAGGAACATGTACTGACTTGTACTCTGCCATTTATGTAGCAATTTCCTTGTATGTCAACACCACCGTTCACAGCCCTGCAATTTTTAAAGAGTGCTGGCCAATATGATGAAAACATTAACACAATACAACCAAACTTCCCTGTATGCTAGTTACAAGGAAAAGAAGTAATCAAAAGACAAGAGACCTTTAAAGAATATACTTAACGTGCTTCAATGTGGGTAGTTTAATGTATTTAAAAAACTTTGTTGGGAGGGGTCCCTGGGTGGCTCAGTTGGTTGGGCAACCGACTCTTGATTTTGGCTCGGGTTGTGATCTCAGGGTGGTGGGACTGAGCCCCACATCAGACTATGCAATCAGCAGGGAGTCTACTTGGCTCTCTCTCACTGAAATAAATAAATAAATCTTTAACCAAAATGAACCAAAACCAAACAACAACAACAAAAACAAAACAAAACAAAAAAAAACTTCGTTGGGGCACCTGCCTGGCCCTGTCACAAAGCATGTGACTCTTGATCTCAAGGTTTTAAGTTAAAAGCCCCACGTTGGGAGTGGAGTCTACTTAAGAAAAAAAAATTATTAATAAAAAACAACTTTGTTAACGCAGTATGATAGTATCACTTTCATATGCAATCTTTTCTTATTTAGTTTTATATTCATAAAATTTAACTTCTTTTCTAATAGATTAATTATGTATTGTTAAATGCCTGGAATGCTATATTCCCAAGTTATTTTTAATACTTTAAAATAACCATGGTCAGACACTGCCAATAAACATATATACAAGATCTTTAAGAAAAATAAAGACATCTATCTCTAATATACTTACTTGATTTTAAGTCATGATAATCAGAGCAGGCAAAATAACATATTCCTCTAGTTAGTCAATCCAGTGAAGAAACCAACTAATGAATACATAGATAAGAGGAATAACAAAGATATATTCACCGGGTTCTTTAAGCAAGTAGAGGGACGCCTGGGTGGCTCAGGTGGTTAAGAGTCTGCCTTCCACTCAGGTCATGATCCCAGGGTCCTGGGATCTAGTCCCGCACTGGGCTCCTTGCTAAGTGGGTAGCCTGCTTCTCCTCCCTCCCGCTCCCCCTGTGCGTGCTCTCTCTGACAAATAAATAAAATCTTTAAAAAAAAATAAGCAAGTCGATTTTAGAAAGACTTTATTTGAATTCCTTGATGTCTGCCAAGGTCTGTCTGTTCACACCGGTTGTTTGGAAAACACCCAAAAGGAGATTTTCAAAGAGCAAATCACAGGTCAAGTTCAGAACACGTGACTTCCTCACTAATTATATTTAAATAACATACAGTAAGAAGTTAGATTCCCCACAGGACACTGAAGAAAGCCTGAATTCATAATCCTCAAAGAAAAAAAACATCAAAAGGTAATATTAATTTGAAATTTTCTGAATTACATATTAGAAATGTAAGTACTAGATTTCTAAAAATTAAAGTTTGCGCTTTAAGTTAAAAAAAAAAAGAATATTTAATCATGACCAACATGAGCTAACTGTATTATCTCAAATGTGACAACCCATTAGATGTGAATGTAAGATAAAAGAAAATTAGTCTTACTTTAAAAACGGTTTACTCTTAAACTTTTGGTCTTTGTCTATACTATGCTTTCATACTCCACATCTACTAACGAATTCTGGACTAGGAGTTCAAGTTCTAGTTCTGGTCATTTTCAGATATGCATCCCTCAGGCAACTTATGCCCTTTGTCTGAGCCCATCTGTAAAATGAAAGAATTGATACTGATCCCTCTAAATCTTCCTCTATCTTAAAATCTATGAAACTGTTTTGGTTTTTTTTAGGATTTTATTTACATATTTTATAAGATTTTATTTTTATTTATTATTTGACAGAGAGCACAAGCAGGGGAAGCAGCAGAGAGAAGGGAGAAACAGGTTCCCCCGTTAGCAGGGAGTCTGACATGGTGCTCAATCCTAGGACCCTGGGATCATGGCCTGAGCCACCCAGGAGCCCCCCAAACTATGAAACTGTTAAACTAAAGACTGGCATTTCCCCTGGGCTGGAATGAAGTTTCCTTCAGTTTTCCCCCCTTTAAAAAAAGCTAGTTCTTAGATTTGTGTTCAAAGTGTCAGTAAATTTCTGTAATTATTTTGAAACAGGAAAATGATGTTCAAGCTATCATTCATCAGCCTGTTCCTCCTGTCTGTCACTAACACTTCAGGGATAGCTAAAACACTGATGACCCCAGGGTCTATGACAGACTCGAGTCCCAAGATGAGCCTGAATTCTATGACAACCGCAAATTCCAAGACAACTCTGAATGCCAACACAATCTTGAATTTCAAGACTTTAAATCTCCATACAACCTCAAAATCCAAGACAACCTCAAAATCCAAGACAACCTCAAAATCCAAGACAACTTCAAATATCCAAACGATCTCGAACATGAAGATGATCTCAAATACCAAAACAACTCAGAAAACAGCAGTGAGCCCAACGATAGCCATGACCCGAAATGTGAAGACTATGAAAAGTGGCAGCACAACACTGAATCCAATGGTCAACATTCACTTTCTTCTCTATACACTAAGCTTGCTGTTCTGTGTGTACTCAGACTGAAATGGACTTGAGTGGTCTGCATTCCTTCCTCAGTTCATTACTATCTGCTGAATTACAACAAGCACACTAAGAAAATCAAATTTATTTCAATTTATTTCTTAGGAAATTATCATTATTCTAGCTTAATTAGGTTGTAGATTTTAATTGTGTAAGTTTAATTATTACCTTAATATAATGCTTTCCTTCCTTATAAATGATAAAACAAGCAAAATACCACACATTTGCCTTTTAAATGTTTGAAAAATTGAACAGAAATGCCCATTTTTTTCATTAAAGTGTAAGAGAAGAAATTATATTGGTGATGTTTAACCAAAGTACACCTGTGTGTGTGACAGAGGGGAATAGGGGATGGGGAATAAAGACTGGTGTGTGCTATTTTTCTATTGTTTTATTTTTTACTAAATAGACAAATGCTAATTTTTTTTTTAAGATTTATCTTAGAGCGAGAGAGAGAGAGAGAGAGAGCGTGCGCGCACAGGCGGGAGGGGCAGAAGGGGAGGGAGAGAGAATCTCAAGCTGACTCCACACTGAGCTTGATCCCACCACACTGAGATCATGACCTGAGCCAAAACCAAGAGTCGGACACTCAACCGACTGCACCACCCAGGCGCCCCAACAAGTGAGAATCTTAAAGGAAATACTACAGTACTACGCAAAACAATACACCTACCTATGTCATCATACTTCATGAATATGGAATAGCAGTATGTTGTCACAGTAAAAAAAGGTGCCAATTCTGGTGGGGTTTTTTTTGAAAAAATTTTTAAGTTTTTCTTATTTATTTAAGTAATCGCTACACCCAGCACTGAGGCTTGAACTCATGGCCCCAAGATCAAGAGTCACATGATCTTCCAAATAAGCCAGCCTGCTAACTGCTGTAACGCATAATACAGCTGGTCCAATGACAAGATTACCTTGCTCTGAGTAAACCTTTGTCTGGTATTTGAAAAGGTCATTTGTAAATTTGCCTAGATTCAAAACTCTTCCCTATAGAAATATATCTCATAACTATTGGAAAGTTTCATGCTGATCTACAAAGGTTTACTTAGCCCCAAAACTTCATACCTAACTTTTAACACCGATAATAACCATGTCATTAATAGTGCAATTGTTAAGGTTTGAAACCTTAACAACTCCAGCTCTGATTCTTAAGAATTATGCCACCATGAGTTAAATACATGACCCTGTGTGATTCCCAAACTTCAGTAATAAACTGACTCCAAATGAGTCACTTTGGATGACTGCTGAATATACAGATTAGGCTCTCCCCAAGAGATTCTGATTTGGTAGCTCATGGTAGGGCCTGGGGATATGTTTGCTTGTTTTAATTCTCCAGGTCATTCTAACAGCTGGGTCTGGGAACGACTAACAACTTCTCTTAAGTTTCAGTTTATACACATGTCAATCACTGTTAATAACAATGCTTCAGAAGGTTACTGTTAGAGTTAAATGAAAAATTCTAACATGTACACAATTTGCCTGATGCAGACAAAGCACTCAGGAAACGTTGGCTGTTACCATTATTATTACTACTAACTACTACCCCAAAAGCAATTGCCAGGTATCACAATATTCCTAAGAGGAAAACTCTTCATTATGACTTCCAGGTTTTATATTTTTAATTATTCTCCAAAAATAACCTGTATTTCTGGCAACAAATCAAATAATACAGAGATACATAACAAATATTGTAACTGGTCCTCTACCTTCTCCAATCATACTCCCCTGCAATAAGCAACATGAACAGCTTAATCTATTTTCACACATTTCCAGGTCTATATATGCTTGTGCACACATACTTATATGACAAGTGTCAGTCTTTTTAAAGCTGTAATGGAGGACTTCTGTTACTTTCGCCTGCTCAGCACCCATTTTTCCTCATCCTGATATCTGCCACCCAAATTTCCTTTGGGAAACTCTGCCCCTGGTGCCCTCTCTTTCAGTTCATGCAATTCAAGTCGGGCTGGCTTCACCATGGAGCTCCAGGGATGTGTGCATGACTCAGGCCTAGACAACCAAGACATTCCATCCCTTTGCCACAATGATTGCCTCAGGAATTGGCAAGTGACTCAAGCCAGGCAGTAAAACCAGCACTTCTGCTGTACCTACTGGGAAAGAAGTCATTTTCCCTCAGCTGGTAAGCTGAGAACTCAAAACACTGCTGGCCACAGCAAGAGTCTCCTGGGAATAAAATCAACCCAAAGGAAGTAGAGTCTAGAGACAGAGAAGACAATGTTTTCCAGATGACGCTGTTCAAAGCTCTGCACATGGTCGTGCAAGAAGCCACACCATCTCTTGATCTACTTAGGTACATGTGCCAAATGATGCCCTTTTGGTTTGCACAAGTTTGAATTTCATTTCTGTCACTGTAACAAGCAAAATAAACTTAACACGTTGCATATTATTCCATAATATAGGGGTATTGTTATATACTCAGCAAGTTACATTGTTTTCAATTTTTTTTGCCACCATAAACAAGGCTGCAACTGTTCTTGTATTTATGGTACTTTTTTTTTTAAGATTTTATTTATTTATTTAAGATTTTATTTATTTATTTATTTATTTATTTATTTATTTATTTATTTGACAGAGAAAGAGTGAGAGCACAAGCAGGAGGAGCTGCAGGCAGAGGGAGAGGGAGAAGCAGGCTCCCCTCTGAGCAAGGAGCCTGACATGAGGCTCAATCCCAGGACCCTGAGATCATGACCTGAGCCGAAGGCAGACACTTAACTGAGTGAGCCACCCAGGTGCCCCTATTTATGGTACTTTACTATAGAGTAGGAGCATAAATATATGGGAGGGAATAGCAGGGAAAGATTAGAAACTAAATTAGGTCAAAATTATGGAGCATCCTGCATGCCTGACTACAGAACCTGAACTTCATATGAGGAATCAATGGTGCTATTTAACACACTGAGAGAGACAAGACAAGATATGTACTGGAAACTGCCTCTGGAAGCAATGTTAAGATGACCTGGAAGAAGTTATCTGGGGATTAGGAAATGGGAGGATAATGCAGCATTAGTACAGGCAAGAGCTAATAAGGGACTCTCAGGAATGGCAGCGGGAGAAAAATGGTTTCAAAGGCATTTTCAAGATGCCTAAAAGAAATATTAAACCATTAAGATCCAATATTAAAAAAACAAAAATTAAAACAAAAAAAGACAGCCCCCGATAAAAGAAGAGCACTAGGTGGTTATTTTTAATCACATGATTGCCAGACAGGAACATGTACTTGACTTCAGGAGCAGCCAGAAACGTACTGGCTGACCAGCACCTAGCACGAAAAGTTTTATCAAACAGGTCTATTTTAGCTGAACCACATTCTCTTTGGAACTTGAAGTATGCAGTGCTGAGGTATTAAAAGAGTTAGTAGGTGTGGCTAAAACTGAAAGGATACAGAAAGAGAAAAAACAGGAAGCAGAGTTGAATATGAAGCCATGAGAAAGTCAAAGATTGTAAACTAGTTCCAGAACTGATAAGCCACCTAGTTCTGTCTACACCTGGGCAGGCGCTGCTGTATAATCCATGTTTTTCCTGAGGCCCACCTTTCTGAGAAAATAAGAATGTCTTCTTTGCAATAACATAGGCCTAACTGAAACAATGTAACTGATTTGTCAGGATCCCATAGCTAAAATCAAGACTAGGTGACTATAATGAGGAGGATAAAAGAAAAAGCTAAGAATTTTAAATGATTAGGGTTTCTAGCATGGGAAAGAATAATGATGTAACTGACAAAGAAAACACAGTGTACAGAAGCCGATTTGAATATATACTGAATGAAGTTTTCCATATTTCAAGTCTGAAATGTCCGTGGACTATCGGTAAGGAGAATGGAACCTACAGGTCAAAAAATATTAACTAAGACATAGTAGTTTAAACCACAGAAACACGGGAATATCAAGAAAAGTTAAACCCGAGTGCTCTTTGACAACGTTGGCTAGGAGATAAAGCCTTTACTATCTTCTTTTGGACTTGCCCAGTGGAGGAAGTGGGCCTCTCTCTGCTCTGAGCTACTATGTGCTCAACTGTCTTGGAGCTAAGACTTCATACCAGGTGAAAATGAAGGCTGAGAGGAGTTCCAGGAGGTCTAAATGAAAAGCTCAAAGTATTGAAAATCTGAAACTGGAAGAGCCCTATCCAAAAACAAAAACCAAAAATCAAAGAAAACCTCAAACACACTCTGTACAGAACTTTAAAGTCACAAAATACTTTAAGGGAGAGGTAGACAGGCTAGCTTTTATAAATGCCACCCCTCACTTTTTTCCAACATAAAAAGAAACAGATTCAGAAAAAAATAAAATAGGCAAGGAACCCAGTTTAAAACAGGAGTTGAGCTCCAGCCCAGCGTTCCAAGATGGCGGAGAAGCAGGAGACCTAAAGTTCGTCTGGTCCCAGGAATTCAGCGAGAGAGCTACCAAACCATTCTGAATACCTATGAACGCAACTGGAAAACGAAGAAAAGAGTAGCAGAAACTCTATGAACAGAAAAGCGACCATTTTCTGCAAGGAGAAGAAAAGATGGAGGAGTAGACCCTTTCTCAGCTGGTCCTGAGTCGAACTGGATATCTACCAGACCATCCTGAAAACCCACGGAATCAGCCTGAGACGCAGGAAGATACACCTGGATCTCTACAAACGAACATCTCCAGCGCTGAGTATTGAGGTACGAAACGGGGAGCCGTGAATCCATGCACAGATATAGGAAGATAAACGGAAGGGGGAGGGAGCCTCCGCGCTTGGGCGTAGGGAAGCAGTAGCCACATGTGCTGGGGAGCGGGCCGGACTCCTGGACCGGCACACGCGAGAGAGCAGACTGAGGCCATGAGCCCAGACTGAAAACCGGAGCTCCAGAATGCTCACTGGAACCTGATTAAATCCGGGAGCTCGGGAGCATGTGCGTGTCCAAACTGAAAACAGGAGCTCTGGACTGCACACTCGAACTAGACTGAAACCAAGAGCTCAGGAGTACGCACAACCAGACTGAGAACCGGTGCTCCAGAGCGCACGCGAACCATACTGAAACAGGGAGCTCAGGAACTCGGGAGCATGTGTGGGAACCGGGGGCGGCTGCCGGTGTTAGAAGCACAAAGGACAGAGACAAGCCGGCCCTGGAAGTGAGGGCTGGGACACAGGCTGTAGGGTGCACATCCCGGGTCGCTGCAGGGTTTTTAGCAGCACCGATAGTAACAGAGTTAAAGTGGCCAACAGAGCTCAATGGAGAGTGAACTACGATCTCTCTGTTCTGAGACAGAGGCAAGAATACGGCCACTGCTGCTCTGACTCTCAGAAGAGGCACAGCAAACCGCCAGGGAAAGCCGCCAGAGAACAAAAGGCCAGAAATACCGGCTCACATTGTGCCCATCCCCATCCCCCCTCACAGGGGACGGGGCAACTCTACCCAAACAGGGTTAGCTGAGTATCAGCACGGCAGGCCCCTCACCCAGAAGGCAGGCTGAAAAATCAGGAAGCCGACATCCCTAAGGTCCTTATAAAACAAGTGCACACTGCCTATGTCCTGGTCAATAACTGGGGCTCTGGGCATCCCCACAACCTCCCCTCATCAGAATGACGAGAAGGAGAAATCCCCCCCAGCAAAGAAAAGATAAAGAGTCTGTGGCTTCTGCCACAAAACTGATGGATATGGATATAACCAAATTGTCAGAAATGGCGTTCAGAGTAACAATGGTCAAGATGATGTGAAGGCTTGAAAAACTATTAATGAAAATATTAACGAGAATATAGAATCTCTAAGGGCAGAAATGAGAGCGAGCCTGGCAGAAATTCAAAATGCTATGAATCAAATGCAGTCTAAACTAGACGCTCTGACAGCCAGGGTAAATGTGGCAGAAGAACGAATTAGTGAATTGGAGGATGGGATGGTAGAAGAGAAAGTTAAAACAGAAACTTGCCTCAAAAAAATCCAATCTCAAGAATGTAGATTACGGGAGATTACTGACTCAATGAAACGTTCCAATGTCAGAATCATCAGCATTCCCGAGGGGGTGGAGAAAGAGAGAGGTCTAGAAGAGATATTTGAACAAATTGTAGCTGAGACCTTCCCTAATCTGGCAAAGGAAACAAGCATTCGTGTCCAAGAGGCAGAGAGGACCCCTCCCAAGGTCAATGAGACCAGACCTACACCACGTCATGTCATAGTGCAATTCACAAATATTAGATCCAAGGATACAGTATTGAAAGCAGCCAGGGGGAAGAAAATCCTTACATACAGACGGAAAAATATCAGAATAACATCAGACCTGTCTACAGAGACCTGGCAGGCTAGGAAGAGCTGGCAGGGTATTTTCAAAGCTTTATCTGAGAAGAACATGCAGCCAAGGATCCTTTATCCAGCAAGGCTGCCATTCCGAATAGATGGAGAGGTAAGGACCTTCCAGGATCAGCAGAAACTCAAGGAATTCGTAACCACCAAACCAGCCCTACAGGAGATATTAAGGGGGGGGGGGTTCTATAAAAGTAAAAAGGCCCCAAGAGTGATACAGAACAGAAATTTACAATCTATAGAAACAAAGACTTCACAGGAAACATGACATCATTAAAATCATCTCTCTCAATAATCACTCTCAATGTGAATGGCCTAAATGCTCCCATAAATGCCACAGGGTTGCAGATTAGATAAAAAGACATGACCCATCCATTTGCTGTCTGCAAGAGACTCATTTTGAACCTAAAGTGAAGGGATGGAAAACCATTTTTCATGCCAATGGACCTCAAAAGAAAGCTGGGGTAGCAATTCTCATATCAGACAGATAAGATTTTAAACTAAAGACTGTAGTTAGAGATACAGAAGGACACTATATTATTCTTAAAGGATGTATCCAACAAGTGGATATGACAATTACAAATATCTATGCCCCCAACAGGGGAGCAGCTAGATACATAAGCCAACTATTAAACAGAATAAAGAGACATATAGATAAATTAATAGTAGGGAACCTCAACACTCCGCTCTCAGCAATAGACAGATCACCTAAGCAGAAAATCAACAAAGAAACAAGAGCTTTGAATGACATACTGGAACAGATGGACCTCATAGATATATACAGAACACTACACCCCAGAACAACAGAATACTCATTCTTTTCAAATGCACAAGGAACTTTCTCCAGAATAGACCATATACTGGGTCACAAAACAGGTCTTAACCGATACCAAAAGACTGATATTATTCCCTGCATATTCTCAGGCCACAGTGCTTTGAAACTGGAACTCAATCACAAGGAAAAATGTGGAAGAAACTCAAACACTTGGAAACTAAGAACCATCTGCTCAAAAATGATTGGGTAAACCAGGAAATTAAAAATCAGTTTAAACAATTTCTGGAGACCAATGAGAATGAAAACACATCAGTCCAAAACCTGTGGGACACTGCAAAGGTGGTCCTAAGGGGAAAATACATAGCCATCCAAGCCTCACTCAATAGAAAAGTCTAGGGGCGCCTGGGTGGCACAGCGGTTAAGCGTCTGCCTTCGGCTCAGGGCGTGATCCCGGTGTTATGGGATCGAGCCCCACATCGGGCTCCTCCGCTATGAGCCTGCTTCTTCCTCTCCCATTCCCCCTGCTTGTGTTCCCTCTCTCGCTGGCTATCTCTATCTCTGTCCAACAAATAAAATCTTAAAAAAAAAAAAAAAAAAAAGGAACAGAAAAATCTAAAATGCAGTTTTTATATTCTCACCTCAAGAAGCTGGAGCTGGAAAAGAAGAATAGGCCTAACCCACACACGAGAAGGCAGGTGATCAAGATTAGAGCAGAGATCAGTGAATTAGAAACCAGGAGCACAGTAGAGCAGAGCAACAGAACTAGAAGCTGGTTCTTTGAAGGAATAAATAAGATTGATAAGCCACTGGCCAGACTTATTCAAAAGAATAGAGAAAGGACCCAAATTAATAAAATTGTGAATGAAAGGGGAGAGATCACAACCAACACTAATGAAATAGGAAGGATCATTAGAAACTTTTATCAACAGCTTTATGCCAATAAATTAAACAACCTGGAAGAAATCGATGCCTTCCTGGAAACCTATAAACTACCGAGACTGAAACAGGAAGAAATTGATGCCTTAAACAGACCGAATAACTATGAAGAGATTAAAGCAGTGATCAAAAACCTCCCCAAAAACAAGAGTCCAGGGCCTGACGGATTCCCAGGGGAATTCTACCAAACATTCAAAGAAGAAATAATACTATTCTCCTGAAGCTATTTCAAAAAATAGAAACAGAAGGAAAGCTACCAAACTCATTCTATGAGGCCAGTATTACCTTGATCCCCAAACCAGGCAAAGACCCCATCAAAAAGGAGAATTACAGACCGATTTCCCTGATGAATATGGATGCCAAGATTCTCAACAAGATCCTAGCTAATAGGATCCAACAGTACATTAAGAGGATTATCCATCAAGACCAAGTGGGATTCATCCCTGGGATGCAAGGGTGGTTCAACGTTCGCAAATGGATCAGTGTGATAGATCATATCAACAAGAAGAGTCAAGAACCATATGATCCTCTCAATTGATGCAGAAAAAGCATTTGACAAAATACAACATCCTTTCCTGATTAAAACCCTTCAGAGGGGGGGCGCCTGGGTGGCACAGCGGTTAAAGCGTCTGCCTTCGGCTCAGGGCGTGATCCCGGCGTTCCGGGTTCGAGCCCCACGTCAGGCTCCTCCTCTATGAGCCTGCTTCTTCCTCTCCCACTCCCCCTGCTTGTGTTCCCTCTCTCGCTGGCTGTCTCTATCTCTGTCGAATAAATAAATAAAAAATCTTTAAAAAAAAAAAAAAAAAAAAAAACCCTTCAGAGGGGGCGCCTGGGTGGCACAGCGGTTAAGCGTCTGCCTTCAGCTCAGGGCGTGATCCCGGTGTTGTGGGATCAAGCCCCACATCAGGCTCTTCCGCTATGAGCCTGCTTCTTCCTCTCCCACTCCCCCTGCCTGTGTTCCCTCTCTCGCTGGCTGTCTCTATCGCTGTCAAATAAATAAAATCTTCAAAAAAAAAAAAAAAAGACAAATAAATAAATAAAACCCTTCAGAGTGTAGGGATAGAGGGTACATTCCTCAATTTCATAAAAACCATCTATGAAAAGCCTACAGCGAATATCATTCTCAATGGGGAAAAGCTGAAAGCCTTTCCCTTAAGATCAGGAACATGACAAGGATGCCCACTCTCGCCATTATTATTCAACACAGCACTAGAAGTCCTTGCAACAGCAATCAGACAACCAAAAGGGATAAAAGGTATTCAAATCGGCAAAGAAGTCAAACTGTCTCTCTTCGCAGATGACATGATACTCTATATAGAAAACCCAAAGCATCCACCCCCAAACTACTAGACCTTATAGAACAATTCAGTAATGTGGCGGGATACAAAATCAATGCTCAGAAATCAGTTGGATTTCTATACACGAACAATGAGACTGAAGAAAGAGAAATTAGAGAATCCATTCCATTTACAATAGCACCAAAAATCATACATTATCTAGGAATTAACTTAACCAGAGACGTAAAGGATCTATATTCTAGAAACTACAAATCACTCTTGAAAGACATTGAAGAAGACACAAAAAGATGGAAAAATATTCCATGCTCATGGATCAGAACAATAAACATAGTTAAAATGTCTACCCTATGACCCAGCCATTGCACTACTGGGTGTTTACCCCAAAGATACAGACGTAGTGAAGAGAAGGGCCATATGCACCCCAATGTTCATAGCAGCATTGTCCACAATAGCTAAATCGTGGAAGGCCGAGATGCCCTTCAACAGATGACTGGATTAAGAAGTTGTAGTCCATATATACAATGGAATATTACTCAGCTATCAGAAAGAATGAATTCTCAACTTTTGCTGCAACATGGACGGCACTGGAGGAGATAATGCTAAGTGAAATAAGTCAAGCAGAGAAAGACAAATATCATATGATTTCTCTCATCTATGGAACATAAGAACTAGGATGATCGGTAGGGGAAGAAAGGGATAAAGAAAGGGGGGTAATCAGAAGGGGGAATGAAACATGAGAGACTATGGACTATGAGAAATAAACTGAGGGCCTCAGAGGGGAGGGAGGTGGGGGAATGGGATAGACTGGTGATGGGTAGTAAGGAGGGCACGTATTGCATGGTGCACTGGGTGTTATAGGCAACTAATGAATCATCGAACTTTACATCGGAAACCGGGGATGTATTGTATGGTGACTAACGTAATATAATAAAAAATCATTTAAAATAAATAAATGAATAAATAAATAAATAAAATGTCCATGCTACCCAGAGCAATCTACACTTTCAATACCATCCCAATCAAAATACCAATGACATTTTTAAAAGAACTGGAACAAACAGCCCTTAAAGTTCTGTGGAACCAGAAAAGACCCTGAATCTCCAAGGAATTGTTGAAAAGGAAAAACAAAGCTGGGGGCATCACAATGCCGGATTTCAAGCTATACTACAAAGCTGTGATCACAAAGACAGCATGGTACTGGCACAAAAACAGACACATAGACCAATGGAACAGAATAGAGAACCCAGAAATGGACCCTCGGCTCTTTGGGCAATTAATCCTTGACAAAGCAGGAAAAAACATCCGGTGGAAAAAAGACAGTCTCTTCAATAAATGTTGCTGGGAAAATTGGACAGCTATATGCAAAAGAATGAAATTTGACCACTCTCTCACACCATACACAAAGATAAACTCCAAATGGTTGAAAGACCTCGATGTGAGACAGGAATCCATCAAAATCCTAGAGAACATAGGCTGCTACCTCTTTGACATCGGCCACAGCAACTTTTTTCATGACACATCTCCGAAGGCAAATGAAACAAAAGAAAAAATGAACTTGTGGGACTTCATCAAGATAAAAAGCTTCTGCACAGCCAAGGAAACAGTCAAAAAAACTAAGAGGCAGCCCACAGAATGGGAGATATTTGCAAATGACACTACAGATAAAAGACTGGTATCCAAGATACACAAAGAACTTCTCAAACTCAATACACGTGAAACAAATAATCAAATCAATAAATGGGCAGAAGATATGAACAGACACTTTTCCAATGAAGACACAAATGGCTAATAGACACATGAAAAAATGTTCAAAATCATTAGCTATCAGGGAAATTCAAATCAAAACCACCTTGAGATACCACCTTACACCAGTTACAATGGCAAAAATGGACAAGGCAGGAAACAACAAATGTTGGAGAGGATGTGATGAAAGGGGATCCCTCTGACACTGTTGGTGGGAATGCAAGTTGGTACAGCCACTTTGGAAAACAGTGTGGATAGCTAAATCGTGGAAGGAACCGAGATGCCCTTCAACAAATGACTGGATTAAGAAGATGTGGTCCATATATACAATGGAATATTACTCAGCCATCAGAAAGAATAATTACCCCACATTTGCAGCAACATGGAGGGGACTGGAGGAGATTATGCTAAGTGAAATAAGTCAAGCAGAGAAAGACAATTATCATATGGTTTCACTCATTTATGGAACATAAGAAATAGGATGATTGGTAGGAGAAGGAAGGGAAGAATGAAGGGGGGGTAAACAGAAGGGGGAATGAACCACGAGAGACTGTGGACTCTGGGAAATAAACTGAGGGCTTCAGACGGGAGGAGGGTAGGGGATTGGGATAGGCCGACGATGGGTATTAAGGAGGGCACATATTGCATGGTGCACTGGGTGTTATATGCAAGTAATGAATCATGGAACATTGCATCAAGAACTGGGGATATACTGTATGGTGACTAATATAACAAAATAACTATTATTTTAAAAACTAAATTTATAAAGAGAAAAAAAAAAGAAAAGAAAAAATAAAATAAATAACTAGTCTTAAGATTACACAGCTAATAAAGCAAGAGTTGAGAATCATCTTAAGTCACCATGTTCTATAGGTTTCCTGGAAATCTCACTGACTTAATCCAACAAAGGGTGTCTGCATCAGGCCCATCCTGCTTTCCTTGGCCTTTTCTAGAACCTGCAGAGAACCAACACAATCTTACAGTTTCTGAAACTGAAGAAAAAACCTAGCATTTCCAGAAATCTTTGCTACTTGTAAACTAACAAGAATTTAAAGGGGGAGGAGGACACACATCTATCTGCCTCTCTCACCAATGTTTCACTTTTAAGTACTTTGATAAAATAGGGAGGGTCAAAATATACTGGTTGCATTAAAAGTTGGGATTCAGGGGCGCCTGGGTGGCTTAGTCAGTTAAGTGTCTGCCTTCAGCACAGGTAATGATCCCAGGGTCCTGGGATCAAGTCCCAAATCGGGCTCCCTGCTCAGTGGGAAGCCTGCTTCTCCCCTGTCCCTCTGCCCGCCATTCCCCCTGCTTGTGATCTCTCCCTCTGTCAAATAAATAAAATTAAAAAAAAATAAGTGAAAGTTACGGTTGAAATACAAATATGGTTCACCTCTATCGCGAAAGAAAATTAAAATTATCTTAGGCAATTTAGAAATGGGTACTGGTATAAAAGTTGAAGAGAAGACTTTCAAGGGAAATGAAGAGATGTTACTCAAGAGTTGTTCAAGAGGACAGCTCTAGTAAATGCATGTTTTTATACTCTTGATTCTGTAACACCCAGTGCTTGGGACTCCTGGGTCTTAACGCTATCTGGATTATTTGATTAAATGCATTTCCCACCTTCCACATTCCTTTCTTCAATCCTCTCCCACTATTTCTCAGCCTCCATCTATTCCCTACACACTGATAAGCTTTTGCCACCCATGACCATTCGGTCTACTGACGTTAATTCTTCAATTTATGTTAAAATCAGGAAACTCGGGAAGATTAATTCCTATAGATACTGAATAGCAAAACAAAGATTACAAATAGTCCTAAAATTCCAAACCAATGGTCTCTCTGTTACACCACATTGTCTCTAAAGTTCGACTACCATGAGTTTATGTCATCAATAGGAAGAAGTAAAAATCACAACTAATATCACAGATAAGCTCTCAAAAGGAAGGTAGAATGGAAAGAAAAGACAATGGCAGGGACAGCAAGGCAAGCCTCACACCTATTGTTAAGAAGGAGCTCACAGCATTTCCAGAAAGGCTTTCTAGGAACTAGCCTGGACTGAAGACAGCATGAAAAAAAAAACAAAAAACAAGAAACAATGCAATCATTTTTCCAGGCTGTCACCTGTGCCATCCTTATAGAAATTTCCAACAGCTTCTCTGAATTATTTGTTAAATCACCCCGATGTTGTCACACACAGCATATTACTGAAAGTTCTTAGAAACAGACTCTTAAAAATTTTATTTCTGCTTAAAAATAAATGTTCCTGATTGTCATGTTGCAGATAGTATTTAATCAGAATACAGCTAAAAAACAAAAGATACTTTGCAATTTCTTATTCTTGGTAATTAATCCATTGTAGGGAGTATAAAAAAACTAATGTAAGGAAGAGAGCCAATAGAAAATAGGTCTCCTGAAAAGGAATTTCTGATATACCACGTACCATTTTGGGACAAGATGGCTATTTATCCAGCTATATTCTTACGAGTAAACTTGTCTTCAATTCCAGTCAAGTCAAATGGGAAAAACCAAACTTGCTGTCTCTCTACATTTGTTATTATTTTTAAAACTCTGTTAAGAGAAACTAAAACATAGTATTTCTCACCTCCGTGCAACATAATAAAATATAGGGTTCCCAGCTTTGGAAGTCCCAGCTTGGTAGAAAATACTTAACGTCTTCAAGGCCTTGAACTCTTCTTTTTCATGTACTTGATGCCTGAGAGAAAAAACAAAAACAGACTAACTCATAGGCTTTACATTGTCCATGGAGTATTTCTAAAAACCCATGATTAGAGCAATGATAAAATACATAAAATGACAAAATATTTAAAAAGCAAAACACTTGCTGAAGAGCAATTTTATAACACATACCAAAAATTTCAAGGTGTTACTCTTTGAAACACAGTGAGTAGTTCCTAGGACTATCCTAAGCAAAGTACTGGGCAGGAATATTAACCATAGGATTGTTTTTTATCATAGCATTTTTTTCTAGAAGCCATTGAGTTTTTATTTTTTTCAAGAGTTCAGTTTATCAACCTTTTCTTTATTGATTTATGATTTTGAATGATTAAAAAGGCCTTCCTTTGCACATCTTTTCTTCTTCACTGAAGTTTACCCTCATGAGGTATGAACACCTTTTTCCAGATGGTCACTCAGTTGTACCAACACCATTTATTAAAAGTTCGTTCAATGGCTAAATTCAACAACACAAGAAGCAACAAGTGTTGGCATGGATGTGGAGCGAAAGGAGCCTTGGTACACTTGCTGGGAATGCAAACTGGTACAGCCACTGTGGAAAACAGCACGGAGGTTCCTCAAAAAGTTAAAGACAGAATTACCATATTATACAATAATTCTACTTCTGGGTATTTACCCAAAGAAAACAAAAACACAAATTTGAAAAGATATATGCACCCCTATGTTTACTGCAGCATTATTTACAATAGCCAAGACATGGAAGCAACCCAAGTGTCCACTGACAGATGAATGGATAAAAAAGAACTGGTGTATATATAGAATGGGATATTACTTGGCCATAAAAAAGAACAAAATCTTGCCATTTGCTACAACATGGATAGAACTACAGGGTATAGTTCTGAGTGAAATAAGTTAGAGAAAGACAAATATCATATGATTTCACTCATATGTGGAATTTAAGAAACAAAACAAATGAACAAATAAAAAACAAAAAAAAATACAGAAAGTAAACTGGTTGCTGGAGGAGAGGTAGGTGGAGGAATGGGGAAAATAGGTGAAGAGAGTTAAGAGTACACTTATCAGGACGCCTGGGTGACTCAGTCGGTTAAGCATCTTGCCTTCGGCCCAGGTCATAATTCCAGAGTCCTGGGATCGAGTCCCACATCGAGCTCCTTGCTCAGTGGGGAGCCTGCTTCTCCCTCTGCCTGCCACTCTCCCTGCTTGCTCACTCTTTCTCTCTCTGACAAATAAATAAAATCTTAAAAAAAAAAAAGAGTATACTTATCATGATAAACACTGAGTAATGTACAGATTTGTTGAATCACTACATTGTATACCTGAAACTGGTATAACAATGTATGCTAATTATACTAGAATGAATGAATGAATAAACGCAAATCCCAAAACTTAAAAAAAAAGTCCATTCTAGTCTCCCTGATTCTGAATACCATTTTTAATCATATATTAAATTCCCATATGTATTTTAAAATATTTCTGAAAAAGCATGATTTGATTTTTATGTATTCTGCTGAACACTCAGTGTGTATAATTAATTTGAAGATTCATGTCATTCAATAACCCTGGGACATTTTCATCTGTTCTCTCTTCAAATATTACCTCTTCACCATTCACTCTAAGTTCCATTTCTGAAACACCTATTATGCACATTGGACCTTCTTATTCTGTCATCTGCATTTCATAACTTCTTTCCTATTTTCCACTTCTTTATCTCTCTGTACTGACTATATGTTGGTAATGTGCTCAGAATTATCTTCCAGTTATGTATTTTAAAAATAAAGTATTTTAAAAATGTAGTTCCTTTTACCTACCACATAGGAATCTATGTGTCATGTGTCTTGTGTCTTGAAGGGGGATGGGGAGAGAGGTTGTATTATCTCAGTCCACCATGTTGCTGGTACGAGGTCAGCATTTGTTTAATATTAATGGAAACAACCTACATATCATTTGATAAGAGAAAGAGGTACACGTGTATAGATAAGTGACTATGCAGCTATCTGCCCGATGTCAACTGAATTATTTCTAAGAGGTAAATAAATATCTCTACGAGGAGTAACTGAGAATTTTTTACTTTCTTCTTTAGATTTCTAAGTTTTGAATAATTCAACAATTTTTATTCTTACAGCTGAAAAAAATTACAAAGCTACCTTCATTTCTTTAAAATGAAAATGGGTCTCAAAGAGCATCAATGGGAGCTGAAAACAAAATTAACACTTAACATTTATTAAACACTATGTATACCAGACACTGTTCTAGGTGTTTCACACACATTAGGTCATTTAGTCTTCAAAACCATAGAAGGTTGTTTTATAAGGGAAGTAAGGGTCTTAGGTAAGGAGCAATAAATAGGTTTTCTTAGAAAAGTGGAAAAAATGGCTAGGATGTCCTCGGTAATGTTGAATAAAAAATAGTTTTATATTCTTGTACTATGCAATGTTCAATTTGGTAATATGAAAATTTTGTGTGGAAAATATTTCTTTAAAAGTGTAGGAATAAACACCTGTTACACTGAAATGAGTATAACAGAGCTAAAGATAAAAATTAAGCTGGAAAGGAGATTGTTATGTATTCACACACTTTTTGTTTTTGAGAGAGAGATAGAGAGAGAGAGAACACATGAGAGCACAAGTGGGAGAGCTGTGCTGAGTGGAGCCCGATGCCCAGTTGTGATCTTCACGGCCCTGATCTCAGGATCCCGAGATCACGACCGGAGTTGAAACTAAGAGTCAGACGCTTAACCAACTGAGCTACCCAGGTACCCCATGTATTCACACATTCTTTTAATGGTATCGAAGAATTGGAGGCATGTGCACACAACTGTGGCCTATATGTAATATGATCAATCACAGGCACTTACAGTGCAAGGCACATTATATGCAAATCTGTAATGTGAGTTAATTTCTGAATGTCACATTCTGCTTTTTTATTTGTTTCTAGAACATATTATGAACAAAACCTTCACCCACAGTCACTAATAAAGTACTTACCGAGTGATTAAGTGTAAAGTACCATGAAAGGTACTTTAAAGACTAAAGAATTCAGCACTCTACTTTTGCTGTAACATCATAAAAGTGAACGTCGAACAATGAGGATCTTTTACTTCACAAACTCAATCCTTCCAAATGAGATTCAAAACAAATGTCCACAGAAATTTTATAGCAATACTGAAATACACTGAATTTTCTGAGACTCAATCTGAATGAAGTTAATAGCATTAACTTTTGGCAGGGTTCTGGAAAATGTTACAGTGTGGCAGAAAGAGTTCAGAACTTAAAGCCATAGGATCTATGAATTAGGTGCGGAATCCTGGGCAAATCAGTCACTCACTTCGAGCTGCAGCATCTCCCTTAACTATCATATGATTATCTACCTTCCCTTCTAAGTATTAAATGCAAAAACACCTCAAAGCAACATGACAAAGTGCCATTCAATAATATACTATTATTTTTATAAGAAAATCAAATATAAAACAAAGCACATGTCAACAATGCATAAGGTAAGAAAAAAGTGGGATCCCAAAATATGGCGATGTGGTCATTAGGCACATCCTTCCTGATAATCCTCTATCAGAAAAACAAGTATATCACAAGTGCCCTGGTAATAAACCTTGCACCTCGATCAAAAGAAAGCAATTGTAGGGGCGCCTGGGTGGCTCAGTCGTTAAGCGTCTGCCTTCGGCTCAGGGCATGATCCCGGCGTTCTGGGATCGAGCCCCACATCAGGCTCCTCCGCCATGAGCCTGCTTCTTCCTCTCCCACTCCCCCTGCTTGTGTTCCCTCTCTTGCTGGCTGTCTCTCTCTGTCAAATAAATAAATAAAATCTTAAAAAAAAAAAAAAAAAGAAAGCAATTGTTACTTCAACGTGGTACCTTACCTAGTCATAAATTCCTCAAACTTTGAACTGGTAAGGTTAAGGCTGGACCAGTGTGTATCTGCCACAGGTTTGTGCTCTGGAGGACCCAGGTATGCAAGAAGTGTCGCCATCTTATCGAAAGGTCGTCTTCCAACAGCTTTGTGATCCCTAGATATAGCAAACTACTTAGAAAAAAAGTAGCAGTTCACATTTAGCAGTACACATGGCTTTAGATTATCACTGGTTGCTTTTCTTCTTACTGTCAGCTGGTGGTTCTTGCTGATTTGTCAATAGCACCAAAAAGACCTCACAAGGGTTGTAAGTATACACAAAGACATCTTAGAAATACGACCACTCCCCAAACTACAACATGTACATAAAAATTCTTTTGTTTTCTAGTATTCTTAATCCATTACCATTAAATAGGCAATCAGTTAAGTAAAAATAACGTTGTGATCCGCTTTTTCACAAGATGAAAAGAATCTTTCTTGAGAAACTACACTTTACAAATTGGGATTTGTCCCTCATATCAGATCTCTGCTTAGCCAGGATAAATATGGATTTTCAATAACTATTAAACATTTAAAATTATACAAGAATAACAAAATACTATTTCACAAACGTCAAACTGGCAAAACTTATGAAGTTTACTAATGCTAACTTCGGTGAGGATGTGTACACGGAGGTACTCTCACACAGTGCTGATCAAAATGTAAACTGCCATGTACGCTGGGAAAGGTAATGTCACAGTATCTAGTCACGTCGCGGCTGTGTGCAGCCCAGAACCCAGCAATTACACATTTAGGTAACACACAGGAGACAAATCTGAAGAATATTTATTACATTACTGTTTAAAACAGTGAAAAACAAAAAACAAACCTAAATATCAACTAGGGAATGTGAAAATAAATTTTGATACAGTCATCCGATAAAACACAAACAGAAGTTAATTAAATAATAAACCTCAGAATACTGTGTGAAGAGACTATATTCAGTATATAATTTCTGCAAAACTTTAAAACACACAAAACTATGTCATATATACCTATAATTTCCTTATTTTGTCAGTTACATAGAGGGAAGTTAAATCTTTTCCCCCAAGAAATAAAATGGTATAAAGATCTGAAGTGAACAGCAAACTAATGTCAAAGCTAGATGGTAGACATGGGTCTCTGTTATGTTATAGCCTATACTCTTCTATATGTTTGGAATGTGTGCTTTTTAAAAACAACCAAATTTAAAAAAACAACAACTGCAGCATCAAACTACACAAATATGTGCGTGAATTATATAAGAGAAATGAATGTTTACACTTAAAGGTGCCACAGTTTAGTGCGACACAGATAAAGCATCTTCAATCTTCCTCTATCAGGGCACACATCAGGTCATGCCCATATCACTTTAATCCATTAACAATTCATGAAGGAGTAAAATGCTATTTTAAACCACTATCTCCTAATTAGTTAGCTTTAGCTTCATGGTCTTCTACCACTCCCATGAATGAGCAAACCATTTTTATTAGCATTTAAGATTTTCTTGACACATATTACATTTGTAAGAGAACTCCTCACACATAGGAATTTGGATCCTTTATAAACACATACAACTAGAAAGGACAGCAAGTGATTTAGGCTACAATAGACTTTAACTAAAAACAGCTAATAAAATAATACCCATGTTAATACTTTTTAATTACTGAGTGTTTTCTGCATAAAGCTTTATTTGCATATACTTGAGAGTATCACAAATAGAATCGGAACACTGGCAACGTTCTAATTATTAAATTCCTGAGAATGAGCTACTCTTCAAATTCAGATGCCAATACTCATTTGAGCTTCTAGTAAATTTAAACTTCTCTACATTGTGTTGCACATGTTTGATGTTCTGCAAACCAGAAAAAAACCCCAAAGGGCTCATTTGTGATTTTTCAGCTTAACCTTAAAAAAAAAAAAAAAAAAAAAAAAAGTCTGTAGCACTTAGGTGGGCTTGTTGATCATTTAATATGAACCAAACCTTCGCCTGTTTATTTTTTAAAAGAGTCTAGATGTTCTACGCTTCTCTTTCCAAACCACAATTCTTATTCTGATAAGACGCAAAATAGAAAGCATTATTCAGGACCCACAGTTTTATAAATTAAAACTAAGAGTTTTCAGAATCTCCATGACTGTGAAATCCTACCTGTTGCTAGAAAGATACTGGCCAATTTTCTCTTGATTGTTCCAGAGCAGACGATGTAAAGCAAGCACGTTGCCGTCACTGATGAAGGAAAGACTATGATTTACTGCATCACTTGTAGGACAGTCAGATGCTATATCAAGGAAAAACCTTAAAAGATACAAAATCATTAGAATTTTTAAAACCAGATACACTCATATCTATGTGTGAATCAAATTTATATGAAGTAACTTTGTAAAATAACGAGGATTACAAGTATGGAGGATTATGGTATTATTCACACGTGACTGTCCTTAAACAAAACAGGAAGAGATAATGAGAAAGTTGGTTTTCCATCTCTGATACCTGGCTTTAGCTTCAGAATAGGTTTTGAAGTCAGACAACAGCAAAATTTAGATGGATGAGACTTTGGATCGAAGCCAGTACTTTACAGATAAGGAAACGGAGACCAAGACAAGACAAAAGAAAGACCTCCCCAAAGTTATACAGCCTATGAGGTCAGAGTCAGGATTAGAACTTTTGTTCTCTTAACTTTCAATGGGTAGTCAATCTGCTAGAACATGAATCCTATGCTGACATTCGCTTTTTTCTCCAATACAGTTTGCAGCCCAACAATATACCTTTTAAACTCCAACTAGAAATAAGTTGATATGAACCATAATGAAAAACTGAAAGAGTTGTACAAGTCTAGCTTAGACTATGAGTCAGATCAATTAGTTTCACATGACATAAAAAGCAGAATTCTGGACCTTAACTTACATTTACAAAGCACTTTCTCATACACTATCTCACTCGTTTCTTTAAAGTCAACTCAGACAGGCAAACAGTATTGTCCTGTTTACAGATAAACAACTCAAACCCAACATCAAAAAAATTGTCATTATACACTATTATGCATTATGTGTACCATTTTTAGTTTTTATTAGAAGGAATCTTTTTCTTCTTCCTCTCCTTCATATTGCAGCAACCTCAAATCCTTTATTTTAGTAGATGTGTCAAAACTCCCTGCTGGTTTTCAAATATGGAAATCACTACCAAATTATAAAGAACATGGATTTACCTCAGCACTGTCTCTTACATAAAATAAAATAAGATTAACTCTGCTCTTGACCTAGAGAGGGAAGAGGAACAAACCTACACAGGAGCTTCATGTAGACCTCGCACAGACTTAAAGGAAACTGACAATATTTAAGTCAAACAGAGCAACCCTACCTCCGTGCTGCATCAAAGTTGCTTTTCACAAAATCATTAAAAGGCCGCATATGCTCTTCTTTTGTGAAGAGAACATGATTGGCAATACTCTGAAGTATCTAAACAATGGAACAGGGTTATAAATCAGATCATTCATTGTATGAAGCGTACACATTCTATATATTCTTTAAAAAGTACTAATTGTCTCATTGATATAATTTTTACTGATGATTAAAGTAAATTATTACTCATTCTATAAATACTAGGTGTTCTGTTCTTTCCCAAATATAAATATAATTACTACATACCTACCTGTATTTACATTCACAAAAATACATATTAAAATTTTTAAATGTCTTTCTTAATAAAAAAATCATACAGTCTCCATTTCAGAATTTCCAGAATAAATACATAGAAAATTATCTTCAGAAGACATCTGCTAAGATTATTTTCCCATGATAATAAGGCCTATCAGGTATCAGTCTAATAAATTCCTTTGTAATTTAATAAAAAGAAAACAAAAGCATATAAGAGAGAACCATAAGTTTTCTAAAAATCAATTCAAGTGTAAGTACAAATATGAAAAATGGAAAAATAGTTGGAAGAGAAATTTGAAAGAGATTATCAACATAATTCTTCACCTTTGACATTAACTTCAAGCCCCTTTCGATTCTAGGTGGTGGCTTTTTATCTAAAATCCCTGCTTCATATGGTGAGACGATGGCAGGATTGATAAATCTGAGGAACATGGCACTTCCCACTGCACCGATGCTGTTCTGAGGGAAACGCTGGCTAACCACCTAAAAACAAGAGTTGAGAATTGACTACATGGTTTGAATTGAAAAAGGAAATGGGAAGAAAAAGCTTGAGGGTCAAACTTTCGCACAAAAACTCTGAATAGATCAACCACTGTAAACAACACATTTCTATTTTTTCCTACTCCAAAAACATCAGTAAATAAAGTTTATTCTCAATTCTTGCCCTCCATCCTTTAAAAGCACAACAAAGATATCTAAGAAAAAAGAAAAATGTCATGAATAAGTGGTGTACGAGACCTGAAAAAAGATCCTACATTTGTCATTGTTTATACTGCAAGATTGGTAAGTAACAAAAGCAGACCAAATTTTTACACAAAGATTATCATATTTTACTAAGATTAATAGACATGAGAGTGTGGTCAGCTCTTACAAGACGAGGCTAAGTTTTCAACAGCATACCCCAAGACATCAAATATCTAATAGTAAATACTTACGTTCTGTTGTGTACCTGGTACAACTGGGTATCTTGAGCAAAATGCTTGCCATAGACAAAAGTTAGTTTTTTAGATTCCTATCAAGAGAAAAAACTTACTTACAAGTAACATTATTGCAGTTCCTTTTCTTCCTCAGAATGCTTTATAAGATAAGGACCTATTATTTATTATTTAAATCATGGAGGAACAGGAATTCTTGGAGACCTAAAAGAAAAAAGGATCCCACCAGCAGAAAAGAGAAGGCTTTTGTGTACCTCAGGGCATAATTCTGTCAAATAAAAGTTAAGGAAACAAGAAATGGTCGCCCACACTGAAAAATAACGTGAGACCAATATTTAAGATGATTTTTTTCTCTTTCTTTTTATAAAACTTTCTACCTTGAAGGTAAAGTAATAGGCACATTAGATTGGGGCAAGTGTTATGAAACCGGCTCAGCTCCCATCCCTTTTCGGTGACTCCTGTTTGAAGTTAACATATGAAAATTAGATTATTCTAACACTTACATCTTTTTACAGATAATACACACGTATACGCATTTTTCAAGAACACTTCTGTAACATTTTAGTCTCTGCAATTGCTCTTGCTTAGCGCAGCTTAACTGCTGCTCTAAGCAGCGGTGGCTACGGCAGCAAAGCCGCAGCACTCCATGCAATATTCGAAGATTCTAGGGACAGACGCCCATTTCAGAGGACACTGGGGGGAAACGAGAAAAAGGGACTTATGTGCAGGATCTCACATAACTCTAGTTTACTTTACGATGCTTTAATAAAGTAATACTTATTGTCACGAATTCACATGGCTCACTGACTCCAGATTAACTCTGGGAAGAATAAAGGATTATTTCATTTCTTTCTATGCCCTTTAGTGTTTCATGTGGTATACATTTTAAATGTCTTCTTATTCACTGCCTAAAATATCTAAGTAGTTTTCTACCATATCTGATCGAGAATTAGTAAATGCTAAGATTTCAGAGAATAATTTTTTAAGCTGAAGAATATCCTTGTAAGTGGCGATAACAGACAGCAGTTGTAACTAATATATTCTCACAGTCATTTATACTACGCAGCTCAGGAAGCTTTGTCTTCAAGTCCTCTGAGGGCTAGTGCATGAAGGACAGCCTCACACTGAAGAGGAAGCTGGTGCAGACGGCTAAATATAGCAGCCTTACTAGAATAGCTTTAAAACGCAAATACTGTTTGAGAATTATTTTTGGCTGAAACACAGTTTTAGAAATAGAATTAAGAAGAAAATTCAACTGTTTTTCCCACTCTAGTATTTAACCTTTTGGGGAGTAAGAACAGAAAAAAATGAATGTATATATTTATGCAGACAAAATTCTTCATACAATTTCAGAATGTTCAGGGACCACCACTGCTACTGAGTGGTTCTTTTAGGACTCCCAAATTTTAATCTTAAAACAGAAGAAACTTATCAACAAACCCACAAAAATTTTAAGCTTTTAAGGAGTTAGCAAGGAGAGGACTAAAAACTGCTTTATATTTAATTTCAAATAGGTTTTTTTTAAAAGAATAAGCATATATTCAGTTTAATCCATTAAAACCCTGAAATGGTTTTTAAAAAACTAAAAGACATAATTTGGTTTCCAAAGAACCATTTATAAAATACTAACCTGCTGTGAAAGTATCTCATAAAAACCAGTAACTTACATGCACATTTTTGAAAGATGCTACTTACTAGTTTTGTCTAGAACAAAAAAGTTCTACGAGTGTGACCCACATTTATACCTGATTTATACTTAATACTATTCAATCTCAGAATTTAATGAAAATCTGGGTGAATTATTTCCCAAAGGGAGAATATCGTCAAACTTCTGGAAAGTACTACACCTTTACTATCCTCCACATCTTCGAAATTAGTTGTCAAAGCTCAAAGGGCCCACACCTCAGAAACACACACTGTTTCTGGTATCATGCAATTATGTATCTTACCAACAGTAGTGTATTTTTGGAACTAAAACCTGATACGTGTAGTGAATGAATATCAATAAAAAGGCTGTATTAACAAGTTTCATGAGACAATTTATAAAAATAGTTCTTTTTCTTTCTCCAGTAATGAACATCGATGTAATTATACCTCATAGTATACATACTCAAGTGGGTTTTTTTTAATCTATAAAAATCTAATTTAGATCCCAAACACATTCTGCGTAAAAGGTCAAAGTTGGGCTAGTCTGTATGCTAAAACCAGTTATCAGTCAAATGTCCTCCTTACTTCCCTTAGTAAAATCTGAACAACACGGTACAAATAAATAGAGTCATAAACTTTACATTAGCAAGAAGACCACTACCCATACATGCTTGATTACCTGAGTGAGTGAGGCAGACAATAAACTTCTAAAAGGAGGTCTAATTATACATTGTATGTTTGAATATAATAAATGGAATTATCTGTAATATGACTACACAGCTAATAAACGAGAAGCCAGGACCTTCTATGTTTTACATTTTCCAATCCATTACCCATACACCCCCAAAAAGAGCTTGCTTTTTAAAGAACAGATCATTAGATTCTTAAGCCAACAACTCCATAAACCAATGTTTTAAATTTATGATGACTATGTTGTCTTCATACTTCGGAATGTGTTCTAAAATAACTCAAATTACCAATTAGTTTCCCTTTGTTTCCATGAGGACCTCATATCATCTGTGCTGAGAAATACACTCCAAAACTCAGTGTTACCCAGAAACTTGAAAAAAAAAATCTGAAAATAACACTAGTAGAAAATAACATTTCAAAGAACAATTTTAGACAAAATTTTAATTAAAAAAAAAGCAGTGTTAGGAGGCTAGAAAACATGCTCTTAGAGAAACACAGAGAGCTGGAATTTTAATTTATGTGATACACTACACAATGCCATTAGTAAAACACTGAACAAGAGTGTTAGAAAGTAAATTTCAGCAGTGATGGTGTATATATGTTAAACCCACATACGCTGAGAATTAGAAGCATTAGAAAGAAATGTTTTTAAGCAAGACAGCCATTCAATCCAATCCAATCCAATCCATCTGCTCACAGCTGACCAAACTTACTTAACATACTCAAAATTTTGAATGTACATAAAAACATAGGTGTCTAAATTTTAATTTAGCTCTGAATTTAAAACAGGAACTTATTATGTGTAAAGCTTAGACAATGAATGAAAGAAGAAACCAAATGTATATTCTAAATTCTACCTTGGTACGTAGACTACCTACATGACTCCTAAAGGTTTTTTGTTTGTTTTTTTACATCTTTCTCTAAAACCATTTGGATTATATGAACAAAGATTAATACTCAGCCTCATACGTCATAGTGATGACAAATTCAAAATGAATGCATATTTGGACCAAATTCCACTCGTGGGGAAGAAAATAATTATGACTACCGTAATTTTCTTCCTTTTAATTAGGGCAAGTTCATAAAAACAGGCAGTATATTCTTATTATGTTTGCAAAATGAGTTGTTTCTCTACAAATATGGACTCACTGAGTTTTCCTTTATTTCAAAAGTACTATATTCTCAGTCCCAATAGTTTAATAATGACTTTCTCTAAGGTAAAGGTTTACCATTAGGATTTTTATAATCTAAGCACAAATATCTAGATTCTGGCTGAGACTGTTTAGATAAAAATATAAGGAGCAAAAAATGAAACTTTTAGGTAAGATTTAGAAAGTGACACTTTCCCTCCATATACTTTTTTTCCCCCTCCATATACTTCTAACAATGAAGAAAAACTTTCATCTCTAGGAAAAGAAACCACTCACATTACCTGCAACAAGAAGCAAGAATGAAGAGAGTCAGCATTTCCTAAGGCCTTGAAATTAAGTTTCTTTTGCATTCATTTATAATTTTAAACATAACAATAATAAAATTAGACCAGGGATATCCAATACAACAAATGCCCCCAAAATGCCTTTGGGATAAATCAAACCAAAGGAACACAGAGAATGTTTTGATGTAACTTAATTCCAGGGTTAATTGAAATGAAAAGCTATTTTGTGCCAGAATTAGTAGAATGATTTTACAGTGAAGGTCAAATAGGCTGAAGTGAAGATGTTCTTAACAAACAGCAAAAGATTTTTGTTTTGCTTTGAAAGAAACAGCTAAAAAAAAGTTCTCCAAACTTACTGATTTTTTGTTTTCCTTTTTTTCTTTTACTGTAGCTTTATTCAGTAGGGAGTGGCAAGTTGCCTACAGAACAGAGATGAGCACAAACAAGTCACAGCACCAACTACATACAGCAACAAAAACAATGTTGGCTTGTACATAAAATTACATGATCAAATGTAACACAAATGGAATCAACAAAAAATTAGAAATCAACTGAATTTTGAGGGATGAAATTTATTTCTGGATTTTAATTTTTATTACATTTTTAAGCCAAAGCACTAAATAAACAGCAAGAAATGTTGAGACAATCATATCTACTATTTCTGGCTATAAATCACAGAAAAGTTCTCCCCAAGTAAATTGGAGGATATTTAAGATCTACATTTCAGTTAATTTCTAGCTTTTGATAAATTTCATATAAGATAGATGTTCATTTCCAGTAGATCACACACTGAAACACTTCTATGTGTCTACGTAAATTTTTTCTTGATAAATACTTCTCTGTGTATCCTTCAATTGACTTAAAGTTCTTTTTTCAATTGCTGGCATTTAATTTAGACCTATCGATTTAAAAAAGAAACGTTAAATGGCTAAATATAATGGTAAAATTCACTTTAGAGATTCTGAATTAAAAATCTCTAAGAAAGAGTCCCTTAAAACTTCACATATTTTTCCGTTTGCAGGCTACTTCCTGGAAAATTTCTAATCAGAGGAGTTAAAAGTTCTGCAACATCTGGAAGAAGAATGTTACCAGCTCAACTAGAAATAAGCATTAATTCATATTAAAGTGAAGAAACTGCAGAGAAAATTGTAGAATAAAACTAAAGCCCACTTAAAATTTTTCACATATTTGACTACCAGAATGTAGCAAAAAACAAAACACCAAAAAGGGAAAAAAAGAACAAAAAAAACCACAGAAATATTGGCTTCATCTCTGAGAGTTCCTTCTATATAAATATAAATATATATGTGTGTGTGTGTGTATATATATATATTTTTTTATTATTATTTTTTTAATTAGGCTCTATACCCAACATGGAGCTCAATGTGGGGCACGAGCTCAATGTGGGGCACGAACTCATGATACTGAGATCAAGACTTGCACTGAGACCAAGAGTCAGATGCTTAACCGAGTAAGCCATACAGATGCCCCTAGGCCAGAGTTCTTTTAAAATTAAGACTTCTGGTTGGACTAGACTAAGCACAATTTTTTTTAACATCATTAAAACCAAGTTAAATCCACCATACATGGCATTTTATTCTAGGAATTCAGTGCATTCAACACCGTAACCTTAAAGTTACTTCGGCATTTGTCCGTCATCCATCCATCCATCCATCCATCCATCCATCCATCCAACCATCCAAGGAGTTATTGTGCATCTAACATGCTAGACACCATCCTAGGCATCAGAAAACAGCAGTAAAACAAGACGGCACAGTCCTTTCCTCATGGGGCTTTGGTTCAAGTTTTAGACTATATACAAAAGTACTAGTAACCAAACAGATCACTAAAATGCAGTTTCATGCAACTTTTTTCAATTATGGTATATAATTATCATTTATAGCCTTAAAAAATTGGTGTAAACTACTTCTGTTTGGAGAAGCAGATTTACTGGGAAAAGATGACATTTACTTAGAATCATAATATTTAGCTCTTTCTCAGAATTCTCTCAACCATCACTTCAGAGAATATCCATTCTGGGAATTATTTTCTCATTATAGGTATCTCCTGCTTTTCAAAAGTTCGCTTTCACAAAAGACCTACATTAGTACCTATTTCTGCTAACTAAAAGGAATCCAAAGAGGCTTTTGCTTTTACAGGGAAAATAGCGAACAGCAAATATGACAATCAGTGTGTGTTTTGCAGCGAGCCATTACAGAGGCAGCGCACACCCTAAGCAGCAAGTGGCTGCCAAGCGCCTTTCTCTAGGAGCTACACGCAGCGTCTCAGCATCAAGTTGCCACAGCTTTGAACTTGTCTATGAGCATCTGTGCTTTATCTCAATGTATTTTGTGCATCCGTTAGCAAGATGTGTCCTAAGGTATCCAAAAAGCCTAAGAGTTTGTAAGGATGTTACACTTGGCATAAAACTGGAGGTAATTAAAACTCAATTGTGGTGGATGGCATAAAGACGCTGTGCGTGCACTGAACTTGCCGGCATCCACCGTACACACCGTTTACTCAGACAGAAGGAATCTTGAAAGTTGCTGAAATTATTAATTGGTTCTGCCAGTAGGAAAGTGGTCTCTTTGAGTCAACATCCAGTAACGGATGCAATGGAGAGTCTATTGCTTGAGTGGGTCGATGGGTGAACAAAGCATGGTGTTCCATTAGGTTATCTTACACTTCAGGAGAAATCGATTTTTTTAGTAAGCTGAAACAAAGTACTGGACAATCATGATCAAAGTGCTGCAAAAGTATAATTTAAAGGTAGTCACGGGTGGTTTGGTCGGTTTTGTGGCAAGCGCAGCTTCATAGCTCGAAGGTTACTGGAGAGAGTGCTTCGGCTGATACTGTAGCTGCTGAAAAGTTCCCAGAAGAACTGACAAATTTATAGCAGGTGGTTAGTCATATAAGCAAGTATTTAACCTCAATTTATTATTGGAAAAATTGCTGAGCAAGACATTTATTTCAATAGAAGAAAAGCAGGCTGAGGGACACAAGGCATCAAAGGGCATGTTGGATGCCCACTGTTAACACCACTGGTGATGCTATCCTTAGGCCTCTACTAGTGTACCACTCAGAAAATCCAAGGGCACTTAAAGGCATTGGTCAGAATATACTTCTTGTGTTTCACTTGCATCCAAGCAGTTGGAATGTCCAAGTGATTTTTTTTCTGAGCACATGAGTACATCAGTCCTTTTGTTGAAAATACAGTAGAGAAAATAATCTTGATAACAGGTGTCTTCTGATTGTTGAAAATTGTGCTGCACGTCCACCTGGAATTACTGAGTATGGCAACAACATTCCTGTTGTGTTCTTCCTGCCAAATACGACGTTGTTGATACAACCATGTCTCCTAGGCCTAACAGCCATAATTAAGGCTTACTATGTGCAAAATGTGATGCTTCTTATTGTAAGTGCCATTGACAGAGAAGCCAACTCCAAAGCACCTTTGCAACGGATCTGGAAAGACTACAATATAAAACTGGCAGTCACCAACTTTGGAGATTCTCTTGATGGGGTAACAATCTGGATGTGAAATGGTACTTAGAGGATGGTCTCCTGAAGCAGGGAACAATTTTAAAGGCTTCAAACCAACAATAAATATGACAATACTGACTTTGGCTAAGGAGGCTTGGTTTGTGGAAATTGATGAAGATGATATTGAAGGTTTTGGCATCCCATGATCAGGAATTGACAGATGAAGAGCTGATGCAATCGCAAGAGGAAAGAACACCAATCGACACTGAACACAACAGTGAATGGCCTAAAAGTGAAGTTATCCAGGAACTGAAGGTGAAGCACGTGAGATTTTTGCTACGATGGACAGTGCTGCAGTGACTGCAGAAAAGTATGGCTTTAATTTTGAAAGAGCACATAGGTTTAGGGGCAGGCTACAGAATGTTTTGAATGCCTACAAATAACCGTAGTATAGAAAAAACGCGAGAGGCTAAGCTGTTGAGCATACCGTCGTATTTCAAGCTTTCCACGTCAGCTACATCAGATGATGAACCTCGACCTTTGACATCGAGGTAGACAGACATAGAAGAAGGTATAGACGTTAGTGACCCTACTTGCACTGATGGATTTAGACAATGATGAGATGTTAATAGATGACACTCTTCCTCTCTCTTCTATACTCTATACTCCTCTACCTCCCACCACCCTAACCTCTAACACCCCAGCCTAACACACCACCACCACCTATCAGCCCTCTGGTATGCTTACTGTCGTCCCAATTCTGGTAAGTGAAACTACACTGTACATAAATTATTTGTACTTTATACAAGGCTCTGTATTTATCATATTATTCCTGTTTTTACTATATGTTAATGTTATTTTAGGTTTTATGTGTTATTTGGCACAATTTGGTTGGTGATTTTGGCGGTCTGGGAACACTAAAAAATTTTCCATATAAATTAATGGTAATTGTTTCTTCCCTTTCTGCCACTTGGGCTTATAAAAGGTTTCACAAGAACACTCTACTTTGGGATAGCAGGGAAAACCTGTCTTCCAAAACTATGAGGAGGAAAAGTAGAAATAAATACATGAGAAAATGCCTTAATTATAAATCTAACACATGTTCACAGCTGGCTATCCCTACATAATTTTAACCCAGTCCACTAAGTAAGGGGGCATACAAAATACGAGACCTGGTTAAAGAATGATTCAAAAAAGGCTTAACAATCAAAAATATGAACTCAAGAAAAGGGAACTAACGCTCAGAGAATTTATTAGCTAGCAATATCCTCACTTAGCTTTCAAAATTTTCCAACTAAGTCCCAAAGCAGGAGCCATATTTACTTGAGGAAACAATCAACTACTATCCCTCCCAGCAGAACACAGAAATACAAAGGTACCATTATGTTATCGCCAAAGTCAAAGGGCAAGAGAAAGCCAGAAGAAGAAAGATGAATAAAAGAGCAAACTAAGGGGAAAACTACTTTTGGTAGGAGACTCAATGAAAGAATAACTTGAGATCAAAGCTTTTTTTTTCTTTTAATTAAATGTAAAATTCCCTGTTATCACTTATTAAAAAACAAAACCTTGTTTATAAATAATATAGCACTTTTGCTCTATAGTACTCCCAACAAATTTTCCCCAATACTTCAAAAAAATACACAATTTTTAAACAATATTCTTAAAAAGGATAATTTTATGTGAAATATTTAATATGATAATTCAGGTCTGTTATAAAACAGGATACTTTATTATAGAGTGCTTTAAAAAGTACAACACATAGTGTTTAATAAGCCACAAATGATCACCTTACTCTGTTTTCTGATTTATTTTCACTACCTCCCTCTCCTCCTATAAAAGCTGGCAAGAATCTTATTTACTTGGGTGGAATGAACGGGAAAGTTTTATTCCTTCGTTAAATACTTTCCTAAGTACTTTCAAAGTGCCAAGCCCTGTTCCTTTTACCTTTTCAGAATCATGGTCTCAAATTGGACTCCAAATTTGCTGATGACACAAATTTTTTTTTTCCTTTAGGATGACAACCACATGAAGAATTTCTACTAAAATCTAGTAAGTCATGCAATCAGGCAGTCAGTAACCATTCACTTTTAAGTCAAGTCAAAGCCACCGCCACTTCAGAAATCCACTTGACCACCTTCCTCCAATTTCCTCTACCTCCAACCTTCACCTCTGATAACCACAAGTCTGATCTCTTTTTCCATGAGGTTTCTTTTGTTTGTTTGTTTGTTTTTGTTTGTAAGATTCCACATACAAGTGAAATCATACAGTATTTGACTTATTTCGCTTAGCATAATACCTTCAAAGGCCATGTACATTGTCACAAATGGCAAGATTTCCTCATTTTGTATGGCTGATTAATATTCCAATGTGCATATACCCACACAGTTCTTTTACTCCATGCGTCTGCTGATGGACACTTGGGTTGTTTCCATGTCTTGGCTATTCTAAGTAATGCTACTATGAACATGGGGTGCAGATATCTTTTTGGGTTAGTATTTTCATTTCAATATATCCCCAGAACTGAAATTGCTGATTGATATGGTAATTCTGTTTTTAATTTTTTGAGGATCTTCCACACTGTTTTCCATATTAGCTATACCAACTTACAGTGCACCAACAGTGCAGTAGGGTTCCCATTTGTCTCTCTCTGTGTCAGCATTTATGTCTAGTTTTTTTGATGATGGCCATTCTAACAGGTGTGAGGTGCTAGCTCACTGTGGTTTTAATCTGCATTTCCCTAATGACTGGTGATGTTGAGCATATTTCCATGTACCTTTTGGCCTTTCATGTAACTTCTTTGGAAAAATGTCTATTCACAAGTGTCCACTGCCCATTTTTTAAACTTGGGGTAGTCTGGTATTGAAAACGTTTAAGTTTTTAATATATTTTTAATATTAACTCCTTACTAGATACATGGTTTGCAAATATTCTTTTCCTACTCCACAGGCTGTCTTTTCACTTTACTGATGGTGCGCTTGCTATGAAGCAGCTTTCCAGTCTAATGTAGTCCCACGTGTTTGAGTCTGTTGTGCTTTAGGTGTCACCTCCAAACACACATTACCAAGACTCACAGCAAGAAGCTTTACTGCTATGTTTTCTTCTCCATAGTTTCATGGTTTCAAGTCTTACGTTTGAATCTTTAATCCATTTTGAGTTAATCTGTGTGAGGGTGTAAGATGGTTTCCGTTTCATTCATTTACATATGAATATTCAGTGATCCCAGCACCATTTATTGAAAAGACTGTCTTTTCTCCAATGAGTAGTCTTGGCTCACTTGTCAAATATTAGTTGACTATATATGCTTGGCTCTATTTCTGGGCTCTTGATTCTGTTCCACTCGTCCACCTGTCCGTTTTTATGTCGATACATACTGTTCTTTTTTTTTTTTTTTTAGGATTTTATTTATTAATTTGACAGAGAGAGACAGCCAGCGAGAAAGGGAACATAAGCAGGGGGAGTGGGAGAGGAAGAAGCAGGCTCCGAGCGGAGGAGCCTGATGTGGGACTCAATCCCGGAACGCCGGGATCACGCCCTGAGACGAAGGCAGACGCTTAACGACTGCGCCACCCAGGCGCCCCGATACATACTGTTCTGATGATTATAGCTTTAAATCGGGAAGTGTGGTGCCTCTTTCATTCTTCTTTCTCAGGACTGTGTTGAATCTTTTGTGGTTCCATACAAATTTTAGGAGTATTTAGAAGTATTTCTACTTCTGTAAAAAATGCCATTGGAAACTTGATAGAGATTGCACTGAATCTATAGATGGTTTTGGTAGCATTCATATTTAAGTGATTAATTCTTCCAATCCATGAACACAGGATACCCTTCCCATTTATCTGTGTCTTCTTCAATTTTTTTCATCAATGTCATAGTCTCCAGCATAGAGATCTTTCACCTCCTTAAATTTATTCCTAAGCATTTTATTGTTTTGATGCTATGGTAAACAGGATTTTTTTCATAAATTTCATTGTTACTGTACAGAAATGCTCCTGGTTCTTGTATGTTAATTATGTATACTGCAACTTTACTGAGTTCATTGACTAGTTGTTTTTTGGTTGTCTTTGGGGTTTCCTATATATAAAATTGTCATCTGCAAGTAGAGACAAGTTTACTTTTTCCTTTCCAATTCTGATACTTTTTATTTTTCTTACTTGATTGCTCTAGGTAGCACTTGTAGTATTACATTGAATAGGAGCAATAAGAGTAGACACTCTTGTTTTGTTCCTGATCTTAGAGGAAATGCCTTCAGTCTTTCACTATTGAATACATTAGTTGTGTGGCTGTCATTTACGGCCTTTATTATGTTGACATATGTTCCTTCTATGTCTAACTTACTAAGAGTTTTTATCATGAATGGATGTTAAATTTTGTCAAATGCTTTTTCTGCATTTATTGAGATGACCTTATGATTTTTTTCTTTCATTGTATTAATGTGATGTATCACACTGATTGATTTTCATATGTTCAACCATCCTTGCACCCAAGGATAAATTCCACTTGACCACAGTGTATGAACATTTTAAAATGCTGCTGAATGCAGTTTGCTAGTAATTTATAGAGAATTTCTGCAGCGATACTCATCAGTGATATTGAGTGGACTGTAGTTTCTTTTCTAGCAGTGTCCTTTTCTGGTTTTGGTATCAGGGTAATGCTGGCTTCATAAAATGAGTTTAGAGTGCTCACTCCTCTTCAGCTTCTTGTAAGAGTTTGAGAAGGATCAATGTTCATTCTTCTGTAAATGTCTGATAAAATTCACCAGTGAAACCAGCTGGTCCTGGGCTTTTCTTTGTTGGGAGAATTTTGTAATAATTGGTCTATTCAGAGTTTCTACTTCTTCCTCAATCTTGGTAAGCTGTATGTTTCTAAGAATTTTTCCATTTCTCCTAGGTTGTCCAGTTCGTTGACATATAGCTGTTCACAGTAGCCTCTTATAATCCTCTCAATTTCTGTGGTATCAGTTGTGGTATCTCCTTTTTCATTTCTAATTTTGTTGATTTCGGTCCTTCCTCTCTTTTCCTTGGTTAGTCTAGCTAAAGGTTTGTCAACTTTATCTTTTCAAAGAACCAACTCTCAGTTTGGTTAATCTTTTCTACTGTTGTTCTGTAGTTATTTCTATTTCATTTATTTCTACTCTAATCTTTATTATTTCCTTTCTTCTGCTAACTTTGAGCTCAGTTTGTTCTTTTCCTAATTCCCTAAGGCAGAGAGTTAGGTTGCTTATTTGGGATTTTTCCTGTTTCTTAACAGAGGTGTTTATTGGTATGAACTTCCCTCTTAGACTGCTTCGTGCTGCATCCCACATGTTCTGGTATATTGTGTTCCCATTTTCATTTATCTCAAGAAACTTTTTTATTTCCCCTTTAATTTCTTCTTTGATCCATTAATTGTTCAGTGTACTATTTAATTTCCATATGTTCCAGTTTTCCTCATGTAATTGATTTCTAGCTTCATGCCACTATGGTCAGAGAAGATACTTGGTATGATTTCAATCTTCTTGAATCTGCTAAGACTTGTTGTGTGGCCTAGAAAACGTTCCAGGTATGCTTGAGAAGAATGTATATTCTGCTGTTGTTAGAATGTTCGATATATGTCTGTTAGGTCCATTTGGTCTGTAAGCGTTGGTCAAATCTGCTGTTTTCTTATTGTCTGTCTGGATGATCTATCCATTGTTAAGAGTGGGATATTAAAGTCCCCAGTGAATACCACAATACTTACTACTCATTCTCCTTTTAGGTCTGTTAGTTTCTGCTTTATATACTTAGGTGCTCCAATGCTGTGCACATAAATACTTAAAACTATTACATCTTCTGGATGCGTTAACCCCTTTTTATCATCATACAATGACTGTCTTTGTCTCTTTTTACCATTTTTAGTTTAAAGTCTATTTGGTCTGAAGTAAGTATAGCTACCCCTGTTTTTTTTGTTGTTGTTTTTTGGTTTTTTTTTTTGTTACCATTTGCTTGAAATGACTTTTTCCATCCCTTCACTCCCAGTCTATGCGTGTCTTTAGGGCTAAGATAAATCTCTTGTAGGCAGCATATTGTTGAATCTTGTTTTTTTAATCCATTCAGCCACCCTATGTCTTTCAATTGGGAAAACTTAATCCACTTACATTTAAAGTAACTATTGATAGGAAAGGACTTACTACTGCCATTTTGTTAACTGTTTTCTGGTTGAGATTTGTTTTGTTTTGTTTTGTTTTTTAAAGATACAGCAGAAACATCTTTATAAATAGCAATGAGGGAATAATTCACACAGAGCAGCCTGAAACAGCTTTTTAAAATGGTGACTTCACTGATCTTGCTAATGTCTCTAAACAACTGAAGCCCTGCGCTAAAAAACAAATGGCTGGGGATGACTCTGCAAAGAAAAAGACACAAAGGCAAGGGTTTTGGTAAATGCATAAATTCTTTCCCCTGTACCCACCCCTGTCCCAAACTCCAGACCCGCTAATGTTTCTTCCAGAATTACAGTTTAAACAGGCTAATATGGATCTGCACTAATCTCCCCTGGAATGATTAAACCATCCCTAAACTACATATGCAATTCAAAAACACAGTGAAAGCCATAAAAAGAACACAGACATAATTTCCTCAATATGTAGGGGATGACTGTGGACATCTGAACTCAGAAGTATTATTTGTAGTGCTAGTGCTAGAAAGTCTAAAATAAATTGATCTGAATGATGATGCAATATATTTTATAGTAGCATTCTATATAAAATAAACAGATTAGTTTGTCCTAGGAAAACCTAACAACAACACATTATATCTTTTAAGAAGACATCAAAATTATAGATCAAGCATTTCAACAGTATAAAAAGCAACGAGTAGACCTGCCTCACCTGTGAAAAACCCTGTGAGTAATTTAAGCAAAAGATAACCAAAAAAATTTCATAATATATCTCATTTCAACCATGTCTATTTATACCCAATAGATTCTGTGCATTTTAAACTTGCTCCCAATGCAAGGAAAATTTATTATTTTTAGTACCCCCTTAAAATACTTCAAACTGTCTCCTAAGCAATATTTAAGTTTTTTCAAAGCTAATTCCAACAATTCTTAATGTATTAGTCATCCACACTGACTCAGTATTTTCAACCACCCACTATCAGCAGCTAAATCCCTCTTCAGAAAGCATTCTTTTTACTTCAGCTTTGGATTAATAATAGTACTCTCTAACCTTAAGCATACCTGGTATAAACAGTGGCACACACTTCGAAGCTGAGGGGGGAATTCTGAGGAGGAACTGATGATGGCATGGAAGAACTTTTCAGTCATCTGAAGAAGGTTCCGTTGGTTTTCCTCAAGGCTCTCTGACTGCTCTAACCTGCAAAAGAAGGAGAGAGAGAGAGAGAAGGTAAAATCCATTTACAGTAAACAAATAAAAGTACTCTTTAAAAGAGACTTTCAGTCAAATGCAATGTTTGAACTTTGCTGGGATCTAGGTTTGAATTTTAAAAAAATGCAAAAAGGCAATACTGAGAACTGTAAGAATTCTTATCCCTTTATATTCTCACAAATTTAGTATTTACTCAGCTTAGTGCCATCTTCTCCATTCTGGGTATGTCTGCCTGCAGAAAAGATGTGTTCTGGTTTGCTCTCCACTTCTATGGTAAAAACCTTCTCTGTGAGGCAAGTCTGTAGTTATCCAGCTGGGCAAGGGATGGGGTAAATGAGTCTAATTCAAGGTGAAGTATAAACAAGCCTATTTGCCCACAGGATCAAAAGCCACATACTCTAAAAACTGTTATCAGAAATAAAGGTGAGGGACACCTGGGTGGCTCAGTTGGTTAAGCATCTGCCTTCAGCTCAGGTCATGATCCCAGAGTCGTGGTATTGAGTCCCGAGTCAGAATCCCTGCTCAACGGAGAGCCTGCTTCTCTCTTCTGTCTCTCTCCCTCTGCCCCCACCACCCCTGCTCGTGTTCTCTCTATCTCAAATAAACAAATAAAATCTTGGAAGGAAGGAAGGTAGGTGACAGCTGATTCCTGAGTGCTTCCCTCCTACCCTTCCTCCTTCCACTCTTGGTGTTGAACTAGCGCAGGGAAGAGGAATAGTATTTATTAGGCATCTCCAACCCCAACAAACCCATGTGTAAAGCCACTTTAGAAACACACAACATGTGCGTATTTTATTGGAGTTAATGTATAGAGAACACATGAAAGAATGACAGGTGATAATGAATTACAGTTAGAAAATTGTACTTTAGCTTGTAGTCAACAGGGAACAATAGATGTTCTAAGAAAGAAAGTAACAAAAAAATTTAGGTTTCATAATAATTCCTACAGCAGGGGCGCCTGAGTGGCTCAGTCGTTAAGTGTCTGCCTTCGGCTCAGGGTGTGATCCCAGAGTTCTGGGATCGAGCTCCACATCAGGCTCCTCGGATGGGAGCCTGCTTCTTCCTCTCCCACTCCCCCTGCTTGTGTTCCCTCTCTCGCTGTCAAATAAATAAGTAAAATCTTAAAAAAAAAAATCCTACAGCAAATGACCTGAAAAATGAAAAAGACAATATTGGGGCAATAATGGGGGAAATTACAGCAAAAGTCAATGGGATCACCACATACAGCTGCACCAAAAAGAATAAAATACCTAGGAAAATACTTGACCAAAGTGGTGAAAGACCTCTACACTCCTAAAATTATAAGACACTGATGAAAGAAACTGAAGACAACACAAACTAGAGGAAAGATACACCATGCTCACAGATTGGAAGAATTAATAATATTAAAATGTGTATACTACCCAAAGCAATCTACAGATTCAATGCAATTCCTGTCAAAACACAAAGTGTTTTTTACCAAACTGGAATAAATAATTCTAATATTTGTAGAGAGCACAAAAGACTTTAAAGAGACAAAGCAATCTTGAGAAAGAAGAAATAGCTAGAGGTATCACAATCCCAGATGTCAAGACATATTACAAAACTACAGTCATCAAAATAGTATGGTACTGGCACAATAACACTCACATAGATCAATGGAACAGAAAAAAGAGCCCAAAAATAAAACTATGCCTATACTCTCAATTAATCTATGACAAAGTAGGCAAGAATACACAATGAGGAAAAGACTGTCTTTTCAATAAACGGTATTGAGAAACTGGACAGCTATGTGCAAAAGAATGAAACTGGAGCACTTTCTTATAGCATATGCGAAAACAAACTCCAAATAGATTAAACACCTAAATATGCGACCTGAAACCATAAAGCTCCTAAAAGAAAACACAGGCAGTGATCTCCTGGACATCAGCCTTAACAACGAATTTATGGATATGTATCCTCAGGCAAGGGAAACAAAAGCAAAAATAAACTATCGGACTACACCAAAATAAAAAGCTTTTGCACAGCAAGGAAACCATCAATAAAATGAAATAGCAACCTATTGAATGGGAGAAGATACTTGCAAATGATATAACTGATAAGGGGTCAATATCCAAAATATATAAGGAACTCACACAACTCAACAACAAAATACCCAAATAATCTGATTAAAAAATGGACACAGGGAAAAAAAGGGGGGCGGGGAGTGCCTGGGTGGTTCAGTCAGTTAAGCGTCTGCCTTTGGCTCACGTATGATCCCGGGATCCTGGGACTGATCCCTGCATTGGGCTCCCTGCTCTGTGGGGAGTCTGCTTCTCCCTATTCCACTGTTCCTACCCCCCGCCTCACTTGTGCACTCTCTCTCTCTCTCTGCTCTCTGTTTAACATAAATAAATCTTTAAAAAACAAAAACAAAAAAATTAAAAATGGACAGAGAACCTGAAAAGACATTTTTCCAAAGAAGACATAGAGGTGGCCCACAGACACATGAAAAAATGTTCAACAGCACTCATCATCAGGAAAATGCAAATCAAAACCACAATGAGGTATCACCTCAAACCAGTCAGAATGGTTAAGATAAAAAAAAAAAATAAGAAATAGCAAGTACTGATGAGGATGTGGAGAAGAGAGAACATTTGTGCACTGTTGATGGGAATTTAAATAGGTGGAATCATAGTGGAAAACAGTATAGTGGTTCCTCAAAAAACTAAAAATAGAAATACCATATGATCCAGTAATTCCATTACTTGGTATTTACCCAAAGAAAATGAAAACACTAATTGAAAAGATACATGCACCCCTATGTCTACTGCAGTACTGTTTACAACAGCCAACTCAACAGAGCAACTCAAGTGTCCATCGACAGATGAACAGATAAAGCAGATGTGTTACACACCCACACGTGTGCACAGGAATGTTACTCAGCCATTAAAAAAGAATGAAATCTTGCCATTTGCAACAACATGGATGGACCTAGAAGTTATGCTAAGTGAAATAAGTCAGAGAAAGGCAAATACTGTATGACTTCATTTATATGTGGAATCTAAAAAACAAAACGGGGGCGCCTGGACAGTGCAGTCAGTTAAGCGACTGACTCTTGGTTTCGTCTCAGGTTGTGATCTCAGGGTTGTGAGATCGAGCCACATGTCAGGCTTGTGCTCAGCACACAGAGTCTGCTTCAGATTCTCTCTCCCTCTCCCTCTGCCCCTCCTGTTCGTGTGCTTTCTCAAAGAAATCTTAAAAAACAAAACAAATGAACAAACAAAAAAACACACTTTTAAATACAGAAAACAAACTGGTGGTTGCCAGGGGAGAGGTGGTAAGGGGATGGGTGACAGAGGTGAAGGGGATTAAGTGGTACAAACTTCCACTTTTAAAATAAGTCATGGAGATGAAAATGAAAAGTACAGCACAGGGGATATTAGCTGATAATGTTGTAACAATGTTGCACGGTGACAGATGGTGACTGCACTTATCATGAAGACCACTGAGTAGTAATATACAGAATATCAAACCAAAAAACTGTATACCTGAAACTAATATAACACTGTGTGTCAATTATACTTCAATAATTTTTAAAAACCTGACTGAAAAAACAAAGTCAGTTAGATCAATATAGAATTGACTAAATATATAATGGTACAGCCAAACTATGAAACATTACATAGCAAGTAAGAAGAATGAGATTAATCTTGCTATACTGACATAGAAAGATCTACGATATAGAGCTAAGTTAAAAAAATTACGTTGCAAAACCAGGTATTCATTGAAAGGATACAAACACCGTGATTCAAAGGGGCACATGTACACCAATGTTTATAGCAGCAAAGTCCACAACTGCCAAAATATGGAAAGAGCCCAGATGTCATCCACAGATGAATGGATAAAGATGTGGTGTATATACATACATATGTGTGTGTGTGTGTGTGTATATATATATACACACACACACATACATACAATGGAATATAACTCAGCCACCAAAAAGAATGAAATCTTGCCATTTGCAGCGACATGGATGGAACTAGAGTGTACTGTGCTAAGCAAAATAAGTCAGTCAGAGAAAGACAAATACTATATGATTTCACTCATGTGGAATTAAGAAACAAAACAGATGAACAGAGGGGAAGGGAAGGAAAAGTAAAATAAGATGAAAACAGAGAGGGAGGCAAACCGTAAGAGACTCTTAACTATAGGAAACAAACTGAGGGTTGCTGGAGGGGGGAGGGCAGAGGGGGGAGGCAGACTGGGTAACTGGGTGATGGGCCTTAAGGAAGGCACTTGATGTAATGAGCACTGGGTGTTGTATGCAACTGATGAATCATTAAATTCTACCTCTGAAACTAATAATACACTATATGTTAATTAAACTGAATTGAAATAAAAAATAAAATTAAGTTGCAAAACCAAGTATATAATGTTTCCATTTATATCAAGCACTCGCACTGTACTTACAGTTTCTACAACTAGATTTATGTATATGTATATGCAAATGCACTGAAAAAGGGCAAAGAACAGACTAAACTACTAACAGTGCTATGTCTCTAGAGGTGGTTGTCAAAGATACCTGTAAATTTTTTTTAAAATGTATTTGTGTATAATTCTTATAATTAAAGGCTAATTTTAAGAATCAAAGGGAGAAATTGTGAGGGCCTATTCTCATGCAAGGTAGTGGAAAAGTGGAGTCAGGCTGTAGATGAGAGGATGACAAACCTGGTAGGATCCACTTCAAAGCTAACATGCTGCCAATCAGAGGATGTGATCACAATTCGTAATAACGGATCCAGGAGTTTTTGTAGATAGGTAGCACCATATACCTAAAGAAATTTAAAAGTAGGAATTTATTATGCCTTCTCCAAATGCCTTGTATTAAAGACATTCCGTTCTGTATGTTCTGCACATAATCAGTTTGCCATACCTTGGCGCACACAAAAAAAAAAGAAAAATGGATACAAACCTTGAAACAGAAGGTCATTATTTTACTGGCTAAGCTGTTTCCTCGGAAAAGAGTCTGCATGGAGTCTGCCAATTCTACTTCCTTAGAAAACATGTTCCAGAGCAGTTGGTAGAGTAAATGCCGAGAATCAAACAGAGTCACTAGAACTCGAGCTAGTTCATCCTAAGAACAAAATAAAATTGTTAGTGTGAATAATTCCATTTTTTCTTCAGTAGGAAACTGAAAGATAAATCCAAAGCTGTCAACCACCTACTAAAGCCAGTTCAATGGTGACTAATTAATTTTTCCCCTGGTATTTATCTGTGTACATTTGTCTATGATAGAGGACTATTTCTTCATGACTACAGCAGCCGTTAATTCTTTTTTTTTTTTTAAGCAATTTGTTTGTTTATTTAAGCAATCTCTACACCCAGCGTGGGGCTCGAACTCACAATCCCAAGATCAAGAGTTGCATCCTCCCGACTGGGCCAGCCAGGTGCCCCAGCAGCAGTTAATTCTAAGGATTAACTGATGAAAAGTAAAAGAGGCCTAGGCTTTACCAGGAGAAGAAAAAAATCCAGGATTCAGTTCAAATTATGACAAAATCAAAGAGATTAGAAATAGAACACGATGGCAAGGAGTTCGGTTTGATATGCCGAGATCATTTTCTCCGGAAATCAGACTTTGGTGACCGCAAGACCTCCACTCTTGCTCCTCTAGTCAGGGAAATTCAGTGCACAGTGAACATGGGTTCAGCAGAGAAACAACAAAAATGGAAAGACTACAGGATTTGCCTTAAGTCAGGAAAGAGATTTGGGCTGTGCATTCAGAAACAAGAGATTAGCAAGATTTATATATAAAGCCAGGGTCGGCAGCTAATTCCCACCTACTTCCTAACTGGTAACCCTCATAATTCCCCATAGTATTTTTTGGTACACTCAAGATAAATGATGTGATAGTAAATCACTGTTTAACCACACATGCTGCAAAGAGATTTACAGACAATAGGGGCACCCTTCAAGCAGTGACAACAAAGTCCAGGATTATGGCCCATAGCTCTTCTAATTCTTACCTGATCAATTCTGATATCTGAGTCAAGGAAAAAATTTCACAATCCTAACCACAGAATCCAGAAGCGAAAGAAGACCCAAATATTCTGCTCTATGCCCTACAGTTACGTTACACCTATTTGACTAGATATAAAAATTCTTTTCTCCATTTTAAAATCAAGTGTAATTATGAGAGATAATTCAGTTACAAAATATGTTCCTAGAGTACTGTGCTAAGTTTTTGCCATTCTGATCCTTCCTCTGCAAAATTCTGAAAACATTAAGCAACAGAATTTTAAATTTACAAGAGAATTAAATGTTTTTAAAAAGTTATCTTGTATTTTGTTCCCCTTTAGATACAGCTCTAATAGATCTGGCCTAATACAAAAGTCTTTCTCAAAAAAAAAAAGTCACATAAAACTCATTAGAAATGATTTCTGAAAGAAAACAGAATGAATTAAAGCTTCTTGGATTTAACTGATTCTTTTTTATTAAGAGAATTACTGATAATTTTTAGTGCTAATTACAGGTAGGGTCCTAAAAAGGTAATTCAGAATATCCACTTTCAAAACATATGAATATTTCTGCAATGTTAGATTTCAAGAGAATTTCAATAAATTCCTTGTTCTAACTCCCTAGAGCTCCAAGTGGGATACTACCTTTGTTCATTAAACTATTATTTACTGTGTCCTTGTTATGTGCCAAGCTCTACTCTGAAACTACAGCACTGAACAAGACAGGGCTCACATTATGGTGGAATGATAAACAAGATAATTACACAAAGTCAATAAATGCTACAAAGAAAACTGTACAAGGTAATGTGATAGAATGACTATAATTGTGGTTCTTGCTGGATGGCCAAAAAGACCTCATTAAAATAGAGACACCTGCACTGAAACTTGAGTAACAAGAAGCTGGCCAAAGAAGAGATCAGGGAAGAAGCATTCCAGGTGGTGGGGGGGTAGCCGCAGTGGCAGCAAGGGTGCTTCCTAAGGTGGAAATAAGCCTACCGTGTTTGATGGCCAGCATGGTCTAAGTTTGGTGAACAAGAAGGAAAGTGGCACGAGGCAATGTCAGCAATGAGGCCGAGCCCAGGTTGGGTAGAGCCTTGTAGGCCAGAGTACGGAGAAGTATGAGGAATAAGATCCTACAGCTTTTAAACGGAAACAAATCTACAGGGAGTGACAGATTACCTTATTACTTAAAATTTACTAAACTGAAATCATTTTTGGTACAATATAAACTGGATAGCTTTTTAACATGGAAAAGGAGGACTCTTCTTAAATTTTTAGCATATATTATTAAAAAATAGTATGGTTTTAAGACAATTTTTTATTGAGAGGCCAAATAGGCATATTATATCTTCAGTGTTTAAAACAAGCAACATAATTTCAAATGCAAATATAGTGCTTACATTTTTTTAAAAATCGTACAGTGCATTATAGAAAAAAGAGTTGTGACCTGGACACACAAGCCTTTAATTCTAGCTCTAGCATTAATGACAACTAAATACAACATTTAACCCTAATCATTTCACTTAATACATGAAAGCACCAGACCACGTCAGGTTTTTGTTTTTTTTTTTTTTTTTAAGATTTTATTTATTTATTTGACAGAGAGAGGGAGAGTGCGTGTGCACACAAGCAGGTGAAGTGTCAGGCAGAGGGAGAAGCAGACTCCCCACTGAGCAAGGAGCCTGATGTGGGGCTCGGTCCCCGGACCCCAGGATCTTGACCTGAACCCATGTCAGGGGTTTTAATTTTCTTTTGATCAGGGTATATATATGTATATATACACATATTATACATATATACACATATTATACATATATACACATATTATCTATCTATCTATCTATCTATCTATCTATCTATCTATCTATCAATCATCTATTTTGGTGGGGCACCTGGGTGGCTCAGTCGGTTAAGCAAGCGTCTGCCTTCGACTCAGGTGACGACCTCAGGGTCCTGGGATTGAGACCCGCCGGGCTCCCTGCTCAGCAGGGAGTCTGCTTCTCCCTTTCCCTCTGCCCTTCCCCCAACCTGTGCACACACGCTCGATCTCTTAAAAACATAGAACATATTTTTTTTGATCAGTGTTTAAATGGCATTTTTCAGTGGAACAGGGAAGAAATCTGAGTTTTGCTGTAAGTATGAGGAATAAGATCCTTACATAGTTCAGGTAAGATCACTACTGAGGCTCCAGCTACTTTCCCACAGCTGAAAACCATTCGAATAATATCTGAAGTTTCTTTCGGCTCTAAAGTTTTAGCAATTCATGCAATAAACATCCCTGGAATGAATAAATTTGGAAGCATCTGCTATGTGCCAGGTCCTGGTTCCGCACTTTCTCAATGAACTCACCCACTGAGAACACGGGACCACATTGGCCAGCGCCATGGCTATCGGGAGCTCTCCCTGGTCTCCCATCATTGTGACCAACTCCACCAGCCTCTCAAACCGGTCGGCCAGCACCGTTTCTGCAAGTGTGTCAAATTCTGTGCCTTGCTGGAGGATTTTTGTCAGAACTTCCATAAATGTAGCTCTTGTCTGAAGATCTTTGTGATAACCTAAACCTGGTATGGACAGATAGATGCAAATTTAGTAACATGGCCTGTTAAAGTAATTTTGCTTGTCTTTCACGCCAGTTCTCTAGGTTTTCAATTTCTATATGAAGCTTTCATTTTATCTCACCTATGGAGTGCATGAGGCCACTGTCCACATTAGCATTGAGTAAGTTTGACATTGCAAGGACTGTACAGTGCCTCAGTGATGCCAGCCTCCGAGACATGCCACGTTTCCTGCCACCTGTTTGTGCATTTTCATCTTCAACTTCACTACAGTCATTCAAGAGGTTCATGAACAATGTGAAATACCTGAGAAATAAAAAGAGTGACTCTTACACAGTGAAGGCCACATCAACCAGAAGGCTAATCAGATATTCTGGAATCATGATATGTGCATCACGAGTGGTCTTGGGTATCTGTTTCTCTCTAGTCCTGGGGTAATCAGCCAGCGTGGCTCATTATGAAGTGTGCTGTGCTGAATATGATTTTATCCCGACAAAGCCAGTATGTATTTCATAACATAGGCATGAAACAGATGCAATCCTTCCTGGTCAATGCATCACTTCTACCATATAAAACAAGTGGTCCAAATAGTTTAGAGAATGCTATCTTAAGTGACTTAATGAGGTGATCTGGGCTCTATTGCCAATAATTCACCGCTTGGATTATCTTTAAAAACACAAAACCCAGTTGTTTTCTTAACCCAGTCCTGTCATGGGGAATATTGCTTCATGCATGGGTTATATTTTATAGGCAGCTGCTAATGGCCACAATACCAAAGTAATGAGGTCCATTTTCTAAATATAATCATCTGCCACTTTGGTTAGATGTTGTTTTGTTGTGTGTGGGCTTTGTTTTTTGCTTTGCCTTTTTGGGGACTGAAATTTACTTAAGAAATAACTGTGATTTGGCTTCCATCAATTCCACACCATCTCCTTCCTCCGGCTGCAGCGGAAGACCAGCCAGGAGTGAAACTACTGCTTCCATGCTCGCCTGGTCCAAGTCTCTGAAGAAAGAAAATTTAAGGACCATATAAATCTTTCAGGTTCTTCCACTTCACCTTCCCCTCAAATAAACACCTTGCTAAGTGAACTTTAGGAATTCAGGAACAATCTATCTCATTCAACTATTAGGACAACCTAAATAATTTGAGTTAACATGCATACTCAGAATGCAAAAATATTTCAAGTGAGGGAGAAGGTGCTAATAACTTTCATAAAACCAAGCCTCATGAAAGAAATCTATGTGAATGATTATGTAGTTTGATGTTTAATTATTTTCTGATATGTGGCAATAAGTATTTACCATTAGAGCAAATGCAGGGAATTACTTTTTAGAAAGACTCAACCTAATCAAGTTCCTTAAATATTACCTTTATCAAATTATAAAATAAATACAATCTAAGGCTTTATACATTTTATTTTCCAACTACAGACTATCCTTCCTAAATAGACAACACTAACTTTCCAAATAAAACTTTCTCACATTTGATTTTACTGAAAGTCTTTCAGTTAAAAATAGAAGATAAAAATTAATATATATAATTCAAATACAAAAGCCTGATATCCAAAAAACACATATTATAATAGCTATGATGAAGTAGTTATCAACACCCCAAGTAAACCTGCTAATACTTAATTAAAAGTCATTCTCTTTCTTGCATTTTCTTTTCTTTTTTTTTTACCTTGTAAGACACTTTACGTCATCATCTGCTGCTTGGTTTGATGTTCCCATTACCCAGTCTGTCAGGTATTCTACCATCTTATTCCTATAGAATGGCAGGGAAAAGGAAAATAGCAACAATTTTTTTTTTAAGTCACACATACACTTCTAGTCATATAAATATTTTTTAATAGTGCAAATAATTTGCCAAATCACTCATGTGATATGACAGTTTCATAAAGAGAGATGGCTACTCCAACCCTAATGGGCAGAAGGGCACTAACAGGCAACTTGGGTACTGACCCTCCACCTGACACGGATTCCCTTAGCCAGGGTAGCAGTCTGGAAACAGAATCAAATTCTTAGCTCAAGTATAATTTAGAAAAAAGGAGCACTGCCATGGGTACAAAACTTTGGGAAACTTGAAAATACAGGACAAGAAAAATAAAAACATAAAATGCTGCTTTTTCCATCCCCACCTTTCCCATGATAATCAATCAAGTACCTACTATTTTTCTGTACTTCATTTCACATAGGATTTATAAGACCCCACTTTGCTCTTTTGAGGACTCACCTAAATTTCATCTCTTGACAAAATGAGAGGTCATCTCTCCTTGCCATCATTACCTCAACTAACTGACACAGTTTCGTTTTTATTTGAATTGCATGGACCATATTCCCAAGCACACGAACATATCTATTTAGAGACAGAAACATTCAGGGGGAAAAAATATCAGAAATAACAAAAGAGAAGATTTTTCTAAATCTTTAATCTCTAAGAAAAATGATTAAATGTAACTACAAAAACTGTAGTATTTTTATTTATAGGAGTACATATATTACTTCTGGTTACCTTATTGTCACATCCCAATTTGGGTGCAATAAAGAATGGCAAATTATTTCCCTAATAACTGTCAATACTGATGTGTTTCTGCTCCATGTCAGTAGAATCCTTACCTGACTAGATTTAACATCATTGTTTCAATGCTAGCTTGCCCCAGATGTTCTGAGCTGCCTTCAGTATGATTATCTAGTAAATTCTTCATTATAGCTATGGTTTGCTCCACAAATTGCGTATTGGTGTCAGTCAATAAAACCTATATAAAGAACAAAATACATTTTGGCATCAAGGCACAGCAGACAGACCATACGGAGATGAAACTGCCTGACCTAAATGTCATACACATGCAGAAATGCGCCCACAGGCATATATCCAAATAGGCACACAGACATACCGAGACACTCATACCCACACCCAAGACATGCATAACTCCTGGCCCACTCACACACTACAGTTTCCAAAAACCAAAACTGATCCCTACATTAGATGATTCTTTTTTCTGCAAATTTTTGCCTATTTTTAAAAAACTGTGAGTGATGTTCATGCCAGTATCAAATTAAATAATTTAAAAAAAAAGGTTCATTATCAAACAAGTCACTCTATTCATAGGAAAGGGTAAGAAATAAAGCAGAGAACACTTTACCTGTCCTTGGGAGTCAAAAAACTTGCTGATGGTATTCTTCAATTTGTTAAACAGCATTGGATAAAGAGCAGGACTCAATTCAAGACCCACCAGGTCCTTAACATTGGTCCGTATTTGAAGTCCCACTTTCTCATGGTTACACACCATTAAGGATAACAGCCGATCCATAAATTTGCTGACAGGTGTATCTGCATTTCCCTCTGAAGACATCACTGAAATCATGGAACCCTTACGTTCACTGACTGGGCCCATGGGTGGGCTATAGGTTGCCAGGCCAGAATTGCTTCTCTGCTGCAGGCACACTCCCCCAAGGGCACAAAGGAAGCCAGTCATGTTGATCCATTCCTGTAGGGAGTCCGTGTCAGACAAATCTATGGATCCTCCTCCACTCACATGAGACATTCGCCTCTTAACAATGGTCTTGTGAAGGCTTTCAGCAGCCTAAACACAAAATTTTTATGGAAAGCATGAATTCAACCTCAATTGGTTGAGAGACTTGACAAAATTACTTTTTATCCAACATTTCTTCCATGACAAAAGAACATTTTTTTCCATTTAAAAAATCCAAATCTTCACTCTACCATTTCTAGTCACATCAAGCTATCTTACTGCCCGAGGCCAGATGAGCCTTACGGAACGGAGGTAGCGATGGACACACACGCACTATCAGATACAGAAGGTGGCTACAGAGTACAGCTCAGAAAGAAACATACGTTCCAATTATTTGCTTATATCAATTCCTGGACAGAGAGGCAATGTCTATGCTGCTTCAAGAAACATAAGCATTTGGAAATTTTCAACCAAGTACTGTGTGCACTTATTAGTGATGGCCCAAATTCAGGTGCTCTGGGACACTTTGCAAACACTGTACTACTATTAACAAAGACTCCGCGTGGCAAGGTAAGAGTAATCAAGCAAAAGAACCACTGAGCAGAAAGAGGCTGTAATGAAGGAAGTGCAGAAAGACAAGAAACAATACAAAAAAAAATCAAACTCTTTAAGAATCTGACTGAGAAGGAATCTTCAAAGAATTCCAATGCTGTTACTTTATGGAGTACAGATGAGAAAGAAAAACTCTTACTATGTGTGGCAAAGATTGTTTTCCAATTCACTTTTCCTTACACAGTGCTTACAAGCTAATACTCATCTTGTTACTGAGGACATATCAACCCAAGAAAGCAACATATTAGGGGCAGTCTGTGATATAAACGATGGAGAAGTACCACTGCATTTGCTTCCTTGTATGTTTGTTTTGTGGGAAAAACTAGCCTTTCTCCCATGAAGGGCTGCTTTGAATGCAGAACTCCTGAGACTACCATTTCTTATGGCACATGCATTTATTCCAGTTGTCACTAATATTAGAACATGGCTACTCTCCCTCCTGTCGTGCAGCGCATTACCCCTTTTAGGACCTGGGTTATACGTATTTATGCAAGTTCTCTGAACAAGAGTAAAGACAGAATGCAGCTTGCAACATGGTGACTTGACGTGGAGCACAGTGAAAGAACTACTGGATACAATGCTCCACTTTGACGAAGAAAGTCTAGATCCTGCATTTTAATTTTATATTTTCTGTCATCTACTTTGTGAGGTTGGCTGGACTGAGTCAGACAGCAGATCAACTTCACACCTTCAATGATTTGTGCAATAAGGAATCACTGGTATCAGACACAGATACGTCCACTGCAAAAGAACTTGCAGGCTGGCTTATAAGCAACAGTATGGTAGAGCATCTATTTGGACCAAATTTACATACTGAGATTATTAAACGGTGCCAAGTGATTCTGAATTTTTTTAGCAGCAGAAGGGCAACCGAGTACTCGGCATACTGACTGCATGAGAGCTGCAGCAGTGCTGAAACACTGTAATCAGTATAGCCATGACCTACTTCCTTTATTTATTAAGAATTTGGATCCAGTACCACTTAGACATCTCTTTAATCCAGTCGCAACTCTTGAGCCAAGTGTTCAAGCTGAACAAACACTGTACTTGGCATTAATGTTAATTAAAGCATTATTTAAAAAAAAAAAGCCTTATGGAATAATGCAATAGCAGCTAAGGGTGAGCTATCTAAACAGAGTTCTTTTGCATCTTTATTAAATACTAAACTAAGTAAGAGGAAGAAGAGCTCAGAAGAGCAGATCCATCACCTTAGTCACCTGCAGCTGGTCCTTAAAATATTGATAATAGCGATACCCATCAAAGTGGAAGCAGTTTGACAATGAAATGGATGAACAACTTACTAACAGACACAAACGTGCAACAGTGACTTTCAGATACAGAGGAATCCATGCAGGGCAGTTCTGATGAAACTGCCAACAGTGGCAAAGATGAAGCAGTGCTCCTGGTAGCAGTAGTAGGCACAATGATGGATCTAGCAATGAGGTGAATTCTAGCCATGCAAACCAGTCAGCTGCGAGCCCTAGCAGGGAGCTACAGTCAGAAGACATTGCAAAGGGCAACCCTCTCAGGTCCCCTTCCTCTTTGGGAGCTTTGTATTATCGCTTATTAAACTTTGCTTTACTAGCACTCAAAAAAAGACGACAACGATGACAATGACAACACTGCAAATATTCAAGCCCTTAAGAAAGATGGAGATGACAATGATGGTCATAATCCTCCTAAAGTCAGTTGTGGTACAGATCTTCAGAACAGCAAGTTAGAAAATCAAGCAGGCATTTGCTTAGGGGATTCCCAAGGCCTGTCAGAAAAAAAATAGGACAAGCGACAGAATAGGAAAGGACCTGGTTTTTAACACTGAATCAATGCCATCAGTAAATAATCAAATACAAAGGCTAGATGCCTGTTTGTACTCTCCAGACCCAAAGCATGATATTTCAGGGGAAATAAACACCGCTCATATAGCACAAGCATCTCAAGAATCTCGTATTAAACACACTGGCGACTTTCTTGGGGAATGACTCATTTAACTGTCTACAATGTATTGGTCCCTAGCATCACCACCACCACCATCACTACCACCATGATGGGCATGTTGCTGATGATATGCTAAGTGCAGCTGACGTCAGTTGCAATAGCTCCCAGATCAGTGCAAAATCAGAAAAAACATGGCTGATGTTGATGAAGAATCTGGGTGTGAAGAGCAGCTAGTTCAGATTAATTCACATGCAGAACTAACATCTTTCCTCCAACGACATCTTCCCAATTTAGCATCCCATTTATGTCTTAGTCAAGGACCTGCAGTTCATAAACATCAATTCAACAGTAATGCTCTAACAGACATTAATCTGGATAATGTCTGCAAGAAAGGAAACACTTTATTGTAGGATACAGTTCAAGATATGACTCAATCTTTCTGAAGGATTAAAAAATGAAGCAGAAAAACTTCTCTGTCCCTTAGTATGTTGATTTACAGACAGATTCAAGTGAGATTCACTGAAGGCTGCCTTGAAAATGTAGGCAACAACAGGTAAAGAGGAATTTTTTACATGGTAGTCAAAATTCATTTCGTATATTCTTATTTGACTAGGTGTGATGAATTCGCAGCATTTAATGTACTATTATCAACAGGTGTTTTAGTAATTGTAGTTTTCACAATAGGTTTAAAGACTTTTCTCTCAAGGGTTCATATTTTATCACTCAGCCTCGGTTAATTCAGTACTTTTTGGCACTCTTGATTAGATCGCCAACAGAAGCAATAATACTTATTCTCTTCTTGCTTCTAGGAACATAGTAGTGTTTTCAAATTACAGTTAAATGTTCTTGAACTGTGTCATGTTATATATATTTTAAAAAGGCTAAATAAGTTAAACTTAAGCTGAAATAGAAACATTTTGATAATGGCATTCTTCTTCCATCTGAGTGGATCTTTTGTGTCTTGATTTCTGCAGTACATAAAGAGTTAGGTTAGTGTTTTTCTCTAGTTCGAATTGTTTATTTATATACTTCTTAATGGGGTTCAAATGAATACTACAAATTTCTTGCTTTTCAGGTCTGTACCACTGGTATAATTTTACATTTCCCTTGATAATGTTCCATTCTCTGGCATAGTGAATTCAGTTATTAGCTGCATACATTATATTATAGTAATACAATGTTTTCAGCTTACCTCTGCACAGGCCTGATATAAATATCTAATACTAATGAATATTTAAATACTTCAAAACTTTTTTTTACCTAATTGAATTAGAAAAGGTATATGCAATATTTTACTTTCTGCTTTTGGTCTTTAAAGGGCTCGAATTTGATAATCACAATAGAGAAACTGTTCGCGTAGGAATAAGAAACCACTAGTAGACCTCTGTTAGTGAGTCCATTTGGCACATACTCTTTAAAAGGAATGCTTTTATTTTTTTTCTTTCAAGTTTTTATTTAAATCCCAGTTAGTTAACATAAGGTGTAATATTAGTTTCAGTAAAATGAATGCTTTTAATGGCTGGATGATATTTCATCAGTTACAGAGGTGCTATAGCAATTAATTTTAAAACATTAATTGTCTTTTAAAAATCTTTGTGAAACCACCAGTTTTTCAAGCAGTTGTTGTATCAGTTTATATTCCCCATACATGTATCTGCATACCCTATGACCAAGCAATGCCACTGTTAAGTATGTACTTTACAGAAATATATCTAGATGGTCATCAAAAGACACACTGAAGAATGTTCATAGCAGAAATATTCAAAGTAACTAAAATTCTTTGTATAGCAATCCAATGCCCAAAGAGAGTAGAAAGGAAAATTAAATTGTGGGCTGTGTGTTGAATGAAATAGTTAGAGCAATAACAGTGAATGAACGACAATGGTATGGAATAGTGTGGATGAGTCTGAGTGAAAGAAGCCAGACATAAGAGACTATATCTCTAGCACTCAATTTATATCAAGTTTACAAACAGGAAAACTACTGTATTTAGGAGTTAGCATAATGGTTACTCTTGGGTTGTTAGTGAGTAGAAGAGGGGCACAATGAAGGCTTCGATGTGCTGGTAATGGTTTCTTTTTATTTTTTTTTAAAGATGTATTTATTTGATAGAGAGAGAGCATAAACAGGGGGAGGGGCAGAGGGAGAGGGAGAAGCAGAATCCCCACTGAGCAGGATGCCCAATGTGGGGCTCGATCCCAGGACCTTGGGATCATGACCTGAGATGAAGGCAAATGCTTAACCAGCTGAGCCACCCAAGCACCCCGGTAATGATTTATTTCTTGATGTGGGTGTTGGTTGCACAGGTTATGTTCACCTCCTACTATTTTGAACTGTCGCTTAGATTTATACATCTTTTTGTATGTATGTTATATTCCAATAAAAAAACAAAGTCCAAACCTAAGATTACCATATACATTTTTTTAAGAGCCACTAATATTTTTTGTCATAGACTAATACACTAACCCAGAATATCAAACTTCTTTTAAAAAGCTTTGACTCACATGAACGAACCTTGCAAATATTATGCCAAGTGGAAAACAACAACAGTCATATTGTGTGAAATGTGCAGAACAGGCAAATCTACAGAAAGCAGACTGGTGGTTCCCTAGGGTCGCGGGTAAGAAGGAGATTAGGGAATGACAGCGCAAGTATATGGGTTTTTTTTAAACTGGGGTGATGGTTGTGCAACTTTGTAAATATACTTTGGTTTTGTCTTTCTTCATGGTCCATGATGCCAGCTGAGGTTGTCGGTATCAGTACAATGCAACCAAACTGGCAGGACGGGAGCAGAGTATTCTGTTATTCTTCTAGACCTTTGAGTTGTAAATCAAATGTGATCACTCCACACTTGTTTAACACCTCCCTGTGAAGTTCACAACAATTTTCCCAACTCTCTGATAATCAATGATTTCAAATTCATCAATGTAACCATGCTTCATCATTATAGTCAGAAACTGGGCGATGACTTTGGAACATGGCCTAATGAGAACCTGAGTTTGCCTCTCTTTTTGGCACCACTGATGCTCTTGAAAGCATCTGCCAGGATGTTCATGCATACCATTATGGTGACACAGAAAGGTGGAAGAAAGTAACAGTACATTTTAAATGAGTGAACTGTATGGTATGTAAATTATATCTCAACATAACAGTTATCCACCCAAAAAAGCTTTCATCCGAAGGCTACATGTCCTCTCCAAATGACATTAGGTACATACTTTTGCTTTACAAAAACAGAACTTTTTTTCCTTGCCCTAATTAAGCATGACAAGAAAAAAGCAATGGGAGGCTAACCAGTTTTTCTAAAACACCTAACGAGAGCAATATATGGCCATTACAAATCAATTATACACAAATACCAATTAATTATTAATTTCTGGGGTAACAGATGAAAATAGTTGAATGAAATGTCCAAATGTTTAAATTTCCTTTAACCTATGGGTTCAATCTTCTGCCCACCAGATCCCTTAATTAGAATGCCTAACTAAATAGTAAAATGTATTGTTTCTATTTTAATTTATTTTCTCTAACTTTGTCGTCCCTTTCCTGGAAAGTCCGTGAAATACTCCGATGGAGAAATAGAAGGAAAGAGGGTAAAGGAGTGGTCTCTACCATAAATCATCTCTAGCTGGTGCTGGCCAATATTTCTGCAAAAATGGCAACGTCTGATATCTGTGCTGTCTAATACAGTAGAAAATTGCCACATGTGGCTAATGAGTCCTTGAAATGTGGTTACTGGATGACTGAGAAACTGAATTGTAACTGTATTTAATTTTAATTAATTTAAATTTTCATTTAAACTTAAGTAGCCACATGTGACTAGTGACCACCATAACAGTGCAGTTCTAGACGAGCCACAACTAAATAACAGTCTTACGACAACTATACACATACTATACTAACAGTGACTCAAAAGAGTATCGAAGTGAAATACATGTGCCTAGCAGATCAATTAAAAGACAAAAAATCAACTTTACAAACTCACCTGGCCATCTTCCATTTTAGCTTTTGGGTAGTTGAGGATTAGTTTTGTAGCTTGTTCCCACTTTGCATGCGTATCTTCCCAAGCCTAAAATGAAGGCAATTACCACTTGAAAGCAACTTTAAACCTAGAACTAAAAATCAATCAGCAGGAGACAGGTCTCAAACTTGGTACACATTATAATATCCTACTCGTAATACATGCAGATCTTAGATTTGCTTCAAAAGCTATTCCGTCACACACACATGACACGAGGCTTCTACATTTGCGGGTGCGGGCCTGGGAGGGCTGTTTCTGTTGCTAAGGGCATACCTCAGTGTTTCCTGCAGTGGGATGCTCAATGCGCCTTAGAAGTGCCATCACTCTCTTCTGAAGTGCTGCTCTTCCTAAGCAAAGACAACAGCAAATCAACTTATTGCACTTGGAGCCCTGCTTGCCAAGGGAAGCCCTGGCGAGCCCAACCCATAAGGCAGAGTAGGAGGAGGGGAATGAACGCTTCAAATGACAAAGGTGAACACTTCCTTTTGCCAGCTTCACCGGAAAGGTATTTAACTTGGACTCTACAATGTCCGCAGCATAAAATAACTATTCCCACCTATATTTACTCAAAACATGTGCCAGTGTTTAAAACTTCACTATATTTAGCTCAGCCACAGTAAATTATAAAATTTGTAACTGACAGCAAGTTATACTGCCAGTTTTTAAACAAATGTACTAAATATTAAAAGCTCAGTGAGAAGTTAACAATTTATTTCAAATGCTATTTACTTTCACCCTATCTTGTATAGAAAAGGATTTCAGGTAAGCTATCTGAATGAACCCTATAAGCTTAGAAAGCAGTTAGCACCATCAGATGTCGTGTGATTTAAGGCAAACTGAGTGGGATGTGGGGAACACTATCCACATTTACCTGTTGACATCATATTGCTGACAGAGGCAAATTCCATAAACGTGTTATAGTTGGGCAAGAAGTTGTGCACCGACACCTCATCCACCCCACACCGGATATCTGCTTCCTCGCAGAGGTGGCGGAAACAGGACATGGCCACCAGGACAGCTTCAGTGTCAGGGCTCCACAGAAACATGTACAGGGCCACTTCTAGTTTAGTCTGAGCTTGTCGGCAGATCGGCGGGGTGCCGCTGCACCCTGCTGCACTATCCTGGGAGTCAGGGATGGGAGGCATTATGTTGGCAACTTAGGTAATTTTATTTACAAAATCCAACAATGCAACATGCTGTGTACCATATATGTCTGCATACAATAACCCACAAAAGCTTTCCCCTGCAATCATGACAGCAATTTTCAAACCTCGAAATATCTCGTCTGCGTGAGAAATGAGATTATCTAGACCAACATCATGCTACTATTTGCCCAATTTCAAGTCAAACAGGTATTATCTTATTCCAGATTCTAGAAATGCAGATTAAGCCAACACAAACAGAAGTAAAGCACCCACAGCATAAATCTGAATGAAAAATGCAATGCACTTCCAACTCAACTATAAACGACAAAGGAAGTATAAGAAATTCTATCTACCTACTGGGGGAAGAAATAAAGTGCACTAAAATGAGGGCACAAACAAAAAGTAAATACTGCTGTAGAAGATACACTTGATTCTGGATTACATACTCCCAAAAGAAATCTTCATTTATAAAATGAATATAAATTCCACAGTTAACACAGACAACAGTAAACCCTGAACTGGTTATTTGTTGTTTTGTCCTTAACAGAAGATTATACTGAAAATTAGGGATAAAAAAGCTTTGGTCTGTACTTCTTGATCTTCAAGCCTAACAACAGAATGCCAGTGGTAAAGTGGACCCGCAAGATCTTCTGTGGAATATCAACACAACCAAGATTCCCACAGGCTATAGAATGGCAAAGATTCAGAAAGTTAACCTAACCACCCTGCAACAAGGCTGTGAATGCATACTGCGGACCTTCCCATGAAAAAAGAACTGATATTCATCTCCACTGATAAGGATTAAAGAATGTACTCTCTAGAATGGGAGCTGCATACTAAATGCCAGCAATGTTTTTAACAGTAAAGATACCATTAAAAAAAAAAAAAAAGATTTGGTCTATAAAAGCAGTTCTTTTGTAATGATTTAATATTTTCACTTATATTATGGTTTTTATTTTTTATTTATTTTATTTTAATTAACATATAGTGTATTATTGGTTTCAGAGGTACAGATCTGTGGTTCATCAGTCTTACATAACACCCAGTGCTCATTACATCACATGCTCTCCTTAATGTCCACCACCCACTCCCCCCCACCCCCCTCCCCTCCAGCAACCCTCAGTTTGTTTCCTATGATTAAGAGTCTCTTATGGTTTGTCTCCCTCTCTGATTTTGTCTTGTTTTATTTTTTCCTCTCTTCCCCTATGATCCTCTGTTTTGTTTCTTAAATTCCACATATCAGTGAGATTGTATGAGAATTCTTTCTCTGATTGACCTTTACTGTGATTTTTAAAAAGAATTATGCACACAAATAAAAACCACAAATGCTTATCTGTAACATCAAGCAAAATGCTTTACCTCCCAGTAACTTTGTATTTTTGGTAGTCGGTACAACTTCTAAACTTCTGGGATATGAATGGTCTTCCTTTATGCAGTAGAGGTTTATAATAATTATAGCTATCAGTTATAGCTTGTTAAGTGTCAAATAATCAAGTTGCTATTTACACGAATCTCATTTAATCCTCACAACAATTCTGGGGCATAAATTTTTATTATCTCCATTTTAAAGTTGATGAACTAGGTCACAGAGATGTTAGGAACTTGCCTGAGGTTCCACAAAGAGCAGTAATGGAACCACAGTCTAAGCAGTTCTTTATCACGCTATATTATCTAGTTGAAATTTACCAAAGTTCATTCAGGAAAAAATATACAGCACAGATGACAATGACACAAGAAAACTACGAAAGGGGCTGCTTACCATGGATGAGTTTCCTTTCCCCTTCCGAAGAGAGGCTCCAGGAGTACAAGAAGGTAGTAGTTCTTCATGATTCATGGACATCTGACCAGTAGTTCCACTCGAAGGAACATCACATCCTACCCCATAAAGGAAGAGAAAGTGACAGGAACTTCTATCTGCCTGCTAAAAAGAAAAAAATAAGTAAGCCTTCTCTGAAGCACTGATAACCAAGAAAAATAATTACATAATACAAGCTGTCTTCCTGTTTGAGACTATCCTGGAAAACCTCTCATCCCAACTCCCACCCCTTACCTTGAAGAATAGGCACTAGAAACCCAGTAGTACAAATAATGTTTGTTCAATGTCTTTGAAACTCCTCTTAGCTTTTCACCCTTCAAAGCATCAGGAACAACAGATTCTAGAAATGCAAAATTAACATTTCTAGATCTAACATGGACAGAAGTAAAACAGCAACACATAAATCTACCATGTGGAAAATATAATGTACTTCTCAGTCAATTATAAATGACAAAGATTTTCTCCCACAGGATTTTATCCTGTGATATGTCAGGATAATTGGAAGCTGGCTCTTCTGAGATTAAGTTCCTCTGGACCAGTAATTAACTCTGGTTTATAAGGCACGTATGTTGCAGGGGTAACTTTACTGACCAGACTACTACAGATTGATTACTGGATTACTAATGCTTATACCCTGGAGAATTATAACCCAGACAAGGGTATGAAACCCTGAAGTCTACCCAGATGCCAACTCACCATTAGACTATCTGTAAACAAAAAATTTAACAAGCTGCATGGTACACTGAAAAGCATGAATTTAATACGTTTAAGATTTTTTTGTAGCTATGATTCTAGAAACGGATAAAAATTCATTGGATCAAATACTCCTGAAATTACGACACAATAGAAAAAAATTTAACTGACTTCAGAAACTTTATGTTAAAAGAAATTTAAGGCTCTTCTCTAACCCCGTAAAACCCTGCCCCATGTTTTAACAGGAATCAAAACTTCTCACTCAACCCTAGGGAAGAATACTCAGATATTCGAAGAGGTGAAACTGTTATGACAGGAATATAAATAAACTTAGATTAAACACCCTCAACCTCTTCCCTTCAGATAATTGATAGATAACATTCTCTGGACTAGCCTAAGCCATAAAATTCAAGCCTTATGCACAAACTTAAGATGGAATATGTTTCTCAACTTAATTTGGTTATAGCAGCCCGACTCCTCCTACACCTAGACCCCACAGAGTCCTGCTTAACTCAGCTAGAATTTATCAGGATTGTAGCTTTAAGGACAAAGGCTCAGAATAATTTTTAAAATGTTAACTTGTCAGTCATCATCCTCTGGCACATATATTTCCCTGGAAGACTTTGTAGACAGAAAGAGCTAAAATAGGACTTAATTTGGCTAATATGCACTTCCTAAATCTATCCCATTACCCCCAAATATTCTTCCATTTTAAAGATGTCATTTTGCCTACCTTATTTTTAAGAAGAAATTTATTCCTGCAGATCAAAATTTCCCGCAACCATTTGAGAATTTCTGTGCTACTAAGCATTTGATGGCTAGTTAATTTCTTGCAGATGTAAAAAAGCATTTGAGAGCTGCAATAATATAAAGTTCATTGTTATCAGTATCGTCAATAAATAACCTCACAAGAGCTATTCAGTACATAAGAATGACATTCTCTCATAACGGATACAAGTTTAGAGAAGCTAGGATTTGTTTTAGAGAAATGGTTATCAAAATGTTAACAGCATGATAATCAAAGGAAATAAGTCTACAAACTACATTAAAAAAAAAAAAAGCAAGTAATTCTAAATCCTCTAAACCCCCAAATTCCCAATTGTTTCATCCACGCATCCCATCTTTGCAGGAGACTCAAGAAGAAATGACAGATCACGTGCACAGCAGAGACTGTATGTAAACCCAGTTTACCGGTCTAGAGCAGGGATCTGCAAACAACTGTCTGTAGGCCAATCCAGTCCTTATTTGCTTTTGTAAATAAAGTGTTAGTGGAACATGGCCATACCCGTTCATTTACATATCGTCTCTGGCTGCTTTCACGCTCCAACAGTGGAAGTGAATAGTTCTGACAGAGACTAGCTGGCCCACCAACCATACAATATTTACTACCCAACCTTTTAGAGAAACATTTGCTGATCCCTACTCTACAGCCACACTGTCCAACACGGTAGCCACTAGCCAGCCACATGTAGCTACTGAGCATATGAAATATGGCTTTCCCAAATTGAGATGTGCTGTAAGTGTGAAACAATGAAATTTTGAAGACTTGATGAAAAAAAACAATGTAAAATATCTCAATAACTTTTATATTGATTACACTTTGAAATACTTTCTAGATATATGTACTGGGTTTAAAAATATTATTACAATTAATACTACCTGTTTACTCTCTGTAATGTGGCAACTAGAAAAGTTTAAATTACATACGTGATTCACATTATATTACTATCAAAGAACACTGCTGTGTGTGTAGGATTTAACTCAGCTGCCAGGTGACTTAGTGCGCCCACCTCTATGAGGAGATAATGACAAAACCTGAGGCTTACACATTCCCATTTTTCTCAATATGTTGCCTTTGTGCTCTTTAAAAGATAATAATTTATATAAGCAGGAAATAAATTATAAAATTCTCTATATATTTTTACCTTCTAAGGCAGATGTTCACTATTAATTCACCTACCAAAATCACTGGTGTCATGTGAAATTAATGAATGACCATAGTTTTAAAAACAAACTTAATATTACAAAGTTTTAACACTCTAAGCTTATAATTGTAATTAACAATTTAAAACACAGTTGTAACTACAGAGAAATCTGAAACAATAGAATACTCCAAGTGACAGTACTCTACAGTTGGGTAATAAAATTTAGCACAATTTTTTAAAATTTACTTTCTAAATTGCTGTGATTGCAATGCTCACAGTTAAAACAAGGAGTAATCTAATTAATAATTTCAAGTCAAATAAAATACAAAATCATAAAACCTCTGTAAATAAACTTTTACAATAAACCAAGTACTACAGTTAATACCTAAACACAAAAAAAAAAAACTAAATAAAATTTTAAATTGAATTAAAAAAATAAAAGTACATATACCTAATTTCCCAAAATGTTTCTACAGGAGCATCAGGATTCCACAAATCGATGCTATCTAACTGATGAAGAACCAGCAGAGCCTGAATTTTAAAAAAAGAGAGAGAAGAGTTACTCAGAAGTTTTTTGGTAAATATAACACTGGAGTATTTATCTCACAAATGCTAACGAATCAAGTTATTTAACTGCACCCCTAACACACAGTATGAAGCAAAAGAGAAAAACTCTGAAGAACTGAAGTCTCGGGGAATAATAACTACAGAATCAAATCATTTTAATTCCTATCATTCCTACTTTAAATGGCATACAGGGATACAGTTAAATGACTGATGAATTCGGAGGAGCAATATAAACATGTAAAAATTGCTTTAAGACACAAACTAAGGAATTTCAATAAGTGTCAAAGAACTCAATGGAACAAAAAATTAATCCCTAAGTAAGGAGAGCTCGCCAAAATTAATACACACAGCAGTACTTTACTTCAAAGCCAAAAGACAAAGTAGAAGTTATCTTGTTCACCACAAATTCTTTTGTAACAGAAAAGATCAATTATTTCCAAAAACAAGAGAGAGAAGGGAGCAAAACAGGCTTTGCATTTCATAGCAGATTATTCATTCTAAAATATTCCAATTGACAAGAGAATTGAAATTGGAATTTGGTTTACAGAACATTAACAGGAATTAAATAATTTACTTAAAATATACAACTAACATACAAAAACACTATTATTAAATAAATTTAAACCACCAAAGTATAAAATGCAAAACTAGACTCTTCCTTGAGACCTGCCCCCTCCTACGTCCAATTCCACAAAGCTGTCCCCAGAGGGACACCAATGAGCTGTGCATATTCTTCTCAGTCCCTGCTCAGTATATTTGGTGAGTCTTTACTCCCCTTTAAAGCCTTTTATTAAAACGCCAGTAAAATGCTGTTTGGAACAAATAATGAGAACTAATTTCTTCTTCTCTTAAAAGTAAATCAAATGTATAAGCTGCTAATATTTGTGTTGATAATCTGCCTTATATTAGGAAAAGATATATAAATGTCTAACCTTAGACCTCTTTATAATTCTAAAACTTATAAATGATATAAACACCAGACCTATATTATCTTATTTCACTTTTATTGTAATTAATTTTAGATACATAATGAAAACTTAAATTCACCATGAGAATCTTCAAAAATTATATAGTTTGTAGCTCTCATACCAAGGAGAAAACAAGACAAATTTATATTCAATTGTCACTATTGTGTACAAACCGTACAATTTACTGACACTTTTAAGTGGCAAATTCTCTCTTTATAGTTTTGTTTGAAGAAACTCTTTTTTAACATAATGAAAGACAATGTATTAGCCTTTTCCCTGCCTTAAAATGATTGCTTTCCTTGTTATGTTGCCTTTCATTTTATTTTCCACATATAATTTAACAAAGCTGTAAACATAATACATTCATTTGACATTTCATTAACATTTTTCCATATTGCCATGTGATCTGCATGTTTTAATGGATGTTTAATAATTCACCAAGTTGAAACATCATTCTGTCATTGAATAGTAACCTGTTCTCTTACTAGTGAATATTTTAAATTCTCTAATAGTCTCTCATTATAAATCAGAGCAATAAGCATATATACGTGTGTGTGTGTGTGTGTGTGTGTGTGTGTGTACCTTTCCCTTTTGAACTGTATTCACAGGATGAAAAAAAGTTACAGAAATGGAATTATTTGAACAAAAAAAATGAGTAGTTGCCCAACTTCTGCCAAATACTGTCAAAGAGCCTTCCAAAAAGAATGCGAGGAGTATACCAATTTATAGGTCCAACAGTAATGTACACAAATATAAGTAATGAGTGAAACAATGAATGCTAAAACGTTTTTGGTAAAATGAAACATATAGTACAAACAATAAAGTAGCATATCTTCTAGGTATATAGCTCAAAGAATATTTACAAATGTACATACTCCAGGTAACCATTACCCAGATCAACACTGTCGTGCCTAGAAGCCCTTTTCATATTCCCTTTAATCATTAGTGCTTGACAAAGGTGGCCACTGAACTGACTTCTACTGCCATAGATCAGTAGTGCCCATTTGTTATTTACATAAAGGGAATCATACAGTATGCTCTCTTTTGTTTGGCTGTTCTCACTGAACATTACGTTTGTGATACTGATCCATCCACGCTCTGCATTTAGCAGTAGTAGCTCATTCTTTTTTCACTGTTGTAATCAATGGAATGAATATAACCAAAATTACCTATTACTGTTGATACACTTGAGTTGTTTTCAGTCTTTTTTGGGGGGGAGGGAGGGATGAGTGCTATTAAAATTATACTGCTATTAATATACAGTAATGGTATATTACTGTAAACATGTATATGCATTTCTATTGGACACATACCTAAGAATAGAATTGCTAGGTCATACGTTTACTTTGTAGATACTGCAAAGCAATTTTTAACAGCGGTTGTACTAATTTACATTCTTACTAGCAGAGTATGAATGAAAACATGATGTAATCATTCGATATTTCATAAAACTTTTTATTACTGATTTCCAGCTTAATTACACTGTAGTCACAAAAAAATTCTGAATGCTTTCAATCCTTTAGGATTTGTTGAGACTTACTTCATGCTCAGGATACACTGAATGTTCCATGTGTACTTGAAAAGAGTGTATTTATTGAGTGCAATGTTCTATGTATGTCAAATAGCTCATATCTGATAACTATGTTGTTCGAATCTTCTATCCTTACTTTTTTTTGGCTTGTTTATTTCTATCAGACTTTGAGAAAAGTATGCTCAAGTATGCCACTAAAACTGGAATTGTCTCTCTCTACTTTTACTTCATATGTTTTTATCTATTTTGAAGCTTTGTTTTTTAAGTTCATATAGAGTTTTATTTTCTCAGTAGACTGGACACCTTTGTGATAATGAGATGTCCCGTTTTCTCTCCCGTAATGCTTCCTGCTCTAAACTCTGTATTTGTGTATTACCCCAGCTTTCTTGAGTTCATGTTTGTGTGGCATATTTTCCTATCCCTGAAATATCGACCCCACGGTGTCTTTATATTTAAGCCGTGTCTCTTATAAAGACCACATAGTAAGACTTTTGCACTCTTCGGTGTTCAGCTAGGAGAAATGAAAGCGTATGTGTGGACATATGTACAACTTTGTACATACATGCTCCTAGAAGTTTTATCTGTAAGAGCCAAAAACTAGAAACAACACAAACACCCATCAACAAGAAAATGGATAAACAAATTGTGCTATGGCCACAAGATGGAACACTATACAGCGTCACACATGCAGTAATGTAGATGAGTTACTGGTAAGTATGCGGAGTTAAAGAAGACAGAAAAAAAAAGTATACTTTATGACTCCACTTATATAAAATGCAAGTTCACCTGCAATAACAGAAAGCAGATCAATGGCTGCAAGGGAAGCAGGGGAGCAGACAGGGCAGCAGGAAGACAGGAAGGAAGGGAACACAAAGGAGCAGGAGACGACTGTCGACAGTGATGGACATGTTCACCCAACTGGCCACTAACAGGTGAATAAACTGTGCTTTAATCATCAAACAGAATACTTATCAACAATAAAAAAAAAAAAGGAGCTAACACATTAACATCGTGGATGAATCTCAAAACCTTGTGAGTGAAAGAAGTCAGACAAAAAGAAATACACAGTCTAAGATTTCATTCATAGGAACTTCCAGAACTGGCAAAACTAATCTATAATAGAAATCAGACCAGTGGTATTTGGGACAGGGAGTGGGGGCATAAGACACAGGAGAACTTCCCAAGGTAACTAGAAATATTCTAAATCTTCTATGATTTCTATTATATGTAAATTATACCTCAATAAAATTGACTTGAATTTTATAACACTATATTTATAAAACTTCATAAAACTATATTTAGCAATCAATATAAAGAATTTTTTTAAGTCAACTGTATTCACACGCACTAGGACGGCTGTAATCCAACAGACAGACAATAACAAGTGTGGCAAGAAGGGAGGAACAGAACCCGTATACGCTGCTGGCGGGAAAAAAAAAGGATACAGTCACTTTGGAAAATAGTTTGGTCATTCAAAAAGTTAAACAGTTACCGTAAGACCCACCAATTCAGATTCACACAAAAAATTTATACAAATTTTCATAGCAGTATTATTCATAATAGGCAAAAAATAGAAACAATACTAAATGTCCATCAACAGATGAATAAACAAAATGTCATATATGCATGCACTAGAATATTATTCGGCAATAAAAAACAATGAAGTATTGTTATGTGCTACAATACGGATGAACTTTGAAAACATTATGTTAAATGAAAGAAGCCAGAAACAAAAAGCCACATATTTTATGATTCTATTTCTGTGAAATGGCTAGAATAAGCCCGTCTATAAAGACAGAAAACAGATCAGTGGTCGCCAGTGGCTGGGGTGACCGGGAATGCAGAATGGCAGGGTCTCATTCTGGGGTGACAAAATGTCTCAGGGTTAGACAGTGATGAGGCTGCACGACCTTGTGAATATACTGAAAAAACCCTGAACTGTGCGTTTAAAAGAGTAAACTTCATGGTAGGTGAATTAGATCCCCATTTAAAATTCAACATATATTTTTAAAACTCCAAAAAGTCAACTGCAATCAGAAAATTTTGAGGTTTTGTATTAAATATAAAAATTTGCACAATGTTTTTCTGCTACATGAGATATAAAGCAAGTAAACCCCTTCTTTCTCCATTGAGTTCATAAAACAGCATACAGACACAAACATACCATTTCTAGAAATGCCACCTCTGACAGATGTCCAGAAATGACATCTATCACTCATAGAAAGCACACACAAAAGAAGCATGAAGAATGTACATAGTTACAACCTTTCCTTCCAGAGCCTAGAATTCATCTCCCCTCACCTCCATTGCTTCCTGAGCAATCTCTGGCATGTGTGACTGAGGGACCAGCTGGACGAGCCCTGTTATTAACTCCGCTGTACTGCCTTGGGTTTCAGGCCCCTGTTTTCTTGGATTCTGCAAAGAAAAAAGCAAGTTCAATTTAAAAAACTGTATCTATCACCTGACAGGAGCTAGAGAGAAAAGAGAATGGAGAATGCCTGCTGATGGGCACATTAGGCTTCTTTTTAGGGTGATGAAAATATTCTAGAATTAGATAATGGTGACACTGCACAATCTTGTGAATATACTGAAGACCAGTGCATAGTACACTTTAGAACAGTGAATGGTATGGTATGTAAATCATAACTCAATAAAATACAATAATTGTGGAATGTTTTTAAAAGTCAAAACTGCTTTTGTTAAAGAATCTACATCTATAGTGTTCCTTCATGTGAATGATGTCCAGAAGAAATCCTAGTGAAAATTAAACAAAAGCTAGGGATTAATTTCTTAATTAGAAAATTATATCAATATAAGGAGTAGGTAATTTTTTTCCCACTAACACTATGCTGGCTAAATAATACACCTCTGGTTTGGAACTGATCAAAGGCAAAGACCATGCACTGCACAATCACCCTGTGCAGCCCTCTCGTCTAGCACGAAGCACCTGCCCCAAGCCATCCCAGGCTGGAATCCACACTGCCACATGCCTGTACTTCAGTCTTTTTCATTGTGGAAAAACTCTGTGTACTAAGCAAAGCGAATCAGCGGCGTATATAAATGCAAATGTCACCTAAAGAGACTAAAATGCTTCCTGTAGCTTGGAAGCATCTATTTACATTTCAAGAATATGTGTACGGTTTTTTTTTTTTTAAGATTTATTTATTTATTGGGGGGGGGGCGGCAAAGGGGCAGGGAGAGAGAGAATCTCAAGCAGACTCCCTGCTGCTGAGCGCAGAGCCTGATGCGGGCCAGGGTTCGATCTCACGACCCCAAGATCACGACCTGAGCCAAAATCAAGAGTCAGACACTCAACCAACTAAGACACCCAGGCACCCCTATATGGTTCACTTAAGTGAGCCCAATGCAACTTGTGCCCCTATTTTATTTTGCTGTGGATTCTTTTCCATTACAATGATTAAGGTAAACCCTCATCCCAAGATATCCATAATTCCAAACTATTAGTCTACTTCATAAAATTTAGATTCATTCACAAATAACTCAATAATATTTACTGGATACCAAAGACATGGCAAGTTAAAAAGTGTGTTTCCTAGGGGCGCCTGAGTGGCTCAGTCGTTAAGAGTCTGCCTTTGGCTCAGGGCGTGATCCCGGCGTTCTGGGTTCGAGCCCCACATCAGGCTCCTCCGCTGGAAGCCTGTTTCTTCCTCTCCCACTCCCCCTGCTTGTGTTCCCTCTCTCTCTGGCTGTCTCTCTCTCTGTCAAATAAATAAATAAAATCTTAAAAAAAAAAAAAAAAAGTGTGTTTCCTACCCTCTTGGAACATGTAGTCTGGTGGGAAACACAGACATCAATAAAATCACCAGACCAACAACTGTAAAACTGCAAATGAGAGCAGAATTGCAAAGGTAGGTGCTCCTAGGAGCCCCTCATTAGAGAAATGTGGCAAAGTCAGGGAGGCTCCCTCAGGGTAGTGAGAGCAGCTCCAAATGAGCCAGAATTATGTACAGAAAGAGGAAAGGGAAGCATATCATAAGCCAAAGGAACTGCAAGAGAAGGTATGAAGGAATGGGAGAAGTAAGATGGAATGAAGACAGATCATCATGACTACAGTAAAAAAGAGAGAGAAAAATAGGATGCTAGATGTGGCAGAAGTGGGAGGTGGGAGTCAGACTTCACATGCCCCTGTAGGTCTATTTGGAGTTAGGTCTTTATTCCAAGAGCAATTTCAACTAAAAGATTCTAAGCTGGGCAAGAGGCATGATAAGATTTGCTTTTTAAAGACATCACCATAACTTTAGCTTCAGTGTAAAGAAGTGTTTACAGGGAGGTAGAAGAGGGTACAAGCTGGGCCGTGGGGAGGCCTGACGGAATGAGAGGAGTACGCATTAGGGCAGAGATGGTAGGGATGGTAGACAATAAAACCACATGACCTTAAAAATACCATGACTGACATCATTTCATAGCTATTCCTACATTTCTCCTACTTACTACGATTTACAATTCTTCACGTAAATAGGAAATAATTATTTACAGTGAATCACTATTCTAACTTACCTTTGGCTATGCTGAGAAAAGTTGCTTCACCACTAGATGGCAGCAAAGAAAATAATTTCAATATTAAATGACTTCTGGCTAAATTTCAACCTTGGAAAATAGCAAGTTTTGTTTAAATTCTTGTTCTTTGACTAATGAAATCCTTAACACTGAAGGCACCAGTGGCTCTGGCGCATTCTTTACCCTGACGTATAGCCCTGCAGAGCGCTGTGAATATATTACATGAAATGCATGATGAAATCCCACTGAAAATAACTTGTGCTACAAACAAAGACGTGAGGAGAAAGGGGATTTGGTTACTTTCATAGTCTCACTGAGAAGACTTTATGGAATCTTCCGTGCCAGATTCGAACGACTTATTGTATGAAACTCCCACATTTGGATGGGCTTCTTTAAAGAATTCACAATATCACAGGCCTTCCTTTGGCATTACTAATCCCTATAGGACTTGTGTGTGTCCTCTCTCTCCTCTCTTACAGAAAAAATACTCATGTACACGTTTTTTAAAATTCAAGGGGTTCACAGAACTCTTGAAAACATGGACATCAAGTTATGAACCCCTATATATAGTAATCTGAAAGCACATTATCAGCACTTACAAAACCTATTGCTAAACAAAGCGGTAAGAAATTTTTTTGGACGCTGCTCTCCAGGGACTGAAGAAATTTCAACAAAGGTTAAACAACCCTATGACCTTCACAACACAAAACTGTCATATTTAGGGTGTTAATAACATTACAATGGGGTATTAATGACATAATAAATTAATGTCAACTGTCTCTTATTAATAGTAAGAACAGTTAACATTTATTTGGTGCTTATTATGCGTTTATTAAACATTGTTCCTAAAAGCACGAATGTGTACTATCTCAAGCTTTTTAGCAATCTCTCTGAGACAGGTACTCCTCTCATCACTAAGAGAAAAGGAAGACACAGAGAGGTTAAGTCACCCAAATCATATCGCTGATCTGTCTCCAGAGCCCATGCTTTTAATCACTCCGTATAACCAGCACTCATTTACATCGGGTAGTCCCTAACTACTTTGTGTGCCACAGTGTTACTCTCGGGAATCAAATACTCTCTGAAGCTACAAAGGCCGAGGTATGACAATAAGTGCTAACCACACCCATCTGCACCCCCTTCTCCTTCCAATACAGTATCTGCAGGCAAAGTCAGTGATAATAGGGTGATGACAGAAGAAAGGGAAATAAAAAAGCCAAATGGTCTGGCAAGTGCAACCGGAGATTTAAAAACCAACTGTGAACATGAGAAAGGACTTGGATTTACGTTTGCTTCATTACCTCCACCCCCACCCCAGGATAATGTCTAAATAATATCAACCTGGTAACAAAGCAAAGAAAGACGATCTTACAAAAATATGTTAGTTTATGATAGGGAAAGTTTAGAAGAAAGGTAAGAAATCTAATTATAGTAGTATTAGAGAAATGCAACTTCTCTGTAAGTTAGTTTTCTTAAAGATGTCTTAGGTTTCAAGCACCATCAGAAAGGATCAGGAGTGTTCTTTAGCTAATAATCATCTCCAAGATCTTGGCATTTCACTTAAACCAAATTAAGTTAGTGCAGTAATTTCAAGGCCTTTTATAAAAAATACTTACACAAAGCAAGAGCTTTGGATCTGCATGAATTAGTTTCACCATGGACAAGAGAAGATACTTATAGCTCCTTGTCTCCAGGTCTGTAGGTTTTTCTTTAAATTTAAGGCTTGTTACTTTTTCTTTAAATGTAAGACTCTAAAAATAAAAACAAAAACAAAAACATGTCATCACCTTGTAAAAAATCAAACATCAAATTCAAGACAATAGCTATCTAACTTTTAAAAATGAATCCATTACAAAAAAGCTTTGAAAAAACAAGATATTTTATACCACCATATGTGTGGTATGAGTAGAAGCATCCAAAGGTAAGTATAAGGTTAATATTACTAAGCTTAAAAAACAAACACAAACTATTTTTGCAACATTTATATTATTCTTATATATAATGTATCTAATAAAGTTTAAGTGACAATCTATTAAAAGTACGAAACACTTTAATATCAAGTTGACTCCAAAGTAAAAGAACAATTTTCCAAACGTGGAAACCATTAGGGATAAAATATTTAGTCTGTAGCTCTCACAATACATACACTAAACTACTCATTTAACAAACATTTATCCCACACAAATATACACAAATATGTCATAGGATCTACATTAATTTTAATAAGATGCATTGTTAATGTACCACAAGAAATGAAAAACCACCATCAACTCTTAAGACACGAGGCAAATAAGATGCAGTCCCAATTTCAGAGATGTTAAAAACTAAAAAGTGTTTCTTAGACTTGATGAAATATGTTATAATGGCAATCTCTGTAATTCAATAATTTAATTGTAAGTTTTGCTTTTTCCTTCAATGGCATTCCACCTCTCTCAAGTTATAGAATGCATGTATTTTGCCTGAAGCACATTAGTAAAACGGAGAAAGAACTCTTCGACAAAGACCAGTCATGAAAAATGTGCTTCAGTTACAGAGATGCTATGGTAGATGCTGTGCTGATACCATAATTACGAATGTTATTCAACCAAAAATGCAATAATTACCTTCTGGACACAAAACCACCTCTTTCTATTGTTATAAATCATTTTCCCCCTCCCTTTAAAAGGGCATAAAATTATCAAGTTCTGACACATATGCCTTTATTAATGTTTTCAGTTTTAGGTGTACAACATAGTGATTTAATATTTATATACATTCCAAAATGGTCACCACCATAAGTCTAGTTACCATTTATCACCACACAAAGTGGTTATAACATTATTGATTATATTTCCTATGCTATGCATTACATCCCAAAGTCTTATTGTATAACTGGAAGAAAGTAGCACCTCTTAATCCCCTTCACCTGTTTCATTGATCTCCCAACCCCCGACTGCCTTCCCTTCTGGCAACCATCAGTTTGTTCTCTGTATCTATCAGTCTGTTTCTGTTTTGTTTTTTAGATTCCACATAAGTGAAATCATATGGTATTTGTCTTTCTCTGCCTGACTTATTTCACTTAGCATAATAACCCTGAGGTCCATCCATGTTGTTGCAAATGGCCAGATTCCATTCTTTTTTATGGCTAAGTAATATTCCAGTATGTATATAAACCACAACTTCTTGTTCTTTCGTCTGATGGACACTTAGATTGCTTCCATATCTTGCTATTGTAAATAATGTTGCAATGAACATAGGGGTGCTTGTCTTTTCAAATTAGTGTTGTTTTCTTCAGATAAATATCTAGGAGTGGAGTTGCTGGACTGGATAGTATCTCTATTTTTAATTTTTTGAAAAACCTCCATACTGTTTTCTGTAGTGTCTGCACCAATTTACATTCTGACCAACAATGCACGAGGGTTCCCTTTTCTCCACATCTGCCAACACCTGTTATTTCTTGTTTTTGTTCTAATCATTCCAATTAGTGTGAGGTGATCTATCACTATGGTTTTGTTTGTACTTCCTTGATGTTTAGTGATGTCGAGCATGTGCCTGTTGGGTATCTGCACGGCTTCCTTGGAGAAATTGTATATATACAGATAAAGGCTCTCCAGCATCTATGTACCCATAACAAAAATGTCCAAGTAAATGGGCTCCTTCAAAGGTAAAAAGTGGAGATGCCTATCTGTAACACACAGCCACATCCTCAATGTTTAAGAGTAGTAAGTGCGTATGTTAGTATGCCCAAGAACGATGAAGGGTTTTGGTCCTCAAAGGGGAAAACAGCTATCTAACATACGCGTTAATGCTCAAGAACGGAACTACAGAAAAGAAACACAAAACTTACAAATACTGTTTGCTTTTATATTTATAATCCCGTTGCAAATATCTTACCAAATGTATGTAATAAATTCTGCTTTTACTGTTTGCTCCCATTAAATTCTGTACTTTTTTCATTCCCGATCATGGTAACACCTTAGATCAAAGTGATCAACTCTCACTAAACAAATCTATTTACTAAGTCGTAGCTTAGTGTGACTGCTCCTCCCTGATGCAACCACTGCACAGGAACACAGGTTAGAGGACAACCAACAGACACAACGGTTATCTCTTACTCAGTAAGCATTTCCAAAAAGTTAATAGTTCAATTATGTCATCTCTTAATCTCAGGTATCAGCATATAAATTTTATTCCAGCACTGCTGCCTAATACAGAGTAAGGACTTGAAAGGTTAAATAAAGTTTTCATTTCAAATATCTTTTAATTAATGACCATTAGGGGGTTATATAAAATCAGGAACAACACACTAAAGAAGAAATATATTTCTTAACTAGAAATGCAAGAAAAGTAATCCATTCATTAATTTACTGATTGGCCTTCCATACTACAGATATTAGTAAGAATCCAAGCTGGTATATGCTCTTTGGCCAAAGAAGAGAAGCGTCATGCCCAGGAATAAATTCATTAATCAGAATATTTAAGCTGCCTATTAAGGGCCTAAACCATTTGTTAACTTGTTTAAGACTAAGACTGAATTACAGGCATGTAAGAGCATTTGCTGAGCCAGGATCTCCTTAAGAAGCAAAAATTACACGTATTTGTGAAAATGCATACCTCTATTATTAATCAGCTACCTTAGTTTTAAAACAGTAAAGGTGCTAAAAAAGTATTTCAAATTTTTAAAAATACTGCAAAAGTACAAAATGGAGAAGCTATGGCTCAATGTTCATATGGAAAGACTAAAATGTTTAAATGCCAAAGAGCTCAATCCAAGATAATAACGTAATCTTAAACTCTATTAGTAGAAACACGTATGCAGGCACAGCAGGTTAATGGCGTTTTTCAGTTACACCACATCTGGAACACTAAAATCAGATCCTAATACGTCATTTTAATTGAAAAATAAAAAGTGTTAGGTTGAATTCTTTCCAAAAGAGAAGCAAATCAGAGGAGGGTTTTAAAAGCAAATCAAGAAAAAAATTGATTCACTCATTCAACAAATATGTACTAAATGCCTACTACGCGCCAGATACTATTTTAGGGGCCAGGAACCCCGTGGGTGACAAGCCAGACAGAGCTCCTGCTTTGATCAAGCTAATGCACTAGTGAGGGAAGACAGCTGAAGAACTGGACAGACACTGAAATGAATGTCAACTATTCACTAATCATGTGACTATTTGTCACTCATTAAGCATTATTTGTGCAGATCAAACAGTACACACACATACCCCACAAGCTTTTAAAGAAGCTGAAATAATAAAATCCCTCCCAAGGCTAAAATCATATAAAAATAAAAAGAAACCTCAGGACTACAGGGTAACTTCATTGAAATATCTGCAGTGCTGTCTTAATGGAAGAATCAGAAGTGTTCTACGGAGCTTAAGAAAAAGAGAGGATCAATGATGAATGGGAGTGATAGGGAGATGAGTCCATCTTGGTTAAAGAAAAACCTTCAAATTGCTTTCCTACAAGAAATACATCCACCCCATATTATAAAGCCTTCTTACAGATTGAACTCCGTGACCGCTACTTCTGCAGTAAGACAAAGGCTCCAGTTTATCAGAGACACGAACCATTTGAGTCAATGCAAATGAGGACAACCCGCTGAACATGTCATGTAATACAGTGGTTCTCAATTGGGGGCAGTTGGCTCCCAGGGCAAAGTGGAAACACCTGGAGACGTTTCTGGACTGGCAGGACTGGTACTACTGGCATGTAGTGGGTAGAGGCTAGAAATGCTGTAAAGCATCCTACAACATATAAGATAGTCCCCTACAACAGTCCCCTATAACATTCCAAAATATCAATAGTGCCAAGGTTGAGAAACCCTGATGTCACATATTTAAACCATGTATTATGAATTTCTGTGTTTCCAGACTTGACGGCCACCTGTAGTGACCTCTTTATTAGAAGTTTTCAAGCAAAAGCTGCAAGACTGACATCTTTGTGAGAAAGTTCCTGTCTGCTTAGTTCGTCATGCTTCCCTGGTGTTAACATTACGCCTGGCAGCTTGTGGGAGAGCTCAATATTTCCACATTTGTTGTCTGACTGTTCACTCACCAGGTTTAAGAGGGGTAAGATTCACCTTAAGGACCATCTAACTGGATGGACGGATAACATTTTATTATTCTAAAAAATTATTTCATATTAAATCTGTTAATTAATTTTTCTGGTAAGAAGATCAGCCAGAAAGCTCTCCTTCAGCCACTATGTACAATTATATACATATGTGTGTGTATGTGTGCGTATATATATGTATACATATACATACAAAATTTCACACATATATACATACATAAATATAAACAGCTTAAGAATGATTTTGCAAATCAAATATATACTGAGGCTTTCAGAGAATAATAGCAAATAAAAACTAAATTCTTATCATGGGTGTCCTTGGACCAAAAGAAGTCTAGTTATGGCTTTTATGAAATAACTTTCAGTAATACAATATGTTGCTTCTAGAAGTGGTTAATACGTAGAGCTAAGAAGTACAATAACTTCTAAATGTAGGGAACATTTTCAGACTACCAATCAAATTTGTCTCTATTCAAAAGAATAATTTAGTTTTATTTTCTTTCGGTTCTCATGCACAGAAAATTAAATTGCAGACGGCTGGTAAACTGGATATTGAAATTAAAGTAAATATTGACTTCCTACCAATTTTTATTATTGGAGGCCATTCATTTTCTACCAGAAGAAGTAGAAAACTTAAAAAGTCAAATAAAGTTCTAATTCCCTAGAAGATATTTAAAATGAATAATTTTTAAACAATCTATTTTGTCATTTTCCAAAACAACTTTTGAAATGTCTAGTTAAATGACATTTAAGTAACTATTACTTATGTTTACCTCCAATTAACTTAGATTGAAATTTTCAATTTTCTAAAAAATTAAGTACTTGGTATCACAAAAAGTCAACTAAAAATAACTCCGCATTTTATTTATTTTACTTAAGAAAACATAATTGCCATGCTCTTTGGCTCTAACTTTTTAGACTAAGTAATCCCAAAATATATGGCATAGCAAACTTCTCTATTTGAACATCTGAGAGAAATAATCCTCAGGAACAATTACTGATGACTGGATAAGAGTGAACTACACCTGTATTAAACCGAAATATTTTATTGACTAAGGGAACTTGGGAAAAGAGAAGCATGCTAGGGAGGAAGCTATTTAAATTCTAAGTGTGGAGTGGCTCATTTACTAGATAAAACCAATAGGTAAAAACATGCTACATTTTCATCTGAAATGACAGGATGTGACTATTACAGTAACTATACACAGAAAAGTCAAAGAAACCAAGGACTTTTCTGAGGTAGTTACAATGGGTCATACTTACAGCCACAGAAGCCCACTGCCATGCAAAACAGTGACTGGTTGGCATCTGACCATGTGAGCGACAGCAGCCAATAAGAACAGAAAATAAGAAGCAGAAGACAAAGCACCACCAGTCAATGTCAAGAGCTGCCATGTGTAATACTCTTGCTATACATAAATACCCAGAAATGACTTCTACGATCTCTGTCTGTTTAAACTGGTTCCGTATGAGTTTTAAAATTCCATTTAAGAATATTTATGTTAGAATACCTCATTTAAAAACACTCCTTTTACTAAGTTTAAACAAACTTCAATATCAAAGTGTCTATCATTTTTAAACACAAAAAGCATATTTGCTGAAACATGAAATATTTTTATTTTAAATAAAAATGTTTAATTTTATTTCTAATTTCCTATGTGCAATGTTCAGGATCCAATGGGCAAAAACCGTGCATTAGTAGAAACATTCACTCTAACCCAGGATTTAGGCTTCCCTTACTCATCCCCAACGATGAGGAACAAACCAAAATATTTTGATTCATTAGGAAAAGTTACAGGAAAAAGAAAGTAAAAAAGACAAGAAAGAAAGAGAGAGAGAAAGAGAGAGAGAAATTAAAGATTTTAACAGCATTTTGTGAGAAAATTTCTCTGAGAAAAATAAGTTCAACCCACTGACATAGTGAAAAACAAATACCATTAACTAGCATTGCAACAACACTGCAGTACACAACATACCACACTTACAGAAAGGAGGGACTCATTTGATTTTCTAAGATAAAAAAGCAGGAATAGGATAAGGACACTGGAAAGCAGTAGGAAGAAGGTGGGATGCAAATTCGTGACGAATCTTACCGGTGCCATTCGTATGGCTGGGTGTGCTCCACAACCCTGCACGGCTTTATGAAGGGTTTCGCCAAACATGTTTCGAAGCTCAACTGAGTGACAATATACAGCATCAATCTTGGGCCACCAGTCCAACGCAGACTGGAGAAAAACAGGGACCATAAGAGAGGAAAAGTACAAATTTGCAGGAGTTATACACTCTGGTTAACACTGTTGCCTTATATTTTATCCTTCTGTGAAAAACTTCTAAGACCATGCAAACACACACCATGATTTCCAAAGTCTTCAAATAATCTCTTTAATTCAAATACTAACCCATACACTTATTTTAAAATATAATAATGAACATGAGACAAATTGCCACTTCATGTGTATGAGCATAAGCTAACTGATAAGCTAATGAATCTGAAAAACAGTCTTTAGAGAGCTAATTCTGTAGCCAATCTTTTTTTTTAAGTCTAACATTTTATACATTTCAGAAACATAGGCATATATAGATAGTATATATTTTCCCATGTAAGAATGCTACTATCAAAGCTTTAAAAAAGATTAGTGGTTCAACACAATGTTGAAGGAATATGTGGCAAACCATCACTTATATGCCTACAAACAACAATGGTAAGTACAACACAAAATTAGTAAATGAGATAAAGCTATTAGTAAACCTATAATCTTAAATTGATATGCAATGATGGTACAATACACGAAAGGACTAATGATCACCACAAAGACAAACTGATCATAACTAAATAGATTTAAAGGTAATAATTTTATGTAAATATTTATCTATTTCAGTTTCACCTGTTTAAGCTTTGGTTCTAGTTTCTAGTGCCTATTTTATTTGAATGGTGCCTAATTTAACTTTAATTACTATGTTATGAAAATCACTAAAGCTATAAAGTCTGTCTATCGGTTAACACAAAAACGGATGCATTTTCACTCCATATGGAGAGCATACAAGGTATGGGACAACTCCAGACGTAGGCTTCCAGCTTAGACACTCCGCTCCACAGGAAGCACCTGAAAGAATGACTGAACTAGCACAAGAAGAGGACTTAAGAGCATCACACCCTATTCCCAGGTTCCTTCTCTCCAAAATGAAGCTAAGTTCTCAACCTCTAATTTCTTCACTCATAATTCTCAGAATATTCTAGGTAGCATCAAGTTACCTTAATCTAAAATTAGATTACAAACTCAAATTACCAGATAGTAAATTATGCAATCAACCTATAATACACAATTTGAATAGTAAACTCTATTTATAGGAAGGGACCGCAAAGCTGTGAGGGAAGAAATAATTCTCTTTTGACAGTATGGTTGTTTCTGCTATTCCCCCAACTCTTACTTTATTTAAGCTAATTCCTAACAAATTAACAAATCTTAGTTTGGTTACATAATGGACTCTTTAAACTTTGGTCAATTTAGTCATCTGATTTGCCCAAGCAATCAACACAGCTTGATTTCCATACATTTACTAATTTATACAGCTTGTATTAATCAGCCTAAAGAAACAAAGGCTGAATGATCACAAAATGCACTGAGATAAGGGTCCAACTCATTCTCCTGACCCCATATCTTGTCACAAACTAATAACTAAAGAAAGATGCATTTCAAATAACACCTATCCAAACTATTATGCTACATCAATAGTTACTGGAATCATATCATGGTACCAGATGCATCCTATAAAATAACATGATTTTAACTTAAGATTTAGTGATTTTCATAACTGCCATTTTTCAAAATATAAAAATTTATTCATTTTAATGTAAAAGTTAAAGATACACTTTCAAATAAAATATGCACTAAAAACTAGGCATCATGTAGTTGGCAAAAATTATAGTGTTTTAAGCAGTTACTAAATGTGTCCCTTCTGAAACTAGTCAACTAAAGTAGACGTTCCCTTTTTTTTCTCCTTGAAGTTTATTGCCAAACAAATGGCAATACTTTTACAAGTACATAGTATGAGCAAACTATGGCAATTCTTCAAGAGATTACTTAAATAAATTTTCAAGTGCCTTGGCGAGAACTTAACCAACCTCTCAGTAGGAAGAGATGTCATTCTCAGTATGTGAGCTATCTATAAGAAAACCACAACAAACGGCATAAGGAAAAAACCAGAACACTAAGTACTGAACAGCTACAGCATGTTCCGCTGATCACTAATTTTTCTGGGTCACCTATGTGTATTACTATTTCTTTAATTTCCCAATTATAACAACATACCTAATTTAACATAAAGGAAGCCAATGAAGATTAAGAACATAACACAGATCTTATAATTATAATTCATCTCTTAGAGCATGCCGTAATAAAAAAAGTGACAGTACCATGAATACCACTTTCAAAGCTGACAAAAGTCTATAGTATAATAAAATTCAAAGAGTGAACAGATTTTCAGATTTCTTAGGAAGAAACAGAATATTTTAGATCTAAACAGCATACTTATGAACAGAGTATGTTTCCCAGAAAGAAAACAAAACTGCAAACCACTATCAATTCTACATAACCCCTCAAAAACATATCAGTAAAACTTTTATCTTATTTGACAATGTGACAGTAAGAAACAAAATCTGTGAATTTGGCTGAAGAACCACGGAAGAAAAGAACTTATGAGGTGTATTGAACCAAGAATCAATGAAAAGGAAATCTTACACTAAGAATAAATTTAAGTTTAGGAGTCCAAATATCTAAGAAAAACTTCATGGGATTTCAAGACAAAGTATTTCCGTAACTGTCTTCAGTGAGACTCTGTAATGGTCAATTCCATAAATCTGCACAGTTATTTTATGAATGGTCCTTTTCAGTCAGAAAGTACTTCAGATTCAATCTCTATTAGCCTCAAACCATAGGAAAGAAAAAAACCAACCCTAACAAGAAACAACTTCTCAAACATTCTATAATATGATAAAGTATCATCATCTAAAGTATACCTTTAAAAGATATGTTATAGACTCAAATGTATGCTTTTTGTCAAGCTATTCATTAAAGGTTACTGATGCTGAGTATTTTAAAACTTAGCCAATATAAGTTTTTTTTTATAAAAAATAGACTCCATATTGACGTGACCTCTGATACAGACACACTCCACCTTCACACATGCAGTACTCATCGGAGTACAGAAGGATGCACGACCACTTCACCATATACACTGAGGCATGCATGAAGTACCACTCCAGGCATGCTTTAAACCCACAAAGGAGCAGCTCAGCCACTTACAGCAGTGCCAAGTCCATGCTTGAAAGTGCTCTATATATTCAATTGTAGACAAAAATATTTCACAATTAAAGTAACTAGCCACAAAGTATCAAAAAAGTATATACTTGGGTTTATTAAATACAAGTTTTAAGCATTTATGTAAAACCATCCACTCTACTAAATGGAATGCTTTTAGTGTTATAAGTCAAAGGACAAAAATAATATTTCAATTCTGAATTACACATAAACCTGAGGGGGGAAATCATCTCTCTTTTTTTTTTTTTTTCTTAAAATGGCCTTGAAAGTAAACATTGAGGACACAATGTCTTGGCTCACTACCCTGACAAAAGTAAAGTAAGTTTTTAATACAAACATACCTTATCTGCAATCGGATTCATTAAGCTTTCCCTTTTGGGATAAATAACATTTAACCTAAAATTTAACCCATGGATACTCAACTGAACAACATATCATTCCCTCAAGGCATTTTAATTGTTCATAATGTCTGGGGGTGGGAGGAGGGAAGTGGCCCAAACGGCATTTAATGAAATGAGGGTCAGGGATACGCTAGGCGTCTCTCGATATACAAGGTAGTCCTGCACAACAAAGAACTGCCCTCCCCCAAATGCTACTAGCACCCCACTGAGAAAAGCTAAATGTGTCACTAAACAGATTTAGAGTTACTCTTCCCCTGCAGGAATGGATAAAAGAAGAGAAAATAGGGGTGGCTGGGTGGCTCAGTCGGTTCGGCGCCCGACTCTTGATCTCGGCTAGGGTCATGATCTCAGGGTCATGAGATGGAGCCCCGTGTTAGGCTTTGTGCTGGGTACACAGCCTGTTTAAGATTCTCTCTTTCCCTCTGCCTCTGCCCCTCCCTCTCTAAAAAAGTAAAGAAAAGAAGAGGAGAAGAAAAAAGGCAGAATTTTACACATCCAAGGCAAATGAGTGTGCGGAGGAATTTTTAACTCATTAGAGATACACTCTTAAAACTGGAATTTGACTATAAAGAGGACAAAGAATACCTAAGTAAGCCATGATTAAGGCCCTTTCTAAGGCAACCGTCTCAGGCCTCCTCCCTCTTTGGGAGCTTTGTACTATCACTCAATAAACTTTGCTTTGCTGCCCACCAATAAATTAATAAATAAAGCCCTTTTGAAGGGAGAAAAAGAAAAGGCTGACCAATTTTTACATAAATAGATAAAAGTAGAGCTCGAGAACCTTTAAAATATTATTGTTCGTAACCAGAAGAACAGAATTTGGCAGAATTTTTAAGATCAGGAGTCCAAATATCTAAGAAAAACTTCATGTGATTTCAAGACAAAGTATTTCCAAAACTGTCTTCAGTGAGACTCTGTAATGGTCATAAAACTTCATGGTCCAAATCTGATAAGGTTTCATTATCATTCTACCAATGTATTCACATCAGAGTCGAAGGTTTCACAAGTACCTTTTAATGAGCTCGCGTATTTTTATCTGATATGCTTTTGTATCATGTCAATACCTCTATTTAAGTGTGTTAATATTTATTTAAGGAAGACTAAAAAGTACAATCAAATCTCACCATTTTTAAAATGTACCATACTGGCCTACAACATAAACAGTTACTACTTTTAACTTAAATGGTAAAGTGGCAAGTCAGAATGTATCAAATGCTGGGAAAAGGCTAGGAGTATTAAATTATGTTTAAAGAGTCTGGATGAAAATATTCAATCATATCCTCAGTGGCACTGTTCATAAGGGCTTTTGATGCAAATAAAATATTTTAGGTTTAATCTTTCCAAAGGATCCTCTTAACTCCACTTTTCTCAATAAAGTCCCTCAGGTCAAATTGAAAATGAAAAATACAATTGTATATCAGTTACTAGATATAATCACCTGTGAGAAATCTCCCTATACCATACATCTAAGTTCAAAACCTTTTAAAAACCAAAAATGTCTTTCTTAAAAAGAAATTAAAAAGTAAAGAAAGGAAGAAAAAAATTTTAAGTAATTTAGCAATACCTTTTGGACTTACATTGGTGATGATTCGATGGAGTGAATTTACCAGCACATAGTGAAATGTAGAAGGGGAATTCTGAGCCAGGCAGATCTACAAGGGAAAAGGAAAAAATTGGGTATTATTTCTGTGAGAAAAATATTCAACACAAACGAGAATAAAAAGAAACAGAAAAAAAAAGTTTTTAAAAAACAGAAAAAATTCTTCAGGTCTTAAAATTAACATTAATATATAATATTGAGAAATACCAAGTCATCTTTCTAGTCCTTTCACATTCATAAAGAAAGGATCAACAGCATCAGTAAACATTAACTGGATAAACACCAATGCTCTCACCTTAAAATGTTGGTTGTTGTGAGGGCTTATACGAAAGCAAGAAACGAGGCAGTCAATCATTAGATCCACGTCTGCAGGCTGACTGCCTCTTGAGAATGGTTTACTTGGATTAAAAAGCAGGTTCTGTGAAAATCCCAAAAGAAAACAAAAGCCTTTAAACAATCATGCAGTATTTTTTTAAACTAGTATTTAATAATATCAACACAGCATCCACATACAGGGAAATAACATTCTGTTGCGAGAAGCAGCACAAAGCACTAACGCTGTGGTTCATCAGTCTGACAAAATTCTTACTATACCAGATATGGTTCCTTTCAGGCCCTAAATTCTACTACATCATTTTAAAACCAAGCCTGAATATTTATGATCACTTAAGTAAACCAGTTAATTCTGTGTTTTCATCATATTCTAAGCCAATTTAGTCTGAGTAACACAGAAACAACAAAAGCAGGTCTTATGAACTTACCATCCAAGACAATTCAGAACTTTAGGGTTAGCAATGATCTCTGACAATGATCTAAGCATTGTAATACTTGACTAGGAGTTTATTTTTCCTTTAAGTTTTCTTGAAGTTTGTAGTAAAGAAATAACAAGCATATTACCTTAAGATCAACCACCATGGACTGAACTAGTAGGAAAATGACAGAGTTATCTTCCCAATTGATGTAAGTACTTGCTTTACACAGTTTGACACAAGCAATTGCAGCACTTTCCGTCAGCTGCCTGCTTCCTCCGTGGCCAGCAAGTGCTTTTCGTAGACTGTCCAGAAACAACTTCTACAGAATTCAAATATGGAAAGGAGTTTCTAGTTAATAAATGAGCAATTTCTAACACTTCAGATCTAACAAAATAGCAGATGATCAGCCTCTAAAAATTATATTCTCAAACTACATAATTGATATTTCTGATTTTTAATTGCACAATTTACATGTTTCTCAAATCCAAAAAGCTAGAATCCGTTCTTCACTTTCTGTGTTGAATTATTAAAGGAACTTAAGACACAGTGCTTCCCAAACAAGGTAGCTGACTTCTCAACCCTGAATTCAGCTGATTATATTCTCTTCCTAAATATTTCTAAATATTACACTGTCTTGGTTGTGGTCTATATCAAACCATTGATCCTTTTCTAAAACTCCAGGCTATATTCAACCTTTAGCCTTCCAATTAAGGACATACCCAAGGCTGTTCTACTGCTCTAAATAAATTCTGTTCCTCACAAAAAGTTATCCATTCCTGTGATCTCAAGCCCTCTTTGCAGCACAGTAACAAATTTCTCCTTCTGCTTTTCTCCTAAATGAAAATCTCACATCTCCATTTATATGTATTCTCAAATATAATGTGTCAAAAGCTAAACTGATCGAACAACAGCAGAATATATATTCTTCTCCAGTACACAAGAACAATATCGAGGACAGACAATATGTTAGGCTATAAAACACATCTTAATAAATTTAAAGAGACTGAAATCATACGAAATATTTTTCCTGGGGCACCTGGGTGGCTCAGTTGATTAAGAGTTGGCCTTCAGCTCAGGTCATGATCCCAGGGTGCTGGGATCGAGCCCCGCATCTACCTCCCTACTCAGTAGGGAACCTGCTTCTCCCTCTCCTTCTGTAGCTACCCCTGCTTGTGCTCGCTCTCTCTCTCTCTCTTTCTGTCAAATAAATAAATAAAATCTTAAAAAAGAAAGAAAGAAAGAAAGAAAGAAAGAAAGAAAGAAAGAAAGAAAGAAAGAAAGAAAGAAAGAAAGGAGAAATATTTCTCTTGATCACAATGAAACTAGAAATCAACAGCAGAAAGAAAACTGGAAAGTTCACAGACACATGAACACCAATGATCAAAGAAAAAAATCATAAAGAAAGTTAGAAAAGATATCAAAATAAATCAAAGTGAAAACACAACAACAAAAATGGCATGCAGTGGAAGCAATGCTAAGAGGAGAATTTGTAGCTGGAAACACTCACATTAAAAAGAAAGCTCTCAATTCAATAACCTAACTGTGTACCTTAAGGAACTAGAAAAAGAAGAACAAACTAAATCCAAAGCTAGCAGAAGGAAGGAAATAATAAAGATTAGAGCAAAGACAGAGAAGAGAAAAACAACAGGAAAAAATCAAAATCAAAAGCTGGTTCTTTGAATGGGCCAAGAAATGTGAGACCTTTTGCTAGATTAAGAAAGACAGACAGAAGACCCACATTACCATAAATCAGAGCTGAAAGTGAGAACATTACTATTTCTAAAGAAATAAAAGATTATAAAATAGCACTATGAAAAATTATATGCCAACATTGGATAATTTAGACAAAATGGGCACATTCCAAGAAATATACAATCTACCAAAACTGATTCATTAAGAAAGAGAAAAGCTGAATTGACCTAGAACTAATAGGGAGATTAAATCAGTAATCAAAAAACCTCCCAACGAAGAAAAGCCCAGGACAGGTGTTTTCACTGGTGAATTTTACCACACATTTAAATAAGAATAATACCGCCAATCTTTCTCAAACACTTCGAAAAATTTAAAGGAGAGGGAACACTTCCTAACTCATCTCACTAGGCCAGCATTACCTTAATGCTAAGGCCAAACAAAAACATGACAAGGAAACTAGAGACCAATATCCCTAAAAATACTGACGAAAAAATCCTCAAGAAGAACTAGCAAACCAAATTCAGCAGTTTATTAAAAGGATTATACACCATAACCAAATGGGTTTTTTTTTTTAATGATTTTTTATTATATTATGTTAGTCACCATACAGTACATCCCCGGTTTCCGATGTAAGGCTCGATGATTCATTAGTTGTGTATAACACCCAGTGCACCATGCAATACGTGCCCTCCTTACTACCCATCACCGGTCTATCCCATTCCCCCACCCTCCTCCCCTCTGAAGCCCTCGGTTTGTTTCTCAGAGTCCATAGTCTCTCATGTTTCATTCCCCCTTCTGATTACACCCCCTTTCTTTATCCCTTTCTTCCCCTACCGATCATCCTAGTTCTTATGTTCCATAGATGAGAGAAATCATATGATAGTTGTCTTTCTCTGCTTGACTTATTTCACTTAGCATTATCTCCTCCAGTGCCGTCCATGTTGGAGCAAATGTTGAGAAGTCGTTCTTTCTGATAGCTGAGTAATATTCCATTGTATATATGGACCACATCTTCTTAATCCAGTCATCTGTTGAAGGGCATCTCGGCTCCTTCCACGATTTAGCTATTGTGGACATTGCTGCTATGAACATTGGGGTGCATATGGCCCTTCTCTTTACTACGTCTGTATCTTTGGGGTAAACACCCAGTAGTGCAATGGCTGGATCATAGGGTAGCTCAATTTTTAACTTTTTAAGGGACCTCCACACTGTTTTCCAGAGTGGCTGTACCAACTTGCATTCCCACCAGCAATGTAGGAGGGATCCCCTTTCTCCACATCCTCTTCAACAATTGTTGTTTCTTGCCTTGTCTATTTTTGCCATTCTAACTGGCGTAAGGTGGTATCTCAGTGTGGCATAACCAAATGGGTTTTATTTGTAGAGCGCAAAAAAGGTTCAACAACAAAAATTAATCAATATACCAAGTTAGTAGAATGAAGGAAAAAAACTCACATTATCCTTACAATTGATGCAGAAAAAACATTTGACAAAATTCAACACCCTCTCATGATAACAGCACTGGATAAGCTAGGAATAGAAGAAAATTTCCTCAACACAATAACAGCTATATATAAAAAACGATAGCTAACATCACGCTCACAACAGTGAAAGACTGAAAGCTTTTCTCCTAATAGGAACAAGATAAGGATGCTTAGTTTTGCCACTTCTTTTCAACATTATTAGGGGAAGTTCTAGGCAGAACATTAAGGAAGAGAAAAAGAAAATTTAAAAAATTAAAAGTCATTCAAATTGAAAAGGGAGAAATAAAATGGCCTCTGTTCTCCGATGATACAATCTTATTTCCAAACACCTTAAACACACACACACACACACACACCTGTTAGAGCTAAAAAATTCAGCAAAGTTCTAGGATACAAAATCAACATATAAAAATCAGTTGCATTTCTAGACACTAGCAATGAACCATCTAAAAAGGAAAGTAGGAAAACAATTCTACTTATGATAGCATTAAAAAGAATAGAATAGTTGGGAATTAACAAAGGTGGTGAAAGCTTATGCAATGAAAACTCTGTTAGAAGAAATTAAAGACATAAATAAATGGAAACACAACCCATGTTCATTGACTGGAAGACTTAAGACATTGTTAAAATGTCCATAGTACCCAAAACAATCTGCAGATTCAATGCAATCCCTATCAAAACCCCAACAGCACTTTTTGTAGAAATAGAAAAACCCATCCAGAAATTCATATGGTATCAAGTAAAGAGAAATTGCCAAAACAATCTTGAGAAAGAACAAAGTTGGAAGACTTATACTTCCTGATTTCAAAACTTACTACAAAGCTACAGTAATCAAAACAATGTGGTACTGCCATCAGAACAGACCTATACACCAATGAAACAGAATAGGAAGTCCAGAAAGAAATCCTTGCATAAATGATCAAATTATTTTCAACAAGTGTGCTAACACCATTCAATGGAGAAAGGGCAGTTTTTTGAACAAAAGGTGCTGGGAAAACTGGATATCCATATGCAAAAGAATGAAGCTAGACCCTTTCCCCTTACCTTATACACAAAAATTAACTCAAAATAGCTCAAAGATCTAAACAGCTAAAACTATAAAACTCCTAGAAGAGAACATAAAAGAAAATCTTTCAACATTGGATGTGGCAATGATTTTTTTGGATATAATACCAAAAAGGCACTAGCAACAAAAAAAATGGATAAACTGGACTACATCAAAATGAAAAACCTTTGTGTATCAAATGATACTATTATGATTCCATTTATATGAAATATCCAGAATAGGCAAATCCACAGAGACAGAAAGCAGATTGGTAGTTGCCAGAGTCTAGAGTGAGAAAGGAGTAAGGAGTGACTGCTAACAGGTACGAGGTTTCTGTTTCAGGGACAAAAATGTTCTTGAATTAGATAATGGTGATGATGGCACAACTTTTTGTATATGCTAAAAACCACTGAATTGTACACTTTAAAAGAGTGAATTTTATGGTATATGAATTGTATCTCAATAAAATGAATACATAAAGTCATGGGTAGGAGCAGTATGACCAAAAAAGAGACAAAAAGAAAAAGTAGACTACTACAAATTTTAAATATCTAAACAGCAAAAACCAAAACAAAAAAATCCATAAAGTTTAAAAAGAGAAACTAGGTAAAAAGTGTACACACAACGCATACCCTACAAATCAATAAAGAACAGACAATTTGAGCGCCTGGAGGGCTCAGTGATTAAGCATCTGCCTTCAGCTCAGGTCATGATCCCAGGGTCCTGGGATCGAGCCCCGCGTCAGCCTCCCTGCTCAATGGGGAGCCTGCTTCTCCCTCTCCCTCTGCCCCTCCGCCCGCTTGTGCTCTCTCTCTCAAATAAATAAAATATTAAAAAAAAAAAAACCCAATTCAATGGGAAATGGGAAATTCATGTAAGACATACAAATGATCAATAAACATTTAGGAAGATGTAGCTGTGATTATTCAAATAGAAGTTCACTTAAGAGTAGTACTGAATTTATAATAGCTTTTTACCTCTGTTTATTTTCCCAAGAAACAGAAACCCTCCCAAAAATTACTCTTTTGACAGGCTCCAAAAGCAATCTAACATGAAAAACGGTGTCCTCACAATGGTACAGACCTAAGTGGAGGACCACAGCATCACAGACTCTAAAGGATTACCTACGTTCACTTAGTTAGCCATTCAGTGCATAAACTCCCTGTCCAATATTTCTGCAAAGTACTGAATCATTCTGCTGATTCTGAACATCCCCATCCACAGGCAAGTCATGCAGGAGCCCACTTCCTGTTCACTCAGCTAAGAGCATTTCTCCCAAAGTGGCACAAATTAGTAAATAAATAAAGAATGCATTACCAAAACAAACTGAATACAGAAATTCAAATAAAACAATAAGATTAACCCTACCCTGCTCTATCTTTTAAAAATTTTAAGAGTCCCTTAGAATTAGCAGTTGTTATAGTACCAATTTCACTACAGACAGCATATATGGTATCCTACCTTCCTAATAAAATGCTATGAAAACTGTTCTAAAATATCTAAAATGACTTACTAGACAATTTCATTAGCACAGAGCAGAATCACCCCTAACTACACGCAAATAACACAACACAAAAGTGATGGATTCTAATAATTCTGCCCTCCTCACCTTATTCATGTTGTTTTCATCAACCACATCCTTGGATATATCCTGGATTATTTCTGGACACAAGATAAGGAGAATGATTTGTAATGGCCAAACTGCTGCTTTACGTTTGGTGCTTTCAGCAAAACCATCCACCAAGTCAAACAGTTTTTCTGCACACTCTATGTGAAAAATACAATTAAATTATATTACTAAATGAGAAGAATATCTCTGGCATTAAACTAAAAGTTGTCACTATCCAAAAACCCAAAGGTCACATTTTTAAAAGATCAACTGGGAAGTTCATTAAACAATTAAATTTCAGGTAAGCAGACAAGCAGTACTATATTGTCTATGTATTAAAAGAGCTATTTTGGGGCACCTGGGTGGCTCAGTTAAGCATCCGACTCTTGGTTTCGGCCCAGGTCATGATCTCATGGGTTATGAGACTGAGCCCCACATCAGGCTCTACGCTCAGCGGGAGTCTGCTTGGATATTGTCTCCCTCTTCCCCCGCACTCTCTCTCACTCTCATTCTCTCTCAAATAAATAAATAAATCTTTCAAAAATAAATAAAAAGAACAAAGGAGCTATCTTGATCCATCCTAGGAAAGGTCACATTTCAGAACAAACTTATGTTTAGTCTCAATGTGCAGGGCCTTATGCAAAGTGTGATGTACATGAGAAACAGACTGGACGGCTTCCCAAAGGGGATCATCAGAGCTCTGCAGGAGTCTGTTTTCTCTGCATCACAGTGGTGTCTCAAGAATTCTAGGAAAGGATATTACCACTTTATACACATCTCCCTAAATACAAAATGAAGCCTCAGAGCACAAAAGAGTACCTCTCTACAAAGAAGAGCCATCAAATATCCAATCCACAACTCTAATTAAAGATTAGAGCTTCATTCCAAACTTCTTTTACTATTTGCTCAAAGGAAAGGAAAAGGATTGAAGGAAATTTTGAAATACAAGAGAAAAATAATATTTCCTACTTGACATTAGCTGACAAGATGAAAAGCACCTTAATAACATAAATAATCTGGAAGGTGATAGGCTTTTACCTCATAAGTAAGAGTTTAAAAGATGAATAATCTTATTCTTACCAGCCATATCAGTCTGTGGAATCTGGTATAGCTTTGTAAATTCATCTGGATAATTTTCTACCCAGTTCCAAAATGCCTACAAATAACAAAACATGTTTTTATACGAAAGCAGGGATATTTTCATAATATAGTAAATAAAATGTCACACAACCCCAATTATATTACAAACTTCTAATTTCCTTCATAAGAGTATTACAATTTATTTCTCCTAAATATTAATGTGAAATTATCACCCAGTCATGACTTTTGATTCAAAATAGTAAAGACAGCAACATTTAAAAGCAAAATTTAACAAAATTTTGATATCAAAGAGGTTATAACTTACTTTTTCCAGGCTATTTATAACCGCTAACTGTGCAACCTTCTTTAGGGCTTTAAATTTAAATGCAGTTTCTGGAAAAAAAAAAATTTTTTTAATAACTCTAAAATTACTTAGTTAACACAAATTCAGAGCTACTTGTAAAAACAAACAAACCAACAAAACTTTCCTTTTACATACAAACTTTTGTCCTAGGTTATTTGTAAGCAATGTGAAGGTAAAGACAATTAATATAAACCAAAAACTCACTGGTTATGTCCACTAACGACAAAATTCAGTGAAAAGCAAATATGCCTTGAATCTCAAAGGTTCTAGTTTTATTCTTTAGTTTTTAATAATAATTTATTGTTAAAGTATAAAACACATGGTCGTTGTAGAAAATTAAAAAAATACACAACAATCTAAGGGGAATTTAAAACATCATCCACGATTCTATCATTCAGAATCACAGGTAGCAGTCTGATGAACTTTCTTCCATCCCTTTTCATATGCCAGTATAAGACAAATATATTTACCACAACTGAGATCATAAATGCTAAATCAAACCTGTTCTTTTCATTTTACACAGTATCCTAAATTTTTTCCATATCATTAAAAATTCCTCATTTATTTGATGACTCTGAATATGACAGTAACTAACTTAACAGTTAGAACAAGCCAGGTATTTTCAATCTAATATATTTCTTTCAAAATCTTAATATTTTCAGATACTACAAATGAGCAAATTGTGTTTCCGAGGTTACAGATCTAACAAACTACTGAATTGGGTTTCAAAGCCACACTCTGGGGTCTTTCAGAATATTTAAGTCAATATTAAGTCACTGGTTATTTAAACATTTTCCAATTGTATGTTTAAGATATTTCTAATATACCATTATTATAAATAACACTAATACACACTTTTATATCCAAATATTTTCCATATTACTGTTCATTTCTTTAGGATAAGATCCAGACGTAGAATTATCTAGTCAAAGAGATGAATATTTTTTAAGGCTCTTGATAAATATTGCCAAGCTGATCTTCGGAAGGGTTGGGCCAAATGCCACTCACACCAAGCGGCATATGAAAGTAGCCTTACCACATTCTTGTCATCATTAAACATGTTTTCCTTTTGCTAATTTGATTGTTCAAAATAGTGGACTGCATTTTAAAAACAAGACTAAACATTTCTCCATATGAATATATTAGATATTTTCATTTCCTCTTCCGTCAATGTGTTGTCCCCATCTACAAAGACTTATACCTGGAAAAGATGATCCTTTTATAAACTATTTTACTGGTAACAGTCCCTTGGAAGAAAACTCCACCTATGGACTTCACTTGTTTTAACTGAGGTATAACTGACATACAAAATTATATTAGTTTCAGATATACAACATAATGATTCAGTATTTGTATATATTGTGGAATAATCACAGTAAGTTTAGTTAACATCCATCACCATATGTAGTTACAAATTTTTTTCTTGTGATGAGAACTTTTAAGATCTACTCTCTTAGCAACTTTCAAATACGCAATCCAGTACTATTAACTATAGTTGCCATGCTGTACACTACATCCCCATGACTTTTTACAACTGGAGTTTGTACCTTTTGACTCCCTTCCCCCATTTTGCTCACTCTCCCGTCCCTTGCCCCACGTCTGGCAAACACCACTCTGTTCTCCATATCTATGAGCTTGGTTGCCTTCCTTTTTTAAAAAAAGATTCCACATGTAAGTGAGACATACAGTATTTTTTCTGTCTGACATATTTCACTTAGCATAATTCCCTCAAAGTCCATCCGTGTTGTCACAAATTGTAAGATTTCCTTCCTTTTTATGGTGGAATAATATTCCATTTTAATATAGAATACATATATTCCATTTTATATATTTTATATATAACATATATGTTATATATTTATATAACATATATGTTTATATTTTAAACATATGTATAAACATATATGTACACTTTAAATACATATATATCTCACATCTTCTCTATCCATTCATATGTCAATGGATATTGAAGCTGCTTCCATGCCTTGGCTATTGTAAAATAATGCTGCAATGAACAGCAGGTATATGATCTTCTCAAGTTAATGTTTTCATTTTCTTTGGATAAGTACCCAGAAGTGGAACTGCTGGATCATACAGTAGTTCTACCTTTAATTTTTTGAGCAACCTCCATACTGCTTTGCTTAGCAGCTGTGCCAATTTACATTCCCACCAACAGTGCACATTCTCACCAACACTTATATTTCTTGTTGCTTTGATAATAGCCATTCTAAGAAATGTGAGGAGATAGCTCATCGTGGTTCTGATTTGCACTCTCTTGATGATGACTAACGTTGAACATCTTTTCATGTTCCCGTTGGCCACCTGGATGTCTTCTTTGGAAGAAGACATATCTATTCACATCCTCTGCCCATTTTTTAATCACAATGTGAAGGGTTTTTTTGCTATTGAGTTGAATGAGTTCTTCACATATTTTGTGTATTAACCTCATAGCAGATACATGATTTGCAAATATTTCCTCCCGTTCATTAAGCTGCCTTCTCATTTTGTTGACGCTCCCTTTGCTGTGCAGAACCTTTTAATCTGGTATAGTCCCACTCGTTTATTTTTGTTTTTATTGACCCCTACGGACTTTTAATGAAGGGAATCAGGTACTTATTATATTTATATAAATATCTTTCTTAGATAGATTTGAGTCGAGTAATAAAACTGTCTAAACAACTTAAATGTCACTTTTTTCTGGACTTGGAAATAAGTTATTTGCTAAGTCCGTTTTAAAATGTATCCCTCCAGGGGCGCCTGGGTGGCACAGCGGTTAAGCGTCTGCCTTCGGCTCAGGGCGTGATCTCGGCGTTATGGGATCGAGCCCCACATCAGGCTCCTCTGCTATGAGCCTGCTTCTTCCTCTCCCACTCCCCCTACTTGTGTTCCCTCTCTCGCTGGCTGTCTATCTCTGTCAAATAAATAAATAAAATCTTAAAAAAAAATAAAATAAAATAAAATAAAATGTATCCCTCCAACTTTCCTAGCTCTTGCTCTCCTTTGATTTCCAAGTAATGACATTATACTTCGAAGCACTCTTGAGCCTTTTTGCCTTCCCACGTTCTTTAACTTACCTTTATGATACCTTAAATATGTTATACACAGTAGTCTATTCTCAATTCCAATGTATATGCCTCTTATTACTCCAGTTCTGTAAGTTTCTGACTGGACAGCCAACCCATACCTTAAAGGCAATAGATGTAAAACTAAATTTATCATTTTCTTGGCTATGCTCTTTACTGCTATCAACCCTTCCTTTCCTTTCCTGCTTAATCTGCTTGCTCTGTAATACTTGGTGATACTTCTCTTTAACCTCACGTATCTAAATTAATCACCAAATGTTAGGTGATGTATTTTATGTATTTTGTGTACTCTACTTCCTAAATACCATTACCAAATTGGTCTCTACCCTACCCCAATTCCATCCAGACCTGCTCTACCCTCATTTTTCACTCACGTTACTATACAACCAAGTCCCAGAACTTCATGTAACCTTTTGCCATCCTGCAAATTTCAAGCAAAGTGGTATGTCTAAAATAAAATACTGACCCCACCTTAAAGCCTTTCCATCACTTCCCATGGCCATTTTTTAAAAATTATATAACCTATAAGCACAGTGTGTAACATTTGGCACTAGAGATGGGCAGATGTGATTTGAATCTCACTGTCTGACCTTGGAAATGTCACTTACACCTCAATTCCCTCATCTACATAGGGGATGATATTACTACTATCTGCTTCACAGGGTTCCTGGGAGGATGGGTGAGAAAAGGCATGGAACTGCACAGGAGAATGTGTGGCACGGGCTGAAAACCCAACAAACGTCACTCTGCTTTTATTACCACAATCCGGCCTGCTCTTGTACCTCCAGATCTTGCTCTTTTCCTCTTCACTACTCGTACCCCCAAACAAATACATACCTCCTCCCTCACTATATGCTAACCCTACCAATGAGTTTGCCACATTACTTTGCAAATACTTTGGTAGTAATAAATGTGTCTCATAAACCAGGCCATGAGCTCCATAGAGAAAGATTCAATACTTTATTAATCTTTGTAATCCTAGCACTTAGCATGGTTTCTTGAACACAGTTTCTTAACAAATGCTGTGCATTTTATTTTTTTTATTATGTTCGTTTAGCCAACATATAGTACATCATTAGCTTTTGTTGTAGTGTTCAACGATTCATTAGTTGTGTAGAACACCCAGTAAACATTTCTAAGAAAACTGTTTTATTTTTTAATTTTTATTTAGGATTTTATTTATTTATTTGACAGAGAAAGAGACAGCCAGTGAGAGAGGGAACACAATCAGGGGGAGTGGGAGAGGAAGAAGCAGGCTCCCAGTGGAGGAGCCTGATGTGGGGCTCGATCCCAGAACGCCAGGATCACGCCCTGAACCGAAGGCAGACGCTTAACGACTGCACCACCCAGGCGCCCTGAAAACTGATGTTTTAAACATGTACCTACTCATGGGCAACCAAGACTAGATTTACTTCTGAAACGTCACTAAACAGTTATAAAACATCACAAAACCCCACTTATACTTCTTAAATTTTATACACAGAGAAAATCTCTAAATATTATCATCCTTAATATTTAACGATAGATACTAGGATCTTAAAATTTCAACTGTGAACTGAGTTGTGGTTTATTATAGTTTAAAACAATTGCTGTCCACTTAACATAATAGCTAAAATGATCCATTTTATTTCTTTATTAAGATTACTAAAAGTGATTTAATTGTTGCTTGGTCTTATAATGGTAATGACCTAAAATTGGTAATAGAGATAGAACACTGCTTTATAGTATTGATCTACATAGATATAGCCTTTTTGAGAGACAGAGCACCCAAGCATGAGCCCCGGGGGGGGGGCAGAGGGAGAAGCAGATTCCCAGCTGAGCAGGGAGCCCGACATGGGGCTCAATCCCAGGGCCCTGAGATCATAACCCGAGCTGAAGGCAGATGCTTAACTGACTGAGCCACCCAGGCGCCCCTAGATATAGCTAGCCTTTTTACATCTCTGGTGAAACCCTTTAACAGTGAGTTTAAAGCAAATGTTAAGAAAACAATAAATAAGGTATTTTGACAATTACACTGCAGAACTGTTGAAGTTTTCAAAGTTAATATAACTAAATCTTCTTTTAGGTTAAACACTAAAAACATTTTTCATAATTCCTTAATCAATATACAAAGTAAAATTATAAAGTGTGAATCATACACTATAAGGGTTCACATAAATTAGCCAGGATCCAATACTACACAAAACTAAAAAAGGATTTTTGTGAAATGAAATTAGGTACTTATAGTCAGTTTATTAATAACGTTCACTGATATTTGATGTATATTAACTCTTTCATGCTTACCACAGAAATTCTCTCAATTCCTTGTGACTGTTTATTTTAATCAACATAATCACGGAAAGCATTTTCCAAAGCTTTAAAATCAAATATTAAGGGGCTCCTGGGTGGCACAGTCAGTTAGGTGTCCGACTCTTGGTTTTGGCTGGGGCCGTGATCTCGGGTCATGGGAGCAAGCCCACTTCGGGTTCCGTGCTCAGCGCAGAGTCTGCTTGGGTTTCTCTCCCTCTCCCTTTGCCCCTCCCCCGCCCACTGTCTCGCTCTCTGAAATAAATCTTTAAAAATTTTTTTAGAAATAAAATCACATATTAAGCATTATAATGTCACCAGATGGGATTATAACTGAAATGTTCTACAAGGAAGCAAAAAGCACTGAAAAGGTAAGAGGCTTTGTAATTCTGCACAGTCAGAAAGTCAGTAACAGACCTGAAAACACAAATATCAGAAGATGCCCATCTCAATTCCTCCTCTTGTCATGAAATCACAATCTTCTACTTCCATTCTGCAATGGAACTTTGATATCCTTCTAAACTATCTGCTTTTAGCACTACAACAGCTAAACAGATAACTTCTACAACCTATAGCTATCCGTAAGAAATGAAATTCTAGAAAAATTAAGTAATAGCACCTGTATGTTCCCTTTGTTAAAGCAAAACTTGTAGTTGAACTTTCCCTTGCCAAGATTTAAGATACTCATTTTTTTTTGGTTTTCAAAGGCTTAAAAATTATTGAACCATTAAGCATTATTGTCCATTTCACATTTACATTATAAAATCCACTTTGATGCTCTAGTTCCACACAATTAGGACCATTCATACATTCAAACACTGGTTTTTCACTCACGGTGATTAGTTCAGATATATCATACATTTAAACTTACCCTTTAGGAGTCGTTTTAATTTTGCACAATCCACATTGATATACTGTAACAATTCTATATCATGAACATCAACATTGTCTTCTGAGCAAACAGTCAATTCCTGTAATCTGAAAAGTAAAAACCAAAAATAATTTATTATCTTAAGTTCAAAATTCTGAACTGAACAGATTCTTCTCACCCCAATGATGAGTTTATAAGAAAAAATACACATAAAAGACAGTAAATATTTCTTATAAAATGTAAAGATACATAACTAATTCAGGGGATATGATAAAAGAAACCAAGATAATCCAGTGGACTTGACTGGTATACATAAATCATAATGTTGTACACCTCAGATTTATACAATTTTTATCCAAACAAAAAAATCACAGCATGCAGAGAACTGCTGAAGCACAGACATGCATAAGTATTTGAAATCCTAGTCTCTGTGCCATGTGTATTTTTGAAATTTTTCTGTAATAAAAATACTTATTAACTTCTGATTACATCAACTAGACTTCAGAAACATAAATGGTATTTTATCTACATTTATAGGAGACATTTACTTTGTATTGAAAAAAATGAGTAAGCATTTATTCCTTGTACTTTTCACAATCTGTACGTGTACTGATGTGATTGATTAATTTCCCTCCCTCACCAAACCTTATTCTTGTAAAGACAAGAATCTTTCCAAACCCCAAATTTCCCTTTTATTAAATATGAAGTTATTACAAATGTAGAAAAATTTAACACTTAACAAAAATAGATTTTTTAACTGATAAAAAAAATTCATTTAAGTCTGAATAAAATTTTTCCTCCATTTTTCACTAACAACCACAGAAGTCAGCTTTTATTTTATTTTTACTTATTTCCTTTATTTATTTATATATTTATTTATTTATAGTCAATTCAATTAACATTTCATGCAGTATTGGTTTCAGAGGTAGAGGTCAGTGATTCATCAGTGTTATAGAACACCCAGTGCTCGTTACATCACATGCCCTCCTTAATGTCCGTCACTGAGTTACCCCATCCCCCCACCTCCCCCCAATCCAGCAACCCTGAGCTTGTTTCCTATGGTTAAAAGTCTCTTATAGGGGACACCTGGGTGGCTCAGTCCATTAAGTGCCAACCTTCGGCTCAGGTCATGATCCCAGAGTCCTGGGAATGAGTCCCACATCGGTCTCCTTGCTCAGCAGGGAGCCTGCTTCTCTCTCTGCCTGCTGCTCCCCCTGCTTTTGCACACACGCGCTCTCTCTCTCCCTCTGACAAATAAATAAATAAAATCTTAAAAAAAAAAAAAAGTCTCTTATGGTTTGTCTCCCTCTCTGGTTTCAACTTGTTCTATTTTTTCCTCTCTTCCCCTATGATCCTCTCCTGTTTCTTAAATTCCACATATCAGTGAGATCATATGATAACTGTCTTTCTCTGACTGACTTATTTTGCTTAGCATAATAACCTTTGGTTCCAACCAACATCATTGCAAATGGCAAGGTATCACCTTTTTTGATGGCAGAATAATACCCCAGTGTGTGTGTGTGTGTGTGTGTGTGTGTGTGTGTGTGTGTACACCACATCTTCTTTATCCATTCATCTGTCGATGGACATTTGGGCTCTCCCCATAGTCTGACTACTATAAACATTGGGGTGCAGGTGCCCCTTCAGATCACTACATTGTTATCTGTGGGGTAAATACCCAGTACTATAATTGCTGTGTGGCAGGGTAGCTCTATTTTCAACTTTTTGAGGAACCTCCATACTGTTTTCCAGAGTAGCTGTACCAGCTTGCATTCCCACCAACAGTGTAAGAGGGTGCCCCTTTCTTCGCATCCTCACCAACATCTGTCATTTCCTGACTTGTTAATTCTAGCCATTCTGGCAGGTGTGAGGTGGTATCTCCTTGTGGTTTCGATCTGCATTTCCCTGATGCCAAGTGTTGAGCATCTTTCATGTGTCTGTTGGCCATTTGTATGTCTTCTTTGGAGAAATGTCTGCTCATGTCTTCTGTCCATTTCTTGATTGGATTATTTGTTCTTTAGGTGTTGAGTTTGATAAGTTCTTTACAGATTTTGGATACTAGCCCTTTATCTGATATGTCATTTACAAATATCTTCTCCCAGATTCTGTCAGTTGTCTTTTGGTTTTGTCATCTGTTTCCTTTGCTGGGAGAAGTCAGCTTTTCAAAAGTTGACACTGTTAATCTATTGAACTGTGCTTCCTAATGAGGCATACTCATTATTTCAATTAAGATATCAAATATGTAAGCAGATGAATGGAATTACTAATGTTCATAAATGCAGAGAGAGACAGATACAGTGAAAAAGCACAAATACTACAAAATCTTACTCATAATATTAACTCAAATTGTAGCCATTTAATGGAGTCTAAAACTGACATTAATCATCATACTAAACCTTCAGATGTTAAAAGTGATATCAATCCGATTTCTTCCTTCTCAAATTCCTTTTTCACTAACTTTAGCCTACAGATGTATAGCTAACATTAAAATTATTCTAAGCACTTACACTAAAGCTCTTCATATCATCAGGGTGAGAAAAGCTTAGCAGTTCACACTGGGAATGACAAGGTCCTCAATACTGATTTACAATGCTAAAAATTCCAGAGCTGCTGCAAAAAGCCTAGGAAATAGGGAATATGATTCCTTAGGAAACACAACTTAATAAATCAGCAACACCAACTTCTGAAAAGCTGAGTCTTCTGGTTATTTGTGAAAAATGGAAGAAAAGTTTAATACTTTTTACAGCCCAGTATTTCCACAGGGAAGGGGTATTTTGGGAGGCTTAAACATCATTTCTGAAGGACAGAAATCAAAGGGTAGTTGGAGCAAAAGAAGTAAAGTGGAAAACTTACTAAAACATCTAGAAAGACCAGGTAAACTGAACAACAAAAAGATATTTAAAAGTATAGAAATAAAATAAAGGCGTGTAGGTGGCTCAGTTGGTTAAGCGTCCGACTCTTGATTTCAGCTTAGGTCATAATCTCAGAGTTGTGAGCTCGAGCCCCACACTGGGTCCTGTACTCAGAGAGGAATCTCCTTGAGATTCTTTCTCTCCCTCTCCCTCTGCTCCTCCCCACCTTTCTCACTCTCTCCCTCTCTCAAAAAAAGGAAAAGGAAAGGAAAGAAAAAGAAAGAAAATAAGACAAACACCACCCATCCATCTGGGTGCAGAAATGAAGAGGAACCTGAAAACCAGAGATGGTTTTGAAGACATGGTCTGACCTTGCAACAAAGGAAGCACAGGAGCTAGGTTTTTTTCCTCTTCTTAACCTAGGGGTTTGTGGCTAACATCTACATGGGCCTGGATACAAAGCTTTACACTCTAATAATGTACGGAGTAGAACTGGGGCCCTGCAGAAAACATGACTAGCAAGAATTATGCAATTCCTTAAACGAGAGTCCACAGAGAGAGATGGAATGAAGGAAGAGTGGAAGGAGATAAAAAATCTACCAACATAAGATGTCTGTCTGCTCTGGCTGTTTTGAGTAGGGGAAAAAATCACCCAGAGCTGTTACCTTATAAGGGTCTGAGGTCCACATTATACTATCCATACAGTCTGGGAATGAGAAATTAACCAAAAAGGAAAAAAAAAAAGAAAAAAAAAAGTCCAGAGCTGGGCACTTAGCAAAAGCAAATGCAAAAACCATCACTGGGACACTCCCACAACTACAAGAGATTCCTAAAGAAAATACAGGCATATGCACTAAAGATGAATGTGCAATCCAAGTTTACAGAAAAGACAGAAAACCATTCACTATGAATGAGAATTGGCACATACAGGTATATGAGATTTAACAATCTGAAGGGAATATAAAATATGTTTTAAATGATTACAGCCATATAAAAAATTTAACATATTAAGAAAAATAAGAAACCATTAAAAAAGAAACAAAACCAGCAGATCTATAAAAGAACCAAATAGAACTTTTGGGGCACCTGGATGGCCCAGTCAGCTAAACATCTGACTCTTGATTTCGGCTCAGGTCATGATCTCAGGGTTCTGAAATCAAGCCCCGCATCAGGCTCCACGCTGGGAATGGAGCCTGCTTAAGATTCTCTCTCCCTCTGCCCCCACTTCTTCAAAAAGGTTTAAAAAAAAAAAAAAGAATCAAATAGAACTTTTAAAATCACTGAGTCTTCTGCTTCCGGTATTATATCAAATCAGATATTTTGCAGGGCCCTCCCACTACAAAACAATCAGATCTAGTGCAACCGTACAGTAATTCTGTGGAGACAGCCGCTCATCTTCTACGTAAAAGAGTACTGTGAGCCGGAGAACACGGTATACTTCAGAAGTATATTTAAGATCTGTAGCCCATATTCCCTTAAAAAAAATCAAAGGCCAGGAATATCAAAAGCTAAAGTTAATCCTAAAAGAGAAACATCTGTGGACAAGTAGAATCGTCAAACAGAGTAAATTTTCACGATACTGATTCATCTATTATATATGAGATACAAAATCAATCTTCAGAAAGAACTGCCATTCTAGGGGGTACCTGGGTGGCTCAGTCAGTTAAGCGACTGCCTTTGGCTCAGATCATGATCCCAGGGTCCTGGGATCCAGCCCTGGGTCAGGTTCCCTCCTGAGCAGGGATTCTGCTTCTCCCTCTCCCTCTGCCTTTGCCCCTTGCCCCCCGCCACCCCACTCATGCTTCTGCCCCTTCCCCCTCCCCCACTCGTGCCCAATTACTCTCTCACACTCTCGCTCTAAAATAAAATCTTTAATATAAAAAAAGATAGAACTCCATTCTAGCCACTTGCATATTTTAAATCACCTAATGCTATGACAGCAATGTCAATAAGATATCTACATCTAAATTAAACCATCATAATGGTCTTTTAGGTGAGTGGTCCTCTAACAGGATCAGCTCCTATTTCTGGCACAAGCTACATAATATGCAGTTGTCTAAAACATGTATTGCAGAGATCCCATTTCTGAGCAGTCTGTCCCCTGCAAGCTACAGAAACTAGCTTATTCTGGAGACATTTAACTTCTCTTCTAGAAGCAGTAAGGTTCAGGAAATACACAAAAGTTGTCTATATTTACACGCGTTGATGCTGCAAGATCCTATAAAATGAAACCTTTGGTGACTGGAAAATTTCTAGAGTTTTTAAAAGGTGGCACATTTGCTGTATTTTATAAAGCAACTTATGTTTGGATAGACTAAAAAACATTTTATTATTTTGATAATTTTCACCTTCAATGTAAGATTATTTCAAATAGTAAGCTGGTATAGTAGTCCCTTAAACAAAGGGGTTTTTTTTCTTTTATAATTTTCACACCTCCTACTCCCTAGGTGTCGGTTACCTTGCTACTTCAACTGGTTTAATATTACTCAGAATATAAAATGTTATCACTCAAAAGATTTCATGAAAACATTGTTCTATTGTATAAATATTACCTAACAATATCAATCATATTATACCATTAAACAAAATTTAATTTTCTTTGCACCAGTTCTAATGAGGGATTGAAGAATACGGTTGCCTAGCATGATTACAGAAATGCCATTTTTTTTTACTAAAAAGACGGCAGGATTTTGAAGTTAGCCAAGTTCCCCAAAACACTATAAAATAAACTCTCAAGTTATGATGCATATTCTATTCACACCTGTTGGAAAACAACAGAAGAATGAACAAAGCTGACTAATTGAAGTCCACTGATCACACAACACAGACAAGTCAAAATAGGAAGGCTGTATCAATAAACCAAGAGGGCTGTTTTTCCGTATTCTATGTTAGTCTTAGATTCACTAAATTGCTAAGTGATTCATGTTATACTTCCTATTTGGTCATAATTAAGGACCCATTTGACTCTACTTGCACAAGATAAGCAAATCATTTGCATGAAGGCAAGTTCCAGAGTCATTTGCTACCATCGGTCATAATTCTATCTATATAGAAATTATATATTTATTAATAGATTTATATATTATATATTAATATTTCTATATTTATATAGGTCATACTCTATCCTATTTCATAGCACCATCTATATACCAATTTCTTCCCATTTGTAGTATATCACAACTGACGATCACATGATGATTTTTAATCATCAATAAAAGCTTAAATCATATTTATCGTATAATCTTGAAGTACAACAGTAAAAATATCATTAAAAAGATTTCATAAAAATACGGTTAAAATGGAAGTATAGAGTAGGAGCCTGATATAATGAACTTAATACTGAAACCAGTCTGACTTTAAAATTTGAGATCCTCCATTATTTGGCAAAGGGCCTTAATAAATTCTTTGGGTATTAGTTTGCTTACCTGTGAACTGGGGGAAGTATCACCTACATTTCAAAGACACTATGAGTATAAAACAGCACAACATATACTGTAAATACTCAAAAAATGGGAGCTTTTGGAATTCATACACTTAAAACACAGACTAATTTCTGGAGACGTCTACTTTGCAATTACTCACTTCCTTGTGCTACCATATTGTTAGGTTTTGTTTTTGCTTGGTTACTTAGGATCTTGCGATAAAGAACAGAGCTGTGAGATCATTAGGAATCCGACTACTCTTCTCAATTATTCTGATTAGCTAATTCCATTTAAAGGAATAATACTAAAAAGCCCAACCCAAAACTCATAACTAGTGTTAAAAACAAAAACCTGGGGCGCCTGGGTGGCACAGCGGTTAAGCGTCTGCCTTCGGCTCAGGGCGTGATCCCGGCGTCATGGGATCGAGCCCCACATCAGGCTCCTCCGCTAGGAGCCTGCTTCTTCCTCTCCCCCTCCCCCTGCTTGTGTTCCCTCTCTCGCTGGCTGTCTCTATCTCTGTCGAATAAATAAATAAAATCTTTAAAAAAAAAAAAAAAAAAACCTGATCATGAGTGATACATTTTCCTAAAATTTGGATTTTCAACTTCATAACAGTACTCACATTTAATTATATACACCAATATCACAATATTGTGTAATAAAAATGTCAAATCAATGTATAAAATTTATACAAAAGCCCAAGTCAAATTCATTTCTGTCAACTTTTTATTTTTATTCAGACAAAAGAAAGACTTTTAAAATTATGTTACTTAACAACAATTCTACACAGATTAACACACTAACCTGGTAGAAATGCGACTAAACACTGCATTGAAGTTGTTGCAGCTGAGAGAAAATAAAACCCCAGATGCGGAATTCCGAAGCTCAGCGGCATGTTGGTTTCCTTCACGACAGGTATGAAGAAAATGGCAGATTTCGGGCAGCAACTGTTTGACCAGCATTGTTTCATCTAATCTCATTGTGTCCTTTGGTTGCTACAATAGAAATAATCACATAATTCTAAAACTTTGTTAAATTTACATGTAAAGATCTGCTGTATGAAAATTTTCAAACAGACATAAGAATTGAAATAGAATAATGAACACCCATATATTCATCACCTACACTCAACAACTGTTAATATTTCACTGTGTTTGCTGTTTCTATCTATAGTCAGTCTAATAGACAGGATGGTTCCATCTTTCACCTCTTTCACCTTTTTTTCACAATGAAAGTCCAGCCCCCCATCCGTCCTCTCTCGCATCCCCCACCACTACCATCACCACCACTCCTGCTTCTTCCCTGTTCATCAAATCCCTACAGAAGTCTTTCCACTCCTAAGAGTCCCAAGTTTGTTGTGAGTTCCAAATAAACATTACCCATATTCATTTGTGAGTGCACTGTGTCATCTGTCTCAAATCCAAATAAATTCCTGGGTGCACAATCACACCTGCCTTTGGGCAGACTGACCAAAAACAGATATTTACTTATTATGAATAATTTTGTTTTGGTTGAGCCACTTCAAAGTAAGTTACAAACATCACAATACTTCATCCAAAGGTACTTTAGCATCTCTTAAAAATAAGGACATTCAATAAATAAATAAATAAATAAATAAATAAATAAATAAGGACATTCTTGCGGCGCCTGGATGGCTGGCCACTGACTCTTGATTTCGGCTCAGGTCACGATCTCAGCGTCATGAGATGGAGCCCAAAGGCTCTGTGCTCAGCACATAGTCTGCTTCTCCCTCTCCCTCCCCCTCTGTCCTTCCTCTCCTCTCTAGAGTGCATATACTGTGTCTTTAAAATAAATAAAATCTTTAGAAAATAAAAACAAGAGCATTCTCCAATATAACTTCGATACAATCACATCAAAGAACAACACAAAAAGCAATTCCCCTTACATCAGCTAATACCCAATATATATTCAAATTTCCCCAACTGCCCCCAAAATGTCTTTCATAACTTTTTTTTTTAAGATTTTATTTATTTATTTGAGAGAGAGAGACAGAGCTAATCACAGAGAGCATGAGCAGGGAGGAGAGGGAGAAGCAGGCTCCCTGCTGAACAGGGAGCCCCACAACATGGGGCTCAATCCCAGGACTCTGGGACCATGACCTGAGCCGAAGGCAGATGCTTAATCAACTAGCCACCCTGGCACCCTCATAACTTCCCTTTAATTCAATCAAGATTCAAAAAAGGTTCAGATAATTGCAACATGATTCCTTTAGTCTCTTTATTCTAAAATGACCACCCCTCAACACCCCATAGACATCATTTTTATTTTCTATACTATTGACTTGAAGAAAATGGGCCTTACAAAATGTTCCGTGTTGTTGATTCGATTATTTCTTAGTAGCGTGACTTAACTAAGTAGTGTGACTTATTTCTAACTAGTGTGTTCTTGTAGTTACTGTATTTTCTGTAGCTGGATCCTAAATCTAATGGTCTGATTAAATTCAGGTTAAACACTTCAGGTAATTCAGTAAAATTCATTTCATATCACATCAGGAATACATAATGCCAGGTGATCCCAATGTTGTTGACACACCAAGCTTGACAACCGTGCTGTTCACATTAAGATCTCCACTTTGTAAAGTAAATCTTTTCCCTACAATTAACAAAATAACAAATGGATAAGCTATCCTGCAGATTCACTGTTCCACATCAATATGTCACCTAACAGCTAATAATATTCATGTATGAATGACGATTTTGGTAATACCAAGGAATACCAAAGAATAAAATTTTGTATAATTATGTGCTATGCTTGATTCTGTAATTGCAATCCAAGTGCTTTCAGATGTAAATACACTGAAACACACAGACAGCAAATAAACAGGTATCACGAAAACCTCCAAAATTCAAGTGGCAATGCCTATAATCTTACAGGCCAATCAAACAACAGAAATGCTGAAACTCCAATTAATAACCAAGTAAAAATTACGGAAGTATTCAATCTTTTGAATAATGGTCATATATGCAGGAACAAAGATTGCTCAAATTCTACAAAATTTTACTCATAATATGATATTGGTAAATATTTTATCGTTTTCATTTAGCTATTTCAATTACTTATATGACAAACACTCACCTCTTCTTAAACTACCTCATCTTATTTCAATCTAAAAATGAAAATCAACAGACAACCATAATATCATTGAAAGTGATCTAAGAAAACACAATTATTTGATAATATGAATAGCATTATTTTTCATTGTAAATTCAATGAAAGAAAATCATACATTTTAAATAGAACAGGGCCAGATAACATGTACTTTATGCATTATGTAAGTTATGCCATGCCCACTTATTAGAGTTTTAATTAGGCTATCTCCAACGAGTATCAATTAAACAGGGGCCAATAGTACCAGTAATCATTCTCCAAAATACATTTACCATTACCTCTCAATTAGAAATGTTAATAGAGAAAAGCTACAGGACTGACAGAAGCAATAAACCACCCTACCCCCATTCAAACATGGATATGGCTGATATACTGGTATTTACAATCAAAGCAACAAGACCACTACAGAGAACGCATTCAGGATGTTTAAAAACTGTCCACCTTCACAATTACGTCATCTTATTTAAGAGCACTTTTGCTCTTCCTCTCCATTTTACAAATGAACAACAGCATATCACAAATTAATAGAAAGCACCAAGCTAAAAACAGAACTAGCTCACCCTCAATTTAAGTAGAAAACTTATAAACACTAACAATTTTGGAATATGGTCAAGGGTCAATACAAGAGTTTAAAACATTATGCTTAGGTTTTGTGGCCTATAGTCTTAAACGTGTCTCTTCCCCCAGGATACCTAATTGAGTGAATGTAATTATTTTTCCCCTTCCTCAAACACTACCGACCATTCCCTCTCTTCTCAACCACACAAACAGTCCTCACATCCAAGTCCCACCCATCTAGGTTTACTATAGAAAACAACCATAACATGTTGATGACAGAAGCAATTCTGAATAAAAGCAAAAGATGTGCCAAAGGAAGACAGAATATAATAACTCTAATAGACAGATCTTTAAAATGAAGGTATAAAAATATATTTACATAAACAACTACCACATTCCAGTAAGAGTTAAGGCTATCGAAGTACAGAAACACCTTGCTTTATACAACAAATTCTTGAAAAAATTCTCATTAAGTCATATTTGAAACATACTGAGATAACTATTTAGAGGAAACCTAAGAAAAAACTGTTTTGTACTCAACTACCCCTCCACATAACTATTTTGTATATTAATAATTTATGCATAACATGTGTTCTTAAGGTAGGATCTCTCAGTAATATTTGTAATTTTTTAAAGCCCCCTTTTATATAGATGTGAAAAGTAAAATATTAAAATCGGTAAAATACTGAAATGGGGCAGTGCGGGGGAACAAGATTACTCCCAGTCACATTTTTTTCGCATCACATTTTTTCACAGCTAAGCAATGCCACAGGCCTAACAATATCTGGAGAAATTAAATCAAATAGTGGTCTTTTTCAGAAAACCTTTTCCAAACAATCTGAGACAGAGATACGTGGCTCAAGTTTAACACTTTCTAAGTAAACTTAGTATTTATTTAATTTATAAAAGATGAGAAAATAATTTTCTTGTGAAAACTTGTCTACACTGTTAGCTCTATTAACAAAATTTACATTCATATGTTTTAGACCCAAAAAATCCATAGGACTTTTCTTGTCTCCATCTATACTTTGGTACATCAGATCATTCTCAAAACTGAATTCACAAAATCTGCCTCTTTTAGATTTACTTACCCCAGCAAGACATTTTTCCAGTGTATCCAATATAATCAACTGAGAGAGATATAAATTTTTTTCAGCAGCTTCTCCAAATATTCTCTAAAAGAAAAGATATTCAGAACACTAAAAGTTGGCTATTACTCTCTACTACAAATCAGCCCACATCTGAAAAGTGAGGGCTAAGGATTAAGAAAAAAAAAAAATCAAGTCTTCCACTTATCTCCCAGATACTATATTTACATCTATTATTTATGATTTTATCTTAATCCTCACATGAAATAAATTCCCAAACGAAAATGCTGGCATTTATTATAGTCTACCATAGCCTTATAAAGTAAAAGAAAATAACTTTGGTTTATACTTTAAAAATATATAGGATTTGGATATACATATAGATCTTCACCAGAATCTTGAATTGAACATTTAACCACACTTCAATGCCACAAATTACTCAAAGTCTCAATTCTTACAGCAACAAAATACTATAACATCAATTACAATGAATTTAAGGCATTTGCTATCCTTAAATTTAATACTACGCTATTTACCAAGGAACTATGGTTTCCACAATTAAGTTTACTCAATAAGCACTAAATGAATGCCAATATCACAATACCGCTTTTGTTTTTGTTTTGAAAAGGATCCATTATTAAAATATTTTCATCTAACTGGGAACACAGCCACATATTTATATAAGCAAAATCCTATCACCCTGCCCCACATACTGGGCAACAGAAGAGCACCACAAAATCTTAACTGTATTTCTGTAAAGCATTTTACATATTCATAAGAGGTCCTGCTTTCTTCAGAAAAATCTTTGTTTTTTTTCTATAAAGAAAAAATTTCTTTGTCTGGCAAATGATTGCCCACACCTCCAGTTTATCAATTTTCTAAGTTTGGGGCATTGTCTAACCTAGTTTTTAAAAAGAAAACACACCAAAGATGTGACTATAAAAATGGCACACAATCTCACAATCTACAACCAGAAGTCAGTCTCATAGCTCAATACAAACAATATAAATTGTGGTTAGAAGGGCTGAAGACAGAAAAAGCAGTTCGGAATTAATCAAGAAATATCCAGATCAGTTGTTTTGAAGTGAATATAAAGGAGATTTTAGATAGGAATTGGCAGAGGGAGGAATCACCTGAGTCAGGACAAACGATATGTTCAAAAGTACAGAGACAGAACAGTTGGAGTAACCTGAAGTCTAGGGAGTGTAAATAGGTTTTATAAAACAGGAAAAAGGCAACTGCGAGCTTTTAACAGTGTAATTACTTGTTGAAATTGCTATTTGAGGAAAATCACTTCAACAATGGGATCTCTACTACAGAATCTGTCACAGGTTACAGGAGGAAGAAAATAAAACAATACCTTCGTAAAAGCAATTTCACGTTTTCACACTACAAGGGCGTATTTTATTTACTGTCTACTTAGGACTAGGACAATCTATAAGGAAAAGACTTTAACAGATTACTTTGTAATCAATTTACATATGACCTAAAGTCTGTATGAAATCCTAATTCCAAAAAAATAAAAAGATTGGGTCACAAATAAAAGAAGTATCTAAGAGAAAAAATCAAAAACTAAAATGAAAGTTCAAGGTTACCTGTGCTCATCCACAAAATATGATGAGTGTTTATATCCAGAGTCCACAGAAAAGGACTTTCCATACTCAAAATATGCTGCTGTAGTCTTTAAATCAGAAACAAACCAAAGCATATTCCCCCACAAAACAATGACCCAGATACTCACCATATTGTTAACATTCTTTAAGATAGTGGTGAGGCCGCTGATAACCAAAGAAAACTTGTATTTGGAAATATTAATAAGACATTCCTTGTTGTGTTCGGTACTGACTTTGGTATGCGTGTTCTGCTGTCCTGTTTTTATTGGAAGCTAAGGGAAAAAGAAAATGTTAGCTTATACATGAAAATGACTAAAAAGAACTATTTCTCATTGAAACTCATGAGATTTGGGGAAAATTTTTATCAGCCACAATGACCTATGTTTCTATCTCAAGCTCCAACTTTCAATACAGATCAGCATTTACAGCAAGTCTGAAACTCTTAAAATTTCAATTTTTGCAGCTTTCTTTCTGGAAGTCGTAAACCTCTACCTACAAAATTAAAACTTAACCCAGTATTACATAAGAGAGATGATGACTCACAGAAATAGAGCTATTTCCTTGTAGCTAAAAATTATTTCAGAGAATGCCTGCAATAAAATGTATACAATCCTCTCCCTCATACACTGAACCCCAGCACTAAAAGAACAGACCAAGACCATCAATGCCCCAAACCTCCAATCAAAATAATGGCAAATAACTGTAGATTTTTCAGAAATGAGAATAAGCTGTATAACCTGGAATAAACACAGTAAGACTAACTCAGGTAAGATGACCACCCTCAGGTACACATTTGAGGGAGTAACAGAACAAGACAGGGAAGTTTCATGGGGAAAAAAAAAATCTTTTAAGGGGACCAGATTTACACTTATCTGAGAATGAGTTACGTCAAACTGCCAAGAAGTTCATCTCTACTCTGTTCAAAAGTAGCATTTTGTATTGAACGCATCATGAATATATCTATTGTTTAAATATTAGATCCTGCTAATGGTAAGAGAAGACTTGTGAGTTCCTCTGTGAAAAAACAAAGTCCAGCGTTTTCATTTTTTAAATGGTGCAACTAAAAGAGAAAAGAGATCAAGTAGAATGCCCAAGTTTGCCTAGTCAGTTAATAATAGGTGACTGATTTGATAATAAATACTAAAGAAAAGAGGGGAAGCATTTTTAGGGTTTAACAGGAGTTCCAGAATTACCTAATGTTAATTTTAAAGATTATAGAGGGGGGAAAATCTGAGAGACCTAAGAAAGGAGAATTTTAGAAGAAGGCAGCGGCTGCACTGTAGCTGGAAAATCTCCCCAGCTCCCTCTATACTGGTGAACTTCATATGTTAACTTGACTGGATCATAGGATGTACAGATATTGGGCTAAACATTATTTCTGGGTGTGTTTCTGGGGGTGCTTCCAGATGCAATTAGCATTTGAATAGGTGGATTCAGTAAAAAAGGGGACAAGGCACCCCACAAAGCCCAAAATACAAGCAAATAGGAACACACCACTTCCAGCTACAAAACTGGTGTGGTAGGAGCATCTCTGCAAAAGAAAGCAGAGGGAAGCAGAATGTTTGATAGATCTGACAAGAGGAAAATCCCAAAATTCTATTCCATTCTCAATGAAAAGTACAACAGGCCATCTTAAGAACATTAGCTGACCAAAGAAATAAAGAACATTAGCTGAAACACGGGAGGGGGGCGGTTGTATATTGCAATTTGCACATGAGTACAAAAGGTCTACAATAATGCCTGAAGGGAAGAAAGCACACTTCAACCCACCACTGTCTAACAGAACTTTCTTTCTGCAGTGATATTATACTATCCTGACAGTGCCCAATACAGTAGCCATAGCCACATATGGCTATTAAGAACCTGTTACATGCTAATGCAGATGAGGAATCAAACGTTAACTTCTATTTAACTCACTGAAATTTAACTTTAAGTAGCTATTGGACACCACTGGGCAGCACAGTTCTAAACTAACCAGCTGAAAAAGGACCCCCTTTTAGGATGAAGTCCACACTGAGAAGAAATTGATGAGATTCACTCCAAATTGACAACAGGGACAACAGGGGCAAAGGAAAAAGGTCCAGATAAAGGTGGTAAAGAGGAAGAGAGTTAAAGGAGTTCAAAAAGGATGAGATGATGTATTTGTTTAATTTCACGAAACAGAAGAGCTCTAGAGCCATAAAGATAAAAAGCTATCCTGGCTCACATTTCCCTTCCACCAATTCAGGAAAACTAATTTCACATAAAAATGAGCAGCAGCAGGGGCACCTTGGTGGGTCAGTCAATTAAGTCTCTGACTCTTGATTTCAGCTAAGGTCATGATCTCAGGGCTGTGGGATTGAGCCTGACACATTGGGCTCCACGCTGGGCTTGAAGCCTGCTTAAGATTCTCTCTCCCTTTCCCTCTGCCCCTCTCCCCACTAAAAAAAATGAACAGCAAAGAATGTGGTCAAATCATATGTGAAGTTACTATGAGGAAAAAAAAAAAGAGAGAGAGAGACAGAATAACATTGCAACAGAAAATCAGAGTGGGCCCAAAAGTCATGTTTCAAGCAAGGCACCTCTGCTAAGGGAAAGAGAAACCATCAGATATGGGTTGACACTGAGGGCTGAAGTAACAAAACTGAAGACATGAGGGGGCCTCAAATGCATAACTGGTGGAAAAGGTTTAATAACTAAGCCACAAACTTCTGAAAAGCAAAGCAGAATTTCAAAGTCTCACAGCCTCAGAAAGACAAAAGATTAGAGTTCAGGGTGGCTCAGTCGTTAAGTGTCTGCCTTCAGCTCAGGGCGTGATCCCAGCGTCCTGGGATTGAGCCCCACATCGGGCTCCCTGCTCTGCTGGGAGCCTGCTTCTTCCTCTCCCACTCCCCCTGCTTGTGTTTCCTCTCTTGCTGGCTGTCTCTCTGTCAAATAAAAATAAAATCCTTAAAAAAAAATAAAAATAAAAATAAAAAATAAAATGAATTTTGGAACAAATTAAACCCAAATCTAGGAGAAGCAAGGTACTAATAAAGATAATCACTCTTAGTGGATACAGAGGAATTGTAGTACACATGGAGGCACTGCCCAGCTCCTCCTCAGGGAAGGACTTGTTGCCTTAACTGCAGAAGTGCTCAGCCAGTCCTTCAAGGATTGCCTCACCTGCAAAGAATGACCCTATTCAACGTCAAACCCTTCCTGGGCAACCCACATCCAATGACCAACTGATATGGCAATATAAAGGCCTAAGCACCTAAGCCCAATTCTGGGCAACTCAAAGGGGCCAATTCTAGCACCTGAGCTCCCAAAAGGGGCTGGCCAAAGCTAACACTGGACCTACGTTGCACCATGAATTCTGCATCTGCCCAGTCCTCCCACCTCCCAGTGCTGATCCCAAAGGAACACCTTAATGAACATCCTGCACTAGGCTTCCAGGGCAGTTGGCTGCAGATGCTAAGACAGAATTTTAAAGCTGGCAACGGAGGAAAAATAGTAACTACAAAAGCAATGAAACTGAAAGAGTATTACTAAAATCTTTGCTCTCTGGGAAAAAAGATAACACTGAAAATCAGAAGCTAAGTATGAAAGCCAAAAGGTCTCTCTGGAAGCATATAAAGATGGTCTCCTCTCTTACAACAGGAGGACAGAGAAACCTAAGGACCAGAACCAACAACTATTAGAGTTGCTGGGCTTCAAAGGTTAAATTCCCTACAAGGCAGTTCTGCTATGCCAAGACCAGAGCCCTGAGGGGAAAGAATAAGACTCTGACATACGTATTGGAAACAAGTGGAGTGTGGGCCCAAAAATCTCCTATTTCCAACGTTCCCCTGAATCCTCTCAGTCTACAGTATGGCCTATCACTGCTTACTAAGAGGAGGCACTCCTCCCAAACTTGTTTGAAGACAATTCAAAGGCTTCTCCCTTGCAAGACAATAGATGTTCCCCTCAGGATTTGCCACCACCTCCTCTGCTGGCTAAAGGGGTATGAGAGAATTTTCTGAGTGTTGAAACTTCTTATATCTTGACCATGTTGATGGTTATGTGAATATATGTCATTTAAATGTCAAAACTCAGAATTAAGCTGGTATAAATTCAAATGAGAGTGTTGTAACATTAGGATGTTAAATGTAATCCCCATGGTAACCACAAACAAAATAGCTGTAGAATACACAAAAAGGACATGAGAAAGGAATTTAAACATTGCAAAAAATAAACACAAATGAAGACAGTAATGCAGAAAATGAGAGACAAAGCTACAGGGCATAGGGGAACGAATAACACAATGACAGTAGTAAATCCCTTCTTATTAGTTATTACTTTAAATGTAAATGGATTAAACTCTCCAATCAGAAGACAGAGATTGGCAGAATAAATAAAAATACATGACCCAACTATACACTGCCTATAAGAGACCCACTTGAGATCTAAAGACACAAACAGGTTGAAGGTGAAAGGGTGGAAAAGATATTCCATGCAAATGGTAACCAAAGAGACCTATAGCTATGGGTAGCTATACAAATTATCAGATAAAACAGACTCTAAGTCAAAACAAGTTATGAGTACCTTTCCCTCTCTTCCTCTACACTGCCTGCAGAGGTGGCAGCTGTCTCCTTCTAGGCATCATGGCTGCCCTCGGACCACTGGTGAAGCCCAAGATCATTAAAAAGAGTACCAAGAAGTTCATCCAGCAGCCATCAGACCGATATGTCAAAATTAAGCACAACTGGCTGAAACCAGGCATTGACAATAGGGTGCACAGAAGATTCAAGGGCCAGATCTTGATGCCCAACATTGGTTATGGGAGCAATAAGAAAACAAAACACATGCTGCCCAATAGCTTTGGAGTTTCCTAGTTCACAATGTCCAAGAGCCTGAAGTGCTGCTGATATGCAACAGATTTTACTATGCAGAGACTGCTCACAATGTCTCCTCCAAGAACTGCAGGGCCATGGTGGAAAAAGCACCCAAGCTGGCCATCAGAGTCACCAATCCCAATGCCAGGCTGCACAGCCCAGAAAATGAATAGACAACGTATGTGTATGCAGTATTTACTAATAAAACCATAAAGCTACCAAAAAAAAGTTATGAGACAAAGAAGGACATTATATATTAATAAAAGGTTCAGTACAGCAAGGAGATATAGTATTTATAAACATTTATACACCTAATGACAGACCATCAAAATATAAGCAGCAAAAACTAACAGAATTAAAGGGTAAATTACTTCTACAATAATAGTTGAAGACTTTAATACCCCACTCAAAATAATGGAGAAAACAGACAGAAGATAAGAAAACAGATGACTTAGGGGTGCCTGGGTGGCTCAGTCAGTTGGGCGTCTGCCTTTGGCTCAGGTCATGGTCCCAGGGTCCTGGGATCATGTCCCATGCCAGGCTCCCTGCTCAGAAGGGAGTCTGCTTCTCTCTCTCCCTCTACCCCTCCCCACTGCTTGTGCTCTTTCTGTCTCTCAAATAAACAGAATCTTTTTTTAAAAAAAAGGAAAAAATAGACGACTTAAACAATACAATAAGCCAACTAGACCCAACATACATCACAGAACATTCTACAAAGCCAAGAGCTTGACTGGAACCTCATGAAAGCCTCTGAGCCAGAAACACCTAACTAAACTGCTACTGGATTTCTGACACTCAGACATTTTATGAGATAATGTTTGTTGTCCAAAACTACTACATTTGGGGGAATTTGTTACATAGCAATAAACAGAGTAGCAATAATACAATGTTATCATTGTAACATGTCAACTTTAGAATGTTCTGTGATGTATGTTGGGTCTAGTTGGCAGACTAGGGTACACATTCTTCTCAAGTACACATGGAACATTTTCCAGGATGACCACAAATAGACCAAAAAATTACATACAAATAGATTTTAAAAGATAGATATCATACAACATATCTTCTCTGACCACAATGAAGTTGGAAATTAATAACAAAACTAAAACTGGAAAATTCACAAAATTGTGGAAATTAAACAATATACTTTTTTTTTAATTCCAGTATAATTAACATACAGTGTTATATTAGTTTAAGGTGTACCATATAGTGATTTAACAATTCTATACATTATTCAGTGCTCATCATGATAAGTGTACTCTTAACCTTCACCTATTTCACCCATCCCCCCCACCTCCCCTCTGGTTTGTTCTCTGTATAAAGTCTGTTTTCTGGTTTGTCTCTTTTTTTCTTTGCTCATTTATTTTGTTTCTTAAATTCCACATGAGTGAAATCATATGGTATTTGTCTTTCTCTGACCAACTTATTTCACTCAATAATTATACCCTCCAGCTACACCCACCATGTTGTTGCAGATGGCAAGATTTCATTCTTTTTCATGGATGAGTATATTCCAGTGTGTGTGTGTGTGTGTGTGTGTGTGTGTGTGTGTGTGTGTATGGCACTTCTTTATCCATTCATCTATCAATGAACACTTGGGTTGTTTCCGTATCTTGACTATTGTAAGTAACGCTGCAATAAACATAGGGTGCATATATCTTTCCGAATTAGTGTTTTTGTTTTCTTTGTGTAAATATCAAGGAGTGGAATTACTGGATCACGTGGAAATTCTATTTTCAACTTTTTGAGAAACCGCCATACTGTTTTCCACAGTGACTGCACCAGTTTGTACTCCCACCAACAGTGCACCAGAGTTCCTTTTTCTTCACATCCTCACCAACACTTATTGTTTCTTGTGTTGTTGATTTTAGCCATTTTGACAGGTGTGAGGTGATATCTCATTGTGGCTTTAATTTGCATTTCCCTGATGGTGAGTAACATTGAGCATCTTTTCATGTGTCTGTAGGCCATCTATATGTCTTCTTTAGAGAAATGTCTGTTCGTGTCTTCTGCCCATTTTTAATTTGATTATTTTAAACAGTATACCTTTAAACAACCAATGTTTCAAGAAGAAATCACAAGAGAAATCAGAAAATACCAACAAATGAAAGTAAACACAACATGCCAAAACTCATGGGATGCAGTGAAAACAATGCTAAGGGGAAAATTTATAGCTATAAACTCTTACATTAAAAAACTAGTAAGATTCCAGATCAACAACCTAACTTAACATAAGGAACTAGAAAAAGAACAAGTGAAGTCCAAATCTGGAAGAAAGGTAATAATAAATATGAGAGCAGAGATAAGCAAAATAAGAATAGAAAAATAGGGAAAAATCAGTGAAACCAAAAGTTGGTCTTTCAAAAACGTCAACAAAATTGACAAATCTTTGGCTAAATGGACTAAAAAAAAAAGGAAGAAGACTCATGTCAGGGGCACCTGGGTGGCTCAGTTGGTTGAGCACCTAACTCTTGATTTCGGCTCAGGTCATGATCTCAAGGTTGTGAGAATGAGCCCCGTGTTGGGCTCTGCACACAGTGGGGAGTCTGCTTCTCTCCCTCTGCCCCTCTCTCTGCTTGTGCTCTCGCTCACTCTCTAAAAATGAATAAATCTTTTAAAAAACCTCAAATTACTAAAATCAGAAGGAAAAGTGGGTACATTATTAGTTCTATAGAACAAAAAAACGATTTTAAAAAGAATGCTATGAACAACTGTATGCCAAAAAAAAAACTGAATAAACCTAAATGAAATAGATAAATTCCTAGAAATACAAAACCTACCAAGGCTAAATCACAAAGAAATAGAAAATCTGAGTAGACTTGGAGGAAAACTGAACCAGTAATCAAAAATTTCTTGACAAAGCCCTGAACCTGATCATTTCACTAGTGAATTCTACCAGTTAATGAAGAACTGATACTAATCCTTCTTAAACTTTTCCAAAAAACTGAAGAGAAGAAAATACTTCCTAACTTATTTTATGAGGCCAGCATAGCCCTGACACCAAAGCCAAAGACACAAGAATATTACAAACTGATATCCCTTATAAATATTGATGCAAAAATCCTCAACAAAATATAACAAAATTCTGCAGCATATTAAAAGAATCACACACCAAGACTAAATAGTACTTATTCTTAAAATGCAAGAATGGTTCAACATATGAAAATCAATGTAATATGCTACATCAACAAAATGAAGGGAAAAAAACACAGGTTCATCTCAACTGATGCAGAAAAAGCATGTGACAAAATGAAAAAAAACCATCTCATGACAAAAACACTCAACAAAGAAAAGGAATAGAAGGAAACTACCTCAGCATAGTAAAATCCATATATGAAAAACCCAGAGCAAACGTCATGCTCAATGGGGAAAGACTGAAAGCTTTTTTCCCTAAGAACAGGAACAAGGCAGGATGCCCATTTTCACCACTTGTATTCAACTTAGTACTGGAAGTTCTAGCCAGCGCAACAGGCAAAAAAAGAAATAAAGGCATCCAAACTGTAAAGTAAAATTATCTGTTCTCAAATGACATGTAGAGAACTCTAAAGATTCTACAAAAAAAAAAAAAAAAAAGCTGTGAGAACTGATAAAGGAAATCATCATAGTAGCAGGATAAAAAAAGTCAACACACAAAAAATCAGTTGTATTTTAGACACTAGCAATGAACAAACAATCTAAAAAGGAAAGTAGGAAAACAATTCCACTTATGATAACATCAGAAAGAATAAAACACTTAGAAATTAATTTAACCAAGGACATGAAACTTGTATATTGAAAACTACAAAACACTGCTCAAAGAAACTAAAGACAATATAAATAAATGGAAATACATCCTATGTTCATGGATTAGAAGACTTAATATTCTTAAAATGTCAATACTACCCCAAAGTGATCTACGGATTCAACACAGTCCCTATCCAAATCCCAATGACATATTTGGAGAAATAAAAGAACCCACACTAAAATTCATATGGAATCTCAAAGGACTGTGACTAGCCAAAAGAATCCTGAAAAAGACAAACAAAGTTGGAAGACTCACACTTCCTGATTTCAAAAGTTACTACAAAGTTACAGTAACAAAACAGGGTGGTATTGGCATTAAGACAGGCATACAGGGGCGCCTGGGTGGCACAGCGGTTAAGTGTCTGCCTTCGGCTCAGGGCATTATCCCGGCGTTATGGGATCGAGCCCCACATCAGGCTCCTCCGCTATGAGCCTGCTTCTTCCTCTCCCACTCCCCCTGCTTGTGTTCCCTCTCTCGCTGGCTGTCTCTATCTCTGTCGAATAAATAAATAAAATCTTTAAAAAAAAAAAAAAAGACAGGCATACAGACCAATGGAATTGGTCTATTCTACTCCATTGCTCTGTCTTAATGCCCTCACATACATAGTCAAATAATTTTTGACAAGGGTGCCAAGACCATTCAATGTGGAAAGGACAGTCTTTTCAACAAATGGCACTGAGAAAACTGGGTATCCAAATGCAAAGGAATGAAGTTGGACCCTGACCTAACACCATATACAAAAACTAACTCAAAATGGATCAAGGACTACATGTAAGGCCTAAAAAAAAAAATGAAACCCTTCAAAGGGGAGCACCTGGATGGCTCACTCAATTGAACATCCAACTCTTGATCTCAGCTCAGGTCTAGATCCCAGGGTCGTACGTTCAGGCCCTGCATTGGGCACCACACTGGGTGTAGAGCGTACTTTTAAAAAAAAAAAATCCTTCAAAGAGAACACAGGGCAAAAGTTTCATCACATTGCATTTGCCAATGATTTATTGGATATGACACCAAAGGTACAGATAACAAAAAAAAATAAACAAACTGGACTATAAGAAAATTTAAAAATTCTGTGCATCAAAAGACACTATCCACAGAGTAAAAAGGCAACCCACAGAATGGGAAAAAATATTTGCAAATCATACATCTGGTAAGAGATTAACATCTAGAATATACAGAGAACTCCTAAAACTAAAACAAACAAACAAACAAACAAAAAACCCATTTCAAAAATGGGCATAGAATTTGAATAGACATTTCTCCAAAGAAGATATATTAATGGCTAAGAAGCACATGAAAAGATGTTCAACATCACTAAACATTAGGGAAATGCAAATCAAAACTACAATGAGATACCACCAACTCACATCCATTTGTATGGCTATTATCAAAAAAACAGAAAACCAAGAAGTCTTGGTGAGGATGTAGAGAAATGGAACCCTTGTGCACTTCTGGTAAGAATATAAAAATGGGGTGCTGGGTGGCTCAGTCGGTTAAGTGGCTGCCTTCGACTCAGGTCATGATCCCAGGGTCCTGCAATCAAGCCATGCATCAGGCTCCCTGCTCAGTGGGGAGTCTGCTTCTCCCTCTGCCCCTCCCCCTGCTCATACATGTGTGTGCTCTTTTTTTCTCTCTCCCACAAATTAATTAATTTTTTTAAAAGAATGTAAAAATGGGACAGCCAGCAGTATGAAAGTACCTCTAAAACATTTAAAATACAATTACCACATGATCCAGCAATTTCACTTCTAGGTATATATCCAAAAAAACTGAAAGCAAGGTTCAAAGGGATATTTGTATAACCACGTTCATAGCAGCATTATTCATAACTAAAACACAGAAGCAACCCAGTGTCCATCGACAGATAAATGAATAAGTAAAATGTGGTATATACCTAGGATGGAATATTATTCAGCCTTAAGGTGGAGGGGGGGATTATTCTGCAAGAGGCCACAACATAGATATACCCTGAGGACATTATGCTGAGTTAAATAAGCCAGTTACAAAAAGACAAATACTGTATGATGCCACTTACATGAATTAGAGTACTCAAAATCAAAAGAAAGTATAATGGTGCTTGCCAGAGCTAGAAAAGGGGGAGAATGGGGAATTCTTTTTTAATATGTATAGAGTATCAGTTTTACAAGATGAAGAGTTATGGGGATGGATGGAATAATGGTTACACAGCAATGTTAACGCATTTAATACCACTGAACTATATGCTTAAAAATGGTTAACGCAATAAGGGTGCCTGGATGGCTCAGTCGGTTAAGCGTTGCCTTCGGCTCAGGTCATGATCCCAGGGTCCTGGGATCGAGCCCCACATTGGGCTCCTTGCTCAGCAGAGCCTGCTTCTCCCTCTGCCCCTGCTCGTGAGCTCACTTGCTACCTCTCTCTCAAACAAAAATCTTAAAAAATTTTAAATAGTTAAGATGATAAATTTTATGTTATGTGTATTTTACCACAATAAAAAAAAACTGTACTCTTAAAAGGATGAATATTACCGTATACATTATACATTAATATCTTAAAATCTGAGATCAGAGGATTCTACCAGAACACTTACTGAATATTGACCATGTGCCAGATAGCAATGTACGTGCTGTGAACATAAAGATGAATAAATGTACATTCCAGGTATTACTAATTCTGAAAATCTCCTCCAATCTCTCTTCTCTTCTCCCTGAATAAAGTTAGCTCTTCTTCGGGCAGTGTCATATATTCACTGACTATCCTGGTGATGACTACTATGATGAGTGCTAATGGCTAAAATAGCCCCAGACTATATGCACCCTGTAGAATCCTCTCCTTTGACAGAGAAGGACTTTCAAATATAATGCGATGTCCCTTTCATGATTGTTACATTTTATGGCAAAAGGGACTTTGCATATGCGATTAGGATTCCTAATCAGTTGACTCCGAGGTAATCAAAAGGCAGATTATCTTGGATGAGCTGGTGCTAACCAGGTGAGCATAAAAGAGATCTGAAGCAGCAAAAATGTTTTCTGTTGTCTTTGAAGAAGCAAACTATCATGATGTGTGGGAATGGCCAAGTGGCAAGGAATAGCAAGCAGCCTCTAGCAGCTGAGGGCCTCAGGTCCCCCAACTATAAGGATCTAAATTCTACCAACAACCAGTGAGCTTGGAAGAGGACCCCAAGCCTCACATGAGATTGCACCCCTGACCAACATCTTCATTTCAGCTTGGTGAGAAGTGAGCAGAGAACTCAGCTAACCAATGCCCAGATTCCTGACCCACAGAAACTGTGAGATAATAACCTGGTGTTGTTTTAAGCCACTATGCTTGTGGTAGTCTGTTACAGAAAATAGAAGACTAATACAATTACCAAATCTGTATCTTCAAATGAAATCTGTATCTTCAAATGTGTTATCCACATGCCTATTTGGTATCTCCACACAGGTATCTTGTAGGCACTTCAAACTCTGTTTCTAAAATTTAATTTATAATCTTCCTATCATGTTTCCTATCTTAACAGCACCACAATACACCCAGTTTCTCCTATCTGAGATCTGACAGTCATCTCTGACACTTCCTTTATTCTCTTCCTTTCATCCCCCTTTAGTCAGATTGATAAAAATGAAAATAACTGGGCATGCACAACTCAGCTCTACTCTTCTTTACATGGGAACAGGCATGCCACAGAGTATAGAGTTTTCTTCTGTCAGTCAACATGCCAAGAGTTGATCAGGAACCTAGCCCTGCAGAAGGGAGTAGCCAATACTACCTTGGACTGGGTGGGTAGGTACCCAATCTGAGATTTAGATTTAGTTACTAAGCCCATTTGGATCTCCAACTTCACAGTGATCAGGGAAAAAACAAAATAATAAAAATAAAAATAAATAAATAAATGTGTGTGTGTATACATATATACATATGTATAATGTTTACGCGTCATTCTGTCAATATATACTTCTATATTATAAATTTATTTATGAATATTTCTATTTACATATTTTAGTATTTATATATTTCATATATATTTCGGCCTCCATCTTTACGCTTTTATTTCTCAATGTGCTCAGAAGCAAGGCAGGCAGCCAGAAAGTATATTCAGGCCCCCAACCTCCCAAAAACCGCACTAAAATCTATGTAGAAGGAAAAGCAAGATTAGGGGGAAATAAAGGACCAAGATTTTAGCAGATAAAGTGCTCAGGGAAAGCTCTCTGGAGATGTAACAATCTAAGAAGAGCCCTAAATAAAGGAAGAACAGGAAGACCCATGCAAAGATCTGAAGAAGAGCATTCAAAGCAGTAGTGGCAGGATCTGATAATTGGAATAAACATGTCAAGTTCAAAGTCTAGCGAAGAGTCCATTGTGGATAAACCAAAGAAAATAAAAGGTGAAAATGTAGGGGATGAGATCAGAGAGAGAAGCAGGAGTGGTTAAGATCATGGAAAGCCTTATGGGCCATTTCAAGAGCTTTGAATTTGAGTTTGATAATGTGGCATATGACATTTTCCAAATATGGTCACAGTATCTCTCATCCCAAATGCAATAAGACTTTGCCACTCCCACATCAAGAAGTTGAGTCTATTTTTCCATTTCCTTGCATCTAGGCAGGTCTTATAACTATTCTGACCAATAAAATATGGCAGAAAGGACACTGTGCCAGCTCCAGGCACAGCCCTTAATTGGTCTGACAATATTTCTTTCCCTCCTCCTGGAAGGCAGCTGCCATGTAAAAAGTAATTACTCTGAGACCACCATGCTGTGAGAAACACAGGCCACATGGAGAGATTCTGAAGAATGAGATGCCATGTGGAGAGAGAAGCCAAGAAGCACTGGGGTGCCAGCCATGTGACTGAAGAGGTCATATTGGAAGGGAGGCTCCAGCTCCAGCCACCCCAGCCAACACCATGTGGAACAGAGCTGAACCTGTCATGAATTCCCGACTAGCAAATTGTGAGCAAAATAAACAGACTGTTTTAAGTGACAAAGCTTTGGAGTAGCTTGTTATGCAGCAATAGGTAACAAAAAGAGAGGGGAAGAAGATACTGAAAGGATGTAAACAAGGGAGTAACATGATCAGATTTATGTTTTTTTAAAAAGAGCCTTCTTATGCTGTATGTTAGAAGACCGTCTAGGCAAGAGAAGATGGTAGTTTAAATTAGGCTAGTAAGGTAGAGGAGAAATAGTGAGATGATGTTAGAATAGATTTGGAAGATGGGGTGCTTATTTAAAATGGCGAGCTTAGGGGCGCCTGGGTGGCTCAGTCGTTTAAATGTCTGCCTTTGGCTCAGGTCATGATCCCAGGGTCCTGGGATCGAGCCCAGCATTGGGCTTTGTGCTAGGTGGGGAGCCTGCTTAAGATTCTCTCTCCACTCTGCCCCTCTCCCTGCTCGTGCTCTCTCTTGCTCTCTCTCTCTCTCAAATAAATCAATCTTTTAAATAAATAAATTAAATTAATAAATAAAATAGAAGTGTGTGTATGTACACATATGATTAAGAACCTATGGTAAAGAAAATAAAGCCATAAAACTATTACAAAAAATACTGAAGAATAATTGCATAATACTGGGGTAGGGTAAATTTTTCTAAGCAAGACAAAATCCAAAAGCCATAAAGAAAAAGTACTAATATATTTGCCTACATAAAAATGTTTAAATTCTGCATTAAAAAGAAGACACTAAGGACAAAGAAAAACACAAGTAACAAACAGAAAGTAAAAGAATGTGCAATAATTAGGGCCCAAAAGATTCACATAACTAACATATAAGGTTAATATACTAGTAAGACTATTCAATGGAGAAACTGTTGAAGAAATATGAAGTCATTTACAGAAGATGAGTGGTCAATACATATATGAAAATATGTTATTTTCACTAATAATTTTAAAAGTGTAAAATAAAATTAGACCATTTTGGTGACTCTCTACATTTTTCCAAAATAAAGTCAAGTACTATTAGAACACATAATAAGAAAATGACTATGCCTGGGGTGTGTATTTAAATAAAAACAAAAACAAATAAAAATTTGAACACAGTAATTTAAAAAAGAGATAAAGTAATTATACTTGAGAGGTAAGAATGAGATGATTTTTTTCCTTTTTTTTTTTCAATTTATTCGTTTCTCTTATTTTCAATTGGAATGTATTACTTTCCCAATTGGGAAAAAGTAAAACTATTTTTTAAACATTTTATGCTACCTTAAATAAATCTTTGGATATTATGACAGAAACGTAAAGGGTCTAAACTACATGAAAAATAATCACCTTTTAATAATGATCCGTATTAACAAACTGTTAGTAACTTAAGATACAAGATTTCAACAAGTAAGAGGATTTAGCAAGAAAAGGCATAACATTAAGCAAAGCACTTCGAACAATGGATAATTTGTTTCTAGCTGCACTCAGAAAATTCTTCAAAAGGTCACAGGCTGGAATTTTTGCCTCTGTGTACATTTAAACCAGTTTCTAAAAGGCCCCGCACACGATGATGGGGTAGGGATGATGTTAAAATTCACTTAATGTAAGTTTTCATCTAAATGAGAGAAAAAAACAAAGGAAAAAATCACACTGTGCAAAGAAGGAGCAAGAAAAAATTATGTTAGGGAAAAAAGATCCATAAGCTCTAGATACCAAGTAACAAACATAAATCAAGAAACCAGTATAAATACTGGTTATACTGACATATTTCCATATTTCCTGAAGTAGACGGCACACCATCAGTATGTAATAGGACTTCATATGGCACCTAATGAACTTTAAGAATGTTAAGTTTTACATTCATTTTAACACACGATTTAAAAATATAATTATCACATCAAACTTATGATTACAAAGATATTATACCTTTGACAAGGCTAAGTGACAAAGGTAAGCCAACTTGAAGTTGTGAAGCAAGGTAAATGATACTGTATGTGGCTACAATGACAGTACATGAGCATTAAAGCTAGGGAAATACTGTGATAACATTCTGACACGTAAAACCAAGCTCATGAAGCAGATGAATAAATAATCAACCGTTGCAATTGTTTTTAATATGGATGCTATAAAGACTTGGAGGCAAGGAGATTAGCATGGAGCCAAACCAGTTTTCCCAAGAAGTAAATTCCAACACCATCCTCCCCTAAACACTTCTTTTCATTTCTTCCCTTCCTACTATTCTGAACTTACAGATTACCCAAGTTTTTCCATACACAGAAGTCCCTGATTCACAAATATTTATTTATACCAATAGTCCCAACCACTCATGAAGCTTCAAAAGATTCTCAAAGGCCCCTTCCAGATTCTCCAGATATCTACTACCACATCAAGGGAAGATTTGTTTCTGTCAAACATAAACTTGGTTCACATTGTTACCATAAAAAACGTTGGGTCTTTGCTTTCTCCTCTTCTCTTCCCTTCAGTATAACAACTTAGTGGAAAGGCATCAGAAGGAGCAGAGCAAGGTAGGCATCTGTGTGTGTTGGGGCAGAAGGGGACATAGGAGTCAGAGAAGGGTGAGTAAGGCACTCGTGTGGAGGAAGTGTAGCATGAGCAGGGTGAAAAGGCTGTACAGATGTGAAAAGCAGCCTAGCTAAGGGTGTCAGAGCCAGAATAAGGTAAAGAAAGACTCCCATGGAGAAGGTATCCAGGCACAGGATATTAGAATCCAAGCATGGTGAGAAGGGTATACAGGAGCACAAGCCACATAGGATGTCAGAGTCGAAATGGGATAAAGAGGGTGTCCATAATGAGAATAGTCCAGAATTGGATGTCAAAGCCAGAGTGAAATAAAGAGACAAGAGAGTGGGGCCCAGTAAGGGGTGTTGGGCTATATTGGGCTTCTGCATGATGGGAAGGGGGGATGTTCTAGCACAGAGTCTGGGCAGGGTGAGGAGGATGTCCACACCAGGAAGCAGCAGAGGGTAGAGAATATGAGCCTGTGCAAGGTAAGAAGGGCATCCAAACAGGTGGGTGGGAGTGGTATTTCAGGGATAACAAAGGGTGTCAGAGCTCAAGCAGAATGAGGAGGGCACCTGTTGTGCTTAGGAGCAAGTGGTAACGGCAAATGACAGTGATGCAAGATCAATTACGTAAAAGGGGACTGATCAAATAAGTAAACATATTAAGAATAATGAGAGCCAGGTTTCTTTCTGTCAAAGAAGTTACAAATAAAGAAAGGGAGAAAAGTATAAACAACCCTCTGGTATTAAACAAAAACTGGAGGTTGTGTGAACACAATTTTCAATACAGAGATACAGAAATAAATATTAATCAAATATGTACACATAAAGAGAGATGGAGATAAACACATTTATTCCCTTCCCCAGTTCACTTCATTAAGAAAACTTAGAAACGACAACTCAGTAGTAATGAATGCACCCAGCCCTCAGATCTTGGTTTCTAAACACCACTCTCCTTTAAAAGGAACCAGGGCTCCTCAGAGAAACAGCTGATTCTAGTCTTGAAACACAAGGAAAGTTCTGAGAAGCCTGGAACATTCTGTTATGCCAGAAAGAAAGGAAATGCTCAAAGAATAATGAAGCTATGTCCAAATGGACATAGAGGCTAGACTGAAGTTCTCGCTGGCCAAATACGGAACAACTTGAGCACGAAAACAAATAATGATAAAGCAGATTATCATCCATTGAATCAGAGAAACAACTAGTCTGTACTCAAAGGAATACTTGAATAAACTGAAAGCTTGATGCAGAATGGGATACTTACACAGTCTCTAAGCACCCCCATACAACGCGTGTGTTTATGAGGGGAAAAGAGTAACCTAACAATGGAGAAGCTTGGTTCATCATCTTAATCAAGGATTAAAATTAGCATCATTGGTAATGAAACAATCTAAATTGTGCCATCTTATAGGGTATAATAAGAACACAGCATTGCATCTGAAATATTCCTATCAAATATACATAACATAAATGTAACCAGGAGGAAAAGTTAAGCAAACCCAAACTGAGGAATAATCTACAAGTCTACAAAACGGATGATACAGCCTTCAAAAGTGTTAGGGTTACTGGGGCACCTGGCTGGCTCATTCTCCTGACTGAGTATACAACTCTTGACCTTGGGATTTTGAGTTTGAGCCCCACGTTGAGCACGGAGATTACTTAAAAAAAAAAAAAAAAAAAAAATTAAGTGCCCGGGTTATTAAAGTCAAGGAAATACATACTGTTCCATAATAAAAGCAACAAGAGACATGACAAACATAATGTGATTCTGGACTGGATCCTTTTGATACAAAGGATACACCTGGGACAACTTGTAAAACTTGAATGGGGCCTGAAAATGAGACGGTAGTAGTAACACATCGATGTTAATTTCCTGATTTTGATAGGTGTATTGTAGGTAATGTAAAACACATTTTAATTGGTAGGAAAGACAGTGAAGTATTCAGGGGTGACGAGGCCTCACATCAGGAACTTACATTCAAACGGATCAGGAAAAACATTCTTCGTGCTTTACTGCAGCTTTTCTGAAAATTTATGATTGCTTCAAGATTTTTTTTAAAAGATTCAAAAATTTTGGTTGAGTTCTAATTCAATCAACATTTGTTAAACAGGTTTTGTACAGATATGAGTTTAGAAGGCAGGAGGAAAACCTAGTACTATTTACAACAGCATTTCTATAAGGAAAAATTACCTAAGTTCTACACAAATTTACAAAGTGAGGTAGGTATCAGCATATAACCCATTCAGAGGTTGGGGGTTGTACTACCTTTAGTGATAATTCAGCTTTCCAAAATGTGATGCTCAAACTCAGGGTTCAGGAAGGAAAAGCATCTCCAAAAACTACAAAATAATTTTGTTCCTAAATTCGAACAAAAATCTCCCGGTTTTTAGTTTATGGAGGTCTATGTTCTCTACCCTTAAATGCTAAAAACGAGCAATCATTTATTCTTTAATACAACATATAACTAATGACAACCACATACAAGTAAAATCAAATATACCTACAAGTAACACTTCTATTTACTTTATTCACTTTTCCTTGAAGACTTAAAACCATGGTGGTATCAACAATATAACAATATAACATATTATAAAAGACTGAGATTTATAATCTAACAGGACCTACAATATGTAAGTATCTAACCCTACTTTCTGTTAGGTTGAAAGCACTATCTCATGAAAACACTGAGCTATTATTTTCTGAATAAATCTGGGAAATAGAAGAAGGACAAGGAAGGGAAAGTAGATAAGGCAGGGAGAACAGAGTACCAAAATGCCAAACGAACAAGATCAGAAATGCGGGATAACTGAATTTCCAACAGAAACAACACATAAATATTAATCAAGTACTATTTTAAACTGGAAGAAGTTGATGCTACTGATGAAGTGTGGAGCACTCAGTCTCCTAGATGGCTCCCACTGAGCCGTACCTCCTGATATTCACGGCTCCCCACACTGTACAAGGACTGGTCATCCTAACTACTAGAACATGGCAGAAATAATAATGTGGCTCTTCCGAAATTAGGTTATCAAAGACAAAGGATTTCATCTTGGACTTGTTTGTGTTCTCATTCTCTCTGTCTCTCTGTCTCAGTCTTTCTCTCTTTCTCTCTCACACACATACACACACACACCACTTGCCCTAGAGGAAGCCAGGAGAGAATGTTGTGAGGACACTCAGGCCACCTATGGAGAGGCCCTCGTGCAAGGAATTAAGGCCTCTAGCCAACAGGCAAGCAAGTGAACTCTTTTGAAGTACATCCTCCCCCCAGTCAAGCTTTTGGTTGCTTGCAACCCCAGGCAACAGCCTGACTGCAACCTCAAGAGAGACCACGAACCAGAAGCACACAGCTAAGCCACTCTCCCATTCCGGACCCACAGAACTGTGTGATAATAAATATCTGTGGTTTGAAGCTGCTAAGTTTTGAGGTAATTTGTTTCACAGCAATAGATAACTAATGCACTGTGGGTCTAAGTGCTGGAGGGCTAGAGAGAACCAATCACAGACCCCTCCCCCCCCAAGAGAAGAACAAATAAGACTTCATCCTAACAGATCCTTGCTGGCTACATAAAAGGCATATGACAAGGATAATATTTACATTCTAATCAAAAGGCCACTTATAATTCCACCAAACAAACTCCTTAGTAAGGAAAAAAAGGAGAATGTTTCTTGTACCTGAAATCATATATCCTTCCCAGCCTCTAGGCTACCCAGAATTTCTAGAACACATTTCAGATATTCTTTGAAAGAGACTGAGTACTTTCTATGTGTCAAGCACTATGTGGCGTGCTAGAGATATAACTGAGGAAGGTAAGATGATCTCTGGCCCAGCAATACTTTTCAAACACCAAAATTTCTGTTTTATGAGAATTTTTTTTAGTAATAAATGATTCTATGGATATGTTGTTTTACTATACTGTTGACACAAAACTTTTATCTTTATAAATTAAATGCTAGAGATCTTCTATTTGATCATCCAATACAATAATATTCCTATAAAAAAATAGTAAACACTTACTGAGCACGAATACCAGGCACCAAGCACACTCTATACACCTCATTTAATCTCGCAGTTACTGGTATTCTGATTAATCTCTTAGTCTTATTTTCTGCCACTCTCTTCTCATTCTCCTACCCCTTTCCTCATTTATACTTTCAGAGATGCCATCCCTGAACCCCAGAGCAGGTCTCCCATACATGCTCTGTGAGCCTCCTTGACCTCTCCTATATGGTTCTTAAAGCAACTGTAATTAAATAACCAGACGACCTTAATATCCACCCTCATGCAAGAATGCAAGTTCAATGGGAGTAGAGAAGGAATCTTTCTTGTAAGCTGTTTTATCCCTCAGGGTTAGGAGTTTTAAAGGCAATTAATAAATGCTTGCTGGGGCACCTGGGTGGCTCAGCCGTTAAGCGTCCGCCTTCGGCTCAGGTCATGATTCTAGGTCCTGGGATTGAGCCCCGCATAGGGCTCCCTGCTTGGCGGGAAGCCTGCTTCTCCCTCTCCCACTCCCCTTGCTTGTGTTCCCTCTCTCGCGCGCGCTGTCTCACTGTCAAATAAATAAATAAAATCTTTAAAAAAATAAAATAAAATAAAAGCTTGCTAAATAAAAGAGTGAACTAGTGTGTCACACTGACTCTCCCATTTCCCTTAACAGCAACCTCTTTATTATCTAATGGCAGTGTGCCTCAAACTATGGCCCAAGAACAACAGGTGGTCCTTGCTATAGTTTGGTGATGTTCAGAAGGGAGAAAAATTTCCTTTATCTATATTTTACAAACTTGAACCATAAAATACTACTTCCACAATAATTCTATTACTTCCTAAATGAAATGAGTGAAAATCTCCATACTATAAATCACCAGTCTCTTCCCTCCCTCTAGCTCTCAGAAACCTGCAACCAGACATACATCATTCCATGTAAGCAACTGGGCAGTATTTCCTGGAGAAACTGAATGCTCCAAGAAAGGACCTGCATTTGGAGGGTTTCCAGCAATAAAGCTAACTCAACACCAGCTCACCCTTACAGTAAAGCCCATGCTCATGAGCTTTCAACTTTCTCACATTTAAGAGTAAATGTTTAAAATGAAAACAGCCTAGATTCACCAGACAGAAGGCCTGCTGACATAAAAGGAAACAAGTAAACATACACAAATTAATTTTGAGAAAAAAGACAATGCAGGAATGAGAAGAAACGTCACACACACACACACACACACACACACACACTCACAAGTTAATTATTAACATCTTAAAAGACATTAGGAAAGATTTTAAAGGATGCTATTTTAGAAAGGAATAGACAACAAGTGCGAATAAAGAACATTTACAAAGCTGACTGAATCACAAGTCCCCAACACTACCCCCAAGTTCAATGGTTTGCTAGAGATACCCATGGGGCTCAACATATAGCCACATTCACAGCTATGACTTATTAGAGTAAAAGGATAAAAAGCAAAATCAGTGAAAGGAAAAGGCACAAGGTCAGAGAAAACCAGACACCAGCTTTCAAGAATCCTCTCCCAATGGTGTCAGACAGGCCATACTAAATTCCTCCAGCAATGACGTGTAACAGCAAATGTGAAATACTGTCTACCAGGTAAGTTCACTAGAAACTCGATGATCAAGCCTTATATTGGGGGCACGCCTGCCTAACATAAACCAACGTTCCAGACACCCAGATGGAAAGCAGATATTCAGCATAAATCACCTCTGCATAGTTTAGGCACACAGAATAGCACAAGGAGCCATTCTAATCAAGAAATGGTGGGAACTCTTCCAAACTCCATGTTTCTAGACACCAGCCAAAGGTCACCCTTGCTAGTAAACCTTTTTAAGGATAACATTCTCAGGCCTGCTACGTTAACCCTGCACAGACTGATAAAACATTAAAGAGTTGGAAGATAGAGTTTAGACCCTCTCCAAGAAAAAGAACAAATGAAAACACTATGAGAGGAAAAATGCTTTAAAAATTACATGATCAGGGGCGCCTGGCTGGCTCAGTCATTAAGCGTCTGCCTTTGGCTCAGGGCGTGATCCCGGCGTTCTGGGATCGAGCCCCACATCAGGCTCCTCCGCTGGGAGCCTGCTTCTTCCTCTCCCACTCCCCCTGCTTGTGTTCCCTCTCTCGCTGGCTGTCTCTCGCTCTGTCAAATAAATAAATAAAATCTTTTAAAAAAAAATTACATGATCAGGGCGCCTGGGTGGCACAGTTGGTTCAAGTGTCCAACTCTTTTTTTTTTTTTTTAAGATTTTATTTATTTATTTAACAGAGATAGAGACAGCCAGCGAGAGAGGGAACACAGCAGGGGGAGTGGGAGAGGAAGAAGCAGGCTCATAGTGGAGGAGCCTGATGTGGGGCTCGATCCCACAACGCCGGGATCACGCCTTGAGCAGAAGGCAGACGCTTAACCGCTGTGCCACCCAGGCGCCCCCAAGTGTCCAACTCTTGGTTTCATGATCCCACTCTTCGTTTCAGCTCAGGTCATGATCTCAGGGTTGTGAGACAGAGCCCCACATCAGGCTCCGTGCTCAGTGCAGAGTCTGCTTAAGATTCTCTCTCCCTCTTCTCCACCCCTCCCACTCATGTGCTCTCGCACTCTCTCTCTCTCTCCCTGGAATGAATAAATAAATAAATCTTTAAAAAAATTACATGATCAGTCAACTCAAACATGTGAAAAACAAATGGGGAAAAATAAAGAAATGAAGATGAAAGGAAGAAATTACCAAAGAAATAATAGAAGAAATATCATCTCTAAAGTAATGACAATTAATGGCAACTAAATTCTCAACAATGGTAGAGCTCAAAAAGATAGTTAACAACAACAACAACAGTTAACATACCAAAAGAAAAACAATGCCTAGAATTCTATAAAATCCAGCAAAACTGTCATTCAAGAATAAAGGCAAAATAAAGACACTTTCAAAGAAAGGAAAGTAAGAGCAATTACCACAACAGAACTTCATCAAAGGGAATTCTTAAAAATGTGCTTCAAGCCACAATAGAAATGAACCCAGAAAGTCTGAGATTCAACGGGAAAATCTTAAAAAAGTTGGACATGTAAAGGGCACATAATAAAATGGCAGAAGTGAATTCAAATCTATCAGCAATCACAATGAATATAAATGGGCTAAACCCTTTGCTTAGAAAGAAAACAACTTTGGTTATGTACGTACTGTTTATAATAGTAACATAAAAGCACAGAAAGATTGATGATCAAAGAATTAAAAAATGATCTAACAAGCAAATATAAAAGAAAATGAAACAAACTTACAAAAAAGCATTAGAAATAAAAGCACTACAAAAGGATATAAAATTCAAATCACCTGGAAGATATTATTTTAAACCTCTGTGCACCTAATAACACACACACACCAAAACTGACACATCTACAAGAAAAAGTTACAAGTTTACAGTTAAAGATTTTTTAATATAAATCTCTCAGTAATATGATCTAGCAGACAAAAGAAAAATCAATCAGAATTCAGAAGAGTTGAACTGCTTAATTAATAAACTTGATCAAATGGCATATGCAAAAATCATACCCAAGACCTAGTGACTACACACTACCTTCAAGAACACATGGAATCTCTATAAAAATAGGGATATATGCTTGGATAGTCAGACTCCAAAGTGATCCCTAATGATCCCTGATTTCTGCTGTCCATGCCCTGTGTAATCCTCTCCCATCCTGTGTAAGAGGGTTATTCTGCATGATGAATATGGCAAAAGTGAAGGTATGTCACTTCCAAGGGTCATAAAAAGACTGTGGCTTCTGCTTCTCTCAGATCACTAAGTCTGGGGGATGCTAGCTGCCATGTCACAAGCAGCCCTATGGGAGAGGCCCATATAGAAAGGAACAGAGACCTTTTTACAAACAGCTAGCAAAGAACTGAGGCCTCCTGCAACATCTGTGTAAATGATTAGCTTGGAAGCAATCTTCCAACCTCTGTCAAGCTTTCAGATTACTGCAGCCCCAGCCAAGAGCTTGACTGGAACCTCATGAAAGCCTCTGAGCCAGAAACACCTAACTAAACTGCTACTGGATTTCTGACACTCAGACATTTTATGAGATAATGTTTGTTGTCCAAAACTACTACATTTGGGGGAATTTGTTACATAGCAATAAACAGAGTAGCAATAATACAATGTTATCATTGTAACATGTCAACTTTAGCCCGTAAAACTAACTTTAAATTTGAAAGTACTAACATTATAAAACCGATATTCACTGGCCACAATAAAGATAGAAATTAATAACCAAAAGAAAACTAGGAAAACTTCTGAAAATCAAGAAACTCTGGCTGAAAGAATAATGGAAAGCAGAAAATATCTAGAATTAAGAAATATTGAAAAGCTAATTACAAAAACTTATGGATATAACTAAAGCAGCATTTAATAAATTTATGGTTTTGTATGCTTACATCCATAAAGAAATATTCAAAATTAATGAGCTTATATACAACTTAGAAAGTCAGAAAACCACCTTACAACCATTAGTATAGCAATTATCAAAACAACAACAACAAAAACCCACACAAACAGAAAACATGTTGTGGATGTGGAGACTGTGGAGAAACTGAAACTCTTGAGCACTATTCATGGGAATGTAAAATGGTACAGCTGCTATGGAAAACCGTATGGTGATTCCTCAAAAAATTAAAAATATAATTACCATGAGCAGAGGTCAATGCAGTGTTATTTCCTTTTAAATCTCATCTTAAAAATAAAATTGACAACGGTGATCAACAACAACAAAATAGAATTACATGTGACCCAGCAATCCCACCTATGGATACACACCCAAAAGAACTGAAAGCAGGGTCTCAAAAAGATATCTGTACACCCATGTTCACAGTAGCATTATTCACAATAGCCAAAAGGTGAAAGCAACCCAAGTGTCCATCAACAGATGAATGGATAAGCAAAATGTGGGATATGCATTCAATGGAATATTATTCAGCCTTAAAACAGGAAATTCGCACACGTTACAACATGGATGAACCTTGAAGACATCATGCTAAGTGAAATAAGTCAATAAAGACAAACACTGTATGACTCCACTTACATGAGGTACCCAGAATAACCAAATTTAGAAACACAGAAAGTAAAATGTTGATTGCCAATGGCTAGGGTGGGGAAGAAATAAGGAAAAAGTCATTTGGTGGGTATAAAGTTTGACTTTTGCAAGATGAAAAGAGTTCTGGAGACTGGATGCACAATGTGAATGTACTTAACACTACTGAACTATTCACTTAAAAATAGGTAAGATGGTAAATCTTATATTATGTATATCTTACCACAATTAAAACTTAAAAGTCAGGAAAAAAGAACAGCAGAACAAACCTAAGGAAGAAAAAAGGATGAGCAAAATTAACAAAGCAGAAAACAAGCAATAAAACTAACAAAGCTAAGAACGGTGTCTTTGAAAATACAAATGAAATACAAAAACAGAAAAAAAAATCAATCAAGATAAAATAAAGGAACAAATAAACATTAGGAGCAAAAAACAATATAATTGCGGTTCCCACAGATTAAACAGATAATAAAGAGGTATCATGAACAGCTTCTGAATTGAAATGGACATTCTTAGAAAATACAATTTATCAAAACGAATTTAAGAAAAAAGAATCAGAAGAGACAACAATTCAAGAACTGAAATCGGTGGTTTAAAATTTTCCCTCAAAGAAAGTACTAAGTCCAGATGGTTTTATTAGGGAATTCTGCCAAACTGTGAACTAACACAGAATTCCAATACTATATAAACATGCAAAGAACATAAAAAGGTAAGTTTCCCAATTGATTTTATACAACTAGAATAACCTTGATATGGAAACCAGACAAGGATTATACAAGAAAGGAAAACTATAACTCATTCATAAATATAGATGCAAACATCCTAAACAAAATATCGGCAAATTTAATTGAGCAATTTTTTAAAAAATTATACATTTCCACCAAGAACTGCCCCAGGAGGGGTGCCTGAGTGGCGCAGTCGTTAAGTGTCTGCCTTCCGCTCAGGGCGTGATCCCAGCGTTCTGGGATCAAGTCCCACATGAGGCTTCTCCGCTAGGAGCCTGCTTCTTCCTCTCCCACTCCCCCTGCTTGTGTTCCCTCTCTCGCTGGCTGACTCTCTCTGTCAAATAAATAAATAAAATCTTTAAAAAAAAAAAAAAAAAAAAAAGAACTGCCCCAGGAACCCACGGTTAATGTGATGATTAGAAATCAGAAAATGATAAAATAATGATAAACAGTATAAACAGACTAAAGAAAAGTTATACAATTACTTCAATGAAGACTGAACAAGCATTTGATAATACTCAATATCTATTCAAGAATTTTTTTACTTAGCAATCTAGAACTTCATTATAATTTAATAAAAGCATTTATTTTTTTAAGATTTTATTTTCTTTATTCTATAAAGCAAGCGAGACAGCAAGAACGCACACAGATGAGTTGGGGGAAGGGGCAAAGGGAGAGGGAGAAAATCCCAAGTAGACTCCAGCGGAGCCCAGAACCCAGTGCAGAGCTCAGTCATGACCTGAGCTGAAACTGAGTCTGATGCTCAACGACTTTGCCACCCAGGTGCCCCAGGAGTATTTTTTTTAAAAATGTTACAAATATCATATTTAACAGTGAAATAATAAAAGTTTTCTTTTTAAGATCAAAACCAAGGGGCACCTGGGTGGCTCAGTCAGTTAAGTGTCTGACTCTTGATTTCTGCTCAGGTCATGATCTCAGGATCATGGGACTGGCCCCACGTCAGGCTCTGTGCTCAGCACAAAGTCTGCTTGTCCCTCTCCCTCTGCTCCTCCCCCACTGTGTGCATGCTCTCTCTCTCTCTCTCTCAAATAAACAAATAAATAAAATCTTTTTAAAAATAAAAAAAATCAAAAACAAGACACAGATGCCCACTACCACCACTCCCATTCAACACTGAAAAACCTCAATGGGTTCACAGAGAAAAAGAACAAAGTCATAAAGATTGAAATGGAAGAAATAAAATTGCAACTATTTACAGATGATTCATAATCTTAAAAAAAAAATCAGAAAAAACAATCTAGAGATAAATCAACAAAAGCGAAGAGTTACTGGATACTAAACCAGAACACAAAGTTAGTTACGTTTCTATACACAATCAGAAAATGCTATTTTTAAAAAACGCCATATACAAAGAGCAACAAAAAAATTCTAGGGAAAATCTGACATTTGATGCACAAGTACCTTCTTTTTTTTTTTTTTTTAAGATTTTATTTATTTATTTGACAGAGAGAGACAGCCAGCGAGAGAGGGAACACAGGCAGGGGGAGTGGGAGAGGAAGAAGCAGGCTCCCAGAGGAGGAGCCTGATGTGGGGCTCGATCCCAGAACGCCAGGATCACGCCCTGAGCCGAAGGCAGACGCTTAACAACTGAGCCACCCAGGTGCCCCTCCACAAGTACCTTCTATAAAGATAAAACTATAAAATGTAAATGAAATTTTTAAAAGGTAAAATAGAAAGATATATATTTTTAAAAGGAAGCCTCAATATCATGATGTCAGTCAATTCTCCCCAACTTGATCCAAAGACTCAATGGAATACCATTCAAAAGCCCACTACCATTTTTTATGAAAATCAGTAAGCTGATTCTAAAAGCAATATGAGAAAGGGCTGCCACAACTTTTCTTAAAGAAAAAGTCTGGGGGTTTTACCATTCTAATTTTTAAAGACTTACTAAAAGCTATAGTAATTGGGATAAATAACCAAATGGATTTACTGAGAGCAGGACAGATAGCAGAACAAAGAAATTAAGCCCAGAAACTAAGCTCAGGCATATAAGGAAACTTATTTTTCATCTAAGCAAGCACTGCAGATCACAGATGAAAGAATCAACTATTCAATAAATAAGCTGGAACAATCAGTTATTCGTTATCATACGGAAAAAATTAAAGTGGATCCTTACACAAAAGTAAATCCATGTGGACTTCAGTGTGAAAGTGAAAACTAAAACAATCCCCCCAAAACACACACACACACACACACACACACACACGCACACACACCAACAACTTTTACAAAATAATATAGGGGACTATCTTAATGACACCAGGAAAGGCAAGGAATGATATACACCAAAAATAAACTACAATCATAAAAGACTGATAAATTCAGCAATATTAAAATTAAGAACATCAATCATTAAAAGACACACGAAGAGGATAAAAAATCCAATCATAAATTGGAAAAGACATTTACAACATGTAAATATAAAGAATTACATATAAACCATATAAAAATTACTTGAATCCATCAGGAAAAGTCAAACAACCCAAAAAGAAAAAAGAGCAAAAATATATACAAACATATCTCACAGAATAAGAAACAGTCCATGGATACGTGAAAAGAAGCTGAACCTCACTGGTAACAAGGAAATACAGACTCAAATTATAATACCATGCCATTTCCTACCCACCAGAGAGATAAAAATTAAAAAGACAGACAATACCAAGCAATGGCAGGGACGCAGAGCAGTAGGCGCACTACACACTGTTGGTCTGGTAGGAGCATCAACTGGTTGGATCTTTCTTTCTTTCTTTCTTTCTTTCTTTCTTTCTTTCTTTCTTTCTTTCAGAAAAGACCATAAGATTCTTTTTTTTTTTTTAAGATTTTATTTATTTATTCAACAAAGAGAGATAGTGAGAGAGGGAACACAAGCACAGGGGAATTGGAGAGGGAGAAGCAGGCTCTCCGCCTAGCAGGGAGCTTGATGCAGGGGCTAGAGCACAGGACCCTGAGACCATGACCCAAGCCTAAGGCAGATGCTTAACAACTGAGCCACCCAGGCACCCCAGGTTTGATCACTTTAAAAACTAACTTGGCATTATCTAGTAAAACAAGGAGCCCATATCCTCATTCTTCTCTCAGATATATACTCTAAAGTCCTGCACATGTACAAGAGACATATACATGAATGGTCAGAAGGCGCACTGTTAGTAACAGCAAAAAAACAGAAACAACCCAAATGTTGTCACTGACAGCATGGATAAACTGTGGTATATTCAAATAATAAAATACCTTATAGCAGTAAAAGTGAATGAACTGCATACAACACCACGGATAAAAAACATGAAAAAAAAAACATGCTTACAAAAGAAATCAGAAAAATACTTGCAGTATTTTTCCACTATTATATAAAGATCAAAAACAGGCAAACAAAATGACATTGTAAGGAGACATAAAGAAAAGCAAAGGATAATTTTTCACATAATTCAGGAGAGTGGGAAAGGAATGGTAAGAAAAGGAGTTTGATTTGGACCATACAGGGGTTTCCAAGGTATTGGTAATATCATACTTTAAAAAAAAAAAAAAAAGATTTGTTTATTTTAGAGAGAGAGCACACAAGAGCGGGGTGGGACAGAAGAAGAGGGAGAGAGAGAATCCTTCAAGCAGATGCCCTGCTGAGCACGGAGCCAGACCTGGGGCTCGATCTCGCCACCCTGAGATCACGACCTGCGTGGAAACCAAGAGCCAGCTGCTCAACCAACTGCTCAACCAAGACGCCTTCCAGGTGCCCCGGTAATGTTGTACTTCTTTAATCCGAACTTAGATTGACAAATGGTCATAGTATTACTTTTTAAACTATAAACTTTACAAACATGTTTCATATATTCTTGCATATATGTTTCACAATATATTTTAAGTCAGAGATAAAAACTAGAGAACTCATGCAAAAACATGCTTCTCGAAGCAGTTTGTAACAGAACAAACAAAATTTGGGAACAAAGTGTTCTTCTGTGGCAGAAACAGATAAACTGACCTTCATACAATGAAATATTATGCATGCGGTTATACAGACACACGCAAATATTAGAGAAAGAGTACATACACATATACAGAAAGAGTATAAATCAACTTCAGAATAGTAGTAAACACTAGAGAGGGGAGAACTGGATCAGGGAGGAGAGCTTCAACTTTATTTGTAATCTTTTGCAATTAGGAAGATTTATAATTAAAAATATATATATATATATCCCCCAAAAGAAAAATATGAAAATAGTATTCCTAATAGTATTTCTCCTTCTCTCTCTATCTCACCCCCCCCCACACACACACACACACACCTCACAAAATAAAACAAAAATACTTTCTGGAACAAGCACAACCCAACAGTAAAATAGGAAGCTACTTGCCCCTATCTCCTAGGATGGAACATTCAATCTTCCAGCTCTTGCTTAACAATGTACATCAACTTAGCATCTGACAAAGAATTAAAAGCGGCTGTCAGTGAAAAATCTCTTCATAATTTTTCAGTTCATATTCAATACAAATATCTAGAGCTATTAAATAGTCACACGCTTGCTATTACAACCAATAATCACAAATTATAATTTTCCAATTTAATGGAACAAAAGAAAAAAAACTGGCTACAGCGGTTGATCTACACTAATCAAAGTATCTATTACTGAGCTGGACAGAGATACTTTGATAAAATATTACATACAGTACCATTCCTCTAATATAATGACTATCTTTATTTTAAAATTGTGATGAGTTTCACTGAAACTACTGATCCAAGGACTTCAAATATTAAATATTTCTTAAAAAGCCAAATGCCTAGGCTTCACCAACCTAATCTTGAAGGGGGGATACTTCCCCTACCTCAGGCCAATTTGGCCTGATTCTGACCCTCAATTACCAGGAGGTAAATGACTCCTTTGAAGTCTCATGCTCTATCTTAAAAGGAAATGCAAATTTTGTATTCTGTTCCATAATATAGCCGTATTGTTTAAATTTTAAAATCTTTGGGGCGCCTGGGTGGCTCAGTTGGTTAAGCATCCAACTCTTGGTTTCAGCTCAGGTCATGATGTCGGGATTGTGAGATCCAGCCCTGCACTGGGCTCTGCACTCAGTGCACAGTCTGCTGGAGATACTCTCTCCTTCTCCTTCCACCCCTCCTCCCTCTCATGATACATATAAATATATAATAAATAAATAATCTTCTAAATAACTAAATAAATTTTAAAATCCTTTTCCAGGGCACCTGGGTGGTTCAGTCAGTTAAGCGTCTGCCTTCTGCTCAGGTCATGATCTCAGAGTCCTGGGATCAAGACCCTCATCAGGCTCCCTGCTGAGCAGGGAGCCTGCTTCTCCCTCTGCCCGCCCCCCCCCCCACCCCCGCCCCCTGCTCACTCTCTTTCTCACTCTCCCTCTGTCTCTCAAATAAATTTAAAAACCTTAAAACAAAATAAAATAAAATCCCTTCCCAAAAACAATTTAAGTAAAATGTTCCAAAAGACTGCCCAAAGTATGCTTAAGTGCTGGTGCCTAGCACACGAACTCAGACTCAGGTGACACCTGCCTAAGCATGAGAAACATGGCATGCAGTTTATGTAGAATTTACCATATAAATATTAATTCCCATGTTTGAAACCCAAAGGAAAAAGAAGAAAAAAATCAAAAATCACTATTAAAACAAAACACAGGAAGTTGGTAAAAACAAAATAGATTTTCAAAGTATGTAAATTATTTGGGAAATTGCTACTGACAAACTTTGAATATGGACCATATATTAAAGAGAACAGTACTATTATCAATGTTAAATTTCCTGACATCTATAACTGTACTGTAGTTGAAAGAAGCCCTTCTTCATTCTTGAGACACACTGAAGTATTCAAGAATAAAAGAACACAATGCCTACAACTAACTTATTGTTAAATGCCTTTACACACACATGTGCCACACACGGGCACAAAAAGGGAAAGAAGGGTGGCTCGGTTGGTTAAGCATCTACCTTCGATTCTGGTCATGATCCCGGGGTTGTAGGATCAAGTCGGGCTCAACAGGAAGCCTCCTTCTCCCTCTCCCTCTGCCTGCTGCCCACCCTCCTCCCCCGCTTGTGCTCTCTGTCAAATAAATAAATAAAATCTTAAAAAGAGAGAGAGAAAAAAGAGAAAAGGAATAATAAAACATATTTTGGTGTTTGCCTACCAAAATAGTCTGCCTCCAGGTCATCATTTTAGCTAATATTTAAATTATATTCAACTATAAAAATTATTTTCCAATACAATTCTTATCAACCATATTTCTGAATCATCCCTTTTATAATTATGTGAGGAAATAAGGCAATTGATGTTAAAAATGAAAATGGGGGCGCCTGGGTGGCTCAGTCGTTGGGCGTCTGCCTTCAGCTCAGGGCGTGATCCCGGCGTTCTGGGATCGAGCCCCACATCAGGCTCCTCCGCTGGAAACCTGCTTCTTCCTCTCCCACTCCCCCTGCTTGTGTTCCCTCTTTCGCTGGCTGTCTCTCTCTGTCAAACGGATGGATAAAGTCTTTGGAAAAAAATAAAATAAAATAATAAAAAATAAAAATGAAAATGGACATCCAAATAGTAAAATCCAAAGAGGCACAGCCAAATGTATATAATGTTCACCTCTGGTATTCAACTTTTAAGAAACATATTAACAAAATAATCTAGCACAATGCACAAATCGTAAATTTTAATCATTAAAAATTACAGAAGAAAAGTCAGCAGTCAGTGAAAATTCCAATCCAGGCTTCACCTCCTTCCTGAAGCTGAGAAAACAATTTCTTATTTTTTAAAAGATTTTATTTATTTATTTAGGAGAGAGAGAGGGAGCACAAGCAGGGAAGTGGCAGGCAGAGAAGGAGAAGCAGGGAGCCCGATGTGGGGCTCGATCCCAGGACCCTGGGATCATGACCTGAGCCAAAGGCATACGCTTAACTGACTAAGCCACCCAGGCACCAGGAGAAAACAATTTCTGAATGGCAAAGATTCTATGTGCTAGTTGTAACATGACATTTAAAACAATCCTAAACTCATCCCAGGGAAGGAAGAGGCTTTTCAAGTAACAGAGTTCAAGCACCTGCCACTGTGCTTAGTTTACAGCTTAGTTCAAGACAGAAGCCTAAGCTAATTAGTCATGTACCAATGGCCTTTTACTATCAGGCTGAATGAAAGAAAATTTCATTCATAAAAAAATATACAGATCAAAATAAACTTGGAATCATCATGAAGAGGAAAAAGCCAATAGAAATTTACCTTCCAGGCTTAAGTCCTATTGACTTCACATGGAAATGACCCACTAGTCTACTTTTAACCATTTCCTCCCCATGCCAAAATGATTTCATTATGGTCAGAGAAAAAAAAAATCCATTGATATTACAAAACATTTACTTTACATAATACACTAATCTTCAATTTAACTAAAAACCAAAATGCAAGTGAATTTATAGAGGTGGGAATGCTCTTTTGGTCCATAAAGAGACAACAATTTAGGAGCACAAGACTGAAATTAGATACTTTAGCCAACAGTTCCTCTTCAAGCAAAATAAAACAAGGAACTCATTTCACAGCAAAAATAGTACAGGAATGGACTTGTGAACCTTGGAATTCATTGGTCTTACCACATACCCTATCACTTGGACACAGCTGATCTAACAGACTAATAAAATGGCCTGCTGAATACTCAGTTACAGTGCTGGTTTAAGACCAAATCCTCGGGGACATGGGTGGCTTTAGCTGGTTAAGCGTCTGACTTTGGCCTCGGCTCTGATCTCAGGGTCCTGAGATTGAGCCCCACGTCAGCAGGGTGTCTGCTTATCCCTCTCCCTCTGCCCCCCCCCACTCGTGCTTACTCACTCTCAAATGGATAATTAAAAAAAAAAAATCCTCAAGCATATGCTTTGAATTAATAGCCAATATACATCACTGTTTTCCCATGGTCAGAATACATGTGTCTAATAGTCTAGAGGTGTAAGTAGAAGTGGTTTCTCTCCCTATTTTCCCTAAAAACCCCATTAACAGAATTTTTGCTTCCAGTGCCTACAACTTTGATGTCTGCTGGTTTCGAGGCCTGGGTTCCCAAGGAAAGAATGATCCCACTAGGTTCCAACAAAGTTGGAAGTTGAAACTGCTTCATGATCACACAGGCTCTTCTGGGCCATTAAATCAAGATTTCTCAATCTCAGCACTATTGACATTTTGGACTACATAATTCTTTGCTGTTGGGGGCTATTCTGTGCATTGGAGGATGCCTGGCAGCACCCCTGACCTCTACCAACCAGATGCGAGTAACATCACTCTCCTAAGTCATGTGAACTGAAATATCTCTAGACATTCCCAATGTTCCCTGGGAGGCAAAACTGCCCTCAGCTGAGAACCACTGCACTAAATCAACAGGCAAAGAAAGGGGTCATTCTACTAGGTGCTGTAATTCATCTGGATTACTTCAGAGATAGCGAACTCCAGCTACATAAGGGAGACAGGGAAGGCTGTCTGGAACTCACAGGATTCTCTGAAATAGATCTTAATACATGTGTAATAGTAAAAGTTAATGGAAATAGACACAAAGCGGAAGTACTGAGGACTTACATTCTTCCCTAATGAAGGTTTGGGTTTCCCCACCAGCTGAGGTCCTGAATGAGGGCAAAGGAAACATGGACGGGCAGTAGAACAAAGTAATTACAAAGATGAACAACAATCTCTCAACTAGTTCACAAAAGCAAGGTCTACAGCATTTATACGTATGTTCTTCTCTGCTCACTATACAGGATTGTGCATGAGTGTATAAATGAGTTTCTTCTCTCTTCTCAATGTTACACAAATTTTATTAGCAAGGGTAACTTTACAATTTAGTCTTTAGGAGCAGGACATTCAGATCGGACTATGAATTTGAGAAATAATTAAAAACAGCCTAAAAATGGGTAGTGTGAATGTCACACAGGAATGGATACAGTAAATATTGGGGCTTTGTGGGGCGCGTGGGTGGCTCAGTCAGTTAAGCATCTGCCTTCAGCTCAGGTCATGATCCCAGGGTCCTGGGATCAAGCTCCACGTTGGGCTCCCTGCTCAGTGGGGAGCCTGCTTCTCTCCCTCTCCCTCAGGCTGCTGTTCTGCCTGCTTGTGCGCGCACTCTGTCAAGTAAATAAATAAAATTTTAAATATATATATATATATATATATATACACACACACACATATATATGGACTTTGTTCCTTATATTGGGAAAAGGGTAAGGATGTATTTGTTTTTTACAAAGAAAACTTCACCTTCTTAGTCAAAAGCATAGAGTGTCGTCTACAAATATCCAATGAAGGCAGGTATGGCTACTGCATAGCCAAAGGGGTGGACTGTGCCCACTGCTGAAGGGCTGTCTCTCATCTTCACATCTACTCCTCTGTGCTGTGTTTTCTGATGGTGGGGTTACTATGCAAACTACATTTCTCCTTTGCCAGCTGGCTCCTCATTAAGGCTCTGCCAAGGGGACACTAAAGAGATACTGTACGACTGGAGGAGGACAAAGGACTTTATTCTTCCTGTTTGCTTCTTGCTCCTGTCAGCATCACCCCAGCTGCATTCTTCTTTGCAATCTAACAACAGAAAGAACCCTTACATTTATCACAGTTTCTACAGGTCAAACAGAGAACTAGAGTATCAAATACGTTGGCTTTTGTGAGGTACAATCAAAAGTGGCCTTAAAAAAATAAAAAAAGCTATAACCTCACTAAAAACAAAGATCAACAAACAAGAATCAGTGTATTTCTATATACTGGCAATAATCAGAAATTGAAATCAAAACTAATACCTGTTAAAATGGCAATCTTCCCAAAACTGATATACAGATTCACCACAGCCTTATCAAAATAGGCTTTTTAAAATAGAAATTGACAAACTGATCCTAAATTGTACATGGATATGCAAAGGATCTACACTAGCTAACACTTTTTTTTTTTAAGATTTTAATTATTTATTTGACAGCAAGCACAAATAGGGGGAGCAGCAGGCAGAGAGAGAGGGAGATGCAGGCTCCTGGCTGAGCAGGGAGCCCGATGCAGGGCTCGATCTCAGGATCCTGGGATCATGACCTGAGCCGAAGGCAGGTGCTTAATGACTGAGCCACTCAGACAGCCTAGCTAAAACATTCTTGAGAAACCAAAACAAAGCTGAAGGATTTACAATGCCTGATTTCAAATTTTACTATAAGGATTCATTAATCAACACCATGTGGACTGACAAAACAACAGCCATACAGAATCACACCAAGTATAAAAATTAACTAAAAGTGAGTCATAGACCTAAGTGTAAAACCTAAAATAATAAAATTTCTAGAAGCCAACATTAGAGAAAACTCTTTGTGACCTTGAGTTAGACAAAAGTTTCTTGGATATACCATCAAAAACATGATACTTTTCTTTTTTAGAAAAATTGATTAATTTGGACTTCAGCAAAATAAGGATATCTGTTCTCAAAAGACTTTGAAAACAAAAAAGCCAGAAACCAGGAGAAAATATCTGCAAATCACACAGCTCATAAAGGACTTGTATTCAGCATATACTATAAGGTCTCAAAACTCAGTAATAAAAACCCCAATTTTTTTTAAAAATGGGCAAAAGATTTGAATATACACTTCATCAAAGAAAATATTCAGACAGTAAATAAGCGTAAGAAAAGATGCTCACTATCATTAGTCATTAGGGAAATGCAAATCAAAACCATAATGATATACCATTTCACACCTACTGGGATAGCTATAATTAAAAAATTTTTTAAGGAAAATAAGTGTTGGCAAGGATATGGAGCAACTGGAATTCTCCTATATCGCTGTAAAATGGTATAAGCACTTTGGAAAATAAAGATTGGCAGCTTCTAAAGAAGTTAAACACACACCCACCATATGATCCAATCATTCTATTCCTTCACATTTACTCAAGAGAAATGAAAGTAATACATCCACATAAAGTTGTGCACATGAACCTTCAAGACAGCTTTACCTGTAACAGCTAAAAACTGGAGCAACCCAAATATCTATCAAGAGATGGATGAATAAACAATTTGTGATATATCCATTGGGCAAAACAGCTCAGTGGTTGCCTAGGGGTGGGATATATGAATGGACTATGGGGGGTGGAGAAACCGTTGTAGGCTATATAGATGTACATTATCTTGACTGTGGTGATGATGTCACAGACGTATAAGTATACCAAAGCTCATCAAATGGTACACTTTAAATACGTGCAGTTCATTTATTATGTGACAACTTACCATAATTAAGCTGTAAAAATACTATTATTCTAGAATAATACAAAATATAATTCCTAAAAAGTTCTAATAAAGTTTCTAAGGGGTGGGGAAAAAGAGGAAATATGATATTTATTCATACTGGTTGTATATTTAACTCATACTAACACCCAATTAGGTATTCTTCATTATTTCCTACAGTTTTACCCTTCCACTTGAGCCATTTCTCTTCTGCCTAAAGAACTTCCTTTAGTAATTCCTACAGAGCAGATTTGCTGGTGATTAATTCTCTCAGCTTCTGTTTATCTAAAAACATATTTATTTCACCTTCATTTCTGAGGGATATCTCTGCTGGGAACAGAATTCTAACTTGGCAGTTTTTTCTTTTGACACTAAAAATGTCTTTCCATTATTTCCCAGTTTCCACAGTTGTGTTCAAAGTCAGCTATCACTTATATTATCATTCCTTCGAAAGTAGTGGGTCTTTTTTTCCTTCCTGGTTGCTTTTAAGAATTTCTCTTTGTCTCTACTATTCAATTGTTCCATTAAGATACACTTCTGTTAAGATACACTTAAGGGTACTTCTTTGTATTTATCCTGCTTGAGGTTTGCTAAACTACTTGAATCTATGGGTTATGTCTTTTCATCAATTTTGGAAAATGTCTTACCATTATCTCTTCCAATATCTGGTCCCAACTAATCTCTTCTCTCTAGTTTGGGTCTCCAGTTACACATTATCCAACTTTTTACTAGTGTTCCACATATCTCTTGGGTTCTGTTCTACTTTTTCCATTCTTCCGTCCTGTGCTTCAAACTGGGAATTTTCTATTGACATGTCTAAAAGGTCTTTAATTTCGTCTTTGGTTACATACAGCCTATTAAATCTATCCAGTGAATAACTTAAGTTTACATATGTGGGCTTTTGTTTTTGTGGGGTTTTGCTTTGTTTTTAATGTATCAGACACTGTCTAAGCCCTAGGAATACAGCAGTGAATAAGACATAGTCTACTCACAAACATAAGTAATATGTATTAAATTGGCCTGTTTCCCCATTTTTTTTTAGAAAAATGAAGAGTAGGGCAAGGGGTGGAGCAAGGTCCTAGAGTCCTGCACCAAAGTTTTCTAATTAACATATAAATGAAAGACCTTAAGCAACCAATGTTATGTTTTTGATTCCTAGAATATCCATTTAATTCCTTTCTAGGATTCCAATTCTCTATAAATATTCTCCAACTTTTCATCCATTTGTCCCTCTTTTCCTACATTTTCTTTAGCATATTATAGTTATTTTAAAGTCCTTGTCTGCTCATTTGAATTGCCATGGGTCTACTTCTACATTTTTCTTCTTGACTATGAATCACAGTTTTCCACCTTTTGAATTTTTTAGAAATTGTTCACTGTATGCTGTATATTGTAAATGAAAGAATCTCAGAAACTCTACAACATATCTTCCCAGGGGGAGTTCACCATTTACTCTATTAGCCAAAAGGGATGAGAGAGGCTGATCATCTTAATCCATTCAGGAATTGAACTGTCAATGCTAGGTTGCAATTTTAGTAAGACTCAGTTCACCTCTGGTTCATCCTTTTTCTCCAGTCTGTGTCTAGAATCAGCAAATGTCAGCAATCATCTTCTCACCTACAAAGGGCTCTTCCACCTCTGGAATTTTAATCAACTAGTCCTCATTATTTTTACACCCCTCCAATATTTTTTATAATATGATTTTCAACGTTCACCCAGTTTCTTTCTACTTGTTGTGATGCCACAGATGACTATACTACGACCTCCTAAGTACTGCCCATAAGCTGCATATCATACTGCAGGGATTCATAAACCCAGCTTTACATCAAAATGACCAAAGGAGATTTTTTTAAACTGCAATCCATTGTCCATACCTCTAGCACACAGATGTTCAGTGGGGCCAGGAAATCTATACTTTTAACATGAGTCTTAGGTCATCTGATAAAGCTGGCATTTCTACATAAATTAGTGTGCCTACACCAGCTGTCCCTCCTCTCCCCACTCCTAGAGTTCAATATTGATAAGGACATTAAAGAATGAACATATACTATATCTAATAGACAAATTGACAGAGGAGTATAAAAACAGTTAAAAGCAGAGTAACTATTTTAAAGAAAAAAATGTTAAAACACTTAACAGCTTTTGAAAATATATTAAAATTAAGAGAAGGAAGGACAAGAACCACTGGTTAGAATACACAGTATAATAATAAGAGGAGATAAATAAAAGCACAACTATTCGATTCAATTTTACTTCTAATTGTTCTACCAGAAAACAAAATGATCTCCACATTTGAAAAAGAGCATTGTTAAGAGCCATCAGAACTCTTAAAACATAAAGACCCCACCCACCTGTTTTATCTGAATTCAAGTCTACCTCAACTAATCCAAGAGTACACATGAAAATTTAGAAACGTGATAAGGGAAACACTGTCAGTGAACTCTGAGAACTCATGATAAATAGAAAGGTGCCAGACTGGGAATGAGAAAATGCTGCCTCAATTGTCAAAACACAGAGGTGGGTAAAGGTGAAAATGTGATTTCGGGACTATGGACTGAATGTTATGTCAACAACCAGGTAATTCTAAAACTGATTATTATGCAGATGACTCTTAAGACTTATAGAAAGAAACATCATTTACTAACAAGAATCAAATTTTACTTGTATTAAGTAAATTTACAAAGTACCTTCACATATATTATCTTATCTCATACTTTTGATTCACACAGAGCCCTGTGAAATAGGGGAAATAGTCTTATGACCCCTCCACAATCCAGGCTCCCTTCAGAATATTAAAAATCTAGGGTTCAGACAGCTTGACTTAGCCAGCTTAACTCATTTCTCAGAAAGTCAGAACTCAAATTCAAGTCTTCTGATTCCTAATTAAGTACTGTTTTTATATCACAAGCTCTTAAAGTCAGCATAAGAATAAGTCAGGCTGAAATAATAACTAGGATTGCTTGAAAATGGAGAGGTGCTGAGCAAGAAATGAGTAGGAGTACGGAAAAAAAACTGAATAGAAGCTGGGAAATGGGTACATGGGACTCATTTACAATCACCTCTCCACTGTTGTGTATGTTTGAAACTTTTCATAATAAAACTTAAAAAAAAAAAAAAAAAACCACAAATGGGCGCCTGGGTGGCTCAGTCAGTTAACCGTCTGCCTTTAGCTCAGGTCATGATCCCAGGGTCCTGGGATCAAGTCAGGCATTGGGCTCAGCGGGGAGTCTGCTTCTCCCTCTCCCTCTGCCCCCTTCCCACTCCTCATGCATGTGCACCCTCTCTCTCTCAAATAAACAAAATCTTAAAAAAATAAAATAAAGCACACATGCACACATATGCCAATTAATATTCTCTGATGGGTTTACTATACTGGTAATCAAATGAATACCAAAAATACAGTGTGCCTGATGCTCAGCCCTTTTTAAGCCATTTATTATTTGTTTAAATCTCACAAAACACCCTCATATACAAGAATACTGAAAAAAAGGATGAAAAACAGTATGCCTGAGTACTGACGACCATTGCACCATTAGTGACAACATGGATGGACCTAAAAGGGTATTAAGCGAAAGTGAAATATGTCAGACTGAGAAAGACTGTATGATTCCACTAATATGTGGAATCTAAAAAACAAAACAAATTAACAAACAAAACACAAACAGAAAACAAACTGGTGATTGTCAGAGGGGAGCAGAGTAGGGGGATGGACAAAATAGGTGCAGGTAATTGAGAGGTACATACTTCCAGTTACAAAATAAATAAGTCACGGGGATATAAAGTACAGCATAGAGAATATAGTCAATAATACTGTAATAACTATGTATGATGACAGATGATAACAAGACTTATGAGTATTTCATAATGTACGTAAATGTCAAATAAACGTTATACGTCTAAAACTAATACAATATTGTATGTCAACTACACTTCAATTAAAAAAATAACCTTGTCACAGTCACCTACCAACTTTCTAGATATTTTCCTCCATCATCAAAACAATTTGGCTCCCGGCTCAATTACTCCTCTACCTCAAATCTATCACCATCCAGTATCATCTAGATTAGTGTTATCTGATAAAACATAGGACTTCTAATTAAATTTGAATTTCAAATAAACATGAGTAATTCTTTTTAGTATAAGTATATCCAATCAATATTTGGGAAATACTTATACTAAACATCCATTATTTATTTGAAATTCACATTTCTTTTTAAAAAGATTTATTTATTTATTTATTTATTTATTTATTTATTTTAGAGAGGGGCGGGGGGGAGCAGGGGGCGGGGGCACCTGGGTGGCTCAGTTGGTTAAGCAACCGACTCTTGATTTCAGCTCAGGTCATGATCTCAGGGTTGTGAGATCGAGCCCCACATCAGGCTCTGCACCGAGTGTGGAGCCTGCTTGGGATTCTCTCTCTCCCTCTCCTTCTCCCTCTCTTTCTAAAAAGAAAGACAGAGTGTGTGTGCAAATGGGAGCAGGGGGAGGGGCAGAGGGAGAGAGCGAGGCAGAGATTCTTAAGCAGGCTCCGCGCTGAGCATGAAGCAAACATGGGGCGGGATCTCACCACCCTGAGATCATGACCTGAGCCAAAACCAAAGTTAGACACTTAACTGACTGAGCCACCCAGGCGTCCCTGAAATTCACATTTAACTGGACATCCTATTTGCTAAATCTGGCAACTCTAATCTAGGTGACTTCAATATCAAGGTGGACTATCTATCCAACATCTGGTCTTCAACCTTCCTTGATCTTAATTCTAGTGACTATAACCATAACAAAGATATGGTCTCCAAATTCAGATGAGTCCTTAATATTGTCCTGAATGGCTCAGTGTCCTAAAACTGCACCCATTCTCATTTACTCCAACAAACCCATTCTTTCTTTCTCTACCATCTCAGTCTCTAATTCCACTACCTAAATGTAAGATCCCTATTTTCTTCTACCTCCTATGGTACCTCATACCATCATTTCCCTTTAGCATATTCTTCAACCTCTCTAAGGATAATCCTTTAGATGAAACATTTGCTCAAAGCTTTCAAAAGAGAGTTTAAACATTTTTGTATGGCATACAAGACCCTACAAGATTCATAATCCAGTCCAGGCTTCACTTTCCCTGACAAGCTCTCCCTGACTGCCCAGACTAAATTTGCTCCTCAGGGGTGCCTGGCTGGCTCAGTGGGTAGAACATCTGAACTTTTTTTTTTTTTTTAAATTAACATAAAATGTATTATTTGTTTCAGGGGTACAGGTCTGTGATTCATCCATCTTACACAATACACAGTGCTCCCTATGACACATACCCTCCCCAACATCCATCACCCACCCCCTCCACTCCAGCAACCCTCAGTTTGTTTCCTGACATTAAGAGTCTCTTATGGTTTGTCTCCCTCTCTGGTTTTGTCTTGTTTCATTTTTTCCTCTCTTCCCCTATGATCCTCTGCCTTGTTTCTCAAATCCCACATATCAGTGAGATCATAATTGTTTTTCTGATTGACTCATTTCGCTTAGCATAATACCCTCTAGTTCCATCCACATCTCTGCAAATGGCAAGATTTCATTTTTTGATGGCTGCATAATATTCCATTGTGTATATATAAACCACATCTTTCTTATCCATTCATCTGTCAATGGACATCTGGGCTCTTTCCATAGTTTGGCCATTGTGGACATCTCTTGATCTCAGGGTTGTGCATTCAGGCCCCACATTGGGGCATGGAACCTACTAACTAACCAAATAACTAACTAAATAAATAGTAAAATTAAGTGCTCTTCTTACATGTACCCATTGTACTCTATGCATATATCATAATATTTACCATAATTTTCTTATTGTCTTTCTTCCTTATCAGACTTTAGGTACCTTGAGACCAAGAGCCATATCTTGTCTCTACTACCCCAGCATTTATCACAATGCTCAGCATGTATCACAGACACTTAAATGTTTACTGATCAAATACGACAGATGAGGCTCAATTTGAGTTTCTAACAATTACAATTTTAACTTATGTAATGGATTACCTTGAGATGTAAGGGCAAAATAAGATTGCATATCATAGTATTATTTATAACAGGTAAGAAAAGATAAAGGATTTTGGGGCGCCTGGGTGGCTCAGTTGTTAAGCGTCTCCCTTCAGCTCAGGTCCTGATCCCAGGGTCATGGAATCGACCCCCACATCGGGCTCCCTGCTCCGCTGGGAACCTGCTTCTTCCTCTCCCACTCCCCCTGCTTGTGTTCCCTCTTTCGCTGGCTGTCTCTCTGTCAAATAAATAAATAAAATCTTTAAAAAAAAAAGAAAAGATAAAGGATTTAACCTGATATATTTAATAGCACTGATTAAACTTTGTTTAGTACAACCACATAACCATCCTTGAAAACTCTAAAATCAATAGACCCACCAAGAAGACTGTGCTTGTAGGCAGGTCATGGTCCCCTTTTACCTAGACAGCTGAAGACACTGTAACAAGCCCCTGTCCTTTAATATTATATTCATCTCATTCAGATCCTACTTTTATGTTAACCTTACACTGCTGGAAATTGAGATTATAATTTTGTACGCTAATATAGTCTAGTCATATTATATAAAGTAATATTTACTTCGTTACTGGTTGTTTTTCTGATTATAAACATGTTTCATGTAGAAAATTCAAAATTTCTAAAATATTAAGAAAAAATTTAAATTACTTAAAATTTTTAAATACTGTAAAAGACTAATCAAATGGTCAAATGTTCACATTATGTTGGTATGTTAAAAAAAGCAGATTATAGAGCACCTGGGTGGCTCAGTCAGTGAAGCATCTGCCTTCAGCTCAGGTCATGATCCCACGGTCCTGGGATCAAGTCCCACATCAGCTCCCTGCTTAGTGGGGCGTCTGCTTCTCTCTCTACACCCCACCCCATCCCTGCTCGTGATCTCTCTCTCACTCTCTCTCTCGAACAAATAAAGTCTTAAAAAAAAAAGAGAGAGATGATAAAACAATGTAGCTCATTCAAATCCAACAACCTAACAACAGTAGCTAACGTTTATTGAGCTCCTTCCATGTGCAAGAAACTGTGCCACATGCTTTACACATATTTCCTAATTTAAACCTCACAACCATCTCTGAGAATTCGATACTTTTATTGACTCTATTTTATAAGTGAAGAAACTGAAGCTTGAAAAAGTTAAGTAAATTGGCCAAGGGCTAGGAAGCAGTGGCAAAGCAGAGCCCATGAATTCAAACCCAGACAGTCTGATTTCAGAATCAGCACACTTCATTATATACCAAAATTTTAATTATGATTCTCTCTGCAGCGTGGTATTATAAATGACTTTTATTCATTTTGCCTGTGTGTGATTTACTGAATTTCTACAATGAACATGAAACTACTGTATTTTTTTTAAATAAATGTCCAAATAGAGATTGGACAATCATCTGCCAAGGCTAATGCAGAAGTGGATTTAAATAATCTCAGATTCCTTCTAACTAAGGATCTGTGACTAATCAATTAGTGACCGGAATGATTTTTTTCAGAGGACTGGCTCTAAAAAAATAAAACAAAGATCCATTTTAAGAATTATAAAAGTTTTAGACTGTCAGATCCTATTTCTCCTGTTTCACAGATAGCAAGACAACTCAGAATTTAAATTTACATATCACAAGGCAGTTGAGTCAGGGCAGAAACCTAAGCAGGGTCTTCTTTGACCTTTGTTGCCACATTTGACCAAAACAAAACCTCCTACTTCTTCCATTCTCTACTTGCAAATTCAGTTATCAGAGGCCAAAAATTGAAACATAACAGGAAATACAATGCTCCCCCCCCCCCACTTCAGTCCATTACCCAAAAGGAAGACCTGCCTGGAGTATAAAAGGAAAACATTTTCCTAGCCCTGAGCTGAGACAGAGGTTGAAAAGATATTCCAAAAGTCAGGATGAATGGTTTGAGAAGGGTGGGGTGGGGGCTGAAAACATATATATAACAACTAAAAAAAAAAAACAAAAAACCCAGAAATACCCAAGAATCCAATAGGATAAAGCACTCAAATACTATTACCAAAGTTTAAAGAGTTGCCTCAAATTGAATCAAATCCTAACCGGAATGTTCTTAGAGTATGAAAACCAATTTTATAAAACTGGACAGTAAAATGCCAAGACAAAAAATAAAATAAATACAGTCTCATATTTATAATTGTACATTCCTGTTGGTATTCTAACAAATTCTATTCTCTCACCTTCAGAATTCAACTCTCCTCACCTAAAAATCTGCAGTGAGTATAATGCAATGTTATAAAATTAAATAAAAGGGGAACAGTTTTGGGGTGCCTGAGTGACTCAGTTGGTTAAGTATTTGACTCTGGATCTTAGCACAGGTCATGATCTCAGGGTTGTGAGATGGAGCCCCAATCAGCCAGGCCCAGCACTCAGGGCACAGTCAGCTTGCCCCTCTCCCTCTGCTCCTCCTCCCCCCATGATCTCTTGTGCACTCATGCACGCTATTCCTCCCTTCCTCCCTCCCTCCCTCTCCCTCCCTCTCCCTCCCTTTCCCTCCCTCTCCCTCTCTCTCTAGCAAATAAATAAAATCTAAAAAAAGGAGGGGGGGGACAATTTTACAACTTCTCCTAACAGCCAAAGAAGCTCTGATTAGGTGAAAAGAATGATAAATACTGCAATCAAAGATATGTTTAAAATGTATGTCTACTTATGTCTATTTCTAACACATGACCAGATGTGTTAAAAGATTTCCAGATACTCTCATAAGAATATAAAAGGTAAAATGTTAACAACTCATCTTAGAGTGAAGAAGCAATAATACATTCCTCACTTTACATATTTGTGCTATTTTCAAAAAATTTTGACCTTTTTTGTAAAGTTTATTGAAAAGTTACTGCTCTGGGATGCCTAGGTGGCTCAGTCAGTTAAGCGTCTGCCTTCAGCTCAGGTCATGATCCCAGGGTCCTGGGATCGAGTCCCACAGTGGGCTCCCTGCGCAGCGTGCACACTTGCCTACTCTCTCTGACAAATAAACAAAATCTTTAAAAAATAAATTTAAGAAAATAAAAGAAAAGTTACTGCTCTAAGAATTAACACCCACACTCTAGTTTAAACTCAATTAATTACATGTCATATGATTGTGGACAAGTTGCTCTCCATCTCTAGTTTTATTTTTCCTCATGCAAAGTAATAATAACACCAAACTATAAAATAATAATCAAACTATAAAGAAGGGATAGAAAAAAATACTGCACAGGATGATAATCACAATAATACATTTTTATGACTATTTACAGCTTCCTTTCATGTAAAAGATTCATACCTAAGACACTAAACAAGCCCATGATATGAGTAGGCAGGTATTATCCCCATTTTACAGATGAAAACATAAAAAACGGAAGTTCAGAGAAGTGACTGGTCCAAGGCTACCCCGAAAGCTATAAAATAAAATTTTTTTTTTTTTAACTACCTAGTTTACTATCATCACAAATTTGAGGTGGTTGTTTTCTCATGTCCAAATTACTATGAAGACTACCCAAGAAAAGCTGTCAAAAATGAAAGTGAAAAGGGTCACTTGCAATTGTTATGACTGGTATATTACCCACAAGGTCACTACCTTTATACATAGTATAAAACTATGATTTAAAATAAGTTAGGCGGGCGCCTGGGTAGCACAGTCGTTAAGCGTCTGCCTTTGGCTCAGGGCGTGATCTCCGCGTTCTGGGATGAGTCCCACATCGGGCTCCTCCGCTGGGAGCCTGCTTCTTCCTCTCCCACTCCCCTGCTGTGTTCCCTCTCTCGCTGGCTGTCTGTCAAATAAATAAATAAAATCTTAAAAAAAAAATAACACAAGTTAGGTAAAAAACCTTTAAAATATATTCCTAAAGGGGCGCCTGGGTGGCACAGCGGTTAAGCATCTGCCTTCGGCTCAGGGCGTGATCCCAGCGTTACGGGATCGAGCCCCACATCAGGCTCCTCTGCTAGGAGCCTGCTTCTTCCTCTCCCACTCCCCCTGCTTGTGTTCCCTCTCTCGCTGGCTGTCTCTATCTGTGTTAAATAAATAAATAAAATCATATATATATATATATATATATATATATATATATATATATATATATATATATTTTCATATTCCTAAAAGTTGGGCTATTTACTCAATTAACTTCATGCCTCTTACACTAGATATACCACCCTGCCTGGGGGATGTGAAGTGAAGGGGCAAAGGATTTCACCAGGAAAAGTTAAGTTCTCTGAAACTGAATAGGATAAGATACTCAAAGCTACAAAATATGAATAGGGACAGGCAACAGCTTGTAGACTGTAGAGGCCACCTTAAGCCAAACCAAAAGAGAGCCAACCTGTGGTTTAAAGAAAATATGCAATCTGGAAGTTTGCACCCCAAGTTATTGCTACTGCAAAGTAATTAGTGCCAGTTACAGTAAAAAAAAAAAAAATGTATGTGTGTATATATATATATATATATATACACACACATATACACACACACACACACATATATACGTATGTATGTAAAGGTTTAGAGAATAATTCCAATTCTTCATCATAATAGGATGGGATTCCATATCAGCTTGGGGCTTTCTTGTCTCCACAGAAGCTCTTTTGATGATAAAGTCAATGGCTCTAAAGCCACTCCCAGAGAACTAAAGAATGTAAGTGAACGAGGTGGTCAGACAGGCAGCCTACTTACTGCACACACCTTAAGAGACTTTAATGAGGGCACTACCAATTCCAGTTATTCATATTCTACACTGTTAAAATTTTCTTCAGCACAACCTCTCAGAGTGCTCTGTTTACTGAAGGCTCTGGCACCTAGTATGATACAGAATTTTACAAATTACTGAAACTTTAAATTTACAGTCACGACAATGTAAAACACCTTAACCTTTTTATTCGTCAAGGTCAAAACAAACTTTGTCTCATCTTTCCCTCTCTACCCACAAGAAAATGGGATATTCTAAAAGATCTCTGATAAAATAAGCCAATGCTTTTATAAATACACGTCAATCCTCCGCAAAGAAAGAGCTTAAGATGCCCAAATTCTACTTCAGTATTGATTCTAAGCCTTTTAACGGTTTGAGCTAACCTCCCCACAAACCTCCTCCTCTACGTCTATGGAATATTCTCCTCCTTAAACTTCCTTTAAAAAAAAAAAATAAAAATAAAAAAATAAAATAAACGAGCCTTCTTATACCTCCTGTCCCTTGTCGGATACACACACATAACTCCCAACGAAGAAGAGACTGAAACGGAAGGAACACATCTGCAAAATACATGTTCTTAATTCTTACACTGCTCACCCTTAAAAGCATGTTGTTAAAATGCAACAACACGGAGTCCATATAGAGAGAGCCTCAAAACACCAAATTTGAAGACTAAAACAAAATGCCCCATAGCAGTCTGAGTAACCCAAAGAAAAAAGATGTAAAAATAAGACACTACCATATTGTGATAGATCACTAACCTTTCCTTTAAGCACAAAATTCTCTACGCTAAACACATCAAAAAAATAATAATAATAAAATAAAAGAAGAAGAGGAAGCAGATTTAAGAACCTAATTTCCTATTGCTCAAAATGTCACATATGGAATAGTTAAAATCCGGGGTGCCTGGGTGGCTCAGCTGGTTAAGCGTCTGCCTTCAGCTCAGCTCATGACCCCAAGGTCCTGGAAGTCTGTTTCTTGCTCTCTCTCTCCTTCTGCCTCTCCCTCTCCCTCTGTCTCTGCCCCCACTCGTGCTCATGTGCATGCTCCCTCTCTCAAATCTTAAAAAAAAAAAAAAAAAAAAAACTCTTAAAAAAAATAAAATAAAATGTAACAATATTGCTGGCCGAATTCACACAATACCTTATGACACTTTTATATTAAACGTCCCAAACTTGAGGAGCCACATAATACATTTCCTATAAATTAGATGATAAAACAAGAAAAATCAATTACAGACATCCGCGATATCTTACATAAGGATGCACTCCATACCCTAAGTATTTGTCAATGAATGCTACAGTAAGGCATGTATACCAGCCAGGGTACATTTCAGGGGAATATCCAGAGACCAGTCAATCTCCCTCCTCTACTGAAAACACCAACAGTCAATAAGCTGTAAAGAAAATGTGTAAATCTTATATTTAAATACTTTCAGATTTTTTAAAGCACTTTGCATTCATTATCCTATCACACTACCGCAAAAAAATTCCTTATGGAGAGACTTACCACTAAAAGTAAGTGACAAATCCAAGACCACAAAGGTAGTTAATCAGATATGAAACTTAGCTCTGTGGGAAGAAATATAAATATGTGCAAGTTCCTCAAAGCTATCTCTTTAAAACAAACAAACAAACAATTTGTGGTTAAAATATCATTTAACTTATAAGACCTAGCCTATTACAAACACTACATTAAAATTCAGTTATTTCCATTTAAAAGCCAAATCACCACTCCTTTTAGCCAATCAACCTCTGAACCAGGAATCATATACAAAACATTCCATCAATGACACACTATATGCTCATAACTATGCAGGGCCCTGGGGTGACTATATGAGAATACTAACAGAGGCTTCTTGCTTTTTAGAAAGTTTACACTCTATTTGACAAAACGAGAAGAGCAAATACTAAGCTGTGTTCAACCAACCCTCCTGAGGGGAGAAACGCCAGGTGACAAGCACACCAAGAAGTGAGACTGCAGTGAGTTTAATCTGAAAAGACTTCATGGGGAAAATGAAGCTTGAGCTGCACATTGAAGGATGGATAGGAATTTTAAAAGCACGAAGGAGGAACGAGAGCATTCAGGCAGGGGCTGGCATCAACAAAGGCAGAGGGGCAGAATAAGCATGATATATACAGAAGAGACTGAGCCAACCTGTCTGGGACATAGGTGCATGCTGAGGCATAATGAGAAATAGTTTGGTAAATTAAGTGGAGTCAGCTCCCAATGGACTGTTATGGCACGGGAAGATGCTGTTAAAATATTAAAATCATCAAATATTTAAACTAGAGAACCTTGGAGATTTTCTAGTTGATTCTTTTCTGACAGATGAGGAAAATCAAGGATCCACAGAGATTTAATGGCTAGGATAAGGACAGAGGTAGTAAACAGCAGAACAAAACTCAGACCCCGTTTAGGAACCGCAGTTCAGTGACAGGCAGCACGGTACGACAGAGAAAGCAAATCTATCCAAGGACTGATGAGCACATCAATATATAAGGATCTGCAAGCATACATACAAGACAGTCCTGTCTTAGGAATTCCAGTAGACTGGTTTCCAGAGGTAACAGAATACCACAGCAGCACTATCGTTGAGAAAAACCACTGTGTTTTGCCAGAAGGAATCACTTTCAAGAAAGCAGCAATCCAGAAGGAAAGCAAAGGCAGAAGCTAGTTTTCCGCTATAAGGAAACGGGTGGATAAACAGTAGAGGCAGCAGGTATCTGGTAACAAAAAGAAGAAGAAAAAAATGCTCCACTGAGAGAAAGCTACAAGACCAAGTAAATGTTTGAGAAAAGAAATCTTCGTAAGTTTGAAGGTGAAAAGGAAGGCACTCACATAAAGAAAAGTTAAATTAGATGCTAGATAAGGTGAGGGCAGTGAGGGGAGCATAGAGAACTGAGGACCAGTGGGAAGAAATTTTTTTTTAAATATGAGTTCCAGGGGTGCCTGGGTGGCTCAGTTGGTTAAGCATCTGCCTTTGGCTCAGGTCATGATCCTGGGGTCCTGGTCAGCAGGGAGCCTGCTTCTCCCTCTCTCTCTGCCCATCCCCCGACTGCTCATGCTCTCTCGCTTGCTCTCAAATAAAATCTAAAACAACAACAACAACAACAAAAACTAAAAATGAGTTCCAGAATAAAGAACAAGCATTTTTTCCCTCACCATAAAATACCCCTCACCAAAAGAGTATTCATTTTCAACTATTTTTAAGGTCTTATAAAAATGACAGGCAAGGCTTTAAGAACAAGGCTAGGCTACGAGATTTTTTTTTTAATCTAAAACAGCTTCAAAGTTTTACAAATCTATTTGGCCAATTAACATGTGGTTTATAACCTCAAAGACACTTGCCAATCTTTTTTTTTTAAGATCTATTTATTTATGTGAGAGAGAGAGAGTGTGTGTACATGCACATGAGTGGGGCAGGGGGAGGGGCAGAGGGAGAGAGACAATCCTCAAGCAGACTCCCCACTGAGTGTGGAGCTGGACGGACGTGGGCTCGATCCCAGGACCCTGAGATCATGACCTAAGCCAAAATCAAGAGTCAGAGCTTAACCAACTAAGCCGCCCAGGCAACCCTTGCCAATCATTTTATACTATGTGCGTTTTATACCACATATTCAAAGGGCATTCCAATTAGCATTTAATTTATAATAACTAATATGCTATTATTTCAAATAAAAAATCAGAGTTTATTCTCTAACAAGCTCTTAAAAATGGGAGGGGGTGTTATATACTGTTTTACCTGACCAGATATGGAAAATATAAGTGCTTAAATGAATATATTTAAAACAAATCATGTGGGGATACCTTTTTTCCAATTTCTTAAAAAAAGAAAAAAAATCTTCAAATAACCACAGTTTTCTTATACGCCCTTTCAGAAACAAAGTCCTACTGGGGTGCCTGGGTGGCTCATTGGTTGAGCATCTGACTCTTGATTTTGGCTCAGGTCATGATCTCAGGGTCATAAGATCAAGCCCTGCATCAGGCTCCACACTCAGCAGGCAGTCTGCTTGAGATTCTCTCCCCCTCTCTCTGCCCCTCCCCCGGCTCTCGCTTCCTCTCTCAAAAAATAAATAAATCTTAAGGAAAAAAAAAAGAGAGAGAGAGAGAAACAAAGTCCTACAGAACCGGTGGGGCACACTGAGCTAGGTGGGGCATGTAACAAGGTTTTCTCTAATTTGTTAAGTAACCTGACTAAGACTAATAAGCCACAATTTAGAGCTACACACCTAAAATTTGCCAATTTCCATTTAGAAACTTACTATTCAGCACCATAAAGGCAGGTCAGGGAGAAACAGAAGATATAACTGATACATTCATTCAACTTCCTGGCCTTCCACCCTTGTAACTGCCATTTTCCTAATCAAGGAGGTCATTACATTTAAAATTGGTAAGAATCATTCAAGTTAGGCCATAAATACTACGTTTAGGTGCAATACTAACAGGTTACCGCAATTTCATTTTACCCCCTTGGAAACAAGGATCTAAGCTCAAAACGTCAAGATGGAACACTACCACTTCTTTTAACTAGGTCTACCAAATCAGGTTGCCAAGCAATAGCCATCAGAGTACAAAACGTTATCAGCAGTGGCTAGCAATACATAATCACCATAAATATTAGAAGGCCAACCAAAACATCAATTCAATCATAAATAGAGTTGTTACCTTTAGACTTGCACATGCTCTCTGGCTCAACATACACATGTCTTAGCCAGAATCCCTCTGGACCCAGTGAAACAAAATACAGACAATATATCTAAAACTTAAAACTTTTAGAAATAGCTGAAACATTTAAGACTCTTACACAAATACCTCTCACTACATGTAGAATTTTCTTTTCCCTCAATAAAAATGTAAACTCTTCTCTCTTAACTATACTTAACGGGTTATTAAAACAAATCCTATGAGATACTTTTCAGAAAAAGTACTCCTGATTGTGCAGCATTCGATACTTTTCATACTGAGGCTCTTGTTATTAGGTCTGCTATGTGACCTTGGAAAGTCATTTACTATATCTGTGCCTCAGTTTTCTCACTTTCTAACCTCAAGGTAAACTCTAATCTGAATTAAACATTTATTACTTCTATAGTAAGCTAAGGTATACAAAGAAGTACCTTACATTAAACACTGAGAACCCTTATACTTTGTTATCGCAGTCAGTGGGCTTTATCCTTGTTAGAGAAAAACGTGAGGAATAATTTACCCTATGTATCTTTTTCTTAATTACAACATAAGGAATATATTTTTAAAAAATGCTTCCGTTTAAAACTCTTACATGCTTAATTTTTAACAGATGGTGGTGAGTTTGATCCCACAATACTCATAACAAGGCAAACAACAAAGCCTAAAGTCCTTTAACACTGGACACAAAAAGAAGGAAATATTTACTTGTGTTACTGGGCATATAATCAAAATCATTCTTCTTTTAAAATTTAGAAAACTATCTTTTTTGTATGTGGCAGATAAGCCTGGAGATCAACAGGTAAGAATAAAGTTTAAAAATTGGGAAAAAATTATTTAATAAAAAAATTGGAGAACAACAAGGATGGCGTGAATCCTTCAAATTCCTGCATCCAGATTATGCTGTTCACAAGGTTCAGCTTTGGGGTTCTTCCACGTGTTTTTAAAATCCTTCTTCAAGATTACACAGAGAAAGTCTTTTCTCTCAAGTTTTTAATCTAATGCTCTATCAATAACACAACCCAATATATGCAGTAACATTTTACTTCCTCACATAGGTGAGTAGTACACTTGGTTTAGATGCTTTTTGGTCTGGAAGGAGAAGGATGGGTGAGACAACTCCTGCAAGCCCCTGACAGCTTTGTAATTCTATTTTATCTCTGTAGTTTCTTCTCCAATTTCTTCTCAATCCTGCTCCCTATTCCCAAATATCTTTCAGGCAGGTCAAAAACGCCATGAGTCCTGTAAGGAGATGTCTGTGGATCCAATAAAAGTGGAGCCCTCCTCCCGGCTCCATTCAGCTCCCATGATCACTTTTATGATTGTATCCAGTAAACAAAATAGATCGATTCAATCTTAAACAGTTCCCTCATCACAGGAAGCCCAGGGTAGAACTACAGCTGCAAAAAGCATCCCTTTAAACCATCCCCAACTACCTACAGCAACACAAAGTTAAACTAATTCCCACTGACAAAAGGCTTCGTGTGCATTCATTCTGATCAGCCCCAGGATTCAGTGTGTGAAGCTCAGGGAATAAAAAGGCACCTCCCCAAGCTATGAAACTTTTTTTTTCCACCCCAAATATTCTCAATGAAAGTTCTCTTGTCAACCAAGAGGTGAGAGTTAAAAACAACAACAAAACACTAGCAGAATTATGGGCTCCAAGACCACATCCCAGCTGTCCTTGCTCTCTGTTGTCAGGGACTCAGATGCAGTTTCCCACTTTTCCTTTCACCCTTCTCCCCTAACTCCCCAAGATTCCCACTCAAGAAAGCCAAATTCACATTCTCAGACTGCCGGCAAAATAAAGGGCGAAACTGCAATTACCAAGGAAGAAAAAAGGGATATTTCAGAAGCAGAAGGAACAAGAACCATGGTTTCCACTACAACGGCGTTGTAAATGCCAGTCTTGTCTCATCAGGATATGGGGGGACGCCCATGTGGGGTACCAAAAAGATGTGCAGTGTGTGTGCACTTTGAGCTCTCGGGGCAGGCAGAGACAAGGCAGCAGAAAGTAAGAAAACCTGTGTTTCCCTGCTTTCTTCTACTCTCCCCGTCCAAGAGAGGAAGCTAAAGAAACTGGGGGAGGGGCGGGATGTTATCGTTCTCCTATTGGGGGTACACAAGACAAGCCTGGGGGTTCCTCCAGTTACCTCCAGTTCGGAGGTCCACTGAGGTAAGGGGAAACCCCTAAACGTTACCCACCTCTGTTCAAAAAAAAAAGTAGAGAGGGATGATTAAATCCAGATGGAGAGCCCCTGAAAGCGCCCCCAGGTCACTCATCCTCATTAGCAAGCGGAAGGGCTGGGATAAAGGGGATGGAGGGTCCGAGGGGTGGTCAGGGAAAAGGCCCCACCCCCCGACTTAGGAGGGAAGGGGAGCCCGAGCTACCAGCCGTCCCCTCCTTCCCCGCACCTCCCCCCTAGGCCACCCCCTCTGGTTCCCCCCTTCCTTTCCTCCAGAGCCCGAGGCAGCCGCGGGGGAGGCGGCTGCTCCTTCCTCCCCTCACCCACTCCGCCCCCACCCCCACTTCGCTCCCACCTCCCGCCCGGCACGGGCCCCGTTACCTGCTCGTCGAAACGGCTGACCACGGCCTGGACCCATTCCACCGGCCTGTGCGCGGCCATGTCCTCCCCGCGGCCGGGGGGCGGCGGAGGGACAGCCCGGCCGGCGCCCAGGGCCGGGAAGAGGGCGGGGAGCGGGGGCCGAGGTGAGGGCAGAGGCGAGGAGAGGGTCTGAGGAGTGCAGGCTCCGAACGTTCCCACGGGGGTGGGGATGGGGGGCCTGCGCCGAGCCGGGAGGGGGACAGGGGAAGGGGGCGTTGGCGAGGAGACAGGGGGAAGGGGGGGCGGGGGAGGGGGACCCGGGGAGGGGAGGGGGCCTCTTGGTCGCTCTCCCCACTAGCGCCGTCTCCCCACAGCCATCACAGTCCGAGACGCCGCCATGACACCCCACCGGAAGTGGGATCCTTTCCACGGCCCGGGGAGAGGGAGAGCGAGCGAGCTAGAGATTGAGAGCGCGGCTGGGAAAGGGGAGGGGGAAGCGAGAGGGAAGGGGGCCTGCCGCGCATGCGCCCGCGCCGGCCGGTTTCATTAATGAAAAAGCGAGTCCTCCTGGAGGTGACGTCACCTAACTCCTCCGGGCCCGGAGGCGTGCGTCCCTCTTCGCCGCGGGCTCACCTACACTCTGGTTCTGGGTTCAGCCGGCGAGAGTCCGAGCTGACCCGGGAGCATCCGCTCGCATCCCCACCGCCACAAAAGGCTTCCCCTCCCCCGCCGGCCTCCGGGTTTGGATTGCTCCCCCGGTTGGAAGTTAGGGCGCCCTAGGGCTAGCATTTCTCCCAGCGCGCAGATCTCTGCCGCTGATCTGGTAAGGCTGTGCACAGTCTCTCTCTGCCTTAAGCTCTCACAAAAAATAAAGCACACAACCTCAGGTTTCCAGGTCCTTCGTAGCTAGTAAAGACTGGGGAGAAACGGGGAAAGGGAAAAAGTAAGGCCAAGAGAGATTCAATGGTTTGTTTGGTTTTTTTTAAACAGGCTCTTAAATCCAAGTGCTAGACCCTATGGCAGTCGAAGTGCTCAGACTCCCGAATGCATCCGGACTTCCTCTTCTGAACTGATAGGCACCCAAGTTAATAAAACTTTTGCACAGTTGATAAGAGATTCAATTTGCACCATCCTCAATAATCCCCTAAGGGCTTCCCATACATCTTTGATTCAACATTCATCATCTCATTTAAATCTTTGTGCCTTTCCAATGTATTACCCTCATCTAACTGATGAGGCTGGGTCACTCGAGGTTCTGAGATTTGCCTGAAGCCGCAGAGTTGGTAGGTAGTCAGGATGCAAACCCAGGTGGTTTGACTCTAAAGACAATAGAGATAGGCTGTGGCTCTCCAGAAACAAAGGCGTTCCCTATGCCCCTAAAACCACAGTTGAAATGATTTCAAGTGAAATAGGTCACGACATTGGGTTTCCAGGAAGAGGATTACATCCAAAACAATGATCTATCTATATTGGACATGAACTTTGGAACGAGCTATTTTTAAGTTTATCTTCCTCAAATACACTTTACTTAGGATAATCTTAAAATGAGTTAACACATTCTGAGCACACACTAATTAGCCAGTTAGGCCACATGGAATGATACTAATTGGGTGACAAGGCAGAGCAAAACTAGTATTTTACACTCACCACAAAAAAATCCTCTAAGCCAGTATCCCATGCACAGAGAGAGATATCCATGAGAGAAGTTTCCGATCTTTGCTGGCTGGTGATTGTCCAAAATACATATTAAATTAATATTTCATTCCACTAGAACAAGAGGATAGGGTCTAGGTCGTTCTGTAGTCCAAGGATGTAACATGAATACCAACTAATTTCTTTTAGATGAGGTCAGAAATTTTGGTGACAGTGTTGAAGAAAAGGATAAATATTGAATGAACGTCCCCCTATGCCTTTCCCAACTAAGACCCCTGAAAAAGCTCTCACTCATACCTCCAGAGAGTATCCCAATGCCTCTACTTCACTGCTAAACCTCCAGACCTACAGTCTTCCTTTCCTTTTCTCTTGCTTCCTTTGAAAGTTCCTAATTACTTTCTTGTTGCCATGGCTCTTTGTCTATTCCCCTCCTCTTAGTTAGCCTGGATGCAAATGTCTAAACCCTCAGCTCCCTTGGCTCCAGGGGCATTCCATTCCTGAGGTCCTTTTGTGCTTTTCTTTCCTCTCCTCTGGTTCCCCACTCCCCATTCATCTCTAACTCGAGGGTAAGAACACTCAAACTTCAAGCCTTGGCCCTCTGCTCTTCTTGCTTTACTCAGGCTCCAGCCAGCATTAATTCACTAATTCATCCTAATCTACACTTCCTGTCCTGTTGCCCCCACTGACTGCCAAGCCTCCGTAACACTTGGAGTGTTAACATTAGACTTCACTCCAACTTCCTCTCCAATTAAATTCATTGGATTCTGCTGAACTAATATTGAGCACCCAAGCACCTATTATATATACCACACACTGTGTCAGACAGTGCATAGTACAGCAGGAATTCTAAACAAAAATGCCAAAGAGGGTAATGCATAGAGACTGGTGAACTAAGGAGCACATCCCCCTTGCCCCACCCAGTTAAAGGGGCAGCTGTCACTCAGCTTGAGTCAATTACGGCCATGCCGGAATATTGACACAGTGTTGCTAGATCTTCCGGTTACTCAATAGAAGCTGGAAATCTGAACTTACATATAAACTCTTCCAATTTTTACATAGTGGCAGCCAATTCACATTTTTTAAAACCTTGCGCAGCCAAACAAAATACGTTTGCTATCTGAATTCAGCCCACGAAGCACCAGTTTGACTAGCTCTCGTCCAGTGGAAAGATATGGCTTCAGAGTAGAACAGAATTAGATCGTGTCCTAACTTCCCAGTTCTGCACTGTCCAACACAAGAGCGTTCAAGGGAATTACTAGTGTTCGCTATAGTTTTAAATGTATTGCGCTTGTCAAGTATATTAAATAAAAAATAGTAAAATTAATTAAAATAAAATAAGTGCATCGCTCTCAGTTGTCCTCTGTTTCTCGGTCACCCAGCAGTCTCTGCCAATTTCGTCTCCAAGTGTCTTGTTCCAGGAGTATTCCCTCCACTCTACCCACGCCCCACACCTCCAGGATCCCAAGGAGGGCCAGGCACCTCAGAACTGGGGAAGCTGCCGCGAGAGCATTAGTGGCCAACAGCTCTCCTCTGAGTCCCTTTCCAGAAATTGCCCTGAGCAAGAGAGCTACCTCATGCCGGTCACACCAGCCTCAAGAGAGACTGCACAGGTGGCTGGAAGATGCAGGCCTCAGGGTGGGACCATCCTGAAGCACTCCAGAGCCCTCAAAAGGGAGCTCCCAGGGGGTCAGGAAGAGGGTTTGCTGCGACTGCATTTAGTTCAACTTCTCTTTCTGTTCTGTCCTACCCCCTTAGTTCTTCACAGTGTTGATCCCAAGGGTATTACCTAATAAATTTCCTGCTTGCACATCTCCATTTCTGAGTTGGTTTTCCAGAGAATCTGAACTAAGCCAATTAGTCCCATGAGTGTGGTCTGATCCAGGGGAGCTGAATCATCCACTGGCCAGCTGGCAGTAAGGCCCCAGGTGAAGCCCTTGCTAGGCCCTGGCACGCTGTACCTATACAACTGCGAAAACTGTCAGCAGTGGGGCGGGAATGGGATGGGATGGGCGGGATATAATACCAGTGCAAGAATGCACGGGTCGATGCAATCTATCAGGCACTTTTTTATATGTGGGAAAAACAGAAATTTACGAACTATAAGATTTGGACAGCTGTAGATGGAGTAAGACAATGAAAAGTGGAGGGTGGTTAATCAGTGAAAGGCTAAGGCTAGAGGGCCTCCCGGGAATATATAAATGGGCGGAGGGCAGAGCGTGATCCCGGCGTTCTGGGATCGAGCCCCGCATCAGGCTTCTCTGCTGGGAGCCTGCTTCTTCCTCTCCCACTCCCCCTGCTTGTGTTCCCTCTCTCGCTGGCTGCCTCTCTCTCTGTCAAATAAATAAATAAATAATCTAAAAAAAAAAAAAAAGAATAGTAAAACTCCAAATAGGTTGAAATCTCAGCCCAGGCAAGTCTTCCATGTCAAGGTCAGTGCCATGGTTAGAAAGAAGTGGGATCCTGACACTTTGGGGCATCTGGTTGGTACACTGAAAAACCTTAAAACCCCACATCACCCTGAACACTCTGGGTTTGTAGAAGTGCCCCACTCCCCCCTGCTTGAAAATGTAAAAGTATCTACCTTACGAGGCAACATACATCCTCCATAGGATCTACCCAGCCCTTTCCTCCTGTCCAGCAGACCAATAACCAAAATCACGTCACAATATAACTTCACCGTGCAGAGGACCTGCTAAAGTAGAGGGACTATCCTGAAGGAGCAAAAAGAGCGAGCCAACATGTATCTGCCTGCAGAAGCCAGGAGCCTAGGTATGGGCTTGGGTCCCCGGGTACTAAATGGGGAGGGAGGATGGAGGGTGAGAACATGATGCTGGAGAAAGCGGAGTTTATTGGTATGAGCATGCACCTGTACTACAGTATGCACATCCTAGCAGGCCCCGGGAGCTAATGCTAACGAGTCTCCAGGAGGTTTCCAGGAAGCTTAAAGAAAGCAACGGCCCACACTAGGTAAAACAGAAAGGCCAGAGCCATCAGAGCAGGGGCTAGAAGAAGGGAGCGAAAGACTCAGAGAAGTAGGCACGCTAGAGTGGACATACCATGCACACCCCACCAGATGATCACGTTGTGCCCTTTAGCACAAGCAATAAGGAGTGTGCTAGTGGAAGAGACATGAGCATCACTGAGAAGCTCCGTGGCGGCTCCCCTCCAGACCAGGGCTGATGGCAGGCGATACTGTTACAGAGCTAGGCTCCATGATAGCAGGCTTGATAGGATCTTGAAGAAATAGAGCCCAGGTGGCAACGCTTAACCAACAGAAGCAAGATCAAGCAGCATTGTCGTGAGTGGCACGATTACAGTGGCAGCCTAGGGGACGTGACCCGCAGAGAGCTACGGAGATAGTCAATAGAACACCGCGTACCAAGAGGAAAGGGACATGGGCGGCCAGCAGGGTTCAATGTGTACACCTTTTAAAACTCAAAGATGGGTGAAGAGGAGGCTGAGGGAACCTGCCCCAATGAAAAGCCACAGTCCCTTGCCTGGTTTCTGGACCTTAGCCAGTTTTCAGACCCAGAACCTGATGACTAAAGAAGACTGTGTTCCCAGCAAGAATATAGAAAAATGAGACCTCTGGTCCTCCCTGAATGTATAATTAGAAAAGACGTACTTGGTAGTTGGCAAAAGCCTCACATTTGTCCCTTGGCCTGTGGGATAAGCGCTGTCATAGTGCAGAAGGCCAAGTGAAACCTTCTGAAACTGCCCCCCCAACCTAGCCAAGCCTAAATTTTTCAAAATTTGTAACCGTAGGAGAATGCAGAGATAAGAGAGCATGTCCAGAGTGCCACAGTGGCAAGGGTGGAGATTATGCGTGAGCCTAACGGCGTGCGCCCCTACTTAGCAAGGCTGATCCAGCCACTGATGCCACCAAGTGCCCAACCTGCCAGCAACAGAGACCAAAACTGAGTCCCTAATAGGACACCATCCCTCAGGAAACCAACCAGTCTCTTGATGCCAAAATGACTTCTTCTACCCTAGAAAGAACAGTAATTTGTCTGGACTGGAATAGACACATTCTGGATATGGGTTTGCTCTTCCTGCCCACAGAATTTTGGTGTCTTTAGCCAGCACCACTGCCTAAGGACCTACAGAATGTTTGACCTACTGACACAGGATCCTATGTAACATAGCATTGGACCAAAGAAAGCTTCTTAAAGTGAGCATCGGGCACATGACCATGAAATCTATTGGTCCTATAATACACCACGCTAGCCAGGAACTGCTGGCCCACTAGGCTGATGGAATGGCCATTTGAAAGCACAACCGAGGCCCAGCTTAGAGAGGATGGATAACCATCCTCCAGGACCAAGAATGCACCCTAATCAGTAACAATTATTTGGTACCTGTATCGCCAATAGGTAGAACTCATGGATCTGGGAGTGGAGAGTTGGAAGGAGTGGCCCTGGTTAACATTATCCCCAATGACCCCCTAGGGGAATTTGTGCTTCCCATCCCCGCAACTCTGGGCTCTGCAGGTCTAGAGGTCCTGGTTCCCAAAGGGGGAACACTACCAACAGGGGACAGAGCAATAATCCCACTAAACTTTAAAATATGGCTGCCTCCCAGTCACTTTGGGCTACTCATACTAAGACACCAGCTGGCAAGCAAAGGGGTCACCATTTCATCAGGGATAATTGACCCAGATCATTAGGAAGAGGAAGAGCTATTATGCAATGGGAAGCAGAGAAGAGTATGTTTGGGATGGACAAGTGCAACAGCCACATCGAAAGGGCATGGTGATGAGGGGCTCAGACCCTCTCGGGGATGTAGGTGTGGGTCACCCTATACAATAGCCGCTGAGAGTAGCAGAGATGCCAACTTAGGGTCAGGGGACACTACAAAGGATAGAGAAGGAAGATGACCCACGGAGGGCTATAATCCTACTAATCTTACTAGTGTACATCTCCCCAGATTAAGGGACAACCAGAATCTTATAAGAACAGTTCCCAGAACTTCTTGTAGGAAGAAAGTGGATCTGAGCAGTCCAACAGCAGGACAATAGTGGCCACCATGGAGTCCACTTCGGGACTCAAGTCCTCATTTCCCATCCTCCCCCTGCTGCTGGAAGCGTTAATAGCTGAGGCGGTCTGAGACCCTCTGTAGAAATTGCCATCAGTTTGAAGGGACCCACCTCATCCAAAGTCATACCTGCTCCCCAAGATAGCCCACTTCTAGCCTAGGAGACCCCCCCCCTTCTGTAGGTCTCTAAAGGCTTGGCCATTTTGCCTCAAGAAGGGACTGCTCTGAAGGGCCTTTCCAGCTCTGAAGCTCTTTGTGGGATTGTCTGAAGCCTTTTGTTGAACCCTCTAGTCGAACCTGAGTTCTTGTTCCCTGCCCCAGGGGTCAATCCTGAAAGCACTTCACAATAAACTCCGTGGGCACAACTCTCCATCTCGGAGTCAGTTTTCACCTAGGACATCCGGGTTCAAATGACAGCACCACCTCTTCCTAGCTATTGACCTTAGCAAGTTAATTCCCCACTGTAAGCCTCACTTTCCACATCTATTAAGTGGGATGATAATGGAAATACCCAGCTGTCACGAGGCTTGAACAAAATAATGCTTGCAAGGGTCTTGGAGAAGTACCTGGCAGCCGGTAGGTGTTTCCCAGCTGGGGAGAGGAACAGCCAAAAAACTGAAATAGAAAAGATTCAATGTGACTCCTGAAAGGAAAAAAAAGAACAGCAATGGAAAGCGAGGGCAGTTTGAGAAGGTTCAGGGAGCACTTTTGGTGGACAGAGATACTGCATAAGCCACCATCTTTCTTTCCTTTCTCCCCTAGTTTTGTTCTGAGGGAACAATGTGACCACTTTAAAAAAAATCAGTGAGGGGCACCTGGGTGGCTCAGTGGGTTAAGCATCTGCCTTTGGCTCAGGTCATGATCCCGGGGTCCTGGGATGGAGCCCCCAATCAGGCTTTCTGCTCAGCAGAGAGCCTGCCTCTCCCTCTGCCGGTCCCCCTGCTTGTGCTCTCTTTCTCTCTCTCTCAAATAAATAAAATCTTTTAAAAAATGTCTGTCATTTAGGTAGTAGTATCATTAGAACTATTATAATGAGATACTGAAATAGGAACACATGTAATAGGTGGGGGGAGGAGAATGCCCTCACTCTTTTTATCTGTAATAGTTTGTCTATCCTTTAAAGCCCACATTTAGCCAGATAGAAAAAGACAAATAATGGATGGTATCACTTATATATGAAAACAAACAAACAGGGGTGCCTGGGTGGCACAGCAGTTAAGCATCTGCCTTCGGCTCAGGGCGTGATCCCGGCGTTCCGGGATCGAGCCCCACATCAGGCTCCTCCGCTATGAGCCTGCTTCTTCCTCTCCCACTCCCCCTGCTTGTGTTCCCTCTCTCGCTGGCTGTCTCTATCTCTGTCGAATAAATAAATAAAATCTTAAAAAAAAAAAAAAAGAAAACAAATGAACAAACAAACAAAAAACCCAAACCCAAAAAACTCAAACTCAGAAATAGAGAATAGATGGTGATTGCCAGAGGTTGAGGGATGGAGCATGCGGGGAGATGTTGGTCAAAGGGTATAAACTCTCAGTTTTAGGATGAATGAGTTCTGGGGTTCTAATGTACAGCGCGGTAACTGTAGTTAATAATACTGTATCGTGTACTCGCAATTTGCTGGTAGAGTAGCTCTTAAGCATTCTCTCCAGAAAAAAAAAAAAAAGGAACCGTAAGGCGATGGATGTGTTAATCACCTTGAAGGCAGTAATCATTCCACAATATATATGTCTATCAAATCGTCACACTGTATACTTAAAATATATTACCGTTTCGTTTGTCAATTATACCTGAATAAAGTTGGGGTGGAGGAAGCCTACCCTATCCTCCCATGGCTGATCTTGCCCTGGCCACACCAGTCCTTGTGCCCCTGACCTTTGAAAGGTCAGCATTCATGGTGGGGCACCTGGCTGGCTCATTCGGAAGAACATGCAACTCTTGATCTCGGGGTCATGAGTTCGAGCCCTACATTGGGTGCAAAGATTACTAAAAAAATAAATCAACTTTTTTTTAAAAAGCACTCATGGTCATCTTGTCTTCATCTCAGGTGTGCTAGGCTTCTAGCTCCTAGCAATACCAAGCCACTGGGGAACTGTAATAAATTTGTTTGCATGATTAATCAAAGGGGAGCAGCTGGAAACAATTAATTACTGGCTAATTGTTATCAACTCCCAAGGTAACAAACGCTACTTACAATGAGGACTTACCCTACATGAGTGTTCTGGTTTAGTCATTAAAAGGTGAGTTATAAGCAGCTGAGAAAGAAGTGTTTTTCCTTCAGTCTTCGGTGATACAGGTAGTCGCCCAAGCTTTGGTTTCGGAGGATTCTGCTTCTATTATTCTTCATTCATTCATGAATGTCTCTTGCAGCTAAGTGTTACACAGGACTTGTAAAAGAAGATTCAGTCTTTGCGCTGAAGAAGTGTAGTTATGAAAGATAAAACGGGTCTCTAAATAACTATCATAGGTGACAAAACAATGAAAGCTTCTTTTCAAGAATTTCTTGCAAGCTGTCAGACACTATGCTATGCACTTAGACGTAATATCATTTTTAAAGTTCATGCAAACATAGGAGGTAGATATTACTAGCCCCATAATACAGATTACATAGAACAGAGGCTCAAAAAGATTTAGTAATATGTTCAGGTCACCCAGCTAGTATGTGCTGAGGCTGATAGTTAAATTCAGGTCTGTCTGTGGTCCACCCCACCCTCTTAACCAGCATCGAGCATTGTCCAAAGAAGGTTTCCTGGGACACTCATCTCTCCGAATGTTTCATACCCAGATGAGTTTGCGAAATGCTGTGCACGGTAGCTCCTTATTGGCAAGCCACAGTGTGATTTTGCATTATAATGCAATAGTTCAGACCAGTGGTACCCAAACCTTTTTGGAGAAACATTTCTTTCAGTAAAAAACTTTAAGCACCCATGCCCGGTACAGGTTTATTTATTTACTTCAAAATTCTAGGCATATTCTAAGCTATTCTTAATTTTCTTTAATAATATATTACTTTTGTTCTTGCTAAAATGTCTCATCTTTGCAATATTATTAATGATATTTATTCCAAAAAACATAAAATATTAATATTGTTTATAATAATATTTTTACTAAGTGCATTGTGATTGAATTTGTTTTATTTTTTTCCAGCATCTTGACTTATTGATCTTTCTAAAATTCTGGTTCTAAAGTTGAGTTTATTTTGTTCTTCTCTAATGGCTACCAAAACTGAAAAGTTCCCTCTAAAACATACATATATATATATATATACTCATAAATGCACACAAATGGATGAAGTTGTTATTGGCTGTGCTTACTATGTAACACTATTAGTTTTTCAGTCCTTTCAATAATTCTGCAAGGCCACTGCTGCTCTTATAATGCAATAAGTGTATTTCTAATTTCCCTGAGGTCAATCAGTTGTTTCTTTCAAACTAACATATGGGTTCAAAGTCCACTGAAACATTTCCTTGTAACTTTAATGGGTTCGAAGTTTTTATTTCTAAGTTTTTTAAGTGCAGTGAGGAGAGTTTTTAATAGGTGAACCCTTATGTTTTTTAGCAACAAACCACATAACCACGAAATATTTAAAGATCTTTTTTTTTTTCAAAATGCCCTTTCCATAGCAAGTTTCTCTACAAAAGGAGTTCGTCACTCCCTCAATCATTGTCAGATAACACCTTTATCTTGTTTGTGTGTGTGTGTGTGTGTGCATTTGTTTTTTTAATATTTAGAATACTGTTGACAGCCTCTGATGTCATGTTTGGCATGTTTATTTTATTTGAATCTAGATAATATAATCCATAGGTCCACTTAATTAGGCACAAGTACATTCACAATGCACTGAAAGTGGATAAATCAACAAGGGTGTCGCGGACAATACCTCCATGCTATGGGCTCCACTCTTGGAGAGTGAGAGCAGCGCAAGAAGACAGACATAACAGAGAATTGGCTACCTCCTCTTCTTTCACTGACCACATCCTCCCTCTGAGACTGAGCTGTTAACAAGAGAACCATCAACCAGGAGCTACTCTTGATATAAGAAAGACAGCAGCCATGGTTGAAAGGTAACTCATGGTACTGGCATAAGGACAGACATAAGAGCAATGCAATAGAACTGAGAGTCCAAAAAATAAACCATCACAAATACAGTCAGTCAATTTGATTGTTAACAGGGACACCAAGACAGTTCAATGGATAAAGAACATTCCTTTCAACAAATGGTGCTGGGACAACTGGATAGCCACATGTAAATGAGCGGAGTTGGATGCCTACCTCACACCATATACAAAAATTAACTCAAAATGGATAAAAGAGCTAAATGTAAGAGCTAAAACTCTGAAAGTCCTAAAATAGAACAAAGGAGTAAATTTCTGTGAACTTGGACTAGGCCGTGGTTTCTTAGATATGACACTAAAGCAAAGAAATGTAAGGGAAAAAAATAGATAAATTGGACTTCATCAAAAAGAAAACAAAAAACTTTTGTACTTCAAAGGATTCTATCAAGGGGCACATGGCTGGCTCAGTCGGTGGAGTGTGTGACTCTTGATCTCAGGGTTGTGAGTTAGAGCCCACATCGGATGTAGAGATTACTTAAAAATAAAATCTTTAGGGGCGCCTGGGTGGCACAGCAGTTAAGCGCCTGCCTTCGGCTCAGGGCGTGATCCCGGCATTATGGGATCGAGCCCCACATCAGGCTCCTCCGCTAGGAGCCTGCTTCTTCCTCTCCCACTCCCACTACTTGTGTTCCCTCTCTCGCTGGCTGTCTCTATCTCTGTCAAATAAATAAAATCTTAAAAAAAAAAATAAAAAAATAAAAAATAAAATAAAATCTTTAAAAAAAAGAGAGAGAGAGAATTCCAGCAAAAAAGTGAAAAGACACTTACAGAATGGGAGAAAATATCTGCAAATCACATATCTGATAAGGGATTTGTATCTAGAATATACAAAGAACTCTTACAACTCAACAACAACAAAAGAAACTACCTAATTTGTTTTTCATTTATTTATTTTTTTAAAAAGATTTTATTTATTTATTTGACACACACAGAGACGGCCAGCGAGAGAGGGAACACAAGCAGGGGGAGTGGGAGAGGAAGAAGCAGGCTCCCGGTGGAGCTGGGAGCCTGATGTGGGGCTCAATCCCAGGACCCTGGGATCACACCCTGAGCCAAAGGCAGACGCTTAATGACTGAGCCACCCAGGCACCCCAAAACTACCTAACTTAAAAATGGGCAAAGACACCTGGCTGGCTCAGTTGGAAAAGCATGCAACTCTTGATCTTGAGGTCATGCGTTCAAGTCCCGCATTGGGTGCAGAAATTACTTACTTATAAATAAATGAGCAAAAAATTTTTTAAAAAATGGGCAAAGAATCTGAATAGACATTTCTCAAAGAAGATACACAAATGTCTAGCAGGCACTAGAAAAGCTGTTCCCCATCTTTTAAGCCATCAAAGAAATGCAAATCAAACCCACAATGAAGTATTACTTCATACCTATTGGGAAAGGTGTAATACAAAAGACACTTTTGTACAATACAATAAAAACGTCGGCAAGGATGTAGAGAAACGGAAACTCTTCTACACTGCTGGTGGGAATATAAAATAGTGCAGCCACTGTGGGAAACATTTTGGCAGTTTTTCAAAAGATTAAACAGAGAGATATCATATGACCCAGCCATTCCACACCTAGGTATATACCCAAGAGAAATTGAAAAAATTGTGCACACAAGATTTATACACGAACACTTACAGCAACATTATGCATAACTCAAAGATCCATAAATTGATGAACGGATAGACAAGATGTGGTGTAGCTACCCAACAAAATATTATTCAGCCATAAAAAGGAATGAAGCTCTGATACCTGTCACAACATGGCTGAACCTTGGAAACATGTTGCTAAGCAAAAGAAGTCAGTCACAAAATACCACATATTGTGATTCCACTTATCTATCAAATGTCCATAAATGGCAGATCCATAGAGATATGAGGTAAATTGGTCGTTGCTTAGGGCTGGGGGAGTGGGGGTTGGGAGAAATGAAGAATGACTGCTAATGGGTGTGGGGTTCCATTCTGAGGGAATGAAAGTGTTCTAAAAGGTACTGTAACAGTTCTAAATATACTCAAAACCATTGAATTAGATACTTTGTATGGGCGAATTATATCATACATAAATTATATTTCAATAAAACTGTTATTTTGTAATAATATATAGAACACCCTAAAGGCTCTGCCAAAAAAAACCTCCAGAACTGATAAATAAGTTCAGTAAAGTCACCGGATATAAAATTAATATATATAAATCTGTTGTATTTCCTTACACTAATATTGAAGTAGTAGAAAGAGAAAACAATCCCATTTATAATTGCCCCGGAAAGAATAAAATACCTAGGAATAAACTTAACCAAGGAAGTAAAAGACCTGTACTCCAAACACTATAAAACACTAATGAAAGAAATTGAAGATGGGGCGCCTGGGTGGCACAGCGGTTAAGCGTCTGCCTTCGGCTCAGGGCGTGATCCCAGCGATCTGGGATCGAGCCCCACATCAGGCTCTTCTGCTATGAGCCTGCTTCTTCCTCTCCCACTCCCCCTGCTTGTGTTCCCTCTCTCACTGGCTGTCTCTATCTCTGTCAAATAAATAAAATCTTTAAAAAAAAAAAATTGAAGATGACGCACATGGAAAGATATTCCATGCTCATGGATTGGAAGACCAATATTGTTAAAATGGCCATACTAACTGAAGTAATCTACAGATTTAATGCAATCCCTGTCAAAATACCAACAACATTTTTCACAGAACTAGAACAAGTAATCCTAAAGACGAAAGACCCTGGATAGCCAAAGCAAATCTTGAAAAAAGAAGAACAAAGCAGGAGATAATCACAATCCCAAATTTCAAGATATACTACAAAGCTGTACTGACACAAAAACAGACACATAGACCAATAGAACAAAATAGAGAGTCTAGAAATCCACACTTATATTGTCAATTGTCTACAAAGGAGGCAAGAATATACAATGGGGAAAAGAGAGTTTATTCAACCAATGGTGTTGGGAAAACTGGACCACTTTCTTATATGCAAAAATAAACTCCAAATGGATCAAAGACCTAAATGTGAGACCTGAAGCCATAAAACTCCTACAAGAAAACATAGGCTGTAATTTCTCTGACATCAGCCGTACAAACATTTTTCTAGATATGTCTCTTCAGGCAATGGAAGCAAAAGTAAAATTAGATTATTGGGACTATGCCACAATAAAAACTTCTGCACAGTGAAGGAAATCTTCAACTAAACAAAAAGGCAACCTACTGAATGGGAGAAAATATTTGCAAATGATATATCCTATAAGGGGTCAGTATCCAAAATATATAAAGAACATACATGACAACAAAAAACCAAAGAATCCAATTAGAAAATGGGCAGAGGGCCGGATTAGACATTTCCCCAAAGAAGCCATCCAGATGGCCAACAGACACATGGAAAGATGCCCACCATCACTCATCATCAGGGACATGCGCATCAAACCCACCACGGGCTATCACTTGACACCTGGCAGAATGGCTAAAATACAAAAGACAAGAAATAACAAGTGTTGGTGAGGATGTGGAGAAAAAGAACCCTCACGCACTGTTGGTGGGAACGCAAACTAGCGTAGTCGCTGTGGAAAACCATATGGAGGTCCCTCAAAAAAATTAAAAATAGAATTACCATATGATCCAGTAATCCCACTACCAGGTATTTACCCAAAGAATACAAAAACACCGATTCAAAAAGGTATATGTGCCCCTGTGTTTATTGCAGCATTATTTACAATAGCCAAACTATCCATTGACAGATGAATGGATAAAGAAGATGTGGTGTGTATATACAATGGAATATTATTCAGCCATAAAAGAGAATGAAGTCTTGCCATTTGCAACATCCTGGAGGGAGATGGAGGGTGTAATGCTAAGTGAAATAAGTCAGAGAAAGACAAACACCATATGATTTCATTCATATGTAGAATTTCAGAAACAGATGAACAAACAAAGAAAAAAAGAAACAAACAAAAACCCAGACTCTTAAATACAGAGAACAAACTGGTGGTAGCCAGAGGGGGAGGTGGGTGAGGGGATGGGGGAAATAGATGAAGGGGATTAAGAGTACACTTATCTTTTTTTTTTTTAACATTTTAAAAAAAGACTTTATTGATTTATTTGACAGAGAAAGAGAGAGAGAGAGCACAAGCAGGGGGAGCGGCAGGCAGAGGGAGAGGGAGAAACAGGCTCCAGGCTGAGCGGAGAGCCCGGCGTAGGGCTTGAACCCAGGACAGTGGGATCATGACCTAAGCTGAAGGCAGACGCCCAACCGACCGAGCCACCCAGGTGCCCCAAGAGTACACTTATCTTGATGGACCCTGAGAAATGTATAGAATGGTTGAATCACTATATTGCACACCTGAAACTAATATAACACTATGTTAATTATACTTCATTTTAAAAAAAAACTGTTTTTTCCTAAGTAACTCTCCATTGTTCTGATAGGCAAAATGAGAAAGGGATAGACCTTACTGTACATTATAATGGGATTTAGGGACTTCCAGGGAAAAGGGAAGCATTTTGATAATGAAGGAAGTTTCTCCTTAATTATTAGGATTACCTTGGGGACGTTCTTACATCTGATCTAACAAGTTCCAGAGTTCCTGACACACAGCCACGTCTGCTGCAGCTCACTTCGAAGGGAATAGCAAAAACGTGTTGTGCCTCAGATGACCCACACCCGTCCTCAGCAGCGGGCTCTGGTGAAACAGAGCCACCTCCCCCAGCCCCACCCCCATCTTCTCCTGCCTCTGCCAGGTCTGTAAGATGTAGTTGTCCATACAAGGCTGAGAGTCCTGTGGAGTTCCCCGGTGGGACTGAGGAATTGTCTGGAGAGAGAAAGGGGATGGAGGAGATCCTTCCCAGTGGTTTCCAGTGAAGTAACCAAGAGTCTTACAGAAGATGCCTGAGAGAGTGGGGTCCTCAGGGACAGAGCTCGGGAGAACCTTCCACCTCACCCTTTGAAATCCTAACCCTATGCTACTTTGCCTCATGATTCTGGGAGAATCAAATCCCCCCAGAGCTTTAACCTTTTCTCTAAGGAATTCCAATTCATGGGGTGCCTGGGAGGCTAAGTCAGTTCTCTCTCTCCCTCTCCCTCTGCCCCTCCCCACCCCCCACCTGGCCGTGTGTGTGTGTGTGTGTGTGTGTGTGTGTGTGTGTGCGCGCGCGCGCACGCGCTCTCTCTCTTTCGGGAAAAAAAAAAAAGAAAGAAGGAAAAATTTTCGGGGTGCCTGGGTGGCTCAGATGGTTAAATGTCTGCCTTTAGCTCAGGTCATGATCCCAGGATCCTGGGATCCCTGCTCGGCGGGAGCCTGCTTCTCCCTCTCCCTCTGCTGTTCTTCCTGCTTGTGCTCTCTCTCCCTTCTCTCTCTGTCAAATAAATAAATAAAATCTTTAAAAAAAATTTTCAATTCCTTTTCCAGTTGTCCCAAAACTTCAGGAAAGCAAACTTTCTATCCGTACAGTCTGCAGTGGTTGTGGTAAAAAAGAAAGAGACATGCCCCCTCCCCGGCTCCCCAGTGAGGCCTGTAAAGAAAGGACTAGAATCTTCTACCAAGGGGACTAAATCAGGAATTGGAGTTAGCAGACCACGAAGCAAACTGTGGTCCTCAGCGGAGCTCATGGCCAAGGTGGGAAACAAGTTTGTGACCGTAAGAAATGCTCATACGTGGGCAACTCAAGATGCAGATTTCTAAGCTTTCCATTTATCCCTACAGGTTAAAAAGGGCTGACCCCTGGAAAGCAGGTGACTATTTGGGTCAGGAAATGCAAAACAAGGCTACAGAGCAGCCAGAAGGCCAAGTTGGCTGGAGTATGGTCTAGTCTAGGAGAGTCGTAGAAAATAGAGCCATGCATGGGGCCATTCTGGTCAAAGCCCTAGAGGCCTGGCTGAGACTTTGCTCATAGCCCCAAAGTACAAAAGGTGTTGTTACCCACGTACAAAGCCACAGTTATGTCCTTAACCTAGGTTCTCAGAAAAGAAGACACTTTTTTATCGGCTGTGGAAGTCTGAGACAAAAGTTCATCTTGGGCTCCATCTGTGCCATTCCAGATGCGTGCATAATGCTGTGCATGTCAGGCTCTTGGCTGCACACAACTAGAGCCGCAGACACTTCACCTACACGGAAAGGAAGTGCACTAGCAGGATATTGGTGGGTCACAGCATAGGAGGGTAAACTGGGTGACTGGCCCCAGAAAACAGGAAAGAACCAATGGATGTGAGTCAGCAGGAAACCCAGCCAAAGACATGACACAGGAACATTACTCACGGCCACGGCCACTGGCCGGTCCGCTCCACAGGCACTGTGGTGAGCGCTCCCTAAAGGTTTCATGTCTTTATATCATCACTCCCTCCGTGATCACCGCTCCCAGATGGAACATCCCAGTGGCAGAGCCAGGAGTCAGGAAAGAAAAAGTCTCGCCCTTTTTAGCTTCCACAGGCTGGGGGGTTCCTATCAAGATCTTCCAAAAGTGGAATTTCTACTACATAGGAATGAGATTGAGGTGCTGCATGGGAGAAAAACAAAGCAGATGTTCATAGCTTAGGAATATCTGAAAAGAGGACTAATTTTTCTATGGGCTTCCCGTTTTAATTCAGAGACATGGTAGATTTTAAAGGACATGTCACTGAGACGATTCCATTTGTCATATATAGTACTTTGAGGGGCAGTATAGGAAAGTGGGTCAAGGACATGTCTTGAACTCAGACTAAACCTGGGTTTGAAGACCAAGTCTGCCGTTTCCTAGCTGTGTGGCCATGGGCAAGCATTAGCCCCTCTGAGCCTATGTTCATCTGTAAAATGGGGTCATTATAGTACATGCCTCATAGCTTTGGACTTCGAAATTTAAGTGAGATAATGCTTATGAAGATCTTACCAGTGTCTGGCACCCAGGAAATACTCCCTAAGTATCAGCTATTATCACTGAGCGACGTGTCCTAAGCTATGAGAAATTAATACAGTCACTTTGGGCCACACACCTTGGGGGGCTCTGACCTGACTTAAATTCCTGGCAGCTGGAGCCACCCGAGGCTAGATGAGTATCCAAATGTTCATTTTTATATACTTGTGTTTCCCCCTCTTTTTATTGTCTAAAGCCATGGAATTTGGTCCTGGAGATTTCAGTTTGAATCCAGAACTCACCTCAAATGAGTTACTTAACTTTCTCTAACCCTCTGTTGTTTTTTTTACAAGTGGGAGCGACGATACCTACACATAGCAATGCTGTGAGAAGTAATTGAGTTAACTTAGGGAAGGTGCGTAGCACAGTGCCTGGGAAGTGAAGAATCCTCATTATTGCTTCTTGGTCCTCATGGGCTAGGAGAGAAGTAATACCTCCCAAGAAGAGTTACTTCTCCCTGTAATCCTCACCACATGTAAGTTTGTCGCTTTGATGCTTAAGTCTTCTTCTTTTTTTTTTTTTTTTAAGATTTTATTTATTTATGTGACAGAGAGACAGCCAGCGAGAGAGGGAACACAGCAGGGGAGTGGGAGAGGAAGAAGCAGGCTCCCAGCGGAGGAGTCCGATGTGGGACTCGATCCCGGAACGCCGGGATCACGCCCTGAGCCGAAGGCAGACGCTTAACGACTGCGCTACCCAGGCGCCCCGATGCTTAAGTCTTCTGACAGGGATTCTCTGGGCTTCTACCAAAATTTCTTTCTTTCTTTTTTTTTTTTTTAAGATTTTATTTATTTATTTGACAGAGAGAGAGACGTGAGAGAGGAAACACAAGCAGGGGTAGAAGGAGAGGAAGAAGCAGGCTCCCAGCGGAGGAGCCTGATGTGGGGCTCGATCCCAGGACTCTGGGATCACGCCCTGAGCCGAAGGCAGACGCTTAACGACTGAGCCACGCAGGTGCCCCCCAAAATTTTTTTCAAGTCACCTTTCCTCCAGTTTTATTGAGATATAATTGACATACAGCTCTGTGTAAGTTTCAGATACACTGCATCATGACTTGACATATATATATATTGCAAAATAACGAGCACAATAAGCTTAGTTACCATTCATCTCTTACACAGTTACCCAAAAAAACTGTTTTTCCTTGTGACGAGAACCTTTAGGTTTTTAAAAACCATCTTGACAGTACTAAGTGACTCTTCTGGAAAATGCTAGTGCCCACATAACCAAACAGACCAGATCCCTGCCTGCAGACTGGTCCGAGGATAAAAGCAGGTCAGCATTTCCCAGAGTATGTTCCACTCTACTCTCATTCGGGAGATGCTCTCAGGAAAGGGTGCTAGGATCAAACAAGTTTGGCAAACATGACTGTATCTTCCTTTTAGGAAATCACAGTGCATCAAGCTTATCGGAGGCTCTGGGAAGTGTTACAACCACCCAACACCAAAAAGAAGAAAAAGAACCAGTGTGACAATATTGCTCTAAAAGGGCATTAAGGAACAAAACCCTTCATCATGAAACACTAATAACACACTTTGCTAAACGCCGAGGTACCCATTCCGAGGTAAATGGCTTATCTTTGGTCCCCATAGAGCAAGGCTTCACGGCTATGCCGTCGAGTCCCAAGTGGTAAGAACAAGTTCATGATTCCCATGTATTTCTAAGCAAAGCAAAGTACCCATAGGTATGGTAACTGTGTTTTAGAACTAAAAAGTGGGACTCATTTAAAGTTGTGGTAGCTTATTAAATTCAGGACGTGTGATTCTCCAGCACAGCACTAGACACACAGGAGGGCTTCAACCATTGGACTGAGGTGAATTTCTTAGGACAGTCTCAGTATTTATTATACTCCTCTCATTCTACTTGTCTGTCGCACTCACATGTGCTGTCGAAGTCCAGAGGACACGAAACTTTGTATCATTAGCTAGTTATCTAAATTCTCAAACACCCCATCATTCCATAAAGTGATTATGATCAAATTCTTTTTTTTTTAAAGATTTTATTTATTTATTTGACAGAGAGAGACAGCCAGCGAGAGAGGGAACACAAGCAGGGGGAGTGGGAGAGAAAGAAGCAGGCTCCTAGCAGAGAAGCCTGATGTGGGGCTCGATCCCAGAATGCCGGGATCACGCCCTGAGCCAAAGGCAGACGCTTAACAACTGTGCCACCCAGGCGCCCCTTATGATCAAATTCTAAACCAGTGAGGCAGCTGGGTAGTTCAGTCAGTTAAGCGTCCTACTCTTCATTTCGGCTCAGGTCATGATCTCAAGGTTGTGAGATCGAGCCCCATTTTGGGCTCCCCGTTCGGTGGGGGTCTGCTTAAGATTCTTTTTCTCCCTCTCCCTCTGCCCTACCTGCCCCCACCCCCTCCGCTCACACACTAGTGCTCCCCCCCATAAATAAATAAATAAATAAGATTCAAAGTCTCATAGCATAATATAAAAATATTCTTAAGGGACACCTGGGTGGCTCAGTTAGTTAAGCGTCTGTGTTCAGCTCAGGTCATGACCTCGGGGTCCTGGGATCGAGCCCCACATCGGGCTCCCTGATCAACAGGGAGCCTGCTTCTCCCTCTGCCTGCAGCTCCCTCTGTGTGTGTGCTCTCTCTCTCTATTGGACAAATAAATAAAATCTTCAAAAATATATATTTTTAAAAATTCTTAAAAGGTGAGTATTGAAATAGATGATCAGAGTGAAAGGAGGAAAGGTGTGAGTCACATGAAGGAGAGTTAAAAAAGAGAGGGGTTAATAGGAAGCAAGATATTTTCATCCCTGTCAATATCATCCCGTTTAGTATGTGCCGCCGGGCCCCGTGCTGAATAGTTTACAGGCAGCATGGCAACAACCCTGTCAGTTAATTATTATTTCCTCTATCTTATAGGTTCGGAGAGTGAGACTTAGCGAGAGAAAGGGTCACAGTAGTGAGAACCAAGATTTGAACCCAAGCTCTCTGATCATAAAGCCTGTGCATTTAACTATTGTGCCAAAACGTCATAAAGAAAGATAATATTTTCTCACATAAATAATGCAGTAATTGGAAATCATGTTCTTGACTAGGACTAGGAAGCCAATACATTTTTGACGTGATCAGCAATGCATCAGATAAACGGACACAGCAACTATAAACTTCTCTACCTTTTAAAATAGTTGTAAAATGTAACGTTATGCTCCGCAACACCAATATACGGTCAAGGGGCTTCAAAGCATTTAAAAATGTGCCCACCGTGTAGTAGTAAATATAGCTCTATTCAAAACCTTATTATAAATGTGACCTGATGTTAATATAAAGCCTACAAGAAATAGGTAACTAAAAGTAATGTTGTATTCCCCCTTAGATTTTCTTTTTAAGATTTTATTTATTTATTTGAGTGGGGGGAGAGGGAGAGGGAGCACGAGCAGGGGGAGGGGCAGAGGGAGAGGCCGACTCCCTGCTGAGCAGGGAGCCCAACTTGGGGCTCCATCTCAGGCCCCCGAGATGATGACCTGAGCTGAAGGCAGACGCTTAACCGACTGAGCCGCCCAGGCGCCCTCCCCCTTAGACTTTAGAAAAACTTTAGGATGGTTGAACAGGCCAGTTGTGTTTAAAAAGCTGCCCAAAGAAGTTTTATAATCTGCCTTGATTTTTTCCTCAGTGCCTTCTATTTCTCTATGAAAAGTCTAATACAGAAAACCAATGAAAGCTGCTCAGGCTGAAGCTGGGGTAAGGGGCCGGGGAGGCTAGGAGCCTGGACTGCTGGCCTCAGCCTCCTTCCTGAGCCAGCCCCTGATACACCATGGGGAGCCCTGGCTCCTGGAATAAGGATACTCCCCACTGTCCAACATCCCCCCTAATATCTGCTCTTATTTATAGTGTGAAGTTCGCCGAAGAGAAGCGACTTGTTCAAGGTCTGCAGTAACAGAGTAGGGACCTGAATCTGGCCATTGTCCCCTTTGCCAGTTTCCCGCGTGCCCTCACTGTAGGACAGCCTGAACCATCTGCAGTTTTGCCAACCAGAGCACCATTAGGTTTATTTATTATTTACTACCTGGTTAGTACAGTTCCTTGCAGTGGTTCCCTCCTCTGACACAAGCCTTGTTATAAGCAGTATCCAGGAATCTCACATGTGATAGTCCACATTTTTCTTAGTACATACTTAAACTCACAAGTATAAAAATGAAAAGCAATGTGTTCATACGCCATTCAAAGTCCATTTATGCCCACCCCTCCCACTAGTGACTTCCATTCTACACTATGGAAAACACTGTTCTGTGTGCAAAAGGGAAAATACCTTCGCTTGAAGGAGGCCAGCTCAGGGCAGCAACTGGGGATACCCCAGATACAAGAAGGCCCAGGGATTTGGGGGGCCCAATTCCCTGTGGGCCTCAATTCAATAGGATGACACATGAGTAAAGCGAGATTAAAGTATGACTACAGTGGAGTTGGCTTGAGTCTTAGTTTTAAGGGGGGGGTGTTTTAACTTAGGAACAGGAGGAACACTCTGAATTCCGTGCTCTGGAAACTATCCCCCGTTCTACAATTCCGTGGTTCCACGCACCACACCATGTTTGGATTCGTAACTTTAAAAAAGTCTTCCGTATCTAAGGTGTACACCTTACATTAAGGAAGCCGTAGCTCAGCCTCTGTAATCATGGTCCGATGCTGCGGGGCTCACGTGGCGGGGAAGTAATTCACACCTTGGCATGTTAATTGCACTTGCTCCCGGGCCTCAAGGCTCCCAACGCAGCAGGATCTTTGTGCAACTACGTGTCCTGTCCTGTCTGCCTGGATTAGAAAATAAGGAAGAGAAGAAAATCATGTAAGTTTTGCCTAGAGTTAAGATTAGTCTTTTTAAGCTCCCCTCCCACCTCCCTGCTTCGGAAAAAGTAACCTGCATAGGCTGTACCTGATCAAGGAATTTAATGCTTTTTCCATTCTCTTCGGAGGTAAATTCTTTTAGCTGACTTTTTCCATTTGGGGCATCTCCTATCATTGTCTGCTTACCTTACATCTGACACAAAGGTAATAGAACCCAGGACAGGTCAGATGTTCCCCCTCCGTTTGCATTCCACATTCAGAATTTCAATTTCCTTTTCCAGTGACACCAGTACCAGCATCCCAGTGTTTGCAAAAGCCTTCTAGAAACTTGGGAAATGCAGATTCGCTTGTCAAGCTGGCCTTCACAGACGGACTAAAAAGATCATAATAAATTAAGTATCATCGACACACTAACTGAAAATGCAGACTTTGATTGTAGACAGACCTGAGTTTGAATCCTGACTCAACTTACCCTGAGACTCGGGGCAAGTTAATGAACTCTCTGTGCTTCAGAGCCTTCAATTACCACCATGCGAGAATATAAATAGTACGTCCTCCATAGAGTTGCTTTGAGGATTATGCATATCAAAGCACGTAAAATATTTAGCACGGTGCTGGACACAGAAAGCACTCCAAAAATGCTAGCTGTTACTCTCACTGTGACCCTCCTGATGACCACCATTCTGTCACACAAATTACCCGAAGTAGATACGGTCACTGCGATGTCTTCCACAGATGCGCCCACACAACACCCACTCCACTGCCCGGAGTCTTGGAGCGAGAGCTGTGCATAGGACCCAGCTCCTGGCAAACCGATGCCCACGTGCCCCAACCGTGTGAAAGGGATTCAAATGGAGTGGCGGCTGCCTGTGGGCGGGTCCTTCGTTTTGCAAGTATGATGGTCAAGAAGCTTTGGGAGAAGTTCCACTGTCCTGCCTCTAGCATCGTAGGTGTTGAGCGGTGAGTAGCAGCAATGGGGTTTCCATGGGAGCCCGCCTGCTTCTGATCAGGTATTTTTCCTGGGACTCTTCCAGCTGCACGGTATCGGAGCCTGCTTCCCTGGCGCTGCCAGAAATCCTCTAAACTACCTAAGACTCCACTTTAAGCCTGTTCTGGGAGAACCGGCCGGAGTGGATCCTGTTATCTGCAACTGAGAACACAGTAATTATTAAAATGATCAATACAGGCACCATCAGAATGATCCTAAACACCTCAGTCAAAGAGGTTCTTTCTTAAGTATCATCAGGCCACGAAGGGAAAAAGAACAGCATGTATGAAAACCTTGTCCTTGCCTTCAAAATGCAATCATCCTAAAAGATACCACATGAATGGAAACCTGGTTTGGTTTTGTTTTGTTTGGGGGGGGGTTGTGTTCTGTTTTTCCCCTAAAGGCTTAATTTTCTTTTTTGGCGGCAAAAGGACTTTTGCGAGAAACAGACAGAAGGAGCTGATCAAACGTGAAGTTTCACAGAAGAGAATTCTCCTTTGGGTCTTTATGAAGGATGACAGGTGAGCCTACCTGGCAGTGGTCTCTCTAAATTAAAGGTGTTTGGGAAAGCCGGTTAGTGTAGGTAAGCGCTCGGCTCAGTGTGCTGTATGTGGTCATTAACACACTCGCTTCTGGGATGGCACCCGGGGGTGTGCTCAATTACAATGATGAACACACCTTGAAAGAAGTAATTAACACGAGCATCGAGATCTAGCTCCGGATGGATTTGGAATTAATGAGAAATGACTGTGTGGGGGCGCCTGGGTGGCACAGCGGTTAAGCGTCTGCCTTCGGCTCAGGGCGTGATCCCGGCGTTATGGGATCGAGCCCCACGTCAGGCTCCTCTGCTATGAGCCTGCTTCTTCCTCTCCCACTCCCCCTGCTTGTGTTCCCTCTCTCGCTGGCTGTCTCTATCTCTGTCGAATAAATAAATAAAATCTTTAAAAAAGGGGCGCCTGGGTAGCGCAGTCATTAAAGCATCTGCCTTCGGCTCAGGGCGTTATCCTGGCCTGCCGGGATCGAGTCCCACATCGGGCTCCTCCGCTGTGAGCCTGCTTCTTCCTCTCCCACTCCCCCTGCTGTGTTCCCTCTCTCGCTGGCTGTCTCTCTGTCACATAAATAAATAAAATCTTTAAAAAAAAAAAATCTTTAAAAAAAAATGAGAAATGACTGTGTGAAGGTGCGGCCCGGCTGAAGCTGGGCTTCCGTGGTACCTGGTTCTCATCCGTCTTTGTTCTTGTTGGTTTTTCATCATAACGTCAAATTCTTTCTCCCTACACATACTGCTCTCATGGTATGTTCTCTGGGTGACCGTGGCCCCAATGCCAATTTTCTTACCATTTTTATTTAATTACCTAAATTTTTCTATTTCCTCTTCTGTTCTCCTGGCAAAATGAACTGACCTCTTCGGAACAGCTCGGGGAACTTGCCTCAATACTCAGCTAACAGGCAACCGTCAAGTGTGTAACTTACTTCCAGTCGTGCTCAAGAATAGAGCACACAGACTGTCTTCGGTGGTCCCTAATCCAGGTTCATCCGACACCAGCCGCCTCCACCAGGCTGCCTAAGTTTGACCCCAACGAGATCAAAGTCGCGTACCCAAGGTGCACTGGCGGCGAAATTGGTGCCACCTCTACCCTGGTCCCGAAGATCGGTCCCCTAGGGCTGTCTCCAAAAAAGGCTGGCGATGACCTGGCCAAGGCAACCGGTGACTGGAAGGGTCTGAGGATGACAGTGAAACTGGCCATCAAGAACAGACAGGCCCGGGGGCGCCTGGGTGGCACAGCGGTTAAGCGTCTGCCTTCGGCTCAGGGCGTGATCCCGGCGTTATGGGATCGAGCCCCACGTCAGGCTCTTCCGCTGTGAGCCTGCTTCTTCCTCTCCCACTCCCCCTGCTCATGTTCCCTCTCTCGCTGGCTGTCTCTCTCTGTCGAATAAATAAATAAAATCTTTATAAAAAAAAAAAAAAAAAGAACAGACAGGCCCGGACTGAAGTAGGACCTTCTGCCTCCGCCCTGATTATCGAAGCCCTCAGGGAACCGCCAAGAGACAGAAAGAAGCAGAAAAACATGAAGCCCAGTGGAAAAATCACTTTTGACGAGATTGTCAATATTGGCCGACAGATGTGGCATCAATCTTTAGCCAGAGAACTCTCTGGAACCATTGAAGAGACCCGGAGGACTGCCCAGTCTGTGGGCCGCAACGTTGATGCCCCCGCCCTCCTGACATCACAGACGACGTCAATAGTGGCACTGTGCGATGCCCCACTAATTAAGAACTACAAAGGAAAATATTTCAATATGGGATCATTTGAAACCCCCCCCCCAAAAAAGAAGAATAGAGCACACAAACGCTGGACCCCTGGCCTGGTCAGTCAAGTGGTGTCTAAGTCTTTTATTACCGCTGTAACAAATTGCCACAAATCTAGTGACTTAAAACAGCACTAATTTATTATCTTGTAGTTCATTGGTATATAGCCAAGCGTTAGAGGGGCTGGTTCCTTCTGGAGGCTTCCGGGGAGAATCCATTTCCTTGGCTTGTCGGCTGTTCCAGGCTGCCTGCATTCCTTGCCTCCTGGCCCCTTCTCCTCACCGCTTCGACCTATGGTTTCCACGGCCACACTTCCTAACTCCTGCCTCTGTTCCTCCTGCTTCTTAGAAGGACTCGGGATTACATGGCGCCCACCTGGCTAATCCAGGATCGTTTCTCCATCTCCAATCTTTCATCACCTCTTCACAGTCCCTTTTGCCATATAAAGGAGCATTCACAGTTTTGGGGACTTGGATGTGGACATATTCGGGCAGGGTTGGGGGGAGCCTATTCAGCCTACCACAGATGGTGAGGCTGAGCTGTGGTGAGCTTCCTCAGAGCATGCGGGCTTACAACCAGGTTCCATGAAGAAGGGAGACTAGGAAATCGAGAAAACCTACCGGCATTTGGGATACAAGGCAGACGCCTGGTTATCTCGCTGGCCTCTCAACAGCAGGTGCCTTTGCTCCAGACTCTAGGTTTCTACCTTTATCATCACTGCCTCTACTTCTTTTTTCTGATTACCTTAGTATCTCTAGCGGGAAAACTGAGTCCGCCAGGTGCCACCCTGCAGAAGACACTCCTTTTCTGGCAAGCTGTTGTAGCGGGACGTTTAATTGGCGGCTGTCTAACCTGTCGAGGGCAGCTTTCGAAGTGGGTGACAGTCCAATCAGCTTTGGGGGGGAAGCACGGATGAGGACCCCAAACATGGCTCACAATGCTTTGGAACCACAAACCTTTTTCTCTGAAAAGGGCTGAGAGCTCTCAGAGATTTTTCAGACTTCTCTCCAAAAACAAGGTCAGCGGCAGAACTGGGGAAATGATTTTTTGCTTTCTGATTTTAAAAACTGGTATGTTCATAGGTGCTTGTGACCAATAGGTTTTAGTTACCACTTACAGAGCACTCTTAAGGGAAAAGAAATGATAAAACGTCCAAAAATAAATAAAGGAGGAACGCTTCAGGAAGTTACGGGCTTGTTGTGATGGCCTGTAATCTAATCATAGACACTAAGTACAGGAAAGGATATGCAAATCACTGAAGGGAAGTCTTCAAGGTCAAAGGCCTTTGTGACACTTCAAATTGTATCAAGCAACACACTGGAATTGCCAAGCCTCGAGCCAGCCGTGAAAAATAGACCATGTAGCTTCCAGGACACTGAGTTTAATTCATTCATGTCTGATAAATGTTTACTCCCTTTCATAGAGAGAGGAGATCTAAGAAATGAGAGAAGTCGTCTGCAGTGTGCACAGACACAAACCGACTTTTCTTTAATGGGAGGTGAAGAGCCTGTTAAACTGTATGTTCTTGGATTATGTCAGATAATGATAGGTTCAGCCACTGGATTAGTCATATCATGAATTTCATAATCACTGTGTAATTGACACGGACCTTTAAACAGTCCTTTCTCCCTGGAAGCTGGTTTACTGCTGGAATTAAACGAACTGTCACTCTCGGGGGGGAAACGGAACCAGCTTTTCACTTGGCTCACCTGGGCTGTAAGGAGGAGCTTTCCAGGACTTAGCACCCTCCTCGCCAAGCTGTCCAAGTGAGACAAGCAGATTGTCCTTAAAGACGTCAAGGTTCTCTCTCCGAGTGGGAGCCCAGCAGAGGTAAAGGAAAAAGTACTTAATGACCAGACTGTGAAGAGAAGTAATTATGCTGTGTGTACGTTTCCACTGCATAAACACCAGCGTTTAATTAAGCCTTCATGGAGCTTAGGCGCACGGACTCCAGCTTGGATTCTGGGGCCAGAAGGACCATTCAAATCACAGCCTGGCCACTTACAATCAGTGTGACCTTTGGCAGATGGGACCAACAGAGGTGCGTGTTCCATAGCAATCCTGTGATGATTAAAAGCAGGCAAAATGTGTATGCAGTCTGTGTGAGCTCTTAATAACCCCGTCAACTTTCATTATTCATTATCCACTCGCGCCACTGGGAACTTCCAAGCCGTGTCCCAGGTCATGTCCCACTCCTCAAACCACCCAGCTGTCTCTCCCTACGTTGAAACTCAGTTCTGGAATCTTGCAGGTGCTGATTTGGGCTCTCCAACCTCCCAGTAACACTGTCTAACATCTGAACATAAGTCTGGGCATTGCTGGGGCGCCTGGGTGGCTCAGTCATTAAGCGTCTGCCTTTGGCTCAGGGCGTGATCCTGGGGTTCTGGGATCGAGCCTCGCATCAGGCTCCATGCTCCGCTGGGAGCCTGCTTCTTCCTCTCCCACTCCCCCTGCTTGTGTTCCCTCTCTTGCTGGCTGTGTCACTCTCTGTCAAATAAATAAATAAAATCTAAAAAAAAAAAAAAAAGAAAAAAGTCTGGGCATTGCTGGAAGCACTCTGTTTGGCTTTTGAGGATTTCTCCCCTATATTCAAAGCAACTTTCTATTATTTGAGAGCACCCTCTCTTTGCCTCCAATTCCTCATTCGTGGTCTTCTCGTTCCCCATCTAGGCCAAAGTCTAGACTGGAGAGGAAATTTCCATCACGTTTAGAAAACACGGTATGTGGTCAGCTTGGGGGAAGAAGGTGGGGAAGGGATCGTGCCTGTTCCTTTATCTTTTTTTCCCTTGTAAATTCAGGTCCTTGTAAATTGCTCTGTACCCTTATGCAGTTTCTCAACCTTCTTTTAACTCCCTTTGAATAATCCAAGTATCTCCTTCCACCGCCCACCCATAGTTTATTCAACATTTCAACATAAACGGAACAACCCGGACAGGAATCTGGCCAGGTGAGTGAGGGTGGATGTGGTGTACAGCCCTTACAAGCCCCAAAATGCTTTACACAAACATTCACACTCTCTTTCCTTCCTTGTTGGGCACTTGGCTTTTTTTTTTTTAAAGATTTTATTTATTTATTTATTTATTTATTTATTTATTTATTTGAGAGGGAGAGAGCATGAGCAGGGGGAGGGGCAGAAGGAAAAGGAGATTCCCTGCTGAGCACAGAGCCCAATGCAGGGCTGGATCCCAGGACCCCAAGATCATGACCTGAGCTGAAGGCAGACCCTTAACTGGCTGAGCCACCCAGGCACCCCCCTCGTTGGGCACTTGTATAGAAAAGATCTAAGGGAGAATTTTGAGGAGGCCGTGCGGGAGTTATGGAGCCACAAGCTAGAAGGAGCCTGGATCCCTGAGTCACCGCTTGGAGGAGACCGCCCGGGACAGCTGCCCAACCTACTGAGAGGTGAGGGAGAAATTAATCTGTGTTGTGTTATAGCTGCTAGTGTTTGTTAACCTTATTAACACATTTTAAAACTTCCTAGGACATAATAAGGGCTTACTAAATGCTAGTTTTGATTACTTAGCCAATCAGCTAATAGTTACTGAATATTACGGGTATTAGCTCATATATTTCTCACAACGTCTTAGGAGGCAGGGACCCAGACCTCGCACTCTCCCTCCTCGGGGCCTTTATCTACATTCTTCTCTCTGCCTGACCCGCTCCTTCCTCCCTTCTTCACACAGTCAACCGCTACTCATCCTTAAGATCACAACTCAAGTGTGGTCTTACTCACACAAACCTTCCCTGACTCCCTCGACTCAGTCAGTGCCTGCATCACATGATCTCCTAGATGCTGAAATTTTTCCTACAGGGTACTTATCACAATTTGTCATTGCATGACTATTTATGTCATTTATGGTGAATGTCTCTCTTCCCACCAGAGAGCAAGCACCATCCTATCTGGTTCATGGTTGCGTTCCCTCTCCCTAGCCTAGCGCCTGGCACACAGGATACGCTCAAAAAATATTTGGCTTGTCCATGTGTTTGCACATGGCGGGTCTCACAGGCTGTCTGCTTCTTAGTGGGGTCAAATATCAAAGGTTGAGTCTGGTCTTCATCTTTGCAAGTTTAGAAACTTAATTTTTCATGGAAGCCCAGAGTCTGGGAAATGATTCAGAATAACCACATTTACAGGGTATCTACTTCCTGGCCTTAAAGCCCCTGGAAAAGTAAACTAGTTAGTATTCAGAAACCCATCTGAGGAAGAAAGAAAGAGGATGGTTTTGAGAGGAATGGATTTCTTCTAGTCTCCTTGCTAGATCTTACTGTCTTAATGGGTGGGGTTTTTCTGTTTGTTCGTTCGTCTGCGTTTTTTTTTTTTTTTTTTTTCCAGCTAGAGCTTTTTTTCTTCCATTAGATCCCATCAAAGCCATGCTTAGTGAAAATCATGAAACAGAAAAGGAGCTCAACAGACACCTGAATAAATTTCTGTGAATCTTGTGGGGTAAATGACCGACAAATGTACTTACGCTTTGGCTGCTTATTTTCTAGAGCCCTTGTACATGATTACCTTTTTTTTTTTTTTAAGATTTATTTATTTGAGAGGGAAAGCATGCACGAGCCGGGGGAGGACCCTGAGACCATGACCTGAGCTGAAATCAAGAGTCAACCGCTTAACCGACTGAGCCACCCAGGTGCCCTCAAACATGTGTGCATAGTCCATTCTTGGTCATGAGCAGCAGAAAACTCCAGTTATTTTAAACAGGAAAGAGATTAACAATGCTACCAAACACTTGTAAGAAGCTGGAGAACCAGACGAAAATTAAGATGGGTTGCCTGGGTGGCTCAGTTGGTTAACAATCCAACTCTTGATTTTGGCTCAGGTCGTGGTCTCAGGGCTGTGAGATGGAGCCCTGAGTCTGGCTCCACGTTCAGCATGGAGTCTGCTTAGGACTCCTTCTCCCTCTTGCTCTGCCCCTCCCCGCCTAAAATAAATAAAATCTTAAAAAAAAAATCAAGATGGGGAGAGGGGTCTGAGGAGCAGAATACCAGATGATCATTTTTTTAGCAGGAAAAATCCAACCAAGTTGCCTCAGCCAAATCCTTCCAACGCACCTGGATCCTGACTTTTCATTCATCCTTACCTCATTTATTCACAACTTAAAATACAGGATGAGAGTGTCTTGATTGACCAGCCGAAGTCATTTGCCCGTGTCCTAACTAATGGTGTATTTGGGAAGAGGTTTTTCTCTAGACCTTTCTATCTCCCTAGAGGGAGGGGAGACTGGCTTTGACTCACACGGTGGGAAGTTCCCCTAACTAGAGCTTTGGATGCTAGGCAGTCACAAACATTGCTTGTCCTCTGTACCGTGGGTGGGAGTAGTGCAGGCCTGTTACAAGGACTGAATCACAATTGATGTTATATTTTAGTCCCCTTGCTGCTATCAGAGAAACCCCAGGAACAAGTTACATTTAGCAGAGTTTCTACACATGATCCAATTTCACGTTGGTTTTAGGTGACATTTTCTGACATGCCTGCAGCCTCATGCCCCTAATTAAAGGACCCCGTCCATGTAACCACTCCAGCTCCAAGTTGCAGAGAACTCTCCCCCTGAGAGAAGGGTCCAGATCCAGTTGGAAAGAGTTGCCTTTTTTTACCCCCCTTTTGGAGAGAGTGCACATTTGCGAGGAGTGGGGGAAGGGCAGACGGAGAGGGAGAGAATCTTTTTTTTTTTTTTTTTTTTAAGTTTATTTGTTTAGGGGCGCCTGGGTGGCTCAGTCGTTAAGTGTCTGCCTTCGGCTCAGGGCGTGATCCCAGGTCCCTGGGATCGAGCCCCGTATCGGGCTCCATGCTCCACCGGAAGCCTGCTTCTTCCTCTCCCACTCCCCCTGCTTGTGTTCCCTCTCTCACTGGCTGTCTCTCTCTCTGTCAAATAAATAAATAAAATCTTAAAAAAAAAAAAAAAGATTTATTTGTTTATTTTAGAGAGAGAGCAGGGGTGGGAAGGGCAGGGGGAGAGGGAGAGAGAACCTCAAGCAGACTCCTGATGGGGGGGCTCAATCTCACAACCCTGAGATCACGACCTGAGCCTAAATCAAGAGTCGGATGCTTAACTGACTGAGCCCCCCCCCCCCCGGCGTCCCAAGGGTTGCCTTTTGATTGTTGGTAGGTAAACTATCATTGTAGCATAGCTGCATGGCCACTTCCTGCCTCTGTGGAATTTCAGCACACCTGGCTTTTCTGACGCTCACCTTCCAGGTCTGTGATTACCTTTGTGTGAAAGCCAGAAGGGGCCATGTGAGTGCGGTGGGGCCGGCTGTGACTGGGGGCAGCAGGAGCTCCATGTTTTGAGTCCGAATTGAAGCTGTAGTGATCAGGGGTGGTGGGGAGAGAGAGGGAACCCTTTGGCCACTGGGGGCCTCCCTGTGAAGATCTAGAAGTAGAAATGGGGGCCAACTAGCAGCCGCATTTGATGAAAAGTACAGCAGCCCACCCTCAACGCCTGCTTCCAACATCCCCACTGGACTCTTCGTTGTTTCTTCCTTTTTTTAAAATATAAAACCTCTCTTTTTTAAAGAAAGATTTTATTTACTTGAGGCAGAGAGAGTGAGTGAGAGAGCGTGAGCAGGGGGGGGAGGGGCAGAGGGAGAAGCAGGCTCCCCGCTGATCAGAGAGCCCAACACGGGGCTCGATCCCAGGACCCTGGGATCATGACCTGAGCCGAAGGCAGCTGCTTAACCCACTGAGCCACCCAGGCGCCCCTAAAATACAAAATCTTCCGAGGCCTCGGAAAAACTCGAAAACGGCTGAAATAAGACACCTGCATTACAGCTATGCCGGGTCACCGTGACACATGTAACCAAGCTGACAAAGACACTCAAGGTCAGAAGACACCACAGACTTGACCCCAGCACCCTGGATCCACCGGCCGTCAGAGCGGCTCCTCCAAGCGGGGTAGGGTTAGTTTCAGGGCACGGGAGGTGCTCCGTCGCCCCCTCCTCTCTTTATGGCAGTCAGCTTCTTCTAGATGGTCTTCAATCTATTCTGTTGTAACAAAAGTTTGGCTTGTATAGGAATTTTTTTAAAAAAAAACTCCTTACTGTGAACATTTTCAAGCATGAAGTTGCAAAAATGGGACAACGAACACCCATACACCCACCACCAGAATTCAACCATTGTTCACATTCCACTCGTTTCATATCTATGATACATTCTTCGCTGGAGCTGCCTCCAAAAAATAAGGACATGTTCTGTGATGCCAATGAACACAGTGCCATCACCACTGTTCCCCAGTACCATTTTATGCGATTTTTTTCAGCTTAATCCTCAAAAAGTCACTTACAGATGCTGGTTTTTCTGAACCAGGATCCAATCAAGGGCCATATGCTCCTAAGCAGGGCTGGGGCTGGGATCAGGTGAGTTAAAGAAACACCGGAAAACTCAGTATTCAAGCGACATACTGTCTTAATGCAATATTAAAAAAAAAAAAAATCAAGGTGGCAAGCTATAGCCCACAGGCCCACTGCCTGCTTTTATAAAAGAAGTTTTCTCAGGCTGGGATTAGGGCATGCACTGTAGGGCTGTGTCAATGCAGGACCTTCATTTAAACTTTTGAGATTTTGTTCCTCCTGGAATTTTTTTACATTAATTTTGATTTTTAAAAAATATTGCCTGCAAATATTTCCTTGATTACAGAGACTTTTGGCACCCTCTTCAATTTGGCAGTCAAGGCGAGTGCCTCACTCACCCCACCCTGATCCTGGCTCTGCTCTTAACTCTCGGTGTAGCCCAGGACAGCCCTCCCTTACTTCTTCCTCCTGACTTTGACTCTTTTTATTCTTTCATTGAACATTTATGGAACACACAGCTAGCCAGCCAGACAAAACTCTCTGCAGATAAAATTAAAACCCCTGACAGAAGGAAGAAGCATTCTGATATTGAACGTGACAATGTGTTATACAGAAGAAGCAACGACATGACCCAGAACCAGGACAGGGAAAGGCGGAGGACATCTCCCTCACCCACAGCCAGCTGAGGACCTTCCTGGAAATTAGGATCCGAAAAAAAGCCCTTGTGTGACTCCTTTTAGCACCTACTTCCTCCTTTTTCTGCTCCCCTTCACAGTCAAATTCTCAAAAGAATACGACTTGGGCCTTTCCAAGAGACCACACCTGTGTCTCTGGGGTGCCTTCGGTTCTCTGGATTGGTCCTTCCTCACGGTGTCGAAGCACTTGTTCCCCTATCTCCTGCACTCCCCCCAAATGGGACATGAAAGCTTCCCTAGATTCGGGCTACCCATTCTGGGCCAGAGGGCGTCCAATGTGAGCGAGGTACGCATATGGGCACATCTCAGGAGGCACGTGATGCCTGACTGCTCCGTGTTTAGGGATCTCTAATTCCTGGATTCTGAGTTAATATGCAGACTGGATTCAGAGAGGGACCGTTCTATTGACTGCAGAACTAACTGATGCAGAGGGAACTAGAGACTCCGATGAGGGCAGGACCCGACTGCGGGATTCCTAGTAGGTAATACATTTCTCTTTCCTTTGCTTGCTTTCTTTCTTTCTTTCTTTCTTTCTTTCTTTCTTTCTTTCTTTGTCAGAGAGAAAGAGAGAGAGCAAGCACAAGCAGAGGGAGGGGCAGTAGGGGAGGGAGAAGCAGGCTCCCCACTGAACAGGGAGCCCAAACCTCCACTCGGGACTCGATCCCAGGATGCTGGGATCACGCTTAACTGACTAAGCCACTCAGGCGTCCGCCTGACCAGTTTCTATCCCTTTTCCAGGTAGCATCACCTCGATCTGGGTCTTTGCCTGGAGGCTTGGTGGGATGGTCAGGCATGATGACTTTCTCTCCCTGTACCCAGGGGTAGCAGGTAACTCGCGCTGGGCCTGCCATCCTCTCTCCTTTGGGCACAGGAACAAGGGCAGAAAGGAGCAGGAGCTGACTTCTGCTGGTAGCCATGTCCTGACGTACTAATCTTTAGCTCTTGCCACTTCCTTCCCCAGAGCCGCTCTGGTTCTTGTCCCCGTTACCATAGCATCTTTTATAGTCTCTTATTGGCCTCACATCTTTCCTTTGAGTTCCGCTTCCCTCCCTGCCCCTTAGTAGTGAAGGACAACAGAGAACCCTATTTGATACAGCAAATTATTTTAACTTAAAGACTCTGGGGGACATGTCAACCCCAGGAAAAAAAAACCCTTCTACTCTCCCTCGGCACCAGCCTGTTGCATAGAAAGAAAAGGCCCTTGTGTGTCCACTATACTCAAATTAAAAATTTTTTTGCATAATTTTTTTTTAAAAAAGGCCCTGGTGTAATCATGTCTGAAAAAGAGCCTCTCCACCTGAAAGAGGTTCCTAAGCTTTGAGAGGGATGCCCCCAGTTCTAGAAAAATATGTGGGGAAAAAAAAGAGAGAGAGACCCCACCAAATAAATGCCCTCAGGTGCTTTTGGAACCAAGGTGTTTCCTGCCCTTTCGGGATACCTGTCGTGGGCTAACATTAGGATGGGTGCCTATGGGCTGTGGCGCCCGTGAGATTTGGTGAGACCTGTGGGGGCTTCCTCTACATAAAACCTCAGCTAAATCACTCAGCATCTCTGAGCGCAAGGTTCCTTATCAGCAAAGTGGAGGGCGATGACCATTCCGCTTCACAAATTTGTGAGCCTTGGGGGAATCAAGCTTTCAGAGGGCCCAGCACACTGTGGACATCCACCTTGGATTACCCGGTTCCTTGGACAGCTTGTTGCTACTGGAATTACTTTGACAAAGGAGCTGAGGTGGCTTGGCTTTGGAGCTGATTTATTTATCGGGTTACATTTGGTGCCCAAGCCTCAGAAGCTGGTTGACTATTTGTAGGACACTGAGCAGTTTGGAGACCTGGGACCACTTGCATCTTAAGTGCTTGAATGTTTGTGTGGCCAACAGCTCAAAGAGAACTAAGCATATTCACGTCACATCCCCCTGAGAGTTCCGCAGCTCGATGAGAAGGAAGAACTGGGTCTCTACACCAAATACAAAACCCTGGAGCTCTCCAGAGACACTAGCAGACAGTTCCATCAGTGATCACAGGAGGTGCAATGGAGCTCCCCATCTTCAGGGAATTCCTTAGCCCCTAACACAGCTGCATTATAGAGCCAGTTCTCCGAATATAAGTTGTTTTCTCATATTTCTGTAAAGGAGGCTTATTCTCCCTAGATATCCTTCGCATGCATAAGGCAGCACTCAGAGGAGGGACATCACTGGAGTTGTGCAGTGTACAACCTGCACAACCGTACACAGCAGCCCTAGGTTAAAAAAAAAGGGTTCCAAGAGTCAGAGAAATCTGAGTCTAAATTTCATTTCTGCCATTTAGTCTCAGTAAAACCATGAGTAAATTGACCTTTCTAAATCTCACTTTCCTCATTTATGAAGTTGGATTGATTACAGACAGTGGCTACCTCTTGGAGGTGTTATGAGGATTAAAATAAAATAAAATATATGTAAAGATTTTGACACAATGCCTGGCACATAGTACATGCTTTTTAAAAAGATTTTATTTATTTATTAGAGAGAGAGAGAGAGAGAGAGCATGAGCATGAGTTCCTTGGGGGGGAGGGGCAGAGAAGAAGCAGACTCCTCTCTCAGCAGGGAACCCGACCACACGGGGCTCGATCCCAGTACCCTGGGATCATGACCTGAGCCAAAGGGCGATGCTTAACCAACCGAGCCACCCAGGCGCCCCAAGAACATGCCTAATAAAAGCTTTAGTAATATTTATTATTCTCCATGGCTAGTTCTTAGTATACCTTTAAGATCAGCTTCTGTGTCTCCTCTCCTGAGGACTTTTCTAAGTCCCCCCCAAGATGGGTCACATACCCCTCCTCTGTGCTCCCGTCTCCCCCTGTGCTGCCTCTCATACCGCGGAGCTGCCTCCCAGGACTGCCTTTCATGTCGGGGACTGCCTTTCACATTAGGATTGCCGGCACCTAGAACAACGCCTGGCACACAGTCGGCACTCACTGAATGCTAGTTGAAGAAATGAATGCCTCAATCCTGCCTTGCGCGAGGCCCAAGGGCAAAGGGTGCTCTTCTTATTTTCTGGTGGAAGGCCGTGATAGGAGAAAGAGGCAGAGAAATGGGGAAGGAGAGCAGGGACGGGACACCTGCCAACAGCAGGTCAGCTCCTTCCTGTGGTCATTTTTTGGGTGGAAGAAACCCTAAGTGAAACCTTGTACCAAGCGGGGCCCAAGAAGATAAACAAGCCAAGGGCTCCACGGAGACAATGGCCCGATTCTCCCTGACCGGGGATGGTGGGAACCGTGGGGAACCAGACAAACATCCCCTTCCAGTTTCCTTCCGTCCGAGCGCAGCTCCCCCAGGGCCTTTCCTTCATAGAGGGCGGCTGGGAAGCCGGGCGCGGAGATCTGTGAAGGCTGGCCGGGCTGCCGCGAGCCTGAATCACCCCTAACCACAGCGGCCTGAGAATGACAGAGGCTTTCTGTTTCCAGGGTGTGTTCTAAAGTGGGTTTTGTGTGTGGCACACTTTGTTTCCACGTGGCCCCTGCCAACCGGGAGCTGAGACGAGCAGCTTGTGTCGATCGAATTGTTGAACTTCAAAACACCCGTGAGAAATGGTCAAAACCGAGCAGCAGCGGCCGGACGAAGCTGGGGGACATGCGGTTTCACAGGAGCACGTGTGACACATGGTGCAGCGGCCCGGACGCCTGCAGGCTCCGCATGAGTCAGCCGAAGGATGTGGGTGCCGCAAAACCTCAGGCAGGCCTGGACCCCGGGGAGCTTCCAGAAAAAGAAAGGGGATGGCTAACTCTGCTCCACGCTGGTCAGACCACCCCGGAGGAGGCTTGGCTCTGTCTGGATGCCCCGTTGTGAGGGGAAAGGGTGTGTCCTGAGTGCAGTGACTAAGCTTGGGGGTGGGGTTGGGGCCGTGGAGGGACTCAGAGCCGTGTCTGAAGCTGGACAAGAGGAAGAGGTGAGTGGGGAGGAAAGGGCTTAGGTGGAGGGTGAGGAGGGAGGTGGGCTGCCTGTAACTTCGGCCTGGAAGGCCTACTCTTCCTGCCTGCCTCATGAACTCCTATTCATCGCTTAGGCCTCAGCTGTCACCTCTTCCTCGACGCCTTCCCTCACCTCTCTAAGTAGAACCAACCATTCCTCCACGGAGACCCCCTTCCTCTGCATCCAGGGGTCAGGTCCTTTTATTCCGGCACCACTCGCAAGGAATGACATTCATTAAGCAGCGTCCCCGTTCTATTTCTCTTTGCCACCCTAGTGCTTGGCAAAGTGACTGTCCTTCAGCTAACGTCCGATTGATGAAACCGTTGGCGTGAAAACTGTCACCGAACATTCTGACCACGAGGAAGAGAGATTGTCGTCTTTCTGTGTGGCTCGAAAAGACGGAACTGGAAAAGAGGGCGGAGAACGACAAGCAGGCGGATTTCACCTCAAAATTAGGAAGTACTTTATAAAAAACGATGACGAGAGCTTTGCTGAGCCTTTTAGTTCCGTGTTGCTGTATAGCAAGTTACTCCAAAGCTTAGCAGCCTGAAACAAGAAGAAACATTATTATCTCATGGAGCTGGTGTGGGTCAGGAATTCAAGAGTGGCTTAGAAGAGTGGTTCTGGCTGGGGGTCTCTCATGCACTGGTGGCCTAGATCCCAGCTGGGGCTGCAGTCATCTGAAGGCTTAACTGGGGCTGGAGGATCTGCTTCAAGATGGCGCACTCACATGGCTGCTGGCGGGAGGCCTCGGTTCCCCAACGTGGGATTTCAAATATGTAGAATATTTGAATGACCTCACAACATGGTAGCTGGCTTCCGCCAGAGTAAGTGACCTGAGAAAGAGAACACAGAGGAGGCTGCAACATCTTTTATGAACCAACCTCGGAAGCCACAGTCTGTCAGTTCTGTAATATTCTGCGTGGAGGGTGCTGGGCTGGCTCGGTCAGTGGGGTGTGTGACTCTTGATCCCAGGGTTGTGAGTTCGAGCCCCATGATGGGTGTAGAGATTACTTAAAAATAAATTCTTTTTTTTTTAAAGATTTTATTTATTTATTTGACAGAGAGAGACAGCCAGCGAGAGAGGGAACACAAGCAGGGGGAGTGGGAGAGGAAGAAGCAGGCTCCCAGTGGAGAAGCCTGACATGGGGCTCGATCCCAGAATGCCAGGATCACGCCCTGAGCCGAAGGCAGACGCTTAATGACTGCACCACCCAGGCGCCCCCCCCTAAAAATAAATTCTTAAAAAAAAAAAAAAAAACGAAAAACTATGGGGGAAAAGACTACACACAGGCACAGATAGTAGGTGGTGAGAATCACTGTGGTCCCCTCACGCGTGGCCTAGAGCACCGAGCTGTAGCCAAGTACCAGGCACCCTGCTGGCTGTCCAGGGCGGCTCTCTCCTGAAACCAGCACTGCCACCACGGAAGGGTGGCATTTTATTATCTCCATCTTATTTTAGGTATTTATTTTGGTTTTCAAATTACTTTAATTTTTATCACTGAAAAGGTGCCTGGCTCAGTCAGTAGAGCATGTGACTTTTGATCTCTGGGTCCAGAGTTTGAGCCCCACATTGGGCATGGAGGTTACTTAAGAAAAGAAAAGAAAAGAAAAGAAAAGAAAAGAAAAGAAAAGAAAAGAGAAAAAAAGAAAGGAAAGAAAACATTAATTTTCATTGCAGAAACAATACATGTATTAGCGTATGGATTGTAAATCGTATAAGCAATTTCCTAAGCATTTTAGGGTTTATTTGTTGGAAACCTGAATGTCATGTACCCCTCACTGTCCTCTGCAGTTAGAGCTGATGGTGTAGGCTCAGATTCCCATTATTTAGATAAGGAAACCAAAGCACATAGACGTTAATGAACTTGACCATGGTCACCTACCTGGAAAGTCTCTGAGTTTGGTTTAAACCTCAAAACCCAGTCATTACTTTTTGTGCCAGATTCCACTGCATGTGCTGCCTCTCGGGTCTCCAATGGCCCGGGAGGCTGGAGCAGTCACGCTCAACCCTGGCTGCACGTAAACCTCAGCGGGGAAGCTTTCACAGATTCCTGAAGCCTGAGCCCAAACTCCGGGGAATCTGATCTAATTGGTCTGGAGTTTGCTTCTGTTATGCAGGGTTGAAACACTGCCAGCACTGGTTGGGAGTCAGATCATGCCTCCCTTCCAAATATTACATTATCACCTGGGCTCAATGGAACATACTCCCATTACCACGCAATTGGGGACTCAAAATATAATATGTACATGAGTTCCCGATTGTTATCTTGGGCCCTGTGGAGGTGTGAGCTTATCCTGAAAGGCAAGGAGACGTTGAATAGGCTGGGAAGAGAGGTGTAGCCCAGCTAGAAGAAAAGACTCAGGAGACGCTTAATGCCAGGATAGAATTTCAGGAATATAAATTATTAACAAGAGGCTCTTTATGGAGGTCCTCTCTCAGCTTCTCTAACTGCCGGACTGTTTCCCCCCCTCCCTCGTCCACATTCCCAGCCCCTACTCACTGTCCACTTCGGTCAGAGACACGTTTCTTGACGCAGATACAAAGAATAAGCAGGAAAGCGCCCCAGGCCAAAGATTTGCTGGAACTAGAGGTCTCCCTGTGGAGGAGGGAGGGAGAGAGAGAGTTCCTGTTAAATTAATTCTTGCTTGTTGTCCCCTGCTTCTTGAACATGACATTGCCCTTAAATTGAACCATGGGGCCATGCTGTCAATGGGTCATTCTAAGCATAGGAAGACTGGTTGAGGCTCGTCTGTGGCTTTTCTGTGAAGTCACACTGCGCTTGCTTACCCTGCTCGCAGTGCAAGCACACAGCTGCTATTAGCACGAATCCTGGAGGCAGAACGGTATGAGGTTCATTCATCAGAAAATGCTGACCGAGGGCTGGGGTGGGCACTGATCGGGACATTAAAGGTGAAGCCGTGAACCAAGCAAAGAGCCTCTTTTCATGGAGCTTTCCAGAGGGCAAAGCGGAGCCTCTCTCAGGGGACACGGCTGATGGCAGAAGCCTCAAGAGGCTCCTCAAGGAAACCCTGGAGAGATGTTCTCCAGGTGTTGAAAGGAACAATTTTGACCCTGGAATTTTATATCCAGCTAAGCTATCTTTTAATTGAGGGAGGGAACTGAAGATAATGTCAGGTACAGTAGGAGGCCCTCAGAAGATTTCCCACACAAAGAGCTGGTTTGAAGACAGTGTTGGAGGAAGTTCTCCAGCAAGGAGAAAAATAAAGCCAGAGAATGATTTGAGATATATGGCGTGGAAATAAGTTAGCCAAGAGCTTTGCTATGTAAAGAAAGGATGACAAAAAAAGAAAAAGAACATAAAAAGCCACAACCCAAATTCTAGGTACTACCAATAGCAGAAATGAAAAGACCAGAGCTAGTGAAACATATCTGGGATGTATCTCTTTAGGAGAAAAATAGATATTGATAACTCTAAGAAGTTAAATGGAGATGAGTATACATAATATGTATGAGGAATAAACCCCAGAAAAAAACCAAAAATAGAATGTATGTCTTTTCCAAACAGCAGAAGGAAATCTATTCTAGCCAACGAAAAGTGGAAAAGTAAAAAACAAAACAAGATGAAAGTATGAAATAGAAAATATGAAATTAGGGGCACCTGGGTGGCTCAGTCAGTTGATCGTCTGACTCTTGGTTTCTGCTCAGGTCATGATCTCGGGGTCTTGAGATCAAGCCCTGTGTTGAGCTCCATGTTCAGCGGGGAGTCTGCTTAAGACTCTCCCTCTGGGGCGCCTGGGTGGCACAGTCGTTAAGCGTCTGCCTTCGGCTCAGGGCGTGATCCTGGCGTTCTGGGATCAAGCCCCACGTCAGGCTCCTCTGCTAGGAGCCTGCTTCTTCCTCTTCCACTCCCCCTGCTTGTGTTCCCTCTCTCGCTGGCTGTCTCTCTCTGTCAAATAAATAAATAAAATCTTAAAAAAAAAAAAGACTCTCCCTCTGGGGCGCCTGGGTGGCTTAGTTGTTGGGCGTCTGCCTTCGGCTCGGGTCATGATCCCAGCATCATGGGATCGAGCCCGGCATCAGGCTTCCTGGCTCAGCGGGGAAACTGCTTCTCCCTCTTCAGCTCCCCCTGCCCGTGTTCCCTCTCTTGCTGTTTCTCTTTGTCATGTAGATAAATAAAATCTTTAAAAAAAAAAAAAGACAAAGAAAAAAACTCTCCCTCTCCCTTTGCCCCTCCCCCACACACGCTTGCTCTCTTAATTAATTAATGAAAAAGAATCTCACACTAAGCTTACTGTAAGAGAGATATTTAGAGCAAAAGGATCTTAAAAATTGAAATAGAGATGAGAAAAGTAGAGTAGACAAGCAGGGACCAAGAGGAAGCCAAGGAAGCAAGTCTGGTAGCTAACAAAAGAGAAGAAAGCATCCCAAGAGATGAAAAGAAGCAGGAAAGGGAGAATAAACATGAATGTCACAGGAACATGACCGTGCACCCAAATACAGTGGCACACTAGAAAAATGAACAGCTGACAGAATTACAGGAAGAAAAAGATACACGAACGTTTCTAAGCATTAAAACACGCCTTTCAGAAACTATATCCCAAACAAGCAAAAAAACTAAGGAAAAATAAAGATGATATGAATAATAAGCCTGATCTGATAAATAGAGATAGAACTGCTCCCGTATCAGAATCTACATATATTTTTTAAAGTGCACGTAAAACAGTTGCCAGAATTGGCCCTGAACTAGATGACAAAGGAAACCTTGACGTTCCAAGAACTACAATCCTGCAGACTTGCTCTGACTACCATGTAAAAAAATTAAAAATCAATTCCAAAAGGTAGTGTAAAAAGTCCCATAGGATTGTACACTATAACGTGTCTGAATAACTCTTCAGATAAAAAGAAAAGTCATACGGGGAATTCTTAAGTACTTAAAACTAAGGGAACTCCGTTTGTGTCTGAAGGTGTCTACAGCTAGGGGCGTCCAGCCGGCTCGGTTGGTAGAGCGTGTGATTCTTGATCTCAGGGCTGTGAGCTCATGTTCCACATGGGGTGTAGAGATTACTTAAAAATAAAAACACAAAAATCTTAGCGGTATCTAAGGCTATAATTAGAGGGGAATTTACAGATATAAATATATTAATAAGAAAACCGGATGAGAGGCCCGACGGGCTCAGTTGGTAGAGCGTGTGATTCTTGGGGATGTGGGTATGAGCCCCACGTTGAGTGTAGAGATTACTTAAAAATAAAATCTTAGAGGCGCCTGGGTGGCTCAGTCGTTAAGCATCTGTCTTCGGCTCAGGGCGTGATCCCGGAGTCCTGGGATCGAGCCCCGCATCGGGCTCCCTGCTCTGCCGGGAGCCTGCTTCTTCCTCTCCCACTCCCCCTGCTTGTGTTCCCTCTCTCGCTGGCTGTCTCTCTCTCTCTCTCTGTCAAATAAATAAATAAAATCTTTAAAATTAATTAATTTATTAATTAATTAAATCTTAAAAACAAAACAAAAACCTGGAATGGTTTATTCAATGAGCTGTGTTTAGCTGAAAATTTAGAAACAAAACAAAGTGAAATAATAGGTTAAGCCTAAAGGAGCAAGGTGGAGGGGCGCCTGGGTGGCACAGCAGTTAAGCGTCTATATCCCAGTAAACCTTAAAATCTAGGTAATGACAAATTTCTAGTTTAAAATGACAAAGTTGGCATAAGAATCAACAGAAAAGTTGAACATACCAATAAAATGAAAGAAAATAAATTGGTAATCAAGATATCCTTGTCCACCCCTCAAATTCTCTGGCCTTGATAATTCCACAGAAAGTTTTACCAGACTCTCAAGGAATATAAACCCTGTCTTATGCAAGTTGTTCCAGAAAATAGAAATAGAAAGTTATCCTAATCATTTTGTGAAATGGATAAAAACTTAATTCTAGAATTTTACTGTTAATAAAATAAAATAAAATTATAGGCTCATTTTACTTATGAACAAAGATGGGAAAATTCAAACAGAACATTTGTAAAGAAATACAAAAGAGGACAAAAAGTAAGTTCTATTAAAGTAATTAGGACAGTTTGACATCAGAAAATTAATCAATATAAAGAAAAACATACAATTAGTAGACGCAGAAAAAGTATTTGGTAAAGTTCAACAACTATTTATGACTTAAAAAAAAAAAAAAACCTGTCAGAAAATTAGGAGTAGAATATCCTTAACTTGGCATCTACTGAAAACCTACAGAAAGACAGCATATTTAGTAGGGAAATTTCAGACTCATTTGCTTTAAGATGGGGAAAAAAACCAAGGATGCCCACTGTCAAAGATACGTTTAATCATAGTATAGGAGGTCTTTGCCATCATAGCAAGGCAAGAAAAATGAATCAGAGGTATAAGGATTGTCAAGGAAGAGAAAAATTTACTATTAAGAGAGTTCACCGGGGCGCCTGGGTGGCACAGCGGTTAAGCGTCTGCCTTTGGCTCAGGGCGTGATCCCGGCGTTATGGGATCAAGCCCCACATCAGGCTCCTCTGCTATGAGCCTGCTTCTTCCTCTCCCACTCCCCCTGCTTGTGTTCCCTCTCTCGCTGGCTGTCTCTATCTCTGTCGAATAAATAAATAAAATCTTGAAAGAAAGAAAGAAAGAAAGAAAGAAAGAAAGAAAGAAAGAAGGAAGGAAGGAAGGAAGGAAGGAAGGAAGGAAGGAAGGAAGGAAGGAAGAAAGAAAGAAAGAAAGAAAGAAAGAAAGAAAGAAAGAAAGAAAGAAAGAAAGAAAGAAAGAAAGAAAGAAAGACAGCTAATAGAAAAAAATCAATGAAACCAAAATCTGGTTCTTTGAGAAGATCCAGCGGCACCGATCGACAAAAAAGAGATGGAAATTAGCAGTATCGGGGGTGAGAGTTGACATCCCTACAGATTCTACAGATACTAAGGGGATCGTAAGGGAGTTATTTGAACAACTTTATCCCAATAAATTTGATAACTTAGATGAAATGGACAAATTTCTTGGAAGACGCAAACTGCCCAGTTCTCTTAAGAAGCAATAGACAAGCTGAATGCCTCTACGTCTACCAAAGAAATACAACCTGAAGTTAAAAATTGTCCCACAGAGAAAACTTCCAGGCCAAGGTAGCTTCACTGGTGAATTCTCCCGTGCTTAAGGAAGATCTAACACCAATTCTGTACAAACTCTTCCAGAAAATTGAAAAGGAGTACTCTCCACCCCATTCCATGAGGCCAGCGTTACCCTGACGCTAAATCCAGACATATGCAAGGAAAACAACAACAGCAACAACTACAGACCTACATCCCTCGTGACAAATATCCCTCTTAACAAAATTTTAGCAAAATGTTCATAGATAAGATGACTTGGCAATTCCAAAATGGCAGTCCTCTCCCAAATTCATCTATAAAATAGGCAATTCCATTACAACTGCCAGCAGGATTTTTTAAAAGTAAAATTGTATTGAAGTGTAACATTCATACAGAAAACCATACCAATCATAAATATCTAACACAATGAGTTTTTGCAAAGTGAGTAATTCTATATAACCATGATGCCGATAAAAGATCAAAGCATTACCAGTACCTCAGAAACACTGCTCGTCCCCCCCGTCACCCTGCTAACTAAAGAATAGCTTTGTCTGTTTCAAATTTTATGTATACGGAGTAGGGATAGGGTATAAAAGGAAAACATATAACCGAAGAAATAAGAGTAGCTCCTTGATGGCGATTTTGATGTGCCGTGAATTAAGGGGTAAGATTAACTTCCTCGTTCCACCTGAAGTCTCCAAACACCTACAAAACACACCAACAGGAAACATAAAGACTTCCGGTGAATCTAGCTTACCAGGTCTAGACATGTCTGAATTCCAGTGGTAGACCCAATTCCAGGGTCAAACTATTTCCATCTCCCTCCCCCCGCCCCAGCTCCAAATAGAACCAAGTCCCTTTGGGGACTAAAAATACCCTCAGCTGGGTGTTGGACTCCCATTTCTTATGGCAGGGCTCTTCTCGTGACCCGGGTTGCTCATCCGCTAAAGGGTTGACTTGTCCTATCGAACTCACGAGGATTTGAGGAGGAATGTCAAAACGGAGTAAGGTATGTTAAAACAACTTACAAAGGATTATTAAAATTAAAGCCGTCAAGGGGCACCTGGCGGGCTCAGTCAGGGGAGCCAGCGAATCTTGATCTCGAGGTTGTGAGCTCCAGCCCCGCACTGAGTGTAGAGACTACCTTAAAAAAAATAAAATCTTGGGGCGCCTGAGGGGCTCAGTCGGTTGAGCATCTGACTTCAGCTCGGGTCGTGATCTCAGGGTCCTGGGATTGAGCCCCACATCGGGCTCCCTGCTCAGTGGGGAGTCTGCTTGTCCCTCTGCCTCTGCCACTACCCCTACTGTGCTCTCTCTCTCTTTCTCTCAAATAAATAAAATCTTTAAAAAGAAAAGAGGGGCGCCTGGGTGGCACAGCGGTTAAGCGTCTGCCTTCGGCTCAGGGCGTGATCCCGGTGTTCTGGGATCGAGCCCCACATCAGGCTCCTCCACTATGAGCCTGCTTCTTCCTCTCCCACTCCCCCTGCTTGTATTCCCTCTCTCGCTGGCTGTCTCTATCTGTCAAATAAATAAATAAAATCTTTAAAAAAAACAAAAAATAAAAAAAAATAAAAATAAAAGAAAAAAAGAAAATCTTTAAAAAAATAATAAGACCATCATAACTATTATTTTAAAGGAAAAATTTCCGAGTGATTCCAGCTAGATTTTTTAAAAATCTTTAAGTTATATGATTTTTTTTTTTAAGATTTTATTTATTTATTTGACAGAGATAGAGACAGCCAGTGAGAGAGGGAACACAAGCAGGGGGAGTGGGAGAGGAAGAAGCAGGCTCCTAGCGGAGGAGCCTGATATGGGACTTGATCCCATAACGCCGGGATCACGCCCTGAGCCGAAGGCAGACGCTTAACCGCTGTGCCACCCAGGCGCCCCTATATGATTATTTTTTAATGTAAAATATTTAAAAAGATGTAAGAAGTATTTTGATTTGTGGGAAAAGAGGAGCCCCCAAATAGTACTCTTCAGTGCCATGGTTTGTGTGTATTACTTATTTATGTGTTAAACTTCAGATTACGTGTAATAAACCGTCTGTGGTACAACGCTATTGATTTCCCTGCATTAGAAGTTGAATTAAATGTGCATTACTCTGGGGTTGGTCACCATGAGGGAAGCTTAAGAAGTTTGGAGGAAGAGTAAGTGAAGACCATTAAAGCTCTCTAGGCCCCGTCTCCCATTGATCCCTGTCACCCTGGGGAAGTCTTACTGCAGTTCGGTCCCACATACATCCTGGTCTTAATGTTCCTCTAATGGTACCTAATGGCAGCTTGGCTACATCCCTTGCACTATAATAAAACAGCTGCCTTCCCCAACCGCGTCTCAGCCGTGCTCTAGAAAGCGTAGGGCTTCTGAGTATATCTCGTGTACAGTACAACATTCCTCAGTGAGCCTTGCTTCATGTTTTCATTAGCTCCTTTATTCATGGAACTAATATTTATCGAATATTTACACTGTTCTAGGCATTTAGCCAGTTGTAGTCTTTGTCACCAGATCGCAATACTCATCTGTGATCAGTACTTGGAAGTGAATTACTATCCACTTGTTGTCCTCAGAGCATTATTAAGATATTGGGAGAAGTAAAGAGATGCAGCTCCGGCTTGAATTCCCCCCCACTCCATGACCTTCCGGTGGGGTGACCTTGGTCCGATGATCTTTCAGAAATAATTGAGCTTTTCTTTGTGCCCTCGTGTGTGATGGGTGTGTATAAATATAACATATACGTTTGAAGAAAATTACGTTTATTGGGTGTAGCACAGAAAAGTTTGGTAAGAAGGCTTATGACATCAGCGTAGTGAATTATTTATTAGAATTTTCTGTATTCTTGGGGGCACCTGGGTGGTGCAGTCGTTAATCGTCTGCCTTCGGCTCAGGGCGTGATCCCAGCGTTATGGGATCGAGCCCCACGTCAGGCTCCTCCGCTATGAGCCTGCTTCTTCCTCTCCCGCTCCCCCTGCTTGTGTTCCCTCTCTCGCTGGCTGTCTCTATCTCTGTCAAATAAAAAAATAAAATCTTTAAAAAAAAAAAGAATTTTCTGTATTCTTACAGACATTTTTCTTTTTCTTCCAAATTAAAAATGTGACTAGACTGCATTTAGGTCTTGTTTAAATTCATTTTGCCCAGGGGTGGGTGGGTGGCTCAGTCAGTTAAGCATCTGCCTTCGTCTCAGGTCATGGTCCCAGGGTCCTAGTATTGAGTCGCGCATTGGGCTCTTTACTCAGAGGGGAGCCTACTTCTCCCTCTGCCTGCCGCTCCCCCTGCTTGTGCTCTCTCTCTCTCTCTCTCTCTCTCTCGCTCTCTGTCAAATGAATAAAAAAAATCTTTTAAAAAGATGTAATTTCACCTGACACTCTATGACATTTGAGCTTCAAAATCTATCTTTAGCTCTTGAATATTTCCCGCTTCCCTTGATTCTTTGCTGATTTCTCCTATTTTATGGGTTCTGTGTTCCCCTTCCGGGATTCCTATTACAGGTCCCTTGAGTCACAATTCCAAAATCCTAAGATCTTTGAAAAACAACACTTACTTGGCAGTAAACCCTGACCCAACATGATGTGAAACTATTTATCGTCTTTCTTTAGTTCCCTGGCTGTGTTGCAGAAGAAACATAGTATTTTTGATCAGAAAGCGCTGACACAGACCCCACTTGGGGGGGGGGGGGATGTCTTACCAGTTCATACACCACATGGTCGCTAGAACGCCCCGCACGCTAAATCCTAAAGCTCATCCTAAAAGCACCAGCCTTTCGAGGAAGGGGCTGTTGGCCTGCGTGTCTACCTCAGATCCCTGAACAAGTCCCCCGCCCCACCATTCGTGCTTCCGTAGTTTTCAGATTGATCCTCTGAGTTCTAGAGGAACCTCCGAGGTTTGTCCTCTTCCCTGAGTGTCCGGCAGCTCTGCCTCCGTGTAGTGTTTCGTTTGGCATGTGTACTTTGCTTCTCCAGGAAAATAGTCTCTGATCTCGAGGGATCCTCCCTTGTGACTTCTTGCTCCGTACGTGTCCTTCCGTGGGGCTGGACGAGACCCCCAGCGTTGTGCACATGCGACAAACAGAAATGCAGCTGGAAGCAGCCTGAGCGAAGAGGAGGCTTTGCAAAGGAACCGTGGGGAAGCTGACAGGCTGAAGGACGTCTCGGGAGTGAGGATGTCTCCAGGGACCTCCGAGAGAGACGAGAACCAGGGTTTCATACGGCCACGTCATTCTCTCTCTCTCTCTCTCTCCCTGTTTAACCTCACTGGCTTCATTTTCTCCTAATGCAGTTGGATTTTTGCCCTCTGGTTAAAAACATGAACACCAGCAACACCAAGTCCATATCCTTTCAGCTCCATAACCGAAGAGGCAATAGAAGGTCTCTCTTCTGGCGTCAGGGAATCTTTACAGGGATGGACTCACTGGGGGAGCCTGGGTGTCCTTCCCAGACTGTGTCCATGGATGAGGCCAGTTAGCAAAGGATGTGAGGGAGGGATGCTGAGCAGATCAAACAATTATATCCACGGCATACATTTTCTAAAATGTTGCCCACACGCACTGCACGATGGAGAATCCCCCCGATTCTCCAGGGCGGGCCTCCTCTTTCGACTGGCAGCATCTTCTGATAGACACAGCGATGTGTCCGCGTTTGCTCATTTGGGAGAAAGCCCGCTGGCCGGCCGCGCCCGGTGCAGCTGTCTGCTCAGAAAGCCCCGCTGTGCAGCTTCCTGCTTGCTGCACAATAGGGCAGGGGAAGGGTTCGGTCAGGGTCTGCCTAGCACCAATTCCAGAAGCATCTCAATGGCAGCTTTTACAGAGCATCTGTCAGGTTTCTGTTTGTTATGAATAGTCGCATCCCCACTCCACTGCCTTAAGAGATCAAGAGGATTTATTGGATCCTGTAACTAGAAAAGTCCGTCACTGGGAGATGGTCAGGGCCAGGCTTCCGGCTTTGGTTCTTGGCATTCCCTGGGCTGCCCTTTCCCTTGAGTGGGATTCATCTTCTACTGGTAGCCAGTTGGCCACACAGTTCTAACCCTCACCTGAGAACATCCAGAGGAAGGCAGATGGTCTCTTCTGGCAGGTATCTCTGCAGCAGAAGGATGTAACTTTTCCAGAAGCTTCCAGCAAACGTCTCCTTACATCGTATTGGCTCCCCTTAGTTACTAACACTTTTGTAAATCCATTTCTGTGTCAGGGAAATATGTGTTAATTCCCTGGATTCCTGAACCAACCAATAGCAGGGAGGACAAAAATCCCCTTAGACCCAGCAGGCCAACACCCGGGTGGGGTGGGGGTGGGGGTGCATGAAGTCAGTTCTTCCTGAAGCACATGGGCTGTGTAAGGGAAGATGGGAACCTGAGGGAAAGCTGGGGTGCTGCTGGGAAGGAGGAAGTAGGTACAGGGTAGGAAACCCACGAAGAGCACTATACCTGGTTTCCAAGCCTGATAAAAGTCCTCACCATTTTAAACTCTGTTGGAGGGGCACCTGGGTGGCTCAGTAGGTTAAGCATCTGCCTTCAGCTCAGGTCATGATCCCAGCGTCCTGGGATTGAGCCCCACATTGGACTCCCTCCTCAGTGAGGAGCCTGTGTCTTCCTCTCCCCTGCTGTTCCCTCTGCTTGTGCTCTCTGGCTCTATCCATCAAATAAATAAATAAATCTTTATTAAAAAAAAAACACAAAAAACTCTGTTGGAAACTTCTCATGAGAATCTGGGAGGGTATAAATTCGAGGCTTATAATCACCATGCTATTTTTACCCCCAAACTCTGAAAGCCCACCCAACTCAAGCCGTTACAGATAAGGAAACTGAGGCTCAGAGAGGAAAGCAGCTGCCCACGGTCACACTGTGGCCATAGTGGGCTGCAAGGTCATTTAAACCTTCCCAGTTCTTTTTCTGAGACCCATCTGTTAATTTCATATGTCAACTTGGCTAGGTCATGGTACCAGATATTTGGTCAAACGTTATTCTAGATGTTTCTGTGAAGGTATTTTTTAAATGAGATTCACATTTAAATTATTAGACTTTGAGTATGTCAGATTACCCTCTGTGGTGTGGGTGGGCCTCATCCAATCAGTTGAAGGTCTTAGTAGAAAAATGACTGACTTCCCCAGGAGAAGAGGAAATTCTGCCATCAGAATTTGGCATCATGTTGGGTTGAAGCTCCCATCCCTGGGTCTCCAGCCTGCCACCTACCCTGCAGATTTTGAACTCACCGACCTCCACAATCACAATTGAGCCAATTCCTTATAATAAATCCCTCTGCCTAGGCACACCCTATTGTTTCCATTTCTCTGGAGAACCCTAATTGATAAGTTCTCTAAAGATCCAGCTTAGGGGTGCCTGGGTGGCGCAGTCATTAAGCGTCTGCCTTCGCTCAGGGTGTGATCCCGGCGTTATGGGATTGAGCCCCACGTCAGGCTCCTCCGCTGGGAGCCTGCTTCTTCCTCTCCCACTCCCCCTGCCTGTGTTCCCTCTCTCGCTGGCTGTCTCTCTCTCTGTCAAAAGATAAAATACAATCTTAAAAAATAAATAAATAAATAAAGATCCAGCCTACTCTTTATCCTAACTCGGGACCCAGAGCTTCACTTTAAGAGATACTATTGTAGCCACCTGGGTGGCTCAGTCAGTTACGCGTCTGTCTTCACTTAGGTTGTGATCCCAGGACCCTGGGATCAAGTCCTGTGTCCGGCTCCCTGCTCATCAGAGAGCCTGCTTCTCGCTCTGCCCCTCCTCCCACTCATCCTTTCAATCTCTCCCTCTCTCTCTATCTTAAATAATAAATAAATAAAAATCTTAAAAAAAAAAGAATAGTATTCCTTTTTTTTTTTTAAGATTTTTATTTATTTATTTGACAGAAGGAGAGACAGCCAGCGAGAGAGGGAACACAAGCAGGGGGAGCAGGAGAGGAAGAAGCAGGCTTCCAGCGGAGGAGCCTGATGTGGGGCTCAATCCCAGGACTCTGGGACCACGCCCTGAGCCGAAGGCAGACGCTTAACGACTGAGCCACCCAGGCGCCCCAGAAATACTATTCTAAAAGAGCCATTGTTAAACAGCGAGTATAGGATGATTAAATAACTAGTTTCAAGTTAGGGATGAGTTAGTGGAGTGTACAGAGAATTGTGTCAGGGATTTTCCCCACCGTACTGAGAATGTAACAACAAAAACTGGGTTGCCCCGTTAAGAACAAAGGCAGGCGTCAAACATCAACAAGGATCCTTTTCTCCCTGCTCTGTGTTTTTCTGTTTGGGGCAATTTATCCACGTGGTCAGGATCTGCTCTATTTCCCTTCAAGCTCCCTGTGGTTACCCCATGGGCTGTCCATATCATTCCCCCCAAACAGTATCCCATTCTTCTCTTGGGGCATTATCCCTTCCCCACCGGAGGTGGGTACTTGTGATGTTCCCATGTGGGAGCTCCAGGAGCCAGACCTGACTCTCCGGATTCCGGTTCAGCCAGGGTGTGATCTCCGCTCAGCCAACCAGGTGCTCTGTCCTGGGGCTTGGAATCTTGCACAAGTGACGTAAGACGAAGAGGGGAAGGTTGATCCTATCGGTTGCAAATGAGGTGGAAGAGGAATTGATTGGTATTTCGAACAGATTTCTCCCATTATGAGACCATTTCTGGACTTCCTGTGAACTCACTGAGCTTCTTGGCCTTCCAGACACCCTTGACTCCTGCTATTTTCAAGTCTGACTCCTGGGTTCCCGTCCATGCTGACAGCCCCTGTGAGCCTTTGCTCAAGTTATCCAGAATTGACTTCTGTAACTGGCGACCCAGACCCCTGACCGATCACAGCTGCCTAGGTTCTGGGTTTTTTGTTTTTGGGTTTTTTTTTTTAAGATTTTATTTATTTATTCGACAGAGATAGAGACAGCCAGCGAGAGAGGGAACACAAGCAGGGGGAGTGGGAGAGGAAGAAGCAGGCTCATAGCAGAGGAGCCTGATGTGGGGCTCGATTCCAGAACGCCGGGATCACGCCCTGAGCTGAAGGCAGACGCCTAACCGCTGTGCCACCCAGGCGCCCCCTAGGTTCTGTTTTTGACTCAGCTTCTAACTGCGTGATAAGTCGTTGTTCTTCCAAGAGCCTCAGTGTCCCCCTATGTAAAATTAGGGAGTGAGACTAGACTTGAGTTCTGCAAATCTTCTTCAGCCACAAAAAACTTTGCAAAAACAAAATCTTCCATATAGGAGCAAATTGATCCGAGAGCTGATCGGCACTGCTCTGGCCAAAGGGTTTCAAAGCTCCAGAATCCTGTCGTCTTAGCTCTTTCTCAATAGTAGCAGCACTGACTTCTGCTCTGATACGTAATGGGAAAGGATTCCACTTCCCCTCTCCCATCGCAGCAGAAGATAGCCTGGGTCCACTTCACGAACTCAGGGAGGCATCAGGTCGGCAGTTTCTCATTAACAAAGACTCGTTTCTTCTTGAAGAAACGTGCTAAGCAAATGTCTGTGAAATGTTTAAACACACACACACACACACACACACGCACACACGGAATCAATGCGACTGCCACGTTTTCAGAGCACTGAAAAAATTTTAAAATCTTTATTTTAATTCCAGTGTAGTTAACATACAGTGTTATACTAATTTCAGGTGTGCAATATAGTGATTCCGCACAATTCTCTGCTTGGTGCTCCTCACAACGCGTGCCCTCCTTAATCCCCGTCCCCTGCTTCCCCATCCCCCCACCCACCTCCCCTCTGGTCACCATCAGTCTGCTCTCTAGAGTTAAGAGTCTGTGTTTTGGTTTATCTCTTTTTTTCCTTTGTTCCTTTGTTTTGTTTCAGAGCACTTTTTAGTGTGGAGAGGGCGAAAGAAAACCACAAAAAGCAAACAACAAAAAAGTATGAGAGTGAGGATGTTTTTCTGCTCTCTTTAAAGCATTTGTGCATGTATGTCTCGTGCACTTTAGATTATTTTATTAGGTCTTTGAGGGATAGAATTGGGACTTCCTTCACGATAAATACATACCTTAGTACGTTTTGTGGTAAAACAGAACTAGTAGAACTTCCACCATTAAGATCTGATGTATTTAATAGCATGTGAGGTATGCAAACACTATCCCTCCCCTTGTCCAAGTACTGTGCTATCTCAGATATTTCCAAATGACTCTCTGGAAGGGTATTCTTTATGATTCCTGCTTTATAGCTGAGGTCAACGAGGCTCAGAGAGGTTAAGCAACTTACCTGAGCTCACACAGCTAGTACATCGCCACTGACTGCCTGGCTCCAAAGCTTATGTTCTTTCACATATGACTCTATTGTTTAAGTAACCCCATGCACGGGGATCTTTTAAATGTGGAGTAAGTTGACCATATAGTTCGGTGGTCATTCGACTTTCTGATCTAGGGACACCCCAAAGGGAAGACCTATAACTCCTGGCTGAAGAAGCACCAGAGACCTCTGGACACCTCTCCTGGCCCCCAAGTGCCTTTGCTGGGACTCTAGCAGAGGTGGTTCTTTAAAGGGGCAATCCTGTTAGCAGTGGGCAGTCTTCTCTTCTATAGTCTGCGGAAATTCCCTCTGGGAATGCAAACTAATTTTTTTAAAAGATTTTGCTTCTTACTTACTTACTTGTTTATTTTAGAGACAGAGAGAGAGGCAGAGGGAGAGAGAGAATCTCAAGCAGACTCCCCGCTGAGCACAGAGTCCGGACTCAGGACTCGATCCCACGACACTGAGATCAGGACCTGAGCTGAAATCGAGAGTCAGATGCTCAACAGACTGAGACACCCAGGCGCCCCAAAGCAAACTGATTTTAAAAACAGTAGCCAGGAAGAGGAATTTGCAACGAAGAAAGACCTTTTGAGAAAACGAATTCTCTGAAGATAATTATGGGATTAGGGGATATGAGACAGGAAGATAATGATGACCTGGCACAAATAATCCTAATTTCTGTACTTGGTTATGGACCATGCTGTCTGTGTCAGCTGTTACCATTTCTAATGATGATGGTTCTCTACAGGTAATCCAAAGGGTATTTGCCCCAAAGGAGTTCATCCATGTGTGCACATCCGTGTTTTATCAGGAGATAATGCATTTCTAGGTGCTGGTCCTGAATATGCCACTACGTAACTGAGTGGCCTTGGGTGAGTTACATAAACCCATTGGTCCTTAGGTTCTCCTTCTGTGAAGTGAGGGATTTAGATGAGACACTCAGTAAACTTCAGCTCTAAAATTCTAATTTTGCTGGTTGCTTTGAAGGACTTTAGGGCCATGCAATCCCATGTGTGCCCAGCAGAGGTCAGAAGATGTCACCAAAAGCTCTGAGGTCGTCAATAATCCGGTTTAGCATTGTAAATTTCATTTTTCTTTTTTCTTTCTCTCTTTCTTTTTCTTTCTTTCTCTTTCTTTCTTTCTTTCTTTCTTCTTTCTTTCTTTTTTTCTTTCTTCCTTTTTTTTTTTTAAATAGTTTCATGGTAGCCCCTATTTTCCATTTTAGGTACCTGATTTTTACAGTTAGGCCAGACATAAAAGCAGGCGTTTTTCCTGAAAGAGTAAAGTAGAGATGCATTGTCTGCTTCAGGCTTCCTTGTCAAATGTAAACCATTTCCCTGCTGGTTAATGCCTGGTGCGTGAAGGTAACTTGTCCGACAGAAGGTGACATGAAGGACTAGGGGCAGTTTTATACTTCGAGTAAGTGTGAACAGTAAACTTGCTACAGAAAATTCCGTGTCAGGGGCACCTGGGTGGCTAAGTGGGTTGAGCGCCTGCCTTTGGCTCTGGTCACAGTGTGGTCAGGCTCCCTGCTCGGCGGGCAGTCTGCTTCTCTCTCTCCATCCGCCTCTTCCGCAGCTCATGCTCTTTCGCTCGAATAAATAAATAAAATCTTTTACAACAAAAAATAGAAAATTTCATGTCATCAAAACTCTTTCTTTATAACAAAAGATTCCTGAATCCTATCTAATGACCTATTTATTTTGAAACATATTTACCTCAGCAAAATTCTTTTTTCTGGTTTTGGTTTTTAACCCCCTTACTGAGATATGACGACATGTAACACTGTGAATGTTGACGACACATAAGTTACTGAACACGTATATGGGACACGGTTGTCACAACGAGGTTAGTTAACGCGTCTATCACCTCACGGAGTTAAAATCTGGGAAGTTTTTGTCACCATGGGGTTTAACCAATATTTCTCTCTCTCTCTCTCTCTCCTGGTTTCATCAGAAGAATTATTTGGGAAATACACCATCACAGAGATAGAGGCCTCTAATAAGTATTTAAATATGATAAGCATTGTTTTTTTAGGCAGAAACCAGACGGCTGGTTTACGTATACATTGAGTCAAGGAACTGGGAATTAAAGAAAGGCCTGCAGCCAGGTCAGACCCAACCCAGCCGTTGAAAGAGAATGTAACACAGACAGAGGCTGCTGGTTAAAGGTTTGAGCTCTCGGTAAGACAGACCTATATTCGGACCTTGCTATCGTTCCTTAACCTCCCCAGAGATAAACTCTTCCTTTCCTTTATCTATAAAATGAAGATAGTGATAAAGCCACAGAAGAATGTCGTGAGGATTAAATGAGATAATACGCGTGAAGCATGTAGCCAAGCGCCAGCCACGTAACAAAGGATCAGTAGGTGAGAGCAACCGTCGTCCTAGTCATTTGGGAGGAGTCCGTGTTTACCCAGATGAAAATCACCAACGCCTTCCTCTTGACTCTCCCAGACCAGGTTCCACGGCCCTCTTCCCTGCTTCAGCCGTCACAGCAGAGAGGCCCCGACTTGGCGCCCGGCTGGGTGACAGGCACCACCGTCCCCACGGTGGGCACCTCACAGGTGCGGCCAAGGCCGCTGGATGCCCAACGCCCTTTACAGCCCTGCCACCCGGCAGCCGCTGCTGGAGACCTTGCCTTCTAGAGGGCAGGACCTTCTCCCGCTCCCAAGCCTCACTCTCAGAGGCAAGGCTGGGACGAACTCTCCCTCCCAGCGGCCCACTCATGGCCTCTGGGTCTTTGTTTTTTCTCTAATAGAGCACTTAACTTTTCTTCTATACAGCACTCTTTTAGCTGATTATCATTACTGTTTTTTCCCCTACTTTGATCAACTCCTCTAGGAAAGGCCTGGGGCCCTGTCTCCCGATGGTAGACCCACCACCCAGCCAGGGAGGATGGGCTGTGTTATGAGGAGAGCCAAGGCCATGAGGACCAGGGGAGACCTGTGTCTGTCCTGCAGGAGAAAGCTGTGTCGTACTCTGCTTGTATGGTAAGTGTGTGGGCCGACCAGCAAGCGGGGCCGACCAGGGGCTGGGGCTCCTCAGAAGGCCAGAGGGGGCGCTGTGAGGGGCGCGATTGAACAGAACACTCCAGATTGGATGTCGCCTGCACTAGGGACAGGGACGGAGGTGGAGCAGGGGTGGGACCCTGCTACCATCTGCCCACATTCCAGAGACCATTCCACGGACCCAGGCCAGTCGCTGAGGGGCCTCCCAATGACCCATGTTCAAAACCAAAAATTGAGGGGTGCCTGGGTGGCTCAGTCGGTTAAGCGTCTGCCTTCAGCTCGGGTCATGATCTCTGGGTCCTGGGATCAAGCCCCGCATCAGGCTCCCTGCTCAGTGGGGAGCCTGCTTCTCCCTCTGCCCCTCCCCCTGCTCATGCTCCCTCTCTCATGTAAATAAATAAACTCATAAAAACACACACAAATTGAAAGCTAGATTGTGTTTCCTTAATTCCTGCCCTCTGACCAAAGCTCAGAACTCCCCGGAAAGGGTTTAAACTCTTAGGGTTTCTGCTTACTCAAATGGAAAGAAAGTGGAAGGAAGTGTTGATTCAAAGAGAAACTTTCTGCTTCCGTCTGAGAAGGACTAGATTCTAATTCTGACTCTGGCGAGGGTCTTGCCTGCACCCGGCCAAGCTCTTTGCGGCTCTGCCCTGGGCTCTGGCGCCTGTCGTGGAGCTCTGCAGTAATGCGGCAAGCCCCCGCCTTGAGGTGCGGGGAGCAGTGAGTATAACTTGCGATTCCTGGTATCTGCCGCACACATACTCTAGACAGCACAGGAGACTGGATGCCGTCAACGTAATATGAGATGTGTTCATTTATTTTTTTAATTTTTAAAATTTATTTGAGAGAGAGATCACAAGCAGGGGGAAGGGTAGAAGGAGAAGCGGACTCGCCGCTGAGCAGGGAGCCTGTTGACACGGGGCTTGAACCCAGGACCCTGGGATCGTGACCTGAGCTGAAGGCAGATGCTTAACCCACTGAGCCACCCAGGTGCCCCTAAGATGTTTTTATGCAACCAAAAAAAAGATCCCTCACGCCCGGTAGGACAGCTACAACCACACACACACAAAAAAAAAAAAGAAAGAAAGAAAGAAAATGAAGAAGAAGAAGGAGGAGGAGGAGGAGGAAAGAGGAAAGTAAGAGAAAGAAAAAGAAGGAAGGAAAAGAAAAGAAGGGAAGTAGCAAGTGTGGGCGAGGAAGTGGAGAAATTGTAGCCTTCGCGGGCCGTGGGCGGGAATGCAAAATGGTGCAGCCACGGTGCAAAAGAGTATGGAGGTCCCCCCAAAATTAAACATAGAACTGCCCCGTGATCCAGCAATGCCACTTGTACCCGGGTATGTCCCTGAAAGAATAGAAAGCAGAAACTCGAAGAGATACTTGTTCGCTGGTGTTCAGAGCAGCACCGTTCGTAAGAGGCCAAAGGTAGAAGCAATCCCGGTGTCCCTCTTCGGTTAAATGGATAAACACCGTGCCCTGGACACCTGCGATGGCATCGGATTCGGTCTGTCACACGCCACGAGAACGCACTGGAGGACCTCGTGCTCAGTAAAGAAAGGCAAATAATGTAAGCTTCCATTAATGGGAGGTACTCTCAGAGTCAAATGCATAGAGACAGAAAGGAGAACCGTGGAGTGGTAATGGGTACAGAGTTTCAGTTTTACTAGATGAAAGAAGCTGTGGGGTGCAGGAGAGTGTGCGAAGTACTTAATACCACTGACCTGTACACTTCAGCACAGTTAAGATGGTAAATTGTATGTTATGTATATTTTTGCACAATAAAAAAAAATGGAAAAAAGGAACACAATCTAGCATCTGTTGTTGGAAAACCTCTCCGGGAAAGGGGTAATACTAAATATTGAACGGGTATTCATGCATTTATAATAACCCCAGGGATAGTCGCCACTTACTTTAGAAAGTCTATAGAGCACCGTAAGTGCAATAACACCGTCCTTCCCCCTTTATAGACAAGGCGAATGAGCTGTAGTGAGATGAAGCAAGTTGCCTAAATACAGAGAGCTAGTTGGTCCCAGGCCTGGAAGACTGCAAAGCTGGTACTCTTAAATTCCTCCTCAGTCTCTTTTCTTACAAAGAATTCCCTGCTTTGCTCACCCTATTCCAGAGGCACTGACAGCCTTGAGGTTCTTCCGGCAGTCCTGCCTCAGGACCTTTGCATGTGCTGCTCTCTCCACCTGGAACGTGATTCCCCCAGATGTCTACATGATGTCCCCCTCGGTCACTTCCATCAGATCTCTGCCTATCTGTCACCTTATTATTAAGGCCTTCCCCCCAAAATGAAGCCGTATGCTTCCTCTTCCTCATTCCTCTCCATCCCTGACTGTTCTTTGTCTGTCTCCCCCGCTAGGACAGAAGTTCCCTGAGGTCAGAGGTCCTTGTTTTCCCATGAATGAATGGCTACTGGGATAGTATGACCGATGGGCAGAGCAGCGGTGGTCTAGATGCCAAGATTCGAGGGAAGCCCTCATTCTCCTTACCACTGATTTAACTTACAGCTGGGCCCAGTTCTAGAAGCAGGGTTCAGTAGCCAGGAATGACACCACCCTCCTTCCCTCCCTCTTCCCCATTCCACTCCTTATCAGAAGATTGGCTCACTCCTCCCCCAAGCCTCCACCCCTAAGCACTCCCCTTTGGACCTTTCCTGCCTGTTGTCAGGATCACTGGTACTAAGGGCGAGTCTAAGTGGGGATGGGAGTGCGAGCAGGACAGGTTGCCTGCAAGTGTAAGAATCTGGGGTGCAGTTGGGGGGATGTCTACAAACACTCCCTGTTTGACCCCTGAAATCCCACTGTGGTCTCTCCCCTCTGACTCGTTTATTCTAGCAAGAATAAACTTTCTTTTGCCAATCAGCTCGAGCTTTTCAAAATATAGCTCAAACCAGCTTGCCTACGCCCCCACCCCCGCGGCCACCCTATTCTAGGTCCAGGGCCCCAGCTTGCGGGCCCCAAGACAGTCACTGCCCTGTCCAGGCTCATCACATCTTCATTGGCTCCCTTTATTCCAGACTGGAAGTTTCCGTTGGGGGGGGGAGGGGAAGAAGGGGGACAGCTAGCACAGCCTCTGGCAGAGGGCAGGTCCTTAAATAAACCTCAAAAACTATTGTTGACAAAAAGAAAGGGGTGGGGCTCCTGGGTGGCTCAGCTGGTGAAGTGTCTCTTTGGGCTCTGGTCATGATTCCAGGGTCATGATGTCCTGCATTGGGGTTCCTGCTCTGCGGGGAGTCTGCTTCTCCCTCTACCTCTGCCCCTCCCCCTGCTTGTGCACCCTCTCTCTCTCAAATAAATAAATAAAATCTTTAAAAAAAAAATGAAAGGGGAGGTGGGAAAACAACCCAAGGCAAATGTGACCGAGTTCACACTTTGAGGGCCCGTGCTGCAGAGAACAAATTAGTACTATGTGCTTTCTGTGTCTTCTCCAATGCCAGGGCCAGCCCGGGGTCCTAGAGGTCACTACATTTTATGTAGGACATACATCTGGCTCAGGACAAATGCGGCCTTGCCCCGCGTACCCAGTGGGGCTGGTAGCTGGGCAGCCCCGCAGTCGTTCCGAACCAGCGCCCAGGAGAGATTCCAGCACCAAGGGATCCACGCCCTCCCTCCTCGCTCAAACCCAGGGGCTTGTTGCTGCACCTGTCCTTCTAGACTAACTCGGTGGTGGGGGAGGGGGGAGTTAGGGTTTGCGGAGGGACGGGCTGAGCAGCAGGTGGGTGAGCCCCTCGGGGAGCCCAGACCCCAGAGGGTGAACTTCCTCTGATGAGTCATCTTTCCTCCAGTTCCCTCTGGCCCCCTGGGAAGGACAGGGGCCTCGCTGGGCTGGCTTCAAGAAGGGCCAAAAGTCTAAGAAAGTGCAGCCTCTGTCACACCCAGAAAGAATCTAGAAACCTCTGTGGCTCTTTCTCCAGGTTTGTTTTTTACCACACAGAACTGGTCCTCCTTCATTCCTCACCCGAGGACGCTGACGGGTGAGCAGTGCCCCGGGGAGCATCCCCTCAGCAGGCAGCGCCCTACTGGCTGGCCTTGCATTCTGCTTCTGCGGGCGGGTGGGGCCCCTTAGGGCACTTCGTGGATCCCTTCCCCTGCTGTGCAGACTGGAGCTAACTGTCCCAAACTTGCAGGCATCCCCTGGAGGTTTCAGTTAGGTAGATCTGGGGACACCCTGAAATCTATGTCCAAAGCACCCCAGATCATCCACCAAACAGCTGATGAAAACCGGCTCCTGAGCACCAGGCCCCTTCTGCCCCTGGGGCCGGATTTCCCGACACGTGCCCTGCGCTTCCTGTGGTTGGCTCTGCCTGACACGCTGCCGAGCTGGGCCTTCGGCCTGGGAAGCCCTTGCCCACCGGCCCCACCGGCCCCAGCAGCCCAGAAGGAGTTAGGCGTGCCCTCCTCTGCTCGCACAGAGCTCTGCGTGTTTCCCACTCGGAATCTGTGCAGACACCGTAGGTTGGACCAAATAGCCTCCCAACCTTGTCTTCGCTTGGTTCCCTCCTCTGTCGAAAACATGCCTTCTCACCTCCCTCGCGGCTGGGGTTACGGGCATAGTTCTGGCCAATGATAAGCCCCAGCCCACAAGGATTTCTGGAGAGCCTGAGCTTTCTCCACCCTGGGGCTGCCGCCTTTCTTCTTCCTACAGGGCTGCAAAGGCTCGAACTGCCGTCTTGGCGCTTAGAGCGAAAGGCCAAGGGAATTAAAGCCCCCCACTCGTGTGATGGGGACGCAGAAGGCTAGCTAAGGATAAGGCACAAGCTGACACCCTCCAACTCCTCCCCGAACCCCCCCCCTCGAAGGGATACGTGTGATATTCTTCCAGGAAGCCCCCAGCTGTCTTAATGTTAATGCCTTGCTAGAGGGGAAAACAACCTTTACCTGACAATGGCAAGGCCTCGGGTACCCTGTAGGTCCTCTTTAGCATATGAAAGTTCTTTCGAAAAACCTCCCTTTATCCTAAAGTCCCCCAACCCCATAGTATAGAATGAATTGCTCCTCGCAAACCCGACGCAGCTCGCTCTTTTTTTTTTTTATAATGATTTTTTATTATATTATGTTAGTCACCATACAGTACATCCCCGGTTTCCGATGTAAGGCTCGATGATTCATTAGTTGCGTATAACACCCAGTGCACCATGCAATACGTGCCCTCCTTACTACCCATCACCGGTCTATCCCATTCCCCCACCCCCCTCCCCTCTGAAGCCCTCAGTTTGTTTCTCATAGTCCATAGTCTCTCATGCTTCATTCCCTCTTCTGATTACCCCCCTTTCTTTATCCCTTTCTTCCCCTACCGATCATCCTAGTTCTTATGTTCCATAGATGAGAGAAATCATATGATAATTGTCTTTCTCTGCTTGACTTATTTCACTCAGCATAATCTCCTCCAGTGCCGCCCACGTTGCAGCAAATGTCGACGAAGCTCTTTCTGCCCTCGGGTCCTGTCCCCGTGCTTTCCTAAACGGTCGTTTTGCACCAAAGACATCTCAGGAATTCTTTCCTGGCAGTCGGCTCCGGACCCCACCCCACCAAACCTCACGTGCATTCCAAAACCACATCACGTGCACATAAAAAAACCCCAGAGAGGTGAGGTGACTCACCTTCGGTCACTGGGACGGCTTTGACACAATGAAGTCTAAAGCACACGGTTTATGCTCTGAGTCGAGTGTACTTTCCACGACACGGCCCTGCCCGACACAAAGCTGGTGGGGAGCTGCGAGAGGCCAGTGTGAGCTGCTCCCGCTGCCCGCCGCTGCCCCTGCCTGCGCTCTCGGCTTGCTCTCTCTCAAATACGTACATACATACAAAAATTCTTTTAAAAAAAGAAAAATTTAATGATGTCTGTCAATACTATCAGTGAGTCTCTGTGACTCTTTGTACAATTTCAATTCCATAAAACCAACAAAACCTAAAATTGATCTCTCCTGTTTCTCTTTTCGTTTTTTTTTTTTAAGACTTTATCTATGGGGCTCCTGGGTGGCGCAGTCATTAAGCGTCTGCCTTCGCTCAGGGCGTGATCCCGGTGTTATGGGATCGAGCCCCACATCAGGCTCCTCCGCTATGAGCCTGCTTCTTCCTCTCCCACTCCCCCTGCTTGTGTTCCCTCTCTCGCTGGCTGTCTCTCTATCGGATAAATAAATAAAATCTTTTTAAAAAATAAAGACTTTATTTATTTGTCAGAGAGAGAGTGCACAAGCAGGGGAAATGGCAGGCAGAGGAAGAAGCAGGCTCCCCACTGAGCAAGGAGCCCTATGCAGGACTTGATCCCAGGGCCCTGGGATCATGATCTGAGCCAAAGGCAGACGCTTAACTGACTGAGCCACCCAAGCATCCAGAGGTCTCTTCTGTCTTGACGTATATTTGTGTATCCTTGGTCTTTCCCCCACTAAAATATGAGCTCCGCAAAGGCAGGGACTGTCACTTTTGTCTCTATGAATAAATGAACAATGGGTGCTCCGCAGTCCAACCCTGGGCCTCAAGTGAAAAAGAGCTCTGCTTCCTAGGATGATTCGAAAGTGAATCCTTTAATATTTGAGAAATTCAGTGTTCGTATTATCGGAAATTACTGGTGGGATTGGGGGGTGTGTAATAAGGAGCACCCCTTTTCTCCATCTGAGTTCTCAACTCCTGAGACATAGAGGAGTAAAGCAGGTGTGGATTGCAACGACCCCTTCACTGCTGATGAAGGCCAGGATCCAGGGCTGGGATTTAGGTGCACGAGGCAACAGCCCATTTCCTAATGCCCTACCCAGAATTAGACCCACCTCGCTGGTCATAAACAGTGCCGCCCTGGGCCTTGCTGCAGGGCCAGAGAGCCCACCTTGAGGGGAGCAGGGGAGGCAGAGCTAGGCTTAGGCTGTCCTCTCCAGCTAGCCAACCAGGCACCCTCTGCCCGCGCGTCCACCTGCTCCCCCCAAGAGAGGCTTTCAAGAGGGAGAGAGAGGTCTAGGGAGCATGGCAAGTGGAACGGAGTCTTTCCCCGCCCCCCCCCCCTTCTGGAGATAATGTCTGTTTCCCTTTCTTGCTCCAGGTTGGTTCCTTTCTCCATACCGAAGGGGATCATGTCATACTAAAGGGAACAGTCCAGTACCTGCCTGGCCCTCAAAGATAGTAGGTACTTAGTACGAATTCGCCTCCCTTCCTCCTCCTCCCCGCATAGATGATCTCGCAACCAAGGTAGGGAGAAATGAGCCTTCCCTTTCCTCCCGGAACATATTTAGACTTCACGTCTCCTTGAGATTGCTCAATTTCCCTTCCTGTGTTCGCAATTTCCCCAAGCATGTGACTTGCATTTGGCAGCTCTCACCCCGTGGCAGTGGGGACAGTGTTCCACAAAGTCACATCGCATGTATTGGCTGGACTCACCTGCCCCCCGTCTCTGGCGAGAGCTCTTCTCGCCCTAAGCCAGCTCTGGGATCCATCCCGCCTTCCTGGGGCCCCAGTTCCACTAGGTGGAGGACATGTCTCTCCTTTCTTTTTTTTTTTCCTGCCACCCAGCACTTGAACCCCTTTCTTATGTTTCAAGGGCTCTTGATGTTATGGTTTTATCAGAAGGAGGCGGCCACCTCTCCCTGCAGAAATCGAACATGCTGGATTTACCTTTCTCATGCTCCCGTCAAAGCCCAGGGCATGTGGTCTAGGGTCGCCAAGCAGAGGGGCCTACGCCAGACTTTGGTGGGTAGCTGCCGTTAGCTGGGTCAGCAGGGACCCAGAGCATGCCCACTCTTGGGGTTGAAGAGCACAGCAGATCTGGATTCCTGGAGCAACAGGGGCAGGGGGAGCTCCCTGAAGCGCACACAGAAAGGATCCATTTGGGGCTGTGTCCCTGGCAGCGCTGAACCTAGTTCTTGGGTCTCCCGTTGGTTCTGTGAGCTGCCCATTAACTTTCGGAGACATTTCCTCTTCATTCAGTCACTCCGTTTCCATGGCGTATAGTAAGGAACTATGACAGTTACACAGTCACCGAGTCCCTGACCTGGCTTTCTAAGCCCGACTTTCTCATCAGTCTTCACTCTGAGCAAGAGAAAGGGGACACAGGGATGCCTGGCTGGCTTTGTCAGTGGGGTGTGCCGCTCCCCCCGCTTGTGCTCTCTCTAGCTCTGACAAATAAAATCTTAAAAAAAAAAAAAGTCAAACAAAAGAGACCTCAATTTTAGGTTTTCTTGGTTTTATGGAATTGAAATTGTACAGAGAGTCACAGAGACTCACTGATAGTATTGAAAGACCTTTTTTTTTTTAAAGATTTTATTTATTTGACAGAGAGACACCGCGAGAGAGGGAACACAAGCAGGGGGAGTGGGAGAGGGAGAAGCAGGCTTCCCGCCGAGCAGGGAGCCCCAATGCGGGGCTCAATCCCAGGACCCTGGGATCATGACCTGAGCCGAAGGCAGACGCTTAATGACTGAGCCACCCAGGCGCCCCTAAATTTGTTTCTCATTACAGGACTGCACTGGCAGCAGACACTTCAAATTCATGTTTTTTTTTTTTAAGATTTTATTTATTTATTTGACAGAGATAGAAACAGCCAGCGAGAGAGGGAACACAAGCAGGGGGAATGGGAGAAGAAGAAGCAGGCTCTCAGCAGAGGAGCCTGATGTGGGGCTCGATCCCATAACACCGGGATCACACCCTGAGCCAAAGGCAGACGCTTAACCGCTCTGCCACCCAGGCGCCCCTCAAATTCATGTTTTAAACCGTAAGTTTTCAATTACATTCCAAGCAGCACAATTATAGCTCATTTTAGGTGTATCTGTATCAATAAGTAGCATGACAATAATTTGGTAAATGGGGACATCAAAAATCTGCCACAATTTCTGTAAGCTCGAACGTCAGTTCCCAGCTCCCTTCTTCTTGGCTTCTCCACCATAGAATCTTGGAGGGGCGGGGGATACTCACTTTCCCAAACTTTCTTGCAGCAAAGATTGTCAGGTGGCCCGGTTTTGGCCGATGAAGCAGAAGCTGAAGAATTCTGGGAGCTTCCATGGTAAAGGAACAAAAGCTGCTGGTACTGCCCCCATTCACCCTACTTTCCTGCCCTGCAAGTGGCCACGATACTTACAGCCGTGGAGTCTGTCTTGGAGGCGGAAGGCTGTACATAGGTCCCAAATCTTGTCAAAGATGATGAAGGAGAAAGATAGAAACCGTCTGGGGTTTTGGTGGCCTGGCCGAGAGGTTGAACCAACACCAGCATCTGCTTATCTCTAGATCTCTTGTTATGCCGGGAAAACAAATTCATTTCTTTATCGATAAGTCACGTTTTAAGGTATCTGCAGCCTCAAGTATTTCTGCCCAATGCTCTCTATTTTGGCATTTCTTTATTTAAAAAATTTTTTTAAATATTTATTTACTTAAGTCATCTCTACACCCAACATGTGGCTCGAACTTATGACCCTGAGACCAAGAGTCACTTGCTCCTCGCAGCTAAGCCAGCCAAGTGCCCCCAGCCCTTCTTTATTTTTGAATGTAGTAGGACTGTGAAAAAATGGAAGTGGCTTAGGTCTCTCTCACATCCTCAGAGCCCCTGGTATGGGTATCTTGGTTGCACAGGACTTTTCCATCGTCCAGGACGTCCCCTGTTCCTAAGTAGTGGGAAGATTCCTGATTACACCGCCAGTGACCCGCGGACTATTTCTCTGCCTCCCTCTGGGAGGCTCCATCTCTTAGTTCTGAGCCCTGTTCCTGATTTCACCCCTTCCTCCGGGGGGAATCTCCCCGAATATGCCCTGACTCACCACTTCCCTCCGTCTGCTCCTCAGGCCCATTCAGAGCCCTGTAGGTGACACTTTTGTGTCACTGGACTGTGGGTTCCCAGGGGGACAGCACCCAAGAGGGGACAGTGTTGTGCAAAGTAATTACAGGAAATACTTGCACATTTCAGTTGACAATGTATATACTTTGTTGCTTTTATTAAAATTTTCGTTTAGAAATGGTTACCTTTTGGGGGGAACAATTCTACAGAAACTAGAGGAAACATAAAAAGCTCATCTTTGAATGATTTCGAGCACTCAGTGTCCCATGTGTGGGTCCCCACATCATTCATTTCATTGAAAACTCTTTTTTGTGCCTTTCCTGGAGACTAGGTAAATTCAACTAACATCCAAACCCATGCCTTGGGAATGCTGTGCTATGCTTGGGCATTCCCACCCACTTGTACTTAATTTAAAGGAAATTTTATTACTATGTTTACCAGATATCTTCTCAATCAAGAAAAGTCTTTTTTTTTTTTTTTAGTTTTATTTATTTTAGTAATCTCTGTACCCAACATGAGGCTCGAACTCATGACCCTGAGATCAAGAGTCACACACTCCTCTGAATGAGCCAGCCAGGTGCCCCAAGAAATATTCTTTTTTTTTTTTTTTTTAAGATTTCATTTATTTATTTGACAGAGAGCACAAGCAGGGTGAGCAGCAGGCAGAGGGAGAGGGAGAAGCAAGTTCCCTGCTGAGCAGAGAGTCTGATGTGGGGCTCGATCCCAGGACCCTGGGATCATGACCTGAGCTGAAGGCAGACGCTTAAATGACTGAGCCACCCAGGCGCCCCCCCCCCCAAGAAATATTCTTAATGATAAAACAAAGGGCATTTGCATGCCCAAATAATTGTCTAATTAGACAAGAGGCTAAACAAACAAACGAACAAACTAGGAGCACCTGGGTGGTTCAGCTGGTTAAGCGTCTGCCTTCGGCTCAGGTCATGGTCCCAGGGTCCTGGGATCCAGCCCCACATCAGGCTCCCTGCTCAGCGGGGAGCCTACTTCTCCCTCTGCCTTCCCCCTCTCTTGTGTGCTCTGTCTCTCTCTCTCTGCTCTCTTTCTCTCTCAAATAAATAAATTAAAAACTAACAAAAACCTAGACAGTCGGGTCAGTCCTAGATATCAGATAATCCTAACAAGATTACAGTTGCCATATAAATTTATTTGAATTTAATGTTCAATCGTTGATCCTTTTAGGGTGTTACTGGTTCGCCTCAGGTTTCCCCAAATCCCTGGGATCTGCCTCCCGTCTCCAGGCATGCTCTCCTTCTGGTTGGCGGCCAGCTTTGACCAACTTATGGGAGCCCACACCGTCAGCCCCTCGGTTTAAACTGATGATCTATGGCCTGATTCTTGCCCACGGGCGTGCTCCGTTGAGGCCGTGCTGTTTGAAGAAAATAGGAGCTGTTTCCAGCCGAACAGAGCAGATTGATTACAAGAGATTTTCTTATCGTACTACAGAGACACAACTAAAATGTTAACAGGAAAACAAACAAACAAAACTTAGGACAAAGAGAACAGGGGAGAAGACAGTCAGATGAGAGATTTCAAGGTGTTTTGGGGAGGGCAGAGGTGTGATAACCTATCTAGCAGGACGGGAGAGGGTAGGAACTAAAGTGCTTGCAAAGGGGGGCACCGGTGAGAATCAGGTGGTCCCCATTCCTGTCTGCTCCCCCGAGGCCCAAAGCCACGTCATTACATCCCAGGTAGTATGTTAGGGGCTTTTGTCTGTGAAACCAAAAAACCCCAGAGAAATGCCCTTTATATGTGGATGCCGGAAGCTTGAAAAGAAAAATCAGCTCCTTCCCCATCAGGCCAAGCAGACACTTTCAGTGAAAGACCTGTCCCTGTACATAGTCTCCAGCGATCCTGTTAACACTTGATCCTTTTTTTTTTAAGATTTAATTTATTTATTTGATAGAGAGGGAGAGAGAGCGTGAGCAGAAGAGCCAGAGAGAGAAGCAGGCTCCCCACTGAGGTAGGAGCCTGATACAGAGCTGGACCCCAGGACCATGGGATCATGACCTGAGCGGAAGGCAGACTCTTAATAACTGAGCCACCCAGGTGCCCCTCCACAGTTTCTAGTAACGTTTTTTCCCATAAGTCCAGAGTCCTTCCAAATGCCATCAGGCTTATACAAATACTCTGTTCAAGCCACCTTAGGCTTTCATGAACATTCAGAGCCTTTCCAGCTTCCACTGCCGTGTCCCAAAGCCACCCCCATGTGTTTACATATTTGTGAACAGGGGCTCTTGGGGGGCTCAGTCGGTAAAGCGTCTGCCTTCAGCTTGGGTCATGATCCCGGGGTCCTGGAATCAAGTTCCTCATTGGGCTCCCTGCTCAGCGGGGAGTCTGCTTCTCCCTCTCTCCCTCTGCTGCTCCCCCTGCTTGTGCTCGTTCTCTCTGTTAAATAAATACATAAAATCTTAAAAAGAAAAATAGATGTCTGTGAACAGTAGTACCCCCCCAAAATCTATATTAGTCATCAATGGCTGCACAACAAATTAGCCCAAGACTCAGCAGCTTAAGAAAACAAAAAATATTTATTAGCTCCCTTACTCCCAGAGGGTGGGGAACCTGGGCATGCCCTAACTCTGTGCTTCTGTCTTCGGGTCTGTCACAAAGCCGCAGTGACACGTCAGCCGGGGCTACAGTCATCTGCAAGCCTGACCTGGGACTGGACGGTCCACTTCCAAGATGGCTCCCTCACAGGGCTGTTGGTGGGAGGCCTGCCTCTTGCCCCCCAGACCTCTCCGTAGGGCTGCTTGCGCACCCTCACGACATGTCAGTAAATGATCCAAAAGCATAGCCCACGCTGCCTTAACGCCCTGGCCTTGGCAGTCACACACCTTCACGTCGGGGATACCCTCCTGGTGTAACCGGCAGGTCAGCCCAGTGCGGCTCGCACAGGTGCGACGACAGGAGGCTAGACTCCTGGATGTCTTAGAGCCTGCCAGCCATACCCACCCCAGAAGCAAGCAATGCCACTCGTCTCTTTACGTGTCCTTCTCAGAGACATTTTATTCAGACATAGGCAATCACAAATATACATACTCTTGGCCTCCCTGTTTTTGACAAATGGTAGCGTGCTGTACCCACCCTTCCGCACGCACCTTGTTTTTTTTTCTCTTAACAATACATCTTGGTGACCGTCCCATGTCAGTATTTAATGCACGCCTAATTCTTTTTAGCATTTGCATACCTTCCCACGGTATGAATAATGAGAGTCCTTCCCTTACCCTTCACAGGGTCATTGGGAAGATTCAACGTGACCTGTGTGTAAACCAACAAGTATTCTTCAGGGGGCAGAGCTTGATAGGTTGGTGCCCTTCCTCTCGCTGTAACAACTCCCCAGAGCCCGTCCCTGCCCTCGGGAACTGCTTTCCTATTTCCAGGCCCACGCGCTGGCATCCAGTTTCACCTGCTGACTCATCCGTGGGAGGTTTCCACCCGAAGAAAGGCGTCCTGCGTCCTGTCCCCGGGAGCCCGTGGAGAGGCTCTCTCTGACTGCCTCTCACACCCTTGTGTTGTCATATTCTGAAATAGCTGCAGGACCTAGTTGGCAAGCTCCGCGGAGGAGCGATGTCAGGCTCCGGGACTGGGGCATCCTTGGGATGTGACCGCCGCACACAGAGGAGCTCGCTGGCTGGGTGGATCCTGGTCCATAGGAAGATGAACGGATGAAAGGCAAACAGGCGAGAAATCCCTGCCATGGAAACAGGAAGAAGGCTGGATGCTGGCTCTGTTTGGAGGTTTTTCATTTTGCTTTGGTTTTAACTGATTTATTTAATACATAAACAGCTTTATGGATCTATAATTCATATACCATGCAAATATGCCCATGTACCCATTTCTAGTATACAGTCCAGTGCTTTTTACTGTATTCAAGAGTTGTGCAATCATCGTTACAATCAGTTTTAGAACAATGTCGTCACCCGAAATAGAAAGACCATGCCCATTAGCAGTCACTCTCCTGTTCCCACCCCCATCTCTTCGGTCCTAGGCAACTGCTAATGTACTTTGCCTCTCCTGGACATTTCATATAGATGGAATCCTATAATAGGTGGGTCCACGGGATGCGCTACTTTCACTTAAGCGTAATGTTTTCAAGGTTCATCCGCGGCGCAGCGTGAATCAGCACCTCATTCCTTTTGATTGCCAAATACTATTCCATTGTATACACTACATTTTGTTTATCCGTTCATCAGCTGATAGACAAATGGGGGCTGTTTTGGTTATTGTGAGCAATGATGCTATGAACAGTCACGTGCAAGTTTTTGTGTAAACATATGATTTCCTTAAATTGGGTATGTACCGGGAGCGGAATTGCTGGTTCATGTGGAAACTGTGTGTTTAACCTTTGGAGGAATGCCGGACTGTTTTCCAAGTGGCTGCACCGTTATACATCCCACTGGCAGCTTATGAGGGTTCCAGTTCCTCCGCCTCTTCACCAACACCTGTTATTGTCAGTCTTTTCCATCATAGCCATCCTACTATGAAGTGGTAGCTCATTACGGTTTTGCTGATGACTAATGCTTTGAGCATCTTTTCATGTGCTATTGGCCATGTGTATATCTCTTTGGGAGAAATGCCTATTTAGGTCCTTTGCACCTTTTTCATTGGGTATTTGTTATTTTTATTGTTGTTTTTTTTTTAAGATTTTATTGATTTATTTGACAGAGAGAAAGAGACAGTGAGAGAGGGAACACAAGCAGGGGGAGTGGGAGAGGGAGAAGCAGGCTTCCCACCAAGCAGGGATCCCAATGCGGGGCTCGATCCCAGGACCCTGAGTCGATCGTGACTCAATCAGCTTGACCATGACCCGAGCCGAAGGCAGACGCTTAACGACTGAGCCACCCGGTGCCCCTGTTATTTTTATTATTGATTGTAAGAGTTTATATTCCAGCAAGGGCTTGTTTCAATCTTTTCGAAATTATTGTTGTTATCGGTCACATGTATACTCATATTAGAGTAGCAATGTGTTTGAATCCGAAGAATACAATAGATGGGTTTATCAGGAGGTAAAAATGTTTGCAAAGTTGATACAACATTGGGGACCCAAGAGACCCCTGGAATCCAGAAGATCCAACTAGCAACTTAAAAAAAAAATCATTTTAAGCTCAGTAAAGATATCTCATTGACTTTTTTCTGTGCTTTTCTTAAATGGAAGGAAACAGAACTAGTCTACCTCAAGTCCACACCCCTGGGAAAAGTAAATCTGTAGGCAACAGCAGAGTAGAGGCTAGAGAACATTCCATGGTGCAGTGGACACCAGGACCTCAGAAAGGGTTTCATTATTTCATTTTTTCTCATTTCATTTCAATAAACATTAAATGAGGATTTCTTATATGTCATATACAGAGGTGCAAAGACAAATGTGTAAGTCATAGAGGGACAAACAGACACACAAGTGAATGATTTCCAATACCAAGCGAACAGAGATGTGTCCAAAGCATGTTGGGGTTGTGGAGAAAGAGGCAATCTTTTGTCAAGAAGGGGTAATGGCGTGAAGGGAGATTGGGACTGATGGTGGCTTTATGGAGGAGATGGTAGCTGGCCTTGAAGACTGAGTAAGAGCTTGGCAGATGAACAAGGAGAGTAAATGGCATGTCCAAAATCATGGAGGTTTAAAATGAGCAAAGGGGCAAAAAAGGGATAGAGAGAGAGAGAGAGAGAAACCAAGAAACAGACTCTTAACTCTAGAGAACAAACTGATGGTTACCTGAGGGGAGGTGGGTGGGGGGATGGGGGAAACAGGTGATGGGGATTTAGGAGGGCACGTTTTGTAATAAGCACTGAGCCATGTATGGAATTGTTGAATCACTGTATTTTTTTTTTTAAGATTTTATTTATTTGACAGAGAGAGAGACACAGTGAGAGAGGGAACACAAGCAGGGGGAGTGGAAGAGGGAGAAGCAGGCTTCTGGCTGAGCAGGGAGCCCGATGCGGGGCTTGATTCCAGGACCCTGGGATCATGACCTGAGCCGAAGGCAGACGCTTAATGACTGAGCCATCCAGGTGCCCCATGAATCACTGTATTTTATACCTGAAACTAATATAACACTATATGTTAACTCACTGGAATTTAAATAAAAACTTTTTAAAAAATCATAGAGGTTTAAACAGGGCATTTTGAGCTCCCCCTGTGACTTTATTATAAATGGCTTCTGAGGGAATCAATGGATTTCTGTAGGGCAGGCTCATTCAGGACCATCTTTAGGTTTCGAGTGGGTGTGAAATAGGCTGGGGCATAGAGTTCACCCCAAAGCAGAAGGGTGCTGTGTGTGAGTTCAGTCTGATTTATTCATTCTCAAGGTCCACACTGGGCCTGATCCAGCCCATACACGAACTCTCCGATGGTACATAATTCCACCTCCTGTCAAAGAGGCAGCAGGAGGGACCGGTATCCGTGGAGAGGGGTGGGGATGGCACCAAAAAAGGGATTGGTGAGAGTGGAAGGGAGGGGACCCAGAAGATGCGCTCTGTTCTACACCAGTGTTTGTCCTCACATCTTACCCAGTGTCTGCAGACTTGTAATGAGTAACTAAACGAATGACGTCTAAAGCTGAACTCTTGGTGTAAAACAGATAATCTTCAGTTGCCAAGTGCCAGAACACATCCCATTGCCCCTGGACCCTTGTCCTCTGGAAGCTGGGGGGAGGCCAACCACGGTTTTCCTAGAAGCTCCAGGGAAGCTGCCAGCTGGCTGTGAATTTAGTCCCTCTTCCTCTTGTTTGGGTTTGACCTGCGCCCGGGGGTGTGTTGCAGCGTGACAGTGTGGTCTCTCTCTCAAGAAGACTCCTGATGCGGAGCCCGACTCAAAATGGCTTACATAACAACGAAAGGTATCATCTCATATAGCAAGAATTCTGGAGGTCATGCGATTCCAGTTTGTTAACTTACCCGCACATTTGGGTCACTAAGGACTCAAGGTCTTGCTGTCTCATCTTCAGTGTACTGGCTTGTCCTCCTAGGCCAGCTCTCTTCATGGTCCCAAGATGGCTGCTGCCGCTCCGTGCTTCGCACTGCAGACAGCGAGGACTAGAGTTAGAAAAGTGCAGTTTTCTTCCATTTACCTCTTTCCAGAGGCAAAAAAGTCTTTTCCAAAGCCCCCAGCAGGTTCTCCCTCACATCTTAACGCCTATAATGGTTTCACCTACGCTTGCCTATCAATCATATTCACTTGCCATGATTGGTTTAGAGTTTGACCAATCAGGATTCAGTCCCTGGGGCTGGTGAGGAGGCCCCCCTCTCCTGAGGCTCTGACCACCTGATGCCCAGTTAAAGCTTGGTTCTATTGAGTAGGCAACTTACAGTGTTTGCCACACACATCTCTGGTGGGCGTTTCGCGTGCTTCATAGGCTGGGAACAAACTCTGCCATTGGAATTCATATACACATAAATATATTTTACTTTTATGGGTTCTCTTTGGTTCTTTAAAAAAAAAAACAACTTTGCTATTTACTCAGAGTTTTAAGTCTCTCTTATTTCTCGAATGTTCCAGCTCTGGTATTTTCAATCTCGGATGATTTTGCATTTTTGTTCTTTGGGCTCCTGTTTGGAAATGATGCCTCATTTTCTGATGTGTGGCGTTTTTCTCATTTTTCTTCTAACTTCTCCGCAGAAATTCTTTGAGTCCAGAAATAAAAATGGGCTCTTCCAGAAAGGGTCTGTGCTTGTTTCTATCAGGCACTGGAGAACACTCTCTGCCAGGGACCACTCTGCCTCAACTTGAGGTTCTTAAGTTCAGGCTGCAGCCTGCCTGAGAACCATACTGGGTTTAAGATTTCTTGGGGGAGGAGGTAGGGAAGGCGTTCCCTCTGTTCTCAGTGCCAAGATTTAAAACAGGCTACTTTCTTCGTAGACTGCTGGAGGCAAGGGTGGTATTTTATTTTATTTTATTTTATTTTATTTTTTTAATTTTATTTTAGGTTGGGTGGTATTTTACATTTTTAAAAAAGATTTTATTTCAATTTATTTATTTATTTATTTATTTATTTATTTATTTATTTATTTATTTATTTATGAGAGACAGAGAGAGAGAGCGCGCCAGCGCGCGCGCGTGCACGCGCACAAGCAGGGGGAGGGACAGAGGGAGAGGCAGGCTCTCCATCACCTGACCCTGTGATCACAGCCGGAGCTGAAGGCAGACACTTAACCAACTGACCCACCCAAGCCCCCCCAGCAGACCCTTATTTGTGGACATTTAGGTTGTTCCCAAGCTTCTGAACAGTGCGGCAATGAATAAGCTGGCACGTATGCCATTTTTTGCTGCATGAGTATATCCATAGGATAAATTCAAGGAGGAGAATTGCTGGATCAAAGGGCGTGTGCTTTTGCAATCTTGATACAGAGGACTATACTGCTCTCCATAGAGGTTGTAACAGTCTATACTTCCATCATGAACACATAAGGGACAAAGTGTCCTATTAAATTTTTGCTCTTGGTTGATCTGTTGGGTTAAAAACAGTATCAAATAAACAAGAAAAAAGTTTGTTGACGCTCTGGAGAAGTAACTAGTAGTCAGATGGCCTGAGAAAATACTGTGACCCCTGCTGACCTGGAAAACAAACCCATCAAATCAACTTTTGGGATCTGCAAATAGGCTGGATTAAAATTGAAAATAGCAAAGAATCTTGGCAAAGAATCCTTTCTGACTTGAAAGGTTTTTTCTTTTTTTTTTCTTCCCCAAGTTCTTGTTTTCCTTCTTAAAGCAAATTCTGATAAAGACCCCTAGGCCTCCAGAGTCAACCGAATACAGAAAGTTTAACACAAAGGACCTTCCCTGTTATCCTACCGGAAAGAGGAATGTTTACAGTCTCTGCTCATGGCTAACACAGTTGTCCCAAGAGCTCATTTCAGGGTAGCTGGTTGGCTCCGTGGATAGAGCGTGCGGCTTGATCATGAAGTTGTGAGTTCAAGCCCCACCTGGGCATGGAGCCTATTTAAAAAAAAAAAAAAGAAAAAAGAACTAGTTTTCTTTGTCTTAAATTCCATTAGGTGGAAGAGCCTGAGGGGTTTTCTAGACCAGAGCTCACCAGGGCTGGCTTTTCCTGGGGTGCTGAAAATGTTTGTGTCTAAGCCATCTCCTGTGGAACCACCTAGCCAGGTGTGGCGATGGAGCCCTTGGCTAGCGTCACGGAAGCGTTGAAATTTTTACTTAATTTTTTTTTATTATTTTCATTTTTATTTTTTTATTTTTCATTTTTTATTTTTAATTTAATTTATTTTTATTTTTATTTTCCATTTTTTATTTTATTTCTGCCAAAGGCAGATGCCTAACCCATTGAGCCACCGAGGTGCCCTGATTTAAATTTAAATACCACGTGTGGCTGGTGGCTATCATATTGCACAGCACGGTTGTGGGAGACTAGTTTAGAGTGTCCGTTGGCTAAGACGGATGTCCGGGCTCCACGGGGCATGGATGCCCGTGATTGCAGCCTCTGGACACAACTGGGATTGTTGCTGCTAAAAACCAGCATCGTATAGCTTCAGATTTTCATAAAAATGAAAATAAATAAAATGAAAAGAATAGAGGACGCTTTGCGTCCATTATCACCCCATGTCCACCCTTCCTCTGGGGCTGAATATACACAAGCAAAATCAAGGGTCGGGTTGAGATAAACACCTTGGTGGCGGGGGGGGGGGGGTTCAGTAGCAGAGGTGAGGGAGACGGAGAGTCTGAGCTTTCTTGGATGTCCTAAATGTGCTTCACTTTGCCACTTTGGCCCTAATATCACAACGAAATTATTAAAGGGAGTCCTCGCCAGGTCCCATTACATCTCCTTTTGTTGAACGTCCACAGTGGGTTAGTAACTGCATTGAACATAGAAATCCCAGTCCCCATCCTTCAGAACTGTATTATATGGTAAGGTGGGTCTAAAAAAATCACAAGGGAGATTGAAGAGGTAAAAGATATCATGATGGGGGAAAAAAAAGGATAAACCAATGGTATGTATAATTTTCTCTAATGATGGGTTTTATTTATTTCTTAAGAGAGAGAGAGCAGGAGTGGGGAGGATGGGCTGAGGGGCAGAGGGAGAAGCCGACTCACTGCTGAGCAGGGAGCATGATGCGGGGCTCGATCCCAGAACCCCGGGATCATGACTGAGCCGAAGGCAGATGCCTAACCCACTGAGCCACCCAGGTACCCCTAACGATGGATTTTAAAAAACACACATACTTTTGTTTTCCCCCTCTAATTATAGAAATACTTACTCGTTATGAAAAAATTGAGATAAACATATAAGGACAAAGAAAAGAATTATTGGCTGTAATATCATAAAAGTACTTTCCTCAATTCATTTTCTAAATCATTATTTTTAATTATTACATCTTTCACCTGTGGATGTACTATCATTTATTTGACCAATGTCCTTGTTTCCAATTTTTCACTTTTATAAATAACTCCATGATAAACACCTTCAGACACTGAGCACAAATCTGATGATTTGCTTCAGCCCATTTCCCAGAAAGGGTCGTGCAGGACCAATAGTTGTATTAGTCAGAATGTTGCAAGTGAGGAAAGCTAAGTGGAAAGTGATGGAGCAGCAGCAAGAGCAAAAGGAATGTACCGTCCCACATAACCAGGACCTGGGGAGCTGGAGCAGGGGGGAGGAGAGCAAGGCACATCCTGTTTCAGGAGTGGCTGGATCCAGGGGCTCAAACAACACTCTCTGAACACCATCTTGCTCTGGCTCTGAGCTATGCTGTCTCCAGGTAAGCTCGGACCACAGTCCACCCCGTTAGTCACCACAATGGAAGGGGAACTTTCCTTCCCAATGGTTAAAGCAAAAGTTCTGCCCTTGTACAGACCGGAGTCTTTGGCTTATTATCCCTGGGGTGGAGGTAGGGGGAGTGAGATCAGCCTCACTTGAGGCACACAGACTACGAGAGGAGTGGTGGTCCCTTATGGAGAAACGAGAGTACCATCAACAAGAGAAGAGGGCAGGGATGCCAGGCGGGCACTGTCACTTCCGCCAGCAGTGTCCGGGAAGGCTCATCTCCCTGAATCCTCACCAACAGTCTTTCCTATTTTCCAGTTAGATAGGTAAAAATGGCATCCTGTTTTATATTGCATTAAAAACTATTTCTGGGGGTGCCCGGGTGGCTCAGTTGAGTAAACATCTGCCTTCAGCTCAAGTCATGATCCCAGAGTCCTGGGATCGAGTTCCGCCTTGGGGGGGGGGTCCCTGCTCAGCGGGGAGTCAACTTCTCCCTCTGCCTGCCGCTCCCCCTGCTTGTGCGCTCTCTTTCAAATAAATGAATAAAAATCTTAAAAAAAAAAAATCTGCTGTGCAGGTCCTGCTCTTGATGATTGTCATTTTTTTGTTTGGTTATTTTTCCAGATATCTTGTCATGTTCCGAAAATAAAAATCCTGTCACTCTGATTGGAATTATATTAAATTTATAAATGTATTTAAGGAGAACAGCATCTTGACAATATCCAGTCCCCTCTTCAAGGAACATGGTTTATCTTTGCATATACGTTTTCTTTCATGTCCTTCATTAAAAGTTTGAGGTTTTCTATTTAGATTTGTGTTGCTATTATTAATATAATACATATTATATATATATATTATACACATTTTTTATAATCTGAGTCTTTTTACTAACATTTTGAAGCTATTGATTTTTTTAAAAAGATTTTATTTATTTATTTGACACAGAGAGAGAGAGCACAAACGGGGGGAGCAGCAGAGGAAGAGGGAGAAGCAGGCTCCCCATTGAGCGGAAAGCTGGATGTGACTTGAGCCAAAAGCAGACGCTTAACCGACTGCGCCACTCAGGCGCCTTGAAGGTATTGATTTTTATATTCTTTTTTTTTTTTTAAAGATTTTATTTATTTATTTGACAGAGATAGAGACAGCCAGCGAGAGAGGGAACACAGGCAGGGGGAGTGGGAGAGGAAGAAGCAGGCTCATAGCGGAGGAGCCTGATGTGGGGCTCGATCCCAGAACGCCGGGATCACGCCCTGAGCCGAAGGCAGACGCTTAACCGCTGTGCCACCCAGGCGCCCCTGATTTTTATATTCTTATAACTGGCCTCTTTACTTGTTTTTTGCTTTAGTTTTTTTTTTTTTGTTTTTTTTTTAGGTTTTTTCATGTATGTAGGTATGTATGTAATCTCTACACCCGATGTGGGGCTTGAACTTACAACCCAAAATTCAAGAGTCACATGCTCTTCAGACTGAGCCAGCCAGGCTCCCCTTTACTTGGTTTTACAATGTAAATGATCATGTGATGTGCAAATGACAATAAATTCAACACCTTTCTAATAGTCTTTGTTTACTTCTTTTTCTTGCTCTGCAATGACTGGAATTTGGGGACCAACGTTAATCAGTAGTGATAATGGTTTTGACCTAATATTAGTGGGAATACTCCAAGCATGAACCATTAAGGAAGATATTAGTTTGGGATAGTTAAAAAAAAAAAAAAGGAGCCTTCTAATTCTTAATATGATAGTTTTTTTTTTAAAGATTATATTTTCATTATTTGAGAGAGAGCACAAGTTGGGGGGGAGATGGGCAGAGGGACAGATGGAGACCACTGAGCAGGACTCGATCCTGGGATCCTGGGATCATGACCTGAACCAAAGGCAGACGCTCCAACTGCACCCCCCAGAAGGCCCCCCCGTTTGTTTTTTTTTAAATCAGGAATGGCAGGGATCCTGGATGGCTCAGTTGGTTAACATCCAACTTGGGATTTCAGATCAGGTCATGATCTCATGAGATGGAGCCCTGCCTCGGGGTCCCCGCTGAGCATGGAGGCTACTTAGGATTCTCTCTTCCTCTCCCCCTCCCTCCTCTCCCTCTCTAAATAAATAAATAAATAAATAAATAAATAAATAAATAAATAAAACCAGGAATGGCTGGGGTGCCTGGCTGGCTCAGTCAGTAGAGCGTCCAACTCTTGATCTCTGGGTTGTTAAGTGTGAGCCCCATGCTGGGTGTAGAGATTACTAAAATAAAATAAAATAAAATAAAATAAAATAAAATAAAATAAAATAAGGAGTAGCTGTCAGGATGTGTTTAAATATTGAGATCATTCTACTGAGTTTGCCTGGAATGCCCTGTAAATGTATACATGTTGGCCTTCTTCCTCTTCCTCTTCCTCTCCTCCTCTGCCTTTGCAATTCAGAAGAATTTCTTTAATTACATCCTCACTCATTAGGTCTGTTTTAATGGTCTTGTTTTGTCCTCGGCGACAGCTTTTTTTTTAAGATTTTATTTATTTGACGAGAGAGAAAGAGAGACAGAGAGACAGAGAGAGAGAGGGAACACAGGCAGAGGGAGTGGGAGAGGGGGAGGCAGGGTCCCCGCGGAGCAGGGAGCCCGATGCGGGGCTCGATCCCAGGACCCCGGTATCATGACCTGAGCCGAAGGCGGACGCTTAACGACTGAGCCGCCCAGGCGTCCCTCAGCGACATCTCTAATTCTTAATTATTATCTTCCTTCTGTTTTCTACATTTGCCATCCTTCCTCTCCTTCTTTGGAATTTCCTTCTCTTCCTCTGCATTTTCGGAGGACTTCTGGCCTCCCTCTAACAGATCCAGTTTTCGATCTCGTTGAGCCTAGCGCTTTACCGCTTCTCCTGTATTTTCATTCCATTTGTATTGTTGTGGTGTATTTCTATTATTTGCCCGTCTTGTCCAATTCCCCCTTTGGAGGAATTGTATTGGCCTCTGCCCCTCACCTAGTCATCTCTTCACATCAGCCCAACATGTTTCAGCTCCGGAGTCCATGTTTCAATTTCGTTGGGATCGTGGTGCCATGTATCGCCTGCCCTTTACCAGGTTTCCACTATAACTCTGAGGTCAGCCGAGATCCACCCGTCCCTGGAGACGCAGACTCGGGTCACGCTTGCTCCCGAGGGCCTGTGGGTGGTCCGGTGCTACCCGGGAGACTTTCACGGGTTCCTGGCGGTCCCCGCTCGCTCGCTACAGTTTCCTGTTCCAGCTCTTCTAGAGCTCCTTGGCTTCTTCTGGGTCATGCTGTTCTCTTCTCTGCTCGGGGCCTTCTTTCTCCGCCAGGACCCCAGGGATCATGACCTGAGCCACCCAGGTGCCCCTCACACGACTGTTTTTTAAAGGTAAAAGAGATTGCAAGTGGAGGGATTACCCAGGCCTATTTTTACCTTTCATTTCTGGTCTTCCTAAATTAGGAGATGTTAGCGGGATCCAGGGTCTCCATTAATTCTTCAACACTTCTGCTTCCTGGGGAAAGAGGGTCTGGATGTCCTAGAGCTCTTTCCTCAACGCGGACTACCTGCTGTCATCCGGTAGAAATTCCTCACCGTTTCTGAAATGTAGCCCTGATGCTCTTTTATTGTGTTTTATTCCTTTCTTTCAGGAACTGGGGGTGCGGGGGGGGGCATTAGATGTTAGCATGCAAAGTCACCATCTTATCCAAAAGTACTAATAATATCTTACTTCTTTTTCTTTTCTAATTTATAGAAAAGTTATTTAGGTTTAAATCATAGCACTAAAGATATTCATAACATTCTGAGTTTCCAACGTGTCAGGGGGAAGGGCCTACTCACAAATATACGCCCATAACCCAACTGCTTTGGCACCCAGAGAGACGGTAGCATTGCCTGCGTTTGCATTAAGATAATCTTAGGATTTCATGGGGCCCCTGGGTGGCCCCGTTGGGTGGCCGTCCAAGTCTTGATTTCGGCTCAGGTCGCGATTGCGGGGTCATGAGATAGAGCCTCCAGGCCGGGCTTGAAGTCGGCTCAAAATTCTCTCTCTCCCTCTCGCCCTGCCCCTGCCTCCCTCACCCCTGCTTACATGAACGCTTGCTTGCTCCCTCTCTCTCTCTCAAAAAAAAGAAAAAAAAAAAGATAATCTTTGGGATTTCTTTACTCCTGTTCTGTTAGGGGGAAAAAAATCAGCTCAGAGAAATCTGAACGCTTCCCAAAAATAATACCCGGCTGAAAATTCCTTTTGCTACAGTTTTCTCAGGAAGCAGAGCGAGGCTTTCCATTTCCTCGTGGGTCCCTCGAAGGTCAAAAGAACAGGGAATGTTTTTAAGGGCATCTTGTTTGATTTCGTTCTCACTAGCCCTCGGTGCCCCTGGGAACACCAGACTCTAATTAGCAAAATAGTGTAAGGAAGGGGAGAGAGAGCAGGCACCTTGTGGATAGGACGCTCTGTGACCAGAACGCTGACCTCGGGTCAGCTCTGCACCGAGCTGCTGTTTGGAGACTTGAAAAGTGCCATGTTTAGTAACCAAAATCCGGGGGGCGGGGGAGAAACTGCTCTCAGGAAAGTTGAATTAGGGGGCATTGGTCGAAAGATAGAGATAAGATGAGGCTTCGTTTGGTAAGCCGAGTACCACAGCAGGCAGAGTCCGTGAGGGCTCCCGAGGCCGCGCCTATGGGGTGAGTCGCAAGAAGGGTTCCAGAATTCTGCACTGCCACAGACATCGGAGTGGTTTGGGGGTTCATCGAAAGAAGCTTTCTCCGTTTCTCCCTTGATGGTCCTTTCTAGCACTGTCACTTAACCTTTTCCTGGACTGGGCCCACCTGTTTTCTTGCTTCCGTCTGTAAATTTGCTAAGCAAAAGCTGGAAGTGTGGGTTCTGGTCATTTCTGCTTCCTGTTATCGCACAATTTGGAAAACAGGGTAGAGGGAGGGAGGGAGAGAGGGAGTGTGTGTGTGTGTGTATCAGATAACAAAAATCCAAGCTACCTCTTGCAAAAAAACCATCAGAAGAGAAATGTGTCACTCTGGGATATGTGGCATAACTGGTCTAAATGGGTCCAAAGTAAAGTCTAAATGGGTCCAGTGTAACGTTTCCCCCAACCCAATGCATAAACAAGAATATTTTGTTTTGGGGCGCCTGGGTGGCGCAGTCGTTAGGCGTCTGCCTTTGGCTCAGGGCGTGATCCCGGCGGCGTTATGGGATCGAGCCTCGCATCAGGCCTCTCTGCTGGGAGCCTGTTTCTTCCTCTCCCACTCCCCTGCTGTGTTCCCTCTCTCGCTGGCTGTCTCTCTGTCACATAAATAAATAAAATATTTAAAAAAAAAAAGAATATTTTGTTTTGCCACACTTTAGAACATTAATCATTAAATAGCATCGTGTTTGATAATACCAACCTGTTTGTAAATAAGCATATTTCTAAAACATAAAGCTAAAACTGAAACTTGAAAATACAACTGAATTCAATTCTGTCCGTACAAAAATTAAGCGACGACGGTCCTCATCATGATTTCTTCAGCAAAACCATTAATGGTTTGCAAATTCCAGTTGGTTGAGCAACTGGGTTGTAAGAACTCCCTTAAATATTGTTGCCCTTTCTTATCGTTTCCCCCAGACTTCCCTGACGATGTGAGTCACCTGCAGAACGTAATTGGCGCCTCTATCACCCAGGATCTGGCGCTCAGCGTGGCGGGAAGCAATCTGGCATCCTCAACACCCACCGATGCTGGTTAAGCCCTTGGGCTTTTCGTCCTTTGTTCTCAATGCAGAAGGTGACTGAGAACAATGCCTTGAAGTGCGTGAGCTGGGCAGGAGCCTGCGGGAAAGACCGACGCCTCCGAGAGTGCGGGAGTGCGGGAGTGCGGGAGTAGATTTAGGTAAGACAGACGCCAAGCTCGTTCATTCATTCGTTGAGCCCTCCCTCCCAGATGGCGTGAGCGCTGCAGTGTCCTGCCTCATGAGCTAGTATTTCTCAGGAGTGCTGAGCCCCATTTTCTTGCGGCTTCTTTGTCTTCTAACTTGTGGTCCTGGAGGTACCCACGAATTAACAAAAGAGCACAGCACTCGAAACAGGTGTACCTGCTGACTGGGAAGCATTTTGCGACAGGAAACAATTCACTCTTGAGTTCCACCTATGAACAGGATATGTGTGAAGTGTGATATCGCTTCTTCACGAAGGCACTACATGCATTATTCTAGAATGCATAGATTTTTTAAAAAAATAAAAATAGGTAACAAAATTTAGTTAAATTTCCAGAAAGAACACTTTGGCTTTACTTAAGTAATTTCCATGTAAAATTTTGATATTTATTTATTAGATATGCACTGTCTGGGCGCCTGGCGGGCTCAGTCGGTGGAACGTGCGACTCTTGATCTCAGCGTCGTGAGTTCAAGCCCCACGTTGGGTGTGGAGATTACTTTAAAGTCTTAAAAAAAATCGTATTGCCCTTTAACTGTAATAGGTAGTGTTAAGTATTTTAGAAGTAAAACTATGAAACATATGAAAACATATGAAAAGTAATTGTTTTGATTTTACATTTACATTTTTTGATAAACTCTATTCAGGGGGCACCTGGCAGGCTCAACTAGTTGGTGGGGCATGTGACTCTTAATCTCAGGACTGGGAGTTCGAGGCCCACATTGAGGGTAGAGATTATTTAAAAATAAAATCTTAAAAAAAAACCCCACACAAACACAAACTCTATTCAAGGTTTTACACTCCGACTATAACCAAACCATATTTTTAATCCTTTAGATCCATTACTGTTAACAGAACACAATTACATGAAAAACATTGATTGTTAAGAGTGTTTAGCAATTTTGTTGAGATGGAGGTATGAATAGCGAGAAGATATGCAAAACATATTTAATGAAATAAATATGTAATAACTTACAAATTCAAATGATGCTCGCTTTATTTTATTACTCTTCCAGAGGTCCTTGATCCGTCACCTGAGCACCAAGACGTGAGCAATCTTTGATAATTTACTGATAAACCAAAACTTTACATGTATTTTTAAGTATTGTCATTTTGAAGATATACTTGGCCAGGTAGGAGGGTGGAGCACATTTTATTTAGTACCTGGTTTATGATTTTCAAACGTTTAGGCACTCGGTCTGTGGGCCTCCGATAGCCTTGAGTCGGGGGGCCTGCCACTGTTGGGGGGGCCCTGGAGGGAGCTCCCTGGGGGATGTGGTTCTGTCTTCTGCACTGATGGCTGCTCTCCTGGGAGGAGCTCTTCTGGAATGCAAAGAAATACACATCCCTCCGCTCCTTCCGTGTAAAGGACAGTTGATCTCAAGTCTCTTGGCATCGGGTTCCAGCTGGCTGCTCTCCTCGTGTGCCAGGACTAGGGCCTTAGAAACAACCCACCGCTTAAGAGCAAAACCCAGGTAGAAGTGAAGAGCTGGAAACAGGGCAAGTCCTACGAAGTCGCGCTGCTCCAGGTGAGGTCCTTGGAGCAGTAGCGCTGGGGCTGCCTGGGAGCTTGTTAGGAATATAAAAGCTCAGGGCTCAGCCCGGGCCTACTAAATAAGAAGATGCATTTTTTTTTAAGATTGATTGATTGATTGATTGATTTTTAAGAGAGAGAGAGAGAGCATGAGCCGGGGGTAGAGGGCAGAGGGAGAAGCAGACTCCCCTCTGAGCTTGATCCCAGAATCCCGGAATCATGACGGGAGCCAAAGGCAGACACCCAACCGACTGAGCCACCCAGGCGCCCCCCGAATATGCATTTTAACAGAACCTCCATGTGCCAGGTGTGCCTGTTAAAGCGTGAGGAGCACTTCTATAACTCGGGACTGAGGCAGTTAGAGGAGTAAAGGTGCCGACCCCGAGGGGGACAGTGGTGACTTGGGGTCAGCTCGATGTCCGGGAGGGATGCCCACAGAAGCACTGGGACCCAGGTTTTATTGCTAGCAAGGAGACTTGGGTAGCAACACATTAACCTAGCAGTTGTGAGCCGCCCCTGGGTCCCAGAATGGGGAGGATGTGCTAAAAGATATTCTAGCCTGTCAGCCCACCTGCTCCCTCTTCTGGGGGACTCCTGTCCCTAGATGCAGCAGCTCCTGAGGAATCGGGGTGTACCGCATGACCCGGAGCCCCCTGACCATGACCCACAGAGTCAGAGATAGATCTCAGGCCCAAAGGTGACTAATTCCTGGCCCAGCCAGTGACCTGTGACTTGTGGCTTGAAAATACAGCTTGGGGGCGCCTGGGTGGCTCAGTCATTAAGCGTCTGCCTTGGGCTCAGGGCGTGATCCCAGAGTCCTGGGGTCGAGCCCCACATCAGGCTCCTCTGCTGGGAGCCTGCTTCTTCCTCTCCCACTCCCCCTGACTGTGTTCCCTCTCTCACTGGCTGTCTCTCTCTCTCTGTCCAATAAATAAATAAAATCTTAAAAAAAAAAAAAAGAAAATACAGCTTGAAGATATGAGCTGGGCTGTCAGATTGCTCTTCGAAGAATGGAGGATGGTTAAGGCGGGTGGAGGTGTGGCTCTGGCAAGTTCTAAAGGGTTAAGGTTGGGAGGCCCCCAAGGGGCCCTGGTCATGCCTGAGGGATGAGGGAATAAAGACAATGAGTAAGCAAAGGAAGCCAGCTGGGCTGGGGGAAAGAGAGTAGGAGAGGGATGGAGTAGACACACGGGCAAGCGCGTGCGCGGGCACACACACACACACACACACACACACACACCCGGGAAGGCGGGTGGGGGTGGGGCTGAGGAAGAGAAAAGGCTGAGAGGGAGCAGCCTCCGTCTCTGTTCTTCCTCAAACCAATGCTCAGTCTTTCTCCAGGGATAAGCCTTTGATTCTGGCAACCCGTGGACCCTTGACTAGAAGACCACGTACGTTAATGCCCCATCATCTACTCCTGAATAATCCGAGACTAATGATGTATAACTCTTCTATCTTCTGTTCGTATTGGCTCAGAAATTGGGAAGAGAGAATTCTGGGGGGAAGAGAGAATACATCTCTGAGGACTGACATCTGCCACCTGGGCACTTGGTTTAGTACTCGCATTTGGTCTAGAATTACCATCGTGCGTCTTAGTCCTCATTCATTGGTTTGCCTCCCTGTTTTGTTTTTGTTTTTTTTTTTTTGGTTTTTTAATTGGAGGAAAACATTCAAAATCCAGAAAGCTCCGATTAGAGGTATTGCTGGCCCCGGACTTATTTCACGTTTAGATTTTCCAAATCAATTTTGCTAATAGGATCTTAATATTTTAACAAGTTAGAGAAGATTAATTAGGGAGGTTTACAATCACCCTGCTGAGGCCATCTTGACCTGAACCTGCGTCCAGCCCTGGGCTATTAGGATGCCCCCAAGGGGACTGCTGCTGCGACTCCATTAGCATGACGGTTGCTGCAGAGAAGGCCCAAACATCTGCCCCCACCAGAGGACAGGGTGTGGGAAGGGCGGTGTTGATCTGAGGCGCTAGGGAGAGGGGGACTTCCAAAAGATACTCCAAGAGCTGTTGTCCCTAAGAAGTCTGAAACATCAGGGCATAGGCCCATTGTTCGGATGCCCAGGTGACAGAGAACTGTGACCCCCAAATGGTGGAGGGGTTCCCCCCCCAGGCTATAGCAGCAGAGCCCCACGTGGGCCTCTGGGCACCGAGGGCAACAGCATCCTTCGGGCGCCCCAAGGGGGGCTCGTGGGCTGTCCAGGTTTTGTTTTAAGCTGGTTCACCTGCCTCTGTGTCACGTGACATTGCTTTGTTCACAGTCTACACATCTCAACTCTGGTCCAACGTGGGTTTTTTTTTTTTTAATATTTTATTTATTTATTTGACACAGAGAGAGAGAGAAGGAGAACAAGCAAGGGGAGCAGCAGAGGGAGAGGGAGAAGCAGGTTCTCTGCTGAGCAGGGAGCCCGATGTGGGACTCCATCCCAGGACCCTGGGATCATGACCTGAGCCGAAGGCAGACGCTTAACTGACTGAGTCACTCAGGTGCCCCTGTTTTTTATTTTTTTCAACTCCTGATGTCACACATATCCCAAAGCGTGACTTCTCTACTTGACTCCCACCGTGTCTTGCCATGATCTCTTATCCGCCCCCCTGCTGCCATTCCTGCCCTCCTACACTGTCTGTCTTCAGAACAATAACCCGCAGGAACTTTTCAAAATTGAAATCTCTAAGGCACTGGGTGGCTCAGTCGGTTAAGCCCCTGACTCTTGATCTCAATACAGGGTCTTGATCTCAGGGTGGTGAGTTCAAGCCCAGCAAGGAGTCTGCTTAAAAAAGAAGAAGAAGAAAAAAACCTCTCCTTCATATTCCAGTGTCTTCCTGTCGTCCTTAGCGGGAACCATAGCCCTCACCCAGGTTTCTGAGCCCCAGGTGGTCTGGCCCCTGCGGAGCTCTCTGATATCACCTGCTTCGCTCTCCTTGAGGGTTTCCCTCCATCCACGGGGACTTTCCTTCTCTCTCTCAAATACCCTGAGCTCCCTCCTGCTTCACAGCCTTTGTGGAAGCTGGTCTGGCTGCGTGGGCTCTTCCTTTGTCAACTCCAATCCTACTTTCTATTGTTAAGCCCCTTGTGACCTGCCTGAAGTGACCTGCTCTGTACTGAAGCCACTTTCTGTCACATCACTGTTTTATTTTCTCACCGAATGTCTCACTAAAATTTCCAGGTGTCTGTTTCTTACTTGTTTATTGCCTATTTCTGTCCAGTACAATGAAAACTTCATGACAGCACAGACCTCCTCTGCCTCCTTTGCTGCCGTACTGCCCGTACCTAGAGCAAGTTTCGGAGACACAGGAGGCGCTCAATAAGTGTGCATTGAAAGCACGAATACGTGAGCTCCCTCTTACGTCTGACTTCCCCCTGGCTGCTGAGACTGCCTGCATTTGCCCCTCTGGCTGTGGAAGGTCCCCTCCTCACTTACACTTGCTTCTGGCCATTCTGATTCACTGCTCAGATGAATTCCATCCCTGGAATGTTCTCTAACCCCTCAAGAGGAAAGCTCATGGATGGTTGATTCTGTGCATTTAGACTTTTGGTGATTGAAATTATTGCTTCCTATCCCACACCCACTTGACTCTGCAGAGAAATCCTTTCTACCAGCACTTGGCTCTGTCTTGTTCCTCTCTGGGCATTGACTCTGTCTTCCAAGATGGCGGACCTGCTTACTGGCAGCACCTGGGCCTCATGTCCACAGAGGCCGCCGCCACAGAGATGCTGATACCCTCTCCTAAGTTCCCATTTGAAACCTCCTAGGGGAGGACTCCCCTGGCTGGTGTCACATGTTAGCTCCGGCAGGAGGGCTAAGTCCCATAGCACAGGCACGATCCCTGGGGTCCACTCCTGAAGCTCAAGGCTTTCTTTTCTTTCTTTCTTTCTTTCTTTCTTTCTTTCTTTCTTTCTTTCTTTCTTCTTTCTTCCTTCCTTCCTTTTTTTTTAAAGAAGATTTTATTGATTTATTTGACAGAGAGAGAGGCAGCGAGAGAGGGAACAAACACAATCAGGCGGAGTGGGAGAGGGAGAAGCAGGCTTCCGCTGAGCAGGGAGCCCGATGCGGGGCTCGATCACAGGACCCTGGGATCATGACGTGAGCTGAAGGCAGATGCTTAACGACTGAGCCACCCAGGTGCCCTGTCAAGGCTGTTTCTGAAGAAGAGAGGCTTGTGGTCAGCTGGGAATCTACTCCAACTTCTCTTTTACAGTGGCCCTCCAGCCTTGCCTGCTAGGACTTCGAGTGGGTGCCAGATGCACCCATCTTAGTTCAATGAGTTTTAACAAATGTGTGCACCCATGAAATTACCACCATATTCAAGATACAACGTATTTTAATTACCCCCAAAAGTTGTCTCAGGCCCCTTTGCAGTCAACTCCTTCACCCCATACTCAGGCAACTAGTCATCTATTTTCTGCCACCATAGAGCAGTTGGGCCTTTTCTAGAATTTTGTACAAGTGGAATCATACAGCATGTATTCCTTCTTTTTTTTTTAAGATTTTATTTATTTATTTATTTATTTATTTTAAAGATTTTATTTATTTATTCGACAGAGATAGAGACAGCCAGCGAGAGAAGGAACACAAGCAGGGGGAGTGGGAGAGGAAGAAGCAGGCTCACAACGGAGGACCCTGACGTGGGGCTCGATCCCGTAACGCCGGGATCACGCCCTGAGCTGAAGGCAGACGTCTAACCGCCGTGCCACCCAGGCGCCCCTATTTATTTATTTGAGAGAGAAAGGCGGGGGGGGGGGGGGCACCTGGGTGGCTCAGTCGGTTAAGCAGCTGACTTTGGCTCAGGTCCTGATCCCAGGGTATCGAGTCCCACATCGGGCTCCCTGCTTAGTGGAGAATCTGCTTCTCTCTCTCCCTCTACCCTTTCTCCCTGCTTGTGCTCTCTCTCTCTCAAATAAATAAATAAAATATTTAAAAAATATTAAAAAGAGAGAGAGAGAGCACTGAAGCAGATTCCCTGATGAACGGGGAGCTGGACATGGGGCTCAATCCCAGGATCCTGAGATCAGGACCTGAGGCAAAGACAGACGCTTAACCAACAGAGCCACCCAGGCACCCTGCATGTGTTCCTTCTATCAGTTGCCACAATGCCAGTAAGATTTATGCATGTTGTTGCATCTATCAATAATTCATAAAACACCCAGTGTTGGTCACAAAGTAAGAGCCGGTCAATAGATACAAAAGGACAAAGGCAAGATGGTGAGGGCATTGGGAAGCCCACAGGGTCTAACAGGCACAGAGAGTGACATCAGAGCCTGGTCCCAAAACAAAATCTTTAAAAACCACCACCACCCAGGCATGTACAGTACCATCCCATTTATCAAAACAAAGGGAAGAAAAACAAGTCCATATATGAGTATATTTGGCTAGGCAAAGGCTGGAAAGATACACACCAAGGGATTAATTGTGGTTATCTCTGGGTAATGGGATTACGGATGTTTAAAAATATTATTTTTGCTTATCTAAATTTTTAGTTTTCTACCATCCACAAGAGTTAGTTTAAGGGGGGAAAAAAGTATTTTTATTTTCAAGTGTGCAGCTTTTAAAATCAGGCTGGGCAACTTCTCGAATGCTCCACATTTTTACATGATGCGAAAACGTTCCCAGTTACATTTCAATCCTCTGACGTGGCAGTTAGAGCCGGCTGCAGATGCATAAAAGCAAAACTTGGGAGATAGGATCGTTTCTGACCAATTATTCACTAAGCCCTGTTATGCTGAGGCCCTCTTAAGACCTGTCAAATTCTAACAGTTCCATTTGTGGGCTCAAACCTTAACCCAGTTGTCCTCGACATCCTTGAGCCTCCAACCAAGTGGAAAGGACTTGGCAGCCTGTCCTTCTCAAAATGTGGGCCAACAGAATCACTTGGGATGGTTGTAAAAATGCAGAGTCCTGAACTGCATCCCAGATATACTGACCCAGAGTCTCTAGGGGTGGAGTCCAGAATATGACTTTTTTTTTTTTAAGATTTTATTTATTTACTTGACAGAGAGAGAGACAGCCAGCGAGAGAGGGAACACAAGCAGGGGGAGTGGGAGAGGAAGAAGCAGGCAAGAAGCAGGCTCCCAGCAGAGCATGGAGCCTGATGCGAGGCTCGATCCCATGACACTGGGATCACTCCCTGAGCCGAAGGCAGACGCTTAACGACTGAGCCATGCAGGTGCCCCCAGAATATGACTTTTAAACAACCCAATTAGTTGATTCTGGGACGCACTCATCTTGGAGAGACATTGTGTTGTTGTTTCTGGCCAAATATGCTTAGCTCCTGCCCTCCCAGGACCCCCACATCTAATCAGCTGATCTCCACCTCAGCTCCACCTCTGTCCCCAGGACTAGCCATAGCCTTCGACACAAGAGAACATAACTGGTATTTAGCTGCTATTAGCCTTATTTTGTTTCAAATAACTACACCTCCTTTGTTTTTGCAGGTGTAGTCTGTCTTGGGAATCTGATCACTGCCCCTGAATCTTGGGACTTCACGGTGTCCCCACTATCTGGGGACTCCTTAATGTCTACCCTGTTATGGCCTATCCCACGGTCCTATTGTTTTGCGTTGACTGTCTCCAGACTAAACCTTCTTTATCGGTGCTCATATACAGAGCTTCCCCCCGCTTCCCCAACCCCATTCACCCCTATTCATGGACTTTGTTCTATGCTGGTGACTGGGTTTATTTAGAGAAGCAAGTCTCATTCTGCTGACTGGAACCCCAAAGATTGTGTGAAGGAGACTGGCTATAACGACTTACGCGTCTTCTGGGCTTATTTCTCCAAGTTCAACAATGCAGGTTGAACTCATCAAGTCTCACTGAATCTCTTGAAGTTGTCTCTAATTAGTCGTAGAAGATTTACTGGGGGGGGGGGCGGGGAGAAAAGGAGGATTTTCTGGGTGTTGCTTTATCTGTACTTACCCTATCCTCATCTCTTGTAAAATTTCGACTATTACATTCATTGAATTTATTCTCCAGAACAGAAACGATCAGAAGAAAACCAATGATTTATGACTCTAAAGTCTATATCACATTGAAAATCCAAACAGTGTTTGTTTTGTTTTAAAAGTCAAGTCAATTGGGGGCGCCTGGGTGGCACAGCGGTTAAGCGTCTGCCTTCGGCTCAGGGCGTGATCCCAGTGTTCTGGGATCGAGCCCCACATCGGGCTTCTCTGCTAGGAGCCTGCTTCTTCCTCTCCCACTCCCCCTGCTTGTGTTCCCCCTCTCACTGGCTGTCTCTCTCTCTGTCAGATAAATAAATAAAATCTTAAAAATAAATAAATAAATAATAAAATAAAAATAAAAGTCAACTCAATTGAAGCCTACTACTTGGGAATCAATAGCTTCTTTGAAATCATAGTAACATGAAATATGGTTAAAATTCAAATGCAGAAATTTTGTTGGTTGGAAAGCTTCATACATTTCCAACTTCCCAAATAAAACTACCAAGAACAAAAATTAGGGTTTTTTTCCTATGGAAATACCAGTACTAGAAAGTTGTTCAAAATTTTGATTCCTGAGGTATGGCAGATTGGGTTTTTCAAAGATGGCCACACAATATCTCCCCCCTTCCACACCCTTCTACAATGTGACCATGCCCCTCCCCCTTTAAGAGGTGTTGTCAAATTCCCCTGCCCTTAATTCTGGTCTGGCCTTCGAGAGACTTCTGGAACAATAGAATTTGGCAGAAGTGAAATTCTGAAAACTTGCAAGGACAGGTCTTCTGCTTGCTCCGTCTGGGGAAAGGCAGCCACCTTGTAAGTAACTGAACTCCCCTGAGACAGCCATGCAGTGAGGAAGCCCGAGCTAGGCCCGCAAAGAGAGATGGCGATACTGCCCAGCCCCTAGCTGTTCCAGCCGTCCCAGCCCAGGCACCAGACATGGGAGTAAAGTAACCATCTTGACCACGAGGTAACAAGAAATCTAAGTACAGTTCGGACAGGTTTCCTGTTGTTCTTCTTCCTAGTTAGAGATTTGTGTCAAGCGACACCACCGTTGGCAACTGTGGCCTGAATGAGAGTCCTGAGTCTCCACGTACAGCACATTTTTGTGGTCTAAGTGCTTTGATATGTGTTTCTGGCCCCTTCCAAAGTCTCTGTGCTGAGCGACTCCTGGCTGGCTTGGCAGCACCTGTTTCCACACATCCAGGGCTGGGCGTTAGGGAGTTTCAGATGCCCATGAGCATAACAGACTGGAAACTACTAGCCGACTTTCTGCCACAGGAATCCACCTTTGTGTTGGCCCTTCTAGAGGCTTCCTCTCTTTTACCATTAGCCCTTTTGAATTCTTTTTTTTTTTTTTAAGACTTATTTATTTGAGAGAGAGAGAAGAGTGAGAGGGGAGGGGCAGAGAGAGAGGGAGACAAGAAGACCCCCCCTTCCCCCGCTAAGCAGGAAGCCCGATGTTGGGCTTGATCTCGAGACCCTGAGATCGTGACCTGAGCTGAAACCAGGAGTCAGAAGTTTAACTGACTGCACCTCCCAGGCACCCCGCCTTTTTGGTTTTTAGTTTGTTTGTTCGTTTTCCCAACATTTTGAATTCTGCTGAAACTAACACCACAAAGTGGAGGAAGAGCCAATCGAACACCCAGATGAGATCCCACTGGACTAAGAGATTCCTGATACTCTAATTGAGATCATGGGGAAGTGTCCCCCCAAAATGCGACTTAGCTGGGACAACGTCCTGGAGGACAGCTTTAAGAAGCACTCCTTTCAGCCCTATCTGCCTTTAACCCTTGCGGCTGCCCCTTGAGGATTCACTAGGGCCGTGAAATAAACAAGAAGAAAAAGAATGATTTCCTCATTCGGAAATAACTACCGAGAGATCCCCCGATACTCTCTTCCCACTCGTCTCACACAGACAACGTTGGAAAGTAATATCCTCTTGCTGCTTCAACTGCTGTCAACTGCTTAAAAAAAAAAAGAAGGGAAAAAACAAAATTCAAGTAAGTGCCAAGAGGCAAGAAAATAAAGTAGACTACAGAGATGATTCATGGGAAGCCTTCTGTGTTTTCTTTTAAATCAGATATTGATTAGAAATGAGAAGGCTCCGAATTACAAGCCTAGCTCTGCTATATTCTATTGCTTTATGGTCTAGGGAATACAATTTCAGAAAGATTAGATTATCCAGCAGTTATATTTGGGCAGTAGCAAAAGGAGCTGGCCAAATATCCCTGGCGATGGACTTCTAGGTAATTTCCAGGGATTAAACATCATTACTCTTTTTTCTCTTACAAATAATTCTTCCCAAAGTACACATGGCCCCAGAAATGTTAGGTGACTTTTCCATTGTTCTCTTGGTAAGGGGGCAGAATAGACAACTTGAATCCTTAACTATTTATTTGAAGAAGAATAATAATACATATATATTGGGGCGTCTGGGTGGCTCGGTCGGTTAAGCGTCTGATTTCGGCTCAGGTCATGATCTCAGGATCCTGAGATCAAGCCCTGCATGGGGCTCTGTGCTCAGTGGGGAGTCTGCTGCTCCCTCCCTCTCTTCCTCTGCCCCTCCCCCAGCTCATGTTCTCTCTCTCTCTCTCAAATAAATAAATAAAACCGTTAAAAAATATATATGTATGTATACATATGCTGAATTGAGGAGCAGACTGTGGTTACTCTGTAATGTGTGTGTCAACTCAGCTACACGGAACTACATTTCCCAGAATTCCCTCCCTATGTGTTTCTGGCTAAGATGGACCACAAGAGACAATCTTACACAGGTCTGGGGCTTGCAGTGAAGCAGCAGCCATTTTGTAGCTCATGTTATTGACGAGGGAGCAGAAGGCTAGCTAAAGACAAAGCATAAGCTGACACCCTGCAACCTCCCGCCAGCCCCCACTCCTGGCTGGAACATGTGTGACATTCTTCCAGGAATCTCCCAAGTATCTTAATGTTAATGGCTTGCTAGAGGGGAAAACAGCCTTAACTGGACAACGGCCAGGACTCTGGTATCTTGTAGGTATCTCGTAGCTCGGTTCTCTTTAGCATATGAAAGTTCTTTTGAAACCTCCCTTTTCCTCACTTTCCCCCAACTCCTGAGTATATAATCACCACTTCAAGACCCCCGGTGTGGCAGCTCTTTCTGCCCATAGGTCCTGTCCCTGTGCTTTAATAAAACCACCATTTTGCGCCAAAGACTTCTCAAGAATTCTTTCTTGGTCGTCGGCTCTGGACCTTACCCCACTGAACCTCACCTATATTCCAAAATCACATCATTATTGCTTATCAACTGGCTTACTTCACTGACAAGGGACAGCCAACTGGCAAGGCAAGAAACCTACAACGGCTCCACCGTCCCCTGAATCCTTCTCCAGCTTTTCCAACTCCTGAGCTCGATACATGATGAAGGGGGACAGCTTCCCCTGTTGATCTATACCATCAAGGTCAGAGGCAGTGAGAAGTGACAAGGTTTCGGTCTGTCCTCCTGGGTTCTAGCTCACACCTGTAGGTTCCAGTTTACATTTGCTTTTCCCTACTTTACACATAGCTTCCCTTCCAGGCTGCCTTCTCTGAAGTCTCTAAGCTCCAGGATTAGGTATGAAGACAATGGCTTTACAGAGACTGTTTAAACAGTTCCCACAACTGTGTGAGATTAGATATGACATATAGGGTAGGATACATGCACACACACACAGCTCCTAGTGGATTCTGCTTCTGTGACTGAATCCCGACTGTATTACATCGATTTTATACTTGGATAAATGCGTTATCTTCTTTGGGTTTGCTCTTCCAAAAACTTTATGATTCAGGATGATATATTATAGCGTAGTTATGTAAATTTCGTACTTTGAAGGCTAACAAACTCAATACCTGAATTTTGAAGAATAATAAACTTGATTAGATGAACAGCTTGTTCACATCTCCAAGCTGTCCATAATTGCCTAACTTATAAAAATTGCTGGGTATGTGACAAATGAAATGAGATAATATTCACGTACTTCTTAGAAATATGGACGTAAATGTCAGAAGTCAGTCTGTTGCTTTTGGCATAAGCCTTTTTTTTTTTAAGCATTATTTGTCTCCCTAACCCAGTTGCGTGGAATGTGTTGATAAAAATAAATATTGGTTACAAGAAAGTTTTAATAGAAAGCAAAATCCATGCCACCTATTTGTAATAGGGCAGACAAGAAGAAAGGAGATAGGAAAGGTTATCATTTGAGTTAGACAATAGAATTCAGTTCTGGAGAGATTCCAATACAAGTTGAAAGGAAGGTCAAATTGAGGGAGGAATATGAAACAGTAAGATTTAAAGGGAGAAGAGAATGAGCTCTTCCTTTTTGAAGAGTCATTTGCAATAAAAAGAAAATCTTGGCAACACATTCTTCGACTTCTCCCTCCTCCTCCTGTCTCTGCCTTCTCTTATCTTTATGTTAGTGTGCTAAGTGACTCCAAACCCAAGAGTGTAACGAAACCAGAGAACACGTCGAAACAGCGCCCGTCAGAGCTCTGTTTCACAGAAACATGATGTGAGAACATTTTGCTAATTTAAGTCAAGGCAATGGTGAGAAGAGGTGAGTAAGTTAGTCCTTAAACAATGCCCCGCCCCAAAGAAGTAGATGGATGAGAGGTTTCAAAAAAGAGAAAAAAGACAAGGTTTGGAGGAAAACAACAAGAAAGGCCCAAGGAAAAGTTTTGGGGAAGTGGTTTTACTTTGGCAGAGGAAAAACAAATTGTATATTCAGCAGTGTTGCTAGTCCTATTTCAAAGCAATAAAATAGGTGTGATCTCACTAGTTCACTTAAATCCATTTTAGAGCTGCCTCTTCCTCCATGATTTGTAGTTTATTCCTCACATCATTTGGTAATTCCAGGTACACGAATTTCTAATGAATCCAATGAAGCCTGAGAGCTAAATGAAAAGTTTAATACCCTACCTTCATACACAGTTTCTCCTTCTAGAGACATAAAGCATTTCACAGATACTTTCTCTTTTATTCACAAAGCATTTTTTTTTATTTAAAAAATTTTTAAAGATTTTACTTATTTATTTGACACAGAGAGAGAAAGAGAGAGGGGGGGCACAAGCAGGGGGAGCAGCAGAGGGAGAGGGAGAAGCAGGCTCCCCGCTGAGCAGGGAGCCCCATGCGAGGCTCCATCCCAGGACCCTGAGATCATGACCTGAGCTGAAGGCAGACATTTAACTGACTGAGCCACCCAGGCACCCTTCACAAAGCATTTCTAAGACTGAAACAGAAGGCTGTGTACCCTAAGCTGTGTAGATCGTCAAGAAGAGAGACAGATTCCATAATTCCAAGTTCTGATGTTTTACTCTGCCATTCCCTAGACCTAATGATGTACTTTCCAGACTGTAATCCCTTCTGACTGATGACTGTTGGTCTTCCTGATTTCTAATTCCCCTGGGGATCTCTCAGAGAGGCTTTTCTCTAGGTTGGTTTTATTCCATTTAACCATCCCTTTGGGTACAATTTCTCAACCAATAGCAACTTCACTTAACACCTGCTATTCTTGACATCTCATCAAGGAATGTCTACTCTGGCTTTATGATCACATTCGTAGGTTCTTTGAGAAACCTGGGCCGGAAATTGTCTGGGCCTGAAGACAAGCTTATCATGGGACTACATGCTCTCTTAATTCCTTCTCACTTACCTTGGTCTTTTTTTTAAAAAAATTAAGTATAGGTAAGAGTTAAGATGGCAGAGGAGTAGGGGACCCCTTTTTCAGCCGATCCCCTGAGTCGAGCTGGATAGGTACCAGACCAGCCTGAACATCCACGGAATCAGCCTGAGACACAGGAAGATACATCTGGATCTCTACAAATGAACATCTCCAGCCCTGAGTATTGAGGTACGAAGCGGGGAGCCGTGAAACTGCGCACAGATATCGGAAGATAAACGGAAAGGGAAGGGAGCTGCCGCGTTCGGGCGCCGGGAAGCGGTAGCCACCTGCACGGGGGAGCGGGCGGACTCGCGGACTGGCACCTGTGAGAGAGCTGACTGAGACCATGAGCCGGGAACGCGGGCCACCAGACTGAAACGGAGCTCCAGTGTGCTCACTGGAACCAGACTGAGACCGGGAGCTCCGGAGCGCGTGGGGCGGCTGGTGGCTGGTGGCTGGCGGTGTTAGAAACACAAAGCACAGAGACACGCTGGCCCTGAAAGTGACGGCTGGGACCCCGGGTGTGGGGCGCACATCCCGGGACGCTGCAGGGTTGAGCAGCTCCAACAGTAACAGAGTTAAAGTGGCCAGAACATCAGTGGAGAACGGCCTGCGATCCCTCTGTTCTGAGACAGAGGCTGAGATTCGGCCACTGCTGCTCTGACTCAGAAGAGGCACAGCAAACCGCCAGGGAAAGCCGCTAGAGAAGAAAAGCCTGGAAACACCGACTCACAGTGGGCCCATTCCCATCCCCCCTCGCAGGGGACACGGAGACTCTACCCAAACAGGGTTGCCTGAGTTTCGGTGCAGCAGGCCCCTCCCCCAGAAGGCAGCCTGAAAAATCAAGAAGCCCACATCCCTAAGATCCCTATACAACAAGGGCGCACGGCCTGGGTCCCGGTCAATAATTTGGGCTCTGGACAATCCCGCCACCTCTCCTCATCAGAATGACGAGAAGGAGAAATACCCCCCAGCAAAGAAAAGACAATGAGTCTGTGGCCTCTGCCACAGAACTAATGGATATGGATATAACCAAATTATCAGAAATGGAATTCAGAGTAACAATGGTCAAGATGATGTGTAGACTTGAAAAAAGTATTAATGAAAATGTTAATGAGAATATAGAATCTCTAAGGGCGGAAATGAGCGTGAATCTGGCAGAAATTAAAAATTCTATGAGCCAAATGCAGTCAAAACTAGAGGATCTGATGGCCAAGGTGAGTGAAGCAGAAGAATGTATCAGCGAATTGGAGGATGGGTTAGTAGAAGAAAAAGTTAAAATAAACTCTGGACTTAAAAAAATCCACACACATGAATGTAGGTTACGGGAGATTACTGACTCAATGAAATGTTCCAATGTCAGAATCATCGGCATCCACGAGGGGGTGGAGAAAGAGAGAGGTCTAGAAGAGATATTTGAACAAATTGTAGCTGAAAACTTCCCTAATCTAGCAAGGGAAACAAACATCCATGTCCAAGAGGCAGAGAGGACCCCTCCCAGGCTCAACCATGACAAACCTATGCCACGTCACGTCATAGTGCATTTCACAAATATTAGATCCAAGGATACAGTATTGAAAGCGGCCAGGGCAAAGAAATTTCTCACGTACCAAGGCAAAGGTATCAGAATTACGTCAGACCTGTCTACACAGACCTGGAATGAGAGAAAGGGTTGGGGGGGAGGGGCATTTTTAAAGCTCTTTCAGAGAAAAACATGCAGCCAAGGATCCTTTATCCAGCAAGGCTGTCATTCAGAATTGATGGAGAAATAAAGACCTTCCAGAATTGCCAGTCATTGACCAATTTCATAACCACAAAACCAGCCCTACAGGAGATATTAAGAGGGGTTCTATAAAGGTAAAAATGCCCCAAGAGTGATACAAAACAGAAAGTCACAATCTATAGAAACAAAGACTTTACTGGCAACATGGCATCATTAAAATCATATCTCTCAATAATCAGTCTCAATGTAAATGGCCTAAATGCTCCCATAAAACACCACAGGGTTGCAGATTGGATAAAAAGACATGACCCGTCTGGGGAGCCTGGGTGGCGCAGTCGTTAAGCGTCTGCCTTTGGCTCAGGGCGTGATCCCGGCGTTATGGGATCGAGCCCCACATCGGGCTCCTCTGCTATGAGCCTGCGTCTTCCTCTCCCACTCCCCTGCTTGTGTTCCCTCTCTCGCTGGCTTTGTCTGTCAACTAAATAAAAAAAAATCTTAAAAAAAAAAAAAAGACATGACCCATCCATTTGCTGTCTACAAGAGACTCATTTTGAACCTAAAGATACATTCAGACTGAAAGTAAAGGGATGGAGTACCATCTTTCATGCCAATGGACCTCAGAAGAAAGCTGGGGTAGCAATTCTCATATCAGACAGATTGGATTTTATACTAAAGACTATAGTTAGAGACACAGAAGGGCACTATATTATTCTTAAAGGATGTATCCAACAAGTGGATATGACAATTATAAATATATATGCCCCTAACAGGGGAGCAGCAAGATACACAAGCCAACTCCTAACCAGAATAAAGAGACATATAGATAAAAATACGCTAATAGTAGGGGACCTCAACACTCCACTATCAGAAATAGACAGAACACCCATGCAAAAAATCGACAAAGAAACAAGGGCTTTGAATGCCATACTCGACGAGTTGGACCTCATAGATATATATAGAACACTACACCCCAGAACCAAAGAACACTCATTCTATTCTAATGCCCATGGAACATTCTCAAGAATAGACCATGTTCTGGGACACAAAACAGGTCTCAACTGATACCAAAAGACTGAAATTATTCCCTGCATATTCTCAGACCACAACGCTTTGAAATTGGAACTCAACCACAAGGAAAAATTTGGAAGAAACTCAAACACTTGGAGACTAAGAACCATCCTGCTCAGGAATGACTCGATAAACCAGGAAATCAAAAATCAAATTAAACAATTTATGGAGACCAACGAGAATGAAAACACAACGGTCCAAAACCTATGGGACACTGCAAAGGCAGTCCTAAGGGGGAAATACATAGCCATCCAAGCCTCATTCAAAAGAATAGAAAAATCTAAAATGCAGTTTTTATATTCTCACCTCAAGAAGCTGGAACAGCAACAGAGGGAGAGGCCTAATACACGCACAAGGAAGCAGTTGACCAAGATTAGAGCAGAAATCAATGAATTAGAAACCAGGAGTACAGTAGAGCAGATCAACAGAACTAGAAGCTGGTTCTTTGAGAGAATCAATAAAATTGACAGACCACTGGCAAGACTTATCCAAAAGAATAGAGAAAGGACCCAAATTAATAAAATTATGAATGAAAAAGGAGAGGTCACAACCAACACCAATGAAATTGGAAGGATTATTAGAAACTTTTATCAACAGCTTTATGCCAATAAATTAAGCAATCCGGAAGAGATGGAGGCCTTCCTGGAAACCTATAAACTACCAAGACTGAAACAGGAAGAAATTGATTTTTTAAACAGGCCAATTAATTATGAAGAGATTGAGTCAGTGATAAACAACCTTCCAAATAACAAAACTCCAGGCCTGGATGGTTTTCCTGGGGAATTCTACCAAACATTCAAAGAAGAAATAATACCTATTCTCCTAAAGCTATTTCAAAAAATAGAAACAGAAGGAAAGCAACCAAACTCATTCTATGAGGCCAATATTACCTTGACCCCCAAATCAGGCAAAGACCCCATCAAAAAGGAGAATTACAGACCGATTTCCCTAATGAACATGGATGCCAAAATCCTCAACAAGATCCTGGCTAATAGAATCCAACAGTACATTAAAAGGATTATCCATCATGACCAAGTGGGATTCATCCCTGGGATGCAAGGGTGGTTCAACATTCGCAAATCTATCAGTGTCTTAGATTTTATCCAGAAAGAAAAATTCAAAAATCATATGATTCTCTCAACAGATGCAGAAAAAGCATTTGACAAAATACAGCATCCTTTCCTGATTAAAACCCTTCAGAGTATAGGGATAGAGGGTACACTCCTCACTCTCATAAAAACCATCTATGAAAAGCCTACAGCAAATATCATTCTCAATGGGGAAAAGCTGGAAGCCTTTCCCTTAAGATGAGGAACTCGACAAGGATGCCCACTCTCACCACTATTATTCAACACAGTACTAGAAGTCCTTGCAACAGCAATCAGACAACAAAAAGGGATAAAAGGTATCCAAATCGGCAAAGAAGTAGTCAAAATGTCTCTTTTCGCAGATGACATGATACTCTATATGGAAAACCCAAAAGAATCCACTCCCAAACTATTAGAAGTTATAGAGCAATTCAATAATGTGGCGGGATACAAAATCAATGCTCAGAAATCAGTTGCATTTCTATACATGAATAATGAAACTGAAGAAGGAGAAATTAGGGAATCCATCCCATTTATAATAGCACCAAAAACCATACGTTACCTTGGAATTAACTTAACCAGAGACGTAAAGGACCTATATTCTATAAACTACAAATCACTCTTGAAAGACATTGAGGAAGACACAAAAAGATGGAAAAATATTCCATGCTCATGGATCAGAAGAATTAACATAGTTAAAATGTCCATGCTACCCAGAGCAATCTACACTTTCAATGCTATCCCGATCAAAATACCGATGACATTTTTCAAAGAACTGGAACAAACAGCCCTTAAATTTGTATGGAACCAGAAAAGGCCCCGAATCGCCAAGGAACTGTTGAAAAGGAAAAACAAAGCTGAGGGCATCACAATGCCGGATTTTGAGCTGTACTACAAAGCTGTGATCACAAAGACAGCATGGTACTGGCACAAAAACAGACACATAGACCAATGGAACAGAATAGAGAACCCAGAACTGGACCCTCGGCTCTTTGGGCAACTAATCTTTGATAAAGCAGGAAAAAACATCCGGTGGAAAAAAAGACAGTCTCTTCAATAAATGGTGCTGGGAAAATCAGACAGCTACATGCAAAAGAATGAAACTTGACCACTCTCTCACACCACACACAAAGATAAACTCCAAATGGATGAAAGACCTCGATGTGAGACAGGAATCCATCAAAATCCTGGAGGAGAACATAGGCAGCAACCTCTACGACATCGGCCAAAGCAAACTTTTTCATGACACATCTCCAAAGGCAAGAGAAACAAAAGATAAAATGAACTTATGGGACTTCATCAAGATAAAAAGCTTCTGCACAGCCAAGGAAACAGTCAAAAAAACTAAGAGGCAGCCCACGGAATGGGAGAAGATATTTGCAAATGACACTACAGATAAAGGACTGGTATCCAAGATCTACAAGGAACTTCTCAAACTCAATATGCAAGAAACAAATAAACAAATCATAAAATGGGCAGAAGATATGAACAGACACTTTTCCAATGAAGACATACAAATGGCTAACAGACACATGAAATAATGTTCAAAATAATTAGCCATCAGGGAAATTCAAATCAAAACCACACTGAGATACCACCTTACACCAGTTAGAATGGCAAAAATTGACAAGGCAAGAAACAACAATTGCTGGAGAGGATGTGGAGAAAGGGGATCCCTCCTACATTGTTGGTGGGAATGCCAGTTGGTACAGCCACTCTGGAAAACAGTGTGGAGGTCCCTTAAAAAGTTAAAAATTGAGCTACCCTATGACCCAGCCATTGCACTACTGGGTGTTTACCCCAAAGATACAGACGTAGTGAAGAGAAGGGCCATATGCACCCCAATGTTCATAGCATCATTGTCCACAATAGCTAAATCGTGGAAGGAGTCAAGATGCCCTTCAGCAGATGACTGGATTAAGAAGTTGTGGTCCATATATACAATGGAATATTACTCAGCTATCAGAAAGAACGACTTCTCAACATTTGCTGCAACATGGACGGCACTGGAGGAGATAATGCTAAGTGAAATAAGTCAAGCAGAGAAAGACAATTATCATATGATTTCTCTCATCTATGGAACATAAGAACTAGGATGATCGGTAGGGGAAGAAAGGGATAAAGAAAGGGGGGGTAATCAGAAGGGGGAATGAAACATGAGAGACTATGGACTATGAGAAACAAACTGAGGGCCTCAGAGGGGAGGGGGGTGGGGGAATGGGATAGACCGGTGATGGGTAGTAAGGAGGGCACATATTGCATGGTGCACTGGGTGTTATACGCAACTAATGAATCATCGAACTTTACATCGGAAACCAGGGATGTACTGTATGGTGACTAACATGATATAATAAAAAAACATAAAAAAATTATAGTTGATGTACAATGTTACATTAGCTTCGGGCGTACAATATACTGATTCACGAAAGCTATGTGTTAGGCTGTGCTCACCACAAGTGTAGCTGTCATCTGTCCCCATACAATACTACTATCACAATATCACTGACTATATTCCCTCTGCTGTACCTTTCTTCCCTGTGACTTTTTCATTCGTAAGTGGAAGTCTGTATCTCTCACTCCCCTTTACCCGTTGTGTCCGTCCCTCCCGCCCCCTTCCCTTCTGGCAATCATCATTTTGTTCTCTTTGTTTATGGGTCTGTCTCTGCTCTTTGTTTGTTTATATATTTATTTTGCTTTTTAGATTCCACATAGAAGTGAAATCATATGGTATTTGTCTTTCTCTGACTTATTTCATTTAGCATTATATTCTCTAGGTCTTTCTGTGTTGCAAATGGCAAGATCTCATTCTTTTTTTTATAGCCGAGTATCTTGAGCTTTAAGTCCCTTTTACAGATGCTTGTTTGAAATCTCTCTTGGTTTGAAATCACTTTTTCCAAGAGAGCAAGTCAAGAGCTTGGCCAGCAACAAGTTATTTTGGCTGTTGTCTTTGTTGCTGACTCAAGGACTTCCACTATTCCTTGCTCTGTGACTCTGAAAATAATTTTTGTGCTTTCAAATTGCATGTCAATAAAACCAGAATCTCTCCCATGGGCAGACAAATTACCAGATTAAAAATATTATAAGACATAGATATGAGGGAGCCCCAGCTTCTTAAATGGCATTTATTACCACAGTCCTTATGTTGATTGACCAAGAAAAAGAAAGGAAAGGAAAGAAAAAAGAAAGAAAATGATTAGAATTCTGTGTGAGTGTGTGTGTGTAATAGGTCATGTTGGGGGTGAAATGAATGGTAGACGAATTATCCAAAATCAATGATTGCATCAGACAGCCATTGAGAAATACAAGGGATATGTCACTTGCTGGCTCCTCATGTGATATGGGTCCATTAACTTTTAACTATATTTCAGTAAATAAAATTGAAAGGCAGAACCTTTTTTTTTCCCATTAGAAAGTATTCCCCAGGAGCGCCTGGGTGGCTCAGTCGTTAAGCGTCTGCCTTCGGCTCAGGGCGTGATCCCAGGGTCCTGGAATCGAGCCCCATGTCAGGCTCCATGCTCTGCTGGGAGCCTGCTTCTTCCTCTCCCACTCCCCCTGCTTGTGTTCCCTCTCTTGCTGGCTGTCTGTCTCTCTCTGCCAAATAAATAAATAAAATCGAAAGAAAGAAAGAAAGAAAGAAAGAAAGAAAGAAAGAAAGAAAGAAAGAAAGAAAGAAATAAAGAACTCTCCAGATGCTCTGCCAAACACGCATTAAAAAGCATAACGCAGTGGGCCATGGAGACGGTGTGAGAACCGCGGGGCGGGGGCAACCACGGAGGTTGAATGAGGCAGACTCTATGGATGATGGGCTGAAATGGGCATTGAAGATGAGGATGTCCTCCAAGGTATCAGGCTGCTGAAGGAGCTACTGCCCCAGGGGAGCATAAAGGAGCAATGAGGCTGTATCTTCTACCTGGCTGAGGGCATGAGCAGCCCAAGAAACGTGAAAAGGCTCTAAGAAATATGCAAGGGCCGCTGTGGGCAGAGCCAGGCTAAGGAGCTGAAGAAAGGAGAAAACTGTCTCTGCCTTCATCCTTTGTCATCTCCTGTCTCCCTCCTCTCCACCATCCCTAACTCTCTCTATTTTTTTTTTTAAGATTTTTATTTATTTATTTGACAGAAAGACAGCCAGTGAGAGAGGGAACACAAGCAGGGGGAGTGGGAGAGGAAGAAGCAGGCTCCCAGCAGAGGAGCCTGATGCGGGGCTCGATCCCAGAACTCCCGGATCACGCCCTGAGCTGTAGGCAGAGCTTAACAACTGAGCCACCCAGGCGCCCCATAACTCTCTCCATTCTTTGCTCCTCATCCCCAAGTCCCTCTGAATTCCTGGTTATTAAAGCCCCGCCCCCTTGGTTAGGCTCTTTTAGTTTCCCTTTTATTTATTTATTTATTTATTTTTTTAAAAGATTTTATTTATTTATTTGACAGAGATAGAGACAGCTAGCGAGAGAGGGAACACAAGCAGGGGGAGTGGGAGAGGAAGAAGCAGGCTCCTAGCGGAGGAGCCTGACGTGGGGCTCGATCCTATAACGCCGGGATCACGCCCTGAGCCGAAGGCAGATGCTTAACCGCTGTGCCACCCAGGCGCCCCTTAGTTTCCCTTTTAATGACCTCCCTCCAAGCATTCCCTGCTCAGCAGCCCCTCACCTGCTCGCCAAAAGCCTTCCTAATGGGATTCAAGAGATAGTCACGTGTCATGATTTATAAATTCTCTCTCTGCGTGGATAATGTCGACAGATGAAAAAATCAGTCTTGTTTAGGCTGATTCTTAACAGCATTAATTTTGGAATTTCAATTTTTAAACCAATTTCTCAAATTTTGCCATTATTCAAAGAATGTAACCGTAGGATACAGTATAAAATAAGGGCCAAATGGTACTTACACAGGCACTTGTGCAGGGAAGAGCGATGGAGAGGCTTACTACGTGAGTCCACTCGTGCCCCTGTGTGAGGGGACAAGAGAATTACGCAAGCCCGTGACTGGGCGAAAAGATGTAGTGATGATAATGTCTCAGGATCCTTTGATCTTTCGTTCGGTATTATGTTTTAATTTGGTGGCAAGATCAGCCTAGAATCCAGGTCTCGAAGTTTACAATCTCATGATCTCAATGAAGCATAAGAGCTTAAGAAATCAGGAAGAGGAGGGGGCCTGGGTGGCTCAGCCGTTGAGCGACCAGTGACTGACTCTTTATTTGGCTCAGGTTCTGATCTCAGGGGCGTGAGATCAAGCCCGGGTGATCAGCGCAGATCCTGCTTGAGATCCTCTCTCTCTCCCTTTCCCTCTGCCCCTCCCCGCACTCGCTCTCTTTAAAATAAATGAATAAAATCTTAAAAACAAGCAAAACAGGAAGAGTAGTTCGAATCCTGGCTCTGACTTTTACTATAAGCCTGTGAATTTGCCAAGGCTATTTAGCGTCTTCGAAACTGTTTCTGGATCTGTGACATAGGGATATATTCGCTGGAGGATTAAATGAGCTACCCTGGTCCAAGTTTGATGAAGTTAGCCTTCTCCCCACTCTCTTAGCCCTTTGCTTGACAGCTGGAGCAAACCTGGGTTTCACAACCCTTAGATTCCCAGATCACTTCACCCGGAGGAAGGTGGCCAAATCCTATCAGGAATTTAAGCTCCTAATTTATTTGCCCCTGGCTCAGTCATACTTATCACAGTGCTGCGACAATTCTCGAAACCTCTTTGGAACTCGGAATGTTCTTCTGTGGGATGAAGAAATAACAATCTATGCCCTAAAGACACCGATTAGATAAGAGCCAGTTAACATTTGTAAAATACAGTGTTACCCAGGGATGAAAGTGCAGAATCAAAACACGTTTTTCAGTAAATGCTACTATTGAATAAGGCGGTGTTTCCTCAAAGGGGGGTGTGAAATGCTGGTGGCCCACAATGATTTCAGGGGAGAGTCAGCTGCAGCACAAAATGACAAAATAGAGAAAAACTCATTCCCTTTCCAATTGTCACGACTACATCAAGAAGTAATTCTCATTTTGGGTCTTTAACACTTGTTTATTCCTCTCGAAAAAGAATTTAAAAAAAGAGAGAGAATCAAGCTGAGGCTCCATGCCTTCTGCAAGAGGGGTAATTAAGAGGAGTTTAGAAATATTTCTGAAGTTTCTATGTTTATGTTTATCTTCTAACCATAGCAAACCATACTGATTTCCCATTTATGGTAATGGCAAAGAAAATATCTTTTTAAAATAAATTGGGGTTTGAAAATATATTACACATTAGAAATTTCTTAATTAAAAAGAACTGACAAAAATATTAAGTACTAATACAGATGGTATGTGGATTCAAACAAATTGAAAATGTGGTTTGGAAGTGACTGAAATGTAGGAAACACTGGCCTCGTGGGTTGGGACTTAGGATACGGGGATTCTAATCCCACCTCTCGTAGCAATTTACTGTGTGACCTCGGTGAAGTCACCTTAACCTCTCTGAGCCTCGGCATCTTCATCTGGAAACTAACTGGGCTTGCTTAGGGGGGCTTTTAGGATCCTTGTGGCTCTAATAGCCTATAATTTGAAGCACACAATTAGGGCATTTTCTGTTCTTTTGGCTAAGAATCAATTGCTCCGTCTTCCTCCTATTTGCACTCCATATTCCCCTTTCAGGCATTTTGATATCTAATCCAGAAGGAATGTGGATCTCCGTTTGATTAACGTTAAATTTAACTAATGCATGTGTTATTCTACAAATGCAAAAGAAGGAAAGGAATTCTTTGTAATAGAAAAAATACTGGATTTTGAGGGAGATGACATTCATTCTGGTCCTTGCTTTGCCATTTCCTGACAATGTGATCTTAGGTAACCTTAAGTTCTCTTTAGCACTAAAATTCTATGGAATGCAAATGAGCCTATAAAAAGGAAACAGATCAGGGGCGCCTGGGTGGCACAGTCGTTAAGCGTCTGCCTTCGGCTCAGGGCATGATCCCGGCGTTCTGGGATCGAGCCCCACATCAGGCTCCTCCGCCATGAGCCTGCTTCTTCCTCTCCCACTCCCCCTGCTTGTGTTCCCTCTCTCGCTGGCCGTCTCTCTCTGTCAAATAAATAAATAAATAAAATCTTTAAAAAAAGAAAAAAAAAAGGAAACAGATCAGCTGAGAATTCACTTCCTTTCCTTTCTGAGATATTTAACACCGCACAGTAATATTTTAATAGCGACTCAAAGCTAAATGGAGATCTTCATTTTCACTCTCATTTTGATACTAGCATGGTGTTTGGTACATAGCAGGCAATCTACAAATATTTAATGAACAAATAGAGAGTGGTGTTCCATGAACAGGAGGCCAAGAAGAATCACATTTCATCACGTAAGAATTTAATTCAAAGGAAGTTAATTGAGGGGCACCTGGGTGGCTCAGTTGGTTAAGCAGTTAAGCATCTACCTTCAGCTCAGGTCATGATCCCAGGGTCCTGGGATCGAGCCCCGCATCGAGCCCCAAGCCCCGCATGGGGATCCTTGCTCAGCTGGGAGCCTGCTCCCCCCTTTCCCTCTGCCCCTCCCTGCTGCTTGTGCTCTCCCTCTCTCTCAAATAAGTAAAATCTTAAAAAACAACAACAACAAAGGGAGTTAACTGAGGACCTACCATTTGGTAGCCACATTTGCCAGGCATTATACCTTTTATCTTCCATAAAGAGCAAGATGAAAAAGATATGACCTCTGTCTTCTATTAACTTAGGACCCTTTTAGGGGGGGATAGCATCTATACAAATAACTACATTCTGCTAAAAGAGCTAATGTGCAATAGAGAAAGTGCTGGGTTCCTATGGGCAGAAGAACTCTGTCTCATCCTCATTTTTCCACTACCTAGTTGTCTGAATGTGAGAAAGTCAATTGGACATCAGTCTCATCACCAGTACAATAAAGTTACACCATATGATCTCTAAGGTCCCCGACAGCTAAGAGCCTGAAAATTATTCTATGCCTCTGAAAACTTAGGTTTGTTTTTTTTTTTAAGACTTATTTATTTGAGAGAGAGGGAGAGAGCGAGGGAGGGAGCGCGAACGCTCAAGCAAGGGGAGGGGCAAATGGAGAGAGACAAGCCGATTCAGGGCTGAGTGGGGAGCCTGACAGCAGGCTCGATCTCACAACCCTGAGATCACGACCTGAGCCGAAACCAAGAGTCAGATGTTCAACGGATTGAGCCACTCAGGTGCCCCAGTTTGTTTGTTTGTTTTTTAAGTTTTATTTATTTAAGTGATCTCTATACCCAGCATGGGGCTCAAACTCACAACCCGGAGATCAAGAGTCACATGCTCTTCTGACTGAGCCAGCCAGGTTCCCCTGAAAAATTAGTTTAAATGCTTAGTCTTGAAGACCCCTAACTATATAGTGGAGATGATCTCTTCAATACACTTGTTTTTCCATGTAAAACTAATAAGCAAAGTCACACAATAGGGTTTTTACTGGTTTGCATCTACAACTGCTTCAACCTTTCAACTCGCCTACTGGCAAACTTTCTAATTTGATTTCTCTTTATTTTTGTAAAGGCACTAATAGGAACATTTGCTTTCCAAATTAATCTCAAATAGGGGGAGCCTGGCTGGCTCAGTCTGTGGCACATGTGAATCTTGATCTCAGGGTTGTGGGCCTGGGACCCCACTTTGGGTGTGGAGATTATTCAAAGAATAAATTTAAAAAATATATATATATATATTTTAAAAGATTTTATTTATTTATTTGACAGAGAGAGACAGCGAGAGAGAGTGCACAAGCAGGGGGAGTGGGAGAGGGAGAAGCAGACACCGCACTGCGCAGGGAGCCCGATGCGGGGCTTGATCCCAGAACCCTGGGATCATGACCTGAGCCGAAGGCAGATGCTTGGGTGCACCGAAATGAAATATTTTTAAAAATTAATTAATCAATCTCAAATAATCTATGAGGAAGGTAGATGGAAGATACAGCTCGATCTCATTCGACAAACATTTATTGAATATCAACTATTGTGCCAAGTCCTAAAAACGATTCTGAGATACAGAGAGGTCATGCCAAAGGAACCTACAAGCGAGGAGAGAAAATGAAACATTTCCATTATATCAAGAGTATTCATTTCATAGAAAGGAAAAAACAACTTCAGAAAGTAAAACAATGTGGCAGATAAAAAAGCAGCAATGTGGCAGTGTGTTGGAAATCAGTCAGAAGTTCTCCCGCGTAAAAAAACGCTCTGACCTATTAACCAGCAAGTCAGGGCCTCAGTAGGAAGGTCACTCAAGTCCATCACACAAGGGCCAGACTGGCAGGCAGGGGCCCAAAGCTCCAGTGGAGATAGCCTGTGAGCTGTCCCCAGGACTCTCTGGGGTCCATGGAAAAAGACGCATACATTCCAGCCGATGCCGGGAGAAACAGCTGACTAAAAATTAGGCTGCCCCCAAAGCCAGGCCGCTGGAGATAGGAAGACTCAGGAAGAATTTCCCAAATAAGAAACAAAAGAACAGGGAGGAGGACAAGCAAGAGAAATCCTTGCATTTCGTGCAGTTGGTGAAGGATAATTTTCTTCCCCCTCGTAATCTTTATAGGATGGTCACCGGCAGAAACATTCAGAAAAACGAAAACGCAAAGCTCTATCAGAGGAAGAGAAAAATGACCAATATGGGGAAAATCTCCATCCTAGGATGGAATATTCCATTTTATACAGATGTCTCCTGAAGGTCAGGGACTGAGCTAAAAGGACACAGCCTCGTGTAAGCTCCGGGAGTTTGGAGATGAGAGACAGAAGTGGCTGGAGCTGGCTTGGCTCAGCAGCAAGAGCAGGGAGTCCTACCGAACACTGGAGCCAGAGGCCTCCCGCCTGTTCTCTTACATATAATACAGTCATTTCCTAGAAGCTGCCGGGAACATTCTGGCTCAGACACACATGGAGAAACATCGAGATGGCTGTACATTTTCCACACCTTTAAGCAATTCTGGGTAGAGCTGTAAACTAAGATCAAATTATTCATCTTCGAAAACCTGATGCTAATATTCTGCTCATACCACACTGTCAAACAGCCCACACAAAAAAAAGTGACATCAGGAAGAAAAGTGAAAAATAAGAGAGCAGGGTAGAACTGGGATCACCAAGAGACATTTCATCCCCAGCAAGACGACCACAGCCAAAAGGAATTGCCTCCAGGACTTTCCTCTGGATCCTATTATTTTTCCAGCATGTTCTACAGTTACAGAGGTATCTATTACTGTTTGTTAATGTACATATTTATGTGTATAAAGTATGCTTGTCTAGCTAAATCCGGAGCAAAGTCCATACGCAATCTAGAATCCCAGATTGAACTGCACAAATCCCGTGATTTGAAACCCCCAACCTAGCACCCAAGCACTGTGTAAACTGGATGAATTTTTAGGCTTAGCCTGGGAGAGTTAACCATAACAGCAGAGAGGGCCAAAAAGGAAAAACAAGCAAATGAGCAACTCGCCTATTACTTAAACAATGCCGGCTTTCCAAACTGCTATTAACTTTTTTTGTTTGGTCTTGATCATTACAGAGTCAAAAAACTATGGTCATCTTTTTCATCTTTGAGATTTAACCACACTAGGGAACAATAAGTATCTGGCATTTTGATGTTTTATTTTATTTTTTTCCTCGTGGAGATGGTAAGCTTCAAGCCCCTGTTATACAATTTATTAGTTCTTTTTTTTTTTTTTTTTTAACATCTTATGTTTGGTTGCTGCTTTAAGTAAATATTGCTTCCTTTTAGTTATAGGAAGGGGGCACTTACCTTCTACTCTCACCAAGATACAGGTTCTGGAATAAGATCCTGCAGGAATCCCTCCCAATTTAAGAGGTTTATTATTTATTTGTTTAAGAGGTTTGCCTGTGACTTCAGAGATCTGGGTAGCTGCCTAACAGCAACGCATTTGAATTACTCTAACTCAGGAAGACTATGTGTTCTCCAAAAGCACTTCACAATTGTGAGCTGGACACATTCATGACATCAAGGGAAATACACCTACAACATCTATAGGAGTCATGAAAAGTTAATTACAGGGGCGCCTGGGTGGTGCAGTAGTTAAGCATCTGCCTTGGGCTCAGGGCGTGATCCCGGCGTTATGGGATCGAGTCCCACGTCAGGCTCCTCCACTGGGAGCCTGCTTCTTCCTTTCCCACTTTCCTTGCTTGTGTTCCCTCTCTCACTGGCTGTCTCTCTCTCTCTGTCAAATAAATAAATAAAATCTTTAAAAAAAAAGAAAAGAAAAGTTAATTACAGAAGAAGGCCACCTTTCTGTGCTGTTACATATTCTGGCAGAGGAAGGGAAAAAGTTCACCTCCCAGTGAAGTTAAGTTTACCTACAATGACGTGTGAAAAGTTTTGTTTTGTTTTGTAAAGATTTTATTTTTAAGTAATCTCTAAACCTAAACGTGGCATTCGAATTCACAGCCCTGAGATCAAGAGTCACACACTCCATGGAATGAACCAGACAGGCGCCCCCGGGGAAAAGTTTTTTTATTAATGCAGGAAAATATCTTACAATAGGAAAGAAAAAAGGCAAGGCAAAATTTTATATTGTGATCTACTCCCCAATTCTAATTATTTACAAATTCACATAAAAAATAAATACATATTTATTCTCTTTGAACAAAAGAATATAATAATTATTGCTCCCCATCTCTCTACTCATGTATCTGCCTGTCATTATAAGAAGGTGGTAGAGAAAAAACACACCCTTAAAGATGTATAACTACATGAAAATACCAGACTGTTAATACAACTTTTTGCTGAGATGTGAGAAAATGAACAAGGGAGGCTACAAAAAAAATTTTTTTTATTATCTGTCAAGATACTAAATGCTGGTTCAAAAATTTCAAAAAGAAATAATATGCACATAGCAAAAATTACAAGTCAATCAGCCTTAGTAGATAACCACATAGCAGCAATGCTTTCTAAATAACTCAAGAATGAGATTCAGGAGAATGGGTTTTTAATGGTTGGGTCAGCTTTGTTTTGGAAATGAATCCTTTCCAGAACTTCCATTTTTGATTATGCATATATTTAATGCCATTTTAATGGCTCTTTGCCAATCCCTTATTTTTTATGAGATTTTGATCTTTCAATTTTGAAGTTAGCTGGGATTACGATATACAAAACCAGTATCTAACACATATCTCACACTTAGCATCTGACACTGTGTCAGATAAATTCACTTCATCCTCAAAACTGTGAAGTGGGTATTATTATTATCCCCATTTTATAGATGAGAAGACTAAGGCATAGGAAAGCTATAAAATTTGCCCAAGGACACAGAGCTAGTAAAATTTTTTAAAGGACTAGAAGAAAATACAGCAAGGTGATGATGGTGGTTTCTCAGGGGATAGTTTTATAAAGGATTGTTAAGAGAGATGAAATGACAAGATAAAATCTTGAGCTAAGACAGAGACAGCTGCGGTGGAACGGGGAGGACAGATTCCAGATCAGTTTGCGAAAATATGGGCAGAATTTGTGGATTGAGTCCGGTGGGGTTGAGGAAGAGGTGAAGGAGTCTAAGAATACCTCCGCCACCGGTCGGGTGACTGCGCGAACACGTTTACTAGGATAGGGAATATAGAAGACGGAGCAACTCTGGGAGAGGAGATGATGTGCTCAGTTTTGACATGTTGAGCTTTATTGTAAGTATCTGAATATGCACATTTTAAGCTCAAGAGAGAGGTCAGGTAGGTCTGGACTTAGTTGCTAGTTAAACCCGAAAGAGAGGTTGCCATAACCCAGGGAGAGTGTGGAAGAGGAAAAAAAGGCTGTGGGCCAAGGACAGGACTCTAAGAACCTTCAACTATGCAGGACATGTAGGGGACAAAAGGACCATTTGATTTGACATTAAAATAACAAACACCAATGAAATGCCAGATATAGATTTGCTTTTCAAGCTAGATTTCATTCATGAGGTAGCGGGGAAGTAGGGCAGCGCAGACAAGTCCCGGTTCAAATGTAGCTCTTGGCCTCTAAGTAGCTCCGTGACTGTTGTCAAGTTACTACATGTAAAATGTGAATGCTTAATATGCTACTCATACTGTTGTGGGTATTAAATGAGTTAATCCACAAAAACACTTCTAAGGCACAGTTGCCTAGCATGTAGCACGGCTCCAATAAATATTAGATATTATCACTGAGCACACAAATCATAAAATTGTTTTTCATTCCACTGTTGTACTCCGGTTGAGAAAATGGTCAGGAAGTTTGTTGGAGAGCAGGAATAACTACAGTGGAATTCAACGATTGTGCAAAAGCCACCAAAGGAATTCAGGCACTCAAGAACTGGTATTTTCCATGAATTTGTAGGGTATAGTATAAGTAAACAGAAGTAATAGCAATTGGTTAAAACAATGAAAATAGACTGATAGAAATGCTGATATTTGAGCTACAAGACCGCATTAAAATTGTTTTGTTCTATTCTAAATACTCAACAATTAGCCCCTGTGCCTTGCACAGAGTAAGCCGTCAATAAATATGTTGACTGAAAATAAACAGGGGTTGATTTCTTTTACCTGCTATTAAACGTTACACTATTGGAATAATTAACATGCAAAGCAAAGCAAACATGCTCTACGTGTTGTCATTTGAGAACTCAGAAGAGTTTGACTAATGCAACTCCTCTCCCAGCAGTATCTGCCACATACTTGAAATTCCCAGCCTTAGATGTCCTCCATTGGAACACGGATTAGAGTCCACAGAAGGGCCCCTTAAAATGCAAGTATGTCATCTGTGATCGGGAACCAACGTGGTTCTGGAAGACAGGCACTTTCATCAGCCCTGGTGAATAGCTAGCTGCCTCGGTCTGAGCTGATACCGCGGGGTCTGCCTGGGCGGAGACCGGGGCAGCGCCGACCACTCGCCTCGCGAGGCCGCCCGGGTGCAGGAGCAGCCAGCACAAAGGCAGCGCAGGGAGGTCCCCCGGCGGGGTGGGCCGCCCGCGCTCCTGGTCTCCTCGACCCTTGCAAACACCAGCCGCCCAGGTCAGGATGACCGCCGCCCGGCTGGGGCATAGCGATCGGTGTTCAGTCTCATCTCATTTTTTGCATCAAGCACGTGAGGGCCGGGGAGGTGGCCAAATAGGGGTAAAATCTGAAACGTCTTTTTCGTTCGTTTTGGTTCAGCCAGTTTAAATTCCACGCCATCTTTAAGCGCTGGGCTAATATGCATTAAACAATTCTCCATTTGCCTTTTCGAAGGCACCTCAGCTTAGGGATACAGCTCCGGCCCCGGGGGCTGGGGAAGGGGGGGGGGAAGACCGAACTAGGAACACAGGTCGTACTCAGCGTTCCGGCCTCGGCTGAGCTGGGGAGGCAGCTCGGGTCCGCCTCCGCCTCCGCGCTCTTCCTGCCGCAGCGGGTCCAGTCCTGGCAGAAACGCCCGCGCGCCCCGGTGGGGGGCGGGGTGCCGAGCCCAGGCCGTCACGTCCCGAGCGTCGGGGGGCGGGGCCGCGGGCGGTGGCGTCACGAGACCCCGCCCGCACCGCCCTGCTATCTCCCGCGCCGCCCGCCATTTTGTCTCTAGTGTCTGGTTTGCTGTCGGCGGCGTTGGAGGAAGTGTCTTGGTCTCTAGGCTTGTGGCAGGGAACGGGGTCTATTGTCTGTGTTTGACTCCGTAGTTTGGTCCGAGGCCTTCCGGAACTTTCCCGGGGCAGTCGGCAGAGGCTGCCGCCACCGCCCCCGCCCCTCCCCCTCGGTCCCCCGGTCCGGGAGGGACCGAGCCCGCGTCACGCCCCTCAGCGCTCGCCGATCCCTTCTCTGTCGTTGCGTCCGCATCGCGGCCCCGGAATCAGACGGTGCCCCATAGATGGCCAGCTTTCCCCCGAGGGTCAACGAGAAAGAGATCGGTGAGGAATGGGACGGTGGGTGAGGGGTGCTGGTGAGCGCGCCGGGGCTGCGGAGAGGCAGGGAGTCCCCGGAGGAGGAAGCGTCTCTGAGTCTAAGCGGAGAAGGGTGAGCCAGGGCCAAGCCCTGGAGCGAAGAGGAAGGAAGCGGCCCAGCCGGTGCGTGTCGCCGAGGGGTAGATGGGGGTCAACATTGATGCAGCGCCTACTGTGCGCCAGGCTCGGCGGAGGCAGTGGGCGGATCTTCGGGTCTGGGGGAACCTGGGCGCCCAGGGCCCTCCTGACCGTGTGGTCGGGGGCGGACACCCACCCCCGGGGGACCCTAGTTTCCTCTAAAGAGGTCCGCGCACGGCCATCCTCCTGGGATTCTCTGGGGCGTCTTGTGGCTAGTGCTGGGCAGGTCTCGGGGACGTAATTTTACGACGGGAAAAGTAAACTTGTGTGTTCTGAGTGTAATGAAAGGGGAGGGGTCCTCATGTATATCAGCCACTCTTAAAGGAGAAATGTGATCGAAGAGGTGCCATCAGCCTGGAAAAAGTATTTTTAAAAACGGCATGGCGTTAAAGAAGGCAGCGGTTCAGGGGAGGAGACTCAATTATCTTTTCTGCGCATAGGAGCGGGGAGGAGCAGAATGGTTGGGTGGAGTGACAGAAGAAAAGCTGTTGTATGGAAGAGCACGCTGAAAAGGCTGTCTACAAACTGGTCTGGAGGCTAGCCCTGCCACACCGAAGTCAGGGCAGTGGATCCTGGAGGTTGTGCGTCAAGACCGCCTCAGTGGCTCCGTTGACTGCACCTCACACTTAAATTCCCTCTTACGGGAAAATAGACAGTTTTGGGGGAAGTTGGTGCTGTGCGTTGATGATAGGCTTAGTAAACCTTGAGCTTACCAAGTCGTGTTATCTTAAATAGGTACAGTTTTCATTTAAAAAATAAAATAGTTTAGCATCCCCCCCAAAAAAAAACAACACTAAACTTACTGTGTTAATTAAATGAAAATTGGAGGTGGCCACTGAGCAAAGACCCTTTGCATTTCCCCGTTCTTTATGTGTGCCTTCAAATATATGGAGGAGGTATTTCTAGAGGGAGGGAGAAGCCGAGGTAGCCAAAAGGCCCTCTATCCTGTATGTGGGTTCAGTTTTTATATCTAGAGACAGCTCTCTTAGAATTCTGGGCTTTTGTTCTCTTAAGGGTAAGGTTGAATGGCAGGTTGGGAGGGGACTTTAACCCTGGTTCTAATAACGAATTTAAATATACAGAGAAAACAAAATTCATGGTTAATTTTTTATTTTAACTGTGTTTTAAGACAATTAAGTAAGTCTTAAAGTGGAACGTGGAACCCAAAAGTTCTTATTCTTAGTCCAGTGGGCTTTTTTTCTCCTCTGCTACACAATAGTATCACAGGTAAGTGATGGGCTTTTCATTTATCTGTTTTACTTCATCTCGATGAACTATTTTTGAAAACTTAACCAGTCCTGTCTTCTAAGGGCTGGCTAGAGCTTCTGAGCATACCTGCATAAGGTACATCCCCTGAGTAGCCTTTTCAGTTAAAATTTTTCTTTATTTTTTTTAAGATTTATTTATTTGTTTGTTTGTTTATTTGTTTATTTATTTATGAGAGAGAGAGAGAGAGACAGCGAGAGAGGGAACACAAGCAGAGGGAGTGTGAGAGGAAGAAGCAGGCTCCCAGTGGAAGAGCCCGAAGCGGGGCTCGATCCCAGGACTCTGGAATCGATCCCAGGACTCTGGGATCACGCCCTGAGCCGAAGGCAGACGCTTAACGACTGAGCCACCCAGGCTCCCCTCAGTTAAAATTTTTCATGTTTAGTTAGGTCTCAGTGTTATTTCCTGGCCATAGTGTAAAATTATTAGCCAAGTCCCAAATATCTAAAAGAACTTTGGCCTTTTCTAAGCTTAAGGAGAAAAAAAACCCCCAAACCCAGTTTTTGTTTGTTTCTTTGAAAGTACCATTTGGATACAGAGTTAAACAGTAATATCTCTATGTAGTTTTGTATCTTTCAGTAAGGACTTAACTTTTCCCCTTTTTTCTTGGGTATTAATTATAGCTCTTTGGTTTCTCAAATACTGAGAGAAGAGAGGTAAGATTCCTTGACTGCTGAGAGTCCTGTGTGACAGGGAGTACTGCCTGGAGCGACTGCCCTCTTTCACAAGGCGCTACCACAGATCCTCCCTTTCTGGTTATGAAATTGCGGAGAGGAATGTGGAGAAGGAGCTAAATCTGGTTCTCTTGGTTCAGCAGTAACTCAAGATCGTGTGTTCCTACTGTACAGATAATGTAGTATTGTATTTATTGAGTTCCCCTGGCAGGCAGCTTTTCCCCTCTGCAAGGTTGTTAAGTCATATATATATGGGTTTATTTATTTATTTATTTATTTATTTATTAATAGAGATTGAGAGACTGAGTGGGAGGAGGGGCAGAGGGAGAAGCAGACTTTCTGTGGAGCAGGGAGCCCAGTGTGGCTCGGTCCCAAGGCTCCAGGATCATGACCTGAGCTGAAGGCAGACACTTAATGGATTGAGCCACCCAGGCACCCCAAGTCTTATATTTCTTAGGATACTAACATTAAACAGCTGCAGGTAATAAAGGTTTAACTTAAAAAAATTTTTTTTCAAAACGCTTCATTACCTTACCCTATTGATAATATTGTACAGTAAATATCTGAATGGGTGCTTGAATCATTTGATGCGGAGATCATTTGGAAAAGAAAAATCATTTGATATGCCTGTTGACAAGCAAGGAAACACCAAGCTAATTATGAATACTTGTGACAATATAGCATCTGTTTGGTAGTTTTAAAATAATGACCCCATTTCTTGACTTTCTATATATTTAAGGATAGATTAGCTTATTATTTCATGGTCTTTGTTATTTGAAACAGTTTTTTGGTTGTTAATTTACACTGTTTATACCAGAGGAGTTTTGTGATTGTGGGCAAAGTAAAAGAAAAATATACAGTGATCCTAAAATACGGACTAAAAATTGTCTTTTGTGGGAAAGTTAGTCTTGCTTGCTAAAGGAGTGGTGTGTTCGTCTAATTAACCAATGTTTTTGAAGTCGAATGCAAGGGCCAGCCCTTGTTTTTTGAAATAAAGGTTACATGAATATACTCATCAAGTTTAGTTAGGGGCTTTCTCTTTAAGATAATGCTTGAATTTTTTGGTTGAAAATTTTTTTTCCGAGTTGGATTTAAAAACTTATTTCCCTGACGTGTGAAGTTCCATTTTTTTTCTCCTAAAATTTATGATTTTTTTTTTAAACTTTATTTATTTGACAGAGATAGGGACAGCCAGCGAGAGAGGGAACACAAGCAGGGGGAGTGGGAGAGGAAGAAGCAGGCTCCCAGTGGAGGAGCCTGATGTGGGGCTCGATCCCAGAACGCTAGGATCACGCCCTGAGCCAAAGGCAGACGCTTAACGACTGCGCCACCCAGGTGCCCCAAAATTTGTGATTTTTAAAAGATAGATATGATTAAACAGAAACCCAAGTTATTAATAAAAAAAAAAAAGATTAGGCAGAGGTTGCAAATTCAGGGGCCAGGCACATGAACTCCGATGGTGAGATGACTGTATGACTGGCCTTGGAGGAATATAAGGAAACGCAGTGTAAGGAGCCCCAAGCCCTTTAAAAAAAAAAAAAAATCACTTGTATATTTCAAAAGAAAAAAGAAAAAATAATTCTGCAGGCATATGAAGGTCACTGGTTTGTGGATTTGATATTAAAGTCATGTAACGGCTGGTAAAAGTTTGGGTGGGAGTAGGTGGGGGTTCTGCTGCTTTGATCAAACCACGCTTGAGGTATTGTGTTTAGTTCTGGGTGCCACTTTTATGAAGACCATTACCAGCTGGAGCTTTTCCAGGAAAGTGATGGAGTGAAGGTGGGAATGGACTTGAAACCATGTAACCTAAGGAATGACTGAAAGGCCTGTGGAGTTTAGGCTGATGAAAAGATTCAGTTGCTGATGTCACGGCTGTCTTCAATGTATGACTATCACGTGAGAGCAGGATTATGCTTATTCTCTTAGGTCAGATTTGACTGGGTGGGTGGAGTGGCACGGAGGAAGATTTTTGATACTGTCAGCTGCACAAAAGTGAATAAGCCTTATTAGGTATTCTTATTTATGAATATCATAGAAAAATGGGTCTCAGTTTTATTTTACTTTTTATTTAAAAAAATTTTTTTTTAGATTTTATTTTTAATCTCTACACCTGATGCGGGGTTCAAACCTACAACCCCAAGATCACCAGTCGTCTGTTCTACCGACTGAGCCGGCCAGCCGCCCGTTTTACTTTTTAAACCATAGCTCATTTGTTAATGTATCAAAAACTTGGACAAGGAAATGTTGAAATCATTTAAGAATGGGAGCTTATATATGTGCTTTTATATTCATTCAATTCATATTTACTGATCACGCATCATATGCCAGGTGCTCCGCTGGCTGTTGACAGAGCACACGTTGAGACTTGTAGTGTCACCTGAACGAGTGCGGGGGTGGGGGGCTGGGGGTGTATGTCTATACCTGCTGTAGCAATAAGAGTATAAGTGGTTCTTACTTGAACTGCAATACATACAGGATAGTTGTTGGGAAGTTCAAGCCAAAAACCTAAAAATACACTGTAAGAGTTGACCAGACAACTAATCACAAAATAGATAACAGGGAAACTAAATTGATACTATTTTATACCTAAAAAGGAAGAGTAGCAAAATTTGAAATCAAGACCAACCCAAGAAAGCAGTGGCGATACACTGACAAAGGTTCTTTCCCCATGTTGAGGAAGCTCTGGCCGCGTTGTGGGAACACCACGTACAGAAGGAGCTTGTGGATCGTGCTGCTTGTGAACTGCAGAACTAAAAGTCTCTGTATACTCCGGTAATATGCCAGTTTTTGTTATGAATGATAAATTTAAGTACATTTTCCCCAACATTTTGTTTATTTGAGAGAGCACAAACAGGGAGCAGCAGAGGGAGAGGGAGAAACAGACTTCCCGCTGAGCAGGGAGCCCAATGTGGGGCTCCGATCTCAGGACTCTGAGATCCTAACCTGAGCCGAAGGCAGCCGCTTAACTGAACCACCCAGATGCCCCTAAATATAAGTACTTTTAACTAAATTAGAAATGTATGAGATTGTTTATTCTCTGTCCTTAAAAACCAAAAGAACTACTTCCATTTGGGCGCCAGTTTACGGCCCACTATTAAGATGATTGAGGATCACAATGTAATGCATTGTAAAGCACTGCTGGGGAGATTGTACTCAGTAACCTTTAAGTCCCTCCTAGTTCTGGGGGCTTTGTGATTTTTGTGACCTGGGCCTGAAAAAATATTCATGTTGGGGCGCCTAGCTGGCTCAGTGAGTGGAGCATGGGATTCTTGATCTCGGGGTTGTGATGAGTTCAAGGCTGAAATTGGGTGTGGAGATAACTTAAAAAATAAAATCTTTTTAAAAAAAAAGACTATTCATGTTTAAATAGACCATTTAATAGTGCTTTCCTTTGAATAACGATATCATATTGTATTTTATAGTGGCTTGTGGTTTTTGAAAACTATAAACTTATTGGAAGATACTTTTCTTACAAAGTAAGTTTAGCCTGTTGCAGTTTAAATGTTAGCAATTACTGAAGTCCTGACTTTTGCATTGCCTTATGTTTTCATCAGATTACTAACTGTAATATATCATTACGCTATTATCACTTGATCAGTTTTTTTACTGAAGCTTTCTAAACAAGCTCATAGGTGGGGGGGTGTTGGCAAATCACTTTATGAAAACTCGAAAGTAGTTATTATCATTAAAGGGTCTTCACACCATATACCTGCCTTCAGAGGGTAGAGATCAGAACTCCTTATACCTTGTCTTCATGGAAGCTCAATGGAGTTGAGAGTCCCAAATTAATATGGAGGCAGTGTCAAGTTCATTGATTGGTTATATGTGACAGCCTGTATTTATTTTTTTCTTTCAGTGAGATCACGTACTATAGGTGAACTTTTAGCTCCAGCCGCTCCTTTTGACAAGAAATGTGGTCGTGAAAATTGGACTGTTGCTTTTGCTCCAGATGGTTCGTACTTTGCTTGGTCACAAGGACATCGTACAGTAAAGCTTGTTCCGTGGTCCCAGTGCCTTAAGAATTTGTAAGACTCTCTTCTTTTTTGTATTTTGTATCTCTTTGTAGAATTTACTGTTTTCTCAGTGGAGTAATAAAATTTTTGATATTTAAGTTTTTCCTTTTTAGGCCATTGTAAATGTATTTTAATCATAAGCTGAATATGTTTATTGGAAAATTTGCGGGAAGAATCGTTTGGCCTTGTACATTATAGAATACTTTCTCCGATGCTTTTGTGTCTTTGTATTAAAAAGCAGATTACTGGTTCCTTGGTAGTGTATATTACGTTGTGCCAGGGCAGGTGACCTTTGTTACGTGACACTTTTTGGATTTCACAACATTTTATTAGATAACAGTGGTAATGGTGATCGTGTATTTATTTTTTATATACTTAAAATTCCTCTGCTTGGGTTTATTTGCTGAAAGTTTTTCTAAAATATATCATACACTGAATTTAATCTCTCCCTCGTTTGTGTGTCCAGTCGACCTTCGTGGTTATTTAGTTAATATCTTTATTACATATTATCTTAGGTCTAGAAAGTATGGGAAACTACGGATTATTATGGGTTATTTTTAAGGTAATTTCTAGTGTCAACTTTAATATCTTAAGTTATCAGGTTTTTTGTTTTGTTTTTTGCTTGTTTATGCTTACTTTAGGTTAGCTAAAGTTTATTGTGATTATTATTATGATTATAGTGGTTTTGAGGAAATTTTTTTTTAATGATTTTTTCTTATATTATGTTAGTCACCATACAGTACATCCCCAATTTCCTCTGTAAAGTTCGATGATTCATTAGTTGCGTATAACACCCAGTGCACCATGCAATACGTGCCCTCCTTACTACCCATCACCGGTCTATCCCATTCCCCCACCCCCTCCCCTCTGAGGCCCTCAGTTTGTTTCTCATAGTCCATAGTCTCTCATGTTTCATTCCCCCTTCTGATTACCCCCCCTTTCTTTATCCCTTTCTTCCCCTACCGATCATCCTAGTTCTTATGTTCCATAGATGAGAGAAATCATATGATAGTTGTCTTTCTCTGCTTGACTTATTTCACTTAGCATTATCTCCTCCAGTGCCGTCCATGTTGCAGCAAATGTTGAGAAGTCGTTCTTTCTGATAGCTGAGTAATATTCCATTGTATATATGGACCACAACTTCTTAATCCAGTCATCTGTTGAAGGGCATCTCGGCTCCTTCCACGATTTAGCTATTGTGGACAATGCTGCTATGAACATTGGGGTGCATATGGTCCTTCTCTTCACTACGTCTGTATCTTCGGGGTAAATACCCAGTAGTGCAATGGCTGGGTCATAGGGTAGCTCAATTTTCAACTTTTTAAGGGACCTCCACACTGTTTTCCAGAGTGGCTGTACCAACTTGCATTCCCACCAACAATGTAGGAGGGATCCCCTTTCTCCACATCCTCTCCAACAATCGTCGTTTCTTGCCTTGTCTATTTTTGCCATCCTAACTGGCGTAAGGTGGTATCTCAGTGTGGTATTGATTTGAATTTCCCTGATGGTTAATGATGTTGAACATTTTTTTATGTGTCTGTTAGCCATTTGTATGTCTTCATTGGAAAAGTGTCTGTTCATATCTTCTGCCCATTTTATGATTTGTTTATTTGTTTCTCGTGTATTGAGTTTGAGAAGTTCTTTGTAGATCTTGGATACCAGTCTTTTATCTGTAGTGTAATTTGCAAATATCTTCTCCCATTCCGTGGGCTGCCTCTTAGTTTTTTTGACTGTTTCCTTGGCTGTGGAGAAGCTTTTTATCTTGATGAAGTCCCATAAGTTCATTTTATCTTTTGTTTCTCTTGCCTTTGGAGATGTGTCATGAAAAAGGTTGCTTTGGCTGATGTCGTAGAGGTTGCTGCCTATGTTCTCCTCTAGAATTTTGATGGATTCCTGTCTCACATCGAGGTCTTTCATCCATTTGGAGTTTATTTTTGTGTATGGTGTGAGAGATTGGTCAAGTTTCATTCTTTTGCATGTAGCTGTTGAGGAAATTTTTGACACAAAGAAATTATACATTGCTTTATTGTTGAACTTAATCTCTTAGCAGCTGAAAAATGTCTTTTGATTTGAATTTATTTGGTCATATCCTCATGGCTAATAGCAAATTTTCACCTTCCCATCCATAGAATTCTGTTGTTATTCAGTATCACTATAATAATACTGAGGTTATTTTAATAAACATTTATCATTATTTAGTATCTGCAGGAGTCCAGAGTAAATAATAACTAGATGTCAATCTGACCTTTTTTCCCTTCAGTCTCTTGCATGGCACCAAGAATATCACCAATTCAAGCAGTTTGAGATTGTCAAGACAAAACAGTGATGGTGGTCAGAAAAATAAGCCCCGTGAACATATTATAGACTGTGGCGACATAGTCTGGAGTCTTGCTTTTGGATCTTCAGTTCCAGAAAAACAGAGTCGCTGTGTCAATATAGAATGGCATCGATTCAGATTTGGACAAGATCAGCTGCTCCTTGCCACAGGTTTAAACAATGGGCGTATCAAAATATGGGATGTCTATACAGGTATGGAGCCACCGTTTTCAAAGCAGACCTGATTATTTTATGATGCAGGGCCTCTCTCATAGGCACTAGAAGATGTCGTTTGAGGATTTGAACTAACGGAAAGCAAGAATTGCGGCTGTGGGTGTGTCTTCATGATTGGCCTGCATAGCATCTTCAGCTCATGGTTTTATTTTAAGAAAATAGGGTTCTCACTGCTTGGTCATTCTTCAGAGAATATTTTAGCAAGAAGGACATGTCTAAGGAATGTAGTTAATTATCATTTATAAATTAGTGATTTAGTTTATGGCTCAAATAAGCAAGGTGTTTTCTTATATACTTTTTCAGTGATAGCTTGAGGCTTTCAAGGCAAACTGGTTTTCAAGAATCATTGTCTAACCTTTGGAAGGTTTTAGTAACATTGTATCTAAAGTTTACCTAGATAGGTTGAGAAGTGAAATTCTTTGGGCAATTAAAAGGGAACGTGTTCTTCACTGACTAAAACAGTTTCTGGCTGATAGTATATACTCAAAAATTTGAACGCGTTTTTTTAAATGAGCATTAAAACTATGTACAGTAGAACACAGCAGGTGATACTAATATTGAATGAGGCTAATGAGTCAGTAAATTTGGATTCTTGAAAAAAATTTAAGGAAAGCACATAGATTTTCATAGAAAACAAAACTCACAACATTAGATGAATAAAGTATGCTTATTCACTGATAATTTTTTAAAATTTAGGTTGTTGTGAGATAACATGAATCTTTTGGGGAGTTTGACAGTCTGTTAGTAATCCAAGGCCAAGGAAAAGAAAAGGGAAAATTTGATTTTATTTTTAAAATCATACTATACAAAAATTAAAAAATGATAATGTAGGTTTTCCTGATGATAAATTAATTTGTTTACACTTCAGAAATTCTCTTTAAGCTGATCTGATAAATTTAGGCTTTGCTATCCTGGAACTAATCCATTTTACAGCTGTGTAAATAGAGAATCTTTAAAGGTGATAGAAAAGCACTATTCAGTCACTTTGCACTTGGGAAATGAGGTTGACAAGTACTTTTACATACACATATATGTGTGTGTATATATATATATGTTTTATGTAAAGAACCCTATTTTAAAGAAAGAAGCCGAAAAAAATTAACATTGTCTTTTTTCCCTCTTCTGTCGCATTTAGGAAAACTCCTCCTTAACTTGGTAGATCATACTGAGGTGGTCAGAGATTTAACTTTTGCTCCAGATGGGAGCTTGATCCTAGTGTCAGCTTCAAGAGACAAAACTCTGAGAGTGTGGGACCTGAAAGATGATGGTATGTCTTTTTTCCAGGCTGTGAAACAGAATGAGTTTCTTAACATTACTACTGAGAGATGTCAAGAAGTGTCGATCATCTGGGGATACAGATCTGTATCAACTATATGAGGACAAAATCTGTCAATTTTAGGGGTTTTTTTGTTTTTAAGATTTTATCTATTTATTTGATAGGCAGCAAGAGAGGGAACACAGGCAGGGGGAGTGGGAGAGGGAGAAGCAGGCTCCCTGCTCGATCCCAGAACGCTGGGATCATGACCTGAGCCAAAAGCAGATGCTTAGCGACTGAGCCGCTCAGGTGCCCCAGTTTTAGGTGTCCCCCCCCCCCCGTTTTAGGGTTTTATAAATGAACTGGTCTGTGTTAGTTTATTTCCTTGATCTTCAGGAAGGTTAACTTCATTTGCTTAGCAAAAATTTAAGTAGATCTTGAAGTTACATAATTTAGTAATCTAATAAAATTTAGATTAAAACATTTACATACCAGGATTTATAACTCCTAAATGCTGATAAGCATCATAATAAGTTGGATAGGTTAAGTAAGAAATTACCAAAAGACTTGCTGTCCAATATAATAAAAGATACCTTAGGGATGCCTGGGTGGCTCAGTCGGTTAGGCGACTGCTCAGGTCATAATCTCAGGGTCCTGGGATCGAGTCCCATATTAGGCTCCCTGCTCAGCAGGGAGCCTGCTTCTTCCTCTGCCTGCTGCTACCTCTGCCTTGCACTCTCTCTGACAAATAAATAAAAATCTTAAATAAATAAAGAAAAGGTATATTAGTGTTAAGTACTCAGGTTTTTCTGAAATTTTGTTAATTGTAGTGCATATAAAGTTTGGAGAGTCTCCCTCGTTTGAGAGGACCAGAGATGAGCATCTCTTTCCGCTTCTTAGTCGCTAATGAGAAGGTTTACAGTTTGGCTAACACCTTATATTTAAATAAGATCCACTGGTGCTCTAACAGGCTCAGGCTCGAGGTTGATGGCTTGCTTAGAATTACTGTGACTTAAACTGAATGTAGTAGGAAACAAAACTCTGAGGTTTGGAGACTTGTTCTAGTTGATGGGCAATAACCATTGCCTTGGAAAATAATATTCTTGTCCTCCCAAACCATGATGGACCTCCTCCGCATCTTAGCATTCTCTGACATTTTTGAAATGCTGCTCTTTTGAAGTGACCTCCAGGGCTCATACAGGTATTTCTTTTTGTTCAGGAAACATGATGAAAGTATTGAGGGGCCATCAGAACTGGGTGTATAGCTGTGCATTCTCTCCTGACTCTTCTATGCTGTGTTCAGTGGGAGCCAGTAAAGCAGTATGTATCAAAGTTCTTGTACATTCATTGTGAACTGGATTATAATAACGTGTGCATAATCATTTTAAATCTATGTAACCTATTAAGTCTGTGCTCGGTGTCATGAATATCTTAAATATTTTATTTCACGATGGGGGAGAATTTGCATGAGGGAAATTAAATATAGTTATTGATTGTGGAGTGAGAAACTGGATTGCTTTTAGTCAGAGATAATGTATAAAGTAAGAGGTATGTCAAATATACTTTTTCTAAGGTCTAGGAAAGTTTATGTGCTGTAGAAGAGATCTAGTCCAAATGTTAAGACATTCCGCTAATTATTCTCTTCTCTGTTGTTCTATTTTTTTTGTCCAGTTTGCTGTTTAAAAAGTTTTGATTCCCAGCTGGTCCTGGACATTTAACTGAAAAAAAGTAACTTAAAAATCTAATAATAAAAATAGCACTCATGTATGTCTAGAGTGAATGATAGATGAAATCGACATGGTCTGTCTTGCATAGCATACCTGTGGACAGATGAAGTGTAAAGTGACTCTTGGGAGGGTTATGCTTATTCATGAACCTCTTTTAGTTGTCTACTAGCTCTTAGTATAGTTAAAGAGATCTTAGTAGCTTCATATGTTTATGAAAAATGTTGAAGTCCAAATACATGGGATATTCAGAATACACTCTGAATTACTGGGGGTGGGAGGCTGGTTTTAAATGCATTTTATTTAGTCAAGAAGTATGTTAAAATGATAGTTGCAAATGTTGGAAGTTTAGAAAAAAAGTATTCAGTTCTTTAAAAATCATAAGAAGAACAAAGCTAGATATTGACATTGCTATTTTAGGCTGTGTGTTTTCCATATGCTTCTTGCTTTCCCTGTCACAGGTGGTGGCAGCAATATTGGTGTGATTGAGGTTATGCTGGCACCACTCGCACACAGGCGCACAATGGTGTTAGCTGGGCAGAAAGAGTGGCATCTCTGGCTACCGGGCTGGGGGCGACCTTTACCATAGGATGAAGTAACCTTGCATTCGGCTGCAAGGTGTACTGTACGTACACAGGTGCTGGTCGATGTCCACTTTCTGCTTTTCTTTCTTTCTTTTTTTCTTTTTTAAAATAATTTCCCCCCGCAGTGGAACCCACTGACTCCTCCAAGTAATTTCTCTCCCAGTCTCATGGAGTTGGGAGTCTGACATGTGAAACCAATTTAATGTAATGTAATTGGCTTTCGAATGGTTTCTCTGTGCTATTTTTTTGGAATTCTTTGAGATGTTGGAGATACCTTAAGACTTTGATCCAACTTAAAATTCATATTTATTTTTCTTTGGAAGTAATAATATTGTGTCTGTGCAGAAGAAAAAGTAGCAAAAAGGATTGCTTTACTCCAAGAGGAGAGATTGTCTTATTAGGATTGTTATGAACCTCTAAGCTTGTACTTAATATAACTAGACTGAAGTAAACATTTGAATCCTATTCAGAACTATTCTGCACAGTCTTAAGTACTGATCTTATAGAATCGAAAACTATGTGTAAACTTGTACTAAAGTAATTTAAATGTTTTATACTTAAAATGACTAATGGTTGTGGTTGGTTTGGGAAAAATAAGATTGGCAAATCTTGATTCACAGACATGTTGTTAACTGTAATATTTTCATAAATTAGTCTTTTCATTTTGTAATGTGGTTTAACGTCCTTGTTGTTTGCCAAAGAAATTTCATTTGGCTGTGAAAATTCTCTTTGCTTGCAGTATCTGTTTCTCTTCCTAGGCTCACGTTGGTGACCCAAGCCTATTGTAAACAAGTGATTATCTCAAAGGGAGATGCCAATGGAGTAACAATTTGTTAACATTACATTTTCTGTCTGTATATTTTTTAAAAATTTGGTAGTTTCTGGAAAAAAAGAGAAGGGGGTTTGTAGTACTTAACCCTATTTATTTCTGTATATATTTTTAGTTAATTAGTTTTTGGAATAAATGGATTTCAGTATAACTTTGTGGTTAAATTGCATTGCCTTTTTTATGTTTAGGCTTATTTTTAAATTAACATTTAACAGAAACATTTGAAATAGAATTTGCATGTCTACTTTAATTAACTTAAAGACTGATTTTAATCTGACTATGACACTGAGCATACATATTCTTTTATTTAATTCTTCATAATTTATAATGTTTAATATAATGTTAATTAAATTTAGCAGTTTTAGATTAAGTTGTGCCATTTTGTCCTCTGTGTGTCTGAATGAAGCTATAACATTTGCCTTTTTATTACAGGTTTTCCTTTGGGATATGGATAAATATACCATGATACGGAAACTAGAAGGACATCACCATGATGTTGTAGCTTGTGACTTTTCTCCTGATGGAGCATTACTGGCTACTGCATCTTATGATACTCGAGTATATATCTGGGATCCACATACTGGAAACATTCTGATGGAATTTGGGTGGGTACAGCATGAATGAATTGTAGTTTGTGGTTCATCTCTGGCTATTAGTATAGCTTTTAAGAAACTACATGAATGATTGGAATCACTAACATGTGAGACTTAAAATTGGTCTATCATAGTTTTAAATTTCAGTATTATTTAAGTCCTTGAATAATGCAGGGCTTCAGATAAAAATTCTAAAAACAGATTTGGCTCTCTTGTTCAGATCATGTTACTGTGTACGACTCTGTAGAAGTGGTCATTTCATTTAGTTTCATGTCAAGGTTTTGAAAAACAGTTGAAACTGACGTTGGAGTTAATCTTAGTGTCTTCAACCACATTGTAAAAAGGAGATAGTAATTCTCTTAAGGTTCCTTTCATTTAATTTGGATCAGCTCTATCAGTCTCCTGAGTTGTGGTCATTAAGGCCGCTTTAAACATTATTCAAAGACATATGTACTTTGTAACTAGGTAGTTTTGCTTCTTGAAGTGACTCTCATTTTCACTGAAAACATGTATTTGACCTCAGGCACCTGTTTCCCCCGCCTACTCCAATATTTGCTGGAGGAGCAAATGACCGATGGGTACGGTCTGTGTCTTTTAGTCATGATGGACTGCATGTTGCAAGCCTTGCTGATGATAAGTAAGTGTGTGAATTATAGTTGGACCTATTGTCTTTTAAAGATTTCCTTTCAGCTGTCAACTTACTGGAAACATTTTTAAGGCTTAAAAAAAAAGCCTTTCTGCAGTGTGGGTTTTAATCAAGACTTTGGGAGATGTTGTGTGTCTTAATACTGGCCTGAAGAAGAATATCCACGTACACTAAAGATAATCTGCGCCTTTCCCCGTGTTTTTTGAGTGTTAACTAGGGTAGCAGACGGGGTAGATTTTTAATTAGCTTTTAGCTCACAGATTTATTTTTCAGTAATTTCTTGTAAAGGCTGAACTGGAAGGACATTTCCAAAGTGAAATAAATGGTAAAAGCAGAGTCACTTGCGTCCACTGCATTTGAGGCTACGAGACGAACTGTCACACGAGTGAGATGTACTGCTTACTGGTGCGAAGCGGAACCTAGGCATCGCCATTCCTTTTGCTCATGCTTTTGTCATATGATGCACATGGTATACGGTATTAAGTAGTTTGGTCACATTAATTCAGAAAGTGATTCACTGTCGTCTTTCCAGAACAGAGAAGGTTGTTTTGTTTGCCAGCAATCACTGTTTTTCTGTTTGTGCAGATTTTGAATATCAGGTCTGTGCTGTTTCTAGACACATTCTCCCTGTGTGAAAGGGCTTTTTAAATGTGTTGAAAAGAGGGTAAAACCTTTTTGTCTTTTGGGAAAAATAAGATTGGCAAATCTTAATTCACAGCTTTGTTAATTGTAGTATTTTCATAAATTAGTCTTTTCATTTTTTTTTTTAAGATTTTATTTATTAGACAGCCAGCGAGAGAGGGAACACAAGCAGGGGGAGTGGGAGAGGAAGAAGCAGGCTCCCAGTGGAGGAGCCCGATGCGGGGCTCAATCCCAGAATGCTGGGATCACGCCCTGAGCCAAAGGCAGACGCCCAACGACTGAGCCACCCAGGCGCCCCAGTCTTTTCTTTTCTTTTTCTTTTTTTTTTTTAAGATTTTATTTATTTATTTGACAGAGATAGAGACAGCCAGCGAGAGAGGGAACACAAGCAGGGGGAGCAGGGGGAGTGGGAGAGGAAGAAGCAGGCTCATAGCGGAGGAGCCTGATATGGGGCTCGATCCCACAACGCCGGGATCACGCCCTGAGCCGAAGGCAGACGCTTAACCGCTGTGCCACCCAGGCGCCCCACCCCAGTCTTTTCATTTTGTAATGTGGTTTAACATCCTTGTTGTTTGCGAAAGAAATTTCATTTGGCTATGAAGATTCTCAGGTCAGATATTAATTGAGTGTAAGGAGAAAGATTCTGGTTGTGACCATTGTGGATTTGAACACTGGGAAGGGAAGGCAGTCATGCATTATAGTGTCTTATGTGTGAGTTGATCCAAATTACTGATACGGATAGGCTAGAAAATATAAATGAAGTTAGAGTAATTGCTTGCTGTAGTGACGTGTGTGTCTATGTGTGGTGTGTATTTTGTGACTCAGAGTGGCATTTTTTTATCTGAAGTATAGATGTTGCTTTTACCTTAAATATCCTGTTAGATACTCACTGGACAATTTATTTCCTTTCTAGGATGGTGAGGTTCTGGAGAATTGATGAGGATTATCCAGTTCAAGTTGCACCTTTGAGCAATGGTCTTTGCTGTGCCTTTTCTACTGATGGCAGTGTTTTAGCTGCTGGGTAGAGTGATTTTTCTATTTTCTTTAAGAGGCAGTTTAATTTAAGGTGGCTTTTATTTGACGGGTTGGGGGGGAGAGCACAAGCAGGGGGAGTGGCAGGCAGAGGGAAAAGAAGAGAGCTCGATGGGGGACTCAGTCCCAGGACCCTGGGATCATGACCTGAGCCGAAGGCAGATGCTTAACTGACTGAGCCACCCAGGCGCCCTAAAGTGGCTTTTAGTCAAAGCAGCCAGTATTTTATTGTCACTAAATCGTCCAGAAGGGCTCTTTATAATACTGTTACTTTGTCATAGAGGAGATCATTGGTTAGGCCTCCTTAACTGGGTTTTCATGTGTAGTTTGTGGCTCTTGTACACAGCCTTGGGTGTTAGTTGTGTGAGCGGGAGGATGTTGAAATACATGTACATAGGTGACTGAGCTTGTGATTTTCTTTTTGTTTCTGTTTAGGACACATGATGGAAGTGTGTATTTCTGGGCCACTCCGAGGCACGTCCCTAGCCTTCAGCATTTGTGTCGGATGTCAATTCGGAGAGTGATGCCCACCCAGGAGGTCCAGGGGCTGCCGATTCCTTCCAAAGTTTTGGAGTTTCTCTCCTATCGTATCTAGAGGTCTTGGTATTCCCCCGTCCTAGGGTCCAACGGAGCACACTTGACGCAGACCTCAAGCTTGACTGACTTCAAGTACCTGTTTTTCAAGGTTTAGAAGATTTATTTAATTTGATACATTCTTGTAGTGCATTTTGAGCATTCGAGCATATTAAGATATTATTTATAGACTGTAGAAGAAATATTTCCGGACATATCAAATGTAAATTTTTCCTAAAATTTAACTGTGAAACCATATGCATACATGTATATATTTAGATACAAGCTGCTATGTGTTGAATGGACCCTTTTGCTTTTTTAACTTTTAGTCCCAGCGTGTATATATTGCTTCAGGAGAGCCGCAATATCTAGCTTTGCTGTAAAATGGAAGGATTTTTTTTTTTTTTTTTTTTTTTTATTCTGGGCCAATGAGAGGTGGTGAGTACTGGCTGAAGAAAGCAGAGTTTCTGGATTAAAAAAATGCAATTTTGGTTGGGGTGGGGGATCAGGCATCTGACCTGCAAGTAAAACCCATGGGGGAAGGCGTTTGTTTTCTTTAGGAATGGCGTCCAGGAGGTAGAATTTGAATGTGACATTATTAAATAAAAACGGAGCCAGGGTATAACTAAGGTGAGGGTGTGTGTGTGTGTGTCCCGTGTTGTCACCCGCCCCCCCCCCCCATAACTATATAACTACCGCTGCGGGCCTTAATTTTGGAAAGCAGCTCGCTACTTTAACCCCGTGGTATAAAGTATTACCAATTGTAGTCAATTTGAAAAATCAATCTACTGTATTACTGCTAAATATTTTGTTATTTGTACTAAGGGACAGTTTATTAAGACCATGATTTTGCTTGTTTTTTTATGCCTTTTTTTTTTTTTTTTTTTACATGTATCCTGTGTTTCTGCAGGGGGTAAATATTGGTGATTTGCCAAAGAGAAGCAATACAGTATATCTGCTTTTGCCTTCTGTTATTTATCTTACCTGCAGATATTAAGAATGTATGCATTATGTAAAATGCTTGATTATATATTTTTGAATTTTTTAATTAAAGACTTGTAAAAAACCACTATCGTGAATGTTTAAGTGTGTTGGAAAGTTTCGTGCTTTTGTGTGTCTGCAGCGTAAGACGATGCAGGACCACAGCTGATTAAGGCAGAAGGGTAATGGATAGCACAAGCACCACTACTTTAGAGTTAATGCCTCATGGATGCGGCCACCTTTACGTCGATTTGTTCTGGGAGAACTGTTGGCGTAATTAATGCTTACTTTAAAAGCACAGAAAAGCTCTGGAACAAGGGAAAATAACTATTGAGCAAAAGAAAAACATAATCTTTTAGGCTTAGAGTAGGTCTATCTGGTTAGAGTAGCCAGAGGAAAGTGTGGTGATGTGGGCCTTTTGAGGAGGCAAAAGAAGCAAAACTTTATTAGTCACGTGTGCTCTTAAAGATTTGGTTGTTACCACTGAAATCATCTGGCAGTTCTTAGACTCGGCTCTGTGAAGGGTATAAGGTATAAATTTGAAAGCCAGTAGAAAATGTGCCCATTTCTTGAGAATCCCATTTTACTTTATAATTTGAAAATGATAAGGTACTATTACTTACTCTTCACACCATGAAATTACTCTCCAACCAACATATCTGATCAGGTAAAAATTGCATTTTTGGAAGAAGCATTCTCTGAGAAGTCCGGATTGCTTGCTGCCGTTTCATGTGAAAATCCTAGTGCCGAGGGGAAAGGACGATTGCAGAATAAGTCAAGGAGAAACAGGCTTAAATTTCCCAGTTGTCTGTGGAGGAGATGATAACAGGCTGATATACTCTAGAGTTGAGTGGCCAAGGGAAGGTAGGAGAGATATGGTTGGGTCGGATTCTAGCTATAGGATTTATCAAAACGATACTGCCTTCTCCGATTTGCCAGAAGCATGCCATTTGGAGAACTGGCAAGAGATATTTATGTTCCGATCCGATTTCCCATTTTAGTGCCGTGCGGGGTGCCTCACACGCCGCAGCCAAGCTTTCCTTCACAATTTCAGGTGATGTTAATGACATCACATGACTTTAAGACCTGTAACTTGATCTTCGGTTGGCAAATCTTACTTAGCTTTATGATCCTTGAAGTCCCTTGCCTACTTGTGACAGAGTCAAGTTGGATTCAGCCGGTTTGCACTGCCGTCAAGGCAGAAAAGCCTGGACTGCTCATAGCGTGCTTGTGGGTTGGGGCAGTGGCTGACTGAGAAAGTCCCAAGTATGAGAAGCCAACATCGATCGCCTCACAAGACAGAAACCAGCGAGTGAATCCAACCTGTCAAGTGAATCCAGTGACATTTTCTGAGTAATCTGACCAGGTTTGGGCCTAAGAATGCACTTTAACTATAGAAACTATAGATGATAAAAACACAAGTAATTTCTACAGTAGAGTTAAATACCATGTCATTGTAGGTCATTTTCAAAATCTGGCAAAGCATCAGTTTGGAGTATACTGGTTTTTTGTTTTTAAATCCCCTTGGAAGTAAGGTGTTCGTGAGCAGTAAAGTGCAATCTGGAGAAATAGTCATCATAACCTTTTTGGTGAGATGTTTGGGAGGAATAAAGATTAGTAGACAATGTCATCTTGCCCTTTGCTCCATAAAGCTTGCTTTTAGCCAAAAGCAAAATACCTGGTTTGAATAAGGTGTAAATTGATTTGTTTATAGTACGGGTAGTTGGGTAGCTTTGTGTGACTGTGATTTGGCATTCTATATACATTTAACAGTTGAGTCAGGTAAAAAGATTGAGGCTCCGATCGGGAAAGGAAGAGCAATTTCATTCAGTTTTTATTAACTGGCATTTCCCTGTTGGAGACAACAGCAACGATTACCCTTGTGGTTTCTCTTTCAGAGGTGATAGACATGTAGGAAATTTCTCTACCTGTAATACCGCAGGGAGTCACTCTTCTGGTCTGAAAATAAACCCTAACTTTGACTTTGTTTAGGAAAACGTGTAATACAGTGATGACGGTGATCATTTGTTTTGTTTTAAATGAGGCTGAAAAACTAATGACTCTTTAAATAATCTGTTCCAAAAATAAAGTGTGAACCATAGAAATGCACCTCTAGTATAGGTCAGGAAATAGCGTTAAAATGACTTGTAATGAAGACAGATGAAGTGGTGACAAATAAGTGGCTTTGTGTATGTTTCCCAGTCGCTGTTTAATAGCGAAATGTTCTTGCAGGAAAATAAGGATGATGAATACTAAAAGCAAGCCGAGAAGGTTAGTGAGAATAGAAATAAAACAGCCTGGGATGAGGCTGATAGAAAACGGAAAGCAGGGCGCCTGGGTGGCTCATTCTGTGAAGCGTCTGCCTTCGGCTCAGGTCATGATCCCCGGGTCCCAGGATCAAGTTCCTCATAGGGCTCCTTGTTTATCGGGAAGTGCTTCTCCCTCTGCTTCTGCCCCTCCCCTCTGCGCTCTCTCTCTCTCTCTCCAAATAAATGAATAAAATCTTAAAAACAAAAACCATAAGGACCCAAGTTTACACTCGGCCTAATCAGCCCTAAGGCAAAATGGGAAGCTCCGCCCGTAAGTCACATGATTCACTGGTCTGTCTCCTGCATCATTGGATCCTTAACTGTTGAGGAGGGCACAATTCCAGCATTCTGTGGGACCGGCGGGAACACCTCCGTAGCCCTTGCACGGGTGGCAGCTGTGCTAGAGCGCACAGGTGTCCCTCTCTATTCCCCGGCTGTCTCCCCACCTCTGAGGCGCCTGAGATCATCTGGCAGGAATGACAGGTTTCAAGCTTGAATGATACCAGTTGGGTTTAGGAGAGAAGCCGCAAGCATTCCCATGGGCCTGTGGGACAGGTCTGGAGCCCCAGGTCGGGTTGCGTCCACCATCCCCTGTTCTGTGACATGAGCTCGTTCTCCTGAATTTCACGGCATTCCAGTTCTTGCAGATACTGGAGTTTGGACCCATTACGTAGATGCCCTCTTTTTGGTGGTGGCGGAAGTGCCGCCCTGGCCCAAAGCGCTCTTGCCCTTTTCTTTGAATCCATCAGCCCTGATTTCTACACCACTTCCTGGCCTTTTCAGATTTGCCCTGTTACTTGTTACTGCTCCTTAGGTGTTGGTGCCTCAGTGAGAAGGTAAATGCCTCATCCCTCAGGACCTCTAGCCTCCTAAGGGCTCGGCCCGTGGCTGGCCTTTGGGTCCCAGTGACTGACTGTTGGAGCCACGGAAAGATGAGAAAGCCTAGGCCTGCTTAGCAGGCATGGAAGTAACCCTGTGTTGGGGAATTTGGATGAGAGGCCCCGAGCCAGCCCACCCAGCTGGTGCGAGGTGGAGAGAGCAGCTGGCTCACAACGTCTGGGTCCTGCTGCTCAGCCCCTGGCAAAGACGCAGTCTTCTCGGCTGGGCCCCATTTGGCCTCAGGAGGGTGTTCATACAGCAGGCTGGCCCAGTTCCTCAACCCCAGGGCGTGCTGCCCAGAGGACCTCGCCCAAGTGCTGGCCGAGGCTGCCGTCCCAAGGTTGGTGCAGCCTTGGCTGCTTCACAGCTTGGAACTTGGGAGCTTCGAGATAGCTAGCCAGATACAGAAGTGCTGTAATAATGCCTCCCTACATGAGTAGCGGTTAGCCTTTGTGTCTGCACGACGTCAGGGACGCGGTGGGCATTCAACGTTGGTACTCCCGTTTGTTGAGCATTGGCCAAGTGCTCATCGCCATTCCTGCCTGGTGCTTTCTGACAACCCAAGTAGTAGTAGTCCCGTTTGTAGCTGTGGCGGGTCAGAGAGACCAGCTTACTCGTCAAGGTCATACAACTGAGCAATGACATCCAGGATTTGAATTCCTGTCTGCAGGGCCCCGTTTCCCTCCATGACGGCCACGGATGGGCACGATACTTCAGGTAAGGCATTCAGTCAACACAGATGCCTAAGCGTGTCCCTGCCTGTGTCTGCCAACCCCTTTGGGGTCAGCATGCTGTCAGGCTCAACCTTTCCCCAACACACCCTGCTTTTCCCTGAATCACGGAAAAAATGAGCATAGAAGGAGCGACTCCAAATTTAATTTGGAGATGGAAACCCACGCAGACGAGAAAATGACTGTTGAGCTCTGTCCTTTGCCCACCGTCTGGGGGAAACCGCACTGGATGTCTGTCAGTTTCTTGTTCCCCTCAGGAGTTTATCTCGGGGCACCTGGGTGGCTCAGTCGTTAAGCATCTGCCTTCGGCTTAGGTCATGTTCCCAGGGTTCTGGGATCGAGCCATACATCAGGCTCTCTGCTTGGCGGGAAGCCTGCTTCTTCCTCTCCCACTCCCCCTGCTTGTGTTCCCTCTCTCACTGTCTCTCTCTCTGTCAAATAAATAAAATCTTGAAAAAAAGAAAAAGAACTTACCTCAAACAAATCGTTTTTATTACCCATGTGAACAATCAAACACAGGCCGAAACAGGAAGCAGCAGAGCAGTCACTAGAGATGAGAAAGTCAGCTGGCCGCCCAGCCACTGGCTTGAGAGATCTACACCAGGGCTGGTGACAAGCTGCCAGGTCCAGGGGAAACCCGAGCCCCTTGCGCCAGCTGTGCCGGCGAGGTTAGACTCCCTGGCCTGGAGCTGACCCAACGGGAACACCAGCCACTAGCAAGGCGCTGCGCCAGGTGGGAGGTTATCCTGGTCAGTGCTGCAGATGCCATCAAAGGAGTGGGGCAGTTCACAGCCAGGAAAGGCCCAAGTCTGAAATAAAGGATCAGAACGTCCTGAACACATTCATGGATTAAAAGCTACACTTTTATCCCTCCGCATTTGAACAACTCAAATTGGGATACATTTTAGAAATGATGGTGTCTTTAAGTTCCTTCCTTCCTTTCTTTCCTTCCTTCTCTTCTTTTTTTCCTTTTCTTTTCTTTTTTTCTCTTTCAGATTTTATTTGTCAGAGAACGAGCACAAGCAGGGGGAATGACAGGCAGAAGGAGAGGGAGAAGCAGGCTCCCCGCCGAGCAAGGAGCCCGATGCAGGACTCGATCCCAGGACCCTGGGATCGTGACCCGAGCTGAAGGCAGATGCTCAATTGACTGAGTCACCCAGGTATCCCTATTCTTTCTAAGTGGTACACCCTCATGGTACAGATTATAATCAGTGGCATCTAGGATTTGATGAATGACAAAGTGGAATTTATACAGAATTAAAAGGTCAATGGGATGTTATAGATAACATCAAAAGTAGAGGACACCGGGGACAGATGGGGGACAGACGATGCATGAAGGGTGAGGTAAGGCAGTGAAGGTGAAAGGGGAGAACATCTGTGAGCCCTTCCTGAAAAACGGTTGGACAATGAAAATCTATTAAAACTGAAAAATGGCTAACACAGTGATGGAACCACTGCCCTAAGCGTTTCCCTATATAATCTCACGGCAACCCCATGAGGCAGGTATTGTGTTCCCCATTTTATACATGAGGAAACAGGCCGAGAGCCTTAACTAACCTGCCAAAAAGCCGAGCCCCCCATAGCAAGGGGTGGAGGGAGGAGCCAGGAAGACAGAACAGTTGTGTGATCTGCCGTGCGCACAGAGTTCCACCTGGAGCTTCCTGGCAGGCAGAGCAAAGTAGGATCGGAACGTAAAGATGTGCTCAGTAAATGCAAATCTCCACATGGATGTTTAAAGTAACTGTCTTCATGATTTTATTGTTTTTAAAGGTAAATGCTGATGACTTTTTAAAGTCAAGCTACATGGAGAAGTACAAAAAACTGCGTACTGTTCCTCTTCCCAGAAGCAACGTAGGGGATCTCTGGCATCTTCCTCCGCAAATGAGAGGGAGGAAGGGGGGTGAGGGGAAGAGAATGGGAGAGAGAGGTAGAGTGCCTAGCTGGACCTTTTCTGGGGAAAGTGGGTCACTGCAGCCTGTTTTCTCAGCACTACATAAATACTGGGAGGCCATCAAGACATCTGCCAACGAGGCCAAGGCAGTCTGGTTATATACTTACAATTCCGTTGGCTTCAGAGTCAAGAAACACTTGGTTTAAAATCTCTGCTCTACATTGTAGCTGTGTGACCTTGAACAAGTCCCTTCACTTCCAGAACGGTCTCTCCCTCACCTGTGAAATTAGACATCATCCTAGCACCTAAACCCCAGGTTATCAGGAAGAAAGGAGGTCAAGCCCCACAAGCACTTAGCATAGCGCCTAGCCCAAAGTAGCCGCCCCGTTATGATGATGCCTAAGGGAGCACATCTCCAGAGCAACAGGGGCCTTGGGTGTTTATCCTTATCCCCTTCCCCAGACAAAGTTGAGGCAAACCAGAGACTTTTTTTTTAAGCATATCAGCCATTGTTGAAGTGTTTTGTTTTGTTGTTTCGGAAATAAATGCCAAAGGCCTTAGAAACAGCCGCACCCCAATGGGGGCCTCCCGTGAGCAGGCAGATGATGGGGAGGGATGGACGGGGAGGAGGAGAACTGGGTGGAATGGAGCACAGCTTCCTGCCCCTAAGACACAAGTCCTGCGGCCCAGGGAGGAGCCTCCTTCCGCTGCTGGAGGGGAAGGCAGACAGCCTGCAGGGTGCTGGGGAGGCTGTAGCTGGGGCGGGCAGACGTTTCTGCTGGGACCAGTACGGGGCCACTTCCCTGAGCTGGGCTGTGTGCAGACTGCCTGTTGGGGGACACTTCAGCTACACCCATCCAGACACACAACCACCCTCTCAGGCCTGCCCCGCCTCTGCCCAGGCAGTGACTGTCCCCTGGCTTCCTTGGCATCCCGGCCCTCCCTCTATTCCAGCACTTGTCCGTCACTCATGCACTCACCCAGTCATTCATTCATTCCTGCCTGCCTTTGTGCATTCATCCTATTAGCCAGGAGGCAAGGGGCAGCTACTCCCATCAGAGGGCTGAAAGCTGTCAGTAAAAGGGAGGAGGAGGAAGGGACACACCAGGGCAGGACCAGCAGCCCCCACCAACGAGACAACACCCAGCGAGGGGTTGTGTTGACGGTTCACCTTTTAGCCCCTTATGGGAGCCAGTTTCAGGCGGTTTGGAGCTAAGGGCCTGCGCAGAGCTGTCCTGAAGTTACCTTAAGCTCATGTGAATACTAAGATCACCTCCCATGGATGGGTTTGCTGCCATTTTTTGAACATACCGCGAATGCACCGGCCTGTTGACACGCTGGGCATGCGCAATGGCACCACAGTGCCTAAGTAATAGAGAATGTGTAAGTCTCTTAATGTATATGCAAGCTCCCTGCCCCGCCCCCTAATACACGGCCTCGAAGCTTCCCGCGCTAACCCTACGGGGAGCCAGCGCTCTGTGAGCTCTCCCTGTCTCCTTCCTCGTAGCAAGTAATAAAAAGTCTTGGCTTTCAACACTTCTTGGGTTGTGTCCAGTTGAATGAACCCCATGCAGGGAGCCCCTTGTGTTGTTACAATTCGTCCACTCAGCAGCATCTGAGCCCTTGCCTCTCACCAGACCAGACCCGGTGCCAGGGACACTAGGACACAGTTCCTGCCCTCAGAGAAGCCCAGTCTAGGAAGCAGATGGGAAAGCTAAGGGAAAGCCACTCTCCTAGTCTCTATTATGGGCTCTGTGCAGGATCACTCTTCACCCCCCCTTTGGCTGGGCTTATCACAGGAGCAGCCAAGAAAGCGGGTCGACGGCAGAGTCCGCAGCCAAACCGCCAGGTGGGCACCCGGCTCTGTTCGAACTAGCTGTGGCACATCAGGCAGGAACGGAGCTTCTCTGTGCCTCTGTTTGCCTGGCTGTAAAATGGGGGTAATAATAGTTCCACCCTCACAGGGTTGTTATCGGGGTTAAAGGACTTGCTAGTTAGAAGACTGGAGTAGGGCCTGGCCTACAGCACAATATCGGTGATTAAGTTTTTCTTTATGAAGCTGCCAGTTCTTGGGATAGCTAGCACTGGGGTTCTATCCCGAGCCCACCAGAGCTCCCAGTGAGTGTGCCCCATGGCCCTCACCAGAGAACGGGTAAGTTAAGGCCAGTGTTGACCATAAGAGTTACCTGTGGAATTTCTGAAAACATACCTGCCAGGCCCTGTCCCTGGAGATTCTGAGTCTGAACCACAACCCAGGCCACACAGAAGTAGGTTGAAAACCACCGATCTGGTTCAAACTCCTTCATTTTCCTGAAGTCAAGTCAACTGGATTTCCAGACAAGGTGAAATTCACAGCAGAGCCCAGACTGGGGAACTGAGGTGCTGTTGCCTTTCACTCTTCTTGTTGGAACCAGTGGCCCCCAGTCGCCACAGCAAGGGGACCTTCAAAGGGAGGGGCCGTGGGCGAGAGCACCAGAAACCAGGGAGAACCCTGGGGGCACTTCCGGTGGCCGCCCTACCTGGCTGCCTGGGCCCTTTCAGAGCATACTTATGCCCCCGCCCCCTGCAGCTCATGCCTCCCCAGGCTCATTCCTTAACTAGCAGTGGTGCCTGCCCTTGGGCAGAGCAAGGCCTCAGAGATTAGGAGCCGCACACTCTTCTGACTGAGCCAGCCAGGCGCCCCTAGTTACCATTTATTTATTTTTATTTTTTCCTAGTTACCATTTATAATCACCACATGATAGTTCAGAATGTTTTGCTTTGTTCAGTGATAACGATGAGCTCATATTTTTATATACTTCTGCGTAATCCCATGAGATCGGGCCTGCTCTAATCACCATCCTGGTTCTATGGAAGAAGAAACTGAGGCACAGAGAGGGCACAGAACTTATTAGGCTGCACAGCTACTGAGTGGCAGAGGTGGGACTCGAATCAGGCAGGCTGGCTCTCGGAGCTGCCCCTCTGACCCCCACAGCACACTGCAGCTCTGCGCGCCCTGCCTCGTGATCATTGACGGACAGCCGGCCCTGGCTGCCCCAGCCTCTGGCAGCCCGCACGCACGGGAAAAAGGCCCCAGATCCAAGGAGCTTTCCATCTACAAGCTGCCTCTGGTTAGACATTGAAGGTTGTTCCCACTTTTCTCCTATTAAAAATAGCTCCCCAGGGGCGCCTGCGTGCCTCAGTGAGTTAAGTGTCTGCCTTCGGCTCAGGGCATAATCCCACGGTCCCGGGATTGAGCCCTGCATTGGGCTTCCTGCTCCATGGGGAGTCTGCTTCTCCCTCTCCCTCTGCCTGCCGTTTCCCCCACTCGGGCTCGCTCTCTCTCAAATAAGTAAATAAAATCTTTTAAAAAACCCTAAATAAATAAATAAAAATAGCTCCCTGAAGAAGGAAGCTTTTGTAATGCCAAAGATGGGCTAGTGGGTCAAAAGTTACAGCTTGTATGTGCACTCTGCCAGATTGCTTTCCTGAGTGCCGTCTAAACCACAGGCAGCAGCACGGGCGGGTGTAACGATTTCCCCACAGCCTCACCAGCACCGGGTATTATCTTACCAAAGAAGTTCGGCGCCCAGCTTGTAAAACAGACAGCTGCTGCTTCTCTGAGGGTTCGCAGCCTCAGCCTAGTCCAGGAATGAAGGAAAAGCTCATGAAAGCTGGATGACATATTAGGGTATGGACAGGACAGAGGACTTGTGCAGGCCTGTGAGGCAGGCCAGGGTCCTGGGCTTTTTACCTTTACACTGTAAATGTGAAGGTTCCTGTCTTTCTGCTGCCCAATACAAAAATGTTTCCTTGAAGGAAAGGAGGTCGGCTGGGCACCCCCAGTGCCTGGCTGGATGCTGAGCGTATAGACCGTTCCAAGAAACGCTCCTGCTCGACTGGCCCACACCACTCACCCAACACCCCCGGAGTGGACCCCAGACCCGGTCTCAAGACAGTAAGCAGACACACTACGAGCAGGTGTAGGCCCCGCTCCATGGCAGTGGAGATGGCCTGATTTCCTTTTGGAGACAAACAGTTTCACTGTCTTTGTCACTGCCTTAAAAGGAGGGGAAGGGGGTTTGTTACCAAAGGTAGCTGGCAGAGCTGCTAGGCTGCGAAGGGACGGCTTTGGGGGTCCGCGGCTGAATGGCTGGCACCCCTGGTGGGACGGTTGCGGGTGCTGACAGCCCTAGGGTTTGATGGCAGATAAGGAGGTTGAACGGTGGGGTGGGGGTCAGGCGTGGCAGAAGGACCCCAGGGACTGGTGCACAAAGACAGAAGCTTTAGACTGAGCGGCTTCCTGCAGAGAGCCAGGAAGCAGGTGGCAAGGGAGGGATCCCTGCAGGCTGACATCTGGAACTGCTCGGCTCCACACAGCCCGCCCCGCACCTGTCAGCCCCTTGCAACCACGAGCTTTTAAAGATACTAACAGACACATGAATGTTCTTTGTCCTGCAAGTCCACTTTTAGAAAGTTATTCCCCAGAGCTGTTCCCACAGCGCACCAAGGATATGTGCCTGTAAAGATACAACCAGGAAACTACCTAACTGTCCATCGGAGAGGGCCAGCTTAACCCCAGGGCGGGTATTAGGAGCCTTTATAAGAGAGAAAGCTACAGGAAGAGAACAGAGCAAGTTCTCGACTGCTAGGCTCAATTATATTTCTTTGTCTGTTTGTTCATTGTTGGAAAAGCTTGGAAGGATTTATACACCAAGATGGGCACAGTGAGATGTGTATTGGGGGAGAACTAGACTTTCCTTGGGATTCTATTTTTAGACACTTCTGTATTGCTGGGAGATTCTACAGCAAACATTAAGAAAATAATTTTAAAAAGCTAGAGACAAATGGACCCCTTCCAACCTATGTCCACGTCATCCCGCAAAGGCACAGTGCAGCGACTTCCCGCTTGTGCCGGGCTGGAGTGGGGAGCTGGGGGCCTGGAGGCAACCGTCCTCCCCCCCCCGCCCCCCGCCCCTCTGCAGTGTTTCCTGGCAAGTCATTTAGCCCTTCTGAGCCCCAGTGTGTCCACCCACGATGCAGGCAGAGCCGTCTCGGGTGCTGGGGAGCTGCCGGGAAGCCGGGTGGGGGCTGAGCTGGCACAGTCAGCAGAGAGATCCAGCCGCAGCAGGGTCAGACCCGACCTCAAGTGGGGGGCTGGGGGCTGGAGGAAAGAGGAAGGAAAAAGAGAAGGAGAGGAACAGCTAGTTTCTTCTGGGCTCGGCCCCTCCTCCATTTGACTCTTGCTGACCTCCCTCCTGGCACAGAAGGCCTTTGTGCTTCTCCAGCCCTCGGCTTCTTCCTTCCCCGACGCTTCCTCCTCCTCCAGAGAGGCCCTTCCTTTCTGGGTCTCCCCAGCCATCTCCGGGGGCACCCCTCCCCCCGCCCCCGCCCCCAGCCTCCGGCGGAACAGACCCGGTCTGTTGCTTCTAGCTTCATTGAAGTCCAGCAGCTCGCATTTTAGGACCAGGTGACAAAAGTGTCCTCTTTGGAAGAGTGTTAAAAATACAAAAAAACCAGAGGCCCAAAATGGTGTCACTTGGGCTGAGTCCCCAAACGGGCTTAGTATGGAATCTAATTGTGGTGTCAAATTCCCTGAGAAATGCAGTTCTAACCAGTCAGTCAGGAATTTTCCTACCAGCCAAGGAGTCTGCCACAGGGGGGCCCCAGCCTCTAAAGGAGGATGCGGTCAGCTGGTGATAAGACCCCCTGCGCTTCCCCCTAAGGGAAGGAAACCTTGCCTGGAACAATTTTTTGTTTTTTTTTGCTAATAACTTTCTTTCTTCTTTCTTTCTTTCTTTCTTTCTTTCTTTCTTTCTTTCTTTCTTTCTTTCTTTCTTTCTTTCTTTCTTTTTCTTTCTTAAAGATTTTATTTATTTGAGAGAGAGGGAGCATGAGCGGGGGGAGGGGCAGAGGGCAAACCCAACTCCTCCCCGAGCAGGGAGCCTCAAGCCGGGCTGATCTCAAGAACCCTGGGATCATGACCTCAGCAGAAGGCAGGCGTTTAACTGCCTGAGCCACCCAGGCGCCCCTGAATTTTGTTTTTTAACAAGACAAAAAGAAATGCAGTGCTGGGAAGTCCCAGGGCAGGATCGGAAGCAGAGGTGGGCTCCGGTAGGCTTGGGAGGCCCAAGGCCACCTAGGGCTGCAATACAAGCACAGGCCCCAGGCCCAAAAGAGCAGGGGGCAGGGGTGGGGGGACGAGTTCGGACACGAGTGAGGACATCTGTGGATGACCGGTGGAGCCGGTCAGAGAGGTGGCCCGGTTAGGTCCCAGGGGAATCCAATGCCAGGGTGTGACATTCCAATTTGAGCAGCTGAACTTGCTATGTGACAGGGAGCCCCGGGATCTGGGGAGCTGCCCAGGCAAGCCCAGCCTGCAGGGTCCTGCAGGGACACGCCGTGAACTCACACGGCCCGGCCTCAGAAGTTCACCAGCAACTGGCCGTCGGAGCGGCTCCTGACCCGCCTGGCACTTAGTAGGGACTCTTCAGCTATCTGTCCCATGCATGAGCCGGGGAGGAAACGGAGATGCCCTGCCCACTCACGTCCTGCCAGGGGCCGCTGTTGCTAAACTCAAACTCGGCCACGGGCCTGACCCAGTTTCGCGGCGCCGCGCGCCGAGCCCGGGGAGCAGCGTGACCAAGGCGCCCCCGCCGCCGGCCCGCGCCCGGGATCTGCCGTCGCACCGGATCCGAGGCCGCTTCTGACATTTGCCTGGGCCGTGACTCATCTCCCCGCAGAGGAGAACGGGGCCTTTGTGGGCTCCCCGCGCGGGCCGCGCCGTGTCCGGGGCAGCACTGCCCCCCGGCGGCCGGGAGCGCGGTGGAGGGCGCGGGAGGCGGCGGTGGGGGCCCGCGCCCGACCCCCGAGTGCTGGCGGGCGGCCCGGCCCGTGCGCCTCCGGGAAAGCGGGGCGAGGACTCACCACCTCGCCCCGGGGGGAAGCTTCCACAAAGGAGGGAATTGTTTCTCTCGCCCCGGGGAAGGACGAGCTCGGGCACCCCAGATGCCCGCTCCCCCAGGCCTGGCCCAGATGGGGGGCCAGCGGGCCAGGGCGGCTCCCCCACCCGGCTGGAAAGAGAGTGCCTTCTCTGCCCAAAGCCTGGGCTGCCGCATCTTAAAAATAGATGCAAACATCTACCTTTCCCCTTTTGTGAGTTCCCCATTCCTATCTTTTGTCCATTTTCCTATTTTTATTTATTTTTCCTCTTGTTGATTTTTAGAAGCACTTCAAAATGTCAAGTCTCTCATATGTGTTGCAAGTATTATTCCAAGCTTAGAAGTTACTCTTGGTTCTGTTTTGGTGATTTTTAACACATATGCTTTATATTTTTATGTGGTCCGACCTTTTGATGTTTTCTTGTATTCTTTTCCCCTTTGCTTTTTGCTTGTAGGACTGTTCCCATCTGAGTACCAGACAGAGATTTCCCTCATTTTCTTCCACCCCCACTTCTTCTTCCTCCCCCTCCTCCTCCGTCCTCCACATCTTCTTGTTTTAATCCCCTATGGTATTTATTTTGATGTAAGGTATGAGGTACGGGTACCTGGCTGGCTCAGTCCATTAAGCGGTCTGCCTCCAGGTCATGATCCCAGGGTCCTTGTATGGAGCCCCTGGTCTGGCTTCTCGCCCGGGTGGGGAGTCTGCTGGTCCCTCTGCTCCTCTCACCCACTTGTGCTCTCTCTCTCTCCGAAATAAATAAATAAAATCTAAAAAAAAAAAAAAAAAAGGTACGAGATAAAGATCTAAACTTATTTTTTTCCAAATAGTTAGCCAACTGCCCAAATGCCATTATTTGGCCTTTCTTTTTTATGAGAATATTCCCTTACTGATTTGAAATACCACCTCCATCATAGACTAAATGCTTGGGCCTGTTTCTGACCAGGACCCTGACATTATACACGAAGTCAAAGGATATAGACCTTTTCTTAAAAAAAAAAAAAAAAAAAAACCACTGTGTGGCTCCGTTCCTTAGGCATCTGCCTTCAGCGCAGGGGTCCTGGGATTAAGTTCTGAAGGGGCTCCTTGCTCAGCAGGGAGCCTGCCTCTCCCTCTGCCTGCTGCTCCCCCTGCTTGTGCTCTCTCTCTCTGACAAATAAATACATAAAGTCTTAAAAAAAAAAAAAAAGAGTCAGACACTTGGGGCACCTGAGTGGCTGTCAGTTAAGCGTCTGACTTCGCAGGTACCTGGGTGGCTCAGTCGGTTAAGGGTCTGCCTTCGGCTCAGGTCATGATCCCAGGGTCCTGGGATCGAGCCCCACATTGGATTCCCTGCTCAGCAGAGAGCCTGCTTCTCTCCCTCTGCTGCTCCCCCTGCTTGTGTGCTCTTTGTGTCAAATAAATAAAGAATCTTTAAAAAATTAAAAAGACCTGAACAATTTAAACTCTTATAATACAAAATGGCAAATCTACGTCCAGAATGGCTAGGCTAATTTTTATCCCACCACAAGTGTATGAGAATGCCCTTTTCACTATACTCATGCCAAATTGGAGTACTATTTGTGAAAACATGTCCCAGTTTGAAAGACAAAAAATACCACTTCATTGTTCTCTCTTAGTTTGCGGTTGACCCTGGGGATCCCTTTGGCAGGACTTCCTGGGCAGGGGAGGTCACTTTCCTGCTTCCTGTGCAGCTCACCTGACACCTGCCTTTCACTTCTCTCTACTCCTTATGGACAATGTGACCATGAGATCTTTTTTCAATTCGAGTGAAATTCACATAACATACAATTAACCATTTAAAGTGAAAAATTTATTGGTATTTAGGATCTTCCCATGTGGTGCTACCATCACCTGTCTGGTTTCAAAGCATTTTCATCACCTCCAAAGGAGACCCCATACCCACGAAGCAATCACTCTCCATTCCTTTCTCCCCAGAGCCTGGCAACCACGGATCTGCTTTCTGTGATTTACCTGTTCAGGGCATTGCATAGAAATGGCATCATATATTATGTGGCCTTTTGTGTCTGGCTTTGAAAGAATAGCCTAGGGGTGCCTGGGTGGCTCAGTAGGTTAAGGGTCTGCCTTTGGCACAGGTCATGATCCCAGGGTCCTGGGATCGGGTCCTGCATCGGGCTCACCTGCTCGTGGAATCTGCTTCTCCTCTGCGCCTGCCCCCGCCCCCACTGGTGCTCTCTCTCTTTCTCTCTCAATCACTCTCTCTCTGTCTCAAATAAATAAATAAATGAGAGAAAGAATAGCATAATGTTTTGAGGTTCATCCATGCTGCAGCCTGTAGCAACACTTCAATCCTTTTTTATGACTGGCTAATATTCCACTGTATGGATATACCACAATGTTTACCCCATTCATCCATTGACGGACACTGGGGTTGCTTCCACCTTTTGGCTCTCATGAGTAGTGCGGCTATGAACGGTCACAGAGACTCTGATTCCTGTGAAGGAATGACTGGGTAGTGATCTGATAAAGCAAGTTTTCTAACCTGTGAATTTTTTTAGTATGGAAATTTCATGATGTTGCAAAAGCACATCCCATGTTGATAGACACTTGATGAAACCAATGTTTTTAATTTCCAGGGATGTCTGGGTAAAACAACAGCAACACACACAACAAAAAAAGTACTGGTAGCGAGTAAGGAAGAAAATGAGCATTTGTCGAGCCTCGTATGTTGGGCCTAATTCCAGGTAGTGGCTGCTGCCGTGCCTGTGTCCCCTGGGCCACCTGGAGTCAATGCTGAGAGTACCTTAGGAAGGTGACCTCTTGCATGTCTGCCTCAGGACATGCCCTGGATGCGAAGCCCACACGGGGGCAGCGCAGAAGTGCCAAGGATTTGCCCGTACCCTGGGCGAGACCCTCAACCAATGAAGAGCGTTCTCACTCCTCTGCTGAATGCCGAGGCGTGTCCTCCCTCTGCAGCCTCTCAGCCGGTCCCTGGTGGGGACAAACCCCAGCTGCCCACCGTGCTAACCTCGCTTATTAACGTAGACATCAGTGGCTCGCTTCCCATCCCCGTCTCACATCTCCCCTCCCTCACCGAGTGTTGGATTTCTGACTCCTCCCCTTACTTTTTTTTCTTTTTTTTTACTCTTAGTGAATGACTTAAACCCTGTGCGTTAGGGACCTCGTTTACAACATGCTAATCCTAGTACCTGCCGCCCTGAGGACAAAATGAGCTAACGCATGTCAAGGGTTTAGAACAGTGACTGGCACATCGCATGTGCTCAGAAACGTCAATCACGTTTCATAAATAGAATGAGCATTGGCCGTGGGAAGCAAAACACATCGGGGTCCAGTTTCCTCATCTGTGAAGCACAGGTTAAAATGCCGCTCTGAGAGGCACCTGGGTGGCTCAGTCCGTTAAGCAAGCATCCGACTCTTGGGGTCCACTCAGGTCATGACCTCGGGGTCCTGGGATCGAGCCCAGTGCAGAGTCTGTTTGAGATTCTCTCTTTCCCTCTGTCCTTCCGCCCTGCCCATTGCTCTCAGGCATGCTCTCGCTCTCTCTCTCTGTCTCAAATAAATAAGTAAATCTTGCAAAAAAGAAGAAAAGAAAATGCCCCCCTTGAAAGATGACTGTGAGGGCTAAATGGACTGACATGATCTGGGAAACTACAGAGCACGGGGCCTGTCTGAGGTGAGGGCCAGTGCTGGGCATGCCAACGGGGCCATCTTCCTCCAGCAGCTGTGACCTCCACCGAGAGAGAGGGGCCAGTGCTGGGGTGCAGGTAAGACCGCTTCAGAGTCCCGGGCCACCTCCTCCTTTACCTCTGGAGAATGGTGTGACCTCAGGCAGGCCGTGTCCCTCGGGCCGCGGTCTCCACACCCCCAGACGGAAGTGGTTGGGTTTAGGGGATTGCTAAACGCCCTACCGGCTCCAGAGTTCTAGGGAGAGGCCCAGTCCTGGGACGGACACCCACGTACCTGCACGTCTGCACTCACATACGTGCATACGTACACACACAGAACACCCACGCAGACAGACACACACACGCCACACACACACTGTGGAGCAGAAGCAGCAGCATATCTGCTCGAGCCACTTGGGTCACCTCCAGGAGCCTCAGGCCCCAGGCTCTGCTGGCCTTGAAAATCACCCCAGAGAAGAATAATGGGGAAAACATTTCCAGGCATTTTCATGTGTGAAAGCTGTTTTCTTCTTAGGCTCCTCCTCTCCTTTCGTCACTTTGCAGATGTCCGTGGCTGTCTTGCCAAGTCTTGGGATCAAGCCACATGCCCTCTCGAGGGCTGGGTTGGGGGGTGCACGGGGATCACTGAAAGACCAGCCTGTACCACCCTCTCCAGCCCCTACAAGAGTCTAACCGACCCAGAGGAAGAAGTAAACAGCCCCACGATGTTTGACAGAGGTCCTGGAATGTGACTCCACCCTCCAGAGGAAGCCAAGGCTGGACGTGACCGCAGAGCGGCTGGGGCCTAAGAAGCAGGCAGCATGGTCTAGCGGTCTCCGAGGGAAGCTGAGGAGAGACAGAGAGTGTGTGCACAGCCCCTTCTCTGGATCCAGGCCTTCTATCCACCGGCTGGGATCTTCTCTTCCTGCTCAGACACCCCAGGGAGGCAAGAAACAGAACTTTCTTTGGTTTCTAGGTGCCTCATTTTTGCCTTCTGTCCCTTTTCCAACAAGTTGGTGGGAAAAATAAATAGCCTCTTGCAGGAGTTATGTCGTAGTTCTGAGGTCTTACTGCAATGCTGCATGGTAGGAGCGTAGCCTTGCGGTCCTCATACAGCGATCCCCAAGTCCCTTCTGAGGGGTCCTTGCGTGAGCCCCCATAGGGCCGATGTTTCCCCGTTTGTCATGGTCACAGTCCCTGCTTAGATACCTCCCCAACCCATTTGCCCCAGGCTCCTGCTGCCTCCCTGAGAGCTGCTCTGGGGCCCACAGATCTCTTGCCCTCTCTCATTCTTCGTCAGGCCAGGGGACCCCACTCCTGGTTCTGGAGGGGGGGGTCTCCTTTCCCCACTGCTTCTGGCCAAGATGCCTGGAACCCTTTTCTCCCTATATCACCTCCAGAAACCATCTCCGTTCTTCTGAGGGCTTAAGCTCTTCGAAGAGCCTCATTTTTTAAACTTTTTTTTAAAGATTTTATTTATTTATTTGACAGAGAGAGAGTACAAGCAGGGGGAGCAGCAGGGAGAGAGAGAGGTAGAGGGAGAAGCAGCCTCCCGCTGAGCAAGGAGCCCGACACGGGACTCGATCCCAGGCCCCTGGGATCATGACCTGAGCCGAAGGCAGATGCTTAACCCACTGAGCCACCCAGGCGCCCCTTTTTAAACATTTTTAATTAGAAATTTTTTGTTGCTATTGATTGATCGATTGAAATATAGATGATACTTAAAGGAGTTTTAGGTGACTTCTCTTTCCTTCCTCTTCCTCTCCCCTCTGCGTCAAGCCTCCAAACTGCCTGAATGAGGGAAAGGGAATGGAATAGAGAGAAAAATGAACGTTGGTGAGTATACCTAAATAATACCTAGCCACATGCACCGTTCTTGGATCTCACCGCAATCCCCAGATGTTATCCTCATTTTATGGACAAGGAAACTAAGGTTCGATAATGTCACATTTAACTGGGAGCACCTGGGTGTCTCGGTCAGTTAAGTGTCCGACTCTTCAGTCCAGCTGGGGTCATGATCTCGGGGTTGTGAGATGGAGCCCCGAGTCGGGATCTGCGCTCAGTGGAGAATCTGCTTGAGATTCTCTCTCTCCCTTTGCCCCTCCCCCCGCTCTCTCTCTCTCTCTAAAACAAATAAATCTTAAAAAAAATAATAATGTCACATAACTAATAAGTGTCCTTGCCACATGCAAAACCAAACCACTGTGTAAAATGGGTGTGCCCTACGTCCGTGAACTAGACCCCGCCCTTTTTCTTGTTATTTATGAGAAAAACGCTGTATTCAAACAGAATCTTCCATGAAACACCTGAAAGAGTGTTTCTGCTCCGGTTGCAGGTCCCTGGGCACTTCCGAGAGGTCCCCGGCCCAGGAGCACATTTGGAGACCCCGTTCTGCCTGCGGACCTCCAGGCCCGCTCTACAGCAAACCCCCGCCCGCTAGACCTGCACGGTGACACTTCTTGGTGCCCGGTCTTGTGGGCTACCTTGGAAGCCACTGGCTTCCCAGCACACACAGCGAGGCTCATCCCGAGAGGCCGCCGGGCCCCACTCCTGGACGCCCTGTCAGGGCCAGATCCCTGGCTTCCCAGAGGGTTTGGAGGCCAGCCCACCCCCTGCTGCCCAATCTCCCCCCTGCCTCCAAGGCAATCAGCCTGGCAGCATGGGGCCAATTGCTTTACATAAATGTTAATCCTTCTCAGAGCCAGACTGACAAGGCCTTTGGGAAGGGCTGCAATGTCTCCCTGGAGACATTTTTTTTTCTCTTTGAAAAATCTTTTCATTGAGACTGCTGCCATTTCATCCCCTTTTATTCATGAAAGTGACGTTTCAGGCGACACTGCCAGCCCTTGGGCTTCTGGGGCTGGTCAGTCTGTCCTTCAGTCACTGGGTAAACGGTAGGTGAGCGCCCACGGAGTGCCAGGCGCTGCGTGACACGCAGGGACGCGAAGGTGAGGAAGACGCTGCTTCTTCCCGGGCCACAGGCCACGGTCACGCCTCCGTGCTTTGCAAGCCCCAGGACATCGTAGTGGACATTTGCTGGCTCTCGGCCACCTAGCGCTCATTTCCCCTAACGGCTCTCTGGTTTCCTTTCCCACGATCTGCCCCCCGAGCGAGGCCTGGCTGAGACAAGGGTTCAGCCAATTTGCCCTCTGCTCGTGGAAGCCACAGGGCTGCCTGAAGGTTTTCTCGACCACAGTTCTGCCCCTCTGGGCCCCCAAAGCCTGATCACGCCACCCACGTCCCTCCAGTGAGCCCCTCGCAGGCCCTGGAGACGAGGGCCGGAGAGGCAGCAGAACTTGACTGAAGAAGGAACTTCTCTTCTGCGTCCCGACCTTCTTCTGAGCCTCTGAGCCTCGCGCTCCAGGCTTCCCATGGGTTCTGGGCTCCTCCGAGCTTCTTCCTCTTCTCTTCCTTTCCCTTCCCTTCGCTGTCCCTTTGACAGCCAGAACTGGCCTGTGCTGCTTGCAATCCAAGACGCCGGCCAGCCGCCAGGCTCCACGTGGAACTCAGGTGCCCCTGGTGCTTGGAACGGGCGGAGCTGAGGACCTGCTCTGGGCCCGGCCCTGCGGACACACTGAGCCGGAGGACGGGACACAAACCTAAGCGCTAACGTGTGAGAAATGTCATGGAAACGGAACAAGGGAGGGTCATCCAACCTGAGTTCCCCGCTTTGGCCCTTGACCCCACCCTCACCCCCCTCCGCTTTCTCCGCAGGGCAGCTGGAGGGGTCTTTCACAAGTCAGAGCAAGCCCTTGCCGGGCTCAACCCCACCGACGACGCGCCACCGACGCGCCACCGACGGCGCCCCGTCTCACTCAGACTGCGAGTCAAAGCCCTACAGGGGCCCACGTGACCTGCTTCCTCAGCAGGGGGCTCCGTCCCCCCTCCAGTCCCTGTGCAGCTGGGGGGGGCACAGGGCCCAGCTCTCCCCAGGGGGACAGGACTGTAGGTCGTGGGTGCGTAGCCCACCTCACTGGCCTACGAGGACATGCTGGACTTGACTTTCTCCACTTTCCCTTCCCACCACCAACAGGAATGGCCTGCAAGCCACGAGGAAGGATGGACCCTGAGGAGCAGAGCTGCCTTTTTTTTCTTTTCTTTTTCTTTAAATAACAAAATGCACAGCGGTGCTTCCAAGCCAGGAGTGAGTGGCTGCCCTTTGCTGCCCTCTTATATTCCCTCATCTACCTCTGAGGATTTGGACTTTTCTTTGTCATTCTTAGTCCTTGCATCTCCTCTTCTAAGTGGAACCCTTTACTTCGCAGGAGGCTGGGAAACCAGATAATCAAGTTTCTTAGAACAGGGCCAGGGGCAAAGGCCGCTGACAGAGGCCTGACAGGTTTCCTGGGACGAAGCTGTGATTTCTGGGGTGTCTATAGCTTCTCAGAGACCTCCTGTGCCCTCTTCTTGTTTTCTCGTGTTTTCTAGACATTTGAAGTTGCTGAAAAGTAACCTCGGAATGAATGAGGTGTGACTGCCCTCTCTCTTCTGAGGAAAAAAAAACTTCTCCTCACTCCTTACTGCTGACGTTGTGGCCCATGGACGATGCTAGTCAAAATCCAACATTTTTTTCCTACAGACACGGGCACATTTTCCTTTAATTTTTGTAAAGAAGTAAAGGACGAAAGGGTCAAGAACTGTGGGGACACTGTAGTAGAAGAATAAGAAGGGAGGGGGTGTCCTGCCGTGTACAGAGATCTATTATAAGTGAAGGGAGACAAAGAGAGCGTGGAACTGAGCGGAAGACCCATGGAGCACGTGCTGATGGGAACTGGGGCTGTGACAGTGGTGCTGTTACTACGGATCAGGGGAAAGAAGAGACCAATGGATCACACTAGCAGAACAAGTGGAAAACATGGAAAATATAACATCAGATCGCCTCCTCAGACTCTACTCAGAAATTTTTATTTTCGTTTATTTTTTTAAAGATTTTATTATTTTTTAAAAAGATTTTATTTATTTATTTGACAAAGAAAGAGCACAAGCAGGGGGAGCAGGAGAGGGAGAAGCAGGCTCCCCCCTGAGCAGGGAGCCCGATGTGGGAGTCAATCCCAGGACGCTTGGGGTCATGACCCAAGCCTAAGGCAGGCAGACACTCAAACGGCTGTGCCACCCAGGTGCCCCAATAAATAAAATCTCAAAAAAAACACAAAAAACAAAAAACAACCAGCCCTCAACAAGCGTAAAAAGATTGAGATTATACCATGCATATCTTGAGACCACAACACTAAGAAACTTGAAGTGACCACAAGGAAAAATCTGGAAAGACCACAAATACATGGAGATCAAAGAACATCCTACTAAAGAAAGAATGGATTAAGCAGGAAATTAAAGACGAAATAAAAAAGTACACGGAAGCAAATGAAAATGAAAACACAACAGTCCAAAACCTTTGGGATGCAGCAAAGGGAGTCCTAAGAGGGAAGTATCTAGCCATACAGGCCTATCTCAAGAAGCAAGAGAAGCTTCAAATACACAACCTAACTACACTTAAAGGAGCTAGAAAAGGAAAGCAAATACAGCCTAAAGGAAATAATAAAGATTAGAGCAGAAATAAATGATATAGAAACAAACAAACAAAAAGCCAGTAGAACAGATCAATAAAACTAAGACCCGATTCTTTGAAAAACTGATAAGATTGATAAACCGTTAGCCAGACTTACCAAAAAGAAGAGAAAGGACCCAAATAAATAAAATCACAAATGAAAGAGGAGCGATCACAACCCACACCACAGAAATATGATTAGAAGAGAATATTATGGGAGCGCCTGGGTGGCGCAGTCGTTACGCGTCTGCCTTCGGCTCAGGGCGTGATCCGGTCGTTCTGGGATCGAGCCCCACATCAGGCTCCTCCGCTGGGAGCCTGGTTCTTCCTCTCCCGCTCCCCCTGCTGTGTTCCCTCTCTCGCTGGCTGTCTCTCTGTCAAAATAAATAAATAAAATCTTAAAAAAAAAAAAAGAAGAGAATATTATGAAAACTTGTATGCCAACAAACTGGGCAATTGAAGAAACGGACAAATTCCTAGAAACATACAAACTACAAATGGTCATAAACAAACAAAAAGTGATCAACCTCGCTAGTAATCGTGGGAATTCAAATACCAATGATGAGACCTTGTTTCAGGCTGATCAGGTTGGCCCAAATTAAAAAGCCCGATCACACCATGTTGAGGAAGACGCGGGAAAAGGAAGACTCGTACATTTCTGGTGGGAATGTAAATTGGTGCGAGCCTATAGCTCCTTACCTGCAATTCCCAAATCCCTGATCTAGGATTGGAAGCAGGATCTCGAAGAGATGTTTGTACCCCCATGTACATGACAGCATTATTCACAATAGCTAAAAATGGAAACAACCCAAGTGTCCACAGATGAATGGATAAACAAAATGTGGTATATACACACACAATGGAGTATTATTCAGCCTTTAAAAAGAAGGAAATTCTGGGGCGCCTGGGTGGCTCTGTGGGTAAGCATCTGCCTTCGGGTCAGGGAGTGATCCCAGGGTCCTGGGATCGAGCCCCACATCGGGTTCCCTGCTCTGCTGGGAGCCTGCCTCTTCCTCTCCCGCTCCCCCTGCTTGTGTTCCCTCTCTTGCTGGTTGTCTCTCTCTCTGTCAAATAAATAAATAAAATCTTTGAAAAAAAAAAAAAAGAAGGAAATTCTGGGGGCCGTGGGTGGCTCAGTCAGTTAAGCATCTGCCTTTGGCTCAGGTCATGATCTCCAGGTCCTGGGATTGAGCCCCATGTCCGGCTCTCTGCTCAGTGGGGAGTCTGCTTCTCCCTCTCCCTCTATGCTCTCTCCCTCTCTCCCACTGTCTCTCAAATAAATAAATAAAATCTTAAAAAAAATTTTTTTTAAATTATAAAATAAAAAGAAGGAAATCCTGACACGTGCTACAACATGGATGAACCTCGAGCATACCATACTAAATGAAATAAGGCAATCACAAAGAGACAAATACCGGATAATTCCATGTACACGACGTACTTAGGGTGGTCAAAATCATAAAGACAAAAACAGTTTTATTTATTTATTTTAGAGAGCTAGAGAGTGAGCATGAGTGGGGGGAGGGGCAGAGGGAAAGGGAGAGAGAGAATCCCAAGCAGACTCCACACTGAGAGCAGAGACCAATGTGGGGTTCGACCCCAGGACCCTGAATTCATGACCTGAGCTGAAATAAGAGTCAGATGCTCAACCGACTGAGCCACCCAGGTGCCCCAAGTTATTTATAGTCTTAGTTAGTCCTATTTAATATGATTGTTCATATATTTTGCTGAAGCAATATTATTGTTTGATTATGGGTGCCCACTGGGACTTGTAGGTACTATGTGGCATATCCACAGTATTATATTTAAACATTTTTCTATTTTAAGTACTTTTAAATTTAAAATTGATTTTTCTTTCCTTTTTCTTATAGTTCTAAGAACTTTAACACATGTATAGAGTTGTATAACTACCACCACAATCAGGATACAGAACAACCCCAAACGATCCCTATTTCTCCCCCCCCCTTTTTTTTTTTTAAGATTTTATTTGATTTATTTGACAGAGAGAGAGACAGCCAGCGAGAGAGGGAACACAGGCAGGGGGAGTGGGAGAGGAAGAAGCAGGCTCCCAGCGGAGGAGCCTGATGTGGGGCTCGACCCCAGAACGCCCGGATCACACCCTGAGCCGAAGGCAGACGCTTACAACTAAGCCACCCAGGCGCCCCTATTTCTCCCCTTTTTAATCACACCCTCCCTTCAAACACCCCTACGCCTGGCAGCCATTGATCTGTTTTCCATCCACTATAGTTTTGTCTTTTCAAGAAGAAATAGAATCATTTAGCATATCACATTTTTAAGATCAGAATCATTCTAAAATTAGAAACAATATGGTCCCAAGTGTTTCGGAGGAACTTTCGAGAGCTGATGATCTGCAACTATTTGCCTAGAAACCTCCCCACAGCTTTGCACGAGGGACTTGTACAAGAATCTTCATAGCCGTGCTGTACATAACAACAAAAAGGGAAACAGCGAACAGTCTCTCCGTAAGAGAATGGATAAATAAACAGGTTTATTCATACAACTGAAAACTCTACAAATAGCATTTTTTTAAATGACTGCTTTTTTTTTTTAAGATTTATTTCTTTATTTGACAGAGAGACAGCGAGAGAGGGAACACAACAGGGGGAGTGGGAGAGGGAGAGGCAGGCTCCCCACTGAGCAGGGCTCCATCCCAGGACCCTGAGATCATGACCCGAGCCAAAGGCAGAAGCGTTTAATTGTCTGAGCCACCCACATGCCCCCCCCCCTTTTTTTTTTAAGATTTTATTTATTTATTCGACAGAGATAGAGACAGCCAGCGAGAGAGGGAACACAAGCAGGGGGAGTGGGAGAGGAAGAAGCAGGCTCATAGTGGAGGAGCCTGATGTGGGGCTCGATCCCATAACGCCAGGATCACGCCCTGAGCCGAAGGCAGACGCTTAACCGCTGTGCCACCCAGGCGCTCCCACATGCCCCTTTTTAAAAAAATTTTAATTGTGGTAAAATACACATAACCTAAAACCTATCATCTCAAACATTTTTAACTGACAGTTCGGTGGCGTTAAGTACATTTACACTGTTGCACAACCATCACCCTCATCTCTCCGTGGAAATCTTCATCTTGAAAAACTGAAACTTTATACCCACTGAGTAATAACTCCCACGCCCCCCTTCCCTGCTCCAACCCTGGCAACTCTTCTGTCTCTATGAGTTTCCTCCTCTAGGTGCCTCATGTAAGTGGAAATGTATCGTATTTGTCCTTTGGTGACTGATTGATTTCACTTAGCACAACGTTTTCAAGGTTCATCCATGTTGTAGCAAATGCCAGAATGCCTTCCTTTTTAAGGCTGAATTATATTCCATCGCATGGATAGCCCGCATTTTGTTACCCGTGCATCTGTTGATGGACACTTGGGACACTCGCTTCCACATTTTGGCTATTGCGAAAATTGGTGCTATGAACATGGGTGTGCAAGTATCTCTTTGAGTTTCTGCTTTCGAGTCTTTCTGGCATACTGCTAGATCATATGCTAATTCTATTTTTAATTCTTTGAGGAACCGCCATGCTGTTTTTGATGACAGCCACGCCGTGTTACACTCTTACCAATGGTGCACAAGACTTCTGATTTCTCCACATCCTTATCAACACTTGTTATTTTTGTTCTTTTTAATATTTATTTATTTAAGCAACCTCTACACCCACTGTGAGGCTGGGATCAAGAGTTGCCTGCTCTTGCAACTGAGCCAGCCAGGTGCCCCTGGCTTTTGTTTTTGTTTTTTTGACAGTAGCCGTGCTAATGGGTGAGGTGGCATCTCATTGTGGTTTTGATTTGCATTCCCTTAATGATTAGTGATAGTGAGCATATTTTTACGTGCTTATTGGCCATTCATAGATCTTCTTTGGAGAAATGCCTATTCCAGTTCTTTGCTCATTTTTAAATCGTGTTGTATGTGGTTTTTGTTGCTGAGTTGTAGGAGTTCTTTACATATTCTAGATATTTGCCCCTTACCAGATATATGATTTCAAAATATCTACTCCTATTACGTGGGTTGCTTTTTCTGTTGATCGTGCCCTTTGAGGCACACCGTGGAGATTTTAAAGGGTGGTGGAAGTCAGCCAGTTTGGGCAGCCGTGGAGTGAGGGGAAGGTGTTCCAGGCACAGGAAACCGTCTGTGCAAACACACAGGGGAAAGAAAATATAAGCAAAATATAAGTAGTCGAGTCCTGCTAGAACATGTGTGGAGGGGGTAGGAAGTGGGGAGAGGTGAGGCTGGAGCAACCCCATCACCGCATGCCAGCTAGGCAGCTAGGACTTCCTTCTACCGTGCTGCTAGGTTCAAGGAGTGCTCCCAGGACCCCTGCCTCAGCAGCACCCAGTGGGAGTTTGTTAAATACGCACATTCATGTTGCCCCAGCTCTGACCTACTTCTGGAGTCGGGCCCAGAGACGTGGGTTTCAACAAGCCGCTGGGATTTTTCTGACGTTCAGTCAAGTTTGAAGACTGTGCAGAGGGCAGTGGGGAGCCCCGGAGGGGTCGGGCTAGGGTCGCTGGAAAAGCCTCCCAGGCTGTTCTTCAGGTTGGGGCGCCCCGCCCCGTCCTCCCACCGGGCCCCGCCCCGCCCTGCTAGGCCCCGCCCCGCCCCGTCTGCGCCTGCGCCGGCGGATTCCTTCCGCCGGGCTGGGGTCGTCGAGGGGCAGCGCTGCAGCAGTCAGGCCCACATTCCTCTCATTTCCCACCATTGTCCCGGGTTCCTGTGGCCGCGTCTCCGCACTCGCCCCGGCCGCCCCTTGGCCCCGAGGAGTGGTGACTCATATCCGTTCTCCGCGGTGACATAAGGCTGCGCGCAGCGTGGCCCTCCCTCCCCGGCCTGCTCGGGGCGCGGGCGCCGCGCGGCCCTTCTCGGCCTGCAGGGGGCGCCAGAGTCCGCAGCGCCTTCCCGGGGCGCCCGCACCCGCCGCCCAGCGCCTTTAGCCAGCACACCGCCGGCGCGGAGGGAGGGGGTCGGGGAAGGACTCTGACCCTGCTCTTCCCCACCACCTGCCGGGCTCGCGGGAGCCAGATGCTGACGGTCACGGATGGGGAAACTGAGACCTGGGGCCGGGGTGCGCCTCGAGCAAGGCAGCTCAGCCGGCGCTGTCCGCCCGTCAGGCTGCTGGGTTTCCCACAGACCCGCCGGTGTTACTTTTATCCTCCTCGCCGCCCCCACGCCGTGTGTTGGTGTTTCCAGGACAAAGCTGGCAGACAGTGTGCCCCAGATTCTGATTATTTGTGGGCCCTGAAACATGGTCGCCCCTGGAACCAGCAGGAGCTGAGGGCAGCTTGGGTTCCCCCTGGGAAGCAGGTGGAGTCTGCCGTTTTGGGCGGAGCTCCCATTCCCTAGGCGGACTGACCTTGTCACCAGGTGCCTCTCACCCCGACCTGCGCTCCCCAGCTCCTCTGCACACGGTGCTGGCACCCCTGACCCGTGCTCTCCCCTCTGCTTTCCCTCCAGGTTCCAGAGAGTCAGGGAAACGCACTCTGGTCCGTGCATTTCGGGTCATTTCACAGGACCCAGAGCCATCCAAGGTCGCCTTCTTTTAGGAAACCCAGAAGGACTCATGTGAAGGCCACACAGTGAGAGGGGGCTCACAGCACACCCGTCCTACCTCACACTCCCGGCTTCCTTCCAGGCTGACTGCGACCTGCTGGGCCCAGGATCTGACACCGTGAAAGGACTCAGTAAGTGGTGGTTATTGCTATTACTCAGCAAGTTACCTACCTCTTGTGCCTCAGTTTCCTCACCGGTGTTCTTGTGGGATTAAATGAGCTCCTGCAGGGAGGGTGCTTGTAGCAGTGCCTGGGGCCCGATAAGCACCTACAGCCTTCCAGAACGCGGGTTCCAGGAAGGCGGGGACTCCTCCGCTGTCCGTCTTTGTGCACTGCTATATCTCTAGCACCTGGAGCCCTGTCTGGTACAAAGCAGGAGCCCAATAAACACGTGTGGAATGAATGAATGTTAGCTATTATTATCATTATTGCCTTGGCTGAATTTACTCTAGGATTTAGACCTGTCAAGGCAGGTCTGGAGGACCTGAGGGGGAGATCTCTTTTTTTTTTTTTTAAGATTTTATTTATTTATTTGGCAGAGATAGAGAGAGGCCAGCAAGAGAGGGAACACAAGCAGGGGGAGTGGGAGAGGAAGAAGCAGGCTCACAGCAGAGGAGCCTGATGTGGGGCTCGATCCCAGAACGCCGGGATCACGCCCTGAGCCGAAGGCAGACGCTTAACCGCTGTGCCACCCAGGCGCCCCCCCCCCTTTTTTTTAAGATTTTTATTTATTTGAGAGAGAGCAGGAGAGTGGGGTGAGGGGCAGAGGGAGAAGCAGACTCCCCACTGAACAGGGAGCCCGATGTGGGACTCGATCCCAGGACTCCAGGATCATGACCTTAGCCGGAGGCAGATGCTTAACTGACTGAGCCACCCAGGTGCCCCCAAGGGGAAGATTCTTGAGGGTCAATTTGCACAAGGGATAGAGGGCTCCCTGGGAAGAAGTCATCCTAAGGAAAGAGAGTTGAAGAGGATAAAAGAGGTTTGAGGACAGGGTGAGAGGAGGGTGATTCAGGGGAGAAGATCCTTGGTGCCCACACCTGAGTCCCAGGAGCACCACATAAAGGAGTGGACAGTTTCATGAACATGCCAGAAGGCACATCAGCACTGTTTGTCAATGGTGGCTACTTGACAGTTTGGCCTCCTACCTCCTACGGACACTGAGGATTTGTTTTTTTAAGAAGTCAGCATTTTTCATGTGGGTGGTTCTGTTCTGGGAAGCATGCCTCCCAAGGCAGAGCACCTGTGAGACGCCTGCAGGGCCTTCCCAGGAACGTCTACAGGAACGGCTGGGGAGAGGGCCAGAGAAAGCCGATTACTGTTGTATGTGGCCCTATTTCTGTCAATAGCCTGATGGGGGTTTGGAGGGCTTGGGCTAACACAGCTCAGAAGGATAGCCCTGTCAGGGCTGCCTTAGTGGGGAGTGGGCTTGCTGTCCATGGAAGTGCTCAAGCAGCGGCTGGACTACCTCTCTGGGGGGTAACATAATGGGGGTCCACCATAGGATGAGAGCTTGGGCTAGATGGACCTCAAGGTTGCTAGTCTAAAGCAGGAATAGTGCGGCTGAGGGGTGCCTGGCTGGCTCAGTCGGTAGAGCACGTGACTCTTGATCTCAGGGTCATGAGTTCAAGCCCCATACTGGGCATGGAGCCTACTTCAGAATAGAAAAAAGAAAAGAGTGAAGCAGAGGGCATCTCTGAGACCATCCAGTCCTGGTTCTGCCACCATGATACCTTGGGAATAGAAGCTTATGGGAAATAGAGTTTGCCATGAATTATTCCTGGCTGGCCTACACTTCTTCCTGAAGGGCAGGATAGCTCTGACCTAACCTTGCCCTTCCACCTGGTGGCCTGGCTGCCCTTGATGAGACAGTGAACTGTAGAGGAGGGAGCCTCGAAGAGTCTGGAGTTGTCAGATCGGGGTTCAGATCCCACCTCCACCACTTCCTCAGCAAATCCTCTTACTTCTCTGAAATTCAATTTTTTCAGCTATAAACTGAGAATGAAAATCAGGGTTGTTGCAAGATAATGCGTTCACAGTGCCGAGCACGGAGTAAGAGCTTAAAGAACATCTGTTCTCCCTGACTTGCTTCGGCCCAGCCTCCAGGCTTTGCCTTCTTGGAGAGAGAGGAGATCAAGAAAGTTGAACGTTGAAAGGGTCAAGTGGGATCTTGGGCAAATCTCTTAACTTCCCCAGTCCCAGTCGATTCCCTTTTAAAATGAGGAAAGTGGGAAGGGGATTCCCACCTCCAGGTGGCATGTCCGGTAGCCTTTCCTAGATGGGGAAGGACATTGCAAACCATGAACGCTGAAGGGCACATCTTAGCTTCCGCTCTCCAGACCCGCTGAGTGTTTCCAGCCCTGAGCCCCACCCCGATTTCTAGCATGCCAGCAGTGGTGGGAGGTGGTGGGCTCCGGCATCTCCCCAAACTCACTTAGAGCCTCTGCTCCCCCAGTGGCTTGTTTCGTGACACTGAGAAGTCTCTGAGTCACAGTTTTCTAACCTCGGAGTGAGGACAATGACAGCGGCTTCGCGGGGTTGCTGGGAGAGTTGAATAGTGAGCGCTATATAAATATTTACGAAATCACTAGAAGCGTAGATGGATTAGCACAGACCTACGTAAATTGATAGGTGCATAAATAGATACGGAGATCGCAGCTAGATCAAGCCTTCCCTTCCTAAAACCTCCCACTCCTCTGAAAGCTTCTCTGCTGAACTCTGCCCCTCCCTGTTCTGGCCCCCCGCTTCCTCTGACCACACCAATGAATTCAAAACTTGGGGTCTATGAAGGATGGTTCTTTTTCACAAAGAAGTTGAAGATGTTGAAAACCACCCATCCAGCTGTCATCACCCTCTTTTGTGGTAGAGACATCTTTTAAGACATTTATGTGCAAAAATTCCTGTTTGTGTTCTAACATCCCGGAAGTGGTGGTAGGAATAAATATTAGCCACTTACTTTCACGAAGGGGAACCAGAGAGACATGGAAAGCTCTGGGGTTTCCCCTTCTAAGGCCCAATCAGCCAGCCTGGAGCCACGAGGTTCATCATAATAATCACCACTACTTAATGGACAGCCCCTAAGTGCCAAGGACTCACACAGCTTATCCAGTGTCGGTGGTCCCCTTAGGTTAGCATGAAACCCCCATGGGACAGCTGAGGAAATGGAGGTCAGATGATGAAGTGACTCAAGGTCACAGAGCCCGTGAACTGCTGAATGGGGATTGCAGACCCAGGTCTGAGGACACCAAAGCCATTGCCGGTGGACTCTGGTGTCCTGACACTCTCCACTGGGGGAGTGAGGCCTGGTGCTTCTCCTGGGCAGGGTCCAAGCCAGACACCACGACGAGACTCGGAGCAAGAGCCACCTGGACCACGTGCTCCTCTTCCCCTAACCTGCTTGTGCCTGAGCTCGGCCTCTGCACCCTCAAGGGTCGCAGTCTTGTATCAGAGGGGCAGAGCCATTCTCTATAAAGGGGTTTGCTAGGGACACCTGGGGGGCTCCGTCGGTTAAGCAGCTGCCTTCAGCTCAGGTCATGATCCCAGGATTCTGGATCGAGCCCCACATTGGGCTTCCTGCTCAGCGGGGAGCCTGCTTCTCTCTCTGCCTGCCGCTCCCACTGCTTGTGCTCTCTCTTTCTCTCTGACAAATTTAAAAAATCTTTAAAAATAGGGAATTTTTTAGGGCCTTTGATAGTACATAGTTAATGTAGTGAAAATTTGTGTGAAAATTCTGTAAAACTGTCGTCTTCATGTCGATGCAGGGCAAGCATTTGGGAAGACGGGTATAAGGTGGGGGAGAGCGAGGGCAAGCTGGAACCCACGTTGATGGCCTGCAACCCACGCTCGTTCTTGCCTCTGACCTTGATGGTGGAGGTATTGGGCAGGAGACGCTGCCATTCTTCATTGAGATGCTGAGCACACAGCTGGCCCAGGAGTCCGAGCGGTGCCAGGCTGGGCAGCTGTCCTGCCCATCAGGGTCAGTCAGCAAATAAGAGATACTATGCAAGCTACAGAAGTACCGCCCTGCCTTCCTGGGCATTAAAAAAAAAAAAGTTTGTATTAGTTACCTATTGCTGTGTAACAAGTTACTCCCAAACCTAGCGGGTTAAAACAACATAAGTTTATTATGTCATGCGGTTTCTGTGGGTCAGGAATGGGGCAGTGAGTCCTCTGGCTGATGCTGGCTCCGTCTCTCATGAGGTTAGGTCAGGCTGTCAGGCCTGCTGTCAGCTGAAGGCTGGGCTGGGGCAGGAGGACTGACTCCTGCGATGGGCCGTTTTCATGGCGGTCCCCTGGAGCCACATGGACCTCTCCATTGGGCTGCCTGAGTGCCCTCATGACGTGTCTGAGCCCGGCTCCAAGAGCAGGTGAGCCGAGATGAAGCAAGGCGGAAGCCATGGTCGTCAGGAGCCACCGTGTCCGCAATCTCGGACTTGTCGCTCAGCCCCGTCCTGCGTGAGAGAGGCCCTTGTACGAGCGTGACTACCAGGCAGTGGGGGGCGTTGGGGCTCTCATGGAAGCTGCCTACCACCACCAGGGTGCTACTGGAATCAAGAGGCCCCACGGAGCTTTGCCACGGTGCCCTGCCTTCCCAACTACTTGGAGAGCTCCTCAAGTTCATGGACAGCCTCCCACCTCCTGACTGTTCCCTAGAGTCCCAGCGACGTGCTGCCTCAGCATCCCCACTTGGAAACCCAAGCGGCGTCCCCAACTACCATGCCCACCGCTGAACTTCTGCATTTCCGCAGACCTTCTCCTCATGTCTTTTTTCCCATCTCAGAAGTGGCAACTCCATCCTTCCTGTAACTCAGTCCTGAACTTGGATATTGTCATTCCTCTTGCCTTGGTCTCATTTGCCACGTCCCCTCCACCAGCAAATCGTGCTGGCTCTATTTTCAAACAGATGTGGGGTCCACCTACTTCTCACCACCCCTGCTGCTGCACCCCATTCTTTCCTGCCTGGGTCACTGCGATTGCTCCTGCCCCACGGAGTCTGTCTCCTTACATGATAGCCAGAGTAATCCTGTTAAAAGCAGGTAAGGTCATGTCACTCCTTTGCTCAGACTCCTGCAATGGCTCCCACTGACTCAGAGTAAAAGTCAGTCTCCACAGTGGCCTGTAAGGCCCTGCGCCACCTAACCCCCAGCTCCCCCATCTTCACGCCCTTGCTGATCTCACCTGTCGCCTCCGCCCTGCACCCCCCTGCTCCAGCCACACTGGCCTCTGCCAGACATCAGACCCACTTCACCTTAGCGCCTCTGCTGTTCCCTTCATCTGGGACACCTCCCTCAGAGGCTGCCCGGGCTCACTTCTTCACCCCCCTATTTAACCCAGCAACCCTCACACCTCCTACATGCCCCGTCTGTCTTCCCTGACTTATGCTCGTCCACTGTACCCCACATTCCCCCACCTATGACCCAACTTTGTTGTTTATCTCTTCACTGTCTGTTTCCCCCTTGGGAATATCAGCTGGATGAGGGCTGAGACGTCTGTTTTGTTCACTGTTGTGTCCTCAGAGCCTAGAGCAGGGGCTGGCTCAGAAAGTACCTGAACAAATAGCAGATTCTCAAGAACAATTTTTTTAAAAGCAGGCTCCACACCCAGCGTGAAGCCCAGTGCAGGGCTTGAACTCATGACCCTGAGATCAAGACCAGAGCTGAAGTCAAGAGTCGGACGCTTAACTGACTGAGCCACCCAGGTGCCCCAAGTACAGTTTTTCAGAGAACACACGCAGGATGAATAATGGCGAACATACTGCTTACCTGCTGTGTGGCGTTAAGAGAATCACCTCCCCTCTCTGAATCTAGGACCAGACACAGGCTCATCCTCAAGGATGGGGTTGGCTTAGACTGTTCTCCAGTTGCTCAAAGTTCTGGCTACAGTGGCTCTGACACTTGCCGTGGTGAGACCTTGGGCAAGTTACTTAACTTCTCTGTCCCTTGGTTTTCCCCGTCTGTAAAAGACGGATAATAAAAATAAATATCCTAAGATACTGTTATGTGAATGCCATGAGCTTAGGGACCAGTCCAATACTTGGCACATAGTAGGTCTTCCCAGAGAAGAAGGTGCTTCGTCCTGCATACTCTAAAAGTCTTCCTGTCCTGGTCATGGGACATCTAGGCCTCCAGGGCTCTTGGCCTCTGGGATTTTCCAGAACCGGAATCAAGATCTCTTATGATGGCCAGTATTTTTCCATGGTGAAAAACCAATCTCTCCGAGTTCTGCCCCTGAGAGTCACAGAAAGCTGTGAAAAGGCTCACGGGGCAGCCCTGTCCACTGAGAGATCCTGTCAGGAGAGGAGGGAACTCAGAGGACACCTCACCTCATGTGACTGCAGATTTGAGCAATGCCCTCATCACCCACACACTAAATGACAGAAATCACTCGTTATATCTGGAGACGCCTGGGAGGGAAGTTTGTCCAGAGGCTGCAGACTGGCAGCCAAGTGCTAGATGGGACTCAGGGACCAGATTGTTCTGTTGGGCCTGTGCCACATTTTGAACACAACAAAGTCCGAATACGTGTGGGCAGGTGAGGAGAGCCAATGTCCTCAGACCCCGCCGCTCCCTACTGCCTTCCACCCAGCCAGATTTGCATATTTGCTTTGTTTGCCTGGACTCCTGAGCAGACCACCTGTGCGCTTCACAGGCGGGACTGTAAGACCCTGACTCCTTGGAAAATCATCTCAGCCTCTTGCTAGTGGGATTGTTTGGATTCCTAGCTGGCCAGCATGAGAGCACGTAGTCTGTATCATCCCGAACCATGGAGTCCTCTCCCGGCCCCTCCTCTCTGATTCTTGATGTACCGCCCCCCCCTTCATACTCCCCTCCTAATCCTATCTACTTAGCTCTAAGGGGAGCCAGGTTGGCTGTGCTCTCGGCCAGGACATGCTCCCTCTGGAGTCTGCCCCACTGACACCTGCTGCAGGTCCCTGGTCCTGCATCACCTGCATTGAGATTTCCCTGTTCTGATCCCCAACCAGCCTAATCCGACCACACTGCCTGGAAGGACACCCATCAGGCCGCCTTTCCCTCTAGGTTGCACTGATTTCTTTCTAGATCTTCTTCCTCCGCTGGACCGTGAGCTCCTTGAAGGCAGGCATTGTAAATTACTTAGCTTTGCGTACTTCGGGCTTGGCTGACGTGGGTACTCAATAAACGGGTCCTGAAACTGTAATAGAAGAAAGAATGAATAAATGAAGGAAGGAAGGAAGATGGGAGAGAAAGTAGGAAGGAAGAGACTCATTCATTAATTTATTCGTCGCCTTCCACACGTTTGCTCGGCCGGGTTCTGCCGCTGTAAGCGCCCAGCCCTGTCCACTGGGATGTGTCCACCACACTTAAGAGGAACCCTGGGGCTCTGGCTGGCTCCCTCGGTAGAGCACATGACTCTTGATTTCAGCCTCGTGAGTTCCAGCCCCACGTTGGGCATAGAGCTTACTTTGGAGAAAAGAAAATACTTATAAAAAAAAAAATTTTTTTTTAAACCCAACAACAACTAAAAAAGAGGTACCTGGCTCTGGGCCGGCCATACGTGACAGTCACTCACCCCACCCCTGGCCACCATGTCACACCCCGCTTCTGCTCCTTCTGGGGTTTTTCGTTGTTGTTGTTTGTTAATTTTATGATCTAACTTATATGCCAAAAAAGACAAATACTCAGTGTACATTTGGGTGGATTTTCAAAGTGAACACACCCATGTGAGCAGCACCCAGATCAAGAAATCAAACGTAAATAACCTGCTTCAAGTCCCTACTCTCCCCGGGGGGCCGTGATTCTGGCTCTCGTCACCATGAATTTTCCTGCCTTTTAACTTGTATAAATATGATCATATAATATATGGTCTTTTGAGTCTGCCTTCTTTTCCTTAGTGCTGTGTTTATGAGATTTATCCAGGTGCTGGCTCATTCGTCGTCACTGCTGTATAGAATTTCATGATAGAATATGCCACAGTTTATTCCTTCATTCTGCGGCTGATGGACATTTGGGTTGTCTCCAGGTTTCGGTTGTTTGGACTAGTGCTCTTTTTTTTTTTCTTCTTGATGGAGGAGAGGAGGGTAGGGAGGGGCAGGAGAGAGAGAATCTTTTTTTTTTTTTTAAGATTTTATCTATTTGAGAGAGAGAGTGGGTGAGAGAGAGAGAGCATGAGCAGGGGGGAGGGAGCAGCAGACTCCCAGCTGAGCAGGGAGCCCAACACGGGGCTCGATCCCAGGACCCTGAGATCATGACCTGAGCCGAAGGCAGACACTTCACTGACGGAGCCACCCAGGCGCCCCAGGCTAGTGTTGTCATGAGCATTCTTGTGCACATTTTGGGGAGCACATGCACATCCCATCTATCTGGGTGGGAATAGCTAAGTTGTAGGCGAGGCATATACTCTCTTTTCGTGGAGACGTGCCGCTTTCCAAAGTAGCTGTGACCGGGGCGCCTGGGTGGTTCAGTCGTTAAGCGTCTGCTTTCGGCTCAGGGCGTGATCCCAGGGTCCTGGGATCGAGCCCCACGTCAGGCTCCATGCTCTGCTGGGAGCCTGCTTCTTCCTCTCCCACTCCCCCTGCTTGTGTTCCCTCTCTCGCTGGCTGTCTCTCTCTGTCGAATAAATAAATAAAATCTTTAAAAAAAAAAAAAAAGACAAAGTAGCTGTGACCGTTTCCTGCCCACCAGCAGCGTGTAAGGGTCCAGTCGCTCCACATGCTCACGGATGCTTGCCATTATCTGTCTGTCTGTGTCCACACATGCTGGTGGGTGGATTCTTTTGTTTGGGCCCCATGTTCCGTCTCCTGGCAATCCGCTCCAGCTCCCTGAGTCTGGGGTGCGTGCTGGAGCACCAGCTTCTCTGCGCCTCCATTCTGTCCCTGAAGTTTGGATCTGTAGCTTGCGTCCATCCCTGCAGATCTGTAACAGGCCTCTCAGCTGTGTTGGAGGACTCCCCTCTCTGAGGAGCCCTCCACCCTCAGGTGACAGCACCCCGCAGCGTGGGCCACCAGGAAAGAGGATGGGAACCGGGAGGAAAGGCATATGGAAGCTCTTCTTCTTCGAAGCCCACACAGGCCCTTCTCATGGCCACAGCTTACTTAGCCGGCCACCTGTGGGCGCTTTTCAGGTGTCATACTCAAAACAATGAGTAGGCATTAAAATTAATTAAATAGGGGCACCTGGCTGGCTCAGAGGGTAGAGCATGTGACTCTTGATCTCAGGATCATGCGTTCAAGCCCCACGTTGTACATAAAGCTTACTCTAAAAAAAAATTAAATATAAGAAGTAAGATTGTAAAACTCTTAGAAGAAAACATAGGGTAGATATGTATGACCTTGGGTTTGCCATTGGTTAGCTGTGACTACGAAAGCACAATCAAAGGAAACCGTGGATAAACTGCATGTCATCACAACCAAAAACTTGTTTTTCAAGAGAGTAAAGACAACACACAGAACGGGAGAAAATATTTGCAAATCATTTATCTGATCACAGGCTTGTAGCTAGAATAGATAAAGAACTCTTAGGGGCGCCTGGGTGGCTCAGTCGGTGAAGCATCTGCCTTCGGCGCAGGTCATGATCTCAGGGTCCTGGGATCGAGCCCTGTGTTGGGCACCTTGCTCAGTGGGGAGTCTGCTTGTCCCGCTCCCTCTGCCCCTCCCCCTGCACCTGTGCTCTTTCATGCACATGCACATGCTCGCTCTCTCTCTCTCTCCTAAATAAATGAAAACTTAAAAAAACTAAAGAACTCTCAGGACTCAATAACAAGACATTTTATTACTCACTTAAAAATGGGAAATGGATCTGAATGGCCATGTCTCCAAGGAAGCTATACAAAGGGCCAAGAAGCACAGAAAAGATGCTGGACACCGTTAGTCCTCAGGGAAATGCAAATCAAAACCACAAGGAGATATTACTTCACACCCACTAGGATGGCTCTCGTGGAAAAGACAGACAATAAGAGGTGTTGCTAGGGGTATGAAGAAATCGGAACCCTCTGATACTTCTAGCGGGAATATAAATGGTGCGGCCACTTTGGGCAACGATGTGGTAGGTCCTCAAAAAGTGAAACACGGGGTTACCATTTGACCCAGCAGTTCCACTCTTAGGTATCTACCCAAGAGAAATGGAAACATACAGCCATCCAGAAACTTCTACACGACTGTTCACAGCAGCATGATTCCTAACAGCCAAAAGATAGAAAGAATGCTAATGTCGGTTAGCTGCTGAACGGATAAGCAAAGTGTGGCATACCCAGAGAATGGAATATTATTTTTTCTTATGAAATACTGAGACATGCCACCACATGAGTGAAACTTGCAAGCATTACACTTCAGTGAAAGAAACCAGTCACAAAAGAACACATACGCTTCCATGTATATGAAATGTCCAGAATCAGCAAATGTATAGAGACCGAAAACAGAGTAGTGATTACCTAGGGCTGTGGGCGATGGCGGGAGGGATGGTGACAGCTAACGGGTACTAACCATTTGGGGGATGGCAACAATATTCTAAAGTTGTTGTGATGGCTGCATGACTCTGTGAATATACTAAAATCCATTGAATTGTAGACTTGAACTTGTTGAAGTATATGGTATGTGAATTAGATCTCAATAAAAGTGTTATAAAAAATAATTTAAAAGTCATTGAAATCTTCAGTGTTGTCCCTTGGGAAAATGCTGAAAGGGAATGTATGGGTTAAAAGGTGCCCCCCCCCCCACCACACACACAAGATACGTCCGTACCCTAAGCCCGAGAACTTGTGAATGTGACCTGATTTGGAAAAAGGGTCTTTGTAGATGTAATTAAGGATCTAAAGAGGAGATTGTTCTGGATTATTCAGGTGGGCCCTAAATCCAATGACAAGTGTCCTTATAAGAGCGTCACAGAGGAGAGATCTGTAGGGAGAAGGCAAGGCCGCGTGGAGACAGTGATTGGGGTAATGCAGCCCAGGACCACTGGAAAGTCCAGAGGCTGGGAGAGGCAAGCATTCTCTCCGGGAGCGTTCAGATCGCCCCGCCGGCACCTGGATTTCAGACTTCTGACCTCCACAACTGTGAGAGAATGAATTTTGGTCTTTTTAAGCCATCAGGTTTGTGGTTAGAGCCGCCCTAGGAATCAAGCACAGGGACTTACTGGAATCATGCAGCAACACTTTTAAAGGCCTGCTTCCTCGAGTATCTCTGTCCTTCTCTCTTTCTGTCTTTCTGTTCTTGCATGGGGGGCTGCTGCCAGTCTCCCTCCTCCCTCCCTCCCAACTCCAGCGCCTTCCATGGCAATCCAGCTGGGGCCACAGCACCATTCTCCCACCCACCCCAAAAGCCCAGGAGCTGGAACTTTCCTTAGTGGTGGCAGGAAGAGGAGAACCTGAATGCTCACCCCACCTTTCTCTGTCCAGATCTTTCCAGGGAAAAGCCATGTAGTTCTCCCAGCTGCCCTTTGATTTCTCCCTACGCCTCTTCCCCAACATCCTGCCCATCACTATTTGGCCTTTGAAACAACCCGGGAACCAGCCCACTTGTCTTTATCCCTTTGCCTCCCCTTTGGGTTCAGGCCACCGGCATCTTCCCCTGGACCGCATGTCGGCTGTCCTGCCCCCCCAATCCATCTGTCTCAAGTCCACTAGGGCTGCTGTAACAAAATCCTGCGGTCCTGGTTCGTGGAGGGCCATACCCTCACTGCATATACGCTCACTGTCAGTGGTGAAAGGGGCAAAGGCACGACTCCCAGCGCCCTCATGACCTCATCACCCCCCTAAGGACCTGCTTCGTGATACCATCACCTGGGGGTTAGGATTCCGTCATATGAATTTGGGGGGAGGGACACAAACACTGGGCCTACAGCCCGACCCTCACACTTCAGCTCAACAGTGTTCCTGCAGTGCAAGTCGGAGCATGCTACGCCCCACCTTAGACCCCCCTTTCGTGTCTCCCTCGGCTCTCAGCCTCTATCCAAAGTCTTCAGCCTGGCTTGGGAGGGCCTCCTCTTCCTCCTCCAGCCTCCTCACTGCCAAGCACACTCCTCTCAATCTCCTCGCTCTCGCACGGGCTGTTTCCTCTTCTTTGAGCACTCTGCCACCCCCACCCCCCAGTCTTAGGCCCCAGCCAACACTCCCTCGGAGGAGACTTGTCAGTCCTCTAAGTTAGGCCGAGCGGCTCCTGCTCTGTGTCCCCCCAGCGCTGATATCCTCTCCATGCTCGCCTGTCATACACTAGAGCTGCTGGGACTTCCCGGGAGCAGCTCCCTGGGTCAGTCTTGTTCATCACTGGCCCTCTACTGCCTGCGCCGGAATGTGCTAGGCAGCTTGTATCAACAGATACTGCTAACTTCATTGCTTAATGAATTGGGGGAGCCCGGGAGGGGATTGTTGACTCACTATCCAAATTTAGAAGAAGGGCAATATGGAACAAGAAAAGATTAACTTTGCTGAGATCATAATATAAACTAACATTTATTAAGAATCTTATGAGCTTCAGGAGCTTTTAAACACATTCAGTCATTCCACAAACATCTGAGCACCCACTGTGGGTCAGCCACTAAGGACACGCATGTGGACAAAGCAGTCCTGGTCCTGGGGCGCCGGGGTGACTCAGTCAGTTGAGCGTCCGACTCTTGATTTCAGTTCAGGTCGTGATCTCAGGGTTGTGAGATCGAGCCCCACGTTGGGCTGTGTGCTCAGTGGGGAGTCCGCTGGAGATTCTCTCCTTCTGCCCCTCCCCTACCTCTCTCTCTCTCTCAAATAAGTAAATAAATCTTTAAAAGAAGTCCTGGTCCTCAAAAAAGCTCGTAACCCAAGGGCATGATTCTGTTGAGTCCTACAGTAACCCGCTGCAATGAGTATTATTAATCTGGGTCGATTAGGACATTTTTGTTCCAAGTGAGATAGGACCCAATTCAAATAGGCTTGAACAATAGAGGGAACGTACTGGCTATGTGAGTGAAAGGCCTGGGTGGGTAGATCCGGCTTTGGGCATAGCTGGATTCTAGAAGCAATGATGTCTCCCAGACCACACTGCTCTGTGTGTTGACTCTTCCCTCCTGGGGGGTGGGCACCAAGTTGCTGGCCCAGCAGCCCTGGGTCCTCCTCACAGCCTCTGTATGGTGGCACGTTCTCTCCCGAGAGCTCTAAGGCCAGCGGGAGAGCAAAAACCCCTTTTCCAGGAGCTCTTGTGAAAGCCCAAGCGATTCACCCTCTGATCAGCTCAGGTCACTGGTCTGTTCCTGAGCTTCTCGTTCCGCCAGAGGCGGCAATGTCCCAGTGGCTGAGGTTCCTACCGAATGCTCCAGGCCTCATCCTACGTACCACCTAAATCAGGCCTGGGGCCTTCTAGACGTCACAGACTGAGAGCAGGGGAGGGAGAAACCTTCTAAGCCAGAAGCAAGGGCTGTTGCTGTGAGAAGGGGGAGGGGGAGCCCGAGCAGCCTCTCTGCAGTAGAGGCAGGCCTAAGGCCCCCGGAGGTGAAGCGACACCCAAGGCCACCTGGTTGGTACCTGACAGAGCCAAGGCTTGAAGCCTGGCCTGCCTGGTTTCAAGTAGCTCTTTTTTTTACAAAATCCTCCTGCCCCAGGGCTCGCCTTAGACACAGGAAGGAGCCTGGGCTCCCTACGCAGAGGCCTTTCTTTTCCATCATAAAGTGCTGAGGCTGTTTCTGTCCACAAACGGGGCTTTGGCCGGCAGCTCTGTAAATGGAAATACTGCACTTTGCCCCGGGAGTCTTCCTCTGGCTCCTTTCTTTTAAGAAAAATTCCTCTGCCTTCCAGTCCTTCCAGCCCTTGCCAAGGACCCTTCAGCCCTAGACTGAGTTACCGCTTGATAGACGAGGTCAATATGGCAGCAGCTGGGACCCAGGGTTTTGCAGAGCCGTGCAGTGACCAGCCCAGGGCTCACAGTCAGCGGCCAGGAAAGGTCTGGAAGCTGCTGGCCTCTCTCCTGGGCTCCCTCCTCTGCCTGCACGGCCGTCCCTCCTGCTGACTGGAGGGCAGACGGAGCAGACAGGAAGAGCACAAGACAGTCTGGTGACCAAGCCACACACCAGCTCCTGTCTGGGCCTCTGTCCCTGTGCGTCAGGGAGCCAGGCCTTCTCCGCGGGGCCCTGGCAGCTCCCCTCACAGCCTGAGGATAGCCATCTTCTCCCCACGCAGTGTCTACTCAGCTCCTACCTGCTGAATTAATGTCTACCACATTCCATGCGGGGCTTTCTTTTAGAGTTCTTTGACCCGATTTTAACATGTGTTTGGGATTGAGGTCCCCACACACAGCACCAAGCAATTCGGACACCGTGTGCCCAGAGATGACATCAGACTCCACGATCGAGAGCTCAGTCCGACACGACCGCTCCCCCCACTCTTCAGACACCAGTCCCAAGCCCCAGGCTGCTACGTGCGCCACGGACTCATTTGCGAGAGTGGCTCACAGAGCTCGGGGAAACACCGAGTCTCATTTATCAGTTCACTAAAGGATACGATAAAGGACACTCGGCACACAGCCACTTGGGGCAAAGTCCTGAACAAAGGCGCTTCTGTTCTTGTGGAGCTTGGGGCCGCACTCTGGCACAGGAAAGTGGTCTAGTTCCCCCCCCCCCCTTTCTGAAAAGAAGGAAAAGGACCCAAAAGCTGTCCTTTTGGGTTTTTAGGGAGGCTTCATTACGTAGTTATGACTGACTAAGTCATTGGCCATCGGCTGATTCGGTCTCCCCAGAGGTCAGGTGGGGAGTGGGGCTGAAGCTTTTGACCCTTTAACCACATGTTCAGTCCTCATGCTCACCAGCTCCCACCCTCGGGTGGGTCCAAAAGTCACCTTCATTAATAACAAGTCACCCATGTCACCTTCACAGTGCTGGAGCATTTTCAGGACCTGTGAAGACCAAATATATCCGAGAAATATATTTGACTCAGCTGAATGGCCAAATATGTATTTCTTACAAATCATTAGATCTCAGGGGTGTTGTGGGTTGAATTGTGTCTCCCCAGAGACATGTCCGAGTCCTGACCCCTGGTACCGGTGAATGTGACTTCACTTGGAAATGGGATTTGTGCTGATGTATCAGATTAGGTCCGACCCTCCCTCCAGCAACTGGTCCCCTTACAAGAAGAGGGGAATTTGGCCACAGAGACATGCGCAGAGGGAAAACACACAGGGAGAGGCTGAGATTGGAGTCAGTAGGCACCGAGGATGGTATAGGAAAAGTATATGGACTGCAGCCGACAGGAGGAGGGGGAGAGGTACCCCGGGAAGGCTGGAGGCGGATAAAAGACCAGAGGGCAGAGAAAGAGGTCCCCCGGTCCCACAGCCTGTCAGCTCGGACAAATGAGCAGACGCGGGGTTTTTTCCACCAACAAGTAGAATTAGGCAGTTCATGTCAGGCTGGGAAGACGGGGAATCTCCCCCGAACAAAGGGAGTTTCAGCAGCTGCTTCGGAATGTTCCTTAAAATCCCCGTCTCAAGGTAGACTAACCACAGTTGGTTCCAATCATAGCCATTAACCCGGGAAATGAGGGCGAAGCCCCCACATCTGTTAGAAGGGAGTCAGCGGCCCCTGTGTCTGGGATGGCCTGTGTTCCCTCCAGCAAGCCGGGTATATTCGGAGGAGGCCTACTGAGATAATCATCCGATACATCAGGAGAGAGAGTACTGGTCTGGTTACAGGGCAAACATGCTCTGCAAGGGGCTCTTCGGTCCAACTTGAAGACTGTTGAGGGTGGAAGGTCTTCTCTTTTGTATCTGATTCCTACACCCCTATTAACAGGGGTGTAGGGGTGTTCCTACCTACGGGTCCACACTGGTCAGTTGGGGAATTTATATGTGTAGGAGTGACCAGCGGCAGAGGCAGCCGATCCGAGGCAGAGGACATACACGAGCCTCCTGGAGTAGAACGGATCATCTGTCCGCGGGAAGTCTTGGTACCAGGCGGGGAGACACTGGAAATGACGACAGAATAAGGTTAATATTATCACGAGAAAAAGAAGCCTGAGTAAAAGACCTTCGCGAGTTGACCGTAATTTTCCTCCAGGCCAGGAATTTTACTAAAGGAAAGAGAGAGATCGTTTAAAGCAATGATTTGAGTATTTATGTCTGTTAGAAACCTGAAAATATTTCTTTTTTAAAAAAAGATTTTATTTATTTGAGAGAGAGAGAGCGCGTAAACAAATAAAATCTTAAAAAAAAAATAAAAAATAAAAACCTCAGAAAGTTTTAAGCGCATGCCTACACAGGATTACAGATCATTACAAAACTTCATTGTTCATTTAACCAAGGTGACAATAAGAGATTCCAAAGGCAAATATATAGGGTTATATGGTTGTTAGCAAAACTTAGCTCCTTTAATACTGAGAAGTTTTAACTAAGGAATCAAAGACCTGATAAAAACAAAACACAGGAACTGGTTTTCCAGGCAGAAAAAGAAAGGAGAAAAAACCCCTCTATTCCCAATTTCTTATCAGGTGCAAAGCAACAATTCAAGAAAACTTTGTCTTTTGGACAGAGAGAAAAGCGGAATTTCGATCTTACACCAGGGTACCTTTAAAATCCCCTCATTTCAATTTTAGTCCTGAGCACCTATAAAATTCCTTTCTAAAGATTTCCTTTCATAAACCTTTTACAAGACTTTCTAAAAATTCAGGTTTTGTCCCAAGCCATTCTCCTCCAAACAACCAAACTCATTTAGGCAAAATTACCTTCTTCTTCTTCTTTTTTTTTTTTTACCTTCAACAAAAATGTCTTCCCATTCCTTATACCTTTCTTACACATCTCCTACTTCTCCTACTTTCCTACAGACAGAGTCGCTTCCCCTTATTTCCATCAGTCTGAATACACTTAGCAGGATTTTAACTCTTAGAAGCCTTAGTCTCCACTGAAGTAACCCGTTGTGGGCTGTCACACCAGAATTCTTTAGATGACAAATTGATGAATCAATTAAGCAAAGCATGTTTACCAGAAGGCCCAAATATCCTTAGTTTCTCTGCAACAAGAAGCCAACAGACAAACCTACCTGCAGTAATCAGTGCGTTAGCACTCCATCCTATTTGGAAAAGATCTAGATGCCCAGGGAATTCAATCCTAATTTATCATCAAACAAAGCTTAAAAGTTTCAGGTTACCAAAGACTTTGAAAGCTATCTTAACAATTACCCATGAAAACTTGGAGACAGATAAAATCGGCCATCATTTTAAGTCATCCTTTTGCTGACAAATTGCAACAGAGATACCACGAGCTTATTTGACCTTCAGTAAACCTTAGTAGAATAAAAAATGTCAATTAGTTTAAATACCACATTATGTTCCACCTGAGTCCACTTAAACCCAGGTGCTGTCCCCATGCTTAAATAAAATCACCTTTCTTGCACCAAAAACGTCTCAAGAAATCTTTCCTGGCTGTCAGCTCCAGACCCCAACGCTATTCAAAACCACATCATTAACCATTAGCCTCAACTTTCTCATCTGTTAAATGGGTGAAGACACAGTGACATTTCAGTGTTTGAGGTCCTTTCTAGCTCTGAAGTTTTCTTTTTCTTTTTTCTTTTTTTTTTAAAGATGTTATTTATTTATTTGACACAGAGAGACAGCCAGCGAGAGAGGGAACACAAGCAGGGGGAGCGGGAGAGGAAGAAGCAGGCTCCTAGCGGAGGAGCCTGATACGGGGCTCGATCCCAGAATGCTGGGATCACGCCCTGAGCCGAAGGCAGATGCTTAATGACTGCGCCACCCAGGCGCCCCATGAAGTTTTCTTTTTCTTGTGAAACTCTTCATGTTTTAGCATGTGCTGGTTTCATCCACAGGTCATGGGAAGGTTGGTGGTTTGGAATCTAGAACAAAGTTCTCTAAAGAAAGAAGCCAATGTTGGGTTTCTCAGGCCTCTCTTGGAAATTTATAACCCATCAGAGGCCTGAAACAAAACTCCATGTCCCCCAACTCTAAGACCGTGGTGAGGGTCTATCAGGGTGGCTGACTCACTGTTATGTCCTGTCTCTTCTTCGTGTTTCCTCTGTCATAAGGTGACCAACTGTCCCAGTTTGCCAGGGACTGAGGGACTTACTGGACACAGGACTTTGTTTGTTTGTTTTAAAGACTTTATTTATTTATTTATCTGAGGGAGAGAGAGCAAGAGAGCACAAGCAGGGGAAGCAGCAGAGGCTGAGGGAGAAGAAGGCTCCCCACTGAGCAAGGAGCCCAACTTGGGATTTGATCCCAGGACCCAGAGATCATGATCCGAGCTGAAGGCAGACACTTAACCCACTGAGCCACCCAGGCGTCCCACAATAAGGTATTTTGAGAGAGAGAGAGACCACATTCACATAACTTTTATCAGAGTATATTTTTATAATTGTTCTACTCTGTAATTAGTTATTGTCAATCTCATACTGTGCCTAATTTATAAGTTAAACTTTATCATAAGCGTGTATGTATAGCAAAAAACAGTATATCTAAGGTTTGGTTGTATTTACAGTTTCGGGCATCCACTAGGGGTCTTGGAACTTGTCCCCTACAGATAAGGGGGGGGGCTGCTGTGTTACGTTATTTTGATTGTAGCCTTATTATTTTTTTAACGTTAAGTTTTTATTTAAATTCTAGTGATTACTGTAGCTTTATAATAAGCCTTTTTTTTTTAAGATTTTATTTTTTAGTAATCTCTACACCCAAAGCGGGGCTCGAACTCACGTCCCCGAGAGCAAGAGTCACAGACTCCACTGATGGAGCCAGTCAGGAGCCCGTATGATACATCTTAAAGTCCTGTAATGTCCGTCTGACTTTGCGGTGCTTTTTGGGGAAGGTTGTTTGTTATTGATTCAATTTCTGTCATAGATGGAGGTCTCTTCAGATGTTCTATTTCTTCTTGTGTGAGTTTTGGTACCTTGTATCTTCCAAGGAATTGGTCCATTTCATCTAGGTTATCATGTTATATTTTCCTTTTAATGTCAGTGGGGTCAATATTGATGACTCTTGTTTTATTTCTGTTATCAGTACCCTATTACTGCCCCTTTTCTCTGAGCCTGGTTAGAAGTTTATTATTTTTGTTGAACTTTTCAAAGAATAAGCTTTGGGTTTTGTTTATTTTTTTCTATTTATTTCCTCGTTTTCAGTTTCATTGGTTTCTGCTCTAGTCTTTATTTTTCTTCGGCTTGCTTTAGGTTCGCCTTGCCTTTCTTTCCCCAGTTCCTTAAGGCAGAAACACTGATTTTATTTTATTTTATTTTATTTTTATTTTTTTAAAAGATTTTATTTATTTATTCAACAGAGATAGAGACAGCCAGCGAGAGAAGGAACACAGTAGGGGGAGTGGGAGAGGAAGAAGCAGGCTCCTAGCGGAGGAGCCTGATGCGGGGCTCGATCCCAGAACGCTGGGATCACGCCCTGAGCTGAAGGCAAACGCTTAACCGCTGTGCCACCCAGGCACCCCAGAAACACTGATTTTAGATCTTTCTTTTCTTGTAATATATGCATTTGGTGCTATAAATTTCCCTTCAACCACTGCTTTCGCTGTGTCCGACAAATTTTGATACTTTGATAATTGCCACTTTCTTTTTGTAAGATTTATTTATTTGAGGGAGAGAGTACAACAGAGGGAGAAGGAGAAGCTGACCCCCCCCCCCCGCCCCAACACACACACTGAGCAGAGAGCCCGAGGCGGGGCTCCATCCCAGGATCCTGGGATCATGATCTGAGACAAAGGCAGACGCTTAACCGACTGAGCGACCCAGGTACCCTGATAATTGCCACTTTCGTAGAGTTTAAAATTAAAAAAAAATTCTCCCAAGGCTTCTTTGACTTACATGTTATTTAGAAATGTGTTGTCTCGTCTTCAAATACTTTGGAATTTTCCAGCTATCCTTCTGGTTTCTACTTTAATTCCACTGAGGTCCGAGAGCATAATTCTAGAGGAACAGAACTATATATCCTGGACCTGGCGCCTGTTACGTTGTGAGGACTCTGGGTTCTGTAATATTCTCCAAATGTGTTGAATTTTTATTTTATTGGACAATGAACTCCAAACTCTGCTCTTAGATGGCAGCCCACAACTCAGTTCAGCTTTGGGTTTGTTTTTTTGTTTAAATTTTCCCTCAGCGGAAGGTGCTTCCATGCATATGTGGTTCAGGGGTCAACCAGGGCTCGGACCACGCTTATCCACAGGATCTGGGGCCGGGCTCTCTCTCCTTGCGTCTCTTCTGTCTGGGGTTGCCCCCTCTACTTCCCAGGGGCTGTGGTTGATCTGAATTTGTCCTCTGGTTCCTTAGGCCAGAAAGACTGCAGGCTTTCTATCTGTGCTGTGCTAACTGTGGCCTGCTCTCAAGATCAGAGATAAACAATGGGTAGCTTCCTCCTTGCCCTTCCCTTCTCCAAAGTCATTCTCCAGGGCCTTGAGGGTGTGTGTGTGTGTGTGTGTGTGTGTGTGTGTGTGTGTGTTGTGAAGGTTGTTATCTGTGCTATCTGTGTGTTACCCGTTCAGCAAGATCTTATTTGATTACCCCGGAAGAAGAACTCCCCACACCAACTCGTGGAGAGGTGACATGGCCGCCCAGCTGGCGAACTGAAGAAGGGGCGTTCAGACCCAGGCCCCCCCAGCTCCAGCCCCTGCATGTACTTTTCGTAATCGGATCTGTCTTCTAGTCACCAGCTGAGAATCCCAGAACTTCCGATTGTTCGGGTGACAGTGGTGGGGCCTTCCAGCGCCTCTGACTTTCCCTTTACACCAAAGCTATTGAAATTAAGAAGGGGATTTTATTTACTATCTTTTTGTTTGTTTCTTTGCACATTTTCTGTCCTGAGTAAGGATGGACATCCAAATACGTGGGCTTGAAGTTAGAGCTCTCTGTGTTCCAATCCCGCCCTGAAGTCCTGTGTGACCGTGGGCAGGTGGCTTCAGTTTCCTCATCTGTAAAACGGGGAAACAACGGTATTGACCTCGAAAGGTTGTGGTGAAGATTAAATGAGATACTTCGCATTAAGTTCCAAGTACCGTGCCTGACGTAGAGTGAACACTCGTTAGATGAGACTGTCGGTTAGGGCTTCTTCCTCTCCGGAGGTTGGGGTGGCCACAGGGGGCTGCTCTGTGAGGTATGTTCTGGAGAGAGGGTGCGACAGGTCCTTGAGCCGGGACCCCGCAGAGAAGACACTGCTGACATCCCGGCATCCCAGCCTGAGAGGTACAGAGCCTAGAGATGGGGGAGCGGGAATGTGTTTGTGGGGGAAAAGGCCGACCCAAAGCTCAGGAAGGGTGAGCTCCCACCCGAGATGTGTAGCAGGACCGGGAGGGGGGGCGCCTCCCTGAGCTCTGCTCCCTGAAACAACGGTATTTTCACTCTGGTGAAAAGCCCCGTTCCCATCACAGGCTGAGCCTTGTGAGCAGGGAGTGGGTATAGGCCTGTGTGGGGGGGGTGCCCACAGGGAGGGGGCTGTGAGCAAGGCCGCAATAGGAGGACAATGAGGAGGAACTTTCTGCTCTCTTCTTCTCCAGTGGGCTGGAATGGTGTCTGGAAGGAACACAAAGACAGGCAGGGAAGGCAGTGAAGGAGGAAGGGAAGGGACGGAGGGCGGGAGGGGGGGCTGGTGAGTGGGAATGGGAAGGCGTGGAGAAAGCGAGTGGCTGTTGCGGGGATGACGGGGATGGGGGCGGCACCGGGTTCTGCTCTGGGCCTGGAAGCGGGCCAGCAGGCAGCCGCCAGCTCAGCGCTGCCAGCCCCTCGCGGGAAGCCGGTGCTGCACTGCAGCAGGAAGAGAAAGCAGGGCAGGGTGCTGGGGTGGGAGGGTGTGTCTCTGCCCACCCACCCCTGCCTCACTAAGGAAAGGCCCATGCAGTGAGCACTGACCATGTTACGCCCTTTGACCCGTCTCACTTATTTAACTGAAAAAAAGAAAAACCACCTCTCTGCCCAGATGGCCTTAGGGATCCTGAAGCTCAGAGAGGGTAAATGGGCCAAGGTCGCCCAGCATGGAGGCAGCAGAGCTGGGAAGCTCCTTGTCCTACACCAGCTGCCTCTACCATCCCAGCCGGGGCTTGGCCTGGGTGGGGAGGAATGGGGACAACGGACCGAGGGCCTCTCAGTCTTGTTCCACCGCCCACATCTGGCGGGCTCTTCCTGCAAGCCATCCTCTCTCATCATCCATCCATCCATCCATCCGTCCATCCGCGAGCATCATAGGCTGTGGGCTGGACCCTGGAGAGACCACACCGACCAAGCTACATATGGTCCTTTCCTCCCAAAGCTCACAGGCTAGTGGGGTCCTTAAGGAACTCAGAGTGATTTGGAGTAAATTTTAAATCCAGAACCCCTGCCCCAACTTCCATGCACACACGTACACACACACCTGCCCCCTCCACCACCACCACGCACGCCTGCATTCGCACACACACGCAGTCTCTCGGCGGAGAACACATGCTCTCCTGCGAACCTCCAGGGTTCCTCGCGCAGCCCCTCTCTGCCCCATCCACCCCTCTTCCCCGCAGGCCTGAGATTCTGCGGTCGCTCGGGCTGTAAGCGCTGCTACCCTTGGTGAACAGACCAGCTCCGAGTCAGGCAACGTAGGTGGGCAGCTCCCGGTCAGCCGCACCCGAAGCCAAGGCTCTCTTCCTCAGGTTGATCCCCTTCTCAAGGGCAAACCCTGGGAAAAGCGCGAAGAGTAATGGGTTCTGATTTTTCCAGGCTGGGGGCGGGCCGGGGTTCAGCGTTAGGAGGGAGGTGAAAGGAAGAGAGACACAATGATTGTGTGTCCGGCACTGTGCTGCGGGAGCTCCTCGAGCCCTTCCTCAGCCCTGATGGGGACTCTGTGGTGGCATGCTCTTTGTAGTTTATAGGGGAAGAAATGGAGACTCAGAGAGGTTAAGTAACTTGTCCAAGGACGCACAGCTAGGAAGGAGCACATCTGGGACTCCTGGCTCCGCAGTCCATTGCGGGGGCTTCTGGTCCTCTGGCCACCTCCTCGGTGCTGCAGACGGCATGGTGTCCTCCTCCTCTCCCGCACCCCTCCCACCTCTCAACCCCCCCTACCCCCAGCTACTGGACTTTGCTCCTCCTCCATCTCACAGCAAGCAGTCAGGGCCACCTTCCTCCGCAGTGCTGGGGAGGCTTTGAAAGAGAAGCGTAGCACCCTGAGGCCGCAGACAGACCAGGACCCCATGGCCCAGGTGACTCTCAAACAGAGTTAGTTGCTGGGATACATGAAATGTCCTCTCATGGAGCCGTGGCATCCAAGCTACAGAGATGCTGGACCGGAGCCAGGGGAGGAGAAAGAAAGCTAAAGAGAGGGTTTGGGAAATGAAATGTTCTGGCGGGGGCCAAGGCCTCTGCGGCTGCCCACGTGATCAAGGCCAGACTCCTCGCGGCCCATTCAGCCCCACCACGGCCGCTCTAAGCCTGGGTTATAAATAGCTGGGAATATAAATGTTGGGCAGGGAGAGCAGAGACTAGCTTGCTCCTGTGCTGAGAAACATGGACTGGGGGTGGGGGGCCAGCGGCTGGTCTGGAACCAGACTTCAGGTTTGCTGAAAAGCAGCAGCTGTGAGAGATCTGGGTCCTGAGCTGCCCCGAGGCGCAGACCGCCACAGGACCCTGGCATTCACACACACACCCCGCTCTGGGTGTCCGGGGGTGCCTAAGTCCTTCCTGGATGACCACGGACCCTTCACCAGGGTCAGGATGCTCTGAGGTCCCTGCCAGGGGGGAGGCAGCTCCCATGCATTGAGCGTCTGCTAGGGGGCGGACCCCGGGCACACCACGACGCCATCACGGCAACAAAGCCGGGAATAGCAACCTCTCCTTGAGTAGCTGTCACCCCAGCAAGCCCATGAAGCACTTTACATAGAATGACATTGTTGCGCCCTGATTGTTCATGTCACTAACACAAGAGTGCAGTAACAGTAACACAAAACCACAATGACACATGGTAACTGCAATAACAGTAACTACAATTTCTTTTTTTTTTTCAAGATTTATTTATTTCGGAGAGAGAGAGGGAAAGAGAGAGCATGAGTGGGAAGGGCAGAGGGAGAGCGAGAGAGGATCTCAAGCAGACTCACTGAGTGCAGAGCCCAGTCCCACAAACGTGAGTCATAACCTGAGCCAAAACCAAGAGATGGAGGCTCACTGACTGAGCCACCAGGCGCCCCCAGTAACGACACTTTCTTGAGCACGTTTCATGCTTCAGGCTTTGGTGTAGGCTGCCATTTCTTGTCAACTCACCGCTGCTGTGTCCAGCGTTTATTAAAGATTCGTTAATGAAATTTAATGTATTCATTTGAGAGACAGAGAGCGCATTAGCGAAGGGAGAGGCAGAGGCAGAGGGAGAAGCAGACTCTCCCCTGAGCCCCGACACGGGGCTCGATCCCGGGACCCTGAGGTCACGCCCTGAGCCAAAGGCAGACGCTTGACCGACGGAGCCCCCAGGTGCCCTTACTAAAGATTCTTATTTGTCTAGAGTAACTTCATCCTATATGTGCCTTGTAAGGTAGGTATTCCTTTTTTTTTTTTTAAAGGAATTAACTCCTTCAGTTTGAACTTGAAGAGATACGTGTGAAGACGGTACTTGGCTGGTCATGAGGTGGGAAAACAGCGAGATTCTCTGAGGTAGGTATTGTTACCCCCATTTTGCAATTGAGGAAACGGAAGCACACAGAGATTAAATGACTTGCCCAAAGTCACCTGGCCAGCAAGTGGCAGATGGAGATTGGAATTCAGCTCTCTCACTCCAGAGCTTAGCTCTTCCCACAGCACGTCCCTGTCCAAGGCAGCAGATGCTGAGAAATGCTTGTTGGGTGAATGAACGAACGAACGAATGAACATGAATGAACGAATGAATGAATGAACATGCGTCTGCCAGAGGCGGTGGGTGGAATTTCCAAGCTCTGAGAAGTGAAGCAGGTGGTTCAAGGTCACAGAGCCAGATAGCAGCAAAATGGATGAGGAGTCCTGGCTCTGGTCTCTCAGTGTGGGCTTCCCTCCCAAACCTTCTCGCTACTTGGAGTAGACACAGCCTCTTTTTGGCAACCGTTTTGCCCTTACTCACGTCTGGGATAACGGTAGATTCCAATTTCCAGGCCAACTCATTTCCCACCCTTCAGGGAGCCTGGCAGAGGCCCAGGGCTGGGCGCGGCCCCTCCCCACACAAGCGATCAGGGGTAACTGGCCAGCCAGTCACTGGAGAGTCATTTTCTTATCTCCCCCTTTCCTTCTGGTTCTTCCAGCTGGAGGGCCCAGAGTTCCTGCTGGGTGCGGAGGTGTCCCCTGGGAGCCTCCAGACTGGCCGGACACCACCTCCCCACCCAAACTTTCCCATGTCTGCCACTGGGATCTGTGCAGGGGTGTGGGGACAGCTCTGCAGCCTTGGGCAAACCAGAGGCCCTTCTCTGGGTCTAGTTTTACTCCCTTCCTAAGAGGGGGGATCGGCTGAGCTGCCTTCCAGGTCTCACCCCACTTCCTGGGCTCTGCTGTGATGAGCTAGTGTGGGGGGGTGGGCACCGCCTGCAGCTTGCTCTTGCCTGGAAGGAGGGGGCAGGGAAGGAGCCCGGGCCGCCTGCCAGGCTGCCTGAAGGGTGGGAAATGAGTCGGCAGGGAAACTAGAATTTGCTGTTAATCCACGCACGAGTAAGGGCAAGACGGTTGCCAAAAAGAGGCTGTTTCTGCTCCAAGCAGCAAGAAGGTTTGGGAGGGAAGCCCGCACCGAGAGACTGAGAGACCGGAGCCAGGACTCCTCACCCTGCCTGCTGCCCGCCTCCCGCTCCATCTCCCACTCTCGTCCTCCCTTCTCCAGACACACTTTTCCAAAGAGCGTCTAAACGCCCTGCTGTCGTCCCCTCATTTACCCTTTCACTCTTGCAGGGGAGTTCCTGCCTGCTCTCCTGTCCCTGATCTCAGCCTTCATTCCCCATGACCATGACCGTGATCATGACTGTTCTGCTCTGTGGCAGCTGACCTTTCTGACCACCACCCAACACACCCTCTGTCTTCCTCTGATCTCGGACCACATTCTCTCTAGCCCTTCCCACTCACTCTTCACCACGGGTGTTCTCCCAGACCATGGTTCCCACCCGCCCCGAGCCTCTCCCTCCCTCCCCTGGCGGGCTTCACCAGGACTCCCAAGACTGCATTCAGCAAAGGCCACTCTTCTGAGTCCCTGGATCCGTAAGAGCTGTGACCTCCCAGCACTTCCTCAGGGGGACCCAAGATGCCACAGCCCAGCTCAGCCTTTCTCCCCCAACCCAACGGCCTTGGCCTTCCGCAGGCACCGCCACTCCCCTGGGTGCTAAGGCAGAGGGATCGGCTGCATTCAGATGTCCCCGCAGCTGCCCAGCCCCTCCCCACACCCTTCTAATCCGTCTCCAGAGCTTCTTCTACCACCTAAATGGCTCTCTGCGGCAGTGCTTCTCAGTTCCGGCCCTCATTTCCTCTCACCAGACCCTTTCTCCACAGACTGGCCCGAGAGACTGCTTTAAACATGAATCGGATCATGACACCACATGCTCGAAACTCTGCGTGGTCCCCAGGGCTCTTGGGAGCGGTGCCCACCCCTTAGCCTCATAGACCCACGACTGAGCCCTTCTCTGCTCCTCCATTACCCTCCCCTTCCAACTCTCCCCTATATGATCTGTCTTCAATGTTTTGTGTTTTTTAATTAATTAATTAATTAATTAATAGTGAGGGAGAAAGGGGGTGGGACAGAGGGAGAGAGAGAGACTCCAGTGCAGGCTTCATGCCCAGAACGGAGCCATAGGAGGGGCTGTTTCACGACCCCAAAATCATGACCTGAGCCTAAATCAAGAGTCGGACACTTAACAGACCGAACCACCCAGGCACCCCCGTCTTCAAGATTTGACAAATAGTTTTATTAAAGTGTAATTTATGTATAATAAAAGTCGCTCATTCTAGGTATGGAGCTCGATGAATGTGGGTGACTGAGTACAGTTATGTGCATGTTGCTGTTACCCTGAAGGTCCCCTCGGGTCCCTTTGCCGCCCGTCTCCCAGCCCCGGGCAGCCATGGATTTGCATTATGTCACTATCGCTTCGTCTTCTCTAGAATTTCATATAAATGAAATGACGCCGGTTGTCATCTTCCATGTTCGACTGACTATGCTCAGCCCGATGTGTGTGGGATCTGTGTACACTACTGCCTGTCTTAACACGCCGTTCTTTTTTATTGCTGAGCAGGATTCCTCCGTATGAATATCCCACCACTGGTTTCTCCGTTCATCAGTCCGTGGACATTTGCGTTATCATTTTTGGCTGATAAGAATAACAATGCTGTGAACGTCACTGTGCCAGTCTTTGTAGAGACCTGTTTCAATTTCTCTTGGGTAAATACCCAGGCGAGGGATGGCGGGGGTGCGTGGTGAGCGTGTGTTTAATATCACAGGACCCTGTCATCCTGCTTTCCGAAGCGGCCAGGCTGTTTTACCTTCCCACCAACAGCAGATGAACGCTGCAGGGCCCCCGGACCCTCGCTGACATTGGATGCGGTTAGTTCTCTCACACGTCAGCCGTTCTAATGGGTGTACATCCTCTCCTGATGACCGCTCACGCTCACCGCCTTCCCGTGCGTGCATCGGTGGTTCTCACGTCTTCTTTTGCGTGTGCCTGTTAAAATCTCCTGCGCATTTTTATTTATTTATTTATTAAAGATTTTATTTATTTATTTGAGAGAGAGAGACAGCCAGCGAGAGAGGGAACACAAGCAGGGGGAGTGGGAGAGGAAGAAGCAGGCTCCCAGCAGAGAAGGGAATCCAATGTGGGGCTCGATCCCAGGACCCTGGGATCACGCCCTGAGCCGATGGCAGACGCTTAACGACTGAGCCACCCAGGCGCCCCTCTCTTGCACATTTTTAAAAAAGATCTTATTTTTAAGTAATCTCTACACCCAACATGGGGCTCGAACCTACAACCCTGAGATCAAGAGTTGCATATTCCTCCGACTGAGTCGGCCAGGCGCCCCTTGCCCGTTTTTTATTAGGTTCTTGCTCTTGTACTTTTTTCTTTTCCTCTTCCTTTTTTTGGTTTCCTTTCTTTGAGTCTTAACAGATCTTCTTTTTAAAAAACATATTATTTATTTACTTATTTATTTGAGAAAGAGCACGAACAAGAGGAGGGGCAGAGGGAGGGAGAGAGAGAATCTCAAGCAGACTCCCCACTGAGCACAGAGCCAGACTCGGGGCTCCATCTCATGACCTTGAGATCACGACCTGAGCTGAAATCAAGAGCCGGATGCTTAACCGACTGAGCCCCCCAGGGGCCCCCCTAACAGATCTATATATATATATGCAGCTCTCTGTCAGATCTGTTTTGTAGATATTTCTTCCCGTCTGTCTCCTTAGTGGCTTTTAAACTGCAGATTATGATCCATTAATGAGTTAGGGAATCATTTTAGTGGGTCAGGACTATTATATATTTTTTTAATGAAGTAGAATAGTCACTTCCAGAAGGCATTGCACACGGTAAGGCTAAGCCTTGCTTCACACACTTTCATTTGCATGTGTGCATGTAAAACTGGGTCATGAAGTAAAATATATTCCTTCCCATGGTCATAAATGTTTGAAAGCCTCTGCTCTAGCCCCATAGGTGCTCAAACCATGTATCATGACCAAAGAAGCAAATGAACAGACTGGCCACGGCCTGGGAAGTTCTCCCAATCTGCTGGTTTTCTCAAATTCATGGCATTTGCAGTGCCTCCAGCGGCAGCTGCAGGAAGGGACTGAAACATTTTTCATAGCCTACTTCCTTTCAGTTGAGAGCCTCCCCCACCCCCGCCCCCATTGGCAGCTTCTCTTCAGTCAGGTCACTGTATCCCCAAGTGTACACCTGATGCAAAAATCCCTGGGATTTCTCTGTGTGGAGAAGTAAGGGAAGACTGGGAAGCAGTAGGTCAAGTAAAGGTAAATGGTTGCCTTTATTGCAGGACTTCTCAGAACTTTTATTGGCTAAGGGACATTGTGAATCTCCAAGAGGGAGACAGAGCTGGCATCATTCCCCAGGTTTATTTGAATACAAAATCCTTCCTCAATCCTGAGAGCCAAAAGGTGGAAATAACTCAAATGCCCATCAGCTAATGAATACATAAACAAATTGTGGCACATTCACACGTTGGAATATTCTTCAGCCAGGAAAAGGAATGAAGCACTGAGACATGCTACCGCAGGGCTGACCTTTGCAAATACTATGCTGTGAAGAAGCCAGACACAAAAATGGCACACATCGTATGATTCCGTGTTTATGAAATGCCCAGAATAGGCCAGTCTTTAGGGATGGAAAGTAGTGCTGCCTAAGGCTGAGGGAAGTGAGGAATTCGAGGGTGATAGCTGAAGGGCAGAGTTTCTTCTAGAAATGATGAAAATGTTCTAGAATCAATTGTGGTGATGGTTTCACAACTCTCTGAATATACTGAAAACCATTGAACTGTACACTTTATTATTTTTTTTAAGATTTTATTTTTTTGAGAGAGAGAGAGAGAGAGAAAGCATGCATGAGCAAGGGGGAGGGGCAGAGGGAGAGGGAGAAGCAGACTCCCCGCCGAGTAGGGAGCCGGACTCAGAGCTCCATCCCAGGACCGGGGGACCATGACCCGAGCTGAAGGCAGTGCCTAACCGACCGAGCCACCCAGGTGCCCCAAATTGCACACTTCAAATGTGTGGCTTGGTATATAAGTTATATTGCTACAAAGCTATTGCAAACAACAGGGGTTTTTTTGAAGAACCAGGGTTCTAAAGAATTTACTTGGGAAACAAAGATCCAAGCCAGGCCAACTGGGTCCCCCTGGTGGCCTGGAGGACACGGTTCACCTGTGATTCTTGAACTTCCTCCCCCCCCCACCCCCCCCAACCAAAGGAAGTCGATGAGATTTTCTTCTCCAAGAGAACCAGAGTCAGTACCGCCCTCCTGATGGCACAGAGACAGAGCCACGGCTGGGTAAATGGGGGGCACGTTTTTATCCCCCATTCTGACCTGGGCAGAGAGGACAGGCCCTTGGGTGCTCTCTGGGGAGCTGCCGTCTGTGCTGTGCTGGTCCCATAGGCGCCCTCTGTCCTGGCAGGGGAGCCAGCCCAAAATAGTGCAGGCTGGGACACCAGTTGGGAAACCAGATGGGAAAGTCTGGGGCTTGGGAAGGAGCAGATCAGGGTTTCATTCCCAGTTCTGCTGCCTCTCTGTGTGACCTTGGGTGCAGTGTTCAATCTCGGCTTCCCCTTTCCCACTTGGGAAAAGAAGAAACGAGTTTCTGCTCTTCTTCCTCAGCAAGCCTTCTGGAGGAATCTAAGCCGAAGACTGTTAAGGTTGGAAGGGTCGTCGATGCTTGAATCCGCTATCTACTCTTCCCACCGAGCCGACCTGCCGGAAGCCTTTCAGTGCCAAGGAACTCACTGCCTCCCGTTTCCCTGCTCAATAGCTGGGGCTGGGGCTGGCAGCAGCCCTTCCTCATATTGGACTGATTTCTGCCGGCTCCTTCCACTAGACTTCGTTCTCTCCCAAGGGCATCACGGAATGTGACTAATGCCCCTGCTACAATGCCCAGCAGAGCCCACCTCATTGGGTCCTCTGACCTCCCTAGGTGCCAGGAGGCCACCCCCCACCCAGATCAAGCTTGCACCTCCCTGCACCATTCTAGCCCCAGCCCCCAGCCTGTCCCTTGCCCCCTGGCCTGGCCCATCTCTCTCAGCCTCCCATGACCTCTCAGACCTGCTGCTAAATGACCCCTTCCCCCGCTCCCCTTCCCAGATGCACCTTCTACTTGCTTCTTGGGTGAACCCACTTCTGACCTCTGCACGGACCCCTCAGCAGCCCCCTGGCCCCAGGAGGGCCCTTCCCACTGCACTGAGCCTGTGGCTGGGCTGTTGCTTCTCTTAGAGGGAGCCCAACACGCTGGACAGCTCACCTCGTCTTTGGAGATGGTGACTGTGCCCATCTGTCTCGGCGTTCCCATCCAGTGGTGAACCCCAAGTCCATCTACCTCCTCCAAACTGCCCACCCTCTCCAGGAGTGCAGCACCCTGAGCTGAGCCCTGGCCTCCGAATGGCCCGACTAGGTCTGCTTGACTGCAGTAAGGCCGGGCAGGGCAGAGGAGCACTGCCTGTCTCTCCTTCTGGAAGCCACCTTCTATTACTGTCCAGATGACTAAGGTCGCAGGGAAATCCCTTAGCATCTAGGAATGCCATCCTCCTTGTCTGCCTCGTTCCATGCCCTGCTGGGTGTGAAGCGCCGTCAGATGAAGTCCCCAAGACGATGGTTCCCTTCCCCACCAGGTCCTCCCTTGCTCCCCAGCCCCCAGGCCTTCATTTTCTCCTCTGTATGATGGGAAGCTGGGCCCTGCCACTGGCAAGCCTCTCGGGCTCTTCGGGGCAGCTGGTGCCCAGGCCATCCTCACCCCTACATTGGATGTTCCGCTGGGTCGGGAGTCCCAGACCACCACCATCCCTTGTGTCACAGACCAGAAGCAGCCCCATCCCGCACGCGGCTGCTGTCTCCGTGAGTCACTGCACCACGGCGTGTTTATTAGGATGGTGGGAGCTCATTTTGCCAACTTTGGAACCACGGGAGCCGGCTAAGTTTAGAACAAGCCTTGAGCGTGAAGACGCCGTGTTCCTTCTCCTTCTGGCAAAACACGAGACTTGAGCTATTCTTTTCATCTTCATTCTCCCAGACAAGTCCTAGGCTTTATTTACCACCAGATCTGTCTTCTTGAAACGCAAACTCCTCTGTAATTAAGGGGGAAAACACCCCCGATCATGCTAAGGTTGAAAAACATCAGCTCACTGGAATGTTTCAAGGAATATAACAAAGGTTCTGAAAAACAGGATGCTTTTCTGCTTAAAACTGATATAAATCTAGTTCCTGTGGATGGGTTTCATGAGATGCAGGGAACCCCCTGTATTCTTATGTGATGTGCTTTTACTGGGCAAAGGGTCCATAGCTTTTATCAGATTCCCACAGGGCTTCGAGACTCCCGCTCAACATCACAAATCTCAGATTTAGAAAAAGATGGCCCCCTGGCACCTGCATCGTAAAACCCTCCCCAGCTTTGGGGTTTCCATGATTAGATATTGGACGTCTTCTCGGGATCTGCACTGGGAGCGGAACCCTGGAGCCTGAGTCAAGTGGGACAGGCCGCAGCAGCACTGCTGGGAGGAGAAGCCTAGGTCTGGTGGAGGCCAGTGACATCATCCCTTCCATCTGGAGGGGACTGACGTCATCAGTGGAAGCTGGGGAGTAGGTTGGATGGGTCGGGGGTGAGTGATTCAGGTTTAAGAGGGCGATGAGAGGAGCAACAAGAGGCCAGCCGGGATGTGCCCCCGGCTAAGTCAGACACTGAGATGGGTCCAGTCTTAGCATTTAAAGGGCCACACAGTGTTGGTCTGTCCACTCTCCTTCATTCACCCCACTCAGTGATCGCCATTTTCCATCCTGGAGAACGTGCATTTGAGACTTTATGGCCCCCATTTATCCTTCTGTCGGTTGCCTTAAATCAAACAAGCTCCTTCCTGTCACTTAATCCCACTATCCTCATGCAAACATGGAGTACATGGCCTTGACCTGACAAATCATGTGAATGCAATTTCTTATGTAATTGGGAAGGTAAGTCTGCTGTCAAAAGAAAACAAGTGGGGCTTCTGGGTAGCTCAGTTGCTTAAGCGTCTGCCTTCGGCTCAGGTCATGATCCCAGGGTCCTGGGATGGAGCCCTGGGTTCGGGCTCCCTGTTTAGTGGGGAGTCTGCTCCTGCTTCTGCCTCTGCCCCTCCCCTCCATTCGTACTTTCTCTCTGGCTCTCTCTCTCAAATAAATAAAATCTTAAAAAAAAAAAAAAAAAAAAAAAGAACACAAGTGATGTGTTCAGGTGTTAAAAATGCCTGTGACCCTCTCTTATCCCCACCACCACGACATCATCTATGTGCCTCCTGCCGCCCCCGCCAAGTTAGTGGAGATTTATATGTATCCTGCCGTTAGTGTCCAGGGTGTGAAAGAGAGGGGGGTGAGTCTTCCTGGCTAGTATCCCTCCGTGCTCAGCAAATCAGTCCCATGCGCATGCCTCTGCCTACCACTGCGTAGTTGGGCCATTTAACTGAAGCGCACGTGGAAATTCCTTGCCATGACCCTTTAGTCTCCTTCAGTCTGGAACGGTTCCTTAGTCTTCCCTCGACTATCATGACCTTGATCCCTATGAGATTACTGGCCAAGTGTTTTGTAGAATGTTTCTCAATTAGGGTTTGCCTGATGTTTCTTTATGGTTGGACTAGATGGTGCATCTTCCGTGGGAAGGTTCCGTGGGAAGGTTCCGTGGGAAGGTTACTTAAGTACAGCTGTTCCCCTCCTGTGGCATCCCATCAGGTGGCGTGATTTTTTTTTAAAAAGATTTTATTTATTTATTCGACAGAGATAGAGACAGCCAGTGAGAGAGGGAACACAAGCAGGGGGAGTGGGAGAGGAAGAAGGCAGGCTCCCAGCAGAGGAGCCTGATGTGGGACTCGATCCCATAACGCCGGGATCACGCCCTGAGCCGAAGGCAGACGCTTAACCGCTGTGCCACCCAGGCGCCCCAGGTGGCGTGATTTTGATCTGTCCCATTACTGGTGATGTTCACTTTGTCACTTGATTAAGGTGGTGTCGGGCAGGCTTCTCCCCTGTGAATTACACATTCCTTCTTTGTAACTAATAAGCATTTTGTAACAATGTAAATATCCCATTTCTCCCTAAGCACTCAAGTGGTGTACTTACTTATTTATATCCAAATGGATTCATTGCTTCTTATTTTATCCAATGGGCTATAATCTCTTCCTCTCATTGTTTATTCTGATGCTCAAGTTTTCCCCAGATTTGGATTGTGAGAGCTCCTTCCAGCCAGCATCTGTGGCCTTTTGACAAGTCCCCATCGTTCTTAAGTGCCTTCTTGCCTTCTGGTTTAATAAGATATTTTAGGTTCATCTTGTACTTTCCCAGGCTCAGCCTTGGGATCTGCCATTTGTCTATGGAGTTCTAATTCCATTTTGTGCAGAGTGCATTTAGAAACCAAGATCTATGCCCTAGGTGTGCTCGTTGTAGTTGGGGGACACACTCGCTCTATCAAACACCATGAATTTATACCTTTTGAAAGTTTTATCATGGACTATAAACCAGTCCGCTCTGGAACTGCAACTTCTCAGGCCACATAAGCCTGGAGCCGCTGGGAGTCATCTTCTTACTACTGAGTAAGATCCTGTTGGGGGAATGAAGTCAAGCAGAGGCAAGTGGATGTGAGAGGGAGAGACACATAGGGTCCCATGGCACCATTAGATCTCGCCACGCCTAAATCCCTTGAATTTTTTGGTTCCATGAGCCAATATGTTTCTTTTTTGTCTAAGGGTGATGTGAATCAGGTCCCTGGCAACCAAAGGAATCCTGATTCATATACTAAGTAGCTTATGAGTGGCTCATCGGTGGCTTTATGCGATGGGATCTAGCCTCCGGCTTTCAAGGTTTGTTTGCCTGCCCTGCAGGGAGAAAGGGGAATTATTTCTGCCTGGTCCCCAGCCATCAATGCCTGAGGCTGTGACTAGACCGCCACCTTGCTCCATGGCATCACTTTCTCCTCCACACGGACCTCCCTCACTTGGCTTCTAGTGTCCCCGGGAGATGGCACTGTGCTGTCCCACAGGCCTCAAGAAGGGCGCCGTGTGGGGAAGGCTATCGGCTCCCTTGGGGGTCGGTGCCAAGCCTGGGCACTGGTTGCCTGTCATGTCCCAGGCAATGACTAGGCTGCAGTGGTCAACCCAGAGTTCCCGGAGGCGTGGCGAGAGCAGGAGGCAACTGCAAGTTTGGAGAAACCAGTGGAAACCCAGACGCTGACAATGACCTCACTAGGGCAAGCCGCTCCCGGGTCCCAGCCCCAGCCCCACTGAGAGCCTCCTTCTCCCTCCTGGGCATCTGCCCTTTTCCTCCTCCCCAGGTAGAGAGGCAGAACCTCTCTGCTCCGGATCTACGTTCTCTGCACCCTTTTCCAGGGTGACTGGTTGAGGGGCTGCCTGGCTGCTTCAAGAGACAAAACTCTACTCCTCCCACAACAAGCTAGGAGAAGCCAGGGGTCTGCAACCAGGCATGACCAAAGCCTGAGGGTTTCCTTCTCCTTCGGGAATGACACCAGGGGGCTTGGCACGATCGTCTAGGGGTGCTCAGCACTCCCCACCCAGTCCTGAAGGCTCTGTCGCCTACAGGAAATGAAGATTGGCTTCGGCATTCTGCCTGCAAATATAGACCTGATCCCCTGGGGACGCTCCTGGACAGAAAACATAGACACACACACACACACACACACACACACACACGCTGCTCACACCACATGCACTCCACACCCACATGCTCAGACCCTCACACACACATATACACTGTACACTCTTCTCCCCACAAACAATTTTCAAAGCAGTACAGTCCATGTCTATACACCAAGCAGGGTTGGGGATCTGGTCCCTAAAGATAACATCAGTGAGCAAAATTCCCATCTGTGTACATTCAAGGCAGCCTTTTATGGCCATCCCGGTCCATTCCAAAATAAGATTTGGTCTAACCTGTGGTTAGCCAAGGGCCGTGGAAGTGTTTCTCCCAAACCAAGAGGGGCCTGTGCCCCAAAGGCTATTTTAAAACTCTTCCTCCCCCAACACGGAAGACAAGGAACTTTGAAGTTAGTATTCTTTTTTTCCCATAGGAAAATGTTTCAAAAGTCTCAGATAAATTTGAGACGAGGTTCAAGGGTAAAGTACCTGGGCTTCCTGGCCCCTTTCCCTTCCTTCCCATCTAGGGATCTTTGCAAGTAGGAAGTTATCCCAAGCTCAGACTTCTTGGGACAAACCCTAGGGCATAAGCCTGAGGGTTTCCTTCTCGTTCTGGAATGACACCCTTCGCCCTCCCCCACCCCCAACTCCCCACAGTTGGCTTTCTCCTGCATGTTAGCAATCACACACCCTTCATCATCTAATTTGTTCAATCTTATTTGCAAAAGTCATATGATGCAACCTTCTTTCTGGGGTTCCTGTACCCCCCAGTGGTCACATCCTGCAGAGGTGATGGCTTCTGTCAGTCTAGGGCAATGGCAAGAATGCAAGTAAGATGTGCCTTGAATTCTGTCCTGGCCACTTCCCAGCTCCGGGGCTCTGAGGCAGCTGCTGACCCTCTCTGAGAATCAGTTTCCCTGTCTCGAACTTTCTTCTCATTGGACTCTTGCAAGGATTAACTGGGATAAATGTTTCATTCATTCCAAAAAATACTTCCTATTTGAGCAAGTGGCATGCGTTGAGTATCAAACATAGAATCCCTACCTTGGGTTTAGTAGCTTACATTGAAGCAGGTGAGGCCCAACACACACACACACACACACACACACACACACACACACACACACACACACAGTACTCAGTAAAGGCATTGTCCCTCCCTCCTCCCTCTCCAGACCTCCAAAGATCTCTTCGTATTGATTTCACTGGAAAATTTCCCATTTCTCTTAAGTTTCCCAGGAACAAGCAGTCTCTGGTGTGGTTTTGCCAATTAGTACATCCCTCTGCAGATGGCAGGCCCGAGATCAGAGGAGTACACCATGGGTACAAAGTCACATGGCAGGCTGGTGGGCGGGTGACAAGGAGGGCGCCAAGCCTGGTTGGAAGACTCTTCTGCCCTGCTTGGATAGTTCCGGGCCTTGCTCCGCCCTCTTGTCTCCTCCCTCCCGGGGTGCCTACTTTGCTCCAGCTTGCACCTGCTCAGGACAGAAAGAGTGTACGTGGCAAGTCCGAGGGAGGTGCGGGCGCGGCTGGATCCAGAGCTCCAACGAGGTCTTGAGGGCATTCCCTGTCTCATGTCTCTTTTCTGCTCCCCTCCCTCTGTTGGTTTGAGTCTTCAGCAGACGTTCATGTAGCAAGAAAGATGTCCCAGGGCAGCCCCAATTCTGTTTCCTTGTTTACTTAGCACCTGCGCGAAAAAGACGGCCCTTCCCAGTAGATCCAGCCCCCAAATCCAGGGAAGACCTCTGATTGGTCCTGCCTGGTCACGTGCCCATCCCAGGGCCTCCGAATGGGGGATCGGGTCTGTCTCCCTTTGGGAGCTGGGCGAAGAAAGGGCACGACCAGCTCACCGCCCCCTCGCAGAATGAGTTTCCTGCTGGAAATGGGGGGTGTTGCTACAAGGGGGGGGGGTCTAGGGGCAGACGAACCCGGCAGGTATCGCCCTCGGAAGCCTACTAAACCCATTAGCAGCTGCGGGTGCCTCTGCCTCCTGGTCAGAGAAGCTACAGGGAGAAAAGAGCAGCGTTGTTGGGGTCAGGTGGATCTGGGCACAGAAGTGTGACTTTTTTTTTTTTTTACATTATTTATTCATTTTTTTGAGTAGGCTCCATGCCCACCGTGGGTCTCAAACTCGCAACCCCACGATCGAGAGTCGCACGCTCCACCGACGGAGCCAGCGCCCCCAGAACTGTGTGATATTAATCAAAGCCCTCAACCCACTCGAAGCTCAGTGTTCTCATCGGTAAAATGAGGATGACAGCTCCTATCACCGACTTCGAGGATTAAACAAGTCAACCCCCAAGTCCAGTACGTGGCGTGAAGGAGATCATCGGTCTACATCTGAGCTTGGCTTCTGGGGCTCCACTTCCTGGACCCAGACCCAGTGGTCTGTAGTTGGGGCACCACCTGCTCCTCCGGCCTAGACTGAATGCAGAGAGGGGCTGACTCCGGGGTGGGGCGAGGGCGGGGGCGGGGCAGAAGGTCTCGCCAGGCGGTGGTGCATGCGGTTTTGCGTTCTGTTGTTTCCATCTTGATGAAACATGTGCAGAATTTACACTGTCACAGAACAAATAGAACCTTGACATATGGGCCTCTATTTATGTGCCTGACTTAACTAATCGTGTTTCATGTTTCATCATCTTTCTATTAGCAAGAATACTATGTTTCTCGGGGACTTTCCTTCTTCCTTTCTTCCCTCCCTCCCTCCCTCCTTCTTGCTCTTTCTCTTTCATCCTTCCTCCCCACTTCCTTCCTTCGTTCCCTCCTTTCCTCCTTCCTTCCCCCCTTCCTTCCTTCCTTCCGTGCCAGGCTAGGGACTAGATCCTGGGGGGCTGGTGCTTAACAGGACAGATACGCCCCCTACCTCCACAGAGCTTACAGTCCAGCAGGGGACTTAAGTGACACAGCCATTTAAAAGCACCTGTGGCAGGTGCTAGGAAGGAGAAACAGATAGGGCTCTGAGAAAGGACTTTGACCTTGCTTGGCGTGTTCAAAAGGGCTTCCTGCAAGAGGTGCCGTTTGAGCTGAGCTCCTCAGAACAGGTGGGGTTCTTCAGTGAAGGAACTGGTTGTGGAGTTGAATGAGGTGGGAGTTCCTGCAGCAGAAAGAGTATCATGAAGAGGCCAGAAGGGAAGGGGTGTCGTGCCCTCCAGGATAAGCCGGAGGGCCAGAGTGCCTGAAGGGAGCAGGGCACCCAGCAGAGCAGCTTAAGACCAGGGAGTGGACAGGGGCCAAGATCACGCAGGGCCTAAAAGCCACACGAAGGCTTTTGGTCTTAATTCTAGCGCAGCGGGACTACAGTGGTTCGAGGACTGCACTGTGCTGGGAGGTGGGAGCTCTTTCCAGGAAGTGGCACTTGGAGGCTTTGCTTGTCTTTTCCAGCTGGGTGAAGAGTTGTCCATTGCTCGCAGTCATTGAGCAGGGAGCGCGGGGGCGCAGCAGGCACTCTGCTTTTGCTATTTCCCCCAGACTCTGCCTTGGGAGTCCCTGCAGTCCTGCCTCCAGCCCAGCCCTCAAGGAGCTCACAGTTGAGGAGGAAGCCTAGGTGGGAGACCACGAAACAGGTGCCCAGAGTGTCCTGTGTGATAAGTGCTGTGATGTGTGTAAGGTTCTGAGAGGCCAGAGGAGAAGTCTGATTCCTCCTGGGGAAGGAGGAAAGGCTTCCAGGAAGAGGTGTCCCAGGAGCTGAGTTCTGAAGGATCAGTAGGAGTGGACCAAGCTGGGTCAGGAGAAGGGAAGAGATACAGGCAGAGCATTGGGTAGGGCCAGAGAGCGCCTGGGACACTAGGGGAACTGCAAGGAGCTGTGGGAAACTCTAGGTAACAAAAACAGCTCTGGGGCCTTGCCCCTTCCCACGCTAGAGAATGCTTAGGAGGCCTGGGACAGCAGAACCTTCCTGTCGTGGTGCCAGGCCTCTTTTCTGGTCCTTCTCCCCCACCCCACCCCAAACTTGCCCTTCAGCCCTGCGGCTTGCTGGCCACCACCTTTCCTGATTATAGATAAAGCAAGGCTGGAGGGATTTACCCCTTAGGCACAATTCAGCCCTGGGGAGGGGGAAAAAGAGGAGGGGAGCAGAAGGGAGTGGAGGGGAGGGCCTTATAACTATTAATGTCTGACCAAGGACTGAGCCCAGGGCTCCTGACTCCAGCCCAGGGATCCCAAAGGAGACGGATGAGCGATTGGTTTCGAGACTCATTCTTAAGACGCCAGCTACAGATACACATCACAAAGGATCTGGGTGATAGCAACAATGGGGAGGAGAGACTGTGGATATTCTTAATTTTCTTTTTAAAATCTGTGCTTTCTGAGTTGTGTGTAATCGGCAGATACTGGTTTTGTGATTAGAAACAGTAAAAACATAGGAAAAACTTTGTAGGAAGAAAAGCAGAAAATCAAATCATATCTACAGTAAAATCCTAGATTTTATTTTTATTTATTTATTTAAAATTCCATTTTCTTTTCTTTTCTTTTTTTAAAAAGATTTTATTTATTTATTTGACACAGAGAGAGAGAGAACAAGCAGGCAGAGCAGCAGGCAGAGGGAGAGGGAGAAGGATGCTTCCTGCTGAGCAGGGAGCCCAATGCAGGACTCGATCCCAGGCCCCTGGGATCATGACCTGAGCCGAAGGCAGATGCTTAACGACTGAGCCGCACAGGCGCCCCTCTCTTCCTGAGTTTTTGTATGTGCGTGTCCAGATTTGAACATGTTAGATGAACCTATTCACCCACCTGCCCCCTAATCGGTCTCCCTGCTTCCGTGGCGCGTCACTGTGCTGGAGGAAGCCCCGATTCTCTGTGCCTAGTGAACTCCTACTCAACCATCAGTACCCAAGGATCACCCCCACTTAGGGAGGACTTCTGGGGTGGGTGCTGTGGTGTGTCACCCAGAAGTCCTCTTCAGGATCGGGGCCCTCATTCTCCCAGCTGCTGGGAGGGCTGGAGGCTGACATTCATAGAGGGATCTCTCCATGAGCTGTGTGGGGTCAGCCTTCGTCCACCGCCCAGTGCACTGGGGGAGAGGAGGGATGCGTAATGAAGACCCAGGCCCCTTGTTTTCATTCAGAGCGCCTCTGAAGTGCCGTCTCTACCCCAGAGCTCCCTGGGATCCGCTGAGACCTTTGCTGTGGCTGTAACATGGTTTCTCCCTCTGCCCAGTGCTGCTGCCTTCACTCTCCCATGGACGCTAGTCCTGAGAGTGTCCTGCCCGAGCAGCTTGTCTGACCAGAGACGCCTTCCTTGACTTCCCAGGCTCGGGCAGCCCCCTTTATCACATGCCCTCCCAAAGCGCATGTCTCCTTTGTAAGTTTTATGTCCATTGTGCTATCAGGCTACTGTCTGTTTCCTCCCCTGACAGGAGAGTCACGCGCCTTGCTCCACATGGCCGCATGGTTAGAAACATTTGTTGAATGAATAACCTTATTAAGCATCTAATCTAAACCCTTAGGAGGCCATCAGCTTTACTTAGGGCTCCAGAATGTCTCTCCCATTCATTCGTTCACTCAATAAATATTTACTAAGAGAAACTAGGTCTCTGTCTCTCAACACCCAAATAATTCCAGATGGTTCAAAGATGTTTACATGTAAGAAAATAAAGCCAATGAAGTTCTAGAAAAAAGACAAGTTATAGAAAATAACTTCAGAACATGGAGGGCCTCCATAAGCATGACACGCAAAATTTGAAAAAAAAGTTACTATACACCATCACATAAAATTCTAAAGCTTTATAAAGCAAAAATAAAGGTAAACAAAGAAAAAGAAATCAATGCAGAATATTTGTAACACCTACCTATGACAGGAGGCTGACTCTTCGAATATACCAAGAAGGCTTACAAATCAAAAAGAAAAAAAAAACATAGAAAAATGGGCAAAGAATATGAAAAACTATGAGAAGCCTTATTTATATTCTAAGAAATGCACATTACACAAGAATACAATGTAATCTTTCTATCAGAATTGAACAAGTTAAAATGATCGACAGTGGGGCGCCTGGGTAGCGCAGTCGTTAAGCGTCTGCCTTCGGCTCAGGGCGTGATCCTGGCGTTCCGGGATCGAGTCCCACATTGGGCTCCTCGGCTGGGAGCCTGCTTCTTCCTCTCCCACTCCCCCTGCTTGTGTTCCCTCTCTCGCTGGCTGTCTCTCTGTCACATAAATAAATAAAAAATCTTTAAAAAAAAATGATCGACAGTATCCAGTCTTGGCAAGAACGTGGATTAAAATTCCTGTTTATTGGCAAAAATTGTCATGAGGTCTTTGGAGAGCAGTTTGGTAATATCTATTAAATTAACAGCATTCACCTCTTTTGACCTCACAATCCTACCTCTGGGAATTTGTCCAAGGGCATGAGTTTGCACAGAATGTACAAATTAGAGCGATGCCACATTGTAATTGCAAAAAAAGATAGGGGGTACCATTCATGGGGAATGGTTAAATTGTGATCAATCCATACGATGAAGTCTGAACATCTGTTTTGAAGAATGAAGCATCTACGTACTTGACATGGAAGAGTCCATGATGTATTAAGAAGAAAAAGCAAGCCTGAGTGGCTCAGTCAGTGAGACGTCTGACTCTTGATTTTGGCACAGGTCATGATCTCATGATCTCAGGGTCATGAGATGGAGCCCTGCATTGGGCTTCCTACTCACCGGGGAGTCTGCTGCCGATTCTCCCTCTCTCTCTCTCTAAAATAAATAAATCTTAAAAGAAGAGGAGGAAGAAGAAAAAGCAAGTTTTTTAAAAAAAAATATTTTATTTATTTATGTGACAGAGAGACAGCCAGCGAGAGAGGGAACACAGCAGGGGAGTGGGAGAGGAAGAAGCAGGCTCCCAGCGTAGCAGCCCGATGTGGGGCTCGATCCTGGAACGCCGGGATGATGCCCTGAGCCGAAGGCAGATGCCTAACGACTGCGCCACCCAGGCGCCCCAGAAAAAGCAAGTTTTAAAGCAGGCATTTCCCGTTTTGGGTGGCGGGGGAGATCTTCAGGGTATGTGTGTGTGAGAGAGAGGGCACAAGTGCGTGCACAGAAAACACACCTGGAAGGATGTAGCCCAAAAGTGTACTGATGAGGGATTTATTACAGGGAGCTTTTACTTTCCGTGTCGTACGTTGTCCTTGTATTTGAGATCTTGATAACGAGTCTGCATCACTTTTGAAATCTTAGAGAGGAAATAGTATGTGCAAAGGTCTGAAGCAATGAAACGCATCTGGGGACATAGGCTGGTCCAAAGGAGGATGGCGGAGTGAGATGAGGCCACAGGGCAAGGCGGAGACAGGTGGCCCAGAGATCCGGCACCGTCCTGAGGAGAGTGGGGTTCGCTCTGGTGCAGCCGGTTCTCTGCATACGCACCGGGAGATCCTCACAGTCTCCGTGGACTCCCTCCTCCACCCCACTGATCCTGGGAGTCTCTGGGGCTCAGTCCTGCGTCCCAGTCTCTTCCTCTCCCTCTGTGATCTCATCCATGCTGCTGGCTATGAAAGCCATGTTCACAGGAGCCCCTTCCACATCTCTCTCGCTCGATCCCTCCTGACCACAGGCTCAGATGCAGAAGTGCCTCTTGGACACCAACATCTAACAGGCGGCTCAAACTCATCAAAACCCGACTTCTGACTCGTAGCCAGCTTCACACTCCTGCTTCTCCTTCAGCCTTCAGCTCAGTAAATGATGCCCCATCCACCCGGTGAGTCTCCTTGATTCCCCTCTCTCCTTTCCTGGAGCCCTCGCCCCCCTCCAATCCCTCAGCAGGGCTGGCCTGCTTCATCTCCAAAACCAACCTCAGATTGTCCCTTTGTCTCCATGACTCCTGCTGCCCCTTGTCCAAAGTTCCGGAATGAGAGAAGAACAGGCGGACGTTTTTAGGGCTTTCCGGAGGGAGTCACCCCACACGTTTGGCAGAGCCTCAAAGGCGGCCAGGGGTGGAAATGATTTCGAGTGGGAAAGGGGAGGCTTCAGGTGCACCCCGACTGGACGCTGCTGGCAGGGGAAGCCAGACGAGGCTAATAGAAGGGGGGCAGAGGGAGAAGCAGGCTCCCCACTGAGCAAGGACCCCAATGCAGGGCTCGATCCCAGGACCCTGGGATCATGACCTGAGCTGAAGACTTAACCGACTGAGCCACCCAGGCAGCCAAGCTGCAATTATTGATCTAGTCTTGGCCATTTGGGGTGATGGCAGAGTTCCGTTCTCACAGTGGCCTGGCCTCTCAAAGTGACCATCTCCTTTCTCACAGTAACTTTCCCATTGCTCCTGCCTCCTATTCTTGCCCTGTTTAAAGAACCCTGGCCTCCGTGGGGACCAAGTTGTGGGGAAGCTGCTCACACCTGCCCGCAGTCCTCCTCCTACATTGCCCCCCGCGCTCGAGGAAAATCCAGTCTCCTGCAGCGCCTTAGCTCTGGCCTCGGAGACGTCCCCGTGCGCCCGGCTGGTTCCTGTCGTGGGGCCTGTTTGTGAGCTACACACTCACCCACGGATCTCCACGTTGTGGCCCCTTGACAAGCTCTGCTCCGATCAAACACCATATGCTGGACCACGCTGTCTGAATTTACTCCCACATAAGTCTACCAAATCACCGGGCATTCTTTTCCCCAAAGCCCTTCTCGCCAGCTCTCCGAGTGTGTCCTGGTGCTCTGGCGTTGACCGCTTTACTGTCTGTCTTCCCCGCAGGAACGTTATCTCCATGAGGGCAGGGACCCCATCTGTTCCTTTCCACACAGTGGCCCCAGCCCTGTGCTGAGATTGGAACCTGCTAAATCCTTAAGATAGGTCTGCCGAGTGGAAGAGTGAGTTGAATGGATGAATGGAGAAAAGGCCGACAGCCCTGGAGATGGAGTCCGTGTTCTCTTGCTCTACTCCCAGGGATGCACAGAGCACCAGGCTGGTGCTTTGGCCGCATCTCCCCTAAGAACAGAGAAATCTTGCTGAGGAAGTCGACTGCAGGGCTAGAAGGGGGCTCTATTTTGCAAGAGAGGACTTAATGCCATCTTTTGGGGGGGGCTATTCTTTCGTTCTGAGACAAACGCCCCAAATACACTTTGGCCTCAAAAAACTGCAACAGAGACATTTCCGATCTAGCATCTTAAACGAACCTGCCTTCCAGTAGATTTGTCTTTATTTTTTTTTAAAGATTTTATTTATTCATTTATTGGAGAGAGAGAGAGAGAGCGAGCACAAGCAGGCAGCGGGGCAGAGAGAGAGGGAGAAGCAGGCTCCCCACTGAGCAGAGAGCCCAACGTGGGGCTTGATCTCAGGACCCTGAGAACAGGACCTGAGCCAAAGGCAGATGCTTAACCGACTGAGCCACCCAGGCACCCCTTATTTTATTGTTTAATTTTTTTAAAAGATTTTATTTATTTATTTGACAGAGATAGAGACAGCCAGCGAGAGAGGGAACACAAGCAGGGGGAGTGGGAGAGGAAGAAACAGGCTCATAGCGGAGGAGCCTGATGTGGGGCTCGATCCCATAACGCCGGGATCACGCCCTGAGCCAAAGGCAGACGCTTTAACCGCTGTGCCACCCAGGCGCCCCACGTGCACGTGTGTGTTTTAAATCTAGCTGACAGGATTTGCTAATGCACTGATTGTTGGGAAAGAAAGGGAAGAATCAAGAATGACTCTAACGCTTTTGGCAGAGCAAGGGGCAGGATGGTGTTGCCATCTTCTGAGATGGGGGAGACTGGGCGAGCAGCAGGCTGAGGGTGGGGGCATCAGGAACTCCATTTGGACACGCTGAGTTGGTAGTTGTCTGCTAGAAATCCACACGGAGATGCGGAAAGGTGGGTGGAATTTGGAGCCCACGGACAAGGTCAGCTTATAGGTGCGATGGCCGGTGGGCCCCGAGGAGGGGAGGACAGAGGCCTGCCTGCCCCAGCACTCCATGGTTAGAGGCTGGATGACCAGGGAGACCCAGCCAGGAGACTGAGAAGGAGTGGGTAGTGAAGTGCAGTCAAATCTTCCTAACCTAAACGTCAGTTTCGCTGTCATAAGTAGGGATTAGTAGTTATAGTACTTCCCTGATAAGGTGGCCCTCAGGATCCTGAGCTATGCATTAACAGTGGTCAGAACAGGACCTTCCTCGCAAGTAATAAGTGCTCAGTGTATGTTAGCTAAAAATCTGCACCTTGTCTCTGAGCCTTGCGAAGAATCGCTCAACCTGGCCGCACTGGTCTTAGCTGTGAGGAGAGAGCATCTAGGGGGAGGGTTGGAGCCTGTGTTGACCAGGTTGTCCCTGCGCCTGGCACCTGGGGCTGGTCGAGGCCCATCACGGAGCCGGGAGCTTTGTGTGACAGGCTTAGCTCCCAAAGGGGAGGCCCAGACACGCCCAGGGACAGGGCATGGATGAAGACTGTGATTAAGGAGGGTGAGTGTTTCAAGTCCTTGTAAGTGTGATATTAACCAGAAATGTGACCTCGTTTTATGCTCCTGAGCCTAGAGTCCCCTCGGATGCCCAGGCCACAGGGAATAGACACAGGTCTGCTGCATTTCAGCTTCCATAGAATGGGGATGACCCTTGCAGGTATGTAAATAATTGTAGGAACTAGTATCTTTCAGCAGCTCCCTTCCCCTCTAGGCATTTATCCACCCACCCAGCTCTCTCTAGTCCTGTCGGGAGAATAAGAAGATCAGTCCAAGACTACAGACTCTTCTCCAGTGATGGTATTTCAGGGACACAGTTGTGTTTATGGGGAGCTGTAGGTGGCAGGAGGGAACGTTTCCAAGTCTGTCTTCTGCCTGGGACTAGGTTAGTGCCGCCTCGATGTCTTGTAAAACAAGTCCTCCCAGCATACGAAATCCAACTTGAGAAAGACCTTTATACTAATTAAATGGGTTCATTTGGTACAATGATGAACCACAAACTTTTTGGAGCACTGTGCAACGGGCAAAGATCCCTTCCCTTGGATTGCTCAGGGCCCAGGGCAGGAGGCAGAAGAGGAAACAAAGTGTTTTGATGCAGGGCGTCCTGTGATCTTGGGACCCAGCACAGGACTTTGGAAGCTTGGAAGAGGTGAGCCAGGCCAGCTGGAAGGGCAGGGAGGCCTTCTAGGAAGAGGCAGCACCTGGGTCCTGAGTCTTGGGTTGCGAGTTGGACTGTATGAGTAAAAGGTGAGTGGGTGATGTCTGGGCGAAGAGTACTTTGAAGGTCATTTGGCTTGTAATTTGGTAGGTCCAGGGGCCTAGGCTACCTTTTGGTTATTCTGTGAATGTGGGGCCGACCCCCAACAATCAGTTTCTCTGGGTTTCAACCCAAGGAATACCACCACATCCCGAAGATGCAGAGTTCAAGAGAACTAATGTAGGTGAAAGAACTCTGATGAATTTCAAAACAATGGGACAATAAAAAAGGCAACACATTATCGTTATCATTAGTTATATTATGGGTGTAGAAATATCTCTTGGCAGTCAGATCCTAGGAATTTTTTATTATTATTATTATTTATTTATTTATTTATTTATTTATTTATTTATTTATTTGACAGAGACAGAGACAGCCAGCGAGAGAGGGAACACAAGCAGGGGGAGTGGGAGAGGAAGAAGCAGGCTCCCAGCGGAGGAGCCTGATGTGGGGCTCGATCCCAGAACGCCGGGATCACGCCCTGAGCCGAAGGCAGACGCTTAACCGCTGTGCCACCCAGGTGCCCCTGGTTTTTTTTTTTTTTTAAGATTTTATTTTATTATTTATTTGACAGAGATAGAGACAGCCAGTGAGAGAGGGAACACAAGCAGGGGGAGTGGGAGAGGAAGAAGCAGGCTCCCAGCGGAGGAGCCTGATGTGGGGCTCGATCCCAGAACGCTGGGATCACGCCCTGAGCCGAAGGCAGACGCCCAACCACTGTGCCACCCAGGCGCCCCAAATCCTAGGAATTTTTGAACCTGGCGTCGGACACGTGCTGGATTACTCGGAGGTAGGCAACACACCAAGGGCACAGGAAAATGAAGAGCTCGGCTTCAATGAATTTATCTAGAATTTTGCAATTAGAAGATCTAGGGAGGAAAAAAAGCCATTTTCACTTCAGCATTCATGCAGATTTTGTGTTTTGTGGTCTTATTTTTATTTTGGCTCCTATTAGTGGGAATGGGTACCATAACCTTTCAGCGCTTTGACCCCGGCAGGGATATTACATTATCTTTAATTTCTAGTCATTTCCCGCCCCCTTTCAAACAGCCTGCCAGAAACAGCTGCCAGCCTTTACCTCCCCGATTCACATTCATTGCTCCCTTTTGCAGGCTGTGATCAGTGGGAGGCTTCTGAAATTGGAAAATTGTATCAGAGCTGTGGAAATGATTGGAACTAATATAGTGTGCTTGCAGGGCCAGGCTCCGAGGCTGAGGGCTTTTCATGCGCTGTTCACTTAATCCTCATGACAGCCCTAGCCAGGCAATTATACAGGAGAACCTAGAGGCACAGAGAGATAAAGTCACCTGGTTAAGATCATGTTATGAATGAAGGTTAAAATGGAATTTTTAAAAAAGATTTTATTTATTTATTTGAGAGAGAGAGAGAGAGAGAACACAGGGGTTGGGGAGGGGCAGAGGGAGAAGGAGAAGCAGGCTCCCGCCGAGCAGGGAGCCCCACGCGGATCTTGATCCCAGGATCCTGGGATCATGACCCGAGCTGAAGGCAGCTGAGCCTGAGCCACCCAGGCGCCACTAGAACTGGAATTTAAACCCAGTTCTGGCCTTATTCCACCGTGCTGGCCCTTGACCTGACCCTTGACCATTAACCAGACGGGGCCAAGAGATGATCTCATTCTGAGTCTTTACGGAACTATGTGACATGAATATGGAGCCCCGTCCACTTCCAAATCTGTATTGCCAGATTCTCTGCTCGGGTTCTTTCACATATACGTATAATAGATGTGAGTATAAATTTAATAAGAAAGGGAGTTGCTTTCAAAGGAACCAATAGAATATTTAAGTGCCTCTCAGGAAATTCAGTTTTGCAGAAGCAACACAGTGTTCTTGAATTATTGGCTTTCTCTTATTATGTGACATTGGCAAAGTTCCTGATCATTCACGCAACAACAGTTTACTTAGCACCTGGTATGTGCGGTGCACTGTGGAAGTACTAGGGATGTAGGAATGGGCGCCACTGCTGGCTACCAAGTCCCTGCATAAAGAAGGAAGCAAATCCATTGGCCAAGCAGGTTGACAAATAGCGATATCCGAGGAAGGAAATGAACGGGGCAGCATGACCCAGCGCCAGGGGCGGGAGGGCCGCTCTGGAGAGTGTGGCTAGGCGGAGCCTCTGTGGGGAGGTGGCACGTGAGCTGAGAGCTGAAGAGTAAGAAGACGCCGTGCATCTGGTCAACCGGAAAGTGGACGTGAAGGTGACAGTCCTCATAGGTTCGGGGTGGAGCCCTGGAGCAAGCTTGATGAAGAGGATGAAGGGCTGGCAAGGAAGACCGAGCAATAGCACTCAGAGAGGCAGGAGGAAAAGCAGATGTCTGAGGGGCACGGAAGCCAAGAGAACTGTTTCAAGATGGCGATGTGGCCACTGCTTGAGAGGCTGGCTCTCATTTGGGATCGTGGCCACCACTGGCGACCTTGAAACGAGGAATTTCGGTGGAAAGCTTGTCAGGCTGTATGATGGAGACCAAACTAGACCAATAGGTTGGAAAAAGCATGAGAAGTAAAGAAATTGAGCATAGACAACTCTTCCAAGAAGCTTTGCTATGAAAGTTAGCAGAGAAACAGGGCAGAAGCTGGAAGGGCATTTAGGGTAAAAGCAAGGGGTGCTGTCCGGTCTCCCATCCAAGATCTGTTCTCTGCCCATTCATGTCCCGCTGTGGGATCTGGGAGGGGGACCTTTTGTACTGCATCACCTAGACTGTCCTGCTAGAATGTTCCCAAGTGGGTTCAGCCAAGAGGAGACAAAGGCAGGAGAGCTGAAGGTAAGAAGGAAGAGAGGTATTGTGTTCCTCCCCTCTCCCTCACTGCTTGGGGGCCTTGTCTCCAGCAGGAGCCCTGTCCCTTATGCTTGCAAGTCCTTCCTGGCTGTTCGCTGTTCCCTCCTGCATGGTACAGAGAGCACTATATCTTCCCCTGCCCTTTGTGCACTAGGAGCTGCCAGGCCTACCCAGCGCTGCTTGTCTCTGGCTGCCCCAGCATTCTTGTTTGGTCCCTTAACGGTGTAAGTGGCCTGTTCTTTCAGGTCAGTTGAACAAACTGAGTGAAATTTTGCTTCCTGCCAGGACTCTAACTACTACAGAGGTCTGCTTTCCCTTCCCCTTCCTCCCTTCCTTCCTTCATTCCTCCCTTCCCTTCCCTTCCCCCCTTCCCTTCCCCCCTCCCCTTCCCTTCCTTCCTCCCATTCCCTCTCTCCCTTCCTTCCTTCCTTCCTTCCTTCCTTCCTTCCTTCCTTCCTTCCTCCCTTCCCTTCCCCCTCCCCTTCCTTCCCTTCCTTCCCTCCCTCCCTCCCTTCCTTCCTTCCTTCCTCCCTTCCTTCCCCCCTTCCCTTCCCTTCCCTTCCCCCCTCCCCTTCCCTTCGTTCCTCCCATTCCCTCTCTCCCTCCCTCCCTCCCTCCCTCCCTTCCTTCCTTCCTTCCTTCCTTCCTCCCTTCCCTTCCCTTCCCCCTCCCCTTCCTTCCCTTCCTTCCCTCCCTCCCTCCCTTCCTTCCTTCCTTCCTTCCTTCCTTCCTTCCTTCCTCCCTTCCCTTCCCTTCCCCCTCCCCTTCCTTCCCTTCCTTCCCTCCCTCCCTCCCTTCCTTCCTTCCTTCCTTCCTTCCTTCCTTCCTTCCTTCCTCCCTTCCCTTCCCTTCCCTTCCCTTCCCCCTCCCCTTCCTTCCTTCCTCCCTCCCTCCCTCCCTCCCTCCCTTCCATGAAGGGGGTACTAGAACATGTCTGTGTGCAAATGAGAATAACGGCAGAAAGGGAGAAAACGATGATGCAGAAAAAAAGCAAGATAGTTGCTGGACTGGAGGCCTCAAGCCTGCTGGAGGGGCTGTGGGTCACCTCTTCTGCGGTCACAGGAGGACGGGCAGGGAGCACAGGCACAGGGCTGGAGAGCTGTAGATTTGGTCTGATGGCCTCTAGTTTCTCCCTGAAGGATGAGCCCAGAACATGAGCTGACAAGTGCAAGGTAATTTGTAGAGAGAGAAGAAAGCATGAAATAGCCATCTCTGGGAACACCTGGGGGGGCTCAGTCGGTTAAGCGTCTGCCTTTGGCTCAGGTCAGGATCCCAGGGCCCTGGGATCAAGCCCCGCATCAGGCTCCTTACTCACTGGGGAGTCTGCTTCTCCCTTTCCCTCTGCCCCTCCCCCCTGCTTGTGCTCTCTCTCTGACAAATAAATAAATAAAATCTTTAAGGAAAAAAAAAAAGAAATAGCCATCTCTGAGAATGGGAAAATGAACTTTCTAGGAAAGACTGGTAGGCTTGCCAGGCCTGAGAAGTGCCAATTTGAGGTTTGCGGTCATGAATTTAAAGAGCAGCCCGTCAGCAGAGCCGTGTTTTTCTGCGACATCGTTCAGCTGCTCTGGCACAGGCCTGGCGAAGGTGGAGGGCTGGGTTTTCCGGATGCTAGGACTTCGTTAGCCAGGTTCCTCCGGCGGGAAGACAGGGCCAAGTTCGCTGAGGGGGCTAGCCAGGGACCAACCATTGTGATGGAGCGAGGACTCTGCGTGGGGCAAGGAGGGAAGGAAGGCTGAGGGCAGGGGATAGTGGGTAAAGGTGACAATGGGCACAGGTGGGAGGGTTGATGAAGCGCAGGGGTTGGGGCCGGGGGAGCTGGAGCCTGCAGTGACAGAGCCGAAGTGTGTGGGAGATGCCGAGCACACCGTGGTGGCTCAGAAGGACAAGGATTTGAAAGTGGAGGTGGGGGAAAGGGTTGGGAGAGTAGAGGGTACCCATGTCACCTCCTGCCCTCCCTGGATGGGTTTCTCTCCACCAGGTTGCCTGAGGAAGCACACAGCAACTGGAGTGACTTCCGTCTCAGGGCTGAGAAGGGACCTTCTCAACTCGGCTCTTTCTTGTGACCGGAGCCAGAGTGCGTTCTGAGCACGTGGCACTGGTGGTGGTGATTTCTGCTAGAGCCAGCACCTAAGACCACACAGGCTTCCTCGAGAGAGGCCCTGGCTTCTTCGCCTATAAAATGCAATCCAGGGGCGCCTGGGTGGCTCAGTCGTTAAGCGTCTGCGTTCCGCTCAGGTCATGATCTCTGGGTCCTGGGATCGAGCCCCACCTCGGGTTCCCTGCTCAATAGGGAGCCTGCTTCTCCCTCTCTCCCTCCCTCTGTCCCTGCTTGCGCACTTTCTCTCTCTCTCAAATAAATAAGTAAAACCTTTAAAAAAGATAAAATGCAATCAGTCCTTTGTTTATTCAATCCCAGGTTAAACAGTCGTGTGCCAGGCCTATCTATTTCCTTTATCTCTTTGGGCCACCCTGGAGGGAGAGATTATTATTATTTTATTTAAATTCAATTAATTAGCATATAATGTATTATTAGTTTCAGAGGTAGAGGTCAGCGATTCATCAGTTGTCTATAACATCCAGTGCTCACTACATCCCGCGCTGGAGGGAGAGATTCGTACACCCATTTTTATAGACGAGGAGCACAGGCTCAGGGAGGGGTCTCCCAAGGTCATACGGAATCTGTATGAATCCAAGAAGGCTCATTATCCAGTCAGGGAAACGGGCAGGGGAAGAACCAAAAATACATGGTGTGTGCAAAGTTCTACGGGCATCTGGAAGTTAGAGTGATTCTGTTGTGGGAGGGGTGGTGGGGGGCATGTGAGCTCCATCTCCAGGATGAGTGGAAATGTATGTGGGGGAGGTGGAGAGGAAGGACTGCAGAGAGAAGTGACAGCTGAGCGAGGTCACTGTGACATGACACTCCCCGATGTGACCCACAATTGTTGAGTAAAGGCAGTCGGGAGCAACCGCTAAGCAGGGTTCCTAAGCTTGTCTACAGCCCTGGGGTTCATGGATACCCTTAAGGGGGCCCACAAACCCCAGGAAGTTGTTTCACAATTGTGACTGTGTGTGTATTTTTCTTTCCTGGAGAGACTTTTTTTTTTTTTTCCAGATTTTTAAAATTGGGACATGGACTCCAAAAAACCTTGAGTGGCCCATGAACTTGGACAGGGCAGCGGGGCCTGAGAATGAAGGACTTTGTGGGCCTTGTTTCAGGAATTCATACTTCAGCCTGAGGTCAACGGGACCCCATGGGGTTTTCTAGCAGGAGAGCAAGATGGGACAAGCCTTAGAAAGCACAGCATAGGTTACTGTGAGCGTTCCTTTCAAAGGAAAGTCTATTTATAAACTATAAAGGGCTGTATCACTGCTCTGTTCCCAGAGGCTAACGCAAGGCGTAGCACATCACGTATTGGGGGCTCAGTGGATATTTGGTGAATGAATGAAAGAATGAATGAATGAGCACAGGGAACAGATTAATAGAGTCCATCTCTCCAGGGTGACTCATGCATTTCCTGGATAGTTCGACTGACGGTAAACGCCATGAAAACAAAGCTTCTTCTGTACTGCCCTAGGTTCCAAGAGAAACCTGCCACCTGTCAGTCCTGAGCTGGGCGTGGAGGTGGGAATGGAGCAAGTGGGTGCAGCCACACCTGACTGCAGGGTAAGGTTCCTCCGACAGCGCCCCGCAGGGTCTTAGGATGGGCAGCGGCCAAAAGGGCCCAAACCATTTCTTTCCTCCTTCCTCGTTCAACCGCTCGGCTTGTCGGGCATCCTGTCTATTTCTTCCGTACCCTCCTCGCGGACTGCACTTGAACCTGCGTCTGTGACCTCACGTAGGCAGCAGTCTCAAAACCAGCGCCCCTGCTGCGTGCCTCTGCCCCTCTCACATCCACGCTTCATGTGGTCAGAGAGATGTTTTAAGACACAATTGTTAGGAATGTGGCTTCTTTCCATGTACTTAGAGAGCTGTGCTTCTAAAACTTTAACACGTACTCAAAATCCAGGCTGCGATTCAGCCGCTCTGGGGTGGGGCTGGAGACCTTGCATGTCTAACCAGCTCCCAGGCGATGCAGGAATCCTGGACCCCATTAGGAGTAACAAAGACTTAGAGAAGAATCCAAACTTCCTTCCCAAGTCCTACTTTATTGGGCCCCTTCCCAGCAGTTACCACCTGCCCCCGCCCCGCCCCGTCCTCTCCAACACCTGTTCTTCTCTGCTGGTGCTGTAGCCACACTGGCCTTCGTTCTGTTCCTGGAGTGTGCCAAGTTGTTCCTGCCGCAGGCCATTTGCACGTGATGTTCCCATTGCCTAGAATGCCCCCTTCCCGGAGCTCCACATGGCTTGCTCCTTCTCGTTATTTAGATATTAATTAGACAGCAGTCGGAGAGTACTTCTCCGACCACTTCAGCTAATGAAGCACCACAGATCCTGGGGACTCGCTATCAGCTATTAGCTTCCCCCCACTTCACACCACTTATCCTTCTTCGAATTTATTCTGGGAATATATTTGTTGACTTGTTAACTTCCAGTCTCCGCTCTCAGGTTTGTTGCACGGGAATAAGGACTTTGTTTCCTCCGCTTGGCCTATCCCAGAGCCTGGCACATGGCAGGTGCCCTTCTCGTGCCTCCTGGGTCTAAGCATGAACTTGGCCACGCGGCTGCCATGGCGTTGAGACGCACGCAGGGTTTTGCAAACTTCGAAGACTTAGTGTGCCGATGGAGCAGGTCCCTGAGGCCGAGGGGAGGGGGAAAGGAGGGCGAGAACTCTCTGTACTGAGGATGCCTCAGAAAAAGTCTCAAGGGCGCGGAGATGAAGTTAAACCTAAGAATCGCCACATGGTGGATGAATCCGTCAAACCAGGAGAGGCTCGCTCGGGAGGGTGGGAAAGGAAAGTAACTAACGTTAGTTAAGTGAGTTGACTAAGGATGGCGCTTGGAACAGTGCTGCCCATAGTAAGCATTTAACTAATAAATAAAAATAAGTATGTCGAACCCTTACTCAGTGACCATTGCTTTGCAGAATTCTCTCTGTTCATCCACAACACGTGACCTCCATCTTGCAAATGAGGACAAAGACTCTCCGAGATTAGAGAGGGCTTGCCCGGGGTCAGACAGCCACTCCGAGCCAGAATTGAGAACCCCATGCCCTGAGACAGCTCCGGGGAAGGTCGAAAACGCCACACTCCCTGCCCCTCTCCCTGCTTTCTGCTGCCTCCCAGCACCTGTTGCCATCAGCCATACTGGGCATTCATTCCACTTCCTTCTTTCTTGTCTGTCTTCTCTCGCCAGAATACAAATTCCCGGAGGGCAAGGATTTTTGTTTTGTTCGCTACTGTTTCCTTGAGCCTAGAACAGGGCCAGCCACATAAGTAAACACTTAAGGAGCACTTACTGAATGTTGAAGGGATGAATGGAGGGGTTATTTTGCAAGCCTTGCTTTCTGCATCTCTGAGAGGCAGTTCTGTAAAAGTGTGGCTGACGGGATACCCGAACCCGCTCCAGGAGGGTGTCAGTGCCTCCGAGATGGAGTGGGTAGGGAAGCAGACTGACTGCTTTCAACAGATCAGAAGGAAGACCGTGTCCACAGAAGAAGGCCTGGCCACACGGAGCCCGGAGGGACAGCAGCCAGAGAGGCAGGGTTTGTCCAGTGTCCAGCCCCAACACCACGGCCAGGCTGGCAGTTATTCTCCTCAGGCTCTGGCTTCCCCTGGGGGGAAAATGTGTCAACCAGGCCCCAGTGACAATTACAGCTCCATGGAAATGCATAAATAGGCACTTCCCAGGAAACCTCTGGTGAGTTGAATTAGAGTGAGTCAGTCACTCAAGCCCGCAGCTCTGGCTGCTGAACAGATTATCGACCAGCAGGGACACACTATGGACGGTCCCTGGACATAGTTCTCTGGGCCCACTGACCTTCCTCTGCACCACCGGTTCTCGAAGTTCAGGCTCCCAGACTCACAGCGGCAGCAGCAGCACCCGAGGACTTGTTAGAAATGCAAATGCTCCAGCCCCATCCTTAAGCCACTGGATCAGAAACCCTAAGGGTGGGCTCCATCACTGCCTATGACCAAGACCCCGGGGAGATTCTGATTCACGCTCAGGTGGAGAACGACAGGTGCACAGTTCTCTTCCGGGAAGTTACTACTCTCCTGCAAGGGCCGTGGGCTGGGCTACGGTTACGGTCAGGGGTGGGGGGCTTCATAGATACAGAACAGGGAGTCCTGTTTTAAATGAAGTGAGGAGTGGGAAGGGTCAAGAGTTAGGGAGGAAGCCCCTTGTGTTCCAGAGAATTATCAGAGGAGGGGTTAGTTTGCAAAAGCACATTTTAAAGTTATCATAGTTTTGTATTTAAGTTTTGAAATTTCAAATGACATTAAAGGAAGGTTTAATATAAACTGCCACCCAGTACTATGTGTAGAGTTCAGGCAAGAATACAATGCTGGGACCTTACCTCCTGTTCAATCCTCATTCTTCAAACAAAGATGGGAGAGAGAGACAGACAGACGCAGAGAGAAAGAGCCCAGGCCTGGGCTGGCCTAAAAGCTAGGAGAAACTCAGCAGAGGATGTGTCTGAAGAATTCATGAAATGGGTTGCACAACTTCATGGAGCTCCTGCTGTGGGCCATGCGCTGTGTTGGGCTTTGGGAAGAGGATACAAAGATAAATCAGCCAGCCTCTTCTGCAGCCAAGGCACTTACAAGAGAAAATTCAGAGCTATTCCTTCTGGTTAGCAGATGTTGGAAGTATGGAATTGTGCTCTTTCGATTAGAGTCTTGGCTTTTCGGTTTGGCCAAGTAACAGGGCACATGTGAACCCGGCAGGAGGTAGGGGGTGGGGGGAGTGGGGGGATGGGTTGCAGCTTGAATGCTGAGTTAGAAGGCACAGACAGGCCCGCACAGACAGGCCGGCACACACAGGCGAGTGGCGGTACTGTGCCCGTGTCCACAGCTGGGCTCTGGGGCCATGGTTAGGACATCTGAGGTTGGCTTGTAGCAATTGCTAGCATTTATCCAGTGGCAAATGTGTCAGTAATCAATTTAGGTCTATACATTAACTCATTCTTCATATGAACTCTATGAGCTAGGTACTATCATCACCCCATTTTTACTGATGCAGAAACTCAGACACTCAGGGGTAAGCTCACTTTGCCCAAGTCACAGAGCTAGGTCGAGTGTGAATTTGAACCCAGGCTGTCTGTTCTAGAGCACTCCAAGCTCATGATAAATCAATGTGCCACCCCAGGCGTCTGGACTGGCCTGCTGGGTTGGGGTGGCGGAGGGACGGGATACTTACTTTGGTGGGTAAATAGGTTCCTGAAGAAAGCCCTCAAGTCTTTCTCCAGGCCTGAGCATTCCCTTTGGCGTAGACAATCGAGAGTCCAATGCTCTGCGAACCAGCCAGAGGACAAGTACTTTAGGCCCCTTCCCACTAGATGGCGGCTCCTAAACCCACATAGAAATTCTGGAACCTCCACTGTCCCCATCTTCCAAGGGTTGAGCTGCGGCTGCAGAATTGCAGGAAGCCCACCCTCCGGCCCCTGCCCCGCCCCATCCGGGGGTCGTGGGAAGCCCCCAGGCTGGAGGCGGGAGTGGCGTTGTGGGGGGCGGGGATAGGGCGGGGAGACGAGGCTCCCCTGGCTCTGGGCGCCCGGGGGAGGAGCTGGCGCGCAGCAGCCACTCCCGGGCCGCAGAGGCGGGGCGGTCTCGCACAGCCCGAGCCCGCCGCGGAGGGGGAAGGTCTGGACCGAGGCGCACGGGGCTCCGGGCACCGGGCGCGGATCCGGGCCCCGAGGGCGCGGGCCGGGCGGCAGGTGCGCGGCGCGGACTACAAGTCCCAGCATGCCCAGCTACCCTGACCCGGCCCCTGCTGCCACTTAAAAGCTGCGGGAGCCGCAGCCGTCGGGTCGCCGCGGCTTTCGCTTTGCCGCCGCGGCTGGGCGGGCGGGAGCGGCGTTCTCGGCGGCCGGTTGTCCTAGCGTCCGTGCTCCGGCTGCGCCGAGGGGCGCTCCTCGTCCAGTCCTCCCCGCTCGCGGATTCCCTCCCTAGGCGCCCGCGCCTCCCGGGCTCCCCGCCTCGGCCACCCCGCGGCCCCGATGCCGAGGCATGGATAGAGCGGCGCTGCGCGCGGCGGGGATGGGGGAGAAGAAGGAGGGCCGCGGCGGGGGGGACGCGGCGGCCGCGGACGGGGGCCCCGGGGCCGCAGCCAGCCGGGCGCTGCAGCAGTGCGGGCAGCTCCAGAAGCTCATCGACATCTCCATCGGCAGCCTGCGCGGGCTGCGTACCAAGTGCTCCGTGTCCAACGACCTCACCCAGCAGGAGATCCGGACCCTGGAGGTAAGGGGGCCGCGCGCCCGGGAAGCGGCCCCCAGCACCTCCCTCGCTGCCCCGGTGCACTCCTTCCCAGATGCATCCTGGAGCTCGGGTCGCCCCTTTGAGGGTTCCCCTCCTTCCTCCACTCGCTGATGCGGCGGCTTGGGGACCCAGGACCAGCTCCTCACCTTGGGCGGGATTTGGGGGGGATGGGCGGAGCGGGAACTGGGGTGGAGGCTGGAGGCGCCCGTGGGCGGGGTGGGCTGCGAGCAGGCATCCCATTGCTTCCCCATCTCTGCCCCCACCCCATTTCCATTTTGCGGGGCTGCAGGACTCATTCTCCCACTGAGTCACACGCTGGACTTTTCCCTGTGTGACTGTGACGAGCAGCCGTGGGCTGGGGTGACGGGGTGTGTGTGTGGGGGGGGGGGTCCCCCTGAAGTGTGACCACAGGCCCGCCATTCTGTCCCTCTCTCTTCCCCTCACGCCCCAGACTCCGGCTTGTTCCTTCCTTTCCTCTCCTCCAGGATTTTTGTCTGCCGCTTTTCAAAACGTGTTTGCTGAAACTGCATTTTTACTGTTCAGGCATTTGGTGCTTTCCTTTCTCACAGCCACAGCATTTCACTGCTCAAAATATAATTACCCACCGACTCCCCCACTCCTCCGCACACACTGGATTTTGGTTTAGGGAGGATTGTGCTGGGCCACGACGCCTTTGGTGGGAAGATGACACTATTTAAGGGGTTCTGGAAGAGCGGGTCTCCAGTGTAAAGAAGAAATAAGATCTGCAGGCCCTCCTCCTTCAAATTATAGCTGGAAAGTATAGTATTAAAAGGATTTGGAAGAACCAGTCAGAAGGGTGGTTGGGTTTTCAGAAAGGGGGAGTCTCACCCTCCCCCATACACAATAGAGGGAAACTAGTGCATTCCCAACTAGCTTTTGTCCGGAGACTGGAAAAGGCTGCGAAATGCCAGGCACCACTTAATTGCTTACGCGATCTTGAAGAAGCACCTTCTTTCCACCTTGCACCGGTGCATCTGGCCTTCGGCAGATCTGGGACTGTTTTGTTTTATTAGAACCTTAATTTCTCAACCTTCCTGCTCCCCCCCCCCCCAACCCCTTATTGCTGATTGCCTCCGCCAGCTGTCAGAGGGCCAGCCAGTGATTTTGAGCACAGCAGAAGCCGAATCCCTGTTTGATCCAAAATGCTTGGGGGTGACTTCTCTCCTGCAGTTCTGTTTTCTTAAGAGCTGCACAACCGGGGACATTGGAAGCATCTAATCAGTGCTGGCTATTACTCTTTTTGTTCCAGTTGCTATAGCAGTGATGACCAGGGCTTTGCTTAAAAAACAAACCAACCAACACCCCCCCCCCCCCAGCTGTCCCTTCTTGCATGCATGCTGCTGTTTTCCAAGTGGTGAGAGAAACTGGTTTCTTGAACATAGCCGAATGTGTTTGCCCAGCAAAGTTCAGTTTTTACACGGACACAATAGGGGGCCTGTGTGGCTTAGTTGTGGGAGGAGGGATCATCGTCGGGTAGCATGTGTCTGGTTGGACTGCTGTGTTACTGAGATGAGAGAAAGTTCTCTGTGTGGGCCTCTCTCGGGTTGTCCCCATGTCGCTCCGAAGAGCTCCGGCTTCAGAGTGGATACAGGAGAACCGTTTACTCTTCATTCCCTGCAAACGGTGCCTTGCCCCTCTGACTTCCAGAGTCCTTCATTTTGGCAAAGGTATGGCATCAGGACACCACAAAGCATCCAGCTCTTGAGGTCTCGGGGCTCCCTCCCAAGGGTTTATTGGAGGATGGTCTCTGGCAGCCAGAAACCCATCCAAAGGCCCAAAGGGGGAATACCCAGCTCCCCGTTCTCTCCATGGTGTGGATTTAGAGCCACCCCACTCCCTGAAAAGGCAGGACCTGGTTTGTTTTTCGGGATGGGAATTTAGATCCTCGGAACTGGTTCCCTAAGGCTGTCTCCAGCTAGTTTGAATGAATCTCTTCATCCTGGAGGCCTCAGCCTCCTAACCTGAACAGGGAGGTTGGAGTGGATCTCTTCAGGCTCTCGTGGCTTAAAATTCGGTGGTTTAGTGAAGGGGCCTCAGTTGGGTTGAATCAAATGTTTGTTAACACATGCCCTGTTTAAAAATAGTTCTAAAACCCAGATTGACCAAACTGATAAAATGGGGGGGAAGTGTAGTCATCAAAGAATTCTGCTGATAGGGACAGTGTGGTGGACAGCTTTGAGTTCAGGTTTGGGGGGGGGTCTGTCTGTGTGATCTTGGGCAAGTCCCATGACTTCTGAACCTCAAGCTTTCCCATCTGTAGAATGGGGATGAGACTGCAGAAACCTGCAGTGTTGCGAGTCTGGAAGTCTGTGTCTTACCACCAAAAGATTCTGCCTATAAACTTTCCCTAGTGAGGGTCCAGTGACATTCATGACCCATGCCACCTGCAGGGGAAGGTACTTTTACAGAGCTGGCTCCTGTTTCCTGGAGGTAGGTGACCCAGGCCAGGAGACAGTCCCACCAGCATGGAGTGAGGTAGACAGGGCAGCGGCGATGTCCGCTCTGGATTTCTTTTCTCCTCTGCGGGCTCCTCTCCCATCATATTCCAGGCCAGGGCCCCCAGGGACCGTGCTTGCAACATCGGATTCCTGGCTTTTGAAGAAAGGGGCTGACCAGAGGGCTTGGCTTACGCAACTGCGCCCGACTTCTCCCAGAATGTTAGGAACCCCAGCCCACTCTGGCCTTCGTTCAGTAAGCGCTCGCTGGGAGAAACAGCACGTGGGCTGCCCCGGAAGCCTCTGACCTGGGCTCAGCTGCCGGTGGCCGAGATTGCGGGTTGTGGTGATGTGCGGGGATCAGCGTGTCCAGCTGCCCTGTGAGGACTTTCCTCTGCGTAGTGGTCCAGTTTGGATTCAAAAGAGTGGAAGGAGGGGGGCCTGGGTGGCTCAGTTGTTAAGCATCTGCCTTCGGCTCAGGGCGTGATCCCAGGGTCCTGGGATCAAGCCCTGTATCAGGCTCCCTGCTCCACCGGGAGCACTTGGAGCCTGCTTCTTCCTCTCCCACCCCCCCTGCTTGTGTTCCTTCTCTCGCTGGCTGTCTCTCTCTGTCAAATAAATAAATAAAATCTTAAAAAACAAAAACAAAAACAAAACAAAAAAGAGTGGAAGGAGCCGGGGTTTAATGTTTGCCTCCTACCTGGCAGCCGGTGTGCTGGACCCTTCTCGGTCTCCTAATATTTCCTGGAAATCCACCAACCTTCACCACACAGTTTTTTCTCTCTAGATGGGGATGGGGGGAGACAAAATCTGAACTCAGAGTCTGAATTTGCAAACAGGAGTTGTGAGGCTACTTCGTCCTGGTGGAAGCTGGTGCCCTATCTTCATCAGACCCTCCTAGGAGGTCTGAGAACTCCACCCCCCCAGGCAGGATAGAATGTTCCCGTTCCCAGGTGTGCTCACATCGGAACACCTGGCTGTCCTCACAGGTGGGCCTGGAGCCCCCATGCCAGTTCTTTGTGGGCCTTTGTGGGCCACGTCTGTGCTGGGCTCTGGGGAGATAACAGAGCCTCGGGAAGATTCGTGTTCAGTGGCCTGGTAACTTTGCCCTTGTCTGCCCACCTGCTAGTACTTTTCCAGAAGAGGCCAAGGCATGCCAGGTCTCCTCACCTTGTGCCCTTAGAGAGAGAAATCCCTCCTATGCAAGTGACTTGGAGAAAGGAGTCCCCAAAGGATCTTGCCCATGGGCCTTGCTGGGAAGGCGACACTGGGGAGCTGTGGTAGGTACAGGCTGTGTTTGGCCCCTTCCCTGAGGAGTGGCCTGGGAGCCAGGAGGCCCCTAGGGGAGGCCCTGCCGCTACTCGCTACTCGGAAGGTCAGAGAGCTTGCCTTTCATCCAGCTTGATTGTGGGTGACAGAGGTCAGAACCCTGCTGTGAGGAGTACCCGAGCGCTCCCCGTGCCCCCTCCCCCCGGAACTGCTGGAAAGGAGAGCGGTCCATTCATCCTCACAGATCAGGCCCTTGGGCTTTGCATGGACATCCGCTCACTGGACACACCTTCAGGTATTACTGGTTTGCCTGCTGAGCTCGCTGCGGCCACGCTGGCAAGGATTCTGAGGCAGGGCAATGCTCTCCTGGACTTTGGGGGACACTTTGAGTCCAATGGGGAGCCAGGCAGGTGAACTATAGTGCATCCAGTAACTTGGCTTGCTGAGTGCTTAGGGATCAGGAATAATGACCTAATGGTTGGCCAGGCTAGCCTTCTGTTGTTGTGGGAAATGTTCCCAGAGTCTTGGTGTCCCAGATTATGTCCCTGGCAGAACTGCGAGCGAAAGCTGGTTTCCCTTTTCCCATCCGCCATTGCCCCAGAGGGGGGCATTTCTCTCCTTCTGCTCCATTGCCAGAGTTTTCAGCCTCCTGCTGGAGGGACGCAGAGATGGGGCACTGTCCCCTTTGGCGTCTCCTTTTGCCTCGGCAATTTTCCCCTGGTGGAACTTGCCACCAGCGTTCCTCAGCGGTGGCCGGGAGAGGGTGCTACAGTTTTCCGAGGCTGGGGAGGCCTGGATAGCCCTGGAGGAGGGCCTCACTGTGGCTGCAGCCCCGAGTTCATGCCGATGCCAGGAGGTGGCTAGTTTGCTGCCTGGGGACAATAATGGGAAGGCCTTCTTCCCCTCTGGGCCGGCCCTACCTTCAGGGGAGCGGCATTCCCCACCACAAGTATTCTGGACCTGCCTGCTGGCTGTGGTCTGGAGAGGGACTGCAAAGGCCCTGGTCCTCAGTGACCGTGTCTGCGGTCATGGGGGGACGCAGGGAATGGCCTGCCTGCACCGTGAGGGGGACACAGAACAGAAACAGTCTTGTTCACCTGTTCTGGGTCGGGCACTCTGCTGGGCTCTTGTGTCGCCTTAGGACGGTTTATTCTCATTTTGCAAATGAAGACTCCGCGGCTCAGAGACCTCAGGAGGCTGGGTGAGCAGGTGGCCGTCCTGGGTTGCCTGGTCTTCGGAACCTACATTCTGAACCTTGCAGCGGCCTCTCGCGGACAGGCTGGCCATTCTGATCAGGATCAGAGCTGCTAAGCCCCGGGAAGTGGCCAGTGGAAAAAAAAAAGGGCAGCGAGGGGTGTTTGTTGGGTCCCGATGACTGGGCCTACTGGTGGCCACCCCAGGCTGTGCGGCCTCTGAGCTGGGCTTGGGGCCGCTTCCCTAAAGTGCAGCCCGGCACATCCTCAAAGACGGGTCTGTGCTGGTGTCACCCCGAGAAACGAGAAGCTGCCTAGAGATCGGCTTGCTCATAATTTTTTAAATGGATACCTGCCTTATTCTTCGTGAATAATCCCTCTGGTGTGCAGAATAGTTTAGCTTTCTCCTTTTTACAAAAATATTTCAGAAATACACATAATGGTCTGTGGTCAGTGTAAAGAAGAAAATACGGATGAGCAGAAGGGAAAAAAAACGCCCATGATGGCCCCTCTCAGATCTGGTTAATTCTGCTAACATTTTGCTGTATATTCTCTCAGCGTCTCTGCCGTCTGCATTTGCATACAGACACACGCGGGTGTATTCGTGGAGCTGACCATGCGCCTTATAGTGGGAGATCTTCTCCCTACCAGTACACACAGATACACAGCGTCACTGTCGGTGGCTGCATGGTGGGGTCATACCATCGACTCCTCGAACCAGCTCTCCTGGTGTTGGCCTTTCAGGCAGTTTTCAAGTCTTGCTGTTACAAATCCTGCTGCAGAGAGCCTCCTCCTAGAAGTAGAATTTGCTGGCTCCAAGTGCAGGGACACATGCAGTCCTAATCCTATTCTTTAAAATCTTGGGGGCGTAGGGGCGCCTGGGTGGCTCAGTGGGTTAAGCGTGGCTCAGGTCGTGATCCCAGGGTCATAGGATCGAGTCCTGCATGGGGCTCCCCGCTCAGCGGGGAGTCTGTTTTCTCCCTCTGCCCCTCCCCCCTGCTCACGTGTGCTCTCATGCTCTGTCTCTTAATTAAATAAAATCTAAGAAAGAAAATCTTTGGGGTGTGATATATTGCCCCTTCCCCAGCACGAATGGCAGGATTTGTAAATGGCACCCTTGATGCATTTCCCCATTTGCCAGTGCGTCTACATCCACGGTGAGGTCGAGGACGATGAACAGGAGACAGGAAGGACATGTCCCCAAGGTGGAGGTACCGGGTTCTGTGTGGGCGGTGTTGGGTTCTAGGTTTGCAGCTGCTGTGGCTGAGGGTCTGGGGTATGTGTTGAGGACTGTGGATTCTAGTTCTGTGGTTGCCTGCAGCAAATTGGGAGGGGGCTTGGGCTGACCAGTTAGAAGAGGGAACGTTACTTGATGCAAGACTGCGGAGGGGATGCTGGGTGTCAGGTCTTGCTGTGTCCAGGGACTGGGGGCCTCTGTGCGGGGAGGTCTTTATCCCCAGGAGCTCATGAAAGGCACCTCACTGAACTGGAGCCTCGTGTTCCTCACCAACCACAAATACCGATCAGATAGATAGCTCTTTGGGGTGTCTTGGCAAGAGGGTTTCAAAGGATCTTGAGCTTTCCATTTGGTCCAGCCTTGTCATCCTGCAGGCGACTTGAAGGCCTGAGGGGGAAGTGACTCGGCAGGAATCCCTATGAGAGAATTAACCTTGTTGAAGGGTGGAGGAGGGACCAAGCCCTGGGCTAGGATTCAGATCTGAAGAGGGGCTGTCTAGACTGATGGCCACAGCCTGCTTTCTCACGCTGCCTGCTTTCTCACTGTCCCGTGCTGCTGGGGTCCTCGCCTCCAGGAATTCCCTGTAAGAGCAGGCAGATGGGTTTGCCTTCCCAGCCCCAGTCTCTGTGTCTTGGGGGCCCTGGGCAGTGGGGAGATTCTGGGGGAGCAGCTTGGGGTATCCTGTGGGTGGGCCCTTTTTTTCAAAACCAGTCTAGCCAATGGGTTGGCTCAGTCAGAATGGGCTCTCCGACTCTTTGAACCTGTGTACTTTCAGGGGCTTCTCATCCTTCCACTGAAAGATCCCCTGGGACTGGGGTGCGCATGAACTTTTACTCCTGCAGGGCCTGCTGTTTGTCTTAAATTCGTACAGATGTTGCATTATCTGCCACAATACATTGTTGTTGGTTTTAAGGTCAAGGTAACATTATAAATTATTTGCTAACACTTCCAGAAGATACCACCTTATAATCCAGTGTTTTTGTGTCCATCTTGGCTTTCTGCCCTGTCGTAGACCCCAGGTAGAGACGCGGAGGGTCAGATGCTGGGATCAGAAATGCTTTGTCATCTGTTCCTAGGCATGACTGTCTCTCATCTGCATTGAAAAAGCCTCAGTTCGAGCTGCGGCCACATAGAAAACCTATATATTTACCTGCGTCTGTATTCCTCTGCCATTCTGGCCTTGGTGGGCAGCAGTGTGTTTTAACTGGGCAGATTGCCTTTCAAAATAATGGAGCTGAAGTATCCTGTTTGCTTGCCATTTTTCTCTCCTTTTCATTTTTCCACCCACAGAATAATTGCAAGAATGAATTAAGACTTGTGTTTAAAATTAAAAAAAAAAAAAAAAGAGGGGGCAAGAAAGCATACTGCAATCCATGGAAAGACCAGCTATGGTTAGGAAAAATAACTTTTTGCATAGAATAAACCACAGCCTCCAATCTGTAACATTGATGAGGGTTTTGCTTTTGTGGTGAGATAAACTGCTTCTTGAGCGGTGGGGTTTCTTCAGCATGGCACCCGCAGCTTTTGAGTCCCAAGTTAGCCAGTGAATTTGGGTTGGGTTTGGGCAAAGATGAGCAGCACTGGCTTTATTCATGGTGCATTCGGAGTTTTTGTTGGCTGGGAAAAAAGTTACGGGCATATTTAAAAAGGTGACTTGAGTGTTCTCCGTCATTGGGCACTGTCTTGAAGCCTCCTCCCCCAGTCTGGGGCCCTTGAAAGGGCTTAGCAGCTTTTCCCATACTGTACCCGTGAAAGAGGCCTTCTGGTGGTTAAGAATGCACCACATCAGCCCCCTCCCTCCTGGAGATTCCTGAAGATGATTAGTGTTTTAAAGGCTCTGAGAAGTCCTGCAGCAAGTGTTCCCAAACTTATTATTTATCCAGGGATCTTTATTCCATTGAACATAGTTGGGAAAGTACTTCCTTAAGCCATGAACAGGGAAAGAGGCAAGAAAGGGGAGACTTAGTTTCAGCTAATCTTTATGTTTTTATGATGCTGGCGTCCCATTTGAGATTCCGGTTTAAATCAGGTGGGTTGAGGAGAGGTTGGTGACTCCCAAGACTTACCAAGCTGTGTAGGGTTGCCTTTTATCAAGGGAGGTGCTTTACAAAGAGAGGCAGAGTCTGTTGTGGGCCCCATACCAGCACTTAAAGACACATTCCACCTAATCCTTCCAACTAGGTGAGGAAAGGAGGTCCAGAGAGGCCTGGGTGCCCGGTGTCCCTGCTCGTGCTCTGCCCCACATGCCAGTTAGCCTGGTGTCAAGGGCATGCTCTCTCAGGGTCTACCAGGAACCTCAGGACCATGCTAGTGGGCAGAAAACAATCCAAGAGCCATGCAGATGGCTGTGGGTGTGTTTGAGCCTGGGGCTGCTGAGGGCAGGGGAAGGGCTGGGCTGCAGACAAGGAATGCTTTTTAAAACAAAAAAGGAAATGCTGGCTCAGAATGGAAAGGAAAGGAAGCAGCTTCCTGTTTCTCGTGCTGGCTTTTTGAAAGGAGGAGCTCTCTCTAGCCCTTTGGCCAATGGAGGCCTGGGTCTGCCTGGGCTACTCTAGGTCCGCTGGACACACTGCTCTCACACACTGCCTGAGGTCTCAGAAGTGGAGGGTTAGTTTCACCCTTTTCATTTTCTCCGGATTACTGATCGAATGGATAAATGGTTTCTGAATGACTATCCCTGCTGTCGCAAAATGGATGTACCCTAACAGCTGACTTTCACTGCAAGCTTACTTCATGCCTGGCCCCCCCTGTTAGGAGTTTTCTGTGCCATTTACTGCCCCCAGCAACCTTGTAAGGAAGGTCCTATTGTTATCCCCATTTTACAGAGGAAGAAACCGAGGTACAGAGAAGTTAAGTGACTTGCCCAGAGGCACACAGCTAAGGAGATACCAAGCTGTGACTTAAACGTGGACAGTCTTAATGACCTGCTTGGATGCCTGGCTTACATTTGCAAACTGCTCTCTCTTCCCCCTGAAAAACCTGTTGGCATAGAATAATTGTTTAAGACTCTGGTGGCCTTTGTCTAGGATCCAGGGACAGCCCCAAAGCCTCGGCCAGGCACTGGTGATTTTTAGATGCAATGCCTGGGTTTGAGTTTACATGTTTTTGAAAACTCTATTATGGAAATGTTCAAACATGCACAAAAGTAGAGAGAATGGTAGGATGAACCCCCACACAGCAATCCCCCATTTTCAGTAATAAACAGCTCTAGCCAGTCTTGGGTCATCTATGGCATTTGTCCTCTGAGTAAGCCTGGCTTGGGAGTGGTGGCTCTAGGCGGTTGGCCTTAAGGAAGCAGAGTGACTCAGGGAGGCCTTCTGGTCCAGCCCTCTGCCTCCAAGCAGAGCTGTACCTACCCCAGCAAGCAGGTGGAATCGCTATACTTTGTCTCATGAAATGACTGTCTCTGTTTCCTCTGGAAGCTTGCCCTGGCTTCTGGTAGCCACAAGGTGCAGGGAGGCCATGCCACCAGCTAAGCCAAATCTCCGGCCTGCACCTGACACCTGTTCTCAGACGATGGAGTCCAGGAATGGTGCATTGCCTTCCTTAGTCCCACTGCTCTGCTGTGGGCCACCAGAGCCCGTGGTCACACTGTGGCGGTCCTGATTTCCAGTCCACTCATCTCCCTGGTTCTAATATCTCCCCTTCGGTTTTTTTCTCTTGCTTTATCTACATACCACGAGATGTGTGTATTTCAGCCAGCATTTATTATTATTTTTTTAAAGATTTTATTTATTCATTTGACAGAGAGAGAGAGAGCACGAGTAGGCAGAGCACAGGCAGAGGGAGAGGGAGAAGCAGGCTCCCTGCTGAGCAGAGAGCCTGATGCAGGGCTCGATCCCAGAACCCTGGGATCATGACCTGAGCTGAAGGCAGACACTTAACGGACTGAGCCACCCAGGCGCCCCTCAGCCAACATTTATTGAGCCCTGCTGAGTGCGGGCCCGGGGAGAAGAGTGGGCGAGGAAGGGCAGACCCAGTTTCCAGGAGCTCCTGGCTTGCTTGCCCTTTGTGCTTTGTGTCTCACGGTTCTGCTCAGTCCTTCCCAACGCCTGGTCTTGCTGACCACCCTCTGGCTTCTTTTCTCTGTGCTTTCTTGCCCCCAACAAAGGTGTTATCCTTTGTCGTTTTGTTTTCTTTGCTTCATGCTATATTCTCACAAGCGTTTCTCAGGGGCCCTGACACTTTTTGCTAGCTGCTTCAGATCAGGACTGGCCGCCCCAACACAGTCATGATCGGGAAAGGACGGTCTTGAGCACTAAGGAGGACATGGAGGGGTACAGTGAGGACCTCAGGGTGTGCATGGGCTCTGGGGGTAGAAGGTCATGTATACATCGGGACTCTGCTCCTTGCTAGCTCTATGACCTTGGGCCGGTTCTTTAGCTTTCTGAACCTCAGTTTCCTTGCTAGTTAAAAGGAATAGGAGTAGGTTTCTTTTGGACTCGTGTGAAGTGTTGCTGAGATATGGGAGGTGTGTTGGACAGTGCCTGGTACTTAGAAGGGATTCAGTACTTTTTTTCTTTTTTTTAAGTTTATTTGACAGAGAGAGAGAGACAGTACAAGCAGGGGGAGTGGCAAGCAGAAGGAGAGGGAGAAGGATGCTTCCTGCTGAGCAGGGAGCCCACTGTGGGGCTCGATCCCAGGACCCTGCAATCATGACCTGAGCGGAAGGCAGACGCTTAACCGAGTGAGCCGCCCAGGCACCTCTGGATCTAATACATTGTAACCTCCTCTCAGCACTGTTCTAAAACACGTTTGCATAGTTCTTTCTTCTCTTCCTTTCGGTCATTTTAATTGCTGCATGATATTCCATCCAGCGAACGTGCCGTAATTTGCCAAAGCATTTCCCTTATTATTGGACATTTCGGTTGTTTCCAGATTTCTGCTATTATAAACAATGTGACTGTAATCGTCTTTGTACAGACGCCGCTTTATTTTTGTTCCAATTCTGAATTCATTTCCTTGGGATAATTCCCAGGAATGGAATTATTGGGTCAAAGAGCATGGGTCTTTTTCGTGGTGGGAATTGCTAAACTGTTCTCCATTTTACGCTTTTCAAATGATAGCTATCTTAAAAAAAATCGTACTCCTGGGTAAATATCTTGGTTGGTTTTTTTCTTTCCCCCCAATCTTCTTGGCCTCTGTTCTTCTCCCCCGCTTTTTCTTTATATTTATTTTTTGCCCTTGTTAAATCATTCCCCACCTTTCTGTCTTCTATTAAAAAAAAACAAAAAACCAAAAAAACCAAACAGTTGTAATCGACAAGGAAGATTGTAATATATTTGAAGTGTGGAAATCTTTCCCCATCCTGAACTTGCTATTTATTTCTCTCTTCTGTCGATTGATCGAGTGACCATTGAGTATCTCCCGTATACCAGGCGCTGTTTTAGGCCCTAAAAAGAAGTACTGAGAAGACGGAGCGGTTCCTTTAGCGGAAAGAGAAAGATTCAAGCCAGCACACAGGGAAGGGGGCCTGGGAGAAAGGAAAGGAACCTGAAAGGGTGAGAGCGATGGGGGCCGAGAGGAGGTTGCTGCTTTAGCTTCGGTGGCCAGGAAAGGCCTCCTTCCCGGAGGTGATGTTTGAGCTGAATCTTGGACAGATGAGAAAGCAGCAGCCTTATGAAAACCTGGGAGAAGAGTGTTCTAGGCGGAGGGACCAACTTGTGGAAGAGCCCTGAGGCAGAAATGAGCCTGGTGTTTTCAAAGACGGGAAAGGAGGCCAGTGTGCCGAGAGGTCAGTGGGACATGGTGGCCCATGGGACCCTGGTTGGCCGTGAGTGATGCGCTGTGAGGTCAGGGATGTAGACAGGAGTTTGGGACTGTTTCCCTGCCGTTGGGCCGTGGTAGAGAAGTCCTGTACTTACTCAGCAGGTAATTGTTGCCCCCCAGTTACGTGCCGGGCACTGTTCTGGGATATCAGAGTAAATAAGAAAGTCGGCTTCACAGACAAGTTTGTAAATGAGTAAACCACTAGAAGGTGCTGGTGAGGGTGTGAATGAAAGCCCATCGGGCGGCACAGTGACTCATCTCTGCATCCTGAGGTGTGCAGGGACTTGGGAAATGTTTCTTGATTTGAACCAAGCTGTGCTCTGTGCCACCAGCCTTCACCGTGCTAACTGAAACTCAGTTCTCTCCTGTAAGGCCTGGAAGCCACAGCCTGCCAAGTTGGGGGGTTGGGGGGGGGGACCCTGGGCCTCTTGCAGGGAAGGGGCCCTGAGAACTGAGGTCGCCAACTCAGAAGTGGGGCTGCTGATACCAGGTATGAGTATCTAGGTGCCACTTATGGGAAACAAGGCTGAGAAATAGACTCGGGAAACCCCCTTCTTGCTGAACTGCTCTGCCCGGCCCCATCCTTCCCAGACCAGGGACTCCGACTTGTGAGTCTTTTTGGGAATATAGACTAGAGGGCACTGTGCTTTTCAAGGTTGTTTTTTTTTTTTTTTAAGATTTTATTTATTTAATAGAGAGAGATGGCGAGAGAGGGAACACAAGCAAGGGGAGTGTGAGAGGGAGAAGCAGGCTTCCCGCTGAGCAGAGAGCCCGATGCGGGGCTCGATCCCAGGACCCTGGGATCAGGACCTGAGCCGAAGGCAGACGTTTAACGGCTGAGCCACCCAGGCGCCCCAAGGTTTTCTTCCCTTAGAGCAGAGCGAAGAGATAGGGAGGGGTGAGGTCTGAGCAGATGGTCCAAGAGACTCAACCTCGGGGCAGCCTAGAATGTATTCACCTACTGAGCTGTGACCCTGTGGCAGTTCCAGGAACTGGGCCTGTGGAAGCTGTTGGCTGCCATTTTGTTTGGAGCAAGCTAGATGACACGTAAGCTAGAGGGTGCTCTGATAGCATTGAGTTGGGGATCAGCTTTGACCAGCTCCTTGGGTTTCTAGTCTATGAGTTTATTGCCAAATGGGAAGGGAAGGCCAGATCCTAGGAATATGGTATCTTGGGCTCCCCATGTCCTCCTCCCTCAGTTATAGCTAACCAGAGGCAGTCTTGCCCAACTTTAACAAATCAAGCTTTTTACAGATGTTCTTTCCATGATCTCCTCAGTAACGATAGCTTTACTAGCCCACTTGGTGGGTGAGGAAATAAGGCCCAAAGTCACATGGTAGTTGGTGGAGCTGGGGTTCAAATCTAGAATTGTCCTAGTTCATATTCGTGTTCATTTCTCTGCACTCCTCAGAAATCTGCTTGATCTTGGGTCATGTCTGGAGCAGAGAGGTCAGAAAAGGCTTTGGTAACGCTCAGCGTTTTGGAAGAACGCTAGGTGGAAAAAGGTTTCAAAGTCTCTCCTTTTCCACTGGGTTTGAACGGGATGACCTCAAAGTTGTGAAGAAGTGGAGATGATCCCGATTGGCAGGTGACCCTTTGCAGCAGAAAGGAGGCACAGTGGGAGGTGATGGCTCCGGGTGGGGAAGGAAGCTCGAGAGAGAAGCATCCTTGTGTGGGGGAGGGGAGGGGGAGGCGCGTTCAGAGCCAAGGCTCTTATCTGACTCCATCTCAAAGAACTTGACTTCTGGTGTAGAGCGCTCTGGTTAGAAAGGCAACGAAGTGGGTCGCACTTGGGCCTGGTGCGGGCACAGTTGGATCTCGAATGTTGGTGGTGAATTTTAGGAGAAAGAAGGTAAGTCCCTGGGGAGATTCCCTGTGGTGGCCCTGACGCGCCCCGGCCCCAGGGGACAGAACAGCGAGGAAGAATCCATCAGCGAATGGAAACTTGTCTCTTCAGGGGACAGGAAACTTTTTATGTGTGGTTGGTCTGGTGGTTTATGAGGAGAGGTGAGCAGTAGAGACAGAGCCCTGGGCCAGTCTTGCAACTGCATCTTTGACAATGTTGAGAGTTTTAGGAAGTAGTTTAAAAAAAAAAAAAGTAAAAAGAAACCAAAAGCCAAAGATGTTGTTTCATCCCCATACCTGTGAGCGGTCAGCCACGTGGGCTCTGATTGCCACGGGACTAGTGGAAACCTGTTCGTTCGCACCCTCCCCCACCTTTGGTCCCTAAATCAGAGGGGGCTTCTGACTATTCTTAGAAAGAGACTTAGGTGGCCTCAGATGACCAGACCTTGTCTTGGGCATCTCACAGCTTAAACTAAACTTCCTTTCAGGCCTTGTTTGGTTTAAGCAGTTTCCTGGTCTGGCAGGATTTGTTTTCTTAGCACCCTGCTTGTCAAAGCCCCAATTCCACTTGTCACAGCTAACTGGCCTCTGTCACCCTGTGGCCGCCAAACTAGCCTGGGCTTGCGTTCCGAAAGTCACACTTGCTGTTCTCCTGAGGAAGTGGAGCGGGGCTGGGCTCCTGGGGTCCACTGCTGGGGCTCCCCACTCCTGCCTCCTCTTCCCCATTTTGATCACAGGGTGGATTTTCTCTCTCTCTTTTTTAAGTAAATTCTGCCCCTGACATGGTGCTCGAACTCATGACCCCAAGCTCAAGACTTGCCTGCTCTACCGACTGAGCCAGCCAGGCCCCCACGGGGCGGGGGGGGATTCTTGGTCTTGTTCTGGAAGGCTCTGCTAGCCGATACAGGGCTGCTCTGTATTTGGATAAGAGGCCGGGAGGGTAAGCAGCACCTCGTAGGAAGGAGCACCGATTCTGGGCACTGGACAGCCTGGGTTCGAGCTCCACACCCTTGCTGGCTGGCTGTGCATCTTTGGGCAAGTTGCAGAACCTGTCTGAGCAACAGTTTCCTCATCTGTAAAATGGGGATTATAATAGGATTGTGGTTCATAGTAAGCGGGATGAGCCGTGAAAGCTATAATGCCTGGCACTGAGGAAGAACCTTTTTATATTTGTTTTTTCAACAAGTATTTAATTAGTGGGTGGGGCCCCCACTGTGGGCTGGGCACTATTCTAAACTTGGGGAAATAACAGTTAACAAAATGGACAGAAGTACCAGTTTCGTAGAACTTCGGTTTTGGTGTTGGGAGATGGTAAGGTAGTAAGCAAGTTAATAAAATAGATTGATACATTGTGACCGTGCTATGGAAACAGTGAGAGCCAGGAAGAATGCCAGGGGCAAGGGGTGGTATAATTTTTTTTCTTCTTAAGATTTTATCCACTTAGAGAGTGCGCGCGCGCGTGCGAGCACTGAGGGGAGGAGCAGAGGGAGAGGGACAAGCCAGCTTCGCGCTGAGGGCAGAGCCCGACGCGGAGCTTGATCCCACGACCTTGAGATCATAACCTGAGCTGAAACCAAGAGTCAGACGCTTAACCGACTGAGCCCCCCAGGTGCCCCAAGGGGTGGTATAATTTTAAGTGACGGGTCAGATGGCTTTGCAGAGAGGGTGATATTTGAATAAAGACCTCAGAAAGGTAGAGAGGGACACCACGGGGATATACCAGGGAAAGAGCTTTGGAAGCTGAGCACAGCCAGGGCAGAGGCCCAAGGGAGTGAGTTGGAAGTCCTGACGCGCCTCCAGCTGGTCCCCTGGGCAACTCGGAGGCAGGTGCCGCGCTCGGGGGAGCCCGGAGCCTGGCAGCGAGGAGGATGGAGTGATGAGAACGGAAGGTTATGGGGGTGCCAGGGTTACAGGTGGCTCTTCAGCAGCCTCGCGTCCAGCCTGTAGAATCCTCTCGGGATTTTGGAAGTCAGCCCTCATTTCTTATACGAAATGGAGTTTGGGGGTCGTATACGCACTAAGCCTGCTCCCAGAAGCTCTGTTGCTGACTTACTGGAAGCGTACTGGGAAGCGGGTCCTGGTTCTGACTGTGGGGGGGGGCAAGCTGCAGCGGCTTGTGTTCGTCCCGCGAGCCTCCGGGCAGGAATTTCTCTCCTTGTCTGTTAACACCAGGACAACAGATACTCTTTGACTCGGTTCATCCCTGCAAGGGAGCTTCTTCTAAGGCATTCACTCCGCGGGAAAGAAATGCAACATTTATGAGATTATGTGCATTATCTCCAATACAAAAAACCCCCAACAGAACAGATGTCTAGCAGCGAAGGGATAGTTAAGCATACCCTAGGAGAGCACACGATGGCTTATTAGGTGCGCGGCTGTTCTTAGGAAGACAGAGTGGCCACACAACCATATTTATATTACATTAAGTGGAAATACACGGAATGCAAAATTGCATGTGTGCCGCGTTTGTAGTTATATAAATATGCAAAAATATATCTGTCCGTGGAAAAAATCTAGGAGAGAAACGCATCGTGTGTGCGGGGAACTGTTTTTGGAAAAATTCTTTGATTATCATTATTATTTTCCTTCATTCATTTACTAAGGTAAAGAATGTTCGAGTGCCTGCCACCCTTGAGGTGTGAGCTGGGGCTCAGACACAGTGGCGGACCTGCCCTGAGCCCCCTGGCCTGAGGTCCCACTTTTCTCAGCCCCCTCGCCTTCTCAGTGCCCTGGGACTGAAGGCTAGCCACGTGGTGAGACGCAGAGCTCAGACCTGCTGGAGTAGAAATGAGTCTTGGTCCTGCAGCTTTTCTCCAGGGTGTTCAGGCCTTTGTCGAGCTGGTCCTGGATTCGGCTGAGAAGCAGAGAAGTTTCCAGAGCTGCCACCCCTCCTGAGGGTAGCACGCTATTCCCAGCAAGCAGTCCTGTGGGAGCAGAGCCTGCCTGGCACTGAGAAGGCTTCCCGGGTTTTGGGTGCCCGGCCTGAGCCATGCTGGGGGCCCCCAGTCAGCACCCCTGTGCTTGTGACCGTGAGGCCATCTGTGTGAGGGGCTGTCCGAGAAAGGAGAACCGCTGCTGTGGGCTCCGTCTCTGGGTGCCAAACACTCAGGAGCTAGACCTTGCCTGTGACACGGTCCCGGGAAGCTGGTGGTTGGCTCAGAGAGATCTTGTGGAGATGTCGGACAACCACTTACAGTGCTTGCTGCCCATACTCTGAATAAAGTGCTCTGGGTGTTTGGACGATGGAGGGAGGTGATGAGGAGGACATTATGACAAAAGCAAACGTGGAATGCTCTCGATTCTGGGCTCTTGGCTGGCACCCAGAATACCACACCCCACCAGTCTTTCCAGCCGCTCTGGGAGGTGGGTGAGTTCTCACCACTGTAGCATAGGAGGGAACAGAGGCCCAGACAGCTGGGTTAGCCTCCTGACGTCACACCGATGGGGACAGAGGGGAGATCCGGTCAGGATCTGGCTGACTGCAGAGCCCATGCCTTTGCATTTTCTGTGTCACAGCACGCTTTGGCTTCACAGAGACAAGTGTCACCAGTGGACCCCTCTCTGCCTCCCACTTCCACTCCCTGTCCGTCCATCCCAAAATGCCATTGTCTGTCTCCTTGGCAGCCCCTCCACTCGGCACACCACATGCTTCCGGGACAGCCCTCTTTAAGAAGTGTGATTAGAGCCCTTCTGCGTTAGAGAAAGGATTTCCTGTCTCTTTAAGGACAAAGACTGTGTGTGACCTCTTCATCCAGAAGTTTTAGGGCCCTAGTACAGTGCTTGGTACATGGCAAGTGCTGAGTAATTAAATGAGGATGTATTGTAATCAGTGCTAAATTAATCTCACCGCATCCTAAAGAAATAATGTGCATCAATAATAATAATAATAATAACGATATGAATCAATGCAGAAGGCCCTCCAGTGCAGAAGTTGGGAAAACGGCCTCTGGAATCAGACCCAGACAGCCTGGGTTTGAATCGTGTCTGTGCCGCTGCCTGCTCCTAACCTTGGTGAAGTTGTGATTTCTCTGGGTCTCAGTTTGCCCATCTGTACAATGGGGGCAGTCCTAGTACGGTTAGGGCTGCTGTGAGGATTGATGCGTAAATGCGTAAAGCGTGTGGAGCAGATCTTTGCCACAGTGAGCGCTGCATGGACACGAATTATTGTTCTTTACCGTTCCTGTTATTGTCACACACAAGGTTAAGCAGAGCTGGACTTCTAGGGAGACTCCCCACATCCGAGGTGTGGATTCTTACCCCACCTCTGGCTGCAGAGCCCCGGTCAATGCCACCGACCTCCCTGCCGGTTCTCCGCCCCTGTCCTAGGGCTCTGCTGGTAGAGTGGGTGTGAAGCTTATTTCCCCAGGAAGACTGGATACACCTCGGGGTGGGGGTGGGGGGAAGGCTGGGGCAGAGCCAGGCCTGAGTCCAAGCTGTGTCACTTTGTGAGCCTGGATGGGCCCCCTCGGCTTCAGGAAACCCAGTTCCTAACCTGGGAAGTGAGGACAGTCGTCCCTACTCCATGGGTCATTACTGGGATGACGAGAATAGGATCCGTGCTGTAAGACATGGCATTGCAGGCACTCAGCCCATGTGCCTCTCTCATCCTGGAGGGCGAGGGCCACTCTCAAACCTGTCCAAGTCCCCCCAAGCCTGTACCAGTGAGACCATGGCGTGCGTCCCCCAGACTCTGTGCCAGCGAGCGAGGGTTGTGGGTGCAGCACTGAGGCTGAGCGCACCTCTCCTCCTCACCCCCCTGCCTTGTCTCTGCTCTTCCTTTTGTTCCTTCTGGGGCAGCTGCTGCAGGGTGAGGAAGGTGTCCTCCCAGTGCAGGTGACAGACGGGCCACTGGGAGCCTCCGTGGCCCTCACCCTCCTCTCCCTGCTCAGACCCCAGGCCCCTCCTTTCCCGTCAAGCACCCTTGAATGCTTGGGAGTGGCAGACACTTGGATTGTGGTTCAGGCTTCCCTTCGGAGGTGGCCCCCCAGCCTCTGCTGGTGGTGTCTCCTGCCGGGTTTCCTGGGTGAGGGATGCTGGGTTCCGGCCGGAGGGACAAAGGGCTTCCGAGGGCCGTAAGCTGCACGCGCGGGACATAGTTGCAACCATGGATCCAGACTGTTGAAAGGAGGGTTGTCCCCAAGGCTCTGCAGGCACAGGTGGGGTGAGAGCCCTACTCAGTTGGGCTGTGAAGGTCACCGGCTCCTAGCGGGCCTGATGGTTGGGGTGACTGCTGGCATTAGGGGCGACCTGTGCTGCTGGGGGCATCGCGGCCCAGCGCCATTCTCAGCAGGACAGCTGGCTGTGCTGGCCGGGGGGTGGTGGATATCGTGGAGAGGAATCCGGAGAATTCCTTGGTGTGGGTAAGTCTGAATGTAAAGAGGATCCCCGTGAAGTTGAGGGAGAGATCCAATGATGAAGCGTTCCTTTAAAAATGTAAGTCAGGGGCGCCTGGGTGGCTCAGTCGTTAAGCGTCTGCCTTTGGCTCAGGGCGTGATCCCAGTGTTCTGGGATCGAGCCCCACATCAGGCTCCTCCGCTGGGGGCCTGCTTCTTCCTCTCCCACTCCCCCTGCTTGTGTTCCCTCTCTCGCTGGCTGTCTCTGTCTCTGTCAAATAAATAAATAAAATCTTAAAAAAAAATAAAAATGTAAGTCAGCTCGTGTCAGAGCCCTTCAGTGACTCCCAGTCCCCTTGGTGTAAAAACCAAAGTTAAGGCAAGGGTTTCTCTCCTCCTTTCCATTCTCTGCCCTAGCCCCATTGGCCTCCTTCCTGCTCCTGGAACACACCAGGCATCCCACCTTGGAGCCTTAGTCCCTCTTGGAATGTTCTTCCCTCAGGTGCCCACAGGGCCCGCTGCCCCTCTTGAGCGAGCGAGGTTTTCTCTGACCTTCTCTGGATGAAAGCACCTCCTCTCTGCTGTCCCCCCCCCCCTCGGGCTTCGTGTCCCCCACGCCTTGTACAACCCATACACGGCGTGTGCATTACTCCCGAGTGCCATCTTTCCTCACTAGAATAAGAGCTCTAGAACGGGAGGGATTTCTACCTGTTTTAGTCACTCATCGATCCTCAGCACCTCAACAGAGTGGACTCTTCCATAAAATTCAGATCAATAGAAGAAGGAAGAAAGGCAGTGATAAAACAGCCAATGCCTAGGGGCGGTTTGGCTGTTGGAGCCCAGCGGGAGCCACTGAGTAATTTTCCAGTTTTGGAAAATTGGAGTCATTATGACACCAGTCAAGCCTCCAGTGGGTCTGGGTGAGAACCGTCTCCTAGACGCGCGTGTGTGCGTGTGTTCTGTGTCTGCCGGGATGATGCTGGGTGTGCCCCAGGCGTTGGAGACTAAGGTGGTGGCTCTGTGCCACGGGTGTGAGGAGCCCCTCATTTATGTTCTTGGCATGTAAGTTCGATAAAGTTATGTGTGTGAGCACTGGGAATTTGGGTTAAGGACCAACGGGATCTAAAAAGAAGCTGGCCCCAAGGATGATTGCAGCATTATTTATACTGACCGAGATGACAAGTAACCTGAGCATCCAGGATCCTAAACGTACAACGTTGGGATGACGCACAGCGTGTATCACAGCGCGTTTAGATCTTAAAAATGCCAAAAACTTGCCAAAACCTTTACTATTTATTAGTGTTTGTAATATACCGTTAATAGAAAAAAAAATAGGTTACTACACGGCATGACACCAATTAATTATTAAAAATGAAATATGTGGAGGAGAAAGAGAAGGTCATGCACGCGCTCGTTAATGCTGGGTGGCTTGTCCCTGAATTGTGGAAAAATAGCTTATTTTCGGGGCGCCTGGGTGGCTCAGTCGTTAAGCGTCTGCCTTCAGCTCAGGGCATGGGATCGAGCCCCACGTCAGGCTCCTCCGCTATGAGCCTGCTTCTTCCTCTCCCACTCCCCCTGCTTGTGTTCCCTCTCTCGCTGGCTGTCTCTCTCTGTCAAATAAATAAATAAAATCTTAAAAAAAAATAGTTAGCTTATTTTCTTCTTGGTGCTTTTCCTTCCCAATTTTTCCTCAGTAAATAATGTGTTTCTCATGAATTAGGGAAAAAAGTTGTGTTCTAAATGTAAAAATATTTTGGCTGGATTTTCGTGTACTTTAAAATGTGACAAACACTTCTCGTGTTTTGTTTTTAGGCCTATCGTAATGTTTTAACCACGTGATTACCCAGACCTTGTCCCCGACTTAATGCGAATATCTGCTCCCATGATGTGGCTCGAGTCTACAGATCAAAAAATAGATTTTTTTTTTCAAATGTTGTGAACTAGGAGCTTGAGAATGAGGAGGGATAAAATGGAAAATTCACAGAGCAACCCGTTGACGGGTTCTTTGAAGTGAAATTATGTGTTCTTAAAAATTATCTAAGACCAGGAAAGAGATCGTTAGATCCTATCAGCTCCCTTACGAGTGACATAAAAATAACAGACAAGTGCTTTTTCTCTGTGACTTTCGGTGCCATTTCACTCTGAGATTATGAGACTGAGCTTCTCTTCTGGATGAACCTCTTGTTGAGGAACCATTTGCAAAGCCTGAGGCACATCGAAAAGGCTGTGCTGGGCTGCCCGAACCCCTTTCGGAGTTCACGCCCCCACCCCAGCTGCCAGGAGTGATGGCTGCTGACAGCTGATGGCTGACTCCCTCCCTGGGATTGGCCTTCAGCTAAAGGAAGCTTCCTCTCTTTGGATGGGGTCCCAAGGCTGACCCCTTGCCTTCGTTTGGGACACCTCGAAGGGCCGTCCCGGCTCAGAGTTCCCATGGGTCTGGCACCTGATGTCCTAGCCCAGCTGCCCGTCTGCCCAGGCCTGCTTACCTCACGGGTGTGAACTGTTTGCTCCTTAGGCAGACCTCCTCTTCAGAGTCTGTTTCTTGGGAAACCCTACCTCACACCCTGATTTTCCAGTGAGGAGGTTGTGGAGAAGAAAGTGGGACCCTCCTTCCAAGCTCTGGCAGTCCTCGCTGACATGAAGGGAGCTTGGCTCTCAGAATTGCAGCCTGGTGTCTGCTTGTCCTCTGACTCCATTCGTGAGGAGTGGCTTTGATTCTTTTTTTTTTTTTTTAGATTTTATTTATTTATTTTAGAGAGGGAGAGACAGAGAGAGAGACAGAGACAGAGAGACAGCACGAGCAGGGCTAGGTGCAGAGGGAGAGGGACAAGAAGACTCCACGCTGAGTGCAGAGCCCCACGCAGGGCCTGAGCCTGGGACCCTGAGATCGTGACCTGAACTGAAATCAAGAGTCAGATTCCCGACTGCCTGAGCCACCCAGGTACACCTAAGTGGCTCTGATTCTTGGGGTCCTCGGTAAAACCCGAAGGCCGCAGACATTGGCCTGCCCGCCTCTCCAGCTGTGTCTCCTGTGGCTGCTCCCAGAGACTGGCCTTGACCGCTGGGGACAGGCTGCCTGCCACAAGCCGTGGCCTCCAAGGGTTTGTGGGGCTGGACCTGAAAGGTCTTTACCTGTGCGCGGGCAGATCCGTCATTCTGCCAGAATCTTCGGCGGCCCTTCGCTTGCTGCTGTCAAGCACCGGATTTTACTGCGACTCTGTTACAAACTCAAAATAGTACCAGACCGGGGGGCCTTCTGTTGATAAGTGGATGATAAATGGAGGACAGTGTAGCTCCTTAGCATTTGGTTGGGGGCCACTCCTCATGCCTGCAGGACAGACAGAGCTGCACCTCTTCATTGTGGCACCTTGCCTGCCTCTCGAGTCCAGCGTCTTCTCTGGCTACTGGGCCCCATCCCTCGAATCTTAGCGTAGCCGCAGGGAACTGCCATCTCCCCTGGGCCGCCCTGTTTCAGGCCTTCAAGCTTCCTCTCCCTGGAATGCCTGGAATTCCCCCTTGTCTCACTGGATGGCCTCTCTCATCTGTTTCCTTTCTCTTTCCTGGCCTATCTTTCCCCAGCAGGGAATGTGCTGGGCCCTGGGCCCTGAGCATCTTGGTTTTTTTTGAGACTTCCCTTGTCTTTGTTCCTTTGTGGCCCCCTGCCCTGTGAATGCTGGAAACTTCTCTCCTGCCCTTTCCTCCCTGTGTTGGCGTGGTGCATTTCCTAGCTGGTCCTCTGACCCCCACACTTGCTCTTGCATACCTATCAGGAAAGACATTTTGATCATGTGTTCCTGGCATGGGTAGTTTCACCTACAGATTACACACACATTCTGCTGTGCCCACTGTATCATGGGTATTATAATAATACAGCCCTACAAACAGGCTTTTGACAGGATGAGATAAAGAAAGTTCTCTTTTCCTTATCGGAGGAAAGGGCCTCTGAACAAGAATTCCTGAACTGAGAACTAGCTGGGGGAGAGTCAGGCATCGTGTCTCCCCTGCCTTCTCAGTGCCTGGTACAGATCAGATGGACGTAGCTTCTGGGAGGGATGTTCGTGTTTGGGTATGAGAAGCTTTTGCCAAGAAGCAGACAGCCCAGGGAAGTGTGGGTGTTCTGACGGTCTGGGTCAGTCTTCATGTGTGGGAGTCCCTGTGGGGAGCCATCCGCCCAGGAGGGTTATAGCCTGTTCACAACTTCCAGAGGCTGATAATAACACTATTAACACTTTTCATTTATTTGGCAAACATTGACTGAGCACCGAATGTATGCCAGACGGATGTCGCAGGAATTGGGGGTGTAGAGGAAGACGCCACCTCGAGTCCCGCCCTCGGGAAAAACTGGCCAGGAGGTGCCCAGTTCCTGTCTGGCATGATGAGGAGGCGGCCGAAGGTACACGGGGTACCTGTGAGTGAGGGGGTTGGACGTCAAAGGTGACTTCTCCAAGGAGGTGATTCCTGATTGAACCTTCCCAGTCAGAAGGGCACTGGGAATATTCCAGGCCCGGGCAGAGGGTGGCTGTCGTGGGAGCTGTGTGTGGTGTGTGGCTGTGGTGGGGCGCCAGGAGTGTACCTCCCGTCTGTAAAATACGTCTCTCGTTCTCAAGATCTTTGGAGAAGTTTGTGTGACTGAGTCCCTGTACTAACACTCCCCTCCCTGTGGGATTTAAGGATTTATCCCCACTCTTATAGATGTGGAGACATCCCAGAGAGGTTTAGGAGACTTCCCAAAGAGGGCTAGTGGCCGGTCCTAGATTAGAGCCCCCTCCCGTGCGCAGTCCACCTCCCCAGCCCTGCGGCACCACCCTGCCCGCAGGAGGGGCTGGCTGGGCCTTCACAGCAAGGTAAGTGGGGGGGAGGGTCCGCTGTTCCCTTGGACCAGTGTGGAGCTGATTCTCTGTTGGGGGGTGAGGGTTGGTGAGGGTGCCAGGTCCCCTGTGACACAAAGCCTTTTCACCCAGGCTGTCACCCTGGCTTGGCATCAACACGGAGGTCACTAGGGCCCTTGGTCTGGAGCCGAAGCAGAGAGGGCAGCATCCAGGATGGAGCCCGGGCTCTTGATTTATTTGCAACTCCTGGGGACATGCTCCCCCTTTAGAGTGTGGGGAGGAGTGGGAAGTCACAGGCCGGATTGGCCCCTTGCGGGCCGAGTACATTTAGAGGAAGTCCCGACCCTTGCTAGAGGAGAAGTTCTGTGGACAGGGCTGTGTCTTGCTCAATGGGTGGGAACGGGCTTTGGAGCCCGACCGACCTCAGTTTGCCACTTGCTAGCCCTGTAACTTTGGACGGGTTACCCCCAAAGCCTTGACTTCCTCTTCTGTAAAATGGGGTAACAGCCAACTCTCCCCATAGGACCGCTGTGAGGCCACGAAGTGCCACGTGCAGAGAGCTCAGCAGGGTGCCTCGTGTATTAAATGCAGCCGTCTGGTAAACGTTCTCCAAACCTTAGCTGTTGTCTTTACCTTCCGTGCTCCCGGTGTGCCCAGCTCACAGTGGGATGCTGTGTGCTGAAAAGAACATATGAACTTGGATTCGTTAGCATTTATTAAATAAGGAAGTATTAAACTTTGGATTGAGTTGTTTCTGGCCTCCGATAAATGAAACAGGCGCGCTAGATTTTTACTGCAGGGAAAACCGTCCAGTTTTCTTAAACTCCCCCTGGCTCTGAGGTTTTATGATCCTTCTGCACAGCCTTGAGGATTTTCTTCAACGTAAACACACGGACGAGGGCGGTGGTTTACAACCAGAGTCTGGTTTGGCTTCTGGTGCCTGGCTGCTGGCTTGGGTCTGGGATCTAAGACTGTCGAGTGGGTAGGTGTGGTGCCTGGTTGCTGGCATGGAAACACCAGGGTAAGTGCTTTCCGCCCCCCCCCCCATGTGGTTATGACTGCAAAGTGGCCAGAATGTGGAACTCGTCCCGTGGGTTTGCCGGGCGGTGGTTTGCCAGGCAGCGGTTAGCCAGGCGGATGCCTACCGAGGACGAGGACGCAGGAGTGGCTGACAGTGCCTGGAGGGTCAGGATGGGAGCCCTGGAGCCCGCCTGCCTGTCTGTCTGTCCTTCTGTGTGCCCATGGGTTGGAGGCGGCAGACCAGGGGACATGGGGGCAGGAGACTCCAGACGTGGGGGCTCCGACCTTGACTATGCCCCGCGACTCCCACTGTGGGACTTGCGGGCGCCCCCCTGCCCCGATTCTCCCTGCCCCAGCTGTGACTGGGGTGGGGGAAGGGCTGCAGGAGGGTTTGACCAGGCCGGGCAGGTGGTCCTTGGCTTTGAGCAGCCCGGGCACCACTGGTTGAGAGAGTTAAAAGTGGAGAACACTGGCCTGCACCTGGAGGCTTGGCCTCTCTTCCAGTCTACCGCTCCCTTGCTACGTGGCCATGGATAGGACACTCAGATGCTCTGGGCTGCAGCTTCTTCAGCTGCAAAATGGGGAAACTGGCCCCCTGGGTACTTTCCCGATCTATGATGCCAAAACACCCTGGAGGGTTGCCAGGGACTGTTTTTTTGTTTTTTTTTTTTTAAGATCGGCAATTCATGCATGTGGTAAAAGATATTGAAAGTTATAAAAGGATATACAGTCAAAGCAAACCTGCCTCACACTGCACCCCGCTGCCCCGACCCCCCCAGTTTCCCTTATCAGAGGCATTTACTTTGAAGTTTAGAGATTTTCTATGCATATGCACCTACCCTTAGAAATTTTTTTTTAAAGATTTTATTTATTTATTCGACAGAGATAGAGACAGCCAGCGAGAGAGGGAACAAAGCAGGGGGAGTGGGAGAGGAAGAAGCAGGCTCATAGCGGAGGAGCCTGATGTGGGGCTTGATCCCATAACGCCGGGATCACGCCCTGAGCCGAAGGCAGACGCCCAACCGCTGTGCCACCCAGGCGCCCCCACCCTTAGAAATTTTTAATTGTGAAATATCATATACTCAAAAGCATGCATAAAATGGATGTGCGGTTTAATAAACTGAACACCTGTGTACGTGCCACTCAGGTTGAGAAATAAGAGAATTCCCAGCGCCTTAGGCAGGACTCATCCCGTTCACCGTGGTCCTCGCCCCGTTCCCTCGCAGGCGCGTGCTGTCCAAGCTCTGGTGTCCTTTCCTCTGCACGTGCTCCACCTGGGAGACGGGCTCACAGCAGGACAGGTAGAGCTGTCTTGTTCTTTTTGATAGCCACGTATGATAGTCGCGTAACATTGCCTCCCTACGGATGTGCCATTATCTTACTATTATTTTTTACCAATCCCCTCTTGCTGGATATTCAGGGTGTTTCCAATCTTTTGTCGTTACCAACAATACTGCAGTCATTTTTCTGTCTTCCAGGAACCACCATTAATTAAAATATGCAGTAAGAGGTCTTATTGCATCAGCCTCCCTGACCTGCCAGTCATTTCTAGAACAACATGGAAACGCTCTAGCAGGAAGCCCTGCATGGCTCCGCCGTCCTCAGGCATGGATGTCTTGGGCCACTCGCCTGGAACCAGCGCTGCCTATCTGATGCTGCCCTTTCCCGGACGCCCCTCGGGGCCGGGTCTTGGAGGGTGTGGGATCTCCAGTTGGGCGTGTGCCGGGTTGCTGGGGAGAAGCGCAGGGATGGGAACACAGCTGCAGGCTTCCCTCCAGGCAGAAAAGTTCCTTTTCTTTTGATTATGCAATGTTCCAGCGAGGGGCCTGGGTCTGCTCTTCTGCTTTTCTTCATCCTTCTGCAGACGGGAATGAGGCAGGGGGGCTCGAGCGGGTGCTCCGGCCAGGCCAGTGTGTTTTTGGACCGCTCCTCCTCACTTGTCCTTTCCTGCTTCATCTGCCTCTTCCTCATGTCCTCTTTCTCTTTTTGTTCTTCCTTTTCTCTTTCTTCATTCCCACACCAACCCCTTTGAACTAAAATCCCTGGGAAGCTGGCGGATTCCTGCATCCATGCATGCAAAAATTCTGGCCTGCCTGTTCTCTCCTTTCTTTCCCGGTTCTGAGTGTGGACAGTCCTGGGGCGCCTGGGTGGCTCAGTCGGTTGAGTGTCCAACTCTTGGTCATGATCTCAGGGTTATGAGATCGAGCCCCCCCATTAGGCTCTGTGCTGGGGTGTGGAGCCTGCTTAAGATTTTCTCTCCCTCTCTCTCTGCCCCTCCTCAGCTCTCTCTCTCTGCTCTCCTTCTCTTAAAAAAAAAAAAAAGATGAATGAGAACAGCCCCTGGCATAGAAATTGTGGGGTGGTGCACGATGAGGTCCGAGGCCAGTGAATCATCGGCATCGGGGCCTTGGCGGCCTTTTGCTTCTTCTTTCTTCTTTTGAGCGGATCTCCTGCCGCTGGTCTCTTTACTTCCTCCTTCAGGGTCTGTGGCTGTGACGTGGGGAGGATGGACCTGGCCAGGAGGTCACAAACAGGCCACGATGGAGAGGATGGCCTCCGGATTTGGAAGGGTGAGGGGCTGGGAGGTGGTGGAGTTCTCAGGGGGAAGAGGAGGTGGCAGGCACCTTCTCAAAGTGACAATGCTCCTTGGGTTCACCAGTCTGGGCAGAAGCTTGTCATAGTTGGTTCGGGGCGAGGCCAAGAGTTCTGGGTCTGGAAGCATTTTTGTACCTGTGAGTCTGCGTGGACCTGTGTGCTCAGACGGCTCTAAAGCGCTTAGCAAGTGTGTGGGCTCCAGAGTCGGGTCGCCTGGGTCTCTCCAGCCTCCACCTCTTGCCAGTGCCCTGGAGGGACCTTATAAAAATTATTGCGTCTCAGTTTCCGCCTCCGTGAAATGGGGCTGTTAAAGCATGAAATGAGATTATCCTTATAAAGTGTTAAGCACGGAGTAAATGACGTCTGAATGTTAGCAGTTAGTACTGTCTTTTAGGTGGTTTCCGAACATTTCAGGCAGAGCAACCCCCCCCCCCCCCGCACGTGAAATCTTTTGTGGAAGTGCTCCAGAGCGCTCTTTGCAACTCGTAAGTGTAATTGAGTTGTGCCCCTTGATACCACCTTTGTGCCTGGTACTTTGACAGTTCTTATTAAAACTGAAAATGTATATTGCTTAGGATTCAGCTATGCAACGCCTGGGAATCTGACATCTGACACGAGCCATGCCTGCCTACACACGGCTATATGTTCACTGCAGCTTTGTCCGTAGAAGCAAAAGGTTAGAGACCCCTAAGGGTCCAGCAGGAAGAGAAAGATTGGATCATTTATGAAATACTCTATGCCTGTAAAACAGACAAGAGAGATCTATGGACTGTCTTGGAATTCTTTTCATGATCTATTAAGTGTAAAAAAAATCAGAGGCAGAATGATGATACATGGTGTATTCCTGTTTTTTTAAAAGCTTCTCAGTACGTGTCTGTGCCTCTGTGGACAGATGCGCACAGACCCAGAGAGCACTCCATCACTCACCAGTGCCTCCCAGACTGCTCCCAGCGCTTGACTTTTGGGGGCTGGAGAAGTCGGCATTTCTTACTCTAAGGAAGTTCTTCCCTGCCCCCCCCAAAACCAAGTTCTTTGGGTGGTTTTGCTTTCCAGTTGGTGTTGTCCTGCAAATTAAGAAGAGGGAGGCCGTCCTGGAGGAAGCGTGGATTTGCACAGGTCTCTGTGGGAAGAGTTGGGCTGTGGGTGCAGGCTCTGCTGCTCTTGAAGGTGGCCTGCGAACGGAGGCCCCTGGCTCCTGCCTCGTTTGGCCCCTGGGCAGGCTGCGTCTGGGGCTGTGTTCCCGGCACACTCTGCTCGCCATCTGTTGCGGAGGCAGTCGTGAGGCCGTTAGCAGTGCTTCCCTCACAATAGGCCTCCCCTAGCAGTGCTTCCCTCACAATAGGCCTCCCCGACGTGATGGGATCACCCTTTAATTATTTACAGGGGTCAGCCACCTGATGGAAGCCCCTTGCTGGGGACAGAGGCTACCGACAGCAGGTGATTGCGTGTTTCAGGGAGAGGCGGGACCAGGAGGGTGCGCGCCACAGCTAGGAGCAGGCGGCCTCAAAATAGAAGCGCACGAAGCATCTAGGAAGGTAATTTTACACACTGATAATCTCGAGGTTGTGGTTCAGGGGTGAACCAAGCTCAAGGCAGCCAGCCCAGCACACATCGGGCCGGTTTGCTTTCCCGGCAGCCTGGGGAGGCAGGGTCTGCTTAGGTCACGTCTGCGTTGCTTTGAAATCTGTTCAGAGGTACGCCTGCTTGTTCCCAGGGCTGACCACTCCTCTGGGACCTGCTGGGGCATCCAATGGCAAGACCCTTCTCCAGAGCCTGTAGACCTGTGGCTAAATACCTGCCCTGCCTCTGGGCCATCATGTGACCTTGGACAGGGCACTTCCCCCTCTCGGGCTGAACTATCTTTCTTTTTCTTTTCTTTTCTTTTCTTTTCTTTTCTTTTCTTTTCTTTTCTTTTCTTTCTTTTCTTTCTTTTCTTTCTAGATTTTATTTATTTATTTGACAAAGAGAGAGACAGCTAGAGAGGGAACACAAGCAGGGGGAGTGGGAGAGGGAGAAGCAGGCTTCCCGCCGAGCAGGGAGCCCGATGTGGGGTTTCATCCCAAAACCCCGGGATCATGGCTCAGACCCTGAGCCGAGGGCAGACGCTTAACGACTGAGCCACCCAGGCGCCCCTGGGCTGAATTTCTAACACTCCTAAATCAAGGGATTGGATGAGGCGAGCCCCACGGTTTCTCAGCTCTAGAACATTCTGTGAGTAATACACTCACACGACACGCTGTTGCAGGGGGAGGGTATGAGCTAGACGGAGGCCCAGAAGTTGAGGCTTGGTGCTTTAGTGCTTGCCATCGGCCCTGGGCGCCCATCCTGATCTGCCGTGTCGACATTGAGACTCACCGGGCACCAGGAGGCGATGGGACATGTTTTGAGCTGAGCGCCACCTGTGAAATGGGACTCACACTACTTGCCTTGCAGGATGATGAAGATTTGTGAATATACGGTTAAATTCCTGGCACGTGCTAGGTGCTCAGCAAATGGTATTACACACTTAGTACTTGGCATTCCCAGCCCTGCTTTTTGTCTTAGCTAGAAAATGTGTGCCACGTGGGGAGGGAAATGGCGATTACCTTGTTTTAGAGATGCCACTTCATAGAAAGCATTGGCACTGGGCCTTACTGACCTTTCCCAAAGCGACGTGTGTTCCTTCATCGTTCGGATTAAGGTTGGCATTCATGTTCACTCTGTGATGTCTGTGACAACTCTAATCTCCTTCACTCCTCAGGAAACCCTATGAAGTAAGAGGCACTATTGTCCCCATTTTATAAAGTAAGAAATTGAGGCTCTAGGGAGTTAAGTGATGTGCCCACGATCACACAGCCAGTAAATGGTTGGTGAGGGCAGGACCGGAGCATATCTTTCTTTAGAGCCCTCGTCCCGTAACCATCAGTGTGCGCTTTCAGAAAGGGGGGGTGCGTTAGGGGACCAAGAAAAGCGGTAAAACACCTGAGTCAGACAGGAAATCATGCGCTTGAATTTCTTAATGTGGTAGATTTTCTAAGAGACATTAACAGTCAGCTCTATTCCGCGCTTACGGCTTGTCAGCCCTGCAAGGTGGTGGAGCCCCAGGGTACATTTGATTCAGACGATTCCGTTTTCTGTCTTGTTTATTGCAAGTGACCTTGAATTACCTAAGACCCAGGGAAACGCGTTCTTAATTTTGCCCTTTTAACAATAATGATCTCCCCCCTCTAGCTCAGATTTAAATAGTCCTTCTGAGTTGTCACCCACTTAAAAAGCATAAAAAATCCCAACCCCACACTCTCTGTAATTATGGGGTAGGGTCGAGAGGGAGAGTGCTGAATGGGGAATAATGCGATCTGCGGAGCATTCTAAGTTGTGCTGGTTATATTCAGTGGCAGGGTTGAAGGCTTGTGCCTGCTGCTGGAAAGTCACAAACAAAACAGCCCCTGCTTTCGCCGGGAGGTTTGGCTGTTCACTGCCTTTAATTTGGGGCACCCAAGGCTCCCATTCTGTGGTATGAGTGGTTGGCTGGGTGCTCACGGCCTTTTCCTCCGCCTGGCCAGAGAGAAACAGCAGAGGCCTGGAAATGCTTGCTGGTCACCCGTGAACTGGAAATCGGGCTCCTCTTCCTCTTCCCCTGTCGGATAGCAGGGGAAAAAAGTACAACAAGCTTCCAGGAACAAGTAAGAGATTTTTTTTTTTAAGGCCCTTTAAACAAAGACTGGAAATTCGGGAGTGAAATTGCCATAGGGTTTTGGGCAGGGAGCATATAGGATTATTCCTGGGGGAGGTGGGCACGTGCAGGGGTGGGATGTAGGAGGGGCATTTTGCCTGACCCGCCAAGCAGGTGAGCACTGTGGGCCTGTTGGAAGCGAGGAAGGGAAGGCGGGAAGGTGTCGACAGGTGGCAGTAATTTGGAAGCTCCGCCTCTGAGTGAGGTCACGGAGAATCCATCTACCCTAGGTGTGAAAACAAGTGAAAAGGCTGGATTTCACCTGCCTGGGGCCCTGGGCCTGGTCAGTGCCTTCATGGACCCCGGCTTGTCGCCACTCCAGCCCGCCATGACTCTACAGGGTTAATGTTTCCCTGGAGACCAGTGGAGGGACTGATATTTTGGATTCCAGAGACGTGAAGGAACAGGTCTTTTAATTTACATCGAAAAGCAATAAAGAGCAGGAAGGAGATTTCTGTCATTTGCATTAAAAAAAAAAACACCTATGTAAAATGGCTCTTGAAGGAGCTGGTTCCCTGATCTCCCCCCCCCCGCCCCCATCAAGATCGATCTCGGTTGGTAGCCCTGTCTCAGGCTCTCTCTTCGAGAGTGACATTGGGTGGCGTCCCTTCCAAGTCCTCCAGGAAGCCAATTTTGGACCCTGGCCTCTGACTCAGTGTGGCCTGCTGGGTGGCTCCCCGCGCTGGGAGGCGGCCCTGGCAGTGTCCCTTGGCCCAGCCCAAGAGCAGGTGCCCCAGGTGATCCTGCTCTCTTACTGTGCGGCCCGAGAGACGCAGGGAAGGGGCTCCCGGGCAGCGCAGGTCCGAGGTGGGTGCAGCCACTAAGGGCGGTGGCGGTGGTGGTGGTGGCGGTGGCGGGAGTGAAGGGAGGGAGGGCTTTCTCTGGGTGGAGGCCTCAGGTGTGCGGAGTGGCTGTGAGTTTCGCTCCGAGCTGGAGGCTGGGGTGGTTTCCTAGCTGTCTCCTGTATCTGTTGGGTGGGGAAAGCAGTTGGAAAAGTGGAGCCTAGTTTTGGAGACAGTGCCTGCTGGAAGCAGGGCAGGCGCTTGTAAGTTTTGGAGAAGAATGAGTGCCTTCGGGGCAGAGGGGGTGGGGGTATATTCAGGAGCGCTCCCCTTCCTTCCCCTCCCCCCTGCCCAGGTCTCTACTCCTGATCTCTCACTCCCTTGGCCTGATCCAGTGTCTTGGCAGAAAAGCTGTTTATTTGTGCATTTGCCCTTGTGTGGCTGTGTGCGCCTGTGTTTGTGTCTGTGTGTTAACTCAAGAGGAGACCAGAGGCCCCCTCCACACAGAGGAGGTGAGGTGCGGCGGACAGCCTGGGCCTGGGGTTCCAGGACGTTGAGTCCTGGCGTCTGCCTGGATGGTGACTGAGAACTATTTCCTGCATCTCCCTGGGACCTGGCCCCCTCCTCTGGCCACAGGGGTGGAGATGGGTAATGAGTCAGGCTCGGCGATCATTTCTAATGCCCCCTCCAGCCCTGAAATTCTCTGAACAGTGTCCAGTAAGACTGTGTCTACCAGGTAACACATGACTGCCAAGCGGGTATTTTAATCACTGCAATTTTGGAATACCAGAGCCAGTTCTCACAGAGGGTTCATCGCTTCGTCAACCCTGTGGTGCCTTGGAACCGGAGCTCGTGGCGGGTCTGTCATGGGTTCAGTCTTCTTGGATCTGTCTGTCCCTAATCAGGCACAGACATTCTCTTCAAAGCCCCAAATCATGGTTTTTTTGTATTTTGGATTTTGTTGTTGTTGTTGTTATGTTTTGTGAGATTATATTTGCCTGTTATGGTTATAAACTTTTGTTGTCCCATGTTACCCCTGGGACCTCAGAGGGAGCTGTTTGGAAAATGCATCCTTTTTGGGATGGGATGCTATTGCCTGGAAGCCTAATTTAATGGCTGGGTCCTGTGTGAACAGATAGTAAATGTTTCTGGAACCTTCTAGGCCCTGCCACTGCCCCATGAGGACCCCCAGGCTTTGGCTTGTTGGGACCTCATGGGCCAGTGGTCAGGCTTGGCATTTTGAATCCACTTTGGCCAAGCTCCCAGGATAGGCCTGTCTCCTTCAGTAACTGGGGCCTTATTTTGGGTAAGACATTGAGGCCCATGGGTGGTGGTTAATGTTTGCTCGATGGGATGTCTTATATCCAGCCACCCAAACGTGACCAGAAAGAGACAGCCATGACGCATCTTTTGTTTGTCTCCAATTATGTTTAATAAGATGGGGGGGTGTACACAAAAGATACTTCTAGTGAATGAAACCCCAACTTCCCTTAAAATTAGAAACCTTAAAACCCATGAGTTGAATAGAAAAACCCAAATAATTTGCTGCCCTCTTTTCTGTTTTGTCTGGCCTTGTAGCTGATTCTAAGTCTTTGAAATCTGTCACAGCCAGACTTCCTGGTCCCCTTTCCTCACACCTCTGGGCCCAGTGGGGGCCCCTGGCACAGCACAGGGTCTGTTCAGCCGGGCCTCTGGTGGACCAGGCCTGAAAGCAGGAATGCAGATGGAGACTTCGTGGGTGCCATGGTAACCAGCAAGCGAGGCCTGGGGACCTCAGGTTGATGATTAAGTCCTTCGTGCCTTTCGCGATGTGGTTAGTGGCCCTCAGGATTCCCAACCCCCAGCCAGACACAGGGGCTTTTCCTCCTGTTATTTTCATCTTCAGTTGGAAAGACTGTCTTGGAGGGGCTAGCAGTGTGGAGGTGGGGAACGTGGCTCTTGGCGGGAGGGGCGGGGGGCGAGTGAATGTGCTGGAAGCCACAGCTGTATCATCTTCTTGAGGTGAGGGTGGGAGCACCCGGGACCAACCCTTCAAGTTCTGCTTCTGTTGGGAGAGTTCCTATTTGTTTTCATTGTTATGTAAACAGGAAGCAATAGATCCTCGCTGTTCTGGTATTTTCTCTGGGGGCAGCAGTAAGTGGTCTCTTCCTCCCTCCCCTGGGGGAGAAAGGGATGCTGGGAGAAGGGGAGGTGGAGCTGCTCACTGAGGCGGGCAGGTGGGCTGATGTTTGGTCTTCTGCTCTCAGTTGCACCTTCATTTTTACGTGCGGGGCAGTGAGTGGCCATGCATCTGGGCTCATCCTGGGCCGCCTTCATCGTCGCGCTCCACCCCCAACCGTCTGCAGGAAGGTGAAGGGCTGGCAAGCCCCTGTGTAGGCGCTGAAGCTGGGGTCAGCGGAGTAACCAGCACAGGAGTGGGCCGTGGGCTGCTGTGGCCTCGGGTGGGATCTGTCCTCTTTCTGTCGCGGGGCGAGCAATCCCAATTATCTTTCACTTCTCAGTAGTGGTGTCCTTTCTAGAAAACTCGGCTAAGGACAAAAGGCAGGGTGGGCACCCCGGACCATTTTAGGTGACACCCAGATGTGGCATTAGTTACCTGAAGTCCCCTGAGAAGCCCTTCGGTGGCCTTGAGGAGAAGGTCCGAGGCCATCTCCCTTTTTAAGAAGCAAAGGAGCATAGGACTAGGAAGAAATGGGACCCGGGATGCCAGACTTCTCAGAGAAGAGGGTCCGCTAGATTTAATCTCGTTGTTTTGTTGCCGCTCGCCTTGCTTTTCTGGAAATCTTCTCTGACTGGCACAGATAAGCATCCCCTTGGTAGCAATTACGTTAATTTTTTAAAAAGTGAGTAGATTTAAGAAAACAACAACGCTAGCACTTGTGGCGTGCGCCAGCGTGTGCAGCCACCACTGGTTAAGCGGCTTGTTCGGGGCCCGGCAAGTGCCCGAGAGGGAAGCCCTCTTTCTGGGAAGTGTGGGAGCGTCAGGGCACACACCAGACGGGCAGGGTGGTGGTTTCTTCCCGGGATGGGCAGACAGGTTTGAACAGGTTTTGCTGCAAAGATGCGGAGTGTGTGTACGTGTGGTTATGCGTACGTGTGTGTACGTGTTGTGCGCACACGTGTCATATGAACATGTGCGTGCAAGCGTATGCGTGTTTTTTCTCAGCAGCAGTAGTACTTAGCCCTTCGAGGTGCCTCCTGACCGACTCTAACGCCCAGCCTTTTTGGGGCAATCCTGTTTGGGTGATTTTAACCACAGGGAAGCAGCCCAGAAATTTCCAAGGAAAAAGCTGCTTTGCCGTATCCCTTTTTAAAAACTGTGTCTGAGGTCCTGTTTTCCAGACAGCCTGGTGGTTCCCAAACTTGAGTCATTCCCAGAATCGCCTGGGGACCTTCATGGGGACAAAGGCTTGGGACCTGCCCTGCCCCGCCCAAGGGGACCTCTGTGTGCCCCAGGGTGATGCCGATACACTCCAGTGAGCAGCCCGTGGGCTAGGTTGCGGAGCCCAGCTCTGGCTGCCCATTAGAATCACCTGGAGAGAGAGCTGTGGAGGATTTTGAGGCCTGAACCCCACCCCAGAGAAGCCCAACCAGAATCTGGGGTGGGGCCTGGCGCTGGGACTTAAAAACTGCTTTCGGGTCCTGGGGAAACTTTACTCACGCCCGGGAGCGCTCAGGATGGAACAGAAGGACCCATGAGGCGTTTAAAAAAAAAATTAGTGTGGCTGCAGAGGGACATGTCTGGTCCAAGTTCATTTAGTTTCTGGGGGACTTCTGCGGGAAAGTGGAGACAGGCAAGCAGCCCAGGGTGAGAGGGAGAGTGGCACCGGGGTCAGGAGGGCTCAGAGCTTCCAGCAATGCTAAGGTCATCAGAAGGGCTGTTACAGGTTTGTTCAGAGCGAGGAGACCAAGGACCCAGTAGCCCTGCAGCCCAGCCAGGGCAATGCGGTGGGGGCTCCTGGCAGGAAGACAGAAGGGAGGGGACAGCTCACGGAGGGGGGCTGCTCTGATTTCTGTGAGGCCCCTGGGCAGCAGGGTAAGCCAGCTAGGAGGACAGAACCGAGGCTCTTCAACGAGGTTTCCTCACCTCGCCCTCGGGAGGGGACTCTGGACCCTTGGAAACCTGGCCAGTCCACCGTTACTGGTCAGTTCGTAGAGCTACGAAGAGAGAGCCAGGCTCCTGGACACTGGAGGGTTGCAAAAGTTGTCCCAGTTTTTAAGAAGTTAGGAAAAAGTGAAGCCATAGTCTGGTGAGCTTGGGCTCCCTTTCCAAGGAACTTCCAGAAAAGCGTTCCTAAGCAGCTGTTCCGTGAGCCGCTGTGGAGCTCAGTCTGGGGCAGGGCAATGACCGCTTTCTTTTCTCAGAGCAAAGCACGCCAGGCTGCCCTTTCCTACTCTGGTAGGTAGCCAGCCGCCAGGTCTGGGAGGGCCTCAGGCCTCTCTGCGAAGTATTTGGCAAAGTCCTCGTGATGCCGCCTTCGTGGGCTCCCTGGAGCGACCTGCACTCGATAATCCATCTATGAACGTCCTTGTGCCAAGATTCAGAAATAGGGCCTGGATGGGATACAGCCGTGTGGCTTTGGAGTAAATTCATCAGCTACCCCAAAGAGAGGGGTCCCCTGAAATGTGATGTTGAAGGCATCTGCTGAGCTCTCTGCTTGGCATGAGGGCAAAGGGGATCTGACGGTTTGGCAGATATACAGCCTGGGGAGCCCGGGAGGGGAGAGGGGAGACCAGAGGGGCTGGAGTCCTGTGCGGTGTCTGTGCCATCTCTACCCTGTGACCCCGCCAGGCCTGGCACAGCCCCTTCGTGAGTGTTAACTCTGAATGCTTGAATCATGCTTGGGTGAAACTCCAGGATGCAGAATTTAGACCAAAGGCTGTGCACGTCTATAGTAATAATTGCTGGCACTTAATGAGCCTTCCTGTCCTGTGCTTCTCTCGTACGTTATTTCATTTAATCCTCGTGGCAGCCCCGCGAGGCGGCATTTAGGATTGTTCTGGTTGCTTTGGTGGCAGGACTTTGACCAAGGCTATAAATTAAGTCATCATTATCATCATCATCGGGATTTATTATAATGATCATCACAGTGATCACTGAGCACTTCCTACATGCCAACCACTAATACTTTGCATGCGTTGCCGTAAATCCTCATAATAACCCTTTGGAGATTTGGGGATGATTCTTCTTATTTAGAGGTGGAGGACCTGAAGATCAGCTGGGCCGCTGTGGCCTATGCATGCAAATTTCTTCTTGTCTTTTAAGTTTTTATTTTAATTCCAGTTAGTTAACATATGGCGTTTATTAGTTTCAGGTGTACGATGTCGTGATTCAGCACTTCTATACATCACCCCGTGCCCGTCACAACAGGTGCGCTGCTTAATCCCCATCGCCTGTTTCCCCAGTCCCCCTGCCACCGACCTCCCCTCTTGATAACCATCAGTTTGTTCTCTAGAGTTTGTTTCTTGGTTTGTGCCCCCCCTTTTTCCTCCTTTGCTCATTTGTTTCTTAAATTCCACAAATGAGTGAAACCATGTGGTATTTGTCTTTGACCTATTTTACTCTGGCTCCGTCCATGTCATTGCAAATGGCAAGATTTCATGCTTTTTAATGGCTAAATAATATTCCATGGTATCTGTATACCACATGTTCTTTATGCATTCATCAGTTGATGGGCGCTTGGGCTGCTTCCCTATCTGGGCTATTGTAAATAATGCTGCTATAAACATAGGGGTGCGTGTATCCGTTGAATTAGTGTTCTTGTATTATTTGGGTAAATACCCAGTAGTGTGATGGCTGGATCGTAGGGTAGCTCTATTTTTAACTTTTTGAGGAAGCTCCACACTGTTTTCCACAGTGGCTGCACCAGTTTGCATTCCCACCGATGGTGCAAGAGGGTTCCTTTGTCTCCACATCCTCGCCAACACCTGTTGTTTCTGATGTTGTTGATTTTAGCCATTCTGACAGGTGTATGTGACTATGCATGCAAATTTCATGCAAATTCCTAAAGGGTGTCCCTGGGGTCGGACTGGTCCAGGGCACTGGGTTTGGTGAGGGTTGTGGCCTGGATTCCTGCCGCCATCCTGCCTCCTGGCCCGGTGCCGTAATGCAGGGCCCGGACCGCACGGCAGTAGGTGAGGGCCCTGAAGATGAGCAAGGGTGAGGAGATGGTCAAAGTCGCACAGCAAGGAAGTGGCAGAGCTGGAATTCCAAGGCTGGGCTGTTGATTCTGGAGCTGGTGCTCCTAAACAGCATCTAGGCGAGAGAAGTGTTGCCCATCAGAGCCTTCCAGTGTGGCCTGGACTGCCCCAGGGTTGGCGCTTGGGAGAGGTCCAGGGAGACAAGGTGGCTGTCGTTGAAGGGTGCCTCTGCCGATTCTGAGAGCCTGTGACCCAAATAAGGCATCTGAAAATTTAAATGTCTTAGAATCTGACATTTCTCTTCCACGTTCCTTCCCTTTTCCTTTTGCTGATTTAAAGTCAAAGGCAGGGGCACCTGGGTGGCACAGCGGTTAAGCGTCTGCCTTTGGCTCAGGGTGTGATCCCAGCGTTCTGGGATCGAGCCCCACATCAGGCTCCTCTGCTATGAGCCTGCTTCTCCCTCTCCCACTTCCCCCTGCTTGTGTTCCCTCTCTGGCTGGCTGTCTCTATCTCTGTCAAATAAATAAATAAAATCTTAAAAAAAAAAAAAGTCAAAGGCACCCTCTGCTCCCCTCCCCTGCCCTCCGGCCCTGGGGAAAGGGCTGCTTGACTCATGGGGGCTGGGGTGTGGATGCTGGGAAGGGTGGGCTGGCCTCCAGCCTTGGGAGGAGGACCATCTCACAGTCATGGTAGCCGGCGGGGTGACCATGTCACTGGTCAGGGCCTTTTTCTGGGCAGATACTCGTTTATCATCCATTGCTTGCCCACACTCGAGCGCCAGTACATTCTGCCCGACAGTCAGTCGGCGTTATCGTGACAGAGATGTCTGACAGTAGGCCTTGGGGATTGGAGAGCAAATAGCAAGAGCATTGCAGCAGCCGCCCAGCCTTGAACTTGGAGGCGGGGGTGGGGCAGCCAGAGGTGACCTTGGGCTGATTGAGGGCCTGTGCTGCTGTCTCAGGGAGAAATCTGGGCCTGGCCCTTCCCACGTCTTCTCTGGGCCTGCAGTGCTCGCAGCAGCTCTGGTGGGGATACTAACAACGAGCCTGTATTACTTGGAGGTGGCGTGATGCCGGCTCACGCTCCCGGGTGCAAGGCCCCGTGCTGAGTGCTTTATGGGCACTTGCTGGTTTACTTCTCCCAACGACCCTTTGAGGTGTGGGTATCAATGAGTATTCCTATATTGCAAATGAGAAAACTGTCTTTTAAGGTAGTTCTGAGTAGGGAAGAGGATGCTGATATTTTGTTGAGGAGAGATGATGCTTTTTTCTAAGTCTAAAGCAGAGGTTCTCAACTGGGGCCATCTTATCTTGCAGGGGACGTTCAGCAATGTCAGGAGACAGTTTGGGTTTGCTACTGTCCTCTTGTGGGTAGAAGCTGGGATGCCGGTAAACACCCTGCCGTGCACAGGACAGCCCCTTAACCGTAGAAGTATCCAACCCAAATGTCAATAGTGGGAGGCTGAGAAACGGATATCTAAAGAGAGTTAGAAACAGTCAGTATTCAGCCTTTCACCCAGTTTGATATCATTAACTTCTTCCTAAAAAAATTAATTGATCGATTAATTTGTCAGAGAGAGAGGGAGAGAGAGCAGGAGCAGGGGGAGCAGAGAGCCCGATGCGGGGGCTCGATCCCAGGATCCTAGGATCATGATCTGAGCTGAAGGTACACACTTAACCGTCTGAGCCACCCAGGCATCCCTGATGTCATTAACTGCTGCTGAACCCTGCTTGCGGTCACTGGTGCAGTTCACCATCTACTTCTCGTCCTCCCAGTGAACACGAGGTAGGGGCGCACCTGCTCCCTTCATAGAGCGAGGTGGGGATGTGACTTGTGTTGGCCGATAACATGTGAGCAGGAAGTAATGTGACATTTCAAAGTGGAAACCTTTAAGAGTTCAGGTGCAATTCGCCACATTGCTTCCTCCTTACTGTGGCAACCATCCGAGCTCCCAGATGGTGGAGGCGCCAGCAGCCCGCGTCCTGGAGTGAGGAGGACCAGGTAGAGGTCTTGGTCAACTTCTGTGCACGTACAGGGTGCAGGAGAGCTAACCGGTTGTTATTTACACCACCGAGATTTCAGGGTGGTTTGTTTTGGCATAGCCTGTCCGATGCTGGCTGGTGTGTTCTCAATAGAACAAGAAAAAGCTAGGATTTGGATTAGGCTGGTGGCATGTGTTTTCGATCTCTCTAGATCCTGTGGATAAAGGCTCGAGTACCCAGAATTGGAGGATTGCATGCTCTGAAGATGTGCTCAACCCATGGGAGGTTTGGAGGTGCTGGCAGATTGCTTCGTAGGAGAAGGAGGAGTTTAGAAGAACTGTCAGGCCCATCCGGACCTTCCTGAGGTCTAAAGAGGTTAAGTGGCGTAGCCAGTCATCTGTGAGTCCCTGACTGGGATGCTCCCGCAATTCAGGGAAGGATGTTGTCGGTTCCTGGCCTGGGAATGCTCCAAGGGCAAAGTCCGTCTTTACCTGCCTAGGGCTTCTTGCCGCATCTGACACCATATTGTTTATCAAGTGAATTGGGTGGGGGGACAGGGTAGAAAGTGTCAGATGGTGTGCAGCTGGAGGGCCTGGAGGGTTCTGGGGGAAGAGGTGACCTGAGGGCACGAAGGGCCTGCGTTCAGGGGTGGGGCGTGGCCTGGGTGTTTCTCACTTTCTCTGGGTTTCAGAAGTGCAGGAAGCACCCGGGGTCTCTATGAAAAAGGGAGACTGCAGGGTGGGGTGTCTTCCCGCAGCTCGCCCTGGCGAGGACCTCTGGCCTCCCTGGCGGTGCCTAAGCCGGTACTGCCCTACCTGAACAGCACGCATGGCTTTGGAGAGGGTGTCACCATGCAGGCATTGCTCCAGAAACTCATCAGCGGTGCTCGTCTCCCTCAGAGGCTCGGGGAATGATCGTGGCGCGCCAGGAGCAGGCTTCTCCTGGCCCGGAGCCAGCGCCCTTCCCAGCCGCGCACAACAGTCAGCTTGACTCATGCGCCCAGGTGCCTCGGTGTTCCCACCGACAGACAGAAGGGACATAATCAGGAGAGCCTGCCCCAGCTGCCTTTCACTGAAGGGGTCCTGTAAAGCCAGGGACAGATGCCCTTACAAGGCAGAAAGGGAGGAACGGCATACTGAGTCTCTTGGCACTCTTTCCCGAAGGGGTCAGGATGGGAGCCTTGGGACGGCTCTGACAGTGCCGCTGAATGGACACCTGCTGGCTGTGGACAGGGTCTGAGCTAGGAACACTCATCAGGGGGACTGTTTAAATCCTCAGGTTGCTGGCTGGAGGGATCTGTTGTGGCCCCTGCAGCCCTGGCCTCCCCATTCCAGGTGCTCCTAGTCTCAGGGGTTGGTTCTCACTGTGTGGGCTCCACAGTGCACCCGCCCTGCCCAGCAAGACCGCCTTTCCCACAATGCCTGCAAGCCTGCAGGTGCCTGGGTGTGCTTCCTGTAAGTCCGCTCCTTTCCCCTGCACTAGCTTCATGCATCCGGGTAGGACTGGTCCTTAATCCAAGAAGGTGCCAGCAGGGTCCACCTCAGCTGGGTGATTCATTCAGATCCGGCCAGAAGAGGTTCAGAATTGTTACGACAGGTAACATGGCATAGAGGCCGAGAGGCCGGCCCTGGAGCCAGACGGCCTGGGTACGAGTCCCAGCCTCGCCGTTCCCTAGCTGTGTGATCCTGAGTGAGTTACTGATCTGCCCGTGACTCAGTTGCCTAATCAGCAAAACGGGAGTGACCGCAGTATCTGACCTCCTCCCTGACCTCCTCCGTAGCGTTGTGGTGCGGTTCCAACGAGCTAGTACATTTAGTATGGGCAGAATGCTTACAGCCGAGCCGGGACGCCATACACATGGCAGCTGTTCATATTTTTTATTGCTCTTTCCCTCATTTTGTGCCAGGTCGTGGCATGACCAGCAGGTTGCCGTCAGCCATGCTCTCCCCAGTTCTTTGATGTCACCATCGTGTTCTCACTCTCACTGGAAGCACCAAGCACACATAGGTCAAGTCTTAGCTCCCCAATCCCCCACCCCCCCCACACTGGGGGAGGGGGGTATGGGACTCCAGACCTTGGGGGCAGCTTTGTGTATACTTGGTTTTCTTGGTATTTCTCTCATTTTTGCTCTTCCCGGAAGGTAGCCGCCTTTAAAAAAGGATGCGTTGCATCAACAGCGTAATGACGTTAAAGAAAATTGGCTCACTGCCCCTGACCTAACTTAAGCGTTGATGGCTCCATGCCTCCTGCCTGCCCTTGTCTGTAGGCAGATAGGCATCTAGTCATGAAAGAGCAGACACAGGTTGGGACAACGCTGTCTCCCCCACTGCCCCAAGGAGAACACACTGGAAGGCGGTAGAAGAGTAGTACATTTAAGGCGAGGGGTCTGGTGGGCTTTGGCTCAGGGTGGCCTTAGCCCTTGCTGGCCGGGCCATCTTGGGCAAGTTCGTTTGACTCAGTGGAGCCTTGCTCTCTCTCTCACGTAGCATGGGGATAAGACTATCCTGACTCCTGACTTTATAGTAATAAAAAGTGGTACTACAGGTAAATATCCTAGTTAGTGTGGTTGTTGAACAAAGCATACTCTTTTTTTTTTTTTTAAAGTAGGCTTCATGCCTAGCATGGAGCCCAACCTGGGACTTGAACTCGCAACCCTGAGATCATAGACCTCAGCTGAAATCAGGAGTCTGACTTACCCGACTAAGCCACTCAGGTGCCCCCAAAGCATTCTCTTTATTAGAAAAGCTGTGCGTGTTTACCATGCAGTTTTTACTGACTGCCTGATATTTGGTTGTATGCATCGAGCCAGATTTTTCCAACCTGTGTGTGGGGTTGGACATTATTTCCCTTTTGATTGTATTTTTCTGGAAGCAATAGTCTTAGGGGCTGGCAGCTGCGAGCCCCTAGAGTCAAACTTTACCCTTGGAAGTTAGTGACTTGGTGTTCTTTGGGGTTCGCTGAGCTGAGAGGCTGCCCAGAGCCCTAATGAGGGTCAGCTTTTATCTCTTGATGTGGGGGCGGGGGTGCCCCTAGGCTGGATTTTTCTCTAATGTGGTCTGGGTGTAGGTTCAGCTCCCTGGGGGACCGTGCTTTGGTGCTTTGGTGCTTCGTGCTTTGCGTTCTGCAGGTGTCATGGAAACCCCCCAGCCCTGCCCAAGCCCGAGGAAGAAGGAGGGGAAAACTTTTTCACAGCGGACAAACAGGTATTTCCTGTTGGCCCCCAGCTGTCAGAGAAATCGGCCCCCTTGGTAATTCAGAAAGAGGAGCCCCACCCAGGCCACTCCCCACCCGCCAGGGGTCAGAAACTCCCAGGATTTAATGAACAGGGACAGCTGCGCTGTCCAATGAAACTTTATGTAATAGTGGTTAATTTCCACTATTCTGTTCTTTCCTGTACGGCAGCCATTAGACACAACGTGGCTATTGAGCCCCGAAAAATGGGGCTGGTCCACCCCGGGATGCGCTCTAGCTGTAAAAATGTGCGCAGATTTAGAAGCAGTGTGAACCAAAGAATGTAAAAGATCTCCTTACTTTTCAATGTTTTGTGTGTTTTTTATTACACATTATAGTGATTTGGGGGTATGATTGGTTAAATAGATACCATTGCAATGGATCTGTTTCTTTTTCTAACGTGGGTACTAGAAAATCCGAAGATCCGTAGGAGCTAACATTATATTTTTTTGGGCAGCACTGTTCCAGAGCGTAGGCTGCCAGCGCTGTCCTGACTTGACTTGGAGAGGGGAGAAGTGAAACCCACCTGGGCACCCCCTAATCCCTCCCTGTGCCGCAGGTGCCCCGGGGCAGAGTATCCACAGAGGCAGCTACCCTGGTAATACCTCTGGGGTCCTGGGCACAGGAAGTCAGGTCACTGAGGGAACTTCTCGTGGAGTAGAGTGGCTGGCTTAGGGTGGACTTAGTGGGGGGTGGACACGGGCTCAAGGGTGTCCTGCCGGACCTGATTTCATGAGCCCTGGCTGGGGTCCTGGCTCTAGCAGTTAGAATAATGGCTACCATTGGTGGGGTGCCTGTGACACCCCATGCCCTGTGCTTCATCCCTCTGAACCCTCCCACTGGTTGGGAGGGTCCACGATGCCCATTTTGCAGATGAGAATCACAGGGCCTGCGTGGTAGTGTATTGGCCCAAAGTCCGACCGTCTGGTCAGTGCCGGCACTTCCGGTGAAACCTGTCTGACTCGGGCCCTTTGCCCCACTCCGCTCCTCTCTGGGCTCAGTCCCTCTTTTCGCTCTGACTCTCCGTGTCCTGCTGAAAACAGAGGGGCTGGACACTTGCTCCCAGGAGGTGCAGGAAGGGCAGGGGGTAGAGCACAGGCTTCAGACCAGGGTGCCCGACCTGGAGAGAAAACACTTGTCTCCATTGGGCTCTTCTTTCCTGGGTTAACTGAGTGTTGGCCTGAGTTGTGAACAGCCCCGTCAGAGAACCCGGGCGCCCAGAGGCTGGCCAGCCAGTCCCGATGCCCCAACAGATCCTCTGTAGGGCTGGGCCGGGGAAAGCCCAGGTTTCTGTGTTCCTGGCATTTGGGTGCGACCCTGCTTCCCGGGCCACGTGCCTTTTAAAGATCGGGTAAATATTGGTTGAAGAGGCCGGAGCCCTCTAGTACCTAGGTGTGTGTTGAGGGGGCCTAGGGCTCCACCCGCTTGTCCAGGGGCCAGGGTGGGGGGCAGATTTAGTTCACAGGCAGTGGGGGGGTTACTGTATAATCCTAGCTTGGGAGCCAGGTTCAGCACCCCCCGACCTCCCCACCCTCACCCCAAGTGTCCAGGGCATTGGCCGGTCCCTGTCTCCACCCAGATCCACCTGGGCCACTTCCTCACTGCTTGCTCCGCCCTGACCTGAGCTAACACGGTGGTTTTCTTGGTTTTCTCTTTCTCCACGGACTTCCGTTCGTGCGTCCTGAGGGCTGTGAGTCTTGGCAGCCGCGTCGGGAACCACCGTTCCTGACAAGCCTGGGGAGGTGGCAGGGGTTGTCCTCTACCCCACGCTCTCCTGGGTCTCAGTGACCTCATGCGAGTCACTTTGCCTCCCCGAGCCTCCGTTTCCTCATCTGTAGAAGGGGAATGTTGGTCATGAGAAAACCCACCCCGAACAGAGGTGAGGGTTGAGAACGTGTCCGAGGGCTTGGTGAAGTGTGTGGTACCACCATGAGTGGTCATTTGTGTCGTTCGATGGCCATTTTGCAGACGTGAAGGAACTGGAAGGAACACCAGTGCTGGAGGGGCGTCTGGGTGGCTCAGCCGGTTAAGCGTCTGCCTTCGGCTCAGGTCATGATCCCAGGGTCCTGGGATCGAGCCCCGCATCGGGCTCCCTGCTCAGCGGGGAGTCTGCTTCTCCCTCTCCCTCTCCCCCTGCTTGTGCTCGTGCTCTCTCTGTCAAATACATAAATAAAACCTTAGAAGAAAAAAAAAAGACCACCAGAGCTGGAGAAATCTGAGCCCTAATACCGAATAGCTGAGTGGCCTTAGCTTCAGGTAATCGAAGTAACGTACCCTCCGGAGCCTCAGTGGCCTGATCTGCAAAGTGGGGTTGCTGAAGAGGCTTTAGCGGAGACTGTGTGCCTGGCTTGCCCGGAGCAGATGCTTCGGCGCCTCTCTTCTCCCGAATGCTGGGGCCGGGCTATGGTCTGCTGAGCTGAAGGCTGTCGGGGGAGTGCTTGTCTAGCTTCTTTTTAAAGTGTACAGATACCACTTCCTGGCTCGGTTCTCAGCAGTCGAGGAGTTTTAATCCTTTGAGCATCCTGCAGCCTCCCAGGCACACGTCTGGGCCCGTGTTATCTCAGCATTGGCAGCTGCTCTGCTCCAGTAACAATGTGGCGTCTTAGCAAGTCATGGAGCGCCTTCACGTCCCCCATCTTCATAGCTCTCCCGGCAGCGGGCTGGACGGCCATTGTCCCATCTTAGAAGGTGGGTTCTCAGAAGGTGGGGTGAGCATACCTATGCACATAGTCCTTGGAAGAACAATCTAGAAACCCCAAAAGAAAGCCTTGCTATCAGATTCTTTGCTGTTCACTTCTTTCTTAGGAAAAATGTTAGGAGGGTGGGATAGAGATTTTGTAGTACGTTTGCTCTTGCAGAATAGTTGCCTGGGAAGAGGTGGACAAAAAGTGTGTGGTGGGGGCAGTGGCGGGCCGGAAACTTGCCATTGCTACATCCCTTGCCACCTGTAGGGAGCTGACTGTTGGGTGTAGACCCCATCATGATGACTTAGAGCCAGGAAGGGTCTCTGCTTTTAGTTCCCTCCCGGTCTGAGTGCTTTGGGGGTTCCAAGCTGGTAAAGGGAGTACCCGGGAGTGGTTTTGCTCGCCTGGGCTGAGGGGGTGTGCAGGCTGCCTGTACAATGCTGGGAAGAGGTTTTAACACCCATGAATGGGTGGGGGCATCGATGGGCACTTGGGGACTAGAACTCAGAACGAAAGGACAACAGCCTGCCCTTTACATCTGTCAGGTTCTACTCAGGAGGGACCTGTGGACGGTTGGGTTTCTTCCTGCAGGACCCTACCGTGGTGGAGTGCTAGGCTGGCAGGGCTTGGCCGTGGCTTGTTGAGGCATCTCTGTAGAGAGAATATGTGCTTTAAAGGCGGTTTGGTCAGCCTTGAAAGCTTAGGACGGGGGAGGGGTCCTGAGTGAGCCTCAGCAGTACCCAAGCAAGGTTTCCTAGGGGACAGGACACCCCAAGCCATGAACCTTCTGTGCCTTCCTTCCATTACTGTGGTTAGCTGTAAGCTTCCAGGGTGTGTGTGTGTGTGTGTGTGTGTGTGTGTGTGTTTTCCTCAGTGCCCCCAAACATGGCAGTTTTCAAACTAGGTGTTCGGTAAGGACAAGCTCTCCAAGCAAACATCCGCTTGAGTGTAAGCCTGCTCTCCAGGGGGCATATGTGGATTTACAGCCTTCGTGCGAGAGCCGACCCGAGACAGCCGTTTGTCAGCATCAGACCCTAGAGTGGCTCTGTGCCGTCGCTAGCTGTCTCGTGTGTGTTCAGTTAGCTTGGGCCCGTCCTCAGGGCTGGCGGCGGGCTAGCCCCTAGACCCGCTGTCTCCTCACGGAGGTCCTGGCTATGGACTGGGCTCTTAGCTTTTGCTCTGATGGCTCAGCAAAGCATCCCCCTCTTTCCGCCGTACTGACTTTTCTAGTGCTTTCTGAGCTTCTCCTGTGTTAGGTCCTCGTCACTAATCTGTGGAGTAAATGTGTAAGTCCCACACTATTTCCTTCCTGCAAGGGGCTTACAGTTCTGGTTGTGGGAGATAGAGACAAATATACTTGAAGCCTCTTAGGGAGAATGTGGTGTGCTGCCTCGGCCAGTTTGTGGACGAACACAAATGTGAGCACCGCCCCCCCCCAAAGAGAAAGGGGGGGCACCCTGGCTGGGGTGGGGGTGGGGTGGTAATAAGGTAGCAGGAGATTCGGGTTCAGTTCAGATGTATCGAGTACCCAGAGTGGGCTGGGTTTGTTATCCAGGTCATTCTTCTTCATTTTTTTAATTTTTAACTATTTCTATTGTAAAATATAACATAGAAAATACGCAAAACATAACGGGACAGCGCCGTGAATGATCACAGAGCGAGCACCCTTATAACTGCTGTTGGGATCAAGAAGTGGAACCTTGCCAGCACCCCAGAAGTTCTCCCTGGTCACAACCCCTTCCTCTTACGACCCAAAGTAACATTGGCCTGACTTTCACAGTCGTCACTTCCTTGCTTCTTAAAATAATTATTTTACCGGGGCGCCTGGGTGGCACAGCAGTTAAGCGTCTGCCTTCGGCTCAGGGCGTGATCCCGGCGTTGTGGGATCGAGCCCCACATCAGGCTCCTCCGCTGGGAGCCTGCTTCTTCCTCTCCCACTCCCCCTGCTTGTGTTCCCTCTCTCACTGGCTCTCTCTCTCTGTCAAATAAATAAATAAAATCTTTAAACAATTTATTTTACCATATTGATAGGCATCGCTGAGCACCGTCATTTCGTCTGGCCTGCTGTCCGGACCTCCTCTTGGGAGAGTCAGGCTGTAGGTACTGGTAGTTGATTTTTTTTTGCTCAACGTTCTACTTGTGAAATGAAGGCGTTTTTGTCGCACGCAGCCATCCCTCATTTTCACTGCAGTGCTCTGTTCCATCGAGGGGTTAGCACAGTTTCTGTTCTCCTGTTGGTGGACATGTGGTTTGTTTAGTTTGGGAACATTACCCCAAAATCCTGCTGTGATCATCTTTGGACGTACCTTTTGGACACACCTGTGCGTACACACGCGCGTGCACACGTCTTCCTGCTTCCTGTTGGGTGTCCCTGGTGGTGTAACTGTGTCACCTTGTTCCTTCTTTCCATCGGCCCCTGTCAGCAGGTTGGGGCGGGTTGGCTCAGCTCAGCAAGTGGGAATCTTGGCTGCTCTCCTGCCTCCGTGCTCCTTGGGTTGTCTCTGAGCCCCTAGTGGGGCCACATCGCCTTTCCAGGCATTGCGGGAGTTCCCGCTCGTAAGGCCTGTGTTTGGGTCTGGGTAACCCTGCAGGGGGACTGTGTGTCATGTGACAGACCGGTCAGGAGGGTGGGTGGACAGTGTCGGGGGTGCAGCCTGTCCGTCACCGTCCTCCAGGTGGACCCGAACGCCCAGCCCCTCGGAGCTTCGGTGTCTGCCCACAGTGTTTCCCCCTGAGTGGCCCTGCCACCCCTCCAGCATACCCAGTGGAGAATGGTCAGGAAGGCCCAGGCCTCAACCAAGTCTCCTGGCCGCTGCTTGCGGTGCAGCTAAGCTCTTAATGTGTTTTCATAATGAAAGCAGAAAGGTCCCATTGTGGCACTAACGCCTTTGCCATAAAGCGCTTTTTGTTTCCTAATAAAATTCCAAGTTGCAAAAGCAAGTCAGCTTAGCAAAGACACAATACCAGTGAGTGGCCACTTGCCACGCGTGGCAGTGAGGCGAGCTCCTGGTGAATCACGGGGGGCCGGCCGCTGGTTTGTTGAGGCGTCCCAGGGACACCAGGATACTTTGCAGACCCCTTGGAGGAACACAGTAAGATACTGAGGGTGGTTTTGGTCATCTTGGAATTATAATCTGCTGTTGAAGTGTCAGAGTTAACTTGGCTCCGTGTCTAGAAAATCCAGATGGGGGCGCCTGGGTGGCACAGCGGTTAAGCGTCTGCCTTCGGCTCAGGGCGTGATCCTGGCGTGATGGGATCGAGCCCCACATCAGGCTCTTCTGCTATGAGCCTGCTTCTTCCTCTCCCACTCCCCCTGCTTGTGTTCCCTCTCTCGCTGGCTGTCTCTCTCTGTTGAATAAATAAATCTTAAAAAAAAAAAAAAAAAGAAAATCCAGATAACACTGGGTTAAACACATAAGGGGGTTATTTTTCTCATGAAACAAAAAGTCCAAAGTCAGGCAGTCCTAGGGCTTCCTGTTGACCCCTTGTGTCTCTTTGCTGTATCATCCTTAGCGTATAAACTTTTCCCTCAGGCTCAAGATGGCTGCTGCAGCTCTGGGCTTTGCAGCTGCATTCCAGGCAGGAGGAAGGGGAGAGGGAAGCTGGAAGCTGGTTTTTGCTAACTGACTCTTACCCGTTTGAATGAGGAAGACTAACTTCTCAGAAGTACCGAGCAGTAGGCCTCCCTTTACGTTTCAGTGGCTAGAACTGGGTCATGTGGCAACCGCCGGTTGCTAGGGAGCCTGGGAGATACACGCTCTACACAAAATCAAGGGTCCCTGACGTTCTGGAAGAGGGGAGAATGGATACGGGAAAGCCGCTAACAGCAGGTGCCCCGACGTGCTGGAGCGTTGGGAACAAGTTCTTGTGCCGGAAAGTCCATTTCCTTGGTAACACACTTACTCCCGTGAGCACCAGAATGTGTTTTAATCATTCTACATGGATCCAGAAGGCGCAGACACGGTTTTTGAAACAATCTAACGGCCCCGGACTTTTCACCGTGGCTGGGGAGCCTCAGTGCCTCTCTTGAGGTGTGGTCTGAAGGGCCGCTTGGCCTGAGACAAGTCTGCTTTTTGAATGTTGGGGCTGCTGTGGTTTCTCCCGCCTGTTCCGTCATTGCTGTCACATCTTGTGGTCTCTGTGCACTTGTCTCTACCTGCCATGGTTCTTCTCACCTTCAGATTGTCTGCTTTCTATAGTCTGTGGACAGGAGACCCCAGGGCATCAAGTGTGACAGAAATGCGCGTGGATGGAGGCGGCGGCTCTGGGGACAGGGGGAAGGACAGGTTAGTTCGAGCCTTCTCGCACAGGCTCTGGAGTCCGTTTTATCCCCCCAGGGGCCTTTGCTTTCTTCTGGCCTACCAGGTAAGAGAATTAGTGATTATACTTCAAAACAAAACCAGAAACAAACCAAGGACGGTTTTCGGTCCTAGCCTCCCATCAAGGTGATACCAGGGAATCGGTTGTATGTGGCTCACTTGATGCTGATTTTCCCATCACCACTCCGCTAACTTCCACCTTGCCTCGTCTGTGTGTCGGAATGTAGAACCCCATTTTATAAGCACAACATCTGTAAAACCCGAGAGACCTATCACATTCAGGCAATAAACAAAGGAGAAAATCGGGAGATGTGGCTGTGACTTCAGACAAGTTACCCAATCCCTCTGGGTCTATTTCCTTCTCTGTAAAAGGAGGGTAAATATTAATTGCTTTGGCATCATTTAAAGAAGTAAATTAGAACGGGTTAAAACATGGAATCGTTGCCTAGCATATAGTAAGTGTACAATAAGAACTATTGATACTGTCATCATTATTACAGAAGGGGCGGGTTCAGTGTGGGAGCAGGCCCCTGGGAAAGTATGTGGGCAGACCGCAATCTGAGCCGTATTTACCTGATGGCAGAGATAAACCCATTGTTTGGACAACACGAGGGAACCAACAACAGATGTCTTAGTGTGTCTTTGCCCTTGCTCCCTTCCCGTGTCAGTGCAGAGTGCAGTTTCTTTTTCTTCCTTCCTTCCAATAATAATTTTATATCTGATTAGAAAACTAGGTATGTGTTCATTGTGGAGAATTTGAGAAACGTAAAAACATAAAAAGAGAATTTTAAAATCACTCTTAAGACACATGTACCTGTGTGTGTGCGTGTGTGTGTGTGTGGAGAGACAGAACTTTATCTTTTTATTTATTTATTTAAAAAGATTTTATTTATTTAGTTGACGGAGATAGAGACAGCCAGCGAGAGAGGGAACACAAGCAGGGGGAGTGGGAGAGGAAGAAGCAGGCTCCCAGCGGAGGAGCCTGATGTGGGGCTTGATCCCAGGACTCCGGGATCACGCCCTGAGCCGAAGGCAGACGCTTAACCGCTGTGCCACCCAGGCGCCCCTATCTTTTTATTTTTTAAAAGATTTTATTTATTTATTTGAGAGAGAGAGCGAGAGGGAAAACACAAGCAGGGGGAGCAGGGGGAGAGGGAGAAGTAGGCTCCGTACTGAGCAGGGAGCCCCATGCGGGGTTCGATCCCAGGACCCTGGGGTTATGACCTGACCCGAAGGCAGATGCTTAACAGACTGAGCCACCCAGGCGCCCGAGACAGAACTTTAAAAAGGTGGGGCCACCTGTGCTTTCTGCCCCCCTCCCCATTTTCATGCACAGTGAACCAGGTGAATGGTGCTATGTTCGGTACAGCTGCACAGCGTTCTGTAGGTGGGTTTTTACCCAGTCGGAAGAGACCCCCGAGGATTCAGACCGACTCGCTTTCCTAGGTGATCGTCGGGAACATTCCCTCGGCCCCCTTCCATACTGTAGAAGCTGCTTTGTCCAGCTGTGAGACTAAGTGGATTGCGGTTGGGTCCCCGGGTTCTGTAACCGTGGCTGTTGTCAGGTGGGATTGTGAGTAGAAGATGGGGGGTCTGGAATGATTTCAGATGCAGGCAGGTGTGTCGTTAAGGCAGAGGGACCCTTGTGGACTAAAGGAGTCAGATGATTTAAGTTGTTTATTCATTCAGTCATTACTGAGGACCTGCTATGTCCCACGACATCAAAGGCTTTGCACGGGGAAGGGCATCCAGGGAGGGGGCCTGCCCAGCAAGGCTCTGGAGGTGTGGAACAGCTTGGATGGCTCAGCTTAGTAGCAAGGTGAGGCCATAGCTCTTAGCTTTTCATTTCTAAAGCGTTTCATGCTGGGCGGGGAAGCTGCACTTGTGAAATTTGGCATGGACTTTAATATTCTTAAAGTGAAAAGAAAAGGCTGAAGGTACTTGCTTTGAAAGCACTTTCTCTGGGAAGTGTAGACATTACTCAGAATAGCATAGAAGTAGTTTCTAATAATCCTAATAATCCAGTCTGCCCGCCTGTCCATCTGCCATCCGTGTGCCCGCCCCCTATGAGGCACTGTGCTGGGGTCCCGGGGCCTGCCCTTGCCGGGCCCTCACGGCCTGTCGAGGGAGGCGGACATCTGCGTTAATCACTGGTGTTCTGTGCTGACAAGTCCTATGGGAAAGCAGAAGTGGGAGTGGGAATCTGTTGGCAGGAGTGGGGAGAGCTTAAGATGGTGATGTTAAGATGGGAGAGAAGGGGTACCATCAACCCCCGCCCCCCCAGGCAAAGGACACGGTCACACTACTGCCAGGAAGGTTCCACATCCCTCGGTTGTGGCTGCAGTGGCCAAAAAACTGGGAAGAGCCTTCAAGGCAGCAGACATTCGCTGGTGCCTGTCTTGGCTAGACGCTGCGGTAGGACACGTGTATCCGTAACCCCACGTCGTGTTTTAGAGTCTTAGATATTATGGCTCAGACGTTGGGTGATTCATCCAGGTCACGCTGCCCCGAGCTGGCAGGGCTGGCCTTAGCCCCAGGCTGGCTTGAGCCTGAAGCCTTGGGCTGCAGAACTCCCTTCTGGGCCTTGCAGGCTGCTGCTGCTGCTGGGAGGGATAACGGCTGACCAGAGGCCTGCACAAATAGTGGCTTGTGGCGGTCAGCAGATGGAAAGCCTGGCCGTGGTTCCCCTGCAGAGGGGCGGTCCTGCTGATCGGAACTGAGGCTTTGGACTAATCAAAATAGTAAATTACCTGGATGGCCCCCACCCCTTAAGAAGCCCCAGTGACTCCACAGCCCTCAGATGTGGGAGATCTGGGAGCCTCAGCCTGTCTCTGCACCTTGGTTGCCTACTCTCCAAATGCGTGTCCCGGCCTGCCCTGGGGCTCAAGCGTGAGGCACTGTTGAGGCAGGAGGACAGGAAGTCCCTTCAGGGTTGTTTGTTCAGCAACACTCTTTCCCATGCCCATTTTACAGTGGAGGAAACTGAGGCTTGCTTCACCCCCAGCATTTGGTCAGCACGGCTCTCTCTCTGACTTCCAGGCCAAGGGGAGTTTGATGCCAGGAATGAGGAGCCAGACAGTGATGGCTAGTTTGCGCCATGCTGAAAGTCACGGGACTCAGCTGTCCCTGGAGTGAGATGTCCCCTCACCGTACAGCCTTCCCTCGGGCACCCAACTGAGGCCGGGACTGAGGGCCCTGCTCCATGGGCTGGGCGGTGTGAGCGCCTCGAGTGGCCAGGTTGTCGTGTGGAGCTTTGGGGGATGGTTAGGCCAAATGAACAAGCAGAAGGGCTACTGAGTTTTATGACCCTGTAAACCCTGGACGTTGGGGGGCTGGTGGGTGTGGCAGAAGTAAGGGACCTGAGCCAGCACCGCAGGAAGGCCCGTGGCACGGGCTTTGAACCTGGGCCCTGGAGATGGGGAAATCTCTCGGGGCTGCCTCCAGATGCTGGACAGAGGGAGGTCTCAGGAACGGCCGATGGTGCTTTGCTGATGGGAAAGGGGATGAACCCACAGGCGATGTCGGCGCTCTGCGGAGCTCCTTGGATCTAATTATTTCATGTCCCCCCAACGCTCCTCCGTGGAGCGTTCTACACACGTGGAGACAAGGTTCTGGGAAGTTACGGACCTTGCCCAAGTTCACGTATTAAGTGGAGCTTGACTCCCAAATTCTTGCTATCTCGCCATGACAAAACGCCCATCCTGTTTGGGGTGCACTCCGAGATCCAGGTGGTGTTAGACCTGGCCACCGGCTGGGCAAAGGAGCAGAACTCAGGAGGTAGATACCACCCTTAGGTGATGGTTCGGGCGCCCCTGCAGGAGCGAGAGTTCTGTGTCTCCCTCCGGGAGCAGGAACGTTGGAAAGCTCAAACCTCTGAGTTTGTGGCCGGGAAACTGAACGAGTTAATCTTACGCTGAGTGCTGTGCCCACCAAGTGTTTGTTAAATAAAGTGAAGGTAAATAAATAAATAAGTAAAATGCTAATCACGCCCCCGTTGGCCCTGCAGTCTCGGCTGGCTTCTCCATGCAGAGCGTGCACAATGCAGCTTTGTTCTTGGGCCCCTTTGTCTGCAAGAGGCCTCTGCGTGGCTGACTCACAGGCAGGAGGCCAGGCTGTGCTTGCCCGAGTTTCCCAGGCCCCCCGGCCGGCCACCTCCAGCTCCTGCTGTTTTCCACCGGGGCTTCCGGACAGGGAGGTGACCCTCCGTTCCGTGGACGGCAGGGGACGCCGCCTTCAGCCTGTGGTTACCTGTTTCCCCAACAGACAGGAGGAGAGGGTGAAACCCTCCCCTATGAAGGGACATCCAGCTGGCTGAGAGCAGGTAGAGAGAAGGTGAGCTTTGGAGACGGTGTGATATTTTCCATTTGCCTGTCTTCCTAACTGTGCTCTTGGAGAATTGGGCCTTAGATCATTACATCCCTGTGAGAAGGGAGCTGGTACGGAGGTGCTGTTGGCCTGTCTGCTTTGTGACTTGGGAAGTTCCGAGGACAAGTTGGTCTTGTGGAATGGGATTCCCAGCCTTCAAGCACCGGTGGCTGCCACCGCCTGGATCGCTGCTTGCCACTGTGGTTCTTCACCCTGTCCGTATATCACCTCGGCTGCTTTTATTTTATTTTATTTTATTTTATTTTATTTTATTTTATTTTATTTTATTTTATTTTATTTTTTAAAAGATTCTATTTATTTATTTTAGGTGGGGAGGAGGGCAGAGAGAGAGAGGGAAACCCAGGCAGACTCTATGCTAATTGTGGAGTCCGACAGGGGGGCTGGATCTCATGACCCGGAGATCATGACCTGAGCCAAAATCAAGAGTCAGGTGCTTAACTGACTGAGCCCCCCAGGCGTCCCTCCTGGGATGCTTTTAAAACATACTGATGTTGGTGGGGCACCTGGGTGGCGCAGTCGTTCAGCTTCTGCCTTCCGCTCAGGGTGTGATCCCGGCGTTCCGGGATCGAGCCCCACATCGGGCTCCTCCACTAGGAGCCTGCTTCTTCCTCTCCCACTCCCCCTGCTTGTGTTCCCTCTCTCGCTGGCTGTCTCTCTCAAATAAATAAATAAATAAATCTTAAAAAAAAAACCACCATAATGATGTTGGGGACACAGCCCCAGCCGGATGGACTTCATACTCTGGGGTGGGCCCTGGGCACCCCATCCCTGAGCTCTCTGTCGGCGATGCTATACACAACGAGGGGTGGGAACATCCGTTAGAATGCTGGGGATGAAAAGACTGTTCCAGTCGCTTGTCCCTCCCTCGGGTTTACCCACAAGAAGGACGATGAGTTGGCAAAGGCTACTCTGGTAGGGGCACACTGGGTCAGAACAGGGCTTCCGTTGTGGGACCCAGGCTTTCCCCCAAGCCCTGACCTCCTGGTTATGGGAAAGGAGGGCGGTTGTTTGGCGTGATGTTGATAATAAATTGTCCGCTTGTCACCCATGCTGGTAGGGAGACCAGGCTTAGCGTCACCTTGTCCGGGAAAGCCTGCCAGTGGCTTCCAGCTAGTGTTTAGTCTTCCCGTCCTTCTCCGTGCTCCCTTTATCTCGCATATTGTTGACATTGCCTCCTTTAACGTAGCATGACCATTATTTATTTTCGGGGCTGTGAGCCTCCCGGGGTTCTAGCCGTCGTTATAAACCCGTGCCGGGATAGAGCAGGCATTCAGGAAGTGTTGGTGGGGTGGGAGGGTGGATACCTGTCCAGGAGTGTTCCATCGTTCTTCTGAGCCACTGCGTTAAGTGGGTCAAGGCATCTACCCTTCTGTATCTGAATCGAGTCCAGATGAAAAATGCATGGTCAGACCGAGTCAGGAAAAACAAGACTGGGAAGGGGCTGTGTACTTGATCAGGGGAAGTCTGGCTTACCTAAAATAACAACCACTGCTTCTCCCCAGCCCTCCCTCCCCTCTGCCCTCCTGCCCAGCGTCCTTTCACAGTGGGCAGATCCAGTAAGCGTGCAGCTGGAATCCCTGGCTTGTGTTTGGAAATAAACAAGTTGGCCCCTCTCTCTGCTTGGGACTTTCCTTTATCAGGAGATACTCACAAGCCACCACCCCAGATGCGAGGTTTCTTTCCAGCAGCCGGAGAACTCTGGGGGAAAACAGGGAGGGCTCAAGATGGGCCAGACACCCCAACCCGTCTTCTTCTGCGTTCATGTTGGTTTTGGGGGAGGCTTGAGGGGATGTGGATGCAGAGGACTCCCCCTACCTGCCTCCCTTTTGCAGGGTGGCCCATCCCCACGTAGCAGCCAGGAAGCCTACTGGGGAGAGGAGCTCAGGCTGAGGTATTCCTGTGTGTCTGCTGCAGCTCATTCAGAGTATTTAGGGGCGTGCGCATGCTGGGGGGCGGGGTTGTGGATATGGAGGCAGATGACATCAGCAAGGTAAAATAACAGTGATTCAAACAAGTTAATTTTTCTTATATCTAAAAGAGGTCCAGAGGTAGGTAGCCCTTGGTTGGTGTAGTGGATCTGCAAAGACACAGGGAAGTCACATTCCTTCCAGCTCATCCCCTCTGCCATGCCTTGTTCTCATGTGCCAAGATAAGCTGCTAGAGCTCCAGCTATCACAGCATCATTTCAGGCAGTGGGATGGATGAGGGACTGGGGGAAGAATGTGTTCTTTAAATATTCTTTTTGAGATGGCCACATGACACTTGGATTTACGTGTCCTTGGCCAGACGTTAGTCATACAGCTACACCTAGCTACAAGAGAGGATGGAAATGGGCCAACTAAAAATCGGCATTCTGTTAGGAAGAGTAGAGAATGAGAAGTGGGAGGCAACTAGATGATGAAGGGCAAGAGAGAATGAGGTTCGCTCAGACCTCAGACAGCTTGCAGGCAAGCTGCCCCTTTGGGATTTGCGCAGATGGGTCTGGAGTTTGAGAGAGGGGTGGGCCCAGAGTTTCTGGTTGAGGGGGCATCAATATACAGGTGGTGATGGGGTTCTGGGAAGGAATCTCCCGTGCCGTCAGAAGTAGGAAGGACAGCTGGAAGCCAGGGGCAGGCAGGAGGAGAGGCTCCCTGTGCCAGCTGCCCTAGTGAAGTCAAGCAGATATACATGGAAATAAGAAGACTGAGTCTGCAGGCTTCTGCAAGAACAGTCCCAGTGAAGTGGAGAGACCGAGACCTCTGGGTCTGAAGGAAGAGGAGGGAAGGTGGACGCTGGAGGGAAGGTGTTTTCTTAGGATCTAAAAGACTTGAGTGAGGGTTTAGAGGCTGTAGGCCAGCTCGACCCCGTTTCTCTAACCCCAGCTGCCTTCAGAGGGAAGGAGGTGACCATGGGGGGTGATGAGTTCTCCGGGGTGAGCAGAGGCACGCCGAGGGAGTTCCAGGCCAGTCCGTCTGCGTGGGGGCTCCTCCAGCGTGAAGCAGGGAGACCCAGGAACCGGGAAAGAACGAGCAGTTAGGTAGAAGCAAGTGAGAGAACTTGCTAAGCCACAGGAAGGAGCTTCAAACCCACAACTATGAGGGGATTCAACACACCTGAGTATTTCGTTTTCTCCAGTAGCAATTAAAGAAGCAGAGAAGGATCTGTTCCCCAGGGTCAGGAGGCACAGGCTGGGTGTCAGGAAAAGGCAGGAGGCTACGGGGTCCTGGGCAGGGGTGATGGTGGAGTTCAGGCAAGGTTCAATTGTATTTCGTGCTCTTTCATAAGTGGCAGAGAAGGATGGGACATGTTTTAGAATTATTCTCATTAGAAATGGTGAAAAAGCTAAAAAGTCATTGCTGAAAATCTGATCACCCTTGATACACAGAATTGAGTGCTTTCAGTCACCCAGATCGGCGCTTCAAAAATCTTGGCTTGCATTAATTTGTAGGCTTATTTAGTATTAAACTGTATCCGCTTGTTACATCCACTTGGATGGGGCAGCGTATCGTCAAGCAGGTTGTGGACTGCACAAGGGGCTGAGAGGTGCTGAAATCCAGACTGCCTCCGTTTGCCAGGCACGTGGCCCTGTGCATGACTGTGCTGTGTCTCCATACAGGCAGGGACACCCTCTTTCGACTTGGATCAAGGGCTAGTTCTGGCCCTGAACTTGGGTGTCTTAATCTCTCCATGCACGTTTCTTCTTCTGTGGCAAGGATAAATGAGTTACCCCAGGTAAAGTGTCCAGAACTGTGCCTGGCACTTGTTAGGCACCATTCAACGATTGGCTGCTGGGATTATATTTAATTGGGGAGTAATTTGAGCCTCCTCGGTCACCTTTTCTGAAGGCTTATCTTGTTTGGTTTGTCAAAGCCTGGCATTTGGAATGGGTTTGGGGCTCTTGATTGCTTGCAGTTTGGCTGAGCTTGCATTTCCCTCCAAGGATTCTTTCCAAACCTTAAGCTTTCCCAGAGTGCATCTGCTTACTCTTAAGGCAGCTGACCTTGGCATTGCTGGTGCCTTCGTCATCTGAAAGGTGATGGAGTGGTTGCGGACAAGGACACACCCCAGGTGGGCTGGCGGAACTAGCTGTTCAGAATTTTTCGTGAATTCTCTTCCGAAATGTAAGACTGGAGAGCTAGAGGCAGTTTCCAGGGAGAATGAGAGCAGCACTGTCCAATCCAGAACTATTTCTGTGAAGGGTGGGGCCTCACCCCTACGATATACAGGTCTGCTTTGGAACTGGGAGCTGACTTCTGGTCCATGGCCTCATTTTGGATGCAAGTCAGACCACACACGATGCATGAGAAACAGCAGCATGTCTTGGGCTATGACCCATGGCCTGATCCTGGTCATCACCCTCTTTAGAAGAAATTTTTGTGTTTTCTGCATTTTAGGACAGATACCTTTTCAGAGTAGAATCTTTCTGAAATCCAGATGCATTGTACGCTGGTCTAATGTGACACTTTTTGTTTTCCGCACATTCTCTTGTTATATTGGCGGTGTGTTTTACAAATGTTTTATAAATTCCTACCTCACCCGGGTGCATCCAGAATGAAGTTTGTTTGGTCCGTAGAGAGGGATCTGACTTTGTTGACTTCCAACAGAGAGCAGATGGGGGCCCCGCCCGCCAGTGTATCAGGTAGGTGCTCGGTATAAGTGAACACAGGCTTTGAAGGAACCTGAAGCCAGAGTGGTTCAGTCATTTGTTAAAGGTTGCACAGCTGGAAAAGAATGGGTCCAGGATTTGAGCCCAGCTCTGTCGGACCCTAACATGTGGCCCTTTCTCCTCTGCAGACACGGCTCTTCTTCTTTACTTCTGCCTTCTGCTGTTTTCTGTCTGCAGTGCCCCCTTCTCCCACTGAAATCCTATTACTCTTTCATTTTGAATCACGTTATGGGTTTATAAAGAGAACACATGTTCTTAGAGAAAATACAGAAAGCCTCAAAATAAGATTCTGTGTTTCCAGTGTTTACATTTTCATGTTTATTTTGCTATAAACCATACTTTGACCTCAGTGAAGCTGAAAAAAGAAAAATCACACTTTAAAAATTGCTTAAGGATCCATCGAGATTATATTGTGGATGTAGTTTCTGATCTGGAGTTTTTACCTTGCTATAATATCATGGGCATCGTCCATGCCATTAAATGTTCTTTGGAAATGGGATTCGTTTATTTAGCCGCTGCAGCTTTCTGCTGTGTAAACACACCGAAATGTAGTTACCCGCTTCCCCACGGTTGCTATTTTAAGTTGCACTTCCGTGAATAGCCCTACGTGCATGCTTAATTGTTTCTTTAGGATATATTCCTAGAATATATCCTGAGTAAGGCCGCTGCGTGGTTCTCGGCGACCATCCAGGAAGGCTGGCCGTACTGCTCTGCGCTCCCACCGCAGCCCACACCCGGGACCGTTGGGAGTGGCTGCAACCCCATTTGCTTTCCTCCTGCGTTTCCTTGCTTATGATTAAGGTGGAAGGATTTGTTACAGTTGCGCGGGTCTGTAACTTTCCTTTGAGATGCGCGTGGATGTTTCCGTAACCTGTTTTACTGACCTGACCCTGTCCGGGGGTGCTCCTTGTTCTTCGAGACCGAATTCAAAGCCCCCTTTTTCATGACCCCTTCCCGGCTACCTGTCATTTCTCTGAAGCTGGAAGTTATTTTTCTTTTTTAAAGATTTATTTATTTGTTTGAGAGAGAGAAAGAGAGCACATGAGTGGGAGGGGCGGAGGCAGAGGGAGAGAGAATCCCAAGCTGAGCACAGAGCCTGAATCCAGGGCTGCATCTCACAACCCTGAGATCACGACCTGAGCTGAAACCAAGAGTCAGACGCTCAACCGACTGTACCACCCAGATGCCCCTGGAAGTTATTTTTATTTTCACCTCTGAATTCTCAGAGCAGCTTGTTATCTTAAAACAACTTTGTCAAATACCCCTTTGCATTATAACTTGATACCTTTGGCCCCTGATTAAGGGGGGGAAATGGGTCTTACTCATTTCTGTATGACTCGGAGGGCCTGGCACAGTGCTCGTAACTAGCAGGTGCTCAGTATTCTTAAATGGATGGATGGTGGATACACACAGTTCTTAAAAATTAAAAAAAAGGGAGGGCTGGCTCTGCTGGTGGAGCACATGACTCCTGATCTCGGGGTTGTGAGTTTGAGCCCCATGTTGGGTGTAGAGATTACTTTAAAAAATCTTTAAAAAAATGCAGCAAAATGAATCTAATGCCATCTTGTCACATTGTTTTCTTCCTTTCTTCCTCTTTCCTTTCTGAGTCAGTGAGATTTTGCTCCGTCTGATAACCTGTTGGGGCTTTCGGGGGAAGACCGGGCATGGCGGCCCGGCCAGGGCTCTGCGTCGAGTAGGACACCGACGGTTGGCTGCCCACCCAGACTTTTCTCCCCATCAGCTTCCGTTTTCCTCTTTTGACAATTTAAAACGTAATATTCTCCCTAATCATGTTACACAATGCGCACGTGGTAATTCTAGAATATTTGGAAAACGGAAAAGTAGAAGGAAGAAAGTGATTACCTGTGGCCTGCCCACCCAGACTCGGCTGGCGTGTGGTTGACGTCTCGGCCGTGTTTTCTGGGAGCTGCAGCTTCCAGGGACACGTGTTTAACCGTCTATCGTGCGGGAGAATCGCACAAAAAAACTTCCCGTGTTTTTTTAAAGTTGTTCGATGGTTTTGTACTGTCGTAAGTGGTTTCACCGTCGCCTCCTCGGGCCCTGCTTCTCTGGGCGGGTCTTTGGGTCTCGTTCCCGCTGTGTCACCCTCCTGGATGGGACGGACAGGCCGTGCACAGCGTTGCCGTGTCGCTTCTTCAGCTGCACCCCCGGGGGACAGACTCATACCAGCCCTTCCCTTCTCTCTCCTCCCCTTGTGGCCGGTGCCCCATTTGCCTCTCGGTGTGTGTTTCTCAGTATCCGTGTGAAGCAACATATTGAGAAATGGCTTCCTTTTCAGGAGGAAAACTCAAGTGCTTGAGCCTCGAGGAGGCCACACAGGAGTGCAGAATCATGGCCTGCGGGTGTCGGGGCCGTGGTGTCGCCTAGCCAGCCCCTCCTGCCCGCCGAGGCTCACGGGTGCAGAGGATGTCGGGGAGGGAACATTTAGCTTTTGGAGGGGCCGTAGGCCTCAGACCTGACAAAGCTGCTCTCCCTGGTTGTAGACTCCGGTCACTGTCCCAGGTCCCCCTAGGAGTTTATAGTGAACACCCAGGTCCATTTTCCGGCTGGTCCCAGGCTTGGATCCTGTGTGGCAGATCAGTCCTGGGTGAGTCCTAGGGGGCTGCTGGGATGGGAGCAGTTCTGGAATGATCTTCAGCCCCGTTCCTCTGAAGAGCTGCTCAGGGCATGCCGTGGAGCTCCTGACGCCAAGCGGCCCACTGAGGGGCTGCAGTTACAGAGGTAATGTGGCTCAAAAGTCCAGGGCTGGGGCTGCGGAGGAGCACTGCCTGCGTTCACACCCCACCCGACGGGTACTTGATCTCTGTGTGTACTTTCCTCCTCACGTGGGTATAATAACACCTCCTCCAATGACATGAGTTAGCGTTTATAAACTTCTTTAAATAGTCCCTAATTTGCTAAGTAAAAATAGGGCCCCAGACGCCTGCTAAGCTTCTTGGTCTCGCAGCAGGTGGAACCCGTGCCTTCTGCCTTCCAGCAGCGAGGGAAGAGCGCTGGACAGCAGCCAGGAGACCAGGAGGCCTTTCGACTTTTCTCTGTGGCTAGGTCACTGCCCTGTCCTGGGCCTTCATTTCCTCACTGGTTATTCGTTACATATAGGAGATGACCTTGAAGGCCTTTCTCATTTTAGAACACTCTAGGATTTTGTGGTTGGAAGGTATTTCAGATTAGCTCAAGGAGGGGCCAGTCCTGCCAATAGCCCCTCCTGGTTGGCGTCGTCCTCAGTCTGGCCCGCTTGCAAAGACTGGTGGCCAGGAGGAGATCCAGAACCCTTTGGGGTTTGCCTGGAGTTTGCTCTGCATAGGCGAGCTCGCCTCCATCTGGAGGGTGAATTCAAGTCCTGGGTCACCGGTCATAGGAGAACCGGCCTCCCTGGGGATGTAGGGTAGGTACGGTCCTGCATGTGGAGTGGGGCCAACGTGTGAGCTACCCGTGCCTCTGCTCTGTGGGGCTGCAGTGCACCCCTGCCCGCAGAGCTCACTGCTTGCCCTGAGGTCTGCATGTGAGCGAAATCGGGTCTTACGCAAGAGCTGGTGTGTATCTCTCTGCCTCGAGTGGCAAAGTCTGCAGAGCTCTTAGCAGAGCTCTCACAATCGGGGAACCAGCAGGAGGAGGCTCTTCTGTCTCTTTCTGCCGACAGGTAGGAAGGAGTAGGATGTGGATTGCAGGCCCCTGAGGAGGGAAGGACTGTGTGCTCTTGCAGGCTCTGCTGGTCCTCCAGGCCTTCTAGAACTTTCTGGCCTCCTACCGGCGGGGTGGCAGAGCCTCACCTGGGTTTGTGCGGCGTGTAAGTGACGTGTCTGCTGGGGGAGCACGGTGGGTAGGGTTTGGTGTGGGGTGGCTTACAACAAGATGAAATGCAGTGCATTGAGTCAGGAGGGGCAGCTGGGGCATTAGGTCCTCCCGGTTTGAGCTGGCTCTCTGAACCGCTGAATCCTTGTTGGTAAATGACGATCCTCACGCCGGGATGCTTAGCCCTGGCTCACACTAAGCGCCCCCAAACACCTGTCAGTCAAGGAGGTAATCTAGTCTGTGCTCCGAGCATGGACTCAGCAGTTAGACTGCCTGGCTTCAGATTTTCATCCTGCCACTCAGTAGCCTTGTGACTTGGGACTGCTCCTTGGCCTCAGTTTACCCCTCTGTGAAATGGGGATAGTGCTAGGGCCTCTCTCACAGGCTTGTTATGAGGTGTAAGTGACTTAATGTAGATGAAATACTTAAAGTGGTGCCTGACTCCTATTAAGCACCTAGTCAGTCTTATGATCTGATTTCTGCAATAAGTTGTGGTCCGTTGATTTTGGGGAGGTTGGCAGCACACCCGCTCTGTTTGTTTGGGAATGGGCCCTCTCTCTGTCCAGCTGGAGCTCGTCCAGGGTGCCGGGCGTGCGTGTGTGCGTGCATTCTTGCGTGTCTTTGTCTTTGAGCTGTGTCAGAGAACAGCCCCCGTTAACAGCCTGTGTGCTGGGCCCCATGGCTGCTCTGCCCCCCGCCCCATGCTCTCCTCAGCGTGCTTCCTCAGCTTGTTTTTTTTAAGACTTAATTTAAAACTTTTTTTTAAGGTAATCTCTACACCCAGCATGGGGCTGGAACTCACGACCCCGAGATCAAGAGTTGCGTGTTCCTCTGACTGAGCCAGCCGGGCTCCCCTGGTTACGTGCCTCTTCATAGCCGTTCGGTTTGCCTGGCTCTTCTGCTCAGTCCACTTGCAGGGGTTCATGTGGCACAGTCTGGCTTGTGTGTTGAGCTGCTCCTGACCTCCTAGAAATCCAGTGAGGGTCAGGAAGGCCATCCACTGTGCTGAGTGTATTCTAGCCTCACTGGACCGTGTTTTCATCTACCCCTTTCAAGGCACACATGGGAGTAGCTTGGGGTTTGCCACGTAAATGGACTCATTCAGGAACATGTTTAAGAATCTTAAAGCAATAAACATGTCAGAATTTAACTGCCTTCAATGATAGTAAGATACTGGAATTTTTTTTATGAGTTTATTTGAGAGAGAGAGAGAGAGAGCACAAGCAGGGGGGAGGGGCAGAGGGAGAAACAGACTCCCTGCTGAGCAAGGACCCCCCATGTGGGGCTCAATCCCAGGACCCTGAGATCATGGCCTGAGCCGAAGGCAGACGCTTAACCCACTGAGCCACTCAGGTGCCCTGAGGTACTGGAATTTTTATGATAAAGATGATGGGAGATGAGTGTTAAGAGTCTACCAGGCCTGGGGCTAAGCACTTTCCATTTTTACATTTTCCTCCCATAAAGGTAGTACTCCCCCCCCCATTTTACAGATAAGAGAACTGAGGCGTAGAAAGGTTAACTCAAGTTGCCCATGTTAAGGCAACTGGACAGCAGATAGAGGTGGGATTTGAACTCAGGTCTGCCAGGCTCCAAGCCCAAGCACGTGACTGGCTTTCATTCCTCTGGCTGGCATTCCTGGAATGACTCCACAGTGATTTTCTGTTATCCGAGCCCTTTCTCACTCTCTGCTCGTGGTCGTATGGGATGTGTGGATGACATGAGCCCAGTTAGCGCTGTGTCCGCTGAGGTGTGCAGGGCTCGGGAGAAATCCAGTAGTCTTTGGCTGTTGCTTGTTGGAGAGGGTGGTCTTCTGCTGCTCCTGTCTCCCAGAGCTGACATCACCTCAGCCCCACTGCAGTTCCATCCCAAACTCTGTGTGTGTGTGTGTGTGTGTGTGTGTGTGTTTTTCCTATCTTCCTCTGCCCAGATAAAATGAGAGCTATGAAGATTTTATAAGGGGTAATTGAATGGCCATCACAGATCCCTTAAGAAAAGAGGTGTGGGTGGCATTGTCAAGCTGCCCCCCAGACTCCTTTCCCCACGAGGCATCTGAGGAGTGACCCCAGCAAAACTCAGTGTTTCAGGAGTGCTCAGTTTTAATCTACTGTCCCCTCCTGGGGTTGGGGTCGGAGGAGACTACCTCGCGCTCGAAACTATTTGTTTCTACAGCTGGTCGTTCTGGTTCCTCCATGGGGAGACGGCAGATGTGTCAATAGATCAATCAGCGACACCTGCATTGGGACACTTGCCTTTTGAGTTCCCCCAGCGCCCTGTCCCGGTCTGCCTGTCAGCTGTCAAAGCCGTCTTTCCCATGATTGAGGTTGCAGAGAAGGGAGATGGGGACAAATATTTGCCGGTCGCTTCCAGCAGTCGAGCTGCGGGACAGGTATTGTATAGTTTTTGTCTTCACAGCTGTGTTCTGAGGCTCCCCCCCGCCCCCCCCAACCTGGCTGCCTCATTTACAACAGGAAATAAAGGCTCAGAGACATTGTGTCAATTGCTCATGGTCTTTTAGCTTAGCGTGGGGGTGAGACTTGAACTTGGATCTATCTGACACTAATCCCCATGATCGGCTGGGCCCACTCTCCTTAAGAGGGTGGCATGTTCCCTGACAGACGGGTTGGAGAGGGCCAGACAGAACCAGCAGCCCTATGCTGGCTGGAGAAGGCTCCTCTTGGGTCTGGCCCCTCTGGCGAATGCTGCCCCTCTCTAGCCCCTGTCTATCTGACCCACCCCTGGGGGCTGCAGGGAAACTAGAGACGAACTGTTAGAGGAGTGGGCTTTTAAGTTCTCAGCCTGGGAGGTTCCCCTCTGCCTGGGAGGAGAGGAGGGGCCAGAGCTCAGGAGTGGGGAGATAGCTGGGATGGGAGCTGCCTGTGGCCTGACGTGGCTTTGCTGAGCTGGACCTTCAGGTAGCAGGTAGCAGGCCCTCTCCCCCCTGAAGCGCCCAGTGAATCAAACAGATGGGCTCTCTGCTCTGTTGGCCCTTCTGCTGGAGGAACTCAGCTCTTCAGTTTCCTGCATTCCACGGGGTTGGTATGCCAGACATTCCCTGGACAAGCAATCAGGGAAGTCTTGTCTTTATAGTAAAAATGCTCATAAAACATCTCTCGAATCTGCTCCTTCCTCTACACCCACGTTGCCACTAATGACATTACCTTTTGTTCTCATCATTTGCTGAATTGCGGTGACTTTTTAATTGATTTTCCTGACTCTGGTTTCTCCACACCCACTCCAATCTGTCCTCCACATGGTTTCCAGAATGATGATCGTTCAGAAATGCAAATCTGATCACGTGTTTTCCTTTGCTTCCCTCTCCATGCCTGTGAGATCGAGTGTAGATACTTCTGAGTGACATTCTGGGACCTTCCAGAACCTTCCTGGATCTGCATGTGTGGGCCCTGCCCCCTGGCTGACTTTGCTCTCCTGCTCTTTCCCATCCTCTCTACTCCTTGGCTATTGGCTATATCTTTTTTTTTTTTTTTAATGTTTCTGTCATGGGTGCATGGGTGATTCAGTCGATTAAGCATCCCACTCTTGATTTCGGCTCAGGTCATAGTCTCAGGGTCGTGAGATTGAGCGCTGCGTCAGGCTTGGCAATGGGCATGGAGCCTGCTTAGGATTCTGTCCCCCCCCACAAAGTTTCTGTCATTACTCTGGTCTTTGCTCATGCTGTGCCCCCCACCCGAAGTGCCTTCTCTGTCCCTTACCCTGTGTCTGTGTGCCATATATCATGGCCCACCCCAACCTGTTGATGCCTTCCCAGCATCTTAGCACCACGCCCCTCAATTAGACCCAGTCTCCTTGGGTTTGTAAACCTCTATTGTGGCAGAGATGGTATGTTCCATGTGACATCAGCTGTCCTGGTCCGGTGGGTCCAAGAAGACCCTATAGGAGTCCCAATCAGAGGTCTCATGTGACTCGTGAATGAGACAATACACATGAAATGCAGAGCACAGTGCCTGGCACGTAGGAATATCCAATTTCAAGATCAGTGCAGGGTTTTGGTAAAAACCATCTTGGAATACAGACATTACTTCAAATTTTGTAGATCATAGACCTACCTAAACAAAGATTAAACTATAAAACTTACAGAGCATAGGAGAGACCCATCTTTGTGAATGTGGGCTTGGCAAAAATTGCTTAGGAAATGAAAAGCACAAACCAAAAAAGAAAAAAAATGGGCAAATCGGACTTCATAAAAACATAGCTGCTCTTTGAAATTTGGAAGGACTTTTGGAGCGATGCTTTTGGATAGCATGTGGTCCCAAGAGGAATGAAGGGATACTTTTTCCTCTTGTAGGTTTTCTGGAAGCCAACAGGAAGCCTTCGGCTTAGAAACATTAAATTAGAAGCTTTAGAACGAGGTTTGAAATAGTGTGGGCATAATAAGCGTTAGCAGAAAGGACCGCTTTCCTTTGCAAGTAGCAGAAAACGGGACTTCAACAAATAGGCCATTCGGTTTCTTCTATAGTGAGAAGTTTGGGGTTAAGTGGCTTATGTATTAACAGCCACTGAACGGTGCTGCTGTCTCTGGTTCTCTGGACAACTGTTGGCAGTCAGATCTTTAAAGCAGGAAGGAGGTCCTGGACAGCCCCAGAGACTGCCCCACTTGGGAGGAAAGCAGACCCTTCCCAGCAGTCCAGTGGATAGGTCCTCGCGTCCCTCTGACCAGAACTGTCACACATAGCTACAGGGCAGGCTGGACGTGGCCACAGCCATGCTGGGACCCTGTCCCACGGGAATCGAGGCTGGGACTTGTGTTAGTGTGATGTGAAGTCAGCGTAGAGAAACACTGACTCAGACCCGTTCATCACCGGGCACAGTGACAAAACAGAATCGGTCTGTGAGTGAGGAGCGAGTCAGGAACGGACATTAGGTAGGTCATGAGCAACGCCTAAGGCAGAGGCTGTCATCACTTGGGGGAGTTTGCCATCGCATCAGTTGACCTCTGGTTGTCCGCGGCACTCGCCTGCACTTGACCCTTACTCCCTCCATAGCCCTTTATCCTTTTCTGTGGTGACCCGGGTTGCTAGGCAGACAGTCCTGTCTTGCTTCTGGAGAGAAAAACCTTCTATGTCCCTGGCATATGGCACAGTATCCTGCACACAGCAGGTGCTTCCAGATCGAATTGGAAGTGCTTCCCCTCCCCCATCCCTTCCTTCTAGAAGCTTCCAGGAGATGAGGTCTTCAGGATTGTTAAGGGGGTGGTCCCATTGGCAGGACTCCACCCTTGCATTAGATTGTGCCCTCTGCCTTTTTTTCTGGGTCCCCGTTTAGTAATTCACACCCGTGTCCCCTCCGGGATGTAGTGTCAGGACTTCTCTCGGATAACCTTTAGTACTTGAGGGGTTATGGGCTAAGCCGTGCCCTGTGGGCCTGGCGAGCTTCAGTCAGGCAGATGGAGTGAGTGTTTGAACGGAGACAGAGGCTGCGTCATTTAGGAATCTGGTTTGTGGGCAACACCTGTGCCTGCCCTCCCCTCGGTTTCCCTGCAGAAGCACCGAGCATTGAGACTGGGGGGGGGGTAGGGAATGCTCATGGGGTGGACACACCTGCTCCCTTTCTTTGCCTCCCACAGTCCTCTGGTGAGGCCTGTTCACGGATAAGTCTGTCACCTGCACTAGGTGGCTTAGGACTGTTTCACGGTACCTGGCATTGGGAAGAAGTCTCCTGACGACTTGTTGCACGATTATAGATAGAGCTTTATATTATATCATAGAGGATTCTAGATAGAAGATTGTAGAAAGAGGTTCTCCTTCCCTTCCTTTGTGCCTTCACTTGAGGCCCAGGGCTGTGGGGGGTGAAGCAGGTGTCTTGCTTTCTCATGATTTAGTTCATTTTGTCCCACAGCCCCCCCGGGACTGCTGGTTCGAAAACACACAGAGTCCTGGGGGCTTAGAGGATTGAACTGGGGCACGAAGCAAAACTGGAAAGGTAGCCCCAAGACAATTGCTTCACTAGCTCTCCAAGCTAGAGGTTGCTTTCTGAAGAGCATATGTGTTTGACTCACCCGTGGCTTCTCAGGTGGAGGCTGTCTGAGCATATTTAGGTCAGGGAACTGCCTTCCTCTTGAAAATCTTTCCTGTCAAGTCTCATGACCACAGCGGAGCCTGCGATGGAAGAGGGGGGTGTTGCCTAGAAAACCCCCGTCTGGAGCCGTCCACCCTGGCCCGGCTCCAGCTCTCTCTTTCCCAGGAAGCTTTGTGCATACCTCCTGGTCACATCCGTCTCTCCTTTCCCTGCATACTCGTACTTAGTGCCAGGGCAGTGACAGCCGGTGATGTTATCTAAGGGGGTGCTGACTGCACTGTACTTTGGACGGGCTCACTGGTCCCAGGCTGGCACTCACATCCATCACCGAGGCCAGACACGGATGGCATTTGGTCTCAGCCTGGGCCTGAGGCTCCCACCCGCAGCCTCTTGTCAGGCCTCGGAGTCCGTAGCTCCAGTGGAGTCAAGGAAGGGCAGGGAGCCCTGAGCTCCCAGCTGTGGCCCTGTCATCTCTGGCCTCCTTGGGAACAGCTCCACTTGTGGTCTGGGGCAGACTTGTTTGTTTGTATCTGAAGTTCCCCGACTCTGAGTTTGACGTCAGGGCAGGGTTGCTGGTGGGAGGCCTGGCGGGGAGATTGTCTCCGCACAAATGCACACGGCTGGCAGCTTCCCCAGGAGAGCACAGGCGCGGGACAGAGCCGGGCCGAGGATGGCTGGTTGCAAAATGCCCAGCCTGGGAACTGAGGTCACTTTCTCTTTTCCTCGCCCCACTGGCTTGGCACTCTTGCTTTCTCTGCCCCTTGCTCGCCAAGAACAGCCCCACTGGGTCCCCTCGAGGGCTCCGGGAGGCTCAGCAGTGCTGGGGACCCAGGGCTGCCTCTGGTGCTCTTGGAGCTGAGTGCTGTGGTCGGCCTGTGCCTGTGTGTGGAGCTGTCAGCTGCGTCACAACCTCCAGAGGCCTCCTTACATTCTCAGAAATCATTTTGCAACACATTGGCCATGGCAGCCAGAGCAGACGCCTTAGCTGGCTGGGCTGGCAGGAAGTCCGCAGAAGTGCACTCTGGCTTTGGGGAGGGGGTAGGAAAAATAAGAGGAACAGCCCAAAGGCCTGGGCAGGGCCAGAGGTGCCTGGGAAGGAGCAGCAGTTTCAGGAACCATCTAGGGAAGATGGGAGTAAGTCTCAAGAGCTTTAGCAACTCCCTAAAGTTTGGGATGGGGTGGATAGGGGCTTGGCACTAGCAAAGCCTGCTGTCAGCATCTTCTTAAAGAGTACGGTGTTGCCCACATGGAGGAGGGAGTCAGGGTCCCATAGGTGTCGGCTAGCTGGAGGCTGGTCCAAAGTGGCCATCCTGGTGCCTCTCACCTCATTCTGCAAAGAATCTGGGATATCCTTGAAAGGGGTGGCTCTAGGTACTGGCAGGTTTTTTTTGTTTTGTTTTGTTTTTTTGGTTGTTTTTTTGTTTTGTTTTGTTTTGTTTACAGATTTTTATTTATTTATTTGTCAGAGACAGAGCACAAGCAGGGGGAGAGGCAGGCAGAGGGAGAAACAGGCTCACCGCTGAACAGGGAACGCGATGCGGGACTCAATCCCAGGAACCTGAGCTGAAGGCAGACGCTTAACTGACTGAGCCACCCAGGCATCCCAGGGTGGTGGCTAGTTTTAGTGAATTCAGAGCTGGTTTGGAGCCAGGGATCGGGTGTAGCCCAGATGATAGGTTTTGCAAATTAGGATCAGAGCTGGTGGCCCGCTTGAGTGACTGGACACATTTGGAGAGTGGGGAAGTCTGTGGCATTTATTCAGAGGATTTACCACCCGTAGCAGGCTGGGCATTGCTGGGTTTGGGGCTTCTGACCACAAGAGGGGTAGGCCCTGCCCCTGGCATCTCACGCTGGCCAGGACTGCTCGATGAGCTGGGGGGTGGGTAGCGGGAGTCATTATTCTGGGAGATGGTATGGCACAGCGTTGGGTTGAGGTCTGAACACCTTCTCTAACCACGGGCTTCAGGAAAGTTACAAAGCTCCTGGTGCACCAGCTTCCTCATTTGTGAGATGCAAATAGTGAAATACACCCCTAAGGCTCATGGGTTTAGCATATGTGGTTTGACAGTTTGCGAGTGACCCTGAGCGATGGGCCATACTCGCCAGCGTGCTGAGGCTGGGCTCAGAATCACAGACGGCTGTGTGCAGGGTGGGCGGGCGTCCCTTAGTCAGTGAGTGAGCCAGGCCCGCTGCCCAGCATCCACGTCTCGGCACAGCTCTGATTTTCTCGACTTGATGTTGAGTACACAGTACTTCCCACCAAGAGTCCAGAAGGGTCTGTGGTGTCCTCATTTACGCTCGACTGTGTTTTGTGGGGAGAATGATATAGATGCTGAGGCACATTGCCAGCTTTGGGGTTATGTGAAGGTTGGGACAGCACTCCTGTGCGTTCAGGGGTCTGCAATTCCTACCTCCTGGACTTTTCATTGAGAATCCAGGGAGAGAAAGTGATAAGTTACTATGTAAAGAGAAGAGCTCGTGCTAACTACTAGGGTTGATAATTGAATAATGACATGATAGCATGATAGGTATATTTGAGAGAGCCCGTTGCTGTGCCCGGGAATCTGGCGTCCATCCCTGTCTGTGCCTGGGGTTCATGTGTCCATTTATCTTTCAGCCTCTGTCACATTTGTCCCTGTAGACTGTACCGCCTGCCCTGCTTGAGCCCTGAAAACCTGTGACACTGAGAAGGCAAGCATCTGCTCGGTGGCCAATGCCGGAGGCAGAGTTAGGGTTACAGATGTCTTGACATCTGTCTGCTTCCATAGCCCGGATCACAGATTTGGGGTCAACCAAATGGGGACCTCCCCATCCCAGGCCATGCACAGTTAGGGGATAGGTGACTTTTTTTTTTTTTTTTTTGCAAAGCCAGTTGTCTGCAAAGCCATGTTTTCTGCAGGGGTGCAAAAGCCTGCATAAAGAGTAAATCCAGATGCCGAAAGTCTTGAAGCTCGTCCTCCTGTGCTTGCAGGCTGAGCAGGGCTGAGGCTAGGAGCGTCCTGTTCAGTGAGCAGTTCACCTGTGCTGGCTGTCGGCCCGAGCACCTTGCGTGCATGAATCCCACCTCGAGTTTTCGGCGGTGCTATGGAGCATGCGCGGTTTCCTCCAGTCTGCGGGTGAGGAAGCTAAGATGAAGTAAACTAGGCACGGCCGCATGGCGGGGAAGTGAGAACACCAGGGCTGGCACTTCGGTCTGCCTGGCTGCTACGCCTGTGCTTCCCTCTCCGGGTGATGGAACAGTGGACAATGGGAGGTGTGGCCCCCGACCAGTTGGAACAGGTGCCGGGGGTACAGGGAGGCGTGGGCGCCTGCGTGACCACGGGTAGGATGTTTGCCCGGTCATTACCAGCGCACCGCCCCGCCGGTCAGGCACAACGGCTGGCCCCCGTCCCACTGCCCTGTGGGAGCCTGCGGGAGGTTTCTGCTGGGACGGCCATTTCAGCCAGCGTTGACCTCTCTCTTTTGGGGGCAGGCAGCTACCTGCCCACCCACTGTGGCTGCTTCCAAGGCACGTTGGTACTCTGGCTGCAGAGGAGCGCGTGTCCCAGGTCAGCCGGGCTCGGGTTGCCTGGGACAGCTGGGATGCTCTCTGAAGGGTGAACTTGGGAGCGGTGGATGCCTAACACAGAGGCATGTTGGGACGAGCTTTGAGCAGAGCAGACGTGGAAGGTCTCTCAGGTTCCTGGGCCCCTTGAGTTCTGGGAGCAGCTTCCCGTTCCTGCGGAAGTTTCTCTCTCCTGGTGGCATGTACTTTGGGAGCTCTGCCAGGTGTCTGCTCTCCAGAGATGTCTAACAGCTCCTGCCTCAACAGAAGCCATGCTTCCGGCAACCTCCGTTTGGGAGGCCCGTGTTGGGTCATGCTAGAGCAGCCGGAGGGGTGACAGTCTATTATATCTGCGTTGGTAGGGATGCCAGATGAGACAGGAGCACTCCGGAGTTGATGCCGCCCCGCTCCGGCCACGCCTTCAGGTGCTGACGGTGGACGTGCGAGTGGCTGAGGGAGGGATCGTGTTCGCTGGAGTCAACACGTGAGCCAGGTCCTGGCCCTCATGCCTTTAAAATAAATGTACCAGATCTGTGAGTTCCACCAGCATTGTCCTGAGGACCGATGCCAGCCGTCCGGGTCTTCTTTAACCCTGGTCTCTGAAACGGGTACAATCCCACCCACATCTGCCCTGTTGCCCAGAGAGGCTGTAAGAGAACCCGAAGGCTTGGCTTGGTGAGGACGCCGCCACCGAGCACGTGATTTCCTTCTTCCAGGCGCTTTGCTGAACATTTTACCTCCCTGTTTTCTCACGTAAATCCCCACGACAGCCTTTTGAGGCTGATCGGTCCCATTTTACAGGCGGTAAAACTAAGGTTGACAGGCTAAATCTGCGTCCCCTCGCAGAGGGAGTGTGGTGGCAAGGGGCTGAGAGGCCAGGCCCATCTGTCTTGAGCCCGAGTGCTGCCTCTTGGATATGGTTGGAGTAACCAACAGTAATGTAGTAGGACCTGTCATTTTTTCCCCCCTTATTCCAAGCAGTTTTATATATGGTGACTCACTTGGCCCCAACTTGCATAAAATGATACCCTTTTTATAGGTGGTGAGATTGAAGCTGAGCTAAGGGGGATTTCCCCCAAGATCCTTGATCTGGGGGGACACTTAGTGAGTGCCTCCTGTGTACCCTTGTGGCTGGTCCTGCCTACCAGCTGTTAAGCCAGGCTGAATGTCGGGGCAGGGGTGGGACACACATTCAGTGAAGCAAAAGAATATTGGGGGTGGGGGTTGAGACTTCACTTCCAGCCCAGGGTCCTCCCTGGTGGCCCCAGAGCCAATGACTCTTTCCCTCTTGCTGCTGGTCCCTTTGCTGAAACCCCAGGTGCTTTCCTATTCCGGAAAATTTATATCTTGCGGTTTTGTGGTTAAGAAAAAATGACACTGCCCCTGAACGGTCCCCTTGTCGGCCCCTGGAGCTGGGCTGGCAGGCCCCCCACTGCGGTTTGTCTGGGAAAGTAGCCCCCGGGTGCTTCTGCGACTGTGGCCAACTTTCCAAAAAGTGAGGTGGACTTGTCTTGCTCAGCTGGAAGCTGGTACACCCTGGGTCCGTGCATCCTTTGTGAATCAGAATAGCTTGGCGACTTTAGCAGAAACCAAACCTGTAGCTGTCCTTTCTTTACAAGCTCCGGCGGAGAGCAGCCGCCGGGACATCAGACCTGCTGGCAGGTGGGTCACCACGCACTGGGTGTCTCCCCCTGGCCTTGTCTCAGCACAGCCGGCTAGGCATATGGGTGGCTAACTGGGCGTAGTGAGGAGTCCCTTCAAGTTCTGCATCGTCCTCCCCATGGGACTGCTCCGTGCCATCTAGCGGGGATCTCCAGCAGCCTTTAAGAAAAGAAGCCACTTGTTCCCCTTCTGGGGAACTTGCCTTGCTTTTTGAGACTCTCAAGCTCCCGAGTGACCGCTTGTGCAGTTGGCCTTTGTTTTCTGCGATCCTTCTGGTAAACGTGCGTACCTGTCAGGCCTGCAAGATGTCTCGTGTGTTCATGTGTCCATTCATCCAGCAAAGGTTCCACAGGGACAAACCGTGTGTCCCAGGGGCCCTGCTGGTTCCTAGTGGGGGCCCAGAGCACAGACACACACCTGACCTCGTGGAGTGTACAGTCTAGGGAGGGAGACAGACGAGCACAATATGAGAACTTGGGTGCATGCTCTGGTAGGGGAGGCGGGCAGGGGGAGGCTGAGGAGCAGGACTGAAGGGCGTGGGTGGTGCTCCCTGGAAGGATGGAGTTCTAAGCTGAGCTGTGTGTGGCCCAGGGGTCACGGGAAGAGCCTTCTGGGCAGAGGGCCTTGAGGCCAAAAGGGCCTGGATATGCGGGAGGGGGCTGAAGTCAAGAAAGCTTCAACCCTGGCTCATTGTGGAGGCCAGGTTGGCCAGTCTTCATGTTGACCTGTGGTGGCCAAAGTGGTGTGTAGAGTGGACGTGTTCTTAACTGGCTCCCAGGGGCCTGGCCCTCAGTTCTCACGCCCGTGGCGGACGGCCTTCCCTGCTGCTGCTGTGAGTGCCTGCAGCCCGACCTGTCTCATGCGGAAAAGAACGGTTTTGAGTCCGTCCAGTTATCTGATGCTTGGCCCTGTCTTTGGTCAGCTCTTCGAAGCTGTGGTTGGAGAGCAGCTTGGATGGAGGGAAAGAGCGTCTGTGAGAAGCGCCTCAACGCGGGGATGAGGCCCGTGTGTGTCCTTGCCTCTTTCCTTCCTCAAGCCGTGGTGAGCACATTGTATACCGTAGTAGGCGTGTGGGGACAGTCCCGCATGAGGTGGACACAGTCCCTGCCCCGATAGGTACTGATTTAGGGACTTATGTAGCCTTGGGGCTTTTCTGTACCATAGTTCAGTCCTCCCAACAGACCATGGGCTCGATGTCGCCACGCCTGTTGTACAGATGAGAGAACCACAACTCAGAAAAATGAACCAACTTCCCCGAGGTCACGTAACTGTTAAGTGGCAGAACCTGCATTTGAACCCCGATGCGGTTCAGCTCCGGAGCCTGGTGCTGTGTCTGCCGCCCTGCGAACTCACATCTGTTGGGGGCGACCGGGTCAGAAGTGCGAATATGAGGCCTCCGTGACAAGGGCTGCCTTAGCGGTGTAGACCCCGTGTACACAAGGGGAGACGGGGATTACGAGTAGGCCTGAGAAGTCTTACCCAGTTCCCCAGCCTGAGGACACTGGCTGGAGGAGGAGGGGACTGCAGGCGTTGGAGCAGAGGCCCAGGGGTAGGACAGTACTGGAAGTCTTGGGGAAATAGCTCCTAGATGAGTGTGCACCTGAAGGGCAGGGTGGACCGGAGCTGGAGTGGAGTGGAGATGAGCCTGGGAAGGAAGGTTGGGGGCCCTGATTTTGGATCTGGCCTCTGGTCACCCTGGGAGGGATGGATCGTTGTGGGGGGAGGCTGGACGAGGGACACGAGTGCCTTTACCTAACTCTATAGGATAAAGTGGCACCCACACCTTCTGGTGTGTTCACCGTGGCTGAAGGTGTTCCCCGGGGCTTAGTCCCACGGTGGGACAGCGAAAGCACCTCTTATACAGGATGACGCGGGCTTGCCAGCCTCAGCAAGGAGTGTTCCATGAGCAGTGGTGCGCAGGGGCGTGAAGAGTGTTTATTAGCGGCGTCAGCTTGGGGTACACGTGCTTCAGGAAGGCCGGGCTTTGCCTCCGTGTCCGTGTCTCTATCGAAACTGGGAATTGGGAATAATTTTTGTTCTGACTTGCTGTTCCCTCCCTAGCATTTGTGCCCACTTGCCACTGAACCCTCTGAGAGTGGCAGGACTTAACAGTGCTCAGGGCCACATGAGGGGGCCGGTGCCCTTCAGTTTGCGAGCCCAGGACCGAGGCTTCTAGGGGACATTTCAGAAAGGCCGATAGAGAAGCAATGGTTTTGTTGTCCGTGTGGGTCTCGTTTCATGCCTCACAAGGATTCTTTTTTTCTTTTTTAAGATTTTATTTATTTATTTGAGAGAGAAAGAGAAAGAGCATGAGCGGGGTAGGGGAGGGGAGGGCAGAGGGAGAGGGAGAAGCAGACAAGGTGACAAGGGAGCCTCATGTAGGTCTGGATTCCCGGACCCTGGGATCATGACCTGAGCCAAAGGCAGATGCTTAATGGACGGAGCCACCCAGGCGTCCTACAAGGATTCTTTACCTGGGGTCTGTGGATGAATTCAGGGGGTCCATGAGTTTGGAGGGGAAAAAAGTGGAACCTTTAGTTTCACTAACCTTAACTGGAATTTAATATGTTACTCAGTTTGGATGTAGGCAACAAGGCCCATTTGTGTGACTCGGTCACTGGCAAAAAGCACAGCTGTTTGCATATTACGTTACAGTCGTGGCGATATCTAAAAAAGTAGTTTATGCTTGTCACAACTTCAAAGCTATGCTAGTTATGAGACCCGCGGCCAGCTATTGTTTCATGCTGTAATAAAGAAGGGCTTTTAGGGGCGCCTGGGTGGCTCAACTGGTTAGGCATCCGACTTAATTTCTGCTCAGATCATGATCTCAGGGTCATGGGGTTCCAGCCCCATGTCAGGCTCCGTGCTCAGCAGGGAGTCCCCTTGGGGCTCTCCCTCTGCCCCTCCCCCTGCTCACGCCCCTCCCCCACCTCTCTCTCAAATAAATAAATAAATCTTTAAAGAAGGAAAGGCGGCCTTTTATTTTAGTACTCTATCACAGGTCTTTTTTTTTTTTTTTTAAGATTTTATTTGACGCAGAGAAAGCACACAAGCAGGGGGAGAGGCAGAGGGAGAGGGAGAAGCAGGCTCCCCACACGGGGCCCGATCCCAGGAGCAGACGCCCAACAGACTGAGCCACCCAGGTGCCCCCTCTATCACCATTCTAAATAATATTTTGAGAAACGTGTTTAAATATAGTTGGTTTCTTTATAATCCTAAGTGTTTCATTTGAAGCATTATTCTTAGAAAGGGACCGGGGACCTCCCTAGACTGCTGGAGGGTTCTGTGGTCCCTAAATGGCCAAGACTCCTATTACCAATTTGGGAGCCTTTCTAGATATTTGAAATGTTATATCATTAATTATTATTACTTTTTAGTATTGTGAGTAACAAAGAGAGTCCTTACCCTTTAGAGAAATCCGCTGCGAAATTTGCAGATGAGGAAGGAAGGAATTAACAAGGAAAACCCTTGAGGAGAGGTGGAACTGGGAAGTGGCTCCACCCGGCAGGGTCTCTGCACAGGACTTTGAAGGTGGTGCATGCCTCTGGGGAAGCTTGAAAGTCACCAAGAGGAGGCTGTTAGAGTTTCGCCAACGTGACAGGAGCCCTCACGGGGTCCCTGGGGCCCTGGATGTCAGCTGAGCCTGGCAGCTGCCTGGTCCTCCTCTCGGGGCTGTGAGCTCATTTCCATTGGTTCTGCTCACCCTTCTTCTAACCAGCCCTGAGCCGTGACCGGGGTTGGGTGGGGGCCTCCCCTGCACATCCCGCATTCCTCAGTACTGTGCAGGCACCTGGTTGGAGCCCAGGGTTTGTCAGAGAGAGCACCAGGCTGAGCTAAGCCAGGCTGTCCTCCTTTAAACTCACCTTGAGATTTTAGCCTTTTGAGAGGCTTTTGAAAACTGTAGACACCGTTCCTCTGGAAAATGCACGGACTCGTACTCTGAAATTTGCATACATTTTAGGGTGTGCTTCTTGAAAGCCTACTGGTGAGCCCAGGTCAAGGACCTTGGCCAGTCATGCCACATCCCAACAGGCATGGCCGGCACCTGGCATGCTCGCGTGTGCCAGGCACACACCGAGTGCTTCATTTCTTCTCAGCCTCCCTGAGAGGGAGGTTCTGGTTTGTTTGTTTGTTTGTTTGTTTGTTTTTTAGATTTTATTTATTTATTTGGCAGAGAGAGACACAGCCAGCAAGAGAGGGAACACAAGCAGGGGGAGTGGGAGAGGAAGAAGCAGGCTCCCAGCGGAGCAGGGAGCCCGATGCGGGGCTCGATCCCAGGACCCTGGGATCACACCCTGAGCCGAAGGCAGACGCTTAACGACTGAGCCACCCAGGGGCCCCAGGAGGTTCTGTTGTTATCCCATTTTCTGGAAGAGGCAACTGAGGCTTTTCTGGGTATGGGGGTTCAGTAACTTGTCCAAGGTTACAGGGCTAGGGGGTGCCTGAGCCCCCAGATCCCAACCCAAGCAGTCTGATTCTAGGTGGGAAGTCTCCTAAGTGGGAGACTCATTCTCTCCAAACCCCCACGTCTTCCATACGCTCACCTACTGACTCCTGCCCAACCCCTCCTCAGGCAGGAAGCCCTTCTTTTTTTTAATAAAGATTTTTATTTATTTATTTGACAGAAATAGTGAGAGAGAGAGAGAGAGAGAGCACAAGCAGGGAGAGCATCAGGGAGAGGGAGAAGCAGGCTCCCCTCTGAGCAGGGAGCCTGGCGCAGGGCTCGATCCCAGGACCCTGGGATCATGACCTGACCTGAAGGCAGATGCTTAACCAACTGAGCCACCCAGGCGCCCCCGGGAAGTGAGCCGGCTCCTGGGGATAGTGCTTGGGGCGGCCCGAATGAACCGGCCTTTTCTTTCCTGGGCTCCCACAGGCGAAGCTGGTCCGCTACATTTGCAAGCAGCAGCAGTGCAAACTGAGCGTGGCCCCTGGCGAGAGGACCTCGGAGCTCAACAGCTACCCTCGCTTCAGTGACTGGCTGTGTACCTTCAATGTGAGGCCGGAGGTGGTGCAGGTAAGCGGGTTGTGGGACCTGGGGCGGGGAGAGGGGGGAATGGTTGGGTGGGGGCTTGTTAAGCAGAGGGACCACACACAAAGCCAGGAACTAGCTCTGCTGGGACTGTGACCGAAAGGCCATGCTCTCTACTGTCACAGAGGGGACCCGGGAGGACAGCGGCCTTGGGAGGGACCCAGGGTAAGTGTGGCTGTAGCCTGTGTCCTGGTGCCACTGCTTAATGAGCTGGACAGCCTGACCACACTGATGGTTCATTGATTCCCCACATAAGGACAGCCCGCCAACATTTCTGGAAACATTGGCTGTGTGACAGGCACCGTGCTAAACACTTTGTCTAGATAATCTCACTTAATTCTCGCAAAACCCCGCGAAGGAATTACTGTCACTATTGCTATTTCATACTCGAGGAGGTTAAAGCACAGAGTGGGTACGTGACTTGTTTGAAGTCCTGCAGCTAGCAAGGGATCACTTTGGGATTTGGAAACAAGAGTCTGAGTTTAGTTTTCTCTTGTGTCTGCTGTAATGCACTCTTTTTCCTCCTCGGTTCCCTCTTCCTATCCATCCAGCCTACACCCCCGCCCCCCCCAACGAAATAACTCATCAGCCAGTGAGCGTGGAGAGTGTGTCCTATGCCAGGTGTCGGGGGCACAGGACAGCTCTCGTGAGGCATCAGTAAATGAGTGCATAGTAGGTGTAGTTCACTCAGTCAGGTCTTTTAAATCCCTTTGGTTCTAAAATTAAAAAGATTGCTCTTGCTATTGTTTTAAAAGCAATACGATTATTTATAGACACTTCAGAAAACAGAGGAGGAAAAAAAATCGCATGTATATTCCCACTACTCAGTGAAAGTCCACTATCATTAAGAGTTTGCTATTTCCTTCTAGTTCCCCCCCACACCCCCCGCTAACACGTAAGTCTTTTTAAAATTTCTAATGGGTCAGACCCGTGCCGTAAGGTAGTTACTAGCCAGCTTCGCTTTTATGTACTTGGAATGTGGCAGATACGCACTGAGATGTGCTGTGATTTCAAAGATAGAAATCCAGAGAGTTGCTGAATTCTGAAGACTTCATACAGAAAAAAAGTAACATATTAATAACTTTTCATGTTTAGTATACATCCAAGTATACTATAGTATACACTATTTTACTATAGTATACACTATAGTATACACATCCAAGTATAAAATAGTATACACTATTTTGGGTATATATATATATTTTTTAAGATTTTTTTATTTATTAATTTGACAGAGAGAGACAGCCAGCGAGAGAGGGAACACAAGCAGGGGGAGTGGGAGAGGAAGAAGCAGGCTCCCAGCGGAGGAGCCTGATGTGGGGCTCGATCCCAGAACGCCGGGATCACGCCCTGAGCCGAAGGCAGACGCTTAACGACTGCGCCACCCAGGCGCCCCTATTTTGGGTATATTAAGCTAAATAAAATGTTGTTAAAATTAATTTCATATATACTCAGTTTTTTAAATGTGACGACTCAAACCTTTAAGTATGTGGCTTGCATTAAATTTCTCTTGGGCAGCCCTGGTTTAAACCATCCCAAATAAACAGTTTGGATTTGCTCTTGCTAACCAGCATGTTTTCTTCGTACTGGCACACTTAATAACCACCCCCCCCTTTAAGTAGCTGCTTGGTGTTCGATAGCATTATGGGATGTGGTTTATCAGCCAGAGGCTCATCCCAGTCCTTGCCTATTATACGTAACACAGCGGTTAATATGATTTATGCAGCTCTTTGTATATTTAGGAATTTTCCCTGGGAGAGATTTCCTGGACAGGAAGTGACGCGATCATTAAAGGTCCTGTCATGGGGAGGAGGAGTGGGAGTACATGGGGGTAAATGGGGGGGAACCCATGGGGTGCTGTTAACACGTCACATGTGTCTGGCCTGGCCTGGCTCTGGCAGCCCTCCTATTTGTGGTGCAGGCCAGCAGTTACAAAGCTTCCAGGAAGGGGAGCCTGGGTGGCTCAGGGGTTAAGTGTCTGCCTTTGGCTCTGGTCATGATCCTAGGGTCCCAGGATCGAGCCCCGGGTCGGGCTCCCTGCTCAGTGGGAAGCCTGCTTCTCCCTCTCCCATTCTCCCTGCTTGTGTTCCCTCCTTCTCTCTGTCAAATAAATAAATAAAATCTTAAAAAAAAAAAAAAGCAAAGCTGGCAGGAAGGAGCTGGTCTTTGTGAAGGTTGAGGGAGCCTACCCTGTGAGATGGAGTTTCCTGGGGCTTTATTAACACTTACACACGCACACGTGTGCGAGGAGCCACGTCTCCCCACCCACCTGTCTAACAGCTTCCTGCCACCCAGGAAGGAGATCTCAACAACATGTAATGGTTGTCTGTGGTGACGTGTTTAAAATCATGGACTTGGGAGCTAGGGAGAGTTGAGTGGTCACCCCTGCCCCCCAGCCAACCCAGCCTTTACCGCGCCCCTCCCCTAGTCTCAGAGACAGAAAGCAGCCTCTCCTCACAGCTGCGTCTGTAGCTTGCAGTGGAGGGTGCCGGGGCCCCACAGAGGTAGTGACTTGCCCAGCGTCTCACTAGCGTCATCCCTAACTTGACAGACGAGGACCACGGGTTCAGAGCGGCCGAAGGGCTCTGTGACGGTCCAGAGCTGGTGACAGGGATGCTCTCGAGGTTCAGACCCGGGCCTGCTGGGCTCCAGACTGTGCGTTGTAACTTCTTCCGAGGGCCCGAGCCACCTCTGGCGGATGGCTTAGCTGCTCAAGGCCTTTCCTTGGATCTGCAGAGATCTGGAGTGTGCCGGACACCTGGTTCCACCCAGGTCCGTCTGGGAGAGAGGAGCCAGGTGTGCCCATCGCAGAAGCCGGGACCATGGAGGCTGGCTGCAGGGGCGTGTAGGCCCCTGGAGAGCCCCATGGGGGCAGCTGGGACAGGGGTCTTCCTGCCAGGCCCAGAGGCATAGCAGCTACTGAGCCAGGTGGTGTTTGAGTCATGCTGGCGGTAAGGGAGGGGTCAGGCAGGTGGGAGGGCCCAAGAGCAAGATGGGGTTTGGGAACCAGGCTGCTACCCGGCCTGGGGGACTGGGGTAGACATAGAGCAGAGAGCTCGGTGGAAATGATGGGCTCAGGGTGAAAGAGTAGGAGTGTCTCCAGCTGCCCAGGGACCTCCCCGGTGACCTGGAGATCATGACGCAGCTCAGAAATGAGCATGTTTCAGGCCGAGCTGTTGTTCTTCCCCTTCCATTCACAGAGATGTATTTTCTTCCCACCCCTGCCCATCTCAGAGAATGGTGGCATCATCCACCCAGTTGCTCAAGCCACAACCCAAGAGGCCGTCCCTGAGTGTTCCCTTGCCCTCCCTCACATGTGCAAGCCCTTCGCTAGCCCTGTGGGCTCCGCCCCCCCAGATCTGCAGACCTGTCCCGCTCTCCATCCCCAGCGCCAGCACCACCACGGTCAAGGCCAGCATACCTCTCTTGCCTGAACTCTTGCAGCAGCCCCTTAGCTGTCTCCCTACTGTATCATTCCCCTTCCACACAGCAGCCAGAGTGCCCACTAAGAAACATAAACTGGATCGTGTCATTTTCCAGTGCTTCCTGTTTCTTTCCGAATAAATGCCAGATTCCTCACCCACTTGGGCCTCTGTTGGCCTCTCTGACCTCATCTCTCTCGCCCTCCTCTTTGCTCGCTCCGGTCTGACCTTCGCACTCCCTCTTCCTCTCCCTGGAGTGCTTTCTCCTCGGACATCACTGTAGCACCAGGTCCATTGTCACCTCGTCTGAGCGGTCTTCCCTGAGAACCTGATCTAAAGATCACTCCTATCCCTTGTTTCCTACCAGTGCATCTTGGCTGATTTTTCTCGATGACACCGACCACTTCCTGGAGTGTATCTAACTTATTTGTTGTGTGTGGTCTGTCTGCTGGCTCCCACTGGAAACCTCCCATATGGAATAGCTCCATAACAACCCACTGAGTGCTGGGCTTGTTGTGACAGTCGCGAGGGAGGAGGGGTGAATCTCATCGTTTCGTCGTGGATGTCCCAGGAGTCGAGGGTTTGGTCCTGAGTGGGTGGTGACACAGGTTACTTCGAGGTCTGGCTTTTCATGCCCTGCAAGAGAAGCCCCTTTAGAATCATAGCCCCAAAGATTCATTCACCTCCCCAGCTCTGCTCAGCTCCTCACGAGTCGGCCTCTGGGAAGAGCCCTGGGAAAGTTGGTGCCCTTGGGAAGGCTGGGACAAGCCAATGCCCCAAGGAGTCCTTGGGCCTGTTTGGCACTCCTCTTCTGACCATACCAACATGCCTCACTCATAAAGGGCCTGTGATTCCGGGGAGCCTGACTAGCCCTTTGCTGTGAGGCCTCTGTACTCTTGTTCCGGGCTGCGCCATGACCTCTGCGCCTCTTGTGCTCTGAAGCACTTGGCGAGGGTCAAGTGGAGGCACAGTAGTGCTCCCTGGGGTGGAGGAGAGAAAATTCAGGCAATTTCCTCACCTTTCGTCCTCGGCCACTGTTACTCCTGAGTGAGAGCCCACCTCACAGAGACTGCTAGAGGTTTGCACACAGGTGGCTCGAAATAGCCATCTGGGGAGTGCAAAGAAGGGGAAGTCAAGGGAAGGCTGGGAGAGCAGGAGCGGGGTGGAGGCAGTTTTCTGAATCAAGAGGCCGTGGGAGTTGGCTCAAGGCCTAAGAAGGGCAGCAGAACAGAAGCTGGGCCCGGGTCTGCCTCCCACTCCCTTTCTGGTTCCAAAGCTCACTCATGGGCATGCTCAGTAGGAGTTTGGAGGAACTGAGGCCAAGGGGGTGGGAGCAGGACAGGGGTGGGCCAGCAGCTTTCTGCATGGGTTTTAAGAATCCCAAGGAATCATTGGCTGGGTATTCGTATGTCTTCCCCAGACTCTCCAGACCCCTTCTCTCAAGATTATTGTTTCTTCCCCTTAAATCTCAGGTTGGTTCTTAGCCCCGGGCCAGAGTATGCTGAAGGTTAGAAAGAAGGGCTGTTGCCATTAGTAACCCCTGCCGCTGCTGATCCGGGAGGGGGCTGCCTCCACGTGGCTCTGCTCCTGGAGTCTCTCCTTGTACCTGTGTGGGGGGCACAGCGATGGGGGCCCGGAGTTAGAGCCGTTCCCCGGCACAGGCTTCAGGGTGGGTCCTGGGGGTATGGGTCTGAGTTTTGGACTCTGACGCCCACCCTACCCTGCTCACCCTCGGCCCTGATGGGTCTTCTGTCTGCTTGTAGCTGGAATTGGTTCTAACACTTCCACCTGTCAGAGATTGGTGCAAAGCTCAGAAATCAAAGCTCCAAACAGCGTAAAAACCCATGCTTTGCTTAAAAACAGAAAAACAAAACAAACATGACCTCAGAGATAGAACCCTTTAGCTTCTGAATGTCATCTGAACGTTGCTTATTTTCTTAAATAAACATTTGATTTTGGAATTGTTTTAGTTTTACAGGAAAACTGCAGTGGTTGTACAAAGTTCCTGTAGACGGCCTTCACCCAGATCCCCCCATCGTTAACATCAGACGTTACCGTAGTACGTCTGTCAGAGCGGAGAACACAGTGTTGGTACACCACTGGGAACTGAATTCCAGACTCTCTTTGGATTTCACCAGTTTTTCCATTAGTGGCTTCTTTCGGTTCTAGGAGCCAATCCAGGATAGCACATTGTTCTTATTTACATACACATTTGTTTCCTTTTTATTTTTGTTTTTTATAGTTGCTAAAATGGGCTCGTACAGTATTTTTTAAGTCTTAATCTCAACTCTGTGTTAGTCATACAAATCCATCTCATTCCTCTCTCATGGTAGACTAGTTACGAGGGAAGATTTCCTCAAGCCAGCTTAGCAATGACTGTGTGAGGGGTTCCCATCTGCACACGTGGAGGCTTCAGCTTGTGCCCCAAGAGTCGGCGTGCCCGCTGCACGGCGCCTGGCCTATGGGAAGCCCTTGGCAAATACTTGCTGGGTGAGGGAGTGACTGAGGAATGAATGAAAGTCATCACAGGATGGAGGCTGGAGATGGAGACTTGAAAACAGGGTTCTATCTATGTGTCCCTTTTTTTTTTTTTTTTTTGCTGTGGTTGGATTGTTGGAGAAGGGATCTGAATCATGAAGTCTGGCAGTTTTCTTTGCTGAGCCGTCTGAAGGGCCCCAGCACTGGCGTAGCCCATGGTGGTGGGAGCTGTCCCTTCTGGCCTCTGCGTTCTCTGTTTATCTTGACCCTTCCGGGAAATAGTGCATTTCTGCTGCTTCAAGAGAGGGGTTGGATGTGGAAGTGGCCCCAGGCTAGTAGTGGCCTTTCCTGGTTTCTGGTGTGGATGAAGGGCCTCTGTTCTCCTCCTTTCCTTTCTGAGTTAGGTCTCAGCCCCCTACAGCTCCAGACCCCAGTGGTGGGTGCTTCTGATATACATGACCTTTGATTTCTCTTCCTTCCTTTCTTTCTTTCTTTCTTTCTTTCTTTCTTTCTTTCTTTCTTTCTTTCTTTCTTTCTTTCTTTCAAGATTTTATTTATTTTTTTGACAGAGAGAGATAGCGAGAGAGGGAACACAAGCAGGGGGAGTGGGAGAGGAAGAAGCAGGCTCATAGCAGAGGAGCCTGATGTGGGGCTCGATCCCAGGACTCTGGGATCATGACCTGAGGCGAAGGCAGACGCTTAATGGCTGAGCCACCCAGGCGCCCCGGGACCTTTGATTTCTAACTCCGTTGGAGACAGACAGTCCGGAGACGCCTTTGTCTGTTTGCCCCAAAGCATCAGATCTCCATCTAGAGCGACGCTGTCCAGTAGATAGCAGCATTCTGTACTGCCCTACCCAACGGAGCACTTGAAATATGAGTGCAATGGGAAAGCCAACATTTAAATTTTGTTTTATTGTCATGAATTTTCACGTAAAGAGACATATGGCCCTCGCTGTATTGGGCAGTGCACGTCTGGAGCCTGCCCTGGCGGGACCCTGCGCTCACAGCCAAAAGGCTGGAAACACTCCCCCCACCCCAGGAGCTCCCAGGCTGCAGTGAGACTGGCCGAGAGTTGACACCAGGCGCCCTGACAGAAGGCAGCATGGGGTCTAGGGGAGCGAGCCGGCAAAGCCCACCTTGGGAGGTCGGAGAAGGACCAACAGCAGGGAGGACTTCCCTCAGAGCTGGGAGCTAGGCTGGCAGGAAGGGCAAGAGGGCGGGAACCGTAGCAGCAGAGCCCCTGAGGGCTGAGAGCTGAGAGCGCTGGTGGGGCGTCCAGGAAGTGCTTGCAAAGGGCTTGGCCTGGGAAGGGACTGGCGAGCAAACGGTCCGTTCGTGGCCATCTTCATGTGGGGGGATTTATCTGGAGACCAGTGCAGTGCCTGTGTGTGCACCAGAGGGGAGAGAGAGCATTAGAATTGTTTTCGGGAAGCTAAAACCCCTGCCGGCGAGGAGCCTGGGTTTATCATGAGGACAGTGAAAGGTGAGACCGCGCTGGTGTGGGAACGCGGGGCACCTCGTGGAGGGGGGCCCTCGGGCCTGGCACCGCGCAGGACAGTGATGCGGAGGCAGGGAGGGTGCCTTCGCCCTCCCCAGACACCTAGAGTCACACACCGTGGCTCTTTCCACCCCCACCCCCCAGATCTTCCACAGGTTAAAAGTCGCAGCTGGGGGGAAGTGATTTCAGAGCCTGCTGGCGTGGAGCCATTTTGTTTTCCTTAGCAATTTCCCCGCTGGAAGTTGCTAGAGGAAGTGGCGAGCGCTGGCTGGGATCAGTCCTAGCCGCAAGAGGTGGGCGCTGCAGAGGCCGGGATTCCAGGGCGCGAGCCACAGGCCTCAGGCCCCCCCGACGGAGCTCTTGCTGCTGGCATTTTCTGAACTGAAGATGCAGGCGGGTCCGGTAAGGGGTTTTTGTTAAGGCCCTGACGGGGCAGGTTTCTCTTTCCCCTTTCCTCTCCTACCCTCGCACTCCCGTGTTTAAAACCAGGCCTTCTCTTGGGATGGGGAAGAGAGCTACCCGAGGTCTGCCACCGGCCTGGTTCCGCGTGGGCTGGGAGTGGCCGTGGCCCCGTGTGGGCCCTGGCGGGTGGGCCGTGTGAAGCCAGAGGCCGTGGGAGAGTGAACCAGAAAAGTGAGCTGCTATTTGGCTCCTGGGTTCAGCTTGCATGCACGTGAATCCTACTGCCGTTCCGCCCAGCCTGTGCTCCTGTCCATCTTCCTGTCATCCCCACCCTCTCCCCGGGGAGCCAGAGGCCCCACTGTTCAGCGGCCTTGCTCTTGGCAGCTGGGAGCGGCGTCTGAGGGCAGCGCACGCTCTCACCGGGCTGCGTGGAGGGATCTGCGTCAGCTTGTGGGCCCCGGTGGCCTGGGGCTGCCCTGCGGCTGAGGATTGGAGGTGTCAGTACCAGCCCAGCGGGGTGGGGAGATGGAGGCCTGGGGGTGGGCTGGCGTGCCCACGTCACCCAAGCAGTCAGGAGAAGAGCTGGAGGTGGGACATGGGAGGAGGGTGGCGTTTTGTGTGTTTAGCATCCTGTTCAATCCTTACACCTTGGGGGGGGGGGACACCTTGGTCCCCATTCTATAGCTGAGCAAACGGAGGTTCAGAGAAGTTGAGTGACATGTCAGTGTCACACAGTGAGCTGATAGCTGGGGCAGGATTCAAACTCAGGTCCCTGTGGTTCCAAAGCCAGTCTCTCTTCCTGGACTCCACTTCTTTCTTAGATTAGCCCAGCCGAGGGTCACTGTGGCAGTTTTATGATTGACTTGATCCTTTCTCTTTCTCTGTACCTCCCTCCTTCTCTCTCTCCCCCCTTCCTTCCTGCCTCCCTCTGTGCTTCCTCCCTCCCTTCCTCTCCTCCTCCCCTCTTCCCTTGCTATCCGTTCATTCTACATCCGTTGATCACTTACCCGGATTAATTACCGCTGGGGATTAACTGCTGAACAACATATAGGCTTCCCTGGGGGCTCCTCGGGGGGTGGGATGTACACATCTACAAATAAGCACCATGGAAACAGGCTGACGGGCCCCAAGGGAGGAAGGGCTGAGATGGGGCCGACACAGAGCTGAGGGCCTTCCTGTGTTGCCTCCTGTCCACCCAGCCATGCACTCGTTCCGTGTATACTTAGCTCCTGTCATGTGCCAGGCCCTGTTCGAGTGCTGCGCCTGAGTTCCTGTCCTTACTGAACCTGCATCTATTCCTTCTCTCCAGTTGACAAAGTGATTTATTTTCTGATTCTGAGCCAGAGTGCCCTCTTTTAAGCTTTGAGTGTGAGGTTGCCCCTGGTTTCTAGAAATCTGAAAAAACCAGAGCATGACTGTTCTGGACCGCCCTGAACCGGTCGGCAGGTATGAATGGTGAGCCCGCCTCCTCAGTCCTCTGGACTTCTGGGCTGCCACGTCCAGTGAAAACCGACTAGACTGGGCCTGCCATGCGGGCAGGAATCTGGCTGTTCTGTTCACTGCTCTGTCCCTGCTGTCTGGCACATTGAAGATGTCCTTGTTGAATGAATGACTTCGGATCAGATCATCCAAAGAGTTTTGGTCCCTTGGGCTGAGGGGTCTCAGGAGCGTTCTCTGGGCTCGTGAAGGTTGAGTTGCAGGGGCTGCTGGGGGCAGGGTTGTGGGGGCTGCCGAGGGCAGGGTTCCTGAGCAGACCCTGCTGTCTTTGGTGAGGGGCCGGACGTGGCACGGCTATGTGCCTTTGCCCTGCTGTGGGATGACTTTGGCTAGGGTGTCCCTAAGCCGCCTTTGGGACCACCCAGCTCCTGGGCTGTCAGTTTGTGTTTGGGGTCCCCTCCTCCGGGACTGGCCTCAAAGGCAAGATTGCTCTAGAACACGCCTAACCAGCCAGATCGATCACTGGGATGTTCTTGTGTCAACACCACCCTGTTTTAATTACTGTAAACAAAAGCCCCTTCTCTTATTGCCCTTCTTTTAAAGGAAAATCAACATATGCATTTTGGTGGCTCGGTTCTCCTCTGTATACTTTTGGGCAGGTAGAAAGATTGGAAATAGACAGCCCAGAACCTGGTGTTGGGAGGCAGATAGAAACTTGATTTTGCCACTTGCTCAGGGACAAGTCCCTTCCCTCTCAGCCTGTTGACTCGTCTGTCAGTTCTCTGGCTAGAAACTGAGAGTCCCTTCTCATTCCTTCTGCTTCCTTACCTCCACATTTGATCAGCTAGCAAAGCCTCCTGGTTCTATGTCCAGATATACATCCCAAACCCACCCGTGTCTCTTCTTACTACTGCTCCCCTCCCCCTTCACCCCATCGCAGGCCTAGCTAGTGCACGGACTTGTGCAGTAGCACCTGCGTCACTCTCTGTATCTACTCTTTTTTTTTTTTTAAAGATTTTATTTATTTATTTGACAGAGATAGAGACAGCCAGCGAGAGAGGGAACACAAGCAGGAGGAGAGTGGGAGAGGAAGAAGCAGGCTCATAGAGGAGGAGCCTGATGTGGGGCTCAATCCCAGAACGCTGGGATCACGCCCTGAGCCGAAGGCAGACGCTTAACCGCTGTGCCACCCAGGCACCCCTCTGTATCTACTCTTGCCCACTCCTTCATTTCATCTTTCATAAGCCAGGAGTGATTTTTCTTAAAGCCCACATCTGATCATCTCACTTTTCTGGGTACAGTCCTTCATTTAGTGTCTTGCCCTCAGCGTAAAATCCAAGCCCCTTCACCATCACCTGTGAGGCCCCGAAGTATTTGGCGTCTGCCTCCTTCCACACCGTCTCCTGCCCCTCCTCGCTCTTTGCCTTGTGTTAGAACACGTCAGGTCTCCTGTCATAGCCCAGGGCCTTTGTATGTTCTGTTTCCTCTGCCTGGAAATTTCTGTACTCTCACGGCTAGGATCTTCAGATGTCTGCCCTTCAGAGAGGCCACCCTGTCTAAAATTAGATGCCCCCCCCCATGTCTCAGCGTGTGCTTTCCTTTTTAGCATTTATTCACAAATTTCAATTACATAGTTTTAGTTATTTTTTGTTTTGTATTCTGTGTTTCCTGTTCGGGTGTAAGCTCCCTAAAGAAAGGACTACGTATTTTGTGTGCTGTTGTACCCCTAGCATGGGATAAAGTGCCTGGCGCACAGTGGGTGTTCAGTAGCTGTCCATCGATGAGATGGATGAAGGGGAGGGATAAACAGACGGAGGAATTCATGGTACGAGGGCGCACAGTAAGTACTTACAAAGTACAAGCTATTATGTTCTCCTATTAGTTAGAATGTTCCCGTAGCAAGTTCCAATGCCGACTGGCTTACACTAGACTTGTCAGCTTAAGTAATAGAAGTCCAGCGAGGTCTGGATGCAGAGGCTCAGATGATGCTGTTACAGTGTACTTCCCAGCCAGGCCCAGTCCACCCAGGCGCCAAGGACACCAGCAGCTAAGCCTGCATCGTGGTGGTGCTTGCCCATGGAGAGCTTCTTCCCCTAGGACTGGAGCTGCAAAATCGCACGGAAGGCTCTGCATGGCCTGCCTTTGGTCACGTGTTAGACCAGAGCCAAGCGCAGGGCTTGGAAGATGAAAAACTCCAGTTAGCCCACACTGGGTCATGGCTCAGCCCTGGAGCAGCAAGGCAGAGCGCGTGGGGACCTGAAGGGTCAGTACCACCTGCGCTCCTGGAGGGAAGACAGCCCTGCTGACGCAAGAAGAGACGTGCGTAAATGCTCGCACCCCAGAGAGCAAGAACGGTTATACTGCAGCTGCTGCGGTCCCCACCCTCACCAGGGGCTCTCCGTGGGGATGGTCACCTGGCTTTCTTCTGAGGGTCTCCGGGGTGACCGCTGTGCCCCATTTCCATCAGTGAGCAAGACTCCTGTGTCTGTGTGGGAGACAAAGGGCCTCAGGCTCGAGATGGTATGTGAGGTCTAGACCCTGGCGTGGGGCCGGGGGGGCAGCAGAGATCACATTTCTAGAATAGGATCAGTGAGCCTGTCCCCTCATTTTTTGTTTTTAATGACATTTCTCATTTTCTTCACTGTGACGGTAATAAGTATTTTAGATTGGGAAATATAGAGAAGCAAAGGAAATGAGTTACTTGTAATCCTGCACAGAGCTAATCATTGCTTCTTGGCTTTCTTTTTTTCTTAATATCCAGTAATATACCTGGATATTCACTTTCAAAATCTGAAAAGTGTAGAAATGAAAACAGTCATTCTACCATTTATGGTTGGTTTACCCCATAATCTTACTACTCTGAGGAAATGCTATAAACATTTTGGTGCATTTCCTTCCAGTCAGCCTTCATTGTTGGCTTTTCTTTTCTTTTTCCTTTTTTTTTTTAAATGAAGTTTATTCATGAATTTATGCTATAAATTCTTTTCTTTTTTAAGATTGTTTTATTTTTAAGTAATCCCGCTACCCAGCGTGGAGCTCGAACCCACAACCCTGACGCATAGAGTCGCACGCTCCGCTGACTGAGCCAGCCAGGCGCCCTGTGCTCTAATTCTTCAGTGAGTGTTCCCAGCGTGCCTGGTGCTGAGCTGTGAGCTTTACACAGAGTGTCTCTCATTCAGCCATCCCAATAACCTTAGGAGATGATGTCTTAGTCCCTCTGGGCTGCTATAACAAAGCATAGACTGGGGGCTTATAAGCACCAGAAATTTATTTCTCATAGTTCTGGAGGCTGGGAAGTCCAAGATCAAGGTGCCAGCAGATTCAGTGTCTGGTGAGAACCCACTTCCTGATTCATAGCCCGTGGTCTCTCTGCTTTGTCTTCATGCGGTGGGAGGGGCCAGGCGGCTCTCTGGGGTCTTTTATATAAGGGCAGTAATCCTATCCTGAGGGCTCCACCCCCTAATACCATCACCCTGGGGATTAAGTTCTGCGGTGGGGGCATGCGTATTTTGTCTCTAGCAGGAGGCAATGCTTTTATGACCAATATGCAACTAAGCCAGAGAAACTGATGGTGTCGCTTACTTGAGGTCACCTAGATGGTACGTGGTACAGCCAGGATTCCTACCCAGGATATCTGGCTCCACACCAGGGGTGACAAAATCCACACAGACAGACAGACAGACACACACACGTTTTAAATTATCATAGATAGAACCATGTGGTACCTTCCCTCTGTGATGCCTGAACATTTTTCCTTTTTCAAAATTTTATTTCGAAGCAACATTTCCTAAATCTAATCACAAATGTACATTGCAGGAAAATTTGAAAATAAAAAAATAGAAAAGAAAACAAAATCCCGCACAACTCCACCAGCCACTATTAGCCAGCCCCTTAACTTCTTTTACATTTTTTCCCCATGTACATCGATCGAGTAAAGTTCGCTGTTTCCAGTGTATCATTCTAAGAGCTTTGACAGCTGAGCCTCATTTTTAATGGTTCTCTTGTGTGCCATCTAGGGCATCTGCTGTCCTGTGGTGGTGCAAACCAGCCAGCCCCAAATGTGTGAGAGCTCCAGGAGGTTGGGGTAGTTGGAGTTCGTGTGGGGGTGGGGGTTCCCCAGATGATTCACAGGGAGGAGGGAGATGAGCGTGTTCCTTGGTGACTCAGGTCAGACTTTCTGGAGGTGAGCAGTGAGGCAGAGACCACCTCTCTGTCCAGGGCCTGGTATCCCGGGATCCTGGGTGCATGGGTCCCCAGGTTCCCAGGTCCCCAGGCCCCTGTATCGAGGCCCCCCAGAGCCTGAGTATCTCACAACCAGCACCTGCTCTGGGAGGTATGTGCTGACTCCCCAGCTCCCAGGCACAAACTATTTTTGGCTACAGTGACTGTTCACTACAGTCATGAAAACAGAAACTCCTCTCCCTGCCTTGTCCTTCTCTGAGACACTGCGCCCAGGGCTGTGGCTGCCGGGGACCCTGGGCCTGGGCCCCTCACCATGCATTGCCTGTGGAGCTGGGTGATGGCCAAGGCTGCAAGGGGCACGGGGACCCCACCACCTGTGGTCCTGCAAGAAACAAGAAGCCTGGACCAGCCCAGGCTGGAGGGTTGCAAGGTAGGCACTGGGGTCCGGGATCAGGCGGCCCTTGTGTGAGTCCCCAGAACCGGGTACATTTGGCTGGGCTCTGAGTTCTTGGGTTGCTCACTGTCTGTAGAACATGTCTGGGGAGATCTCGATTGTGATTTCCATTTCTTTGTTTCATTCCCTGACTCTCTTGCGGTACAGCGGCTGGGGAACCATCAGGATCTTACCGAAATAGATCTTCCCCATCCTTCTGGTGAATTAATGACTTTTGGCTTGTTCACGCTTTGGGTTTGAACAGAGTACGTAGTTGTTCTGAGCCTGCTCCTTCTGCAGGGAGCTTAAGCAACTGAAGTTGCACAGGCAGCCCCAGCCCCGCCTGGCAGAGCCTCTGGTCGCCCAGGCCAGCAAGGCCAAAGGGTGTAGAGGCTGTGAGTGCCAGCTTTGGAGTTACACGGACCAGGGTCCAGTCCGCGCTCCGGCGCTCCTTGGCTGCGTCTTAAGTGAGTAAGTCGATCTCTCTAAGCCTCACTTGCCTTCGCTACCAAGCAGCTATACGCAGGCCATTTCACGAGCAGCGACAGTACCAGTAGTGGTTATTTTTGTGACGAGACTGTTTGTGGAAAGAGGAAGCACGCAGAGAAGCTGAGTAAGAGTCCGTGTGCCTCGGCCCAGGGCAGGTCTCAGGCCGTGTCACAGGACCTGGGTGTTTGGGATTAGCTGGTGATGTGGGGTTTGCTGCTGCTTGTCGAGAAGAAGGAAAGCATGCACTGCCATCAGTGGGCGTGGGTAGAGGTGGGTAAGAACACGGAGTTGAGAATTTCTACCCACTTGCTATCTTTACCAAGACGTAAGGGACTTCAGGCTCTGGGTGAGGCGAGGAGCCCAGAAGCTCACTGCTTCTGGATTCCGTAGGGCTCTGGGCCCGTGAGGCAAGCAGCCTGGCCTGGCATCCCTCAGCCTAGCGTATTTGGTGGTGATTCTCAGGGTAGTCCTTACCCTTTTGGCTCACCTCCTAGAGCAGCTCCGAGAATCTGGCAGGAATGAAACCTTTGCATCTGGGTGAGGAATGCCCATAGGGAACAACACTGAGCGCTCGCAGGGGCCCGGGATAGCTAGTGTCCACACTGGCAGGGGTGTTGGGAAATCTGGGACCTGGTCTTGGTGCTGTTGTTCAGGGTGACCCAGGCAGGTCCCCTCCCCTCTGTGGCCCTCCGTTTTGTCGTCCATAAAATGAGCGTTGGACTACATTGTCTCTAAGGTCCCTTTTAAACTTTGCCCTTTGACCTTAGCAGAGGAAGGATTTCCCCTCTCTTCATTACCCCCTTTATGCCCTCACACCTTGGTGGCACCAGCGATGGCCTCCTTGACTTGAGTCTTGGCTGTCCACTTGGGCTCCACTGGGTTCCCATACTTTGAGGTCCATTGTGGCTGTGGGGCAGGAGTTGTTTACAGGGTTTCTGGAAAACTACAGAGATCTCCTGAAAGATCTTGGTCTCCTGGTTGGGTGCCCGTGGGGTAGCGTGGAAACAATGTGGCCCCTGTTTTCAGGTCTCCGGCCTGGTTCTCAGGTCTCCGGACTGGGCTCACTTTCTGTGGCCTAGTGTATCCCCCACCCAGACAGATAGACAAACAACCCCAAAGGACAGACTGCATAACTGTGCGTTAGCACGTGCCAGGGCCCTAAGCAAAGCTGCCGTGGCCTGAGGCCTGTTCGCCAGTCTGGGTGCGCTCTGGTGCAGTGGGCCTCGCTGGCTGAACTCAGCTCCTGCCCTGCAGGTATGGAGGAGGAGGGAGTAGGAGATTGGTAGACCCGCCTGGGAATCCTCTTTTTGATGGTGTGTTTGGATGGGGAGAGCTGAAGGGGGCATCAGCCAGCAGTAAAGATGGCCACACCCAAGAGCCCCTGTCCGTGCCTTTGCCCTCAGGAGAGCTGGGGTTTCCTATGTGGAGATCCCTTTCAAACCAGACTCCACTCCCTGCACCCTCTGCGTGGAATTAGCAGGCATCCCAGTTTGCCAGGTACAGTCCCGTTTTAGGGCTGTTGTCCCCAGGCAGTTACAGCACCCCTTCTCCCCTCTGAGGTGTCCCTGTGGGGAGGGTCCCTCAGACACCCACCCTCACTCAGCAGCCTCTCGCCATGCAGCTGCTGGCCTGGCTCGCATCCCCACTGCCCCCCGCTTGTCCTGCTCTCACCTGCTGTGTCAACCAGGGATGCCAGGGAGGGCCTGCTGCTCTGGGGAAGCTGTGCCCCCCCCTGCCCTACTTGTGCAGGAAGGGACTTTCCTGTTTGCCAGTTCCCCAGAAGTCAAGCGTCACCCAAGGTTCGTGTCGCTCTCTGGCTGCTGGCAAACCCTCCCCCTGTCCCACTCTGACCCCAGTCTTATCTTTGAATGTTCTCGTTTTTGTTTGTTTGTTTTAGAGTATTCCATTTCTGACTTGAGGCTTACTCTGGAGTCTAGTGGGCAATAGGGCTTTTTCCCCCCATATCAGCAAGCATCCTGGGTGTAGAGAACTGCTCCTGGAGAAGCCTGTGTGTCTCGTGTCTCCATTTTGGAAGTTGCGCGTACTGAGGGGTAAGCATGCAGCCCTGAAGCTGGGTGTGTGTGTGTGTGTGTGTGTGTGTGTGTGTGTGTGTGTGTGTGTGTCTAACGCTGGACGCGTCTGGCTGTTTTCGAACTGCAGCCTGGAGGAGCCATTTTGGGAATGTGTGTCGATGACACAGAGGAAGGTGACAAAATGCAGGTGGCCCAGATGGCAGGTGTGGGCCTCCCTGGAAGCCTCTCCTCTGGGTCTCCTTCTGCACGTTGTGTGCTGTGCTGAGGGGCCGGGCGGGGACAAGACCTGCCAGCACAGAGGCAGGTGGGAAGGAAGGAGCAGTGAGGCGCAGGGCCCCAAGGAGATGGAGCCCAACAGAGTTGTGTGTTTGCTGAGGGGCTGGATGACCCCCCAGGATCAGGGGTTGCCAAACGGTGCCCCGGGGCCAAGTCCAGCCCACCACTGTTTTTTTGTATAGCTTTGTAAACGAAGAATGGTTTTTACGTTTTTAACTGCAAGAAAAAAAGAGAAGACTGTTGAATGACATGTGAGAATGATAGACATTCAAGTTGCAGTGTCCGTACTTAAAGTTTTATTGGAATGCGGCCTCACCCATTTGTTGACATACTGCCTGGCTGTTTGGCGCTCTAACGACAGGGTCTCTGACGGAGACCATATGGCCTGCAAAGCTGAAGATAATTCCCTCTCTGTTCAGCTTGCCAATCCCTGTTCTGGGTACCTCGGGGCTCACAGGAGACACAAGACAGGCTGTCCAGGAAGGGGGGGGGTCCAGCGCCTGGGGCGACAGCGCATGCCACCAGAAGCTGGAGATCTGGTGCCAGGCAGAGTTAGGAAGCACTGGTGTCCTCCAGAGGGCACGAGGAGAACGAAGGGCCTTGAAAAGGAACGTGGGGGAGAAGACCCTGGGAGGCCACCTGCGGGAGCTTTTAACCCCACAGCCAGAGCTCGACCTAGCTCGGCAGGCGGGGGTGGGGCGGGATGTGGAGCCAGGGAAACCGGATGTGGCCCCAAGTAAACTCTACCCTGGGCTGAGGAGCTCACTCGATAGAGCATATCAGTGGGCAGCAGCGCAGGCTGGGCCAGCTGGCTGGGAATAGGAAGAGATGGCCGTGCCTCAGCCTTCCCAGTCGGGCTGTGTGGTCTTGGGCAAGTTACCTACCCTCTCTGAACCTTACCACCCATCTCAGGATGTTATGGGGACCGTAAGCACTGATCTCTGTCGTTCATCTAGCAGACACCTGGCCCCTAGGAGAGGCATAATAAGTGGCTCATCACTTGGCCTTTCTTGACCTCCTCCTCAGCTCCTCTCCTTTGACCTGCATCCGTCCACCTCCACACCTTACCCCACCACTGCCCCATCTTTCTGCAGCTTTTAAGCCCAGACATACCAATGCATAGGCCAGAGACAGCCACTCCCTGAAGATTCCAGCCTGGCTCCCCACTCTGTAAGCCCCCACCCTGTCTTGTGGGAGGGAGGGAGGCAGGCACAGACCTCTCCTGGGACATCTGGGAGCTTGGGCTAGGCTGGGGTTGAGTTGGAGGAGTGTGAGCCTTATGAGAAGACAGGCAGGGGTCAACCCCAGGGCGTAGCCCTGCCCTACCCCAGCCAGACCTGCCTTCTGAACTGGGCATTCTCAGACACTCCCTGTCCTGTGCTTCTTTAGCCCGACTTAAGGCCCTGCAGCCTGTCTTCTCTCATGGTCCCCACCCTGAGAAATTCTGATTTGATTGGTTTGAGGTGAAATGTGAGCGTCAGGACCCTTTTTAAAAAGCCCCCCCACCCCGCCCCCAGGTAATCCCAGGGTGCAACCAGGGTTGAGAGCCACTACTCTAATTCAGCCAAACCCACTCATTTTGCAAACGATGAAACAAGACTCCAAGAGAGGGGTAGGGACTGGCCCAAGGTGATGGGGTCCCAGCGAGCAGGTCTGGCCCTTCCTGCACTATGTTATCTGGCTGGGAGGTGGTGGAGAGAAGCCTTCCAGAAAGTGGTTGGCTTCTCCTGGGAGAGGGGCGATTTCTCATTTCCCGGCGCTGAGATAGGAGGAGACTGGGCCCAGGACCGGTCTGTAGACCAAGCCAGTACCCTGTGGACAAAGCTGTCTGTTGATCTCCACGGAAACCCCAGAAGGCTGCCCGATCCAGGCCCTCACTGACTCTGCCCACCCCCCCCCCCGCCCCGTGCCTCACAGAATTTCCAGCTGTTGTCACCCAAGTCTTGCTGTCCCTCTCCCTCAGCCCCAGCCATGGGCAGAGGGCAGAGAGGAGCATCTGGCAAGTGTTGCCTTGCCAACTGGAAGCACATAGGCTCCCCACCTGGGCTGCCAGAGAAACTCCCTTGCTCTTCCCCCTCTCTTTCCCCAGCTGCCCCCCTGGCCTCGGAGGGGTGTGCAGGGGTCTGCATCACCATCCACAGGGCTCTGGGGGTCCACCTCTGGCCTCTCTGGTGTGACCAGTCCCAGGGAAGCCTCTGTGGTGAAGGGTCCTGGGCCTTTCGCTAATCCACAGCCAGGGAGGTGGGGCTTGGGCAGGGGGTGCCCCTGCACCCACACACCAGAAATCTGGGTTCTGCAAACGGACCCGGAGAGCCAGCAGCACTGACCCATCCTGCGCTCTCGGACCAGAAGGCTAACTAGAAACACAACGTGTGGGTTTGCTTCTTGGCCTTCCTTTAACCCAGGCCTTCACCGGAATTCTGCCTGGAGCTGCCCCACGTACTTGAACGTGGCCCACAAACAGGCGTTGGAGCCCCTGGCATTTCTAGATTTCTGACTGACCATGGTGAGTGCGGACGACTGTCCGTGTCCGCCGGCACAGGTTTCTAAGTATAGACCCCAGGCAGCCCCACGGCTGCCGGTAAGTCCCAGCATGCCATCTGATACTCATCTTGGCCCCTGCCGTGACCTGCTGCCAGTTGCTGAGGGGAGGGGATAGCTGTGTTTGGCCCGGCCCGGCCCCGCCTCCTGCTCTAGAGAACAGAACCAGCAGGTGAATTACCATAGACTGGGAGTGACCTCAGCCCTCCCCCAACCCTGCTGTCTAATGGTCATCGGGAAGAATAACTTCCCTGTCACCTACCAGAGGACATAAACCGGGACTTGAAGGAACAGGCCGAGGCCGGGAGCCAGTGTCCTCCGGAGCTCTTGCTCTGTCCCAGGTTCTCGCTGCCCCACTTCTGTGCTCAGGTGTGAACTGGAGCCTTGCCGGAGCCAGAGCTTGGGGTCCCCTGCACTGCCCAGGCAGCACTGTCTTCCCTTCTTGGTTTCTAGTTCATGATTTATTTTTATTTTTATTTTATTTATTTATTTGACAGAGAGAGAGAGCCAGTGAGAGAGGGAACACAGGCAGGGGTAGTGGGAGAGGAAGAAGAAGCAGGCTCCCAGCAGAGGAGCCTGATGTGGGCCTTGATCCCAGGACTCCATGATCACGCCCTGAGCCGAAGGCAGACGCTTAACGACTGAGCCACCCAGGCGCCCCCATGATTTCTTTTTAGACAGGAGCTGGGATGGGGTGGGCAGGAATCCTCCTCGAAGCGGTGTGGACTGTCAGTCTTCATCCCCTCCGAGAGCCCCAGGGTCCAGGTCCTTGTCTTTGAGACAACTTGCCATCTTCCGCGTGCCTCCAGGGAGGTGGGAGGCCCTCCTGGGACCGTGGGGCCTCTCAGACTGGAGGGGGCTTCAAAGCAGCCTCGCCTGCCCGCTCGTTGGTGGGTGCGTGAGGTCACCTGCAGCTGTTGGTGAAACTCATTCCCTAATGTGCGTTCCATTTAGAGATGATCCAGAGACGTTGCAAGGGGTCTAAAAGAACTCCTAACTCAGACTTGGCTGTGCCTGTCGTGGTGGGTGGGCAGATCACATCCGTGTGTGAGGTTTGGGGGTGCCGAGTTGTGTAGGGCCACGGCTTGAAGAGACATCAGGGCCACTCCCAGGGCCTGCCCGGCCACTCACCCAGCCTGACCACCGTCTAGCTGGAGGTCCAGCCGAAAGCTGGGGGCATGCCTTTTCTTTGTATACTGATTCCCCTGGTTCCAGCGTGCTTGCTCACCTCATGCACTTTCCCACCTTGACTGAGTTAACTTCAGGTCTGAAATCACTTGTAGGGGTTGAAAGGCCAGGGCACTTTGTTTTCATGGTGGGGTCCCAGGGCCAGCGTGGACACCTCACTGAGAAGGCCTGTCCACCCGTGCTGTGTTGTCTACGGCATCTGTCGCTGCGCTGCCTTCCCTCCCCACTTGCCCACGGAGATAAAGCTTTAGAAGTTGCTGATGAGACAGAACTTGGGTGTCACATCTTCATAGGGTCTCCTTGCTGGGGCTCTGTGTACCTCACAGATGTGGTTGTTGGTCTGCACAGTTTTGCAGTAGTTATTACCATTTGAAAATCAGCTACTTAATTTATTTATTTATTTGAGAGGGAGTTTGAACATGAACAGGGGCAGAGGGGAGGGAGACTCTGATGTGGGGCTCGATCCCAGGCCCCCAAGATCATGACCTGAGCTAAAGTGAGATGCTCAACTGACTGAGTCACCCAGGTGCCCCCAAATCAGCTATTTTAAAATAAAGATCCAGTTTTTTTCCCTTTTTTTTTTCTTATTTAGAGGGGGAAACAACTGGGGGAGGGGCAGAGGGAGGGACAGACTCTTAAGCAGGCTCCACGCCCAGCCCAGCACAGAGCCTGACTCAAGGCTTGATCTCACAACCCTTGAGATCAAGACCTGAGCTGAAATCAAGAGCCAGAGGCCTAATTGACTGAGCCACCCAGGCGCCCCCAGATTTCTTTATAGTAAGATTTAGCAACCCTTCCATTGCCTCCCCTCAGACCCCAACACTGAGCAAAGGCAGAGGGTGGGTTTCTGATTATAGCGTTGTCCTTGCTGCTGTTGGCTTCCTTGTTGTCCAGTGAAGAGAAGAAGTGTCTTTACTACTTCTGTCTCGAATAAAAGATGGATCAAGAGGGCCACATCCCCCCTGGTCTCCTTTCTTCCCACGGCCTGGCCCTGAGGCTTGTGTATGGGAGACTCTTACTCTGCCAGGTAACTTGCTGACTGGCGGCTAGCTTTCTTGGCTGCAGCTTTTAGGTCGAGTGGGGGTGGTCCCTCTCCCCAGTTCGGTGATCTCACCCTGTAGGAGGGGGAGGGGTTTGGAACGGAAGAGCCCTCGGACACGATGACCATGACCGTGTGCTAGCATTCTCATGTCACGGGTGGACACGCACAGTTCACGCCCCGGGAAGCTAGGCTCATCCTGGGAGAGGCAGGAGCAGCTCCGATTTTAAATGGGCCCCTGGATTGGCTCTTCTGCCCCAGTCCCCCCGCCCGCCCCCGAGTTTTGTCTTGCCGGCCCCTGGTTTGAATCGGAGCATAAAGAGAGGGCAGAGGAGGAGGAGGAAGGTGGCCTTTGTTGCCTCGTTCCTGTGTGGTGGGCTGATCCACGAAGCCTCATGGCAGTGGGAGACACTTTCCAGCTAATTTGAAACTTCAAGGGAATACCTTCTTTCTTCCTTTTTTTTTTTTTAAAGGAATGGATTTGAACATATTCTTTCTCTCTCCTAAGGGATTACTTCACTTTGATAAAGAACAAAGAAGTTCCATTTCATAGTAATAGTTTTTTCCCCAAAAAGTAGGTGGAAATGAATTCCTTTGCTTTGAAAAAAATTATTTCCCCTCGGGGTAACTGTTGTGCCCCAAGGCTTTGCCAGGTTGAGGAATGATGGGGGTAGGGGGGTAGTCGAAGGAGCTTGGGGTCCCACGCACGTGGGTCTGTCTGTTTCTTAAGTTGCCCTGCCTGAGGTCTCTGGCAGGTGCACCTCGCTGCCTGTGTGTCCTTGCTGGGTGGTGCTGAGCCAAGAGCGTATACAAAAGCACTGGGCGCATTGTCCTGGCAGATGGCTCGTCATAATAAAGTACTTACTGTGTTTGAGAACTGCAAACTCGGTGTGGGTGGGGAGGAGAGGAATAGAAAGACCGAAAGGAAGAAAATCCCTATTTGCATGATAATTAGATTGGGGATTGGGTTTACTAGGCTTGTTTCTGCATCTCTGTTCTGGAGAACTGCTGAGTCATCACAGGCTGGGGGAACCGCAGGCTTGGTGAGCTCTGAGGACACTCCAGGGAAGGGTGGTGGGTCGTCTTGTGCCGTTGCGTAAAGCTCCACGCCACTGCCATTCGTTCTTGACAATATTGCCAAATTGGTTTTCATAGTAGAGGGAGGGGAACAGATGTCAAAACTGCATTTTGATGAAGAGCGTCTCAGAGGCCAGTGAAGGAAGACACAGGGATTGAACAAAAGCTGCTGCCTGGGGACCTTTATCTGACTAGCCTCCTGTCCGTGCCGTTATCAGCGGTTTCCTGTGACGCTCTTGTTTTATCATCTGGAAGGATTTCTGACGACCAAGGGTTTGTCCAGCCGATGATGAGCTGCTTGGTGCTTCTTTCGCGTCTGTTTTTCCAAATTTCAGTGTGAATCACTCTAAACAGCTATGTGATTCTTGTCCACAGCCCTGGAGATTGAAGAATATACGGACAAGGACACAAAGGTGCAGGGGTGGGGGTGGGATAAAGAATATACGGACAAGGACACAAAGGTGCGGGGGGTGGGGGTGGGATATGGCCAGACCCCAGGCCTCAGCCGTGGCCCCCACCACCAGCATCGCAAAAAACGCCCAGACCGTTGCTCTTAGCACTCACTGCGGGTATCTCCATCAGGTTCAGGTCAACACCTGCGTCTACGATTTACAGCAGCGTGAACTGACAATAACTCTTCTAAAAGAAAATTACACAGCTTGCTGACATCAGTGAAAATCCGCTTAGATTCTGAAGAACTGCAAGCTCTATGTGAATTGTTTGATGTGGGATGTCTGGCCTTTCCTGACATAGAAAATCTGGAAAATATAGAAAGGGGCCAAAGAAGAATAGGAAGAAAAACCCTGATCCCCAATCCCACGCTCCCTTCCCGACCCCGTCAGGTGGCTCTTGGAGCTTTCTCTGTGCTAGGCCATATGATAGTACTTTGCAGTGACTTGTTTTTTTATGTCAATTACCTGCAAATCACTTGAGGCCAGAGACATGTGTCATCTTTCTGTGGGTCTGCTCCAGACTTGGTATCACATAAGGCTCAGAGCAGTCGGAGCCGGAGGGGTTTCCTTCCTCCTTGATGAGAAGAAAGAGCACAAGCTTTGAAGTCAGGCCTTGATTCAAATATTCATTCTCTGTATGAGTTTTCTTTTTTTTTTTAGAAAGATAATCCAATTTTTTTTTTTTTAGATTTTATTTATTTATTTGACAGAGATAGAGACAGCCAGCGAGAGAGGGAACATAAGCAGGGGGAGTGGGAGAGGAAGAAGCAGGCTCATAGCGGAGGAGACTGATGTGGGGCTTGATCCCACAACACCGAGATCACGCCCTGAGCCGAAGACAGACGCTTAACGACTGCGCCACCCAGGCGCCCCTCTGTATGAGTTTTCTGTTGCCGTTTAACAAATAACCACAAACATAGCGGCTTAAAACATCCCCCGTTTCTCAGCTCACGGATCTGTAGGAGGAGAGCAGGATGAAGGGCTCAGGCCACTCAGCTGGCTTCCCCGTGTAGGATCTCACCAGGCCTAAGACCTTAAGGTGTTAGCAAGGCCGGCCTCTTACCTGGAGGCTCTGGTGAGAAGCCGGGTCTAGGTGCCTTGGGGTTGTTGGCAGAAGCCAGTTCCTTCTGGCTGTTGGTCTGAGGCTCCCTTTTCTTTGCTGGTCAGCCAGGGGCACTCTCTCTCCTAGAAGTGCCCTGCGTCCCTTCTCATCTGGCCCCTCCGTCCTCAGAGTCCACATGGAGTCCTTGTCACACCCCAGTCTCTCCCTTCCTCTCTGCTACCTTGAACCCTTGAAAGGTTTTGACTGAGAAATAAGGTGCCTAGACGGCGCTTGGTGAGGGTTAATTCTTTTTAATCCTTCTGTTAAGCCAGTTTTATTTGGAATCTGTCTTGTCTAATTCAGATAGAGCAAAATTGCAAAGGGCCGTCTTTATCTGAAGTTCTTGTCATTCTAAAAAGTTGTCATGATTCATCATTTTTCTGTGCAGAGGCATAAAAAGAAACAAGCGGGCAGAGTGCCCTCATCGTAACTTTGCTGTTTTTTCTGTCCTTCCCCCACCCCAGCCCTGAAGCTTTGGCGTCTCAACCTCAGCTGCTGTCTCTGGGAGCGCTGGGGGTGGGGGCGAGAGCCGGCTGCCTGTGTCCTCTGACAAGTGGTGGCTTCTGGTCCGGAGGCCGGCCTGCCAGCACCTGGCCCCTGCCACTCAGCGGGGAAGCCCAGCCCTGGCCATGGAGAGGATGAGGAGGGTGCCAGGGCCGGCCTGATTGCTCACCGGCTCTCCGCCTGTCCCTTCTGTTCTTCCTCAGGAGATCCTCAGCGAGCTCACGCTGGATGCCCTGCTGGACATGAATGAGGTCAAGGTGAAGGAGACGCTTCGGCGCTATGGGGCTAATGCCGAGGAGTGTGGCCGCCTGCAGTATGCCCTTGCCTGCCTGCGGAAAGTGACAGGTCTGGGAGGTAGGACCGGCCTCCCCAGTGCTGAGGCCAGCCCCGTTGGCTCCCTGTCTCTCCACTTGGGCTGGGACACCAGCCTTCCCTCTCCAGGCCTGTCCTTGTTCTCTGGGGCCACTGACAGGGGTGGGGCAAGTGTGGCCCAGAGTTTCTGGGGTGGCGTGGAAAGGCCAGACAGTGGCCTGACCTAAGATGGAGGGTTTGCACCCCAACTGTTCTGGCTAGGATGAACCCGGGGAAGCTTTTGCCGTCGTCAGAGACCCCAGACCGGTCCACTGGGTGGGCCCTGTGTGATTTCCCCTCTTTTGAGCACACCTGTTGGGCTCCGAACCCTCCCTCGGCTCCCTGCATTCCAGCCCCCTCCCCACCTCGGCTCACCCCCAGCCTGCTCCCTACCTGCTCCTGTCTCCATTGGCTGCTGGGCTGTGTGCTTGGAAGGCAGAAGCATGATGAGAGAAATGGTATGGTGTTTCAGCTGTGAGCGTGTACACGGCCGCCCCAGGCAAAGTGTGTCATCCTGGCATTATGAGGAGTTCCTCGGGAATTATTGACAGGCTTTTTAAATCTTGCCTTGGAAATGGCTTTAAATGCCGTGATTTAACGTTCCCACTACCACACTGAGAAGGCTTTACAGTGAGCCTAATGAATGGAGTTAGTCCCATTTTTTTTTTTTAAAGATTTTATTTATTTATTTGACAGAGATAGAGACAGCCAGCGAGAGAGGGAACACAAGCAGGGGGAGTGGGAGAGGAAGAAGCAGGCTCATAGCGGAGGAGCCTGATGTGGGGCTCGATCCCAGAACGCCGGGATCACGCCCTGAGCCGAAGGCAGACGCTTAACCGCTCTGCCACCCAGGCGCCCCGAGTTAGTCCCATTTCTAATGCTCTGAGCCACCTGTCTTATTTCTGGCTGCCTGAGGCTTAAGGAAGCTACTGGGGTTTGTATTCTCCTTGATCACTCCCCTCCCCGCCCCGGAGGGGATTGGGCTTGATTTCTTCCTGGACCCCTTTGTCCCAAGTCCTCTGAACACAGAGCCCGGTGTGGAGAGAGCTTCACTCAGTTCTGAAGACTTCGACAGGCCAGGCCTCCCAGCAGGTGCCGAAGAATAAACATGAGAGAGACATAGTTTGCATTCTCATCCCCACATGTTACAGAGGAGACTGAGCCCAGAGAGGAGACAGGGCTTCGCTGAGGACACACAGCAGTGGGTGGCAGAGCTGGGATTCCAGCCGCAGTCTTTGCGGGCGGCTAGCTTGTTTCCACGTTGTGGAAATTTAGAAGTACTTGCCACCCAAGCCGGGACTGGGGCGGGTGACTCTCGGCCCTCCCTCCTTATGCCTGAATTGTAAAGAATTTGTGGAGGGGCCAGGAGTCGAGGGGTGGTGACCTATTTGTGCTGGGTAGATGACCGCTTATCATGGGTGCCGAGCTAGGGAGATCCCCAACTCCTTAAGTGCTAATTTATGAAGCCAGGCACTTGACGTGTGTGTGGCAGCACCTTTGTAAGTGGTGGTGGGGAGCGCCTCTTATAGCTAGAGCGTCGGAGGCACTGGGGGAGTTGTCTGGGGTCCCACACCTGGCACGCCCCAGAGGAGGGTCTTCTCCACATCCTTCTCATCTGGTCTCAGCTGTGGACCCCAACCTCCCCAAGAGGGTCCTGGCCACGCCTCGCCCACACGGGTCTGCCCAGCGATGACCATACTTCTGGGGCACCTGCTGGGGACCGGGTGGGTTCCGCGATCGCCCTGCCTCTCAGGTCACGCGGTCAGAGTCTATTTTGCAACTAACAGAGCTTGGTAAGAGTAGTCTAGTTGCGGTAAAGAGGGACCATGGAATACGTCTGCCTGGGCCCAGCACTCTTAGAGTCCGCGGGACCATGGTCTGTGACTTAACCCCACTGTGCCTCAGTTTCCTCATCTGTACAGTGGAGGTCATAACAGTATTCTCTCATCATATTGTTGTGAGGATGAAATGAATGACGGTCAAGTGCTTAGACCAGAGCCTGGTGTATACTAGTGCTGCTTTCAGTATTAGCCTTGTGGGGTCGTGGAAAATGTTGAACACATTTGCCTTGTGGCCCCTGGTCTTAAGAAAAGTGAGTTAAGGATGGTTCACTGTGCCAATGGCCGGTGAACAAGGGAAATCATTTCTGCTGATGCTTCGTGTCCCTCATCCATAGCACACATCTCTCATCACTCCCCAGCTCTCCCTGCTGAGCAACTCCAGACTCATTTTCGAGAGCCACTGCCGGTTACCTGGGGTTGGCGTGCGCGTCGAGACCCATCTGCCATCCCTGGGCGGGCTCAAAGCAGCGGTGACTCAATGGGCATGTGAAGCGTTTGGGACTCGTTTCCTCGGGTGGCAGACCTGTGCATGGGTCACGGAACTCGCTCTTCCATCCCCTCAGTGAGAGACGGCCAGAGCCTCTGGGAGGCCAGTCTCTAAGTTCCAGTTGTGGCTGCAGTTTCTACAAGAGCAAACGCTAGGAACACACAGACTGAGTCACTCAGTCCGTGGAGTTGATTCCTGAAGAGAAAGTCCCGAGGCAGTGAAGTAGGGGAAGGGTGCTTGAGGAGGGAGGGCATGCACGAGGAGCCCTGAGCGTTGGGAAGGCCACTTTCTCTCTACCATCCCTGATAAGTGGCTGTCCAGGCTGGGCTGGAGCGTCTCTCATGACAGAGAGCACTTCAGCTCGCCAGGCTGGGCCATATTTGTAGGAGTCTGTGGGAGGAGGCCTACTGCCGCGGTCAGGACCGAGGGCCCCCCTCCCGTCCCACCTCCTGCTTAGCAGCCTGGCGGCAGCGGTCCCATCCTCCCTGTTGTGCTGGGAAGACGGAGCGAGACAGGGACAAAGCACACAGTAGAATAACTCCAGTGTGGAAGTTCGTTTTCTCTTAAGTCAACGTCTGCCTCCCTGTACTTTCCCCTCACTGGTAAAATGTGGAGGGGGGCGTCTTTTCCTTCCTCACAATGGGATCTCTGTAGACAGGCCCCTTTCTCCCTGCCCCCACCCTGCAGTGTCTCCCCATCCCTTATAAACTCTGACCTAAAGTCCTTAGCGAGGCCTCGGAGACCCCTCCTGAGCTCGCCTCTTGTATCTCTCTGGCTCGTCCTGACCTCTCCAGGCACGAGGAACTCTTCGTGGTTACCAGAAGGTGCCACGTACTCCCTGCCATTGCATGTGCTGTTCGCTCTGCCTGGTGCCCCTGCTTCACCTTCTTCTCCAGCTCACTCAGCCCAGGCACCACCTCCTCTGGGAAGCCCCCGACCTCCAGGCTAGTTAGGGCAGACGTCTCTGTCTCAGCACCCTGCTGTCCCCGTCTTCGGACTGTTCGAGCACAGTGGATGTCTTTTGTCGTGGCCTGACGCCTGGCATCCAGCATGTGCTTGAATGAATGGACAGACTGGGCTGTTGAGTTGGAACTGCCCAGAGCCTCAAGGTCTGGGGGGTCCACTGTGTGGGCAGCCAAAAGTCACGAGCTCCCCTCAGAAGGAATTGGCTCTTGATCCTCTTCTAACCGTGTCTCTTTGCTAGCAAATTCCCAGGGCAGGTGACTACTGAAGGTTGATACACTGCTTTCCTGGTGTTTTAATTTTCTTGACATGGAGTTATCCTCTTCAAGCACCCCAGCTTCCCCTTCCTGACTCGTAAAGATCAGTTACCACTTCCCTCTCTGAGGTCACCCATTTTGGGGTTGGGTTTCCCGGCTTGCTCCCTGCAGACCTGCCAGCAAGAACTCTGGACGAGCCCATTCTCTGTGGGCCTCATTACCCCTCTAGAAAATGGGGACAGTAATATCTGAGCCGGTGGCCTCACAGTCACAGGTGACACGGGTGGTGATGTGTGTGCATGAGAGGCCTCTATAAAGGCTGGGAGTCGAGGCCTGCCTCGCAGCCCTGGGCAAGGTGTTACCGTCTCGGGGCCCTGGCCACCTCACCTGTAAGTCCCTCTAGCTCCGACCACCTGTGACTCCACTTCTTGGCCCACAGGAGGGGAGCACAAAGAGGACTCGGGCTGGAGTTCATTGGATGCCCGGCGGGAAAGCGGCTCAGGGCCTTCCGCAGACAACCTCTCGCCGGCCAGCCTGCCCTGGCCCCCGGGGAGCACCCCGCTAGGCAGAATGGGTGGCAGCACCCAGGGCCCACGCTCCGTGTCCGTGTCTGCCCTGCCCACCTCGGACTCCCCAATCCCCGGCCCCTGCGAGGGCATCTCGGACACCTGTATCCTCCTGCACACGAGCGGCCGGCTGACCCCCCGGGCCCTGCACAGCTTCATCACCCCCCCGACCACACCCCAGCTGCGAAGGCACACCAAGCTGAAGCCGCCGCGGACGCCGCCCCCACCCAGCCGCAAGGTCTTTCAGCTGCTGCCCAGCTTCCCCACGCTCACCCGGAGCAAGTCCCACGAGTCTCAGCTGGGGAACCGCATTGACGAGGTCTCCCCCATGAGGTGAGTGTTCCCGCCAGGCTGGTGCTCAGTGTGCCATCCCCTGAAAGTTCTGTCTACGGTTTTCTCATCATAAAGGAAATACGGGCTTTACTTTATAAGGACAGATAAAATCAATCGACCTAGAAGGGTGCAAAGTGAAAAGTGCCTCCATCTCTCAGTCCACTTTCCAGGCTTCATTAGCAGTTTGGGCTGAATCCTTCCTGCTAGGTTCTTTCTGGACACGCGCGCGCATGCGGAATGGTACCATGCATTAGTCAGGATAGACTGGGTTATGCTGCAGTAACAAATAACCCTTAGCTTTCTGGGTCTTAAAGCACCAAAGATTTATTTCTTGCTCTTGGCTACTTGTCTACTGTGGGTCGGCCTCATTCCAGGTCCCAGGCTGATAGAACAGCCACTTTCTGGAACATTGTCTGGAACATTCCACTAGGACAGAGGAAAAAAGAATTTTAGATGTTACACACTAGTTAATTGCATTACATTAATTAGTTACATACTAGTTAATTCCTGCAAGTTCCACTCACCATTCGTGGCCCCACCCAAACAAAGGAGCCAAGAAATGTAATTCTCCCATGTGCCCAGATGGGGAGAACTGGCATACCTGGCTAAAACCTCTAATGATTACCAAATACCATGTATTCTGTTCTAGAGCCTATTTTTTTTCCTCTGAAGATTTATTCGTTAGAGAGCACAGAAACACGAGCTGGGGAGGGCCAGAGGGAGAGGGAGAGAATCTCCAGCAGACTCCCACTGAGCTCAGAGCCTGATGTGGGGCTTGATCTCATGACCCTGAGATCATGACCTGAGCTGAAACCAAGAGTCAGACGCTCAACCATCTGAGCCACCCAGACACCCCTAACCTATTTTTCTCCACTTAGCTTGATATCTGAGAACTTCATGTCCATACATCTTAAAATATCTTACCCTTCTACGTAAAAAATGTTCTTAACCTACGTACTTAAGTAGGTACTAATAGTGACATGGGCCAAGATGCAGAAGCCTCGTAGCTCCTGTTGTTTGTAGGGGCCGGTGGTGTGCGGTTCCCCCACCATTTTTCCTCAGTCACCCCATTACCCTTGCAGAGCCAACCAGATTATCAGTTTTGCATATACCTATAATTATTCAAACTACCCATCTTTTTAACTTCTTTGGGTCATTGCATCGTATAGTTTAATTCTCTCTTCCCCTCCTGACAGACCTTTAGGTCGTTGTCAGTTCTGCCATTGTAAGAATCGCCCTCGTCAGTGTACTCTTGTGGGCAGGGCAGAGGGGAAGGAGCGAGTTTTCTTTGGGTGCCTCCTAGGGTTGGGGAACTTGGCTTTTCTCCTGACATGGGCTCTCCTTTTCCAGTCTTGGGTAGGCTTGCTCCCGCTGTCCCAGTGCGGGCTGTCTTGGGTCCCTTATGGGATGGGCCCTGAACATCTCTGATGGTTTTGAGTGTGTCAGCCAAGGAGAGAAAGCCATGCCATGACCTCCCGTGCCACTCCTCATCAGCCTGTCCTGCTGGGACCTGGTCCTCCCCTCTACCCCCCAGAAGGGACTGCAGCCTTCTTCCCCTTGGGGATCCTCCTGCCCCAGAGAGCTCTATATAACTACCATGGGGACACACGGACGTGGGTCATTAGAGGCCATCTCAGTGCATAAACCCAGTGCGTCTGTTTCTCATCTTCCCCTGAGAAGAGCGTCAGAAGGGCTCTGGTCTCATTCTGGGCTCTGGGTGGAGAACAGAGCCTCAGGCAGATGACAGCACTTCCTCGGATCCCACAGCTGGGGAGCTGGCCTCACCCTGGGATTCTGAGTTGTGTCTACACAGAGCCACCAGAACTAGTAGTGACATGGACACTCGGGTCACCTTGCTGCTCTCAGCCCACAGGACAGACTAGGTGGCTTGGGTCTCCCCCAGTTCTCTTTGTCCCTGGGGTAGCGGCACCCCTTGGAGAGGCTTGCTCAGGGCACGTCCCCGTCTGCCCCTCCTTGAGGACCACCTGGCTGTTCTCACAGCTGTTCTCCTCGTCCTTCTGCTCCAGCCACTTCCCCTTCTCCGCCCGGAGCCTGAGCATCCCTCCCCGCGGGGCTCTGGGCGGGGTGTCCCCGCTGGTGGGTGTGTGACCTTGGGAGACTGTGAGGCTGTTTGCTCGGTTGTGAAGTGGAGTGAACCCCAGCGGGCTGCATGGCTGGCGAGGCTTAGACACGCTAACGTAGGAAAGCACACGGCACAGGGGTGGCTCCGGTACCCATGGGCAGTAACTTCTAGCCCTTTCCATTGAGGAATCATCCCCACAGTCATGCAGCCAGCCTGCCCCATGCGCCAGGGGCCCAAAGCCCTTACCTGAGCATGTTGCCCTCTCCCTCCCAAGGGGGGAAGGTTCTGGAGAACACACTGAGCCAGCATGGTGACATCATCCCACTTTCTCTCTCTTTTTGTCTCCTGCAGGTTTGGTAAGAGTGATTCATTTTCATCCCCTCTGCTCCCCGGGAGTCATGTTTGTGTTGCTGTCCCCATCAGGGGTGGATTTCCTTGACCCTCCCTCAGCCTGCTCGGCCTTTCCACCACACAGAAGCAGAGGTGCTGGGGACCGCCTCAGGACAGAACTCTAGGACGGGTGACCTCAGCCCGGCCAGGAGCTGCTCTCTGCGAAGCTGAGACCTGGAGAGCGTTACGGGCCGTGGACAGTCCCCACTCAGGCCCTGTCTGTCCCTGGCCATCCCCACAGGTGACCTCTGGCAGGGAGCCTTGCGTGCTGGGCTGCTGGGGTCACCCAGAGGCACGTGCCGTCGGTCTGGTGTAGGTGGATATGAGCTGATGTCTTGGGACCCCTCTTTCAGGAGAGAGGCAACCCGGAGGCAGGAACGTGGCTTGACTCTGCATGAGGCCCCAAGAGATTGGAGGGCGTGAATGGGAAGGCCCCTTTGGGAGGGGCGGAGGGAGCCCCGGAGGCCCCCGAACCCTTTTCCGTCTGTCCACCTCCAGCTTGGAAGCAGGGTCTCGCACTTGGCTGCGCTGTAGGGCTTCTCTCTCCTAAGTCAGAGCAGAGGGAAACAACCATGCCTCTGGGTCTGCTTTGAATTGTCTCAGTGGAAATGCAGAGACGTCTGGTTTGGGCCTGAGCGAAATAGCCGTTTATTTTTGTCCTATCCTGAGCTGGCTAAGAGGAGTGACGAAGCCGTCACTAGGGTCTTAGTGACCAGGCGGAGTGTGGGGGGGAGCGCGGGGTGGGGAGCAGGATAATAGGCTGGAGTTCTGCCAAAATAAAGCTGGCTGCAAGACCCCCAGGGAGGTATAGGGGGAGCAAGGAGGGAGGCTGCACTGCCCCTTCCCCAGGGCATGGTGCAAACTTCAGGCCGTTGTCAGAGCCTTGGGGGAGAATGCAGCACCCGCAGCCCTAGGACAGTCCAGCCCTAGGACAGTCCGTCCTGTCAGCCTCCTGGTTGCTGTAGTAATGCAGGGACCGCAGCAGTGAGGCCGCTTGCCTAGCATGCGGGGAGGCAGGCCGAGGTCTTCAGGGCAAGTGTTTCATCTAGATCGGGGCACTTGCTGCCTGGCCCACATGCCGTCTCCCCTCCCTCCTATCCCACACCCGCAGCAGACGTTACAGGTCAACCACAGGTGGCATATATGGTTGAAATCTCATTTTCCATAGTCCGTTTCTCTTAGGCTGGCAGCCTAACCCCTTTTAGACCCATGTGCTTTGCTGGCCTTGACTGCTCACAGTGACGTGGGTCCCAGGAGGGAGTTGGGACAAGTCAGCCCCAGGGCAGATGTGCCAGAGAGAGCTGGGGCAGTGTGATTGGTTTTTGAATCATCACGGGGCAGCAGAGGGCCCTTCTGGTTCTGATCAAACTCCCCTTGGTATGGGAGGAGGAGTCAGCACCCCAGCTCGCCCTTCTCTCTGTGCTCAGGTATGTGGGACTTGGCATTAAGTGAACCAGCACTTAATGAGCACCAGGTGTGTGCCAGGCCAGCACGTGCGGCGGGGGGTAGGGGGTGTTGCTGGCTTTGAGGACAGGAGACAGCCGCAGATCCCTCAAGCACCACGTTCCTGACTTTCCTGGGTTATGGTTCCTTTTGATAACTAGATAAAAGTTTAGACCCTCCTTCCAAAGAAAAGACCACAAAGCTTACCAATTCATAGGATTCCCAGAACCCTTGAAGCCCATCAGGACGTAGTGAGAACCCCTCCTCCAGGAGGAGGTAGGCTATGCTGAGTAGGGGCAGAAGCAGGCCGGGGAGGAGGGGGAGGAGTGGGGTCCCCAGGCAGAGGAGGGGCAGGAGGCAGTGGGACACGTGGGCTGCCCATAGATGAAGGCTCACCTCCAGCTGCCCCACTGCCTGACCTGTAAGGCCTGAACACTGGGGATGCTATTCTAACGGGGAACCCAGGATTAGGACAGGGAGAGCCTAGGGTCCCCTCTAGGAAGGCAGACGGAATGCTCATCTCAAAACTCGGGGCCCGAGTGAGACTCCTCAGGAAGCCCCGGGGGCTGGCCCACGTCGGGGTGTGGTAAAGCTTCACCTTGTCCTTGCGCTGCCTGCCAGCATCTGGCACTGGAGGCTCTCAGAGCAAAATTCTCAAGGTGCTTGCAGCTATCAAGGTACAGGACGTGCTAAGCAGCCTCAAACCCTCCACCGCCAAGGGCCAGAGACCTCCTGCCCACCAAACGAGTGACCCACATTAAGCCCTTGCAAGCCGGTGACGTATGGATACATCCGTGCGGGAGTGCGAGAGGTGGACATCGGTGGAGACAGCTGTCCTCACCGTTGCTTTGCCTTCTGCCTCTCAAGGCTGCCTCCTTCTGTAGCTGGGAGCCACACAGGGATGGTTTCCGAACCATGGGGGGAGACCAGGCAGTCACGTTCCCAGGAGAAGCAGGGCCAGGCATGAGGGTAACTGTGCTGGCCCATTGGTCTCCGTGGCCTGTCCCTGTTTTGAATGTTCAGGGACACCTTTATCTACTGTTCAGTAAGTCCTCTCACCCACCCAGCCTGTGATCTCTGATCTAGAAGGCCACGGACATGGGCCTCTCAGCCTTCCCAACCTGGCCTCTCTCCCTGCAGACCTCCCACACGGATCCCCACAGATGGTACGAAGGGATATCGGGCTGTCGGTGACTCACAGGTAGGTGAGCCAGGCTGGGACGGGGAGGGGGCCCAGAGCTGGGCTGGGGCCTGCATGGACTGGGGCCCCCACTGAGGGGTTGCTTTCATCGTGTGGGGAGGGGTCTGTCCTGATCCTTGTTTCTCGGGGCTCTTTGCTACTGGTCTGTCCATCACCTCGGTGAACACAGCCCTGTGCCCGTCTGGAACCCCTGCCCATCACCAGTGGCTGTATGGGCTGGCTGGACCCTCCCCGACCCCACCCCTGCACCGAGGGAAAACACAGGTCTCAGGAGAAACACGGTCCCAGTCTCAGGGAGGAGGAGCTGAGAGCTTCCTGCAGATCCAGCGTGAGATCATGGGGGGCCTACAAGTGGCCGCACATCAGAGCCCACGAAGCTTTGAAACCCCAGACTCCCCTGGCCCATCCCTGAAGTTCTCAGCTTGGCAGTCTGGATTTCCAACAACGTCTGGGGACTCTGGTGGCCGGTCATGTTGGCATGGGCTGATGTGGGCCTGTGACGTGGACCAGCCCGAAGGCTCGGCCTCAGCACCGTGAGGCTGGTGTGTGCCACAGACAGCAGGTCTGCGTGGCATCTCGTCGCGCTGGACACCCCGCAGAGCGGCGCCTTGGCACGCCTGTGCCCTGGCTGTCCCCACCAAAGGCTGTGGGGAACACCACAGGGCACGCTTGTCAAGAGCTTTGCAACTTGGGGCGGCCTTTCGTTTCCGCCTGGAGCGTGAGTGCTGCTGCAGTGAGCCTGGGAGTCTGGCCCGGCGTTCTTTTTTTTTTTTTTTTAAAGATTTTATTTATTTGACAGAGAGAGAGACAGCCAGTGAGAGAGGGAACACGAGCAGGGGGAGAAGGAGAGGAAGAAGCAGGCTCCCAGTGGAGGAGCCCGATGTGGGTCTCCATCCCAGGACCCTGGGATCACGCCCTGAGCCGAAGGCAGACGCTTAAGGACTGAGCCACCCAGGCGTCCCTGGCCCAGAATTCTTGCCCAGAGGTGGAGACCCGGCTGTGGCTCTGAGGGCTTGAGTAATTTGCCTGAGGTCATGCTGCCCGTAAGATAGCGGCTGAGTCCTCTGGCCGTCGCCCAGGCCCCTCTGGAGCCTCGTCAGGGCTGATCCCTGTACACTGGAGTCTCGTGGAAGAGAGGCTGCTGCACCACGATGGGGACAGGGCCTCCCTCCTCCGTCCGTGGCACACCCAGTGGGGTCTTCTTAGGCTGTGAGGGGGCTGCTCAGCACAGGACGGGAGCCCCACCCTTTCCTCCTCCGTGGGCTGCACGCCTGTGGGCAGGAATCCCTCCGAGCCTCCGTTTTCCCCTCTGCAAACCAGACTCCCCCCAGTCCTGTGATGAGGATAAAAGGGGGTGCCGCGCAGCTGAGCCTCACTTGTCCGGCCCTGGGGTGTGCCTGGTGTGTAAGCACAGACTCCAGCCCGAGATCTGGTATGTGAGGGACACCGGGATCGGCCGGCTGCTGTTTGTTTTGTCTCGGGCGCCCCTGGTTTCACAGAGGCTGTGGGGCTGTGGCAGCTTGCCCCGGGTGCTTCCCAGACCGCTGCTCCCTTCCCCTTGTGGCAGTGAGTTCCAGAGGCTGCCCCCCATGCAGGGCAGCGGCACCCCTCTTGGTGCGACGTTGCCAGGTCACCCTGCCTTGCCCCACCCAGGTTCTGGGCTCACTGTCACACCCGCCTGGTATATTAAACCCAGATTCCAGGCCTCTCTTTCTCTCTCAGGATGGTCTGAAGTGTTTCAGTCTAATCATGGTCCCTCCCTGGCCTGGGACAACTTTTACCCCCCACCCCACACCCCTTCCTAGCACTTGGACTTTCTCAGGCCCAGACCTGACTGCCGTGTTGCCCTATTTTCAAGATTGCAGAGGGGAGGTCGTCTCAGACACCTCTGAGCTGCTCCCCTTATCCCCGCTGTTAGCGTGAGAGGAGAATAAAGCCCAGAGAGAGTATGTGGATCCCAGAGAGGCAGGATTAGGGCTCCTTAATAGGCATGTTGGGGACATGGGTGCCTTTGTCTTGGTCCCTGAAAACACCCATGTTGGCTGGGTGGAGACAGTAGCGCTCGTGTGCACTACACACTCGCACATATGATCTCCCCGGGCCCCTGCGAGGGAGCTCCAAGGCATCCCACAGCCAGTAGCCTGTAGGAGTCACACTGGTGCAGTCTTACCCCAGAGCCCATGCTCTTGCCCTGTGCTTGGCCCTAGTTGTCTCTCAGAGAAGCCATGCAGCTCTGAGTTTAGGCACCTGGGGTGCAGACCCCATTGCACAGCATCCCAGCTGTGTGACCCTGGGAAAGTCACCTAACCTCTCTGATTCCCTCGTCTGTGTACTTAGAATCTCCGACCTGCCTCACTCCCCGGGGCGTTGTAAGCAATGCGTGAGCTCATGTTCAGGATACATTACAAACCGTTCCCCAAATACTGTTGCTATTTGTTGTTGTTACTGTGATGGACTCTGCTTTCAAAAATCTGTTCCTCCAAAAATGTGAGCTCTTTCTGCCCTTCGGCCTCCCCACCCTGTGGACTCTGCCGTACCACCCACTCAACCCCTTGTCCTTCCTTCCAGTCTGTCTTTTGTGTTTTTACATTTTTAAAATTTTGATTTAGTTTGGGTTGAAAGACATTCGAAATTCAAGAGGTGTACAGAGAGGGTATCTATGCGGTCCCCTCCTGCTGCTGCCCCCAGCCCTCTGGGTCCCCCTGTGGGCAGATCTTGGCAGTTTCTTGAGATATTTTTATACAAGCAAGTACGTACGTGTATTAAACATGCTGTTCTATACTTCTTTTCTTGTAAAGACGGAGGCACCATTTACGTAGAACTGAGAGCACAAGTGCATTTTTATGTATGGATACACCCATGTGTACCCCACAGGTGGAGCTCCAGAGCATCCAGCACCCCAGAAATTGATCTTCTACCCCTCCAGGGTCATAGCACTACCACCCAGGGGTTACTGTTCACTTCTGTCCTCATTGGTTACTTCTTCCTGCATTTGAATATCATATAAGTGGAGTCATGTACTTTTTCCCTGATAACGTAACTTGGAGATCGTTCCATATTTGCGCAGAAAGGTTTTCTTATTTAATTCTCTGGCCTCATGGTGTCCGATGGTGTGGTTGGACTGTACTTTCCAGTCAGTCGCCTGCACACCTCAACAGCATAGGCTGTTCACAGTCTTTTACTGCTGCAGACACGCGGCGGGGAATAACCTTGTCTGTACCTCATTTGACACCCGCGGGAGTGTCCCCTGGATCATTTCCTACAATGGGAATCGCTCGGTATGCACACTTGTAATTTCGATGGCCGCTGCCAGAGAGCTGGCCTCCGTGACCATGCTGACTTTGGGATTTTGGCAAGGATGACATTGTGGCTGGGAACTCTGAATGCCCTGGGAACAAGCAGTGGCCCTGAGCATCCCTGCCGTGGGAGAGGGCACCGGTGGCTCCGGGATGAACCTCCGTCTTCTGGTTTCCTGGGCGCCCTCCCCTGTCCGGGCTCTGGTCTCCCAGCCACGGGAGCATTTTCCTATGTCCCCCTGCTGCAGGTTCTCCACCAAGTCCTGGTTGTCCCAGGTCTGCCACGTGTGTCAGAAGAGCATGATGTTTGGAGTGAAATGCAAGCATTGCAGGTGATGTGCGGAGGGTGGAAGGGGTGGGAGAAATGAGTGAACTCCATACATTGGGTTCAGTAGGGGTCCTACTACTTGATGCTCAGCCTTAGGTTAAGTCAGAGTTCACGGGAGCCCCTTTGAGAGTTCTTTTTTTTTTTTCTTTTTAGGTTTTTTTTTTATTTATTTGGGAAAGAGAGAGAATGAGAGAGCATGAGAGAGGGGAGGGTTAGAAGGAGAAGCAGACTCCCTGCTGAGCAGGGAGCCCAGTGTGGGACTCGATCCTGGGACTCCAGGATCATGACCTGAGCTGAAGGCAGTCGCTTAACCTACTGAGCCACCCAGGTGCCCCTCCCTTTGAGAATTCTTAAACCTGCTATTTATAATCCCATTCAGCACACCATGATATGATCAGCCCTCCCTAGGGAGATGAAGGAAGCATCGAGCCAGGCATTCCCAGAAGAAGGGGAAATTGGGGGTGGGCTTTGAAGGATGAGTAGAAGTCTGCCAGGGAGACCAAGGAAGAAAGAGCATTCCAGGCCTTACACCTTGTACAGAGTCCGAGAGGAATGGGAGGACTGTTCTGGAAACTATACGGAGTTCTAAAGTTTAACCTTAACGTGATAGCACACAAGATGGGGAGAAGGGTCAGGTGGAGGTGAAAACAGTGGCTCATGGCGTTCACAGAAGAGGAGAGTTCAGGGAGAATGTTGCTTCTATACAAACCCAGCTTTCTTGTTTCTTACCATGGTGCTTTCTTGTAGGACAGAAGGACGAGGAAGGGAACAGCGTGGGCGGGGGGGGGGGGGGGTAGAGTGTCCTCTGTTGCTTATAGAGGACGGACCTGGAGTCACTGCTCCCAGATCACTGCCCCTCCATTGCTTTGTGACCTGGGACAAGACACTTGCTCTTTCTGGGCTTCATTTTCACAACTGGGCAGATGGTTCCAGGTCCTTTATCTATCAGGATGGTGTCCAGATTCTGAGCTAGTTTGTGTAGGAAAGGCGCTTAGGCTCCCGCGAGACCAGAGGCCACAGGTCTCATGCATGTCTGTTGGATAAGTTGTGTTTTCCTGGTGACTCCCCTGGCCACCAAGGAGACGCCAGAGTTTTCCACCAGTCTAGGTCTTCTGTGGCTCCTGCCTTTAAATTGGGGACTTCCCGCTCCCTTTCAAGCAATGCCTTTCATACAGAGAGCACAGAATGACCTCTGAGCCCCACACTCTCCGATGATCGTGGTGTGAGGTTGGTAGGGCCCCAATGTCAACCCATTTGATTGTCTAGAACCCCAAGACAGGGTGCAGCAGGCAGGACCAAACTGAAGGCCAGGTCTTTCCATTTGGGCCCGTGCTGACCCTCAGACCATGTGGCCCATATTGAAATGCAGCGGGAGGGGCCACCGCTCGCATCCCTGGAATGTTATGGTCATGTAGACGCTCTCCTTCTGATTCATCTTTCTCATAAGTTCAGATTTTTGTCTCCAGTTTTCTGACTGTGCGTGGAGGGTGTCCTTTTCTTTAGAGAAGAGAAAGACATGTGACCCACAAAAGATAAAATGACAATTAAAACTGCTTTGCTGTGAGGTTAGGCAGACGACCTTGGGAACGTCTCAACAGACACTGCTAGGACGATCAGCGTGGAATATTCCAGACTTCTGGGCTAATGTTTGTTGAGAAATGGCGTGGAGATTGAGGCAGTCACGAGTGAGTGTTGCCCTGGGAGCCCCGAGTGGCCCTCCGCGCACTGACCCTGCCGCCTTCTTTACCAGATTGAAGTGTCATAACAAGTGTACAAAGGAAGCCCCTGCGTGTAGAATATCTTTCCTTCCACGTGAGTGCTCTCGTCTGCCTTCTGGGCTTGGGGTGTACTTTGCCGTAGCTTGATCTGCTTCCCTGCTCACGGTTCCCTCTTTTCCTTCTTAAACAGAACCTAGGCTTCGGAGGACGGAGTCTGTCCCCTCGGACATCAACAACCCGGTGGACAGAGCAGCTGAGCCCCATTTCGGAACCCTCCCCAAAGCCCTGACAAAGAAGGTATGCGGGCGGTGGCCCGCCGGTCCTGTGCTTTTCCCGGGAAAAGCCCCCCCGCCCCATCCCGCGCTGGGGCTCCTTCTGTAATGTGGAGGTCCAGCAGGGAACTGGGGCGTACAATCCATGATCCAAGGTCAGAGGGTGGCCTTCAGGGATCCTGTCTTTAGCCATTTCGTAGACTTCACGTTTATGGCCAAATCCTAGTTAATGTGCCCATGACCTTCCCCAGTTTAACCGAACATTTCCTGAGCCCTTAATATGAGTCGGGAACTTTCTCCATTGATCTTTCTTTTGATCCTCACAATAGTTCTAAAAATCACATACTGCTATCATCTCCTTTTTAGATGAGGACACTGGCTTGGGCCAGGCTGGGTAGAGGTTGGGGCAGGGAGAAGAGAAGCAGGTGGCCTGGCCCACGGACACCAGGGACCCAGAAGGTGTAGCTTGGGGGGGGCTCCACATCTTACTGCCCGACAGGGGAGGCCGGTGCCTCAGAGCTGCTGGTGCTTATGGGCCCGCCCGTGTCCTCTCTCAGCCTCCCTCCACCTGTCATTGCATTTCCCCCGACAGTGGCATTCCCACCAGGGACAGACAGGTGGAGAAGAGGGTTGTAGGACCACAGCTGAGCTCCAGTCCTGACTAGTCCCCTTTCTTGCCCCTGTGACCTTGGGTGAGTTCCTTTACCTCTCTGAGCCTCAGCTCCCTGGTGCGTGAAGTGGGGATACTCATGCTTCGTTGACAAGGTGTTGTAGGGGTAACGAGGGGCCGTTCGTGAGCTCACTTGTCAGGAGCAGCGCTGTTACTCAGCCTGTCACAGATACAGACACACTTCCTCGGCGGGGGCACTAGGCACCCCATCTGCCACTCCCACCCTGCCAGCATTGTTCTCGTCTGGCAACACCGGATGCACCCCCATTTATGCCATATCCCCCCACACCCCTTCGCCCAGCCCTTGTCGGTTCTTCTGAACCCACTCGGGGCTCCTCCTCCTCCAGGAAGCCCTCCTGCACACACCTGCTCGGCCCTGACCCAACGTAGTTCTGGGTGGTGCCTTCTCTTACCTCACCGAGGGCACTGACCAACTGTCATCCTTCCCTCACCCCGATTTATGGTCATTCTCATAACACAAGTAGTGGTCACTGAGTTCTCGCCACGCGCTGTGCCGAGGGCCATGCCTTTGGCCCATTCATCCCAGGGGCCAGCCTGTCTCTCCAGTGTCTTCTCCAGCTGCCCTTGTTCGTAGCAGCTGTGCCCACTCCTACCTCGGGGCCTTGGTGCCCACTGTTCCCTCTGCCTGAGACACTCTTCTCAGCGTTCACACACTCACTCCTGGGAGGCCTTGCTGGGATGTGGGCTGAAGACCAGGGTCCCTGGCTGCGCCACGCACTTCCTGGTGCTTTTCATGGCCTGGCTGCATGGTGCGGGCCCCTGTCTGCCTGCCGAGGGCCTGTCTCCCCAGCGCGTGGCTGCTCTGGACGGCGGGGCCTCGTCTTCTTGCTCCTGCCTGGTCCCTGGTGCCCGCATTGGAGTCCGGCACACACGAGGCAGTGAGGACGTGTTGGTATGGAACACTGAGCCCATGAAGCGGCAGCCCATACCCCCGTTTTGTCCAGAACCACTGCGGCTCAGAAAGGTGGCTGATTTGAACCAAGTCACACGGGTACTGAGTATAGGGGCCGGGATTCAACCTGCCCGGTAGCTACTCCCCCTGCCTGGGCTGGCTCGGCCCTAAGAACAGGGATGGGATGCGGGGTCACTGCGGGGTGAGCGGGGAGAGGAAGGGCCCAGGGGACCCAGCTCCCTCCCCCACCGGCCTGTGGTACCAGGTGGTGATGGCTGTCCCTGGACGGTGAGGGCCACTGTGTAGCTTTGTGGGTTCCGGGGTCCCCTGGACACCCCAGAGCATTTAGGGCCTGCAGAAGAGAAACCTGAAGAACTCAGCGTTTCACCTAATTTGGCCCCAACTTTTTGGTTTAAAGATTTTATTTGTAAGTAATCCCTACACCCAGTGTGGGGCTTGAACTCACAACCCCGAGATCAGGAGTGGCATGCTCTACCGACCAAGCCAGCCAGGCGCCCCTGGCCCCAGCTTTCTTGACCAAGGAATTCCAGCCCTCTCCCCTGAGGGATTGGAGTTTGGGTCTGGGAAACTGGTCAGGGCCGGAGTCCCACCTAACACAGAGTCCCCCTGCAGCCCTCTCTCATCTGGCCCTTTGACCTCTCTAGGGCCCAACCCCCCGGGCAGTCCTAGCCCAGTAGGTCTGCAAAAGAGCAGAGGGAGCATTTATAGGCACCACTGTGTACCACACACTAAACCCTTGTCGGACGCTGAACTCATTAAAAACCCTGCTGTGTGCCAGGCGCTGGGTATATGATGACCGGGCGCCCACCCTGCCCTCACAGGACACACGGAGGGGGTGGGGGGAGGACATTCTTTGGGGAACCGGCCAAGATCGCTGCACTTGACAAACTGTAGTTCAAGTGCCCTGAGGGGAAGTGCTAGCTGTAGAAGGTTGAGAACAGGAGCGTGGTCCCCACTGTTCACAGGGGCTTCTGGGAAGAAAGTATGTGAGCTGAAGAAAGATGAGCAGCAGTCCCTTGGGGGGTGGGCGCTGAGGTGAGGGTCTCTCTGTGCCAACCTGCCCTTGAATATTAGACCAGTGAAATGTCAGGGTGCCGGGCAGACCTCGTCATTTTCGGCGGGGTGTGGGGGTGGGGGTGGGGTCTCAGCATGGGATACGGGAGGGGCTGGCTGGGCAGGACCCTGACAGTCCCTGCCCACTTCTGGTGTCTCTGGTCCCACAGGAGCATCCTCCAGCCATGAACCACCTGGACTCCAGCAGCAACCCGTCCTCCACCACGTCCTCCACGCCCTCCTCGCCGGCACCCTTCCCAACATCATCCAATCCGTCCAGTGCCACCACGCCCCCCAACCCCTCTCCTGGCCAGCGGGACAGCAGGTTCAACTTCCCAGGTACCACACCTCGGGGCTTTGTGTGCCTTCCGGATGGGGTCAGATGCCCCTTCTCAGCACGCCCCAGCAGGCTCAAGGTCAGACGGGAGTCAGGCGCTGTGCCAAGCTCAAGTACATTACCGTATTTATACCTGATGAGAGCTCCGGGGTAGATGCTTTTATCACAGCCATTTTACAGATGGGGTCACTGAGGTTCAGAGGAAGTGTCTTGCCCTCAGCTATATAACACGTAAGGGACGGGGCCAGGATCAAAGCCAAGTCCGTCTGGCATAAAGCCCGGATTCCTGACACAGTCCCCGTACTCGCCTCCTGTGCATGGGGTGGCTTCTCATGGGCACGTTCACTAAGGGCTTCTGAGCAAACAGAAGGCATGGCAGGAGCACGGGGAGCTGGGGCAAGGCCTGGGAGAGGGACCCTGGGGCTCAATTGCTTACCTGCTCAAGTGATCTGAATAAGCTGCTTCGGGGGGAGCTTTTGTTCCCTCTTTGTTCCCATAAAACAAGAGACCCCGTGAGGTTGGGATTAGGTTATTCCCACTGTGCAGATGAGAACACTGAGTCTCGGGGGGAGTACCTGCTCTGTAGGGCCAAGGTCCCCCGTCTCTCAGCCAGGCCTGGGGTGTCCCACCTTTCCAACGTACAGAGCAAGGCCCACTCACCTGTTTCAGGATGAGCCCAGGCTGTGGCCTCCCTGGAAGCTCCTTGCAGCTGGTCTCAGCCCCCTGGGTATTTCGGTTGGTGGCCAGGACGAAGGAGCAGCCACTGGGACACTCCAGTTTGCTCTGGGCCCGGTCAGGTCAGGCCCCACCTGTCACTGGCCCTTGGGGCTCCAGGCCCAGGAGGACAGAGGCACAGCTTATCCTGTGCCAGGGGACCTTCAGCTGGGGCCACGTGCAGCCAGCAGGAGGCCAGGCAGCCTCTCTGGACCTATTTTACTGGGGTTCCAGGGATTTCTTTTAGGGGTGCTGGGAGACTGAGATTTTGTAGGAATCCTTTCTCTTTTGCCTGTCCCTTTGCCTTAACGTGCACCTGGCTGGAGATCTCCTGCACCATCCCAAGCACACCCATCCCCTCCCCGCAATGGAGCCCTAGCCCATCGGAGTGACCGCCTCTCATTCTGCTCTGTCATTATGCTCTGAAACTGGGTCTTTTGCTAAATTTCTAGTTTGGGTTTTTCTAAAAGGAAGGCCCTGTTTGAAAAACAACAGCCACAGAAAAAGTCTATTTTGTGATGTCAGCCAGAGCCGCTCAGCTTTCCCTGATGTCCGTGGGCCCTCGTCCTGTGCACAGAGCCCTCACTCTGTCCAGGGTCTATGATCTCGCTGGTCATGGCCGTGCCTGGGGCCCGGCCCCATGGTTAACCTGGGGAAGGAACAATGCCTACTGTGCACCCACTCTGTACTGTGGGGTAGCAGTTACGTTTATCTTGAAGAATAAACCTGGGGAAAGGCTATCTGTACCCCTGGTTTTACCATATGACAGCTGTGTTGGAGTCCAGACACCCAGCGCATCCCCTCCAGTCCCCCTTAAGAGAGGTGGGTTTGTGTTCTGTTTCGGATGGTGACGTCGGGTTGCTGAGGCCCCAGCACCTCTGGGGGTGAATGTGGGGCTGAAGGGGGCAGCCGCTCCTCTGCACACGGCCCAGCCGGCTTTCACAAGCACTGTTTCCTCACCCTTGTGTCTCGCCCTTCTGGGCTTATGCACACGTCACAGAGAAGCGAGCCTGGGAGGTGAACGGAACGGGCCAGGCCTCTGACAAGTCCTCCGGGGCCAGCCCCTTCCCTCCCGGGGGCTCCTGCCAGCACCGGCTCCCTTCCAACTCCCTTTCTCCTTCCTGCATGGATCACCCTGCTCTGCCCCACCCTGTAACCAGCCCCCCTCGCCACGCCCCTGCATTTGCTGTTCTGTGTGTGTGACTCACCTCCTCTTCTGTTTAAAGCTGCCTACTTCATTCATCATAGACAGCAGTTTATCTTTCCAGGTGAGTTCTCTGCATGGTTCCGCTAACTGCCCCTTCCCGTGAGCCCTCTGTCCAGCCCCCCTGGGCACCCTCTCCCACGGCACCTCTGAGGGGCCTGAGTCTCACATACACCTGTTTTGAGAGCTGACCGTGTATCACAGCTGGGAAAGGGAGCAGGGTGGGTCGCCTTAAGGGGGGCCCTTCACAGGGGCAGTGACCTGCTGGGAGGGACCTTGGCATCCATCCTGTTCAGCCTCTTGCGCAGAGATTACAGGCAACTTATCCAGGGTCACACAGCCGGGAGGTGGCAGAAATCCAGTTTGCAGAATGAAGGGAGACCTTTCTGCCAGTGCCTTATGAGCATCTGTTAGGATAACTTCCCCTACGTCATGACAAGGAAGCTGCTTGCAGAAGCTGTCTTAGAAGGGGAAGCCAGTTGCAAGAAGTCTGCAGGCTTCGCTTTAATGGGCTTCGCCTTCCTGAGCGTTGCTGCCTGACACCATCTGCTGGCGGTAAGATAAAATGCAGCCTTATTTTAGAAAGTTTTCAAGGAGACCAACTTTCAGTGATTTCCTTCCACAAAAATTGTTTTTGCACAGCCACTGCGTGCACAACCTTTGCATTTGGCTACATTCCTGCCCCCGAGGAGTTATGTGGTTAGTGCTTATTTCTCCAGCTGAGGATGACAGGCATTCGCATAAGTAATCGGCAACCATAATTCTTAATTTAGCCATACGAAGTCTCGGTGTGTTTAGACAAAGACTGTAGCTAATTGTTTTTCCCTGGGTTAAACAGACTTGTCTTGAAGTCATGGTATTTTGGTTAGTTCAGGCTTTTCTTTTCCCCAACCCAGCTCTGTTAGGGGAGCAACTTGGAGCGTTTGTAAATTCTTACAGGACTCTCCGTATGGCTTTGGCTAGGTGTGGGCAGGTTGGCAGGGGTCAGGGGCCTGGGACAGGCCTGGAGAAGGCTCTCTGAGCTGCCTCTGGTTTCACACCCATTTTTGTTGTGGTTCCCCTCCAAGAGCCTCTCTGGTTACCAGCTCTAGGACAGCATATGGGGAGTCCTCAAAAGCACTGGGAAAGCGTGGCTCTCCTTCCAGAAGGGTCCATCCTGCTCTGAAGATATGTCAGGGGGAAGGAGAGGGAATGTAAATCTATTAAAACAAACACAGACACATTTTGGAACAGAATGCGAAATACGCTCTTAATCTTTAAGGACAAGCACGCGAGGCCTCAGAGACATGATTCCCTCCCACTTGGGGTGCTGTTTCCTCCCACTGCCCCCTGCTATGCGCGTGTTTATCTTCTGTGGAAATAGTTGAGCTGTGTTGGATAGGTAGTAAAGGTCAGGATGGCCCTGGTAGTCTGCGGACACAGTGCAGTGGTATCTGGGGGAGGCCTTGGCAGAGGCTTCTGGGGGCCAGGATCCCCCAGGAATGGTGCATGTGTTCATTTCCCAGATAAAAAGGCCCACGGCCTCTATCAGATTTTCCAAGTCTTGTGAGGTCCCAGAGATGTTGAGATTCAGATGATCTTCCAGGCTAGCCTTGGATAAAGCCTTGGAGAGAGCTGGTGCCGGGGGAGGGGGGGGTAGGGGTGAGGGGGGTGTTGGTGGCTGAGTTGGGTGGGTCTTTGTCCTAGATGGCAGGGGTGGCTGCTGATAGCTTGAGCCTCTGCCACCTAGGGTCTCTCTTCTTGTATTGACTAAAGAGGAGGAAGGGAGGAGCCCACCCAGGCCTGGGGTTGCCAGCCGCAGGGCGACCGGAGGAACCAGAAGGACGCAGGCAGCAGAAGCAGCCGTGGAGGGGTTTAGTTCCACACTGGGGTGACCATCTGTTCAGTGTTCCCTGGATGTGGGACTTTCAGTGCCAAAACTGGGAAAGCCCCGCAATCGTGGTCAGCCCCACCTGCCCAGTCTTCGGCCCGGGGAGGTGTGGACTGTGCCTTCCTTCCTCTCCCCTGAGGGCTGCTCCGCCAGAAGCCAAGGGGGTGGGGCCTCTGCCTCCCACCAGAAATGCCAGCTGCCGAGCCAGGCACCAGGTGTCGCTGCTGAGCCCCCTGCGAGCCCTGCCGGGGCCTCTGCCGGCCTGAGCCCGGGAGTCTCACTGCTCTCTGCTCTCAAGGGCCGTTGCAATCAGCTGCGGCCTCTGAGCAGAACTCCCACGTCCAGTCAGTCATACCCAGTTTGCTTTTACCATTTGCTCCTAGGGAACAGTTTGGCCGCAGGGGAATGGGGTTCACTGCAGAATCTCAGTGTCCTCGCTCACCTGGAGTCCCTTCCCAGCACCGAGCGGTGTGGGCAAAGCCAAGTGCCGTGAAGTTTGCATCCATGTCCCGTTTGAGGAGTGGCAGTGGCCTGGTGAACACAGACACAGCCTTGTGGGGGCTGGCTGCTCGGGGAGGACCCTCTCCGCTGGGGGAGCTGGCTTCGCAAGCACTGCATCCTTTAGAGGAGGGGGTGGGGAAGGGGGGTCTCAGCCTCCGTGTTTGCTCTTTGTTTCTTCCAGACATTTCAGCATTTCCACAGGCAGTCCCATCCCCTGACGCTGCGGATAGCACCCGGTAGGCCTCGCTATGCTGTGTTCTCTTTCTTTTCCATGGGGACTTACTAAAGCTAGACCACTTGACCACCTCCCACCCTTAGCACCTCCCACCCCGCTTTTGAGTCTCTGACCTCCCGCTCTGGACGCTGCCGTGTACCTGGGCCAGCCGGGCGGGATCCTCCTTGGGCTAATGTCCTCCCTGGACCAGTGCACTCAGCCAGAGGGTTTTACTGGCCCCCTGTGGGTACGGTCTGCATGGGGAGGGATATGTGTGAACCGGGGGCAGTCTTGTGACCCGGGAGAGGTGGGCAAAGGCCACTCAGAGTCAGAGACACCTACGAAAAATAGCTCACGTTTACGGAGCCCCTGCTCCATGTCCGGCTCCGCTGAGCCCTTGACTCCCGTTCCCTCACACAGTCCTCAGCCTGGTGAGGTAGGTATCGAAGTAGGTGTCATCCTTAACTTAACAGAGGAGAAAGGCCCCACAGAGAGGTTAAGAAATTACATGAAGTCACACAGCTAGGAGGAGACAGAGCCGGTTCTCAAGTAGAAGTTCAAGTCCCATGTGTGTGTGCTCAGAACCCCGTGCACCAGGCATCAGATTTGAAAGGGTCTTGGTGGTTCCTGCCCACCCCTCAACCCCCACCACCCTCAGCTTAGTCTGAAGAAGGCCGAGGCCAAAGAAGGGAAATGGGGTTTGGTCTTCGGCCTCCTGTCTGTCTCTGCGGCAGCCAGACGGCATTTCCCACAGGCAGGTGGGTCACAGTAAGGATGCGGGCCCCGCAGCCCTGTCTCAGACCTCGGGCACGGGAGTCTCCTGCCCGGCTGAGAGCTTGTGGCCCGCCCTCAGGGCCTCCCTGACAAACTGTTTGACTCTTAGGCTCGACAACCAGCCCAAAGCAGACGTGTTGGAGGATCACGAAGTGGAGGTGAGTGAGGAAGACACACACCCCGGAGACCCTGCCTTCTCTCTCCTCTCTTCCTCGTCCCAGCACACACGGGGGCCCCATCTCAGGAGCCCACTGCGGCAGGTGCACAGCAGGGAGGAATGATGAGGAACACAACGAAGCAGGCTTCTTTTTGTTTTTTAATCTCTGAAGCTAAAGTAAGCTCTCAACTCTCATGGTTCCCACCCCTAGCCCGGGCCCCAGCGTGGGAGACTCTAGTTCTGTCCGTTTGGGGTGGGGCCAGGCATCTGTATGATGTCAGAGCCCCCCAGGTGATTCAGATCGTAGCCAGGCCCAAGAACCACTGTCTTAATCCTTGAACCTAAGTGTCAGCGGAGCGTGGCTCCCCGGCCATGTGGTGTGGCTTAGAATGTTAGCTGACTGACTCCTGCCGTAAGGACAATCAGAAACTCGGGGTAAACAAAGGAATGCCCAGAAAGGATAAATGGGGTTAAATTCGTCTATGCCAGGGGAGGTTAATGCCCCTTCCTAGTGAGTAGATCTTGGAGCATTCTCGGGAAGAAGGGCATCAGGGCCCACCTAGGCCACGAGCCCTATTTCGTGGGTGAGGACATTGAGGCCCCGAGGTGCTAAGTGACCCACCCACTGTCCACAGCAAGCCAGTGCAGAGCTACAACGAGAACCCGGGTGTCCTGACCCCATGCCTCTCTCTTGGGGCTCTGGGGCGGGCGAGTCGGCTGAGCCAGATCCGCCACCCGTCTCCATGCCTTCCCCCTCCTTTAGGCCGAGGAGCCAGAGGCCGGCAAGTCAGAGGCAGAGGATGACGAGGACGAGGTGGACGACTTGCCCAGCTCCCGCCGGCCCTGGCGGGGCCCCATCTCTCGCAAGGCCAGCCAGACCAGCGTGTACCTGCAGGAGTGGGACATCCCCTTTGAGCAGGTGGAGCTGGGCGAGCCCATCGGGCAGGGCCGCTGGGGCCGGGTGCACCGCGGCCGCTGGCACGGCGAGGTGGCCATCCGCCTGCTGGAGATGGACGGCCACAACCAGGACCATCTGAAGCTGTTCAAGAAGGAGGTGATGAACTACCGGCAGACGCGGCATGAGAATGTGGTGCTCTTCATGGGGGCCTGCATGAACCCGCCCCACCTCGCCATCATCACCAGGTGACCGAGCCCCTACCTGCCCCCACCTTTCCCCGAGGGCCCCAGTGTTTGTGGGGATGCCCTGGAGGACGTGGAGAGGTACAGATCACTGCCCCATCAGATAACTCCATTGACACGAACAAATAAACAAAATGATTCCTAAGGATAGAATCAAAGTTTCCAGAAGGGTACAGAGTGAAAACCAGTGCCCTCCCACCCCACCTGGGTGCTTCTCCCCCAACGTGGATACTGCGAACAGATCCTTATCACACCTTCTGTTAAAATAAAGAAGTTTGTATCCTCAGGTTTTTAAAACTCTTCCTTTGTAAGAATAGCACAGGTCCTCCTGGTTCGCACCCGCTTTCCCCAGGGTGAGCGCAGGTCTGAGGCCAGCCGCAGTCTTCAGCGCTCACCCAGCATTCCTGGCACAGCGTCAACCCCAGCGGTGTGCTCGTAAATGTGGAACCACCAGTTCTGGGTGGTGGGTGGCGAGGGAAGACCTAGTTTGTGGTATCTCTCAATTCCTGGGTGTAGATATGCCCCCCACAGCTGATTTCAGGCTACCAGCATGAATCACTGAAAGTGGCCTGGGCTCTGGGTTCTCTCTCTGGCTGATCACTGGTCTCCCCGTTTATTTAACCGGTCCTGTTTAGCTCGGCACTTTGCCATAATGAACATGTTTGTTTCCCCACATCGGTGACCTTCTGGGAGGGCACGTGCTGGGCGAGAGGATACGCATGTGACGCTCTGCCGTCCACTGTCCGTTTCTACCGCGACCTCCATGTGTGACTGTCCATCCCCCAGCACTGGGGTGTGAGGCTGAAACGTTTCGGCCCGTGGCATTCAAAAAGTTGTTGTTGGGTGTTTACTTTTACAATCAGTAACAGTAACAAGAGGTTAGTGAAGATATTTTGGAATATACATGGAGGTTTCAAGAAGAAACTAGAAATCACTTGAATCCTATCCGCCAAGAGCCCCCTCCTTAGTATTCTGATGACATTCCCTATAGCCAGACCTGTGCTTTGCAAGAACCTTTCTTCTGCCCTCAAGCAAACTGTATTTACTAAGTAAAAATTAATTTCCCTTTTGCCTGTTTATCAGAGAAATAAAGCAGAACCACCCAAATTCCTGAGCACTGTGCTACCGCCCAGGTCACCACACCAAGGGGACAAAATGGTAGCCCAAAGCACGACGACGTGATGTGTTGGCTTACACCAGCTCAGCACGCCCCAGGGTTTTAGGACGAGGAACCGTCAGCCAATATCCCAGACCCCTCAACCAGTTCTCAAAGTCTTTGAGGCTTCAAGGATTCCGTCTCCTTCGAGAGGTTTCCTAAAACTAGCCCCTTCATGAGCTGCTTTCGTGAACTTCTGCCGGGAATAGGGGGATGAGCCATACATTCTCTCTGGCTCCTTGCTCACCCTGGGTTTTAGGAGTCCTTGCCGGGGGGGCCCAGGAAACTTGAACCCGTTGTCCAGTAATCACACTGACACCCTGATGCCACCCCCTCCTACAATGCCATTACTATAATGAAGTTTCTGTGATCAGAGGACAGAAAAATGATCATAAGAATCATTACGGAGAGCCCCAAATGTTGCCTGGTTAGAGTGCTAAAAGACCAGATTCTTCCCTGAGTTTGAGGGGCATGCTTCTGCCTCGAATCCTCCAAGGCTGGGCTGCTCTGGGTGGCCAGGAGCCTTGGTGAACTGGGTTTCCTGTTCTGGGGTGGGTAGGTCTGGAGCCGCAAAGACTGGTGTGTGTGTGTGTGTGTGAGTGATTTTGCACACTCAAGCCAGGCCCAAGAAGGAATGGGTGTCGGGCCTGGTGAGGAACGAGGATTCTGGCGCCCACAGTCCAGGGGACAGAGAGAGTCCTCCAGAGGCCTGGGGCACTACTCTCTCCATGGCTCCTTTCAGGCTTCCCAAGGGCTGGGGTTTGGCTGTACCGGCCCCACCCCTCAGTCTGACCCCACCACTCTCGACAGCTTCTGCAAGGGGCGGACGTTACACTCGTTCGTGAGGGACCCCAAGACGTCTCTGGACATCAACAAAACCAGACAGATCGCTCAGGAGATCATCAAGGTAAAGGGTTATCCAACTGGTTCCAGGGTTCCTGGCCATCCCCCTGGTCCGTCCCTTCTCTGAGCTGAGGCGCCTCAAGGGTGGGACCCCATCGCCTTCCCTCTGTCCGTGTCTCACCCACGTAGAGCCAGGAGCTAGACGTTCAGTCTGTGATGACGGATGAATTGGTCGGGGAGGAACGCAGGAAGCTTTAAAGACACGTGGCCTGAGTTCGAGTCCTGATCACACCAGCTGTGTGACTTTGTGCAGGTCATTCAGTCTCTCTGAGCCTTGGCTTCCTCCCCCATAAGATGGGAATTCCAGCGTAGCCTCCCCCATCAGATTGGCACAAGAGTGGAATGGGGTAATTCGCTGAGAGCCAGTTGGGCCCGGGGCCTGGTGCGCAGGGAGAGTCTGCTAGGACTAAAGGGCAGGGTGAAAGCCCTCGAGCTTTCTGCCTTCCAGTGTCCAAATCCGAGTTTCAGGAGGACTGGCCCTCGGGCAGCCTTTTTTCTTTCTTCCATCTTTTTTTTTTTTTCTTTTAAGTAAGGAAACACAAATAAAGGAAAACTTCTTTATGAGTTGCTTTCTTTAGCCCCAAGCAGGCTTGGATAAAAGCCAAACTGCTGCTGGGTAGGGGTTCCTCTTTTCTTGTTTTTGTTTAAAAAGCTTGCTCTGACCAGCTCCCCCAACTCCCTGTCCCCCGACTTCTCTCCTGCCTCCACCTCTACCTTTCCTTTTTCTCTCTCCCTCCTTCCACGCATCATGTGTGAGTGTGTGTGTGTGTGTGTGTGTGTGTGTGTGTGTCTTTAGCAAGGAAAACACAAAAATCACAGTGAATTTATGAGCAAACCAAGATTTCCACGTAACACTTACCATGTGGCTGAATTAATGAGTTAAACTTTTAAAGCCTCGAAAATAAAATAGCACAGGTATGCCTTCATCTGCGGTAAGTCTCATTTCAGAGAAATTGGAGAGAGCTGCTGGGTGTCACACCTGCTTCATAGTGTCCCCAAAACTCGCTGGACCCTACTCCCCTCTATCTCTCCTGCTCTGCCCTCCTCCCCTAAAACTGTTTTCACTTCTTATGGTCAGAACACTGGGGAATCTGTGTCTGGTTCCTGACTGGCTGAGGTCGGATGGACGAGCTATCTGGAAGATTCTAGGGGCAGACAAGAAAAGTTACGCAGAGATTTTAGAACTACAGAGCCGGAAACTGCCTCTCTGCTCTCTTGTTTGGTTTTTCTCCTGCCGAATAGCTGTCCTTCCCCCGCTGGAACCTTCTGCCCCCTTCCGCTGGAACCTTCTAAGCCACTTCCTTTTGTACTCATCTGTGGTGTTTTGAGGTTCGAAATATAATAACAGGGTCCTGAACTTTGGCTAGGTTTGTGATTTGGGGTTACTCTGGAAACACTGTGAAATTGTGGGAAGGGCGGGCAGTCTGTGCTCCAGACCTGGGCATTTGACATCTTGTCTCTTGAAGCTGGCTTTTTGAGGCAGGTCTCTTATCAACAAGGCTCAGAGGGGGACAGGGACGTGTCCTCAGTCATATAGCTGGTCCCCGTTCAGCCCACGGGGGGTGGGCCGCTGAGGAAGGTTTGTGCCTTGGTTTGATTTGGGAAATGGGCAGATATTCTAGGAATGACCTTCTTGCATTCAGGATGGAGTTTTGGAAAGGAGCAAGTCACCCTTTCCTTGAGCTCTCTGCTTCCACGGCAGGGGGACAGCAGACCCCATACCCTCCCCATCTCTTGCCTTGTGTACATTCTTCTCCGATGCTCTCCCAACCCCCTCGGACCGAGCTCTGGCCTCACAGCTTTTCTATTTCTGAACGTGGTTTCTTGTTTACCATTTTACTTCTCACCGCCAGATAGCGTGAAAGCCGCCGAAGGACTCTTCATAGTGTGTGAAGTGTCCTCAGTGTGGGAGCCTGGGAGGTGGCTTTCCACGGGCCTCTTTCTGAGCTGGTGGGGATGGCCGCTTCAGCCGTGGCCTCTCGCCCCCATTCCCAAGGGCATCAGGGAACATGGGAGTCTTGGGTTTCATGTCAGAAGACAGCTTGACCTTGGATGAGATCGTGCCTGTGTCAGGTCACCTGTATCCCATACACCTGGCCAGTGTGCACTTCCAAATCGAGCAGTGGTTAGAAATCCCCAGCCCCACCCTTTCCCTTGGTAGATGAGGAAACAGGCTCAGAAGTCCAGTGTCCAAGGCCACACGGTGAACTAGAGCCCGAGCCGAGATAGAACGTGGATTCTGGACACCAGTAGTAGTCCAGGCCTCCCTCTACCCCAGCACAGACACTGGGACCACCTGAATTCAGGGACTCTCTATGGGAATTCCTCTCTGTTCCCAGCCTGAGCCCTTGCCTAGCCTGAGGGTAGAGGCCAGTTGTACAAAGCCTGATAGAGACGCTATAGGTACTCGATTTCTGTATGACTTAACATAGCTCTTCATACACTTCCTGCCCCCCCCCAGCTCCGCACCCATCACCCTCTCCACACTTCACACTTGAGCCAGGTATACGGTGCCTGTGGGACAGCATGGTGACATGGACTAGCCTGGAACCAAACCTCAGTGCTGCTTAACTGCTGTGTGGCCTGGGGCAAGTGACTTCCCCTCTCTGAGGCTCGGTTTCCTCATGCGTGCAATGGAGACCATCCTGCGTAGGATTTGGAAGATTACTTGAGGGGACTTGGGTAGGGCGTCCAGCTCGTGGCCCAGCCCAGGCGGAAGCTGAATGATTATCCCTTATCTTCCCGCCCCGCTGACATGAGGCTCACTGTTTTCCAGGGCATGGGCTATCTACATGCCAAGGGCATAGTGCACAAAGATCTCAAATCCAAGAACGTCTTCTATGACAATGGCAAAGTGGTCATCACAGACTTCGGGCTGTTTGGGATCTCAGGCGTGGTCCGAGAGGGCCGGTAAGTTGGCTTTGGGTGTCTGCGCAGAACAGGAAGGAGCTGGGCAGTGGCAGCTGGGCTTCGAGCTACAGCTCTTGTTGTCCGTTGCTGTGGGGCAGCCCTCCCTGCAGGAAAGGCCAGGTTCACTGAGGTCCTTTCCTGTGGTTCCAGTCCGGAGTCAGGTTTGGGTGATGTTCGGGTCCCTCCTATTTAGCACTTTGTTCTCAGGCTGACCCCCGTAAGAGGCTGGGTCCCCAGGGTTCACGACCGCAGTAAGGAAGAGGCGATGAGGAAGAAGAGCATCAGGTTTTATTTCCCCAAATCTTGAAGGGTGGGGGTGGGGAGAATCTGGGGGACCTCCGGGAGGAAGAGTGGCAGTCCGGCTGGAGACCGAGCCCCAGGCTGGGCTGTAAGATACACAGGCAGACTGATTTCCTGGGGTGGAGAATCCACTCCCTGCTAATACCAGTTACTGGCCCGCTTTCCTGGAAGAAGCTGGTTATCACTCTTCCCCGGTGCCTCTGCAAGTGCAGATCAGCGAGCTATTTTCTGGGCCATGCATGGGTGGCGTGCTGGCCCGGGGGCATAGGTGTGCTAGGCAGCCCCTTGGCTGCTGGCTGCTAGCTGAAAGGCCCCATGCCCTTGCCCTGGCTTCTTGGTCTCCAGGCGTGAGAACCAGCTAAAGCTGTCCCACGACTGGCTGTGCTACCTGGCCCCGGAGATCGTCCGCGAGATGACCCCCGGGAAGGATGAGGACCAGCTGCCGTTCTCCAAAGCTGCTGACGTCTATGCATTCGGGTGAGGAGGCCCCTGACGTCCCCCATCCTGGGGCTCGGAGGCCAAGTGTGGCCAAAAGGAGGGGCATTGCTGGCAGAGGGGGCGGGAGGGGGGGTGCGTGTTGTGCTCTGAGTCCTGGCTCTGCCGCTTGTTGGCTAAGGGACCATATCCTCGACCACCCCTTTCCCGCACTGTAGAAAGCAGAAAAGTACGGTACCTCCTAAAAGGTTGCTTCACGAGGACTAAGGTGATTTCTGGGTGTCGGTCTCACCCAGTGCCCCGTGAGGACGCTGACCAGAGCTCAGCACTGTCCCTCTGGGAAAACCAGGGGGTCCTGCCAGCCCGCCTCTAGTGCCCCACGAAGCTGTCCAAAAGAAAAATAGAAATATAACGTGAGCCAGATACAGAATGTAAAGTTTGCTCCCAGCCACACTAAAAAAAAGAAAAACAGATGAAATCTGTTTGAATAATGTGTCTAACTCAATAGATACAGAACATGATCGTTGCAACATGTCACCAAAATAAAAAATTCTGGAGTTATTTTACTCCCACAAAGTTTCCAGCAGCCGGCGAGTCTGTCACACCTCCAGCACCCCTCAGGCCCGCTCTCCACATGTCCGTTGCTCAGTAGCCCACGTGGCTCATGGCCCCTGCACCAGACGGTGGGGGCTTAGGGAGAAGGTCAAGATGAGTCAAGAAAGGCGAGGGAGCTTGGAGAGGCTGAGTGAGGGCCTCACCCTGTAATCATGGGGTGCCTTCCCTCGGGGGCAGTCTCTTCGTCTCCTGACCTGGGACTATTCCTTCCTAAGCATTGCTGTGTGCCAGGCACTGGGCTTGGCATCTGTCACTCCTCAAACAACCTTGGACGTAGGCATTAGCCCCACTGAGGTTCGACGGGAACTCTTTTGGGAGCCTGTGCGGCCTCAGACTTCCCATCGCAGGAGCTTTGGGCCACGGGTCCTCTTGTACCTGGGAGGAGCCACCAAGATGCTGTCACAGTAATTCTGGAAGCCTGGTGGGTGGGGAAAGCTGGAGGAGGATCCTGGATGCTCTGGCTGGGTTCTTGGCACCCTGGGTGTGTGACGTGGGCCAGGCAGTTCAGGAGCTCACGCCGCATGGGCCGTCCCCACAGGACTGTTTGGTATGAACTGCAAGCAAGAGACTGGCCCTTGAAGAACCAAGCTGCGGAGGCCTTGATCTGGCAGATTGGAAGCGGAGAGGGTATGAAGCGTGTCCTGGCCTCCGTCAGCCTGGGGAAGGAAGTCACTGTGAGTAGCCACCTGTTCTCAGAGAGGGAAGAAGGGCTAGAGGGCGGGGGGCTGGGCACACGACAGGTGTGCCCTCCTTCATTCACTCACCTGAGAAATGGGGCCTGGAGGCAGAAGTATGCCAGGCGGGCCTCTTTGTTGCCAGCTAAAACGCCCGTGTCCTTTATTACCCAACTATTTTTCTTTAGAAAAACCATTGTCTTAAAAAAAAAAAAAGACTGGAAAGAAATAAAGGTCATGGTTTTAATTGAGTTATGAGTTGAAAAAGATAGTAGAGCCCTGTTTGTTACTTACATGAAAGAAGATGATAAAATCCTCCCCACACAGAATCCTTGCTTTTACTGTGGCGTCGAACGAATCTCTCTCCAAAGCGTTCTTAACTGCTCTAGAGCAAATCAGAGTTTCCACAGCACGTTTGTCAAAATGCCAGATCGTAATACAGGTGCGGACCTCCTGTTTCTGAATACTGCCAATGGTTTCTCTGCGTTGCAGTTTCTAAGTCCCGTGGCCCTGGCACAGTGGTGTAAGGAAGCCAGGGCTCGGTGTTTTCAGTGCAGTCAACCGTCCCCATGCTAGTGAGTCAGACGGGTGGGACGAATGGGGGCCAGCCCGGATGTGAATAAGCTCCAGGAGGTTTCTGGGTGGCCTAACACTGGGAGTGCCCGGAGGGACCACCGAGTGCTGGTCCCCTGAGCTCTAACGGGGCTGTGAGCTTCTTGCTGAAGCCAGGGACGGTGCTGGTGGAGTCACTGTCTGCAAACGGGGGCAGGCACCGTGAGAAAGGCAGCTGATCTTCCTTTGGGACCTGACCAGATCTTCGTATTTTCCTCCTTTGACTGGTGGCAAGCGGTTAGGGCATCTTTGGAATGCTCCTTTATGACATTGTGTCTGGGGTGCTTTATTCCTCGGTAGGACCCGCCATCTGGTTGCAGTGCAGACTGTCTGTACAGGTATGCACCTCCAAGAGTGACACCAAAATGCTAATCTCCAGCACCAACACCAGGCTCTTATTTGGCCCATTGATAGCACCTCATCTGGGGTGTTGAGCAAGGCAAGTGGGTGATGAGTGCCTCCGCGATGCTCTTGGCCTTCATCTTTCCCATGGCACAGCCCCAGGCCCCTTAGGGAGCTAGTGGTAAGAGAGGTTTGGGCTCCTGGCCATTGAGTTGTTCAGATAGCAGCTAAACCAGCTACTACCTTCCATTCTTTTTTTTTTTTTTTTTAAGTTTACTAATTTATTTGAGAGAAGAGAGAGAGTGTGAGTGAGGCATGGGGCGGGGGGGATTCAGAGGGAAGGAGAGAATCCCAAGCAGACTCCACGCTCAGTGCAGAGCCTGACGTGGGGCTCGATCCCACGACCCCAAGATCATGACCTGAGCCAAAATCAAGAGCCGGACACTTAACTGGCTGAGCCACCCAGGTGCCCCTTAATTTTTTCAAATATATATCTTTAACAAAATCAGAATCATAACATGGATTCTTTTTAATCATGACCTTTCTCCACATGGTCTTTTGTTATGCTTATTATCTCAAATCATTGACAAATCCTTATTTTTAAGCCTGTCTGCCCTTGTGTCCTCCGGCTTACACCATAATGTAACTACTTCTCTGTTGGATGTTTAGGTTATTTCCAATTTTTACCCGTTACAATAAAGTCATGGAGGACACCTTTGTATAAACCAGAGTGTGCCTATACGTTTGTTTTATCCAAAGGAAAAAACAGTGAGTTGCTTTCCTGGCAGCAGTCTCAGTTCTATCTGTGCACTCTTAGAGTCTTAGTACCCAGAGTGGTAGGTGCAGTCTTCAAGAGGGGGAAGGCCTGGAGCAGAGTATGGAGCCCATCAGAGGCAAGGGAGTCAGAGTTCAATGCTGGCTACAAGTCAGAATCTTCTGGGAGCTTTTCAAAAAACCAGGACCAGGGCCTCCACCAGAGAGGAAGATTTAATTGGCCTGGGTTGGGTCTAAGATCATAATTAACTTCTTTTATCTTTCATGTTCTGTTCTGGATTTCTTACAGTGTGGGGTCATGGGCCCTTTGAAGCCTCTTAAGAATAGATTAGAGCCAGGGAGCAGGGAAGTGGAGACAGAGAAAAGGTTCCAGCAATCAGCTCGTGACTCATGAAAGTTGACTTTCCTGTCTGGTCTTTTTTTTTTTTTTTTTTTTTTAACACATTGCCATTGGAGGGTAGAGGGGGGCATGGGTCAATGGCAATAAAAAGTGCTTTGAATCATAGTCAAAGCAGGGAGTACCCTCTCGGGGAGGGGGCACCATTCTCTGCCCCTCAAGCCACACTGCTGTAAGTTTACCACCAAGTTTCTGTGCCACAGCAGCCACAGTCAGAAGTATGCACAGAATGACCTCAAAAGGCCAGAACGCTTCTTACTGAAAACCAGCAGTGCCCTACCATAGGTCACTCTCCAAAAAACCAAATTCTTGTTCCATCAGCTTTTCACTCCCTGTCCCTCTGCCCCTTCTCCTCTGCTCAACTTCCATCAGCTTTCCCTTTATCTTTTATTAAGATTGATTTGTGTTGACGTGATTAAATCATCCAGGCTATGTCTATAGATTGAGGCTAAAGGTGAAAACACAATAAATACGTGTGCGCTATTATCATAGAGTGCAGTTGCCATTAGCTGCTGATTAAGTAGTTCACTACATTTTCTTATTTGTGGGTCCATCTCTTTTCTTCCATTCTGTCGGTTACTCAAAACTTACCACAATTTTGTTGGCTTCACACATGGACCATGGTTTTCTTGTGCAGTTTTAGGTTTTTCCTGTAGTTTCTAATTGTCTTTCTTTTTTTCTTGCTGAGAATGGTCACAATACCTTTACCATATTCCTGAGGTCTTGCAGCTCCTACATACTGCTTGTGGAATGGAATTTGTTCCATTCTTATCAGGGCCCACTGATTTCTTATAATTTAGGTAATGGAATTTTAGTCCTGCTGTAGTGCTGTCATCCTTCCATTTCTTTTCATTCATCCCTGGGTCATTTCTAGAATGTCATGTATCTCATGTCTTCCCTTTTCTTTATTTGCATTCCAACAAAATGAGAGTGAACCCTTAAGGAACTGCCTCCCAGGGGATGCATAGGAGATAATCTTTGAATCTTTACATGCCTAAACAAGTCCAGATTTTGTTTTCACACCGAGAGGTTCACAATAATCTTCCCCAAGAACATGAAATTTTTGCTCTGCTGTTTACTAAGTGTCCGGTGCGTTGCTGAAAAATCTGATATTAATCTTAATTCTCAATCTTTTGTAGATGCCCTGTTTTATTCTCTTTGGGGACAGCTAGGATCTTCTCTTTATCCTTGTTACATTGAAATTTCATTAAAATATGCCTTGGAATAAGTTTATTTTTCTTGGTTTAATGTTCTTTTTCAGTGAGGTCCCTTCACTGGGCCTTTTCAGATGAAGATTCCAGTTTCCCTCAAAAGTTTCTGGGAAGTTTTCTTTTATTATGTCTTTATTATATAATTTCCTGCCCTATAGTTCCTTTGTTTTCTCTTATGGAAACTCCCATTGGACAGAATTTGGTCCTTAGTGAGTTTCTTTGTCTTTTACCTTGTTTAATGTTTTCTCTTCCCTGCCTAAAATTGAGTGCACAATCTGGGGAATTTCCTGGATTTTATCTGCCAGTATTCCTAACTAATATTTTGTTTCAGAAGTTATTAATTTCAAGCTCTTCCTTATTTGTTGGTGTGTTTTTTATTGCACCCTGATCTAGTTTTATGGATAGACTAGCTTCTACACACACACACACACACACACACACACACACACACACACACACACACTTTTCTCCAGAGTTGGTGTTCTGGTCAGTTTATCTTTGGTCTCTCTTGTTTTCCTGACCTGGGGGGCAACCCCACGAGGTCTAGCTGTACTTAACAAAAACCTGAGTTGCCGAGCCTAAGTGGGTGAGCACTTTATTTGCAGGTCCAGAGAGTAGGCTGGGCAGCAAACTGTCAAAGTGAGGGCAGCTTTAAGCTTTTTTTTTTTCCTAAGTAAATCGGGGCAGTCGGGACAGGTGTTCTGCTGACTCTCATGTGCTGCTCTCTTTTTCATCCTTCTGGTCACTCCCAGCCTCCATTCTTGTAACAGTGAGGCTCCCTGCTCTGTTGCAGCCCCACCCCACATATATTCTGAGCATCTTGCATTTCTTCTGCTTTCCATTCGAAAAATCTACAACCCCATTTTTTTTTAAGATTTTATTTATTTGAGAGAGAGGGAGAGGGAGAAACAGACTCCCTACTGAGCAGGGAGCCCGAGGCGGGGCTCGATCCCAGGACCCTCAGATCATGACCTGAGCCGAAGGCAGAAGCTTCACCGATTCAGCCACCGGGGCACCCCTACAACCCCACTTCTGATCTCTTTCCTGTTACCTGTTTGTTCAGCTTTGTTCCTGTTACTGAAGGGCGGTCTACGAAGGAAAGAGGGGAGACAAGCTCATGCACTTTGTTTTCCACTGGAAGCATGAGAGCTCTTCTGAGATTCAGTTATTTCTTAGCCCTACTCCAGGCATGACCTATCTTCTTAATATGGACAGGCTGTTGGGGGACCACCAGATGGAGGAGGGGGGCTCGAGAGCATCAAAGGGACCCTGTGCAGAGTACCCGAACTGTGCCCTCCTCCCTCCCAGACCACTCTCACCCCCACTCCTGCCACTCTGTTTGCAGGAGATCCTGTCTGCCTGCTGGGCTTTCGACCTGCAGGAGAGGCCCAGCTTCACGCTGCTGATGGACATGCTGGAGAAACTGCCCAAGCTGAACCGGCGGCTCTCCCACCCTGGCCACTTCTGGAAGTCTGCTGAGTAAGTACCCCTCGGTGGGCAAAACTCACCAGCCGGGCCTTTACAGCCTCACCTGGTGTCTTAAAGGGCCCCATCCGCTCTGTCTGCATAAGACGTCTGGGGAGTACACAGAGCAGGTTAGCTGGCGGGGACTAGACACGTCCCCTCGCGCAAGTGATACTAGGCTCTTGTTTATTTCAGCGACTCCTTCTGAGACACGAGCGTCTCCAGTACTCTTCTGTGAAAACCTACATATCCCTGTTATCAGAGCAGTGCTGACGCTGGGCCTGGGCTAGGCCCGGACGAGAGGAGTCTGCCTCGGAAGGGGCCAGACAGGGCCAGTGAGAAGCCAGAGCAGTGTGGGTATTAGAGCATACCAACATCAGCACAGCTGCTATGACTTAAGTGCGGACTCGAGATGGCTTGCTAGTCCCCAAATCAGCCTCCTGGGATGGGGACCACGTGGCCCGAGGTTCTGTGCTGCTCTGATGATGGAAGTCCATCTCTCTTCTGTTGACTCACACGATGCTCTGTGCCCCTTGGTACTGGGCGGCTTTCACTCCTCCCATACGTTCTGTCTCATTCCCCTTTTGCCTTGTCCCTCTGACTCTCTCTCCCCGAACACTCAAAAGCAGACCTCTGCCCTGCCTCGAACCTTTCATGGAAATCTGAGGAAGTCCTTTGTTCTAGGCCTCAGTGTCCACAACTTTAAAAAGTGGGGTTGGGGCCAGATCAGGGGGTGGGCTTCTAGCGTGGGGAATGCATTAGGCTTTGCAGGCGCGGAGGGAGGTTGGAGTCACAGCTCCTGTCCTTGGGATTCGTAGCATGCCCAGCAGCAGCACGAAGCTGTGATAGTACCGGGCACGGTCTCTGTTGCAGGGACTCAGCTCTGCCATTTGATGCAGGAGCAGCGAGGGACAACATGTAAACCAGGGGGGTGGCTGGGCTTGAACAAAGCTTTCTTTATGGGTGCTCCAGCTGGACTTCCATGCAACTTTTTTTTTTTTTAATTTTTATGTTCTTTATTTGAGAGAGAGAGGGAGAGCACAAGCAGGGGGAGTGGGAGAGGAAGCAGGCTCCCCAGTGAGCAGGGAGCCCAATGCAGGGCTCGATCCCAGGACCTCGATCTCAGGTCACGACCTGAGCCGAAGACAGATGCTTAACCAACTGAGCGACCCAGGCACCTCTCGTGCAACTTTCACACATCGTGAAACCTTCTTTTGACTCCCCCCCCCAACCCATTTAGAAAGGCAAAAACCATTCTTAGTTTGTAGATTGTGTGGGAGTGGATGGGACAGTCCATATGTGAAGAGACCCCTGAATGATAGGAATGGTCTTAAACTTTTTTAAGGCAACGGGCGCTTTCTAAAAGTGCAATCTCCCCGAGAGTCCCCATATATAAACCAGAGAAAGTGGAGCTGCTGTTCATAGTTGCGGGGCAGGAGCCTGTCCACACCCCCAGGGTGGCTCCTGCGACACCTGCCGACCATCACTGAGCCCTGGAGAAGCTGCACCTGGATCTCCTACCTGCTGCCCAGGTGTGAGGTGGCAGCAGCGTCCGTCCTAGTCTAGAAAGGGCCAGTTGGTAAATATTTTAGGCTTGTAGGTCATATGATCTCTATCCTATGTTCTTGGTTTTTTTGGTTTTTGATTTTTTTCTTTTTAACCTTTAAAATGATCAGTGTTTTTGTGGCCTGATTTGGCTATATCTGTAGTTGGCTGGCCCATCTTGAAAACAAACCAAACTGGGTTTCAAGCTACAGGCGAGGGGAGGCCCAGCACGGGTCACTTGATTAGAGGATGCAGGTGGCGGAACTCATTGAAGAAATGTGGTAAACCGCTGATTGAGGTCGTATGCAGGGACGGCCTAGAGGAATGACAGTTTGGGGTTGGGAATACTGTCTCTTCAAACGCCACCTCGGTGTCCATATTTCCCTCTTAAGATGGGTCAGAGTCTAGTGCAAATAGGGTGCAACAGAACGTTGCCGTTGGAGGTGTGGGTTCTCCCCAGCCACTGCTGAGTACCTGCAGCACACCTGGGGAGACAGAAGGCCAAGGCCAGGCCTGGCCAGCCAGGAGCTTGCGGTGTAATTGGTGAATGGATGAGGGAATGATGCTAGCACTCGAAGTGCCGTGACAAAGAACAGCTTTGTGGGAGCATGCACAGGGCCCCCTCTGCCCACCCAGGGAGCTTGAGACAGGGTCTCCAGAAGAGGGGTCGTTGGAACTGGGGTTCCAGCAGGGGCTGTCCTGGCAGAGACCAGGAGACTGGGGTTCCCCTGGACTCGGGGCAACTTATTTAAAATCCTGGGCCCTGGTTTTGTTGTCCACAGAAGAGAAGGCTGTACTAGGCGGGTCTGGCATTCAGGAAATGATTCCAGATTCCCTAAAGACTGTAGAGCCCCCTTCTCATTTCACAGGTGGGAGACAGAGCCACACATGGGTGTTGTTCCCTGCCTGAAGCCATCTTTGTTAGCTGCTGAGGGGGAAAAATGCCAGCCCACCTGAACGAGCCTCTCAGACAGAGCTTCCTTCCTGTTCATGATTTCTGCCTCAACACATTCTGCCTCTAATTCTCATTTTCTCCTTTCTTTTCCATCTGTCTTGTTGCTTTTTTATTTTCGGGGGGTGGCGGATGTGCTGGCCGGTGCTGTCATCTCCCCACTCCCTGTCATCCTGATCCCCGTGGCTCCTCCTCCACCTGTCTGCTTCCGGTGCACGACTCCATCACCTGCGGGACTACGCTCTTCCCACCCTCGGCCAAACGGTCGCGGGGCACCCCCAGTCGCTGGCGGAGCCGCTACTACGGGAAAGGGCGTGACGGTCACCTGGACTTTAAGAACTCCTGTCCGGCTCTGGAGGAATAGTGTGTCTTCCGTTACTCCCCTCATTCTCTGCCTGCTCGCACCCTGCTTCCTGTTCTCGCGCTGCATCCGGCTTCTCCGTTTTTATCTGTTTTGTTCCCCTAAGCCAAAGTGATACTCTTGTAGGCGAAATGGCCACCAGCAAGGGTCCTACAGGCTTGTGTGTCTCTCGCCGGGCTGAGAGGAGGCCCATAGCGCATGGCAGGACCTCTGTCCACTCACTGTGGCGGATGATGGCTTGTCCCTGGGTGGGAGAGAACTCAGAGCCTTGGTCCAAGTCCAGGGTGCCCTTTGACCAGAGCTTAAAGAAGGGAACGCAGTAAGCAGAAAGAGTGAACTTTCAGAAAGTCTGTTTTGATAGTCAAGGACTGAGGGGCCATGGGTTCATTGGCCAACCTCTGTCTAAACGTTCTGTGACTGTCCCAGGGGAGCTTGGGACAGGTGCTTTGTGCCGGGTCCCTTCTGAGCTCGCTGTGCTGCCAAGCCTGGAATGGAGCGGGGACACCTTTTTCCCCTCTCTGCAGGGAAAGTGGGCCCCCCACCTTCTGCCCTGGCCAGGCCTCTGCCGCTCCCCCTGCCCCTCCACACGCTCGGGTTCTGACTCTGTTCTCCTCTCTTCTCTTTCTCCCCATAGGTTGTAGGCCTGGCTGCCTTGCATGCACCGGGGGCTTTCTTCCTCCTAATCGACACTCGGCACCGTGACTTCCGCTCAAACGCAAACTGATGTGCGGGCACTAACCCAGGGGATGCGATCTCTGCTGCTCCAGGCATCTCTCCCGAGACTACTTCTTTCGCTTTTTTAAAACTGGCCCTCTCCCCTCTCCACGGCCCGTGTGTGCCTGAATAACGACTGTCTATGAGGACCCCCTAACAGACCCCCCACGCCACCCAGGAGAGCCACCTCCCCTGATGGGACTTCATTCTCTAACTCTTCCTCTGCGGGGCGGCGCCGGTGTGTTTGGGCGGTCCTGTCTCCCCACTAACACCTCCGTGAGACCGACACCCCCCCGAGCACATGGGCCTCCCGCTGGCTGGGTCCACGGTGCAGGGGAGGGCTTTTGCTTGGCTGTTAACCTGCAAGGTCTTGTCCAACAAGGAGTGGGATGATTTCAGAGCTGCCCGAGGCCAGCCCCCTCTGGGGGTGCTGGGGGTGCTGGATGCCAAAAGTCCCATTGCTGTGAGAGACACTAGCTGGGAAGGGCTTTGTCCACAGCGGCGCCCTCAGAAAAGTGGTCCTAAAACGAACAATGTCACTGATGAGAGCAAAGCTTCTGCTGCCCATCCCCACAATGTTACTCCCTTTACAGACGCAAAGTACCAGCCCCCAAGTCAGCGTTCATCAAGAGTGTGGCTGAGCGGTCCCACACAGTCACTGCGCTGCTTCCCAAATGCAGAATCCTGGGGTTCCCCCAAACCGAGTCCAAGTCTCTGGAGACAGGTTCTGAGAGTCTGCATTTCTTCTTGCCCCCCAGAGGCAAGATGTCCCCCTGCAATGTTTGGCGACCATTTACAAAAGGATTGTGTGAGGCCACTCTCGGTACTTGGGGTCCGGTTTCTCTTTTCTCCCAGTCGCACTCGGAGCAGAGCTCTCCTGGGCCGCCAGTGAGAAAGTAGCTCCGTCGAGCCTGCGGCAGTGACGGCATGCCAGGTGCCGGGGACTCTGAGACTAACCAGCCCCTGCCCCCCAGGAGGGTGTGCGGCCCAGTCTTAGCACCCCAGCCAAGTCCGACCAGGAGCAGCTTTGCCAGGGCTGTTGGCTTGCAGCCCTTCTTGCTTCTTGCTGGGGCGGGTCCTCTGGGGAGCTTCTGAAACCGGCCCCTCCTTCGCTAACATTGTCCTGCTTCCCATCAAGACCAGCGTGGCTGTAACCCATGTTTTTGTTCCTCTTTGCAGCATTAACAGCAGCAAAGTTGTACCCCGGTTTGAAAGGTTTGGCTTGGGTGTCCTGGAGTCAAGTAATCCAAAGATGTAGCCAGCCGTGCAGTTTCTCTGCCGATTTCTTTTTTCTTAAATGTGTTTCTAAAGCATCCAAACAACCACATGACAAAACACGAGAACACTCTTCAGAACATCAGTCCACCCTCCCAAGTGCTGCAAACCAGGAGTACAGTCCTCGACTCAGACCATTCGTCCACAAAAACACCCAGCCGGAGATAGAGCCGCACCTGCCATTTCTTAAAGTGATACCACCAACAACCAGCCCTGCCCCAACAGGCAGCGAATGTTTACATGTGTGTTTCTGGGGCGTGAACTCGATGCTTTACGATAGGTAATAATAAAAAGTGTCCTGCAGAGGCCAGGCTGGCAGCACTGGCCAGGATGGCAGAAGTGGCCTTCCCCTCTGGAGGACCCTGGCGGTGGTGAGGAAAAGGAAGAAAAGCATCGTGACTGTGGCGGTTCTTGGGGTAGGATGGGGACCACAAGGTTTGACCTGGACTCTGCTTTGGCCCTAAACCCTATCCGTGGGGAATGTCTCTTTGTGGGGTTCTCCCCCTATCCTAACAAAGGGACACTGTCCCTTTTTCCTCTGGCAGAGGAAACCCTGGCTAGGAACCAAGCTGGATTATGAGGGTCAGGAGTTCCCAGAGGGCTTGGGTTCCCTTTGGACCCCAATAATCCAGCCTGTACCTGCTGGAAAAGTCGAGACAGATTAAATCCAAATAATGTCTGAATTGATCCGGGGGTTGGTGGCCAGGGTTTCCAGCACCTGTAGAGAGGTTTCTTCCACACAGCTTCCAGGAAGGCACCAAGGAGATGGCAAAGGGCTTCAGCTTTTTAGACACATCCCAGTCCTGGCTGACATTTGATCCCAGAGCTAAGGCCTAGCCCAGCAGCTGCCTGTACCATGAAAGCTTGCTCGGTGAGAACGAAGAGGGTAGGGGAAGGGAGAAGTGGCAGGCAGCAGGTTCCCAAGCCCACCCTCCCAGCCACAGGGTGACCTGGCTCTTCAGAAGCCCCATCAGTCATGCCCATGTTCTGGAATTTCTCACTGCTTCTCCCCCAGTCCCAGTCCTACTGGAAGCCCATAGCCACTCCTGACTCTTCCACTGTCCTTGTTCTGAGCTCTTAGAGGGGAGGCCCGTGCCTCCCACACCGTTCATCTAGACCCACCCAGTCCGCCACTTCTCAGCCTCCCCATGAACCGAGTCAGGACCGCCTGTGTGTGTACCTTTGCACCAGGAGGAGGGGCTTGACTGGGGAGAGTCTGTGACGTGAGTGCATCCTGACTATCTTCATTAGAAGCTGTCACCTAAACAGAACAGCCCAAATGACAAAGAAGCCTTCAGTGGGTGTTCGCCATGTTAGGCCTCAAACCAGAACTGACCAAGGGTGATGAGGGTGGAGATGTGGTTTGATTCAGACCCAGAAAGAACCTGTGTCCATGCTCTGAGCCAAGATGGGGGGGCATGTGGCCCTCCCATCCCTTTCATTTAGACACACCTAGCAAAGCTCCCAATCTTCAGAGCCTTCCCTGGAGTCCGGCTAAAATGTCATACGAAGCAGGCCGCTGCCTAGAAGTGGTAGGGCTGCCTTCCTGACTCCAGGTCGGGCACCCCTCGGCTAACCCACGCTTGGAGAGCACAGCTGTGCAGCAGTGCGAGGTATCCGGGCTCCCGCTGCACATTAACGCCCCAGACCTGAGCTCCTTAACCCTTCCCAGTCAGGGTATGTGGGGAAGACCAGAGCTGTAAGCCAGCTGGATTCAGCTCTGGGTGGGTCTTTCCTCTTCTGTGGGACTGCTTGCTTCACCCCCTCATCCCTTGGCCTCCCCAATGAGTGTTACACCCACGGGTCAGTTCAAGAAGCTTTCATCGAACACCGACAGTGTCTTGAGCAAGTGCAGGGGACCCCGCGATGGGAGCTGTCACAGTCCCTGCCCTTAAGGAAGTGACACTGCCAGGAACACTGAAAGGGAGTTGAAAGCTTGGAGGACAGCCCCTTCATCTTCAGGACCCTGGACAGCTGCCCAGCCCTTGGCCTAGCCTCTGCGCTGCCTGTCAGTTAAGAGAAACTTGGTCCCCTTCTCTTTCTCAAAGTGACTGTGAATTGAGGTTGGGAAGACATGCTTGCCCTTCTGTGTGCTCTCTCCGTCTGCCGTGGAAACACATGAAGGACAGCCAGATACTGTGAATTCAGGGCTCACGGCCAACTGTGAAGGGGATGGAGAAGCTGGGACGGCCTCCTTGGTGAGAGCTCTGGAGGCTGCAGAGGTCCCCACTGGGGCCTGAGAGTGGAGCCCAAGCTTTGGTCCTTCGCGGCACGCCCCCAGCAGCCCCTCCAAAACCCTAGGGCCTGTGTCCCTGCTGCCTTTAACCCCCAGAGCCGCAGCCCCTGGGTCTCCATCCAACTCGAGGTCTTCAATCCTAGCAAGCTCCCTGTTGGTCATGGGCAGTGTAACGACGTTGACCTCTCCATGTCACCAGATCAGTGCAGGGTGCTGGAATCCCTCTGTCCTCTTGTGGCATTCTTGTGATCACAGGAGGCAGCTGTGTACCCTGTAAGCCTGCACTGCTGTTGTTGTGCTGATTAGGGGGCCGGGTGGAGACAAATGTGAAGCCGTTTAGGGAGCTCGTGTGATGCTGCGATGTCAGCCCGGATTTCAGTAGTGTGTGTAAAGCAGCGTCTTCCGTGGCCACAGGCACACACTTGCTTTTTTGAATGTGATGTAAAATTTGTACAGTAAAAGTTTTTATATTTTCTATCAACTGCATTTGTCTTCCAGAAATGCTATTAATTTAAATTAAAATGGTTAGTATTAATGAATGTGCTGTATCCGTTTTTTGCCACTGGCAAGAACACATCCTTTGTGCCAAGCCTGGGTGTCCGGAGTTTGTGAATAAAATTGTACCAAGGTGTCTGGGGCTCGTGTCTACTTGGGTCGGTTCCAGATGAGTGTGAGGAGCCACTCGGGTGGATGGCATGAGGGAACAGGAATGGGGGTGGGGGGACAGGGGGGCTGGACCCCCTTTAGGAGCTCCTTCCAAAGAAAGAAGGTATCCATGGACCTGGAAGGCAGACGGAGGAGACAGAACGGCATCAGAGGACGGTCACCCAGCCTCCAACAGCAACAGCTCGTGAGCAGACCCAGACCCTGCCAGTGTCTCTCTGCCTCGTGGAGGCTGTGGGCAGTGGAGTGCTCATTTATGTGAATCTATTTCTAGGGGCCTCTGCTTTCCAGTCATGTAGAGAGGTGCCTTGAAGGTTGGAGTAGGCAGGACAGATGGAGGAGAAGGGGAGCCGGCATTTGCAAGGCCCTCCTCTGAGCCAGGGAGGTGTTTTGTATCCATCACCCCCCACCTCAATGTAATCCTCACAACCACGCCATGAGGCAGGAGTTGTGATGTTTCAGCTAAGGAAACTGGGGCATGAGGTTAAGATACCCAAGATGACATAGCTGGAAGGTGGCCACGACTTTGACTCCATAACTTCGACTCAGCAGAAGTCGAGGAACTGACCAGTCGTTCACTGAGCACCCGTGCTCTGAAGGCGCTAAGTGCTAGAACACGGATAGAAAGGTGGTAGTGCCCTTGCCCTCAGCTGTGAGTGCCAAGCGGCCCAAGGAAAGGGTCCCTCAGTCTGCCTGGCAGGCTTCGTGGAGGAAGTGGCCTTGCAGCTTTTACGGTGTGTAATATGCCTGGTGCAAATAAACAAGAGCAGGGCATTCTACCCTGTAGGAACAGCATATGCAATGGCTCAGAGGTCTGGGAACACGTGGTATGCTTAGGAAATCATGAGTATTCAAACTGTTGTACAATGGAACTTGGGGAGTAGATTGGGGCCGGAGAGGATCTTGCAGGTGCCAAGCCAAGGAGTTCAGACTTTTAACACAGCAGCCCTGGGGAGCCACAGAAGATTCTTGAGCAGGGGAGGGCCATATGTAGATTTATGCCTTAGATACATAGGGACAGGAGTGGGGCTGAACCAGAGGCAAGAGGATAATGACCTGAGTTTGACTGGATGTGGGGAAGAGGTGAGTATCCAGGTTAACTCCCCAAATGTCTGCCCTGCTACTGATAGAGTGGAGCAGGGAGGGTCATGCTCAGGGGCATCCAGGTGAGCTCTGCATGGGCAGAGGGACATTGCCCAGCCGCACGCCTTGCTGTAGAAATGAATAAGGGCAGGGACGAGGAAAATTTAAAATGTGACCTCATTCTTGAGGACCCAGTGGTAAAGCTGAGAGTCCCCAGTTATGGAGACTGGGGGGGGTGCTTTTTTATCACTATCATATCCAGCATGTTTTCCCTCGTGATTTTTGATAAGACATCTGGCTGCTGGGTTTCTTTTTCTTTCTGGTAGGCCATTTTTATCTTTCGAGAAGGTGCTAAATAAAAGCAATGGACATCTGGAGGGCCGGAGAGCAGTTAGGTTAAAGTCTAGCCAGGACAGTGAGGCTCTGGTGGGGGTCCCTTTAAGATCCCTGGTTGGCTCAGAAAGAGGGAGGGAGCATTTGCACACAGGGGCTCTTTGGCACATTGTTTAATATTTAACATTCCCTAATTACCTCTGTACTCTGAAATTGGATTTTTGTATGCTATTGGATTCGAGCAGGCCTCTGCGGGAGTAGATGGTTCCAGGTTTGGGCACAGGAGAGAGAGGACTTCCCTGGGGTATAGTGGGGGTTAGGGGCAGTGCTGGCAGGCGCTGGGAGCTGGTGTATGGAGGAGAGAGACAGGGTACCACCAGCTGCCAAAATAGTGGGAGATGGTAATGCCGCTGGGTCCTTGGGAATTCAGTTTTAAGTTGTATCCTTGCAGGAGAGCTTTGTAATTGGAAGAATGAACTCTCATCCCTTAACTGCTAGGCGGAAAAGAATGCAAATAAATCCAGTCTTTAGGAGTGCATATCTCAAACTGTCCACAGGAGCTTTGTGTCTTCAGAAGCGAGACCCTCAGAAAGTGTGTGTGACCCTGAAACGGCCCCTTCCTGTGCCGGAAGCCCAAGGGGCCAGTTGGAAGCAGTGGTTGATGAAAGCCCCTAAAACATGCTCTAGGGGCCAAGTACCAGCCGGTTTGCAGGAGAAAGGAGCTCGCTGCAGGCAGCCGATTCAGAGGCAGGCGTGAGAGCAACAGGCCTGAGCCTGACGGAGGATGTGGCCGACACGGAATTCATGCTTGTCCTAACGTTTGTTCCGGGGAGGGCGGTGGGGGCTATGGGGAATTGGAGAGCGTGCTCTCTGCAACAGCTGCTCGGCAGCTCTGCTGACTTGTTGCCTCCTGGGAACGAGAGCCTGGTGTTGCCAGACCTTCCTTTTTGTTTGTCATTCTTCTCCTGTGTTTGTCTTTAAGAGGAGCTGGAAGTCTGGCTTTTTATGTGAAATCTCCCAATTCCCAAAAGTCGGCTTGCATTTTTTTTTATTCTGTGTGTAGGACCAACGAAACCAGTCTGCAGATGGGTAGTCGCACGTTCTGGCCCAGCTCTGGGTGTGGGCAGGAGGCAGCTGGGCAGAGGACCAGCGGACCCCGATGCCCAGCACCAGGGGCGAGGCTGTGTGCTCACCCTCCTCCCCGCTGCTACGCACTGCGTGCTCTGGGGTCGTGCCCTGACTCACCATAAACCACGGCCCCCCTCCCCAAGGCACGGGGTCGATGGTGGGAGCCTGACATGTCATTGGACTTCGGGGCAAGTGGGTGTCCTCTGTCAGTGCCCGAGTCGGGTAGATGTGTGGGGGCGACTTACATACCAGAGCTCAGGGGTCCGCCCCCACCCCCCACCCCCGCATTAACACTTCTTCACCTTGGGGACTGGACAGTCCCCAACCGTCCTGCAGATCCCGCTCGCCTCAGCAGGGCTGCCCTAGGAGGGCCTGACCCTCTGTTCCCCTGTCTGTCCCAGAACACATCGCCACTGTCCTCCCAGCTGGGAGCTGCCCAGTGAGAGGTCCCTGCTTACTGGTAGGTCCTTAAGATGTCTTTAGGCAGAACCGAGACACAAAAGATGTAGATTCATTTGTGAAAGTCACAGTGAGAAAGTGATTCTCTTTCCAAGTTATCTTTCGATCCGTGTGGGGACCTCAAGAAGAAAGTCTCGTAGCATCTAGAAGTAGTCTCTAGTGGGGGCGCCTGGGTGGCACAGCGGTTGGGCGTCTGCCTTTGGCTCAGGGCGTGATCCCGGCGTTCTGGGATCGAGTCCCACATCAGGCTCCTCCGCTATGAGCCTGCTTCTTCCTCTCCCACTCCCCCTGCTTGTGTCCCCTCTCTCGCTGGCTGTCTCTATCTCTGTCGAATAAATAAATAAAATCTTCAAAAAAAAAAAAAAAGAAGTAGTCTCTAGTAGCATCACCTCCTGCCAGCGCCGATCTTCCTTTTAACACAAACTGGGCCCGTTGTAGACTCAGAACTTTCGCTGGAGCCTAAGAGCCTTCTCCCCCCAACCCCCACCTCTTAAATGTCATAAAATACACATAATTATTATATTAACCATTTAACTGTATGGTACCTTAAGGCCCAACCCCAGAAATGGCACAATATCACTTACGCATTCTGTTGGCCACAGCAAGTCATGAGCCAAACCCAATTTGGGACTGGGAAAGAAGATGCCATGGCTTTTTTTTTTTTTTAAGATTTTATTTATTTTGAGAGAGAGCATGAGTGAGGGAGAGGGGCAGAGGGAGAGGGAGAGGCAGGCTCCCTGTGGAACAGGGAGCCTGTTGCACGGGGCTCGCTCCCAGGACCCTGGGGTTATGACCCGAGCTGAAGGCAGACACTTAACGACTGAGCCACCCAGGCACCCCTTGACTCCATCTCTTGAGCAAGATCAAAGTTCCATTGTGAGCAGCCTAGACAGGGAAGCGTAACTCTTTGGGTGCCATTATTGTCACAGGCCATCAGAAGAAGTATATCTTTAAAGATCCTTTGTGCTCTAGCCCTTAGAATGTAAGCTCTCAGAGGGAACAAGGTCTCCTATGTGGATTAATTCTGGGAAGGAAAAGCCAGGTCCTCTCTGTTGCTCCCCAAAGCTGCATAGACTGGGAGGGGATTGGTGAGGGTGGCCCCGTGACTGCACACAGACGAGATGAAGCAGCCCTGGGGGCATCGACTCAGCAGGTCAGTGGCTGGGGCCTGGTTGCTCAGGCCACCTCTTCCACCAACACCAAAATGGAGGGAGGGCTGTTGGGGGCAGCTGGGGGAGCACCCGGACCTATGAGCCGGGCTGACCTGATTTTTATCCTGGTTTGGCTGCTCATTACATGTGTGGCACAGGACACTTCTCTGATTTGTAGATTCGTCAATGATTCAGCACAGCCAGACCTGCCAGGAGAGGGACCAGAGGTGACAGATGTCAAATCCTTAGCCTCCTGCCGGGCAGACAGCACTCTGGTGTCCATTAACACTGCTTCCTTTCCTGGGGAGTGTTCCCGGTACATGAAGAGGGACTTAGCTCCTGAAAGCAGCGTAGGGAAGGAAGGAGGCATTGGGAACCGGGAAGGGGCAGGGACCGGGCTGGGGCCAGGAGCAATAGCCAAACCAGGTTTCATCTTCCTGTGGCAAACACCACGGGCTGCCAGCCCGACCATCATCTGTCTCCCCGGCTCGTTTAGCAACAGAACCTAGAGGTGGGGCCACTGAGAAGCTTGAACTTCAGGGCTCTTCACTGCATAGGCAATGGGTTTTCGTGGCCACAGGTGTTTGTAACATTTGCAAGAGGTAAGATGTATTGAATGAACTGGGTTTTTTTTTTTAAAGATTGTATTTATTTATTTGAGAGAGAGAATGCAAGCAAGTGGGGGGGCAGAGGGAGAAACAGGCTCCCCACTGAGCAGGGAGCCCAATGGGGGGCTTGATCCCAGGATCCCCGAGATCATGACCTGAGCCGAAAGCAGACACCCAACCAACTGAGCCACCCAGGAGCCCCTTGAATGAACTGATTAACACTACTGTCTTCTTCCCCTCTGACTTCCACTCTGTCATATGGCCTCTTGAGTCAGGTAGTATTGGAGAGGCCATATACATTTTGTGGATCGGGCTAAGAGTTGTTGAGGTGGGCATACGTTTCTTCTAGGTTTAGTGGGATGTATTTATGTTGTTTGTAGCCACTTCCGTGAATAATTCAGTTATTCCCAGCCATCCCAGTTTAGCAATGGCTTCTAGAACCCTCCTCCCGCCCATTGTGCCAACTCACCTGGGTCCAGATACAAAGATGCGGGGCCAGAAGTGCATCCCAAGGGAACATGTCCTACGTTGCCTGGTCCCCAGAGCGCACACTCAGTGGAGTGCAAGAGGCAGGCCATTGGAAAGACAGAATGACCTTTCTACTTCCTTTATGGAAAATATGTCAAATCATCACACAAGAAGCAAAGAGTGTGCAGCCAAAAAAGTAGGAAAGTATTATAGTGCCAGGAAATTAATACAAAATAATGTTTTTCTGGAATTTATCATGTTTGGGGCATTTGTTAACTGCAGTGGTTTGAATGTTTGTATCACCCCAAAATTTGCATGATCGCCTTCACCCATTTTGCCTACCAGGAGTTTTTATTCATGTAAGTGGTGGTGGCTTTCATTTATGGTAATGACCATGAAGTTTGCTTTTATTTATTTTTTAAATGAATTTTTTTAAAAGGTTTTATTTATTTAGGAGAGAGAGAGCATGGGGGGGGGCGGCGAGGGGCAGAGGAAGAAGCAGGCTCCCCGCTGAGCAGGGAGCCTGATGCGGGACTCGATCCCAAGACCCCCAGGATCATGACCTAAGCCGAAGGCAGACACTTAACCAACTGAACCACCCAGGCACCCCTGAAGTTTGCTTTTAAAATAAATGCATATAAGTTCATTAAAAGGAAATTGGGAAGTAAGACTAGTCCCAGGCTAGTCACACAAGGACTAAAGGCAGAGACAGCGGTGCGTCTGGCTAATTAAGTTACAGGACACTAATCTTTTGTACACCTGGTGCTATATGGCTGCTCACATGGTTCCCCACCGAGTGACCTTGAACGTACTTGACTCCAAGGTTGCGGCAGGCTCTGCCACTCCTTATCCCTGCCTTCTGTGAAAGGGATATCGCCACTCCTTCAAGACTCAGCCGAGGGGCCATGTGGCCTCACCACCCACAGGCAAGAATTGTAAACAAACAGATATAATTTCGGGCACGCCTGCTCTGTGCCAGGCACTGACTTCAGTGCCTTCCAAGCATTGGCTCCCTTAGCCCTCACGACAACCTAATGAAATAAGACCCATGATGAACTCCATCTAACAGACGAGGAAACTGAGGCTTACAGAGTTCAAGAAACCTGCCCGGTCTCACTCAGCAGCTGGGCCCCCACTGAAAGCTGAATACACTTCCTTTATAGCCCGTTAGTGCGTTTCATAACTTGCATCCCCACCAACCCTAATGACTGATGAGCCACCGGAGGGAAAGGACAATGCCCTTTCGGTCTGCGGTCCCCAGAGCCAAGCGCGGGGCTGGGCATGCAGCAGGTGCTCAGTAAATGCTTGTAACGGAAGTGCTAGCAAGTTTGTGCTTCTTCAATGGAGTTCCACCTTCCCCTGACATCGGAATCCTCTGGGCTCAGAGGCGGACTCACCAGCAGCCTAAGAGGCTCCGACCGCTGGGCGCCTGCTTGTGCAGGCTGTGGGCGGGGCCCTACGCTGTGTTTATTTGGTCATCTGTTTTAGTTAAGTAGGTATTCTTTTTCTTTAACATGCCCCCCGGATTTGTAATTTGGGTCCCACAAAACCCGGATCTGCTTGAGGTGCCTGTTGGAAAGGCAGATATCCAGACTCATCTCCAAACTACCCAATCCCAGGCCCTGGGAGAGATTCCAGGCTCACCGAAGTTGGAGTATCGCGCTGCTAAATGTTTCCACCCTCCCCCAGTGCTGGGGGTATTTGCTTCAGGGCTCCCAGAAGAGTTACTGTTGTGGTCTACCTCTAGCCTCCTTTTCCTGGAAAGCGGTGGATTCCAGCAACAGGAGTTTCCTGAGTTCTGAATAGTTTCGATTCCTTCTTATCAGGTCAAGACCTGGGCTCTGCCAGTAAGCGTTGGGCTGGGGGTGGGGGCGGGGGGTAAAGGTGGGAAGGGGGCCAAGCCAGGGGAAGCTTGTAACCCTGTCCTGCCACCGTCGCTGCCCTGCCTCATGAAGGGGTCCTCGTCCTCTTCCCCTTTCAAGATACGCCTTCCCCCTCCTCCCCCATTCCTTCTAAATCACTGTTCAGTTTTGATTCCTGCTCTGAGAAGGAGTAAGTCAGCAGCCTCTGGGGAGGAAGGTCAGACCTGGGGTGCAGTGGAGCTCACGACTGGGTGTCCCAGAGTCACTCCAAGGAAGTCTGGTGGCCGTTCATTTGCCCCGTGTGTAACCCTGACAGGAGAGCCCATTCGAGCCATCAAGCCTTCACCGAGAAGAGACTAAGAGGAAAGGCGGGGGCCGGAGGAGGGACTTCTCTGCAGCCATGGGAAGACAGCTGAGGGAGGCTGTTCTCCACACACCACGTCCATGCTTCCCCTTGAAATGCCCAGGAAGGTGGAGAGGCAGCCAGGCCCACGGGAGGTGCCAACCAGGCCAGCTGATCATTGGCGGGGACGTCACACTGCACGGTCTCTTCTCAGGGGATGCAGTCGCGCCCCCTTATCCACAGTGTCGGTTACTGGGGGACAATTCTGGTCTGGAAGCCGATGACCCTCCTTCCAACGTACTGTCTGGAGGTCCATAGAAGCCTAATGCTGCGTCCCTCCCCTCGCTTCACCCCTGCATGCAAGCATTTTACCATTTCACGGCACAGGAAGAGGAAGGGGGGGTGCGGTATGGTATTTTGCGAGAGAGAGAGAAACCAGTCACATGACTTTTATTACGGTATTGTAATTGTTCTGTTTTTTTATTATTGTAATCTTCCACTGTGCCTACTATATACATGAGGCTTTATCGTACGTACGTATGTACAGGTAAAAGCGTAGTATTGTATACGGCAGGTGCAGTATCCAGGTTTCAGGCATCCCCTGGGGGTCCTGGGAGGTACATATCCCCTGGCAGAAAGGTGGGGAACACTGTATAGGATGTCTTTCCTACTGACATAGAGCAGGGTCTGTTTTTGCTTAAAAAAAATTTTTTTTTGTAATTTTGAAATACACATGGAGTTGAGTTCCTTGGGCCTCTCTCAAGCTGGGTTTTAGAAACGGAGGTTTCCTTTGCACACAGGTGAAAAGGACAGAACGTAAGTGTATGGTTCAGTGAGCTTTGACAAGTACCTACACCCAATGGCCCATGATCTTACTGAGACAGCATCTCTATCGCCCCAGAAAGATCCCTCCCACCCGTTCCCAGGGGCAACCACTGTTGGATCTCTTTCGTCAGACGTTACTCATGTCTGCTGCAGAACTTCACAGAAAGGGAAGCATTCACTGTGTGCATTTTGTGTCTGCCTTCTTTTCCTCAGTGTCGTATCTTTGAGACTGACCTATCTTGTGTGTATCAGTAGTTTGTTTCATTTTGTTAGTGTATTCTGCTGTATTCTCTTTACTACGACGTGTTCATCTATTTGTCTCTTGGTGACTACTGGGTCTATAATACATAAAAGCTGCTATGAAAGTCTTACACAGCCTTGGTGTGGACCTGCGATTGTATTTACTCTGAGTAAACACCGCAGAGTAGAATTTCTAGGTCATAAGGAAGGTATGCGTAACCTTGGGAGAAACGACCAGAACAGTTTCCAATGGAGTTTACAGGAATCGGAGTAGGACGTGGTTACTAGGAATCTGTAATTGCAGGAGCTTGTCAAGCAGTCTTCTCTGCTGGCTGTTACAGTCTGAAGGCAGCAGGGCAGGCAGGGCAGGAAGAGGACAGGGACGCAAAGGGTGGTTGTGGAGCAAGGACAAACTGGAACCCGTGAGACTGAGAGCACAGAACACATTTTCTCCCTCTGCCTCCAAGCCTCTATCTTTGATGGTGAGCACGTCCTGCGAAAGAAGCATGAGCCTTTGGTGACACACCTTAACGTGCTCCTGGAACAGAATTAGGAGCAGCCGAAGGAGATGCAGTGGCCCAGCCGCCTCCCCACACCAACAGGACAGAGAGCAGGAGAGCAACATTACGCATGCGTGGCAGCCTTCCACGTGCGGGAAGAGTATGGACACAACTTCAGTTCCTCTTTGCAAACTGCCTACAACACCCCTTTGGTGGCCCCTTCAAATCCAGAATTATGCAAAAAAAGAGAGGGGGAGAGAGACAGAGAATTCAGGAAACATAGTCCCTGCTTCACTAAGAGGTCCCCATAAAAATACCCCGCTCCGTGAAGGGGACTGAGAGTGAGTTTAGCGCGATGGGCGCTGAACCACGTGTAGAATTGTCGAATCACTCCATGGTACCCCTCGACTAATGCAACACTGTACGTTAATTATACTGGAATTTTTTAAAACATCACTCCAGGTCTTGCGCTTTTATCCAGCATTACAACCTCTGCCTTGGGTTTGGAGTGCTTCGGCCTGATCCATTTCACGGCATGGTGGATTCGGTTGGGTTTAAGCTGACAACGTTACTTGTTTTCTATTTGCGGTGGCTGCACTTTTCCCTCTTTTTCTGATTCCTTTTGGATTAAATGGCATTCTTTAAATGCCACATAATCTTTTCGACATTTTACCTTTTCTTAGCTTATCCTCTGTTTTATTTCTTCGGTGGTAGAATTTACAACACATTCAGGAGCGAGTCCTGCCTCTGATTGCAAGGCACGGGATTTTTCTCACCAACCTAACAGAGAGGCAGTACAATGATGTGGTTAAGAGCCCATTCTCTGGCAGGCAGGGAGGCGGGGAAGGAAGGGTAAGAGGAAGAAACTCCCTTAATTTACGTAAATGTGTGTAAACGGAGTTGGGAGCCAACACCCATGAGAATCTGATCTTTTCATCACACACCAAAATCGGGCAGAGGTCCTTGGACTTTTTCAAGGTTTCTAATGTGTGTGTATGTGTTTTAAAGATTTTGTTTACTTATTTGACAGAGGGAGAGAGAACACAAGCCTGGGGAGCAGCAGGCAGAGGGAGAGGGAGAAGCAGACTCCCCATTGAGCAGGGAGCCCAATGCAGGACTCGATCCCAGGACCCTGGGATCATGACCTGAGGCGAAAGAAGATGCTTAACCAACTGATCCACCCAGGCACCCCCAGGGGAATGTGGTTTGAGACAATCTTATCATTACTTCATAAAGTACAAGGTCACCCCAACTTTGTCTGATTGTACAAGAAAAGAGGAAGAGGCAGAGTGCAGGCTAATGTTTTGTTAAGTTTCTGTTTTGTGCAAGACACTTTCCTTAGCCCAAGACTGTGAGTCCCTGACCCCCACCGTTGCCGAAGCTTCTCTCGTCTTCACACGGAAGTTAGTATGATTCTCCAAAACTAGACATCTGATTGTGTTCGTTCCCTGCTGAAAGCCTCCTAGGCCGTCAAAGCGAAACCTGTACACCCCAGGTCCCAGGGAGACCCACGGACGCCCTGCGTCTGCACCAAGAGACGCGTCCACGACTGTAGTTCACAGCGGCTTGAGTTGTAGCAGGAAAGCTGAAAACAACACAAATCTCCAGCAGCAGAACAAATGGATAAATGATGGAAAAGCCTTACAAAGGAACAGCAGGCCACAGAGACAAATCTCACACACACCCCAGGAAGTGAAAAGAGCCAGCTCAAAAATATGCCAACTAGTGTCTAGTGAGAGAAGTCCGAATCATACTTCCTCTCAGGGGTACTGGCTGCGACGAGTCCTGACGCGCCTCTGGGGGTGGGAGACATGCTAGTTCTTAATGTCGGTGGTGGTTACATAAATGTTTACATCGACAGCAAGTTTCACGCTGTACACAAAGGATTTGTGCATTTTCCTGTTTGTAGTTTCTACCTCAATTTAAAAATCAACAACTTCTAAAGTAGTGGGGAGACTGGGTTCCCGGGGACCTCTCCGCAGGCGCTGCATGGCTCCCTGGGCCCTGGCCCCGCTCCCCTCTCCCTCCTCACTCCTCCCCTACCGCATCCTTCCGGTGTCCACTCCTCTGGGCTCTCCGGGAACTCCCAGCAGGCCCGCCTGCCCTTATGGGCCCGGCAGGAAATGCTTTGGATTCTGCCCTGTGTCACCAAATGGAACAGGGACCTGGCAGTGACTGATTCTTGTCCTGACAGTAGAGACCATCAGAGCCACATTCTCAAAAAATCTTCATTATGGTAAAATACACACAACGTAGAACTTAACTATCTTCGCTATTTCGAAGCGTACAGTTCAATGGTGTTCAGCACTGCGCGTTGTCGTGCTACCATCCGCCTGCAGAACATTCTTCGTCCTGCAACCTGGAACTCCGTACCCGTGAAACAAAGCCCCATTCCCCCGGCCCCATCCCCTAGCAACCACAATTCTGCTTTTTTTTCCATCCCTTCGACTGCTCTAGGTACCTCCCCAAGTGGAAACGCAGTGTTTGTCTCTTTGTGACTGGCTTCTCTCGTTCAGCATAATGTCCTCAAGCTTCGTCCGTGTTGTAGCGGAAGTCAGCACTTCCCTCCTTTTTGAGACGGTGTAATAGTCACAGTAATATGTATATATAGACACTCATACATGCATATTTTTAATCCCTTTATCCATCGATGGACACTTGGGTAGCTCCCTTCGCTTGGCCATATATATATATATATATATATATATATATATATATATAGTGCTGCTATAAATATGGGTGTTTAAATATCTCTTCGAGTCCCTGCTTTCAATCCTTGACGGCAACACGTGAAATGGGAACGCTGCATCCTGGGGGGTGGTCTGTGTTTGGTTTTTTAAGGAACCACCAAACTGTGGTGTTGCATTGGTCTCAGCCGATAAGTGATGTTGAGGGCTAGAAAGGCCTGGGCACTCATTGACCCCATACCACTTGGGATGAGCCCCACCCCCCGCCTCTGATATTTCCCCCATCGGAGCCAATGCTGCGACGGCACCAGCCCTTGTGGGGCACTGGTGGTTCTTAGGACTTTGAGACACAGCTCAGCAACAGCCATTGGGGAAGTTTGAAAATACGAGGTTTCTTGCTCATAAGTCCGGGAGGGTGCCCAGCACATGGGAGCCACCCAGGGAGGCTGTAGGGAGAGAGAGAGAGAGAGAGAGAGAGCGCACAGACCTGGAGTTCTGCCTTTATGGGGGTCCTTGGGGGTGGCTAGGAGGGAATTAAGGTGCAGGAAGGGAAAAGCAGGCTCCCTCATGGGCCAGTTATCTAGGCTCCCCAAGACTTTCTAAAAGGGGCATTTCAGGGGAGCCTGGGTGGCTCAGTCAGCACGTCTGCCTTCGGCTCAGGTCATGATCCCAGGGTCCTGGGACAGAGCCTTGCATCGGGCTCCCTGCTCAGTGGGGAGTCTGCTTCTCCCTCTGCCGTTCCCCCTGCTTGTGCTCTCTCTCTCTGTGTCAAATGAATACATTGTTTAAAATCTTTAAAAAATAAAATAAAAGGGGCACTTCATGGATGGGGGCCACCTGGGGGCTGGAAGCTGGTGATGCATTTACTCAAGAAGGCGGTCTATGAACTGGCTGCCCCGCCACACATGGTAGTTTCCTTAGAGGCCTCACCATTTTCCATGCCCGCCCACAGAGTGCCAGGCTCCTTCCTCCTCGTCCTCCTCGACACTTGTCATTTCTTGCTATTCGATGGTGGCCATCCTCATGGGTGTGAACAGATCCTTTGGTCTACGCTGCAGAGATCAGAGAGCTCCAGACAAGCGTCTGGGACTTGGAATAAAAAATTGCTGAAGGAACTTTCTGGAGGGCTGCCTCTTGTCCCCCTAAGACCAGACCCAGGCCCTGGGAATGGATGGTGGTGACCGCAAGGTGATGTCAAGCTGTCTTGAAATGTCTCCCTTCTGTCTTAATTAGTCTGAAAATGCATCGGCCTTTGGGTTCGATTGTCGCTGCCTCCCCCTACCCAGTAGTGTGGGAGCAGGGGGCCCTACGACCCTTGTTTCCCAGCTGTGACTCACCTCCAAGGTGCATGTTGATAACCAAAGTGCTTGTCTGCTGGACCTCTAGCTGTCCCTGCGTCTCCCCAGGCTCGGGGGGAGTTTGGGTTTTATTAACAGGACTTTATCAAGATAGTGTTTTCTATGGAGTGAAATGCACAGATCCTAGTTTGGGGGGCTGAGTTTTTACGTCTGTAAACAGTTGTGTGGCCACCATCCATACCAAGTTCCAGAACATTTCCAGCGTCCGGAAGTCTCCTCCGTGTCCCTCCCAGTCAGTGCTGTCCCCGGGCCATTGCTTTTCTGACCTGTCACTGAACTTGGTGCAGATGGAACGGTCCCAGCGAGCCTGGTTTCTTCCATTCGGCCGCGAGCTTCACTGAGGTGTTTTCCTGGATCCGTGGCGCCCTTTTGTTGCCGAGGGCTCGTCCACAATGTGTTTTTTCTTTCTCCTGTTGGTGCATATTTGTGTTGTTTCCAGTTTGGGGCAGGGAGGAGTAAAGCTGTCCTGTGTTTTCACTTCTTTCTGGTAAGTATCTCGAAGTAGACGAACCAGGACAGAGGAGAGGCAGATATCTGACTTTATGCTCATCCATCAAGAAGTTGTCCAAAGTTGTCTTATTTTATATTCCGATCTGCGGTGGACGAGAGTTCCAGTTGTTCCATATCCAATCCCTAGTGAAATTGTCCCGGTGTCCCTGGTGTCCCTGGTGTCCCCACGAGGACTCCAAACACCTTCCCTTTCTTTCTTTTCCCTCCTTTCTGCCCCAGCTACTGTCTGCCCCTTAAATCCGGTCGAATTCTGATTGCTCTAGGAATATAGTGGGGATGGAGGGTGGGCAGAGGGGACACGTGGTCTCAGCCTACGGTGGCCTCTCCGAGACGTCAGTCTTTGCAATGTCTGGTGCATCTAGGCAAGGCGCGAGGCGGAAGACAGGGGCAGAGCCCCCGTGTCTGGCTCGGGGGCAACTTCTCCCCACTCGGTGCCTGGACGACCCTTCACTTCTCCTCTATCTTGGCCGTAGTTTCTCTCCCGAGTACGTTGCAGGGACCCGCTTCGCTTTAGGTAAGTTGCTTGTCACTTGTCCCCTGACACAGCCCATCTTGTCATTTCCCTTAACTAGGTGCTGAAGCCACTTAGATGCACTTTATTTCATATGTTCCCCCAACCTCATGTCACTTGACATGTCCTATCATGTCCGGGACTTGCCCTCTCCTCGTTCTAAAGCCCAGCGGGAAAAGGGAGAGGGGAGAAGAGAAGAAAGAGATACTTCCATAGAGAGGGGATCCGAAGCTCCCAGGGCACCACTATCCCCTAGGAGAACAATTCCCATTACCGTATTTTCTAGTCGGAAAACACTTCTTTCCACACGATTGTGTCTGCGTATGAGGAATAGAATTTTGAAAGGGAGAAATGCTTTTTTTGAGAACCTAAGTGTCCTATAGCTTAGGTTGCCACTGGTGACCGGGGTGACCCTGGACATGTCCTTTAGACGCTGAGCCTCAGTTTCTCTGTTTGTGAATGGGTACAAGCAGGCCTTCCTGCCACCGCCCTGTGCGCAAGCATGCCCATGACACAGCCCCTCTGCTTTCTGGGCCCCGTGAGCAAGCACACTCAGGGGACACGGCCACACACTTATGGACGGTGTCATCTAGAAACTTGATGTTGAGTCAGTGGGGTCAGGCTCTTTGAGTCTATATGAACTAAACACGATTCTGTCTCAGGGGTGGAGCCCAGAAAGAGAGACGAGGGGAAAAGGTCACTGGGCTGGGAGTGTCTACTTCCCTCTCCCGGGGTCATACCCCCAGCCTTCCTTCCACATCTTTCTTTCTCTCTTTCTCTAGACCTACTTCCTCTTGCTTCTGGCTCCTCCCCATCCCCATCCCCATCCCCATCAAGCAACTGCCAGTTTGCTTTGGTTTCTATTTCCTGGTTAGCTCCTCCCAGTACCGAGGACTGCCCGGCTGTGGTGAGGAGCGGTGGTGGTCACTGAAGCGGTGGAGAGATGGCCTTCAGCGGCTCCCAGCCTCCCTACCTGAGTCCAGTGAGTTCCGGGGCAGCGGGCAGGGGTGGTGCTGGCCTCGGCCGCAGGAGGCAGCTGTGGGTCTCTGGGGGGATGACTATTGGGTGGCAGCAGAGGAAGAGGGCAATTGTCTCAAAGAAGACACAGGAAGAGGGACAGAAAGCCAAGTAGCAGAATCCTGACACAACACTTCTCAGGGCTGGTGGGTCGATCATCACCAGCATTTGTGGCTTTGACTGCTGTTCACTGAGCTCCCCTGGGAGCCTGTCCTAGGTGTGGAAAGTGGGGGTGTAGGGTGGCGGGGGGGTAGGGGAGGCAGGCATAAGTAATAACTAGAAGAGTGTTGGCTTGTTTGTATGAACGGGGAGGTAAATAGGGTTTCTGGGGGGGCTGGCATGGCACAGCCCAGCATGGCCGTTAAGGGTACTTACTTTGGAGACGGCCTCCCTGGGTCCAGCCATTTACTCGCTGGGTGGCCTCAGGCAAGTTACTTTTACCTCTCTGGGCCTCAATTTCCACATCTGGAAAATGGGGATCATCCTTGAGCTTACCTCCCAGGGTTAAGTAAGGAGGCAGAGTATCTGGAGCGTTTGAACAGTGCCTGGCACATCTCAGGAGTGAGAAGGAAGTGGGCTGTCCCTGCAGCGTGGGGCTCAGAGGGCTGCCTTTTGTACCTTTGGCCACATATGTGTAAGTTCTGTCTGCAGATGGCCTCGTCTAAACCCTGTAAGCCTTATTATCCCCACTTCATACATGGAAAACTGAGACTCAGAGAAGTTGAGGTCACTTGCCCGATGTGCCCAGATGGTAAGTGGCAGATAAGGGAGGTGACTTGCCTTACCCCCAGGAGAGGGAGGTGTCCACAGAGAGAGCGATGATTACAGAAGGCAGGCAAGCAGCAGCCCCAGGCCCAGGAGGCTTGTGTCCTGGGCCCTGCCCTGTAGTAGGAGCCCCTCTGGGCCTTGGCAAAGAGCTTGCCAAGGGGCCTGGGCCGAAGGGCTGACAGTGGACGGGGTGGGGCGGTTGGGGCCATACGGTGGGCAGGGAAGCTGCTAGCTCCGCACTCAGCAGGGGCCCTGGCTTGGCCTGTTTCCTCCCCACTGCCCGCTGGGTGGGTGGGTTGTCACTGGAGGAAGCTGGACCAGGCCCTGTTGTTGGCCTTTCCTCCATGGGGCTGTCAGGGTCAAAACGTGTCACCTTAGGCTCATTCCGCATCAGATGGGGGATCCCAGAGATCCTTCCAGGCCCCGACATTTCATTATTCTAACTAAGTTTTACTTTCCAATCCTTGCATTCAGAATGTTCAAACCAGAAGGGAAATCCTGCTATGGGCAACAGTGAGTAAAAACAGGGCCTTGGAGTCCAGACAAGAGAGGATAGGATGGGTGCAGCCTCTCCAAGCACCAGAACACCTGCCCTCCCACGTGGGTGCCCTCTCCCAGGCGGCCCGCTGACATCCAGCACAGTGGGAAGGTCACGCGGCCGGGCTCCTTGGGAGTCTGGCCCCCATTCCTTGCCCACGTGGCACCCGCCTCAGCTGGTCAGCGTTATCAGAGGTCCAGGACAGAATCTGGAACCACAGTCAGAACAAGACTCGATGTTTGGTCTGGGGAAGCGCTTGGTGAGCCCGGAGCAAGGACTTCTGTGCTGTGTCCTGAGAAGCAGCCTGTGTGGACAGCATGGGCGCTGGGGTTCAAACCCCATGCTGTTGCTGACCGGCTAAGTGGCATTGGGCAAACTACCAGATTTTTGTGTGCCTCAGTTTCCTCTGTAGAAGTGGTGCTAGTGCTGGGTAATGAGGTAACAGGGCAGGTTAGCCACCAGCAGGGCCTGAGAACCCCTGGGGCAGCAGCACCCTTTAGCTAAAGTCTCCTGCTGCCTCCTGCTGGTGAGTGCCCTCTGCCGGCTGGGCCCCCTGGCGACACTGTCCACCCTCCCACCTGTGGAGCCCGGCTCTTCCGGACAGGAAGAGCAGGAAACCGTCCTCAGCCTCCAGGCACAGGCAGGAGCCGAGAGCAAGTTCTGACCTAGCAGAGGAATGAATTCCTCCCAACGCTAATAGTTGCCCTTGTCGAAGACCTGGAAACCAAGGGCTTTCTGTGTGGCATCTCATCGAACCCTCTCAAGAACACCGCCCGGCCGGTGCTGTTGTCCCAGTGTTCCGAGAAGGGATCTGGGGTGCAGACAGGTCAAGTGACTTGCCCAGTAGGAGAACTGTTAGCACAAGGAGCTGGGATGTGAACCCACGTCTGTGGGACCATAAATCCAAAGGTTCTCTCTTTCTCTTTCTCTCTCTATCTCTCTCTCTCTCTCTCTCTCTCTCTCTCACACACACACACACACACACACACAGGTCCAAATTCCACAGCCGCCTTGGCCCGCCAGGCTTAAAACCACACAAATTTGTTTTCTTACAGTTCCAGAGGTCAGAAATCTAAAAGTGTCAATAACGCTTCAGGGGAGACTCTTTCCTTGCCTTTTCCCACTTCCAGAGGCCACCAGCCTCCCTCGACCGGAAGTCCCGTCCTCCATCTTTAAACTCAGCAGCTTCTTGCCTCTGTCGGCCCAAGTCCTACTACTGACTCTGCTCTCCTGCCTCCCTCTTTGAAGACCCCGAGGCCCACTCAGATGATCCAGGATAACCTCCCCATCTCAAGATCCTTAACTTAATCATGCCCGTAAAGTCCCTTTTGCCTTGTAAGGTGGCATACAGTATCCCCGAAGTCCAGGCATTAGAATGTGGGCTTCTGGGGGCCGGTGGAGAGGGGGTGTTAATTCTTCAGCCCATCATACCTCCTTGGAGCCAACCGGGGTTGTCAGTGTCCTCGAATCCGTCCACATATACTTCATCCATAATAAGTAAATGCATGGGTATGGCCTCCCCCACCCATTTTGTTATACAAATGGTGTCATTTCCATATCATTCTCAAAGAATCCCCTTCTTCCTCTTCTTTTTTTTTGTGGAGCCTATGTGGAATCCACTGTATGGAAATACCATGATTTATTTCACCATTTTCCTCTTCGTCAACTTTTAGACTCTTTCCAATCCTTTGCTATTCCAATGCTGCAGTGAATAAACTTGTCTGTAGGATTATACTCCATTTATCGTTTTTTTAAAGATTTTATTTATTTATTTATTTGAGAGAGAGAGAGAGAGAGCATGGGCAGGGCAGAAGGCAGAGGCAGAGGAAGAGGGAGAAGCAGACTCCCCACTGAGCGGGGAGCCCAACATGACACGGGGCTCGGGGCTCCATCCCAGGACCTTGAGATCATGACCTGAGCCAAAGGCAGATGCTTAACCGACCGAGCCACCCAGGCTCTCCAGATTATATTCAGTTTAAAACAATCTTGTTTTTCAGAATTTGGGGACACCCACCATTTAAGACATACTGAAATCTCCAAACCTTTCCGGGGAAATCAGTGCTTGAGATTAACCTGTACTGCCCCATCCCCATGATCCGAACACTTTCCGCCACCACCCCAGCCTTCCTGCTGGGCACGTAGGACCCCACGTAACCACAGTCTGATTGTAGATCTTTACACCTCAGCGTGAATAGGCTTCGGGAGGGCGGCGTTCTTGCCAAGAGTATTCGCCTTCGAAACATATGTCTTGTGACAGGATGAAAGGCTCTTATGAGCCTTTTAGGCCTCAACAGATAAATGAGGGGAGTGTGTTTTCAGAGAAGTATGCCACACTGGGCCGTAAGCTGTGCCAGGCTGACTCTACTTCTCCAAAACCACTGGGATGGACCGAGACAACATGAACTCAGAGAGGCAGAGACGTGATTTGCTCAAGGTCACCGAGGTATTTAGTGACAGAGCGCAGACCTGAGCCGAGGAGCAACAGACGTCCCCTCTCCCAGATGCCCCTGTCGCAGTCCGTCTGAATGAGGTCCCGGCATCATGGGCGCTGTCCCGGTGCCCATCACCACCCTGAGCAAGGGTGGGCTTCCTTGGGTTCCGAATGGCCGTGTACATGCTACTTCCTCCTCTTAGAAGCTGTCCCTTCCTGTCAGACGCTCAAGGGCGGCCAGGGCCCCAGCCCATCCTCTCAGAGCCCCCCAGGTCTCCCTGGCACGATGGCAGAACGTCTGCTTCTGCTTCCTCACAGGCCCGGGAGATCCGTGAGGCTGAGACGCCCTAGCACGGGGCCCACACACCCAGGCCACCGCTATGGCAAATGCTGAGGGAACAGGCAGGAGGAGGCAGGCCCACTGACTGACCAGCATTTTTTCCCCGCAGGGCATCCCCTTCTCCGGGAAAATCCAGGGGGGTCTCCAGGATGGACTGAAAATCACTATCAAGGGGACCGTTCTTTACTGCAGTGGAACCAGGTACCTGGAACGGTTTCTTCTCTCTAGACTCAGCCCTTAGCAAACCAGGGCACCCGTCAGCAACCCCAACACCCTCCGAGCCACCTGCACCCGGCCCAGAGGATCCCAGGTGATCTACGTGACCCCACTGCCATCTGCCAGAGCATCCGGGGACCATGAACATCGACTCCCCACAGACATAGGGAGAGCAGGAGCTCACCGGCTAAGGAGGGGAGCGGACCAGCCCAGAGGCAGACAATCATGTTCTGGGATCGAGCTTTCTACACTATAACCCAGAGCTGCAAAAGTATCACTTTCTTCATTTCTCATAACTGCCCAGAGCCCTCATTTGGCTGGTCTAGAAATATTTTAAACTTGTCAAATGCATTTTGGTCTCTTTCAGTTTCGAGATATTTTCTGGGAAATGCTAAGTCCATTCAAAATACAAACACCCTTTTCCTGCTTTACCCACCCCCCCTTCCCAAGGGGGACTTCCAGAGGCTGGAGGCCCTTCGGAAGCTCACGCAGCCCTGGCTGACCTCTGCGGCAGGCAGGTGGCCCAGGGCAGTGGGGGTCTTGCCCAGTTTGCACAGGGTCTGTGTCCATGGGGGCTGCCTGCTGAAGTCCACAGCGCCCACGAAAGCCCCTCTGGACACGTGGTCCTCTCTCAGAAGCCTTTCTGCCTCAATCCCAGATGTCTCTTGCTCCCAGAGGTCCTCTCTGTCATCACCTTGCAGGGACCTGGGACCTCTTGGATCCCTTCATGCTTCTCCCAAACCCAGCCCTACCTCAGCTCGGCGCTTCTCCATCACGGCTTTCCCTGCCAGGTGGACATGGCCAGGCTGACCGTGACTTCTCCGAGAACCCCGAGTGCCCCCAGGAGACTCAGGGAACGAGGCATCGGGATCCCCTTAAACCCTGCCAGCAGGGGACTCTGGGACCTCCCCTCTGAACTTTCCTCCTTTCTCCCTCTCCCTCTGCCTGCCCCTCCTCCAGCACCAGGAGGGCTTTCTACGCCCATCCTGTCCCCATTTCTTTCTGCAAAGCTTCTGCGCTCATCCTTCCCCGGGGCAGGATTTTCTAAGGACTCAAGGAATGAAGCTGGAGGACCACAAAGTGAAAAATGCACCCAGAGACATTTCAGAAAAATAGTCTCCATTTTAAGAGGAATATAGACTTAGAATTGCTGTTTCCAGAGTCCGTGGGAGCCTCCTTTCCCGGAGGGAGGGCTGGCTGGGCTCAGGGCCATGGCAGGTCCCTATGGGCCTTGCTGGCTGAGGGTTCTCGGAACCACCTCGCATTGAGGACGACATCCAGAACTCATGCTCCTCCAGCAAGAAATCGAGTGGCCTGTGCAGGAATTGAACAGAATGTCTCTCAGGGGCGCCTTTGGACTTGGTGCAGGGCCTGGCCCTGTGGGGGCTGTGGATGACAGGAGAGCGCTGTGCATTACCTGGGGAGACCCAGGCGACCCCGAGAAGCAGGCGGTCAGGCTCACGCTGAGTTCAGGGAAGGCTGGGGTAGACAGAGGTGCCTCGGAGGAGAACCTCAGACTGGAACTTGGCTTTAGGACTGAAGGAGCTATGTCTGGGAAAGGGCAGAACAGACATTTATTGTGCACCTTTTGTGAGCCAGGCCCTTTGGAAAGTTCTTTGTTTTAATTCCTCACCTTAGAGCCATAGCCATGCCCAAAGGTGGTTTTGATGGTGAGAGGCTTCCTCCGAGGACAGAGACAGGAATGGACATTTACTCGGGTGGGGGCTTCCCGAGCACCCCCTCACTGAGCATCCCCAAGGAAAGGACCTGACAAGCAGTGTAGAGCTGGGGTCCGGGTCCAGGCCTGCTGACTTCAGGGCCACCACTCCGCATGTCACACGTGGGACACACGCCAACCTCCAGGGAGAGACGGACGTACATACTGAAAGCTGTCACGCCCTGGGAGCTACCATTTATTCGATGCTTCTCTGTTAGTACCTAGCTCTGTAGGTATATTCCATCAATTTCAGATCTTTTTTTTTTTTAAGTTTTATTTTATTTATTTGACAGAGAGAGAGAGAGTACAAGCACAAGTGGGGGGGGGCAGAAGGAGAGGGAGAAGCAGGCTCCCCGCTGGGCAAGGAGCCCAATGTGGGGCTCGATCCTAGGACGGAGGCATCATGACCTGAGCCGAAGGCAGACGCTTAACTGACTGAGCCACCCAGGAACATTTCAGATGTTCTTTAAATTTATTTTCTTCTTTCCCAATTGAGCCAATGGGGACTGACCTCCAAGTATCCACTCAGCAGGAAAGGCTCTTGCTTCCAGGCACATTGCTGGACTTCCCTCTCTGATACAAATTTGAATCCATTTTCAAGCCCATGCTTCCTGTTGCTAGCATCAACGTTTTTCTTTACCTGGTTTCTACATGTTTTTAGAAAACCACACTGTAAGGGCAGAATGCAATCACTACACAAAAACACATGAAGAACCCATTAGGAGAACGGAAAGGATAGCCGCAAGCTGAGGATGGCCCAGACCTGCCGTGCACGTCGTGCACAAGTTCACAGACACCAGTCAAGGGTGTGAGGTTCCCTCTCACCTCCACCCGCAGTAAACCAGGCTACAGAACGCCATCTGGTTTCCCTCCGCCTAGGTTTGCTGTGAACTTTCACAGTGGCTACGGTGACAATGACATTGCCTTCCACTTCAACCCTCGGTTTGAGGAGGGTGGCTACGTGGTCTGTAACACGAAGCAGAACGGATCCTGGGGCCCGGAGGAAAGGAAGATGCATATGCCCTTCCAGATGGGAAATCCATTTGAGCTCTGCTTCCTGGTGGACAGCTGGGATTTCAAGGTGAGCAGCTGCGCCCCTCACACCCCTTCCCGCTGCCGACCTCCCAGCCCCATCAGGTGTGGTGGTGAGTAGCCTTTATAAATCATACGAACCTGTATTTTTTTTAAAGATTGCAGGTATGTATGTATGTATGTATGTATGTGTTGAGAGAGTGCAAGCAGGAGGAGGGGCAGAGGGAGAGGGGGAGAGAGAGAATCCCAAGCCAACTCCACGCTGAGCACGGAGCCTGACTCAGGGCTCAATCCCTCGACCCTGAGACCATGACCTGAGCTGAAATCAAGAGTCAGACATTCAACCAACTGAGCCACCCAGGGGCCCCTGTAAAGCACACTAGCCTTTAAATAATCACGTGTACAATGCCATTAGACAGACGGCAGGACCTCTCCCTTGTAGGCGCCCTGTGGCGGCTACAGTCTCCTCACACACCTTCCCCTGCATCTCCAGGCACACCTGGTGCTGCTTCTACTCGGGAAATAAGAACTACATACATCACCATGGTGCTTTTTGGCCCTGCGGGTCTTTAAAGTTCTAGTTAATTCCATTCCTCTGCTGTAGCCATTCAGGTTCTAATGGCTTAGTTTTGCATGGTGTTGCACATTGCGTTAGTAAGCAGAGTAGCGTCTCTGGGCTTGGGAGACGGGGTGTGAGTACCCCCGTGTCTGTCCTCCTCGGTGTCAGCGTGGATGTGCCAGCCCCTCAATGTACAACCAGGGTCGCCTCTCCTGTGCCCCCCACGAACACGTTAATGTATATTTAAAGAACACCTCAGAGGAGCTAAGATTAGAAAGATCAACTGACTGCAATAAACAAGCAACCAGAAGAACCAAAAAGCAAGCAGAGACTGGGCTCGGGTGCACTATGGATCATAGGCCACGCTCTTACATGGCGCAGCTCTGAAGGCTGGTGCCCCTGACCCCAGGGGCCAGATGTGAAAACTAGACACAGGGCTTGATTCCCGGAAGCAGGGGCTCAGGTCCCCCACCTTTTCTTGGGGAAAAAGCCCTCTCCTGGAATGTATCCTCGTCTTGGCAGGTGGCGGTGAACGGGAACCATTTTGTGCAGTACTCACACCGCGTGCCCTTCCACCGTGTGGACACCCTCTCTGTCACCGGGGCTGTGCAGCTGTCCTACATTGGCTTCCAGGTCAGACTGTCCACCTGGCACCTGTCTTGGGGGACTGAGTGCAGGGCCCTGTCTAGCCACACCTGGGCCCTGCTGGGTGGGCTTGATGGTAGCAGCCAATCTCCTACCCAGGTGACTCTGGGGACACCCCTCGAGCTCCCCTGTCCTGTCCTTCTGTGCTCCTGTCTTTGTCTAGAACGCTTGCCTCAATCTCCCGGACTCCCGGGCCCCTCCTCTCTGTCACTGTCTACTTCCGCCATGCTTAGGAGGCCATGTGGCTCCAGAAAGAACTTGGGAATCAGACTGAATCTAGCTCAGCTCTGCTCATTGTCATCAGCTGTGGGATCTTAGACAAGCAACTTTGCCGCCCCGGCCTCAGTTTCCCCATCTGTGAAAGGAGCACCGTCACTGCTGCCCCATGAGTTGTTGTGTGAATTCAAGGAGGTAATACGTGTCAGAGGTCACGACGCAGACTGCACAGGCCCACACTAGGCTCCCTCTGTGTTTTAACATCTTCGAATGTGTTGCCGGCATCTAAAAGGTCAGGAGAAGAAGTTCTGCATTCTGGAGATAGGTGGCGGTGCTGGCTGCACAAGTGTGAATGTACTTCATGCCTCTGAGCCGTCCGCTGAAAATTGGTTGAGATAATAAATCTTATGTGTATTTTACCACAATTAAAAAAAAAAAGGCCAGGCAGTATCCCATGGAAATCTGGATTTCTAGTCTTTGAAAACTAGGAGGATAGGGGTAAGCTGGGCCCACGTTCCCACAGGGCCGCAGGAAGCTGGGTTGGAACTGCTATTATCACTTCCAGTCTTTGTGCTCCCGGAGATCAGAAAAGCATAGAGTAGGCCCACAACAGTTACAAGCTCCTCTCTTTTTTGTCCTAATCTCTCGTATTGCCTGCCGACCCAACTCTCTCCCCTATAGGCCTGGGGGACAGAGCTGGCAGGGAGGAAGAGAGGGTGGGTAAGGAGAGAGAGAGATGGAGGGGAGTGGAGGGGTGGGTGGGGAGAGAGCTCACCGGCCTCACTGGAGCCTAGTTCCCCCCTCTGTCCCCCCACGTGATCCTGAACACCCAGCACTCTCCTCCCTGCCTGGCTTCCTCCCTCTGGCTCAGGCCCCCGCCTTTCCATGCTTCTTTGGCTCCATTAATGCTTCTCTTCATGCCCTGGTGCTTTTTGTTTTAACAGAACACCCGAGTAAACTTTACCCAGCCTGCCTTCTCCACGGTGCAGTTCTCCCAGACTCCCTGTTTCACACCCAAGCCCAGGGGGCGAAAGCCAAAAGTGAGTTCAATGTGGAGGCCTTGGAGGCCGAGCATCTCAGCAGGAAGGACAGAGGGTCCAAGAGGCTGGTTCCAGCAGGCAGGCCCCATCACACCCACCCGAAGCTTCCCTGTCTCCACCACACCACCTGGCCCGAGCTGGGGACCTGGGAGTCAGCCTTGGTTCTTCTTTCCCCTCCTTAGTCTCCCTGCAGTGATCCCACACCTCTCCCTCCCGAAGCCACAGTCTTCCTTGGGCCAGGCCATTTCACCCTTGACTACAATGACCATGGTCTAGTTCCCTGCTCACCCTGCCCACTGTGGCTGTGACCCTCCTCTACCCAAATCTGATCACGTCCTCTACCTGCTTAAACATCCCAAAGGTTCCAAGTCCTTCTAAATAAAGCCCCGATTCCCCAGCAGGACGTGCAGAACCCCGCTCCACTGCCCCCCCCCAGTCTTGCCCCAGCCCACCTCCTGGCCACACCCCCTCACCCAGGACGCTCAGGTGGCCTCCACTGCTCACTTGAGGCTTTCTCGGGCTGCCATGCTTTTGCACCTGCAGGCTCGGTGCTAACACTCCCCGCAGCCAACCTTTACCAACCCCTCGGTGCCCTGCTTAAATGTCACTCTTCAGGACCGTCTTCACTGCTTGGAGCATCATGGGATGCCCCCGTGTCCCCGTGGACTTCATCCATATCCATGCTATCCCAGTCACTGTGTCCTGTTGTAATTGTACTTACATGTCTGTCCCTGTCACTCCACCCCCCTCCTTCCCTACACCCACAAGCCCCTCGTGGGCTGGGATTGTGGCTTGTTCATGTGAGTATTCCCAGCACTTTGCATGGTGCTGAGCAAGCAGCAGGGACTCAAGGAACGTGGAGTGTGGCCTGCACAGCCAGCAGAATGAGAGACTGGCGAGGGCAAGAACAAGCCACTGCATGGGGACAGGGTCTAGGACAGAAAGGGAAGCAGGGCCTGGCCCTTCCTTTGGCCACTGGAGCAGTGGGGGCTAAAGGACAGGGCGCCTCTTTACCACCCAGCCTTTCTGTGGCCTCTCGAGGTCCCGACGGGGCCTGTGCCTCCCGCCATGCTGACTTCAGGACTGGGAAAGCTACGGGGAGTCTTTGCAGCCCGACTTTGGCTCTGGCCTGGGGAATACAGGGTATGGTAGATAGAATCAGCCAGAAGTGGGTAGCTTTTGGATTTTATCCCTTGCTACCTGGAGGGGCCTGGGCAAGCTGATTAGCCTTTCTGAGCCTCGTTGCCTCACTAGGGAAACAGGAGCTGAGGATGCATCCCTTATAAATGTCCTGAAGCCAGAGCCTGGCACACAGTAGGCCTTCACTAAATGCTTCAGCTTACGAAAGAGATACGGCACGGGAAGTCATGGTTTTGCCTCTGGGAGCTAAGGGAAGCTCTATGGCCTTTTCCTCCGAGGAGCCATTGAGGATGTCCCTGCCCTCAAGGATGGTGTACCTGGGACGGGGGTGGGGCCGAGGATCTGGGCACCACAGGCTCTGGAAGCCTTGCTTGGGAGCAGGAAGGAGGGGAGCATGAGTCTGGGGAGGCCTTTCTTATGACAGTTTCTGCCAGTGTCTCCCCTGCACGTAACACTCATGTTAACTACTGTTTGATCTCATCCCCTTCAGTCTGCAGGCATTTGGCCAGTCAACTCGGCTCCCATTGTAAGTCTCTTGCGTTCTCCTGGGATCGTCTTCCTTTTGCTTCTTCCTGTGGGTTAGAAGGAGGAGGCAGGGCTGGGCACAGAGTCTCTCCCGTGGCGGGGCGCGGCCGAGGCCAACCCTGGCCATCTGCCTGGTGGTGGGAGGAAGTGGGGCTGGGGGGGTTGGCTAGCCCTCATGGGTTGGAAAACAGCTTGAATTGCCACTCTCTGCTCAAGCCCCCTGCCCTTCTGTGAGCAGCCACAGGAGCCCGAGCCCACCACACTCACTCCTTCCTCCTGGGAAGTGAAGCTGTGCTAGACCAAGTCCCCGAGAAGAAAGATGGGCCACGGGCCACAAGGGCAGCCTATTTCTTCTCCAAGTAGAAGAAACCTTTGCCCCTACCTCATCCCCTTGAGGGAAGAAACACCTCTACCCGCCAGTTTTGGGGGCGCTGGTGGGGTGGGGCACGGTTGGGCTGGGTACACGCTCTCAAGATGGCTGCCTCACAGGGTGTGTGGTAAGCGGTGTCCTCTGGTGGCAGGTGGTGGTCTGTGCGCTGGTGGGAGCCAGTTCAAATCTGAGTTTCTTTCTTCCAGACTCAAACTGTCATCCACACGGTGCAGAGCAGCCCTGGACAGCCGTTCCCTGTAAGTCGGGTCGCAGCCCCACCACATCCCCTTTCACCGGGTGCTGAACTCAGTAGTCCCAGAGGCAGGAAGGAAGCCATGGAGCAAGGAGGACGGGGGTATGGGGTGGCCCCTGCTCAAGAGATGTGAGTAAAATTCCCCTTGGGCCGACAGGGAGTCTGGATCAGTGTGGATGTACCCAGCGGCCTAAGAAGCAAGTCCCCTTAGGGACCAGCAAGAAAACGGGTCCTTCTGTCACTGAAAGGGGAGCGCGGTGGTCCTAGCATCTGGGTCCTGAGGACAAGCCTTGGGATGTCACTGCTGGTAGCACGTTTCCCCTGTGACTCAGACGGGAGGTCTGGAGTTAGTGGGGCTGCCTGTGGAAGGGCCGAGGGGCAGGCAGGTGCCCATGATGAGGTCAGGGAGCATGGCAAGAAGTTCGAGCGAGGCTGACTTGGGAAGGAAGGCGAAGGGGAGAAGCCAAGGGCCTCGCAGTGGGGCATCCCCTCGAGGACGCGGAGGGGCTCGTGTGGGTGTGCACTCCCAAACTGAACTTCCTGGTGTCTTTCAACAGAATCCTATTGTCCCACCTATGGCGTACCCCACCTCAGTCTATGTAAGTGGTTTCTCTGGGAGGGGCGGGGGCCTTGTCTGTGTGGGGCAGAGTGGGGAGTGGTGAGTGGCTTACAACATCAGGGCAGTCCTATAGTAAGCTGAAGTTCTGGAAACACCCAAGTGAATCAAAAGGCTGTTGAAGGGAGCTGTCACCTTTGAAATGTCCTTTCACCATGAGCCTGTTAGAGGACCTTCCCCTCCCAGCCCAGTATTTTTGTGTGCAGCCCAAGTGCTTTTCACGACAGTGGAAGCCCGTTACTTTGAGGAATGCTGGAAAGTCTTCCTTTGTAGTTTACTAAGCCACATAATGACATCATGGAGCTCTTTCTTTCTTTTTTCTTTCTGTTTAAAGATTTTATTTATTTATTTGATAGAGAGAGAGAGCGCGCGCACAGGCAGGCAGAGCGGCAGGCAGAGGGAGAGGGAGCAGCAGGCTCCCTGCTGAGCGGAGAGCCTGACATGGGGCTCAATCCCAGGACCCTGAGATCATGACCTGAGCCAAAGGCAGACGTTCAACACACTGAGCCACCCGGATATGCCTTTTTCTTGAAAATATATTACTCACAGGCATAGCTGTCAAACCCAGTTGATAGTCCAAATTCATGGAAATTGGCACAGAGCTGCCCTCCACAGCTGACCTGCCCCTCTCCCCACGACAGCCGATGCCTTTCTTCACCTCCATCCCGGGTGGGCTGTACCCCTCCAAGAGCATCTTCGTGTCAGGCACTGTCCTGCCCACTGCCCAGAGGTAAGCCACGGCTCTCAAGAAGGAGAGACACCCCAAGGTCCTTCTGGTCGTCCTCCTGGCTCTGGGCAGGCTGGGACTCCGGGCTCAGGGGACAGAGGAGGTTCACGTGAGCTGCCCACCCCCCAGGTTCCACATCAACTTGCGCTCCGGGAGTGACATCGCCTTCCACCTGAACCCCCGTTTCGATGAGAACGTCGTTGTCCGCAACACGCAGATCAACAGCTCTTGGGGGTGTGAGGAGCGAAGCCTGCCCCAAAAAATGCCTTTTGCCCGAGGCCGGAGCTTCTCGGTAAGGGGCCGCGGCCTGGACCTCAGAGGGGCTCAAGGGGCAAAGAGAGCGGGGCGGGTGGGGGCCCCTCAAACCATAAAGGAGCTGACACCTCTGGGGTGGGGGCTGGTCTCAGAAGAGAAAGTGCCCCCAGATTGCTGTGTTCTTGTCCTCATGCTGTCCCACGGAAGGTGGGTGGTGGCACCTGCTGTTCGCACATGAGGGGACAAACACCAGCGCAGGTCCCTGGCCTGAGGTCAAACTGCCCGTAAGTGCCAGGCGGGCCCCAAGCATGAGCTGTCATTCATTTATTCAGTCACGCATTCATTCAACAATCATGGACAGATCCCTGGAAATAACAACGGGTCTGTGCAGAAAGCAAAACAGAATCATGGGCTCGAGTGAGCTCTGGGGCAGGGGCCATGCTGCCTTAGATGGGGACAGCTCTCAGAGGCGGCCATAATGTCACCTCAGACCTCACGGACAGAAGCCGCCTGCCTCGCCAAGACCCCAGGGGGACATTCCTGGGGGGCAGCGGAGAGGGCAGCTATCACTGCAAAAGCAGGGAGTCACGCCCAGGGCCCGACTAGGGACCGGGAGGCCACGGCTTCTGAGTCGGACAGAGTGTGGGTGGTATGGCTGGAGGTCCCATCCCACAGAGCAGGTGTTCCCAACCCGACTCCACGTGCAAATCACCTGAGGAACTTCAGAAAGAAAAAGCGATGCCCGGCCCCACCCCTGCCTGGACATCCTCACCCACATTGACAGGATGACTGATGGAGGGCCTCGAGAGCCTTGGAAAGGATTCTGGGTTTCAGTGCAGTGTGTTGGTGTGTTTGAAGCCAGGGAGGAATAGACTTCATAGAGAGCTGTGTGACTTTGAGCAAGTGACTTAACTGCTCTGTGCCTCAGTTTTCTCATCTAAAAAATGGGGCTAATAAGAATCTCCATCACATCGAGGTGTAAGGATGAAATGAAAGAATGTCTGTGACAGGCTGAGGACGGGGCCTGGGGCACAGTAAGAGTGCCGCCAAGTGTCCGGTGTCGTGATGATGTTTTGACGGACGTGGGCCCTCTGCCTCCCGGAGAGCGTGTGGGGCGGGAAGGACAAGTCAGGAGGCTGCAAGGCAGGAACACAGGCGCGGAGCGCTGCTCTGTGCCGGCCACTGGGGACAAGGATGGCCCAGGCCAGTGTTCCTGCCCCTAGAGGCTCAGGCTCGGTGGGAGAGTAAGGATCGGGTGGGGGGCGCCTGACGAGGAGGGCTCAAGGTGGGTGGGAGGAAGGCAGGGGAGGCTTGCTGGTTGGGGAGAGGCTGGCGTGAGGCTTGCTTAGATCGTGTTTGAGGAAGGCAGGCGGGCAGAGGGAGACATGAGCCCGCAGTTAGGTTGGGGGACTTCCAGAGGGGAGTGCGAGTGCTGTGGTCTCTGTCCAGGTGTGGATCACGTGTGAAGGCTACGGCCTCAAGGTGGCCGTGGATGGTCAGCACCTGCTGGAATACTCCCACCGTCTGAAGAATCTGCCTGCCATCAACAGCCTGGAAGTGGGGGGCGACGTGCAGCTGAGCCACGTGCAGACATAGCTCGGCTCCCTGGCCCTGGGGGTGAGGGCGGGCCGTGTTGCCGACTGCCTCCGCTCCTCACCTCCCTCTTCCCTGTCCATCTCCCTGTCCCTGCCCCAGGCTTTCCCAGCCTGCCGTGGAGCTGGGACTTTTCTGGAGAGAGGGCATGTTTGTCTGGCTCTGCTGCTGGCTGGGCCGGCACCCGGGGCCACGGCTGCCCACATCCTACCATCTGAGGAGAGGGGGGTGGTCCCGCCAGGCTAAGCCCTATGTTCTGTCCCCTTGGCAGAAGGGGAGGGTCTTGGGCCTTCCCGAGCTCCCAGACCAGGCGTACACCCTGTCTGCCTCTTAGTCACATCCCCACCCCGCCAGTCAAATCCATCCCAGCCCCAAGCCACCCCCTGTTCATTCCACGTGGGAGGCCGTCTCCCGGGCCCTTCCCCCTTCCCCTTCAAGCTTTCCTTACACCCAGGACCCCGCCCCCCCGCCCCGCTCCAGAAAAGTTAGCTGGTACGCCACTGGTCTGTACCAACTAACAGGACCTTTCTCAACAGGGGCTCTGCTCTTTCCTAGGGTCTTTCAGAGAAAGACACATGCTTATTGGCACATATGTACGGGGTCATTGTGGTTATTGAATGTGTTTGGAACATTTTGGAGTCTCTGGAATTGGGGAGGTTCTGGGTGAAGGCAGGGGGGCAGAGAGCATGGGCTTGCTTTGATGGGGTGGGTCCTGATATCCACACCTGCCCCGGGGTTCCCCACCAACCCCACATGGGTGGGAGAAAGCAGGTTGGCCTCGGGTCTCCTGGGCAGGCATCTGTGATGCAAGAAGCTTGGTAACAGGTGAACCCAGCAAGTAGCCTCACACTTCTGGGACGGGCCAAAGGCTAGGCCAGAAGGCCAAATGGCAGGGCTGGCTTATCAGACCCGTGTGTCCGCATGGGAGGAGGTGGCGGGTGTGGTGTCGGGAGGAGCTGACACCTGTGTGTGTTCCACTGTGGGTCCTGGCGTTAGGGGTTAGGGTGTGGTGGGGACAGTGACTCAGCATGTGGGTTTCTACCAGCCACTGGGCCAGTGCAGGAGGGCCGGTTCTGTGTCCACGTGATGCCAACCCGTCCTGCTGCCTCCACCAAGGATCAGTGCCTCGGGAAGCAGGCTGGGGCTCCAAGCATTGTCCTCGGACCAGCAGCGCCTGGGAGCCCGTCAGGAAGGCAGAATCCCGGGCCCTGCTGTGGGCCTCGGAATCAGTCTGCCTTGTAACGAGATCCCAGCAGTTTGTGTCTATCTCGGAGGGGAGAGGCACTGGTCTAGGTGACCCTGATCTTGACCACGTTGTTCAGATGCATTGTGGGGGCGCTGGCGGCCAGCATGCCTCTTTCTCCCCCCTCCCCCATCTGCGTAGGGGAGAAGGGGTCCAGGGAGCCAAGGAAACAGAGGCCAAACCCAAGCTGGGAGCCTGATTTCCCAGAGCCCACTTAGCCCCTGGCTGAGTTCCTTCCTTATTCTAAGAGAAGGAAACACGGCGCAGCCCCTTAAGAAGTCTTCCCCATGGAAGCTATGTGTCCTTCACCCATTGCCAAGTCTTTGCCACACGGTCCCACCTCACATGCTTTGTCACCCAGGTGCCAAATTATTATTGGGCCAACTCTCATGAAGCAGGCAGCCCCAGAGCCAAACATGGCGACTTTCTACGAGGGGGTTGTTGGGCAAGGCCTTCCCTGGGGAGCCGGCATCACAGGCAGTATGAGCGTGTGAGGTGAGCACCGTGTGAGGTGAGCCCCATGTGAGGTGACCTCCCCTGTGAGGTGAGCCCCGTGTGAGGTGAGCCCCATGTGAGGTGCCCCCCTGTGAGGTGAACCCGTGAGGTGAGCCCCATGTGAGGTGCTCCCTGTAAGGTGTGCCCCCTGTGAGGTGCGCCCCCTGTGAGGTGAGCCCTATGCGAGGTGAGCCCCGTGCGAGGTGAGCCCCGTGTGAGATGCTCCCGTGTGAGGTGCGCCCCCTGTGAGGTGTCCCCCTGTGAGGTGAACCCCCTGTGAGGTGAGCCCCCTGTGAGGTGCCCCCCTGTGAGGTGAACCCCCTGTGAGGTAAGCCCCGTGTGAGGCACAGCCCAGGCCCCACAGGCAAGCCTGGCTTCCTCACCCCACATTACAGGTCTGCAGGTGTGCACAAGACTCCAGAGTGCTCCCCACACCTGGTGACCATTTCAGAGAAGCGGCGTGGCCAACCTAGTGTGTCCCTCTGTGGGGCGTTTGGGTCCAGGTCGCACCACCCACCAGTGCCCAACTCTGCAGAACCGAGTTGCTTTCCCTACAAAACACGCCCACACACATACAATGTGGTTAAAATAAAATACATTTCATATAAATATCTCCATCAAGGAGTCATACGGGGAAGGCCCAAGTGGCCCTTGAGAAAAGACTGGGGTTTGTTCCTTTTTTAAATACAAAGTTATAAATAACTGTACACAAGGCGGCTAAACACAGGGTAGCACGACAGCGCCTCCTTCTGGTCACTCAAAGTGGTGCAGTCAGAAGAAGGTTCCATCCTCACCCACCAGCTGGGCCTGGCACTGCCGCTTTAGTCTTCAAGGGACCTGGGAAGGCCCAACTCTCTATTATCCGGGAAGGGTGGGTTCAAAGGAGACAACAGGTTCCACTCAGTCCAGGCTGCTACTCAACAGCAGGTCAAGTATCGGGTTCGGTGGGGAAGGAGATGTGAGGCTCCAGGATATAATTTCCTTCCGTCTCCCCAGGCCCTGTGACGTCAGATAATCGAGAGTTGGCTCCATCAGTAAGTTCTGAGGCAGCAGCTTTAACTTCTCCCGTAGGCTGTTGTAACTTTGGGATCGCTGGGCTGCTTCGCTGCCCCATCTTTTTTCACCTCGTAGGGAAACACAGCACCAAAGATATCTTCATGATAGCGCTTCTGGCTCTTTAAGGGAAAGCAGAACCAGGGTGTCACTTTGCCGGTCCAGCCACCTCTCATTCATCAGGTCCAGGCCAGGACGAGCCCCTGGGGCTCCCCCAGCTTCCTTATCCCACGTACACTCATGAGCCATCTACCTTCACAACGGTCACGCTTAGAGTATCCTCGAGTCCCACTAGACTAACTCCCATCAGCACCTGTGCCGCTCTGAACCACCCGGACAGCTCCCCAAGCCTGCCTCGTACCCGGCCCCCAAGATGCTCCAGGAAACGGGGGCTCTGAGATAAATACGTCTGGAAAATGCCGCATACTTTCTCCCAGTCTTGAGGAGTCACGATGCACGGTAGCGTGTTAGAGGCTCTGAGGAGTCTTGTCATCACCAACGTGCTGCCCTTGTCTCACTGACCAACAGACCAGGAGGGACGGGCCGGCCTTCTACGCCCGTCTAGCTCGGACCTCCAGCCACCTCTAGGATTCCTTTGAGTTTCAGGACTACCCTGAGCCTGACTCCTAGGCCTGGCTCCCCCGCCCGTGTCCTTGAGCTGCTCCCCAACCCACACACCAGCTGCCGTACCTTAAGCTGGAAAAAGTAGTCCTCCACCTGCTCCTCACTCAGCCTCAGCTTGGCAGCCACCAGGAGCTTCAGGGTATGGGCCACATCCCGGGCCATACGCACATCCCCACAGACATAAAGGTGGCCGTGCTCCTCGTGCAGCACGCGGAGCACCTCGCTGGCCAGCCGCTGCCGCAGGATGTCTTGAACATAGACCTGAAACCAGAGGAGATCGTGGGTCCAGGCCCCTGCTGCCGGCGGGGCGGGGGGGGGTGGTGGTGGTGGAGAGGAGAGGAAAGGGGGGCGAGGGGGAACCCTGCAGTCAGGCCTGCTGGCCAGGAGGAGGCAGTGAGGGGCACGATGGGCTGCAGGGTGAGGACCCTCCCAGCCGGAACCTTGCCCCGGGATCGGGCTCAGGGTGAGGACGTGCACTGGCATCCTGCCCAGCGCGGGCCCGGGCTGGGGCCCGAGAGACGAATGTTGGCCGCTGCCCCGCCCTCAAGAAGCTGACCATTCAGTGAGGCCCCTGCATTCACTTCCGATTCACCATGCTTCAAAGAGGCATCAATCAAGCCACTTCCCCTGCCCAGGGCTCTGAGGCCCACCTGCGTACACGCCAGAACTGGAGCCTCTCCGTGCAGACCACTGGTGGAACTCCCCGTATAATTCAGAGCAGAGCACAGAGCGCTGGGTTCCCCAGTTACACAGAAGTCTAGGAGCCTCTGCTCCTGTTCCCCACAAGATGCCCAGCGACCCCAGCACTGTACACAAAACACTGGGTCTGGGAGGAGCCCAGACAGAACAAACTCACAAGGGCTGAGGCGAACGTCTGTCCCGACTCCCCACGTTCATGGGGCTAAGCGCCCCCGAGGGCAGCAGGGACCATCAGCGGGGCACGGTGTTTAAGCATAAAGCCAGCCTGGACCACATCGTCCTGGGCAGGTGCTTATCCCAGGGGAGGGCTTTCAGCCAGCGGGGCACTGGCACTAACCCACCACGTGACCCTCTTTAGTCCTCGATGTCTCAGGGCCCATCTCTTCTCCTGGCACAGTGAATGCATTGCTCTGACGGGTGTGGAACTGTCTCCGTTTCAGAGCGCAGATGAAGGCTCAGAAAGCAAGGGGCTTGTTGGGGAGCCAGCCCGCACCAGTCTGTGCTTGTAATGCTCTGCCCACCGCACGGGCCGCTGCCGCGTTTACCTTGGGCTGGCAAGGCAGGCGAGAGTAGGCTGTGTGCACCTCATGCAGTACCCCATTCTGGGCCATCTCCAGCATCTCCTCCCGATACAGGTGGTCCTCATCTGGGCGGCGGCACCCGAACACCAGGGTCATGCGGCCGGCCTGGAGCCCTGGGAGACGGCGTGGGCTGCAGTTACCAGGCTGGCCACCAGAGGGCGGGCCATGGCTCAAGGCTTCTCCAGCCCGACAGCTGACTTGAATTCTCATTTCACGCCCACAAGTGTCCTGCCCCACTTTACAGATGAGGAACCTGAGGCCCAGGGCATTCATCACTTGTCCACACAGGCAAATGGGAGGCAAATGGGAGGCAAATAGGAGGCAAATGGGAGAGTGGGCGGTGGTATAACCCCAGTGAGGTCCCAGGGAGATGCCAGGCCACCTGGTGCCCCCTCCCCACATGTCGGGAACCTCCTAACTGTACCTTTGTACTTGGTGTCATGGAGCCGCTGCTGCCAGAAACCGCGGAAGGGGGCGATGCCTGTGCCAGGTCCGATGAGGATGCAAGGATGGGAGGGGTCCTCAGGGAGCTGGAAGTTGCTGGCACTGAAGGGGACAGATGGAGAAGCTCGGTTCTCAGACACTCTGGGATGGAGGCACGCTGGACAGGGGCTGGGGAGCTAGGGGTGCAGCAGGGCGGGGTGGGGGCAGTAGTGTGGTGGGGGTGGAGAAGACAACAAGCTCAAATTTGATTTCCCAAGTCCTGGAGTTTGCTTCATTTTCCCTGTCCAGGCACACCCTCACCTCATCCTGGGCTCCTTTTGAAAAAAGGCTGAACCTCATTGTACTCTGGGGACCCCACTGCTGTCCTCTCTGTCCCTACTGGAGACCTGGCCATACTCTATTGCCAGGGGATAGAATGGAGAGGCCCAGTGTGACCCCCAACGCCTTCTTCAAGGGCCCAGATCCCCCCCTTTTTAAAGATTTTATTTTATTTATTTGACAGAGAGACAGCCAGCGAGAGAGGGAACACAAGCAGGGAGAGAAGGAGAGGAAGAAGCAGGCTCCCAGCAGAGCAGGGAGCCTGATGTGGGGCTCGATCCCAGGACCTTGGGATCACGCCCTGAGCCGAAGGCAGACGCTTAACGCTTAACGACTGAAACACCCAGGCGCCCTCAGATCCCTCCCTTTCAAACCAGAGCTCCAGGGGCCAGTGGTACCACAATGCACAGAGTGGAGGGGGTGCTTACCTTCTCACGAAGCAGGGTACTGGGTCTTGGGGCTTCAGGCTACTGAGCCACGTGCTACAGACACCGTGGTGCAAGGGACCTTGGCCATCTGTAAGGACAACACAGACTTGACCAACATTGATCCCCACCCCCCATCCCCGGGGGTGAATTGTCCCAGAGGCTCCCCCTCAACCAATGAGCCTCCTGGGAGTGTCCGCTCAGGCACTCTGTGGGCTTTAGGGAGGGGGCAGTTCTTCTCCCACTTCTGCGGTCCACCTTCCATGCAGCCAGAGGTGGGGAAAGCTGAAAGGCAGGTCAAGAGTGTGCCAGCCTCTCCTTCTGCCACTCCAGAAAGAGTCTCAGAGAAGGAACATGTACAAGGTCACTCAGATCGCAGTAAAATCAGATCACAGCTCAGCTTCCCTGACTCCTACTCCAATACTCCTTCCAAGAGTTTCCCAGCCCACCACATAGCTCTGATGGCAGCAGCCCAAAGTGGCCCTGCAGGGTGGCCACAGTCGCGGCCCCACCGTGTCTTTGTGAGGTAAAGCCCTTGCTGGGAGGAACTCTGAGTGATGGGCAGCCTCCTGAGCATTCTGGTCTGCTCTGACCCCTCTGCCTCCCTAGCGGCCCCTCCTTGGGCCTGTGGAAACCCCCACTTTCTCTGGGTTACATCCTCTTCCCAAAGGCCCAGCATTTAAAGCCATCCCAACCAACCCAAGAAGTCCTGTTTTCCCTCTGAATGGGATCTGGCTCTCACAAGATATACCCCCTCCCCTCTCCCTGTCTGGGCACCGGGACTTGACCTGGGCAGATGTTCTCCAGCAGAGCTGGCAGTCTCTGCCCAGTGTTTAGAAACTGCGTGACTGTGCTCTTCACCCAGCTTTGCCGCGTTACAGGCAACGCTCAGTTACAGAGGGCAGGGCAAGGGCACATGGTTCATTCGGTGCAGGAGCCAAGTCCAAGTGGACAAGGTTTTGTACCTGCCAGTCTATGTTAGCCCGTCCCCTATCCTCTGCCCTCAGAGCACCCTATGCTTTATAGCACCCACATCATGACAATTATCTATTTCAATGAGTCTCTCTTCACTGCCCCTCTAGACGGGAAGCTCTATGAGGGCAGAAGCTCCATGTGCTGTGTCGCCATGCCCACCATCGTGGCAAGCATAGAGAGAGGTGAAATAAACCATCGCTGAGTGAGCGAGTGAGCAATCAAAGCATAATCACCCTGTACCCAGCGTAGATTATTAGGAATACTAAGAATCACTGGGCTCCCACTACGTATTGGGTGCTTTCTCCATGTGATCTCATTACATTGTCCCAGCAGTAGTAGGACCACAGAGTGACGCAGGATGGACCCAGCAGTCAGACTGCGTGGGTTTGAATCCCGGTTCTCAGCTTGCTCACAGTGCAACTCTGGGGCTTAACGTCTTTCTGTCTCAGTTTCCTCACCTGTAAGATGCAAACAGTACCCATCTCATGTGGTTACTGCTAATACATACACAGAGGGTTCGCTCAGTGCCTGGTTCATAGTAATCTCCGCCACACACCTGCTACTGCTATTAACACCCTGGGTGGCGGGTTTTAACTGATGAGCAGACCCCAGCTCAGAGATGTCGAACCGCCACCCGGTAAGTAGTAGAGCTGGACCTGCTGCAAAGCCTCTGCCCAGCCTTACCTCGGGTGCGGTACGTGAGCACGGCCACGGTGAGGTGCACCTCCGTGGGTGTGCGATCCCTGGAGGAGCTGATGGAGTAGTACCGGGGTTTCAGAATAGGGAGCTGGGAGAGCAGGAAGCCAGCAGACACCCGCAGGGACGGGAACTCCTCCAGCACCTCCAGGAATGTGGGGCTGTTGATGAACTTCCACTTGTTGTATTCTGAGGGCTGAAAGCCAAGGACAGTGTGAGTGACTCAGGGCACAGGCCCCACACGGAGACAGGAGGCTGTCACAGTCCAGCATTCATTCGTTTATTCATTCACTCCTTGGTTCCCTCAACCAACACGTCCAAGTGCCAGGCGCTGTCCAGGGTGCTGGAGAGAAAATAGTGCCTGTCCTGGAAGCACTCAGGCCAGTGAGCAGCATTTATCTAATTCATGTGCTTAGAACTTCACCGTCTGCCACTGGCGGGCAGGAGTCAAATCTTTATTACAATCTAATTTTGGACAGGGCTTTGGAATCATACAGACCTGGGTTCGAACAGTGACTGGGTGCCCTTACTAGCTGTGGGGTCTTGTCCCAATCATTTAACCTTTGTGACATGAGGATAGCATCGTCTCCCTCATGGGAACGTCGTGAGAATGAAATGAGAAAATGTGTGCTGAGTTAGTAACTGCAGCCACAGGATAATGGCTGGACTCAAGACAATTAGCGAGAAAGATGATGGTAATAATGCCATCCAGTGCCTTTTGCAAAGACATGGGCCTAGAAAGTTGCCAGTGAGTAATGCATCCTCTCACGTCCACATCTCCATTCATCCTCACCATCCATCCTCCAACACTTCCTAAGGTCCACGCTTATGCCAGGTTTGGGGAATATACAAAGACAAGACACAGTGGCTCTCCTTTTCTAGCAAATTTCTAACAAAGTGCACTTTGATAGCATCCTGCAGATGCTCAGAAAAGTTCAGTTCACTCGACACAACTGTGTCCTAGAGATGGGATGGGGGAGGATACTGACTTCACACCAGCTTTTGACAAGTCTCACTTTGGGAAGCTGGGTCGGATTCCCCCTTGGAGGTTAAAGACCAGCTCTGGGTTCTGGTTCCCCCTGACTCTGGGACCCTGCCCTTCCCTCACCCACCAGCCCAAACTTCACCTGGCACAGGGTCTCTAGCCTCTGCCTCTCGGCCTCTTCCGTGGCCAGCTGTGCCAGCTTTCGGAGCAGCAGCGGGGTTGGGGGGGTGGTGATGTCCAGGAAGTGGGTGAGGGCCTGGCTGAGTGAGCACGGGGGCAGCCGCTTATCTCTGACCCAGTAGCTTCCTGAACAGGGAAAGAAGGAGTCAGAATGGTAAAAGAGCCCCATTTAGGTTTCCTAAAGGGTGATGAGGCCTCTGGGGAAGACACCGTCCACCCTACAGCTGCAGGGGAGAGACACTGAATTTCTGGCTCCGGGAACCGCGAAAGTGTTCATGTGCCCAATGCACGTGCAAGAAAGTGGTGCCCAGAGGTAGGGCTGCCAGGGAAGGCTGACCAATAGCCCTCCAAAGGGCACCCAAGTTGACATGATCCTGAAAAATCAACTATGCACCAGAGTTCAGTCCCTCTCTGGTTCAGACCTGAACTTTAGCAAAACCCCCATAGGTGAACTATAGACTCACAGTGACTAAATTCACCAAAGACTGATGTACACTCCAGGGACTAGTTACTCATTTAGAGAAAAGCCCATGACTGCAGTCCCCTCGGGCTATACCAAGAGGTATCAGGTGAGCAGCAAATCACCCCAAAGTGTCAAGTCTCAAGGAGTCCCAAGAGGCAGTATGGAGGGCAGTCACAGTGTGGACCCTAGAGCCAGTAGACATGGGTTTGAACTCCGGCTGTTCACTTATTAGCTAGGTGACTGAAGCCTCTGAGCCTTGGGTTCTACTTCTGTAAAATGGATGTGATAACACAATCTGTCTCATTGGGTTTGTACGAGCATTGAACGGAATAGCGTATATGTAACAGTAGAGTGTCTGGTACGCGCATGCTCAATATTAGGTAAAAATATTAGTATTAAGTTATTTCATCCAGACCCAAGGCCTGATGAACCACATCAGTCTTCCTACAGTCATAAGGACACCTCTGTCTCCTCACACCTGGGTTTCAGGAGTGTCCGCATTTCTCCTGGACAGTGGGAGACCATGCCACACTTTTCTTCTCCGATCCCCACTCTCCTTTTGCGGCCGCTCTCTTTAGGGGTACACATTCTTTGGAAGCAAGATTATCACCAAGGCCAGAGAGGTATTCCTATGGGCTGGGAGGCTCGTGGTTGTTGATTTCGTTAGCGTCTCTCTCCTAGTACCTGTCGCCCCCATGCTGTGCTCCCCACACAGACTGGGCCTCACCGTACACAGGACGGGGTGCTCCAGGCCCTCCCTAGGACAGCGTCTTCTCCCAGGTGAGGACGGCCAGGAGGGGTCTCACTGTCTGGGTCACCTACAGCCTGCCCCTGTCTACGGGCCAAGTCAGGTTGGGATTAATGAGACCCTCAGTGGGTGAACAGCAGGACATTAGAATGCTGTGAACTTGCAAGAGGGATTTGCAATTTGGGATCCAAGGAGACTCTCAGGGCATATGTAATCCCTTGTCTGAACTTCTGGACAAACGTTCATGAGCCTGTAGGAAATGGACTGTGTTTATTTGGTGCCAGGAATTGTGGTGAAGGCTGCATGTGCATCTACTCATTTGGTCTTTACTACGACCTCACGAGAAAGGCTCTCTCATCTCCATTTTAGAGATAAAGAAATAAAGCCTCGAGACGTTGACTCATAGGCCCAAGACCACGCAGCTAGTAAGTGATGGCTCAGGGACTCGAACCTTCAAAGACCAGCATTTTTACACTGTTCCCACATTTCTCCATTATGTCGTCAGGCAAACTGCACACATGTTTACTGTGAAGCCTGAAGAGACAAGGCATATAAAATGCTGGCGTCTAGTAATTACCCAACAAATACCACCTGCTACTGTGATGATGATGATGATGATGATGGTGATGAAGAATATTCCTGCCTATCTGCTTCCTGTACTAGGTAGTGAGCTTTCTGAGTGTGGACACAGAGTCTCACTCATTTCTGTAGCCCAGGGCCTGCCTAGTATATAGATGCGATCAACCAGTTAAATTTTTGATGCAAAAATAAATCAATCCATCGATTAACAAAAAAGTGGCTGGGTCAGCAAAAGAGTGACGGGAATGAGACTCCCCAGCCTCTGGGGTTGGGCAAGAGCCCCAAAGAAGTATCCCTTCTGTTCCAAAGCTGCAGTAGCACGGGCTTGGGTGGCCTACCCACTCAGCAGGAAGGACGGGGTTAGGTGCTCACAGTGCAGACGTGGGACCAGACCATCTGGGGAGTTGGGGGGTGTCAGGGGGAGGGGGTGGCATGCTGGGGCCACCGTGCAGAGGTCTCACCGTTCTCACTGAGGATCTCCAGGTGCACAGGCTGGTGGGGTGAGGGGCCGTCTACCACTCTTTCCAAGATGCCTTGCACCAGGGCCAGCTGGTTGCTGGGGCAAACCCCGAGGTGCTCTCCAGGCAAGTAGCTCAGCCCGCGGCTGTCCTCACAGGAGAGCTCCACCAGGAGGGTGGTGCGGCTGGGGAAGGGAAAAAGAAGTCTCTGGTGACGCCACCAGGATTTCCTCCAGAGCTCCCTGATGGGCGGGCCGGCTTCCCCAGGAAATGTGCCCTCTTTCATTTTCCTGCTCAGTTCTGGGAGCATGGGTCAGATCAGGTTGCTGGTATCCCCTGGAGCTGGGGTGGTCAAGAGGGCCTGGGACCCACCAGGCCTGGGGTTTCTCTGTGGGAGAGGGTGGGCAGCCCCCTTCCTGGGCAGCACTCCCGAGCCCACCTGGGCTTGACCACACCTTCCACCTAAAGAAAGCACCCCCCTGGGATATCTGCTGGCATTTAGGACAAACTCTTCCTTATCCCCAGCGCAGATATGGCTCTTACTAGAACAAAGCCCAGTATTCCTAATGAATGGGGGAGGACAGCACAGATGAACAAAACCTACAAGGAATCCATGACACTCGTTTCTCCCAAAGAGGAAATGTCCTTCCCTGCCAAGAATTTTCCTGAAAGTTCTTAAGAGCCAAATGGTTTGAGTTTCTCTTGCCCTCCACCTTTGGTGAAAGGGTTTAGTGACAAAGGACCAGTAGTAAAGCAGGTGCCTAGTTCTCAAGCTGGAAAACCAGCCTGTGGTTAATAGAGACCAGTGCTAAAGGCACCAAGGTTACAGGGGTCACCAGCCAAGCCAGTCCTACTGATGGCATTGCGATTAATGCCAGTGCATACTTCTCTCCTTTCAAAGACTGACTTGCTCCGGTCTGGCCTTCATTAAATTAAACTTGTGGACATCCCCCATGCAGCCCCGCGGCCTCCCCTACCTGGACTGGGGACTCTGTAGATTCCGCTGTGATTTCAGCCTCAGGGTGAACACCTTCTTGGCGTGCATACTGCTGAGGGCTGTGGGGGACAGAGATGATGAAGTGGCGGAGACGCTCTTACGCACTGGTGGGGGGCAGCCTCCCCGAGTCTGAGTCCGTTATGCCTGGACACCACCCCTGGGGTGTCCCACCGTGATGGCAGCGGGGGAGGGGGTTCTTTTGCTGTTTGCCTGCCATGTTTCTGAATCACAAATAAAGGCACTTGGTCTGGCAGGGGTGTTTGTGCTGCTGCTAGGTGTGGGGGGGATGCATTAGGAGCCCACATAGGGGCATTTCTAGGCCATCCCCAGAGCCGGGCATCTGCAGGAGAGCATAGTTGAAGTTGGGGGTGTCCTAAACATGCAGAAAGCTCCACAACTACTGTACTTATGGTACAAGGAGAGAGGAATCATGGAGGCCCAGCATCCAGAAGGCACCGTCACAAGTTCACGTCCGGCAGCCTGGGATCGGCTCCACGAGATGTTTACAGCACTTGGCTGCTGTCAGAGCCAGACAGCGGGGACTCAAATCCCAGCCTGGCCACATGCCAGCAACCTGCTTCCCCTCCCTGAACTTTAGTTTCTTTGTGCCCTTCTTTTTTTTGTTGTTTTTAAGTAATCTCCGCACCCAACATGGGGCTCGAACTCAGAACCCAGAGATCAAGAGTCGGATGCCCCCATCAACTGAGCCAGCCAGGCACCCCGGTCCTTGTGCCCTTCTTGCAAGGTGAGTGTTTGGGCTCACTCAGAGCAGGCGGGCGAGGAGCCCAGCACAGTGCCTGGCACACAGGAGGCCCTGTGCTGGCTCCCCTCTCTCTCTACCACCCACCCAGGGCTTCCTCCTGAGACAGCCTCCCTCAGAGATGAAGCACGCTCTCCAGCCTAGCACCCAGCAGGCTCTCGGATCGAACGAGAGAGAGAGGCCTGGCAGCCCTCCGCCAGCTGCCTCTGTTCAGAGGGTCCTAGTGGTCTCCTCAACCGCAGAGACCTCCACCCCGGCAGGAAGGGCCACGGGCCCCGTGCGGCACGGCGCGGCAGGTACCTCTCTCGAGGTCCAGAGGCTGTGAGTCCTGCACGAGCCTGTAGTGCTGTGGGTCCCATGTCACGTTGCAGGTGTAGAGCCTGGGGATCTGAATGCGGTGTTTGCCTTGCACCTCGAACGTCTCACAGGCCGCCTGGAAGAAGATGGGGCAGACCGGTGTCAACCACAGTCACTGTCATCCTCAGCAACATCATCACCAACGACGGGGCCTTACAAATCGGTTAAGCGCTTCCTATAATGACTAAGCATGTTCGGACTGGGCCGCTGTGAGGACTCAGAGAGGAGGCCGGGCTCGGCACACAGGTGCCACGGCTATTCGCACAGATGCTCATATGGACAGGATCTCGTTTTACCTGCACGCCCACCCCTGAGATTGGATCACTCCCGTGCTCCTGGTGTGGAGTCACGTGGAGGCAGTGCGGGCCTGGGAGCCAGGTCTGCCCCGACTCAAGCTGGGGCTCTAAGTACCGCTGCTGTGTGAAATGCTCTGCTTACTTAGGAGGTTTTTTGTTCTTTAAGATTTTTTAAATTTGAGAGAGAGAGAGAGTGCAGGGATGGGGCAGAGGGAGGGAGAGAGAGAATCCCAAGCAGACTCCCTGCTGAGAGTGGAGCCCAATGCCGGGCTTGATCCCATGACCTTGAGATTATGACCTGAGCTGAAACCAAGAGTCCGACGCTTAACGGACTGAGCCACCCAGGAGCCCCAGTGAGGAGTTCTTTAAATCAGGGGCATCGGGCCACAGGCAGCAAAGCTCTGCTGAGATTCCGACACAGGTCCAAAGGACTTCACTGCATAGTCCCTGTCCCCAGGCTCTCTGTGGCTGGAAGACTGAAACAACGCTAAGTCATCAAGAGGTGACCTGGACAGTTAGAGGGGGAAGATCTTAAACCGAAGCTCCCGGAGGATGGGAGGTATCTCAGCCCTCTTCCCCCACCCAGGGACACAAGTGGAGTTCTGGGGGCTGAGGGAGTGCAGCAGTGACCTGAGCCTTCAGGCCACACCTAGGACCGAGCCTGTAGGACTAGGCAGGGGTCATGCCACCCAGAATGCCCAGCATAGATGTCCTGGGCAGGAATGGGCTGTGGCCTCCCTGTCCCCGCTGTGGAGGCAGCTCCCGCTAAGAACTGACCTTAAAGGTTTGCACGGCCCAGCTGCGGAAGGCTTCCTCCTGCCCACTGAGCTCGTCCCCTTCCCCTGTTGGGGCGAGCTGAGAGGCCCCCAGATGGGACAACTTCTGGTCGATGTCATGAGCAAAGGCACAGAACTGAGGGTACATGCTGGAGCCGAGGCCGAACACGGCATACCTGCCCGAGGAGGACACACACACGGAGACTGGAGTGAGCCCACCCATGTAAGCATCATGGAGCACGACCGGCCCGAAAGCCAGCCTCCAACACTCCCACTCCTGCTGGACACAGGACCGGTCAGTACATGCCATCTTCGGGTCCTCTCCAGCTCCCGAGCCTCATCACCAACTCCCGGGACCAATCCCATGCTTGGCCTGCAGACCTGTGAGAGGGACTTGGTTTTCCTAGCTTGACCCTCAACACACTCCGAGGACAGGCTCTCTCTGTGCCTGGACATCTTGGACAAGACCCCCTCATACACAACGAATACCCTCCCTGGAACCAGGGTCCCAGAACGTGTAGGTCCATAAGGCAGGGCTCGGACAAGTGGGAGTGGGGAAAAGCCTTACCTGAACTTGTTGGTAAGCTCTTTCAGCAAGAAGAGAGATTTTTTCAGTTTCTAGAAAGAGAGAGAACCACAGAGTTCTCAGGACAAGATTCATAAAAGCACTGCTTTTACTTTTTTTCTGGTGGGCCCACTTCAAAACTGGCCACATCTGGCAGGAGAAGGCTCAAGGTCCACAAACGAAAGTTGGTTTATGTGTGGGGCCCGTTGGCCGGGGCTCAGGGACAAGTTGAGCCTTAGGAAGTCATGTGGGCCTGACCCTTGGTGTAGCCCAGCTCTGGTAGAGAGGGGGCCTGGCATCTCCAGAGGGTCTTCTATCTACTGGGGCATGAGCCTCTCTTCCTGTTTGAACCTGGTAACAATGACGACTGGCCCCGTGCTCTCTAAGGTAACTCTAATTTCCAAGGAACTCAAGAGAATTTTAGGTGGAATGTGACCCCGCAGAAATAGTGTTAAATCACATGGTAGGAAAGTATTCTCTTTTCTGTAATTTTTTAAAAGTTATTCCTGTTTCTATTATTATGCTTGTCTTTACGAAAACTAGGGAGAGTCTCAGCTTGGAACTACTGGAGCCTGAAGACCTCTAATACTTGCCTGTTACTCATTTAAAAAAAAAAAAAAGCAAGCCATGGTCAGGCAATAGTATCTAGCGAAAAGTCAAGAACTTTGTTTGGCTTTCATGGGATTTATTTTTTGTCGGCTTTCCATTTGTGGGAGTGATTTAAAATTTCCTTTACATGTGAATTTTTGAGTTTAAAAAGGTGGGTCAATTTACTTAAAAATATAAAGTCTGTGATAGGAAGGCGGTCACATACACATGGCGATCATTACAGAGACGGCAGTCAAACGCTGGCGCTGGGGCACCCAGAGTGGTCTGAGCACACTTCCAAATGTCCTCCGTAGGACATGCTGGATCGCCCGGATCCTTTCCTTGGCCCCCTCGGGCCCTGGCACCCTCCCCCCCAAAGAACACTGGGACCCGAGCCACCCACCTCTCCGTTGCCAGGGGAGTCTCCATTCCCAAACGTGCTGGTCACCACCAGGAGCAGCTGCTCGTCCTCCAGATGGCGCAGCCTATACTCGTCCATGCAGAGAACCTGCAGGGCCCCAAGGGTGGACATCAGCCCCCCACGCCATCCCCAGACACCCTGTGCTTCCCTTCCCCACCCCGGCCAGGAACCCCCTCATCACCGGGTTCCCCCGGCCCCGCCCACACCCAGCACAGGCGGGGCCCAGAGGCAGGTGCCCCACGGATCCCCGTCCAGTAAACCCACATGAACACTTCGCTCCCCACCCTCCTGCCCCACGCCAGCCCCATCGCCAACACTTCCACAAGCCCGAGGCGGGGGGGGGGGGGGCTCGCCTCCAAAACATGGCAGGTCCCAAATCGGAATGCCCCCCGCCGCTGTTTTGAATTCCGAGTGTGTGGACATATTTTCCACAAAAATGAGATAAGTGGGTTACAAAAATGATGATCCTTTTAACGCCTCAGGAACCCAACCGCTTCGCCTGAAGCTCATCTCAGGTGACATGCGTCACCGCCTCCCTGTTCGACCCACACCCATGTGACGTTTCCAGGGAGGTCTCAGCGAAGGATAAACTCCAGCACTGACGGAAGGCATGAGTCACCCTCTGGGGTTTTGTTTTATTTCCTATTCATCCTTTGCCCCCTTCACATTTAGCACTGTGCCCGGTACAGAAGGTGTTGAGTAAATGCGAATAAAATTCACCTATGGGAGCACATGGATATTGGGATGTGGCTTAGTAGAGTGTTTCTCAAACTGTGTTCCCTGGAACACCATGGAAAACTTAGGTACTATGTAACTTTGGGAATCCCTGGACACACATCCGTCCTTCTGTCACAGATTTACAGTCAGCACATCCAAGGCTCTGGGACATTCAGGAGCAGGGCAATCATTTTAACTTTCGCCAACTTGTCTGTATCCAGGCAGAGGAAAAAGGCCCGTGTCCAGCTGAGCTGGCTACCTTGGGGTTGAAGGCGCAGCTGAACAAGGCCCCCAGGTCCCGGGCCAGCGTTTCTGACTTTCCTGTCTCCGTCGCAAAGAGGATTGTGGCTCTGACTCGGGAAGCCATGGTCTTGCGCATCAGCATGGCGGAGAAGAGCACAGCTCTGTGTGGACAGACAGACAGACAGACAGACAGACCGACACTGTGCTGACTCAGCCTTCCAGAGGAACACGGGGGCCCGAGAGAACGGGAGGTGGACGGTGTTTAAAGTGTGGCAGCATGAGGGAAAGGAACACACGTTTCTTGCCAGCTATTGACCCTGACCCATGGCCTTTCTCTTCCCATCACCCGCTCAACCCACTGCTCAGCCCCGGGGGGAGATGGAGGACAGAGAAGGTTGGGCTAATGGTGGCAGGTATGCCCCTTGGCGTCTAGACCCCTGCGAGCCAACCTCCACAGAGATCATCCTGTCTCTTTGTTCCCTGCCCGTCGAGGCCGAGAAGAGCAGCCGCTTAGAAGGAAAGGCTGCAGTTCAGGCCTCAGGACCGGCCGCTCGCACTTACTTCACCAAGACTTTGAATGGAATCTTTCTTCTCCGGGGTCTCCGCTTCTCATCCTGCCAGGTGTGGGTTTTCCAGGCTTCCACCTTCAGAAAAGAAGGCACACGTGAGGGCAGGTGCGCCCTGGCTCGGCTCCGGTGTGGGGATGCGAGGGAGAGAGAGGACCCTTCGTGCCCTTTGTGAGGCGGGGGTCCCCGAATGCCGCACTGGAGAGGACTGGGGCTCTGTCTCCCTCCGAGCTGCAGCTCCAGTGGCCAGCTTACAGCCTGCACACGCCGGGGGAGGGTCCACTGGCTTATTCTCCATTAGTGTCCCCCCAGAAGGAAGAGCCCCACTTCACTTTGTCTTTAGCGTCTAATCACTAGGCAGGTCACATGATGCCGAGGCCAAACTGGGCACCTCCTTTGAGAGGAAAAGGAGGTGCGACCACAACGGTACTAACGTCCCCAGCAATCAGTCACCCTGATCTGCTATTAGCATCTGAAAGTAAGAAAGCTCTTCCCCAAATCAAACCAAAGTCTTTTTTCAGACAAAACGAACTGGTTTCAACAGGTGACGGTGATAGAGTGAGTCGGGGTTGGGCGCCAGTGCGTGGGATCCACACGACCTCCTACTGCAGAGCTAATACCCGTCGCCTTTAGAGATGAGGGCAGCGGGGCTCCCGCGGTTGAAAGGCCCACCCAAGATCCCACAGCTAGGAGGCGGCAGAGGCGCCTGCAGGCGTGTCTGACCGGGTGCCAAGCTCTTCACCATCGCGGGCTCTGACCATTTACAGGTGGGGGAAATGGTGGTCAGCCTCAGAAGCGGAAGCCCCAGCAGAGCAATGGGCCCCTGATGGTAGAATAGAAGGTCTTTCCTGAAGTCTCACTCTCTGTGGGAACGGACAGACGCTGCTCAGCGTCCGTGAGCGCAGCCTGAAAAGCAGGGGTCTGTGTGTCCCCGACCCTCCCTGTGGGTCCCGCACGAGGGAGCACGCACACCCTCTTTCCACCCGAGTCCCAAGACAGAGAGGAGAGGAAAGCCCTCCCTTACCTGGTAATAGTAGAAAGGGGACAGGACATAGTTTAGCATCTCCTGGTGGAACACAGGAGTGATGCTCCCAGAAATCGGGGGGACCAGCCAAATCCAGTCGGCCGGGCAGCCCCCTCGGGAACGGTACTCGTTCTGCATGTACTTCATGAACGACTCTGCAGCTGAGTGGTGGTCCATGATGCTCACATTCCGCTTCTGAATTAGAAGGAGGCAAAGAGGGGGGTTGAGGCGAGGGATGGGGGAGTCAGGAGTGTGGTCTGTCGGCTGCGGGGCTCCCAAGATGGACTGCGGAAAAGCCGGGCAATCACTAAAATGGGACAGCCATTGCCCTGGCCACCTCCTTGCTGCTAGAAGTAAATACCCAAGTAGAAGACACTTTCGGAGCCTCCAAAGGAGCCCCAGAAATCATCATAGCCATGGTAAGCCCACGGGGCACCTGGCGGGACCCCCTCGGCCCTCTAGGGGCAGTGTCAGCTTCCCAGGCCACACCTACAAGTCTCCCCCAGCTCCCAACGAATGGCTCCCTCTGGATGCTGATAAATCCAACCCCAGAGCCTTCTTGCCACTTGTTAGTAGAGAGTTCCAGGAGTCACTTCTCCGAGAATGTGGCTCTCTTGGCCAAGAAGGAACCGGACATCTCTGGAGAGGACTGAGTGTTGGGGGGGAACCGTAGCATACGGAAGACAAGTCACCACAATGTCGCACATCCGAAAATTAGAAGCCAAGGGGTCTGAGCCTTCCCGGAATGATCCAACAGAGGCAGCCACACCCCTCACTGCCTGGGGCGACTCATCCAGTCCAGAGACATTTGTTTCATGTCATGATTCACACCGTGGCCTCTTATTGGCCATGCGACCTTGAGCTATTAGCTGCTGAGCCTCACTGAGCCTCGGCATCCTCATCTGGAAGATGGGGGTAAGAAGAGTTTCTACAGCATGAGGCTGCTGAAAGGCTGCAGTAACTTAACGTAAGTAAAGCAAGAACGGGCACAACAAGTGTGAGCCGCCATCCTTGCTTCTACCTGCCAGGCAGCGCAGCAGGCACGGGCATGACAGAGGGGAACATGGGGCCCCTTTTCTGCATTAGATTATATCCTAAGGGGGGAGGCGGAGGAAGCTGGCCATCCACGTGGTCTGCTGCGAGATATAACAGAGGAGAGCGCAGGGGCTGCTGGGGGACAGACAGGGCTGAGCTCATACACAGGCCTGGAGGAGAAGGAGGGGATTCCAGAAGCTGCTTCTAAGTGGAGGCAAGTCTTTTTTTGTTAAGATTTTATTTATTTATTTGACAGAGAGAGAGAAAGGGCACAAGCAGGGAGAGCGGCATGCAGAGGGAGAGGGAGAAGCAGGCTCTCCACTGAGCAGGGATCCCAATGTGGGACTCAATCCCAGGACCCTGGAATCATGACCTGAGCCGAAGGCAGACACTTAACCAATTGAGCCACCCAGGCGCCCCATAAGCAGAAGCAAGTCCTAAGAGATGGGCACGAGTTAGGCAGGGCATGGGCATAGCTGGAGGAGGACGCTGCCCAAGTCACAGCCAGAGGCATGAAAGGAACCCGCTGATGGAGGGCTCAACGGGTCTCTGCAGTCTTACCCGTGTACCAGCGCCCCCCCCCACCCCGTGCTACACCGGCTGTAAGCTCAGAGGCTGATGACGGTAATAATGAATAATAAGACCAATAAAACTAAGGCCCACTGAAGGTTCGCTAGGGGTCGGCCAGCACGGCCAAGTGTTCTGCATACATTTTCACTGAATTCTTACAATAACCTAGTGAGGGAGGTCCTCCTATTTATTCCCGTTTTTACAGATGAGGACATTTATCGTGAAGGAGGGGGATGAGGAAGTGCCGGAGACTCTAGCAGCGCGGGGTGTGGTCAGCCACGATCAGAACACAGCCGAAGACCAGCAGATTTTCCGGGACATTTCTGCACCCTGCAGTGACAGGGCTGGTGCACAGAGCCCCTAGGAGTCAGGATGTGTGGTCCACGGGCACGGGGTCCTTCTGAGCTGGGCCAGCCCCTGGGGGCTCTTCCTGTACCCCCTCAGTGCCCCCCTCCCCCCACCCTCCAAGAACATCAAGCAAAGCTTGACCTGTCTATGGGGTGACCAGCCCTGGGAAACTGTGTGATTGTAAATATTTACTGGATGTTTAATGTCAACTCCCTGCTCCACTCCGCGAGGAAAGGGGTTTTGTCTATTTTGTTCACCACTCATATTCTTGGCCAAGCCTAGTGCCCGGCACATGCAAAATGTTCACTCTATTTTGCTGAATGAATAAAGGACTGTCTTCCTAGTGGTCGGGCTTCCAAGGCACCTGCTAGCTTTGGGGAGACAGTCTTAGCCTCTAAAGTACTATCTTCAGGGGCGCCTGGGTGGCACAGCGGTTAAGCGTCTGCCTTCGGCTCAGGGCGTGATCCTGGCATTCTGGGATCGAGCCCCACATCAGGCTCCTCTGCTATGAGCCTGCTTCTTCCTCTCCCACTCCCCCTGCTTGTGTTCCCTCTCTCACTGGCTGTCTCTCTGTCAAATAAATAAATAAAATCTTTAAAATAAATAAATAAATAAAGTACTATCTTCACGCATCCTCTGCCCCCTTCCCAAAAGGAAGGGGAGCATTCATATGAGTAAGAGCAGTGGACAGACCGGAAGGCTCAGTCCCACCCAAGCACTAACCCGGGTGTGGGCCCTCAGGGTGGATACATTCGCCCAGAGGAGGGAAGCGAGAGCAGCCCCTGCTCGTGTGGACATGGGCTCTCATTCATTCATTCAGTACATATTTTTTCCAGTACCTCCGATAGCCATTCTTCCACCCTCTAGAGACAGAGTAGTGAACAAAAGGGACAGGCCCGGCCCTAACAGAAAGACAGGAAGTAGATATACTACGTAATGTCAGGAGCCAGCACGAGTAATGAAGAAAAATAAAGACAGAGTTGAAGAAGAGAGACTGATGGGATGGGGGTGGGTAAGGGTGCCATCTTCCATGGTGTGGTCAGGAAGAGCGACTCTAAGGAGGAGACAACAGAGACCTGGATGAAGGGAAGTAGGGGGTCATGGGATGATTTGTGGGAAGGGTGTTCTAGGCAGAGGAGAAAAGCAAGTGCAAAGGCCCTGAGGTGGCAAGTATCTTGGTGAGTTTGGAAAACAGCAAGAATTCCAGAGTGACCAGAAGAGTGTTAGAGGACAGAAGTCTGACTGGAGTGGCTGGAGGACTAGGAGATGTAGGAGATCTTGCATCGGGTCAGCTGCAAAGGGAAGCAGGAAAACACGGCAGTAGCTGGGGACTTACTGGGTTAGCTGGCCGTTTCTTTTTTGGAGATGGGAAACATGACAGCCTATCGGTCGCTGCTGAAAATGACCCAGCAGAGAGGAAGACACTGATGAGACAGAAGAAGGGGGGCGGGGTTTTCAGGAGTAAAGTCCTTGAAAAATGGAGGGGGACTAGGATGCAGTGCTCAAGCTCGGGGATGGACACATCTTGAAAGGTAAGGAGTTGCCTGTTGCTAGAAGCATTCAAGTTTACACTAGAAGACCCAGAGTGAGGAGGAGGGCTTATCTGTCTACATCCCCAGCGCTGAGTACAAACTAGGTGCTCAATACTGGTGTGATGCATGAAAAAATGGACAACACTGTCAGGGGAGAACCAAGCATGAGATGAATGGTTGGACCACATAACCTTCTGACCAGAAAGTCTCCAGACCTACAAAACACGACGTACCTGGAAACTGTGGAGCACAGCAACATTGATCTCAACGACAGCCCGGTCCTTCCAGAGTGAGGCCAGCTTGTGCGTTTCCAGGCCCATCCTTCTGCCCACTTCCTGCAGAGGCAGAGTGATGGGGTGAGTTGGTCCTCAGGACTGCCCCCCACCCCGCCCATGACAGACCCACATCTGCAGCCAGCCCCGCCAGACGGTCCCCGTTACCTCCAGAATGTTGTAACGCTGAACGTCACAGAAGTCCCGGACCCCGATCTCCGTGCCCATGTACCAGCCGTTGAAGGGGCACCCCGGGAACTCGAGGCCGCCCACCTCAAGCAGCATGTTGGCCACTGCGGGCAGGGCGTACCACTTCAGCTGGAGCTCACGGAACCACTCGTACCTGGCAGGGAAGAAGAGCCAGTGGTTACTGGGGCCTGTGCTTTTGCCTATCCTCACCCCCCCAGCCCTGACAAAAAAGGCTTCAGAAAAAGAGCCAACCAAGAAAACTCCTTCCCAAATGCTGTTCTCGAAATTTGTCCAAGCTGGAGAGGTGAATGGGGCACAGTAGGCATCATTCATTAATTATGCATTCCTTTACCCACTCGTTCATGCAAATGTATGGTAAGCAACACGTATGTGACAGGCACCATGCTAAATGCAGAGAACATAGCATAGGGGTTAAGGACTTCAGTGTCAGAAAGCCCAGGTTCAAGTTCTGCCTTACCGCTTACCAGCTCTGTGGCCTTGGGATGTGAGTTAGCCTCTCTGAGCCTCAGTAACCCCACCAGTAAAATAGAGATACTAGTACCAAACTCATGGGTTTACTATAAAGATAATGGTATTGCTCATTTATAAATTCATTTATTCCAGAAATATTTATAATTGAGCACCTACTATGTGCCAGGTACCCTTCTAGGTGTGAGGGGTAAATAGCTGAACAAGAAAGGCAAGATCCCTATTCTCAAGGAGCTTACTGACTAGAGTCTAGACTTTAGACTATAAGCAAGTAAACAGATGAATAGAAAAATAACAACAAGATGATGTGGTAGACAGAGGGAGAGTGTCTGCTCTAGATTGAGTGTTCAGGATAGGTTTCTCCAAGGGGACGACGTTCAGGAAATACCTTGCTGTCAAGAAGAAATGAATCCTTTAAGTTTCTGAGGAAAAAGCATGTCAGGCAGAAGGAACAGCAAGTGCAAAGGCCCTGAGGTAGGATTGAGTTCAGTGTATGCAAGGGATAAAAAGAAGAGTCCAGCTCAATGCCTGCTACTCAGTGAGTCTCAATATATGGAAATATTTTTGTGATGATGATTGCTGCCCAGAGCAGGAGCTGAACCAGAGGAGCTCCAGAAGTCCCTATGGCCCTATACTTGCACCACAGTCGGAAGAGGGGTTGCTGAGAGAGTTGGCAGGAAGACAAGGGGACTGGACTGCTCAGTGTGAGAACGTTAGAGGCTTTTGAGGGCTTTTCTCCCAAGGTCACTGCTTTCCAAGTTCCTAGGGCCCCATCTGTCTAAGCCTCTGCTTCCCCCTCATCATCAACATATCCTCCTAAGTCTGAGGCCCGAGACCCAAGTCTGGGGTTGCCGCACAAGCGTCACCAAGGCAAGCCTTGAGAGCCAGCCCTTCTGGACACTGCCTGCTGCTGGCTGGGCTTTGGGGGCAAGGAGGGGCCTGAGGACTGAGCTCTCCCCAAGGCGGGGATGGAGCGTGCATGTTAACACACACCCCCGCACCCCCCGCCTGCTTACTTGGGATGTTCCATGGGCACCTCGAGCACAAGGTCAGGTGGGATTTCGAAGAACTCCGGATCTTGGCCATCCGCCTGCAGCACCAGGGGCACCACGTCGAAGCGACTGTACTTGGGCTTCCAGCCCAGGTCGATGCACAGCTGGGGGCAAGACGGGCCCAAATGAGTCTCCGGACCCAGGCCCCTGACCCCTCTGGCTCCACTCTGCCAGCCAGCACAGCTGGATCCCGTACCTGGGTAAACTCCACGCTGGCGGGGTCCCCCAGGATGGTGCCATCAGGCATCTGGTAGCCGGCATACCGAATGAGCTGAGCGTTCCAGACCCGGAAGTCATGCTTCCCATCGCTCCGCTGGGGGAACACGGTGATGGCCGACCTTCTCCAAGACAAGGACAGTGCCATGTACTCCTCGGCTTCGGTGGGGGCTCCCAGCCAGCCTCCCCCAGTCCCCCTCCGCCTCCTGTCTTCCCGTTCCCTCACCCTCTGCATCTGAGCTAGCTGAACCGAACCCCTACAGCAACACCACACAACACGCCAGGCTCTCACTGGCCTCGGTGTAACCTGCCCCCCTCCCTGACATACCCTCTTTCTCTTTCATCTCCTTCCAGTGCCTCCCTTTCCTTCAAGACAAATTCAGGGGCCACCCCCCTCCAGGATAGTCTCTAGCCCTCCGGTAGGGTTAGCTTTCCCAGCCTTTTCCCTCACTGCACCTTTCTCTCGTGCAGCCCAGTTAGCGGATGCTTGTCTAGTGCCAGGCATAGGTTCACAGTGGGCTGGAGCAGGGTCCTAGGTCTTAGTCACCTCTGCATTGCCCCCACCCCACTGCCATGCCTAGTCATGGGTTGGGTCCCCATTATATGGGCGCTGACTGTTTGCTGAACAGAAGAATGAATGAACGACTGAATGGGCTGTTCAGTCCTATCAGCCTTGACCTCTTTGGTGGTGGGTAGGAGAAGGTAAGGTTGTGGGGGCGGGTGAGCAGTAATGAGCAGTGACTCTCCCGGTTCTAAGAAGAATGACACACTGGAGCCTTGAGCTGCAAAACCAACCTCTCCTCCCTTCTAAAAGGTGGGGAGCCTGACCTTAAGCAATGAAGACATTGCTTCTTTAAGATCTCCCATTCCCTCCAAATGGTTCCAAGTCAGAAGGAAACCGAAGACATGGGCTACAAAGAGGGGCTAAGCTCATGGAGACTTGCCGAAGACGCCTGTGTCTTTCTCCTTTCTCTTTCTCCCCGGCTTCTCCTGGAGAAGCTTCCCCTAAACCCATCTGCATTCTTTGGCTCAGACTCGGGGGCAGGGTGGGCCCCAGCTGCAGCCCCAGGGAAAGGTGCACTCACCTGATGTTGCCGTTGTTGGTGGCATACCGCAGGTGTCTGCAGATGTGCTCGAACATTTCCTTGGCAGTGGAACAGCTCCGGGCGTCGAAGACCTGCACACAGCCCACCCAGCCCAGACCATCAAGGACTGTGAGGACAGAGGTCCCAGGGTTGATCAGAAGCTGAGTTATGAGGAACTGAGGACGTGGCCCAAATGCTCCCCACCACCCAAACACCAAGCAGAGGAGAGCGTTCTCTTCTCTTCTCTGCGTCTACACCTCCTGTCTCAGGGCTGCCCTGTCCAGCCTTTCTCCTGCTCTCCTGGGGGAGCCCAGGCAACCCCTCTCGGAAGACCTTATGAAAACCTAAATCCCAAGAAAATCTGACCTCCGAGCATGTGAATGGGAACTCGCAGAGCCCTCGCCTGGTGCCTCCACAACATCAGCACATTTTACACGGGGCTCCCGTCACATTTTCTTTCAGCCTGTGTTGGTTTCACTGGCATTTCTCATCAATTTCCCTGTCCACGCAATTTCCATATTATACAGCATTTACCCCGAGGTAAAGCCGCCTAGGAGGCGAGGATAAAGACAGTGTCTCCTAGGCGCCAAGAATTCAAACAGTCCTCTCTTGCGGCACCAGGGTCTCAACTGGTCATTCGGTTTTATTTCTGTGTTTAGTGTGAGAGAACAGACCCGCTAGAAATCTTGTGCTGAAATCAGAGTCTAGACATCCGGGGAGAGCCCTATGAGCCCCCATCTCACGTTCACGAACATGCAGAGAGAACCGGGGAGTCCCGCCCCGGCTGCTCAGAGCCGTCTGCTCAGAGCCTTCCCGCCTCCCCATTTCCTCCCCTGCTCGGGACTGAGGAAGGCCACCTGCAGGTTGGACCACTGGATCCTCCCGATGCAGCGGGGAGCGTTGCGCCAGGCCTGCTTGGTGGCGAAGATGAGCTCATCCCCCGTCAGCTGATAGGTTCCTGTTGTTTCTATCTCCTTTGTTACCGCTTCCACCCTGGCCAGATGTTCCTCTATTTTTGCTCTGGGGGACAGGAAGACAGCAGGAAGATCAACAACGAGATGGCCTTAGATGGGGATTCATTCAATGCACAGAAGCAGGAACTGAGCTAGGCTACCAGGAGGGCAAGATGTCCTTCACAGAGACGGGCCAGCTTCCCAGGTGTGGGACCCTGGCCCGAGCTCAGAAGGGCCCCAGGCTTCTTGGCTTAATGCTCTGCTGTTCCTGTCTTGAAATTCTTCAGCATGTTTGAACAGGGAGCCCACATTTTCATCTCTCCGCTAGCTCCTGCCAGTGACGTTGCTGGTCCTGATCCTGGGGGCACCCTTGTTTCCAGGTGCTTTTTCTCCAATCATTTCATCTCAGCTTGGCAAGAATCAGCAAGGAGTGCAATCCTCAGACACTCGCAAGACCGAGACGTACCCCAAGTCAAGCCACAACCACGTCCTGCCTCCTGGCCAACATCCCATGGTCCTGAAATGAGCAGTCCCTCCCATGCCAGCTCCTGTGTACTGAGTACTCTTTCTGAGCCAGGTACTGGGCGAAGCCACTCACAGTCAGGGTCTCACTGAGTCTGTGAGGGAGGCTTTTTTGTGTCCGTTTTCTAGTCTGGGATATGAAGTCTCTGGCAGGGTACGTACCAGCCCAGGAGCGTAAGTATGACAAAGAGCAGGTAGGACTCAGCTTCAGGTGGCCTGATGCCAAGCCCCAGCTCTTCACCTTCCACCCTCCACCCTAGGGGGGATGGCAAGTGCAGAGATGTTGAGGGCCTGCCCACGCTTCTCTGAACTGGGATGGGTGCTCAGGGCCCAGCCTGCAGGGCCCCAGGGCCTACTCAGGAAGGAGCCCTCCACAGGGTGACTTGACCTCGCAGGGCCCCCTGGAGGGTGCTGTTTCTCAACCTCCGCCCTGCTCAGCCAGGACTCCCAGGGGAGATTTCTTTTTTTTTTTTTTTTAAGATTTTATTTATTTATTCGACAGAGATAGAGACAGCCAGTGAGAGAGAGAGAACACAAGCAGGGGGAGTGGGAGAGGAAGAAGCAGGCTCCTAGCGGAGGAGCCTGATGTGGGGCTCGATCCCATAACGCCGGGATCACGCCCTGAGCTGAAGGCAGACGCTCAACCGCTGTGCCACACAGGCGCCCCTCAGGGGAGATTCCTAAACTGCTCCCCCTCACCCCTCCCAGGCTGCAAAAATATCCTCCAGGGAGGGGTTCAGTCAGAAAGGCTTTGAAACACACACACGCATAGAGCAACCTTGAAATTTCCAATCAACACCAAAGACAAATTGAAATGGCAACAAACAAAACTATTTCAGGAATGAAGTCCTGATTAAGGAGAGTGGACAACTCAGAACAGAATGGCCTTTCTGTGGATGAAGAGTGTCTTGACAACTCTTTCTTGATTAAAGAAAAAAGCTCAGAGACAAAACATGTGGGGCTCTATCTGCAAGGACACCCTGGGCATACGGACCTGCTGGGTGAGGTTGAGACTGCCACACTGGGAGCCCTCCCGCCCCACACAGAGCTTCCAGCAGGACTGCCCGCGCTGCGTCTGAGCCCGGAGACCGTAGCAGTCACCAGAACACGGATACCCTGAGTTCACTCCCTGGTGTTAATAGGAGACTATGTGGGGAGGATTATTTTTTACATTTTCCCCCAATTCCTTTAGAGTTTTGTATTTTACCACTGTTTTCATACAGTCTTATTTCGAAGGCATTACAGGTGCTTTGATGCCTATCAGTGCTGAAAAAGAGAGTGTAGCTTTTGGCATCGGTGAACGGATCTGAACAGAACATTCAGCAAGTTACAGTTTCTAACTGTACAATCCTTCGTTCGCTAAAGACCGAACCCGCCAGCTGTCTGCAGCTCTGGCTGCTAGTGTGACCGTGGGGATGGACTGCCGTTTGTCACTCACATCCTCCAGGACCTCTTGACGGGTTCAAGGTATAGACTTGGGACCGAGAAAGGACCTTCCCTCTGTGAGAAACAAGTGGGTCTGAACAGCCACTGGTTGCTTCCCGGGGCTAACACCCTCCCAATGCCTTCCAAACGCCAGCAGGACCTTCCAGGTCCAGCATGAACTTGGAACCTTCGAGGTCAAAGAGCTGGATGCTAGAACACAGGTTAAAAGCAGGAGCTCTAGTGCCAAACTGCTTGGGTTCAAATCCCAGCTGTGGGGCTCCCAAATGTCTGACTTGAAGCAAATTATTTCATCCGTGGGCTTCAGTTCCTATAATGTGGCGAGTTCCTACAGTTTGTAAAATGGGGAGGATCGTAATGATTCTCCTGTCATAGAGTTGTGCTGAGCACACACTCAGCACCCACTGAATGTAGTGTTGATACAGTGGCCCAGTGAGGCCCATCAGGAGAATTCCTAGACCCTAAGGCTCATTAGTCATCAGCAGAGCTGACAGCCCAAGGACCCTGAACCTCCTAGCCACAAAGCACTCTACAGGGGTCGTGGGTACACGGCACACACGGCAGCCAACCCCCAACAGGTTACTCAACCCAGCTTTATGTGAGAGTCACCGGAGGAGCGTTTAGAGACCACAGAGCTCTGCCCCCTCCACACTTCTTGAGATCCTGATGTCCTTGGCCCAGGGTACCCCGGCATCAGCATTTTGCAAAGTCCCCAGGTGACTCTACCCACAGCCAGGGCTGAAATCGGAGGCCCTGGCAGATAAGGGCCCTTTGCATAGACTCAAAGCCCTTTCCCACTCGGACATCACAGGGTCATAGTAGAGGGGACGTATTATCACCAGGAGCCGCTCTTTCCGCCATGGGGGTGCCAGGGGCACTTCTGTGATTTACTTTGTGCAGCGAAGAGCTGCATGGCCGACACCATAAAGGCCACACTCCCCTCCCAGCCCGTAAAACAGCAAATCCATTCCCTCAGCCATTCTGTCTTACAATCCCTTTGTGTATTTTTATTTTAAAGTTATAAATGGGCTTACATTAATAATCATATATTTTATGAAACCCAGGAATACAGGACCTCACAGAGTTCAGTGCAAAGAGCACGACCTGTCCCCTCCCAGTCAGGCGGCATGGATTCTAGCTGGGACTGGGCTTCCCTCTTCACACCTGGTGGAGGAGGGTTTGACCGGGTGGTCCTGAAAGTCCTTTCTCTCTCAATCATGTCATAATAAAAGGGTGCATATCAGCTCATTGTCAAGGTTACTCGGTGCCAAGACCCTGCTCTAAGCTGGGTTCTATTCTCAGCCCATTTTTACAGATGAGGAAGCTGACCGGCAGAGCGGGTGAGCAGATGCCCCAAGGACACAGGGCTGGTTACTGGCGTCGCCAGGATTCAAAGTCCAACAGCTACACTCCTGACCCACACTTCTAACCACTACTACTATGCCTCTTTTGCTTACGATTATGAGAACCTACTCTGGGGTCTTTCCCCTTGGAAAACTGTGCTTGAGCCCTGACTCCACTGTGAATCTGGGAAGGGAAAGGGCCTGGGGTCAGAGGGAAAAGACGGCACACAGGAGAGCTTGGGGAAAGGGGGCCACAGCGATCCAGCCCAAGTGAGACTTACTCTTTGAAGGAACCATAATATTGGTTGACAAATTCAATAGCTTGAGGCAGAAGCTCGTCTGGGGGGGTAGGCTTGTTCCTGGGTCCTCTGGTCAAACTTTTGGGGTTCATGATGGCTCCCAGACAAGACTTGGACTTGCAAGCGATATCCTGGGAAGAGAGAGGCAGGGAGTGAGGGAGCTGCTTGGCCCCTCAGGAAGGTGTTGACAGGGGTTCTTCTTCCGGGCCAGCTCTCCTGGCCACCTCCTTCCACTCCCGCTGCTCCAGCTTCCTGCTGCCCCTCTCCACCCTTATGGCACCTCTTCCTTGGGGTCCACCAAGCTTTCTCACCACCCACATCTCCTTTCCTCTACTGGCTGACCCAAGTGGGTGTGAGCTGGGGTTATTCCCAGAACCTTGGGCTCGGTCTCTACTCTCTGGACCAACTCAGACCCAGGGCCAAGTCAACAGCTCGATCCCTGGGAATATCTCAACTACCTTCTCATTTAAAGAGGCTGATGTGGCTCCTGGGAACACACTTTCGGTATTCAGCCAAAATGAACCGAAAGGAAAGAATATAAATCCTAAAGTCAGAGAATGGCACAGAAAAAATGCTGGAAGGAAGTACACCCAAATGTTAACTGTGGTAATTTCTGGAAGGTATGGGAAATCCTGCTTTCATGGTCTTAAAATTTTCAGTTCCTTTCTACTTCACAATCAGAATGCATTCTCTAGTTAGAATAAGACACTTAGGAGAAGGAGCCTTGAAGGACACTTACTCCAACTACCTACTGGCTGTCTGAGCTCCTCTCTAATCTCCCTACCAAATAGCACTTGAATCCTTCTAGTGACAGGGAGCTCACTATCTACTGATGTAGCTCAGCCCAGCTTTGGGCAGTTCTGTTAGAAAATTCTCTCTGGGGGCACCCGGGTGGCACAGCGGTTAAGCGTCTGCCTTCAGCTCAGGGCGTGATCCCGGCGTTATGGGATCGAGCCCCACATCAGGCTCTTCCGCTATGAGCCTGCTTCTTCCTCTCCCACTCCCCCTGCTTGTGTTCCCTCTCTCTCTGGCTGTCTCTATCTCTGTCGAATAAATAAATAAAATCTTTAAAAAAAAAAAAAAGAAAATTCTCTCTGGGGGTGCCTGGGTGGCTCAGTCAGTTAAGCATCTGCCTTCAGCTCAGGTCATGATCCCAGGGTCCTGGGATCGAGCCCTGCGTGGGGCTCCGTGTCAATGGGGAATCTGTTTCTCCCTCTCCCTCTGCTGCTCCCCCTGCTTGTGCGCTCACGCGTGCTCTCTCTCTCTGTCAAATAAATATATAAAATCTTAAAGAAAAAAAAAGAAAAAAAAGAAAAAAAAATTCTCCCTCTTACTATGCTGTCTCTCTAAAAGAGACGGAATTTCTTCCTGTAATCCTTTATCCCATCTCCTAGACCGTCCAGCATCCATCAGGGGACTGCCAGGGGGCTTGGCATCGTCTGTGTCCTTCTGTCATTTGTGTGGACCACAGGCCTCTGTTCCCAGCACACAGTGCCCAGCAGATAATTGCTTTGCCCGGGGGATATCCATGTGCTGTACTAAAGGCCCGAATGGCTTCTCCAGCTTGGGACAAAGGTGGTTCGCCCTGAGCCCCAGACTTCTCACCCCTTTGGCCTTATGGTGAAGTGTGTCTTGGAAGGTCATTCCACTGCCCCAGTTTTTGATCCTCACATGCCGCGGGCAGGCCGATGGGGGTGAATCCAGCTTGATCAGGGATTCTGGAGACGTCTAAGAGGGGGAAAACACCAAGGATTTACGAATGCCTCCACCTAGAGCTCCACATGTCTCCCCTGGGCCCTACTTTGGCGTGGGGTGGGGGGCCATGGGCGGAGAGCCAGGTCAGGATGTGGGTCTGTATCCCTCCTCCTTTCCCGGCAGCCTGGCCACCTGGACCAGTGCCTGCTAAGAGCTCCAGGTGCCTGGGCCACGGGCCAGGCTTCTCTCCTCACTCAAGACCCTGCCAAATGCTCCCTCAGTGGAATTGCAACAGGAGGGACTGAGGTTAGATGCAAGGGAGACTACTGTCACAGCCAGTACTGCAGAGACAGAAATGAGGACAAGGAAGACTATACCACTGCCTTCCCTGGAGTTATTTAAGAATATGGAAACCATCTTCTCTCCCACCTCCCACCCATTTCTCTGCCCACCTCTCTGGAACGCTGAGGTCCAAAGCTCTTAGGAAAGACGGAACCGGTGGGCTAGAGGCTGGGGGCTGGGACTGGGGCTCAGCTGCTGAGTCTGGGATTAGGTTGTGGTGTCCCACCCTTGGTTCCATGAATGGCCGCCTTTCATCTGTGCCTGTCGGCCCTCACTGGCAAGCCATCCAGGGGCCATAGCACCATGGGTCCACTACTCCTGCTCACCATGGATCATCCCACTCTCCCAAGGCCCTTCCTCATCCCTACGTGTGCCCCTGGGGGTCCCCACTCACTGCCCAGACCCCAGCCTCCACCAGGCTGCTCAGCCTGCATCTGCCTGGGCGAGGGAGGAAGGGGCTTCCCACACCAGTGACTCACTGACCTTTACTGTCCCTGTGAGCGACTGGGGGGACTCATTCCGGTGCTTGCCGAGGCTGTGACACTTGGGGTCATCCTGTGTCACTAGACTGTAAAAGGAAACAGCCAGCATGAGATAGAGTATCTGAGGGCAGAGAGGGATCTTGGAGCCCCTCTCCCCCCACCCCCCCAACAAGCCCTCATTTGATGGATGGGGGAACTGAGTGGGAGTGAATCTCACAGCTGCCAGTCAAGGAGGATGTGTGCATGTAGTGCGGGAGCCAGCCGGGCAGACCCAATCTCCCCACCATCATCACCCTCCTCCTCCCCTTCTCTTGCCTTCCCCCCTACAAAGCGGGGAGCTAAGCCAAAGCTAACTGCCCAAATGGTGACCCACAGAAACTCTGGGAAGGTACCCCCTCCAAAGCCAAGTACAAATGTGGGATGAGACTGAGTGCCCAGAGAATGGCTCCTTCAACCCCGCCCTCCCAGGCCAGCAGCAGTGCCCACTACCCACTTGTTTGGAGGGACTTGGGCTTTTTTATGTAAAGCCCCTGATTTACCTTGGTTTATTTATTTATTCTAAATTATTTAAAAAATAAATTGCTATTATTTACAGTAAATGTTAAGCATACACCAGTAGAAAGAATGCTGTAATAAATCTCCATGGGCCCTTCCCCCCCCCATTCAACCCCACCCAATTGCCAATCTTGTTTGAACTCCACTCTCTTAACATTTGCTATCATTTCAAAGCAAATCTGAAACATCATGTCATTCAGATATATCTCAGTAAGGATATCTGGAAGTCAAGGACTCTTTTAAAAAATATGTTGCTTCTATTTATTTTATTTTATTTTTAAAAGATTTTATTTTTTTATTTGACAGAGAGAGAGCGAGCACAAGCAGGGGGAGCAGGGCTCGATCCCAGGACCCTGAGATCATGACCTGAGCCGAAGGCAGACGTTTAACCACCTGAGCCACTCAGGCACCCCTTAAAATGACAAAAAATTGCCTGTCCTCGGAAGACGAAAAAGCCCTAGTAGTCTGAAATCGCTTAGAAACCACTGCCTCTGGTTTGGAGATCCAGATTTGTTCTCCTGGCAAATGCTACAGAGAAGAGAAGGCGTGTGACCTCTCTAGGTCCTTTACATGTGAGCACCCCCCAACAGTCACACCCCACACATGCCTCCTCCTCGTGAATCACACGACAAGGGCCCGCCAGTATCAAATCTTGTTGCATTCCGTGTTCTTCTGGCTATTTTCTGCGGTGGGCGTGCATGTGTGCACACGTCCAAGGGGAAAGGAAGTCAGAAAGTTGTATAAAGGTCTCTTATTTTCCACTTTTTTTTTTCTTGTTAGAGAATGCAAGCACAAGCAGGGAGAGTGGCAGGCAGAGGGAGAAGCAGGCTGCCCGCCGAGCAGGGAGCCCAATGTGGGGCTCAATCCCTGGACCCTGGGATCATGACCTGAGCCACAGGCAGACGCTTAACCGACGGAGCCACCCAGGCGCCCTCTCATTTTCTACTTTATACATATTTGTAATGTGTTGGAATGTGAAGAATGAGCATGTATTACTTTAGTTATTGGAAAAAGTAATGACTATATTTACATGAACGTTATATAATTAACTACATACATCAGATAGTAGCAGTATATGATTTATAACGTTAAAGAGATAGTGTCTCTTTAAGAGAATGTACGTATCAGAAAGCAACTTCTACCCGAATGGAGTGATTCAAAAGCCGTGTAAAAGGCCTTCCATGTGACCCGCTGCCATCACCATGCTGGTCCAGACTGGGGGCCCCACCAGATAAAAGCCCAAATAGGGTCGTCTGTACAGTCAGAACAGGTAAGCCATGGCTGAGCGATCGTCCCGGGCTCCTTAAATCGGAAGATGCCTTGAGGCTGGGGTCCTCAGTGAGGCAATGCCCCACAGCTCGTCTGGATCTTTTGCCATCACCCCCACCCCCACCTCCACCCTTCTTGTTCTTGCTTCCTTTTGCTTCCTTGTGACCACAGGACTGGAGAATTTGAGAAGCGTACTGGTCCACAGTAACGTTTAGATGGAGAAATGCTGTCTTCGCACACTTCACGTAACTACTACTCCCAAATATTAAAAAGCTACCTGAAAATCCACTCCACAGAGGGTCCACAGTCCGCCTGATCCCATTGCCTGTGGCTGCACAGTTAGGTTCTATCCAGTTTCTCCACTATTATAATGCCTCAAACTGCGTACATGGTCTGATGCTGTGTGTGTGTGTGTGCGCGCGTGTACCTGGGGGAGATGCCAGTAAATATTAACAGTGACTAGCAGTAAATAATGACAGCATGGGTGATCTGATTTTTCCTTTATAGGTTTCTGCATTTTCCAACTTTTACTACGACTATGCATTCCTTCATCATTAGGAATCGTTTTTTTTGTTTTGTTTTGTTTTTAATTTGGAAAACGAAGAAACAAAGCTAGGCACAGTCCCGGTTCTCCCCAGGTGACTAATTTCTTTGGGCTAGCTGCTGGGAGACCGGGTAGCTGGAAGCCGGGTGAGCATACTAACGATCCGGATGCTTGTCGCCCAGTTACAGCGCGGTCTCTCCAGATGCTCCTGCAATCTGGCTCAACCCACAGCTCTGCTCAGCCCCGTTTGGTCCTTCACGGGAGCAGCGGACCCTTAAGAACCTGCCATCGGAAAGAGTGCTGCAGTGCGGTGCTTAGACCCAGTAACTGCCCACAAGCCTCAGAGTGACTGAGGACGGCTGAGGTCGGAGATGCAGCATGCGGCTTGTCTGGGGTAACGGGGGTCCTGACGGCCCTTGCATTTTCCGCTCCTGACCACCGCCACTGCATACACGGGGAGGGGGGCGCTCTGGGAAATGGGTCTAATTAGTAAAACAAAAACCTCTTTGCTCTCTTAATTCTGTCTGTCCTAAGCGTGCAGCAGCCCCAGGGCTGAAACATCCGGAAAGTTCCCAAATGCTAAAACATCCACAGTTCCTACTCCTGCCCGCCTAGACGCCTCTCCTGGGAGCACGCGGGGCTTCTGTGGGTCGTCTGTGGCTACCGAACTGCAACCTCTGATGCGTTCTAAACGAGGAAAACACTTGATTTAAGTAAATCCTCATCGGAATCCTACGGCGAGAACGTTCCAACCCTCACAGTTTGACGGAAAACCGAGGATCGCAGCGGGTCAGAGCCGCGCGCCCGGGTTCGAGCCCGGTGCCGGCGCGGAGCCGCCCGCCTCCCTCCCAGGGCGGACCCAGCCCGGCGGGAGTACCTGGCTCGGCGGGGGCCGCACGCGGGCTGCGGCCGCAGGATCCTGCGGAGGAGCCGGCAGAGCCGGGGCCGGGCGGCCTCGCACGCAGCCCCCAGCCCCTCGCGCATGGCCCCGGCGCGGGCGCAGCTCCCAGGGCGCCCCAGCCCGCGCCGCCCGGGCCCCTTTATCGCCGCGGGACCCCGCAGCCCCCGCCTCGGGGCGGAGCGAGCCGGGGAGCCGCCACCCCGGGCTTCACCCTGCGCCCGGCCCGGGGCCGGCCGGTCGCCCCGCCCCTCCGCTTTCCGGGCCGTGTCCCCAGGCCCTCTACACCCCTCGGCGTCCGCAGGAAGGTCGGCCTTTGGGGCGCCTCTGGACTCTCTCCGGACCAAGATCACGGGCTGCGCGGCCGGCCTCGGCCTTATTTATTCCTCGTGAAATAACAGCAGTTTATCATGACGATTCCCACCATATGGCGCTTTGAGTGTAGAAAGCAAACTTTCCTGTTATGACCTCCATCCCTTACTAAGTCCAGTCCAGAAGGCAGTTCTGTATTGTTTCCTCTTGATTGAGAAGGCAGCGGGGGGGGGGGGGGCGGGGGGGGCAGAGAAGTTAAGGCTCTTGCCCGAGACCACAGAGCAGCCCCCCAGGCCACAGCTCAAGCTCTCTTATCTCACAGGGCTGCCGCCAAGATGTACTAATTCTCTTCTGGTATTCTGTGTGATTCCAGGAAGGAAGCCAAAGGAAGCGCAGGGTTGAGGGTGACTTTTAGTGGGAGACATGGTGTGCTCCTGGGTCCTGGTCCTTGCTGCCTGAAAGCACAGTGCCTCCTGACTTTACTACTTCTGTGAGTTGCTCCGAACACTGAAAGCCGGGTGACTTCAACCTCAGAGTACGGGGGGCCTCCTGTATGTACTCCAGTCTATTTAATCCCAAACCCAAGGTAAAGTGGAATGAAAGAGAGTACCTGTTTATTCTGAGCCAATTGCAGCCCAGCTAGCAAACCTCAGCTCAACTTTGTTCAGAACGCCTTACATCTTCACCTGGATGTTCCTACAGCTGCCTTTGTCTCTAACACACACACACACACACACACACACACACACACACACACACACAGCCCAGGCTCACTTCCTAATCATTTGTTTACATAAAATAGAGAATCATGAGTCACATATAATAGGTTCTTAGTCTTATTACATCTGAACAGATTCTAAAATTCCTTTTTAAAATCAGAATATATTAATTGGCTCCATTGCCTTCAGGATAAAATCCCCTTTGTAATGCTACTTCCTCTTCCAGGAACATCCTCTCCACCCCACCCCACCCCTCCCCTCCCTGTATGATAGCGGTCCAGCTGGGCCTTCCTCCTCCCCAAAGCCTTCTCCCACCCCACTCCTCCCCACACTTCCGCCAGGGCCAGGCCCCCTGCCGTCTCTACAGAAGAGATTCTGGTGCACCCGTGCCGTCCTCTAACTTCATGTCTGTCTCTCTGCCTGCCCCACCTTTGCGTCAATATAGAAAGCTCTTTTAACATCCCATTCTGCCTAGACTCCTGCCAGAAGCAGAGGAAGGCACCGTTTCCCCCATCCACTTCCTCCCTGACAGCAGGAGCTCTGTCTCTTTTCTTGGTCCCTTTCTCAGCCCATAGTAGGCCTTCAGGGAGAGCCCACTGAGCCTAGAGGTTATGATTTTGGACTTGGTGCAAACCTCAGCTCTACCACTTCCCAGATGCCGACCTTGAGTAAGTAAGTCACTCAACCTTGTAAAGTAAGGGTAATAACAGTTCCTGCCTCAACACTGACACCATAATAAGAACTTTATAAGCCTTGGTATTTTTAGCTGCTGTGTAGGCAGTTAGTAAATGACTCAACTTATTGTTTGTTTAATTGCTAAACAGAAAGGTCTCACGGCCATCTCCAAAACCCCCAGCCCGTGCCAGGTGAGTAGCCCTTGGCGAATAATCGTTCATGGACTTGGACATGCCCAGGACCACGAAGTGGCAGCTCGGTGTGGTGGTTATGAGCCAGACTGTTGGGTTGGCTCCTGGCTCTGTCATTTGCCAACTGTGAGATCTTAAAAATTACTTAAATCTTCTAGGCTCCAGTGTCCTCATGGCTACGGTAAGAGGATGACAAAAACTCCTTTCTCACGAACTGTTAGGAGGGATAAATGAATTAATGTGCGATAGTTTCTCTCCATCGCCTCTAATACCTGTGAGAGCCCTCCCACCAGCTCACCCAGCTTAAGAAGATGAGTTGGCTAGTTTGCTCCAAGTCGACCCACAGTCTCAGGTTTCCTGAATGGTCCAAACCGCAAGTCAGGAATAACTGTCAGTATTATCAGAAGTATGGGATTCAGGCCTCAAAGCTATAGGCCACACTGCGGGGGCTAGGAGAGGAGGGGGATTCAGGATGATCTCAAGATGGGGGTGGGGTGGGTCGAGTGGGTCTGGGTGAGCGGAGGGAGGAATGTGCCGTGTGCGGGCACTGGGGAACTGGGCAGGCGGGATGCCCCCACCCCTGTCTGGGAGGGGCAATCATACAGAACACCACAGTCAAGCCTCAGTGTGGTGACAGGCCATGGGGAGCCACTGCAGACTCTAGAGTAGGAGCATGGCTTGCCAGAGGTCAAGTTGGAGTAAGAGAGGTCAGAGGCAGTGAGAGGGGCTGCAGCCGGGAGGTGAAGAACAGAAAGGACGCATGATTTGGTGACCTCCTGAGATCCTAGGAGGAGTGAGGAAGCTGCTGTCAGCTGCGGCATTTGAGTGTGAAGCGCCAGGAGGACACCTAGAGGTTCTCCAGCCCTGCGCTCTCACCTCTCAGTCTCTTGGTCACCACAGCTCAGGCTGCCTGGTTTCCAACACGCCCTCCTTCAGTTCCAGCTACTTGTCTTCACCCCCCCCACCCCACGCTCTACCCTCTCTTCAAGTCCACCGAGCCCACCTGACTTCTGGGAAGCCCTTAGAGGGGACCCTGTTTAACACGGCTCAGCCCTGGGCTAGCTTCCCTCAGCGAGGGCAGTGACAGCTGCCACCGATGCCCTTTATCGAGCATTTCCTCTCTGCCAGGCACGGGGCGAAGTTGTTTACATGTGAAAACTCATTTAATTCTTACCATGACCCCAGGAAATAGCCATTCCTACCCCCTTCTTGCAAATGAGGAAACCGATGTTCAGCGGCTAGGGGACTTGCCAAAGGTCACAAGGCTAATAAGTGGCAAAGCCACCTGCTTATCTCCAAGTCCATGCTCTTAACCTTGCTGCTTTTCTGTGGCCTCCGGCAGGTGCGCTCAAGGTGGCCGTGCTGCCCACCAGAGTCCACGGAAAGCTTCTCTGGGGTGAGGTGGGGGCGTGGATGGGAAATCAATAACGAGTCATGTGACCTGGGGAAGTCACTGCCCTCTAAGAGTTTCTATTTCCTCATCTGTAAAATGAGACAATAACTCACACTTCACAGAGCCGCTGCGGGGCTCAGGTGAGACGCAATGCAGGTGAAGTACCCTGTATAACCTCGGCACGGAGTTACTCAGTAACTCAGGGCGCCCGGGCAACGACAAGAGACCCTAAGAGTAATTGAGTTATGCTATGTATAGGCACTCTGCTAAGTGCTTGCTATGCACATTCTAGCTCCTCCTCAACGTGCTATGAGGTGGGTCCCCCAGGTGTCCTCATACCACGTCTGAGCATTAGAGAGGTTCACTTGCCCTAGGTCACGCAGCTGGTGAGAGACATCGCAGGGCCAGCTCGTGCAGCCCAGCACAAGCCTTGGATACCATTTGCCTAACACCCTGGTACTCTGCACCAGGCTGATGTTCAAAATCTCACACCATTCCCGAGGCACACACACCAGTGAATCAGAATGAATGTCAGCCAGGAGGCCGCCCTGGTTCTAACCACTGAGGTCCATTGCCTCCCATTCTCAAGTCAGATATTCCATATCCCTTCCTATCTTCTTCCCCCAGAGACTCCAGAATCCTGGAGGGGCAGGACTCCGCCACGTCCCTTCTTTCTTCACATGGTATCAGGCGTAACGAGGTGTCCACTAAACAGTGGCTGTGCTAAATTCCAACAGGGACGTCCAAGAAGCCACCGGCGAGAACAGATTTCCAGTGAGAAGCCAGAGCCAGGGAGAGGAATTCTGAGTTGGCGACACAGAGCAGGGAATGGGAGCCCAGGGGAGACAAGCGGCAGGTGGCGGCAGGCCAGAGCTTACCTGGAGGGGGCCTGGCTGGCTTTCCCCACATTGTTGTTGATGTCTGTTTCCTCGGTCAAGTCGAACCGGTAGGATTTGGCCTTGAACAGGAGCTGCCAGGGACAGGCCATCGCTATGGCTTTGCAAAGCTGGTCACTTATCTGGATTTAAACTCAGAGGTTCTTCTCTCTGGGGCTGACGAAGGGGAAGGAGAGGGTGTCAGAAGGTTAGGAAAAGTTTGCGAGCCTCCTCGATATGGTTAGTTTATTACAGAATCAGTACAAAAGCTGACATAAACAGTCTTAAACACCCGCTTCATCCCTGCTTGCAACCCCTGTTCCTATTTTGAGGTTGGGTTTGGGGGTCCGCAGACATAGGTTTTAATTCTACAGAGCCACATAACAATCTAAAGGAAAGACACTGAACCCCATAGCTCAACGAGGACAAATCACGTACGCTTTGAGCCTCCTTAATGGGACCTGCGGGTCCCCCTAACCCAGGGCAAGGTGGGGAGGATCCCACTTGTGTTGAAATGTGGATGTCTTTGCCTGGTCCTGCAAGGTCATTCCCAGGAGTCTAATTAGCAGCTGTCATGTTACACCTGTCATTGGAGAGCACACTCAAGTTGTAGCTGTCCTCCTTTAAGATTTTACAACTGCTGTCAACCTACTGTTTGCTCCCTCTTTATTATGGGGGTGGGGAGCGGGGTGGGGAGAGCGATATTTGTTTGTGAGATTGTTTGTGAAAAAATGCAGTCAACCCTCAACATTCGAGACCACATTCTTTAAAAAAGGGGGAAAGGGACACCAAAGTGGAGGCCCAGGTCTGGTCTGGGCTTGCCCCCAGCATGCCTTCTCAATGGCAAAGCCCCCTCCCCTGCAAGGCAGTGTGTGATGTGGCCCATGGAAGAATCTTAGAGGCCCCCAGATGGGTTCAAGTCCTGGGTCTACTAGTTCCATGACCTGGATCAACATATTTATTCTTCATCTGTAAAATGGACGTAATAATATTCATCTTAACAGAATTCGTTTGCCAAGGGAGAGGTGCCCATTATAAGGACTGGAGAGGGTAATCTGGGTAGAGATTCTTAGTGAATTCCTCTGCGCTCTCTAATCTGAATTTACCAAAAAGGTTTTCCTTGAAATGTAGCAAATTTTGCAGGAAAAACATCTAAGCAAGATGCCCTTTTCAAATGGCTGAACCTCTTGTGGGCATTTCTTAGACTTTCCGCCAGTTTATCTCTGTAGGACGAAAACTCCCACAGTTTTCAGGGCCTTCCCAAACAGGAAGAAGCAAAACCCTCTCGAAACAGTAGCTTCCCCAGAAATGAAGACAACTCACCTCGCAGCCAGCGGCACTGCCTCTGCGGAAGACGGACAAGCACCCAGGGGGGACTTGCACCCGGACGCCTTCGGAACCACCTCTGACTGCCCGGTCCTCTCACTGAGAGGTCGCAGACCAGTGACGCTGAGTTCTCTGGGGCCAGAGAGTTTCGGGCTCAACTGACTGCAAAGTTATGAGCACACTGGCAGCTAAGATGTATTTATACCCACCCCGGGTCATCCAGGGAGCCGTTTTGCATAAAGGTCTCTTTTTGTTGTTTCCAAAGGGAGTGTCCCTGGCTGGGTGGACAGTTAGCCAATTTATGAGTGGGGCTCCTGGCCTGTGGGTGACCTGGTGCTGCTATTACATCACTCCGTGCGGGGCATCCTCAGCAAACCCACTGCTTCCTGGTCCCAGGCCCATGGTGGCAGCTCGTCAGCCAGGGGTGGGGGTGGGGGGCTGTCTGATAAAGGAATCATCGCGGAGCTGGGTTTTATTTAGCTAAGCCACATTCCCCTGGCTTTCAGCATCTGGGTCCTTTTTTCCCTCAGCAGGGAGCTCTCTGGTTAATTCCTGTCCAGCCTCTTAGTTTTCCAGTTTGTGGCAGGAGTCCAGGAAGCTGGGGAGTACTGACAGCATGGAACATACTGGAAAATGCCCAGGTTACAGAAGTCCGGTGATGCTGGATGATGCCAGTGTTCCAAACGGGTCACTGAGATACTCAGCTTGCGGTTTGGGGAGGGGAAGGAGAGCCGCTGGCACAGGGAGACCACCCAGATGTTGGTGCCGCTGATGTCTCACCCTTCAGCTCTAAGTAAGCTACGGTAGGACGGCAGGTAGGATTATTTTCTAGAGAGGAAATATTCCTGCTTTATAACGGAAATTCTTTTGTAACTTGTTCTATGGAAAATTATCGTTTTTTATGAGTCCATTTATTATAGTACTTCAAATACAGTATTCCTGCATGGTACGAATCGTTCACCACGATCTCACCATCCTGACATATCACCGTCCATCCAACGGTTGCCATCCGCCCATCTCCTTCCTGCCCACCCCAAATTAAATGCAGCATCATAATGGATTGAGTTTGTGTAAGATAAACCGACTCACAAAAAAAGACATGAAGAGAAGCTCAAAGATTTTTGTCGAATGAATGAATGAATGAATGAATGGAAAATAGGAGTAGACTGCAATGAGTTTCAGCATATCAAAGCCACCCTTCTTTCAGGCTTTAGGCAGTTCAGTTCTGGGAAACCAATCTGCCTGAGGGAAGACCCTGAGTCCTTGGGCTCAAAGAGTGCAAAGCTAGGAGAAAAGAATGATGGATAATTCTGGTACAGTGTGATGCTTGCAGTGATAGAGGGATGGCATGGGTGAAGTAGCTGAAATCTACATTGTTCAGGGAAGGTTCGCAGGGGAAAGGACACCAGGACAGGGTTTTCAGGGATGATTAGGAGTTTGCCTCACTCTAACCCCTATTCCCTCTGACTGCTCCCCCCTATTCTGGCTATTCTTGCAGCAAATATATGTATTAATTCCTTTAACCCCTTCAGCAATCTCATGAGATAGGTACTATTATTTGCCATTCATAGAATCCTCTAGAATCCCTTCGAGTTGGCATCAGAGCAGCCGGTTGGTTTTGCTGCAGGAAGTGCAGTTCTTCGGTTCTGTGCTCTGCCCAACACGTGACAGCTGGGCTGTGCGTGCGTGGGCTGGGAAGCCCCAGGACATGCGTGCTTTGCCCTTCACTTGAGGTGGGGTGCCCGGCTCCATGTCAGATGCTCTCAGCCCCGAGGAAGAGGACCCCTCCCAGATGCAGCTCCTGGGAGTGTCTCCATGTCCTCATCATCTTGTTGTCAGCTGGCCTGTGCAAGGACCCCCCTTTACGTGACCCCCTGAAGTGCGGGGTGCTTAGAACTATGCGGCTGCCTGTGTGTCTCCTGCCGCCTGTGATTCCTCCCCTTTGGACCGGCAGGGAAACCGAGGCACCTGGAGTCTCAGGGGCATCTGTGGCAGAGTCAGGATGGAACCCAGATCCTTTGACAGTCTCCCCACTAAATTATGAGTCCTTGGGGGTAGGACCAGGCCGTCCTCACCAGCCAATATCCCAAACACCTACTGATTGGCGTAGAGTGGGCCCTTGGGAAGCATTAGCTGAACACTGAGTGGTACGGAGCAAAGGGCCTCCGGAGGGCCTGGTGCAGGCAGAGAGCGGGAGCTCTTTGTTCCCCTGTTCCTTTGCGTTCTGCTCTCGTTACCAGCCTGAGCATTGAGGCAGCCACGTCACCTCAGTGCCTGCCCTCACCCAGCAGGTGCCAACCCCACGATGTTCTTGGCCCGTGGCAGGGCTCGGGTCAGCAGTCACTGTCCAACCCAAGCACCAGGCTTTGAGGAAGTGGCTCTGATGGGTCTGACAGGTCCTGGGTTCTAGTGACAGCCCCACGACTGAGCTGCTGTGTGACCTCAGAAAAGCCACCTCTCCCTCCCAAGGCCTGACTTCTCATGCCACCCATGATTGGCCAAGATTAAAGTGAGGGGATGAGAACCAAGAAAATGCTCTGAGCTATGGAGCAAAAAGGCAGCCAAGCAAGAATCTGTGGATCAGAGAGTAACAATTTGCCTTGTGACAAAGAGCAAGCAGGGGACCTGACCCCTCCTCCAGAGTGCCCTTCCTCGGGGGGTCAGCCCCCACCCCCATACAAATTCCCAATTCTCGTTCTCTCTCTGCAACATTGCATTCATTTTTTTTTTTAATTGGGATAAAACTCACCCTGGGGTAAAAAAAAAAGTCACCATTTCCACTATTTTCAAGCTTACATGTCAGTGGTTTGTAGTATATTCAAAATGCTTTGTATATTCACAATCACCACTATCCCAGTACTCTCTGAGTCAAACAGCGAGGAAGCGAGTCAAAATAGCAGTAAGGTTGGTGACGCACAGAGAGGTTAAGAGATTCCCCAGGGTCACACAGTGGGGAGCCTCCGAGCTGGAACACACGGTGGACTCTGATGCCCACCCCAGAGCTCCCGTGTGCACGCGGGGTCCAGGGCTGGCCCCATCCTGGAGGTGTCATGGATTTCCCTCTCTGCATATCCGGTGGCTTTCTGGGCCTGCCCTTGGCCCTGCTCACCCAACAGGCCGCATTCCTGGGCCCGTTCTGATGATGGATGATGCAGGTGAATGCTGCTGAGGAGAAATCAAAGAGCACAGAAGGGGAGGCAGGGCCGGGTGGGGCTGAGGAGGGTGGGGGTGGAGGTACTGAGGCCTCTGGAGAAACACCTGCCCCCCCTCCTTTCCCGCACGTCTTTGGCACCAGGCAGCCAGCCGCCAGCACTGGAAGTTCTCAGCCTCGTCAGCCTGGGACTGAGCTTCCACCAGCTGAAGTCAATCTGGTCCCGTGCCAGGTTGTGGAGATGGTTCAGCTCCGGCGGGGCCTTGGGAGGCAGCCTCTTTGAAGCGCTTTCTACAAAAATAACGTGCAGAGAGCACACTTCCTAAGCAAGGCACCTGCATGCATCAACCATTTAATCCACACACAGCCTGGGAGATGGCTGTTATGACTAGTCCCATTTTAGAGATGGGGAAACTGAGGCCCAGCGAAGTTGAGTGATCACACAGTTAGGCAGTGGTGAGGCTAAAACCCTGGAGTGCCAGCTTGCAGGCCGGGGTCCCCCTCTGCACCTCCTCCAACTGTCAGCCCCTGCAAAGGGCAGAACCAGGACAGACACAGCTCCAGGGGAGCGAGGCTCCAGCACCACACCCTACTGCCTTTCTTGGCGTCTCTCCTCCCCTCACCCCCCGCTCTGTAATAAGAGTTCCCCATGATAAGCATTACGGCGACCACGGACTCTGTAACTACAGCCAGGCCCCGAGCTTCCCACTCATCCTCTCAGTCTACAGCTCCGGCAGCCGTCCGCGAAGAAGGTACTATTACTTCGCCAATTTGACAAGGAAGGAAACGGAAGCACAGAAAGGTTGAGCCACCAGCCCAATGTCACTCAGCTCTTAAAAGGCAGAGCTGAGGCTGGGCCTCGGTCTGAGACCAAGGTCTTGCTGAGTCCAGATGACTTTCCACCTTGGGTGCCCCTCTCTACCTGCCCATGTGGCTGCCTGTGAGCCCCCCCGGGGGCAAGGCGAGCAAGGAGCAGGAAGGGAGTGGGAGACTGAGGCCAAAGTGAGAGCCGAGGATTACCTGGGCTTGAGTGCTCTCCCCGCATTCCAGTGTCTGCTGCCAGCTCTGTGCAATGTAAGGCAGGTGCAGGGGCCCCAGGAAGGGTCAGAGGGGTCCCTGCCACAGGCCCCTGTTTCACAAACCCCAGGGAATCCTCTCAACAGAACTTTGAGGGAGCTACCGTTATCTCTAATTTACGGAGGAGGAATCTGCAGCTTAACGAGGTAAAGTGACTTGTCCGAGTTACCCAGGGAGCAGGGCAGAGCTGGGATTTGAACCCGGAATTATCAGACTCCAAAGGCAGTTCTTCCTATGCCGTGTGCTTACGGGGTGCCTGTGAGGTAGGACTCAGCAAGATGGGAGGCAAAGCCGTGATCCCAAAGACACGGCTCTGGTCCTTCTTACTCCCAGAATATGCATAAAATAAGTGAAGGAGGGCCACCCTTCTCTGTGCTCTAAGCCCCACAGGACAGGAGGGCTGTGCCATGCTTATGTCTGAATTTCTGTGGTATACAGTAGGTGGCCCAACATTGATTGCATGGAGGATTTGTGTACTATGTGCACAGTGTTTTACCCAACCTCGTGACAACCCGGCAATGAAAGTGTCCTTGTTCCCATTTTACAGGTGGGGCATTGAGGCACAAAGAGGCGGCCCACTGTCTCAGGGACCATGGGGCAAAACTGGGTAACCAGACTCCACACTGGACGTGGATCTTGCTTAAGATTCTCTCTCTCCCTCTTCTATTGCCCCCCCCGCCCCCCCCCCCCCCGCCAAACTGGACAGCCAGAAATGCAGTCCTGCGTCCTCCCTGCGCTGAAGCCAGGGAGCCGTCCCCTGGGGGGCGCTGTGCTGACCCCAGGACTGTACAGAGCTTTGGGCTGTGCTGCTCAGAGGCTCAGGGAACAGGGCCTCCAGGGGCAGCGGGGGCTCGGTGGGGCTGCCGTCCTTCAGGCAGGAGGGCGCTTGAAGGACAGAAGGACTGATATGGGGGGAGGGGACAGAGGAGGGCGCCCCAGGCCAGAGGAGAAGCCTCAAGCTCCACTGCTTCTAAGTGAAAGCAATGATGCTGGTTCTCCCAGTGGAGATGCTGTACCTCTCTGGACGGAGGGCATTGCCACCGCTGTCCAGGAAGCTCCAGCTCACCGGGACGCCAGTAGGAATAAAGCAAGTAGCAGGGTGTCAGCACATGGTTGTCATGGTGAGGCGGAGTGCTTTCAGGGAGGTGTGTCACCTGCTGTCCCGGTGCCCCGGACCATTTGGAAGCAGCCCCCCGAGCTTTAGTGGGGCCGGGCGGCTGACGGCCAGGTGATAGCATTTCTGCACAGGGCCCTGTGACAGTCGGGCTTCCTGTCCCCGTGCTGTGCACATGTGGCTGTGAGGCCAGACTGGACTCTGTGCTGCTCCCGGCTCAGCCAGGTGAACTTGGCCAAGCCCCCAGCTTCAGGTTCTTTGGCTGCAGCGAGAGCTTCCTTGGACGGTTATCCCAAGGCTAAAATGAGATCCTGTCTTCAAAGTGCCAGGCACCCAGGAGACCCTTGCCGTTCCCTTCCTAGCAGATGGCGAAGCTGAGGCCAAGAATGTCTCATTCCCGAGTCTCACAGCAATTCGTCCTGGCTCTAGTCCAGAAGCCCCCGACCTCCCTTGTGCTCCTCTGGGCCCATCTCCTCCTCTCCTCCTCCTCCCCAGGGTCGCTGGTACCACCCCCCTGTCAGATGGTGACGTGGCTCCCTTGAGTCTTACAGCACTCCGTACACAGTAGGCGCTCAGTAGCTGTCCTTACTGATGATGCTGAAGGCAAGGTCCACATCTGGGTAAACTAGGGTCAAATGACAGGTCTCCCAAGGTGTGGTTGGTGCACCTCAGGCAATCCACAGGGTGTCTGGGGTGGTACCTGGAATAATGCTTTTTTATTTTAACAGTTAATATTGATGTGATTTCTTTCTGCAACCATTTACTGGTTTTCCACTTGTGCAATATGATAAAAATTTATTTTAGAAATATATTTTTTAAGTTAAAAAAGAAGTCGTTTTAAGCAAAAAATATTTAAGCAAAAAATAGTGTAGGTTGAATGCAGGTGTGACAAGACTGATGAAAGTGGAGCAAAACCACAAGGAAAATATACCAGAAGGCAGGCAAGTTGGACTGCTCAGCACTTGTGCGTGCGTGCGTGTGTGTGTGTGTGTGTGTGTGTGGTGTGCGTGCATGCGTGTGCGACTCGTGGCAAGTCACGTGTCCTAGCAAGGCTTCCCTCCCTTCACCTTGATACCCTAAGGCATCAAGTCTCAAACAGGCCCTCCGCCCCCGAGCCCCACGCCATTTGTCAACTGACCACTGGAGGGCGTGAGTCACACAAATTCCAGCCACTGTCAGGGGCTCGGTGGCTGGTACCACCTCGGATGACTTGGAGATGACAGAAGTGGAGGGATTTTTGTTGGAAATGCCCAGGTGGTCACCTGGCGTGGACAGACCTAAGGTGGCCCGTACACGATGGACTACTTCGCTCGCTGAGTCCCTGGAATGTGACTCATGCTGGCTGGCTGGGCCGGCACAGTGGGTCAGGATCTCACCAGCTTGCGCGGGCGGTCCAGCCAGGAATTTTCTTTAAGGGTCAGATTCCTTGCTGACCCTCCCCAGAACATTCTTTCTTCTCTGCCCTTCCATGCTTCCTTCTGGGTTGAGGATTAATACATACAGCAACATCCAGGCAGCCCTGGAGGTATGGTACTTTGAGAGGCAAGGATTTGGTTGCAAGTAGTATATTTGGAACGAGCAAGGGACATCAGAGGTAAATGGGGAAGGGCAGGCGGCCATCAAGCATGCACTACTAAGCCAGTTACCCCAATGGGCAACTGGAGTTTAACCCCCCAGGGAAACATAGGATGAAATGTAGAGCCCAGCCCAGAAGGGTCCCACCCAGGGGAAAGGCACCTGGCTGTTTGCCCAGCAATTCCAGAGCATCGCTGGTTGAGGCTGCTCCCAGGGAGGATTTAACTCCCCAAGGCCTGCTGTGGGCAGAGTGGCCTTCCTTGGTTCTGGAAAAGCCCTTAGGCCCAGAGATGCAGATGCTGGCAGCGAGAATTCACAGGGTGCACCGGAAGAGAGGTGCAGGGGGAGCATAGGTGGAGCCCCGCAGGTGGGGGGAGGGCTAGGCCAAATGGAGGAGGAAGAGAAGTGTCTGGTCACTTTCTCCCCAGCTTCAGCCGCTGAGGATGTCGGATGCTGACCCTGAAAAGCTGTCCATTTTTGGTTGGGCCATGTGAGCCCTCCGGGCCTCGGTTTTGTCAACGGTGATTCCCTGGAGCCTTTACAGAGCTGACAGCTGGGCTCTCGGAGTCTCTTCCACTTCATGGGTGTCTTATCTCTGGTGCTCTTGGGAGAGTCCTCTTCCTGACCAGAGTGCCCACCAGAAAGCAGGACAATAACCAGCACCTCCCAGTCTGGACTCTGGCGCACAAAGATGTTCAGAGCATCGCTGCATGTAAGATGGGTATTGCTGCAGAAAGGCATGCTGGTCCAGCTTTAGGGTGGACCACATCATCAAAGACATGAAGCATAGGCAGAATTTTTCATGACGAGGAATAATGCTTATGGTATCAACAGAAAAACTTCAGGTGATGGTGCACAATGATCCCCACCGCATCAAATAAAGACAGCAGGGAAAAAACTGTGAGAAAAAATGCTAGAATGTTAACAGTGGTGGAAATATGAGCAATAGCTATTTTCTTCTTCATTCTTCTCCGTACTTCCCATGTGGGCAGGGGAGCGGTACAGGGGGAGTGGGCAGCGTGTTTGCCGTGCATACACATCGGGACCTGGAGGAGAGCTGTCAGAGGAGATGGATAGCCCCCCACGCCTCGGCCCCCCACCCCCCCGCGATGGAATGCTTTGTTTCCTCCTGCCTGGCTGGTTGCTGAGCTTACATGGGAGACACCTGCCTGACGGTCGGTCAGTCGGTCGGAGGGAAACTGGCCCTTCTTCCGATATCTGTACCTCAGGGCCCTTCCGGCCTCTTCAGGAGCTCCCCAGCAAGCCGCACATGCGCTGTTCTCTCTCCCTGGACTATCCTTCCAGACGGCTCCCCCCGCCCCCGCCCTCCTTTCCCCCAGCTAACTCTAATCCCCTTCAGAATCTGTTTTACTTCTTTGTGCTGTCATCTCTAGAAGGCTCCCCCGGCCCTCCATCCCCAAGCTCCCTAGGATTCCCATCTAGCCCAACATGGATCCCACTATTTTAACGGTGGCTCAATCATCTGTCTCCTTTACTCGAGGCCATGTCTCACAATCTCTGGGGCAGTAGCCCTGTGCCTGGCATATAGTGGGTACTCCGTAAGATCTTTTATTAAGACATAGTTCACATGCCATCAAAGTCACCTTTTAAAATTGTACAATTCAGTGGTTTTTAGTATATTCACAGGGTTGCGCCACCACCACCACTCTCTCATTCCAGAACATTCCCATCACCCCAAAAAGAAACCCCATAAGCCATTAGCAATCACTGCCCATTTTCCCGGGCCCCAGCCCTAGACAACCTCTAATCTGCCTTTTGTCTCGATGGGGTCACTTATTCCGGACATCGTATCTCAACGGAACCATGCAATGTGCAGTCTTCTGTGGCCGGCTCCTTCCACTCAGCAGGCCGTTGTCAAGCTTTGTTCATCTTGGAAGGGGTATATTCCACAGTATGGACAGAGCCAATTCTTTCCTCCGTTCATCAGTGGATGGCTGCTTGGGTTGCTTCCCCCGTGTGGGTAGTATGAATACGCGGCTACGAGCATTTGCACACAGGTTTTTGTGGCAACAGATGTTCAGTCCTCTTGGGCGTATACTTAGGAGTGGGATTGCTGGGTCATAGCGTAACTTTATGTTGTGTGTGTGTGTGTGTGTGTGTGTGTGTGTGTGTGTGTGTGTGTGTAACTTTTTGAAGACCTGCCAGACTGTTTTGCAAAGCAGCTGCTCCATTTCACGTTCCCACCGGCAGCGTGTGAGGGTTCTGATTTCTCCACAGCCTCACCAACGTGTGTTGTTGCCTGTCTTTTTACTGTAGCTTCCAAGTGGGTGTGCAGTGGCCAATGGCCTTTGGATGGATGCATGGATGGACAGACGGACGGACATGCAGAAGCGAATGCCAGTCTCTGAGCCATGAGCTCTGCTTCTGGCAGGACAGACTGCTCTCCAGTCGCTGGGTCTGCACCATGGAGAGACACAGCCACCTGCCTCCCGCCCTACACTGCGGTTCCAGACACCCCCTCTGCCTCCGTCCCTGGTGGCTCCAAGCATGCAGGGGGCTTGGGCTCCCCGAGGCCCATGGAGAGGCTCTGCTTGGACCAAACTCTGGCACCCCTCTAGGCCTCAGTTTCCTCTTGGAAATAATGAGCCGGCTGGTGGGAATGCACATACATTGCCCACACAGGGCGCAGCGCACGGGGGAGGGGGGTGGGGGTGTCTCCTTTTTCCAGTCTGTTTTCTCAGTCTGTCCAATACGTGCATCGATGTTGCCTCATTCATTAACTACTGGAAAAGAGCTGGAGAAGAGGGGGCAGTGGAAGCGGGGGAGGGAGAAGGCCAGCCGAGAAGTTCATCTATGGCCGGAAACTGCAGCAGGGGCCAGCTGGCCACTGAGGGGGTGGGAGTCGCAGACATTCCTGGGAGGATTAGCATTGGCCTCAGGAGGGGATTTCTTCCCAGCCACTGGTAACCTCAAGCACTCCTGTTTTCTGGATCCCTGAGCCTCCTGTGTAGGGCCTCGGAGGGAGTGGGGAGATGGGGGGGGGTCACCTGAGAAACCTCACAGAAGTTTTCCAGATTCCAGGCCCAATCTTAATAGACAAGTAATGGCTGGCTACTCAGAGCCTTACAGCGTGGAGGGTTTTAAGGCTCAGTAGGAAAAAGTAGCAGCATCTGCCCCAGGCTCAGGAGTGGGGCGTTATGAGAGCAATGACCTGTGTCTACTGTTGTGGCCACTGTAAGGCCGGCTCTCTGTGGATTACCTAAGGAATTTGTTGATTGGGGCAGTTAAAAGGTCAGGAGAGAGGGGCACCTGGGTGGCTCAGTCGTTAAGCGTCTGCCTTCGGCTCAGGTCATGAGCCCAGGGTCCTGGTATTAAACCCTGTGTCCCCAGGTTGGACTCCCTGCTCAGCGGGGAGCCTGCTTCTCCCTCTCCCGCTCCCCCTGCTTGTGCTCCCTCTCTCGCTGTCTCTATGTCTATCAAACAAATAAATAAAATTAAAAAAAAAAAAAAGAAAAAGGTCAGTAGAGAAAGAGAAGATATAATAAATTGCTGACATAACTGGGGGGTGGCAGCCGTGGCTCTGCCTGCCCCCTACCCCCGGGAAGCTCTAGAATCATGCAGGCCCCGCGGAGGTTACTGTGTAAGCTGCCAGATGACCTCAAGTCCCCTCCTCATGAAGGGAAAGGTCTATGTGTTGGCTGGAGGGAGATTATACACTCTCTGTCTTACCAGAAGGGAGACCGAAGGGTGCGGTGGATTGAGAGAGGTGGAGAAAATGCGGAGAAACACGGGCAACTTTGTGGCTGCAACTTTGTTCCGGGCCCTTGTGTTGTCTACAATTTAGTATTAACTGTTATGTCATGAGAACTTAACTCCTAGCTGGAGAAACTCCTTCTAGAAGTGTCAGGACATCTGCCCTGGCACGGCCACTTCTGAGAGGTTTTCTGGGCCTGGGTCTCCCTGCTGGGTACCATGTGATCCATCCCAGTTGACTGGACGTGGGTGGGCTGCTCTCCCAGGGGCAGCCAGTGGCCCTGGAGGCAGCCTGCTGGGCCCTCTGCCTCAGAGGGTTTGAGCTGGAGACGAGGAGCCGCGGTTGATAGCAGGGTAGATGTCCGGAAGACCCCTCAGAGAGAGGAGAGGGCAGGGGGCCAAGGGCCGAAGCCACAGTGAGTAGCACTCGGAGGTGGGCCAGTGGGGGGCGCATCACCCCAGCCAGGCAGTGTAGAGAGAGCCCAGGCCCCAGGGCAGACGGCGCTTGGGGTGTGGAACTCCCCCAAGGCTGCGTGACGCCAGGCTGCGGTCCAGCCGCCCAGCTTCCTTATTGCCCAGAGAATTCTACAATAAACTGCTATACCCCGAACCTGTGGGAGGGGCTCGCCTTCTTCCGCGAGGATCCTGCTGCTGTTTATGGAGGGAGTCTCCTGTTCACGGTAAAAATGAGAGCAACCCTTTCACCTGCGATGGAGGAAGTCAGGGAGCTAGACCACGATAAGGTGTCACAGCGGAAAGTACCCTGATGCTGCATTTTCCCGGGCACTGAGGGAGCAGAATTTGGCTGAAATTCCCGTTGAAGGATGGGGATTGAGGAGGGCACTTGTCCCGTGAGCACTGGGTGTTGTATGTAAGTGATGAATCACTGAACTGTACTCCTGAAACCAATATTGCTCTGTGTGGGGTGCCTGGGTGGCTCCATCGGTTAAGCATCTGCCTTTGGCTCAGGTCATGATCCCAGGGTCCTGGGATCGAGCCCCGCATTGGGCTCCTTGCTCAGCGGGGAGTCTGCTTCTTCTCCGTCTGCACCATCCACCCCCCAACTCGTACTCTCTCTCTCTCTCTCAAATGAATAAATAAAATCTTTTTAAAAATATTGCACTGTATGTTAACTACCTAGAATTTAAATAAAAATGTGAAAAGATAAATACATAAATAAAACGTATAATATTCGTCAGTTTTTCTTGGTTTATAGAAATATCCATGTTAATGTGAAAATAAGTAATTTAAAATTAGGATTAAAGTGAGCATTTGCTTATTAAAAAAAAGAAAGAAAGAAAAAGGAAAGGCAATCCACCTTTCACAGCCTCGCAGGGACTGGAGCAAACGGCCAGTTTCTGATGCACCCATCTGTCCCATGGGGAATTCAGAGACTCGGGCTTTCTCACCCCACAGTTGGAACGGTCACACAGTGCTTGAAATTACATGGCATGTGCCACCTGACCTGTTGGAAGCATCAGCAGTTTTCTCGGCTTCTGCTCCATTTTCTGCACAGTAAGCTGTGTGAAAACGCCTTTCCTGCTTGTGGTCCCTCAGAGTGATGAGTACAGGTGTCAGGAGGGTGGGACAGGATTCCCAGGGCAGGTAATTCCCCACAATGGTTGGATTTTGTTTTACTTTTAAGATTTGCATTGCCTTCTTTTCTTTGGGGGTACAGGTCTATGAGGTTTTTTTTTTTTTTAATTTTTAAATTTTTTTTCCTTTTTTTTTTATTCACTCGGGAGAGAGAGAGAGTGCGCAGGAGAGAGAGCATGAGGACTGGGGAGGGGCAGAGGGAGAGGCAGGCTTCCCGCCGGAGCAGGGAGCCATCGATGCGGGGCTCGATCCCAGGACCCCAAGATCATGACCAGAGCCGAACATGCTTCACTGACTGAGCCCCCCAGGCGCCCCATGTGTAGGTTCCCATCACCACCACCACCATAACCCCCGGTATGTTCTCTGTCCCTATAGCTTTGCTTTTTCTAAACTGTCATATACGTGGAACCGTGCCCTGTGTAACATTTCGGGACTGATTCCTTCTACGCAGCGTAATGCCTGTGAGAACCACCACGTTGTTAAGTATGGATACTCTGTTCTGTTTGGTTGCTAAAGAATCCATGCGGATGAACCACAGTCTGTTCACCCCCCGAAAGTCATTTGAGTGGGTTCCAGTTTCTGACAATTATGAGAAGGGCTGCTTTAAACATTTGTGTGCAGGTTTTTGGGTGAAGGTAAGTTTCATCTCTCTGGGTTGAATGCCCAGGAGTAAAATCGCTAGGTCACGTGGTAAGTGTCTCCGCATCCTCTAACCTGTTTTCCAGGACGGGTGTACTGTACAGCGTTCCCGCCAACAACGGGCGAGCGCTGTGGTTACTCCGCAAACTGGCCAGCGCTTGGTATTGTCAGGTTTTCGTTTGCTTCGCCATTCTAACAGCTGCGTGGAATCTCATCGTGGTTTTGCGTATCCCGTATTGACTCATGATGCTGAGTATCTTTCCAGGCATCGATCTGCCATCTGTACATCTTGGGTGAGGTATCTGTTCAAGTCTTTGGCCCATTTTTTCAGTTTGTTTTCTTACTGTTGCGTTTGTGAATTCTTTATACGCCCTGGGTATCCTTTGTCCGATAGGTGATTTGCAAGTGTGTTCTCCCAGTCTTTTCAGCCTCTTAAAAATGCTTCTTGCAATAGGAAGATCGGTAGGAGGAGGAAGGGAAGAATGAAGGGGGGGTAAACAGAAGGGGGAATGAACCACGAGAGACTATGGACTCTGGGAAACAAACTGAGGGCTTCAGAGGCGAGGGGGGTGGGGGACTGGGATAGGCCGGTGATGGGTATTAAGGACGGCACATATTGCATGGTGCTCTGGGTGTTATATGCAAATAATGAATCATGGAACATTGCATCAAAAACTGGGGATGTACTGTATGGTGACTAATATAACAAAATAAAAATTATTTTTAAAAAAGTGCTTCTTGCAAAACAAAGTGTTAGATTTGAACGTGAGTGTTAACTAACACTGTTTAGTGTTAGATTTTAATTTAATCAATTTTGATTAGCTTTATCAGTTCTGTTTTTTACAGATCATTGACTGGGTTTTGAAGAACATACGCACTGAGCCGACGGGGGAGGAAGGGAGGTCAAAGCAAGGGACAGAACATGTGCAAAGCCGTAGAGGCCAGAAAAGTCTGGCTGGAGCTGGAGCTCTACCGCAGGGGGTGGCGGAGGACTGACTGGACCTTCCAAGGAACCGGATCCCAAGGCTCTCGGGTGCTCTGCTGAGGAGTGTGGACCCCTCGTCATGTAGTCGTAAGGGCACGACCGAATGATATGGCAGTGCTCGCTGTGATTCTGGTTAACTTTTTCTTTTCCTGTAAGAGTTATGTAGAATTTACTGTAGAAAAATGTAGAGCAACAAAAAGACAATGAAAATCCTTGGTAATCCTACCGCTTAGAGGGTAGTTACGCTATTAATATTTGGTATTATCATTTGTTTACATTTGTATTTTTTGTTTACATTACATTGCTTACATTTATATTATCATTTGTTTACAAAGATGAGATCACGGCAAACATACTGTTTTGTAACATGCTTTTTGTGTTTACTTCACAATAATATATGTGAGTGAACACCTTGCACATATCATTCATTATTCTTTCCCATATCATTATTCTTTCCCATATCATTTATTCTTTTTTTGGTAAACATAAACTTTTTCCTTTGTTATATTTTTATGTAACATTTGATGCATTCAAATTAAAACATGTAACATAAAAACATAATAATATCATGAGCTACCACCTGGCTGAAGGACGGGGACACAACCAACAACATTTTCTGTCGGCTAACATATATTTTGTTTTTACTCTGCCCCAGACATGTCCTTTATTTTTTTTTTTAAGATTTTTATTTATTTATTTATTCGACAGAGATAGAGACAGCCAGCGAGAGAGGGAACACAAGCAGGGGGAGTGGGAGAGGAAGAAGCAGGCTCATAGCGGAGGAGCCTGATGTGGGGCTCGATCCCATAACGCCGAGATCATGCCCTGAGCCGAAGGCAGACGCCCAACCGCTGTGTCACCCAGGCGCCCCTAGACATGTCCTTTAGATGTAGTAATTCCCACCCCCTCTAAACAATCCTCTGAGGTATAGTGATGGCATTATTTCCACGTTACTATTGGAAAAGGTATAGAGAGGTTAACCAGCTTACTCAAGGTCACGCAGGGAGTGGGTGGCAGAGGTGGGACTGAAACCTTTGGAAACAGAACCAACAGGACATGGGGATGGATGGGCATGGAGAATGAGGGAGGTGGCAGGGTGACTCTTAGGTTTCTGGAGGCTGTGACTGAGGGGCACAGATGCCACTTAGTGAGGCAATGAAGACAGGAGGAGGAGCTGATTTAGGGGTAGGATTAGATCAGAGGCTCCAAGGTGGCCCATGAAGGTTGAAATGGCTATGGGACACGCAAGTGGAGAGGAATGGATGCACGCTGAGTGAAAACATGCACACATGCGTGACCAGCCCCAGGCAAGGGCACTTCCAGCACAGGAAACAGCTCCAGCCAGGCATGGCAGGGAAGCCGGAAGGCTGAAGTGTGTGGTTGAAAAAGTTCACAGCTGCTTACAGCAGGCCAGAGCGGAGAGACCCAGAGACACACAGGATTTGGGGGCAGGTGGTTTTCAACAAGGTTTCTCAGGGGCCCAGGATCTGGCAACTGCTCCATCCGTGAGTGGCTGCTGCTGTCTCTTCTGGGAAGACTCCTCTGAATCTAGGAGCAGGGTTTGGGGTGGAGACCTTGTCCAGAATAGGGTCCTGCCATGCCAGCACCCTGCTGGGAACGGGACACGTTCCTCAGCAGTCAGGGAAGGAGGCAGCTAAAGGGAGATGGAGGGATGGGGAGGGACAGGGAGGAACGGGGAGGTTTCAACCCTCCTTCTTGGGAGACAAAGGGCTCTTCACGATTTAATTAAAATGCCCATTAAAGGCCTCAGGAGATAGGGATTCATTGGGATGAAATAAAAATAGTTGGAGTGAACATATTAAAATTTAATTTCATTCTGGGGGCATCTATGAGGTTCTAATATTAGAGAGACGATCCATCACTAAATTCCCATCTGTCCTGTGGTGTTGGGGGCATTTCTGAAGATGTCCGAGTCCTATTTTGAGAGGCCTGGAGGACTCTCAGCAGCTGAACACATCTGTCCTTTGTTTCTCAGTGAGAGGAGAACTATAGGAGGTGAGAGAGTGTCTGGTGTATGGTGGGAAGGGAAGAAGGAAGGAAGGGAGGAAAGAATAGAGGAAAATAGGTAGGGAGGGAGGAAGCTTTGGATTTAGAATTTGCCTAACCTAGGGGCAAGCCAGAGCCTTGCATGGACAACTTTTCCTCCAGATAACCCCATGACTCCTCTCCTCTCCTCCTTGAAGACTTTGTTCATATGTCACCTCTTCACTGAGGTCAACCCTATCACACTTACTTAAAATTACAGCCCTTCCTTTCCCTGATCCTCCTGGTCCCCCTTGTCCCGCCCTAGACCTTAACTTCACATCCTTAATTTATTTATTGTCTGTTCATTGTTTTTGCCCACTGAAAAGAAGGCCCCAGGAGAGCAGGACTTGTTGTCTGTTTTGTTCATTGATGTACACCCAGTGCCTAGCATAGTGCCTGCCTCAATAAATTTGTTGGGTGAATGCATGGATTAATACAGCAGAGAATAAATTCTTTGTTAATTGCAATTGTCATCACTTTCCAAGGAGAGTGGACCTCAAGGATGGTCCTGGGTGAGTGGAGCCCACTGCTCTGAAGGTGCTTTATCCCCAGGCACAGCTGCCCCTGCAGGTTCCTGGTGTTCAGAAATAAACCACAGGTCAGGGAATGAAATACTCTTCTAGCATCTGTCCACTCTCCAGCGCCGTGCCTACCAGCCAAGTCCAAACCCCACATACTCCAGAGAAGGTGAGAAATACAAACACCCTTCTGCCCCATCCTCAGCGTATCAAAGCAATGTATATAAAAGTGGCTTTTGGGGGGCGCCTGGGTGGCTCAGTTGGTTAAGCGCCTGCCTTCAGCTCAGGTCATGATCTGGGGGTCCTGGATCGAGTCCTGCATTCTGCTCCCTGCTCAGTGGAGAGCCTGCTTCTCCCTTTCCCTCTGCCGGTCCCAACTTGTGCTCTCTCTTGCTCTCTCTGTCAAATAAATAAATAAAATCTTTTAAAAAATTAAATAAATAAATAAAAGTGGCTTTCTTGTCCCTTGCTGCTGCCCAGGTTCACGTAGCCAGAGAGCAGGCCCTGGGGAGTGGTCAGGAAAGATCTGGACAGTAGTCATCTGTCTGGAACATATTAGTCCACAGTCTGCAGAACCTGAGCCTGGGACACTCTTTCTGTTTCACTTACAGAAATAAATAGCTTTGGGTCTCAAAATATTCAGGAGTTTCCCTGGTTACTGTTGCTGCCAGTACTAACTTACTTAGTCGTTCAGAGTTTGAAGCCTGTTTTCTTCCGGAAGCAATCATTTGGCCTGGGGAATATGAACAGTAGTGAAAACATTTAAACATGCAAAACTGGGTTCTTTTTTTCCAAGGGTAGTTTCTTGGAAATCTCATTTTTCCAGCAACAGCTGGAAAATCTTGGCCTGGTGTGATATCCTTCTAAGCACTACGGAGACAAGGAATTTCATAGACGGAGAGAAGCAACCTCTTTCGCCTTTATGTCTTATTCACCTTAGAGTTGCCCAGAACATCTAAACCCCGTGCCCTTTCACCTCTTCCTCCAGGGCATAGTCTAGAAACCCTCCTGAGCTCTGAACACACGACAGGTGTCCAGAACCCTTTTAAAGACAAAGCCCAACCTTAAAAGCAGGCCTCCTATCATGGATTGAAAGGATGGTCTTTTCAGTAACTGGTACTGGAAAAATGGATTTCCTTATGCAATATTATGAACTTTGACCCCTACCTCACATCAAACACAAAAATTAATCCACAATGGATCACAGACCTAGCTGGGAAAGGTAAAACAGCAAAACTTCTAGAAGAAAAGCTAAGAGAATATCTTCATGACCTCGGGGCAGGCAGAGATTGCTTAAACATAACACAAAAAGCACTAACCAGAAAAGAAAAAGTTGATAAATTGGACCTCATTAAAATTAAAAGCTTCTTTAAAAAAATTAAAACCTTCTGTTCGTCAAAAGACATTGTTAAGAAAGTATGAGGGCAAGCCATAAACTGAAAGAAGATATCTGCCATGCTTCTATTTAATAGAAGATTTGTCTTCAAAATATATAACGAACTTCCACAGACCAACAAGAAAAAGACAAACAATTCAATTTTTAGAAATAATAGACAACTTTTACTTTACAAAAGAAAATATCAAAGAGGCCAAGAAGCATTTGAGAAGGTGTTCAACATCATGAACCATCAACGAAATGCAAGTTAAAATCCACAGTGCACCTGTGCAAATGGCTGTAACTAAAAAAATTGGCAATACCAAGTGTTACCAAGGATGGAAGAAACTTCACTGGTGAGTGCAAATTGGTACAAGCCCATTGAAATCCTGTTTGGCGGTATGTACTAAAGCTCCACGTATGCCGATCTTACGACCTAACAATTCCACTCCTTCCAAGCCGCAAAATGAGTCCCTGTGTTCACCAAAACACGTGGCAGCACCAATCAGTGTATCCAAAAGTGGATCACCCAAGTGCCCATAACAAGAGGATGGATAACTAAGTATATTGTGATATATTCACATAACGAAGTTTTATACAGCTGGGGTCAACACACGTGGTCCCCCTATTTAGGGCACGTATATGCCCCATGGCTGCATTTGAGCTACAATGGCGGAGCTGAGTAGTTAGAGCAGAGAATATATGGTCTGCATCGCTGAAAATCCTTTATCTGGCCCTTTATAGAACAGCTTACTGACTCCTTGCACACGGCAATGAAAAAGACTGAATCTCACAGACAAAATGCTGAGCAAAAGAAGCCAAAAACAGAGTGCATCTGTATGATTCAATTTTAGGTCAAGTTCAAAAACAGGCAAAATTAATTTATGGTGATGGAGGTCAAAATAGTGGCTACTTCTGGGCAGGGAGGTAAGAGGAAGGGGGCACGAGGGAGCCCATGCTCTATCTCTTGATGGGGGTGGTGTTCCGCAGGTGTGTAATTATGCAAAAACCTATCGAGCTGCTCAACTAGACTTTGTGCACTTTACTGCATATACCTTCTACCTCAGTTTTTATTTATTTACTTTTGAGAGAGAGAGAAAGAGAGAGAGTGCGTGGACGTGTGAGCAGGGGCAGGGGAGGGGTAGAAGGAGCAGGAGATAGAATTTTTAAGATTTTATTCATTTATTTGGGAGAGAGAGAGAGAGAGAGCACAAGCAGTGGGAAGGGGCTGGGGGAGAGAGAGAAGCAGACTGCCTGCTGGCTCGATTCCGGGACCCCAGGATCATGACCTGAGCCAAAATCAAGAGTCAGAGGCTCAACCAACTGAGCCACCCAGATGACCCCCTACTTCAATTTTTGAAAGGGAAAAGACACCAGTCTGCAAATAGGATCTGCATCAGGCAAAGCACAGTGGGGGGTATTTCTTCCTTCACCCAGAGATTGGAGTTAGCCATGGAGCAACCACACCATGGCCCCTTTCTGAATGGGGCATGCCAAGAAGAGGGATTTTTACCCACAGGCCGCCATGCTAAGTACAACTTGCTCCCGTGCGTGAACCTGGCTCCAAATACCAGGATCCAACTGACGGTCCCAAAGGCAGACTCCACACCTGACCTCAAACTTCAGTACACCTGAGAATCGCCCAGGAGCTTGCTAGTGATGCCGATTTCTGACCCCTTCTCCCCCAGTTTCCAGCTCTTTGGGGTCCTGGATGGCATTGTCAACAAGCCCTGCGGGCGAATCTGACGCAGAAGAGGTAGGGACCACTCTCTAAGAGACGGATGAGAGGACGCGAGGGGGAAGGCAAGGTGGCTACATGGCTCTGGCCGAGACAGGGAAGGAGAGCCTGACAGGAGGATGCAGCCAGCGAGGCACTGCATGAGGATGAGGGAGAGGCAGATGTGGTGAGCATGGGAAGGGGGGCTTGGGGGTCTTCGTGAAAACTGTGGTGGTGTTTTTGGCTGTGGCGGTGTGTAATGGAAAGCTTCTTCCCCTCCTCTCCACAGTGTATTGTAAAGTGCCCCTTTCTTAGTAATATGCTGTGATGTGTGTTGGTGTTGAGCCCTGCTTTCCAGGATGAGAAAAGAGGCTGTCCCCAGAGACTCGGTCACATCCAGGTTTGATAACCATGGAGGGAAATGTTTATCGCCCTCCTTCCAGCGCTCGGGTCAGTCATTCCCGTTAGACTCTCTGGTTTCCTTCCTAAGTTCCAGGAGTAAAGCTGCTTCTCCCCACATTCAGGTAGGTGTCTGCGTAGGTGTGTATGTAGACCCCTGTGTGAACCCCTCCCTGACTGTCATGGGCAAGACCAGACGATACGGCCAGAAGAGTCAGCATTAAATAGAGGACATGAAATGAACTGATGGGAAGTCCTCTGTGGCTGTTCCAGAGAACGAAACAGGTCTTCATATACTGACATGTAATAACCTCCGAGGTAGATTTTTAAGTGTAAAAAGCAAGAGGTAATAGTATCACATGACTTGGGAAAAGCCAAAGGGAGAGTGACACATCTGTATACGCTTTTATGCGTGAAATAGCTCAGGAAGAACTACAGGAAATTGGCACAATTGTTGCCCGTGGGAGGGGCACCTAGGAGACAATCAAGGTTGAGAGGGAGACCATTTTTATTCTAGACTCTTTGGTACAGTTTGATTTTTTTTTTTAACCTGGCTTAAATTTTATTCATTAAAAATTTTTAAATTAAGAAAGGAAAGAAGGAAGAAAGGCAGAGAGAAGGAATGGAGGAAGGAACAGAGTTTTACTAAGCAGACATTGGTTCTCAAAAAGCCAGCTCAGAGTTCAGAGCTATCCCGGAGCAAGAAGGAAGCAAGGCCCTAGAGGGTTCCTGTTGGTTACACCATGATGCCCGTAGGCAACAAGCCAAGTCTGTTCACCATCCCTGGGGCTGCCTCCTTCACTGCTTCCCTCACAGGCTATGGTAAGAACGTGTTGGCTTGTGGGCATGCCCACACCCTGTGTGGAAACACCGTGCTGTGCCAACATGGAATTTCCAGCAGTTTCTCCAGCGCAGTGTAGCAGCTCAGAGGACTCAAAGGCAGAAGCAGGAAGGCTGCAGAGCAGAAGGAGCAGAAGCTCGGCAAACACACTAAGGGCTGAAAAAGGGCCTCCTGGTCACTGTCAGAGAGGAAGAGCTCAGAGGCAGGATGGGGCAGTGGTTACAGCTATAGGCCCAGGCTATCTGGGATCAAATCCTCGCTTTTCCACTTAGAGACTTTGAGACCCTCCGAAGCATCATTTCTCACATGTACAGCAACAGAATCTACCATCTAGGGTATAGTGAGATTAAATGAATTGATGTATATAGTGTTTAACTGACGCATGGTACAGAAGAAACACCTAGCAGATGTTAGCTGTTATAGCTCTTGTATCTTATTTGAATTCTAATAGTACTCTGTAAGGCAGGAAGAGATTATTGGCCTATTTAACACTGATACACCAAAATTTAGATAAATAGATTTCATAAGGGTTAGACAGTGGAGTCACTGATACCAACCTATGCACCCATCACTCAGATCAAGATATAATACTTCCAGCTCCCCACAAGGCTTCTTCATGCCCCTTTCTTGTCAATCTCCTGCTTCAGAAACCACTATTCTGATTAGTTTTGCCTGTTCTTGAACTTCACGTAAGTGGAATGATATGAATGAATTCTTTTATTTCTGGTTTTCTTAGTTCATTGTTATATCTATGAGATTCACTGTATTGTTGAATGTAGCAGTAATTCATTCTTTTCATTGCTATGTGAATTTATTTGGTGGAATTTTGGGTTTTGTTGACACTCTTTATTATGATATCAACAAGAAACATTATTGTTAATATCAAATTTAATGGTAAAATATTGAATACTTTTCTTCTGATTTTGAGAACAAGACAAACATGTCCACTATCACCACTTACATTTAACACTTTACCAGAAGTGCTAGCCAATACAATAAGTCAAGAAAAAGAAACAAAAGAAGATTGGAAAGGAAGCTATAAAGCTGTCATTTTTTTGCAGATTGCATGATTACATATGTAGACAAGCCAAAAAATCTATTACTGGAATTAAAAAGTGAATTTAGCAAAGTTGCTAGCTATAAGGTCAATATAAAACATCAATTTTATTTCTATATATTAGCTGCATTGAAAAATAAGATTTTTAAAATACCACTTACCAACAATGTGTGTGTGTGTGTGTCTATACATATGTCTGTGTGTGTATATGCGAGAGGAGGGGGCATAATAAAGCAAATGTAATAAAAATGCTACCATTTAGGGAATCTGGAAGAAGAGTACATAGAATTCTTTATACTAACTTTGCAAAATTTCTTTAGGTCTGAAATGATTTTAAAATAAAAAGTCTTAAAATGCATTTATAATAGTATGAAAAAACATCATCTACTTAGGAATAAATCTATTAAAAGATGTACAAGAGCTACACTAACACCATAAAACATTGCTGAAAGGAATTAAAGAAAACATAAGTAACTGGAGAGAGATACCATATTCGTGCATTGGAAAACTCAATACTGCAAGATAGCATTGACCTAAAAATGCAATGCAATCTCAATTAAAATCCCAGAAGGATTTTTAAAATACAGATATACAAAGAACCTAGAATAGCTGAGACTGGGGGTTGGGAAACTCTGTAAAGGGCCAGATAGTAAATATTTCAGACTTATAGACCATTCAATCTTTATCACAACTACTTATTTTTCTGTTTGTAACACAAAAGCCACCATAGACAATACATAGACAAATGGGTATGGCTATGTTCCAATAAAGATTTATTTACAAAAATAGGCAGTGTGCCAAATTTGCCCTGTGACTCATAGTTTGCTGACCTCTGGCCAAGACAATCATGACAAAGAAGAAAAGAAAGTTGGAAACTGACTTTACCAGATATCAAAACTTACTAACTATAAAGCTAAATGTGGCATCTGACTACAGTGGAATTTGGCTCCAGTCAGACTCAGTTTGTGTGATATAACTTCTCTTTATGTCAGTTTCTAAAGTGTCAAGAATATATTAGTAATAAAACCTCTCCTCCCCCTAAGTGGTTAACATCAACAGAGAGAAAGCTCTCTGTAATGGGAAACTACACAGCTCTGTGTATGACCTTGCCCTCTTCAACATTTTTAGTAAAGACTCCAGTAAAGACATAACATCGGCTTATATTGACCCAAACCTGAGAAGAATGTCTAATATGTTAGGAAAGAAAATTGCAGTTCATAGAGACTTTGATAAGGATGAAAGAATAAGTAAAGCCAACCAAAAACAAGTTGAATGTTGGAAAAAGTACAATGTGATAGATAAATTGTGAAGTCCAACTTTGATTCAGAGAGATTAAAAAAGAGTTATATACCAAAGTGTCCATAATGCTATTATTTATAACAGATAGTGAAAACAACTGAAATGTCCAACAATAGCAAAATGGTTCAATAAATTATAAAATAGAATATTAAGGTACAATACACTCTAAATGAAGGAATTTTATATAGCCATTATGATCTTATATAGTCTTATTATGAAATGAGGTTTTGAAGAATATGTAATGTCATAAAATATATGATCTGGGGGCACCTCGGTGGCTCACTTGGTTTAGTGTCTGACTCGATTTCAGCTCAGGTCTTGATCTTAGAGTCATGAGTTTAAGTCCCACATTGGGCTCTATGCTGGGCATGGAGCCTATTTTAAAAAAAAATACACACACACACATCTCAATTTTGTGTTTTTTTATTTTTTATTTTTTTGAAGATTTTATTTATTTGACAGAGAGAGACAGCAAGAGAGGGAACACAAGCAAGGGGTGTGGGAGAGGGAGAAGCAGGCTTCCCGCAGGGCAGGGAGCCCAATGTGGGGCTCGATCCCAGGACCTGGGATCATGACCTGAGCCGAAGGCAGACACTTAACAGCTGAGCCACCCAGTCACCCCTCCTTTTTTAAAAGATTTTCTTTATTTATTTAACAGAGAGAGAGAGCACAAGCAGGGGAACAGTGGAGGGAGAGGGAGAAGCGGGCTCCCCGACGGGGAGCTCAATCCCAGGATGCTGGGATCATGACCTGAGCCAAAGGCAGCTGCTTAACCAACTGAACCACCCAGGCACCCCAATCTGAATTTTGTTTTAAAAAAGTTAAAACATACAAATAGACAAGAAGGTAGACTGGACACTAAACATGTTAATGGTTTGATTTGTTTTCTTCTTACTTTTCTACATTTCCCAAAATCTCGCTCTCTTTTATAATCAAGTTGGGGAAATGGCAATAAATACTCTTTTAACATATCCTTGGGTGTTTTTGCTGCTCATAGGCCCAGGATGAGTCAACAGCGAGACAGACACATCTGCCAAAAAAACTAACACAACTCTCAGCTATGTGAAGAGAGCAGAGTGTCATGTAAATAGGAGGTGACAACTTTTGGTCTGCTGATGGCTCATCCTCATATGGAGCCTTGTGTCCAGGTCAGGAAACCACCTTTTTTAAGAACATTGGGACACTGGGGCATGTCCAAAGAAGAATGACCAAGGTCATGAGGAAGATTTATACCATGCATAGTTATTCATTTATGAGTTCATCAGTTCAACCTCCTAGGCACTGTGGGTGAAATGGAAGAGTTGTATCAAAAGATGGTTGATGAATCTAAGGATCCTTATGGGGGCCATGATGGCTGTGTGCAATATTTAAAGGCCTCCTGTGTAGAAAAGGGACCCAGAGGTATAAAGGTTGAAGACATCCTATGAAGGCATAAATAGTCAAATGATTTTCTAAGAGAATGCCAAGACCATTCAATGGGGAAAGGACAATCTCTTCAACACACGGTGTTGGTGAAGCTGAATATTCCCATGCCAAAAATTGAAGTTGGGCTCTTACTTTACACCATATTTAAAAATTGACTAAAAATGGACCAAAGAACTAAAACAATAAAATTCTTAGAAGAAAAGATAGGGGGAAAGCTCTGTGACATTGTCTTTGACAATATTTTTTTGGAAATGACAACAGAAGCACAAGCAACAAAAGAACAAAGAGATACATTGGAATTCATCGAAATTAAAAAATTTTGTGCATCAAAGGAATCTATCAACCAGAGTGAAAGGCAACCTATGGAAAGGGAGAAAATATTTGCAAATTTTTTATCCGATCTTTATGGAGATAGATGAATAGATAGAGAAATAGATAGATGATAGATAGATAGATAGATAGATAGATAGATAGATAGATAGATAGATGATAGATAATATAGGCACCTGCACCTCCTAATCTTTCCTGGACAATTTAAAAAGATTAATATTCAGAATATATATCATTCCAATAACTCAACAACAACACACACACACCACAATTTTATTTTGTTTTATTTTATTTTATATTTTTTAAGATTTTATTTGTTTATTTGAGAGGTGGTGTGTGAGCACAAGTGGGAGGAGGAGCAGAGGGAGAGGGAGAAGCAGGCTCCCCACTGAGCAGCGAGCTTGCTGTGGGGCTCGATCCCAGGACCCCAAGATCATGACCTGAACTGAAGGCAGATGTTTAACCGACTGAGCCACCCAGGCACCCCCACACAACCCAATTTTAAAGAGTTTATATATTTATTTTATTTTGAAGAGAGAGAAAGAGAGAGCAGGGGGAGAGGGAGAAAATCCTCAAGCAGACTCCTCGCTGAGAGCAGAGCCCAACACGAGGCCCAAGGTGGGGCTCGATCTCATGACCCTGAGAGCATGACCCTGAGATCATGACCTGAGCTGAAACCAAGAGTCGGAAGCTCAACCAACTGAGCCACCCAGGTTCCCCCACACAACCCACTTTTTAAAAAGGGCAAAGGACTTGAATTTACACTTCTCCCAAGAAGATATACAGTGGCCAAAAAGCACATGAAAAGATGTTTAATATTACCAATCATTAGAAATGCAAATCAAAACCACAAAGAAGTACCATTATACACCCATTAGGATGATGGGTATTACAAACAAACAAAGAGAAAATAGTAAGTGTTGGTGAGGATGTGGAGAAATGAGAACCCTTGTGTATTGCTGGTGGGAATGTAGAACAGTGCAGCCACTGTGGAAAAGAGTGTGGCGGTGTCTCAAAAGTTAAACATAGCATTACCTGCCAGATGATCCAGCAATTCTATTTCTGGGTACATACCCAAAAGCACTGAAAACAGAGTTGAACTTATTCACAAGTACATATGGACAAATGAATAGATAAAACGTGGCATATACTTATACTGGACTATTATCCAATCTTTAAAAGGAAGGAAATTCTGACTCATGCTTACAACATGGATGAAACTTGAAGACATCAGACTAATTGAAATAAGCCAGTTGCAAAAGGACAAATATTGCATGATTTCACTTATAAGGGGTACGTAGAGTAGTCAAATTCATAGAGACAGACAGTAGAATAGTGGTTGCTGGGACAAGAGGGAGGAGGAATGGGGGTCGCTGTTTAATGGGCACAGAGTTTCAGTTTGGGAAAATGAAAAGTTCTGAAGGTGTATGTTGGTGACGATTGCACAGCAATGTGTATATACTTAATGCCAGTGAAATGTATACTAGTCATGGTTAAAATGGTAAAATCTGTTATGCATATATTATCATAATTTCAAAAAACAAAAATTTTAAAAATTCATAGAGACAGAAAGTAGAATAGTGACCACCAAAAGCAAGGAGAAGAGAGGAATGAAGAATTATTATTTAGTGGGTACAAACCTTCAGTTTGGGATGATGAGAAAGTTCTAGAGAGGGTTAGTGGTGATGGTTACACAACAGTAAAATGTTTTCATGCCACTCAATTGTATACTTAAAAATGGTTAAAATGGTAAATTTTATGTTCTGTATATTTTATCTCAATAAAAAATGTTTATGCAACTGATGAATCACTAAATTCTACCTTTGAAACTAATAATACAGTATATGTTCATTAAATTGAATTTAAATAAAAAAAATTTAAAAAATTTTTTCAGAGGAGGGACAGTGTGCATGAGTGGATGAGGGGCAAAGGGAGAGGGAGAGAGAGAATCTTAAGCAGGTTCCGTATCCAGCACAGAGCCCCACACCGGGCTTGATCCCATGACCCTGAGACCATGACCTGAGCCAAAACCAGGAGTCAGACACTTAACTGACTGAGCCATCCAGGCACCCCTCACAATACAAATTTTTAATGTGATACTATTTTTAATCTATCATATTGGCAGATATTTATTTAAAATATATTACAGAACCCATTGTAAGTGACAGCAGAAAAGCGACATTTTCACGCACCACTTGTGGGTATGTAAAACCATATAACTTTCCTGGAGAGCAATTTGGTAGTATGTATCAAATGCCTTAAAAATGTCCATACACTGGGCGCCTGGGTGGCTCAGTCAGTTAAGTGTCTGACTGTTGATTTCGGCTCAGGTCATGATCTCAGGGTTGTGGGATTGAGCCCTGCAGCAGGCTCTGTGCTCAGCAAGAAGTCTGCTTGAGATTCCTTCTCTCCCTCTCTCTCTGCTTCTCTCCCTGTCCCGGCTCGTGCACACACGCACGCACTCTCTCTCAAAAACGGTCCATACACTTAGAGCTAACTTGAAGGTATTCTCATTGGCCAAAGATGGGACAATGTGCACACCAAAAAGAACTACTGCAATGAATTGAAACTCTTTCAATGTTTTTAATAAATCCTTAAGTGGATAGTGATACTTAAAAAAATTCATTCATTATGTTGGAGGTTGAAGCAACAACAATAATGAGCAACAACTCATTATTCTGCTAATTGATAAAGATTATCAAGCAGTTATCTTGCTTTTCTGGTAGGAAATGTATACAGGACAACCGAATAACTGACAGATAATCAGAGTTAATAAATGCAAAAGAAATGTTATAATTAGAAAATCATCATTTTGTAATTCCCATGAAATAATGGATCTAAGCAATGGTCGTCAATCTCCATTAAAATCATCAAGTGGAAGATTGATGAGAAACTTGATAGCAGAGGAAACATGCTGATATCACCTGAATCCAATGATCTCTCTTAACAAAAATTAAAGTGAGGCCATAGACATTATGTTCTTTCTGATTTGGTGCAACAGAAAAATTGGAAGAACCGCCTATGAAGTATTCTTGAAACTTTAATATAATCTAGTCTCTAGAGATAATTATTAGTTTAAGGGAAACCCTGGGGATAAAGGAAACATATTAAATGCAACCACAGAGAACAATTAGCTAAATTCAGATTGTGGGAAGGTTTATGGGAGAATTGACCCAGATTCTTCAACAAATAAATGGCATGAAAATAAAGGAGTGTCACACCCTTTAAAACAAAATAGGACTGGGAATACCAAGTGTGAGCAAGGACACGGAATAACAGGTTCTCATATGTTGCTGGTGGGAGTATAAATTGGTACAATTTTGGGAAACTGCCTGTCAGTATCGTTAAGGCTAAAAATATGACCTAGCAATTCCTATATATTTACCCAAAGCGATGAGTTTGTGCGAGAAAAAAATACACATACAAAAATGTTTATAGGAGATTTTATTCAAAGTCGAACACTGGAAACAAGCCAAATGCCCATCAATAGGAAAATAAATAAATAAATTTGTACAATGAAATACGACACAGCATAAAAAGAACGAACTGCAGGTTTGCAAAACAACATAAATGAACCTCTCAGGGGCACCTCGGTGGCTCAGTTGGTTAAGCGTCTGCCTTCGGCTCAGGTCATGATCCCGGGGTCCTGGGATCGAGTCCCACGTTGGGCTCCCAGCTCAGTGGGGAGCCTGCTCCTCCCTCTCTCTTCCTGCCCCTCCCCCTGCTGTGTTCTCTCTCTCTCTCAAATAAAAAAATCTTAAAAAAATGAATCTAGCAGATATGTTGAATGAAAGCAATCAGACACGAGAGAGTACATACTATATGATTACATTTATATGAGGTTCAAGAACAGGGAAAACTCACTGGTGATGTTAGAATAGTGGTTCCCTTTGGAGGAGGGAACAGACAGGGAAAGGGCACAAAGGAATCTATGCATATGTCTTGTCATTCCTTACAGAAATATTCTGTCTTAATCTGGGTGTTGGCTACATAGCTGTGTCTATATATAAAAAAATCATCATGCTGTACACTTAAAATTAGTGTACTTTATGCAGTCTACTATTAACAATTTTTTTAAAACAGCTTTTTTTAAAAGGAGGAGGAATTTTAGAAATTTAGGATCCCATGGTGGGTTTGGTTGTGATATCTCTTTGAGACTGTTCCAATCCGAGACAGTTTTTCTGTCTCTTATGACCTTGATACTTTGGAAGAGTACTGGTCAGTTCTTCAATTTTAGTCTGTCTGATGTTTTCTCATGATTAGATTGAAGTCATGCATTTTGGGCGAGAATAACACAGACATGCTGTTGTGTTCTCAGTGTCTCTTACTCTCTCCCATTTATAATTGTCTTACATATTTCTTCTACATACGTTGAGAACCACATCATACAGTGTAGTAATTTTTTATTCAACCATCAAACATAATTTGGAAAACCCAAATGGAGAAGGAAACTATTGTAGTTAACCATAGTTTACTCCTTCCTTTGCTCTTTCTTCCTTCCTAATGTTCTGAGATTCCTTGTTTTACCATTTCCCTTCTTTTTCTAGAACTTCCTTTAGCCAGTTTTTAGGGTAAACAGATTCTGAAGGCACATTCTCTTGGTTTTCCTTCCTCTGCAAATGTCTTGATTTATCGTTCAATCCTGAGGGATATTTCCTACGTCACAGGTATAGAATCTGGGTTGACAGTTCTTTTCTTCGCCACCTGAAAAATTTTATGCCATTTTCTTCTGGCCTCTGTGGCTTCTGCTGAGAAATAGACCATCATTCGAACTGCTTTCTTCCTATAGGTAAGGTGTCATTTCTCCCTTGCTATTTTCAAGATTTTTTCCTCTGGCTTAACTTCTTAGAAGTCTGAGTATAATGTATCTTGGCATAGATTTCTTTAGGATTATCTTCTTTGATATTTTTTTCAGCTTCTTGAATCTATGTCTTTTGCCACATTTAGGACATTTTTGTCCATCATTTCTTCAAATTCATTTTAAGCTTCACTCTCTTTCTCCTCTCCTGGGAATCCAATGTCTTTTGTTATAGTTTCCTAGGTCCCTATGACTCTGTTGTTTTTTTTTTTCCCTTCATTCTATTTCTCTCTGTTGTTCAGATTTGGGGATTTCTATCATTCCAACTTCCAGTTCACTGATTCTTTCTTCCATAACCTCTATTCTTCTGTTAAAGCCATCACCTGAGTTATAAAATTTTGGTTATTGTATTTTTCTGTTCTAAAATGTGTTTGGTTCTTCTTTGATCTTCTGTTTCTTTGCTGAGATTTTATATTTTTTCATTTGTTTCAAGCATGTTTGTCATTGCTTGTTCAAGCACTTTCATGATGGCTGCCTCAAAGTCCTTGTCAGATAATTCTAATATCCGTGTCATCTTGTATTGGTATCTGTTAACTGCTGTTTTTTGTTTTTTTTAGAGAGAGAGAGAGAGCACGTGGGCACACACACACACACACACACACACACACACACTCAAGCTGGGGAGGGGCAGAGGGAAAGGGAAAGAAAGAGAATCTCAAGCAGATTCCCCACTGAGCGTGGTGCCCCAATATGGGGCTCAGTCTCATGACCCTGAGATCATGACCTGAGCCAAAATCAAGAGTCAGACACCTAATCAACTGAGCCACCCAGGTGCCTCTCTGTTAACCATGTTTTCTCATTCAAGTTGAGATATTCCTGGTTCGTGGTGTGCTAAGTGAGTTACAGTTGAATTCCAGACATTTTGGATATTATATTACGAAATTCCAAATTTTATTTAAATCTGTTTTAGCAGGTCTTCTCTGAGACAGCATCAAGCAGGGAAAAGAGGATACTGCCTCATTGCTTCTAGGTGAGGGTAAAAATCCAGCGTCCTCACTTAGCTTCTGCTGGTACTCTGGGAGGAAGAGACAAGAGTGCCTTTTACTGCTCACTCTGTGGTTTCCACTGACATCATGGTGGGGAAATGTTGTTATCACTGGGTGATACTGAAAGCCTTGACTCTCCATGAGGTTTCCTCTGACACTACCTCAGTGGGGAATGGGAAGGGATCCACACCACAGACACCAAGTGTGGGGCTCTAGACTCCCCATTCAGCCTTTGATGATGGAGGTAGATGTGGAGCCACAGTTCTTTCTGTGGTATTGCCTGGAGTAGAGAGTTATTCTCTGAAAGTTTCCTGTTTTGCTAGGTTGTCCCTTTCCTTGTACTTTGGCTGGAGAGAGCAGACTTTTCTTAGGGTTATCATTGTGCTTTTATGGTATTTCTAGGCTGCTGCACCCAGGACACAGTCTGGGATATAGGAGGCAAAAAGAAAATCCTAGAATCCCGAGATCCCTAGCAGGTCTGCCTTCCTCTCTCTACCTCTATGAGTCTTGTTTTATACATCATGTCCAGGATATTTAGGTATACTTAAAGTCGGAGGAATAGGGAGAATTGTGTCTACTTCATCTTGTCTAGAAGTAGAAACCCAGCATTATTTTAAAATGGTATAAATCTGTGTATTTCTAAAGCAACAAGAAAATGGATTTTGCTCCATAGATGATATTACCACTGAAGTAAATAAGAAAGGACTTTATGGCTCCCAAGAATATTGTATTTAATAAAATATTTTGCTTTGAGGATATCTACTTTTAAGGACATTTCATTGGGCAGGAAAAATTAGGAGGTACGGGAAACCATATAACATCATTTAAATTTTTAATTGAACTTTTAATTTTGAGATCATTGCAGATTCACGAGCAGTTGTAAGAAATAATCCAGAGAGATCCCATGTACCCTCTACCAGTTTCACCCCATGGTAACATCTTACAAAATTCTAGTACAATCGCACAACCAGGATGGTGACATTGACACAGAAAACATCATATGGAACATTTAAATCACCACGGCGATCCTCTGTCACCCTTTTATCAGCCATGTTCATGTTCCCTCCCACCCCCATTCCCCTGTCCTTAACCCCTGGCAAATCATTCATCTATTCTCCATTTCTATAATTTTGTCATGTCGAGAGACTGTATGAATGGAATCACACTGTATTTAACCCTTTTGGATTGGCTTTTTTCACTCAGAATTATTCTCTGGAGATATATTCCAGTTGTTGGGTGTATCCATAGTTCATGCCATTTTATTGCTGAGTGGAGTTCCTCGGTGTGGATATACCACAGTTTGTTTGGCCCTTCACTCGTTGAAGGACACCTGGGTTGTTTCCAGTTTGGGCTATTACACATAAAGCTGCCGTGAACATTGATGCATCGGTTTATGTGTGAATGGGAGTCTTCATTTGCCTGGGACAAATACACAAATGTTCAATTGCTGGGTTGTTTGGTAGCTGCGTGGTTCATTTTTTAGGAAACTATTTTTCAGGATGGCTGTCCCATTTACACCCCCACATCAACGTGTCGGTGATCTAATTTCTCAGCATCCTTTCCAGCATTTGAAATTGTAAACAATTTTGAGTCTAGCCATCCTGATAGGTGTTTAGTGATACTGCACTGTGGCTTTCATTTGCATTTTCCTAATGGTTAGTGATGTTGGACATTCTTTTTCATCTGTTCATTCGTCCAGTAAACCTTCAGGGACACGTCCCTTCATGTCTTTTGTCCATTTTCTAATTGGATTTTTTTTTTTAATAAATGAGTTTGAGAGTTCTTTCTATATTCTAGATAGTCCTTTATCAGACACGTCATTGGCAAATATTCTCTCCCAGTATGTAGCTTGTCTTTTCATCATTGTAAAAGTTTCTATCACAGAGAACAAGTTTTTAATTTGATGAGATTCCATTTTTTCTCTTAGAAATTATGCTCTTGGTGTCTAGTTCTTTGCCTGGTGCTAGAGCCCAAAGATTTTCTCCTCCATTTTTTTTTTCTAAAGGGTTTAGAGTTTTACATTTTACATTTAAGTCTGTGATTCATTCTGAGTTAAGTTTTGTGTAAGATGCAAAGTTTAGAGGGAGGTCTATTTAGTTATTTATTTTTCGTAAAGATGTCTAATTGCTCTAGCACCATTTGGTAAAAGGCTATCTTTCCTCTAGGAACTGCTTTTGCTCTTTTGCCAAAAGCCAGTTGGACTCAATTAAGCTTTTTATTTGCATGCTCATCTATCTGGCTGGTTTTACCGAGGTCTGAGGCAGCAAAGTCTTTTTCTTAAGGGGTTCTTTCTTGACTAAGTAACTTCAAGAGCAGTACTTTACAGGGAGCCTGGGATCCCTTCATGATACACATGGCCTTCGAAGTTCCCTTATCATAAAGCAGACTAGGGAAGTCTCAGCAGGGAGCTGACCACGCTTTAGATGGAGGGTTGGACTGGAACAAGGGATAGCAGCTAAAGGAAGGGGTCCTGCCAAGGAGCCAGAGTAAAAAAAATTGGGCCCAAGTGCAGAAAGAGGCCAGAGCTGAAGGAAGGGAAGCCCAGAAGCTGCAAGGCAAGAAGACAGTCCAGATCAAAGCAAGTAGGGGGCCTGGGAAACTTTGGGAGCCAGAGAGGACCTGGGGAGCGGGGGGTGGTTGTTGCTAAAGTCACCCAGGCAGTGACTGACCTAGCGAGCTCCTGTGTGCCAATCAGGAAGAGATCACCCCTTCCCTGGGGTGCACGGAGACTGCACCCGGGCTTGGCAGGTGAAACGAAGGTGAGGAAAGGGCCCTGGTGACTAAGACACTGGCTGTACCGACCCCAGCCAGCACTGTCCCCCTGTGAGAGCCAACCTCATAGATGATGACACTGTCACAGAGGTTCCTGACCTGGGGCCTGGGCCTGAGCTTAAGTGGACCTGGAATTTTATATGGCTATTGCATGGTGGCCCGAGATGCTAAGAAGGTTTGTTTCTGTTTCCCCAAAACTGAGAACCACGGGGACTAGGATACCACATAGCAAGGGCCATGAGCCACCAGTTTGGAAGGAAGCCACCTTCCCCCCAGGCCTGCCGAGAGATAACCCTTGGAAGCACCAGTGCTGCACCCCCTTCTTCCCACCACCCTGGTCTGTATAAAGCTAGAGGGTTGTGGGAGTCTGGAAATGTCTCCTGGGGGTGGAGAGTGTTTGGGAAAAGAAGTTATTCCATCCTTCCTCTCCCTGGGGGTGGAGGGGAAGAGTGGGACTTTTGACTAGTTTCAACAGGGACAAGGGTCAATAAAGATCTGTGGGTATCTGCATGATGGGGAGACTGACACCTCATTGTTTATTCGGATGTCTGCAGAGCTACCAGGCAGCCCTGAGGTTCCTGGAGTGGTATGGTCAAGAAAGGGCAAGGACCACTCCCTCCAGTCCCAGGTTCCCTCCCGCTTCTCTCCGCAGGCAGAGCTCGGGCTGCGGAGGTAAGATGAGTTGGGAGGCTGCAGGTCTGCTGGCGGCGCGAGGAGGCAAGCAGCTCTAGAGCAACGGGTGCTTCCGGCCGGAAGTCCGCCTGAAGATCCCAGATCTCAAGCGACTGTCAAGGCCTGCCAAAGTCCCTTGACCTCGTGGCCCACCAAGGGCGTGTGGTCTGCTCAGGCAGGAAAAAGCACTTCATCACTGACGTTGTTTAGTGTTATCTGTGCATAATGATGATAAATGCAAGCTGCCTTTTATCAGTCTAACGATTGCTTTTAAATTCTCTGTGGTGTCCTCACCACACTCCCTGCCCTCCCTGTATGCCACTTGACATTGATGCTGGGGGGCACAATGAGTCCCTACAAGCAGAGCCCTTAACAGGCACCTCCTCTGACTTGAACCAATCCAAAGACCAGCGAAGGAGTAACCGAGGGGGACAGAGGGGTGGAGAGAGCCGACATCCCTCACGCGCTGCAGACACGCTGCAGACACGCACCCCTCAGAAGGAAAGGAGCCTCCTGGTAGCCTGGGAAGGGGAGGGAAGCTTGGAACTGAATACAAGATTGAAGGCTTTAAATGGACAGAACTTACATCATGAATATTAAGATTTAGTAACTTACACAAGACTGGCTTCTCCCCCAGCTTTCCTGAGGTGTGATTGACAGATGCAACCATACATATTTGAAGTGTACAAAATGAGACATTTCAATAAATACAAATGACTCAGATATTATGGGGACAGATTGAGACATCCTTCAGGTTGCTTGTCGACAGAAGCGAACCTGCAGAAAAGAGGATTGGGAGCAAACAGAAAAATGATACCATTCCTTTTTAGATTTTTTAAAAATTTATTTGTCAGAGAGAGAAAGACAGAGCACAAGCAGGGGGAGTGCCAGAGGGAGAGGCAGAGGGAGAAGCAGGCTCCCCACTGAGGAGGGAGCCAATGCGGGGCTCAATCCCAGGACCCTGGGATCATGACCTGAGCCGAAGGCAGACACTTAACCGACTGAGTCACTCAGGCGTTCCATACCATTCTTTTTTAAAGAGTGAGTTGCAATTCTTCAAGTAAAGCAGCTATATTGGAATTTTTTTCTGTGATAAAACATGTACACATTTTTCTGGAGAGAGGTTATATGCTTTCAACATATTCTCAAAGGGTTCCTGGACCCAAAGGAGATTCAAGAGCATAAGGAACTTCCCAGGCTGGCTACCAACCACCCGGACCCTTAACTCAGACCACTCTTTCCGATGGCACTTTCTTAGTAGCCCGTGTTCAGCAGACATCATCCCACCGCTATGTGACCTTGGACAAGTTACTAAACTTCTCTGTTCCTAAAGTCCCTAATTTGTAAATGAGGATAACAACCCCACCCACCTCACAGGGCTCTTGTGAACATGAAATAAGTAAATGTACGGGAAGTGCTTAGAACAGAAGCTGGTACATAATCATTGCTATAAATGGCTGTTATTACTAATATTTTTATTAATGTTATTTGCTGGACCTCTGGGGGAACCTGGAGAATTTCTGCATGGCTATCTGGCTCCCTTATGAGTGGCTCAACTAAGCGATGCCCATTTCTGAGAAGTCATTTTTTTTCTTTTTAGAGCAAAGCCAATTCTTAGAGCCAAAAACTGAGAAAAAAAAATTAGCCAAAGAGCTGAATCACTTGTCTCACCCAGACAGGGGAAACCCCATGCCCGCCGTGCTCAGAACCGATCCAGGTACCTCAGAATGCACTGGTTTACTAAACTGGGGAAGTTGGGGGCTCTCTTCCTGTCCTTTGACTTGCCAGTGGCTCACTGTCCAGCCAGTAAGGGGACAGCCCAGGCCCGGTTCACAATGCCAGCTCATGCCCTCTGGTCATAAAACAGCTGGTCATAAAACAGCACGTCGTCCTAGAGAGAAGGCTTACGCATTATCCCCGCCGTTCACTTGGCACCTGGAAGGAACCTATGCCTCCCAAAGGGCACATCACTGGAATCTGAGCTGACCTCACTACGCTGTCCCCCACGTGGAAACTTCTCATTAAAAGGGATGGAAGCAGGAGATGGAATGTCTGCACTTAATCCTGTACGTACCTCCTGTGAGCTATGTTGGTTATTAATCCAAAGAAGTTGGGAGCCCCCCGCCCCCCGAATGGCCTACAGGAACGATAGGGTTCACAGTGGTGCTAAACACTGGTACTTGCAATGCAGACGTCTGCGGTCTGTTGTGAAAGAACTAGATGAGAGAAGACAAGAAAACTAGCTCATTGAATCTCTTGCAAATGTGCTTCCAAAAAGCTGCCTTTGTGTACAAAGTCAAGCATTGGAACTGGACCAGTTCGTCTGCTGGTTCAGGAGGGAGAGCTCCGGGCAAGGATATCTGCCCTTGGGCAGGAACCACTCTTCCTGCAGATGCCAGCTCTGGCTTTCTGCCACCATCCCGGGAAGTCCACACTCTAGGTAGAAATGCCAAAATGGGCACATACTTTGGGAATTTCCAATAGCTGACGCTCCCGCTCGGTCCACGAAGTCTGTGCTGTTCTTTGTGTCTCTTTTGGTCAAGACCCTCCTGGTTATTTCACTTTCTCTTTTGACACATCACATGGGGGCAAATACAGTATTGCACAACCAGCGGGGGGAAAAGGCGTGCGAGTTTTCTGGTGGTTTGCTGGAGCTGGCTTGTTTGTATTCCTTGTCTGGGCTCTGAAGTCCATCTTTCTGGAAGTCAACTCACTATGAGCAACCACCTTGCATCCCTGAACCAAAGTTAAAAATAAATGTGACGTGGGATCGGGCTTTGATGCGGGAGCTTAAATGTGAGTTAAGTGCTCTCCTCAGAAGAGCCATCATTGATCCGTGCTTTCATGATTTCGTGGCAAGACCTAGACCATTTTCGCGCCTGCAAAATCACAACGGAAGACGTCTTTGAGCAAGCAATTCTCGAGTCCCTTGCATGAAGCTCTACAAAATCCAATTTTCCGACCACATAATGCCAGGTGAATGTTTGCTCCTCCAAACAAAACCATTTGAAGCTGCAGCTGCTTTCCTTCTCCTTCCTCAAATGATGATAAAACTCACATGGCCTACCGAACCGTTTTTATTTTTCCCTTCGGTTCTAGGAAGCTCAGAGTTAAAGTTCATGCTCCAACTATTTTATCCACATTCCCGAGAGAATATTTCCTATTTTTCTATAACCATCTTCTACTCTCTCTGTGGAAATTCCTCATTTTCACTGTATTTAAAATTATAAAAACACACCGCGTGTCCTTTTTTTTATCAAGAGGCAAATAAAATTAGTTAATTAAACCTGACTTTGGGGGTAAGCTCCCATGCCACTTAAAATAGAATTGAACACCTAATGCTCAGTGAGCCTTGGTGACTGCTATTGTTCAGAAAAAATTAGCTCTGGGTGGGGTTTGCGTTACTGATTTGAATCTGTTTTCTTGGAGCTGATTTGAATTGACTGGTGAGGCTGAAGGACAGTCACTTCCTACACTCTTTTGTTTGAAAGGATTGTGTTTTGCATCACAGCCCAGGGTGGCAAGCAGGTGCAGAGGCTCAAAACAATCTTTTCTGCTCTTGGCAAAGCCCTTCTCACAGCTACACACATCCATGTTCTTATCTTTCAGCCAAACCTTGCTACAAGCAGCAGCTCTGCGAAAATCTCAATAGAACAAAAGATGTCCAAGCCCTGGGAATTAAAAGAGGTCCACTTCTTTACACAATTGTCAACTAACAAAGTAGCAGAACAGCTGAAATATTTGGACTGGGCTCCGGTTTGGCTACAGGGAGGTATGACTGTTTCTGGTTCATGGAATGAGTAAATACGGACACCGTTTACAGTGTTGTCTTAGGCACCCGTTATTTACAAAACCGATCACCTGCACTTCAATCAATTAGAACCCTCAGTTAATTGGAATCTTAGCCACCCCATTCCTAAACGTAGGTGGTCTGTTTTTAACATAAAAAGCCAAATTACAAGAAGTTACATTTATGTCTGAGAGGTAACAAAAGTACCGATATCCAGGGAATGTCCCCGACTTAACCCAAGTGCTTATATCCATCTGTACCCGTACTGCAGATAGCATTGCTGTACTGAGCCTACGGTGTTACGGCACCCCCAGTCTCTGTAGGAAAGAGCATTTTCTTTCACTATAATTTTAACAATGGTTCAAAAGTGCGTCGACCAAAATAGAGTGGGTTTCTGTTCAGTTAAACCAAAAAGGGCAAGACGTCATTGCAGTCTCCTCTACGAGCACTTCGGCCAAGCAAGCTTTGCGAAATGCTTCCTTTCCAAATGCTTCTCTTTGAGGCATTAAAAAACAACAACTAAAACAGAAAGAAAACCCAGAAGCCTCCTGTGCGGCCCGAAGGGTTCAATTCCTTAAGGATGTAATTACGTCCTTCTAGTCAACAAAAGTTACTGGGTATCCACTCTGTGTTTGGATGAAAGCAGACAGGTACCCACGCAGCACTGCTCTTCATCCCCCAAGACACAGGGGCTGATGGTCCTGGGGCCCCTGCGTGGCACCCGACAGCCGCGATCAACCCACGGTGCCCAGAAGACACAAGCAGCACCTACCTCCTGCACCGATGTGCACTGCGCACCTACTATGTGCCAGGCTGGGAAAACAAACATGAATAAGGTGCCGTCCTGGCACAGCCCACAGTCTAAAGGGACAGGCAGACATACAAACAGACTCCTATCTTAGCAGGCGAGTGCTGCGACCAAGATGGGTCCTGGCTTGGTGTCCTGCCCAGCCTGCAACTGGGGGTCAGGAAGGCCTCCTGGAGGCAGGGACTGTGGATTGAGGCTTCAATGCACCACAGCAAAGTGCTGAGGCGCAGGGGCTCTGGAGGCAGGCGAGGTGGGTTCAAACCCTCCCTCTACCACGTTTTAACCGTGCGACCTCAGGCGTGCTACTTAGCCTAAGTTCTCGTCTCCTCATCCTTATAATAATAGTAGTGTCCACCTCACCGTGTTGCTGGAGGACGAAATTATAGAATCCACAAAGGCCGCCAGCACGTGCCCAGCACATAGTAGGAACTCGTAAACAGCAGGTAGTCATGCGTGTGATAAGGATTTAGTAAGTGCTCACTGTGTGCCAGGCACTGTAATCGGTGCCCGGGAGAGAATGGCAGGCAGAACATAGAAAAATCCCCGCCTTCTTGCTTATATTGGTATGGAGGACAGGGATAAAAGGAAACAAATCAGGGCGCACATAGTCTGTCAGGAGGGGTAAGTCTGTGAAGGAACACAACGCAGGGCAGAGGGTGGGGAATGTGGAAGGCTGCAGTTTTAAATCGGGGGACCGTGCAGGTTTTCACTGAGCGGTGACAACTGCACAAGAAACACGGAGGCGAGGGAGCAAATCATGCTGCTACCAGGGGGGAAGGGGGGGCGACCATGACAGCACAAGGCACGGCAAGTGCAAAGGCCCTGTGTGGGATGGGCCTGGCTACGTCAGGAAAGAGCAAGGAGGCCAGGGTGGCTGGAGCAGAGAGACAGGGAAAGTACTCTCCAGGGCATGGTGTGAGAGGTCATGGGGGCCAGATCACGTGGGGCTCACGGGCCATTTTAAGAACACCGGCTTTTCTCTGAGAAACACAAGGAGTCTCTGGAGGGCTTTGATCTGATGATCTGACTTACATTTTAGAAGAATCAACCTGGCCACCGAAGTCAAGAATAAATTATTAGGGAGGGGAACAAGGACCAAAGTGAGGAGACGAGATAGGAGGCTACTAAAATCATGCAGGTGACAGAGGCGGTGGCTCAGGCCAAGGGGCAGCCGCAGAGGTGATGAGAAGTGGTCAGATTCTAGATATATTCTGAACGTAGAGCTAACCGGATTTGCAAATGGACTGATCAGATGGGGGGTATGAGAGAAAGAGGAGGAAAGAGCCACCCCAAGGATTTAGGCCTGAGCAACCAGAAGGTGAAGGTGCTTGTGGCTGAGGAGAACACGGCAGGCAGGGCAGGAGTGGGGACACGAGGAGGTCAGATTTGAGAACCTCCTTAGTGCGGACGAGGAAATGCCACCCAGGCGAATACGGTGTGCTGGAAGGCAAGCGAGGGAAGTATTGAGGGTCGGAGGGAGGGAGGGATTGACCCCGCAAAATGCTGCCATGGGTCAGCTAAGAAAGGGATAGAGAACTGAGGATTGGATTTAGCAACACGAAAGTCATTGGTGACCTTGACAAGTACACCACTAACTATTAAAGGTCACAGGCACTATACGAAGCATGGAAATTCTGGTCCTGGGATGTGGAAGATGCTGGAATGAAAAGCAAGCTCTTCACTCCAGCTTCTGCTGCTGTCGTAAGAGTCCCAGCAGTGAGCCCTCCCCAGACCTGCAACACTGTAGGTACCGTGTGTCCCATTGCTGGTACCAACAAGTCCATTTGTGTGAAAGCAGACAGGTAGCTGCCGGGAGTTCAAATGCAGGATTCCAAGTTCCCAGCCAATCCACTGGCTCCTAGAACACATACTGAACACCAACCAACTAACCAAAATAATAGCTCAGAAACCAAGCAAAATAATAGTGGAGAAGCAGCAGCAGTGATGTCACAAAAGTGTTAGAGACCTAATCCCTGCCATGTCCAGAAAGGAGCAATAAGAATCATTATGTAAGTTCCTTTAGGGCAGGGACACTCTGCTTCATGGCTGTACCCTGGGCCTGTCACCGAGCAGATGCACAGTAAATATTTGCTTGTGGACTGGCTGCCACGCATCCTGCACGTTATCTCATCTAATCATCACCACACCCTCCAACAGAACAGGTGCCAATGGGAGACAGTTAAAACACGTGGGCAGAGTTAGAATGGCAAAAATAGACAAGGCAAGAAACAACAATTGCTGGAGAGGATGTGGAGAAAGGGGATCCCTCCTACATTGTTGGTGGGAATGCAAGTTGGTACAGCCACTCTGGAAAACAGTGTGCAGGTCCCTTAAAAAGTTAAAAATTGAGCTACCTTATGACCCAGCCATTACACTACTGGGTGTTTACCCCAAAGATACAGACGTAGTGAAGATAAGGGCCATATGCACCCCAGTGTTCATAGTAGCATTGTCCACAATAGCTAAATCGTGGAAGGAGCCAAGATGCCCTTCAACAGATGACTGGATTAAGAAGTTGTGGTCCATATATACAATGGAATATTACTCAGCTATCAGAAAGAACGAGTTCTCAACATTTGCTGCAACATGGACGGCACTGGAGGAGATAATGCTAAGTGAAATAAGTCAAGCAGAGAAAGACAAATATCATATGATTTCTCCCATCTATGGAACATAAGAACTAGGATGATCGGTAGGGGAAGAAAGGGATAAAGAAAGGGGGGGTAACCAGAAGGGGGAATGAAACATGAGAGACTATGGACTATGAGAAACAAACTGAGGGCCTCAGAGGGGAGGGGGATGGGGGAATGGGACAGACCGCTGATGGGTAGTAAGGAGGGCACGTATTGCATGGTGCACTGGGTGTTATACGCAACTAATGAATCATCGAACTGTACATCGGAAACCGGGGATGTACTGTATGGTGACTAACATAATATAATAAAAAATCATTAAAAAAAAAAACACGTGGGCAGAGTGCGTTCTGGTGAATGCGGTCAACACAGAGGAGGGGAGGAACACACCATCTAACTCATTCCGAAGTTGCGATGGTACAGAAGAGGGGCAAGAGCCTACGGAGTAATGACAACACCTATCAAGTGTCGTGCACCTAACGTCGGCCAGGTGCATCGTCTCGTATCTGTAATTCCATCGCAACACTCCAAGGTGGGTAATACGGTTCCCCATGCTACAGATAAGGAAAGTGAGGCTGAATGAGGCAAAGTAACTTATTCTAAACCAACGCACTGAACTCTGGCTGTACCCCAGAGTACCTGGAGAAAATACAGTAAGACCGTTAAAGTAGAGGACAAACTATCATGCAGGAAGAAGTCGAATAAAATTAACCCCTGAAGCTTATGCAATTACCCTGGCCGAACACAGGGAGTGGGCAGCAGGGTGTCACAAATATAGATTTTGGATTTGGATAAATTTGTATTTGACCCAGATTCACCATTTCCTCATTGTAAAGCTCTGGGCATTTCACCTTTCTGGAGTTGCAACGTCCTCATCTGTGAAATGAGGTAATAATTACTTGGAGGGTACTGCATTAAATAAAATGAGATGATTTGCCTGATTGTAGAAGCGCAATAAATGCTATTTCCCTTCCCTTCACCTAGGGCGAGAGCGGAGACAGAGAAAGATTGTTTCGATGCTTTGCTTTGGTGGTTTTCAGAGTGTCGTCCCTGCTCAGCGGCATCTCCAGGGAACTTGTTAGGAATGCAGATTCTCAGGCCCTGCCCACACCTCCTGCCTCAGAACCTCTGGGGGTGGGGCCCAACATTCTGTTTCCAGGAATCCTCCAGACCACCCCATGTGCCCTCAAGTCTGAGAACCACTGCTGTATCTCATCGTCTCAGGCTGCCGCAGGACCCTGGAGAAAATCTGAGTAGCCGAGATCCCAAAGTTATTCACTGGAGACACCATGTGAATGTGAGTCACGGGCAGAATCATAATTACCAATGAAACAGACCTTTGTCATTTTGCAGGGGGATATAGGGGACTCTCTGCAACTGTGAGTCATACTGATGAGATGTCGAGACTCTCTGACCAGGCAGCTTCTCCGTTCAGGTTTCTCTACCCGAATCCATGCCCGATGGCGGGTGCTTTATACATCTGTTCACCGCTGGGGAGGACATGTATTCACATGTATACACACATGATAAATAACCAGGCTCAAAGTAAATGGGATACGCGTTATCAAGGAAATCCTCCTCATGCACCTGCAGGGTGTCATTCCAGGACTAGGGGACTTGGCATAACGCAGCTATGGAAGAAGAGAGACACCTGGGCCTCTGTCACACGAGCCTGCAGTAGGCTCAGTATTGTGCTCATGGAATCATAGCTCCTTGTGTCCCCGGGGAAAAGGTAGGGCTGGTTTGGGGTTGGGAGGAGCTGCTTTCCAAAAGATGGCAAATCCACGTAAAGTCACAAATACTGTCCTAGGTGGCGGGTTCTGGTCGACCGGCTCTTGGTGGGGGGCGCCCTGATGTGGAGTCTCTGCTGATTTCGGCCATGAAATCCCTCCCACTATGGAAGATTTCCCGTTACTAATAACTGAACAGCCTGCTTGCCAAGTTTCTGAGTATTTAACCGTCAGCCCTGGAAGCCCGGTGTGAGCTGGCCTCAGTACACCACTGTGACGTCCGCTGTGGGTGGGCCAAATTTTGACGTGGCAGGTGCCACAGTGTTTTATTTGTAGAGCTTGTCAGTACCTTCGGGATATTCGTGATGCATCTTGCGGGGAGGCAACTACGCGGGAGGTCGTTTTGTGATTCCTGCCCGGTTCTCAGGAGATTAAATGTGCACATTGAATTCTTTCAGTAAAAACAATTCTTATAGCTAGAATCTCATAGCACTGCACCTTTTTTAACTAGCACTTGTGAAAATAGAATCACCAATATCATACTGAGTTATTACATTGAGGAAACAGAAGGTTAATAATCATATAAAAAAGATTATAAGTAGCAATGAACTCTTTCATTGATAATCTCTTCAGAAAAAATAAGTAATTTTAGGGGCGCCTGGGTGGCTCAGTCAATGAAGCATCTGCCTTTGGCTCAGGTCATGATCTCAAGGTCCTGGGATCGAGCCCCGCATTGGGCTCCCTGCTCAGTGGGAAGCCTGCTTCTCCCTCTCCCTCTGCTCCTCTCCCCCTCCCCGCCCCCACTCATGCTCTCTCTCTCTCGCTCACTCTCTCTCTCAAATAAATAAATTAAATCTTTTTTTAAAGAAGAAAAGAAAAAGAAAAAATAAGTAATTTTATGTTTATATTATATTTAACAGTTATACAAATATTAAATAAGTAAAAAAATTTACATCATTTAAAATATTCAGGAGGTTTTATTTATTCTAGTGTTGCTATTTATTGCTGAAAAGAATTTTCACTGTATTGCCTTGTTGGCCTAAAGAAGCTTAGATGAAATGAATTAAATATTTTGAAATGAGGTTGTTGGCCGTAATTACATAAAGAATAGGATGTTTCTAGGAAGAAGATCATGGTTTTATTTTTTGCCTGTGGTGTCAGGATAAAATAATATTTTCACTACCAAATTTTTATTTTTCAATCCTAACTTATCCCTGGATTCTTCCAACCTCAGACAGTAGGATACATTGAGCACACTGGTTTGTTTGTTTGTTTGTTTTTAAAGATTGATTATTTATTTATTTGAAAGAGAGAGAGCACAAGCAGGGGGGAGGAACAGAGGGAGAAGGAGAAGCAGACTCCCTGCTGAGTAAGGAGCCTAACACGGGCTTAATCCCAGGACCCTGAGATCATGACCTGAGCCGAAGGCAGACACTTAACTGACTGAGCCACCGAAGGACCCGAGCACACTGTTTTAACGTGGGATAAATTCTAATCTTAAAAATATCTACCTGTGTAGGAGGTGCCTGGGTGGCGCCATGGGTTGAACCTCTGACCCTTGGTTTCAGCTCAGGTCATATTCTCAGGGTCCTGAGAACGAGCCCTGCATTGGGCTCTGCACACGGCCTGGAGTCTGCTTGAGATTCTCTCTCTCTCTCCCTCCGCCTCTCCTGCTCATGCTCTCTCTCTCTCTAAAAAAAGAAAGAAAGAAAGAAAAGAAATATCTACCTGTGTATTTATAAAATTTATCTTCGATTCATTTATTGTACAGTACTTCATATTTAAGACAGTTTGCTATTGAAAAAATATAGTACTTAAAAGGGTGAGAATCCCATTTTTAAAATTTTTAAAGAAGATTTTATTTATTTATTTTGGAGAGAGGGTGTGTGTGCAAGAGCAGGGGAGGAACAGAGGGGGAAGGAGAAAAATCCCAAGCATAGTCTGTGCTGAGCAGGGAGCCTGATGCAGGACTCGATCTCATGACCCTGAGGTCATGATCTGAGCCACCCAGGTGGCCCTCATTTTTGAATTTTTACAAAGCTTAGAAATGCAGAATGTTCTTCAATCTGCCTCTGTTTGTGTCCTGTTTAATATGTATTGTCTTAATGAATTGGAAAATGTTCCTAAAAAGATGAAGAAAATAAAATCACCTGTTAGCTTTTAAAAATATCAGTAGCAGGCCTCTACCTACAGATTTCCATTGAATTAGTCTTGGGGGCACCCAGGCCTCAGAGTTCTGAAGCTCCTCCCTCCAGGTGATTCTACTGTGTAGCCAGGAATAAAACAGTTGCAAGTAATACGGGGTAACAAGCAACAAGCCTAGAGCCCATTGCCCTAGTCCCTGCGTGAGAATACATGTTATTATACTGTAATTCTAAAGTTGTTTCCTGTGTGATTGCTCCCAATAAGAGGCATTGCCCAGGGACAGGAGTGGCACCTCCTGTTAGAAATAGCAGGGTTCAGGGGCACCTGGGTGGCTCAGTCGTTGAGCGTCTGCCTTTGGCTCAGGGTGTGATCCCAGGTCCCTGGGATCAAGCCCCACATCGGGCTCCTCCGCTGGGAGCCTGCTTCTTCCTCTCCTGCTCCCTCTGCTTGTGTTCCCTCTCTCACTGGCTGTCTCTCTCTCAAATAAATAAATAAAATCTTTTAAAAAATTTTGTTTTAAAAGAACATAGCAGGGTTCTATCTATGGTATATGTTCAGGAGATGCTAAACGGGTGTCTGGTAACCAAATTTCTGTTCACGAAGACCTCCTTTGGCCACATTAGAAGGATCACAACCATCTGTAGACTTTACATGACAATGATCACAAGGAAAGGTGGGGAGAAGTAGGGAGAAGATCCTACCTGGCTATGGACACAGAGGGCTCCAGTAAGAGTAACAACTCGAAATTCCCTGCCCCTTGTTCCCTATGCTCTTGTACATCCAGAAGTTCCCTGGAGATTCTTCCTGTGTGGCCATGGTTAAATCCTCTCCTGCTGAGCCCTGGCTTCGTCACAGAGCTGTCCCAGGGCACCACCATGGCCACCAGACACCACCATCTCCTGTCATATCCAAAACTCAACAGCCCTTGAAGTACTAAAGTTGCAGGGTTTTCTGGTTCAGAGGACAAGAACCCCTCTTTGCATTATACTCCTTTGAGAGGAGGTCCCTAAACCGTCCAAGGGAAGCTGGGCAGGTGTGCAAATCTGAGAGATCATCAGAGTCCTTGCCCTCTTCTCAGATGCTTGGCAAGCACTGATCATTTTCTGTCCCCATAGTTTCGCCATTTCCAAAATGTCAAATGGAATCATTCAGTGTGCAGGCTTAAGTCTGGCGTCTTTCACTTAGCGTAAGGCATGTGACATTCATCCATGTTGTTGGGTGTATCAGGAATCCGCTCGTTTTCATTGCGAGGTGGTATTTCATTGTATGGCTGTCCCACCATTTGTCTACATATTGTTCACGTAAGGACTGTTTCGGTTGTTTCCAGTTTGGGGCAGTTACAAATAACACAGCTGTAAGCATTCACATACAGCTTTTGTGTGATCATCATTATCATTTCTGTCGGAGCGAGACTTCTGGGTCACGTGACGGATGTATGGTAATTTTATAAGGAACTGTCAAAGTGATTTCTTTTTTTTTTTTTTAAAGATTTTATTTATTTATTCGACAGAGATAGAGACAGCCAGCGAGAGAGGGGAACACAAGCAGGGGGAGTGGGAGAGGAAGAAGCAGGCTCATAGCAGAGGAGCCTGATGTGGGGCTCGATCCCAGAACGCCGGGGTCATGACCTGAGCCGAAGGCAGACGCTTAACCGCTGTGCCACCCAGGCGCCCCTAGGAACTGTCAAAGTGATTTCTAAGGTGGCTGTAGCATTTCTGCATTGCCACCAGCAAGGTGGAAGAGTTCCAGTTACTCTGCATTCCAGTCAGCAGTTATACTGTCAATGCTTTTTATTTTTATTTTATTTTTTGTATTATTTAATCAGGCTCCACACCCAGAGCGGAGCCCAATGTGGGTCCGAAGTCACGACCCTGAGATCAAGACCTGTGCTGAGATCAAGAGTCAGCCGCTTAACTGACTGAGCCACCCAGACCCCCCTGTATTATCAATACTTTTTATTTTAGGCATTCTAAAGGATGGATAGTCCTATAACACTGCAGTTTTCTGCATTTCATTAATTACTAATGAGGCTGAGCACCTTTTCATGTGCTCATCCATATATCTTGCCATCCATCTTTTTTGCCAGTCATAGATCTTCTTTGGTGAAGCAGTTGTTTAAGTCTTTTGCCCTTTTAAAACTGTGTTGTTTGCTGTTACTGTTGAGTTTTTAAGAGATCTTTATATACAAGTCATTTATCAGTTATGCAATCTGCAATGAGTTTTCCTAAGTTTATTACTTGTCTTCCCATTTTGCTAACAGTGTCTTTTGAAGAAGTCCAACTCAAAATTTTTTTCCTTTTACAGATCATACTTTTGGTGTTGTATCTAAGAAATCTTTGCCTAACTCAAAATCACAAAGATGTTCTCTTGTGATTTTTTTCTAGAAGCTTTATAGTTCTAAGTTTTGCATTTTGGTTCCTGATCCATTTTAATTTTTGTAGATAATGAGAGGTGTAGATCAAGGTCCAACTATTTGTATGTAGATGTCCATTTGGTACCATTTGTTGAAGACTCTTGTCAATTTTGATTTAACACTACAGTTTTTCCCCTTGTAAATTTCACCTTTCCCACCACATGCCAATGGGTCATTCATTCATCCATCCATCATCATTCACTTCCTCTTGCTTACTTGATTCCAACTATGCTGGTTCTCTTGCTGTACTTCTAAAGATTTTATTTATTTATTTATTTATTTATTTATTTATTTATTTATCAATCAGAATGAGAGAGAGAGACACAGTGAGCACAAGCAGGGGGAGCGGCAGAGGCAGAGGGAGAAGCAGAGTCCCTGCAGAGCAGGGAGTCTGACGTGGGACTCGACCCCAGGACCCTGGGATCATGACCTGAGCTCAAGGTAGATGCTTTACCAACCGAGCCACCCAGGCGTCCCTCTTGCTGTACTTCTAACATGCTATTATGGACCTGCCCCAAAGTCTGCCATTCCCTTTGTCTGGAAAACCCTTCCTCCAAATAGCTTTCTCTGCTCACATATTAATTTTTTTAAAAGAACTTCCTGAAGACTCTATTTTAAATGGCTCTCCCAATCCTACGACTTCTTTACCCTGCTTTATTTCTTTTCATAGCATTTATCACAATCTGACATATTATATTTTTATAGTTTATGCATTTATTGAATGTACACTCCTTCTCCCAACCACCATCAGAATGTTAAGCGCTGCGAAAGCAGGAATTTTGTCTGTTTTATTCACTAATACATTCCCAGGACCTAGAACAATTCCTGCACATAGTTGATACTTAATAGTCATCGATCTTATTGAATAAATCCAAATAAGAAATATTTACTGAGTGTCTGTTAGGTACCAGGCACAGTGCTAAGCTCTGGAGATACAATGAGGAGCGAAACAGACATGGTCCTTGCCTTCCTGGAGCTCACAGATCAGCAGGAAAGACTGACATTAACTGAATCATCGCAGAAATGAAATGGGTAATAACTTCTGAGCCTTGAAGGAGAAGTACATGGTGCTGGGGAGCTTATAACCTAGTTGTAGAGAATTAGTCATGGAGATCAGGGAAGGGTGCCCAAGAGGGAGTGGTGACTGAGCTGAGTGCTGAGGATTAAAAGTGGTTAACTAGGTGAGGAGAGGGGAGAACAGGCCTTCTAAGCACCTGGCAACCATGTACAAAGATCACGTGAGGGGAAGAAGCTTGGCATGTTTGAGAAACTAAAGAAAGGTGGATGTGCCTGAGGGTAGTGAGTCAGGAAAGGCGAGGGATGTGCCTGAGGGTAGTGAGTCAGGAAAGGAGAGGGATGTGCCTGAGGGTAGTGAGTCAGGAAAGGCGAGAGGAAGGCAATGAGGCTCGGCGTCATGCAAGGTGGCGGAAGGAGGTTGCTCTTTTCCCAAGAGCAAAGGGAAGCCGTTAGAGTAGAGGTTGGCTCCACCGTTTTAACCACCCAATATACAGCAAACAGAATACACGCTCAATTAAACACGCTTGCATATTGAAAACACTCTTACAATTTGCTGATGGGAGTGTAACTTGATCCAACTTTTACATAGGACAATTTCACGATATTGGTTCAAAATTACAAAGGTATTTACCTTTTCACGCAGCAACTCCCTTCTAGGAACTTATCTTACAGATCGATTTTTCCACGTATGAAATGGCATTTATCCAGGGTTATTCATTGCAGAGTTATCTGTAATAGCGAAAGAATGGAAGCAAACCAGGTGTCTCTCAACAGGCGATCACAAAAAAGTCGTGATGCCTCCACACAGTGGACTAAAACCAACCATAAAAAAGAATAATGTGGGCTTTCATGCAATTTTTGAAAAAATTCCAAGATTTATTATTAAGTTTTAAAAAATGAAGGTTCAGGACTGAGTTTATAAATGACTAACATTTATGTGAATTAAAAGAAAAACAGGCCCAGGAAAAAAAATAGGTACAGCTTTTCTGTGCCCAGTATTTCTCTGGAAGGAGGTATAAGAAACTGGTATTTTTGCTTGCCTCCCGGCCTGGGTGGAGGAGTGGGTTGAAGGGGGACTTTTACAGTGCACTTCTTAAATTTAGAACCATGCAAATATTTTACCTATTCTAAAACTTTAAAAAAATTACATGACAATTATTTATTGATTAACTGAATTAGGAAATTAATTTATTAAATAAATGGCTTCCAATCAGTACTCCCTATACTATTAGAGGAAAAGGGTTTAGGGAGTCCTGGCCCCCACCCCACTCCCTGATTCCTGGCATGGTTCCCAAGGGGAACCCACCAACAGAGGAGTCCCTTGGGGCCTTTGGAGCAGGCAGTGGGGTGAAAATGTTTATTTCATTCAATTGACATCAGAGCCCCCCTCTTTGCCCCTGAAACCAGGGTCTTGTGGCCCCACAGAGACACATTACTTGGGGGTTTCTCGAGCTTGTTTAATTAGGTTCTTTGCTGAAAAGGTACACCATTCGTCTCTGAAGCAGCCACTGACCTCCAGAGATACAGTCACTTCTCCACGGGAACTTTTATTGAAAAGCCCGATATGCATTCCATGCTTTCCTGCAAAAAAATAAGCATCCAAAAGTATTTGCAATATCAGGGAAAGCAACACGAAGTGGGTACGGCCAGAACGTCTTGAGCTCCCCAAGTGCCACAACCCAAAGAGCTGGTCTGTGAGTTCTGATTAAATTCCGGTGGTTGACAGCACAGGCACATGTCTCGGACCGTTCGATTTCATCACCCCGGCTTCATAAGGAAGATGAAAGGGAGACCAACGGGCTCGCCTCCAGAAGGAGTTCCCTGTTTCCCCTGTGATAATGAAGGAAAGCAGCTGTGAGCTCTGCCCTGGAGTCCCCTTGGCAAGTTAAGTCTTGGACCAGACAGGTGGATCAGGGAGGGGAAGAATCAAGGGAGAGGCAACAGTAAAGAATGAGGACAAGGTGAGTAGGGATCTTGAACTCCCAGTCTCCGTTAGTGCTGTAATGTGGTAATTTCCCTAACAGGCCTACAGAGAAAGGATTACTGTCCTTTGCCCTAGCCCATTCTACAGATGAGAAAGCTGAGGCTCAGAAAAGTGCAGTACCTTGCCTAAGGTCTCACAACTAGCAAGTACCCAGGTCAGGATATGAGCCCAGGCCTCTCTGATGCCATTCTCTTGCTTTGGGGGCAATTTTAATATATCAGAAGTACCCTCTTTTACCCTCATTTAAAATCAGAAATGAACTACCTTTAAAAGCCTGTGCCATTTTGGGGGCACCTGGGTGGCTCAGTTGGTTGTGTGTCTGACTCTTGATTTCGGCTCAGGTCATGATCTCAGGGTTGTGAGACTGAGCCCTGTGTTGGGCTCTGCACTCAGCAGGCAGTCTGCTTGAGATTCTCTCTCCTTCTCCCTGTGCACTGCACCCTCCCCCTTGCCCGGCTCACACTGTCTCTAAAACAAATAAATCAATCTTTAAAAAAAAAACCCAAAACCTGTGCCATTTTTCTTTTCAATGTTGCATCTCAAAATGATATTTGGCATCTGTAAATTAGTTCTATTCCAAAAACAAAGATGACAATTTCTTCCTTTTTTTTCCCTTTCCTTCTCAACGTGAGCTCAATGGGGGAATCTTAAGTCCTTTTATCAGTCAGAAAGACAAAGAGGAGGCCAACAGCCTACAGAGCCACATGGCTCAGTTTTATTGCGACTACTGCGACCCGTACCTCACGCTGGACTCTCCATCTGTGAGGAAGACACACTGCAGCGGAAGGAAACACAAAGAGAACGTGCAGGACTGCTATCAGAAATGGATGCAAGAGCAGGCTCCGAGCCTGATCCACAAAACCACCGCCGCATTTCAACAAGGAAAGATCCCTCCTACTCCATTCTCTGTTCCTCCTCCTGCAGGGGCAACGATCCCACCTACCCCCCGTCTCCCCGGTCCTCCCTGCCCTGGTAAGCTGCCAGCACACCCTACAGGGACTCTCCCATGATGCCAGCAATGGGCCCTCCTGCTCCTGGGATGACGCCAGTGGGATGAGATTGTCTATGGGAGGCCACTGTGCCATTGATACCTGGGCCCCAATGATAAGACCTCCCGCCTGTCCCATGATGGTACCCAGTTGGCCAGGAATGACTTGACCAGACAGATAAGGAGAGAGGGGAGCATCTTTAAATCCATTTTCTATTATTTGTTCAACTTCCCCAGGAGATCATGGTGCTGTGACTCTGGATGTTTTCTAACCGCAGGACAAGGAAGACTTGCTCTCCCTTCCTATCAGTGAAAGAATAGTTTTGGCAGGGGAGTACTGGGATGATAAAAAAAAAATTTTTCATTAGTATTGTGAAATGTAAAATAAAATTGTCAACTGTTTTAGTTAAAAAAAAAAAAAGACAAAGAGGAAATAAGCAGGAGCCCGAGAGCAGGCAGAGTCCCTCCCCAGAGGCAGAGTCCTGCTGCTAGGGTTACTTGGGCCATTCCAAATGGCAAAAGCTTTCCACGGGGACATTTGGAGTCTGGGTGAGGATATTTTCCATGGTGGGACTTTCCATAAAGCGTGTCTTTTGCCTCTTCTGAAGACCAAACCCAGAAAAAACACCTCATATTATTAGTGTGGACTTAGGTTAGACATCAGCAAGAACTTTCTGACAATGAGTGATGGATATTGGGTCATGAAATGGGTGATGAAGAAAGGACAGGCTAGCAATAAATTGATTGGCAAGGTATCAGACATACAATCCAAACTCTAGATTGTGGTTGATTTGATTTGTTGATTATCCCTCACCATCTCCTGCAAACACCCTGCCGCCTGGTCTGAGTCTCATCACAGCCCTGCATCTCTTTATGCCTCTGAGCCTTTGCTCTTGTTGATCCCTCCACCTGAAATGCCCTTCCATCTCTCTGATCGTCCTAATTCTGTTTACCTGTCAATGTCTAGCTCAAATTCCTGGATCTGAGTAAAGCTTTCTCTGAAAACTCCAGCCCATATGACTCTACCCCTCTTGGAATTCTAGATAGTCTAGAACTTAGCCATGATCATCTGCCTACAGGATAGCTGGTCCCCGCAAAGTCAGGTGGGAGAGAGGGAAAAGATTATGGGCAGCCAGAAGCAGCAACTGTCACAGTAGTCCAGCCTGCCACGCCGCCCACCTGGCGACACATGTAACCCTCAGACCCTCATTTGCATTCTCCGGTCCCCTTTCCTGGGGCAAGAATGCCCTGAAAGTACACACAGTATCTGCCAACTACATCCCCCAAATTACACTCAATTATGAAGTGGATGTTCTGGTTCAGTTTTACGTTGGTTTGGAGCACAGCCCTGATACAGAGCTGTGTCACATGTCTTGGTCTAGCATTTGCATTCTACTGTCCACAGACCTGATACAGGAGTATCTTGGTCACCTCCATCATCTGCTGCAGTTCACACCAAAGGCAAGAGACAGATCAGCTCGGCATAGAGAGTTCTCAGTGTGATGCGCCTCCTGCCATTTCAGCTGAGCTGAAAAATCCCAACGCTGTCTGTGCCAGTCATCTGGCCCTCCTGGATTATCCCCAACCTGCCCTCCTTCAGGTCCTTCTCTGCCAGACCCTGAGAACTTGGCTCCAGAACACTCCACAAGGTATGGCCTCCGTTCTCTGGTCTTCCCAGAACCTGATTCTTGGGTTTCTCTCAAAGACTTTGGCTTGATCTTGCCTCCTGGTACTGGAAAATAGGGGTGGATTGGAATGGGTCTTTATGTAAATTCATTAATGTTTGTAAGATGCTTAGAACAACGACTGGCACAGGAAGTCCAATATAAGTGTTTGCTATTACTATCATCTTCATCCCCATTATCATAATGATCATCTACTTCCTGTTTAGTATAACACGTTCCAACCACTTAATCCAGCTTCCCAATCCCTTGGGATAAAGTCCCAAATCCATAGCATAGCTTTGGCTAGGCTCTCCTAGGTCATCTCCTATGACTTTCCCCCTTGTGATCCAAGACACCTGGACTTCCTTTAAGTTTACAGATATGCCAAGCTCTCTACACCTTGGCCCTGCTGTATTCTCCACTGAAGTGCTCTTTGTTTCCTAAGCCCATCACTTTCCAACCCCCACCCCCGCAAATTCATCCTTCCCTCCTCAGCTGGAATCTTACTTCTCCTTCTTCCTTCCTTGTGTCCATTCCCTACTCTACCCAACAAGATGAGGTTGAGTCTTCCTACTACATTATCCTATAGCATCCTTTGGTAATTATCCTAATGGCATATAATTACATCTCTAATGTCTCTCTTCTTACTAGACCATAAACCTCGTAAGAATGGGAGCCATATTTAAAGATGCACTGCTGTATCCTCAGTGCCCAACACAATGCTTTGAATGAGTAGGAGCTCAAAAACCTACTGAATTGCATTGAATTGAATCAAAATGGACTGAAAAATGATGATGACATTGACACCAGTGACAACAATGACCTTAAAGCTAAATATGCTATGATGTAGTTACTATATATGCCATGACCTATTCAAAACCAGAACCTGGAACCCAATCAATAATAAGAGCATGAAGAATAGAAGAAACAGATAATAGAATCAATGCTTCCTTGTGCAACTGCATCTAGAACTATTGCTATCCTAAAAGAGGACAGTAATTAAAGCTGAAAGGAAGAGATGAGGGTCCAGGCATCAGGGATCAATGTCAACAAGCAAGTTACTCATCCCTGACTGGTCAATCCAGAGGGTGCTCAACTTTGTCCTGTGCGCAAGGATATTGCCTGGCACTATTGGTGATGTCATTTGAGGACTTCTGAGAATGTCCTTGCCAACCCAAACAAATCTAAAATGGCCACCAAGGGAAGTAATAACAGCTCACCTGCCTTCTCACAGGGACAGTTTCTGTCTGCCAGGACCCAAGGTTCAACTCACTTCCAGTCAATAAGGACTACCCAATCCGTCTCTCTGCCCGCAACAGTTCACAGAGTAACTTCAGTTTCCACGATGAGCACTGGAGGGCTTGCCTCACAAGATCCATTAGGGTTTGATCATTCCTCCCAGTTTTCAACACTGAGAGCTTTTTACCCCCTGTGGATTAGGGGTAAGCGGCCCTCTCGACACCTCACTTAATAGAAGCGAGAACCAAATGAGATGATGATCTATGATAGCTCTTTGGAAAAGTTGAAAATTTTACATTCAAATGTCATGATTTTATTGCTGTTAATAGAGATTATTTCTTGCTCTTCCCAATTAACTTTTTCTTTCCTATTTTTAGAAAAAAAATTGCTGCTCCCTTCTCAGGAGCATGGGAATGCTATTTAATGAGAGTTTTTTAAATGGCTGTTTATTACGAATGCCCCCCAAATTTCTTCTTTCACACACCCCTTTTGGATTAGAAATTCCTCAGGGGGCTGCATGGCATCATCTACTCCTGATGGAAGGATCTTTTTGGTCCGACTCAGTGTGGGTGATGAAATGAGTGACTGATCATCTTGACATGGACCCATGACTTCCTACAACTGCATGTCTGCCCTCTGCTTCCCTGATCTAGCCCTCTTCCCCTAACTTTTCCCTGAGTCCATCCACAGCGGTCAGGCAAGGGGTTTCAGCTCCCCATAATCTCCACCATGCTACTCTAAAACTGCCTTATGTAAACACACAGTCCATAAAAAGCAGTACGATGGTTGCCCAAATGCAGCTTCGGCCATCGCTTAGCGACTCCCTTTCCAGCCAGGCTGCTCCTCCAAGCTTGCCCACCAGGGGACTACTGAGAACGCACAGCCATCACCCCCCGTGGCAGCCACCACACGGCTGAGTAATCCAGTGCAGTATGGCGAACCTGACTGACTGTTGGAATCACACAGACCCAGTGTCCATTCTGGCTCTACCATTAACGTCTGTGAGAGCCTGGATCAGTCCTTCACTTCTCTGAGCCCCAGTGTCCTCATCAGCAAATGGGAACAACAATGCCTCCTCACGTGGTTGCTGCCAGAATTCGAGATAATGCATACCAAGCACCTAGCTCCATATCCAGTGCCTACTAAATATTTGTGAATATTGAAGAAGTGCAAGAAATGGTCTAGAGATGGTAGTATTCTTAGGGAGAGATCAGCGTTACCCATGGATAGAAGTCAAGAAAGGCTTTGTAAAGGAGCCTTGAAGGAGCCTTGAAAGAGAGGGGAGGTGTTTGGCAGATGGGCCGAGGGGAGGGCACACCAGGCAGGGGAATAGCATGAACAAAGGCTGGAATTGGAGCGCAAAACACTGGGCCCATTTGAGTGGGTAACATGATGCCGCTGGAGCAGAGAGGAGGGAGAGAGCCCTGGGGTAGGAGACAGGGGCCAGGAAAGAGCTGGATCAGAAGGGCCTTGCAGGGTTGCATTGTTGAGTTGTACGGGATGTAGTTTGGCCCACAACATAGCCAGATTCTTGTCAGTAAGAGCCCTGTCAGGATAAATTAATTACAGTAGCGATTGGAAAATGTAAAATGGAATATCATGTATTCAAACCCCACAATGCAAGGGTCTTTGAGCTCCCGGAGATCTTTGCACCATCTGAGAAGAGGTTCCTAATCAGAGAAGACGGCAGAACAATGAGAATGTGGGGAATGTGAGTCTCCCAGTTGCCTCTCTCCACAGTGGTGCACTACTGATACTGTGAATTCCAGTACCATCTGATTCCAGAGGCTTAGTGGCAAGTCAAGGCTGAAGTCAAGTCACAAATCATAAATAACAACCTTGGAGATTCTATTCAACCCTTAACTGTGTTCTTACCACACACACACACGGCATTGCTTTTGGCCTCGGGGGCACAAAGATGAACAAGACACAGTCAGTCTCTGCCCCCAGGAATGCAGCCTCAGGGCCCAGCCCAGACTGGTACCCACAGGCAGTGCTCGCATATGGGCACAGGTTGACTGAGGCTGGGCAGGGCCCCGGAAAACCCTAAGGTGGGTAACTATACTTTGGAGGAAGAGAGGAGCATGGGCCCCCAGAGACTCTTCTCCGCTACCCCGATGCCTGAAGGGTTTTCCTCTGTTATTATGTCAGACCTGTGCTTTGTCTTATCTATTCTGGGTGGCTGACTTTTAAATAAACATGCAGGTTTTTTCATGTAGGCAAATTTTACAAATTCAGAACTAGAAGGAGGAAAAAATTACCCACAACTTCACTACCGCTATTCACATGTTGGTGACTCTCTCCAGTTTGCTTTTCCCGACACAGACAAGTTTGTCTGACGACTTCTTTGTGAAATGAACACAGTGTACATGCAACCTGTGTACTACTTTTTCTTGGGAGCATCATACCATAGGCATTTTTCTTTTCATTAAAAATTATTTTGGGGCGCCTGGCTGGCTCAGTCGGTAGAGCATGCGACTCTTGATCTCAGGGTCGTGAGTTCAAGCCCCACGTTGGGTGTAGCGCTTACTTTGAAAATATATTTTTTTAAAATTATCATCCCTTTAAGAGCCTTATGACATTGATCACGTGGCTACGTCGGAGACCACTTGGACACGCTCCTGGTTTCTCTCCTCAGTTTTCTCTTCGCAGTTATGATGGGAGGATGTAGGGAAATGTTAAAATGGGTTTGTTCTGCCTGATCAGTGAAATAATACGCAGAGAAGTCAGTCTGCAAGCTCCAACTCACCCCAACCACCAGTGCAGGGAGACCACATGCAATGAACAAGCACAGAAGCTACATTTATTGAGCGCTAGCTGTGTACCAGGCTCTAGCTAAGCATGTTGCACAGAGCATCCCATTGGATCCTCACAACTATACTGGGAGACAGCTGTGATTTTCATCTCTCTTACACAAATGGCAAAATTGAGGCTTAGTGAGGTTAGGTAACTTCCCCCAAAGTCACATAATTATTAGCCCATCCACTACGATATCAAGCCTCTTTATCTGGGTTGTGGTGGCCATACCCAAGGCAGAGAGACACCTCAGTTCAGTGCTTCCAGCCACCGAACACACCAAGAAGACTCCAGGGCTCTGCAGCCCTTTCCATTCCCTGGCAGACATAAAAAGAGATAACATCAGTAGGCAACCAGAATAATGGGTTGAGGTTGTTTCAGGCAGAGGTGACAAGCTGAGGGCACTCCAGCTAAAAACTCAGTTAAACTATTTGTAATGCAGAGTCACATCATTTCCCCCAGTCCTTCTGTGCCTCTGAGGCTTCTAAGAGGGATGAGAATAAAATATTTTTCAAGTAGAACTTAATAGAGATTGGTTATCATCTCTTCACGCCTTTGGAAGAACAGCCTTCAGCCTCTAGAAAGGACTTAACTTGGGACATGTACGTTCTTGAGATGTGACCTTGGACAAATGTTTTAGCCTCTCTTCGCTTAGTTCTCTGAAGAATGGTGAGAGTCACCTCACAGGATTACAAGCTGAGGGCAGGGGGGGTGAAGAAGGCGTCAGGAGAAGCCCAGTAGAAAAGTTCAACTTCAGACACCACTGAAGGGAAAAGACAATTGTTCCATTCAACTAAGACTAAAGAAGGTGAGAATTTTCTAGAAATTGGTGACGGTTTAAGTGGTACCCTCCAGATACATTGAGATTTATTTGGTTTTCTCCTGGCATTTGATTTCTTCTTGGCAGTTTTATCGAGATATAATTCACATACCGTACAATTCACACATTTAAACTGTACAATTCAGTGGTTTATTTTTGTTTCTGTTTTAAGTAGGCTCCATAACCAGCATGGAGCCCAACACGGGGCTTGAACTCACAACCCTGAGACCAAGACCTGAACTGAAATCAAGAGTCGCACATTTAACCAACTGATCCACCCAGGCGCCCCCAATTCAGTCATTTTTAATGTATTCACAGATTATACAACCATCACCCCAATCTAATTTTAAACCGAAATGAAAACTAGTTTTCATCACTCCAAGAAGAAAGAAACCTGTACCAATTAGCAGTCACTCCCATTCCTGCCAACACTTGCCCCTCTCAGCCCTGGGCTAATCTGCTTCCTGTCCAGAGACTCTCCTGTTATGGATATTTCATACAAAAGAAATCGTACAATATATCCTTGTCTTTTGTGACTGGCTTCTTATACTTAGCATAGTGTTTTCAAGGTTCATCCATTTTGCAGGGTGTATCAATATTTCATGTTTTTTATTACCAAATACTATTCTACTGGATGACAATGCTGAATTTTATTCATTCATCCATTCATCAGGTGATGGACATTGGGTGGTTTGGTTTTTTTTTTACATTTCTTTTTTTTAGCTATCACGAATAAAGCCGTGAACATTTGTGTACAAGTTTTTTTGTGAACATATGTCATTCTCCTTGGGTGTACACACAGAATTGCTAGGTCATATGGTAACTCTATGTTTAACATTTTGAGAAACTTCCAAACTGTCTTCCAAAGCAGCTGCGCCATTTTACGTTCCCACCAGCAGTGTCTGAGGGTTGCAATTTCCTCAGGCAGGCGTTTCTGACATAGCCAAGTGTGCAAGGGAAAGACATAGCCTCCTGAGCCAGAGAGAGCATGAAATCCACACGAGCAGCCAAGATGAAGAAAAGGATGAGAGTGTTCATCACCTCACGCCTGGGGGCTGGAAGCTGAGGCTGACCTAGCAAGTTGGCCCCTTGGCCAATTCCTCTTATCTCTCCAATTCAAGAATTTTAAAGATTTATGGTAATAGGAAGGTGACGATGTCAGAAAAAAACATGTTTTCAAAGTGATTCACCATTTTCCAGCCAGACTTGTTAGCAACAAATGTTATGCATGTGTGTGTAAATGCGGCCTAATGTCTATAAATAGGAAAATTTAAGGGAAAAAAACTTTTTCCCTGAAAAGGGTATGAAAGAGACTTCTAGATTCCTAGGGGTCATCATGGGTGCCTAAAACTAAATCTCTCCATACATTTCCAGAAGCCGTACAGATCAGTAGGGGGAGCAAATTAAACCACCCATAATCTCACCAAGATGGCGACATAGATGGAATTTTTGACGCATAAGAGGCACTCAGTGTCTGTTGAATTAATGAATTAGTGAATCCATGAATGAATGTCAACACTACAGAAGAAATGAAACTATGAAGGATGATTAACATGAGAGAGGACAGATCCAACCAGTTTGCCAGTCATTATTTCAACAACAAAAAAATGGTGTTCTGGGAATAAAGCAGTTTATTTAGCTCACACCTCAAATAATTGTGTGCTTTTCCTCCAGACAACTGTCCTACTCATGTGTGTAGTACAAGTGCTTCATGTGTGCTTTTCAGCTCATCGCACAGAATATTTTTACACTCAAGGGTTGAGATTGAGCAAAAGTCATCAGTTTGCTGTTCCATCAGGGACACTCATGAGGAAGCTGGGGACAATAGTCCCTATCCTGAGTCCTGCTGAGCTACCAGCAGAGTGAATGTTCACAGGGTAGGAAAGACGAAGTCTTCGTATTATTATGAAAGTAGTTTTGATTTTGAGGATCCCATGAGAGGGTTTGGGGGATTTCCAGGCGGCAGGGACCACACTTGAAAATCACTGCTCTAGATATAATCTCGATGAAGCAGAATGCAAGGAGGATTTTCACCTCCTTCTTGATTCCATGTCTTTCTTAATTTGGCCTAAGATTACATTCATGTTTCAAGGAGCCAGTCTCATCTGATTGGTCTGCATTCAGCAGCTAACATGAAAAGAATCTTGGAAGATGTGATGCTAGGGGGAGCAAGGAACATCTTCATAGAAATAATGCCTAAGCTCAGTCTTGACAGAGAAAAGATGTTTTTTAGGTGAATAGGGTAAGCTAAGAAGGGCACTGCAGACAGGAGGGAAGCTTGGGCAAATACACAGGGAATGAACAGGCTGGAGTGCTGGGAGAGTGTTTCCTCCATCTGCGCTTCCCAGGTGTGTGCCCTCCGATGACCTTGCTCAGCAGGTGAAGAGCAGCCAACACCTTGCTAACCGACCCCTCCCCCACCCAGGCCCACCCCTCGCCAGTGGTGGGCACCCACCATCTGCCACCCGGGTAAGTTGGCACAAGAGGATCAAGCAGCAACCAGTGAACTGAAGGTCACGGGACACCCCCATGGAGCCGGCTAAGGGCAAGGGACACGAACTCTTTCCCAAACCCTGGCCAGCCTTCACTCACACCGCTTGGGCCGGTGAAATGCCCGGGATACAACCAAACCCACTCCTGTGATCAAGACACCCCGCTGCTGACCAAGGATGGGCCCCCCTGGTTTCAGAAGGGCTGAACCACAGAGAGTGGGGCTGGTTCGGCTGTGGCCCTGGCCGGAGACCCCTCCGCTTCCCCCACCCTGGTGGGGCAGATCTGCCCATATCAACTGTTGTCTGGTGATGGGACCAGCGTCTAGTCATCCCCTCTGAACAACAATCCCCTCCCGGGCAGCTTTCTACAGGCCTGTCTCTAAGTCCCCAATACCTAGTACGACAGCACACAGTAGAGAACAGCATGTGTTTGGGGAATGAGTGAGCATAGCATTCAAGACACCAGAGCTTTCAGAAATTGATATATTTACTTCATTCTTTGCTGATCAGTCAAGTGCATACAGATGGCCCTGAGTCACTGTAAGTCCTGTAATTCATTGCAGGTCACGAACCTGCTGGCGCATCCCTCTGGCTGAGAGTCCTGGGGGATACTCAAGCCCAGCGTGGCTTTCTGCTTCTGGCCACTCCCCCTGCTCTGGCCAGTGCCCCCCACCCCAGTCCTTCCCGGCTGCTTTCCCTCCCTCTGCTGCGCCCCTTTCCCTCCCAAATCTGTAGTGTGCGATGATTCAGACAGACCTCGCTTAGTAGCTTGGTGACCTTGACAAGGGGTTCAACCTGTCCATGCTTCCATCTCCCCATCTGCAAAGCAGGGCTCCCTCACTGCGGTAACCGGCCACGGCCAGAAGCACCTGGCATGCATTAGGTCTCATGCTCCTCGCTGCAGCATTGGCGGGGAGATGGGGAAACCAAGACTGAAATAGGCCAGGTTAAGTTCCCCCAAGAGCAATCTGTATGGAATTGGGATGCGACCCAGTCTGTCCCTCCACGGGTTTCAGGCTCACCAGAGCCCACAGGTGTGCTTGCTCCCCACCTCCCTCCTTGCCTCCCTGCCTCTATTCTTCCTTCCAAGACGGTGCAGAGCAGGGCAGGGCCAGCAGGACAGATGGCAGGTTCACAGAGGCCTGCACGCTTCGGCGCCCACTGTAGCTGCTCCGCCCTTCCTCCTTGTTCCATGCGGGGTGCACTTCACCACTTCAGGGACGCTAGACACCCCGTGAAGGTGAGGACCAGGACTCCACGGGAGGACAGTGCCGGCAGGAGCGGCTGCTTGGTGGAGTGCTGGGCGTGGTGGGGCCATGAGGGTTCAGGGACAACAAGCAGGCAGGACAGGCCCACACACCACCCGGGCGCGACGAGGAGTGTGCCAGAGAGCCATGTGGAGCGCTGCGGGCGGGGAGGAAGGAGCGGTGGAGGATGGCCTCCTCGGGGGACGTTTACTCACACCACCACGTACCATGTCCTGCATGAAGCCCTTCGACTTCTTCATATAATCTTCACAAAGGAGGAGGCTGAGCTCAAGGACAACACCCTTGAAAAGCCGCAGAACTGAGATTCAAATCTAGACCTGATTGGTTCAAAAACCCACGCCCTGTCCTCTCTGGACAGCCTGAGGGGATGCCCACGCTGGGTCTCAAAGGACAACATCCAGAATACATGCGGCACCTTCAGAGCAAAGTGACAAAACATATTCTCCCCAAATCTCTCACGGCAACGGCCAGAAAAGCAAACATGAAGGATGCTGGGGACACACACGGGGCAAGAAGAGCCAGCTGAGCCAATGTCAGCTCTCCTACCCGATTTCCTGCTCTCAGTCAACAAGGCCGGCGGATATTCCAAAATGGCTGCTGTTGCTGAGTTCCAGAAGCGAGGTCTCTCAACTTCCGTATCTGCACGACAGCTTTGTTCTCTAGGCCCTAGTGTCTCAGTTCTGTTTCTTATACTGTAAGGCAGAGAGATCATCAGAAGTGAGTGAGGGAAGCCAATGGGGGAGGGAGGCCCTAGGAAATCTTGAGAACCATGTTCTTCTGGGCCTCAGCTGCCTCCTGCGGGGGCTCCTCGGAGGTGGCGGGGCAGGCACCAGACAGTCAAATCTCTCTAGTTGGCACCAGGACCGCCTTTCTTCGTTAATGGAAAAGGAAGCTGACGGGGTAGAAAGGCGCACATAAGACAGACGCGGGAACGTCAGAAGGGAACGCGGGACATGCCCATCCTGTTCTTTAAGCTGAGTCTTGGTTCAAAGAAAAAAAAAATCTCAGATAGAAGAAGACCCTCAGAAGCCATCGAGGCCAATCACTGAGTTTTAGAAATGAACCCCAGCCCCCACAGCTGGAGATTCTGATTTAGAAGGATACGGGGGTGGGACCTGCTCCCCCCAGCTCTCTAGGTTGTTCCATCCATGTCCAGCAAGTTAGTCTGTCTTCCTGACTCCCTCCCTTCCTCTATCAAAATAGATCCGTGGGGCGCCTGGGTGGCACAGCGGTTGGGCGTCTGCCTTCGGCTCAGAGCGTGATCCCGGCGTTATGGGATCGAGCCCCACATCAGGCTCCTCCGCTGTGAGCCTGCTTCTTCCTCTCCCACTCCCCCTGCCTGTGTTCCCTCTCTCGCTGGCTGTCTCTATCTCTGTCGAATAAATAAATAAAATCTTTAAAAAAAAAATAGATCCGTGAATGTTTCCTCAATAACCCTACCTCAGTATGAACACCCGTGGAGACAGGGAGCTCACAGCTTTCCCGTCTAAGGCATAGCAAGGCTGCTGCTAGTTCTGGCATTATTGCTTCCAAGAAGACCTTTCTCTTCCTTCTTTCTGCTACCCCATCTCAGTTTACTCAGCACTGTTGGCCTTTAGGGACTGAGGACTCCCTACCCCTTGCAGAAAACAGATGCAACCAGAAAGGCATCTGCCACCACCTCTGGGCTTCTGGAGGAAGGGAGCAACTGGCTGGGGGTGTAGGGTGCCTCTGCAGTGCTGATCGGGCTCAACTGTGGGGCAGGGGCGACCCCTGGTGGCCACGGAGATTACCGCTGTCAACCCCCCAGCTGGCAGGGGGAGCCGGGAGCCAAGCACTTACTTTGTTCATGATCCAGTCTGCATCTTCAATGGCTCTTTGAATAATCTGCTGGATTCTCTCGGGATTGTCTTCATCTGAATGAACCCGGAAACTCTGGAAGTTCAAGCATAAAAAAACATGACAACGCGAAATGCACGGGACCAGCATCTTCAGAGTACCAGGCACGCTGTGGCCACTTTCCACTCAGCATGGCTCTTAGCCCTCCAGAGACATTAGGATGATCCCACCTACACATGAGGAAACAGAGGCTCGGATGCCCTAACCGGCCACCAGTGCATGGCGCCAGCATTCAAATCCCGGTCCATTCTAACTACACAGCCTGTCCTCCTGCCAGCAGAGCAGCTGCAAACGGAAGACTGGCCCCCAAGTTACCCCAGAAGATGCTGGGCCCGAAGGTTATCAGGCAGCAGGGGCCCAAGGAAACTTCCATCTCTCGGTTTCATTTGCTCCTCCCAGGGAGCTGCCTGCACCAGGCTGCACGATAGGGAGGAACAGGGCCTCCCCGGGCCCATGCTGGAAGGCCAAGCAGAGGGGGGGCCAGGGAGGGGGGCCTGGAAACTCCAGCCAGGCCCGGTGCAGAGCAACGCAGGGCTGCCATTTGCTTTCAACCAGATGTTTGCCCTTGAGAAGGAACGTGAGATTCAGGCTCACTGGTGTGGCACTCAGGGCCCTTCACAAGGGTACCTGGTCCCTCCTCTGCCCAGTCACTCTCGACCCCACAGGCCCTCCTGTCTTTAGGAGCACCTCAAGTGCTCACTCGGAAGTGCTCCCTGACGCCCTCAGACAGCTAGCTGCTCCCTCCTCCATGTTTTCACAGCCTGTCTGTTGCTACCTCTATTTTCTTTCTTTCTTTTTTTTTTTTTACTTTCCACATTACATTCGTATTCATTTTAGTTATTTATTTTTTATTTGGAAATAATTGCTAACCTACAGAAAAGCTGCAAGAAGATAAACAAATGCCCTACCAGAATCACCAGTGGTAAACATCTCACCACATTTGCTTTCTCATTCTCTCTTTATATGGGTTTGTACTCAATTTTCTGGGAGCATTGAGAAGTTGCAGACATCGTGCCCTTGACCCCTAAATGCTTCAGTGTGTTTTAATGAGGAAGTTACATAACCACCGTAGTCAAATTCAGGAAATTCCACATTGATATAACACTATCATCTCATCTAAGCCCATATTCCAATTTCATGAAGGTCTCCATTAATGTCCTTTTTAATCATTGTTTTTTCTGGTCCAGAATCCAATCCACTTATTACATTTAGCGGTCACATCTCTTTAGTCCTCCTGAAAGCAGAGCAGGTCTGCCCTTCTCTGTGCTTCACGACACTGTCATGTTGGGTAAGCCGAGGCCAGCTGTGTGCGAGTCGGTCCCTCCGTCTGCATTTACCTGAGGTTTTCTCACGAGTAAATTCAGGCTGTGCATTTTTGGCAGGAATGCCTGTCAGAATGATGCGATGTCCCATACTCTGTTGTATTTATCCATTTAGCTGCCCTGGCATACTTGAGCCCTGGCACAGAGCTGATGTGCTGGATGACACATCTTCTGTTTTCTGAGCAGAAATCCGAGAGAGGAGCTGGGCTGTGGGTTTTGGTGGCTCTTACCAGACTGCCGCCCTCCCCTCCACCAGCCCCCGAAGGACCATCCCTGTCCCCTGCCCCCAACGGTGAGACAGGCCCCCTATTACGGGAAGCCCCGATCCCGAGCGCAGCGCCCGCTGCTCCCACCTGCCTGACAGCGTGCTTGTAGTGTTCCTGGACGCCCTTGGTCGGCAGCTGCCGGCAGCAACGCAGCAGGTATCGGTAGAGCTGCAGCGGCGTCCGGACCAGCTCCGCCCCTGGTAGCGGGGCCATCCGCGAGACCCTCTGTCCCTGCAAAACACACAGCATTACTTCTAAGGCATCGAGCCAATCCCTGGCCCTGAGCCCCACGTTCCACGGCTCTCTGAGCAGGTCTGACACAACGTGGAGGCCAGGTCCCCTTCGTGCCACACTGCACAGAACCTGGACCCTGAGCTCGGGTGTGGCATTCAGTCCTGCCGAAGTCTCAGGCCAGAGCAGGTCTGCCAGGACCAAAAGCAAGACTGCACAGCCTCCTCCTGGTGCCGTCTTTCTGGAAGCCAACGTGCAGTGGTGGGTGAGGAGGTGTCACGGATGGGCAGAGTACGGGAGATGAGCAGGAAGGCCCTGCACTGGAAGACTGAGAAACCGGCTGACTGCAGGCAACAGAGGCGAGAATGGCCAGAGGTCTGAGCCTCACCACTCCCAAGTATCATCTTGGACCAGTAGCACTGACGTCAACGGAGAGCTTGTTAGAAATAGACTCTCGCCCCAGACCTGCGAGAGAGAACCTGCATTTTAACCAGATGCCCCACAGGCTCCTGCCTGGAGCTCCACCACAGCGTCTTGCCTCGTGTCCCTGCCTTTAGCCTGTTACTCTCCAGTCTCCTCCGTGCTGATGCCAGAATGCACTGGAACCAGTGGCCTGGGCTCATCGCCCAAACCAGCAAGTACCTCACCCCTTGGTCCCTTCGCACAAGCAGCCCCTTTAGCATCAAGGGGATGATGCTCCTTCTCTTCTCCACCAGGAGAGGAACTCACGTTCATCCTTCCAGGTTCAGCTCCGTGTCACTTCCTCTGGGAAGCCCTTCCTGACTGTCCCACCCTGAGGGGCTGCAGTGCCCTGTTCTGGAGCCGTTACAGTGCTTCCCACACTGCTGAGGATTCATCTGCTGCCAGGCCTGTGGAGCCTGGCCCAGGCCCCGGGGCTTCGTGCCCTGTTTGCTGAACTGGACTGAATGGAATCTGTTATCTACTCTGGACAGATCTCCCCTCTCTGACAGAGAAGCTCACAATGTTCCAAACGAAGGAGCTAAAAGACCAAGATTAAGTGATTGGCCTTAGTTTTAAAGTAACATAAAAAGAAGACAGACAACTCCCTCCCCCTCAAAAAAAAAAAAAAAAAAAGAGAGAGAGAATCAGAATACTAAATCTATCAGAGGTTCTTAAACTAAGAAAGGAAATTCATTAAGTAGCCGGTTTCAGAGGCTCCTTCATTCCATTACCAGCATATTATCTTCCTGGCAACAGTAACTGCCTGTCTCCACAGCTAAGTGTGCCAATGCCTCCTGGTACTCTGGGCTCCCGCCATGGTACCGGGGCGGGCAGGTGGCAGTCGGCCCCACAACCCTCTTCCCTTCCGCGAACAGCCCGGGATGTGCGACTGGTGATCCACCTCTCCCCAGGCCTCTGCCCACGGGTCAGGGTGGGACGCGCTGCAGGTCTGACCAATAGAGCCCCACATCCACGTGGTCGTAGGGCTTGGGTCACAGATGAGCACGTGATGGAAGCTGGCCCAATCAGAACACGCCACTCCAGGTCTGACCTATCAGAGCCTTGCATCCATGTGGTCACAGGGATTGGGTCACAGATGGGCACGTGATGGAAGCTGGCCCAATCAGAACGCATTCACCACCTCTGCAGGGGGGACCGGGAAGGCCTCAGTTCTTTCCCTCTACACTTGCTGCTGAAGGGATTTGCTCCTCTCTCAACGGCGCCATCTTGCCTCCTCTGGAAGTCTGAGACTGAAGCCACACAGCAGCAGGCAGAGCTGTGAGTGTGAGGGAAGGAAGTCTGAAGAATTCGTTTGAACCATACAACCGTCCGCCTGAAGGCAGACCCACCTCTAGACTTTTTAATGACCTGCCCCAATTAATGCCCTTTAACAAAGCAGCTTGGGTTTGTTATTTTGTCACTTGCAACCCAAAGAGCCCTAACTGATGGACAGATCTTGACCACCCAAATTCTGCTTCCACGATGAGGTCTGATGATTCCAGTTCTAAGGAAGAGTGCGAACAGGGCACGGCCCTAAGGTTCTCCTGCCACGAATATCACCTGCCAGTCTGACTAGCTGTACTAAAGCCCCCCACCCCCCGCCAAAAAAAGGGGAACCCCATACGATGGGGGCAAAGACCTTCAAGGGCCACCACAGAGGACATACCACCAAAGTCCCCACCTGATGGGCAGACTCCACTGGCAGGCTTCCCCAAACTATATAAAGTGCTAATCAAATATTGTAAAATGCTAGTCGTGTAACAGATGGTTACCATCTGCAGTCTTCAAAATTAACATTTGGAAAGAGCACAACTTTGTTTCAGTAGATAAAAACCCAAGCAATACTTAGAAACCAACCCAGCAAGTATGGGCGGGTGATTATTTTCAGCTCAATTATAATACTTAGTCATTCTCAGTAATAAGTAGCAGAGAATGTATGTGTGGGTCCACTCAGAAGAGTTAAACTAAAAAAAATGTTTTAATTTAATTTAAAGTGTGGGTTTGCAATTAAGGGGCAGTGAACTTCACAGCATCGTTGCTAAAACTGTAGTCAAACTCTGCTGTCCCTAACCACTGCTTGGCGTAGCCTGCTCTTTGTACCTGACCTTAGCCTCTCCTGGGCTCCCTGCTCCTGTGAAGGCACCTCTGTCTTCTCAGGCAACCAAACCAAAACCATCACCAAGCCAACCTAGACTCCTCTTCCTGCCTCAATCCCATGCCACTGTCTCTAAGTCCTATCCAATTCTACCTCTGAATGCCCCCTCGTATCTGTCCCCTCCTCTCTATTCCCACTGCACATCCTTGCTTCAGGCTCTTATCAGAGCTCCCGTGGACAACAGCCACAATTCCCAGCGCGTCTCCCTATCTTCTAATCTATTCACCACTCCACAGAATCTTTCCAAAACCTAAATCTCAGCATGGCATGTTCCTGCCTAAAACCCCAGATCTGATATCCACCCCTACCCCTGTCACTCATGACAACTTCCCCCGAATGTAGGAAAACTGTGAAATTATTTTAAGCAGTCTATGGGCCAACATCTTTTTATCGTAATGATTTTACATTTATTTTCATGTGTAATGAAAAAAAATCCCATAATTTCATAGGTATTGTGGCTTAAACAGTTTTAGAAAGGAATTGGCATAAAATTGATATTTTTAAATGTATCAAGCAAAGAAGAATGCAGCTGAGATGTGGATATGACAAAAATCATGAAAGTGGTACTGACATTTGGAAAGCACTGGCCTATGGAACAAAATCCACACTCCTTCCTCCAAGGCCCCTGCCCTGCCCACCCCCTCATCCCGTCTCCCACCACTCACTGCAGAGTTCAGGCAAACTGAGCTCTGAGTGGTGCACTCCATGACAGTCTATATCATGTTCACCTGTTACGGTCTCTGCACCATGACAGAATGCCTGGCATATAGTAGATGCATTAGGGTTCCCCAGAGACACAGAACCAATAGAATATACAGAGGGAATATATATATATGTGTGTTATATTCATATATGTACGTTACTTATGAGGAATTGGCTCATGTGATTATTGAGGCTAGCAAGTTTGAAATCTCACAGAGCAGATGTCCCAGTTTGAGTCAGTGTCACACCAGGAAGAGCCCATGTCCCAGCCTGAAGGCCATCAGCCAGGAGAATCCTCTCTCACTCGGGGGAGGGTCAGTCTGTTGTTCTATTCAGGACTTCAAGTGCTCGGATGAGGCCCACCCACATTAAGGAGGGCAATCTGCTTTACTCAGTCTCCTGATTTAAACTTTAATCTCATCCAGGGGCACCTGGGTGGCACAGTCGGTTAAGCATCAGACTCTTGGTTTTGGCTCAGGTCATGATCTCAGGTCGTGAGAACGAGCCCCGGGTCAGACTCTGCGTTCAGAGTGGAGTCTGCTTAAAAGACTCCCTCTCCCTCAGCACCCCCACCCCCCTCTCTCAAATAAATCTTTTAAAAAATACATAAATAAATGTTAATCTCATCCAAAAACATCCTCACAAACACACCCAGAATAATGTCTGGCCAAATCTCCAGGTATCCCATGGCCCAGTCAAGCTGATACATAAACGGAACCATGACAGTAGATGTTCAATATTCATGTGTCGAATGAATCCTCCCACTCTTGCCTTCAGTCTGCTTCCTGCAGGTCTCCTGATCCTTCAACACTCAGCTGTTAGGTCTGGCACCTCCTCCTGGAAGCCTTCACTGACCCACCATCCCTGCCACCATGTTCAGTGGGAGACCTATGGGTACCCCAAATAGCCCTTGTGACCCCACATCACTCTAATTCAGGTTTCATCATCTGTTACCTGCGTTACTGGGAGGGTATTTACCTAAAACCCCATATCTGATCATCGCCCCTGCCCCTGTCACTCATGACAACTTTCCCCAAATGTAGTTAAACTGTGAAATTATTTTAAGACCCCTTCCAGCCATCCTCCACATGGCAGCCACAACGCCTTGTCTAATGCCCCACTTAAAATGACAGGATATTGTGAATTATTATCAATTATTAATTTTCTTAGGTAGAACGACAATGTGTTGCATGGGAGAATGTCCTCATTCTTGAGAGATGCAAGTGGAAGGAAGTGTTTAGAGGTGATGTGTCATCATGTCTGCAACTGACTTGCACACGGTCCCACAGAAGGCAACACGAAAAGAGAAAAGATAGGGTGAGAAAGATAAAGCAAATGTGGTGAAATGTTAAGATGGCAGAAATAAGGGTGGACATTGTGCTGTTATTTCAACTTCCCTATATTTTGAAATTTTTTGTAACAAAAAGTTATTTTAGAAAAACCCTTCCCCAGCTTTCCCACTACTTAGGGGATAAAGTCTTAAACTCATGAGGCTGGCACCCACTCCCGAAGCCTTCTGACCCCCCAGATCCATCCCTCATCGCTCCTCCACCTGCCGGGCCCATTGGCACACCACCTGTAGTTCCTTTAGTAATAATAACAGATAATAAGCACTTACGATGATTACTACAGCAGCCTCACTAAGTACAGATCACGTGAGAGGCACTACTCTAAATGACGCGCTTGAATTCACTTATTTTAATCTTCACAATAATGCTACAAGAAGGTACCATTATGCTCTCCTTTTACAGATAAAGAAATGGAGGCGAAAAGAAGGCAAGCAATTTGTCCAGGGTCACAGAGCTCTGAGCGCAGAAGCCAGGATTTCCACCTGGGAAGTCTGGCTCCAGAGTCCAGGTGAGAGCTCCTCCTCCTTAATGGCACCCCTCTCCCCAATTTCTTTTTAAGGGATGACTTCTTCGGATTGAGCCTGGCCTGCTGAGACTGTCGTCTGGGGCTCCACCCCGCCTGGCCACAAGGAGAACATCAGACCCCGGCGAGGCCAACTGAGTACTCCCCACCTCTGGAAATGGGCTCTCGAGCAGAGTTACAAAGAGCCTGAAAATGGGTTCATGCACCCCAGCAATGGTGTGTCCTGATCAGCCTCTTCCTGCTCTGAACTGTCCTTGTAGCTCTTGGCCTTCTAGAAATGTCTAGACTCCTGCCCAGTTCTCCAGCCTTCTCCCTTGACTCTGTGAGTCCCTAACACTCTTCCGGGAAATTTCTTTTTTTTTTTTTTTTTAAAGATTTTATTTATTTATTCGACAGAGAGAGAGACAGCCAGCGAGAGAGGGAACACAAACAGGGGGAGTGGGAGAGGAAGAAACAGGCTCACAGCAGAAGAGCCTGACGTGGGGCTCGATCCCACAACACTGGGATCACGCCCCGAGCCGAAGGCAGACGCCCAACCACTGTGCCACCCAGGCGCCCCTTCCAGGCAATTTCTTTTAGTTAAGTCTTCCTGTCGTCTGTTCTCCCCACACAGAACTAGACTCTCTTCCTGATCTGTTTGCCCACAGCCTGTTGTGCCTGCTTAGATCAGCGGGAATCGCCCCGGGCTCCGAGTGTTTGCCTCTCCATCCTCCCCGATCAGACGGACGGAACTCCCACAAGGGCAGGGACTGTATCCGGTTCCCCCATCTGTGTTCTCTCAGTGCCAGCGTGGTACAGCCCGGTGTCGAGCACGCTCCTCCATCACTGCTTGCTGGCTGATGACCTGCAGAATCTTCCAGGCCCTGAGCAGTCTCGCCCATCACCTCCGGCAGCAACACCCTCCCTCTCCCACCCATCTATGCCAAGCCTTTCCGGCCCCCTCAGCTTCCCTCCATCTCACCTGTAGGAACTCCCTGCAGGCAACCGACGCCTCCTGCCTCACTCAGTCTGGAGAGGCCATCAGGCAAGAATATTTTCAAATCCCCTCCTCCATGAAATTCATCCTTGCCCGAGAGCTGACTGATGTGCTAAGTGTGGTGCTAGACATTTTTACAACCACCCTCTGACAAAAAGCATTATCATCCCATTTTGCAGATGTGGAAACTGAGGCTGATTACGAATACACAACCAGGGAGTGGTGGTGCTGGGATGTGGACTCTGACTCTAACACCAGTGCTCCAACCTCCCTGAGTTCTTGAAGGAAAGGGGCCCCTCCTTTTCCTTGTCTCTGTTAGGCTCTCAGAGCCTCTCTCCTGGATTAATCCAACACCCTTCTGCCATGTCTCATCTTCAGTCCCTCCCTGTGCTCAGCCAGAATGAGCAACGAAAAACACAAATCTCATCTTTGAGCCCCTTGCTTGAGATCCTTTAATGGCACGCACAGAACAAACCCTAAGCTCATCAGCAGGTGTGCATATGTGTGCGTGCAGAGGGGGGAGGGGATCCAAGGCTTTCCCCAGTCAACTGCCAAGCTCTGTCCCATTTGCAACGAATTCCCCGTTCCCTCCACCCTCTTCCAGGCTCAGCCTCCTCTGGGCTTTGTTAGGTCCCTCAACAGAAGGGTGTCAAATGGAACCATTCCTCTCTCCAACACCTTCCAGTCAACTCTCCCGCACCCAGAAGACTGAGTGGAACAGTGAGAGTACATGGGCCCCAGATCATGGCAAGACTGACGTGAGGGTTGGGTAGGACAGCGCACATGCCTGCCTGGCTCATGGCAGCTCAGTCAACAGGAGGCCCTTCCCCACCCCTGGAAAAGCGGCAAAAGGGAAAAGTACCCGTTATGATACCTTTTGGTGCTTCTATCCGAGACAAAAATGGGCTGCCAAAGGGAGCTGCTCGTGCAAATGGACCCTGGGAGAGGGTGTGGATTTCACTGATTTAGTGACCTCTGCAGACATCAGAGAGAAAAAAAATACATCTTCTTTCCTTTGAAATCAAACTAAAGAGCAGGTGAAATTTATTTAGCTTTTCCCAAATCAGAACTGAGCTCTGGTTATTCATGCTGCAGCCTCCAATGAATTAGAAAGTTATAAAAATAGCCAAGGTGGCATGGCTTGACCCATGGTAGGTGCTCCGACAGAGGTGTTAACTGAATGAGCAGAAAGTCATCCAAAGGAGGGAGTCTGTCAAAACCAGAGCGTCGAAGGTGACCTTTTCCCACTCAGGGTAAAAGAAATCTCTTCTCCACATCCCTGGCAGGGAGTCATCCAGCTTTTCTCCCTTAACACGCTCCGTGGCGGGGAACTCACGATCTCCCGAGTGGGGGCGCCCCACTTCATTCAGCCAGAGCTGTCACAGAGACCCTTTGCTTCTGAGCTAAAATCTGCTCTGTAAACTTTACTTGTGGATCTGAGCTCTGCCCTCTGGGGCTCAAGTCTCCCTACCTGACCCCGAGACCAGTCTGTCATCATCGTTCAGTCAGTGACTCCAGGCCTGCAGTCATCCTCTTCCAAGAGCCCCATCCTGAAGGTGCTGTCCTCTCCTAATGCCTCCCCATCCCGCTCACGCTCCTCGGGACACACACACACACACCCTCATTATTGGTCTCTCTTAGATGCATCGTCCGATGGGAAAGCCAGTTCTGGATCCTGACCAGCTCCGTGGGTCCTGGAGCTCAGGTGACCATGTCCCCTCCTGTACCTGGCAGTTCAAGGAAGGCCGCCCAGACTGCGTTCTGAGCTTGGCCCCCATGCACTCAGCTCGGAAGAACGTTTTTTCCATGAACTCTTCTTAAAGCTGTTTCCCATCTTGTATTTTATTAGTTTAGTCCAGAGTTGCCATCTGCCACAATCTCTGGGGTATCTGACCCTGTCTGTTATCCAACTCCACTCAATTCAGCACAACAAAAGCACAGAAACAATCCCATCCCACGAACAAATGGGGTCCAAAGAGAGAGACATTGACCCCAGCGAGCTGTGTCAGTCACCCATACAATGCCATTCAGAGCACCTAACATGTGTGTGGCTCTGGGCTCGGCCCCAGGACCAGAGATGGACGGCCGGACATGTTACTGAGCTGTCCTACCTCGAGCTTTCTGCACGGCTGATGCCATGTCTTACGACCCACCGTTCAGGCAGTGATCAGTATGTGCCTGGAAGGTGTTGCGAGCTTCACATGGGTTACCTCGTGTACCCTCACAATAATCTTATGGGGTACCTATCATTAGCCCCATTTGATAGATGACGAAACTGGGGCTCTGCGAGTGTAAGAAACTTGCCAGAGACCATACAGCTATTAGATGGTAAGGCCAGGAATCAAACTGAGGGCCGCTGCCCCGTGCCCCTACCCGCTTCTCCCACCACCTGCTGTCTGTATCTGAGCCATCCACAGAATGCTGCCTGGATCCGGGCTAAGGACCCCACAGAGAACTCTCCTGGGGCTCATTCAGGACCAGGTCCGCATTCATGAAAGCACTTGACTGTGCTATTATCCCATACTTATTTTTCAACCTTCTCCATAAAACTTTGCTCCGTGCTTTTCTGAAACCCAAGGACATCATCTATAGCTTCCCGCTGCATAGAGATGAAAGAAAAAGTCACAAGGCTGATGTCAATTACACAGACAAAGAAAAGGGGGCAGCTAAGGAAATGCTAAAAAAGCTCTTAGGAAACCCAAAGGGGAACGTAACAGAATAAAGGAAAAGGGTGAGAATAAAGCCACAAAGGGAATTTCCTGGGAGCCCAATGATATCACTGGTACAGATGCTGAGAAATAGGCCTACGGCCCCATTTAACCCCCTGGCTCTTTCCCTACCCTGTGCCCTGACATAGGGCACCTAAAAATAAGTGGGGAAAAGTCATAGATTTAAAAAAAGAAAGAAAAGGATGGAACTACAGAACATGACCAGAAATTATGCCCTATCAAACACTGATACAAGGCTAAATTAAGGCTGCGCGGGCCATTCTTTAAATATGCAATTATTTCTCTGGATGGGGAGAGTCGCAATATGGAAGCAGAGTGGTTCTGCTCCCCCAGCTCCAGGGCTCCAGCTTGCACACGCACATTCTCCCAAGCTAGAGTCCATGCTCCTCCAGCCCCTTGCCTTCGTGGTCAAGGCTCTCGAGACCCACCCTCCCCATTCCCCTCACCCTCCCTGTCCTCAGTGCCTGACCCGCTTCATGCACCTGGGCAGCCCCTGGGCTCCCAGTTTTGTAACAATGCCTGGCTCAGACCATCCGAATATCACTCTCTGCAGTCCGACCGAAGGATGCTTCCCAAAAACCCCACCGTGTCACTCCCCTTCTCCAAAACCTCTGTGGAGTGTTCTTTACCCTTCTCAAATCTGCTTCCAACTTCTCTCATCAAACTCACCTCCTGCAGTCTACACTCGCTGCATTCTAGCCACATACTGAACTTAGAAGCTAAGTTCACGGACTTTGGATCAGGCAGTCTACGTTCAAATCCTGGCTCCATCACTGGCCCGCTGTGGGACCTGGGCAAGTTTCTCAATTTCCACCTCAGAGTCAGCTGCACATCTGTCAATGGGACAACTAATAGGATCTCCTGCACAGAGTCCTTGTGAGGGTTAACTAACACTCCTAAACCACTTAGCACGGTGCCCAGCACAGACGAGGCGCTTGGTAACTATCGTTAATCGTATCTCTGAAACTCGCTGTGCTCTTCAACGCCTCTCTTTCTCCTACGCTGGATTCTTCGCCTGCCTCAAGAATTCCTCTTGATCCTTAAAGATTTAGCTCCCACGTCACCTCCTCAAGGCTCACACCCCACGCTGCCCGCAGTCCTCTAATAAGGTCTCACACTGTAATCCTTTCTATAAATGTCTGTTGATTGACCTCCGTTCACCAGAGAGGAAACTAAAGCCAGGAGGACAGTGGCTGTCCTGGAATCACAAAGCCAGCAGGTGGCAGAGCCAGGTCTCAAACTCAGGCCCTGAATCCCTGGCTCTGGATCCTCAGCTCTTGCCCCCACACCTGCTGTCTCAGAAGAGGCCAAGGAGCGCTCTGAACATCCCCACCCTGAGCCAGTTTACCAGTTTCAAGTGAACCTGGCGAGCTAGCCCAGCCAATGCAAACTGGAAAAATCAGACAAAAGGCAAACATGCTGGTCTCCGAGCAAAGCAACCAGCAACGTGAAGTGAGTCATTGTGACATCAGACTGCTTTGTGCCAATGGCTTCCCATACACAGGCCACAACACACCACTGTGGTCTGAGGGCAAAAGAAGGGAACCATTATACATCTGCCGGGTGTCAGCCACGAGGCTGGGTACTTCACAGGGGCTACTTAACCTACAACCCTATTACTCCCCTTTTACAGAGGATGGAAACTGAGCCTCTGGGTCACACAGAACCAGGTGAGAGTGCAGCTGGGCTTTGAAGCCAGGTCTCTACCCTTCTAACAAGTTCTCTCTACACACACACAGGGCTCATCTCAAAGGACCCTTGAGCTGAAAGCTCCGGATTTATTCTTCTCTCATGCTCTCCCTCCCTCTGCCTTCCCTGAACCAGCTACTCTTCCCGGCACCCACATTGCTCTACCCCAAAGGAATCCAGGTCTCACTTAAGAGGACTTCTCTGACCGCTCTGCAGTCCCTTCTATCTTTCTTCATGGCACTCTTCACCACCTGACATTTAATTATTTGTATTCCCCCACTGGAATGTAAACTCCATAAAGCAGGGAGTTTATTTATTTTGTTCATGACTGTGTCCCTAGTATAGTATGGTGCCTGATACATGGTAGGCATGTGTGCACGTGTATTGAAATAGTCACTAAGCACCAACAAGGTGCTAGGTACTGGGGTTACAGAAACAAAGAGAAGCAGCCCCTGACCCCACGTACCTTACACATTAACATAAAATTAAAACTATTCAGTTATAACTAATTACTACAAAGCGGGATTCAAGTCCCTGAGAGATTGGCTCATGGGGTCCCTCACCCAGTCAAGGGTCAGAGGTTTCTTGAGAAAAGGACATTAAATCTGAGGTCTGAAGGAGGAAGAGGATTTGGTGAAGGAGTGGCGAAGGCAGAGGGCCGGTTGCATGAAGGCCTAAGGGAGGAATGGACTGCCAGGCCCACAGAAGGGGGGCGGGGGAGCCAAGGGAGACCGAGAGCAAACAGGATGCTGGCCAGGAAGGCTGGGTCAGATCAGATCCAGAAGGGCCTTGGTTAAGATCAGTCCTAAGGTCCATCAACTGATGAATGGATAAATAAAACATGGTACACCCGTAAAATGGAATATTATTTTGTAATAAAAAGAAATGAAGTACTAATACAGGCTACAAAACAGGTAAACCTTGAAAACATTACTCTAAGTGAAAGAAGCCAGTCACAAAAGACCAAATATTGTATGATTCCATTTATAGGAAATGTGCACAATGGGAAAATCCAGAAAGACAGCAAGTAGATAGGGGTTGCCCAGGGCAGGGTGGGGGAATTGGGTGATTTAGAGTGACAGCTAAAGGAGAGGTTTCTTTCGGGGACAACGAGTATGTTCTAAAATTGATTATGAGTACGGATGCACAACTCTGAATACACGAAAAGACATTCGATGGCGCACTTTAAATGAGGGAATTGTAAGCTATGTAAAAAAATAAAATAGTCCTGAAAACTAAGAGGTTTCGGGGCTCAGCGTGACTTGATGTGTTATGCAGAAGCATCAATCAAAACGTGAAGGTTACTCCAGGCCAGCGCGCTCCCGGGGAGCACGCTCGGGCCAGATGGACCGCGAAGGGGCCCCGTCTGCTTTTATAAATGGCCCCGCCGAGGCTGAGCGCGGAGGTGTGTGCCAGACAGTGAGCGTTTCGCAGACGCGTCTGGAGTCCCCTGGGCTCCCTGTGGCCCCGCGGCCCTCCCCGCGTCCTGGGGCCTGCTGCGCTCCCCCGAGCCGCCCGGCGAGGCCTGCGACGGGCCCGAGCGCGGCCGGGAGCCGCGCGCCAGGACACCCGGGCCTCCGAGGCCACGAGGGCCGACGGGGAGGGGAAGGGGGCGGCGCGGGGCCCCCCGAGGCCTCACACCAGCCCGCCCCGCCGCCCCGGGCGGCTCCGTCCCCCGCCCGCCCGCGTCTCCTCTCCCGCCCTCCGCCGGCGCCGCGCGGCTCACCCGCCTCCACTGGGGAACGTCAACCCCGGACGCGGCGGACGCGGTAGCCACGAGTGCGCCTGCGCCCCGGGAGCGCCGCGGCACCGCCCCCGCCTTGCGGCTGTTCGTCGAGCGCCCTCTGCCGGCCGCATGCGGGGCTGGGGTCTGTTTTATAGGGAAACCCTACAGGCAAGACCGGCTGGGTGCCCCTTGCCTGATCCGACCCCACCCAGATGAAAGAGAAGGCTGTCCCACTAACAGCCTTCTCTCCCTTAAACACCCACTCTTCCTTCTGGCTGTTGCTACCTCGGATATAAGCCCTGAAGGCAGGCTCTCCCCCATGTTCCTGAATATGGATCGCTGCTAAAACATGAGGGGTGTTCAAGATTGGTGAAAAGGCTTGCTGGAGGACTTCCCCTAAACCACTCGTGTTGATGACAGGAATTGTATTTGTAAGGGAATCTGCGTTTTGAGTCATTTCATCAAATTACAGTCCCATAACACCTGTCAAAAGAATAAATATGACAGTAATAGGCATGCTTCCTTTCAGACCCATCTATAATTATAATTGAGGAAAAGAATGCAGAATTTAAACTCAGAGCTACTGCCAGTATCATTCTTTGAAAATGAAATAATGCTGTTTTATTAAATAGACTCTCCCCGCTCTCTAATGTTTAAAGCTAAAGTGCTTCTCTGAATTGATTTAAATACAAGTTTTATATCCTGAAAGAAATAAAGATGAGTCTTTATCTTAAGACAAACCCCCTGTTCAATGATGCTGCTGATCTCTCAGCTGTCGGAAAGAGAGTTGGGTTGTTAGTGGATAATATTGCTTCTGTTCACGTCTCACTTCTCTAGGGCTTTTTAAACCCATTTGTAATGAAAAGGCGGATTTCCTTACACAGACTGACTCCATGTGTAGCTGATTTAACAGAACAACTTTTTTTTTTCTTTTTTCCTTTTTTCTTTTTCTTTCTTCTTCTTTTTTGAAAGGAAAATATTGCTCCCTGATAGCACCTGAGAATCTATTTTCCTCCTTTTAGACTAGGAGACGCAGGGGATATTTCTTAACAGAAGTGGGGTTTTTTGTTTTGTTTTTTAGTTTAGGCTTTTCTCTCTTGTTTTTTTTTGTTTGTTTGTTTGTTTGTTTGTTTTGTTTGTTTTTGTTAACTCCCTTTCGAGTTTTTTGTCTCTTGTTTTTGTTTTTTTCTCTTCACCTAATATATTAGCCTTCACCTAACAGACAAATCATGTGAGCGTTCCTCCCCTGAAATATTCTGGTAATTGCCTCAACGCTTCAATTTATTTTCAATACGTAGACTTGGACCAAATATATCTGAAAGATACGATTGTACCCTCATAAATCAGCCCTCTTAGTTACACGCACAGAGTCAGGGGCACATCATTAGTGAAGATCCAATCAATAAATCATTAAGCTTTTAAGTCCCTTATTAGGAACAATCTGCAGTATCACCGTCCATTGCTGTTTTCAGCCTTGGGATCACTTGATATTTTGAAGAAATTTCACAGTCCGTTCTTTGGCCCCATCTCCCTTTTGTTCCTAGATCACTGTGTTCCCGCATCAGAAACATTGTTCTAATACCTAGATCTCATAAAATATTTAAGACGCAAGCTGTTCACTTTACCTCAGAAAGACACCACCTTCAGAATTACTTGTGTCTCTTCTGTCTTGCTAAACACACATGATTTTACGGTTCACAAAAATTCCTTATAAACATCCAAAGAACAAGAAAAAAAATAATCCAAAGTTGAATAGGCTTGGACAAAAATTTAAGTCTTAATGGAAAACCTAGTTTTTCAAAAATAATTGGATTAGAATACTTTGAACTTGACAGCAACCTTAGATTCTCGACAGCCAAACTCACTAAAATGACACCGGGCCCCCTAATCGAATGAAAATCCAACCATTCTTACTATGTCATTTTCCTTTACGTTTAAATTTTAGCTGATGACCACCCTCATGTCAGACAGCGCAGGATATTTTACAGATAAATGGAATTGAAAGACTTCCTTGAGAAATTTGTCACCCAAGAGTTGGCTGTCCAGGGTACATGTTCTCACAGGGGAGTTTATCGACTTTCGCAAGAAATACATCGCCACATTCTCTTGATTTCTGACATTATGTCATTTAACCTGACAACTGCTGGTTTGTAACCAACATTCGTAGGAAAAGATACAAGTCCTGATGCTTCCTCCAGTTTAAACCTGTTTTTAGATTTCAAAGAGAAATGATACATTTGCATCCTCCGGTTAAATCAGGTTATTGTCTCAAAGGTTGACCATGTAAATAATTCAAATTAATTCATCACTGTACAATAGATTTAATAAGCATAATAAACACTTTGAAGAAAACACTTAGGACCCTCAATCTGCCCTCGCTCTCACTCCCATTATCTCAGATTTCCCTGTGAACAGAATGAGTGGTACGGTGTTGTTCCCTTCTATTCAAAATATGCAAAGTTGCTATTTACCAGTTTGCAATTTGCATGTCTCAAATCCTGCCAGAGCACCGGGTGAGGGGCATGGGTGACTGGTGAATGTGCCAAAAGGGGACACCAGGGCGAAAACGGGAAACCCAATGAACAGATCTTCTCCACCCCAGGCTGTTGCAAAACATAACTTCACCGACTACTGAAGATTTGTTTTTAAGACAGCAAAAATATTGGGTGTGAAAGGTTATGTGAATTCTCAGACACCTAGTGTCTTTTTTTCTTTAATTGCTGGGTTGAAGAAGAGGATGAGCAGGGATTTCAAGATTTTTGTAAAAAGGCGTACAAGAGGGGCGCCTGGGTGGCTCAGTCAGTTGAGCGTCTGACTCTTGATTTCAGCTCAGATCATGATCTCAGGGTGGTGAGATCGAGCCCCGCATGGAGCCAACAGCAGGCTCTGTGCTCAGCGTGGGAATCTGCTTGGGATTCTCCCTCTCCACCTGCCCCTGCCCTGCTCACACTCTCTCGCTCTCAAATAAATCATCTTGAAGGAAGGAGGAAGGAAGGAAGAGAGGAAGGGAGGGAGGAAGGAAAAAAGGAGTACAAGAGAGATAAGAGAGCAGTGGTGACCATTTACGACATATACCAGGAGGGTAATTTACAGCCTGGGTTTTAGCCTTCCTGGACCTTCGTCCTGTGTTACTTTCTGCAGCTCCCTAAATCTAAACTCGCTGACTGGTGTGTATCATTCAATATCTCCTGGTGTGTTCTGTAATAATATATTCACCGTGGCCACACGTGAGAAGCACATTGATGATCAGATATTTGCCATCTCTGAATATGAGTCTGATATGAATAAGAGGGCCACAGATAAGAGTTAAACGCCCAGTTAATAAAAATGAAGACTGTAAGATCTGATCAACTATATTAAATAGTATTATTTGGGAAGAGCAGAGAGGTGTAGAGGAAAAGGTGGGAGAGAGAAGAAGAGAGGAAAACAGGACAGTGGATAATGAAAAAAGGTAGGAGGGAGTTATCATTCGGGTGCTTTGTCCCAGAGAAAGGCCTAATAAAGTTAAGTGGGGCCTCGTTAATTAAGGAAAACCATTATTCATTTTGGCCAGGAAATAGGGAGTTCTGGTCAATCAAATATGTAGTTAATAGTTACCTTCCACTTCAGCAAACATTTGTTGAGACTCAATCCGTGCAAAACCCTGGGTCCGTGCAGAGGCCTCCGGACCCCTCTCTCCCGCTCCCCTTCTCCTTTCCTTCTCTATTTCCCATCTTGCCACTGGCCTGCCTCAGCCCTCTCAATGGCTTCTCAGCGTTCTCTGCGGAGATGTGCCGAACTCCCTACCTGCAGCCTCTGGCCTCTCGGGCTTCACTCCATGGCCCCGGATCCCCTGCTGCGGCCTTTCTGACCCTCAAATGCACCATGTTCCTTTCTGCTCTTTTTCCAATTCACAGGTCTCTTTCTCGACTTCCTGATGCGCCTACTCCCATTTGACGCTGGGGCAGATCACCCTTCCCCCTGTTCCCCACGAAGAGTAGCCTGTACCTTGCCCCATGGCATGTGTCACGGTTTATAATGGTAGATACCTTACTTTGGAATCCTCCAGAAGGGGACTTGCAAGCTGTTTGTGAGGGCGGCAGAAATGGCACCCAGCTGATGGGTTTTACTTTCAGTTTATGGTCTAAACTCAAAGGCATACTAGATGCTGCCTGGGAAGAGAATGACAGTCTCTCAGAACTCCCACCCTCGCTCTCAGTGAATGACCTCACTGAAAGGTTAGACACCGGCAGTGGACAGCTTCCTCCTCTTCTCACCCCCTCTTCTTTCCTGGGGAGTCGCCTTCTGCCTTTGAAAAACCAATCCCTCTCCTGGTTCTCTGGACTCTATCCTCTCTGCCTTCCTAAAATCTTTGCTTGTATAGTTATCGCCTCTCTCCTGCTCCATTAATTTTCTTTTCTTCACCTGTTCATCCTCAGCAACATACCGATGTGGTCGAAGGGCTTTGCTACTCAAGATGTGATTCATGGACCAGGAGCACTGGCCTCGTTTGGGACCTGTTAGAAAGGTAGAACCTGGGGCACCTGGGTGGCTCAGTTGGTTGAGCGGCTGCCTTTGGCTCAAATCATGATCCTGGGGTCCTAGGATCCAGCCCTGTGTCAGGCTCCTTGCTCAGCGGGGAGTCCGCCTCTCCCTCTGCCCCTCCCCCTGCTCTTCCTCTCTCTCTCTCTCATGTGCGTATGCTCTCACTCTCTCAAATCGATAATCTTTAAAAAAAAAAAAAGGCAGACTCTTCCATCTTAGAGCATCAGAATCTGGATTTTAACGAGATTCCCAATATATGGCTCTTAGGCATATTAAAATTTGAAAAGCATTGGGCTATTTCTCCACTCTCTATTATAGCCCAACTTTTATCCTTCCATTCAACAAATGGGTATAGAACATCTTCAAGGTACCAAGCAGACTTTCAGTTTCTGGAGATACAGGGAAAAAAAACAAAAACGAAAAACCCAAAACCCCACACTAGAATCATATATGTGTGATGTCCTAGGGGCAGAGAACAAGAAAGAAAGCAAGAAGATATGATCAGGTCATAAGTAAGGACTTTGCAGAGAAATAAAATATGGCCACGCGATAGTCACCAGATGGCTACTTTAGATCACTCCAAAGAGGCGACACTTAGACTGAGATCAAAATGACAAGAAGCCATCATTAGAGTTGTCTAGACAGGCTCTCTCCCCTCCTCACTCATTCACCCATTCATCCCTCTGGAGGTACAGTTGGCTCCCACCTTCATGCCTCTGAACTGCTCTTCACAAAGTTTTGGATGGCTTCCATATTGTCGGAAGCAACGGCTCCTTCTCTATTCTTAGCCTCCTCTACTTCTCAGCAGCCTTTGGGTCCCCTGACCACACCCTCCTTCTTGAAGCATTGTAAAATTAAGTTAGTCACCTACATGACCTTTTCTTTACCGTATATTGTTCAATGTAGCTATTGTTGGGGGAAAAAATGAAAGACTTTTATAAGGAAGAGAAGAGAGGGTGGAGAAGAGAAGGGGAAGGAGATAAAAGAGATCCCTTTTATTCCAGCATAAGCGTGGAATTCCAAATCAGAAAAAAAAATACATTTTATTTAATGTTTCTAAAACCCCTTTGTTATGTCAGGTGCATCTGCAAAGTGAGATAGACAGCTGCTTTCATGCAGCTTGCAAAGGAAAAAGCTGGTTCAACATGCCTTCCAGAGCTGCCTCCCTGAGCCCCGCATTCGGTCTCAGGGAATCTGGGTGGGAAGGAGAGCTGACAGGGGCTCTGGGGCTTCCCGCAGGACCACCAGTCTAAACTCCAGGCTAGTCCTGGAGGGCAGGTTGGTGCCGCCAGAGGCGTTGGGGGCGGCCGAAGGTTGGGGAGGAGGAAAATCACTTGCTGGAAACTTCATAACCTCAGGTGGCAGCTGGATGGAAGTTATTATTAGCTGCTCATGGACAGAGAGGCCTAATGAAGCACAGGGACAGTAGCCGAGGGATGTCAGTGTCTAGCGTCCCCAAGCGTGGGTTCATAAAAGCAGAGGACGGTCTGTGTACTGTGTTTTCCACACACGTATTGTCAAAACGCTTGACCCGAGTACTTGTTTTTTTATTACCAAATACTGTCAAGTCCATCGGGAGCGCACAGTCCTCACGGTGCCCTAGTGCTAGATGCTGCAGCTTGGTCCTGGCCCACGGCACTGAGGCTAACACGCTGCTGACGTCCGCGTGCGCCATCAGAGTCGCGTGCCGCCCTGACTTCCCGCGGATCCAGGCTCATCCGCCCTTGGCTCTCTGCTTACGGGGATATGGCCAAAGGTAAAGAAAAACTCTACAGGTTAGAAGATAGTTACAGCTTCGCATCCCTGCCCCAGTCCTACAGCAGGGGACAGTAGTACAATCAAAAGAAGAATATTTTGCGACACATAGAAATTATACGATATTCCTATTTCTGGGTCCACAGTAGAGTTTTATTGGAACCGCCCATTCATTTACTTTCTGCGGCTGCTTTGGCGCTACAATGGCAGAGTTGAGTTGGCTAGGACAGAGACCGCACGTCCCCCAAAGCCTAAAATATTTACTCGCTGGCCCTTTAAAAAAAAAAAAAAGTTTGTCAGTCCCTGGTCTACAGAAAGCAGTGCGGATTCTAGGGTTCTGCGTGGTGGAGCCCCGTCCTCCCTACATAGCATTATCTGTGGGGTTTTCCTTCATATTCTTCCTGGAATGGCTTAGTAAACATCTTGTTCTTCATTTAAATTTCATGCTATCCCACCTCTGTGTTTTCTTCCTGCTGTTCCCCTTGTCTGGAAACCACACCCGATACTCTCAATTTGCTCTTATGCCAATTTTCCCCAACCTTCAAGCGAGCCTTCCTGAATCTCTCAACTATAATTTATTTCTCCACCCTCTTTTGGCCATAATTCTTTCTGTACTGTCTCATGACATACCAGTTTCCTACTTTGCATTATCATTATTTATGCACATGTTTTATTCCCCCTCTAAACTATCAACTCCTTGAAGAATGCATTGGCTCATTACAAAATTAGCATTCTGAGAACCCTTATTTGCATCACACATAAGATCTCTTGTCTTCAGCAAAAAGAAGTATACTTATGACACATATAATTGGCACTTATCACACAAATCAATGATAATGGGGAAAAAGGGCAAGACGGCTAATTAAAACCCACAGCAAATTCCTCCAAAATTCATTTTTGCCCTACCGTCTTCCCAGCGTCATAAGCGCTGGTTTGGACGAAACGCCCTCCCCACGTACTTTGTTGATGTGTAGCTGCGTTGGCCACCAGGCAGTTAGAGGGAGCAAAGAGATCAGAAGTGAGTAATAATCCACCAGTTGAAATCATCAGGCCTCCGGTAATGGAAAGCTTTCGGGGCATCTTTCCAGGGGAGGTTATGAGCCTCTGAACTTTCCGCCCCCAGGGCTCCATAAAGATTTGAATTTGTGTGCATGCCATTTGGAACTGAGGCAGGGAACAATAATCTTTCAGTGTGGCCTGGGTGCTCAAAAGAATGGATAGATTTAAAGTAAATAAATTAAATAAATAAATAAATAAATAAATAAATAAATAAAGCAATAAAGCAATCCGGTTCCCCGCACATATGCTTGATTAGGCAGGCCAAATATTCTCTTGCAAACATTAATTCAACAAGAAATGATAAGGCAGTAAAATAAATATGAAGAGTAACCCAGCTTGCCAAAGCGACATATGCGTTTGGGCTGATTCTCTGCACCCATGACTAGGGTACACAAATATTGTGTTAAACCTCTCCTCCTAATAGCCTCATTTCTCACATGCTCTTCAGAGGGAGAAATGTGATGCTAATTTAAGATGACTTATCCTGCTAAGCACATAAATAAAAAATAGTTCAGAATCCAGAACATGACAGAACTCCCCTTTCACGTCTAATTAAGTACTTTAAATTGGCAATTCAATTGGCAGACTGTATATTTTGCACTGGAAAGTGGAAGGCAGAATAGACCCCTAGTAAGATACAAAAGAGATGTGGGCCGTGGACAATTGCTTTACCGTATGTGATGCAGAAAAGTTACGTTAGGCGTGGAAAAAAAGGCAGCTATTTGTACATCTGGGAAGGAATTAGCAGCAAACAGGGCAAATGCTAGAGGATCTGATCATGATTATAAAATGCCATTTAGGAAGATATTTACATTGTTAATTAGGCAATGAGGCTGATAACCGCTACTCTGTAAATTGTGCTAATTACCCCCGTGCCTTGGAAGGTTCTCTAATCAGCCAGATCAATAGGTTCCTGGTTTATGCTAATAATGCATCGTCATCCTCCTTCTGAAGTGCTTTGCTTACAGCATTCAGAGCCCAGTACAGCTCCCGCCCACTGTCCTGTGCTAGAGGCAGCCAGCATTCATCTGTCTGCCCACATCACAGCGGTGAGGCTGATGCCCGCTCACCCCCAAGGCCCACAGCAAGGAAACAAGAATCCTACCATGCGCTGCGTCTCATCCATTGTTCCGGGGAGGGGTCTGAGCCTTTGTGTTTCATGAGATTTGTATGTGGTCACGGCCCCATTTTCTTCCAACAATTAAAAAGATCCCATAGTTCTGAGGGATTAGGGCCATGAAGAAAGACTTAGACTCAAGTGTCCACTTTGCCATTGACTTGATGGCATGACTTTGAAGGGGAACATGCCAATTATTTTGATGAGATATGGTGAGGACCGGGAGCGTCAATTCGGTTCAACTACTGCGTGGACTTCCAGGGGGTTTTGTCTGTTTTGTTTTTTGCTGAATTGAGTGGTTGTTAGCTTGAATACACTGGGCTTTTGAACCAGAAGAACCAAACTTTGTCGTCAGCTTCCCCAGGGCACCAGCATGACACTGAAGGATCTGAAATATTCCCATGCCTAGGACTCCCATGGGTTCGCCTGGCTCTTGGTCATCCAAAGGAATGGGGAGAGTGTGCATGAAGGAGACCCAGAGAGAAATGATTTACCTCACTGCAATTTACAGTTTCTAGCTCTTTCCTCCATCAAACCTCAGAAAAAAAAAAAGAAAAGAAAAGAAAAGAAAAGAAAAGAAAAGAAAAGAAAAGAAAAGAAAAGAAAAGAAAATCACCAGCCAGTAGCCAAGCATCCTGGGTTGAAGATTAACTTATTTGCTTTCTCTCTCATTCCTTGGTAGGTGTCCAAATGAACAGTCAAAATCCCACCGGGAGGGTAACAGGGTAGAAAAGAGAATTAGACAAGGGCTTGGGTAACTCGTGGATGGAGAGTCAGCCCCCGGGGAGCTGTGAGCTGACTACCCAGGAGCTGTAAGCGGGGGCCAAGAGAGGGCTGGGAGGGGGAAAGCCAAGGTGAGAGGGGTGTGGGCTGGAAACAGTTGGGATCCGTTTCTTCACTCCTTCTGTGCATCTCTGCATGGGGTTCCTGAGCTTTCTTCATCAGCTCCCCAGCCCCCGGGGGCAGAGCCTCCGAGTTCAAGGCCAGCTCCTGTGCTGGGCTTTGGGATGGAGCCAATTTGTGGAGTTGTTTCGGTGCTTTGATGTGTAAACTAATCATCCGTCATTGTGCTCTAATTAAACCTAAGTGGTGCCATGGATTTGCTGTCAGGGAGGCCAGGGCCCTTCCTGGATTGGGGGAGGGAAGGGCAGCATCCGCTGAAAGCAACCCTGCCCCAGGAGAGCCAGAGCAAGGAAATGCCAGATATGAATATGAAAGAGCTGGAAACCCTGTCCTGGTCCAGGCGGCTTGGGGAAAATGTGACAAACCAGAAATCAGGGCGGATCTATGCGTTTCTGATTTCCTGGGTGATGTTGCCCTCTGTGTGAGTGTCTAGACATAACAAGCTGAGGTCAAGTGGGTAATCACAAGGTGACCTTACTGTTTGCCATGGTAACAGACCTCGCGGGGGCCAGCTGGCCCTGGCATCATCAAAATGTAACCCAGTTTCATACCGTGAAGGAGCAATTTCCACCTCTACACCTAAACCAGATGACCAAAACGCAGAGGGCGGGCAGTTTCAGGACTCTAGAAAATGCTGATCTTCGTGACTATTTTCCTTTTCCCTCCAAATATTTGCATTCTAACTCAAAAGACGTGCTTCTAAAATTATGAAGGGGAGAGTGGGTCCTCCTTAGGAAGGAGAGCCAGAGGCGCGGGAGAGAAGATGCTGGTGGTACACTTGACCCTGTGACATGTGTCCTGGGAGTAAAGCCACCTGTCCTCAGATCCAACTCCTCCCTGGGGCTCAAGTGCATCCCCAGAGAGGGCAGGCAAGACGGGGCTTAGGTCCCTCTCTGCTTCACCATCTTGCGAGTCCTCAGCGTGGACAATGCGGATGTATTCGTGCCCTTGGCTCAATGCAATTGCTAAATCCCACTCCACAGAGAGTAGGGGATGGCATAATGAAAAAGCTCTTCTCTTCTTCACCCGTGTATTCATTCAGCACTGTTGATGGAGCAGCTAGGTACAAGGCATGCTTTACGATCAAGGCCGCGCAAGGTACAGATGAAAGAACTCATGCTCTCGGAGGACAGATAAGATGACCATGATTGGACAATTGCAAGTAATTCAATAGGCAGTGTGCCTTGGAAAGAAAAAAATAGGTCAAGCATATCATATGGAACTGTCTGGACACCTATGACGGGGCAGCATGGGAAAAGAAAGTGTGGCAGATGCTGCCCTCCCCACGCCCCATATCTGCTCTCTCCTTCTCTGGTCATAGAAACGTAGTCTTCAGTGGTCGCTCAGATACAAGGTACCTTTCGCAGACCACCTTGTAGCTAGCTCTGACCCCACCACTAGGCCCCGAGAACGGAACCCGAATGGATGTGACGTGTTCTCTTTTCAGGTTGCATGCGTAAAAAGAAAGCAGCCTGTCTTCCCTTCCCTCTTCACCCCTTCCTGCTGGCCAGGACGTAGATGTGGTGGTGAGTCACCTTCAACCATGCCCATGAAAGGCACGTACTTGGGGCAACAGGGCTACCGGCCAGCGGGATCCTGGACACCCGGCACTGCGAAGGCCCCACAGCGCTTTGGACCATTTCTACTCTTACTCCTCCAAGGAAGCAATACACTATGTTATTGAAATCACTGACGCAGGGATGCCTGGGTGGCTCAGTCGGTTGAGTGTCTGCCTTTGGCTCAGGTCCAGGGGTCCTGGGATCGAGTCCTGTGTCCCACTCCTTACTCAGCAGGGAGCCTGCTTCTCCCGCTGCCTACTGCTCCCCCTGCTTGTGCTCTCTCTCTCTCTGACAAATAAATAAATAAAATCTTTAAAAAAAAAAATCACTGATCTATTAACCTTTGTTGTTTCAGGTGTATCCCAAGCAAAACAGAAGGGTACAAACCAAATAACAAAGACGGGCCAAGGGGAGGAAAACCATCATGAAAAATATTCAGTTAGTTCAAAAATATTTTTTTAATCAAGTTCCCACTATGTGCCAGGCACTGTCTTGTCTCTGGGGATTCACGCGTGGATGAAGCCGAGTCCCTGACCTCAAGAAGGAAACACAATCATTTATCGTGGTGACAGCAGTGATAGAAATAATCACGGGGTGTCTCGAGTGAGTGGGAAGTGGACACCTATTTTGGCCTAAAGGAGTCACGCATTTCTTTAACCTGGGCCTGGAGAAGCCAGGTTGGATTTTAGTGGTGGAAAGAGTGGGGGAAAACCTGCTAGCAAGAGGCTGTCCCCTTGCCTGGCTTGTGTTGGTGCCCTGCCTGGAGACGGCTGCCTGGGAGGCTCTCCTCTCTCTCCAGGTCCTAACCACGCTCGTCTGCGTGGTTTCAAGTCCTCTCTGCTCTGGAAGACTCTGAACGTCCCTCACCCTGACACCGCACCAAACTCTCCCTGCAAGGCCACATGTCAAGAGTGCTGGAGTGATTGACTTCTCTCTGCCCTGAGATGAAACTCCTCCAGGGCTGGAATGATGTTTTCTGAAGTTCCGCGCATCCCACTCGGCACATGGCCCAGGGCCTGGCACCGGGAGCTCAGAGCAATGGAAAAAGAACTTGGACTTTGGACGAAGGCTGACACGGGTTCAAGTCCCAACTGGCTGTGTGTGACCTTGAGCAAATTCCTTACCCTCTGGGCCTCACCTTCCTCATACACCAAAATAGGGATAGCAGAACCTACCTGGAAGGATTGTTGAGGCTACTGATAAGATAATGCTTGTAAAAGTACCTAGCAGAGTGCCCGGCACAAAGATAATTTCTTCTCCTTTGTAAAATAAATATTGGTTGGGGCGCCTGGCTGGCTCAGTCGGTAGAGCATGTGACTCTTGATCTTGGGGTTGTGAGTTCAAGCCCCACGTTGGGCATAGAGGTTACTTAAAAATAAACAAACAAATGTTTGTTCAAAAAAACCCTTAACTCTGCACGTTATATTATTTATCAGAAACTGCAATATGGGGACACCTGGGTGGCTCAGTCCGTTAAGCGTTTGCCTTCAACTCAGGTCATGATCTTGGGGTCCTGGGATCGAGCCCCACATCGGGCTCCCTGCTCAGTGGGGAGTCTGCTTCTCCCTCTGCTTCTCCCCCTGCTTGTGCTCACTCTCTCTCCCTTTCTCTCTCTGACAAATAAGTAAAAGCTTAAAAAAAGAAAAAAACTGTCCTATACGAGCACTCCGGTTGTTCACGTTGACGACACGCTGAGGAGTTCGGAAGATACCCGTGGATAGAGCCTAGATTCAACTGGTTTAAGTGTCACGGTCATTGCTGGTGCTAATCGGGGGAGGCGTGTGTCGAACGTGTGAGAGGCAGAGAAGGGGAGTTTGCTGGTCAATCCTGGACCTCGTTTACAAAGTTGGTTATTTATTAAGCCTTTAACACTTGCCAGATTGGGCCTACAAAGCAAAGATTGTTGTCAGCAACCCAAGCTGGGAAAACAGATCATCCGTGCCTGCTGCCTGCATTTCTCTCACAGAGAAAGGAGATAAGGCATAGTATTTGCAATTGCCGGGCTTTGAGTTTTTGATCCCTCCCCAACACAGTCTCCAACCACTCCCACCACCACCCCCCAAAAAAGCCTATCCCTGCCCTGGACTTCCCCGTGCCAAGAAATGGCACCAGCTTCCCCCAGTTCGCAAAGCCAGGAGCCCAGAAGTTGCCCTTGATTCTCCTTTCCCTCGTTCCGCATGGGTCCTTCAGGAAGTCCTGTCGATTCTCTCCCCAGCCTATCTCTTTTTTTTTTTTTTAAAGATTTTATTTATTTATTTGACACAGAGACAGCCAGTGAGAGAGAGACAAGCAGGGGGAGTGGGAGAGGAAGAAGCAGACTCCCAGCAGAGGAGCCCGATGTGGGGCTCGATCCCACAACGCCGGGATCACGCCCTGAGCCGAAGGCAGACGATTAACGACTGAGCCACCCAGGCGCGCCCTGCCCCCAGCCTATCTCTTGAATCCACCCTGTTCTCTCCATCCCACCACGAAGCTGGTCCAAGCCACCACTGTCTGTTGTTCGGAGCTTGGTACTCAAATAGGGATCTGGGACCAGCGGCATCTGGCATCATTCCATAGCTTGCTAGAAATGCAGAGTCTCAGGCCCTGACCTTAACCCGGGCCCTCCAAATCTGCATTTTAGTTAGATCCCGGGTCATTCGCTTGCACATTAAAGTTCAAGAAGCACCCCAAATCTTGCAGGGGCCTAACTGGTCTCCCCCTCTTCCTGGCTACCTCTAATCCATTGGGCTGGGATCAGATCCGCCAATTCCCACACGGCTCGGCGGAATTATTTTACTCCGCCCCTCCACATGGCGCAGGATTGAGATGTCTTACGGATTCTTTTTTTCTGCAAGACAAAGACAAGATTTCTTGCTTCCTCCCTGGGTTGCTGAGGGAAGGCATTTTAGGCTGTTTCATTAGGGGACGGGGGACCCCTCTGAGGGTCCTGCCTTTATGAAGGGTTTCAGTTCTAAGTCCCCTTTGCAGGGAGGTCCAAGCCTTGTCCCTTGTCCCTGTACAAGCATGAAAACTCCAGCTCGTATCCATTAGGGTTTGTATTCTGGAACTTTCCTCTAACCCCGCTCCCACCTCCAAGCAGCCAGAATCCACTTGGGATGACCCCGCTGCATCTTTAACTCCCCTCTAACTCTCTGACCCAAGATCGTTTGGATTTCTTTCTATCAAACTCAGATACACAGTTCCGTTTTGTTTTGTTTAGCTTTGTTTTTAAAATGAAGGCATTTCTCCGTGTTTGTAAGGGGAAGGGGGAGGAGAGGGGTCTCTATTGGCCCAATTTACCCTGTTACCAGACACAGCCACCTTTTTAAAACTGAGATCAGATCCTGTTTAAAACAGATCAGTGGTTTCTTTTCACATTTAGGAAAAATCCAAAATCCTGAGTAGGCAGTCTGGTCCCTGTCCACTCAGCTCTTCAGCCATTTATGCCCAGACACACAGCCATCCTTTCCGTATTCCCCACGCCGAGGGTTTTCCAGCCTCAGGGCCTTTGCACTTGCCTCTGGCCTCTGCCTAGAAAGTTCTGCCCCCTCCTCACACTGCCGGTTCCTTCTGTCCTTCAGGTTCCAGCTCAGATGTCCCCTCCGGAGAGAAGGCTGTCCACCCCCTCTGCCCATCACGTTCATGTTCTAGTGTTCTCCAAAGTCACTCTGAGGAAGCTGTTCATCGCAACCTAGAAGTACCCTGTCTATATGCATGTTTACTTGTTTACTGTACATTTTCCTCTCTGAGATGTAAATTCTATGAGGTCTCAGCTAATGCAGGCACCTCACAGATGCTCATACTCAAGAAATGAGGTTGTGGAAAGAGTTATGGTCTGTAGCTGGATTATCCAACACAACGGCCACTAACCACATAGGGCTTCTGAACACTCAGAATGTGGTTACTCCAAATGGAGTTGTGTGCTCAATGCAAAATACACACTGGAATTCAAGGTCTTAATACGAAAAAAAGAATGTAAGTGGCACCTGGGTGGCTCAGTCGGTTAAGTGTCTGCCTTCAGCTCAGGGCGTGATCCCAGGGTCCTGGGGTCCAGCTAGCCCTGTATTAGGCTCCCTGCTCAGCTGGGAGCCTGCTTCTCCCTCTCCCTCTGCCCTCTGCTCCCCCTGCTTGTGCTCTCTCTCTCTCTCAAATAAATAAAATCTTTAAAAAAAAGAAAAAAAAGAATATAAAATACCTCAGTTATCTCAATAATAGATTTCATATTTTTACATGTTGAAATAATAATATTAGGGATTATTGTGTCAAAATGTATTTTTTAAAGTAACTTTACCTTCTTAAAAATAGAGGATTTTAGGGGCGCCTGGGTGGTTCAGTTGGTAAGCGTCTGCCTTCGGCTCAGGGTGTGATCCTAGCGTTCTGGGATCAAGCCCCACATCGGGCTCCTCACCGGGAGCCTGCTTCTTCCTCTCCCACTCCCCCTGCTTGTGTTCCCTCTCTCGCTGTCTGTCTCTCTCTCTGTCAGATGAATAAATAAAATCTTTAAAAAAAAATATAGGATTTTAAATGAGGCATGTAGTTCGCGATATATTTCTACTGGACATTGCTGTCCTAAGAGTGACTGAAGCCCCTGGAACCCAACCAAGGTGATGGCAGTCATTGTTTGAACTCACATCTCATTTCTGTTTGCTCCAGTCGTACTGGATGCCTCTGGGAAGCCCAGTGATTTGGGAAGCCATTCATTCAACACTGATCGACATCTGAGTTCATTCCTGACTGTGTTGAGGGATGGGCCACCTCCGTGAGGGGAAAAACAAACAGCCCCATCAGGCTTTGTTCTTAATGCTACTCCTAAGTGCTGACGACACCCCTGCTGGGTCCAGCCTCCGGGGAAACAGTGGGGAACTGATTGACAGCCATTAAGAAAATGGAATCGAACATCTCAGATCAGACATCAAGGCAGAATCTTTATCAAGCAAGCATCAGACCTTGTCGGCTCTCCAGCTAAGAGGAAGGCTAGTCTTGAGGAACTTCACTGCTTGTGATGATGGGGTAGTCTCCTATCCTATTTAATATTCCAGAATTAGAATTGTAAAAGGACGTTATTGTGTAACTGCTTGCCATTCATGAGGCGTGTAGGCAAGTTAGTTAACCTCTGTGTCCCTCGGTTTTCTCACATGTAAAGTAGTGGTAATACTTGTACCCACCTCACGGAGCCTCACGGAGCCTCACAGAGTGGTGAAGATGGGGTGAGCGCCACGCAGTGCCCTTAGAACAGTGCCCGGTACGCACGAAGTGTTTGATAGAGATCAGCAGCTGTCATCATGATTGCTATTTATGTTTAATATGAAAACATATAGGGGACGCCTGGGTGGTTCAGTCAGGTAAGTGTCTGACTCTTGGTTTTTGCTCAGATCATGATCTCAGGGTCCTGAGATCGAGCCCCCGCATTGGGCTGGGCGCTCAGCGCAGCGTCTGCTTGTCCCTCTCCCTCTGCTCCTCTCCCTGCTCTCTCTCTCTCTAATAAATAAACAAAATCTCTAAAAAAAGGGGCGCCTGGGTGGCACAGTGGTTAAGCGTCTGCCTTCGGCTCAGGGCGTGATCCCAGCGTTATGGGATCGAGCCCCACATCAGGCTCCTCCGCTGTGAGCCTGCTTCTTCCTCTCCCACTCCCCCTGCTTGTGTTCCCTCTCTCGCTGGCTGTCTCTATCTCTGTCGAATAAATAAATAAATAAAATCTTTAAAAAAAAAAAAGGAAAGAAAGAAAAGAAAACTTATATACAAAGAACCTTTTCCTAAACCCCCAAATCTTAAGCTAAAGCTGAGAGACGTGCCCCTTATCACCCCTACAAGCCCAAGCCCCATTTCTGGAGGCTGGTGATGCCCCCCTCCTGAAATATTTTGCAGAAAGGGATTCAAGTTAAGACTCTCCTGCTGCTGTCATGGTCATATATCATTTTGGCTGTCGCACATGCATTTCCCTTCTTAATAATACCCCAGGTAAAGCTCGCCTTGTTTCCTGTGGGTTTTAATTGCTAGCACCCTTCCAGGTATAAGCGCATGCCTCTCCCTGCGTCCGGCCACAGACTGGGGCAAGCGTGCGATCTAAGCCGCTGGCTGGACAGATGTCCTCTTGAGCACTTTGCCCGAAGAAGGGGCCAGTTCCGGGGGAGGGGGGTGTCTCTGCAGCCGCAGTCGCCTCACCAGGCTGTGCATGCGGTGAGACCATGGCTAGGGCTCCCGTGACCCAGCTCCACGGCCCTTCTTCCTCTGAGCTGCCCGCCTCAATGACATTTCTGGGTAACTTGATGAAGGTCAGTTTCTGTTGCTACCCAAAGCCCCACTGACAGAACCCTTCTTCCTCCCCCTCCTCTCTCCCTGTTCCCCACCCCAGGCTTTCCTCCTGATGCCACCAGAGTGGAGAGCAGAGCAGATGGTCAGAGGAACTGTACTTCTATCGGTCCTTTCGTTAGAGTTCGAGGGTGAGGGAGTGTTCTGAACTCCGTCAACAGTCCGAAATCACAGGTCTTCTCGCCTGCACTTCAAGTTATGATTGGAGCGACAGCAGCCTACATGGGAAGTCAGCTTCGTAGTAAGAGGGACCCGGGTTCAGGTCTCGGCTGCCACGTCCTGGTTACATGACTCTGTGCAATTACTTCATTTCTCAAATCGTCTGTTTCCTTACATGCCTATACACACACACGCACATCCACACACACTGACATGATGGTGAGGGCTGGTAAGGCTAGTAAGGCTGGAAACTCGGGCAGGAGTTAATGTTGGGTCCCGAGGCAGAATTTCTTCTCTGGAAAACCTCAGGTGTGGATCTTCAAGCCTTCGACTGATTGGATGAGGCCCACCCACATTATTGAGAGTAATCTCCTTCACTTAACTCAACTGACTGTAGCTATTAATAACACCAACAAGGCTTTCGCAGCAACACCTGATTAATGTTTGAGTAAATAACTAGGTACTGGAGCCTAACCCAGCTTATACATAAAAACCATCATAAGGATCGTAATACAACTTTGTATCCTTGAGGATGAAATAAAAATGCATATAAAGTACAGCACAGCACCTCACATTTAGTAGACATTTAATTAGATGGTAGACCCGACCTCAGGCAGGGAAGGATAACGTCATTCATGCAATGTCCTGTACACCCGGCTCTATTCTAAACCGGATAAATATTAACTCTTAATTGAATCTCCAGCAACCCTAGGAGTTAAGTGATACTCTTTTTTTTTTTTTAAGATTTTATTTATTTATTTGACATAGAATGAGAGAGACAGAGTGAGAGAACACAGCAGGGGGAGTGGCAGAGGGAGAGGGAGAAGCAGGCTCCCAGGCAAGCAGGAAGCCCGATGTGGGGCTCGATCCCAGGACCCTGGGGTCATGACCTGAGCCGAAGGCAGACACTTAACGGACTGAGCCACCCAGGTGCCCCTTAAGTGATACTCTTTAAATGAGGAACTGGAGGTCCAGAGAGGCTAGGTAAGTTGCCCGAGGCCATGCAGCTAGGACGCGGTAAGCCGGGATGCCCGTAACTGTCCCTCTGCACCAGGCCTCCCCTGAGCCGTCTCCCCAGGAGGGATAACCCAACCAAACTCAAAATCCTGACATAAAGTGTGCCTTGCCGGGGCGCCTGGGTGGCACAGCGGTTAAGCCTTCGGCTCAGGGCGTGATCCCAGCGTTATGGGATCGAGCCCCACATCAGGCTCCTCCGCTATGAGCCTGCTTCTTCCTCTCCCACTCCCCCTGCTTGTGTTCCCTCTCTCCCTGGCTGTCTCTATCTCTGTCAAATAAATAAATAAATAAAAATCTTTAAAAAAATAAATAAATAAAGTGTGCCTTGCCTTGTCGTTTCAAGTAAGGCTTCACCCAATCCCACAAACATGGCCAGATTTAGCTGCCAATATGTTTTAGAATAATATTTTAAGGTAGAGTACGGTACCCTGCCACCCTCCCCGCCTCACTGTCACCCCCTACCCACGACGATGCAAACCAACACCTTTCCATCTATGAACACGTGGCAGCAGTCCCCACACACAGCGAATGGCTCCCTTCTGCCCACTCCCATCAGGAGACACACGCTACAAATGAACTTTCCAAACAAAGAAATGTCAAGGCAGAAATAAAATCACTGGTTAATTGTGGTTTTTCTGGAACGGATGACTATATAATATCCTAATCAAAAAGTTGGAGCCACATTTGCATTTAGATAAAGGCTTGTTAGAAAAAAGATGGCAATAAAAGAAGGCTCAAGACTATGGGTACTTCTCCCAAGGCCAGTCTCGACTGATGGGGCAGGCGGCCAGCAAGGGTCAAGGTGCCAAATTTTGGTCAAGTCTGGGACTCCAGGACTCCAGGAATGTCCCCTTGTGTCTGTAAGTTCTTTCAGGTGCCCCCAAATTCTACTTTCACTATGGTCATTAAGGGCCTTCAAGCAGCTCCCCTACCAATTTGCTCGAATCTTCTCTCATAGTAGGTATGTCTTTGTGTTTTGAGACTGTGCTGGCAATTTATCAATTAATTTATATTAATATTAATTTGTATTACTATTCAATAAGATTGAGTGCCATGATAAAGATGCTTAAAATCAAGGGCCAAGGAATTCTTTTTTTTTTTCAAGATTTTTAAAAATTCATTTGAGAAAGAGCGAGAGAGAGAGAGCATGGAGGGAGAAGCAGACTGCCCGCTGAGTAGGGAGCCTGATTTGAGGCTCAATCCCAGGACCCCAAGATCATGACCTGAGCCGAAGGCGGCCGCTTAACCGACTGAGCCACCCAGTCGTCCTGGACCACAGAATTCTTAACTGTGACTGGTTTTATTTGGGCAGAAGACAATTCCATATGGCAGGTGTGGGATGGTAAATACACAAGCCGACATTCCTAGGTGTTACTCTCCTCTCGGAATAAGAAAGCTCTCACGCAGACCATGGGCCGTGCTTGGGTGCAGCTGTGAGATACAGGTATCTCATCTTGGTCCGGCTTCACATTTTCTCTCTCTTCTTGCTCCTCCCTGACGTCAAGCTTTGCTGCTTCTCCCCACAACCTGGACTCGGGAGCCCCAGATCTCAGTACCGGGATTTCTGCTTGGGCAAAGAGCTCCTCTATGTGACAATTCCAGAAGTTACTCTCCACTTCCAGCCCAGGCCGTGGAAATTCAGATCCCAGGCTGGCATGATCTTGGGATCCTGAGAATTAATTTGGTGGAGGTTGAATGATACCGGTTACGCCCTGGGGTTTGGCTTCTCTCTTGTCTTTATCTGTCAATGTCAGTGTCAAATTAGGGAGAGAAATGAACTAGGACAAGCCAAGGGCAGCTTTCTGGGAGTCGTGCCAGGCTGCAAGATAAGGCAATGTGCCGGCAGGAGGTCACGACCGGGTCAGATGACAGAGAAAGAGGTGTGTGCAGGGAGAGAGAGATGGCGCTTTGAGTCCAGAGGACCGAGCTAAGGTCAGAGGTCGGGGAGGTAAACTGGAGTCAGCATTCAGAAAGCCACACTGGACAGGAAATGTGTGGTCTAAGCGTGCGCTCCAGGCCAGTCATGGAGAGAACAATCGCAATGCAACCAGGTTTTCCAGGCCTGGGGATAGAGAAGAAATGGAGCTCGTGACTAGTAAGGGGGACACGTTTCCCTCGTTCCCATCCCTGTCGGTTCCTTCAGCAGCATAAGGGCCCCTGCAAAAACACTCCTATCCCGCCTCCCAATCACTTCCGGGAGTCCAGGGGGTTTCTCAAGGGGTGGCCTCTGAAATAAGTGTTATGGTGACCGTGAGGCCCTCGTTTCCCCTCTCCGGCCTCCTTTCTGCAAGATTCTCTGGTGGGCCCGCCACTGTCCTCACAGCAGCAAGCACACACTTCCACACCACCAGCCCTCACAGGCCAGGCAAGCTGTCCCCCAGCACGCGCCATGTGCCCGGCTCTCTGTGGTACCCTCAGGAGAATTACATTCCGGTTTTCCACAGCGGTAACTCAATTAATGCATCTTTCTCTGCCTCCTTTCCCTTCCCTGTCCCACTTCCCTGCATCTGTCCTGGCCTTTCTGGGACCCCTCCCAAATAAACTTCTCGCCCTGAGTTGCTTGACTCAGGCTGTGTTTCTGGGTAAACCCAAGGGAAGTCACCTCCCAGCCTATCTCCCTGCCCTGTCACTGTTGACTCCTCACGTAGCAACCCGAGTGGCCTCTGATAACGTCCATCAGAGCAGATCACCTGCCTTGCTCAAAACTTCCCAATGGCTTCTCCTCACGTCTAGAAAGAAAAGGTAGAGACCAGCTAGGGAGCTGCAAATATTCTGGGCCTTGGTCTGGGTGTTGGTTGCAGGGGTATATACGTATGTAACAATGGATCGGGCCACACATTTAAGATATGTATACACATGAGACGTGTGTAAATTATGCCTCGATAAAAAAAAAAAGTGAGAAGAAAAAAAAGAAGAGAAAGAGGACAATAGCCTGAGGAAGACACTGGAATTTTCTAGAACCAGCTCAGTTCCCACTTTAGGCCTAATTAATATCAGAGCTGCTGTGGATGTTTTGGCCAAGAAGAAAAAGCTGAAGCTGAAAAAAGCCTCTCACAATTATTTATTAATTGCAAAGGGAAAACGGCAACGTTACAGTAAAAACAAAGACAAAAACCACCAAAGCTACTATCACCAATACAGAACCAACATCATGGGCCCACTGATACGATGCACTAAGAAGGACACAATACCACTTCACTGATGTTTCTGGCACAAAATGCGGGAGCTGAATCTAATCATGAGAAAACACCGGACAAGCACACATTTAGGTACATTATGCCGCATAACTGGCTTTTCATCTTCCAAAATGTCAAAGTAAAAAATACAAAGAAAGGCTGAGGAGCTCTTCCAGATTAAAGAGATGTGATAATTTAATGCAGCGAGTGATCCTGAAATGCATCATAGACCTGGGAACATATCTATAAAGGACATCATTGTAATAATTGGGAAAAACTTGAATATGAATTACCAAGCAGATGACGCTCTTGTATCAGTGTAAAATTTCTTGATTTTGATAACCACTGTGGTTATGCGGTTGTTCGTAGGAAACATACAGTGAAATATACAGGAATGAAAGGGACACGGTGTCTCCAACTTGCTTTTTAATGGTTTAGAAAAAAAATGCAGAGAGAAAACCAATGGGGCAGGATGTGAACAAATGGTGAATCCGAGTGAAGGTTATATGGGAATTCCTTGTCTTATTCTTGCAACATTTCTGTAAGTTTTTTCTTTGTTTGTCTGTTTGCTTGCATTTCTGTAAATTTGAAATGACATCAAAACTCAAAGTTATTCCAAAAATTTAAAGCAAAGCGTGACGATTTAATGAACAAAACAACATCTGTCTATATAAATTTAAAGACTTTTTTTAAAAGAATGGGATTGTGAATTATCTCTCCCTTTCCCTGTACCTTTACCGTGGAAAGCAGAGGGCCAAGGCCGTGTCTGTGAAAGACCAAGGAAAGGGAACACCATTTCTGCCCAGGGTAGCGTGACTTTCCTGGCTTGAAGCAGGAAATGAGAGGGGCACTCTTGGACCAGCGTAGCTGGACAAGCAAACAGAACATGGACCAGGTCCCAGCTTCATGGATTTCCTGGTTAATCTAATAAGACATTACAAAATTTTCTTCAGGAATAATAGTGTAAAAAAACCAAAACATCTCCTTAGCAAGGGACTAGCTTGAGACTGAGCTCTATTCATCCTGAAGTGACAATATCTCAGAGTAGTTAACGTTACACGCCTTGGAGCAGTTTGTTTGTTCTGGGTTCAAATGCTGACTCCCCCACTTAGCGCATGGATGGCCTTGGGAAAGCCCACTTGATCCCTGTGGGCCTCAGTGTACTCAGCCCTGAACCAAAGCTTTCAATAGTATCTTCCTCTCGGGCTGTAGTGAGAAATAAATGGGAGAACGAATGACAGGCCCTCAGTACTGTGGCTGCCACAGAGAAAGTGTTCAATACATGGAAACAAAAATATTAAAAAATAATAATAATCCTGGGCGCTCAGGTTGCACAGTTAAGTGCCCGACTCTTGGTTTTCACTCAGGTCGTGATCTTAGGGTTGTGAGATCGAGCCCTGCATCAGGCTCCGCGCCAGCACAGAGTCTGCTTGAGTGTCTCTCTCCCTCTAGCCCCTCCCCCAAAATAAATAAATAAATAAATCTTTAAAAATCATCAGCCTCATCAGCATCATCATCCTCAACATCCCAGGAGTCAGATGTGTTTAGAAAGCTGGTTAGGGGCTGAAGAGCTTCCTAAGAATAACTTATAGTATTCATTGAATATTTATTCGGTGCCTGGCACATAGAAGACTTGACATTTAATTTTCACAACCACCCAATGAGATAAGCATTATTCCCATTTTACAGATGAGAAAATAAGACCTAGAGTGGTTAAGCTGCTTGCTGAAAGTCATGCAGCTAACAGAGTTAAATCCACTATAGAAAGTTAAGGCAACCTAGTTTGGTTCAAAGACAAAGGGGCAGAGGGGTGATATGAACACAGCCAAGTATCTGTCTCTGAGGTTGTCCTTCAGCTGGTTACCTGGAAGATCCTGGCCTTTGGATGGGGATCAAGTGGGCTCCAGGGTCAAGGGGGCTACAATGACTTTTGAAGAAAGCCAGCAAAAGCCATTGCCTATGATACCCCAGCCTGGGCTCTAGAAGCTTAGACCATAACCAGCGATGACTCAGAAATGGGTCTGGCTGCAGCAGGAAACGCTCTTCTTGGCACAGATAGAACAGCTCTCAACACTGGGCCCTGGCAACCTCAGCAGAGATGCTGGCGGGCATCGGCTGTCATGTATCTTTGGTTGGTATCAGCAGGAAACACCTGGTGACAAGCTGGAGTCCTAGAGCGGGAACACAGAGCTGGGGTGGGAGGGTAGGACAAGAGGACCAGACCTAGGGACACATATTAACACCACTGCCAGGGACTCTCCTCACAATGGGAGAGGAATCAACCACAGTTGGACCTCCCCAGGGCAAGTGGCAGGAGACCAAGCAGTATTACTGCTGGGTAAGAGGATTGTATTTTTCACCCCTGGACCAAAGAGGCTGGACGATTGAGGCTAGCTGACATATCAGAGAAGAGTTCTGACGCTCACATTATGTTAGCCAGACAGTAGACAATAGCCAGACCATTTATTTTCTTGTTTCTTACATTAGCGAAAGGTTCGGGGTTTGTTTGTCTAATAACAGTCTTCATTTAGGTCTTTGTAAACAGCCTCGAACGAGAAATGTCCTTATGGGTCTGGGAATATACCAGACCTGGAACAGACTTTCTTAGGATAAGACTCACCCATTGAACGTCAAATACACTGACTCCTGCCTCTGGCTGGGTGGGGAAAAATTCCCACAGGCTCTAAATTTTAATACAGGACTTTGCTGTTTTTAAGACCTGCATTATGGGTAAGAATAAGGCCCAAGGACCATCATGCCAACTTCTTAACACACTAATTTACATGCAGGCTTTCTTAGGTACCTGGGTATGCCTAAGACCTTCCCTTACGCACACCCCTCCAGGAATTCCTTTGTAGTCCACAGGGGAGCAAAGCCTCCCACCGGCAAAAAACAAAAACAAAAACAAATTCCAAACCTGCATTTGCAAACAGATCAAATATACATTTGAAAACTGGGGAGTTGGGGGTATTCTGAAGAAGAAAGGGGAGCATGATGTTGAAATCTATAAAGTGGTCATGATGGTGGGTCAGAGGAATAAAATATTCAGAATCATTTCTGTTGGTTTGGTTTTAAGATTTTTTTTTATTTTTAATTGATTTGACAGAGAGCGAGACAGCCAGCGAAAGAGGGAACACAAGCAGGGGGAGTGGGAGAGGGAAGAAGCAGGCTCCCAGCGGAGCAGGGAGCCCGATGCGGGGCTCGATTCCAGGACCCTGGGATCACGCTCTGAGCCGAAGGCAGAGGCTTAATGACTGAGCCACCCAGGCGCCCCTCTGTTGGTTTGGTTTTAACTGAATAGGTGACATGACCGATTTTGGAGTAGTTGGTTTCCTCATCCCCTTCTGTGATTCTGCACAACCAAGGATCCGTTTGCAGCCTGGATCCTGGCCGAGAGTAACTCCTGGAGGGGATATGGGTGTGAGATGCATTCCCCAACCACGCCCGAGCCCCATGGCCCCAGTGTGGATGAAGGCAAACAGACCATCCTTCGGCCCTTTGATTAGGAGCAGAGCGCTGCGAACCCCACAGCCAGGGGGGCGGCGTGGAGGATACAAAGAAGGAAACAGCCTTCCACAGACAGGGACTCATAGCAGCCCAGTTCGTAAAGTCTGAGCATTGAGCAAGTAAAGAACCAAATGCTTGGTGCTTGGCTTTAATAATAAAGGCCTGGGAGGGAGGGGCGGGCTGGGATGCTGGCTGACTAGGAACTGCTCCCACAGCCATTCCAGGCCACCACGAGGACCACCATTCCTTAGGAGGGGGGATGGGCAGGTGCCTGCTGCAGGCGCCACTGTGAGGCTCGATCATTTACAGCCAATAAATATGTATCACACTCTTCATCTAGGTCTCATTCCAGAGTGTGGGCTCTCTTACCCTTAACAAATCCCTTTGTCACTTTCAAAAGTCTCAGCTTAGAGAAACCTTCTACTGTTACAAATGGGCACCCAGACCCACAGAACCATGCCTGCTAGGGTCAGGATGCTGGTGGTTAAAGAGGGCCAAACCCCCGTCTCTTATCCTACAGAATATTGTTTTAACAAGACTTATCCCTGTCAGGGTGTGCTATATCCAGGTGTACAGGTATACTGCATTTTTCTTATTTTTATTTTGTCACTGGTGTGTGTGTGTGTGTGTGTGTGTGTGTGTGTGTGTGTGTGTGTGTGTACCAGTTAGGAATCTCAGTTGCCAACGACAGAAAACCCAATTCGACCTGGCTTAACCAATAAAGGGATTTTATTAGTTTATGTGTTCAACACATATTCATTGACAGCCTACTACTTGTCAGGCAACTGAGAAATTTGGAGGTAGAATTAGCTTCAGGCAAAGCCTGATCCAGCGGCTTAAAATGTTTCACCAAGAATGTGGTTTGTCTCCTTGTCTCTGGGCTCTACCTTCCATTTGGTCGTTCTTAAGCCCCACAGGTTAGTTGTTCCACTCTTATTTCTCACCCAGGAGCTCTCACCAGGAGCCTCGCATTGCACTGTCCTGTAGATGAGAGCGTCTCCCTGGACATCTGCTTCAGAATTCCGAAGACTCACTGTGGCCACGTGCCTGTTCACGACCCATCTGGGTGGCTGGGGATAAGCTATGCTGATTGGCCTAAACTGATGAAGATCCACCCCCTGGAGCTGGGCATGGGGGCCACACCCACCCCAACCGTGAGGAGCTTGCAGAGGAGGGGGGAAGTAAATTCCCTAAGAGAGAATAGGGATGCCGTTGGCTAAGGAAGGGTAAATGAATGCCGGAGAGGGAAGCCACAAATGGTCATCTCTGCATTCTACCCCTGTCCCAGCTCCATGCTGGAAGCACAAATCGGGGCCAACCACCTGGGTTAGAATCCCGGCCCCAGGCTTATGCATTGTGTGACTTTGGGCAAGTTACTTCACTTCTCTGTGCCTCAGTTTTCCACCTCTGTGAAGTGAGGGTAATGCTAGTACCTGTCTCGTAGGAGCATGATGAGAATTATAGGAGTTAATATTTGCAAAGCAGTTAGAACACTGACTGGCACTTAGCAAGCCCTTAAAACGGTTTGTCAAATAAATGTGATCAGAACTAGTGCACGGTTGTGCACCCAGCAGGTGGTCCAATAAACGCTTGCAGAATGAATGGAGAGAGCGATGAAGCCGGCAGGAAGTGCCGCTACTTTCTAGATTTTTCTCTCCCAGCCACTTCCTCTTTTAGTGCTGGCCCTCCTGCCCTGGGGTCTGTTGTTTGGAAGCCGTTTTCCCAAGAAGGTGGCAGCTGGGCAGAGATGGGCGCTCCCCCTTCCGTGATTAAGATGGCACTGCCCTAGAAAGCATCACGAGAACGGCAGGCTTTCCTATAAACTGACAAGAAATCCGTAGGGTGGATCCCAGGGGCCCATCAAGGCACTTCTGGAATAAATGATCTACATGTGTCACGATCATCTGTATGACGATTTGGGGCTGGTTTCTCCCCAGCCTGTGACTTTTCACGCTTCTCAAGCTGTATAAAAATGAACTGTAATCAGGCTGATCTATAGATAGCCAGTTCCTGTTTCTGAGCGTGCTGAATGAGGGTGGGTGTGTTCATGCATTTGCATAAAGCTGATGGATGTAGAGGGCTATGGTGTTTGTGTTGCTTTTTTAAAGAGGGGATGGGGTATTCTCCCAGAAGTGGAGCCAGAGAAGGAGAGGTGGAAACAGGGGAAGTGAAAAGGGGGAGGAATCACAGCTTTTCCAAATGGCAAGGAAAGAGAGAGTAAACACAAGATAAAGTTTATCGGTGCTTTGTCTGTAAGGAAAGAATGAGCTGGTTTAACAAAGAAACTGACCAACAGGTGAATGCGGGGGACAGAGGAAGGAGGGTATGATCTGGTTTTCCTGTCTGCTTCCTCCCTGCCCTTTTCCTGTATATACATCAGGGGAAGATGGAATCAGCTCTGTTTTCTATGTACGGGGATAGTTAGATATGCAAATGAGCGCAGCTTGTTAATGAGCCAAGGGTGATTACACTGCGGGGAGCCGCCAGCCCCACTGAACAATAGGTGAAGGGACACCAGGTGTCTGCGAGGGGGGAATGGATTATTCTGAACACCCTCCCCGCCCCTGCCTCAATGTCACAGACCTGCCTGCAAAATCAAAGCGGTGGGTCAGTTCTTCCTTCTGTTCTTCTAGCTCCCAGATTCTAAATCTAATAAGATGAGAAAAAGGGGGAGACCAGGTAAGACCTGGGGTCTCATCAGGGAACTGCCCCAGAGGCTGCTGAACTTGACTTGCAAGAAGGGTGGATGGGCAGCCGGTGAAACATGAGGCTTCCTCCGCCGGGAAGAACTTCCTGCCAGGTGCAGGGGATGGGGACAGAAGTTGGTCCCCATGGAGTGGGCAGGTCACCTGGTGCCTCTTCGGGCAGCATTCGGCTAAAAGATGGTGATTGGGAATCCACATGCTTTTCAGAAGTTAGGGCAAAGTTTTGCAGTGGGAAACAGGAAAAAAAAAGAGTCTGCTTTGGATCTCTGGGGTGAGACGTTCAGCATTATTGGAAAGGGCACGGACTTTGTAATTACACAGACCTGGGTGTGTTTAGCCAGATCCGCTGGATCTTGGATCTGTTTTATCCATGGACCCTGGCTGACTAGGGGCACAGCTAACCTTCCCCTACTGATAATATGTAGCCTGTTCCATATTACTGTCCTGAAGCCACCTGAGGATTACCTAGCATAGGAGGCCATTCCAGAATATCTTGTGCTCAGGCAGATGCCCAGCCTGGACATCGCGGTGGGGAGGAGTGGTACAAACCCAGCCAGCTCAAGCAGGATCTGCAACGCCCTTTCTGAACTGTTGTTGTGTGAACAACAGAACAGGACACCACCATTTCCTGTCAGCCTCCCGATCTCCATGACACCCAAGTGAAAAACATGGGCTTTTTTCCCAAAGGGGAGATGTCTCTGCTTGGACTTTTTTTTTTTTTTTTAATAGGCTCCACACCCATTGTGGAGCCCAACACAGGGCTTGAACTCACAGCCCTGAGATCAAGACCTGAGCTGAGATCAAGAGTCGGATCTTAACCGACCGAGCCACCCAGGTGCCCCTCTGTTTGAACTTTCATAGACCCGCATGAAAGGCTTGAAACTATCTCGAAACAGCTAAGTCTTTGTTAGGTCCCCTCAAATCCCCTCCATCTGCCATGCGCCTGGATTGCTGCAGGATGAAGACAGGTTCCTAACCTTCTATTAAGGACATCTGACTTTGTGACATGTCACTACAGCGTCACTCAACCCTGTCTATAAATATGGATGCTATGCTAACAAGACTTATTGCTAATTTAATGGCAGTGGAGTACAGGCTTGCGTGCCGCAGACATACACGGAGAATGGTATTGAAAACGGGAAAGATAATTAGAGTTTAATAAATGGTAATTTGCTCCTTGCTGCTGCGTATGTCAGGGGTTGGGGAGGGATGAAATAGAGCAGGGCCTTCCAGAAAGTGAAATTTAGATGGTGGGTCTACCATGACAGCTTCATTTTGACTCTAATATTACCCAGGATTGAAGCTAATTCTCATTTACCTACGATAGATCCTCTTCCCTGAAAATACCCCCCAGTGGAACATGAGTAAGAGAAAACAATTAGATCAGAAGTATTTATCACTGGGAGCAAATTTTAACTAGAGTCATAGAATGAAGAGGCCAGGGCTCCAGAGACAAAGTGAAGCTGGGAATTAACACAATTCTCTGGATTGTTCAGGAGGGGGAAAAAATCATCATTTTTGCTTGAATAAGTATCTGAATTATCTGAGTAATTGTTCCCACCTCTTTTTGGTCCAGTGGCGAAGACCTGGCCAATAGACGCAGTAGCAAGGAATGGAAGTTGTGAGTAGCAGAGAGAGAGGACAGGAAGGCTGGTTAAGTCTGAAGCCCCCTGACCCCCTAGAGGGTGGTGGGCAGAGGCTGGGCCAGTCGGGAGCTGGGGGGTTCCTTGGAGCTGGTGGCAAGAAAGTAAGCAAAGCTAAAACCAAGGCCCAACAAACCAGAAATGCAGCCTGAAGGGGACTGGATTTGGTGTGGGAAGTCAGGAAGTTGGAAGATCAAGCAAAACAGAATCAGAAGGTGTGTGTGTGTGTGTGTGTGTGTGTAGGAAGGGTGAAACAACTGCCTACACCAGGAGTTCCCAAACCCGAGTGCACATCACACGCACCTGCTGAATACAGATTCTTGGGCTCCTCTGGGAGACCGAAAGAAGCGGAATTTCGGGGGCAGAGGTGGCCTGCTGGTGAGCAAGTGGGAGGTATGACATCATTCAATGGGCCCTGGAAGCCTCTCCTTTTCAAAGACAGCTACTCTACTTAAATGCCCAATGATCCATCGCTCGAGATTCGTTCATCGTCTGCTTGAGTGTTCACTTGTCAAACACAAATTTCCCTCTGGCAATGCAACCCAAGTTTCCAAGCCTGCTATGGTAATATTAAGAATAGCTGCTTGTGGTGGATTTAAAATTCCACAAATCATTTTCTCCTTTCAAGAGATGGAACTTAATTTCCCTCTCCTTGAGTATGGGCTGGACTTAGTGACTCACTTCTAACAGACAGAATATAGCAGAAGTGATGGTGTGTAACTTCCAAGACAGGTCATAAAGGGCCCTGGAGCTTCTCTCTTGTTCCCCCTTCTGGGTTGTTCACTCTGGGGGAAGCCAGCTGCCATGTAAAGAGGACACTCAAGCAGCCTATGAAGATTTTCACGTGGTGAGGAACTACGACTTTCTACCAACAGCCATGTGAAGAAGCCATCTTGGAAGTTAACCCTCCAGCCCCAGTCAGGCTTTCAGATGATGCAGCCCCAGCTGACATCTGACTGCAACCTCATGAGAGACCCCGAACCAAAACACCCCTGCTGAGCCACTCCCAATACGCAACCCTCAGGCACCGAGTTATCTAATCAATATTTGTTGTTTTAAGTTGCTAAATTTGGGGGTAATTTGTTAGTCAGCTATAAAGAATACACCAATCATAGCTAAGATTTACTGAACATCTGTATATGTTCACATATGTTAACCTACTTAAACCTCATAGCAAACTATGACATAGTTACTATTACTAGCATTTTAAAGATGAAGAAACTAAAATTTTCAAAGTTAAATGTAGTGGATACTGTTAGTCCCCTTTCCTGGGTAGGTGCCCCCACTCCCCAAATGCTGAAGGTGTTGGCTTCTAGGGGCACCTGGGTGGTGCATTTTTTAAATGTCCAACTCTTGGTTTTGGCTCAGGTCGTGATCTCAGGGTTGTGAGATCAAGCCCCGCATCAGGCTCCGTGCTCAGCATGGAGTCTGCTTGAGATTCTCTCTCTCCCTCTCCTTCTGCCCCTCCCCCCCTAAAATAAATAAAATAAATCTTTTTTTTTTTTTTTTAAGTGTTGGCTTCTAATGACTCACAGCCTCCTGACTAACTGTTGTGGGGTGGGACTCTACAAGGTGAGACCAACTCTACGGCACAATTTATTGTCCAGAGCTACCTGTGGGGTCAGGTGCAAGATGCTAGCTGTGACTACATCCATGCTTAGATCTGTCTGCCACCCTCACCTGCTTCCTTCACCCCTTTCCTCCCAAGAACACTCCCTCCATAAATGAAACGTGCTGGAATCCTGTCCCAGCCTCTGCTTTGAGGGAACCCAACCTAAGTAATTTGCCCAAAATTATGCAGCCTGGATTTGTACCCAGGTTGGCTGACTCCAGAGCCCATGTTCTTATCAATGCCTCTGGTAGAGCTACTAATACCAGTAGGTACTGAATTCTGGACCTCTCTTCTAGCACCAGCAATTTGAACCTATTGAAGGAGTCTGGCTCAGTTCGGATTTTCAGAGGTGCTAGTCCTGCCTACACACCTCACAGATAACACCACTTAAAAGCCAGCCCCTCAACCCATCTCCACGGTCTTCATCTCTTACCACCCCCCTCCTCTGCCCTCACCAGTCTGACCCTCACCCTTGCCATTAGTGTTAGCCTCCTGCCTTGGAAAGGATTTAAACTTTCCTCCCTGTAATGAATTGAATTGTGTCTCCCACTAAAAGATCTGTCCCAGTCCTAACCCCTGGCACCTCTGAATGTGACCTTACTTGGAAATAGAGTCTTTGCAAATGTGATTAAGGTAAGGATCTCAAGATAAGATCATCCTGGATTTAGGGTGGGCCCTAAATCAAACAACTGGTGTCCTTATAAGAGAAAGGATAGGATGGACACAAAGAGACACAGGGGGGAGGACAGGCAGAGATTGGAGTGGAACCAGACCCACAGGAGTTCAGAAAGAAGCATGGAACAGATTCTCCCAAAGAACATCCAGAAGGAATCAGCCTGGTGGACACCTTGATTCCAGTCTTCTGGCCTCCAGAACTATGAGAATAAGTTTCTGTGTTTTAAGCGCCCCCACCCTCTGGGTTGCGTCCATTTGTCCTGGCAGCCACAGGAAGCAAACATACCTCCCTTCAGGGCTCCTGGCGCAATTCAGCCTGAACCTTCGCTGCAGAGTGAGCTTGGGGAATTATTAAAGCCACCTGGTTGACTAAGCACATGTTTATCTCACTTGGGTCTAACCACAACCTTGTGATGTTTCTTAGGACGGTGTTATTATGACTCCCTTTCTTCTTTTTCTTTCTTCCTTCCTTCCTTCCTTCCTTCCTTCCTTCCTTCCTTCCTTCCTTCCTTCCTTCCTTCCTTCCTTCCTTTCTTTCTTTCTTTCTTTCTTTCTTTCTTTCTTTCTTTCTTTCTTTCTTTCCTCCTTCCTTTCTTCTTCTTCTTCTTCTTCTTCTTCTTCTTCTTCTTCTTCTTCTTCTTCTTCTTCTTCTTCTTCTTCTTCCTTCCTTCCTTCCTCCCTCTCTCTCTCTTTTCTTCTCCTTCCCCTTCTAGTTCTTCTTCTTCTTCTTCTTCTTCTTCTTCTTCTTCTTCTTCTTCTTCTTCTTCTTCTTCTTCTTCTTCTTCCAGCTCAGGAAAAGGGCCCAGGAAATTTACATGATTTGTCCAAGGTCCCCCAGCTGGATAACATAGAGCCTGGAATTTGGGTGTCCAGATTCTAAATTCTGACCTCTTTAGCCCACAAGAGGAGACTGGCAGGAATACAACGACACTGCTGAAGTCTGCCCGTTCACTGTCTACAATCCCTCACCTGAAAATGTAGATACTGACTAGGGGCAGGCAGGGAGGTGGCATCAAGCTTGCCACCCTTCTGCCTCGCACAGAGTTGCAACAGACCTTTGAGAGCATCTACTATCTTCCACAAACTGCAGCAGCAAAGCCTACCTTACACATTGAAGTGACCCTTCCGGTCCTTAATGATGCTATAAACGCAATCCCGGTGTGATGTGTACGACTGTTAAAATAAACGCCTCCACTAAAATAAACACTGCTACCCTCAGCATTTGCTTATGTGCACGACACAGGCGCAAACTTACCTGAATATGCAAAACCCAAGCCCGAAGATAAAGGCAGGGAAAGGGGCTGCGCACAAAGGAACAGGGTGTGCGCATGTCTTCAGGTGTCTTCTTCTAAGGAGAGGTGGTCTTTCAGCCTTGAAGCCCTCGCCTTGCTTCTCGGTTTGGAGAAATTGCCTCCATGGCCTCATGCCCAGTTGCCACTCCATCCATGAATTCCAAATTATGCACAGAAAAGCACTTTTAAAAATGCTCTCCCCGACCTTTCCGCATGGCTCAGCTCACAGGGAGAGCCTCGCTTGGGTCTTTACCATTTCTCATGTCACAGAGATGTCTGTGGGGCCCGGGGCCGAGGCAGGCTCGGGGAGCTGGGGAGGGGCGTGATCAAATTTGCTAATCCCATCTTGAGGCATGAGCTTTGGGGGCTCTATTGAAAGGAGGCATGAACCCAGGGCCTGAATTTAAGTCATCGTCAACACTACAGTTCTTTGATCTGCTACGTTTGCTCTTTATGGGAGACAGAACCTTTGAGAAGAAATTAAATGGTTCAGGGGTCAGAGGACTCAATGAAGGAGCAACGGGAAAGAGCTCGCCCTTCTCCACATCTCGTTCACTGTGACATCCTCAGTGTCCACCTTGCGTGCCTGGCAGGCTGGAAATAAGTGCAGGAGGAAGGGAGGCAGAGAGAGAAGAAGGGAGGACCGGAGGAGAAGGAATTCCAAATGATCTAGTGGAACCCAGTTCCACTACTGACTGTCTATGTGACTTGAGGAAAAATTTCTTCATTTCTCTGAATCGCCATTTCCTCCTTTTGAACTGAGGACAAAGTACCGTCCTAGCATGAGCCTTACACAGTATCTCTCATATCTAAAAATACCTAGAACAGTGCCCAGCACAGAAAAGGGGCTCCAGTCTATAAATGTTTGTTGAGTGAAAGAAAGAAAGGAAGATGGAAGGAAGGAAGAAAAGAGAGAGGGGGTGGGAGAGGAAGGGGAAGAGGAAAGGAGGGAGGGAGGAAAGGAAAGAAGGAAAGAAAGGAGGGAGGGAGGAAAGGAAAGGAGGGAGGGAGGAACAAAGTCCGATTGTTTCCCCGTAGATAAATGGCCCCGGAGCTTTGGGGCATCAGTACAGTGCACAGAGCCAAGTCAATCACTTCCCCGGGCGCATCAGTGGAGCGCTGCTGCCTTGTTATTCACGTGCCAGATTTCCATCATTTCCCATGCACACTTAGGGGATTCATTCCCGGGAAAGTGCAGCCAGGAACATGCCAGCTAGTCAGACAACATCAGATAAGAGCAGCTAAGGCTGTAATTCCTATCGCATTGATAGCCTTTCAACAAAAAGAGGAAGAATGGTTCCACGGAAAGCTTCTATTCAAAGTCAGTAACAATAAGTTACAAGGGTCGCCATGGGTGCAGGGCAAGCGAGAGGTGGGCAGGAGGAAGGTGGGGAGCCACCCCCCGCTCTTCGTGCCAGTCGTGAAACAGAAGGTCCAGTCAAGCCGTGTGCCATGAGCCTGCTCAGATTTTCGGCAAACAATTTAAACTTTCCAGTTTAGAGAAGAAAAAAAAAAAGCATGAGAGCTTACTTCTTTCTTGTTTTTCACTCAATACCTTTGGAAGCTTTACAGGTGTGGCATTTGGAATACAGAACGTGTCAGCCGCTGTAGAAAACAGTCTGATGGTTCCTCGAAAAGTTGGACACAGAGTTACTTGAGGACCTCGCCATTCCGCTCCTAAGTATATACTCAAAAGCGCTGAAAAGAGACACTCAGACAAGCACATGCACACACACATTCCTAGCAACACAATTCACAACAACCAGAAGGGGAAAACAGCCCAAATGTCCGTCATCAGATGAAGGGAGAAACCAACTGTGGTCTATCCACAGAACAGAAAATTATTCAGCCCTGAAAAGGGATGAAATTCTCACTCCTGCTACAATACGGCTGAACCTGCAAAGCATTATACTAAGTGAAAGAAGCCAGACACAGAAGATACGATTCCTTTGATACGAAATCATATAAAATAAAACGAAGGGGCCCCTGGGCGGCTCCGTCGGTTAAGCATCTGCCTTCGGTTCAGGTCATGATCCCAGGGTCCTGGGATCGAGTCCTGCGTTGGGCTCCCTGCTCCGCGGGGAGCCTGCCTCTCCCTCTGCCTGCCAGTCCCCCTGTTTGTGCTCATTCTCTCTCTCTCTCTCTCTCTGGCAAATAAATAAATAACATCTTTTTTTTAAAAAAAGGAAATGAAATATCCAGAATAGGCAAAACTAGAGAGACAGTGAAGATTGGTGGCTGCCAGGGGTTAGGGGTGGAGGTAATGGTGAGAAACTGTTTAATGGGAAACTGGTTTTACTTCGGCATAACGGAAATGTTTTGGAACTAGATAAAGTTGCTGGTGGCACACCACAAACATAGTAAATACCACCGAATTATTCACCTTTAACTGGTTGATTTTATATGAATTTTACCTCAATAAATTATTTAAAATTAATGTACTTATTTTAATATGTGCACATAATCAAGATAATTCCAATCCCACAGATGGGTGTAAATGAAAGATAGGTCTCCCTTCCACACCTGACCTTCAGATCTGACCACTTCTAGAGATTTTTATGTTCCCTTCAGAGATATTTTAAGCCTTTGCAAGCATATATATAAAATGGAAGCACGCTATATGCACTGTTCTGCAGTGGAGAATTTTTTTAAAGATTATTTATTTGAGAAAGAGAAAGAACATGAGCGTGTTGTGGGAGGGGCAGAGGGAGAGGGAGAGAGAAACCTAAGCATGCTCTGTGCTTACGTGGGGCTCGAACCCACGACCCTGAGATCAGGACCTGAACCAAAACCAAGACTCAGACACTTAACCGACTGGACCACCCAGGTACCCCTGCAGTGGAGAATGCTTTTAAATACATTTCATGGGCCTTAATCCAGATCCAATCAGAATTTTCAGGGGGGGGCCCAGGATCTGCTTTTACAAAGCTCCCCAGGGGCTGTGAGTGTGCAGGTGGGGATGGGGCTGGCCCAGCCAGTGGCCTCCCTGCCATTCCTGAGTGCCCAGGCCTCCTGCCTTCAGCTTGGCTGGCCTCCTGGGGTCTTCTTAGAGCTGGCAATGCGTTTGGTCCCTGGCCCTCATTTCTCCTCCTTAAACACTCTTCCAGGCTCACCATCTCCCTCAGACCACCTCCCACCCCTCAGGGATTTAACTCCCAGGGATCCCAACCACTCTGGCCTGCTAGGCTCCCAACTTCTCAAGGCCAAGTCTGACCCTGCCTGTTGGCTTCTCTCGGGCCATTGCCCAGGGTCAGCATCGTGGAGGCTAGATCTCTAGAACCTGATGGAATTCTCACCTCAACTCTGTTGTTACCCAATGGCTAAGACACCAGCTCACAAAAGACTGATTGACAAATCAGAACATTAACGAGTTTCAAAAATGTCTACCGTTCATTGAGCCCCTACTACGTGCCAGATGCTGGGTCGGGCATTTCTTACAATAGCTCCCTCAGGGCAGATCTTATTAAATCCCATATTACAGGCAAGCAAGGAAACAGAAGCTTAAAGAGGTTAAGGAGCTGGCAGGCAGGGGTGCCTGGGCGGCTCAGCCAATTAAGCCTTCAGTTCAGGTCATGATCCCAGGGTCCTGGGATCCAGCCCCGCATCCAGCTCCCTGCTCATCGGGGAGTCTGCTTCTGCCTCTCCCACTGCCCCCTCCACCCCAGCTTGAGCTCTCACTCACTCTCTCAAATAAATAAATAAAATCTTAAAAAAAAGAAAAGGCGCTAGGAGCTGGCAGGCTAAGAAGTGAAGAAGCCAGTCTAACCTTAAAATCCATATTCTTTCCTCCACGTTGCCCCACGGTCCAAAACCAGGGGGTCACGATGGGAAGTAGGCCTTGTCAGGAACAGGAACAAATATATCTGCATCCAGGACAGCCCTTCCTGCTGGCGAGTCCCTAGGAACTAAATTATAATCTGAAGATGAGAGTCAAGGGAACAGGGTATCTAGTATTGTCTGCAAAGCTACGGTCACAGTAATCTTGACCCACAACAGAACTCTCATCTCTGCTGATGAGAAATCACATGTGGAACCTGCTTTGAGAAAACCGGGAGGCAGTCGAGGCTGTTGGCATCCCCCCATCACCGTGAACCCTTCCCTTGCAGACTGCCAGGAAAACCCTCGCAGATTTCTGTTTTGTTCCTCTTCCATCAACATACTGACCAGCCCAATCAGTGAGGAAAACCAGCTTTGGAACCCGTGAACCTAGATTCAAATCCCAGCTCCTCCATTTATTAGCCACGTGACTTCAGATTCGGGATGCCTCACTCCGCCCTCCACGATGCTTCCCACGGAGCGAATGTGTGTAAAGCTCACAGCCCGGAAGGTTAGGGCTGCTCCCCGCCCCTCCTGCAGACGCAGCGTTCCTCCAGGCTCTTTTCTTCTGCCACATTCCAGGCCTGAGGGCTGTCTCCGGTCATGTTTTGGGACTTGGGTAATTCTTTTTTTTTTTTTTTTTAAAGATTTTACCCATTTATTCGACAGAGAGAGACTGCCAGAGAGAGGGAACACAGCAGGCAGAGTGGGAGAGGAAGAAGCAGGCTCCCAGAGGAAGAGCCTGATGTGGGGCTCGAACCCAGAACGCTGGGATCACGCTCTGAGCCGAAGGCAGACGCCCAATGACTGCGCCACCCAGGTGCCCCATGGGACTTGGGTAATTCTTAATCCTTTCTGTCCCGGCCCTCTCTCCCCTTTGCCCTCAATCCAAACAGGCATATGATCAGGTCCTGGCCCGGACACAGGGCAGATATAAAAAGGACATTGTATCTGAGACCGGGGAGCTTGGAGCTCCTTGGGGGTGGATTTCTACCTCCCACGGCTCACTAATAAGGCTCGGGGTGTCACATGGGGACACGTGACACCTCCCCCTCCCCCGCCCGGCCCAGATGGCCTCCCATCTCACTGCAGACTGGACAAGCTCCCTGGGACAAAGCAGCTTCCCACTGCCCGACTCCCCGTTAGCCTCATGGCAGGCTTACCTAAAATATGGGGGAACATCTGAATTCATAAATCAAACCCTCTTATACTCCTGATCGTTATCATTATTTCAAGGGATCCTTGGCCTGGCTTATATTCAGCAGACTGTGTCTGCTTAAGCTGTGGGGCAGAACTAATATCTACTGAGTGTTTACAACATGCTAAGTGAATTATACATGAGTTATTTCATTTCATCCTCAAAACGATCTTGGGAGGTGGGTACTGTTCCTATCCCCAGCCCAAAGAGAATAACTAACATTTATATAGCACTGTGGAGCAGGGGTCATTCTCGGTGCTGTAGGCTTATTAACTCATTCTATCATCACTGGAGTCCTATAGCGTGATACTCCCGATGACTCCTTTGACTGAGACTCAGAGAGGTTGAGCAAGGGGTCCAGGTCACACAGCCACCAAATGATAGAGCCTACGATTCAAGTCCGGGCAGTCTGGCTCCAGGGGCTCCGGGCACCCTGCTGCACTGCCTGCTGGTTTTCTCAAGGCAGGTTCCACATGTAATTTCAACAACCCGCAGATACCATGACAAATCAATAGGGTGTGAGCCAGATGAGTCCTGGCTCAGCCATACAGGTTCCCGAGGTGCTGAAGGACAGACCACACTGATTGATTTCTCGGCTGAGTCTTTAAATGTCAGCGTGTGCGTGACCACCTCAGACCTTGGGCAGAGAAATGAAATGTAGAAGGAAAGGGCATTCTAACGCAGGGGATGAGAGGGAGGCTGGGCAACAGAAGAGCGATGGCCTGGGGCACACATGTGTGCGGGCTGGAGGGCATCCTGGGCCGTAGGGAGGGGCCCCTTGCAGGCAGTGGGGTAGGGGAGCGGGGCGGTGCGGGGGGCGAGGAGCAGCGTTGGTGAGAGCTGCACCCTTGACCTTGGGCTGCTGGGAAGCCATTTATAGCATGACACCAACCCAGGAGAGCCAGGTCTTAACCTGATTTAGCTCCTCTATCCGTATTGATTGGTCACTGTTAGGAACTGCTCATTTAGACCAGCCTGGCCGCTTGAGCCCAGCTCGTCATCACAGATGCAGTGTGGAAGAGCAAAGACAGCCCGCCCTCCCTCCCAGCTCCAGAATTCACCCAAACGCCCCCTGTCACCAGACCCCACTGCAGGGCCGTCTGGGCCTGCCCGGTTCAATCATTCACTGCTCTCGGAGCTGAGGGGACAGACACACATGACAGAGACGGCCCCACCTACTCTCACGCAGCCTGGAAGGGGAGACTGGCAGGATAAAGAGGAAACAGATACATACCCAAGATGAATTTCAGATGTGTTGTGTGCAATAGAGAAAATAAAATGAGGTGAGGCGAGGGAGACTGGCAGGGTGGGGGGAGAGGGGGGAGAAGGCAGCCCAGGAAGGCCTCTCCAAGGAAGTGACGTTTGAGCTGAATTCTGCATGTTGGGGAACATGGACCTGAGATCTGAAGAAAGAGTTGTCAAGGCAGAGGGAACAGCAGAGGCAAGGCTCTGTGGCAGGAGGCGACTCAGCCTTTTGGACCGTGAGATTAGTGCTGTGAACGGCAGAGAGGTAGGTGGTAAGGGGGGAAAAGGAGGGCGGGATCAAAGGGACCCCCAACCCCTGGTGCTTTGTCCCTGTGGGATGGCGGTCCTTCATAAACAGCCCAGGTTCACCATTATTCCCCCTCTCCCAACCCCAGGACTTGACGTCGATGGACTTCTTTCTCCTCTTCCCATCCGTGTTCCGGGATATGACTTTGGGTTGGCCCCTTGCCGTCGTAGTCTGGGTGGAAGATTACAGAAAGGAGATGACCCTTGCCCAACCATGCCTTAGAGAGAGATCCAAAATGGAAGGCTCAGAAAGGACCCTGGGGACCTTCCCAACCGCTCACACACCCAGATCTGCCCTCGGCTCTGTCTCGGGCTTCTGCTTCTGCTGGCCCAACATTGGCCATGACCTTGCCCATGTTTCACTTAGGGAAATCCTTCTCTTTGGTGTAGCATAAATGATTCTGACTTTGTGTAGCCTTTCTTGAGTCAAATCACATTTAATTGCTGGGCTGGGTTGGGTTTTTTTGTTGTTTTTTTTTAATGTTCGGCGGTCATCTGTTTGATCTTTCATTTCCTTTTGTCTTATATTATAGTTTTCCGAATACCTGTCTCCTCTATCAACCGCAAGGTCTGTGGAGAGCAGGACTTCAAATGTCCCGGCTGTGAAGCTCTAGGAGAGACGCTGAGACTTTTCCAGACTTCTGCTTCCTTTGATTCCCGCAAACCAGGATTTACTACCAGAAGTTTGCTGGGAGGTGATCCCAAGAAGTGCCAGAAGGCAAATGGGGGAGTGAGACAGAGAAAGGCAGAACCCCGAACAGGGTGCATTACCAAGCAATTTACCACACTGGGCAACTGGAATTCAATCCTGCCGGGCAACCTGAGGACACAAAGAATATAAGTGCACAACTTGGCCGAACATGGCCGTCAGCACCGGTGCCTCAGTTCCACCCACAGAGATCCAGAAATCATTGGTCTGGGGGCACCTGGGTGGCGCAGTTGTTAAGCGTCTGCCTTTGTCTCAGGGCGTGATCCCGGCGTTCTGGGATCGAGTCCCACATCAGGCTCCTCCGCTGGGAGCCTGCTTCTTCCTCTCCCACTCCCCCTGCTGTGTTCCCTCTCTTGCTGGCTGTCTCTCTGTCAAATAAATAAATAAAATCTTTAAAAAAAAGAAAAAAAGAAAAAGAAATCATTGGTCTGGGGTGTGACCTGGGCATCAAAGGCTTTTTTTTTTTTTTTTTTTTTTTTAGTTCCCCAGGTTATCAAATATGCAGCAAAGTCCGAGATCGCTGGTGTAGCCCCTCGGAGCTAAGTTGGGAGGTAAAAAAAGTGGGATGTTAGCCACCAACTCTTTATTCACTGTTGATTGAAGAGATACTTCCCAGCTTATTCCGTGAGTGGTCTCAGCACGCTCCCTTGGCCAGGAAGAAAATAAAAATGAAAACAAAAACTCCAAACTCCCAGATGTTGGTGGCCAGCGGTCTTGGGTGCATGAGGGTGAATACGGGCCGGGTGTTGACAGCATTGCTACACGCTTCATCTCTAATATGGGGGTTTAAAAATAAAAGTGAATTTTTGAGAGGATTAGCAAATGTCTGTTCAGTCAGTACCCGGCACTCAATAAATGTTGTTATTATGATCTCTGCTGGGGCTTCTTGCCGTATTCCCTTCAGCAGCCAGCCGGGGGATTTGCACACAGCGGATGCCCAGTATCAGTAATTATCTTCCCTTTAAGACAGCAATGCTGGAAACCTGAATCGATGGGGCTGCTGAGACACATCATTCAATCCTGCAGTCCCCAAGCATCTGAAATAGTGTCTTCCCCTAGACCATCTGATATTTTTAACCTTGGCGGCACCGGAATCACCTGAGGACTTGCCGAGAAAATCCGCACGCCTGGGTCCCGCCCCCAGAGATTTCTGATTTAATTGGTCTGGGGTGAGGCCTGGGCATTCCGGATTTGTAACAGCTCCCCCGGAGACTTGCATGGTGCAGACATGGTGATTAACCAAGGGTGGGGGGCCAGGTGGAGGGGGTGGGGGGCTGAGCAGGGCTAGGATCATGCCATAATTCTCCCCTCTGTTCCCTCCAAAGCCTGCCCTCCGCTGTGTCCTGGGGCTTTCAGCGACTCGCGTGTCTAGGAAAGAGGTGGGATTGGGACCCTGGTGGGCATGAGCCTGGCTGTTCCCCTCTCAAAGGGTGGTCCCTCACCAACACAGGTAGCTTCTTGCTCATGCCGGCGTGTGTGCTCCCCCACATCCGGCTAACGCCGCCTCCCACCCACACGGGCCCACCCGGCGGGCCCTCCCTGGGTGTCCCATGTGCCAGGCGCTAGGTGAGATGCAGAGGCACAGGGATGCCACAGGCGTCCCTGACCCTGCTCCCGAGAGGAGAAAAAGCAGCAACCTTGCCCGCAGTTTGAAGGGACCTTGATGGCAGTCCGCCTCCTCGCCGTAGGGCATAAGGGGCAGGAGGAGAGTGCTTAAGACACATTCTCTGGAAGAGCCTTGCAGAAACCCTCTGAGATAGGTAGCAATTAAGATCTCTATTCAAAAACAAAGAGGGTGCCTGGCTGGCTCAGTCGGGAGACCATGTGGCTGGGTTCGGGGTCGTGAGTTCAAGCCCCACGTTGGGTGTGGAGCCTGCCTAAACAAAACAAAGGGAATTGAAGTCCTCGGGGACAGGGACGGGATAACGAGGCTCAGAGCCTTCACGGCGCTCCTCCCAGGCAGGGTGCTGGGCACGGTGCACACATTGTTGATAGAAGCAGTCGCAGCTCACCCGAACTGCAGACCTGCTGGGTGTCAAGACTCTTCCAAGTGCTCATTTAATCCCCACTACTCCCATGACGCAGACGCTGTTGTTAACCCCATTCCACAAACGAGGAAACTGAGACTTGGCGAGGAGGAGTGATTTGCCCAAGGTCACACAGGGGGTGACGCTGCTGAGCCTCCTGCCTTAACCATCACATCTCTGGCCTCCCATCACCTCCTTGCCTTGCCACGACCCAGTGCACAAGCTCTCATATTGTTCTTTTTTTTTTTTAAGGGGATTTTCTTTTCTTTTCTTTTCTTTTTTTTAAGATTTTATTTATTTATGTGACAGAGAGACAGCCAGTGAGAGAGGGAACACAGCAGGGGAGTGGGAGAGGTAGAAGCAGGCTCCCTCCCAACGGAGGAGCCCGATGTGGGACTCGATCCCGGAACGCCAGGATCACGCCCTGAGCCGAAGGCAGACGCTTAACGACTGCACTATCCAGGCGCCCCTCTCATATTGTTCCTAATTAGAGAGGGGAAAGAGCGAGGAGGCCACAGTCACACCACGGGGACGGTACAGGCTCTCGGTCCAGTCCCGGCCTGCCTGGTTCAGAAACCCTTCCTGATCCTTTGCCCCGGCCTGTTCCCCTGGCCCAGCATTTCTTCCGTGGCCCCAGCCTGTTTAGGCAAGTGTGGGCTCTCTTAATCACTTCCTCCCCATTGAAGACCAGGCCTGCGGAGCAGACCCCGCCAGTTGCCTGCTTAGCCTCGCTGGGTCTCGGCCACAGCCAGGTCTCCTTCCCCACCAGGCGAACTCCCACAGTCAGCAAGCCAGGCCCACTCGGCCCAGAACGGACATCGCTAGCCCCACAAGGGTGGTGCCTGTTGGTGGGCTCTAGGGTGGCCTGATGTTCCTGCTGGGGTGTCGCGCCGCGTCCCATTTTCATCATATTTTTAACCAGGGCTGTGGGGGCACTGGGAAAGATGTGTGTTGCTGGAGCAAGCACAGCCCAGCCGCTCTCGGCACCCACCAGCTCCTCATACCCAACTGGGCAGAGAGAGCAGGACTCATCCTCTCTCCTCTCCCGGGCTCAGATCTTTGTCCCTTTGCGAACGTTCAGGAAGGCTGCTCTGCAACTCTGGTAAAACACTGTTACCAATCCAAGGGCTCGTAATGAACCAAATTATGCTGAATTAATTGGTTGTCATTAGCAGTGTCAGGGAGGGGGCTGGGGAGCACAGCATCCGCCGAGCCTGGGAAAGAGAGAGGTGGAGGCAGGGCAGCCCACAGTACAAAATGCGCCGCACAGCTTGTGCGAGAGAATTCCGTACTGTCAGCTCTTGCCAAAATAGCCGAGGCACCCACTCTCGCCTCTGCCAGCACCTCTCTTCTGAAACTGGACTCCCAGCCCTCGGCTTTGAACTCCGGGCCTCCAGGTGTGTCTGATCCTGTTCCCAAGAGCCATGACACAGCCTTGATGCCAAGAAGGAGGCTATCCCAGCCCCCACTTCCCCAGCGAGCCTCAGGGTCAAATTACAAAGGAATCAGGAGGCCCCATCTCTTGGCTGTACGTCCTCCTTCCTGACTTGATGGAACAGGCAAGAGAGGAGTCCCCAGGTTGGTAATCACGTCTAGTTAAGTGTTCGCGGGAAACAGATGACAGAGGCTCCGTGAAGCACATGTGATCCTGAGCTGGGGCAGAACAGCGTTGGCGCAGAGACAAGAGCACCTGCCCGTGGGACACAAGCCCAGAGGTCTTCTCCGCCTCTGCTCCCGACCGGCTGTGTGGCCCTGGACAAGTCACTCCCCTCTCTGAGCCTCAGCGTCTTCATCAGAGGAGCGTTGAAATGAATAATGTTAATCTGTGGGTCTCGGACACTGGGAGGGGCAGGGGTCTTGCAGCCATCACGAAGATTTAGGGATCTTTGTGTGCACCCTCTACACACACGTCTGGGGGTGGGAAAGAGGACAGCCTCACACGCACATGTACTACTGTTTTTCGAAGGAACCTCGAATCAATGGTTATTAATAAGATAAAATTCTATTTTAAGGCAGTCATTGAATTCATGGGAGTTTTTGGTCACCATTTTCTTTTATTCATGAGACTTTATCTTTTTAATTTTTTCCTTGGGGTAAAATATACATGACATGAAATTTACCACCTTAACCACTTAGAGCCGTCCAGTTGAGTGGCGTTAACGAAATACGTTCGTGCTGTTGCGCAACCAACACCACCATCCATCTCCAAAACTTGTTCATCCTCCCAAACTGAAATTCTACCCATCAAACACGAACTCCCCATTATTCCCCCTCTCCCAACCCCAAGTAACCACCGGTTATTATATTCTTCTTTTCTTTTTTTTTTTTTTAGGTGGGGAGGGGCAGAGGGAGAAAGAGACAGAGAATCTCCAGCAGTCTCCACACCCAGCATGAAGCCTGGCACGGGGCTTGATCTCAAGACCCTGAGATCAGGACCTGAGCCGAAATCAAGAGTCAGATGCTTACCCGACTGAGCCACCCAGGTGCCCCCGATTCTATGTTTTCTAATGTCAGGAGTTTAAAATCAACCTGGTAATTTTTTTTTTTCTAGAATGAAGCTAAATGAAGGTTTACGTTTAAGATTTTTTTTGCTTTTCATAGGGTGGGAATGTGGAGGGAGAGCCTACAGAAAGAGCTAGCAGAGAAATCAGAGTAGTGGTTTCCTCCGCAGGCCTGGAAAGGGCACAGAGGAGCCTCGTGGGCAGCAGGAATTGTTCTCTATCTTGATCTGCTGGTAGTTACAGGGGTGTGGACGTATGTGAAATTCACTGAGCTATTCAACCACGAGTTATGCACTTTGCTGTGTGTTTATTCTACCCTGAATAACATGGTTTTAAAAAGGGAGTAAGCCGTGAGTTCAAATGGGTACAAAAAACAACATCACAGGCAGGGGAGAGCCGCATCTTTGCCCTGGCCGGGTTGCCGGGTGAGTGTGTACCTTGCTTGTTCAAACAGGGCAGGATCTGTTCCATCCTGAAGTCAGGCTGGGTAATGGATCATTTGTTTATTCATTTGTGAGAGAAAAACCGTGCCTGCTTTGAGCCAGGCCCGGTAGAAGACCCTGGAGATGCAGAGAGGGTCCCTGACCCCATGGAGCTGCATCAGCCCTCGCCGTCCCCCTCGCCCCCTACCATGCATATGGCCAGGCTCTGTGCCGCCCCACCTGAAACCTCCTGCCTGCTCAACCTCAGCCCCCCGCCTCTCCGACTCCCTCAGTGGAGGTCACCTGAAAGACTCTGAGGGCGCATTGGGAAGCTCTGGCCACATGATCGTTAGTAGGGAGTAACTCTCTGTCAGGCAAAACCACCTCTACTCCTTTACCAAGTGCTCCTCTTCAAACCCTCCGGTCAAAGCACCTTGGTTTAACGTTAACTGGGTGGTGTTGCAGTTTCTCTGTTTCTGTTTCTCTGACCGGGAACTTCTGGAAGACAGGGACTTGCTACAGTCATCGTTGTATCGACTGTATTTATCGAGTGCAGCTATGTGCGTAGCGTAGTCTGGCAGGCGGCAGGGGCTCACGAGGTTGTACGGGTAGGTGAGTTTATGAGTGGATAGACGGGTAGAGGAGCAGCAAGACCAGAGCGGCTACACGGCAGGCTGAGGTCACACAGCCGTGGCTGGACTGCGGGTGACGCCTAGACCCAGAAGGGCCCACCCTTCTTCTCTTGGCAGGCAACAGCCACCCCATAAAACTTTCTGTCTATCCCTTTCAAGAGGTGGGCTTGATTTACATCAGCCATCAGGCAGCAAAAATACGGGCCTTCAAACTTTTATTGCCTTTTTATGATTCCTGGTGATGCACAGAAATATCATCCAACGCATTAGCAATTACTTTGAAGGTGCGTGTTCCAGAGGTGTGGGGACGGGGTGTTTTCTAATTTGATAAGTCAGGGTGTTTCTGCCAGGCAGGCCCAGGAGCATCAGCAAGCCTGGAGCTGATTCAAAAGCAGAAATGATCTTTCCAGCCTCATTTTCATCTCCATCAGCACCCTATCAGACACCTTACGCCCCAGCCAGTTCCCATCCATGTATAATTTATACATTTGATTTCAATAGATTAATCTCTGCCTCATTCACAGGGAGGTGGAGCAGGGAGAGCTCCTTCTTTTATTTTTCATGGTGAGCGATCATGTGTATTTCCATAGATTTCATTCTGCTTCCGCCTGGAGAATTATTTTTTTAAGACTAATTCCAAACTCACTCTCATATTTATTAAGTTTTTAGGAATAGGTGGAATGGTGGCCATGTATATGGTGATTTCAATTTCTGCCGGAGGTGGGCTCGTCGCAGGCGTATCAGAGAGGAGACCAGCCTGTCACCTCCTGATGCTTCGGAATGGCCATCCACTTTGGGGCTGGAACAGGAATGCCAGGAAAAGGCTGAAACCACACCCACCTGGCACCCGGAAGCCCACTGACCTCTGACCCGAGTGTAGTTCCCCACCCCCTAAGCACCCCCGGGCCCTCCTCAAGTAGCTTAAATAGGTCTCCTGGAGGAAGACCAGAGCATCACCAGAGAAAGACTAAACGCTATTTCCGAAGCCTCACAAATTCCCCCAATGCCAGATTCTGTAGTTCTTCTCTTTCTCTCCGTTTCTCTGCCCCATTGCCCCCTGTGAGAACTAAATCCAATTTTGGAGTCCCAGAGTTTCCAGAATGACCTTGGCAGGGACAGAACCCCTCTCCCCCACCTCATATCCAAACCCTCTTCTCAAGGGATTGTGTTTCTCTGTGCACTAGCAACTTCACGCCTGGCAGGCCAGCCTCAGCCTTCCTTCTGGAAATTCTTCCTGGGGGGGGCAGTGTGGCAGATGGCATTTTCCAAGACGGCTGCATCAAGGTCTCCCAGCCCATGTGTCCACCGATGATTCTCCCATCAAGAGATGAGGTCTGTTTCCTCCATGCAGATCTCGGCAGACTGGTGACTACAGCAGAAGCGATGGTTTTGCTTCCACTCCATCCTCTTGGAACTCTCACTCTTGGGACCCAGCTGCCATGCTGTGAGGAAGCACAGACCACACGGAGAGGTCCGTGCAGGTGGCTGGGGGACAGTCCTTGCGGAGATCTTAGCCGACGGCCAGCATCATGGCCAGTCATGTGGGCAAGGACGCCTTTGAGGTGACTCCAGCTCCAGCTCCTGTCTGATTGCAACGGCCCAAGGGATCCTGAGCAAGAACACATAGCCGAGGCCATGTAGTCTACTGCACCACGAGAGATAATAATAAAATGTTGTTGTGTTAAGCCACCACTTATGGAGATGAATCATTTCAAAGCAATAGATAACTGAAACAGGCCCGGTGAGCAGCGCAAGGAAAGACAAAGTGGGCCTCTGGCAGCTTTTCCACCTCCCTAGCTAAAAAGATACCCCGCGTTTGTACAAAATCACATGCCCCTGAGTGCTGGCAGCCTCCGACCCTCCCTTAGCAGACATCTAGAAAGGAGGACAAGGTGGGGAAGAAAGAGAAACAATATCCATTTCATGCCTGCCATATATGAGGAAAGTGACTTCTTGCCCAATCTACAGATGAAGAAACGGATGTCCAGAGAAGTTAAGCGACTTCAATGAGGCCACACGGCTAACAGGTGCGCTGTTTGTGAAGCGAGGTCTGCATAAGTAGCCTGTGGTCTAAAACACATGTGGAGGAAGAGGTGCTCCTACATATCAGTTGAATGAATGAATGAATGAATGAATGAATGAATGAATGCACTCCACTTGCCTTCTCTCTCTGGCCTTTTTCTTTTCTGGTGGCTCAGAGGGCAAGCTGAACAGCCGATGAGACAACCTACCTGATTTGCTTTTCCTTGGAAGGGGAAGAGAAGAGAGAGAATGGCTTTGAGCTGAACCCAGGACCCCACTGTGGCTGGCTTTCCTGCCAGACAAGAGTCACCATCCTGTCCTCCCTCTCTGGCCAGGGCTGGGGCTACCTCCTCCGGTCTCAGCTCTCTTGAAGGTTCAGTTCCCTGCCTGGGTTCCGGGTTGCCCCTTCAGGGCCATCTCAGCCCCATCCTGGCTGTGTAGGCAGTCTCCGGTGTCGATTCCTAAGGGCTCACCAACGCCGCGGTGATCTCGACCACAGAGAAGCAGGGCCAGCAGGCTTCTCTGCGCACCCTTGTCTCCTCCAAGCACAGCTGGAATCAGAAATAAATTTCTCCATCGCCACAGGCATTTGAGGAAGGCTGCAGGCCCTGCGGCTGCACTGCCTTTCCCTTGCTCATTTTTTTTTTTTAAAGATTTTATTTATTTATTCGACAGAGATAGAGACAGCCAGCGAGAGAGGGAACACAAGCAGGGGGAGTGGGAGAGGAAGAAGCAGGCTCCCAGCGGAGGAGCCTGATGTGGGGCTCGATCCCATAACGCCGGGATCACGCCCTGAGCCGAAGGCAGATGCCCAACCGCTGTGCCACCCAGGCGCCCCAGCCTTGCTCATTTTTTTATTCACCCCAGACGATCATATTTTTCCAGGAAAGAGGGAGAAGGCAAACACGCAGAGGAAGCTACACTGACCGAGCCCCCACCACGCCCAAGCACTGTAGAATGTACACGTATCATCTCATTTGATTCTCATACTAATGCTACGAGGTACCTACCACTACAGCTATTTTACAGATGAAGAAAGTGAGGCTCAGAGAGGTTGAGTAAGTTTCCCAAAGTCACACAGTTACTGCGATCTGGATTTCAAGCCCTGCCAAGCCTATATCTAAAGCTCTTTTCCTCTTTCCCAGGAATGACAATCCTCTTGCCCCCGGAGCCGATGGGACCACTGCAGAACCAGGAGATAACCCCATCTCTGCCACCCAAATATGGAGCTGGGGCCATAAACACTGGCGAAGATCACAAGCACCGTACCCAGTAAAATGGATCTGAGCCGCCCCTGAGGTTCTCTGATTCTGTCTGTAAGACAATCAAAACTCCAGGTATTCAGTTCTGGCCTGAATTCATTCCTGAGCCAGCCGCCTCCCACAACCCTGCCTTCCAGAGCTCAGACCAAGCCCTACGCTTCCCCCATGTAGCTGACCTACCCACCACTGAATTCCATTTCCCCTGACTCCCGTGACAGCACAGCGGTTCAGCACCTAGGCTCAGGAGCTATACAGCCTGGGTTCAAATCCTGGTTCTTAATACTAATATGACCTCTAGCAAGTCACTCAACCTGTCCTTGGCTCAGTTTCCCCATTTGCAAGATGGGGCTAATGAGAAAACTCACCACCTGGGGTTGTGAGGACTGTGAGTTAGCACATGAAAGGGTTTATAACATAGCAGTTGGCTACCGATGCTATTTCTGGTTTGATTGAAACACGGCCTGCATACACCCTCCACATCCAGAAAGAGCCCTTTCCAGGGCCTGCAGTGTGCCCTTCCAAAGACTGTCCGAAACAGCCCTGCCAGCCCCCTCACCTCACCTATCACCCCTTCCACAGAACCAGGAAGGGACCGGCCGGGAGGCCTTTCCACACAAAGGAGGATGTTCTTTGAAACTGGCCAGGTGTGGCCTTAATAGCTCACAAGCCAGCTGCACCCCCGTTTCCCTTCATGTGGTTCTGACTGCTTCACCACATCCAGACCTCACCTTGAACCCTCAGATCCTTTCCTCCCATTGCCTGTGCCTGGCCTGGAGGCAGTGCCCTACACAGAGAGCAGCGGAGACAGCTGCTCGGTGTTCTGCCCCGTCCCCTCCATTAGGATATGAATCACTTCACGAGGGGAGACTCGACAGCCGGAGGCTGATTTGGTGACCTCACTGTTCAGTTCACTAGGTTCCAGGCATCCCAAAACGCCAGTGACCTTTTCTTTCCCTTTGATGCATTGATGCCAGGCTTCAGTGGCGGAGCTCCCTCCCTCAGTCCCCCCCTCCACCCCCAACCCACCCTCCCCCACACGTCCAGGTGCAGAACCACTCTGGCACATCAAGGGATTCTAGACTCTAAATGGCACAGGTTGGAGTTTACTGCATGTGTTTGTGGTTTTTCCTCTGACCGGTAATAGCAAAGCCAAGTTCAAGCCAGCTTGGCCCAGGATTCAGAAGCAGAACCCTAATTCTGTATCAGGCCTCTTTTAACTCAGCCGTCCTGATGTGCCAAAGTAACTCCGTGCCTCCTCTCATTCACGCCGCCCCTGTCCATCTGCCTAGTGGGTAGAGCAGTGCACCTTCACTCCCTGGTCCCTCTGTCAGCTGACATGTATTTCCTCCTCTATCAGAACCTTTAAAAGAGCTACTCAGGAGCTCCTGATTTGTAGCAGGTCATGTGCTAAGTGACCGACAGGTGCCGTCTCATTTATTCACACAAATACCCTACCAGGTAGGTCGTGTTATTAACCCCATTTTGTTGTTGTGGACACGGCTGCTCAGCATGGTTAAGAAACTTGCCTGGATTTTGGGGCGCTTGGGTGGCGCAGTCCTTAAGCGCCTGCCTTCAGCTCAGGGCGTGATCCCGGCGTTATGGGATCGAGCCCCACATCAGGCTCCTCCGCTATGAGCCTGCTTCTTCCTCTCCCACTCCCCCTGCTTGTGTTCCCTCTCTCGCTGGCTGTCTCTATCTCTGTCAAATAAATAAATAAAATCTTTAAAAAAAAAGAAAAAAGAAAGAAACTTGCCTGGATTTCACATCCAATGAACAAACGGCCGAGCCAGGACTTGGATGAAGTCTCTCCGACTCGAGAACGCACTTTGTTAACTGCCGCACCAACGCTGCGATGTTGCCCTATCCTGCCTGCAGGGGTGTCTTCACACTACGTCTGCGCCCTATGTGATTCAAGGCAGGGGTTATTCACCACGAGCACCCACCGCTGCTACAGACAGGCACCTCTCAGCCACTTCTCCTGCATCGCTGCCTCAAGTCGCTTGTGTGATTCCCAGCAAAGCAGCTTAAGATTCTCAGTCTTGTTTTATTTAATATCAGGAGGTCTGAGTTCCTAGACCTGTGACATAGTCATTAACTGGCATTGCAAGAAATACCAAAATTAAAAGTGAATGGGGAAAGGGGCACCTGGGGGGCTCAGTTGTTAAGCATCTGCCTTCAGCTCAGGTCATGATCTCAGGGTCCTGGGACGGAGCCCTGGGTCAGGCTCCCTGCTGGGGGGGGTAGTCTGCTTGTCTCTCTGCCCCTCCCCCTGCTTGTGCTCTCTCTCTCTCTCTCTCTCTCACTCACTGTCTCTCTCAAGTAGGTAAATAAAATCTTTTAAAAAAAATGAATGGGAAAAAAATAATTTAAGATGCTGAAATCTAGGGGCCCCTGGGTGGCTCAGTTGTTAAGCGTCTGCCTTCGGCTCAGGGCGTGATCCCGGCGTTCTGGGATCGAGTCCCATGTCGGGCTCCTCCACTTGGAGCCTGCTTCTTCCTCTCCCACTCCCCCTGCTTGTGTTCCCTCTCTCGCTGGCTGTCTCTATCTCTGTCAAATAAATAAATAAAATCTTAAAAAAAAAAAAGATGCTGAAATCTTGTAATGGATATCTAGGTGGGTATTATAGAATCATCCCTATTATTCTTAACATTTTAAGTTTTCATCATATTTTAAATAAAGAATTTAATAATTTAAAGAAAAAGAAAGAAAAAAAAAGAGAAATACCAAAGTTAAAAACCTAGAGTAGCCCCACCAATAGCTGGATTCAAAATCTACTATCCCGGGACCAGGATCTGAGCATGCCAGCACGGTCACCTAGACCCAGTGTGTGAAGAAATCGTAAGCCGTGTTTCCCAAAGTCTGTCCTAGGGAACACTTACCGCAAGAGATGCTACACCAAAAAAGGTTTCCAGAGTTAAACAGGTTTGAGAGACACTGTATATGCTAGTTCCTGTCCAAGGGTTTACTACGCTCCTTAGCAAATTGTAGGTTTGAGAAGTTTTTCGGTAAAGAGATCTGTCTCCCTTTATTTAACGCAGTGCCTCTACAATTTATGTAATCCCAGAACCCCTTCATCCTTTTTAGGTGCTGTGGAATCAGTGTGCAGTGGAACAGACTTTGGGAAACACAATTCTGGCGTCTCCACCCTCGCCTGACTCAGACCGGGTTCATCTGCAGATCGCCAGGCTGCCAGCTATAACCACCCACTGCGCGGGCAGTGCCGGCAAGGCCAGCAGCACGTGGCCGGGGCCCGTGGAGCAGAGCTCACACTCCCGCTCCCAGCGGGGCCCTCGGGCTGCCTCTCTGAGCCCTGGACTCTGGAGCCCGCAGCCAGCCCAGCCCACAGCTGACCTCCCTTGACTTGATTCCCCGACTCCTGATGCCCCAGCAGTGTGCGTGCCTGCTCCCTGCCAGAGAGGACACGGAGAGCAAGCCTGGGGGACAAGCCTGGCCGCAAGGGAGGGACCCCCGGAGGCTGCACTTGAGCAGAGCCATGTGCTGGGGAATCGGCCTGTGTTTGAGCAGAGGCATCTGACAGCTTGCAGGACCAAGACACAAACAGCTCCCAAGCTCCAAACGCCTTCACAAACTTCCAGCGTGTGAAAGAACCCACCTGTCTCTCCAGCACCCCACCCACCAGGTGACACCCGCAGCAGCCGCCTCCGCCCCCGACAGCCAAAGTCATGAGAATGCTACCAGCCTTTGCCCATCAGCTCATAAGGACGGGGCTAGCATCACGGGTACATTCTGTCCAGCTCAAAGCCCAGGACATAGGTCGAGAAATAGTAATGACTGCCAAGAGTCCCAGGACGGGGTGGGCTGGGGATATGGGGTGTGTGAAATCAGGATAGCCGTCTACTTCCTCATGAAATTTGCTTCTCCAAGCCAAGCGTCTTTTTAAAGAACCGGGATTAATAACATTCACGACTAAGGACCCTGTGTGCGTGCCTAAGGGTATCAAAAACAATGCTTTTGGGTCCACATGAGTCTGTGTGAGTAGGGGAAGGAACTCAAGAACGCAGGAAGAAGCCAAAAGGGAAGGGTTCTGTTAGACAGCACTGCCTTTAAAAGGTCCATGTTTCCCATGATTGATAATTAACTTCGGCATCAATAAACTGCTCGCCTTTCCCGCCTCCACCACCCCCCACATGGGTCCCCCCACCATGAAATTTATAGCCCCTCTCTTGGATTACTCCAGTCTACAGCAAGCGTAGGACCAAAACAACAACTAGAGGGCAAAGCAATTAACCATGTCCCCAGGCTGAAGTTCTAGCCTCTTACTGCCTTGATAATTTACTCTGTAAAGTGGCAGGCACCTTGGTTCAGAGTCACTTTCCAAATCTATTTAAAAGTCCCTGAATTCTGCTGAGTCTGATTTCACTCTATGAACAGGACAAAACACAATGAGGTCTTCAACACTTCATTGTTCGGTGCTAAATATCACCCGAGATACTTATTTAAAAGCCTGTAATTATAATACAACTCGGTTTCCCTGCAAAGCTTCCATTTCCTGGTATACCAGGAGACAGAATTAGTGGTTTTATTGTTTTAGTGCGTATCTGGAGCAGTGGACCAAAGATTATATCACTGCGTGTCATTCCTTCTCCATCACATCTTCCTATTTCCACAGAGATCCTGCAGCCCTCAGACCCAGCCTCATGGTTCTCGTGGAAAAGTTGTAAAGGTTCTGAGCTTTCAGGGAAAATTCAAGAAATGGGAATGCCAAGACCAGAAGGAGCCAAAATTATATCACAATCTGTCCAATTCTGAACCAATGATGTCTACTCTGACCTCTCCTCCACCTCCCCAACTGCATTTTCTCCTGCTTCCTATTCAGGGAACTGCTCCACCATCCACCCCTGGTTCAAGTCACCAACATGGCAATCCTCTGGGACTTACCCATTTCCCTCACCACTATCCCCGTGCCAGATCCACCCAGTCTCCTAAGTCCTTTCAGGGCTATTCTTTCTTCTCCAGCCTACCACTACCGCCTTTGTTCAGACCATCTCTTCCCCTGGTTTAACAACAGGTTCCTACGCAGTCTCCCTGCCTCCAGGCTTGCTCCCTTCTCTCTGTTCTCCGCACTAGAGCCTGGATGAGCTTCTAGATCAAAACCAAAATATATTATGTCACTGCTCTGCTTAAAACCCCCCAGAAACTCAGGGCGCCTGGGTGGTTCCGTTGGTTAAGTTTCTGCCTTCGGCTCAGGTCATGATCCCAGGGATCAAGCTGGCATCAAGCTCCTTGCTCAGCAGGGAGTCTGCTTTCCCTCTGTCTCTCCCCAACCCCACCCCTCGGGCTTGTGCCCTCTCTCTCGATCACACTCTCTCTCAAATAAATAAATAAAATCTTAAAAAAAACAAAAAACAAAACCAAAAACTCAGAAACTACTTGCGTTCACCAGGACAAAATTCAAACCTTGATCTTGGTACCTAAAACCCTTCAGGTTTGTGTCCAGACCCCCTCTCCAGCTTCCCTTCTTGTACCCCTTCTCTTAACAAATATTAAAGTATTGGGGTTCTCAGAACACACCATGCCTTTCCATGCCTCTAGCCTTTGCACATACTGTTTCCGCATTCTGGACCAAGTTTCCATCTTTCTCCTGGCTAAGTCCGTTCTATTCTCTAAGACTCAACTCACGCATAACATCTTCTGGAAAACTTGCTAGAGAGATAAAAAGCCCATCTTGCCTCCCTAGTCTTCCCAATGGTTCACCTAAAATCATGCTGTTTTGTTGTTGCTGTTTCTTATCCCTCTGGTATGCGGCACAAAGTGAGGCAGATCTCTGAGCAACTCCCGACCCACAGCACTCATCTTTCCTTTCCTCTTCCCTAGTAGAGCCCCACGTTGTTCCGTACTCACTCTCCCAAGAAGCCCCAAGCCTGAGGGAAAGCTGACTGCATCTGATTGGTCCAAGAGTAAATGCACTTCCTTTCACAAGAACTGACTCAAGAATGTCATGTGACCCAGTTCTGGCCAATGAGATATGATGTTTCTTGAAAGAAACAAGAGGTGCGAGATGTCCTTGCTTCTTCCTCCACGTTGGATATATATTTGGTGTCAGGGTCCCTTTGGCAGTTGGGTGAATTCTATGGACCCCTTCTTAGAATGATATTTTTAGGGGCACCTGGGTGGCTCAGTCATTGAGCATCTGCCTTCGGCTCAGGGCATGGTCCTGGCATTCTGGGATCGATCCCCACATCGGGCTCCTCCGCTGGGAGCCTGCTTCTTCCTCTCCCACTCCCCCTGCTTGTGTTCCCTCTCTCACTGGCTATCTCTCTGTCAAATAAATAAATAAAATCTTAAAAAAAAATGATATTTTTAAATACATCAAATAAACTCCATGCAAATTATAATGTAACACAACTACTGAAATATTAAAACCACATATTTATGATATAATAATTTATACAATACTTTATTTACCCATTCAATATCAAGATCTAGTGGTGGGTCTAATAACTGCTATAATTTCAAAGTGGAACCAAGCATAAAGTATATTCACGATATATTTACAATTACAGTGTTACTTAAAAATACATGTGATTTCTATTGGTGGCAAACCGACGTTGCCCTACTACTGTAGTTTGTTACCTACATTTGTACTCGAAGGAAATAAAAAATTTTAGTTAGATATTGGTGATGTGATTCTTTTTCCCACTCAGGTTCATGGGTCCCCGAGTTTATCCATGGAGCTCAGAAAAGAACCCCTGCTTTGGACTCTGTACTCTCTGATTGTGATGGCTGGAACCACTGCAGCCATTTTGCTAACAACCTAAGGATGAACCAGTATAGAGGTTAGCATAGCAAAAAGATGAAAAGAAAGGTCTTTGATGCTGATGCTGAGTCTCTAAACCAACCATCCCTGGAGCCCATGGACTTCAGTTATGAAAAATAATAAAATTACTTATTGTTCAAGCCCATTTGAGCCAGGATTTCTGTTTGAGCTAATTTACAGGAAACAAAAAATGCTTAACTTTATATCAGAGTCATAGGACAGAACAAATGCAACATCTACACTGAACTCCCAATCAAAGCAGGAAGCCCCTCTCCTGACTAAAAGCCATGTATTTAATTTTTTTATTTTAATTTCAGTATAGTTAACATAGATTAAAAGCAATTTAAACTACCCTGCTGTGTTCATCGTGCAGGACAATACCGATCCCCCAGAGATCATGTCAGCACTGAGCCCTGGGCCACAGAGGCTAGAGAAGCACCTGTCCCACAGTACCATTTTGCAAAGCATATTGGATGGAGGTGAACCCTTGCATGGGAACCAACCAATGAGAACTCATTTCCTAACCACTGCATGTTGAGCACGCCTGAAAACGCTAACAACGATTCTGAATTTAAAAGCTGACACACCAAATACTTTTGGGGATCATTTCTATAGTTCGTTACTAGAGAAGTTTCTCTGAACATGTAGAGCACCCAAAATCAGGAAGAGGAGACGCAGTGTCCCCTCCCGAGTGGGAAGCTGGCTCTGGGCGTGGCTTCTGCAGCTGCGCTTTGTCATTGATGATTGTTCTTCTCCTCCCTCCTTCAGGGGAGTAGGATGGGAGGGACACCATCTGAGTGGTTTTCAGTTGGGGAAAAAAAGGCGGACACCCCATCACCCACAGCAAGGGGTGAGAACCATGTGGGACACCCAAAAGAGCAGTACAATTCAAACTATTAGTCCCTAGAGAAGAGGGAACTTGAGCACATGTCAGAAACACCTTGAATACACATTAGAAACATGGGAGAGAGATTTCAGGGCCCTGATTCAATAGGTTGGCAATGGACCCCAAAATTTGCATTTCCAAAAATGTTTGGGGTTATGCTGATGCTGGGGACCACACTCTGAGAAGCATTAGCCTAGAAGTTGTGCAGCGGCCCTGAATTATTTCCTCACCTGCATGGCTAATGATATCACTTGGGGAAAAGGAACTGGCCTTAAAAATTCATCAGGTATTAATATTCTGAGCCACTGATCTAGTTTTCTTTACCAAATGTGGTTCGAGCCGGGGTTGTGGTTTGATACTATCTTTGGCTGTGGAGTGCTGGATAAGTATAAGTATATTATATAAATAATGAAATAAATTCTGTTAAAAACAAAGGTAATAAATACTCAGAGCTCCTCATTTTCCAATTATTTTACTACATTTTATTATTATCTATGCTCTTGAGGTTATTTGTGTCTAGTCTGTATGGTAGAAATACTACAAATAATATTGTGCTATCTTGCATCTCCTTCCAAATCCACCTTCCGTGACTTCCAGGAGGTACTGAAATCAGCCATGGTGGGAGTATTTACATCACAGAAATTGTGGATTGCATGGACTTAAGAAAATGATGGAGAAATGTCAATAATGCAGATTTGATTTAAATGCATGTTGTATCTATAATTCTTATATTGTGACTGGCACAGAAAATTCAGGAAATATTCTCCCAGAGCTCAGAAACGACTACCTGATTCAGCGAAGAAGTCACTATGTCATTAGTGAACAAAAGAAGGTCCAATAGACATCTTTGTTGTTTCTCTTCTGTCTGACTCCTTAACAGAAATGAAAATATCAACCCATACTCACACTGGAATTATACTCACTTATTTAGTGACGTGAGCACCTTCTTTGCTGAATAGGGTAGTAATCAAGCATTTATTCATAGTCTGATTTTGTCAAATCATGGTTGAATTGCAACCATAGTTTGGCTATGGACGCAGGAGTTCAACAAAGACCAAGCATCGTGAGAATCAATGGCGTATATGGAACTGACAATACTGCATTGTACATCTTGTTATTTGAAAATGGTGTGCTACGTTCCTTTTCTAGCTATAAAATTAATAAAATTTTATTTATTTTATTTTTTTTAAGATTTTATTTATTTATTCGACAGAGATAGAGACAGCCAGCGAGAGAGGGAACACAAGCAGGGGGAGTGGGAGAGGAAGAAGCAGGCTCACAGCGGAAGAGCCCGATGTGGGGCTCGATCCCATAACGCCGAGATCACGCCCTGAGCCGAAGGCAGATGCTTAACCACTGTGCCACCCAGGCGCCCCAAAATTTTATAATAAACATATATAAATTATGTAAAGTTGATAATAAACATTTTTTCCTGGAGAGCTGTTTTTTTAACATTTACCAGCACCATCTTTTGATCATCTTTGATTCCCGAATGGGGTGGGCCCTCGCTGATCATTAAGGTCATGATTCTGGTGCCCAGAGTAAGCAAAACGGGGTGAGCAGCTCCCTTACAGAATCGTTTCACCCGGCTTATTTCTTTTGAAAGTGCTGCCTGTAACAATAGTATCTTTCATCTTTGTTGAAATTGTCCTTGCGTGGGGACCCCGGTGCTTTCATCCTTATACGCATAGCTTGGTGCATTTCCCATCACAGGCAGATGCCCTAAAAGTAACAAAACTCACAGAACCAGGGCCACACCCAGCCTTCCAGTAGTTGTCTTTCCCTACAGGTTTACCATGACACACGGCAGACAACTCCCTGGCGAGTCTTTCCGGGAGAACAGGACTGGGGAAGGGAGCTTCCTTCCTCCCAGGTAGGGGGAAACGTGGCAGCACACTAAGGGGGGAGTCCAGAGGCGGGCAGTGCCACAGAAACAGGGCATTCTGGGCAGTGGGGACTATTGTGCAACATAAGGCCTTGAGCTCTGCCGGGAGCAGAGGGTCTTTCCAGAGCTGTGCAGATGATGTCAGACTGGATGGACTTGTTCCCCCACGCCCTCGAGGACTCCCAGATATGCTAGAGAAGGGAGGCCTAGTCCTACAGTTACTCAGGTGGGACGACCCAGCAGCAACCTTCCAGTGCCACGACTTAGGGGATCTCATTTGTACCTCATTTGTCAAGCTTCATTTCGCAGACAAGAAAGCCCGTCTCAGGAGAGAGATGACTCAAGCGAAGGAGTCACATGGTGAGTCAGAGCCCAGTGTTGTGGATGTGTCTGTTTCACCTAGTCTCTGCTCGAGGCAAGCATTCTCCTTTAAATAAGCAGGGGAAGCAGCAGCTCCTTGCATAGAAACACACAGAGCCAGATGGCATGTCTGTGAATCAGCGTTTGTGCTTCTCCCAGACCATTTACAGACTCTGGGAAGGAGAGTGCTGGGTAAGGGTGCTCCAGAAGCACGATGCCCACAGCTTTTACACAAAGGCCAAGCCCTCCCTATCTTGGCTCATCACCCCGTTTCGTCTGGGTCGGTCCGGCACCCCAATACAATGCAAGTTCCTATAAGCAGGGAACATGATGTACGTGAGCTTTGGGGTCAGAACTGGGTTCAAATATTTCTGTTGCTACTTATTAGCTGTGACACTGGGCAAGCCATCAAATGGAGAAAAAGTAAATAACAAAAATTTACTGAAGGCCTAGTTTCAAGTGGTGGAATCCCAACTTAAACAGGATTAAGCAAAAAAGGTAATTTACTGGCGATCCCACTAATCCTGGAACAGATTTCGTTGGCTTCAGACGTGGCTGGACCCAGGGGAGTATCTTCTGGACCCACATTCACTCTCTCCGTCTCTGGAGTCCGCATTCTCTTGTGGGCTCCATTATCGAACAGGCTCTTTACTCAAAGGAGGAAAATGACTGCCCAACCTCCAGTTCACACATACCATACGGTCGGGCTTACGCCCAGCAGAATCGAGAATACATTTCTTCTCAAAAACGCCCACAGGAGCCCGCGGAGTCACTTGGACTGGGCGCATGGCACATGCTGTACCTCTGAGCCAATGACTCTGTGGGGAGGTAAACTCAGAGCACTGATTGGCCATGCTTGGGTCACATGCTCCTCCCTGAGCCAATGACTGTGGGGAGGTAAACTCAGAGCACTGATTGGCCATGCTTGGGTCACATGCTCCTCCCTGAGCCAATGACTGTGGGGAGGTAAACTCAGAGCACTGATTGGCCATGCTTGGGTCACATGCTCCTCCCCAGGAGGCGGGGATGAAGCCCGTCCCAGAGCACAGGAACTACAAATGCAGTAGGGAGTAAGAGTGTTGAAAAGAGAAATAGAGGAACTCTCCCTGAAAGCCAAGGGGAGTGGATTCTGGATGGTGGGAAAGATGTCGTCAAATGCTTGCTCTGCCTACCCTCTGCCAGGCCCTTGGTTCATTATTTTCATCAAACTCTCACAACAATGAATTTAACCTTTCAGCTCTACAGTTTCCTCTTTTGAAATGAGAATAATGATATCTAATAAGAGAATAGCTACCACTTATTTAGTACTTACTGTACCAGGCACGGGGCTAAGTGCTTTATATATTCCAACCCAATTATTTATGTCTTCAGATTGTTGTTAGATGTAAATTAAAATAGATGACATAAAAGGTCCTAGGCATTGTACCTGGATATAATAAAGGCTTAACTGTATTTTATTTGTATCACCCACTCACCTACTACGGTATCAAGCATCTAACTGGTACGTATTGCAAAAGTTGCATTAATGAATGAAGTGTGTCTTATTTCTGCATTTAATTATTTATATTCTACCTAGTTGCACAAAGGATGTGATATGACACACGGGACATACATTCAGCAATATAATGCAATATATAGAGGAAAACAAAATCAGAACCAATGGACTATGTAAATCAGACTAGAATAACAAGATACGTGGAAAAGTAAAATGCATTCATGGAGACCATGCAATTAGTTTTTTGGAACTTGGCTCTGAGCTTCCTGGTAAACAAAGAGAAAAGGGAAACCCCATTAACTGCAGTTCTGCAGTTCAAGAGTGTAGTGGTGGGGGGTGGAATATCATTCCTCAGGGAAAAGAATTTAACGCACCGCATTTTAAGATAAAGGAATTACGGTCGGGGTGGGGCAGGTACAGGGACAGTTACCGATGGCAACTCTAGCACAGAGCGTAATCCACAAGGCAGCTTTTTTCACCTTCTGCGGGGCAAATGCCTGAGGTACTTTTGGTAACTGGATGAGATGCCACTTTTGGTCTCTGATAAGAACTTGATCTCTTGAGGCACAGTGCTTCCCACAGCCTTGGAAGGACTTCCCTCTGACAAGAGTCCACATTTAGAGAGGAAGTAGAAGCCTTGTATCTAGGAAGAGGCTGACCCCGAGGGCCTGAGTTTCCTCCTCCAGAAGAGGCCCAGACAACGCTCTCCATGAAGCCTCGGGAGGAGAAATCAAGGGGTTCTCACCTAGCATCTCTCCTAGACAGGGCATCTCCTTTTGACTCCAGGGCTCTGGCCTGCAGCTGGGAGAGAGTTAATCGTGGTGACCCAAATCTGCAGTCCCATTTTCAGCATGCTGAAAATTACTTTTTAATCCTGGCTTTCGAGGCTTGCCTGGGGAGCCATCTGCTACACCCTCCCCCCCCCTCGGGCCCATGGGATTACTCCCACCTGCCCCGCCTCACTTGCTTTTGTGGGGCCTGATTCTGTTCCTGCCCATCCAGATAATAATAATTTGGAGGATGACAGTTTCATTTCTGGGGTGGGAAGAGAGCCTAGATTTTAAAACAACAAAAATCAAGGTCTTCCAGCCCAGATTAAATAGAAAGCCATTTGCAAGGTCAGAATCCGTAAACAATGTGCAGGTCTAGGGTAATCAGACCTCCCAGCCTCAGTGATGCGGTGCCATCTGCTGCAGGCTTCTGGGGCTGGGCAACATGGAGCTTGGGGCTTTGCTGGGCTCCAATACTTGGGTACCAGTGGGTGACAAAAGTAGGTGATGCACCCACGACTCTGGGTTTGTTCCATCCAAGGAAACAGCAGAAATTCCTGAACTCTCATCAGGCAGGACCCAGAGATTACAGACCAATTTGTGTAGACCACCTACTGTGCGCCCCAGGCTACACCCATAAGGACCTCACCAAGCAGTGGAGGACAGAGATGAGCAGCAAAGAGGACCCCGGGGGAAGGGTGATGTGTGCTATGAAAAGGGTCTCTGGGAGCGCTGAGAGAGCACCAACCCAAAATCTGGCTTGGGTGGGGTTTAAACTGAGCCTGAAAGAATAGGAGTTCACCAGATGGACGAGGTGAGACAGGACATTCCAGGGAAAGGGAATAGCATGGTCAGAGGGGATGGTGCTTCTGAGGAGGGTGCCGGGAAAGAGTTCTCATCCGCATGGCGGATGGAAGCGTTGATTACTTGGGTACCACCTCTGTGAAGGACAAGCCAGCAATAATTTTTTTTTCCAGCAATAATTTTTTGAAATTTCAGATACACATATCCTTTCCCACAGAAACTCCACATGCACAAAGTGACATACTCAACAAGGTTACTCAATAGCGCAAGGTTTGGAATGACCTAAATGCCCACCAACAGGAGCCTAACAATACTTAAGTCATTTTTTCAGCGATATTTGTGTAATTATTTATAGATGAAATTATAGGATGCCTGGGATTGGCTTTAAAATAATCAGGGGTGGGGGTGGGGACCTGGGTGGCTCAGTCAGTTAAGTAGCTGACTCTTGGTTTCAGCTCAGGTCATGGTCTCAGTGTCCTGGGATCGAGCCCCGAGTCCACTCAGTGCTCAGCGGGGAGTCTGCTCAAGGATCCTCTCTCTCCCTCTGTCCCTCACCCTGCTCATTCTCTCGCTCGCTCTCTCTCTAAAGTAAATAAATAAATCTTTAAAAAAATAGTCGGGGGTAGGGCTGGGGTTGTCAATAAAATAAGACTGGCCATGTGTGCTAACTGTGAAAGGGGGCTGATGGCTATATGGGGGTTCACACTATTTTCTCTACTTTTGTACATGTGTGATTTTTTTCTATAATAAAAAGTTTTTAGGGCGGCTGGGTGGCTCAGTGGGTTAAGTGTCTGCCTTCAGCTCAGGTCATGATCCCAGGGTCCTGGGATCGAGTTCCGCATCAGGCTCCCTGCTCAGCAAGGAGCCTGCTTCTCCCTCTCCCTTTGCCTGCCTCTTTGCCTGCTTGTGCCCTCTCTCTCTTTTTCTGTCAAATAAATAAATAAAATCTTTTTCAAAAAGTTTTTAGAAAGCAAGAAGCAGAGTAGTATATTTAATATAGCTGCCACTTAAAGTAAAAAGAGCAGACCCTCACAAAAAATTATATATATACATATATATATACATATATATATACATATATATATACATATATATATACATATATATATATATATACATATACACACACAGATGTGTATTTATTGAATGAATGAATATCTTCTTGGGAACTGTCAGACTATTTGCTAATAAAATCAGCTTAAAAATAATTACAGTATAGTCTGAAAAATGTAAGGCTATGAAGAAGGAAATGAATAGCCGTAAGCCGGGGGGGGGGTAGTTGAGGAAGATTTCTCAAGAGGAGAAGACATCTGTGCTATAGCCCAAAAGATGCCCAGCAGCTTGCCAGATGAGGGGTGCGAGGACTCACACATTTTGAATTGAAGGAAAAGCAGGAGCAAAGGCAGGAAACTTGAAAGAATATAGCATGTTTAACTAAAAATACTACTTTTGTATAAAAATTGCCAAAATCAATACTGTACTCTTGTCTTATATATAGAAATTTAACAATAACTCTTCAATTAAAAACGATGCAGCAAAAGAAAAAAAAAGCAGAAACAATAGACTTGCCTCTTTGCTTTTATGTGTGTAATAAGTCTCTGGAAGAAACACACACAGCTGGTAAAATCAGTTGCTTCCAGGAAGGTCGACTCTGGCTGGAGGACCAGGCAGGAAGGAGACTTTTCAGTTTTCTTTTCTGCATCTTTTGAATGTTTTTTAACATAAGACTATTTTTTAATTAATTAGTTAATTTATTTATTTAAGTGAGCTCTACCCACAATGTAGGGCTTGAACTCATGACCCCGAGATAAGAGTCACGTGCTCTACCGAATGAACCAGCCAGGCGCCTTGCTTCTGTTGAGTTTTGAGTCAAGTGAATGCATTACCTATGCTTTTAAGTTAAATTTTTTTTTAAAAATATAAGATTTGGAATCAGAATTACCTGTCTAGCTCGAGCAAGTTACTCAGCCTCTAACTCTATGAGCCTGTCTTCCGTCGATGGGATGGGGACGATAACATTAGAATCTTCGTCTGGCAGTGTTGTGGGGTTAAAGGAAATAATATCCTAAATTAAATAATGCAACAAATGAAATTCTGCACAGAGAGCACGTTCTGAACTTCAGCTGACATAAATGGCAAGGCTAGGACTCAACCCATGCCGATTTGATTCCACAGTCCGTGTACTCTCCAAGCCAAAAGTTAATCACGTTCAGTCAAGTTCAAGAGGGTCCCAGGTTGAAGACGGGAATGGGATCAGTCTGAAGCTTGGATGCTATGGCCTCATGGATCTTTATTATCCATGGTCGACTTTGCCAGGAAGACCGTGCAGGCATTCATCATCTGCACGCCGATCCTTTCAATGGCCTTGTGATCACTGAAGGTCAAATGGATGAAAGGTGTAGTCTTGTCTATACGACCAGGACCAAGTCTTACTCTCCGAGAGAAGCGGTTCTTCCCAGAGCTGCTCGCAGACCACTCGTTCCAACGGCAGAGAACCCTGGCCTGGACGTCACAAGGTTTGAGACCCAGGGTTGGGAGTTGAGGTTTGTCTTTATTGACAAAACATATAACCTAAATCATATACCTTAACCTCACTGGGCCTCAGTTTTCTCATCTGCAAAATGGGAATAGAAATGCCTGCCCTAGCTACCTCTCAGGGTTGATGTGAATAGTTAATGCAAAGATACGTGTGATATTACATCTTCTAACTCAGACTTGAGACTATTAGGACCTTTTCCAATCCACTTTACCCACGCATACTCTTTAGTCCACAGAGATATATTTTCTATGTAAGTTAAAAATGTGATCAAAGGTAACTTGAAAATGCTGACCCTCCATGAGCAAGTCGAAGCTGTCACTTTGAATTTCCCTAAACTGTCCTCCTCTCCTCTGTCAAAGAGATTACAACACGCACAGGTGGGTGGGAAGGATCCTGTGCCCCATAAATACATGTAGGCGATATCCATCTATTTCAAATGTCTGTCCTTGGTGAGAGCTGCAGCTGTCTTGATGTGGCTAAATGAAGTAGGGAAAAATCAGAAAAATGCAAATGAGATTCTTATTTTAGGCAAATCAATCCCAGCAATGCTCATATCTGATCAAGCTTATCTTTAGGACGATCATTAGGATAATGGATTAATGCGAAAGTTTATTTTTGCCCTGTCTGTTCTCAGCTCTTGAGATCCTTCAAATCACATCTTGACTCTGCCAGACCACTACCCCCCAAGAAAAAAACTCCTTACAAGTCAGTTTGGCGACAGTATCCACAGCATTAATGCTGGAGAGGACCCTGGCAATCACAGGGTCCAGCTCACCCCAAGGTCACTGGCATCGCACTGCTCCCACCTCTCCTTGCATGACACGAGCCAACTGCAGCCACTCTTGGACTGCAGGGTTTCCCATGGGGAGCCCCGGAAAGAGGATGAGGAAGCCATTGGGGACTTTTTTTCATGAGGAGGCCTTTGAGGGACAGTGCAGTGAGGAGGTTAAGGGCATGAGCTTGGAAATCAGGCAGTTCTGGTTGAATCCCAGCTCTCTCACTACCTGCTGGGTGACCCTAGCATCCGTGAGCCCCAGTTGCCTTATCTGTAAAATGGGGATAATAATGACAACCGTTTCATAGGGTTGCAGCGTGATCGAAATGAGAATCACGTGTGTAAAGTGCTTTGTGAAGTGTCTGACTTGGGGTAGAAACGAGAGCTCTGAGCACCTCATATGCATCGGCACCATCCCCGATCCTTCACGCGCACTCGTTTAACTCCAGCAACAGCCTTACAGCATAGGTGTTCTTCGACCCCTCTTAAAAAAAAAAAAAAAAAAAAAAGAGGAGGAAGCTGAAGACCCTGAGAGGTCGAGGTACACAGCAACGTGGCCAAGCTAAGACTTGAACCCATGGCTCTAGAGCCCAAGCTCTCGCTCCTCCCTTTCAGCTAACTGCCAGCTCGCTTTTTGAGCTGGCAAAGATGGAGAAGGGGTCTCCCTGCCTGGCACAGAAGCTGGACTTGTCATGAACCTTTCCAGAAGTCTGTATAATGAGAAAAAGAGGGCACCTGGTCGAGAAGGGAGAGGCAGGTAAAAGAGAAGGCAGAGGGGACACAGTGTTTTCACAAGGCAATATGAGAGGGAGGCAGCGGCATCCCATCAGCGGGCGGCCGGGTGTGGAAAGGCTATCACCCGGCCAAGCCCCCAGCACCCCTGTCCCGAGCCTGAAGCTTTGGCTAAGGTTCTTTCTCCCCTGCGCGGTGGGAAGGGGGCTGGAGAAACATCCAAGGTCTTTGTGGAAATGAAAGTCAAGGCGCACTCCCAACGCCTTCTTCATTTCAAGCATTAGATCACTTTGAACCAGAGCCACAGTGGGACTGGAAGGTGGGAGTCAGACCGGGGAAAATGGTATTTGGAAATATCCTCCCTCTGAGTCCAAAAATGTCTGGCTATGGAAAAGCCCAGATTCTTAGGAGCAGCATAATGATTGAGACTAAGGACTCAGAACCCAGGCCTGTTTCAGTTCCAACACGTACATAGATCCATGACCTTGGGAGATGATCTTAACCTGGGGTCTTGGCTTTCTCATCTGTCAAGTGGGGCTAACAATACCTTCCCATAGGGTTTTGAGGATTAAATAAGAGAATTTGTACAGAGCCTAATAGGGTCTGGCACAGAGCAGGTGGTTAATAAGTAGTAACTAGTTTTTGTTATATGTGGTGGTTTTAAATTTCTGAAACACAGAAATACTGAAATAAAACAAATGAACGTGGGGTGGGGGGAAGAGATGTAAACCACGAAACAGACTCTTAAGTATAGGGAACAAACTGAGGGTTGCTGGATGGGAGGTGGGCGGGGGTGGGGGGGATGGGGGAAATGCGTAATGGGGATTAAGGAGGGCACTTGTGATGAGCACCGGGTGTTGTATGCAAGGGATGAATCACTACATTCTTTTTTTTTTTTTTAAGATTTTATTTATTTATTTGACAGAGGGAGAGAGGCAGCGAGAGAGGGAACACAAGCAGGGGGAGTGGGAGAGGAGAAGCAGGCTTCCTGCTGAGCAGGGAGCCCGATGCGGGGCTCAATTCCAGGACCCTGGGATCACGACCTGAGCCGAAGGCAGACACTTAACGGCTGGGCCACCCAGGCGCCCCTGAATCACTAAATTCTACACCTAAAACTAACATTATACATGTATCTTAACTCGCTGGAATTTAAATAAAAATCTGGAGTACAGGAAATAAATAAAAACCAAAAATACATACTCAGTTGTCGGGGGTGTGCACATACTAATAAACATGCATTAATACGGGGTTCCCCAGATACGTCACTGAAAAGCCAGCACAGGCTTGAATCAAAATGGGGCATAGTATACCTACTCCCCAGTTCCAGTGGAGTGTGCAACACAGCAATTATTACCCCATTTTAGAGGTCAGGAATCTAAGGGGCTCAGCAGGACCTAAGAAGCTTGCTCAAGGATTCAAGGCTAATCCAATGTCCCTTCCTACCCTTTTCTTAGCCTCAGAATTTATGCCCACCCTCCCCTCCCACGCAAATTCTTTTTCAAACAAAAGGATTATGGATTCCCCCAAACACGGTCTGGTTATGGGGAGGAGACACGTAAGAAGAGGGGAGAGGAAAAGGAAAGCAGAGGATAACGGAAGAGGGTGAGGTGAAGGGACCGGCTGCAGTCTTTGTTACTGAGACCCAGTCCCCTCCTCAAGGCCAAGAGCAGTACCCCCCACCCTGCCTGACCCGACCCCCAGCCTTGTGTCTCCCTGCCTTGTCCTCCCAAGGGCTTACAGAGATGCCCCAAACATCTCCCCCTCCTCCAGCGGGGTCCCTGTGAGGGGCTCTGAGCTCCTGGGACCCTGAAGTGCCTTCCAGGGCCTCTGTCCCACCCCGCTGCTGGCTCCATGCATGCACCTGCCTCCGGGCTGCGAAGGGCCTGTGGCACGGCTGAGATTCCAGAAAGGAAGGAGCTGCCCTCTGATGCTGAAAACAAAAGGTGAAGGTTCTGCAGAAAAGAGACCAGAGTGAGGATTATATGAAGTAGGGTGTGCAAAGGGCCCGGCGCAGAGCCTGGCGCACAGTAGGACTTGCAGACAGAGGACGGTCCCCCCTACCCCCTAGGGAGCTCTCGGAGGCCCCCACCTCCCAAAGCTGCGTTTCAATTTGTCTCATACACTCAGGCTTCACTCCATTACACATGGAAATTTGGCTTCATTGATATGAAGGAGCTAATTACTACATGAAACATAATTACAAGACAGGAAATGGATTTATAGACACTGTCAATGGGAGGGGGAGCTGCCGCGGCGGCTTCTGCGTTCCCACCAGGCTGAGAGCTGCCCAGAGCCCCGCTCCGCTTCTGGCCCTGAGAGTTCTCGCTCTAACAGAGAAATGTGCTTGTAGAGGGGTCGGTGGTACCACAGATTCCTGGAAATCAAATCCAGTCTTTCATCTGCATTTGTTACACAGTTGGCGGTATGTTCCCGCAGGATCCTGCGAGCTAATAAACATCATACTTAGGAATGGAGTTAGTCTTAAAGGAATCACTTAAAGAGAAAAATGACAGGAAATGATAGACCATAAAACTAGCAAAAAAGGAGGAGGCCGTGTAGAAAATATAGGGCAGTAGTGGCTCCTTTTCTCTGGGCGACATGAGCCCCAAGAAAGAGCCGTCTGTGCAGTGGGTTGCCTGAGAAATATGCTCTTTTCAAGTCCTTTATGGTTTAGTTTTTTGGGCTTTAAAATAATATATCTTAATTTATACGCACATAAGCATGCACATGCGCAAATATAAACAGACGACAAACAGAAGTCAAAAGGTCCATCCTTGTTGATAATCAGCTAGACGAATTAATTGCAGCTAATATTTATGGAGCACACTCTTGGCCAAGCACTGAGCTGTGCGTATATTGATTCTGTCTTCACAACAGCCCCATGTGGAGGATTCAATCACCCCTAATTTATACCTAAGAAACTCAGACTTATGGGAAAGCTCGGCCAAGGTGCCCAAGGTCATACAGGTAAGTGCCTGAGCAAGGGTTTGCGTACAGTGTGTCTGAATCCAGAGCCTGGGTTCTCAAGAAAAATGAGAGAATCCCCCAAATTAGCAATGACATATTTTCAAGAATCTCAAGAAATATCCTTCTCGGAGATCAAGCCTTTGACCCTTGATCACCCATCTATGGGAAAGAATCCTAAATATGAAACAGGTTTAATGCACAAAGATCTTCTTTGCAGAATTACTTACCTATCATAGGGAAGAAATTGGAAGTTAAATGATAAACAAGAGGGGAAAGGTTAAATAAATATGGCACATCCATAAAATGGAGTATTATTCAACCACTAAGCCTGATATTTACAAAGAGTTTGTAACAACATAGGGAAATGTTTATGTTATACAGAATTTTAAAAAACAAGATTCAAAACATATATGCATTACAATCTCTACAAGAAAGAGACATGCAAAGGAAGACACACCAAATGTTAGGTGGGGGTTTTTAAAGCATAATCGTGACCACAAGAAACAACTTTCTGTCTTTTGTGATAGCCATTCATTGTTTGTATTCTTAACAGCCTTTCCCAGGCTCTACCCACAATTGTAAGGCCTTTATGGTGAGATCTTGCTTATCTTTCCTCACAGATGTCTGTTTAAAAGAACCACCATCACCATAATTTATTATTCCCATAACTGTAAGTTTTCACACAATGGGCTTTCCTTACGCAGAAGACATCTGTGCCAAAGTTACCTCCGTTGTCCTGGCTAATGACATCAGGTACAGAGTAAGGGACTTTTTTAAGACCAGAAAGGGGGATGCCTCGGGGGGCAGAGCTGCAGGTGCCTATGAGTCTCCCCCACAACCTGGATGGTCACTGATTCATTCCTTCACGCAGTCAGCAAACCTTCGCTGGATGCCGACCCTGCACTCCAGGCACCACACGAGGTTCTGGGAACGTGGAAATAAAACACATGTCAAAAAGTTTAAGTCATGTTTGTTCGAGGGGCATCTCTGCTCCACGCATAGGGAAAGAGAAGGAAGTCGAGGCCAAAATAAGTAACTGAGACTGTAGCAAGTCACTGGCTGGAGACAGAACTGAAACCAAGTCATCCAACACTTTGCATGCTCTCCTTTCTTGGTAGAAGGAGAAGGGGAGCTGGGGAATGTGAAGTCCTCTGGCTGGTCTGGGATGGCAGCTTCTTTGTAGTAGTAATCAGGTCAATCAGAAGGTTCTGGAGCCTGCAGTGGGATGAGGAAGACAGTGGCATGGGTGGCTTGTCTTCCTCAGGCCAGGCCTGGGCCTAGGTACTCACAGACTGGAACACCTTAGCCCCAGTCTTCCTAACACAGATGCCTGTGGCCTACCCCGGGTGGTCTGGAGGCTTGGTCTTTCTAGAAGCTCCATGCTTTTTCAATCCAGGAGGGCACCACGTTCCCCCACGGTGCAGGGGTTTTCATGCTAAAGTAGAGCAAGAATCAGACAGACTTGGGTTCTGCCCCCAGCTCCACCACTTGCTAGCTGCGTGACCTTGAGCGAGCTGTTTTGTCTGCAATCCAGGGTCTTCAGGATTGGGGTTGTGGCCGGAAGCCACAGCATCATTTGAGGAATGCTTAGCCTGCCGATTAGTTCAGGGCTTTTCCCCAGGCCTACTGAATTGGATTTCCAGAGAGCGGCTCAGAATCTGTATGTTTAATGAGCTTCCCAAGTGGTCCTTATGATCTCATCGTAAGTGTTCAATAAATGGTAGCTTTATAGGGTTGTAATTCACTTATCAATATCTACCATTGGTTTAACAACGATGTCACTATTTCCTTCAAGAACAATGAGTAAGTACAGTGTTTTACATAATTAAAGGGCTATTCTGAGATTTTTCTCTCTTTTTTTTTTTAAGATTTTATTTATTTATTCGACAGGATAGAGACAGCCAGCGAGAGAGGGAACACAAGCAGGGGGAGTGGGAGAGGAAGAAGCAGGCTCATAGCGGAGGAGCCTGATGTGGGGCTCAATCCCATAACGCCGGGATCACGCCCTGAGCCAAGGGAAAAGCTTAACCTCTGTGCCACCCAGGCGCCCCCTGAGATTTTTCTTAAAAAGCAATCTTCCCCAAAGTTGAATTAAGGTCTCTAAATCCAGATACGGAAAATGATGATTTGTAACTTGCAAATGAGCACTTTTGCTGCTCCTACCTACTAATGCTTCAAACACTTTAGGGCCTGATCATATATGGACATTGTTATGCCCAGCACTCTGTAGGGCCTTGCATACAATATTTAGTCTTCAGAATGACATTAAATTCACATATGCAACTTCAACACTTGTCTAATTTTCAAAATGTAGCAGACTCACAAACATAACCCTTGTGCACTTTGGGGAGTGGTCCTATATGTTCTTATTACTCAGTTTACTCATCCTTTTAAATCTTTACACCCAAGCATGATCCATCATGTCTATCCTTTATTATTGTGGAGTTTCTGCCATCTTTTCTACAAATACTTTAGCATCCTTTCTGAAATGCCACATCTCTTCTAATATTATCTGGTTTTCCAGCTCATTAGACTGATACTTTTTTCTCCGTGTAAAATTGCTGACATCAATGAGGTGTGATTTCACTCTCCCGGGTTTTGTTCCTGCATGAATTCTCTGGAGAACCATGAGTCATGACTTCTAGATGAAAACCTTTGCCTATTTTTGCTCATTGATTTCCTAGAATAAGCTGTCTATATGAGCTTCTTAGGTCATGTGAGGGTTGAGCTATACCTGGAAACTTATCCCATGTTCAATAGACCACAGGACTTTTTCATATGAATTATCTTTAAGTCTCAATTCCCTTTTGAGGTGGTCTCTTGGTATCTCCAGTGACCTTTTATTCATGCCTTTGTTTTTCAGGGAGTAGCTTATCAAATCGCCCTCCACAACCCTGCTTTGGAAGACCCTGCTGGTCCCTACCACTTGCCTAGACCCCAGCATAAGTGCTTGAGACAGGACCTCCAGTTTGGTCTCCTTCCGGGAATGATAGCAATATCAACTATTCATGTGCATTCTGCTCAAAGTTTACCTACATTATCCCATTTAATCTTCAAAATAAAACTTCAAAGTGGATACCATTATAATCTCTATTTTAAATATTTAGTTCAGAGTGGTTAAATAACTTGTTCAAGGTCACACAGCTAGTAAGTAGCAGAGCCTGGTCCTTTGAACGCTAATGGCAGTGCTTCCAATCTCTGTAGTGCGGCCTAAAATCCCTCTCATTTTTGATCCTGTCCCTTGTGACCTGCTGGGAGCCCCAACCTTGCCAAGGGGAACTCCACAGTCTTTAAAACTTGCAGCCCAGGCTTGGCCCTAAGGCCTTGCCCAGCCCAGCTGGACTTGTACCACAGAGAGGCTTTATTCTCCAGCCTCTGGGCTCCTCCACAGCCAATCTTTGAGGGATGAGATCACAATGAAATTACTTCCTGCTGCTCCAGGCACTCTCTTGCAACTCTGGTGCCCTCAACACACTCCAGTCTCCCAGTTCTAATTATCACCAGGCTGAGTGGATCCTTGGAGAAGCCTCAAGGCAGAAGAGAACTCTATTAAAAGCCCAGGTGGCAAAGATGCTATATTATCTATCTTTATAACAGATTATCCCCAAAGTTTAGCAGTTTAAAACATTTGTTATCTCACAGTCCCCATTGGCTAGGAATCTGCATGTCTCTTAGCTGGGTGCCTCTGGTTCAAGTTCTCTCATGAGGTTACTTACTCCCAAGCTGTTGGCCAGGGGTGTGGCCTCATCTGAAGGCTCAACTGGAACCAAAGGATTCAATTCCAAGCTCACTCACATGCTTGTTGGACTGAGGATGTTAATTCCTTGCCATGCTACATGGACCTCTCCCTAAGACTATTTACACATGGCAGCTTGCATCCTCCAACACAAGTAAGCTAAGAGAGAGAGCAGGAGAAGGTCCATCTAAGGTGCAAGCCACAGTCTTTTTATAACCTAATCTCAAAGTGCTCCATCACTGCTGCTGAATTTTATTTGCTAGAAGTATGTCACTAGTCTCAAGGGGAGGGGATTACACAAAAGTATGGATACCAGGAGATGGGTATCACTGGGGGCCATCTTAGAGGTGTACTAGACAGCATTAGTGGAACTAATTCTTTACCACTATCAGCCCCCCGTCCCCCACAAAACATACACACTAACTTTGTTCCTCTCTTCCTGAAGTTTATTTCCTTCTCTAGACAATAGCTTTTTGCATCCAGCCATGTGGTTATCCCAGGGTGCATTCAGGGATTCGGCTTGACTTTTGGAGTCCCCTACCAACAGGATAGTATAATAGTTGACACCTGTCAATGTTTAGTGCCTTCTAGATACTGGGTCAAGCATCTCAAACTTGAAAGATGCAGAAACTGAGGCTTTGAGAGGTGAAGTAACTTGCTGAAGATCACATAGCTAGTAAAGGGCATTTAAAAATGATTTAAAAACAAAACCATCTGACTCCAGAATCTTGTTCTCTTTACTATGCTGGTCCATGCACACCCCTTATTTTTGTTTCTGCTGACTCTCACTTTACAGTGACTATGACTCCTACAATTTGGGACAGATGGAAGATACTTCAGGCAAAAGGAAGATATGTTTCATTTTAGGGATCTTCTGAACCTGCCTGTGAAAGCTAGAGGGGACACATTTGTGGGAACTAGATAAGTGAGTGCTTAGACTTGCAGGAAGTCCCACAGAAGTTTTAAGCATAGTAATAAACTGAATATGGAAGAGAAGATTATCCATTGGAATCCCTTGCTCCTTCACTCCATTCCTAGCCAGATGTTGTCAGGCTAACTTCTCTTCCAGGCTCCTGAACTGTACTCCCACAAGCTTAGTTCCACTTGAGATCCCAGGGTCAACACTAAACAAATTGCTAATTGATCGTTCTCTGTATCTCAGACACCATGCAAAGAGTTTTATCTACATTGGGTGGTTTAACTCCTACAAATATTTCTGCTGTTGTGCACACATCAGCTTGGAGTGACTCAGCTGGAAATGACCATTGTAACAAGGGCAATGTGGCTCTAGGAGTGATCATAGTATAAGCTAGATGGTTTCATTCTTCTCCCTCAGAGGACACATACGCACTTGATCACAAGGCAAAAGAGGATGAATGGGTCAGGGAAAATCCATCTTGGATCTCATTCAGGCAGGCTCAGCCATACAGTGAGCTGGGACTACAAGCCACATGTCTGGTGAGGAGCAGGCCGAAGTGTGAAAAGGCAGGGACCACGCGGGGAAGCTGAATCCCTGAATGCGCCCTGGCATAACCACATGGCGGGATGCAAAATGAGCAGTCCACGCTCACCTGTGGTTTAGCTAGCACAGGCACCAAGGCTTCCCATTCTGTAGATTAGGTTGCAGCAGAAGGAATCCAAGTGAAATCAGGCTTCCTGGCTTCAGATAATTTGTCTTTTTACCACACAAGTCAGGTCAGAAGGACTTAGTATCCTTTCTCCCCATCCTGGAAAAAGAACTTCCAAGAATGAAGTAGGGTGTTAAGACCCCAACCAAATAAGCTGAAATTAGGGCAGTGCTTGAACTCCCACAGAGAACTACAGCCCTCTGCAGGTCCCCCAGGCAGAAGCCCAGTCATCCAAATAGTACCAGCATGGCAGGGTTGAGGGTGGAAGGATAGAAAAGAAAGAAAAAGGAAGGGAAGGCAATGGGAAGCTCATTTTGCTGAGAATTCAGGAATCTAAGGTTCCAAGTATGTCATATCTGGGTCTTCAGAAGTAAGACTAATTCCAGACCCCATTGGCCAATGGGCTGAGACTGCAGATGGAGGAAAATGCATGACCTGAATGATAGGCTTAAAAGTTTGGAGGAATTCAGGGGCGCCTGGGTGGCACAGCGGTTAAGCGTCTGCCTTCGGCTCAGGGCGTGATCCCGGCGTTCTGGGATCGAGCCCCACATCAGGCTCCTCTGCTATGAGCCTGCTTCTTCCTCTCCCACTCCCCCTGCTTGTGTTCCCTCTCTCACTGGCTGTCTCTGTCTCTGTCAAATAAATAAATAAAATCTTTAAAAAAAAAAAGTTTGGAGGAATTCGAACTTCACATAGAAAGCACCAGTGACTCTAATTCAGAGGAGTGAGGGTTGAACGGGGCCAGGGGTCAGGATCTCATAACTCTATTGCAGGAGAAGCCATTCAAAAAGCCCTTGTCTCTGTACTTGCATCTCAAGATATCAAGATAAGAAACCATGATCTCAGTAACTAAGAAAGTAACCCAGAAAAAGAGAGAAAAAAGAATGGGGGTCTTGGCTTCCAGTTGTGACTTTGCCACTACTTGTTTTGCAACTCTGGTCAGGTCACTAATCTTCCCTTATCTTTGATTTTCCTGTGAGAAATGAGCCCCTAGACTGTAGGCTCCAGGGGGACAAGGATCTTGTCTGATGTAATCGCTTTTGTACATATCAAAGACTTAGCAGAGTACTTGGCACACAGTCATAGCTTAATGAATATTTGCAAATTGATTAATTAATTACACTATGTCAAATGTTGTGAGAATCAAACATGATAGTCGAGTATTATAAGTCACAGAGACCTAATGCTACAGAATTGTAATGACATAAAGGTCTGAACATCAAACAGAGATGGACTAAAGCATGCTAACAGGCAGAATACTACCATTCTCCCTTCCTTCTGTGTCTAAAGCAAGGATCTCACCTTCAAGATGAAATGGCCTTGAATTACCTCTTGTTTACATGGTGACTTTCTTATCTTTTTTGTTCCATACCAAATCTACTACAATGTAACCTTCCTTCATCTTGAGTGTATTGTGGCCATGCTAGAATCCAAGCTGTCCTATCTGACGTATAGCATATAGGTAACTTGAGGGTCTTTTAAGCATAGTGATAGTATTTAGAGTGGCAAAAACCTCTGGAATTGAAGGCAAGGTTAGTGATGCTATCCATTATGAGGAACCTGAAAGAACACAAGAGCCAGAAAGGAAACCATCGGATTTTTTTCTCTTACTCTTCACTGTGGGATTGGGGTTTGTACCGGACACAGGAGACTGAAGAGGGAAGAAGTGGAAAAGATTGTGGCAAAATCTTATCTATGGAATCTTTGTAAAGTCTCTTCGTCGATGAACTTGAGATGTCATATCACTTATTCTTCTGTGGCCTCTTGGCTTCATGGAGTTAATAAATTCCCCAAATCTCTGCAAGCTGAATTACTTCCTTTGTATGACCTAAAAGTCCTTGTCTAAAGAGAAAATATTCCTTATACAAATATTGGAGATAAGGAACAGAAGGTTCACGGAAGCTGTGAAGCAGTGTGTCTGAATGCATGATCCATAGACTACCTACACCAGATCACCTAAGATATTTGTGAAAACTTAGATGCTATGTCTTCACCCCAGCCCTACTGAATCAGAAATTCTGGGGAAGAAGGAGGAAGAATAGAAAAGCTATCCAGTATCCCCTTGGTAGGAAGGTGGGAAGAGGGTCAGGAAATACCTGTACATGATGAAGTTCCAGCCAGGTAGGGTGTTATCCAAGGCAGACTAACTGGAGATGCAGGACCAGCCTTGAGACCACTAACGGTCAAAGTAGAGATGCTGCATTTCATCTTTAAATTGCAACAAACAAACAAACAAACAAACAACAAAAACAGGAGCAGGGCAGAAAGCAAGAGACTCAACCAAAGGATCAGGAACTTAAAAGATTCTTTCATTAATCAAGAACAGGAACAGGTTCAAGGCCTGGAAAAACACTGATAACAGAAAGGGGCTTTTAAATTTTTTTCCAGAAAGGGGCTTCTTATCTGCCGTGTTGGTGTGGTTCGTGGGTGGGTCTGCCCAGCCTAAAGGTTTTTCTTCGATTGTTGCACTCCCAGGAGGAACGCTGTCCTGGTCCACCATTTCCCCTGCTGTCACCTTCCATGACTCTAATTCAAATGTGCTGAGATTGACAGAGCTGCCAGAGGAGACAGCCCGGCTGTCTGGTATGTGTAGTTAAAAATAATCTTTAGTTTTCTAAGCTGGCTTCTGAATATCTATGGCTCTAATTGATGGGTGATCTTCATGCTGTTATATGAATTTGAAAACTATTGTTTCCAGAATGCATTGTTGCCCTGATTGCTGTCTGCCAAGCCTCCCCATATTGTCCCTGTCATGTGCTGGCCCCAGCCCCACATAATCTGTCACCTCCAGGGGCCACAACCTATGCTTTGATCCACTAGGTTCCAAGTCTTCTCTTGCTTACCAAAAGATACCTAAAAAACAGCTTGAACTTAGAAGAATAACGAAGGGGCTTTACCACGGCTTCTTGTTTTATTTATTTCTTCTCTGGGATTTCTCTGCTTCAGCCACCTCAGGGGGCAGGTACAACAAAATGACAGAAATGAAAACACTGAGCCACATTAAAATGCTTTACCAGCAACTGCCAAATCCTGAGCATTTGGAGAATAAGCTGATGGAAAGTACAGCTGTCCCTCTACTAGCAACAGGGTGTGTAGGCTCAGATTGATGGTTTTGGACTTAAGCCCAGGAGTTTAATGATAATGATAATGATGATGATAATAATTATTATAATAATAACTAACATTTATTGAGTGCTTTCTATGTGCCAGACACAGTACTACACATTGTGTGTACATATCTGTATCTATATCTATCTGTATCAAAAAATCTCCTTTAATTCTTACTAGAGTCCTATGACATAGGTAATATTACCTCCATTTTACAGAGGAGGAAACTGAGGCACTGAAAGTTGCAATAGCTTGAAGAGAAACCCAACTCAAAATAGCTTAATCCAAGAAGGAGATTTATTGGCTCATATAACTCAGAAGGATGGGGTAGGATGGAGTGGGGTTAGAGATAGCTTCAGGCATATCTGGATTCAGGGGCTCAAATGATGTTTCTGAGGGACTTTGTCACTTGCTCTTTGTCAATCTCTCAGCTCTGCTTCCCTGTCTATATTGACCTTATTCCTCGCTGCTACAGTTGGGCTTCCAGGTGACCACAGGCAATCCCAGGCTTACCTACATCCGGAACCCATGAGGCTATGCCTGTGAGTAGACAAAAAACTGATGAACTTAGGAGGACTTGCCCCCTTTGATTTTTCTTCTCATCGCTGCCAGACCCACAAATCCAACCATGTCATTTCCTTCCTTAACAGTCATCCTTGCCCCTCCATTGTCACCTACAGGATTAGGTCACATCTCCTTAGCACAGCCCTAGGGCCCTCCATGATCTGCTTCTTGTGTTTCACCTCCCATGACCCTCCCACAGACACCCTGTGTTCCTGGTAGGCCACAGAACTGACACCTCCTGGATGCTCTTTCACACCTTTATGCCTTTGTTCCTTCTGCTTCCTTGGTCTGCAGTACCCTATCCTCACTTCTGAGTCCTCCTGGAAAAGGCTTATTCATCCTTAAAGATTCAATAGCCTGGTTCCAAACAGTGGACTCTATGATTGGGCAGGGACTCCCACTCCTGGTTCAGGCTCCTCCCCTTAGCATCACCCACCAGGACTTCAGGCAGACCACAATAGATTCACTACCAAGAGAAGCCACTCCATGAATTCAGCCATGCCCAGGTTACTGACAATGACTGTCAGGGTAACTGGTAGGCCCGGCAATAGTGGGGAGGATGAGCAAGTGTTGGGGTCAGGATAATAATAACCATAAGGACCACAAAACCTATGGTTCTGAATTCCCATGGTAAAATCCCAAGTTCCCCCACCTTCTTTCTGTTTCTAAAAGCCTTCCTCTTCCTCTTTTCCTCCACCACCATCTTGCCCCAGCCCCAGCCCCAGCTCCAGGCCCAGGAGAGTCCCTGAAGGCCTTACTGGCTATCTTCACTACAGAGATGTGAGGACTTGTGCAGAGGACCCTGGCTGAGATGCAAAGGTCAGAGACTGAGTTCCAAGAGCCCAGGAACTGGGGCACCCAGCCCAGAGTCAGTTGTTCTTTTTCTTTCATGGAATTAGTCAGTACTTTCAGGCCAGTGTAATAATAATAATAATTCTTTGCACTTTCAAAGTGCTTTTACATCCGGGGTGCCTGGGTGGTTCAGTCAGTTAAGCGTCTGCTTAGCTCAGCTCATGATCTCAGTGTCCTGGGATCAAGCCCCACCTGGGGCTCCTTGCTCTGTAGGGAGCCTGCTTCTCCTTCTCCCTCTCCCCCTGCTCCCCCTGCTTGTGTACATTCTCTCTCTCTCTCTCTCTCTCAAATAAATAAATAAAATCTTTTCTAAAAAGTGCTTTTACATCCATTATTCCAAGAGGTATGTGGGGTGTACCCATCTTGTAGATGAAGAAGCTGTATCTCAAGAGGGTAAGGGATTGCCCAAGGGCCACTCAGCTAATTGTAAAGGATCCAAGACCAGAAGTTGGTCTCCCGCTTTGGGACCTGGGCGCCCCTGTTAGTTGCCATCACCAATGGTTTCCCAGCAAGGGTGATTCCCAGTCTTTCAGTGGAGGGCAGGGGAGCTCAGATTCAGAATATAGAGAGTTTCCCAAATGTCAACATTTTAGCTTTAACAAATTTATTTGAAAACACGTTTCTTCAAAATGATTTATTCCTAAACAAACAGTTAAAGCAGGGTGGGGGGTGAGGCAGTTGTCAAAGAATGAATTGAACAGACGGGATAACAGACAGGTTAAGGGGAATAATTAGAGGTTTTTTTCTTGTTATTCAACAGCTTCTTTTTCAGGCCTGTCAATCACTGTTTATCACACTTGAACCAAAACAATGATTTTTTTTTTCTTCTCTGAGGCCAGGAGGACCTACTGGGGAGATAGTCACTAACACTGAAGTAAGACCAGCATGACGTACAGGCTGGAGCTAGGGTGGCTTAAAAGTCTTTACGGTAGCATGGAAACCAAAATGCCCTTGCCAGTGGGAATAGTCCATACCAGTAGCTAATGATACACCTGGCAAGAAGGGGTAGCAGACATTTTCCAAGCTCTTATTATGGGCTGGCATTCTTTATTTTAACTTATCAACAACCCTGCCAGACAGACACTCTTATCCACATTTCACAGATGAAGATGCTAAGGCTCCGAGATGTTAAAAAACACACACGAAAAATAAAACGCACAGGCTAAATGCAACAAAATTCAATATTAAGCAGACCTGCATCATGGTTCCAGAAGAAATGTCCATTTTTGCAACCAAGATGAGTGTCAAGATCCCAATGCAGTCTGTGGTTCAAGGAAGTTCCTGTCCTCCTGAGACCCTGGGGACTAAGGCAGAGCAATCAACCTGATTCTAGATAAGGCATGTAACAGAGGAAGAGAAATGACTTAACTCAGGGGGCAGAGGGTCGGGGAGGTGGCTGAGTCCTGGCAGAATAGATACTTAACCCCATTAGCGGCACAACCACATTCCAAACCAATGAAGTCTTGGGCCTTTGGATGGAGTTCAGACATAGACCCACCTTGGAAAGACTAAGCATGATAGGGAAAGAAAATGGAAAGTATCAAGGGAACACAGAGGTGAGAATCTGACCCAGGAGGAGCAGAGAAGATTTCCTAGAGGAAGGGAAAATTCAGTTGAGTGGTAGCCATGTAAATGAAAGCGGGAGAGAGGAAAAGAGAAGAAAATTCCCAACTTCCCAGTAGAAAGGCAACAACAAAGCACACATGCCAGAAACTCAAGAAGTGGGGAGAAAACTAAGGTTGGATGTAATGTGAGTGTTAAACTCAAAGCGAGAAGTGGCCATTAATAAGGCAATAGCTGATAATAGCTAACTTCTATTGAATGCTTACCCACATGCCAGATACTTCTAAGAGCTTTACATATATTATTCATTCATTCACTCCACAAATATTTATTGAGCACTACGGGGCTGGCTACATGATGTGTGAGGCTCAGTACAGTGTGAAATTGTGGAAGACCTTGTTCAAAAGCAAGAAAAAACTTTTTACTTTCTTCTGCTGTCTCTCTCTCCTCTAGTCGCAGTACTTTTTTATTTGCCATTTAATGCTGCATTCCTGGAGAACAGAGATACTGGCAGGGCAAGTAGAAAACATCACAGGTGCCCAGTGCCCTGCCCTGCTGCTTGGACCATGGACATGCATATGCCTGACTCTGATCTTCCCTGTGCCCATACTGAAGTCTCCTCTAGGACCTAGAGTGGGAGTGGTTGCAGGGTAAGGGCAGAGAAGCAGGTAGGCAAGAACCCATCCCAAAGAGGTGGGGAGCAATAGGGGCAGGATCACATGTGAACTGAGGCTCCAAACCCCGGGGTGTGCTCCACTGTTCCATCATACTTCTCTTTTAAACACAGATTCAAAGATAAAATTATTACGAATTTCAAGATGGTGACCACAGAACATTAACCTACAAAAATGGGGGTCCCCATTCTGAGAGTGAAACCTGTGCAAGTGCTACAGTTGTGTACCCAGGAAGCTGTTCCTGGAGTGCTGCCATGTGTGAGGTTCTGTTCTTGAGTGTAGGAAAACAGTTGAATGAAGCAAACAGATAACAATCCCACCATCTGCCAGCTTACATTCAAGTGGGGGCAGCAAGCCAACAAAATAAATGAGGCACATAGGTGGGGATAAGTAAAATGGAGGAAAGCGATGTAGGAAGAGGGCATAATCGTGCTAGGAAAAGTGCAGTTTTTTAAAGGGAAGTCAGGCACAGGCTCATTAAGAAGGTACCTTTTGAGCAAAAATTTGAAGGAAGTAAGAGTGAGGTAAGAGTGTAAGAAGAAGACTTGTAAGCCAACAAAACAGCAAATACAAAGGGCTTAAAGCATGAGCATTCTTGGCTTATTCAAGGAAGCCAGTGTGGTTAGAACTGGGCAAGTGAGGGGAAGCTAGTAGGAGATGAGATCAGAGAAGAAGTAAGGAGTGCAGACCACGCAGGTCCTTATAGACCATTGTAAGGAGTTGGCTTTGACTTCGAGTATGATGAGAACTTTTGGAGGGTTTTAAAGAGAGAAGTGATATGATCTAATGTATTCTAAAAGGATCGCTGTGGCTTCTATGCGAAGAAGAGACGACCAAATTGACTTGAGTCTCAAATATTGAGTGGTTGCAATGCAAGTGAAAGTGGATGATGAGAACTAGGTAGACAGCTTGAACCAGAGATTATTGCAATAATCCAGGCTAGAGATGATGGTGTCTTGGGCCAGAGGGATAGCACTGAAGGGCATGAGAAATGATGGCATCCTCAATGTTAAATACTGCTGATGGATCATTATGAGGAATGAGAAATAACCTTTGAATTTATCAACATAGAGTTCACTGGTGACCTCAACAACAGTAGATTCAAAGGTGTGTATAGGGGGGTGTGAAATCCTTATTAGAGTAGGTTTAGAAGGAAATGGGAGTGGACCAACTCATTATTTTGAAAATTAGTTTTATTTTTTTTAAGATTTATTTATTTATTTATTTATTTATTTATTTATTTATTAGACAGAGAGAGACAGCCAGCGAGAGAGGGAACACAAGCAGGGGGAGTGGGAGAGGAAGAAGCAGGCTCCTAGGGGAGAAGCCTGATGTGGGGCCCGATCCCGGAACGCCGGGATCACGCCCTGAGCCGAAGGCAGACGCTTAACGACTGAGCCACCCAGGCGCCCCTGAAAATTAGTTTTAAAAAAGGGGGAAATCAAATATTTATCTTCCTTTTCCACAGGATGACCAAATAGTTGATGAGAAGAAGTTTCTTCTTATAGAAGTATTCAGCTAACAAATAAGGACAGAATAATAGACTATCATTATTTTGCAGACTCTGATGAATAAATGGATCTTAACAATGCTCACCATTGGCATTATAAAAAGACATTTACTGCTGAATAAAAAGGAACCTGAATGTGATTAAGCCTCTAGATCTAACTATCAATTTACAAAAACCATAGGAAGAGAGGAACCCATTTAGCAACACCACAGGAAAGCAATCAGGAAAATCCAGTCTATGGAAAACTCTACAGGAAAAATGGCTAGTTTCTTTAACAAAAACATTTCAAAAACGAAAAAAAAAGAGATGGAGGGAGAAACTTATACATTAAGAGAGATTTGAGGGTAAATCAACAAATTACAGTGAATGACCCTTATTTAGATCTTAACTCAAACAAACTGGGAGAAAAAATCTTGACATTTCAAATAATTGAACATATGAATAGGGGTTGGATATTTGATTATATTAAGTAATTGCTGTTATTTTTTTGGATGTGATATAGTATTGGGTTTTTGGTAAAGAGTTTCTATCTTTTAGAGGTACACAATGAAATATCTACAGATGAAATTATATGTCTAGGATTTGCTGCAAAGTAATCTACGAGAAGGGGTGGGAGATAAAACAACACTTACCATAAATTAATAATTATTGAAAATTGGGTGACGAACACATGGGAATATATTAAACCATTTTCTTTTCTGTGTATGTTTGAAATTTTGTACAAAAAATGTTTGTAAAAAATAGAAATCTAAAGGAAAGAAAGAAATTGGAGGCTGTGGGTATAGACACTTCTTTTGAGGAGTTTTGCTATAAAGGAGACTAGAGAAATAAGGCAATGACTGGTACTGTTTATTAAACCCCCAATAACAACTTTTTGAAGTAAGGGCCATTATTATCATTCCCATTTTACAGAGACAGAACTAAAGTATGGGAAAGTTAAGTAACTTGTGCAGGGACACATAGTAAATGGCAGAGCCCCAGCAGTCTGGCTCCAGAGCTTTTACTCTTAAACACTATGCTCGCTACACTAAATGTAGGGGAATAACATAGTCAGCTTTGCATTTTTTATCATTTTGAGGGATTAGTGGGGGACAAAATTGGAGGCAAGGAAACCAGTTCAGAAGTTCCCACAATAGTCTAGGCAGGAGATGATAACGACCTGAACCAGGGCACTGGCAGTAGAAATGAGAGAAATGGAAGAATTGCAAAGATATATGGAGTAATGCCCACCAGTAGATTTTGGTAAGGTTAGGAGAACAAGTGTGAAGAAGGCGTATATACGGATCTCAGATTTGCAGCTTGGTTCAGTGAAACAGCTGAGACCGAAAAGTTGAGGAAAAGTAGAGTGAGGTGAGGAGTTAGTTCATTTCGGACATATTAAATGCCCCAGTGCTCTCTATGCAGGGAAGGATATCAGAATTGAGATCACCTCCATTTATTGGCAGAGTTGTTCTTACTGATAAACATCTCGTTAGTAACTACAAGTGATGGGTTTCTAGTTGAGGAAGAAGATGAGCATTATTTTCACCAAATGTCTCTATCAGAAGGAAAAGAGGCAATGGAGTTAACATGCTGCCTTCAGATTCTGGCCTCAATACCTGCCTCCTGAGTTTGATTTCTCAGGGCCACCCTCCTTTCCATGTAATAGGCATGGTTCCACTTAGGTCTTGACGTCAGCCCTAGGTAAATGTCAGCTGGAAAAGGATACAAGCTTGGAAGTGAGACAAATTTCATATGCGGAGGCTGTATTTCAAGGAGGGGGACACACCACTTATTAGTTGTGTGACACTGAGTAAATTTACTTAACCTTTCTTAGTCTGGTTTCCCCAGTTGAAAATGAGAGTAATGATAATTGTGTCTTAAAGGTAAAATGAGTGATTGGAAGTAAAGAACCTACCAGAGGCAATTAGGTGCTCAACAAATACCTTCCCCTTTGTGAGATTCTTGGGATGTGATAACCCCCAAGCCCTTTGTGGTTATTTGTGGGTCAATTTCTACATTTGGGCAGAGCAAAGGCATCAGGCTTCGATAGCCTTACCTGATCCAGTTGCATTCCATCCTGATCTAGAAATACCCCCACCCCTATCTGGGGTGTATAAATTCACTAAGTAAGGCTCTCCTAGGACTGCAAGATTGTCCCATACACTGCTTCTGCCTATAGCTTCACAGTGGGTTCCCTGCTGGGGGTATCAGCACTAAAGGCGTGGACAGCTCCTTCCCCAGGATTTCCTTACTCTAATTCCGGAACCTGGCCTCTGCCCATGGTTCTGATCAGGATTTCCCTGTCTTCTTGCCCTCTTGACACAGCTTGCACTCAGACTCTAACTTGCACTCAAGTTAGAGTCCATAGGTTTGGCATTTAGTAATACCAGAAAGTACCTGGTCCCAAACAAACCAGATTAAACAACATCTTTTAAAAGATGATCAGATAGCGGCACCTGGGTGGCTCGGTCATTAAGCACCTGCCTTCGGCTCGGGTCGTAATCCCAGGGCCCTGGGATTGAGCCCCATGTGGAGCTCCCTGCTCAGCAGGGAGCCTGCTTCTCCCTCTCCCGCTTCCCCTCCTTGTGTTCTCTCTCTCGCTGTCTCTCTCTGTCAAATAAATAAAAAAACTTTTTAAAAAATGATCAGATAGATAAACTTTCTAAATCCGTACCACTGTCCAGCTGTTCAGGAAATGTTGCATAGTTATCTATTGAAGCTGATTCTGACATAAAGCTTATGTTTTGAAAACAGTATAACTTTTTAAAGTTTTTTAATGAGCCCCTACTGGCTTGAAATTAATGTCTTTTAGGGTTGCATTTTCTGTGGCTTTGTTTTTCATGTTTTAAGAAAATACTTGTATAGTTGCCTTAGCTTTTCACAAATTATCAAGGGATTAAGGGCACATCTGGGGGGACTTGGTATTCTAGACTTACAATGAGAGTATACAGTTTAAATAATTCTTTTCTCTCTTCTCCCCCAGAGACAAGCATGGATTACGGAAGGAAAAAAATAGTAACTGTTGCCATAGGGAATAGTTTTGTTTTGTTTAAGGGAACTAAACTGAATGATACATACATTAACAAAGTGAGTAGATACCTCAATGTTGACATATAAAGCTAAAATGTTAAATGCTGCATGTTGTCTTCAGGCCTCCTTAAGGTGAAGTCTTTCATCTCTTCACCTGAGTCCTGGGCTGATATCAGCACTCTGGTATTAGGGTGCCCGGAGGAAGAAGCCTGATAAAGACTTCCTAAGAGTACTCAGATGGTCCCTTCTGGAAGGTGAGCCAGCATTTACTGGACCCAAGTCTCAGTCAGATGCTTTATGCATGTTATCTCAACAAGTCCATAGAGCAACTCTTGGAGGTAAGTGGTAGTATCCCCATCTCACAGATGTGGGTGGAACTTAAGGCTTGAGGATGGCTCATAACTTACTCAAGACCACACTGTTTGCAAATGGCAAAGGCAAGATTCAAACAGTTCAGTCTTAACACCAGACTATACTACCTACCTGTGGCTTCAGAGACTCCAATAAGGCAAAAGGATCTGTTAGCATAATAGGGGCTGAGTGTGGGGCACAGAGCTGATGGTTCCAGGATGAATGTGGGAGGTTCAGGGGCATCTTTCACATCTGTGAGCCAGTGCCTTTCAAAAGTTTATCTTAGAAGCACAAGCTGGTGCTAGGATGGCTGTATCAGAATCACTTCTTGGGCATGTTAGGAAGCCAAATACATAGACCCCATTTCTGAAGATTCTAATTCAGTAGGTGTGGAATAGAGCCCAGGAATCTGAGTTTTTAAAAATTTCTAGGGGATTGTGATGCACAGACAGATTCAGGAACCACGTCTCTTGGCAACCTTTAAAGCCTCAGGCTTTCCCCTTCTGCCTTTAGTTTTAAAACACTATTTAGGAGACTCAGAGACAAGGCACTACAAAGAGCTACAATTCCCATGGAAATGATCACGCAGTATTAAAGACTGGTTAAGACAGTGGTTCTCAATCATAAGGCAATGTATCAAAACCAGGGACATGTTCTTAACCCCAACATGCTCCATTTGAGAGCTACTGCATATCCAATGAGCCTAGAAATGAACTTATTGGAAGGAAAAGATAACCGTTTCCTTGGGGATTAATGTTAACCTCTTCTGCACTATTACAGAGCAGCCACTGCATTCTTCACCATCTGGTATGTCTTCCAGAAGGATTTCTAATTAATCTCTGGGGAATTTCCCATGTGTTTGCCCCATTACAACTTGGGGGGGATTACACTTGAAGGTTCTCTTTAGGCTTTTCTACATAGGGGACTGATGCTTCCTCTTTCCATTTTTTAGTGTTCTGGGACACATTGGCTGCTGCCTGCACACGAAGGAGGTCTGAATTCAAATAGGTATATTAACACATCTATGTGCTATGTGAGTAGTGGGGACTAAGGTGAACAGTCTAAAGGGAGATGTTGCTTCTGAGTACCAGTCAACCCTTGCTATACAAAAATGCAAACTCAGTATTACCAGAGGTTCTGATTTTTTTAAAAAAAAGGCCAGAAATAGGGATTTCTAAATGTTGGTTCAAATTAAAATTTAAAAATATCATGTGCACAAACAAAAGATTTCTGTAGTCCACATCTGGCCAATTTACAAACCAAACTCAGCAGAAGACAACCACTTTTTGATTTTTGGTTAGCTTGAGAGCAGCCTGCCACGCATGGCCATGTCTGCCAAAGGAATCAATTCCATTTTGGAAGCTGCAATTCTAAAGCACTTAGTCACTGCCGTGTTGATTTGGCCACCTGTCAGGATGAAGCTTTTAGTGTGGCCTTTGGTTTTAAGGAGAGAAATTGAGGGAGAAGGGCTGGGACGGAGTCACTTCTTATTATCACCAAACATGCTCTGGTAGATTGTGCTAAAGCATCTTACTGACATGCTGATAGACTTAAAATCCCACTGTTAAAAACCACTCATATCTTACTGTTCTCCAGACCCAAAAAATCAAACGGCCAGCTCAAAGCTGTTAGAATTCCAGCAGGTATACTGGTTCCTTTTCCTCTTGCACATACTCCAAATCTCCCATGGAAAAGAATCACCTCCACTGACAAACACCACCCCTGGAACTGGAATAATTTGAAGCTGGCATTACACTCTGCTTATCTTGCCAACCCAAATGCCAAGTGAGTTGGGGTATTTGACCATTTGTAAAGAATACTTAACTTGCTTCTTTACCTTCTACCATCGCAAAATGACTGTGAATTCATTCATTTTCCTTCACTTTCTAAAATCCTTTAGTCAATCTTTTCTGTCACAAAGAAGTAGTGGTGGTGGTGGGGAATCAGTCATCAGAGGAAAAATATTCCTCTAGCCTTGCAACTCCCACTTCCACCAGTCCTCTTCTTTCCCACTCTCTGGTGGGTGAGAACTCTGGTGGATAAATGCTTTTCCTGAGAAAGAAAGCCTCAACTAGGTGGGTGGTTCTGAAACAAAAATAGTGGCAAAGACCTGGCTGATGGAGAAGTATCCAAGGAAGTTTTGTGGGATCTTCCTGTCTCTTCAAAAGCAGCTGGGCTCTGGAATCACAGCTTAAAGGTGTAGTTCCTTTGATAAAAGGGTCTGTGTGTCTCAAGTTCCCAGCCACAATCAGTGGCTCCCCTGAAATATATGAGAGTTCTCACAAACATGGGGAAGAAAGAAAGAGACTTTTCAGAATCACCTCTGGAGGTTATCCAAAATACTCATTCTTGTCCTCTCAATCCACCCCAACCCTCTGGTCTACCAGAGTTGTCAATAGGTAGAATGTCAATCATGTAAAGTTCAGAAAATCTCCCTAAGTGATTTGATTCACTTCCCTTTCCACAGTATCCTCACTTCTAGACTTAATTGAAAACCATTAAACTGAGAATTACCCAGCCACTTGGGTTACTTTGACAGTATTGTGGCTATACAGAGTCTATAAATGAGGTACCCATTAACACGTGCACACGCGCGCGCGCACACACACACACACACACACACACATACATCTTGGACCCTAAGTTAGATAATGGATGGGATTAGACATATGAATAATCATCTGAAAGAGACAGCGGTGACTCCTTTGCATAACTAAAGATATTAACAAGACTAAAGAATGTGTCAAAGTGAACAGGTGAGTAGTGCAGAGGTAAGAGAAAGTTGGGCAGTCAAGAGAACATAGACAAAAGAAAGTTGCTGAAGCAAGGGGTTGGTAGTGCCCATCTCCAAGGGAGTCTCAACAATCAGACTTGGAGCATCATGGACCATTGGCAAAACCACCTCTGCCATGAAAAGAATAGATCAGGCCACCCAAGGCTGGTATCAGTAGGCATCCATCAATCTATTACCCCTGGTGCAAATTCCTTGTGCCTTCAAGCAACATTCTGACCTCCTCTCTTATAGGGAGAGAAAGTGCTGGTCTATATTTCTGGTCCCTGAGACAGTGGTCTTTCGTGGTAAATGGCTTTTGGTGGATTGTGATTTGGCATCCCATGAAGCTTGATCCTAAGGTCCTGCCTGACATGGCTCAAACTGTGTCTTCAACCTAATTTAAAACAACTAAAGGTGGCACAATATGATTTCCTTTTTAAAAGGAATATTCTCTTTAAAAAAAAGTGCAACTCGCATAACACAAAATGAACTATTTTAAAGTGAACAACTGAGTGTCATGTAGTACATTCATAATGTTGTGCAGCCACCACTTCTATCTTCCAAAACATTTTTATCACCCCAAAAGGAAACCCCGTACCCATTAAGCAGCTGTTCCCTATTCTCCCTTCCCTCCGCCCCTGGCAACCACAATCTTCATTCAGTTTCTGTGTTTTACCTATTCTGAATATTTTATATAAATGAAATCAAGCGGGGCACCCAATTGGTTCAGTCGGTACAGGACGCCATGCTTGATCTTAGGGTTATGAGTTCAAGCCCCACATTGGGCATGCAGCCTACTTAAAATAAATACACAAATAAGTGAAATTGTGCAATATATGATCTCAATGTCTGGCTTCTTTCATTTGGCAAAATGTTTTCAAGGTTTATTCACATTATAGCATATATCAGTACTTCATTCATTTTTAAGGCTGAATAATATTACATTACACATATGAGCCACAATTTGTTTATCTACTCGCTCACTGATGGACATGTGGGTTGTTTCCACCTTTTGGCTACCGTGAATATACCCTTATGTACATTTATGTATGTGTATTTATTTGAGTACAAGTTTTCAATTTGTTTGTGTATATACCTAGGAGTGGAATTTCTGGGCCAAATAATTCTACGTTTAACTTTTGAGGAACTACCAAACTGCTTGCAACAGTGGTTGAACCATTTTACATTTCCATCAGCAGTGTAAGAGGGTTCCAATTTCTCTACATCCTTATAACACTTATTATCAGCTTTTTTATTCTAGCCACCCTAGCAGGTATGAAATGGTACCTATTGTGGTTTTGATTTGCATTTCCCTGGTGACTGATGCTGTTGAACATCTTCTTTTTTTTTTTTTTTTAAGATTTTATTTATTTACTTGACAGAGAGAGAGAGACAGCCAGCGAGAGAGGGAACACAAGCGGGGGGAGTGGGAGAGGAAGAAGCAGGCTCCCAGAAGAGGAGCCTGATGTGGGGCTCGATCCCAGAATGCCGGGATCACGCCCTGAGCCAAAGGCAGACGCTTAACGACTGAGCCACCCAGGGGCCCCTGTTGAGCATCTTCTCATGTGCTTGCTGGCCACTCATATGTCTTCTTTGGAGAAATGTCAGCCTATTGCATAACTTAACAAATACCAAGAAAGATAATAAAAAGAAAGACCTAGTACTTCTCAATAACAATAGCTAATATTTATTGAGTGCAAACTATGTACCTGGTACTGGATAAAAGGCTGTACATCACCTCATTTAATGCTCACAACCAAATGTAACATCATAAGGCCTGAAGCATTGTTTTTTCAGTGCTAGGGTCACATGCTTTGGAATGTAAACTTGTGCATATAGCCAAAGGGAACCGCTGAGATGGGTACATTAATTTATTTAAGTGAATATATCTCAACATCATTTTTTAAAAAAAGGGTGCTGACTTGTGCCAGCATAAATAAAGCCTTGGAGGATCATGCAGTTGGGTAAATAAGTACCTACAAGTTAAAAAATCCACCAGGCAGTAAAATGTACTGAGCTCTACCATACACATATTGGTGAGAGTGAAACACAAGACAGAGGATATGGGCTTAGCTGGGGAGAGTTGGAACTAAAATGGGAATGCGGCATCAGCAAGCCCTGGAAAGCTGCCCATTGGTAGCCTCTCTGTCCCACTATTAATCTCAGGGGTTCACACAAGGACCTGTACAACAGAGTATGATTTGTAAAGTCTTCTAAATAGCCCCCTTCTAAAAAATTCCAAGAGCCAACCCACAGTGACCTGTCCTAAAGTAGAGGTCCCAAAGTGGGTGCTGTTCTGAGGTGAAGGGCCTTGCTAAGGAAGGCAAGAAGCTGTGTCAAAAGGACACCCTGAATTTGGGCTATGCTTGGTGACTTACTCTCAAAGAGTCTGGTATGGAAGGAGGGTGCAGGGGGTAACTTTACAATGGGGAAATCTGGCAATCACTACCTCAACCAGGTGACTGGTCAATATCAACAGTGATGTGCCCTTGATATGATATGATGAGAATGGCACTTTACCTCAATGGTATGTTTTTCCTACCCAAACCCCATAGCCCCAGTTTAACACTGAGAAAAATACCAGACAAACACAAACTGAAGGACATTCCACAAAATAACTTACCAGTAACCCTCAAAACATCCAAGGTCCTCAAGAACAAGAAACGTCTTAGAAACTGTCACAGACTAGAGGAGGCTAATGAGATATGACACCTGAACATTTTCTTTTAGAGGCAATTGATCTGTTTCATGTCTTCAGTGAGAGGTACTGTAATGTAGTGGTTAAGAGTAAGAGTTGTAGCATTAGCTGGGCCTGGGTCTGAATACCAGTGCCCTCTAAACTATAAGAACTTGGTCAACTTAAACTCTTTGAGCCTCAGTTTACTCATCTGAAAACAGAAATAAAAGAATAATATCATCCTCATAGAATTGTCATGATGCTCAAATTAATAAAGGCTTGTGACATGCTTGGTATCAGGTCTGATATATAGTAAACAATAATATGAGTTACTGAATTCATCTTTATTTATTTCAGTAAATGGTATGATATAGGGATTTAACTTTTTTTCACCCCACATTTTTTATATTAAAAAAAGAATTTTAATGACTACATAAAGTTCCATTGAATAGATGTGCTATAACCTTCCTCACTACCCAATTCCCCCACTTCTATTTTTTTTATTATGTTATGTTAGTCACCATACAGTACATCATTAGTTTTTGATGTAGCGTTCCATGATTCATTGTTTGCCTATAACACCCAGGGCTCCATGCAATACGTGCCCTCATTAATACTCATCACTGGGCTAACCCATCCCCCAACCCTCGTTTCCTCTGAAACCCTCAGTTTGTTTCCTGGAGTCCATAGTCTCTCATGGTTTATCTCCCCCTCTCTTTTCCCCCCCTTCATTTTTCCCTTCCTTCTCCTAATGTCCTCCATGCTATTCCTTATGTTCCACATGTAAGAGAAACCATATGATAATTGTCTTTCTCTGCTTGACTTATTTGACTTAGCATAATCCCCTTCAGTTTCATCCATGTCGATGCAAATAGTGGGTATTCATCCTTTCTGATGGCTGAGTAATATTCCATTGTGTATATGGACCACATCTTCTTTATCTGTTCATCTGTTGAAGGTCATCTCGGTTCCTCCCACAATTTGGCTATTGTAGACAATGCTGCTATGAACATTGGGGTGTATGTGCACCTTCTTTTCACCACATCTGTATCTTTGGGGTAAATACCTAGTAGTGCAATTGCTTCACCCCACATTTTTAATCTGTCCCAGCATCTTCTGAATGATCCACCATTTCCTAATTGATCAGAAAATGCCACCTTCACTAAATAGTACTTATACATACTTTGATTTGTTAGGGGCTTTCTATTCTGTTTCCTTGATTTGCCTGTTTATTCTTGCACAATTAGCACACTACTTTACTTTGTAGCCTTGTATAGGTTTGTAACATGTTTGGCAAATACAAGTAGTACAAGTACTCACATGGTATCATTCTCCATAATTTTATGTTCATTTTTATTCAAAATTTATTGAACAATTTCCATGTGGAGCACTTTCATAAACTTAGTGAAAGGAGTTCTGGAACTAGAGCAGAGTCCCTGCAATGAGTGTGTGTGCGTGTGTGTGTGTGTGTGTGGAGAGAGAGAGAGAGAAATTGATTTTCCTTTAACTATTCAAAAACATTTCATGAGTGTTATTCTCATGCTAGGCACCGTGTTTGGTTTTAGAAATACAGGCTGAATAAGACATAGACTCAGCTCTCAAGGAGCCTTCAGTGGAGGGTCAGAGACAAGCACACCTATGATTCTGGGTACTGAATGGCTTTAGAGAGTGCTATGGGAGCACAGAAGCATGTCATCTTAATGAAGAAGCAACAACTGATAGGACTTTTGAAGGATTAAACTGTGATGGTAAAGCAGAGAGAAAGTGAGGGTGGGGAGGGGGCGCCAGGGGAGGGCCCTCTAGTGAAGGGGAACAGAATGAGTGAAGGTATGTCCGTTTGTGGAAAAGGACAACCAGCTCAACATGGCTGGAGGGGATAAGGAATGTAGGGGGGCGGTGATGGACTGGAATGCACATGTACATACACATAAAATAACTCTGGGATATTTAAAGGGCAACTTCACTGCCTAAGTTCTGGCTGATGTCCTTTCTTCTCCCTGAAGCTTTTCAACACGTTCCGTTCTACCAAGATCTTGTCAATTCAGATCACTGAGGAAGAATTATGTGATATTTTGTGACATCTCTGTTCATTTTTATTTAATTTCCACTCCTGTGCCTTGAAGGCAGCTTCTAAATATATTTACTTATCAGGCATTCTTCTAGAAATTGGGATATAGCAGTGAACAAAACAAAAACCCTGCCTTCATGGAGTTTATAGTTTTGGTAGAGGGAGACAGATAATAAATAAACAAGTAAATATGTAGTTTGTTCAATGACAATAAAGGATGCTTTAGAGGAAAATAAATCAGGACAAGGGGGATAAGCATGTCTATTGTGGTACTTACTACATTGTATTACAATTATCTGTGCCTACCTCTTCCCCACTAGATAGAGAATTTTTTTGAAAGATTTATTTATTTATTTATTTATTTATTTATTTAAGGGGTAGGAGGGGCAGAGGGAGAGGGAGAGAGAGTCTTAAGCAGACTCTGCACTGAGCATAGAGCCTACAGGGGGCTCAATCTCATGACCCTGGAATCACAACCTGAGCCAAAACCAAGAGTTGACCACTCAAACGACTGCACCACCCAGACTCCCCTAGATAGGGAATTTTTTGAGGGCATATATATATGATTTTATTAATCCCTGTAACTTACTGGTCCAGTACCTGGAATAAAGCATGTGTTTAATTAAAATAGAGGAGCAGTGTAGTAACCTACACTGGGTGAGACTGCCTTGTTCAAATCCAGTCTCTGGCACATATGATGACTTTGGGTAAGATACTTAGTTCTCTGTGTTTGAGTTTCTTTGTCTTAAAAATGGAGATAATGGTAGCACCATCCTCATAGGGCTGTCAGGAGGATTAAGTAAAGTAATACATTAAAACACTTAAAATAGTTCTCCTGCATAGGTAGCCTGAATAAGTAATCGTTATTATTAAAGAACGGACTATGATCTGAATGTATTCTAACAGTATGGACTTCAGGGCAATTAAAATAATTTGCTGGTTGAAAAATCTGCTCATGCTAGGATGGATCTTCAGGTGAACCTTCTGAATTTACCCCGACATATCCTTGCAGTCCAAATATGATCTGAGAAGTTTGCCCAGAATATGGAGGTATGAGCAGCTGACTCAGACCCTGGCTGTCCTTTTGTGAACCTCAGACCCCACTTTGCATCCAACATCTGGCCAGAGCTGAGCCTTTCTGCCTAGTTACTAGGTTTGGGAACATGGCATTAAAAATACGATTATCCAGATTTATTTGGTGATAACGTGTTCTGACAGTATTTAGCCTACAGGCCATGTACATTTCCATCATCTCTTCTCAGTAAAGAGATCGCCTGGAGCTATATCATGTGTCTAGAAATATTGCCTTCTCAATTGTCAACAAAGTAAAAGGGAGTCATTTCTTAAATTTGTCTGGGACGCTGTAGTTTGCAAAGCACTCTCCCATCCATTATCATTCAATCCACAGGCAAACACTCCAGAGAGACAAGGCAGGGTGATCATTTCCACTTAGCAGCTATGGAAACGGAGGCTTATAAGGTTAAGCCTCAGCCAAGTTGGCTGAGCTTCTTCTCACTCATGATTCAGTCTCTAATGCCCTCCATCAGGCTTCCCACAAATCCTGGGTCCCTCCCAATAGTCAACATGTGGATACGGGTCCTTTCTCTTGCTGTTTATCCATTTTTATATTTGTTTCAACTTGTCCTATATATCCCTCTGTTTAGAGCCACAATATTGACAATTAATACTTTTTTTCAGGTCAGGTGAAGTTGACCTCAATCCACTAGAACATCCCAGGCCCTCTGGATCCAGTCCCTTGCACTTCTGTCACTGGGGCTGACACCCTCTAGTTGGAGGATGGAGGCTAGAATTCTGAAATGTCTCTAAGCAGGTCGATAGTTGTCCCAAGTAATAATGACAATAGACAGTCTATTATCATAGCACAAATCTAAGCATACTGAGGTTATATATTCTCTAATTCTCAGATTGGTAACATTTTCTTTTATTGGTAGTATGTGGTAGATTAAGATAATCTTGCTAACTTATTTTACCAAATAATGATAATGAATAACCATCATCATAAAATAACAATATAGGGACATTTTCACACCAAAAAGATAGGAGATATAAAATTGCAGAATAAGGGACAATACATTTCATTTCGTGAAAAACTCACAAATCATCCTTATATTTCTTGTTCTACAGAGGTCTGTGTGAGACACTCCATCAGGCTCTTGCTCTGGGGCTGGCATTTGGAATCACAGCTCTGGGAGTTATAACATCATTTTTACACTTTTTGTCCTAGTATCCTTAACTCCTGCTGTGTTCAGAACTGGAGAACTCCAGGCCTAAGAAGATGTGTGTGTGAACTAACAATAAAGTTTCTCTGTACATCTGAACTGGAGCCAAGACTTATGAATCATTCTTTCTGGATATACTATTAAAAGCATTGAACGTGATATAATTAGGTATCGTTTGGAACAGTGCATTTGTTTTTGTACTGGTTGGGATAACATGTTAATCCCAGGAAGTCTTAGTCTGGGAATAACTATGGAATCTGCAGTCAGCAGAGGGAAGTGCCTGACTGGATGCCACATGTTACTGTGACCCACGGAGTTGTCATCCACTGATGAGATCTTGACCTTCCTATATGGCCAGTACCTATTTAAAAAAAAAATAAAAAACCTATTGTGAGATTTGGGCAGACATTATAACTGTCATTATAAAGTCAAAAGCATATTATAAATAGAAAGCAAGGGATGGAAGGAGGGTAATAATGTTTTTTTGAGTGTCTAGTATGTGTCCGATACATACACGATAAACTTGAAAATCTACTTAGATATCCTTATTTAATAAGTGAGGAAATTGAGGTGGAAGATAGAGAACTTGAAAAAGGTCACATAGCTGTAAACTCCAAAACTATACTTTCTCTATCATGATGCTAAAGAAAACAGAACCTAGACCTAGAGTCCCAATACCTTTTAGCATAGTAAAATGTAAACACAAATACTTGGAACTTAAAATACTTGCAGGTTAAAACTAGAGGATAATGTCTCAAACTTGGCAAAAATTATCTATGAAAAACCAACCAATAACACAATACTTAATGCTGAAAGACTGAATGGTAGAACACTATTTCCTAAGATTGGGAACAAAGCAAAGAAGTTTACTCTCATCATTTTTATTCAACAGTTCATTGGAGGTCCTAACCAGTGCAATAAGGCAAGAAAAAGAAGTAAAAGGCTTAAATATTGGAAAACAAGAGATAAAACTTTTTATTTGTAGGGGCGCCTGGGTGGCTCAGTCGTTAAGCGTCTGCCTTCGGCTCAGGGCATGATCCTGGCGTTATGGGATCGAGCCCCACATCAGGCTCGTCTGCTGGAAGCCTGCTTCTTCCTCTCCCACTCCCCCTGCTTGTGTTCCCTCTCTCGCTGGCTGTCCCTCTGTCAAATAAATAAATAAAATCTTTTTAAAAAACGTTTTATTTATAGAGTAATAAGATTAGAGAATCCTCAAAATCTAGGGAAAAAGCTACTAGAACTAATAAATGAATTTAGCAAGGCCACAGAATACAGTGTCACTATAAAAAAAATTCCATTGCAGGGGCGCCTGGGTGGCTCAGTCAGTTAAGCGTGTGACCTCAGCTCGGGTCATGATCTCAGGGTCTTGAGATCAAGCCCTGCATTGGGCTCCTTGCTCAACGGGGAGTCTGCTTGTCCCTCTACTCTTCTTTTGCCCCTCCCCCTGCTTGTGCTATCTCTGTCTCTCTCTCAAATAAATAAATAAAATCTTTTAAAAATTAAAAATTTAAAAATCTATTGTATTTCTATACACCAGTAATGAAGCAGTGGAAAATGAAATGTAAAAACCAATACCATTTACAATAACATTAAAAATCTTGAAATACTTCTGGATAAATTTGAGATAATATGTTCAAGACCTCTACATTGAAAACTATAAAATATTGCTCAGGGAAATCAAAGAAAACCTAAATAAATGGAGAAATATACTGTATTTATAAATTGGAAGGCTCAATGTTGTTAAGATGTCAAGTCTTCTCAGATTGATCTGTGGACTCAGTGAAGTACCAATTGCGTATTTGTTGATGCCTTGTTTGTAAAAGCTAAAAAATGTAAGCAACTTAAATGGGAAATTATTTAATAAAGTAAGGCAGACCGTGTCAGCATTCTACACACATAACCTGGGACTTGCCATATCTTTGTATGCTGGCAGACTTCCAACTGCTAACTCCTGCATATACTGACTAAGGACTTTCTCTGGCCACCAGAGCTCTCTCTGCCCAGGTACATGGCAAGCCATAAGTACTAGGGAGTTAAAGCTTCTCTGAAACAGCCCTCGACCAACGGTAGACGGGGAAATAATGGATAAATACTTCAGCTCTCTTTAGATAGAGGGATTATACATTCATGTTATATATTAGCTCCTGGAGTCCCCCAGTGCACTTGAACTCTGGTTACCTACAGTGATGATTTGCTTAATGAAACACCCTTTACTGGCTTCCTTTCTCTTCCTTGTCTCACTTCCCCATTTCCCTATTGGTATTTTCTGGAATCACTTCCCACTTGAAGTACTTGCACTTGAATTCTTGTCTCAGGATCTCCTTTCGAATTCAGCATTTTGGGTTTTGGGGGGGGGTTGTCTTGTTTTTTAAGATTTATTTATTTATTTGAGAGAGAGAGCATAAGAGTGAGCATGAGTGGGAGGGGCAGAGTGAGAGGGAGAGGGAGAGCGTGACGTGGGGCTCGATCTCACCACCCTGAGATCTGGACCTGAGCAGAAACCAAGAGTCCATCGCTTAACCAGCTGCACCACCCAGACGCCCCAGAAATTCAGCATTTCGAAAGAACAAAAATCAATTCACAGATTATTATGGAAAGATCACCAAAAACATACTGTCAAGTGAAAAATGCATGTTATAAAAACTATAAGTGCGGTATAATCACATGTATTTTAAAACATACCAAACCCCCCCATATAGTCCTAAAAGTGTGTGTGAGAATACACATAAAACAGTCTAGTCTGGATGTACATTTAACTGATAATAGTGATTACCTTCGAGGAGAGTAGAACTGGATGAGAGAGCCGAGGGATATTTTCACTTAAATAGCAAACTTCGAAATTTTTAAAACAAAAATGTATTTGTGAATTATTTGTGTTTTGTACAAGTTTAACATACTTTATAACCTAATGGATGAGTTCAGTTTACTTCAGCTGAAGAACCAATACCGGGAACCGGGGAAATGGAGAAAAATAAGAACACAGTGTCCGCCCTTAGGGAGCTCCCAGAGCTTCCGACAGGTAAACATCTGTAATGCTGTGTGATGAGTACCATGACAGAAATAAGCAGAAGGGATTGCAGGAACCCAGAGGTGGGGCCCAGCCAGGCATGTATAGGAAGAAAACATGGAGATTTAGGTACACTTCAACCAAAATGACTAGGGTTCAATCAGCACAGATGAAGGCATAACAATTAAGAATTAAGCAAATTGGGGGGCGCCTGGGTAGTGCAGTCGTTAAGCGTCTGCCTTCGGCTCAGGGAGTGATCCCGGCGTTCTGGGATCGAGTCCCGTATCAGGCTCCTCCGCTGGGAGCCTGCTAGAGGGGGAGCCTGCTCGCGGGGAGCCTGCTTCTTCCTCTCCCACTCCCCTGCTGTGTTCCCTCTCTCGCTGGCTGTCTCTCTGTCAAATAAATAAATAAAATCTTTCAAAAAAAAAAAAAAAGAATTAAGCAAATTGGGGCACCCGCATGGCTCAGATGGTTAAGCGTCTGCCTTTGGCTCAGGTCGTGATCTCCCGGTCCTGGGATCAAGCCCCAGGTCGGGCTCCCGGCTCAGTGGGGAGTCTGCTTCTCCCTCTCCCTCTCCCTCTGCCTCTCCCCACAGCCCATACTCTCTCTGTCTCTGTGTCTTAAATGAATAAATAAAATCTTTAAAAAAAAAAAAGAATTAAACAAATCAAGTGCTTGCCACCTGGTCAGAATAAAGATGTGCTGTTGTTTTCTTTTTAATATTTTATTTATTTATTTGACAGAGAAAGAGAGACAGCCAGGAAGAGGGAACACAGGCAGGGCGAGTGGGAGAGGGAGAAGCAGGCCCCCAGTGGAGGAGCCTGATGTGGGGCTCGATCCCAGGACTCCGGGATCAGGCCCTGAGCTGAAGACAGACGCTTAACTGAGCCACCCAGGCGCCCCAGAATAAAGATGGTTTTAACAGAAGGGTCATGACATTTCTGGAGGGGTATCCTGGAGCAGGAATTTATCCGTGTTTCTAGGGCCACCACGTTGGTACAATGACCCTGGCTCTTCTGCTCTCTTACCAGCCTCCCCTCCGTGCCCATACTCCCAGCCACCCCATGCTCTGAGACCAGGCCCACAAGCGACCTTCCTAGGATGATCTAGTTTCCCATGGAGGCTTGCCTAGTGGAAGAAAATATACTCACTTGAGGAGGCAAGCCTTACAATCTAGATGCCGGTTGTATTTGTTACTGAAAGGCAATCAAGTAGCCTGTTTCTTGCTTCTGGCCCTTCATTATGAGCCCCTTAGCCCAGAAATCCCAAGTTTTGCTGCACATTAGAATCTACTGGGAAAATTTAAAAATCCTGATGTAATGAGCACTGGGTATAATATAAGACTGATGAATCACAGTCCCATACCTCTGAAACCAATAATATATTATATGTTAATTAATTGAATTAAAATAATTTTTTTAAAAAAGAAAAGAAATTGGGGAAATAAAGATGTATCTGCTAGAAAAGTTGTAACCAAAAAATTTTTTGAATGGGATTTAAAAAAAAAAAAATCCTGATGCCCAGATCACACCCTATACCAATTAAATGAGGTGGGTGCCAGGAAGTGTTCAGCTGCTACCTGCCTCAGAAGACCCTATTGTGTATATCTCTGCCCATCTCCTCCTTCAGTGAAGTCATACTGGGAGCTTAAAATCAACTGTGGTGAAAGTGTTCACACCACGGAAATGGGCTACAGATCAGGATTTCTTTCTTTCTTTTTTTTTTTTCTTTCTTTCTTCCTTCCTTCCTTCCTTCCTTCCTTCCTTCCTTCCTTCCTTTCTTTCTTTCTTTTCTCTCTTTCTTTCTTTCTTTCTTTCTTTCTTTCTTTCTTTCTCTCTCTCTCTCTCTCTCTCTCTCTCTCTCTCTCTCTCTCTCTCTCTCTCTTCTTTCTTTCTTTCTTTCTTTCTTTCTTTCTTTCTTTCTTTCTTTCTTTCTTTCTTTCTTTCTTTCTTTCTAGAGCCAATTGTTAAACATTTACCAGCACATCACTGAAGTCAGGCATCAGTAGTTTTTAAAGATCCCCAGGTGGTCCCAATGTGCAGCAGGGTTTGGGAAGCAGTCTTGGTCTTTGCCTACACCGTGCTCAGTGTAGTCTTAGGGAACTTGGTTTCACTTGCTAACTCTAGGAATGGCTACTTAAGGCTCAGCCCTCTTTCTAACCTGGGGACTTCCAGAGAGGGCAGCCTTTAATCTGTTCTGGAGGCTGAGCTCTGTAATTTGATGTGTTCAGGGTGTATAGTTGGAAGTTTGGTGCGAGGCTTATTATTGCCTTTTAGTAAAAAAGTATGTTATTATATTTGGAGTCCAAGCTGAAAAGGGATCCACAGTACATTTCCGGTATGACATTATGAAACGTGCCTTGTTTTATCGTATGTCCAATGCATATGAGTTGTGCTTTTTCATGTTGACTTAAGAAGTCAAAGTCATGCAAATGTTAAACATAACAATTTTATTATATATTTTAAAACTTTATTTAAAAACCAATTTTAGGGGCGCCTGGGTGCCACAGCGGTTGAGTGTTTGCCTTCGGCTCAGGGCGTGATCCCGGCGTTGTGGGATCGAGCCCCACATCAGGCTCCTCTGCTGTGAGCCTACTTCTTCCTCTCCCACTCCCCCTGCTTGTGTTCCCTCTCTCGCTGGCTGTCTCTATCTCTGTCGAATAAATGAATAAAATCTTAAAAAAATAAAAATAAAAAAAATAAAAAATAAAAACCAATTTTAAGATAAAATATTCATTACTTACTCATTTGGGAAGGGGGAAAGCGTTGGACATTGCTCGGCTCTCCTGACCAAGGATGTGTGGGTCAGGGCTAAGCTTTGGTTCTGGGGTTTGGAGATGGGACAAATATCCCAGCCAGGGGCTGAAAGACAAGAGAGGGGTAAGATGAAGCCGAAGTCCTCAGATATGTGCAAAGGGAACTCTTGTGGAGCTTAAGTTGTGTTGTTGAGTTGAATAGAGGCCTAGCTGCAGGGAAGGAAGTCCCAGGCCTTCAGAGGACGGCCTGGACAACACATGAACTTGAATTTGGCTGGCGTTCCCCAGTCCCCAGCTTGTTACCATGCTCCATCTCATTCTTAGTTGCTATTGACTACTGACACCGTACTGTGCCGCAGACTGAGTCTTCCGCTGTCCTGTCTGGCTTCCCTGGCTATGCCTCCCTGTCGTTGATTGTGAACATGGTCTTTATCCCACAGTATCACCAAATGCACAAAGGTTCACAGCCTTGCTCACACTCTCTTTTATCAAACCTCTGGCTTTACTTTGGCACTGACAGCTTTATGCCCTGTCACAAGGCTGATAAAGGGCCACACGGAAATAGATGAGGGGGAAACGGGAGAAGCAATTTACAATTTATTAAGATTCAAGTAGCACATCCCATCTCCCAACCCCACCTCCCCAAACTGAAGAGCACTTGAAATGGAGACACCAAGAAAAAAATTGATCGGTCAACAATACATAGAGGTGGGAAGGAAGCTACCTGTATTGAGTGGCTACTCCGTGTCAGATACTGTGCTAGGTATTTTGTATACGAACACATGAGGGTATTTAATCCCCTCTATATCCCTTCAAAATAGTTATTACTTTATACTTCAAAGTAGGTATTAGTACTACTACCCCATTTCGCAGATGAAGAAACTGAAGCTCAGAAGTGTTAGGTGCCTGAAGTCACAGAGCTGAAAAGTTTTTCACAGCATCTCATGTTTCAAATAAATGTTGCAGACATTGCATGTCTAAGTTCTTCAGGGAAGGGAGACATGCAGAGGGCCTAACGTAAGAGAAAGGCTTCAAGAAAGGTCTGAGGTTCCAGGGGCAGAGCCTTGAAAAGTGAGTAGAACTTGGGTAGAAGAAGTAGAATGATATTCCAGGTGTGTGGGAAGGAGTCAGAGCATGGAGAAAGCACCACTCAGAAGGGTGCGTGTGCTGGATGGCCAGAGGTGACCCTACCTTCTGCCCCTGGGGGTTTGGATAATAATTGTTGAAAAGGTATCATGGACTCAGTGATGGAGGCCTTTGGCTACCAGATGCCTAAACGGAAGCATTTCTGCCTATTCTTCCCCATGCATCATAGCATCACTTCCTTGGCCGTTCCTTCCATCTGTGTGGGGCAGTGGGAAGACTATATGCCCCAGGGAGCTGGACACTACCCTGCGTTCTGAGGTTCAGGTAAGTTACTTTGGCTTCCTGACTCTATTTCTTCATTTGCAAAATAGAATTTAATGACGATTTATCACATGAGATAACACATGTTGAGCCCCCAGCTCTGCTGAATGTGAGTTGCTCCCATTGTAGTCCTTTCACATCACCCCCCACCTCTCGGCCTGGCGCAAGTTCTACAAAGTCTCCACAGACAACTCATGGGGGGAGCCAGTTCTTGGAAGAAAGGGAAGATCACCTCCCACTTCCTGCACATTCTATTCCTGCTTATGCATTCTGATGTCCTGCTTGCTTTTTTAGGCTCTAAGTGCTATCCTGCTGACTCACTTCCGACTTCTCGTTCCTCATGCTCAGCTCCTGAAAATGGAACAGAATGGAAAGGGCCGGATATTGTACTGTCTGGGGATGTGTTTAAGGGGAATTGGGTGTCTGTCAGGCCAGACCCACGTGGATGGAATGCTGGGGACATGAACCGAGCAGTGCCCAAAATGTATTTCTCATCTGACACTTAGGACACTTTGCCTTGGATCGTAATACTAATAATAACCACCCATCTCAATATCACTGATGAGGAGCTAGGCAGGCCCCAGGCTATGTGCTTTCCATGGTTGTCAATTTGAATCATCACAACTGGAGAAGTCAAGGATCTTCTCTAGTTTATGAAAAAGGAAATTCAGACTAAGATAGGTTAAGGAATTGGCCCAAGATCACACAAGTAAGGGACAGAGCAGGGAGTCAAACCCATGATCTAGGTCCGTGCTGTCTAATATGGTAGCCACGAGCCACGTGAGGCCACTGAGCACTTGAAATGTGACTAGTGTGACTGAGGAAATGGAATTTTTAATTCAATTGAGATGTGCTGCAAATGCAAAATATACACCAGATTTCAAAGACTTAGTATCAGAATATTTATACATATATATATATACATATATATACATATATATATACATATATATATACATATATATATATACACATATATATATATATACATATATATATATACATCTTTTTTTACATTGATTACATGCTTAACATGAAAATATTCTGGATATATTGGGTTAAGTAAAATATATTAAAAATAATCCTCCTTATTTCTTTTAACTTTTTAATGTGACTACTAGACGATTTAAAATTTCATATGCGCCCTCATATTTCTATCAGAGAGCTGATCTAAACCATGAACATTAAATGGTTACAAGCCAGTGATTTCTCCATTTTTTTTTTAAGATTTATTTCTTTATTTTAGAGAGAGGGAGAGGGTATGAGCTGGGGGGGTGGGCAGAGGGAGCGGGAGAAAGAGTCCTAAGCAGACTCTGTGCTGAGCGTGGAGTTGGACACAGGGCTTTGATCTCACAACTCTGAGATCATGACCTGAGCTGAAATCAACAGTTCGACCTCTAACTGACTGAGCCACCTGGGTGCCCCAGATTTCTCAATATTTTTGATAAAATTTTTTGAGCCTTAATCCCCAATTTATATATTTGTATTTATTTATAAGTTATATACATTACACTATTCTGTATACTATGTATGTTATAAAACACTGACAAAATAGACATTTTAAAAGATGAAATAGGGGCTCTTGGTTTTGGCTCAGGTCGTGATCTCCAGTTACGAGCTAAGCCCTGAGTAGGGCACTGAGCTCATCGAAGTTTGCTTCAGATTCTCTCCCTCTCTGCCCTTCCCCTCAAGCAGGCACGTGTGCACGTTCTCTCTCTCTCTTTCAAACAAATAAATAAAAATCTTCTTAAAAAGGTGAAATAAGAAGTTGTACTAATTTCCTCCTGGTGCCTAATGGCTCACTTTGTGTACCACCCGGGGTGTGCACACACCATTTTGGGAACTCCTGCACCAGACTTAGAGCTCCTATATGGCAGAGACTTCGTTAGGTCATGTATTGTCCCTCTCCCATTGTTGGCCTCAGCATCATGCCTAGGTATATCTGGCGATCAGAAAATGTTTGTGGCAGGAATAAATAGTTCCTAACATGCAATCATTTTCTGGTGGATTGGATGTATTTCTTTATTTCACATGTATTGAATACTTTCTAGGTGCTGAAAAGTAAGCAAAGTTTAACACTCGGCCTTTTTCTTCTAGGCCAATGCTTCTCAAACAGGCGTGTAAGAATCACCTGGAGGGCTTATGAAACAGCTTCTTGCCTGTGAGATTCTGATTCATTAGATCTGGGGTAGAACCTGAGACTTTGCATTTCTAAGAGACTTCTAGGAAACTACACTTTGGAGGAGACTGATATACATTGGGAAATTGGAAAGGCATCCTAAATATTATGTGAGGATGGGGATAGGGAAAGAAAATTAATATCTTTTGAACTTTTACGTCTTGCCAAGAACTTTTAAATACATGACCTCATTTAATCTTCAACTCGACTTGATGAGGCACAGTTTATCTTCATTTTCAGTTGAGGCAACTGAGACTGAGGAAGGTTAGTTAAATTGCCTAAGTCCCAGGGCTAATAAATGGCAGAGCTTGGATTGGTATCCACCACTCCTGCACTCAATAACTCATGCAACTCCTTATTAAGTGTCTCCACCTTTTAGACACTGCTCCAGGAACTGGGCATACAGCATAGAGTGGGACAGACAAGCTTTCGGTCCTGGTCAAACTCAGTAAACAATTAAAATATAGAGTTTTCAGTGCTATGAGGGAGGCAGTGCAATGGAGATACATAACAGAGATACACCCTCTACAACGGAGTCAGGAAAAATTTTCCGGAAAAATAAAGGTAAAATTTATGTGAAAAGTGAAATTCATGTGAAGGATAAATTAGAGGAGTGGGAGGTGGGTGGGGAGTGTTTGGGGCCAAAGATATGCATGGAGGCTTGGAAGCCACAAACCATTTGTGGAACTGAAAGTACAGAATGTCTGAAGTATAGAGGATGGAGGTGATAGATAAGGTCGTTGAGCAAGATGAGAACCAGATCAAGTGGAGCTATTATTGACTTTTTCCAAAGGTGGAAGCAGGGTCAGACTTGTGTTTTTAAAAGATTGCTATACTCTCAATGGAGGATGGAATAGAGGCGTGCTAGCCTGCAGACAGGGAGATGCGTTAAAGATGGTAGTGACATAAATTAGGGTAATATTGTGGTAACTGGGGAGGAAGGGGGGGTGTTTAGAAGTGGTTAAGACTTGATATTTGATTAGAAGGGAAGGAGTGGACATGCAAAGAGAAATCAAAGATGATCTCCAGAGTTCTGAGTGCAGTTTTCGCAAGGATAAGGTTCTGTGAGCTTATTATTTCATATTTTAAAAGCAAATTCAAGTAAGTGAGGTTACGTGATAGTGAAAGATGTTATTTTAGTAAGATTTCAATGACGAAAACTTAGAAAATACAAGAGAAAATTACGATCTTTGTAGTTAAGTTTATTACTTTTGTCGCTTCAGTTTGTATCGATAGCCTTATTATCCATTGAGAGTGGAGTGGTGAATGCTGGAGACATCACCTCTTTTTACCAAGATCAGGATTCGCCATGGAGGACCCGCCATAGGCTACGAACTATCAGTCTACTGAGTTTCTTCTGTGACTGTCTTGTTTTGTAACCTTGGACCTTGAGTTTCTGAAGTTCGATATCCCTTTTTTGCTCCCCCTATTTCTTCTTCACACTTGACGACTTAAGAAGGGATAGGACATGGCTCCTATCAATGGACCAGCTACGATTGGGACTCCGCCTTCTTAGTCTCAGTCCCGCCCACCTCTCCTTAGACCACACCCCTTTCACTTGGCCCCGCCCCCGAAGAGGTCGTCGTTGATACGACAGCGAATTCTCCACAATCCTGACCTATAGGAGACCTGAAGGGTGGGACCGAGATCAATCTTTTTTTCCATTTGTCAAATCAAGTGTCTATCTGGCCCCAGTCCCATCCCACTTCGTCTTCAAGCCAAGGATTGGTTGCTCTGTTCTTGGTCCCCGGCTCATGATTGGTTCTTTTATTCCACCCTCTCTTCCAGCTTTTGCGGGCGGGATTAGCACGCAGCTTCCTGCTCCTGCCAAAAAAATAAAAGAAGAAAAAGAAAAGAGGAGAGAGGCGAAAGAAAATGTCACGGAGATCTTTGGGTTTTAATTCGCTTTTAGTCTTGTCGGTCAGACCAAACTCTGCCTTTTGATTGGTCTCTCTATCTGCCCATCCCGGATCGGGGGCGGGATTTCCCCAGGAGACCCACACCTTGTTGCCACTGGCCGAACAGTGCGCCTGTCTGAAGCTACGGGCCCAGGATTGGAGGCAGACGCAGACAGGTGGGCGTGGATTGGCTAGGGCAGCCGGTCAGTGTGAGGCGGGGGCGGGGCCTCGGTGGCTGGTTGCGCGTGTCCGCCGCTGGCTCCGCTCTATCCGGCTTTGCTAGGGGAGGTGAGTCCGGCCGCGGCGGCACCGGCGGCTGAGGAGGCGGCGGCTGAGGAGAAAGCGGCCGGCAGCGACTGAGGAGAAAGCGGCCGCGGGGACGGGAAGCCGGGTGGGGGGGAGGGGGGGAGACGGAGCAGCCTTGAGCCCTGCGGGGGCCGTCGCGCGGGGGGACCCACCCGCTCTCCCCCCCAACCCTCCTCAGCAGAAGCAGCCGGCGGCGGGGGCAGGAGTCAGCCCGCTTCCGACTGCACCCCGCCCGCCTCCCGGGGCTCCTATTCTTTGGCCCCGGGACCCTAACCTCATCCCGGGGCGGTTCCCTCTGTCTGGGCGTCCGAGTGCTGCCCACCTCTCTTTCATTCCTCCCTGCACCTCCTTACCTTCACTTTGCCCCGGTTCTCTTTCTCCTCTCCGTCCTGCCCTGTCGCCTCCTCTGCTCACTCTCTATCCCTCCTGCCTCCTTCCCTGGCTCTTTCCTGTTCTGGAAAGTTTAGTACCCCCTCCAATCAGGTCAACCTGACTAGGAGTAGGGGGAGATGTAGGAAGGCCTGAGAGTTCGAGGGGGGGAAAGCTGGTTTCCCCGAAAATTTCCCCCCATCTTTTGAATTTGGGGTGGTTGGAATTTTTTTTAATTGTATTTTTGAGGAGGTGGTAGGTGTTTAGAAAAGGATGTGGGAATGGAAGGGGTAGATGAGTCAACCCTCTTACAAGATTCCAAGGGTGGCGTGTTACCTGATCCTTTTCGTGTGTGGAGTTCAGGGGGTCGGGAGGTTTGGCCTTTATTCCCACATTCAAAGTTGGAACCTCCCCCCAATTAAGGATGGAGTTTTAGTACCCACTTGTGGCAGGAAACCTGGGGGGAAGGGGTCCCTTTTTCCTTTTCCTTTTCTTTTTCTTTCTCCTTTTCTTTTTTTTGGCAATCCACACCCTTCCACACACGCTCACCCCAAAACTAAACACCAAGATCCTCTAACTTGTTTGGATTGACTGATGAAGACATAAAGCCAATTACGCTCCATGTTTTTTGAGGTGGAGTGAGTGGTTTTTCTTCATTTTTAAATGGCCAAATGACAGCTTGACCCAGTTTGCTTTCCAAGCAAAGGGCATTTTTTTGAATGTCTCTTTGTGGCGCAAGAGCCAACGCAAAAATGATGGCGGCTTACAATGGCGGTACATCTGCAGCAGCAGCAGGTCACCACCACCACCATCACCACCACCTTCCACACCTCCCTCCTCCTCACCTTCACCACCACCACCACCCTCAGCACCATCTTCATCCGGGGTCGGCTGCCGCTGTACACCCTGTACAGCAGCATACCTCTTCGGCAGCTGCGGCAGCCGCAGCAGCGGCCGCAGCTGCAGCCATGTTAAACCCTGGGCAACAACAGCCATATTTCCCATCACCCGCACCGGGTCAGGCTCCTGGACCAGCTGCAGCAGCCCCAGCTCAGGTACAGGCTGCCGCAGCTGCTACAGTTAAGGCGCACCACCATCAACACTCGCATCATCCACAACAGCAGCTGGATATTGAGCCGGATAGACCTATTGGATATGGAGCCTTTGGTGTTGTCTGGTGAGTATCTAAAGAAGGACACAACTTCTCGTGGTTTCTTCTCACGGTCGTGATTGGTCCAGTCATCTGTCATGCTTTTCTCCATGTTGACCAAAGTGGAGCAGCTCAACTGGAGGAAGCCACCCTCACCCAGAGGCCCAGTGTGCTGTTGGCTGCCCGGGTTTATGCTTTCGAGTCCTGGCAAATGATGGCAGAACACCCTCTGAGGAGTCACACACGTGTTTGCTGCCTCCCAAACTTTTGGTTTGGAGCCTGAGCAAGCCACTGAATGTAGGATCATTAGGTGGATGTATGATATGTGTATTCCTACAGACCTTGGTCATGTCTTAGGTTTGCTTGAGTTTGAATCAGTTGCCCAGTTGCCGCAGATGTCACAAATGGCCCAAACTTGATTCCTTAGAATAGTCTTGTCATACTGTGCGTAACTACTTTGCCCTCCTTTTTGCCTTTTCATTCCTTAATTTGTGATCTTGATCCCCAGAAGGAAGATAGGGTTCATACTTGAACCAGTTTAGTCGTTGCTTGAGTGGTTTATTTTAAACCATAAAGCTACAGTTGGGAAGTATGTAGCTTTAGCTTTTTGATAAGAATGCATTAAATATAGCATCACACATGAGTACCACAAATGAGGTCAGTAGACTGTTAGCTATGCCGTGGCCCACATTCGGTGTAATGTTTTAGTGTCATTTAGTGTCATTTAGTGCCTCTTAAGTTGCTGTTATCCCTTGGTTGGTTGCTGTAGTAGTATACTTTTTTAAACATATGAAACTGTTCCACTTTTGCTAGTGCTAGGGTATTTTTAAAAGTCTAAGCCCTTCTTAAATGCCACATTTTGTCTATTTGCCCTTCTTAGTAAGATTAGTAGTTTATAATAAAATGAATTTATCATTGTAGGTCCTGTTGCTATCAAAACTAGAACTGAATTTTTTTCTCAAGGGTTAAGTAATTTGGTGTGGACAAATGAATTGATGTTTTCAGTGCATTCAAAAATAGATTCTTGTTAATGTCTAGAAAAGCCCCCATCACCACAGGAAAATGAACTCTTTGGAAGCAGCCTGGTAAATGTCTCCTTTTGTCATTGTTTTTCAGGCTGTAATTGATACAAGTGTCATGTTTGCGTTACATCTGGCCATCTTTATAGTTCAGATTTTATAATCTAGACTACAAAGTGATCTGGGGTTTTTTTGTTTTTTTTTTAAACTAGTCGGGTCTAGTGTTTTCCCAGCTAGCTGTCCCAGGAGGTTGCTGCTGCAGTGCTCCCTCCAAGGTGTATGGGATTCCTGGTGGGAAAGAGTGTAGCCGGTAATGGTGCCTCTTCAGTCGCTCTGCTCAGGGACCTGTTTCTGCCTTCGTCTCTCCCATATCCTATCCCCGGGGATGCACTGTGAACTTCCATTCCTTGCCTAACCCTTGAGGATTTCAAAGCTGTGGGGCCTGGGGAATGTGGACAGGAAAAAGGTTGTGCCTTGCTTTAAATTTTGTCATCTACCAGTTGAGAATTTGTTTGGATTTTCTTAGACCTGGATGCTCTTTCATTTTAGTGCTTTACATACAACACTAAGAACTAGAGCTACCGAAGGGGAAGTGGATTGCAGCATTCTTGACTATATTCTAAAACTGTTCTACATTTCTCTCGAATGATGATATGACTTGTAGAAGTTTTCACTTGAAGCCTGTGCTAAAGGAAAAGATTCTTTTTAAGGGGAGGAAGGTGAGGAACTGGAATGCTGAAACATCTCCCACAGCAAACATTCTGGTACTGGCTATTCTGAATTACTTACATATGAAAAACCAAATGGTTTTGATTTGAATCCATTCTAGATTCTTTCATTGATTGACCCCTTCCATCACCGGCAGAGTTCATTCCTTGTACTTGAAGTGTACCTCCTTCTGTACACCATCTTCTATTGGACGCCAGTTGTTTTGTGTTTGCCTTGTCTCATTACATTTGTAAGCCCCTTGAGGGTATGGACTGTATATACCAGACTACATTTTTTTCCTCCCTTGCACTTAGCACAGTGCTGTGGAATCTTTGCTGTTTGATTGCTTGATCTCCTGGTCAGGTTGTTCTTTCTTCTTCTTCTTTAACCAAGTTTTTCCGGTTAGCTGCATTGAGTGTTTTTAATCAGTTGTTACAGGTGAAGTACAATTCAGTATGAAAAAAAGGAAGAGTTCCAGGTGTGTGTTTTAGTATGCAAATGCTTTTCTATTTTTATATTTACATATTGATGACTTGCCGTCTAAATTGCTTATTATATTTGGAATTTAACTGCTATATGACCTGAGTAAAATTTTTGAAACTAAGGATTTGAACACCAAACCAGAGTGAATTGCACTAGTATTCTGAAACCCAAGCTAAAGATATTAGTGAGGTTTTTTACATATTAACTAGCTGAACCAGAATTTTTCTTTTTAATTTAGGGAATACCTAATGAACCTGAAACTATTTTCAAAAATGATTATAACGGAACATAAAAATATTTTCCCAGTGATACATCATTCAATTAAAACACCATATGACTACTTGAGCATCATAAGCTTCATTCAGATTCTTATATTTATTTAATGCATCTTGGAAGTATTTTTCTTTTGGCATACTACACAAAAGGAAACTGTATTTGCTCTCGTGTCTTCTGGACATGCATGCAAAATTACTGATGACTGAAAACATTGCACGTAATTTTGAGAGATGCTGTTTTTCCTTTGTGTAGACACAGAAAGATATTTGTAGAAGTGGTATAGCATTTCACCAGTCAGATTTATCACTGAACAATTTAGTCGACCAGCCTTGATTTATCTCTCTCCTGAATTTAACTAGTGGAATAACTTACAGTATTGGACAGTTATGTAAAAGTAGTGAATTACCTATTAGCTTGCTGGTAAAGATGGTGCTTTGACAGTTCAATTAAGGTTTCATTAACAACTGTCTGCTGTGTTTTATCTCAAAGTAAGGGTTCCAGTTTACCTGGTAATATGATCATGGGGTAGCCTGAGATACATTCATTCCAATGATAGAATATTGTTCATGGGTTATCAAAGCATCATATATAATTTGACCTTTCTTTATTGAATGTCAAGTCTTCAAATGCCCACATGAACGTTTTCATAAAAACCAAAACACAAAACAACCCACAAACAGAAACCTCAGTCATTTGGTGAGGACAGTATAAATATCTATTTGTCCATAGTTCACATTTGCCAGAGAAAAGTGAGTATGCAGTGCTTAAAAATGTGACAACCTTGGAACAAAGAGTATTACAGCATAAGGCTTCAGGGACTCATGAAGTGCGTATTTTTGAGAGTTGGAGGAAGTTGACCATGTAAGAGAGGTTTGAGGACTGCTAAACTCAGGCAGTTTTGACATTGACAACCTGAAATATTGATTGGATTAATCATTGTGTGCCACCTTGATAATGAGTCTGAGAAAAGCTTCTACTTAGAATATTAGTGTTTTGGTTTTTAATTTATCTGATTAATTGAAAGATCAAAGATCCTGGGATTCATTTGGTCTGTTCTCTTTGTACTCCAAGTAAAGTTGGAGAACTTTGAATTTTATTATTCCAATACCTTTAGCCGGGTTACTTTTGTGTCAGTCTTTCAAAACCTAAGCATCACTGTAGTGATACTTAGTTATACTTACTGTCATCTTAATAAATTGTTTAACCTCTCTATTCCTCATTATAAAATGAGGATAATAATAGCACCTCTCCTAGAATTGGTATGAAGATTAAATGAAGTAATCCTTGAAAACCAGTGATTACATTGTATAGCATACAGTAAGCATTCAATAAATGTTAGCTGCTTTTATTGTAGTTATTGTTGGTAGAAAAAAACCTGTTGTGTTAACGTATGCAGAAGTGGCTTCACATAATGGCCAGATTTATCAGGTGAAATCAGCAGCAATGCAGACTGTTTTTGGAGGCATGGCTTCAGATACCGTGAAGTGCCCCCTTAGTTGTTCTACATGCTGTATATCTGCTATTAATTAACAATTAAAAACAAACACATTTAAATTTGTAAAATACATGTTTGTATGGACTTGGCAGGTGTTCTAGTCAGTTCATCTGCGCTGTTTTACAAAGTATTATGGATTTACGTAGTGGGAAGGAAATTAATTTTTTCTTCTCAGAATGTAACGAATGAAGGCATTCTTATTGTCAAAGTTCAGCTTTAGTGGAAACTCATTTTACTTGTGTTTGGATGAAAGAGTGAATTGCTAAAGAAGATCCCGGTGAGGTGGGGGAAATATGTGTGATTTAATGAAAAATTATTCAGTGTAAATCCTTATGCATGGCAGATACCATCTAGCTTACTCACCTTTAAAAAATAGAGGCATCATTTTTTTTCTGATGTTTTCCTTGGTCCTTTTACTCCCCAAATAGTCAACTTTAATTTGGAAAAATGGGGAATGCTTTTGGAATATACTTGGGGAAAACTCATCAAACTAACTCTAGTTGTATCAGAAAGAGTAGTATACTGAAGTGTATTCTGTTAACTGTGTTTTACAGGTTAAGAATTTGTAGTATTGAGAAGTTTCTCTATCAGCCAGGATTAACTGCCACAGCTGGATTCTTGGGGGGGGGGGAGCTCTGCTTTGTGAAAAGAGCTTTGAAGAAGCAGAGCCTGCACCATAAAAAGGAAACGGTTGCTCTTCTAGACATAACAAAGCATCCGTGTGAAACTAGAAATGTGAAAATCTATATTGTTAATTTTAACTACAAACGAACTTACTTTTAGAAACTGCAGGTTCATGGTCACAAAGTAGAGAAGTCAAAGAGAGAGAATAAAACTAACACAATCTAATGATATTGAATTGGTTTCTCTTGGTGATAACAAACTGTATAGCCTTTAACATTGGAAGTCATTTTGTACTTAGGCTCCTGACAAGATTTTTCCAAATTATATTCAAACACCAAAAATAAAACAAAGTCACAATACAACAAAAGAATTTGTTTTAGTCACAAAACAATAAAGGAAGCTCGTTTTATTCTTGGGCAGAAATTTTATGTTATATTATTGATTATTAGCTTAGAAAGAAAGAAGATAAATACTTTTTATTAAGAAAAAACATTTCAGAAAGAATTGCCTTTTCAAACAAGCTAAAACAACAATATCCCTCAAAACTACATGCAACTTTTTGTTTTTAGGATTTTATTTATTTATTTAGAGAGAGAGAATGAGAGAGAGAGGGAGCGAGAGAGCACAAGCAGGGGGAGCTGCAGAGGGAGAAGGAGAAGCAGGCTTCCCATTGAGCAGGGAGCCCGAACATGGGGCTCGATTCCAGAACCCTGGGATCATCATCTGGGCCGAAGGCAGGTGCTTTACCTACTGAGCCACTCAGGCGCCCCTACATTCAACTTTTTTAGCCATCACTTACTACCATCGGTGCATGTCCTGAAAAAAAGATGGGGGCAGATAAAGTTACCTTTCAAATGCTTGCTAGAAGAAGAATATTTGCAAAGTGTATTAACTGAATATATGTTTGAATCTAAGTTCTGGGGTTTCTGGGGCTTTACCCTCAAAGCATGAGCAATTATAAAAATGTTGTTCCATGATATAAAAGGTCATCTCTAATAGAGTATTGGAATATTTTATTATCTTTACAACTTGGTGTATTAGAGTTCTCACTGACTTCTGTATTGTAGAATTGAGTGACTATTCTTGGTGATTTTTATTAGATTTGCTGGTGTCCTAGCAGTTCAAGAATCAACTGTTTATGTAATGTATGTTTCTTTTTTATGCTAATCTGATTTCTTTGATGGAAATTGTCAAGGCCAAAGAAACTTTTTCATTTGTCATCCAACCAAACGGAAAGAAGTCATTGGGTAGAAGCTCTTTCATTATAAAGTTCTATTTGGGTTTTGTTTATGATTCCCTCTGCATTCATAATACTCCAGTGAATTATTTGTTGATTGGGTCATCTAATGCAGATCAGCAATGATTTCCTAACTAATACAGCTTGTCAGTTTGATCCAGTTGTTGCTTGGGGGTAACAGAGAGTGCCTGAGGCAACAGTTGTAATACTGTCAATAAGCATGTGACAAGTCATCAAAGACTTAGTTCGTAGTTCTAAGGTACCTAGCCAAGAGACATTAGAAAAAATTCTAGCACTCTGACATTATGAAAAGGAAACTAAGGAAACTATTGAGTTGCACTTTAACAGTTAATTACAATGGTGTGAGTAGAGGGAGTGTGTACAGTGATGTCTGTCATTGATTATGATTGGCAGTCTTTACCTACACCTAGCTTCATATGAATCTGTGTTTTGAATTAGTTTGGCTAATTGAATCATATCTACTATCAGACAGAAGGTTTTGACGTTGTTGGAACTCACAAGTCAGTGTATTTTTATTGTCAGCCTGCTACGGCCCAGCACTACTGTAGGCACTAATGAGGATATTTAGTTCTACAAATGATTTTACAAACTTTTGTCAAGCTTCTGCTGTTGTCTGTTCTATGCTTGTACTGGCATAGAGAGATGTTTAAGTCATGATATTGCCCTAAAGGAGCTTATCGTTAAGTAAACAGTGTGCAAAATAATACATCCCTGCTTTTAGGAAGTCTTGATGGGGAGTTGAAACTCAATTTGAAATAAAAACATAAGGATAGGGGTGCCTGGGTGGCTCAGTTGGTTAAGTGTCTGCCTTTGGCTCAGGTCATGATCCCAGGGTCCTAGGTTCTAGCCCACATCTGCTTCTCCCTCTCCCTCTGCCTGCCGCTTCCACTGCTTGTGCTCTCTCTCTGTCAAATAAATAAATAAAATCTTAAAAAAAAACCACTTAAGTTTGTATTTTCACTTGTTCTTACAATACTTATTTATTGGTTATTGACTATTTCCTGGGCCCTGTGCTGGATGAGAGGGATTTAAAGAAGATTATGATCTAGTCGAGGAAAGAGACTTGTAAATGGATAATTATAATTCATTGCCATCAATGCAATAGTAGTCGATATATACTAGTGGTATGATTCAATAGAGATATTCCCTGGATATTATGGGAACATAGAGGAGGGATTTCTGTGGAAGATTTGAATGCTTTCTAGAAGAGGTAAAACCTCAACTGAGTTTTAAGAACGAGAGCTAATGCGGAAGATGGATGGATTCCTATGCAGGAGACTGTAGGGCCGGAGTTACTGAAATTAAAGTGCAGTGGAGAGGGTGGGAGGTGATACGGTGGAGGCACAAACAAAAGCTGGACCCTGAAGTTGGAGTGTTCTGCTGAAGAGACCACTGGTACTGGGAGAGGGGCAGTCTAACACTTTTTATGAATAAAGCACATATATACATATATAAATATATAGCATATCTGTGGTATTAAAATTTCATGGGGAGTTTGGGGAGAAAATGTCTAAAAAGGCTCCTTGGAGGGGGTGATAATGAAAAAAGTTGAAACACTGGGAATGGCAATCTTTAAAGTTTTTAAGAGCGTGACTGTTCAGAGATATGTATGTATATATTTAGACATGTTAATAGAAGAGTGGAGGTAGCTGAGGTCTGAGCCTTAGGAAATGTTCTCAGTTGTAGGTGGAAATTATTAGAGGGCGGTCAGATAGGAAAATGTGTTCATAGTGATTGACAACATATGCATGGCAGAAGATTGTTAGGAAGATGAGAGTGATCTGTGGTGCTGATAAAAAAAGTCAAAAAAAAATGAGGGGGAGAAAAGGCCATTGAATTTAGCAGGTAGATCATTGATGGCATTTGAAAGAACGATTGTGTGTGTGATTTTTTTTCCTCTGATATATAAATGCGTATGTGTGTGTATACGTATTTGATTCTAAAGAATGTCTTAAGTATTAGCAGTACTGTTTTATTAATAAAATTCTCTCAAATCCCAAGTTTGTATTTCTAGTTTAATGAACCAATGAACTTAGTGTTTATCATGTTCAGGGTGCCATTTCCTTGGGAAGAAATTTTTTAATGACAGGGTAATAGAGTACTCAACTAAACTTGTTAGGAGACAAGTTTCTGGTCCTGCCTTGCTCCCAACAACCCTATGACCTTGATAAAGTTATTTAAGTTTTCTGGGTCTTGGTTTCTTCATTTATAAAATCCTGTGTTTCCTAAGTTTCTATTATAAAATTGCATTAATATTTATAAAGCATTGTAGCTTTATTTGTGGGCAAGTCAAGTCTGTTAGTGACCATACGACACCTTTCTTCAGGACTACAGATGTTGAATAGCTTCTAAAATTGTTTAAAGGAAGAATGAGATAAATGTAACCCTTTTCCAATGTGGTGACTTTCATAGAGTTTTCAAATTTGGGATCAGATTTTAAATGTGCAGTTTGTCCAAGACATTTATTTTCTTCTATATTGACTTGTTGGTAAGGATTATACATATTTAGTTATGAATAGCCTGCCTGTTTGCAAATGGGCAATCAGTTCCTTCTTAAATGTAAATGTGATACTGTTTTTCTGGTAATACTATGCCTTTTAGCTTTTTATATTTATTTTCTTGCTTTCCTAAATATTTGGAGTGATTTTTAAAATTTTAAATAAAGCTTAGTATTAAATATTTTATCTTTTTGTGTGTGTGTCTGGGTAATTAGGTAAGATGATTTGGGGGCCAGTGCTTACATTACCAAGTTGTGATTTACAATATTTTGTTTTTGGGAATCTCTCTCTTTTTTAGGAATCTCTTTTAAATTCTGAATTTGGGTAGGGAATTTACTAGTTTGCAGATTGACCTCCCACAAAATGAGCTGTCACAGCTTTAAGGCTGTAGCCATTTAAGGCATACAATGCCCAGAGATAGAGCGGGAGTGTGACTTCCTAAAGCTCTTTGACAATAGGAAGGGAGCATTTTCACAGAAGCCCTCAGCAAACCAGCAGCATTGTCCAGGAGATACATAATGCAAGCCATATACGTGATTTTAAATTTTCTAGTGGCCACATTAAAAGATGTGAAAAGAAACAGGTGAAATTAGTTTTAGTAATGTATTTTTAACTCCAGACAGCCAAAATATTGTCATTTCAGCATGTTATTACTATAAAAATTATTAATTAGATATTTTACATTCTTTTTTTTTTCATACAGAGTGTACTGACTACCTTATTGTCTAGCACAGTACCAGAGTCTCTTTGGCCTTTATTGGGTTGTATACTGATTTCTGAGCCAATGGTGTCAGTAGAGATAGAATTACTTTTGGAGCAATCAGGTCCACCCTGGACCTGGAGATGGAGTCAGTTTTAAGTGGGAGGGGTGAATTCCAGCAACAGATGCTGGGAAGGCAATCATTAATTACCAAGAACACATTCATCTAACTTATATCAGACTCAAGAAGATCTTGATAGGGAGCATTTATAGAACAAAGTGGAATAATGTTCTCTGTAGAGAAGTCATCCTGTCTGCCCTGAATTATTTGGAGTTTCTTTCCTTTTCTTTTCTGAAGCCCTGTTTGCCTAAGGTACCAGAAGGTAAAATTGGTACCTGATCCTTGCCATGTTTGCTTTCCTTCCCAGTTAGATCAGATATCTTCCATTGATTTCTTTCCTCTCTCAGTGTTGTGGTTTTGTTATCTAGATAAAGTTCTCAGTCTTGTTTTCAATTTCAGTAGCGTAGGGCTCAGTATTGTCAGGCAGCAAACTCCTTAAAGGGGAGTAGACAACACAGAAACTTTTTGTTTATCCATTCCCTGACCTAAAATTCTTGCTCTGAGCTACAGAGAAAAGGTGAAGAGAGACATTTGAACAAATAGATAAAATTAGTCGTTTGACCCAGATTGCAGCTATTTTTTTTCTGTCTGCATGGATAAAAACCATCCTCCGATTTACATAAGCAGGTGATTTTTCTTACATGCTAATTTTCTTAATGTACCATGGCAGAGAGCTGCAGATTTGCAAATTGTGTAAGTAAATTGAAATAAACCAGGTGACTTTGTTTCACTTTATTATCTTACCAGTACAGAAGTACCCAAAGGGTGCAATTATCGGGTGATTATCTCATTGCACATCTAAGTTAACAGGCAGCCTGGTGCAAAAGTTCTTTTTTCCCCCTTTCTTCTCTACTTCTCTCTCATTTCAGTTTTTAAAAATAGGAAACTACTGATTTCTGTATTTACCTTGACATGGCTAACATTTGGTAATACAGATGTGGGGAAATTTGAGCTTTATTCGAAGTAATCCAGAAGCCAAAAAAATTGGCAAGTAATGTAGGTACTGTGCAGAAAAAGGGACACATGTATACTTGGTTTGTGTTTGAATTGCCTGAGAGAATTAGGTGAGAACTTCAACCATGTTTAATTGGTTGGCTTTCTCTGTTTTCCTTTTCCCAGGTTCTGTATGTTGCAGGAATTGGGGTTATTATGAAGTTAACTGGGTGGGTCTTAAAGCCAGTGTTCAAAACAAACATTATGTGTATCCTTTTAAAAATCAAAATGATTAATTACAATACACTTTAAAATATCATTTCAATATGTTAGGCATTTTAGAAAGGTACAACAGTTAGTTTAAGGGGCTCTTTTCCCAGAAGATTCATGAGGACAAAGAACGTCAAAGTGCCTTCCTTGTATTACAACAATATTTCCAACAATATTTCCGAATAAATTCCATTATTAATCTTAGCAATTAATGCTGTTTAATTCCTCAGATGTTACAGTATTATTTACCTAGCGATATGTATGGAGATTAAATTATACTCCTTATAGTTCTGAAGTAATGATTTTGAAATGAATTATAATTTTAAGCTAGCAAATTAAAAGTTTGGCCTGTCTTTTTATCCCAGCACTTACATATTATTTCTTTTCAGTTTAAAGGAAAGTAGTTCAGAAGAACTTTGAGAACAAAAGCAGTTAAAGAATGACTGGAGAAGGACAAAATTTAAGTACAAAGGGACTGTATGGATTAGTAGTTAAGAGCCAGTACTATGATTATAGACTGGATTTAAATCTTGACTCTGCCCGCTTGCTAGTTGTGGGCTAATTGTTTAACCTCTGTGTGCCTCATGGTTGTAGCGTATAAAATGGGGATAGTAATAGTATATCTATTTCAAAGGCGTTATTGTATGGATTAAATGAATCAATATATATGTAAAGTCATAGAACTGTGCCTGGCCCTGGGTATGTGTTGACTCTCATTATTACCAGTTTGAGTGAAAAATACAGTACCTCCTTAAAGTTTACTAATTTAGGGTAAATAACCCAACAGCTTTTGTCTGACTGTTGATAGGTATGTGATTATTGCAGAGATTTTTTTACCAGTTAGATCTAGTGGTATTTGAAAAGTCATTCAAATTGTAGAATGCCTTCCAAATGTAAAATTCTCTTTAGCACTTAAAAGGAGTGTTTTTCCTTTCGCTTTAACTCCCTTCTCCCACCTCATTATCAAAGTAATATGTTTATTGTAGGAAACCTAAAAAATATAGAAAAGTTGTAAACTACAACTCAGAGATAGCCGCTGATAGCATTTGATGGTTTCCCCCCCCCCCCAATTTTGCATCTGGAATGTGTGTGTGTTTGTAATGAGTTGGGATCATGATTGCATTGGGTATTTATTTACATTTTTGTATCCTGTTTGTTTCACTACATTACAAAGATTTTAGCTTTTTTTTTTTTTGGAGGGCTAATTTTTTCATTCTCACAAGCCTACAGCTCTATCTTGAAAGGAATTAGAGAGTTGGAAGATACTTTAGAATGCATCTAGTGTAACTGCCTCATTTTCTAAATGGGAAAATTGAGACCCAGGGAAGCTAAGAGATTTGTTCAAGGTCACACAGCTGGTTAGAGGCTTAGCCAAAACCTTTGCTCTTTTGCTGCTTTACTAGTAATACCTGTTCAACTTAATGCCCATTGAAACTGGAGGAAGTGTTCTTACAAAAGCAAAACAAATAAAAAACAAAAACTCTAAATGAAACCAGGAACAGTGCATCTGGAAAAAAAAAAAAGAATATTTACTCCATTGGTTGCTTTTTGTGTGCCAGTGACTCTAAGGTTTCTGGTAAAAGTTTAATGTCATGAGCCACAAGGCTTTTGGTGGAAAACAACTCGATCTTTTCACATTGTATGTAATTGTGTTGTGTATCTGCTTTGAGAATATCGTGCCCCCCCTCATTTATTTTTTGAAAAATTTTAAACCTCAGAAAATATGAAAGAAATGAACAGTGATAAACCCATAAACCATTCTTCTAGATTAACATTTTGTGACTTTTGCTTTATCTAATTGGAGGCTATTTCTACAGAATTTGCTGAGATTGGGTTATGGTCACTGCATCAACTTGTTATTCCATGTAGTAAGTTTTGTAAGTTCTCCAACTAGAGAAGGAACTGGAAGTTTTCAAGCTTGTGACTTTTGGAATGCTATTTATTCTCCTAATACTTAAAAGAAAATTCAGTGTGAATCAAATGTGTAACTGAAACATATACCAGTCAAAACCAGGCTTCAGGCAGAATAGAAATATTCCATTCTGCAAAGTTTTTTTCTTTTTTGTGGTATTCATCTCAGGTTGGGAGTAAAGGGGCATTTTCAAAATAACCTAATTTCTGGTTTCGCAATTTTGTGACAGAGGACGTGATTGAGGATATTACATTGTTGAAGCTAAATTTTAAGTTACTGTAATTCTTTTTTTTTTTAATTACCCTGTTAGTCACGTGAGCTGATGATGCTGTGATTTGTGTCACCCAATTCACTGCTCTGCATTTTTCAGTACCAAATAATTCCTTTGTTAAACTCATTTTCAGTAAATGAGCCATTGTTTCCCAAAGGGTAATGATTATTTCTATATATAGCACAAATCCGTAAGAAATAGATTTTAAAGTCTAAAATATTAGTTAGTGATTGGAAGTTGTTGAAATCATTGCTCTGTGTATATCAAGGCACAACTGTGTCTATGAAAAGGGCAGTTGTTGTGTTTGCTCCCTAGGCTACAATATGAGATATTATGCTTACTGGAAACCAACTGACAAGTCTTTAAAAGTGAAGTCTTTTGGTTTATGTGCAAAAAGCGTTGTTTTATTGAGTCTGCCCAGCTATCACATTACATAATTTCATAACAGAAACACCTAGAATGAGGTAGCTGGAGTTCAAATTTAAATGGCTTGTGACAGGTAAGGAAATATATAGGCAGCAGATACTGGTTTGCTTGATACAGTTGATGTCAATATCTCCAAATAGATTGTTGACTTCTTAAAGTACCTAAGCAGTAAAGACATTAAAATTGGGACCCTGTGATGTTTAACTGGTGTAGATGGTGAAGATCTAGTTATCAGCATGTATCAGCTTATCTCTGTAGGTGGACAAACTTTAAATAACTAGTTTTTATACCTTGATTTTTTTCCTTTTGAAGTAGGTGCTTGTTTCTTCAACAAATCAAAATCAGTTTTTGTCCTTCTTTCCCTCTCAATGCAAATAAAAGCAAATGCTTGTAACCACTTATGACACATTCTCTACCCACTGATACACTGAAAATAATGAGATTTTTGAAGGCTGGGGCCATGTCTCATTTGTATCTCCAGAGCCAAATGTGGTCCTTGGTCGATACTTATTTGTTGTTACATTGGAAGTTGCTAATGCTAAATTTGATATGATGGTGACTGTCAAAGAAGAGGACTTTCACTGGCCCTTGCCATTATGTAGATCCCTACTTCCTCATGCACTGCAGGAATTTTTATGAGGGAACACTTAGAGAGTGGTATTCAGACTGCCCCATGATAGTGATTTTGTTTTTTGAGGTTTGGATTTTTTTTTTTTTTTAAGAGTAAGTGCCCTAATCTAAAACTTATAAGCTCAGTAACCAACTATCCCCCCAAATAGTCCTTGTTTTGCTACTGCTTTCTATAATCTACTTTTTTTTTTGCTTTTTTGGGGGGGGGTACAGAGAGAGAGGGAGAGAGAGAGAATCTTTTTTTTTTTTTTAAAGATTTTATTTATTTATTTGACGGAGAGAGAGACAGCCAGTGAGAGAGGGAACAAGCAAGGGGAGTGGGAGAGGAAGAAGCAGGCTCCCAGCAGAGGAGCCTGATGCGGGACTCAATCCCAGAACACCGGGATCACGCCCTGAGCCAAAGGCAGACGCCTAACGACCGAGCCACCCAGGCGCCCCGAGAGAGAGAATCTTAAGCAGGCTCCACATCCAGCGTGAAAGCCCAATATGGGGCTCAATCTCACGATTGTGAGCTGACCTGAGCCAAAATCAAGAATCGGACGTTTAAGCAACTGAGCCACCCAGGTGCCCCTCTATAATCTACTTTTAAGTTAAGAATGCTGCTGAATTGTTTAGGAAAAATACATTCTCAATGCAAAACTGTGATCTCATGTTAGAAAAATGGAAACTATGTCTAAAGTCTGATCTCCTACATCAAAACATACCAAAACCATCCCTGATGCTAGCACAGAAAAAAAAAAAAAACAAATCCAATTCTAAGCTCCATATTCTGTTCTATAAACTTGTGAATAAATGACAGATTAGTATATGCTAGCCATCCTCTTTAAAATTAGTGAGAAAGAATGGCTTATTTCAGTGGTGTGCTGGTATATGTTTCACAGGGTCTCTGAAAAATAAAATAGCTCTGGTTTGTAGGGCCTGCCAAGTTCCTGTGGTTTAAGTACTCTTGTAGTGGTCAATTTCAAGCTACCAATGTGAAGTCACCAAAGGCTTGAACTGGAAAAAGAAACATAGTAGTACACCATTATAAAGTATTTTTACCCTACAGGTAAAGTAGATGTTAACCTTAATAACATAAATCATATTTTAAAAATTAGGAAATGATTTCTGAGTATTTATTACCTTTGTTTTAGTTATGATTTATTTCACTGTAAGTTTATATAATTTAATTTTTAATAATGCCTATGTTTCACAGTCAGCTTGCAAAATACCGGAAAATGTAGTAATCTCTCAGGAGCCAGTATGAACCAGCTCTAACACACCCCTGGTTTATTAAATCTTTGTTGGGAGGTTTAGCTAGTGTTGGGGAGAGATGAACTTGGATTCATATTTATCATGTACAAAAAGTCCTAAGTGGCTTTAAGATTTAAATGTAAAAAAAGAAAGCCAAAAATAAGAAAATATGGATAACTATTTTTATCATCTTACAGGAAAGACTTATTACCTTCAAAGCAAGAAAAAAAATCAGATTTGTTTGTGTAGATATTTAAGAGGTGTTATTTGGTAAAATACACTATAAAAAAGCCTAAAAGAAAAAGACACAATAAGCTGGGGGGAAATATTGGCAACATATATGAAAGACAGAAGTTAATATTTTGAATACTTAGCTCTTAAAATCAGTAAGAAGTAAGTGTGATTAACCTAACTAAAAATGGGCAAAAGCTAGAGAATGGGCTGTTTGTAGAAGAAATAAAATTTGTTTAAAAACATTTTAAAAAGATTCTTTCATTCACAAAGAAATGCAGAAATAGGATATCACTTTTAACCTGCTAAATTGACTTTTTAAAAAAGATTTTATTTATTTGAGAGACAGCGCAAGCGAGCATGAGTGGGGGGAGGGCAAAAGGAGAGGGACAAGCAGACTCCCTGCTGAGCCTGAAGCGGGGCTCTATCCCAGGACCCCAAGATCATGCCCTGAGCTAAAGTCAGAGGCTTAACCAACTGAGCCACCCAGGTGCCCGGCTAGATTGACATTTTAAAAAAGGTGATAATTCCTTCAGTTGTTACAGATGTAGTGAAACAGACACTCTGAAACTTTTGATATTAGCGTAGATGGGTAGAAACTTTCTGGAAGAGCAGTTTCTCAAAATTGAACGTACACGCCCTTTGACTGGAGATGTCATTGAGCTTATAGATGCAAAGACATATGTACAAGGAAAGCAACCTAAATGTCTGTGAATAGTGGAGTGGTTATCACTGAAAGATACTCACAATTTATTAAGTGAAAATCAGTGTCAAAGATTGTCCCCTTAAAAAAAAAATTACTCATATGTTCCAGGAAAGTCTGGAAGGATATCTACCAATAACAGTTATTTTAGTGAGGTGAGAGTATAGCAAATTTTCACTTTGTAGTTTATAGTAACTTCCACTTTAAAAAACACTAAGAGTTTCTTTACTATAAAAATAACCCTAAGGAGGTACATGATAGTGTCACTCTTTTTAGAGGAGGAAGCTACAGCTCAGAGAGGTCTAAGTGACTTGCCTAAGGCATCAGAGCTAATTAAGAAATACGTAAAAGATTTATTAAGAATAATAAAGTATCCAGGGGTGCCTGGGTGGCTCAGTTGGTTAAGTGTCTGCCTTAGACTCAGGTCGTGATCCCAGGATCCTGGGATCGAGCCCCACATCAGGCTCCCTGCTCAGCAGAAAGCCTGCTTCTCCCTCTATTCCCCGCTCATACTCACTCATCTTCCTTGCACTTTCTCTTGCTATCTTTGTGTCTCTCTCTCAAATCAATAAATAAATAATCTTAAAAAAAAAAAAGAAAAGAATAATAGAGTATCCACAACCCAGCCTAAGAAATAAAACATAAAACCAACACTGTGAGGCTGCCCTTAAACACCTCCCCATTCCATCTCTCTGGCTTACCTGCCCTGCCAAGAAGAAACTACTCTCCTGAATTTTTGTTTTTTATTACCCGCTTTAAAAAAATTGGCTTTCTTGGGGCGCCTGGGTGGCACAGCGGTTAAGCGTCTGACTTCGGCTCAGGGTGTGATCCCGGCGTTATGGGATCGAGCCCCACATCAGGCTCTTCTGCTATGAGCCTGCTTCTTCCTCTCCCACTCTCCCTGTTTGTGTTCCTTCTCTCGCTGGCTGTCTCTATCTCTGTCAAATAAATAAATAAAATCTTAAAAAAAATTGGCTTTCTTGATGATATAAATCACATATCATATAGTTCACCCATTTGAAGTGCACGGTTTAGTGGTTTTTAGTATATTCACAGAGTAGATTTTCTTTTTAGGACATTTTCATCACCACCAAAAGAAACATACCCATTAGCAAATCACTCTCTATTCCCCATGCCCCTGGCAACCATTAATGTTTCTGTTTCTGTAGATTTGTCTGTTTTGGACATTTTGTATGAATAGAATCATTCAATATGTGTGGTCTTTGTGACTGATTTCTTTTACTTAGCATAATGTTTTCAAAGTTAATCCCTTTTTATGCCTGAATAATATTCCATTGTATGGTTATACCACATTTTGTTTATCCAGTTGGATATTAGGATTGTTTCCACTTTTTGGCAATTTTGAATAATACTACTTGTGACCACATGTTTTCATTTCTCTAGGGGGTATATACCTGGGAGTGGGATTGTTGGGTCATCTAGCATCTGGTAACTATGTTTAACTTTTTGAGTAATCACTAAACTATGTTCCACAGTGGCTGAACCATTTTACATTCCCACCAAAAATGTAAGAGGGTTCCAATTTCTCCACATCCCTGTCAACACTTACTATCTGTCTTCTTGTTTATAGGCATCTTAGTGTGAAGTGGTCTCATTGTGGTTTTGATTTGTATTTCCCATTAATATGATGGTGAACATCTTTTCTTGTGCTTGTTGGCTAATTGTATGTTGTCTTTGGAGAAATATCCATTCAAGTCCTTCGACCATTTTTAAATTGGGTTGTCTTTTTGTTGTTGAGTTATTAAGTTCTTTATTATTCTAGATACATATCAGATATATGATTTGCAAATATGTTCTCCCATTCTGTGGTTTGTCTTTTCACTTTCTTGGTCATTGGTGTCCTTTCTAGCATAAGAATTTTTAATTTTGATGAAGTCCAATTTATCTATTTTCTGTTGCTTGCCCTTGTGTCATATCTGAGAAGGTTTTACCTAATCTAGGATCATTAAGATTTACACCTATATTTTCTTCTAAGAGTTTTATAGTTTTAGCTCTTATATTTAGGTCTGTGATCCCTTTTGAGTTAATTTTTTGTATAATGTGAGGTATGGGTACAACTTCATTCTTTTGCCTGTGGATATCCAGTTGTCCCATCGCTAGTTGTTGGAAAGATTATTTGGATTTGCTGGAATGGCCTTGGTACCCATGTTGAAAATCATTTGGCCATAAATGTAAGAGTTTATTTCTGGATTTTCAGTTTTATTCCATTGATTTATAAATTTCTCCTTATGCCAGTATCGCACTGTTGATTACTATAACATTGTAGTAGTGAAATAGGGAAATGTGAGTCTTCCAACTTTGTTCTTTTTTAAGATTGTTTTGGTTATTCTGGGTCCCTTGAATTTTCATATGAATTTTAGGATTAGCTTATCGGTTTCTTAAAAAAAAAAAAAAAAGAAGAAGAAAGAAAAAAGTCAGATGGAATTTTGATAGGAAGTTGCATTGAATCTGCAAATCAATTTAAGGAGTATTGTGATCTTAACAGTATTAAGTCTTCCAATCCATGAACATGGAATGTTTTCCCATTTATTTAGATCTTCAGTTTCTTTCAACAGTTTTGTAGTTTTCAGAGTATGTTTTACACATCTTGTCAAATTTATTCCCGCATATTTTATTGTTTTTAACAATACTGTAATTGGAATTGTTTTCTTAATTTTGTTTTTGGATTGCTCATTGCTTGTGTGTATAGTTGATTTTTGTATTTTGATCTTGCCCTGCACCCTGATTGAGCTTGTTTTATTATCTTATTTTTGTTTTTATTTTAAATAGACCTCATTTTTTAGAGCAGTTTTAGGTTCACAGCAAAATTGTGTAGAAAGTACAGAGAGTTCCCATAAACCCACTGATCCTGGGTATATGCAGTCTCCCTCACTATGAACATCCTGAACCAGAGTGATAACATTTATTATAATCAATGAACCTACACTGACACATCATTGTCACCCAAAGTGCATAGTTTCCCTTAGGGTTTACTGTTGGTATTCTGCATTCTATGGGTTTTAACAAATGTATAATGACATTGTATCCTACAGAATAATTTTGCTGCCTAAAAATCCTCTGTGCTCTACTTGTTCATTTATTCCCATCCCCTAACCCCTGGCAACCACTCATCTTTTTACTGCCTCCATAATTTTCCCTTTTCATGTCATATAGTTGGAATCAAAGTGTGTGTAGCTTTTTCATATTGGCTTCTTTTATTTAGTAATATGCATTTAAATTTCCTTCAGGTGTATTCATGGCTTTATAGCTCATTTCTTTTTAGCACTGAAAAATATTCCATTGTCTGGTTGTACCACAGTTTATCTCTTCACCTACTGAAGGGTGTCTTGGCTGCTTCCAAGTTTTGGCAGTTATGGTTAAAACTGCTATAAACATTTATGTGCAGGTTTTTGTGTAGGCATAAGTTTTCAGCTCCTTTTAGTAAGTACCAAGGAGCATGATTGATAGATTGTATGGTAAGAGTATGTTAAGTTTGGTAAGAAATTGCCAATCTGCTTTCCAAAGTGGCTGGACTATTTTGAATACATTCTCACCAGCAATGAATGAGAGTTCCTGTTGCTCCATGTCCTTGTCAGGAGTTGATGTTGTTGGTGTTCTGGACTTGGCCATTCTAAGCAGTGTGTAGTGGTATCTTCTATTTGCATTTACCTGATGACATAGATGGGGAGCATCTTTTCATGTGCTTATTTGCTCTCTGTGTATCTTCTTTGGTGAGGTGTCTGTTAAGGTCATTGGCCCATTTTTTAATTGGGTGTTTTTGTTTTCATATTTTTGAGTTTTAAGAGTTCTTTGTAGATTTTAGGTAACAATCCTTTATTTGATGTCTTTTGCAAATATTTTTTTCTTGTCCGTGGCTTGTCTTCTCATTATCTTGATACTTTATTTTTAAAGAGTTTTATTGAGGTAAAATATGCATGCTATAAAATTATCCCATTTAAAGTATATAGTTTATTGAGTTTTAGTAAATTTATACAGTTATGTAACTATCACCATTACTAGTTCTAAAACAGTTCTGTCACCACCCCCCAAAATTCACTACACAATATATTGTTTAGTTTTGCTTATTTGGGGGCTTTATGCAAATGGTAAACAGATTCTAGAGTGCTTGAAACTCCTTAGAGAAAAGTATAAATACAGAATGCAGTAACTTTAAACTTTGGGGTTTTTTTCCAATTAATGAACATGATAAAGAGTTGAGATGAGTTTGTTTTTTCTTCATCAACAGTTTAGTGAATCTTTGAGGGAATAGATGAATCAGGGTTTATACAGAATCTGTATACTTTAGATCATGGTTGTCCTATTTAATCAAGCTCCTGAAAGCAGAGGAAGTGCTAAACTAGGTTAATACAAAAATGGTTCTTTAAATTTCTCTGTAGCTAACTTTTTATGGTGTACATGATATCTTCAAAGATATTTGCATAAGTCTTACCACCTTGTTAGCCTTAGCAAATAAAAATCATTCTTTTCATTAAAATAAACTTAGTTGGGTTTTTTACTTAAACTAATGATTCTGTTGTTTTTTGAATCTGAGTTTTGGGGAATTTGGTTTTAGGGATAACCCCTGAATTTCAGTACCGGGCAGCTGCTATTACTTAACAGCTGCATCCTCAGATAACTTGATTCTTTGCAGAATGCTGTGGGAACACGGTTTATAAGAGATGGTGGGAGGAACAGTTAGTTTTACAGACTTCCCCAGTGATTCAAGTTATTGAGAGTTAAAGGCTGAAGTACTAGTTTTTCCAGTTTCAATGTTTTACCATTCTGTAATTCCATGAGGTATTTGTGAAAGGAGTTCATAATCTTACTGTTAGAAGAAAATTGAAAAAAAGTCATTTAAAAAGAATGACTTTGCATGATCCCAGAGATGATTTTTCTGTTGCCTTAGTTATGATTCAACAGTACTAGTGATAAAAGTAGCAGCAACTAATTTGTGTTGTATTTCAGTATCACTTGAGTTCCTAATTTGAATTTGAGAGTAATATAAGTTGCCACATGGTTTGTGGGGTCTCTATACTTCATGTCTAATGAGGTCCATTCTTCCTCAGAACTGGGAAGTGGTTTATTTCCATAAAAGTTTTATTTTGTGGTTGTAGAGGTAGAAGAGACACAAAGATCATTCCATCTAATATAGTCAAATGATGCTCCAGTAATTGGTGACTCCTTCTTTCAGTTTTACTGTACAGGGGGATATACTGGATTTCTCAGATTATTATAAAGTTAATTTTTTAGAAAATAATGTCATGTAACTTAGTGGGCATGATTTGAAAGGTGATGCCTGTTGAAACTGCATAAATTAGAATAGGTATTGAAACTCCAGAGAGAGAGAAAACAATTATAGACAGGACAGGTTTTGACATTTTTTTCTTAGGATCCCTGTAGTGGTGACTCTGTAGTCCTCATTTAGTGACTTTAATTCTGAGTGTTATTGTCCTTTTGACTTTCTGCTCAAAAGAGTTCTGTATCTAATGCTAACTCTATGCCCATTTTCTTTCATTTAGTTCTCTTTCACTGCATGTTAATACCATTATTAAGCTTTCTATAACACTTAAAAAATGAGGGTGAATGAGGATTCTCAAAGTGAATTTCTGGATTAAAAAAAAAATCCTTGCTTATGGATCAAAAATACTTAAAGCCTGGACTTGTACAATGTTTTAGGTAAGCATTCTTAAATTTACTAAAATTTACTGTGGTGTCTTTGGATAATGATGAAAAGTTTAACACTAAAGCCATGTGTGGTATAATTCACACAGTAAACTATGGAATAAATACTTTCAGCCAAAATTATTTAATTATGACAGATTGACAACTCTTTTATCATTAAGACAATAACCAAGTCACCCCTTATCTTTTTTTATTTGTTATGTTCTCAGTTGGGTAACCCAACTGGAATAATTTACCCCCAAATAAACATCGTGGCTGAGTAATAGTAGTGTCTGAAGATAGCATACTTCAGTTATAAAGCTTGCTATATAGCCTCCAAAAGAAAAAAAAAAATTGAAGATGATTTTTGTATGTATACCATTTTTTCCTCAGTCTACTCATTTTCTTATTTAATTTCTCAGGGTTTGGGTTGTAAAAACAAATCATTTTATTGTATCTTTCTTATTAAACTTTGTTCTTTTGAAAAGTATTTGCTAAAATGCTCTTCTGAAAGGGGAGATAATTTTACAGTATGAAAGTCCTTTTATGTTTTGTCTGTATTTGTCTATATAAAGTTCCTAATTCCTTTCTCCAAAGATGTTTGTAGAGTCAACTTGTGGAAGATTTATCCCTTCACTCTCATAAAAGTTCAATTAGTAATATGGAACTTCTTATTCCCCACTCTTTCTTCTGGAGCTTTTATGACAAATAGGGGGTTCACTGAAAGGAATCATGATATAATGAGAAACCCTGAGAGGTGCATTTGGAGACTAATAAATAATTAAAAACTGAATGAAATGAGAAAGGAGTGATTATTTACCTGTTGAGAAAATGCAAGCCTTGAGAAAAGTTAAGGCAAAATCATGTTTTATGGAAAACCCTACCAAAGTAATAGGTCTATTCTTTAACCTTTTAAATAGCTGTGATTTCAGTTAAGTAGTTGTGTGAATGTACAGATTTAAGATATCAAAAATAATTTTTTAAATGTCAAAAGTAAAATTTTCTGAACCCAAATATAAGACTAACATTTTTATTGCTAACTTGGACAATAACATAGAAGGCTTATCAAATTTCCCAATCAACAGGAGCTAGGAAAGACAGCTAACATAGTAGATGACAAGTATTCAGGGAGAGCACTCTAAAAATGAGAGGCAGAAATTGACAAGTGGAAATTTAGGAGGGTTAAACGTGAAGGTCTGAATTTAGAGTTATCTTTAAATTAGCAAACATTTATTGAAGACCTGTGTACTAGACTTTGAGCACTGAGGGTGTACAGGGAACAAAATTTATATGATGTTAAGTAGGGAAGGCAGACATTTAAAAATCTCCTGAGATAATTTACTCACATTCACATTCTGCTACTTATTGGCCATGTGACTTTAGGCAAGTTGCTTTAGCTCTTTGTGTCTCAGTTCCATCTTCTATAAAATAGGGATTATAATGGCACTTATCTCGGGTTCTTTTGAGAATTAAATGAGATAATATATGTAAAATTCTTAATATAGTGCTTACCCATAGTAAACAATAAATATTAGCTGTTTTTATGGTTATCTCTTAACACTTATCATCTTTTTTTATGGAGGAAAATAGAGTGATTATGGTACCTAGTCTAATTGGTGAGGCCCAGAAAGCTGCTCTGACAAAACCCCTACCTTGAAGAAACTTGTACTTGAATCTTTGTAAACAAATTTCAGTTAAGATACGCATACAGGTGAGCACAGGGGAAGGCATAGGTGGGATATCCAGGCCCTCAGTTTGTACAATTCCGAGGGGACACTTCTTAGAGCATTATATTGTGAACGGTAGTCCCTGTAGTGCAGTGTATTTTTTTGTAGTAGGCCAAATTAGGGGACTTCAATTTTGATGGCAAAGGTCAAGGGATGACCAACAGAGGGAATTTCATGTACAGGGTAATGGGGACATGTGAGACCATGGTACGTTGGGGACCTGGAATTACTTCATTATGACTAAAATTAAAGATGAGCTGGGATGGTTGAGAGTGATTGCTAAGAGATGAGCTTAAGAAAGACCTTGTTTGCTATTTTAATGTTTTCAGATTTTATCTGAATATAGAAAGCTTTTGGATAAGTTAAACAGAGGATTAAGTGATCAGATTTATTTTTATAATGTGCTCAGGCAGTACCAGGCAGTACTGAGGGGGGACGGTTTGCAGTAGGAACAGGTCTAGAAGTGAGGAGAAGGCAACCATAGTAGTCTAGGTCAGTGCTACTCCTAGTGTGGACCACAAACTTTATAACAGCTGGCAGTGGTGAAAGTACCTTTCTCCTTCCTTGCTTGAGGCTCATCCCTAGACGTTTAGAAACTTGGTGGCAGCTTGACATAGTTCAAGGTTGATAACCTTTGCTGAAGTTTGAGTGTTCTTTAGCAAGTCTTAAACTCATCTCAAGACAGCTCTTTTCTCCACTGCCCACAACAGCTATTTCAAACCTCTGTCACTCTCCTCAAGTTCCTACTCCACCTCTTCCTCACTTTCCACAGATGACTTCATCCTCTATTTCACAGAGAAAATAAAGCTAAAGGAGCAGGAACTGGATAACTTCCTGTTCCACCCACAGACAAATATGCATGTCAGCGTTATTCAGCTTTCCTCCACTTTTCAAATTGTCTCTAGATCCTATTCTCTCCCATGTTTTTCCAGGGCCTTTTTCCCTTTTATTATCTTAGGTTTTCAACCTCTGCCTCTCTGTAGTACCTATATCTATATAGTACCTTTACCTATACCTAGAAACTTGTTCAAGGCTCACCCCTAAATTCAGTCTTTACCAACCTTTAGATCACCAACCTAACTTCTCTCTTTCCCTTCATAGCCACGCTCCTTGAAAGATTAGTTTTCAATTATTGTCTCCACTTCTCATTTTCTCCCGATCTGCTGTATGTTCCTTTCTTGCACATACTGTACAGCTCAAACTGCTCTGACAAACTAGCAGGTAGGTACCAAATCCAGTGAGCACATTTCAGCCCTATGATTTATTTTCCTAATGGCTGATGATATTTTGAGTATCTATCTTGTTTGCCATCTCTTTATTCTTTTTGTAAAGTACCCATTCGGGTCTTTGCACATGTTTAAATTGGGTTGTTTGTTTTCTTAATACTGGGTTTTGAGCAGTCTTTATATATTCTGGATATATGTCCTCTTTTAGGTGTGTGATTTGCAAATATTTTTCTCTCATTCTGTAGTTCTTTTTTAAAAATACTCTCTCAACAGTGTCTTTCCTAACACAAACATTTTAATTTTGGTGAAGTAGAGTTGATCAGTTTTTTTCTTTTAATGGATCCTGCTTTTGGTGTCCTATTTACAAACTCTTTGCCTGACAGGTCGTAAGGATTTCTCCTGTGTTTTCTTCTAAAAGTTGTATAGTTTTATGGTTTATGTTGAGATCTACAATCCATGCTTGAGTTAATTTTTGTATAAGTTGTAATGTTTAGGCCGAGCTTCTTTTTTTTAACGTATGGATATCTAGTTTTTCTAACACCATTTGTTGAAAAGCAGATCCTATCCTTTTTCCATTGATTTGATTTTGTATCTTTTTCAAAAATCAACTAGCTCTATTTGTATATATCTCATTTGTTCTTTAAGCAATAGATTATTTAGAAGTGTGTTTTTCATTTTAAAAATTGATACTTATTTTTAGTTTACTACCTTATAACATTATTTTGTTATGATTTGAATATGTCTGCATTATACCATTTTTTTTGAATTTGTTGAGATTTACCTATGACTTAGTATGTGATCACTTTTATAAAAATTCTTTGTGTTCGAAATATCTTTATTCTGCAGTTATTTAGTGTAATGTTTTGTGTATGTTCACTAGATAAAGTTTGCTAATTGTGTTTAAATGTTATATGCTTTATATAATTAAATATTTATGTAATTAAACATTTTTATATGCATAATCTTGCAGTTGATAAGTACTGATAAATATATTGTTAAATCTTACTCTGGTGAATTTTATTATTTCTCCTTTTCGATCTCTCACTTTGCTTTTGTATGTTTTGAAACTTTTATTATGTACGAGTTTAGATTTATATCCTTCTGTTGAGCCTGTATTCACTGTTATCTTTAAAAATTCCTTTCCCACAAAGTTTTTCTTTTAATAATGCAGCTATCACTTTTTCTTTCTTTTGTTTTTTTAAAGATTCGTATTTATTTATCAGAGAGAGAGCACAAGCAGGGGGAGCAGCAGGCAGAGAAAGAAGCAGGCTTCCTGCTGAGCAAGGAGCCCAATGAGGGACTCAATCCCAGGACCCTGGGTAATCATGACCTGAGCTGAAGGCAGATGCCTAACTGATTGAGCCACCCAGACGTCCCTTTTTCTTTATTTTTAATTAATTTTTACTGTAATTGTAATTTACATGCAACAGAATATACTTACGTATATAGTTTGAGTTTTGACAAGAAGCAAGCATCACCCCAGTGAAGATACAGATCATTTCAGTACCCCAGGAAGTTCACTATCATGTACTCTCCTCCTGCCCTAGTCAACAACTTTTTTTGTTGCTATCATCTATGATTAATTTTACTTGTTTTTAGATTTTATATATATGGAATTATATTGTATTTCTCTTTTGTGCCAGTCTTCTTTCATTCTGCATGTTTTTATAATTCATCCCTGTTGCTAGCCTGACTTCAAAGTTATGAAAGTATTCACCTTTGCTTTTTTTTCCCCCAGAAATTATATACTTTCAGTTTTTATGTTCCATCTCAAATTTATTTTTGTGTATAGAATAACAAAAGTTTGAAGGTTTTTTGTTATTTGTTTTTTAGTACTGATAACCTGGTCTTAACAGTACTTTTTGTTGAAAAGACTCCTTTTCTTATTGAATTGCCTTGTTCTGCAATGGAAAATCACTTGATTGTGTAAATATAAGCTAGTCTGTACTTTTATTCTGTTTCGTTGGTCTTTTTGTCTATTCTTATGTTAATGCCATACTGTCTCGATCATTGTAGCTTTAGAGCAGGATTTCTCAACCTCAGCACTATTGACATGTATTTGTCATGTTGTTGTGAAGGTTCTTTTATGTATTATATGATGTTTAGCAGCATCCCTGGCCTTTGCCCGCTTGGTGCTGGTGGCATCCCTCTCTAGTTCTGACAACCAAAAATGTCTCCAGACAATGCTAGATATTCCCTAGGGGACAGAATCACCCTCAGTTGAGAACCACTTCTTTAAAGCCCTTCTCGAAGTCAGATAGTGAAAGTCCTCCAACCTTCATGGTCTCATTCAGGATTATTTAGCTATTCTAGAACCTTTGTATTTCCATATCATTATAGAATTAACTCGTCAATTACTCGTCAATTACTGTTTAAAAATCTGTTGGGGTTTTGATTAGGATGATGTTAAATATATAGATCAAACAGAGGGTAACTGACATCTTAACAAAATTGAGGCTTCTAATCCATGAATATGGTATGTCTCCACTTTGTCTTTAATTTCTCTTAGCAGTGTTTTGGAGTTTTCATTATAGACGTCTTGTGCACATTTTATTAAATTTGCTCCTAAGTGTTCAATATTTTCCAATGCTTTTAGAAATGGTATTTTTATTTTAAGTTTCACTGTTTAATCTTATTGACTAGTTGTAGGCCCTCTTGCCCTGTCCACAACCTTATATTCAGTTAAGGTACCACACCACTTGAAGGGGATCTCTTTCACTAGTACTATTGCTCTATCCTACTGAAGGCCTTATGGGGAAAAATTGGCAGAAAAGGTGCAGATGTTGGGTCTGCAGATCTCAAGTTTCTAGTCAGTTGAACCAGTCCAATTTCAGCAAATAAAAGTTTGCTAAAAAGTTCGTTTTCTCCTTAGCCTTAGTGGTCAGTTTGCTTCTCTCACTGTGTCTCAGGATGAAAGGGGCTTTGGATGTTTTCTGTCTTAGCAAGGGCTTCTCCCTTTCTGGAATTTAGTTTATTTACATTTCTTTGAATTCTTAACTTTCATGTATACAACCAACCAGGAAACTATGATACTGCTTTTTCCTTTGTTAGGAAGGAGTATCTTGTAAATTTCTGTACCCTAATTGGGAATGGTTACCTGTTTTCTTTGTTCAGTGTTTTGGTATGTCTTTTAAGTTCTTTTTTATTATTGTTTTACTTTCAACATTTCTGTGTCCTTGTATTTTATATGTCTCTGGTAAGCAACATATATTTAAATTTTTTAATCTAGACAATCTTTTTTAAGTGAAGCATTTATCCATTTACATTGAGCATGAGTACTGATCTTTTTAAATTTATTTCTACCATCTTATATTTTCCATATATCTTGCTTGTCTTATTTTTGTATTTCTTCTCTTTACTTGCTTTTGAATGGCTTGAGATTTCATACCCCCTTTCTCTAATAAGTTTCATCTCTTATTTCTGTTTTTTTCAGTTGTCGTAGGAATTTTCTTTATTTTTTTTAAAGATTTTATTTATTTGGGAGAGAGCAAGTGAGAGAGCACCAGTGGGGGGAGGGGGGAGGCAGAGGGAGTGGCAGACTCTCTGCTGAGCAGGGAGCCCAATACACAGGGCGATCCCAGGACCCTGAGATCCTGACCTGAGCCGAAGGCAGATGCTTAACTGACTGAGCCACGCAGGCACCCCTGTCGTAGAAATTTTAAAGTGCATATTTGAAGTCCATAGGCAATAATATTGTCTGTTTTCAGATCTGGTCATTTTTTTTTTAAGATTTTATTTTTAAATAATCTCTATACCCAACATGGGACTCAAACTTATAACCCCAAGATCAAGAGTCGCATTCTATACCGACTGAGCCAGCCAGGTGCCTCTGGTCAGTTTTTTAAAAGTAAGTTCAATGCCCAACGTGGGGCTTGAACTCACAACCCCAAGATCAAGAGTTGCATGCTCTACCAACTGAACCAGCCAGGTGCCCCCAAATCTGGTCAATTTTAATAGTCTCCTATTCCTATATCATACTTTTTTTCCTTATTTCTTCATATTAAAAATACTTATTTCACATTATGTATCTGATCATTCTATTATCTGCAGTCTTTGTTGGTCTAATTCTATAGTTTGCTATTCATTGGCTCAAATTCATAGATGCTTTTGTGATTTTTAAAATTGTGAGTTTATAGCCTTTGGAACTTTTTTGTAATTTTTTTAAGGCTAAGAATCAGATCTTTTTTCAGAAATAATTTGAGTGTCTAGAGGAATCACCTACTTTTAAGTAAATTTTTGACCTTAGTTTTTTAGGCCACACAACTAGTTTGAATTGTAGCACCACAGGGGTGCAGACTTGTGGTTAAGAATTCTCAGTGAAGATGTGTTTCTGTTTAACTGTTCTACCATGAAACAAAGCCAGTAAAAACCCTATTCCCATTATCTCCCTCTACAGAATGAGGGTTTTTTGGGGTTTTTGTTTGTTTGTTTGTTTCTATTTTACCCTCTGAGGATGCAGCTTTTTGGGGAGTCTTGGCATTAGACAGGTGTTAATCCATTCTGTCTCCATGGTAGGGCTCAGGGTAGCATTTTCTTCTCTCTCTCTCTCTTTTTAAAGATTTCTTTTTATTTATTAGAGAGAGAGAGAGTGAGTGTGTGAGCCCTTGCATGCACATCCACGCGCACGAGGTGGGGAGGGGCAGGGGGAGAAGGAGGGAGAGTTTGTTTTGTTTTTAGATTTTATTTATTTGAGAGAGAGCAAGAGAGAATGAACAGAGAGGAGGGCCGAGAGAGCGAGAAGCAGGCTCCCTGCTGAGCAAGGAGCCCTATACGGGGCTCAATCCCAGGACCCTGGGATCATGACCTGAATGGAAGGCAGACACTTAACCGACTGACCCACCCAGGCATCCCGGGGCACTATTTTTTAAAAATGAAAAAAAAAAAAAAGGTAAGTTTTCTACATGACCTTGATTACTTTGAGAGGTGGGAGGTGGGCATGTATGGTGTTGCTTTCTGTTGCGTGAATTTAATTCTCTTTTTCTGTAGAAAGTTACATGGTCATTTTGTGGCTATTATATACTTGTCCTGTGATAAGAAAAACAAGTGGGTGTCCATTGGAGAAACTGATTTTATAAACGTATCCCTTCTGTTTAGCATTCTTTTGCATATTTGAAGATATATAGATGAGGAAAAGAATTAAATGGTAGTATGAAAAAGAGATGGGAAGAACACAGAGGAGAGAACAGAGACAGGTAGGGGAGAAGACCAACTGGAATGGAAGTTGAGATGACTTAACAGTAGAGGAGGCACAGGTAAGAGAAGGCAGAAGGAGGTGCCAGTACCAGAGTTTGGGGGATGGACAGCAAGCTGGCTCATGTTGCTCAGAGAAATGTGTTTCACATGTAAATGTTTTTCTGATACCCACTTTTTGTTTTAACATCTCCACAATCAAGATGTTTCTTACCGTCAGTCATAACCCATAGATTAATAAACAGCATGTTTCTTTTTCTTTTTGGTGGTACATAAAACAATGGCACATTTACCATTAGTGGCATCTTACAGTTAATGAAATAGGGTATAACTTTACATTGCTCATAAGGAGGAATATTGGCGGTATTAACCTGTTTGCATTATATGATCTGGCAGACAAAGCAGGTTTTTTTAAACATTCAGAAACAGATTCTCAGCATTGAACTGATTCAGACAGCTGACTCTTGGTGTTATTTCAGTAGAAATCTCTGTCTAAGGTGGTTTATGTGAAATGAGCAACTACTTTTGTAAAATGTCCACCACTAAACAGGCTGCATTTGCAACTGCCAGAAATTCTGAATCACATATAAGTAGTCACTAGACAGAAATGAAAGTGACCTTTCCCCATCCTTGTTAGTTGAGGGGCTGTTTCCCTGCAGTACCTAATTATTCTTTATTAGGCAAGAAAAACTTGTAACTTCTTATTGGCATTGCTTAGATAACATCTTTGCACAATTTGTGCCTCAAGTTCATCTCTGTATTTTATTATTGAATCTCTATGGAATTTTGACATTAACTGTTGAGCCCATGAACTTACTCGTCTTGTTTGACAGAATTGGGCATTTGAGTGAAAATAACTCAAAAACGATTCTTAAGTTTTCCTCTTTTGTTTTGGCTGCTATAAACCTCATAGCCAACTGTGCAGCCTTCGTGGTTAAGGAATGTAGAATAACTTACGTTTTGCATACAGACCACCTTCAGCCCTCTTCACCCTCACTTCAGAACTTTTCTACCCATTTTTTCCCCTTGCCAGACTTAATTCCTCTTTTTTTTTTTTAATCCTATACTGTATGTTTCTTTCTTAGCTACCTCTCAGTTGTTTTGGAATGCGTAGGATATAAATAAAGGCTAAAAACACCAACAATAAAATCCATCTTTTAAAATCTTTTTTCCATGTAGTGAAAACAGCAAATTGAAGCAGGTAAAGCAAAAAGTCCATTTTTGTTTTCCTTTCCTCATACATGTATTAAGTGAAGTGAGTTGTTTTGGGGAAAGGAGAATTTTGTTTTGCTGAATCATTTGTGATTGTTCTTCTAGTGTTTGGGGGCTAAAAAGGATTGTGAACTTTTTCAAGTTATTTCTAAGTTAGAGACTGGATTTTTAAAGAAATGATAATGATAATTAAACATTTGAATGGCTTTTAGAGTTAGTTACTATTGATTAGCTGAAATAAGTGTGAGAGAGTTACATTCTTTTCTAACAGGAAAGGTGCTTTTCTCCTGGCATTTTGCCTGAGAATGGAAAAGGTAGAAAAGTACCCTTATTTCTGTACATCTATGGGTATGTGTTTTAAGTTGAATTAATTATGTGAATAAAATACAGAGAACCTGTAGTTTATAAAACAGTGGAAGGAAAGAGATGGGGATGGACAGGGTTAGCTATCATTGGTGTCTGCGTTTTATTCAAACATTGGTCCTCTCTTTAACCAAATTGAGTCCAAAGTGGAAATTGGACTCCTCTCACCATTGGCATATTTTCCTCTTTCTCCCTATGTCTTCTGCCTCTGAAGTAACAGTGTAGCATGAAAGACTGTAAATTACAGTCAAAGATATACATAAAATTATACTAATCTAATACTTGGTGTCGTGCCAACTCTTTTTTTTTTTTTTAATGTTTGCTTTTCTTGGTGCTTTCTATTGTTAGTACCTATGTCCCCTTTCCTCCCTTCTCCTGTTCTTATCTTTTTCTTGCTGTGCACTTCTCTTTCTTTTACTAGATATCAACCTCCTTTCCTTTTCTTCTCCCGTTTTCCAGCCCTTGGGGATAAAAGTCACTCTGGAGAACTGTCTTGGAATACTGAAATTATAACTATTTCTAAGCCTATTAGGCATCTGGCACTGTAAATTAATCTAAAACATTAATCTAGAGATTAAAATCAGGCATCTTGATCAGTTTGATGCAGAGAATACTATTATATTAAACCTTGCATTAATATGGAGGGAATTAATAAGAAAATGTTTGGAAACTTAAGCTGCTTCTTGTCAGTGATGTGTTACTCATTCGTACTGGAGATGATAAATGAATTCTGGATATTCATGTTTTATAACATTAACCTTACATTACTATCATAGTCTCTTTCCTGTAAGCTTTGAAAGAAGATTAATTCTTTTTAACAAATACAAATTCACAGAAAATTCCAGTCTTTCTCAAGCATTTTATAGTTTAGATTGTGGAATAGAATTCTTACAAGGTGTTCATTCTACCTTAAAGTGTATGTTGTTACTTAAACACTGAAAAGAATAAGCAAATAAAATGGCTTTGAATGAAGCTTATTAATGCCTCTGTTCAGTCAGCTTAAATTATGAGAGTACTGCTTCAGTCTGCTTCTGTACATTATTTTTTTTTCTCCTAAAAGGTGTATGTGTGCTTATTTTTGGTAAAGGTAGCTGAATGGGAGTTTAGATCATTGCCTGTCTAAAAGAAGAAAATTAAAATTTATTTATTAGAAGATTCCTGAAATAATATACCTTTTTCCAAGCACTGAAATAAAAATGTCTGTAAAACCTTCTTTGATTATATTATAAAATATATCATGTTATTTTTAAAAAATTAACGGACTTTATTTTTTAGAGCAGTTTTAGAATCACAGCAAAATTAAGTTGAAAGTACAGAGTTCCCAGGTATCTCTCTCACCTTCCCCTTCAGTCTGCTGACCGTCAGTATCTCGTACCATTGTGGAACATGTGTAACAATTGATGAACCAACATTGGCACGTTATCATCATCCAAAGTCCACAGTTTACTTTAAGTTCATTCTTTGTGTTGTGTATTCTGTGGATTTTGGCAAATGTCTAATGACATGTCCAATCTTCAGGTATCATACAGAATAGTTTCAGTGTCCCCCAAATCTTTATCCCTCCTTCTCCCCAAACTGACAGTCACTCATCTTTTTACTGTCTCCATAGTTTTGCCTTTTCCCAAATGTCATATAGTTGGACTCATGTAATATTCAGCCTTTTCATATTGGCTTTTTTCACTTAGTAATATGCATTTAAGGTTCCTCCTTGTCTTTTTGCTGCTTGATAGCTCATTTCTTTTTAGTGCCGGGTAATATTCCTTTGTAGGGACTTAGCACAGTTTATCTGTTCACTTGTTGAAGGACATACTGATTGCTTCCAAGTTTGGGTAATTATGCATAAAGTTTTTGTAAACATTCACGTGCAGGTTTTTGTGTGGTCGTAAGTTTTCAGCTTATTTGGGTAAATGCCAAGGAGTGTGACTATTGGATTTTACGATCATGTTACTGTTTGTTAAAAAAAGAAATTCTGTAGAACAAATAAAAAACCCACAAAATCTTCCTCTTGCTCGCAAAATTAAACCTGGTCCAGGAAATTGTTGAAGACTTTTTGGGGTGTCATTTCAGTTGTGGTGCTAGTAAATTTTATCACTGCTCTTATTTCTTTACTCCAGTATTACTGCAGTGTTCTCATAGTTGGTCTCCTTATAGCCAGTTGCACCCACTTTCCATTTTATTTTGTCCTCATTTGCAGGCTTAGTGGAAGATTACATGAGATGGTGCATGTAATGTGCCTAGTACAGGGCCAGATTCAGAGTAGTCATAGAATATTTGGTATAGTACCCTTTCTACCCCATTTCCTCAATTTGTTAATAAAGTTCATCCATAGCCCTAGCATCCCATTAAAGGACCCCTAAAAACCAACCTCAGCCTTTCTTCTTAGATTTATTGTACTATAATGGATTCTTTCCTTTTTATTTTTTGTTTTTTGTTGTTTAATTATAAAAAACATGACATAAAATTTACCCTTTTAGCCATTTTTAAGTGTACAGTACAATAGTGTTAACTATATGAACATTGTTGTTTTCACAGATCTCTAGAACTTTTTGTCTTGCAAAACTGAAACTCTGTATCCACTGAACAACAGCTTCCCATCCCCCACCCTCCCAACCCTAGTATCCATTTTCTACTGTGTTTCTATGAGTTTGACTACTTTAGGTAGCTTGTGTAAGTGGAATTATACAGTATTTGTTTTTGTGGACTGGCTTGTTTCCCTTAGCATAATGCCCTCAAGGTTCATTCATGTAGTGGCATATGACAGGATCTCCTTCTTTTTAAAGACTTTTTAACACACACACACACACACACACACACACACATATAAAATATGTATACATATTTTCTTTTAGCTATTCTTTTGATGGCTGGATGCTTCCACCTCTTGGTTTTTGTGAATAATGCTTCAATGAACATGGATGTGCAAATAGCTCTTCGAGATCCTGTTTTCAGTTCTTTTGGATGTACACCAAGCAGTGTACATGTTGGATCATATGGTAATTCTATTTTTAGAATTGAGGTACCGCCATACTGTTTTGTTTTTGTTTTTATTTATTTATTTGAGAGAGAGAGAGAGAGAGTACGAGCAAGGGGGAGGGGCAGAGGGAGAAGGAGAAGCAGACTCATCCCTGAGCAGAGAGTCTGACGCAGAACGTGATCCCAGGACCCTGGGATCATGACCTGGGCCGAAGGCAGATGCTTAACCGACTGAGCCACTCAAGCACCCAAGGTATCCATACTGTTTTGCATAGCAGCTGCATCATTTTACATTCCCAACAATAATGCACAAGGGTTCCAGTTTCTCCACATCCTCACCAGTACTTGTTTTATTGTTGTTGGGGTTTTTTTTTTTATAGTAGTCATCCTATTGGTCTAAGGTAATATCTCATTGTGGTTTTGATCTGCATTTCCTGAATGATGAGTGGCATTGATTGAGCATCTTTTCATATGCTTGTCCATTTGTGTATCTTCTTTGGAGAAATGTCTGTTCAAGTCCTTTGCCCATTTTTTAATCAAGCTATTTTTTTGTTGTTGAGTTATAGGAATTTAAAAAAATATTTGTGATATTAATCTCTTCCAGATAAATGGTTTGCAGATATTCTCCCCATTCTGTAGGTTGACTTTTCACTCTACTGATTGTTTCCTTTGCTGTGCAGTTTCAAGTTTGATATTGTTCTGTTTGTCCCTTTTTACTTTTATCACCTGTGCTTTTGGTGTCATCTGAGAAATCATTGCCAAATTCAGTATCATGAAGCTTTTCCCCTGCGTTTTCTTGTAGGAGTTTCATAGTTCCAGGTCTTACTTACATTTAGGTTTCTAATACATTTTGAGTTAATTTTCATAGATGGTATAAGTAAGGGTCCAACTTCATTCTTTTGCACGTGGGTATCCAGTTTTCCCAATATTACAAATTATACTATGACCTGCAGCTCAGCAGCTTCAGAAGATCCATGAATCCCTGATATTGTATGAATACCGTGTGTGTGTGTGTGTGTGTGTGTGTGTGTGTGTGTGTGACTTTTTAAGAAAATTCATTAACTTTCATCAGATTCTGGAAGTGATCCCCTCCACACCCAAGGCTAGGATGATGACAGTCTAAAAGAGGTAATCATCTAAGTGTAAATTTGTCATTGAGCCTGGCTAGGGAAAACTATGGTTATCATTGGAACATAGCACACTTACAAATGCAGGGTATGTTCAAGCTACTAATGAAGTGGAGAGCCTTAGTGAGAAGCAGAGTGGGACCAGTATCAAGTGTAGCATCTGCAGGCACTTTAGTTCTTTAATTAGTTTGTAGTATCATGGACTTGGTTGGCAGATTAGCCTAGTATATATTCTTGTCAAATATTCTGAAAATTTGTTGAACACAGAACACCAAACATTCAAATACAAACCACAAAGGACTGGAAGGAAAGTCGCTTCCATTGTGGGGCAAGATTGAATAAAGCTTACTTTGAGCTTTAACCCTTCACATAGACCAATGATGTATATACTGGGGGAGCAAAGGTATGGGGTTTTATGTTAATATGAAAGTTAATCTGTTATCAGGTTTGCATTTGAGCAAATTCACGCTTCAGGAGCATGTGTTAGGAATGCTTTGATTACTACCCCCCATCCCTCCCTCTACCACATCACTGAAAACTTGTCAACTACACAAGGGAAAGTTTCCCTCTGCCCCCAAATTCATGCTTTTTTTTTTTCTAAGTAACTCTTTATATAGAAATGTATCTGTAGGGGCGCCTGGGTGGCACAGCGGTTAAGCGTCTGCCTTCGGCTCAGGGCGTGATCCCGGCGTTATGGGATCGAGCCCCACATCAGGCTCTTCCACTATGAGCCTGCTTCTTCCTCTCCCACTCCCCCTGCTTGTGTTCCCTCTCTCGCTGGCTGTCTCTATCTCTCTCGAATAAATAAATAAAATCTTTAAAAAAAAAAACAGAAATGTATCTGTAATACGTTAGTACTGGCTCTTTCTGACAGGCTCAGCCAATGAAAATAGTTTTCTGTGTAATCCTGTATTTTAGAAGCATTATTGGCTATTAAAAAGGAAAAGAGTGCTCGCATAGCATATAAAATGCATTTGAGATACCTGAATTATAAGAATATATTCTGACAAAATGCCTCTTTACAAGTCCCAGATACCTAGTTATGAGTTTTGGTTAATATAGTCATCTGTCTAACTTTTATCAGTTCCTTTTGTCTGAAACCAGGGTGCCTCCCTGTCCTTGTGAATAGGAGTCTGGGAAAAAGGGAAGAGGGGTTAAAAGGGAAGCACAATCCTGTTTCCTATAGCTCTTCTTATTGCAGGATCAGTTTGGATTGTGAGATGAAATTGAAGAACAGAATTTAATGTTGACCTCTAAAGTTGATGGTCCAAAAGGGTTTATTTATCTTGACTAAAGCGTGTCAATTGTCGAATTGAGCAGAGTGCTTTTGGCTGTAAAAGCTTTAAAATGTAAACATTGAGGAAATAGCATGTTTGTAATGACTAAGTAACATAACATATGCAAGTGCACATCTTAGAATTTTCTCATTTATCCTAAAAGTTACACCTAAGCAGTCATTTATAGGGGAAGTTTTAACCATTAGAATGGATTATACTGCATAGTTTAATGCCAAAGTTCCTTTTGTAGCTCTTCCTAAAAAGTATTTTGGTTATCATAAAAACTGTGTGCAAAGGACGATTTGAAATAATAGACACATAGTTTAGAAATAAGCAGAGGAAAAGAACATCTTTATGTTGTGTATTACATCTACCTTTCCCCGCTGTTATTTCTGTACCATCCCTTGAGCTATTTGATAGGCAGAAAATTGTGTTAAGTCTTCATCAGTTTCCAGAATTATTTGCACCAATGAAGAGGCTTGAGTTCTAGAATCGAATTTTATTTGTTTAATTACTAGATTGAAAAGTTCTTGATGTCAGAATGGGTGTGTCTGTTCCCTTTGTGTATGTTGATCGTGCCTAACAGCACCTTATAGGTGATTTATAAATATTCATTGAATTAATAAATTAACATACCATCCTTCTTTGGATAACACCCCTAAAAGTGAATTTGTGTTTGAAGATTTTAATTACTTTAAGCAAATATTTTTTTGGAGTAGAAAATAATATGATTTTTATGATATTAATAGGAAGTTAACTTTATATCACATTCAGAAAGGAAAAGGTTGCGGTTCTAGATTATTACATAAATTTGAAACAGAGTCTAAGCCTTTGTAGTGAATGTTAACCAGGGATATGTACCAGATGTCCACTTTTTTTTTTTTTTAAGATTTTATTTATTTATTTATTTATTTATTTGACAGAGGCAGCGAGAGAGGGAACACAAGCAGGGGAGTGGGAGAGGGAGAAGCAGGCTTCCTGCTGAGCAGGGAGCCCGATGCGGAACTCAGTCCCAGAGCACTGGGATCATGACCTGAGCCGAAGGCAGATGCTTAACAACTGAGCCACCCAGGCGCCCCCAGATGTCCACTTCCGATGTCCACTTCCCAGCCCAAACCTGCTAAATCCTAATCTCTGGAAGAAGAGACATCAATTTTTTAAAAGCTCTATCAGAAACTTGAATGTATTGTTATTGTTTGAAGGTTCCTTTTTTGATGGTTTTGTAACAATTAAATATTGCTTTGTGTGACATGGATTTTCATATATTTGGAGTTTGAATACAAGTCATGAGCACAATAATTGCTTTAACTCCTACTGGTCATTTAATAGATATTATGATATCTTTCTTTTAGAGGTGAGGCTTCTCACATTACCATGAAAATTCTTTATGTGACCTTTAAGTAATACACAGATACAAAGAGAATATAGAGAAGTAGCAGCAGAGAAGAGGTTTAAGATATGTTGAGTGGTCCCCAGATTTTTCCCTCAATTGATAGCTTATTGCACAATGCCTAGCACAAAACAATGTGGAAGAAATGAACTGTGTTATGACACAGTAGGTTAGGACAGCGTAGAAGATCCATTAAGCCAGTATTTGAGAAGACTGAGGCCCATTAGGGTTACATGTAGTGGGGTTTAGCCCTGGACACAGGCAGCAACCTGGTCTGTATCTAAGTTCTGCATTTAGTCATTGTGTGACTATGAGCACCTTCTAATACCTCAGAGTATTGTTTTCTCTTCTATAAAATAAAGGTAAAAGAACCTACCTTACATGGTATCATAATGATTGAATGAGATACACCATATTTTAAAAAGTTTAACAAATGATAGGTATCAGTAAATATTGCAGCATGCCCTCACTAGTGTATAAGGATGCTTGAATTAGAAAATATTGTTTTGTTAAATGTCTAACCCAGTGTCTGAAAGCTGCTGAGTGATAGAGCTAGTAATAGATAGAACCCAGCCACCTAACTGTCTGTCCCAAAAAGGGGCAGTGATAGAGTTTAAAGTCTTCTAGGCTTCTGAATTGTCTGGGCTGTGACTTGTCAATAGGACTAAAAGATCTGTGTCATTGCGCTTTGTAATTTTTTTTTTTTTTTGCAGTGTTGTGCATGCTAGATAAATCAAATTTCAGTGCATTAAAGTTCAGTATATGGGGTGCCTGGCTGGCTCAGTTGGTGGAACATGTAACTCTTGATCTCAGGGTTCTAAGTTCGAACCCCACATTGGGTGTAGAGTTTACTTAAAAATAAAATCCTTTAAAAAAAAAAGTTCAATATATGATTAATCAGAAAAAGTGTCGCTGGGAAAGTTGTTTTATTTCAACTGCTCAACATTTTTAATTTATTTGATTGAGAAGAATCATATTTGTTTTATGCTTTTTCTTTCCATTGACACTATTCTGTTAGTGAATTTTCTGATATTCATGCAGTAAATAAGTTGACTTCAACTTGCAAAAAGGAAGTTTGTGATACTTTCCTCTTCCCCCCCAAAAAGCCATCTTTGACAGCATCTTTCGTAGGTAGGTAGATAGATGGATTTAAACTTAAACAAGATACAGGGAAATATATATTTCCATTTGTTAGGTTTATTCTGGAAAAATAGCTAAAGTTTATTTTTTATCATGTTTGGGACTCATATACTCATTTAGAATATGTTTTTAAAGCACATAAAATTCAGAGTACTTGAATGTTGTGTTGCCTTAGAAAATTACTGCTTTCTTGTAGAATGGATATATTAATTGGTTTATTGAGCTAGTCTACTTGGCATCCATAGCAAGTATCTCTTCTGATACTCTGAAAATACTGAAATTGCCATTTTTCTTCACAAACCTGTAATAGTTTTTAAAAGTTACTATAGTCTTTTTAAACTTAATATGTGGTTTTTTAAAAGAATAAGTAAGGGGCGCCTGGGTGGCCAAGTCGGTTGAGCATCTGCCTTTGGCTTGGGTCATGATCACAGGGCCCTGCTCAGTGGGAAGCCTGCTTCTCCCTCTCCCTCTGTCCCTCCCCTCTGCTCGTGCACGAGCTCTCTCTCTTTCTCTCTCTCTGTCTCTCAAATAAATAAAATCTTAAAAAAAAAAAAGTAAGTAAGACATTTATATGTCTCAACACTCAAAATATATAGAAGTTTACACAGTTTTCTTTCATCTGTCTCCCCAGTCACCCAGTCACCTCTCTTAGAGGCAAAGAAAAGCATGTTACTAGTTTCCTTTTAAGGATCCTTCCTGCAAATCACACGATAATTCCATCTATATTTCATTGGACAAAACTGGATCACCTGGCCACACTGGCTGCAGAAGAGACTTTTAGCTGAATGCCTTGCTCCCTTGAAAAAAGGTGCAGTTCTGTTTCTTAGGATAAAGGAGAACATGGTATTGGATGGCCGCCAGGAGTCTTTGCCTAAGATTGTTCTGATTTACATTCACCAACGATGTATAAAAATACAAGTTTACACTGTTGTTTTGTTACTTTTTACCAGCCATGCGTAATTGAATTCGTGTAAGCTAAAGAACCTAAGTTTTTTGCCTTAACTGTAGAATGGAATTCCAATATAAAGTGTGACTCTGATGATGTTCGAAAGACCCTAGGTACACTTTCATCTCATTTAAAAATGGGAGTTAAGTCAATATTGAGTATAACTGCAAGCAAAATACTTAGAAGGATTATGGGTGAGTCTTTTGCTCTTAGGCAAAGTAAGTGAGTTTTCACAGAGACAGAAAAGCTAATCTTACATTTATGTATGTGAAAGTTACTGTCTCATTTCTAGCATGCCTAGAGTTTATAACTTCAAAAATTATCTAGGTTGATTTTTTAAACTTTGTGTAGGCTACCTATATGTACCAAAGAGAGATAGTTTGGGAAATATGGGTCAGAGATGAGTTAGAGCTACCTAAGTATTAACAAGCGGTGTTTTATACTGTATCTTCAGTGTCAAAGATACCACAGAAATGCTAATCATTTACCATTATTGTTATATATAGGAATGTAAATCAGGAAAGAAAACCATTCATGGTCCCATTTATGGGAATATTTCAGCTAATAGAAGTAGTAGTTGGGGCTATGGCAGGGAAACAAATCAGGCAAGGGCATGTAGACTTGAGAAAGCTATTGCCTAGTTTGGCAGCGGCAAAGAATACGTGTAGTATAGAAGAGAGGCAAAACTAGAAACAGGGATTGGGTTTTGAGTGTTAGGATAAGACATTTGTATTTTATTCAGTTTTGTTTTGTTTATTCAGAGTTTTTGAAGAAGAAAATGACCTCATTTGCATTAGATGAATATATTAGGTAGATGGTTAGACTGGATGATCTCTAAGATGCCTTTTAGTACTGTGAATCTATAACCTGTGATGGGGCTGGCCTATAGACATATCACCCCTGTGGCGTCAGTTGGAGAGATTTAGTCATCAGTCATGAGGTTTGTAGCTTGATACAGTGGCTGAGGTCACCAAGGAGGAAAGGGTAGAGTGCCCCGAGAATGCCCACATCAAGGGAGTGGTTCCTTCTCGTTCGTTCTCCCTTTTTTCCCCTTAGAATTTAATTTTAAGGAATCTAGGTGGCTTTGTCTTAGAGTTTACTGAGATTTGCTAGTTGTGTCTGTGTGGTTTAGCATGCTATTCTGTTCTATTTTGTCTTCTGTTCATTACTAGTTGGATCTAGAGGCTTGATCCCATTCATGTTTGTTTCTTTTTTCTTTTTGTCAGAGATGGGCATGACTGCTTCAGTGGGTAGTGGTGTATAGTTAACGAAGAGGTGCATAATATTGGATTGTCTCGTCTTTGTGGTATTAGTAGATATTGATGATTCATGCTACATCCATTGATTTGCTAAGGTTTGCAAAATGGTGATATTCTATTATTCCCTGTTCATTTATTAGCTGAACTACTTCGATAAAGTGAAACTTTGTTTTCTCTTTGTTGATTGATACAGTTTGTATAGGAAAGGAAGGGTAAATGCATGATTCGTTCCCTTCGTCTGTTTTAAAAATGATGAATTGGCTTACTAGCATCCTCCAGTAGTGACCAATTAATATTATTAATTTATAAATTTAAAAATATTTGATATCTTCATTTCATCGCAGTTATTGTCTTTACTGATGTACAAATTGTACTATCTTGGCACTGAGTCCTTTCAGCATAAACCTAGTAATCTAGAAATGACAAAATGTTCCATACTTATCCTGTACATTTCTCCAGAGGTCATAATATCTAAGGCTCATTCTTTCAATGGACAGATCTTTTTAAAATAAAATGATATCAGGAGTTCATACTGATATTTCAAATTGAAATTACTGAACCTCTGATTTTAGACTCGTATCTCCTTTCTCACATTGAGAATCCTGTTTTCAGTGACAGCAGAAATGACAGAAGTAAAACATCACAGAAATACACATTTATTTCATTCCACGTACATACACAGAATTCAGCATACTAACGCCGACAATGTGATTAATGAAAACAGGTGAAGGTTTTTCTTTTCAGCTTTTTTTTTTTTTTTTTTTTTTTATTTGACAGAGAGAGACAGCCAGCGAGAGAGGGAACACAAGCAGGGGGAGTGGGAGAGGAAGAAGCAGGCTCCCAGCAGAGGAGCCTGATGTGGGGCTCGATCCCATAACGCCGGGATCACGCCCTGAGCCGAAGGCAGACGCTTAACCGCTGTGCCACCCAGGCGCCCCTCTTTTCAGCTTTATTGAGATATAATTGACAAAATTGTAAAATATTTAAAATGTACAGTGTGATGATTTGATTTATGTACACATTGTGAAAGGATTCCCACAATTGAGTTAATTAACACATCCATCACCTCATACACCTTTTTTTCCCCTTTTTGGGTAAAAACACGTAAGTTCTCTCAGCAAATTTCAGTTATACAATACATTATTATCAACTGTAGTCACCATTATACATTACACCATCATACATTTCATCCTCAGAATTATTCATCTTACAACAGAAAGTTTGTACCCTTTTAGAAAACAGATTAAGATTACTTAAACAGCTTTTTTTTTTTAATTGAAGTATAGTTATCACATAGTTATATTAGTTTCAGGTATATGGCATAATAATTTGATAACTCTGTACATTATGCTATGCTTAACACAAGGATAGCTACCATCTGTCACCTTACAGTCCGCTATTACAATACCATTGACTATATTCCCTGTGCTGTACTTTTTATTCCTGTGACTTCTTCATTCCATAACTGGAAGCTACTCCCCTTCACCCATTTTGCCCAAACCTCCACCCTTCTCCCCTCTGGCAACCATCAATTTGTTCTCATTTTTATGGGTCTGTTTCTGCTCTTTGTTTGTTTGTTTATTCATTTGTTTTGTTTTTAAGATTCTACATATAATTCCACATGTGGTATTTGTCTTTCTCTGACTTATTTCATTTAGCATAGTACCCTCTAGGTCCATCCGTGTTGTTGCAAATGGTAAGCACACTCTCTCTTGCTCTTGCTCTTGCTCTTGCTCTTGCTCTTTCTCTCTCTCATGGCTGACTAATATTCCATCGTGTATATATGCCACATCTTTATCCATTCATCTATTGACGGACACTTGGGTTGCTTCCATACCTTGGCTCTTGTAAATAATGCTATAATAAACATAAGGGTGCACTTATCTTTTCAGGTTAGTGTTTTCGTTTTCTTTGGGTGGAAACCTGGTAGTGAAATTACTGGATCATATGGTATTTCTATTTTTCATTTTTTTAGGAATCTCCGTACTGTTTTCCACTCCATAGTGGCTGCACCAATTTACATTCCCACCAATAGTGCCCAAGGTTTCGTTTTTCTCCACTTGCTTGCCAATACTTGTTATTTCTTGTCTTTTTTATTCTAGCCATTCTGACAGGTCTGAACAGCTTTATTAAAGTATAATTGATATACAGCGAACTGCACATATTTAAATTGTACAATATGATAAGATTGATATATGTATACTTTCATGAAACTATTACCCCAGTCAAGATTCTGAACATACTCATCACCACAGAAAGATTTGTCTCTTAGTAATCTTTTCCTTCTGTGGCTCATTACCTCTCCCACCATCTCTAGGCTTTTGGTCACTGTAGAGTGGTTTGTATTTTCTAGAATTTAATGTAAATGGAATCATATAGGATGTACTCCTTTCATCTCACTTATTTCACTTGGCATATTTATTTTGAGATACATCCATGTTGTTGTACAAATCAATAATTAATTCGTTTTTATTGCTTGGTAGTAGCCTACCATAGGGTAGGGATTTACCATAGTTTTGGGTTATTTCTGTTCGGGGGCTGTTAAGAGGTAAAGCTGCTATGAACATCCATGTCTAACTCTTTGTATGGATGTATGTTTTCCTTTCACCTAGGAGTGAGTAGCTGGGTAATATGGTAAGTGTATGTATAACTTTTTAAGTTAAACTGTTTTCCAAAATGTTTTTACCATTTTACACTTCCAACACTGTATGAGTTCTAGTTCCTCTACATTCTTGCTGATCGTTAGTAGGGTCGGTCTTTTAAATTTTAGATATTTTAATAGGTATGTGGTGGTATCTTACTGTAGTTTTAAGAGGTGTTTATTCTCTTAACAGTGTCTTTTGAAGAGAAGTTCTTAATTTTGATGACTTACAGTGTGTCAACTTTTTTACATGGATTATGAGCATTTTTTATTACTCCGTTTTATCTTTTTGTTGTCTTTGAGCTGTAAATCTATGCTTTGTTATTTCAGAAGTTGCTTTCGAGTTTATAGTATACATCTTTAACTTACCACAGTGTGTGCCTTCCGTTGAGGTTCAACTACTTTATGGGTAGCGTAAGAACCTCACATAGTCTACTTCCATTTCTCCCCTTCTAATCTTGTTGTTTTATATATGTTTTAAATCCCACACTACATTGTTATTTTGCTTTAAATAGCTGATTATCTTTCAAGGAGATTTAAGTAATAAAAAGTCTTTACCGGCGTTACTGTGCTGTGCTCTTCATTCCTTTGTGTAGATCCAAGTTTTTATCTGGTATCACTGTCCTCCTGCTTATGGACTTCTTTACCACTTACAGTACCAGTCTGCTGGTGATGAATACTTTCAGTTTTTGCATATCTGAAAAAGCCTATTTCATGTTCAGTTTTGAAAATTATTTTTATTGGATATGGGATTCTAGGGTGACAGTTTTTTTCATTTAAATACTTATAAAGATGTTACTCTATTGTCTTCTAGATTGCATTGTTTTCAGTGAGAAATATGCTATAATCCTTACCTTTGCTCCTCTGTTTATGTCTTTAATCTTAAATTCTAATATGCCATTATATACCATGCAGTGATGTTAACTATAGTCATAATATTGTGCATCCCCAGTACTTATTTAAAACTGAAAGTTTGTACTTTTTTTACCACCTTCATTCAATTTTCCCACCTCCCATCCTATTTTAAGCATTTTGATTATGATGTGTCTTGGTATACTTGTCTTCATGTTTCTTCTGCTTGGGGTTCAGTGAATTTCTTGGATCTTTGGGTTTATTGGTTTTTCATATTGTGGAATATTATGCTACACATAAAACGAGTGCACGAGATCTAGATGGGTCAACACGGATAAATTTTAAAAACAAGTCAACTGCGGAGAAAAGCAAGTTAGTAAAAGTTTAGGCCAGTGTGATTCATTTTATGTAAATTTTTAAAACAGTAATTATATATGTTTTTATGGATATAGTCTTATGTATCAAACACTAGAGTCAAGATAATGGTTAACTCTGGGGAGGTAAGGATTAAGGGACAGGCAATCTTCTGTGTGTCAATACCATTTAATGTCTTAACAGAAGGTCTCTGCAGCAAAAATGGCAAACGTTTTATCTGGGCAATGAGTACATCAGTGTCTAATTTCTGTGTTTACATATGTGTCTGAAATATATTCTCACTGGTTTGAACAAAGGTCTGTATAGTTCTTATAGCTTCTATGGCTTCATTTTATTAAATATATAATAACTGGTCCCACATAAATCTTGTCCACATGGTTAGTTACAGTTCAGTAATCTGCTAAATAAGTTACTCCCATAGATGTAAGACCTGTTTTTTAATGGTCACTTTTAAAAAGTAGACCAAAATATAGTACTCTGTAAAATGAGACTATTCGTTCTGTGAGACCATTCCTTTTCCTGTAGGAAACCCTTGTTGATTTTACTTTGAGATATCCCAGAAGACACATTGCAAGTTTTATGGCATTTAACCCAAGTAAAACAGTTCATATTGGGTAATGTCCCCTTCTCAGCTTCATTTTCAGTAATGTTGTTATATATCTTCCAAAATAAAAAGCCTTTGTCACGCTGGCATCGGATTTCTTTTCTCTTTTGACAACTAGCCTGTCTTCTATGTCCTGGATGTCATTTTATCATTTTTTGAAATGTTGGCAGGTAGGCACTCCTTGTTGCACAAGAAAGACCTAGAAATCATTGTAACTAACAATATACAAGATTTTCTTAAATGTGCTGCCAAAGAGCAAAACCCCTTTGGATTGGTGACATGTAGCACCTGCACAGCAGCTTTTTCTTCTCATTTCAAAAGTAAAATGTCTCTCTGTCAGGACCAACTTCTCTGTGGTGTCATGCTTCTGGTCTTGATACATTAAGATTGCTGTATTGCTCATAGCTTGGGAAAACACACACACACAAAAAAAGGGAGGAGAATAGTGGGTAAGAGAATGGGTAGGCTTGTCAGCATTTTTGTCTTCAAAAAAGACTTCATATCGTGGAGATGCAACATTTAACATGTTAGCAGTTTCAGAAAACTTCTGGATATACATGTTTCTTTACAACAAATAACAGATCTAGAACATTTTTTATCACTCCATTTTATCAGTATGTGCTAATTCTTCCATTTGTGTGATACTTATTCTTTTTGGAGGAAGCCATAGTTTGCAAGGGATTTTTTGTTCCCATTAACTACATAAATATTTTTGGAACATTATTTTAGGATTTTTCTTACCTTTATTAAGATTACTCCAGGGGCGCCTGGGTGGCACAGCGGTTGAGCGTCTGCCTTCGGCTCAGGGCGTGATCCCGGCGTTGTGGGATCGAGCCCCACATCAGGCTCCTCTGCTGGGAGCCTGCTTCTTCCTCTCCCACTCCCCCTGCTTGTGTTCCCTCTCTCGCTGGCTGTCTCTATCTCTGTCAAGTAATTAAATAAAATCTTTAAAAAAAAAAAAAAAAAAGATTACTCCATCTTAGAGCTCAGTGAACAGTCGTTTGTAAAACTTGTTTTCTAATCAGGTTTACATTAGTAAAGCCCTCCCTTTCAGCAAGCACCTACTGTGTAACAAGTGGCATGGAGATAAAGGTGGAAGGAAACAGACTGTCCTATCCTTGCATAGAAACAGCTCAGAAACTAAATGGTTTATGTTATATTTGTAATTTTTGTTGTATTTTTAAAGTTTTCCTTAACCAGATTTCTGAGAAATGCTCTCTTCCAACTAATGAATAATAACTGGCTGGGAAGGGAGTTGGGGGAGGAAGGGACTTATATTAATGAAACAAAGGACTTTGGTTTCTTTGAAATATTCTTGTGACCAGATGCTGGAAAAATATACAATGGGTTTCTTAAATATAGTTCTGGCTCTGAAATACATACATACTTAATGAAACCAGAATTGAGCACTCCTAAAGTAGGCTGATCTATATATAATAGAATAGCATTTCTAAAAGTAGAACTTTTGTGGGCGGTCCCCATTAACTCTCCCTCCATGTCCTCACTGCATATTCCCCTTAACTTACTCCATAGGCATGCCAAAAGGAGCGATTTATAATAAAAAGGAGAATTCTGTGAAATGTAATTGTGGTCAAAGGGGTCCTTAGAAGGTATAAAGGGACAGCTTTGTAATTGCTGCTTCATAGAACTTCGGAGTTCAGAGAGAGCAGCCTGGTATAGAAAAAAGAACACATACTATAGAGTCCAGCAGACTTTAATCCAGTCCCAGTTCTGCCATTTATTCTCTGTGACCCAAGGCAAATTTGTTAAGTTCTCTGTATATCAGTTTTCCTTTTTGAAAAATGAAGGTAACAATCATCCCCGTGAAAACTGCACATCAAAGGCTCTGACTATTCATTTATTTCATTTGTTCAGCTAATTTATTGATGTACTAGACTCTTTAATGGTTCCTGCTAGTGTTAATAATTGATGAACATTGTGTCAGGCTTTATTCAGCTGTTAGACTGCCTAAGTCAGGATATGGTCTGCATTAGAACACATTAGAATTTCAGCCCCACATCTCTAAAAAGAGAATGACAAGAAAGATTGCAAAAAACGGCTATTGCTCAGTAACCAGGGTAGCAGAAAGGAGCTGTAATCTTTTACTAGAATATGATAGATTTGCAAGTTTTGGCAGTAGCAGTTATATTCTCATCAGATGATACTTAATAACTTCTGAACAAGCAAAATGATGTATTTTTGTTTATGTGTGGTGAAATTAAAGTCTCTGAAAAGGCTATATAATTTTTCACAGCTTCCTTAGGATTTGCTATATGGGGAATGGTTAGATTCTTCCTTCAGATTTCTGGGCAAAACCACCACCAAAACAAAACCAGAAGTAGTTTCAAATCCAAGTAGCTTGAAAGCTGATGTTAGATTGTTTCTGTCCTAAGAACCTTAAAAGCAGGAACACATTTCAATAAGCCTGCATTACTTTTTTGCACCTTTGAAATGACTATCATGGATATATTTCTAAATAGTGCATTATTAACCTGGCTATGACCACTTGTCCTTTGCTGACCAAGTTCAAGGCTTGCATACCAGGGAAGGGAAGTAGTTTTGGGAGAGGTGAGGGGAGTTCTTGATAAAGGAGCTGATTTGTGTCCATGGTAGCATATAATGTAAGGTCAGTGATAAAAGATTAAATGTCGGAAAAGGATCATTTTATTTTATTTTTTAAAGATTTTATTTATTAGAGAGAGAGAGTCATGAGCAAGAGAGCAGAAGCAGAAGGAGCAGCAGAGGGAGAGGGAGAAGCAGGCTCCCTGCTGAGCAGGGAGTCCAGTGTTGGACTCGATCCCAGGACCCTGGGATCATGACCTGAGCCGAAGGCAGCCAGTTAACCTATTGAGCCACCCAGGTGCCCCTGAAAAGGATTATTTCAAACAGTGCCATCTCTTAGGGGTGTGCTGGAGGAGCAAATTAAGGACTTTTTTCCAATTTATTTATTTGAGAGAAAGAGCGAGCAAGAGGGAGAGCACACAATTGGGGCAGAGGGAGAGGGAGAAGCAGATTCCCCTGCTGAGCAGGGAGACTGATGCAGGGCTCGATCCCAGCACCCTGGGATCATGACCTGGGCCAAAGGCAGACGCTCAGCCATCTGAGCCACCCAGGCACCTTGAGGAGCAAATTATAATGTTTATGATATGGGAAGGGAGGGAGATACAAAAGGTAATATTTTTACACAGATGAAAATGAGCATCTAGTAAAGGTTGGTGTATGAGCTGGGTCTCTTGTATTATAAAAGTTGAACTCAAACTAGCAAAAAAGAGTTGTTGGCTCACATAACTGGACTTCAAGATAAAAGTAGAACCAGCCTTATGTATATGTGAAATGTAAGACTTGAATATTATCTCGTATTCTTTTGTCTCCTTTCTCTTTCTCTGAAAATTGTGTTTATTTTCTTGAATTATTTTTTCCACTAGCCAAGGCAGGCTCAATCCACATTCTTACAGCTCTTCTTGTTTTTTTTTAGAGAGAGAGTGAGAGCAAGTGTGCAGGAACTGGGTGGGGCAGAGAGCAAGAGAGAGAATCTTAAGCAGGTTCCACACTCAGTGCAAAGCCAGGCGTGGGGCTCAATCTCACAACCCTGAGATCATCGAAACCAAGAGTCAGAGGTTTAACCGACTGAGCCACGCAGGCATCCCAGTCTTCTAGCTTTTTAACCAAAGAGGAAAGGAGATCTTTCCCACCTTCAATTTTAAAATTTCCAAAGAAGTCTTTTGGGATGGTAGAGGATGAATCTGTTTATCAGAATAAGATGAGAAAGAACTTTGGGAAGGCATACATAACCATTAGCCATCTCAGGTGGAAACTGTTGCTACATCTGCTAGGAAAAGATTGTCTTCGAGGGAGAAAAGACTGTGTGTTGTATAGTGGGATTAAATGCTAACACCACACTGTTAACACCACTGTTGCTGCCTACCTTTCCTATTCCTCCTGTTTGATCTCCCTCTTTCCCCTAGGCAGTGCAGTACCCCCCATCAAACTGGGAGGGTTGTCAACTTGGACAGTGGCCTGGACAATAGGGAAGAGTTTGCTGCCATTCCTAAGTCACATTAGTAGCTTCTACATGTGATAGAATTATTTTACTTTTTCCCCCCAGGCTATAACTCACACAGTTGTGGAAGAAATTAAGAGTTCTTTGGAAAAGATCCATCTCTCTATCCAAGTGTCACTTCTAGAATCGGAATCCTACTGCTAAGGATTGTAGTGTAACTGTGTACTTTCATCTTCAGAGGCTTTATTGTAAAGCAAAGTGGCAGTAAAATTCACCTTTTTTAAAGATTTATTTATTTATTTGAGGGAGGAGGGGCAGAAGGAGAAGGGGCGAGAGGCGGAGAAGTAGACTACCTGCTGAGCGCAGAGCCTGACCCTGAGATCATGACCTGAGCCGAAACCAAGAGTTGGAGGCTTAACCGATTGAGCCACCCAGGCACCCCTAAAATTCATTTTCTTGATCAGGATGTAAAGTATCATGTGATTCCAAATTTTCTATGATCAAGATAAATATAGTTGAAGTGATTCTTTCATTAGGCACTCTCCCCATTGTATCAGTCCTTGAAGTTACATTCAACAATTACATCAGTAGTGTAGCTAGATGGCATATCCTAGGATTTTTCTAAAATAGAAAAGTCATCTTTCCCCCCAAGTATGTTCCTGTCCTTTTTTCTTGGTTGTGTGTTCTAACTGTTGCTCTTGTCTTAAAATCAGAAAACCGGGGGGCGCCTGGGTGGTGCAGTTGTTAAGTGTCTGCCTTCGGCTCAGGGCGTGATCCCAGGGTTCTGGGATCGAGCCCCACATCAGGCTCCTCTGTTGGGAGCCTGCTTCTTCCTCTCCCACTCCCCCTGCTTGTGCTCCCTCTCTCGCTGGCTGTCTCTGTCAAATAAATAAATAAAATCTTTAAAAAATAAAATAAAATAAAATCAGAAAACCAGAATGGAGAATGTAACTTTTCCAAAATTTCCAATTTGTTTCTCCATCCAAGTCTCTCTCATGAATGAAGAATAATTGCACATTTATAGTAATGCCTTACTTATTAAATAGTGATATTCAAGACATTGTCAGCACTAACATTCTTTTATAGGTCAAGAATATACTTCTTTTGAAAAAGCTGGAAAAGAATGATAGCTATTTAACTGATTACAGAAGAATCTAGTTTAAACAGCATTCTGGACTTATACTGACTCACTAAAAATAGCAGTTAGTTTTTGAAGAAGATGACAGAATGCATAAGTCCTTGATTCTACTGTGTATAATATTACACATCAGAAAAAAGTACAACATAGTTTACTTTTAGTGTAATCTGCATAATTAACCTTGAAAATGCAGGCTGACCAAAACTTTGCAGAACTGTTACTATTGTGACTCAGTTGGTATAGACTTGAGTTTTTGAAAATGTAATGTTCTTAGGTATTTTAAATCCTTCTACAATATAGCCTTAGATCTCCAGACCGAAGGAGATATAATCAAAGGAGTATTGAAAGAGGAGAAAATGTCTGTCAATCATTGCATTTGGACTGGTCATGTGAACTTTAATATTGGAATCCTGACACCTGGGCTTCAAAAGAGAAACTTTCAATTGACTATTGATATAAATTAGTAAAAAGCCTATGTAGATCTTGAAGACACTTCTCTAGTTCCCCATTCCTACTTCTATTTCCAAACAGCAGAGAGAAAAGGAAGGAGAATATTGAAACATTTTCATTTTTGTCAGTAAAGAAATGAGACCCTAATAAAAATGTACTTTTATAAATCACTGAGGGAAACAGGTCAGGGAAACTGTTTAAGAAATCTCTTACTATTGGCAGGTAAAGAATCATTTCCTTTTCTGCTAGAAATAAGAGATGCATTCTTCTCCCAGCAGTTGCCTTGTAGAATACATAAGTGAGACACTGGGAGTCTAAACAGCAGTAGGATGGAGCCTTTCCCTTGTTTCATGCTTTGTTTGGTCTGGCTGTGTCTTGTATGTTGCAGCACCACATCTCATCACCACCATCTCCACCAGACTTGATGGTAGTTTATTTTCCCATCTCATGCAATTTTGTTTGGCCAATTGCTTGTATTTCAGTTTGGTTTGGGTTATAATATAACTTAAAAACGAGGCACCAAGGTACAAGGACCATACTACAAGTTATTTTCATTGTGTAACTTCTGAAAACAACTGCACAAAAGAAAGTTCGGATACCAAAATACTTGATTATGAAAAATTGGCTATTCTCCTAAGAAGATTTAATAAATGAGTTACATTTCGTGTATGTATGTATTTAACTTTTTTTTTTTTAAGATTTTATTTATTTATTTGAGAGAGAAAGAGCCTGAGTAGGGGACAGAGTCTGAGGGAGAAGCAGACTCCCCACTGAGCAGGGATCCCAACTCGGGGCTTGATCTCAGGACCCTGAGATCATGCCCTGAGCCGAAGGCAGACAGTTAACCAACTGAGCCACCCAGGTGCCCCTATATTTAACTTGTTTTCTTTGATTTGGCATTAAACAAAACTCAGATCTTCTTTCTTTATAGTCAAGTTTACAAGCATTTTACATAGGTTATTTACTCTCTGAATTCAGATATACTTAATTGTAGGGTAAATTTGTTAGACTTGGTACTGTTTGTTAGGTGGAGAAGCAAGTTGTATTTCATTTTTATAAATGAATTATCCTTACTTGATTTGAATATATGAACCTAGTTGGATTGGGAAACATTATTATTTTAAAGTAAGCACGATGAATTATTAGTCTTGAATAACTAGTAGTATTCTTTCCTGTTTGAAATTACCTGTAGTTGTGGGACTACTAGACATCCTTTTACCTGGTGCTGATGTGGTTATAATGACAGATGCTCATATATTTTCACTATCTTCAAGTAAGATAGTTGACTTTAAATTTTAGCAACTAGGAAACCATTGAGGATATATCACTTTTCAGTTGTGATTCCTGCCTTTGTTAGTCTCCTTGACAGACTGAATTTCCATTTTATGTTATAGTGAATGTTCCCTAGGTTTGAATTCATCAGGATTTAATAAGGATCCTAGTCCTTTTTTTAAAAGTGAATATTTATAAGGTATACCGGACTCGTTGACAAAGGTTTATTTCTTGGCACTTTGCATTTGCCAGTTCTGTAATTTTTGAAAGCGTTGACAGATTTTTGTAGATTACTCTTCCTTAGAGCTAGAAATGACCTAATCCCACACCCAGCCATTTTCCTTCTATAGATAAGGAACTGGGGCCCAAATAATACCTAGAAAGTATATACTAGAACCTTCTGTTACTCCTTTATCACAGAGCAGACTGTCAGTAAATTATTAAAATAACTAATTAAATATGTGGGTCAGAGCTCTTTTGAAATGAAGTGGTTGCTCATGTCAGATCTTTTGTGATAATACTGAGTATTTTGTGGTAATACTGAGTCTAAAGGTTATTTTTTTATTAGTCATCATAAGAATTAAACAGAAAATATAACCTCTTATGCCAAAGTGGTATAAAACAGGACAGGAGTGATTCTTTTTCTTCTAATGGTAGAAATCTAACTGTAGTTATTAGTTGTTGTTTGTATCATAACTCGTACAAGTGAAAGGTACCAGCATAGAATGCATTGAAGGGGGGACGCCTGGGTGGCTCAGTCAGTTAAGCATCTGCCTTTAGCTCAGGTCATGATCTCATAGCGCCCTGCATCAGGCTCCTTGCTCAGCAGAGAACCTGCTCCTCCCTCTCCCTCTACCTGCTGCTGCCCCTGCTCACTCACTCTCTCTCTCTCTGTCTCTGTCAAATAAATAAATAAAATCCTTAAAAAAAAAAAAAAGGAATGCATTAAAGGGGAAAAATACTAACATTGAGTACATCTTCATACATCAGTAAGGACACGTTTGCAACTAATGAATCACTAAATTCTACCCCTGAAACTAATAATACACTATATGTTAACTAAATTGAATTTAAATTAAAAAATTTTAAAAAGACACATGTATATTGTTCACATCGTTTTAATTGGATGGACATTTCATTATTTAACCAATCACCTATTGTTAGACATATAGGGCTTTTTTCCTAATTACTTTTCACCATTATGAAAGGCTTTCCAATACCATTTTTGTATGTAGTCTTACTTAGTCTGATTATTTCTGTAGGGAAAATAATTGCTGGGTCAAAAAGTTGACTCATCTTTCAAGAGTTTACGTATACAATGCCAGATTGCTCTATAGAAATGTACTAATTAGCACCTTTTATCGGTAGTGTAATTTTTGCTAAGTCTATGGAGAAAAAAAACAATATAGCACATGGTTTCAGTGTTAATGTTGTTCCTTTTATTGGTGAAGTAGAACACCATTGCCTTTGTTGTTGTTGTTGTTTTTAATTAAAGTATATTGGGGTGCCTGGCTGGTACAGTTGGTAAGCATCTGCCTTCTGCTCAGGTCATGATCTCAGGGTCTTGGGATTGAGACCCACATTGGGCTCCCTGCTTAGTGGGGAGTCTGCTTCTGCTCTGCCCCTCTCCTTTACTCGTGCTGTCTCAAATAAATGGGTAAAATCTTTAAAAAATAAAGTTATATTTACATACAGTAAGATTTATTCATTTTAATTACACAGTTTGATGAATTTTGGTAATTATATACAATTGTACAGCCACCACTAGAGTCAAGACATAGAATGGGTCTCTAACGCTAAGAAGTTTCTTCCCATGCCTTTATAGTCAGCCGCCATCTGTAACCCCAGGCAATCGTTGATCTGCTTTCTGTCACTGTAGTTTTGTCTTTTCTAGAGTTTCAAACAAATGGGATCATATAGTACATGGTCTTTTGTTGTTTGGCTTCTTTTAGCATAATGTTTTGAGATTCATCCACATTGTTTTGTTTAGTATTATTTCATTTGTTTGTAATATTGTGTTGTGTTCTATAATATGGATGTACTAAAGTGTATTCAACTTGATGGGCCTTTGGATTGCACAGTTTTAGCTATTATATGAATCATGCTGCTGTGAACTTCTGTGTACAAGTCTTTACATGGATATATATTTTTTCATTGCTTTTGGATAAACACCTAGAAGTGGAATTGCTGGGTCACATGTGAATTATATACTTAAGTTTATAAGATATTGCCATACTGTTTTCCAAAGTGTTTGTACACTTTACATTCCCACCAGCAATATATGAGAGTTCACGTTGCTCCACATCCTCACTACCACTGATTGTCAGTATTTTTTTTTCCCTCTAGAGCTTACATTTTATCCAAATAGAGAAATACTCATAATTACAATATAGTGTGATTAGGGCCAAAAATGTCACTCTTTTTAAATGTTAGCCATTCTAGTGGGTGTGTAGTGGAATGTCACTGTGGTTTTAATTTGCATTTCTTTGAATATCTTTTCATGGGCTTATTCTCCATTGGCTTATCTTCTTTTTTAAAGTGTGCATATCTGGGGCGCCTGGGTGGCTCAGTCGTTAAGCGTCTGCCTTCGCTCAGGGCATGATCCCAGAGTCCTGGGATCGAGCCCCGCATCAGGCTCTCTGCTCCACTGGGAAGCCTGCTTCCTCTACCACTCCCCCTGCTTGTGTTCCCTCTCTCGCTGGCTGTCTCCTCTCTGTCAAATAAATAAGTAAAATCTTAAAAATAAATAAATAAAGTGTGCATATCTTTTGCCTATCTTTAATTGGATTATTAGTCTTCTTACTATTCAGTTGAAGGAGAGATAGAAATTCTGGATACAAGTCTTTTGTTGTCTTAAAAAATATTTTCTCCCATTTGGTGGCTTGCCTTTTCAGTTTCTTTGGAAGAGCAAAAGTTTTTAATCTTGATGGAGTCCATTTCATCTTCTTTTTTTTCTTTTATAGCTTGTGCTTCTTTGTATCCTAAGAAATCTTTGTCTAACCCAAAATCACAAAAAAAATTCTATTTTTCTTTCCTGGAAACTAATAGTTTAGCTGTTATATTTAGGTCTGTGATCAACTTTGAATTAATTGTCTATAGTGTGAATATGCATCATGGTTTGTTGTTCTCCATGTGGTTATCTCATTGTTCCAACGCCACTGGTTGAAAAAACTTTCTATTACTTTGGCCCCTTTGTTCAAAATCAGTTGACATGTAAGTTTGGGTCTATTTTTGGACTCAACTCTCTTGTTTTATGTCTCTCTGTCTATCATTATGCCAATACCACACCATCTTGATTTCTGTAACTTTGTAGTAAGTCCTGAAATCAGGTAGTATAAGTCATTCAACTTTGTTCTTCAAAACTGTTTTGCATATTCTAGATCTTCTGTCTTTCCATATGAATTTTAAAATCAGTTATTTGGTTGGAATTGCACTGATTCTAAAGATAAATGTTTTTTAAAGATTTGTTTTTTATTTATTTTTTTTTATTTATGACAGAAAGAGAGTACACAAGTGGGGGAAGGAGCAGTGGGAGAGGGACAAGCAGACTCCACACTGAGTGTGGAGCCTGACACAGGGCCAGATCTCAGGACCCTGAGGTCATGACCTGAGCCAAAACCAAGATTCAATTGCTTAACCAACTGAGCCATTTAGGTGCCCTCTAAATATAAATTTTGGAAGGCTTGCTATTTGAACAGTATTAAGTCTTTGAAGCCAATGAACATGAAACCATGGACATGGCATTTCTCTTTATTTAGGTTGTCTCTAATTTCTCTTCGCAATGTTTTATAGTTCTGAGTGTATAGATCTTGCACATCTTTCATTAAATTTATTCTTGTGTATTATTTTTTCATTCCAGTTTATTGTAAATTGGGTTTTTAAAATTTTTATCTTCTAATTGTTTATGGCTAGTATATAGAGATACAGTTGAATTTTGTATATTAACCTTATATCCTAGAACTTTGCTACATTAGTTTATTAATTCTAGTAGTTTTGTTGACGGTTCCTTAGAGCTTGCTACATGCGTGATCATGTCATCTGTCAATGAGGACAGTTTTTCTTAAATTTTCACCCATATGCCTTTTATTTATTTTTCCCCTTATTGTGTTAGCTAGGTACTCCAATAATACTGTTAAATAGAAGTGGTGAGACTAGACATCCTTGTCTTGTTCTTCCTGATCTTAGAAAACATAGAGACTTTCATCATTGAGTATGATTTTAGCTTTCAGTTTTCATTTGGTTGAGGAAGTTATCTGCCTTTAATCATGAAAGGAGTATTGAATTTTGTCAAATGCTTTTTCTGCATTTATTCAAGTGATCGTGTTCATTTTCTCTTTTATTCCAGTATGGTAAATTGCATTGATTTTTCAGAAGTTAAACCAACCTTGCATTCCCAGGGTAAGCCCCACTTGACTGTGATGAATTTTCCTCTGTATATACCATTGGATTCAAATTGCTCACATTTTATTAAGGATTTTTGCAATTTAGGTTATGCTCTTAAGGGACATTGGTCTATAATTCTCTTTTCTTATGATGTCTATGTCTGCTTTGATAATAGGGCAATACTGACCTTATAAAACGAATTAAGTATTGTTCCCTTCTTTATTTTCTGAAAGAGTTTATAGAATTGATTTTGTTATTTTCTTAAATATTTGATAGAATATACCAGGGAAGCCCTCTGTGTCTTCAGTTTTCCTTAAGGGAAGTTTTTAAATAATGAATGCAATTTCTTTAATTGATATAGGGTTGTTTGGGTTATCTCTTTCTTTTTGGGTCACTTTTGGTCATTTCTGTCTTTCAAGGAATTTGATCATTTCATCTAGGTTGCTAAATTTATAAGCATAAAAGTTTTTTATAATATTCCCTTACACTTTTTTTTTTTTAAGATTTTATTTATTTATTTGTCAGTGAGAGAGAGGTCAAGCCAGGGGAACGGCAGGCAGAGGGAGAAGTGAGCTCACCGCTGATGAGGAAGGAGCCCTATGTGGGACTTGATCCCAGGACCCTGAGATCATGACCTGAGCTGAAGGCAGACACTTAACTGACCGAGCCACCCAGGTGTCCCTCCCTTACACTTTTAATGGCTACAGGATCTGTAGTGATATGCCCTTATTCATTCTTGATACTGACAAATTGTGGCCTCTTTTACTCTTTGTTTTTTTCTCCCTTGATCAGTTTCCTAGAGGACTAGTAATTTTATCAGTCTTTTTAAAGAACCACCTTTTGTTCTTTAATTAATTTTTGCTCTCAGTTCTTTCCTTTCTGTTTATTTTAGATTTCATTTGCTATTCTTTTTCTAGCTTTTTAAAAATATTTATTTATTTATTTATTTTAGAGAGAGAGTGTATGTGTGTGCACACACATGAGTTGGGGGAGGGGCAGGGGGAGAGAATCTCAAGCAGTCTTCTCGCTGAGCAAGGAGCCCACCATGGGACTTGATTTCACTACCCATGAGATCATGACCTGAGCCAGAATCACAAGTCAGATGCTTAACTGACTGAGCCACCCAGGTGTCCCTCCTTTGCTAAATTCTTAAGGTGAAAATTCAGGTTATTGAGTTTGGATCTCTTTTTTTTTTTTTTTTTTTTTAAGGTTTTATTTATTTATTTGACAGAGATAGAGACAGCCAGCGAGAGAGGGAACACAAGCAGGGGGAGTGGGAGAGGAAGAAGCAGGCTCATAGCGGAAGAGCCTGATGTGGGGTTCGATCCCATAACGCCGGGATCACGCCCTGAGCCAAAGGCAGACGCTTAACCACTGTGCCACCCAGGCGCCCCTGGATCTCTTTTTCTAATACAGTAATTCAAAGCTACTAATTTACCTATAAATTCTCTTTTAATTACCTACCAAGTTTTGCTCCGTGGTATTTTCATTATTCTTCAGAATATTTTCAAATTTCTCTTGTGATTTCTTCTTTGACTCATTGATCATTTTGAAGTATATTAATTTCCGAATGGTTGTGTTTTTCTCTTGATCTTAGTGTTACAGATTTCTAATTTAATTCCATTGTGGCCAAAGAATATTTTTTATATGATTCTAATCTAATAAGTTTTATTTATTGATTGATTTGTCAGAGAGAGGGAGAGAGCACACATGCACACATGCAGCAGGCTCCCTGCTGAGCAAGGAGCCCAATGCAGCATTCGATCCCAGGACCCTGGGATCATGACCTGAGCCGAAGGCAGACGCTTAACCAACTGAGGCCCCCAGGTGTCCCTCTTTTTGAATTTATTGAGATTTATTTTACAGCTCAGAATATGGTCTGTCCTGGTAAACATAGCCTGTGCTATTGAAAAGAATATCTATTCTGCTGTTGTTAGGTGTGATGTTCTATAAATACCAATTAAGGAAAGGCCAGATACATCTTTTTTTTTTAACTGGGGAGAGAGAGAGAGTGTGCGTGTACATGTGCTTGAATGAGGGCGAGCGAGTGGAGGGGCAAAGGGGGAGGGAGAGAGAATCTCAAGCACTCTCTGCACTGAGCTCGAAGCCTGGTGTGGGGCTGGATCTCACAACCCTGACATCATGACCTGAGTTGAAACAAAGAGTCAGATGCTCAACCAACTGAGCCACCCAGGCATCCCCAGATATGTCTTATTTGATGTTTTGTCTAGCTCTTCTGCTAATTAATAAAAGAGGTTAAAATCACAACTGTCTTGATGGTTAAACTGTGTCTCTTATAGACAGCATATAGTTGGGTATTGTTTAATTATCCATTTTGGTGGTCTGCCTTGTAATTGGATTTTTATTAGTTCATTAATGTTGAACATAATTAGTGCTATGGTAAGGTTTGGGTTTGCATTTTATTATTTGTTTTCTATCATCTCTTGTTTTTTTGTTTTTATGCTCCTTTTTGCCTGCCCCCTCACTTTGGGATCATTTGAACTATATTTTTAGAATTCTGTTTCAATTTTCCTCTTGCCTTTTTGGCCATACTTATTTGCATTATGTTTTTAGTAGTTGCACCAGGGATAGCAGTATACATCCTTATCTTTTCACAGCTCACCTACAATTAGTAATGTACAACTTCTCACAAAATATCAAAATTTTACAACATTATAGTTTCTAAAACATCTCCTCATTTATGGCGTATGCGCCCCACAGAGTCATTTTATCAGATTTTCTCAAAAATTTTGTTAGTGTTAATTGTAATTTTGTTAAATTTACAGATGAATCAGTAATTTACATGCTAATAATATTTTCCCACTTAATTATGGCTGTGTAATGCCACTTGAGAATTTAGGGCTAAAAACAACATGCTTTGTGAATCTGCAGTCTGATAAGGACTCAGTGGGGATAGTTAGTTGCTGCTTCATTTGGTGTCAGCCCTGACAGCTCTTAGGCTGAAGGTTGGAATCACCTGAAAGCTTCCTTCCTCAACGTAAATGGTGGCTAGGCTATAAAGTCAGTCACCCACTTCTCTTTCAGGAATGTGGTTAATTCTCTTTCAATTTGTATTTTTCAGTAAAATGTGACATTTTTATATATCTATATTCATCTATTACCTATCTGTCCTTCATCCCTTATCAGATTCGTCCTGTATATTTTGGATCGTTGAGGATCTCTTTTCATATTACTATTTTTTTCATTTTTAGTATGATTTTGACATTGAAAAAGGCTGTCTTTGCAAAGCAAAGTAGAATATTTCTAATGTGATATAAATTTATTCTACCTTCGTGTGCTATACTAACTCTTTAGAGGACTTTTAAGCTATATGTTTAAGAATTGCCATTTGGAAAGGAAATAGCACTTTTGGCTTCTGGTCCAGCATCAGGAAGCTTAGAAGTTGCCATGCCATCCTAAGCAATGATGAAGTGGAGGAAATTTTATTTCGTAATATGTGATTCCTACTCTTGTTTCTTGCAACTTTATATATAGTGTTAAAAATGTGTGAGAAGGGGCGCCTGGGTGGCTCAGTTGTTAAGCGTCTGCCTTCGGCTCAGGGTGTGATCCCAGCATTATGGGATCGAGCCCCGTGTCAGGCTCCTCTGCTGGAAGCCTGCTTCTTCCTCTCCCACTCCCCCTGCTTGTATTCTCTCTCTCTGGCTGTATCTCTCTCTGTCAAATAAATAAATAAAATCTTTTTTAAAAAATGTGTGAGAAGAACGACAAGGATGAGTTCTGTAGGTAGCTCTCTCGAAGGAAAGAAGGTTTAATAAACCAGCCACCTTTGAGATTATGCATCACATGCCTTTAAGTGTGAGTTGAAATCTTTGGGCACTCAACTTTCTAAGATTATGCTTTACCCCTTTTTCTGAAGTATAGAACTTTACTGATGTTAAAAAATTTTTTTTGAAAGTTGTGTGTATTCAGCCATATATTAAAAATGACATGGGTGGCTCAGTTAAGCATCTGACTCTTGATGTCTGCTCAGGTCATGATCTTAGGGTTGTGAGACTGTGCCCAGCATTGGGCTCGGTGCTTAAGATTCCCTCTCGGGGAGCCTGGGTGGCTTAGTTGGTTAAGCAGCTGCCTTCTGCTCAGGTCATGATCTGAGGGTCCTGGGATTGAGTCCTGAGTCAGGCTCCCTGCTCAGTGCAGAGCCTGCTTCTCCTGCTCCCTCTGCCCACCCCTGCCCAGGTTCACGTGCATGCACTCTCTCTATCTCAAATAAATAAATAAAATCTTAAAAAAAATCCCTCTCTCTCTCCCTCTGCCCCTCCACCCAAATAGTTCAACAAGAGCTGCTTCAGATAGCCACTGTATATTTAAAGTCCTAAAGATTTAATTAAGGGAATTTTTAATGTGTATTTACAGTTGAGATAATAAGTGATTTGGAAATATGCTTAGATTTTAAATTTTATCTGTTTCACACAGTGGTAGCAAATTAATCTGTCAGTGATAAACTTTTGAAACCAAAAGTTTTGGGGCGCCCGGGTGGCTCAGTCATTAAGCGTCTGCCTTTGGCTCAGGGCGTGATCCCGGAGTTCTGGGATTGAGCCCCACGTCAGGCTCTTCCACTGGGAGCGTGCTTCTTCCTCTCCCACTCCCCCTGCTTGTGTTCCCTCTCTTGCTGGCTGTCTCTTTCTCTGTCAAATAAATAAATAAAATCTTTTTAAAAAAAAAAAGAAAAACCGAAAGTTTTGAAAACAGGCAAAAAACGAATATATTCTTAAACTTAGCGGGTTTGTAGGTTACAGTTCCAAGGGAAATAATTTTAAGATTGATAAGCTCTTAGAAGAATTTTCTGACCACTTTACCTGCTAGTTTTTTGATTCTTATGTTTATCATATTGTATATTCCCATCCTATTTCTCTCTTTAGGTTGTAGTTGCTATTTAAATTAGTGGAACACTTCAGAATTCCTTTTTCAACTTGAGATTCCCTGTTGACCCTGTCTGGTGATAAATATGTTTCTTGTCTGGTGTTCACTTCATTACATTGTTCACCAAAACTACTATATTCTCCAAGAACAGACAGGGATTTTGAATTAGGGTCTTGGAATAAAAGTATGTAAAGCTGCTTTTCTAGCCTCTTTCTCAGACCATGGCAGCTTCTTACTTTTCTGGTTTGTTTCTCCTGGGAATTTGTGTGACCTGATAACAAATGACTATATATAAACAATCATTTTTACTTTACCATAGTGAACTTTTCCAATCAATGGAAGACAGGGGCTAGGTTTTAGTTACCTTTATTAGATGCTGTAAGTGATAGTTTTCAGATAGACTTTTTTGGCAAACAAACTTGACATTTCTCATCCTTCATGACTTTGATGGTTAGTTTCATCTTTCCTGAAGTGAAGTGAAACTAACAACAAGCAGAGCAAGGCTTTGGAGGAGAGAGTCAGGATCCATGTGGAAATAATTTGCATTTATTTGGTAGGAGGTTGTAGTAATAGTCTTGAAATCCTTTTACATGGAATCCTGTACCTGTAGGTTCAGAAAAGCCTCTCTTCTAACCTGGGATGGTATTTTGGATTTAAGTGGCAAAAGAAAAGCTGAGAACAATCTGATACTGTCCTAGTTCTAAATCCATTTAATGGTTTTCTTGTGGTCACCTTCTCTGAACTCCCACTACTGAAACTATTGCACCATTGAATCCCACTTTAGTTCTGCTTGATTTAATAGCCTTGCATTTTTCTGGTGGTTTTATTAGGTGTTCCTCTCCTCAGGAGAATGCCAGGCAGCAGACCATTTTCTGTATTCAGCCACATTTTGCATGATTGTCTCTGGTTGCTAACTTTGAATCTTCACCTTGGTTCAAGGTTTTCTGTCTTAGCTGAAGGGAAAGGAAACAAGCACCTCTTTTCACCCAATGCAGCCTTTCAAATTCATATCCCAAAGGAGGATTTATCCTCCCTACCATGTAATATACACCTGAAATTCTAGCTGTAGTATAACAGGTGGCTTCTCTAACATGGCTAATGAGCTGTAGCTGAAGCAAATGCATCCTTCCTTACCTGAGATTTTGTAGTTTGCAATTATATAAACTCTATATTATATTAACCTATAAATATATTTTAAACTGGTAATATAAAATTCTTAAATGTGTATTTGATCCAAAGGCTGGTTTGCTTCAGATCCAAACCTGGGATGGTGTTTTCATCTTCCCACCAGCTAGCTGTCTTTTCAAGTGGGAGAAAATATGGATTATCCTTCAAAAGGTTGCAGGTGTCATTTGCTGATGAAAAATGGATTTGAGAAAAAGTGAGATCTCAGTCATCAGATACATTCCTGCCAGGTGTTTGAGCAGCCAAATCCTCCCCTTATCCCTTAAGTGAGGCATGAAAAAGATCTGGTAATTTACCCATAGATGGACCATAGAGGAAAGCCGTTGTTTTCTCTTACTAGCAATATTTAAGCCCCCCCCCTACTTCCCCAGGTGGGTCTGAGGTAGACATTGTTAGCTAATTATGATCACTTTGCTCATTTAGAGCTATTTTGCTCCCTGCATCATGCCAGCAGGCTTCAATGCACAGAGCCAAGGTTGTGTAGAGCCCTGTGTTAGAACACCAACATATGAAAGTTTATTGTTTGTAATGTTTGATGTTCCTGTAGTGGGTGATTTACTTCATTTCCTTTATTGTTCTTTTTATAATAATTAAAAATCAGAGCTAGAATAAATTACAACATTTGCCATTGCATCTTTTCCAAATATGTTTTCCAGAATTTATCCTACATCAAAAGTCTTCATATTGTGGTTGAAGAACCTAGCATGAACTACATAGAATAATGATTTGTGCACCTCACTGTACCTATTTTATTGAAAACATACCTCAAATAAGATTAACTTCTTAGTTTTTTTACTTTTTAGAATGTTTTGGCATATTCAGAAATTAGCCTCAACTAAAATAGCATGCTTTATTTATATGGACAAAATACTGTTTTCCTGTACCTTATCACTGTAAAATAATTTCCAGTTCATATATAATGAAAATATATAAAGTATCCCAAAATTTCATTTGTAAAATTGGAAGATGTCTTACACACTGCTGCTTACATGCCAGCAGATGCGTTCCAGATTACGTAACAGGGAAACATGGGAAACAAAACCTAATACATACAAGAGCTATATACCAAGAACACTTGAGTAGGTGACAATATCTCACTATCAGAATTTCAATTCAAATGAACCAGAAATTAATTGCTCTCTAATAAATTTTTTAAAGAATGAAATGGAAATAGTAGGCATATATGCTTTATTTAAATTTGAATACACACCATTTCTTCATAAATACTGTCAGCATAAATTTTACATACAGCATCCTTAGATTATGGTGCAATAAGATTACAAACGAGTAGCAAAACATAGCATATTTTCAAATAGATGAAAAAGGGAAATATATACTACAAAAAGCTACACTACTTGAAAGACATTTAAAAAAAACATCACCAATTATTCAACTCTTAAGGCTGGCAAAGCTAAATTTAAGAGTTCTTTTCAACTCTACATGCCTCTTTCAATGAGAAAAAATATATATGATGGACTAGTTAACCTCAAAAAGATCTAAGAAAACAGTAATAACGTAGACAAAATTAAGATGAGAACTTTTTAAAACATATATAATGTTTTGTTTCAGGGGTGAGGTCTGTGATTCATTAGTCTTATATAATACCCAGTGCTCATTACAACACATACCCTCCCCAGTGTCCATCAGCCAGTTACCCCATTCCTCTAACCACCCCCCTCCAAGATGAGAACTTTTGAAATGGTTAATTTTTTGTAAAAACTTAAATACTAGACAATAAAAATTTAGAACAGTACACTAGATATTTTGAATAAGTCAGTTGCAGTAGGAAACACAAGAAAATTTGCTGGAATCACTGTGAATATTTTTCAGCAGATAATAACTGTATCATATAAATAGCTGCTAAATACCAAAGGATACTGTTCTATTTTGTGAGGCAGATAGATATGGTACCTGATATGACTGGAACATGAAAATGAAAGCCAATCTTGTTGATGAACACAGATGAAAAAATTCTAAATAAAGTAATGAAATAGAATGCATATTAAAAGATGTTCAAGATTTAAAAAAAAATATTCACCACGACCAAGCGAGATTTAGTATAGAAATTTAAGATTGCTTATGTGGAAGGAAAACTATTAACATAATCCATTTCATTATTAGGAAGAACAGTAAAATCAATTAAACCAACAAGGATTAAATTGTTAAACCTAGGATAGAGAAAGTATTATTCTAGGCACTGGGAAGTTTCAGTCCTTGCTCCCAAGGATTTATAATCTGGTAAATTTAAAAAGAAAATTAGTGAAAATCATGATGTCCGCACAATATTTTTAAATATTCTAAAAATATTTTATAAAAATCAACACTATTTCTGACAACTCTGAAAAGTATAAAGGAAATAGATTTTCCCTATATAAAAAGGTTTTCCTGTATATTTGTAACTAAAAGTCAACATTAACCAAAATGTTATCTGTTATGTCTGTTATTGAATGTCTGTTATCTATCCAAAATGTCTGTTACTGTCAGCCAGCGTATAAAGGTAAAACAAAACAAGGTATAGATATATGCAAGAAAGAAATTAAGTTATAACAATGTAAATGATAGTTATATACCTAGAAAATCTCAAGAATTCAATGGCATAACAACTGAATCTAGGAAAGTTGCAAATTTTAAATTCAAAGTGTGTATTTTAACAATAGATTATAAAACAATAAATGTACACTCTTTTACAGTGGTACACATTAAATACTTTAGCTTAATGTTATGTGTATTTGAAAAAATAAAGCTTTAATGCCAAGCAGAAAAGAAGTTTGAATAAATGGGGGTTGTACCCTAGCTAAAGGGAAGGCTAAATATATTAAAGTCCCATGTTTACTATATTAGTGTATTTAATATTTAACCAAGTAAGATATCGACATATCTTAAAGGCTTGCCACTAGCATCACCTGGGAGCTTGCAATAAATGCAGAATCTCAATTCCCCACCCCAGGCATAGTGAATCAATCTACATTTTAAGATTTTTAAGAATTCCAGATGATTCTTATGTACATTAAAGTTATAAATGCACTGTTTAAAGCAATAGGTCTTGAATCTTGTTAAAAGTCAGAGTCAGCTGGGAGCTCTTTAAAATACAAATTTTTAGGCCCTGCCATGAGTTTAATGAAATAGAGTTGCTTTGGTTTTTGTATTTCTTTTTCTGGAAGCCCACCAGTTGGTTATGATATGCTAAATTTGATGGTAGCTGCTTTAAAGAATTTGATAAAATGGCAATAAAGTGTATATGAAAAGGTTGGAAGACATTGGTTGAAAAATAAGCAAACCATAGAACAAAGTAGCAATTCCAAAAATTGACTCATGGTTTATATTGTTATAAACCAGTACTTCATTGTATACATTATAGGAATTTCCAAATGAATTAGAGTTTAACCAAACACTGATATTAAAAAAGAGAAAAAAATAACATTTTTCTGTATTTCTTTGAATAAGTGATTAATATGTGATGTATGTATATAAATGGAAAAACTGTAAATATCAAGGGAAGAAACTATACAAATAAAATCAGAATAGGGCCTAGAATATTATAAACTGTTTATACTCTGAGGTGACAATTTGTTTTTGTTTTAACAGCCTCGGGAGGCATAATTTACATACCATAAAATTCACCCATTATGAAGATAATATTCCCGTTATCCACAGGGGGTATAGTATGTTCCAGGATCCTAGTAGATGGCTGAAACTGCAATTTCAAGTTGTACCAAATCTTTTATTTTCATATATATATATATATATATATATATATATATATATATATTCACACACACATATACATATATGTTTATATATATACACACATATATACATACATACACACATTATTTATATATAAAAGTATAATATATATTTACAAATATATTTATTTTATATATATCTGTTATATATATATTTTATTATATATAGATTAACTAGACTGTAATAGACATAGATATATATAAATATATATTAAAGATAATATATATTTATAAATATTTATAAATATTTATAAATAAAATATATAAAGATTTATTTATATATTAATATAAACATTTATATATTTAAAGATTTATTTGTTGTAGCGAGAGAGCAAATGTGCCTGGGGAGGGGCAGAGGGAGAGGAAGAGAGACTCCTCAAGCAGACTCCCTGCTGAGCACAGAGCCCAACAGGGGCCTCTATCCCAGGACCCCAAGATCATGACCTGAGCGGAAATCAAGAGTCAGCTGCCCAACCGACTGAGCCACCCAGGCGCCCCCAAAACCTTATATTATGTTTTTCCCTATACATACATACTTATGATAAGGTTTATTTTTAACTTTTTTTTAGCTTTTTTTTTTTAAGTTTTTATTTAAATTTCAGTTAATATGCAGTGTAATACTAGTTTCAAGTGATAGGATTTAATTTATAAATTAGCTATAGCGAGATTAACAATAATAATAATAATAATAATGGAACAATTACAATAATATACTGTAATAAAACTTAAATGAATGTGGCCTCTCCCTTTCTCTCAAAATATTGTACTATATTCATCCTATAATGGTGATAAAATGATGATGATGACAAAATGGTGAGGGGAGGTGAGGTGAATGGCATAGGCATTGTGACATAGCATTAGGCTACTGTAATGACTTTTTGACATTGTGTCAGAAGGAGGGTCATCTGCTTCCAGATAGCAGTTGACCACAGGTGAGTGAAACTGTGGATAAAGGGGAATACTATATGTAATTAAGTGATTTTTAGTAATTTTCACTGTCATGCATTTATCACCACACCCCAATTTCAGGACATTTCATCACCCCCATGAGAGATTTAACACTTGACAGTCAATCCCCCATTCCATTCCAAAACTTAAAACAGCCACTGAAACGTTTTCTATCTCTGTATAAATTTGTCTTTTCCAAAAATTTTTTATAAATGGTATCATGTACTATGTGGTCTTTTGTGTCTGGCATCTTTCCCTTAGCATAATGTTTTTGAAGTTTGTCCATGTGTTAGTAAGTGATAGTTTGTTTTTTATTCTGTTGTATAGGTGGACCACGGTTTGTTTATCCATTCACTGGTTGGTGGATTTGACCCCAGTTTTTGGCTATAATACTGCTATGAATATTGACATTTAAGTCTTTGTGTGAACAAATGTCTTCTTTTTCTTTTTGCCTTTTTTTTTTTTTTAAGATTTTATCTATTTGCAAGAGAGAGAGAGCACAAGCAGGAGGAGTTGGGAGAGGGAGAATCTGGCTCCCTATTGAGCAGGAAGCCTGACATAGGGCTCGATCCCAGGACCCTGGGATCATGACCTGAGCCAAAGGCAGACACTTAACCAACTGAGCCACCCAGGCACCCCGTGAACAAATGTTTTCATTTCCCTTGTGTAAATACATAAGAATGGAGTTGCCTGGTCATATGGTACATTTATTTTAACTTTTTAAGAAACAGCCAGACGGTTTTCCAAACTGGCTATTCCATTTTACATTCCCATCAGTGATATATGAGGATCTCAGTTTTAACTGAGACTGCGTTGGATCTCTAGGTCACTGTGGGGAAAATTGCCATCTTAACATTGACTTTTCCAATTCATGACTATAAAATGTTTGATATATTTAAATCATCGCTAATTTATCTCAGCATTATTTTGCAGTTTGCAGTGTTTACATCTTACACTGCCATTAAATTTAGTCTCTCTGTATTCTATTCTGTTTGATTCTGTTGTGAATTCTTAATTACATCCTCAGATTGTTCATTACTGGTATATAGAAAAACAGTGAGTTTTTATGTAATAATCTTATATCCTGCAATCCTGATAAACCTGTTTATTAGTTCCAGTAGTGTGGTTGTGTGTTCATTAGGATTTTCTAGATAGAGGATCATGTTATCTACAGGTAAAACCAGTTTATTTTTCCCTCTTCAGATTAGGTGTCTACTTTTTTTCTCTTTTTTGGCATTTTTTCCACTGACAAGACCTCTAGTGAAATTTTAATAGGCATGGCCAGAGTAGACATTTTTACCTTGTTTCTGATCTTAGGGGGAAGTAGTCAATCTTTTATTGTGAAATAAGATCTTTATTAGCTCTATGTTTTTCATAGATGCTCTTTTATAGATGCTTTCATAGATGCTTCTTGCAGAAGTTCCCTTCTATTTCTAGTTTGTTGAATGTTTTTATCATGGGTTTGATTTTATGTTGTTGGATTTGATTTCCTGCTCATTTGTTTATGGATTTTCCATCGGTATTCATGAAGGATATTGAATTGTAATTTTCGTCTCTTGTAATGTCATTGTCTGACTTTGGCTGCAGAATGAGTTGGGCAGTTGTCTCTTTTCAGTTTCTGGAAGAATTTGTGAAACACTGGTACTGTTCTTTAAATGTTTGATATAACTGATTAATGATGCCATCTGGACCTGGGGTATTCATTGAGAGAATATATCCAATTGCTGATTCAAGGTTGACTTGTTGTTCTAGGTTTATTCTGATTTTCTATTCTTCTTGAGGTTTTTTTTCAGTAATTTATATCTCTCTCAGACTTTTTCTGTTTCACATAAGTTTCCTGATTTGTTAGCACAAAGTTGTTTTTCACATTCCCTTATGATCCTTTTAATTTGTGTAGGCTCAATAATGGTGTCCCCTTTTATATTCCTGATTTTGTCAGTTTGTGTCTTTGTTCTTGATCAGTTTTGCTAAAGGTTTATCCATTTTTTTATCTTTTCAAAGAACCATCTTTTTATTTCATTGATTTTCTTGATTTGATGACAAAATGTTGTTTCCATTCTGATTTTATTGCTCCCTTTTGCTTGCTTTGGGTTTCATTTGCTCTTTTTCTAGTATTCTTTATGTAGAAGCTTATGTATTACTGTCTGGAGTCCTTCATTTTCTATGTAGCTGTTCAAAGGTATATTTTTTCCCTCTAAGCACTGCATCCAATAAGTTTTTATGTAATGTGTTTTTAATTCTCTTTCAGTTTGAAATATTTTCTAATATCCCTTGTGATTTCTATTTTGACCCATGGAATTATTTAGAAATGTTTTGTTTAATGTCCTCTAATATTTGAGGATTTCCAAATTTTATTTCTATTATTTGTAATTCTGTTGTGGGCTAACAAAACATACTTTGACTTACTTCAGTTCTTTCTGTTTATTGAGACTTGTTTTATGACCTAACATTTGGACTTTTCTAGAGAAGTTTCTAGGTATGCTTGGAGCAAAATATGTACTCTATTCTCATTAGGTACAGTGTTCTATAAATGTCACTCAGGTCAAATTAGTTGATGTTATTTAAATCCTTTCTATCCTTGCTTAATTTGTGTATAGTTGTTCTAGGTTTGAGAGTAGAGTATTAAAGCCTCCAAATATAATTGTTGAATTGTCTGTTTCTTTTCTGTCAAGTTTTGCTTTGTGAATTTTGAGGCTCTATTTTTAAGTATGTATACGTTGATAATTGTATCTTCTGATATATTGACTCTTTTACCATTATGAAATGTCCCTTATTGTCTACAGTAATATTTCTTATCTTAAAATCTTTCCTGCCTTTATATTAATATACCTTCTCCAATTCTCTTACTGCCACCATTTGTATGGCATATCTTTTCTATTCTTTATCTTCTAACCTATATCTGTTTTTTAATATAAAGTATGTCTTTTGTAGATAGCATGTAGTTGAATCTTGCTTTTTAAAAATTAAGTCAGACAATCTCTGCCTTTCAATTGAAATGTTTAGTCCATTCACATTTAGTGTAGTTATTGATATAATCAAATTTACATTTGCCATTTTGCTATTTGCTTTCTGTATGTTCTTACATTTCTTTTGTTTCTACATTCTTTATTTCTTTTGTTTGTATTTCAAAATTATATTTCATCTTTTATGTTAAACTTTTTTAGTTAACCATTTTAATTCATCTCTTTATTTTTTTAATCCCTCTTTTAGTTTTTAGTTATTTTCTCCTTGATTGTTCTAAGGATTGTAGTATGCATCTTAACTTTTGAACAGTCTATTTAGGATTAATACTAAATTTTCATAAAATTCAGTCATTTTACTCTAATATAGCTCAATTTCCCTCCCCCTTATATTATTATTGTTATATATATTACATGACATTTAATATATACATACATTTATAAAATGTAATATATTAAAATACTTATAAATATATATAATATATATATGTTATACCCAACAATATGTTCTTAAACCCTACAAGAGACTTGTTTCAGACCTAAAGAGACATGCAGACTGGAAGTAAAGGAATAGAGAGTCATTTATCGTGCAAATAGAAGTGAAAAGAAAGCCAGAGTAGCAATACTTATATCAGACAAAATAGACTTTTTTTTTTAAGATTTTATTTATTCATTTGACAGAGAGCACGAGCAGGGGGAGCGACAGGCAGAGGGAGAGGGAGAAGCAGGGAGCCTGATGTGGGGCTCGATCCAAAGACCCTGGGATCCTGACTAGAGCTGAAAGCAGATGCTAGCCACGCAGGTGCCCCAGACAAAATAGACTTTAAAGATTTTATTTATTTATTTATTTATTTGAGAGTAGGAGCCGGGAGAAGAGAGAAGCAGGCTCCCCATGGAGCAGGGAGCCCAATAAGGGCTCGATCCCAGGAACCGGGGGTCATGACCTGAGCCGAAGGCAGATGCTTAGCCAACTGAGCCACCCAGGCACCCCCAAAATAGACTTTAAACCAGAGGCTGTAACAAGGGACAAAGAAGGACATTATGTAACCATAAATGGTACAATTCAACAAGAATATCTAATAACTATAAGTATTTATGCACCTAACATGGGAGCACCCAGATACATAAAGCAATTAATAACAAACAAGAAATAACTGAAGTAATCCAATAGTAGTAGGGGACTTTAACACCCATTTACATCAATGGATAGATCATCCAAGCAGAAAATCAGCAAGGAGACAGTGGCTCTGTACGACACATTGGACCAGATGGATCTAACATATATTCAGCATATTCATCCTAAGACAGCAGAATACACATTCTTTTCAAGCAAACATAGAACATTCTCTGAAATAGATCATATATGAAGCCACAAAATAAGTTTCAACAAATTCAAAAGGACTGAAGTCATACCATGCATCTTTTCTAACCACACTATGAAACTAGAAATCAACCACAAGAAAAAAAAATGGGAAAGCAGGAAAATACATGGAAAAACCTGGAAATACACAAAAGTTAATAACATGCTACTAAACAATGAGTGGGTCAACCAAGAAATCAAAGACAAAATAAAAAAATACATGGAGGGGCGCCTGGGTGGCGCAGTCTTAAAGCGTCTGCCTTCGGCTCAGGGCGTGATCCCGGCGTTGTGGGATCGAGCCCCACATCAGGCTCCTCCGCTGTGAGCCTGCTTCTTCCTCTCCCACTCCCCCTGCCTGTGTTCCCTTTCTCGCTGGCTGTCTCTACCTCTGTCAAATAAATAAATAAAATCTTTAAAAAAAATAAAAAAAAATACGTGGAGATAAATGAAAATGAAAACAAAATAGTCCAAAAATCCTTGGGATACAGCCAAAGCTGTTCTAAGAGGAAAGTTTATAGAAATACAGGCCTACTCCTCAAGAAGCAAGAAAAATCCCAAATAAACAACCTAATCTTAATCTAAGGGAACTAGAAAAAGAAAAATGGGCAAAACCTAAAACCAGTAGAAGGAAGGAAATAATAAAGATTAGAGCAGAAATAAGCAAAATAGAAACAAACAAACAAACAAAAAAAAAACCAGTGGAATAGATCAATGAAACCAGGAGCTGGTTTTTTGAAATGATCAACAAAATCAATAAACCTTTAGCCAGACTCATCCAAAGGTTGGGGGGGACTAAAAAAAAATCAGAAATGAAACAAGAAAAATAACAGCTGACACCACAGAAATACAAAAGATTGTAAGAGACTATTATGTAAAATTACATGCCAACGAACTGGACAACCTAGAAGAAATGGGTAAATTCCTAGAAACATATAATCTCCTGAAACTGAATTAGAAAGAAATAGAAAATTTGAACAGACTGATTACCAGCAATGAAATTGAACCATTAAGCAAAAAACTCAGCAAACTGAAGTCCAGGGCCACACAGCTTCATAGGTGAATTCTACCAAACGTGTAAAGAGGACTTAATACCTATTCTTCTTAAACTTTTCCGAAAAATCTAAGAGGAAGGAAAACTCCTAATTCATTCTATGAAGCCAACATTACCCTGATACCAAAACCAGATGAAGATATTACCAAAAAAAAAAGTACTATAGGCCAATATCTCTGATGAACATAGAGGCAAAACTCTTTAAAATATTGGCAAACTAAATCCAATAAGTGGAAAAAAACATTCACCACAATCAAATGTGATTTATTCCTGGGATTCAAGGGTCGTTCAATATTTGCAATCAATGTGACACATCACATCAATAAAAACCATGTGATCCTATTTTAATAGATGGAGAAAAAACATTTGACAAAAGTACAATAACCATTCATGATTTAAAAAAAAAAAAAACCCTCAACAAAGTAAGATTAGAGGGAACATACCTCAACAAAATAAAAGCTGTATATAAAAAACCCACACCAACATCATGATAAGATCCATTTCCTCTGAGGTCAGGAACAAGATGGGGCTGTCCACTCTCACCACTATTATTTAACGTAGTACTGGAGGTCCTAGCCACAGCAGTCAGACAAGAGGAAGGAATAAAAGGCATCCAAATTGATGAGGAAGAAGTAAAACTTACACTGTTTGCAGACAACATGATACTTTATAGAAAACCCTAAAGACCCTACTAGACCCCAAAAAACTACTAGAACTGACGAATACAGTACGGTTGCAGGATACAAAATCATTTTACAGAAATCCACGACATTTTTTATACACTAATAACAAAACAATAGAAATTAAGAAAGCAATCCCATTTATAATTTTACTAAAGATAATACCTTGGAATAAACTTAACCAAGGAGGTGAAAGACGTGTACTCTGAAAGCTATAAAACACTGATGAAAGATATTGAAGACAACACAAACAAGTAGAAGGATATTCCATACTCATAATTGGAAGAACAAATATTGCCAAAATGTCCATACTACCTAGAGCAATCTACAGATTTGATGTAATCCCTATCAAAATACCAACAACATTTTTCACAGAACTACAACAGACAATCCTAACATTTGTATGGAACCACAGAAAACCCCAAATAGCCAAAACAATCTTGAAAAAGAAAAATCTGGAGGAATCACAATTCCAGATTTCAAGTTATACTACAACGCTGTAGTAATCAAAACGGTATGGTACTGGCACAAAAGTAGACGCATGGATCAGTGGAATAGAATAGAAAGCCCAAAAATAAACCCATATTTATATGGTCAATTAATCTTTGACTAAGGAGGAAAAAGTATGCAATGAGAAAAAGATAGCCTTTCAAACAAATGGTGTTGGGAGAACTGGACCACTGGCCTATACCGTACACAAAGATAAATTCAAAGTGGATTAAGGACCTAAATATGATACTTGAAACTATAAAAATCCTGGAAGAGAGTACAGACAGTAATTTCTCTGACATTGGATGTATCAACTTTTTTCTAAATATGTCTCCCGAGGCAAGGGAAACAAAAGCAAATATAAACAAACTGTTGGGACTATATCAAAATAAAAAGCTTCTGCACAGCAAAGGAAATAATCAACAGAACTAAAAGACAACCTACTGAATGGGAGAAGATATTTGCAAATGACATACTGGTAAAGGGTTAGTATCCAAAATATATAAAGAACTTACACAATTCAACATTCAAAAAACAAATAATCCAATTAAAAATGAGCGGAAGACATAAACAGACATTTCTCCAAAGAAGACATACAGATGAGGTGCCTGGGTGCCTTCGTCAGTTAAATATCTTACTCTTGGTTTCAGCTCAGGTCATGATCCCAGGGTCCTGGGATCGAGCCTGAGATTGGGCTCAGTGCTCTGTGTGGAGTCCCTCTCCCTTGTCCCTCTCCCTCCCCGTCTGCTGTTCCCTGCTCAGGCACTTGCTCTGTCTCTCTCTCTCAGATGGATAAATAAAATGAAGAAAGGGATAAAGGGGGGTTAATCAGAAGGGGGAATGAAGCATGAGAGACTATGGACTCTGAGAAACAAACTGAGGGCTTCAGAGGGGAGGGGGTGGGGGAATGGGATAGGCTGGTGATGGGTAGTAAGGAGGGCACGTAATGCATGGTGCACTGGGTGTTATACGCAACTAATGAATCATCAAACTTTACATCAAAAACCAGGGATGTACTGTATGGTGACTAACATAATATAATAAAAAAAACATTAAAAAAATTTTTTAAAAAAATAAAGACATACAGATGGCCAGCAGACACATGAAAAGACGCTCAACATCACCCATCATCAGGGAAATACAAATCAAAACTACAATGAGTTATCTGCTCACATCTGTCAGAATGGCAAAAATCAAAAGCACAATAAATATGTGTTGATGAGGATGTGGAGAAAAAGGAACCCTCTTGCACTGTGGTGGGAGTGCAAAGTGGTGCAGCCACTGTGGAAAACAGTATGGAGGTTCTTCAAAAAGTTAAAACTGGAGCTACCCTATGATCTAGTAATTACACTGCTGAGTATTTACCCAAAAAAAATGTAAAAGCACTAATTCAAAGGGATATATGCACCCGTATGTTTATTGCAGTGTTATTTACAATAGCCAAATTATGAAAGCAGCCCAAGTGTCCATTAATAGATGAATGGATAAAGAAAGTGTAATGTGTATATTTTTTTATGACAAATTCTTTTTTATGGCTGAAATAATATCCCATATATGTAAATGTATATATAATATAGTAATATTTTTCAGCCATAAAAAAGAATTAAATTTTGCCATTTGCAACAACATGGGTAGATCTAGGGAGTATCATGCTAAGTGAAATAAGTCAGTTGGAGAAAGACAAATACCATATGATTTCACTCATATGTAGAATTTAAGAAACCAAACAAACAAGCCAAGGGGCTGGGGGTGGGGGGAGAGAAATAAACCAAGAAGCAGACTCTTGACTATAGAGAACAAACTGATAGTTACCAGAGGGGAGGTGGGTGAAGTAGGTCATGGGGATTAAAGAATACTCTTATTATACTGAGCACTGAATAATGTATAGAATTTTTGAATCACTGTATTGTATACCTGAAACTAATACAACACTGTATGTTAACTATATTGGAATTAAAATAAAAAATATAATAAAAACATGTATTCCTCTATTTACCCGCCTATTTGCCATTTCTAGTTTTTCATTTCTTCTTGTGGATTTGAGTTACCATCTGGAGTTATTCCCTGTAAGGCAAATCTGCTGACAACAAATTCTGTCCGCCATTACTTATTTTGGAATGTTTTCATTTTGCCTTTATTTTTTGAAGGATAGGGTCTTTTTTTGTTGGATATAGAATTTTTGCCTGTGCATCACCACCACTGCAAATATGGCATTCCACTGCTTTTGGACTTCCATTGCATCTGATGGAAACTCAGTCAGCCATTGTATTGTTTTTCCTCATTGTTTTCAAGAGTTTCTTTCACTTGATATTATCTTTGACTCTGACATCTCTAGGTGCAGAACTCTTGTGTTTATCCTCTACAGGATTTTTGAGCTTTTGGGATCTGTACATTTTCATCAGATTTGGGAAATTTTAAACCATTATTTCTTCAAATATTTTTTTTCTTCCCCTTTCTCTCACCTTTTCTTCTGGTACTCCCATTAGATGTATATTGGTACACTCCATGTTATTGCATAGGTTTCTGAAGCTCTGTTCATTTTTCTTCAGACTTTCCTCTTTGTTCTTGAGATTGTATAATTTCTTTTGATCGATCTTTTAAGTTTACTGATTCTTATGCTATTTCAGATCCACTGTAGGGCCAGTCTACTGAATTTTTCATTTCTAATACTGTACTTTTCAACTCTAGAATTTGATTTTTTTTTTAGTTTGTTTCTATATTGTGATATCCTATTTGTTGTCATTGTCACCATTTTTTTTTAAAGATTTTATTTATTTATTCGACAGAGATAGAGACAGCCAGCGAGAGAGGGAACACAAGCAGGGGGAGTGGGAGAGGAAGAAGCAGGCTCATAGCAGAGGAGCCTGATGTGGGGCTCGATCCCAGAACGCCGGGATCACGCCCTGAGCTGAAGGCAGACGCTTAACCGCTGTGCCACCCAGGCGCCCCCATTGTCACCATTTTTAAAAATTCTTTAAACATGATTTCCTTTAATTCTTTGATCATATTTATAATAGCTGCTTTTGAAGTGTTACTGGATACAACATCTGGGCTTACTCAGAAGAAGCTGTTCTTCCCCTGAGTCTGAGTCACATTTTACTGTTTGTTTACATATCTTGTAATTTTTTTTGTTAAAAACTGGACATATTTAATAATATATTGTAATAACTCTGGATTTGATTCCTCCCCAGCCTCCCTCCCACCTGAGGGTTGTCATTGTTGACATACTGCTGTTATTGTGTATATTTGCTTATATTTAAGGAATTTGACTGGACTTAGTGTGCACAGTCTTTTTCCCCTTTAGGGTACATCCACTCATATCTGCTCAGGTTTTTAAAAAATCATTATTTTAATTTTTAGGCTGGTCTTCTTGGTGTACCCTTTGTGTCTGTGGAGCTTAGTGGTCAGCTAGTGATCGGTTAAAGGTTGTGCTCAAACATCTTGAGCCAGTAAGGCTTCTATCCTTTGTGATTATGTTAGGGAGCTCATCTAGTTTTCAACTATGCCCCAGCTTTGATTTTCTGCTGAGCCTCTCAGTTCTTCCCTTCCCATGTGGGAAGCCTCTCAGTCAGACATGGGTATGTGCAGAGCTGAGTACATAAGCAGCCTCCAGTTAGCCAGGAATGGGGGGAGAGTTTACCAAGCCCACTGTGGCTCTCATTTCCAGAAATCTCCTTGTTAAATTTCCGGATTTGTGTCCCAACTGGGATAGCAACCTCAGACTTGTAGAGCTTTCTCTTTTCTTCTCCAGTTGAGTTTAATGCTTTTATGGTCAGTGCTACTGAGTGTAGGGTTTTCATCCTCCACTTCAGATCACATCAGCAACCTCAGGCAGTGAAGTTGCTGGTTTTCATGGCCAGCTACTGCATGGACTGTGCTTGGGTGGGGGTAAGGAGCAGCCAAGCAATAACACCACTGACTTTCATTATTCTTAGCCACAGTTCCATAACTTTTCATAAATAAACACTTTTGAATTTGTTGTTTGACTTTGGTTGTTTTCTGGAGTCCTGAGATGGTTGCTTTTGACATTTTTGTCCAGTTTTATAGTTGTTTTGACGGGAAAGGATTTGCTGACCTCTTCAGTTTGCCACAGCTGGAAGTCCTGCCTCCTGCTTTGTATTTGTAGTATTTTTGGTTTTGGTTATTTTTAAAAGGCTAACTAATTAAAAACCTGAAGCACATCTATATATTGTAGCTGCTTCAGCAGTTTGCTTTACAATGGAAGAAGTTAGGAGATTGTGATTAGATTGGGGGTGGGACTGTAGTTCTGCTATAATTCTGCTGACAGCACTCTCCTGTGGAATGTTTCTTAATAGCATATTCTTGTGTAATGATGAAGAAAATGTTTATTTTTTTAAGTAAGCAAATTCCTTTGGAATTCTACCAAAACATAAGAAACATGTATACTCCTTGCTACAAAATAAATCAGTGGCACAAGGAAATGTATGACAGAATTCATTGGGCTGCTATAGATGTGTATTTTTTTTTAATTTAATTTATTTATTTGACAGAGAGTGAGACAGCGAGAGAGGGAACACGAGCAGAGGGGGAGTGGGAGAGGGAGAAGCGGACTTCCTGCTGAGCAAGGAGCCCGATGCAGGGCTCGATCCCAGGACCCTGGGATCATGACCCTAGCCAAAGGCAGACGCCTAACGACTGAGCCACCCAGGCGCCTCTATAGAAGGGTATTTTTACAAAAAATAATAAAAAGAATTGCCCTCTTTAAAAATTACTCATCATACAAATTTCAACCTGAAGTGCCTTTTTATGCTGAAAATTTTAACTGAGAAATTTGTCTTTACCTTTTTAGTTCTATAATAATAGAAACACAGAAATGTACACAAAATAAAATATACACCTCTATAGCCACCATTCATACAAGAAATAAGACATCACTGGTACACAGAAGTCCCTTCTAGTCTCCCCCTTCATTATCGCCTCCCCAAGATAACCACTATCCTGATTTTATGGTAACTACTTCCTTTCTGAATAGTTTCTATCTCCTGAGTATACATTCCTAAATATTCAGCTTTTCTTATATTTTTAATATTATGGAAATGAAATCTTACATTATTTGTGACTGGTTTCTTTTGCTCAAAATCAGGTGTATGAGATTCATCTATGTTGTTGCACATAGCAGTAGTTCATTTTAATCATTTTTCCATTATATGAATAGGCAACAATTTGCTAATCAGTTCTGTTCATGGATATTTGGATTGTTTCTAGTGTTAAGGGTACTAAAAATACTACCGTGAACACACTCATATATTTAGTGATAGGTGTGCACATTCCTTTGGGGTATACACCTTCAAGTCAAATTGCTGGGTCACGTTGTATTTGTATCTTCATTTTAGTATGTAAAGCCAGTCTTTTTCCATAGCGATTGTACCAGTTTACATCGCTACTAGCAATCTATAAGAATTGCCATTGTACCACATCTTCACTAAAAATTTGGTATTGTCCACCTTTTATTATTAGCCGTTCTGGTGGTTGTATAGTACTTTCTCATTATGGTTTTAATTTTTCATTTCCCAAATGACTAATAAGTTTAAGGTCCTTTTCATATGTTTATTGGCTGTTTGGATTATCCTTTTTTGTAAAATGCCTATTCTAGCCCTTTTTAAAAATTGATATGTATGAATTCTGCGTGTATCTGGATAGGCACTTTATTCCTTATATGTGTGGTACAAATGTCTTCTGCATGACTTGCATTTTTATTCTTAACAATGTACAGATAATGAAAAGAAGTTCTTGATTTTAAAGTAGTCAAATATATGAATTTTTCTTTTGCATTATGTTTTGTGCTTTTTGTGTCCTGTTGAAGAAATCTTTCCCTGCCCCAGTATCTTGAAGATATTCTACTACATGTTATCTTCTAAGAGCTGTACAATTTTGGTTTTCACATTTATATCTACAATCCTCCTGGAATTTGTGTAGGGAGTGAAGTAGGGGTGAAGATTCATTCTGTTTTTCCATATGGATATCTAGTTGTTCTGTACCGTGAATTGAAAAGAATGTTTTATCTGCCAAGGTCCAGTGAGGAGAAAGAAACCATACCAGTTATTGAAACAGAGCTTTTAAAGTTGGGGGGGGGGGTGCTAATTAGCTGTAAAGTTGTTTGTAAAGTTTAAAGTTGTAGATAATTAAAAAGACAAGAAGAGAACTAAGGCATCATGGAAGGCATCATAGAAGTAATAGCTACCTCTAGCTATGGCTAGAGGAATATCATGGAAGACGTTGGAATTATTAAGACTTAGAACCCCATGCAGGAGAAATTCAGATATCTAAGGAGAGGATACAAGCTCACTAGTGCTGGTATCTAGGGTGGAGGATGCAATGAGGCTGGTTCTGCAAATGGGAAAACTATAAACTGGACTCAGCTACAGTTACAGGAAGGCATCGCCAATGCTGGGAGTGGAGAAGTGTTGCTAGGGTGACACAGAAACAAGAGACAGGCAGGAAGCCCACAGGAAGGGGCAAGTCCCCCTTTCCTCCTCCAGCCTTGTAGTCTACTCTAACCCCCCCCCCCCCATTGGCAGAACCTAACATGGAGCTGTTTGGCAAAACCAAAATGTGGTTTGCAGAGTCATAGCCCTGATATTATAGAGTTGCGTTTAGACGGATGGGTTTGAGGCTGAGAGACAGTAGCTTATGGCACAGCCTTTCTATCTACAAAGACACCTTTATGACAAGCCAAGTATCTGTATATGTGAGAATCTGTTTTGGGGTCATATTTCTATTTCTTTGGTCTTGTTCCAAAATTATGTTATCTAAACTATTGTAGCTTTATGTTAAGTTTTCATATGTGGTAGAGCAATTTTTCCTCCTTCAAGAGTGTTTTAGCAGTCCACAGCATATTTGCATTTCCATAAAGACTTTAGAACTGATTTTGTAGTTCCACACAAAGAAAACCTGTTGGGGTTTTGGTTGGAATTTCACTGAATCTATAAATCAGTTTGGGGAGAATTGAAATTTATATAATATTGAGTTTTCTAGTCCATGAATATGGTATGTCTCTCCATTTATTTATGTCTTTAATTTCTTTCGATAATGTCTTTTAGTCTTTTTATGTAGAAGTGTTTCAAAGCTATTGTTAGCTTTAATCCCAGATACCAGATTTTTTTATATTATAAATAGTATCTTTAATTTTTTTCATTTCAATGTTTTTATTTTGAAATTTTTCAAACATATGTTTTCTTTATTTTTGAATAGTTTGACCTCATTATACCAATCACCATATTCAATAATTATCAACATTTGCTTCGTTTGTTTCAACAGTCCTTCTTGATGAAGTATTTAAGGCAAATCTTAAATCTCATGTCATTTCACCTATATATACTTAAGTATACATTCCTAGGAAATGTGGACATTTGATTTATAACCATAATTCCAAGCCATATTCAGATTTTCCTTTTTATTTCAAAAACTACATTTTGCTGGTATGTGTTTGGTATGTTCGGTTTGCTTTTAGCTAACAGCATATTAGGACTTAAATTTTATGTTAAGTAATTCTTAAAATATTAGCTTAGCCACTAAAATATTAAATAATAAGCATTTAAACACAAATTTTTTCCAATATGTGAATTTTGCATTTCTTAATTCATTACAATTTTTCAACATCGTCAAAACCATGCTGTTATAAACCTGTGTAAACAAAGCCATTCTTTCATTTGGTGCCTTCTGTACTTATAAACCTAACATGCAACAAAAATTGCCATTCTTTAATTTTTAAAAAAAAAATCTTTATATTTCTCAGTATTTCTATTACTGAACACATGTCTTTCAGGAAGTCATCAGTGGGATTAAAAGCAAGCACATTTTTGGTGACATAGTTTTTGTTTTGGTTATCCTTTATAACGTCTTTTTACCATAAATTGTTAAAATGTAAGAAGGTGCAGTTGTGAATTTTTTCCTTTGTATCTTTGTACAGAAACCTGTCTTTCATTGAAGGTGGTTCTCCTTCCCATACAGTATTCATGGATCTGTTTCTAGGAGAGGACTGTGGCTAGTGGGCCATGAAAACTTCCTAGAGTTGGCAGGCTAGGCTGTGTCATGTTCACCCTCCAACCTGAGAAAATCCCTATTGAAAAGACAGTGTGGCAGCTTCCCTGCAGGCAAGTCATACTCCTCACAAAGATATTTGACAGTGACTGAGGAGTAACAGTCTCTGTGTCTTTCTCAGCATCTGCAGCAAGGATGAAACTAATTATTAATTCATGGTCTAAAGAACAAAAATTGTTCTTGGGTCAACAATAATTAGTATAAAAGGATTTTGCACCTATATTTCATCTTAACCAATGATAATTGGTGGGGAATTGGGGTCTTAAAAGTTAGCTCTTATTCATTGGTAACAAGTATTTGAAAATAAATATGACAGCCTGATTTTGGATGATTTGCCTGTGTCTTGTTTCTCCTCCCTTATCAGCACCCCTGGGGATCTCACTACAGATCAGAGTGGCCCAGTGATGTCTCACCTGCCGGGATCATTGCTATTTATACTTGTTTAAACACAGAGTTAGAGGATGTTTAAGTTTATATTTAACTCTTTCAAGTAAATGTAGATGTTTTGCTTCTTCTGATCAATAGTGGAATTGGAGGATATGAGAAAGAACCATTTCACTGCTTTGGTTTAGCTGTTATATAAGGTCTTTTTTCCTTGTAATATCAGATTAACAAATTTGAGGATCAGTTTAGTAGAAGTATCTTGAAAAAGGGAAAAGGGTCTTTTTCTTATATCTAGAGCTGACTCAGCAAATACCAAATTTGGATAAACATAAAAGAAAAACCAAACATCAGAAAATCCCAACTGATGGAACAAATTACCTAACTATGAGAATCTTTTTTTCATGTGTCCATGGGTGGAGGCAGGGAAGCCTTAGAAAGTTTATTCCTCTGAACAGTGTGCAACTCTATAAATTATGTCAAAGTACACAAACTTTAGGCTGTTACAATTTTAGTTAGAAAGACCAAAAAGAGGGTGTGTCTGGGTGGCTCAGCCGTTAAGCGTCTGCCTTCGGCTCAGGTTATGATCCCAGGGTCCTGGGATCGAGCCCCACATCAGGCTCCCTGCTTGGCAGGGAGCCTCCTCCTTCTCCCTCTCAGACTCCTCTTGCTTGTGTTCCCTCTCTCGCTGTCTCTCTGTGTCAAATAAATAAATAAAGTCTTAAAAAAAAAAAAGAACAAAAAGATGTAAAAATAAATTCCTTATTCCTTAACCTATAGTGTCCTTGAACATATAACAGGGACTAAGGTACAAGTGAGATACGTTTTTTTTAGATTTATTTGTTGTCAGAAATTGTACCTCATAGTTTGTGATTGTTTTCTCAAGCTGACTTAATCTAAATACAAGTAAAAATAACTTTTAAGGAAATGAATTTCAAAATGAATGCGAAGGCAATAATCTAAATATTTAGAGTCTAGTTAGGAGGTTCTGTTACTGAGATACGTACTGTATTGGTACAGTTGACATAGTAATTGTAGTGTGTATAGCAAAAAATAGAAGATAGCTGATTACAAGTTTATGTGAATAGAATTAGAAGAACCTGATTTTCTCAATCCGAGTGAAATATTCTCATTATAAATTATTTATTTGTTTTGAATAGTTAAAAACCTGTATTGGAAACATGGACTTTAAAACTGCTAACCCATATGGGGAAAAGATTGTTCACATAAAATGAATGTGGAGCATATAATTTCTTGGGAGATTCTTGCTTAGTAGTTATACTAATTTAAAGCTGTTGTAATATTAGGTTCTAGTGCCTGGGAATGTATCCCCAGTAAGCTTCACTCTTGTTTCATTCCAGCCCTTCTACTTGTCCGTAATTTAAGCAGATTTGTGGCAGTGGTCAGAGTTTCCTGGGATTAAGAAAGCTCTGCAACAAAACAACCACACCAGATCTAAAAAGCTTCCTATTTTGGTTTCGTACTCTTTTGGCTGGCTATATTTCTCTGAAGAATGGCTCGTGGATTCTTCTGGCTGTTTAAAAAACAGTTGAACTGGTACTCTCAATGTAGAGAAAAATTATTGTACGCCTGGCAGATGTAAGAAAGGATTCTTTCTTCACAACCCTTAAAGCTGTATTTTTTTTTTAAGATTTTATTTATTTATCCTAGCGGAGGAGCCTGATGTGCGGCTCGATCCCATAACGCCGGGATCACGCCCTGAGCCGTAGGCAGACGCTTAACCGCTGTGCCACCCAGGAGCCCCAAAACTGTATTTTTAATATACTGTTTACAGAGTCGAACATTGATTTAAAACTTAAGAAGTAAATATCTGTTTTAGTGTAACTTGATTGCCCAGGAAAATAATGAGGTGAAATGACAGATGCACTGTTTTATGTAGGGCTTCCAGCATTTAGTAGAGAAAGTAGCTGACCAGTAAGTGGATTGTAGATCAAGGGATGGCTCCTTTTTTTTTTTTCTAAAATGAGGCAAGTTGCCCTAAATGTTGTTCATTATTTCTACAGCTGGAGCTTCATTAACAAGTACAGTTGGAATAACCAGGGTATTGCAGCCGCCGAGGAACTAAGCATGGCAAGCCTTTCAGTAACAAAGTAAATAAAAGAATTCCTGTGTAACAGGCTTCCACACTTATCTGTGTTCTGTGGTACTGTTTGAGCTGAACTAAAGCATCTGCTACCTCAAGTTAAGAGAGAACAAACTCAACATGGCGTGAAATTACTGCACAGCCCTTCACATTCATTAGAGTTATATTGTTACCAGCCTCAGGCATGACTGGCTTTTGCATGAATAATAAAATAAAATACTGCTTCGTGAATTTTACCTTAAAACATTGCAAGGCACAGTACTAACCTTGGGCCAGGACGGGGCTTAGCAGCTCTCCTCACCACAGTAGAGTCAAGACCAATAAGAAGTCAGAAGCTGGGAAGAAGTATTGCTGTATGCGGCCCAGGAAAGGGCCTTGTGTTAAATCAATTTACTCATTTTTTTTAAAACGAATATTTATTGTGCTGACTAGCTATTTGGAGACGTTAAAATTACTAAGCTACCATTTGGCAGCCATCATAGTAATAGTTGACTCAGTCAAAAATCATCAGTGGAGGGGCGCCTGGGTGGCACAGCGGTTAAGCATCTGCCTTCGGCTCAGGGCATGATCCCGGCGATCTGGGATCGAGCCCCACATCAGGCTCTTCTGCTATGAGCCTGCTTCTTCCTCTCCCACTCCCCCTGCTTCTGTTCCCTCTCTCGCTGGCTGTCTCTATCTCTGTCGAATAAATAAATAAAATCTTTAAAAAAAAAAAAATCAGTGGATGCTAAAGGTCATGGGTCGAAGTCTGATGAGGAATAGGACAGTTACACAATTACCAACGGGAAAAAAAAATAGTAATTTTGCAATGTGGCAACCTGACAGACACGTCATCCAAATGATGAAAGTTAATCACCAGAAATGGGGAAAATTGACATCATGTGCCTCCTAATATGTTCACTGAGAAGACATCACTCCTGAGTTATTCCTGTTAAAAATGCCCAGCCTGAGTCTAATCGTGAGAAAATACCACATGAACCCAAACTGAGGATCAGTCTACAAATAAGTGGCCTGTACTCTTCAAAAATGGCAGTGTCATAAAGACAGAGGAATGCTAAGTTACTATTCTACATTAAGGAAGTCTCAAGACACAGTGACAGCTAAACACAATGTGTGGTCCAAAATTTTCCTTCCTTGCTATTTCATTGACATTTTTGTCTCCTAGTCTAGTTATAGAAGTAGTGTACTAAACAGAAAAAAAATATTTTTAACAATCTGAATATAATACTCTATCTAGTTTCCTCTCTATTTTATGTTTATGTGGATTTTTAGGCAGTGTTGTAGATTTGGTTTGGGTTTGGGGTTTTTTTTGTTTGTTTGTTTTTAATATGGGACACTTCACGAATTTGCGTGTCATCCTTGCACAGGGGCCATGCTAATCTCTGTTATGTTCCAGTTTTAGTGTGTATGCTGCTGAAGCGAGCACTGGGTAGGTGTTTTTTAAGCAATAATTGCGAATGTTAGGTCTCTTAGTTGAATTACAGTTCAAGCTATTGAAAACCTAAAAATTATAATTCTTAATTGTTTTATCAAATTTTCAGTCAATGGAAGAATAGAGTCCTCATACTATTTAAATAGAATGCACCATTTAAGAGTTTCATAAGCACTTAAGAGAAGAAGTAGTGATCACTAAGATGAATTTATAAAGAAGTCATGGTATTCATAAAGAAGTTTCATATAGTTTTTAGACAGGTTGGTAGGTAACAGGAATGCTTTGTTTTCAGGAAGGCAATTTGATGAGTGATTTCTTGTGGACAAGATGAAGAAATAAACTGAGTGATTATAGTTAAGTAAGTAATTATTTCAATAATAATGGGATGCCAGGCTCATAAATGTTTTCTAGTGTTGTATCCGTTGCAGAGATCTATTCTGTCCTGTTCTAAATTTTAATAACTTGGGTAACGCCATTGGTGACCTATGGAACACACTTTTAAATGACACAAATCTGGGAGGGATAGCCAAAGCAGTGGATGACTGAAACTGGAGCTGAAAGATAATGGTAGCCAGGAATGATAGGCAGGAATCAGCAAAATAAGTTTGACAGAAATACATTCTACAAGGACAACAACCATCATATGTGATGGGTGGAAGGAAAAAAAGCTTTAAGATAATTCACGGAAAATTACTTGCGAAATGGTCAGTTGGCTTTATTTAACAAATTTATTGCTTCAGTTCCTTTAACTGTTTGATTTAATATGTATCGTTTGGGTCCAGTCAGAAAAATGGAAACCATACTAGTATGTCAAACATAGGGAAACGTAATACAAGGAATTGGTTATACAGATGTTGGAAGACTAAAAGATAAAAAAGGGGGGACACTGAGCTATTAAAGAAAAACTACAGGAGGCACAGCTACCACACCAAGAAGCAAAAGGGAAGAGGTCTTCATAATCTAGGAGCTATGGCCCTAAGCTGGCACTCAGACTTCTGAGGAGGGGACACTGTTCAGCTACTGGTGGGATTGAGATCCATATTACTAAAGGATGTTCATTTATTTAAGAAGCCAAAATAATTACATTGTGTTCTCTGTGTTGAACTACACGTAATGACATCTGAATGAACATCTCTTCCATCTTGAATTTGGTCCTGGAAATGAAGCATACAACTAATTTGACTTCAGTGTATTAATCTGTACTCCACCCTCATCTTTAAAATGGCTTTACTGCTAATAGCCCTCCTACCTGAGATGTATTGCTAAGTGACCTCTCAGAGAAAGTGTTTATAGAAATTTAGAGAAGGATTTTTTTTAAAAAGCATGGCAGTTAAGTTGGATGAGCTAAACATTCTCTTTGATTTTAAGTGTGTACTTGTTTTAAATCTTCTTTCTCACTGATACCTTAAACATTAAGTGGATTGAGTAGTTTAAGATAAAGATGATGGTCATGCTCTGAAACATTGAAGAACAAGGTTTGGAATTGATTTCTCTCTCTCTCTCTCTCTTTTTTTCCCCTTCTCCCCCATATATTGCTTCTTTAGGTCAGTAACAGATCCAAGAGATGGAAAGAGAGTAGCACTCAAAAAGATGCCCAACGTCTTCCAGAATCTGGTCTCTTGCAAAAGGGTCTTCCGGGAATTGAAGATGTTGTGTTTTTTTAAACATGATAATGTAAGTGAAATTGGTGTTTGGGATAGACTATTTCCTACGCACGCTTCATTGTGTTAGTAGAGAGCAAAAGAGAGTTAAAAAGGGAATGTGCAAGTTATTAAGAAGTTTGAGAACCTGAGACAAATTAGACCATTTTTGTGAACAATGAGCAATGAGTTTAAGTGAATTCTAAGATGTATTGTTCAACAGATAAATATTAATTGATGTAAAGCAAATTGTTAATAGTTAGCTGAGGAACAATACTAATATTTAATATAAAAAGAGTGTAATATGTAGTGTGAGTGATTTAAGTGGAAATAATTGGTCCCTGATTTTAAATGCTTTATTCTTAACCTTTAATATTTTAAATCAGAGATTAATGTAAAGATGTAGGGGAACAGTTTCTACTCTTAAAAACCAGTATAGCTGTTTAAGTAGCATAGGTTAGCATGGCTGTGTTTAGAGATGTCAAGACTCTTGGGTGAATAAAATCATTGTGGTTTGAGAAATAGCTTCTCCTCGATCCTGAAGTAAACGTTTGATACATGTAAAATTTACCTGGGGATGTTAGCATTGGTCTCTTGAGTTACCGATTTCATGTGAAAAGAAAAACTGCCTCACATTCTGCATTTCGTACTCAACCTATGTTATTTTAATTGCTAAAATAAAAACTTTATCAGAAATATAATAATTCCTTCTGAGTCTGACTGCTTGTTTGCACAGGAACTTTTAGAACTTTGGCCAAAGTGTAGGTCTCACTTTAAGAGAGAAATTTGTAGAAGTTTGAGGTGTTTGGTAAAACTAGGAATATCAAATAGATATGTTTATTTGAAATTCCTTGCTTTGGCATATTTCATTTTATAGATTACCCCTCTTGACATCCATTTTCCTTAAACTTTTTTAAAAAAGTTATTGTTATCTTTCAGTCAATTGGAACTGCCTAAAAATGCGTTTGTTTCAGTGACTGCAAATACCACTCAAGTTGCTATTCTATGACTGGTCCCTCAAATTTTGTAAGTGATTTAGAAAGATGTCTAGTGCTTGCTTAGTTATTTATTTCTTGAATGTGAGTACCATCCCAACATCAAAGAGGACAAACCTTATTTACACTGTTAGAGACTCAAGTAAAGGTATCCATGGTGAAAAAAATTTTTGAAGGAGACATTAGAAATTTGCTTACTACGGATTTCAGTGGTTTATTATATTCAGACCTATCTTGGCTTCTTTTATAAAGGAAGGATAGTGTAATAGGCTACTATCTATATGTATTGGTATCTTTGCTCGTGACTCATTCCTATAGGGTAACTAATTAAGTGACAAAGTTGGTGTCAGTGAGTAGTGTAAGAAAAGAAATAAATGAAATTCTAAAAAATACCTATCAAAACATAGCAACCAATTGGAGCTCCTGAGCTCTGTCATAAGTGAGTGCTTGTGACTTTTGTGGGAATATTCAAAAGTGAGACAGATGGTTAGAGATGAAGATGGTATGGCACCACTATTTTATATATCATGAATTTATGCTATGCTCTGAGATCTCCAAAAGCGTCTCAGTGCCACATATGTGGTATGTGTGGAATGCCAGTCTAAGAAGCATCTGGTATTTAATGTAGTTAAGGCAACCAATGTCTGTTATGTCCTGTATAGAGACAGTGCTAGGTCATGTGGAGGATACAAAAAAGGTTTATAATGTCCTTTTTTGAGGGATCAGGTATTTAACAATTATTACTATGTGTCAGGATGTACACTAGAGGCTTTCCATACATTAATTCATTTAATCCTTAAAAATCTTGTCAGATAGGGTTTGTTATCCTTACTTTGCAGAGGAGGAAATCAAAGCTTAGAGTTAAGTAACTTGCCCAAGGTCAGGGTGGCACAAGATTGGAGTCTGTCTTGCTTCAGAGCCCGTGTTCATTAATTCAATAAACATTTATTCTGCCCATCCTATATTCCTAAACTATGTTAGCTTCTAGGGCTTTCTACCCTTAAGGGGCTTAGTAATGTGATGAGTACTATGATTACAGTGCTCTGGGAGGACTGCCTGCATGGTTAAGTATTAATGCAAGACAGTCTGTGTTTTGTGCATGGAAAATGCTGGACAACCAAACCTAGAAGTATATTATAATCACCAAGGTGATCCTTAAAAAGGCAGATTCATGGTTCTCATCCCACACCCACTAAATTGGGATCTCTGGGGTTGAGGCCCAGGGATTTGTAATTTTTAAAGCTCAGGTGAATGCTGCCACACAAGTACCATAATATTAAGGAAAAGAGAAATTGTTGTGGACTTAGAAGCTCAGATGCTTCAAACATGGAGGAGGTAAACCTTAAGATGAGCCTTTTGAAATTAAGATTTGATTGAAAGAAGAAGAAAAGAATGTCATAATGAAAATGGCATTTAGAAAGATTACCCTGGCCACTGTAGGAAGGTTAGATTTTAATTTGCATGGCTTTTAATGTGTCAGGGTGTAGCTGGAAGACTTTGGATTTTCTTTTGAACAGAACCTTCAAAGTCACTGTATCAGGGGCATCTGGCTGGTTCAGTCAGTAGAGCATGCGACTCTTGATCTCAGGGTTGTGAGTTCAAGCCCCACGTTGGGCATAGAGTTTACTTTGAAAAAAAAAAAAGGTCACTATCAAATTCATTGATTTTAGCTGATCTGACTGATTGAGATATACACACACACTTTTTTTTCTTAAGGATAGATTCACCTTGATGTCATAACTTAGGGAAACAGTAATGAGTTTAACTTTCTGAAAGTTGTTGTTGACCAGGCTTATCACTAGAGTCTAGTCAGAATCTGAGCTATTATAAAACTTGGTAAAAATATTCTGTACTTTACCCACCTGTGCACTTGTGCATGCGTTTATGCATACACGATTGCCATATTATCAGCATGGAGAAGGCATGATTGAGTTTTGGGTTTTTTTTTTTTTTTTTCCAGTTTTGTGCTCCTTTGAGAATCTGATAAAAGCTATGAATCCTCTCTTGGAAAAATGCACATACACACAATATTTATGTCATGTTAGGCTTTCACAGGTCCTCTAAAGCCCATTCGGAGCCCCCTTAAGGGTCCACTGATTACTGCAAGGATCCCCTGTGATACAAATTTGGGGCTTTTTCTTGTCCTTAGGCAATAGCATTAAGTATGCAGTAGGCAGTCAGTCTATTTGAAGAATGAGTAAGTAAGTGAAAGTGACAGAAAAAAGAAATCTCCAAGTATGGCATGATAACCTCAGTGATCTCTCTCTCTCTCTCTCTCTCTCTCTCTCTCTCGGAGTTACTTTTTCCCCATATTTTAATTCTGGAATACTTCTGGAATACTCTAGAGGGATAGAGAAGACAAAGAGGAGGAAGGAGAGGCAAAGAAGAATGATTCATTTTCCTTTGTGTAGTCTGGCCTAACTCGGGGCGTGGGGTTCATAAGTAGGATGAAGAATCATACCAATGTGGGACCAATAGGATGCTTCTCTGAATGCAGACATGCTGTTTAGCTGCAGACATTATTAATGCTAATGTTTCTGCTGCTAAGGAGTGTGAACAGGCAAAGGATGCTGTAGACTGCCTTACTTTTCAGTGGATTTGGTTTTGTTTGCTCTGTGCCTAACATTTGTGGTACTGGGCAGATTCTTGATGTATTTAAAATAACACATTCTTGTGTTCATGAATTGGAAAACTCAGTTTGGTTAGTATGCATGTTCTGTCCAAGTTGAGCTCTATATTCAATGTAATCCCAATCAAAAACCCAGCAGGGTTTTGTATATATGTGTGTGAGGAAATTGACAAATACTCTAAAGTTTATGGAGATGGAAAAGACTGAAAATACTCAAGACAGTCTTGAAGAAGTTGAACAAAGTCTATTTCACAACAGATACATAAATTAATTCAAAATAGATTGTAGACTTAAATGTGAAAGGTAAAATAATAAAGCTTCTGTAATAAGACATAGGAAAATATCTTCATGACTTTGAGATAAGTGAAGATTTCTTAATGAGACAAGTAAAGCATTAACCATTTTATTTATTTGTTTTTTGAGGGGGGAGCACAGCCAGAGAGAGGGGGAATCTTAAGCAGGCTCCACACTCAGCATGAAGGCTGACACAGGGCTTGATCTCACAACCCTGAGATCATGACCTGAGCCAAAATCAAGTTTAACTGACTGAGCCACCCTGACGCTCCAAGCATTAACCATTAAAAAAAAAAAAAAAATTGCTAAACTGGACAGTATTAACCTCAAGAATTAATGCTCATCAAAAGTTAAGAGAATGAAAGGACAGGCCTCAGACATATATTCAACAAAAAACTTGTTTCCAGAATATATTATGTGATAGACAATTTTAAATATTATGTGATAGACAATTATAAATATTTAGCATTTGAGGAAGACCATTAGAAGTAAATATTTTACTTGACATTTTTCAAACTGTAAATTCTGTATCTAAACATCATATATCTTATAAAGAGCTTCTATAAATCAAGAACTTTTCCCCACGAGTAAAAGACTTAGGAATTTGACAAAAGAGGATAACCAAATTGCTAATAACATATGACAAAGTGCTCAAAGTCATTAGTCATCAGAGAAAGGTAAATTAAAAGCATAATGAGATAATGATATACCCACCAGAATGGCTAAAATCAAAAAGACTGACAATACCTACTGTTGACGAGAATGCAAATCAACTAAAGTTCTTAACATTGCTGATGAGAGTGTAATTTTGTAAAACCACTTAGGAAAACTGGCAGTTTCTGCTAAAGCTAAATACATACCTACCCAGTGATCCAGCAGTTATACTCCTTGGTATACTCAAGACAAATCACATATCCACCAAAAGACACGTACAAGAGTGTTCATGGCTGCTTTATTCGTAATTCCAAGAAATTGGAAACAACCCAGATGTCTGCCAGCAGTACATTCACATAGTGGTATACTACACACCAATAAAAAGGACGAACCACTGATCCACACATCAACAGGGATGAATCTCTTAGGCATAACAGTAAAGGAAAAAAGTCATACACAAAAGACTTCATTCTTTATGATTCAGTTTGTGTAAAGTTCAAGGACGGGCAAAATGAGAATAGTGGTGACCTCTGAGCGGGGATGGGTTTTGACCAGAAAGGGACAAGGGGACCTTCTAGGGTGTTGAAATGCTTAACTTCTTGATCTAGATGTTAACCATGGAGTAAAAATTCATCATGTTATATACTTTGTGTAAAAATTAATCAAATTATACACTTGGCATGCTTTATTTTACAACTCTATTAAAAACAATAGTAATTATACAGTCTACCTTTAAGAACTTAAAATCAGTTGGGGAGTAAGATTGGGGAAGGGGTAGCTCCTTTGCTAAACATGGGATTTAATTGGATTTTATGAACAGTTAAATTTCTAGTTTTTATGTTTAGGATTAAGATTATTTACAACAGTTGTTTTATTGGTAAAGGGCTGAGAAAAAGAAGCCAGTTTTGCATCGTGTAACCAATTTATAGTGAATCTTAACATCACAGAGGTTAAAATTCTAAGGAACAGCCACCATAATGGTCTTTTGTCCAGTTCTTAAAAGATTTGAGAAATGTGCTGAGACATTGTTTGGTAATGACCATTGTTTACCAGAAGTATTTTAGTTCATTTTTTTAAATTAGACAAGTCTGCTTGCTTTTTCTGTATTTGAGATCCCTTGAAGAGTTGGTGGTATTTTGGGATACTTTGACTCCTTACAAGTCAAAGTCTTTACAAGAGTCCATCATAAGGCTAATCTCACACACTCTATTCCCACAAATAATGGGGTTATAGAGGGACTCAGGCTATTTAAAATGGGAGTCGGGCATGAAGTCTGGAGTTTGAAACTGGTACTATTCCTTCTTACTTATTTACATCATTTCTGAGATTCCTGGATCATTTCTACTGATCTAAGCACTGTTTTTGCCCTCCTGGAAACACTGTGGAATGCCGTCCTCCGATAAACATTTTGAGATAAAATAACGGTAATATAAAACAACAGGCATTTAAAAAATTCCAAGCAAAGTTTAAAATATTATACCTTTGAAGCTAACAATCACAGCTAAATGCTTTAGTGCAAACGTCTGACCCTGTTTTATATGGCTTTTCTACAAAAAGCCTCATCAAATCTGGAATAAGAAAGCCTCATTCTTCTCCATCAAGGTTTAAAATGTATGGTTGTCACTTTCTCTAGATAACCTCTAATTATAGCAGATAGATTTGAAGTGTACAATAGCTTTGTCTAATGGACGCTGTCACTCATTGCATTCTGGTTTCCCCCAAGACAGGATGTATGTTGTTCAGATACAGAGTGGAGAGTCCGAAAGATGTCAAGTAAAACACTAATTTCTGTCTTCCTCAAACATCAAATATTCATGTTAAAAATTGTTCTATCGCATAATGAGAAATGAATTTGCGTGAATTTGTGACACTAGCTAATTATAGGTTTTTAAATTTATAGAAATGAAATAATTTATAGAAATGAAATAATTTATCTTTTATATGATAAAAAATATTTTTTTAAGAAACTAAAAAATCTGTTATCTTTCCTTTATACCAAGATTCTAAGTATAAACATTTTAATTCAGAAAGGAAAGATCTAGGTTCTTTATAAAGCATCTCTAAACTGTTTTCAAACTTTTATGTGTAACTGATTTTAAAGTGAGTAAAGACTTTTTCATTACAGGAGGTTTTAGTTTAATTTAGAATTTTGAAGTGACAGATGTTTGGCTGAAAAAAAGTGAGCAAAGGTTCTTCCACCTGTAAATTGCAAGGGGAAAAGAAAAAGAGGAGAAATCTGTAGGTCAAAACTTAAAATACAAATCAACCATAATATGTAAATCTTATTTAGGTCCTGATTTAGACTAAAAAACTTTAAAAAAGAAAAGAAAATTGGAAGTTTCAGAACTGGATATTTGATGATATTAAAAAACATAAAATTTTTAGACTTAGTTATTATATTTTTTCAAAAGTTTTTCTCTTTGGGGAGCCTGGGTGGCTCAGTGGGTCAAGTGTCCGACTCTTGATCTCAGGGTTGTGAGTTCAAGCCCCACATAATTAATAAATAGATAGATAGATAGATAGATAGATAGATAGATAGATAGATAGATAAAAGTTTTCATCTTTTAGCGATACTTACTAATGTATGGCTGAAATAAGTCTGGTATTTGCTTCAGAATTATATACGGAGAGTGGGGATACGTATAGATGCAATAAGAGTGGCCATAGTAGATTACTAAGACTGGGTATTAATTACATGAGCATTCTTGATACTCTTCTATCCATTTTTGTATGTTTGAAATTTTCCATAATAAAAAATTTTTTTTCTTAAATAAACTTAGCTAAAGATCGAAAATTTGAACTTGTACCACACAGTTTATTTCCTGTTAAATAACTTCTTTCATATTCTTTGACCCTCAGATTTCTCATTAGTTAGATAGGTTCAGATTCTTGAGTGTGATATCATAGATGGGACTTAAAAGAATAGCTGGACAGCTGGTAGGGGAAGTAGGCCTATTTGTTATGTTTCAAAGGCAGAAGTGACTTTGTTAGTATGCTACTTTTATAAAGGACTTGAATTTCAGATGCCTTAAAGTCTTCTTTCCACCCTGGTGACTTCTTTTTTTGTACTTGGAATAAAATCCAAAATGCTTAACAAAATTTAAAGAGATTTTATGTGATATATCCCCTGCCTTCCTCTTCTATTTTATCCCAGTCTGTTTTCCTCCCACCCTCTATGTTCCATAAGCACTGGCATTTCTGTTTCTAGAATTTGCCTGGTTCCTTCTTGCTTCAGTGCCTTTACAGTATCTACTCATTGCCTGACCAACCCTATTCAGCCTTCAACTCTTAGTGTTACTTCAGGGAAACTTTTTGTCCCCATTCCTCTTGACTTTTTCCCTTCAAATAATATACGTCATAATTATATAGGTGTGTAACTGCTTGTTTGTTTAATGCCTTCCTCTCTACTAGTCATGAGAGCAGGATGGTACCACTTTTTTTTATCAGTATAACTAGAGAGCCTACCACAGTGCCTGCCAGGTAGAATGTAGTTGGTAAACACTTTTTAAACAGGACTAGAGGAATGAATGGTAGGTGTGTCTCCTCATGCTCTTAGAGCAACACTGATTTAAAAATAGGGTGTTTCAACACACTTTGCATGCAGCTGTCTGGTAGCATGTAGTAGAACCCAGTTGCCCCTCTCATTTTAGTTTGGATAGGATTGTCTTTACATAGTAATTTTACAAACCCATCTTACTGTTTAGGACTGTTTCTTGACTGATAAATTTAGTTAATCTCAGTGAGCAATTGTAATAACTAAGCCTTAAGTCATTAAAGCGTTAATAGTATTTACTTGCATTTATGTCATATTTTGCTTCCTTTTTAAGTTCTCTAAATTTGACTTTTTTTTTTTTCCTTTTCTCAGGTACTCTCTGCCCTTGACATACTCCAACCTCCACACATTGACTATTTTGAAGAAATGTATCCTAACCAGGGAATGTGAAAGAAGGGGACAATATTTTATTAATTTATTCTTCTAGCACCTTTGGGGTTCATGCTTTAAGGTGTATAAAATCTCATCCTTGCAGAGGTGATTGAGTACCTGGAACCAGGTAATTTTGAAATCCCGAGTATCTGACCGAGAGCAATATTATCAATATGTCCTGAATTATGATACCATAAAACAGGACTTTGGAGCACATATTTTACTTAATCTCCACACAGCCTTATGAGATAGGTTATTACCATCCCCATTTTGCAGATGAAACCAGTGAGGCAGCTATGTTGTATGGAACTTAAGAAGGTACTCTTGTTGCTATACAACAACTGCCTCTCAGTTAAGAGGCTACTACTGCCCCTTTTTTCTACCACTTGGGGTAAGGTGAAAATTAAAGAGATAATGTAAGTCAAATCCCAAGTTCTTTGGAATAATGGTGATGGGGATTGTGCTGGTAATAGTCATTACTTACATAAGTTTTTATCAGATGTCAGGCACAGTTCTAAGTTATTTACACATGAGTTTATTTAATCCCTATAACAACCATCTGGGAAATATAGTGTGATTGATTGTTCCCATTTTACAGAAGAGTAAATTGAGGCACAAAAGATAATAAAAACTTGACCAAGATCACAGAGCTAGTAAGTATTGAGACTGAGGTTCATTTCCAGACGGCCTGACTCTGTGGTCTTTATTTCAACTCCTACATGATTCTCTCAGGATAGAAGCTTTAACATTATATTACTACTGTTAATATGTAAAAATAGTGTGTTAGGTATCATGGATAATAATAAACTGTAAAATAATGCCTAGTATTAGCTCCTGGAACTGTGCATGAAAGTAAAAAAATTGGGACATAGGTTAGCCCTAGGCAAAGCATCACCATTGACCATTCTGCATTTAACGGGGTAAAACTTTAAGATAAGGAGTCCTAAATCATTGAATTCATGAGCTCGTGACAGTATAGTTTATTCACTCTAGGCTTTTTATTAACACTAGGCCTATGACTTGGAATGGAAACCAATATGAAAGCAAGATAGTTTTTCAGACTTAGCAGTGAGATAAAAATCTCATTCTTACACAGGTGGTAGGTAATTCTATACTAGACAATTATCTTTGATAATTTCTTTAGTAACTGGGAACAATTAAGAGCTTCCCTGAGAGAAGGAGAATGGCTAAGCTGACTGGGGAATTGGGAAACGTTATAAGGTGATAGAATTGTCACTGATCAACACTGCTGGGATGTTGTGATCTGATAAACCTAAAGCTCTTGAATGCTGTAATCCTCAGTGATATTTTAACCCACGAATCTTTTATGGAACTAATAAAGGCTTAACTCAGTGGACTTGGGGTGCTCCAACCTTGCCCTTTCCAGAGAAAGGACTGGGTCTTGACCAGCTTCTGGCTGGCAAGAGAGTCTTTGTTACCTGTGATCTTGGGCCTGGTCAGATGGTTCTTGACATATGCTTTTTTAAAAAGCACAGAATTACCCTAAGGATAGAAAAATTGAGAAAGTTCTTTTCTTTTTTTTTTTTTTTTTTAAAGACTTTATTTATTCGACAGAGATAGAGACAGCCAGCGAGAGAGGGAACGCAAGCAGGGGGAGTGGGAGAGGAAGAAGCAGGCTCATAGCAGAAGAGCCTGATGTGGGGCTCGATCCCAGATCGCCGGGATCACGCCCTGAGCCGAAGGCAGACGCTTAACCGCTGTGCCACCCAGGCGCCCCGAGAAAGTTCTTTTCTCCTCAACTATAGATCAAAAGTAACAACCGAGGAGAAAGCATTGATGATTCCATTTCACAGACTTCCTGAAAATTACCCAGGTTCTCACTGAAGAAGGGAAGTCGTGGGAGTGGGGACATACTTGTATCATTCATCAGAAGTAACTTCCTACACCTGGCCAGGAGTCACCTTTATCCTTTTAGTTGACTGGAAACAAACCTACATATTAGAAGGCATTCCTATGAATGTGTAATGCTATTTCTACCTGTTTGGAAATGACGTTGCTGACAACAAACCTTGAAATTAGAAGAAGTCTTTATTAAATAAGAATTTTATTTTATTATAGGTTGTGCCAGGGGTTCCCAAGATTACCCTCAGGTTCCATGATTTGCTGAAAGAACTCACAGGATCCAGGAAAGGTGTTCTACCATGGCTACAGTTTATTACAGCAAAATGATACAGATTGAATCAGCAAAGAAAAACGGTGCATAAGGCAGAGTCCAGGAGAAACCTGGTACAAAGTTCCACTTGGCCTCCCATAGAATTGCACAGATCTTGCTTAATTTTCCCAGCAACAATGTATGACAACACAGATGAATGTTGTCAACCAGGGAGGCTCACTTGAGCCCTAGTGTCCAGGGTTTTTATTGGAGGTCAGTCAGGTAAGCATAGAGCACCCACAGGGCTGACCTTAGGTACTCAGTTTCCAGCTCTCCTCTTTTCCCACCCAGGGGTTAAACTAATACAGCTGGCCCAAGGCCCCGGGCAAACAAAAACAGGTGTCCCCATAAATCATACTGTTAGCATAAACTGTCGGATGTGACCAAAGACCCAGGTATACTAAGACTGTCTCCTGAGGCAGGACATTGCAAGGGTTCAAAGGTTATTTCCCAGGCGTTGATCCTGAGCCAGTCCTAAAGACTTTTGGAATGTGTAGGGTTTGGGTAGCCTAGAGCTCCTGAGTTAACCCTTTATTGCACCTAGGCCATCTGTGAGGAAAGAATGTTTTCAAATAAGATAATTAATTGGTGAATATGGGTATATTTAATAACTGCAAGATATATTTAGATTCTCTTCACTGAATACTTAGCTAATTTATAATATTTTCTGTCTTATAGTTCAAGCATGAATTGTTTATATCAGGCATTAATTTTGTATACTTGGGTTTGTCATCCCTTTAAAAACTTTGTGTGCTTCTATAAGCTAGGACTTCTCGATCACTTATTGTTAGTGACTAGAACTGGAATCTGGGAGAGCCTTGATTGATTATTATTTCAAATACTTGCAGAGCAGAGGGAAAGTTAGTATAGTTATGGTTTAAAACCGTGAGTGGCATAGATAGTATAGTACCTGTGGTGGCTGATTTCAGCCCATTTCATTAGTTAGCATAACGTTTCTGTGAAATTCCTCTCCCCAAAACTGATCATGAATGTTTAATTAAAAGTCTTTGCCATAAAATATTTATGGAACCATCTGGTACACCATTTACTTAAATCCTTTCCTTTTTTATTTAAGTTTTTTACCTTCGGGTTAAAAAATTGACACCTGTTGTAATTAGTTTGCTACAGAAGAGTCTTTCAAACCTAAACCTCAATTATTCTTGTTTTCTCTTGTATAATTTTTAACTATATATAGAATCATGCACAGTAAAAAGGTGTTTTCCACTAGTGGTGCTATTCGGAAAACACTGAATCCTTCAAACATAAAAAGAAATTGTTCCTGTGGCTGCCCCAGGACTATAAAGACTTTTTGTAGGAAGTCATGATTTAGCTTGGAGAACAGGATACTAGAAATTTGTGTTTTAGGACAGCTATTAAATGGAAAAATAAGAAATGCCTTAGTTACACATAAGCTCTGCCTTTGGTGATTCTTTTAATATCCTAAATAGGAAGTTTTCTGTGTCCTGTACTTTTTAATACAAATAAATCTGTTGTAGCCAAAGCAAAAAAAAATTTCCATTTCCTGCTATAAAATAAGAAAACTTACTACCAAAACACAAAAATATTAAAGATTAATAATATTTCAAGTTAGTACTTGATTTCAATTTAATGTATTATTCATCTGCGTCAGCAGCTCCCTCTGTAGTATCTCAAAAACATGGCATACATGTTACACATGGTTTTAGACAGTGGCTTTTTTTTTTTTTTTAAATTGGAGGATTGTTGTGTCTTTGCAGATTTTAGAATGGATAATATTTTGAGTTTTAAATGTATGATCATGGAATTGTGCTTTGAAGAAACTTTTGAGGTCTGTTTGAGGCTCTGTCATTTTAGGTAAGTTCTAAGCATGTTGCTATTGGATCTAATGGATGTTCTAATATTTAGTTAGTTGATAAAGGAATCAGTTCACAGAGTCAAAAATATATATTTATCATATTATTTAATTAGTTAAAGGAAAGAAAGAATCTTAAGTAACCTTCCATTATACATACAGTACCACATCATTGCACTTTTTTCTAAGATTGAAAAATTGTGCTGTTATATTGCATATGTAACTGTTAGTACAGAAACATTTTAAGATCCCTTTACACTGATTTAATAGTTAATATCATTTTAGAAAATCTGAGGTCTATGAACGTTTTGATGTAATCAGATGTACAATAAGAGTATAAGCATATAGTATCGTGGAGTTAATCATACATTTTTCCCTGAGATAAAATGATTGCATCGGTGCCCACCATCGGTGGCTTGAGTTTTCAAAGACCGTGAATCTTTAGATAGCTCCTTAAGCAACTTTTAAAAAGACAATATCTAGATTATACCTGTTTACAAATCTACCTACAGGGTGCAACAGATTTAGTAGGAGTCCAGTATGAAAGGAGCAATAAATTCTACCCTGTTCTCTGTATCTTGTAGCTTTTCTCTTTTCATATTTTTAAAATCTAATGTATCAACCTGGAAAATATATTCCTTAATAAATTAAGAAAAATTATTTTTTAACTGAACTTTTAGCTGTTAAAGGATTACATTATTCATTTTGCACTTTGAGTTTCTGCTTGAAAAACTATATGAAAATACTTTGGCACGTAGTTACTTTGAGCCTACTGAGATTTAACCCTAAAGAAACCAGTTGTAATTATTTGATTGAAAATCATTATTTATCATGCTTTAGTCAGGATTCTGAATTCTGTACATAAACATGCCTTTTCCCAGAAAGTACTGGATGCCTGCTGGATTGAAAATAAAAATTTGGCCTGCCTTAGGAAAAGTTTACTTTTAATTTGAAACATAATGAAACATGATCTTAGTGTTTTATGGAGAAGAATGTGGGTAGTACGGATTTTCTGTACTAGAAGCAATTACAGCCTAAAACCAGTGGAAGTGAGAAGTCTAATGGATGACTGTGTGTCCCGGTTTGTCAGGACTCCTGGATTTTACGTAATGTCCTGTATAATTATTAATACGTTCCTACTTTTACTTTTAGAAGTGTCCCTATTTGGATGATAGGTTTGGCTTGTGCAGGCATTGTTTAAACGGGAATCTCTTGTCATAAAGGCAGCAAGGGAACTTCCATCCCCATTTTGACCAGTTAGAGTCCTCGGTGAGCAGTAATGTAGTTTTGGGCTCCTCAGATAGTATTTGTATAGTATATTTTATAGCAACATTTTGTAATTTAAAGAATACACAATACGTGATTCCTTGGTGCTCTGAAACAGCTCTGTATGGATGCCTGTGTGGCTCAGTCAGTTAAACATCTGCCTTTAGCTCGAGTCATGATCCCAGGGTTCTGGGATCGAGTTCCACTCAGTGGGGAGCCTGCTTCTCCCTCTGCCTGCCTCTCTCTCTCTCTCTCTCTCCCTCTCCCTCCCTCTCTCTCTCCCTCTCCCTCCCTCTCCCTCCCCCGCCTCCCAACAAATGAATAAATGAAATCTTACAAAAAAGAAAGAAAGAAAGAAAGAAAGAAAGAAAGAAAGAAAGAAAGAAAGAAAGAAAGGGAGAAAGAAAGAGCTCTATAACCCTCAGGGAATCTTAGGAGTCCGTGAATTGCTAAGAACAAACAAAATGAAATATGCATATACATATGTAAGTGCACTCTTACTCTCTATCAGACAGTGCCAGCAAGGACCATAAATCTACATCCTAGGAGCTTTGAAGATTCCCTTATTGTTAGAATTTCCTCTTCATTTATTCTGTAAACATAAGCGTCAACTATGTGCCTAGATCAGGAAATTCTTTTTCTTTTGCTCACTGTTGTATTCCCAGCTCTTAGAACAGTGGCTAACATATAGTAGGTGCTACGTAAATGTTTGCTAAATGAATGTATAAGATAGTCTCTGCCCTCCAGGTTTGTAATCTAGTGGGAGATACAGTCCTATAAATAATAATTACAGGTTGGGAATCATAGCAATATAAAAGAATCAGCATATTGTGAAAGCATTGGGGTCTAATTTTCACTCATTCCCATTTTAGTGTCCAAGCTGGATTACTTGAAAAGCATTTGATGATTTGAAACAAAAACAAAAACTATTGCTTACCCACTGTCTACCAATTCTGGCTCCTTACCCCTGAAGCCTAAGGCAGAAACAGAGAGAAAGGCAAGACAATGGAAAAGTTAGCAGAACAATCAAGCTGAATTCCTGACTTTAATTGCCACTTAGTCAGTATCTAGTCTGCCTTATTTATTCATTCAGCCAAACATTTAGCACTACTTTGTACATAACATTATACTAATCTCTGTGGAAGGTACAAAAACAAATTATTCATTTGTTTTTTGTTTTTTTCCGTTTAATGTACCAGGCACTGTTCTGAATACCTCTTATCTCCATTCTACAGATGAAAAAACTATTATCTCAGAGAGGTAAATAACTCATCCAAGTTCATTTGGAAATGACAGAGCTGGGATTTGAACCCATGTTGACTGGTCCAGTGGGCCAGGAGTGCTCTTAACTCCCTGCTGCCTCTTCGTGCTTTTCTTTAAAAATTAAAAAAAAAAAAAAATAGTCTGTGGAGTGAGATAAGATGTAAAGAAGTAACCGTCATATATGTATGGTAGGAAGTGCCAAAAGAATGTGGGCAGGTGGTGTGGAACTTTAAAAGAAGGAGAGATTGCTTCAGGCAGAAAAAAAACAGTAAGACTTGGTGAAGAAAATGACATTTCATCTGAGTGTTGAAAGATGAGGAGGATTTGGACAGGTAGCCTTGAAGAGGATGGATATTCCAGATGGAGAGACCAAGTATCAGGAGCATCTTTTAGGGAATGGCAGATCATCCAGTTGGCTAGAGTTCAGCATGCATGGATAATGAGAAATTCAGCTACTTGGGGCAAATCATGGACGGCCTTGAATGTTAAACTAAGAAAATTCATCTTTATTCAGTAGGCATGTGAAGGCACAATGAAAGATTTTTGTGATGAGGAATGACAGAATCAGAAGTGTCCTTTATAAACTTAACAAAGAGTTTCTGTTTGGGCTGATGAGAAAGTTCTAGAATTAGTGGTGATAGTTGCACATTGTGAATGTACATAATGCCACTAAACGTACATGTAAAAATGGTTAAAATGGTAAATTCTATGTTATGTGTAGAGGCCACTTTTAAACAACAGGCTTGAGCAATGGAAATTTGATCAAGGTCAAAGGGCCCACAGCGACCACCTGGCTGAATACAGACAGGCCCATCAGGCAACCCACCTCAAAATATCCACTGGCCCTAACTGACCAGTGGGCTACTTACAACCAGGCACAATTACCAAAAAAGGGAAAATTCCATGCGTCCCCATACCTCCTCACCTTCCCACTTTAAATAGAGCCCCCACTCACTGCCTCTTTGCAGACAGTCTCTTGTTTGCTGTCCTGCCCTGCCACTACCTTGCAGTGTATTCAATAAACGTCTATCTCCCTTGTTGTGCCTTGGGTGAATCTTTTCATTGCCCGCGCCACCGGCTTCCAACCGATCATTGTCCCACATTTGGGGGCCCGCATCTGATGGAGAGGGACACCACATTATGTATATTTTACCACAATTAAAAAAAGAAAAGCCCTTAAAAAGACCCAGCTGTTAGGGCTTAGAGGCAGCTACTGTTTTGCAGACCAAGAAAGTTGAGCAGAAGGATTCGTGGCAATTGATTGGGACCTCTTTAGCCATGTACTCAACAGCCTGGGCTTTGATGTTGATGGCTGGCTGGGTATTCACAGAGGCAGGACAAGGAAATGAAAAAATTGGGGAGGGGGCTCCCTAGACCATCACAGAATGGCTGACCACATTGATAGAGAAGCAGTTAACATCAGAAGAGGACTTGGTGTACTCTGAGAAAGGAGAGGCAAGATCCAAAGATAAATGTTGGGGTGATAGCAAGCAGCAAGTTTAGCAGGAGTAGTAGTCGTGGTTAGAGTACAGAGATTGTGTTCAAAGAAAGGAATTTGTAGTTAGAACACGTCATTTCGAGATAGAAAGTAGAGCCATGGTTTAAGGCAGATCACGTAGAATAATAACAAAAGTCCTTAGAGTTCAGACAGCTGAGAAATTGAGGGATAGAGAGTCTGTACCCTGGTTGCACATTAAAATCACCTAAGGAGCTTTTTAAAGAAATACAGATGCTCAAACCCTACATTCTGATTTCATTGGTTTGAGTTTGGTCCTAGGTATCAATAAGTCTTTTTGAAAAGTTCTCCCCAGTGATCTGTATGTGCCATCAGGGGTGGGATCCACAAGGCTAAAGCCGCCAGAATAATTATCAGCATAAATGTTGAAGTTACCAGTGAACACCTAAGGGACTTCAAATAGCAAAAGTAGAACCAGCTGTTTGTGTCGTCTAGCTAAGATCTGGATTGTTGTAAAGGCTGCTAGAAAAGACAAGCGTAAGAGACTATGGAATTAGTTTCTGCTGTGTGTGTGTGTTGTTTTTCTTTCTTTCTTTCTTTCTTTTTTTTTTTTCTTTAAAGGAGAGGTCTTTGAGCATTAGCAGTGGGACCAACCATAGCCTGGAAAAAAGGAGGGGAGATGGAAGCAGCTTACTCCGCCTCCACTCGTTAGCTCTTTACATGGAGACTGCTCCTCAGAATCCTGTCGATGCTCTTCGTGTATGCATCATAAATGCCTCTTGATGACCAAATTAACTGTAATTGATCTACCTATCTTTAAAAGCTTGAAGATGTAATTCATCTGCTGTTTAAGCTTTAAGAAAGTTAGAATATATTCTGTTTTAGGCAAGAAGTTCCAAAAGTTCCAACTTTATTTTCATTCTGACACAACAGTGGGAAAGATTTAAAATGAAGTATCAGAAGTTTAAGGCTGTGTGTGTCTTTGACTTGGAGCCTTGAGCTAATCACCCAGAATCTCTGCTTCACTCGTTCTTTGACTTTTTTAAACATGATTAAAAGAGATAATTGCTTTATGTCCAATTCTATTCATTTAGCTGATTTTCCAGAGTGAGCGTGAGCTAGGAATCAAGAATGTGCTATTCCCTTAGGTAATTTCAGCTCTCATAGGCTTCCCTAGCGAGAGAATTTCACCAAACTGAGTATGATGCTGTTGAGAGAGGTAGTTTTATATAGTATAACGCCTTCACAAGAGCCAGCTGTTTCCTATGGGGATCAGTCAAAGAAAACGGCACTCTGCTTCAATGCCAGAGAACACAGTGCTGTTGAATTTAACGCGAATTTGACGTATTTGTCTCCAACATGGTATCTTCCCAGATGACTTTTTGTGATACTCAGTGTTCATTTTATGCCTAACTTTAGAACTTTACCCTCAGGACAGAGGTACTAGCAGGTAGTATGAAGTATAATGGCCATCGTTGTTATCCTTAAGGGGTTCATGGTTCAATTGGGGATGATGGATGATTTTCAAATAATTATAATACTAGAGTAATCAGTTTAACAGTAGAGATAGTAACCAAATTTTCTTAAGCAGAAAAAACTGCTCTGCCCTTCTCTCCTTCTCAAAAAAGAGTTTGGAAGACTTATCTAGTACTTAAAGTTTTCATAGAATAAAACATTTTCTCCAGTGCTTCCTTGCAGAAGCCATACAAGATCAGTGATCTATTAGGATAAATTATATTTTCAGTATTTCCAGTTGTATTTTCATTTTCCCACAAAGTTTTAGGCAGTATCTGATTTCGTGTTCGTGGGTCCATGTAACTTTCTGCACAGCTATGCTAATTAAGTGATGTGGAACCGTGCTAATAGGTGGCACATCTAAGAGTATATTAGATCATTTATTACATAAATGTTAGAAAGTGGGCACTCTGAACAAATGAAAAAGGCAGATCTTATATCTCTTTCTTACATCTTTTTAAAGATATAATTGACATATAGCAAACCTTCTATCTCGACAGAGACAGACCCGTTTAAATGGACCACTATTTTATTTCATCTCTTCTTACTGCCGTAAAAAGTACTCAGACTTCTCTGATATACCTCTCCTTGATTCTTATAGATTTTTGTTCTCTGTATATTTTGAATCCTCAATGCTCCTTCATAACTGGTTCCTTTTAATAACTTTGTCTTTTAAAATCCTTAACCAAAAATGAATAAAATCCTTAACCAAAAATGAATTTCACTGGTGATGGGTGTCACTGTGTAGGTAAGGGGGCATCCGTAGCTTGTCATACTGAGAGGCTTGTCTTCCCTTCAGAATACTGTTTGCGGTTGTTTATACCACTGATAGCAATCTGCTCTCGGGGTTTTAATGACATCATTCTTGCAGCTTTACAATATAGATCAGACTGGAGTAAATTGCTATCAGATTCTGTTGGGCAGAAGGATATGTGAAACCAGATTGTCTGGACACAGAAGTAAGTTTTTTAGACCCGTTAAGAAAGATTGGTGGGTCTAATTTGAAGGCTCATTGTCCTTAGAGAAAGTATTAAGATTTGTTGTAATGGCAGTAAGAAGCATTTTATATGACTGATACATGCATTTATCCTCTGAATGGATTAAGAGGTTATTGAAGAATTTGCCCTTTCTCTTCATGAATTAAAAAAACTGGAGAAGTAAAACGTTTCTAATCTAGGTGAAGGCTCTTCTTTCAAGTATCTTTTTTAATATTCAGAAAAAATAGTGACTATTCCAATCATTTCTTTTGGCGTCTGTTTCTTGGCTCTTAGTTTCTCTTTTTTTGTGTATGTGCATTTGCTTTGGAGGGTTATGATGGTGGGAAATTAGTAATCACCAAGCTCTACCATCTCCATTTGACACACACAGAACTTGCCTTTGCCTTCTGGACACTTTGGAAAGAAGAGAGCTGAGGTGGAAAGAGAGCTGAGGTTTGAAGTAACCTCTTTTTCTCTAGGATGTTCTTTCTGTTTTATTGCATGGTGTTTATAGCCTTAGTGACAAGGACTCAGCCAACAGAACTTTCTGGACTAACAGAAAGTCATTCTACATTCATGTAGAATGAAGTATGTAGTACATATCTTTCCAGTGATTTTCCCTTTTTTTCTGGTGATAGAATTGATTTTTTTAAATTATTTTTAAATTGCAAATTAAAGGTAGTTTTAATTTTTAAATTTTTGACATTCTATATACAACAGATTAATTACCTTAAAAATAAAAAGAATTTGCCATTGCCTGGGAAAGAGATTGTTGTATTCAAACATTTTAACAACGTGACCTTTTATTCCATTGATTTCTATAGAGAAGCACAGGCATGCTTCAGAAAAGGTCAGTGATTCTAATTGAAGCACACACTGATTTTTTTTTTCTGGTTGCAAAGGCGCCCATGCTTTTTGTTGCAAAGAAGATGATGAGATTTAGGGCTGGCCATTTGTTACAAGAGAAAGCAATTCTCTCTGTGATGCATTGCTGTTTTTCTTCCACATGAAAAGCATTGTTTGAAATCAAGAATATCCATAAACCAGATTTTCATTATCCATGCTATTTAATGCCCTCATTTTTATTTCAGAGGCAGTTACATATCTGAGATGTAGGTTGAAATTTCCCTCCTCTATAGACCTGATTTTGGGGGGGGGGGAATGTGAGTCTATTAAAAGTCTCACATATTTATGGTTGTGAGATTTTCTTCTTTCAAATAGGAATGGCAAGATTTCAGGATTAATGCTTAATGTGGGTTTAAGCATGTTTTCACTGTCATTCTTGGACTCTTCATAAAAGAATTCATGGCCGGAGGAACCAGACATGACAATCTGCATATTAAAATTTATTAAACCACAAATTCAGTATGTCCTTTTGAAAAAAATCACCTGACTCATATTTGTTCCAACATGTATCACACAAAGATGAAGACTCTTAAAAAAGGGCGGGGGGGGTGCGGATTGTAGAACCTTTGACCAATATGACACCTACTTGATAAATATTTAATACTGCAAGATTTCATTTTGGTCTGGCTTAGTGTTGGTTTTTGTCCAATATGCAATGGAAGAAAGAATGATCCAATTTTCATTATCTGAAGTCAGTAAAGACTGTTTAGGGATTAAAATTGTGTTTTCAAAGCTCTCTGTTCATATTCATTCTGTAGGAAATAATTTGATACAACAAATTCTCCATTTTCTTCTTCCAGTCTAGCTAAACCAGTTAGATACCCTTATTTTGCTGAGAGCTTTTAACATGTCATTAACAATTTTTCATACAAAATCAGTTGCTCATTGCACATAAAACATTAAATGTTTTCTCAGACTTCATCTCGCTTGAGCAGGCAGGTCAGGCCACTGTAGTTGAAGGTGAGAGTTTTTGAACCTGATAGTTAGTCTTTTACATAAGACCATATCACAGATTTTCACATTTATATGCAATTTGAGCTGTCCAGGATGATTAGCTCTCTATTATTAAAGTGTTCGTTTAGCAGTGCTTTTTTATGACATATTTGCACAACACCTTATCATTAGTAAACATTTATTCCTAAGCTTATAAATTCCCCCAGTATGTATTGATAGTAAAAGCTGTGTAATGAATCGGTTTTATTCTTTCTCTTTTGTCTGAGAGGTGGGAATGATCTAAGTCAGAGACTGTTTGGCAGGTCTGAATATGGGAATGTGGAATATTGACCTTCACCCCATATTCTTGATATATTTGGAAACTCACTAGTGAGTTCTCCATTTCTTCCCCCTACAAAGCTTTGATGGCTCCCTCAATACTGGATACTAGAGCCTAAATTGATATTCTTGATATTAGAGCACTCTAAAACCAGTCCCCTTCTCCATCCTTCTGCCTGACATACTCATCATCCCTTAGTTCTGCTGCCCGACAGTAGCAGTCTTGAGTTTAATGACTTACTATCTCATCGTGAAATAGGAGCAGGGGTCCTCATCCTCTGTTTATTTCAAAATCCTTATGATTAGTTCAGGGCCTACCTAGTCAGCATTCTTCTAGCTTGACGTAATAGAAAATCTGTTGTAGTGGCAAAGAGCATGGAGTCTGGAGCCAGACTACCTAGATTTGAATTCCAGCTTTGCTTCTTACTACCCGTGGGACTCTGTGCTCTTACTACCTGTAACCTCTCTGTGCCTCAATTTCCTGGTTAATGAAATGAGAATAATAATGGCACCTACCTCTTGAAGTTATTTGGAGGATTAAATTGGTATAGATTGACAGACTGAGTTAGAACAGTGTCTGGCACTTAATAAGTGCTATAAAAGTAGTAGGGGTAGGCCTTATAGAGGAGATAGAACTTAGTGAAGCTGAAAGACATTAGGAATTCCTATGAATTTTCTGATGCAAACAAAATGTCAAGGCGACTACCAACTACCAACAGACGGCATCAGCAAGTATTTGTCACAAACAAATGGATGTTCATAATGGCCTATCATTAACAAACATAGCCTGTTTTTAGAAAGAATTTTTATTTTTTAAATAAGCTGTGAACTGTTAATGAGGAGTGGATTGTTAATCTCAGTACCTCATGTTTACTTACCTGGTCTCCTCTTCCCAGAAAAATGTATTCCAGGGGCGCCTGGGTGGCACAGCGGTTAAGCGTCTGCCTTCGGCTCAGGGCGTGATCCCGGCGTTATGGGATCGAGCCCCATGTCAGGCTCTTCTGCTGTGAGCCTGCTTCTTCCTCTCCCACTCCCCCTGCTTGTGTTCCCTCTCTTGCTGGCTGTCTCTATCTCTGTCGAATAAATAAATAAAATCTTTAAAAAAAAAATGTATTCCACGTACAACTCACTGGCACCTCCAAGACTTCCATCCAGACTGAATCCACATTAATGTGTTTCTTGGTGCCTTCTCCAGTAACTGTCCCAAACCTTTCCTATCAAATAGAAAGATAGGACATAATTTCCTCCTTCAGCCCACTGTCCCAAGAACCATTCCCTTTCGTATGCCCCATGGTTACATCTCCTAGTAGTGTCCCTTCCTTCCTGCATACGGATTACCCAGGCTTTAGTGTATTCGCAAATCCTAAGGTGGTTTTAAAGAACTGTTTAAAGTTCCAACTGACAGTTGTAATTTTTTTTTCCCTCCGCTTTGAAGAGAATCGCTATTGATAGAGCAACGTATTCACACCAGCTCTTTGAAACACCTGTGTTCCAGGTGAAGCAAAAAAAAAAATAATAATAAAGGAAAGCTTGAATCTAGTCTTTTCACCTCTCCATTAAAAAATAAATATGCCTCTAAAACTTCCCAGCTGTGGAAATGAAATGCTGTCAGGCCTCCCAACTATTATTGGATAACAACAAAGCCACACCTAATTTGAGCTGTTGAAAAGCCTCATAACCCATTATCATTCTCCTGAACTACTTAACCTTCTGGTTAACCTTCTGATTATTAGCCTCTTGCCATATTCAATTCAGGTGTGAAAATTTAGGAAGACTCATAGGACCATTTATTTGATCTTTTTTGTGTATCCCACTGTTCTGACTTAATTTCTATTTTTTAAGGTTGGTAGATAGTAGGAGGCGTGTGTTACATGGAGACCCAGAGGTTTCAGAAGCCACTAAATATATCAAACCTGCCTTAATTGGAGGATGTGGGGAAGCAGTGGGGCTTTTAGCCACTTCATAGACCAGCTGAGTCTCCTGCTACCAACTCAATTTATTTGAGAGCAGTATTTCAGGGAACTTCTCAGAGCACACTAGCACAAATCTGTATGTTAGCTAGACACAATTTATTTATGTACTACTTAGTATATCAGTTTGCTCTCTGCATATACTATATGAACGTCATTATTAAATAGTAAGAGCACCGATTTGTGCAGCTGGCAGTGGGTTTAATAATTATATGTTTAATTGATAGTCTTTTCCTCTTACTGATAAGTCACTTAAAGGTGGCAGGAGAACCAGATGGTAGAAAATCAGATTAGGTTGAAGTGGCTTTTTTCCAAAGGCAGTATGTTATGCCTGAGCTGAGCCATTTTGTTTTGCATGTGTTTGTTTTCATTGTTTTGGATATGTGGAATACGAATCAGTTACTAATTCCTACCACCCTGAGCTCAAGACAGGGAAACCCATTAGGTTACTAGAAGCCCTTTACCAGAACCAGGGTCCCTGTGTGGGGGTTCTCAAAAGTCCCACAGAGATTAGCACTTTAATAATTGCTCCCTTGAGTTTCCAATCTGTCCAGAACCAACCCTAGGTCTCTCTCAAAAACTGTTTGGTGCCAGAAAAACCCACAAGACCCCATTTAATAAGTGAATAAAATTTTCTTCTTTAGCAATGATAGCCTTTAGAGGTTGCCTTAATCTTTCTTTTATGATCAGTAACTTAAAGGATCTTTTTAAACTGGTTGCTTATTTTGTGTTTTTTTTTTTTTGTACTTGCATTCTTTTGGCTTTTTCTTCAGGGAGGGGGAAATGTTGGGAAAAATAAGAACACGGTTATACATTTTGGCAAAGGTATAGACTTTGATACTGGGCATTGCTGAGTTCATATCCTTATTTCCCGTCCTCCCATTAGCTTTTTGACCTTCAAAAAGTTACTTGTTACTCTTCCTTGAGCCTCAGTTTTCTCTGTGATAAATGAAGACATTTTTCTTTGAAGGACGTTGCAAGGAATAGGTGAATTAGTGTATGTAGTACATTTGGCACAGTGCCTGGCTTATTGATATTTAATAAATTCAGTACCCTTCCTTCCTCCCATCACAATGGTGATGATAGTGGCCACCAAGTAATCCTTGTTCCCTATGTGCCAGGCATTTATATGTGATTCACACACGACATCTAACCCTGGCAATAACCCTGTGTGGTAGATATCATTGTGCCTATTTTATAAATGCAGAAACAAACTCAGAGAACTTATTTAACTTGCCCAATGTAATCAAGCTAGTAAGTAGCAGTTGGGATTTTAACCCGGCCTTTCATTCCAAAGCCTACACCACACTGCCTCCCACTGCCTAAATTCATTTAACTCCTCATATTTAAAACCAGCTTCTTGGTCTTCTCTTCTGAAGTGGAATTATTTCCTTTGCCATTTTCCCCGAAGTTTACTCTATCTTTTGAAAGACAGAGCACAAGTGAAGAACAAAGGCCAGGATCTCGTATACACTCTGCTGCGTACTAGCTAGGACCTTTGGTTGGTTCCTTTACCTCTCTAAACCTCTTGACTTGTTTGTATAACCAAACCAGTAGCGTACTTATTTCTTAGAGTAATTAGCAGTACATGAGGCTAAATAGATTGACAGCTGGATGCTTAATCTATAGAAAAGTCTCCGCAAATATCAGCACTTTTTTTTCCCAGTAAGTATTTTTCTTCTCTAGTCAAGCTTCTGTGGCCGCGTATAGTATGATATAAAATCTTTTTGCTTCCTTGTTTTCTCTGCTTGATTTTTACATATCAGTCTCGGTCTTTTCTAACCTCTTGAATGTTGCCTTGCCTTCATCTGTCTTTTCTCCCTGTTTTGTCGTTGAGTTAGCATGCTCTCTACACCCACTTGGTGCCCAGTCAGTATTTATGGATGCTAATGCTGGTGGCTACACAAAGCTGCTGCTGGCACCAGCCCTGCAGCCGCTGAGACGGCTTTGAATAATCATGACTTCCTAAAAACAGAAAAGGAGTCACTCATCTCACTCATAATTGAAGGTCAGAATCTGGTGTCAGCATTTGTTTCTGTGGGGATTGTGTAGCTTTTTCTGCAGAATTACCTTTGACAGAGTAGTCAGGTTTTCTGGCATGAGGCTGATTATCATGCGTTCTTACGTTACTTCCTAAAATAGATGCAGCATGGTAGAGGTGAGTTAAGCAAATATTGATCATAGTACAGATTTGTTTTCATTGAAGCAAGGGGTCAGGGAAGGCTTACCATTGAGGGTATGGTGGGCTGCCAGGCTCTAGAGAGTTTCCTAGTCTTCTTGTTCATAATCATTTTTGCATCAAAGAGAATTGTGCAAAACCAGTTTTAATCTTAAATACTTCTCTTTTCTCTGCCTTTCTGGTATCGCTAATAAATCCCCACCTCATTTCTTTGTTCCTTAGTCAATTCCTTATTTTTGCTTTTTTCTCGCTTCAGTCTCTGTCCTTCATGAACACATTTTCGTCCTCAGCAACTTTTGTGGAAGTCTAGCAGGGCATCCTGCATACGATATTTGGGCACTGTGCACTAAAAATTCTGCTAATGACACTGATGTGCATTATTCTAAAGAATGTCATGATGTTAAGGTCAAATTTATAACTCACTAATGGTGATATGCTTCCATAATTTCAATATTCAGGTTTTTTAATGAAAAAGGGAAAGATGAAAAAGATATTTTTAATAAAAAAGGAAAAGCTTTGTGCAAAGACAAGGAAGATTGCGACTAAAAGCAAAACAATAAAAAATCTGTCTACGGCAGACTTCATTTAGTAGAAAGTATGGATTATTTCTTACCATAGCTCATGATTCCCAAACTTATATTCTCAATTTAGACATCCCACCAAAGGCCTGTCCTGTATTTCCACCAATCTCTAGTGAAGACCTTTTTTTTTCTTCCCATTTTTTTGTCAAGGGCTGCTAGCCCAACCCTCTGCCCCACCACACACAATATGTTAGCTGGGAGTCCCTATTATTTTTATATTCATATATTTATGAATAATAGGCTAATATATACACACATTTGCTAATTTTTTAAGTTCTCATCTATTTAAAGAAAATAGGGAACATGAAGCTATTCAAGAAGGTATTTCAAGTAAGCATATATGATTCATAGGTATGAGGAAATGTTTGTTTAATATCAATTTTAGCTTTATAATTTGACTAAAGAAAGGGAAAAGGAGTAGGATTTGAAGTGGAATACTCAGGATGTAGAAAAAGAGGCAAAGAATGTGAGGTAGAAAAACTCATCTCTAATTTTTTAACTTTTGTCTTATTTTTCTGTTGTTGGCAGAAGAAATATCATTATTTAACCTGTGAGCCTGACATTCCTCACCCCCAGTCTAGGTCTGTTACATGGGAGTAGTCCCAGGTTGTTATGAGGATTAAACGAGAGGACCTATGTTAAAAATGGCATATAATAGGCTCAGAAACACTTTTCAGCAAACAGATAATCCCTCAGCAAATTGTGGGGTTATTTCTTATTCGAGGCTATGGCCTACTAGTCACAAAACTAAGACTAATTCGGGTGCTAGAAGAAATGAATAAGAGAGTACTTGTGTGGATTTGGGCAATTACTTCAGACATCTTCGGATTCAGTTCCTTCCAAAAGGAAAGACAAACTCAAAAAGAGAACAATTAGTTCTTTATAATAGCCTGTGACTTGTGTTGTGAGAATTCTTTGAGATAATCCAAAGGGCTTAGAATGTGCCTGGTGCATAGTAAGAACTCCGTAAAGTGTTAATTGCTTTTATTTTTATTATTTCTCATGTGTTTAAAAAAATTTTTTTAGGTGAACCATTTTAAGGAAACCAAATGTATGGAAGTGTTTTTACAGATAGAGGTAAATTGCCAATTAGAATGTGCATCTAATTTAGAAATCCAGTAGGAGCTGAAGAAATCTTGATGGTTTTCTCACTTTTTTTTTTTTAAGGTTTTATTTTTAAGCAATCTCTACATCCAGTGTGGGGCTCGAACTTACAGCCCCAAGATCAAGAGCCACATGCTCTACTGACTGAGCCAGCCAGACACCCTGGTTTTCTTACATCTTTAAAGGTCTAAGTCTCTGTAGTTATTAGAATTTAGCAGTCTTAATAATTTAGAGATTTATCTCTTTAGAAGAATATCTCTTGGTTGGGCTACTTTGTTTCTCTTATTTCTTTTGGCTACGTGATGGCAAGTCTGGCATATTCAACTGCAAAGCAGTGCCTAAGGGGCTTTATGAGATTAACAGCCATGATATTTTTGTGATCTATGAGTGTATCTATTGCAATTGCTTGTTTCTTGTCCATCTCCCTTGTTAGACTATAAAGTCAGCAAAGGTAGTGACATTCTTGGACACCATTGCATTTTCAGTGCCTAGAACAGTGTCTGGCACATGCTCCTATTCAGAATATTTGTTGAATAGGGAGCGACTTCGCATTTGAAAACACGTGGCAAGGGAGGGATTCTAAAAGATGCATCATGTATTGTAGTATTGAATTTCTGATTTTTGTTTGAAAACTGGTTGTGCAACAATGCAAGTAATGGCATTCTCATGAATTTCATTTTCTCTCTTAATAGTAAACAAAGTAAAGGAAAATTTCATGGAAAAGGTCAGACTGCAGAATCATTACAACCTAGGTTTGAATCCAAGCTCTGTGTCAAGAGCTTAAGCTCTCCCAGCCTCGGTGTGCTCATCTCTTAAATAGGGATAGTTTCAAATTAGGTATTATTAGAATTAAATGAGGTGACATAAAATGGCACATAGAAGCTTCAACAAAAAGTTAGGTTCCTTTCTCCTTTTCTTCTCCTCATAGCACATAATTAAAAGTAATTTGGGGGCACATGGCTGACTCAGTCAGCAGAGAATGCAACTCTTGATCTCAGGGTTGTACATTCAAGCTCCATGTTGGGTGTAGAGATTACTTAAAAATAAAATCTTTTAAAAAAAGTAATTCAGCTTTTCTTTATTTCAAAATAATCTGCATACTACGATGATATTTGGGTAAGAAATGGGAATAGTAGTAGGCAGGCTCCTATGGGAAACAGGTTGGTGGGGGTAGAGAGTGGACCAGAAATTGGGAAATCAAAGGTAGTTCTAGCTTTTTTCAGGCTGGGACTGTGACCTGGGGTAAATCACATAACCTCCCTGGCCTTAGTTTGTTTCTATTAAGTGATATCCCCCAGTGACTAATAATATTTGAGAAAGCAGCAAAAGGACTGTTTTCTACCCCATTAAAAATAAGTTTCTAGGGGCGCCTGGGTGGCTCAGTTGGTTAAGCGTCTGCCTTCAGCTCAGGTCATGATCCCAGGGTCCTGGGATTGAGTCCCGCATCTGGCTCCCTGCTCGGCCTGGGAACCTGCTTTTCCCTCTCCCTCTGCCTGCTGCTTCCCCTGCTGTGCTCTTTCTCTCTCTCTGTCAAATAAATAAATAAATAGAATCCTTAAAAATAATAATAATAATAGTAAGTTTCTAAAATGTCAACATTAGCAACAATAAACAAGATCAGCAACAAAAGTCTTTAAAACAACGCAGAAACACTGTTGTTTGTCTTGGGCACTTGAGGCATCAGAGGTGCCCCCCCACCGAATTTATAATTGTTAATTTGCATCATTCGTTTTTCTGAAGCAAATCAGTACATTTGGAAATCCATATTTCGTGGAGCTACTTAACTAATTGCTGCAATCAGCAGCAATTTATTTTATAACAGAGCTGTTCAGATCGCTCTGAGGTTGGCATACCGTGCAGTGTTTTTTATGATCATATTTTTAATGACAAGTTTTAATAGGGGGAAATGGTTAATCTGTTAATACTGTCCTGAAAACCCTAACTTTAATCCTATATTTTCTCTTTACCCAAAGGTAACTTAAACGGCCATAGCAAAGTCATTGACCCAGTGGGTACACCAGCTGTTGGAGAGGCTGTCCCATTTAGAAGGACCTAGAAAGGGAAAGCATACCCTGTTCTCCCTCTTGTTCAGAGACCCTCATTAAATTACTCAGAAACAATAATCAGATAGCTGCTGTTCAAGTTAATGGCACCTCTGAGTCCCTGTCAAGAGAGCTTTATTTAATGCGCAACAGACCTGGAGTGATGCAGGTGCTTTTTCGGGCCCTCATTTAATTTAAGCTGCTTTAGTTGGCATGGCAACTAGTTGAGACATCTGGGAGACATTATGCTGGGGATTGAGACTTCAGAGGATTTCTGCCGGAGCAAAGCAGAAACCTTATCATAAAGTGGTGTGTGTTGCTTCTAAATTTCTGAGGCTATATTGTTAAATCTTCAAATTCAGGAATTGTACAGAGAAATCAAGTTTTTAAAGGTTGGCCTGTTTGTTGGCTTGTTTTCTGTGAAAAAAAAAACTCCTTTATTTGCGGAGTGAAAAATGTATTTCCCCTGAAGAATTTACTTTGCTAAACTAAAACCTGATAAAACTTATTCTCTGCAGAGTCGCCGTTTTAATCACTTTATAAAAATAACACATTTAAAATCTTTCAGTCTTTTGAGTTTAAAATATTTTAGAGGTGAGACGCCTGGGTGGCTCTGTCGACTAAGCATCTGCCTTCGGCTCAGGTCATGATCCCAGGGTCCTGAGATCAAGTCCCACATCGGGCTCGTTGCTCAGTGTGGAGCCTGCTTCTCCCTTTGCCCCTCCCCCTGCTCGTGCTCTCCCTCTCTCTGTCTCTCTCTCTGACAAATAAAATCTTTTAAAAAATAATAATAATAAATAATAAAATATTTTAGAGGAGAGGAACCCCTTATGCACAGAGGTAATAAACAAAATGGTAAAGGTGGACAGGGGCTCTGTGTGGTTTTGCCCTAGACTTTCTGGTTAATTTAAGAGTTTATCAACCTACCCCCATTCAATTTTTTTTCATTTTTAATAAGTTTTTTATTTTAATTCCAATGTAGGTAACATACCGTGCTATATTAGTTTCAGATGTACAATGTAGAGATTCAGCAATTCTCTACATCACTCAGTGCTCTGTATCATTCTAAGTCAGCTTATCATCATCTTAAGCAGAGGTATGAAAGTAGCACTCTTCTTTCTTAAGTATTATAACAGGCAATTGAATAAAAGGTTTTTCACGTTCACAGATCCTGAGGACAGCGACATGGTAATCTAGTCATTCATGTTTAGCAGGGAGAATAACCAATGGTTTATATTTTATGAGAAATTACACACATGTGTATGTGGTCTTAGTGGAGAAGAATTGACTTTACCATTTGAAATCATGCTTTATATTCCTTTTCAATGCCTTTTTATTTTGATACCTGATATACTTTTCTCCTGTGTTAGGGTTGAACCATATGAGATTATTATTTTTGTTCATTAGTAATGTCAGTTCAAATCCATTAGATTTAGGGTGAACAACACCCTTATCTGGAAGTATGTGTTTTGTAATGCTAAATTAAATGTAAGAATCTTTTTCTGAAATGAATAATTATTTATAAAATATCTGGTTATAGAACCTTACCCATTCCAGCCGGACGATGTTTTCCTTTTCCCCTTTCTTTGAAAATGTAGTCTCTGTTAGAAGAAAGCATATGACATTATTTCATACTTTTCTCTGTTTTTGGCTTCTGTGTCGTTTATTCCTTTTATAAGTCAAAGCAAGATTTTTCAAGTGCCAGCAATATGAATTCAACCCGATAACTTGAAAATTAAGATGTTTTCTCTCTGCTACTTGCATGCATACCAACTGTCACTACTAACAGTAAAGATTCTGGCATCACAACTTGGCTGCCCGTTTTGTAGATACGAAAGGCAGAATAGAATATAACCTGCTCTTCACTTCCATGCAAGAACTTTTCAATCCTTGCAGGAACAAAAAGTTATCAGACACAGCAGACATGACTGACATCCCATACAGATAAGCGTGTCATACTGTATTTAGGAATTTTTTTTTCCTGAGTAAAATCTCAAGTTAACAACACTTAATACAGTGATGGCAGTTGTAACGTTTTTCTGTTGTTGTTGCTGTTGTTTATGTATAATGTTTCTGTTTTTGGTCCCTTGAGGTTTTGGAACCAACTCAAGAATATTGGGACTTCTGATTAAGGCTTAATAGTACAAGTAGAAGTTTATTCCTGTCTCTATGATTAGATTTCCTAGTGGGGAAAATTTTTTTAAGTATATACATGAGGGAAATAGTAAGATTCAGATCTTCTTTTTCTATCCCGCAGAAGACTAAAGCTTTATTCCCTGGAGCCAGCATGAGCTGAGCTATGGTGTCTTTGGCCCCTTCCCCACTCATACAGCACCCTGGCAGCCTCGCCCGTGCCTTTTAAGACAGAAGTTTGGAAGACTTTTCTCCAGAGAAGTGGATTAACCCAAGAGAAAGGATCTGTACATAATTGAGGATCCTTCATGAAACAAAACTATAAAGCTCTAAGCCATCCCACAGAGCTACATTACAGTCACACAGTAATAACCTAAATATCCAGTGATAGGGTTGCTTAAGTTATGACATAGTCCGTAAAATGGAATACTCTTCAAGCACTTAAAATTATATTAAATAACTATATACCATGGAAAGTGTTAACAAATTATTTTAAATGAAAAAAAAAAAAAAGAATATGTGATATGTTCTACTTTGACACCATAATTCCTCTTAAAGGAATGTATTAGGAAGTAATCAGATTCACATAAAGATATGGGTATATAGAGATACATGATGTTTATCTCAGGTTTATTTACATTAAAAAAATAGAAATAACTTGGATTTTCAACAATGATGGATTGGTTAAATGAATTCTATTTGTACATTAGAACACTAAATGGTCATAAAAATTCTGCTTTATTAGAATATTTAATAACAGGAGAAAATGCTTATATTTTATTAAGTTAAGAAAACAGGCAGCAACACCATGTATATGTTACAATCCCAATTTCAAATACACACACACACACATATATATATATGCATGTACAACATTTTCACAAAGATGTTATAGGTTCATTCAGAGTGGTAGGATTCTGGGTAGTTTTTCTATTCCTTGAATTTTTTGTATTTTCCTAGTTTTCTACAGTGGAAGTTTTTTTAAAAACTTTTTTGGAAATTTTCAAAAATACAGAAAAGTAGAAACAGTAGTGTAATGACTATCATTTACTCAATACCCAGATTCAACAATTATTCATCATTTTGCCAATCTCATTTCCACTCTCCCTTTTTATTGAGGGCTGGAAAAGGAAGGCTGGAGTTATTTTAAAGTAGACCCCAAACATCAAATTATTTTACCTATAAATACTTAAGTATGCCTTCTTTTCTAACTGTTAAGGACTTTAAAAACCTAACCATTATGTCATTATCACACCTAATAAAATTAGCTAATTTTTTACTATTCCCTGATTTCCTTAAAGATCTCTTTTTTAATCAGGTTTGTTTAAATCAGGTTCTAAACAAAGTCCATATATTGCATTTGGCTATTGCACTTCTTGAGACTCTCTTATCCCAAACATTCCTACCTTCCTTACCCCTCACATACGCACCCCCCTTTTTTTGTAATTTATTTGTTGGAGAATTTTTCCTGAAGAATGATCCACATTGTATGTTTAGCTGATTGCTTCTTCATGGTGTCTCTTGTTCTTTTATTCCCCATATTTCTAGTAAACTGGTAATTGGAGTTTGAGGAGAGGATTGATTATATTAAGGTTAATTTTTTTTTTTTTTGAAAGAGGCTGCAGGGGGCAGAGGGAGAGAGAGTCTTAAGCAGGTTCCACGCCCAGCGCAGAGCCCAGCACAGGGCTCAACATGGGACTCGATCTCACAACCCTGAGATCATGACCCAAGCTGAAATCAAGAGTCAGACACCTTAACCAACTGAGCGACCCAGACACCCCTATATTGATTTTTTTTGAAAGACATGAATACTTTTTGGGCAGTGGTGTGGATCTCACAGAGACATAATATCTTATCACACATTAAGTGTTGCAGGGCTGAGTGGTGGATTTAGGTGACACTGATCAGTCTCATCCCTTTCAAATGGTTTTAGCAGCCATTAGTAATTGGTGCCTGCATCCATGATATCATAGAGGTTGAAAAATGGCAATTTTTTTTACTCACGTAGCATTGCTTCTGCATTGATTAGCTGAAAGTCTTCTATAAGAAACACAGTGAACATTTAGTATATTTTATTACAATTTTTAAAAGTATAACTCAAAAAAAGAAAGGAAGTCAATTTTACTACTGTGTAACTTTAGACAGGTTACTTGCCTTCTGTTAGCCCAATTTCCTCATCTATAATTGGGAATACCACCACCTCCCTTATAAGATTGCCATGAAAATTAGATGAGATGATATATTTAAAATACTTAGTAGAGTGCTGGTATACCTAGTGGGTATTCAATATATATATATATATATATAGTTCATTCACCCAACAGATGTTTATAGGAGACTTAACGGTACGTGGGCATTTGTTTCTGAGAATTTGGGATAGACTTGTCAACAAAACAGACAAAACCCTTGCTCTCATGGGGCAGGGTTGGGGAGACAAATAAACAATAAACATAATAAGTAAATTATGTAGGATATGTACTAAAGGAAAAAAGAAAAAGTAGAGCTGGGCAAGTGGGTAGCTATTGTATAAGGCATGCAAGATGCAGTATTAGAATGGTCAAGGTAGGCCTCATTCAAAAGATATGATTTGAACAAAAACATGAAGGAGGTGAAAGAGTTAGCCATGGTGTCTGGGGAAGCCCATTCCAGGTAGAGGGAGCAGCTAGAGCAAAGGCCTAAGGTCAGAGTGTGTCTAGCATGTTTAGAGAATAGCAAAAATGGTGGGAGAGAAGGTCAGAGGAGTAAGGAGGACAGATCATTTATGGTCATGTTAAGGACATTTTAAGAACTTTGTCTTTGCCTCTAAATGAAATGGGGAAACTTGCAGAGGAGTGACATAATCTGGCTTTCATTCAAAAAAAATGTCCTGTGAAATGCAGCCCAAAAAATAAAATTAATTGATGAATGGGAAGAGCCATGGGTAAATATATAAAAGCAAATACAGCAAAATGTTAAGTGCAGAATCTAGGGGGTGGGTGTATATAAATGGGCGCTCACTGTTTAATTCTTTCAAGTTTTCTATGTGTTTAAACAACTTTTGTAAGAAAAAATTTTAAGCTATTAAGAAAAAAATCTAAATCTAACCCTGGTAATAATATCATAATTTAACAGATATGTATTGTTTGATAGAATGATTCTAATACGTCACCGAAAACTCTCCTTAGGATATTCTACTTGTGAAATCTCATTTCCTCACTAACCTTCATTATGGGGTAGAATGTAATTCTTTGGAAAAAATCTGATTAATAAAACCTAAAATAAAAGTAACCTAAGACTATAAAGACATTAAAAATTGCAGTTTCTATATAGTAAGTAACTGTCAATATATAGACAAAATAGAAATAAAAGAAAGAAATCTAAAGGTCTTGGACCAAGGGAGGTAACAGTAGACATGATAAGAAGTAGTCTAATTCTGTGGCTAAATTTTGAAAGACTCTTTGAAAGAACCAACAGGATTCTCTGATGGATTGGAGGTAGAGTAAGAGAGAAAAAGAGAAATCTAGGATGACCCCAAGGTTTGTGGCTTGTGGTGTGAGCAGCTTGCTGGAAAAATAGGTTTGCTATAACAAAGCCTACAACTAGAATAAGTGATTGGGGGGGGGGGATGGAGAATACACATTTGGACAGTTTTGGACAGTTTGAGATGTCAATTAGACATCCAGAGGAGATGATGAGTAGACAGTTTGATAAACAAGGCTGGACTTAAGGAAACTAGATTAACTAGAGATATAAAGTTGGGAGTCATCTGCATGTGTGTTGTTTCAAGTCTAGGGATTGGATCCAATTACCCAAGAAAGTTGAGTGTGAAAAGGTAAGAGGACCAAATCCTGGGGCATTTCAACATTAAGTGGTTGGAGAAGGGAAACAACAAAGGAGGATTGAGAAGGAACAACCAGTGAGAGAAAAGAAAAGCCATTAATTGGGTGTTCTAGAAGCCATTTGAAGAAAATGTCGCAAGGAGGACCTTTTGACTGTGTGTCAGGTGTTACCAGTTACTAATTCTCCTCCCTACTCTCAAGTTGTTTCTACTTGGTTTTGCTAAAATGTTAAATTAGAAGGGTTTTTAAATCATTCTCCCCAGATAATGACCACTTACTACAAGAGTCTTTAAAGCTCATAAAAGTAAAATCCAAAGCCTAACAGCACTTCTTAAAAATTTAAGTTTTGAAAGCAGACTCCTCCTCATCTTTATTTTTATATGCCTAGCATTTACCCCTACAGCGAGCATGTAAATGCTAAAACAGAAGTCCTGGGACCGTCTTAGTTCATTTATAGTTCATGCTAAGCACCCTAAGACTACAGCTGCCCCTTGAGATGGTCTGTGTTCTAGAACTAGCCCTGGGACAACACTGATACTAGAGGTGTTTTACAGGCTGTCAGGTGGGTTGTCCGTTCAAAAGATTCCGTAAGATCGCTCTGAAAGAAGAAAGTTAGGATCTGAAGAACTAAGTAAGAAAGCAGAATAACTCTGCAGCCCAGCAACAGCTCTGCTTTGTTGTCGTTGTTTTGCCTTTCCCGGCTTTCAGTTGTTCGGGGCTAGGGAAGCTGTAGTGTTTTAACTCAGAACATGAAACTGACTTTCACAAGGTGTCAAAAGAATTTGAAACCTGGTAGGAATCTCCTGAAGTGAAGGGTATTCTCCCCTTTTCTTAAGGGAGGTTAAATTTAAATCATAAAATTCACCCAAACTTGAACTGAGTCCTTAACTGTGCACAGGGTAAGTCATGAATTTGCCCTATTTTAGATATAGCAAAAGAGTTACCTTCACAAGAGTTCTGAATTCCACATCTACATTGATCATCTGCCACGTGTTGTTTGAACAAAACCCTGAGGGTATAAAAGTACAAAGCACAGGAGGCTTAAAACTTAAAGGAGCCATAAATGTTTAAAAAAAAAAGTTTAATTAAAGAATTAAGATTGTAGATAGAATTGGATTTGAACTAATCATTTTACACATTTCTAGGAGTACTATTCTTCGTAAAGTAACTTATGCCACAGCTGATGAGTAGGTTGTCATCCTTTCCATTGGTGCCGTGGTGGCCTAGGGTGAGACCCCCAACCCTCTCTCGTTTGGATTCAAAGGAGGCTCCAGTAACATGTCTGAATAGATCCTGAGACTATTTGGTCTTCACATTCTTCCTGGCCTGGCTGTCATTTAACATGTTTATTCTTGGGCACCTGGGGGTGCAGTCGGTTAAGCATCTGCATTCAGTTCAGGTCGTGATCTCAGGGTCCTGGGATGGAGCCCCGCATTGGGCTCCCTGCTCAGCTGGGAGCCTGCTTCTCCCTCTCCCTCTGCTGCTCCTTGCTTGTGCTCTCTTGCTCGTGCTCTCTCAAATAAATAAATAAAATCTTATATTAAATAGGGGCGCCTGGGTGGCTCAGTCATTAAGCCTTCCGCTCAGGTCATGATCCCAGGGTCCTGGGATCGAGCCCGTGTCGGCAGGAAGCCTGCTTCTCCCTCTCCCACTCCCCCTGCTTGTATTGCCTCTCTCACTACCTCTCTGTCTGTCAAATAAATAAAATCTTTTTTAAAAAATCTTAAATTAAAAAAATAAAATGTTTATCCTTTTTGAGAAGATATTTGCCAATGACATATCCCATAAAGGGTTAATATCATATATATATATATAATATTATATATACACACACGTATATATATTTTTATATATATAGTTATATATATAACTATATAAATGGTCAGAAGATGTAAACAGACATTTCTCCAAAGATGTACAGATGTTCAACAGACACATGAAAAGATTCTCAACATATCTTGTCATCAGGGAAATGCAAATCAAAACTACAATGAGATGTCACCTCACACCTATCAGAATGGCTAAAATCAACAACACAAGAAACAACAGGTGTTGGCATGAATGTGGAGAGAAAGGAACCCTGGTGCACTGTTGGTGGGAATGCAGACCGGTGTAGCCACTGTGGAAAATAGTATGGAGTTTACTCAAAAAAAAATAATAAAACTGCCTTAGGATCCAGTAATCTCACTACTGGGTATTTACCCCCAAAATACAAAAACACTAATTCAAAGGGATATATGCACCCCTATGTTTATTGAAGCATTATTTACAATTGCCAAATTATGGAAGCAGCCCAAGTGGCCATCGATAGATGAATGGATAAAGAATATGTATTACATAGATACACAGTGGAATATAAAAAGGAATGAAATCTTGCCATTTGCAACAACCATGGGTAGATCTAGAGGGTATAATGCTAAGCAAAATAAGTCCGTTGGAGAAAGACAAATACCATATGATTTCACTCATACGTGGAATTTAAGAATACAAATGAACAAAGGGAAAAAAACAGACTCTTAACTATAGAAAACAGTTACCAGAGAGAAAGTGCTTGGGGACGGGTGAAATAGGGGAAGGTGATTAAGAGAGCATTTATCATGATGAGCACTGAGTACTGTATGGAACTGTTGAATCACTATATTGAACACCTGAAACTAATAGAACACTGTATGTTAACTACATTGGAATTAAAAACTTAATTCAAAAATGTTCATCTTATTTTTCTTTTATAATGCTAATTATAGAGACTTAGTTTATTTCTGCTAACTTCTAAATGGTAAATTCTTTAATTTTGGCAATTTTTTAATCTTGTGAGGTCTGGAATTTTTACCTCTGTCATGCTGTCTAGAAGCTTTCTTTCCCTAAGCTTTTTCCGGCTTTAGGAATGGAAGTTATTCTTTAGACCTAGTGCCTGCTTTGAGGGGATTGGGGGCTGAATTCTCGGAATTCTCCTTAACTTAAAACCTCAAGATACGTTGTCACAGAATTGATGCAGAGTGACCTACATAAAATTATCGTCTCTCCTCAACCACTCAGCTCAGATCATGTCAAAGTTTTTCTTTATCAGATTTTGCGAGGTAAGCTTTTCTTTGTGAAGAAAAAGGTAGTGTCACTGTATAAGTGAAATGTTTTGCTTTTCATTTGAACTTTAATCTGACCTTCCAAGGCTTTTTTCTTCCCTAAAGACTTTTTTCTTTTGACCAATTATTATATTTAATAATCTCTACACTGATGTTAAATAAGAGGCTTTTAAGGGTCGTCAAATGGTTCTTATTTTCATTGATGGAAGAGAAAGCCCTAATTCATTACTCAGTTAAGTAGGTTAGGGAGGTAAATAAGCAGGATGGTTTGTGGAACCTTGTGGTCTGTCACAATTTCCTCTAAACAGTCTTTAGTAGGACTATGTGCCTGGCATCAGGTGACTCAATTGAAAAGTAATTGTGTTCCCTATGGATGACATTTATTCTTCAAGTGTGTTCAAAGTGTTGGCTGGTATACCTGAGTCCCAACTCTAGAAAAACAAAATGACCCTTAAAGCCAAAGCATCCAGGAGGCTGAGAAACAGCCAGCTAAATAATTCTCCAGACCCGCTCATTAAAGAGCACCGACTTGATAGAGAGGAAGTTTGAGCTGACATTGCTGGGGCTTCTGGCCATCAGGTGTGTCCTCTGGAATTTTGCTGTTACAAATGGAGAATTGTTTAAAGCTGAAACAGCTTTCTTACCTAGTAAAATACTCTTCTCCCTCTGCTCCCACACCAGGATTCATAGTTTCAGGTATTCTTTGTAGAGATTAAAAAGCATCTGACAACAGAATGAAAACACACACAAAGTATTAAAACTAGGATGTTCACCTTCCATAGATTTGTTGATACTCTGTAGCAGGGAACAGAATGAAGATGTTGGATATTGGATCTTTTTTTTACACTTGTAAAAAAATTAATGATTTGCTGTGTTTTATTCGAAAGACTCAGCCTTGAAGCTGTGACCTTTTTCTAACAGTGCTAAAACTCAGTCTTTTAAGATATCAAAAATATTTTAAAGTAATTAACTACCCCTCTTGAATCTCAGTGGTAGGGAATAACTACTGACAAACCTGAATTTTGTCTTATCAGTGAAAATCTGCCCTGGGAAGGGCTCCCTGGTGGGTAATTCGGATTTGCCGGAGCAGGCTCAGAATCACAGGTTGAGAGTACGAATAGCCGAGCTCTTAGCCACCCACACGTAGGAGCAATTCAAGGATATTGGTATGGTCAGCTTTAATTCCAGCACCTGAAAAGCTGATCTATATTTAAACCTAACTCATCTTTTGAATCATAGGCATTATCTGTAAATTGTGCAAACCATTGATGATACTTTAGTTTACAAAAGTACAGTTTTTTGAGGTAGGACTAAGTCAAAGCTTTTAATAATGTTTATTAGGCCATTATTTGGAGAACAACCTTAAATCCTGTATTCTCTGTTACTGTGGTTTTCCCCAAATCATTGGTGAAGTGAAAAGAATTAAATATCTGCAATTAAATCCGTTTGTTATTTCAGGTTTGAAATATCTCCATTCAGCTGGCATTTTACATCGAGACATTAAGCCAGGGAATCTCCTTGTGAACAGCAACTGTGTTCTAAAGGTAGCTTTTCAGTTTCTTTAAATATCTGAGAAAAATTTAGAATGCCAAGGCAGGTTTAAGAACAGTATGTTTTTGTGAAAGAGTTAACTTTATTTTCATCACTTTACCAAAAATTAAAGAACCGAGTTTTCTCTAGCAATATCACTAGTCATGGCCATAGTAACTGATTTGTCGTCTTGACTCATGGTTTCTTCATGATAGTTTGCATATGTTTTGGAAACACTGAAATTGGAATTACAATGTGACCGGAAAGAAGATAGAGAAGGTGATTTCTTTTTAGATTGTTCCATTGCTAAAGGACGTATACATCAAAAGGAATATTTCAAGACTAGTAAGTTATTTATATGAGAATGTAGTGTGGCTTTTAAGACTGTGTTTTTGCACAGCTAACATTTCTGTGCCTTGTGTGACTGAGGTAGCAAAGTAGGTTAGTGGAAACACTTGAAAATACTAGGGGCCCTTGGGTAGCTCAGTTGGTTAAGCACCTGCCTTACAGCTCAGGTCGTGATCCGGGAGTCCTGGGATCGAGCCCCATGTCAGGCTCCCTGCTCAGCAGAGAGTCTGCTTCTCCCTCTGCCCCTCACCCTGTTTGCACTCTCTCTCGCTTTCAAAGAAATAATAAAATCTTCAGTCAAAAAAAAAAAAGGTAAAAATACTAAGCCAGAAAAGGGTCAAATGTATTTGACAATATATAGTAGCCAATCCTGCTGCTCCCTCTGAAGAGGAATTGATTACAGGATTTAATTATAGTTAGTAGCCCCAAAATCTCAAGCCATCAATTTTAATTTTACTTTCCCCCAGTATCTCCACCCCACCCCCGTTGTTTCTTGTTCGCAAAATCCACATGTGTGCATTTCCCTGCCTCTAACAGAGATGTATTAGTGGAACTCCTAGAGAGAGGCCCACCATATTTTCCCCATCATAGAAATTAGAGATAAGGGCCTTCCTACAGCTGTGTAATCTCTGCGTGAGCAAATTTAAATTCTGTTTATTTTATGAGTGGCTACAGTATTACATGCTGCTTCAGTCTGCAGTAAATATTCTTAACATTCCAACTGATAAATTTGAAAAAGAAAACTGGTTTTTTGTTTGGTTTTTGTTCTAATAAATAAAGTTTATATATATTTAAGTTTAAGTAAATAAGGATTTATTTATTTGGGAGAAAGAGAGCGCACAGTGGGGAGGGGCAGAGGGAAAGGGAGAGAGAGTTCCAGGCGGACTCCATGCTGAGCACAGAGCACAATGCAGGGCTTGATCTCAGGACCCTGAGATCACGACCTAAACTGAAACCAAGAGTCAGGTGCTTAACCAACTGTGCCACCCAGGCACCCCAAGAAAACTGGTTTTTAGATGTTGCCTGCTTTAAGTTTTCAGGCTGTCACTGTTACTTAGCTTGATGGCAGTTAAACTAAATATTAAAAGCAAGTATATAAATGAATATCATTTTGTATTTTAAATGCTTTCTTTAAACTCTGTGCCAATTTTCTTTAAAAGCTGGTATGTTATACTGTGAAAAAAAATCTCCATTATAGCCTTGAAGAACTGTTCCTGATTTAACTCTAGAAAGATTTTTTTTTTTTTAACTGTCTTTCAGAGGCACTTGGGTGGCTCAGTTGGTTAAGCGTCTGCCCTTAGCTCAGGTCCTGATCTCAGGGTCCTGGGGTCCAGCCCAGTATCGGGCTCCCTGCTCAGCGGGGAGTCTGCTTCTCCCTCTCCCCCGCCCCCACTCATGCTCTCTGTCACCGTCTCTCTCTCTCTTTCTCTCAAATAAATAAAATCTTAAAAAAAAAAAAAAACTGTCTTTCATATTTTCCTGAAAACAACTAGTGTTGTAGTTCAGTCTCTTTCCACAGAGAAATTAATTGTTCTCAGTGTCCACGAAAGTAAATATTCCTTCTATAGGTTATTGAGTTCATTTCCCTGCTACCTTTCCACTTTTTAAAGAGAGCTGCAACCTATCCCCATAACCCTAATTTTAATTTTTTTTAATTAAAACCTTAGGAATTCTATGTTCTGTTCAGCCAAATCAGTTTTATGACAGTTTAAGCCAGTTTCTTCTTATTTTGATTTCTGGTTGGAGAACTTCACAAGGCATTTTGTTTAGAACCTGTCATGCTTGGTGCCATTACCAGCCTGAAGTCCATTTTTCAAATCATCTGTTATGGTATTATAACTTCTAGCTACTTGAACGAGTAACTAGAGGAAAATGTCATTTATGAATAAACAATACAAAGATCAGAATAGGGGCACCTGGGTAGCGTAGTCGTTAAGCCTCTGTCTTCGGCTCAGGGCGTGATCCCGGCGTTCCGGGATCAAGCCCCACATCAGGCTCCTCTGCTGGGAGCCTGCTTCTTCCTCTCCCACTCCCCTGCTGTGTTCCCTCTCTCGCTGGCTGTCTCTCTGTCACATAAATAAATAAATAAATATTAAAAAAAAAAAAAAACAAAGATCAGGATAAATTGAAATTGTGCCCCACTCCTTTGACTTGTCTTAGCAGCCTACTTTATTTTTTTTTTATTTTTTTTTAAAGATTTTATTTATTTATTCGGCAGAGATAGAGACAGCCAGCGAGAGAGGGAACACAAGTAGGGGGAGTGGGAGAGGAAGAAGCAGTCTCATAGCGGAGGAGCCTGATGTGGGGCTCGATCCCATAACGCCGGGATCACGCCCTGAGCCGAAGGCAGACGCTTAACCGCTGTGCCACCCAGGCGCCCCATAGCAGCCTACTTTTAAGACCCAGAATGGAGAGCCAAGCTACGGGCACTAATTCTCTCTTCTCAAATGTACAAATTCATCAAAAATGATTATGATAAAACATTTCTCTTAAATTAATATCCTTTCATATTCTGAATATACTTTGTTTCCTATTAAGCACAAAATGGATAATTTTGTTGGAAATCTCATTATCTTTCTGGTTATCTGATCGTGTAAGCTTCTTACTTCAGGTTTAGCTTGTCTTCAGATAAATTGCCAAAAATGACTCCAGACAGACTGATGTTTTTAACAAAGGACTTGCTTTATAACAGAAAACATTTTCTGTCAGGTGGGTGGTTAGTTTTTCGTTGTTTTTTTTTTTACTATAAATACGAGAAAGATATAGGAAAATGGATTTAAGTTCTTTGGTCTGGTTTTGTTTTAAAAGGTATCCTAAAACATCATGGCCAAGGAAGAGAGTTTTAAAATTTTATGTGTTATTTGAACACTAGCCTCTGGGAGAATTTGATAAGCAATTTGTAGGGTTTTTTGGTGGTGGTTTTTTTTTTTTTTCCTTTTTCGTATGTTTTTCAAACATTTTTTTAAGCTGCCAGACCCTTTTTTAAAATAAAATCTTATGCTGCGACCTCAACTTAGAAAAAGTTAGAAAAGTGTTAGTTCATCATTTATAATATTGCCTCATGAAGTTAATCAGTGAGAATGCTGGAGCTTGGAAGGCTGTTATTCTCTTATCTTAACCTCAGTGCTCCCACTTTTTGTTTTGGTGGCCCAGTATTAAGAAAATCTTATTTTCTTAATATGAGAAATTCCTGAAAATAAGCAGAAGTTGCTGGTGGTAGCACTGCTGCTGTCTACTAACAGCTCACCTTGCAACCTCAGCATACTTTTCAGTTAAACAGAAATAAAAAGAAAAGATTTATTCCTAGGTCTGCATACAAATTGACCAGTCTTTCTCATTTACTATTGTGTTACCGGGTTCTAGCATACTGTCCAAACCATAAGAGGCATTCAGTTAAATATTTACAGCATGAAGAAATGAGTGAAAGTAATAGCACTGGTATCCTACAGTGTGCTACATTTTGACGTACATATCTGAGTGTGAATGGTATTTTAAATACTATTTAAATAGGTACATGGGAAGTTTAGGGCTCAGTTTGAAACCTATAGATGTAAAGAAATTTTTCTGTGTATGTTCCATAAAGACAGTAAACATAGCTCAGGAGGTCTTCAAGATAGGCCCCCTTTTTTTTCCTATAATTCCTCGATAAGCCTTGAAAATACATGGTTTGGTTTCTACATTTAAAGCTGGAAATACACATTGAGCTGTCTTTTTGGTTTTAATTATCAGTTGAAAAGATGAGTGAGAAAAAGATATTTTTTTAAGATCTTATTTATTTATTTGACAGAGAGAGAGCACAAGCAGGGGGAGTGGCAGGCAGAGGGAGAGGAGAAGCCGGCTCCCTGCAGAGCAGGGAGCTGGATGCGGGACTTGATCCAGAACCCCAGGATCATGACCTGAGCCGAAGGCAGTCGCTTAACCAACTGAGCCACCCAGGCGCCCGAGAAGAATATTTTTAAGACACATCATTTTTTATAGAAATAAGGAAGTTTGAGACTTCTTTTTCCCTCTTATGCAAATAAGATCAAATTCTGTATTGACACAAATATACCGTACCTGTATCATTGAAAACTTTTCCAAAGTTCAGAGATTTATCAAGGTTTTGAATTTTTGCTTATTTTGTTTTACTTTACCATTTGTAAATATATTTGTCTCTTTAACAATATTTTGATAAATCTTTTCTATTTAGATTTGTGATTTTGGATTGGCCAGAGTGGAGGAATTAGATGAATCCCGTCATATGACTCAGGAAGTTGTTACTCAGTATTATCGGGCTCCGGAAATCCTGATGGGCAGTCGTCATTACAGCAATGCTATTGACATCTGGTCTGTCGGATGTATCTTTGCAGAACTACTAGGACGAAGAATACTGTTTCAGGCACAAAGTCCCATTCAGCAGGTATGATTGTACTTTAGGCTTTAGTAGCTTTCAATTCTATTACAGATGTAAAGGAAAAACCATCTCGCACACATCTTGGGCTTATTCATTGTACTGTCTAAATTGCTTTTAGCAAATTGAGGTTCACTTAAAATTCAGGAAGTTAGGAAGTTGAAGATTACAGAGAGATGCATTTTGTAACTTACGAACCTATTTCGAGGGAGTGTTGACTTTATTACCTGCACTGGTGCGTTGCAGCAGCCTCTGCTGTAACAATTTGCACAGGTGTAATCTTCCGTTGTTAGAGGCCTCTGTTCTTTCTGACTGAATGGGTCAGACTCGAAAATGTATTTGATGACTTAATGTACTTACACTTTGTGCTTAGAATATAAATTTGGAGTGTTGATTTCCTTAAATCTGAACATTTAAGAACATTTCTAACCTTTATTTTTGGGCTAACATATTTAAATATGGCAGAGAACATTAGAGGCTTATTAAAATGTAGCTTTAGGAGACCATTTGTGATACTTTATCTGCCCTAAGAGCTAATTCATTACCCTACATATTTTCTTGGGATAATTCCTAAGTATTTTTTTATCCATAAATCTTAACAATAGTGTTTGCATGAGAATAATGTTACAATGATGTTCTCAGCCTGCAGAATCAAATTGGTGGGTTCAAATCCTAGCTCTGCCACTTACTAGCAAATTAAACTATTCTGAGGATTGTTGTGCAGATTAAAGAAGTAATAAAGCTGAAAATGAGACCTGGCACATAGTCAGCGCTCAGCAAATGTTAGCTACCGTGATAGTAGTGATATGCCGGGATGCTAGGGATACAGTGGTAAATAACACAATTAGTTCCTGTCTTTGTGCAACTTTCACATGAGACAGAAAATAAATAAGTACACAAATAAATATAAAGCTAAGTTATGATAAATTCTGTGAAGAAAAATTGAACCAGGTTTAGGGATAGGGAATGATGATAGAGCAGAGCAATGCTAAAGGATTCTCTGAGAGGATGACATTCAAGGAGTGACTCAAGTGAAATGAGGGAGCAAGATGCTGGGTGTGTTCCAGGAAAAGGACAACCAACATAATTAAGCCTCTGAGGCAGGAGCAAGTGTGGCCTGTTGGAGGGATGGCATGATGAAGGGGGAGATCGTAGGAGACAAGGTCACACAGAGAGAGAGGGAGAGAGACTGACTATGGTGACTGGGTAAGGACTTTGGATTTTATTCTGTCCAAAGTGTAATGGAAAGCTAGATGAAGGTTCTGAGCAAGGGGGTGTTAAGATTTGATTGATCACATTTTCAAAGATCAGTCTGACTACTGTGTATCTTTGTAAATAATTCATGCGCTTGATCCAAAATGGAATAATTTCTTTTATACTCTTCTACAAAGAATTAACTGATACATCGGAAACTGTGCTATGATCAGCATTTGAAATTATTTATCTGCTATACTTTCAAAGTCTATTTTTATCAAGTTTACATCTTAAAAATTGATGCTCATGATAAAAAATTATCATACATAATTTTAATGTTGGGTACTATTGACAGTACCCACTTTGTTATTCAGTTTCTTTAGAAAGTAGATTTTAATGGACCTACCTGTAAGACCCATCATGTCTGGACATAAGAAACTGCCATACAGAAAAGCTTAAATAAAAGTTAAGGGGTTGTTTGGGACACCTGGGTGGCTCAGTCGGTTGACCATCCTACTTGGTTTCGGCTCAGGTTATGATCTCCAGGTTGTGGGATCAGCCCCACATCGGTCTTCACACAGTCAGCAGGGAGTCTGCTTAAGATTCTCCTTCTCCCTCTGCCCCTCCCACCCTGTGTGTGTGTGCGCGCGTGCATGCATGCTCTCTCTCTTTCTCTCTCTCGAACAAATAAATCTTTAAAAAAGGGGGGGGTTCAAATCCTGTATATTGAACAAGGATCTTGGATTGCTGCTGAAAAGAACGTGTGTGGGGGTGGGGAGGGTGTATGTGAAGCAGCCGTCATAGGTAGGATTCAGACACCTTATTTTCTAGAGAAATGCATAGGTCTTGAGTTTGCCAGTCTGACGTAGCCACTGACAGAGAACTTGCATCTATCTATCATCAGTGTATTTTAGGATGAGAACTCAAGATCTAAAATGGGAAAAGAGTCTAACTTCTAAATGGAAGTAGCTATTTTCTGTAGCATTTTCTCTGTATCTTTGAGAAATAAAAACCCTAGCAGACTTCATAAAAATGTTTCTCACCCATGGATCTTACCCATTTTAGACAACTTTCTGAATGTTTCCATTGGTTTTCATGAGCCAGTAGTTTTCTTCTGCCTTTACAGTAGTTGTTAGAGGTCCAAAAGTATCACCAACACACTTTTCCCAAAAAGCTTTGTATAGAGATCCTCTATGGAATACAAGCTGCTTGATCATCTCCGTTATTCTGGAGGGCAGTGATTCTTATCTAAACTTGATAGTTGTTGTTGTTGTTGTTTTTAAGATTTTTTTTTGTTTATTTGACGGAGAGAGTATGAGCAGGGAGGAGGAGCAAGGAGAGAGGGAGAAGCAGTTCCCCGCTGAGCAGGGAGCCCGATGTGGGACTCGATCCCAGGACCCTGGGATCATGACCTGAGCCAAGGGCAGACACTTAGCTGACTGAGCCAACCAGGCACCCTAAACTTCATAGTTTTGATAAGTGCAGAAAATAGTGCTTTATATCTGGCAGTCCCAGTACGAGGAAAAGAAGTATTCTGTAGGTAAGAATTTTCCAACCTGGAGGAATCTGAATGAGATGTTATTGCTAATTAGGTTATGAAGTTATAACAGTTTTCGCACTAGAGAAAATTGTGAAGTTGGGTTCCTACCTATCAAGACTTGTGAGAAGACCATTTTCTGTCGTGCTCAGCTGACTACATGTGGTCTTATGCAGTGTCATAGTTTTCTAAGAGCTACCGTTTTCTGCCAGTGTAAGAGATTTCTAGCATAACTAGAATGTAAATGATGTGTACAGGCCCAAACATCAATAGCTTAGCTTTCATTTCAGATGTGAATGTTCTGAATATTTACCGAGTCACAGCTGCCTGATGTATGGATTAGCTCCTAGATGAGCCTGAATCCATTTGAAGCATCAAAATCCATTCATTAACTGTTTGAAGAGTCATTAGCCGCGAGCCAAAGAGCAGTTCACCTCTGCAAGGATCATAGATACTGTCTTATCAAGACCCAGGGCAGGTACATGTAGACTCCTAAGTTACTCTAGCCTTAGAATGCCCTGCTTGCCAAAACGTATTTTACTCCTATCATATGGGTTCCTAATAAAAACATTTTTCTGGGTTTTTAGTAGTCCAGAAAGTGAAAGTGAGGCTCCTATCAGTTAATCTGGAACTTACCTTAAGGGCTTGCTTTTCCCCCCACATTTGGTCCTCCTCTCTAAGGGCAGTAATTTAAGAGTAATGGAAAGTTGTCTCCATGAGCTCTTACTATCTGTCTGTATTTCATGTTTCCTTGCAGCTGGATTTGATCACGGATCTTTTGGGCACACCATCGCTGGAAGCAATGAGGACGGCTTGTGAAGGCGCTAAGGCGCACATACTCAGGGGCCCTCATAAACAGGTAAATGAGGGGGTGGGGCCTGAGTTGGTAACCACCTGGACAGGACTTCTCTTCCAACAGAATAATGACTTGGGACTTTTTAAACAAAAACGTGACTTGCAGGTTTTATTTAGTTTTTATTGTCACAGTCATAAATAAGAAAATGTTAAATATTTGTCAAACCAAATAAAATATCATCATTCCCAATGCTGTGGGAGAAAATAAATACTTCTATAGCACTGTTGCTAAGAAATGACTCCTGGCTTTTTGTCTCCTGGTCTTTGATGGGTCTGGGAGAAGTTACTGGGGTGGAGCTTTCACTTCAGTGCCATGTATATCAAGAGGTCTTTTCTAAATACTGAGCCAAAATACCTGGTTTCTCTTATTCCCACCAGGAATATGAGGCTGTTTCTGTTGCTGTCTTACCACTCACACAGATCAGGTTTGAATGCTTGTAGAAAAGAAGTATGAAGAGAGATTGCCAGATTTGCACTGATCAGTATTGCTTATAACCAGACAAGTCACTGCTAGAAAGACAAGAAGATGGCTCTTCTCTCCACGTGTTGGTTTAGCAGCATTTTTTAGGAGCACTTTTCCTAATCTGCTTTGGACAGAACAGCTTGCTGATGTGAAGAATGAGCAAGGGAAATAGTTTTTCTAGGAACAACAAACTGAAACAGAAAGAAGGCTTGAACAGGAAGACTCGGCAACTAATTTTCATGGGCTCTGCCTTGGTTTCTTTTAAATTAAGCATTTAGATGATCTGATTGATCGTTACATCTGATTGATCAAATGACAGACCGAGTTAGATACTCCTCTCAAATTACCAGCCAGACGTTTAGGCAAGGCCTTTTGCCTTGCCCATGCAGTTTCTCTCTGTAATGCTAGTGTGACTCCAGAGCTCCCATTTTCACAGGCATAAGAGGCAATGGGTAAAATGTGTTCTCTTCTAAAACCAGCCTGAACTAGAAAAATAGAGATGTAGACACTGGTATTTTAAATAACCCCCTGCCGGTTGTATCTTTCTGTTGCATTTAGTTTATAAACTATGAAATAATTTGAGCCCTAACTCTCTTAGAAGAGCATACAGTAAGTCTTAACCTAGAGGAAGGTTCTGTATTAATGGAAGGAACTCAAAAGATCTATTATGTTCTATTTATTGGCCATTATCAGCAATATTAAAGTAATTTATCAATACTTCATAGTAAATGTGTCCTTGGAACTAGCAAAATAATTTTTCTCTTTTACTGACCTTAGGTCAGTAAATCTTCCCTGGCTAAAGGTAGCCAGTAATGAAATGTGATTGAGATCACATACCCTAGTGCCACCCTTCCATCTGTAGAGGAATTTTAACTATTGCTAATGGTTGCCCGCTAATTAATCCTTTGTGTCAAAGCTGCTGAACTGCAGCTGAGAGAGCAAGGCTTCCTAAGGAGTTTCCGGCCTGCCTTCCAGAACAGCTCAAAAATGTGACTATGCTCTCCTTTGAGCATTCCTGGCAAGTGAGTCCTTTTCTTACTAGAAATTTAAAAAAATCTGTTAGCTGTAAAAACCTAGAACTTTCAATTAAATAAAAAATAGTTAAGTATCATATTATTGTCTAAAACAAAGGAGGGAAGAAAGGAAAATTTAAAGTCCTATGTTTATTTAACTAGTTAAATAGGTTAAGATGTTAAGCAGAATTTTTTCCTATACATTTTTACATGAGTCGGCGTCTTAACAGTAATGCCTCTTAGAATTTATTTTGTTTATCATTAAGTTTAGTGATGGTCTTAAGAGAGTACCACAGTAAAAGTAAGTGGTAGCCCTGGCTAGTCTTGCCATTGGAATATTTTGGTTTTGAAGAGAAGGCTGGTGGGGTGGAAACAAATTAGGTGACCATTTTCCCTCAAAGACTAGATACACTTTGCACAAAACTTTAAAGTCTTACTTAAGATTTTATTTATTAATTTGAGAGAGAGAGAGAGAGAGAGCACAAGCAGAGAGGAAGGGCAGAGGGAGAGGGAGAAGCAGACTGAGCAGAGAGCCAGGATCTCGATCCAGGGGCTCAGTCCCAGGATTGTGACCTGAGCCGAAGGCAGACACTTAACCAGCTGAGCCACCTAGGTGCCCCAGAACTTTAAAGTCTTATCTCTAGATGCTTTAACCAGTTAGAAATGGTCTCCTGAGTCAGGTGTTCATGGTCTTTGAACAGTAACCCAAGTAGATTGGTATAAAGCAAGTTATGCCTACCATATGTAATTGAATATAAATGAACTTAGCATATTACTTAGTTCCAGTTTTCTTCCCCCAGTATGGAAATTCAGGTTTTCGTCTACATTTGCTAGTTGATCTTTATATCACTGCTGCTCTTAAGAGAAGTTAGCAGACCATTGAAGCTCTTTATTTGAACCATCAGTCGGATTCTACTTTTCCCCTTCCCACTCTCTACTCCTTCCCTTACCCCATGATGCATATCCTTTATGCCTCTTGTTGCACTGTTAGCAGCTGCTTGAAGGTATCTCCATTCATGTTATACCTATTTAGAGCTGAGATCAGAAGACACATACATACCCGTACAGGGTGTATTGTATGTAGCCACTTGGGTATGTTTTTTTAACTTTAAAAGATTAATTTGGTCCTAAAACCAGTATATACACTATAGCTTGTGTAGTTCTGTACATCATGACTATTCTGCAAAGGGCATAGTTCTTAGCTCAGCGCCCCACCCCAGATATATGCTCTGTTTATATTTCTTTGGTCTGTAGTGTTGAAGAGTGCAGGCTGTGGTGGCAGTCTCAGGCTTACCACAGTGCACAACATGCTGACGGTGTCCCAGGAGTTGTATGCTACAGTTTTCAGACAGACTGAATGTGAATCTTTCCTCAGCTGGCAACTCGCTTTGTGATCTTAGGTAAATTACTTAACCTCTTTGTGCCTCAGTTCATTCCTCTATAAAATGGGAATAAAAATGGTTCCTACCTCATTAAATTGTTATGATGATAAAGAGATAGTACATGCAAGGAAAGCATAGAACAGTATCTGGCATTCTAAACATTTAATAAATATTAATAAATATTACCAATTAAAGTTACCACCATAAAATGGTAGCTATAGCTGGTGATGACTTTTTTATACATATAACATTATGATCAAGTAGAGTTTGTCCCAGGGATGCAAAGATGGTTCACCTACAGAAAATCTATTAATATATTTTGACATGTTAAGTGAGAAAAATCATGATTATCTCAATTGATGCAGAAAAGGCATTAGATAAGGTTCAGTCCTTTTTATGCTTACCATGATAAAAGTTCTTTACAAAAACCTATAAATTTATAGAGAAGTATATGAACAAGGCAGAATGAGTTGTATTTACACATTACTAATTACACGAGATAAAAATGCATGCACACAGAAAAAGCCTCTAACTTTTAGAAAGGACTCAGAATTCTCAGTGAAGCTACTTAGGCTATTGGAGGTCTTCACAGGGTAAGCTATACCTTACTGTACTTATTCTAAATTACTTGATACAGGGGCACCTGGGGGGCTCCCTTCAGCTCAGGTCATGATCCCAGGATCCTGGGATCGAGCCCCACATCAGGCTCCCTGCTCAGCAGGAAGCCCGCTTCTCCCTCTCCCACTCCCCCTGCGTGTGTTCCCTCTCTCACTGTTTCTCTGTCAAATAAATAAATAAAATCTTAAAAAATAAATAAATTACTTGATATAGAGTTAGATGAACCATATTTAAACTCATGAGGAATACTTCTCAAATTTCAATACAAGTTTTTGAGTTTAGACTATAAAAAGAAAAACTAAGCTTTTTTCAAGTAGTTGCCACTTAAGTAGCTACTCAGTTAGATGGAAATAACCATTCTTTAGTATAATAATCATTTTTAACAATAATCAGAAGTTTGCTATATACTAGTCACTGTCCCAACCACTTCTTATACATTAGTTCATTAAATCCTCACAGCACCATAATGTACCATTTGTTCCTTTTTACACACAGGAGATGAAGGATTACAGAGGTCAAATAATAAGCTTGAGGTCATAAGCCAGATCTCAAAGTAGGTTTCTCTACTTCTAAAACTTACATTCTTAGCCAGTATACGCTGCCTGACCATACACCTTCACAGCAGATTTTTTTATTAATTTCATTTGTACATATGCAAGTAATATGTGAATACATGAAAAATAAAAATTTTACAGTTATTCATCCCTAGCTACCCCGCACCCTCTCCCAGTCACCTCTGGATTAATTTGAGAATATCTTCCCGACATGTTTTTGTATGCATTTATTTATATATTTGTACAAACAAATACGTACTATCGTTTGTTGGGACTTCTTAAAAAATATAACCATACATAAACAAAAGGAGAATCTAATTGGCTATTTTCTTAGAGTCACAGATTACTGTCTCAAATTAATTTTCTTGTGTGATTGATTAATATACATACTCCCATGATAGTGTATCAATCAGGACTCTTCAGTGAAACTCAATTAAAACTGGCTTAAGCGAAAAAGGGAACTTACTGGCTCATCGATTTTTTTTTTTTTTTTTAAGATTTTATTTATTTATTTGACAGAGACAGCCAGCGAGAGAGGGAACACAGGCAGGGGGAGTGGGAGAGGAAGAAGCAGGCTCCCAGCGGAGGAGCCTGATGTGGGGCTCGATCCCATAACGCCGGGATCACGCCCTGAGCCCAAGGCAGACGCCCAACGACTGAGCCACCCAGGCGCCCCTCATCGAACTTTTTATATGAAGTTGTTGGGCTACAACTGTCTCAGGCCTTGCTGGATTCAAGTAGTCACGTAATGTTCTGAGCCAGGAATCTGACTATTCTGTTTTGCCTTCCTGTGTGTTGGCTTCATTTTCAGACAGGCTTTCTTTTCACCTGTGTGTTTGTAAAAATGGAACCAGCGGTCCAGGCCTACATTCCACAAGCATATCAGTCCTTCAGGAAAGAGCTTTCCCAAATAGATCTAGAAGAAAATATTTGGAAGGTCTCTGATTCAGTTATGGTTATGTTTGGTTATGAGTAATAGAAAATCTTGCTTACAGTGGTTTCAAGAAATAGGGGTTCATTTTTTTCTCATATCAAGAAGTCCAGGGGTAAGCAGCCTGGAGCTGGTATAGCAGCTTAATTACATCATGAAGGACCTAGTTTTTTCCTTTCTTTCTGCTCTGCCATCTCTAGGATATTGACTTCATATCCTCTTGCTTATCTCTTCCTGGCTACGAAATGGCTGTAGCTTGAAATCATATCCACATTCAAAGCAAGAAAATGGAGGAAAGAGGGAGCACTAGTCGTATCTGTCCCTTTTATCAGGAAAGGATATTTTGCCAGAAGGCTGCCTAGCAAATTTCTGCTTATATCTCATTGTCTAGAACTGTGTAATATGTAACCTCCCAGATGTTAGACAAGCTAAAAAAAATGTTTTCTATCTTCTATAGTAAAGGTAGGTAAAGGAGAAGAGGGTTGGGGGGGGCGGTACGTGTTGGATTAGCCAGTCCATTGGCTGTCCCCTGTTTTAGAACATGTCTTTCCCAGAGCCAGTCAAGGTGGTGTTCAGGGGAATATTTTGTTCGATTGGCCAGGCCTGGGTCAGGTGCCCATCCTTGGAGTTGAGACATGGAAATCAAGCTCAGCCACTTGCTTTATGAGTGAAGGAGGGAGTGGTTCCCCAAAGGTCAAGGAATGCTGGGCAGACAAAAACACTGTTCGGTATTTTTTATTTATTGTTTCTTTTCTACAACTCAAAGCGTTAGATGAATGCAATCTTAGCTGCCATGGCCCAAGTATCTTTTAAAGTAGGTACTTGTTGGGGCGCCTGGGTGGCACAGCGGTTAAGCGTCTGCCTTCCGCTCAGGGCGTGATCCCGGCGTTCCGGGATCGAGTCCCACATCAGGCTCCTCCGCTGGGAGCCTGCTTCTTCCTCTCCCATTCCCCCTGCTGTGTTCCCTCTCTCACTGGCTGTCTCTCTGTCAAATAAATAAATAAAATCTTAAAAAAAAAAAAGTGGAAAGGAAAGAATTGCTTATGGTGAGATATTTTGGTCAGTAAGAATTGCCTGGAATTTGGCTGCCAACCTGCATAAGCCATTGAAAAAGACCAGCTATTTGCAGTCAAACCAGGAATCGGAATCTTTCAAAAATATCAAACTACTTCATTTTACACAGTAAAGAAATTCTTAGGGAAAATATGTAAATTAAGTTATAAATTAAAACCTCTTCTCCACACTCTCCACATGCTGCTCCTTATCTTGACTAATACAGATAATTTCAGGGCTACCATAGACTTACATATTTTTAACAAGAAATACTTCTCTATCTGCAAACAAATATTTGAGTGCCAATTATAAATGAGTTCTGTGCACATAATGCTTTTTATCTGTGATAATCCTATTGGGTTTCATACAATTTTAGAGCTAAAGTGAACTTCAAAGATAATTTAGTCCAACCACCTCCTTCTGTGCTTAAGGATACTGGGATTCCTACATGTTGATTGATCTAATCAGTTAGTGAATTAGAGCCCTCATCTCATCTTATCTCTGTTAGTCCTTCATCCTGCAGAAAACTTTGTGAAGTGAATAATTTTCTCCTGATGATTCTGAGACACCTTGCTGCTATTCTTATTGGGTTTTACTATGTGGCTTTCTTGGAAGTAGGCAGACATGTAAGACAGAGTTCATATGCTTCGTTTGCACAGTTTCCATGCTTGATTTTGCGTGTGCCTATGGTTTTAAATATTTTGCCTCCCACTTCTAGGCATGTTTGGTCTTCCCTTCTTGCCTGAGCATTTACGGCATAAGGCTAACAGGAGCACCATATTGACAGTAATCCTTTCATTTGTTGTAGGCTCCTTTGTGAGCTAACCTACACTAGGTAATCCTGCAATATAAAACATTCTACTGGAAGTCAGTGCCAGTTGCTGCTTCTGAAGATTGGTTAATGAGGGGAATACCCATTCGCTTTGAGGTTAGACATATGTGCACACATCTTTTGAGCTGGATACTTGTAATAAATTGGCTGTATTCCATATCTAAGTACACAGAGACTCACATATTTTAATTCTTTATTTTTTACAGCCATCTCTTCCTGTACTTTATACCCTGTCTAGCCAGGCTACACATGAAGCTGTTCATCTCCTTTGCAGGATGTTGGTCTTTGATCCAGTAAGTAGTGTTTATTTTTATATTGTTTTAATGAATTAAAAATACATGTGTTCTAAGAAGAACATCCTGGCTTTAAACAGATGAGCAATGTAAAGAGTGACTTTTTCAAAGATAAACTTCATTCCCCAGTTTCATGGGTGTCATCATGCTCACTCATTGCACAGAAGTTTGATCATTAACACATAAACATCTAGGCGAAGAGAGATAGGGAACTGTACCATCCTTATTTATCTCACGATTTGAAAAAAAAAGTTTGACACCAAGGTAAATCAGGAGAAAAGAATTTTAACATTCTTGGAAAAAATCCACCTGTTATATTGCATAAAGAACTGTTTACTTGTTTGGTGATTGAGATGGTAGCTTTATCAAATGCCATTCTAGACTCCACTCTTCTGGGACAAAGTTCAGGTCTTCATTTATCTATTCATCCAAAGAGTATTTATTATTCATCTCTGTGCTGGTAACTATTGCCAAAGAAGACTCAAAAATGAAAACATTTAGAAAAAAACATCTTACTTGCCAAGAGTACAAGGAAGTCCTCAAGTACAAAACACAACAGGTATTTAAAGGGGGAGAAGCCAGAAAGGTACCATTTTTGAAGTTTACATTGGTATGTTCATAATGAGAAAACAGCTACATCTCAGGGGACAGAGTGAATTTTTTGTTCATTTGGTGTTTGTTTATTTTTTGGTTTCCATTTGTTTACTTCAGCATGTGAGGTGCCTCATGATATAGGAAGCAAAACAGAGGGGTGCTTCTTGTTTCCACACCCCCTTCTTGTGGTCAAGCTCCTACCATTAAGGACAGTTTCAACCACATAAGTTGCTCAATGAGCTAGTGATTTAGTGTCATTAGTTTGATTTTTTTGTTTTATTTGGCAAGTTTATTTACATAGCTAAACTATGTATACAACAGGAGATGTTTTTACGTAAAGTCTTACGTAAAGACTTTACATAAAGACCTCTTATGTATTTTTTATATATCTTTTGTGGTCAAGAAAACTAGAACCACATGAACTTCAGGCTTCAGAGGTCATTTCTGTCTGCCTCTAGAGGATATTATAAAGGCCCTGAGGTTAAATTTTACTTTTATGTGTCAGAAATATGTTACTCTCTTTATTCTGTTAAGATTAGGAACCACGAACTATGTGGTTCACCTGTACCAACTTTTACTTGCAATACTTAGAGCTGTATGATGTCCTGTTTCTCTGAGATCCCATGATCATTAATGATCCTGACCTGCCAGAAGTTCATAATCTTTACAACTCTAAGGCTGTAATTTCCTAAGCCATAGAGTGGATACCAAGCATGTTTTCCTGGGAAGCCTTTTAGACATCACTCCTACACATGAAATGTCCTTTTTCCTTAAGAATGGGGTTGTCACACCTAATTAAAATGAAACTTTCGGTGTGCTCATAGTTATACATTAGATTTATCTATAAGAAGGAGGTAAGATTTATCTGGTTTAAAAAAAAAAAGGATAGATTCTTATTGGACCTATGCAAATAACTACATGGTCATTTAAAAAATAGAATTCCATTAAGGCACCCCATGTAATATTTACCCTTTTTTATCATTGTCTTATAGAACAAGGTCAACTGATATATACTGTTATTTATTTACAGAATAATTTTTAAATTGGCCTGATGCTTTATTAGTTTGTGACTGATACTAAGGATTCTTTTCTTTCCAGTTCTGAGGGTTCAGTTAGAAATAGATACCATTTTTAAAGAGTGTTGCATTCTGATTTTAACCTGTTAAATTGAGGGCTAGCGATACGTTAAGAAGAAAGAAATGAGGTTTTTAAAAAATATCCATTAAAAATAGAACATTAACCATAATTAAATCAGTTTATTTAGCCCAGTTAGTCTGAGATAATTATTTAATTACTTTATTGAGCTTGGGTTAAGCGGTCTACTGCCACGTGTCTGCTCCTGGACTGACACATTCCTGGAAATCCTGACTCAGTTACTTGGTTTAGTCTAGCTGATGGCTGTCTGTGGTGGTAACATCAGCTATACCCATAAGTTTATATCCTGAATTCAGTAGTCAGGAGTACCTGGTGTAACAGTCCTTTACTGAGGTTCTTCCGATGTTTCTCATGGAAAATTTAATTCCTTAGCCTCTAGTAGAAGGGCTCTGGTTCTTTTAGTATAATGATATCAATAGTATTGGAAAGGATGAGATGTAATAAATAATCCGTTTATAAAGACATAATTAACTATTAACTCAAATAGTGAAGACATTAAACCTCCAGAGACTTTAATTTTTCTAGATGCAATAAATAGTTACAAGCAATATTTTTAAAGCACAACAAAAATTATTAGGAAGTTAGACAAAATTATTCACTTTTTTTCTCTTACCAAACATATATCTATTATCTTGCATACACATCTTCCTATCATCACATATTCCTTTATACTCTTGACAAAATACATATTACTTTAACCCAAAGATATTTGCACATCTTTTTTAACTGTTTATTGATGGCTCCTCTATAATGTATTAATGAAGAGCCTTCATATATTAAAATTATGTTGTCCAGGTATCCAAAAACTGTTCATTAACTCAATTTAATTATTACCAAGGTCTTCATGTTAACTAAGAATCAGATTAAAATTTAAGTTGATAAATTAAGTCCTTATGAATTGTAGCATTCTAAAAACTAATTTCTTTTTGGAAACACATTACCTATTATCATTCATCTACTGTAGTTGAACACGTAATTTTGCAATTCTGTAATCTCACACAAAGGGATATTAGTTTATTTGACCAGCAAAATCAGTAGAAAAAAATTAAATTCAAAATGATTAGGCTTTTTGTGAGAAAACAAACTCAAAACTTATAGAATATTGTGGTGGCATCATTTGTACATGGCAGTAAAATCAGAAAGAAAACAGAGATATTTTTATATTTTTATAACTATTAACTCAGCCTAGATTTGTCCAGAGTCACCTTGCCTAGTAATATCACATGACCTCTTTATCTTATACAATTATATACCAGATATTAAAACTTTAAGAGAAATATTTTGCTTTTTACTCTGTAACCTACTAACCAAGAGTATTATTTTAATTCACAGTTAAAGCTTTATTTAATCTTTGAATTACAACTTTATTTTTTTTAAGATTTTATTTTTTTATTTATTTGAGAGAGACAGAGACAGAAAGAGAGCGGGGGGAGGAGCAGAAGAAAAAGAACAAGCAAACTCCACACTGAGCACAGAGCCTAACACAGGGCTCGATCCTAGGACCCCGAGATCATGACCTGAGCCAAAATCAAAAGTCAGACGCTTAACCGACTGAGCCACCCAGGCGCCCCTATGAGTTACAGCTTTAGCAAGAAAAAATTTCTAAATAGCCAACATATTTAATACATAAGGCAGAATAATGTTTTAAAAATCTTTTCATTTCTTTGTATATGTCTTTAATGTGTTGATAGTCGTTCTAAAAGCCAGTTGGAATAGGAGTTTGCCCCATTCGCTTTTTAAGAGATCTCATAACATGATATATTAATTCCCCTCAGAAGTATACAAAGTACATCAATGTGTTTGCTTAGAAATAGTTTTTATTTGTAAAATGGAAGGCTTTATCAACTCTTCAAAACTAAAAGAGCCAACTCTGATAAAGCAACAAAATCTAGGGTAGAAACAAGTGTTGACATCTATTATAAATATTGATTAGTTAAACAAGGTATGTACAATATGTAATTAAGAATATACATGACATGGGGCGCCTGGATGGCTCAGTCAGTTGAGTATCTGACTCTTGGTTTCAGCTCAGGTCATGATCTCAGTGTCCTGGGATCGAGCCCCGAGTTGGGCTCCCTGCTCAAGCAGGGAGTGTTCTTCTCCCTCTCTCTCTCCCCCTCCCCCAACTTACATGCGCCTATGCGTGCGTGCTCTCTCTGACAAATAAATGAATCTTAAAAATATATATATATAGGACATAATTAATCACCGCTAAGTCCTTCTAAAGAACATTATTGAAAATCTGAGTAATTTTGTGATCTCTTTCTCAATTTAGTAAGGCAGTTTTTCTTTTCAGTATTCATACCCTTTACAAAATGACAGTCTCCTTTCTTTAGCCTTGTTTCACAAGTTCTAAAGAGACATTAATTTGTTTAGAAAAATGAAAGTTGATCATTGATTGTATGCTAAGGATTTGATTTACCTTTTGTTCAAAGGCTTCTCTTGGGTAAGACACTTTAGAGGACCCCGTGTTGATGCACACAGAACGTACAAACACAGAGCATGCTATCAGTAGTTGGGATAACACCAAAATCTTTTCAACCCTGCATTCTGAAATTTTAGGAAATATCAGAATCCACAGACAAAAAAACCCAGCAAGAAAACCAGATTCCAGCTGCTACTGGCAGCTGAGAGGGACCCAGTTTCTGACATCTGCCACCTGACAGAAATGACTTAATGGTCAGGTGATAAACTGACCCAGATTCAAACACTGCTGCCACCAGCGTGTTCATGATTGGCCACGCTCAGTCAGAAACAGAAATGAACTTATCCAAGAACCAGCTGTAGTATCCAAAAGCCAAGGAGCTCAGTCCCTCACGTGAGACTGGCCAGAGGCACTGAGGACTCCAAGGGGCCTGGTCCCAGGCAAAATGTACTGTCAGCCAGCTTGTTTCCTTTGGTTCTGACAATAGACCTTTATCCCAGTGGAACCTCCAGGAATAGCTGGACCCATTTAGAGAAAAAAGCAGCAGCTTACTTGCTAAGAGCACCAGCGAGTCAGGCTTCAGAAGGTTGGATCACCAGATGCACCATATGACAGGTAGTGAGAGAAACAAAACCAAGGTTGTCAAGTTTACATCCGTCTGTTCATGTGGATAAACAGCAGCTTTCTTTTGTGATTATCATATCCTGAAAAGTCATGACATACCTTTTAACATCAGCATAGCAAAGAATTCGAGATAAAAGCATTTTTAGGGAAACCAGGTTTATGGGGAATATTTAACATTTTGTTATTTGGGGGACTAGAACCAGTCAGGGTGATCCAGTTATTTTTGGTTTGAGTACCACATGGTTTTCTTTGTTTTTAATTGTGTTGTGTGAAGTGCTTGATTATACCGGAAGCAGGGCAGAGTGTCCATTTTTGTTCTCTGTACTGAGTCCATCCTTCAATACTTTAAAATATACTTACACGTCCACTAAGCTAAAAAGAGGAGCAGAGTTTTTTTAATGGAGAAATGAGTTTATGATTTATGTAAACCTGAAACTACTACATTTAGTATTCTGCTCTGAAGTGCCAGAAAACCACAGGCCACTGATATTCAGACGGTGCTGGCTGTCAGAACATGGCATTCAGACCTTGTCTGCTGCCTAACCCCAGCAGTTCCCCATAGGCTTTTGCCCTGAGTTCAGTTGGCATTCTAAGAGAATAAAAGTTTCAAGCAACTTTGTAAAATTGCCACTGTGATCACATCTCTACCAAATGCTGAAACATATTTAGAAAATATAACTGTTACTTAAAATGTAAACTTATCCCCTCCAAAGCATTGCATACTTAAATGTCATGGTATTTGCCATTTTTTGACCATGCATGTATCTATTTCAAGGTAGGAGCTCTTCGGGATCTTAGCAGAGTCACTTTTAAGAGCTTTCTGGTGGTGTCTGGTGGTTGGTTGTCCTATGTTATATACTCCCTCTGCTGCTGCCTCACCTGCCTCTACATTCAGACATCCCCTCTTTATGCAAGATATACTATAAACTAAGGATAAGCTGTGAAAGCAGTTACTGTGTCTTAATGAAAGATCCTGTGTAGACAGTCATGTTTATCTGTAGTGTTGATGTGCTGGTCTCTAAATTTGATTTCAGTCCAAAAGAATATCCGCTAAGGATGCCTTAGCCCACCCCTACCTAGATGAAGGGCGACTACGATATCACACGTGTATGTGTAAATGTTGCTTTTCCACCTCTACTGGAAGAGTTTATACCAGTGACTTTGAGCCCATCACCAATCCCAAATTTGATGACACTTTTGAGAAGAACCTCAGTTCTGTTCGACAGGTTAAAGGTGAGTACCTTTTTTGGTCCTCGGCCGGATGAATAATAACATTTTCCATTATGTGACTGTGAAAAGCTGAGTCTGGATGGTGACCAGAGTTCCTCCATATGTTTATTTTACAACCTTGTGTATAGCTCTTTGTCCAGGGCATATACGCCAAGAAAGCTATGTGTGTTATAAAAACACTGATCTACTATTGCATCCAGGGGAAGGTCAGGCAGAGCTTTTCAAGCTGACTTATTTAGTGAGTGTGACTCAAAGTAGGTAATAAGTATTCACTCACTGTGACTTCATTGAATGAAACGTATTGATTTTTTTATATCACATGCAAATTTTAGAAAGGAGAAACACCCACTGAGGGAATCATTCCTTGAATGATCACAAGAGAGGGGAATTTCTGATCGTCTAGTCATAAAATTCCCTGACACGATCTCCTATTGGGGTGGGGATGGAGGTTAATGACATCCAAAATTCTGAGTGATTTTAGACATTCTAGGACATTTTAGAAGAGCGTAGTGCCCGAGGTAAACAGCCTAAAACTATGTACCCAAGCAACAACTGCAGGGTTTTTTTAAGTGATTTTCAAAAGAGCGATAATTACCAGCAACATAGAAGATTCACTCATAATGCCAACTCTATGGAATCACTCTCAAATTTATAGACCATTTTACTCCTCCCACGGATGGAGTTTCGAACCCATATAACGCCACTTGGTCAGGGGGATGGGGAGGTTGCCTGTGTTGAGCAGCCACTGTCACTTTGGTTTCAGGAAAGTTCCGCTGGATCCCGCCTGATACATGATCTGTGTGCTTGATCTAACTAAACCAGTAGGAAATGCTGTTCAGTTGCTGGCCGGTGAGCTGAGAATCCACTGCTCCCAGGCCTGCAGATTGGCATGGAGTGTATGTTTGTTTTCTCCACAGAAATTATTCACCAGTTCATTTTGGAACAGCAGAAAGGAAACAGAGTGCCTCTCTGCATCAACCCGCAGTCTGCTGCTTTTAAGAGCTTTATTAGGTAACTATATGTATGTAATTCTTACTTCCTTGTTGTTGAAAGGATGCCGTTGTGATTTGGTTATTCAGCATATTTCTGTTTTTATTTAGATTAGGTAATATAGATAAAAAGGAGGTTACTTTTACAAGTTTTGGCTTAGTCAAAAGCAAATTAAAAATGTAAGCATTCGTTTTTATGCTGACGCCACTTCATGGTGGTTGATTTGGGGGTGGTGCTTTGGCAGTTTCGTTCTCAGATGACCGCTGTACTGCCTGATCCCGCACATGCATAGGGTCCTCCCGCAGCAGCAGCGTGGCGGCCACTGCCCTTGAGTTAGACATGGTTATCTTGGTTCCCACTACCACCCCCAGCACCTGAATAATAACTGCAAGCAAGATGATTTTATAGGTAGAGTGCTGGTGTGTTCCTATCTGGAGTTTTGCTTCAAGAGCTTCATAGCTGCTTTGGAACCCGACAAGCCTTACTGTCTTTGTCTCTCTCTGTCCTTTCCTTCTCAGTGTCTTTTTCCCTAATCCTTGGCATCATTTAAGCTCCAGCCAGGAGAAAGAAACCACACCTAGTAATGTGAGCAGGGAAAATTTAATAGTGAGAAGCATTAACTACGAAAAGATGGTTAACTTCTGGAAGGTGCATAAGAGGATTCTGGAGGGCCCCAAAGTAGCAAATGCAGAAAGCAGGTACTCTCTCTAGACTAAGGAAGAGTGAACAAGGAAGAAATTAAGAATTTGGAGGCGGCCCCTCCACCCAAGGCTAATAAAATTTGGACCTCTTTGTAGAGGCTATGACTGCCACAAGAACACACTCAGCTTAAGGGTGTTGAAGGCTTTGCAAAAGGTGTGGGCAGAACTGATCCATCAGAGAGGCCTGCTGGGTTGCAGAGAAACTTGCCAGAAAGTTTGGGTAGAACAAAACAGGGCCTTCCATATCAAAAAAACCACACCAGCACAAGGAAGGGAAGCTGCTTCCTGATGCCATGCCCTTGCAGTGTCCTACCAGCACAACCTGGTGGCAAAGGATGACTGCGAGAAGGGTCTGGCTCCAGTATTACAAAGCAGGACAGAGAAGGCTGGGTTTAGATCTGAGAGGCCACACTCTTTCTCCTTTCTTTCCTACCTGCCTTTCTGCCTCTCCCTTTTCCCTCTTCTCCTTGCTTGCCTTTTAATTGGCCGTGACATGGTGTTGAAGTTGATTGAATTTATTAAATCAAAGCCAAGAATTTTTGTTTAGAATTTTTTAAATCAGGGTGATTTTTATTTCTTCCATGTGTTTTCTGTGGAAAGAAGGAATTAGGTTGCATTTTTACTTTTCTGTGGTTTAAAATTACTTTCTTATTTTCCCCTAAGAGTCAGTGACCCACTCAATCGTGTTTTAATACCTTTCAGGTGCAAGTTATTCATTATCCCAGGCCCCAGGGAGCAAAGTGGTTACACACACACCCTCAAGTTTATAATCTAGTTAGCAAAATTAGACAGATACGTGAAATAACTGAGGAAACTGATCTGTGGATAACAAATGCTAAACGATTATCCATTACTACTGAACTCATATTTGATAAAAGTGCTTATAAGGCTCATTCACATAGGTTCCCACTTAAAGTCGCTGTATTTTGAGAGGCTACTTTTAAATGGATAATTCTGCATCCCTTAAGGTTATTTTCCTGGTTGATTATAAGCAATATTATTTATAATACCTACCACTTACTTTATATGACCAAGTAGGCACTGTGGAAGGCACTTTACGTACATTATCTTGTGCATTCATCACAACGTCCTATGAGGTGGATGGCAGGCATCATCCCTTTCCAAACGAGGAAAGACGAGGGGATTTGCTCGGCGTCCCACAGCAAGTAAATGACTTGTCACCTTCCAGCCCATCGCTGTTGCCTCACTTATAGATACAGATTCTCGAATGAACAATTTGAAACAAATGCATCTTTAGAGAAGTTAACCAAATAAAAATCCAAAAATGGACTTTATCATTTTCTTAAAGGAAGAGAGGAAAACACTCAGCATTGACTCACCCTCTTGCCCTTTGTGGTGTCACAGCTGGTTTCACATGTCTCCATTTTTTTCCAGTTCCACTGTTGCCCAGCCGTCTGAGATGCCCCCATCTCCTCTGGTGTGGGAGTGACGGTGGAAGATAATGTACTACTGAAGATGTAATGTAGCTTTCCACTGGAGTCTGGGATTTGCAATTCTGGAGGTTAATCATGCTTGTACTGTAATTTTACTAATGAAGTTTTAAATTAACAACCACTACTTGTATGATATGAATAATATTTAGAAATGTTACTAGACTTTTAATCTTGTAAAGTGGTTGTGCTTTTAGAAGAAAAATATTTTACCCAGAGTTGCACATGTTTTATGAATTTAGTGCAGCTGTTATGGCTCACCTCAGAACAAAAGAGAATTGAACCAAATTTGGGATTTTGGGGTTTTGTGTTTTTGTTTTGTTTTTCTTTTTTTAAAATGAAGTGAGATTGTTCACACACACACACACACACACACACACACACACAAAGGACAGTCGTACATTTTGATATTTGAGCCATTCCTGAAAATTTGGGGTTTTCTAAAACGAAAGAATCTAGAAACCTTGCCTGCGACCAATCATGGAGCCACATGAGCTGATCGTGGCTGCACCTGGGGGGTTGGGGGGTGGGGCATGCCACCTAATGATCAAGCCCTATAATTAGCTTCTCATTAGAGCCGTGACGGTGATGTGTGCTGTCTAAAATCCAATGTTGTGGGTAGAGAGAATGAGTTTGTGACTAGGAGAGACTAAACTTCTGTTTTCCTTACCCAGTATAAATATATATATATATATTTAATCTATTTTTATTAGAAGTTTTTCTGCTCTTTCTTACATAAAAGAACCCCCCAAGCATGCATCTTTCATGTGTGTAAATAATTCATTTCTGGGCTAATTTCAAAAGAATCCCAACATTGCTGTATAGAGAGAGAACTAGCTTGCACATTTTAGGTCTGTGAAATTTTGTGAGACTTTTCCTGCACTGGACAGTAAAAAAAAAAAATAAATAAAGACAAAAACAAATTTTTAAAAATTTTAAAGCCACAAAAAAAGGCACATAGGGAATTATGTCAAATGTGTTTGTGTCCTTAGGCAAAGCTGTGGGAGTCTTGAAATGTCACAGTAGTAAATAACTTATTACTTTTTGACAAATTCTTTTTTCTGTTGGAACACTGAATTCTTCTGTGCATATGTATATATGAATACAAATTGAAGGCCTCTACCTCCTGGAGTTATACAACTTGGCTTGTTTACCTCCACATGCTGATGATGACTATTTTTTTTTTTTAAGTTCAATGTGGAGACTTGAAACTTGAATGTCCCTTCCAACTTTTATATTAAAAATAAAAAGACAAGAAAATTGAAGATCGTTTTTCACCTGTACAAGGAATACTAATGGATCGTCTTAAAATTGGTCTAGGAAAAAACCTTGGTGTGTGTTATGGACAATTAACTGTTAAAGTTATTGTAAGTTATCTGTATTTAGCAGAGTATTTTCATCTTGAGTGATCTGAGCTGAATTTGAAGACTATTAATAAGTTATGTTTGGAAGTTTTAACTTCAATGAAGTAATTATTTGCTGTGAAAGAAACAAACATTGAATTACTAAACAAAGATGGTGCAATATCTTTGTTTTTTTTTTATGAGGCTCCTGAGAATCAACCCAACTGAAGCATTTCAATTCACTTGAATGAGAAACGTGTTTAGTATCAAAAGAGCCCAAGAAGACACTGGTGTGAAAGGTACAATCTCAGAGGTTGGTCAATTACCGTGGCACACTTACTGGTCACTTTGTACAATGTAGATTTGAAGTACAGTGGTGAAAACATTAAATGTGACATTTGAAAAAGATGTGTCATCTGTTTTCTTTCAATTCTTTTCCTTTGTTTTCTCTTCAGTACAGCTTTTATTCCTGATTTTGCAGTTTTAAGACATTTCCTACTTATATTTTTATTTTGACATTTGAGGAAATTAGTTCTAAAATTCTTCCCAGAAACTTTACATTGCCGAAAATATATCTCAAACTTAGTTTAATCATATTAAAGATATTGTGAGTCAAATATATATAATTTGAAAGTCTTTCCAGACCTCAGAGTCTAATCCAGTGGTTTTCAAGCTTTTTTTTTCTTTTTTTTTGAACAAAGAATCCTATTTTCATGTAGGATTAAATTTCAATACGCTGGAATCCAAAACATTAAATAAATAAACTGGATGAAGCAGACTGCTGAGGACTTGACTTCACCCTTCTCTTCTTTTCTGCCTCCTGCCCCTGGCAGCCCAAAGGTAATTCCAGCAAAGGAAGAAGTCCCAGTGGGGCGCCTGGGTGGCTCAGTCAGTTGAGCTTCTGCCTTCAGCTCAGGTCATGATTCCAGGGTCCTGGGATCAAGTTCCGCATTTCATTGGGCTCCCTGCTCAGTAGGGAGCCTGCTTCTCCTTCTATCTCTGCTGCTCCCCCTGCTTGTGCTCTTTTGTCCTCTCTGTCAAATAAATAAATGAAATCTTTTTTAAAAGGCGAGGGGTGGGGGACGGGGGAGAAATCCCAGCTGGGTGGTGCTATAATTACGACCTGACACCAGACTGCCTAACTTCAGAATACCTTCCCTGTGGCGGATAAGGCAACATGACTCTTGAGTTTGTAGGTGGCATATATTTCCCCCTATCTTTCCTTAATTTAGCAAAATGAATGGGTTTTTTTTCCTGACATGGAGAGAATTGACTGTTATAACTCATATAAATTAATACACATACACATAATAGTTTGTTCATCCAATAAACTTTTGAATACCTACTGAGTGCAAGAATTACTTATCAGGACACCTGTTAATATCAATAGTGCTTGAATAAGAAAACTAATTTTCGTCACTTACAAGAGAACATTGTGAATTGCACATATAACAGTTTGAAACAAATTCTTCACCGATAAATATTAGAGAAAATATATTGACCTATTCCCACTGGAATCTGCTCAACTAACCAAGGGATGTGTGCCTTTTTTTTTTTAATTTAAAATTGTTGATAATTGCAAAAATATGGAACTTCTACAGCCAGTGGAATCAGTATGGACAGATAAGTTAGGGCTCTAATCAGCTGCAATTTGTTTGCAGTTTAGTTTTAAGAACCCAGAAGGTGGAGGTAATTTCTTGTAATAGTTCATAAGGTTTGGAATTTTTGTTTTGTTTTTCTTCTATGGTATATCATTTAAAGTACTACTCTTGGGGCGCCTGGGTGGCACAGTGGTTAAGCATCTGCCTTCGGCTCAGGGCGTGATCCCGGCGTTCTGGGATCGAGCCCCACATCAGGCTCCTCCGCTGGGAGCCTGCTTCTTCCTCTCCCACTCCCCCTGCTTGTGTTCCCTCTCTCGCTGGCTGTCTCTCTCTCTGTCGAATAAATAAATAAAATCTTTAAAAAAAAAAATAAAACAAAATACTACTCTTACATTAAAATAAAAATATACTAAAGAACAGAATACGATATTTGCATGAATTTTAAAACAAAGGCCACTGGGGGAGCTGTTTCCTACTATGCCCTAAGGAAAGTCTGAACAGCATGGGTAGTAATGAGCACTTTGAGTCTCCTCTCCTTCCTTAAATGGTCTTTCCTTGGCTTCCGTAACACCGCTGTTTTTCTCCCTTCCTGGGGGCCACAGTCTCCTTACAGGTCCTTCCTCTGCTTACTCCTCACAATGTTGTGTCCCCTGGGCTAGGGATCGATCCTGAATCCTGGCTTCTCTTCATGCTCTAAAGCCACAGGTTCTTGACTTGGCTTCTTGGTAGAGTCACCTGGAGAACTGTCAGAAATTCCAGTGCCTAGACTGCCCCTCAGACCAGGTAAATCAGAATCTGTCTGGAGACAGGTCAGGCATCAGTTTTGTGTTGTCATTTTTTTGTTTTTTAAGTTGATTCCAATGTACAGCTAAGATTGCCATCCACTGTTTGCTGCTCTCACCTTGTGACCTCATCTGCCCTCAGTGAGCATAAGAGAATGAACCCAAATCTCTTACCTATATACCCAGATTTTTCTGCTAGGTGCCTATTGGAAATCTCCACTTTGTTATCTTATAGGCATCTCAGACATGTCAACAACTGAAAATAATGTTTGCCACACAACTTTATTATTAAATCCTTCTCACTTTTCCTTACTGGTTCTCCCCCCCCACCCCCCTTCCTAGACTAGGGTCATCCTTAGCATATCATGAGGAATTGTGGAAGAGAAAGGAATTGTATGTTTGGGGGTGAGAGGGACAGCTGAGAGGTGGCCCTGGCTACAGCGCCCTCTCTTCACATTAGGTTAGGACTTGTACCAGGGTGGTACTCTTGGCACCATGGCGCCAAGTTTCCCCTTTTTTGGCAGGAGAGGTGGAAGAGAATGGCTCAGGTTACAGTGTTCCATCTGCTCCCTTCCCCTCAATCCTGGGCCGGGGCTTCACCGTCTACCCCGTTACTTAAGCCACAAATCAGAGTCTTCCTCACTCCCATCTTCACTCCAGAATTCGTGCACATTTTGCATTCCATTCTTTAATATTCTTTTATCTTAATGTTCTAAGTTACGTGCCATAAAAGAAAAATAAAACTTTCCCCATTGATGAGTTAGATGCTATTGAATCTTGTTTTCCGTTTTGGAAATCAGGGCTGAATTGAAGAGACTGCTACTACTTACTGAACTTAACATCCAGTTTCTCCTCTCTCAAAATTAAAATATTTTGAGACTCAAACCTGTAAGTGGTGACATTTTTCCTACACTTTTTTTACATACATGTCAGGTGTACAGCTCTATAATTCAGCATCTGTACACACTACAAAGTGGTCACCAGCAAAAGTGAAGTTACCGTCCAGCACCATCCAGTTGCCCCGCGTCACCCGTTTCACCCACCCCCAACCTCCTTCTCTAATCAGAACAGAACATAGTCTGTTCTCTGTACCTATGAGTTTTTGTTTTGTTTTGTTTTTCGTTAGACTCCACATGAGTGAAATTATATGGCATTTGTCCATCTGACTCATTTTGCTTAACGTGATATATTCAAGGTCCATCCGTGTCACAAATTGCAAGAGTCCATTCTTTTTTATGGCTGAGTAGTATTCCGTCATGCAAATATACCACATCATCTTTATCCATCTATCAACAGACGCTTAGGTTCTTTCTGTACCTTGGCTATTTAAAAAATGCTGCAATGAACATAGGAGGGCATATATCTTTTCAAATTAGTGTTTTCATATTTGTCAGATAAATACCCAGAAGTGGAATAGCTGGGTCACGTGGTAGTTCTTAATTTTATGAGGACCCTCCACAGTGTTTTCAATAGTAGTTGCACCAATTTACAATCCCACCAGGAATGTGCAAGGGTTTCCTTTTCTCCACATCCATTCCAACACTTATTTCTGTTGGTTTGTTTTTTCATATAATAGCCATTCTAATAGATGCGAGGTGATACCTCACTGTGGTTTTGATTTGCATTTCCCTAAATAATTAGTGATGTTGAACATCTTTTCATGTGCCTGTTGACCACCTGTTTGTGTTCTTTGGAGAAATGTTTATTCAGATCCTCTGCCAATTTTTAAATTGTGTTGTTTGTTTTTCTGTTGAGTTATAGGAGTTCCTTGTATATTTCAGCTGTTAACCCCTTATCACATAACTGGTTTGTAAATACCTTCTGTTCAGTAGGTTGCCTTTTTGTTTTGGTGATGGTTTCTGTTGCTGTGCAGAAGCTTTTTAGTTTGTTTTTGCTTTAGTTTCCCTTGCCTTTGGTGTCTGATCGACAAAGAATCTGCTGAAACCGATGTCAAGGAGTTTACCACCTGTGTTTTCTTCTCAGAATTTTATGGTTTCAGGTCTTACATTCAAGTCTTTAATCCATTTTGAGTTAATTTTTGTGTGCGGTGTAAGACAGTCCAGTTTTCCCAGCACCATTTATTGAACATTGTACAGTCTTAGCTCCTTTATCATAGATTCATTGTCCATGTATGTGTGGGTTTATTTCTGGGCTCTCGATTATGTTCCATTGATCTCTGTATCTGTTTCTGTACCAATACCATACTGTTTTGATTCCTGTAGCTTTGTAGTATAGTTTTAAGTCAGGAGCCCCGATACCTCCAACTTTATTGTTCTTTCCCAAGATTGCCTTGGCTGTTTGTGGTTCCATACACATTTTAGAATTATTTTAGTTCTGTGAGGTAGGCCATTGGTTTCATAGGTATTGCATTGAATCTGTAGATTGCTTTGGGTAATATGGACATTTTAACAAAATTAATTCTTCCAGTCCACGAACACAGAATATCTTTCCATCTGTTTGTATTCTCTTCAGTTTCTTTCATCAGCATCTTGTAGTTTTCATTATGCAAGTCTTTCACTTCCTTGGTTTAATTTCTTCCTAGGTAATTTATTCTTGTTGACACAATTGTAGATGGTATTGTCATTCTTTTTTTTTTTTTTTTAGTTTTTATTTTTTTAAGTAATCTCTACACCTAGTGCATAGCTCAAACTTACAACCCCAAGATCAAGAGTCACATGCTTTACCAAATAAGCCAGCCAGGTGGCTGGTATTGTTTTTTTAATTTCTCTTTCTGACGTCTTGTTATTGGTATATAAAAATGCCACAGATAGGGGTGCCTGGGTGGCTCAGTCAGTTAAGCATCTGCCTTCAGGTCAGGTCATGATCCCAGGGTCCTGGAATCGAGCCCCGTATCAGGCTCCCTATTCAGTGGGGAGCCTGCTTCTCCCTCTCCCACTCCCCCTGCTTGTGCTCTCTCTCCTCTCTCTCTCTCTGTCAAATTAACAAAATCTTTTTTTAAAAAATTGCCACAGCTATCTGTATATTGATTTTGTATCCTACAACTAAATAATTCAGTTATTCTAATTGTATTTTTGGTAGATTCTTCAGGGAGCTGTGTGTGTGTGTATTCATGTCATCTGTAGATAATGGCAGTTTTACTTTTTCCTTTCCAATTTGGATACCTTTATTTCTCTTTCTTACCTAATTGTCATGGCTAGGACTTCCAATACTATGTTGAATAAAAGTGGCATCCTTGTCTTATTTCTGATCATAGAGGGAAAGGTTTCAGTTTTTACCACTGAGTATGATGTTAGCTATAGGATTCTCATATATGACACTTTCTTATGAGGTACATTCCCTTTATACCCACTTTATTGAGAGTTTTTATTATAAATGGATGTTGAATTTTGTCCTATGCTTTTTCTGCATCTCTTGAGATCATATGATTTTTCTTTTGTTAATGTGGGGTATCACATTGATTGATTCGCAGGTGTTGAACCATCCTTGCATCCCACCTGATCATGCTGTATGATCCTTTTAATGTATTTTTGGACTTGGATTCCTAATGTTTTGTTGAGGATTTTTGCATATATGTTCATCAAGGATGTTGATCATTTTCTTTTTTTGTGGTGTCCTTGTCTGGTTTTGGTATAAGAGTAATGCTGGCCTTGTAAAATGTGTTTAGAAGCTTTCCCTCCTCTTCAGTTTTTTCGAAGAGTTTGAGAAAGATCAGTATTAAATCTTTGAGTGTGTGACAGAATTCTGCAGTGAAGCTGCCTGGTCCTGGACTTTTGTTTGTTGGGAAATTTTTCATTACTGCTCCATCCTCCTTACTACTAATCCATCTATTCACGTTTTCTATTTGTTCATGATACAATCTTGGCAGATTGTATGCTTCTAGGACTTTCTTAAATCAACATATAATGTAGTATTGGTTTCAGAGGTAGAGGTCTGTGATTCATCAGTCCTACATAATACCAAGTGCTCATTACATCACATGCCCTCCTTAATGTCCATCACCCAGTTACACCATCCCTCCACCTCCCTCCCCTGCAGCAACCCTCTAGGAATTTTTTTTTAAGATTTTATTTATTTGTCAGAGAGAGTGAGAGTCAAGCAGGGGGAGTGGCAAGCAGAGGGAGAAGAAGGCTCCCCACTAAGTAGGGAGCCCAGTGCGGGGCTCAATCCCAGGATCCTGGGATCATGACCTGAGCTGAAGGCAGATGCTTAACCAAGCCGCCCAGCCGTCCCTAGGAATTTATCCTTTTTTTTTTTTTTTAGGTTGTCCAATTTGTTGGTGTATAATTGTTTTCCCTACATTTTTAAGTGACCTTATCAGTAAATGAACAATGTCCAAAATCTTGGAAAGAAGTGGTAAATGGCTGTTGGTAGAACTTTCAACAAGTAGACCTTCTTGCTAAGAGGTCAGCATCTGTGTTAGGTAGCCGACTTCAGAAGTCTGCGATCCAGTGGTCAGTTTCCTCCTGTGTCTGGGAAATACTCATCTAAGATCTCAAAAGAAAGATGGGTTTATTTTAACTTTTATTTTGATGATAACACTGGTCTTCAGAGCTCATCCTCCTCACAGCCAACTTATCTTCATCCAGTTCTTAATTGCAGCAACCACATCATGGTTTTTAAGAATGAACAACTGCTTTCGAGTCTTGAGAATGCTTCTCAAGGGAGAAGAAGAATCTTGTACAGATAATATTGTCTTTTTAAAACAGTATTGGGTGTGTGTGTGTGTGAGTGTGAGTGTGTTAGTATTACATTCACATGGTGCAACCTACAAAAGGACAGTGGAAAGGGAATCATTCTCCCTCAAGTCAAACCACTGTTTCCAGTTCCTGTGGATCATTCCAGTGATACCCTGCATAATCAAGCTTCTGTATTTTTATAGGAATGATAGCATCATTGGCACTGTCTTGCATCTTGCCTTCTTCATGTGATATATGTGGAGATCGTTCCACAGGAACACACACAGAGCTGATGCTTTTAATTTGAGCCGCTTTTTTATGATGACGGTAAACAATGAATAACTTGAATTAATTACACCTTATCCATGTTTTTATCCTTTGTCATGACATTGTTCTCCATGAGGACAAGTAATTCAGGGTAGAACCAACTAACCCAGTTTTCCCCCAGGTAAGCCATTGCTCATATATGTAGTCGTACATATTCTTTAAATCACTTCTTATTTTATTATAGATTTTCTTAAAAGACAAGTATTCAAGTCACATTTTTTTTTAAACTATTTCCTAGCTCACTAAACACACTGAGAAAAATCAAGAGCCATTTAGTTGTGTAAACTCTCACTTGACAAGTTCAGCTGTGGCCCTATCTACTCATTTCTGTACCTTTTTTCATTCCACTGTGTTGGCCAAAGCTCCTATCGTTCAAGAGTTCTTCGGCTATTTTACCAACAACGGCCTTAAAAATGTCTCTTCACATATATCACCATGCATATGGCAAATAAAGGCCAATAGAGTGACCACATTTTTTTTTAAGATTTTATCTATTTATTTGACAGAGAGAGAGAGACAGCCAGGGAACACAAGCAGGGAGCCTGATGCGGGACTCAATTCCAGGACCCTGAGATCATGGCCTGAGCCGAAGGCAGACACCCAGGAACTGAGCCACCCAGGCGCCCTGAGTGACCACATCTTTAATATGCATGTTCTCAGCTAACTATCAAGAATCAGGTGAAGCTGAGTTTTGCAACCAGTTGTGTTCATGTCTTTTTACGTGCAGCAGAACTATTTTTATTTCCAGCAATACAGATGATTTGATATTCTAAAAAACAAACTATTAAACACTTAGGAATTCTTAATGAAATATAACAATAAGTAGCCAAGCTTACAGAAAGAGGGAAATTGTTAAGGACCAAAACCAAAGAGCACTGGAACCACTGCTTCCCTAAGACCATTTGCCAACTGGTGAAACATAGAGCAGCTAACACTAAAGCTAATATTTATCAACTGATTATAATATGCCAGGCCCTGCTCTAAGTACTGTACAAATATTAATCGTACAACAACCCAATAATGTGGTACTATTATTAGCCCCATCTTTCAGAGGAAGAAACAGACTCAAAGAAACACATTAGAATCTTGGCTAGTAAGACTACATGGGAGACAGGAGATATAACCTTGAGCAAGACATGGAATTCAAATTTAGGTTCCCACATATAGCTGAAATATTCAGAGCTATTCCTTCAGTGAAAGGAAGAAAACAAAGTCCCACCTGCCACAAGGAAATGTGTGTGTTCTTAGTTCTTGGTGGGAAAGTAGTCTTCCACAAGAATACTAAACCACAGGTTTACAAATACACATCATTTAGAATTCAGATTTATGCTACCGTGGAAGCCTCGGAAACACAAATCAGAATATTAAAGTGGCTCTCAGTTAATAGTGCCCTCGGGTGCCTGGCAAAAGCAAGCATAAGTGCTCTTTTGGGGATGCATCCTCAGCTGAAGTCTCAAAAGGATTCCAGTAGATAAAACCCACCCAAATTTGAGCTCACAACCCCAAGTAACAAAACAAGGAAGTAAGCTGCTGTACATGAGATACCATTAAAAACTAAGTACTAAAGATACCGGAAGCACTGGATGCAGAATACAAAATGATTATGCTTTAAAATATTTAGAGAAATGACGATATAATGTTGTACTTAAAAAAGAAAAAGCAGGGGCACAGTCAGTTAAGCATCCGACTTTTGATCTCGGCTCAGATCATGATCTCTGCGTTGTGAGACTGAGCCCCACATCAGGCTCTGCACTGGGTGTGGAGCCTGCTTAAGATCCTCCCTCTCCCTCCTTGCTCTCTCCCTCTCTTAAGGAAAAAAAAAAAAAAAACAAGCAAAAAATAAAAGTCACTGAACCATGACCAGGCAAATTTGAAAAATAATAAATGTATACAAATGAAAAAAGTCATTGAAAGTAAAAATAGAATGGATAAGTTAAACAGTTCAATTGAACATTGCCGAAGACAACGAACTAAAACTTGTGAAAGATTACGAAGAACACATCACCTAGTGTACAGCAGAAACACACAAATATGCATGGGAAATAATAAAAGACATTAAGAATCTTGGGGATAGGGACGTCTGGGTAGCACAGTCATTAAGCGTCTGCCTTCGGCTCAGGGCGTGATCCCGGCGTTCTGGGATCGAGCCCCACATCAGGCTCCTCCGCTATGAGCCTGCTTCTCCCTCTCCCACTCCCCCTGCTTGTGTTCCCTCTCTCGCTGGCTGTCTCTATCTCTGTCGAATAAATAAATAAAATCTTTAAAAAAAAAAAAAAGAATCTTGGGGATAGAGTGAAAAAGATTAAATCTGTATAAAATGGGAGTTTCAAAGAAGAGGGGCAAAACTAAATAATAGCTGAAGAGGTTCTTGATTTTGTCATAGTCGGGAGTCATCGGATTTAGGAAGCACCCAAATCATAAGCAGGATAGATAACGTGTTCTGGTGGGACTGCAGGATGACAAAGTGGTCTTAAATGTGACAAAGAAAAATTGCCTAAAAGGGATAACATTGGAAACTTGACTTCTCAACAGCAACAACTAAAGCTAGAAGACAACAAAATGATATAGTCAAAGTTTTGAGAAGAAATAAATGTTAATCTAAAATTATAAACTGTCATTTCGTGCAGAACAGTTTTCAGAACACAAATTCAGTTTACTATGAGGAGATGATCACCAAAGGTTGTACTTCAAGAAGAAGAAAAAGAATAACTAAGCAGATCTCCAAGAATGGTGAAGAAAGAAATTGGTAAACATGTGGGGAAAACTAAGCAAATGCAGATCGCACAGAGCAATAATAATAACGTCTAGTTGGGAGGGGGATAAAATCAGGGAATCTCTAAACTGGAAACCCTGGGAGGTGCAGAGGCACAGCTTTTTTTTTTTTTTTTTTAAGATTTTATTTATTTGTCAGAGAACACAAGCAGGGGGAATGGCAGGCAGAGGGAGAAGCAGGCTCCCCACTGACCAGGGGCCCTGATGCAGGACTCGATCCCAGGACCCTGGGATCATGACCTGAACTGCAGGCAGACGCTTAACCCACTGAGCCACCCAGGCGTCCTGAGGCACATCTGTTTTTAAAAGCGTCAGTTTCAATATGTTCCTGCCATCATTCTCCAGGATGTTCTCCACCTCCCCCTTCACAATCACCATTCTCCTGCTTCACAAAAGAAAGACATACTTCTTACACCATAATCATTACTGCGGTACAATGGGCCTTTGTGTAAAAAGCCTGGCTGCTAAGTAAAAGGGACAATATGAAACAGTGTTTGTTTATAAAGCCCTCACTGCTGTCAAATAATACATCAATCCTGAGAGATAACCTCTTGAAAGTAAAGCAAAGAGAGCATTAGTAAGAAATATTGAGACTGGCAGAATTTTACTTCACTCAGGCAACAAATTAATACCACAGCTCCGTCTTAAAATTCAGAAGTAAGAGCGTTTTTTTATGGAAACGCATATAAAATGAAGCCAGACTTTTTCTAACAGAAATTAAATCTATTTTGACTGCGTGGCTTGCCAATAAGGACTTTCCAATCGGTTCATATGGTAGTCATTTGTTCCATAATTAGAATTAGCTGGAATCTGCAGCTACCAAGTTCTGACAAAAATAGGCAAAAGATTAAAAAATTATCAAAAAATATTGTACAAATGTTGGCAAGAGTGTGAGAAGTTGGAACCCTTGTGCATGGCTGATGGGATTGTAAAATGGCGTAGCTGCTATGGAAAAGTGCGGTGGTTCCTAAAATTAGAATTATTTTTTGATCCAGCAATCCCATTTCTGGGTATATACATAAAAGAATTGAAAGCAGGGACTTAAATAGATATTTGAACACCAATGTTCATAGCACTAATTCACAAAAGCCAAAAGGGGGAAACAGCCCAAATGTCCGTCCATGGATGAATGGATAAACAAAATGTGATGCGTATATATATACCATGGATTATTCAGGCTTTAAAGGGAAGGAAATGCTGATACATGATTCATGGATGAGCCTTGAACACATGATGCTACATGAGGTAAGCCAGACACAAAAGAAAAAATATTGTAGGGTTCTACTTATATGAAGTACCTAGAATAGTCAAACTCATAGAAGGTAATATAGTGGCTACCAGGGGAGGGAGGAGGGAGGGAGTGGGGGGAATGTTAATGTTTCATAGGTATGGAACCTCAGTTTGAGATGATGGAAAAGTTCTGGAGATGGATAATGGTGCTGGCTACACAACGTGAAAGTACTTAACGCCACTGAACCGTACAGCGGTGCTGCCCCAGAAACAGAAAGATGCTTAATCATTAGATGATTTGTCTCTTTTCTGAGTGATAAAATCATTTTAAGGATATAAAATAAATTAATTGTAAATTTAAGGGTTCACTTCTGGACTCTCGATTCTATTCTACAGATCTATATATCTGTCTTTATAGCAATTACTACAGTGTCTTGATTTTTGTAGCTTTACAGTAAGTCTTGAAATCAGGAAGTGTAAGTCCTCCAACTTTGTTCTTTTTCAAGACTATTTTGGCTCTTCTGAGTCCCTTGCATTTCCCTATGAATTTTAGAATCAGTTTGTTAATTTCTGCAGAGGCCAGATGAGATTCTGATAAGGATTGCACTGAATCTGTAGATCAGTTTGGGAAATTTGCCATGTTAACCATATTAAATCTTCCAATCCATGAACATGGGATGTCTCTCCATTTGTTTAGCTGGTTTTGTAATTTTCCGTGTACAAGTACTTCCTTTGTCAAATTTATTTCCAAGTAGTTATTTTTGATGAATTTCTTAATTTCATTTTCAGATTGTTCATTACTAATATGTAAAGATACAACTGATTTTTGTATATTGATACTTATCCCAGAAACTGGCTGAACTCATTGATAAATTCTAATAATTTTTTTATGTATTCCCCTTAGGATTTTATAATAAAGTTTAACGTTCTGTGGAAAAACACTGTAATCCAAAAATTTTATATAAAGCTTTTCTGTTCTTTTTTTCCTGAGGGTAAAACAGAATAATGAAAAGTTTCCAGTTATGCTTTTTTTTTTTAAATGATGATGCCATTTAATCAGGAATTTTTTTTTTTTTTAAATAGGCTCCACACCCAGTGTGGCCCAGTGCAGGGCTTGAATTCACAACCCTGAAATCAAGACCTGAGCTGAGATCAAGAGTCAGACACCTAACACTGAGCCACCCACATACCCCAAGAAAATATTTTTTTGTTTTGTTTTTTGGTTTAGTTTTTTTTTTTTTTTTAAGATTTTACTTATTTATTTGAGAGAGAGACAGAGAGAGAGCATGAGCAGGGTGAGGGGCAGAGGAGAAGCAGACTCCCTGCTGAGCAGAGAGCCAAATGTGAGGCTGGGATCATGACCTGAGCTGAAGGCAGATGCTTAACTGACTGAGCCACCCAGACACCCCTGTTTTTTGTTTTTTTTTCATTTGGGGGGCCAGTTAGGCATCACTATCTCTGTCCTGCCAAGAACTTTTTATTTTCAAAGATGTCAAACCTATTAAAAAGTAGAAAGAAACAGTACAGTTGACCCTTGAACAACATAGGTTTGAGCTGTGTGGGTCCTCTTATATGTAGATTACAGTACAATATTATTAAGGTATTTTCTCTTAGGATTTTCTTAATGCTTTCTTTTCTCTAGCTTCCTTTGTTGTAAGAATATAGTATATAATACATATATAAAATCTCTGTTAATCGACTGTTTTCAGTGAGGCTTTCAGTCGACGGCAGTTTATTAGTTAAGTTTTCAGGAGTCCAAAGTTATACAGATTTTCAACTGCCTGGGGGGGAGCCAGCAACCCTAAGTCCAGATTGTTCAAGGGTCGGGCATGATGAAAACCCAAATACCCTTCACCCAGATTCACCAGTTTTAAATATTTGTCACATTTGCTTTATTGCCCTATACACAAATACGTGTATGTGTATATTTATGAGTACAAATATATGTACTTCTTTGCATTTTTGCTGAAACACTATGAAACTTCGCCCCTAATGTATCCCCCAAAAACAAGGACGTTATCCTAAATAGCTGTAGTTCTATCAGACCTAAGAAATTTAACGATTGGTATTTTACCTGATATCCAGGACATGCTCAATTTCTCTAATTCCCCTGGAAATTTTATTTATAGCTGGGATCCCGCCATCACCACCACCACCAAATCAGGATCTAGCCCAGGATCATGTCTTACATTTGGTTGTCATGTCTTTCTGGCATCCTCGGACAGGAGAGGCCCGCTGCCTTATCTTTCACGGCATTTGGCATTTATGACAGTGCGAGGCCCACTGTCACGTAGAATGCCTTACAAAGATTTGGATTTTTCTGATTGTTTGCACGCGATTCGATTCAGGTTAAACAATTCTGGAAAGACTATGACAGGTGATGCGGTGTACTTCCCAGTCCATCAAATCAGGAGGCACAAACGTTTGTCCCATTTTGGGCGATACTCAGTTTGACCATTTGATCAGGTTGAGGTTGGCAGAGCTCTCCACTGTAAAAGTACCCTTTCCCTTTGTAATTCGTAAGTAATCTGTGGAAACGTACCTTGAGACCACATCTTATTCCTCAACCAGCTCATGCAGTGCCATCTACTGATGATCTCTGCCCCAGTTATTTATTATGTTAGTGTTTGGGAAATAGTGCTTTCCTAATTTCCTCATTACTTCTACACTTGGCGTTTTCTTTTAGACTCCAAACAGATTCAGCCGCACAGTGAAGGACTCATCAAAATTTTGCTGAGTATATGAACATACCTTCCATTGAAGGTTCTGAAAGTGCCCCTAAAGGAGACTGTGCAAACACTGTTCATGGACCACTGAAATCTCCCCTTCCCTGGAACAAGACCGGACTACCTTCCCAAGCCCCTGGTGGTAACGTGTGGACGCGTCTAAATTCTCTCCCGTGGAGTGTTATTGGAAGGGATGTGCGGCACTTCCAGGCCTAGGCCTCAGTATGATGGATATACTCCCTCCATGCTTTCCTTCTACTTACTAACTACAACCTATGGCCAGCTGGCCTTGACCATGAAGATGACAACGCCTTAGCAGGAATCCATAAAGTATAACCACCACAGGTCAAATCAGGTCCAGTGCCTGTGTTTGTAAATAAAGTTTTATTGGAACATGGCCACATTTGCTCATATACATATTTTCTATAATTGCTTTCACATAACAAATGGCATGGCCCACAAAGCCTAAATTATTTATTGTCTGGCCATTCACGGTAAAAGTTTGCTAACCCCTGCTCTAGCATATAGCAGGCACTTGATAAATGAGAAATGTTAACTCTCCCATTAAATGGGCCCCTTTACTTCCATCACCAAATGTATTTGAAACACATCTATATTGAAAAAAAAAAGGCTGGGCCTTAATACCTCCAAGCTCTTTCCTTTTTTAACTGCTGCTGGGAACACGATCTAGTTATACAAATTCCAGGATCTTGCTTCCAGCCGTCTCTCACACATCAGCCCACCCTGCGCATTCAGGCCAGATGACTCTTCCTGTTAGCCCAATCTGCCTTGCTCAAGATCTCCCACTGTCTATCACTCCGACATCAAACCGAACGGGCTCCTAGCTTTCCAGACCCAGTAATCTGACCCTTCCTCCCCAGATCAAATGTAGCTCCACTCCTACCTGACAACCAGAGCACGGACGAGGGTGAGGTGAGGGAGACATTCCCCAAGGCACAAAACTTAGGTGGGTACCGAAAACTCAGTAATCAGGATAAATAATATCTTAATGCAAGATTTTTTTAAAAAACCAAAATTAATGCAAAAAGTTCCATGCACAACAAAATATCCAAATTTTAAACAAAGTCTTGGAGAATTAACCTCCACCTGCCTTGCCCCTCCATCTAAGTTCACGGGGGCTTGGACGCGAAAAGGAGGTCATCACTCAAAACAGCTCGCCAGCTGCCTTCTGCCTCCGTGAAACACAGACCCCAAGAGAGATCATTCTGAATCTCCCCCCACCCCCGAGCCCCCTTGCTCCACCTCCAGCACTGACAGGATCTTAGCTTTTGTTACTGAACAGATAATGTTTTGGCTTTGAGGTATGAAGCCATCTGCTGATCCTACAGCCACAGTGGCTTTCTAGGTCTTCGCATTTTCCGTTAGCAGGTGGCAGTCTCCGCGCGGTGGCGGAGTCTTTCATACATACTTCACTCAACTATGACTCCAGCTTTGTGTTAGTAAAATGAAGATATGGAAGGCACAGTCTTCACTGTCCAGGAACCCACAGTCTAGCAGGAAAGGTGTGCGGAGACACGTAGTCAGATCGGTGTTGCTCAGAGTGAGAGGAACAGAGGGGTCACAGAGAATGCTGCCGAGGCTCGGAGACGGCAGCACTGCCACCAAACAGAGGCCGCAGGGAAAGGCCTTTGGGCCTTCAGATATGCAGGGATGGGGAGGAGGCGCTGCGAGAAGTGTGGGTGCATTTCAAGGAGAGAAAAAAGTGAACCGAAAGCAGAGGAAAGAACTCTACAGTTGCTGCCAAACAGGAAAGTGGCAGGTCCCTCCTCCGAGCAGCTCTCAGCTGGGGTTCCACTTCCAGCACTGCTGGGCTAATGCGGTTTGTCTCATCACAAGACAAATAATTTTCAAAAGGTGCTAAACATCGCCTCATCTCACTCAGAAAGACAGGGAAACTGCTCAGACCCCCCCCCCTTTTTAAAGTCAGTCTTTCCCTTCGCCCTTGCTTTGGGTGGGGCACTCTGCGGATTGATCTGTGCGGTCCTCCCTCCTCCCTCCTCCCCAGGGCCATTTGCCTTCTACCACTTATCTGACCTCAAGTGAAGAGCTGCAGTTCCCCCACTAAAGGAATTTCAAACATAAGGCAGCAGCTGCACAGAGATTTCTGTGGGTAGAAAAGCCTTGCAGGGAAAGTGCTTGGCCTTGGAAGTCTTTATCTACTGATAGCGAACTTGGCCGGGTGCGAGGTTTGCCGAGGAACCGTCACATCAGCAGCTGTACACTTACACATTCCCTGGGCACATCCCTGCTTCGGGGCCCCACACGCCCTCCCCCGCCCCGCAGCAAGCAGCTCTAATCAGCACGCCCGCCGCCTGGCCCTGAAAGCCACTGTTGGGGGGCTGGCCGGAGCACCCTGCTGCCAGGCCCCTCCCTGACAGGCCCCGGCCGCCAGAGCTCTGTGTTCTGACCGCGTTCAGCCACCAGTGCCCCATCCCTAGCACACCACACCGGAAAGAAGCTTCACCTCCCTCCCCTGCTATGCTCTCCTTCCATCGGACTCTGTCCTGCTGTCCTCCCTAGTGAGCAGCCCCCTCCTCTCCAGAGCCCAAAGCCCTCCACAGCCTCAGCTTTCACCTGCTGCAGGAACTGACACCTGGCTTCCTGCCCTCCCAGGTCTCGGCTTCCGCACGACCCTCTTCAGTGGAGGCTGTCCATCTGTTCACACACCGCAGCCTCAGGGTCAGGAGGTGGGGTCACCAGCCTCCCTGCTCCCCAAGGCCACAAGCACACCACTTCCCCTCCACTCTCGGAGGTCTAAGCCATGCCTCAGCCCATGCCCACCTTCTCCTGGTGACTCCCCTACTCGGTCTTGGCAACAGGCTCACAGCCTTCTCTCCGCCCAACCGCCACCACCATCCTAGGTGGTCTTCACCATCCATCCATCCCACACCCTGGCTCTCTGTCCCTTGACCCCATCTCCAAACACCTTCCCCCTCTTCTCCATTTCAGCCACACCTTCCCCTGAACAGAATCTCTTCTGACACCAGGAATTCCGACATTGTGCCCCTTGTCCTAACCTCCCCGCCTTCCAGCCCATTCATCCAGTGACTCCCACCACGCCAACACTGCCTCCTCGGCCTCACATCCATTCCCCTTCCCACGTTCTCCCAGGCTGCCAGCCCCTCTGGGCCACGCGGCCTCCTCCCCATCCAGCTTGAAGCGCACGCTCCGTGTCTTCAATCGCTCTCTCGTCCAGTGCCTCAAAATCACCACCGTCTTTCTGAACCCCAACCCTGGATAAGTCAACAGCCTTTTTTGCTGAGCAGACCCCACCGTGGAGAAAAGCACACAGCCTGGGAGATTGGGCCTCCAGATCAATGGCCACCCGCCTCAGCTGGGCCCTCTACACTGCCACCAATTTCTCTACCCCAGTTCCAAGGGGCCCGCCCTGGGGAGCACAGAGCTCCTCTTTGTCCCTCCATTCTCTCCAGCTCCTTGAGGGCCTTGAGCCACCTTTCCTGCTCACTTCCTCCTACATGGACAACCTCTCCCCCTGACCCAGGAACTTCAAACAGCATCTAAACAAGTCAAAGTGTTCTAGTCTCTCTCCTCTGAGAAATGAATAGCCAAGCCCTCTCTGGGGCACATCTCCCTCAAGCTACTGCCTCATCTCTCTCCTCTCCTGCTAACCAGAGGTCTACACTCCCTGCCCTGCTGTCGTCTGGCCCCTGCCTCCACCACAGCACAAGTGCTCTCACAGGGCCACCACGGGGGCCATTCAGTGTTGCTCTGACACAACTGACCCCACACACACACACACCCGTGTTTCAGTGACATCACACTCGTGTTATGCACCTGTGTCTCAGCCCCCTCCTCATACCACCCCTTAGGCTGGAGCTCCTCTAAGACCTCTTACGGGCCCTCTGCTCTCAACACGTGAGCTGCCATCAAACGCTGACGCCACACAAATCTACATCTCCAGACAGGTTGATCCAACCGCCTCCTAGACTTCTCCACTCAGATGCCGCAGAGACTGCTCATTGTCAACACAGCCAAAATGAGATTACTTTCTCTTCAACTCACTTCTCCTGTGTCCCTCTCCTTAGTGAATGGCTGGGCGCAGCAGAGAGTTAAAGATCAATATTTGTAGAATGAATAAATCCTCCCTCATTCTTCACAGCCAATCACCAAGCCTGCCCATCCTCCTACTATATCCCTGTGCTTCCTGCCTAATCGAGGCTGGCTGCCTCCTCGGCAACCTTCGGAATCTCCGGGACCCCCCAATTCCGGCGGGACAGGGACCTTGCCGGTGTGCCCACGGCCCGAATGCCGAGCCACCGCGCGGATCACAACGCGCTGTGCGGCCGGCCCTGGTCTGCGGCACCCCCGCTGCACTGGGAGCTCACCCCCACCAGCGCCCGTGGCCCGCACACAGGAGCCGCTCAGTCAGCGTTATAGGTCTGCGGTGAATGAACGGAGCACTGAGCCACAGGGACCGCAACGAGGACGGAATCTGCAGCTAGAGGCCCGGCCGGCGTCAGGCCCCCGTACGCCGGCTCAGTGTGCACGCCGCACGCCCGCCAGCTGTCCCACGCGGCGGGCGAGGAGCCCCGCCCCCGTCCCACGCGGCGCCCCCGGCGGCCAATAGAAGTGGTCTGCCGGGCACCGCCTCGACACGCTATGCACGGACGAGCCAATGGGCGCGCTCTGCGGCAACCGCCGCTCCCGCCGTGGCTACGCAGCCAGCCAATGGGAGTGGCCTGCGTAGCCCTCAAGGGGGCGGAGCCAGCAGCCAGGGCGCGGAGTCCTGGGACGCTGTGCGGGCGCGGGGCCACTTCCCACGTCGGCGGTCCAGGCGAGTGCGGCCTCGGCTCTTGCCCCCGCAACCAACGGATGATGGGGGCTCTGAGCTTCCGGCGCGGCCTGGAGTGGCTGCTGGGCCTCTACTTCCTCTCCCACATCCCCATCACTCTGCTCCTGGACCTGCAGGCGGTGCTGCCGCGCGAACTCTACCCGGTCGAGGTGAGGGTGACGGTTGGTCCTGACCGCCAGTAGCCGAGCTTGTGGCCCCTCCGCGCTGCGGTTGTTGTACCCTGGCGTCCCCAAGACCTCCCCTCCTCCGCCCGAACCCCCCCCCCGCCCCGGGTTCTGGTTCTGCCGCCCTTTCCCCCCCCCCCCCGCCCTCCTTAAGTCCTGCCGGTGCCCGGGCCCCTCCTTACCGGTCAACTCGACGTCTTGCTTGGGGTTTTCTTTGCCCCAGAGCCTTACCCCAAGCTCTTTGGGGCAGATTCTATGGTCCTTTTGAAGACAGCTTTTCCCTGGGTATGTGTAAGGCTCCCACCCCCCACCTCTGGTCAGTGGTCAGTATTTGAGGGAAGTAGCCTGGATGAACCAGTGTCTCAATCACGTATTGGACTTGTGTGAAAGAGCTCTAAAATACCGTCTAATCCCAAAGAAATAGTGCAAGTAGAATTAGACCCGTAGAAAGGGCATTCGCAGATCGACATTACTTAAGTGTCAGGATCCAGCAACTTCAAAAGCTCATAAGTAAATTAAGGATACCTTTTTAAATCAGCCCTTTTTATTAGGTTCGAGTAAAAACGATCACCTGAGCAGAAACAGAGGCGAAAAGCCCCAGTAAAGTATACTTTACCCCAAACTTTGCTTTAATGCTTGTCATTCCTTCAGAGCTACCGTTTTACTTTCCCTGGTCTTTTTCATGTCTGGACCCCATAATCTTTTTCTGTAGAATTCCTATCCTCAGTTCTGTGCTTCTCCAAATTATCTGCACAACTGTGGGCAAGACTGACTTGTCTACCTAAAGAGTTGATTTTGCCTCTGTTTCTCTTTAGATGTTTTTTTCTCTGTAGTTCAGGGGTTCCTAACCTAAGGTCCATGAACCCCTGATGGGGTATGCAAATTGTGCCGTGTATTTTCTGGGAGGAGAGTCTGTAGCTTCCATTAACTTTTCTAGGGGTCTGACCCTCCCCAAGAGGCCACTGCTCAACAATGTACCCCCCTCCATAGTTTTTTGTTTGCTTCTAGATCCCGATCATAACTGGGTAGACCTCTGACCTGCCTTTTCTTGGGAAAAGTGTAGGTAGTATGTGGCAAGAGCATTGAACTGCAGTCTGGGGACCTGGTTCTTTAAAGAGCCGCTTCAGTATCTTGGGCAAGTCAGGGCTCTGTAGCCTCACCTGCCAAGTTAAGAGTGAGCTGGGTTAGCTCAGGAGCTAGCCCTACAGCGTGTGTGTGTTTCCTGTTGCCGCTGTAACAAAATACCAGAAACACAGGGGCTTAAAACAACATTTTTAATCTCACAGTTTGGGAGGTCAGCAGTTCAAAATGCATCTTGCAGGGCTGGTTCCTTTGCAGATCCTACCAATCTGTTCCTTGCCTCTTCCAGTTTGTGGTGGCTGCCAGCGTTCCCTGGCTTGTGGCCATATCACCTCAATCTCTGCTTCTGTCATCGCTCTGCTGCCTTTTCCTCTAATAATCCTGTTGCCGTCTGCCCTGCTTTTGTAAGGATGCTTACGATTACAGTTAGAGTCAACCAGCTGGCCGGCATAGCCTCCCTATCTCAGGACCCTTAACTTAATCACACCTGCAGAGTCTCTTGCCGTATAAGGTTAGGTGCAGAGATTCCAGGGATCAGGACGGGGATGTCTTTGGGGACCGTCATTGCACCTGCCACACATACGCTTTCTAAGCAGGACGCCGTCTCAGCTCTGCACCAGCTGTTAGTTGCCTCGGAGAAAGGAGAGCCTTGTCCGTGGCTTGCAGAGTCTGTGTGGCCAACAAAACTCGGGCAGGCTGTCTGTTTACAATCTTTGATGTTGTGAACCCCTTTAATACCGAGCTCTTCTGTTACTCCAGGTATTCCGGACTTAACAGCGGGTACTTCTTGGTCTTTTCTGAATGTGCCATTCCCACAGGTCCTTGCTCCCCACTCACAAAATGCAGTGAAACTGTGTCCGGCATCATAAAGACCCCGTTTAAGCTTATATATCTGGTTTGGTAAAGTTTTCTCACCTTTATAATGTTGACTTGCTGTAAAAGGTTAAGGGCCATTGCAATCAGGAACTGGCCAGAAATTGTGTCTGTGTACGTGTGTGTGTGTGTCTGTGTGTGATGCTGTTTGAAGGTGTTAGCAACACGGGGGCACCCTGTTTTGGAAGGGCTGTGTCTCTGTTCACTCTTGTCCCTTTGGAGTGGAGTTTGATGGTTTTGTTGCTTCTTCATGGGGAAATAGTAATAAAATCCTTCAGTTATTCTCAGCTTCTCTTTGAAAAAATGGCAAATCTTAACATCTGTTGTGTTTTTCTTCCCTAAACAGAAGGAATTTTCCCCTAGAACTATCAAGTTTGTGGAGATCCCATAATGGTTGGGCTAAAATTTGCCAATTAAATATCTTCCTTGGTTTGAACCGATCAGCACTTGGAAAAGCTCTTACTATGAAAAAATAAGGATTTAGTTTGACTTAGAGCCTGGAGAGGACAGGGAAGCATTTTGTGGCGTATTTGCGGCGTATTTGTAGCACTGCTTCTGTTAAAGTAATTAAAGTAAGGAAAGACAGGGGGCACCTGGTGGCGCAGTCAGCGAAGCGTCTGCCTCCAGCTCGAATCATGATCCCAGAATCCTGGGATCGAGCCCTGCGTCGGGAAACCTGCTTCTCCCTCTCCCGCTCCTCCTGCTTGTGCTGTCTCTCTCTCTGTCAAATAAATAAAATCTTTAAAAAAAAAAAATTAGCAAAGACGGGTGAGCATCTCCGTGTGAAATCAGTCTGTGCTGTCATTCTTTTTTTGAGAGGGAGCATGATCAGGGAGGGGCAAAGGTGGAGGGAGAGAGAGAATCTTAAGCAGGCTCCACTCCCGGCCAGGAGTCCAACACGGGGCTTGATCTCATGACCCTGAGATCATGACCTGAGCGGAAATCAAGAGTTGGACGCTTAACCAGCTGAGGCACCCAGGCGCCCCTAAGCCCTCATTCTAAGGTAGAGAAAGACAGGTTTGTTCAGTAGCAACTCCTGGTTTAGAAATCCATGTGCAAAGGCCAGGTGAACAGTTCAATAGATAATAGTGGTAAGTTGAGTCAAACGTGAGTCAGGTATAAACCTTTTTTTGGGGTCTTATCTAATAATAATTCTTACGACCAGTTGCATGCTGAGATTTTAATAGGATTAAGCTTGAATGTCTCTGAATGTGGGTTAATTACATTCAATTAAGTATTGGGAACATTTTGCTATGTGCTTGCCATTGTGCTAAAGACCACGTACGTTAAGTCATTTTATCTTAGTGAGGCAAGTACTATAATTGGGAAACTAGTTCAGTGCGATGAAGTGCTTTGCCCAGAGCCAGGAAGTGTGCCCCCCACGTCCCGTGCTCTTCACTCTGCCAGGGACCTGTGCTTTGCCTTCCATCTGCCCTTAGTCCAGGCCTTGTTCTGGCATCATGTGGCTGTTATGTGACTGTGGGCAGGTGCTTGGATCCTAATTGATTACTTCAAGATCTGGCTGATTAGATTTTAAATTTTGCTAATCTCATCCTGCAGCCCTTAGAAATTCCTGTGCTGTATAGAACTGTCTGGATTTATGAAATAGGTGGATCTGAGAGGTTGTATACAAATTGAATAGAAAATGAAATTCAAACAAACCAGAATGCCTTTTAAATTCTACAGTAAATCTTCAAAGCAGGTCATTCCCTTGGGGACCGTCATTGCACCTCCAATATTTTTTTTTTAAGAAAATCTAGATAGCAAAAAAGGATCTTAAACATTTGGTCCAAGTTGCTTGTTTTACAGATGAGGCAACAGCCCAGGAGAGGTGCAGGGACTTAACCTTTATGAGTATTTTCTACCCCATTACCAACCTGAAAATTGCCTAGAAGGAAGCTAAGGGTATTGCCCTGGATTTCAATTTCCGATCAAGTACAAATTCAATATCACTTGGTCAATAAACTGGTTATCTAGCCAGAGCCTTTCTGAAATTAAGGCCATGCTAACAGAATGTTTGTTTCTGGATATTTGCTTAAAGCTTACTTTCAGCAGTGAGGCCTCTGTTTCACAATCGTGAGCCTTTATCTTTTGATTAAAAATTAACAGGAAAAATATCTTTGGATTTTCCATTGCAGGCTAAATTCTTACCCTGGAAGTTGCCTTTATTTATCATAATATCAAGACATAAATTTGGCTTTGAAGGCAGGTGTGTCAAGACAGGATGTAAAACACGACAGACCTTCGGTAGTCCCTGTGGTGTGGGGAGCCCTACGCTTTGGGACCTTACAAAGGGCACAAAACGGGCCACCTCAGACCTTCCTGCTTCCTTCCTGTGCCAGCAGCCACGTCTTCACAGATCTGCATCTTTTGATTTAAGTGTAATTAGGAGGGTGGGCCCCAAGCTGGCACCGAGACTGCTAACCCTCAGGCTGATGTAGCCTAGAAGCTCCGTCGTCTGTGGTTTGGGCACTTTGTTCTATTAATATCCTACGGGTCTCCTAAAGGAACACTCTTCAGAACTAGTGTAGTTAAGAATGAGGAGGAGCTGGAGATTTAGGGATTAGATTGTCTAAAATTGCATCTTTCTAGAGGTTAAATGTATCTCCCTGACATCCCCCCCCCACCCCCCCGCCCCCAAAAGACAAACTCGGTTCATTTCTGTCTTTGAGGCGGTCTGGCCCTCGGAGCCCGGTGTGCGGCCAGACGGTGGGCTGCTTTTCACAGCTGTCCTTTGCCAAGGAGATTGTTGACAGATCTGTTGCCGTGGCGCGTTCGGTCCGCGCTCTAAGCCTACTAAGTGCTAGATAGCGTTGCTCGCGACAGGGGGCGACCCGGCGGGCTGTGTGCTGTCGCGGAGTCAAGAACCGATGCTGGGTAGCCCCGAGGGCCCGGAAGAGCTGAGGGAAGCTTCTGGGCGGAGCTAGTGAGTTTTTACGACGTGACCGTCCGGGGGCTGCCGGGGGGCGGAGCTGCGAGCCTGTCCCGCCCGCTGGCCGTTCACGCGCTCGGCGTCTCCCCCCAGCTGACGAACCTGCGGCAGTGGTACACGAGGGAGTTCAAGGACCCTCTGCTACAGGACCCGCCGACGTGGTTTAAGTCCTTCCTGTTCTGCGAGCTTGTGTTCCAGCTGCCTTTCTTTCCCATAGCAACGTACGCCTTCTTAAGAGGTTGGTACCTGGTGGGGAAATCCCATTTTGGCTTTTGAAATCAGGTCCCAGAAATCTTTTGGGAGGGTGTCTCGGAGAAGGGGAGCGGTCCCCAGTGTGCGCGAGGGTGATCTCGGCCGCGGCGGGGGTGGCAGGAGAGCTCTCGGAAAGGGACGTCCCTGTGGCTCAAGCCCGTGGCCGTGCTTGGCTGGGCCGCGGGACTGCCTCCGTCAACTGGAAATCTCTCGTGCACTGGAGGCTGCTTACAGATTGAACCTGTTCCTTTTTAATTATTATTAGTTTTTTAACCCCTGCAGAATTTTCCTTTTATCCTTGGCTTTTATTTTTCTCATTTGGGTAGCACCGGGCTGGCTTCTAAGCAGTAGTGTGCAGCTCACCCCTGAAGGGCTTCACGTCTCATTTATTCTTACGGTGTTCCCCTGTGACTAACGCTTTTATAAAGACGGTGGCCCTACTGATGTACCAGCTCATACAGCCGTTTCCCCCCGGAGCCCCCAACTCCGCGTCCTGGCAGAGTCCGTCGATCTTCTCACCTGTGTGCAGTTACTTAACAGGGGCTGTTGGCAGGCCCTCCCCTCTGCCTTGTGTAAATTGCAATGGCCATTTTACTGCCCGGGAGTTTTTCTGAGCTCAGTTCCGGCAGGCAGCGTGCTCGAGCCCGGCTCCGTGGGCTGGGCGGTATTAGAGCACCTCCGGCTCTCCATCTGTCTGCACTCAGAGGGTAGGAGGACTCAACGGAAGAGAGCAGGCGTGGAGAATATCGTGGGCACCCCTAGGGTCACGAACAGACCTAACCTTCTCTCTCTCTCTACCCCCGACTTCAGGAGGCCGCAGGTGGATCCGCACCCCTGCGATCATCTACTCCGTTCACACCATGACAACGCTAATTCCAATTCTCTCCATGTTTCTATTTGATGATTTCTCCAAAGCCAGTGGTTTCAAAGGACAAGGACCTAAGACTTTGCGAGAACGACTGGCCCTCATCTCGGTCTATGCCCCCTACCTTCTCATCCCTCTGATGCTTCTGCTTTTCATGTTGCGGAGCCCCTACTACAAGCATGAGGAGAAAAGAAAGAAAAAATGAGAGAAATAGTGACTGGCCCCGGGGGCGGGGGGGAGATGCCCATAGGGCAGTTTCCCTGTTGGACCCAGTATGAGGGAAACTGCGCAGAACCCATGATGTCTTCAGTAGCATTTGAAACACACCAGCAACACACAAGAGCAAGACTCTGGCAGGAGCCACATCAGATCCTCGCCTGTGAGGGCACTGGCGCAGACAGACCCATCACCGCAGGTGACGGCAGGGGGTGGGCCAGGTCAGAGGGAAGTGGTGCCAAATACCTCACCGCGTGCCCGACTTCCAGTGTGAGCAGGACCAGACCAGATCCTGGATAAACTTCCAAGAAACGTGGCCTGCCTGGCGTGCTTGTGAGTCACCTGACCCACGGTGCACGCGTGATTAAGCCCTTGACTCCTGATTCTCCGCAGCATATCCTTTAACAGCAAAATGAAGAGTGGGATTTTTCAGGTTATTTTTAAGTTTGAAATTATGCCTCTTTAATATGCATTAAAACCTGTATCATGTTTTTTTGTTTTGGGGTTTGTTTTTTTCCTCCACCCTTGGTTGGGGGAAAGGTTCTGTAAGAGGCTTAAACTTGGTTTTACTCAAGGGTCAGCTCTGGCCTGACTTTCAGAAATAGATTAAGCCAGAAGGTGTTTTGTTTCTGTCTTAAACAGGTCATCCCAGAAAAGATTTTTTTGTAATCTCGTGATTCATTTCTCTTCCCAAACCTTAGTTTTCTATGTTTTTACAGACCACCTGACATAAGTCCCTTCCCTCTGAGGTCTGGTGTGTCAAACCTGATCTGGGAGTGTGCTTCCTGTTGGATAACTTCACCCTTCCTGAGAGTTTCATCACCCTCCCTGGCTTGTGCTCAAAGTGGAGGGGCAGCTGGGCATGACCTGTCCATTGTGTAAATGCAGGGTCTCTTCACTGGTGTTCCTCAGCTTTCTCTAAATTCGTACTCAAGGTCAACTCGAAACAAACACACACACACCTGTGAACACACATGGAAAATGATAACTGGTCCTGTTTGCTTCCCTCTTTTTGTCTGTTTTGCTCACAGGCCGTACTGGTCTGATTGCTGGGAGTATCCTCTGACTCGTGTGTCTGGTCCAAATAAAGGCACCTGCTGACCACTGCCTGGTTGGTTTTGTGGATGAGGGAGGGGCTCGAGAGTCCAGGGTTCTCTCAAGGTGTTACATGTACACTTCAGGGGCACCAGGAAAAGAGGTAGATCAAGCCATTTGAAAACAATAATTTATTGCTCGTCCTCTCCAAAGCTTTGTGAATTTACAAAAAAAAAAAAAAAAAAAAATCAGCGTTTACAGACGGCTCAAGTCAGGCTGAGAATGCCAAGAGGTGAGAGCCTGGAGCCGCGTGGCCACGGGTGTTCACCAGCCACTGCGCACGGCCACCTGCAACAAGCTCCCCAGATTGCTGACTGCCTTCGGAGACGTGTGTTCCTTACACACCATCTCTCAGGACATACGTGGGTCATTAGTCAAGTCACTGGAACAGTACGGAGGGTTTTTTGGGTTTGGTTTGGTTTTTGCCCTTCTATAAAATGACATTTCCAGTTCATTTCTGAAAAATAAATTGGTCAATAAATTCATTTTGTTCTGCTTCCACTTTACACAAAGCTTCGTATTCGACCCGATACCTGAAAAACAAAATTGTCAGAAGCCCTAAAAATGGATGAAATAAACCATGGATTTAATTCTTCTAGAGAAGAATATAAAGGATTTAAACGATGCCAAGAAATGGTGTGAGTTCACAGCGCAGAAGCTGGGTCAGAAAGAACAGAGGCAAAGCCTAGCCTACGGCCGCCCGTGAGAAGCCTCCAGCCCTGAGCTGTTGCCCTTCAGAAGAACCAGCGAACACTGGACACTTGCTACCCGAGCTTTCAAGCTCTCAATATTAGCTATGGTTTTGTATTAAGAAATTTTCTCATCAAATGTAATTTTATTTTTTAAATCTTCAAATCGGGATGACGTGTGAGACACTATTCCTGGGAGAACAATGATGGAGGAGGAGGAGAAGTGACCGTTCAAGAAGGAAAAATAGAATTGCAGCTGAGTAAAGAACTTGCCTTACCTCGTAACTTACCTTTCAAGCTGCATTTTCTTTTCTGCTATCAGTGCTTGGAGTTGCTGCTGCTGGGCTTCTCTCTGTTTCGCTATAGATTTGAGCAAGTTCCGAGCACCAATGGCCTAGAAAAACGGTATCACCAAAGAAGGTCATGGCTTCGTTAAAACCGTCTTCAGCATTCAGTCCTCAGCCAAGGAAGGGCCACTTGGGGGCTATCTCTGTGCCCACCTGGCAAGACAGTTGAGCCCCAGAGCCTCGGGAATAAGGAGGAGGAATAACTGCCTGACGAGACCCAGACTGCAGCTCAGGGGCAGGACTGAGTATCCCTGAGTCTGGCACACAGGTGGCCAGTGCCCGTGTGGTGTGCCACTTAGCCCTGGGGCCTTTGCCAAGTCATGGGCGCCCTGCATGCCTGCACTGCTTCGCTTATAAAATGAGCATAAAGCCACTATCTCGGTGAGACGAAGATTCAAGGAAAGAATTACAAAGTGTACTCGGATAGAAAAATTCAGAAGGAGGTTAACCGCACTTGTTACTAAAATCCTGTTTTAGATAAATAAAATCCCACACCTCCCTCACCAAGTCAAGATGGCAGAGGAAAAGCAAGAGAACCATGTCCCAGGCCAAGATTTAGAAGACATGCTGATCTTACCTTCATCTTCTCATTTTCTGCTTCTTTTGCAAGTTGGTCAACAAGCTCAATTAAACCACCAACTATTTTCTGAAACTGGCCAATTTCTTTTAGGGAAAGAACAGAAAAAAAAAAAAAGTTTTATTTTCTCAGCATCACCTCTCCCTCAGTGTTCCCTTGTGGCAAGAGGGCAGGGCTAACTGCCCCTTCTAATTTGTGTCAAAACAATTTGGTGCCTGCTGACCTGAAGTCTTCCGCCCTTGGTCTAAACCAAGAGAAAGGTGGCCAGGTGCCCAGAGCCGCACCGGGGCATACTCGGACCTTGAGTCCCAAATGAGCCAGCCAGTGACTATTAACCTTAGGAATGAGGCTCCTGACCCTCTGCGCACACTGTATCCTGCTTTCCCAGGAGTGACAGGAGGCACAAAGGGCCATGTTCATGGAAGGACTGACTCAGGACATGAACAGAGCCTCTTGACTAGCCCCAGATAAGGAACTAGATTTCAGTTAATGGTGGTTAGGGGGGTAGTAGTTTGCCAACTGTGACCAGAGCTTAAAGCATTTAAGTGCCTAATCTCCCATTCGACTTTTCCAATGTTCTTGGGTGTGGTGGGACCTCATTCTACTGAGGACTGAACTAGGACCCAGGGAGGAAGGACAACATGCAGTGAGAAGACTGGCAAGGGAGGCCATGCTGCCTTTGACCAGTCAAGCCCTCTACAGACACATGGAGTGCCCAGAAGGCTCAGAAATCCCTGCTCTCCAACAACAACAGCAGAAATCCCTGCTGTAGCTAGAGCTGCTCTGTATTCAATGCCACTGGGCGGGCCTGCCTGCTGGGACAGGAGGTGTCCTGTAGCTAGCTAAAAAATGACCTCATTGAGTCTGTTGAACTTTGAAGAAATCAAATCATGAGTACGTAACTCTTCCCCACCCTCAAGCCATAGCGCTGCCCCGTGAAGTTCAAGGTTTCTGAGAGCAAAAAAATCAAAGATGGGATATCCTCGCTCCATTCCACCACTTGTCTTGATTGGTGCTCTGTGTTTGACTACACACGAGCATCAGAGAGCAGGCAGACGAGGTGGTCGGTATGTGGGAATTCATAAAGGCCAGACACAACTTCCAGGGAGCCAGTAACCCCGTTCTGGCCGGGACGACAGCTGCGGGTGGGGGCGGGGCACAGCTGGAACAGCTCAAAGCCCAGTGGCACCACGTCTCCCCAAATGACACTCACTGTCCACAAAGTCCTTGCACTCTTCTTTGAGCTCTATGGTCTGCTGGGTAACCTCAGGGTCCAACACGCGCAGCTTGTTCAGCTCGTCAAAGTGCAGCCCTGCTTCACCCAGGATGTCCTTGGCCATAGCTGTGAAGAAAGCAGCCTCAGTCCCCGATCACGTCCCAGCCACCCAAGGAAATGCCTGCTTCCAGCCCAGCCCCACTCCTGCCCCCAGACACCAGTGCCAAACCCCAGACGTTCCTCCAAAGGCTCCCCTTCCCTCTGCCTCCACCTCTCTGAGCCTCACCTGTTCCCTTCCGGCTTCCCTAGAGAAGAGAAGCTCTGCTCTGAAGGGGTGCTAGTGGCAGCCAGGAGGAAGTGTGTCATAGGAGCAAGGGTCAGGAAAGAATAAAGTCCAGTTGCTTGTCACGGGCATCGTTCATTCAACACACATTTCTTGAGTGCCTACTACATGCCAACACCGCTAGATGCTGGGGTACAAAGATGAGTGCGACATGGCGCCCGCCCTGGAGGAGCACATAGTTTGGCTGGAGGAAGACAGACATGGAGACTGAGAGAGTATACTGTGTTAAGTCTTTTACAGAAATATCACTCAAGTGTTGCAGGAGAACAGAGCAGTTAACAGGGTGAGGGAGTCACATTTGAACTAAATTGTGAGAAGCCATAAGCATATTTATCCCCAATTATGTACCCAAAAGGACGTGAAAAAGCTTTTCCAGTACAGTTCTAGCATAACACCAAAAGCAGGGAAAAGAGGAAATCTGCATGACTTAAAAGTGAGAGTTAAAAATAAGCCAGGAGTAAGGACATTACCCACAATGTAAGCCACAGGCATGCTGGCCTGAGCTAGGACCAAAGTTGGTTCTGTCTCTTTCTAGCAGGAAACACAAAAAGGAATGAAGCTGATGAGGATGAAAGGCTTTCCAAGCGGAGAAAACAGCGTGGACAGGAGTGTGAAGTCACTGAAACGGCCAGAAGATGAAAGGACCGAGGATGGGGCTGCAAAGGTCAGCTGGGGCCAGACCAGGAAGACCCTGTGTGCCCAACCAAGGAGTTAAGGTTTCTTTCCCTAGGCAAGAGAATCAGCAGAGATATCTTTTCCCTTCCCAGGCCACCCTGCGTTCCTGGCCCAAAGGATGCCTCAATTCTGGGAAGGAAACACTGAAAACTCACCCTTGTTCTGGAAAACACACACACACACACACAAATTAAAAAGCACACACTCTGTCCATACAGGGAGGCAACGCTACCTAGGTCTAGCCATTGGCTGCCATACCAATTCCCAAACCCCAGAGGTTCCAAAGGCTACCACCAGCTGGCCCTGCGCCAGCCCTTTCCTCTGCTCTCATGTCCCCCAGCTGTTTCCCTTCCGGCTTCCTTAAAGAAGTTCTGTCCCAAATGGGGTGATTATGGGAGTAACTTCCCACAGCAGGTATACCATAGGAGAAGCAATGGTTAAAAAAGAATTAAGTCCCTGGCTGCCAGAACTGATTTTCAAGACACCCAAAAATCCAGATTTAGAGATGAAATGTGATTTTTAAAGGAAAGTATTGAATTCAAAATTTTAAAGGAGAAACCACATCCAACACTGTGGGCCAACTAATGCATGTCTTGTAGGCTGTCTGTGTATGACTGCGGCCCCGAGCCTTTGGCCTACCGAAGGAACTAGGCTAGCCTCTTCCTTTCGAAACATTTTAATCAACCCAAGCTTCCTTTTAATCGAGCTTTTTTAAAAGATGTCTTCCTGCTGTTCTGTTACATTTACACATATAATCCGAGCATTTAACACCTATCAGGTGATTAGTCGGACCAGCTGCTCTAGGAAGCTTCCAGTAACCTGAGGGAGCAGATACCTGCTTCCACTTCCACTCCCAGAGGACGCATTTATTCAGAAACATTTCTCATCTCTGGACAGGCAGTAAACAAATAATCACAAATTGTGAGGGCCATATGAGGAAAAGCACATGGTCCTGTATGAAGCTGGGGCAAGAGGACGTAATTCATATGGGGGGGGGTGTCTCAACAAAAGCTTCTGAAAACATGACACTCAAGCTGAGAGACCTAAGGAATATCCAAAAGTTTGCCAAGTGAAGCAGGGAGGAGGCATTCCAGGCAGAAGGAAAAGCATGTGTGAAGATCCGGAGGCTAAAAGAAATGTAATGCATTCCAAGAACTGAAAGGCTAGAGTGGTAAAAACCCAGTGAACAAGGGGCAGTGTGGAACAGGATAAGCCTAGGTGGGGAGGCCAGGGCTGGCTCATGGAGGGCTCTGAAAGCCGCACTCATGAGCTCGGATTTTATCACGAGGGTAGTGGGCAGCCAGCAGGTTCTCCGCTGAGAGGCACAGTCATATCTGCTTTTTAGAACGATCACTCTGACCCAGGATGGAGAATGAACTGGAGGGAACAAGAAAGTGGGGCTACACCTACCTTGTTCATCACGGTAACCCTAACATCTAGCAGGGCGCCTGCACATACTGAGCGCCTGCACTCAGTAAATGTTTGTGGAACAAATGACTGGAAACAGAGAAGGCTATTACAGTAACCAAGGCTTGGGGCTGAAGAAAAGTGTTCCAATTTGCGATGTTACATAAGCTGATGGCATCCGGTAACGGAGTGACTGATTGCAGGAGTTTGGGGATGAGGGAAGGAAAGAGGCGGGCAAGATCCCCATGTATCTGGCTTGAGCGCCAACTGTATGTTCGGGGGGCAGAGGTGAATGAGACAGGACCAGAGAAGGAGGGCAGGGAGAGGGTTCCCAGCCCACTCTCAGATTCCCTTCCAACTCCCACCACACGTGCGTGTCTGAGCATCTGAGGAGCACCGAGCACAAGAACCGCACTGAGCTCCCTGAAGATGACGGCGGCGACACTCTCTCCACCCCCCGGCTCCCCCGGATCCACTCCCCGGCCCGCGAGCAGGCGCCATCCGGGGCGTTAGGGGAAGGGGCACCGGGCACACATTTAGGAAGACCTGGGTGATGGAGCTGGCTGTCCACACTATGTAAACGCCTTGAACTTATATGAGCCGCCGTTCCCTCACAAGACCGTTGCGAGCATCAACGCGTAAAGCTCCGGACCCAAGCTGGGTGTCACGCCGCTCGCAAAGAATCGCGCGGAACCCCCACGTTTCTTTCGGCCTGTCAGGTTCACTCGCCCCGAGTCCGCCCGCGTCCCCCGACCCGGAGTCGCTGCCTACCTGCCAACCCCGTAGCGGCGGCGCACTGCCGCCCGGGTGATTCCGGCAGGCCGCTTCCCTCCCCGATTAGCGGCAGCCGTTGCCTCGCCCGCCGGCCTCAGCCGCTGCCACGGCTACAGGACCTGTTTACCCGTAACGTCATTACCTGACTGCGGAAGTACTTACCCCTCCCGACCCGCAGAGCCTGCTGGGAAACAGGCCGGCGAGGAGGGACGGCTGCCTACAAGACCCAGAGGCCTTTGCGCCGGAAAAGCTGCCGGAAGTAGCTGAGCGCTCACCGCGGAATCCTCTCAGGGGCCCCTCCCTCTCCCGTGATTGGGTGCTGGGCCAGGTCCGCTTTAGAGTCCCAGGCTGCGGTGCAGGCGGGGTTGGGCCGCAGCTCAGGGCGGAGTCCGCGGGCGGAGGATGTGAGCTCACGGCCCGGGATTGCTGGCGGGCAGGCGGCCACAGCCCAAGGCGGCACGGGATCGGCTTGCAACCCAGCTGAGAGGAGACGCGCCCCCCGGGGACGGTGAGAGCCGGGGAGCGGATGCCCTGGGGGACAGGCTGGACGGGCCCCGGGCTGGAGCAGAGAGCCCCATCCAGTCCTGGGGAAAAGGCGTGGGACGGCGTAGGGGGAGATGGAGAGCTCAAATCCTCCACTGGGATGGGTGACAGAATCGCTCTCAGTTTCTCGGTGGTGAGGAGGGGTGCGGGCCGGGGAACACTCACCACGGAGAGGTTGGGTCTCGCTAAATCTTTCCAGACTCTTTGGGCGAAGTTTAAGATTTACACCTAGGATTTCTGCTAGATCCGCCCCCTGTACCCAAGATCGGTTACCCGCCCGCCACCACCGAGTGTGATGGATTTCTGGGTCCTTCTTCCTTTAGGACCCCACCTTCTTCCATGGCCGTGGTTGTTGTCCTGCCCTTTATTCTGCTTAGGTGCCCATTAGCCTCGCTGAGGGAGACTCGGATACGCCCTCAGCCCCAGGCATCCCCAAATATCCGTACACAAAGTCCGGAAGGAACAGCAGTGAGGCTATCAGTGGAAATTCATTCTCACTGGAATTACTTTCTGGGGCGTCACCTGCCACAAGATTCCTGCAGCCCATTGGTCTGGGAGGAATCTGAGCGGGCGGCATCTGAGCTGACGTCATCCAGGGGCTCAAAGCAATTGCTTTGTGGGCTCTGTTGGCCACCACTTAGCCTTTGAGTTCCTTTACTTTGGCAGAACATATGTGTGCTTTCTTTGATCCTGGGGAAATCGGGGCTAGACCCAAAGTACATTGGGAACTTGCTAAAACCTGTTAAGGGGTGGACTTACTCCTTTGCGGTGGGCGGAGGAAGGTGAGGTGATTTCATACTATTCATGTGTTACTTAGGGATTGGGCAAGCAATCTGCTGGTGAGGGTTCATCTCATCCATACTCCATCCTTGAGGCAAATGAGTCTCCTGGACAAGCCACCAAAGAAATTCCGTACTTGACAAAGCACCCGCTCCGGTCCTTCCTTGGACATTCTTCCTAGGGGCCTACGGAAATCTTTTCAGATACAGTTTTGGGCTAACAAACTGACTATATTAAATACTTGCAGATGTGCGTGGCATTGTGCTACGCACTGTTTTGGATAGCAGAGCAGTAACCTGGGGGAAGCCGGTCCACCGCTTCTGGATCGCACGTACAGTAGGTGACGTGCAACCTTAAACTTTTGCGTGTCGTGAGCACTACGAGGCAGTGTCACCTTTTTTCTGTCTCCGTTACCAGCGGCGTCGCCCAGGGCTTCATCACTTGCCTCACCTGCCGCTTCTTCTGCTCTTCCCTTGCCCTCGTGCACCCTTACGGTCCATTCTCTACCCGGCAGCCAGAGATCTTTGCAAAATGTGAATAACTCAGACCCTGTCGCTCCCCTGCTTAAAACCCTCCAATCGATGCCCATCACAATTAGTATAAAATGCAAACTCTTTAATATGAACTGGCCCCCACATTACCTGACTTTACATCAAGCCAACTTCCCCCTTCTTTCTATGCACTAGACATCTTGGCCTTATTTCTGTTCCTAAAACTTGTATCTAACTGAGAAACTTTGCACTTACTCTTCTGTCTGTCTGGAAAGCTCTTTCAGACTTCAGTGGGAATGTCACCTTCCCAAAGAGGCTTTCCCCGGCCCCTAATCCACCTTAGGACTTCTCCCTAGTCACTCTCATCACTAGCTTATTTAGTGCATTTCTTACTGGAACTGCTCGCTTATTTATTCATTTTCTTGCTTATTTTCTGTAACCTCCCCCTAAAATGTAGTCTCTGTGAGGCCATGACTTACACTCTTCTCTACCCTCAGTGCCCGGCACAATAATGCTAACTGTTAGTATTTGTATTCTTGTTAACATTATGATTCTTCTTCGTACTCCTTGAAGGCAAGGTCCGTATCTTTCCATCTCTTTGTCCCTACCCCTTAACAGAGTAGGCACTCAGTCTTGTTTTCTTGCTGAATGAATTAAATGAAGTAACGTCTATATGAAGTTGCCTAGACCAGTACCTAGAACATGGTAAACATGCAGTGAATGTTTGCTTTTTTTTTCTCAGTGAATGCATTTTAGTGATTCCTTCGAAAACCAAGACATGGGGGCTCCTGGGTGGCGCAGTCGTTAAAGCGTCTGCCTTCGGCTCAGGGCGTGATCCCAGCGTTCCGGGATCGAGTCCCACATCGGGCTCCTCTGCTGGGAGCCTGCTTCTTCCTCTCCCACTCTCCGTGCTGTGTTCCCTCTCTCGCTGTCTGTCTCTGTCACATAAATAAATAAAATTAAAAAAAAAAAAAAGAAAAAGAAAGAAAGAAAGAAAACCAAGACATGTAATAGAGAATCTAGCTCACGAGGGGTGACCTGGCTTTGCCCTCCTTTGCTTCCCTCGCTCCTCCCTCCCATGAATGCCTGTCAGTGTTTTAGTTTCCAGATCACTTCATAGTTGTTTTTAGATTTATCGTCTGGTCTTTTCGAGCCCTTTCTCCCCAGTCTTGTGAGTAGGGAAGAAAGGAAGAGATAGGGCTGGGCCTCCTCTCAGGAAAAAGCAGTAAAAATAGCCATCCTGTAGTTGTTCTGCCCTGGAAAATGGTGACAATTTCAGGAACTTGGGACAGGGCTGGGACCAAAAAAGAGGAAGGTCAGGAAACTCCACTGGGGCCAGGGTGACCTCTGCCAGGAACACTGGCCGGCGCCCTCCAGCCTGGCTCATTCCATGCTCTCCTGAAGCTGCTTTTACTTTCCTTCCTGAAGCCAGACTGCGGGTGGTGCTCGAAGTCAGCACTGGCGCAGGCTGCTTCTGAGCCTGGAATCTTTAGAAAGGAAGTGCATCCTGTCCCTCTGGCTCCTGGGAATCTCCTGCGCTGGCAGGATGCCCAGTAGGTTTGGTGGGAAGTCTTGGGTCCTGGGAACCTTCAGAAGCAAAGAACTGGAATTGGACTGTGGTTCCCCAGGGTAAAGACTTCTGCTGCCCTGTCTGCTCCTCAAGCCATCTCAGACTAACCCCAAGGGTTTGCTTGTCCTCCTTGCTGCCGAGAGCTGAGCCGAGGCTCAGGGAGGCTGGCGAGATGATGGCCAGGCTCTGGGAGACTGCGCTGGTTCCTGGTTCCATAAAGAAGAGCAGGAATGTCTTTTGCTGTTGCCTTGGGCCTTAGCCTCTGCCAGGGAGTCTTGGCTTGTCAAGGACAGAATGACCGCACGGTCCCCCCCGTCCCCACTCGGCTGAGGGCTCTCCTCTGCTAACTCCTGTCTTCTCTCCCATCTTCTGCTCACAGTGCTGAGAGTATGAGGCTCTGGCCTCCGCTGGCCACTCACTCGTGATCCTTCCACCACGGCGGAGCCTTCCAAGCCGACCTCCTGCCGTGTGGTGATCTACCTGCAGCGGGAGATGTCAGGGGATACCTGTCTGTGCCCAGCCTCGGGGGCTAAGCCCAAGCTGAGCGGCTTCAAGGGAGGAGGCCTGGGCAACAAATACGTCCAGCTCAATGTGGGGGGCTCCCTGTACTACACCACCGTGCGGGCACTAACCCGGCACGACACCATGCTCAAGGCCATGTTCAGCGGGCGCATGGAGGTGCTGACCGACAAAGAAGGTGAGGCATCGGGGCTCGCTGGGCCGGCTGAGGAGGGAAGGAAGAGACTCCGGGGCAGGGCTCAAGCCTGGCAGACCTAGACCCTAGATTCACTCTTCCCGTTCCCCGGTACAGGACTCCTTCACCTGGAGTCCTCGGTAGAGCCTCAGAATTCTGCGAGGTTGTATGCAGAAGGGTGTGCACGTACACATTTTCTAGGGCGAAGATCCGTACTTTTTAAACATTCACAAAGGACTAGATGGTCCTGAGAACCATCACTGTAGTGACCGGGCAGTGTACAGAAGGCAGGCAGGGCCTGGTGGTTTCTGTGTTGCCAGGCAGCGGCCTGAGCGCTCCTGAGCTTGGACCTCTGTGGGCTGTCGCAGAGCCTGGAAGGCCTCTGTTCCCCACCGCCCAGGCCATCCTTTGTGGCCATCCTTTGTGGAAAAGAACAGCCGCAGACCTAAGAGCTGGAGTGGCGTTCCCACTTTTGTTATCCCCTGCTGCAGGCTGCCACCAGGCTCGTCAGGTGGCCTTTGTCCGCTGCTTGCTACCTGGAGGCAAAGAGTAACTGTCCGGGCCTGTCTGAATCCCTAGGCTGGATCCTCATAGACCGATGTGGAAAGCACTTCGGCACCATTTTGAATTACCTCCGAGATGACACCATCATCCTCCCACAGAACCGGCAAGAAATCAAGGAACTGATGGCCGAAGCCAAGTATTACCTCATTCAGGGGCTGGTGAGCGTGTGCCAGACTGCTCTGCAGGTATGGAGCTCAGGTGCGCGCAGGTCCAGGAGGTTGGGAGTTGGGCCCTCCCTTCAGGGGTGTCAAGGTCCAGTTCCTGGAAGGTCGCGTGACCGGTATGGCTGGCGAGTCCGAACCTCGTTAGATACACCGGGTGCTGCCCAGGCTGAGGGTGCTGGCAGCCAGTCGGTTTGTCAGGTGACGGGCTCGGGCAGCAGGACTAAGGCCAGCTTCCGGCTTCTACACCTTGATATCTGGATTTGAGGTTTTCTGGGAATGGGGTTCTGCTTGCCAGCTGGCAGTTTCTATTGCCAGATGCCCCTTCCACAAGCAGAGGGTGGCCTTGGCAGAGGGGCTCTGATGGCTCCTGGGGAAAGCCTGGCTTAGCCTGGCAAGTAGCAGATCTCAAAAAAGATCCTCGGTCGTGTGTGTCGCCCAGGACAAGAAGGACTCCTACCAGCCTGTGTGCAACATCCCCATCATCACCTCCCTGAAAGAGGAAGAGAGGCTCATCGAATCCTCCACCAAGGTACTGAGACCCGAGGGCGGCGGGCGGGGGAGGATGGGCCCCTGGCCTGGCGCTCACGCTCTCCTCCCTCCCAGCCGGTGGTGAAGCTGCTGTATAATAGAAGCAACAACAAGTATTCCTACACCAGGTAGGGGTGCGGGGGTGCGGGGCCAGGGCGGGGGAAGGGTGGCAGAAGCAGCTAGAAGGACTAGGCAGCCGGCCACGGGGCAGCAGCCCCAAGAGAAGCCACCCGCACTCCTGGCAGTGCTGGCGAGCTTCTGGGTCTCAGGCGGGAAGGACAGAGAGGGAAGGGAAGTGAGGGCAGAGGCGTTTGGAACTTGGTGCAGGGCCCTGGCTGGGCTATAGAGAGCGCACCCGAACCCCCCAACGGGCCCTGTCGGGCGGCGCGCCGGGTGTTTCCCAGCATTAGCTTACGAGGTGGCGGAGGGACCCTGGGGCCCCACGGCTGGGCCTCCCCCTAAGCCGGCCTCTGTGCTTCACAGCCGGGCCAGTTTCTCCCTCGCCCAGCGCCCCTCGGCCGGCCGCAGTTAGGTAGAGGCGGGAGGCCGCAGGCTCAGGGAGTCCCTGTGGACAGACGTGCTGCCAGCGTCCCCCCTACAGCAAGGGAACGGGTCCTCCCGCCACGATGGCAGCGAGCCTCCTTCTTTCGGGGCCCCATGAGAGGAGACCGCCCTCCCTCAGTTCTCTCTGCTCTCACTTCAGACCAACTCCCCTCCTCCTCACAGGCCCCCAGACCCCGAGGGTGCCCTGTGACCCTTTTCCCTGCGGTCTCCTCCGGCACGTTGACTTTTCCTCAGTTCTGCGTGACAGGGAGGGGAGGGGGGACGCGCCCAGCCAGCACCCCCTCGTGCTGGGAGCTCATTCCCAGGCCCGCTGGCCTTCGTGGGTTTTTCAGCAACTCGGACGACCACCTGCTGAAAAACATCGAGCTGTTCGACAAGCTCTCCCTGCGCTTCAACGGCCGCGTGCTCTTCATCAAGGACGTCATCGGGGACGAGATCTGCTGCTGGTCCTTCTACGGCCAGGGCCGCAAGCTGGCCGAGGTGTGCTGCACCTCCATCGTGTATGCCACGGAGAAGAAGCAGACCAAGGTGCGGGGCTTCCCTCTGCGCGGGGGCGGCCCCAGCTGTGCTGCCGCCGCAGGGAGCAGGAGGGCGCTCGGCTTACCGTCTTCCGCGGACTCCCGTGGTGGTGCCGGGCAAGGACGAGCCAGGTGGAGGAGTTCGGGGAGTGGCGTGGGAATGCTCGGTTCTGGTCAGCTGAGGGGCGGGGGCTGTGGGCGAGCAAGGGACAGCGTGGTGCGGTGGGAAGGACCGGGTCTTTGGAGTTGGCCCAATTCAGGTCTGAACTCTGGTTCTACCGTGGACCAGTTTTCTGGCCGCGTACAAGCCATTTAAACCAGCTGGGCCTCAGTTTCCCCACCTGCAGACATGGGCACGATAGCGCGCAGGTAACGGAGCGGTTAGGGAAATGCGGCGCTTCCTGGGAGCCGCAGAGCGGGGTCTGATCGCCTCTCGGGCCGCTGCTGGTCGGGGTTCCTGGTCAGCAGCTCGGCGTCCGCAGGAGCGAGTGAGGGATCTGACAGGTGACAGCGAGCGCAGACTCGGCAGAGCCCGTTCTCCCAGGCCGAAGCAGCGGTGTCCCCCCAGAGAGGAGCTGCCCCCGTGAGTGTAGCGGAGGCGGCAGAGGCCTTTGCTGGGCCAGGAGGGCAGCCCACTCGGAGTCGTGTGCGTGAGGGGCTCGGAGCAGCCAGGGTGTGGGGCACCTGCTCGGCCCCCGGGCCCTGAGCGGCCTCCAGCTGCGCGGTCTGGGGGGAGGGGGAGAACGGCTTACAGGAGGTGGCCCCGCTTCCTCATGTCCTTATGGGGGTGGGGACTCCCGTGTGCGTCTATAAGTGGAGTCAGGAGTCAGGAACAGGTCTCTGTGGCAACACCACTTGTCACCTTCCTGTCTTCTCTTCCACGAGCTTCGTGACTCCTCACACCACACCTGTGAGACAGGCGGGGCTGGAGCATTCTCCCAGTTGACAGGTGAGGGACTAGAAGCCCCATAGGCCAGAACCCAGGTGCCTTCTGTCCTTCATGTGGTGTTCAGCAACTCTCCGACGTAGATCTTAGCCCTGATTTTACACGGGCGGAAACAGGCCCCACAGCTCGTGGCTGGCGGGGCGGTATTTAAGCCGAGGCCCCGGCCCCCGCACACACTAGCCCACCGGTCTGGGGCCGGGCCGCGTGCTAGTCTTCGCACCCTTACGTCCACAGAGTACAGCCCCCCACGGCGCCTTCAGAGAGACCTCCCTCCCTCCCGGACAGAGGCCACCCGTCTCGGGAGAGTTGAGGAGCTTACAGAGCCAGCACGGAGGCGAGGGCCCTGCCACGTCGCGGCCTCTGTGATGAAAGCTCATTCGGTCCTCTTGTCCCCCGACCCCAGGTGGAATTCCCAGAGGCCCGCATCTATGAGGAGACACTGAACGTCCTACTCTATGAGACCCCCCGCGTCCCTGACAACTCCTTATTGGAGGCCACCAGCCGGAACCGCAGCCAGGCGTCCCCCAGTGAAGACGAGGAGACCTTTGAACTGCGGGACCGGGTCCGCCGCATCCACGTCAAGCGCTATAGCACTTACGATGACCGGCAGCTTGGCCATCAGTCTACGCATCGCGACTGACAGGACCCTCAGGGAGTCGGGGCACAGGACACCCTGTCTCCCCTCCTGTGGAACCCTGCCCCGTTGGCCACCCCACGCTGCTGCTGGCTGGGTTTCTGCTCCAGCACCCAGAGGCATGACAGGAAGGCAGAGGGCCTGAGCAGGAGAGGGACCACATTCCTTTGCCCTGCTCCCTGAGCACTTCAAGACGACCGAGTCCTGGACCCTTTGCTCACCCTTCCTGACAGGGAGCTGCGTCTGCCCCGCGGTGAGTGGACTGACCTGCCCACCTCCCACGAGAACAGTCCCCTTGACCCCTTGCTGAGTGTCCTTTTGCTCCACTGAAGGGCTACCTTTAGGCCTCTGGGGAGGTCCACGGGGAATGGGCGCGTTCTGGTGCTGTGGAGGCCCAGTTTCTTACAGAAGGTGGGGCTCCTTTTTCCCCGAGATGTTTAAGCACAGGCTTCATCATTTTGGTTTTTAAAAAATTATCTAGGAAATGAATAGTTAAGTCTAATAATGAGGGGACTGGGTATTTGTGCTACCCCTCTAGGCTGCCAAGACCCTGGCTAGGGCAGACCCTTGGCCTTCCCTGGTGCCTTTGGCATGTTTCTTTAAAGCACTTTGTACCTTTATTCAGGAGATTTGTATTCTGCCCCAACCGACATCATCTTTTTCTGACCCTAACTCCTCTTCCCTGTAGAATCAATCTGAGAGAGGGGCTAGAGGAGCAATAAAACAAAACATTGATTAGCTTTGGCTTTGCTGGGCTGGCCACGCAGAGAGCATACAGGAAGGAAGGACATGTAAGTTGGGAACTGTGGTCCTAGTAGTGCCTATGAGAAAGGACATTTTAAGGTCACATAATGGACTCCTAGGGCCTAACGTGATTGTTCTTCTTGATTCTCTTGCCCTCCGCGCCAAGACATGCTTTGCTCTCCTTACTGGAAAGCCAAAGGGCCGTTACGGGGCCCAGGAGCATGAGCCACGGTGGGAAGGCTGTGGAGCCCGTGGGTGCTGCACTCAGATGCCCATGAGCCGAGGACAGCGAACACAGCCTCTGCATTCCCAGCAGCCCTGTGCAGAGGAAGCATGTGCTTGGCCAGAACTCCCCTGCCCGCTCCATACTATTGGTTTCGTGTCCCAGCTGGGGATAGTGGTTCTGCCCAGCACTGAGTCTGGACACAGGGTGATGGGAGCAGCGTAAGTCCCTTGAAAGGCCAGGTAATGTGGCCGTGGAGCTGCCAAGCCCCAACTCTTGGGCGAGGGTGCAAGTTCCTCCTTGGGGCTTTTTTTCACTACCTTCTGTTTGGCTTGGCCCTTGGGAGGCTGCTTATCTGAATTCTTTTCCAAAGGAATGCCATCGGGGAGGGAGCTGCTTAGCCAGCCTAAGAAAACCCCATAGCCGCTGAGCGGTAGCCACTCGGGAAGGAGCACAGGTATCAGGCTTCTGTCCCCTGACGTCGCTGTAGCTAAGTGGCCTGCTGGTGGCCGACCCGATGGAGCCTATGGGGTTAAATGCCAGACCAGGGTTCGGAGACAACCACAAGGACCTGAAATGACATGATGGGGCATGGGAAGCGCGACTAACAGGCATTTTACGCTTCTCACAGCCTTGAATATGTAGACTTTCAGGTGAGGCACCCTGGTCATCAGCTCAAAACCCCTCCAGCCCTCACTGGAGCAACAAGATGAAGACAAATCCGTTCCTTTGGCCAGATTCCACCTTTGGCTTTGTGGCTTTCCCAGAGACTGGAATGCTTCTGCCTGAGGCCACTGGCCTATTTCCTCTTGCCCTCCTGAGGCCCTCTAATACTCAAAGCCCCGGCTGCCCACTGAGGTATTTTAATGCCTGTCCTTTGACCTCCCCAGCCCTGCAGCCTCTTTGCTGCTTTGACATTAGATCCTCAGCTGTCTCAGTGGTGACTGTCTTTCTTCCTGAGAAAGCACAGTAATCCTGTACTGATCAAAAATACCTCCCTGGTCTTAAGAAAAATACTAACATTGAAATCACTGAAGTAATCTTAGCTTCTCTAATCAGAGTTTGTGGCATAAGGGTTGGGGGAATTTTCTTTGCGTTTTTCAGCCCCATTCAGAAAGCAGCTCTTGGCTGTGCGAATTTTTCAACTCAGAGCAGCAAACAAAGGAGTGTGGATGAAGGTCAAACCTTGTCGGTTTCTGAGAAAACTGGAAGCCTGCTGTTCACCACATGTACCAGATTGGGTTTTATTCCATTTCTCATCTGACCAATTTCTGCCGAAAGGATGGCCCAGGTTCTGCCACGAGACGAGGTCTCCTTTGTCACTTAACTGCAGTCTTTTGTTGCTCAGCATAGGTGATGGAAACACTAATTTCTAATAAAATTGTGTTACACCGCAGTGGTACAGAGCCGTGCTTGCGGTGATTAGAGCTGGGTCAGCTCACTGCTGTGGACACAGTTGTTCTTCCGCACCCCCCCCCACCACCACCGTGTGTTCTCCGCGAGTCGTAAATCCTGCCGCACTCAGTTGCCCTGCAACCCGGGCTCCCCCTGGTGGAGGATTAAGGACAATACTAATAAGGGCTGGAACTGAGATTTAATATTAAGAATAAAACGACCTCTTTAACAATCACTATGGTAGTAGGGAAGCAGGAATCCCTAAGATTCAGGGGGAAATGCAGCATATTTCATCTCTGGTTCTTGGAGATCTGCAAGCAGCTCAGAAAGCGGCTTGGCTCAGTCCCCATGCATATGTACCTAAAGTCCTCGGCTGAGTTTCTGCATTGGCGGTCTGGAAAGACCTGACAGATACAGGCTCATGGCTGGCAGGCCTATTATTCCAGGGAACTCGCATGGCTTGCCTCACTCCTTCCCAGGCCCAAGGAGGCCAATGATGTGAATGGGTGGCCAATGCTGAAGGCCGAGCCTGACCTGGCCTCCTGCTGAGCACTTGGCAGGCGGTAAAGAAAAAACAAGAGTCCAGTCTAGCCCCCACCCCACTGGCTGAGAGGCACAGTGACCCTGGGAGACGTCCAGCCTAGCCCCAACCTCAGGAGAGAAACAGATACATACTCCAGTAGATGGGGGCAGTTTCCTGGAAAGGTAGCGAGGACAGCAACCAAGGGCCCCCACTGCGTCAAAAAGGGAGCCTGAGACCCCGGGGACAGAAATGGCGAGGGTGGCCAAGTGTGCACTGGTTTATTGACCAAACCTCATATTCCAAACAACCTGTGTGACAGGCCAGGAAACCCCAGGCCTGTGGCAGCTGAACACAGATTTCCTGGTGGAAAGGTTTACTGGAACACAGTGTAGCCAGGGCTCACGGGGGAGGCCAGCCTTGGAGGACTCCTACACAGGTCTTCTGGAGAAAACGATTACACTCACCCACCAAAAAAGAACCCCACAATCAAATGGTGCAAACGATAAAGAGATCCACTGTGGCCCATAGTGGAGAAAGAGTTCTGCAGCAATTGTGGGATGAGAGCTGTTCTTCAGGGGCCGAGCCTAGGCGCTCAGGCCTTAGCTGGCCTACCAGTGAAGGCCTGAGGGTGGCGTCTTCTCATCTTTATTGCTTTCCAGGGAGAAGGGAGGGATCCGGACATCGAAGTGGGAGCCATCAGGCCTCTCGAAGCGGAACGTGCCCCTGTGGGTCAGAGAGAAGCTAGGTTAGAGGGAGTGAGGGCTGAGGCCCTACTGAGGATCTTGAGAGCCCTAGGCCCTCAGCTCCAGAGCTGAACACAGCAGGATGAGGCAGGATGGGCTCTCTTCAGCCTGGCTCATGTCAGGATAACACCGGTCCAGAAACCCAAGAGCCCTTCCTGGCCCTAGAAAAGAAGAAACACGGCTGCCCTGATTCTGGCCCTTGGATGCACACTGCATAAGCTACCCAACCGGACTTTCAGGTTAAGGAGTGAACTACCCGGGGAAAACCAACTACGTGGGAACTCAGCGCAGTATTCGAACCCCCAGACCTCTCTCGGTCCATGAAATCACAGAAACTAGAAAACAGTCCAAAAAAATCAGACAAGTCCCACACAACAATGAAGAGCAGATAAGGCTCCATCTCAAGATTTACCCTGGCCCAGAATGAATGGCAAACTACGAGCTCTCGATTTTCGGAGCTGAGGTGCCCCCGGCCCAGCACGTGCTCACTCACCACATGTGCCCGCTGGAGGCCTGCAGGGAGACGTGGCTGCTATACTGGAATGCGGGCTGCTCCTTGGATAACACGGGTTCCTGTAAGGGTTCAGGCAAAATCGCTAAGGCCAGGCCAGCTCCCCATACCCCAGGGCCACGCACTGACTGCCAGTTCATCGGGAGGATGCCCCCTTCGGCCTCCCACGAGGACTGCCTGCCAGTACCACCTCCCACAGCACAGCCACTGACCCGGGCCTTTCATTCTGATTCTGGGAAAGAGAGCCTCAGACGCAACATCTGAGGCCACTGGGCAAAGATGCCGGGCATAGGACCTCCTCTGTAAATAGCCCTCTCAGAGTCCATTCACTCAGTGCCTAGGTGCGAACGTCCTGGTAATTACAAGGTAATAGGTGTGGCCCCTTCTATCAGGAAGAAACTGAGACTTTTGGCTAAACTGGCCCGAAGTTATGTGGTGAGCAAACAACACACAGCTGACATTCAAAGCCACAGACGATCTCACTCCAAAGCCCCGTTCTCACTCAGTATCCCACCCTGCTTCCCCGGGCCCTGCTGATGTACATGTTAAATGTGGCCCCTGGCCACTTCTCGTGACTTTATTTCTCAGGGGACAGGGTGGGGTAGTGCAGGACTTGCAAAATGAGCTCTCTGTGGCCCAGCAGAGGCAGCTATGTAAGGAGGCAGAGAAAGGACAACCAGAAGCGGTGGTTGGGGCAGGTGGGGGGAGGAGCCCCACTGAAGGGCACTCAAATTCCTATTTTTTTTTTTTTTTTAAGATTTTATTTATTTGTCAGAGAGAGAGAGAGCACAAGCAGGGGGAGCAGGAGGCAGAGGGAAAAGCAGGCTCCCTGCTGAGCAAGGAGCCTGATGCGGGGCTCGATCCCAGGACCCTGGGACCATGACCCGAGCCAAAGGAAGCCACTTAACCGACTGAGCCACCGAGGTGCCCCATCAAATTCATACTTTTAATAAGGCTCTGTGCTGGCAACAGGAACTCTACACAAGCTTTGATGTCAGACTCCCTTGGATTCGGATCCAGGTCCTGCCACTGCCAGAAACGGGACCGTGGACCAGTTACTCACTTTGCGACCTCTCTCTTCATCTGTGAATCAGGCTGTAAGAAACCTATCTCACGGGGCTGTTGTAAGGTGTCACCCAAAACAGCCCAAGGCATTCACACACTAGCCTCTGTCCCTAGCCACAAAGGAGAGGAGAGCAGGCACTCAGCCCCTAGGGCTGCTGGGAAGGACCAGAAACTGGCCATTACTGGCCTTATGATGCTCACCCTTCCCACCACGCCTCGGCCTCGCACTGTCTCCAAGGTGCCGGATAAACTGAATATCCTCCAGTGTCGCTCCCGGAGCTGCACCACATCACTGTCGAGGTTCTCTAAGCGGATACAGTAGCGCCACTGTGGGGGGTGGAGGAGAGAGTTCACAGCTGAGAAAAACAGACCTCAGGCTAGCCCACCCGCAATTCCAGGCCAGCAGAAGCAACAAAGAGGGACACCTGCAGTGCACAGGCCCCTCCCACCAGAGGCAAACTTCGCCCCTTCCCAACCCACCCCCCCAGGCACACACTCACCCAGTAGACATGGGAATTCTGGGCTTCCTGGGGGAAAAAACAAAGAATTTAAGTCCCAGCGGGCAGGACCAAGTCTGTTCCAATCAACAGCTCTCCAACTGAGTAGGTGTATTCCAGGAAGGTTGCAGAGACAGAACAATGCCACAAGTGTCTGTGGGATGGTGACTGGACCACGGCCAACAAGCCCAAAGGAGGCAGCCTCTCCTGACCCCATCCCTGGCCTCCGTCCTCCTCATCCTGTCAAGACTACCAACAGAGCTGGGTGCCAACGGAAGTCAGCCACAAGGCCCTTCCATTTCTCACCAGTCTTCCAGCCAGCTGCTGCCCCCACCCCTGCAATCACTGCTGGCCCAGGCCACTGCTCTCCTCCTCTGCCCTTCCATAGCCCAATGCTATGACAACACTTGAGGTGCTCTACGCTAACCTCTCCCACTATCATGAGCTCCTGAAAGGCAGGAACAGGGTTTCATGTCTATTTGAGGCTCACAGCCAGGCAAGAGATAGCTCATTAAACATCTGACTGATGCATACAAAGTGTGAACATCAGCCTCTACTGATTCAAACAAGTCCGTGTGTGTTCCTCATAAACAGAAAGCCTTTGAACCAGAATGGAAGGAAGAGTCAGCCTAGAGGACCCCGTCCCAGAACCGGAGGGCCTCGCCGCTCTAGGAGTCCACCCAATACATGCAGCACTTGGAACCAGGACCACTAGGCACATGGTTTAAATGTGGAACCTACTCCACAGTCACCCTGGGGATACCACAAAAAAACGTGGGGACCCACCCCTGAGGGAAGGGGCCCAGGCCAGGCACATACCCTCATGCCCATGTAGAAGGGGATGACGGTGACGCGAATGTTCTCAGTTGTTTCCCGATGGACATCAGAGAGCTCCAGCCAGGGGTGATTCTTCTCTTGCCAGGCCCGAAGCGTCTCCCGGGCCACAAAAGGGGGTGCTGGGGCAAGAGATGACTAGTTAGTCCAGGCCAGAGTCCTGGGCGTTCTCCAACTGTCCCTCCAAGAAAACTCTTGCGAGTGCTGGCCCAGGTACAAGGCACCCAAACCTGCAGCAAAAGCACAGGCTGGAAGAAGGCACGAGGCCTCCAAGAATAAGCCCCGAAGAGTTATGGGACATCCTGGGAAGAGAAATGGGCTGGGAATGAGGAGCCCAGGTCTTCAAACCCTACCGTAACCTTGACCTTGCCACTCACTAGCAACCTTGAGCTCCTCCTCCTCATCCCTGAGCCGCAGGTTCCTATCCATCGGAAAGAGCTAACAGCCATCCGCCTGACACAGCTAACGGGAAGCTGAATAAGGCTGTGGGTACACAGCTTTGAAGCCACTTGCGTGATACTGTCTTTGAAGAAGGACCCTCCCATTCCAGCTTCCCTTCTTGAGAGAGCTCACCTTTTGTCTGGTCATACAGAAGAAATCTTTCAAATAGCTCATGCTGGATGGGAACCTGATCAGTGGAGGTATATGGGAGGATGTCTTCATGGCTGACATAGTCCAGGCCTGGCACAGAAAGGGAAAAGAAACAGAAGCTCACACAGGAAAAGCGAAGAACGAGGCTGAGGAGAAACAATGCCTGGCCTTGTCGCAAAGTGGGACGAGCCTGGTACCATCGTTCTCGGCTCCTATCATCCCTCCTAGCAGATTAAAGGACATCAGAAAAGCATGAGAATCTGCTCACTGAGACACACCAGACCTCTCATCAACAGGCATATTCAGATGCTCGCTACTCACCTGGGATGGCATAGAGGGCCCGGCTGTCATCATGGTTAGCCAAGAAAGTCACAGCTTCTGTCTGAGATCTCTGAGACTAAGGCAAGAAGCGAGTCAGAGATTTTCTTAGTCACTATCCAGGCCTGAGAACTTGGGGCCCAGTGCTAATCTGGGCTCTCTTTGACCCTTCTCCCTCCCTCTGTCCCCACCAGGTTCAGGCCTTTCCCATGGAGAGAAACCCCAGGCCCAGCCGCCTTGCTTACTTACTATATGTGGACAGTCTCGGGCATCAATCAGCACCTGATAGTAAGTGTGAGTTTTGCCTTTCACCTCCTTAGAGCCATGACCGGCAGGATTCTCTGCCCTAGAGGGTAGAAGAAGCCCAAGATGACCCCAAGAGAAACAGAGGCGGTGCCTGCCCTAGCTCCCTACCATCTCCTTACCTAAACAGACTAGTTAATGCCCGATCTGAGGGGGCCTTGGCATAAGCTGGGCACCTGCTCAGCAACACCCGGGCCCGGCCCCTCCCCAGAGGCCGACGAGCGAACGTGGAGGACCCGTGGCACAGAGTCACCACTCGTCTTACTCTCTGGCTGCTTCTTGGAAGAAGGGGACCATGCTGAGAAAATCAAATTGCTGGTTCCATCCCTGGAGCCCTGAGTACCTTACTCTTCTCACATCCCTGGGGCTGTCTATGACTTAATGGAACTAGGCCTTTTTTTTTTTTTTTATGTACTCTAGTGATAAGAGATTGGAAGAAAGATTCTAACTGAACGTCAAAAAATCAAGAAAATTAGTCCCTCCACGCCTTCTGGGCTACTTGTAATGCAAATAGAGATCAGCTTGGGAAAGCACCCTGGGGAGGCCTGAAGGGACCCTCTGGCTTAAGACTGTCCCTGGCACTCAGCACTTTTGTCTCCATGGTGTCCGGGAAGTACTCTGGGACTGTTCCGATGGCCCAGGAGGATGTTGAACTCCCCCCTGGGACCCCAGTTACGTATGTCAGCCATGAGTCAGGCCTCCTCCCAAGGGTACCGCGAGGCACAGTGACAGGGGTACTTACTTTTCTGGAGCGGCAGAAGCCACATCCCGGTCATATAGTCTGGCCTGCCAGGGAAACAGGACGACACCTCGGTAGCCAAAAACACTATGAAGGAAGAGCTGGGAGGAAAGAGCCTCAGTGAGTGTGCAGTCCACAAGTCCTTCCAGGTGGGACTCAGACCACTAAGCAGCACCGATACTGCAACCCCAGCATGAGGTCCTGCTGATCTTTCTCTTGAACTCTATGATCCACTCCCACCAGCTTTGGAACACTCTTACCCCCTCTTCACCCAGCTGACTTTTGCTGATCCTTTAGACCGTCACTTAGAGCTCTAGGAAGACTTCCCTGACCTCCCCTCCACTCAGCACAGTGCTTAGCCACTGACCCCGTCATAATTCCTCTCTAGACGAAGGCACTGCTTTCTGATTCAAGCCCAATGTACACCGCCTGGTCCGCTGCAGGCATACAAGAACAAGGGAGTGGGAAGTTGAATAAACAAAAAGTCCGTACTTACAAGGGGCCTAAATCTATCTCAGTGGATCTGCACAAAGCTGATACGAAAACAAGAGCCTCACACCCACAGCTTATATTACACTGCAATCAGTTCAACTATGACAGAGTACCAAAGGTTTGCTCTTCTTTTTTTTTTTTTTTCTTTAGAGAGGGAGGAAGGGAGAGGGAGAGAGAGAATCTTAAGCAGGCTCCACACCCAGGATGGAGCCAGACGCGGGGCTCGATCCCAGGACCCTGAGATCATGACCTGAGCCAAAACCAAGAGTCAGCCGCTTAACTTTCTGAGCCTCCCAGGTGCCCCCAAAGGTTTGCTTTTCTGAAAGCTCCCTCCACTGGCTTCCCACCTTCCACTAAATTACAGGACTCTTCAACAACCTGGCCCTCTCCTCACTTTGGTTCAAACTATCTCTGTCCACGCTAACTTGGAAAGGGAACCCACTGACCATGGAAAGGATTCACATCCAGGAAAACAGAAACCCATCTTTAAAAATTTGTGATTCTGGTCCAGCACTAAACACCAAGGCAGAAAACCGTAACATTCAGGGACCAAAACTGACCCTTTCAGGAGGGCACACCTTGAAAATGAAAGATGGCCCAGTCCAGCACTCACCTGCCCGGTCTCATATTTTCCATTCTGTTTTGGCACCTCGAATACACCAACCGTCTCCAAAACTTTGCCCTCTGGTCGGTTTCTGATTAGGAAGGAAAAGAACAAGCAACTGAAAAGCTGAGAAGGTATTGGTACCTGTCCCATTAGAAAAGCTACTAGGAGATTGAGGGGCCAGGCAGTGACAGCAGAGAAGGGTCGAAGCAGTGGGGCAGGTGAAGCAGGTAAGTGTCCTCGCAAACCACCACTCCAGATTCTGCCTTTCCCCCTATGAGGCCCAGCCACAGGCCCTGCCTCAGTTTCTGTTATGTCTGAGTGCTCCCAGATCACTTTTTCTCTCTTCACTCTCAGCATTGCTCATATAATGCCTTCGCACTGTTTATTTGTACCCCTTGCCTCTGTTTCTTCCCTGACCTACCCTCCTGACCTCCCACAGCATTGTAACCGCCTTTCCCACCTTGCATTTCTGTTATCTGCTCCCCTGTCTTATCTCCACTAGAGACTGTAGGTTCCCTGGGAGCAATGCCTGTGTCTGATTAGCCGTGTTCCCCCTCGGAGCCGAGTGTGTGAAATATTTGTTCTAATTCCATCTCTGTCTACCCCCCGAAACTGCAGCCTTCACCCTGCCCTCGAACGGCTTAGCCATCATCTCCAGACGTCCTACTGCACTCCCTGCATTGCACCTAGTAGTCTCTCAATCTGGTTTTTGTTCAGATTCACATCACATTTCACAGCGGTCTTAAACTGCAAATACTTATCATCTCTCCCCAATACCAGTGTCTAATTTCTGCCACAAAAAGGTCAGTTCTCTCAGTGGTCTCTCTGGACAGGGTTGCTCTTTCTAGGGGTCCTTCTAATTCGAAGGTCTGCTATTCTTAGTATTTTGGAGATGTGAACCTTATGCTTCCTCTCACTTGATCTTCCAGCCCCAATTTGACCTGTCCCATCAATAGAGACAATGCTCACACCATTCCCCATGGCCTCAAGCCCCCTCCCCAAGTCACACAGAAAGAACCAGTCTCCCCAAGGTCACGCTGAAACCCGGAACCCACGCGGGTCTCACTCTCAAGAGTCCTGTTTCCCACTCCGAGCATCTTTCTGAGGGAGGCTGTATCCCAATGCGGGGCTGGGGGTTCAAGTCAAGAGCCCTAGGGCTTAATTAAAAGGCTGCCCACTAACAACAGCGGTCGAGATCCCCGTTTTGGGGAGGTAGGATTCTCTCCGGGAGGTAGGATTCTCTCCGGAAGAGTTACTAGCTCCCCCTCAGAGCCAGTCCTGCGTAACCCAGGGCTCTGGGCCGCGCTCCCTTCTCTGTTCCTGGCACACATCCCAGGCAGGGCAGGTCGGCTCCCGGCCGGGACCCTCTCCCGGGTCGAACTCCAATCACCCTCGGCCGGCCCGGCCTCCTGGCCTCCTCGCTGGCCGGAACACGCTCCCTGGGCTCCACGTACGGCCCCGCGCTCCGTCCCTCACCGGGACGAGAGGTGCCTCCGCGTCGTCGTGGTCGCCGCTGGTGGGAAGGCCCCAGTTCCACCCGCCGCACAGAGCGACCTCGGCCCTCGGGCCCCGGTTAGCGAGCGGGACCACCAGCGGCTGCCCACGGCCAAGGCCCGCCGGGCCACACAGCCCGCCATGTCCCGCCCGAGCGCCTGCTCGGCTGCTGACACTGGGCCCAAACCGCGGCCGGAGGCGTTCTGCCCCCGCCCCACACTGCCCCGCGCCGCGTCCCCGCCCCCTTGGTCCTCTGCCCCGCCTCATCCGCCCCTCGAACTCCAAAGCTACTTCCGGTGCGCGATGGGCGGAAGTCCCGGCCCCCGGTCACCTGACCGTAGTCCGCTAGACATGGCGTCTTGTTTGCTGGCGGGCGAGCGGCTGGTTCGCGCTTTGGGCCCCGGTGGGGAGCTGGAACCAGAGAAGTTGCCCCGGAAGCTGCGGGCAGAACTTGAAGCCGCACTGGGGAAAAAACACAAGGACAGTGATTTTCCCAGTGGCTCCGCGCGCCTGGTTTCCTTCCGCCTGATCCGAGATCTGCATCAGTACCTGAGAGAGAGGGGTGAGCCCCAGTCTCCAGCCCGGACTCGCCTGTCTTTTTCCAGAGTTTTTTCCCTCCTGAGTCTTTTCCCACTTCTAGCATCGTTGTGAGGGGGAAAAATCCATCACTCTCTTTCACCCGGGAAACGGACATCTAGCCAACCCAAGCGTCACCTCATAAACTGTAGGACAAACCACTCCCTTAACAGGTTCCATGGGGATTTCTCGTGGGTGACAAAATTTACGTGTGCAATTTCTGCTCTCTTGAGAGTCTCCTCTTCACTACCAGGCCCACTTAGGGTCGCCTGACCTTTGAGGAAGTCCAGTTCTAAACCAGTACCTCCGCACAAGTTCAGTTTCTTCCTTTTAAGCCACCTTAGAAAACAACTTAGAATAGTGAGCTTTATCTGTTTGGGAATCTGGATTTCTTTCCATCTGATGCTTTCTTTCTTTCTTTCTTTCTATTCTTTCTTTTTCTTTCTTTCTCTCTTTCTTTCTTTTTTTTTTCCCCCACATAAGATGATGGAAAGCTGTGTTGAAAGACCTGGACTGGGAGTAGCATCTGAGTTCTAGTCCTAGCTGTGCCACAAACTCCCCTTGGAGAAGTCGTTTCTCTTCCTTGGGTCTCAGTTCCCTTAACTGTAAAGGGAGGAACTAGGACACACTGGCTTGTAAGGTCTTTTGTCAGAATTAGCATAGTCTGGGGCGCCTGGGTGGCACAGTGGTTAAGCGTCTGCCTTCGGCTCAGGGCGTGATCCTGGCGTTACGGGATCGAGCCCCACATCAGGCTCCTCCGCTATGAGCCTGCTTCTTCCTCTCACACTCTCCCTGCTTGTGTTCCCTCTCTCGCTGGCTGTCTCTATTTCTGTCAAATAAATAAATAAAATATTAAAAAAAAAAAAAGAATTAGCATAGTCTACCCAGAAGTACAAAGGGTAGACTGCTCAACTACTAGAACTATTAGAACTAAAAAGTACCTTAGAGATCATCTAATACACTGTTCACTGAGTATTTAGCATCACTGTGACTTAAACCTATTTAGGGCAGTTCTGTTGTGGCCACAGCCTGACTTAATCTAAAGGCAAATTAAGTGGATTACTTGTTAGCTGTGACATTGGCAAGATAATTGAGAACTGACAGTCATCAATGTGCACTAAGAGATATTTATGTGGAGTTGTCCTCGATTCTTCTCAATTGAAAATGATCTTGAAGATGAATGGAAATAGGGATGGCCATATTTTATTTTGGTAGGAAAAAAGAGAAGGGCCACTTTTCTGATCTTAATCCTTCAACCTCAGTTCTATGCATCATTATGTTTGTAAAAATCTTTTCTTCCTAGGTTCCACACTATACCTTCATGAGCTCCTAGAAGGCAGTGAAATCTATCTCCCAGAGGTTGTGAAGCCTCCCCGGGTATGTAAGGGATATATTTGTGAGAGTGGATGTTCGCTGAATTGGACTTACTCAGATTTATGAATCAACGTTTGGGCTCAAAAATTGTTTTTTAAATCCTTGAGAGCTGGGGTGGGGGAACCAGATATTGTCCTCCCTTGGAAAGGGAGCTTGGAAAACAGATCCAAAAAAAAAAAATTTCCAAGGCTGAACTACTACGTGGGTCTCTTGGCACCCTTAGCACTGCTTTGCCCTGAAACCAATGATTGCGACATGGCTTTCTAGCAAGCTGGGGATATCTTTCTTATTTTTCTGCCTCAGAACCCAGAGCTAGTTGCGCGTTTGGAGAAGATTAAGATACAGCTGGCCAATGAGGAATATAAGCGGATCACATACAACGTCACCTGTAAGGTAAGGGCCTGCTCTTCGGTACAAGGACAGAGTAGCTCCTGAAATCAGAGCCCTATGCTGGGAAAAGGTACAGAGGGAAAACAACATCGTGGAAGCTTGGTTTTTATACTAGTCAGGGACCATAGAAGCTCTGTGCCGCATACAAACCTAATATAATTCCCAAATCATTTACTGAGACTCTGGGCACAGATGGTGACTGCTTCTTAAAAGTTGTGTAGGTGGAGATAAGCCTTAGAGCCTTTCTTCTGACAGGGCTCCCTGTTGTTCTGTGGTATGCTACCATCCTGGAGCAAGAGAGGAGTAGATGGGTACTGGGAACCTACGTCCTTTCTCTGAAATGCTTGATCTGTGGTTCAGAAAAAAAATCCAGCTCGTCCCCGACAACAGAATCCATGGAGAAGGCAGAGTTAATGTGTTGGGAAATAAAGAAAACGGAGCCCAGATTGACAAATGGATACTCCCTGGGCTGCTTCCATTTGGAATCCTTTGTGTTTTCTTTTTCCCAGGATTCAAGGCATGGTGGGACTCTTAGTGACCTGGGAAAGCAAGGTGAGGTACTGGGAAATCGTATTGCTAAAGCCTCTCCCTGGGAGGGGTTGGTCGTGGGACTTCTTTCCACCCCAGTGCTCTGGGTTTAAGCCTGAGCTATTCAGGCTTGCCGTTTGAGGGAACCCCAGTTGATGGGGGAGACAGCCCTGAGATAAGAGGGCTTCATGGAGGGTGCTGACCTAAAGGTTTCTTCCCTGGGTTCTTCCCCAAAGTGAGGTCAGTGAAAGCTCTGGTCATCACCATCTTCAACTTTATTGTCACGGTGGCAGCTGCCTTCGTCTGCACTTATCTTGGAAGCCAATATATCTTCACAGAAATGGCCTCAGTAAGTAGACACTGGGCAGGGCAGGTGCCCCAAGTGGGAGTGCTGGTGGGAGAGAGAGGACGTATGTGAAGGTGCCTTGAACAAGTTAGGAGTTAAACAAATATTTATGTAGTAAACAGGAGGAGCATTTGAGCTGTCCAGCAGTCATGGGAGTGCATAATAACCTCAAGAGAATCCAGATCCGATTTTCTTCCCTTCCCCCCAACTTATGGGCTGGGTTTTCCTCCCTTCTCCCCACTCCTCCCATCTTTACTAGAGGTGCTGGAGGCCGCAGAGCTGGATGCTGACCTGCATCCCCTAAGCCTGGTTCTCTCTCTCCCCAGCGGGTACTAGCTGCATTGATCGTGGCCTCTGTGGTGGGCCTGGCCGAGCTGTATGTCATGGTGCGGGCGATGGAAGGCGAGTTGGGAGAGCTCTAACTGATGATTCATCATCAAAGCCTGGAGCGGGTTTTGGGAGACTGCAGGCTCCCAGCTGCCAATCACTGACTCTCAGTCAACCTGTCAGGCGCTTTGTCCGCTACTCTGGTTAGTCAGAGGGCCAAGCCAAGACCACTTGCTGTTCCTGCTAGAGCCCAATCCTCTATCAATTTCCAGAGGGGCAGTAAAGGAGAGTCAGACAACAACTGAAAAGAACTGGTCTTTCAGTTCCTTCTCCTGAACCCAGTGCCCGTCTGCCTTCTCTAGTCCAAGTGGGCAGTGCTAGGGCTGGGTTTTTCTCCATCAGGAGTAAATAGAATCCAGGTCTTCTCAGAAGTAGACCATACTGCCTTGAACTTCCCCAAGTGCACAAGTCGACGGTCACCCTTGCTCCACACTATCCGTGATGCAGACCTGTAATTTAAATCAGTAACTTCCAAAAAACACAAAGGATTCCCTTTCTAGAAGCCAGTTTGTGTCAGAAGAGGAACTGATCACAGGACATCAAATAAGAGAAAGACAGGTTGGTACAGGATGGTGAAATGGGGAGCTAGGCAGCTACCTTTCCGGAATCTCAGTTTCGGTCTTCATCCTCTGCTTGCCTTTTTCACATTTTCTGTATGCTTCTGCCTGTTTCCACCACTCACCAGCCCTCCTTAAACTTCCCACCTTTCCATCACCCTTTGCTCTGCCTCCAAAAATGAAAACAATTCAGATGACAAAACAGTATGTCTGCTTTTAATCGAAAATCTCTTGTGCTTTGTGTGTATTGGTGGGAAGAGTATGCCTACTGTGGATTGTCTCAGCTAATAAAGGGAGGCGTTCTTTGTAAATAGGGACTGTTTCCAGAGTCAGCCATGTATGTGGATATGAGTAAGCACACACATAACATTATGAATACGTATGCACGTTATTGTACATAAGCCTAACGGAGGATATTTTATGTAGGTTCTTAAAATGTCTGGGTTTGGGGGAGTGCAGAAAATAGTTTGTAAATGTACACAGTTGAATAATGGCTTTGCGTGATTATTTTTGGTCTTCATAACAATGCTGGAGGTTGGAAGAGGAAACAGCTTTAGGCCCCTTTTCCCGAAGACAAAACTGAGGCTGAGAGAGATCAGATGACCAGCTGTGGTGCTTCCTCTGTTAAATGGAGTCAAAGACTGCTAGGCTGTTTTGAAGTCCCCATGTAATGTTAACCTTTCAAGAACTTAGATTAGTGGTATACTGATAGAATCTGTGTAAAGGTACTTAAAAACTGTCAGTAATAGTTATTTATCCAATAAATATCTATTATGTCTACTATATTCTTAATTCAAATCTTGTGGCAACACAGAAGCTTGAAGATTCCGTAGTTCTGATAATTGTTCAGGGTCTGTTCCTAATGATACAATCCTTTCCATTTGCTCACACTATGAGCTCCTGTGCTCTTTTTTCCCCCCAGGGTACTCTTTTGTTCTTAGAAATTACACACTCGGGCACCTGGGTGGCTCAGTCAGTTAAGTGTCCAACTCGTGATTTTGCTTCAGCTCATGATCTCATGGGTTGTGAGATTGAGCCCCACATCAGGCTCCGAGCTCAGCGGGGAGTCTGCTTGAGTCTCTCTCCCTCTCTCTCTCTCTCTCTCTCTCCCCTCCCTCCCTCCCTTTCCCCCTCTGCCCTCTCCCCCTGCTCACTTTCTTTCTGTCTTTAAAATAAATAAATCTTTTTTTTTTTTTAAACAGAAATTACACGCTCGCTGGTTCAGTAGACATTTGCTCTATAGTGCTTGCTGGTTGTTTTTTTTTTTAACTTTTTTTTTTTAAGATTTTATTTATTTATTTGACAGAGAGACAGCCAGTGAGAGAGGGAACACAAGCAGGGGGAGTGGGAGAGGAAGAAGCAGGTTCCCAGCGGAGGAGCCCGATGTGGGGCTCTATCCCAGAACGCTGGGATCACGCCCTGAGCTGAAGGCAGACGCTTAACGACTGAGCCCCAGGCGCCCCTGGTTTCTTTTTGATACGTAACCAGTCTGAACTTCCCCAGGCAGTACATGAGAGAGAGGGAAGGTTTCGTTTCTTCTGTTCCACCGTAGATGACTTTGTTGAGAAGTCTTAGAATTTCTGTTGTTGGTTGAAAGAAGTGTCAACTGTGAGAAAAAGTGCAGGTGGCATTTTATAACATTTCTAGCAACTCAGAGCACTTAAGACTGAGTTTAAAAGCTACACTGAATGTTTGTGGAGATTCATGGCTATACCTGTGCTAAACTCTGTGGGCCAAGTAGCCTGTGGGCCAAGTAGCCTTCAGCATCCACTCCCCCTCCCCCCGCCCAGATACCTGGATTGGAAGGTGGGAAGGCTTGCAAATGTTAGATAAAGAGCAGGCCCCTTCAAAGGGCTTCTAACCCAGGGCGTCTTCTCACACTGAGATTGGGGTCATTACACACACACACACATTACACCCCCTTTCACTAGAATGGGGTCCTTATCTTATCCCAAGCCCCTCCTCACAAGTCAACAGGCTTCTGTGGCCTTGAACACTTACTGAGAGCTCCTTTTTGAGCCAAGTACTGTGCTAGCTTCTAGAGATCAAGAGGAAGAAGACCTAGTTCCTGCCAAGGAAATCTTCACCGTGCAAAGTGTTTGTCCATGTGCAGGGGCAGAGTTGGAGATAGCAATCAGGTGGCCTGTCCAGTTCTCGTCACAGAGAAGAGACTCTCTCTGCTCTCAGCCACTTCCTCCATCTCTCACCACCCCATACTTTTCTCCAGCACAGTCTGAACCCAGGGCGAAAGAGGAGTGCTTGGCAGGAGGCTGGAGGAACAAGAAGTTTGGGGTCCTCCCAGTTTCTCCTAGCCTGCAGTATGGAGAAGGAAGGCAGCTCGGTTGAATTGAGAGCTTTTATAGTGTGTCACACCACATGAAGCCCTTCACTTAACATTATTGCTTCTCATTCCCAAAATGGAGAGAAGACAAGTATTATCAGCCCCCATTTTGCAGGCTCATAGACTTTCAGAGAGTTGCAAGGTTACATAGAGCCAGGATTTGAATCCAGCCCAGACTAATTGCAAACTCCGTGCTTTTCTGGAGCAGAGCAGCTCCAGAAGTGGAGGCAGCTGGAGCATCCCGGAAGCCATGGGAGCAGGAGCAGAAGGTGCCAGCAGAGCCTCCCATCTCCCTAGGGTCTTCAGCCAGAGCCTAAGCCCTTCGATGAACTGTCCCTCTAACTAATCCTAGTAGAAGCCTGGGTAATGCCTCCCACCTGGGATCTGTGTGGAACATGGCCCTATTTAGGGATTAGGTGATGGAGATACATTTCAAAAGCAAACAGCGCTTGTCCCCATTCATTTGCAGCACACAACAATCCAGATTAAGGTATAGAGTTTGGGTTTTATTTGGAGATTAGTTGGTATTACAGATGACGGTGATATGAAAACCCAGTGTCGGCAGCGTGCACACCCCCACCCCCTGCTAAATCTGTCAGGTTGTCTCCACAGCCTCAGGTCAGAGGGCAGCCAATCTGATCTTTGTGAAAATTAAATGAACATAAGCCCCAGGCTTCTGTTTTTATTACTTTAATATCACTTCCTCTTCAGATCCGTGGTTCTGATTAATTTGTCCAGGTGGTGGTAGGTCAGAAGAGGGGCCCTGGTTCCCAGCAGTCTGGGATTAGTTTCAGCGCTCTCCTCACCTAACTCACTTAGCAGTTAGTTAGCTAGTGGCCTGAAAGTGAGGGGTGGCTGCTCATTCTTTGGAGGCAGGAGGTGTTGTCAGCCAGGGTGAGAAGAACTGGGGGCCAGGCCTGGCTCCTGAGAGGTGGAAAACCTGGCCCTTACCTCATCTCTCTGAAGGTTCCTCTTGCCATGGCAGTGGGCATAGGCTCCAGGGGTAGGGTGCTGGGTAGTAGGAGCTGGGCCCTGGTGACTCCGGGCTGGCCTAGAGGACAGTAGAGGGGAGGGATGCCTGAGCTAGACTTCATTCCAGTAAGAGAGCTCCCTTGTGTAAAAGGAGGGACAGGGAATCTACTTCTGATGTATTCAATCCTAAGGGGCAAGGTGGGCTGCAGAGCCAGAGGAGTGGTCTCGCGAGTTCTGGACTTTGATTAGGAGTGGTCCAGGTTGGTGACGATGGCGGAGGCATAGATGAGGTCAGATAAGCTGCCCAGTGAGGTCTGGGGAGTGGCTCGCTCTGAAGAGAGGTGGACCCCAGAAGCCCCAGCTGGCCCCCATGGGGTTACAGCTTTAGCCCCTGGCCAGCCCTGCCCTGGACCCGAGCCAGGAGCTGGGCAGGAGGCATGTCGACACATAGAGGCACACTGAGGTGTGCTGTTGGAGGGCGGAAGCTGGCCTAGTGTTAGGGGCTCCCGGGCCTGCTGGAAGGTGTCTGGAAGAGAACGGGCTCTCTGGGTGTGCTCAGGCCTGGGGCTTAGGCCTCCTGCCTTCCTATTCTTGATTCTCTTGGCCCGGCGGTTCTGGAACCACACCTGATAAGGGAAAAAGGAATCTCTTCTAGCTCCAGCACCCCCTTCCCCAGCTACAGGAAAGCAAAACCTGGAGGCAGGATACCCAGAGAAAAGGGACTGTGTGAGGGTACCCCCACCCTGAGAGGGGGTCGCTGCTCACCTGTATCTTGGCCTCAGGAAGGCAGGTGACCCGAGCCAGGTGCTCACGGGTGCCGATGTCAGGGTAGGGCCATGCTGCAAACACCCGCTCCAACTCCAGCAGCTGCCCTCTACTGAAAGTGGTCCGCTTTCTCCGGTGGGAGCCCAACCCACTGGCATGGCCTGTGGGCCAGGGTAGGAGTCAATCCAGGACTCCCTGCGAGAGCCTCCATCCCAGCCTCAAAACCCCCAGCAGACCTTGAAGCCCCTCGTCCGCTCCCTGGCTTCCATCTTCCCCCATCACACCTTCCCCACATTCTCCCCCTGCCCACCCTTTCCCCACCAGATCACCGGTTGAGGATGCATCCACAGGGCTGGCCATGGAGCTGGCAGAGAATGAGGAGCCAGAAGGCCATGCCAAGGCTGTGCCCACACCACACCCCTGCTGGGGTTTTATCTGCTCAGACGGCTGGCCCCGCCTCCAGGAGGGGAGAGGTTTCATGTCCATTGTGAGGGGAATGGAGCGGTCCCAGAGGAGAGAGGGAAGGCCAAGGGCAGTGTTGGGGCTTGTGGGGGTAGGGGTGGGGCAAAACTTTTGCGGCCCCTGCTCCTCCAGGGCTTCGTAAAGGAAGCTGGTCCGAGCCCCCTCCTCATACCGCAAACTCTGGCAGTCTGTGTCTGAAATCCTGTACTTTGTGAAAATCTTCCCAGGACTCCTTCCAGGAAGCCAGAAAAAGCCCTCTCCCTAATGCTCCCAGTGCTTCCCCTGCCCCTTCTGGAGCCCTCAGTGCCCTGGTGCTGGCTGCCTTTGGGGGAGAGTAGGTGGGGTCCTGTGCCACTGCTGGAGGCTGGGCTGGTGAGGCTGGGCAGGATGAGGAGGATGACAGGGCGATGGCAGGTGAGCTGCTGTCACCCCACCCTCAGCAGGGCTGGGAAGCAGATGTCACCACCAGCTTGCCCTCGGGTCTGCTTTAGAGATCCGTCTGCATCCAGCCTGTCTCTGTGGCCCCTTGAAAGCCCAGCTGGGCTTCTTGGAGTCCAGGAACCTAGAATCAGGAGGTTCCATGGGTACAGTGGAGGCATTCTAAGGAAGATGTTTGTTTTTACGGAGTATTCATCCTCGTAAGTCTTCTGAGCCACTTTTCTAAGAGAAGAGGGTGCATTTGAATTTCCTTTGAGTTCTTGCCCTTCCCTCTCCTAACTTCCGGGGTAGGTTTGGGGGAGCACACCAGTTCCCTAGGCTAACCACATTGCAGGCTCACGATGGGCAGAAAAGCTAAACCAGAAGCCCACCCTGTCTGCCCCTTCTCTCTCCTCCAAGACCCTAATCAACTCCAAGAAGCAAAGCAAGCCCAGGGCTGGGAGGGGCACTTGGTAGCTGCTGTCATCATCAGTGGGGTTCGAGCTCCTGCTAATGTTGGTGGGTTGGTAGGGGCTGCTTAGCTCAGGAGGAAGGCTAGCATTCATGAGGCCCTCCCCACCCCAGAGCTTTTTGGGTTCACAGGGCCTGAGCCCAACATGGACTGGACACAAGGAGGCTCTCCTCCCTCAAGACATCATGACAGTCCAGCCTTCCCTCCTTTCCCCAAGGAAATCCTTGTCTCCTGCCTGTCCACCCCAGTCAGGACAGTGGTCTTAAACTCAGGGTCAAGGGATCTTTATTGGGCCGGGAAGAAGAGGTTGATGAAGAAGCAGTGGAGGGCCCAGCTGTGTGGGCTCAGATTCCTACTGGTGGCCAGAAACTGAGCAGCCCAGCCAGTACTGGGCGATGGAGCGTGGGTAAGGAGGGCTCACAGTGTCCACTCGCCGTGTGCGAAGGTTGACTCGGTAGTACTTGTCTGGAAGAGAGGTCAGGAGAGGGTGTGTGAGACCCAGCCTGGCCCTGCCCAATCCTGCCCTGAGAAGGAAGACGTGGGTCTCCCCTGGAAGGGTAAGTGAACATCCAAAATGCAGCTAAGGACTCCTGCCCTGGCTTTCTGGAGTCACCACCCAAGGGCCATGTTCAGCCCACGGGGAGCAGGGACATCGGGGAAGACCCAGCTAGAGCAGCTACAAGGATGGCAGAGACTCCCACCTCGTGAGAAGAAGTAAACACTTTGGATGGGCTCGCAGGTGGCAGGCACAAGCCAGTCCATGTCGTAGTCATAGTTGTAGGTGCCCAGGCCGCTCTCCTCACTGGAGAACCAGGAAGGCCAGGTTGAACGGGATTGCCGGTGGGGGTTCTGGCTGCGGCCTCGGCCACGGTGACGGTTACGGCGTGAACGGTAGCGCTTACGGTTGCGCCTCTTGGACTTGGGTTTCTTAGCCCAGGATCGGGGAGCTGAGCCTGAGATGTAGATGCGGCCGGCCATGGCCGCATCCACCTGCGTGGGCACACCGGGCCAGTCCTGGCTGATGAACCGGGGCTGTCCAGCACCACCTGTGGCAGGGGATGGGTTACTGAGAGCCTTGGGGACCTGTCGAGTTGATCTGGTGCCCACCAGTGGGCTGTGACTTGCCCAAAAACAGCAAGCTTGTGGCAGAGCACAGCACCCGGGCCCTCTGACTCCCTGTTCAGTGCTCTTTCTCCTGGCCTTCCTCCCCTACATCCCTCCCCACCTGCCTCAGCCACAGCCCCTCCTCCTGCCAGCTGTACCCTTGGCTGTGCTAGGCAAAGTCCAATGTGTGGGGTCCAGGTGGACCTCCCCCCAAAGGTCAACAGAAACAAAGTCTGGCCTGAGCAAACAGCTTTTGATCCACAGCTCTGCAATCACAGTCCCCTCTGGCCAGCTGTGCCCTGCCCCTCCCCGGAGGGTCCCAGGAGGAGAAAGTGAGACTTGCCCTCCCTCCATACCAGAGGGTCTGCTCCAGAAGAGAAGCTCAAAGAGGCTCTCCCAGCTGTCCCTCTGCAGCAGGGCAAAGTGTTCAAACACGGCAGACAGGGAGCTGTCTTCACACTCCTCCTGACTGGGCTGCTGCTGGAACTCATACTCCCAGTACTGTCTCCCTGAGCGGGGAAGTGGGATTGGGGGAAGAAGGGAGACGTGTGAGCAAGGCTGGAAAGCCAGTCCCAAGGCTGCTGAAGATAGGAGCTCCTGGCAGGGGGTGAGCCTAATTTGACCCTGCCCCTAGAGGAGTGTGGAGGCAAACCGAGACTGCCCCACTGCCTGCTCTTTCTCCCACCCACTCAGTACCCTTGAAGAAGTAGACCCGCTCCCGGCCATTGTAGCTATGAGCAGGGAGAGCCAAGGCTGCATCCACGTTGTCCGGAATGCCCTTGAAGCCTTCAGAGATGTTGCGGGGGAAATCTGGGTCCAGGACACCATCCTCAAAGCGCCAGTATTGGTTACCCTAAGGAGTAGAGAAGGAGGAGGGAGTGAGGAGGTAGCTGGCTGGGCAGCAGTCCCAATTCTAGGCTTGTCGCTCAGGACCTGGAGCCCTGGGCTTCCCTGTCCTCAAGAGCCCCAGTCAGGGACCACAGGCTGAGATCCAGCCTTCTTGCCCACCCTAGTCCTGGGCACAGCAGCCCTCCACCCCTGCCTAGATACCCTTGACCCTGACCCACAGCCCCTGGGCCTGGTACCTTGAAGAGGTAGGTCTTCCCCTGACAGTTGATGCGGGTGAAGGCAGCATCAATGGGGCCCTCAACGCCCCAGACATCTCGGATAAGCTTGGGGTATCCAGGCCTCACTGCCTCTTCATCCAGCTCATAACAGTACTGCCCTAGAGTGCAGAAGGCCATGTGAGGGAGGGGATGTTTGGGGGGCAGACCCCTACCCCTCAAGACATGCCCCTGGAGTCACCTCGGAAGGCAAAGAGGGAGCCATTCTTGAGGTCAGTGAAGGCGTCAAAGGGCTTCCCACTGCATAGCTCCTCCTCTGCTGGGGACTCAGGGATGTCTTCATCATGCGTCTCGGGCCCTGAGGTCTCCTGCCCAGGTCCTGGAGCCTCTTCCTCAACGATCAGAATAGGTACCTGGGCAGGAGCCTCTTCAGGCTGGGTCTGCGGGCCAGGGCTCAGGGTGGTGCTCTCGGGCTCTGTGAGGTCGCCTTCTCTAGTCCCCTCAGAGTAGTCAAAGGCCCCGTACTCATCTTCTGGCAGAGTGAATACATCCCCACGAGTCACTGCGGGCAGAGTGGGTGGTGGTGAGTGTCCAGCTGCAGAGGGGACCCCAGGCCCACCCAGCCCCTCTGGACGCACCTTGGGGTTTGCACTCGGCCACGTAGTCCTCGCAGCAGCTCTGGTAGTAAGAGCAGAGCTCATCGCACTGACACTTCCTGTCAGCAGTGAAGCCCTCTGTGCAGCGGCCCTTGCAGGACTCTGTGGGGAGGAGGTGTCAGCTGGCATGGCCAAGCCCAGACCACCCTTGCCCACCCTTCATTAGCCCAAATGGCCACCAATACCCTCTTGCACCTTGGTCAGCCAGAACAACCCACGCCAGCAGGGCTAGCGTCAGTAGAGGCCTTGGGGATGCCATGGCAGGCCCCTAGCTTCTAGCCTGGTGAACTGGGCTCTGCGCTCCCGAGGTCTCCACTGCGATGCCTGCGGAAGGGAGGGAGAGGTGGGGACTGAGAGGGAGGGAGCCAGAGAAAAAGAGCTGCCTTCTCTGCTGCTCTGTTTGTTCAATCTCTGGCCCAGCCCCCAGTGCCCTGGACCCCAGAGGCTGCTGCAGCAAAGGGTCACATTCCTGGAACTCCGGGCCTGGGAGAGCTGTGAATAGGATCCTGGCCAAGCTCAGTGTCCTATCAGAAGGGAAATAGCACAGTGGTTCTGGAGGACGGAAAGAAGGCTCACTGTGCCACTCGCAGGCTGTGTGACCTTGGGCAAACTGTTCTACCTGCCTCGGTTTTCTCTTTGGTTAAGTGAGACGAATGATACTTGCTTCATGTTGTTTTGGGGGTTACACGAGCTCAAGCAGACAAAATGCCCAGTGCCTGGAGTAGCGCCAGCTTCATTGCCCATAAATGGTTATTTATCTGGGATCTGTTTGATCAGGCGCATCCCTGAGTGTCTCACCCGCCCATTGTGTATTTAGGGCAGTGAAAGGGGGGTTGGAGGAATGCTGGTAAGCACCCTGGGAGCATTGGGTTTTTTTAATCGTAAAAAAAACAGATTTTCATGTTTAGGTTCAGCTCTTGGGTGCATTGATTTCTGCAAGCTGGGCTTCACAGCACAGCAGAATTGGGTGAATGTTAACCGTTTTGACTGGCTTTGATTCCTTGGTCTCCCAGTAATTCACTGCTCCTTGGCAGGCACTGCTCCCTGTCTCCACCTTCAGTCTCCCTATGGGTAAAAATGGCCTTGTCCCCCACACTTTTAGACTAAGTAGCATCCCTCTTTCCAGAAAATATGCCTGGCACAGAAGGCCTGATTTTGTGCCCACTGTCAGGGGTCCATGGGCCTTCTGAAATCCTGCCACCACCTGGAAAAAATGATTCTCAGAGTTTCCAACAGACTTTTTCTGTTCTGTAATCAGAGGGGGGTGTATGACTTTGGGCAATCTCTTTCCTATGAGCTTCAGTCAGTTCGACTGTTAAATGGGAACACTAATCCCTACCCTGTAGGCCTGTCACAAGGCTTAACTGAGAACCAGGCATAAAGGGTCTCGAGAGTTGTACCGAATCGTTATTATGACTGCTTGAACCACTGTTAGGGGAGGAGGCTTGCTCCACGGCGTTGCCTGCACGCTGCAGTGTCACGGGGTTTGCGCGGAAACTGAGGCAGTCCTCCCGCTCTGCACCCTCTGCCCCTAGTCGCCGCCCGGACTTACCCGCAGGGCGTGGGCGTGGCTGGGGAAAGCCTGGGGGTGAGGCTACGCAGGCGGCTGGGGAAGAGTCCCACGTGACTGAGAGGCGGGGTGCGCTCCCCAGCTGCGGCTTCTCGGGGGCGGAGCTGCTGCAGAGCATCTCCTAGCTGGAACCGCGCTTTGTTCTTGCTGCCTCCTAGACCCGCCGGAGTCTGGGTCTATCCCTGGCTCCCCTCTCGCTCCTCCCGCCCACCCCCTGCATCTGGGCCCGCATCCCTTCCCCCAGAAGCTCCGTCCCAGATCCTGCCCTTGCCCCTCCCCCAGACTTCGGGCCAGCGCCCTTTCCTGGTAGGTAGCCTTCTATCCATCCCTCCCTCCTGCACCTTTTTCCCCTGGATCCCTCTCCTGTCCCCCTTTTCCCAAGTCCCGGGTCGCTCCGCCCCTCCGGACCGGGGATGTCCCCCGCAGCCCTGGGCCCATGGTCCTGACCCTGCTCCTCTCCGCCTACAAGCTGTGCCGCCTCTTCACCATGTCCGGTCCCCGGCCAGGCGGTGAGCGGCTAGCGGTGCCGGGGCCGGACGGGGGCGGCGGCGCGGGCCCGTGGTGGACAGCGGGCGGGCGCGGGCCGCGCGAGGTGTCGCCCGGGGCGGGCACCGAGGTGCAGGGTGCCCTGGAGCGCGCGCTGCCCGAGCTGCAGCAGGCGCTGTCAGCGCTGAAGCAGGCGGGGGGTGCGCGGGCCGTGGGCGCCGGCCTGGCCGAGGTCTTCCAGCTGGTGGAGGAGGCCTGGCTGCTTCCGGCCGTGGGCCGAGAGGTAGCCCAGGGTCTGTGCGACGCCATCCGCCTGGACGGCGGCCTCGACCTGCTGCTGCGACTGCTGCAGGCGCCGGAGCTGGAGACGCGCGTGCAGGCCGCCCGCCTGCTGGAGCAGATCCTGGTGGCTGAGAACCGGTGAGTGTGCTCACGGGCTGAGGGGAGAGCGCGGGTTGCTGTGGGGCAGCAAGGGCGGTCCACAGCCCGGGTCTCTCGTGCGGCTCGCACTGTGCCTTTTCCCGCCTCCCCTCACCAGATCCCCGCACTACAGCCCTGTTGGGTATCAGCGTGTCTATTTTACAAATGAGGAAAACGAGGCTTGGGAAACTTTCGTGCCTTGCCCAGAGTCACAACACAGTGTGAACTGAGGGTGCAGCCAGGATTCACTGCCAGGACTTGCGGGGTGACGAATGAGACAGGGAGAGAAAGAATGGAGTGACAGGACAGGAATCTGTCCCTGGTTCTGAGGATGGAGCTGGGATCCTACTGCCTGGCAGTGCTTGTGCTAGGCTACCTTCTCTCTGCCACTGAGAAAGGAAGAGAACACAATGCTTAGGAAATGGGGTAGGAGGAGGGGCAATGATCACTGAAATGAGTACTGACCTGAGGTTACTTGCCCCCTTTATGCCACCCCCAATCCACCTCCTGCTTCCTCCTTCTCCATTTTGGCCCACGTAACAGGCCAGACATGATCTCATTCTGCGGCTGCTAATGGGAAACAGAAGGTTTTCTAGTGGGATCAATGGGTGAGAGAAGAGGAAACAGGTGAGGAGCTAGGCAGGGGCCAGAGTATGTGTTCTCTGTCCCTTCCCCACATAGAGCCAAGATACAGTAGGGGGGATCCAACTGGGGCCTGCCTGCCCCTCTCTTGTCTGCCTCTTGGGATCTCCCCTGGAATATGAGGACCTTTGCACTCATTTCCTCTCCCCTCCAATGCCAGAGCAGACCAAACTGTCGCACGGTAGTCACATGCTGAATTCTCAGGTCTCTCAGATTTAGAAGGGTTTGGGAAGGGTCACTTTCAATTCATGCAGCTTTCACAAGTGCAATGGCCATGGATTAGGGGTGCTTTCCTTACCATTTTCAAAAATTAAACAACCTTGTTGGTGGTGGAAATGATACAACTGTCAAAAATGCATGAATGAAGCAATTTAAGTTGGGAGAGCAAGTTAGGGTTCTGCTTAGTCAACAAGTCATTAATTTCCCATCTACTATCAATCATCAGTACATTTGGAGGGCTAGCAAACAGAATGGGTGCTTACTGGATTTGGTGGACACAGGGTGGCGGTATACCTGTTAGCCTGGTATGTGGGGTGTGGCAGCTGTAATTAGAACCCTTGGGGAAGTGGTGCAGCCAACACCCTAGGAAGAGGAGGGCTGCAAGATGCAAACTGCACTGATACTTTTCAAGGTTGAAAATAACTACACTCACCTGGTTCAGAATTACGGAGGGAGGAGTCACACCCACCATTGTCCCTGGTATGAGGAAACCATGAGCTGGTGCGGACAGCACTTCAGGACCAAGGACAGAGCTCAGCAAGCCCGGTGGCCATCAACTTTTTTTTCCCAAAGAAAGGCAGAATCTCCTCAACCTTTAGACTACTCTGGGCTGAGGCTGGAAGGGAGAGAAGGGAGGTGACACACTGAGAATTTGTGTTGATGAAATCTTGCCCTTCCTCATCAACCAACCTCCTCTTAAAGAAAGTTCCTCAATCAGTGCACCCACTCCTTTTCCCATTCCCTTCTTCTCAGGGTGCTACTACACCCATTGCCCAGGAACCTAGGTCACAGTGTCCCTCACCCCCAAATGCCAAGAGAAGTCCAACAAGGTAGGACCCGCTGAACTTGGTCCCATGACACCAGTGAGGGCCCCACGTGACTGCTAGCCTTTTAAATGTGTAGCCCAGAACCATTAGGAGACCAAAATTAGGTTAAGTGGTTTAACTCAGGTTAAATGGCTTTCCCAAAAATATGCAGTGAATAAGTGGAGGAGACGTGTTTAAAAAATAAAACAGAAAGCTATTGCATATAAATTCAAAAAGTGCAAAGGTACAAAAAAGTCACACACTTAATTTTTCTTTCTACCCAGACCCCCTTTGGACACAAATGAGCAAAACAAGTTTCTTGCACAGTATGTGCTTCCAGAGAAATTCTATGCATACAAGGATTTACACATATATGTATATTATATATACATATATGTGCGTGTATGTGTATGATTTCCCCTCTCCTTTGGAACTGGGATATGAATCCAGACCCATAGCCTCTCAGGCTGCAGAAGCTGGGAGCTGAGTATATAGTTCTTACAACAAGGACATAGTTCAAGTTCTGTGAAGGTGCCAAGTGCATAGGGAAAGGGGAGAGCTGGGGGTCAACAGACTCAGAATAAAGTTCCTCTTTTTAAAAAATTTAAAAACGGGGCACCTGGATGGCTCAGTCAGTTAAGTGTCTGCCTTTGGCTCAGATCATGATCCCAGGGTCCTGAGATCGAGCCCCGGGTCGGGCTCCCTGCTCAGCAGGGAGTCTGGTTCTCCCTCGTGTTCTCTCTCTCTCTCAAATAAGTAAATAAAAATTAAAAAATAATAATAAAAATTTTAAGGAAAAAACAAAGCCAAAAAAGAATAAAGTCCTCTCTGAATTGATATTCCTGAGCAAGCCCTTCCCTTCACTGGTCCTCAGGAAATGAGAGTATTGGATTAGATTATTGCTTAAACACATCCTGGTTCTGATAGTCTCAGGGTTTATGTAGTCAGATTGTTCTGGAAATACAAAGTATAGATGAAGGATCTTGATCTTTGAAGACAGACAGATTCAGGCCCCAGCTGTGCCTCTCACCAGCTGTGTAACTCTGAGCATGTCATGTAACCTCCCTGAACTTTGGCCTTCTCATTGGTAAAAGGACCAAGTGAATGATTAGAACCCACCTGTTTTGGACTTCAGGAGAAGCTCAGAGATCAACTCAGCAAAGTTGTTGTTGTGACATGTTATGGGCTCAGCTGGGAACCGCAGTGGACACAAAGTCACAAGCGTCACTGTGATGCTCACTCGGCAGGGACTCCATGACTGGCTGCGTCTCTTAAGTCTTTAGGGGTAATGTCAGTTGTGGAGGACATCATTTGTGGGGGTCAGGAGGACAGAAACCTTTCACCTCTGCCTGGAGTGTGGCGACTGTCTTGTCTGCTCTGCTGGCATCCAGGCTCCCTCCCTTGGACTTCCCTCCCAAGAGCAGTCAGAGTGTTTCCTTAAACCCATGCAAGAGCAGGTCACTCTCCTTCCTGAAGCCGTTCAGTGGCTCTCCATTTGCCATCAAGATAAAATACAAATGCCTGGATAGGGCCCAGAAGGCCCCCAGTACTCTTTCCCTACTTTCCCCTTGAACCTTCCATCTCAGCCACTAGAAATGGCTTCACTTCAGTGTGGCTGAGGTGGGGAAAGTCCCCAAGAGCTCCCAGATACCTCCAAGCCTTTGCATACATCTGTGCCTAAAATACAATCTCCACAATCTCCCCTTCTCCTCTTCATGAATGTCCCACCATCTTTCCAAATTAATGCCCTAGTCACCCATCCAATATATTTAATGCTTGTCTTTTTATCTGTGTCCTGGTCAAATCTTTTTTCTTGTTTTGTGTACATGTATTTGTTCATTTACACAAATGGTGCTGTGTTATATAGCACATTCCAGTTCATACTTTCACCTGCTCAGTATTATGTTTTTAAGATCCTTCATGTGCCATGGTATCATCTGTTCAGTGCCTTGTAACTGCTCCATAGTCCTCCAGAGTGGGCACCTGCCCATGTTACTGCTCCACTCTCCCAGGCTTGACACCAGACTGCCGCCATCTTCCCCCACCGCAAACGACCCTGCAGTGAACAGCCTTTTCCGCATTCTTTTGTAGATCTGTGACAGTTCCTTAGGGATATAAACTCAAGAGCCCCAATTTCTGGCTCATATAGTACATATCTCTTTAACTTCACCCACGCATCCCAGCCTGCTTTCCAAATTGACTGCCCCAGCACGCACCTCTACCCACAGAACTTCAGGGTTTTCATGGCCCCACACCTCGCCAAACTTCTTTGTTACCCAGCTTCTGCTTTTTGCCTATCCAATACACGTAAAGTGATAGCTGGTTTAATTTTCACTTCTCTGATTACTAATGAGTTACAGCATCACTTTATTTCCTCGTTAACATTTTAGATTTCCTCTTTTGTAAATTGCCATTTATATCCTTTGCCATTCCCTATTGAATATGCTGCCTTTTTCTTGTTGACTATTGATATATTCTATATATGAATCCTTGTTGCTTTTTTATTTTTCCTTGTCGGTTTTAAACATTGCAAATATCTCTGGCTTTCTTTCTATTCCTCAAACATGCCAAGCTCACCAGCCCTCAGGGTTTTTGTCCTTGCAGTCCATTCTGCCTGTTATGCTCTTCTCCCAGACACTTGCAGGCAGGAGTCTCTGGGTATCGTACTCTCAGATGTCCCCTCCTCCTCCGCCCAGGCACTGTCCATTACATCACCCTTGCTTGCTAGCATTAGGGCCATATCACTCTTGCCCTGTTCACTCATTGTTCACGTGCGTATTGTTTGTCTCCATATTAGCTGTGTATAAGTTCCAGGGCCTCTTAGTCACCCTAGCACAGTGCCTGGCACACAGTAGTTCCTCATCTGTCAAGTGAATGAATAAATACACCCCAGTCACACCACATGGAGTGAGGAGAGGTTTGAGGGCAAGGCTAAGAGGGGTGTACTTCGAGTGATACTTGAAATGATAATAAGTTAACATTTAGTGAGTCTTCCCCATGTGCCAGGCCCTGTGGGAAGCACTTTACATGGATTATCACATTGATTCTCATAATGACCCTTTGGGGTAGGTATTCCTTTTATCTAATTTATGAGATGAGGAACTGAGGTAGAAGGATAAAGGAAGGCAGTCAAGGTCCCACAGCTTTCTAGAAGAAAACAGCTCCCAGGGGATCTTCTCCAGAGTCAGGGCTCTTAACCAGGACACACACCGCGGGGGAGGAGACAGCAGTAAGGGAGTGTAAAGGTGTGGCCAGGATGGAGCACTCTTACAATCGGAGAAATCTGTTCCTTGCAGGCCAGGAGGTGGAAGGGGGAGGCAGGGAGGATAATGCTCTCCCTCATATCCTTTATGACACTAGTGAGGCCAGAGAGGTTAAGTGACCAGGGCGTGGCCAACCTCCCCGGAGGCACCACCATTCCATCGTCTGTGTCCCACTTTCTTTCCGTAGGGACCGTGTGGCGCGCATCGGGTTGGGCGTGATCCTGAACTTGGCAAAAGAGCGGGAGCCGGTGGAGCTGGCGCGGAGTGTGGCAGGCATCTTGGAGCACATGTTCAAGCACTCAGAGGAGACATGCCAGCGGCTGGTGACGGCCGGTGGCCTGGACGCCGTGCTGTACTGGTGCCGCCGCACGGACCCGGCGCTGCTCCGTCACTGCGCGCTGGCGCTGGGCAACTGCGCGCTGCACGGGGGCCAGGCGGCGCAGCGGCGCATGGTGGAGAAGCGCGCCGCCGAGTGGCTCTTCCCGCTCGCCTTCTCCAAAGAGGACGAGCTGCTGCGGCTGCACGCCTGCCTCGCGGTGGCGGTGCTGGCAACCAACAAGGAGGTGGAGCGCGAGGTGGAGCGCTCCGGCACGCTGGCGCTCGTCGAGCCGCTCGTGGCCTCGCTGGACCCCGGCCGCTTCGCCCGCTGCCTGGTGGATGCCAGTGACACAAGCCAGGGCCGTGGGCCCGACGACCTGCAGCGCCTCGTGCCGCTCCTTGACTCATCGCGCTTGGAGGCGCAGTGCATCGGGGCTTTCTATCTCTGTGCCGAGGCTGCCATCAAGAGCCTGCAGGGCAAGACCAAGGTGGGTGTGGGGGGCGGGGGAGGGAGGGGCAGGATTTAGGGTCTAGGAAGGCTTCCCGGAGGAAGTGACATTCGACTGGGAGGTGAAGTACACATAAGAGTTAGGTGAAGCAAGGAGAAGGATGAGAGACCAGTCACTGGCCCTGAAGGCAAGACCAAGGGTTTTAAGCAGGGAACCCAGGCTTTTACACAGATTACCCTGGCTGCAGTGCGGAAATGGAATTGGCAAGGGTGAGGTTGGAGGCTAGGCAGCCATGACTGGGACTGTTGGGAAGGTGGGCTGGAGCATGATAGAAGAGGCAGAGAAGAGCAGACAGATCCCAGAGGTGCTGAAGAGACAGAATTAGGACTTGTGGCTGGTTGGGTGAAGGAGAGGGAAGAGCTGAGGGTGACTCCTGGCTTTGGACACAGGCAACCCCATGAGTGCTGGCACCCGGTACTGAAATAAGGTTAAATGGTGAGAGGTTGCCGTGGGGGAGGGGAAGAAAGTGAGTTCACTGGGACAGGTTGAGCTTGGGGTGCATGAACAGTGACCATTTAGGGCACCCCAGTGGGCTATTTCATCACGTGGGTCTGGAATGCAGGAAGGAGATGGAGTGCAGAGACAGAAGCTTGGGGGGGCAGGACATCAGTGTGTTGACTGGATAACTCCCACCTGTGTCCCAAGAGGTCTTCATGCCCAGGGCCTGATCTGAAGCTTTTGCCCTCAGCTTTAACTTGCTGTGTGACCGCGGCTAGCTGCCTTCCCCTCTCTAGGCCTCTACATGCTTCCTTTTTAGCCTCTGGAAAATTGAAGAAGCGGGACACAACAGTTTTACCCTGCACGTGGACCTAGTAATAGTTAAATTATCCAAAGTTTGTGGGTTTTGTTTTTTAAATATTACAGAATCAAGATTATCCCTATAACATCCCTCTCCCTCCTTTGCGTTCCTCTGGGGGTCTGGGAGTTGGTGACAGCTGGGACACAGGGAGTGGTGGGCACCACACGGACCACCCTGGCTGTACCACAGCTGTCAGGTGGGCTGCTCAGAGGAGAGTGTCTCACAGATGATTGTCACCTATTGTATGTGTCCCCACAGATTAAAAAGAGACTGTTGTGTTAGGGGGTCTCTTAAGGCCGTTTCCAAGGTCTAATGTTCTAGGAGCTTCTGATTTTCCCCTCTATGCCCCAGAGTTGGGCCATGGGAGGACTGCTTTATAAATCAGATCATTCTGCTTTGGGAGAAAAGACTTGAAGTAGGGGGTGAGGACAGGGCCTGGGCAGCAGCCATGACCATCAGCTGTGGCACCCCTTTTCCAACAAGACCAAGTGAATGCAGTTCAGTAAAGAGATAGTCAGCCCCCACTCATTACCCTGCAGTGTGCCAGGTACAGGACTCCAAAGGTGACTAAAACATGACCTCAGCTTATCGTTCAGGGGACCCTGCATTATCAACTAACAACAGTGGCATTTAGAGTACAAGTCCTAATTGGAGGTATGGGCCAATCTGTGGGTAAATCAAAGCAGGCTGCATGGAGGGGTGCTAATCAATTTGGATTCCACCGGATGACGAGGATTCCCACAAGCAGGCTGGAAGAACTAAAGGTCTGGGAAAACTGAGCCCAGAGGTAGGGGAGCCTTACTGGGTGGGTGTCAGCCAAGTGTGGGTTGGAGAAAGGGGAGATGAGCTGAGAATGGTGGGCAGGGGCTGCACTGTGCCAGGCCTGGCAGCCATACTGAGAGCCCAGACTTCATTCCAGGGAGATGGAAGCTGTTGGAGGGGAGACATGAGGGCAAGAGTTGAGAGAGTTTCAGGAGGGGGAATTCAGAGAACTAGGTGATATATTCGATGAAGGCAGGGCTAGGGCAGATGATGGGAGTTTCAGCGCTGAGAAGAGGGGAGGGACTGGGCACATTTGGGGATGGCTGGTGAACTGGGGGACCCAAGACCCCTTCTCCCCACCCCACCGCCAGGTATTCAGCGACATCGGAGCCATCCAGAGCCTGAAACGCCTGGTTTCCTACTCCACCAATGGCACCACGTCGGCGCTGGCCAAGCGCGCGCTGCGCCTGCTGGGCGAGGAGGTGCCGCGACCCATCCTGCCCTGCGTGGCCAGCTGGAAGGAGGCCGAGGTCCAGACGTGGCTACAGCAGATCGGCTTCTCCCATTACTGCGAGAGCTTCCGGGTAGAGCAGCGCATCCCAAGGGCGCGCGGCCGCTAGGGGCGCCCCGGACAAGGCAACAGCGCCCCCTTGCGGCCCGCACGCCCGCGGCGCCAGGGGTGATTTTGGGTGTGGGAGCCTGTACTCAACCACTTTCGGGGTTACCCATCCGCCTCCCCCATCGCCGTCTCCAGTTCCCTTTCCTTGCATCTTATGCGTGGGGTCCAACGGCTGAGGAGGGGAGCCCTTCCTTACATCTGATCCCTCCCCCAGGAGCAGCAGGTAGATGGCGACCTGCTTCTGCGGCTCACCGAGGAGGAGCTCCAGACCGACCTGGGCATGAAATCCAGCATCACCCGTAAAAGGTATGGCGCCTCCTGCCCGCCAGGCCTCACCCTCTGCCACTAGCCAGTCCCAGGTGAGGACCTCAGTGTCCCCTTCTCCCCTGGCTGCAGATTCTTTAGGGAGCTCACTGAGCTCAAGACCTTCGCCAACTACGCTACGTGCGACCGCAGCAACCTGGCTGACTGGCTGGGCAGCCTGGACCCGCGCTTCCGCCAGTATACGTACGGCTTGGTCAGCTGCGGCCTGGACCGCTCCCTGCTGCACCGCGTGTCGGAGCAGCAGCTCCTGGAGGACTGCGGCATCCGCCTGGGCGTGCACCGCACCCGCATCCTCACGGCCGCCAGAGGTCAGCCTGCCCACCCGCGACCCCACCCCATCCTAGCCCTAGCCCTGGGAGGTGAGGGGAGACACGTGGTGGGGCCGCGAGCCTCACTGAGGGTGGATTGAGCACAGAAGCTGTGCCAGACTGGATTCCCAGGATGCAAAGATGAATATGGTGCACTTGGCCCTCAAGAAGCTCCTCGTCTGAGCTGCGTAGGAGGGTGGAAGGAAGGCAGGTATATCAACAGGTAGGTGACCACAGCAGGAGGCAGGCCTAGGATTCCAGGGGCAGCTGGGAGGAAGCGCTGCCTACCCGGTCTACCCAGGTCTAGGCATTTACAGGATGCCCAACCAGGTCCCAAAGGATGTATGGGGAGGGGGTGCAGCAGGAAGAGCCGCCCACCTGGCAGAGGGAGCAGGCTATGCAGAAGTGGAGCTAAGACAGCAGGGAGGGTGCTTACAGGGGATAGGGGTGGGAACACAGGGGACTTATGCCTTTAGCCAACAGCTCACCAAGTATGGGTTCTGGAGGCACTTTAGGGAGACCACTAGGGCAGAATGGATTCTGGGGCTCTAGCACCCTTTTTACGTACTAATTTATTATTTAGCTAAAACTTATTGCCAGTTACTATATGTATTAAGCTTTAAACATACTATCTCATTAATATCTATATTCATTCTAGCAGTGGGTGTTAATTTTTTTTTAAAGATTTTATTTATTTATTTGAGAGACAGGGTGAGAGAGCAAGGGGGGTGTGTGCAGAGGGAGAAGCAGAGTTACCCTTGAGCAGGGAGTCGGTCATGAGGCTCAATCCCAGGACCCTGGGATCATGACTGAGCCGAAAGCAGATGCTCAACCAGCTGAGCCACCCAGGTGCGCCTGGGTGTTAATTTTTTTAATCAACTTTTAATTTATTTTATTATTAAATTTTTTTGAGAGAGAGCATGAGCGAGTGAGGGGGGAGGGGCAGAGGGAGAGAGAGAATCCTCAATTAGACCCCCACTGAGCACAGAGCCCAACTAGGGGCTCAGTCTCACAACCCTGAGATCATGACCTGAGCCAAAATCAAGAGTCGGACACCTAATGGACTGAACTACCCAGGCGCCCCGCCATGCACGTTTTTTAAGTGGAGGCAGTGACCCTGGATTGGAGACTTGGATTTTAGAGAGACCCCTCCAGTGGCTGTGCAAACAGACTGGACTGGGCAAGGGTGGATTTAGGGAGACCCCTGAGAAGGCTGAGTTGGGGGCCTGGACATAGGGAGGGCCCTGGGGCTGGAGCCCAGGATGTTTAGTCGGAGGAATCCAGAGCATGGAGTCAGGTGTCGTGGAGGTCTGTCTGTTCTGTTCACTGCTGTATCCCAAGCACAAACGGTAGTGCCTGGCACACAGTAAATCCTTAGTAAATATGTGTGGAATGAGTGAATGAGAGGTAAGGGGTCGGGGCCCGGGTTCTGGCTGTGATGGGAACTAGGAAGGTGGGGCAGGGGGAGGATTTGGGATGTGTTGGGTTTACAGTGTCTGTGGGCAGCTGGCCGTTCAGGTCTGGAGCTCCGGAGAGAGGGCGGGGCTGGAGGTGCGCATTCCTGTCCCTAAAACACGATGCCTGCCTCCTGAGAGGGACTCACCAATAGTGAGCAGCCTTCCTTCCCGTAGGCCCGGCTGTCTGTCTCGGTGGCTCTCTTTTGAACAAGCCAGGGAGCCTGCGCCTGGCTGGCCTGCACTGAGAAGGTTGGGTGGGCAGGGGATGACGTGCCCCATGGCGAGTGATGAGGAGAGGCTGCCCTTACCAAGCTGTCACCTGTCTGCCTCAGAAATGCTACACTCCCCGCTGCCCTGCACTGGCTGCAAGCCCAGCGGGGACATCCCAGATGTCTTCATCAGCTACCGCCGGAACTCAGGCTCGCAGCTGGCCAGGTGAGAAGGGGCAGGCAGGCGGGCGCGCAGGCAGGGGGCCCCGCAGGCAGGGGGCCTCGCAGCCGGGCCAGGGCAGTGACGCGGGACCTCTCACCAGCCTCCTGAAGGTGCATCTGCAGCTGCACGGCTTCAGCGTCTTCATCGATGTGGAGAAGCTGGAAGCAGGCAAGTTCGAGGACAAGCTCATCCAGAGTGTCATGGGTGCCCGCAACTTCGTGCTGGTGCTGTCGGCCGGGGCCCTGGACAAGTGCATGCAGGACCATGACTGCAAGGACTGGGTGCACAAGGTAGGTGCTGGCCCCCATGGTCTCAGCACTGGCCTGTGGCCGGGGGTCAAGGTCCTCCTCCCATTCCGTCTCATCCGCGCTCCCCAGCCACCTCCGCGGCCCAGCCGCAAGGCAGGAGCCACAGTGTGGGCTGTAATTGGTCTTTAGCAAGTCCCTTAGGCTCTCTGGGCCTCAGTGCTCTCATTAGGAGAATGGGGATAACTTGCCTGCCTTATTCACCTTGTGGGGATGGTCGTGAGGGTCAGAGAAGGACAAATAACCTCAGTGAGGGAAGAGGGGCAAGAGAGCCTAGCGACAGTCACAGTGGGATCACGAAGGGCACAGAGCTGTGCGTTGGAATCCGAGCTCTGGCCTTGGGCAAGTTACGTATCCACAGTGAGCTTCACGTTTGCTGGTGTAAAGTGGGAGAAGTCTCGTCCCTGCCTCCCTAGGATATCTTTATAAGAATTAAAAGAGCTAAAATCTGTCAAGTCCTTAGAATGCCTAGTTCTATAGTAATTGGTCTATAATGGCAGGAATTATTCTTGTAATTAGTGTGAGTGCTTACCACTGTTTAATTAATGCCAGTGTGTCTTCAGTGCCTGGCACACGCTAGAAACTTACCGAATACTTGCAGAATGGATGGATGGATGGATGGATGGATGGATGGATGAAATGGGTCCATATCACGTCTGCAGGTTACTAATTATTAATCAGTGAGGGATAAGGCAGTGATCTGAGATGGAACCCTTGTCCTGAAGCCGCTGAGGAACCGAGAGTTGCCCAGACGTGGCTAGATTGTATATGGGTTGGTGTCGCTGCTAGGCTATGTAGGTGAACCTCTTACTCACCATAGGAGCCTGGAGAAGAGGGAGAACAGTAAGGGCTAGAATAACCAGGGAAGGCTTCACAGAGGAAGCAGAACTTGAGAAGAGTCTTAGGAATTGAGGTAAGTGGAAGAGAAGGCATCCCAGGCAGGGCGACTGCACGAGCAGAGGACAAAAGTGGGGCCGAGGCAGGTGCAAACTGGTAATTGCTTACAGATGAAGAAGCTGAGGCTCAGAGAAGTAGAATGCTCTTTCCCCTGGCCCCGCTGGTATCGAAATCTGAAGAGCTGGGCTCTGAACTCCATCGATCTGACTCCAAAGCCCATGCTCTTTCCCAGCACCTGCCTGTGTCTGAGGCTCGGATCTGAGGGGGTGGTGGGATAGGGCGGGATTCAGCTGACACCAGAAATGATTGTCTGCATCTCTTCCCAAGTCCATGTCCAGGGACATCATGGTCATTGCTTGAAATCAGCCCTGGTGGGAGTATTTACACAAAGGAAATTGGTAAACACTACAAATCAGGGATTTGTTTGGTTGGTTGTCCCCCCCCCCCAGCCCGCAGAGAGTTATTTGTTAAACATTTACCAGCACGCCCCTGGGGCGCTGGGTGGCTCAGTCGGTAAGCGTCCAACTCTTGACTTTTGGCTCAGGTCATGATCTCAGGGTCGTGAGCCTCTCCTGTCGGCTCCACACTGGGTGTGGAGCCTGTTTAAGATTCTCTCCTGGCCTCTCCCTCGGCCCCTCCCCACTGGCTCTCTCCCTCTCTTAAAAACAAAAAACAAAAACAAAAACAAAACTACAGAACCAGTTTGCAGGCTACCTAAAGGCTGGGAGAAGACTTGTGTTTAAAGCACTGGGAAAAGGGATCCCACAAGGGCAGTGAGGCCAGGCCAGCAGTTGTCGGGAGAAGGGTCTGGCTGCACCGTGCATCCAGACCAACTGTGGGGAAGAGGGCCAGGCCCTGGAGGCCATGTTTTAGGGGCTGAGTACTGGGCTTGGTTGGCTGTTGGGACAAAGAGACACCTGCAGGATCATGGGTTGATGGCCCAGAACAGGTGGCAGGCGGCCTTCTGGGATAAAGAGAGGAATAGCTGACCTCCATGCGAGATCAGACCTTGCCGTGCTTACTCTGTATCCCAGATGCCTACAAGCATGTGTGGTATGAAGTAGGCTCTTGAGGAGTTTATGGAATACTTGAACCAGTGGCCAGAGGAAGCTGAGATAACTGGGAAGGCCATACATGTCCACGAGGTTCACCAGGTCAGAACACTCGACTCTAATCAAGTTTTCATTCTTAGCCTGCTGGATGACCTTGAACAAGCCATTTTCCTCTCCTGGCCAGACTCTGAGTCTATGCAATGAGCATTGTGATGTCTTGGGTTCTGGTAGTTCTGGATAAAACGAATGTCTAAAGGCTCTCAAATCAATTTGTGCAGGATCAGAATCCATACAAGTTCTCAGCAGAGAGGCAGAGGGCCTGGCGGACAGTGCCCTGGGCTTGGAATCTGAAGGCTCGATTCAGAAGCCTGGCCCCTCTTGGGCTGGGCATTTGTGTGACTTGGGGGCAAGCCCCTTCCCCTCTTGGGCTTCCTTCTTCTCATTCATAAAATGAGAGGTTCCCCAAAAACCAATCAAGGTTGGAGTTATGCGGGTTCTTTCCCAAGGGTGCTTGATACCCATGCGGCAGCCTGCATCGAGGGAGGAGGGGTGGCGGGGTCCTCTGCCTTGGACCAGTTCCAAAGGCTCCATCAGCCTTCCTTGGTTGTTGTTATGCTTCGTTGCCTCTGGTTTTAGAACTCCTTTCCCCGAAGCCACATTTAGCGGGTAATCAATATAGAAAACCACAAGTGAACTGCACTCAAGAAAGTGCAATCCCTGAGGTTCCCCCTTGAAAGGAAAAAACATTCAATAAGCACTTACCAGAGCACCCATTAATAGTAAGTAATATCCTCAGAACCACCTCGTGAGAGAGGTTTATTACCCCCTTTACAGAGGAGGAAATCCTAACACCTGTGATTGATTAAGCACACGCCACATGCTGGGCGCTGCTCTAACCACTCACCGCGGGACATGGCAGGTATCCCCCCACCAGAAGAGAAAACAGAGGCTTTGAGGGCCCATTGGTTGCCTCACGCCACAAAGCCTGTGTCAGAGATTCAGTGGGAACCCCAATCTCATGATTCCAGAGTGCGGCCCCTAACGACTGTGCTATATTGTCTCTCTCATTCATTCATTCATTCATTCATTCATTCATTCATTCCAGCCATCCAGCCATCTGTTAAGTATTTGGCAAGGGTTGACTATAGACAAGGCTTTGTGAAAGATGCTGAGATAAAAGATGGCTAAAAACCAGACATGATCCCTGTCTTTCTGTCTGTTGGGGAAGACAGATATTAAGTAAATTACTCTAATTAAGTTTGCCACTGGAGCGTGTGCTAAAGAGCCTATGAGAGCCTACAATAGGGACGTCATGCCTGGTAAGAGAAGGAGGGGAGACTTCCCTGGGAAAGTATGGCTTGAGCTCAGATCAGAAAAATGAGTAGGCATTAGTTGGGGGAAGGGGCTAGGAAGAGCATGTGCAAAGGCCCTGTGCAGGGAGGGACGATGGCAAATCTAAGGGGCTGCAAGGTCTTTGTGGCTGGGAGAACAGTGCAGGGGTAGAGTCTGGGAAGGGAGCTGTGGCCAAGCACACAAAGCCTTCAGACCACAGTAAGGAGTCTGAATTTTATTCTAAGAGCCATGTAAAGTCTTGAAGATTTTTAAGTTGGGGCTGACATGGTCAGATTAGCATTTTGCAAAGAGCAGCCAGGTGAAGGGGCAATGTAGAGAACAAGCTAGAGGGGGCAAGAGTGGATGGGGAGAGACCTGGTGAGGGACGAAGGTAAGGGAGTTGGAGCAGCGCAGTGGTGGGGTGGAGGAAGAGACAAAGTGGGTGGGTCTGAGAAATGAGTACAATTGGCAGGGCTGGTGATGGATCACTGTGGATGCAGGGAGTGCTGTTTTCTTCTGACACCAAGTTGTGTGGGTTTTTTCCAACACCAACAACCAGTTCTTCAATTTGCCAGCACCAACTGGGTGTCCCACAATTCAGTTCTTTTTAAAAAAATTTTTTAGATTTATTTGAGAGCACATGCGTGTATGCAAGTGTGGGGGGAGTGCAGAGGGAGGGGCAGACTCCTCCCTACTGAGCATAGAGCCCTACATGGGGCTCCATCTCACAACCCTGAGATCATGACCCGAGCTGAAACCAAGAGTCTGATGCTTAACGACTGAGCCACCCAGGAGCCCCCAGTTCAGTTCTGATACTGACTTATCCAGAGCAAGTGTCAGACTACAGAGAGTTAAGGGCTCAGTCCCACATGTCTGTGCTCACTTGAGATGTCTGAGAGTCCTGGGTTCCCAGACTACCCACACTTCTGTCTGACCTGGCTAGCCATTCAGGAGTTCCCGTGACACACACATCCCCCCCCCCCCCCCCGGCCAGTTCAATAATTTGCTAGAATGACGTGCAGAGCTGAGAAAGCACTTAACTATTTCTGGCTATATAACTCAGGCACATTCAAATGTAAGCAATGCATAGGGCAAAGGTATGGGGCGTGGGGCACAGGCGGGGAGGCACAGAGCTCCCAGGCCCTCTGCAGGCCACCCTCCCAACACCTAGATATGTTCACCAACCCACCCCATCCTTGGGGGATTTGATGGAGGTTTCATCATGGAGGCATGATTAAGTCACTGGCCATTGGGGAGTGAACTCAATCTCTAACCCCTCTCCCCTCCTGGGAGGTGTGCGTCTGTGAATGTATGTGGGATACTTAAAATTTCCAACGTTTTCATCATAGCTTGGTCTTCCTGGCAAGCAGCCCCAATCCAGAAGCTAGCTAGGCACCTGCATCCCCAACCTCCAGTCATCCAGGGATTCCCAGCGTTTCAGGAGCTCTATGCCAAGGATCTGAGGCAAAAACCAAATATTTGATTTTTATTAAAAAACAAGGGTGAGGGAGAAGTCAAAGCGGACTTCAGCACCAGCACCCCTCTCAGTGTCTGTCTGGCCCCAGGGTCACATGGGGACCCAGGTCTCTTCCTCCTCCCCCGTTTCTTTCTGCAGGAGATCGTGACTGCTTTGAGCTGCGGCAAGAACATCGTGCCGGTCATCGATGGCTTCGAGTGGCCTGAGCCCCAGGACCTGCCTGAGGACATGCAGGCTGTGCTCACCTTCAATGGCATCAAGTGAGGAGGGGGGCGGGTACGCAGCCCCCAGCCAGGAGCTCCCCCTGCGCAGCCCCCTGACCCACCAGGCCCTGTGCCCACAGGTGGTCCCACGAGTACCAGGAGGCCACGATCGAGAAGATCATCCGCTTCCTGCAGGGCCGCTCCTCCCGGGACTCGTCAGCAGGCTCTGACACCAGCTTGGAGGGGGCCGCACCCATGGGCCCAACTTAACCAGTCCTTTGTTCCCAAGCCCTGCTGCGACCCCCATTTCCATCGTCCCTCCCGAAGAAGCAGCTCCTCAAACTGGCCTCTCAGCTGCAAATACCCCCGCCCCGGTCCCTTCTCAGGAAACGGCTGTCGCTGTGCCCCCACCCTCGCGGTCCACCTCAAACCCAGCCTCCCCGGCGTCTGGAAAGGGAAGGGAAGCCAGGCATTGGGGGTGCTCAGGGCCAGACCCCACCCCCTGGGGCCCTGCCATCGGGTTCTCTATCTCAGGTCTGGAGACTGAGGGTTTGCGGCACACGACAACCCCTCCTGCCCTGACAGCAGCCAGCTTGAGTGGAGGAGGGCGGGCAGCCTCCCTCTGACAAGAGTTCGGGCAGCGCCCACCCCTCTGGGCTAAGCAAGGGCCTGGGCCCAACAGCCAGCCGGAGATGGGGGTCCAGTGATGGCTCTCCACCTAGATCGTGCCTGGCTTCTGGCCTCAGCGCTTCCTGCCACCCTGTGGCCTTGACCTGTAACCACTGTGCCCTTAGCTGGCCTGGTCCCCAGTCCCCTCCCAGCCTTCCTGAGGTGCAGCCCTCTTAGCCACACCTGGGGTCAGGGTCGGCCGAGCCAGCCCTCACTCCGGCTGGCCTGCAGCTGCGGTCAGCTTTGCTGCACGCGCCGGTACAAGGGAGCCGCCTGCAGGGGCCTGGGCCTGGGCCGCCGAGGCTGTCTCAACAGGCAGCTAGCCACCGTCCACATGCCTTGTTGCCGTGCCTCAGTTCCTGCCGGCCCGGCTCAGCTGGTGCCCCAGCCCCTCCCCACCCACCTGCTCAGGGGGCGGCCAGGGGAGGCACCCCCTGTGGCAGCAGCAGTCCGCTGGACAGAGCCCGCAGCAACACGGGAAGAGACAGGATCCTGAACGAGGGTGACGGGTGCGTTGGAATCACCTGGGAATTTTGCTAAAACTGTGTTCAGGAGACCTGGGCGGGGCCTGGGTTTCTGCCTTTCCCACAAATTCCCAGGTGAGTGGATGCGGATGGTCAAGGAACGACACTTTAACTAGCGAGGCTCTAAAACGCAAATCCCTCCCAAATCTTTGCCATCCCCCACCCCCCAGGCCACTTCATGGTTCCTGCAATCACCCGAGCAACCCCACCCGGTATTATCTCCCTGTACAGAGAAGGAATGCCATTTCCCAAACCACCGGTGGCAGCCCCAGGACCCAGCCTGGTCTCCTGGTGTTCAGTCCACTGCCCGTCCCGAGAATCATCCTGGAGGCTGTACCCTGGGCAGGGCTGTGGCTCTACCCACAGCTGGCTTCTCCTCTGCCCCAAGGGTCTGGCAGTGGGGGATAGGTTTTCACCAAAAAAGTCTGGCCCCAAGAGCTATACAGAAATCGACAAGCAGCCATGTCCCTCTGCCCCTTTCTCCACTAGGGCAGGAGAGCAAGAAAGTACCCTCCCTCCTGGAAACCCAGGCTTTAGCTAACGGGGTCAGCTGGCCTGGTACCTCAGGCTGGCTCAGCTTCCAGAGTCGCCTCCCACACGTGCTGGCCAGCTCACGTGCAGCTCTCCAGCCACATCGTCAGAGAGTCAGAGGTCTCACTGCAGGCTTGGGATGCCTTTCTTCTACGCCCCCTCCCACCGAAGATTCGGTCTTTAGCAGGTCCTGGCCCCAGCTCCGGCTTTCACTGCTCTTGACCCTGCCTCCTTCAGGCCACAGGAGCGCCCACCAGTGCCAGGCTCTGGATGCGGAGGTGATGGAGGCGGACTAGACATCGCCCTCCCAGAGCAGCAACAGCAACAGTACAGTGGGATGGGTACCCTCCAGGGGAAGCTTTCTGTCGTTTTGTCCCTGATCAGTCCCCCTCCCTCCGCGGGCAGTATTCAGGGAGGTTGCCAGGCCCTTTCTTCTGTTCCTACACCCCACCCTCTACTGCTGCCCCTTTCTGTTTCTGGGGAATTGGAGCCCAGCCTCCAACCCTGAGGTGATGACCCCCCCAGCCAGGCTTGGCCCCATAGGGCTGGTCCTGAACCAGGGCTGAGAAACCACCTCCCCACCCCCCACCCCCCAGCCTGTGACCTACTCTGATGTGGGTCTGCACAGTCAGGGTTTTCTGCCTGGCTAGGTTGTAGTTGCTGCCCCCAAGCGGGGGCTGAGTCAGCTAGGTCCCTACCCGCCTCACCCCAGCCATCCCCGGGTGCTAAGGACTGCTCAGGGACACCCAGAGATCAAGAAGTCCAGCTCCAACTCCTTCATTCTTCTCTCCTGCCCAGGAAGAGAGGCATCTCATTCTAGAACGTATGAGGTGGGAAGGGTCTCAGAACGTCATCTAATCCAGTGTTTCCTAACTTGTCCACCTGTGATCAGACAATTCAGGGCACTGCTGACTTAGCCCTTTGGAGGAGGGCTTGCTGAAGGTCACAAGCGAGCCAGAGGCAGTGCCCAGAGTAGAGCCCAAGCCTGAGGCCAGCCCAGAACCTCTTCCCGACCCTCCTCACGGCCTCATGCTGGGACAGTCGGTGGAAGAACCGTATTCCTGTCCTTGCTTTGGTCTCCCCGTGACAGAGACCGTGAGATGGGAACGTGGCAACAGGCCCAGGCTGCAGAGGCCGCAGCTGACCCCGGTCTGCCCTGCACTGTCCCCATGGCACCTGTGTGATTTCCCGGGCAGGGGAGAGAGAACGAGGGTAGCAGGCAGACAAACCCTGTGGCCAATTCACATCCGCAGTCGAGTGCCACATGATTTGGGTCTGTAGTGGGGCTGGCAGCCCTCATCAAAGCCAGTGCCTCAATACTGAATCCAGTTCCGCCTCTCAGCTTCTGGGCCAGGCTTCCCTAACAGCCTGGAAAAGGGCCCCTCGTTCTCTGAGAAGCTGGGGCCCCTGGATCATATCGGGGAGTCAGGCCCCTCACCAGGTTCCCGTTGAGCGGCAGACGCTCATGGACTCAGCACATGGCCCTGCTGTAATGCGAGGCAAGGGGAGCGCTGGAGGGCTGAGCGCTAACAAAACCTGACTGCACCTGGGCTGGGGGAGCCGGGTCGCCCTGTAAGGTGCCTTCAGGGAATGGATCTCTGAGGGACCCTCGGGAAGGGGCTCTGCCCCGAATCTCTACCAGCCTGATGCCAGCCCAGCAACCCTTCAGCCCCTCCAGCGGCTCAGGAGAAGAGAATGAGCAGTCAGATGAGGTGTGGCTGGCCCTGCCTGGCACAATCTCATGGCAGCTCAGGGGGCTCCTGCCCAGCCGGGAAGCTTGCTGCTATCTGACCTCTGGCGGGCAGACTGGGAACGGGAAAGCAGACAGCCCCAGAGCCCAATGCCCTGGGGGCTGGAAGGGTCACTGCAGTGTGATTTATATGGCTTTATTGTGATTGGCACTGCTAAGCTCAGAGGATCAATTCCCAGCCAGAGACGGCAGCACTCTCCCTCCAGAGGGCACCCAGCCCCTCGCACAGCCTTCCCCTCAGAACCATCCAACGATGCTACACCCGGAAACAGCGCTGTGAGCGGTGCGGTTTGGGCTGAAGCAGTGATGCCAGCCCTCGTGCTTCCACCGGTCCCCGAGGTGTCCCTCCATCGGGACCTCTCCTCTCCCCTGGAGGCTTCTCCGGGACTGATGGTAGAAAGGGCGCACCAACCCCTGTTCCGAACGGCGCCCCCACCACCTCCTGGAGGAGGACTGTCTGGGTTAATTCTAGATTAGAGTCCTAGGCTGGCAAGCCGTCTAGCTGGACCACTCTGTCCAAGGTAGACACTTGCCCTCTGAGGGGAGGTGCCAGTGTCGCTGTGGGCTGGGATCCAGAAGCATACTTTCAGTTGCTTAGTGTTCACTTCGCTCCCTTTGCCCTCTGTCCTCCAGTCCAGGCAGATCAGGGACTCTGAGGAAACTGCTGGAATTCAGAGCGAGGATTAGTCTTTTCCAGCACCCTGTGAGAGACCAGAGAAAGGGTTCAGATTTGACGTGGGGAGACATCCTCAACTCTTAGAGATGGGACACAGGCTTTATGGGGTGCATAAAGGTACAGGTACAGGTAGGTATTCCCTCCCAGAGCTGCGAGGTGGAAGACAAGGCAATGTCCAGAGACAGGGCTCTGGAAAGCCACTCTTAAGGCTACAGGGGAAGAAGTGAGTCAGGCTAGCCTGGGGCCCAGTTGTAACTAGCTGAGGAAGCTCTCCAGGCTTCCCATTAGCACGTTTCTGCTACCATTCTTCCATCTGCAAAATGGGAATGGAGAAAGAGGGGAGCTGAGGGAGAGAGCACGGCCTTGCCAGCATGCAATGTTAGCCTGATCCTTCCCCTTCTGCCCCTCTGCCCCTCTGCCTTGCCCCTGGGGAATAGCTCCCAGATGATTAGACAGCTGTCCGCAAGGGGAGAATCAGGGGGCATGGTCCCAGGAATGAGCTGGTTGGGAGGAGGAGAAAGAGGAAAACTTTGGGATAAAGGGCATTATGATCATGGGTCAGAGCCCCGCATTACCCAATCAGAATGGCTGGGATGAGGAGGAGGCCGGCTCCCAGAAGGAAGGGGAACCCCTTCATGAAGTTCAGGGTGGCTGGGTAGAGCGAGTTGAAAATGCCAGAAGCCATCAGCATGGCCAAGCTATTGGTGCAGGCCACAGCAGAAAAGAGAGCACCTGTGAAGATAAAAACATCACACTCTGGGGTGTGAAAGACCTAGATTCAAATCCCAGCACCCCTAGCTCACCGCCGTGTGACCTGGGGCAAGTCACTTAACCTCCGAGTCTCACCTTCCTCAATGATAAATCCTACATTGTGTGTTGTGATACGGATTCAGTGAGGTCCCGCATGGAGAGCAGTTGGCACACGGGCTACCACACAAATGGCTGTTATTAAATCCATGTATTCAAAGTATATGTGATGTCTTCTACCAAAAGCCGCATAAAATGGGTTTTGGTTAATCCCCTCTGGGAATCATCTCCTGTTTGGGATGAATTGCTGGCTTAATTCCCAGTTCCAGCACTTATTATCTGTGTGATCACCAAATAAGTTGCTTATCCTTCCGGGTTTCTGTCCCCGTTCTGTTAAACAAGGATAATACCTACTTCATAGATTGGCAGCAACATTAAATTCACATGTAAAGCATCCCTCACAGGCCCGGGCCTCTCTGGGTACACTGAAGGTGCTAGAAAAAAAGCTTACTGAGTGAATGAAGGTACATGGGTTCTGGGGGGCAACAGAACGAGCCCTCACTGGGCCACATATGGCACCAGATCCTCCTTCCAGGGCAGATGAGGGGGAAATGGATGAGCCAGATATTTCCAGACTAGAGTCTAAAGACCCAGGGGCCTGAGAAACTATTCCCTAGAGATATGCCAGCAGAACCCAAATTTTGCAAAATGAGCAACAACCCAACAGAAGCTGAGTTTGAACTCTGTCAGAGCCGGAAGGGCCTCGTCATCAAGAGCAAACCACTCATGTTGCAGAGACAGAAAGGGACCTGCCCAAGATCACACAGCCAGTGGGTGACAGAGCCATGACCAAAACCCGTATCCCCGGACCTGCTGCTCTTAAAAACAGAGCTGGGTTTGCATCCTAGCTCCACCACTTACTGAGGGACCTTGGGTGACCCGATTTAACCCTCCGGGTGTCTGCTTCTTCACCTGTCACTCGGGGACAAGGAAATATCTAAAGGTTGTTTCTTCCTCTGAGCTGGCACACGGGCCCTAGTGCAGTAGGGAACCCTGGCATCATCACGTCCTTTTTACAGACGGAAAAGCTAGGGTCTGGAGAGAGTAAATCCTGTGCTCGGGTTACCCAAGAGAACAAGTGTGCTCTGACAACTGCAAATTCCAACCCTGTGACCCAAAAACCCAAGGCACTGTGGTCCTCCCCCAGCCCCACGCAATTCGACAGAAGTGCGTTTGTCTTGGCTGTTAGCTTCTCCGGGCTGGGGGGGAGGAAGGTAAGCTGCCTCCTGGCTCGCAGCTGCTCCCTGCCCAGGTCAGGCAACACTGGGCATGAGGAACCAGACACAGGTTGACCCTGGCACTCACCGTGCTCTGACTCGCCCACCAGCCTGGACAGTTTGGCCCGGATGATGGGTGTGGTGACTAATGACAGGAACAGGAGCCCATAACCTGCAGAGAAAGAAACAAGAAAATGGGGTCAGGGAGAGGGGGGCCCAAGCACCCTCCATAGCAGAGCTCCTACACATCCGCAGCCCACGTGGGACTCAGGCTGGACACAGGAAGAACTTCCTTACTGGTGAAGGACAGTGACCAAGGAGGGACGGAGACCACCTTTCTCAAGGCTTGACCTAACCACTACCTCTTTCATGAATGAATGCTGATTTCCCACCAATTATGTTCTTGCCAGAACACCTCTTGTGGTCACAGCAGCCACCACCCACCCACCTTGCACTTCGAAGGGAGAGGGCAAGGCACAGAAAACAGGCATGGGCTTTGGAGTGGGCCCCGAGTTCCTAACCCGACCCCATCGCTTACTAACTGTGTGGCCTTGGACATCACTCTTATCTGTGAAAGGACAACAAAGCCTTCATCACAGGATGGTCTGGGGTGTACAGGAGGCTGAATAATGGTCCTCCTAAGATATCAGGTCGTAATCCCTGGGATTTGTAAATGCTGCCTTATTTGGAGAAGATGTGATTAAGGATCCTGCGGTGAGGCGATTTTCCTGGACCGGATTGGGCCCTAAATGCAATCACATTTAGAAGTGGGAAATGGAGGGAGGTGTGACAGAACAGAGAAGGCACACAGAAGAGGAAGAGGCCACGTCACCACACACGCAGAGATTAGGGTGACGCGGCCACAAGCCACAGAACGCCGGCAGCCGCCAGAAGCTGGAAGAGGTGGGGGAGATCCCCTCCCAGAGCCTCCGAAGGCAGCGTGACCCTGATGACCCCTTGACTGGGGCCCAGTGATACGGACACTTCACTTCCGGCCTCCAGAACTGTGAGAGAATACATCTCCATTGTTTTAAGCCATCCAGTGGGTGATAATATGTTACAGCAGCCCTGGGAAATGGATAGATGACGTAACATCTTGCAAGTTAATGCAAGTTCCTTTTCCCTTTGCAGTTTACTCATGCGCTTACAAGGGTTCTTTCCTAACAGTTTCTCTCCCTCGTGTGCCCGCTGCCTCCTAGAGGACGGGATCCTCGAAGTGGGTACGAGGCAACCCAGGGCCTCTTTAGGTGTCAGCCCTCCAGCCCCACTCCGATGAGGCTCCCCAGAGTAATGACAGTGTCTCATCATCTCTGCATCCCCGAGGGCACTGAGCCCAGCACCGAGGCCACGGGAGATGCTGTGAGCAGAAGAGGAGGGTACCTGGTCCCCTGCAGCCTCACTCTGCAGGCAAGCAGCCAAGTTAAGATATCTGTGATTACTGATCCGCTGACTTTGTAAACAACATATTTTAGGGCTCTATCAAAATTAATCTGTCCCTTTAAAAAAGGTTAACTTCCTCATTCCTGGCCACCCTTCTCCCACCAAAAGAAGAAGCGGGAGGAGGAGGAGGGACAGGAGAAGGAGGAGTGGGGAGGGAAGGGGAGAGGAAGAGGAAGAGGGGGAGAAAGAAGAACTAAGGCAGGCAGGAATTTGGTATCTGTGGTCTAAGAAGACTAGTTTTCTTTTTAAACTCAAAGAAGCTGACCAAGGATAGTTGAGGTAGGGCCTGGGATTCTTATCAGAGAAGTGAATATTAAGGCATTAGTGGCATGGACTTTGTTTAAGAACACCATAAATATTGGCTGTGGGAGGCTAAGGAGTGAAGCAATTAGTGTATGAGCCGTACTTGTGTCTTTTGCTCTATCTTACTAATGCTGTTTACAGTTGACATCGTGGATTAATTACCGAGGCCACTGAAGGTCTGTGTTTTCCGTCTAACAAAGATAGCATTTTTATGAAGTTTCTTCGTTGTCTGTCCTCCAGTGCAGGCAAGGAGCCTAACAATATTTCTAGACACAGGCACAAACCACATTTAGGGGCAGTGAGTGTCTAACCCCCAATTTTCACCCAGCACCTTTGGGACAAACTGTCCCTGAGCCCACACACTTTACCTGTAAACATGAGGGGGGTGATGGTAGCAAATGCAAAGACCACCATCCCCAAAATGTTGAAGGCCAGGCCAATCTCGGCCACCCAGGCGTCAGCCAGGCAGTGCTGCAGAAGCCGCAGGCCCAGCAGGCTGGTGAGGTAGGGGAGGTGCTGAGCCGCAGAACCGTAGCCGATCAGCTTGGAGTCCCAGCAGAGGGGTTTGCTCAGCTCATAGAGGGTCAGGATGTCCTGGGCCCCAAAGTGTACAGTGACTACCATGAAGACGGCCAATGAATACAGGGCCAAATGCTTCCTGGACTTCTCTGGGGCTGGAGTCACGTACAGCTGGACGATGGATCGGTGGTGACGGAGCGTGAAGAGCCGGGCAGGCGTTGGCTCCTTCACCGTCTCACCAAAGCAGAAGGCTGCATAGAGAGTCATGGCTATCAACAAGGCCAAGGCCAGCCAGAAGGGGTTGGCATAACCCTGGGCCCGGAGCCAGTGGCCCCCCAGGAGGCTCGCCAGCATCCCTGCCACCCCGATGCACGCTTCCAGCAAGGCCATTCGCATGGTACGGCTGCGGTTGGAGCTGACATCTGCCACGGAAGCAAAGCTTGCGGCCAGAAGGCCACTGAAGTCCCCAAGGAAAGCGCAAAGGATGCGGCCCAGCACGAAGTAGCCGACGTGGAGCTGGAGCTGCACCACAAAGATGGACACCACCGCCTGCAGCAACAGGCCCAGGGAGGCCAGCACCAGCAGCGGGCGGCGGCCCACGCAGTCACTCCAGGCACCCAGCAGGGTGGATGAGAAGATCCCCACCAGGAAGCCGCCCAGGTTCATGTAGAGGGTCCAGTGGGAGGTAAGGGTCTCCACTTCCTGTGGGGACATGAATCTTAACCAGGTGCTCTTCTTCACTCTGGGTTGCCCACCCCGCAAACCATCACCATCCTAGGAGATACAGGGATGGGGACTATCTTTGGAGCCCTAACCCTCTGAGGCTCTTTGTAAAACTCTCAAAAAACCGGCCCTGGGTGATGGGCGATGGACCACGATCCCATTCCCTTACTTCTACTCCTTTGTGTTAATCCTCACGGCCTCGCCTTACCTAGAGAACTTTAAGCATCCCCCAACCTGCAGTGGTCGCCCAGGCCCCAACTTTGCTCTGGCCCCGCCCACTACCCAAAATCCAGCTGGCCCTCTCCCGGACGCAGGCCCCGCCCCCTCGGCTGCCCCCAAGCTCCAGCGCGGGGCCCACCCGGCGGCCCGCTCGCGCTCCTCCCGCGCCGCTACCTTCATGATGGGGTCCGCGCTGTGGTTGCTGCAGCTGCCCCTGTCGCGGGTGCCATTGTAGCCGAGGTCCGCACTGAAGCGGTGCCACAAGTACTGCGTGGTGAGCGGGCCCTGCAGGACCAAAGAGAAGTTGGCGAGGAAGACGAGCGGCTCCACGGGGCCGCGGCACAGCACCGCAGGCCCACGGCGCGCGCGGGCCTCGCCCGGGGGGCTCGCGCGCCCCTCCATGCGCGTGCGCGTCAGGGTCTGCGCCGGACGGCTGGCTGGGCTTTTTGCGCCTGCGCCCAGCGTCCCTTTTTAAAAAAGTCTGGCGGGGCGGGGCCGCTGTCCCCCTCACTCTCGCCCCGCCCGCTCTGGGCCGGTGAGGGCGGGAGAGGGGCCCCACACCCCTGGCTCCCTGAGTGACCTCACCTGCAGTCTGTGCAAGGATCCCGCCCTGCAGCCCTCCTTTCCAGGCCCAGAAACGCTCCAAACGATAACAAAAATATCAATAATTAACATTTATTGATCATTTGCTGTGTGCTGGGCACTGTACTAAACTCCGCGTGCATTATCCTCCCAGCAGTCCTATGGCTAGCCATTATTAATGGGCACAGTCTACAGATGAGGAGGTAAGGACACGAGGCGCTCAGGTGGAGCCCGAAGAACACCTGACCTCTGATGCCCATGCTGGTGTTGTGCGCGGCCGCAGAGGCAATGCAGAGTGGCTGAGAGCAGCCTTGGTTTTGTTACCTGGGCTCCGCTCCAGTCTTGGGCATGGCACTTACCCCCTGTGCCCCGTTTCTTCATCTTTAAAATGAGGGTGCTAATAGGACCTGCTTCAACGAGTTGCTGTGGAAGAAGAGTGTCTGGTACATTCTAAATGCTGTTATTGTTATGAATAGGCTGTCACTTGCTCCACTCCTGCCGTAGGATCTTTTCTTGGGAAACCGGTCTTGTTTCAGAGGCTCAGGACTGGCTCTGCTGTTGGGGGAGCAGAGGAGGAGAAGCTGGAGGAGGGCCTTGGAAGCCATCGGGTGTGGCCCTATGCTCCTGGGTACTCCTGCTGTAGGAATTGGGCCAGAAGGCAGTCACACCTCCTGTCTGGGCATGTTTTATTGCCTGTAAAAGGGAAAAGCATTACCTGTCTTTCTCCTTTATCATTCACTCACACGATCCACTTCTTGAGCACCCTTATATGTCAGGGACCATGCTGGGGGTGCTCCAAGAATGCCTTTACCAGGCCCCGTAGTTTTTAGAATGGTGGGGGAGACCCATCAAAGAATCCTACTAATGTCCGAAAGAGTTCAACTGTGGAGAGAGCTTTAAAGGAGAGGAACTGTGGGACTCCAAGGCTGCCCTTCGGGGTCCTGGCCAGGTCTAGGAGGGGCAGGGCCAGAAAAGGCCACCTTCCCTGACAATAGCGCAGCTGAATGGATTTCTGGAGGCAAGCTCTGTGCCGTGACCCACAGGCCTGAATTTTGGGGTGGTGGAGCTCCGTTTCTGGCTACCATGACTATGTGTGGGCTTGTTGCTGGCTAATTGACCATCCCCCACCTCCCCTGAGCCAGAAAGTGTCCTAGGTTCACAATGGGTAGATGCTGGCTAGATACTGGTGGACTGAATGAGGCCTGCACCCGTGCCTCTAGAACCATTACCACCCTGTGGTCATCCTAGAGGTAGGAAATTCCACATTAAACATACAAGCCCCCTGGGTTGGCTCCCTCCCCTCCCCACTAACTACACAAAATCTTGGCCTGTATATCGGCTACAAGAACAGAAGCGTTCCTAGCTGAAATGGTATTGTTCTTTCCTGGAGAACGAAGAACGACAGACATAAGGCCAAGTTCCTTCAGCTGGGAATGGGACAGGGTGTAGACCATTCCAGAGCTGGAGCCTGTGGTGCTCACTAGACCAGAGGCCTCTTGTTCGTCTTCTTTTAAAATTTATGTATTTGAGAGAGAGAGAGAGAGAACATAAGCAGGCTGAGGGACAGAGGGAGAGGGAGAGAATCCCAAGCCAACTCCCTGCTGAGATCATGATGCTGAGATCACGAGCTTAAATCCAGAGTCCAGTGCTTAACTGACTGAGCCACCCAGGCATCCCTAGACCAGAGGCTTCTTTTAACTCCTTTAAAACCTAGCTACAATCTGGTCATCGCTCTGCACAGAGCCATCCAGGGGTTTCCATTTCATTCAGTGAAAGCCAAATCATTAAGAGGGCCCTAAGACCATGTGCCCTCTCTGACCCTTTCCCTACACCATCCCTTGTGCTCCTTTGCTCTGGCCATCCTGGCCTCCTTGCTCCTCCCATCGGTCCAGCAGGCTCCTGCCCCCAGGCCTTTGCATTTGCTCTTCTCTAGGGGAAACGCTCTTCTACCAGATATCCGTGTGACTGGCTTCCTCACTTCCTTCACACCTCTGCTGAAATGTCACCTGACCCTTCTAGATAGAATAGCAACTCCCCTCCCCCACCTCCTGGCACTCCCTAACCCCTTACCTCGTTTATTTTTTTCCATTGCATTTGCACTATGTGAATTATTATAACTTTCTGGTTTCTTTGTTGTCCATCTCTCCCTACTAGAAGTGATGGCAGGGGCTTTATTTTCTTTGCTCCTGTATCCCCGGTGCCTAGAATAATGCCCAGCACAGGGTAGATCCTCCAGAAGGACTCTGGAGTCCAGAGTCCAGGAATCTACACCTACAAGGAAGCCCAGAGATCATATCTTTGCCTACTCACCCTTTTAAAAGGTGAGGAGGGGCGCCTGGGTGGCGCACTTGGTTTCGGCTGAAGTTGTGATCTCAGGGTGGTGAGAGCAAGCCCATGTCGGGCTCCGTGCTCAGCGCGAAGTCTGCTCAAGACTGTCTCTCCCTCTCCCTCTTGCCCCTCCCCCCTCAAATAAATAAATCTTTATTTTATTTTTTTTAAAGATTTTATTTATTTATTCGACAGAGATAGAGACAGCCAGCGAGAGAGGGAACACAAGCAGGGGGAGTGGGAGAGGAAGAAGCAGGCTCACAGCGGAGGAGCCTGATGTGGGGCTCGATCCCATAACGCCAGGATCACGCCCTGAGCCGAAGGCAGACGCTTAACTGCTGTGCCACCCAGGCGCCCCATAAATCTTTAAAAGTAAATAAATAGGGGCGCCTGGGTGGCTCAGTCGTTAAGTGTCTGCCTTTGGCTCAGGGCATGATCCCCAATTCCTGGGTTCGAGCCCCACATCAGGCTCCTCCGCTGGGAGCCTGCTTCATCCTCTCCCACTCCCCCTGCTTGTGTTCCCTCTCTCGCTGGCTGTCTCTCTCTGTCAAATAAATAAAATCTTTAAAAAAAAAGTAAATAAATAATAGATAAGGAAATTGAGGTCCAGAGAGAGAGAGAGCTAAAAATTCCTGCCCTTTCAAACCTTTAAAGGACAGAAGTGATTGCAGAGGAAGAGCTATGTAGGACTTAATTCCATCAGAATTAAAATCCTAAATTAAAAGGTCAACAGAGGGGGTGCCTGGGTGGCTCAGTTGGTTAAAAGGCAAACAGAAAACAAAATATTCCTTTTAGTTAATATTTTAAGTATATTTGATAACAACTTAAGATCTCTCCCTCACCCATCAGGCAGCTAGCTAAAAACCAAGCGCCAAGAAGCTGGAACATGGAACCGTGTGTGAAACGCACATGTGAGCTCTTCTCTGGCTTTTGAATAATGAAGGAAATGCTGTGCCTTCGCTTTTGTTTTTTGGGGCCAACACATTAGCAGAGATTTCGTTTTAAGGGAGAACGCCCAAAGCTGGTAAGGCTTGTGTGAAGCCAACACAGCTGAGGGAGTGTAAATGTACCCTTTCAAGAAACAGGTGGCTAACATTGCATCAAGATCCTTAAATTCTCTAGTTTCTTTGAGGCTCTAGCCTAAGGAAATAATCTGAAGTACCAAAAGAAAAAAAAAGCCTTATGAATCAAGACATTCTCCATCCCATTATTGGCCATCGTAAAAAAATTGTAAACAACGTATTTGTCTAACAAGCAGGGAATTCGCAGAGAAATTATAATAGATCCATTCAATGGCTATTCACCATTAAGATGATATATTCAAAGAGATCGTAATAATATAGAAAACTGCTCATGTCACCATTTTTATGTGGAAAAACTAGAGAACTTTTTGTCCATATGGTATAGAGAAGTATGCTGAGTAAAGACGGGAAGACACTGCACCAAGATATTCACAGAGATTCTCTTTGGGGGAGAGGCAGTGAGGTCATATTTTCTTCTCTTCTTTCTTTTTAAAATATTGTCAACTCTTCTAAAATAGGCATGTATTTTAATCATGGAAAATATCACATTTTTAAAAATCTGATGACGTTCCTCTACTTTAAACCCATTCTGGGTCAGTTGCCAAAAATCAATTTCATGCCCATTAGCATTCTGGAAGCATCAGTGGGAGCTGCCTTTCACTGAACCGGGCACTGTGTGAGATAGCTACATACGCTATCTTTTTTTTTTTTTTAAGATTTTATTTATTTATTTGACAGAGAGACAGCCAGTGAGAGAGGGAACACAGGCAGGGGGAGTGGAAGAGGAAGAAGCAGGCTCCCAGCAGAGGAGCCTAATGTGGGGCTCGATGCCAGGACTCTGGGATCACGCCCTGAGCCGAGGGCAGATGCTCAATGACTGAGCCACCCAGGGGCCCCGTTATATACACTATCTTATCCAGCCCTCAACACAATCTTAAGAGGAAGGTACTATTGTCATTTTTACAGAGGACATATGTATGGCTTAGAGAAATGCAAGAAAGAGGTCCTTCCCACATTGAGTATAGACTTTTTTCTCCTTAACACCCATTCCAGTGCTTTCTGAATCTCAAGCCTTAGTATGTGCTAGTCCCTTTGCCAGGAACGCCTTTTCCACCTTGCTTGGACTATTGAACTCCTCTTCATCCTTCAAGACTCACGTCCATGTCGCACTTCTAGGAAGAATTAGTCATTGCCTTGTATGACCTTCCACAATACCATGTTCATACAGTTAACCCTGGTTTTGTATGTAAGCTGGCCATAAATATGTGTTCACAGTGTTGCCTGCTCCCAGCCCCTACCCATATGTGACTTGAGGGCAGAGACAGCACGCTGTTCATCCCTGCATCTCCTAGCAATGGGCCTGGCATGCAACGAGATGAAATGTCGAATAGGTTTGTTGGCGTGGACCCACTCCAGTCAATTGGTTGCAGCTACTTGGATTGCTGCATGGATGGGCTATTTCTCTGGCTTGGTGGGAAGGAGTCCTGTGGTCCATAAGTGATGTCTGCCATGAGCTCAGGAATGAAAAATCTTGACCCTAATGACAGTGTTGTCCAACCCTGGGCTGTGTACTCAGAAGGTTTTGTTGAGAAGCTTCGGAGAAGTTCTTGGAAGCTGTACTGGCTTCTTCACGTCCATTTGGGTGATGCCTGTAGAAGACTGTCTTACAGCCACTATGAGAGAGATGATTGCAACAGGAATCCTCATTCAAATGGCAGTCTGGGGGCACCTGGCTGGCTCAGTCGATTGAGCGCCCAACTCTTGATCTCAGCTCAGGTCTTGATCTCAGGGTCATGAGTTCAAGCCCCGCAATAGGCTCCACGTTGGGTGTGAAGTCTGCTTAAAAAAAATCAAAAACGAAAAATAAATGTCAGTCTGTCGTAGCTTCCACCCAAAGCCTGTACTTCCTTTCCACAAGTCACCAACCACAGCTTCTGAAGAGTTATTTATGCTTTGGGGTATTAACAGGGAGTGCAGAGAGAGCATGAGGGGAAAGCCATTTCCCGTTTTGAGTTGTGTTTCTCACATGCCAACTCTAAAAGTCAAAGTAGCGTGCATGTCACAACCACGGGTGTCCCTAGCGCTGATGTGGATGGCGGCAATTATACCTGTCTCCCTGCGAGACTTTGGCCAAGTGCCTTTCTGGCCGCTGTTTTCTCACCTAGGAGGTCATTTCTGGCCTCTGTTTCCTTGTCTGTAAAAAACGAAGTCATAACATCTGCCTACGGGGCCGTTGTTAGGGTCACATGAGAAAATGCATGGGGCTGTGTCCCGGTGCCAGAGACGGTGGTTTCTGTGGAGCTGACTGTGAAGGTGGGGAGGGATTTCACCAGAAAGAAGTGAGGCTGTCGCAGGTGAGGGGACCAGCTGACCGGAGTCCAGAGAAATGCAGGGCTGGAAGGGCAGCGCCCCAACCACTTACCCCACGGGAGAGATTCCCCAAACTGCTTCTTGTCTGGGGGCTCCTACTTTTGATCTCTTTTTTTTTTTTTAATTTTAAACAATATTTATTTATTTATTTATTTATTTATTTATTTATTTATTTGAGAGAGCATACGCCCCCACACACACACACACACACACAAGGCGGGAGGGGCAGAGGGAGAGGGAGAGACAATCCTCAAGCCGACTCCCCGCCGAGCGTGGGTCCTGATGCAGGATTCGATGCGGGGCTCCATCCAGGACCCTGAGATCACGACCTGAGCCAAAATCCAGAGCAGACCGCTCTACTGACTGAGCCAGCCGGGCACCCCAACGCTGCATTCTTGATAGAGCTTCTCATTCTTCTTCCCTCCCTCCGTTCATTTAACATCTACAGCCTCACAGGACCGTGCTAGGCGCTGGGGTTACAGACAAGAGTTTACCCAGTCCCTTCCCTCGAGGCGTTCCCAGGCCAGTGGAGGGCGCACCACAACTCCCACATTGCGGTAATAAAGTATGCAGCGCGTAAGTCAGTTCAGAGCTTCCTCGAGAGGAAGTCAAAGGAGTCACAGCAGAGGAGCTGAATTTTGAAGCAGGAAATGATGAAGAGACGTCAGCAGAGGAACAGAGAGAGGAAGTGAAGAAGGGCTTTGGGTACTGTAGATAAGGCAGGTCCATCTAGGTATCCATGAACAGCACGGTTAAATAGCATTAGTGTGTGTGTGTGTGTGTGTGTGTGTGTGTGTGTGTGTGTGTGTGTGTGTGTTAGAATGTGTTAATTTGTTAAATGTAAATGTTTATACTATAAAAACCTGTCTTGGCAAGTGTTCTTTTTTTTTTTTTTTAAGATTTTGTTTATTTATTTGACACAGAGAGAGACAGCCAGCAAGAGAGGGAACACAAGCAGGGGGAATGGGAGAGGAAGAAGCAGCCTCCCAGCGGAGGAGCCTGATGCGGGGCTCGATCCCAGAACGCCAGGATCACGCCCTGAGCCAAAGGCAGACTTTTAACAACTGAGCCACCCAGGTGCCCCGGCAAGTGTTCATTTTTAATTTGCCTGAGTCCTCAACGAAGGGAAGTGGTCGCAGGTCTCTTGACCTCTGGGAGACCATGCAGGTGCACCTCACGGCTGACACAGTTTGGGGGTGACAATGAGGGTCATGGCTAGGGGTTCTCCGGAAGGACGTCTTTTGGCCAGGCCCTCCCTCCAGTTCCAGGCTCAGAACCCTCAGAACCCAGACCAGCGCTGATGGTCCGGAGCACCTGGCTTTTCTAAGTGCATTGGAGAACAAAACACAAACAAGGCTGGGGTACAAATCGGAAGGGGCAATGGAATTACTGAGCAATGAGTGCTTGTGGCTGGCCCTCCCCTTCCTCGGTGGTGTTCGTATCCCCTGCTGTCCTATGCTGACCACGTAAATATGTTCTTTTTATATACGTGTCAGTCGTGCTGATGAAGTGAAATTTGACTTCCGGGCGCCTGGATGGCTCAGTCAGTTAAGCGTCTGCCTTCAGCTCAGGTCATGATCCCGGGGTCCTGGGATTGAGTTCCGCATCAGGCTCCCTGCTCAGTGGGAAGCCTGCTTCTCCCCCCACCCTTCTCTCCTGCTCCTGCTTTCTCTCTCTCTCTCTCTCAAATAAATAAAATCTTTTTAAAAATTGACTTTCATTTAGGGAACTGCTTTGGACTAGCCATTTTGCAAATATGATCTCTTAACCTCATTACCACCCAGGGAAATATTTGAGTTGGTGTCTTTCTGACTCCCAAGCCTCCACACCCACACCTTCTATTCACAGACCCAGAGCCTGCGGGCTAGATAGGGATATGGTTTTGTTTGATTCACACGGTGTTCTTAAAAAATTAGTTGGCTCACATAGTATATTTTTGATTTTGAATTAGTTGCCACCATTTAACAGTTGGAAGATTCACATGAAAATCCAGATTTCTGGATTCTCTTGAAAACTCAGAGATTGTGGCAACATTCACACAAGCGTACAACCCACAGAAGGAATGGTCCCTCCCTTTGAGGTGGGGCCCGTGTCCTCCAGTTCACCACTGCCCCGCCACTCACCTTTACTCAGGAGAAGGACACCTGGCCCCTTTTGGGGTGCTGCCTCAGGGATCTATACTGGCAATGGGATCCTAAAGTTTCTATGGGATCTATACTGGGGCTCGCTGAGCATTAAACAGATGGAATCACTGTGACACTATGCCAAGCTGCTATTCTAAGGGTCTGAACACATTCTGTTGCCTTCCATATTAGGTTGATTTAATTAGCTATGAGGCCACGTTCGTGCTGAGCCCACCACAATCTGCTAATGCTATGGAGAGAGAGTGTGAGGCCAGAGACGTCAGCAGGGACCAGATTATGCCTCTAAGGAGTTCAGTTTAGATCTGACGGAGTTTGAGGTTCCTGTGTGACATCCTGGTGGAGGGGGGCTCCCGTGGGCATCTGTCCCCAGATTCATGAAGAAGGGCAGGGCTGGGAGCCATCCGAATTTGTTTGACAGAACCATGGGAGTGAACAGACCATCCTGAGAGGACACAAGTGACAAAGAGCTCAGGTCTGTGGGGAGCTGGCCACTTCAGATGGACCGAGAAAGAGGGAGAAGGCAGAGAGTCAGGAGGAGGAGAAGCAGAAAAGAGTGTTGGGGAAGCCAAGAGAAGAGAATTGGTAGGTATGAGTGGTGACGTGTTGGTTACTAAAGAGACGTCTAGGGAAGTGTTGGCAATTAGGGGTCAGTGCTGGGCACCCCGGAAGTTCTAGCAGCTGAGATAAGGGAAGGGAAGGATAGAAAGCAGAACACAATGGGTTAAGTAAGTACCAGCTGGACATTTAGTACAGAGGAAGGAAGCAGAGGTGCCTCTTGATAGGCTCACCCTTAGAGAACGTAACAAGCAAGGTGCAGCGCATTGAAGTGAGGCTAGCTCGTCTCTCAAAGGTGGAACTGAGAAGCCTAAGAGACAGGCAGGCCTAATGTTGGTGACCAGTGCAATCTCAGAGAAGCATATCTGAGGCTGAAACCTAGTCAGGGGGAGTGGGAAAGCGAGAGGTGCGACCTCAGCCAACCCTAGCCGGCTACACGGATGACAGCAGCAGACGCATTCTCGAATGCTCCTCGGCATTCACCTGTCAAGGCAGCCAGCTGCCCTGGAAGGTCCGCACGCTGACCCTTTCATACTTATGCTCCAACACTCCAGGGTCACCTGTCGGAGGCTAAGCTGGAACACCTTCAGAGCCCTGCCAAACCGACACTTCAGGCTGTTCCACGGTGCCTTCCCCACTTGTAGCTTTCCTATGCGTTTATCTTGACATTTGGTTGGCGTTTGCTCTTATTCTGTAAGACTGGGTCGGAAAAGGAAAAACATGGGGCCGACTCCAGTGCTGTGCACTTTCAGATGAAACCTCAGCGGCACCTGACAGGTGCTTAGGGCCACAGGTGAGCACTCATGGCCCTGATGGTGAGTGACAGGTGTTCAGCGGTGAAAGGAAGAGGCGAGTTTAAAGAACACTTTTGAAATGATGGGGCTGGGTTTCCAAGGGTGTGTCTACCACATGAAGAAATGGGATGTCTCTAAAAGGACGGATTAAGGATCAAAACACCCATCTGGGTAAAGCCCCCTAGGACCACTGGTGTGACTGGTGATGAAAACCAACCTTGGTTTCTTGCAGGATTCCTCATTTTTCCCCAGCTCTGAGATGTAATTGACCTATAACATTGTGCAGACTGAAGGTATACAGCATGGTGGTTTGATACATGGATATATTGCAGGAGGACTACACAGTAAGGTTAGTTAACACATCAGTCCCTCACCGTGTGTGTGTGTGTGTGTCTGTGTGCACGCATGTGTGTGTGGTGAAAACTTCAGATTTACTCTCTTAGCAACTTTCAAGTATATAATACATATTATTAACTAGTCATCATGCTGTATATTACATATCCCAGAACTTACTCATCTTTCTTTTTTCAAGATTTATTTATCCATTTTAGAGAGAGAGAGAGAGAGCAAGTGAGAGAGTGGGGAGGCAGAGGGAGCGGGAGAAAGACTCCCAAGCAGACTCCCCACTGAATGAGGAGCCTGACACAGGGCTCGATCCCACGACCCTGAGATCATGACCTGAGCCGAAATCAAAAGTCAGATGCTCAGCTGACTGAGCCACCCAGGAGCCTCTCGTGTTTTTTGCTTTTTTTTTTTTTTTTAAGATTTGATTTTTAAGTCATCTCCCCACCCAACGTGGGGTGAAACTCATAACCCTGAGACCACGAGTAGCGTGCTCTACCGACTGAGCCAGCCAGGTGCCCCCAGAACTTACTCATCTTAAAAGTACGTATTCATCTCGATGTTTGTAGCCCTTAACCACCCATTTCTCCCACACCGCACCTATCTACTTGCTATTTCTAGGAGCTCGGTTTTTTTAGATTCCACATAGAAGTGAGATCACACAGCATTTGTCTTTCTCTGTTTGACTTCTCTCACTTAGCCTCACGTCCTCAAGGTCCATCCATGTGGTCCCAAACAGCAGGATTTTCTTCCTTTTTCTCGATGAATCCTATTCCATTGCATATGCGTACCACATCTTCTTCATTCATTCACCCATCGATGGACATTCAGGCTGCTTCTGTATCTTGGCTGTTGTCAATAATACTGCACTGAACACGGGGGTGCAGAGAGCTCGCTGAGATAGTGGTCTCAGCTCTTCACGTATATACCCAGAAATGGAACTTCTGGCACGATTCCTAATGCTTGACCTCATTTGCAAGGGCAGTTCGCCACTGCCAGAAGCTGGCTCTCCTTTTCACAGGTCTCACCTTGTTCCCTCCCTCACGGGTCTCTCCGTGTCCTTAGAGCCTAACGAATGGACAGGTATAAATATGGGGCTTGTGGGTCCTCAGAGAGAGGAAGATGAACTTCCCATAATCAAAGCACATGATATCAGACCTTCTAAACGTCAACAACACTGAGCGAGAACCGTGCCTTTCTTTTCAAACGTGTATCTGAATTTCCTCCTAGATATGTACTTTATCTATGCTCTGTAATGCCTCTTGTTTTCAAGATGTATAGCTGAATCTCTTTTCAAGTCTGTATTTACTTTACTTCACTCCCCCTGTTGTCAAAGTGTGGACTTGAACTACTTTCCAAATGTGAATTACTTTCCAAACTTACTCTAAGTAAGTGTGTGCATTGAGAGTTCAAGGAGAAGGTAAAATCCCTCCCCACAGATCATACACCGATTTCGATTTCCGTCAAGCTGGCCATGGGTTGGAGAAGTCACAGGTGAGCCCCCTGAGTGAAAGAGAAGCTGTAAAAACTGATGTGGGCAGTCATCCAGCTTCTGGAAAGTGGAAATGCCCCCCCCCTTTTCTTCCTGTATGCATGTTTTTTGAAAAACTGCAAAAGTCATACTACAAAATAATAATAATAATAATAATAATAATAATAATAATAGGGGCACCTGGGTGGCTCAGTCGGTTAAGCATCTACCTTCAGCTCGGGTCGGGATCCTGGGGTCCTGGGATCGAGCCACGCATCAGGTTCCTTGCTCAGCGGGGAGTCTGCTTCTCTCCCTCCTTCCCGCTCGTGCTCTTTCTTGCTCTTTCTGTCTCTCTCAAATAAATAAATAAAATATTTAAATAATAATAATAATGAAATGTCAGTCACCCAAATGCAGCAAGAATAATACTAGTAGTTAACAGTTATTGAGTATTTACCATACGCCAAGCATAGAAATATCTCAACTCATGCTAACAGAACTTTACAAGGTGGTTATTGTTGTTCCCATTTATAGAGGGGGAGACTGAGGCTTTTCAAGAATGAGTGACTTACCCAAGATTCTGTGGCTAATGAAGGGTCAAAGTGAGGACTGGAGCCCCATGTGTCTGCTTCGAAAGCCAGACCTCTCACTGCTGCCCTCAGCAGGCCTCCCAGGTCTGGAGAGCTGGACAGTGAGCTCATCACAGAAACCTTTCTCAAGACAAACAACTAATATTCAATTTCCTCTTGAAATTTTTCAAGAAAAGTCACTCAAATGCAGCCATACCACAATCTCCTACTTTATCTTATACAAAATTCCTGTTGAAAAATCAACATCAGCAAACCCTTAAAATGAATTTTTCCTGGGGTGTCTGGCCGGCTTGGTCAGTGGAGAGTGTGACTCTTGATCTGGGGGTGGTGAGCTCGAGCCCCACGTTGGGTGTAGAGCTATTAATATAAAATAAAATAAAATAAAATAAAATGTTCCTGTCTCTTAAGTGAGATGAGAGAATGAGAATTGGGGGTAAGAAATTACCCTAGGGGCACCTGGGTGGCTCAGTCAGCTAAGCACCCAACTCTTGGTTTTAGCTCAGGTCATGATCTCGGGGTGGTGAGATCGAGCCCCGTGTCTGGCTCCACACTGAGCAAGGAGTCGGCTTCCCTCCTTCTCCCTCTCCCTCTGCCCCTCACCCCACTCCCGTGCATGCACATGTGCTCTCTCTCTCTCAAATAAATAAATAAATAAATAAATAAATAAATAAATAAATAAAATCTTTAAAAAAAGAAATTATCCTAGAAACTTAATTTTATTGTTACATATATTTAATGTTATTATGTAATCTATCTTTAACTTTTATATGATTATGAAAATGTACACACACACACAATAGTCATGCAAAGAACCCCCACACACTTATAACTTAGATTCAACAATAATCAAATCTTGCCACAGATTCACCTGGTTTTGTCCTTTGCTCAAGTATTTTAAAACAAATTCCAGACATTATGATGTTCTGTCATTTCTAAAATATACAGACGTTTTCTCACATAAGCACAATGGTATTATCACCCCTTAAAATGTAACAATTCCTCAACATCCTTTAATACTGGGTACTCAAGAACTGTTGCCAAAAGTGTCTTTTTACCACCGATGTGCTTGAATGAGATTTCAGACAAGCCCACACATCGCATTTTAAGGGCATGTTATGGCTCTTCAATCTCTTTTGTTCTGGAACAGTCTCTTCGCTCCTCATCGTCCCCCGTGTCTGCTTTTACTGAGTCGTTAAAAAAAAAAAAAACCATAAACATTTATATAATAAATAGGGGTTTTAAAGCACTTGTGGGCTCCAGGAATGGGCTCCACCTTATGACATGTAAATTATTTCTTAACTTCTGCACCCTTAACTGCCACAACGTGTAAGAAATAAGGCAGGCATTCCTTATAGTGGAAAAATGTAATCAACAGAAAAGAGTGGCCCAAAATAGGATGGGAGAAATGTCCAGAAAATGGAGATCAAAGGGAAAGACGTAATTTGGCAATTTATCCACTCCCGGGTGAGAGGCGTTGGATCCAGCGGACACGGGCATTCACTGCCCAGGCAACGTGCATCAGTGGACAGCAGTCCTCACCAGCAAGGTGCCCGTGGTTGTCATAAATAGCCTCACAGTGACCCCACACACCCCCACCCACATCTTCATTCTCCTGCTCCTTCGAGGACCTCTGATGACCCGTCCAGCCTCCTGGGAGAGCGCATGGAGGTGCCCGGTGAGTGGCACATGAACGCTGTCCCTCTCGGAAGATCTATTTAGGTTTATGGAAGTTTGATTTTCTTTTTTTTCCCCTCAAGATTTTATTTATTTACTTGACAGAGAGAGAGAGCACGAGCAGGGGGAGCAGCAGGCAGAGAAGAGGGAGAAGCAGACTCCCCATGGAGCAGGGAGTCCGATGTGGGACTTGATCCCAGGACCCTGGAATCATGACCTGAGCCAAAGGCAGACGCTTAACCCACTGAGCCACCCAGACACCCCAGAAGTTTGATTTTCTACTGGGAGTTAACACGTTGGTACTTGAAACTTTGATGCAGTCCCTTATGGGTTTGGTTACTGTGTGTCAGCCTCTGAAAACCAGTCAGTCTGGCTGTTTTGTATTTGACCGTCCAAGCTTCCGTTGCCATGGCCAGGTTGGCTCTTTGGAACACCACCTGCCACCCTCATCACTAAATGTCTTACCTGGTGGACGGGCCTTCTCTGAACTCATCTTTTCCTAACCTCCCCCTTATGCTGCTGTCCCTGTAACCCTCCAACGATTCCTTCCCTGTCCCCACTGCTTTTCCCCCAGCCCAGACCCCTTCCCTCCTCGGACCGTTCCAACCAACTCCTGGCTTGTCTGATATATTCCAGCCTTGCTCTGCTTCCAAATCTTTCCCACAATGATTTTTTTCTTAATGCAAATCTCATTTGGTTGCTTCCCTCCTTAAAAACCTTCAATGATTCCCTTGGCATGACATCTGAGGCTGTTTTTGCTCTGGTGTCCACTCCCTCACCCTCAGTCTCCACTCCACGCAAGACACCATGCCCGCTCCCCATACAGCCCTGGAACAGCGACTCCCCTCTCCCATGCCCCCCCCCCGCCAGAGGAACTCCTTCCTATACATCTTTCTAGACTCACCTTAGATACCCCCTCCTCCAGGAAGCCCAATCCCCATCCAGAGAAGGCACTACCATAGAGCCCTGTCCTCCCCCCACGGCGTTACTAGGCTGTTAGTTCTCTGATGCAGAATATGTCTTGCCTTATCCAGCAGCGCCTGACATGCCAGGAATTACCATCGGATGACTGAAAAGGGGACATTTTAAGATTGCGTGTCTTCTGGGCTCCGGGCTGAACCACCTGGCTCCTTTAAGTTCTCCTCCTTTGATGGGGTGTCCAGATCCCTCCCCATAGCGGCCGTTCTTGCAGGAACAGAGCACTCTGCAGGATGCTGCATGAGCCTCACCTGCCTGTCCAAGTTCAACGCCCCATTAATGAAGCCACAGCTGGGGGAGAAAGGGCATTCTCACTGCCTTGCTGGCTCTGCTGTGCTGCTCCTGGGAATCCCCAAGCTCTCACCTCACGCTCTACTCCTGGGTCTGCTTTCACCTTCTGGCCCACACGCAGGTGAGTTTTGGACCCATCATCAGGCTCATAATAGTATCCCTTACATGTGATGTCACCTTGTTAGATTCGGCCCATTTGTGTCACTTAGCATTCTCTAGTTGCAAGGAAAAGAAATACAATCTGGCTGTCTTTTTAAAATGAATTTAGTTGAAGTCCCTGGAAGGGTAACTCTCAGAATACAAAGAATGCTGAAAGGCCAGGTCACAATCGGGACAAGAAGCAGGTCATTTCTGGGAATCTGGGCAGCAGGAACCATCAGACACACTTACAGGACATTGCTGTCAGGAGAAATCAGCTATAACCCATTTCTGTCATTCTCAAGATTCTGGTTCACAGGAAACAGGCTGACTGGCCTCGCGGGGTCACACTCTCACCCTTTGGCAACAAGGGAGGTGCCTTGATTCTTCCATGGCTGCACCCAGTGGGGCAGCAAAGCAAGATACAAGAAGCTGAGTTGATTCCTAGTCGGGGGGAAAACACAGATCTCCATGCTGCTGGCCTTTTGCTATAACCTGGACAAATTCTAGAGATCAAGGAAGCCAGGATGGGGAAGATTCAGTGCAATGTTCTAAGGGTAACCTTGAGTCAGGCTTCAGCAGGGTCCACCCAAAGCTCTCTTCTGAGTAGCTCAACACTGTGGTAGGTGGTCCCAAGGGCAGCTGGGCGGCTAGTGTGGCTCTAGGGCACCAGTCTGTTCAGAGCCAACCCCACCAAGGGATAGGCTAGGACTTACGGAGTATGCATGGGCTCAGCGCTCACCACCCCACAGTTAGCACTAGGGACCAGCAGCAAGACAATCCAATCTCCATGGCCTAGGAGGTTTTCCTGCTTTGTGGTGACTGAGAGCCTTAGCTGCCTTCTTCCATTCCTCGAGTCCTCCTTCTAACAGATTTTCTCTCTAGACCCCATCTCAGCTGCTCTTGCTTGCCTTCTGGTGGCCATGCCCGGTATGACAATGCTCTCCAGTCTCAGGGATAAAGTCCCCAACCTACAGGGACCTAGCTGTACATCTTGAAAGTGAGCCCAACAGATTAGGCGAGCATATTTTCCAAAAAAAGAACCGTCAAGACAGAAGGGATTTTCCCCAATGGATTGACTTACGTAATGACAATACTATAAAGGTATGAATGAACAATTACATCCAGCAAGCCACAATTTAGTCACCTACACTAAAACAAGAAGAAGTGCATGACACCAGGACTCTCCTGGAAGAATGTTGCAACCATCAGAGAGACCAGCCCTCTTGGCTCTGTAGGGCTTTATTTACACTGGGGAGAATAGTGTACACTGCTGAAATGTTAGCCTGTCAACACATCACATGCTCTTCTACAGAAACTTCCTTCTCAGCACACACACACCCATTTCCTGGCTTCCTTGATCACACAACTCCTCTCGCTCCCTTGGACCTGACCGCCAGTATTTCTCCTCTGGATCCCATCAGCCTTTGATCCACAACCTGCTGTTTTCAGCCCACGTGCATTAGGCATGCCCAGAAGATAGGCTATACCTCATTGTCAGAGAGAAGAAAAAGAAGGAAGAGGACGAAAAATGGAGGAGAAGGAGAAACAGATATTTCACAAAAGAGAATGTTCAAATGTCCAATAAACATGAAAACTTGAACAACTGCATTTGTCACCAGAGAAGCGCAAATTGAAGCCAGAATGCAGTATCACTACAGCCGGATGAGCTCCAAGGAAAAGGAGATAAATATCAAGTCTTGACTCAGGTAGCCAACTATCTGGAAACAACTCAAATATACGTCAGTAGAGCAGAAAATTTGTGGGTATTCACACAAGCGAATATTAAAGAGCAAGTACTACAGACCCACGTGATGACATAGTGAAAGAAATCAGACACAAACAGTCCACCTACGTGGCCTTCAAAGAGCCTGTAAGGACAAATCTATTTTGTTAACTGTCTGGACAGTGGTTCCTCTTGGCAGGGTGATAGCGGGGGGTGGTAACTGGGAGGCAGTTTAAGGGCAGCTATGAGGAGCTGTTAATGTCCCTTGATGTGAGTGCTGGTTATATGGGTTCACTCCGTGGCAAGTCATCCAGCTGAACACTTAGAGTTTCTGCCTTTTTCTGTATGGATATTTTATATCAAGAGAAAAAAATGTTAATCCCCTTTCCTCTATTACTTTGCAGCTGCCCTGATGTTCTCCATTTCTGCCTCCCAAACTGCTCCTCCCCCATTCGCCTTGACACCAGTCACTCGCTTGGGGTCTTTTCTTTCCTCCCCTCTCTCTTTTCAACCACCCCAATCTTATTTTCCTTTGCTCTCTCCCAGACAACCTCACATCATTCCTACAAAACTCCCCACCTCACCTCTTTTCTTCACTCATTGATTTACCCAGTTTTCACACGGAGGCCAGGGGCTGGAGGGAAGAAAGGTACTGATAAGGTGGTCCTCCAGGGACAAGGGGAGAAGGGAAGAAGGTGCAAATACTTTTAACATTTTGATAACTTGTGTCCTTTTAACAAGTAAGGAGTCACGTTCTGATGTTTCACACCCTTAGGAAGACCTTTCTACTACTTGCCTTTTGTTTTGTTTCATTTTAGGCAAAAGGAAAAGTTATTGATTCCCCACACAGTAGAATGTAGGGGTAGCATGTGTCAGGCATGACTTGATCCAGAGGCTCACAGACATCTTCCTGACAAAGTATCTCTCCATCTTACTTTTGTTTTCCTCAGTACTGATTTCACTGATGCAGGCTTTGCATACCTGGTCGGGGCAGCCTCCAGCTTAGATCCCTCCCTCTCCACCCACGCCTGGCAGAAATAGAACTCCTCTTCCAATAGAAGTTGGTTCCAGCAAAAGTCATCATTAGTCGTGGGTTATGGACCTGTGAATTCACCTCCTCGTTTAAATGTATTTATAACCCCCCAAATCAATACCAGGCACTTTTACCATGCTCTCAAGGTCATTTGTAGACATGTGTGGAGATGAAAATTTTGAGTCACCCAATGCACTGGTTCTCAGCTGAGGTCCAACAAGCCAACACTCTGCCTTCTTGCTTTAGGTCGCCCTGTAGACAAGTGCCCCTTTTGCAGTCTATTTAGTGCCATGTCTTTGGCATCGTTGTGCTTTTTCTTGCTGATTTCACTATTTTAAATGGCCCCCAAGGATAACACTGGAGTACCGTCTAGTGTTCCAAATTGCAAGCAGACTGCTGCTAATGTACTTTAGGGAGAAAATGCATGTGTTAGATAAGCCTCCTTCATGCATGAGTTATAATGTCGTTGGCTGTGACTTCAATCTTAATGGATCGATCGTATATTAAATAGGATGTCTAAACGGAAACATATAAACCAAGGTTATGTATTGATTGTTGATGAACATGGGAGCAGAGGCTTATAGGAACCTAATCTTTTATTTCCCCTAGGAACAAGAGTTCTGTATCTGCTAATTTGGTATTTCCGCCAACTTTATAGAACATAATGATCACAGATAATGAGAACTGACTGACTCGCATTAAGTGTCATTAGCATGGTTAGAGTATTGTGTTGTGAACAAATCACCTGAGCAGGAGGAGGGAGCACTCTGATTGGCTAGGCCTACTTCACCCCCATTGCTGAGGCTGAACGGGGGGAAGACAGGTTCCCCAAAAGGAATCAAAAGGAGAGGAGTGGAACCTAGGCAAACAAAAAGACAAATGCCCTCTACTCCCAGCCTCTGTTTTGAATTGTCTTACTTTACAGACAGCAAATTACATTAAATGATTAGGTAAAAAGTAGGACCGAGGTGGGTATGAATCCGTTGGCAGCAATAGACACCGATGTTAGCTAACTTAAACAGAAAGGCTCTGAAAGGCCGTTGAGGAATTCAGAGAACTGACTAGGAGACTGGAAAACCAGGCTTGGGGAATTATCAGAAACCACAGCCATGCCTTTCCCAAGAACTGTCTGGTTGGGACCCAGCTAGTCACTGCTGAGGGCAGGACACTGATAGACGTGGACCTTGCTGTTCAATACCACTAGTGGACATTGACCCCATGCTCGGAAATACACTGTGCTTCTCTTATCACCAGACATCTGCATGGCAGATGCTATAAACTTGGTTTACTCAGTACCATTCCAAGCCGTTTCTATCTTGCCTTCCTGTATTGTAGAGACCAGAAAAGTCTGCACTTTCTAGACTCCCATGCAACTGCAGTGATCTAGTCACCCTCCAGCACAGGAGAGCAATGTGAGCTAGGGGCCAGAGGCCGGGAGTCTGGAAATTCTGCAAAGTACAATGGTGCATCTATCCTTTACTTTCGGGGATAGCTAGAGATAAGGCTCCGGGGTCCAAACTTCTCATCAGCATGCTAAGCAGGTACCATCTTTAAAAAAGTGCTTCAGCCATATAGTTTCATATACCTCTACCCTCTCTGACTTACTCCAGATAAATCAATACATACAATTGTCTTGTTTTGCTTCTTTATAAAAGTAAACCAAATTCAGAGCACTGGCTAAACATTTATCTGTGCTGATTAGAGGTTAAGAAACCCAGAGAATAGGGGCGCCTGTGTGGCTTAGTTGGTTAAGCGTCTTCCTTTGGCTCAGGTCATGATCCCAGGGTCCTGGAGTCGAGTCCCACATCGGGCTTCCCACTCAGCGGGGAGCCTGCTTCTCCCTCTCCCTCTGCCTCTCTCCTCAGCTTGTACTCTCTCTCTCAAATAAATAAATAAAATCTAGAAAGAAAGAAAGAAAGAAAGAAAGAAAGAAAGAAAGAAAGAAATCCAGAGAATAGAATAAAATTTGAAGTCTACCATAGGTCTAATCTAGATTCTGGGAGCAGAGTCTAAAGAGAATGAAAAGAGACAATTTTTGAAGAGATACGGGATGAGTTCCCAGAAATCAGGACACAAATCATCAGAATCATAATGAGTTCAATTTAGGATAAATGATCCCCAAAAGCAGGTTTGGGATGGGAGGAGTTGAATGCCAATAGCGGGAAAGAAAATGTGTAAAATCAAAGCAAGCATTAACTGTATGTACAAAGCAATATTATGATGACTATGTTTAATTTGGGAGGGAAGCAGTAAAAAAAAAAAAAACCACACAAATCAAATAATGAACTACAGTTACATGTATAAGAGGAGGTAGTGATTGGTGTTAAGGAGAATGGTAGAAATACTAAAGAATTCTAGATTTTATTTTATTTTTTTTAAGATTTTATTTATTTATTTGGCAGAGAGACAGCCAGCGAGAGAGGGAACACAAGCAGGGGGAGTGGGAGAGAGAAGAAGCAGGCTCATAGCAGAGGAGCCTGATGTGGGGCTCGATCCCACAACGCCGGGATCACGCCCTGAGTCAAAGGCAGACGCTTAATGACTGAGCCACCCAGGCGCCCCAAGAATTCTAGATTTTTAAATAAAGCATGCCTGTTAAATGGTTCACAGTCTAAAAAAAGGGAAATAAGAGCTTATAACTTCCAAATGAAAGAGGGGACAAGAGGGGTTGATGTTGAAAAGTGACTTACTTCCAGGCTAAATGCAGATCCAGCTTAACGGACTTATCTCACCTGCACCAAACTCCCATTAGAAGAACAGTTATTATATTTTAAAAGATAGTTCGCTTTTTAAAAGTAAGGAAGGGGGGAAGAATTCAAGAGAAAGAATAACAACAGCAACACTCCCAAGACAGTCAGCATATGGACCAGGTGACCTTTTTTTTTTAATGATTTTATTTATTTATTTGACAGAGAGAGTGAGCACAAGCAGGGGGAACGGCAGGCAGAGGGGAGGGAGAAGGAGGCTCCCCACCAAGCAGGGAGCCCAAGGCAGGGCTCGCTCCCAGGACCCTGATATCATAACCCGAGCTGAAGGCAGATGCCTAACCGACTGAGCCACCCAGACACCCCTGGACCAAGTGACTTAACAGAATAGAGAAGCAGAAATCTGAGACAGCAGTAGGAAGCAACCATATTTTCACTGTGGAATCCTCCAAATCGTTCCTAACCAGAAGCTACAATTGTACCTGGAATTGGAGAGAGGGTGGGAGGGAAATTTAAAATAAGGAGAATTGGGCAAAAGCTGAGAAGTCATTGCAACCCCAGCAGATTGAATGGGGGGTTATTCCTAGTTGAAAGAATAATGAGGTCTTTGCACGGGAGAGGTCTACTGGTACAGCCGAGGACTGCACTGAAAGGTGGAATTATGTATTGCATCTATGAGTTACATGTACATGCTGAAAGCTGAGACCTCCATGCCTTCCCCCCGACTGCTTTCCCAGAACGCTAGAAGTAAAACCTATGTCCTCCAGGCAGAAGATTAGAAGAAGCTTTCCTGAGTAACCTGAACAGCCGAAGAGGAAAGATCTAAAGATAGAGACACCTGGGATTTCCAAACAAATGACTGACCCAGGTCACCACAGCAAAACTTACAGTGGACTGAGAGCATCCAATTTGCTCTTTGTTTCCGCACTCTTAACCATAACCAAATGCATCTGAGATCACCAGCATCCAAGAAAAGCCTCTAACATTGATGGTAGAGACTAAAGCAAACAACCAGGAAAAAAAAAAAAAGACAGAAGAAATAGGAACTATGCAGGGAAATCCCAATCATTAATATCATCAGAGATATGAGAAGATCCATGAAATAGGAACAGGATGCTATGGGGGGGGGAGTATTAAAGAAACAAGAAACATGAGAGTAGAAATGAAAGCTCGGGCACCTGGGTGGCTCAGTCGTTAAGCATCTGCCTTCGGCTCAGGTCATGATCCCAGGGTCCTGGGATCAAGTCCTGCATCGGGCTCCCTGCCCCGCGGGAAGCCTGCTTCTCCCTCTCCCTCTGCTGTTCCCCCTGCCTGTGCTCTCTCTCTCTCTCTGACAAATAAATAAAGAAAATCTTAAAAAAAAAAAAAGCTCAAGAGGAAGTTGAGGAAAACCCAAGATCCTAAAGGGGTGAAAAGAAACAGAAAATATGAAAGAAAAGATAAGAAATTTAGAGAGACTGCCCAGCAACCCCCAAAATCAAATAACCCAAAAACAGAAAATAGAGGAGATTAAAACATCAATAAATTATTCAAGAAAATGTCTCAGAGTCAGAGGATGTGTGCTTACAGACTGACAAAGCCCACTGAATATCCACACAATTGTTGAAAACAGACCCGCTCCAAGGTATACGTTGTCACATTTTAGTGTCTTTCAGAGACAAAGAGATGACCTACAAGTTTCCAAAGAGGAAAAAAAAAACAACACAATTTTCATAAGATCAGAAATCAGAATGACTTTGGGGCACCTGGCTGGCTCAATCTGTGGAGCATGTGACTCTTGACCTTGAGGTCGTGAGTTCAAGCCCCATCTTAGGTGTTGAGTTTACCTAAAAAAAAAAAATCAGAATGACTTTATTTTTTTAAAAAGATTTTATTTATTTGAGAGAGAGAGAGAGAGAAGGCACAGAAGGAGAGGGGGAGGGAGAAACAGACTCCCCGCTGAGTGGAGAGCCAGTCACAGGGCTCAATCCCAGGACCCTGAGATCATGACCTGAGCCAAAGGCAGAGGCTTAACCAGCTGAGCCACCCAGGCGCCTCCGAGTGACTTTAAATGTCTCAAAGGTGTCACTGGAAGCAAGAAAACCAATGGAGAAATGGCTTCAAAATTCTAAAGGGAAATTATTTCCTATCTAGAATTCTATAACCAACCAAGCTGTCCTTCCAGTGTGAAGGGGCAATCAGGAATTTTCAGATGTGCAGGTTCAAAAGGCTTTCTTCATATATCCTTTCTCCATGAGCTACGGGAAGTTGTCCTCAACCCCAAATGAGGATGTAAATGAAGAGACAAGATGCATGAAAGAGGAGATTCAACACCGAAGAGGAAGAAGGGAATCTCCAGAATGATGATGTAGGGAGATTCCAGGATGACGGTTGTGCCCCAGATGATAGAGGGCAGCCCCTCCACGTGGGAGGGGTTATGACCACCCTCAGTAGGAATGCCTCGTGAGTCACCCCATCGGATGGCGGTCATAACAATGCCTGATGCTGAGGAGGGATACTAGGGGACTGAGAAGGGGTGGGACCAGAACGTGTGCCACCAAAAGATGGAAATAAATCGAAGAGGAAAGCCTAAGACCCAACTCAGGAGAAAGGCAAAGGAAACATCAAGAAAACGACAAAGGAAGTCCGAGGGGGAGAGCTGTGCAGCAGGGCGGGGAGCAACTAGCCTAGACTGAAGGAGACTGGAGGTCTCCAGGAGGGAGGAGAATGAAGATCTCCAAGCAATGATGTGAAAGTGACGTATCACCTAATGTGAATAGCCTTTCGGAAAACTGTGGTAAGAAGAGGCTTTTAGATGGCATGAGAAGGGTTAACAATGTGTACAAAGGCACCTACGCTAACAAGGCAATTATTAACTTGAGTAAAGATAAAGGAATCATAACCATCACACACCACAATGCCCAGCTATGAATAGTTTCGTAACCATTCTAATGTAAACACTGAATATTGATTCAATTCTAAATTATAATATAAACAGGAGTGCCTGGGTGGCTCAGCCAGTTAAGCGTCTAACTTCGGCTCAGGTCATGGTCCCAGGGTCCTGGGATCCAGCCCGATGTGGGGCTCCTTGCTCAGCAGGGAGTCTGCTTCTCCCTCTGCCTCTGTGCTCTCCCTCCCTCTCTCTCTCTCAAATAAATAAATAAAAATCTTTTTAAAAATAAAAATAAAATAAGTAAATAAAATCTTTTAAAAAAATAAAATCAAATATGGATATAGGCATTCCATTTAGAAACAGGGATTATAGAAATGCCAAAACAAATGGCTAACGGATTTGAAAATGTCTTGATGCTGAGGAGGGATACTAGGGAAGTGAGAAGGTGTGGGACTAGAAACTTCTATATTTTTTTAGCCTTTCAGAATATTTGGCTATATGAATGTATTATATTGTATTTGGCTATTGAGATGTGGTATTTTGATAAAATAAAAATTAACTTAGGGGCGCCTGGGTGGCGCAGTCGTTAAGCGTCTGCCTTCAGCTCAGGGCGTGATCCCAGCGTTCTGGAATCGAGTCCCACATCAGGCTCCTCCACTAGGAGCCTGCTTCTTCCTCTCCCACTCCCCCTGCTTGTGTTCCCTCTCTCACTGGCTGTCTCTGTCAAATAAATAAATAAAATCTTTAAAAAAATAAAAAATAAAATAAAAAATAAAAATTAACTTAGAAACTCCATTTAATCCTAAAGACAGCAGGAAAACAAAAACAAAGCACAGAAAAATCAAGAAAAATGTAATTGCAAAAATAATAGGAATATTTCCAAGTATATATATTTTTAAAGATTTTTTTTATTGGGGGGGCAGAGGTAGAGAATCTCTCAAGCGGACTCCCCACTGGGCGCGGAATGCCACATGGGGCTCCATCCTAGACCCATGAGATCACGACCTGAGCCAAACCCAAGAGACGGACGCTTAACCAACTGAGCCACCCACGTGCCCCAAGTATATTTTTAAAATATGTTTGCACCTAATAACAGATTCAAAATATATGAAGAAAAAGTAGATATGAAAAACCGACAGTAAGAATACACAAATCCACAGCCATGGCTGGAGTTTTTACGCCCCTCTCGTAGTATTTGATTAGAACAAGCAGATACTAAATCAGAAAGCATACAGCCGATTTGAACAATACCAACAACTGACTTAACCTATTTGACATTTATGAAAAACACAATATACGGCAACTGCGAAATACACCGTCTCTTCAAATACACACAGAACGTCCACCTGTATTCTGGGTCATGGTGTATTTAATGAGACTCAACAAGTTTCAGAAGAATTTTTTTTTAATTTTTTTTAAGATATTATTTTTTAAGTAATCTCTACACCCAATGGGGGGCTCAAACTCATGACCCTGAGATTAAGAGTTGCATGGTCTTCCGACTGAGCCAGCCAGGTGGCCCTTCAGAAGACTTTTTAAAACAAGGTCCCGGGGGTGGGGGGCGTAAAGCCAACATGGCCCTCCCAGGGAAATCCATAGCTTTAAGTGCCTCTCTTGGGAACCAAAAAGGTTTATCCAAAGCTAGGTCTTAAACTAAGAAATGAGAAAAAGAACAATGAAAAAATCCAAAGAAAAGGAGAAATACTTCCATCAGAGAACACGCAGTGATTGCGCTGAATTGGAGGTGAGACTGTCACCTGGGCTTTTGTGGGCTTTTGTGCCACGAGATATCAGCCAAAAGATGGGCTTGCAGTGTTAACTTAGACCACTGATTCTACTTTCCAAAGTGAAATGGGTTGTTGTACAATCAGAGCAAAAAAGAACAGTCTAGAATCCAGAGGGAAGTCTGGGAGATGCCTCCTAAGGTTGCACGAAGGACTCACCCTGGTGTTGACTGCTCAGTGTGATTGGCGTAATGTCTGTGTGTGATGTCTGTGCCCAGAAATTGTGGCAGTGCGGTCTTTGCTCAAGAAGTCTTCTGGTCTGGGTTGAGTATTGTTCCTGGTGGTAGAGCCTCTAAGCCTCACCTCTGGCTATCCCAGGGACTTACCAAAAGCCTTTAATGAGTTCTTTTCTGCTAAATTATTTCTGCTAAAACTAGCTAATTAAGAACCCTAACTGATATACGCTTAGAGTTTTCGTTTTTTGTGGCTTTTAATTACAAAAACAGGATCACCTTGCTTTGTTCATTTCCTAGTAGACTGCGATCGTTTTTCCATGTTCATTCATATAAGTCTTTTTTTTTAATGGCCGCATAGTATTTCATTGTATGGATACTTCATAATTTATCTATGTAATTATTAACTATTCAAAATAAATTTTTAGTGGATATCCTTGTACAGAAACATTTGGACACTTGAATAATTGTGTAGGATCGATTTCCTAGAAGGAAGATTGCTGGGCCGAAGGGATTTGCACTGAAAATTTGGATGGTTACTGCTACGTTATGTCCAGACGAGTTGTACAAGTTTTAAATTCCCACTCCTCACTCTCACCAATTCTTTACAAAATTTTCCAATCCGATGGGCAAATGATGCTTTATTTGACTATTTATTTCCTTTTGCTGAATTTCAGTAGTTTTCATGTTTATTGGTCATTTGCTTTCTTCTGCAAATTGCTGGGCCTTTTTCTTAGTGATTTGTAGGAATTTAACATAATTTTAGGGGCGCCTGGGTGGCTCAGTCGATTAAGAGTCTGCCTTCAGCTCAGGTCATGATTCCAGGATCCTGGGATCAAGCCCCACATTGGGCTTCCTGCTCCGCTGGGAGCCTACTTCTTCCTCTCCCTCTGCTGCTCCCCCTGCTTGTGCTCTCTCTCTCTATCAAATAAATAAATAAAAATCTTTAAAGTAATTTTATATGGGGTGCCTGGATGGTTCAGTTGGCTAAGTGTCTGACTCTTGATTTCGGCTCAGGTCATGATCTCAGGGCTGTGAGACTGAGCCCCCCTATTGGGCTCCATGCTGGGTGTGGACCTGCCTAAGATTCTCTCTCTCCCTCTCCCTCCATCCCTCCCCGCTCCTGTGTGCTCTCTCAAATACAAACTTTTTTTATAGAGCAATCGGTATTTGTTACAGATGTTCCATATATTTTTCTCCTCAGCTAGTCACCGTCTCTCCTTTGTTTATAGTCTTTAACCTTCCAGAATGTTAAGTGTTATTACATAGTTTAAGGCTTGAGTCCATTTATTTACTGTTTCGGAAAGAACTTGGAGGGCTTGTAAGAATGTATGTCATTTAAAAAAAAGAATGTATGTCATAGGTTAAAAAATGGAGAATAAGATCAGGACAACAGGCGGGATACAAAGATGTGACCGCGAGACCACTTAACAGCCACAGATGCCTACGGTTGGTGTCAGCGCGAGTGCAGGCAGGGGCCAGGAGCCGTGCTTGGGGCTGACGCTGTGGGGCACGTCCCCACCTCGGGGTTACTTCTCTCTCCAGTTCGGTGGACAGGCTGCCCAGCTCCTCCTGCCCCCCACCCCCCACCCCAGAGCTGCCGGTTGGGGAATTCTGTGGTCACCCCAGCCTCTGGTCTGAGCCTCTACAAAGTCACTCGCTATCTGGGGTGACAGCATGTCCCAGGAATCGCCTGATTCTTGCATGGGGCCCTGGAGGACACACGGTCGCCTCTAGGAGGGGAACACAACTGGATCCTGGAGGAAGTGACTGCTGGGACCCCAGCCCCCCAGCGCAGGGCTGCTAGTCCAGCAAGGGTGGCTCCTCCCGCTTGGGTGGGCTGCGGGATTCTGTCTGCAGAGGGGCCACAGGAGCCCCAGCGCCAGCGCCAGCTGAAGGCCCTCCTTGCGCCAGGACTTCTCATTTTCCGCTGTCCCACTTAACCTTCCCTATTAAGAAAGATGCGCACCTCACGGTAAACAAACTGTACACACTGAATTGAATTGCCCGACAGGTTACTTTTGCGGGAAACATATAATGAATTGTTAAGTGGTTAATTTTTATTTTATTTATTTATTTTTAAAGATTCTATTTATTTATTTATTTATTTGAGAGTGAGAGACAGAGATAGCGACAGAGAGCACAAGCAGGGAGGAGAGGGAGAAGCAAGCTTCCCGCTGCGCAGGGAGCCGGACATGGGGCTCGATTCCAGGACTCTGAGATCACGCCCTGAGCTGAAGGCAGACGGTTAATTACTGAGCCACCCAGGCGCCCCTAGTGGTTAATTTTTATTTTGCACTTTGATTTTTGTATTTCGGTGCCACTGTAAGATTATTTTCAGGTCTCAAGAGTTCTCATAGACTGTTGGGGTCTCGGTCCTAGGCACCCTGGATAAGCTCTCCCACCCACCAGGGCTTACCCCCCTCCCATTTGGTGTACGTTACCAGAGATCCCCTTCCCCATCTCCAGCTACCGCTAGGACCTTGACCTCCTCCCCTTATGGTATTTACTACCTGGGGCTTCAGTGGACTCATTTGAGGGAGGGAGCTTGGGAAGAGAAATAGGAAAGCTCTGACTCTCTGTGCCTCCAACCCCAAATAGATCTTGGGCTACAAGGAGAATCCTAACAGCTGAAGAGGCTCTTCAGGAGGCTGGCCAGGACAGGACTGGTGAATCCAAATTTGAAGGGGGCACTTCTTTGACTTTAAATAGTCTGTCAAACTGTAGACTCTATGATGACCAGGGATTCCCTCCCCCTCCACGGCCCAGCAGGGTTCCTGACCCAGAGTAAGTGCTCAGTAGATATTTGTCGAGCAAATGGAAGTTGAATTGGTACATTTTCTCCCCATGTAATTTTGCTAGACTCTCGGTGAAAAAGCTCAGGGCCGAAATACCACCAGGAACACACCTGTAATCCAAGTTAGGTTTGCTGACGTGACAGCAAAGGAACACACACACCGTGGGGAACGATGGGGATGTCACTAAGCGATCGTGAGGATGAGCCTGTTACAGGATTTGGGATTGTGCTGGGCCATTTCGGAGAGTATTTAAGGAATCAAAAGTTTGTTCTGGGTGCGTGCTGACCAGAAGCAAGGGCAATGTGATGACTGGGGTTCTTCATCGTTTTTGTCCAGGGGGCAGGGGGAGCAAAGCAGGGCTAGCGTTGTCATTGGTCATGAAACAGCCATCACTCATGTCAGCTGGGAGGGAAGGATGTTTGGTCGTTTCTGAGTTGCAGAATGTCCTTGTGTTTGTCCCGGTCACAGCGTGACCCCCCGGGATGTTGGGCGTCTGTGAAATTGCTTATGTCCCGCCGGAACACAACAGCCTGTTGTTGGGCAAGCCAGTAGAGTGACCAGCCATCCCAGTTTGCCTGGGACTGAGGACTCACCCAGGGCACAGGACCTTCAGCGCTAAAACTGGACAAGTTGCAGGCGAACGGGGACAATTGGTTACGCTACAGGCCAGCTACCAACCATCAGGATTTTTTCTTTCTCCCTAGGTGCAACGATACTTCGTGGAGTACTTGACAACCCCTCCCCCAGTCACTGGACTATACACAGGTAGGCACACCTGCTAACATCACATGCACGCATCCTCCACACACACGAACGTCTATCAACACAATCCCATAAGCACACGTATTACACATATGTACACACTAGACTCACCGTGGGTGCATCTATACATCACAGACCCCGTATACGTGCAAATACATGTATCTCGACACCCACATAAGAGCACACACCCGGACGCGAGCATATACATTTAGGCCATTGGAGAGACCGGGAAAATGCAGAGGGGACCGGTGAGTGGGCTTCTGTGGGTGAAGCCGGGATTACAAAGGGAAGTCGAGGCAGGTTATGAAGGAAGGACTTTGAACAGCAAATAACAGGAATGTTGTCATGCATGGAGAGAGACCAGGATCGGAGCTGGGTAATCCTGAAACTAAGTCACAGCTCTGTCATTTGCTCCATGTGGGACCTAGAACAACTGCCCTAACTTTCCTGTGCTTCAGTTTTCCTGGCTGTAAAATGGGATGATGTAAAGATGTAACTCAATTCCAGACGGTGGAGGTGCGAAGGCACAGCTTGTTATTACGAGATTATGTGGGGACTAAAGGTATCTGAATGGAGCCTTCACCTCCACGAAGTAGAAGTGGTGTTTCAGGGGGGAAAAAAATGACAACAAAAAACCCTTCATTACAGGAGTGCCTGGGTGGCTCAGTCGGGTAAGTGTCTGCCTTTGGCTCAGGTCATGGTCCCAGGGTCCCGGGATCGAGTCCCACATCATCGGGCTTCCTGCTCAGCTGGGAGCCTGCTTCTCCCTCTCCTCCCAGCTCGTGCTCTCTCGCTACCTCTGACTCTCTCTCAAATAAATAAATAAAATTAAAAAAAAACAAACCCTTCATATAGACCATTGTTATCATCATCCCTCTTGAGACCAGGAAATCAAGGCCCAAAGGAACGAAAATGACGGGCCGAGAGCAGGGTGTGGATGATGCCTGCGCTGTGGGACGTGTCCAGCAGATGGGAGCTGCATGAGCCAGGCCTGGGCTGGGGGTGTGGGACCCAGCCGCTATCAGGAAACCCTGCTTGCTGGGACCTCGCGTACTCTCAGCTGTACCGAGCCAGGGAGCTGTCCTGCAGCATTCCTGAGGACTTTGAGGCCTGGTTTGCTTGTTATGCAAAGCAGGGCCATAGTCTGCCCGAAGGCCACGGGCCTGGCCCCTGGCCATCATTCTTTGGCACCCAATGTCTCCAAGGGGCCTAAAAACTTACCCTTTCCTCTCAGCTGGGCACAGCTGCCCAGTCCCCCAGCTGCCTTTCCAGAGTGGGCCAGAGGGACTGCAGGCTTGGTAGAAAGGGTACTGAGCTGGGGAATCCAGTCCTAGCTTGGCTACTTACTAGCTGTGAGGTCTTGGGCCAATCATTTCCCTTTTCTGAGGTCTGAGTTTGCCCCTTTGTTCAATGATGATAATACCAACCTCAAGCAGCATGGTGGAAATTAAAAGTGAGACTGAACGTGAAAATCCTAGCTAGATCTTGGTCCAAATGAAGGGGTTTGGGAATATAGATGAGATGTGGTGGGCTGGCGTCGGGAGCCAACTGGCCAAGAAGAATTCTTAAGACGTCTTGGGTGCAAAAAGGTGGTTTTATTAAAGCACGGGGACAGGACCCTTGGGCAGAAAGAGCTGCTGCCCCGGGGTTGTGAGGGTGGCTGATTATATACTGGGGAGTTGGGAGAGGTTAAGGAAAAGGGAGGTTTCAAAAGGATTTTCATATACTAAAGACTCACAGGACACTGGAGGCCTTGCCATTGTCAAGCTAAGGTTGTTTTTCCCTCTAGCAAGGTATTAACATGAAGATAGTTCGGGAGCTTCCTGGAGGAATGTCACACGTGTCCCACCCAGGGGTTAGTGGGGGCAGGTTGCAGGGTGTCAGCTTGTGTTTGTCCTCAGGGAGCCTCTGCTCCCTCACCACCTGCGGAGTGTGAAGGGCGTCAAGGTTGGGGACAGAAACAGAGGGAGGTCCCTTCTCCCCTAGAGACCTGTATGCCTTGCAAATTCAACGGTAAGGGGCTCTGTTTTGACATCTTGTTGAGGGAAAGAGGTCAGTATGTGGGGGGTGGGGGGAGGCAGGATTCTGGGTGCTTGGGCAGGGAATCCAGTGGGTCCCTCTGGCAGCCCCGTATTGGCTGTCTGGCAGCCATCAGACCTCTGTTCTGAGAAAAGCGCTGGGCTGCACACTGAACAGCTAACCAAAGGTGGGCAAATGGGATCTCTGCTCTGCTCCCCAGGCTCCCACAGTCTAGTGAGACATGCCGGGGACAAACGGAACCACCTGAAGTACAGTTCGTGCAGGAAACCAGAGCGGCCGATAGGTCCCCAAAGGAGTGCTGGGGACAGTGGTCAAGATGAGCCATGACATCAGGCAAGGGTGACAGGTGTGAGCCGGTCTTGTGGGACAGGGAGCGTTTTCATGGAGTGGAAATGGAGGTAGGCAGCATATGCCAGAAGTTAAAGCTCTGTTCTGCCCAGTGGAGGGGTGGGGGCGTGGGGTGCCCTGAGGATGTTCCGCCTGGAAGGGTACCCCCCCCCATCTGCAAGACCATCCCCACCATCCCCGTTAGAGAGCCCAGCAGGAAACAGAGGCTTAAGAGGAAAGGGAGGAGGAGGAAGGTAACGGTTGCCTCAGGACCTCCTCTCACGTAAACCCCATACCAACCCCTCCAGGTGGGTTTTTCTTGGGCTCGTTTCACAGATGAGGCAACTGAGACAAGGACCAAGCTGGGTGAACGGCGGTGAGGGGCACACCTGGGACTGGAAGCTGGGTCCAGAGCCACAGACCCTCCTCCTTACCCTTGGGAGCTGCTTTCTATGCTTTGAAAAGCTGAGGTTTCTTTAGCAAGAAGGGAAGACGGTTTCTCCCCAGGAGGACCAATCACGCCTCTCTCCTCTCCCGGGCGGCCTTCCAGTTGCTCTCAGAGTCAGAGTTCTAGGATCCAAACAAACACTGTTACCAGCTCTACGGCCTTATCACCACTCCCCACCCAGAACAATCTGATCAAATACTGCTGTCATCAGTGAAAGGTCTTTCACAGAAGTCTTTGCTTTCCTCAAACACAGCCTCCTTGCCAGATGGAACCCACTCCCTGCCTCCCAGCCTCCAAGGTCAGGACAGAAGGGAAACTTTGTCACTGTCACAGCTGGGAGAGGCTTGGTCAGGCAGAGTCCTACTACATTTGTCAGCAACTAATCTCCTGAGCAACTAAACTGACATTGAACCCTAAGAGATCATTGGTTCCTGGATCCCGAGACTCAAGGGACCTTGGGGAAGGGTTGCGTTACCCAGTACTAGCCACTAAGAAATAATAGCGCCTGCCTTTGATGAGTTCACACCCTGGTCAGTCTCTTTGCACACAGTCCTTCTAGCTCTTCCCACAACCCAGCAAGGTAGATTCAGGTGTTCTCTTCTGGCTACATTTTCTGTTTCTTTTCTGCTTTATACAGACAGAACTGAAGCTCAGAGAGGTTGTTCTGTCCAAAGTCATGTAGGGACTAAGCTTACAAAGGCAGGATTCAAACCTAGGTTTGTTTGATTCCAAAACTCTGCCGTGCTCCCCTGTAAGTGTTTGATGAATGAATGAATGAATGAATGAATGAATGAATGAATGAATGAACGAACGAATACTGGATGGATAATGAATGGATGGGATCAGGTTCAGAGACCCAAAGATTGGAAGCCAACATTAATCTTACCATCTCCTACCACCTCTGTGGCCTCTGCACGATATTGAGATAGGTGAAATCAGGTGGAAACAAATGTCAAAAGAAAGTTTAAATGAGAAAACGGAGAGGCCTCAAGAGAGCTGGGTATACGTATCTAAGGATGCAATCAGCAGAATGGAAAGGCAACCTATGGAATGTAAGAAAAATATTTGCACATTGTATGTCTGACAAGGGGTTAATATGCAGAATAAATAAAGGACTCCTACAAGTCAGCAGCAACAAAAACAACAACAAAACCCAAATACCTTGTTTTAAAAATGGGGAAAGGGTCAGTAGATATTTCTTCAAAATATACAAATGGCCAACAAGCATATGAAAAGACGCTCAACATCACTCATCATTAGGGAAAGGCAAATTAAAACCATGAGCTATCACCTCATACCCATTAGGATGGCTGCCCTGACACAGACAAGCAAAAAAACACAAAAACACAAAAACAGAAAATAACAAGTGTTGGCAAGGATGTGGGGAAATTGGAACCCTCGTGTACTTGTTGGTGGGAATGTAAACTGGTGAAGCCATTATGGAAAATAGTATAGAATTTCCTCAAAAAACGGAAAAAAGAATGAACATATGATCTAGCCATCTCATCTCTGGGTATATAGCCAAAAGAATTGAAATCAAGTTTGGAATGATATGTTTGTAGCAGGATTATTCACAACAGCCAAAAGGTGGAAGGAACTCAAGGGTCTGTGGATGAGAAGATAAACACAACCTGGTGTATTCACACAATGGATACTAGCCTGAAAGAGGAAGGGAATTCTGACACCTGCTGTAGCATGGATGAACCTTGTGCACATTCTGCTAAGCGAAATGAGGCAGTCACAAAAAGACAAATACTCTCGATCTTGGGGTCATGAGCTTGAGCCCCACATTGGGCATGAAGCCTATGTAAAAAAGAAAGAAAGAAAGAAAGAAAGAAAGAAAGAAAGAAAGAAAGAAAGAAAGAAAGAAAGAAGAAAGAAGAAAGAAGGAAGGAAGGAAGGAAGGAAGGAAGGAAGGAAGGAAGGAAGGAAAGAAAGAAAGAAAGAAAGAAAGAAAGAAAGAAAGAAAGAAAGAAAGAAAGAAAGAAAAAGAAAGAGAAAGAAAGAAAGAAGTAGGACCTATGGAAGCGGAAGGTAGAACGGAGATTGCCAGGGCTTGGGGGGAGGAGGGGGTGGGAGTTATTGCTAAGTGGGTATAGAGTTTCAGTTTTGCAAGATGAAAAGTTCTGGAGACTGGTTGCAAAACAGTGTGATTATACTTAACAGTAGTGATCTGCACACATAAAAATGATTAAGATGGCAAATGTTGCCTTATGTATATTATATCACAGTTTTTAAAAAGAGCTGGGCATGGAAACTTGGAAGACAAGGGGGTAGGCTTGCTGCTCAGTAATGCAGGGGGGAGGTTCTTGGGTTGACTGTATCTAAATGAGCCTGAGGTCCTTACTAGCATCAGAACATTCTGTAGATTCTTGCCCAGGCCCAGCTTCCAGAGTAGGTGGGCAGGGCCAACCCTGGAAGGGTTATTCCGTATCTCCTCTTCACAATCTTGATGGTGATAAAAACCAGTTGACTTCTTTACCTTCTTACCTGACCAATGGCCCCCATTGTTTTATCGAAAGATCCAGAGACCAGCTCCAGAACATGATGGAAAGAGGGCTTGACTCTCTTGGCATGAACCTTATAAATTATCACATGGTCACATTATCCACCCACCCACCCATCCATCCATCCACCCATCCATCCTTTCAACATGTATCTGTTGGGTATTCACTCAAGAGGTTGAAAATGTATACAGGGACAGTCATACAGGACAGATTCTACCCTCACGGAACTCAGAGTCTGGTGGAGGAGAATGAAATGCAGTGTCCTATGTACTTGTGCTGTGATAGAGTCTTCCAGAGCATTTGGCAGGGGACCTGTTCCAGCTGGTAATGAACATTTGCAAAGGAAGTTCAGTCTTAGGCTGAGATTTGGAAGGTAAACAAGATTTAACCAGCAACTCGGGGAGAGGGAGGCAGGGAGAGTATGTGTAAGAGCGAAGCAAGAGCATAGGCGCCTCCTGGGATCTTAGGGCCAGGTGAGACTCTGGAAAGAGTGGAGTCATGGCAGGAGTGATGAGAGCTGAGGCACAGAGGAAAGCAAATGAGACAGGGCATCTAAAAGGACCATGTGAAAAACTGCTGTTTTGACTCCTTTTCCTACTCCGAGTCTTCCCAGGACCTACACCCCCGACCTCATGCATACCTTACAGCACGGATAACGCATGTCAAGGAGGTCGCGATTTCTCTGGAGTCTTCCGGCACAACAGGTAACATCTAAGGAATGACCTGACGGGGTCGTCGGTCATTCATGACCGTTTTCCAAGACCACTGACTCGCCAAGACCCCTGGCTCCAGGGCATAAGTCACTTCTGGAGGACACTTAAAGGCTGTCTTTGTTCCTGGATAACTGAGACACAGGGGCGCTGGACCACCTTCCTTAATAAAAACCCCAGGCCCCGAGCAAAGACAAGAGTCACTCCCCTCCCTCTCAGGGGGCCTCCCTGATGCTCTGCTCGTACGCTTTCTATCTTCAATAAACCATCTCGCTTCCTCTTGGCTCACGTTTGATTTCTAACCTGCGCGAAGGCAAGGACCCCCTCTGCGTCCTCAACCCCGGCCAACCTGCATCGCAAGGATGAGGTCTCATAGGGTCATTTAAGCACCTTCTGAGTAGCCTGCAAGGTGCTGAGAGGGGACAGGAACACGTAAAAGATAAAACGAACGTGCCCCGGTGGAAAGGCACTAGAAGACAAGGGCCGCTGGAGTCAGATTCTGGGTCTGGGATTCTCAGAGCTCTGAGCAAGATGCCTGCCCCCCACGCAGTGCTGGATCCCCTCCATCTCTCCTTCCTGCCTCACAGCAGGCTAGCCACCCAGGAGGGGCCCTTCCAGCCCTGGGACACATATCACCTTTCACCAGGCGACCCTCAAAAAAGCTGCAGTGTGTTGTCCTACCTTGCTCCCCGCGGTCCCCTCTGTCCGTGAGAACACTCACGCCCTCTGCTTCAGCCAAGGATCTGATGCCCCCCCACACACCCTGTCTTCTCCCCTTTAGGCCAGGCAGCCTCAGCCTTTACCACTCCTCTCTGGTGCTCCCCGTCACGTCCAGCCTTTCCCACCTTTCCGGGACCACTTGGATTGTGCCCCTGCGGGCTCCAAGCCCTACTGCTCAACCCCGGTTGTCTCAGGGGCCTCTGAATGCCTGCCCCTGCGTCCTGGTCCGAACTTCCTAAAGCCCACCTTTGGGCCCCAGCCCCAGCCATGGCTCTCTCCTCCCAGCTTATCTGCCTCTTGATTCTGAGGATAGACTGGTTCTTGTAGGTCGGGGACCACCTCCTGTCCGGCTAGGACCTTCTCAGCTGTTCTCAGGTAGCCCTCTCCAGAAGGGACAATGGTCCAAGTGCAAGGTCAGGACTCCTCCCTGAGATCATGCACAAGCCTGTCACAGGAAAGGCCCCACAAAGACTGAAGAGACAGTCACAGCAGCCCGCCCCAGCTGTTTCCAGTACACTTGGCTGCATGACAAAACAAAACAAAACAGTTATTTGCAGCATCCCCCGAAGGAAATGATGGGGGGCAAAGTGAGCAAGGCTGGGGGAGGGGGGCCCTGGTTGTGACCGCCAGGTGGGGGGGAAGTCCTCCTAATGTAAGTGTTGAGGGGAGACTCCCCACTGGTCTCAGGACTCTGCCTTTTTTTTTTTATTATGTTCAGTTAGCCAACATATGGTAGGTACATCATGAGTTTCTGATACAGAGTTCAACGATTCATTAGTTGCATGTAACGCTCAGGGCTCATCACAACACATGTCCTTGTCAATACCCATCACCCTGTCACCCCCTCCCCTCTGAAACCCTCAGTTTGTTTCCCGGAGTCCATAGTCTCTCTTGGTTCATCTCCCTCTCTGATCTACCCCCCCTTCAGATTTCCCTCCCTTCCCCTGTCGTCCTCTGTGCTATTGCTTACGTTCCACATAGGAGTGAAACCATATGATAATTGTCTTTCTCTGCTTGACTTACTTCACTTAGCATAATCCCCTCCAGTTCCATAGGACTGTGCCTTTAAGATGAATTGATCCCTGATGGGGCCTGGCTCCTGGGGATGCAGCAAGGGTCCCGAGGGTCTATGACTTTGAAGGGGGTTGCAAGTGTGAAGCCTGGGGTGGGGGTGGGTGTCTCAGGGAAAGTGACTCTCTCACTTGGAAATGCAGAGTGTTGTCCCAGTGTCCTCACGGGGGCCCAGGGCACGGAGGGCTGGGCAGAGCGTGCACGGTCTCGGATAGGAATCTGGATGCTCTCTCAGTGACTCGCAAGCTGTGTGACCCTGGGTCAGTGACTTCCCTGCTCTGATCCCACATCACACCTCCTACGGAGAGCTGGGTAACTGGGTGCACACTACACACAGTCTGGATGTCTCCTGTCTGCAGGAGACCCAGCCCTGCTCTGCCTGGGGCTTCTCTAGAGCCTCAGGCCACAGGAGAGGCCACCTCGGGGTTAAGACAAATCGAGGTATTGTCTCGGGTATCTGACACCCTTTGTCCCCTTTGTCCTGTGCCTCCCGGCTGCTCCTCACCTTGCCCTAAGCAGACGGGCGGGGGGGGGGGGGGGGGTGGTGTTAACTGAGTGGGAGGGGAGAAGCCATAACCCGAACAGGGGTGGAGGGGGCCAGTCTGTCCGGTCTACTGTAGCTCCCCACCAGCCTGGCCCCAGCAGTCCTGTGACCCGATTCCCTCCATAGAGGGACTGGGGGTCTCTCTCCCACAGACCTCACTGGCTCCAGGAGTATCTCATTGGCATACCAGCCCAGGCCAGGCCGTTGAACACCCTGGAAATGTGGCTATCGGCTCTCAGTCCTGCCCCCCACAAACCCATATTCCAACCACAGAGATCCTTCTGTTCTCTAAACTCCTCCACGGTTCCGCATCTTTGCCCAGGCTATGTTTACATCCTGAAACACTTTCCCCGACACCCTGCCTTCTTACCCAGGCACACAGGCATCATCAACAGAATCGTGGAAATATGGATCGAATTTCTCCTGTGTGCAGTTAGGGGGTGGGGGAAGGGTGACGGCACCGGGAGACAGAGGCTCTGGGCGCACAGACGCCAGCAATTCCTTGCAATCCACAACCCGCCCCCTCCAACGCAAACACCTCTATGCACACACCACCCTGCAGGCCTTAGCTCGCTCTTCTCTGCTAGTGATCTTCCCTTCAGAACCTGGCGACCAAATGAGACAGCTTCGAGGGCGTAGCTCACAGGTCACCTTCTCCGGGAGCCCTTGCCCCACGCTCCTCGTTCTCTCCTTTCACCTGGAGCCCCTGGATGGCTTTGGACCTCCCCAGGGCACTCAGAAAGCATGTTCGAATTCTGGCTGGCTCTGTGTCCTGGGGCCTCAGTGGTCCCACCTGTAAAATGGAGTTACACCTAATTCATTGCGTTGGTTTACAGAGTAAATGAAATAGTACACTAACCAGTTTGTACCAAATGCTAAACAAATATTCACTATTACCAGCAGCATCTGAATTTCTGCACCCTTGGCACTGAATACAGGGCTGAATCTATAACTGGTGCCAAATCCTTGTTTGGTGAATGGGATGGGTGAATGCATGGACGGATGATGTACAAATGGAGAGATAAAGATCTCTCTGGTCTTCTATGACACTTTGGGGTGGGGGTGGGGGACCAGGAAGAGCTTTAAAAAACTGATCAGCATACCATACAATCAACATACCACAGGTTGTCTCATTTATGCCTCGTAATAGGAAAATGTTCCAGCAGAACAAGGAAGTGGTTATTCAGAGAGGTTAAGTCGATGGACTAATGTCACACAGCAAATAAGAGATCGTCAGGACAGGTAACTTTGACAGTTTCCTTGATCCCTGGGAGGAGGAGGGGGAGGGCTTGCTTCAGATTGGCTGGCCTCAGTCTGAGACTGGAAACTCCTGGAGGGCAGGCGTCTCTGGAGGCAGGCTTGCCTCACTGGGCCCAGGAGGAACTGCTCTGCGGATAACCAGCTTTGGGGGAATAAAGGGAGCGAGCAGAGGCTGAGCTGGCGAGGGGGCCAGGGGTCTTGCCCCGCAGAGGCCTGCTGTGGGGCTTCCCAGACACCCTTCCTTCTCCAGCTCCTCCAGAGGCAGCCCCTGGCAGCCTCCATGCACAGAAGGAGTTAACTTTGGGCTTAACTTCTTGAAAGAACCCTGAAGTTGTTTTTATTCCTTGATCTTGCCTGCTTCCTTTCTTTGCAAAGTCTTCCTGATCTTTACACCTCCCGCAGGTCCCTCCTCCTTACTCTCACCTCCTGGACTCCAAAACAGTCTGATTGCCAGGGTGGGTCAATGGTTAACACTCAACCAGCTTTATATAAGCTGGCCCTGGCCAGCCGCCTACCTGCGGCATCGCTCCTTCAGCTCCGTGGATCCCGGAGGCGGCGGCTCTGGCAGCCCTTGCGGGTCCACACCATGGCCACCTGCTGGCAGGGCCTGTGGGCCTATCGCATCTACCTGCTTGTGTTCCTTCTGCCCATTTTACTGCTGCCCCTGCCCATCCTCGTCCCCACCAAGGTAAGGACTCAGGGTTTGGCTCCAAAGGGGTGGAGGAAGGACAGGGGAGGGCAGTCCGGACCAGGGCTGGGCATCCTTGGGACCGGCAGAGTTTCCTCATCCCTCCCTGTCCTGGAAATGAGGCTGTGACCTCCTGGCCCTCCTGAGACTGAGGGTTAAGAGGTCAAAGGGGGCTTTTGCTGGGCACCCAGGAGTAGCAGCCCGAGGTGAATTGCTTCGGTGCAGTCGAATCTGCTGCCTTGGAAGATAGGGAGCCAGTTCCGTAAAGGGGGTGCAGGTGGAGGCAGCTGTGGTTATCTGCCTACTGTATGCTCGGCCAGCCCTGCTGGGCTCCGCGGGCCCTGAGTGGGGCTGGCCGCTGGAGCCGGGTGGGAAGGGAGTAGGAGGAAGCTGGCTTCAGGCAGTTTGTGCCTTTAAGAGTGTAAACACAGGGGCGCCTGGGTGGCTCAGCCGGTTAAGACTCTACCTTTAGCTCAGGTCATGATCCCAGGGTCCCGGGATCGAGCCCTGCATCGGGCTCCCTCTTCCTCTGCCGCTCTCTCCCCCAAGTAAATAAATAGAATCTTTAAAAAAAAAAAAAAAGAATGTAAACAGAAAGATAAAGAGCTCACCCTTGATCCCAAGGGCTAAGTCAGCTGAGGGAGAGGGGTAGGAACTGGACAACGGGACCACTGCCAGTGGGCACCATAGACAGCACACCCTGGATGGAGGGAGAGGTCCCGCAGCCTCCTGCCTCCCTCCACCAAGCAGCAGAAGCCATAACTTTGGCTCCCATTTACTGGAGCCCCCACCGCATACCCTGGGCCGTGCACCCAGTAACCCTTCCTCTCATCTTCCCCCTTCTCCCGCTGGATCCTTCCTCTCATCTTAAGAGGCAAGCCTGACTATCCCATTGTACAGATAGGAAAAGTGAGGTTAAGTCACTTACCCAAATCCCAAGGCAGATCCGGGTTTCACGGAGCTTGCCTATAATACCCTTTGGAGGCCCCCTTGTAAGTAAAGGAGCATACAGTTATGAATCTAAAATTATGGGGTTTTGGGGAAGGGTCAGTTCAGGAAGAGGGTCTTGAAGCTCAAGCTTCAAAGTGCAAGTCCCTCTGGTAGGTCACAGAAAGTGGCAGAGCTGGGGGTGCAGTCTAGCTCCGAAGCCTGCGCTGTCTATCGACACCCTGCTTCCTCCGGGCTGCGGAGACAGAATCCTGGCCCTGGCCCCACCCCACAGCCCCAGGACTGCCCACTGAGCCACTTTCAGCCTTTTGTCACAAAAAGGGAAATCGAGGCAGGCTTTTTGTTCCCGGTAACCCAAAGGGGTGAGAGAATGGGGGATGCCGTGGCACAGCTCCTGAGCCCCTGACACTTGGAAAGTGACAAGGCCTGGCTGACCTTTAAGATGACCCTCTTCTCTGGCCTAAGCCAGGGCCAGCTCTGTGCTGGGGACCCATCCGACGGGTTTTCAGCCACTATGGGCCAAGTATGTCAACCGCAGGAGGAAGGACAGACAGGGACCCTGATTCCCATTTTCCTCAGGGAAGTACAGCCCAGCAAGAGGAGCCGTTTGCCCAAGGTCACACAGAAAAGCCTGAGGCAGGAGGAGAAGTCAGGCCTCCTGGCGGGAGGGCTAGGTGTGGGGAGCCCCTGTTTGCCCTGTGCCGCACCCCGCCCTGCTGCCTGCTTTGGCCTCACAGAGGCCACCGCCCCTGTCCCGATTCGGATGAACTGTTCCCGGTCCTACCTGTGGAGTCCAGCCCCTCCGCCGGGCCCTGGAAACCAGCTCCTCTCAAGGACTTTGCTCCCGTAATTATCCCCTCTCCAGCCTCATCAATTTTCCCCTCTCCCCTAATCTCTCCCATCAACACACACAAGCTGCAATCTCTCCCCGTAACAAACAAACAGACCCTCCTTGAATCCCACACCCCCTCCACAGAGGCCGACTTTCTCTGTCTCAAGATCAAAGGCCTTGAAGTCTGTGTGTCTTTCCTTAAGACAGCTCCAGGTTCCAAGAGGGTAACGTCCACACCCCCTCCACTCCCCAGCTCCCTCCCTATTCCCACTCTCCCCCTAAGTGACTTTTGCTGTCTCCATAGGGACAACTCCGCAGTCTTAACCCCAGCCCTAAACTCAGTATTACCCAGCTAACCCAGGACATTTGCTCCTGAATCTTCTCTTTTAAAGAGCCCATGTTTCTACACTTACCACCAAAACAACGCTGCTTTGCTCATCTTTTCCAACTGGCTCTTCCTGCCGTCTTAGCAAGATGTGGTTCAGCTGTCTACTTCTGAGTCCTTCTTTCTTTTTTTTCCCCCAAGTATTTTATTTTTAAGTAATCTCTACACCCAACGTGGGACTCGAACTCACAACCCCGAGATCAAGAGTCGCATGCTCTACCCACGGAGCCAGCCCGGCGACCCCAGAGCCATTCCTGACTCCTCTTTGTCCTTCATTTCCACATGCACCAGCAGGTCCTGTTGACTCGAGATCCACGAAATACTCTGCACGGAAGTGCTTGCCACTGCCTCCCAAGTGGGTCCAGGCCGCCATCATCTCTCTCCTCTCCCTATCCCTCCCCAGACCATTCTTCACCCAACCAGTACCCTGTGGAAGCCCTTCCGCAGGCTTCCCGTCAAACTCGAAATACAATCCAAACCTTTTAGGGTAGGCAGGAGTCCCCAGGGCCCCAGCCCTGGAGCCCCCGTGGTCCCCAAGGCCTCAGATCCTCCTTCTCGTTCACTCTTCTCCAGCCTCACCAGCTTTCTCCGTGCTCCTCAAATTGCTCATCCCCCTGCCTGGAATGTTCTTTCCCGGAGGACTGCTTCTCACTCCTTAGGTTTTAGCCTCAATCCATCCCCTCAGAAAAAGCCTTCTCTGACCACCGCCAGTCCTGCCCTATTAGGAAACCCTGTTGTTCTATGTGAAGGACTTTCACTGTCGGAAACAGCGCCCTTGTCTCTTTTCCATTTACTCTCTGACCCCCCTACACTAGGGCAGGCTCCCTGACAGCAGGGGCTCTGTCTTTTTCCACGCGGAATTCCCAGGACCTGGCACACAGCAGGGGCTCAACAAACCCTTGCCGAATGAATGCGTGACTGTGGGCAAAGAGGACCCTGTGTGGAGTCCCTGCTGTCCGCAGTGAGTCCCCAAGCTTACCTCCATGCCCCCCACCCCTGCAGTGGGAAAAAAGAGTCCCAGGCAAGGCTCAGACAGGTGTCTGTATTGGAACGGTTCACATTTATTGAGTATTTTTTATGTACGGGTCATGGTGCCAAGGGCGTCAAAGCACTAACCCATTTCAGTCTCTCAATAACCTCTGAGTTACTGTGAGGGTACTACTATTATCCCATTTTACAGACATATCAATAGAGGCCCAGAGTAGCAATTTGTCTCAAGTCCCAGCTAGAGAAAGGCAAAGTCTAAACTGGAACCTGGCCTTGGGGGTCTCTGCCCGAGGCTGCGCAGAGATACAGGCTGCTGGCTCCGTTGTGAGTCACCTCTTGCGAGCCACCTACCCTCACGTCCATCCAGCCATCAGCCAGTCCTCCCACTGCGCTGCGGTCGGGGATGTCTGTTGAGCTCCTTCGCTGTGCTAGGGGTTACGGAAAAGGAATACAGGGTTCTGCCCTCAGGCTGTTGTCAGAGGAACATGTGTTTACAGAAGTACAGCCAGAAGGCAGAGGAGTTCAGAGGAGGGAGTGAATTCTTCCCACTGAGTCCCTGCGAACCCAACGCAGTGCCCTTTGAGTTGGGCCTTGAGGGCTGAGTGAGACGCCAACAGAGCATCCGTAGTGGGCAGGCCGGGTGAAGGCAACTGCAGGAGCAAAGGCGTAGGGGCTGGAATCGTCGGGTGTGTTCTAGAAATAGCAACCGAATCCTGGAAATGTTCGTCGTCCTCTGGTGGTCCCAGGGGATGAGGTACAGCGGGGCCCGAGGCCTCCTCACTGCTCCCCGAGCCCTGCAACCGGACGGCGAAGCAGCGCCGTGGCTGGGCCCTAACCCTCACACGCATCCGTGCATTCGCCCCCTCGCTCACCCATCAGGGAGCAAGAACTATGTCAGGAGCACTGTTTAGGTGCAGGCGGATGGGGCTGGAAAGACACGCAGAAGCAGATGCTGTGAAAACCGTAGGACAGGCTGTGACTGTGGCTTAGGGACCGGCTGCTCGGGACAGGGTGGTCAGGGAAGGCCGCCCGGAGCAAGGATATTTACCCTCGGACCTGAGTGACAAGTGAGAGCCAGTCAAGCACAGCTCTGAGCACAGAGCCGCCCAGGCAGAACACGGAGTGCAAAGGCCCAAGGCCAGGAGCGAGCTTGGCAAGCTGGAGGGATGAACAAGGCCAGCGTGGCATGGGGAGCTGAGCGAGGAGAAGATGGTGTAGAGAGGCGGGGGGGGGGGGGGGGCAGCCAGTGTTGTCAGCCCTGCAAGGCCAGGGGAAGGAGTGAGGGTTTTTAGGGTCAAAAATGCAGGTGCCCCCCTCCATGGGACCATCTGGAAAAACAGTCTCCTAGGGGCACAGGGTTTGCCAGGACAGAGCTTAGCTGCAATCCAGATTGTATTTACAGGAAGCACAGAAGGCAGAACTACTTAATCTGAATCAGCCGCTGCACTCCTAGACTCTGCGAGCAGTACGCTGTGTTGCCTGCCACGTGAGCTCTAAGACCGTGTAATTAAAATACCCTGACTCAAAGCTATTCCTGAGCCCCAGAGACGGAGCAGGACTCAGATGATTCACTTTGGGCATGAAGACCGAACGTGGAATCTGGACCTCCGTTCTGGGGTCCGCCTCTATCTTTTGAAACTCCCGGCTCTTGGTCCAGAAGGCAGAGTCCAAGGAACAGAACAGGGATTTGGGAGCCAGACAGATGTGAGTCCAAATCCACTCTGTGGCACGTACAGCTGTGTGACCTCCCCAACCCTCTCCTCTCCTCTCTAAGGGGCTGCTCGTAGAACCAGAGAACCTGAGTACAGAGGGTCCCCGATACCCGGGGCTCGGTACACGGTGGCCCCCTGCGCCCTCTGCCTCCCCTCTGAATTCCTAGCCCCGGGAAAGCACAGCTAGCCCCAGGCACTGCGTGGACTCCTGATTTGTTTTCCAGAGACGACTTCTGTTCGCAGGGGCTGTTGTCTAGGTGAGGGGGGCTCGGTGTTCCCACCTGCGAATCAGGAAGGTAAGGTGCAGCTGGTACCCGCACGAGAGCAGTGAGGTATTGTCCCTCCAGTCCACCCAGAGACAGGTTTTCTGGCCTCTAGGGGCCCTGGGAGTAGGATTAGAAGGACCCAGCCTCCAAGGCCAGGGGCACACCTGGAGGAGAAAGACGTTTCTCCAGTCTGGACTCTGTTCCCAAATTATCTAATTATGTCCTTGCCCATCCAGCAGCGAGGCCTGGGCTGTTGTGGGGATCGAACCCACGGAGCATGTGAATGCTTTGCTCCGTCACTCCTGCCGCTGTTTTGCTTTTCAGTGGGCCCAGGCAGGCTGGCCCCAGCCCAAACTGTGAGGTCAGGACTCTTCCCCCCACGTTTGTCTTCTCTGACACTCAGAAACCTATTGTTTCCCTTTGGCCTCTTACACGATGATGCAACAAACTCATTCACATCGCAGTGCAGGAACAAACAAAGATCTCGGGATGAGATCGGGCAGAGGAAAGGCGGGCAGGGAGCCACCATCGCTCGCTTTCAGCAGAGCCTCACAGGCGGGCGGGGCGGGGCGGGGCAGGGATTCTTCGGGTGCGCCCGATGGACTGGAGGCTGTTGGCAGGGGAAGCCGGAGGGGCCGACAGACAGAAGCAGGGTCAGGGATGCGTATTTGGCTTTCACTGGCTGGTCCAGAGTTGGAAGTGGGGGTAGAGATTGGGGGCAGAGAGTGGGGGCAAAACTGAGGAAAGCTGGGAGTCTCTGAGCAAATCCGGACTGTTTGGGCCAATTGCTCTAGAGGTTGCGGTTTGCCTACCCGGCTGGCTGCTGCAGACTGTAGGACATATTTTTGTATACGGACTGGCCACCGTCCCCTTTGCATAGTCAGTCTCTTGAACTGGTTGGGTATTTAGCACAGGCCTATTATTCCTGGAGCGAATATCACACACCCCGGCGTACTCTGCATCTCCTTCCCCAAATCCCTTCAGCCCTCCCTCTCCTTGTGGTCACTGCCGTGTGTCTAGACACCCAGGGCAGGCACGTGGGGCTGTCCTCCTCCCATTCCTCCTACTCAAGCCATCACCCATTACCCAAACCCTGTCTTCTCCTACCATCTCTGGACTCCGTCCTTCCTATCTCCACTGCCATGACCTGCTCTGAGCCCCGTCACCTGCCCACTGGACACCCAGGACGGCCTCCTAGGGCCTCCTGGGGCCTCCCAGCCTCTCATCCTGTGTCTTCCAATTCATCTGCCACAATATAGCGGGTATAAGCTCCCTATTTTCATCTTTTAAAAAAAATTTTTTTAGATTATTTATTTGAGAGAGACAGACAGACAGATATAGCATTTATTTATTTGAGAGACAGACAGACAGACAGACAGATATAGCGAGAGAGAACACGAGAGGGGAGGAGAGGGAGAAGCAGGCTCCCCGCTGAGCAGGAAGCCCGATGCAGGGCTCCACCCCAGGACCCCAAGATCATGACCTGAGCCAAACGGCAGCCACTTCACGCACTGAGCCACCCAGGCGCCCCCCTGTTTTCCTCTTTAGATGATGTACGTATTTAATCAGATGGCACACTCACATCGTTTGACATCTGACAGTACCGAACAGTGAAACGGAGAGGTCCTGCTCCCACCCTCGTCCCCGTGCCCCTCCAGGGGGCAGCCTCAGTGGCAGCATGGGGGCCACCCTCCAGAGCAGGGACCCTCATCCTTGGGAATCTGTGGGGAGAATTCAGGAACTCTGTGAACCTGGATGGAAAAGCCCTATATTTTATTGTCAATAACCTCTGAAGAAAATTTAGTACTTCTTCTGTTATGAACGTAGATAACGAATCACAGTAGCATTAACCATATCTTTGATTTTGCCGCCAGGAGAAATCACGGACACTGTCCCATTGCATTAAAGCTGGTGCAAGTACCTCGAAATGCTGTTTCTGTTCCTCGTGGCTTTGCGATTACAGTAACCGTTAGCCAGTGAAGGTCTTATTAGCTGAGACAGGGTAACATATATCATCACTTTGTCCATTTTTCATATTTTAATAACCGTATTTCAATATAATTGGTTTCCTTTATAATTCTATGCATTTTAATGCATTCTAATGCATTTAAATGCATTCTATGCATTTCATGTATTTAAAAACATTATTCTAAGGAGTCGGAGGGCTTCATCAGGCTGCCAAGGGGACCCTGGTACGGAAAAAGGGTAAAAATCCCTGAATCAGAGATGTTCCCACATATATACAAACACTTGTGCACATGTTTTTCAAAATCACATAGGGGATGGGGCACCTGGGCGGCTGCTCAGTCGGTTACGCATCAGACTCTTGGTTTTGGCTCAGGTCATGATCTCAGGGTGGTGAGACTGAGCCCCGAGTCGGGCTCTGCACCGGCATGAAGCCTGCTTAGGATTCTCTCTCTCCCTCTCCCCCTGCTCATGTATGCTCTCTCTCTAAAATAAATCAAATCCTTTTTTAAATTTTTTCCCAAGATTTTATTTATTTATTTATTTGACACAGAGAGAGCACAAGCAGGGAGGCAGAGGGAGACGAAGCAGCCATCTCCCTGCTGTGCAGGGAGCCCGATGAGGGGCTCCATCCCAGGACCCTGGGATCACGACCTGAGCCAAAGGCAGACGCTTCACCAACTGAGCCACCCAAGTTCCCCATAAAATATATAAATTTTTTTTTAAATCACATAGAGTAGCATTAGAGTAACCTGACTGTGTCACTCTCTCCTCTTAAAACCCTTAAAGGGCCTCACTTTTCAGCACTGTCTTCCAGATCAAGTCCTAGATCTCCCCCAGGGCAGACAAGGCCTTTTCCAAGCAATACGCCCCTCCAAGAAGGCGTCAAGATCTTTTATGCCTGGATCTGTTGCCTCTCTGCGCACTCCCCCACCTCAGCGTTTTGCCCACCCACCTACTGAACTCCTATTCATCCCTCAACACCCGTTCAGTGTCCCCTCTGGAAGCCTTCCTCAGCCCAGACAGACGGAGGCTCGGGAAAGGAAGGGCCCCTTCTCCTCTGGGATCCACTCCAGTCTCGCCTTTGCCATGGTTCTTGGCTGGCTGCCACCGAGTACCTCACCTCACTCCCAGGCCTGGGAGTGCTCACTACCAGCGGCATCCCTACTTACCGGGGACACAGGGGCAGTGGGGGTCACCCCCTGTGTGCCAGGCCATCCTCCCTCCCTGGGTTAACCTTCAATCACCAGGAGGGTAAGTCGTGATAGCTCTGAGACTACAGGCATATTTGCAGCTGCCCAAGAGCCCAACAGCCACAGGCTGCTCTGTGCCCGTCACGGGTAAAGGCCATGATGCCCACAGGTCCCACACCTTGCCCACACCCCGGGCCCAGAGTCTGCCCCAGACTCTCTGGAACTTTTGTCTCCATGTGTGCCTCGTGAATCCATTCTGGCTCCGCAGGGGCCCGGGGAGTACATTCATCTCCCAACACTAACCCCACCATCTGCTCACTGCCATCGATGGCCCCTCATGACATATTCACATCCTTTATCCTTGTACAGCCCAGTGAGGCAGCTGTTTCCTTTATTCCCATTTGCAGATAAGGAAACAGAGGTAAACGTGTGTACAGCTGGAAATGATCAGTGTTGCTTACCAAAAAGAAAGAAAGAAAGAAAGAAAGACAAAGTTGAGAGAGGTGACATAACTTGTGCAAGGACACAGCCATAAAGCTGGGCCTGGGCACACGGGTTTGCTGACCTCTGACCTGTGTTTCCCATTACAGAAGCAGCAAGCTGCCAACCCTGGGGTTTGGAAGCCCTCTGAGCATTTCTCTCTTCTGTCCGCTGTTGGCTTTGCAGGGCAGCCTGCCCACCGTGGGCCTAGGGGCCAGCCCACGTGGGGGCACTGACTCCCAGAGCACCAGGGCTGAGCCTGACTCATGCCTCATTCATGCATTCACACTGTCAACTCCGTGTAGGTGCCCGATGGGGTGGGCAAACAGGGACTCGGGCCTAGCTCCCTAGAGATTATGGTCTGATGAAAAAGGTTGATGTTCACCATATTCATGAAACGAAGTGTTTAATTATAGCCTGTGATGAGTGCTATGCAGAACCGGTACAGGGGAGGTACACAGTGGGTGAAAACGGGGAATACAACTGAGTCTGGAACCCATGAAGGATTCCCTGAAAAAGGAATACTTGAGTTGAGATCTCAAGAATGAGTAGACATCAGCTGGGCAAAGTGGGAAGACAGGAAATTATGTGTGTGCAAAGGCCTTGTGGCTGGGAGGAGGATGGAGTATTTGAGGAACTGGAAGAGGGTTAGTGTGGCTGGAGCAGAGAGCAAGGAAGAGAGGCTCAAATGAGCCCCAAACTTCTCCTGAGAGCAGTGGGATGGATACTCTGCAGGTATCTGAGCTGCTCTAAGGTGAGTGTGTCCATGCTGGAGGATTGGGGTGGACTGGGGAGGGTTGGTGGTGACCCGAGATCACTCTGCAGGCAGCAAGGAGAAGAGATTTCTTGGGCAAGAGAGGAAGAGAGGTGAATGAGGAGATCTTGTAGGAGTCTTGGTGACAGATGCTGGGGCTTGGACAAGGCTGGTGGCTGAGGCTGGAGAGAAGTCAATGGGGGCATCTGAGGAACAGAACCAGCAGGACTACAGACCTGGAGTGGAGAGGGTATTTGTCCAATGAGTGCCTGATGAACAGTTGAGGGGCCCAGGGCTTGCCCCCCAGGGGCTCCCAATAGCAGGGACTTCCCGGGGTGGGGGTGGGGGTGGCACAAGTGAGAAAGGAAGATTTCACACTCGGGTCAGCACCAGCCAAAGAGCCAGGGGTGAGACAGGGAGGTGAAAAGACTCACTCCCTGTCCTCAGGAGCCTGTAAACGGATACCGAGAGAGGAGCAAATCCTCAGCCAAGGCACAGAGCTGGGGAGCACCTCCCCTGCTGGCCTGGGCAAGGGGGAGGGAATGACAGAGGGAGCAAGAAGCATTAGCTGCCAGGGAAAAAAACTCTTCCCTGCTGCTAGCTGAGCCACCACGGACAGCAGTGCAGGCTATGCGTATCGGTTGGCGTGTGGAGTTGTGTGCTGCCAGCAGCCCTGGGGAGCTGCCAGTGGCCAGAGCGTAAGCTGACAGGGTCCCACACCATAGGCTGCCAGCGGGGCTTGGCCAGTCCAGGTTCCTCCCTCAGCAGCAGGAGCGAGAACCACTGCCCCACAGAGATGTGAGGAGGAAACGAGAGAGAATGTAGGCAGAGCGCCCACCCAGCTACGCATGCCTGACCTCTGTCGATTCCTCATTCTGGCTCACACCGCATCACTGGGCCTTGTAGACCCCTGCTTCCGGCGAGAGGAATTCCACTTGGAGATGGACTTGGAAGTTTAGGAAGTTCCCAAGGTGATTCAGAGAAGCCACAATCGCGGGTGCTAGGTCATTTTTTTCTTTCCCTTCACTTTAAGGCAGGGATGTAAGTGGGGCCCAAGGGAGCAAGAGCACCTGGCTGTGAGGGCCCCAAACAGACCAGGTGGGGCCACCCACCGCCAACAAAACCCAAAAGCAGAGAGACGAGTGGTGGCGAAACGAGGAAGGAATTTATTTCAGCGAGGCCGGCACCCAGAAGACAGCGGACTAGCGTCTCAAAGACGGTCTCCGAAGTGCTGAACGTACCTCCAGGTTTATATAAGGAACACGTGGGACAAGGGAAAGGTCCTGCAGGTGGGCGGGAAAGGGCAGATTGACCACCATCTTGGGGTCAATCATGAAGGTTCTTGCTGCAGCCGGGGCAGTCCCGGTTGCCCGGGGGGGGGGGGAGTTTTGGTTTCCATCACGGGATGCTTTGCCTGCATCTTTTGCCTGAGATAAGAGATAAGCTGGAAAGAAGAACTTAGGGGCACCTGGATGGCTCAGTCGACTGGTCATCCGACTCTTGGTTTTGGCTCAGGTTGTGGGTTCGAGCCCCTCGTAGGGTTTCATGCTCAGCGCAGAGTCTGCTTGGGATTCTCCCTCTGCCTCGGTCCCTGCCCACCCCCCGTGCTCCCTCTCTTTCTCTCTCTCAAATAAATAAATCTTTTTTTTTTTTAAGAAGAAGAACTTAATCAATTAGAAAGTACAGATTGAGGTCAAAATGGAGGTAGCTGAAAAGTTTGTCCAGGGATTCTTTTTTTTCCTTAAAGATTTATTTCATTCATTCGGGAGAGAAAGAGCACAGAGGGAGGGGTAGAGGGGAGAGTGGCACTGCGTCGAGCCCAACCTGGGGCTCCATCTCACGACCCCGAGATCACAACCTGAGCCAAAACCAAGAGTCTAAGCGACTGTGCCACCCAGTCGCCCCCCTCGTTTAGGAACTCCAACCCATTTCTGAGCTATGAACGCCTCTGGCCGTCTGGTGAAGACTATGGACCCTTCTCAGAATAGTGCTTTAAAATGCACAAAATGAAGTGTATGGGATTACCAAGGAAACCAGTTACTTTGAAATACAGTAATAAAAATATGAAAAAGCCAATATAGGTGATTACTCATGCATTAAGTAAGATCTAGTGTTGAATTGCTACCATAAGGCCAAAACAAGTGGATAGAAACAATATTTTGAGATACATTTTGAGATGACAGCACGAGCCTATCTGTGCACGTACCTGACGGCTGATGGCCACGATCAAGGGCCTTTGTGACAAAATCACCCATCATACTACTCACCGCAGTATGGCTTTGGTGCCTCTGTTTAGAGCCTGAGTTAGATGTTAGCGTAAAGATGAAATAGTTTTCCCTCAGATTCCTTGGAATTCCATGCCCCGGTTAAGAACCCTATGACCCAGGAAGAACAGGTCAGCAAGTTATGCTACAGCCGGACAAGACTGCCCAGGAGGATGGGTTGGAGACACGGGGCCACGGCTCCCGGGGCCAGAGGAGGCTTCTGGATGGGACTTCGATACCGGTTTTGGGTTTGATCCAGAGACCGGGGATGAGGAGAGGGACTCAGGGAAGTTGTAAAAGGGGTAGGGGAGCCATAGACTGGAGCTTACAGGGGCGGGTTAACTATTAACAGCTCTCTCTGGAGCACGGAAATGGGGGCTCAAAAGGTTTGGGGTTTGGGTTTACATGCCCGGAGCTTGATGGCAGAAAAAGGCAGGCCCCAGGGAAGACAGTTCTGTTTGAATCTGGAGCCCCAGCCCGTGCCCATACACCCCACTAGTCACAGTGAACCTGAAGCTGGAGGGCACCCCCAACTGGAGGGGATGAAGCTCAGGGCAGAAAGACAGAACTGAGGCTTAAGAACCACACAGCCTGGCTTCCCTTGAGGACATGTGACGCAGAGCCATTGACTTCATTCATTTGTGCCTTCTTTTCTCCATCTGTGAAATGGCAACAATAGTCATTACCTCACCAAGCCATGAAATGCGACAATTCCCCGAAGCATGCGGCGCCCAGGGCCTGGCACGAAGTCCTCAGGATACTTCTGCTGTTGTTAGCAGCTCTTTCTTCTTGAATCAGCAGTGACTGTGCACCCCAGCCCCCTCCTTGTCTCCGGCCAGAGAATTCCGAGTTAGCTGGGGGGAGGGGATGCCAGGGTCCAGAAGGGCCGGCCTGCCCTTAGCCCTGGGGAGATCAGTAACCAGCCCCGCAATCCTCGCAATCGCAATCGTAGGTGAGGAAGTGGTTGAGAACAGCAACCTCAGCAGAACCGGCCTCCCGCTGGGGGAGAAGGAGGGCTGGGTCTCTGGGCAAAGGTCAAGGTGGCCCCACCCCTGGGGCCAAAGAGTTCGCTTCAGGGTGAGGAGAGCTGGTGGAAGTTTTCTGATGAGAAAGCGAGCCTGGCGTCCTGCAGGCATGGCTCCACAGCCCGGGCTGCGTCCCCTTCCACTCCAGGTGCCCTCTCCGAGAACACCGGGGAGACGCCCTTGGAGTTCTGCACTTTGGATGCCTTGCATGGGTTCTGTCCCAGCTCTGCCACCCCCCAGTTCTGTGACCTTGAGCAAACCGCTTACCCTCTCAAGCTCCTCTGGATCCTGGGCCCACCACACCCACCTTCAGGGCTGTTTGAGTTACTGGTAACACCAGCAGGAAGACACCCAGCTCCTAAAAGTTGCGCCATAAACAGCAGCTGCCTCTTCCCCCAGGCTACCACCAGGGACCTTCCCCAAGCTCCAGGGCACGAAGGGCAAGAGGTACTCTGGGGTGCATACAGCCCAGAATCAGGTGAAAAAAACAAGAAGGGGCAGGGCAGTTGAGACAGGTGAGAGAGGAGAGGCCTCCCAGCCCATTGTCCCAGTACGAAGCCCCGCAGCCCCTTCGGCAAAGAGTGGGCCGGTGCCCCAAAAGGCCTCCCTCTAGCTAATGATTCACCTGCCTGCCCTCCGGTGGCCCCATGACACTGGAGGCTGATTGTTTGACTTCCATTTCTGCCCCAGGTCCCCTCCCAGGTCTGAGGTCAGGCCTCTCTAGACTCGAGGGCCCCGTGAAAGAAAGGAGAGTTTCTGGTACCCCAAGACTTATAAGACAATGACTCAGGGTTTCCCCCCAATTCCCTGCACAACTCGGGGATTAATGAACCTTTCATATATTCTGTAAATGTGTATGGCATCTTCCGGAATTGTGTGATGCTGTGGTCATGCCAGGCCTCCTGGGAAGGAGACCTCCCACTATTCCAAAACTTCCCATTGGTTCATTCATTCAGAAAAGATTTGCTCTGAAGCCTGCTGGGTCCTGAGCTCTAAGCACCCAGTGGCCACAAAACCAACTCTGTCCTCTTGGAGCTCCCCTTCTGGGAGAGGGGACTAACATTAATTGCATCATCATACAAATAGATTCTTACAGGCGCTGACAAAGCCAGGGAAGCCCAGGGTGCCAGGCAGGAGTCCATCCACATTGGCCAGGCCCCAGTCTCATCTAGGGGATCCTCACTTTGGCCCCCTGCAGTCCCCTCGGGCTGGGTGGGTCCTGATACCCAAATCTAGGCTCTCCAGTCCCTCCTGTGTGGCTGGATTATAATGTCTGGGCTCCCCAAGGTCAAAGACAAGGTGGTGAGTGCCTTGCTTTGTTTTTTCTTTCCGTTTTGAAATGGGACCTTGGACTCAGGAATCAATGACTGTGGGTTCTGCAGCTCTCCCCACACTGTTGCAAATGGCCTGTTTTCTCTGGGGGCAAGAGGTGCCATGACCCTGGGACACAGGCCTATCCCTCCAACCGCTCTGCTACTCCCCTCCCGCCCGCAGGAATCCTACTGTGCCTACTCCATCATCCTCATGGCGCTCTTCTGGTGCACGGAGGCTCTGCCCCTGGCTGTCACCGCCCTCTTCCCCATCGTCTTGTACCCCATGATGGGCATAATGGATGCCTCTGAGGTAAGGCTCCTGGTATGGAGGGGTTCTGCCCTAAAACACCAGTGATGGAGAAAGTCTCATCACAGGGCACACAGAAGAGGAGTCCTTGCCTCTGCTTGGCAGGCCAGGGAGCACTAAGGGAGGAGTCAGCTAGAGGATGACGGGGCTAGGGGCGGGTGAGGGTGCACTCTAGAAATGCCAAGTGCATGGTCGGTGTGGAGAGTTCGTTCAAAGTGGATCAGGTGTAGGCCAGGGAGGTGGAAAGGCCTGGTGACCCAGGAAAGGGGGACTTGAAAGTCAGCTAAAGAACTTGTATTCTCCTGGGTCAAAGGCTCTGAAACGTAGGCATAAGCGTGCCTGTCTCAGGACCACCTGCGGGGCTGGTGAAAACACAGACTGCTGGGCCCTACCCCAGAGTTTCAAAGTCAGTAGATCCGGGGCAGGGCCTGAGCATTTCGTGCCCAGCAAGCTCCAGGTCGGGGACGATGCCGGCTTCTGGACCACACTCGGAGACCCACTGCTCTACTTTGTAGAGTCGGCGCTAAGTTCTCTATCCCCCAGTCAGTGGCTTGAGACATGACTGGAATCAGGCTAGCTTATCTCCCACTCGTTTCTGAGGGGAGAAAGAAGGGGTTTGTCGGGAAGAGAGGAACCTGGTTAATTTTTTTAAAGATTTTATTTATATATTTGACAAAGAGAGCGAGCACAGCAGGGGGGGCGGGAGAGGGAGAAGCCCGCTCCCCGCTGAGCAGGGAGCCTGACGTGGGGCTCGATCCCAGAACCCTGGGATCATGACCTGAGCCGAAGGCAGACGCTTAACCCACTGAGCCACCCAGGCGCCCCAGAACCTGGTTAATTTTAAACGGAAGATAATCCAAAGACCATTTCCACTTGGTTCCGAGAGCCCAGGAGCCCAGCCCCTGTTCGTGGGAATGTCAGCGACTGTAGCCTGTGAGGCCAGGGGCAGGGAGAGACCCCTTCCTGCCCCTCAGCTGTCCCTGCCCGCCAGGTCTGCGTCGAGTATTTTAAGGACAGCAACATCCTGTTCGTCGGGGGGCTGCTGGTGGCCATCGCCGTGGAACACTGGAATCTGCACAAACGCATCGCTCTCCGTGTGCTCCTCATCACTGGGGTGCGGCCCGCCCTGTGAGTTCCCACCAACCAGGGCTGGAGAGCCTGGAGCGGGCAGGGTGCGGGGGACCCGGTCCCTGAAGGGGCCCCGGAGCCCCAGCCGGCGCGTCCGACGGTCGCCGTCTGTCCCCAGGCTGCTCTTGGGCTTCATGTTGGTCACGGCCTTCCTGTCCATGTGGATCAGCAACACGGCCACCACGGCCATGATGGTGCCCATCGCGCACGCCGTTCTCCAGCAGCTGCACAAGAGGCCCACCGGCAAGGACGTGGAGGAAGGCTGCGACAACCCCACCTTCGAACTCCAGGAGGCCAGCTCCCAGAAGGAAGAGCCCAAGCTGGCTGAGAAAGGTGAAGCTCGACCCCGCCCTGCCCCAACCGCCCCCCTCGCGCCCAGCTCCTGGGGAGGGTCTGAGGTGACATCCATGGCAGGGTGGTCATCTTGGAGCGTTCAGGTGCAGCGACCAACTTGTCCTGGTTTGCCCAAGACTGTCCCTGTTTTATTTTATTTATTTTTTAAGATTTCTTTTATTTATTTGAGAGAGAGAGAGCACGAGAGGCAGAGGCAGAGGGAGAAGCAGACTCCCCACAGAGCGGGGAGCCCCATGTGGGGCTCAATCCCAGGACTCCAGGATCATGACCTGAGCTGAAGGCAGACACCCCACCAACTGAGCCACCCAGGTGCCCCTGTCCCTAGTTCCAAAATGAAAATCCCACGTTCTGAGACTCCCTTCAGTGCAGGGCCAAACAAGATGCTAGGTCACCCGGGGAGGCGGAGAGCTGGAGTCTGGGTGGGCTGTCAGGGATCCAGGCTCCCTTCGTCCTGCGTACTTTGGGTGATCCTTTCACATTCTCCGTGCCTCAGTTTCCCTCTCTCAAGAGACAGGTTGGGCCAGATGCTGTCTGAGGGTTGACCCAGCCTGAGATTCCAGGGAGTGCAAGCCCTTGCAGACCTGGACGCAGCCTCTGCCCCCGACCCCCTCTACCCCCAGCGCGGGTCTAGGCTGCTCACGGACAAGGCCCACCCCCAGCTGAGCTGCCTTCGTTCCCAGATAGCGGGCAGGTCCTGCCTGCCCCGGCCGCGTCTCCAGAGCCCACGGGACAGCAGCAGGAGCAGCTCCGCTTTAGCCAGGGCATGAGCCTGTGCGTGTGCTATGCGGCCAGCATCGGGGGCATCGCCACGCTGACCGGCACCACGCCTAACCTGGTGCTGCAAGGCCAAGTCAACTCGTGAGTGACTGTGGGCAGAGAGGGGCGGGGGGTCTGCCCTTGCGCTGGGAGGCACCTGGGGCTGGGCGGTCACAGGCCACATCGTGCGACAGCCCGCATCCCCCTTCAGGCTCTTCCCCCAAAACGGCAACGTGGTGAACTTTGCATCCTGGTTCGGCTTTGCCTTCCCCACCATGGCCATCTTGCTGCTGCTCTCCTGGCTCTGGCTGCAGATCCTCTTCCTGGGGTTCAAGTAAGTGGCAGCGTGAGTGAAAGAAGCCCAGGGGCCTGCCCTTACCCTCTGGGAGATTCCGGCTGAGTAACCAGGTAGCCACTGTGGCAAAGGGTATAATCACCGACCCATTGAGAAGGCCTCTCCCTCCCGACGCCTCTCTGGCCCCCCGTATGAGGGATTTACTGGGTGGAGAATATTACCCCATTTAGCAGATGAGCAAACTGAGGCTCCAAGAGTGGTCTACAACTAGATTTGTCAATGCTGAGATCGAAAACCAGGTCTCCTGGTGCCCAGGCCAGATCCATTCCATAATGCTCCACGGTCCTTTGGTAAATGCTTGGGGAGCACGCAGTGAGCGTGGCCAGTTACAAGAGCGTTTGTTGTGCTCTTACTGGACATCTGGCCCTGTGCGAGGCACCGAGAATACTAGAAGCTATTAGGCACAGCCCCTGTCCTTGGAGCTCACCATCTAACAGATGGTGGTGTGGTGGGGGCCGTGACAGAGGGAAGCCCGGGGGCTGTGGGAACGCAGGCCGGGATAGTGGAGATCCCAGAAGGCCCCCTGGGGACACGATGTCTGAACCGAACCAATCTTGTAGAACAAGAAGCCAGCCCGGTAGAGAATCGGGTGAAGGCATTGCAGGCAGCAGGAACAGCTTACCCAAAGGTGCAGAGGCAAGAAAGGGCATGTGTTTGGGAACACTCTAGTTCTGTTGGCTGAAACGTAAAGAGCAGAAAGGAATATCAGGAGTTGAAGCTGGAGAAGGAGGCAGGGGAAGATGATGGAGGATCTCGTGAGCCACGTCAAGGGTGGGGACCTTGTCCTTGAGGCCAAGACTAGTGAACAGGTTTTATTCTTCCTTCCAACCCTGGGTTACTGGTAGTGACCAGAGGTCTCAGTTGACAATCTTATGAGACCCTGCTAGAGCTCAGATGGAAATGAGTCTGGGATCGACTGGTGATGTCTGCTACCAGTGCGGGTTGAGAGTAGTGATAAGGGTGGTATTGTGGTAGGAGTTATTTGCCATTCCTGCCCAGGTTGGGTGGGGAGGAAGAGAGGACATTGAAAGTTTTTAAGTGTCGTTGCTCTACTTTGGAATACTCAGCTGGGCAGGTGCAAGGCGACTGGATCAAGGCTGGGAGCTGGTCCAAGGCTAGGCGGTAGTCAAAGAGACCACCATATGCAGGACACCATGGGGGATTCAAAGACGTGTGAGGTAGATGTCTTTGCCACTGAGGAATTCACAGTCCATCAGGGGAGTTGAGATTCGCCCAAGTGAAAAGTTGAAAGTCAACCTAAGTCGAGCAAGGGGCACACTGACGTGGGTGGCAGTCCCCTGCGCCTCCGAGAATGATGCGGGTGGGGCTCAGGCGGGCAGGGAGGCCCAGAAGCAGGAAGGAGAGGGAGGGAAGGATTTCCTGAAGGGCTGCTGGAGGAGGGGAGTGGCGAGTCGGGCCAGAAGGAGTCGTGGGGTCCAGGCCTCCAGGTCCTCCCCACTCTGGGCAAGGGAGGGCTTAGCACAAGAGAATCTCTGGAGGGAAAGGGGGCCGATGGGGCAGATGGAGCAGGGCTAAGCATGGGGAAACCCGTCCCTGCAGCCCCAGCCTTGCCTCTGCTAAATAAGAGCCACGAGCCCCGAGAATCTCCTTCCAGAACCTTGGGTGGTCCAGGGCCAGGGCTCCGTGTAGCAATCCTGAGGTGGCCTCTGCAGGCAGCAGTGTATCCCCTGTGCTCAGAGTCCCTTGCTCCCCTGCCTGATGCGGGGTCCTCAGGAGCTGCCCCCCCCTTCTGCCTGCAGCTTCCGAAAGAACTTTGGCTTTGGGGGACAGGCACAGGAGAGAGCGCAGGCAGCCTTCCGTGTCATCCAAACAGAACACAAGCGGCTGGGCCCCATGAGCTTTGCAGAAAAGGCTGTCTCTGTCCTCTTTGTCACCTTGGTGGTGCTATGGTTCACCCGGGAGCCAGGCTTTTTCCTCGGCTGGGGCAACCTGGCTTTTCCCGACGAGGAAGGAAACAGGTGAGCATTCCTGGGGAGAGGGGGATACTTGTGGGCCTCCCCTGGCTAAGGGAGCAGGGTAGGTAGCAAGGCCCCTGGTGCAGACCAGGAGGTGACATGGTAGGGAGGACTTGCTGGGAGGGACTCCTCTCAACCGCCATTCCACCCTATGACCCTGAGTGGCCCTGAGCCTGCTCTCCTTGCCCTGCGCACAGCATGGCGTCCGATGCGACAGTGGCCATCTTCATTGGCGTCATTCTGTTCTTGGTGCCCTCCGACATCCCAGGGCTGACTCAGGATCCAGGTAAGAACCTGGACTGGGCAGGGAGGGGCCTCTGGGCAGCCCCCCCCTTCCAGCATGGAATGTTCCTTCAACCGCACTTGACAGGAATAGTCAAAGCCCAGAGAGACTGGGATGACTTGTCAAGGGGTCAGGGACTCAGGGACAAAGTAAGGGTGCTGCAGAACTGAGCTCCCTCTCCCGCATGCGGTAAGCTCTGAGAGGGACCCACAGAGAGACCCAAGTGGAGGGGAGGAGCAACCCGTTGGCTCTTGGTGACCTGTCCTCCTCTGTTTGGGAAATAGAAAACCCAGGGAGGCTGAAGGCCCCTCCTGCCCTCCTCAACTGGAAGACCGTGAACGAGAAGATGCCCTGGAATATCGTGATCCTGCTGGGGGGCGGCTTTGCCCTGGCCAAGGGCAGCGAGGTGAGGGGCCCCCGCCCCCTCCCCAGACTGTGGGAGGGGGACCCTGTGGCAGGAAAAGAGGTGCCCTGCTTCTTTTTTTTTTTTTTAAGATTTTTATTTATTTATTCGACAGAGATAGAGACAGCCAGCGAGAGAGGGAACACAAGCAGGGGGAGTGGGAGAGGAAGAAGCAGGCTCCTAGTGGAGGAGCCTGACGTGGGGCTTGATCCCATAACGCCAGGATCACGCCCTGAGCCGAAGGCAGACGCTTAACCACTGTGCCACCCAGGCGCCCCATAGAGGTGCCCTGCTTCTATCCCACCCAGGGGATCCCCACTTAGGAGCCTCCTGGTGGGCAGAGCCTTGGCAGCAGCTGGAGAGACAGGTTAGAGCCCCGTCTAAGGGAGCGGGAGGAAACACAAGGCATAAGGACCCCTGCTGTTCGGGTTCTCAAAGCCAAGGGGAAGGCAGGCTTCTCTGGTGGGCAGGGACTGTTCTCAGTGCCAACCCCGCCCCACCCCGCTCCACCCGCCTCTCCCTCTGCCTGGCGGAGGGTGCAACAGCCTTTAGCACCAGGGAGTAGCTTGCACTGGCTGGACGCCGTTGGCCCCCTCAGGCCACCAGGGGGCGCCATGATCACACCCAGCCAGGCTACAGGGACCGGAGAGCGCATCCTTCCCCAGAGCCTCCATCCAGTAGGGAAAGCCCTGAACGTGCCTGCGCCCCTGGGCCTCCATGTTCTGGCTAAGCTCGTTCCCTGCACAGACAGGAGGCAGCTTCCCTGGGTCAGGGATCGGTGCAGGGTCTCCTGGATCTGAGGTTAATTTTCACGGGCCATGCCAAGCACTGGGCAGCATTGTATGAGATGAAGTCCCAGTGCCCTGGGACTCACAGTCTGGCGTGACACACATGGACAGGGAAAGACCTTGGAGCCCTCCTGACCCTGTGGACTGTTCCCATTCTCCTGTCAACCTCTTCCCAGCATCTACCCAGGGCCCTTCCCCCTTCCCTCTCCTTGCCAATCTACTGGGCTGGAGGAGGCTGGGAGAGGGCGAAGGATGGCCAGGGAGCTCCCCAGAGCGGTTGGGAGAACAGGAGTAAAAGGAGTTAAAGTCTTTACTCCCACCAAGCCCCAGGCTTCCCAAGGAGGCCCTTTGGCCCCATCTCCTGGCTTCTCATCCGACCCTTCTCCCCGCACCCAAGGGTTCTTCAAAATCACTATAAAGGGGCCTTTGGTTCTGGCTGGGTCTTATCTTCCTTCCCAAGCAGACCGACTCTGAAGACTCTAGAGAGGTAGAGGCAGGAGCAGGACCCTCCCAGAGCCCCAGCAGGAGACTCTGGAGCCCCAGGAATCCCAGCCTCTCATACACTGTCTTCCTCTGCTCGCAGAAATCAGGCCTGTCTGAGTGGCTGGGGAACAAGCTGACCCCACTGGAGAACGTGCCGCCTCCTGCCATCGCTCTCATCGTCTGCCTGCTGGTTGCCACCTTCACGGAGTGCACCAGCAACGTGGCCACCACCACGCTTTTCCTGCCCATTCTGGCCTCCCTGGTGAGCTGGTCCTGCAGACACACTTCCTCCAGGCAGCCCTCCTGCCCACCGCCTCCCCCCCCCAGGGACCCTGACTGCAGGTCAGAGTGACCTGTCTGCACCTCCTCTCGCTTCCGGGAGAAGACCCCTGAGCTTCCACCCTTCCCCAGACTCTTCAGCTACCTCAGGCCCCAAGGCCCTCTGATCCCTGACTCACTCCATCCCTGGTGACGTCACCCCTTGAGTATCCTGATGGGCCTCCTTGGTGGCCTCGCCCACCTCCCTGGCCCAGCCCCTGTTCTGGTCAGTCCTGAGGTGACAGGTTGAAATGACTCCCTAGAGCGTCCCCAGCCCCTTCCTCCACTGGCGCGTTCCCGCAGCCTTTGATGACACTCTGGAGCCCCTTTGAGATCCGTTTTATGGGCCCCTCCCCTCACCACGCCCCGCTGGGCAGGGCCGCACACTCATCCCCTCCAGAGAGGTCAAGGGGCCCTTCCCAGGTCACCCAGTGCCTTCTGGCAGAAGTGGTGGGTTCATGACCAGAGCATATGTTGTTGGCAGGGACATTGTCTTCCAGAGAGGGGAAGTGGGAGAATTGGGGGCCGCATCTTCCTCTCCGGGATGGGGACTGAGATCAGTTCTGCCCACTATCTCCCCATCCAGGCGCAGGCCATCTGCCTCCACCCTCTCTATGTCATGCTTCCCTGCACGCTGGCCTCCTCCCTGGCCTTCATGCTGCCTGTGGCCACCCCACCCAATGCCATCGTCTTCTCTTTCGGAGGCCTCAAAGTGTCCGATATGGTGAGTAGCGGGGGGGCCTGAAAGCTTCAGCGCTCCTTCCTGCTCTCTCCTTCCTTCTTGGTGGACCACGAAGTAGCCGAAAGCAGCCGAGGTTCTCAGAGTTAAGAGTGAACCCTGCCTGGGCCAGGGGGTGGGGAGAGGACAGCGGGGACGTTGCACCCTGACCCCCAGCTGGAGCATCTCCAGACCCTGCCAACCCCAGACCACGGGACGGGGAGAGGAGGTGGTGAGGAACTGAGGGAAGCCTCCCGGGTGCGAGGCACCTACACCCAGGGAGACGGCCTCAGGGAGAACAGAGCCCGAGGCCCTGAAAGCTCGTGAAGGGCTTCCTCTTCCCTCCTTAGCACCGGGGTGGAAGCAAGGGGCAGGGGCGCTCAGAGCCACAGGGGGACTTCTCAGGGAGAGTTTTGCTAGTAAGAGGGCTCCTGAGCCCCTGGGAGCCCCCGGGGTAGGTCCTGACCCAGCTCAGCCGCTGGTCGCTCACACCGGCTCTCCCGCGCCAGGCCCGGGCGGGCTTCCTGCTCAACGTCATCGGCGTGCTGGTGATCACGCTGGCCATCAACAGCTGGAGCTACCCCATCTTCCGCCTGCACAGCTTCCCCGCCTGGGCCGACTCCAACAACACAGCCGGCTGCCTGGCCATCCAGGCAAACGCCACAACACCCGGCCCCTAGACCAGGGTACAGTCTGGCCAAGACCAGGAAGACCCGCCTGTTCCAATTCCTCTGAGCCAGGAGGGGACACCCAGGCTCCAAGCCAAACATGGAGAGAAAGGCACATATATATAGAACGTCGTGTGTGTGTCCGTAAGGAAGGGTGTGTGTGCTCAATGCTGCGGTTCTGAGGAAAGTGTGTGTGTGTGTGTGTGTGTGTGTGTGTGTGTGGGGACGGCGTGTCACGTGAGGATGCCTGCGAGGGGGTTTCTTGTGTGTGCACGTGACCCTCGGTGTGCGTGCTTGGCAGTGCGCATGTGTGAGTTCCCAGACCATGCAACATGCCCTCTCTGGCATTCCAGGTCCTCGTCTCCCAGCTTCGTGGGTGACCAGACCCCACTGCACTATATTTATTGAAATTTGGGGTTGGGGTAGCCTGGGGAGCAGGGCCTACCAGCAGTTGCCAAGGCAACAGCTTCTGAGAGCAGCCCAGCTATTGAGGTCTCTCCAGCTGCTCAGGTTTGGGGAGAGGGATGGAATATTAGCCGCATTAAAGTCTTTTTTTCAGTAGCATCTGCTGGTTTTTTCATGGCGCTTTCCGGGGCTGGTCCACAACATGGTTCGGGCCCCAGGTTGGGGAGTATGGTGGGAGGGGACTTGGCCTCTGTCCTGTACGGTGGCCCCCTTTGCACCCCTCCCACCCAAGGGAGAAGGTAATGGCCAGGAAGCCCTGCCAAGGCCGATTGGAGTGGGCGCAGCCACCCAGGAAAGCGGCACTGACATCACCGGCCCCGGCTAATTGGGAGCTGCCAGTCCCTGCGTGTCTTTGGGAAAACCGGCCTCTCGGTTCCCAGAGCACTCCCTGGGCATTTACATAAAACCCTCTGCCTCTGCCAGTTCCTCACCACCGACCCTTCCTCCGGCTTGAAAAACCAGTCCCACCAGACCAGGGAAGGCCGACTGACCCAGGCTAGGTGTCCAGAAAGATGGACCCTCACCCAGACAGGCAGCCTGCCGCGAGAGGGCTGCAGGTGAGACTCACAGGAGCGGGTTCAAAGCCTGCATGGACTTCGGAGTCCAGGGCCGGACAACGCTCTGGATCATTCTGCCTCCCTACCTCCCCGCCAACCCTCCTCTGCTTCCCCACCTTCCTGAACTCCAGAGTTTTCACTGGTCCGGCAAGGTGGGGGTAAGGGTGGGGAAGGATGATGCCACACCCATCATGCATTCTAGCAGCTCCACGGCCCTTCCTGGCTGCAAGTTCATCTTTGTATCAACCCTAAGTCTCTCCCCCTGGACACTGGCCGGGAAGCCTTGAGTTGAGTTCATCAGGATGGAAGTTTCCAAAAGTCTCATCTAGTCCCCTCCCACCGCAGTGGGAGAGAAAAGGGCGTTTACCCTCACTCTCATGCCCACTAACAAAGGGGGCTGAGTTGTGAAGACAGAAAACCAGAAAGGATTCAGTTCTGGATTCCCCCTCAGCTGGGCCGTCACTCTGTCCTCCCTGAGCTGGAGGTTCGAGGTACAGATGGGAGGGGGCTGCCGCATGTGGGAGAACATGGCTGTCCCCAGGGGACAAGAGAATCTTGACAGGACATGGCAGACATCCAGCAGAATGAGGAGTGTCAGGCAAGAGGCTCCGCCCCCCCCAGCCCCCCAGGCTGGCATTCCTCACTCGTGAAGCACCGTCATAAATCACAGCTCCCACCCAGATCCACACTAGGACCCCCCCTCCCCCACTACCCGGGGCCCTAGGCAACAGCACCCCCCAACTGGGAGTGGTGGGCCAGCCCCTGCAGAATGGTGGGATTTTTTTCCAGGGACTTACCCACAATGCAGTGGGTTCTTAAGGAGCAGCCCCAGCTCATCTGCTAGGAAGCCCCTCTGCTACTACTTTCTTCAGGATTCTAGCTGGGTGCCCAGTCCAACCCTAGCTGGGGAAGAGGTAGGTGTGCTTCTCAGGGGCGCGTGCCCCCACCCACTGGCCTCAGCTTCCCTTCCTACCTACCCACTTCCGCCTCAGTCCTGCTCAGAGAGGGCCAGATGAGGACTGCGGCCACACAGCAGTCCCAGCAGATGAGGACTGAACTGGCCCCACGTTCTCTGGGGACGAGGTGGGCAAAAACTGGCCTGACGGCTGAGGGGTCGACAGTGGTGGGTGCCCTGGCAGTGCGCGGGGCAGGCCTCCCCCGGGTGCTCAGAAACTGTCCTTCTCAGCAGGCAGGAGGGTGGACACAGGAGGCAGGTAGCACCTGTCGGCCTAATCACCATCATTAGTAGGCAATAAAGTGGCACGGACTGGGCCAGCCTTTGAAGGAAGGGCCTATCAGCCCAGGTCTGGTCTGTGCAGGCAGCTAGCAGCTCAGTTCCTCCTGCATACACTCGGGGCTGCGGCAGGTGGACGGGGCATCATGGGGACGAGGGGCTGCACCCTCCCTGCCTGGGCACCCACACCCTTTCTCCCCTGACTTCCAGAAAGGTAGCAGGGGGTGGGAGAGGGGGGCTTCCGGTGTCTCCTAGAGGCTGCATTTGCTCAGGGCTGGGACTCAAGGACTTCTGTGGTAGTGAACTCCCTGCTGCTGGAGAAGCAAGTGAGGCTGGGACCAACCTAAGGGCGGTCTGCCTCATGCCGCTGTGTCCCCAGTTCCTAGCGCAGGGCCTGGCCCAGGGACTGTTGTATGAATGAATGGGTCAGAAGCATAGGGGGGCCTCTTGCTCCCGCAGGCAAGTTGGACACACTGCCCTCAAAGCCCCTTTCCAGACTACTGTGCATGGAGCGCTGTGTGACCTTGAACCAATGTCATCCTTAGGCTCAGCAGATAGGCCCAGATTTCTCAGCCATCTCTTACTTTACCCCCTTGCCCCGCCCCTGTCCACTAGGGTCTTGGGAGTGTCCCGTTTGCCTCCCCCCTCCTCCTCCTGGCCAGTCCCAACCCCAGGGGCAACTGGCAGCCAGAGAACCCAGGGAAGACCTATCAAGCCAAGTTTTCAAAGAGAAACTGGCAGGGTAGCAAGGGAGCCCTAGTTAGGGAGATGGAGAAGGTGGAAGCAGGGTCGTTGATCCCACTCCCTGGATTCATCTTGACTTGGGCCTTAGGTCAAGGGCAGCTCTGGGGGTTAGGGTCTTCAAATCTAGAATAGGTCCCCTGGGGTACTCAGACCATGACTTCTGTGTCTCCCCAAAGTCTCTGAAGGAAGGCTGTTTCCTGAAGAGGGAGAGATGAGCTGTGTAGGCTGGAGGGTGATACAGCGAGGGGGTGAGGGGTGGGGTAGGACTGGGATGGCCGAGGTTCTGGTGGGTGCCAGACTGAAAAGAGTGCCCCACGCAACCTCCACCCCAGTCTGGGCCCCATTAGTCATGGTAACAGAGCCGTGAGGTTTTGCTAGGGGCAAGCAGTCAAAAGGGTGAGCCCTCAACTTCAGGGAGGGGAGGGGGTGAGGAGGGGACAAAGAAGAGGGGGGGCAAGAGGATGGAGCAGACTGATTGGAAAGATCGGGACAGGGATTCCGAACAGTTGCTCTTAAGGGCAGGTTGACCTACACGCATGTATACACAGAGCCACAGACTCTTAGACACAGAACAATCACAAACACGTACACAGACGTGAGTTCCTGCATACACACAGTTACACACACACATAGACACTCAGGTGTGCAAAGTTACTCACAGCCCTTCAGACCCCAGTCATTCACAGAAGCACACGCAGACACAGTCGCAGACATTTGTCTGTACACACACATACATACACACACACGAGTCGGTCAGGCCCCCGCATAAACACAGACGCTGGTGCACACAGCATCGGACCTGAGTGTTCTCACAAGTACACAGATGCTCACACACATTGAGACACAGATTCTGGCACGGACACGCCCAAGATCACAGTATCGCTTCACACACTTAATGTACACCCAGAGAGGTAATGGGAGCATGAGAACAGAAATGTAAAGACTTGCACACTCACACACAGGTACACCTGTACCACACAGATACTGATACCAGTGAACACACACACACACACACACACACACACACTGGCATCGCTCTTCCCCACCCCCACAACCTTGCTTCCTAAAGCAGGGGGGATTAAGACTAGCCAGGAGAAGCCTGTCCTTCTCCCCCAGCAGGACTCAAGCTGTGTCCCTCCCTCCCAGACCCCCCCACCCTCCACCAAGCTCTCAGCTTGGAAACTCCCTGAATTTCCCAGAGGGTCAGCCAACCAGAACAGGCCCAGACCTCCTAACTGGGTGCCCCCGCCACACACCCTCCGAAACTGTGGCCAATGCTCCTCTTCCATCGGCAGCCACAGAACTGCCTGCTCTCCCCCAGGAAGCCCATGCGGATTAGCCCCAGATCTCTCCAACCCTTCTCTGACGTGGGGCCCTGGGGCCTCAGGGCCTCAGGGCAGCTCTACTTGGGCCCAGTTCCTCTGCAGATGATCTTAAATGTCTTCCCTGCCAACGGAGTGAGACTTGGAAGGCCTGGGAAGTGGCAGGCTCAGTCTTGGGAACCCATTCTGGGGAGATAAGTCCGGCCCACACGAACAAAAGCAGACAGGAGATGGCTAGTCCTGATGTGGGGTGCATGGAGGGAGCCCCTCCTCCATCACACTGGGGCTCCCCATGGTGGAAACCTGCTCTTCCTTCTCCCTGGGGCCACCAGAGTCTTGCACGGGTCAGGAGTATGGCAGATATCGGCACCAGGGATTTCCATCCCCACCGAGGGCTGATACCCGCTCAAAACAACCCAGCCCTGGGCAGAGCTCAGCAGCAGGCTGTGAAAGGATTCTGACCTCCAGTCTCCAGAGAGACGGAGCTTCCCCTGGCCCCTGTCTGTTTCAACACCCAGCTACAGTCCATCCAGGCCAGAGCCCGACTTTACTACAGGCCCTGAAATGAGGGTGCTGGAGTGTGGGAGACCAAACCTCCAGATAGAAGTCCTTTCCAAGGAGAACAAAGCCAACACTGCAAGAGCTAGAGTTGAGGTTGGACACCAGGACAGACTTTCTGGATCTAGGAGAGAACTCTGAGGGCCCGGTATGATGAGAGAAGGAGAGGATGGTCCTGTCTGGAGATGGAGAATGAGAAGAAAGACCTCACAAACCCCCTTTGCAGTCCAAAAACATTGGAATCCCCAAGGCTCCTGCTTCAACTCCCAGACGGCCTGCAATGAGGAAGTAGTACTTCCCAAAAGGAAAGAGGGAGCCCCAGCCCGCACCCAATCCCCGGGCAGGGGTGGATCCTGTCTCCCAAGAAAAAGAAGTTCACCTCGCCATCAAAAGCAGAATCTGTAGGAAGGTGAAAAATCACAGTCTCCCATGGCATCCCATCAGAGCCCTTCTGGGACCCTTGGCCCCTGAATCAATTTACGTTTCCTTGATTTTAAAGGAAGTTAAAAATCTTTCCATCTGGGGCGCCTGGGTGGCTCAGTCATTGAGCACCTGACTTCAGCTCAGGGCGTGATCTCGGCGTTCTGGGATCGAGCCCCACATCAGGCTCCTCTGATGGGAGCCTGCTTCTTCCTCTCCCTCTCCCCCTGCTTGTGTTCCCTCTCTCACTGGCTGTCTCTATCTGTGTCAAATAAATAAATAAAATCGTTAAAAAAGAAAATCTTTCCATCTGTTTATTGGCCATTTGTATTTTACCTCTGAATTGATAACTCGTGTCCTTGGCCCATTTTCCGAAGATCATTTGACCTATTTAGAGGAGCTCTTTATATATTATTGATATTAATTCTTGGTCTATTATATATGCTGCAACATTTTCTTCCAGGCTGGGTTGTTCGGGGTTTTTGCGGGGGGCGGGGGGTGTTAAATTTTTTTTCATCATTTAGCTTTCTTTGTTTATGGTATATTTTGTTCTGATGAAATTTGTAACTTTTACTTAGTCAAGTCTATCAACATATTCATTCGTGGTTTCTGGATTTGATGCCATGCTTAAAAACTGCCTTCTGGGGCGCCTGAGTGGCGCAGCGGTTAAGCGTCTGCCTTTGGCTCAGGGCGTGATCCCGGCGTTCTGGGATCGAGCCCCACATCAGGCTCCTCCGCTATGAGCCTGCTTCTTCCTCTCCCACTCCCCCTGCTTGTGTTCCCTCTCTCGCTGGCTGTCTCTATCTCTGTCGAATAAATAAATAAAATCTTTAAAAAAAAAAAACAAAAACTGCCTTCTCTACTCTGTAATTATTAAAATGTTTTCTGTATTTTAAAAATTTATGTGTATGGTTTTTATTTTACATTAGTCTTTCATCTACCTGGGTTTTTAAAATGAATAGTGTGAAGTAGGATTTAACTTTATTTCTCTCAAATGGAAAACCCAGGGGCGCCTGGGTGGCTCAGTCCATTGGGTATCTGCCTTTGACTCAGGTCATATCCCAGGGATGGAGCCTGCTTCTCCCTCTGCCCTTCCCTCTACCCCTCCCCCAGCTCATGCTTTCTCTCTCTCTCAAATAAATAAATAAAATCTTAAAAAGCAAAAACAAAAACAAAAAAACAAATGGGAAATCCATTATCCCAAGTCCATTCACTGAATTTTTTACACTTTCCTGCTGCTTAGAACATTTGTTATTATATACCCAATTCTCAAAAATCCCCATTTATCCTGGACTCTATTATCTTCCATTAATTTATTTGCTAATTTGCACCAAAATCACACTGTTTTAATTGCAGAAGCCCTTATAGAACATTTGGAAATCTGGAAGGCAAGTTCTCCTTATTGGTCTTGTTTTCTAAAAATTTTAGGCTATTCTCACGTATTAACTCTTCCCCAAAGTTTAGAATCAACTTGTCAAGTTCAGGGGGTGAAAAATCAGATTTGATTTGAATTACATTCAGCTTATAGATTATTTAGGGTAGAACTGACATCATTACAATATTATATTGATGTTTCCATTAGGAACTTGATTGCCTTAATATTTATTCAGGCTTTATTTTATGTCTATCAGTAAAGTTCCATTGTTTTCTTCATGGAGAGTTTATGTACTTCTTATTAAGTTTATTCCTGGGTACTGTATAATGTTGTTACTATTGCAAATAGGATCTTTCATCTCCTTTTATTTTCCACTTGGCTGTTTTAGTTGCACAGACATGGTTTTGGTTTTTCTATACTTAACATATGTTTTGGTACCTTACTAAGTTCTCTCACTAGTCCTAATAGTTTTTTATGTGATACTCTTAGATTTCGTAAGTAAACAATCACATCATTGTAATTTTTGAAGGTTTTGCTTCTTTCCTTCTCATATTTATGTCCCTTATTTCTTTTTCTTATCTTATTGCACTGGTTAGGGCCTTCAGAATAATGCTGATTGGTAGCAATAATAGCAGCCTCCAATTTACAACTTCCATGTTCTCTGTGCCCAGGATATCCATATGGAAATACCCATGAGTCTAAAAATAACAATTGGCCCCATATACACCAGAGAGGAGCAATTAACAAATACACTAGAAGGTCCCAACAGCTGCTCTTTCACTGTGAAACTCCACTGATTATTAGGTTAAGGGAACAAGTCTTTGCTGACATGAGCCCCAGAGAAAGGTGGATTGAGTCAGGGCCCCTATTCTAGCCCCAGAACACAATTCCTACACCCAAGTGGGCAAACCAGGCCTGGTGAAGAGAAAGGGGGCACACATTTATTGAACATCTACTGTATACCAGAGAGCATGCTAGGAACTTTAAACATAGTCTTATCTAATCTTCACAACAATTCTATAAGTAAATAATATTATTCCCTTTTTAATGGATGAGGAAACTGAGACTCGAGAGGTAAGTACGGAGGAGGACACCGCTAACCGTCACTCACAGTTGGGTTCCTTATTATCTGCGTCAGCACTCTCCTTTCTGAAATGACTGCTCCCTGCCTAGGCCAGGAAGACTCCAAATGTTTAGATCTACTCCACACTGGAGCCAGATGACCATCACCATCCCCCAGCCAAGGTTAGCATTACCTCCTTCCTTGGAATGAGATAGAGTAAGTGGGGAGGGACTACCCCTCCATACCCTGAGGCCAGAAGCCAAATCCCAGGCATTGCTGGGCAACAGATCAACCACTAGGTCCCTGCAGCCTTTAGCTCCAGGAGGAGATACAAGTGGGCTTAGAAACCAGGACAAGTGGGGAAGAGGGAGGAGGGAAAGAATGGCCAGGAACAGGAGACACAGAGTAGGACAAAGAAGATGAAAAAGGAAGCAGTGAGAAAGATGGGCAGGACCTGGGCAGAGGGGGGCAGGGGGGTGGGTGGGGGTTCAAATGGGAGCAGTGGGGACCAATTCCAAGGGCTCACCAGGCACGTCACTCTCCATGTGAACTCTGAGGGGCCAGACTCAGGGCCACAACCATGTGGGTTTCTTTTTCTGTCTTCCAGAGCTTATAAAGAGTGGTTCTGGGATCGTGATACAGAACCAAGCCCCCCGCCCATCTCCACCTGCGCAGACCCACAGATACACACACAGACAAGACTGCTGACCCAGAGCTCAGACACAGATGACCTACAAGAGGACATGGACGTAGGACATAGGCTTCGCAGACCCACACACAGATGGGGGAAAGACACAGATGCCGATGTACGCCACCCCAGGAGACAAAGGTACAGACACCTGGAAAGACCCACATGCCCACGGACGCAGGAGGGAGCGCATACATCCACAGCTGGGTGCCCACGCCCTTACGTGCGCGCACGCGCACACACACACACACACACACACACACACGAGGAGACATCCTGAAGGTATCAGAGGGACTGGAGAGACAGACAGAGGGCCAGACCCCGTGGACGGATAGTTCTCTGCACATCCGTGTTTGCCCCTGGCCCTTGAGGGATCACCTGCACTGCCTGTTCCCGTCAGGCCCCAGAGAACCCTGGGCCGCCATGCAGCACTGCTCCCCAGGCTCCCTTTGCAGCTTCCATGAACATACATGTGGTGGCCCAGCTCTCCTGACACACGTGCGCACGTCCCAACAGGCCTGTGCCCCACCCGTGGGGGCTGACATCCCCTTTCTGGGGTGCAGGTGGGGGCCGCGGGACAACCCCCTCCTCCGTAGGCCACGGGGCCGTGCCCGCTGGCAGAGACTGGGGGCCGGGGCTGACCCAGGCGAAGGGAGGAGTTGGGGGGAGCCGGGGTGCGGCTGGGGCGGGCGCAGGAGCCGGGACCTGTCAAACGAGAGCCAAGGAGCAAACTAGCTTCTTAGTCACCTTGCTCTTCTCCCCGTTTGGCAGCAGCCCCTCGGGGCAAGGGGAAGCTGATATCATAATTATTGGCTCACCCAGCAGCTGCCTCCCCTCACCTGATGTCAGCACAGACCCGGGACAGCCAAGCTGACGGACTGACAGGCGGACGGAGCTCCTGGCCCCCCAGACCCGGGCCCCCACGCCGACCTGCTTCACTGAGCAGGTAAGAGGAGACTGGTCCCAAGTCAGCCGTGGAGGCCAGCAGGGCAGGGCCAGAGCATGGGGAGGGGGTGGCCTTTTTAACGGGCTCTGGGAGAGGCCGGGAGTCTCTGGGTGCTCCCCATCTTCTCACTGCAGCTGAAGGGAGACTCGGGAAGCGGGGTGAGTGCCTGGAGGCCAGGGAGGACCCCTCTCGTGTTCCTCCCTCTCGTCCCTGTCCCAGGCCGTCTAACACCGACCCTTCTTACTGTAGTGGGGCTTGTAGTTCTGGGGTTTGTTGGATTTTGTGTGTGGCTCTGTGGCTGGAGAGGCTGTGCTGAGACACCCCATGCTAGAAGAAAATGAGGACTCGGCAATGCTAGGACCGGAAAACTAGAGCTGAAAGACAGGGAGGCAGAGTCCCAATTTTAGTGGCTTTCTGGGGGAGGGATCCCAGCTCCAGGGGCTTGGTGGTGCCAAGGGACTGTGTTGATCCAGAAATCGCTCAACGTCTCTGGGTGGCCCGAGCTGGGGTCTAGACGCCTGGGGGCTGGGGGCTGGGGGCTGGGGGCTGGGGGGAGGCTCGGGGTGCAGAGAGGCAATGGCACAGCTGGTGGAGAAGCAGACAGGTGGCAAACAGGTGTTGTGGCCGGTGCCGGGTGCAGAGCTCAAGGCAGAATCCCCCGGAGGTCTAGGAACACCGCTCTCCCTCAAGACTGCTGCAGGATCAAGAGGTCTGGCCAGCAGACCTGGGATAGGCAGGCAGCTCTAGGACCCTTGAAGCATCGAATTGGGAGTCTGGTAAGCAAAGGCTCTTAGGGAAAGGGCTGGAGCAGCAGGAAGCCCCCTCTGGCTCCCACAGCTCCTCCCCACCCCCTACTGGATCAGGTAAGGTTCTGGCATTCCCCAGGGAGTCCCCCAGGCCCTCACTACATATCCAAAGAAGCAAGTTAGATAAAGCACAGACTCTAACAAGTGAGCGTGTTTGCCTGCTCTCTCTGCACCTGTGGGCATGGGGGTATGTTGGTGTGGGGGGTTGTTGGTGTGTGCATCATGGCGGGCACGGCTGGCCAGCAGGAGAGGACCTGGGTGAACAGGGTCCATCCCAGAGAAGTCCCCTCATCCCTCTCCCGGACCCGATGCCGCTCACGTCCCATGCCAGGCAGGGCTGCCCTCCTCATGTCACTAATCCTGCAGAAGGACGCTCGGTCAGCTCCCTCGAAGTCATGAAGTCTCCACGGCCACAGAGTCCAGCTCCGCTTGACCCATAGCCTTGGCCTTCCCCCACTGATGAAACCCAGCTAGAGGGCTGCCTGGAGGGTATAGACGAAGGATGGCCTTGCACTCCAGCCCTGTCCCCATAGGGACTGGCTGAGGCCCTTTTACCACCTTGGTCATTGCCCGACCCGTGGGACGCAGGCAGTAGAAGGCCAACTCCAACCGAGGGGGGCGGCCCCTCCTGTCCTGGACCCTCTCTCATGTGGAGGGCCAGGCAGGGCCAGAGTCAGGCTGGGGCTGGGGAGGCTCAGGATCCTCAGGGGCGAAGGTGCCACAGGGAGAGGCGCATGTCCTCCCAGCTCCCCGCCCAGCCCCGCCCCTGCTGCCTCTGCGGAGCTCAGCTCCCGGCTCCAGGGCCTGCTGAGGCATGCTGCCCCCCCAGGCCCGGCGCCTCACTCACCTCCCAGGGCCAGGAACCTGTTCTCCCGGGAATGCCAGGGAGTTCTCAGAGGACTTTATTTCCCAGGGGCTCAGGGAGCCCCAGAATCCTCTCAATTCTGCTCTCGGGAAGGGGAGAGAAAGATGAGGGGGGCTCCCTGCCCCCCCATCTCTGTCTCATCCGCAAACTGAGCCCACATTTCCCCCTAGCAACGGCCTTCGCCATTCATCGTGAGGGGGGAGGAGGCTTGGGAAAGTGAAAGACAAGGGGGAAAGCCTACCAGGGACACGTGCCTTCTGGGAGGTTCTCATGTGCCAGCCCCCACCCACACCCTGGTCTCAGGGAGGGCCTTTCTTTAGTCCCCAAGGAGAGTCCCCTCTGCCTTCTAAGAAAGCACCATAACACCCCTTCCCCTGGGCTCTGTCCATCCTTCCCAGTTGGGAAGTCCTTCCTGATGTCTAACTCCCTCCTTCCAGCTTGAGTTTTCTTGGATCAGCAGAACAGCACCGCCAGCACAGGGCTCAAGCCTATAGCCAGAGACTGTCACTGAGCCACACTGAAATTTCCTGAGACCTGGTGTACAGGAAAGGGCAGAGTGAAGGTCCCACTGCCCTTCTCACGGTCTCTCCAGCTCCACACTCTAACGACGTGGGCCTGCTAGGAGTCACTTCTGCCTGCCTCCCCTAATCTTCTCCCCTCACAAAGGGATGCAAGGGACAGGGGGTCCCGCAGGCATGCCCTCCCCTCTTTCCTTCCCAGTCACAGCCCACCACCCCTGCTAGGCCTGCAGGGGGACTCCAGCAAGCCGAGACTGGCTTCTGCAAGCAGGAGAGATTGACATTGACTTCATGACATGTTTCGGGATCATAAACTGAATTTGGCTGGACTGTGTGACCAAAGGAGGTGGTTTCCTGAGTGGAGAGGCAACCATTGATCTGGGATGGGTGTGGCTGGGCTGGCAACGCGCCCAGGAGCGGGGAAATGACAAGATGACCTCTGGGATAGCACATCTCAGAAGCATCAAACATCCCTGAATAATTTTGGTCTTTCCGACTTACTCCCCTTCCTCCATCTCTGTTCCCAGCTCCAACCTCAACTCCCAGCCTATCCCCTAACCCCTCCACTCCTATCCACATCCCCAGTTTTACCTCCATCCCCACAACCCCATCCCTCTCTTCCCTCTCTACCTCACCTCCTCAGCCCCACCTCCATCCTCAGCCCCAAATCCATCTTCCATCCCCACCTCCCTGGAACGGATCTCTCCGTGCACCAGAGATCCCCCTCAAAGCCCCAAACCCCTCAGCCTTGTCCCCACCAGGTCCTGCTAGATCCTCCACATTCTCCCCATGTTTGGGAAAAGCCCAGAGCAATGCCACTAGAACAGAAAGGACTGGATGCGGTCACCCCCGGAGAAGCCCTCTACTTCCTGCGCCTACCAGGCCTTCAAGGCTGGATGCTGGCCAAGCAGTAACAATGAGATCAAGTGCAGCAAGACGAGTCGAGGTCTGATGTTCAGGTGGACCTCTCTACACTGCGGCTGGGGGTTAGGTGGAGGGGGAAGATGGAGAGACACGCCCAGAAGGCCCCAGAGGGAGGTAGTGGCAAGCTTTCTTGGGGGGCCACAAGTGTAACCAATCCAATAGGCGCCACCAGGCCCAAAGCAGGGCGATGGACAGGAGCTGAAGCAAGAAGCCCGGCTGGGTTGTTTGGGAATGACTGCTGTCGTGAGCAGCCCTGGGTCTCTACCCTGCCTGTGGCTCTTGCTTAGTCAGCTCAGATTAATGGGGCCGGGGAAAGAATTAGCTGAATCGTGATCGCTCAAGGAACTGGACTCAAGAGCCAGCTGTGAGTCACAGAAAAAAAGGGAACCCTTGCTGTCAGGGCTACTCTGGGAGTTCAGGGGGGTGGGCATCCCGCAAGAACCCCTGGATGCAACAAGAGAGCCCACTCGGAGGTCTGACCCTAACCTCCACCCCATGTTCACGGGAAGACGCACGATCAGTCAACTTTAAGCCCTGCTGCTCTGGCCTGAAACTACTGCTTCTGACAAACTACAGCCAGCTTGGGCACCAACACACACACACACACACACACACACACACACACACACACACACCTAGAATGGGGCGTGTCCCTGGAACTGGATTGCCCGGAGACAGTTGGAGATTCCACCTACACTTGTAAATTCCATAGCCATGCCCCACACTACACCAGTCCATCTGTCTTGGAAGGCATAGGATGTGCTCAAAGATACACACACACACACACACACACACACACACACACACACGCCGATCAGACTCCACTTGGCAGAGCCAGAGTGATCTTAGCAGAGCCGGAGCAGCCCCGTTCACTGTGGGAGCTGTCCCCGGCTCCTTCTGGGAGGGGTGAGTGGAGCCCAGGTTGGGCCCCACAGAGCATGTGGTTTTGGAGAGGAGGCTCGGCCTCTCTGAGCCTTCCCATGAGCGTCCCCAATCTCTCGGAGGTGGGAAGGGTTTTGGAGAGAAAATTCTTTAGGATGACAATGCCAAGCCCGGGGGGGACCTGGGGATGCTCAGGGGAGAAAGGCGGGGGCTGGAGCCCACGAGCTAGATGGGTTCAGAGAAACACCCCCAGAACATACCGCTTCTCCGCATCCTTCTCCTCAGATGGGCAAGGGAGTGAGCGGGCACTCAGCCAGCTTCGCGCAGCCCAGGTGCCTGGAGGAAGGGCCAGAGCCCAGATACCTGCGGAGCAGAGAACAATCCCTTCCACAATGCCTTCAGTTTGCCCATCTGTCAAATGGAGAGGGACTTGGGTGGGAGAGCCTGCCAGTGCTCTTTTCAGTCCAGTTTGGTGCATTCAGGCAGTTAGCTTACTGCCGCCTTGTCTGTGTGTGCACGCAGGTGCTCGGAACGACGTGGGGGGGCGCACCAGTGTCTGTCCGGGACTGGATCTATAGTATCAGTAGTGGTGGCGGAGTTCACAGCCATAATAACAGACAGGTCATAATGAGCAGCCCTCAGAAAATGATATGTACGGAGCACAGGAAGCCCCCCAAGGGGTGGTGGGGGTCCCGAGCCCCCACGAGGGTGGGCAGGCCAAGAGGAGCCCACCAACTGGATGTGAGCACTCTTGACCTCCCCCATCAGGAACACCCTGGGAAGGGCAAATGGTTGCAGGGGGGGAACAATGTCAGCCCCCAACCCTTTCCTGAAATCCCACGGGCCTAGGACCTCATGTGAGGAGGCAGGAGCACCAGAAAAAGGGTGTCAGGTTAGCTTCCTCCGACCATTTTGATTTTCTGGTTCTCACTCGGTCCCCAGGATAGCCAGGTGAGGTAGGTAGGGCAAAGACGATCCCATTCAATAAAGGAGGAACCGAGGTTCATGCTGACGGCAGAGCTGGGAAAGGATACTTCTGGGGTCCTTGGTCAGAAGGACTCCCTGTCAGGAAACAGGGGGCCTTGGTGGGGCAGCCAGCGGCTTCTGAGATGATAAATGCCAGGCTAGGGGGTGAGATAAAACAAGGTTCTAGTCGTCCCTGTTGGTCTCACAGCTCAAATCCTCAGCTGCCAATCGAGCATAGCCAGTCAGCTCTGCGGCCAGTTATCAGCACAGCCCCAGGAGGGAGGCACGGGACCACAGGTTTAGCCGAGTGACTTCTTTATGCGGGGACTTCGAGACACAGGACTGTTGGTAGAGCTAATGGGTGCTCAGAGGCTGGCAATGTGGTCCCACCCCCTGCCCATTCCTCCACCTCCCCACGGACAGCATGCGTGGCTGGAGGGAGCTTGTGGTAAGGGAGAATGAAGCCGTATTTCATAATCTGTGAAAAATGTTCCTGTTCCTTCCATCATTCCCCGCCTCACCATCCACTCTTTGGCCCCTTTCACAGCTGGGCAGACTGAGGTTTAGAAGGCACTTGCTTCTCTGGAAATCAGTGTCTGGGGCCTCAGACCATTGCTTTCTGCACACTGTCCCCCTGGGGGGCTTAAGCAGGCAAGAAGTCCCCACCCTCCAGGAGCCCAGCTCTCTAGTCAAGCCCCAAGTGGTTCTGGATCACTTTGTCTACCTACAAGTCTCTAGTCAAGCCTGTTCTCACCATCAGACCCAACCATGCCTTTAAAACCCCCTGGGTTTTAAGTGGGGGTGGGGGGAGGCACCCTCTCCCAAAGTTGTCCATCTAAGGGGCTCATGTTCTTGGAATTGAGGATTTTGCTCCTCCTCTTCCTGCTAACCTTGGAGAGCAAGCTGACCTTGCTTCTGGGAGCAAGAGCTGAGGAGGCTCACAGCCTCAGAGCTTGGACTCCGGAGTAGGCAGGAGGAAGGAAAAGGTGGGCCATGAATGACCTCCAAGAGTAAGAGCGAAAGCTCTCTGGGCGTTGGGGTATTTAGGTCTCCGGAAAGAAGCATCTAAGGAGCAGGGACAACCCAGTAGAGCCGGTGGGCTCTGACTAGGCGGACAGTGTTTTCTAGGAGAAAGGTGTGTGAGTGTGCCTGGTAAGTGCGTCTCAGAAAGGGGTGGATGGGAGTGCGAGGGGTGGCATTTCTTATTTCCTTAAAACCAAGCATCCCTTCCTTCCCATCTACCAAATGAAAACCCTCAGGCAGTTCAAGGACACCTATCTATCTGTCCCCTGTCCATCCATCTGTCCATCTATCCACCTGTCCAGTTTCCCATGCAGTCATTAGTCCAGCCATCAATCTGTCCATCCATTCATCTGTGCACTCCATCCATCCATCCATCCATCCATCCATCCATCCATCCATCCTTCATCCATCTCTCTGGAAAGGTCAGGCCCCAGTTGGTCTCCCCAGGGCTGCTGGGAAGGGCCTGTGGTCCTGTGGCATTTATGGGGCATGTGACCTGCCTGCCTGGCCTGGGGAGGCAGCCCCGCCCCAGCCCTCAGGCAGGGGGCCGGTCCAGGCATGTAGGAGTATTTATACCTCGATGGAGGCTCCCCGGGTGTTGCTGGGCTGAATGACTCCCCGAAGCCGTGATGGTGGCCATGGCCCCGAGCCCACTGTGAGTGCTTGGATTCAGCTCCTTTGGGGCCAGAGCTGGGTGGCAGGGGCTGGGGATGGGCCCAGAGCTGTTCAGAGGTGGCCAGGGACGGTGGAAAGAAGGGATGCCAGGCCAAGGAGAGTGGGGAAAATAGGAAGCTGTTGGAGTCGGGCATCCACAACAAGGCTGGGACCCACCCTGGAGAAGGGATGGGTCCTTTGCCATTTACTAGTCTCTGGGGTGTCCCTTGGTGGATGGCGGGAAGAACAGGGCAGGAGGACTAAGATGACAAGGGAGATTAAGGTTAGATATCTGGAAGAACTTCCAGGTCAGCCCCAGACACGGAAGGTGGCTCAAGTGCTTTCTCGGGATGGGCACGCCGAGTGATACAGTCTAGGACCAGTCTATTTCCAGAAGCGGGGGAATGATGCAGTGGCTCCGGGAAAGCTCCATTTCGGGGGATGGGAATGGCTCAGCGGCAGGTGTCTGGGGCTCAGGTTTGAGGAAAGCATCTCATGGGGGACATGATTGCTCTTCATTCTTTGCTCTCCCCCCTCCTCCCCCTGCCCTTTCTGTCCCTAAGCTGCCTCTCAAAGCACTTTAATCAGATCTCAAGGCAGGGGCAGCTGACCCTTTTTCCTGAAACTGAGGCAGGGTGACGAGTCAGAGGGACCAAAATTTTAGCTTCCGAACCCCCAACCTTGATGGGAAGAGAGGATCTAGAAACTCCCTCCTTCTTGGCACCTTCAAACTCCCAGTATCCTGGGGTGCTAGAGCCTCGGGAGCAGCCCCCGGGCCCTTCGCTGCCACCCCCAACTAGGTAATTACGGAGCTGCTGCAGGGGCCCCCTCCCCGCAGCTGGGCGGGCGGAGCCCCGGGTGGGGCCACAGGCAGCCCCAGGCCCGGCCCCACCCCTCATAAAACAAGCTGCCGCAGCCGGTGACAGAAACCATTAAGGCGGAACTGTCCCATCTCCACCTCGCTCATAAAGGGCGGGCAGGAGGCTGCCCAGTGGGAGGGAGTGTGCGGAGCGCTCAGGAAGGGCCCTCCGTGTCCTCTGTGACTCAGCCACCCGCGGAGGGTGCAGGGACAGACCCTCCGAGGGAAACCTGCCACGATGCCCCCAGCCCACCACTCAGGCTCCCAGGTGCCAGCAAGGAAGCTGAGGTGTTCCCGAGCTGGGGCAGGGTAGTGTCGTGGTGAGGCACACTGGCTTCGAAGGCCGGGTCTGAATCCTGGTGGGGGGGAGCATAATTTGGTAGCTGGGTGGACTCGGGTCAGTTGGGTTAACCTCTGGAGCCACGGTCTCCTCATCTATAAAATGAGGATGATAATCCTCTTCTGGGGAATCATAATTCCCCCAGTTGTTCCTTGAGGATTTCCTCAGGGACGTCCCTCCTGAAGGCAGGCAGGGGTGAGGCCCCGCTGACAGCTCCATGGCCACATACATTTTTGCAGGACTAAGTCTCAGCAACTTCAGATGCAAATGGTCCCGGCCCTTCGTTGCACTTTGAAGGGAACAGAGGTCCAGAAAGAGAATGTGACTTGGCCAAGGTCACACAACCAGCAAACAGGGGGTCCCCAACCCCTACCCCCAGAATGGCCCCTTCTGCCTGAGTCCTAAGGCACCAGGAGAAGGGTCTCTGAGAGGTGGGGAGCTGTGCCGGGTAGAGGGAGCACAGGGCCTGGCTGTTCGTGAGCAGGGCACAGAGCAAGGATGCAGTAATGCTCCTAGTTGCTTCTGTTGTCATGCTTTTTGGGGAATTTCCTCCCATCGTACTCCCTACTCAGGTTAGGGAGCAGGGACTCTGCCTTGCCTTCCCTCTGACCCCAGGGAAGCTTCTTCCAGCCCCACCCCTGCCCTCCGACTCTCCAACTCTCCGAGGGTCGTGGACAGAGGACAGGTAGCTCAGACAGCAGAGGCTAGACAGGATGCCGAGCTACTGAAATGGTCCCCAGACCCTGTTTTGCTGGGGTTGCACCTCTGGAGTGTTGTGTGTTTGGGGGTGTGGTTGGGGCTCCAGCGGCCTGAGAATCCGGACATGTGATTTTCAGTTTTAGCCGTGGGCCACTGGGCATGTCACTTCCTCTCTCTGGGCCTCAATTTTCTCCTCTGAAAAATGGGGTTAATGACCTTGCCCCCTGTTGGTGGTGTGCTGATCAGTGTTCACCAGCCAGTTCTCAAAAAAAAAAAAAAAAAGGGCCCCGATGTGTAGTGTTTGCGAATGTCCATGGGTAAATGCTTACACCAGGGCCGACCTGGGCTGATTTGACAGAACGGGGAGCTAGAAGGAGGTGGGCACAGCTGGCTCTTGTAATGCCACAGTAGCTGTCTCCAGCACACCAGTGCCTGCTACCCTCTGCGGCAAAGGGAGAAGGAAGGAGATGACAGATACAAGTGCTTTGTAAATTGCAGGGTGCTCAACAGATGAAGAGTTGGGAGGACGATGGTCCGTACAGTCGAAGGGACCCCAGGGCACGGGGCCCAGCCCAGGAAGGGGGCAGGCTGTGGGTTGGGGGAGCCCACACTAAGCGGCAGGGTCGTGGCAGCCATTTCTGGTAGCTCCTGCGATCTGAGAAAGGAGGAGAGCTGACTGGACCTCCCACATGGGTTTGCACACACACACATCCCATCATGTTCCCTGGAACTAAAGCAGGTAGGATAGAGGTTAGACTCCAAGATTCCCTCTGAGTGCGGATGCCAGCCTCAGGACACTGGAGCCATTAGCGAAGCCTCCTGATGGATCCAAAGTAATAGAGTAGGCCTCCCCATCCCCCACCTTCCTTGGAAGTTTCTAGGGACACTGGCTCTACCACAGGGGGATAGCTGGAATGATCTCTGAGGCCAGAGAGTCAAGGGGAGGGAAGTTTAGCCTCCGACAATGCAGGAGGATGATGTCACGGAGACGGAGGGGGGAGTTCTCCTCCCCCCCCCAGAGCTCATGCTTTAAATTAACTCTGTTCCACTGCTAATTATTACTAATAGCTACTATTTATTGACCATGTACTATGCATTAAGCTATTTACAAGCAATATTTCATCTAATCCTCCAGAGAGGTATGTATTATTAGCCCTCTATTACAGATGAGGAAACTGAGGCCCAGGGAAGGAAGTAAAGCACCCAACCAAAGTCCCACAGCTCTTGGGATTTAAACCCAATCTTGACTCTAGCACTTCCGAACTAGACCATCCAACCGCAGGGGCACTGAGGGCTACTCCAGGGAGGGGTCAGGGACCAACGCAGCCTCATCCCTCTCCCCACAGTGAGCTCCTCCCCGTGCTGGATGGGGACCCCCCCCCCCATATACACCAATCAGAGCCCCACTGCCCAGCCTCTTTTGAATGCAGTTGGTAGAGGACCCCCCTCTCCTGGGGGCTGTGTGGTCCTAGGCAAGTCACCGAACCTCTTCTCTGGGCCTCCTTTCCTCATTCATAAAACAGAGTCTGGGCTGAGGCGACCAAGGGGGGGTGCCACGGAGTCGGGAGTGGTCATCTCTAAAGCCGACCTAGAGGAAGCCCTGCACGGGGGGCCATTCCAGCACTTCGACATCCTCAGTGCAAATCGAGGGACGGGCCTCTGAGCTCCGTATACACTCCCTGGTTTTGGTCCTGTCCCTGGGGGCTTGTCTAAGCCAGTGTAAAAGTCCTATGGCTGTGTGTGAACTAAAGCCTTCAGTTAAGGTCTCTGAGACGCAGGAAGTCAGCCAGGGCTCCAGATAATGTCCTGGGACGTAGAGGCTGATGCAAGGGGGGGGTGGCACAGAGGTTTTAGGGGGCCTTACCAGAAGGTCAGACCCTCAGCAGGAGGTGCGGCCCAAGCTGGGGCTCAGACAGGCTTCCTCAGGTTCACAGCTCAAGGAGCAGAGCTGGGGTCTGAGACCCCCTGAGGCCAGGCCGAGTGAAGGCCGGGCAGAGAGGGCAGGGCTAGCGAGGGCAGCTGCCCCCTGGGGGTCATCGGCTGATCTTCCCAGGCCTTCCAGGCCTTCCAGGCCCGAAGCCACAAGACCATCGGGGAAACTAGAGGTCGGGGTCAGAGGCCACGGCCACATGTGGCCAGTAAGGCCAAATGTATGACGTGTGTCCTTGAGCATTTTTTATGGGCCGGGCATCCTACATACATCGTTTCTCTTAACCTTCATGACGACCCTGTGAGATAGGTCCACAAGCCCCATTTATCAGAGGAACAAGATACAGAGAATTACAGTTTTTTCAAAATCGCAGCACGAGGAAGTGACACAGCTGGGACTCAAACTCAGGTCGGACCAAATCTAAAACCCTTGCTGTTAACCACACCCTATTCGGCCTCCAGAGAGAGGAGCGACCACCGCCCCACGGGTTCCAAAGTCTGAGACCCAGGGGGAGAAAAGGACCCCGGCCTTGCCTCTGGAGGTGCTGGAGAAGGCTTGGGAAAGCAGCTCTGGGCCAGATCCAGGCGTGGCAGGCAGGCCCCAGCTGTCCCAGAGCTGTCCGGGGAACGGGGGCCAGGCCGGCGGTCATGCGGAGCCAGAGATGGGCTGCCCTGCGCCTCGGGCCCCATGCCTGCTCCGCTGTGGTGTCCAGTTACGGCCAGCTCGGCGCTTCCCTGGTCACGCCACATTTAGCATTGCGACTGAGCGGGTGCCGGGACATGGAGAAGGGGCGGTAGGGACTCTTGAAGGGGCGGGAGAGCCTCCCACGGGCCCCCACCTGGACCGCAGCTACTAGCCCCCTCTGCCACTGATCCCCTGAGGGACTTGGGGCAAATGCCCTCCCTTCCTTGTCCCCGATACCCTCAAGCAAAGGGAGGAGGTAGTTTCTTCATCAACGGCGAGCCGACCCCAGGCTGGGCACCACGGGGTCCCGGGGGAGCTCCCGGGAGAGCTTGGCCCGGGACATGCACTTATCCTCATTTGCTTGACAGAGGTCTCAGGTAGGAGGGGTAAGTGTGAACCTCACGCTGTTCTTGTTGCTTGGCCCCCCAGCTTAGCCCACACCTACTCTGGCCCCCACCGAATGAAAAAACCGTAAGAGGAGTCCCGCGAACAGACCTGGGTTCGAATCCTGACTCTATTAAGGATTAGCTGTGTGATTTGGGCAAGTCGCGTAACCCTTCTGAGCCTCAGTTTCCTCAACTGTAAAGTGGGGTTAAGAGTGTACCTTCCTTACCGTATTGTTCTGACAAACCAATGAGAAAATTTCCCAAATTGTTGACACGGCGGCCAGCCCAGAGCAGGCCCTCAGCAAAGGGCAGTTTTTCTCAGAGACTACTGGGCAAAGAGGAGTACCTTCCAGAAGAACGGCCCTTTACAGGTGGTGGAGAAGGAAGGCAGAAAGCTGGGGATGGTAACAGCAAGGCCGCACTAGTGAGATATTAATAACGAGAACTGGCGACGAGCGAGCACTTAGGATGTGCTAAGCACCGTGGAAAATCCTTCCCGTGTGTGATTGCACTGATTACGCATCCCTAGGCGGGAGGCCCCACCTCTCTCCCTGCTCTGTCGATGATGGGGTCGAAGCTTGGAGAGCTTCCCTGACACAGCTGGCAAGGAAAGACTTGGACCTGAGTCCTCTCCACCTCTGGGCTGCGCCGGGGACAACGTTCTGTACTTGTAGAAGGTTGTTGCAGAAAGAGCTCTGAGCTATCATCTACTACAAGCCCTTAGTTTTTCAGATGGTGAAACCAAAGCTCAGAAAGGGCAGTGGCCTGGGGGCGCCGGGTGGGCTCTATTGGAGAGCACGTGAATCTTGATCTCGGGGTTGTGAGTTCGAGCCCCATGGTGGGTGTAGAGATTACTTTTTAAAAAAATATTAGAGGCGCCTGGGTGGCTCAGTCGGTTAAGCATCTGCCTTCGGTTCAGGTCATGATCCCAGGGTCCTGGGATGGAGCCCCAAGTCGGGCTCCCTGCTCCGCTGGGAGCCGGCTTCTCCCTCTTCCTCTGCCTGCAGCTCCCCCTGCTTGTGCTCTCTCTCTCTGTCTCTCTGTCAAATAGATAAATTTTTAAAAATCTTTGAAAAAAAAATTTTAAAAATAGGTGCACCTGGCTTAGTCAGTCATTAAGTGTCTGCCTTTGGCTCAGGTCATGATACCAGGGCCCTGGGACCCAGCCCAGCGTTGGGGCTCCCTGCTCATCGGGGAGCCAGCTTCTCCCTCTCCAGTTTCCTGTGCTTGTGTTCCCTCTCTCACTATCTCTCTCTGTCAAATAAATAAATAAAATCCTTTTAAAAAGATTAAAAATATATATTTTTTAAAAAAAGGTCAGTGACCTGTACAAGGTCGCAGGTATGAGAGGCAGTTTGGAGGCGGTAGGAGAAACAGCCCGAGCCGGACATCACGCCATGGGCCAGTGGCCGCACCCCGGGACCAGGTCAGGCTCACAGGGCCACCAGGCAACCAGGTCCCCTCAAGTCCCCAGGGGCACACTGGTCTCGCCAGTCCCTGAAAGTAGCACCTGTGACAGGCCCCAACTCTACGGCGGGCTGGGTCACCTGCAGCCTGACGGTCACTCCCACCCAAGGCCGAGGCTTGACCCACTCTCTCCAGCCCCCCTTCTCTCCGGACCAGCCACCTGCTAGGCTGCTGAGCGGAGGCCGCTCGCCACGGTCACCTAGCCCAGTCTCTCGCTGGGGACATAGGGGCCAGAGGCAGGGTCTCAAGGGAACCATCAGCAGCCAAGCTCCAGAACGGCCAGTTCTCCCTCCTGGGGCTGGGGGCAGGGGGGGTCTCCTACCTGGTGTGTTTTTTTCTCTCTCCAGTCTTCCCTCTGTGCTTTCTTCCTCTGTCTCTTACTGCTTATCTGCTTCCTTCCGTCTCGGACGTTTCTCTCACTGTGCCTGTTTATCCGCCTGTCTGTCTGTCTGTCTCACCAGATGTCTGGCTGGAGTGCAGGTTCCAGCCCAGGGATGGGTGGGAGTGGAGGGGGTGAGCTTGGGGTTGGTCACCCCAGGACCCTGGTCCTCACTCTCATCACAGCCGGCTTTCTTCGAGGCCAGGACTGGGTGATGGTGTCGCTACTCCCGCCGCAGTCTGACGCCACGCTGCCCGGCCCCGCCAGACTGGAGGGCGAGCCGCAGGGGGACCTCATGCAGGCACCGGGCCTCCCAGGCTCCCCTGTGCCACAGAACGTAAGTACCTGGCACCTCGGCTCGAGGAGCTGCACCGAGCAGTGGACCCGTCACCCCCTCCCCTGGGGACCTCCTGGGATCTGCCTTGTCCCTTCCAGCAGTGAGCAAGTACCCAGTGACTCCAAGATCCAGAGGGTTTGGAGGCAGGCCTCTGCTTATCCCTTCAGTCTGGGGCTCTCCCAGGGCAGGGCTGTGCACCTGTCCGAGCTGGGGCACCTCACATCTAGGAGCAGTGTGCCCTCGTTGGATGAGGGCTTCCAAGAGCAGTCTATGCTCCTCAATTATTTGGGGGCCCCCCGGAGCTCAGCCGCAGACCCCGTTACCCTAGCACAGAGTAGGGTCCTGGTCCAGCCTCTACTCACGGGCTCTCTACCCTTTGTCCGCCCCAGAAGCTTGCCGGCTTCAGCTGCTCGTCATTTGTGCCCGACGGCCCCCCAGAGAGGGCATCCTCGCTGCCCCCACAGAGCCCCAGCGTCGCATCACCAGGCCCTGAGCAAGTCCACTGCCCAGCCGGCCCGGGCCCGGGCCCCTTCCGGCTCTCGCCCTCAGACAAGTACCCCAGCTTCGGCTTTGACGAGGGCCCAGCAAGCAGCCCCGGGCGCTTCCTCAAGGGCGGCCATGGGCCTTTCCACCCATACAAGCGGCATTTCCATGAGGACGTCTTCCCCGAGGCCCAGACCGCCCTGGCCCTCAATGGACACTCCTTTAAGACCCCGGGGGCGCTGGAGGCCTTCGAGGAGATCCCCGTGGATGTGGGGGAGGCTGAGGCCTTCCTGCCTGGCTTCTCAGCAGAGGCCTGGTGCAACGGGCTCCCCTACCCCAGCCAAGAGCACAGCCCCCAAGTCCTGGTGAGTACCAGTGGCCGGTGGGTATCCCACCTACCCCGAGCGGTCCTACTTCCCAGAAGCCCAGAATGAGTCCTCTGAGCTCCGACTCCATCTTCCCCTCGCAGACCTCTCCACTGAGGGTCAGTGTGCACCAGGGAAGCAGCAAGCTCAGAAAGTTGGGGTCTCGGCTTCCTCCTGGCCTCCAGGCCAGCTGGGGAGGGGATGCTGCCCTGCCCCGGCTTGGAGGGGCCAAGGTGGGGGGGAGGCAGGTCAGACTAAGGAAGCTGGCAGCTTCCCAGAGGCTCCTGAGTCAGGATTCTAGTGTGTGACTTCTCTGTTTGTTTACGTGTCCAGAATCCCCAGCCAGACCTACCCGCCCATATGCAAATGTGAGAAGAAAAACACATTCCAGAGACCCAGAGAAAGGGTTTAGGGAGGAGCCAAAGAGCGCGAGTTTCCCTCTCCAGCAGCCACATACCCGGTTGAGAGAGGGCTCCCGTCTTCTCAAAGGACACTTCCGGGGCCCCATTCCTTGCCCAGAAGGGGGCTGGGGTATATTCATACAAATACCTTGAACTCACCTTGGAAAGTCAGCATGTCCTTCCACAGCCATACCCACAAACTGTGATTTGGGGCAAGTCAGTTAACCTCTCTGGGCCTCATCTGAAAAGTACGATTAAGAGGACTTGCCTCATTGGTTTGTTGCCCTGGGAAGAGGAAAGCTAAAGGGAGGTTTGGGGGTCCCCGAGGTAGTGAGTACTGAGCGGGCTCAGCCTGGGTTGTGCCTACGCCAGATGCTCGCCAGCTCTCCTCACCTCTTGCTTTCAAACAGGCTCCCATTCCATCCCCAAGCCAGCCCCAAAAAGCCTGATTCCCATGCTTGGAAGGTAGAGAAGGGGTTGGGCTTCTACCAGCTGTGGCCGAGACAGGACCCTTGGTTCTGGGGCTCTTTGATGGCTTCTCCTCAGGCCCACTGAACATGACAGCCACTCACGGTGAGGGCGTCATCATACTAGTTACTGCCCCCCAAATCCACTAGCTGCCAGCCCCTGGGCACCATGCAGGATGCTTTCTCTCAAGTGCCCTGTTTAATCCTCACGACAACCCTCGAAAGACTTCCTGCTATCCCCATTTTGCAGATGAGGAAACCAAGGTTCCATAGACGTCAAGTGACTTTCCCACAGTACCCCTTGGCCTCTAGGAAGTGAGGCTGAGATTTGAGCCCACTCCCTTCCGCCTGCACAGTGGAGAGGAGCTCGGGCCCAGAGAACCACAGCTAGCTGGTCGACTCACTGGGTGACCTCAGACATATCACTTCGCCCCAGTGGGCTCAGCCCCATCATCTTCCAAATGAGGAGGTTGAACCTTAGTGCTGTTGGCCCTTCCAGGCCTGAGATCCGATGATTATGGCTATCTCTGCATCAGCAACCCCAAGGCACGTCCAAAAAGAGCTCACAGTTGATTTGACCCTCTGGGCCCAGATGCTGGTTCCCAAGGCCGCTGGGAAGCCCAGGAAGAGTGGTCTACCTCCTCGTGGTCTTCTTCACCTTCCAGCACCTAGCTGTGCACTCCTTCTGACTCTTCTCAGGGTAGAGATCTGTGCTAGACTCTGGGGACCCCGTGGGTTGCTCACCACCCATGGGAAGCAGCCATAGGTGCCCTGCGCCGGGGTGAAAGAGTGGCATGGGGCTCTAGCAGACCAGCAACGGGGTAGACTGCCCAGAGCAGGGAGCAAAAGCCTTTGAGTTGAGGATAGCCAGGAGATAGAGTCGGGGGACTCATCAGCCCCCTCCAAAGAGCCTGCCGGAGCTCCCCTGGGCTTTGCAAAGGAGGAAGGGGCAGGGCTAGGGTCACCAGCTGGGCCAACCTGTCTGACCACTTCCTGTGCTCCCCTTATATGGCTCTGCAGTGGGAATTCTAGACCTTTTCCACGGGTGCTTCACAGACCTGCTCTGAGAGGCTGGCAGCTCTGAACGCAAGCAGGCCCCGAGCCAGGCTTGATGAGTGGGATCAAGCCCTGTATCCCGTGCTTTTCCAGAGAGATCTCTGACCCTACTCCACCTCGCTGTGACCACTGTCAAATCGTCCCCAGTCCTCTGGACAGCTCAGCCTCAGCCTCTCACCTGAAGTGAGGTGCGGGGTAGGGAGTGCTGTCCATTCCAGCCCCACCTCCACCGCGGACTTGCTGAGATCCTTCAGGAAAATCCCTGACCTTCTCTGTCTTCCATTTGTTCTCTAGGACTAAGCTTTGGGGAAGCAGAGTAGAGGTTGCTTTTGTATAAGTTTCAAGCCACAGGAGAGAGGGAGGAAGAAAACCAAGGCCCCCACCTGGTCATCTGTTTTTTTTCTTCCAGCAGGGCTCAGAAGTCAAGGTCAAGCCCCCAGCTCTGGAGACTGGACCTGGGATGTACTGTTACCAGCCCCCCTTGCAGCACATGTACTGTCCCTCCCAGGCCCCCTTCCACCAGGTGCGTCAGGGGCAGGTGGGCATGCTCCCCTGGGGCCCCGGGATATTCTGTGGTGCATGGATGTGAGTGTGCGTGTCTGCATTGACAGGTAGGGGCAGCCCGAGGTCCAGGCTTCCCCGGGGTGGAGGGCCAGGGGTCCACGCAGAAGGAAGCAATCGCCCTTCTCCAGGAGTAGGTGGGGCTCATCTGAGAGTCTCAGGAAAGAGTGGGGCTGAGAGTGGGGCAGGGTCCAGATGTGAACCAAAAGGAGAGGGAGGAGAGTCCGACAAAGACAGGGGCCAAGAGAAAAGGAGTGTGTGGGATGACACACAGGACTGAGAAGAAAGGGAACAATGGGCTCCCGCCTGGGTCAGCCACCGTCTTGCTGCATAGCCCTGGCCCCCAACTTCCCTTTCACCGAGACAGGGTGGGACCAGCCATGGAGCTGGGAGACCCTCCCACCTGGAAGGCTCCGGGAACCCATCATCTTTGGCCCTTTGCCCCTTTCTCACCCCACCGCCCAGCCTCAGCTCCTCCAACGTGGACAGGATGCCAAGTAATTGCCCCGCATGGGCATGGGATGCAGATTTTTAAAAAGAGAAAGAAAAGAGCCCCAGAGCAGCCAGGCAGCTCCCAGGAGTCACTGGGCAAGACGGAGCAAGTGGCTGCCCAGCGCCCAGCTCCATCCACCTGCAGCCTGGCACCGAGACAGGCCCTGCCTGTGGAGCAGGTTTTACTCCCAGCTCTTTCTCGCGTTGGCCCTGATCTTGGCCAAGCCAGGGAGGCAGGCACGTGGGGGGGGGGGTGGTCAGACGGCTTGCTTTGTGCGGGGTCAAGAAAGAGATGGAGGGAAGCAGAGAGAGCCCATGAGGGGTCATCCTCGCTGCCACGAGGAGCCCCGCTGGAATGGCTAAAGCCCTCGTGAGGCTCAGGGTCTGACCCAGGGCGGGGGGTGTCCTGAGGCAGCCTGGCCCATCAGGGACGGAGCCACAGCAGGGTTAAGGGGCTGCCAGACCTTAAATGGCCTCACCATGCCTAGCCCTGCTTTGATGCTTTCTGCATTCCGCACCCCCCCTCGAACAAGATGGCCGCACCCAGGGCTTTATAGAGCCTGCAGAGAGGGTGACTCAAGCGCTAAGTGTCTCTTGGGTGACCTGGAAAGAGCACCTCAGCCTGGAGCAGATGGGGCGGTCAGAGTCTCCTACCCCCTTTGCCCCCATAAAACACCACCCCTGGCACCGCAGCCACTCCCTTTGCCGTAAAAACTCCTACCCCCACCTGCCCACCACCATGACCGGCCCTTTCAAAGAGCCACTGAAACTCGTAAAAGGTGGCAGTGCCCAGCAAACGAACGCCGGTGCTGGACACCCCACTTCCGACCCAGCTGCTCCAGGAGATGTGGGGGAGGCCCGGAGGGCCTCACACTCACTCTCTAGCCCAGCCCCGCTGCTTCCCCATCACCATGGCAACCAGGAGACCTAGATGGCCTGAGAGGAAGGAACTGGGGGAAAGGAGCTTTGAGGCCTCTGAGATCTCGAATGTGGGAATGGGGATCTCCTCAGGGGCCCTCCGCTGTCCACACCCCTGGCAGCCCCCTCACATGGCTCTGCTCTTGGCGCCCATAACCAGGGAGAGAAGAATCTAGGCTCAGCTCTCTCTCTGGATGTATATGAACGGGGTTACCATGGCAACCACTCTGCCCTTTTGACCTCTACAGTACTCACCAGGTGGTGGCAGCTACCCCATACCGTACCTGGGCTCCTCACACTATCCATACCAGCGGATCGCGCCCCAGGCCAGCACAGATGGGCACCAGCCTCTCTTCCCAAAACCCATCTACTCCTACAGGTATGTTTCCCAGCACCCCTGGGGTGGAAGGAAGAGGGCTAGGAGGACCATTGGGAACCTGAGACACGGAAGCCTCAAGGTATAAGGTGATGGCAGAGGGTGGAAGTCATACTCGGCAGGCTTCGAGACGGTGCTGGAGAGGAGATGCCCACATGGGGGCAGACGGATAGACTGGATTACCTCTGACCCCTTGTCTGACCCCGCGGAGCTATGTCAGTGCCTCTACTCAGCAGAGGCTGTGCCCTGAGATTGGGACCCCCAAGTTCTAGCCTCCTGGGGGCCAGGGCCTGGGACTGAGAGTTTAGGAGGGACGCTCTCCCCCTTCCCCTTCCCTTTCCTCTAGCTACAGAGAGAAGCCCACCCCAAAGCTCTCCTGGAGATAAGTGAGGGATGAGGCTTACAGACGCAGCTCAGGCATCCAGCGGCTGCAAGATCGGGGCTGGGGCCGTAAGTGCCGAGCCCACAACCCCCAGCCCATCCTGGAGACCTTCCCCCTGAACTTTCATTCCTCCCATCAGCAGTGGCCCTTGACCTCCTGTGTGCCAGGCCCCACGTGGGATCGGGTCATCAGTCAGTGTGAGCTCAGGGAAGGAAAAGGAGCTCAAACAGCAGCCAAGAGCACAGAAAAGGGGTTTGTGGGTGGCAGGCTGATGCACAGAAAGGAGCACACCCAATCCTCGGAGTCCAACAGAACTGAGTTCAAGTCCAGGCTCTCGAATTTACTAGCTGTGAAACCTCAGGCAAGTTGCTGACTGTCTCTGAGCCTCTGTTTATTCATCTGCTTAAAAAAAAAGGAACAACAATATTCAGGCCTTTGGAAAGATGAAGTGAGAGAAGATGCTTGGCGCATCGTAGGGACTCAAGAAACCGTAGTTCCCTCCCTGAGTATCCAACCTTCCGTGCGCAGGCTGACGGCTGACTGGTAATGATAGCTTCCGTTTAACAGGTGCCTTCTATGTTCTAGGCATCGTCCCTAATCCTCACGACTCTGAGGTAGCTATTACTTGCCTTACTTCAAAGCTGAGGAAACTGAGGTTCAGAGAGGTTAAGGCACTCACCCAAGGTCACACAGCTAGCGAGTGGCCAAGCCAGGATTACAACCCAGATCTCTCAGATTCCACGAGGCCCTTGTATCTCAGTAATTCCCGCCTTCAGTGGACACCTTCTCATCCTTCTCCTTTCGACCTCATAGAGCCTCTCACCTAAATCTTCAGCGGGTATTCCTCCCCAACGACTCCAGCCAGGGCAGGAGGGGTGGTCAGGGGGAGACTCCGCGCCTGCTCAGAAGTTCAGACTCTCAAGGTTTTCTCTGCCTTCCAGCATCCTCATCTTCATGGCCCTTAAGAACAGTAAAACGGGCAGCCTTCCTGTCAGCGAGATCTACAATTTCATGACGGAGCACTTTCCCTACTTCAAGGTGAGCCCAAGATCCACCCCGCTCCTCACGTCCCCGAGTCCCGAGCAAGCCAGGCCTCTCCGGAGCCAGAGGGTTCGGCTGGAAGGTAGAGCAAGGGGGAGAATGAAAGCCGGGAGAGGGTTTGCCTCCTCCTCCACACTTCCTCTCGTCTCCACGTCAAAAAGTCAGAGTTCTGTGTCGGGAACAGAGAGCTCAAGCCATTCACCCAAGGTTACACAGCAGGCTGGAATTGGATCTCATGCTGGTGGAAAGCGGACGTGTCAGTCCTGAGAGGCTTCAAGAAGCATCCACCTACCCCGAGTGGGGAGAGAGAGAGAGCTTGGGAAGAAATGGGACACTGTCGCCCCCCTGCCCCCAGGATGCTGTAGGGTTAGAGGAATCTGGGAGCTATAGCCAGCCAGGGTGGCATGGGAGGCTGGGACCACAGGACCCATTGCCTTCCAGGGAGAGATTAAGATCTGCCTCGGTGGGTGGCAGGCTCAACTGCAGCGCAGCCCGAAAGCGGGTTGTGGGCTTCATGGTCTGCAAGCGTCCCAGGGAACTGGGTGGCTCACCTGACCTTCCCACATACAGTATCCACTTCCTGTCATCCACGGAAGGGGCTTCTGCCCGATTCCCTCCCTAGACGCGGGACAGATGCCCTTCTCTCCAGATGGGCAAACACATCAGAAAGGGTGACCCCCCTGCTCAAGGTCACACGACAGGGGGGATCGGTTGTTGGCTCGAGCCGTTTGGCTTCACACATCACCCGCTTTCCTTCTCGGCATGCCCCCCATACCCTCCAGCACAGACCTCTTCTTCCGGCGTGGGTGCAGGGGAGATCAGAGCTTGTGTGCGAGGGGTGCCTTCTCCTAGGTCTATACCCGGTGGGTATAATCTCATCTACGAACCAGGCCGAAGGTGGGAGCTGAGGCCCAGCTCCAGAACTCAGCTCCACCTGCCAGCAGGTGACCTCTGGCCCCACTACCTTCCCAACTGTCCTGCCTGAGCATAATCTGAAGCTGACACTCAAACAAGTTTGTACTTGCTGCGTTGTGATCAAATGAGGAGTGGGCAAGGGGGCCAGGGTGGTCTGGCCAGGAATGGAGAAGTACGGTCATCCACCAGAGATTCTGAAAGGGAGAGGACGAGGGAGGAGAGTTGTCTCTGGCATTTGAGAAGCATCAAAGCCAGTATCCAGGGCTGCCCCGATAGCCCAACAGATCCGGAGACAAAACCCTCCCCAACCCCCAAAGATTTTGGAGGGTCTTCTATAGGGCTTCAAGGGGCCAGGCCAGAGAGAGGGAAGTGAGGGCCCTGCCCAGTTCCTCTCAGCCATTCCTCCCTGCCAACTCCCGGCCTGGCCCCCAGCCCCTCCCTGCATCTCATCTTCCTGGCTTAATTATTTTTCCTGGGAGCCGTGTAATCCCTGTTTTATGGGACTGAAGAGTGAAGAGGTCTAACAACTTTTTTTTTTTGGTTCTAGTTGTTGTTCTTAGCCAGTTGCATCACTCCCTCACTCCTGAGTTTACATTTGACTTCAGAGAGAAAGCATCTGTGAGGATGGGACGGGCCCCAGTGGTGAAGCCAGCCCTATAGGGTGACCTGGGCAGGGCCCTTAATAAGGGGACAGAGCTGGAGTCTGGGCTCTGTCACTGCCTTCTGTGTGATCTACCGCCAGGCCCTTTCTTCCCTGGACCTCAGTTTCCCAATCTGTAAAATGGTCAGGTTGGACCAGTTGGCACATCCATTCCTTCCAACTCGGACGGTTCCCCTCTGACCTACCTAAGGAATTAGTTCAAAGATCCCCTGCCCCCTTTAGCACTCACTCTCCATTTGAAGGTCATTTTTCCGGGCAAGAACAGAGTGACCCTGGGGTGGGTAGCACTCATGCCCGAGGCAGCTGAGGTGGGCGTCCCGTAGCCCCATGAGTCAGGGCTATGGGACTGGGGAAGTGTCCAGCCACTGGACATAATTGCTGGTGCTGACCATCCCTCTTTCAAACAGGAAGTGGCTGGGGTGGGGGCTGCCCTGGCATCCCAAAGTCACAGATTTATGGGCCCATAAAAGGGCCCAGTGCACATTAACCCTGCCCAGCAGGCGACACAGCCTTGACTCCTAGTAGGGACTGTCGTGGGAGTTGAAGGTGAATCCCAAGCTGACTGGTCTGGTGGCTCAAGAATCCTTCCTCCTGACCCCGGGAGCCTTGGGGGTCATCTCAACCAGCCCCCTGCCCCAGGCCAGCTGCCCCCTGAGAAAGGCTCCAGCAGCTGCTGCCAGCAACTTGCAGGGACGCTGGCATCGGGACCCAGTTCTGCTGGGCGTGATTCAGCCTGGCTGCTCCCTGCGGCAAGGGCGCTGGGGAGGAGGGCGTGGCCGCCCCTCGTGGAGCAGACACTGCCAGCTGAAAGGGAAAAGGGACCAAGGGGCGAGGGCATGGGGGCCCCACTGCCTGGAGCAGAAGCTCTGCCCACCGTCGGCCCCTGCTGGGCGTAGGACTGTCACAGAGGCTAGAACAGAGCTGGAGGAGGGGGTATGGGGGGTGCCCACTGGCACCCCCGCCACCGCCTCTCACCCCACTGAGTCAGCCTAATGGTTTTTACAACCCTCCCTGGGCACAATTACTGCACTGGTGGCATGACCGGGCCTCCTCATGGGTGTTTATTCTGTTGGCACGAGCCCCCCCACCACTCCCCACCTGAGGGCTGGCCCCCCCACCGGGACACGCCCCCCCCCACTCCTGTGAACACTCACTCCCACACACACATACAATCATGGATACCCCCACACACCCAGAGAGACTTTCTCACACACACATCCTCACACTCAAAGGAATTCACAGACCCACACCCCGGACACAGGCTCCCATCAGGGAGACGTACTTAGGGACACAGGCACACACGTACGCATAGCCAGTCTCCCCCCCACACCTCGCTCTCTCACCAAAACCCAGCCATACACACAACATATGTGCAACACGGGCACACACCCAAATACAACCTCACCCATCTTTCTTTTCTCCGGAGTTTGTCCAGGCAGGGATGAGGCAGCCCCAGGAAAGGAGCATCCCATGGCTTCCTCCTGATTCCAAAGCTGGCATTGGGGAGACCTGGGAGTAGTGAGTTCCCTTTCCGCAGAGGGGTCCGAGCACAGGCCCAAAGACCCAGGGGGAGTGGGCCAGCTCCAGATGGGGAACGGGCCCTCCCTGTATGAATCACCCCGACAATCCTCGGAAGGGGAAGGGTCGGCTGGAGGTGGCGCTGGCATAAAGGCAGATGTTAGGTGAAAATAATTCGGGGCCAAGATTCCTACCCACCCTTCCCCCGCCACTGAAGGGTACCCAGCGCAGGCTGGGTGCTGAGGAGGACGACAAGCCCCGGAAGGGGTGGCAGTTCGGCGCCCAGAGGGCAAAAGAGTTTTCTGGAGCCCAGACCTGGCTCTGGCTACTGACCCTGGCCTGAATTCTTGTCCCGCTCTGCTCTGGCAGACGGCACCTGACGGCTGGAAGAATTCTGTTCGCCACAACCTCTCTCTCAACAAATGCTTTGAGAAGGTAGAGAACAAATCAGGAAGCTCCTCTCGCAAGGGCTGCCTGTGGGCCCTCAATCCGGCCAAAATCGACAAGATGCAGGAGGAGCTGCAGAAGTGGAAGCGGAAAGACCCTATGGCTGTGCGCAAGAGCATGGCCAAGCCAGGTGGGGGCTGCGGGCAAGGCCAGGGAGGGTCAGTGTGCCTAGGAGCCGGAGGAGGGAGGTGGTGGGGAGGGGGGAGGGGAGGGAGGGAGGGAGGAGGGGGAGAAGGGCAGAGGGAGAGAAGCTGAGCAAAGAGAACCTGCTAGTGAGCCAAGGCCTGAGTGGTTCCAGGGCTGGGGAGAGCTTGGGGGGAAAGGGCGATTTAATGCTGTCCCTCTCTCTTCTCTCTTGGGCCTTTGCAGAAGAGCTGGACAGCCTCATTGGAGAGAAGAGGGAGAAGCTGGGCTCCCCACTGCTGGGCTGCCCAGCCCCTGGGCTGGCCAGCTCAGGCCCCATCCGGCCCCTGGCCCCTCCAGTTGGGCTCTCCCAGCCGCTGCATTCAATCCACCCAGCTCCGGGCCCCATTCCCGGCAAGAACCCCCTGCAGGACCTACTTGGGGGGCACGTGCCCTCCTGCTATGGGCAGACATATTCGCACCTCTCACCGGGCCTGGCCCCTCCCGGACCTCCACAGCCATTGTTCCCACAGCCGGATGGGCACCTTGAGCTGCGGGCCCAGCCAGGCACCCCCCAGGACTCGCCTCTGCCCGCCAACACCCCACCCAGCCACAGCGCCAAGCTATTGGCTGAGCCTTCCCCGGCCAGGACCATGCATGACACCCTGCTGCCGGACGGAGACCTCGGCACTGACCTGGATGCCATCAACCCCTCTCTCACCGACTTTGACTTCCAGGGTGAGCCGGGGGTGGGAAAGGGAAGGTGGCCCATCCCCTTCAAGTCTCCAGGCTGTGGCCTGCTAGCTGCCAGATTTCTGGTCAGTTGAAGCAGAGAAGTCCCAAACTGGCCAGGGGTGCCAAGGGGCAAAGAGGAATGTCCTTGCCCCCATCTCCCTCCTCCTGCTGCCCCTGAATATGTTCCAACGGACCCCATCATCAAAGCACTCCCAGCTCCGGGAAGCTGGGAGAAAGCCCAATGTGCCATTCCACAGTGGCTGTGAGCGACTGCCAGTCTGAACACTCCCAGCGGTGGTTGCGTTTTCTCATTCCCTCTAAGGCAGAAGGAGAGAGGCCTTCCCCCTGGGGAAGAATGGAAGACCTCAGAACTAGGCAGGTCCTGCCGAGATTTGGGGCTAGGAGTCTGGGGAGACGTTCTATCTATCCCATTCCACCTTGCCTGCCCCATCTCTGCATGCGGCCAAGCCCACCCACTCAGATCTAAACTCCGGTGCATGCCCAGACCCTGGTCCTGGCCACAGGAGGCTTGGAGGAGGGTGCTGACCCAGGCCGCAGACCCTCTGGGTGCACGGGGGGTGGGGGGTGGGGGTATCCACAAGCAGGTAGGGACAGCTGACCCTCACAGAGCTCCCCGTGCTGTGGGGCCACAGCCCAGGTCCTGGTAAGCTTGTTAGAAATGTGCAGCCAGATCCCCAGCCGCAGCCAGAAGGGGGCACGACGCTCACCACTAACCATCAACTTCACGTGTGCTCTCTCCTCGGGGCCCCTAGGACCGGAGGGATTGTTAAACTCCTCTCACAAAAGCACGTGGAGGTTAAGTAACTTATTCAAGGTTACTTAGCTGGAAAGAAGGAGAGTTAGGATTGGAACCCAAGTGGCGGAGTTCAGTCCAGGGCTTAGTCCAGCCTCCTCCCTCCATCCCTGCAGCCCTGAAACCCCAGGCAGGAGCGCCAGGCCCTGGCCTGCCATGATGCAGGTCCCACAGCACGAAGAGGAGGACGGGGTGGCAGCACTGAATCCTCCCTAGAGTCAGTGCTCCAGGCTCTGCTCCTCTCCCTCCGGCCCGCCCTGGAGGCGGCCCAGGGCACCAAGCACAACCGCCTCTTGGGGTCCGGCAGCACAGTGTTAGAAGCCCCTGGGTCTCAGCTGCAGATCCACCTTTCTTGGGAGCCTGGGCCAGGGGGAGCCGGGGGGGGGGGGGGGAGTTCCAGGGGCTCCCTCTGCAGGCTAACTCCAGAGCGCACAGCACAGGCATCAAACCTTCCAATAAGCCGGCTCTCAGGCCCTTGACTGCCTACCCCACCTCCCACCAAAAGAAGAGCCCCAGAGATCTCTAGAGAAATCGGAGAGTTCCAGCAACTCCCTGGTGCCCACAGTCTGTTCCCCAGTCAAGGTTACCCCAATCCTGCTCTCTTTAGCATGTGAGAGCCACAGGATAGGGATGCACAGGGCTCCTTGGTACCTCCCAGTGACTCCTGTTCTCTCCCCCAACTAGGAAACCTGTGGGAACAGCTGAAGGATGACAGCTTGGCCCTTGACCCCTTGGTACTGGTGACCTCGTCCCCGACATCATCTTCAATGCCACCACCTCCGCCACCACCCCATGGCTTCCCGCCAGGGCCCTGTCTGGCAGAGACAAGCAGTGGGGCCGGCGACTTGGCACCGCCAGGCAGTGGGGGCTCTGGGGCATTGGGCGACCTGCACCTCACCACCCTCTACTCGGCCTTCATGGAGCTGGAGCCCACACCCCCCACGGCCCCTGCGGGACCCTCTGTGTACCTCAGCCCCAGCTCCAAGCCCATGGCCCTAGCGTGAGCCATGCCCAGCAACAGCTCCAGCCTTCGTCTGGCCTGGAAGTCCCAGCTGGCCGCCCACATCGGGCCCACCTTGAAGGTCAAGGAAGGAAAACCATCCCTGTCCCCTATGCCACTAAGCCAACTGTTTGTTGGCTGGCAGCTTGGGGGTGAAGAAGACACCACCCACGATGCCACCCCTCACACATTTCTGCCGCCTGGTGAGCCAGCTCCTCACTCAGGGTCGCTGAAGACCAAGTGTCCAGGCAAGGAAAAAACACACCTTCCCTAGCTCACACTCATCCACACTTACGCCCTCCTGCATAATATGTGCGTGCATATGCACGTGCGTGCACACACACACACACACACACACACACACACAGAGTCAACCAGACCTACACCCACCCACATACCTTCTATCCAGAGGAATCAGAACTACATTACTGAGAGCTGAGGGCTCAGGTCCTCACCCTGAGGTCCAAGACCACCCTGAAACCCTATTCTGATGTCCACATTTTCTGCAGGCCTGGCCCCTTCTAGCATGTTCTCTCCCGGAAGCCCCCTGTATTTATTCTCCCATCTTCATCCCAGCAGCCAGTCAAGGAGGAGTAGGTGTGGAGCCTCTCCCCAAGTTGTCTGGGGGTCCCCCAGGGGGCTGCTATTAGCAGCACCCACTCTGCCAGGCTCTGCCCATCTTCAGTACATGCTGTCTGACCTCCCCCAGAATGACACACAAGAGAGGTAACGGCCACCCCAGGACCAAACTGAGCCCAATTCTGACACAAAGTGTTTGGAAAAGCCCTTGCCCTCAGAAACTTAAAAGTGTCCTCTTCTCCCAGCCCTGGGCGCAGGAAGGGGCCCTCCAGGGCACTACGATCTTACTCCTTCTCTATAAAAACTTCATGTAGCTTAGGTTCCAACTTACTAATGACTTCCAACGGTCCCAGGCGGTCTGGGCATTCAGGGAAGGGGAGCGTGATACAGGCTGGCGGGGCCGAGGGGTGGTGGCAGACCTCCCCCTCTCTTTGACTGCTTGGCAGACCCATGATGTCCCCGGAGCCAGGGGTGTGGGCTGGTTGCCTGCCATGCCTTATGGGAGAGCCCAGCCCCCATCAAGTGGGAGCTTCATCCTACCCTGCACCTGGGGGTGACAAGAACCCCCAGAGGTTAGCCTGGGCTTGGTTAGACGGCCTGCCATAGACCCCTGACCTGGAACAATAAAGCAAGTGCCTGTGGTCTTGGCTCCTGAGGCTTCATTTCCGGATTTCCCCTCCCTGGGCCGAAGGGCCAGGCCACACTAACTGTAGATACCCTGGTCTGCAATGTCACCCTCACCCTCGATCTGTACTGTGAAGTTTCCAAATCCAACAAGTGAGGCATCGAGGAGGACTTCCTGACCAGCCTGGGGAGGAGGAGAGGGCAGGTAGGAGGGGCCTCTTCCCAGGAGAACTTCCAAAGGGATCCAAGGAAGCAGCTGTCCTGCCCCTAAAAAGGAAGAGGATTCGCTCCCCCCATGCCCCTTCCTACTGAGACTCACCGCTTTCCTCCTCGAGCCCCCCATCTCTTCACACAAGAAGGGGTCACTTCCTTGTCCAGGGTGTGGCTTCTTTCCCCCATCTTTCCCTGGCTCGGGCTACGGGTTCCACGGGTGACGTGATTGGAGCATAGCCCAGTGCTGTGGGCTGGAAGGTGGTCTCTGGAGGGTCAGGGGCCCACTCACTGCACTTCAGCCTCCCCTCCAAGGTACCAGCTCAGATGGACTGCTGTCACCAAAGGACAGACTAAGAGGGAGCCCTACCCTCTGCCTGAACAGGCATTGGATAGGTATGGGAGACAGAAGCACACACATGAATTTCAAGTCTCAGAGCAGCCCCAGGTGGGGACTCTGCTTCGAAAGTTCTTCCGGGGGCCAGGCCTGGAAGCAGGTCAACATCACCGGCCTACCCCAGAAGACAGCTCCGGAAAAGATACCATAATAGAGCCCCACCCTACAGCAGCACCCTCCGTAAGAGCCTGTGTCCAGGACTAGAGGGATAGGGTAGGGTGGGCAGTGGGGGGAGACGTGGCCAGCCAGCGCATCCAAGAGAAAGACCCACCTGCCCCAGCCCAGCCCTGACTGTAAGCCCCTACTCCACACCTCCAGCTTAAGCGGTGAGCAGAGATCTCTTCCAGAGTAAGATCTCTGTCCATGGGCCCATTTAGCGCACCTACAAGTGAGCTGGCACCCACACAAGTAAGACAGGTGGCAAACAGAATTTGGGGTTTCGTGTTTGTGTTTGTAACCAGACTAGCCCTTAAACTTAAAACAGCTGCAGCGGCTGTCGGAGCAAGCCCCACACTCCCATTCATATGCTGCCCCCTGCTGGCCACCTCACACCGAACGTTCACCGTTGGAGGGTGAGCTGAATGGATGCAGGGTCTGGAGGCGCCCCCTGGGGGAGTTAACCCTTTTTAGGGGGGGTGCTCTAAACATAAGGGTTCTAAAACTGGTTAGCTCATGGGTTCATTAGGTTGGATGAAGAGGGGCGTCTGGGTGGCTCAGTCGGTTAAGCAGCGGTGACATGGAGCCCCGCATCGGGCTCTGCGCTCAGCGTGAGTCCGCTGGAGAGGCTCCCTCTCCCCTCCCTCTGCTCCTCCCTTGGCTCGCACTCACGCGCACTCTCTCTCTCTAAAATAAATAAATAAAATCTTTTTAAAAATTTGGATGAAGAAATCATGCCTTCACTTTCACTCATCTCGACCTCAAATTCAGTGTTTCCCTCAATTACAAATGTCAGCCCTGAATCACAATAGCTGCAGTTGAATCTGTGATTTTGTCATAAGGTAGAGAGAGCGCAGGTTTGAAATCACAGATGTTTTCATAGTATATTACAGGTATCACAGAATAGATCTATAGATTCCTAGTATATGGTTTTTAATACCTAAGATATTTAGGATTACCATATATTTTATATTCATAAAACCCTTATTGTCTCTAGGCTGCGGCAGACGATAACAATGGGGTCCATGATACAAAAAAGTAAAACACCCTTGCTTTCATTAACAGGCTGGAGGGGGATGGAGGGTGCTTCTTAACAGAAGGGTCCAGGGTAGGGAGGAAGGTGCTGCGGGATTCAGATGGCAACCCTTTACCGTCGGAGTGGAAGCATCTCAAAATTTCATAATGGGTTTGGCAGTCCCAACGTGCACCACGCAGAGCAGCCTGGGTAGGCCTGAACGGTGGGTCTCTTGGGCTTTCTTGTTCAACCCAGTGGTGGGGTCCTCACGACGTTTCCGAAGACTCAAAGCTAAGAAACCTGGCCCACTTCAGAGAAAAGAAATCTGAGGCCCAGAGCCGGCCAGGTCCACATGGACCTTCCAGGTCAACAGCTCATCACCCTCAGAGCCAGGACTAGACCCACCCCTACCCTGTCGTCTCCCTCCTTCTCCTGCCCAGGGATCCTCTAGGTTCGTAGGGAAATTGCCAGGACCAAATGCAGCAACATGCACCACTGGCAGCAGGAGCCATGCCAGACACGTGAAGACCCACAAGGAGACAGGGCCAACGCTTTTCCCAGCCGGACTCCTCCTCCAGGCCCAACGGACATAGGACCCTCGGGGTGAGTGCCAACCCGGTACCTGCTCCAGGGATGCGGACCTCAGCCCCATCTGGAACCTCAACCAGGTCGGACTTAGCAGGCACAGTGAAGACTGTTATCAGGGTGGTGGTGGAGCGCCCTCTTCCTGACGGCTGGAGGCCTCAAAGTCCCTCTTGCTTGCTCTGGCTTCTCTGTAGACGTGTAACCCCAGGAGCAACACCTCCAACTGCAAATACTTTGTAAACTTACACAGCTTCATCTGTAAATCAACCCCCACCTCCACCCCATGCCCCTTCCTCACTTTTGCGACAACTGACAGCTCTTGACCACTTGCTTCTTGGTGAAATGCTTTCTTCCCTTAGCTTCTAACATAGCCTACGGTAAGAGAGGCTTCTGTTCCCACCTCTCTGGCTGCTCTTCCATCTGTTCCCACCTCTCTGGCTGCTCTGTCTCCATCATGGGTTCCCCTCCCTTTGCCCTGCTCTAGCTCACCAGCCTTGCCTAGGGTTACATACTCCCGTTCAGTGACCCTTGGTTGGGAGGGGTGGACTCTTTGCAGGGAGCGCCCCATTAATTGGAGGGTGTTCGGCATTCCTGCCCCCTGCTCACTAAACACCAGTAGTTGGGCACCCCATAGCTTCAGCAACCGTCTCGAGGCCACCGACCTCCAAGGATCACTGTCTCCAGCCTTCATCCACCTCCCGGTCTCAGGGCCTGAATTTCCTCTCTCTTCCTGGTCACCTCCATCTGTACCCACACCCCAGCAGGTCCCAACCTGAACTCATCACCTCCCCTAGCCCCCGCCCTGATCCAACTTGGGTTCCCAAGCCCCGTGACAGCATCTCTCCCTACCCCAGCACTCAGGCCGTGGACCAGGCTTCAGCCTCGACTCCTCCCTGTCTCCAGCCGTCTCATCCAATCAGCCACCCGTTCTGGAAATTTCCCCTCTTAAAAATCTCCACTTCCTGTTTCTTGCCATCTCCGAGGGTATTGACAGAGCTCAGGCTCCCTTCAGCTGTCAGACCGAATTCCTGCACCACCATCCTGAGGGCCCCCCTGCCCGCAGCGTGGCGGTCTGTGACCTGGAGCCATGCTGTGGGGTTAGACCCCTGACATTGCCACATCATAGCTGTGCAACTTCGGCCTCGCACGTTCACCCCTCTAGGCCCACACTTCCTGTGAAATGGGCGTAACGACAGCGGCCGCCTCAGAAGGGATTGTGAACCTAGCCCCGGGCCTGGCACTTAGTGTGTGTCGGCTGTTAGTCTCACTCCAAACGCAGCCTTGCTCAGCAACCGGAGATAATCTGACCGGTCATTCCCGATTAACCCTCCCCACCTTCCCCAGGAGAAGCCTCATCACCTGGACCACAAGGCTCCAGAGACTTGTCTTCCTTCCACATCATGAATACCCACCTTCCCGGAGGCACCTGCCCCACCTTGCCTCCAGACCTCTGCTCCATGCTGTTCCCTATGCCTGAACGCTCACCCCACCGCTTCCGGCCAATCATGCCAAGTGCTTGTGCCCCTGCTCCGATGCTGTCTCCTCCCAGGGTCCTCCCCGGATCCCCGCAAGCAGGATGACTCCCGCTCCCCTGTAGGCCCAGTCCATCTTATTCCTAGGAGCAAGTGTGTGTTCGTGTCTCACTCATTTTAGAATTCCTGAGTGCAGCCCAGGGCCCGGTCCCAGCCAGGGCTCCGCAGAACCCAGATGAACCCCAGCACTTCTAGGCCTCTCCGAGAGTTAGGTTAAGTCTCAGCCAGAGAGGGTGGTCACCAGGCGTATCCAAGTAGGGTGTGAGCTCTCTGCCTACCTCAGTTCCTCCATTTCCTCCACTAAGGAAATGAAGAGCTCTTCTGGGGCTGGGGTAGTGCTGGGGGCCAGAGGCAGGGCTCTATGCAGGGCAGCCAGGGCGGGGGGCTCCCCAAAGCAGCTGAACCCAAGGAGAGATGGCTCCAGACCTGAGCCAAAACCGTGTCCGCCTTGTCTGATGAGGGCTAGAAGCACAACCTAGTAGTCCTAGTGGACTCTGGGTGGGGGAAGGTGGGCTAGAGAACAAGACCACGTCCTCCACACCTTCCAGCCACCCTGGAGTTGAAGGCCATTGTCCCAGCCTCTGTTTTGCCAGAGTTGGCTATGACTTTGGGCCAAAGCTTCCCCTCTCAGGGCCTGGGTCTCCATCTTCATCAAAGGAAAAACCCCTTCCAGCGGCTCACGTACTAAATGCTGACTCTAGATGCTGAGTGTGGTGCCAGGATGTAGAGGTTGAGGGGACAGGAAGATGCTGAGTGTGGTGCCAGGGTGTAGAGGTTGAGGGGACAGGAAGATGCTGAGTGTGGTGCCAGGGTGTAGAGGTTGAGGGGACAGGAAGATTTGGGAGCCATATTATTGCCCCCCCACTCCACCCCCACCCACCCCCACACACACGCTGGCCCACAGCCAAAGAACAGAAAAGGAGAGTTTATTGAAAACTATATACAGTTGGTCCAGTCCCTATCACAGGCTGTCATCTGGGCTGGTCCCTCCCACACCTCAGGCAGTAGTTTGGGCCCCCGATGCTAAGGGCTGGGGCTGGGGCTGAGACCACCCCCCCCCATGTAAATTCATCTGTGAATTTACAACTCTGAATGGCCTCTTGGTGGTGGGCAGGGAACAGGGAATGTGTCCCTGCCCTGGCCTCGCCAAAGCCTGGATAGGGGAACACTATTCTTAAACTTGGGCCCAAGAGGCCCAGCTAGGCTGTCCGGAAGTCCTGGCTACTCCTCTCCCAGGAGGCCTTCCTGGACACGGAGGCAGACAGCCCTCCTACCATCCCACCCCACGTGCCAGGCCCCTATGGGCTTCAGAGACTTGGACTGGGGACATCAGGTACCCTCCCTCCCATCTCTCAGGGTCCAGGGCTCTCGGCACACTCCCCGGGCAGAAGACCTCGGGTTGAGAGGTGAGTGTTGGGGAGGTCAGAGCTGAGGGCCCAGGACCCTCCTGGGGTGGGGGGGCTGTTCGGCGGGTCAGGGCGTTCCACTGTAGGAATAGTCAGCTTTGTTGTGCATCACCAGCCGGTCGTCCACGAAGTAGAAGCTGTCAGACTGTGTTTCATACGGGTGACGGATCATCTCGTTGACTGCAAGAGAGGCCCAGCCAGTTGGGGCAAAGGTCAGGAGCCTGAGCCAGGCCACTGCAGAGGCTTCAGGACTGTGGGATGGGGACCAGCTGAACAACCTCAGAACCACCTCAAAGAGCTCCCCCAGCCTTCCTGAGTCTCAGTCTCCCTACAGGTGGCATAGGAAGGGTGGCCAAACACAAGAGACCCAGGGTGGGAGAAAAGGGGTCAGACCCACAGTCCCCCCGGTTTGGCCTCTCTAGTCCCCCCCCCCACAGCCCCGCCCACGCACTCAGCTCCTCAGAGAGAGGGGGGAAGTCATAGATGTGCTCGCAGGTGTTCTTGCTGCTGGGGATGCAGAAGCCAAAGTGGAAGTCAAAACTTTTGAGGAGCTGGTTGCGAAAGTAGTGCCTCTCAATCATGCGGAAGTTGTTGACAGGCTTGTCTCCCACTGTGAACTCCACCCTGACAGACAGGAGGGGGCAGCGCTGGGCTTGAAGTCAGCAGGCAAGGCTCAAGACAGACAACACCCCTCACGAGAGGCTCAGTAAGAACTCAGGCAGGGCTCATTTCCACCCTCACCCTTACCCCCAGCCCTTGCCCATCCCCCCAACATCCCCCCCACCTCCATCCCGTGACTCACGTGGCTCCCACCTGCCTCAGGCGGAGGAAGGCAGGTGTGAACTGGTAGCGGACAAAGCGCCCAGCATTGGGGTCCAGGTCCCGCCGGCTGATGGGCAACCGCTCTGTAATGTACCCCAGCTGGGGCTCAGATGGCTTCGGGCTGGGACCCGTGCCCACCCAGGGTTCCACCCCAGGGCCCCCAGCTGTCTGAATTCCTAAAAATTCCCCCAGGAGATGCTGAGGCACACTGAGGGATCAGGCCTTTGGCCAAATGGTTCCACCGGGAGAGGGGTGGTTTCTAGGTCAGCAGGTCACCAATTTCAACTGAGGTTCCCAGGGCCCCAGAAGACAGAGAGGCCTGGGGCCTCTGTGACTGCAGTTCCCAGGACGGCCTGCAGAGGGCAGGCTGGCAGGAACTGAAGGGGCTAGACTGTCCTCCCAAGATGTCCAGCCCCAGAAACAGATGGGAAAGAAAAGCAGAGGCCCAGCCCCAGCTCTGCTCGCACTCCTCTGCAGCCTGAGGAGTCCCTGGGCAACCCACTTCACAGTCCTCGCCCACCCCGTCCTTCTGCCGACGGTCTACCCTGCCAGCCCCCTCACCTGAGGCTGGGGGCTTCTTGATTTCAAAGAGGACAGTGCCTGAGTCCATGTCTCGAATCTTGAACCTGATGAAGTCGATCTTGTAGATATTCTCCTCGGGGGAGCACAGGTAGTCTAGGGAAGACAGGCAGCTAAGCAAAAGAAGAACCTGCCCAGAAGCCCCTGCTGCCAGCTCAGCGTTTGAGGGACCCCAGACTAGCTACCACTTTCTCTGATTTCAGAAGGTCACTGCCTTCCAAAAAGAGGGAACTGAGTCCCTGCCTTAAGGGAGCGCCCAGAGCACCCAGGGGATACATAGCTCTGCCACTTGGATCTAACGAGAGACGAACAGCTCTATCCTCTGAGGTCTCCCAGGTCAGGGAGGGGCAGGGTGGAGGAGCGTGGAAGACAAGGTCACCTCCCCCTCCAGTTTCCCTCCCACCCTGGCGTTGTGGGGCCTTATTCCAGCCTTTGCTCTGCCAGGGTCAGCTCAGTAACTTTGAGCCAGATGGGTTTCCAACCTAATGAGGAGCCCCAGCACGAGAGGGATACAGCCCTGCCTTTGAGAACCTCAGGCTAAAGAGGGTGGCAGAGCTCTGCCTCAGGAGACACTCGCTACTTCCCCAAAGAACATTCCACCTCCACCACACAGCTGCCCCTGGTGCTACAGTAGGAGTGTCAGGCAAGGACTTCCCTGACTCGGGTGGTGCTAGGGCAGGCAAACAACCCCTCCCCAGTTCCTCCCCACCCCCAACCCTCCCACCCCCACTCCCCATAAGCGGCTTATATAAGCCCAGTTCCCTTAAGCAGCTTAGCCAAACCTCTGCTGACTCAAGCCCAGAGCCTGGAATATTGGGGGAAGGGGGCCACCTTTGCTCCCGTTCCCCGTTGATCTCCAAATGGAAGGAAGTCTTAGCAAACGGAGGGAACCCCCTCAAAGCTCATCTAGCCAGCCTGAGCTCTGAGCCACCCCCAGAGAGAAGAGTACAAGCAAAGCCAGGAAGAGGGTGTGGCAGGTGCATTTGGGGGTGTGCATGGGGGGAAAGGGAGTCCTCAGGCCCAGAAGAGGAACCAGGAACACTGATGGCGGTCGCCGAGGAAGCTTGCTTAGGAATATCAGGGCCTGATCCAACCCTCACTTCTGCTGCAGCAGTAATCTCAAGTGCTCAGTGAGGCCCTGGCAATATACTGAAAGGAGCAGTGGCGGGTCTGGTGCTTCGGCTTGCACGCCATCACATCCTCCCCCATAGAGGCCCGGAAATCACCCTCCAGGCCCCTGGGCCACCTCCTATTCCTCTGGGGCAGGAAGAGGAAGTGAATGTAAAGTCCTTCTCTCTTCCCCAAAACCCGGGGCGGCCCCCTCCAGGAAGCCCTCCTGGTAGCCTCCTGGCTCCCTAGGGTCCAGCAGGGCTTGGGGGAGAGGCCTGATCCCTGGCCTGTCCACCACAGTCCACAGTGGGGAGAGAGGAGGAATGCAAGGGGGCAGCCCTTACCTCACCCCGGACACACCTTATTTTCACAGAAAGTAAACACCAGTCCAAAGATGCAGAAAGAAGGCACAGGGCACAAGGAGAAGAGGTGGCAGAACTGGGAGCAGAATCCGAGCTGCCTAACTCCAGCTCCCAGGAAAGCCCTTCCTTCTTCTCCACATTCTCCGCTCTTGGAGCCTCTCCTCTCACGCGGGAGTAAGTTCTTACAGTCTGCCCTCAGTCTCTTTTACCACACCTTGAATTATCAGCCCTTTTGTCCTTAGAGGAAGTGAGGGAAGGGGGATGCCCGTGGTTCAGAATGCTGCACCCACGCCCTGCCTTCTGCCAAGGGAAGGATGAAGCCTGGGACCCAGGGTCAGGCCAGATAAAGGGGCAGAAGGGCTGAAGGCTCAGAACACAACTGCCCCCTTTCCCTCTGCCACAAATAGCTTCCTAAGCTGGATTCAGGGCTGGTAATCCGGGAGGGGCAAACCTCAGACCTGTGTGATTAGGGTCAAAAGAGACCAGGAGGTGCCAGGGTAGAGATCCCTGGAACCCAGTTCTCAGCTTCTATAGAGGAAATGGTTCCCATGAAGCCCCTTCCCCTGGTCATCCCCCACAGATGCCCCATCTCTAATGGCTATGAATGTCCTCCAAATTAGGAGACACACGGCAGTACACGGGCTGGGAGCCCCTACAATTGCAAAATAACCTCTAAAGTTGCGGAAGACCCGGACAGGTCAGCCTGACCTCCAAACATCCTGTAAGTTCTGCCCCCATTCTAATGCTGCTGTTGCCAGTTACAGCTCAATTGACGCTCACATCAGACTGGTCCAGGCCCCCTCCCTCCACTGGTGTCTGCTTGGGCAAGGCAGCTCAGCGCTCCGGGGGCCCAGCCAAGAATGGTTGCTGCCTGGCTCAGAGAGGAGAGAGAAGCTGGTCCCCCAGGGACCCAGATGCACAGGCCTAGACCTGCCATGACGGTCCCCTCCACGGCGCTGTCTGGCAGCTTCGGGCTCTGCCGCTCCTGCAACTCCAGAGCTCAGGTCCACTCCAGCACCTGCCCACCCCACCCCACCCCCCCATGGCAGAGGGGTCCTAAGAGTTGCTCTCACAGAGGGAGCCCAGGCAGGATCACTGATGAATGAAGCTAGAGGGCCACTCTCTCTCCAAACGCCTCTGTTCTTTGAGGCTCCGCCACTGACTCTGCCATGAGGCTTCCTCGCCCTTGTTCCCTGCCTGTGGTAACCTCCTCCCCTGCCCTGAATGCCCAGTTGTCTGCCTCCAGACAGCAGCCATAAGCAGTCCTGTGGGGCCCTCAGTACTACTGACAAAAGAGCCCTATTTACAGAGCATGCACAGCATGCCAGGCACTATGCAAAATCAGAAAATTAGTTTTCACAACAGCCCTATAAAGTAGGTGCCATTAGCCCCATTTTACAGATGAACATGCTCAGAGAGATGAAATTACCTGCCCAAGGTCACACAGCCAATTACATGGCATAGCTGGGACTTCAACCCAGGCAGTTCAGCTCAGAAACTCAACCACAGTGGAGACTAGGCCTCCCGGAAGAAGACAGGCTAAGGGGGCGGGGGTGGGAGGGGGCATTAACCTACTCCCTTGAGAGGGCCCAGAGCCAACCCACTGAAGCTTCCTGCCCAGGTCCTTTCCTGGGGTTGGAGGATGACCCCAGACTTCCTGGGAGACCCACAGTGAGGGCATTTAATGGTCAGGGAGACTGGAGGGTCTTAATGTCACCTAAGTAGCTCAGCCTCCGCCTAGGCTCCAGGGCGCGCGGACTGAGGACAGGCGGCACTCAGCACCCATCCTCATTATTGCACAGAAAAGCCTCAAAGGGCTCTGATGACTCCATGGGGAAGGGGTCACAGTTGCAGCTGCTGCCCCACCTCCACCATGGGAAAGGGGGATGGCCTCCTCAGAAAGGAGTAGGGTGAAAATAAATGTCTAAAGGGAAAAGAGGCGGGCACAAGGAGAGCAAGGGAAGAGGGGACATGGAGATCTCAAGCTCGGAGGCAGAAGGGTAGGGAACTCAGGCGAGGGGCACCCGGGTGGGGGAGGGGAGGCGGGGGGGTAGGGCGGGAAAGGGGGCGGGGGCCCAGGCTCAGCGCACGGAGAGGGCCCCCTCCCGCACTGTCTCCCTCCCGCCCTCCCGCCGCGGGCGGCGCTGCCTCGCCGGTGCTCACCGCCCGTGATCCGCTGCAGCCCCAGCACGTCCTCTGGCCCGATCGGCTGCTTCCTCTGCAGCGGCCCCGGCCTGGGCCCCAGGCCAGCCTCCGGCTCCGACTCGGACCCGGACTCGGATTCCGCCTGCAGCTGCGGCTCGGGCTTGGGCTCCACGCTCGGGCCGGAGGCCCCTGGAGCGGGCTCCGCCCCCGTCCCAGCCCCGCCGCCGCCCTTCTTCACCTTCATGGCCTCGCGGGGCCGCCGCTCGCCTGCTGCCGCGGCGGCTGCCTGCGCCGGCTGGAGCCGAGAGAAGGGGGAGCGTCCGCAGCCCCGCCCCCGGACGGGGCCCCAGGTACCGCCCCGCCCCCAGGGGTGGGCCAGCCACGGGCCCCGCCCACCCCCGCCGAAAGGCTGCCGGCTCGCCAACCTGGGTCCACTCCCCCGGGGCTGGGTGGGGCCTCGCCTTCATTCATTTTTTTCGCTAGATACTTTAAGGAGTTCCGTCTACCTCTCCTTACTCGCTGCGCTTCCGCCACTCTGTCCTCCCGTCTGCCCCTCAAGCGAGTTCCCGCCTCAGGATCTTTGCCTGGGATGCTCTTTCCCCAGTTGGCTTCCTCTTCTAGTCTTAGTTCAAATGTCATCCGCTCAAAGCCCACCCCCCCCCCCCCGCCCATACACCCAATCTAAAGTACTAGCCCCGGGTCACCATCTGATCAGCCTGTTTTTCCCTTCTAACGCATTATTTGAAATTAGTTTTTGTTCACTGACTCTTCCCCCTAAAAGATCAGTTCCATGGAACCAGAGATCCTGTCTTCGTTCTCTATAATACCTAGCAGTTAGCACAGTGCCTCTTGCAGCCTATGCTTAATATATTCTTTTTCTGAATTTATGAATGAGTTTATTTAAGGGCTTACACTGGTACAAACTATTCTCTCCCAAAACCCCTGTGAAAAAGGCAGAAGTAGATGCTGATAGCTTTGTTGGGCAACCCTGGACATGCTGAAGGACAACAGCCTAGGCGTCTGGCCACCACAGGGCGCTCCAGGGCAGGGAGGCAGGGCCTCCCTGTAGAGACTTGGCCAGGTTGAAGCAAGGTGGGCCTGTGAGCCCAGGACAGATAGCAGGAAACCATTACTTGGACACAACTGAAGAATGAACGCTATGCTCACACGTGGTATCATTACAATTCACATTCAACCAATGTTTATTGAGAGCCTAAAATATGCCAGATAACTTTGATATGCTTATCACATTTAATCCTCATAACCACCTTGTAAGGGAGGTATCATTAGTGCTATTTGAACAAATTAAAAACTGAGGCTCAGGGAGATTAAGCGGCTTATTCAATGCTCCCCAGATGATAAGTACAGAAGGTACCGAAACAAGGGTCTGAATTCAGGCATGCTTGATCCCAAATCTGGAACCTTCCCCACTGCACCACACTACTGCTATAAAAGGGTGAAGGGAAACTCAGCCACACGCACAGCATCAGGCTTTACCCAACAGGCACAGCCAGCCAGGAGGGAGGGGAGGAAGGGAGAAGGCCCCAGAGGCTGACCTGGCCCCTTCCATGAGAGCAGTGCTAGGACTCTCCCTGAGGGGTTAGAGAGAAGCGTGGAGGGGAGGGGGCTAGAATCTAACCCAGGGCTTTCCCCTAATGCTCCCTCTGAGTGCAAGAGGACTTCGAGGAACAGGACAGAAGCACAGCAAACTGCCCCTGCCCTGGGGGGAGACAGGTAAGGGCCTTCAAGTTTAAGCCAGGTAAGGAGACCCAAATGATGCGTCTTCTGGCCGGAGGGGGAGAGGGAGGACACAAAGGTGGTGGGGGGAACCTGAGCTAGAGGAATGGGAAGGGAAGGGAAGATGAACCCTGCTTGGAGTGTTGTACTTTGGTTACTGGAGCTGAGTCCTTCACGGCAGGCCCCATTTATGTGCCTCTCAATCTAACACCTCCCACTCAGGCCAGAACGGAGGGCTTCTTACTGAGATGCTGTCCTGCTCAGTCTATCTTCTCAGGCTTTTTCCAGGACTTGCGGGTTTCCAGGAAGATCTTGACCAGGGACAGGAGGATGGGCACAGCCATAGGCAGGAAGAGCGGGATATAGATGGCGAACTTCTGGTCATCAGGGAAATACAGGAGGTGGAGGAGCGAGGGATCAAAAAAGGCGCGCTCCGAGGACGTCACAGCTGCCTGGCTGGCGATGAAGGCAGAGGCCAGGCGCCCAGAGGCCAACTCCTCTGCCGCCTTCTGGACGGCCGCGACAGCCCTGTACACCTAGGAAGGGCCGGGGGCTTACCAGTAAGTCCCAGGCACCACTGAGGTGCTGGGGTGGGAGGGGGCGTGGGTCTTACTGTGTCTTCCATCTCGTTGCCTGGAGTTTGCCCAGGATATGGAGGCCAGTATAAAAGGGCTACAGTTTATTTTTGTGTGTGCCCGCTTAAAACTTCACACCCCATCTGGCGTCCTGCTGGGGACCTGGCCCTGCCCCCTAGAGGAAGCCTGGGGCACTCAAGGATGGCATGCCCACACACACCCTGGGCCTCAACTGGCTCTCTGGCTTCACCACACCCTGGCCCTTGCTGGCCACTCTGGTCACACCACAGAATCCATCCCCTGCCCGCTCACCTCAGATGCCACATCGTCCTTGATGACAATGTTGCTGATCTTGCCCAGAAGCTGGGCCAGAGAAGTGAGAGTGGTGGTGGCTGTGGCCACGTTCTCCACTGACCGAGCCCAGAGCAGCCGGTCGAGCTCCCAGGTCGTTAGCCCTTCACTCTTGGGCCCTGAAAACAGGCTTTTCAGAGGCATCTGGGGCTGAGCAATTCCAAAGAGCAGCCTGTAGGAAGAGTGAAGTAAGGAAGGCTGAGAGTAGAAGATGGCTAAGATTCCTAGAATAATGACTAAGATTTTCAATCTTACCCAGAAGCACAGAAGTCATAGGGAACTGCCTCAGGGCCTGGGGTGGGGATGAGTGGCAACACTCAGCGAAACAGAGCCTCAAGCCCCATTTTAACCAGTGTTTTTGCTTTCACCTGTTTCTGGATCAGATTTCCAAGACCTTGTTTGAAAAAAGGTCCCATGGCTAAAAGATTTCTGGTAATGCCAACCTAGTTTAATCCCCTCACCCTGCCTACCCTCTCTTTGGACAAATGGGACCACTGAGCCTTTAGTTAAGGCATGATCCAGGACCACTTCTTTTTTTTTGTTTGTTTTTGTTTTTTTATCTATTTAAGAAAGAGAGAGAGTGCGCATGTGTAAGCAAGCAGGGGAGGAGCAGAGAAAGAGAGACAAGCAAACTCTGTGCTGAGCATGGAGCCTAATGTGGCGCTCGATCCCACAACCCAGAGATCATGACCTGAGCCAAAACCAAGAGTCAGCCACCCAACCAACTGAGCCACCCAGGCGCCCCAATCCAGCACCACTTCTGATAAGCACGTGTGTTGTACCTCTCTAATCCTGCACCCAGGGCAGACATTGCTAATCAATCAGAATCCTCTTTCCTGATGACCCCAGGCACAGCCCTAGAATCCTCAGCACAGGGCATCAGGCAGCCACTATCACCATACCAGTTAGCATACGAATTAGTAGCTATTTTCTTAAGCACCCCTAATCACACCCCAGGGACCTGACATTCAGGAGTCTGTTTTTCTTAAAAGTTTTTGTCAGCAACTACTCCTTCTTAGAAGAAGGACAAGGTGATCCTTAGAAACCTTTCATGGTTTCCCTGGGGCTCTAGGCACAGCTGAGGTATCCCTGCGGGTGAGTTTCATTCTAGTCAGCTCAGGAGACTGGGGGCTCAGGAGACTGGGGTCAGACTCAGTGGCCACGCCCCCAGGCGCATCAGCCAGGACCTCACCGCAACTGAGCCAGGAACACCTCCATCACTCGCACCATGTCCACCTCAACCCTCACCGGCAGCTCCGAGGCATTGTAGGCTTTGGAGTCCACATTGTAGACCTGCAGGGGGAAATGAGGTTGCCTCAAGACCACACCAGGGCCCTTCACGGCTCTGCCCTAGACACTCTGGAGGCCGGGAGAGAAAGAGAAGACCTTTTTAGAAAGGTTTTTAGCAATTACGAACCTGATGGTATAGCTAATACTTTTTTGAATATTTATTAGGAGCTTTTCATAAATTATCTCCATTATCCCCTCAAAAGTCCTGTAAGAAATATTTTTTATTCCACTTTGAGTTCCTACCTATGAGCAACTCCCAGTCTAATGGGCGAAGCAAAGTTCCCAGCCTTGCAAGACTCCCACGGACAGGGCCAAGATCAAGGATGTACACACAGACAAGTGCTCAGTAAGTGCAAACCGCTACATGCAAAAGGGTTGTATTACAGAAAACACTGACAGAAATAAGAAGCTGCCGGGCCAACAGAGGAGGGGACGAGCTCACAGCACCCTCACCTCCTTGGTGCTGCCCCTCCCACCGGCTGGGCCGTGGAGGACACTAGAGGAACAACAGAAGGAACAGTCTCAGGGAACATCTGTCTGTCCCCAAAGCTGAGGCTCTATGACCATTACCATAATGCCACCCCAGCGAGGACTGTGGAAGGCGTTGGTAGCCACTGGAGCCCCGTCCTTGTCCTGAATGTACAGCGGGGAGTGGGCAAGCTCAGGTACATAGAGCAGAAAGTTGAGCACAGGGTAAAGGGAGGCCGCGCTGGATCCTGCAGTACAAAGAGAAGGGAAGTCAGAATACCAAACCTGCTGGATCTAGATCTCAGTTCCAGGTCCGCCTCCAACTTTCTGGTCACTCGCTCTGGGTGTCATTTTCCCTAGCTGATAATCACCGGGATATCCTCCAGTCCTGGGTTTCTGTGGTCAAGAACCTCCTCTGAACATTCTCCCAACAGGTGCCATATACAGGTAGAGTCCTTAGCCCCCCAAAGGCCCCTGGAATCTCCCCTCTTCTAACAGGCCCCCCATGACTGTCTTAAAACCACCCTCGTGGGCATTGCCACATCACACCCATATAACTATAACCCATTTTAGACATAAGTATAAATATGACCTCATGTCAATTCCGTCTTAATCCTTCAACAGCTAGCCATTCACACAGGTAAAAGCTCAAGCTACTTACCATGGTCCTTACGATCTGGCACCAGCCCATCTCGGTCACTCCTTCACAATTCAGCGACACTAAGCTTCTCTGAGCTTCCTGAATGCCTATCCATTCTGCCTCTTCTACATCTAAGCCCAGAGTTTCCCTTGCCTGGAATGCCCTCCTATCTCCGTACTCAGCAATGCTGGAGGGAGGAAGGGGAAGGAAGGAGGGAGGGAGGGAGGGATGGAGGGAAGGAGGCAGGTATCACCTGCAGTCCCTCCCATTATCGTGGTCCACACTGGCCTAGCCTTACTATCTGAAATCCCACAACCAGTGATACACTAACTTTGGTTTGCCTGTATTACAGCTTGTGGTCATCTATTCTGCAGACGTACCACCCTCAAAATGAAAAACTGGAATCCCAGCTTCAAACCTCAATCAGAAAAAAACAAAACAAAACAAAAAACTCAATCAGAACTGTCCATCCAAATTCTGCCTGCGTGTACTTTTGCTGTTATCTTTCCTACATGCGTGACCAGATCCTGGATGGCTTGCACGGAGGGAGAAGCAGCCTATCCATTTCTTTATAAAAAGCACTGGGAGTCATGTTTAATAAATGTTTTTGCATATGAGTTTCATGAGTCTCATGAACAAGGAGCCTAAATGCCCAGCACTTCCTTGATGCCCTCAGACCACTCAACCTGGGAACCATGACTATATACGACCAGCCTCCAATCCTATGCTGAGCCTTCAGGGTCCCTCCCCAGCCTGGCAGATAGACCCTCATCCTCAGCTCACCCAGCCGGGACTCCACTGGGTTGATGACATGCGGGAGGCTGTGCGCGGCCAAGTAGTAGCTGGAGGAAGCTGGGTCAAAGCGGGGGTTTACCCCCAACACTGTGTAGTAAAGAATCTGTAAAGCCAAGAAGGAGAACATTATTTCTCCTTGTGTATTGATTCAAACTCCACTTTGTCCCAAAAAGGATTTGAAGTGCCTTAAAAAGATATAATTAGGACAGGGCAAAATATAAGAGACAAAATCAGAGCTGAGAGAAAATAGGTGTAGGAAAAAAAAATAACAAAGCCAAGGGTAAAGTTAATACACTAAATACATGCTTTGAAACCACACTTTTTTACCAGGCTTTCTAAGAGCCTAAACAAAGAGGGAAACAAGAATAGCATAATTCAGTGTCCACAAAATCAACTCAAGTCAGTTATTCAGAAGTACTCCCACTAGCAAGACCTGATAAAAATGTCTCCCACGTCTTCCCTAAAAGGACACTGTGTGATACATTCCTCACACGTAGGAAGCTACATTCTTTCCATCTTTACTGTTACTACATTAACATATTTCAGGAAGTTTTATTTTTAAAATAAATTCCTTAAGGATGGCACGGCTGAGTGAATACAGTTCTAAAGGAGGCCATAAGGAAGGTCATTTTTTAACAAACCTCGACAAAAGTCCCTGAGCTGGACACCATGCAGAAAAAGCAGACCCTGGAGTCATATACACACACAGGCAATTCCTAGCACATCAGCAAGCTCTAAGAGCTGGAAGAAGAGACTCCACGTGAAAACACTAAATACAGATGGCCTCCAAAAAGGACGGTGCAGCCAGGGAAGGGGCTCCTCGGCTTGCTCCCAGGCTCACCTGAGAGTCCACAGAGAAGTTGCCCGCAGCACTGAGGGCACTCAGGAAGGGCTGCACATAGCGCCGGACGGCCCCCTCGATGTCCCAGTGGACATCATGGGACTTGGGGTCCGGGTTGAGTAAACTGAAGGTGATCTCATAGCCTAGAGAAACAGGAGTCAGGGAAGCCAGAAGCAGCCGTACCCCCGGCTGCGTTGAACTTGTTTCTCCTCTGGAATGGGGTTGACGGCTACCATGTAACCCAAGGGAGGATAAAACCGGGATGAGGAACACTGAGTGCTTTAACTAAAAAGGTGAAACCACAGAAGAAAGGAGTAAAGAGTCCGCACGCAGATTCCCCTCCTGCCCCATTGCCTCCCCATCATTCATTTCCCTGTCCCTTCTTACAGCAACGTCCCGTCACCCTACCCAAGCTGGACTTGAGAGGCCGCCTCTTATCAGAGCTCCACTTGTCCTCCGGAAGGTGGTCAGCCAGGGCCGCAGCGAGCACGTCCTCAGTCAAAGACATGGCCTGCGCTACTTGGATTACGCGGCGGCCGACGATGTTAAAGGCCTCCCGGTGCGTGAACCCTCGCACGACTGCTGTCCTCTCAGGCCCGATGTAGCTCATCGTGTCCTATGAGAGGCCAGCAGGAGACAGAATGCCCAGGGCGCAGGGAAGAAAGCAGAAGAGCACACTGGCTCCGGGCTCAGAGAAGCTGGCTTTTGGCCACTGACCAACAGGCCCACCCCTCCCTTTAGATTCATAGTGAACTCCTATCTCAGCACCTCTGACCGATCGGTGTGCATGAATATTTTCATTCATTTCCGTTTCCTTTGCCTTCCCAGCAGACGTAAGTCCCAGGCATTATCTAAATCTTCACGGGCTAGAAACTAGGGGATGCCATGCTGAACAAGGACAGTGGAATAAACAAACACCTGGAAAGTTTGATATAAGTAGACAACATGTGGCCAAGAGGCAAGCCCAGGAATGCTCACAGCAGCATTATTTCTAAGAGTCAAAAACCAGAGACAATTGAACTGACCATCAGCAACAGGATGGATAAATTGTGATATGTTTCTATAACGAAACATATTAAAAATGAACATATTAGGGGCGCCTGGGTGGCTCAGCGGTTAAGCGTCTGCCTTCGGCTCAGGGCGTGATCCTGGCGTTCTGGGATCGAGCCCCACGTCAGGCTCCTCCGCTATGAGCCTGCTTCTTCCTCTCCCACTCCCCCTGCTGTGTTCCCTCTCTCACTGGCTGTCTCTATCTCTGTCAAATAAATAAATAAAATCTTAAAAAAAAAATGAACATATTAGACTCAACCGCACGTTGATTACAGAGATGATTCTCTCAAACATAAATGTGGAACGAAACGGAAGTTGCAGAAGAACACGCGGTGTATTAATATAAAGTTCAAAAGTTTGTAAAATTGAGTATGTTGTTTACTGAGATACAACACAAGTGATAAAACTTGAAAGAAAAGTAAGAAAATGACACACACCAAAACATGGTCACCCTGGGCCAAAAGGGAGCGGGGCAGAACCATGGAGATGCGTGGGGTTCAGCTACATTGCTAGACTGTAGTTTGCGAGGTGGGGTTGGGTACATGGATGTTCATTAAAATTTTCTTTCATCTTTTTATAAGAATTACGTATTTCATCATAAATTGTAAAAGAAAACGGTACATGCATAGCTCCCACCGACCCTCTTGCTCATCAAGTGGAAAGGTCAATGTGTCGCCCGTATTACCACCAGAGCCCATTCAAAACAGCTTCTTGGGGGCGCCTGGGTGGCACAGCAGTTGGGCGTCTGCCTTCGGCTCAGGGCGTGATCCCGGCATTATGGGATCGAGCCCCACATCAGGCTCCTCTGCTATGAGCCTGCTTCTTCCTCTCCCACTCCCCCTGCTTGTGTTCCCTCTCTCACTGGCTGTCTCTATCTCTGTCAAATAAATAATAAAATAAAATCTTAAAAAAAAAAAAAAACCAGGGGCGCCTGGGTGGCACAGCGGTTAAGCGTCTGCCTTCGGCTCAGGGCGTGATCCCGGCATTCTGGGATCGAGCCCCACATCAGGCTCCTCCGCTGTGAGCCTGCTTCTTCCTCTCCCACTCCCCCTGCTTGTGTTCCCTCTCTCGCTGGCTGTCTCTATCTCTGTCGAATAAATAAATAAAATCTTAAAAAAAAAAAAACCAGCTTCTTTTTTTCATCCTGATTTTTTTTTCCACTTTAAATGGTCATCGGAGCTTGAGCTGTATATAACTCCTGGCTTTAGAAAGGCCCAGAGTCAATGAAGAAATATCCCTATTTGCATTCTATTTTTTTTTCCTATCTGCATTCTTTAAAAAAAAACGAGTTAAAGAGTTTTCTGTAGCAAACGCAAGCAATGGGGAGCACTACCTCAAGAAGGAGGTGACCTAGGAGAGAACGAGCTGACGGAATAAGGCAAAGCTGCAGCCTCTCTGCTCACCCTACCTGGGGCAGAAGTGAGGAGTTTTCAGAGATCACGTACACAGTCAGGGAGCCCTCCGCTTCCTCCTGCGGCTCAGCTAACATGGTTTCTGCCTCTGGGAACAAGAGCGGGAGGTGCACCAGAAGCAAAAACACCATTCCCTTTCCCTCTGGCCTCCACAGAGGGCCTAAGCCACGGCGCCACCTCCCACTCACACCTGGCTGACACTGTGGCCAGGCTCGGCCCCCGCTGGCCCAGGCTGAAACACACGGTATCTCATTCCCAGCTTTCCCAGAGAGATTCTGACGTTAAGACAAGGTATGGAAAATACACACTTAGAGATCGGAAGAGAAAAAGAGGGCTTCGTGTTAAACTATAATGATCGTCCCTTCTGGTACCTTGCACACTGCCCAGTGACAGGGCCTCCTCCTCGTGCTTCAGAGCCCTCCGATAGGCCTTCTGGAAACGGCATTTGATTTTCATTTTGTCTGAGAGAAAAAGGAAGAAGCAAGATAAGAAGATTAAGTACAGACCTCTGTCCACCTTCCCAGACCTCAGGCTGTCCGGTGTCTCAGGACAGCAAGAATATTGTTGGCAAATAAAGACTAAGAAGCTGCAGCCAGTTCTAATGATTTCTACACGGATGATATCAAATCCCACACCCCACCTCTTTCACCTCTTGCCTCTGCCGGTGTACACCCCATGGTCAACCTGAAGTACCCTCCCAAAGGGAAATCTATCACAATATGCATTCTAGTACTAGCTGAAAGGAGAAAAACCATAATGATCACTTCAATACATGCCTCAAGATAGTTAAATTCAACGAATGTTCTTGATAAAGATAAGATGCACACTTAATGACAAAACACTAAATGTAGTTCCATTAAAATCAGTAATAAGGGGCACCTGGTGGCTCAGTCAGTTAAGCATGCGACTCTTGATTTCGGCTCAGGTCATGATCCTAGGGTCGTGGGATCGAGCCCTGCATCAGGCTCCATACTCAGTGGAGAGTCTGGGGAGTCTGCTTGTCCCTCTCCCTCTGCTCCTCCCCCTGCTCGTGTGCATGCGCTCTCTCTCCCCCCAAAACAAATAAATAAATATCTAAATAAATAAATACATAAATAAATAAATAAAATCTTTAAAAAAATAAAATTAGTAGTAAAACGAGGATGCCTGCTATCTTCTCTGTTATTCAGCATTGTTCTTTCTGAAGTTCCTGATCAATGTAATAAGTGAAGAAAGAGACATGAAACATGAATATTTAAAGAAAAACAAAGCGGCCACTTGTTAAAAGTAGCAAAATTATTTTCTAAGAAAATCAAAGAGAACCAACAGGAAAACTATTAGAACTAGTAACAATTCAATACAATGACTAGATATACGCAAGAATCAGTAGCTTTCTGATAAATACCAGCGATATACAATTTGAAAAGCAAGTATTTTTTAAAATCTCAATCACCATAATAATAAAGAACATAAAAATACCCATGAAGAAATGTATAAAACTATATTAAAACCACCCGGGACTACTTCACTGAAGGACATAAAAGAAGATCTGAATAAAATGGGAAAAGCATACAAAGTTCTTAGATGGAAAGACTAAATATTCTAAGGATGTCAGTTCTCCCCAAATTAATCTATACCTGTAAAGCAATCCCAAAGGGATTTTTTTGCCCCCCTGGAACTTGAGAAGATGAACCTAAAATTTATTGGGGAAGTTCTTCGTTACAGAAGAATTCCAGATCATATACACAGGAGAAATTATAGAATTTAAAAATTGCCAATTTGCAACCACTAATGAAATGGACGCCAGCATCGATGGCTGCTAAAACCATCAGGTGACAGGTTGACAGGGAACTAAAATACAGACATCGAGCTGACATTATTTGACTTCGCGAAATCACCTTTGAATCACCTAAAATGAAACCAGTCGTTATATACTTCCTGATACAACAGGAAGTTTGCCACAACATACCTAAACAAGTGAACCTGATTTTAATCTCCGGCTCTAACTACCAGTTTTTTTTTAAATATGGATAATAGACGAATAACTTAAGTGAAACTAGGAGGAAGCAATCTGTCAAATCCAGAATGTGAGATGTTCCATAAAACAAATGACTTGCTTTCTCCAACAAATCAAAGAAGTGTATCGGGATGGTATAGGGGGAGCTGACCATGTAATAAAAAGGACAAAAGAGATATAACAAAATGCGATGTATTGATCCTGACTGGAGTAAGCCAGCTGTAAAAGGACCCCTCTGAAAAGCCTCGTTCTGGAAGGAAATGGGCACTATCATTCATGGTGTCCAGAAATCGTTAATGTGGCTACACTGAGACACAGGATATGCTGCCAGCACGGCAAGTTTATTGCAGTGGTGACAATCAGACCCGTAACATTTTCCACTAGGCTCATGGAGTAGAGTGGAAGTAACAAGACTTTCCAACAGTAGAACAATTGAGGAATAATAATTTTAGATCATTTGCCAAAATAGCAATCAATGTACTTCCAACAAGTTGACTTCTAGGGCCCTAAAGAAAAGAAATTGGATCCCAGAGACTACATGTGGGGCATTTTTGAAGTATGTCCATATTCAAGCAGAGATCAAAGCCACCCAACAGAAAGAACTAGACTGACAGTGACAACTGTGCATTGAACAAAAGTTCTTTTTAAAACGGTTATTTTGAAGATTATGATTCTGACTTTGGAGAACTACGGTGATCCTTAGTGGAAGCAATCACAAGTAAAATTCCATAGATAAAAATTCATTGACTTAAAAAAGAAACCTTTGAGATGACTGGGAAAATCTGAATATAGACTAGAAATTAACCGATATTAAAGAATTATTGCTAATTTGGTTAGATGTGACATGGAAGTTATGTTTAAAAAATCAAAATAAAGGGCGCTTGGCTGGCTCGGTCAGTAAGGCACGCAACTCTTGACCTTGGGTTTGTGAGTTCCAACCGCACATTGGGTGTAGAGATTACTTAAAAATAAAATCTTTTAAAAAATGAAACAAAACAGGGGCGCCTGAGTGGCTCAGTCGTTAAGCGTCTGCCTTCGGCTCAGGGCGTGATCCCGGAGTTCTGGGATCGAGCCCCACGTCGGGCTCTTCCGCTGGGAGCCTGCTTCTTCCTCTCCCACTCCCCCTGCTTGTGTTCCCTCTCTCGCTGGCTGTCTCTCTCTCTCTGTTAAATAAATAAATAAAATCTTTTAAAAAAATAAATAAATAAAAAATAAAAAAAATAAAAAACGAAACAAAACAAAACAAAAATCCTTCAATGGCTTCCCTTCTCACCCAAAATAAAAGCTGTATGTGAGCCTAGCCCCCTTTCACCACTCTGGTCTTATTTCCTCTTACTCTTTCCCTCATTCACCTCTCTCTCACCACAATGGGATTCTCACTGTTCTGCAAAGGCACCACTTCTGATCCTACCTCAGGACCTTATACTTGCTTATCACTTTGCCAAAAGGCTCTTCTCCCAGATATCTACACAATTTACTCCTTTATCTCTTTTAGGTCTTTACTTGGAAGTCCTGTTTTCAAATGATGCCTTCCCTGGCCACCCTTTCTGAAACAGCAATGATCTCCTTATCCCCCAAGAAAACCACCCTATCCCCCTGTCCTGAACTCTTTTTCTCCTGTCACCATCTAACATACATACATACATTTATTTATTTAAGATTTTATTTTAAGTAATCTCTACATCCAACCTGAGAGTTCGAACCCATAACCCCAAGATTAAGAGTCATACTCCACTGTCTGAGCCAGCCAGGTGCCCTCCCATCTAACATACATTTAATTTATCTTCTTAACTGTCTCTTCTCCTCTTTTTTGTCTATTTTGTTCACTGTATTTTGTGTATTCTGTTTGCTGTATCTCCAGCAAATACAACAGTATCTGACATAGACACTCAATAAATATTTATTGAATAAACGAACAAACCTATTACTATTCCTATTTAACAAATGAGAGGTTAACAACCTCACCCAAATTCACATAAGTAAGCAGCAGAACCAAGGCTTTAATCCAGCTCTCTTACACGAAATTCCATACTCTTAGCCACTCCACTATACTACCCCCACAATATGTCCATATTACTGAATACCACGTCACTAAATACAAAGAAACCCATGACAAATTGACAACAATCAAGTTGTGAACATGTGAGGTATGATCCATTCTTGTTTTGAGAAACCAAAATTATGTGTGTTTACATTAGGTTGAACTGTATGAAATATGATTTTTTTTTTTTTTTAATGTAGGCTCCCTGCCTAGTGTAGAGTCCAACACGGGGCTAAACTCACAACTGTGAGATCAAGATCTGAGCTGAGATACAGAGTCAGATGCTTAACCACCTAAGCCACCCAGGGGCCCCATGAAATATGATTTTTTAAAGATTTTATTTATTTGACAGAGAGAGCACAAGCAGGGGGAGCGGGAGGAGGAGAAGCAGGCTCCCCGCTGAGCAGGGAGCCCGATGTGGGGCTCGATCCCAGGACCCTGGGATCATGACCTGAGCCTGAGCCAAAGGCAGATGCTTAACTGACTGAGCCACCCAGGCTCCCTGAAATATGATTTTTTAAAAAAATGTGTGTGGCCAAGGTTAAAAAGCTAGAAAGTAAATGGCATACAGGCGCGTCTCGGTCTGGACTCAACTTACACATGAAGTCACTCCCAAACTTTCACTTCACACTCCAGAAAAGTAAAACTGCTCACAGATCCCCCAACATGCTGATTCACCCCTCCATGCTTTTACACAGGAGGCAATAGAGTTTGTCGGTTAAAAGCCAAAACACTGGAATCAGTCAGGCCTGGACTTAAATCCCAGTTCCACCTCTTACTCGCTAACTGTGTGATCCTGAACAAATTAAAATCTCTTAAGTCTGTTTTTTCATTTATAGAATGGAAATCATAATGAAGAGAGGACTAAATGAGGCAACACACGTAAAGTGCTTCACCTAGTTTCTGGCATATAATGAACAATCAGTATCAGTGATTAGTGATTACTATTACTGGTTCATGCTGTTCCCTTCCTCCCTTCCCCCATTTAACCTGAATTCCTTCACATCCTTTAAAAATCCAGCATAAAAATGACATCATCAAAACCTTCTCTGTCTTTCTTTCCTCCCAGATGGTTAAAGGCTTTTTCTTTAGAGCAATCTCAGTTTCTTACATACTTTCACTGTGATTTCTTTATCTAAGCGTCTTCCTCCCCTACTGGACTATGAATTTCTTGAAACCATTATCAATTCCTCATTCACCCCAAAATTCCTGGTACTGAAAGTACCTAAAAGTAAAGTATTTCATGTTAAATTTAATAAGGCCTGTATACAACTTCAACTTGATTCCAAACCCTGTGTCCTTTCCACTACATCCCACTTCCTCTCCTATCCCCTAATGAGCATTAATTGCTTCTCATCAGATAATGTAACTGTTTTATGAATAAAACTGTCGCCTTAACGGTGAACACTGAATTTAAAGTTGTTTTTCTGGGGCGCCTGGGTGGCACAGCGGTTAAGCGTCTGCCTTGGGCTCAGGGTGTGATCCCGGCGTTCTGGGATCGAGCCCCACATCAGGCTCCTCCGCTATGAGCCTGCTTCTTCCTCTCCCACTCCCCCTGCTTGTGTTCCCTCTCTCGCTGGCTGTCTCTATCTCTGTCGAATAAATAAATAAAATCTTTAAAAAAAAATAAAATAAAGTTGTTTTTCTTCTAACCAACCACACTGTTCATTCAGAGAGAGCTTTTAATAAATTTTTAACTACCTTTAAGGGACACCCAGGCTCCTCCTACCTAACACATCTCTGGACTGAGCTCAGACCAGAAACGCAGCCCTGACTCCCCAGGAACTCACATTTCAGAGGGATCTCTCTCTCGTGCACAACGGTAAAGGGCAGCTTCTCCTGGTCGTCCAATGGCACTGATTCTCGGGTAAACACGACGGTGACAGGCACCGTGAGGCGCAGCTAGGAGAAAGAGCATCGGGGCCATCAGCTGAGTCTCCACCTTGCCAGCGGGCTGTCCCCTGGCCTTCTCCCACCGAGGTCTCACCTGCAGAGCATTCAGCCCACTGATCTGGGAGTAAGGCAACGGGGCCCGGTAGGTCTCCGTGGTCTTCCACCAAAGCGGCAACCCCAGCAGGATGGCCACCGCAGCGAAGAAGAGAGCGGCCCGCTTGCCTCGGACCACCTCTGGGGGTATGGAGGTACCAACCTGAGGCGCTGCAAGTGGGTTTAGGTGCCCGCCCCACCCCTAACGCGGAGGAGCCCCAGCAACTGGCACTCAGAGGCTCTCCGCCCGCGTTTATAGGAATCCCTGTGCGAGGGGACCGCGCCCCAGTACGAAGGGATCTTGTCTGAAACGACCCCCCGACCCCCAGTCCGCGGGACCTCTGGCACACCACAATCCCCAAAGCCCGCATTCCTCCCTCTCAATACACTAGCCTCGGGCCCCGCCAGAATGCCACCGCACCTAGGTCTGTAGCAGCGGCTCCAGGGGCCGCCATGCTTGCTTCCGGTTGCTCTAGGCGCCGAGGGGCGGAGCTACGCAAGCCGCCCCCAATCGGAAACCCTCAAGAAGGGGGCGGGACCACGGCAGCGGTCGCAGCCAATCGCGAGCGGCACTCCAGGTGCGCGGGGAGAAAAAAAGGTCGAGGGTGGGCGGGGTCCGTAAGGAGCCTGTCCGCCAGTACGAAAGGAGTTTACTCCCCCACCAAGAGCAATCGAGGAGGTTCGTGGGTTTCTGTGTTGCTCGAAGACTTCGTTAGTCCGCCGCTTCCTTGTAGAACACATTCCTAGCCCCAGGGATTAAGAGTGTAAACTCTGCAGGCGTATAAATACTAGTTGGGCGACCACAGGCAACTCTAAGTCTCAGTTTTCTCATCTGGAAAATGGAGACATTTACTAAAATGAGCTCATTTAGGGGCACCTGGCTTGCCCACTCCGTAGAGCGCGGGAGCCTTGATCTAGGGGTCGTAAACTCGAGCCCCACCTTGGGTGTAGAGATTACTTGAAAAAATAAAATAGGGGCGCCTGGGTGTCTCGGTTGGCTAAGCATCTGCTTTCGGCTCAGGTCATGATGCCGGGGTCCTGGGATAGAGCCCCACATCCGGCTCCCTGTTGAGCGGGGAATCTGCTTCTCCCTCTTCCTCTGCTCCTCCTCCCTACCCCCTGCTCGTGCTCTCTTTCTTTCTCTCAAATAAACAAAACCTTAAATAAAATAAAATAAAATAAAATAAAATAATATAAAATAAAATAAAATAAAATAAAATAATAAAATAAAATAAGGTCATTCATGTAAAGAGCCTGGCACAGAAAGCACCCTATCACATCACTGTTTATCCGTATCATAGAGCTCCTCCTCTGGACACTCTCTTCTCAAGCCTCAAATATGGAGGTGGCAAGCTAGTAGAACCTTTTTAGCATATTTGGCTCATTCAGTATTTTTTAAATTCATTTGAATTCATTTCCAACTTGTAAAGTCTGAATACTTCACTTAAAATTTTTGAAGATTTATAAGCACAGACTCTGGACCCTCATCACTTAGGTTTAAATCCTGACTTCATCATTTCACCTCAGCGATCTTGAGAATTTAATTAACCTCTCAGTGCCTGTTTCCTCATATTATAATAGGGATAGTAATAATATCTACTTTATACAGTGTTGTAGTACATAAGTTAGTAAATGGAGAGTGGTTAGAATAGGGCCTGGCCTGCCAGGAACTTATAGTAAGTGCTACAGGGGCGCCTGTGTGGCTCAGTCAGTTCAGCATCAGACTCTTGGTTTCAGCTCAGGCATCTCAGGGTTGTGGGATAGAGCCCTGTATTGGGCTCCACACTTAGCAGGGAGCCTGCTTGAGATTCTCTCTCCCTCTCCCTCTGTCCCTTACCCTGCCCAAGCACTCTCTCCCTCTCTCAAATGAATAAATCTTTGAAAAAGAAAGTATTATGTAAGTGTTACCTCTTTTTGTTAATTTAAGGGCAGGTCATACTGGGCCTATAATCCCATATTGCAATAATTAGCTGGGTGGAGCACTTTCCACAGAGCATGGCCTCCCCAGTTCACACAGAACACACCTAGCAGGTTCTCTCATCGTTTCATCCCTTCACAGACCCAGGTGTTTGGTGTACCCCACGCCCCAGCCAAGTGGTCAAAGTTTAGCACACAACCTCACCAGGTCTACCCTTGTCCAGACCCTCAAATCATCTTTCTCTGTGCCCTCATCTACCCCAAATGGGAATGGGCAATAGCCCCTGGCAACCTCTTAGATACCCTGCTCCGTCTGGCAGTCCTGAGCCTTGGGGCTTTTCCATGTTGGGCAGGAGCCCAGGTACTGCTCCTGCAGTGCCCACCCCCGGGTGTGGACCCCCAGCAGAATGTGTCAAGCCCCGGCAGGGTTCAACACAGAGAAGTGAGAGACTCCCATCCCCTTATCCCAGTTTTGGGCTCTGTGCAAAAGCTGCCTTCAGGAATGGCACAAGTCTTGTCTTACTCCATCCTTCAGCTGCAACCTAATGCCTCTGAGGTGGCAGTCCCTGAAGGACCTGCTGCCCTCCACACTGTCCACACTCCAGCCTTGGACATCACCAGCAAGAGCCTGAGCTGGGAATGGTGACTGGGTGTGCCCCTCCCCCATAAACTTAAAGCCCAGTAAAACTCAAAACCTACCCTCCCACCTTCACAGGCAGAGGGCCCAGAGACAGTCAGTAGAAATCAGAAACTGAGGTGGGAATTTGAGGTGTAAAACAGACAGACAAAGTAGCATGTTTTGCTACCATTTATTTGCTATGTGGTATGTACCCAAGGCATGAGTCATGTCTGGTGTCCTAATCTCTGATCCCAGGAGACAGGGAAGGCAAGGAAAGCCCAAGGAGAAGCTACCACATCATGGGGAAATTGTGGGGGCTGGCGGAGGCAGGGGGAAACCCAGGCGTCCTGCTCTGACTTCTAGCAACTTCTCCTGCCCTCAGTCACAAGGAGTGCCCTATCCTCCCATCCAATGGTCCCAGGTGCAGCAATGGGAGAGGGGAGGGAAGGACAAGGAAGGGAAGATGACTCAGTGCTGGATGGAGGCATCTCTGCTCTGCATGGCTATTTGGCCCTGGCATAACTATAGGCGCAACAGGGTGCAGGCGGCCAGGCCAAGGGCTGTGGTGCAGAATGTATACTCAGTAGGCATGGTTGGCAATGTAGAGGGACTGTGCTGCTGCTCCACCATCTTCTCCGCTGCCTTCATACTTGCCCTGGGCCGCAAGCCCGTTCACCTGCAGAAGGGTGGGGGGTGGGAGGGAGGTGGAGTAAGTGGGCTGACGCCGCCCACAGGTGCCAAACCCTGCCCAGGCTATAGTCTCTGGGCGCTGCCCTCCTGCCTAGCTATATCCCTGTCCCACAACCACCACCTCTAGCTCCCGACCTCAGCCCGCTTGATGAACTCCTCAGTGGCAGCCCCAGCATTGTCTTGTTGTCCTCTCCAGGCATTGAGGGCAGAGGCCTGAAGGGCACGCCCATAGGAGAAGGTGAGGGCCCAGGGCCGAGGAAGGGGGCAGCGGTTGATAGCATTGAGGTTGAGCGATGCTTCCTCTTCACTCTGACCCCCAGACAGGAAAGTCACTCCTAGGGTAGAGAAGAGAAGACAAACTGATTGGGCAACTCCCTATTTTTCCAGGGTACGGGACACATGAAGGCCATAAGACCCTGAGAATGGGTCTTAGGGACAGGAGCAAGTTAGGAAGCAGGGTAGTACCTGGGACAGCTGGGGGCACAGTGCGACGCAGGGCAGTGACAGTTGCCATGGCAATCTCCTCTGGGCTATATTTAATGGGACAGGCATGGCCAGGGGTCACCATGTTGGGCTTCAGCAGGGTCCCCTCCAGGTACACGTGATGGTCACTCAGGGCCTTGTACACAGCAGCCAAGACCTGGCGATCAGAGGAGGTTTACTAAGGTTCAGGGCCTCTGCTCAGTGCACCTTTTTAGGGAAAGGTGGGCATGACTGTGAGGGTCAGCACAGGCTAAAACTCACAGGTGTGTTCTGGGACAGTGTAAAGAGTGCTTGGGGAAAGTGCCTGCATCTGAGCCAGGGACTATGGGGAATACGCTCCCCCATGAAGCTGTCCTTGCAGGATGTGTCTGTGCCTAAGTTTGGACTCACCTTCTCCGTAACATACTGACAACGTTTGAGGTCATGGTCTCCATCTGGCAGGATTTCAGGTTCCACAATAGGCACGATGCCATTCTGTAGGTAAGAGCAGAGTAGCTTGGGAGGGGCACTAAGTAGGAGGGGAGAAACCCCTCGTAACCCTCTCCCCACTAGGCACAGGGCACCCATCTGACCCCCTCACACAAACATGCACACACCTGCTGGCAGATGCTGGCATAGCGGGCCAGCACGTTGGCATTCTCCAGAATGGCAAGTGCTGAGGGTGTGCGCTCACTGATTTTCAGCACGCAACGCCACTTGGCAAAGTCGGCACCATCCTTCTTGTATTGGGCACAGCGTTCCGAGAGCCCATCCAGCCCTGCAGGCATAGTGCCAGCCTCATCACTCTGCCCCTCTTTGCCAGCAACAACCATCCAACAACCCTGTGGTCTTCACCCACCCATCCTGTACCTTGAGTGGTGGTTTCTCCATCAGTCCCCGCTAGAGGCACTACACCCTTGTCAACCTGTAGGGAAAACAGAGGCAGAGGGCTGAACCCAGGCAGGATTCCCCTTGTCACCTCTCTCTCTCTCACACACACACACACACACACACACACACACACACACACACACACACATCTATTTCCATGTTCGGCCCCCATCGAGGGCCAGTGGCTGCACCTTGATGCCCACGACAATGCCTTTATCCTGAATAGTACGAACGAAGGGAACACCATCATCATCTTTCTGGTAGAGTGTCTCATGGAAGAAGATGACACCTCCGATGCACTTCTTCACACGGTCATCAGCACTGAACAGGACCTGGCGGTATAACCGGCGGTTTTCCTCTGTGTTCTCCACTCCAATTTGGCTCAGCCGCTTGGCCATGCTGCCTGGGGGCAAACAAAAGAGGGGTAGCAAGCTCATCCCCAGGGCTCTCTGGCCACCTCTACCCAACATAGCCACAGGCCCCCACCTACCTACAGACTCATCTGCGGCCAGAATGCCTTTGCCTGGGGCCACAATCCGGAGGGCAATGTCAGACAACTCCTTTTTCTGCTCAGCAGAAAGGGCTGGGTACGAGTGAGGCATGGTGACAGCTCTGTGGAATAGAGAAAAGATATAAAAGCTGGACCCGACCTACTACCTCCCCTGTTTCCTCTCCTGGCCATATGGGCCAAATGGTCTCCCCCCACCTCCCAACAAGCATGGAGCTAGGAACAAGGCAGGAGTCCTTGGCATGGGTCCTGGGCAACACAGTGGCACCAATCCCTCTGACAGCTAGCAGGCTTAGGGCCCCAGTTCCCGCATCTCCTTTTGTCCCTGGTGGGCACCCTTCCCAGCCCTGGGGAAAGATGCAGGGTGGGGGTGGGGAGGTGAGCAGCTCTGAAGCTACAGGTCTTCTTGTGAAACTCCTGCCCAAAGATCCAGTCCTTCTTTCACTGAATTTGGCCCCTTCAGGTAGGGCATAAGCCCTGGCCTTTCCAACTTCCATTTTATCATCTTCAGCAGGGCCCCTAGGGAAAGTGTACTTACTTCCAAGGCTTCAGAATGAGGCAGAAGTACCTATCACCCCTCTTCCCTCAGCTTCTGGAGGAAAAGTGGGGGACAAATGGGGAGCAGGAGTGGTGCAAATAACTGCCATAGGCTTCTGTAACCTCTTCTTTCCCATACCCCAAACCTGGCTGCCTTTGCAGCCAGATGGGACCAGAGGATCAGAGCTGCAAGGAGTGAGTAGAGGGCCTGAGAAAGGGAGGAAGGAGCAGGGAGACCTGGAGGGAGGTGACAGAGAGACAGGCTAACTAGCCAGGGGAAAGACCTAAATGGGGGGGACAGAGTAGGCAAAACAACTGGACAGGGAACTTAGCCTAAGAGAGGGAGCAGGCTAAAATGAAAATGGGCTGGGCGGTAGAGGCTGACCCCCAGGAAAAATCCAGTAGGCAGAGGAAGACTTGGGATTAGAGAAGCTGAGGTCCGGGTGTGAGAGCTAAGAGGAAGGGGTACTGTGGGAGAGGCTGAATCACAGGGTTTCCAAGTGGACAGAAACAAGAGAAGATTAAGAAGAGAGCTAAGAAGGCACATCCAAGGACCCTCGGAGCAGGGCAAGGATGTGATGGAAGAGTTAGGGAGAGGAAGGGGAGATGCTGAGCAGCTCCCGCCTCGCCCGAGGCCTCACCTGTGTGCAGCGAGGTGCGCAGTGAGTTACCGGCGGCAGCAGCCACGGGAACAGCGCGGATTCAGGTCGGCAACAGCTGTGGCTGTAGCTCAGGGTCCTGTAAATGAGGCTGCGGATGCTGCAGAGCTACGTGACTCCCCCGAGGGGCGGGCACATCCCCGCCCTGGCCACGCCCCCTCCCCGGACTGGTGCCTCAGCCGAGCCACGCCCACTGAGGCGGGGCGACGAGGTGGAGTGACTACCCGGCCAGGTTCTTGGAGGCTGTTGTCCCCCTCCCACCTCTTGGAGCCCTACCACCAGGGGCCCCGGAGGCAAGAAATGGCCTTGCCCTCCTTTCTGCCACAATTGCCTTTACCACCGGGCTGGATGTTGGGCACAGAGCCTGGTCTGGTGAAGGAGAGTCACCTAAACAGTCACAACTGGTGGGGTAAAGAGACAGAGGCACCAACAAAATGTGGCAGTCTGGGGCAGGAAGTAGGAACTGAATTTCTCTGTCTTTACCCCCTTATTTACCAGGACCTAGCCTAGAGGGGGATGGAGAAGGTAAGAGAATGAATCCTTGTCTGTCCTACCCCCAGGCTAAGAGCCAGGGAACAAGCAGTCCAGTGCCCAGAGTATTTGAGGAAGCAAGAGCGGGGAGGAGGGGCAGCCAACTTTGGCTCTAGATGCAGCAGGAGGGTTGTATGGAGGGTGTCCAGGCAGGAGGGCCAATAAGCTTCTCTAACCTCATCCACCTCCCACACCCAAAAAATAGGATTCAGTGAATTTGAAGAAATACATTAAATATATTTTATTTAAATAGCATTAAACATAGCTAGTTCTTTGTCCATTGGTCCTGGTGTTGGGGTAAGGGAGTACTGCAGGTCAAAAAGGGTGAATCAGATTCCAGCTTTCAGTTTCTTAGCTCAGAAATTCCAGCAATCCCTGTAGCTCCTTGCAACCCCTCACAACCTCTGGGATGGACTGCAGAGTCTGGGAAGAGGCAAAAAGGCAGCTCAGGGTCACAAGTCCAAGGCTCCCAGCCCCCGGAAGCACCAACTGAGTCAGAGGGGAGAAAGCAGAAGCCACAGAGACGCCTGCAACAGTGAGTCAGACCCAGCGCTCGGCACAGGCTGGGAACCAGAGCGATGCTCATGAGTACTTCCCGGGGTCAGGCCCTATGCCAGACGCCTTAGTGGCATCAACTCCTGACCTCCTTTACCTCATAAATATGCTGAACAATGTCATCTAGTTTCTTTAACTCCTTGTCAGATCGCCGAAGATTCTCCTCTAGTATGTTTCTCTAGAAAACAAATAGGTTGCATTAAGTCCTACACTCAAAAGAATAGCATAGCTTGTGGGGCAAGGAAAAAATGGCAGAGCACTTGCTAGTAGTAGTGGGAAATGGCCCTGGAATGGCATGGGGATTCTTTTTTTTTTTTTTTTTAAAGATTTTATTTATTTATTTGACAGAGAGAGACAGCCAGCGAGAGAGGGAACACAAGCAGGGGGAGTGGGAGAGGAAGAAGCAGGCTCACAACGGAGGAGCCTGATGTGGGACTCGATCCCAGAACGCCGGGATCACGCCCTGAGCTGAAGGCAGACGCTTAACCGCTGTGCTACCCAGGCGCCCCGGCATGGGGATTCTTACATGGCTCTGGAACTTGACCATGAGTTTTGCCTTCTCATTTTTCATCTCCAGAAACATCACCCTCAACTTGTCCACCTGTAGATATGTCCAGATCAGCAGAGGCACAGCCTAGGGTTCCCGCCAGCTGCCCAGCTCCTCTGCTAACCCTGAGTCACCTCTCACCTCTTGGGAGAGCCACACTTTCTCCTGGATCCAGTTAGTGGCCATAGGCTGACAGTCGGGGTTCAGCTGACCTGCTAGGGTCTCTTGCAGCACCTTAGTCTCTGTCTCCGCACGCCGAAGTGAGCGGGTGAGCTGGGTCACCTCCTCTCTAAGGCTCTGAGGATAAGAATGGAGAGGTATCCAGTAGCCCTCAAAGGGCCTCTCTACCCTTCTTATCCCATGTGGTAAACAAGGGTAGACCAGGGATCCAATTTCCACCAAATCTGAGATTCTAGCCATCAGGGACACAGAAGGCAGAGGGCCAGGGATCATCCTGAACGTACTATGAGCTCTCCACTCCTGTTTATCTGTTCTAGGATCTTCTCGTTCTGCTGTTGTATCACTTCCTGGAGCTCCTTTTCATTCTGTGAGGGAAAGGGAGGTAGGAAGCACTGAGAGAGCTGGCTTCTTAGCAGCCCTTGCGAGGAAATAGGGTTTAGTGTCTGACCCATGTTCAGCTCCAATAATACCAATTGATAACACTCCAATTCTTCCTCTAGGGCTACATTAGGAAAGGCGCATTTCAGTGTTGAGAGAGTTCTGCCAGAGTTCCTGACTTCTAGGTCAGCCTGGGAGATGGCTCAGCCCATAGCTAATTCCCAAACATGTGAAATGTCTGACCCCAGGAAGGGCAAAACTAGGGCAATGATTGGAAAATCCCCGCCACCCAGATTCCTGGAGAGACCATGGCTCCCAGTGGACCAGTGGAGCTGCCCCAGTTCTTCATCGCCCCACTTCTAGGCGCCTCCTTCACCTTGTAGCGCAAGCACAAGGCCTGGTTCAGCTTCTCTATGTCTGCCTCCTTTGCCTTCTGGGCTTCCTGATGCTGTTCTTCCTGGGCCTGTAGCCTAGCCTGCAGATCGCAACTAGGAGAGGGAGAAATTCAGCATTATTTCTGTCCTCTCAGGCACTGGCTGGGCCTTTGACATAAGGAGCTGTCTAATCAAGACTGTCCTCCACTCACATCTTTTGCTGCAGAGCCCTGACGGCTTCTTCTTTAGACTCTTGCAGCAGGGAACACAGGCTTTGAAGCTCCAGAGTCACTGTACCCATTTCTGCCAGGCTCTTCTCCATGCCTGGGATCTCTGAAAGACCAAGTCCTAGCTAGCGGCAGAGCCCTTTGGCATTGGAAGGAAGAAGTGTGTGTAGCCATCATCGCCACAACTCTTATCCATGTTCCCCACCCATAGGATTTGAATTTCCGGAACACTGCAGATCCCAAAAGGCAGAAATAAAATGAGCCCACGTAAAATTGAGGTTTTTAGAGCAAATTACTTCTCACTGTTTTAGTCTTTATCATTAGTACCAGATCTAGAAATGAGGCAGGATCCCTGGAGCCCATCCTAACCTGTAGGCTGAAGGGAAACCACTGATGCTACTCGGGTGAAAGCACTCTTGTCACTTCCAAGCAAGGGCACAGGAGCTGCTTCTGGCTCTAAAACAAAAACCAACCAAGGTAGAGAGCCCCTCTGGTGACCCTGTCAAGGGTCTGCCATAATAGAAGCCAGGGAGAGAGAAGTCTATTGGTAGGCATCTTCTATAGCTAAAGATATGAGGGGCAGGGCCACAACTCTCCCGCCCTTAAATCCCAGGGCCTTTAACCTTCATCTGCCATTGCTGTCAAGACGCTTCCCAAGAAGGCACTGTCGGCAGGCGGAGGGTATTCCTGGGCAGGAGCACAGGCTGTGCTTAGCAGGGGGGTCTCTGGTTCAGCCTAAGGGTAAAGGAGAAACGTGATGAGCTGCTCTTCAAGGGTTAGTGTTTTCCTGAACTTCAGGTACCCACCAGCCACCTCCTCTGGAATGCTGTTCTATCTACTCCCTTTATTCTCTATCAGCACCGTCTCAATTAGCTCCTTTCCCTGAACTTAATTCTCTCACTAAAATAACAACAATTAAAAACAGAAACCATCTTTTAGCTTAAATCCCATTTTTATTTTTTTTAAAGATTTTATTTATTTGACAGAGAGAGAGAAGAGAGAGAGAGAGGGAGAGAGAGCACAGACAGGGGGAGCAGGAGATGGAGAAGCAGACTCCTTGCTGAGCAGGGAGCCTGATGTGGGGCTCGATCCCGGGACTCCAGAATCATGACCTGAGCCGAAGGCAGATGCTTAACTGATTGAGCCACCCAGGTACCCTTTAAATTCCATTTTCAAACAGGCTTTTCTCTTTCCCTTCCAATTAAGAAAAAGATAAAGCAGCTTACATTTCCTGCCTAATCTATTACTCACCATCTATTGACTCCCTCACCCACTACAGTCTTCTGCCTCACCATTCCACCAAAATTGTTTGTTTCACCAATACCATCCTTACTTTCAAATTCAACAGACACATTTCAGCTCTTGTTTTACCTGACCTATTTGATAACCAATGACCAAGTTCTTCTTTTAGAAACTTCCTTTTCTCAGCTTCTGGGACATGACTCTCTCCTTCATATGTAGGCCTCATACCTTTCTATTTCTTCTCTCTATCCATAGGTCCTTCCTTAAACTGTTGGACTCCTTTTAGTTCATGCTTGGCCTTCTTTATACTCTAATCCATTCTCCAGGTGGCCTTGCCTTGGGAACTCCATAAAAACATCCACTTCTATGTGGGTAACCTTTCAATCTGTCTTTCTCAAGCGTATTATTTTCCCAATCACCAGACCCAAAGGCTCAACTGCCTGTGAGAAATCTACCAGAATGCTCCATAGTTCACCCGACATTTATTTATTTATTTATTTTAAAGATTTTATTTATTTATTTGACAGAGACAGCCAGCGAGAGAGGGAACACAAGCAGGGGGAGTGGGAGAGGAAGAAGCAGGCTCCCAGCGGAGAAGCCTGATGTGGGGCTTGATCCCAGAACGCTGGGATCACGCCCTGAGCCGAAGGCAGACGCTTAACCACTGCGCCACCCAGGAGCCCCTCACCCGACATTTAGTATGTGTAAAGCGGACCGCACCATTTTCCCTGTCCCATCCCACCAAAAATCTGTTCCTCCTCCTGTATTTACGATCCTAGGGTGAGGGCCTTGGGAGGGCAGCAAATTACAGCCTGCAGTTCAAATCTGGCCTGCCACCTGTTTTGGTAAATAAAGTTTTATTGAAATATAGTCATACACATTTTTTTACGTATTGTCTATGGCTGCTCTTGAGCTACACAGGCAGAGTTGAGTTGTTAAGACAGTGGTGACATGGCTTGAAAAGGCAAAAATATTACATTGTACTTTATAGTACAATAGTAATATATATATACTGTACTTTATACCAGTTCTAGAAAGTATCATCTTTCCAACAATCTAGAGATCATAATTCACTCTTCCACCTTACTCCCACACCAAATTGGTCACCAGGTTCTATTACTTCTATTTTCCAAACATGTATTGAATTCATCCAGTCCATCCTTTCTCTCTACCCCTTCTATAACTGCCATTAGTTCAAGCCTTCAGGCCTCCTGTCTACTTCTCTAGTCTTGTTTCCTTATCATTCTTGCCCCATATAACTCCTATACTGAAGAGCTTGCCAAATTCCATATGAGCAGGACCTTGCCTTGTTCACCTGTAGCCCCAGCACCCAACCCAGGTCATGTTACAAGGTAGACACTACAAAAAAGTACACACAATGCCTCTCTGACTTTCATAGACCATTCCCTTTGCCTAGTAGACCTTCCTATATAACCCTGCCCCCGCCCCACCCTACAAACTTCCAAACCTCAAGAGTCTGCCCAAGGATCACCTGCTTTGAGAAGACATGCTAACTCTCAAAGGTATAACTGATGTTTTCTCCATGCAGACCTCTACCATGATCATAAATGAAGATGTCAAGTTTACACTTGTCTTCCCTGCAAGACTGTGGATTCTTTCACATTTCCCGTGCTCGGCACAGACTAGGGTCAGATCATAAGCCCTTCCAGATTTCAGGATCTTGGTTGTAGCTTTCAATATTGAATAAGCTAATTAACTCTATTCTGAAAGATATCAACAATTTATTGTGTAGTGTCCCCTGTGGGAAAGCCAAAGAAGCAAGGGTAAATTTCTGCTTGCTTTTTTTTTTTTTTTAAATATTTATTTATTTATTTGAGAGAGAGAGAAAGAGAGAGCACGAGTGAGTGCAGGGGGAGGGACAGAGTGAGAGGGAGAGAGAGAAAATCTCCCGCAGACTCCCCAGTGAGCGTGGAGCCCAATGTGGGAGTTGATCTCATGACCTTGGGATCATGACCTGAGCTGAAATCAAGAGTTGGATGCTTAACTGACTGAGCCACCCAGGCGTTCCATGTGCTTTCTTTAAACGTAATCTGTTTTTAAATTTTTTTTAAGATTTTATTTATTTGTCAGAGAGAGAGTGCGTGAGAGAGAGCACAAGCAGAGGGAGTCACAGGCAGAGGGAGAAGCAGGCTCCCCGCTGAGCAAGGAGCTGGATGCAGGACTCGATCCCAGGACCCTGGGATCACGACCTGAGCCAAAGGCAGACGCTTAATCAACGGAGCCACCCAGGTGCCCCTAAACATAATCTGTTGAAGAGAATAGACATGGGAGGAAAACTAATGCAAGAGCAAAAGGAGGGTAAGTTCATGAGGAATATAGCAGGAGATCACTGAGTCCATGTGATTCTGGAACATTTCAAAGAAGGTGGAATAGGGAGGATAAGGAAAAGAAAAGGTATTTCCAGTTCAAAGGCAAAGGAAAATGGGTATGGTATCAGCCCAGTTCTGGGTATGACTAGAGATGGGGCATGTATGTAGTACACAAGCAGTCTAGTTGGAGTAAAGGATTCATAATAGAGAGGCAGGAGACAGATGAAGAAAAGTTTGAGTGACAGGATGAAGTCCTGTAGGTGACTGAAAGTCAATGAAGGTCGGAGAGGGAACAAAAGTAGCGTTTTAGGAAGACCATTCTATACAACAAAGATACAACTGGAAAAACTCTCGTAAACTAGGAATAGAGGAGAACTTCCTCAACCTACAAAAGCCTGCAGCTAACATCATACTTAATGGTGAGAAAGTCCAAGCTTTCCCTCTAAGATCAGGTACAAGGCAAGGATGTCCCCTTTTACTCCTCCTTTTCCATATCATGGTGGAAGTTCTAGCTAATGCAGGAGGACAAGAAAAGGAAATAAATGATCTACAGATTGGGAAGGAAGGAATAAAACTGTCTTTGTTTGAAGATACGATTGGAAGGGGAGAGAAGGAATACTGGATCCTACCTTCTTTAGTTTTCCCTGTAGGAAGAGGGTGAGTCTCTGTAGTTGCTCAGTCAGCACCCCTAGCTCTTGGGAATACTGGCGTGTCTTCTCCAGGTGTTGTTCCTGGTTCTCTGCTATGGTGCTAGCCAGGTTAGCCCTGAAATAAAGAACAGAGAAAATAGCCAAAGACCAGGCAACCTTCTCTGATTTCGCTCTCCCAAATCCCCACACAGAGCTGCATTCAAAGAGGGAAACAAGGGGTGCCTGGGTGACTCAGTCATTTGGGCGTCTGACTCTTGTTTTTGGCTCAGGTCATGATCTCAGGGTTGTGGGATCGAGCCCTGTATTGGGCTCTGCACTCAGTGCAGAGTCTGCTTGTCCCTCTCCCTCTACTCCTCCCCTATCTCGTGCTCTCATTCTCTCTCTCTCTCTCTTTCAAATGAATAAATAACATTAAAGAAAAAAAAAAAAGGAAAACAAGAGCCTCTTGGACCCTGTCACAATTCCCTTCTTGGAGACTTTAGCTTCTCGAAGTGCTTCTGGGAAACATACACACTTAGTTGGCAAAGCACAGAAAGGCAGAAATCTTACTTCAGGTTCTCCACAGTGTCCTTGAGGTCCTCACACTGCAGGCTGCGCTCCCGGAGTGCTTCCAGAGTGGTTTTCAACTGACATTCCACCTGGCCCAGCTCTAGGTGAGCAACCTGATTCTCTTGGTCTGCAAACTGGGGACACAGGAAAAGGAAGGAAGGCAAGGAGCCGGGGGGGGGGGGGGGGTTTGAGGCTAAGTGGGAAATTTTAGATCCCTGGGAACAGAGGCTTTTTCTGGTCCCCAGTGTCAAACCTGACTTCCATAGCATCAGGTAAGAGTCGCGCTGCTACCAGCTCCCCTGCCCCCGGCCACGGTCCTCACCTCCAGGGTCTCCTTCAGGTCTTGCACCTCCTTGGCCAGGACAGCCTGTTGTTGCTGCAGCTCTGCCTGCATGTGTTTTAGTGCCACCTCTTCCTTTTGCCACCTGCCAGAGACTTATATTAGATCCCAGCAGTCCTACATCACGGGTGCCGACTGCCACAATCACCCGACAGTAACTCACTGAGCAGTCTGCTCCTCATTGCTCTGGGTAAGCTGGCAGAACAGCTCCTCCTTCATGGCCAGGTCCTGGGTACAACGGGCGTGCTGACTCTGTAGCTCTTTTAGCTGACTTTCCATGCTGGCCAGACTCTGCAGCTGAGCCTGGAGATCTAAACCAAAAGTATCCTAATGACACCATGTAGTCATCAGGCCAAAACCTCCCTGTTCTGCTCCGTAACAAGTGCTTTAGAGCACTTCCTCCCTCTACTGCCACCCTCCGTGCTTCAGCAGGGCGCAAGTGCTTGTGCTTGTACGTGTACACACACACACACACACACACACACACACACACACACACACACACCCCTACCTGTTGCTAGGCAGCTGTTTTCCAACTCCAGTTGTTCTATTCGGCCTTTGCAGTCCTCTAAATGGGTAGTAGCTTGTTCCAGCTCCCTGGAAACCTAGTAAGAAAAGATAGATTTTTCTCCTATGGTTCTTCCTGAATCAGGAATCCTAGGACTCAGCCCAGCTTCTCTTTCTGGACAGAACAGCAAAGCACCTTGCTCTTGGGCAGCAACACTGCAGAAATAAGGTCTCCAGTAAACAGGAGAAAGAAGAGAAAAGTAGCTGAAGAAGGTGCTAAAGAGCAAAGGAAACAACTGGGCCCCAGGCCATCTACAGTGAAGGGATCTGGCTGGTCCCCAAACCCACAGAGTAGAAAAAGGGCAGGTCCAGGATAAGAGGCTAATGATACCACTCATTAGAAAGGACTTCTGCGGAGGAGGAGGAGGACACCAGGCCTAAGAAGTCCCCACTCCTGGTTTGTACCTGCTGCTTTTCCTCAATTGCAGCATCACGCTCCTGCAGGGTCTGCTGGCTCTTGGCTTTGAGTTTCTCTGTGAGTTGTTGAGACCGGCTCAGCAAGGCTGTCCATGTTACATACTACCAGGGGAAGCAAGCAGGTCAGGAGAGCACGTTTGAGGCAAGGCTCCTCACAGGGCTGGCTGTGAGTAAAGGAGTGGTATGATGGCCCCATATACTCACATCCAATTGCATGGATATCCAGTCCTGTTGTAAGTTTGAAGTCAGACTCGCTGTCTGCTGAGCCACCTCTTCTTGCTCAGCATGAAGCCCTACCTACACAAGAAGGATTGCCTATAGGGAGGACCCCTTCCCTCTGGATACAGCAAGGTGGGGGGATATGGCCATCCTCCCAGTGTGTCAGCATGTATCCCAGGAAAGAAAATGCCTTCAAATTACCATTTGGGCCTGGGTCTCCTTCAGAAGGCCTCTGAAGTCCCCCATGGATGCCAGGTCCTGTTCCAGCTGGCTGATGCGCTGGCTGGCGTGTGCACAGAAAGCCTCTAGCACAGCCTCTGCCTATTGAGGGAAGAGGTGGGCAGAGGGGCAAAAGAGCGCAAAAAGCCCGAACTCTCCACCACACCAGTAGTTTAGTTCATTATTCCCCAGTGCAGGCAGTTCTTAGGCCACCCATCTGTGTCTCAAGTGAATTTGTGTTCCTGCAGGAACCCTGAAGAAGAGACCTCCCACATCTGGGAACAAAGGCCTGGCACCTTACCGCATCCTTGCCTCTGAGGGCCATTTCCTCTTTGTGCTTTGCCTCCTCCCTTTCTGCTTTGAGGCTCTGAAGCCTTGTCTTCAATTTCTTCAACACGTCACAACAGCAGGAGACCAGGGTTTCTGCACGCCGAGACTACAAGATAAGAATCTGATACTGCGTCTTGTTCCTTTTTTGGGACTTTTAGTCTCACTAGAGGCCCCTGCCTTCACCTTCATGCTGCTTACCTCCTGACTCACAGTAGTTTTATCTTCCTCTAAATGCAACAGAGATAGATGAAGCAAGGATATCAGCTCTTTAGAAACCAGCACCCATGACTGCTGTAGAGGGAAAGGTGGTTAGGTTAGATCGGAGATCAAATAAAGTCACTAAGCAGGAAGTAAGCAAGAATACTGGGAGGGGAAACCACTGACCCCATTTCCAAGCTCCCAATAGGGAGAAGATATCACCATCTGCTAATCACCCAGGATTCTCCATTCTTGATTTTCACAGGAGACCCAGAGATGGCACAAGGTCAATCAATACTTACCATGACATTCCTGGCCTGCTGCAGAGCCTGTCCAATCTCTTGGCTCTCCTGAAGATGCTGAGGTTTCTTACTTATCTAGTCAGAGAAACAAAATTGTGCCCTTTGCATGGGCAACATGCACCACCAGCACCACATTCCCCCTCCCACCCGCCGAGATCCAGGAGTTTCTCCCGTTAAAATTAAGCAGGAGCAAGGCTCACAGCTCGATGAAGCAAAGTCAGAAAAAAATCCAGAGGTATGCAAAAAATTCCTTTTCAAAATAACTTTCTAACTATAAGGATGACATTGTTTATTGTAAAAGTTTGGAAATACAGAGTGAATAAAATGGAAAAAGAAGCTATTAATAATTTCACCACCTGGAGCAATGATTTTTTTTTTAAGATTTTATTTATTTATTTGAGAGAGAGAGAGAGCGTGCAAGCATGAGTGGGGAGAAGGGCAGAGGGAAAAGGACTGGGTCAAGCAGACTCCCCGCTGAGCGAGGAGCCAGACATAGGACTTGGTCCCAGGTCCCTGAGATCATGACCTGAGCCAAAGTCAGACACTCAGTCAGACCCGACTGAGCCACCCAGGGGCCCCTGGAGCAATGATTCTTAACCCACAGTATAGCAACTACCCCAAAAGATTTTGATATAACTCCACACCAGAGATTTTCTTGCTTATAGGGATTTGCTGTAACTAAGGAGTAGATTACTTCCCTCAGGTGTCAGGGAGAAAAAATAAGTTGCAGAGTACTGATTTAGATAGAAACTACCATATTCAGGGTGCCTGGGTGGCTCAGTCGGTTAAGTGTCTGCCTTTGGCTCAGGTCATGATCCCAGGGTCCTAGGATGGAGCCCTGCATCGGGCTCTCCCTGCTCAGTTGGGAGCCTGCTTCTCCCTCTCCCTCTGCCTGCTGCTCCCCTTGCTTGTGCTCTCTCTCTCCATCTGTCAAATAAATAAATAAAATCTTAAAAAAAAAAACAAAACTACCATATTCAATAAATTCCAAGATGATTATCTTTTTATACAATAATGCCACTAAAATTGGGATGGATCTTAATATTGACAGTGTTTTAAGTATAATGAAAGACAGCGATGCTTAAGAAAATCACAACTGAGGGGCGCCTGGGTGACACAGCGGTTAAGCGTCTGCCTTCGGCTCAGGGCGTGATTCCGGCGTTATGGGATCGAGCCCCACATCAGGCTCCTCTGCTATGAGCCTGCTTCTTCCTCTCCCACTCCCCCTGCTTGTGCTCCCTCTCTCGCTGGCTGTCTCTATCTCTGTCAAATAAATAAATAAAATCTTTAAAAAAAAAAAAAAGAAAAGAAAATCACAACCGAGATTATAACATATAAATAAATGTGGGGTCCCGCTTTTATTACTTAATTTTATTATACTGTTACTTAACCCTGAATTTATATTCATTCTCTTCACTGAAATAGCCTGAGACTGGAACATCTGCTTTAGGGAGACCTATCAAAGTAGAGTACCACCCATTTTTAACTTCTGCTGATACCTCACCTCACCTCAAAGCCTCTCAGAAATTATCTGAACTCTGATTTCCTTACTTTAAAACTCATGACTTATGTTATACTTCTTTTCTATGTTATTAAAAACTCTTCATAAACATACTTTAAAATTAGGTTGCAGAATATCCCATCTTATGGTGTACCATAATTTTTCATTACACTTTTTTCATCATTTTTTAAAAAGCTACTGTCTTTATGCAGAATTTTCTTATCCTTAAGATACATCCCTAGAAGTAGAACTACTGGGTCAAAAAGTTTGAATTACTTCAAGGGTTTTACTTACTTTCAAAAAAGGTTGAACCAATTCACATGTCCTAGTGACAATGGGACAATACTTAACCAGCATTATCTATTTTATTTTTTCCATCTTGTTAGACAAAAATAGCATCTCATTGTTTTAATTTCCAATTCTCTTGATTCCCAGTAACCTTCTCAAATATTTCTTAGTCATTTTTATTTTCTCATTCTCTGTCTATTCGTTATCTTAGTGCAGATAAAAATTAGTATGCTACGTAGAGTGGAAAAGTATGATCTCAAGGCAGCAGAGCCATACAGAGACTCAAGTTCTGTGAGAAAAGTGGGGAGCCATCATTACCGCTGAAAGGCAGCCATCATCTGAGAGAAAACCTGCGGGAGCAGCAGTGCTGAGTCACGATGTTGCAGCAGTCTGGATTTAAGGAGACAGAGCTTGCGGAGTTCACTGCTCCCCTCCCCCACAGAGCAGCCATTATTCCCCACTGCATCTTGCAGAAAGGCACGCAGTACTCCATGAGCCCCGGACAGGGCACGCCTGCTGCTCAGAGCTGAGCAGTCAGGCAAGTGATGAGGTTAGTGTGAAGGAGGCAGCCAAGCGGCAAGGACAGGGCACCTTGATGGGGAACGGCGGCAGGTGCTGTCATTGCCCCTCTTTGGCTCTGGCTCAGTGGCCTCCAAAGGGATTTGGCAAGCTTCAGGGAAAGAGGGTATGAGGCCAGCTCAGGGATGGGGAATGAGGTCAGGATTCTGGCAAAAGGTAAAGTCATTATGTTGAGGATATTTTCAACCCAAGGTCTTTGGGCATTTGGAGACCGTCTCTTCTTAGCAGCAGCCACCCATTACCTCAAAGGCCACAAGACTGAGGCTCTCAATTCCTTCCCTGGACACCATTCCCTTCCTTCCTCAGCCTGTGCTGTCACAACCAATGTCATCTAAAACAGTGGTCTTTAAACTGTTTTCCTCTCATATCCCGCAGAACAACTTTTTTTTTTTTTTTAAAGATTTTATTTATTTATTTGACAGAGAGAGAGACAGCCAGCGAGAGGGAACACAAGCAGGGGGAGTGGGAGAGGAAGAAGCAGGCTCATAGCAGAGGAGCCTGATGTGGGGCTTGATCCCACAACGCTGGGATCACGCCCTGAGCTGAAGGCAGACGCTTAACCGCTCTGCCACCCAGGGGCCCCCCGCAGAACAACTTTGAAAGACTGAGCACTCTTAAGTTTAAAATGTTACAAAGGCTGTAATTTCAACCATGCTATAAATATTGATAGTTTGAGGCGTGCCTGGGTGGCTTAGTCGGTTAAGTGTATGCCTTCGGCTCGGGTCGTGATTGCAGGGTCCTGGGATTGAATCCCACGTCAGGTTCCCCACTCAGTGTGCTCTCTCTCTCTCTCAAATAAATAAATAAAATTCAAATAAATAAATAAATATCGATAGTTTGGAATGAAACTGTTAAATATATCCAATGGTATAAATACTACATATACCATAATGATTTAATACCTATTTGATCCCATTAAAATATGCATAAGCAGGGGCCCATGAGTGGCTCAGTTGGTTAAGCATCCAACTCTTGATTTCAGCTCAAGTCATCATCTCAGGGTCCTGGGATCGAGCCCCGCATGGGGTTCTGTACTCAGTAGGGACTCCACTTAAGGATTCTCTCTCTCCCTTTCCCTCTGCTCCTGTCATCGCTCGTGTGCACTCTCTCTCTCAAATAAATAAATAAAATTTTTTTTTTTTTTTTTAAACACACAAACAAGCTCTTCCTAAAAGTCAGAAATTTGGGAGCCCCTGGGTGGCTCAGTCAGTTAAGCATCTGACTCTTGATTTTAGCTCAGGTCATGATTTCAGGGTGGTGAGATCAAGCCCTGCGTCAGGCTCCACCCTCAGTGGGGAGTCTCTTTCTCTCCTCCTCCCTCTCCCCATCTTTTTGCGTGCACACGCATTCTCCCTCTCAAATAAAGAATTCTTTTTTTTTTTTTTTTAAGAGTTCATTTATTTATTTGACGGAGAGAGAGACAGCCAGTGAGAGAGAGAACACAAGCAGGGGGAGTGGGAGAGGAAGAAGCAGGCTCCCAGAAGAGGAGCCTGATGTGGGGCTCGATCCCAGAACACCGGGATCACGCCCTGAGCTGAAGGTAGACGCTTAACGACCGAGCCACCCAGGTGCCCCCAAAAAATAATTCTTTAAAAAAAAGAGTCAGAAATTTTTTATCATCCCTTTTCCTCCTTGAACCTGTATTTTTACTCCTCTCAGAATTTTATCCTCACGTAATGTATTTTAAGTCTATAATATATTTAAAGTCTATTACTAAACAATATCTCTGCAACAACAGAAGTCCATTTCACCCAGTAAAATTTTATTGGGGATTGTCCATTAATAAAATGGATAGCGCTTCCCTCCCCTTATTAGTTCATGTGTCTGTTGACTACTGTGATGCCTACACTAAGACATGGCTCAGCAACAATTCTATGCTGATTTTCCTTTCCTATAGATGTAAGCACTGAAAATCCACTTCACATAAATAATGGGAATAAGTAGGAGTGGAGAAAGAGAAGAGGGCATGTCACCCAATTCTAGGCACACCTTTGCAGATACAGGCCAAAAATTTCAATAGTGAATTTGTATCAAAATTTTTAATGATCCACAAACATAACTGAAGTCTTCCTTCAATTTTGTTGAAAGCATGCAAAAATGATGTGTTATATTATCATTACAGCCATTTGCTTTCTCAGCATGTACACAAAAATTTTCTGTTGTCCTTTGATTGCTATTCCTTCACAATGTAAGATTCAGCATAGGTAGCAAATACGCTGCTCTTTAGTAAAGTAGGCAAGGCCACTGAGAATGGGGAAATAGGAAAGAAAAAAATTAGTCAAGAGTACATGTGGAAGATGAAGATCTAGAAACTGATTCCTTTAAAACTTTCCTTGCTTATATTCCCTTGGAAAATTGTGATGTATCCCAAGGGTATAATGTGCGCCCACAGCTTTTAAGGGATTTTCCAGATCCTCAGCTTTTATACATATTTTAAAGAGGGACCACTGGGAAGAGCCTTCTTACCCCATTGGGAGATGTGTCAGTCTGTGTGCTACTGTCTTGAACTTCGGAGTGAGGGACAGTCAGCTGGCTCTTCCAGGCCCGCAACTGGCGGGAGAGAACCTCCAGAATGACAAGAGAGTTCAGCAGGTTATCTTCTAGGTCATGTCGAGATAAGGCAGTCAGATCCGGAGGATGGTTGCTGCAGCAAGAGAACATGAGGAGAAGAAAGAAAAGAGAAGGGATGGGAGCAGCAGGTCCAGGTTAACGGAGGCACAAAGATACAGGGACACTTACCCCCATAAGAGGTGCTCTGTCTCAGAAGTACCATCCTTGATACCTGCTGGGTCTGCCTGGGAGGTGTTTGTACTCTTTTCCTGTGCTGCTGGAGGAGTAAACCAAGTCCCCACCGAGCAAGTAGGGAAAGGGGTAGTGCTAATCGCAGCATCCCGAAGCACAGAGGGAAGGGATAAGCTCTGGCGGAGACTTTCCAGCATGATCGAAGTATTTACATCTTTTTCCAGCCAGGCGAGTGGGGACATCCAAGGCCCTGTATCAGAGATGAGAACCCTACCAGCATCTTCTACTGCTGGGCCTGGAGCTGCCTGGGATTCCATTTCTCCTGGATTTGGGGTCAGGCATGTGGATGGAGTATCTTCCGTATATGAGACAAGTGCTTGATCTTCTAATTCAGCCTTCTCGGGGAGTGTGGGAAAGCTAAGTTCTCTTTCTTCTATAGATCTGTGCTCTACAATTTCCTCCCCGGGGTCTACATGACTGGCAGGGAAATCTGCTGCTAAGGCAGTTGAAGGGGAGAGCCAGAGCACGGAGGAAGGCAAGAAGATGTTACTTTCAGAAGGGACTAAGTCCTCAGCCACAGCCTCAGTCCTACCACCTCTGAGGCTTTCTTTGGAGCAGTGTTGCTCAGAACAAGGATTTGGTAGACACTCCAAGACGTGGGATGGAGGATGCTGAAATATAGGCTTCTCAGGCAAAGTGGGAACAACTTCTGAGAAGTTGTCTTCTTTGCAGGCCGCCACCCACTCTCTTAGCAGATCTCCTGGCCTCAAAGTCTCATCTGCAGAAATGCTATTTGTCTCTGCCATGGTATCTAAATGAGCCTCAAGTGCAACATCTTGCTGCTGCCCCACGGGAGACGGTACAAGGACTATGGTTTTAACCACATTGTTGTCCAGTGGATCTACTGCTTCCTCAGATATTTTGGGAGTAGAGTTGGTTTGGGGATTCATATCTAGGGGTTGCTCATCTGATTCATGTTGACAAGCTTCTAGCCACTTTGAGGGATGGCCGAACTGTTCTGGGGGGGAATCTGTCCTCTTGGCATTGACAAAATCCAGTGGAGATGAGGTGTTGCTGCCTTCCTGCCAAAGAAAACAAAAGTAGTTGACCAAGGCAGTCAATTCACGTTCCCAACATATAATTATGGTACAGGATAGTGTCTGAACTCAAGGGAAGAGTTTTCATTACCTCTGCTTAGGTAAAAACTTGGCTAAGCCTTGCTGCTCACTAAAGAAACCCTAAACTAAACCTAAGGAACTTGCAAGTGAACCAGCCTACAGTATAAACAAGGCTGAGATAATCTATCCATATCCTGGGGAGATGGCAGCTTGAATGTGACCTCACTCATCTCCAATCCTAACTCCAACTCACTTTTAGAGGAATGGGTAGGCAGGATCCCTAGGTACGCTCTGCCAAACTCTAGAGTTGCTCCAAGATTTTCTCTCTTCTGGGATAGATGAGAAATTGGGGACCAGAGTTAGTATAATGTTTTGCTGGGGCCCAGAGAGATCCATGGATCCTAGGAAAAAGGGCAACATCAACCTGTACTAGTGACCTAGTCTCCCTGGCCTCAAGAGCTGAAGGTGTCCTGAACACATGGGTTGAATCCATTCAACCCATTTGAAGAGCTCTAACTTTCATAGCAGAGGAAAATGAAGAGCAGAGACTTCCTTCTGGTGCCCTCATAAAGGACCGACAGCTCCCCACATGCTGGTACACAGGAACAAAGACCACTGTGCCTTCTACCATCTAAAGGGTTGCTGGTCCTGAGATTCAGTGAAAAAGAAAAGGAAAATATGAATGTACTTAAACAGATCTAGTAGCCAGAGGAAGGACAAACCCTAAGATAGTTAGAAAAAGTAGACCCTAACAAAACGCAGCTGATGGAAGAAACAGATGACAATGTAAGAAGATTCGAGTACAACACACATACACAAAGACCTTCTGGAAATAGTAAAAATTACTTTTAAACAAATTCAGTAAAATGAATTAAAAGAGGATATACAACACACACACACACACACACACACACACACACACAAGACCTTCTGGAAATAATAAATATTACTTTTAAACAAAAAATTTCAGTAAAATTACGAATTGAAAGACAATGATCAGAGCAGAGGCTGTAATTATTGGCCTGGATAATCAAGTGGAAGAATATCTTAAAGCAAAGACAAAAATACAAAGAAATGTAAATCTTAGGCAAAAGCTAAAAGAATTGGAAGATAAATCCAGTAAACCTAACATGTGAAGAAAAGAAGTTCCATGAAAAAAGAGAACACTGACAGGAGGCACTAATTAACAAATATTAGAAGAAAATTTCTCTGAGGTAAAGAAAGACCAGTGTTTGCATATTGAAATGGCTCACCAAATTCCAAGCAAGACTGGTAAGAAAAAATAAAATTACTGAACTATTTAAGAAAGATAAAACTATTTTAGAAGCTTGAGATAGAAAGACCAATTATTTACCAAAAAAAATCAGACTTACATGAAATCTTTCATTTACAGAGAGGGATGAACTTTAAAACATAAAACATCCACCCGAGCCAAAGGCAGAGGCTTAACCAACTGGGCCACCCAGGCACCCCATGTAATAGCTATTTTAGATAGCAATCTGCCAAAATTTATTAAAATTAAAAATATCTAAGTGAGCATTTTGTAATGTACATAAGCTGTTGAATCACTATGTTGTACACCTGAAACTAATATAATGTCAACTATATGTCAATTAAAAAAAAATCCTTGGGGTGCCTGGGTGGCTCAGTCGGTTAAGTGTCTGCCTTTGGGGTCAGCTCATGATCCCAGGGTCCTAGGATGGAGCCCTGCATCGGGCTCCCTGCTCAGTGGGGAGTCTGCTTCTCCCTCTCCTTCTGCCTCTCCCCCCCAACCCCCGCTCATGCTCTCACACGCTCTCTCAAATAAATAAAATCTTTAAAAAAAAAAGTTTCCTTGATATTTATTAGCATTGGTTGTAGAAGAAAAAAAATAGAAAACAATGTCCATTTATGAATAAGTTATGATTCATGCATATCATAGTATCTCATGAATTAGTTCTACACCAGTGGGCACAGGGATTTGCACCACATTGTTTTGGGTTTTGTTTTTGTTTTAAAGATTTTATTTATTTATTTGACAGAGAGAGAGACAGCCAGCGAGAGGGAACACAAGCAGGGGGAGTGGGAGAGGAAGAAGCAGGCTCCCAGTGGAGGAGCCCGATGCGGGGCTTGATCCGAGAATGCCGGGATCACGCCCTGAGCCAAAGGCAACGCTTAACGCCTGAGCCACCCAGGTGCCCCAGCACCACATTGTTAAATGAGAAAAGCAACATGCAGAGACATGTAAAGTTGATCCCAATTATTTATGGATTCGGTATTCGTGAATTTGCTTATGCACTAAAATTTAAAATTTGTAACCTCAAAATCAATAATTGCAGCCTTTTGTGATCATTTGTAAGTACGTACAGAGCAGTGAAAAAAAAATCACCTAAAACACACATTCCACCTGAGGTTGAACAAAGTAACATTTTTACCTTCTTGGGTTGTTCTTTGTTTTTTTTAACTAGACTCCAGGCCCAATGTGGGGCTTGAACTCAGGACCCTGAGATTAAGAGGGGAATGCTCTGGGACACCTGGGGGCTCAGTTGGTTAAGTGTCTGCCTTCAGCAGAGGTCATGATCCTGGGGGCCTGGAATCCAGTTCAGCATTGGGCTCCTTGCTCAGTGGGGAGCCTGCTTCTCCCAACGCCTACTGCTCCCCCGCTTGTGCTCAAGCACTCTCTCTCTCTCTGACAAATATACTAAAAAAAAAACCAAAATCTTAAAAAAAAAAAAAAAAAGAGTGGCATGCTCTACCCACAGAGCCAGCCAGGTGCCCCTTTCCTTCTTGTTTTAGCTATCATACTGTAAACAGATGCTTTTTTAGTGATCTATTTAGTGCCATGTTTTCACATTTCTTGTGCCTTTTTGTTGGCAATTTCACTGTTTCGTGCTGAGTGCTGAAGTGCTGGCTAATGTTCCTTTTTTTTTTTTTTTAAGATTTTATTTATTTATTTGACAGAGAGAGAGGCAGCGAGAGAGGGACAAGTACACAAGTAGGAGGAGTGGGGGAGAGAGAGAAGCAGGCTTCCCACTGAGCAGGGAGCCCGATGTGGGGCTCGATCCCAGAACACTGGGATCATGACCTGACCAGAAGGCAGATGCTTAACGACTGCGCCACCCAGGCACCTCTGGCTAATGTTCCTAAGTGCAACAAAGCTGTGATTCAGGGCGCCTGGATGGCTCAGTCGGTTAAGCATCTGCCTTCAGCTCAGGTCATGATCCCAGGGTCCTGGGATGGAGCCCTGCATCAGGCTCCCTATTCAGTGGGTTCTCCATTCTCCATCTCTCTCTGCCTGCCACTCCCCCTGCTTGTGCACTCTCTCTGTCAAATAAATAAATAAAATTTAAAAAAAAAAAAAAATAGGGCACCTGGGTGGCTCAGTTGGTTAAGAGATTGCCTTCAGCTCAGGTCATGATTCTAGAGTCCCAGGATCCAGTCCCACACAGGGAGTCTCTTTCTCCCTCTGACCCTCCCCCTTCATGCTTTCTCTTTCACTCTCTCATTCTCTCTCTCTCAAATAAATAAATAAAAATCTTTAAAATTTAGGGGCACCTGGGTGGCTCAGTTGTTAAGCATCTGCCTTCAGCTCAGGTCATGATCCCAGGGTTCTGTTATCGAGCCCCGCATCAGGCTCCCTGCTCAGTAGGGAGCCTGCTTCTCCCTCTCCCACCTCCCCCACCCCCACCCCCGTCACCCGCTTGTTTTTCCTTTCACTGTTCCTCTCTCTGTCAAATAAATAAAATCTTTAAAAAAAAAAATCTTTAAAATTAAAAGAGATTTTAAAAAGTAAATGGCTGTGGTTAAATTCTATAAGTTCTGTGAAGATCAGTTCCCATTAGATACTTTTTTTTTAACCTATGCTGTACTAATATGGTATATTACAATTAAAAAAAAACTAAAAATTTAGTTTCTCAGTCACATTAACCACCTTTCAAGTGTTCAACAGCCATATAATTCATAGCCACCATACTGGACAGCACATATTATCAAAATTCCCATTATCCCAGAAAGTTTTCTTTTTTTAAAGATTTATTTATTTATTTTAGAGAGAGGAAGAGTGAGCAAGCAGGGAGAGGGGCAGAAGGAAAGGGAGAGGGGAAGGAGACTCCCCACTGAGTGCAAAACCAATGATCCCATGATCCTGAGATGACGACCTGAGCGGAAACCAAGAGTCAGATGCTCAACTGACTGCGCCCCTCAGAAAGTTCTATTGGCCAGTAGGTGTTAAGAGTGTTTTCAAGAAAGGCTGCTACCTTCATACATCCATTATTCAGGATGTCAAGAATATATATTCTTCTTTCCTCCTCTAATCTATTTTATTTATATAGTATCTCCTTCCAAAAATAATTCAGACTGCAAAGGGGCAGTGGGCTGGGTTAGTCGGTGGAGCATGCAACTCTTGAACTTGGGGTCCTGAATTTGAGCCCCACCTTGGGTGTGGAGCTTGCTAAAGAAAAAATAAAAATAACTAAAAATAAAAATATTAAAAATAATTCAGGCTGCATGAAAAAGAACAGACAGAGCGATAGATCAGGTTAATAAGATACAAAATCACAGCCAAAAAAGAAAAAGGAAGCAAATCTTCCTATTTCAAGGAGTAACAGTAGCTATATCTGATGATCAAATTTGACCCTGAGCTCTCTGGAAGCCAGAAAAAGAGGGGAAATATGGTAAACTACATAGTTCTCCTCATCAAAAAGAAAGAGAAAAGGTTAGCAATTTCTTCAGGAAGACAATTATCCCAGGCAGTTAAGTTCTAAAAGAAATTTCTTTGAGGAACTTTATAAAGGGGTCAATCTCCTTCTTTGGCAAGTTTTTACAACAACTGAAAAGCAGTTTCTGCATGGCTACTTCTCTCAAGACTTGGACAAAAGTACAACTCAGTGAGGGCAATTCTATAACTTGATCCCAGGAAGAGTTCTGACTACCTCTGGGAATGGACGTGGATATTGCCTCACTATGGCAGCTGACTGGTCTCTGCGTGCGAGCCCATGTCAGGGGAAACCACTAATCAAAGTGATGATATTTCTCAGTAGTTTGGGAAAGGTTTAACGGGGGAGGAAGTGATAAAAACTAACAGCTAAGTAGAGGTCTGGGTTCTCTGTGGATTTCCTTTAACCACCCTAGGGCACCTCTCTGTTGGCCTGAATAGCTGTAAATGGATGTCACTAAGGCAGAAGACTTCATTATCGTTATTAATTACGTTCCAGCCTTGGCCCTCTGTTCCTCTGAGCTCTCGACCTCGGCAAAGAGCCCAGTCGAGAAGCTGGCCAGGCGAATCTCACCTGCAATCCCAGCTTGCACAGTGCTGAGGTCGGCGAGGAGCATATCGGGGGCCCTTTTCCAGAGTTGGTGAGGGCACCGGGCTGCAGGATAAGTTCTCGAAGAGGAGCTCTCATAGCTGGTTTTCCCTGAGAAAGCAGAGAGTGTGAGAAAGCCTGGGTCGGGCCAGCCCGGCCCGGCCCGGCCCGTCTTCCCTCTCCAAGAAGCTCTGGGGCAATAGGAAGGGTAGACTTCCACACCAGTCGCGCTGAAGCGGCAAGACCAGTAATAGACTCCACACACACCCCCTTCCCCACACACACCGGCGTCCCCGCCCCGAAGCCCCGACCCAGCTCTCTCCGTCCCTGAGGTTCTCTTGCTCACCGGTTGGGGCGAAGGCGACAGGCTAACGTTCAGGTTTTTCACCCGCCACATTTTCACCACAGAACGCGGATCGATCACCTCCCAGACCCAAGAGCAGACGCCATGTTCACCCGCCTTCTTTATTTGAACCTGCGCCGCGCCTCTCGATTGGCTGAGGGGGCCTGGGTGCGTCGGACTAGCTGTCCGCTCCCGGCTGGAGCCCGGCGGGCGGGGGCGGAGCCATCGTAGGCTCCGCCCCCGCCCTCCCGCCCGCGGGCAGCACGCGCTCGCCGGACGGACACCCGCCCTCCCCCCCCACCAGCGCGGGAGGGGGCTTAGAGGGCTGGAAGCGCCCCAGGCACCAGGCCGGTTTTGTGGCCTCACCTCGGGGCGGGGACCCAGGTAGCTGGAGAGTCAAGGAGTCTGTCCCTCCCGCTTCCAGGGGACCACCCTCACACCCTGTCAGACAGAAAAGTTGTTTCGGTTGCCTGGCCTCAGGTGTCTCCCCCAGTTTGCCTTAGTTACCTGGCGCCTCAGCCTTGACCGGAAAGAGCCGGCGGGGGAGCGCGGAGGGGAGAGGTGAGTGGAACGTTTTGGGACGAGGCTTGGTGGGTCCGCGGCTTGGTGGGTCCGCGCGCGTAAGCCCTGCGTCGGGGGTGGCCTGGGCTGGAATTTAGCCTCTTCGGAATTTCTCGTGTTTTCCTGGGACTTACCTCAGGGCCGCTACAAGTGTACGGGAATGACAGCTAACCAGTATTGAATGTTTATTAGGAAACTGACACTGTTCCAAATGCTTTATTTATATTAACTCCTCTAATCCTCCTAAGGACATGTGAAGTAGGTGCTGTAAATACCATCCTTTTGCAGACAAGAAACTGAACCCTAATGAAATTGGCAGAGCCCCACCGGTGGTAACTGGGAGTGTGGAGATTTCAACCCATACCGTCAAGTAACTACAGGACTGTATTCTCCTGTGAGCTTGAATCCCCTCCGTGGGAAATCTAGCTGTTGAAGGTGGACTTGATTTTTGGAAACAGCCTAACGGTAAGTATTTAGAGTTTACGATAAAGTGTGTTCATTGCAACAATCATTGTACCTTGTTTACACTCTGAAGTTTTAATGAATTTAGAAAAGGAAATCATCCAAAGAGGAGGAACTACAATCTGTCATGAACTGTTGGGCTCTCAGGGAATGAGCTCCTGTAGAACCCTGTGGTCTGATACCATAGCCACTATCACATGTGATTACTGAGCACTTCAACTGTGGTTAGTCCAAATTGAGATGTATTATAGGTGTAAAATACAAACTGGGTTTCGAAGACTTTGTATGGAAAAAAGAATATAAAATACTTTTTAAATATTGATTACATGTTGAAATTATATTTTAGGTATATTAGGTTAAGTAAAATACATTAAAATTAATTTCACCTGTTTCTTTTTACCTTTTTAATGTGGCTACTAGCAAATTTAAAATGATTTATGGGGCTTACATTGTACTTCTATGGGACAGCAGTGCTCTAGAAACCTAACAGTCCCAGCCTGCAGGCACTATGGATAACAGTTGCTTGAATGGAAAACTGGAAGAAAGACCAGGTAAGAGCACTAACTTGAGCGTGGGGTTTCCCAAGACTCAGCAGAGGGCATCCCAAGGTGTATGTACTTCTGGTCAATCAAAAAGATTCAGCAAATGAAACAAGGGTGGAAAGTGGCAGAAACAAACAAACAAACAAAAACCTAAGTGCTACTGGTAAAAGCCTGTATCATAGAAATGTGTGAATTGGAATGTTTAGTCCTTGTTGCAGTTGGTATGTCAGAAGCTACATGAGTAGCCAAAATGATATGGTACTTACAGCAGCAAATCAGGAGGGATATGGAAGGGTAGATGAGTGGGAAAATACCATTAAATAGGTAACATAAACAGAACGTTTGCTGGTGTCGTTTTGCAATTCTTAAATTTGGTGTTTTGCGAATTGTAAAAATAATAGATGCCTGTTATAGCAAGTGAAACAATGCAATGCAAAGATGTATTAAAGGCAAAGCCTCCTCCCTCCATTCTACCTGCCTGAGATAATCAATAGTGTGTACACCTTTGTAAAAACATATGCATACATACACAGATTCTGTATGTCTCTTTACACACACATTCCTCCCCCCAATTAATGTATAGAATGGGGTCTCTGGGATTGAGGGCTAGTGTCTTTATTTTTCTCTACTTGTACTTACTCCTTTCTCCCTTCCATTTTTTTCACGTTCTCTCTCACACTCACATGGAGGGGAAGAAGGCATTGAGTTCTTTACAAAAATGGCATCATTTCTTACACTTCTGCATTTTTTCTTCCTCATTCAATGTCTTGTAAGAGACTTTTTCTCTCTCTTTTTTTTAAGTAAACTCTACTCCCAGCATGGGGCTTGAACTCACAACCCCAAGATCAGGCGTGGCATGCTCTACCGACTGAACCAGCCAGGTTCCCCTTGTATAGACCCTTCTACGTCAACTGATATAGATGTAATTAATTGATTTATCACTTCATATTCCTTGCCCTTTTATAAAAAAAAAAAATAGGGTTTTTCTCTGTTCTAATTTGTACGAGTTTTGTGTGATAGACCCTGTCATCACAATACAAATTTTTTTAGCTCTGTTTTTGTCCATTGACTTTATTAGTGGTATCTTTGGCCCTACAAATAAGACTTTTATTTTTTAAGATTTTATTTATCAGAGAGAGAGAGCATGAGTGAGAGAGCGAGCACAAGTAGGAGGAGCAGCAGGCAGAGGGAGAAGCAGGCTCCCTTATGAGCAAGGAGCCCAATGCAGGACTCAATTCCAGGACCCTGGGATCATGACCTGAGCCTAAGGCAGACGTTTAACCAACTGAGCCACCCAGACGTCCCCACATAAGACTTTTATGTGGTCGAGTTTTTTTTTATCTTTCTTTTAAGACCATCTTGATTGAGTCATTCATTCTTCAAATTTTTATGTAAATGTTTTTTCTTTTATAGTGCTTTCATTTTCTGTTTTGGTTTAGGTGTATCCTCCATCCCTTGATTGTAGATCTAATCTTCCAAATGTTCTTCTAAAATTTTTAATGTTTTGACGATCACATTTAAATCCTTAATGTATCTGGGGCACCTGGGTGGCTCAGTCAGTTAAGCGGCTGCCTTCCGCTCAGGTCATGATGCCAGGGTCCTGGAATCGAGTCCCACATCAGGCTCCTTGCTCAGTGGGGAGCCTGCTTCTCCCTCTCCCTCTGCCTGCTTCTCCCCTTGCTTGTGCTCTCTCTCTCTCTTTCTAATAAATGAATAAAATCTTTAAAAAAAATCTTTAATGTATCTGGACTTAAGTTTTGTACATGATATGAAGGAGAGGCCCAAATATTTAAAAATACTTGTACTTTTATTTTTTACGTAATCTCTATGCTTAATATGGGGCTCGAATTTACAATCCCAAAATCGAGTCGCATGCTCTACCAACTGAACCAGCCAGGTACCCCAACACTTGTAGTTTTTAATTTTAGGATTAGAGATTACTCATTTTGTAAAAATCCAAATACATAACCCAAATCAGCAACTCTAAGAAGAATGCACCAGGCAGTTCTAAGTGAACTCAAGGATGAAACTGTGGAATTAGTAGCCCTGCTACAATTAATGATGTATGTGTGTATGATGTGTGTGATGGCAGTACTGAACAAAGGAGGCAGTGTGACAGCTGCTAATCAGTGGGGCTCCATAAATCAGCAAAACTCATGGAAATAATGATGTGTTCTCAGAATATAAGCAAAACCAAACTATAGGGAATAAGGTAGCATGATTTTTAGTAAATAATCATTCCTGACTAATCTATTAGAACTCATCATAGCAGTGTATTAGTTTGCTAGAGTTGCTATAACAAAGTACCACAGACTGGGTGGCGCAAACAACAAAAATTTATTTTCTCACAATCCTGGAGGCTAGAAGTCTGAGATCAAGGTGTCAAGAGAGTTGGTTTCTTCTGAGGCTTTCCCATTGGTTTGTAGATAGCTGTTGTCTCCCTATATCTTCACTTGGTCTTCCCTCTGTGTGTCTGTCCTAATTTCTTCTTTATAAGGACACCAATCACTGGATTAGGGCCAACCCATATCACCTCATTTTAACTTAATTATGTCTTTAAAGACTGTCTTCAAATACAGTTACATTTGGAGTACTGGGGTGTAGGCTTCAACGTATGAATACAGGGAGGGGGAGTGCAGTGGAGACACAATTCAGCTTGAATGGGGATTAATAATGCAATGAATATGATTTTATTTTGAAAAAGCTTTGACAAGATTTTTACATTGAAGACTATTTAAAGAAGTAGCTAAGGAATTGTGATTACCAATTTGTTAAATCAGTGAACAAATGAACACATTGATATATGGTAAACTTAGAGGTAAGAAACAATGAGTAGAACTACAAAGACACTTTTCTAGAAGAATATAAGGATTGGGGTTAAGACTAATCTTACATTTACATTCTTAGAAAAGATAGAAGGGAGTACAGCATAAAATATCCATACTGATAGGTAGGTATATCTGATTTCTTCTAGGTAATGAAAAAGCACAGACTTAAACGATGATATCAGGTTGTATATAAAAATATTTTTAAGTGAATTTCATGTGAATAATTAAAAGGTATTTTATTTATAGGTCAGTGATTCTAAATAGGGGTGGAGGATGGCAGGAAAAAATGTCTTCCAGGGATGAGCATATCAGAACTGGGGGTGAAGACAGTGCTTTTTCAAATTATACTTTCTGAAACTTTGATTTTCTGTCACCCCCTCCACACTACCCTGAGAATCACTGCTGTAGTGCCCCACTGATTGAATAGAGTACATTAAAAATGTCCACATTTGATAAATGATTCAAACTACACTTACATGATTATGGTCCCAAAGCTACCTAATATTACCTAAGGAAGGGACCCTAGTGACATGTCAACCATGTCCAAAAGACCTTAACCCAATATTCTGCTGTGACCAGAGGGGCTATATAATGTTAGGTGACCTGAACATTAATTAACACTGGTCCAGACACAAATTATCATAAAATCATCTACATCTGCCCTTTGAAAAAGCATCACAGAACTCTGAAGCCCATTCCCTACAATCAAGAACCAGTGATTATAACCCCCTCATTTTATATATAGGAAACTAAGATCCAGAGAAGTTAAAATAACTTATGTAAAGACTCTGAGATAGTTACTGGCGGATCCAAGTACCAGCCTAATACTCTTAACTTCTTTAGAAACCATTAGTTCCGGGGCGCCTGGGTGGCACAGCGGTTAAGCGTCTGCCTTCGGCTCAGGGCATGATCCCAGCGTTATGGGATCGAGCCCCACATCAGGCTCCTCCGCTATGAGCCTGCTTCTTCCTCTCCCACTCCCCCTGCTTGTGTTCCCTCTCTCGCTGGCTGTCTCTATCTCTGTCAAATAAATAAATAAAATATTTAAAAAGAAAAAAAAAAAGAAACCATTAATTCCTATTTCTAGTATTCAGGGGTTTTATCCAATATGCAGTTCTGGTCACTACAACTTAAAAAAAAAATGTAGTAAAGCTAAAAAAGTGTCTAAAGAGAAACAAATGGATAATCAAAAGAATTAATGTTACACTTATTTATTCATTTATATCCCAACCTTGTTCCAAAAAGGCTTACAAAGTTGCAGATACTATAGTAAGAAAAAAGATTAAAACAGAAAAAAGAAAATAAAGGTGGAAAATGAAGATGGAACCAAGAATATGGCTAGCATACAAAATATACAACATGAAGTCCTAAACACTTGCTGGAAGTGGACTGCAAATTAGGCTCTAAGTGGCCTTGCACTGATATGAAGAGAAAAATACAGTCTGTTGAATATTTAGTGTCTTTAAGGTAAAAACCAAACAGCAATTCAGGAAAAGCACAGCTGGGTCCAGAGGAAATTTCTCCCATGCACCCTTAAATGGAACATTATGAATTGTAATGAATACCCTTTAATATATCCACAGCAATTAAATTTCATAGGGATTTTCCTACAGATTGCCAAAGTACAATCCAGAAAAAGCAATTTTGCAGAGGCCAATAAAATGCCAGCTATGTACAGGGAAAATCTGGCTTAATCCAGGGAACAGAATTAGTAAACACAAGTATACAGGGTGTTCCAGACTCTCTTTGGTCTGTAAAGAGAGATCACATATAACTGAAGAATAATAAAAATGAAGACTTTGAAGGGCCCATGGCTGGCTCAGTCAGAAGAGCATGCGACTCTTGATCTCGGGGTTGTGAGTTTGAGCCCCACATTGGGTGTAGAGATTACTTAAATATATAAATAAACTGTATTTTGTTTAAAAAAAGTTTTGAGAAGTTAGTTTAAGAAAAATGAAAAGAAGTCAGTAAAGGCCAGAAATATATACAAATTTAAGGTCCAGATGATTTTCCTTACTAAAGGAAAAGGTTCTTGAAGTACATCTAACCTTAAATCTTAAGGTTGACATCATGCCTCTTAATCCCTTGGTTGGCCCATCAGAAACTGAATTCTAGGCTATCTAGGGAAATGATCAGTTTAAGAATCTTGTCTTTTGAAGACGTTTTGTTTTGGAAAAAAAAATTCAATAGCTATACCAATCAGCCCTAGAAAAGACACTTAACTCGCATTTGTTTTGGTTCCTGTTCCTCACATTCGGCTATTAGATTCACTTTGGAAATTTTTAAAAATTAGATTTATTACAGACAGGCTCTGAGCCCCAAGATCATATGTTTTAGCTGCATATTTAGGGGTTAAAATGCCAGCTTATGAGACCTTTGAAAAACATTCATACTGCTTCCAACAAGCCTATTAAAAATACATAAATAGCACCTTGAGACCCCATGAAGTGTCATTATTGCTCAAGAAAGCAAATATGGCAGGGGCGCCTGGGGTGGCTCAGTCAGTTAAGCATCCGACTCCTTATTTTGGCTCAGATTATGATCTCAGGGTTGTGAGATTAAGCCCCGTATCAGGCTCTGCGCTGGGCATGGAGCCTGCTTAAGATTCTGTCTCCTTCTGCCCCTCCCCCCTCCAATAAATAAATAAAAAGAAAGAAAGGAAATGTGGCAGAGAGACAAGGAACAGGAAAAGCAGAATAAGCCTCTGGCTGAAAGCTTCAGGGTATGAGCGCTGGAGAAAGGAAGCAAAGGAAAAGGTCAACACTGTGATCTGAGATGTTGATTAGGGGGTGGGGAGGGATCGGGCCAATTGTGGCTGCCAATGGCAGAATGCCCAAGATTTGAACTCTGGTCCAACAAGTAGAACAGAATGGTAAGAGGCTATAGATTAAAAACAAACAGGATCATAAAAGTGGTCATACTGAGTTGGCAGTGGAGGAAATCCTCAGGTTCCCAGATGGGCCCCAATCTACAGTAGAGGGGCTCAAGCAAGGCTGGGATGGACCAGGTAGGACTTCAGGTTACAGTCAAAATCCTTGAAAAGCATGGACTCCGATGAACTGGGCTGGGTAGCTTGTGTCTCCATGACAAAGTTCACTGGCTGCTTCTGTAGGAGCTCTGGGTCAAAGGCCACACCCCGAAAGAAAGGGTGGACCTTGAAGTGATGCAAGTAACGTAGACGATGGAGGGGATTCTGGCATAAGAGCTGAAGGCAAATAGAGCATGAAGGATGAGGGACTGGGATAAGAAGGGGGCTAAACAGAAAAGCTGGAAAAGGAGAAGTTCATGAAGCTGTGGAGGGCAGGAAGAAGAGTCCTAGAGAAAATCTGAAAGAGAGAAACAGGCTAATTTGGGGGCAAAGGTGGGAATAAAGGTGCTGTATTGGTAAGAGAGTAGCACTGGCCCTCTCTCTCAGAAGTGACCTGTTACGGATGGGGAGGATATTTGAAGGATGAGAAACTCAGAACTGAAATTTAAAGTGCTCGTTAGAGGGCAAGTGGTGAAGTGGTACTCGATCAAGTTGGAGCACACCCCCACCCCGGCCAGATTATTAGAGGGATGGAGAAATATCACTTCAGTGATAGGGAAAGGAGAGAATGAATGGTTTGGTAGTCAAGAAGGAAAATAGTGTTCACCCTTACCTCATGGAGCAGGAGTGAGAGCCCCTGGTTAAGAGAAGCTGGGATCTCAGAATCATAGTGGGTCACACTTGCCAACATGGCCACATGATCTCTCTCTGCAGCCACTGGGAACTGAGTTGGGGGGGGGGGGAGCAGTGTCATTGCTTGATAGGAATGAGGCAAGATTTCCTAAGGTCTTCTTCCCGCTACAGGGCAAAGAGAGGAGCTTTGCCCAACATCCCTACCATTCTCTCACCTTCCCAGTTGCCAGGGAGAAAAGCAAGACACCCAAGGACCACCAATCAGCAGCATGGTTGTAAGGCCCTCCACTCAGGACCTCTGGGGCTAGATTTGAAAGACAGTTGTTACTGACATCAATTGGCTAGATTTCCGCCAATGCTTACCCAACCAACTTTAGCCCCTCTCTCACCCATGTACTGAAGAGTGCCACAGATAGTATAGGCACGGGCTCCCTGGGGCAGGTGGCGGGACAGACCAAAGTCTGTCAGTTTCAGATGGCCTGTGAAAGATAAGGCAACAGCACCATTCTGTTCCTCCCCTCATCAGCCATGACTTATTCCCAAACTGAGGGTCCTCTCATTCTGGGGCTAGGAAAAGAAAAGGACTTACCTCGTTCATCCAGAAGGATATTCTCCATCTGAAAAATCACAGGTGAGAAGTTATTAGTCATCCTCTTCCTTTCAACCCTCCATCATGTGTACCTCCCAGCTGAGGAAGATGCCCTATTCAGCATTCAGGCCTATGCTTTGATGGCCCTTGCCCAAATCCTTAGCACTCATGAGGCCCCCACGGTCAGCTGTTCTCAGCTCCCCACTGCCTTCTTAGATCTGTTGGAACTTCTTACTGAGGCCCACTTCAAAGAAGAAAGCACTTAACTCTACCTTCACATCTCGATGGATGATGCCCAAATCATGGAGATAGCCTGTGGATGACAGCAAGCATGGGGCATGCTGAAGCTCTCCTGTCTTTCCCGATTCCCTGCTAGCTCCCATCCTCTCCTATCCATGTTCTTTGACTTCCATAGTTAGTATCAAATCTCTTCTCTCTGCCCCTCCCTCTTAATTCTTCCCTCATTTCCATTACCATTCTTGTTTCACTTACACAGCACCAGAACCAGTTCAGCGGCAAAGAGGCGGATGGAGGCCTCAGCAAAGCAGCCAACAGAGGACCACAAGGAGTACAGATCTGTACTGCAGTAGCTGCACACTGCAAAGCAGCAGAAGTCTAGGCAATATTTGTGCCTGGGCTCAAGGCATTGCAGGCCTGTTGCCCAAACTGATGCCACCTGTTGTTCCCTCTCCCTTTGGGAAAGAGAAGTGCTTTGAGAAGGGAAACAGGGCAAAGGGAGAACAAGCCAAAGGGATGGGGAATCTCAGGCGGGAAGTACAAGAGAAGGATTCTTGGGAATGAGGAGAGGCCAGTCACTCACTAATGAAGAGGTGCCGTTTTCCCTGCCAGCTGTCCCCCAAACTGTGTACAAAAGGATGGTTGATCCGTCGCTAGGAATGAAGAAAACAGGAAGTTAGGGAGGAAAAAGGTCATTGAGGATCAAGGCAGTCAAGAAGTCAGGATTTACCTGATTGTGCAGAAAAGGAGCTGCTGCCCTACCTCTCAGTTCATGTGAACTAAGTAGGGACTGCCTGCCTGGTAATCCCCAAACTAGCATGATACTGAGGAACACACTAGGACATGCTGGACAGATTTCCATGGAAGGACCTAGAATTAACAGCTGATAACTACTTTTCCCAGGATCCACTTTGGTTGAAGCAGAGGAAGGGGGCAGAACCAGGAAGAGCAGGGCAATTGGACAGGAAAGGTACTTTCTCCACCTGTGGTTTAATTCTTCCTAGGATCCACTCCTGGGGTCTGTGCATACCTGGATGCTAACCTCCTCTTTGCACTGCCTCAGGATGTCCCTCTGTAGGACCTTTACCTTGGGCACCACCTATAAAAGGAGAGGAGTAATGACTCCTACAGGTTATTCATGCCTACCAAACCTTTCTGAAACCAAGGTTGGAGACAGGGACTAGAGAATGATGTGGAAGAGTGCCTAGGTCCCTACCTTCACTGCAAATACTGCTTTCTGGCCACAATCTAACACCTTGAGGACCGTTCCGAAGGAGCCTTTAGCCACAAGGCCTAAAATCTGTACAGAGAAATGGAGAATAGCACAATTGAAACTCTGGCCATTCCTAGATGTCTCCCCAAGACTGAGACCCCTTCCAGGGACTGACCTACCTTCAGCTGGTGAAGCCCCCTAAGGGGCCTAATGGGAAACTCCGGCAGAAAAAGGTTGACGAACTGAGGCACTGGCCACTCAGACAGAGGCTTCTCTATTAGGAATGGGGCCGGCTCCAGGGGCTCCTGGTGTAGGCACTGATGCCCCCGTAGTCCCCACAGCTCTTCCACACCTGACCTGGTAGTCCCCACACCTGACCAGAGGCTCTTCCAGCCTCGGACCCAGGGACCCCGGATGTTGCCACCCTGCTGAGAACCAAGGGAGCCACTCTAAATTTCTACCCTTGAAGCATTACAAGTTCTGCCCATCTTAGAAGACATACCCTCAAATCGTAACCTTAGGGATATGTTTTTGAGCACCAGGCAAAATTGCCATTACTCTTGCTTTGGGCCAAGGCCTAGATTTCCTGGACATGATTCAAATCCTCTACGAGAGCAGTATTTGGACATTTTCCTCTTGAGGCATCAGAGATTCAGCCTGAGCCTCTTGGTACAGGGTTGGGATATTTTCACAGCATAGCCTGTTCACCTCCACAGTGGGCATCACTAACATTCTCCTCACCAGTCAGTTCCCAGGCCTTAAGCCCATGCCCCCTTTACCTCCCCTAAACAGGCTGCCAGAGCCCCACCGCCTACCTTGTGAGAAGCAGCCACTGGGGCATGTTGCCCCTGCCGACAGCTCACTGTTCCCATCCAAAGCCTCTGCCTCCTCTCCTCCTGCTAAATCTGCTGTCCCAGTTACATAAGCAATTCCTGCCCCTGATGCTACATTACACATGAGCTCCGCCTCTTCCTTGCGATTCATGACTAGAGATGCAAGTTGATGCAGCCAAATCCCACTCTTATCCCCATATCCTATCCCCCCCCATCCCAGTTAGGAATAGGCTCATAGCCAGCACTAAAATGTGCAGAGACCTATTAGGAGGCCAATGTCAAACCAGAGCTGGGAAGTATCTGTGATATAGTTTCACAGATGAGGGAAGAGGCCATCCTCATTAGAATGGTAGCTAGAGGATATGTCTTAGGTTGATAGTTGATGGTAAGGGAGGAACACAGGTTGAAACCCATGCACTTAACACACCAAAAAAAAAAAAAAAAAATCAAATTTAAAATATATATTTTTTCTCTTTAAGTCATTTTCTCACCATTCTCCAGGGCATACCCCAAGGGAACCCATGGCCAGCCCTGGCACCTATTACCATCTTCCCAAGTGAACTTGGCACAGACTGAGAAGGGGCTGATTTCCCCCCGGAACCCTAATACCTCTCATACAAGGCAGTGGAATGAGGAACAGGAGATCGGCTCCTCCCCTCAACTTTCTAGCACAGAGGGAGAGCAGTTACACTTAGAAATATATATGTATATATTTATATATAGGTCTATAAAAATTTATCACACTTGATCAGAACTGTCCCTCCCGCCCTTTCAATTGGCCACAGTGGAACCAGATCCTGATCCCGGGCCCATTCCCTGGGTCTTGCTCTCTTGATGCCTCTCTGGCCCTTGGCCTGCTCATCAGTGCGAGGTAGAACTCAGCATTATTATCCACCGTATTCTGCAGGGAACAGGCCAGCTGCTAAAAGAGCAGTGCCTCTCCACAGTACCCTGTGGGCTCCTGACCCCCCACAAATCCTGATAGGTAAAGGGAAGTGCCTCCCACCCCACAAGTCCCTGGGGCCTGAGCCAGAGTCAGATCCTGTACTGAAGCCACTCTTGGATGCTGGATCACTTGCGCCTGCTAAAGATGGACTTCTTGCCAGGGTTCTTGTTGCCCACACTTAAACCGATGAGGAGCCGGGCTTTCTCCTCCTCTTCCTGCTGTTGCATGTTGAGGTCTGATTTAGTTTCTAGCTTTCCCCGGACCTCAGACCCTGTTGCAGGCTTCAGCCTTAGCTTCTCTTTGATTACCTGATAGGTTAGAGAGGAGTACAAGGGAAGGTAAATATTAGTGGTACAGGCAGAATAAATCAATGTGAACCAAGTCAATAAATATTTATTAAGCTTACATGAAGGCACAGTGGGGTAATTCAAATTATAAAATGATCTCTGCTTTCAATAAGCTTACAGTCTAATTAGAACCCATTCTGAACCTGAAGTTGTGTCAGCCCACAGTTTCCTAAAAATCAGCTGTTAACATATATGAAATACTCAGTAAACATCTAATTTAATCATCTGACCAAAGTCATGGAGAGGGTAGGGACAGAAGATGCTCACTTCATTCAGCTGCCCATCCCCAAGGTACTTGTCCTACCTATGTCCTACATTGAAATGCACCTGAGCACAGGATCTGTTTGCCAGCCCCTGCTAACCAAACAGCCATGAACTCTGCCGGGATACCTGGGCAACCAGGGCTTTGCGGCTGTCCCTCTTGACAGCCATGGCAAAGTCTAGCCATGTCCACGTGTTGTTGTGGTACTCCAGACAGGGCAGCACCAGGTTAAGGTCACCCCAATCCACACTGTTCTTCTCACCCTGCGAGAGGAGGGGGAGAGGGGAGAGAAAAGAAAAATAAAAAGATTTATCAGCTGCCATTTTTAGTTCAAGCAATATCTGAGTCAAGCCTAGTGCTTTCCTACAGCAGATACTGATTTCCCTTTACCTCATCCTGTAATGGTACTGACTCCTGAAGGCAGCAGAGGGAACAGCAGTTTACCACCCACAGACCAGCTTCACACACTAGACTGTTGTGCCTAACTTTAATCTCTGATCTTATCTGGTTCCCTTCCGATCCTGTTCTAGAAAGTACTAGGGAGGAGCAGACCTTGTAGCTGACGCACAGAGGAACCTGTGGAATCTTTATGTAGATGAAGGAGTTGTTCATGGCTGCTCGCTCTTTCATCTTGTCAATATCATCCACAGGGTGCTAGGAAAGGCAGGAAAGGAGTGTGAGTCCCTGAAACCATCAGAAGAAACTTAGGACCCCAAACATCTCCATCTCCTTTCATCCCTGTAAAAGAATGAAGAAATCCCCAGCTGGCCCAAACAGAGAACCCCAAGACTCTCCCATCTCTCCATCATCAGGGGCATATGTGGTACCTCAGGTACTTTCCGAAATGACCTCCTGACGCCAGAACTCCGATTTAAGCCTTGTGCCACACCCTTCCCAGGGCCCAGTGGTGCTGCATCATCTGTTGCAATCAGCTGCCGAGGCTTCACCACTGGTATTCCTATGAAAAGGCAAGCATACCCGCTGCTATCCTCTTTCTGAGGCTTTAGCTATCTCTGGGGCCACTACCCCAGTCTTCTGGAGCTCCGCCATAAAAGTTCTCACCAGTAGTCACCAGTTTGGACTTATCTTCTTCATCTCCAACCTCATCATCTTCCACACTTCGGCCAGGAAAGAAAAAACCCATTATTCTATGGAAGAACTGGTGTGTCAGCTGGATGGTGAGAGGCACCACATTTACCTAAAGAGGAAAAAGGCTGAAGAAGCAATTAAGCTCAGACATCATCCCTCAGTTTACCTACCCCTAATGTAGCATAATAACACACAGATAGCTTTTGAGTACCCTTTCGTTTCTGGATCCCCAAAGGACTGTATACTAACCTCAAAGTGTTCCTTAACAGAAATACCCCCAACAGGGGGCCGCACTTTGCTGAAGAGGCGGAGGGCCAGCTGTCGCCCAGACTGGCAGGAGCTCTGGGGCCGCAAGACTACCTACAGGATAAAGAGTGATAAATCAACCCTCAAATCCATTCAGACTAAGAGGAAAAACAATGGTCTTGCTAAGCTGGGCAAGGTTTCAACCCCTCAGATCATCACACTGCTTCCCACACTGGATTTATGTCGAAGGGCCCTTACAAATGCCCTATGTTAGGGGGCGCCTGGGTGGCTCAGTTAAGCGTCCGACTCTTGATTTCCACTCAGGTCATGATCTCAGGGCCATGAAATCTAGCCCTGTGTCTGAGCACAGAGTCTGGTTGGGATTCTCTCTTTTCCTCTCCCTCTGCCCCTCCTCTCTCTCATTCTCTCTCTCTCTCTCAAATAAATAAAATCTTACAAATGCCCTGTTAGAAAGCATGAGAATGGGGCAGGAATGGGGAAATAAGACTTGCCTTATAGACCGCATTGGGGAGGAGGTTATTCATAGTGAACCAGCCCAACTCCAGAAGATGTTCTGCTGTGTCATCAGACTTATTCACCTATAAAAAGATATCCCACCCCCCCAACCCCATATACTATAATAAGCCCTTCTCAGGAGCTTGCTAGAGAATTGCTACATATCCTGTTTTCACGATCTCCACATGTTTAATCCCAACCTTTGCTATCCCTTTCAATTTCATACAATCAATTCACCCTTTAATCCAGTGTTTCTCATGGGCACTACTGGTGAGGGCACTAAGTGCCAGCAGCACTTCCCAGTCACTGTGATACTAAAAAATGGTCTCACATATTTCCAAACTCCTGGGGAAAGGGTGTGGAATAATGAATCATGTCCTCTCCTCCCTGCCATTGGTTACTTATTTCAGGAAAGCTGAATGTCAGTATAGAATTAACAATTCTATTCCAAGCTGGACTTGGAAGATTATTTCCCTCTGGGCCATATTTCTAGGGATAATCTTATTCAATGAAAGAAGCTTTTGATCAAGCTCATCTACATCTGGGTTATTTCATAGTACAAACGATTGTGTCTAAGGGGAACTATGCTCATGTTTCTATAATCATTAATACCATCATCAGTAATCATATAATAACCAGCCCCTTTGTATCTCTTTCTGTAAGTTAAGACTCCTGAGATAGGTCAGTGCCTCTCAATAGAGCTGCCTTTGTATGACTGTATATACCCGATACCTTGCTGTAGAGGAACCGCTGCAGCTCCAGTTCAGCAATTCCCAGCTGTCCATCTTCCTCTGTCAAGCGCCATCGTGCCTGAGCAAAGTAGAACTCAGTGCGACGGACCACACTCACATCTTCTTGTTGCTTTCGCAACTCCATCTTATTGGCCTGTTGCAACTGGAAGTCCTTAAAACACCTATAAATGGACAGGAGGGCCAAAGCCAATAAGGGTAACAGCATCTAGGTTAGGGTGGGGTGGAATGCTCTAGAATGATGCAGGAGGTAAACCCAGAGATGGACCTATTTTGGAACAGGTATTCCCTAAATTTTTTCCACTGGATTCATTGCTCCTCACACCCGGGGCCTGGGAGAATAATCCCATCTTTTAGTTCCACGGCAGCTGCTTTTTTTTTTTTTTTTTAAGTAAGCTCTACACCCAATGTGGGGCTTGAACTCATGATCCTGAGATCAAGAGTCACATGCTCTACTGACTGAGCTAGCCAGGCACCCCTCACAGCTAATAAAGTAGTCTCTGCTCACTAATAAACCCCTACAATTGTATCTGCAATTGTGCTCCTTACTGATCAACTTCAAGACATTTTATTTTCAGTTCACCTGCATGTAGCAAGGCCACAGAAGTGATCTTTCCAAACCATCTGGTTTTCTCCTTTCCTAGGAGGTACTCTAATGAAGAGCCAAAGGAAGGGCTCTCCTATTCTCAGTCTTTTGGCCAAGTCCAGCCAGGCTCATTCAGAAAATTCCCAAATCTACATCAGCCTTTGAAGATGCACACTAGACCCAAAGACTATCATAATACAGGTAAGGAAGAGAAAGCAACCCTAGCTGGGCACTGGAAAAAGGCAGAGAAAGAATGCTGTGGCACCTGATGAGGATATTAAGCTCTTCGCTTTCCAGCTGTAGACTGGCCTTCTCCTGGTTTAGCTGCAACTGAAGCTTTTGGTTCAGGTCAAGCAGGTTCTCATTCTTGCTGTCATCCTGCAAAGACTAGGGAGCCAGGGCAGGAGAAACTGAGAGGAGATCTCCCTTGTCCTAGGAGAACACCCTCTCCTCAGACTGCCCTGGTAACTACCTTCATGATAGAATATATCTGCTTTTCCAGCTGTCGTATCTGGGCCACATGCTGCCGCACAGCCTCCTGTAGGTGTAATATGCTGCTGCGCTGTTCCTCAGGATTGCTGGAGATCTCAAGCTGGAACCTGACCCGCTGCTTCTTCTCACTATGCTCCTGAAGGAATGGAAAAGGAAATGAGCAAAAATTTTTAATAGACAAGTCTTGCAGTAAAGGGAAACAGAGAAAGTAACAAGGAATACGGGTCTCTTCTGGAAAGCTTACTTGTATCTATCACCATTAGTAGCAAGTGTAAGGGGCAGGCCCATGCAGAAGTAGTAAAGATTTCACAGTAAGCCAGTCCCACAGGGCAGGGATAGAGGTGACAGTGGGGACTAGTTACTGCTTTTAGAGGTATCGAAGTGACTGAGTAGAGAACCGACCAAGAAAAACAATCAAGTAAACAAGCTCTACAGTCTCGGGAACACTCAGACCTTTCCTAGGTAAGTGAAATTTCGGCTGCTATTGACTAACAGAGGATGTACCAACCACAAGGTCCTTTTTCGTTTTGAAGCATGGCTTTTCTTACTGGACCCCAAATAAAGCACAAGGTCTGTGGGTTCCCGTGAGGCTAACTGGCATTCTATAAGGGCTCATGCTCACCTTCCGCTTAGGTTCTACGTGGAGCAGCAGGTTGTTGACAATGTCCAGGATCATGGCATACTGAGCCGGGTTGGTGGAGATTTCCAGTTCATGATGAATAAGGGTAAAGGTATCCACAGCCCCTACGTAATTGTTAGCAGCTAAATAAGAAACTCAACTTTCTCTAAATATCTACTCTATCTTCTAACCCGTATTTAGAACCACTCCTGTTAGTTAACCCCACAGAAATGGATTAGAGAGGCTCATGGGTAGAAATATGTTTGCTTATTTTAGAATCAAACAATACCCATTCATCCCAGTTCCCTCCAAGAGTACAGATTATCCTATTATAGCAGAACTTACATAATGCAGAACAAAGTGAAACCGTTAATGCCCAGTACACAGTGGGACTTCTAATAACACTACTGACTCAAAACCACTAAGGAAGTAACTACTTTCACGAGTTCCCTAGTCCCTTCTAAAAGCCTTTCAAGCCCTGAATACCTTCCTGTTTCTTTAGGAGATCTTCCTTTTCCTGGTTCTCATGGACCTCAGGTGGTTTAATCTGAGTTGCCAGCTCAGGATCAATGTCATGGCTGTAACTAATATAGTACATTCGGCAGCTACAGCGTGAAATGATCCGTTGGACTTGCTGGGCTTGTTGCGCCTCAGCTGGCTGGTTCCAATCTGGGAAGAGGTGGGAAAGAGATAGGAGACGTTCTCAACAGACGTACTGTAAGAGCCTTCCGGCTACGTGTGATGGCTAGGGAACCCCAGACACTTGCTTTCAACCTAGCCTAACACAAAATGGTCCTACTCCAGCATGTTAATCTTAAGAGTATGTAAGAAAATGCACATCTGCTCCTAACCACATGTTGGGGAACAAGAGAGAGCTGACCTGTGGTGGTGGTAACCATGCCTCCCACTGCCTGCCCGCTCTCCATCAGCTCCTGCACAGAATCCAGACTACGCTGCCGGTGCTCCTCAATATTCTTTACCTGAAGACAGAGATACAGGCACCTTTAACTCCTGGCCAACTGGGTCACAGATCTCTATGATGCAAGTAGTTACACTTACCATCCAAACTTCCACTGCCTGTAATAGCTTGAAGGATCTCACAGGGTAGAAGACATACATGACTCTCTCCTGGCCCAAACCACCCAAATTCTCCAAAGCCCAATGAGTTACATGCACATTTGCCAGACCTGCAGGCCTGAGGCCAGAAAAGCAAGCTAGGTTAAAATTATATCCTGTCCTACCTCACACCCATTAGGATGGCTACTATCAATTTAAAAAAAAAAATAAAAGGGAAAGTACCAAGTGTTGGAAAGGATGTGCTGAAACTGGATCCCGTGTGCACTGTTGGAGGTATGTCAAATGGTATAATGGTACTGTGGCAAGTATGTCAAGCGCAATTCCTCAAAAAATTAAAAATAGAATTACTATATGATCCAGCAATTCCACTTCTGGATATAGACCCAAAAGAACTGAAAGCAGGGTCCTGAAGAGATTTGTATACCCATGTTCATCTGACATTATTCACAATAGCTAAAATATGGAAGCAACCCAAATATCCATTGGTAGATGAATGGATAAGCAACGTGTGGTGTATACATACACAACGAATTCAGTCTTAAAAAGGAAGATGCTAGGGGCACCTGGGTGGCTCAGTCAGTTAAGGGTCCAACTCCTGATTTTGGCTCAGGTCATGATCTCAGGATTGGGAGGTAAAGCCCCGCTATTAGGGCTCTGCATTATGCGCAGAGTCTGCTTAAGATTCTCTCTGCCCCTCCCCCTGCCTGCCTCTCTTTCTCTTTCCCTCACCCCTTCTCCCTCTCCCTCCTCTTCTTAAAAAACAACAACAACAAAAAAATGAAGATGATACAACACAGATAAACCTTGAAGAGATTATAGAAAGTGAAATAAGCCAGTCACAAAAAGACAAATGCTATATGATTCCACTTATATGAGGTACTTAAGAACTGTCAAAATTATAGAGAAAGAAAGTACAATGGTGGTTGTCAAGGACTAGAAAGGGGAGGTGGGGAATTATTGTTTAACGGATAGAATTTCAGTTTTATAAGATGAAGAGTCATGGAGATGGATGGTAGAGATGGATAAACAGTATTATGAACGTATTTAATACCAGTGAACTTTACACTTAAAACGGTTAAAACAGTAAATTTTATACGTATTTTACCACAATAAAAAAATTGGGGGAAAAATCAAATCATGTTAAGCAAAAAAAATTTCATCAAAACCAATGACTTTCCTACCCACTTTGATATTCATGTGTTTGTATTCTTGCTGTTTTCTGTCTTTAGACAATCACTCTGACACTGTTGCTATGGGGTAAGGGGAATGAATTCTTTTGACTCTCTCTCTGCTAAGCTGAAGTCAAAATGGGTAATAGAATGAGTGATATGGGAAGACCATAAGCAAATCTGCCAAATCACAAAAAAATTCATATAGGAAAGGCAAGATCAAAGTGCCCTCCCAACTCAGTGAAGGAAACCATAAGCAAAACGAAGAGGCAATCTACTGAATGGGAGAAGATATTTGCAGGTGATACATAAGGAACTCCTACAACTCAACACCAAAAAAAAACATTAATCCAGTTTAAAAATGGGCAGAGGACCAGAGTAGGCATTTGTCAAAAAAAGATATACAGATGGCTAACAGAAACATGAAAAGATGCTCAACATCACTGATCATCAGAGTAATGCAAAGCAAAACCACTTCACACCAAAATTTCTAGTATCAGGGCTCCTGGGTGGCTCAGGTTAAGCATCCGACTCTTGGTTTCGGCTCAGGTCATGATTTCAGTGTTGTGGGATGGAGCCCCACATCAAGCTCGGCACTCAGCACGGAGTCTGCTGGAGATTCTCTCTCTTCCTCTGCCCCTACCCTGCACGCGCAAGCACAAGCACACTTCCCCCCCTCCTCCTCAAATAAATAAAATCTTAAAAAATACAAAAACACAAAGTCCCTCTCATCTAAGCCAAAAAACATTCCATTCTAATGCTAATATCACAGCCTGAGGGGGGGGGTTCTTTTGCAAAAGAAGGCATGCCTAAAGAAGCAGAAGCCCAGAAAATGCTAGAGAGATCTTGCATAGCTCATCCTGCCCACCTCTGCTTGAATAGTTAGTATCTTCTGTGCCTACCTCCTGAGACTACTGGTAAAGAGCATGTCTTGTTTGAACCACAGCTGTAGTATGATATATTACATGACCTCTCATATTACCAACAACCTGACCCTTACTTGACCTGACAACTGATTAAATGATTACCTTTTATGTAATTACACCTGAGGTTGCTTGGATTGAGCCCTAAAGTTGCTGGAGTCAAGAAGCACCTGGCAAATGAAGTTATCATATTGGTGCTTAACAGATGTAGCTGGATCCAGTAACTCATTTGGGTGTACCATGCCCAGCACGATGTGGACACTTCACACCTGTGCAAGTAGTAACAATGGAGAATATTGTCTAGGTATGTTTTATCTTATAAACTATTAGATCTCCCAATAATTCTGATATTATATCCTAGAAATTATAATGCAAATTGTTTTACTAAGCTGAAAAGAAAATCTACAGCCTAGGGGCGCCTGGGTGGTTCAGTCCTTAAGCGTCTGCCTTCGGCTCAGGTCATGATCCCAGGGGCCTGGGATCGAGCCTCGCATTGGGCTCTCTGCTCAGTGGGAAGTCGGCTTCTCCCTCTCCCTCGGCCCCTGCTTGTGTTCCCTCTCTCACTGTCTCTCTGTCAAATAAATAAAATCTTTAAAAAAAAATTTTTAAAAAGTGGAGCGCCTGGGTGGTACAGCGGTTAAGCGTCTGCCTTCGGCTCAGGGCGTGATCCCGGCGTTCTGGGATCGAGCCCCACATCAGGCTCCTCCACTGGGAGCCTGCTTCTTCCTCTCCCACTCCCCCTGCTTGTGTTCCCTCTCTTGCTGGCTGTCTCTATCCTGTCGAATAAATAAATAAAATCTTTAAAAAAAAAATTTTAAAAAAATTTTTTAAAAGAAAAGAAAAAGAAAAAAAATCTATATCCTAGTCCCTGCCAACTGCTGACAATTTCACCATCTAACAAAACATTATCTTGACACACACTTAGACCTCCCCTGACATAAAAACTTTTTAAAAATGGTATGATTATTTTCCATCTAAATGAAGCTTTGTATTTTTCAAAGCACTCTCTCACAGACCCTTTCAATAATTTTGTGAGGGGGAAGTATTAATCAATTTTACAAATAACGGTGACTCGCTCAAGGGCTCATGACTACTATAATAGCAAAGGTGGCATTAAAACTCACATAACCTGAGTCCTAGACAAGCAATCTTTCTATTCAACCGTACTGCTTTGCTGAAACAATCAACCATTTTCGTAAGAGAAATCAGAGAAAGAACAGATAGAGAATTTATCTAAAGTTCTCAAAACTTATTGCCTGTTTTCTTGGCTGCCCACTGATTAGTGTGATTTATTAGCAGGGGTCAGCAATCTTCTCAAAAGTAAAAAAGTTCCAACTATTCTAGGGCTGGGAAATGAGAATTTCCCTTGCAATGGAAAAGAATAGCAAGAGATTAAGAAAAAAAAAGCACTATGTGCTCACAGACCCCAAACAGAGACTGCCTACAATTCCTATGTTCAAGGTGTTACCAGCTTCATTATTCTACTAAGCTGGTAGCAACAGATACTATCAGGAATCTTGCAAGTAGTCTGCTGGAAGGAGCCAAATATGGAAAACTGGGAATATAAAGGGCCTTCCCAGTCCCACTGACTAACCTCTAACCAGAGCTGTCGGCCATCCTGCTCAGTGGGGCTGCTTTCAGTGGTGGCGAAGTACTGCATGCCATCCAGCAGGCAAGTCCAGGATGTCTTTTGCTTCAACGTGTCACCATACCAGGCTGGATGGTGTTGGCACTGCAGCAGCTGAGCTTTGGCAGCTGACACAATGACACAGCCTTCTGTCTCCGCTCCACGAAGAACCATCTATACCACAGAAAGAAGCAGAATCACAGCACAAGGACCACCAGGGAAGGTGAGACGGTTAGTGAAAGGATGGTACCAATGACTACAGCTGGGTCTAATTCTGGCTTACTGAGTGAATGCTATGGTTTTAGAATGAAAGTGATTATCCTGGATACCTGCTGGAAGGAATCATTTTTCGGAGCTGTCTGCCCATTCTTATTTGGTGGTGGGAGAGGTGAACACATACTACCTAGCCCAATGCTGGGGTGCTCTGGTAAAGAAAAGTTACCTGGCAGTTAACCAGCTCAATAAGACAGTTTCGGTTATATATGTCATCCGTCTGGCAGGCAGCAATGCCACACAACTGGTCACTCACACCTGACTCCTCTTCTGTGAACACTACAAACCTATCTGTCTCTTCAATCAGCTTCTGCAACATGTAGGCACCTGTCAGAGAAACAGGAAGTGGGAAGAAGTCATAATCTCAAAGGGATAGGGAACACATCTAAGGCCAAACTGATCTTCCTTCAATTTCTCTAGAACGCATTCTCCTATCTGCAACTCCAGCCCACCCACTCCACCCCTTGATCCCTGAGGGCAAAATAAGGGTTGTCATTTCATTTTCCCTTCAATTTAACAAAAGTAATAAATTCCCAAAAGAAACTTAGAAATGCTATGTATGTGGCAGCATTCTTTTCTCTTAGGTGTATCAACCTGAGTTATTCTAGGATCTTTTTTCTCCTCATTTTGTTCCTTCTATTTTTCACCTCATATTATCTTCAATTTTGTTTGTTGACCACTCCTTTCCCCATGAAACCACTCCCTTTGCCATCAGTGTCACTGTGTTCTCATAGTTCTGCTTCCTCTGATTATGCCTCTAAATCCTTTCCTCCCAGGTCTTAGAAAATAAGTATCTACTAATGTCTATCCTTGCCAGGTTCCTCTCTCTTCCTCTTTCTTCTAATGAGTTTGTCTAACAGTGTGTTATGGTTAATAGCAGCCTCCAGAATCAGACTAGTCTGCCTGTATTTAAGATACCATCTCTGCCAGTTTCTTGATTGTGACCTTTGGCAGCTTGCTTTAACCTGTGTCTCAGTTTCCTTGTCTGTAAAATAACAGTAACCGTCTCATAAGTTTGTTGAGGGAATTTAATGCTACAACATATAGAAGTATTTTGCAGAGTACCTGCCACACAGTAAGCAATTATTATTATCTCCTTGGCCTAACTTCTTAGCTCTAGGATGAAACTCCCAAAATCTTCATCTCCTGTACTAAGCTTTTAGATTTCATCTCCAGCTGTTAGGCATTACCTAGATATGCTACTTGCGCCACACATTTCATATGCACGATAACATTTCTACCCAGCCCCTCATCTCCATTCCCGCTGTCTCTACCAAGTTCAGGCCTCCATTACATGCTGTTGGGATGCCATAATAGTTTCCTTATCTGTCCCTCCACCTCGTTTCTTCCTCTCCATTCCTCCTCCACAGCACTGCCAGATTTATCTTCCTAAAAATTAAGTCTAATGATGACACATCCCTATTCGAAAGCCTTCAGTAGTTCACCACTGTCTACTAAGTAAGGACCAAAAACTCCTTAGCCTTGTATGAAAGACCTTTGATGGTCTATGTGCAGCTTTCCTTTCCAGGATCTTCCCTCACCCCTCATCTTAGCTACTCTTTATGCCAAATGAAACAGACTGTTTGCTCTCCTTTGAACATATTGAGCTTTATCAATTCTACTCCTATTCAGGATACTCTCTCTGCCTTGAATGCCCTTCCTTCCCATTTCCACAATTTCAAACTATATTAAGCCTTCAAAGTCCAGCTTAAATGCTACTTAATCAATAAACCGTTCCCTGATTGCACTCCCTCCTTCACTCAAGAACTCCCATACACTCTCATTTCTCGCTTGTGACATACACCACTTTTCACCTTGTTCTTAAACTCACCATGAACGTGCATTCCTCTGTACTTATTATTCCCTCTCCCTAAAATGCCCTCTCCTTTCTTCTTGCCTGTTGAACTCTTACTCATCTTTTAAGACCCATCTCAACTATCTTTTCTGGGAAGCCTCTCTAGACTTCTCTATGCTGATTTAAATACTTCTTGAACATTCCTACAAAGCACTTCCATAATGAAATAATAACTTACATGTTACCTACTAGTTTCTGAGCTTACCCTCATCTTTATATCCCTAATGTCTAGGGTTATGTCTGGCACATTATATATCCTCTATAAGCTAAAATGAATCTATGACTGAATGAGTGGTTGACTGAATGAACAAACTAATCTTAGCTCATCCAGAGATGATAAACTACTTGTTGCGGCAAGTAGAATGTCTTTCATTTTATACCTCTCCCTGAATCCAGCACAGTGCTTTGTGCCTATTAAGTACTCGATATTTGTTGAACAAATTAATTCATCAAACCACAAAACAACTCTTTAATCCTTTCTTTCCCTTACTCATCCTGTTTTGACCCATCACTCCTTCATAATCCTCTTCTTGGCCACAGGATCACACCTTTAAATGCCCCTATATCATTGCTATGTAAGACTGAGGTGGCCTGGGGCGCCTGGGTGGCTCAGTCAGTAAGTGTATGCCATTGGTTCGAGTCATGATCCCAGGGTCCTGGGATCAAGTCCTGCATTGGGCTGGAGCAGGGAGCCTGCTTCTCCCTCTCCCTTTGCCCCTCCCCTCAGCTCCTGCACACTCTCTCAAATAAATAAAATCTTAAAAAAAAAAAAAAAAAAGACCGAGGCGGCCTAATACGGAAAAACAAAAGTTTTCATCTCTACACCTAGATGGAACCATCTGTGATTTAGTCCTTCCCAATTCCTGTCCAATTCCGTGTACATATTCTACACCTGACCCTATGAAGTCTCATCTCCCCCAGCTTACCTCCTGATGACCCCTTATCAGGCTGTCCACTAAAGCTGGGAGTGTTGACGGGAGGTGGGGCTGGGGCACTGGTCGGAACACTCTGCTTTGGCTTTTTAGCTGGCATCTGGGGTTCAATCTTTAACCCCTTCAGGGCCTCAGTAGAGAGATTACGTTTGAGTACTGCTGCCTTTTTATAGCCATCGTATAAACCAAAGGCAATGTCCCGATTGGTGGTTGTCCAAGAAGCCCGTAAATCCACCAAGTGCAGCTGGTGTGTATGAAAGGCAGGATCCCCAACTCGAGTAGAGAGCTCCTAAGAAACAGGTAAAGAACCACAAGGTAGCATGGAAATTCCCACAATTTCTCCTGAACCACAAATGTAGAGACAAGAAAACAAACTTGTTGAATAAGCAATATATTCCTGGGGCACCTGGGTGGCTCAGTCGGTTAAGCGTCTGCTTTTGGCTCAGGTCATGATCCTGGAGTCCTGGGATCGAGTCCCACATCGGGCTCCCTGCTCGCTGGGGAGTCTGCTTCTCCATCTCCCTATGCTCCTCTCCCTGCTTGTGCTCTCACTCATTCTCTCTCTCTCAAATAAATAAAATCTTTATATAAAAAAAAAAAAAGACTCTCTCTCTCTCCCTCTCCTCTGTCCCTCCCCCCACCTAAAAAGAAAAAAAAAATCTGTTCTGGGAGAGATAAGACAACCCTGGAGAAAGAAAAACTAAGTGGTTTTAATGTGTGTATTAGACTATACTCAGACTGTATTTTAAATGGTTCAGAAAATTTCAACGTATGGGTCGCCTAGCTGTCTCAGTCAGTAGAGCATGTGACTCTTGATCTCAGAGTTGTGAGTTCAAGCCCACCTTGGGCATGCACCCTACTTAATTAAAAAAAGAAGAGGAGGGGCGCCTGGGTTGCACAGCGGTTAAGCGTATGCCTTCGGCTCAGGGCGTGATCCCAGCGTTCTGGGATCGAGCCCCTCATCAGGCTCCTCCACTATGAGCCTGCTTCTTCCTCTCCCACTCCCCCTGCTTGTGTTCCCTCTTTCGCTGCCTGTCTCTATCTCTGTCAAATAAATAAATAAAATCTTAAAAAAAAAAAAAGAAGAAAAAATTTCAACATAAAATCTTTCCTTAATTAGGGGGGAAACCGCCCCCTCAGGAAAAAACTTTTACTGTTTCCTGAAGGGCAAGAGACTATCTTTACGGGGCGTCTGGGTGGCGTAGTCGTTAAGCATCTGCCTTTGGCTCAGGGCATGATCCCAGTGTTCTGGGATCGAGCCCCACGTCGGGCTTCTCTGCTGAGAGCCTGCTTCTTCCTCTCCCACTCCCCCTGCTTGTGTTCCCTCTCTCGCTGCTGTCTCTCTCTGTCAAATAAATAAATAAAATCTTAAAAAAAAAAAAAGAGAGACTATCTTTAGAAGGAGAGGGAGAAAAGGAATTTTCAAAAAGAGGGACACTGATACAGCTGATAGTGAATTCATCATAAAATAATGATATATATGCTTGGAATATAGTTAGAAACATTACCTGGACCTTGGCCTGAAATCTACTGCTAAGGACTGAGTTCCTCCAACAAAACTTTGTATGTTGAGACCATAATCCCCAATGTGATAATATCTGAAGATGTAGCCTTTAGGAGGTAATTAGGTTATACGAGGTCATGAGGGTGGGGCCCTTATCACGGGATTAATGCCCTTATAAGAAGAGACACCAGAGAGCATGCTCCCTCTCTCTTTCCCTGCCTTGTGAGGACACAGCAAAGGCAACTGTCTACAAGCCAGGAAAGAGCCCTCATCAGAATGTGACTATGCTTGGCACCCTGATCTTAGACTTCCCAGCCTCCAGAACTGCGAGAAATAAATTTCTATTGTTTAAGCCACACATTCTTTGGTATTTTGTTATGGCAGCCCGAGCAAACCAAGACACCTACTGATACAAATAAGGGAGTAAAGAGACTCTGTCAGGTGGTACCTCCTCCGCTGTGCGATTGCTGTGCCGCTGGTAGGTGAGGGAGGACAGGCTCAGTAGGTGGGTCTTCGTTACCAAGGGATCAAGGCAGTGATCAGCATTCTCTTCAGTGGGGGAAGCCATCAGGTGAACAGTCACCTGACTTAGGTCACTAACCATCTGGGTCACACTCCAGTCGGAGATGAGGCGCCGCATCACTGTGCCCGCTGAGAAAAGGAGGCGTACAGAGCCCATGCGGACCAGTACAGAAGAACAGTGTGGGACAGAAAAAAGGAAGAGAAATGAGAAGGGCAAAGGGGGCAAGGACTAAGCTAGGAGAATTGAAGGCAGTCTTTGAACCTACCTTGAGGTATAAGCCGCTGAGTTCCCCTAGTGAAGACATGGCCCTGACTGCACTCAATCTGGATGCCCCGCTGCTGGGCGAATGAGGCCCAGTAATGCACCTGGCAACAAAAGAGCATAATACTGAACAAAGAATGGTATCAGAGAGATGATTAAGATAAGAAAAAATGAGAAAACTAGGGAAGGGAAACAGAACTGAAGATGTCAGCAGGGATGTCAGAGCCTGACCTGCAGCTGGGGAAAAAGTGCAGTATAGGAAAGCTGCTTGTAGTGCTGGCCAAGTTTCTTCTTGCTAGGTTTCAGGTTATTGAAGAGCTTTCCCCTACAGATAGGCCTTGTGACACTAGTCCAAGTTGCCCAGAAGTTCTGCATCCAGCGTAGGGTACTACTGTATAACAGAATCCGGGGCTGGGATATTGCTGTAAAAGAAAAAATAAGACATTTTCTACCTATGATTGAAACAGAGATGAAGCTAAATCCATCTCTAGCTTCAGCTTTTAGAAGTTTAAAAACCCAAGCAGCATTCAGCCTCAACTCAATATCCCCAACACCCTTTCCTTTTAAAGATCTAGGCTTTGGGGTCGACAGGGTGGCTCAGATGGTTAAGCGTCTGCCTTCAGCTCAAGTCATGATCTCCAAGTCCTGGGACTGAGCCCCACATCTGGCTCCCTGCTCAGTGGGGAGCCTGCTTCTCCTTCTCCCTCTGCTTGTACTCTCTCTGTCTCTCTCTCCCAAAGGAATAAGTAAAATCTTAAAAAAAAAAACAAAAAACAAAAAAACTAAGCTTTGTGTTCAATAGCCCTTTTTCAAAAAAAGGTCCTGATCCAAATCATCCCTTGTTTTCCCTACCCCCTCCCAAGATGGTCAAGTTGAAGCCTTTGGTATTTAAGCCCATCCTCCCAATCCTTCCTCCCGTTGCCCCAGACCCAAGCCTCACTCCCACTGTGCCGGGTCAGATCCATCTTGATGGAGAGATTGAGGTTCTCAGAGCGGAATGCCCGATAGGAGTCATGGAGCTGGCCCAAGGGCACCTCAGGCAGAAACTCTGGGGCCCGCAGAGTGACACTGTGGTGATCGTGGGGGTTCCCATGGCATAGCCACTGCAGGTCCAGTGTCATGCAGAGGTCAGGCAGGTGAAGGAAGCAGCAGTCATCATACCTGTCTCACAACAGAGTCCCAGCTCTCAGTGCCCTGGTCCCTTGCAACCCTCTGGCCCTTCCCCTCTCCCTCCAACCTGAATCCCTCACCCTGTTGAGGCCCCACCCTTCACTCCACTCACTTAGAAGCTGTTCTCACGTTGACATCCAAGTCACCCTTGAACACAAACTGACCAGGTTTCCAATGAAAAGACAGGTGGCTCCACTCCCAGTGCATATTTTCTGTTGTGTTGTACGGGTCCTATAACCACCCCAACAACTCGGTGAGATCTGGATAAGAGTATCACCCAAATCTCCCAAATGAGTACCGTTCTCTCTTCCCCCCAACCGTACCATTGTAATAAGAAAACAACTCCTCTGGAACCCCTCACCTCAGTAGCCAGCTGGTGCAGATTTGCCTGTTCAATGTCCATGTGCCAGTCCCCATGGAACAGAAGACGGCTCTTGTCCCACCAGGGCAAGGGTGGGCTGGGGTCAGCTGAGGGCTTGGTTAAGAGGTCCACAGATTGGCTAATCAGTGTCCAGGCTGGATCCCAGCACGGGCCCCATACCACTGTGTACTGAAAGATTTCCGCTGGGATAGAGGAGCAAAGGGTACAACTTGTTACACAACTTCTTTCTTCACTCCAGAGGGCCTCAGCTCATCTCCCATCCCAGCCATCACAATGTCCCTCAGCCAAACCAACTGCCCTCCTCTACTCACAGCGGAAGTCGTGGTAGAACTTGAGTGGGGGCATATTCCTCTCTACTGCCACATTACCCCATGGAAGCCCCAAGTGCAAGATTTGACGCCGCCGGGAGCAAGGCTGACCACTCTGCTCGGTGCCCACAAGTCGACCCATCAGCCGCCAGTCACGTATCTCAAACAGGTACCGGGGATAATCTCTTATCCGAACTGTTATTACAGGGAGGATATACGCTGACTATTCAGAGGACTGTCTCAACATTCTTGAGCATTTTCTCCCCTGCCACTACTTTTACCCATCTATTTAACAAGGTCAACTGACAGAACAAGAGCTGGCAGTCGGTAGAAAAGCTGGAAAAGGGCATGGAGACACTGAGCAGATGGTGAGGGGAATAACACTGAGATCCAAGAGGCACACCAACCCTGAAGATGACTGTGTTAGTTGTCCTTTATGTTAGCCAAGCAGTTTCGGGGTGAAATTCAGGAACAAAGAAAGGAAGAGAAGCCCACCCATCCCACTCCACCCATCCAAAAACCACCACAGTTCCCAATATAACTGAGTTCCTCTGTAGTCACTCAAAGAGCTTTCTGGAGCTCTGAGGGCAAACACCACGCTCTGCAAATAAGGAAGTGCTACTTACCCAAAAATGTCTTAACACTGCACTTGAGCATACGACACCACTGAATGACAAGATCTACTCCCTCAGCAGGGAAAGGGCTGCCTGGATCAAGCTCTTGAACTTGCTCTACCACACGCTCAGGCCCATGGAAGGAGGCATCTGCCAGAGCTACCAGCTCTAGCCCTGCCAGGCTCCAAGTGAGCAGCGCCCGGCGCATAGGTGTGTTGCCATAGAGACGACGGGAGCGCTGAATGTAGATTTCAATGTTTTTATGTTCCAAAGAGGCATAGAGCTCCTCAATTTTACGGGCTGGCAATAATTCCCCATGTTGCTTCCGAAGGGCAGCCACCTTGGCATCCAGCAACTGCAGCCTTTTGGCACTCTCCTTACTTTCATCCTTCATTAGTTCATAGTTATCACGAAGTTTCACCTCAAAAACGTCATCTAGGAAAACCCATGAGAAGTGCTGAACCTTCAAGAGTAGATCAGGTGGGAGTGGGGCAGAGCTTGGAGAAGCCTGAGCATGAGTTCCTCGATGCAGCCCCTTCAGCCATTTCTGAACTCCCACAGCCTCATCCAGAGTTCGAGAGAAATCATACTGATAAGGAAACTCCACTGAGACTGAGCCCAGGGAGAGGAGCCAAACACGGTTCCGGAGGGTCTGCAGCACAGGGAAAGGGTTCCGGTGGAGGATCATCTCCTCCAGTTCAGGCAGCAGCTGTACCTCCACCTCCTTGAAGTTGAAGATGCTATTGCCATCAAAGCCGGCAGCCAGCTCCGGGCAGTAAGCCTGCAGTGAACCCCCATGCCGGCTCAGCGACACACTCTCTGCAGCCAGGGTAATGAACTTGTCCTCGGCTACAAAAGCGGTCAGCTTAGCTGTGCTCACTTCTAGCATCAGGTTTAGTAGCCGCTTTGGGGGAGATGGCTCAGGGAGAAGGCCTTCTGGTTCAGACGCAGTCTCTGGAGTCTCTAGTGCAACGAGTGGAACAGACTCAGGAAACAGAGTAGCTCTTAGTAGGTCTCGGCAATGCAAGGTAGCCAGGACATGCTGGTACAGGTACATGTGATCTGGGGGGCTCCAAAGTAAGGTCAGCCCTGTACCACACTGAACCTTCAGGGAGCAAGAGAGAAAGATCTGTCAATTACAATATCCCAAAATAGGAGAGATGGCTGGGATTATTCCTATACATGCACACCTGGGTCAAGAACCATCTCCACTCAGAGACATTTCCTGAGCAACTATATCCGTTACTCCCTTGCCTTGTTCCCCTTAGCATGAATATACTGAGCTACAGTTCTTACTTATATGTAAGAGCATTTACACTTCTGAGTTCCCAACTGGATTCTAAATTGTCTGAGAGTGTAGGCCATGTGTGTTGATTCTTTAATATCTACCGTAGGATATGCAGTACATACAACACATACTTAGTAAGTCATTTGGCTTTTTGTTTTTCTTTTTGAGTTATCTTTCTATAATAGCCACACTCTGTATAATAACCACTGTAACAATCAATTTGAAAATGTTTTTTGTGGGGCGCCTGGGTAGCTCAGTTGGTTAAGCATCTGCCTTCGGCTCAGGTCCCAGAGTCCTGGGATTGAGCCCTGCGTTGGGCTCCCTGATCAGTGGGGAGTCTGCTTCTCCCTCCGCCCCTCACCCCACTCATGCTCACTCTCTCTCTCTCTCTCAAATGAATAAATAAAATCTTAAAAAAAAAAAAGAGGGGCGCCTGGGTGGCACAGCGGTTAAGCGTCTGCCTTCGGCTCAGGGCGTGATCCCGGCGTTGTGGGATCAAGCCCCACATCAGGCTCTTCCACTATGAGCCTGCTTCTTCCTCTCCCACTCCCCCTGCTTGTGTTCCCTCTCTCGCTGGCTGTCTCTACCTCTGTCGAATAAATAAATAAAATCTTTAAAAAAAAAAAAAAAGAAAAGAAAAAAAATTTTTTTAAACAAGGATTTTAAATTTTTAGATTTTTTTTTTAAAGATTTTATTTATTTATTTGAGAGAGACAGCCAGCGAGAGAGGGAACACAAGCAGGGGGAGTGGGAGAGGAAGAAGCAGGCTCCCAGCGGAAGAGCCCGACGTGGGGCTCGATCCCAGAACTCTGGGATCACGCCCTGAGCCGAAGGCAGACACTTAACGACTGAGCCACCCAGGCGACCCAAGAAAAGAAAATGTTTTATGCAATGATTACATCTTGACTTAATTTTTTTTTAAATATTTTATTTATTCATTTTATGGGTTGAGGGGGAGAGAGTGTGCGAGTGGGGAGAGGCAGAGAGAGAGGGAGAAAGTACCTCAAGAAGACGACACTGAGCGCAGAACCTGATGTGGGGCTCAATCCCACAACCATACGATCACAACCTGAGCGGAAACCAAGAGTCGGACGCTCAACCAGCGGAGCCACCCAGGCGCCCCTTGACTTAATTCTTAAAGAGTATAAAAAGGACTGACCACACAATACAGCAACTGACTTATATGAAAGTATGCCTCAAAGAAGGGAGTCCTTGTAACCTTGAAAAACAAAGTCAATTCCGAAAGTTAAGCAGAAAAAATTTAAATTCCAGAACAGAAAAATGCCTTTGAGTTCCAGCCTCTGAAAAGGCAACTCCTCAGTTTCCCAAGGAAGCTGAAGTCTGACAATTAGAAAGACATCCCACTCCCCTCCTAAGAGGGTTCCATATCCACCTGATACCCTGAGGAGAAAGATCTTGGAAAACCTCTTAAAACTTGCCAGTGCCTCCATCTTCATATCCCTTCCAACCTTTTATTTATTTTTTTAAAGACTTTATTTTTAAATAATCTCTACACCCAATGTGGGGCTCGAAATTACAACCCCAAGATCAAGAGTTCCACACTCCACCAACTGAGCCAGCCCGGCATCTCTCCCTTCCAGCCTTTTAATGAGCTGAGTGCTTCAGCAAAATAACACCAGATCATGATCTTTAAAAAAAAGTCCCATATTTTTCAGAGATATGCACTGAAATATTTACAGTTGAAATTATCTGTCCTGGTTTATGTCTGCTTCAAAATAATCCGGGAGCAGGCGGCAGGGCAATTGGTGGGTACAGAGCTGAAAGAGGTTGGTCGTAAGTGGTAATTACTGAAGCTGGGTATGGATACATACAAGTTCATATATTCTCTCTAGTTCTGTGTATACTTTACATTTGATAATAAACAGTTAAAAATATGCAGAACAAGCCAGGACAAAAAGAATAACACAAGGTGTCATATTTCTCTCAGATGGGTTTCACGACACACTCAAAAGACTGGGAAATGCTCTTCGGCCTAGAGAAAAACCAACCGGACTCCACCTCCCCACAGAAGCATTACCTCCAGAGAGCGGATGCTGCTATGATAGGTGATGGAGAGCATGGAGAGGCTGAGCACGGGAGTGGGGATGTCAGGAGCCTTACAGCAGGGTTGCATCTTCTCTGTGACTGACTTCACCAGGGCAAGCACAAGTCCCTGGACACCCACAGTGGAGGTTTCAGCACTTCCCAGGACAGTCAGTGTGTCCAGTCGGACCTCTGAAGCCCCTAACATCCAGAAATCACGTTAGCATCGGTTCTCAGCTCTCACATGGCAACTTCAGCCTTCACTCTCCTTTCTTACTCATTCCCTTCACTCTAGTTTTATTCCCTATACCTCCCTAAGTTCATCCCTCATGTTTCAGAGAAATTTTTCCCTTCCTATCCTACCCTACCTAAATTTGGCAAAGACAAAGAAGCTCCCTAACTCCTACAAAGTGCCCAGAGATATATCAGTTACTCTCTAGAACTAAACACATAAGGGGAAAAAAACTACACACATCTCAATCAACTATCAAGGCTTTTTTTAAAAATAAATTTTGCCTAATACTTAATATCTCCTATTGGACTTTAAGAAATATCAAGAAACCCAAGAGTTATGTAAGATCTTCCAGCATTTCATGCCTTTAATTAAAAAAAAGCCCAAATAATCAGCTTCATTAAATGAGAAGGAGCCAAATGAACCAGCATAATCTGCTTAGGTTACAAACTACCCACTTAGGTATAGACTCCCTGTCCCACTTACCAACCAGGGCAGAAAGGGTGAACAAGTTCATGTCCTCCACCTTCAAGTCCACCTTCCACAGTAATGACACGGATTCCCCAAATGAAGTTTCTCTAGAGACAGCTGACTTCCCAGATTGTGTGTCCATCAAAGATAAAATGCGAGAGAGACATTGGGCACAGGTATCTGACGCTTCTACCTGCAGTCCACGGATGGTACAATCAAGAAAGAGAGTATCTGACTGGGTGCTAGACAGGCCCAAAGGCTGGTTATAGCTACCCTAGGAAAGAAGAAGAGAGAGCCCCATTAGGAGCATGCAGAACACACAGTTCTGCAATACCCTGATGCATCATCTTCTACCAAAAAGGTACTCCGTCCTCTAAAGCATGGCAGAAAAAGGAAACTGTATGGGCCCCTGTTCACCAAAGTACCCACCTACCTGTAGCGTGAAAGAGTCCAGGACAAGTGCCTCACCCCAAACATGCATATTGGGTGGGTGGGGTGCCCGCTGAATGTGGGAGTCACTGCCCACCCGCCAGCAGAGATGGTCCACACTTAGGACGCCCCGCTGATGGATACTTTGTGGCCTCAGGTGCTGGTAATCTGAACAAAAAGGTAGGAGAGAGTTCTATGGAGCCACTGTTGCCATTAACTGGGCCTAGCTTCACGAATGGACAGATTCTTGTTCCTTTTCCATCCCAGAGTCTTACCTAGAGAAATGGAATTGAATCCCAAGGCAAAGGGTGGTGTATCACCAAGCTGAACAGAAACGTTGACATTGGAGATGGAGGTGCTAAAGATGATGGGAGCCAGGATTTGGGGAAAGGTTCTGCATAGGGATAAGACATCATTGTTTGATAAGGAAAGAATTGCAGCTTCCTGTTATGGAACAGATACCTGAAGCTCTCAAAAGTCAGGGTGAGTTTTGTTGTGATTCTTAGGATGGAATGCAACTAGAAAATAAAAGACCAAATTCATAAGTTTGCTATTCCCAATAGTAAACTGCAGGAATGTAAGAAAGGTTATTATGTTGAACCATATGAGATTGCAATTTCATAAATCAAATATGAATGTCAAATATGAACATCAGTATATCACATGATTCAACCTAATACAACCAAGGAGCATTGCTTCCAAGCCATTTTTTTAAAGATTTTATTTATTTATTTGTCAGAGAAAGAGAAAGCACAAGCAGGGGGAGTGGCAGGCAGAGGGAGAAGCAGGCTCCCTGCTGAGCATGGAGCCCGATGTGGGACTCAATCCCAGGACCCTGGGATCATGACTTGAGCTGAAGGCAGACACTTAACAACTAAGCCACCCAGGCGTCCCTGCTTCCAAGCCATTAACCTTAAGTTCTCTATGCAACACAATGCAGAGAGAGATGACATTGTTGACAGGACGTATCACCTTATAATCTAAGGCAGACAAGATTGTGGATCATTTACACTCAGTGCAACAACTGTTTGTTTTGTATAATAAGGCACTGTGCTGGGCACTGAAGACATAAAAACAAAAGAGACTTCATCCTACTGTCAAAGAATCCAGTTTAATGGGGAAGATATATAAAATAGAAGCACTATTGGGGCGCCTGGGTGGCTCAGTCAGTTAAGCGTCCGACTCTTGATTTCAGCTCAGGTCATGATCTCAGGGTGGTGGGATTAAGCCCCTGCTTGGGATTCTCTCTCTCCCCCTCCTCCTGCCTCTCCCCCACCCCTCCCATGCTTGCTCTCTCTCAAAAAATAAAAACAAAAATAAATAACATAGAATTGCTACTGAACTAATCAAATACATATTTAACACAATATGCCACTTTAGATCAAAAGAATCTGAGAATCTACCTGAAAAGATGGCAGCTAAAAAAGATTACACTGACCTTTTCTTTCTTTGCTTAAAAACAGATGAACTAGACTCCTGGGTCTCCAGTGCTAGCATGTGCAGCCAGTGAGAGAATTCCTGGTGCCGGTAATGAATAATACAAGTATTCAAAACCAGGGAGGCTGAGAGGTCAATGGTGGTCACCTGGAAATAACATCAGAACTGTTGGGTTGGGTTTTATCTCAGTGCTATGATACAGGGAGAGAGCAGAGAAAGGAATGACCCTTGGTATCACAGTCATCACACCTGCACACTAGCCTTGAGGGAGTTGAGACAGACAATGCGCTGGCGGCTCTGGGACAGCAACAACCCATCTGTGAGGACAAAGAGCAGATCAGAGAAGAACACTGGGAAGACAAAAGGTAAAACTAAGAGAGGGTCAGAGACAGGCAAGCAGATGAATAGGCTGTCACCAAAACTCATGAGTTGGGGCTCTTTACTCTCCATATATTCCCTCCTCCCCATCCCCAGCTACACTGATATTAAGAAGGCCAAACGGGGTATGGGGGAAAGAAAGGGTCTGGTCTTCTTGGTACCGACGTCCCCACCCAGGAACCTTTCAGTAGGAGTTCAGTGCTCATCTGTGCCATATCAGAGTTTGCTGTGAAGCTTCGAAGAGGCAGCTGATCCTCATCACGGTGGTACAGGAAATGCAGCAGCTTCAGCGTCCAATTCAGGTGCCTGGACCAGAGACAGACTCTGGCTCAGAAATACACGGAATGTCATTCCTCCTCCCTTTCTCCCCACAGACAAGCTCAGCGCAGTGCAGCTACTAGGCTGATCACAGAGACCCCAGCATATAGCTCCAACCATCACTCTCCACACTTCTGTATCAAGAGAGCTCTCACCTCTTCTGACTATTCATGGATAGCACCACACTTGTGATCTCCATTTTCACCTTGACCTGATCTGGCAGCTGCTGAAGGAGGTACAGGCCAGGCAGATTTGGCTCAGCCAAGTTCTCTGTCACCTCTGAAAACATGAATGAGTAACACAAGAACCATCAATCCTTAACATACTCAAATCTCCCAAAATGTCCTGTCCTCTTTGGCCAAATCTTCCCATTTAAGTAGGCTAACCAAATGCCCAATCCTAGGCCACAAGGCAAATATCCCAGAGATCCAGGCACCCACTATACTTCCTTCCCCGGAGTTTAAAAAACAATATGGGTAACAGGTTGATATAATGCAAAGAATATGGACTTTAGGGCAAAATAATTCACACCCCATTTTTACTACTGACTAGACCTATGACCTCAGTCAAGTCATCTATCTGCTCTTCTTGGCTTGCTTCCTCATTTGTGAAATGCTGAGAATTTAGTGAAAGACAATAGATAAAACTCGTACTACAAGTCTAACTCACGATAATTACCACTAAATATTAGTTCTTTCACTCACCACGAGTAAATGCCCTATTTCCTTTAGCTATCCTCAGGAACAAAGGTCATGCTGAATAACAAATCACACCTAATGAGTAGTGAGACCACTATTTTTATGTAATTCCAGAATAATCAAAGAACAGCGCAGCCAAGAAGCTTACTGTCCAGGGCTTTACCTGAACAAGGAACAGGTTTGGGTGCCAGGCTTGGGCCCTGGCGTAGCAGCTGACTATGAAAAAGGCCCTCATGCAGTTCAGCATGGAGTGTCCACATATCCACAGTGATCGCCTTCAGTTGCCGACTGCTGATGCCCACCTCTAGACACAACTTTAGGGCCAGTGAGAGCTCCGCTAGGCAGGTGTCCTCCTGCAGGGAGGACAAGCATCTAAGGTGTTAAGATGTAGGGAGTCTGGGAGTTTTGGGTCAAAATGCAGTGGTCTAGAACACCACCTTAAGAGAACTCCCCCCCATAAGAACACAGAATCTAGAATGTAAGCTCCTTCATATCTTATGCCCAGAAGGAAACAGGGCATCTAAATGACCATGGCATACTCACCAACTGGCCACTCTTTAGAACTTTGCTGTTGATCTGATTTAGGCTCACCTCACATTTCAGCCTGGGAAAGGAAAAAAATTAAGAGCACTTAGCCCCTTTCCTCACCATTTAACTTCAGTCAAGCTTTATTGGCTAAAAGGAACGAGGCAAACAGAAGTGCCTAATCTTAGCCTCGCCTCAAATTGCTACAGAATGAGAACTTGACACCTTTATAAAACCCTGACATCCACCCACACTGAAACAACCATAAGGCAAGAATGGGGCTACCAGACCTTCTTTTACCCAGCGGTTACCTTTTCCCATCACTATCCAAAAGAAAGCTGCTTTCTCTGATCTGAATGTGCCACAAAGACTCAGAAGTAGCCACCTTGAGAACCATGATGTTTATAGAATCTACATGAATGGAGAAGAGCTAGAAAGAAGCAGCAAAGAATAATCATTAATATCAAGGCACAGCGTTTCCTTTCCAGTAGAGAAAGAATAAGAGGCATCTTTTGGCATTATATTCCCAAAACAGTAGAAAAATCTACCCATCACTCTCCAGCCAGCCATCCCTACTACAGTCCAGGAAAGTGGGAAAAGTATCTCACCTGACAGAATATCTTCAGTAAGGATGGATTGAAGGACAGTTCCTTTTGATGCACCCCAGTGCTCTGGGAAAATGGGGCAAACAGGCCAGAAACCTTCTGTAGGTCCGTTCTGATACGCACTTCTCCAAAGCACAATGCCACATAGCGTCTGCCCAGAAGAGAGACCTCACTGCCATCAGGTCCAGCCCTTCCTAGCAGTCTCCTCCTCTCCTCTACATTCACTCTCCCATCCTCCCTAAAAATGTAGCTCAAATCATGGAGAACAGTCTTACAGTAGTTATCAATATCTGTCTCACAAAATAGTAGCTTCCAGGCTAACCAGGATATCAGCAAAACCCCCGCCCCCTCCTTGGGCTGTGAGGCCTCTGTAGAATGTCATTCTGCAAAACCCAATCCCAAAATATTTCCCAAGGAAAGAGTGAGGATATAGGGTACTCACGGCAGATCATGGCTAAAGAGTTTGCTGGAAATCCACAGGCTATCAATTTCCTAAAACAGTGTGGAAAAGAGCTTTGTACACTAGCTGCTAGGTAAGCCATGACCAGCTTGACAGCCAGAAAAGATTCTAAGAAGAGAAGGAAGTGCTATAGCCCTTCCACTTAGTATTCTCCACTCCATTTCCACCAACTTCTCTCCTCAGCACTATATCCTGTTCCTCACAATGACATTGGTTGAACTTGCTCAGTATTTCTCTTTTATGGATATGTTACTATTTCTCCTCTTAAATTAGAACAGTAAGCTCTTCCATTTCCTGTTATCTTTTTTTCTGTGCTTAGTTCTGTATCTTTCTTATTGTACCCTGAACACTCTGTGCCTTATAAGCATTTTTAACTCAACAACTTGCATCAATCCCAGTGTTCCCAAACTAACTCTAAAATCATCTTGGTGAAGAAATGACAAGGCTGGGCGAACTAGGAAAACCACCCAGAATTTTAGAAATAAGAAGTTAAAATTTAGCTGAGTCCACCCCACACACATACCCAGGGAGTTCCCCAAGACTCACCACTGTTTGCTGGTGCTGCTGAAACTTAAGGCTGACATTCTGGATCCAAAAAAAGGAGCCAATCTTTAGCTCCGCCTGCAGCTTCCGCTGACACCACTTGGTGGCCAACCGGACCACAAACCACCTGCAGAAATATCCCTGTGAGTTCATAGGACCCTCTCCCAGTTTTGGCTTTCCTCACCCCTTCCTGGTCCTAGAAGGCCTTGCAAAAATATCATGCCCTAAAACTGGATCTTCTGGGCAACTTTCTGGTCTCCCAAAACAACACTCTGTCACATACACTCTGCCACAAAAATCAAGACCCTAGTCCTGGAGTGTTCCCTCCACCCAACTGAAATCAGACCAACTACAGTCCAGCTCCTAAGTTGGGGACAAAGAAAGCAATCCTTCCAATCCTTAGGAGCCCCAGATGAAGAAAGAAGAGGCCGGAAGGGGAGTCGAAATACAGGCAGCGGTTCAGATGGGCCATCACACACTCCCCCACAGGGTCTCTGTCTCCGCCCTCCAGACAGGTGTCAGCGAGAAGGCACCGTGGAGTCACACCCGGCCGGCTCAAACGCCGCTCTCCCCTGGGCAGCCAGACCTGTTCCGGCTCCTAGGGCGAGGCTGCAGGTGCCCTCTGCACTCGGTGAAAGGGACACTCAGGGGCGAACGGAGGGGGAAAGGAAGGCCACCACGCCGGGCCCCTCGTCACACACACACCTATTGAGCTCCCGGCCTCGGCATCTCCTCAGGCCTCGCCGGCTCCCTCAGTGTCCCCTACTCCCAGTTTCTCGGTGCCAGCTCGGGCCGGACGCCCCCGCTCAAGCCCGCCGCGCGCCCCCTCCGCGGCCCCCCTTGGGTCCTCCCCCACCGCCGCCCGCGCACCTTGCCCTTTAGCCCCCTTCCCCTCCCGCACGCCTTTCCAGCGCGCGCCCCCTCCTCAGTCTCCCTTCCCCAGCCCCCGCCCGCTGTAGCTGGGATCCCCTCACCGGCCTAAGAAGAGGGCGCTGAGGGCAACCAACAGCAAGGCCAACAGCGCGGAGAAGAACAGGGGCATTCCGGCCCCGGCCCCGGCCCGGCCCGGCCCGGCCCGGCTCCGGCCCCGGCCCCCGCCCTGCCGGGGCCCCCCCACGCCGGCTCCGCTCTGCGCCGCCGCGGGCCGACCAGCCGCACGCGCAGGAAGGGCGCTGGACAAGGAAGCGTTGGCGCGCGTGCACCCCGCCCCCCACAGCCCGCCAGCCAGCCAGCTGTCTCCCTGCCCCACTCCTCTCCGCGCCAGCGATCCGGCAGGGCCGACTGGCTGCCTGCGCGAAGTACAGGCGTGGCTCCAGAGGAGACCGTGGTGGGGGCGGGGGGCGGGCCTCGCGCGGACTGACACTCATGCCCCGCCCCTGGACCCACCCTTCCGCACCCGGAAATGCGGAGCCTGGGGCTTGCCGGAGACCCGAGTCTGAGCCCTCGCCTCGCTGGCAACAGACTTGGCTGTCTCATTTCCGTGGCGGAGCTCCACTTTCAAAACACTTTCCCAGGGTGGTTATAGAGTCCGCTTAGCCACTCAGGGTCCGGACTGAGGGTACTGCGGAAGTTATTCCCCTAGGTCACACGAAGTAGCTGTCCTATCTTACTCAAGAGCCTTGTCTGAAAATCACTGAGGAAACCAAGAACTAAAAGACATTAGTTAAAATTCACACCTCATTCCATCCACAGAGGAATGAGGTTTTCATTCATTTTACTGTCTGAATATTGTTCTAGTCAATTAATATGTACTGACCTACTGTGTGAGAAACTCAATTTTCTGGACCCTTCGTTGGACAAGTTTTCAGTCTCTACTGTGTACAGCACAATTTGGGCACTGAGCTGAGGGGATACGACAGAAATAGAGAAAATTGTTCTTGCCTCTCAACAACAAATAGTCTATCTTGGAAGCAAACGTAATTGCAGGAAATAGATAATTCAGGATCAGCTTTATTTTGCCTGTTTCCTTCTCTGCGAAATGAGGAAATTGGACAACGATCCCTTCCAACTCTTAATACGGTGACGCTCCTACAATACAAGCTAAACAAATTCTGAGGATTTCGATATAAGTACTTCATATCCCTTTGCTCTTACATCCTAATCTCCATAAATGTCCTTCAAGATTTTACTTGCAAACTCTTTTCCACGCCTTCAAAAAAGCACCATTTCAATTTTCACATTGGGTTGCCCATAGTTTTTACCCCTCCAACTGATTTCCTTATCTAGTCCTCTTGTCAGTCATTTCACATCTCCCTAAAGACTCCACCGTTTGTTTCAAATTCATACTTCTCTCTCAAGCACTGTAATCTGCAGCCTCCTAGCAAGGTAGGTATTGTCTGTGAACCTTCAGGGAAGGCCCAACAACTCAATGAAAACTCTGTACAAGCCACGTTGGGGTACCTTGCAACACACCTCCCTATTCATACTCATCTTGTCCAATCTGTTCCCTTTACTTAGCTGATTCCTATAACTTCCTTTCCTCTTTCTCCCCAGACTGTTTCCAGCCTACTGCCGATATTTCAATAAGCTGAAATGTTGACTTTATCATTTGTCTACTTCTTTCTGGAGAGATCTCAAATGATCAATGCAAATGAAGTGGGAAAAGCAGGGAGAGGATGGAGATGAAGATCAACCAGTTCATGGTCTCAACTTACTGAAACGAGTCCTTGTGAAAGAAACCAAGCCTCCTAATGTCATGGGCTACGTTTGGCACACACCCAGTATGCCCAATGTTTAACGTTAAGTCCCTAAAGCAATGGACCAAAAAAAAAAAAATCATTGTTTCTAAAAATAAAAAGGCCTGCTAGTCAATGAAATTCCAGCAGATGGCAGACACCTCTGTTCACCACTACCATGCTCAAAGGACCTAGGATCAAACTTTCTGGAATTGACCAGCAGACAGAAAGGAAGAAATGAGGTAAGCAGAGGACAGACGTTTTCTACCCCCTTTTCAGAGTCCCTACATTTATCCAAAAAAGAGCAGTTATCATCCAAGAGTGAACATAACTGTAGTGTAGTAAAAAGAATGTGAGCCAGACACAGCTGGATTCCTATCCTTATTTACTAGCTATAAGAATTCAGACAGTTACTCAACCTTCATGTTCTGCATTGGTAATACTGTAATACCTACCCTACATCTGTGAAGATTAAAGGAGGTAAGAGCTATAATACAGTATCTAGTATTTAGCAGACAGTGAATATTGGTTCCTCTTTCTACCCTTACTCTTTTTTCTCAACTGCAGTAACAGATCCAGAGTAAAAATTTCACTATTTATTAAGCTGAATTCCTTGAGAATCTTTAGCCATAATTAGTTAAAAATCTAGTAAAAGTGAGGTGTTAGGAGGGAAGTGAAAACAGAAAAAGTTTGGATGCAAGTAAGGCTCTTAAAAGGGCCCACACCAAAGGCCACCAGCATCTCTAGAGTGATTGCAGTGACTCGTGTCAGACTCCAGGATCAATCAGATTATGAAATAGCACACCTAATAAATGACAACACTGGTGACTAATAATGAAATTCTTTATCATTTTGGAGAAAGGAAGGAGAAAAGTCACACATCAATAATCCATGATGTCAAGCTTCTGATGAGTAAAAATTTCCCAACTAGGAGGGATATCTCCCTGTTTCTGTTTTATCAATATGAATAAAAATATCTGCTCCTTCACCAGCAAGTCCTGTACTCAGAAAGAACTGACCCGAAGTCTGGGAGAACCACCAATTCAAGAGTGAAGGGCTGAAGCTTCCAAACACAGCCACTGTTTCTTGTCATGCATCTTCATCTCAGTGGTGACATGGCCACTGCCCAGGGAACCTGTGGCAGGGATCCCAAGGTGGAGCAGCTGCAGATGTCATGAACACTGTGCGGTGACAGTGGCTCACAGGTTCTGGACTCACAGCTCTGCGTGATGAGCTTCTGCCTTTAACAACTCACTGGGCTTCATGAAGATGCCTTCCATGGCTTTCCAGTAGTTGTTCTGGCTTGGCTGGGCCATGCCATGTACCTCCTTTTGCCCACTAATGGGTCGACCATATTGTTCTCCTGTGACAGACAGCAGAACTTCAGTGTAAGAATGCTTGAACCGCACCTCACCATCCCTCACCCAGTAGGGCCCATTGCAGAGCACCGTCCAGTCATCCAGATAATCGCCTTCACCTTCCTCACCAAAAGCACTCACTTCCTGAAAGACACAAACGATAGCAATATCAGCATGACTGACAGACAGGCTTGGAAGGGAGAGGGAAACGGGAAGAAAAATAAGGCTACCCAAAAGTAAAAAATAAGAGGCTTTCCAGTGTTGTTTTTTTTCCTTAGTTCCTTTTATTTTATTTTTTTATAACAGTATTTTTTATTATATTATGTTGGTCACCATACAGTACATCCCTAGTTTTTGATGTGAAGTTCCATGATTCATTAGTTGCGTATAACACCCAGTGCACCATGCAATACGTGCCCTCCTTACTACCCATCACCAGCCTATCCCATTCCCCCACCAGTGTTGTTTAAAAATAAACTGTGGGGAAAATTTTTTTAAAAACAAAGATTAAAAAAATAAACTGTGAAAAAGATAAAAAGACAAAGGACATGAAATCAGTTGCCCAAGGATTATGTTCCAAACATTTACTTTGCAAGTAATCCTGTATTTGCCTTATATTTTCTATTCTAGCCTTTCTCTTGTTATTTGACTTTAAATAGTCCTGCCTCATTCCCTTAACTACCTTTTAAGCCACCCCGTGAGCAACACAAGTCGAAAGGGGGGGATGGGCTCTGGAGACTGGCAGACCTTGAATCTCCTCTCTTTTCCATTCCTTCCTGTATAACCCCTTCATTTTCTCCTCTAAAAACTCATGACAGTATCACCTTACAGAATTAATTGTGAAAACTAAATGAAATAGAGTAAATTACAGCAGAGTTCTTTCACTTCTTTTCTAATCCCCTTAAGGCCAAATATTCAGAGTTTCTATTGCAATACAAAAGTTAATGGGATGCCTGCATGGTTCAGTTGGTTAAGTATCTGCCTTTGGCTCACGTCATGATCCCAGGGTCCTGTAATCAAGTCCCACATCAGGCCCCTTGCTCAGTGGAGAGCCTGCTTCTCCCTCTCCCTCTGCCCGCCGCTCCCCCTGCTTGTGTTCTCTGACAAATAAAAAAACCTTTAAAAAAAAAAGGTGGAAAGTCATTAAAAAGTTACTTATTCTTTCAGAAATATTAAATACATCCTAAGCTATATAACTTTAGATAATTAAAAGCATCATGTGGAAATACAATCTGTAAGACTAAAGGCAAAAGGAACTGTACATAATTAACAAATCTACTATACTTGTAATGTTTTGAGTGCAACTTTTTGTTGATTGTGTATTTGTCTGTTGCTATGGATTTTTTTTTTTTTTTTTAAGTAGGCTCTATGCCCAGCATGGAGCCTAACTTGGGGCTTGAACTCATGACCCTGAGATCAAGGCCTGAGGTGAGATCAAGAGACAGACACTGGGGGGGGGGGGGGGCCTGGGTGGCACAGTCGTTAAGCGTCTGCCTTCGGCTTAGGGCTTATCCCAGCATTCTGGGATCGAGCCCCACATCAGGCTCCTCCGCAAGTAGCCTGCTTCTTCCTCTCCCACTCCCCCTGCTTGTGTTCCCTCTCTTGCTGGCTGTCTCTGTCAAATAAATAAATAAAATCTTAAAAAAAAAAAAAAAAGAGTCAGACACTTGGGGCACCTGAGTGGCTGTCAGTTAAGCGTCTGACTTCACAGGTACCTGGGTGGCTCAGTCGGTTAAGCATCTGCCTTCGGCTCAGGTCATGATCCCAGGGTCCTGGGATCAAGCCCCGCATCAGGCTCCCTGCTCAGCGGGGAGCCTGCTTTTCCCTCTCCCTCTGCCTGCTGCTCCCACTGCTTGTGCGCTCTCTGTCAAATAAATAAATAAAATCTTAAAAAAAAAAAAAAGGAAAAAAAAGAAAAGAGAAAGCATCTGACTTTGGATCGGGTCTTGATCTTGGGGTCCTGGTATCAAGCCCTGTATCAGGCTCCATGCTCAGCAGGTAGTCTGCTTCTCCCTCTCCCTCTGCCCCACCCCCCACTCATGCTCTTTCTCTCTCTCTCAAATAAATTTCTTTAAAAAAAAAAAAAGTCATTTAACTGACCAAGCCACCCAGGTGTCCCACAATTCTACTATACTTGTATATGGAACTGAACAAGTAAGTGGATGACAGTGGTGGGAACCAGATATCTGTGTGGAAACTTAGAAATAAGTAAAGGGAGGAGGCTAGAATCATCTAAATGGTAATGGATTATAGTTGGAAACATCAATAGGAAATCATGTTTAACATAATCCAGACACACGTTTATACATAAAAACATTTATATATATGTCTATATACACATACACATGCTTCTTTGCTCTGTCAGGTGAGAAGGCCTAAAAGAGACAACACGCCAGTAGCAACAAGCGCACGTAAAGGCTAAGATCATGGTTTCTAATATCATTCTCCAATAAAAGGAAACAGAACTCCTTGGAGAAACAGCTGATTCTAGGATTGGGGCAAGAAATACACAAGATGAGCCTAGAATATCTTTTAGTGCCAGAGAGAAAGAAAGGGTTAAAACACACACACACACACACACACACACACACACACACACACACACACACAAAAATGGGAGTATGTCGAAAGGACATAGGAGACAAGTAAAAGAGCTCCCAATGGCCAAAGTTGGAACAATTCGAACAACAAAATAAAGGCAGTGGTATGGGATTATAGCGCGAAGTATAAAATATTCATGAGTCCATACTGATATAAATAAATGACTAAATAAATAAGAGACAAATACCCATGCAGAAGAATTTCAAATAAATTTTTTAGCTACTCTATCGAAAGGAGGGGGAGAATAATTCCCCATTCCTTGAGTGTGGGCCGTGCATAGTGACTTCGTTCCAGAAGCACAACATAGAAAGGTGGGGGGCGGATGAAAAGAATAACTTTATAGGAGAAACATCAAAAACACTATTTCAACAGTCATAAATCATGTAGATAGTATGTACCTGTGACACAATGTGATAAAAAATGGCACTTTACCCCTGTGGCCTTTCTCCTAAAAACCTTCCTAAGTCTGATCTAATCATGACAAAAACATCAAACAAATTCCAATAGAGGAGCACCCTACAGTATACTTGACCAGCATTTCTCAAAACTGTCAAGGTCATCAAAAATAAGAATTTGAAAACAAAAACAAAAAAACAAAAAAAAAACACAAGAATTTGAGAAACTGTCACACCTCAGAGGAGTCTGAGGAGACATGACAACTAAACGTAATGTGGTACCCTGGATGGGCTCCTGGAACAGAAAAAGTACAGTAGCTAAAAACCAAGGAAATCAAAATTAACTATGGACTTTAGCTGATAACAATGTACACTTACTGCTTTATAAACTGTAGGAAATTTACCATACTAATGTTAAGACGCTAACAGGAAAAACTATGTGCAGTGGGGGTGGGAGGGAAGCACTCATTAAGGGGTTCATATCCCCTAAAAAGTTCAAGGCTTAAACAAAATGGCACAATACTAGGGTGCCTGGCTGGCTCAGTATGTAGAGCATGCAACTCTTGATCTCAGGGCAGTGATTCAAGCCTCACACTGGGCACAGAGCTTACTTCAAAAAATTAGTTAAAAAATAAAAATTAAAAAATGGCATAATACTTCATTTTCCTAATGTGGTTAGTTCGTATCATTTAAAATAATTTTTATTCGAAGTTTGGAAAAAGTTGTTTTTTCTATTTGAATATAGTTGACACACAATTGTACCAGTTTCAGGTGTGCAACATAGTGATTCAACAAGTCTATATGTTATGCTACACTCACTGGTCATCATACACTTTTACAATATCACTGACTATATTCCCTATTTTATCCCTGTGACTTATTCATTCCATTTCATCCCATAACTGGAAGCCTGTTATCTCCCATTCCCCTTCTTTTTTTCTTTTTTTTTTTTTAAAGATTTTATTTATTTATTTGACATAGGGAGACACAGAGAGAGAAGGAACACAAGCAGGTAGCCCGACGCAGGGCTTGATCCCAGAATCCTGGGATCACAACCCAAGCCGAAGGCAGATGCCCAACGACTGAGTCACCCAGGCCCCCCCTCCACCCCTTTCTGTCCATCTCCCCACCCCTTTCCTCTCTGACAACCATCAGTTTATTCTCTGCATTTATAGGTCTGATTCTTTTTGTTTGTTCATTTGTTTTCTTATATTCCACATGAAATGGGATGAAATGAAATCATATGATATCTGTCCTTCTCTGATTTATTTTATTTTGCCTAATACACTTTAGGTCCATCCACGTTGTCGCAAGGCAAGATCTCATTCTTCTTATGGCTGAATAATATTCTATTGTGTATGTATGTACACCATATCTTCTTCACTCATTCATTTACTGATGTACACTTGGTTTGCTTCCATATCTTGGCTATTGTATATAATGCTGCAATAAACACAGGGGTGCACATGTCTTTCCAAATTAGTGTTTTTATTTTCTTTAGGTAATACACAATAGTGGAATTACGGGATCATATGATATTTCTACTTTTAATTTTTTGAGGAACCTCCATACTGTTTTCCAAAGTGGCTGCACCAGTTTGCATTCCCACCAACAGTGTATGAAGGTTCCCTTTTCTCCACATCCTCGCCAACACTTGTTATTTCTTGTTTTTTGATTACAGCCATTCCGTCAGGTATAAGGTGATATCGTACCATGGTTTTGATTCGCGTTTCCCTGATGATTAGTGATGCTGAGCTCTTTCCATGTGTCAACACTGGGTCTCTTTACTGCAGAATTTATCAAGATGACTTATGATATGCTAAATATACCTATTGTGTCTTTTCTCATTTCTTGATTTCATCAACATGTAAAGTCTCTATTTTGACCAGAAACAATTTCCTTCACACTTACAAGACAAAGCCCATTCTCCAGGTCTGCACAAAAAGAACTACGCATAGAAAAGAAAGGGCTAAGAACGAAGATATCAGACAACTCAACTGAGTAATGCACAAGGAACCAGTGAGCCACAGGATCCCATCTCACCTGGTTTCCAGAAAGAGGTGAGGTGAAGTGGTGACTATGGAGGTTTCGGCCAGTGTTGACATGTGTCAGCCGGATGGGTTGGCCACATTTGATGGGGGTTCCCCTCTCACACACTGTAGCGGTCTTCCCCCGTATCCTCCAGTAACTATTGCTGTCGTCCACAGAGGTTACACCTGTCACTGACTGCTGCCCACTACCTGCAGTCCAAAAAAAAAAAAGAAAAGAGAGTGAGCTCAACCTAATCCCTCTCTTTCCTAAGGCCAGTAATGTGCCCTATATTATAAAACAGGTTTGGAGGAGTGGAGAGGAAACCCTATGCCTAATATTTCTTCGTCTACGACATTAAAAAAATACATGAAAAATACTAAATAAGTTTATATAGTACTATTGTCTGTTATGTTATACTTAAATGTATGATATCAGAAAACGCTTAAGAATTTGCACCAAAGGGCACTAAATAAAATAACTTACGTTCATTTTTTTGAGAAACAAGTATTATGTACCTACACGCAATAACCTAGATAGCCCCTAGTATATATCAGTGTATATATATACACAAGTATTACGTACCTATATACAATAACCTGGATAGCCCCTAGTATGTCACACAATTGAAACATGGTTAATATTATTAAATGTTTACTACGTATTACAATCAAAACTTCTGTCACATTTCACAATAAAAAGGAGACCAGCTTTTGCTGTCAACTTTAATCCAACCAATCACTGCAGCTCCCGAATTCCCCGTGAGTGATCAATATGTTATAAAACTATTCATAAATCCTCTAAATTTGGTTAATACTGCCTAAAGAGATATAATTCTGGTTAAAAGGTACCAGGTTAAACACAAAGCTACAGACTTTAAAAGAAAAAGGAAAATATACAAATAATAATTGCTAGCCAGCTAATGTGTGCTGAGCACTTTCTAAATGTCAGATACCAATCCAAACCTTTTGCCCAAATATTCTTATTTGATACATGCAATATATTCTCTAAGGTAGGTATTATTGTTATTATCACCCGCAATTTACAGTGGAGTCTCAGAAAGGCTGAATAGTACACCCCAGGTCACAGAGCACTAAGACACAGTGCTGGGGTTTGAACTTAGATGGCCCAACTCTAGAACTCACACTCTTCACCACTCTACCACATGGCCTCCCAAGAAACTTTATTTTCTGTCAAGCTGCATCAGAGACCACTCTCTCACATAAACTCCGGGGATATTCTCTTCCCTTTGCCTTCACCAACTACTCAATTCTTTAAAGGCACTCAAGACACTTTCATAGTTACTCTCGCCTGTTCCTCCTAGCTTTGCTTTCAGTCCCCTGACCCCGCCTGACAGCCTCTTGATAACACTCACCTTTTAGCACTTAACACATTACACCTTGCAACACAGGTATCTGGGTGAATGTTTGAGGACAAACTACCAGCTTCTCTCTATTGCCTCTTTCACTCAGCTCACAATGACTCTGTAACATCTTAAAAAAAAAAAAAAAAAAGGCAAACCAAGCCTCCCTCCTTACTTCTGGTTATTGCCTTACAGCTCTCTTGGTCCTGGGTCATTGCCATGCTTCACTAAATCACGCTCTACACTTTGTGTCTTCTAATTTTTCACGTTCTGTTCAACCCTCCACTTCCTCTCCCATCGTTCAAAATCCGACAGGATAGAGTGCATTCAGGGTGGAAATGGCTGTAGTCTCCTCTCCCACCCTTAAACCTTGGGATTACCAAGAGTTCTATCCTTATCCATCCTTAAATACTTATTGGAGATCAGAACAAAAGCATTTTACATGTTTCAAAAGGTTTTTCAAGTGATTCAATCGATGCCAGATTGAGAACTACAGTGCATCCTGGGCAATCTCACTCTCCCCATATCTTTAACCCCCACCCAGAGCAATGATGTTGTACTTAACTCCACCTCAGGCTCAGCACAGACTTAATCTGGTTCTCAAATCTGGCTGCCATTAGAAGCACCTGAAGAATTTTTCAAATCTACAGATTTCTACTGTCAGCCCTCTCTCCCACATTCTGATTTAGTAGAACCAAACTAGGAAACTAGATCAAATTAAAAAGTAGCGAGCTGGACACGTAGCAAGTGTTCACCGAATGGCTGCTAGGATTATAAAACATCCCAACAATGACAACTCAGTCCTTTCCTAGTCTAACTAGTCAGACACATTTTGAGAATCACGAATCACAGACTAGCCCCCATCCTCTCTTAACTAATAGCATCATCAGTCATCCAAGAGGGAAATCTAACAATCATCTTAGATGCATCGCACATCTCACTAACTGAACTTTTTTCTCTTTTTTTTGTCAGTTTTTGTTTTCCTGTAACTTGGTGACTGGCTCACTATTCTATCTCCTGTACCTAGAATATTAGGGATGTAGTAAGATTTTGTTAAATCTATACTGAACGAATGAATCCACAATTACTAAATTATAAATTAACCCAAACCAATTTCCTATCTTAAAAAGCCATCTCTAAACGGTTTCCTCTCCCATTCCAATGAGTGCTTTAAATTCTTCACAAGAAGGGTAAAGTTTGAGAAAAAAGAGGCCAAAGGAAAAGGGCTGAAGAGCAAGTGTAAGATGCAAAACAGCTAGAACAGAAAGATATAGTCAAAGAGTGAGGTCTTGGAGTTCAAGACTTCAGAGGTACAGCACTTACTGTAATTTTCTACATGTCTGTCTCTCCCGCACTGAGTAGTGCCAGCCTGGAGTAGCTGAAAGCAGGCTTTGAAACTGGACAGATTTGGTTCGAACCCCGTCTCTGTCATTCACTAGCTGCAAGGCTCTGAGCATGCGATTTATCTGAGTTTGTTTCCTCATCTGTAAAATGAGGATAACAATCATCTCTACCTCGTAGGAATGTTATAGATCCAAAAAAGTATATGCGTAAATGTGCCCGATACGTAGCTTACCAGATAGAAGCTGGTATTATGCCCAATTCTCCGCCTCTAGAACTCAGGAACCTCCCCCGGGCTCCCCTAACCTTCCCAGACCACACCCCTCAGATTTTCTCTTGGCCCCGCCCCCTCCGGAGCCTACCAGGCCCTCCCAGCCCACCCGAACCCGGGTGGCAGTACCTGACCCATAGCGCACGTCGTGTGAGTGCAGTCGCACGTTGTGGCGCGTATTGAGTAGCTTCACCACAGAACCGCATGTAACGACAGCCAGATTGGACGCTCCCACAGCACTCCACAAACCCCCCAACAACAGTAGCGACACTACAGCCATCCTAGCTGTAGCGCAGAGACCCAGCTCTTCGAAGGAAACTCGGCCCCTCCCCGGAACCGGAAGCTGCGGCTGAACCACAGAGAGGAGGAAATGAGGACGCCCGAGTCTAATCTTTATGGTTCCTTTGGCTAGAGCGGCCTGAGGAAGCCGTTAGTCCTGACGCTTCCGATCCCCAAGCTCTGTTCCCAAGTCTCTGTGACACTTACCTTCGTGAACCGCTTCGGCCAGTTTTCGCGCCCTCCTAAACGAAGCCCCGAGAGCTAGGTGGAAGAAGAGAGCAAGAAATGGCCCGCCCACTCCCAGTGACAGGGAGCCGGAAGTGACGTAGCACGTTGACGCAGCAGCAGCGGCGGCGGTGGCGGCGGAGGGGCCGTGCGGTGGGTTCGTACTATCCTTTCCCAGTCTCGGTTCTACGACTCCATTTTCCTCGGTGGGGGCTTAGCGCACCGGAGTAGCGGCCGGCTTCAGGCAGGTAAAGTTCGAACTGGAAAGCGTGTTCCTCGAATGGGTCAGGTGAGGAACCAGGCTCTTAGGGCCTGGTTCCGTAAGGGAAGAGGTATTGGGGAGCCGTATGCGGGAAGAAGGGGGCCCCCTCGGCCTTCTCTGCTTTATAAGGGAAAAGGAGAAGGAAACCGAAGTAGTTGCTTGGAGTCTCAGAGCTTTTCCCAGCCCTGTGCTACCCGGAACCCGTGAATTGGGCGCCCTGTGTATCAACAGGCTTCCTGGGATTCCGTCCTTCTCTCGAGAGCTTGTGAAAATTGGGCCACGCCAAAGGATTTGGAAATGGAAGGGACTTGGGGCTTCTGAGTCAGGATCAGGTGATTGAATTTTTTGTTCTGGGGATGTCAAACCTACAGATCTTTCAGCAAGTAGGCCATCAGGCTAGAGGGCGATGCCAAATACCATCTTTTTCCGTATTGTTGAAAATAAAATTACAACTTTTTATAGATGGCTGCATCTATCAACCGCCTACGACAAACATCAGAACGGACTATTGAGTCAAAACTTCATTTTCCAGTTCATGCCTTTCTCTCCAGGCAGTCCCTTGAACCAGCTGGAGCAGTTCGTTTCTCTTGGTTGTTTCAAGAAATGATACTTATTTTTCTTTCAGAGGAGGCCTAAGCTCTCTGAAAATACATCCGTGGAAATTCACTGTAATATCAGAAGTAGCAAGGGAGTATTGAGTTACACTGCTGCTATTAATGAACATGGAGAGTGTAAACAGTTTTGAATTTGATTAATTTCTTCTAGAAAAAAGCTTACTTGCACTGTTTATTTGGAAAGTACTGGTTCTAAAGTCTTCAGTGTATTGATTACAAAAGTATGATTGCACCCTCATCACCTGAATTTAGAGCCTTTTTCCATCACTTGTGTCCCTTCAGCCAGTACAAATACATTCTTCTTTAGTTGGCTTGTATGGCTACTGGATTAGATTAGTGTAGTTACTCCCTAAGAGGTTTAAACCTTATTAAGAGATTAATCACGTTTAGAAGTGGTACGGTCTAGAGAGGCTGTCACGTTTCACAGTTCTCCCTCAACAGACCTTCGCAAGAAGGGAAGCCCACGTAGTATACTGGAAACAAATGGCCTTTGGAGGCAAGTAAATTTGCCCTTGCTCTCCTATGTTCTTGGTCTGAATAAATGGCGCTGTGATCAGGATCCTATGTAAAATCCTTGGATTCTTCCTCTCCATTATTCCCTGATAAAATCAATCACCCAATCCTGTTTCTCCATAAAAACATTTTCCCATCACATACAAATTATGTTCTGAAAGCTATCCCCCTCATCCCCCTCCAACTATTATCCTACTTCTTTATTTCCCTTCATAGCCACATTTCTATCTGTGTCAATGTTCTCGAATTTTATTCATTTTTCAGGCTCTACTAGTCTGGTTTCTCTTCTGACCACTTGGTTGAAGTTTCTCTGGTCAAGGTTACCAATGATTTCTTTATTGCCAAATCACATGGATACTTTGTTCTTATCTTCCTCAATCCCTGGAATATGCAACACAGTTTACTTCTGTCTTGAAACTCTCTTCTCTTGGGGCTCCTGGGTGGCTCAGTCGGTTAAGCGTCTGCCTTCGGTTCAGGACATGATCCCAGGTCCTGGGAATGAGCCCCATGTCAGGCTCCCTGCTCAATGGGGTGTCTTGCTTCTCCCTCTCCCTCTCCCTCCCACTGCTTATGCTCACTCACTCTCTCTCTCTCTCTCAAATAAATAAAATCTTTTTAAAAAGAAAAGAAAAACTCTCTTCTCTTGGTTTCATTGACACTTAACTCCTGGATCATCTCCATTTTTCTGGTTGCTCCTTCTCAGTCAACTTTGTTAGCCACTTTTGCTCTCTACTTAATGTCTAAATGTTGAATTTCCTTCAGAGTTTAATTTCGGGCTCTCTGCATACCTCCTCTAGATGATCCAGTGTTGTGGCTTTAATTACCATCTGAAAGGTGGCAACTGTCAAGTTCAAATCTCTAGCCCTGCCTTCTCTGTGTTCAAGGATCATGCACAGAATGTCTGTTTAATAGCTCCATTTGGATGTTTCTTAGACATCCCAAACCTAACATGACAAAAAACATTTTCGTTTTCCCATCATTCCAAACCTGATCTTCCCTATCTCACTAACTAGTACTGTCATCCACATGGTTACCAAAGCCACACCTCTGAGAATCATCTTGGATTCTTTTCCCTTACTACCCTCCTCCCCAAGTCTTTTGTTAAGTCCTGTCACTTCTTCCAAAATATATTTCAAATCTGTTTTCTGTTCTCTGTCCGCTTCTACCACCCTATTCCAAACCACCATCATCTTTTGTCTGGGCTACAGCAGTGGTATCCTCAGTTTTCCCTATTTCCACCCCGGTCTCCCTGCTTAAAACACTCCGCTGGTTTTCATGGCCTTCAGAGCCCCACTTGACCAGGACCCTCCTCCTCCTCGCATTCTGCTGCCTTCACCATTCTGTGGTCACACTGGCCTTAGGACATTGCCTACCATATGCCAAGTTCTTGCCCACCTTTTCTACCAGGAACCTCTTCCTACCCATTGTTGACATCTCAGCCTAAACTCACCCTCTCAGAGGTGAGGATATTTATTTCCTTCCTGTTACTTAGAGCAGGGCTTATTTTGTTTGTGGTTTGTCTCCTGCACCGAAGTATAGATATCCTAGGAACAAGGACTTTGTTTTCTACTTGCTTGACATGTAGCAGGCACTCATTAAATAAATCTTTGTTGAATTAGCAAGTAAACTAAGTCGGTTCGATTTAAAACCCTACAGGGGCTTCCCAGCACCTTTTAGAGTCCAAAATCTTTAACTTACCCTATCAAGATCTTTATGACTTCTCTACAACTCATTATGAACCCTGTTCCCTCTCTCTAGTCAAACTGGCCCTCACTGGCCCTGTCACCACATAACCTGGGCCTCCTGCTGGAAGTACTCTCCACCACCACCACCGCTCCTCGCATGACCACCAAAGAAGCCAGCTCCTCCCCTAGCTAATTCCTCCAGTTTTATGGTCTTTATTCAAAGTCACTTCCTCAAAACCAGAGTGGAGTCTACTCTTACAGGCTCCCATGGTACCTTTTTTTTTTCTTTTTTAAGATTTTATTTATTTATTTGACAGAGAGTTAGCCAGTGAGAGAGGGAACACAAGCAGGGAGCATGGGAGAGCAAGAAACAGGCTTCCAGCGGAGCAGGGAGCCCGATGCGGGGCTCGATCCCAGGACCCTGGGATCACGCCCTGAGCCGAAGGCAGACGCTTAACAGCTGAGCCACCCAGGCGCCCCTCCCATGGTACCTTGGTCACCAGTTCTTTAAATTACTCCTATACTTCTAGATCATGGGTCAACAAATTAAAGCTCCTTGGCCAAATTAGGCAGCTCCCATTCATTTACATAGCATCAGTGTCAGATTTTGTGCTACAGTGGCAGATCTGGCCCTCTGTGGTTTGATAACCCCTTTGCTAGGGCAGGAGCTATATAGTCCCCACTGTGTGTGGCACAAGACTCAGTAACTTACACTCACCCTGTGTTGCAGGGATTCTGATTCTGTTTACATATTTCAATTGTTTCTGCTCCTCTTTTGTCCTTATCCTGCAAGGAAGTGTGGAAAGAACAGGGATAACTTGTATTTTTAAATTACTTATACATTTGTCATCATTAACAGTAATGCTTTTTATAGTTTGTTATTGTAAAGATCCTAAGAGGGGCGCCTGGGTGGTTCAGTCGGTTAAACATCTGCCTTCGGCTCAGGTCATGATCCCAGAGTCCTGGGATTCAGCCCTGTATCGGGCTCCCTGCTCTGGGGAGTCGGCTTCTCCCTCTTCCCCAGCCTCTCCCCACGGCCTATGCTTTCTCTTGTTCTCTCTCTCTCTCTCTCTCTCTCTATCAAATAAATAAAATCCTTAAAAAAAAAAGGAAAGATCATAAGATTGTTATTTTCTATAAATGTATAGTGTGCATGTTAAAATGACGATAGGTAGAGTTAACGTTTTCTGTGTTTTCTTTTGTTTTAAGTAATCTCTACATCCAACGTGGGGCTTGAACTTACAGCCCTGAGATCAAGAGTAGAGTTACATGCTCTACTGACTGAGCCAGTCAGGCACCCGTAACTTTTTCTTTATTTTAACATCTTGATTTGGTTTGATTAGGATTTTTCTTAAAGAGTTCTGAATTCAAAGAAATTATCTTAAGTGGATTCTGAATACTCCATTTATTAAACTTTCAGGTTTTTGAATTCCAAATTGGGTCACTTAGGAACACTTTTGGAGTAGTCCTAGGCTTTTGCTCATAAAATACAGAACGTCTTAGATTTGAAACTCCACACCAGACTTGCGGGCTGTTCCCCATACCACTAGGCCCTTTCAAAACTAAGCCTTTGCTCATGTTCCTTTTTCCAGGTTATTCTCTTAACTCCTCTCAACTCAGGCATCACCTTCTCTGAGGCATTCCCTGACATCTCTTTCTCCTCATATTGCTCCCATAGTCTTGATACATAACTATAGTATTCGTTATTCATTATGCTTTGTCATAACTTTATTTACAAGTTTTTTGAGATAGATTGTGAATTCTACCAAGATAAAAAGCATATTTTACTCATTTTTATATACTCAAATCCCAACACAGAGCTTAAGCCTAAAATATATATATATATATTTATATATTACATATATGTATAATATATAAATGTTAATTGAAGTTGGCAGTGGAGGGAATTAACAGACATCTTTTTTGCTCTAGTCTCCTTTTAATTTCCTCCTACATCATCTTGTTCAAGAGGAGGGACTGCCGAGGGCCTCCCTGTGGCAATCTGATCCCAGCTCCATTCCTCTTCCAGAGAATGTCATGGTAACGGCCAGCCTCTCCCTTTGAGCCATGTCTTGTACTGCAGCTGTGCTTCTGCCTGGAGAAACTTCCCTTCACTACCCGTGCCCCTTCTAGACCTGTTTTCAGTAGCAAATTAACTTACGGTCTGAATGTGGGAAAATTCAAGAGCATAAGTACTGAGTAAAAAATCTGAACTCTGCTGGGCTTATCTCAGCTATCATACATGAATAATCATACGCTAATGAAGAGCATTTTTGTTCGAGAATAGCTGCTGCTCGCCAACCTCAGCCTGCAGTGCTGCTGCAGCACCCTCCGCACATTTAGCTCCTGCGAGTTGCAGCAAGTCAGGCTTGCTTCTGGCACACCTCTTTTAACTGAAAGGCTTGGCAGTGAGCTAGACTGGAAGCGTTCCCCCTGCTCTAGCACAGCGTGTACTGTATTGCTAACCTAGGGAATGGTAGGAAAGCTGCGTGTAGCACAGAGCACCAGCTGCCCCCCCGGGATGGAAAAAAGCTGTTGTTTTGATCAGGTAGGCTGTCTGTTTCTCTCTGTTAAGTAGACCGGAGGGCATCTGGTCTGCAGGAGCTGGCATTTAATGTGAAGATGTTGAGGCCTTATAAGACTGAATTTGTGGGTCTGATAGCCTAATTAAAGCAAGCCATGTGTGGGGGCTGCTGTACCCAAATCTATTTTTAATGGCTCAGTTCAGGGCTGGGGCGGGGGGGGGGGGCATGATGTCAGGATTCAAATTAGAGCACCAAATTTAATTAGCAGTTTTAGATACTCACTTTCTTCAGTACTCAAAGTAAATTACCTCAAGGACACAAGTCTTGGGGGGGGGAAAGCATCAGTCTAAGCGCAAGACTTGTATCACCACCCTGTGGGGCGTGTCACAGCTATGTGGTATAGCAGCTCTCAAACGTTTTGATCTTAGGACCCCTTTATACTCTTAAAGATAATTCAAGATTGCAAAGACGTTTTGTTTATGTGTGTTGTATCTGTTGATGTTTATGAAATGTTTATATTTTGATGTTTACCAGATAAATTAAAATTGGGTATATTAATTCATTTTGAAACAATAATAAAACACCACCAAAAAACTAATTATTTTGCAGTGTACAGGTATATTAAATTATCACATTATACACATTAAACTTACACAGCGTTTTATGTCTATTATATGGCAATAAAGCTGGGGGAAAATAATAAGGTCACTATTTTAATATAAATAATAATGCTTTTTATGAAAAACTGTTATAAGTAGTGAAAATAACATTGTTTTACTTTTTTTTTCCCAAATCTTTTTAAAGATTTTATTTATTTGAGAGAGAGTGTGTGTGTGCAGGAGTGCAAGGAGTGGGGGGAGCAGAGGGAGAGGGACAAGCAGACTCCACCTGATGCGGGGCTCAATCCCACACCCTGAGATCACAGCCTGAGCTGAAACCAAGAGTCAGACTCTTAACTGACGGAGCCACCCAGGCACCCCCATATCTGTTTAATGTCTCCCTTAATAGACTACAGCTGGATTTTCATACCTGCTTTTGCATTCAGTGTTGTGATACTACACATCATATTACTTCTGGAAAACTCCACTGTACACTCATGAGAGAAGGGAGGAGGTGGTCCCCTGACCACACTTGGAGACCTGCTGATATATTGGAAACAACTATACAGCTGTGACTTCGGAGTCAGACACACTTTAACTCAGACCTCAGCTCTGGCGGTTGATGTTTGTATCAGCTTGAACAAGTGACTTTGTCTCAGAGTCTGTCATCTCCTTTGTTGAATGGAGAGCGTGCGCTGTAACTCTAGGACAGTATAGGGGTTAATAGGTATCCCTTAAGTGTCTGGAACTTGGTGGGTGTGTGATTTCTGTTCCTCTAGGCACTTTTTTTTTAGTTGCTTTAAGGAAAGGCCTATATTAGTTTCGCTTGGGTTTTGTGTGAGTGTTGTGGGTTGGTTTGTTTCTAATTCTCTTCCTGTGCCTGTTCTCTACATATAATACATAAAATTGTTCTGTGGTCCTTATTTGTTTTCATATCATTCTCCCTCTACCAGAAGTCAGCTCCTCGATAACAAACAATCGTGTTTCTCCTCCAATCCCCAGGTCCTAGCAGAATGTATGTACATGGCAGGCATTCAGTAAAGCTTGAATGGCATCTGAAACCTCAGCCTGAAATTGAACATAAGACCACATCATTGCCCCTCCCTTTCCACCAGAGCCCAGTACATTCAGTTTTGTTTCCTTGAGTTCAGTCAATCTTAAATTAATTGGTTGTGGAATCAGTTGATATCAGTAAGGGTAATTTTCAGAAAAATAGCACTGAAGGCTCCTTCTAGAGCTCAGATCATTTCAGGTATCTGTTAGCCGGCCTCCTCTCTTCTCCCATCCCACTGCCATCTTTCCCTGGGAAGGCGGCAACAATATGAAAAAGCAAATAATTTATTTAACAGATATTTAGCTGTTCCTATTTTGTGCAGAGCACCTAGAAGGATATAAGTTACTTGGTACAGAATCACAAAGTGCCTTCTGATGCCTCTCATGTTGCCATCTATGTTTTCATGGTTTTTATTAGCCCTTCCATTAGATATGACCTCTAACATCCAGAAGCTTATGGTCTTAGGTGTGGAAAATGGGCACATACACAGTAGACCATAACTCAGGACAATGCAAGGACTGATGCTGAGTTTATTAGCAGCCAGCTTCAGGATTCCAGAAGAGGATCTTGATGTTACAATGTGTGTGATGTGTGCTGTTTTTTAAAGTCCTACGAGGTGTGGGGCACCTGGGTAGTGTAGTCATTTAGGCATCCAACTCTTGGTTTTGGCTCAGGCCCTGATCTCAGGGTCATGAGATCCAGCCCTGCATTGGGCTCCATGTTCAGTGTAGAGTCTGCTTGAGATTCTCTCTCCCTCTCCTTCTCTCTTTCAAATAAATAAATAAATCTAATAAATAAGTAAAGTCCTACAAGGCCCAGGAAACTCCATGTTATGGTTCTGCCATTTCCTGGCTCTGGATGAGTCTGAAAGTGGGGAAGTAGAAGACAAAGTTGGGGCTGGTTGGTGCAAAATTACAGACTGCTAAGGAAAGTTAGGCCCAAGATTCAAATTCAGACTTAGTTAACGTTTCTTGAAACCGTAAACTTGGTTCTTTCCCCTGTGTCATGTTATAGTCTCAGCTACTCTACAGGGTAGGTAGTGCTGTTCCTGTTTTCCAGATGAAGAAGTTGATATCCAGACAAATTCAATAATTTGCTTAGTTTGTATATCTGGTAGATGATGGGACCAGATTTTGATCTCTACTCTTAAGCCCAGCAATCTTCGTATTTAACTGTGTTGCCTTTATTTTGTAGGCCATGGAAGTCACTTTCAAAGTGTTTTTTTGCTGGGGAGGTAAATGGTAAAAATAGAGTTATGCTTCTAATGTTTCTAAAGAGACCCCTTTTCCACCCAAATGATCCCAACCAGTAGTCACACAAGTGGCTCAAGTTCATGAAATGTCGTTTTAATCTGTTGAAAAGAATTTTCCTTTTGACTCTGTCAGTAGCCAGGTGTAGTGTATCTGAAAGTGCCTGTCATTAAGTTGGCAGTTGTTTCCCAAGTTTCTTGTAAGCAAGTCATATAATCTCATTGCTACCATATCCCTACCTATATAATCATTCCTACACTAATTTCTTTCCTCATTCACCCATTCCTGCCCCCAAATGGTAAGTGAGATAAAATTATTTGTTATATAGTGGACCTTTGAACAATGCAGGGGTTAGGGGCACTGGCCTCCCCCACAAAAATCTGCACGTAACTTCTGACTCCCCGAAAACTTTACTAATACCCTACTGTTGGCTGGAATAACATAACATAACCTAAATAGTCTATTAACACATTTTTGGATGTTATATGTACTATATACCATATTTTTAAAGTAAGCTAGAGAAAAGAAAATGTTAAAATCACATGGAAGGGGCGCCTGGGTGGCTCAGTCGGTTAAGTGTCTGCCTTTGGCTCAGATCGTGATCCCAGGGTCCTGGGATCGAGCTCCGCATCAGGCTCCCTGGTCAGTGGGGAGTCTGCTTCTCCCCCTCTTTCCCGCTCGTGCCGTCTTTCACTATCGCTGTCTCTCTCAAATAAATAAAATATTTAAAAGAAAAAGAAAGTCACGGGGCGCCTGGGTGGCACAGCGGTTAAGCGTCTGCCTTCGGCTCAGGGCGTGATCCCCGTGTTATGGGATCGAGCCCCACATCAGGCTCCTCCCTGTGAGCCTGCTTCTTCCTCTCCCACTCCCCCTGCTTGTGTTCCCTCTCTCGCTGGCTGTCTCTATCTCTGTCGAATAAATAAATAAAATCTTTAAAAAAAAAAGAAAAAGAAAAAGAAAGTCACATGGAAGAGAAAATACATTTACAGTACTTTATGTGTTTATCAGAAAAAATCTGTAAGTGGACCCACGCAGCTTAAACTTGTACTGTTAGGAGTCAGCTGTATAGAAAGAAGTCCACCCAGCATAATCAGTCGTCTTTTTAAAGGCATGTGGGAGAGGAGTAACCATGGGAGGAGTGGCAAATGGATGCGATGAAGCCATCTGATTCTCACTGTCTGCTCCTAGGTGGGGGTGACTGAGGGGGCAGAGCAGTGGCACGTGGCTGAAAGGCTGTTTGTGGAAAGGTTTAAGGGCCCTCTGTAAAGTCGTGTGTCTCATTTTTTTTTTATCCCCATCTTCCTTCCTTCCCTAGTCATCTTTAGGCAGGCCGTGAGAAGCTGCAGCCATGTCTGATTTTGTGGAAAGCGAGGCCGAGGAGTCAGAGGAAGAGTACAATGATGAAGGCGAAGTGGTGCCCCGGGTCACCAAGAAATTTGTGGAAGAGGAGGATGATGGTGAGGAGGCCCCAGCCTCAAGCTTCTCCCCACTATTGCTAAGCTTTGGATAGTTGGATTCTTGCTGATGAGAGGCTCAGGCTGAGCACAGAAGTTATCACACATGAGGTACCAGCTTGAGACTTTTCAGTAATTTATAGAAAATACTTACTGAGCATCTGTCTGCTGTATGCCAGGCACTGTGCCTAGAGCTAGAAATATAAAATAAAGACCCTATTGTCATGGAGTTTACAGTAGTGGGAGGGGACAGACAGTAAACAAACAAATAAATACATACCTAATGTTTTCCTCTTTTAGAGACCTAGCAGTGTTGGTCTTTATGGGCCCAGTTTCCTATTTCTCTGGCCAAACTCAACCATTAGGATCCTCAGCAGAGTAGAACCACGAAATGGCTTTAAAGACAGAAAGGTAAATGTAAGTTTTAGCAAAAGAATTCTGGATAAAAGAAGTAATAGAGCCACTGAATTTATAAACTAAGAGGAAAACAAAGACTGTTGGTGGCTCTAAAGCCCCTAGTATGAATTTGAAGAGCCCAGGTAATTGGGAAGATAATCCTGCCTAAAGACAGTTGGTGAACATAGAAAGGAGATCATCCTTTTCCAGATGCTGCTGCTTTAAGTCAGCGGCCATGTTTTCCATCTTTAGATGAGGCTGAAAAGTTACCACGGCACCCGTATCGTTAGCTTTAGAGCAGAGAGAGAATCACAGTTAAGCAGATGGCCCCACCCCACCCCAGCTCGTTACCCAAACTCCATGCCTCAAACATGCATGTTTTCCAGATGAGGAGGAGGAGGAGGAGAACCTAGATGACCAGGATGAGCAAGGCAATCTGAAAGGCTTTATCAATGATGATGACGATGAAGATGAAGGGGAGGAGGATGAGGGTAGTGACTCTGGTGATTCAGAAGATGATGTTGGCCACAAGAAGAGAAAACGCAGTGAGTAGTCTCTCCTCAGTCAAGCGAGGCTGGGGTGGAAGTTGCAGTGGAGATGGGGCCTCCCTGTCACCATGGGTAACACTTTGTTTTCTCCAGCATCTTTTGATGACCGCCTGGAGGATGATGATTTTGACCTCATTGAGGAGAATTTGGGTGTCAAAGTCAAAAGAGGAGTAAGTGTCATTCTTTGTCTCTGTCCCTGGGGATGCAGGAAAAGGCCCTTGAAATTCAGAGCTTTCTGGGGGATGAGGCCTCTCCAGAACGGTTTGGGAAGCATCAGAGAAGAGGAAGTTGCTCCGTGTCCTTGGGCCGTGGAAACTAGATTTGCATCCCAGATCTGGGTGCCTGTTAGAGAAAGGCTGGTCGGAGTTTCAAGGGTGGGCCTTGGTGCTGAAAGAACATCACTTAACATGTTCTTTGCCATCTCCCTTGGTCAGCGGAACTATGGTGGGAAAGTGGGAGTGAGACTAGAAAGCAAGCATCTTTGTACCAGCCCCCTCAGACCCTGATGAGACAGGTTTTCCCACCCCTAGCAAAAATACCGACGTGTCAAAAAAATGTCAGATGATGAGGATGACGACGAGGAGGAATATGGCAAAGAAGAACATGAAAAAGAGGCTATCGCAGAGGAAATATTCCAGGATGGGGAGGGGGAAGAAGGGCAGGAAGCCGTGGAGGCCCCCATGGCTCCTCCAGAGGAGGAGGAGGAAGATGATGAAGAATCAGGTATGTGGCCTCAGGCAGGGAAGCCTGGGTTTGGGTGGCTGTTGGGATTGCCTCGCCCCTACGAGCAGGGTGGGAAACCATTCTTTAGCTACAGGCCCCCAGAGTTTGACAGAAGTTCATTTCCAGGAGCCTCCCTGCTCTTCTCACTGGCCACTCACATAGTGGGAACTAAAGCCATGCAGTCCTGGCTCATGCCCTGCCTCTGAGTACTAATCCTTCCTTCCCTGTGCAGACATTGATGACTTCATTGTGGATGATGATGGACAGCCTCTGAAAAAACCTAAGTGGCGGAAAAAGCTTCCCGGATACACAGATGCGTGAGTGGGGTCTGGTATGGGGTGGTGATGCAGGCATCTGAGTAGACGCAGTCAGGAAGGAGGAAGTCAGGTTTCTTTGAAAGATGGGACATCCCAGCTCTCCCCCATTTTTGGTTCAGATAAGCTTTCCTAGGCTGGAATGTTGGACAGCTCCTAGAAGCCCTGAGAGCTCTCTGCTCTTTAGGGCTGCTGTGGGCTCAGGGTGGAGTCACTTGTGAAAGCATCCGGCCTCCCTGTGCACGTGCAGCTCCGTGTTTATTCATTTATGTACTGGCCTTCTAGGTATAATTTTTTTGCAGGAAAGCTTTTGCTCTAAGGGAATACTGTAATGCCTTAGCAAAAGATGGATCCGCTGAGCAGAATGTGGACCTTTCTGCCCTGCTGCTGTTTGATCCCTGACACTGGCACATACCAACCATGGGCTTTCTATCTTCCATAAGTAAAAGTTTTCTCAGAAATATTCCCTAACTAAGCCTTTATTTCACAGTAAATATGATTTTTTAATTTACCTTTCTCTTAATCTTCCTTGTTTCCTTTGGGGCAAGTAAAGGATCTCTGCATGGGCTGCATCTCTCTCCCCTCACCAGAACCTGGGCCAACTGCCTCTTGCTGTCACCCGCAGGGCCCTGCAGGAAGCCCAGGAGATTTTTGGTGTGGACTTTGACTATGATGAATTTGAGAAATACAATGAGTATGATGAAGAACTGGAGGAAGAGTATGAGTATGAGGATGATGAGGCTGAGGGTGAGATCCGAGTGCGCCCCAAGAAGACCACCAAGAAACGCGTGAGCCGCAGGAGCATCTTTGAGATGTATGAGCCCAGCGAGCTGGAAAGCAGCCACCTCACGGATCAGGACAATGAAATCCGAGCCACTGACCTGCCTGAGAGGTTCCAGGTAAGAAAGCACCAGCTTCTGTCCTTTTGCCAATCTGTCATCACTGTCCTGAGCCTCCTTGCTCCAAGGGTTGTAGCAGAGGAACAATCTAGCAACAATCTGATATTGAATGCTATGTAGGAAGTTGGCTTGGAACCCCATCTGACCAGGGGGTGCAGGGGTCCAGCTCTTACAGAAGGCTCTTGTACTGCTATGGTTCTTAAAATGGCACTCTTTCTTTAGCAGATACATAAGGTGTCTACTTCGTGCCAGGACAACACTCTTCCAGGGTGCCGGAAATGTGTGTCCATGGAGCACACGTTTCTGTCCTGAAGTGGTGTGTGTGTTTTCCACAGCACATTACAGGATAAAGTCAGTCTCATTATTGTCTTATCCCCCGCAGCTCCGCTCCATCCCAGTTAAGGGGGCTGAAGATGATGAACTAGAAGAAGAAGCTGACTGGATCTACAGGAATGCCTTTGCCACACCAACCATTTCTCTGCAGGTACCCAAAAAAGATCCTTATGTTTGACACGAACTGGAAGCCACTTCATCAAGATGAAGACCTGCTCCTCCCATGCCCCAGACGTCTGTGTGCCTAGTACAGGACAGTATGAGTGTGTGTATGTGTATGAGAGATTTTTCTAGATTTCATCTGACAAGGTTATCCTTTAACATGAAACAGTTTCACACGTGGTAAGACAAAACAAGTAACAGCGTTATTGCTGTTTCTTTTTTTCTTCCGGCTCTAGGAATGCTGTGATTACCTAGACCGAGGGCAGCCAACCAGCAGCTTCAGTCGAAAAGGGCCCAGCACAATTCAGAAGATTAAAGAAGCCCTGGGCTTCATGCGAAATCAACACTTTGAGGTAGCACCTCAAGCTCTCTAATGGCCCATTGGTTAGAAATTCAGCTGGGGGGCGCCTGGGTGGCTCAGTCAGTTGAGTGTCTAGCTCTTGATTTTGCCTCACGTCCTGATCTCGGGATCGTGTGGTTGAGCCCCACGTCAGGCTCTGCACTGGGCGTGGAACCTGCTTTAGATCATCTCCATGTCCCTCTGTCCAGTCCCCCACCACACGCATACATGCGTGCGCTCTCTCTCAAAAAAAGGACACACACACACACACACACACACACACACACACGCATCTAGGGGATGAGAGAAAGGGGAGCTACCTATCCGATGGGGAGCCCCCTTCTCCTATCCTCAGATATGGTCCCTTGGCTCAAGAGTGTGAGAACGAAAGGAGACCCCAGTGATCAGGAGAACAGCGCTACCTGTCTGCAGCGTCGTCTTCCCTGTGGAGGAGAGCCTGTGCCCTTGATGAGCCTGTGAGGGGGGTCAAGCTGCCGACTCTTGAATTTTCTAGCGCTCTTTACCCCTCTGGCAAAGGAGCTCCTTACAGATCTTCCCACTCTGGTTGACTGCAGTCTCCTTGCCATCCTAGGTGCCTTTTATTGCTTTCTACCGTAAGGAGTATGTGGAGCCTGAGTTGCACATCAATGACCTGTGGAGGGTGTGGCAGTGGGATGAAAAGGTAAGAGGGATCCATGCCCCCCTAAGAGGCTGAGGTGTGGATTGGGCACCTCTACTGCCGGAGCCCAAGCCTCCTATACATATCAGGTGGCAGCCCAAATCTCTGCAGCCTGTTAGGCTCTCCCCCAGTGTCTCCTGGTAAGGAACAGAGCAGCATCGGGTCTCCAAGGCTGAACAGCAGCCCTTACTCCTGCCCTGTCTCGTCCTAGTGGACCCAACTGAGGATCCGCAAAGAGAACCTGACACGGCTATTTGAGAAGATGCAGGCTTATCAGTACGAGCAGATCTCCGCTGACCCTGACAAACCCCTTGCTGATGGCATCCGAGCTCTGGATACCACCGACATGGAGAGGTGACGTGCACAGGGTTTATTCCATTATAGGGAGCCCTCAGACCAAAGGCAGGCTCCCAGGGAGCAGCATAATCTACAAAACCCTCAGCACAGGGCCCATCCCTTAAAAATCCAATTTGTCACCACATCAAAAGTGGTATTTCTAGGAGGCAAATTCATCTTAATTATCTATATTGCTGTAAAAGGTTAAAAGGATAAGACAGTCATGTTTGCTGATCTGAGAATTCCCACATAAAGTTACATGGGAAACCAAATTATAACCAGAAAGTGTGGAGTGTGGGAAGGGAGCAGATGACTTTAGTGGCCAGTGTCATGAAGCTGGAGGTTTGGGAGGGACAGACTTCTCAAGGACTCTGGACTTTGCTAGAGACATGATACTTCAACTTCATCTCCATTTCTAATAACCATCGACCACCATTTGACATATTTCTTCTCTAATATACCTTGGCTGCAAGTAAGTCATGGTGTGGAGGTGGTGTGTATCTCTAATCATTGAAGAATACAGGCACCCATTCCAGTTGAATCTTGCCTCATGGGAATTGGACCTCTTGTAGCAGAACTGGGTTTATACTCTTGCTCAGTGACTGTTGAGGTCTTATGTCCCTTTCCTCCAGGCTTAAGGATGTACAGTCAATGGATGAGCTGAAAGATGTCTACAACCATTTCTTGCTTTATTATGGTCGTGATATCCCCAAGATGCAGAATGCTGCCAAGGCCAGCCGCAAGAAGCTGAAGCGTGTGCGGGAAGAGGGAGATGAGGAAGGTGAGTGCTGGAAAAGAAAACCCAGGAGGCTTGATGGCCACACCATCCCCTCGGATGGCCTGGGCTGGATGCCCTCTGGGGCTTCTCTCTACATGTGTCAGATCCTCGGGAGTGACTGCAGACGAGAACACTAACTCATGGTTTCTTCCCAGGTGAGGGTGAAGAGGCAGAAGATGAGGAGCAGAGGGGCCCAGAGCTCAAGCAGGCCTCCCGCCGAGACATGTACACCATCTGCCAGAGCGCTGGGCTAGGTAAAAGCTAGCTGCTTTGCATCCTGGGTATTGTAGCCGTGAGCAGGGGAGTTCCCTGATCGTCGCTGGTGGCAGGAAGAGGACTTAACAGACATCTGAGCAAATCTCCAGTCCAATTCTGAACACGGGCCTGCAGCACCCACACCCCCCCCACAGTAATGGTCCAGCCTTTCCCTAACTCCCTGAAGGAATGGAAAGCTCACATTATCGGAGGAATGGAGTCTGTCCTATCTTTGAGACGTTCTTTTATTAAACTGTTAACTTCCACCTTAGTTCTGAGCCAAGGAGTCACAGAAAATTTGTTTCTTCTGCCTCATAATATCCTATCAGGAGCTTAAAAGCAATTGTACTATTTCCTTGTAAACTTCCTGATCCTGCTTATTCATGACCCTTTTAAAGTCTAGTGCCCAGAATTTCTGCTCTGGATTCAGAGAGCAAAGAGATTTGTCAGCCCAGCTGTTGTCTTACCTTTCACCCTCCTGTTTGCTTTAGATGGTCTGGCCAAAAAGTTTGGGCTTACTCCGGAGCAGTTCGGGGAAAACCTCCGGGACAGCTACCAGCGGCACGAGACAGAGCAGTTCCCTGCGGAGCCTTTGGAACTGGCCAAGGATTACGTTTGCAGGTAGGCGTGCAGCAAGTGGCTGGCAAGAGGGAGGGCCCGAGGGCCCAACGCTGTCATCCTGAGCTGCCCCGTTTTCCCCACAGCCAGTTTCCTACTCCAGAAGCTGTGCTGGAAGGCGCCCGCTACATGGTAGCCCTGCAGATTGCCCGAGAGCCCCTTGTCCGACAGGTGCTGAGGCAGACCTTCCAGGAGAGAGCCAAGCTCAATATAACTCCCACCAAGAAAGGTAGAAAGGTGAGCTGGGTGAAGGGTTTTGATCCAACATGTGGCCTAGCTCTGTGTTCAACTGAACTGAGTTTCTTGCTTTCGGGCGCAGCTAAGCTGTCTGCCTGTGAGCAGAGAGGCAGTCTTTTCTCCAAGGGTCAAGCCAGCCTGTCAGTAGACTGATGATTCCTCTTGACGTACACAGGATGTGGATGAGGCCCACTACGCTTATTCCTTCAAGTACTTAAAGAACAAGCCTGTTAAGGAACTGAGAGATGACCAGTTCCTCAAGATATGCTTGGCTGAAGATGAAGGGCTGCTCACCATTGACATCAGCATAGACATGAAGGGGGTAGAAGGGTAAGCAAAGCTCTGGGATGGGGGTTCTTGGGGGGGGGGAGCTTGATGTGGGAAGGCGTCCCTCAGGACTATGAACTGCAGTTGCAGAGTTGAGTGAGCCATTGTGCCTGGCTCACTCACACATTTGTGGACATCTGAGTATCCCCTTTCCTCCATCCCCAACTCTGCTGCGTTGTCTCTCCTCAGCTACGGCAATGATCAGACATATTTCGAAGAGATCAAGCAGTTCTACTACCGAGACGAGTTCAGCCACCAGGTGCAGGAGTGGAACCGGCAGCGCACCATGGCCATCGAGCGAGCTTTGCAGCAGTTCCTCTATGTGCAGATGGCCAAAGAGCTCAAGAACAAGCTGCTGGCCGAAGCCAAAGAATATGTCATAAAGGTGAAGACAGAAACTCATAGTCTTTCGTCCTGTGATTTCCCCAAACTAGAGCTGAGAGTGCAGGAACCCCTTAATAGTAGTCTTCTAGCTAAAGGAGAAACGCTGGGGGGGGGGGGTGTAATCAGGGTGAGTGCAAACAAGGCCATGGATCGGATCACTCCCCATTTGAGGAGCCTCTTGGCTCGACACCCCCAATCCAACTTTCTTCGTTTGTATTGGTGTTCTCTGCATTCTCCCGTTTCCAAAAGCAAGGTATACCTTCACACCATAAGCCCACCAATGGCTAGGAGCACGTGCGCTTGTCAATACAACCTTTGCACATGTGCGCGCACATCTGTTGCCTTCACACACTTGGTGAGCCTCTCCGCCATAGCGTCTGGTGTGTCTTGTCCTCAGGCCTGTAGTCGAAAACTCTACAACTGGTTGAGGGTCGCACCCTACCGGCCAGATCAACAGGTAGAGGAAGACGATGACTTTATGGATGAGAACCAAGGGAAGGGCATCCGCGTCCTAGGCATCGCTTTCTCCTCTGCCAGGTAACTGCCCATTCGTGCCTGTCCAGCCTCACCCCTTTCCTGTCTTCCTAATCTCATTCTTCTCTTTGTTGTGTTCTCTTATTTCTGACTATTGCACTGTTCTTTTCCGGTCTGGTTGGCAGAGATCACCCTGTGTTCTGCGCCCTGGTCAATGGCGAAGGAGAAGTAACAGACTTCCTTCGGCTGCCCCATTTTACCAAACGGCGAACTGCATGGAGAGAGGAAGAACGGGAAAAGAAGGCAAGTGGCTGGGACGGGGTAACCAAGTGTACATTTTAAGTGCATTTTACAGTTCCACGGGGATACATGTTTATGGTCTATACAACGTCCCATGCAAGGCCCTGATTCTCTCTACCTGGTTGCTAAACCGTGGAGTCCTGGGGGAAGCCTCACTTCTGTAAGCAGTAGATGGCACTCAAGTTCTGGTGCAGAATTTACTTCTGGCTGGAGGCCAAGTCCTAGGCCTTGTGTGCTTCTGGGAGCTGCCATTATGGCCTCTGTTCTTACCAGCATCTGGGTCATCCTGTTCCAGGAGCTGAAAGCCAGTGAGGCATTAAGCCAACCTTTTCCCAGCTTTAGCCTTTCAGTGTTTTTTTCCCAAGGAAAGAGGAATTCGAATTCATCTCACGTATATGTTTCTGATTTTTTTAATGTAATGGTATCTTTCTATTTTGCCAAGAGAGCTGCATCCTGAAGTAATTTTTAACAGCTATTTTTTTTAGGATTTTATTTACTTATTAGAGCAGAAGAAATAGAGAGAGCACACATGAGCAGGGGGAGAGGGGGAAGCAGGCTCCCCATAGATCAGGGAGCCCAACGTGGGGCTCGATCCCAGAACCCTGGGATCATGACCCGAGCGGAAGGCAGACGCTTAACCGACTGAGCCACCCAGGCGCCCCATTAACAACCTTCCTTTTTCTTTCTTTCTTTCTTTCTTTCTTTCTTTCTTTCTTTCTTTCTTTCTGTATGAATGAATTGAATGAATGAATGAATGAATGAATGAATGAATGAAAACACTGAAATGAGATTAAAATAATCCTTACAACCAAACAGTGTTTTGTGTTAGCAAAACCCAACTATGTTTGGATCAGTCAGAGGAGTATGGCACTCTTGATCTCAGGGTCGTGAGTTCAAGCCCCACGTTGAGTGTAGAGATTACTAAAAAGGAAGGAAAGGAAGACCCAAGTGTGTTTGATCACAACCAAATATGAGCCAGAAGTATAGTAACTTTAGGAAGTGTTAGTGGGTATATGACGTTCAAACCAGAGATCTTAGTCTCCTTGTTTTGTGTTCCAGTTTGTGTGCGCGTCAGGTCTAACTTAGAGCTTACTGTTCTCTGGTCTTAAAAGGTCTTGGCGCTACTTAGGGAGAGAAAACCGTTAGAAATCTCCCTATCTTCAGAGCCATTTAGTTCCTATTTTATTTCAATCCAGGCTCAGGACATTGAAACTCTAAAGAAATTTCTTCTGAACAAAAAGCCTCATGTGGTGACAGTCGCAGGAGAAAACAGGTAGGGGCACCAGGGGGTCAGACAGACCTGGCTTAAATTCACTCGTCCCTTCTTATTGAATCTGGCATATGCCTCTAACAAAGTGGGCATGTGACTCTGTAGACCCTTGGTAAATTTCCCATCCCCAGGGTATCTCTTTGTCTTCAAAGCCCTTTCCTCCCCTGCCCTACCCCCATCCCAGGCCTGAGTCTGTCTGTCCCTGAGAAACTATTCAGAAAGAGCCCTGACCCAACACCCCTCATCTCTCCAGGGACGCCCAGATGTTGATTGAAGATGTGAAGCGCATTGTGCATGAGCTGGACCAGGGCCAACAGCTGTCCTCTATTGGGGTGGAGCTGGTTGATAATGAGTTGGCCATTCTCTATATGAACAGCAAGAAATCGGAGGTAATGCTGGAGCCCCATTCTTGGGACCTGCACAAGTAGGAGCTGTCAGTCCCAGGGAAATTTAATAGGGAAAGAAAAAGGATCAAGGGCACAGGACTGCACTTACCCACGTGGGGATGCTTCATTTCGCCAGTCATGGCTCAGATTGGGAGCCCTGCAGATTAAATTGGCCCCAGAGGAGATGAGAAAGTGATTTAAGGCCAGAACACTTTGAATTTCCTATTGCTTTTGAGAGCTGAGGGAACTTAATGGTCCTGCTGGTCCTCATTTGACTCTAGGCAGAGTTCCGGGATTACCCTCCAGTGCTGAGACAGGCCGTCTCCCTGGCCCGGCGCATCCAGGACCCTCTGATTGAATTTGCCCAGGTGTGCAGCTCTGATGAAGACATCTTGTGTCTCAAGTTTCATCCCTTGCAGGTGAGTGGGGTTTGACAGGCAAGCCTAGGCAGGCAGAATGGCACAGGATCCTTACTCCTGCCTGCTCTGTGTCCACAGGAGCACGTGGTGAAAGAGGAGCTGCTCAGCGCCTTGTACTGTGAATTTATCAATCGAGTCAATGAGGTTGGGGTCGATGTCAACCGTGCCATCGCCCACCCGTACAGCCAGGCCTTAATCCAGTATGTCTGTGGCCTGGGACCTCGAAAAGGGACCCATCTCCTTAAGGTAGGGTGGGGTTGAATCAGAAAATAAGAAAGGTTCCCATTTCATTGAGCCTTTACACTCTGCCAGCATGATTTGATAAAAGACCAAGGTCAGAGAGGTAAAGGGACTTGTCCAGAGTCATTCAGCTAGTGAGAGTCCAAGTCAGACTTGAGATCCAGGTGGCCACAGCTGTGGTCTTCACTACTATACTATGGGAAAGATAGCCATTAACCTAGATTTAAAATGGATGAAAGAAAGGGAGAAGAGTACCAGACACAAACCTCCGGATAGTGGTTTATTCCAGTGGGGAAACAAGGAATTTCAGTCAGAGGTGGGGGGGCGGGGTATGCAGGGAGCTCTAGAAATATCAGTGATATTCTTTTTCTTAAGATGAGTGATGGATACTTGGGTATATATTTTATCATTAATTTTTTTTTTTTTTTTAAGTAATCTCTGCGCCCAACATGGAGCTCAAACTCCCAACCCCGAGATCAGGAGCCACATGCTCTTCTAACTGAGCCGGCCCGGCGCCCCATTTTATCACTGACTTTTAAGCCATCCATTATTAAGTATTCTCTTGGCAGGTGTGACATAGTTCACTAAGATAATTTTTTAAAATCGCAGACAGTATGGCATAGTGCTCAGTTAGATACGGAGGCTTGGGAGCGGAGTTCCCGTCGCGGAGGGTTTCCCAGAAATCTGAAAGCAGGCGAGGAGGGTGGGACCTGCCAGCTGCTCTTGCTCACTCCACACCTCTCCCCTAGATCCTGAAGCAGAACAACACCAGGCTCGAGAGCCGGACCCAGCTGGTCACCATGTGCCACATGGGTCCCAAAGTCTTCATGAATTGTGCTGGCTTCCTCAAGATTGACACGGCCTCCCTGGGGGACAGGTGATGCCCTCTGCCTGGGTGGGCCAGGAGGAATTCCCTTGGGCTTTGCTTTGGGAATTCAGGGAATTGGGGCTGTCAAAGGGCCCAAGGTATTTGAATTAAAAAATACTTTAAAGCAAAGGTGAGGAACCTTTATTAAGTCAAGAGCCTCTGACCTATGGAAAAGATCGGTTCAATTATGTGAAGGTTTTTTTGTGTGAGAAAAACATAAAAAGAACCAACTTATTTTATAAATTAAGGGCAGGAAACATACAACGCTTCGTTCAGTAAACACGAACATGTTCTGTTACTGTGATCTGCCATGGCTAGATAAGGGCGGGGCTAGCAGGGGCAATGGAAAAGGAGTGTGGGGGTATGAGGAAATAAGGAACGGGGAGAGAGACTCGGTATGTTTTGGATGATGTTATTGAGAGAAAGTTCTATTCACTTGGACTTTGGACTTCACTATTGACCTCTTCCTCTCCAGAAGTTATCAACTCAGTCTTTGGAGGATCTTTTCCACGGGCACATAGCTCCTCATTCAGTAATGGAAATCAGTGGGGAAATAGGCTTCAAGTTCTAAAACTTCATTTTCCACCCAGCTTTGCTGTAACACTCCACGAATAACATAGGTCCATGTGAGTGCACGGGCAAGACCAGCCTGGGAAGGCTTTATGGGGGAAAATAGCTGCCAGCAAATTGTCAGAAGTCTTTTTCCCCCTTCTTGTTTTATCTTATTATAACACTTATTTAAGTTCATGATATAAAATTCAATGTATAGCAGTATTATGCAGAAAGTGCAAGTCCCCCATAATCCCACCCCCCAGAGATAACTACCATAACAATTTGGTGTATACTACAACGTTCCTAAATTTTATTTTTGCTATGCATTTACTAACTACCCATTTACTACAAAAATGGGATCATACGGTTCATAGTGTTTTGCAGTGCATTTTTCACGTATCAGTATATCGTGGCCATCTTTCCATATCAGCACACATAGATCTACCTCATTATTTTTAATGGCTGTATAGTATTCCATTGTATGGAGGTACCCTAATTTATTTAACCAGTTCCCCATTGGTGGACATTTGGGTTCTTACTAGAAGCTTCTTGTTCTATATCCTGGCCCCTTTTCTGCCTTTCCTTCAGCACTGACTCATACATTGAAGTTCTTGATGGTTCCCGAGTCCACCCTGAGACCTATGAGTGGGCCAGGAAGATGGCGGTGGACGCTCTGGAATACGATGAGTCAGCTGAGGATGCCAACCCTGCAGGAGCCCTCGAAGAGATCTTGGAAAACCCAGAGCGACTGAAGGACCTGGACCTTGATGCCTTTGCTGAAGAACTGGAGAGGCAGGTGGGTGACAGCGTAGAGGCCTGGCACAGAAATCATCTCAAGTGCCCTGGAGAAGACTCTGGCAGCAAGTCTCCAGAAAACCTCTGATACTGTTAACGTGGGAGACTCGATCCTCTCTTCTCCCTCCCTGGGCTATACCGGGTTTTTCAAGGAAGTGTTCGGTCTGCTTGTTAAGGAGCCAGGGAAGTCTCAGACTGCTACAGCCACTACAGGGGGCTTGGGGCAATAGTTAAGTTTCCTTCTAGGCCTTCTCTCCTCCTCTCCAATAGCACAGCTTTGCATGTGTCTGTTTCACACATTGGGGTTCTATGAAGGATTTCTATTCTAGAACATTGCATGATGAAGAGAAAGCTTGAAAACTTCCTGTCATAAATGTTGAAGGGGAAAAAGAGAAGAGAAGCTCTGACAGGGGCCAACTGGCCTATTCCTTTCACTGAAAGCCCCTGTGGCTCCAGTCAGGGAATGGTTGCAAGGTTCTTCCTGATGGGCTTCCTCCCCAGGGCTATGGTGACAAGCACATCACCCTGTACGACATCCGGGCGGAGCTGAGTTGCCGGTATAAGGACCTCCGGACAGCCTACCGCTCTCCCAACACAGAGGAAATCTTCAATATGTTAACCAAAGAAACACCAGAGACCTTCTACATTGGTAAATTCTGGGTCTGGTTTTCAGTTGGAGGAGGATAGGTAAGGGGGGGGGTGCATTTACTGTATACATTCCAATCAGGCCATGATTCCAGCAGAATGAGGCGGGACTGTAGGGAGAAAAGACCAGGCGAGCCTGTAAGAAGATTATAACTATAAAGCCCTGGACTAGAAGTCAATACTAAGTCTAGGGTCAGACTGTGCCTTTAATCTGCTGCTGCAGGATCTCGAGGGAGTCACTCATAGAGGCTTCATGTTCCCCCGTCATCAAATCAGGGGAAGATTTCCCTTCTTTAAGATGTGAGGGAAATCCATGGAGATGCTATAAGACAGATGTTCTGTCACTAAAAAGTCAGTGGGAAGGAGTCACCCCTCCAGTTCTCTTAGCCTGTTCCCCATTCTCTTCTTTCCTTCCCTGTCCTCCTCGCCCTTTCCCGCAGGAAAGCTCATCATCTGCAACGTCACCGGCATTGCCCACAGGCGTCCCCAGGGGGAGAGCTATGACCAGGCGATCCGCAACGATGAGACAGGGCTCTGGCAGTGCCCCTTCTGCCAGCAAGACAATTTCCCTGAACTAAGTGAGGTATGTGCTGCCGTGTTATTGTGGTCACTGGAGTTCCTCAATTGAGTGTCCTCTGTGCTCTAGAAAGGAGTCGAGAATCAGGCTGTTTCAGGTCGTGCTCTTACCAAACAAATACAGAAGAGAGGGAAGAGGGCCAGAACACATACAGGTCTAACGTGAAGTCCCTTGGTATGCTGGTCAGAAATCTGTGTGCTTCCTTCTATTCTGACTCAGCCTTTAACCTGAGTCTCCCATTCTCTGGGCATCTAACTCAGCCAGATTGGAGACATGAAGGCGTGCACTTCTTACTTACAGGGGAGGCACAGTGTTCCCATACATGCTAGTTAGAAGGTATCTATAGGCTTTCTTGAAGTTTTCCACTTTCCACACACATTTTTACTTGTCCCACTTTCTTCTAGACATTATCTGCCTTTCTGGTGGTCGGAAGTCATTAAAGCCACCCTGAACGCTTTTTCGGAGTCTTCACATGTTTCAGGCAGTCTGTGAAAGAGATAATTCCTGAACTTTACCTAATAAAAGAAGCTGGTGGGATTTGTCTGGGTTATAAGAAAACCAGGGGGCACCTGGTTCACTGAAATGGGTTGCTGCAGAGACTGGCGTGTACATTTCTTATGGCCACTGTATCTGAACGAAGTGGGAGAAGGGGCCTCAGTTGCAGCTAGAGGGACGTACAGATTCAATTAACGCGGATTGCTCTGATGGCCAGTGGTGCCAAACGTCAGTTATGAGTCAAGGAACATCAGGGATGTTCAAAATCCTGGGTGGCTAAGTCGTTGTGTTTTCAGACCACGTTTGCCAGGTGTTCTGCAGTGCTCCGGCAGCTTTTTTTTTAATGTGTAATCTCCAGAATCTTAATGACCAAGCTCCTCTCCTGATGTACTTTTCAGGTCTGGAACCACTTTGACAGCGGTTCATGCCCAGGCCAAGCCATTGGGGTGAAAACACGGCTAGACAATGGTGTCACCGGCTTCATCCCCACCAAGTTCCTCAGTGACAAAGTGGTAAAGCGGCCGGAGGAGCGAGTGAAGGTAGCTGAACGACCGGGCTAAGGCATCTAGTGGGGCTTTCAGCCGCCCAAATTCGGCGCTCCGGAACTTTGGGCTGTGCCCCCCCAGAAGTGAAGCTCTGTTCCCAGTGGCTGCTGGGGGAGAGAGTGTCAGGAAGATTTATAACTAGTTGAAAGAAGCCAGGGTGAGAAGCATGTGAATGAGTAGCAGCTTTTGTTCACTGTCTTTGTGAAATTTCATCGGGTTGCCAGCCCTTCGGGAGAGGGCTCTCTCTTCCTGTGTGGGGGCCTGTGCTTTAGTCTGCGGGCAGGAAGCAGGGCCCAGCATTCCATGCTGTGAAACAGAAAGGCTAAGCTCTCTTTCTGTTCTAGTATTCTCCTGCCAGCTGCCATTTCTTATGCACCCACTAGATACCAGCACTTGACATTGACATATGTTGTCTCTAATCTCACAACATGATGATGGGGAAGGAAATAGGACCTTCTTTTTTCAGAGAAATTTGAGTGTCTTTTCCAGGATCACCCAGTTAGTTGGTGACATGGCTGGTACCAGATCTGCCAAGTTCTCTGGTTCTAAGTGTTACGAACCCCTGAGAACTGTGGAGTTAGGAAGGTTGGAGGAAGAGCTTTCTAAAAAATGAGGCTAGGGAGATTTTTGAAAGGAGAGCCATGCTGTGTGACTGGCTTGTGCCGCTGTTTAGACAAAAAGACTCAAGTCGGGGAAAGAGCAGAAAGCTCTTATTTTGCCTGTCCTCCAAAAAGGGCAGCCAGACTTTGATCACACCTGAGGAGCAGTAATTAGGTAACTTTATGGGAGAAGAGAATGGTGCCCGTGGCAGCATAGACACAGTAAGCCCCAGTCGGTTTTCCTGCCTAGAGTGAGAGGCATCTGTGCCGGGCATGGCCCGTAGTCTGCAGACCAGACTCAGCACTGAACTCCTGGTCTGTCACTTGCTAGCTGGCTGGCTTTGCGCAAGTCAATCTTTCATCTTTCTGCCTGGACTTTGGTTTACTCACATGTGAAATGGGGCATCGGGCTAGATCATCTTTGTCCCTTCCAGCTCAAATGTTCTGTGGGTCTAGGTGGGAATGACCGTTCACTGCCGCATCATGAAGATTGACATTGAGAAGTTCAGCGCCGACCTTACCTGCCGAACCTCAGACCTCATGGACAGGAACAACGAGTGGAAACTGCCCAAGGACACCTACTACGACTTCGATGCCGAAGCAGCAGACCACAAACAGGAGGAGGACATGAAACGGAAGCAGCAGCGGACCAGTGAGTGTGGCCGAAGGCTTGGCAGCCCTCCCTCCGCAGATGCACTTGCTGACGGCTGTGCTGCAGTGGCAGTGAGTGCTCAGCTCTGAGGTGCTGAGCCCCAGAGACATCGTGGACGAAGTCAGTGGCGGGGCTGGAAGCCAGGGTCTTCTTGGGTCACATGCACTGTGACGTTTAAAGGCTCATTCTCTGAGCACCTTAGGAACCCAGGTTCACACATCCTTCACGTCAGAGAATCCAGGTCCAGAGAGGGACCAGGATTTGACAGCGGGTCAGAAGTGAAGCCACGATTTGTCCCGTTGTTGTGGGCTCCCGGTCCCCTCACCTGATCTGTACTTATTTCCTGCCCTCCTCAGCATACATCAAGCGAGTGATCGCACACCCATCCTTCCATAATATAAACTTCAAGCAAGCAGAAAAGATGATGGAGACCATGGACCAGGGTGACGTGATCATCCGCCCAAGTAGCAAGGGTGAAAATCACCTGACCGTGACCTGGAAGGTCAGTGACGGCATTTACCAGCACGTGGACGTGCGGGAAGAGGGCAAGGAAAATGCCTTCAGCCTGGGAGCCACCCTTTGGATCAACAGTGAGGTGAGAGCCGGCTCCCCCACCCACTTCCCACTCCCTTTCCTGCTTCCAGAAACAAGCCATTTGTGGCTACTTGCTGCTGACGCTAGTGACTTATATGTGTTACATGTATTTTAGCTGCACAGAGCAACAGAACAGGAGGTTGACTGTGAGATGAGTCATTTGATAACCATTTTTGTATGTTTTGCTCCTTTTTCTGTGTCTTCTAAATTTTAAAATAGACTACCTAGAGAGCGCCCAGCGGAGGAAGAGGAGAAAATATACATGCAGAAGCACACGGTTGTGTACGCACCCACGCATGCACGCACACGTGTTTCTCTTTTTTGTTTTCAGTAGAGAAAAATTTCATGAAATTCCCTGTTGGGGAGAATGGAAGTTACAGTTTAAAGGATTTTGTGGGGGCGCCTGGGTGGCACAGCGGTTAAGCGTCTGCCTTCGGCTCAGGGCGTGATCCCGGTGTTCTGGGTTCGAGCCCCACATCAGGCTCCTCCGCTATGAGCCTGCTTCTTCCTCTCCCACTCTCCCTGCTTGTGTTCCCTCTCTCGCTGGCTGTTTCTATCTCTGCTAAATAAATAAATAAAATCTTTAAAAAATAATAAAATAAAAAAATAAAGGATTTTGTGCCTCGTAAGCTGATAGATCTGGGCACAGATCAAACGGCTGGATAAACGGAGGGGACTTTGCAGTGGAGTGAGGCCACAGCAGGGCTGGGAAGTCCACGTCCTCCCATGGGTTCTCTTCTGAGTGGATTGGATGAAGGGCCAGGAGTCTCAGCTCGCAGTGTGACACGTGGGGCCTTTACCGTCTCCCCACAGGAATTTGAAGACTTGGATGAGATTGTTGCTCGCTATGTCCAGCCCATGGCATCCTTTGCCCGTGACCTCCTGAACCACAAGTATTACCAGGACTGCAGTGGTGGTGACCGTAAGGTGAGCCCAGGGCTCTTCAAGGCATGACCTCACCCGGTCACTCCAGGATGTCTGGTTTCCCTTCAGTGTAGGGGACGTTCTGCTGGTGAAGGAGGCGCGCCTCGGGTGTGCACCAGATACTGTGTACCGAGCACGTGGCTATCCCAACCTCTCCCCCTCGTTCTACCCCCAGAAATTAGAGGAGCTGCTCATCAAAACTAAGAAGGAGAAGCCCACCTTCATCCCTTATTTCATCTGTGCCTGCAAGGAACTGCCCGGCAAGTTCCTACTGGGATACCAGCCCCGGGGTAAACCCAGGTGAGCACTGGTGTTGAGAAGGTGCTGCCGCTGGGGTCCACAGACAGGCAGGCGGGGCAGTTAGAGACCTCTGGAGCAGTCCTCTCTGTGGTTCTGCTTGACTGTCTTTTCCCCCTTACCTGTTTAGACCAGCAGTGGAGGTTGGAGTTGGGGAAAGAGGGTGATGATTTAGAGGCAAAGGGCAAAGATTCAGTAAGAAAGATACGTTTCCTCAACCCTGTTAGAGAAAGTTTCCTTCACCTCTTCTCTCTCCCAAGGAGTGATTACCAGCCCCTCTCCACCTGACTGGCAGAGATGGGGGCCAGGACACAGGTCTCTCCCTTTTATTCTCCGCTTTGCCCCGGCCAGGGCGGTCATACGTGGTGGCTCACAGTCGCTGGAGTGCGCTAAATAACTTCTGCCTGCACTGAAGGGGGGTCAGAAGAGCTTCTCCTCTTCCTGCCGTTGACTCCCCTCTGCTCCCTTCTGTGTGTGATTGACAGGCCGGCCTTCCTACATATTCCTTTGTCTGGGGGCTAGAGCTCACTCTGAATCAAAGTCCTCCCCCCCCCTTTTGTTTTCTGATCTGCGTTCTTTTTGTCTAGCCTTCTCTATGCCCCCATCCTCCCTTCGGCCCTTGGCCAAGGCCAGTGCATTTCTGCTCTTGTCCTTCTATTGCCCGCACATGATAAACAGTGTAGACTGTTAGTAGGGACTCAGTGACTAGGTGACAAGCAGCTCTAGACTTCAGACCCTACACCATCTTGGGCACATGTGGAATATTGTTGTCATTTCTGAGAAGCCCTTTCTGACTCACCTTCATGTTTCCATAGGATGGCAGCCAGGGCTCCTGGCTGGACACTGTCCCATGAGGAACAGTTGAACAAACGAGGGACCTTTAAACAAGGGAGTAGAGACACCATGATAACTTTCCACGGGAAGGCATGCAGACTCCCGTGTTGCAGAACTAACAACACTCGAGTGTCATTAGATTTAGGAAGCAGAGTTCAACTTATATATAAGTGAGAACTTGGTGATGTTTGTCGTTGTGTGTTGGTAATTGACAGTTACCCTTAATTGAACAGAACCCTATTTCAGGCACTGTGCTAAGTGTGTCCCATGCCCGGTCTCATTTATTCCTCACACTCAGTTGTAAAGGTTTTAGTGTTGTTACTCTCATTTTCAAATGAAGCTGAGATTCGGATTTAGTAACTTCACATAAAGTCATCTAGGTGGCGAGTGGCCGAGTCAGAACTAGAACTGGAACTGGTCTGAACCCAGAGCCCGTCCTCATGCACTCCCTGCACCGTGAAGTGTGGAGTAAGGTCAGACTCACCACTGAACAGGGGTGCTTCCAGATTCCAGTTCATGGGGAATAGTTTTTGCTGCCCTGGGAGACCCCTGTAACTCTGACACTGTGACCTCGGTCGTACCCTCACGTGCTTGTGCTGCCATCATCCTGCAGCCCAGGATGCAGGTGACCCCATCTGGCCGCTCTCAGAGCTGGCCCCAAGTGGTGTCCGACGCGTGTTTCCTTCCAAAATCCTAGGATAGAATATGTAACGGTGACTCCAGAAGGATTCCGGTACCGGGGCCAGATCTTCCCTACTGTGAATGGACTTTTCAGATGGTTTAAGGATCACTACCAGGATCCTGTACCGGGTGAGTTCTGCCCTGAGCTCTGGACTGTGCTTAGACGGACAGGTAGGCCCTGAATCAGGGCACTCGCTTTCCACCTGTGGAAGGGACAGGACTGGGCTGTCGCCGCAGCTGTCTCACTCCTGCTCCAGCCTCCTGGCATCAAGGACGTCCTCCATCTACTTGGCCAACACAGCTGCCCTTCTCTCCACCCACCTCAGACCTTCTCCAGCCCCGTGTTGTGAAACCAGAAATAGTTTTCTGGAGGGACATAACTAACTTTGGCCATCTCCTACAGGCATCACCCCCAGTAGCAGCAGCAGGACCCGGACACCTGCTTCTATCAATGCCACCCCAGCCAACATCAACCTTGCAGGTGAGGAGCTCGTGTCTGGGACTGGGAGCTGGAGGGAGGGCATTAGAAGGACTTTGACCTCTAACATGCCCATCCTCCACCTCTGTGTGCTTACAGATCTGACGCGAGCTGTGAATGCCCTACCCCAGAACATGACCTCACAGATGTTCAGTGCCATTGCGGCCGTGACGGGCCAAGGACAGAACCCTAATGCCACCCCAGCCCAGTGGGCCTCCAGCCAGTATGGCTATGGCGGCAGTGGAGGGGGCAGCAGCGCTTACCACGTACGTGGCTTGAGGACGAGACTCCCTGCAGGGGGTGGAGAAGACTGAAAGGGAACGATCATCCGTTCTAGACCCTCCTTCACAGACCCATGTCCATAGACTGGCCTCTGGCAGTCCCCACCGTAGGGGGCTTCATACATACAGATGGGGTCACCACAGCCTTAGGAACTGTCTCCAGCCCATGGTCCTTTTCCTCAGGCCCACTTGAGGGTAAAGGGAGTAAGGTCTGATTTTTCCACGGTCCTTTGGGATCTTTGGAACCCTCAAACAGCCATGTTCTTGTGCCAGGTCCCGTCCTGCTAGCCTCTCTCTGCTGCTTAGAACCACACACTGCTCAAGAGATGGTTGGTCAGCTGGAAAGCTCTGGGCTGAGCCCCAGCTTTCAGCTTGCCGGAAGTTCATAGCAAGGCCAGCAAGCCCCAAGCTCATCCACATTTAACTGTTCTCCTTTCTCCAGGTGTTCCCAACGCCAGCCCAGCAGCCAGTGGCCACACCACTAATGACCCCCAGTTACTCCTACACAACCCCCAGCCAGCCCATCACCACACCACAGTACCACCAGCTACAGGCCAGCACCACCCCACAGTCTGCCCAGGCCCAGCCCCAGCCCTCTTCCAGCTCTCGGCAACGGCAGCAGCAGCCAAAGTAAGTATGTGGTTGGTGGCACAGAGTAGGTTGCTAGGGACAGGTGTTGTCAGGAGGCCAACAGGCTCGGCATAGGCAGATACCTTGGACCTTGTGAGTCATGACCAGGTGATAGCCCGGGACGACTGCTTTCTGGGAGAAGACAGAAGAGGGCGACGTGGCAGCTGGCTACAGCTGCGGTCAAAAAATAGGAGGTCCGTTTCTGTAAGGATGGATGAGGGAAGGCTTTCTTCTAGCGAGCTCCCGGAGAGTCCTGGTCTCAGAGGTCCCTTCTTCCTGCTCCCAGGTCCAACAGCCACGCCGCCATCGACTGGGGGAAGATGGCAGAGCAGTGGCTACAGGAGAAGGAAGCCGAGCGACGGAAACAGAAGCAGCGGCTGACGCCTCGGCCCTCTCCCAGCCCCATGATCGAAAGCACCCCTATGTCCATTGCCGGCGATGCCACCCCGCTCCTGGATGAGATGGATCGGTAGGGGGCCTGCTCCTAGGACTCTGGTTACCTCGAGGCTGGGAGAGGCCCAGCCGCCCACTGCCTCACTCCCTGCCCCTCCTTTTCTGTCCATAAAGTGGCGTGAATTGACATTCTCTTTGGTGGTCAGCCTGGATGGGTGACAAGCTGGATGACCTTGCGAATTTGAGCTCAGTGTACGCTAGGCAACAATTCTCCCACTCCAGGCCCTCACCGACCACCTGTCCCGGGACCAGGCTGGGAGGGGAGTGTGGCGGGGAGGAAGAAGAGGAAGACAAGAATGAGAGTGGAACAGTTTTGTATTCTACTCCCTACAAGCCATTTTGAGCTTCTGCCCTCACCTGACTCTGGGCTGTGACCCCGGGGCACCAAGCTCAGCACATGAGTCTCCCCCAGCTCTTGTGGGGAGAGGAATGCTATTTATTCAGTTTGGGGCAGGAGGGAGAGGAGGGAAAGTATTTCTGACCCTGATGCCGACAGCTTGGGTGGCTAGCAAAGCAGAATTGCAGGGGACACGGGGGCGCAGTGCTAACCTGCCCCACCCCCGCCTGGCCGCCTTCACCCACCTGCTGCTGCCTCCACTTCCTGCCTGTCATTTGAATAAACAGTGTTTCTACAGAGCACTCTCTCTCTACAAAGCCTCTCTCTCCAACGCTCCGGCTCTTGAAGGGTGGCTTTCAAAGCAGTGTGTGGAGCTCTGGGGGCTCCCCCTGACTCCTTCCAGGCCATCAGACAGTGACTCAGAACAGCAAGTAGCTTCTGTATCTGGCTGCCCGGGGTCACATCCCTGCTCCGCCTCCCAGCCCTGTGCCTGTGGTCTCTGAGCCAGCCGTCTTCTCTGTAAAGCGGAGTGATACATGCCTCATCGGGGTAGCTGCCAGGACTTTGAGAGGATGTGTGAGCACTCAGCCCCGGGCCTAGGACCTCGTAAGGCCCCAGCATCCGTTAGCTGCTCTTACTACACTCGCACACAGCCACACCATCTACCACGCCTACTAGCCGCCTCTGGCACAGTGAAGAAGGGCCGCGAGTAAATTTCAATTTCTCAGTTCGAGCCCCTGCACCTCTTCCCCCAGTCTCTTTGCCCGCTGGGCCTTGGTCTGTGATAGCAGAGTACCTCTACTCTAGTACGTCTGCCCCAGCACAGGCCCCATGCTCGCCTGCTTCCCTGCACAGCCTGGAAAAGGAAGTGCCGGTCTGTTGCAGGGGAGGCCAGTCCCCCTCTTACCAGCTTGGTCCATCCAGCCCCCTGGCCCCGACCCCTTCCCCCAGCTCCACTGCCTCTTTGTGTTCTAGACTCCTGGTCTCCGTGTTTCTTTAGAAGGGCCTCGCCTCACAGCTTTTCAAGTTGGTGCTGGGAAGGTGAGGCTTTCCCCCTCCCTTTCCTCTGTTTGGGGCTCAGCAGAGAAATCAGAAAGGGTCACTGCTACCCAAACTTGAGTTTCCCGTCTTGACTTCATCCCATCATTCAAGATCTCTTTGGCTGTTGGCAAGACTTGAGAGGAAAAGGCTGGTCTTCTGCCAGGAAATCAGTTCCATTCCCTTTGGCACAAAGGTCTGGAAGGGCCTCGCGGGAGCAAGGACACACCAGCAGGGAAGATCACATTCCCTTTGTTGCCACCAGCATCTTCCTAAGGGCCACTTAGAGGAGGGAAAGGCCAGGCACAGTGGCACAGAATGGGTTAAAAGGTTCGATTTATTAGGGGTATCACTGCAGACAGCACTGCCTGTCCCCGAGTGGATTTCACACAAACCAGTCTCCCAGGAGATGGGCAGCCTCCTTCCCACCCACCCAGATGTGTTCCTCTCCTGCCCCGAGCCTAGGATGTTACAGAGAAACAGGCTCTGCTCCTCTCTGCCCTCCCCGCTACGTTCCCATGGACTCCGTCCTGAAAGACAGCTTACCCTTCAGAAACCCCTGCAGCCCCCTGTCCCCCTGGCTCCAGCTATGCCCAGAAGCCCCCTCCCCCTCAGGGACAGGTTGGAGGGAGAGAGAACAGCAGCAGGGGGTCAGCTACAGGCTTGATCGCGTTTATTCTTCACCCTGGATGCCCTGGCCTCAACTGAGATTGGGGTTTGATGCTGGGGGAGATTTCCTCTTGACCTTCTTGACTGGTGAGGCCTTCGCCCCAGGTTTCTTAGTCTGGACCGTGTTCTTCTCTCTCTTCCTGGGCGATGAAGACTCCACAATATCCTCGCTGGAGGGCTCCTCCCGCCTGGGGTCATTGTAACTGTCCTCACTCTCCAGGTCTTCCCGGCTGTCTGGGCTGGACTCTGACATCCTGGCCAACTCTCTTGGGCTTACTGATCGGCTCAAGTCCGGAGGTGAAGATTCCGATTTAACTGGGCTTTTCTTCTTAGTCAACTTGCCCTTCTTGACTTTTTTCTTCGGCTTTGCCTTCTCATCCATCTCCTCTTCCTTGTCTTTCTCTTTTTCTTTTTTCTTCTTCACCTTCTTGATCACCTTGTTGCCCTGGGACTTCCCTGTGGGGCTCTCAGAGCGCCAGATAGTGATGGGAGCTGCTGAGTCCGGGGTACCTGCGACTGCGCCCATGCCTGTGTCAGCGGGTGCGGTGGCAGCGGGCCCCACCTGGGTCGGAATGGGAGGCTTGCTTTCTTCCTCCTCCTCCTCCTCCTCTTCTTCCTCCTCTTCATTCAGGTCGTCTGCCGCGTAGTCATGGTGGATGGGATGGTGGATCACTGCCACAGAGACAGGCCTATAGCTTTTGCACCTGGGAGGGAGGGGGACAGGGAAAGAGAAGATTGACAGAGAGTTGGGGGGCCGGTGCCCCTTAGTGCCGCCCCTGTCAGCCTGCCAGCACTCACCAGCCATACCAGAACCGCTCCACACACTCTTCCTCTGGGATGAGCTCAAAGCAAGGGGACTGGATGATGTTGAAACATGTTGAGCCCTCATCTCGGGAGCAGGTTGGGCCCACATCTCGGGAGTTGTCGCTATTTGTCTTCTCTGAGCAGTCCTTCAGCCTGCCACACAGAGGACTCAGCCCGGCTCCCACGCCTCTGTGACTCCCCCGGGACCCAGAGCAGAAGCCTGAGGGACAGCTGGCTGCTGCCGGACTCAGCCCAGGCCGCCGAGAGACCGCCTCCCCAGGGCTCTGGAGCAGAGCCAGGTTTACAAAGCTGGGGCTGGGCTGGCAGCGCCAGGTCAAAGCTGAAGGGGGAACCACAGGGAAATTGTGGGGCCTAGCTCTGCCCTGGAGTCTCTCCTGGGCTGCGGGGGTCCCGAGGAGGGCGGCCCTTACCTGGAATCGCAGTCGCAGTGGCTGACGGAGTGCAGGTGCAGGTTGTGGTGGCCACAGTCCGAGGCGAAGGGGTGGATGATGTGCCCAGTGCACTGCTTGTGTTTCCAGCAGCACCTGTCCGGGTCCTTGAATTCACCTGAGGGGGTGGGAGTCTGGGTCACAGCACACCTCTGGGTCTCCCCGCCCATAGCTCAATCTAAAGGCTTCGCCAAATTCACCGGCTGCCACCCACCCCCGCTTTCTACTTCAGAGTGGTAACCACAGAGTAGGAACTCAGCACTCCCCTTTCCCCTCAGGTCCCCTGCACAAATCCTCCCCTGCAGACTCCCAGGAAAATGTCTCAGCGAGTCCCCTTTGCTGCCCCAGGACACCTGCCTCTTCCATTCCCCGCCTCCTGCCTCTCCTGCTGGAGCCCTCCACAGGCTGCCCAGGTAGGCGAAGGCCCTCGGGCCAAGGAGACCGTGGGACCACATGGCCGACAGGAGCACCATTTCTGAGCCCCCCCGCCTGCCCTGCACAGGCCAGGAGGCCCACGTCCCTACCCCTCAGCCTCAGCATCACTGGGCCCCGAGACCTGCTGTGGCGTGGAGGCTCAAGCCTGGAAGGGAGATAAGGTCAGCTCCTTATCTCCTCAGCTCCTCCGCCTGCCCCTGGTGCTTGCTTTCTCTCCTCTTCTCCAAGCCCCTCCTCCCTTCTGACACCTTCCTCACTTTCTCACTTCTCTCCCATTCCCCATGCTCACCCTTTGCTTCGCATTCATCAAGGCCCCGTTGCCCATCCCATCTCCTTAGAGCCACAGGCTTGAACGACCCGCCCCCATCCTGAGCCCTGCCACCCCTTGGGGGCAGCACAGGTACCATGGACACAGCAGAGAAGCCCTTGGCGTGAGGGTTTGGGGTTTGGGAAAGCCCTGGCTCCACCTCTTCTGCTCAGGCCAACACCAGCCCTGCTCACACTGGAGTCTCCCAACCTCTACCCCACAGCCTCCCCCCTGACCCTGCCTAAGGCTCCAGGCTACCAATGGCTCTCCGTCGGGCCACCGTCTAAAAGGTGAGCCTGTGAAGTAACTCCATGTGCCCAAGTATTCACGTACCAGGACAGAGAGAACAAGGCACCTTCTTGCAGGGCCCCCCTTGGACTCCAGCTCCACCCACCCCTGCGGGAAGAAGTAAGCTGGCACTGTGAGTTCCAGGACAGCCTGGTATGGGTGCTACAGCTGGCTTACTCCCTCCAGACAGGCCAGGAGGACTGAGCCTTTGTCCAGCCTCTGCGGGGGTAGAACTGGGACAAGACCTCACACTGGCCACCCCCCAGGAGGTAACCCAGGCTGGGGGTGTTTTAGTCCAAGTGGCCTTCAAAGTACTTGAGAGATGAGGGAACAGCAGCTTAGTATGAAATTTGCCCCACATTCCTCCTCCCTTCCCTTCCCCCCACCAGGCTGTGAGGGCCCTGAGTCCCCCATCCACCGCTGACCCACTTGGGGCCTCTCTTTTTGCTTCTCCTCCCGTGCCCCCTTCCCATCATGCGGGGAATGAGGCAGGTGAGGCTGGACCTTGGGTCACCACCACCTTTTTCAGCACTGCTGAAAAGAGTGCCATGTGCCCTGTACTTGTCATCAGACGGGCCTGAGTCCAAGTCTTGGCTCTGTCACTTACTAGCTGGGTGTCCCAGGGCAAGTTACTTCTCTGAGCCTTCATTTCCTCATCCGTAACATGGCAGGGGTGGTAATATGTATTGTGCAGGATTGTTGAGAGGGCCCAGTTCACACATGTGAAAGAAATCTGTGCACCATCAAGTGCTAGGCCAAAGACAGGGGACTGGGCCTCGGGGAATGGGGAATGGGCCCTCCCGGCCTGACAAGGAGTAGGGGATGGGGTGGGGCTGGGGCAGCTGGGTAACCGTTCAGGACCAAACACTTCCTTCCCTCCTGCCTGCCAGGTTTGAGTTTTCCCAAGTGAGGGGGGTGGGGAACCCCAGGGCCGGGATTCCCTGGACCCACCTTCAGAGAAGGCGGAGGCATCAGTGCTGGACGGCACAGCAGCCAGCAGAGGTCCTCTCTCCCAGCTGGGCAACCTGTTTACATCTGAGAGAGCACAGAGTGGGAGCAGCTGCAGCCCCCGCCCCATGCCCTTCACGCCGCAAGCATTCCCTGAGAAGCTCCACCTGCGCCCTGAGATGCGGAAATCAAGAGAACAACCCAACAGCCCTGTGCTCAAGGTGAGGAGACTGACACACAGGATGAATCGTTCAGGACGGTGGCACGATGCAGACACTGATGGGGCTACAGCTCCATCAGCAACCACAGGGCAGAGAGCCTGCCACTTGCCTTGCCTTCCCACAATGAGCTTTGTCCTTTGGGGCATCAGAGCTGAGTCCTGCTCCTTGAGCTCATTGCTTGGGGGACTTTAGCAGGGCCTTCGGTGGCATTTGGTCATCTTTCTACAGGTCCCTGGTCAGCTCCTTCTATATTCCACAGCTCAGTAAGTACCCAAAATTCACGGAAGGAAGGAAGGAAGGAAGGAAGGAAGGAAGGAAGGAAGGAAGGAAACTTCCAGCACCTTCTGGAAGCTCCTACCCTGCTGCTGTTCCTCTCAGCTCATTGCACCAGTATTACCCGAGGCTGCTCCCACCCTCATCCACTCTCCTCCAGCCAGGGGAAGTATCCCTCCGCCCTCCTCCTGCCCAAAGCACCTGAATTCTAGGTCCCAGCCAGAATTTTAACCTTCTCCCTTTTTACTGTTTTGGGGTTTTTTTCCTACAGGAAATGAATATCCTTAAAGCACTGTATAAGCCCTGTTTCTCCCTCTACCACTACATATCCCACCTCGCTTCCTTTTCAACCCAGGTTTATTCACTCCTTCATTTAACAGACATATGATTAGCTTCACTAGGCACCAGTGAAGGAGGCCCAGTCCCTATCTTCAGTGAACACAGAGTCTCCATCTCTCTTCTATGCCAGCCACATACGACATGGCAGCTACTGGGCCCTTCTATCAAAAGAGCCCAGGCAAAGGCCACCAATGATTTCCTTTTTTTCTTTTTTAAGTAATCTCTATGCCCAACGTGGGGCTCAAACTCACAACCCCGAGATCAAGAGTCCCATGCTCTACCGACTGAGCCAGCCAGGCGCCCCTCCAATGATTTCCTAATAGCTAAACCCAGCAGCCTTCTTTTTGTCTCATCTCACCTGTTGACCAATCAATCTCTTTTCTTCTGCAAACTGTTCTGACTCCCATGACAGATCTCTCTCATCTCATCTGCCTTCCTTCTCTGACTTGCTGTTTAGTTCTTCCTGACTCCTTTGCAGTTTCCTTTTCCTCTGCTGTACCCCTAAAATTGGTGATTACGGGTCCTGTGTTTGGCCTCCTTCTCAAAGACTCTACAGCCTTCTCTTGGAAAATGCCATCCACTTACATGGTTTCAACACCAACCAAAAAAAATGACATAAATCAGGGTCTCCAATCCAGACTGCTTTTTTGAGCACATGGTCAATATCCTCTTGGACTTTCCCAAAACATCTTAGACCAGCATGTCCCACACAAGCCTATCTCTTCTCCTTACCCTCCATAAACCATCTCCTCTTGTCTCTTCCATTTCAGCTAGAAATTTAGGGATCATTCTTTCCTTCACCTCTATACCAACTTGATGACCAAGTCTTGCCACGCCTACCTGCCCCCTGCATCTGCCTCTCTCTTGGTTCAAACCTCCATTATCCCTAAGACCGCCACAGGAGCCCCCTTCCTGGCCTCCCTGCCTTCTCTTTCACTATCTTCATGCAGTCTTCACAATGCAGCCAAACTGAGTTTTCTAGAACACCAACTGGTCCACCACATTCCTCCTGTTTAATAGCCTTCCACTGCCTTCGGGATGAGGTGCAAATTCCTCATCATGACATAACTGACCCCCCCCCCCAAGACCCAGGCCCTGGTTCCTTCCTCAGTTATAAGTTTCTCCCACCCATCCATCCTTCCTCCCATCCCTCCCTTCTCCATTCCTTCTCTCCTGCCTCTCCCTCCCCAGAAATACCTGTTCATCTTGGAAAGAACAATACTATCTACCCAAGGAGAATCGGTCATACATGTCTTGGGCCCCTTTACCCTGCCGTGGTATTCATGCACTTACTCTATGGCAACATGAGAACAAGGCCCACATTTCATCTGCCTCTGTATCTGCAAGTCCTGGGACATGAAAAGTGCCCAGTAAATGTTGGTTGGTTGAATGACATGAGTAGAATGAAATAAACCCTCCAGTGGAACCACAAAGAAGCTACAGCATTGGAGATTCTGCCCAGGGTTCAAAGCAGGGGCTTTCCCAGAAGAGAATGGACCCAGGATGAGCATCTTCCCAACGTTAGGCACTGTGCTGGGCTTTTAAAATAGGCCTTTAATTTGAAATCCTCACCATAATCCATTCTATCAATGGGGACTCAGAGACTCAGGATAAGAAACCTGTCCAAAGACACAAGTTAATAGATGGTAGAGGTAGGAGTCAAACCCAATCTTCCTGGCTCCGTATGACCTGTGCTCTTTCAGCCCTGTCACTTGGGGTTCCTATCCCAAACCCATCCTGCTAGCGGTCAGCTCCTGCTGCACCTGCTCTTCAGCTCCAACACAGCCCATTCTTCATCCTCTGGTTTGACTCAATCCTGACTCCACAACCAGATCCAGCCTGGACCCTAAGGGTCAGGATTCAAATTCTGCTTTATCGGACTCCTGTTCTTTCTCTCTCTGGAGTCATTATGAAGGCGGCTTGTAGACAGGGTCCACTGATTAACTCCTCCCAAACCCCCAAGAGGCCCTAACAATCCTAACTCTGTTTGCCAAGGGGTGGGGTTTAGTAACTCTCCTCAGATCTGAGGAAGGCAATCTGCTCTCCAGTTTCACAGACCGGAGAAGAGCTCCTACTGGAGCAGGGGGTCCGGTGCTCCTGCAGCAGAAATAATTGTGGCCGGACATGGGGCAGACTTCTTAATGAAATGAGGAGAATGATAGCTTAAAAGGAAGAGGGAGGCTTGTGGTCTTTTTCTTGGTGGGGCATTCAACCAGGCGCAGGGGCCTAACTCAAAACTCACAGGTGATGCTCATTTGTACAGAATCCTCCCAGTCCTGCGGGCTGAGGAGCTCCCCCCGCCCTTGTGACACAGGTGGCGGGTTCCAGGTTAGGCACCAAAGCAGCTGAATGGGGGAGGAAGGGAGGGGAAAGGGAGGAAGGAAGGGAAGTAGGGAGAAGGAGGGAGCTAGGCAGTGCAGTGTGCACACGTCTCCGGGGAAATGCCGCTCTGGCCCCGCCCACATCTGGCGGTGATTGTGATGTCACGCGTGGAACCTCCAGACTCCTTCCTCCCCTCAGAGTCAATGGAACCGCCCGCCCCAGCCTGGCGACTGGGTGGGTGCTGGACCACGCGCTCCAGACAGGCCCCGCATTTCTTAGGCGGCGGCCGGGAAACACGGCAACGCCTTCCAGCCCTACAAACTAGGGGTTAGCAGCTCTGGGTCCGGCCGGACTGGATCAGCCGAACCCGGGGGCACTCTCCAGGGCCTCAGGACCCCAGTCCTCAATCATTGGTCCACGGCTCGGCGTGAGCCCGCCCCCAGGCCCTAACTCCGCCCCAGCCCAGCCCCTGGCCCCGCCTCCTTCGCCTGGCTCTTCCCAGTTCTAAACCCTCCTTGGGCGCCACGGCCCCAGATCGAAACCCACCTCCAAACTCTTGCCCCGCCCCCTCTTTACCAGTGCTGCCCTCCTCCCAGATGCTGGCATTGTCTTCAGTCTTTTCCTTAGTCCACCTTTCAATCCTCAGTGTCGTCCTGACCCACATCGCTCTCAGACTAGTTCTCGTCTCTACAAGACTCTTCCTCGCAGAAGTCCAATCCTGAACCTCAGCTTGGCCGAGCCAACCGTAAACCCCAATCTCAGCTTCGCCCCTGTCCAGCCCTTAACTCCGCCTCATGCTTGCCCGATCCCTCCCTCCACCCTCCCCTGGCTCTGCGTTGTCTTAGCCCAAATCTAAGCTTCAGCCGCGCTCTTCATCCGGGGCCTCCCAGATCTTTCCAGGCCCCTCTTTGTCCCACCTTTAACCTTAGTACCACCTCTTTATCTCAGGCCTAAACCTTAGCTCGGCCGCTCAGGCCCAGCCCTCAGTCCCATCCCTAGTTCCTCTCCAGACCTACTCCCCGCTCTTAGTCCTACCCCCGGACCTTAGCCCCGCCCCTACCCCCGTTCTTAGCCCCGCCCCAGCCATTCTCTCAACCTCAAGCTTCCGCCGCAATCCAGCCCCTCCCAAGCCTTCCGAACCCAGCAGCAGCCCTGGCGCCCCGCCCGCCTCCCCGCAGCCAACCCGGCTTCTCTGAGCTCCCGCCCGCGCTGGAGCAAGGCAATCTCCGGCTCGCTCGCGTTCTCGCGCGTTCTCTCTCTCTCTGCCCTCAGGCCCCTCCACTGGAGCCCAAGGCCCAGTTCTCAAGTGGACGACGTGATGTCGGCTTCCAGCCCCAAGGCGCCCTCCCCGCGTTCCCTCCTAGACCCCACAGGCACCCTGTCCCAGAGACAATCCTGCCCGATAAATAGAGCCAGGGTCTCGGTTACTCTTCCCCAAACAAATGATTAAACTAATTAAGGTTTCTGAGCTCTTCCTATGTATGTTAGTGCTTTGTCTTATTTCATTCACGCAACCGCATGTGTCTCCATAGGCTTGTCGGTGACGCGGGAGCAGGGCCGGCTGCATTCACAGTAATCTACACACACCCCTCACACCCTTAAATATAGCACATACACTGCACGTGCATCGATCGCACACGCTGCACACGTAGAAAATCTCCTCCTCACATGGACTAATGCAATATGCACACATGCACATGCCCCTCACAGGAAGCACCCAGAAAACCCAACCACACCCCTGATGCCCCCCCACCATTCAGCACAAACCTACAGCAGCTCTGTGGTGCAGGCCACACACACACACACACACACACACACACACACACACACACACACACAGAGTTACAGGCTCTGTAGAAGAGGAGGGGTGAGGAGCACAGTCCCGGGAGGGAAGAGACATGGAAAAAACAATCCCAGGGAGTGTGAAAAAGTGTTAAGAACCGTACCACCCACACTCCACATATCACTCCCCTCAAATTCTTTTGGCACCAGGTTCCTAAGCCAGGATATGCCTCAACAGATGGAAAAAAGGGGGAAGGATAATGTTTAAACTGTTTTCTGCAGTCATCAAAGGCCTCTCCCACTGCTGCTACTCTGTGTGCATGATCCCAGCCTTCACCTTCCTCCAGGCCCAGCAGGCTGAGCAGATAGGGCCACTACCCAGACTCCCCTCCTCACCTTAGCTCTAGACAACTCTAGAAACAGCAGGAAAGGAGAAGCCACGAGAGAGGAGTATGCTGAAAAGCCAACCCCTCCAGGACAGAGTGGCTGGGTGAGAATGGTACCACGCATGGAATGCACAGAGCACTTGCTGACTGGGAGCCTGGATCTGTGTTCTAATCTTGGCTCTCCATGGCCTCTCAGGATAACACCTGAGGCCACATGTGTCCCACCATTGTTGGCCCAGATGTCTGAGATACTTCCAGGCAATCTATGACTCTGGGTCAGATGTCAACAGGGAGCCAGGTTCTTCACCACTCTTCCCTCCAATTAGTTATAATAGTTAAGGTTCTGGAACTCTTCCTATGTGTGTTAGTGCTTTACCTTATTTCATCCATGAAACGTCATCAGTATTATTAGCCTGATTTTACAGATAAGGAAACTGAGGCCCAGAGGTAAGTGATTTGCCTGGGAGTCTGAGAGCTCTTTCCTTTGGTTCCTTATCCCCAACTGTGCCTTCCTACCCGGTGCTTACTCCCAGATTTCTACCATTGGATAACTGTTTTCTTTTTTTCACCCCTTTCCTGCCTTCCCTTTAAAAAATACTTCTCTTTGGGGCGCCTGGGTGGCTCATTTGGTTGAGCATACAACTCTTTTTTTTTTTTTTTTAAGATTTTATTTATTTATTCGACAGAGATAGAGACAGCCAGCAAGAGAGGGAACACAAGCAGGGGGAGTGGGAGAGGAAGAAGCAGGCTCCCAGCGGAAGAGCCTGATGTGGGGCTCGATCCCATAACGCCGGGATCACGCCCTGAGCCGAAGGCAGACGCTTAACCGCAGTGCCACCCAGGCGCCCCGAGCATACAACTCTTGATTTCAGCTCAGGTCATGATCTCAGGGTCCTGGAATGAGCCCCATGCTGGGCTCCCTGCTCGGTGGGGAGTCTGCTTCTCCCTCTCCCTCTGCCCTTCCCCCAGCTTGTGCACATGCACTCTCTCTCTCTAAAATAAATGGTTAAATCTTTGGAAACAAACAAACAAACAAATAAATAAAACTTTTCTGAGGGGAACACAGTGAGAAGTGATTGAGGACGAACAATGAGGACTCAAATGGGGGACCTCCTGACTCAGAGCATGTCTTTTTCTTTTTGAAGAGGGGAAAAAAATATGCTGTTTTTTTTCTTCTTTTTTTTTTCCTCTTTTTTAAGTAAGCTCTAGGCCTAACATGGGGTTTGAACTCACGACCCTGAGAGCAAGAGTCACATGCTCTACTGAGTGAGCCAGCCAGGTGCCCCTATGCTGTTTGTTTGTTTTATTTAGTTAATCAGGCTTTAAAATGTAAAAAGACATTACTCATTAATTTATGCTTATATCACTAATAATGTTAGACAGACATTAGACAGCACATCTTCTGAGTAAGAACCAAGCCCATACCTGACCTGGGCCTTCTGGTCAACCCAAAGAGCATCCAAAACTCAATCACTTCCTACCGTGCTCCCCTCGGAGAAGTATTTTTTTTAAAGGGAAGGGGGGGCGTGAAAAAAGAAAACAGTTATCCAGTGGTAGAAATTTGGGAATAAGCACCACGTAGGGGGACATACTAGAGGGTAAGGAACCAAGGGAAAGAGCTCTCAGAGCCGACCACTGAGAGCCCAGCACAGCCCTCCAAAATGTGGTTCCTGAGCTCCCAGCCTGTCTGGGCCCCGCCCAGGACCCAGGGACGGCCAGAATCCAGCAGGGAGCTCCAGTCCCAAGACAGCCATACAGCCCTGCCAATTCCGCATCCCTCATCCCCAACAAAGGACTCCAGTCCCCAAACTGCTAATAACAGAGATTTTAATGCATAAGGCACAGTGTGAGGCTGGGATCATTAAGCATCCTCATACTCAAAAGGGCCCCGCAGGCTAAGCAAAAGCAGCAGGGATTATCTCCCCACTGCTGGGCACCCAGGAGAGCCCCCGGACGTCTAGTCTTTGGCATGGTCCCTGGGGCAGGGAGCGACTAGCATGGTCCCTGCTACCCCTCCAGGGGTACTGCCACCAAGGGGCAGCTCTTTGGTCTGGTAAAACAATCAGTGCAAATGTCCAGGGTCGAGCGCTAGGGGAGTCAAGGTGGCACAGTGCCCAGGGCTGAGCAGGCTCTAGACGGTCCCCTTACCACTCACGGGCAACATGTGGGCTTCTTCTTGCTGGCAGTTAGGTAGAGGTTGCTGTCATCACTATGGATGCCTGAAGAAGGGTGGGAAATATATGAAGCAGGGATCAGAGGTTCCCCGCACTCTCTGCCACCCTCATCCAGGCAGGCACTCACGGACAACATCCCCAATGCGCCGTGCCCCCGACTTCTCTAGCTCAGCCAGCACGTTGGCCTCGAAGGTCAGCGCCGCCACACGGAAGAAGAATTCCCGGACATTTTCACCTGACACATGGAGCGGATGGGTGCTCAGGGGCCGTTCCAGGCCTCGGGTCATTGGGCACAGCTGAAGGGATAGGAGTGAAAGACCTGGTAGACGGGCGTGCCGCTGCAGAAAACCCGAGGCTTCTGACTCACCAGTGAGAGATGAGACCGCCCAGTACTCAGCCTTCAGCTCTTGGGCCACCTTGAGTGCATCTTTCTCCATCAGCACATACTGAGCAGGAGTCTGAGGGAAGGTCAGAGTCAGACGGCAAGGGGGGATGGGGTCCCCTCACCGAGTTGGGAGCCCCCCCACCACTGACACACTCACACTCAAGTCCTTCTTGGAACCCACAAGGAAGAGAAGCACATTGGCAGGGTCGTTCTCCTTGAGTGCATCGGCCAGCCACTGTCTGCCGCAGAGGGTAGACAACCGAGGATGAGTGGGCTGGAGAGGGTCCTCCTTCTGATACTCATATGCCCCTCACACTCTCTCTGGTCCTCGATGCATTCTTCTTCTTCTCTACTAATGCCACTGACCACCCCGCTTGTCTGAACCCGCTCTTCCTGGAACCCCCATTATAGTTCAGCAGCCCCACATACCTGGTATGCTCCAGGGAGGCCACATCATTCAGGTTGAAGACAATGATGATGGCTAGAAAAGTGGCAAAAACAGCTGACATTATTAGCTTCTTTCCAAAATCCCCCCCTACCCTAGATTAGAGACCAGGAACACCCACCTGCCCCACTTCACCGAGGCCCTTACCTTGAGCTCCTCGGTAATAGGTTGATGCAATGCACTTGAACCTCTCCTGTCCAGCAGTATCCCAGCTGGGAGGAAGGAGGGGGGACAACACAGGTATGTGGGAAGGGGGCGTGAGGTGGGGTACAGGCACTGGGGGAAGGAACGGGTGGAAGGTGTGGAGGAAGCACTCACAGCTGCAGACTGAATGGGACGCCCAACACCTCAAATCGTTCCATCTCAAAGTCCACTCCGATGGTGGCCTTGTAATTCTTATCAAAAGTATCTTTGCAGAACCTGAGGGAGCACCAGATGCTCTGGCCCTGAGCCCAGCCCACCTGGCTAGGTCTGGCCGAACCCTGCCCAGCACAATCCAGCTCAGCGAGAGCACCTTCTTACCTATTAATGAGACAAGTCTTCCCCACTGACAGGTCCCCCACCACAATGACTTTGGAGATCTTAAATCTGCAGGACACAAAAGTGGACAGGAGGAGTGAGCACTAGCTCTTGCAACCTAGGGAGTCTCAGTGTTCCCTGCTAAGTCTATAAAGTTAGCTGCACTAAGGCTGACGTTACAACAGACACAAGGCCTCCCAGGCAGCTTGCCTGGACACATATGCTTGCAGAAGGCTGTTTTGTGCTTCAGCATCAGACAGCCATGAATTTGAATCCCAGTTCTTACAATTACTAGCTGTGTGACTTAGGGCAAGATACTTAGCCTCTCTGAGCCTCAGTTTCAACATCTGTTAAGTGGACATTTAGTATATATTCTATTGGGTTGTTGTGAAGTTTAAATGAGATAAATGTCCCATATTCTGAGATAAATATCCTATATATCTCCCCCTTCACTCCCCCACACATATTTTAACATTTCTGAAATCAGGATACATCTTAAAAGCGATGGTGTTTTCCATTTAATAAAAGACAATAATAGTAACCAACACACTGCCTGGCACACAGTAAATGTTCAATTAATGGCATGCCGATGTTATCAGTATTACCTTGTTTTACCCATAATGGGAGACATCCCTACAGGCACAGCCCCCTGCCCTGGGGCTCAGATGGGTGGTCTGTGGGAAGGTGAGCTGGTGACCACCCTCTCCGGTAGAACACCTTCTCTGTGTCAGGAAGTGAACTGCCACCTCTCTACCCCACCCCATTTCATAGCACTCATCACAACCTTGCTGGGAAGAAAAGGGAGAACACATGGGTGTAAAAAAGGGGGAATAACCACATAGCTAGTAGAGGCTGAAATGGAGCCCCAGGGGGTGCTTGTATACCCTAGCTTTGCCTGAGACTTCCTTTCTTAGTTAAGGGCGTCTAACTCACCCCACGGTGCCTGTCCGGTGCTCCTGGCAGGCGCAGGTGACGCGGGGGTGGAAATCTTTGTGCACGTGCAAAGCGGCCTCCTTCCTCAGGCACTGAGACGGAGAGAAGAGAATGGGACTCACCCACTCCTGGCCCACGTCCCGCAGCCAAGCTGCCCTGGGGGAGGGCAGGGGACCACCCAGAAGCAGCAGACCTAGCTGGGCGGCGGGGCTGGGCCCAAGCCTCTAACTGATCTGGTGCCGCCTCCTCCCCGCCCACACCCCACCGCAGCCAGAAGCCCGACGTGGCCGTGGCGCCTACCTGGGGCAGCTCCGCCAGGACGCGGTCCCTCCGCACCGGCGCCAGAATGTTCATCTCGCCTGCGGTTTTGCTGGGAGCCCCGAGAAGGCGCGGGGGCCTGATCCGCCCCAGCGACCCGGGCCCGTGGAGACCCGACAATCACCCGCGACCGGGGTGTCCCGACTATAACTCTGGGCCACGGGGAGCCTACGGGAGCCCGCGGCCTCGGGGACGCTACCACCACAGCGGGCCACGGGGATGAGACGATCATCCGGGGCCGGGGAGAACCCACAATCACCCGGGCCCGGGGCGTCCCGACGACGACTCGGGGGCGGGGAGACTCCTCCGCCGCCAAATGGGGGCGGGAAGTCCCGTCCGGGGGGGGCCGGGCCCGCGCAGACCCCACAATAACTCGGGGCCGGATAGTTCCTACAATGACTCGGGGCCGCGGTGACCCGACGACAGCTCGAGGTTGAGGCGTCCCTACCATAACAGAGCTGCCCCGGGGCGCGGAGCGGCCCCGCCGCACGGGGTCAGTGTGGGCAGGGATGGCGCTGCAAGGCCCGCGGGCTGCTGGAGGAGGGGGCCCGGGCCCAGTCCGCTGCAGGGCCCACGTCCCACCCCGCTCTCCCTCCGCGAGCGCTGTAACATGATCCCCGGAAATTCCTGGAGAAGGGCCGCCCCCTGCCCCTCTCCCGGCAGCTCCCGGCCTCTCAGCCTGTCCCAGCCTCCCCCTCCTCTCCTCCCCACTGCGCTGCCCCAGCTCTGAGTACCCTGCCAGACGCCTCACGGGCACCAGGACCGCCTCCACCCAGGCTGGAACCCGCCCAGATCGAAGTTCCCCAGGTCGCTCTCCCCTGCGCCTCTGGGCCGGGCTCCGGCTCCAAGGGGACCCTTACCCAGTCAAACTGGTGATGGAGAATCCGTGATTGCTGCGCAGTATCTGGCTGGGCCAGGAGCCGGCGGGGTGCGGGAAGGAGGAGAGAAGGGGCCCAAGGAGAGGCGGCGCTTCCCTCGTCAACTCCAGGCCCGGGACGTGACTCATAGAGTCTGCCCCCGCTCGCCCTTCTGCCCGGGATGGGGTGGGGTGGGGGAAGCAGACAGGGGATGCCCACCGAGGAGAGAGACGTCCAAAGTCTGGGGTGTTTTCCTTCAAGGCTCCTGTGTAGACTGAGTGGTGGGAGGCTGAAGACCAGCCGGCGTCCCTCAATGGAGTCTAAAGAAGGGCTAGGTGGACCTGAAACTTCGCCCTTTGGATAGATCGCCGCTCTGGGACCAGGGGACTCCGCTCTGGGACCGGCGTTCTCTGATTCCATTGGAATTTTACCCCCAAGGACAACTTTTCCATTTTGCAGTTCTGCAGGATATAAGAGGAGTGTAGCACATAATAATCCTCACCATCAAAAGGAGGATCTGGTTCCAAAGATGGGAGGAGGAAGATAGAAAGGGCTGGGTGGAGGTGGGAGAGACACAGACCCTCAGGGGGAAAAAACCTAAGCTTTACGAAAACTTGTTCTGTGTCAGGAACTGAAGTTGAGGATGCAAACATGACTGGAGCAGGGAAGGGAAGACTACTTAAAGGGAGGGGACTGTGAAAGAAATTATTCACAAGAACTAGAAAGCCCTAGAGAAATCTGTACCCCGGGTGTCAGGAATATTGGTAGTCTCAAGAGTATTATCGGGAAAACGCATGAAATCTGTCATAGGTAAAGAGGGGTAGATGTGGCCACCTTCTACCTTCTGTGATACTTTTCTCCTCCCCTCTGCCTGACTTGACTTTTTCTGCCACCAAAATACTGTTATTGATAAGCCACGTCCCCATTCTGGACCTAAATTTCCACAGAAGTTGTTAGAGGGACTTGGACCAGACAAGTTCTTAAAACTTTGTGGTTTGGTTTTGTTTGAGAGAAAGAGAGAGCTAGCACAAGCGGGGGGAGGGGCAGAGGGAGAGGGAAAAGCAGGTTTCCCACTGAGGAGGGAGCCGGATGCGGGGCTCGATCCAAGAACCCCAGATCATGACCTCTGCGGAACGCTTAACGCCTGAGCCACCCAGGTGCCCCTGGACCAATTTCTGCTCTAACATTCTGGAACTTCGCTTCACTCTCCCTGAGTCAACCTAATTATACTCAGACCAGTTTTCAGTGCTACTGTCTCCTGGAACTGCAGTACTCTTTCATCAAGATGATAAGCGCTCAAGACCAGAGCCCAGCAGCAGCGAGCCACACCATCCACATCCACCGCAACAAATAAACACGCGTCTCCAAAAAACTACAACCCCCAAGAAGCTTTAGACTCTTGAAGGAAGAGGTGGAGCATGCTTAATCACTCTCGCGAGCACATTAAACCCAACTACCATTCCCAGAGGGCACCGCGCTAAGGTTATCCAATTAGCTTTAAACAAAAAGTATCGCGATTCTTTGGTGAGACTCTGCTCTATAAGCCCCTGGAAACGAGCCTTGGAAATCCCTTTTACGAAGATGGCGCCGAAGCCTAAGAAGGAAGGTTTGTGCTGGGGCTGGGGGTTGGCTACCACAGGTAGCTGGCGTGGGATCCCTTCAGAGTGAACGAACTGGGAGGACAGCGGCTGGGCTACGCCTTGGGGTGTCTGCTCCGGAGCTGCTTCTCGCATTCCGGCACGCTGCGGTGCGCGTGGGCCCAGCCGCGTGAGATGGGCTCGTGTGAGGAGGTTTGGGAAGGCAAGCCCGGCCGGCACCACCTGTCGAGGGCTGTCGGACTGTTGACTTTGGGGAACTAGACGCATCCGCAGGCCGGAGCTCCATGTCTCCAGACCTCTGAAGAATTATAGTCCTCAACTTAGTTTCTTTTTTTCCCCCCGTTAGAGCTATATAAGTAGATAAAACCACTAGCACACATCTTGTCAAGTATCAAGTGTTCGATCATTGCTAGTTCCTTTACTTCTAAGTCGTATTTTTGGAGTTACTCTAAGTTCGCCCCGGTATCGTGCATATGATGGAAAAATTTTAACCTGAGACTTGGTGATGTCTTCAAAGGAACCACTGATGCACGTGTTCTGGAGCGCCCGCTAGGGGTTTTGAGAACGGAAGTGATTGGCTTCTGAATCCCGTGCCCTCGTTTTCTTTCTTTCTTTCTCTCAGCCCCTGCCCCTCCCAAAGCCGAAGCCAAAGCAAAGGCTTTGAAGGCCAAGAAAGCGGTGCTGAAAGGCGTCCACAGCCACAAAAAAAAGAAGATTCGCACGTCACCTACATTCCGACGACCCAAGACTCTGCGTCTCCGAAGGCAGCCCAAATATCCTCGAAAGAGCGCCCCCAGGAGAAACAAGTCAGTATTGCCCTTTCCCATGAAAAGATGTTGGGTGGCCATTCGTAATTTGGAAGTTTACCAAACCTGCAGAATGACTTCTCAAATATATGTTGGTACCGAGTGTGCCTCTCTAAAGGGAGTGTGAGGAGATTGTTATGCCCTGTTTAAGAACGAAAGGAGACGTTTTTACAATATTGGCAGGAATTGTTTAAAACTGCTCAGTGACTATTAAGGTTAGTTAATTGTTAGGTTAATTATTCATTCGTATATGATCTGGGTTTCAAATTCTGCTTTCTTGGAGTATAAAGTAGGACTTCGATAAATGTTTTTTTATTTTGGAGTTCCAGGTTTAGTTATTCATTGCACCTTTTGCTGTAGGGAATAGTCCTTGAGGGTGACAGTGTGGGATGATTCTAGACTGATAAGGACACTTATAATCTGTATTGGACGGAGAAGGCCTGCAACAGTGTATAAAAGGTTCTTCTGATTTACTCTCAAGTCTTTACACTCAAGAAATAGAGGGAAATGGGCAAAAGGTTTAGGGTCTTGAGTGTTTTAGTGTCACACTACTGGTAATAAAACTGAGCTTAGGGGGCCACAAATTAGAGCAATAGTAATAGCCACCTCCCACTGCTTCTTAAGAAAAAGACAAGGAGAGTGGGTTGTGTCCATGGAGGAAAGCCCTTTTTACCGCCCTTTGGACATGGGATTTAGTGTGATGAGAGATTGAGACCTGATGTCTAGTTTTAAGATAGGAACATAGTGTCCAGGTGAAGAGACTTGTTTTTCTGAATTTCAGGGGGAAAGCTGTATGGTAGGTGTGGTCGAGCCACTGTAAGCTTAACTCAGGCTGTAAATAAAAGTTGCTGTCAATCAATGGCCCTCAAACCAGTTTTCAGCAACCAGGGAGGGCAGAAATATCTATCAAATCTCATAGTGAAGCAACAGCATTCTTTCGAACTCTACTCTGGGTTTCAAGACTCCATAGTCTAACTTTATGCTCTTGAAGTAAATTGTTTAACCTCTCAAGTCTCCAAATTTCTTCTAGAAGTTTTCCCTTCAAAATGTTGAAGTCAGGGGATGCCTGGGTGGCTCAGTTGGTTAGGCATCTGCCATCAGGTCAGGTCAGGATCCCAGGGTTCTGGGATTGAGTCCCACATCAGGCTCCTTGCTCAGCAGGGAGCCTGCTTCTCCCTCTGCAGCTCCCCTTGCTTGTGCTCGCTCTCTCTCTCTGACAAATAAGTCTTTAAAAAAAAAAAAAGTTGAACTCAAAGAATGCAAGGGGGTTTGGAGCTCAGAGATGATCCTTAAATCACTTGAAGGATGAAAGTACTTCCAGTGGGGGCACCCTTTGCTCAGTCTGTTTGGCTCAGGTCGTGATCCCAGAGACCTGGGATGGAGCCCCGCATCAGGCTCCCTGCTCAGTGGGGAGTCTGCTTCTCCTTTTTCCCCTTACCCTCATTCTTGTGCACGCATGCTCTCTCTAATAAATAAATAAAGTCTTTAAAAAAACAAAGCCCTTCAAGGGGAAGAAAGTGCACAGGTTTCTACTCCCAGGTCCCTAAGTTTCAGGGTGCAGATGATGACACTGTTTAGCGACCAAAGTCTGACAAAAATGATTGCTTAATGGTCTGATGCACCTGGGCTCTTCTGGCTTTGGGCTCTAAAAGAGGGCCTATCCTCTTATTGGACCCAGGCCAGGTGATACCATTTTGTCTCTTCCCCAGGCTTGATCACTATGCCATCATCAAATTCCCCCTGACTACTGAGTCAGCCATGAAGAAAATAGAAGACAACAACACACTTGTGTTCATTGTGGATGTCAAGGCCAACAAGCACCAGATCAAACAGGCTGTGAAGAAGCTCTATGATATTGATGTGGCCAAGGTCAACACCTTGATCAGGTGAGTAGGGCCTCAGTCAGGAGCCAGGAAATCTACATGGAGTCAGAAGTAGGTTTCAGTTTTTGAGCCTTAAGAAATGAGCAGCTTCTGTTGTAATTCTAGTCCTTTGTATCTAATATGGACTTTTGAGGACACATTAGCTCTCCTGTCTCTAGGACTTTATGGTGTTGGTGTTCATTTTCTTGATCCCTATACCTCTAGACGGGCAGGCCCTAGAGTAAGGCACAATTTATGTCAGATTACCTACCTGGATTTCAGTCTTAAAATGTTCTGGGGTGTTCCCCACAAAGGGGAATTTGCTTCATTTGTGGTTTGGTGGCATCCCTAGCCTCCTGTGCAAATGATGGAAAAGGCACTATTTGGGGAAAAAGATGATATGACCAGTGGCACTGATGTGTGCCAGAAAAACTAGGAGAAAGGGGGAGGCTTGAGGGCAGTGAGGGTAGGAGGAATTAAGACTTCCTTTATCCTAGGCCTGATGGAGAAAAGAAGGCATATGTTCGACTGGCTCCCGACTATGATGCTTTGGATGTTGCCAACAAAGTAAGCTTCCTTTGCTGTGAACTCCCCCATCACCTTGTCCAAGTAATGTGTCTGTTAGTGACCAAAACCTGACTTTTGCTGATTGACAGCATCCCTATCCTTAATAGACCCTACCCTCACCTTTTTGCTTTTTAACCATGACATTTCACCTCGCAGTAACAAAGCTCCTCTTTTGTTTTTCAGATTGGGATCATCTAAACTGAGTCCAGCTGGCTAAATCTAAATATAAATTTTTTCACCATATATGTTTCTTTGTTGATTTCTGGTTGGGCTTTGGGGAGGCCATACTGTGGTATACACACACTTAAGTGAACAAGGTTTGGGCAAGATTTTGGTCTACTTAACCCTGTTGGAACACTCTGCCTTCTTACCTCACCACACTTATTAATCCTGACAGTGGGAGCTCAGATATTTGTGACCCAGATTATGGTTCCTTGTTCTAGGACAACTACAATTTGCCACCATCATGGGGGTAAGAGAACAGACAAAAATCCCTCCCTTTATCTGGAAGGGGCTTTGTAGGAAACCAGTACACAGAGTCCTCATTAGCATCCACTTCAGGGCAGTGTGGACTGGCTGGCTTTCATCACACGGGTCCCCGCACCCAACGACCACGTCCAACCGGTCTGTCTGCTTCCCTCACCCCTTGCCCAAGAAAGGACAAGGACTTCAGAGGAGTGCCTTCATTAGCATTTTGAATAGTAGGTGCAGAGGCTGGCCTCTGAAGATGCCCCAGGCTTGGGGCTAATTCGCTCATCTTATGTGTGAGGCTGTCCTTGGCTGCGTTTGCTCTTGCCACAAGTTGCAGGCTTTGTGCCTCTCACTCTGTCAAAAACTTGTCTTTGTGTTGCTGGCTGGGGACGCGCTCAGGGCAGAAGTCTGAGCGGAGGAGGCGGGAAAAGTAGATGAGGATCATGATGTCCAGCATGAGCAGGTTAGCCAGCAGAAAGGTGCCCAGGGTCCTCTGGCCCAAATAACGCAGGAAGAAGTGGGTGAGGTAGGCCTGAGGGGCCAGGCGGAAGAGAAAGTACATGACCAAGTTGACATACTTGTTGACCCGGTACAGGAGGAGGTGCTGGGCATTGTTAATCTTCATCATCATGCGGATGGTGAGGAATATGTTGCTGACCTCCACCAGCAGTGTCAGGACTCCCCCGCCAACAAAACTGTTCCAAAAGATGCCTGCAAAGAAGGCACCCAGGGCCTAGAAGGCAAGGGAGATAACGTGTCAGGGAACCCAGATACCATGGCTTTCCTGAAAGTTGTTGGGAATATCAAGGCTACCAGACTGACTGCTGGGAAATCCATCCTTACTGGATTCCTTCTGGATTATAGTTCATGATGGATTCAACATGATTAAATTCTGATCCCTGCCCACAGATTCTGACTCTGGGGAGGGTTTCCAAACTGTTCAAGGAGGTAATAGGTAAGGCCATGGATTGCTGGCCTCGAAAGTGAACTCACCAAGGGCAGAAACTGACAACCTCCAGTGTCCTGGTATGAGATGTAGGACACAGGCTGGAAACAGGGTTAAGAAGGATGGTCTTTACCTCCCAGGTTCAGAAAGAACCGAGACCAGGTTGCTAGCACCAAGCCTACACCACATCCCCTGCTTCTCATTTACCATGAGGTGATGAACGAGGTATTCCCAAGAAGCTCGTGTCTGACCACTAACCACGATGTCCACCGTGTCGTGGATGAAATACCCTAGCGGGGGGATGGAAAAAGTTCATGAAAGGAACCGAACAAAAAGTTCCCTGTTCCGTACCTACTTAATATTTTCTGGGCACGACCTACCTGCGGAGAAGCAAGCCAGCAGATAGCCAGAAAGCGACCATGCCGTCTCAATCTCCACCAGCATCTCGGGGGTCTGCCATAGACTGGGAAGGAAGGCAGGCTCTCAACATCTCCGCATCCCCAAGGCCCCTCTACTCTCCCCCATTACCCCTCCCAGTCCCCGGGGAATCTGGGCTCGCGCTATTGGCTTTGTGGGACGTGAGGAGAAGCTTGGCTGAAACCCAGGTGTCTCCCGGTTCCCAGATGAGCTTTCCTGCTCCCCTGGGGCCTCTGCCGCTCCTAGTTGGAGAGCTTTCTAAACACGGAGTCAGGTGAGACTGCATGGCCTGGGCTTGCCAGAGAGTGATGCGGAGAGTAACGTGGGATCCCCCAGCCACCCTCACTCCCCCAGTCCTTCACTCACCACAGCAGCGCCCAGACCCCGGACACAATGGAGTGGGCGAAGGAGACCAGCAGGTTGTGCCAGCGCCAGGTGCGCAGGGGGTCGGCGCGCACGTGCGCGGGCAGGGGCAGGCGGCTGAGCGCGCGCCGGAGCGCCCGGAAGGTCAGCGTGGCGCCCAGGAGCAGCGGCAAGGCGGGGTGCAGCAGTGGGGGCATGGTGGCCCTCCCTGCTGTCTGTCTGTCTGTCTGTCTCTCTGCTCCGTAAGCCGCCTCGTCGGCCTGCTCCGGGAACGGGGCTCCTCTCCCGCCCGTTCACACCGGCCGCCTCCCCGCCGGCCTCCAGGCTCACAGTTTTCGCGGAGCCCTCTAGGCCCCTGCGCTCCTTGCGTCCCCTCCCCGCAGGCCTCTGCCCCCGCCCCCAGCCGCCCCCGCCCCGCCCCGGCCGCCTGCCCCCGCCCCTCCGGCGCCTCCGCGGCACCGAGGGCCCGGGCCCCATTTCCCGGGGGCCTCCGGGCCCCGCCTGGCTCCCGGGGACTTCGGGAGGAAAGGGGCTGTCCGGGGGGCGCCGACGCCGCTGCACCCCTCCCTGGCGCCTCCCGACTGCCGACGGAGTCCCGCCTCGCTCGCTTGGCCTCATTAACCCGCGTCCCCACTTTCCCCGGGGCGACCGGCTCCCCCGCCTCGGCGGGTACTGAGAGAACTCTCTCTCCGCCCTCAATTCCTTTCTGGGCAGAGCGGGGCGGGGCCCGTCACACACCCGCGTCCTTTAAGCCCTGGTGCTGGGGAGGGGTTCGACCCCGCCTCGATAATGGTCTCCGCCCATACCCTGTTCGGCCACTGGATCTCTTCAGGGCAGAGACCGGCCTGTTTATCAGTCTCTACGGCGCCCCGCATCGACTCGGTGCCTAGAAAGGGTCGACTGATCCATCACCCTTCTTCCCAGCCCGCTCTTGGGCTCCTGGGGCCGAGCGGCTGTCACAATCCTCCCTCAGACAGTCCCAGCTCTTCTCCTAGCTCCCTGGAGGCTGGCACGAGGAAGACCGCCGATTTGCCCGGGCTGCTGGGGTGACCCTTACTCTTCAGGACAGCGGCCTGGAGCAGTTGCAGCTCGTGGTCACTAGGTGTCAGCCTATCCCCACCTTGACGCGGGATCCCCTCCCGCCTCCAAACAAACGAGGTGCGAACAGAGGAAAGACTGAGAACCCGAGGCTGGGGGTGGTGGTAAAGGAGAAGAAGGGAGTAGTCGGAGGAGGGGCGGGGCTAGGGAAAAGATGCTTCAAGAGGGAGGGAAAGGTAGAAGCCTTAGGCGCTGGAGACCCAGGGACCAAGAGGTTTGGGTGCTTGCTCTGCCTCCCTTGATGGCTCCAAGGTTACATATTAACCCCTGTGGGGCTCCTGGGTCAACCACGGCCCGATTGGTTTCTAGGTGAGAGCACGAGTGTCCCGGGTTGAACGGCTTTTCCCCTCGGAGTTTCCGTTTGCTCACAGGGCAGCTTTGTTCATCAGCCAACAGCAGCCTGAACCAGCAACCAAGGACCCCTCGTGGGGCCCCTCTAGAGGTGTCTTTCACGTGGGCAGGTTTGAGTACCTTTTGAGGGGTGGGGCGGAACAGAACATAAACACTCCTTTCCTCACATTCCTCACTTACTCAGAAATAGGGACACTGTCTCTTAGCTAATCACCACCCTCTTGCTCCTTAACTGAGCTTTTAGGGAGCTCGCACAAAGCAGGAGGCACAGGGAGACAACAGGAATTAAACTCACTTCCGGTCAAGATCCTAGACAATCTTACTAACCAGGCCCCTACGTTTAGGCAGAAGCCTGGAACCCACATGGGTCAAACAGATCTCCTTCCTCCTCTCTTTGATGCTTTCAGATAGTTGTCCACTTCCCTCTCATCTTCCCCCCAAGGAGATTCTCCCTATAGTTGAGCGTTGAAGGCGGCAAAATTGTGTGTGTGCAGGGGTGTGATGAAAGTTCTGACGAGCGCGGTGCTCACTTGTTGGGACAGCCTGGAGTCTCCTCCTCCCTAGGTGAATCAGTCTGCACAGCTCGGGGTTTCCCCGGTCCCTCCCTAGACAAACACGAAACTAACCCTGCTCCCTGCCCCATAGACCGAGAGTGCTGACGCTCTTGGTACAGTTTTGATAGTTTATCATTTGCGTGCCAATGAAAATCTCTCTCCTTCCGGAATGGAGTCACTAGTGGGCAAAGAAGTGGGCTGAGAGAGGTCGGTCCTCGCTTTCCACCCTCACTGGTTGTGCAGGGCACCCCCTCCGGTCTAAGGAAGCTTTGCGAGGGTCGGATGCGGACATATGTGTAGGGAATGGCTGCCCTAGCCGCCAAAAGCGCCAAGAAATGGTATAAAACCCCATTTCTTGGGATCCTGAAAAAGCAACTGCGCGCGGGGGCTGCAAGGACTGTGTAAACAGCACAACATGTATACAAACCTGAAACCTACACCAATCTCACTTGCTCCGCCCGCGATTAACTGGCAGCTTGGGGGCGTGGCTTTAGAGTGGGCGGGTCCGCGCACGCGCCGCGTCTGGGTGTGGGGGGTTCCGGAAATGTGACTCTGAGAAATGAGATGGAGAAGTACGAGCGGATCCGAGTGGTGGGGAGAGGTGCCTTCGGGTGAGCCAGGGATGTGGGGAAGGAAATTGGTCGGGGAGAGGGAAAGTGAGCCCCAACTCTGACCGCGAATTCGCTGCCCGGTTAGCCGCGCCCCGAGGCGTGAGCGCCCCCTTGGCAAGCCCCGCCCAGGCTTCCGGTCCCGGTCCCAGCTGGGAGACTCCGCCTCTAACGAGGTCACGCCCCCGACAAGCCTTTGCGCCCCCGCCGAGTTCTGTTCTTTGATTCCTGACTCATTCATTCAACAAATACTGAGCGCCAACTATACCCGTCAGGCTCTCGGCGCCGACTGTACAGTAAAGACCAAAATAGGCTTGGTCTTTTCCCACTCGGAGCTTACAGACTATAGTAAAATAATAAACAAGATATTAAAGCAGTTATAACAAGCTGCGAGCGTGGCATACACCAGGGAGTACTTATTTGGGGTGGTCAAGGAGAATTTCTCTGAGAGGTGAAGTTTAAAGCCGAGACTTGAGGAATGAAAACCAGTAATCTGAAGGTGAAGGCAGAGCTTTTCAGGCAGAGGAAGCAGCATGTCCTTACGCGGGAAAGAATTCAGAGTATTTAAGAAACTGAGAAAAAGACTGGTGAAGTTGGAATGTAGTGGGCAAGGTCAAGAATGGTACACATAAATATATATGATGAATGGTATAAAATGTGATTGTCACAAAGGACGGATGATGGCCTAATAGGCTGAGGTAAATAGGTTGGATTTATTTCAAGTGTAAAACGGAAGGGGTTTAAGCAGAATGAATGGTCTTGATATGATTTGCATTTTTAAAATGTTCACTCTGGCTGCTGTGTGGAACTTAGATTTGAGGATGACAGAAGTGAAAAGCACCATTTTAAAGGCTAGTATTTTAGACAAGAAATAATGATTTGGGGGCGCATGGGTGGCTCAGTCGTTGGGCGTCTGCCTTCGGCTCAGGGCGCGATCCCGGCGTTCTGGGATTGAGCCCCACATCGGGGTCCTCCGCTGGGAGCCTGCTTCTTCCTCTCCCACTCCTGCCTGTGTTCCCTCTCTCGCTGGCTGTCTCTCTCTCTGTCAAAAAAATAAATAAAATCTTAAAAAAAAAAAAGAATGAATGAATGATTTGGCCAAGGGTTATAGCAAAAGTCAGAAATGAATGAGTTCATAATATTTTGGAGATGGAAAACAGGATTTACTGATATGTTAGTGTGAAATGGAAGAAAGACTTTGGCATGATTTTCAGGTGTCTGACTTTAATGATGGTGTCAGTTACTGAGATGGAAGAGACAGAGGAAGGAAAGGGTTTGGGGGCAAAAATCAAAAGTTTTATTTTGAATTTATTAAAATTTAGGATGCTTGCAAGCCATTCAGGTAGAAATGCAAAACAGGTAGTTGGATTTGTGAGTCTGGGGCTCAGAGGAGAGGTCTGAATTGGAAATATAAATTTAGGGGCGCCTGGGTGGCTCAGTTGTTAAGCGTCTGCCTTCAGCTCAGGGCGTGATCCCGGCATTCTGGGATCGAGCCCCGCATCAGGCTCCTCCGCTATGAGCCTGCTTCTTCCTCTCCCACTCCCCCTGCTTGTGTTCCCTCTCTCGCTGGCTGTCTCTATCTCTGTCAAATAAATTAAAAATCTTAAAAAATATATATATATAAATTTGATCCTTAGATGATCATCTTACAGTCCATTCATTCAGCAGATACTCACTGAGCTCCTACTATGTGCTAAATACTGGGCTCTGCTCTGGGAATATAGTTGCGAAGGAGAACAAGAACCCTGCTTTTATGGCCACTGACCAGAGTTGGAAGAAAATAACAGTATGAACGGTTTCCACTCATAGAGCATTTTTGATGTGCCAGGCACTGTGCTCAGTGCTTTACATGCATTTTCTTTTCTTTTTCTTTTTTTTTTTTAAAGATTTTATTTATTTATTAGACAGAGAGAGACAGCCAGCGAGAGAGGGAACACAAGCAGGGGGAGGGGGAGAGGAAGAAGCAGGCTCATAGCGGAAGAGCCCGATGTGGGGCTCGATCCCATAACGCCGGGATCACGCCCTGAGCCGAAGGCAGACGCTTAACCCCTGTGCCACCCAGGCGCCCCTTTACATGCATTTTCTTATTTGATCCTCTCAACAACCCAGGGAAATTGATTCTGTTTTCCAGATGAAAATGTCATACAACCCCAAACCTGATAAGTAGTAAGAGGAAGAGTCAGGATTTGAACCCAGGAGTTAACTCCAAAGTCTATGGGAACTTAGGAAGATCAAGACTAACTTCACTGTGCCTGGGGTGAAACTGAGCCTCGGGTTAAATGACCTGCCCAAGGTCTCACACAGTGTTCTGAGAACTGCAGTCAGTTCTCCCTGTTCTTGAACTCAGTGTTCTATGCATTTAGTTAGATGACCTCTTAGTCTCTGTGCCCATCCCCTCTTCTAAGGAACATCCAGTGACTAAGTCTGCCCTGTGTGATGTGTGGCTGGAGGCTCCGCTGAGACCCACCCCTGTACTCTGTGTCCCTAGGATTGTGCACCTGTGCCTGCGTAAGGCTGACCAGAAGCTGGTGATCATCAAGCAGATCCCAGTGGAGCAGATGACCAAAGAAGAGCGGCAGGCAGCCCAAAATGAGTGCCAGGTCCTGAAGCTACTCAACCACCCCAATGTCATTGAGTACTATGAGAACTTCCTGGAAGACAAGGCCCTCATGATCGCCATGGAGTACGCACCAGGTGGGCCAGCCTCCTTGTACTGGCCAGGCTCCAAGGGCTTCTCACCTTTGGACAGGCAGTCACAGATCAGCCGGCTTCCCTCCTCAGAATGGGTTTGACTGAGGGTCAGAGGTATAGAGTTGTGACCCCAGTTGTGTGAGGCTAGCAGGCCCTTGCCCTGTCTGGGCTGTTGGTTTCTTAAAAGGAGAGTCCCAGGCAGGGAAAAGCCTAGATCTTAACTAGTTCCTTGCGGCCGCAGGTGGCACCCTGGCTGAGTTCATCCAAAAGCGCTGTAACTCCCTGCTGGAGGAGGAGACCATCCTACACTTCTTTGTGCAGATCCTGCTCGCGCTGCACCACGTGCATACCCACCTCATCCTGCACCGGGACCTCAAGACTCAAAACATCCTTCTGGACAAACACCGCATGGTTGTCAAGATTGGTGACTTCGGCATCTCCAAGATCCTTAGTAGCAAGAGCAAGGCCTACACGGTGCCTGGGCACAGAGGGGACCTCAAGGGTGATGGAGGTTTTGAGGGCCAAGACTCAGTGTACATCCTAACCCCCTTCCTCCCCAAGACCTTGGCCCCTTAGCCCCCGGCTGGGTGGTCCTGCAGGAAGAAGCAGTCTCCTGCGGGCCTTGGACAGAGGCTCCCCTACCCTGAACTATAATAATACCTACTTCCCTCCTGCAGGTGGTGGGCACCCCATGCTACATCTCCCCAGAACTGTGTGAGGGCAAGCCTTACAACCAGAAGAGTGACATCTGGGCCCTGGGCTGTGTCCTCTATGAGCTGGCCAGTCTCAAGAGGGCCTTTGAAGCTGCGGTGAGTTATACCCCCAAAGAGACAATTGGGAAATCTCTATCTCCCTCCCCTGGAAGTCCGTGGCTCCAGCCACTTCTGTGTTTCTTCCATTTTGGCTGAGTTGTTTCCCTCATCAGAGTGGTAGACTACCTCAGGGAAGAGCTGTGGCTGCCCTCGGGCTATGGGTTCCTGAAGGTAGGGCCTGGGTCCCTCATTAAACTGAAGACTCATGAGGGCAGGGCTCTCCCACCAGATTAGGGACCCTTCTTTTTTTTTTTTTTTTTTTTTTTAAGATTTTTTAAATTATTTATTTATTTGACAGAGAGAGAGAGAGACAGCCAGCGAGAGAGGGAACACAAGCAGGGGGAGTGGGAGAGGAAGAAGCAGGCTCCTAGCGGAGGAGCCTGATGTGGGGCTCGATCCCAGAACGCCAGGATCACGCCCTGAGCCGAAGGCAGACGCTTAACTACTGCTCACCCAGGCGCCCCAGATTAGGGACCCTTCTGAGGGCAAGACTTGAGTTCTCTCCACCACCTAGGGTTTCTGAGGACATAGCTGCAGCTCCGCCATCAGGAGTTCCTCTCACTGGGAGTCCCCTGTCAGACCGCAAGTTCTCAGTGCAGGCGCTCTGACCACCCCACTGACCACTCCTGGAGGCGGGAGGTGCTGCCACCCAAGAGCCTGACCCAGGCTCTGGCCAACCTCACTCTCGGTGCTTTCACAGAACCTGCCAGCGCTGGTGCTGAAAATCATGAGCGGCACCTTTGCGCCCATCTCTGACCGGTACAGCCCGGAGCTGCGCCAGCTCGTGCTCAGTCTGCTCAGCCTGGAGCCCTCCCAGCGGCCCCCGCTCAGCCACATCATGGCACAGCCCCTCTGCATCCGCGCCCTCCTCAACCTGCACACCGACCTGGGCAGTGTCCGCATGAGGAGGCCTGTGCAGGGAGTGGGGGAGGGCGCTCTGGGCAGCGGGGGGCACCCGGCGGGAGCACAACAAACCTGGGGCAGACGGAGCTCAGGGCAAGTCCTCCATTCCTGCGTGTGGGGGTGCCAGGAATGGACTGTGTCCTGAAGCCCCCCCCGTGACCCACAGGGCAGAGAAGTCCCTGGTCCCCGGGCCACCCATGGCCCCCGGCGGCAGCACAGGGAGCAGGACCACGGGCGCCCGCTGCAGGGGTAAGTCGGGGCCGACCGCCGGTGCGCCCTGACGCCAAGCAATTGCCACCAGTTTAATAGGCCTGATGCGCTGTCCCGCAGGCATACCCCGCGGACCCCCACGGCCGGCCATTCCGCCACCGCTGTCGTCCGTGTACGCGTGGGGCGGCGGGCTCAGCGCCCCGCTGCGGCTGCCGATGCTCAACACAGAAGTGGTCCAGGTGGCAGCCGGACGCACGCAGAAGGCGGGCGTCACGCGCTCCGGGCGCCTCATCCTGTGGGAGGTGAGCAGGCTGGGGGAGGGGGGCTGGAGGGGGCAGGGGCGGGGCAGGAGCGGAGGCTCAGGTGCCGCCCACCCGCTCTCCCGGCCCGCAGGCCCCGCCCCTAGGCGCCGGAGGGGGCGCCCTCCTGCCCGGGGCCGTGGAGCAGCAGCAGCCCCAGTTCGTCTCCCGTTTCCTGGAGGGCCAGTCGGGCGTGACTATCAAGCACGTGGCCTGTGGGGACCTCTTCACAGCCTGCCTGACCGGTGAGTCCGGCAGGGGACTAACTTGGGGCATCCCACAGAGTCCGAGAAGGCCCCCCCAGAGCGACTTCCCTCATTGGTTGTCATTTGCTCACTCGTGAATGCTTCTCTCTACTCGTTATTGTTATCCTGCGCCGGGTGCTTCATTTTTACTTAAGATGTATTTATTATCTTGAGAGAGAGAGGTGCTTTACTTACACAATCCCCTTTACCCTTCACACTAGGCCTGGCCAGGTAGTTACTGTGTATTATCCTTATCTGAGGGAGGCTCAGTGATGGATCTGGAAAGCTCAGATCTAAAGCTCAGAGACTGTCACTTGTCCAAGCTCACACGAAGAGACACCCTGCCTGTCTTTTTCTGCCTCCTGTCCCATTCTTCCAGGCTTCGCTTCCAACTTTTTGCTCCCTCCAACCTGTGGACTGGCCTCTCTGGAAAAACAGCCCAACCTCTCTCCCTTCTCTTTCCTCACCACCCCTGCTCTGCAGACCGAGGTATCATCATGACCTTTGGCAGTGGCAGCAATGGGTGCCTAGGCCATGGCAGCCTCAATGACCTCAGCCAGGTGGGTGCTGCGGGTACCTTGGGGAGGAGGAAGTGGGGAAATGGCAAGGAGCGCACATCTGACAGCTGACACCCAAGTTGGGGGCCGGGGATCCCCAGCAGCCACAGGCCCCTCTAGCTCCCGGGCTGCACCTGTTCTGGGCAACACCAGCGGAAGTTACAGTAAGACCAGGTTTCCCCAGTGCTTGCAGTGTGTGTGTGTGTGTGTGTGTGTGTGTGTGTGTGAGTGAAAGACACAGCTGTCTCATGAGAATTTGCTGCTTTCAACTTCATCCCTCCATGGGATGTTGAAGCCAGGAAGCTAGCCCAGCCCCCTTGCCTAGTCGCTCTTGCTTCCCCTCTCTCTCTAGCCCACCATTGTGGAGGCCCTGCTGGGCTATGAGATGGTGCAGGTGGCCTGTGGGGCGTCCCACGTGCTGGCCCTGTCTACTGAGCGAGAACTCTTTGCCTGGGGCCGCGGAGACGGTGGTAAGGCCACCCTGTTCCAGCCTCTGGGCTCCATCCCCCCACAGCACCCTCGCTGGGACTTGTTCCTCCTTATACCCTCCTTCCACCCCATGGCCCCTTCTCCCTCTTTGCTCTTCCGATTCCATTAGTTTCTTCATTCAGCGAAGCTTTACTGGACATCTAGTATGAGCCCCTCCCTGTGGTGGGTGGACAGACAAGAGGAACATAAGAGTCCCTTCCTTCAGGTGCTTATGACGTCACGAGCGATCTCTTTCATCTGGCAGTACTTATGGTGGCCCTCTCTGGGTCAGATGTCATGCTGGGGGGGCGCCTGGGTGGCACAGCGGTTAAGCGTCTGCCTTCGGCTCAGGGCGTGATCCCGGCGTTCTGGGATCGAGCCCCACATCAGGCTCCTCCGCTATGAGTCTGTTTCTTCTCTCCCACTCCCCCTGCTTGTGTTCCCTCTCTCGCTGGCTGTCTTTATCTCTGTCAAATAAATAAATAAAATCTTAAAAAAAAAAAAAAAGATGTCATGCTGGGCATTTGAAAGTAGAGAGGACTCACATGGGGTTTCTGTCCTCCTGGCAGACTCATTCTAGTGGGGGGGGAATGACATCTCCCTACAATAAAGGACAGAGAGCATCAGGGCTCCCCCCAAGGTCCAGAGATGTGGGAACCCAAGGAATGGCATGGGACGTCCCTGGAGGAGACAGAGTTGACATCTGAACAGGGCCTTAAGGAGGAGTAGGGCCACAGGTTAGGTATTGCAGGCTGAGGGCGCAGCCTGCACTCACGGGGCTACCTCCTCTCTGTGGCGGCTCCTCATCCCGGCATCACCAACCTTGAAACCCAAACTAGCCCCATCCTGGTTTCTCCTTGTAGGCCGGCTGGGCCTGGGCACCAGGGAGTCCCACAGCTGCCCCCAGCAGGTGTCCATGCCCCCAGGACAGGAAGCCCAGCGGGTGGTATGTGGCATTGACTCCTCAATGATCCTCACTGTCCCTGGCCAAGCTCTGGCCTGTGGGAGTAACAGGTGAATACTAGCCTGCCCCTCCCCCTCCCCGGCTGCTAATGCTCCATCTGTCATTGCCTACCTTCCACCCAGGGTCCGAACTGAGGGTGGGGCTGAGAGTGCTGCTGGGTTCAAGCCAGGGTGGGATCTGTCTCCTGGGGACCAGCTCTTGCCCAGACTGGTGGGGTCAGGGGGGGTCTCTGCAAACCATCAGTCAGGCTTGGCTTCTGGCTCCACCTTCAGGTTCAACAAGCTGGGCCTGGACCACCTCTCCCTGGGGGAGGAGCCTGCCCCCTACCAGCAGGTGGAGGAGGCCCTGAGCTTCACACCACTAGGTTCTGCGCCCCTCGACCAGGAGCCCCTGCTCAGCGTGGACCTGGGCACTGCTCACTCAGCTGCCGTGACTGGTGAGTAGGACCCGGGCCCAGGCAGCCCCAGGTGGACTCTCCTGGCCTCCTCAGGATCTCAGCCGAGGCACCCCTTTCCTTCCTCTCCTGTTTCCTCCCCTACAGCCTCTGGCGACTGCTACACTTTCGGCAGCAATCAGCATGGGCAGTTGGGCACCAATGCCCGCCGGGTCAGCAGGGCACCTTGTCAAGTCCAAGGTTTGCAGAACATGAAGATAGCGATGGTGGCCTGTGGAGATGCCTTCACTGTAGCCATTGGGGCAGGTGATCGATTAGTGGGCACTATGGGGGCAGATAGGGGCGTTGGCAGGCCCGTGGGCAGTGGGGGGTATCCTGCTCAGGGCTGCCCAACCTCCATCTGGGGCCAGGACGGCATCCAGGAGGGTGGCTGCTTGCTAAGCTGTGTCCCCCTATTTCCCTCCTTGCGATTCTCTTTGGCAGAAGGTGAAGTGTACTCTTGGGGCAAAGGGGCCCGGGGTCGACTAGGAAGAAGGGATGAGGATGCTGGACTCCCTCGGCCAGTGCAGCTGGATGAGACACACCCCTACACAGTGACTTCGGTGTCCTGCTGCCATGGAAACACTCTCCTGGCTGTTCGCCGTGAGTTATAACTTTTCCCGCCTCACCTCCACAAGGGTTAATCCAGCAGGCCTCTGCCCACACTCCCACCCCCCCAGTGGTCACAGCCCAAATCACTAAAAGCAGCTTAAGCCCCCAGATAAATGAAAGCAGAAGCTGCAGGCTAAGACAGCTTCCTGCCTGGGGAGGGCAAGGGAGTCTGCTTCTTGGGCCTCATGGAGGGGCTTCCCAGGGCCCAGAGGCATTCTTTCTCCTACCCCCAGTCCAGTTTAGTTAGAACCTCTGCTTCTGACCTGTCCGGGTCCAGAGTCCAGGGCCCAGGGTGGGAGTGGGAGCGGAGGTGGGTGCCCCTCGCTGGAGGCGCTGCCCTCTGGGTGGCTGCAGGGGTTTCTTGTTTGTACCTTCCAGCGGTTACAGATGAGCAGATTCCACCCTGAGGCACCTAGAAACTCCTCCCGACCACCCTGATATTGCTTCTTCTTGGAACCCGCTTGAAAACCGCAGATGCCCGCAGCAGTGCTGTTCCCACCAGCCCCCTGGATGGTCCTCAGTGTGGTATAAGAACCAGTGACGCGCCCACTCTCCTATGGCCCTAGATCCGTAAACCTCAACCCACCCTGTTCCCCCAACATCTTTCTTTTCTCTCCCCACCCCTCTTAAGTCGGTGTCCCCAGGGTCCCGCCTGGCTAGAGTCGGAAACCAGACCCAACCTTCCCAAGCAGGGTGGTCTCCAGAGTCTTGGCAGAAAAAAGCTGAAGGCGGCTGTGACTCCACCCAGATCCTGCCCCTTACGCCGGCCCAGTTGGAAAATAAGTCACCAGTGCCCCCTGGGAGAGCAGCTCGGTGCTTTGGAGCAGGGCAAGCCCCGTCCTGCCTGGACTGGCCATTCTGGCCGACTAGCTTTTGCATTGCCTGGGACAGGGAGCCTCCCCCCCCCCCCCCCCCGACTCCAAGATCCTGAGAGATCCTGAGGCATAGATTCATTGCACAACTTCTGAGCGGACTGGGAGTGCATCTGCAAGGGCACCAAAGGGTCTACTGCAGAGGGGGATCCCTGCTGAAGTTTGCCCCTCACCCCAGCCATTCCCCCAAGGCAGGTTGGGAGAAAGGGTAGCTAGCTGGGCCAGACCAGTTTTCCAGATGACTGGGAAATCGCGCCAATAAAAACATCAGCTGCCTGCCTAGAATGTGGTCTCTTCAGGGGTGGGGGTGGCGGCCCGACACCCCAGAGCTGGGCAGGGCCGCGGTCCAGGGAGGAATGTGGGCGCAGCCCGAGGCTGGGGCCGAGGTTCTTCTGGCCCAGCGCCCAGCTCGTCTTCCCCACGCCAGCCGAGCTCCCCAGATCTGGTTGCCAGGCTTCGGCTGCCTAGCACCTGCAAGCTGGAGTCCCGGGCCCCGGGGCGACACATGGCCCCCCCGAGACCGAGCTGTTGACTCTGGAGAAGCGAAACTTTGTGGCGCGGCCCAGCCCGGCCGCCGGTGCCCTCCGCCCCATCCAGCGTCAGGGCGCCCCCAGCCCCGGGGAGAAGTCGAGCCACGATCTCTCTTCCGAAAGGGAGCGAGGAGCCAGCGCTCGGTGGAGGGCGCCAGGCTGGCCGCCCGCCGACCCCGAAGCCGAGAGCCCGCGAGGTGGGTGGGAGCTGGATGCGGTGGGCGCTAGGACCGCGCGGGCGCGGCTCCACCCCCTCTTCCGGCGGGCGGGCTCGCGGGCTCGGGGGCTGGGCGCAGGCCGCGGCCGCCAGTCGGCGCCGCCCGGAGCCGGGAGCGCGGCCGGAGCGAGGCGCGGGCTGTGGGGCCGCCGCGTGCCCGGCCCCGCTTGCCCGTGCCCGCCGCCCGCCCGCCATGCCCGGCTTCGACTACAAGTTCCTGGAGAAGCCCAAGCGGCGGCTGCTGTGCCCGCTGTGCGGGAAGCCCATGCGCGAGCCGGTGCAGGTTTCTACCTGCGGCCACCGCTTCTGCGACACCTGCCTGCAGGAGTTCCTCAGGTGCGGGCCGGGGGGAGCGGGGAACGGCCGTGGCGGTGGCCGTGGCGAGGGGGGACGGCGCGTGGGGAGGGGCCCAGGCCGGAGGCGCGCCGGGCCTTTGTCTGCGCCTTGGCTCGGTGACCTCAGGGGCGCCCACCGTGACGTCACGGGGCGGCGGTGACGTCAGGCCCCGAGGGAGGACCCCACGCAGTAATCCGAAGGGTCCCGGGGCCCTTGGGAAGAATTCCGTGCCTGCCGGCGGGGAGGAGGCAGCCGAAGACGCCCTCCCTGACCCGTGGCAGGCCCTCCCCCTCACCTGAAAGCAGGAGCGGCCTCATTCTTGAACTTTGAATCCGTGCGGGAAGAGGAGGCCAGAACCCTCTGTCCCGCCCAGTACCTTAAGCTCCTGGAGTTTTCGCCCATCTCACCCCTTCTGATCCTAAGAGCAATCCGAGAACGGCAGCTATTGTTCTCCCATTTCACAGATGGTGCAACAAGAGATACAAAGAAAGCCTGCGACTTGCCCACGGTCACACAATTACTTAAAGGGTTAACTGGGATTTAAGCCGGGCTGCTTTTGGTCACACAACAGAGGGAAGACTGTGACACTACAGATCGCCCCTGAAGCAGTGGAGCCCCTCGGGTGTCCCTCCTCGCCCCTGGGAATCTTGAGTACCAAGGATGGTCCGTAAATCGTGAGGGAGGGGGTCGCACTCTGGGTGTTACTGAACCAGGGATCTAGGTGACCCCTTGGCTCTGAGGCATCTGTTGAGTTCTAGGCGCTGTGCGGTGTCCTCGGTCTAAACTCCTGCGCTGGAGCTGGTCAGGCCCGGGTGTGGGGAGGCGAGATGTGGGAGCCCCCACTCCTGGGGAGGTCGTGCCCCAAAAGCACGGGGGAAAGCCGGCTCAGCCACTGCCGCCTGTCTGGAGGCTGTTTGCTGAGGGGAGCTAGGGGCCCAGGCAAGGAGCACTTCTGGGGCTCCTACCTATCGTGCCCCCCCCCCCTCCGCCCTCCGCAGCCCCTCGCTAGCGGAAATCTCAGCAGGCCCTTTGTTTTCAGTTCCCCACAGCCTGGGCCGGCTCCTGCCCTCACAGATGCTCCTGCGAGAGCTGCTGCTCCCCCTCCTCCTTTTCCCTCACCCTCCTCTCTCCGCCCTCCTCCCCTCAGTGTGCACACATACTCCCCTACAGACACACAGTCCCATTGTCTTGTGCGGTGCCCTTCCCCGGCCCTCTGGTTTCCAGATGAGGCCAGCTGAGCCCCTGCCCCCACTCCCAGCTGACCCACCCTTACTGCCTCGGAGGGAGCAGGGGAGGGGGCTGTCAGGCCGTTTCCCTCCACCTCCTCTGCCCCTCTCCCCAGCTTCTGCCCCTCCCCCTCCCGGAAATCCCCTCTTCCTCTCCCACAGCCCCCTCCCCCCATCCTGTTTTCTCCCCTGGGTCTGGGCCTCCACTGCACAGCCTGGAGCAGTCTCGGCCCCTGCCTCTCCCCTCCCCTAGCCCCTGAGCTGTGCAGCTGAGGCCCCCCGAAGGAAAGAAGTGGTTGAACAGGCTCTGTCCCTCACCACCATCCCCTACCCTACAAGCCAGGGTGTCCATAGCCCTGGCGGAACCTTTGTCCTGGCTGGGCCCCAAGCCGCTCTGGCTAATCTGCCTGAAGCCTGGGGACTTGCTTTAGTCCCCTCCCTGTCTCCCAAACCACTAAATCAGCACATTCCTGAAGCAGCCAAGCAGACCCCTCCCCCATGGCCCACCCCTCTTTCTCCATGCCTGCCAGGGCTATTACTCAGGTTGGCCTAGGAAGGCTGGTTGCCCTGTGGGTATGGGCACACCTCTTCAGTGCCTGGGCATGTATTGTTCTTGGCATTGGTGCCCTGGCCAGTGGTGGTAGTGGGGTCAGGGGAGGTAGGTGCTAGAAATCTTTTGGGCACCTGGGGTATGAACTGCCCAGGTCCTACAAAGTACCATCATGGACAGGGCTGCCATGTGGCTTCCGCTTCCTCCTCGATTTCTGCCTCCCACCTGCCTGACTCAAAGCTGCCAGGAATGCCATGCCTGAGGGCCTTCAGCCCTACTGGGTGAGCCCTCGCCCTGCCTAGGCCATGGCAGGTGTGTGTGACTGGTCCTGGCCAGGGTCAGGAAGTGGGGATTGGCGCAAGGTGAGAAAGCTTTCAGAGCCTGCCCTACGGTGACCAGCCTTGGCTGAGCTGGCCTGGAGGGGTTTCTTGCCCCAGCCTCTCTCCTGTGTGTACAGTGTAGTGGAAGCTATGTGAGCTGTGGAATCAGACATCCAGGTGCTGCTTTCCCTGTGCGTTTCAGTTCTTTCATGTGCAAGATGGGGGTATGCAGCCCCTTCCCAGGGGCAGGTGGTTAGGACTGGATAGGACTGTAAACAGTGCCTTAGGGTGAGCCTCTCCTCTTTGCTTTAGAAGACACACCCTCATGGGAGGAGGGAAGGGATGGGATAAAGTGGCCCCTAACTGACCTTTGCCCTGGGTCTTGGACATGAACCCTAATGGGGGCTGGGGAGCCCTGCCACTTAATCTCAGCCCGTCGCTGCCCCCCCCATCCCATCCCCCCAGCCAGTGAAAACTAATGGCGGTGGAGTGCAGGTGTCCTGTTCTTTTCCAGTCCAGCTGCCCTCCTGGGGGGAGGGGTACCAGCCGCCACCTGTTGGCCAAATGCTGTCTGAGGCAGCTGTCTGCCTCCACTGGGCCCAGAGCCCCTCTCCCCAGGACAAGAGCTGGGATCTTCTGGGGTCTGGCTGACAACAGGTCTAGTGAGGGGGAGGGAGGGAACCCTGGTTGAGGGGGTGAGTGGGGCCTGGGTTCCCCCTTCCCAAAGCTGAAGCCTGACCCTGTCCCTTCCCCCTTCACAGTGAAGGAGTCTTCAAATGCCCTGAGGACCAGCTTCCTTTGGACTATGCCAAGGTGAGTCCACAGTGCCAGGCAGAGGCCCAGGTTACAGGCTTTTGCCCTTGGTGGAGGCTGGAGCTGCTGGCAGCCAGTCGGCTCAGGGCCAATGTCAACTCCGTACTGTGGAATCATGTGCCCCCACAAAGGTGGCCTCTTCCCTCCCACTGGGCCAGTTTGCAAATGAGGCCAGTGTTTGCCCTGGAGGGCAGGCACAATGCCCGGCCTGTGGGGGTGCACAGAGCTGCTCTGTGCCCAAAAGAAGTGCTCCCCTCCCCTTCGGGTGGCAAGCCAGACCCGTGGCTGACGGCCAGGACCCCTCTACCAGGAGGAAGGAAGCAGAGGATGTGGAGGGCTGCCTGGAACTGAGCAGGCTGATTGGCTGCCACTCCAAAGGGAGTGTCATGTGCAGGCATACTGGGGACCCTGGTATCGAGCTTTGCCGCAGATAAGCACCTGCTGGGCCTTTCATCCCTGGGCACGGGAATACAGCTCAGGAGAGCCTGTTACTGCCGCTATGGTCCAGCTAGGCTGTTGGCGGGGGGGTGGGGGAGTGTAACTGGGGACTGTAGCAGGCTCTGACCCTGCATGGTTCCTCCGCATCCACCCAGATCTACCCGGACCCCGAGCTGGAGGTACAGGTCTTGGGCCTGGCTATCCGCTGCATCCACAGCGAGGAGGGCTGCCGCTGGAGCGGGCCACTCCGCCACCTGCAGGTGAGTTTCTCTTGTGCAGGGAGGGGGACGACCCCTTTCCTGGCAGGCACTCACTGCCTCCTTTGCCACCAGAGCCACCTGAATACGTGCAGCTTCAATGTCATCCCCTGCCCCAACCGCTGCCCCACCAAGCTGAGCCGCCGGGACCTGCCTGCCCACCTGCAGCACGACTGCCCCAAGCGGCGCCTCAAGTGCGAGTTCTGCGGCTGCGACTTCAGTGGGGAGGCCTTTGAGGTGAGCAGGGGCCTGGCTGAGGGGCACGGGAGAGCGGGGCGCCCACCAGCCCGGGGAGCCCTCACCTCGGCCTCTTGGGCGTCTCCGCAGAGCCACGAGGGCGTGTGCCCCCAGGAGAGCGTGTACTGCGAGAACAAGTGCGGGGCCCGCATGATGCGGCGCCTGCTGGCCCAGCACGCCACCTCCGAGTGCCCCAAGCGCACCCAGCCTTGCACCTACTGCGCCAAGGAGTTCGTCTTCGACACCATCCAGGTGAGGCCCTTCCCGAGCGGTGGGCGGGGAGCGGGGGGTGGGGGGCGGGGAGCTCAGCTGCTGACCGCCGTGTCTCTGCCTCTGCGGCCCTAGAGCCACCAGTACCAGTGCCCGAGGTTGCCCGTGCCCTGCCCCAACCAGTGTGGCGTGGGCACGGTGGCTCGGGAGGACCTGCCTGGCCATCTGAAGGAGAGCTGCAGCACGGCCCTGGTGCTGTGTCCCTTCAAGGACTCCGGCTGCAAGCACAGGGTGAGCCGCCCCTCCGCTTTCTGCCCCCTTTTTGGTCCTTGAAGCCTCAGATGCAGACAGGCCCTTGGTGGTCCCTGCTGTGCTGCTCTGAAGCCTTCGCTCCTTCCCTCTGCTGGCCACCGCCGGCCTAAGTGTCCTCTGTCTTCCCCTGGGGACCTGCAGCCCTGTCCCCACCCCCCCACCCTCCCCTGGGCCTGTGCCTACTGAGAACCGTCCTCCCTTCCTCCCCCGACCTGGGGCTTGGCCGACAGTGCCCTAAGCTGGCGATGGCACGGCACGTGGAGGAGAGCGTGAAGCCACACCTGGCCATGATGTGCGCCCTGGTGAGCCGGCAGCGGCAGGAGCTGCAGGAGCTGCGGCGGGAGCTGGAGGAGCTGTCGGTGGGCAGCGACGGCGTGCTCATCTGGAAGATCAGCGGCTACGGACGGCGGCTTCAGGAAGCCAAAGCCAAGCCCAACCTCGAGTGCTTCAGCCCGGCCTTCTACACGCACAAGTACGGCTACAAGCTGCAGGTGTCTGCGTTCCTCAATGGCAACGGCAGTGGGGAGGGCACACACCTCTCGCTCTACATCCGCGTGCTGCCAGGTGCCTTTGACAATCTCCTTGAGTGGCCGTTCGCCCGCCGTGTCACCTTCTCCCTGCTGGATCAGAGCGACCCTGGGCTGGCCAAGCCACAGCATGTCACTGAGACCTTTCACCCCGACCCAAACTGGAAGAATTTCCAAAAACCGGGCACTTGGCGGGGCTCCCTGGATGAGAGCTCTCTGGGCTTTGGGTATCCCAAGTTCATCTCCCACCAGGATATCCGCAAGCGAAACTACGTGCGGGATGATGCCGTCTTCATCCGTGCCTCTGTTGAATTGCCCCGAAAGATCCTCAGCTGAGTGCAGACGGGGCTCCCGGAGAAAGGGAGGGTGGAATATGACCCCAGTCAGGAACTTGGCTGAACCCGGAGAGGGGGCCGGACCCCCTTTCAGCCTGTTCTGCTGCCTGGGTTCTGTCCCCCTCTTCCCCCTCCCACCTTCCCTACCACCCTCAGGTGCCTCCTATTGGTGCTTCAGCCCTGGCCTCTGGGTGGGAACAGGTCTTGGGGTCATCAAGGGCTTGGGAACAAGTGATCCCAGGGTCTGTCTCTTCTCCTGGGTGGGAAGAAAGACCTGCCTTGGTGCCGGCCACACTCTACCCGGGACTGAGGTGCCTGCTGGTGCTACGTCCCAAGAGCCATAGTGGGGGGGGGGGGGGTTGGGAAAGTGAGGGGTAGTTAAAAGAATCTGTCTTGAGATCTGATTTCTCTTCCTCTTTCCCCGGCTGTGCCCCCTCTGGTTATTTATTTACTTAGTGCCAGGAGGGCACGGCAGGGGAGCCCTGGTTTTTAATAAATCCTGAATTGTATTTATTAACTTGGTTCCAGCCTGACTTATCTGGGATGGTTAGGGCCCTGGAAGGCTGGGCCCAGCTGTGAAGGCTCAGAGCCAGTCGGGCTGCTGCTTGCCACTCTCCCCTGCCGGTTCGCCCTCTGGTGGACGACAGAGGAGCTGCATCAGGCTTTGTGCGGGACGCAGTTGCCTGCCGCTGCCGTCTGGTGGCTAAATGGGGGAGGTGCAGGCTCCGAACGTTCTATAAGCCTGGAGTCCCTGATCCAGCCATACCCCACCCGACAGTGTTTCTGCCGAGGTAGGTCTTTCTTGGTCTAATGATAGCTGTCGTGTGGCAGACACTGCTCAGCGCTTTACGTACATGACTTCGTTTAATACAACAGGCAAATGAAATCCCTTTTACCACCATCCTAAAAGAACCCATCTCAGCCGGCTGTAGTGAAGACTTCTAAGACCACAGTACTTGTTCCCAGCACAAAATATGTGCTTGTCAGAATGTTAATCCGGCTCCAAAGCCCAGCCCATGCCCAGGGAGTAAGCCGAGCCAACGGCTTTTTGAGGTGTCAACGCGCCTGGACTTCCTCCTCTGCATGTTTACTTTCCCATACGGGCCTCAGTGAGTGCCTGGGATTACCCACACTCGGCTGATGAAATAGGCACGAGCCGTGAACTGACTTCTCAGCGAACTTTGAGCTGGTTTGAGACGGCCTGGGTTGTTTGAAGCTCTAGCAATCCCTGGTGGACTAGCTCCCTTTAATTGTGGCGGTGGAGTTGGGTTCGGATCCTTGCTGTGCTTGCTTTTTGGCAAGTTGCTCTGTACATGGGGCACCGTTAGTCTCATTGGTAAAATGGGAGTACTCCTGTTCCCCTAGACTTGTAAACTTTACAATTAATCAGCATCAAGTCCCTTACTCTTCTTGCTTGGCCCTGGGAAAAGGACCGGTGTGTGGCAACTATTACCTAACAGCGGAAGGTTCGAGGGCTGGGGTTTTTGCCTTCACTCTTACACATACGGGCTGAGGTGAGAAGAGCCCTCGTTAGGTGACGGGCTAGGACAGTCGACACAGCCAGCCTGAGGAACCAAACACCAGCTCACCCTTTAAAAGGTCAAATTCACTGACCTAGGGGAAGATGGGGCCCTGGTCGCCTTGCTGAGAAAGTAAAGACTGCCCATTCCCCAGATAAGCCATCTTGGTACAGCGATGTCTGGAAGCCGGGAGGGAAAGGCAGGGGCTCCAGCAAACGGCTGCTCTGCAGCTCCTGCGGCCGGCGAGAGGGGGGACCGCCCGTCCAGCATCAGCTTTCCCGTGGGCTCCCTCTGCTGGCAGGACTGCCATGCTCCGCTCTAGGGGCGCGTGCACAGGGAAGGTCGAATGGTGCCTCCTGGAGTTGTGTGCAACAGTGGGTGTCGTGGTTGACCCCAGACCTCCTCATTCCAGTGCGGTTGCAGGCAAAATGGGACTCTATAAGCACCTGCCCAAAGAGGCCAGACAGCGGGTTCACCTGTCTACTCTAGCAGGGTGACCCTGGGCTGACTGCAGGTATGTGACCCAGGCAGGTGGCTTGCTTTCACAGGGATAGCATGGAGTAAAGGAAGAAGGGCGCCCCAGAGACCGGCATGCTCAGAAAGGGACTGGACTTTGACGACTCCATCTGAGGGGCTGCGTCACGTGTTACAGATCACCGCACCTATTACCTCCACCAGTCAGAGGCCCTCAAAACTTCCAAAGTGCTGGCGGTGGGGCGCCTGGGTGGCTCAGTGGGTTAAGCGTCTGCCTTCTTCTCAGGTCATGATCCCAGGGCCCTGGGATCAAGCCCCCATGTCGGGCTCCCTGCTCAGCAGGAGTCTGCTTCTCCCTCTCTGTGTCAAATAAAATCTTTAAAACGTAAGTGCTGGAGGTGGGAGAAGGGGAAGGGGGGGACATTTCGTCTTCAGCTGGCTCATCAGCAAAGCAGATCCCTTTCTCAATGGTCCTTGGAGTGCAAGCAGCAGCACACACGGCCGGCAGTGCAGGGCAGCCCCGGGAGAGGCCCCGGGTGCCGGCTGCAGTGCACCGCCCCGTGCCTTCCAGTCACCACGGACCCGCTCTGGGCTCACGGACCGGGAGGGCTTCGGAGTGGGACAGACACTATACAGCTGCCCTCTGAAAAATAAGGACTGGCTTCCCTTCTGGAAATGAGATGTCAGAAACCATTACAAGAAAAATCACCTCAAACATTCGCAGCATTCAACGAATAGGACAAGATCAGAAGGTGAGTTTTTTCTTTTTACTGGTTTATAATAATCTTAAAAACCCCATCACACCCATAAACCACCACAGGTGAGAAGATGAGGGAGATGGAGAATGAATGCTACAGTATGTGGACAGCGTAGGGAATCAGGTGTTCCCTAGGGGCAGTGTGGGATGGAGGCAGGGAGTGTGGACAGGAGGCCCTGGCTTGGACCCTTATTGCTGGTTGGGGGTTGGCTGGCAGAGGGGGAGAGGGCTCAGGGTGAACTGGGAAACATCTCACACCAAAGGCAAGGGCAGTTGGGAGGCTGGGGGGGGGGGGGTCACAGTACATTTTCCATGCAGACTAGGGGTGGGAGTGAGAGCTTCAGAGATTTGCACCCCTACACAGGAAGAGATTTGAGGGATTGAGGTTTGATTTAAAGCCCCCAAGTTGGTGTCTGGTCCAATTTCCTAAGATGGCAGCTCACCTTTCGGGGAGAGGCATTGGAAAAAATTACGGCAAAAATATCTGGTTTGGAGGTCAAGCGAGGGATAAAGGGAGACAGTGGTGCTCTTTAAATATAACTCCAAGAAGCGAGAACCAGAAGGGGGCCCTGGGTGAGACGGTGGACGCCTTGGGGGGAGGCCCTGCACCAGAAGTTGCAGATGCCCCTGAGAGCTCGGGGACAGGGAGGTACCAGTGTTCACAGATGGCAGGGAAATCAGGAACAATAAATTAGGACTTCATGTTGCTATCATTTGGCATAACACAATCAGGCATTTTTTCTTTTTTTTTTTTTTCCTCTTTTTAAATATAAGGCAACTTGCCAACACATAATTTAAAAACTGGTCTTCAGTCACATTGCTTCAGATCACTAGAGAATTTCTGGCTAAAGAACAGTAGATAGTATAGTAAACAAAACCCCAAATCTTAAATAAGAACATCAGCTCACGTTCCCCAGAGACAAGAGGAAAGGTAAGGGCTTATTTGGTTGGGGAAAAAAAAGAGCCCGACTACGTATCTTTAACAGAAGGGTGCAAAAAATTACAAAACATGATCTAAATTGAAAGTTACAGAAAAGTTTTAAATTTCTAGCCAACTATTTGCCACTTGGGAATGAGACAGGCTGAGCATGGGGTGAAGGATGGGCGCGTGAAGGGCGGGCAAGGGCAGGAGGGGCTGCTTCCCACAGAGGTCCGCCTCCAGCTGTTAGAGACATGCTCAGTCGGTAAAGGAAGAATTCAAAGAGCTTAAGGCTTTGTGTTTTGTTTTTTTTTTCTTTCTTCATTAAACTGAGGGGCTGCAAAAGGAGGTGACAAGAGGGTGAATGTACCTGTGGGGCCGCTCACACAACGCTACTCAAACCCACACGACATTCATACAGAAACAGGACATTTAAAACTTACAGTGTAGAGCAGTATTCTTAGCCAGTGTAGACAGAACCAAACGGTTTTTTTTTTGTTTGTTTTTTTGTTTTGGTGTTTTTAATTCCGAACTCCAATGTGATCATCCTTTACCTACCTAGTTCCTCAAGACTCTGTTTTGTTTTGCTTGCTTTCTGGAGGGGCATGGGGGATGGGAGCAGCAGACAGTAGCAGAGACAACAGTGAGAAAGCGATCTTGGCTATGCTGAACGGTCACTACCTTACTACCTTTCTCTAGGGCTGGAGGGGGGACGGTCAGGAACTGAGATACCAATACGAAGATCTTCTCCCCGTGCCTCAAAGCTACGGCCGGGTGCCTGCAGGGTGCCCTTGAGAAGCGTAGCAAGGACAAGTGCAGAGGCTGGGATCAAGGCAGGCGTACAACAGAGCCCTGAGGAATGGAGAGGGGCGGGAGGAGGTGAAGACTGGGTCAGTTCTGATTTGAGATCTTTGGGTGAATAAGGAATTAGCTTCCAGAGCACTTGGGAAGTCTGGCTTCTTAGTCCCAAAGAGACAGAGACAGACAGGGAGAGGCCTAGCTGAAGGGGCTGGGCACCAGAGTCACCTCTCCAGGGCCCTGCCCCTCCCCCCACCCCAGTCCTAAGGAAAAGAGGCAGAGACAAGACGGGAGGTGGCTGGTGGGAAATGGCCAAGGCAAAGGGACTGATAGGCAGCAGAGAGAAAAGCCTGGAGTGGGGTTAGGTCCTCACATAAACCCAGAAGCTGCTGGGGATGGTGGAGGACAGGATGAGGGCACAGGGGAATCCCCCGCTGTCCTAAATGAGATCCCACCAAGTTCCCTTTCTTAGACATCTAAGAATGATCACATTGGAGCAGCGAAATTTTGAAACTACCCAATAACTCAAAAGTTAAGTCTCGACCTAAGAGGGTGATGTACGATGTGTAGCTTGTGGAGGGCACCAGAGCTCCCTATCTATACCCGGGGTGCTGAATATGAAGATTTCGACTATCTGCGGGATCAGGGGCTCGGTTGCCAGGGGCTCGGTGGGCCTTGCTCAGCATTGCCAGGCTCTGTTCTCGAAAGCAGGCCTGCTGGAAATCCCCGCTTAGGTAATCCACCGTTTGCATCAAGCTGTTCTGGCTTGCCACTGGACCGCCCCCGGTCCCTGCTCGGTAGTGGGCCCCAGCAGCCGTCCCACAGTCGAGGGGTGCACCCGTGGGCTGCCCACCATGGAACGGCATGGCGAGGTCCTGAGACCCCGAGCTGTCGCTATTGGGGGTGGGCAGAATGTTGTTCCACAGGGGTTGGAAGTAGTGACCATTGGGGTAGGCCAATGGGGCTGCCAGGCCGTTGACGGGTGGGGATGGGGTTGGCTTCTCCAGGGGTGGCTTCAGGTGGAAGGACTGTGCCAGGCAGAGTTCCTGCGGGTAGGCAGGGGCCTTGCCCACAAAGCCGGGCCCTGCCAACTCGCGTCCTGCCGCATGCTTGCCTGTCAGGCCAGGGGCCGGTGTCCCCCCAGCCTCACTGCACATCTGCTGTAGATGGGCCAGCTGGTGCTGATTCCAGGCGACTGGCTTGAGGTCGCTAGGGTAGCCAGTGGGGGCTCGAGAGATGCCCGCGGGCAGGTTGACAGGGCCTGTGGCAGGCAATGCGGCCGTGGCCGCATGGGTGTGCTCCATGGGATTGACCACACATGAAGGCATTGGCGTGGGGACGCTGTGGGTCGACACCCGGGTGCTTGCATTGATGAGCAGACTGCGGCTAATGGGGCTGGGGTTGGCGATCTGGCCCTCGCACACTGAGGTAGTGCTGATGCCTGCCCTCGTCTGGCAAAACTGGCTGATCTGGTGCACGATGCTGCTCAGGTCCGGGGGCTGGCTGTGCTGCAGGGTGGCCGCCATCGAAAGGGGGATGGTTGAGGTAGACACGGTCACATTCGGGGGGGCATCTGAGTCTGGCATCTTCCGACCTCCATGCAGCAAGGGATTGGGGGGGTGCTGGAGACCCTGGTGAGACAGGGCTGGAGGGTGGACCAGGCCCTGGGCTTGGGCCAGGGGCTGAGGGTGGCCCAGGCCCTGAGGCTGCTGGAGGCTCTGAGGGTGGGACAGCGCCTGGGGTGGCGGGATACCCTGAGGGTGCTGCAGCGTCTGGGGAGGGGCATGGGCCAGGGTCTGTGCATGCTGCAGGGCCTGCTGGCGGGCCAGAGCCTGGGCCTGGGGGTGGGCTAAAGTGCTGGGTGCCGCAGGAGCGTAGGGCGCCACCGGGGGGTTCATGATGGCCTCAGGGAGCAATCGGGCTCGGGTGCCGTCAAAGTCCTTGAGTATGCTTTTGGCTGGCACTTTGACAATGGCAAGCAGGCCTGCCTTGGTGGCAGCCTGAGTCGGGTAGGGGCTGTAGCGCTGGGCTGATGTGTCGAGGCCGTTCACAGTACGACGAACGTGTTTCCGCTGGGGAACCTTCACACTGTTGGGGAAGATTTTTATAGTCAGTGGGTTGTTTGCGACCTTCTTAGCATACGCGTCCAATTCGGCTGGGGTAGGGTAGTGAGCAGCTCTCATTTTCTGTGTAGTGTCCCCTAGAGAGAGAGAAGGGTAAGGAGAGCAAAGAAGGAGAGGGAGCTCATCAGTGCCAAGCCAACCAGCCCTTCTAGATTTCCCTTTTGAGGGCGGAGGGTGGAGCGGGGGATAAGGAAGTCAGCCCTGGTCATCTTAGACCGAGTCTCACTGAGCCCCCACAGTAACGAGCGCCGCTAACGTTTAGTCAGTACTTACAACTGGCCAGGCCTGGTGCTAAGGTGACAGGCCATCTCGAGGAATCCTTGCTCCTGCTTTAGAAGGCAGCTACAATCAGGATTCTCATTTATAAATGAGGCCACCAAAGAGCAGAACAGAAGAGTAACTTCCAAAGTCTCAGATTTTGGAGAGCCAGAACCTGGCCAGTTCTCACAAAGGTAACTGACGGTTGTCCCCCTACATGGCCCTCTCTCCAAGTTCCTACCAGCCTCTGCTGGCCTTGGGGGTGAAGGTTCTGCATGGAGCTGCTTGTCAGGGCCCTCTGCGGCCACTCAGTCCCTTCTCCATGACACCGTGGTAAAGAGGGCGCCCGCAGTGACGCCTCTTCAGTCTGCGGTGGCCAGGGAGGCAGCAGCTTCTCTTGGGCCTCGGCAGCTGGGGCGCAGTACCCACCCTGGCACAGCAAACAGGATGCTTTTTTTTTTTTTCAGGAGCAGAGGAATAAGCTGCCAACATCCCTCCCCCTAGCCTCATGTCACGAGTTCACTTTTGTTTACAGCTCACTCTCTGCCTGATTGGGTGAGGATCAAAAGGCTTTATTTCCTTGTGGGGGGTGACAATAATGACAGGACAGCAGGGAGAGAGCTAAGAAGAAAGGATTCGGAGAATCTTTAAGTCCTAAGAGCCAAAAATAGTCTGTATTCGGCCCTTGTCAGCTGTCACTTTCCAAAATGAAAGAGGAAAAACCTGCCTTCCTTGGGAGCCCGCGGAAGTACCCACTCCGTGGGCCTCATTAAGTCAACAGTCTCTTTGTTCCCGTCTCCCGCGGCCACCCATCAGGGGGCTCCAGCCGATGGCGGACTTGCAGTCAAAAAGGAAAAGGTTCTGAGAACAAGAGCTCTCTAAGGATGCCAGGCTCCTGCAAAAGGTCTCAGCTGTTCTCCCTCTCTGAGGCAGGGTCTCTCCTAAGTATACACAGAAGGTGCTTAATAAAGGTTTGCTGAGGGAGTACGCCCACAGAGGAAGGGGCTTGGCGGGGAGCTCGGGCTCAGCTAGTGAACTCCCGCCCTACTCCCCCTCTTGCAGGAGGCAGGCAGGACAGAGCAAGGGAGGACTAAGCTGGCTGAATGCCCAGCTTGTGGCCCCGGCCCAAGGAGACCCCGTTCAGTCATGTCGCTGGGCACCCATGGAAAGGGAGGCGGCTCAAGGAGTGTGCTGGGAGGGAGAGGGCACGGCCTTCATTTGGTAGCACTGGTGGTTAGCCGGGCAGCAACTGCTCAGAAAATGCTGCTCTTACAGGCGGGAAAAGGGAGCTCGAGTCCACGAGGCCCAGAGAGCTCTGGTCCCACGCTCACCCAGGCAGCTCTTAGCACCGGAGTGCAGGAGAGCCGTGCTCCCGGGCACAGTGCCGCAGCGCAGCACCCCCACGTCTGCCGTCCGCTTTGTGAACGCGCGCGGGACAGCCGCTCTGTCCACAGCTGAAATGTTTGTAAGATGCCTGCCTGGGAGCAGGTCTTAAAAGGATGAATGTGACAGTGACAGCTGAGGCCAGGAAGGAGAGGGAGGCAGAGAGGCCCAGGAACCGTCTACCCACTAGGCAGCACCAGCTGCTGAGCAGCATCGAAGCCCCGAGAGCAGAGCGTGAGTTCTGCTGCTTCTTATAAGCCAACGACCCGCAAAGGGCTTCAGTCTCCATAGAGCGGGGCCATTTTCTGACCCTTGCTACATTCTCCTGGACCAGAAAATACCAAAAAATCCGGGATCACTGACAGTCCCTCAAGACACCAGAATTCCATCACAAGCTGCCCAGACCGGCCACTGTACTTGGGTGGCTGACTGGTCGAAATCACGAGACACTCCTAGCCCAGCGCCTCAGCCAGAGCAGACGTGCAGAACGCTCGGTAAGCAGCGTCAGGACAGGTTCTGTTCTGACCGAACGACCGGGCTCAGCTGAGCAGATGGCAGTCAAAAGCTGCTGGGTTTTAGTTCGGACAGGTAATACAGGACTGCTCCGGGGCTTTCCTCCATGTTGGTGGGCTTCCCTCCTTGAAGGCCAAGTAGGAGAGAGTGGTACACAGCGGCATGCTAACTGATAAGCGTTCCTTTGTTCCAATTCAGTACCAAGTCTCAGGAATTTTTTTTTTCCTCCCCCTAGCAGAGGCAGAGGCAGCTTGGCTTAATTCAGGAGTATGGAACGGGACACTTCTGAAGATTCGTTCTTTCTGTCCTGCTGATGCTGATGCTGACAGTGGTGATGAGGGCAGTCAAATCCAGGAATCAGAATCACAAGGAAGTAAGGGTGGGAAGGGTGGACACAGGCTATAGTATCTTTGTTAAGGAAGAATCTCAAGGATGAGATGAGTATACTGGATAAAAAAGAGGCGACACTCTTGGAATCCAGCACCACCCACCACCTCATGTATCAGACTTAAGCCTAGCCCTTAAAAAAAAGAACAAAAAAACACCAAGTTTTCTCAAGTTTATCTTTATCTCAGTCACACACAGGCAAGCTGGAAGCTTGCTTTCTTCTGTAACATCTTCCCCTAAGTGTACAGCTCACACACACCACAGCTTTGTAAGCAACTTACTTATTTTTTTAATTATTATTTTTTTAACTAAGCTCTATGCCCAACGTGGTGGGGCTCAAACTGACAACCCTGAGATCAAGAGTCGTCTGCTCTACAGACTGAGCCAGCCGGGCGCCCCTGTAAGCAACTTATTTAAACATCTGGTACCAAGGTTGTCATTAATCGGGACATAAGGCAGTGTGCAGATTAGGGGACCCGTGCTTAGAACGCAGAGAGATCCAGATTCCAGGACAGGCTTTATTATCTACTACTCAGGGTCTCAGTCATTCTTCATTTAAACAGGGATGATGCCTGCTATCATACCTCACAGAATTTTTTAAAAAAGAGTTTATTTCTTTATTTTATTTTAGAGCAAGAGCGAGACAGTGAGAGCGGGTGCACATGTGTGCACAAGTGGGGAGAAGGGGGGGAGGGCGTCCCAAGCAGACTCCATGCTGAGAGAGGAGCCCGATGCGGGCCTTGATCTCACCACCCTGAGATCACGACCTGAGCCAAAACCAAGTTGGACACTCAATCGACTGAGCCCCCCAGGCACCCCCATACCTCACAGAATTACTAAGATCAAGAGATTCAATGAACAGGAAAATGCTCTGTGAACAGGAACCATGACTATCAAAAGTTATTCAAGGATAGCAGGTTTGATTTGAGTTTGCGCACAGACAGGAAAAGGTAACCTGGCCAAGAAAGTCCACTGGACTTGAGTCTGGGAGTTAAATGTAGCAGAAAGCAGTGTTATCTATTCCAGGGACTGCGGGGGGTGAGGGGGGATATCTCCCCGAATCCCAGCCTTCCCACAGGGGCCTCCCTGTCTATCCTTCTATTTTGAAGGTCAGAAGACACAAGTACCATATGCAGCAGGAAACTCTATCAATTGGTGGAGAAGCACAGGCAGTGTTTCAAACACTGGCTTTGGAGTCTGACCCAAGAGTGAGTTCTAGCCTAGTCCCTGAACAGTAATGTGACATTGGCAAGTGCTGTTCTACGTCTCCTCCTCCTCAAAAGAAAGATGAGACTTCTTGTAATGGGATTATAGAGGAACGAATGACAACACACATAAATACACTCAAAATTGTGTCTGGCACATAGTAAGCAATCAACAAATATTAGCTAGTATTTCTGAGATTTCTATGGGTTTTTCCAGTCACTGGGCCAATTCACCATTTCCAGGCCTTTCCACTAGGGAGCAGATATGCATAGAAAGTAGTAGTAAAACTGGGTAATTTTGATGTTTGTCTCAGTCCCTGATACCCTATAATGAAGGAGGGCAAAGTTGTTGTCTGAAAGATGATTTGAGGGGCACCTGGGCAGCTCAGTCAGTTAAGCGTCTGCCTTCAGCTCAGGTCCTGGGATCGAGCCCCAAGTCGGGTTCCCTGCTCAGCCAGGAGCCTGCTTCTCCCTCTCCCTCTGCTGCTCCCCTTACTTGTGCTCTCTGGCTCTCTGCCAAATAAATAAATAAAAATTTAAAAATAAATAAATAAGCAAATAAATAAATAGATGATTTGAGGACCAAGGACCTTTGGTCATTTCAGCCACTCACCTAGAAATATTTACTGAGCCACTATGACACACCTGATGGTGAGCTGGGGAAGTAAGAGCAGAGGCCTGGGGTTAATGAAGAAAAAAATGTTCAAAAACATGTTTTCTGGGGAATTGGGAAAAGATGGGTCAGGGAAAGTTCCAAAACAGCTGAGAAATCTCAAAGCAACTGACATCATGGAATATTCAATCTTTCAGAAAAGCTCTACGAGGGTATCCACCTAACCCAAACTGTGGTCCTCTATCACGTCCAGGACCCACCAAAGCCAAGGTGTTCCTTAATCCAGACTGCCCCACGGCAAATGCCACATCTAGGATGGGAAATGCATTACATTCTCTTACACACGAAGGAAAGGAAGGGGAGATGAGGAAATGCTGGAGTCCGAAGGGATCAATCGTGTGATTCTGTACCTGTAGTGGGTTTAGCCTGGGGAAAGCAATTAGCCAGGTGACTTGGAGTGCTAGCCAAGATGCCACATATCCCATCTCCGGACCCCTGATACAGCTCTCCTGCCTCAAGCTCTTACAGTATAAAGCAGAATAATCTATAAACATTTGTACCCCATCCCTGACCCACCAGACACCAAGCTCTGTGTTTCTAACAACTCATAAGACCCTCCTGGGGATGAGGGGCAGAGAAAGGCTGAAGAGCAGAGTCACAAAACTGGTTTTAAGGTCTCTACAGCTGAGAGGTCTGGGCTCTGAGCAGGGCGCTGGTGCTGGTTCCCAAAGGAGAGAGTTTACGCTCCATCTCACCTTCAGGGTTCAATGCTAACAGCTATTAAGTGACATGGCAGAATTTTTTTTCTTATACATTTTGGGACAGGTGAGAGGAAAGCAAGTCAGCTTAAAACACCATCAGGCTTTCTTCTCTGCCAAGGCTTGGGTATAGTTAAGGATAGCAACCAAATGAGACGGAGGGATTCCGATACACTATTCCCCCAAACAAACAGACAAGCCTGAAACTAGGGAAGAAGGTTATCTCAATTCTTGAATAAAATTTGAAGACAGTGGTTGGCAGAGGCTACTTTGAGGCTGCTTTGGACAGAAAGGGAGTGGAGATCCGAAGTCAGCACCCAAGATAAAGCTGCCAATTTGCTTTTCCTCCCAAATGGCTCACCCTTGATATCCCATCTCTGGGTAAAGCTGTTTGAGTACATGAACCTAGAAGAAAGTCAGTGAGCTGCTCTGTCATGCTTCCAAGTATACTTCCTTCTCTAGTTGTGTCCCTGGAACCCCAAACCAGTCAAAATGCAGTTAGCATGCAGATTTCAGTGGCCAGGGAGCACATACAACTTTCTCACCCAATCATCATTTATTAAGAGAAAGACTGGAGGAAAAGCTGGTACAGCATAGCACAGTCTGCCTACTGGGTCAGGCAGCTGCAGAAGGAAGACTGTTACTTTCAGCTTTGTCATTACGTGAGTTGGATTCACTGGCCAAATTCCAGAACTAGCCAGGCTCTGAGTCTTACTTTCAAAGAAAGGAAGTCAAGAAGCTAGACCATTTTTAACTTCTGAAGATGATCTCACATAGCAGGGGTCAGCAAACTACAGCCTGTGGGGCCAAGATGCAGCTGCTGTGTTTTTGTAAAAAATTGTGTCAGAACACAGCCACGCCCATTCCTTTACATGCAGTCTACAGCTGCCTTTGCCCTACAACAGCAGCTCTGACTAGATCCAACAGGAACCATATGACCCACAAAACCTAAAATATTTGTTATCTGGCCCTTCAGAAAAAGTTTACCAGGCTCTGTCATAAAGGATTCGGGTAAGGTGCTGAAGCACCTTTTCTATTAAAGGGTAAGCCTAGATGCCTCATTGATTTTCCCTTTCGCTATGAAAGGAAGGTCTATCTCAAATTTAGGGCAGTATTTATACTTGAAGACACTGTACATGGTAATGAGATAGGAACAGAATCTTTTCCTTGTACGTCTTTGTAGTGGAGGGACAGAAGCCAGGGATCTGGGGCTCCTGGCTGCTCAGTCAGTAGAGCATATGACTCTTGATCTCGGGGTCATGAGTTCAAGCCTCACGGTGGGCATAGAGCTTCCTTAAAAAAGAAAAAAAGAAAAAAGAAAAAAGGAAAAGGAAAAGAAAAAAGATAGGAATCTAATAGTTCTCAAAAGTTCAATCTTGTGGGCAAGTTTATTAGCAGGAATATACCCAGAGAGACTGAGAAAGCTAGCTCCCTACCCCTTCCGGGGTGAAAGCTTCTTTGCTTGTGAACCGAGGTCACTGGTTTGGCAGAGAGCAAAGCCAAAGGGAATGGTCTCCATGGTAGAGAATGCTCAGAGTCCAAAACGACAGGAAAGCGTAAATAGCTTGTTTCAGAAATACAGTGAGTAATCAAGAGTGTGAGTTTTCATTCGATTCCTCAGGGAGGCTCAAACTGGAACACCTTTTTGAAGGGTGACATACATACTCTGTGAGCTCCTATAGCTTTGTTGCTCAACAGATAGCTATCAGCAACAGTGACAATTCAGATGACATACACTGAGGAATCCTAGTATTTAAGAGGATCTCTCTCATCAGAAAAGTGTGCACATTGCTGACAAGTTTGCCAGCTGCTTTCCTGCTCTCTGTGCCGAAGAGTATCTCGGAGGTGCCAAAGTTCACGGTCAACATACCCCTGACATGCCTCTGTGATTACCCAAATGTAGGGACAAAATAAGGGTCACATCCTTCCCTGGGATCCAGATTACTTACATTTCTGAAGTCCAGTGTTCATCTGCGTGTGAGAAAGAAGCTGAAAGGACAGGTCACCTGGCCCTGGTAGACAGGCTAGCATGGCAGACTGGCATCAACACAACATGGGGCAGTCACTCACACTGCAATGAACGAAAAAACAAGGTCATAGAATACAAGGCAACTCACTCAAGGAAGATACCAGGAAGATACCAGGGACATCGGATATGCGCAGCAGAGGCCCAAGTTTAGAGAGAGAATAAGCAATTTAATTAGAAGCCTGTTGGTTGAAAATACATCTATGTCGTTATCTGCAGCAACAATTTGCTCCCAACTATTACTAAGGCAAAACGATGTTTCAGTCAGCACAGACGCATGGGTGGGGAGAAATAAAAACTGGAAATACCTATCCACACAAATAACTGAAAATAAGGTGCATCTATAAAGTCTTTTATGTTCACCAGCTGTGGATGCACTTCTGGCACCAGCATTTCCTGTAGATGGCCTCTCCCTACTACTTTTGGGCAGGCCCACGGGATTGCCAGAGACACGGCATGCTAGCTCTCGTCTGAGACCGGGCTAAGGCAACAGCAGAAAGGCTAGGGCGGATTCTAACTGAAGTGAAGGGAAAAATGATTTCTCCCCGAAAATAGGACAGGGTTCCTGAAGAGAACTGGCCTTCATAGGTCCTGGCTCAGTCTATTTACAGACCTGATTGGGGCAGGGGCAGTCAGACATCTTCAGAAGCAGTGCAGGACCTGAGCTGTAAGCACCCAAAGTCTAACTTGCAATGACAGTAACCTGAGCTCACTTTTAGAAGGAAGAAGGGGGAAAACATCCTAGGAGACACAATAGCTACTGTTAAAGCAAATTCTGTTCGTAAGTTTCTGGGGATTTACCTTTCCTACTGCAATCACACAATTAGACCCCCTGGCCTCCAGGAAAAAAAAAAACAATTGCATTTTTCCCAGGATAAATCAAGGAGTTTGTAGGCTGCCAGCAGCCCTCTCTAGGCAAGTAATCCTGACATTAAGTCAAGATGGCACGGTTTCCTCAGTAATGTCTACCAACAAGACCTGCCCAAGAAAGCAGACCTGATGTGGCCTTCTCTAGGGAATAAGCTCCCTGTGTACCAAGGACCAAGCTTTTCTCAAGCAAGCATATTGTACTAAAATACATGGAATTCCTTTTCCATACTGCAAAACCCAGAAATCCAGGTGGCATGTTAAAGCTTTAATCCCAACAAAAGACAAGTGGGGAAAGAGCTCGAGGGTTAAATAAAGACCACAAATCCTCTCTCTCTCTTTGGGGGCCCTCTCAGGTATGTGAAACTACCTTGTCACGATGAGTATCAGAGAGCTCCAGCTTGCGAGGCCAGGTAGCTGAAAAGATACTTTGTAAAAAGAGGCTGCTCAAACTGTGTCTAAGATAGCAACTGCAGAAAGAACTGAAGATCGAATGCCTCAATGAGAATCGAGCTGCCCCAGAGTTCTGGCACAGATTCCGCCTTTTCAGGTCTCCAGTGGGTGGGATAACAGAATGTACACAGTGAGCCAACTGCAGTGCCGCAAGAAATAAAAAGCCTTCTGTTGGGGTCGAATGACTGAGGTACTGCTTACAATCCCTTCCCTTGTGAAGTCTGTTCTTTATTTAATAACCTCTCCCCTATGGTCCTAATATAGGAGAGGGCGAAATCCAAGGAAAGGAAAGGGAATTAGCGAATACTAGAGCTTAATATTGTGAAATGGGCTGTATGAGGGGCATTAGTGAGGTTTTCTTAATTAGGTCTCCCAACCTTTCTTGGAGATAGGTAATAATTTCCCTTGTCATCTCCTCATCTCTAGCCTGGATCTCTACAGTAGCCTTCTAAATGGTTCCTCTGTTTCACCCTTGCCCCTATCAGCCAGTCTACTCTCCACACAGCAGCCAGAGTAATTTACTTTTTTAATTAGAAATCATATCGGCTCAAAAATCTCCAATGACTCCCCATCTCAATTCAAATACAATAAATAATCCTAACAGGTCCACGAGGCCTACCACGATCTGTTACTGCTACTTCTCTGATCTCATCTTCTAACTCCACTGCCCCTTCTTGCTGATTCTACTTTCAGCCACAGTGGTCTCCTTGCAGACCCTCCAATGAGCCAAGTACACTTCGCCTCCTTGCCTTGTACTTTATCCAGATAGCAGAGATGCTGTGATGATGGAGGTTCAGAGAACACATTCACTAAGCTGTCTTGCAGATACACTCTTCCCCTGTACTTTTTGGAATGAACCAATCTATGCATGATCACTGCAATCTCTGATATAACTATTAAATCTTGATGCCTACAACTAGAAGGAGATGAGTGTGGGGGGCTGTGGATCCTACAAGTTGACCAAAACATACTGCTCCTCAAAACCGTAACTCTGGATTTCAATAGGAAGAGGAGACAATTAAACCAGATGAACTGCGGCAAAGACACAGTAATGGATTTATTAATAGTGAACAGAGGAGCAAAAAGAATAGCTGAATTCTGTAAAGACTCCAGAAAGTCAGGGCGCCTGGCTGGCTCAGTCAGTGGAGCATGCAGCTCTTGATCTCGGGGTTGAGTTCAGGCCCCATGCTGGGGCCTAGAGTAGTCATCTAGAGCTCAGGCCAAGTGAGCTCTCAGCTTACTGGAAGGAAAAAAGAAAAAAGAGAAGAAAGGAAAAAAGACTCCAGAAAGTCAATTTTTAGTTTGGACAGGAGAGGGTGAATGAGGAAGAAAGATATCAGAGCTTGGGGCCATGATGACATTCCCAACAAGAACCACCCAGCAAGTTTAGAAAACTCATCATCTAGGCTGCTACGAGAACAGCCTCCAATTTGTGACCCCTTCTTTAAGAGTTCAGGGATCTGGGGCGCCTGGGTGGCTCAGTTGTTAAGCATCTGCCTTCGGCTCAGGGCGTGATCCCGGCGTTCTGGGATCCTCTGCTGGGAGCCTGCTTCTTCCTCTCCCACTCCCCCTGCTTGTGTTCTCTCTCTCGCTGGCTGTCTCTCTGTCAAATAAATAAAATAAAATCTTAAAAAAAAAAATAGCTCAGGGATCTATCTGCCATCCTTTCCCAAAGACTGCGCTCAGTACTTAAGGAAGAGTTCAAGCCCCTTAACCAGTTTCAACCAAAGTTAAGCATCAGATTCTGTGAGGGCAGGGAAGGCAGGGAATATGGCAAGGTCACAAGAGCTGTGATGAAACAGGAAGGCAGCATTCTAGAACCAGAACCCATTCTAGAAGCTGGGATGCACAATATAAAGTACTCTTCTAGAGGCCTGGTAGCCAGGCACAGGCCTTTTATTTAAAAACTTCAAACCAGGGGCCCCTGGGTGGCTTGGTTGATTAAGCATCCAACTCTAGATTTTGGCTCAGGTCATGATCTCAGGATCCTGGGATCCAGCCCCGTGTCAGGCTCAGTGCTAAGCGGGGAGTCTACTTGAGGATTTTCTCTCTCTCCCTCTCTGCCCCTCCCTCCACTCATACTCTCTCTGTCTCTCTCTAAAAATAAATCTTACACACACACACACACACACACAAAACTTCAAACCACCTACACATTCTGATTACCACCTGGCTTTTTCTAAAAAGCAAATTCCAATATAATTTTAACAGTTGTTACTTCCAGAAGCACAAGTACGGCCAGAAATCAACACGAGCACTACCTTCCGAAGGGACCTCCGAATTCAAAGTCCTGACTTCTCAACAGAATCAAGTAGTCATCTAGAGCTCAGGCCAAGTGAGCTCTCAGCCAGCTTTCCTGCCACCGGCTGGTCTGCTCCCCAAACAGAGGGACTGTGGTACCACAGCACGCCCAGGATGAAGGTGTTCTAGCTCTCTGGGGGCGCTAGCACCGGTGTGAGCATTTACCAGACTACCTCTAATAAGGAACAAAACCCTTGTGCCCACTGGGAAAATTCAAAAGTACTTCCATCTGCTCCCCCCTAGACCCACCCTCCGCCACCCGTCAGAAGACTGCTAGAGGTTATATTAGAGTTGTGATGTCACGCTGTTTTCCTGGGTGGCATCTGATAAAGGACTGTCTCTACCTTAGGACTATCTCTGTGCCTGTAAGAAAACCTGTCATGTTTGTGCTGCCTGACCCTGCTCATGCTTAAGAGGGAAGGGAGGGAAGGGAGAGGAGAGAAGATCAAGTGCTAGAGAAGGGATTTATTCTTCCTCAGGGCTCTGGGGCGAGGTGAAGTGGTCTAGAGCCATCACTTCCAGCCCAGTTTCACCACCCACAACCTACTGCCTCCCACTACACTTCTTTGCCAATTCTCTCCTGCTTTCCCTTCCCTGCCCGCAGCCCCCACCTACAAAAAGAACACACCCTCAAAAAAAGGCTGACTAGCCGACTTTCCGATTCATGCTGTGGTTCAAAAATTTTAATTTGTCCTTTGTGGTCTTTAATTAAAAAACAAATTGACACCAGTGCCATCTCTGTGACCACAGGTAAAGACACGTTGTGCTCATTTGGCTTCACTTTATAAAGTACGTCCAACAGTGAAAATCCTGCAGACATGCCTCTTAAGAGAATATGATTAATACTGCAAAACTGCATTACTTTAAGAGTCCTCAGTATCTCTGATTAAAGCCTTCTCATCTGTGAGAAAAAGGCTTATTTTAAAAGATGACTTTTTGATAACAGGGAAAATTTAACTTACTGCTCCCTGTTCCTTTACTCCTGGGGTCCAAGAAATTATGCTAAAACCTAAGGGAAATACCAAAATACTGCTCAGGAGAAAATAAACAGGGCAAATGACAGCAAAAATTGTATGTTTATCCAATCAAATTCTGCAAAGTCAGTCACCTGTGTGGTCTGTTACAATAAAACAATCTATTCAACAGGTAATTTTGTCAGTCCAGGTTTAACTGTGAACTTCCAACTAAATTGAACTTTTCACTAATTACCCAACCTGAATGAAGTCCAGCCATTGCTCAAAGGCATCTTTCTTTTCTATCTTTAACCCACAAGGGGAGTTAAAATTCACTTGGAATTGTGACCTCACAACTCTAGGGAGGCAGAGAAGAGAACAAATGTTCACTCTGGGCTTACTTTTTTTAAAAGATTTTATTTATTTGTTTGAGAGAGAGAGAGTGAGAGCAACACTGGGGGGGGTGGAGGGAGAGGGAGCAGCAGACTCCCCTGCTGAGCAGAGAGCCCGACGTGGGGCTCAATCCCAGGACCCTGGGATCATGACATGAGCCAAAGGCAGACACTTAACGACTGAGCCACCCAGGGCCCCTACATTTTCTTAAAGGTAATCTCTATGACAAATGTGGGGCTCGATCTCATGACCCCGAGACCAAAAAGTTGCCAGCCAGGTGCCCAGGGCTTACTTTTTTGAAAGCCCAGAACCACCCCTACTGCAAACTATCCCCACATGGGGTTTGGAAACACTACTAACTGCCCTTTAGAACCTATGACAATAGGTCCTCTTCCTGTCCAGGTCCCAACCCCACTAGTCCCTAAATGCACTCTTTTTTCTTCAGCAAGGGTGCTCCTTCCTGGATCCTGTAATTATTTAACCCATCTATGACCCAGTGCTTTCTCCTGAATGTGTTATTCTGGTACTGGGAAAGTATTCTCCCTGGACATTCTGACCTTTCAACTTGAGCGTGAGTGAGCTTCCCTAGACCCGAGCCTGTCTTTTATTTTATTTTTTAAAGATTTTATTTATGTATTTGTGAGAGAGAGCGCAAGAGGGCGCGCTCAAGCAGGGGGAACGGTAGGCCAAGGAAGAAGCAGGCTCTCTGCCGAGCAAGGAGCCTGATGTGGGACTCAATCCCAGCACTCTGGGATCATGACCTGAGCTGAAGGCAGAAGCTTTATCGACTGAGCCACCCAGGCATCCCAAGCTTGTCTTTTATTTTATCCTTCTAAGTTACAGAATCAGGAACACGATTATGACATAGATAATGAATAAATATCACTGGCTCACATTCCTGAAGAAAATAGCATATACTTTCATCTCAGGGTCCAGAAATTATCTGAGTTTACATCCTCGAGACATGGAAAACACAAGTGCCAACAAGGGCCTGTGCATGTGCATGGGGCAGGTACTTTCGCTCTGTGAGAGGACAGAGGAGATTAAAAAAAAAAAAAAAATGCCTGGGCAGATCTTTCCAGTTCCAGCTGCCAGAGCGAGAGGAGCTGCCGCCATGTTCACGCACCTGCAATGAATGTTCTTGCACAACTACTCCAGCTTCCCGATCAAAAGGAGTAAGCAGGCATGCAGCACCGAACCCAATAACCTGAGGGCTCACAACTTCTTCCGCTACCACTTCCACTTCCACCCGATTCACTACAAGGCTGTGGGTGTGCAGCTGGTGGCCAAAGGCAAAGGTCAGTGGTGGCCATGAAACCCGGATCCAGGCAGCGAAAACCCTCCTACAAGGGACCACCACTAACAAGAATGCAGGCACGTGATCCGCAAGAACAAGTACAGCAATCTGCCCATGGCTGCCATTCACAGAGCCAGTGCCGTCCTGTGCAGCCAGAAGCGTGTGATGGGGAAGAGGAAGCAGCCCGTCCCCACCAAGAGCTCCTGAGCACCCGCCCCCCACCTCCAAAGCAATAAAGATGTCAACCACCAAAAAAAGGAAAGAAGATTTAAAAAAAAAAAAAAAAAAAGGCCCCAGGGCGCCTGGGTGGCTCAGTTGGTTAAGGTTAAGCATCTACCTTCAGCTCAGGTCATGATCCCAGGGTCCAGGGATTGAGGCTCCCTGCTCAGCGGGAAGTCTGCTTTACCCTCTCCCTCCGCCCCTTCCCCTGCTTGTGCTTTCTCTCTCTCAAATAAAATCTTTTTTTTTTTTTAAGATTTTATTTACTTATTTGACAGAGAGAGACAGCCAGCGAGAGAGGGAACACAAGCAGGGGGAGTGGGAGAGGAAGAAGCAGGCTCCCAGCGGAGGAGCCTGATGTGGGGCTTGATCCCAGAATGCCGGGATCACACCCTAAGCTGAAGACAGACGCTTAATGACTAAGTCACCCAGGTGCCCCCAAACAAATAAAATCTTAAAAAAAAAAAAAAAAAAAAAGCCCCAGGTTCTACTTTTTATTTACACTGTATTGAGAAGTATCACTTGACTGCTGTACTTTAATCTCCATTAGGTAGAAATCAGTGTTCCTAAAAATGTGAAAATGCAGGCTGTGTTCGTTGCAGGCAGCTAAATCGGAACCTGCAATTTTTCATCAGAGTATGTAATAAGGCTTGAGTTTCCAAAGCTTATCAGGACTGGATCATTATAACTTAAGATGAACCATCTTAGAAAGAAAGACTGACCTTTGCATTTAACCTCATTCATAATCGCAGCTGTCAGACCGGGTAGAATTTTACTCCTAAGTACCTGGGACTTTGCCCAGCAAGACAAGGAGCACAAGAAACCAGAAGAAACTGCTTCTTTAAGACACAAATATCGGATTTTTTTCCTTTTACAATTTTCTGTAGAAACTTGTTCTGAATCAAAAAGTTTCAAATGATTATTTAGATGAATATAATTCAACAAATATGTTACAATTTGTGGCAATTTTTAATCTTCAAAGCTATGAGTCCCACATGAGTCCAGGAAAAGCTACCCAGTGACAGAGAAGTACTTATCTCACACCCAAATGGGGAAACCGAGGCAACAGACCCAACCTATTTTTTAAAAAGGAAATCTGTTAAAAAGATATCAAAGCTGGGTAAAATTTTAAATCTTAGGGTGTGTAAAAAGACCCTTAATAGGCCCTCACTGAGCGCAAAACGAGGCAGACCATAGACGGTACTGGTTTTGATAAAAATAGAAAAGGCAGTTCCCCAGTTAGCGTCTGTAAACTTATATAGCCCACAGCTACAACACAGAAAAAGAATTTTAAGAATTTAGCAGGCTGTTAAAAAATTTTGGCAAGCGTATGTTTAGAGAACAGCTAAACAAGTTGCTCATTCATGCCCTTTCTCCTCCCCGCAACTGCACAAGGCACAACAGAGGCCAATTTCTCTAGTGACTCCCTCGCCTCAGAACCACCTCGCCTGAGAGGAGGCCCTCTAACCCAGTCTAGAGCCTGGCTTTGAAGTCTGAAGGGTGACAGAAATTGAAGAGGCTTAAGGGCAGTTACTTAGCTGTCCGCATCCTGGGTGTACAACTCCAAGGTGTTGTTCTGAAATAAGCTGGGGTGAGAGCGTTTGCACCACGTGTGCCTATGCTTCTTGACCCTGGTATAGAGCTGTCTTTCTTTTCTGAGTCTAACGTGCCTCATCAAAGTTCACTGCTGCGTTCAGAGATTTCAAGAGACATTTATAGATCAGTATTTTTGCTATGTAATAAGTAAAACTGATTTACACTGCATAAGAGGGTAGTTTATCAAAACTGAAGAGAATACAGGGCGCCTGGGTGGCTCAGTCAGTTAAGCGTCTGCCTTCAGCTCAGGTCATGGTCCCAGTGTCCTGGGATAGAGCCCTGAGTGGAGCCCTGTGTCGGGCTCCCTGCTCAGCAGGAAGCCTGCTTCTCCCTCTCCGTCTCTCTCTCTCTGTCAAATAAGTAAGTAAAATCTTAAAACAAACAAACAAAAAAACCCTGCAGAGAATAACTTAAAATTTTGAACAAGTGTTGAAGAGTTATGAATGGAAGCAGTGAAAGTGACAGGATCCACAGCAACATCTGAATCCATGTAAGGGAGTGAAGACATGGCTCCCACCAAAGCTGTATGGAGAACTATAAGCAACTACTAAATATATGAAGAAACACTGCAACTATCTAATAATTGAAGAAATGTAAATTAAGTGGAATGAGATTTTTATTTTTTGCTTAAAAAATGACAAACATGGGGCACCTGGGTGGCTCAGTCGTTAAGCGTCTGCCTTCGGCTCAGGGTGTGATCCCAGCGTTCTGGGATCGAGCCCCACATCAGGCTCCTCCGCTGGGAGCCTGCTTCTTCCTCTCCCACTCCCCCTGCTTGTGTTCCCTCTCTCGCTGGCTGTCTCTCTCTGTCAAACAAATAAATAAAAATCTTAAAAAAAAAAAGTGTGAAAAAAATCTAAAACATAGTCAAGGATATAGAGAAGAATCACTAAAGTGAGATGTTTATTTTATTTTTTAATTAACATATAATGTATTATTTGTTTCGGGGTACAGGTCTGTGATTCATCAGTCTTACACAACACCCAGCACTCACCACAACACATACCCTCCCCAATGTCCATCACCCAGCCACCCCATCCCCCCATCCCCCTCCCCTCTAGCAAACCTCAGCTTGTTTCCTAAGATTAAGAGTCTCAAGTGAGATGTTTATTTTTTTATTTTTAAAGATTTTTATTTATTTGACAGAGAGAGACACAGTGAGAGAGGGACACAAGCAAAGGGAGTGGCAGAGGGAGAACCAGGCTTCCTGCTGAGGGGCTCAAACCCAGGACCCCGGGATCATGACCTGAGCGGAAGGCAGGCGCTTAACAACTGAGCCACCCAGGTGCGCCAAAAGTGAAATGCTTAAATTGATAGATACATTCTTTCTGGAAATAAGCACGAACAGTTTTTATTTGTTTTTTTAAGATTTTATTTGAGGGAGAGAGAAGGGGGGGAAGGGCAGAGGGAGAGAGAATCTTAAGCAGACTCTACGCTGAGCACGGAGTGTTATGAAGGACTTGATTCCACAACCCTGAGATCACGACCTGAAACCAAGAGTCAGACGCTCAACCAGCTGTGCAACCCCGGCGCCCCGGCATGAACAGTTTTTTAAATACTCACATTCTTCGACATAGTGACTGCACTTCTAAAATCTAATTTAAGGAACAACCAATGACAGATGCAAACAAAGATTTACATATGACTCTCTCCACTTCAGTGTTGCTCATAATTGTGTAAAAACTGGAAACAATCTAAATGTCCCAAAGCAAGGAAGTGGTTATATATATTATGGGATATTCATCTAATAAAGTTAGATGAGCCTCTTAATTTTTAACTGTTAAAGAATATCTAAAAACAAAGGAAAATGCTTATAATATAAATGCTAGGTTAAAAAAGTACATACAACAAATATGGTAAAATAATAATTTTGTTAAAATTTATACACACACACACAAATTATAGAGTCATTTGTATTTGACCATTAAATGCATTATAGCACTTTGTGGGGATAAATGCTCATTCCTGGACCATATAGTTTAACATTTTTTCTTTCAAGATTTTATTTATCTGTCAGAGACAGAGAGCACAAGCAGGGGAAGCGGCAGACAAAGGGAGAAGCAGACCCCTTGCTGAGCAAGGAGCCCAATGCGCAACTCGATCCCGGAACCCGGGGATCATGACCTGAGCCGCAAGCAGATGCTTAACTGACTGAGCCACGCACGTGTCCCAACAATAACATTCTCATTAGCTTTCACTTATTCTTTTTCTTTTAAAGGTTTTATTTATTTATTTGACAGAGAGAAAGAAAGAGAGCCAGTGAGCATGACCAGGGAAGCAGCAGGCAGAGGGAGAAGCAGGCTCCCCGCTGAGCAAGGAGTCTGATGCGGGGTTCGATCCCAGGACCCTGGGATCATGACCTGAGCCAAAGGCAGACGCCTAACAACTGAGCTACCCAGGCACCCCTAGCTTTCGTTTCTTGAACATAAAGCCAAGAGAGGCAAGGAAGTAACTTAGGAAAAAAGTGAGTGGCAAAGGCAAGTCATTTTCTGATAAGTTTTTGTAAGGGGAAATTCACATGCAGATAAATGTCAACCACAGTTCAAATCACCTTCAAGAAACCTGATTAACAAGTGGCACTATATCAAAGTAGTTAAGACAAGATTTTAGGTTTGAGTCCCAGGTCTGTTGCTTACTTGCAGTGTGACCTTGGGAAAGACACTTCATCTGTAAAATGTACCTACTTCATGGGATTGCTGTAAGGATTCTTTTTTAAAAAAAAAGATTTTATTTATTTATTTGAAAGAGATAGTGTGAGCGAGACAGAGAGCACAGGAGCAGGGGCACAGGGAAAGGGAGAAGCAGACTCACCTACTGAGCAGGGAGCCCCCGACTCGGGACTTGATCCCAGGACCCCAGGATCATGACCTGAGCCAAAGGCACCCAGGTGCCCCTTTGTGAGGATTAAATGAGTTTAATACATTCAAGTGCCTGGGGCAGCTGGCTGGCTCGGTTGGTAGAGCACGAGAGACTCTTGATCTCAGAGTCGTGAGTTGGAGCTCCACATTGGGCATGGAGCTTGCTTAAAAAAAATAATAATAATAATAATTAAAAAACCCATTCAAGTGCTTAACTGATATTGATGCCTAACATACAGTTAAATTTAAACGTTGGCTATTATCACTTTCCTAATCTACTACAATTCAGATCACTTTTTATTTTGCCAACAGAACCAAACTATCACCTCACATTTTATAGTTCTTTATATGTTGAAACATGTTTATACAAATGATTTAATTTGAAATTTAGAACAATCTCTTAATTGAGATGGAACAAGTATCATTCCCCTTCTATAAGTTAGGAAACCCAGGCTCAGAAAGATTTAAATTATCTGTCCAGTAATATGCAGCTGAAACAGTGGACCTCATATTAAATTCTCTATCTTAACTCCTAGGCTTGTGGCTCATTCCATTAGACAAGTATTTCCTAATCTGCAGACTGTGACCAGCCTGTTAAAAAAAAGAACTGAATTAAAAAAATTTCACAAAGTCAGAATTGCTTGTTTGATGATTCTCATTTCGATTATCTCATTTATATATATTTTACTGGGATGCAATCCCTGTCGTGGACTTAGACAAAAACTTTTGAAAAACACTGCACTATATCACAGCTGTCCCTCAGGTCAATATTTATTGACCACCTATCATATCCCTCTTTTTACACTGTTATGTACAACAAAACATATACTTTTTTTTTAAAAGATTTTATTTATTTATTCGACAGAGATAGAGACAGCCAGCGAGAGAGGGAACACAAGCAGGGGGAGTGGGAGAGGAAGAAGCAGGCTCACAGCAAAGGAGCCTGATGTGGGGCTCGATCCCATAATGCCAGGATCACGCCCTGAGCCGAAGGCAGACGCTTAACCGCTGTGCCACCCAGGCGCCCCTACAGAACATATACTTCTAAGCCATGGTTTTGTTTTTTAAGTGTGAATGTAATTACTGACTTGCCTATGGATCTGGGGGAATTGCTCGTCCCAGATCAGCACTCTGCACTGGAACTCCATCATCCTTTGGCTACCCTGACACTTTCCGATCAGCCCTCAGTGAAAATTCTTTCAAGCTGAACAATATAAAGCCAGCATCTATAACCAAGGTAAGAATGCACTGGGAAAGTGCCTACACAAAGACAAAACTTTATGTTCGACTTGTCAAACTTTTTTTTCAGGGAAAAATTGTATCAATTTACACTGAGGAAACTATATCCAAAAATACAAGTAATGCTTGAACACAGTTCTCTCTCATTCTCAAACAGTCCCGGGACAGAAAAATCTACCCCTCCTATCCTCATGCTCTTCCCTGAACTCTAACTCTGAACCTACTCTCAGTTCACACCTTTTCTAAGTCAGTTTCCATTTGGACACTTGCACTATGACAGCTTTCGGAAGCTAGGCATCACAGAGCCCACCCAGGTCTGACAGGAAACATCCCTCTGCTCTCGCCGGTGTTTTACATTTGGGTGAGGGCAGAAGGAGGGCGGGCTTATACTTTTCCACGCCACACATCTACTATGTCCACTCTATACTCATTTGGTCTGTTACTTTCTCAGAACTTGTTCTCTGAACACAGTGCCTTGAGTTTATGTGCCTTACGTATCTAGTGAAGTTGCAGAAAGGCTAGTAAGTTCAGTGCAGATGGGGAATGAAGTTTTACTTAGAGTTAGTACATTGCCCTTTACTCTCTCCTCTAGTCTGCTGCCTTCCAGGGCTAGTTTGGCAGCAGGCAGATTTTAAGGTTAAGAGGACAAAGCATAATTGCGATTTTAATATATTCTGTTCATTTAGGCCCTCCCTTCTCCTCTGCCAGCGGGAGGAGAGGACCATGAGGAATCCTGATGTGTAACAACTTGGCGTGAGGGCCTCCGCAGCCTTAGCAAAAATCCCAAAATCTGACCTTGCCGTTTCACTGATATTCACTATAACCTGAAGCTCCATGGCTCATACCCCACATATCCAAGGAATTACCAGGTTTCTGAAGCTAAAGGGTCTTGGAAGTGGCACAGGCTGCTAAGCCTGAAAACCACCAAGGAACTGAGAACCCACCGAGGAAGAGGAGCACCCCCTCCTTCTATACCCTACACATCACTGCAACTAGCTAATTAAATTTGGGATATTGGTTCAATCCCTAGAAAGCAGAGAGAACAGACAGTCCCTGCTGGAAGAGTACTTCTACAGCTAAACACCCACTGAAATAAAATTCTGACCTGAGCTTCAGGAGGCTTCCTCATTTCAGGAACTGCCTTGTAAAACAAAACAAAAACTAAAGAAGTAGTCCTTTAAACCTCTCAAAGACTCAAAGTACACAACTCATTCACTGATCAGGACAATTCTTTTGCTCCTTTCTGTAGCCCTGAAAAACTCCATAATCATTCAGCACTGTTTTTTTTAATCAGTGTGTGACTGGTTCTAACTGGTCAACTCTGTGTCTTATACCACATATTAAGCCTCACCCAAACGAAGAATTTAACTCAAGATTACTTCAGCACTGAATGAATTGGGGGGGGAAAATATATATATATATATATATGTATATGTATATATATAAATACATGTTTTATCCTACAGATGCCCAAAAGATGTGCCTTCCTTTACCTCAAAGATATGACTAACCCTACCCAAATTACATCTTCTGGACAGCAGCAGAAAACAAAAGTTTATAACTCTTCTATTCCTGGTACACTGCCTCCTTCACTCAGTATGCCCATTCACTGTCCTAAATTCTCCTCTGTAAACTACTCTTTCCAGGGCTTCCCTCACCAACTGAGCCTTCAGCCAGTTCCCTCTGTTAAATCACTTCAACTAGATTGGAAATAGAAGGTACCCGAACAGAGTGAGGATGGCAGCCACAAAGCGGTGGGGGGCCTGTTATGGGGGGCCAGAACCCAAGTGGTATGAGAACATCCCCGGAGGGAAGCAGTGACGACTCCACCATCCAATAGCAATGAGCCCCAATAAGGTCCAAACAGATCTTGATTTTTAGACACGTGATTTCCAAATTTGTCTACTAACAGGAACAAAGGCTCTTTGGAGAAATGGCAGAGGCAGAGAAATGAGTCTGGAACATCTTACTGTGCAGGAAAGAAGTGTTCAAAGATTAATGGTGACATGTCAAAGAAAAGAGAAGCTATGGAATGCTCAAATGGTGAGAGAAACCCTCGAAAGAGAAGTTTACACAGTAGAAATTGGAAAGAACAATGAATGGGTACATGAGTGAAGGAGGTATGTCTAGCAATAGAAGAGTTAAAAACTTTTGTTTTCTACCACTATTCATAAGATGTTAGTTTGGGTAGTATCAGCCAATCCTCTGAAATAAAAGGACAGCAAATCGTTTAGTCGTCTTTAAGATTAAATATATAGGTATATAATTTTTTCCCTGATATACTGACAAATTCTGGGATAATTCAAACCTCGAAACAAATAACGATGGGGAGCCTCGGTAGCTCAGTCAGTTAAGCATCTTACTCTTTTTTTTTTTTTTTTTAAGATTTTATTTTTATTTATGTGACAGAGAGACAGCCAGCGAGAGAGGGAACACAGCAGGGGAATGGGAGAGGGAGAAGCAGGCTCCCAGCGGAGGAGCCCGATGTGGGACTTGATCCAGGAACGCCGGGATCACGCCTGTGCCAAAGGCAGACGCTTAACGACTGCGCTACCCAGGCGCTCCAAGCACCTGACTTTTTTTTTTTTTTAATGATTTTTTATTATATTATGTTAGTCACCATACAGTACATCCCCGGTTTCCGATGTAAGGCTCGATGATTCATTAGTTGTGTATAACACCCAGTGCACCATGCAATACGTGCCCTCCTTACTACCCATCACCGGTCTATCCCATTCCCCCACCCCCCTCCCCTCTGAGGCCCTCAGTTTGTTTCTCATAGTCCATAGTCTCTCATGTTTCATTCCCCCTTCTGATTACCCCCCCTTTCTTTATCCCTTTCTTCCCCTACCGATCATCCTAGTTCTTATGTTCCATAGATGAGAGAAATCATATGATAGTTGTCTTTCTCTGCTTGACTTATTTCACTTAGCATTATCTCCTCTAGTCCCGTCCATGTTGCAGCAAATGTTGAGAACTCGTTCTTTCTGATAGCTGAGTAATATTCCATTGTATATATGGACCACAACTTCTTAATCCAGTCATCTGTTGAAGGGCATCTCGGCTCCTTCCACGATTTAGCTATTGTGGACATTGCTGCTATGAACATTGGGGTGCATATGGCCCTTCTCTTCACTATGTCTGTATCCAAGCACCTGACTCTTGATTTTGGCTCAGGTCATGATCTCAGGGTTGTGGGATCAAACCCCACATCGGGCTCTGAGCTCAGTGAGGAGTCAGCTTGTCCCTCTCCCTCTGCTCCTCCCCCTGCTCATGCTCTAATAAATAAAATCCTTAAAAAAAATAAATAAACAAGCAAATGATAACAGATTATAGTCTACTGAGTAAAATAGAAAATCCATAATGTATAAAGAGGTTGAATCACGGGGCACCTGGGTGGCTCAGTCGATTAAGCATCTGCCTTCGGCTTGGGTCATGAATCCCAGGAGCCCCACTTCAGGCTCCCTGCTCAGTGGGGAGCCTGCTTCTCCCTCTGCCCCTCTCTCCTGCTTATGCTCTCTCTCTAATAAATAAAAATCTTTAAAAAAAAAAGTTGACTCACTATTGTTATATACCTGAAACTAATTTAACATTATGTGTCAACTATACTCAAATTAGAAAAAAAATTTTAATAGAAAATCTTGAGTCCATATTAATGTAAATATATAAATAAATTGAAAAGGTGTAGAAGAACAAGATATTTGCATAGTTTCAAAGTATCTCCCTCCAGGGGCATCTGGCTGGCTCAGCTGGTGGAGCACGGGACTCCTGATCTCAGGGTCATGAGTTCAAGCCCTATACTGGGCATGGAGCCTACTTAAAAAAAAAAAAAAAAAAAAAAGGGTATCTCCTTCCAAAATACTTAGTAATTAAAAAGGGAAAAAGAGTAACTTTACACTAGAAATGCCTAGCAGGTACCATGTTAATCAAGTGATTGAACATTACCAGAAAGAGGACATATAAAAATTCTGCACTTCTTAAAATTAGGCAATGAAGAACACAGCATCACTCTTATAATATTCCCGCTGAAGATATATAACCTAAATTAAACACAAGGAACCATCAGACAATCCTAAATTGAGGGCCTTTCTACAAAATAACTGTCAGTAGCATTAAGGTCATGAAAGTCAAAGGCCTGAAGAACTGTTCCAGATCGAAGGAAACCAAGAATACATAACAAATAAATGCAATGCATGGGGCGCCTGGCTAAACTGGTGGAGCATGTGACTCCAGATCTCGGGGTTGTGAGTTCAAGCCCCACACTGGGAGTGGAGTTTACTTAAACAAAAAAACAATAACAAAAAACACTTTAAATAAATAAATGCAATGTGTGATTCTGAACTGGATCCTCACTGCAATGAAGGACATTACTGGTACAAACAGCAACATCCGAGACGGGTCTGAGAATTATATGATAGCAAATGTATCAACGTTAAGCCTCCTGATTTTTATGGTTGTATTGCGGTAACGCTGATGCATGTCCTTGTTTGTAAAAGATAAACACTAAAGTATTCTGAGATGATGAAGCAATCAGGTCAAATAATTTAAGGAAGAAAAATATTCTTTGTACTGTACTTGCAACTTTTCTGTAATTTTGAGATTGTTTCCAAGCATTTTATTTTATTTTATTTTTAAAGATTTTATTTATTTAACAGAAAGACAGACAGCCAGCGAGAGAGGAAACACAAGCAGGGAGAGTGGGAGAGGAAGAAGCAGGCTCCCAGCAGAGGAGCCTGACGTGGGGGCTCGATCCCAGAACGCCAGGATCACGCCCTGAGCCGAAGGCAGACGCTTAACGACTGAGCCACCCAGGCGCCCCACCAGGCATTTTATTTTATTTCATTTTTAAAGATTTTACTTATTTATTTGAGAAAGAGAGAGACCACAAGCAGTGGGGAGGGCCAGAGTGAGAGGGAGAAGCAGCCTCCCTGCAGAGCAGGGAGCCCGATGCGGGGCTCAATCCCAGGACCCTGAGATCATGACCTGAGCCGAAGGCAGACGCTTAACTGACTGAGCCACCCAGGCGCCCCTGGACATTTTATTTTAAAAAACAAAACAAAAATACACAGAAAAGGAAACTCATGCTCCTTTTTTCCTTTCCGAGTCTCCTAGACATTCCATCTGTATCTGCTCTCTCTACATCTTCAATAAACTCTGCTTTCACTTCCAAAAAAATAACAAAAATTAAAAAATAAAAAAGGCAGCAGTGTTGAAGTCTGCAAAGGGGGTGGGCTGGAGATCATGAAGAGGAGTTGGAAAGAATGGTCTGTTGGTAACCATTATTATTTCATCTTAATGCAAGTAACTTACCTCTACATTGGTGAGAGCTGACATTCGGGGTTCTTGCTATCTGGAATAGGTCTCCTGTATCTTTCTGCCTCATCAACTTCCAATTTCTTTTCAACACTTAACCTCAATAACATTTTCTCTGGTGCCTATACTTCAAATTCTCTCCCAACCTCCACTCTTTTCTGGCAATGCTTCCACTGTGTTGCATTCAATGCAATCCTCTTACTTAAAGATGGAGAATTTTACTTTTGGAATGTTTCCAAAAGAAATGTCTACCTTGAAGGGGCCCTATTAATAACCCCCCTTTTTCAGGCCTGACATTCACTAGCATTTCCATCAAGTTCATGTTCATGTTTCAATAAGAGTTTTGCAAGGCCTTTCCTTCTAAGCACACATCCACACATCCTGAACGTCATCAGAAGTGAAATCCTTGTTGTATCTTCCAGAGTGGAACAGTTTTGACACCCTTTCCTCCCACTATACAAAAAGTTTCAAATGACATCATAAACTTTATCTCCAGACTTCCTGAAAAGTCCCCACTATAACTAGCTTCTCCACTTTCACACCAATAGCAGCTGGCTGGCAGGCAGAGTCTCAGTTCTTCTACAGCAGAAGGTTTTCAGTAACAGTCAATGAAGAGCTTTGAAGTTGTGCAAGGATGATGTTTATCACTCACCCTTTCCTCTTCTTTCCTTTTTAGTGTGATCAGGGAAGCTCTGAAGCAGAAACAACTGTATTATGGCTCTTCTCCAAGCAGCCATGAACTTTCTTCCTTTACTTCACACAAACACTAAGAAAAGCAAGCTCTTAAAATGCATTGCTGTACTCCTTGGGCACTTATGCTCAACAAAATTTTTATGCAGCCACATCCATGAAGTATCTAAGGAGACTGATGAGCCCTTGGGAAGAAAGCCTAGCAACAAAGGACACTAAAGTGAGCAAGGACATCCGAAATCAAAGAAACCTGAAGATCTAGGAACAGTCCCAGTTTGGAATCAACTTTAGTCTTCTGCATGTTAAGGAGGTAAGATTTTCCTTATAAGACCATTTACTTTTCAGGGTTACCATCAAACAGTAATGAAGGGAAAGTTTAAACAAAATAGCAAAGAGACCTTGTCATCGTCAGAGAAAGACAAACTATTCCTTCTGTCTCTCTCTCTCCACCTAGCGAGGATGTTTCCAAAGGTATTATGCAACTTTCTATTAAAATAACAGCTAAAACAAAAAACTTTTTTTAGGGAGCCATCTTTGAGCTCACTGAGTAGACATCAAGAGCAAAGCTCACCTTCCCAAGTAGAAAAAATTTACGGACAAGAAATTATCACTGAGGGGCACCTGGGTAGCGCAGTCGTTAAGTGTCTGCCTTCTGCTCAGGGTGTGATCCCAGCGTTCCCGGATCGAGTCCCACATCAGGCTCCTCCGCTGGGAGCCTGCTTCTTCCTCTCCCACTCCCCCTGCCTGTGTTCCCTCTCTCACTGGCTGGCTCTCTGTCACATAAATAAAATCTTTAAAAAAAAATTATCACTGAAATTAAATGGTGGCAGACATGTCCAAGGAATAGTACAAGAGTTCAATCCCTTTATGAATCTTGTGATAGATGAATGTACAGAGATGGCAACTAGTGAGCAACAGAACAATACGGGAATGGTGGTAATTGGAGGAAATAATACCAGGAAATAATACCATCAAGTTAGAAGCCCTGGAACAAGCATAAACAACGGGTGTGTTAGGGGCGCCTGGGTGGCTCAGTCGGTTGCGCGGCTGCCTTCGGCTTGGGTCATGATCCCAGCGTCCTGGGACTGAGCCCTGCGTTGGGCTCCCTGCTCAGCGGGGAGCCTGCTTCTCTCTCACCCTCTGCTTGCCGCTCCGCCTGCTTGTGCTCTGTCAAGTGAATAAATAAAATCTTTAAAAAACAAACAAACAAACAAACAAATAAAACCAACAGGTGTGTTCGCCAGAAGAAATCAACTGCTTCCACATGTCCCCTCCTCTCCATAGCACCTGTTTTACTATAATACAAAAATCAGGTCTTGTGCATTTTCACATTGGACTATTTTGTTAAATAAACTTCTGTAATAGTAAAAAAAAAATTTTTTTTTAAAAACATACTAAAATTCCTATATGCTAACGAAATGTGTCCTTAGTGGGCTACTGATTTTAAAAATACATCAAGCGGGGTGCCTGGGTGCCTCAGTCAGTTATGCATCTGACTCTGGCTCAGGTCATGATCTCACGGTCCTGGGATTGAGCCCCATGTCTGGCTCTCCACTCAGTGGGGAGTCTGCTTACCTCTCTGCCCCTCCCCCTGCTCGTGCTCTCTCTCTCTCTCAAATAAATAAGTAAATAAATAAGTAAATGCCCCAAATAAGGGCACCTGGGTGGCTCAGTAGGTTAAGCAGCCAACTCTGAATTTCGGCTCAGGCCATGATCGTAGGGTCGTGGGACTGAACCCCGAGTCAGGCTCCACACTCAGCACAGGGTCTGCTTGAGATTCTCTCTCTCCCTTTCCCTCTGCCCCTCCCCCCACTTGTGCATGCCCCTCTCTCTCAAATAAATAAATCTTTAAAAAAATCGGGGCGCCTGGGTAGCGCAGTCGTTAAAGCGTCTGCCTTCGGCTCAGGGCGTGATCCCGGCGTTCTGGGATCGAGTCCCACATCGGGCTCCTCCACTGGGAGCCTGCTTCTTCCTCTCTCACTCGCCTGCTGTGTTCCCTCTCTCGCTGGCTGTCTCTCTGTCACATAAATATAAATAATAAAAAAAATCTTTAAAAAAAAAAAAATAAATAAAATAAAAAAATCTATAGGAGTGCCCCGAACAAAACTTTACTTTTGCACTTCGAAGAGAATTTCACATGCAAGCAGAAGACTAGACTGCACCTTGCCAATTACTATAACCTTACAATAAGCACATATTGCTGTGAATGACATTCAGTTCCACCTCAGTCTATTCTCTTACGATAAGCAGCAATGAACTCAAGGGTATGATCTCAGAATATAAAATGCCATTAAAGCTGCTCCTAATAGATTCTTCTAAAATATGATCCTACACAGCTCTTCAAAAGAAGGACAACACGTTTTAATTGTGAGATGAATTTTTACAATGCTTTGATCTCCTGCCTAAAAGAAGTCTGGAAAAAGAAATAACTACAGTGGTGGGAGGGAGTAAAATGTGTCATTCTGGTTATTAAAATCCATCAAGTTCATACTTCAGCCTTGGGATAACTGCAGCCAAAAAACTGACTTGCAAGTAATTATCACCACTATCTGCAATAAAAGTTAATTGGACATAATTGAACTAACGCCCTAATCGGAGGGAAGCTGCAACTGGCAAACAGCCCACTCCTCCTGCTTCTTCAATCTGCAAATGAAACTGCTAATGATAATTTGTGGACAAACGAGAAATTGCTCTCATGGTTTCCCCACTGCAAATCACTCAGCAATTCCAGCTAATGCCGAGCATGTTGAGGCAGGAGAAAAATCATTAACCAGTGCTTCCTTTGATAAAGATGAATTTTAACAATAACCAAGTCCATTAAGGCTGAGAGTTGCTGAGAACTGGTAAATTTCCCCTAACCACCCTAAGTAAGGCACTGTGGCCTGAGCTCTACACCCAAGTACTATGCACTAGGTGAGCCCTGTGACACTGACATGCAGTACTAAGAAGAGGCGTTATACAAGGCCAGGAGCTGCTATTACACTAATAAGTTATCTTCTTTTAAGAGAATCCTGTGTAATCTCATTTTTTAGACAGGCAAATGGCACTGCTGATCTGCTTCAACGCGAAGATTAAATCACTTCTGAATAGACTTTGGAGCTGATAGATTCCTGCTCCCCTGACTCATCTGCCTTCAATTCTGGCTAAGAGCTGTACCCTTTCCCCTGGAATTCAGTACCAGACTCTCTGCTCTTCAATTGCGTGACAGCCCAAGACTAAGACTCCCCTAAGGGTATTGTGGAGTCTTAGGAAACCATTCTGTTTTATAGAAAGGGGAAAATTGTGGTCTTTATATCAACAGTGACTTATAAAGTGGGATGACCCTGCTGAGGAGACAGAAAGTAAAAGAGAAAATCAGGTACAAAGTGCTCACCTCTGCTTATTTTTTCTCTGCTTCTTTTTCTTTTTTTTTTTTTAATTTTTAAGTAATCTCTACACCCAACATGGGGCTCGAACTCACAACCCGGAGATCGAGAGCCGCATGTTCTCCCGACTCAACAGCCAGGTGCCTCTTATCTGCTTATTTTTCTTATTTTATTTGGGCTCTATTCTGGCAAGGAGGGGGCTAGAAATTAATGTAATCAGAACCCTTCCCAAAGCAACAGCTGGACAATCTGTTCGTTTGGTACATTTTTCGTTAAAAGTTATTTTGGAAGGTTGCAGTTCACTTCCTGCAGTCATTAAAATACACTTTCTGATGGAAATAGAGGAAAGCCTAGGAATAGCTCAGCCAAGATGTAATAAACAGAGAGGGATCTAGAAACTGCATATGTACAGTAAATGGAAAAAGAGTTTAACTTGAAAAAGAGAACCCTTAGTAGGAACATCCTTCATTCATTCACTCCCTGAGCCACTGTGATGCAGCAGGCACTGTGGTAGTACTATGCACTGGGAATACAAATACGGCAGACAAAATCCCTGGTGAGAAACGTGATTACTGTGGTGAACGTCTCACAGCAGTATGCAATATCAAATCATTATGTTGTACACCTTAAACTGATACAATGCTGTAAGTCAATTATACTTCAATAAGAAAAAAAAAGTGGGGGCACCTGGGTGGCTCAGATGATTAAGCGTCTTGCCTTCGGCTCAGGTCATGATCCCAGGGTCCTGGAATCAAGCCCCGCATGGGGCTCCCTGCTCAGTGGGGAGCCTGTCTCTCCCTCTCCCTCTCCCTCCACTGCTTCCCCTGCTTGGGCTCTCTTGCTCTCTCTGACAAATAAATAAATAAAATCTTTAAAAAAAAGTGGATAGGGGGCACCTGGGTGGCACAGCGGTTAAGCGTCTGCCTTCGGCTCAGGGTGTGATCCCGGCGTTCTGGGACTGAGCCCCATATCAGGCTCCTCTGCTATGAGCCTGCTTCTTCCTCTCCCACTCCCCCTGCTTGTGTTCCCTCTCTCGCTGGCTGTCTCTATCTCTGTCAAATAAATAAATAAAATCTTTAAAAAAAAGTGGATAAAGCTGTCTGAAAATCAAAATAACGAAACAGATACTTCCAAGGAATGGTGAGAACGAAGGGAGAACAACAATATGGGCCACTGAAAGCCAAGCAAGAATTTACCAGACTTAGGCGGTCTGGTGCCTAAGCTACTCCAGGCAGAGAAAACTAGCACAATGAAAAGGCACGCACGACTACGCTGGAAACGAGCATAACTAAATGCATGTCTGGGAACCACAAGCGGTATGAAGAGCTGGGTACTGGATGTATGTGCCAAATTATGAAGAGCATTACATTTCATACTAGGGGGACAGAACAGCAGATTAAGAATAAAGCCGGGTTGGGGCACCTGGGTGGCAAAGTTGGTTAAGCGGCCAACTCTTGGTTTTGGCTCAGGTCAAGTGATCTCAGGGTCCTGGGACCGAGCCCTGCGTTGGGCTTCATGCTCAGCGTGGAGTCTGCTTGAGATTCTTTCTCTCTCTCTCTCTCTCTCCCTCTCCCACTTGTGCTGGCTCTTGCTCTCTAAAATAAATAAAATCTTAAAAAAAGAAAAAAGAACAAAGCTGGGTTGGAGTCACAGCTCAATAGTCTTACCATTAAAGCAGTATAAAAGTAGTCCCGACAGCTTACAGAGTAACTGTGATGATTAAATAAGATTATATTCATAAAGTGCTTAGTACAGTGTCTATGCTCAACGACGGTAGTTATAACTATTACGGGCTAATGTCAGACTTTATCTGAAGCCATGGGGAGATAGGGACAGGTTTCAAGGAGAGTAACATGATGAGATGTCTATTTTAAATCAATCTGCTGAAAATGTGAAAGACAAATAGGAGACAGCAGAAATCAGTTAAGTGGCTGTAGTGATTTCGAGGCAAAAGATGATGAAGACCGTAAACAAGAGTGCCATGAGGGCCGTCACACAAAGGAGGGGCTAGATTAATTTCTGAGCTCAAAAACAGGTTCGTAAAGTCTGAAGAAAGGCAATTTTAGATGAACATAAACAACGAGCTTATTCAACAGCAGCGCAGTACTAGAAATGCTGAAGCAAAAGCCGTTAACTACTCCTTAAGAATGATGGAAAAGAGGGGCGCCTGGGTGGTTTAGTCGGTTAAGCATCTGACCCCTTGATTTCAGCTCAGGTCTTGATCTCAGGGTCATAAAAAAAAATGGTGGAAAATTTATTTTCAGGAGCTAAGAATTTTTTTTTTAAAGATTTTATTTATTTATTTAACACAGATAGAGACAGCCAGCGAGAGAGGGAACACAAGCAGGGGGAGTGGGAGAGGAAGAAGCAGCCTCTAGCGGAGGAGCCTGATGTGGGGCTCGATCCCATAACGCCGGGATCACGCCCTGAGCTGAAGGCAGACGCTTAACCGCTGTGCCACCCAGGCGCCCCAAGGAGCTAAGAATTTGAACTAGATGATCGATCATTAAACCAACTTCCTGATTCCATGACTCTAAATCACTAACAAAGGTGACTTTATACAGTCATTAGTGACTGCTTACTTTTGTACAAAGGTTCATAATTTTCAAAGTGCTTTCACATGAATTCTCTCACTTGATTTTCTCACATGCCCTATGAGATGGTTTATGCAAGGATCATTAGTCCCATTTTCAGAGATAAAGAAACTAGGAAAAGCTCAAAGTGCCTAGACTACAACCAGGTTTTCTGACCCCTGGCTCTCTTTCCGTTCTCACCACTGCCTGCAACATGGTGCCACAGCTGAAAATCAATTCAGAGAAACCATCCTTCTTTGGTCACCTGTTCAAAATCAGGAAATTCTTCTGCATGTCTTATATTCATTGTTCAGGAGCTTCAGCCTATTCTTTTGTCCTCTTCAAGGTGAATAAGAGCTAGTTATCTATCTTTATATAATGTTCCTTTATATTTGCATACTATATCTGTCATTTCCCTAATCTGGGCTAATTAACCCCAATTCCTTGAGGTTTTTTTCCCCACATATTCTTTCCCTTAAGCTAGTCAAGAAATATGATCCTTGGGGCGCCTGGGTAGCGCAGTCGTTAGGTGTCTGCCTTTGGCTCAGGGCGTAATCCCGGCGTTCCAGGATCGAGTCCCACATCGGGCTCCTCCACTGGGAGCCTACTTCTTCTTCTCCCACTCCCCCTGCTGTGTTCCCTCTCTCGCTGGCTGTCTCTCTGTCACATAAATAAATAAAATCTTAAAAAAAAAAAAGAAAAGAAAAGAAATGTGATCCCTAATTTAGTACTAGCTCCAGTACAATAATCTTTACCCATATACTCCAACTCTAATCCCTAGGTATCTATTAAAGAGTACCTCTCCAATTAATTCACACCAATATTTACTGAGAACCTACTATGTAGCAAAACACTGCTCCAGGAGTGAGGGGCTTGGCAAAGAACAAAACAAACAAAAATCATGCTTCCATTTTTACACGGAGTAGAGTGGGAGACGAATTCAATGAGTAGGTAAATTACACAGACTCTTAGAAGGTAATAAATACTACGGAAAGAAAAGCAGCGTAAGGAGATGAGGCGTACTGGATGAGATGGCGATTTTAAATAGCATAGTTAGAGTGGTCCTCATCACTGAGAAACTGTAATTCTCCATGCCTTATCTACGAAGTTTCACTGCAAGACAGTAGTACAGCTTTTAATTACATAACAGATTTTTAAAAAGATTTTATTTATTATTTGTCAGAGAGAGAGAGAGCGCGCACACACACACGCACAAGCAGGGGGAGCAGCAGACAGGGGGAGAGGGAGAAGCAGGCTCCCTACCAAGCAGGAAGCCCGATCAGAACTCGATCCCAGGACCCTAGGATCATGACTTGAGCCGAAGGCAGACGCTTAACCAGCTAAGCCACCCAGGCGTCCCAACAGAACAGATTTTTTAAAGCAATTAAACTAAAACCAATATAGTTGTCCCCTCCCTCGTTTCAAGTTTAACTCTTAGACACTTGCACTTCTAATAAAAAGCAACTTATCGGGGCGCCTGAGTGGCTCAGTCGTTAAGCGTCTGCCTTCGGCTCAGGGCGTGATCCCGGCGTTCTGGGATCGAGTCCCACATTAGGCTCCTCTGCTAGGAGCCTGCTTCTTCCTCTCCCACTCCCCCTGCTTGTGTTCCCTCTCTCGCTGGCTGTCTCTCTCTGTCAAATTAATAAAATCTTTAATAAAAAATAATTTTAAAAAAAGCAACTTATCAACTTGTTTAGAAGAGCGGAATCTGATTTCTGTATCGTAGAAATACTCTTCAAACAATAATGCAACAAATAGTGCAAGCCTGCACGTGTGTGCACACGCACACAAATCTGACTTTGATAAAGACTAGCATTTCCCTGGTTGAGCAATGGTACTTTCTTAACTAGTCGTGGGAAGCTGAGAGAGGAGCAGATGCGGACAGATGGGGGGATGGAGGCAGTTGGTGGAAACAGAATTTCAGAGAGTTACAGAATTGGTGTGCAGGCTTAAGTGGCACCAGCTTCTCACTTCCAAGGGCACTTGGAACAATCCCCCCAAAACGTACTATGAATGATAAGAATGATACATTTCAGTTGGGACATTTGTTTAGCTGGGAGAAGAGGCAAAAATTAAAATACAGCCTGCTAAAAAAGCAACTTGTTCCAACTGAGTTTTGCCATGGGCTATGGAAATAGGTGAAGAGCTTTTCTTAAAAGGAAAGGTTCCTTTTGTCTTTCTGCAGAAATGTTCTAACACACTATCACATTCCAACTGCACCATAACCTCACAGGGATTGAATGAAACCTAAGTACTAAAATCCTTTGAAAGCACTTTAGTGAATGCACAGTAACACCTAGCAGGACAGGTTAAAACCAAGATATGGACTCTTCATTAATCCACTGGTCCCACTTTCTGCTGAATGAAAACGGTTCTGGGAGAATAAGATAAGCAAAAGCTAAACCAGTTCCTTCACAGCTACAAAATTCATGTCCTCACAATAGTACATCCACTCCCAGCTGAATAGCTGGGTAATACAGACAGTCCATTCAGGAACTCAGGAAATGTGTCTTTTCCATTGATATACTGTGATCTGGGATGAGCTGTCTTTAACTTCTCATCGTCTTGATACCTCTGTCCTTTTAAAATAGATTAAGTTCTATCCTTTACATAGTAAGTGATAAGTGAACTTCCAATGGAAAAAATACTTTAGCTTTTGGAAGGAAAGAAAAAACTTAAGTTATGACTAACAATACTTATGCTTCTCCTCTGAAGCAACAGGGATAGTGCGGAAATCCCTTCAATTCTCCAAGTGGCATAAAATCTGATTTTCACTCAGAGCAGCAACTGATCTTCAAAACCACTTTGCTGAGTGCAAGGAATTAGTGACTGGTCATGGGAACCTTGCCTTTTAAATCTGCTGTAATCAGTTGATCTGAGAGAGAGACAGAGAGAAAGAGAGAAACAAACATTTTCCCACCAAATAGCATTTTAAGAAATCCTCAGCTTTGAAATTTATAATGTATAGTACTACTTTAATCACAACCTGGCATCTGACTTCTAAATGGATTTTATTTTGGCCAACAGTTCTCATCATCAGAGTATAAACCGTCCCAGTGTCAAGAGGAGGGGTTTGCTTGGTAACACTTCTTTGGTTTGGTTATCTATGGCTTGCCCACATATGATGAATGATTGGCCAATACCGCGGGGCTAGAAGATGCCAACAAAGACGACATGCTAGTACCAAAAGCCAGTTTATCTAAGACCTACTTGGAAGATCTCAATTCTCCATAGGATCTCAGTATAATTAGATAACAAGGGTCAAAGTCTTAAAAAATTAAATAAACAATCTCAAAGATACTAAACTGAGCTAAACTTTTCTAGGTCCAGTAATGAGTCATATACTACTTTCAATGATCAAAAAACTAAGTTTAATTCAAGTTTGTGGGTATTTTACTTACTGGTCTCTTGAACGACCAGAGAAAGAAAACAAATCTCTCACCAGTTTGTTCAGCTAGAAAATCCCAGTTAAAAAGTAGAGCAACTTATTAAAGCTACTGCTAGGAATATCTTCGGATTTTACCTATCTGTACTTTGTCTGTTTGCCCTTCTGCATGAATATGAAGAATCAAGAACTGACTGTATTCTCTGATCAGGAATGAATCCTTAACTAGAGTTCTACCCATGTGTTGTAAAGATGTCTCTGCCCTTTTCAGCTAGGTTGAAATGTAACAAACTCAGTCCATGACTGAATTTGATCTCCTAGGCCCAATGCTCCCTCCCTGAGATCCATCAGCATCAAACATCATAAAACTTCAATTTGGCCTTGCCTTTACAGCTCAGTCTTTTACTCCTTCAGCACCTCATCCTGAACCTTCCTCCTTCTCTTGATTGATAATGGCATCTTGGTCTTTGGATTTCCTTCACATCTAGAGAAATAAAAACAGCCTCTCATGGTAGAAACAGGAAAATTTCAAATCATTTCAAATAAGGATCCTGAAAGGAGTTCTTGGGGAAAATAATTAAATATATTAAAAATTCTGGACACCTGGTTGGCTCAGTCAGTAGAACATGTGACTCTTGATCTCAGAGTGGTAAGTTCAAGCCCCACCTTCAGCACAGAGCTTACTTTAAAAAAAAATAACAAATGTATTAGAAATTCAAAGGGAAGAATTCAGAGACCTTGGTTGGCTCTGGGTCTGGCTTCACTACCAAATCACTACGTTATTTAGAATTCTCAGGGCATTTTTCCTACTTCAGAGAAATGCTGAGAACTCTGAGACTGCTTATTTCATTCACTGAATGAAACCAATCTAAAAGTAAAAATGTTTATGTCCATACCGAAAATGAAGAAACTCTTGTCTTAACCTTTTGTGAGTTGTTATATAATTCTACCCTACAACTCCACATTTAATTTCAAAGTATAATATGTAGTAAAAGATACATATAATATGTACTAAAGAAATTAAAGAACTTCTTTAAACCAGATACAGGCTTTCTCCATTTTCTTCTATTACCACATGTATTTACAGCTAGTGAAACCTCCCAGTAAGTAAAATTCTAAGATCTAGCCAAAGAAAAGGACTGCCCAGTATTCATATGCTAACATACAGATCAAAGTTGGGGGAAGAAGCAAAGGCCTGGATTCCAAAAAGATGAGCAATTTCGGTGGTTTTAAAACAAACAAACAAAAAAATGGGTTAAAAGTTAATATCTAAAAGGCACCTCTGGGGGCGCCTGGCTGGCTCACTTGGTTAAGCATCTGCCTTCGGTTAGGGTCATGATCCTGGGGTCCTGGGATTGAGCCCCACGTCAGGCTCCCTGCTCAGTGGGGAGTCTGCTTCAACATCTCCCTCTGACCCCTTGCTGCTTGTGCATGCACTCTCTCTCTCTCTCTCAAATAAATAAAATCTTAAAAATAAATAAAATAAAAAAATAAAAGGCACCTCTGTTTTGAATAGCTCTAACAATCCCATAATAACTGCAGTATCAAACATAGTCAGGGTAATTAATTCAGTGGACTTTTCCCCTTTCGCTGCCAGATTGAACAGCTCTGAGGATAATCTCCTTCACTCTCCCAGGGCTCAGTTGGAAGATTCATTATTTATGCCCTCAATTGTTTACTCTGTCCTATTTTCCATCCTTCCAGGCCCAAGGGCAGTATTATCACTGGCCTGTTTCCAAAATGAATGTGTTAGTTCACTGCCTTACCAGTTACAAAACCAAAGATAATCAAATACAATGGTATCCTACAACTGAAGAGCAGCCCCACTCACCACTTGATCCAGGAGAAAGACAATGCTGACCCAATGTTACCAAAAGCTAAATTCTCTTAGGTGGATAAAGTGAGATCCATAAGTCATTCTGTTTCTTTTTTTTTTTTTTTTTTTTTTTTGTGAGCCACTGAGCAACATATATGCAAATCCAACAGGATTCCTAAAGGGCAGTATCATTAGAAAGGCAGCTCTGGCCCTCACCAAGAGCAGACCTGTAAACTATTGAGGATTAAACTGATTGAGATGCATTTTGCCTAGCAACCATTCATTAGGAAGAGTTCAGTAACTCACCAGCAATCAATTCCACGTCTTTATCTGAGCAGATAACAGACCCCACCAAGTCCTCTACCCTCTGGATTCAGACTCACAGCAAACTTCCTCAAAAGATTCAGCTTCCAAGAGTCAACCCCTGGGGGAGGGGGTTGGGTTTAAGCACACACAAAATATTGTCTCAGACACCTGACTGACAAAGCTGAATAGCTTAAAACTACCACCAATCACATCTCCATATGAATGCATTCATTGTCTCTAAATAAGTCTCTCACATAGCAGCATTCCCACTTCTTTTTGCCTCTAATATTTCCCCCATCTTGAACAAGCTTTTCCCAATTCCAAACCTTACAACACTCATGCTGATTATTAGGAGAATCAACGCCAAGGGTCCAATCTTTCCCTTTACCTTCTCAAGGGGATCATTTTATACTTCTGATGTGAATGGGGGATTGGGCTCGAGTCTCCCTTTAGAGAGAACACAGGGCCCTTTTTCTTAACACATTCTAAGCTGTGACTCACAGAAATAATCAGGATGGATAAAAACAGATCGCTAAAGAAAATTAAATCAGCTACTTTAACTTCAGCAGCACCATGTCCCCTCAACCTAAGAGATTATGGGAAGTCATGGCTTCATATAATTGTTTCCTTGCAGAGGACCAAATTTGAGGAGTCCCATCTCCCTTTAAATGATATTTGGAGATCAGTGTAGATACACCTATGATTAGTTCTATACATAGCCTTTCTCTCCTGGGGAAAATTCTTTGGGGAAATCACTGTACCATGCAAAATATTGATTATACAAATCAGGCAAAAAAAACAGATATATTAAAAAATTTAGTGAACAAACTGTAATATAACTTTACAAAGCTGTATTGCTTACCCCATGGGCAGACAAAAAACCGTCGAGGATACCAAATAGGACAGCAACTTATTTTCTAGTAGAAGCAAGCTGAAGTGATACATGCTTTAATATGGCCCCCAAGTATTATTTCTTTCTTTTCCTTCCTTCCTTCCTCAGCTTGCTATAGCTTAGACATCAAAGTGCATTTTGTTTTATACAGCAGCTAGCTGTCAAAGCTTCAATCAGTGATTTTTAATAGTTTATTCTCACTAACAAGTTAGGTAAGAAAACATTTGGGAGACCCTCTTAGCCTTTGAATTTAAACATGATTACGGAGTTGTAAGGGATAAATGTATAAAAAACAAAATATCCCAAATTCTTTTTCTTTTTTTTTTTAAGATTTTATTTATTTATTTGACAGAGATAGAGACAGCCAGCGAGAGAGGGAACACAAGGGGGGGGGGGGAGAGGAAGAAGCAGGCTCACAGCGGAGGAGCCTGATGTGAGGCTCGATCCCACAACGCCGGGATCACGCCCTGAGCCGAAGGCAGATGCTCAACCGCTGTGCCACCCAGATGCCCCCCAAATTCTTTTTCTTTCTTAAAGACTTTTTTTTTTTTAAGTAATCTCTACACCTAATGTGGGGGCTAGAATTTACAACCCCCGAGGTCAAGAGTCACATACTTTACCAACTAAGCCAGCCAGGTGCCCACTTTTTTGTACAATTCTGTAGGAAGGCTACTTGATTTTTAAAAATTTAAGTTTATTATTATTTTTTTAAGTAGGCTCCACGCCCAATATAGGGGCTTGAACTCACGACCCTAACATGGAGAGTTTCATGCTCTACTGACTGAGCCAGCCAGGCGCCCCAGTAAGGGTACTTGAAATTTAAAAAAGATAGACTCCTGATTTTTCTATCCTATTACCCCTCTTCTTCACAATACTTGCTTTCACAAAAAACTGACCTTTATTAGAGGTCCAAATATATCAATGCAAAGGAAAAACACTGATCCTGTTAAACTGTTAAGACCGCTTCAGCATATCAATTCTGTCTTCAAAACTGAACTCCAATTAGAACAAACTATGGAAACTGAACCTGGATTATCAGAATGAACTCTCAATCATTTCAATTAATATTTACCAAAGTGCTGCCAAAAATTAATATTCATTCCGTCTGGCATTCTAGCTCTTTACTAATCAACATTAAGAAAAATCTGGTCCAAACACCTTTGGTGAAAACACCCAGTTAAATTAAGCGAGTTTATCAAGAACAGTGCCACTCACCACAGAAAGACAAACAGACACAAACACAAACCCTTTGTTTCTAACATCATAAAATTTGGGTTCTCTATCTTCAACTGATAACTTTCCTCTCAATTAAAAACTTATAAAGAGGTTCCTGATTTTGGCTGAAGCTTTGTGTCCTTCAGAAAGAAGGGATCCATAAGTTGTAGAAGCAAAAGAACTCAGAAAAGATAAACATAATTTAAATTGTAATGCTACAGCCACCCAATTTCATAAAGTTTGGGTCGGAGAGAAAACTTTAAAAAATAAACTAATTAAACAAAATTCATCTGGATTTTTAAAAGTTTGCTTCTGGTTTTTCATGACAGAAGCTAACCTCTCTGAGAACCTATGGATATGAGAAATACACCTACGGAGAGATAGACAAGACTTCCACGTTTCAGAACAGCAAGGCAAGTTTGCTCGCTCTAGCTAGGTTTCTCCAATAGGGCGAATACTAAACAAAGCCGTTGACAAGGTACTCAGGAAGAGACTTTAGCAGAGTTAATCTCTAACAACTATCAGGATTTCTTTAACCACCATTTGACAGGGGCTGCTCCCTTTTTCCACTAGCACCTCCTTCCTTTTCAGATTGTTTTGCTGATTAAGGCAGTCCCAAGTACGAAAATGATGAAGACAGCCTTAATGGACACAGATGCAGTACAGTTCCAAAAACCCACTCCTAGCCTTTTTTTTTTTTTCTTTTCTTTCTTTTTTCTCTCCCCCCCGCCCCGCGGCTTACTGCATCAGATGTCACACAAGAAAGGGCTCCTCTTTTCTTCTCTGTTCATTTTACTACATATGAGAGCGACATCGACATATCATTTAAAAAAAAGATAAGAGTCCTGAATCTCCTTACCCTGCTGCAGGGGTGAGATGATGGGAGGGGAAAGAAGAATGAAGGGTAGAATCAGAAAATCAAAATAAACTGATGGGATGTGGAGCTCTCACTTCCCATTCCATTTCCCCTTTTCTCACAAGGTTAAGTCAGCTGAAGTCGGGGTTGCATTAGAAAAAGCACACACACACACCTTGAGCCCTGGAAGGGAGGTGAGGTTCGCTCCGCAGCGCTCGGTGGGGCTCCGGGCTCCGCCCCGCCCGCCTGGGGCAGCTCAACCCTCTTCGCCCGCCCCGGCGGGGGAAGGGGGGCGATGAGAAGGGGCTTAGAGCGGTCTCGGCAGGGGGAGGGGGAGGCGGCTGCTCCGAGCGCCAGGCTCTCTGAGCACAGCACTCCACGGTGCGCCGACACCCCCTCCCCCAGCCGGCAGCCGCTTGCTCCCCTTTGCTGCCGGAAGCCAGCCCCGCCCCCTCAACTCCATCCCGGCCCTCTGCAAACCCCCTCCCGTCCGCACAGCCAATGGCAAGCCAGGGAGCCAGCAGAGCGACCCGCCAAGCAGCCAACTGGGGAGGCCCACTGGGAGGTCAGCCGCCGGGGATAGGCCAGCTACCCACGGCCCCGGCCCCTGCGCGGCTCCTCTTTGTTAGAGCTGCCCCCATCTCCGCTGGCTACCACCCGAAAGCCAGGAGCCAAGCATCCCACAGCTGGGCCAGGTAATGCAGTGCTCCATCTACAGCTCCTCCACCCACTCTCTCTGCCTGGGTGCTAGGAGCGACCCCCATCCAGGCGCTACCTCCTACAGCACCTCAGACTTCCCCAGCAATAGGCACCAGAAGACACCCGACAGTAAAAAGCTCTCGGGGCCTTTCTGCCTCGCCCTTCTTTTCTCAGACTACTCAACTTCACGCCGTGGATAGATATAGGTTTGCATATTAGATTCACCTGCACACATCAAACCACCCTGTCTGAAACTCCTGCTTCCTGTGATGCAGAAATTAAGAAGGGAGGGGGCATATTGGGAAGGTATGTATCTGGAAGTTGGTAGGGGTAGAAGGAATATATCAAATAATCTGCAAAAACACACACACCCCAAAACACACACAGTTGGCTCGAACCCAGTTCGGATATAAAACATCTCCAGCCAAATTCAAGCTAACCACTCCCTTAGCAGGTTTCGTTCAGTACAATCAGGAAGCAAAGATCTAAGTCTTGTTTAAGCCATACACCAAATATTGGGAAAAAACTCTTAGCAACAGCCAGGTGGCTAGATAACTGGCAGGCTGCATCAACACTTCAATCACTAATGCCAACGTTAGGGGCATAACACTGCTGGGATGGAATATGCCAAAGACTGTAGAATTTCTGAAGTGTACGGGTAGAACAGTGCCTGGGGCTCATTTAAGTAAAATACAACAGGGATCAGGGAAGGCAAGCTATTACCTATATTGACATTTTTGTCCACAGAGATCTTGCAACTAATGTTAAGTATCTACATCACACTCTACAATCCCCATCAGTTCCCCCCAAGTAGTACTATAATTTTTAAAAGACAACCAAATAACTTGCAATTTAAGTAGCTTGTTCTTATGTGGAGCTCAAAGCATTTCATATCTATAACCTAAGTCTTCTTGTAAGAAGGAAAAGGAGCTGTATGGCATGCCCCCTTTAAAGACAGCTCTTCTTTTTTTTTTTTTAAGCTTTTATTTATCTGAGAGAGAGAGAGAGAGAGAGGGAGTGCATATGATGAGGGAAGGGGAGCGGAGGGGGAGAGGGACAAGTGGGCTCCACTCACACAGGGCTCAACCCCCACGTCATGACCTGAAGGCAGACGCGCTTCATCGCTTAACTGACTGGGCCACCCAGGCACCCAGAAACTAAAACTTAAATGGTTCCAAGATCATGCCTGCACCGATTAATTTGCCGAGTTATCAAAAACAAAGAAACATACCTAATCTCACCACTATTATCACAAATGTTCTTGGCAAAAGGATAATTCAAATAAAATTTCTAATATCCTCTTCTAAAATATAAACGAGGAACTCTTAGGGAGTTTCAAATACCTCAACTAAACTAAACTGTCAAATTCACCTTGCCAAAGTATATATAGTCCACAGAGGAATTACAACAGTTTAATAAAAGATCACTGAAAAAGCCCAAAACAGTTCCTCCTAAAAAAGAATTCAAGTCCAATTTCTTTTCATGTCCCCCAAATGTACTCTTTCTATCTTGTTACCATTACCTTAACAGAGACCCTTAACATGTTTGTGGGGTAACTATAACTTCTTTCTAGTCTCCCTCATTCTACATACCACTGCTTTCAACCATTTGCTCTTCTTCTTAAGAACTACAGAAAGAGGGGCGCCTGGGTGGCACAGGGGTTAAGCGTCTGCCTTCGGCTCAGGGCGTGATCCCAGCGTTATGGGATCGAGCCCCACATCAGGCTCTTCCGCTATGAGCCTGCTTCTTCCTCTCCCACTCCCCCTGCTTGTGTTCCCTCTCTCGCTGGCTGTCTCTATCTCTGTCGAATAAATAAATAAAATCTTAAAAAAAAAAAAAAAAAGAACTACAGAAAGAGGGGCACTTGAGTAGTTCAGCTGGTTGAATGTCTGCCTTTGGCTTGGGTTGTGATCCTGGAGTCCTGGGATCCAGCTCCACATCGGGCTCCCTGCTTAGCAGGGGTCTGCTTCTACCTCTCCCTCTGTGCTCTCTCTCTCTCTCAAGAAAATAAATTTAAAAAAATAAAAATAAAAAAAGAACTAAAGAAACAGTTAAATTTATTGCACATTTACTAGGTCCAAGGTCCTATGTCAAGAACTATATATTTATATTTATTATTTTGTCATAATAAATCTATGAAATAGACATTTTTCTCCATTTTTACAGATGAAGAAACTCAGGTCCAGAGAGGTTGAAGGATCTTCTCTAGGTCACATAGCTGGTAAATGGAAAAGTCAATATTAGAATTTGAGTCTTCCTGGCTCCAAATCCACTAGCTATCAGTGGCTCTCTCGCACCTATGTCATCCAGCCAAGTTTCCGCTCTATGGTTGTTGTATGTACCATAATCTAGCACTATCCTATATTACCAAACTTACTTCCTACCTTCCCTCAGCATGTTTTCCCCACACCAGACAAACTAAACTGCTTGCTTATTGTCTGTGTATCATGTTCATCCATTTCTACTTTTATGCCATGACTCGTGCTATTACAATCATGGCATTTAAATACTACCCATTCAAGGCCCAGCTCAAATTCCACCTCCCGTGGAAGGTGTCAATCTTTGATGCTGTCAGCAATGATTCCTTTCCTGAATCAGTACTACACAATTTAATACTTATTCTGTTGTCTAATATGTGATTTGTCTTCCTAATTTAGACTGTAACTCAGAACTTGTATATTTGCCTTTGTATCTTCTCCCTTCCCAATTATGCACAATAAGGCACACACAGTGAAGTCCTCAATATATATTTAGATCAGTAAACTTTATAGCAAAAGAATGGTCCAAACCACCTAAATGACCCAAGTTCTCATAACAGCTACTAAAGTTGAAATCATTAATTCTCTTCATTCATTTTCATGATAAAACAATCAAATTCTAAGTCTGCCATTACTAAGAACTTACCCACTCTGTGCTTCAACAGTATCATGGCCAAATTGATAGGAGGGGCTTCAAGAGGGCTGGTAGTGTTTCTTGATCTGGGAACTAGTTACATAGGTATCAATCTGTGAAAATTCAGAGCTGTACACTTATGTGCACTTTTCTATACTGCATATTTTGTCTCAATAAAAAGCTCTAAAATATCAAGTTTCAGACTGTATTATAAAATAATCGCATCTATTTTTTTTTAAAGATGTTATTTATTTGTCAGAGAGAGAGCACAAGCAGGGGGAGCAGCAGGCAGAAAGAGAAGCAGGCTCCCTGCCGAGCAGGGAGTCTGATACAAGACTTGATCACAGGACCCTGGGATCACGACCTGAGCCGAAGGCAGACGCCCAACCGACTGAGTCACTCCCGCGTCCCTAATCACATCTATTTTAAAGCACATATGAGTATTATATATGTCTGTAGGTCCAAGAAAATAGCTGGACGTATATACACTAATCTGTCAATAGTGGTTATCGCTGAGAGGATAAGAGCGCTAAGGGGGAACAAAGGAGAGAACTTTTTAAATATTTGTTTTATTCGATCTTTCAAAAAATAAAAAACACGCATTAATTTTGTAATTTTAGTAGATTAGCTGAGTAGTGGAATTAACGGATTATTTTTATAGTTTTTAAACTTTTTATGTTGAACAAGTCTAACTTTTATAATCAGTAAAAGATATTAAAATAGAAAACAAGCACAATGCCTTTCAAAAGCAGAGGGAAAAGAGCAATGAGCTAGACTGAAAACTAGTTCAGGTAACATCCAACTAGTCTGATCACACTTCACTATTTCTTGAGTACTCTGGCAAATTTCCCAAATGACATTTATAACAAACAAAACACCAAAAAAAGTCCCTTTGACACTTTAGTTACTCCAATCAAAACAAACAGTTTTCAGAACTGAATAACAAAAACAAAAACATAACAATGATCTACCCCCAAGCAGAAGCTGAAAGTATTAAAGGGCATTTCCCATAAAGACCTGCTATGTGACATTTTATAGAATTCAAACACCCATGAGACTGAACACAGACTTTGATTTAAAACAAACAAACAGGGGCGCCTGGGTGGCGCAGTCGTTAGGCGTCTGCCTTCGGCTCTGGGCGTGATCCCGGCATTCTGGGATCGAGCCCCACATCAGGCTCCTCCACTGGAAGCCTGCTTCTTCCTCTCCCACTCCCCCTGCTTGTGTTCCCTCTCTCGCTGGCTGTCTCTGTCTCTGTCAAATAAATAAATAATATAAAAACAAACAAACAACCTTATTATCCACTAGTCTTAAAGAGAACGGCAGGTCTGAAAAAACAAATGTGAAAGTTAAAAAAAAAGGCCTTTTGCTTTCAACTATGATTTCAATGCAGCCAAGTTCATTGGGGTTTTTTTTTTAGATGGCTGCACTTTCTCTTTCAGACACTAGAGGGAAGTATAAAATCCATTCACTGTATCTTCGGAAATTCAATTTATTCATTCATTCACTCACTTCATCACATATTATTGCATTCCTATACCAGGAACTCTATTAGACCCAGAGACAAAAAAAAGTGGATAAGCTACAGTCTCTGGTCTTTAAAGTGCTTAATTTAATGAGGGGAAACACGACAGTTAAAAAAAATAATAATAAAAGGAAACTACAACAAAAAATGTATAGAAGAACCAAACCCAACTTTAGGTCAACTATAGAAAGTAGAGGCATGAGGTGTTAACAAATGTGGAAGATTTGCTAAAATACTGAATTGACTAGGTTTCAAAATCTATTATACACAGCTTTTAAATAATTTTTCTAAAGTTTATTTATTTATTTGTTTGTTTGTTTGTTTATTTATTTATATAATCAGCGTGGGACTCGAACTCACGACCCTGAGATTCAAGAGTTTCATGCTTTCCAACTGAGCCAGCCAGGTGCACCTATTATACAGAGTTTTAAAAACATGAAGGTAACAAGTACAACTGGAGTTACGACTGCTTACATGATAATAAAAATTCTTATTTGCAATCATGATAAATTATACCACGCATCCCCGAAAAGTGTGTCAAGGGTAAAAAAATACACGGAAGTTTCCTAAAAGTGCTCTGTCTCATACAAATTAAGTTTCCCAAGTTAGGAAATAGAGTACTCTATTAGCTTTCACTGATGCCTTTGTCAAGAGACATCTTGGTCAGCAAATCATTTGCACACCTAAATAATTCAAACCTACATAGGAAAGACTAAGACGTGAACTCAAAGTCACCAGAAGAGTGATGGAAACATTTGTGTGGTATATTTTTCCCTAACCCTAAAATGACTGTTACATCTTTTGCTATGGTCTGGGCTGTCTAGATTGTGTGGGTTGGGTTGGGGAGCTGGAAACGAGGAACAAGTTGTTAACTTCTCATACTGAGGGTAGATTTCTCATACTCATGGGATAGCACATGGTAGAAAAAGTAAAAGCCAACATCCTGAAAAAGTTTCACACACATACACAAAATGAGGCAGCAAACTTGTGAATCAAGCATGATTTGGCATCTTTAAATGCAGAGCCGATTCTCTTCTAGTGCCAAAGCCAATGGCTTCTCCCGTAGATGAAATGGCACAGTTCCTGAAAAAGCCCTGGACGCTGTTTCCCCACAATCCTATAATCTGTCAGAAGACAGAAAACAAAAAGAAGGCTTTGCCAGCCAGAAAAAGCAAATTATAACCAACACAGAGCCAACACTTTACTTCAGACAGAAGGAGCTTTTCTATGCATCTTTGGAAGGAGAGAGACAAAAGAAGCTTACTATTGCTCAAATAACCAAGGCAAACATTTTAACCAAATACCATCTTGGATAAGCATTTGATGCAAATAGCCTGCTTTCTCACTTCTCATTCTTGGCTTCAAGAATAATTTGCAACACTTACAAAAAACAGTTGATGGCACAAAACACAAAGAATGTTTACAAGTCAGTAAGAAAAAGACAACCAAAGGGGAAATTTTCAAAAGGCATGAATTAGTAGACACAGAAGTAATACATAATGTCAAATAAGATATATATATTTCATATTGTTAGAAAGCAGTGAAAAGTGCCTTCTCGATACAGGCCTAAAGGTTTTTTTTTTTTTTTTTAATTTATTTGACAGAGAGACAGCCAGCGAGAGAGGGAACGCAAGCAGGAGGAGTGGTAGAGGAAGAAGCAGGCTCCCAGCGGAGGAGCCTGATGTGGGACTCGATCCCAGAACGCCGGGATCACGCCCTGAGCCAAAGGCAGACGCTTAACGACTGCGCTACCCAGGTGCCCCAGGCCGAAAGGTTTTTTGACTTGATAGTACTGCCAACTGCAAGCTTCAGAGAAAATTGGCTACTCAGAATGAAAACACAAAACAAAAGATAATGGTACCTAAAAAGATCACACTGTACACTTTAATTATCTTACAATTTTGTCAATTATACCTCAAATAAGCTGGGGTGGGGGAGATAAGGGTGCCTAGCATAAGTAATACATTCCTAAAAATGTTTAGAACAGGAGTGCCTGCGTGGCTCCGTCGTTAAGCATCTGCCTTCGGCTCAGGGCGTGATCCGGCGTTGTGGGATCGAGCCCCACATCAGGCTCCTCTGCCATGAGCCTGCTTCTTCCTCTCCCACTCCCCCTGCTTGTGTTCCCTCTCTCACTGGCTGTCTCTATCGCTGTCAAATAAACAGAAGCTTTGTGAAACATCTACTTTGGGAAGGCAGCTATTAAAAAGAATGGATACAGGTAAACTGCAAATCAAATTCAAAGGAACTAAAATAAGAATATAAGATGAACCTTTACCTGAACATAAAACAGCTGAAGCCGATCCCCAAGTCTACAATGAACAAGGGAGATAATGGAAGCAAATAAAATCTAAATACACCCACAGAGGTAAAGCATCTCTAAGAAAGTAAGCGTACTCAACTGCCCTGCTGTGGAAACAGGGGGGACCCCTGTTCCAGTCATCAAATGCAAAAGAAAAGCAAATACCGCCTGGATGCAACAAAGTCTTGATAAAGAGGAAAAGAAAGCTAAGCCCTTTACTTGTCCTTGATAGAGAGAGGGAATGGGGGCGCCTGGCTGGCTCAGTCGGGTAGAGCATGTGACTCTTGATCTCAGGGTTATGAGTTTGAGCCTCAAGTTGGGGGTAGAGATTACTTAAAAATAAAAATCTTAAAAAAAAAAAAAAAAAAAAAGAGGGAATGAATTGTGGGAGAACTCAAATTCCAGAAAAAGGATTCAATTCCAACCTATGTAAAGCTAAGAACTTCACACACTTTGTTTTAAAATTAGCAATACACAGGTCCCTACTGAAAAAACAATACACAAGATCCCTCCTGAGCTGTCAGCAGGGTAAAGTTCTAAGCATGTCAGCAGATTATTGCTTAACCATTTCAGTTTTCCCGTATCAGTTTCAGACATAAAAGAACCACATCCCAAGTTTGCTCTTTTGTTAATGCCGCTTTAGAGGCCAAGAAAAATTTAGTTCATCAGATTCAAATTTCAAGCATTTGCTAAGTACATTATAGGTAATGATGCCACGGATTCTATATTTAAACTCAGGTGTGGAACAAGGAGTGCTAGCTTTGCCTGAAATGGCACCATGTCCCTCCTCCAAGCCTAACTGCAGCCATCACCTAAGCCTTCATGGAAGTGGCTATATGATGTTGCCTAAAATAAATTAAAATGCATTTTCAATGCTTTTTTTGTGAGTGGTTCCACTAATTGGCTATGATGCTTTAAATATAGATAAAAAATCACCACTACCAGTCCTTTTAACATTCAGCATTGTAACTGCCATAGGGTGGCATTCATACCCTCACTTGAACCAAAAAACCAAGAATGATAAAAACTCTTGTGATACGAATCCTCTGAAGTGGTATTATAATAAATCCTTTAGAAATATTCTTTGAGGGGCACCTGGGTGGCTTAGTTGGTTAAGCAACTGCCTTCAGCTCAGGTCATGATCTCAGGGTCCTGGGTTCGAGCCCCACATCAGCCTCCCTGCTAAGCAGGGAGCCTGCTTCTCCCTCTTCCGCTCCCCCTGATTGTGCTCTCTCATTCTCTCTCAAATGAATAAATAAAATCTTAAAAAAAAAACACTCTTTGACTAAAATTTGTTTCATTGTGATTCCATAATTGTTAAATTCCAGAAATCAGGGTAGCATGTCTTTCCCCAAATCCAGAGCTATTTTTTTCTTCAAATAGTATTTATAAAAATGTATCACCTTTCTCAAAATGAACTTAGGGCCTCTAACAGACAGCATGTTGCTAATTTTCACAACATCCCAATAAAGAACTATTATTTAGCATTTATATCACACTTTAACTTGCAAAAGTGTTTTACAATTATTTTCATTAGTAGCCATGCCTCACAACCACGCATGAGCTAAACTGGTCCTGTTATCCTCATCTGACAGCTGAGAAAACTGATGTATTTGTAAGGCCAAGGTCAAGCCAGTCTGTTTTTCCAAAACCAGGAACCTAACCCTTAAAAACAGTCTCATTCACTCAACCAGTGTAGTGTATCTGTATTGCTCATAACCCTAGTTTTACTAGATTCTTAGAGCACAGGAATCCATCTAAAATGGTGGTACAGAAACATTAAGTTATTACAGCACTTCAACGAAAATATACAACCACATTCAAATACAAATAGGTAAGGATTTAATAATAATGACACAGGGCGTTTTCAGAAATTGGTTTCCAAAACCTCTGCGTCATTATTTGAAAATAAAAAAGGATCAAATGCTTCTTTTTGTTTGTTTTAAAGATTTTATTTACTTATTTGTCAGAGAGAGAGACAGAGAGCACAAGCAAGCGGAGCAGCAGGCAGAGGGAGAAGCAGGCTCCCCTCTAGGTAAGGAGCCCGATGCTGGGCTCAATCCCAGGACTCTGGGATCATGACCCGTGCTGAAGGCAGACGCTTAACAACTGAACCACCCAGGTATCCCGGATCAAATGCTTCTTCATTATTTTCTCCTCAATCTACTACAAACAGACTTCTAACTCCATCATTCCAATGAGTGGTTCTACTCAAGGTCAACCAATAACCTCCAGGTTACAAAATCCCATGGGTACTCTCCTCTGTTCTCCTCTGAGACAATAATTAATGTAGTGACCCATTCCATCCTTGAAACACATTTACTTGGCTTCTATAACATTACTGGTTTTCCTCCTACCTCACTGGCTGCTCCTTCTCCTTCAGACCCCTCTTCTCTAGCCACAATCCATTCCTAGGTGCTCTTCTGACTGAATTTGAGGACTTCAAATTCTATCTACATGCTGATGATTCACAAGTCTATGAGTCCAGACCCGATTTCTCTGAGGAATGCCAGGCTTTTCTAGCTAACTATCTTATAGCTCCAGCTGGTTGTCTAACAAACATCTCAAATTTGACATGACCAAAAAAAAAATTTTTTTTAAATCAGGAAGTGTCTAATGCAAAGTAGTTTTTTTTTTTTTTAAGATTTATTTATTTTAGAGAGAGAGAGCACAAGTGGAAGGGGCAGGGGGAAAGGAAGATAGAATTTCAAGCAGACATTGGGCCAAGCAGGGAGCCCAACACGGGGCTTGATCTCACAACCCTGAGATTACGACCTGAGCTGAAACTAAGAGTCTGACACTTAATCAACTGCACCACCCAGCCACCCTGACCAAAACAAACAAAAAAAATTTTTTTATGATTTTATTTATTTGAGAGCGAGAGAGAGAGCATGAGCAGGGTGAGGGGCAGAAGGAGAAGCAGACTCCCCAATGAGCAGGGAGCCCAAGGCAGGGCTCGATTCCAGGACCCTGGGATCATGACCCGAGCTTAAGGCAGGCGCTTAACCGACTGAGTCACCCAGGTGTCCCTCAAAACAAAATTCTTAACAAATATGTTCTGCCAGAGTCCTACCCATCTCAATAAATATCATCACCATTTACCTACCTAGTTGCTCCAGCCAATAATGCAGAAGTCAGGCATGATTCCTCTCTTTGTCTCACTCCCTCTAGCTGCTGCCAATCCCTAAGCAAGCCTGGGTCCACTTCATTTCCAAAAGAAACTCCAAATCTGTCTACTTCTCTACAGGTCGTCTACCATCACTCTGGTCCAAGTCACCATCAACTCTCATCTGAATCAGTACAAGTCTTGTAACTAGTCTCTTTGCCTCTACTCTGGATCCCCCTACAATCAACCCATTTCCACACAGTAACCAGAACATTCCTTCTAATTACAAATCAACTCACATCATATCCCCACTTAAAAACCTCCAAAAAACACATTACCCTAGCTTTCAAATCTCCGTGTCATCTGGTCTCTGCCTTCTTCTGGCACCATTCTTCCTCTCACCTACCATTTTCAAGCCCTATTAGCTTTATTTCTATTCCTCCAAGATACCATGTTCATTCCTCTTTAGCTTTGCATTAGAATGTCTGATCTGGTAGTCTCTGAATTCTCCTAGATCTTAACTGCCACACTCTCAGAGAGGTATTCCTATTCTACTCTGAAGCAGCTACCCATTCATTCTCTAAGACATCACTCTATTTTAATTCTCTGCATATTATTTATCATTAAATGGGTTTTTTAAAAAAGGATTTTGTTTATTTACTTGAGAGAGAGGAAGCTAGAGAGAGAGCATGAGTTGGGGGGGAGAGGAAGAGGGAGAGGGAGAAGCAGACTCCCCACTGAGCAGGGAGCCAGCCCAATGCAGGGCTCAATTCCAGGACCCTGGGATCATGACCCAAGCTGAAGGCAGACACTTAACCGACCGAGCTACCCAGGGACCCCTCATTAAATGGCTTTTAAAAAGCTGTTTGTTGTCTGTTAATCCTTAGAATACAAGCTCCATAAGAAGAGGGATTTTGTCTACCTTGATTACCAGTGTATTACTAGTGTTCCACATGTACTAGAAACTCAATAAATTTGGCAGGCTTAGTTACCCCTACCCACAAAAAGCTCGCAATCCAGTTGAAAAAACAAAACATTTAAATAATAAATGCAATGCTAGCAGGATAATAAAATGTCACAGTAGCCCAACAGTAGGAGTGATTAATTCTGTCTTGGGAACTGGGAAGACTTCACAGAAGAAATGAGCTATGAGCTAAATCCTAAAGATTAGTTAGGAGATTCAACAATTATGGGTTATGTTTGTCTGTTTTAGAAGAAGCATCCATAGAGGGAAAGAAAATAGCTTGAGCAAAAATATAATGAGGAAAGGAGGAAGGAAGATGGAATCAATCATCTGCTATATATTAGGTATGGTGGATAATGAAGGGTCCTAAAGGGAAAGGGCATAAGTAATTGCACAATTTAGGAAGATCACTCTTGTGGCAGTGTGGTAGATCAACTGAAGGGGTGATAAGACTTGAGGCACACAGACCAGTTACTGCCAACTGTCCAAGGAGAGAAAAAAATTGTCTAATCCAAGACTTTGGATGGTTGGAAAAGAAAGGCCGATTTAGGAGATCTTCGAGGTTAAAATCAGATCTAGGAATCAAGGAGATACAAGTAATAAGGGAGAAGGAAGGAGCAAGGTCAAATCCAGTGTTTTTGACTTAGGCAACTGCATGGCTATTAATAAGCAGAGAATCTAGAAGGTTTAGATTTTGTGGGAAAAATAATGAATTCCAAAGTGCCCATAAGATAATGGAAGTGGATTTTGGAAATATAGATTTTCTCTCCTAGATCCCAGGAGAGAAAGATTTGAGTTAAATACAGAGGTTCAGATGCTGTGTCTCTGTGTATGGTGAATTACATTACCTGTGAAAAATGAAGAAGGAAAAGGTGGCTAAGAACAGAATTCTCAGAAACATTAACATGTAGAGACTGGATAGAAGAAAAGGAGACTATGAGACTATGAGGGAGACTAAACAGGAATAAGAAGAGAAAAACCAAGTGTGGACAATATCCACAGTTTAAAGAAGCAGAGAGATGGGGTGCCTGGGTGGCTCAGTCCTTCGGCATCCAACTCTTGATTCTGGCTCAGGTCATGATCTCAGGTTTGTGAGATGGAGAAGGGCGTGGAGCCTGCTTAGAATTCTCTCTTCCTTTCCCTCTCCCTCTGCCCCTTCCTCCATAAAAAATAAAAATTAATTAAATAAATAAATAAAGCAGAAAGGCGGGAAAATTTAAAAAAATAAATAAAAGAAGCAGGGGCACCTGGGTGGCTCGGTCGTTAAGCGTCTGCCTTCAGCTCAGGTCATGATCCCAGGGTCCTGGGATTGAGCCCCGCACTGGGCTCCCTGCTCTGCAGAAAACCTGCTTCTCCCTCTCCCACCTTCCCTGCTTGTGTTCCCTCTCTCGCTGTCCCTCTCTCTCTCTCTGTCAAATAAATAAATTAATAATCTTTTTAAAAATAAAATAAAATAAAAGAAGCAGAGAGGCAAAACAAAGGACTGAAAAGCATTATCTGGGTTTGACAATTAGGTCACCGAGCAGAGAAATTTCAGTGAAGTGGTGGGGATAAAATCAAATTACGTGCTTGAGGAATAAACAGGCTGTGAGAAAGTGAAGAGATCAGGAGGAAGACCACTTTTACGAACAAAAGAGAAACTAAGCAGTAACTGGGGGTAGGGTGGAGATAAAGAATTGGGGAAAAGAAATAAATACAGACAGGCGCCTGGGAAGCTCAACCGGTTAAGCGTTTGCCTTTGGCTCAGGTCATGGTCCCAGGGTCCTGGGATGAGTCCCACATCAGGCACCCTGCTCAGGGGAAGTCAGCTTCTCCCTCTACCTTTCTCCCTTGCTTGTGATCTCTCTCTCATTCTTTCTCTCTCTCTCAAATAAATAAAATCTTAAAAAAAAAAAAAAAAGAAAAGAAAAGAAATACAGACATAAAGACTGAAGATTCAAATGAAAGAGAAACAATGATACAACAAGGTCACAGAAGAATTAACAATATGGCCAAGAAAGTAAAGGCCAACATGAATATAGTAAAGTCTGCAGGTGGGGAAAAAAGAAGTAAAGGTAACTTTCACCTGATAGCCTTTGAGGGAAAGGTAGGGGAGAGAATAACATTAAGGGACTAGAGATCAGCTGGATTAACAATTTACCAAGAGCAGGCAGATATTTAGGTGACACAAAGGAGCCTAACTAGTCACCCAACAACCTCCTACTAAGAGAAATGATCTTACTTTATCTAAATAAAAGTCCTTACCTTGAAATTTGAGATGTGGTGGAAAATCAGAGTAGCTGTGCAAAAAAAGAGCAGACACGTGATCTAGAAACACTAGCAAATAGTTCAAACTGCCTCTCACAAGAAAGCAGTGGCAGAGGGAAGAGGATGGATGGCCAAGCGAGGGGGAAACACTGTTAATCAATACTGGGCCTGGTCCAGCTGCCCAAAAATCACAGACAATTTTCTCAATGTCTTACCAAATCTGAAAATCCACAACCTAGAAGCTGTAATACTTATCTTCCAAGAATTTGAAGGATGTGTCCTGCCACAATATTCTGAATGTCCAAGCTTCAGTTCATTAAGTAATCCCTGGGAGAACAGATAGAGCTTGGCTACACTTTGGATGATATTCACATATCCCCCCAATTAACTTGATAAATCTCTTCCTATATGTTTTTCATGCACTGAAGTAGAGAATATATCTTTAGGTGACACAGCAGTGTCCCAGGATAGGAAGAGCGTGGGGAAGGAAAGCTAGCAGCATCGTGCTCATTGAGAATAAGCAAACTTAAAGTAGAAAATAAATGGCAAAATATTCTTGAAGTCTTAAGAATCAGAGTACACGACTGAATTTCAAAGTAAAATGAAGAAATTCTAAAGGAGCTAAAATTGCCACTCAGAGACTTTTCACTATGCATTTTTTTTTAAGTAGGCTCTACACCCAATGTGGGGCTCAAACTCACAACCCCTAGATCGAGTCTTATGCTCTACTGACTGAGCCAGCCAGCCACCCCCACACTATGTATCTTTTAAGTTACTTAAAATATATTCAAAACAGAAATAAAATTAAGTTAAAATTTAAATATATTTAGGAAATTACATTTCTGGAATTCTTTAAAGTCTCCCTCTTCCACCCCCAAATTTTTTTTTTAGTTTTACACAGTAAAATTCATTTTTTAGTGTTCAGTTCTAAAAGTTCTCATAAACATACAGTTGTGTAACCACAATCAAGGTACAGAACAGTTCCATCACCCCCCAGAAATCTCATGATATCCCTTTGTAGTAAAACATTCCCCTACCCTTAGCCCGAGAAAATCACTCATCTGTTCTTCACTGTCCCTGTAGGTTTCAGTTTTCTAGAATGCCAAATAAATGCAATCATATAGTGAGGAGCCTTTTGAGTTTGGCTTCTTTCACTTACCATATGCATATGAGATTCATTCATATTGTCATGTAATCACTAATATTATTACATATATAAATAGTTCCTTTTTATTGCTAAGTAGTATTCTACTGTGTGACTATATTGTAGTTGGTTTATCCGTACTGAAGTTGAAGGATATGCAGGTTGTTTCTAGTTTTTGGTTGAGTACAAATAAAGCTGCTATAAATATTCACATACAGGTTTTTACGTCATAGGTTGCCATTCCACTCGGGTAAATACTTAAGTCATATGTTAAGCGTATGTTTTACTTAGTGAGAAACTACCACAGTGTTTTCCAAAGTTCTAGTTGTTCCACATCCCTGCCAGCCCATAATCTAGTCAGTTTTCTGTTGTTTTTTAGCCATTCTAATGGCATATCTCATTATGATTTTAACTTGCATTTCTCTAATGACTGAGACGCTGAGCACATTCTCACGCACTTACCTGCCATTAATCTATCTTCTCCAGAGGCACCTTGGTGGCTCAGCCGGTTAGGCAACTGACTCTTGATTTCGGCTCAGGGCATGACCTCAGGGTCATGGAATCGAGCCCCACATTGGGCTCCACACTGCTGAGTATGGAGCCTGCTTAAAGTTCTCTCTCTCTCCCTCTGCACCTCCCCTACTTGCTCTCTCTCAAAAAAAGAAAAAAAAAAACTATCTTCTCCAATGAAGTTATTCAAATCTTTCTTTTTCTTTTTAAAGATTTACTTATTGGGGTGCTGGGTGGCTCAGTTGGTTAAGCATCTGCCTTCAGTTCAGGTCATGATCCCAGGGTCCTGGGATCAAGCCTTACATCAGGCTCCCTGCTCATCAGGGAGCCTACTTCTCCCTCTCCCTCTGCCTGCCACTCCCCCTGCTTATGCTCTGTAAAATAAATAAATAAAATCTTTTAAATAAATATATTTATTTATTTGAGAAAGAGAGCAAGCGAGCACAGGGAGGAGCAGAGGGAGAGAGAGAATCTCCAGAGGACTCCCCACTGAGCGCAGAGTCCAACGCGGGGCTCGATCTCAGGACCCTGAGATCACGACCTGAGCTGAAGTCAAGAGTCGGAGGCTCAATCAGGGAAATACAAATCAAAACCACAATGAGATATCACCTTACGCAAGTTAGAACGGCAAAAATTAACAAGATAGGAAACAACAAATGTTGGCGAGGATGTGGAGAAAGCGGAACGCTCTTACACTGGTGGTGGGAATGCAAGCTGATACTGCCACTCCGGAAAACAGTATAGAGGTTCCTCAAGACATGAAAAACAGAGCTACCCTGCGACCCAGCAATTGCACTACTAGGTATTTATCCCAAAGATACTGATGTAGTGAAAAGAAGGGGCACCTGCACCCCAATGTTCATAGCAGCGATGTCCACAATAGCCAAACTGTGGAAGGAGCGGAGACGCCCTTCAACAGATGAATGGATAAAGAAGATGTGGTTCATATATATGATGGAATATTACTCAGCCATCAGAAAGGATGAATACCTACCATTTGCATTGACATGGATGAACTGGAGGGGATTATGCTAAGTGAAATAAGTCAAGCAGAAAGGACAATTATCATATAGTTTCACTCATATGTGAAACATAAGGAATAGAGCAGAGGACGACAGGGGAAGGGAGGGAAAACTGGGAAGAAATCAGAGAGGGAGACAAACCATGAGAGACTGGACGCCAGGAAACAAACTGAGGGTTACAGAAGGAGGGGGTGGGGGGATGGGGTAACTGGGTGATGGGTATTGAGAAGGGCATGTGTTGTGATAAGCACAGGGTGTTATATGCAACTAATGAATCGTTGAACACTACATCAAAAACTAATGATGTACCATATGTTGGCTAATGGAACATAATAAATAAAATTAGGGGCGCCTGGGTGGCTCAGTCAGTTAAGCATCTGCCTTCGGTTCAGGTCATGATCCCTGGGGTCCTGGGATCGAGCCCCACATCAGGCTCCCTTATCAGCAGGGAGCCTGCTTCTCCCTCTTCTTCTGCTGCTCCCCCCTGCCTGTGCCCCCACCCCGTCAAATAAATAAAATTAAAAAAAAAAAAAAAGTCAGAGGCTTAACTGACTGAGCCACCCAGGTGCCCCTATTCAAATCTTTCACTCATTTTTTTATGCTGCTGTTTGCTTTTTTTTTTTTTTAAGATTTTATTTATTTATGTGACAGAGAGACAGCCAGCGAGAGAGGGAACACAAGCAGGGGGAGTGAGAGAGGAAGAAGCAGGCTCCCAGCGGAGGAGCCCGATGTGGGACTCGATCCCGGAATGCTGGGATCACCCCCTGAGCTGAAGGCAGACGCTTAACGACTGCGCCACCCAGGCGCCCCATGCTGTTTGCTTCTTGATGAGCTTTGAGTTCTTTATACATTCTAGATATGGGTCTATGCATGTCTGATATATGACTTGCAAATATTTTCTCCCCATCTGTGTCTTCTCCTTTCTTTTTTCACTTTTTTTTTTTTTTAAGATTTTATTTATTTATTTGACAGAGAGAGAGACAGCCAGCAGGAAAGGGAACACAAGCAGGAGGGAGCAGCAGCAGCAGAAGAGGGAGAAGCAGGCTCCCAGCGGAGCAGGGAGCCCAATGCAGAGCTCGATCCTAGGACCCTGGGATCACGCCCTGAGCCAAAGACAAACACTTAACGACTGAACCACCCAGCGCCCCTACTTTTTTTTCTTTTAAGGTAAGCTCCATGCCCAACATGGGGCTCAAACTCATGACGCTGAGATCAAGAGTCACGTGCTCTACCAACTAAGCCAGCCAAGCCCCTTGTCTGACTTTTCATTCACTTAACAGTATCTTTTGCAGAGTAAAAGTTTCAAATTTTGATGAAGCCCAGTTTATCAATTCTTTTTTTAGTTTCATGGATCTTGTTTTTGGTGTTGTATCTAAGACCGCTTTACCTGACTCAAGGAAACAAAGATTTTCTCCAGTTTTATTTAAAATATTTTATAGTTTTCCATTTTACATTTAGGTCTGTGACCGATTTTGAGTTAATTTTTACAAATGGTATGATGTATAGGTTGAGGTACATTTTTTCTTTTTTTTTTAACTTAAAGATATCTAGTTGTTCCAACAATTCATTGTCGAGAAGAGCTCTATCTTTGTTAAATTTTTTTTAATGTATTTATTTCACAGACAGAGCACAAGCAGGGGGAATGGCAGGCAGAGGGAGAGGGAGAAGCAGGCTCTCCGCTGAGCAGGGAGCCCGATGCGGTACTCGATCCCAAGACCCTGGCATCATGACCTGAGCGGAAGGCAGACACTTAACCGACTGAGCCACCCAGGTGCCCCAAGAAGAACTCTATCTTTTCTCCTTTGACTTGCCTTTGCACCTCTGTCAGAAATCAAATGACTATATTTAATAGTGTGGGTCTATTTCTGGACTTTCTATTTTGTTCATTGATCTGTCAAACTATCCTTTTGCCAATACCAGACTGTCTTGATTATCGTACCTGTCTACTAAGTCTTGAAATCAGGCAGTATGAATCTTCCAACTTCGTTGTCCTTTTTCAAAATTGTTTTGGCTATCTTGGTCCCTCTGCCTTTCTATATAAATTTTACAATCAGCTGTCAAAGACTTTTTTAAACCTTCTGCAAAAGTGTCTACTTTTAGGTGGGGATAAGCTGCCTAGGATTACTTTAACAAAGATGATGACGATATTGTAAAGGTTGGAAATCGTATGTTTATTTTTTAAGGTTCTGATTTTTTTACTTGCACAGCTGCTCTGGGATTTCCTAAGTTGTGCAGAAGGAAAGAAAAACACTCTGTATAGTTGTGTCTGGCTGGCTGAGCGTCCATGGAGCATGTGACTCTTGATTTTGGGGTTGTGAGTTCTAGCCCCATGTTGGGTGTAGACATGACTTACAATAAAACCAAAAAAAAAAAAAATCCTTAAAATAAATAGGAAAAATAGATAGATAAATAGATAGATAGACAGACAGACAGACAGACAGACAGATAGGGGTGCCTGGGTGGCTCAGTTGGTTAAGTGTCTGCCTTCGGCTCAGGTCATGATCCCAGGGTCCTGGGATCAAGTCCTGCATCAGGCTCACTGCTCAGCAGGGAGTCTGCTTGTTCCTTTCCCTCTATCCCTCCCCCACCCCGTTCGTGCGTGCTCTCTCTCAAATAAATAAAATCGTAAAAAAACAAACAAACCAAAACAAACAAACAAAAAAAAAACAAGCAAAATCTTTAAAAAAAGAAAGAAAAATACTTTGTATAAAGATATGTATTATTATATGGTACAGGGATGCCAGGGTGGTTCAGTCAGTTGAGCATCTGCCTTCAGCTGGAGTGGTGATCTCCAGGTCCTGGGGTGGAGCCCCAAGCTCGGCTCCCTGCTCAGTGGGGAGTCTGCTTCTGGCCCCCCCCCACCCCTGTGCACTCACTTTCTCTCGCTCTCTCAAATAAATAAATAAAATCTTTAAAAATATATATATATATAATAAATATATAAATATATATATGATACAATAAAGTTGAAAACCCAATTCTCCTAAAAGACATGCTATTTACTTCAAATAGTGAAAATATAAATGTTAAACTTCTTAGATTTTTTAATCTTTTTTCTTTTTTTTTTTTTTTTTTAGATTTTATTTATTTATTTGACAGAGAGAGACAGCCAGCGAGAGAGGGAACACAAGCAGGGGGAGTGGAAGAGGAAGAAGCAGGCTCCCAGCGGAGGAGCCTGATGTGGGGCTCGATCCCATAATGCCAGGATCACGCCCTGAGCCGAAGGCAGACACTTAACCACTGAGCCACCCAGGCGCCCCTAATCTTTTTTTCTTTTTTGCTAAAGATTTTATTTATTTGACAGAGAGAAGGTGATAGAGCATAAGCAGTGGAAGTGGCAGAGGGAGAGGGAGAAGCAGGCTCCCCGATGAGCAGGGAGCCTGATGCGGGACTTGATCCCAGGATCCCGGGATCATGACCTGAGCCAAAGGCAGATGATTAACCAACTGAGCTACCCAGGTGCCACTCTTGCGTGTTTCTTTTTTCCCAAAGATTTTATTTATTTATGAAAGAGAGAAAGAGAGAGCACGCGCCCACGTGCACCAACAGGGGAAGGGGCATGGGGAGAAAGAGAGAATCCTCAAGCAGACACCATGCTGAGTGTAGAGCCCCAGGCAGGGCTCGATCCCAAGACACTAAGATTGTGACCTGAGCCAAAGTCGGAGGTTTAACCAACTGAGCCACTCAGGCACTACAAACTTCCTGTGTTTGTTACAAACAATGGTCCCTCTGTTGTCAGCAAGCTTCCCTCATTCCTCATCCAATTCCTACTCATCCTTCAGGTCTTACCTTGGACATTCCTCCATCCACAAGCCTTTCTTGATCCCCCAAATATAGATTAAGGGTTAACATGTTTCCACTGAACCCAGAAGTCTTCTAACATCACTCTTAATATGTTGTATTCTGTAACTGACAGTTAACTTTGTTTCTCCCATCAGGACATAAACCCTGGGTGGGCAGGAGTTGACTACATTAGCTACTTCTTAGCTCCTAGCACAAAGTGGGCAATGCATAAATCTTTGTTTTGAATGACCTGTTGCTTTGAAAGACAGCAAGAAAGGAAGAAAGCTGAAAAAGGGGTATCTTACTTTGCAGACAAAAAGGAGTGATAGCAGCTTTTAAAGAGATCTTCAATAAATACATGAAGAAATGGAGGACAGACATACAGATTAAAAGCTAAACAACAGGGGCGCCTGGGTGGCTTAGTCGTTAAGCGTCTGCCTTCAGCTCAGGTCATGATCCCAGCGTTCTGGGATCGAGCCCCACATTGGGCTCCCTGCTCAGCAGGAAGTCTGCTTCTCCCTCTCCCACTCCCACTCCCCCTGCTTGTGTTCCTTCTCTCGCTGCCTCTCTGTCAAATAAATAAATAAAATCTTTAAAAAATAAAAATAAAAAATAAAGCTAAACAACAGACATAAGAAAACCATAATGTATGGATCTTATTTGGATACTGTTTCAATAAACAGTTGAAAAATTATTGGTATAACGGGGGAAATGTGAAAACTAGATAATTGATGGTATTAAGAAATGCTTGTTAGGGGGCGCCTGGGTGGCACTGGGGCGCCTGGGTGGCACAGCAGTTGGGCGTCTGCCTTCGGCTCAGGGCGTGATCCCGGCGTTGTGGGATCGAGCCCCACATTGGGCTCCTCCACTATGAGCCTGCTTCTTTCTCTCCCACGCCCCCTGCTTGTGTTCCCTCTCTCGCTGGCTGTCTCTATCTCTGCCGAATGAATAAATAAATAAAATCTTAAAAAAAAGAAAGAAATGCTTGTTAGGCGCGCCGGCTGGCTCAGTCAGTACAGCATGCAACTCTTGCTCTCAGGGTTGTACGTTCGAGCCCCACACTGTGTCTAGAGATTACTTAAAAATAAAATCTTGGGGTGCCTGGATGGTTCAGCTGGTTAAGGCTCAGGTAGTAATCCCGGGGTCCTGGGATCACTCGCATTGGGAGCCTGCTTCTCCCTCTCCCCCTGCTTGTGCTCTCTTTCTATCTCTGTCAAATAAATAAATAAAATCTTTAAAAAACTAAAAAATTCAGGGGCGCCTGGGTGGCGCAGTCGTTAAGCATCTGCCTTCGGCTCAGGGCGTGATCCCGGCGTTCCGGGATCGAGTCCCACATCGGGCTTCTCCGCTGGGAGCCTGCTTCCTCTCCCACTCCCCTGCTGTGTTCCCTCTCTCGCTGGCTGTCTCTCTGTCACATAAATAAATAAAATCTTTAAAAAAAAAAAAAAAACTAAAAAATTCAAAATTAAATTAAACTTAAAAATGCTTGTTACTTTTTGTGGGATTTTTCTTTTAATCCTTACCTTTTAGAGATATACACAGAAATATTTATTAATTTTTGAATCTGGGATTTGTTTAAAAATACCTAGGGTGGGTGGGTTAGTGGGTAGGAGCAACAGAGATAACACAAGATTGGCACGGTTGACAATTACTGTAGCAGAGTGATAGGGATTCGTTATACTGATGTCTACTCTTGCATTTATTTGAAATTTTCCATACTAAAGAGGTAAAAAGAAAACCTATCTAGAGAATTAATTTTCTCTTAACTTTAACTCCCCAAGGAAAGGGAGAAGAGGAGAAGTATGGGGAGTTAGTTAAGCCCTGAATCAAGTTGAGACCCTAGGGATGTCTGCGATTCCAAGCATTTGATTTTCCTGTCAAAGCCAGACATCCTGTTTAATGTCAATATTAAAATGTTTAGCTAAAATCAACCAACAACTTTAGATACTCCGCATATTCCTTCCTTTCATAAAACATGTTTCTGCTTTTATTTCAAAATCATAAACAACAAAAAAAGCACCTAAATCACACCAAACTGTCCGTCCAGAAAGCAACAAAAGCATGTGTATCTTTCACTTACCATCAGGTATATTTATTTCAGTGTTTTCAGTTCTTACATAACTGGTGAAAAAGCTAGGGGGTAGCAGACAGCTAGACAGTTAGTTGGCTTGAGTTCCTAATCCCAACTCTGAACTAACCTGGCACTGGCTCAAAACTGTCCTGTGGTCTTCAAACCAAATCCGCTGAGGTTCTAGTTCATAAAAACCATCTAGTTTCTAATCAGAGGTATTCAGTGGAATAGATTCCTTTTCCCTCCACATTTATAATAGAACTGATGTTAGAAAAGGCAGTTTTTGGAGCACCTGGCTGGTTCAGTCGGTAGGGCATGTGACTCTTGATCTCAGTGAGTTCAAGCTCCACATTGGGTATGGAGAAGGAAGAAAGGAAGGAAGGAAGGAAAGAAAGAAGGGAGGGAGGGAGGGAGGGAGGGAGGGAGGGAAAGGAAAAAAAAAGAAAAAAAGGAAAGGAAAGGAAAGGAAAGGGAAAAGAAAAGAAAAGAAAAGAAAAGAAAAGAAAAGAAAAGAAAAGAAAAGAAAAGAAAAGGGGCGCCTGGGTGGCACAGCGGTTGGGCGTCTGCCTTCGGCTCAGGGCGTGATCCCGGCGTTATGGGATCGAGCCCCACGTCGGGCTCCTCTGCTGTGAGCCTGCTTCTTCCTCTCCCACTCCCCCTGCTTGTGTTCCCTCTCTCCCTAGCTGTCTCTCTCTGTCAAATAAATAAATAAAATCTTAAAAAAAAAAAAAAAAGAAAGAAAGAAAAGAAAAGAAAAAAGAAAAAGAAAAACAAAAAGAAAAAGAAATTTCACTGGGGAGCCTGGCTGGCTCAGTTGGTAGAGCATGCAACTCGATCTCAGGGTCATGAGTTCAAGACCCATGTTGGGGAGGTGTAGAAATTACATAAATGAATAAATTTTTAAAAATTTTTAAATGGAAAAATGGGGCACCTGGGTGGCTCAGTCGGTTAAGCATCTGCCTTCAGCTCAGGTCATGATCCCGAAACTGTGGGATCAAGCCCTGTGTCCGGCTCCCTGCTCAACAGGGAGCCTGCTTCTCCCTTTCCCTCTGCCTCACCCCTCTGCTTGTGCATGCACTCTAAAGATAATGTGAATGAACATATAAAGCAACTGGAACACAGACTCACAAGGTAATCACACTGACTTTAACTCTTACTTATACTCGAATGATTTCTAGATCTGTATCTCCACTCTGAACTTTTCTACTAAACTCAAGACCCAAACATCCAGAAGCCTATTGGACATTTGCTCCTGGATTTTCCTGACACCTCAAATCTAATATACCAAAATCAAAATCATTTTCCCTCAAATGTAACACCGTCTTACCCCTGTATTTCCTACCTTGGTTAATGACATCACCATCCACTTAGCTGCCCAAGCAAGCAATTTCAAATCCATCTCTGATAACTCCTTCTCCCTTACACACTCCCCAACATAAAGTCAGCAAGATCCTTCTGGTCAGTCTCCTTAAAAGCTCTTTAACCTGTCTACAGTTCCACCGTTTACTACTGTAATTGAGATCTTCAATATCTCTAAAGTGATCATCACACCAGTCTCATTACAAACTAGTCTCCCTACAGCCAATTTCACCCTTGAAAATCTAACTTCCACACTGCCAACAGTGTTACTTTTCTTACACAGTGATATGAACATGTTCCTTACCTGGCTTAAAACTCTCCAATAACTCCCTAGTATCTACAAAATAAAATTCAGACCCCTCACCAAGGCCATCCACAATGGGGCTCCAAATCATCTTTCACCTCACTTCTTTCCATTCCTTCCTCATGCCCCATGATCTAGCCACATTAAACCACTGGCCCACATGTCCATACTCATATACCTCGGTACCCTTGTGCAAGCTGTTCTCTGTATTTGAAACACTATCATCTCTAATTCTTTTTTGCTGAAGCAGCCAAATTTTATTCATTCTTTAAAACCCAAATGACTCTGAGGCGCCTGGTTGGCTGAGTCCGTCGAGCGTCGGACTCTTAGTTTCAGCTCAGGTCATGATGTTAGGGTCGTTAGATCGAGCCCGGAATACGGCTCCCGACTCAGCAGTCTGCTTGAGAGTCTCTCTCCCTCTCCCTCTGCCCCTTCCCCACTGCACACTCTCTCTCTAAAATAAATAAATAAATATTTTTTAAAAATTAAAAAATAGGGGCGCCTGGGTGGCACGGCGGTTAAGCGTCTGCCTTCGGCTCAGGGCGTGATCCCGGCGTTATGGGATCGAGCCCCACATCAGGCTCTTCTGCTATGAGCCTGCTTCTTCCTCTCCCACTCCCCCTGCTTGTGTTCCCTCTCTCGCTGGCTGTCTCTATCTCTATCGAATAAATAAATAAATAAATCTTTAAAAAATTTTTAAAAAATAAACACATTAATTAAAATCTTTCAAAAAATGTGCACTCTTTAGGGGCAGCTGGCTGGCTCAGTTGGTAGAGCATGCAACTCGTAATCTTGGTGTCATGAGCTCAAGCCCCATGATGAGCAATGATGAGCACAGAGCCTCTAAAAAATAAAATGCACTCCTTACAAACAAGGATTATGTTATTCATATTTTAACTCTAGTGCCTAACACAATGCCTAACACACAGTAGGCACTTGAATGTCTGCTGAATTTGACTGCTGAAAAGATCAACTCTAACATTTTTTAATGAGACCAGAGACCAAAAAGCTTAAGACATTCAAACCTAGTTTTGGTTTACTGGTGAAAAGAAAAAGACGCCACACAAACTCATGCTCATGCTATTTCTAGTTTTTCATATTTTTCCCTACAAGCTTCAGGGTTAGTTGCCAGAAAATTAGTAATTAAGTCTTTTAAACCACTCCTTAAATGACCTATATTTTCCCATGAAACAGTACAATACACTGTTATACTAAACCACCATTTTATAATTGAACCTTAAATCTGGCAACTTACTACCCTCCTTGTATTAAATGCATTTTTAGGGGCACCTGAGTGACTCAGTCAGTTAAGTGTATGACTCTTGGTCTCAGCTCAGGTCTTGATCTCAGTCAGGGTCATGAGTTTAAGCCCCACACTGGGCCCCACACTGGGCCTGGAGCCTACCTAAAAAAAATAAATAGGGAAGCCTGGGTGGTTCAGTTGTTAAGCGGCTGTCTTCAGCTCAGGTCATGATCCCAGGGTGCTGGGATTGAGCCCGGCCTCCGGCTCCGTGCTCAGCAGGAAACCTGCTTCTCCCTCTCCCCACTTCCCCTGCTTGTATCCCTCTCTCACTGTCTCTGTCAAATAAATAAATAAAATATTTTAAAATAAATAAACAAATAAACGCATTTTTAGGGGTGCCTAGCTGGTTCAGTTGGAAGGGCACGTGACTCCTGATCTTGGGGTTATGAGTTCGAGCCCCACGTTGGATACAGAGATTACTTAAATAATTGAAACTTTAAAAAGTAAATAAGTAAAATAAAAATAGGGACGCCAGAGTGGCTCAGTTGGTTGAGCGTCTGCCTTCTGTTCAGATCATGATCCTGGGGTCCTGGGGTCCTGGGATCAAGCCCCGCATCAGGCTCCCTGCTCGGCGGGGAGCCTGCTTCTCCCCCTCCCTCTGCCTGCCCCTCCCCCTGCTTGTGTGCTCTTTCTCTCTCTCTCAAATAAATAAAAGCTTAAAAAAATAATAAAATAAAATAAAATGCATTTTTTAAAAGATTTTACTTAATTATTTGAGAGAGAGAAAGAGAGCATGAGCACAAGCAGCGGGGAGGGGCAGAAAAAGAAGCAGACTCCTCACTGAGCAAGGGCACCCGACTCAGGGCTCAGTCCCAGGACCCTGGGATCATGACCTGAGCCAAAGGCAGATGCTGAACCGACAGAGTCACCCAGGTGCCCCTAAATGCATTTTTATTTATTTTTTTTTAAAGATTTTATTTACTTATTTGACAGAGACAGACAGCGAGAGAGGGAACACAAGCAGGGGGAGTGGGAGAGGAAGAAGCAGACTCCTAGTGGAGGAGCCTGATGTGGGGCTCGATCCCAGAACGCTGGGATCACGCCCTGAGCCAAAGGCAGACACTAAACGACTGCGCCACCCAGGCGCCCCCTAAATGCATTTTTAATAAAGAAAATTTAGCAGTTTTCCTTTTGAGTTGCATTTCTTGTCATTCTAAGTTACAAAGCTCTAAAAGGGACATAATCGAGACCTTGATAGGCAGTGAAAAGACAGAAATAGATTAAACACTTCTCTGCTGAGAAAGCATTCACCTCTCACCATGAGTACAGTGACTTCACACTTATCCCCACTCTGGTCAGCTGTGAAGCTTCAACCCTTCCTCTGGCCACTTTGCTTCTCACACTACTCTCACTTCCCATTTTAATATATTAGTATCATCTTTTTAGAGTTGTTATTACGTTTTAGGAGTTGAAATCCAAGAATTAGGCTCATGTCTCTCCTGAAAATATTCCAAGCTTCCTGTCCTGCTCTGCTGCATTATACAATGTTACTCTGCCAAAGTCTTAGCTCATTTCCTCCTCCTCCTTGCCCTGAAATGGCGGTGCACATCAATAATGCCCTCTCCCTTCCCACTTTCAGACTTTACTATCTGCTTGGAATGCCCCATCCTCCTTGTCCATCTGTGAGGGCATTATCACACAGGTTATGCAACGGGCCTTTACTGACAATACCCGCACCCAGCCTTCCATCAACTCTCACAAGTTGTACCTCCCTCTAGTAGAGCACTTACTGTATTTCATCAATTTTTTAAAAGATTTTATTTATCGGGGCGCCTGGGTGGCAGAGCGGTTAAGCGTCTGCCTTCGGCTCAGGGCGTGATCCCGGCGTTCTGGGATCGAGCCCCACATCAGGCTCCTCCGCTAGGAGCCTGCTTCTTCCTCTCCCACTCCCCCTGCTTGTGTTCCCTCTCTCGCTGGCTGTCTCTATCTCTGTCGAATAAATAAATAAAATCTTTTAAAAAAAAGGATTTTATTTATTTATTTGAGAGAGAGAGTGCGCACGCATGCACAAACAGTGGAACCGCAGGCAGAGGGAGACAGAGGAGCAGGTTCTCCGCTGAGCAGGGAGCTGGAAACCAGGCTCGATCCCAGGACCCTGAGATCATGACGTAAGCCCGAAGGCAGACACTTAACCGACTGAGCCACCCAGGTGCCCCTGTATTTCATCAGTTCTAAGACATACTTTCCTTCTCACAATTCTCTGAAAACAGGACATACCTTACAACTGAAGGTATGCCAGTCTCATTAGAAGCATTTCTTTTTTCTTTCCTGTTGAAGTAATTGCGAGCCTTACAATCATTGGCATCACAGATCTGATGAAATAAGGTATTACAGTCTGTAATGATTACTTTACATACTTTGTTTCCTCTGCTAAACTGTGAACTGAGAGGGCAGGGGCTACATTATAAACACCTCTGACCAGCATAGATTTGGGCACAAAAAGAGTGTGCATCCAACAAATACTAGTTGCACAGTATTTATTTAGCATTTACTAAGTATTAAGTACTATCCTAAACATTTTACATGTACTTACACAGTTAACCCTCACAACAACCCGTGCAGTAAGTACAGTTATTATAGATGAAGAAACTGAGGCAAAGAAACATAGGTAAGCTCATTCAAAGAGACACAAAGTTGCAGAAGATTTGAACTCATGTTTGCTGGTTATGATTTATATTGGTTATAATTTTTCCATTCAGCAAATATTTTCTTAAAGATTTATTTATTTGAGAGAGAGAGAGAGAGAGACACCAAGCACAGCCGAGAGAGCCAGGGGAGGGGCAGAGGGAGAGGGAAAGAATCTCAAGGAGACCCCTGTTGAGTACCAGCCCAACAGGGGCTCGATCTCACAGCCCTGAGATCGTGACCTGAGCTGAAATTAAAAGTCAGACAACTGACCAAGCTACCCAGGCTCCCCCCACCCCGATTCAGCAAATATTTAATGAGCAATTACTCGTAGGACAACTATGCACTGTGCTAAACACTGAGAAGCAAAACCTGGTCCTCAAGAGGCGACTCTGAATCATATATACATTCTTGAATCCTTCATCCTCCAAACATCAGAACCACCTATAAATTCACTAAATTAAATCTGCTTTCCTCTTTACTTTTCCTTTTTAACATCTTCTCATATAGCCCTCCTTTAAAGTTTTTAGCGCTCTGTCAAAAACCAAACAACTGACAAAAAACAAACAACAAAAAACCTTTGTGCTCAATTATCACAGCAGCTGTGAAAATATCACAAAAGACACTTCAGTTAAGGAATAGATGGCAAGATCAAAAGGGCTCTAAAGGAACAAAGATTCTGTTCACAAGCAAATATTCAAAGTAAAAAAGAGAGAGGTAAAAACACCTTAGTTTTGTTTTTATTTTGTAACACCATAATTTTGTTTTTAAATAGACTGTTTTAAGAAGTCTTCCCCTGGGGCACCTCGGTGGCTCAGTTGGTTAAGGGTCTGACGCTTGATCTCAGGGCCTTGAGTTCAAGCCCTGAGTTGGGCTCCATGCTGGGTGTGGAGCCTACTAAGTAAGTAACTAAGTAAGTAAGTAAATAAATAGTTTCCCCTGAGGTATGAGATACTTTTTAAAAAATTATTAATTTCATCAGAATAGGGGTGCCTGGGTGGCTCAGTCAGTTAAGTGTCTGCGTTTGGCTCAGGTCATGATCCCAGGGTTCTGGGATGGAGCTCCGCTGAGCAGGGAGCCTGCTTCTCCCTCTACTCTCCGCTATTGCTCTCCCTATCTCTGTCTCTCTTCCTCCAATAAGTAAATAAAATAAAATAAAATAAAAATTTTGTCAGAAGAAAAAGGAGCTAGTAACCATTAATTCCTTTTATTTTAGCTATCTCAGAGATTCATGAGAAGTCCCTACATCCCCACTTTGTTTTTATTTACTGTTGTTAGAATATTTCATTTTTTTAAAGATTTGTTTATTTGGGGGCACCTGGGTTCTCAGTCAGAGAAGCGTCTGCCTTTGGCGCAGGTCATGATCCCAGGGTCCTGGGATCGAGTCCCACATCAGGCACCCTGCTCAGCGGGGAGCCTGTTTCTCCCTCTCCCTCTGCTGCTCCCCCTGCTTGTGCTCTCTCACTCTCTCTGTCAAATAAATAAATAAAATCTTTTAAAAAAATAAAAAATAAAAAACAAGGATTTATTTATTGGAGACAGAGCGCAAGCACAAGCAGGAGGGGAGAGGGAGTTTCCGGAAAGCATCCCAAGCAAACCCCCCGCTGAGTGCCGTGCAGGCTTTTGATCTCAGGACTCTGAGATCATGACCTGAGCTGAAACCAAGAGTCAGACCCTTAAGGGACTGTGCCACCCAGGCTCCCCTTTGCATCCCCACTTTAGACAGATTGCTCACACAACAGGTAATCAAAGCACTGACCATGCCCTTTATCTCCCCCAGGGGAAGACTCTGCATTTGGTAACAGTCATCTACTACATAAAAATAACCACAAATAGGAAAAAGAATAGAGAAAAGGACAGGAAATTCTCATCACAGCTGAACAAACCTCTATCATTTTAACATAACACAGGCGGCATTATGGACTTGTTTGAACCGATGGAAATTTCCAGTAGAGGGAAAAATACATTACCAAAATTAAAAATAAACGTCCAATTACTAAAATAAAATAAGACAACCAGGCCAGCTCTAACATTTTATACCTCTACTTCATCTTCCGTGTGGAAGTAAAAAACAGAATAAATTTGCATTCTGTAAATGACATATGACAAGAGTAACAAGTGCTTTCTTTTTAAAACTACCGTTTAAAAAAAAAAGGATAATCAGTGTTATGGTGTTATGGATAGTTACTGGGAAAGCCAAGGAACTAGAGCAAAAAATTAAAAATAATATATCACTGTGCATTTCCAGGAAAGAGAGGTAAAACACGTTTTACCAGATGGAGAAGTTAAAGACAACTAGGGTTCATTTCCCCCATTCCTATAAAATAATTCACTGTTCTTATCTGTGAATCTTCAAGGATCTAGTACAGCCACTCCCTACCTTTGCTCAGATGAAAGACAAATCACTAATTTCCAAAAGGCCTCGCCATTTCAAGCTTTCAATCAATCTTCATAGCCAACAAAGCTAAAGCATCCGTCTCCTTATGTCCTTTTGAAAGAAGTTTCACCTCTTTGAAAAGCTGTGGCTAGAAAGTCATTTTCTCTCTCTAGAAGCACACGGTTTAACTCTGTCCTCTGCTTTGTCTACCCTAAATAACAACAAGAACAACAACAAAGCCTCAGGAGTGCTCCTTCAGCCTCTCAGAAAAGAACCAGCCACCTCTTGGGCTCTTGCACAGCTGCTTCTGTCTTTCTCTGAGAGACACTCCACCCTGGAGGTTCCACACGCAGGGTAACAAAAAGTGGAGCTGAAAAGCTGCTATATGCTTATCTGACCTCAGAGACAGGGCCCTGGGGCAACCAGAAACTCCCTTGCAAAAGAAAACTTTTTTTACAATTTAAAAATAACAAATTGTATTTGCACATCCCTCATTGTGCGGCCCTCCCAGCTTGTCTCAAACTAGTTTTCTCCACTCATAATAAAGCACAATAGTACCAACTGTGTTACAAGACGAGGAACGTGAGTGAGCTATGTTCTAAAAGCATTAAACAGATTGGCCCTCCATTCTCTATTTCCTTCCTCTTGAGTAAGGAGCTACACACCATCTGTAAAAATGCCCAAGAGTATGGTATTTTTCCTACACGAGTCTGATGGCTAATTAGTCACATCGCAAACTGGTATTTTTGCACATGATCTACCGTGCCTACGTAGAACGCACATATGCGCCTAGTGAGGTTTTACAAACAATATGCTTCGTTCGCCTTGACAAAGAAATCAATCATTCTACTAATAACGGTAAGGTCGAAAATCCCGTAATATTGTTGGTGATACAGTATCATCGGCATAGTACCTACAATTTACAGTTTTCATCAACAATCTCAATCACATCCATGATGCTCGCAAGAGCCCACTGAGGCGCTGCATCTTTCAGAGATTCAGAAAGGTTAAGTGGGACCTGCCCAAGGTTATCTATCAGCTTTATCAATGGTGGACGTGGTTTCGAACCTGTCAGACCCTAAGCCCCTAGCTTTTTTCCCTAGATCCCTCCCAGCTTTAAACAGAGGGCTCCTGACTCCCATCCTCCACCCAGAAAAGCCCATGACTCCGGGCGACCGGCCCTTCCCTGCCTGGATCAGAGTTAGCTTCTTCAGCTCCAGCAGGGCTTTCATCCTCCACCACCCTCCCCCCGCGACCATTCTCTGAAAGAAGCGGAAAGGGAGAGGCGACCGAAAGCTCCTGGGGGAAGGGACGATGACAAACGGGGAAGCGCGGGACACTGCCCCTGCCGTGGGCTCCTTCACTCTGCAGCACTCACCTCCTCCCCTCCGCCAAGCTGCCCAGCCCTGGCGCGGGCGATCCGGCCACCTATGCCCCAAATTCTCCCATCATCACCTCAAACTGTCCCTCCCCCACGCCCCTTCGCCTCCGACAGGCAGAGCCGACCCCCCCCCCCAAGCCAAGGTATCCTTCCACCAGGCCACCCCTCTTCTCTCCCGCCGCCCACCCCTCTTCTACCATCACTCACTGTCGGTGACTGGGCCCGGCCCTCATGGCTGCTCCGTTGCCGCCCGCCGCCGCCACCGCTGCTCCACGCCCCGGCCGCTCAGTAGCCGCCGTCGCCGTCGGGACTCGCCGGGAGCCGCTGATGCGCCTGCGCAGCCTGGAGTGCCGGGGCCCTCTACGGACGCCCGCGCCTGCGCAGCCCGCGCCGAGGCGTCTTCCTCAGTGCCTGATGCTCTGGACCCCCGGGTGTCAGGTGGACATGGCCGCTGGCCTCGAGGACTGGTTAGGCTTACAGGCTTTGACGGCTGACCCTAGGTCCAAGACCTCTGGATTACCTTGCCTGGGTTACTAAACGCTTGGACCGCGATGCCTGTAAGGAGCCACAGACATAATGATACTTTTAAGATTCTGGATCCTACTTGCACTTAAAGGCCTGAATGCAGGTGCTGTCAGGTGACTGATAATGAGCTTGGGATTTCTTTTCAAGAAGACGATCACATCTAGAATGCATTGGGGCTAATTGTGTAAAAGGCAACGTTGACATCCGAGAACACACTACTGGCCAGGAGGTGCTCAGAAGCCCCAAGGATGTTGTCAAGGCGGTGACTGCACTGAACTTTGGGACAATAAGTTCAGTCTGTTTATCAAGCGCATAGTGTTTATTGGACAAAAATGTTCTAGGCATCTCATATGTGCCATCGAGGGACTTGCAGGCTAATAGTCCCCTACTTTCCAGCTCTCACTATGAAGCCTGGCCCTTGTGCAAACTGGTAAACAAAAACTAGACCTTTAGCCCATGGAGACCCAACCATCAGCTCCAAGATCATTGTGCTGCCTTGGCATAGCCAAACAAAAGACTAGGCTTAATTGAGTCTTGGAAATTCGGTATAGACTTGACAACTGAGAGCAGTGCACTGCAGTAGAAGGGAAGAGGAGACACAGGACTAAACTCTCTCCTTACTACCATGACCCCCATCCCATCTCCAGCCCAGCCTTCCCTCTACAGTTCAGAGTTTGGAGAGATAGGGACCAAGATAAAATGTAAGGCAAAAAGAGATCAAAGGGGGGGGGGCAGTTCCAAGGTGTTAAATTCTTTGTACTTCTAGAGAAAGCAAAAGCTACTCCTGATCTCAGGATCTGACATTAATGTTTAAATTTCTAATTTAAGACTAAGGAAATTTTTTCCTCATTTTGGAAAGAAGCAAGAATAGGCCCAACAGTAAAGTTTGAGATCGCTGAAAATGGAGTGTCACTAGTATTCCTAATTATAGATTACTAATTAAAAATGCATACAGGGGCACCTGGGTGGTGCAGTCGGTTAAACATCTGACTCTTGTTTTCGGCTAGGTCATGATCTCAGGATTGTGAGATCGAGCCCCTCGTGGGGCTCCAGGTTCAACACGGATTCTGCTTGAGATTCTCCCTCTCCCTTTGTCCCTCCTGCTCGTTCTCCTCTCTCGCTCTAAAATAAATAAATCTTTTTTTAAAAATGCATATAATAGAATTCTCAAGTCACTAAGAAATGAAGGGTTACTCCCTGTAGCACCTAGGAACCGGAAGATTTTTTACTCATCAGGTGCATGTGACTTTTACACATATAGTTATATGTTGCCGTGGGAAAACAGTGTATAGATTAGCATAATTCAGTCCCTAGAAAAGCAAATTTACACAAAAGTGCATGCCTCATATATGAACTGCCTCCCAACCTCTCAACATATATAGAGTAACATACAACTGCTGACAGAGTAGGGTGGCGGGGCCCAGGACCAATCCCAGAAGCTAGCTCGTGACTTGGAAGAGTTGTCTTTACTTGCAAAAGTATTACCCTTCGGAACGAGAGCACATTTGGCATCATGGGGAAATTGCAGAGCCAGAAAGGGGGAAGAATTAATATTGACTCTATGTTCTGATGAATGGATGTGTGAAAAAGAGGGGGGAAAAAAGGGCCAAAGCTGACCCTGAAGTTTTGGGAACTGTATTTTCCTAATTCTACCACCAATGAAGTCCTCTGCTGGAATCTACATGATGATGACATATCTTCCTTTTTTGTTTTTGAAGTTTATTTATTTATTTAAGGAATCTCTATACCCAGTGTAGAACTCGAACTCATGACCCCAAGATCAAGAATTGCACATTACTCTAACTGAGCCAGCCAGTCGCCCCGACAGTATGTCTTCTCATATATGAACCATAAGGGTCTCCTGAACCATTTCCCTACTTGAATTTCTTCTTTTATATAGATTTATTTATTTATTAAGCTTATTTGTTTATTTATTATTAAGTAATCTCTACACCCAATGTGGGGCTCAAACTCACAACCCCAAGATCAAGAGTCCAGCCAGCCAGGCACCGCAACCTACTTGAATTTCTTACCAAGGGCAGAATGGCAGATTTTTTTTTTTCCTGCCAAGTAGCGACGCACTATATCCAATGATAATCATTTAGAGAACCACCTCCACTCCATTTTCAGACCCTGTGATTTGGATGAGGTCATTCCAGGCATGGAGCACATAACCCAAACCCAAGTCATTCAGCATGTAACATTCTCTAAGGTACAATGATTGTTTCAGGAATGGGCATGTAACCCAGTCAGAGCCAAAATGCACATAGAGAACTTTCCTTCAGGGGAAATCCATTGCTCTTTCCAACGAAAACTGGATGTGAGAAGATGTAAAATCTGGTGATGCTGCAGCCATGTTGACACCACAAAGGTAGGGCCAATCTATCTATAGAAAGACATAATTTATTCACTCACTGAACAAAAATTTACTGAGTACCCATTATGTGTTAGATCCTGTTGTAGGTGTAGGAGGTAACAGCAGTGAGTAATATATGTTTTCCTTGTCCCCACAGAACTTAGAGTCTAGTAGGGGACATATAATAATAACAACAAACACTTGAATAACATTTACTATGTATCAAGTACTGTTCTAAGTCCTTTATACATATCAGTTCTTTTAATCATCATACCAACCCTATCCCTATTTTGTAGATAAGGAAATTGAAGGAGAGAGAAGTTACTTGCCCTGGTCACACAGCAAATAATGGAGCTGAAAATCAAACCCAGGGTATCTGGCTCAGTAATCTTTGTGCTCAATCACTATATTATAAACTGCCTTATCAAAGGAGGGGGAAAAAAGGGTCCTCAGAAAGAATTTAACCAGTCATGGAAGGAACAATCGAAGGAGACACCTGGAAGTGAGAAAGAATACCGGGCAATTGGGAGACTGAAAAAAATTCAGTTAAGCTGAAAAAGAGGAATGACAAGAGATGAGAGTAGTGGAGGCGCCTGGCTGGCTCAGTCCGAAGAGCCCCACGTTGGGTGTAGAGATTACTAAAAATAAATAAATAAACTTAAAACAAAACAAACAAACAAAAACCAAAGAGAGATGAGTCTGGCAAAGTAAGCCAGAGCCACATTAGTTTATACTTTATTCTGAGGGCAGTGAAGCAAGGGAGTGACCTGTTCAGATTGGGGCTGTGAGGGGTTGGTAAGACTGTGGAGACTCTTGATGATATTTCTAAAGCATCTCAGGCACTGCAATAGGATCATTGCAGGTAGTGATAAATGCTGTGAGGAAATGACATTGAAACTGAGACCTGAATAGGGAGAAGCCAAATCTAGAAGAACATAGAATGCAGAAGTAGCAGCTATAAAGGCCTTGAGGCAGAAATGAACTCGGTATATTCAAGAGGGATGCCTGGGTGGTTCAGATAATTAAGCATCTGCCTTAGGCTCAGGTCATGATTCCAGGGTCCTGGGATCGAGTCCCGCATCGGGCTCCTTGCTCACCAGGGAGCCTGCTTCTCCCTCTGCTGCTCCCTCTGCTTATGCTCATGCTCTCTCTCTTGCAAATAAAGAAAGAAAATCTTCTGGGGCGCCTGGGTGGTTCAGTCGGTTAAGCGTCTGCCTTCAGCTCAGGTCATGATCCCAGGGTCCTGTGATGGAGCCCAGTGTCGGGGTCCCTGCTCAGAAGGGAGTCTGCTTCTCCCTCTCCCTGCTGCCACCCCTGCTTGTGCTCTCTCTCTCACATAAGTAAATAAAATATTTTAAAAAAAAAAGAAAATCTTTCTTTAAAAGAGAGAGAGACTGGGGCACCTGGGTGGCTCAGTCAGTTAAACATCTGCCTTCTGCTCAGGTCATGATCTCAGGGTGCTGGGATCGAGCCCTGCTCCCCTTGCTTGTGCTCTCTCTGACAAATAAATATTTTTTAAAAGGGGGGGAGGGGCAGAGGGAAAGGGAGAGGCAGACTCCCCACTGAGCAGGGAGCCTGAGGCGGGGTTCAATCCCAAGACCCTGGGATCATGACCTGAGTGGAAGGCATACACCTCACTGACTGAGCTACCCAGGCATCCCGAGATCAAGCATTTTAAAAATAAATGCTGATGAGAGAAATACAGTACAGAGAGAAATTGTCTATATAGAAAAGATTAAAATAATTAGCTTTAAGATAAGGACATTTATTGAGAGTCTCCATTGTTCTAAATCCTCCATTGTTCTAAAGCCTGGATTCCAATGGACACATATTAGGTGGATGTGTTTAATATCTTCTTCTTCATTTTACAGATGACAACACTGATATTTGGAGAGTTGAAATAACTTGTCCAAACTCACACAGCTCATAAGTGGCAAGTTGACATATGAACCCATGCAGTCTATTTCATTTGATTAGCCTCTCCTAATCTCACAAAATACATTTCCCCACAATATCCTTTGAGGGGAAAATCTGAGGGAAGGAAGAGAATTAACAAAGAGAATCTAAGTTTTTGTGTTATCCGGGGATTCTTCCAAGCTCTTATCTGTTGCCAGTGCTGTACTATTTAGTATGTGTTCCTTGGGTGATTTTGCATTTATTTAATTAAGCCCTTCAACCACCATTTAACCTGAAATTGCCCTTCACCCTAATCACAATTGAAATGGCATTTCACCTTACTATCCATGGAAGAAGATTCATATTTTTTCTGATTGCCAGCTGCCCTGTATTGAGTGGTATTTTGTTCTTTGGGCACCCATATGCCCAAAGAACATCCACAATATCATGTTCCAGAAAGGTTGTTTCTTCTGCTAATAGAGCAGACAGCCTGAAAGTTGGAGCCTGGCGCCATTTGCAAACCATCAGTGCATTTAGCTGCCCAGTCTCTGTCAACACTGTGTCACTCAGAGCTACTCTGGAGTACCCACTCAGCCTCCACTTCCACAACAGCAGCCCAGTCAGTTGGTTCCCACCATTCTCCCAACAATTCTTTCCTCTTTGTCCTAAATCATCAATTTTCTCCTCTCCCCCTGGTCATTGCCATGAATGAGCAAACAAAAATCTCTGATCTTAGAAAAGAAAATCTTTTCTTAACCCCATTTCTTTCCCTTTTGCTCTGCTCCCCTGAGAAGATATATAGATATAGATACACACACATTCACTCACTCACACACACACACCACACACACGTGTGTGTGTGGTGTGTGTGTGTATTCCCCCCCCAGCTTTCTTTAATTACCTCTCCTCTCATTCTCTCTCTCTTTTTTAAAGATTTCATTTATTTGACAGAAAGAGAGAGAGAGAGCACAAGCAGGGGGAGCAGCAGGCAGAGGGAGAGGGAGAAGCAGGTCTCCCACTGATCAGGGAGCCCCATGCAGGGCTCCATCCCAGGACCCTGGGATCATGACCTGAGCTGAAGGCAGACACTGAATCAACTGAGCCACCCAGGCGCCCCCCTCTCTCTCTTTTTAAGTAAGCTCTACACAACCCAACGTAGGGCTCAAACTCACAAGCCTGAGATCAGGTGTCCCATGTTCTACCGACTGAGACAGCCAGGCACCCCATCTCTCATTCTCTCTTAAACTCACTCCATTTAGATTTTCACCTAGACCATGCTACCTGAACTGTTCTTGTCAGGTTACTAAACTAATCTCTCTCTCTCTCTCTCTCTCTCTCTCTCTCTCTCTCTCTCACACACACACACACACACACACACACACACACACACACACAGCCTCCAGGACACAAGTCCTGTGACAGAGATTTTTGTCCATTTTCTTAATTCATGTACCCCCCCCCACCTGGACACGGCCTATACATAGCATATGAATAAATCCCCATCCCTCCAATCCCGGCAACATTTCTCTCTCAATTTCAAGAGCTTGATTGAGAGGCTTCAAAGAATGACTACAGCCTAAGGCCGCAAAAGGACTAAGATGTATCAAGTTCCACAGGCCGCTAAGGCAATCTGGGGCGGGGTAGGGGTGACTACGCAGCTTCTTCTCCCTTTACAGACCCTCTGGTTTTTCTTCAGAAAGCAACGGCCTCAGGGAGGAGATAGTAACGGGGGTTCATAGATGGGAAACCGGGTCCGCTGCTCCTCGGGAACACCCACCCAGGGAGTACTCCCTACAGGAGGCTTGTATAAAGCAAAGATGCAGACTGTCGGAGAACGCTGCCGACCGCTAGGGCAAACCAGGGGGATACTGGGAGAGAACCTGCAATCCTGAAACCAGAGAGAACTAAAAAGCACCCGTTACGGCTCCCGCGGCCTTTCCTCCTTCAATGCGTCAGTTTCTCCAGCAGGAATTAAGAGAAAGCTTTCTGCCGCTTGGCCTCATGGGAGATGTAGTCTCTCAGAAGCCAGGGCTAGACGGGCCTTTTACCAAACTTTGGCAGGAGAAGAAGAAAGCAGGATGTGTATGGGAGTCCAAAACGACCGTCATGTCCACGCAAACTCTAAATACACATTTTCCTTCTCCTTAGCCTCGGTCAGTCTCCAGAGCAGTTTCTCCTCCAACCCACCTCCAACATCCCGTGTATCTCCGCACTCTGGGCCAATCTAGCTCTCTCCTGCTCGCTCATTTTTCCACGGCTCTATCCAATCGTAGGTGAGTTCCTGGTCAGTTCCCGGAGTGCCTTGCGGCTGTAATGGCTGCCGCCGGCGGTCGCGCGGTTACGCTCCTTCGGGTGATGTTAGGGGTCCGGCAGTTGGGCCCCACCGCAGCGAGAGAGTGGGGGGCCCGGCTTTCCTCGCTCTTTGACTGTCAGCGGAGGTGCGTGTCCTGTTTCGCGGGCGCCGCCTTCTCTGGTCCCCGCCTGGCCTCTGCCTCTCGCCATCATGGCCAGAGCTCAGCCTTGGACTGCTTTCTTGGACTCTCTCAGCCAGACAGTTCGTTGACTTCTCGCCCTCCCGGCGTGTCCATGCACAGAGGTAAAGGACCCAGATAGGCTTGTCCCGGACTGTCACGGTTTTTAGCAGTGAAAGTTCCGGGTCGGGGAAACTCCTCAGTCCCTGGAGTTATCATATTTGGTCCTATATTATGGAAAACGATCTTGAGGCCCCGAGAGAGAGGCGAGCCTTGAAGGATCTCACAGGAGAGAGCTACAGGGTTCTAAGAGTTGGGAACCAGAGGGAACCGATGTGGTCGCAATTAGAGATGCTCACAAAAAGCAAGAGATTGAAGGGCCACAGGCAAGGCAGAATTGTGGCTCTGTGCCCCGGAGATGAGAAGCAGACTGGATCCAATAAGTGCCCCCACCTACTTGTCAGGAGACTGAGTTACACCTAGGAAATAGCATCCTCTGGTCTTCAAGTAACATAGACTACACTCTGGTAGGGAGGGTGGACAAAAAATTGATCATCCTAATTCAGTATTTTAAGAAACTAATACTTGCAAATACTGAGAAAGCTTGCAGAGCCTTCATAACACCCTTACTAGGGTGAGATTGTCCGAGCTGGAGGGATTTCTGGCTTTATCTGATCTATCTGTACTTTCACACATGCACATGCATTTATCAGGCACAACTACACAGTACAAGTTGACACAGTAATTGAGTATTAAATGCCAGGCATTGTATTGATTGTTTCCACAAAATTGCCTATTGTCAAAAGAAGGTTTTAAGTAGGTATTGTTAATATTATCTCCAATTTACATGTCAGAAAACTAAGGAGCTTAGAGAAGTTAGAGAACTTGATAAAATCATATAAACAAATTAATGGACAAACTAAGTCTCAAAGCCAGGTCTCAGCTTCAACCTGGTGCACTAATCTTGTATTCCCTACTTCCTTTGTGGGCGGGTAGGACTGAGTACCTGACAGGGGATCCAGATTGCACTATCTCTCACTCCCTTCCTGCCCCCACACACAGATGAGCAGGATCTCCTCTTGGTCCATCGTCCCGACATGCCTGAGAACCCCCGGGTCCTACGAGTGGTCCTCCTGGGTGCCCCGAATGCAGGGAAGTCAACACTCTCCAACCAGCTGCTGGGTCGGAAAGTATGCTGCATCCTTGACACCCCACCCCAACCGCCCCTTTCATCTCTCACTTTTTTCTGTTTCTTCATGAATTGTCCTACAGTAATCTGGACCTTAATTGGGACTATTTTGGTTTTGGCAGGTGTTCCCTGTCTCCAAGAAGGTGCACACCACTCGCTGCCAAGCTCTGGGGGTCATCACAGAGAAAGAGGCCCAGGTGGTGGGTACCTGCGAAGGAAGTCCAGCAAACTGGACAGCCGGTGAACCTAAGAGGCTCTCCCTTATAGTTAGACCTGAAGAAAATGTGTAGATTCACTTTTCTGAGGGAACGGGGTCTCCTCTTTCGTTAGGCATAGTACAGTTCTCTCTACTTTCACCCTCTGACATCTAGTCAGAAAGGTCTCATTCCCTCTTTACTCTTACTAATTTCCCATATATTCACAGTCATCATCTTTCTCTTGGATCCCATCTAGAATTAAAACAAAGCTGGAGGGTAAGAATCTAGTCACCCTGGCCTAGAGTGGGTGCAAGCTTCTGACGTCAATGGTGGCCTTTCTCTCACTTGCCAGTTATAATCATTCCATCTGGGGGGTGGGCGTCTCTCTTTCCTGATTTTAGATTCTACTTGACACACCTGGCCTCATCAGCCCTGTTAAACAGAAAAGGTAATAGCTGTGGAAACAGGTCTGTAGAGGGAAAGGTGTTGAGGAGAGGGTGGGGTGATTCCATCATAGGGGCTGGAAAACCCCCTTATTATACTCTGTCCCTCATTAGGAGTATGTCAGTCATAAGACCCTTCCTGACCTGTTTGTCTGTCCCTCAGGCACCACCTGGAGCTTTCCTTGTTGGAAGATCCATGGAAGAGCATGGAGTCTGCTGATCTGGGTTAGACTCATGATGGGAATCTGAAGCCCAATTTATATGGTCACGGCCTCTTGTTCCTGGTAGTTTGGAGGATGGGGGTTGACCCAGAGCCCATATCATGGACACTTTTGGGGGGTGGGAGAGAATGGTCGTATATTTGTCCTGCTCCCTACCCCGCCAACTTCTAGTTGTGGTTCTCGTGGATGTGTCAGACAAGTGGACTCGGAACCAGCTCAGCCCCCAGGTGCTCCAGTGCCTGACCCAGTTCTCCCAAGTCCCTAGCGTCCTTGTCATGAACAAGGTGAGCACCGCCTACTTGAAGAAGGAGTCCGCTTTCCTTCGTGGTGCCCATCTCACTGACCACACACCCTCTTCCCATCCTCCATGCCCAGGTAGATTGCCTGAAGCAGAAGTCCGTTCTCCTAGAGCTCACAGCAGCCCTTACCGAAGGTGTGGTCAATGGCAAGAAACTCAAGATGAGGCAGGCCCTTCGCTCACAGCCTGGCACTCCTTGCCCCAGCCCAGCAGCTAAGGGCCCAAACACACAGTCTGTGGGAGGCCCTCAGAGGATTGGCTGGCCCCACTTCCGGGAGATCTTCATGTTGTCAGCCCTAAGCCAGGAGGATGTGAAAACACTAAAGGTCAGTTAGCCTTGGCCATAGCCTGGCCTTTGATTTCTACCATGTGAAGACAAGCCTCAGAGTTCCTGGTAGTGAGAGTGAGTAGGAAAGTCTTGGTTGAGACTGAGCTGCCCACCTACCCCCTCTCTACCCACAGCACTACCTCCTGGCACAGGCCCGGCCAGGACCCTGGGAATTCCACAGTGGAGTCCTCACTAGCCAGACGCCTGAGGAGATCTGTGCCAACATCATCCGAGAGAAGCTCCTAGAGCACCTGCCCCAGGAGATGCCCTACAGTGTGCAGCAGGTGTGGGCACAGTGAAGGACTCGGGGGCTCTTTGTCAGGCGCACATCCAGGACAGCACACCTGTGGCCTGGAGAGGTAGGGATACAGGCTTGTCTGACTAATCATGATGTCTCCCTGTGCAGAGGACAGTGATGTGGGAGGAAGGCCCAAGCGGGGAGCTGGTGATCGAACAGAAGCTTCTGGTGCCCAAAGAATCTCACGTGGTAAGTCGGGTTAGGCTTGGAGAAAGGACCAGGGCTTTAGGCAGGGGTTCTTCCTCCACTGCTCGGGAGCCCTGAGAGCAGGCTTGTGTCTCTCTCTCTTACCCCACCCTCAGAGGATCCTGATTGGTCCAAAGGGGCACTTGATCTCCCAGATTGCGCAGGAGGTGAGCCGCGACCTCATGGACATCTTCCTCTGCGATGTTCGGCTCCGCCTCATCGTGAAGCTTCTCAAGTGACCGCCCACTGCTGCCTCTCCCAAGGCATCCCAGTCAGAGCTGCTGGCAGGAGCCACTGACCAGAACAGCCCCTGCCCAGGGACAGAAACTGGTGAGAGGCATGGACACTGCCTGATTTCGACTGACGGCTGGCTTGGCCGTACTGAGTCTGCCTAGCCCTGCCTGACCACGTCTCCTGTTGGAGGAAGGAACTTAGCTCAGTTCCCAGGTCGTTCCTCTGCCTGGGGTCCCAGCTGCTTAGGTCTAGAAGTTGGCTCTTTGGTAGGAACGATGCCATCCTGCTTCTAGCTGGCATTGAACCCAGAGTTCCTCCCTGAGTTGCTAGTTTCAGCAGAGAGGGCTTTCTCCCGTCCCCTCAGGTCCTCTACCTTGAAGCTATGCATAAGGACTTTTGGGTCCTAAATGAGATAGTGCCACTCGCCCCATCCCTCTCCCCAGTCTCGAATGCTAATAAAATTAAAAGACAAGGATACTGGTTCTCATCTTTATTTCCTTAGAATAGGAAAGAGAAAACCGTTCCCTCACCCCCACCCTGTTGTCCGAGCTGGAGTCTCCCTCCCTTCCAGTGGTCTGTTCCAGGGTCCAGAGCTCTCTTCTTGGCACGTATTCTGGGTACAGCAAGAGAACCGTTACCATTACTAAACTCAGTAATGGTAACGGTTTCCTCGCCATCCCCAAGCGTCCTGGCGGTCAGCAGGCTGTGATAGGCTGAGTGGCGAGCCCGGTGGGTTTGCAGCACCCCCTGCCCTCGTCTGGCTCCAGAGCTGTGGGGACCCGGACTAGTACATCATCTATACTGTAGTATCTCGTCGCAAACTTACAGTATATGATGATATCCCAGCCAGGGCCCTGCAGCAGGCACAGGGGGCGTGGCTTGGAGAGCACTGTGGCAGGGAGAGCCAGGGGCTGGGGGCAGAGCAGGACAGGTCAGTGCTGGACACACAGCACCCCCCCCGCCCCAGCTCCATAGCTCCTGAGCCAGCAGCTCCTCGATGGTTGTGGCCAAGGCAGCCCAAGTTGGGTAGGAAAGGGGACTGGCCCGGAGAAGCCTGCAGAGCTAGGGTCTGGTGAGATCTCCTTGGGGAGCCGGTGTCAGAATTAAACAAGCCAGAGATCACATAATGAGACAGAAGGTTCTCTCTGGTCAGACCAACAAGCAGACAGACAGGCCCAGGAGAGGGTACTTACCTGGAGCTGGAACTGCAGACTGCGGGGAGGCCTTCAGAGGTAAGGAGGCCCTGACCCTGCCTCTCCGCTCCAAGCTGCTGGCCTTTTAATTCGCTGGCCCCTCCCCTGGGTGGGGCACTTTCCCCGGGTTCTAGAAAGCCCTGCCTCTTAACCCTTTCCCTGCTGGACTCCTTGGAACAAGGGTCACTGGCCCCTCTCTTTGTTAGGCCCTTTCTCCCATAAATTTCACGGACCTTGCTGAGGCTAGGGTCTGCCTTTCACTGCTCTCCCTGTGAAGCCGGTCATCTGTCTGCTGGGCCTGGGAGAAGGAAGAACGGCCTCACCCCATCTTTCGGGGTTTAATTGTTGGCCGTAGCCGGGTGCCGGTTGTTCTGGCCGTGGCAGCAGCGGTGACGGCGGTGGTAGAAATGTTAGTTGAACGTCTATAAAGCAGGCAGGGTCCTGACAGCCGGATTCTTGGAACAGACTCTGGCTTAAATTTCAGGTCCTGGGCGCCTGCCTGTGTTTATGCTGAGCCCAAGGAGGGTAGACCTAGGCTACTGCTGCCGTGGCAAGTTCCCCTGGGTGGAGGGGGTCCTCTGTTGGGTCATTTGAGGGCCGGGGAATTCAGGCTTTTCTGAGAGTCAGCGTAAGAATGGGTAGGGGCCTGTTCAGAGCTCAAGCTACTCACCTGAGAGCCTGGCAGTATTCGGTTCCCTGCCTCTGGGGAAGGCAAGACTCCTGGTGTCGAGGCTTCTTAGACTGGGGGAGGGGAGCTCTGTTTATTGTATTTTATTTTTAAAGATTTATTCGTCTGAGAGCATGTTCCTGTGAGGTTTGGAGATGGGGGGGATGCAGGGTAGGGGGAGCTGAGGGAGAGAGAATCTCAAGTAGACTCCCAGCTGAGCACAGAGCCCAACTCAGGGCTCATCCCCACGACCCTGGGATCACGACCTGCGCTGAAACCAAGAGTTGGACACACAACCAGCTGAGCCCCCCCCCCCCGGTGCCGCACATCTGTTCTTTTAGACCCCCATTCAGGGGGACACATCTGCTTCTCTGCTCCCGCCCCTTCTCCGTCCTACACAGTCTGGTCTGTGTGCTGGGAGGCAGTTAGACCCCTCCCCTGCAGGGGCCGGTGAGGCCAGGATGGGAGTGGGAGGAGAGAGCAAACCGTTTGGTTCCTTGGAGATGTACTACTTCTGGTGCCGCACAATGTTGGCACATGCTCTTCCCTCGGTTTTCGTTTTTGCTTTTGTTTAGATTTTATTTATTTATTTTTAAGATCTCTACAGCCAACGTGGAGCTTGAACTTAGAACACCGAGATCAAAAGTCTTATGCCCCACTGACTGAGGCAGCCGGGCGCCCTGCTCTTCCCTCTGGCGCCATCTTCCCCCTTTCTTGTCTAGTTAGCTCCTGTTCCCACTTCATATGTGGGTAACACCTTTGCAGGGAAGTCTTCGCTGGCAAGTTAAATCTCCCTGTTACGGGCTCATTTATTTGTGTGAGTAATCATTTAGGCAAATAATCATGGGGGCCTGGTTATTGGTCAGTCATGTCAAATGTCTGACATGGAGCTAAACTCAGTGTGATGCGGGGGAGGAGAAAAACTTTGGCCTGCGGAGGCAGGCAGACAAAACTGTAGCTCTCAGGCAAGGCTTTTTCTCTCAGACCCTTCCTGTTCTCCTTGTAGACCGCAGTAACGACAGTCCCCAGTTCAGAGCTGCGAGCTAGGGGACTAGCTGCCGGCAAAGCACTTAGCCGAATGAAGAAGCTAAACGCCCCTCATGGACTATTCTTGAAAGCCGCTCAAGGCCATTGAGAGAGCCCAGGTTTCAAAATAACAGGCCCTGGGGTACCAGGCTGGCTCAGTCAGTGGGGCATGTGACTCTTGACCTCGGGGTTGTAAGTTCAAGCCCCACGTTGAGTGTAAAGATTACTTAAAGATAGGGACGCCTGGGTGTTTCAGTCAGTTAAGCGTCTGCCTTCGGCTCAGGTCATGATCCTAAGGTCCTAGGATCGAGTCCCGCATCGGGCTCCCTACTCAGCGGGGAGTCTGCTTCTCCCTCTGCCTGCTGCTCCCCCTGCTTGTGCGCTCTCTCTCTCTGACCAATAAAATCTTTAAAAAAAGATTACTTAAAAATAAAATCTTAAGAGGGCACCTGGGTGGCTTAGTCAGTTAAGCGTCTGCCTTCGGCTCAGGTCATGATCCCAGGATGCTGGGATCGAGCCCAGCCTCTGGGCTCTCTGCTCAGGGAGGAGTCTGCTTCTCCCTCTCCTCCCTGCTCATGCTGCCTCTCGCTATCTCTGTCACTAACTCTGTCTCTCTCAAATAAAATCTTAAAAAAAAATAAAATCTTAGAAAGGAAAAGGGAGGGAGGAAGGAAAGAACAGCGGGCTCTGAGTGATGGTCCCTCGTCGCCTGCACCCAGCTCTGTGACCTCGGCCCGAGTGCCCTCAGCTTCGGTTTTCTCGTGTACAAGCGGAGCAATCCATACCTCGCTCCTGTGGGGGTGACCAGGGTCATGTGCATGCTCATCTCAAACTCCGAGGTCAGACCTAGCACCTGTGGAAGCAATGTCTGTGCCCCCCTTCTTTCCCCTGTCTCACTCACTAGCTGTGTGACCAGAAGCAAAGTGCTACTTCCCTGAGCTTTGGTGGGAACACGTAGTTCACCAAGTTGTAAGAATTTAGAAATACGGCTGAGAAACCTTCCGAAACCCAGGCACTCGAGCCAGGTGAGAAATTATCACATGTCTGCTCCTTGCCCCCCTTCCTGTCCTGTGACCCCTCCTGCCAAGTCACCTCAACTCAGAGACCCACCGACAGTTCAGGCTCCTTTACCAGAGTAAAGGCTTCATGCACTGAGGCCATGATTTATGCCACTCATCGCCGAGGCGTCCTGCCCAGCCCCTGCTTAGTCCTAAGACCTAAGGTGAACGTGGGCAGAAACCAGGGGTCCTGAAGGTAGAGGAGACAGATATCTCAGCCAGCCAGAGATCCTGTGGCTATGGCCCTGGCTGGGGTGGAGGGGGCTGTCATCAGGGTGTGGGCTGGAGCAGAGTCTGAGCCTGGGTGGGGTAGTCTGGGGACCCTGATAAGCAGACTTGGGGCTATCAGGGTGGAGGCCCTTCTGCTTATCAGGAGCCTGCAGGGGCCACGAGGACCTGAGGATGCTTCCCGCCCCGAGCTGTCTCCTGGATGACAGCCCTTCCGTCCCTTTGCCTCCTTAGAACCCTTCCAGAAATCATATGGAGACTCTGCCCCTTCCCTGGCCAGCATGGGGGCGGAGGACACAATCCAGGTCCTTGGACCTTGCCTTGCATTCTAAATTTTATTTTTTATTTGAGAGAGAAAGAGAGAGAGAGAGGGCATGCACAAGCAGGGGGAGCAGCAGAGAGAAAGGGAGAAGTAGGCTCCCTGCTCAAGCCTGAGGCGGGGCTCGATCCCAGGACCCTGGGATCATGACCTGAGCCAAAGGCAGATGCTTAACCTACTGAGCCACCCAGCCTCCCGTGGCCTTGCATTCTAACAACTGTTGCTTCAGATCAGGAGCTCCGTGGCTCTCCTGAGGCCAGTGTGCACTTGTCCGGGACCTTAACCGTCTCATGTCTAATTCCAGTCCCTGCCACAGCAGCGTTGAGCCCTCGACTCTGACTTTGATCTTCTGTGGATGAAATGCGTAAACCGTGTGGTGAATGACAAAGTTAAGGGTGGTCAGATCCGCAAGAATCCTTCAAAATCATGGGATTCAAGTACTCCATTTATAGAGGAGAGGAAACTGAGGCCCAGAGAAGGGGAGCGAATCACCCACCAAAGCCTCAGGGTTTCCTCCTCTTCTCAGCACATGGGAACCCATGACCCTAAGACAGCAAGGCGGCAGCAGGTAGTCAGAGATACACAGAAAGCACGTGGAACACACACACACACGCACACACACACATGTGCACAGCACACATGCGTAACGCCTACAAAAACACAGAGGCAACACACATACTAAAAAATACATTCGGCTCGTAAAATTACTCTTAATTCCCTCTTGGTTACTCTACTAAGTTTCGTGAAGTTGAAAACTTTGGTGGCCAAATCATAGGGTCACTCAGTGTCCCACTCAAAGTACAATCAGCAGCAAAACTCATCCTGGAACCAAGGATTTTGAGAAGTTCTGGGAGGTTCTTACTTTCCTGTTTTGCTTTACACCCAGGGGACCCAAAGCGAGAGCCTAGGAGCTTACCAGGTGTGAGAAAGAAAAGCTGGAACACTGCTCTCATCCGTGCTCTCTGTGTGATACGCTGGGGCTCGAGATCCAGGGCACCGGAGATGACTGCGTGGTTTCATCATGGCCACCCTGAGAAGGTTCTCCTAACCCTCCCTCCTAACCTGCCCCCTAATGTCCAGGCTTTGAACCTGCTCTGTTTTCCTCATCACACTGAGAGTTCATCTGATCCTTTATTTGTCCCCAGCTACCCCGGGAGCAGGCAGCTTACCGGATTCTCTGTGGCCCCAGCACCCCTCATGGGTCTCGTCCTGCGAGACCCTCAGAGAACACCTTTGCACAGAACAGACACTGACCCCGCAGTCGGTGCCCAACTAGCGCTCAAGTACCTGACACGCCCCCTCACACTCTCCGTGCCCTTCAGCCCCACGAGCAAGTGTACCTGTCGAGCGACCAACACAGATGCCGTGGATTCCTAGCACTGGCTTCCCTGGGGACTTCGCCAACGTCCATCCATCAGTCTCCAAAAGATGACTACATGCCAATTTTATTTTTTTGGTAAAAAATCTATTTTTAAGTAATCTCTACATCCAATGGGGGCTCGAACTCACAACCCTGAGATCAAGAGTCCACATGCTCTGCTGACTGAGCCAGCCAGGTGCCCGTATGTGCCAATTTTATCGTTGAGAAACAGGCTCCTGGAGTAAACGCATGGCCTGCGTGATCCAAGAAAGTGGGAGAGGAGGCAGGACGACAGCTCTGCTCTCAGCCTCCGGGCCCCAGGCTTTGTGCACAAACTTGCTATGAACGAGGTGGATTTTCTGTGCGTCTCTGTGAGGACGTTTTGAGGGTTTGTTTGTTTTTTTAAGATTTTATTTGTTTGAGAGAGAGCTCAAGCAGGGTGAGGGGCAGAGGGAGCAGCAGACTCCCTGCTGAGCAGGGAGCCCGATGCAGGACTCGATCCCAGGACTCCAGGATCATGACCTGAGCCAAAGGCAGACACTTCATCGACTGAGCCACCCAGGCGCCCCAACTTTTTGAGTTTCAAAGGCGAGAGAATCAGACCTGAGTTTTGCCACTTACCTGAGCATGTCGCCTCATCTCCCTGCACCTTGGTCTCCTCGTCTCTAAAATGGGCATGGCGGTAATACCTACCTCACAAGGCCCCCGGGGAGATTCAGGGAAAGAATGTGTGCAAAGCCTCCGCATGACTCAGGACGCCCTCCTCGCTCCCACTCGCTCAGATCCCCCCCCCGCCCCGTCCAGTCCCCTTTTGAGCCTCTTCCACAGCTGCTCCAACCTGGCGATAACCTTCTCCCTTCTGACTCCTGCAGCTTGTGACCCAGGCCCTGGCGTGGAGCTCACGTGCCCGGGCCTCACACGCCATCCTTAGCTTGAACCAGAGCCCTAGCCCGTGTAGCTCGGGGTTCTGCCTTAGAGTGGCTTTTCTTCCAGACCACCTGCCCCGGAGGGACTCAGAGCCCAAAGGGAAAAGCACAGCTCCGGATTTGCCAGACCCTGGACTCCACTCCTACCGCTGGGTAGCCCGGGCCCTTGCCCGCTCTTGGAGCCTCGGCTGCCTTGTCAGATACATGGGCTTAAAACGCCTCCTTGTCCATGATTGGTGTGCAGATGAAATGGGATAGCAGAGCTGGAAAGGGCTAGGTAGAGCCTGGCTCACATATCATAGGAACTCAACAAATGCCGGATCTCCTTCCCTTCTGGCTTTGCAGCGGGCTTTCCCTCCGGGCCCTCTCCAGGGGGGCAGGAACCCATGGGCACGTGCACTCACTCAGACGCCTGAAGATGCACGTGATAGTGCACCCCTCGCGCCCCCGCGCAGACACACACGGAGTCAGAAATAGAAGCTTCCCGATCAACACCTCCCTAAGTCTGTTTGTTCATCAGCTCGCACTTCCTAGTCTCTGGGTCAGTGGCAACCCCCACGTTCAGACCCGGGCCCTGACCTCCGGCCCGCAGGTACGGTCCTGAAGGTGGCCTTTGGGTGGGAAAGGATCCCCAGGGAGCCTGGGTGTCCCTCCCTCCTCAAATCCTTCCCGCCATCAGCCGGGCCCTTGCTTCCCTCCCTCCCTGCCAGGACAACCTGTCTGCCTCACAGCTGCTGTGGAAGAGATAGGCAGCTTGGATTATCAGGCCAGACAAGGCTCCTCGTGACAGTTCCCTGTGCCCCCCTCCGCCAGGCAAGGTTCCAGGGCCCTTAACCCCCTCTGTGCCAGGCCCGCAGGCCCAGGGACTGGGAAGAGCAGGGAAGGGGCCCTGCCCCCATATCCAGTTCCCAAGACTGGAATCATGAGCACCAGGAAGTGGGGTACAATATCCCCTGTGTCCTCCAGGAGCCCATCTACACACTGGGCTGTCTCCTGCCAGTCTTGGGTCCATGGCAGCCTAGGGTAAGGAGGGACAACCGGGGCAGGCCTTTAAGGGCTTAGACCAAAGGCCCTATACTGTCTTTCCTCCCTCCCCCAGGCTGGTTCCAGGCTCTGGGGACGGAGGCCTGGCTGCACTCTCGGGCTCCACTGGCTTCAGCAGAGGTGCTGGTACATCACCCCCCTCCTTCCTCCCCCACATCACAGCTCTTCCTCCTCCGCAGCATCCTTCAGGCCCCTGTCAGCACGGCCCCTGCCTGTTTTCTTGCTGCCCTGCCTGCCTTTTGCCGGGCTGCTCCGGTCATCTCCCCGGGCTAGCCACCGTCCCAGATACTAAGGCTAACCAGGACCAAGTCCTGCTCGGGCCCCACTGCAACCACCCAGGCCTCCCTCTCCTGAAGGTCAGCAGGAAGGAGTGAGGAGAGCAGGAGCATGGAGGCTGGGAGTCTGGCTCGCTGTCCTGGTTCTGGCTCAGACACCATGTGACTTGGGCAAATTCTTCCAATCCCAGGCTCCTCTGTTTCCTCATTTGATGAAATAGAGGGCAGGAGCTCTTTTCACAGGGTTGACTCAGGGATTAAATGAAGTAAAAAAAAAAAAAATTATATACATACACACACACACACACACACGTATAATTTTAGTAATCAGCTGGAAAATAACATTAATATCTGAAAATAAGGGGCACCCGGCTGGCTGAGTTGGTAGAGCATGCGACTCTTGATCTCAGGGTTGTAAGTTCGAGCCCCATGTTGGGTGCAGAGATTACTTAAAAATAAAAAAAAAAACTTTGCTTTTAAAGATGTTATGTATTTATTCATCAGAGAGAGAGAGAGAGCACAAGCAGGGGGAGCGGCAGGCAGAGGGAGAAACGGGCTCCCTGCTGAGCAAGGAGCTGGATGTGGGGCTCCATCCCAGGACCGAAGACCCTAGGACCATGACCCGAGCCAAAGGCAGACGCTTAGCTGACTGAGCCACCGAGCTGCCCCAAAATCTTTTTTTAAATAAAATCTTCAGAAAATAATTTTAAAAATCTGAAAAAAATAACAAGAAAAAAGAAATGCCCGTGAGCAGACTTTATAATCCAGCTGCAAGCAAATATACCAGGTAGTACAACCTAACTGCTCCCTGAGGGCCGAGCTCGATGCTAACATGAACTGTGTGGTTTAGCCCTTGCGACAACCCCAACCACAGACGGCCCCAAGTTCAATCCTGGAACCTCTTCTCTCTGCTGCCCGTGCTCATTCCTTCACTGATCTCCTTTCATCCCAACGTTTCACATACAATCTGCACAGTGGTGACTCCCAGGTCCGTTTGTCCAGGCCAAGCCTCTCCGCTAAACTCACTTGTAGAGTGAATCTCCTACTTGCCAGTTTCTCTAATAAGCACCAGACTTAGCAAGTCCAAACCTGAGGTCCTGATCCCACCTTGAATCTACTCCTTCAACAGTTTTTTCCCATTTCAGTAAATACCAACTCCATTCTTCCAGGCAGGCCCAAAACCTTGGAGGTTTGTTAAATTAGATTTTTTTTTTAAAGATTTATTTATTGTAGTAAGAGGGGGAGAGAGAGAGAGCCCGAGAGAGAGCAGGGGGAGGGGTGGAAGGAGAGAATGTCAAGCAGACTCCCTGAATGCAGAGCCCAACGCTGGGCTCGATCTCACAACCTTGAGATCATGACCTGGGCCGAGACCATGGGGTGGGTTGGGTTGGGGGAAGAGGGCCGGAGTGGCTCAGTCGGTTGAGCATCTGCCTCCGGCTCAGGGCTCAGGTCATGATCCCAGAGTCCCCGGATCAAGCCCTGCATTGGGCCCCCTGCTCGGTGGGGAGCCTGCTTCTTGCTCTGGCCCTCCCCTGCTCATGCTCTCTCTCTCTCAATTAAATAAATAAATCTTAACAAAAAAACTCAAAATCAAGAGTCAAACACTCAACCGACTGAGCCACCCAGGTGTCCCAAATTCACTTTTTATTGAAAGACAACATGCATTCAAAAAGTGTATGACTTGGAAGAGAATTGTCTCAAAGTGAATACACCCATGTAACAATCACCCAGGTCAAAAAGCAGCATATTTTCTAATTTTTTGTTTGTTTATTTTTGATAGTGAACACAAGCAGGGGGAGGGGCAGAGGGAGAAACAGACTCCCCGCTGAGAGGGAGCCCGATGGGGGGACTCGATCCCAGGACCCTGGGATCATGACCTGAGCCAAAGACAGACCCTTAACTGATTGAGCCACCCAGGTGCCCAAGAAGCAGCGTATTACCAGAATATTCCCAGGAGCTTCCTGCGTCCCCTCTCAGTCCAAAGGTGAACTCCATCTTGACTTCTACTACCATAGATTAACTTTGCTTGCTTTTTTGGACTTTATATAATGGAACGACACACTATGTATTCTTTTGTCTGGCTTCTTTGGCTCAATATTACGTTTGCTAGATTCAAATTGTTTCATGTACCAATAGTTCATTTTTATTACTGCGTGGCATTCAAAGTCATGAATATACTACACTTTACTCATTCTACCATTTTTAAACATTTGGTTTGTTTGAATTCAGGGGCCATTATTCATAATACTGCTAAGAATATTCTTGTATGGACATGTATGTATATTTCTGTCTGGAGTGGCATGGTTGTGTCAAAAGATATGCTTGCGCTCAGCTGTAGTAAGATTCCAACAAGCACGTTTTCAAGGTGGTTGTATCAACCTACATTTCTTCCAGCAGCGTATGAAAGTGTACGAAAGTTCCAATCGATCTATGTCCTCTCCTACACTTGGAATTGTCACTCTTGTCCATTTTGGTCATGCGGGTGGGTGTGTAGTGATATCATTTTTTTTTCATTTCGGGTTTAATTTGCATTTCCCTGAAGACTAATGGGATTAGGCTGCCGTTCCCATTATTGCTCTGTAAGAAATCATCCCCAAATGGAGAAGCTCAGACAATGAATAGTCCTTTTACTACCTCGCACTGTTTCAGTTTTGAGGGTCAGGGTTTCGAGAGGTTGGTTGGTGTTTCTCGTGAGGATGCGGTCAGATGGGGGCTGGCCAGGCATCTCTCTCTTCCTGGAGCTCAGGGACTCTCCTTGTGGTCTGTCTGCTTGGGCTTCCTCACAGCAAGGTCGCTTCAGAATGGTCAGACTGCTTACACAGTGACTGAAGTCTTAAAGACAGAATATTCCAGCAAATCAAGCAAAATCTACACCGTCTTTTGGGATGTAGCCTTGGAAACCACATAGTATCACTTCTGCCACATTCTGTTGACTCGATTAGTCACAAAAGCCTACTCCATTTCACGGAAGGGGGCATAGGCTCTACTTCTTCTTCTTTTTTTTTTTTTTTTAAAGATTTTATTTATTTATTCGACAGAGATAGAGACAGCCAGCGAGAGGGGGAACACAAGCAGGGGGAGTGGGAGAGGAAGAAGCAGGCTCCTAGCGGAGGAGCCTGATGTGGGGCTCGATCCCATAACGCCAGGATCACACCCTGAGCCGAAGGCAGACGCTTAACCGCTGTGTCACCCAGGCGCCCCATAGGTTCTACTTCTGATCAGGACTGTCAATGTCACCAGAAGAAGACATAGAATGGATGATACCGTTGCCACTATCTTTGCAAAATACCATCCGCCACACGTGTTTTCGTACGTCGATCGGCCCTTCTTTGTAGTGCCTGAGCCCATCATTTGTCTATTTTTTCTTCTGGGTCATCTGCTTTTTTCTTTATTGATTTGTAAAATATATTCAGGATGCTAGCTCGTTCCCCCAGATGTCTTTTCTATTATCCTGAGGCTTGTTTTCTCACTCTCTCAATGGGGTTTGTCTGTAGAGGTGCATGAGTATTAATTGAAATTTTCATTGAGGTCATTGTAGGTTCACAGGCAGTTGTAAGAAATAATATGGAGAGATTCCTTGCACACTCCGGCCAGTTTCTCCAGTGGTGACATTTTGTAAAACTACAATATCATATCATTGCCACAGCCAAATATCATAGGATGTTCACAATGATATAATCTATCCATTTTATTCAGATTTCCTGTTTCACTTGGGCTCACTTGTGTGTCTGTGTTAAGTTCCATGCAATTTTATCACCTGTGTGATATTCATGTATCCACCACTGCGGTAAAGTTACCAAAACTGTTCCAGTACAAAGGCCCCTAATGTTTATAACCACACCCGCTTCTCTCCCACCACTCCCACTCCTGGCAGCCACTAATCTGTTCTCCATTTCTTTTCTTTTTTTTTTTTTAAGATTTTATTTATTTATTTGACAGAGAGAGACAGCGAGAGAGGGAACACAAGCAAGGGGGGTGTGAGAGAAAGAAGGAGGCCTCCCGCCGAGCAGGGAGCCCGATGTGGGGCTCGATCCCAGGACCCTGGGATCATGACCTGAGCCGAAGGCAGAACGCTTAATGGCTGAGCCACCCAGGTGCCTCTGTTCTCCATTTCTAAAATTCTGTCATTTCAAAAATGTCATACACGGGGTGCCTGGCTGGCTCAGTTGGAGGAGTGTGTGACTCTTGGTCTTGGAGTCATGAGTTCGAGCCCCACGTTGGGTGTAGAGATTACTTAAGTAAAAATAAAACTTAAAAAAAAGTCACACATCTCACACCCATTAGGATGTCTACTACAAAAATTAAAAAATAAAAAATCCAGAAAACAACAAGTGTTGGCAATGATGTGGGGAAATTGGGACTCGTACACTGTTGATGGGAATATAAAGTGGTACACTTGCTATGGAAAACAATATAATTCCTCTAAAAACTAAAAATAGAATTATCATGGGGTGCCTGGGTGGCTCAGTCGGTTAAACATCTGCCTTCAGCTCGGGTTGTGATCTTAGGGTGCTGAGATCAAGCCCCAAGTCAGGCTCCCCGATCGATGGGGATCTGCTTCTCCCTCTCCCTCTGCCGGTCCCCCCTCCCCATGCTTGCACGCGCGCGCACTCTCTCTCTCTCTAAAATGGAAAAATAAGATCTTTAAAAAAAATAGAATTATCGTATGACCCAAAGGAATTGAAAGAAGGATCTCGAGATACTCATACACTCATGTTCATAACAGCATTATTCGCAATAGCCAAACAGGGAAGTAACCCAAGTGTCTATCAACAGATGAATGAGTAAACAAAATGGGGCATATACATACGACGGAATGTTACTCAGCCTTAAAAAGGAAGGAAATTCTGACATAAGCTACAACATGGAGGAACCTTGAGGACATTATGCTGAGTGAAAGAAGCCAGACAGAAAAAGATGAATACTGTATGATTCCACTTATCTGAGGTACCTAGAGAAGTCAAACTTTCAAATTCATAGAGACAGGAGGCAGGGTGGTGGTTGCCAGGGACTGGAGCAGGGAGGGATGGGGAGTTATTGTTTAATGGGTACAGAGACTCAGCTTTTTTTTTTTTTTAAGACGTTTTATTTATTTATTTCAGAGAAAAAGAAAGAGAAAGAGAGACAGAATGGGGGGAGGGGCAGAGGGAGAGGGAGAGAGAGAAAAACCCAAGCAGAGCCTCAACACGGGGCTGGACCTCAGGACCCTGAGATCATGACCTGAGCCAAAATCAAGAGTCAGATGCTTAACTGACTGAGCCACCCAGGTGCCCCCAGAGTCTCAGTGTTACAAAAAAAAAAAGAATTCTGGAGATGGTGGTGATGGTTGCATAATATAAATGTAAATGTACTTAATCCCACCAAGCTGTATGCTTAAAAGAGTTAAGATGGTAAATTTTATTTTGGGTGTATTTTACCACAAATAAAAATAAAAGTTATATAGATGGAATCAGATAGTATGTAGCATTTTGAAATGGGTTCTTTTATTTTTAATTTTTATTTTTTTAAGATCTTATTTATTTGAGAGCGAGAGACAGAGAGCGAGAGAGAGCATGAGTGGGGGGAGGGGCAGAGGCAAGGGAGAAGCAGGCTCCCTGCTCTGCGGGGAATCTATCCCAGGACCCTGGGATCAGGACCTGAGCTGAAGGCAGACGCTTAACGACTAAGCCACCCAGGTGGGAATGGGCTCTTTCAGCCCAGCATAATTCCCTGGAGATTAATGTCTTTTGATAAGCAGATAACCTTTTTAAAAAAAATTATTGTGGTTTTTTTTTTTTTTTTTTTTTACTTCTGAGCATTTATTTATTTATTTATTTATTTCATTTTTTAAGGTAAACCCTACTCCTGACATGGGGCTTGAACTTATGACCCCAAGATCAAGATTCACGTGCTCCACTGACTGAGCCAGTCAGCCACCCGGGTAAGATTCTTAATTTTAGTGTTCCAATTTAATAATATTTTATTTTATAGTTATTGTTTTTCTTTTATAGTTACTGATTTTTGTATTGGTTTAAAAAAGTTTGCTTACCCTAAAGTCATAGAGATATTCTGCTATTTTCTACATGTTTATTATTTTACTTTTCCCGTTTAGATCGACAATCCATCTGGAACTGATTCTGTGTATAATGTGAGGTTCAGGGTCAAGAACCATTTTTTTGGGGGCGCCTGGGTGGCAGAGCGGTTGAGCGTCTGCCTTCGGCTCAGGGCGTGATCCTGGCGTTATGGGATCGAGCCCCACGTCAGGCTCCTCTGCTGGGAGCCTGCTTCTTCCTCTCCCACTCCCCCTGCTTGTGCTCCCTCTCTTGCTGGCTGGCTCTCTGTCAAATAAATAAATAAAATCTTAAAAAAAAAAAAAAGAACCATTTTTTCCCCCACACAGACATCTAGTATCTTTTATTGAAAAGACTGTCCTTTCCCCACAGCTCTGCATTGCCACCTTTGTCATAAACCAAGTGTGGGTCTATTTCTGGACTCTTTGTTCTATTCCACTGGTCTACTATGTACCAATTTCATACTCTCTGAGTGACTAAAACTTTAAGTCTTGATATCTGATAGTTTTAATCCTTCAACTTTGCTCTTTTGCAAGTTTGTCTTGCTTATTCTTGGTACTCTGGCATTTCTCTCTTAGTTTCATAATTAGTTTGTCAATTAAAAATCTCTTGGAGGGGTGCCTGGGTGGTTCAGTCGGTTAAGGATCTGCCCTCGGCTCACGTCATGATCTCCAGGTCCTGGGATCAAGCCCCGCATCTGGCTCCCTGTTCCGCGGGGAGCCTGCTTCTCCCTCTGCCGCTGCCGATCCCCCTGCTTGTGCTCTCTCTCTCTCTCAAATGAATAAATAAAATCTTTTTAAAAAAAACTCTTGGGATTGGGGTGCTTGGCTGGTTCAGTTGGTAGAGCATGTGACTCTTGATCTTGGGGTCATGAGGTGGAGCCCCATTTTGGGCGTAGAGTTTAATTTTTTAAAAAGATCTTTAAGGGCACCTGGGTGTCTCAGTTGGTTAAGCATCTGCCTTTTGCTCAGGTCATGATCCCAGGCTCCTGGGATGGAGTCCTACTTCAGGCTCCCTGCTCAGTGGGAAGCCTGCTTCTCCCTCTCCCTCTGCCTGCCACTCCCCCTGTTCGTGCTCTCTCTCCCTCTCTCTTTCTCTCTGTGAAATAAATAAATAAAATCTTTTAAAAAAAAGTCTTTAAAAAAACGTCTTGGGATTAATTGCATTCATGCGGCATCTAAAAAACAAAACGAAGTAGAAACTGACCTGTAAACACAAAGAACAAACTGGATGGTTGCCAGAGAGGAGAGGCTGGGGAGGGTAGGCAGAGTGGGTGAAGGGGAGTGGGAGATACAGGCTTCCAGCTCTGGAAAGAGTAAGGCACAGCCTAGGGAATATAGTCAATGGTAGTGTAATAGCGTTGTGTGGTGACAGACGCGAGCCACACTCCGGAGCAAGGCATAATGTGTATAGAGTTGTAGAATTGCCATGCTGTACCTCGAATGTTACATTGCGTGTCAATTATACTTCAATGAAAAAAAAAAAAGATACACAAAATAACAAATATTGTTAAGTGTTTGAAAACAAAGGGAAAAGAAGTGAAAAAAAATCTCTTGGGATTTTGTTTGGAATCTTTTTTTTTTAAGATTTTATTTATTTATTCGACAGAGAGAGAGACAGCCAGCGAGAGAGGGAACACAAGCAGGGGGAGTGGGAGAGGAAGAAGCAGGCTCATAGCGGAGGAGCCTGACGTGGGGCTCGATCCCATAACGCCGGGATCACGCCCTGAGCCGAAGGCAGACGCTTAACGACTGAGCCACCCAGGCGCCCCTGGAATTGTTTTTAACCTATAGAGCAATTTGGGAGGAGAGGTATCTTTGCAATACGGAGTCTTCAGATTGATAGCCATGGCACATTGGAGATATTTTGTATTTCTCTTTTTCGGTCACATCTAACATCCTCAACTCTGGCTAGTTCAAAATGGTATCCAGAATCTGAGTGCTTCTCGCCACCCCCATTGGTCTAAGTTGTCACCCTATTTCAGCTGTATTATTGCAGTGTTGGTCCTCCCTGCTGCCTCCATGCCCCTCTTCACTTTTTTCTTTTAAGATTTATTTATTTGAGAGAGTGCACAAATACCCGCAGGAGCGTGAGCGGTGGGGGGGGGGGGCAGAGGGGGAGGGAGACAAGCTGACTCCCAGCTGAGTGGGGAGCCCCACACGGGGATCGATGTCAGGACCTTGAGATCATGACCTGAGCCAAAATCAGGAGTCAGGCGCTTAACCGACTGAGCCACCCAGGCGCCCACCCCCTTCATTCTGTTCTCAGCAGAACATTCGGAGCGTTGCTCGTTTGGTGTTGTCTACTATGGGATTTGTAGGAGCTCTTTTTACATATGGAATGCAAATCCTTTGTTTGATATATGTGAATATTTTTTCTGACTGTGCTTGCTTCTTCATTTCCTGAGGTTTCTTTAGATGAACAGAGACTTATTTTGATGGTCCAACTTATCAACTTTTCTGTTATGGTTACTGCTCTGTTTTGTTTTGTCCTAAGAAATCTTGCCTAGGGGCGCCTAGCTGGCTTGGTCAGTTAAGCTTCTGCCTTTCACTCACGTCAGGATCTCAAGGTCATGGGATCAAGCCCTGCACCTGCCCCCTGCCGGGCGGAGAGTCTGCTTCTCCCTCCTCCTCTGCCCCTCCCCCTGCTTGTGCGACGCGCGCGTGTGCACTCTCTCTCTCTGTCAAATAAATAAATAAAACCGAAAAAAGGAAAAAGAAAATCTTGCTATGTCAAGGTCATAGAAACATTCCCCTTTTATTCTATAAACTTTGCAGTCTGATTTTAACATTAGGCTTGTGGTCCATCTTGAACTAGTTTTTTTTTTTTTTTTTTTTTTTTAAGATTTTATTTATTTACTTGTCAGAGAGAGAGAGCACAAGCAGGGGGAGTGGCAGAGGCAGAGGGAGAAGCAGACTCCTCACTGAGCAGGGAGCCCGATGCAGAACTCGATCCCAGGACCCTGGGATCATGACCTGAGCCAAAGGCAGACGCTTAACTGACTGAGCCACCCAGGCGCCCTGCCAGACACATTTCTACCTCAGGGTCTTTGGACAGGAAGCTCTTCACTCATGGCTCATTCCTTTACTTTCTTCAGCGCTACCATCTCAATGAGGCCTTCCTTTGACACCCTAAAATTTCACCCCCCCCAAATTTTCTATTCTTTACCTCCACCTGAACGTAAGCTCTAAAAAGCTAGCGATTTGTACTGTTCCCTGTGGTCTCCTCACCACTTAGGACAATGCCTGGCACACAGCAAGCATTAGACAAGTGTGTCAAACGAATGAGAATACTAAAGCCCAGAGGGATGAAGTTCCTCGCTCAAGAGCACACAGGTGCTTACCAACAGAGCTAAAACTTAAACCCAAGCAGTCTGACTTCAGAGTTCATGCTCTTAAGCCTCGGAAATGGGCTCCATTACTGAGTGGGGCTCAGGACAGACACAGAGGTGCAGGGAACCCGGCAGCCCCCTCCATCGTCTGCCTGCAACGGAGTCAGGTCTCTCAGGGCTCAGATCTGGCCGCAGCACCTAGGCCAATGGCCACCCCGCCCCAGGATGCTATTGGGGACAAGGCCGGTGTGCTGATGCCCCCCGGTGGCTACCATGGGGAAGAACCGGCAAAGTGCCGCTTTCAGGGTGAATGGGTGTATGGGCGGGGACTTGGTTCGTCCTTGCTTCCTAGCCTCTCCCCTCACAGAAGACACAGTGCAGGGTGTAGGCATAACAGATCTTTATTTTACTAGAAGGGACAGGCAGCGGGGCAGTGCAGCATCCAAGCCCCAGACCAGACATGCAGCATCCACATGCAGGAACAGCTACACAGGCTGGGGCAGAGCCAGAAGTGGGACACTGGGACCATCGGACACCCACAGCACCCCTGCCAGGACGCTTGGGCTCTGGGTTCTTCTGTCTCCACCAAAGCCAGGAGACAGAGGGCTGGGCTGCTTCCCCATGGCTGGAACTCTATCACTCTGGTCAGAAGGAAAGACAGCACAAGGGGTATGGAGTCTGGCCAGTCTACAGCACTCAGTTCTGTACAGGGTTGGTGCGGCCCTGCCCACTGGAGAGGCCTGGCCCCATACCCAGGACAGCACAGGCCTAGCAGGAAGAGGGTCTATACACCTTCTAGTGTCCAACAGGGCTAGACCCTGATCCCAGAAAGGCTTAACAGAGTTGGGACCAAGCCCTACTCCACCTAGTAGGGACCTGTCCGTGAAGGGGACTTCCCTGAGCACAAGCAGGGGCCTCCTAAGGCAGTAGTAAACTGAGGGAGCTGCTATAGACAGGAGGCCTTGCCTCTGTGCCCCTAGGTAGGGAGAGAGAGGTAAGGTACGAGAGCAGGCCTGGGGCTGGGGAGGGCAATGGCCAGGGAGGCCCAGGGGGTCCGGAGTGGGGGAGGCTGGGGACTTCCTGGGGTAGGGCTCAGGGCTGGGAAGACCAGGCCAGGAGAGGGGAGGGTGGCCATCCTACCCAGACCCTCCGCACCCATGCCGAGTTTTGGCAAGGGCCACAGGCAGGATGGACAGATGCACAGAGAACTTCAAGGCACCAGGATTCAGAGGAGCAGCAGGGCTACCACCCCCCAGACAGACCGTGATTATCACAAACGTCTGCAGCTTAAACTACATGATGTGTGCAGACAGTGGGGGCAGAGAGGGAGAGAAAACGACAAACAGATGAAGGAAGAGACGTACAGGGAGATGGGAGATGGGGGTGGAAGGGACAGACCGGATGGACGTGGCAGTGAAAGTGAAGATGTGGGACGGGGAAGAGAAAGGAGACAGCCAGACACAGGAGAGGCGGGAGACAGCCAGAGAAGGCCTGAGCACGCAGCACTTCTGGTCCCTGCGAAATAAGGCACCAGAGTCAGTAACGTCCCGTCGTCGCTGTGGTAGGAAGACGGCTCCTGGAGGGCGCGGGCCTCCGGGAGCCTCACGCCTGCGCACCGGTGGCCTTCTTGACCAGGGGTATCTGCCGGGATGGGAGATGCTGTGAGGCCGGGGCCTGCGGCCGCGACGCCTCCACCCGCCGCCAGCCCGGCACTCACCTTAGACAGGTCCACGCCTGTGAGGGCATGCACGGAGGCGGGCAGCTCGGCCAGCAGTCGGTTGATTTCTGATGTCACCTTGCTGTTGTCCCCGCTGAGGACCACAATCTCATCGACTTTGGTCAGGGGGGCGGCGATTTTGGCAGCAATCTAGGAGGCGGGGGGTGGGAGCGGGAGGAGAGCTTGGCTGGTGCTCTGACTCGGTCCACCTGCCCCATCCAGTGTCTCTCCCTCCTTCTTCTGCCTTCCCCAAACCCGACGCAGCTTGGGTGGCTCTTATTTGCAAGCCAGGGTTGGGGAGACCCAGGGGCCCAGGTGAGCCCGTGCCTGTTGTAGGGGTCCCGCCCCGCTGCTGAGTACTTAGCCAGCCTGTGCCTGTGGGCCCTGCCGGACCCACCCCAGGGCACGGGCCTCACCTGGGGCAGGGCCTCCAGCACCAGCGCCATCTTGGCTGCATCTCCGTATTTCTGGTAGGCCTCGGCCTTGAGTTTCATTCGCTCAGCCTCTGCCTTGCCCATCGCCTCGATGACCGCTGCCTCCGCCTCCCCGAGTTTGCGGATCTTCTCAGCCTCCGCCTGCGCTAAGAGGACCTGCTTCACCCTGCAGGAGTTCGGGCCGGGCAGGATCAGTGGCAAGAGCCAGGGGCCTCTCAAGCCTTGTCTGGGGGCAAACCCTCAAGCCCCCTGCTCTGACAGGTGTCGGGGTAGGGGACCCAGGAAGGGGAATGCACTGGCCTTCTCAGGGGGAGGCCGCTGGCTGCCAGATGCAAATGGGAGTGGGGACTAGCCAGGATGCCTGCTGAGCCAAGTCCCACAGCGGGCCCTCGAGCCTCCTTCACCTCCTCCAGTCTTCCCAGCACCAATCCCACGGGGACGCAGGCCCCCTCCACTCACAGGTAGTAAGGAGGCACAGGGAGAGGTGGCTTCCAGGCCGGGGACGGGAAAGCGGGCGGGGTGCGCGCATCAAGCAGCCTGACTAGTCCCCACCCCCCCCACGGCCAGGGCGCTCACTTCTCCCCCTCGGCGATCTGCTGTATGCGGTGGGCCTCAGCCTCGGCGGGGCGGCGCACTGTGGCAATGAGCTCCTTGTCTGTGCGGAGGATCTCCTGCTCCTCCACGGCTATCTGTTTCTTGCGCTGTACCACCTCGATCTCGATCTCCTCCTGCCGGATCTTCTGCTGCTCGCGGGCCCCCTGCAGCTCGTAGGCCAGCTGGGCCTCGGCGGTCTGCGGCGGGAGGTTGGGGAGCGTGTCAGAGGCTGGCTGCCAGGTCCTGAGCCCTGAGCCCCACCTGGGATGCCCGACGGCGCCTCACCTTGATGTTGACCTCCTCACTGAAGGCTGACTTCTGTAGCTCGAAGGCTCGCTTGGAGTCGGCGATCTTGGTGTCTGCCATGAACTTCACATCCAGCATCTCCTTCTTGCACTCCGCTTCCTGGCAACCGGAGGGGCAGGTGCTGAGGGTCCCCCAAGCCAGCAGGGTCCCACCACCCCTGAGGTCCCTGTCCCTGGGGGCGGGAAGGAAAGCGCGTGTACCCGGATGCCTGCATCCCTCTCGGCCTCGGCCACCCCGATGTCGGCATCTCTCTGTACCACGGCAGTCTGCGTCTTGCCCAGGGAGCTCAGATAGTCCACTTTGTCATACACGTCCTGGGAGGGAAGGGCGAGTCATCCTTGGGAACAGTCACAGGCATAAAGGGGCCAAGTATCCAGAGGGAGGTGGGGGGTGCAGCCTTCCTAACACACGTCACCTTGATGGTGAAGCTGAGGATCTCGATGCCCATGCGGCCGACGTCGGGGGCCGCCACCTCCCGCACCAGCTTGGCAAACTGGTCTCGGTCCTGATAAATCTGCTCCACGGTCAGGGTCCCTGGGGACAGAGGGATCATGGGCTGGCTTCCTGGGGGCCCAGCGCACTGGGAAAGGGAGGAGGCAGGCAAGCAGCAGTCTGAGTGTATGCACACATTGTACAGTCTGAGCTGGGGGTTCTTCCTGGGGGTTCTTCACGGTGTTGAACACTGAGCCCCCTCCTGCAGAGCCCAGGCTGGATGAGGAAAAGTGTCCCAAGCAACACCGGGTGCCTGACCAGACCAGCAGCCCCTCACCGCCCCATCCCAGGGCCCTCCCCTTCGCTCAGGTTGCCTGAAGTTTTGAAAGAAAGTCTTGGTAGGACTGACAGGCCCCCCTGCCTGGCCCTGCGCCCCTCCCCGGCCCCGGCCTGGAGATCCTGTGAGGCTCTCGAAGGCAGCAGAGGGGTCCCTGGGCGGGGCCGGGCCTTACCGAGGATGGAGCGCAGGTGCCCCTCCAGGGTCTGCAGGACGACGTTCTTGATGTCTTGCACGTTCTTGCCCAGAAACTGCTCGCAGGCCACTGCCAGGAGCTCCTTCTCCGTCATGATCTTCACCTGCCAGTGGTCACAGAGACGCCTGAACCAGGCTGGAGGGGGGCAGATGGAGGCCCAGACCCAGAGGTGTGGAGGGTGGTGGCTGTGCCCCTCCCCTACTTCTTCAGACCTGGAGGCCTAGGGGCCAGGAGGGGCCAGAGTCTGGCTGAGGCCTCTGGTGGCAGAGCACACCAGGAATTCTTACACTGACAAATTTTATGTTCACTGGCAGCCTCAGGCCCTGACCCGGCCCGTGTGCTAGGTATCTGGGGCTCGTCTCCCCACCCCTCACCCACTCACTGTTCCCTCCTTAGCCAGTTCCTCCTACGCAGGCTCCCCACAGTGGGAGACCTGCAGGCTGAGGGGCAGAGAGGGCGAAAAGGAGAATGAGCAACAGGGACACAGACACACAGGCAAGGGAAGAGAGCCTGCACAGGGCAGGAGACAGGTCCAGGGGACGCCACCGAGGGGGGGTATCTTCCGGCCTTTCCTTCCCCAAGTACTAAGCCAACCACCCCGCACCGGCGGCCTCTAACACGGTTGTGCCTTGCCGCCCTGTGAAGCTGAGAACTGGACTACAGCAGGAAGCCCCTCGCCCAGGCCCTGAGCTGGGAACACAAAGCAACCTCCGAGAGTTCCTCTGCTCACGTGGCCTTGCCCTCTGGCCCCCGCCCCTCTAGCCCCCTACCCAGAGGACGGGGAAGGCTTGGGTTCTGGGGCGTGGCACTTCCAACACCTGCAAAGAATCGGGTGGGGTTAGTGAGACAGGAGCCCTCAGCGCCGGTTCTGTCCCTTGCGGGCCCGCTGAGGAGAAAAGGGTGTCTGTTAGTCCTGCTGAGTGGCCAAGGGGCCGAGTGAGCACGTTCCAGTGGCGATGACCCTCTCTTGGAAGGGGGGCAGGGGCAGGGGCACTGGAGGGAGACTGCCCCTGGCTGCCGTCCTCTCCTCCTCCCCCCACACCCCAGCACAGGGACGAGGCAGCTCAACGGACATGCGCGGGGCTGCTGAGTTACTATACCTGGGCGACACCCGTCACAGTTAAAGCTACCCCCTCGGCCGTCTCTACGTCCTCGCAGCGGGGCTGCAACGTCATAATCTCTAGGGAAATCCTGCCAAGAAATGCAAAACAGGGGCATGGGTCTGGGGGCCCAGGGCCTGGGGTGTGGGGAGAGTCCAGTACCTCACTGCTCCAGCTGGGATGGGCCGGGGGGTCCTGCTGCAGAGGGTGGGGAGGACGCTCTGAGGGCTCGTGGTTAGGAGTCTGTGAGGGGACGGGTGGGAAGGTAGAGCAGCTCGGGTGCAGTGTGCTACCCACAGCACACGTCCGCTGGTCAGAGCAGCCTGGCTTGCGGCGTGGGGAAAGGGAGTAGAGGAGTGGTCGGGGGTGGTCTGGGCCAGTGGGGAGAGTGCAGGTGTAGCTGTGTGCCTATGGCCTGAAAACGTCCTGGAAGTGCTGTACCCCAGGCTGTGCTGTGTAGGTCGTCCGCGGGGGCCACGGGAACAGCCCTCAGGGGCCTTCACCTGTCCCCTGGGTCTGCTCAGTACCCCAAGATGCCCTGGAAGGCTGCCCAGAAAGCTCTGCCTACTAGCCTGGCATGCTAGGAGTCTGCCCACTGCTGGACCACGACGGAGGTGATCCTGCATCTGCCCCTTGCCGGAGAAGTCCTGCTTGGTCCCTTCAGCTGGCGGCGGGCTTGCCTGGAAGCCTACCCTCCAGGGGTAGGGGGAGCGCGGTCACTTTCGCCAGGGGTGTCGAGGGAGGCCGGGACCCTACCCGTTCCACACAAGGTGCTCTGAGCTTCTCGGGCCTCTGTGCCAAAGCCTGCCCGCTGGAGGCTATAAGGAGTGGATGTGGTGGAGATGGTCCCCTGCCCGAGGAGAGCCGGCAGGATGGGTGAGGGAGGGAGAAACGCTGTAGGCTTTTGCCTGAGAAGCCTGAAGGGCAATTTCACGCAAGGGAAGGGATGGGTAAGATGATGGTGTGGGCTCTTCCAGTCTGGGGACCCAGCATGCAGGCTCTGAGGGGGCAGGGGCTTTCTGATGCTCACTGCAGGGTCCACAGTGCCTGGAACCGGGAAGGAGCTCAACAGCTGAGGAGTGAAGCAAAGAAATCTCTGGGAGGCACTAAACCCCTCGGCTCTGGAGGGGGTCTCGCTGGCTACGGCCACATGGCAATGAAGAGGGACACTTGCTTTTCTAAGTGAGACTGGATTCATGATAAAGCTTGAGTTTCTCTGGCACTTCTTCTTCTTCTTTTTTTTAGCAAGCTCCATGCCCAGCGTGGAGCCCACCACGGGGCTTGAACTTAGGGCACTGAGATCAAGACCTGAGCTGAGATCAAGAGTCACGCTCAACTGACCAAGCCCCCCAGGCGTCCCTCTGCAGCACTTCATTTCCAAAACTCCCAAGGAGCCCTCATACGCTTTCCTTGCCTTTCCCATATCCCCACAAAGCACCGAGAGGACAGCATTCCCCCATTTCACACGTAAGGGAACCAACATGAGTGACAAGAGATTGGCTCAGAGGCTTCTCCACAAAAAGGGCAGGAAGAGCCAAGACTCATTTTGCTAAGGCCTGTCAAGACGGGAGGAGGCCAAGGAGCTGGGAGAACAGAACTCTTCAGGGGACCCATCTTCTGGATTGTGAGGAGGAGGGCTAGGGCTTGACATGTGTCAGCATGGATAGGCAGGGGCTGGCTAGCAAGGGGCTCCACAGTGCCTGGAGTGGTTGGACTGAACCCTTCCTACCCAGACAGCCTTGCTCTGGCACATAGGGGCCTGTATCTCCTGCCTCAACTTACCCCTTGGCAGCCAAGGACACCCACTGGCGGACTTGGGCAGAGTCTCCAGACTCCCTTGCTCTTTCCCCACTAGCAGCCCCGGTGGGTGAGAGCAAGGGAGCTGGGGCTCTCCAGGGGTCCACCCTGGCACCCAGAGCAGTGCAGGTGGGAGCAGAGGGGAGGGAGGCACACTCTCAGGAGGGGGGTCCATCCGGCTCCTGCCTGCCGGGCCCCGCAGGGCAGGAAGAGAGAAGGTCAGACACAGAGGAGGGAGCAGGTGGGTTATTACCTGTGCGACCCCTGTTACGAATAGCGGGACCCCCTCCGACGTCTCAATATTCTCACAGCGACACAGGATGGTCATAACCTCCAGAGACAGTCTGAGGAGCAGCCAGGGGGAGGGAGAGGTAGGGACAGGAGGGGTAGGAGGGGACACAGCAAACACACACAGTGGTTACCAGACAAGCACCGATGCCTGATGCCTGGGGGGGGGGGAGTTTGCTGTCAGTACTCGAGCCCTCTCCTGCCAGCTCAGCCTAGGACTGTAGGGGGACAGAGGAACCCCCCTGGCTGGCCTGAGGCCTCTGGATGTCTTCTCTAGCCTCCATACCCGGCTAAGGGGGAGCTGCGGGGCTGCGGGTAAAGCCTGCCAACGCCCTGGGGCTCTGAGGCGGGGAGGCCTGTGCGCAGGGCACCTAGGTTGCCCACCACCTCACTTTCCCAGGACGGTCCTGACACGGTCTGGGACATTCAGCCTCAGTTTTACCTTCCAAACACAGGCAAACCTGTGTTTCCAGAAACTGGGCAGGAGAGGCTGCTCTGGGGGTTAATGAGCCACAGCACAGACCGAATCCTGCGTGGGTTTGTGCTACGTATCGCTGAGAAGGCAATTTAGGGCCAGGAAAGCCCAGAGAGAACCTGGGATTTTCTGATTTGGGGGGCTAGGTATCAAGGAAGGCTGGGGGAGGAAGCGTGTCCCTGTCAGAATATTCCCAGGGACAACAGGGAGGTGATGGAGTAATTCGCTTTGGAATTTCCAAAGTTGGGCACAGGCAGAGAAGAGAGTTATGGCACGGAAAGCGAGGTGCTCATGCACCCTAGCGGGCCTCCTAGCGCACGCAGCACGAGTGTGTGAGTGTGTGCAGGCTGGCGCGCCGGGCAGAAGCGAGGCTGTGGGCAGCGTGGGAGGTTCCCTGAAACCAGAGGAAAGGAGGACAGTGGCTGAGGCCGAAGGAGCTGAGGGAGGTGGACTGGGGGATGGGAGCAGTAGGCCGAGTGGAGCCCTGCCCTCACCTGTCACAGCGCCAGCCCCGGGGGCTCTGGCCACGCAGGTGTGCAAAGCCTGCCTTCCTTCGAGCCCCTGATGCTAGCACTCCCGGGCCTGAGAGGGCTCTAGACTCGGCTCAGACAGGAACCCACCAAGCTCTCTTCTGGGGAAGGAGGAGAGAGGGAGATAGGAGAGAGGGAGGGAAGGAGGGAGGGAAGGAGGGAAGGAGGGAGGCTGCAGCTCAGATGCCAGAGGGGGAGGGCTCACTCAGGTAAGGGAGACAGAGCTGCCACATGAGGGCCTCAGGGTCTCACAGGACGTGGCAGCCAAGTGCGGCAGAAGGGACTTCACTGAGCCTGGGGAGGAATGGCTGACAAGGGAGGTGGCGGAAGTGGTGGATATGCCAGGTGGCTGCGGAAAGGGAGGCTTAGAACCCAGGCCAGGTTAGAAGCCTCTACTCTGACCTGAGAGGCTCCCACCGGCCTAGGGAAATAGAGGCCCCAGCTCGTAGAGCTGTCCTTCAAATAGACATGGGGTCGGGGAAGGGGCTGCCCTCAGGAACAGAGTCCAAGAAGGGGAGGGGCTGCAGGCTCAGACTCCCCAGCAATGGGACCAGAGGGGGAATGCTGAGCCTGGGTGTGTGAGATCAGTTTCCTAGGACAAGGCACAAAGCCTTCTACTCCGTACTTCCGAACTTACTGTCAGAGCAGCTTGGCCCCCTGTCTCGGGGCGCTGCTCCCTGGAGCAAGAAGTGGGGGGTGGGGCAGGGGAGGAGGGGGTGCCAAGAGCATTGAGAAAGGGCTGCAGGGGTGTGGCCCTAGCAGTGGGTGCCTGCGCGGGACAAGTGTCTGGGATAGCTGCAAACTCTCCAGGCCTGGCTGTGCATCAAGGTGTTTGAACAAGATACTCTGTCACCCCCGGACTGCATGGCCTGTGGGGTGGGGTGGCAGTGCCTCTGGAGAGGGCTCCCCACGGCTTCTGACAGGCCAACTGGCCCACTCGAGAGGGCCTAGCAACTTCCTGACAGGAAGCTGTGACCAGTATCGGTTATTCTCAGACACTTCCGGCCTTGGGCCATAGGAGTCCCCCAGGATCCCTTAATTCAGGTGGAGCAAAGCGAGGGGAGAGCAGGGGGGTTACTGGGAACTCAGTGAAGTTAAGAAGTTGACCTCCTTCCCATGCCCCTGGCCCTAGCCGACACCGTCAACGTCAGTGCGGCCCTGGGGCTTCTCTCTGATGACTGGTGGGGCTGGCGCAGAGGGGGATTTCCACTGGAACCACCACTGCTTCCCTTCGGGGCGACCACCACTTCCCCTGCCACACCTCCCAGTTCTGCTGCCCCTGCCGCCTGGGTCCTGGCCTGGAAGGATCTGGGCACAGTAAGGAAGGGGGTGATGGTGGAAAGGTGGCTGGCACGCCTCATCTCCTCCTGGGGGCGCAGTGAGGGAGGCAGGAGGGGCCCAGGCCAAGTCTGGGGTCCTGGGCGAGCTCCAGGGAGAGCCCGATGACATCTCCCTTCCTCTAGTGAGTCTTCCCAGACCGACTGCGGAGGTCCAGATCTGTTTTGCCCGGCCCAGCACCAAATCCTTAGCTCCCCTCCCCATCCCTAAGTGGCCACTGCCACGGAGCCACTTCAGACTATGGATTGGTTCCCTGCTCTCCGGCCACGGCCTGCACTGTCTGGGCCTGCACAGGCGAGGGCGTGTGTGGGTCTCTTCAGCCTCTCCTCTTCACAGGGAGGTTAATTAAGGCTTCGGGAATAACTGAGCTAGACTTACGGAATGACGATTCTGCCTGGGCATGACCCCCGAACTCTCTGGAACACAACTGATGTCTCCAAGGGAAAAGTGCACCCCTTGAAGGCACCCAGACGGACCCCCTGCACCCCTGTGCCACCCGTCTCTCCCGCTTCTTAGGAGGCCCCACCCCCCAGGATGGAATGTGGCCAGTGGCAGATGCTCTAGCTGACTGTGGGGGGAAGGGGGAAATGCTGCAAATCCTTTTCTCCCTTGCCCACCTGGATGCCAGGTTCCCGGGGGCCCCGAGCCCTTACCTCTGAGTGTCGGAGATACACCACCAGGCCCAGGCCCAGCCGCCAAACACGTACTGTTTATAGTCAGAACCACAACAGCCCCCTGGAGAGCAAAGCAAACCACTGCTGGTCAGTCAGTTCTCGGGTTTGTCCGCTCCCCGTCCCTTCAGCAGCAACTCTGGCCCTTTACCTGCCCTGACACTTGACAACTCCCACTGGTGGGTGCTGAGGTCACACAGAAGTGGGAGAGAGCTCTTAAGGGTCTGGGATGCTAGTTCCGTAGACAGATAATTTGCATAAAAAGGAAGATATCCAATGAGTGGTTCGGAACGTAAGCGTTTGCAGAGTAGATTTCTGTGCTAGGGGTGCAGAGATGAAGATACAGTCCCCATCTTGAAGGAGATGGGAGCTTTTCCTGAAATAACCATAATACTAATCCCATGTGATTGCCTGTTATCAGGGCGTGTGCAGGCAGAGAGGGAATGTGGGGGGCTGTTGGCTGGGGGGCACTGGGAGGCTGAGGGGAGGGAGGAGTCTCGGAGCCAAGATGGCATCCTTGCTCATGCCCAGGAGACACATCTCGGTAAGGCTGGTTCTCTACTCCCAGGGCTGCAGAGTGACTGCGTACCTCTGGGGAGCAGAGCGAATGGGGAAGGCAAGGCCTCAACACAAAGGCCAGCCTGTGGTACCCATGGGAGAAGTGGAGAGAAAGGGAAAAGGTCTAAAAAGGAAGTGGTGCCTGAAAATTCTATCAACTAAACAGAACGTCGAATCGGGCCCCAACTCGGATCTAGCCGTAGACATGTCCAGCACGCATCTATGCGGAAGTGAGAAAAACCAATTCCTGAAACTCCTGTTGTGAACTTCTCCTGTGAATGCCAAAGTTATTCATCAAGTTCAAGAAACCTTTAGTAAAAGCTAGAGGGGCAGTTTCCTTGCAGCGTGTGCACACGCGCGCGCACACGCGCACACACACACACACCCCATACAGGAAATAGATGATTCAAAGGAAATGTGATGATTTGGGAAAAAGCCAGTGGGTGCCGTCATTTCTGTATTTACAAACTTAGGTTTTCGGGAAAGCTTTAGGGTGTGTGCCTCCAGTGCGCAAGGGTCAGGGGTAGTTTCATGTAGCTGGTTACAGTATTCTGAGGACCCACAGCAGAGAGAGCAGATCACAGGGTGTCACAGGTATCAGGCCAAGAAGCTGTGTGTGTGTGTGTGTGTGTGTGTGTGTGTGTGTGTGTGTGTGATGGGGGGGCACATAGGAATTTAAGCTGGTGAGCAACAAAATGACATTTGCATTTTAGAAACACCGCTTTGCACAAGGAAGATGAGGGCAGGGTGGTCTAGGAGATTCGGTAGAAGCCTTCCGCAGTGACCTAGGCCAGATATGGCGGCTGACATTAGGAAGTCACTTCCAGAGCAATCTTGTCCAAGCGGTTTTCCGTGAGGGTGGAAGCGGAAGCGTCTACAGGGGCAGCACATCATAGGCCACCGCCGGCCACACGTGCTCACTACGCACCTGAAACGCGGCTGGTGTGACTGAAGAGCGAAATTTCTAATTTAATTAATCGAAACTTAAGTGGCTAGTGGCTGCCGTACCGGTGCAGCTCTGGAGTCCAGGTCGGAGTTGGTGGGGACGCCAACAAGGGCAAGAGAGACGACAGAGAGAACAGGGAACTGGAGACGAGTTCTGGACAGGTGGAGGCGAAGGGGGCCCCACGAGTGCACAGCGCCCGTCAGCACAGAGAGCTGGTGGCTGAGCCGGCTCACTGGGCAGCCCTCCCGGTCTCCAGGGCCTGCACGGCGTGCAAGGAGCCACACCGGAACTCCAGGCAGCAAGGAGCAGCCCAGCAGTAGGAGTTGGGGTGGGAAGAGGAGCTCTGTCCGTTTCTCTGTGGTGGAAACACCGGCCCACAGGGCTGCTGTTCAAGGGAAGCTATTGCAGGCTTCTCGGCCTTGGGGAGTGGGGTGAGGAGGCCTCTAAGGGCAAGCAGTCAAGCTGAAACCTAAGCCATCTTGGGATCCAGAGATACAGAGGGTCACACATCACAGCCCGTTTCACTCCGGCCTGGTGAGGGCTGGGGCCTGGCTGCCTCTGGCCAGCTCCAGGGCACTTCTCCGTGTGCTGGGGTGGAAGTGGTAGTTGTGGGGAGGAAGGAGGGTGGGGAACGGGAGGGGGGTGCACGTTTTACCTTTAACTTCGTCTTTGACCTTGGGGAGCAGGCTGTCACCACTTAAGCTGGGCCTTGGCCAAGGGCAACATGGCCAGGTTCCCAGGGGTAGCAACAACAGGAAGCTGGGCCTTCCAGCCTGCCCCGCCCCCAGCAGCCTCCACCCCTGGAAGGCATCTTCCTCCCAGATTCCTGGTCACCCTGAGTCTGAGCACCACTCCCCAAAAAGACCACGTAGGTGCCCCTTCCTTGATCTCCCTTGCTCTCACTCTCTTCCGACCTGGAAGTTTCTCCTAGTTTTATCTCACTTTTTCTAACCCAACTTACTTTCCTTTGCCCTGTCTTCACCCAAGTTGAAGAATCACAAAACATTCCATGATAACCTCTGCCCCACTCTCAGCCCCTCCAGACCCAGCCCAACCCTCTGCCCTCTCAGGAATACTCCCCTCCCTTCCTGCCACTTTTCTACCTTCTTCCCACTACTCCAGAAGACCATATTCTACGAGGGGGATTCTACGAGGGAGTCTTTTTTGAGCCACAACCCCCCTTAGTAGTCCAGCAATGGTGGAATATCATAAACGCATAAAATACATAGGAAACAAGTTATCTTGAAAGTTATCAAAATATTAAAATAAACAAATGTGTCATATGTAATACATGGTAATACGTGTGATACAGTAAAACATTAAATACAATCTAGTGGTAGATTTAACAACTAGCTTAACTTCAAAGTCATGATGAGCATGAATGATTCTGAAGGTACCTACGAAAAACTGCGGTGTGGTAGGAAAATATCTCCTAATACCATCACGGGTTGTGGCTGACATTTATAATGCGAAGAAATGCTAAATTTCGATTAAGGTTAGTGAGAATAAAAATTCACGTCTCTCCCTACCCAAACACACAGACCTCTGAATTCTCCCCACCAACCCCAGGTTAAGAACCTCTGACTTATTGTAGAGACAAGAGAAAGGTGTCTGGTGTTGGGAGTCCCCTTTTAAGTTCCTGACAGCAGAAATAGAGAAAAAGGTTTTTATATTACAGACTGAAGGAGGGAAGTAAGACAACCAGAAAAACTCCCAGCCTTTTCAGGTGGAGAAGATGACCAGGAGACGTATCAGCATCCCTCTCAGATTGGGCTGAAAGAGATGCCTCTGGACTTGAACGTCACCAGGTGGGGGCAGGGCTGGGAGTGGCAGCTCCGCTGGGCTCCGCTGGGACTTCCGTGTGGGAGAGAGCCACATCTTGGCGGGATCATCTCAAATCCCCAGGTGTCGTGACGCTGGGCACTATCCCTCCCTCTTCTCTCCCATCCTTCCTTGACTCCGGCACCCTCAATTCTCAGCACGGCCTCCTCTCCCCACCCCTAAAACAGCTTTGAAGTTAGCATGGCCCTGGCCTCTGGCCCGAAAACGAGGTTTCCAGCAAGGGGAAGGTACAGAGCAGCCCGCGTCAGGTGCTCCTCTCACCCCTCAGTCTCAAAGCTCTCCACCGGGACAGGACGGGAACTTTTGTCTCCTTAGCCCAGAGTCTTGGCTTCCAGAAAGAAACTCCACAAGAGAGACAAAGTGTGGGGCAGATTCAGGTTCTAACAGCCGTCTTTGGGATCCGAGCCTGGGAGTCAGGTCCAAGTCTGGCCTCAGTGCTCTCTGAGGGGTCTCCCTCCTAATCCCAAAGGCCACCTCTGGTCTTATCTGCTCTCCCCTGGTCAAGGAGAGTGGGGATTTCCTGTCGGCAGAGAGACTGATTTTGAGATCCAAACTCAGCCAGAGGCCATGTTCTGGGGTGAAAGTTCCAGATGAATGGATCACACCTCCCCTAAGGCACAGCTACAAACACTGGTCTAGCCCACCCGGTCTACAGCCAGCCCTGAAACTCTGCACACAGGCTGGAAACTGGCATCGACAGTGCGAAGAGCTGAAGGATTCCCGCAGCCACAGGCCTCTAAGCTGTCAGGAAACACCACCCTCCCCAGCACCTGTGAGCCAGGGGTTGCACAAACTGGGGGCTTTAAAGGCTTCAGCCACCTCGAAAAATACCCAAATACACACTTTAAGAAGCAGCCTTAAGGCAAAGCTACCTCTCCCCTCCCCAGTACAGCAGTCCCCGGGCCCTGCAGAAGCTCCAGAAATTCTGGAGCCTGTAGCATTTTGCAATCGGGGCGACACAGCCCAGAGCCCGATTTCTCAACCTGTAGAGGCCGCACCCGCATCTCTGGGGCGGGCAGTGCCAGTAAACCCCAGCAAGCCCCGACCTGCTCAGAATTAACGGGAGCACAGGGATCCCTGTCCCAGGGCCCCTCCCCGGGCAGGCACCTGCCCTCCAAAGCTGCGAGACCCGCCCCAAGGCCCGGACGCTGGAATCCAGCCAAACCGCTGTGTTCCGGTAACCACGGGTCTCCTCCCTACGGCCTCAGTTCGGGACCCCCTAGGCCACGGTGGAGTAGAGGGGAGGAGACCGTGCCCGGGGAGGAGGCGGAGAAAGGAGAGAATAAACAGGGGAAAACATGCAGTGGGAGGGGGAGTCCCGAGGGCGCGGAGCACCGCAAGCGTGAGAATGGGGGCCCCTCTTGGAAGGTTCTCAGGCCCAACATCGGCGCCCCCACCCCCACCCCCCGCCCCTTAACCTCCGCCCTGCCCTCCACCCTCCGAGCCCTTCCGGCCTAGCCCGTCCCCGCTCGCTCCCCAGCCCCACACCCACCCCGAGCCCCCTCCTCAACCACCTTCGCGGGCACAACCAGCGCGCCCCAACACCCTCCCAGCCCCGGCGCCCCAGCCCCACCTCCCTCGCCGCCCTCTCACCTGAAACCACCAGCGCCTCGTTGGGCCCCACCGTGTGGCAATTGCCCATGGCGCCGGCGGCACGGAGGGCCCGCGGGCACCGCAGGGACCTGGACAGCACCACGCGCACCACCGGCCGCGCCCAGCCTATCCCGCCACCCCCAGCGGCCGGTCGCCCGCCCGCCTGCGCCCCTCCGCGCTCGCAGCCCCGCCGGAAGTGTGGCGGCGGAGGGCGGGGCCGGCGGGCGACAGCGGCGGCAGCGAGCGCGAGGCGAGGCGCGGCGGTCAACACGCTTTATTTCCCCGGGCCCAGCCCGCGGCACCCCGCGAGGGCGCCCCCTGCTCCCGCCGGCCGCCCGCACCGCGACGGCGCGGCCCTGCCTCACCTCCCCGCTCCCACCCGACCGCCGTGGCCCTGGAGTCACACCGCTCCTGCCCTTACCCCCTTCCCGGCGGTGAGACCTTGGGCGAGTCCCTTACCTCTGCAGCCTAATCCCGCCTCGGCAAGTGGGGGTCATTTCACTACGTGGCTACGTGGTTGCAAAGGGCCCAGTTCAGTACTTGTCAGTGTTGAACTGCATCAAATTACAACCCCCTCCCAGGACCTCATCCAGAGGCGATCAGCATCACCCAGAGTGGGGACTGGAAGTACGGAATTCAAATTCCTCAGAAGCAATGTCTGGCACATTATCCCTCACCTCTCAATCGGGGATTATTGTTATTCTCAGGAAGAAATCATCACCCACGATTTCCTTCCACCAGGAAAAGAGCTGTTCAGGACACAATTTGACGCCCCAGAAAGGAACCATGAAGGTAAAAATTGCAAACCCTGCCGTGCCCAGAGCATGGCCTGGCATGCAGTTAAGGTTTTCAGGGGCCACCAAGTGCCATGGAAAGCATCCCTGCCTGGGGATTAGGAGATTTTAGGGCTCAGGTTCAGTTTTAACCTGAATTCGGCGTGTGACCTTAGACAAGTCTGGTGAACTCTGAGGGCTGGGGTGGGGTTCAGAAACTGTGGGCTCCTCTGGGTGGGGGCTGCTCAGGGAAGATGGGGCCCCTGTGTCCTCAGGCTGGGGATCTTCATCAGGTTCGGCCTCCTCGCCAGGCCCAAGCCCTGCCAGCCTTTTGCTGGCCTCCCACAGCCGGTGAGCTGCACGGTCATCTCGGGCGGCTGGGGGCACCTCCTCCACGTGGCAGTTGGCAAAATATCTCCCACTGAGGGGCTCAATGCCCTCCTGTAGAGCGCAGTACAGGGGTGTCTGGGCACCCCCTCTTGGTGCCCGCAGCACAAGCCAGGCTAGTGGGCGCAAAAGTGGGCACAGCCATCCAGGAACGTGGCGCAGGAAAAGCTCCGAGTTCACAGGCCCTGTGGACAGGAAGAAAGGAAGGAGTGGGGAGGACGGTGGGCGAGGGCCTAGGGGAAGAGCAACAAGAACAGGGCTAGAAGGGAGTGGGGAACAGAGTCCAGTTCCAGGGAGACCAGGATAGTATTGAGTGGGCATTCAGGGTCCTCACAAGGGGACCTCACTCATTTCAACAGCAAGCCTCCTCCTCTCCATCTGAGCTCCTGTACGTCCCCATGTCCCAGATGTTCCCTCATGCTGCGTCCCCTGCCTGAGGGGACCTCTTTTCTTCTAGCTCAAGTCCTGTTCCTTTGTTCAACCAGCAAACACGTATTAACACCTATGGCAGACCAGCCACTGTTTTGTACATTAGAGATAGGGAGTGTAATAAAGGCTTATAAATGTTAGTTGTGATTATTATTGTCACTGTTATAATAACTAGTGAGCCTTAGGCAATGACTATCTGTAGTGCAGTATGGTGGGCGTCTGGCTCAGTCGTTGGAATATAGGACTCTCAATCTCCAGATTGTGAGTTTGAGCCCCACGCTGGGTGTAGAGATTACTTAAAAATAAAATCTGAAAAAAATGCATTTTGGTAATATGGGTAGGACAGATCTTGTTATCCTATAATCTGTTTCACAAGGCAGAGATGGGCCTTATTCATCAGTTAACTCACTCAGACTAAAAGCTAAAATGCTAGAAGTGGACTTCTAGACCCTAGATGACCCAGCCCATCTCTATACCTCATCTCTTGCCACTCTCCTCCTCTCACTCTGTTCCAGCCTCGTGGGGCTCCCTGTTCCTTCTCAAGAATACCAGGGACTTCTGCCTCAGGGCCTTTGCACTTGCTATCTGCTCTGTTCTTTACACTCTTCTCCCCAGAAAACCACACGGCTCATTCTCTCATCTCCTTCAAGCCAATGTCACCTTTTCAGATATGCCTTCCTTGACTGCCAGAGAAAAACAGCACCTTCTGTCATTTCATATTCCCCTCACTCTGCTTTATCTTTCCCATAGCATTTTATCACCACCTGTCATTGTATAAACTTATTAGCAATCTCCCCTTCCCTTAAACTAGAATGTTTAAGAGAATGTAAATTCTCGAAGGAAAGGGTCTTTGTTTTGTTCACTGCTATATTCCTAGCACCAAGATGAATGCCAGGTACATAACTGGTACTTCGTAAATGTTTTTTGAATGAACAAGTGATTATTAGCCATCATCATCATTACCATCATATTATAGTGAGTTCAGTCATATGGATGGCTCCCTGGGGTGAGAACCTGGGCTTTATTCATTGCCATTCCCTATCCAGTAGTCAGTATCCAGGCTAGTGGTGTGAGAGGAAGAACCCAGGCAAGGAGAGCCTCTTTCCAAGATAAGCAAGGAACAGGTCTCTCCTTGTATGGTGCTTCCTTCCTGTTCCGAGATTCTGGGGCTCAATGAGAGGCTGGGGGTGCACAGGATGGGTCGCGGATGGGAGAGGGGGAACCAAAGCAAAGCAAAGCAGTCAGAGAGCCAGGCCTCACCTGGGTGGGCTGCATAGCAGGTGACACCAGTACCCTCAAGCTGAGTGGCGAGCTCCCTGGCAAACAACACGTTGGCCAGCTTACTGTCGGCGTATGCCCGCAGCTCCTGCCGCCAGCCCACCACCGGGCGGTCCAGGCGCGTGAAGTCAAGGCGCCCTCGCCGGTGGGCAGCTGAGGATACCACCACCACGCGGCTAGGGGCGCATGTCTTCAGCCGGGGCAGCAGCAGATGTGTCAGCAGGAAGGGGCCAATGTGGTTCACTCGCAGCAGCAGGTTAAACGGCTTGTGGGTCCGGCCACAGGAACTGATCCCTGGGGCAGGGGCTTGATATGAGCAACTGCGCTACAGGGATCCCCGAAGGCCTCGGTGTCCCCATCTGTGAGACAGTGGTAGGGGGCATCCTTCCCACGCACGCACTGGCCCTCCGGCAAGACCTGGCTAGATGGGACAGTTGCCCACCCGCCGCCCCCCGGCAGGTCCTGCTGCCCCTCACCGGCATTGTGGATGAGGATGTCCAGCCGTGGCTCAGAGCTCAGGAAGGCAGTGGCAAAGGCCCGCACGGAGGCCAGACTCGCCAAGTCCAAGGCCATGAAGATGATCTCATTGTTCCCACTCTCCTGTGGGGCAGCAAGGGCTGGGCTTGTCACCAGGCACCTCTCTCCTCTTCCCTCTCCCTAGGTATCAAATTTTGAGAGTCCTCCTCCTACTTTTACTAAGATCTGCCCCATCCATTAGAATGTAGTGGACACGTATGTGGATTCTGGATGCAAATCTTGACTTTGTCTTTTATTAGAATGTGACGTTAGACAAGCGTGACATTAATCTCTCTGGGGCTCAGTTTTCTCACTGTAAAATGGGAACAATACAGTACCTATCTCATGGAGTTGTTGTGAGGATTCAGTGAGTTAATCTATGTAAAATACTTAGAACACTGCCTGCCACGCAGTCAGCACTGTGTAGGTAGTACTTGCTATTATTATTATCATTCCCTCTGGCCATTATAGCTTATCCTAAAATCTACAACAGACTTCTTTCTCACTGGTCTCCCCTTCCCCACTCCTGCTCCACTCACCCCCCCAATCCAGACATGTACAGCCATTGTGGGGTTCCTCCAAGAAGGCTATTCTGACAGTCCATACCCTGCTGAGGACCCTTCATTGGATCTCCACTGCTCATCCTATAAAATCTGAGTTCCTCAATAGGGTCTATAAGGGCCTCCAGAATCTAGCCCTGGTTCAGAGCCTCCAGCCTCTTCATTTTACTTCTTTACCCCATATTTTGTGCTCCATCCAGCCTCAATAAACCTTTGCTTTCAGTTTTTTTTTAAATCGAATCAGCTCTCTTGCCTCAGGGCCTTTGCATATGCTGTTCCCTCTGTTGTTCCCTTCCCTACTGTCTTTCATTAATGTAAGTTTTACCCATCCATAAATGTCTTAGAGCAGCGATTACTTCCTTCCGAAAGCCCACTTCTAGCTTGCGTCTGGTGCCCCTTCCCTGTATGGCCAGAGCACCAGGGGACCCTCTTTTTCTGCACTTAACGACCAGTTAAGGAAGCCGCTCTGTTCGCCCCTCTGTGTCCCGGTGTGTCGGTTTTCCGCTCACCCTCTCATCCTCTCCGGCCTCCCCCGCCCCCGCCCCCCACGCCTCACCTGGCGGAGGTCGAAGGCGGCTGCCTCACCGCGCTCCCGGCTCCGACAGGCCAGCACCACGCGCGCTCCCCGGCGCGCCAGCTCCAGCGCCGTCATCTTCCCGATGCCGCTGTTGGCGCCTGCGGTGGGCGGGCGGTAGCCGCGCTGAGCCCCGTGGGCCGCTGACCCCGCCGCCCGGCCTCCCCGCCACCCGGCCGCCCGCAGGTCCTCCGGCACTCACCCGTGACCACGGCCGTGCGGCCGCGCAGGCTGGCTATACCGCCGCAGGGCGGGGCCTTCACCAGGTTGTAATAGACAAGCACGTAGGCGCCCAGCAGCAACCCGGCGCCCAGCAGCAGCGCCTCCATGCCCGCCGCGCCGCCGGGCCCCCGCACGGGCCCCGCACCTCCCTGGATCGCCGCCCGCCAGGCGGCTGCCGATCCGCCCCGCACCCGCTCGGGCCTCCCTGAAGGCGGAGGCGGAGGCGGAGGCGGGCGAGAGGCAGGGCAGGGGTGTGTGTGCGTGCGTGTGAGCGTGGGCCCTGCGAGCGCCCCCTAGGCATGCGTCCTCGTCCTCCGGGTGTGTGCTTGTGGAACACCTTCTAGGTGCGCGTGTGCATATGGGCCCTGGCAGCGCCCTCTAGGTGTGTGCCTGCGTGAACTCCTTGCAGATGAGCGTTTGCGAGCAGGGGCGCCCTGGCTGTCCATGCATTCACCTACTCTGAGTATGTGAGTGACTCTGTGAGTGTGTAATGTGCCCATGGGCCCTGGGATTGCCCTGGGGTTGTGTGTGTGCCTCTGGATCCTGTGTGTGAGCACCTTGGAGGTGTGTGTGTACTTGCAGGCCCAGGAAGTACCCTGTGGGTGTGTGTCTGTGTGACCACCTGTTACAGGTTTGTGCCCCCGTGCACCGAGAGCCCCTCCGGGTGTGTGCATGCGTCTGTAGTCTCTGTCAATGTGTCCCCTTGAACGAACATCTTCCTACGTAGCTGTCCTTTGTGCTCATGCCCCCTAGCTTGGGACTTGCAGGATGTGTGTGAGCCCTCTGGGTGTCATCTGTGCTTAGCAGAGTCTTTCCCTTCTGGAGAGGTGTGTGAACGCTGTTATGTCTGAGTGAGTCCGGTCCTAGATGCCTTGCCCTCCATAAACAAGTCCTTCTACTCCTTATCCTCACTTCCAGCCCTCAGCTTCTGGAATTCTTCCTTGTTCTTCCTATAAGGTCAGAGAGATGATGCAGGGGCCAGGGTGGCCCCATCCGCTCAGGGCTGTTAGGATTCATTCATTTGCAGTCTCTTTCTCCCTGCCTCTGCCTCACCCCCGCAGTCCCCACATTCCTGAAGGGAAGCAGAAAGAGAATAAAATACAAAATCTGTTATGACTTTTTTTTTTTTAAAGATTTTATTTATTTATTTAACACAGATAGAGACAGCCAGCGAGAGAGGGAACACAAGCAGGGGGAGTGGGAGAGGAAGAAGCAGGCTCATAGCAGAGGAACCTGATGCGGGGCTCGATCCCATAACGCTGGGATCACGCCCTGAGCCGAAGGCAGACGCTTAACCGCTGTGCCACCCAGGCGCCCCTGTTATCTGACTTCTAGGAGGCAATTTCTCTGGGATGGTCCTCACAGGTGGTAGAAATAGGCAAAGCAGCTCCACGACTCCGTGGAAGAAGGGATTATGATGGCAAGGTGGGTGGGGACAGTTAGGGAGGCACAGGTAAAAGGAGACTGCTGGCCAGGAGACTTGCCAGGACAAGGACTTGCTTGAGGAAACCATTGCGACTAAACACCCGCTGTTTGACACTTACGGTGCGCCCAGCAGCGTGGTTAGCCTTGGAAATACTGAGCAGAACAACAGGTTTCTGCCCTGGGCGAGTTCAAGAGGCCCATCAGGGCAGGGGGAGCAGAGTGGTGGGGACAAAGCTAGGCAGGTAGGTGGGAGCCCAGGGACAGACCTGATTTTGGGGGGGGGTAGTTTCCTACTTGGCTGCACTATGGATTTGGGGTTCAGTTGCAGACGCTGTGGGTTGAAGCTGGGAATGGAATATTAATGAAACAATTGGGTGCATTCTCCATCCTCAAGGCAAAATCCCCACACGCCAACAGGTACAACTTCCTTAAACACTGCTGGGGTAGACACAGGTGATCTATAAGGAGTCGAAGACCTGTCTTCAGGAAGAACATCCCAGAGAAAGTGTCTCATGTAAGTTCTGGGAGGAGGAAAGGGTGGGAGCTTGGTTTGATGAGAGGCTTCTCAGGGCCTGAGAATTCAGGTAATGCGCTAGGTTCCTCTTCTGACGAGGAGCTGCAATTGTAGGCAAGTCAGGATTGCTAGTCACGTAAATTGTGGCTCCACTGGTCTAGAGACCGGATCTTTTTCCTCATGAGGCTTCCCGGAGATGTCTGAATGGACAAATTGCTCCACACCAGATTCTAAGCTCCAAGAGGCAGGAGCCGTTATGTGCCCAGTTGACTGCTCACGGCAAGCTCCCTAGACCAAGCCCGAACTCGCGGCAAAGGCCATGCCCAGAGGAGGAGCTCAAGTGATACTTGAACGAGCTGCCGCATGCCCAGCTCAGGCCGACGGGGAAAGGATACAGCCAGGTGTTGACTTCTCCCGGAATTGATGAATCAAATGTGATAGCAACCGCAACTAAAGGCAGCCCCAACTCCTGAAGCTGAAGGTTCTAGACCAGAATGCAGGGGTCTCAAGACAGCTCCTGTTTTATTAGATAGGTTTTGGAGTCAACTGGAGGAGGGCCTGCACACTCCCGGATTCTTGCAGCATGTGGTCATGTCAAATGATTCCCCTGAGTCACCCGTGAAGCCAGGCAACAGCCCCCCGCCCCTCAGATGCACCCCTAGCCCTCCACTTTCCCACACCCACCTTGGGCTCACTTTTCTCCCAGACCTTTGCTCTCCTGCCTTCCCATGGGGATTGAGGGTCTGGGAATGAGACTAGTTCAAAGAGACTGCTACCAGGGTCTTGGGGAGGGTCCCCTCTAAGGGTGATGACAGGTAGGACAGACAGGCAGAAAACATAATTTGAAGTATTTTTGTTTTTTTATATACAGAATACAGGAAAGTTTCTGTAAAGTCTAAAACATTACAATTACTATGTACATTGGTACTACTTGGGGTGGGAGGGGGGAAGGAGGGAGCCAGGGGTGGGAGGAACAGGAGAGAAGTGGCAAGAGAACAAAAAAAGGAGACGAAACAGGTTTACGACAAAAACGTTTTTGCTACAATAGACAATTTGAAGAAAACGCTCTACCACATGTAGTACTGTACAGTTTTTAAAAACATTGAAAAAATGTCATCACTAGATGTATTTACACAAAATCCAAATACACTTTTCCTTATTTGAAATAAAATAGATGGACAGCCAGAAAACGAATTCATTTCTCATTTGTCCATAATACACAGTAGCTACCTGTAGTGCAACCGCTGCAGAAAGGGAAAGTAACGCGGAGGGCGGGGGCCACGGAAGTGGGTGGGTAGCGATCTTTATATTAAATAAAACAATGATATTGTATAGATTTTGCTGTATGAAAACTGTATTTTTTCTTTTAATATAAAACTATTGTCACTGCCACAAAATAGAACAAGTTTCTGATTATTTTACAACGGCGGGCGAGGGGGAGGGAGCAGGAGGTGGGTGGGGAACGGTTTCGTGTTGGAGGAAGTGTCCAGACCATAGGCCTTCCCCTCCCTGCCCACGCTGTTCCTCAGCTCGGGTCTGCCGCTTACCCATGAAATGTTGAGTACAAATATATGTGCAAATGCCCCCTAGAACTTGAGAAAAGAAAAAGGATTTTTAAAAAACAGTCAAAAGGTTTTCTTCATTTCATGCAAAGATTGTAGTTGAAGGGTTTCTGGTGGAGTATAGAAAAAACCCGGGCTTGGTGTGTGTACATTTTTGCATTGCAGGAAGTCTTGGGCTGGGCGGACAGGCGGGGGACGGGGTAGCCGCCCGTCCTAGGGAACGGAGTTGGAGCGCAGCACAGGGCCCTGGTGGGGCTTGAGAGACAGCTTCTCGGCCAAGACCCCGTCCTGCAGCAGGCTCGCGTCGCCTTTGGGCTGTCTGGTCGCAAACTCGGTGATGCTGAAGACGAACTGCAGGCACCCCAGCTTGATGTAGCTGCCGTGGTGCAGCAAGGCCGTGCCCTCCCAGCCGGCCCCGCTGCCCCCTATCAAGCTCGAGCTGCTGGCTTTGCAGTTGCAGGCTCGCCGCGGCGGCCCCTGGGCCTGGGAGCTCATCACGGCTGCCTCCTCACTTGGCTCCTCATCCTGTTTCTGGTGCCGGCGGCGCCCTGGGAAGGAGGAGGGGGGTCACTGGGAGAGGACCAGGGAAGTGGCCAACCCAGCCGGGGCTGTTTGCCACGACTGGGCCCCTGCACCTCCCCATTCTAACTGCGGGGTGACTAGGGCTGAGGGACACCGGGAAAGGACCAAGGGAGTCTGAAGTCCCCAAGGACGCGTGCGTGCGCACAGCGCTGGCTTCTCTGTGGCTTTCCCTGGCCCACAGGGAGAGCCTGGCCGACGGGACCGGGAAGGGAAGGGACCGGGAAGGCAAGGGAGCCGGCCGTCAGCAGCAAGCCGGAGCCACCCTGACGGGGATCTTAACATGACGTGTCCAAAACGGCCGGCTCTGGGGCCACGGGGTCCGACTTACTGATGACACTCTGCACTTTGGCAACAATACTGCTTGGGGGGGTTGGCGGGGTCTTCTCAGAGAAGTCACATGAATACAGCACATTGTCCACCGTTGTCCCATGCTCACTGTAGTTTAACAGCTCATAATGTTTGGTATTCTGAGGAGGAGGAGGGAAGATAAGATGTGTGGTCTGCTGCGTGGGGCCTGGGGCTAAGGGGAGAGAGGACACATGGAGAAGGCCGTGCTGCTCTACCTGGCGAGCCCTCGCTTCCCCAGTCAAGCCCCACTTCCCTGTCTCTTTAGAACAGGGTTCAAGACTCACCTGCCCAGGGAAGCCTTCCTTCCCAGTGCCCCCCAACCCCACCCCGCTCTCCCACTGCTCCTTTTCTCTGCCTCCTCGGCACTGGGTCCTGTTGAAGTGCTGTTCACTGGCACAGAGGCTTGGCTTCCTTCTATGCTGCTCCCCTGCCCTGCTTTCAGTGGGCTCCCCCTGCTGAGCCTGTGAGCAACCTCAGGAGAAATGGCAGCCCCGCTCCTAGGGAGCGGTAGCCATGGTAAGATGCCCTTTCACACCAAGACTCTTCTCCTCCAGGAATGACAGGGAGGGAAAAAGAGGAGAAGAACCCCCCGCCCCCTCTTCCCTTCACCCAGGACACTGAACAAAAACCCCAGTGCCTAGGAGAGGCCTCAGGTGGGGAGAGCGCCCTCCCACCCCATCCCCAGCCCTCACCTCATCATAGAATATGCAGGCGTGTTTCCCGGACACGTAGTTACAGTGACCATAGTTTGTAAGGCACACGTCCATGTCAGCTCCTGCAAGTGGCAGGAGTAGAGGCAAAGGCAGGTAGAGAACAGACTGTAAGGTGTATGCAGGGAAGGTGGGGGGCAGGGAGTTAGCTTCTGGGCGGGTACTGGTAAGACCTCAGGGGGAAGCTAGCTCAGGGCCCCTTCCTTGTATTTTTGAACAAAAACTGATTTCTTTTCCAATCCCCTTCGAAAGAACAGCTGTCCCTGCCAGGTGATCTCATTTAGAACATGTGGCTGCTGCCCAGATGGGAAGAGTGAGCTCCTGAAGGGGGGGGGGTGGTTATTTCTATTTCTATGAGGGCACAACATGGGGTGCAGGGTTCATAAATCCCATCATTGGAAAGAAAGGAGATTTCTGGGCTGTGGGCTGAGCTGACTGTCCCTCTGCATGAGATATAGGACTAAATAAAGGTGAGGGGTGTGTGAGCCCCATCACTTTTTCAAAGACCTCCAGGGACAAAGTATGCGCCTCTGCTCAGCTATTTCCTGCGTGCTTAAAATGGCTCACTGAGCGGCGATCAGAGCTGCCTCTCCTCTCTCCTGAGGTCATGCCGGGCCCAAAGCAAAAGGGCTCGAGCCAGGGAAGACAAGCAGCTGATAATCTCCTTTCTTAGTCCCTCTTGCCTGGATATCTGCTGGATTAAACCAGTCAGCCCTGGAGAGGGTTTCCCTCACCCCTTTCTGGCCTCTGTGGGTAAGGGCGTTAGTATTTGGGGCTGAAGACATCTGGTGCCTCTCCCAGCTGGCTCACCTGTCCCGATGTAGAGGGTTCGGTAGCACATGCTCACAGCTCCTCCCAACCCTAAGAGAGGGTAGAACACAGCTCGGGCTTGGACCTCCTTTCTTTGCACTACAAAATAAACACAGGGATAGGGTCATTCGGAAACTCAGAACCTGAGCCCCACACATATACCAGAACCCAGACCTCTGGCTCGTGGCCTAGAGAAAAATCATCCCACTAGGTGAGTCATCTTGCCGCACTCACCTTGGGCACTGGGCTGCTTCAGGGTGATGCTCTCCCCACACCCACAGCATTTCCAACACGGGGTAAGAGGGACCATCTTTGAAGATGGTCATAGAATTCAAGGATGAAAGTACTTTAAGTTCCTGGGCTGCTGACTGGCTCATCAGGGATAGACCAGATGATACCACAGTGAGGCCACGCAAAACAACAGAAGGCACAGACCAGTGCTTCTCAAACTTCAGTGTGCGTAGGAATCCACTAGGGACCGTGTTACAATGTAGATTCTGATACTGTAGGTCAGAGGTGGGACCCGAGGTCTGTGTTTCCCACAAGCCTGCTGATACCGCTGGTCTGGGGACCACACGATTTTAATCAGTAAGGCTCATTAAGAGTTAATGCTCAAAGGAATATCCTAAGCAGTTAAACTCTTGAGAAGAATTTCCAGGAGGCTAGCCCAACTATTATTTTTTCTTTTCTTTTTTAAAGTAGGCTCCGCACACAACACGGGGCTCAGCCTCATGACCCTGAGATCAAGAGTCTACCAACTGAGCCAGCCAGGCGCCCCCCCCAGCCCAACTGTTATTTTGCTTCTCACCTTGAACTTGAAAAACTCCCTTTTGGGAAACCTTTGTAACCCAAATATTTGAAAGCAGTTCAGCAGAAAGCGTACCACATATACCCAAAGGCACTCGTAGCTGCTCTGTGTGTCTCAAAGTGCACGAGCATGAAAGAAAGTTATGGCAGACTTCCCCGAGTCTGACGTGAAAGCTGTGGTGGCCTTTTTGTTCCTGCTTTCTGGGGAAAGAAACCATGGTGCTTTACTAAGCCCGTTAAAGGGCTGAGATCCTGACAGCTGCTCACACACGGGGAGAGCGGACGGTGTGCCACGGCGGCAGGCGTGTGCGCACCTTCTGTGTGGTGCCCTCCAGAAGCCAGCGGATGTGCCCCGACACTGCCCGGTGAAGCTTGGACCCGGGAGGGGAAAAGCTGATGTATTCTCTGCAAGGCCAGAAACTTGATCAGCTTCTCGTCCAGCATATTTATCTCGATTTCTATTAACCAAAGAGAAAGATTAAAAGGCAGCTGAGGAGGATATGGAATGTGGAAGTAGGTGAGGGTCACAGAGCAAATAGTTGCGCATTTCTAAAGTCTAGCTAAGTGGTGACTGTTCTCGAACAGCAGAGAGTACAAAGGGGCCTAAGGATCCAGAGCTGGGCATCTCACTAGCCATTTGCAGTGAGACGGGCCCCGTCGCAGCCTGTGCGGTGGCCGCTTGGGAGGCCGTAGCCTGACTGTAGGCCAAGTGGTCCTGGAAAGGCAGAGCAAGAGAAACCACTTGGCTGCGTGCGGGGGAAGGGCTGCATGTCCGACACCTGAGGCCCTCCTGCCTTTACTCTGCCTCAGGCAATTGTCCTCTCTTCTCACAGGCTCAGCTGGCTCTGCTCTCCCTTCGCCTTCCATTATGATGTGCAGAAGGCAGAGGCAGGAGGGGCTTTCTCTCAACCCACCTCCCCAGCCCTCGGAGATGAGGCATCCCTTCCGCTCCTTTCTGAAATGAGCTCGGATGCTGCGCGGGGACAGGACCTTCACGCGGCAGCTGGCGGAAGAGCAGCGGCTCGCTCACTCACCTCCGTTAACATCCATAAACGCTCGCAGCGAGTTGGTGAGGTCCACCATGGCAGTAGAGTTGGCTGGGAAAGAGGGTACGGTTAAAGCGCTTCCTATGGATAACGTGCCGGGGCTGACCTTGCCATCTGGGGACGGAGCAGGAAGACTGTTACTTACGTCGCCTGAGGGAAACCCACCGGTCCAATCCCCCACTGCCGAGACAGGTCTGGATTTCGGACCCAAGGTGATGTTCCCTTCTTGATTCTCACCCCATAGGCTCTGGAACTCCTAGAGCTAAAAATGTGTGGTGAGGAAGGGCAGATGGAACGACAATGCACCCGGGCACGCGGCAGTCTCCAGAGTGCCGAGAAACAGTGAAATCTACTGCTCTGGGGAACGTGGTGGGGTAGCTTTGTTCTCTGGGCCGTAACGACCTCCCTGCTGTGTCTATGCATTCAAGTAAGCGGGGCCTGCCCCTGGAATTCCTGCCTCCTGCAGTCCGACTCACAGGGGGCAAAACTGGTATTAAGAGCTTGGTATAAAGAGGTAAACAGAGACAGGAAAAGAGCCTAAAAGTAGGGGCCATCCTGGGACCAGGGGCCCCCATGCAGAGAAGTCACAGTCACCTGGTTACCGAGACTCCCAGCTGACTAGGAGGCCAGCTTCTGTTCAGACGGGACAGACCACAGGGGGTTCCAGCAGCATCTGAAACCTGGTTCAGATGCTGGGGTCAGCAAGCTCGAGGTCCGGAGTGCTGACTGGGGACAGCTGAGAGCAGGTCCACACTAGGCCAAGTATGGGTACAGGGGACTGCCTTTCTGCATGTGGCCCAAGGGTGAGCTTTGGGACCAGACCAACCCCTGTGGGCACGCTGCTCTACAGCTGTTCTGAAAGGCAGGGCTGCTTTCGATCCCTGCTTTCCCTGCCGTGGAAGCTCCTTCAAATGAGCAGGCTCTGAGAATCTATCAGGTGTGATCTGGTCTCTGGTGGGGATCCTGAAACACGGAGGCCATCGCCTAGAACCTCGGGCTGGCCACAGGGGCTCCACAGAGCATGCTGCCTTCGTCTAAGGAGACGGAACAAAGACACGCAGAGGACTAGGCCTGACAGGTGTGGGAAGGGGAGTCGGGAGACCCAGCCGCAGTTCCAGTCCTGCCACTGACTCGGCAGGTCACCTAGAGGAAATCACTCAATCCCACCAATAAAATGGGGACAAGTCAACGTGTGTTTTCTCTTCTATCACATAAATGTGGGGAGGGCAAGTAATGGAGAGGCCGAAGTCCTCTGCAATATTCACAGGACGCTAAGTGTTTGTTTGAAGTTTAACTGCCAGGAGGAGCAGGAAAGGACTGGATCCCAGTTACCCCAAGGCTGAGCAGTACTCACCTGATGATGGCGCTGGTGAGCAGAATCGCTGGTTGGCTCCTGTGGCCAAGATACCATCTCCTGCTGCTTGGGGGGGAGTGAGCACCCGGGTGGCATTTGGGGGTGAGCCCAGTGGCCTTGAATCTGTCAACGGAGGTCCTATCTGTGATTGGACAGTCTTTCTTTGCAAAGTGCTGGTGTTCTCGATGCTGGCACAAGAGCTGGGAATGGAAGGGGGCAGGCTTGGGACAGGAACCAAACTCCTCTGGGGGCAAGAGCTGGGGCCAGTGGCATTCTCTGTCTTCACAATGATGCCGACGGTGTGGTTCTGTAGCCCCCCGGCCGCTGGTGGCGTGAGGGGCCGGGGCCAGCCTTGCCGGTGGGAGAGGCCTGGTAAGGGGGTGTTGGCGCCTGGAAGTCGCCGGGGGTCCGTGGAATCAGTGGGGCTGCTGTAGAGGTGTGGGCCATTGGCTTTCACCTCTGTGCTCACTGGCCCGTTGGCAGTCCCGCAGGGGGCTTTCTTGGATTTTTCCGCGCAAGAACTGCAGCTGATGTCCTCTAGGGCTGGGGGCTGGTGGGGTGGAGAGCAGCTCAGGGAATTCTGGGTGCTAATCCCTGAGGGGCAGGACAAGGGGCAGTGGGAAGGTGTAGGTGCCTTGTCAGCTGTTTGCAGGGAGGTGGTGATTGAGCTGTCAGTCACAATAACAGGCTTAATATCAGCCTTCTCTGTCTGTTCAGAGTCCCAACGCGAAGGCATCTGCTTAGCAGATAAATGTTTCAATATGCTGCACTGGAGCGCAACAACACTACAGAGCCACTGCAACGGAAGGAGAGGAGAGGAGAGGAGCGTGAGAGGCCTGGGAGGCGCTGGTCCTTCCTGCCCGTGGCCGGGGCTACAGCATAGCTGGTAAGCACTGCTTCCGAGGTCCCATCGCAAACGCCCAGGAAAGGTGTGCTTGACTTCTGACAGGATTCCACTTCCAGTCCCCAGCGAGACTTGCTGTATACTCAGCAGGCAACACCCTGGTCAGCAGAGCTTGGGGTTCCCGTTCGGACTCTGCCCCTAAGGCCCACCTTGCGAACCACTATTCAGCCAGGACCCTAAGCAACTGCTGTGTGTTCAGCACTACCGTCTAACCTCTCTACGGGTCTATAAGCTCTTCCTACGAGACGGATGTGCCTGTCTCACAGCACACATTGGGGACCAATGGAGAGAAGCAGACTGGTTGACTCTGTACTTCTTTTACTTGCCTCAGAATATCGGCCAGGAGTTCTCTCTGGAATATTCAACTCCTGGGGGATGAGGGCAGGGGTGGGTGGGGTTGCGGAAGACGGGGATGGGACTGGCACTGAGGCTACTCGCGGTATCAGCTGTGGTGAGCTGGAAGGAAGACTGGCTTTGGAGTCCCGGCCCTGCCTTCACTCACCTCTTGCTGCTCTGCCTGGGTGGCTAAGTGCTCAGAGTTCAAAAGGTGCGTCTGCGATTCCTCAGGGATCCCGTTGCAGATCAGCTCCCCGTCCCGAATGGCCGCGGGTGCAATGAGAGGGGGTGGGAACTGGTACTGAGATTTGATAGCATCAGGAACCTGTTTAGGATAGACAGGAGGAAGGAGAGGGAGATAGTGCCAACACGTCCAGTAGATTCTGCCCTGGCCGCATTTTTCTGCTTGTGGTGCCGATGCCCACGGGACCATCACGCACTCTGGGGTCCACCAGGGCACGGAGGCTCAGCGGGCGGCAACTGCTCTGTGCCTCAGACACACACGCACTAGCCTGAGAAGGCACAGAACTGGAAACAGCAGGCACGTGCCCTGCCTGCCCTCCTACCCTCTGCTTCTTCATCCAGGTCTAAGGCCCGTAGAGGCCAGAAACCACTGCTTTGGCCTGAGATGTGTGAGACTGGCTCTGGACACAGCTTCACAGTAGCACTCTCGGCTCCTGCGGCTCAGCATCAACGCTGGGAGGTGAGCGAGCAGGATCTGAGAGGTACAAAGTTAAAGGAGGCCACACTCACAGTGGAAATGCTCAGCATGAGGCCTGGCCTGTGACAAGCACTCAATCAAGGTCAGTTTTCTTCATCCGTTCATTCATGACTAATGAAACAGCTGAAGACCTCTTTGTTGTACGGAGACAGAAGACACATTCTGCATCATACGATGTAAGAATGAAAGAGCCACACGAGCAAAGAGTCATTCATACATTCGACCAATATTTATTGAGCACCTCCCGAGTCTGGGTACTGTCCCAAGTCCTAGAGATCCAGAGATGAATAAAACTTAAGCTCTGCCCTCAAGGAGCGCACAGTCTAGTTGGGGAGATAAACACAGAAACATTACAACACAGTGTAACGGGTCCTAGGATAGAGGCATGGCTAAGGAGCGATAAAAAACATAGAGGAAGAGTGTTCATTTCTGTCTGGGGTGGGGGCACAGGAATTTGGGATTAGGGAAGATTTTAGAGGAAGGCAGTATTTGAGCTGAGTCTTGGAAGTTGAGAACTTCCAGGCAGACAAAGGGGAACTGAGAGGAGGGAAGCAGCATATAAGGCACAGAGATGTGGAGGCACTTGGTGGATTTGGAAAACATTTAGAGGACAGATTTGGTGACCGAGTCCTTATGGAGGGTAAGGGGAGAAGAACTGAAAATGGTTTCCAGAATTCTGGTTTGAGGGGCTGGGTGGAGATGGTGGTCATTTACTGAAACAGAAAAAAGCAAGAGGAAGAGCAGATTTGGAGGCAGAAGCCTTTTGATCTGGGCAAGCGGAGACTGAAGTGTCTGTGGGACGGGCAGGCAGCTATGTATATGCGTATGAGGAGAAAGGCAAGGCAGATGGAATGACAGTCAGCACCATTAACAGGGATGGCAGGTGCCATGGGCTTGTCCGAGGCCACCCAGGAATGGGAGGGGGAGGAATGGAATGGTAGGCAAATCTAGGGTTGTCCCCTAGCAAAGAGCGAAGGGGTAGCAGGATGAAGAATCCCCAACAAAAACACAAAGTTCCTGAGGTGATTTTGCTGCACTGCTCTCTCTCAATGATGAAGACCTTCCAGGACGGAGCCGAGCACTTCTCCGCCACTGCCCTGTGCCACCGCCGTCCTCAATCTACTCTCAAACTGTCTAAGTACAAAATGCTTTTTGGAAATTCATGCCCTTGGATTTTCCTCAAGAACAGGGCAATCTTTAAAAAGGGGGAGGGGGGCCTGGGTGGCTCAGTCGGTTAAGTGTCTAACTCCTGCTTTCAGCTCAGGTCGTGATCTCAGGGTGGTGAGATGGAGCCCAGTGCTGGGCTCTGTGCTGGGCACGGAGCCTGCGTAAGATTCTCTCTGTCCCTTTCTCCAGCCCCTCCTCCCCTCCCTACCTCCCGCCCCTGCTCTTCTAAGAAAGAAAGAAAGAAAGAGAGGAAGTAAGGGAGGGAGGGAGTATTGTAAAACGACAGGATTTTATCAAGGCTTCTTGGCCTGTTCGTTTCAGCCGCCAGGCTCTCTTCCAAATCTACAGTTTAGATGACTTTTAAAGCTGTTTCACTAAGATATGAGGCATGCCACCTCTACAATACTCCCAACTGAAAACACCTTGATTTAATTTTGGAAACTGGTGTTTGCACTGAAGTATAAATATTTACATGGTTAAGAGATTGTTACACAATTTCCAACAGTTAGCATCTTGCTGGTGCTCACTTCCATTGGAAGCGATGGGAGTGGTGTGAGTGAGTTAAAGTGAGGCTGCCACCAAGTGGCCATATTTGGGAACTGCTGGCCTCCACTGGCACGGAGCGCTGCCTGTGGGATTACTTTCACAAGAGAAAAATCAAGCATATGTGTGGGTATACAGTGTTGGGCTTTCCAGATTAAATGAATAAGGGAACCGACTGGTTTATGAAAACAGCTTCAACACCCCCAAATGCTTTTCAACAAAGGGATTTTTTCTGTCTATCTCTGTGGACACAATTTAGCAACTGTCAAGTGCATACGAGAGTTAGGTATTATTCCAGCCAAGGCCATAATCTGGAGTATTTACGATGTGTTACCAGCAGCCTGGAAAAACAGATTTAACTCTCCTTTAGCCACTCTCCTCAGCCGGGATAGCTCCTCACTTTCCATATGGTCCTCTGCTTCATCACTGTCACCTTCAGCCCACCAGGCAGCTCTGGGAAAGGGGGCTGTCTCCCAGGAACAGACGGCATGAGTGCCCGGTGAGGGGCAGCGACAGCAGAGCACATCTGTTTGGCGGAAGGGGCTAAAGAGCACCGGTCCTCAGGAGACTTCTAGGGTCTGGGGTTTGGCCTTCATTATCCTGACCTCCATCCTCAAGTATGAAAACGTACAGGCACATTCACCACTTGTTGAGACAGCACAGACAAACGTCAGGGCTTCAGTCTCTCTGTCTACACATTCGGGCCCAGGATCCTCTGTCTATCCCATGAAAACAATCAGAGCCCCCCATCCTGCCTGCACCAGGCTGGGACTCACCTTCAAGCTTCTTCTTTTGACTGACTGGAGCACACGGCGGTTAGGAGGGTGCTTCTTATGGATTCGGTTCAGGAAGTCCACTTTGACCACATGCTGGGAAATGGTGTCCTGGAAACGGTCGAACACCTGGCACCGATTGCTCAGCGTCATATTCTTCTGGTTCAGCTAGGGACAAAGCAGATGCACTCTTACAACGACCTCTATTCTCTAGGTTCGGAAAATAGAAGCCCTTGGCCAAATGCGCTCCTTCTGGCAGGAGCTGGTATGTCAACAATCCCGTCAGAGGACCAGGGGACATGGATAAGACATTCTCCCTCAGCCCTGCCTGGTCTAGCAAGGGAAAACTGGTATGTTCTATTTGCTAGAGATGCTTGAGGGGGACAGGGAATAGGAAATTAGCCAAGAAATGCCCTTCAAATTCAGCCTCTGACAGCTCACACCACCTTTTGCCAGTGCACCCCAGCAGAGCACAGGTTTGAGCGGAGATGCAGGCCTTGGCCCTCAAGACCCAGACTCCCTTTCTAGAAGGCACTCTCTCCCACATGAAACAGGACGGTTTCCTATACAGGAGCCTGGCAGACAGCAGGGATCAGCGCCAGAATGCCGTGCGCCCGCCCTATTCCTCTTCCAACACCCCAGGGAACACGAGCGAGTCCACCTGTACCTCACAGTCCCGCTCCAGACGGGGTGCAAAACCTGGACTGCCCTCAGAGGCCAAAGGGAGGGAAGAACGAATTTTATGCAGCGGCATACAGAAGGCACAGAAACCCTGTGCCGCTTTCCCACTCCTATGTCTGGTCCACTGTGCTTTAATTCAAAAGAAAAGATCTGCGCCGCAGCTTCCTAATTAGTCAAGTAAGAAAAACCCCTAAGTGGCTAATAAAAAAATTACCTAATTAATTTGTCATCTGTTGGAAAGCTGCTCTTTAAGATTCGTATTTGGGCATACCGCTCGTGGTTGTTTTTTCTGGTTCAGCAGGAGGCAAAATGAAACACTCATAACTGCGCCTCAGAGAGAAGCTTCCTTCTCAAGCCCTTCTAAGCAGTGCTAGCTGAGTGAAGAGACCAAAGCAACCGATTTGCCCATGTGTGTAAGTCTATAACCGAGGTCCCTCAGTGCAACGTGAGCAGCACACTGTCATGCTGAGGGTCAAAAGACATTCCATGGTTATTACCATCTGACAGACAATGTCTTAAGCGATAATCTCTTTTTAATCTGGAAAGGCTGCTCTTCTGAGGGAGCTGCTCTTCTGAAGCCCTCACCCATTCAACCTTGTAAATGATTGTTCTTAGTGCCTAGCAGGAAAGGGACTAAGCTTAAGCCTCTTTCGGAGATAGCAAACTACAGTTCTGTTTGAGCCGCAGGAAGCATCTGGAAAATGCACCCAAGACTCCCAGGAGAGGAGATAAAAGGATCCTCAGGCCATTCATTCATTCAACAACTTCCTTACTGAATCCCTATTATGTACCATGACAAGGTGGGTGTCAAAAACTACAGAGACAGGAAAGACCCTCATGGGGTGCCAAGGTCACATCCGTGTTCAAAAATGGCTGACTGAACACTGTTATCCATGCCAATTCTTCAACTCTCCCGAGTTCCTGGGAGTTGACTGCCTGGGATAATTCCTGAGATATGAGAATAAACCTCTTAGTTTCTTAGTTTGTTTCCTCTAAAAATAAGAGGCAGGAAAATACAGAAGCAACTACCATGAGAGCATTTATTCCATAAGCTGCATCTAACATACTCCCCTTTTAGAGCTGTAACATCAGCTGCTTAATTCACTGTGGAAGAAATTATGCATAAACATCCAAGTCTGCCTGTACAGCTAACACAAGGCATTGTGGGAAAAGGCGAAACGCACAGCTGAGGCATGTCAAAATAATCGGACTTGAGTAGGATGGTCTGCAGAATCCAGTGTCTGGTACAAAGCTGACCCTACTACGCTTCTACTGAATCCGTCCACGCCCCAGCTGTGCCCAGAGAGAACTGAAGGGGCGACGCTGCGCTTACCACCACATGTTCTATGTGATTCGGACACATCCATCTGCCCAGGGGCATGGCAGTGAGCGGTGGCTCGAGGCAGTCCATGTGGAACAAGAGGGGGCAATAGTCACACTGGATGAGAGGGGCCACGCGGCAGCTCCTGCAAGAAAGAGTTGTGGGCCATTTCTGTGGCAAGATGGGAAAATTCAAACCAACTCTGCACCGTGGAACAGCCTCTCCTCCTTAATCCTCACCACGTTCTCCCAGAGCCTCCTCCCTCAGTGATCAGTTACACTCACGATGAGGAAGATGGATGAAGTTGGGGGCTCCCACCAGGCTCTCCATTATTCTCTCTTCTAAGAGGAATGTGTCTTGTGGGGAAGTGAATGTTTATTTGGAGTACAGCTAAAGTGGCTGTCAGAGCAGGAATGATCAATGCTCAGTACCCACAAGGGGAAGACAGCCAACTCTGCTCTGATCTTTCTACTCCTTAAAAGAAAGTAACTACCTCATTAAAAAAAAAAAAAAAAATCTCTAGCCATGTTTCTAGAGTCTTACACTACAGCAAGACAAGACTTCTCTTCTGCATGAAGCACTCAGCAAAAATGACACGCAGAAAGAGCTGTGCCAGGAAAGGATTCTGTAATGTATTCGTGTATGCATAGTCCAAGGGAGGGGCTTCGGGAAACACCAATTTTGACTTGTAACCACGACACTCCCTGTGTGTCTGACAGGCACCGGAGCCTCATTCTGGGCCTGGCTCAGGGTTCTGCTGCTCTACTATCTAGTTCCCTACAGCTTTTGTTGTGGGACATTTCTTTTTTTTCTTTGGCACATTTCTTTCTGATAGCTATTTTCTCCTGGTATCCTGCCCTTCTAAGACACCCAGGCCACTAAGTCCAGCTTCAGTAATTGAAGCAGCTGGCTCCTGTCACTGAGGAGATCCTATTTGAAGGAAACCAGCGTCTCAGGGAAGCTACAACTGGGGCAGCCTAGAGGCTTTTGGAAGTTATCCAGTCTGATGCATATTAGCTACCATGGATACTTGTACTACTTTTAAACTCATCTTTGGTGATTTAAAAAATTATTTGCCTTTTCCAGGGACCTGTGTCTCTGCTGGCCAGAGCTCCTCCTCCTAGCTAGTCTAAATATCTCCTGCTTCTGTTTAAGTCCAATTCCTCTCATCCGAGCCTCTGTAAACACGGTCTCAGATACTTCAGGGAACTTGTTAAGACAGTCAAGGCTCTGGTCAACTGGTCACCCAGGCTCTGTACTCATATCATGAGAATATGCGGTGTCCACATTTAACACAGAGGGTTTGGAAGAGGTGATGGGAGAGAGAAAAAACATCATTTGCTGACTACGGAGAAGAGCCCTCAGGATGAAGAAAAATACCTGTTGCATGTGAAGCAGACTTTGACTGGTAGGGGAACAAGACCATTGTGATCTAACTCATGCTGTGTCTTTTTAACGTTTTTCCCTGTGGTTTCCTCCTTTCTTCTCCTCTTGCTAGAACCTGGAAGAGAAATTGATGGTGCTGAGCTTCCCTGGATGTAGAGTTCCTAGTTTGGGATATGGAAACAACAGTAAGTGAAAGAACAGATCTCAGGAAAAGCACGTGCCATGGCCTAGACATGGGTCTCTCTGAGACCCCCCTGGGCTGGCTTCAAATGAGAAAAAGAACAGGAAGGCAGGAAAAGGAACACAGACAGAAATCAGAACCATGGTCAGAAGTCACTCATTCTGGGGCAGAAACACAGCTCTAGGTTTCGCAAACATGAAGCAGTCAGAAGTTTAGGTTGTTAGATACTGGCAACCTACGGAATATAAGGGCCTGAGTCAAACAGTCAACAAAGACTGTTCTGTGGAGGTGGCTGAGGAAAAGACTGTAATTTTACTGCGTTTCTACAGAAATCAGAAAAGCTTGGATTCCATATGCATCCTGCTGACTGACCAGGATTCTTCAGACTGCCAATTTCACTTTCTCTGGGAAAGAGAAAAGAACATCTAGAAGCTTTGTGGTATCAAGTAGAAGACATGACTTGGTTAAAAAAAAAAAAAAGGTATGGAGGGCAATTTGGCAACAGTTTATCAAATTATAAATGCCTGGTTATAACCCAGCAATTCTAACATTAGGAATTTACCCTATAGATACACTCACATGTACACAATGATATATTTATAAAATTATTTGTTGAAGCACCATCTATAGCAACAAAAGATTAGGAACAACCCGAATGTCCATTAATAGGAAATCAGTTAAATAAATTATGGCACGTCTATATAATAGACCATTGTCTAACCATTAAAAAAACTGAGGAATGTCTACATTAGTATGGAAAGATCTCTAGAGCATATTGTGAAGTAAAAAAAGCAAAGTGTAGAGCAAGTAAGCTAGTTAGAGGGAAAATACTGAGCATATTATCTGTAACTGCTTATATATGCACAAAGAAATTCTAGAAGGAAATAGAGAACCAAATAGTGGTTATCTGTGAGGGGTAGGAAGGTAGAAACGAGGCAAATGGCAGACAGGGGTGGAAGGGAAATTTTTCATTTTAAGCCTTTGTGTATTTTTTGGCTTTTAAACCATGAGAATATATTACCTATATTTCTAAAAAGGTAATATGTTGAAGGGCAGAAAACAGAAGACTGAATAAGCACAGTAAAAGCTAAAACCTTCGAAGATGTTTAGGAAGAACACAGAACAGGAACCTGAGAGTGATTCCACGCACGGTGACCCCAGAGGCAGCACTGCCCTCTGGCTGGACAGTAGCCCTTCGGGGAAGCTGCGGTGGGGGGGGGGGGGTGAGGGTGGGGCACGAGAGTCTGGCTAACCTGGTAGTGCGGTGGTACATGTCAGTTCATTGGGCAACTGAAACTGGGTGGGGTTCCGCTCCATGGCGGCAGCGATCAGCAGCTCAAAGGGCCGCCTCAGCTGGGGCTGCACATAGTCCGGCTCAGCTGCCACTGGCTCCTCGTCCACGTCAATGATGTCCTCGTCGACGTCATTCTGCTCAGAGGTGGGGGTCTCTGTGCTGGCATTGGATGTGGGTGTGCCAGGCCGGCTGGCTCTCCTCTCCAGGATCCGGGCGTGGGCAATGGCCTTGAGTTCAGTTTTGCTGGCTGATCTGTCCAACAAATCAGTATCACTGCTGGGGGATGTAGTCCGTTTGCCAGATTTGTCCACCAGTCCGTTGACGTGGCCCAGCTCCTTTTTCTGCTCTCGTTTCTATGCAAATGAACAGGTAGGCCCGTCACATAAAGTACCACAAAACAGAAAGAGATGGATACTACGAAGTCCTTGCTAGACCACTAGCCAAAATTATGAAATTTTCTAACCTGTCACAGACTCATCCACCTGGAAACCTGGAACACTGGTCTGTTCAAGTTGACAAAACTATAGCTAAACTAAACTAAAGCTGGCAAACTACAGCAGCAGGGAATCACCAAACAGCAGGGAAAGTTAGAAACAATTATACACACTTATACATTGTTTACTCGAAGTCGTCATATGATACACACTATCTCTATACGAAGTACAGAGGCAAAGGGATAAAAAGTTACCCCAGTGAGCATAAACTGAGGGAGGCCAAGCGGGAACAGTGAGAAAAACCTAAGGGGGCTCAACATCACTGTAGTTGAAGCATCCTGACCTCCTGAATGCTTTTAAGAATTGTGCTCCAAATAAAGTCTGCAAATGCAAAGGTAAAAGGTACGACAGGCAAGCAGAGCCCCCTGTCCAGGGAGGCTGGGTGCTGACGCGAAAGTAACTACGCTACAAGGTGGACGGCTGGTGTGTGGAAGGGAGCTCCCCAGCGATCCCAGCGTCTGAGAATGGTGGCTTCCAATGTTTCAAATTTAACTAGAACTCTGAAAGGGACATTTCTTCAAATGGGAAGGTGGGGAAATGGAAAAAGACTATGTTTATTCAGTAGGACTGGATGACTGGTGTTACATTTTCCTCTAGGACTCCAAAGAGTGGTCAAATGAAGGTTTAACACTGGTCTCCAGTCAGGAGACCTGGGATCTGTCCCAGTTCTGCCAATGATTCCTTACGACCCTGGATGACTCGGGGTGGTGTGCAGGAATTTCTCTGTAAAGTAAGACTAGTAAAACCTTGCTTCTCCTCCTTTTAGAGATATGGTGGAGACAGAGGATCACATATATGAAAGGGATGATGGCTCTACGGCAGGGGAAGATCTAGCCTCCATCAGCAACAGGACCTGAACATCAGAGGTTGCTGAGGCCCAAAGAATGTACCATTTCAGTCTACTTCAGCGTAACTACAGGAGACCAAAAGGGGCCAGAGGTAGTGGGGCTGGAAAAGGCAGACCTGGCAATGGTAGGCAAAGAGGGCCATCCGAGAGCCTGTCACAATGGCATTTCAGGGAAAGCACACTATGTTAGCAAAAGGCTACTAGAATCCCCACCAAGCAGCTCTGCTTCTAGAAAACTGATGAAGAGGTAACAGGGCTTTGGAGTGAGACAATGTGGCTTATACCTTGGCTCTGTTAATTCTTTTGAGTCCTTGGGAAAGTTATTCTAAATTTGTGAGCCTCAGTTTCTTCCTTTCTAAAATGGAGATACTACCCCCAGCATATGTAAAATACCCGGCACATGACGGGCACCAAAATAATGTTAATTCCTCTTTTCCACCCTCTTTTCCTGGCTTCACTTCTCCCTCAGCTGTTGCCAACCCTTTCACGTCTAGCTTCTTCAGTGGCAAGTTTCTGAAAGGCCTCCTGGCTGGCAGGTGCTACTAACAGGCCCTGCTCTAACCGAACTGGGGATGCATAGGAAGAGATCTTGACAGGTGGACGGGCTGGAGGACAGCCTGGTTTGTGGGCTTTCAGAGGCATCAAACTACAGCTGGGGCTAAGTGGTTGACTTGGCCTTGCTTTGCCTTTTAATAAGAACCCTTGTGCACATGTTGAAAAATAAAAGTCCGCCTATCTGTTTACCTTCTTAAAGGCTAAAAACTGTTACACACATAAACCACAATCTCTGAATCATCTCATCCTGTTTCTGCAACCAAGGAAATCATCATTCATTGTGACATCACGTTCAGGGGCCAGGAAAACAGAGGTGATGTCACAACGAAGGCAAGTTGCTTGGTGTGTAATTAGTGTGGGGGGGGGGGGGAGGGAAGGAGATGGTTTACAATTCACAGACAGATTCTAATCCACAGTCTATAATTTGAGGATTGGGTCTCATAATCTGGATGGAAACACACCTACTTCCTTTTTTGATAAGGAATTGAGCTTTTGCACCCCAGAAAAGGTCTCAAAGTAGAAAATCATGTTCTCAAAGCCAGTACTAAATTATCAAAACCAAGGGACGGGGAGCTCAGGAGGGATTAGGAACCCTGGGTACAAATGGATTCAAAGTCCTCTGTCCCTTATATGCCCAGCCAAGCCTCTGGATACCAGTGACTTATTTGCCTTTGGGGTGAGGGAAATCCTTTTTCCTCCAAGTTGGAGAAGCAGCCTTGTTTTCTTCAGCCACTTTCAATCATGGATATAGCTGCCACATTCAGGCCACTTATCAGCCTACTCCTGTCACTAGTCAATGAACATGGCTCAGTAAGTTAACACACCTCTTCTGCCCATTTCAGCAGCTCATGTTTGGATTTTAGGCCCTACTGGATTCCAAACAGTCACCATGGGGAGAGTGAGGGTGATTCCAGGGCTGGAAAAGACAAGAAGAAGGGACGAAAATGCCTTCAGGGCCAGGCCGTCTTAGCTCTGGAGTATCAGTGCTCTAGATCCGGCATTCTCAGCAAAGCCTTCAGAAAGCGGCATTATTACCTTTCGGCGCACAGTGCACCGGTGACACATCCACTCCCCGGGAGGCAGCATCTCTTCACTCAGTGGAGGGTTACTGTGGGGAAAAGACAAGGGCAAGACTAAGTACTAACCTTTGATGCAGCAGGAAAAAGCCTGCCTAGGCCTGGCACAAAGCCGCACATCCCTTGACTCCTACTCTGGCCGGTCCTGCAAGCACTGCTAGGGCTCTCTCTCTCTCTCTCTTTCTTCAAAATGGTTACCTGGTATCGTTTATCATAACCTAAAGAGTGAGGACCCCCTCCCACATCTTAGAAAGAGAAGCCAAATCCATAGCTATTAACACTGGGCTTATACGGAAAGATAGAAAGAACTAGTTTGGAGCCTTAAGAATCATTCCCAAACTGTATCACGCTAATAAAATCATTGATAGGTCCTTCACTATCCTCAAAGTTTGTTAGTGTGAGGCTAAGCCCTTCCATGGGCTGCTCAGAGCCCTGTGTAGTAGCACACACCCATTCCACCTTCCCAGGACCCTTTCAGGTACCCTTCCCCCTAGTCAGATCGAAGACTTGCTATTTCTTTCTCTACATTACTTTTCCCCCCAGAAAGCTATGCCACTTAAAACCCTTTTTAATCCTGTAAAACTTGCCTCAATCAGCCTATGGTAGATTAAAGATGGCTGCAGATTCTTTGCTACTCCTACCACCCAGAGGTAGGCCATTTCCTTCCTCTTGAATAAGGCTCGCCTTGTGACTTTGTTTTGACTAACAGAATGCAGCAGAGGTAACCATGTTGTAACTTCCAAGGCCGGGTGTTGAGAGACTTGCAGATCCATTTTTACATGTTTGGAATGTTCCATCTCAGAGCCCTGCTGTCATGCTGAGAGGCTACACAGTGGAGACTTCAGACGCTCCAATTAACAGCTTCTTCTGGACTCCAAGCCAAAAGCCAGCGTGAACTACTGCTATGTGACTAAGTCATCTTGGACCATGCCAGCTCAGTCGAGCCTCTCCAGGACCGTGGTCCCAGACAAGACCACACGGAACAGAAAAACCACCCAGCGGAGCTCAGTCAACCTGCAGACTTATGAGAGATAATAACCAGCATCTGTTTTAAGCCACTGAGTTTCGGGTAGTTTGTTACGCAGCAACAGAGAACTTGAGTGCGGCTCCTCCATACGCTCTTCCTGGATTACTCAGGCATCCTGGACCTCTGGGCTACATGCTTTCGTCCTCTTTTTGTACTTCTCATGTTTTCCCTTGTGCGACAGGTTTTTTTCAAGTTTTATTTTTAAGTAATCTCTACACCCAACATGGGGCTCAAACTCACGACCCCGAGGATCAAGAGTCGTACGCTCTTCTGACTGAGCCAGCCAGGCACCCTAGTTCTCTTATGTCTTTTCTTCTTTATTTATTACTTACCGTAAGCTCTATGCCCAACGTGAGGCTTGAAGTCACAACCCTGAGATCAAGAGCTGCACGCTCCACCAACTGAGCCGGCCAGATGCCGCTCTTACTTCTTCCGTTAGAGGGACTGAGACAAAGACTGGATCTCTTCCCTCTTTGTAGCTTTATGATACAGAGGTTGTGCACACAGTAGTCACTCAATAAGTCAATACTGAGTCAGAATTAGAGCTGTGTAGGGCAGGCCTTACTGACCCTCCATTGATTTCCATTAAGGTTACACCAAGGACGATACATATGAGACTTTATTAAATTCTTGGGAGGGTCACATTTCTAATGTCTATACAGTAGTGGTTCTCGAAGTGTGGTACCCAGATCAGAAGCAAACATCAGTATCATCTGGGAGCTTATTAGAAATGCAAATTCTGAGACCTCAGTTCAGGCATACAGAATGAGAAATTATCTTCTACAGAATGAGGCTATATTTATGCTAAAGAAATTCCTATATTTGGTTCCTGGGAGTCACCTATTTGGAATGGGAAGGAGGAAGTTTTTCATCAAAAAAAGATGAGAAAGGGGTGCCTGGGTGGCTCAGTCGGTTACGCGTCTGCCTTCGGTTCAGGTCATGATCCCGGGGCCCTAGGATCTCGGGGCCTGAGTCAGGCTCTGCCTTCAGCAGAAGTTGGCTTGAGATTCTTTCTCTTTCCCTCTGCCTCTACCCCCACTCGTGTTCTCTCTAACAAATAAATAAAATCTTCAAAAAAAAAAAAAAAAAAGAGAGAGAGGAGAAATACTAAAAAACTAATGGAGGACTGAATAATGTAAGGACTCTTCTTAAGTCCCAGGGCTTAATACTACGTTGCTCTACTGTTTCTTTCTAAAAGAGCACTTGGCTTGGCAAATTCCCCTAGCTCCTGCTTTGCCTGTTTCCCTGCTGCCCTCAGTACACATGTCAGGATGTCCACCAAGCCCTCCCAGGTCCTTGCTCCCTCTCCTCCCTGTTTTCTTGGTGGAATCTCAGGAGATCCTTGCTAGGCAGCAGAAAACTGGAGGCACACCAGCCTGTTGTGATAGGTCTTCAAACCCTAAAGGACCACAGATGAATGTCACCTATAAAGTCTTCCCCACTTCCCTCCAGTGGATTTTTGCATAGGCCACATCCAAACTAATGAAATGCATGCATGTAATCTGCAAAGGCCTCCAGACTCTGCTATGCTTCAGCAGCTGTCATAGCAAAATTAACCCTGAAAAGGCTGTCACTTCTGATTCTGTTTTTCATCATTTCTTTTCATCTGCCCACTTGGCTTTGTACCAAGATACTCTCCACCAAACATGTAAGGCAGAGAAGGGCAAGGCAAGGTGGTTTGAACTTAGATCTTTTACCAAGATGTAAATGGCCTCCTAGCCATCCTTCATGCTTCCCTCAATCTAGCCTCAACCCCTGCTGGTAGAATGAGTTATTTAAAACACAATTCTGACCATATCACCCTCCTAATTAAAAAGCTCTTCGGGGGCGCTTGCGTGGCTCAGTCGTTAAGCGTCTGCCTTCGGCTCAGGGCATGATCCCGGAGTTACGGGATCGAGCCCCACATCGGGCTCCCTGCTCTGCGGGAGCCTGCTTCTTCCTCTCCCACTCCCCCTGCTTGTGTTCCCTCTCTCGCTGGCTGGCTCTCTGTCCAATAAATAAATAAATAATCTTAAAAAAAAAAAAAAAAGAAAGAAAAAAAGAGCTCTTCGGTATCACCCCTACCCTATCCTTTATTACAGGATAAAGTTCAAGCTCCTCAGTATTGAAGGTTAAGACCCCTGTGGCCAGAATCCTACATCTTCCTCCAGCTTCATTAACCTGGTGGCTCCCTACACAGTCTATACCCTTCCTCTACTCTGCATGTCTGTTCACTCTGGAGCTGCCACCTACAACCGCAAAAGCTGGGCCTTCCCTCATTCCTTCACCCGCTGGACTCTATGTTCTGCAGCTCACGTCAGGTATTCCCTCCAGGAAGCCTTCTCTGGCAGCCCCTGACTCCCTCCAGCACTTCTGTGCCACGCTGTACTCAAACTACTACGTACCCGAACCCCTTTCTCTATGCCTTATTTATCTTTGTACCTCCCCATTCTGCAAGATGCCTGGCACATACTAGGTACTCAATACAGCTTTAAAGAACTGAGGGACCCTAAGAGAATGGGCTTCTAGGAAGTGAAGATACCCCTCCAAAGTCATGAGGCAAAGCAATGCAGTTGGGCAGGCACTTGTTTTGGTGGTTAAATCACACACGGAATAATTTGTTTTCTAAGTCACAAAACAATAAGCTTTGCAAACCTTAACACTTGCAAACCTGAACTTCACGTTGAACCACCCCAGCTGACTCATTTGCATCTTCTTTAAACAATCTGATTTCTCATTTCTTTTTCTGAACACAGGGGTCAAATGCTTAAAATTTTTATTAAGAGGTTCTTAAAAGTAGCTTCTGGTTAGTTTCTAAAGGATCACTTTTAGAGATACCAGGTTTAAGAACACTCATTGCTCAGAATTCTAGATTATGGGCACAGGCTCTTCTTGTCTGCCCGAAAGTGCGTGATGAGGGCTGTGAGTTTAGAGAATAGCACAGGAAAGTCAGAGTACTGTCTCCAGGAAAATCTCTGTTTTTAGAAAATGATCAGCACAGGTACAGCAGGAATATAGGAACTGCCCATCATAAAGCATTCTCGATGTTTCCTCTTTGGCCCTAGCAATTCCTTTCAAGATATTCAGAAGGCAGTTTTTCAACTCAAATATCTAGAGCAAAAAGGTTTCATGAAGTGGATCCAGGAAAGACAGACTGTTGTGGGAGTAATAAACTCAGGAACTAGTTCGGAAAGAGGCTGTTTTGCAGACACACTAGTTTTGTTCTTTATCAGAAATATTGCCAATAGGGAAAGGATTCCAGGGAGAAAGGCGATTCTGCAGCCTCAGGACACTCATACACATCCTGAAGACTTTCCCGTCTCGAAGCTCTTTCCCCCGTAAGAACGGTGCTCCCTTAAGTTAGTGTGCAACTCTGAACAACTACATGCATGCCAGAGTCTTTAAATCATGGCATGTCTGTCAAGAAAAACGAGGCTCTGTCTCAGCTCCCTCTTACCCGTATGTATACATCAGTGAAGACAAGGTGCTGAGGGCCATTCCCTATCAAAGGAAATCATTACAAGCTGAAAGTCAGGTAATGTTGGAAATGCTCTATCAGAGTTTCCGCTGCTCAGCAGTGAAAACCATGAGGCCGCTGTCATGAGCCAGTGCTGCTTGGAAAGACATCAGTATGCTTCCTAATCACTGAAGCCTAGAAATAGCAGAGCGATAACCGCACGTAGCATCTACCTAGTGTGTAACAGTTCACAGTGTTTTCACAGATGCTCTTATCTGATCTTCACCAGCACGCTGTGAAAATTCTTACTCCCATCATACAGGTGAGGACACGGACTTATCTAAAGCCACAGAACCAGTGAAGGTGCAGAATCAGAACCCAAATCAGTTTCCTGGCTCTTTCAAATCTCGAGTCCTAGCTATTTGTAAAAAACTTTGGTAGTTCTCTTATTTCTGGGGGGACACAGCGGAACATCCATCAAAGTATATTCCTTGACCTCAAGGTTGAGCATCTCCTCCTACAACAGTCAGTATTTACTGAGTTCCCACTGCTTACTAGCCAACCGAAGCCATGCTAGAGGTGCCACACGTGAGGATACTGAGTTCCCACTGCTTACTAGCCAACCGAAGCCATGCTAGAGGTGCCGCACGCGAGGAAAGACACAAAGCAGACAGGTTATGATCTACCCCGCCTAGAAACAGCCTCTGGCGAGAGAGGATCAAAGTCATTCGTCCACTCAAGCATTTAATGAACGATTCATTATTTTATGGTAGGCAATGTGCTAAATGGTAAGATTTCAGACAAGGTCTTTGCTCTCAGGGATCACAGACCAGACCATGAAAAGGACAGTTGACAATGAGAATACATACAATCAACTACAAACGGAACCTGCTACTATAAAGGCCTATGTAAGACTCAACTGTGCACGGCTGCTGGGCTCAGTGAAGAGCCCCAGAAGTTTGGTTACTTGATATCTGAAGGGGACGGTGGCCTTTTCCCGACTCTCTTTCCATAATTCCTAACTATACAGCAAATGGTAATTCAGTCAGTGATCCTTTAAAGACAGTGAAGTTAAGGATCTCGAGGGGTTCAAGAGGAAATGAGAATTTTGGAAGCAGGTGTATTTCTGTTATGTTGAAAAAACTACATGAAAGAAGGGAAGTTCTGGGAGTGGGGACATCTTCCTGGGTGTGAGTGTTTTATGTCCATCTAGAACCCAACAGTATGAACCTTTAGATTCCTTCTGAGATCTGTCCAAGTCCTAGAAAGGAAGGTGAGTCCTGGAATGTACATGAGCTGGCTTGTCTTGGAAAACTCTTTAGAGAGCACCCTGTGAGGGCAGAGCTTTTGCAGAATACCCATCCAGCTTCCCTGCTGTGGATGTCTCCTCTCAGATCATTTGTTAAAAAGCCCCGGCCTGCAATTCCTGGCCAGCAAGTGACTATTCACTGCTTTCTAACTTGCTGCTAACCACTACCTGACTGTAAAGACATTCCGTTAGCTATACAATAGCTTGTAACAATAGAGCTTTGAATCCTCAGAGATTGTACAACTGAAAGATATGCATTTCAGAGTTTGGTGTGGCTCTCTGTGAGGCCTGACAGGGCCTGTAAACTGTTAACAGTAACACCTGTACACAAACCAGTTAGAAAGCTGGTCAAAGGCATTAATTTTTTTAAGAAAGATTTATTTGTTTTAGACCGAGAGGGAGAGTGCGCGCGCGCGTGTGTGTGTGTGTGTGTGTGTGTGTGTGTGTGTGTGGAGTGGGGAGTCAGAGGGAGAGAATCTCAAGCAGACCCTGTGGTGAGCGCGGAGTCCGATGTGGGGCTCGATCTCATGACCCTAAGATCATGACCTGAGCCGAAATCAAGAGTCGGTCACTTAACCGACTTGAGCCACTCAGGCGCCCCTAAAGATTTTATTTTTAAGTAATCTCTACACCCAACATGGGGCTGGAACTCACAACCCTGAGATCAAGAGTCACATGCTCTATTGATTGAGCCAGCCAGGCATCCCAACAATTTTTTCTTTTTAATTCTCTTTGGGAGAATGGGGATTGACTTAACTGGCTTAGCCACCCAGGTGCCCCGGCATTAATTTTCCAAAACCGAAACTCCCGAAGCCAACGTCTGCAGGACTCCAGCATCTAGACCCCCATAAACAAATCAAATGACTCGACTCTGTAGCTGACGAGGGTGTCCAGCTTGGTCTATTTCTGGAGTCATGGAAGAGAAAACTACACACACACACTCCTCTGCTCACTGTAATGCCTGCCTTGACGGACTTCCCGACTCACAGCCAAAGGATGAAGCCCAGTTTTAATTTAGAGTGCCTCTTTCATTCACTAATGAGGCTGCAGCCCACCACTGCAGGTGGAAGATGCTAGTTGTCATGGTTCTTGGCTCTCTAATTAAGAGGATCTATTTCAAGTCCTACACCAGTGTGGCTGATGTGAGTCTCAGCTCACTCATCTCCCTCACCTATTCATACACGTGGCCCTGCACGACATCAACATTTCCTTCAGATGGAGCCGCCACCAGCGGGACCTGTTGCTCCACAGCTCTGTGTTAATTATCCATCCAGCGCAAGCAGTTTTTCAATATGGAACTGGAAGGGAGAAGGGGGAGGGGAACAAGAGAACAAAGGGAGGAGAGGAGAGTTGGAGGGAGAGAGGGAGACAGGGAAGCAGAAAGACTGCCTTTGATTTCAGAGACCTAGTTTTTGCATTACAACATGCAGATAAAAATGGTGCTGAGGAAAAAAATGGTATTGGGCTCTGGACTTATTTTTTATTTTTATTTTTTATTTATTTTTTTTTTTAAAGATTTTATTTATTAACTTGACAGAGAGAGACAGCCAGCGAGAGAGGGAACACAAGCAGGGGGAGTGGGAGAGGAAGAAGCAGGCTCCCAGCGGAGGAGCCTGATGTGGGACTCGATCCCAGAACGCCGGGATCACGCCCTGAGCTGAAGGCAGACGCTTAATGACTGCGCCACCCAGGCACCCCTGGACTTATTTTTTAAAAAATATGTTAGGTTACCGATGTCTGGCTTGTAACTGTCTATCCAGCTAAGTGACACTGACATTTTAAAACTTGAGCCAAAGGCAGCTTGGGAGACACGGAAATATCACTTAACCAAATTAAAAGCTTTGGTGTGTGTCTTAGGACAAAAGGAAACAAAACGGATGAAAAATATTTAAGAAAGAAGACATTTTATTTTCTCTTCCTAGACTGACAAAATACTCTATTTAATACAAAGACTGAACAGGAACACTATGCAGACAGCATATCCACACACAATATACCAACAGCATTCCACTCGGGTTCTCTTCTGGAAGAGGTCAGTCGCATGAACTGCTAGGGTCCCTCCTGTCAGAACCCATCATTCTCCAAGGATCAGAAGCTCTCTAGCCATATATGGTAGTTTCAGTTAAAATATCAGACTAAGAAAGATTTCACTGCCCCTTCCCCGCATCTGATGTCTCCTCCCTTTTTTGGGTGGTGGCGGGGTGTTCAGCCAGCAAACAATAGCACTGAGCAGTTTTGATTTTTAATTTCACAGTTCATGGGTCTCATCCATCCATCTGAGGTCCACTACCAGATAAAAATCCTGCAATTATATGTAATGGCATTGTGTAAGAGTGACTGCAAAAGACAATACATGTTCAGAACAGGCCTACTCTCCCTCAGACCAGCCCTGCTGCGGAACTATGGCCAGCTGAGGAACTACATCGGTACTAGCCAGAATGGGAGTGAAGGTGATCACTGACAGGACCACCATCCCATCTCCGCCTCCTGGCAGCCATCTTGATCCACAAAGGAATCTATGAGCACAGAAAACAAGCCTTTTATAAACTGGAACCAGCTTCTGTTCTAGGAAAATGAAGAGACGCCAGGGAAAATTTAATTTAAAAAAATATCTTTTAAAGCTTAAAAGCTGTATTAATATACCCCAATTTAATGGTTTATGTTTTGAGAAACAAAATCTAATGAAATTTAAATGTCAGCATAAATAGCCAGCTTCCTCCAGACACTTGTATGGGGATCAGCTTTTATTTTCAAGTATGGCCTACCTTTCAAAGGCTGGGAAGATGGCCATACTGAAAGATATTGGAGATGAAAGCAGAAAGTTCATGGGATCCCTGAACCTTAACTCCTTACCCTCCCTTCATCACAGCTACTGACTCGAATACTGCTAATGCCACAAAGTACATAAAAAAAGCCCAAGGACCGCCCGCTTTTTCATGCAAAGCCTGAGTAACAGTGTTAACAAGGAGACCAATGAAGTGCCAGGCCATTACAAATGCCCCATTGAGAAACTTAGCGAGTTGCGTCACTTCCACAGGCATACAGTCCTTTCAGACTAGCTGACTGTGCCCCCAAATTTCATTGCCTTCTATGTAGAGCTGGCTTGTGGCATCCTCCCAGTGAAGGGACACCTGGTGAACAGGGTTATAAGCTAGTGCAGCAAAAGGAGGGTGAGGGGGCAGAGCACCAACAGCTGTACCGGGTGTTTGCCTCTGCTTACTTCCCTACAAGCTGAAACTGCGTGCCACCGGGCCTTATCCATCATTAGTTCGGCTATTCTGGAAATCCTGGCTTCTCCATGATGAGGAACGAGCTGCCTGCAAACGTTTTAAAAATGGGCTTCATTCATTCACCTCCTGGTAGATGTTGGAGCCCACCTATTTGGGAAGAGTCAACATTCTGGCCTCAACAGACACTTTCTGATGTTCCTAGGGAATGTTCCTTCCTTGGACAGAAGAATCAACAATTCTAACTGTGTATTCCAGAGGAGTCTCAGAGGTATGGAAAACTGTGTACTGTTCTGTGGCCAAATCAAGGAAATAGCCAGGACATTTTTTTTTTTTTTTTTTGGCATATGCAGCTCAGGAAATCTGGATCAGTTTATATCTTAAAGATACTGGACCTAAAATTCTATAAAGGCTGGGAAAACAAAAAAACACTAACAATGTCTTGTGGCGCCTGGGTGGCTCAGTCGGTTAAGTGGCTGCCTTCGGCTCAGGTCATGATCCTGGAGTCCTGGGATGGAGCCCCACGTTGGGTTCCCTGCTCAGTGGGAGTCTGCTTCTCCCTCTGGTCCTCTCCCCTCTTGTGTTCTCTCTCTCACTCTCTCTCAAGTAAATGAATAAAATCTTTTTTTTTTTAAAGATTTTATTTATTTATTTGACAGAGATAGAGACAGCCAGCGAGAGAGGGAACACAAGCAGGGGGAGTGGGAGAGGAAGAAGCAGGCTCATAGCAGAGGAGCCTGATGTGGGGCTTGATCCCACAACGCCGGGATCACGCCCTGAGCCAAAGGCAGACGCCTAACCGCTGTGCCACCCAGGCGCCCCAGTAAATGAATAAAATCTTAAAAAACAAACACTAACAATGTCTTTATTTGAAATCCAACTAAATACAGAGAGAGCAGGTTTCTACTTAAGACCCAGCTGCTAAGGAGGGTTTCTGCTCCATTTACCCTCCTCTGACAGGGTCTTCTTTTTTTTTTTTACTTTTTAAAGATTTTATTTACTTATTTGACAGAGAGACAGCCAGCGAGAGAGGGAACACAAGCAGGGGGAGTGGGAGAGGAAGAAGCAGGCTCCCAGCAGAGGAGCCTGATGTGGGGCTCGAACCCAGAACGCCGGGATCACGCCCTGAGCCAAAGGCAGACGCTTAACCGCTGTGCCACCCAGGTGCCCCTCTGACAGGGTCTTCTTAAAAAAAGGAAAGATAAAGAATAATGCTATTATTTGCACCAAAACAGCATAGGGCCTATTCCCTCCTCCTTTTCACTCATAAACCCCATTTTACTCCTAAACCTCAAAGCTCCCCACTCTACACGATTGAAGTAATCTCCCGGGCATATTGTCAAACTATGCTGTCATGGTTTGACGCCACAGCTGAGTGCTGACTTGGGCTTCTGAAGCCTTCCAGTTATACCCCCGGTGATCTATTTAGGAGGTGAACATACTTCTCAGAGACAGAGCACCATAATTTTTTCCCTTTGGCCCACTTTTCTCTCAGATGATTCCTAACCAAAGAACGATCACCTTAAAGGCCTGAATGTGTGCACACGAATGGTAAGATCTGAGGAAAGCTTATATGCAGCAAGCATTCAAGTCCTGGACATAAGCTCTTTCCCACAACTTAACTAAACTGCAGACACTTTTCTTACCATCCAGCTACTTCAACACCAACAAACTGAAGCCTGCAGTCAAAGATGTCTGATGAATTAGGTGTTTTAAGAACTAAGTTAAGCTAGAATGGCTAAGTGTCGTCTAAGCCAGGCAAAACCACGAGCACTACAAAGGAAGGATTAAAAAAACCAAAAACAATAAAGCAAAAAATGTCTATCAAAAGGCCAGAATCAGTGACAGAATTCTCCCTACATTTAGGGGCGCCTGGGTGGTGCAGTCGTTAAGCGTCTGCCTGCGGCTCAGGGCATGATCCCAGCGTTCTGGGATCGAGCCCCGCATCAGGCTTCTCCGCTGGGAGCCTGCTTCTTCCTCTCCCACTCCCCCTGCTTGTGTTCCCTCTCTTGCTGGCTGTCTCTCTGTCGAATAAATAAATAAAATCTTAAAAAAAAAAAAAATTCTCCCTACATTTAAGATGCTCTTTCAAAAAATGGCAAGCAAGATCAAGGAAAGTTGAATATAACTAATCTATGTATAAAAAGAACTAGGAAAAGGCATAGGTTTAGACACATTTAATGAAATTAACAGAGTCTAATTTTCATAATGCATTTTGACCAATAATTGATGACTGTCAACTGAAAAAGTTCACTGCAGAGTTTCCCACTAATATTTCCAGAGCTTCACTAGAACCAAGAATCAGTAGAACTCTGATGGTTCAGCGAAAAGTGGGAATTAAAAAGCTCCCAGCTCATCACAGGAGCCCAGGCTGGCGTAAGGAACAAGAGTAGCTCCTCACTGCCTAGTTTTGTAATGAGGAGACTTATCTACAATCACTTAAGAGTTCTAAGCATTCATTAGCTTCTCTGCTCTGTTCTCTGCACAAATGCAGACAGGAAAAAAATATTCGACATCCGTCTGAGGATCACAGCTGGATAGAAGTCAGCAATGTGTTTGTGCTGCTACAAACGGGGTTCCACCCTGAAACTCAAGCTCGCTAGTAATTCTGAGAGGTTCCCTCACCCTTGCCTAGGCTGGTGGTGAAGTGATGTCTTTGGGCTATGGTTAAATCCAAACCCTGCAGAGAGTCCTCTCTTGCTCACTCAGGCTTATTTCAAAAAGAGCCTCACGCAGAGGCCAAGTCAGTGGGAAAGACCGACGCTAGGTTCGGGCATGGACTCCCCACCCTGCTGTTACACGCTCTGTCTTCTGTCCTTTCAAGACTGGGAAACATTTCCTGGGAGATATATCCTGTACAGTTTGTCAGAAAACAGGGTAAGGGCAAAGACTAAACACCAACGCTATTAACATACAGGAAACATAATTAGGGGGAAGGGACTAGTGACTGTGGGTGTGTTAACAAAGGCACCATCTACTTGGCAAAAGCAGACAGTTCTGTTCCCCAGCTAGTGCTTATCTTTGCTTATCTCTCATTTGTAAGACTACTAGGTATTACGCAGCACTGAGCAGAGGAAACGGGTCAGCCCATGGATTTCAAGGAGTTTAGTGGGCATTTAGTACATAGCTGCAAAGGGGAAAGCAGCTTTTTGAATGCGTCAGGTTTTATATTACCTGAAACGTCATCAATCTGTAAGGTGTACTTGGAATTTGCGTACTGTAAATTCAACAACAGCTCTACAGAGTAGACAAGTGCATTTTTGCTGATGGGTCAAAAGCAATGATTTCTCCTTTTATCGGTGTCTACTGTACCCCTCAGTGTCTTCCACCTCCCATGCAAATGTGCTAAAACTTCATCTTTATTCTTATTTGCTGAGACCTAGATTCAGAAATAATATTAGACTTAAAGGATGAAGCCTGTGACATCTATAAACGGCAGGCAGAAAAAGGAGTCACCTTCTTATTCTTCTTAACTGCTCTCAAGTCATGGGAAAAGCAGTCAGCTAGTGACCTGTGCATGTGTCCTGGGCATGGTGACAAATCCGCAATACCAAAGTGCCTTTCTGAAATTTGGTCTAGGACTTGCACTGAATACAATGTCCTCCTCTTTCAGGAAACTGGCAGGGGGACAGCTGTACTCCTGTCCCATCTCTTGGGAGGCTAGCATTATGCGGAGGTGCTCTTATAAGTGTCACTCATTGAATGGCAATGCAGCTGGCGATGTCTGTACTCCCTGGGGACTCTTAAGTCAAAGGAAGAGCACAGCAGAGGTGGGGAAACAAACCCCCTCCCCTGCTCTGGTGACTTAAAACTCTGGCACCTTAAAATAGGAATGCATTTCCAGGAGCCTGTGCTGTATTATCATAACAATATGACCATCACAACCCCAACCAGAATCTTCTACTAGGGCAGCCTGCTTAACTATACACCCAAGGAACTGTGCGTGTGCTGGGGGTGCGACAAGAAGGTTCAGAGATAGATTTCAACACTCTTCCGCATGACCAAAAGCAAACAACATTCAACTTCATCTGTTTTCTATTGCCCTATCGCTTGTAGGACAAAAGATGTACCCATTTCTGTTAAGAAGCAGGACGTCTGCATTTCTACGCAGCAAAAATCTTCGGGGGGGGGGTGGTGCATCAAAATAGACGATTTCTTTTTATAAGTTATATAAAACCTTCAGGCAAATACTCTCTGTACCCTGGCTCCCTATTTATTGTTATCTGAGCTTACATAAGGACACATATAAAGAGGTGAGTTCAATACAATGTACAAACAATTTTTGTTCTTGTTAACTGAGTTCAAGAAATAGCTCAACTGACCTGGAGTTATTTCTACCCCAAGGTGTTACCAATCAAACTGAGAAAATGAAAATCTTCCTCCTTAAACTAGGAGCCTCACAGATATGAGAGATTTCTTTCTTTCTTTTTTTTTTAAAGATTTTATTTATTTATTCGACAGAGACAGACAGCCAGCGAGAGAGGGAACACAAGCAGGGGGAGTGGGAGAGGAAGAAGCAGGCTCCCAGCAGAGGAGCCTGATGTGGGACTCGATCCCATAACGCCGGGATCACGCCCTGAGCCGAAGGCAGACGCTTAACCGCTGTGCCACCCAGGCGCCCCAAGAGAGATCTCTATACACAGAAAATTTCTATTGTGGCTGGGGGGTGCCTGGTGGGCAACCTGCCTTAAGGTAGGTGGTGGATTTTTTAAAATTTTTTCTAGGGTTAACCTCCAGCCTTAGACTTCTTTACTAAGATGGATCACTCAGAAAAGTTGAAACACAAATCACACTGTAAGGTTCTCTCCAATGAGATATATATCCTGACTGGAGTTCACAGAAGACTTTGAGTCACTGTCATTACATTGGTAAAATAGCACAGGCATTAAAGCGTGCTTAAATCAACTACCTTTCTCCTAGGTAAGACTCAAAAATTAAAAAATAAAAAGGCTGAGTAAAAAGACAACCCACAGAATGGAAGAAAATACTTGAAAATCATATATCTGACCAAGTACTTGCTATCTAGAATATATAAGGAACTCCTACAACTCGGTAACAAAAAAACCAAATAACCCAATTAAAACTGGACAAAGGATCAAAATAGACATTTCTCCAAGAAAATATACAAATGGACAATAAGCACATGAAAAGATGTTTGGTATCATTAGCCACTAGGGAAATGCAAATCAAAACTATAGCACTTCCCACCCATAGGATAGCTTTTATCAAGAAGACAGATAATAACAAGTGTTGGAAAGGATGTGGAGAAACTGGAACCCTCATGTATTGGTGAGGATGCAAAATGGTGCAGCCACTTTGGAAAACAATCTGGCAGTTCTTCAAAGGTTAAACATGGGGGCGCCTGGGTGGCTCAGTTGGTTAAGCATCTGCCTTCAGCTTGGGTCATCAGATGGAGCCCCTGCACTGGGTGTGTGTGTGTGTGTGTGTGTGTGTGTGTGTGTGTTTCTGTTCAGCAGGGAGTCTGCGTCTCCTTCTCCCTCTGTACCCCCCTCACTCACTCATGCTCTCTCTTGCTATCTCTGTCTCCCAAATAAATAGATTAAATCTTAAGAAAGAAAGAAAAAAAAAATGGTTAAACATGAGTTACCCTGTGACCCAGCAATTCTGTTCCTGGGTATACAACCAAGAGAAATGAAAACAGACGTCCACACCAAACTTGCACACAAACGTGTACAGCATCATTACTCACAACAGCAAAAACTAGAAAAAACCTCAAATGTGCATCAACTGATAAATGGATAGACAAAAATGTGGTATAGCCATACACGGAATAGTATTCGGCTACAAAAAGGGAGTAAGTACTGATAAATCCTACAAGGGTGAATCCTGAAAACTCACCAAGCCCATTTGAGTATCACTTGTCCTTTCGCTCAGAGCTTAATAAAAACCAGCGTCTCATTCAACACACAGTAGTGACTATTTGGATCCTTTTTTAGTTCAAATTACACTATTTGTCTGTATTTTATGATTTGGCTTAAAAAAATTCTCTTGGAGACATACTTAAGAATTTAAAACAGAGCAATATGAATCCCATCTCCAGATATAAATGAAGGCAGTACCCAAAGTCGTCTTTTACACGATTTCACCCGTAAAAAATACACCAGTCATTTACAAAGCCTAAAAGAGGTCCTAATGTTTTAGTGGAGCCCATCTGTAAAGTACTTCGAGAGCCTTAAGGAGCAGCAGGAAACTGATGAGATTACAACTGCATCCTACCTTTCACTGAGTATGGTTATTAATTTGGGGACAGGCCCCAAAGGAAAGATCTCCCACAGCGGCACCTCGAAGTCCTTGCCGTAGGCCACACAAACACTGTCACCTCTGAGGAGTGTTACCTCCTCTTCCACTTTAAAAAACGTCTGATGCTTCCTTTCTTAACCAAAGCCACCTAGGTCACACCCATTTTTGAGTAAACATTTCATACTAAATATTATTATTATTTTTAAACGGTGATTATCCTTATTATCACTGAACCAAAGCACCCCTACCACAATTAGCCCCCGAGCCCCACACAACGTTTACAAAGCATGCGTGTGAAATTGCGCTAAAGTTGAATGTTATTGGACCCTCCCTGTTTGAGTGGAACATTTAAAAACAATAATACGCACCCAGATTCCAACGCAGTGCAGCAAATGCAAAAATAAATAAATAAATAAAATACACATAAAACCAAATTAGGTTTGTTTACTGTCCAATCATTTTACTACTGAGGAGGCAGGGTGAGGGGAGGAAGTCCAGATGCCGACCCCTCCAGTTCTTCAGTGCCAGGTCTCCAAGCACTTACAATGTCAGAAACAACAGATTCATAAGATATGTTAAAATAAATGTATTTTAATTCAGCACTAGCCCGCTACTTTCCTAATGAGGAACTAAACCCAACAAAATCAGAAAAAATCACCTTCTTAAAAGTTCAAACAGCAAAGATTTTCTGCAACGCAGTTTTCTACTCTATGTGTGAAACCTTTCTTGTTATGACTCACTGAAAATTAAATATGCAAAACTCCAAGCTGAGCTTAGTTTTGCCTGTGCACAGAGACCTTTTTACTCTCATTCTTCGAAAACCTCATTTTGGATCTTGCTGCCAACACCAAAGAGAGGAAAGCCGGCCAACAATTCCAAATATAACATGCGGAGGCAAATGCTACAGAAATCTGTCTGACGGGAAGCAACCATGCTGAGGTCTGCTGAGGTAGACGCACTTCTCAATCAGACCGTTCCGGTCCTTCAGTCCGTTTGGAGCAAAATGCCACGAGAAAGCAATCAGAGAACGTTTCCAGTTGGCCTTGTTACCGATGGCCTATGGTGTTCACTTTACCGGTGAGAACAATTCAATCCATTTCAAACAGAAAGATGGGTCAGTGGCAACGAGAGCGCCACCAGTTATTCTAATTTTTTAAAACCAATTTTTAGGGACCAATCCACGGAGACCAGTGTTTTCAGAAAGTTCAACTAACGGCATGCCAATTATGAGAGGGGTCAGGTTCACCAGAAAACACTGAAAAATCTCTCTCTTTCCAGTTCTCCTGGGGCAGGTTTCATAACTCCTACTACCACTCTGAATAATTGATAAACCAGTTAAACTTAGATAAAATGATTACACTATGACTTAAAAACAAAAAAATCACCTCCTTAAGTTTAATTCTTCAGCGAGGTCATGGTACCCAGCACAGGACAATTCATTCCCTCACCCAAAGGATCATTACTGAGAACCCAGAAATAGGGCTCCCAGTCTAATTGGGAAGAGAGAACGGTTCCTCATACAGAGCACTGGCCCCTGAGAAAACACAAGACAATTAAACAGTTTATCTGACCAGTCATTTCCTACAGTAGTTTATCTTAGAAAAATCCCCTGTGGTTATGACCATGTCACTAAGCCCAGGAGGTAAAGTTTGCCTAGAATCACTTCTGGAACATTTTATTAGATCTCGCTCACTGTGAGGCAAGCTGGCAAGGCACACCAGAGACTGAAAAAGGACTTGTCTCAGAGAACTCCCGACGAAGACCCGCAGCAGCACTACAGTTATGATCGACAGGGTTTGCAAACCCTTCGTCTTCACTCTTGGACATTCTGTACGTAAGGAAAATTACCATCACTGCGCTTATCTGAATACAGCTGACCCTTGGAGAACATGGGTCTGACTGCAGGTCCTCTTCTATGTGGACTTTTTATAGTATGGTACTGTAAGTGTATCTTCTCTTTATGATTTCCTTAACATTTTCTTTTCTCTAGCTTACTCTGTTATAAGAATACAACATAACATGCAAAAGATGTGTTAACTGACTGTTTACGTTACGGTAAGGCTTCTGGTCAATAGTAGGTTATCAGTAGTTAAGTTTTTGAAGAATCAAAAGTTATGTTGATTTTTGGCTGCATGGGGGTTGGTGTCCCTAAGCCCCCAGCATTGTTCAAGGGTCAACTGTAATCCGGTCTTAGCCAGTTAAAAGGGGAAGCAAGAGAAAATAGAGCCACACCTAACTGCACTCCCACATGGCACAAGTAATCAGTAATGGCATGAATTAAAGCCAGGACACTCAGGAATCAAAACTGTCTGAGACCGTCAACTGCCTGACCTGATGACTCTGGTGGAGACGGTTAATGAAGTACTTACTTCACTTGTGCTGGAAAGTGTGGAACAGGAGTCAGGAAAGTGGGATAAGCCTCATTTGAAAGAGGGCTTCCTGCCTTTGTACCAGTATCTAGAATGTTTTGTAATTTATATAACAACTCAGATAAGCCAATGGCACCTTCAGTACTGGCATCTTCAAAGAGGGAATTGGAGATGTAAAACAAGCCCTGCCTCACTTACTAGTATTCTCAAATCTCTGATTACCAGTTCCCATTCATGGTCTTAAAAAAAGAAAGAAAAAAAAAAAGTATTCAATGAAATGCACAGTCTGGGCAAGTCTGAGTCTCACCAACAGCTACAAGTACCTCCCTCTCTCCTAGCTGAAGTAGAAACTGTTAATTGTTACTACTTGACAAGATTTACACTCATCTAATTAGAAGATCCAGAGGTTAGATTTTAGAGTTTGAAGCCCAAACTCAGGCAAAACAGCACACTTTTTCCATACCTGAAGTTTCTAATAAACAATCTCAGCTTTACTAAACACAGGAGGCTAAAGATAATAAAGAGCTTATAAAATTCTCAATACGGAAGTCACCATTCTTGATTAACTAACCCTAGCTTCATCCTAGAGGTGAAACACCCACATTTTCAATCAAGAAGGCTACAATTCAGTCCAAGTATATGTATCAAACAAGCACAATAAAAAATGTAAGCAACAGGAAAAAAACTGATAAGCAACATAGCATATCCAGGTATAAATTTCCTCCTTGCTCAAGAACAGCATGGGGAAACTTGACCAGAGATATTTTCTCCAGGTGGATTACACCTTACAGGAAGCAAAGGCTAAAAACCACAGACCTTTCCTGTTGGTATTAGTCACTTCATAGTAAAAAATTTAAAACCGACAACAAAGCTTCCTCGAGGATAACCATTTTTGTCCCTGCAACATTACAAGCCCAGATGGGGTGCCCTCCTGGGCAAAAGTATCTGGGGAATGGTAATGGGAGCTTCCTACATAACTTCTGACCACAGACTTAATTTGCCCAGTATCAGTCATCTAATAAGTGTTCCAAAACCTGCAATTAGTACAAATATACAGTAGGCACTAGTCCACAAACCAAGAGACGGAATGTCAATGGAACAGTGTGGAGAGCTTAAGAAAACCTTTTTCTTTTTTAAACAGCGGGAAAAAAAAAAAAAAAAAGCAACATCAAAAACGGGTGGGAACAAATAGAAGCCCCGCTCTTTCCCGCTCTCACAAACGCCTGCCTCAGTCAACTGTTGCTGAACAACAGAACAAGACCCATCAGAACACGACGCATCTGGGTTCCCTGCGCAGATGTGGGATTTTTGTGGAGAGCAGAGATGGTTTCTCCAGGCAGAAGCTGGAGTTTAAACTCTTCCTGGCCGGATTGTTCTGGGCTGAGCTGCTGAGGAGGATCACGCAGCGGGCGATCAACCCAGGTCCCTCCCTCCCTCTCTCTCCGGTCTCTCCCCTCCTCTCGCTTTCAGTAAGGGGGGGGGTGTGGGTGGAGGGAAGCGCAGAGCTTTCCAGCTCTCTGCTCCTTAAAAATGCCCTCGCGGAGCTAACCGCACACAATCCTGCCCCGGCAGCAAAGAATTTTGCCGCGAAGGGCTCGCTGATCCGCAGCGGAGAAGTGAAATCGGCGCCCAAGGGCAATTTTAATTGTCTAACCCGGCCCGATTTCCTAAGAGGCGGCAGCGCGGGGAGGGGAGGGAGAGAGGGAGGCAGCTCCGAGAGGCAACAGGGGGCAAGGGGAGCCAGAGAAAGGGGACCAAAGCGGCGAGATCCTAGCCCTGGTCCCTGAGGAGCTTCTGCAGAAAGGACCCCGAGCCTCTACTCCCACCGTTCCCCGGGAAACGTTTGCAAATCATATATGCAGCCAAAATGGCGCTGAGAATAAAAATATAATTTAAAGGCAGGTCGCCATATTGTAAACAGAGAAGCACAGAAGACGCGGACTCGAAAGACACCCTCCATGATTTCTTCCACAGCCGCGAGCGCCCGGGTGTCCGGCCCCCTGGGTCTGGACCAGGCCAACTCCGGCGGCCGAGGGCTCCGCGCACCCGCCCGCAGGAGAGCCCAGCCCGGCAGGAGCCCGAAGGCAGCGGGCGCGCGGGCAGACAAGCGGCACAGGGCCCGGAGCTCCTCCCCTTCCTCCCCCGCCACCGCCGGCCGTGCCCTGCCGGCTCTGTCCCGGCTACCCAGAGCCTTCCAATCCCAGATGGGGCACTCCTCACTCGTCCCAACCCCCACCTCGGGGTCCGGACCCACTGCTGCTCCTCCCCCCCCAAACGGCCAGATCCCGGCAGACACCTGGGGGCGGGGAGGCGCTCGCCCCAGCCGCTGCAGAAACTCAGCTAGCGGCAGCAAGCGCCCGTTATTTCGGCAGCCAGGGGTAGGCCGGGTGAAGGAATGTGCCGAGAAGGGTCCGCCAAGGAGCTCCAAAGGGTCCCCAGACCTTACCAGCACTGGAGGTGGAAGGCGGCCGGGCAGTGGTCACAGCACAGGAGATCCCCACCTTCTTTGCAGCTATCGCAGCTGTCGTGGTTGGTGGCCCTGCCGCTTCTCCGGGGCTCTTTTTCAGGCTTCCGACTCCGCTTTTCTGCCTCGTCCGTCTTGGGGGGAGCCAGCAGAGCTTGGATTTGCTGCACACACATACAAACGGCGTGTGTGCACACTCGGAGCTCCCGGGCGGTCCGTCGCCCCCCCGGCAAGGCTTCTCCGTCACCCACCCCTCTCCCCCCTTTTGTCCTTCTTCCTCCCATCCAAGCTGCTCCCAGAACCTCTCAGCCCCCGGAACCGGGGGGAGCCCACCCTAACAGCGTTCCTGCAGCACAACAACGAGAACAGCTTCTTCCAAATGGGGAGGATCAGGGTAGGGGGATGGGGAGAGGGTGCGCGGTTCCCTTCTCGCCACTTCCTTGTATGGACAGTGGGGGACTCCAAAGCCAGGCTCTGGAGAGGCCTGAAACCCGGTACCCGGACGTGCTGGGGGAAGCACAAAGGGGCCGACAAGAAGGGGGTGGGGAGGCCCGCCGGTGCAACGACATGGAGTGGGTTGGTGCCTCGGGAGAGCGAATCCAGGGCGGCGGGTAGGTGAAACTGCTGCAAACGTCCTCGGAGGCTGAGCTCAGCCCCTCGAATTGCAAAGAAGGGAGGGAGAGTCTGGGTGAGGAAGAAGCCCCCCCTCCCCCGGCCCTTTAGCGCTGTGAGCTCAGGACCGGCTTTGTGGGGCGGAGGGCGGAGGTTCACTCCCGGCGCTGGGGGAAGGGGATGAGGAGGGCCACTCTTACCTCCATCAGCCCCCCCGACGTGTCCAAGTCGTACACGATCGTCTTGGTCTCCATTTTCTCCCACATTCATCCACCTCCCGGGCTGGGCGCTCTCTGCTCCGGCCCCCCCAACCCCGGGGGGAGGGGGGAAGCGGGGGGAGGGGGCGCTCCTGACCCCGGCCCCCCTTCTTTTTTCCCAACACGGGTCCCGACTTCCTCGCCCTGGCTCCCCCCCACCCCCCGGCCCCCAGTCCCCGGGACGGCAGCGTCCTCCCCACGGGCCGTGAGGGGGGAGCGGCCCCTCAGCCCCGGCCCGGCGGCTGGCTGCACGGTGGGTCCCGGCTCCGGGGGTCAGGCCTCGGCGGGGCCTAGTCCCACAGGCTAAAGCCGGCGCTGGCGACCGCTGGTCCGGCCGGGAAGGCTGGCGGGCGCTGCCATCCCGGGGTTGGGGGGATCGGAGGGGGGGTGAGAGGTTAGGTGAGGTTGTGGTACGTGAGGTGACTGCGGGGAGGGTGATGGGGGGTGGTCCCCGAGCTCCGCCTCTCGCCGCCGCCGCCGTCTGCGTCCCGGCTGCCGCGCACTTGGCGCAAACTTACCGCGAGCGCCCGCAAAGCCACCCGCGCAGGCGCCCCGGGATCGCCGCTCGCCGCGCGCAACCGCAGTGACAGCCGGCGGCCGGGCTCCCGCGCAGCCGCAGTGAGGGGGTACCCCCCAGCGCGCAGCCGCGCTGGCATTCGTCTGGAGCGCCGAAGCCCCGCCTTTCCGCCTTGCGCCAGCGTACTAAGATAAAAGGGCGGGACCTGAGGTCTCGCGCAGGCGCCTGGGAGACTTTCTAAGGGTCACGGCGCAGCCGCAGGAACATGGGGGCTCTTCATCCATTGGTGTTTGTGTATAGACCAAGAAGACTCTGCTTCTGCGCAGGCGTGTTGAGAATGCTCTCCTCCCGCCCCACAACACAACCGCCTTCCGCGCAAGCGTATTGTCACCTGCAGGCCCTAACAAGAATGCTTCTACTTTCGCCATTTTGGTAATGGGATATAGGCTACCATGTCCTTGGAGTCCTCAGACAAGAACAGGAAGGAGCAAGGTGTGGTGTTGGCTGGAGCTGGCAGGCTGTCGGTGACAGCAGTATTCCTAGGGATATTGTACTGGATCGTTTGGTTCCCAGCGTCAGGTGTGGCTGAACTAGGCGCCATATTGGTAAAGAGAAAAGAAAAGCCATAGCGACGGAAAACTATTCTTTTGGTGTCGGGTTGGATGGCTGCTGTTCGCACTACCCTTCCGCTCCCGACAGTTAATTTTAACCTCAGCATCCCTGCCTTGCGTAATGATGACACCATGGAGAGTTTCGCTGGCCCATTACTACTCTCTCTCGATCACTGTCCCTGAGAACTGCTCCAGAAGAAGCCAACAGCGAAGAGTAGTAACGCTGACAACGCCCAACTACCTGCCTATAGTGGACTTCAACTCCCAGTTTGCAATGCGCAAGAGGTCCAAAGGGCTAACGAGAGCGCACTGCACCCTGGGAGCAAGAATCGCGAGGGATCTGTTGGGTTGTGGGAGCCGTAGTTCCGTGTGCATGGTATGCACTGTATGGTGGGATGGACCCGCGGATGAGAGATTTGTCTGCCAGGAAGGGATACTTTTGAGAGCTGCTGTGCTGTATGCTGGGATTTGTAGTCTGAAGGTCTCACCTCGAATTCTGGGCTTCCCTCACTGCCCCGGTCCCCGCCCCCGCCCTTGTTATCGCTTTCAGAGATGGCCCGTTATCTCTTGCCTGACTGCAGGTTAAGAGGTGGAGAAGGGAATAGCATCACGGTGACTGCCACTAGGCATTTAGTTGGCATTGTTGCCGGGTAGTTGAGTCCTGCTCACCTGTGATCGTTAAGGTGTACTTAGCATTTGCCGAAGGATAAAACCGGAAAGGGGTTAAAGACCATCTGTGTTAATCTTCTCATTTCCAGATGCATAGAGAGGAGTGGTGACTTGCCTAGTTCACATAGTGAATTTATGGCAGACCGATGAATGAAACAGATTTGATTCCCAGGCCAGGACACTTTCCACTACACCAGGTTAACTGTCTGTGAGGAGTTGTTGCTGCTGCTTCTTTTGGGATACTAAGGAGGATGAGTTAGATAGGGTGGGGATGTCAGTGTGTGGTCTTAGGTTTCTGTTTTTCTGACTTTTCTGATGATCCTCTTGGTGCCTAGGAAGAGTGATAAGGTCACGGGCCTTATCCGTGTGTGTGTGTGTGTGTGTGTGTGTGTGTGTGTGTGTGTAGGTGTCATGTAGATTGGCCATTTTCTGCCCTCTACCAGCCTCAGCAAACAAAAAATCCTAGTGGCTGTGGACCAGCGAGGCGGCCTACAGAGAGAGTAGGGCTGTGCTAGTTGTATGAAAGTGGCCAGACCTCATCTCCTCTGAGGTTTTGTTTCATGCCACAGGCCCTCAGAAGTTGGAAACACATGTACTGTCTCTCACTGGCTTCTTACTGCTCAGGATCCAGCTGCGCTGCTGTGTCAGCCTGAAAGCATTATGGGGCAGATAAGTAGTCCATTGGCCTATGCCCAATGAGTAACGCTTTGCTTTGATCAACATCATAATATTCAGTGGAGAACAGGAACAGGTGGTGGGCTAACTAGGGAAATAATACTTGGCTCTGTTGACAAGTGCCAGGGGAACTAATCACTCTACACACCTTCCTTTTAGAACTTGGAGGGGGAGGTCAGCCCTGCAGTCGGAAGTTGGTGCCACCTTGGAGAGCTCCAGTCCTGGTTATTCAAGGGGGATTGAGGAGAGCTCGCAGGTGGGATACAGATGTCTTCTGAAGTGACCTCTTGTGGCTAATATAGGCAGTGCACTCTACATGGACTGGAGCTTCTCCAGCCTTCAAGGTGGCCTGTGGTAGAGCCAGGAGGTGGGCAGCCATGAATGATCAGGACCTCTCTTTTGGAAGACTGTGGAAGTAGAACGTGCTGGCGGCTGCCATTATTTCTTTCAGGGATTTTGTCTTCTGGCTTCTGAGTGTCCATAACTCCACCGCCTGTCTCTTGCTCTTACTCTGGAGAGCTGAGCTTGGTTGTGCATGCTGAGCTAAGACCTTTCATCTCAGGAGGTGTCTGGGAGCTGTAGGGAAGGGGCATTGGGGCTGCAAGTGACCAAACACGGCAAGCTTAAGCAGATCCTCTCCATCCAACTTCTTTCTGGAGCCCAGGGATAGGGCTTTTGCTAAAATATGAGCCAGGTCCCTACCCTAAGCTGCATTGCCCTTCCTCCTGATAGTTTGGATCGTCCCCGAGGCCAGGAAGGACTAGGGCCTCATGTTTAGGGGTTCAGTCTCTGATTCTTATTCCAATTTCCTAAACCTTGCTAGCTGGCAAAGAAAGGGAAGGAGAGAGGCATCAGGCTTCCTGGGCCTTGTCAACAATACAGTGGCATTGAGGAGTGGCTTGGGAGTGTGCCAGCCTGTAGTACTGGACCTAACAAAAAGAAAGAAAGGAAGCATTGGGGTAGATGAGCAGTTGGGTTCCTGGGCTTCCACACCCTTGTGGGCCAGCCACTGGGGCCTCTTACTTCACCTGCCGTCTGTTGCACTGAGCTTGTTGGGACAGTAGTCCCTGAAGCGCCTGCCTGTAACTTGTTTTGGATGAAATGTGGGAGTGATCATTTGGTAGGTCCAGCATGCCTTCTGGTCTTGAAATCCACGTCCCATTTATTTCCCACCTCCCTTCCCTCCAAGAAAGCACCATCTACCTGGCCATTGCTTTTTTTTTTTTTTTCCAAAAACACCGTTTTAATAAGGAAACAACAGAAATAGAAGATTGTTCTCTGGCTGGAGCCCAGACCCCACATAATACATTACATGTACAAAATGGCCTGTAGCCAACTCCTGGGTCTCTCTCTGGGTCTCTCACCCCCTGTTCCATGCCAAATTCCTGGGCCCGTGGACCTCTGCTCCTCTCCAGAATATGCCTGCCCACTCCCCTTATCCCAAAACCCAGTGACCAGGAGGGGAGACTGGTGAGTGGCTGGGGTTGGGGGAGGGACTAGTGGGAACGAAGATGTTTGTAAACCCAGATCAACATCAGGGGAAGGTCTCCCTCTCCCTGGCATGTCGGGCTGCCAGGGCAGCAGTGGGGTGTCCTGCTTTGGTGTGGAGCATGAGTGTCTAGGGAAACCCAACCTGAGCTTGGGGTAGGGTCCCTAAAACCCTTAGGGTCCTTTGAATTATTGCCTCCAGGAAGCAGAACTGTCCATTCCTGGGGCCTTAGAGAAGGACTAGAGACCTCCCCAAGGGGCTGATGTCAGTGTGCCAGGAGTACCCCGAGGTCACTGTTGACAGCAGCTTTGGCCACTGGTGATGGTCCCGTGAGGAGCACCCTGGTGCCGTTTCCACCACCATCAAGTTCACCCTGCTGCAGGGTGCCACATGACAGGCTGGATGGTGGTCAGCCTGGAGAAAGGTGCTCTTCCTCTGCTTGTGAATTCCAGGCTAGAGGTCCAGGGCATGAAGAGGGGTCAGGAGAATGCTGGTTCTTAATGCACGTGCTCCAGCTGTGCTCTGCCCAGAGGCAAATGCCCCCTGACTTGAACCCAAGGAAGGGCCCTATGTGGGCAGTGGTACCAAGAAAATAGGCCCTGGTGGGCATTGCAGGTGGGGGAGGGCACAACTTCTTGAGGGATTGGTGGCGTCTCTTCCCAGATGGTATGTACAGGAGGTGTAGGGACAGAAGGAAGCTGGAAACTCTGCTGCTGGGCTGTGATGCTGGGCTGAGCTGGCTTCTCCAAGCTGCCCCCACCTAGATGGAGACTTCATATTCTTTCGTCTCCTGCAAAGTAAAGAGACTGCTGGGAGTTGGAAACTTGTATAAGGTTTGCCAGCCCATAATTCACCTTCCCAAGAAAAAGGGAAAGAGTAAGAGGGCTTGGAGGGACCCTCGGGGTACCCGCCCAAGGGAGCATAGAATTATGTCCTGGATAGGGTGCGAAGAGTGGGATGGGTACTTACTCCAATCTCATAAGTTGGATTGTCAAATGCTGACTCCACAGTAATGCGGTCATAGGGGCGGGGTCGTGTCCGGGGCAGCCGCAGGGGGCTTTTCCCCTGGAGCCTGTGGGATGGAGAAGCCTGTGAGTTAAAAGTGCTGGGCAGGAGTGAGTCAGGTATGTAGGGCAGGAAGGGAACTGGACTCACCTAGAGAAGTAGAGGTACACACCTCCCACCAAGAGCGCCATCACCACCAGTGGCAAGAAAATGGCGGCTGCAACGTGGGCAGCGTCCAGGGTGCTGGAGGCAGCAGGTGCCTTGGCAACTGAAAACACAGTGGGTGGGATTGGGGCAGAAGTCCCTGTGACCCAGAGCCCGTATCTGTCCTCACCTCTGCCCAGGAGAATCCAGGTACCAGCTCCCTCTAGCTAGCTGGGGGTAGGGAAAGGAACTTTTGCTCTGCTGGCCCCAGACTTCTCTCTTTCTCTGCCCTCCCTTCTTGGGGAACCCATGGCCTGGGAGCTGTGAGAGCCAGGGGCAGGGAGACTATTTCCCTGGCCCTCAAGGGGGGGCTCACCATCCAGGCTGCGGCCGCTGTAGAACCCATCCAGAGAGGCTGGAACAAGAGGGGAGGGCCAAGGGCAGAGGTGAGACCAATGGGCCAAGCCACTAAGGCAGGGAGTAGACTGATCATGGGAAGGATTTATCCAAGGAGAGCCCACCCCAGCATTTGTCTTGGTGTCACCAGGTCAGAAGGATCTGGCAGAAACTGGAGAGAATAAGGGTGACATGAAGGGGGCATGGGCAGTGGGTTCTGGTTCTCAACACTTGGCATATTTGCTACAGCAGCCCTGTGGGACAGGCAGAATTTCTTCTTCTTCTTTTTTTTTTTTAAGATTTATTTGAGAGAGAGAGAGAGCGAGAGAGCGCGCACATAAGTGGGAGGGGCAGAGGGAGAGGGAGAGAGAATGATAAGCAGACTTCATGCTGAGCTCAGAGCCCGACACAGGGCCTGATCCCACAACACTAAGATCACAACCTGAGCCAAAACGAAGAGTCAGACATTCAACCGACTGTACCACCCAGGCGCCCCAGGACAGACAGGAGTTCTGAGGGTGGCAGAACACTCACCAGCCCTACAGATGGGTGGGGGGTCACTCCAATGTGAAGGGTGCCCGGGCACACACTTGATGCTGGCCTGGCCCTTCAGCACGTAGCCAGGGGCACATGAAAAGTGGACAGTAGCCCCTGCTGGGTGAAGCCGCTTCTCAGGACTGTGGGCACCGTTCTCGGGGGCGCTGAGGCCGTGGCATGGCTTGAGCTGTTCAACTGCAAAGCAGGCGGAGCCCAGTGAGGGTGCCCGGTCCCTAGCTTCCAGAGGTGGCATCTTTTGTCTCCTACCAGCGGCTTCCCCTCCTACCCATTCGACACTTACGGAGACACTTGGGGGCCCGGTCGCTCCACTTGGGGCTGCTGGCTTGACGGTCATGGCAGGTGAGGATGGCACTACCAGTCAGTACAAAACCCTGGTCGCAGATATACTGCACGGTGGCCCCCACAGGAAATTTGGGGCTAGATATGAGGCGTCGGCTGTGCTCCACGTCCCCAGGATCATGGCAGGAAGTCACTAGGGATAGAGGGTAATGGGGGAAAGTAGCCCAGGTTGCACTCAACAAAAGCCAGTCCACCCAGGCTTTGTTCCTGGCCAGCTAATATCTTTATGTCACGTGGCTCTGCTGCCTCTTTATCTGTCCCTGCCGTTTGGCCGGTGCATCCCTCACTTGTCCCCTTCCTATCCATGTGAAACAACAAACACTGGCCAGGAAGGAAATATCTGAAGTGCTTGGTGGATAACACTTTGAAAAGATATCATCCCATTTCACAGGTGAGGAAACTGAGGCTACAAGAGGTGGAGGAAATTCAAGGGCACTAGCTGGCAACAGTTGAGGTCTGATTCAGAATCGAGGGGAGAGGCTCGTATCTTGCACGGAGGAGGGGAACATGGGGAACAGGTGCACTCACCTCTCTGGCAGGAGGGCAGGTCCTCACTCCAGGTTAGGTCCCACTGGCACATGAGGACACTGGATCCTACCACCTGGTAGCCGGGGTAGCACTGGTAAGTGACGACAGTGCCATGTACCAGCTCAGGCTGAGACGGGCTCTTCCAGCCATTGGGGATCTCAGGCAGCTCCGGACATGTGTCATTGCGGGGCACCTCTGGGGGGCACAGGGGCAGCAAGATGCAGGCCCTCAGCCAGCACTGATGTGACTGTGCTAGCCTTCCTCACTGTGAGGGCACCCCAGCTCCTGCTGGTTTGGCCTGGGCCTCGCCTGGCCTGGACAGGCCCAGCAATGCATTCCTTCCTGCTCAAGGGCCCCTCTTTGCCTGTCCCTGACATCATCCTGTCTCTCAGATTCCTGGGTTACCATTTAGGCTTTGGCTTTACTTTCAAAAACACGTTGGCTGGTTCCCCGGTCCTGAGAGAGGGGGCCGGGTAGGCTGGGGGAAATTGTCACTTCTATTTAAGATGGTCAGAAGGTAGAAACAGGCCCCTTCCCTTAGTTTCCTATTTTTGTGAAAAAGGTCTTCCTGCTGCCTACCCAAATCTCTCTTGCTGCAACAGAAGGCTCCCTTTCACTGGGCCCTCAGGGAAGATGGGGAATTAGACTAGCTTCCTTCAAGGTAGAGGATAACTGGGGTTTTCCCAGCTTTCCCTTGTTGGATAAGAGCACTTGGGCTCATTGCGCCAGTTTCTCTGACTCGCCATGGTTTGCGATCTGTATTCGGGCATCACGTCCCCCAGGCAGCAGGGCAGGGTAGGGGCAACAAGCTCACCAAAGAAGTGGATGACAAAGCCCTGCTGGTAGCCCAGCACCGAGGCCCCGGGGTCTGACTGGAACTGTATGGTGACGTCGGCCATGGAGGTAAAGAGCTTGAAGTGGCCACGCGGCCCTGAGTACTGGCCTAGTACCCGGGCCGTCAGGTCGTCCCCATCATAGAAGGTAAGCACATCACCAGGGCCTATGCGCAGCCTGTGGAGGAGGACCGTCAGGGAGGGTGGGCCTGGGGACTCCAGGGGGGCTGGGCCACAGATGGCCCCAGAGCTCAGGAGCTGGCTTGGCCTCACCCAGCGGGCACTCACACTCGGATGTCCAGCAGGATGCGCTTGTCCTCTTCCACATGCACACCCCAGATGCAGTCCTGCCCACGGCTGTAAGGCTCCGGCCAGTTGGGGGAGAGCACCACACCAGCTGAGTCTGTGATCTCCCCGCTGCACACAGCTGGAAGGCAGGGGAGGCCCGGGAGGTGCGTCCCCTCCGCGTCCCCCCCCCCCCCAGTGCTATGTCCTGGGGCTGCCACCTGCCCACAGGTATGCCGACCCATGGCCGGGAGCCCCCACCTCCTCCCTGGGGAGGGGGGAACCTTGAATCTCACACATCACAGGGCCCCTGTGGCCCCAGGCTCTGCGGCTGGCTCTGGTCCCCCACCCTGCTCCTGCCCCCAGCCAGGCCCATACATAGGTACCTACTGACCTCGGCAGGCTGGCTCTGTCTCGTTCCACTGGGGGTCATGGGGGTCAATGCACTCAATGATGATGGAGCCCTGCTCCAGTGTGTAGCCAGGGTCGCAGCTGAACTCCACGGTGGTGCCCACAGGGTAGGAGGGGGCGCTGCTGCTGAAGTTGCCGTATTTGACAAAGGGCTCATAGCAGTGGCCCTGCTGGAAGGCTGCAAACCATGGGGCCCAGCCCAGCTCAGCCTCAGCTGGGCCAAACGGGGGGCAGATGTCCTTCTGCCTCCCGCCCCAAGGCCTTTATCATCCTGACCACAAATGCATGTCCTAGGCCTGCAGCAGGATGCCCAGAGCACCATACCCTATCATGCTCGGGAGGCAGGCTTGATCACCGTTGTATTCCCAGCACCTGGTTTTGTGCTTCATACATACAGGGCACTCAATAAATGTTTTTTATTAATTAATTAATTAATTAATTAATGCATGCACGCAGAAGTAGTTCTAGAATGTCTCTTGCAGCAATTTTCCTTCTCTTAGGGTTGGGGCCCTTTTTGCTCTTCAAACTGTAGAGATTCATTCTCTTGGACGAGAGGACCTGGGTCCAGGCAAGGGTCTCCTGCAAGGACGGGGTAGCAATCCCCTAGAACCGGAGGGGAGGGGTAGGCAGGGGAGCCTAAGTGCTAGGTGAGCAAGGGCTAAGTTGGAAGGAATGATGATGGAATGGAGGCGGGGGGAGGGTGTGAGAGGAGAGGCCCTAGGCTTGAGCCCTCCACTCCTGTGAGGCCCCAGCCGGCTCACCTTCATAGCGCAGGGCCATGCCGGCCGCCGCCCCGCTGCTGTCAGTACTGAGCTCCACGAAGAAGTGTCGGCCGGAGCTGAGCAGTCCCTCAATGGGCAGGTACTCCACCTCGTAGGAATCATACACTGGAGGGGCCTCCACGTTGTCTCCATTACGGATGATGAGCCTGGGCCAGGAGAGTAGCAGAGGCATGGCTGGTCTCACTGCCCTGGCTGGGGTGTGGCCCCGGGCTCGGGTTCCAGCCCTGCAGCAGGGCACTAGCCGGCCAGGCACTCCCATCCCACCAGGGCTCCCCTCACCTGTCGTCATCCTCCGCCAGGGAAACCTTCTCAAAGTGTAGGTGCAGCCGCTGGCCTTCCGGGGCCTCGAGCAGCCAGTGGCAGGTGAGATTGCTGCTGTAGTTGCCAGGGAAGCCCGGGGAGACGATGCGGCCAGTGGTTGCATTGCGGGTCACCCCACCGCAGGCAGCTGTGAAACAGGGCCAGGACGGTGGACTGGATTCTGGACCCTAGATCCACTGGATTCTGGATGGCCTACCAAGCCTGCCTGCCTCTCCCCAGCTCTTGTGCCCTCTGTGCCTTCATGATCCCGGAGGTCAATCCTTGGCCCAAGCAGGCTGACGGACAGCCTGGACTCCAGAATCCTAACCTTTTACACCTCTGGGATTATTCATGAGCAACTCCTTTGACTGTGGTAGATCTACCAAGGCCTAGCCAAGTGGCCCTGGGTAAGTCACTTTCCCTCTCTGCTGACTCCTCTGGGACACCTTCCCCGACTCCCTCCAGGCAGCCCCTTAAAGCCCCTTACCCAGGGGCTCCAACCTTCTTGGGGCCTATCTGCTGCTTCTACCTCATGCCACTGTCCTAAAGCTAGTTATTGTTTGCCTAGGTCCCTTCATTAGGACCCCCTGGGGCAGGAGCCAGGTCTTTTCAGGCCACGCACAGAGTTGGTATTCAGCGTTTGTTGAATGAGTGAGTGGATGAAAAAAAGAGGGCAGGACTAGATCTGGCCCAACAAACATCTGGTCTACCTGCCACCCACCTCCAAATCTTATGGCCTCAGCAGACATTACTAGCCAGGACCTGGCCTCAACTACTTTCTGAAATAGCCTCACTACCACCATCTTTCCTGGGCTGACCCCTCTGGCCTGGGACTGTCCTCTTTCCAAGGGGAGGCTGAGCAGCTCACCCAGCCCCATCATTGAAGACTTCTGGGTTACTTGGCCATAAGCTCCTGGCAGTTGAACGGGGCCAGAGAAGGGGTTTCAAAGGCAAGAGGAGTATATGGCTGGCTCCAGGCAGCACTTTCCTTTCCTGGACACACAGCTCTGGACCCTCTCTGCTCTCAGAGACCGGGCTGCCCTGGCCAAGACACAGCACCCTTGTCTCCAGATGTTCAAGATGGCAGAATATTTTAACTTAATAAAGCTCCTGGGGAGGGGCTCGTGGTGTTTCTTCTTCGCTTCTCTGCGGAGAGGGCAAGACCTACCTTTCTGCTTGGTCGGAACAGAACTGCCCCACGAACGTGATATGCCCACCCTTCACTTAAATTTGTCTGTGGTTCCCTGTTACCCCCAGGTCATCCAAGCTCAAGATGGCTTTCAAGCCCTTTATGAAGCTGGCTGTCTCCTGACTCGGCTTCACTCCATCCCGCATGCGCTCTTCAGGCACACCTTGTCATGTCCTCACTCTAGCAGGCTTTGTGTTTTCCACACCTTTGCGTATGCTGTCCCGAGAATCCACTCCACTTCCCTGAGCTAACATTCTTGTCATCCTTCCATGCTCTCTCCCTGGGAAGCTTTCTTTGCCTTCTTCTTCATTTTGGAGCAGCTCTCTCTCCCTTGGATCCTGACCATGCCCTGAATTCACCCCATCACAGCACAGTCTGCACAGAACTTGCTGATGCTGGTGTCCCCACTTGCCAGAGAGCTCCTGGAGGGCAGAGACCACATCTGGCTTATTCACCTCTGCTTGTGTCTAGCACCCAGGGAGAGTTTATAAAATGACATAAGGTTCAAGAGCCCAAGCTATTAAAAATAAAAAAGAAGAAGAAGAGAAAAGATGTTCAAGCTGCCTTTCACACTGCAGATTAAACACTCCATCTTCCTTCTGCCAAGAAGCCCCTCTCCACCGGCAGCAACTTCAGACTTCCTGATCGTCCAGGTCCAGAACCTGGGAGGAAGTCTCCTTCCACTTGTCCCCCTTCGCTCGTCAGTGTCTCTGGGACCTCTTCCCTCCTCTCTATTCCCAAAGTCACTGTCTAAGTTCACACCCTCTTGTTTGCCTGGCCTCCTGGCCTCCAGACACCACCTGGCTGGGCTGGCTCTCCTGAGGAATAGTTCTGAGCTTCTCCCTGGCTGTTTTCCGAGTCCCTAAACACTGCCTCACCTGGCTGCCTCTGTGTTAACTGCCCGCACTCTTCCCTCCATTAAAATGCCAAACCTTCAATGTCAGCTCCCCCAGGAAGGCTCCCAAATACCCAGCTCAGAACGATTGCTTCCTCCCTGCCCATGTCACTTTATGTCTCTTCATTGGTGCTTTTTACTTCTTGCTCTGGAAATTCGTGATCCATGTGCTTCCTTCTTCACACATTTCCCAGGACTGTGGGCTCTTTAAGGGCACAGTCCCTGTTTAATTCAGCTCTTTATACCCGTGGTGCCTCAATATAGGAAGTGCTCAACACGGGGGGTTGGATAAATGCTACTGAGGTATGTGACCATTTTCTGGCTTCCTTACGGAGAGCAAATGGAGGTTCCAGATAGCAACTGAGAGGGATAAGCCCTCCCCTTACTCCTCTGTTTAGGACTGAGTCCCCTGGAGCCACTTACCAATGCAGACAGGTTCCTGGAAATCCCAGAAGGGCTGGGTGGCATTGAGGCAGGTGAGAAGCCTGGCACCCTTCAGCTGGTAGCCAGTGGCACAGCGGAAGCGGGCACTGCCTCCTGGGTGGAGGCTGGTGACAGTCACAGCTCCATAAGCAGGACGCTGGGGAAAGTGGCAGTTCAGGAGGTAGGCTGCAGAGAGAAAGTGGGTGACATTGTGTGTGTGTGTGTGTGTGTGTGTGTGTGTGTGTGTGTGTGTGTTTTGGGGGCTGAGTCACAGCCAGGGCAAAAGGGCCCTGCCACAGGCTGTCTGGAGGTGTCACTCGGGGCCAAAAGAAGCATCAGGAATTCCAGGAAAGACTGATCCCCTCCCCAGAAGGGGCCAGATCTTTCCAGCAGCCTGGGCTGGTGAGTGGAGCGAGCACAGAGCTGGAAGTTAGGTTGTTTGGGTTCTGGTCCAATCTTTCTGACGCTTTTGGCAGGTTTTTCAGCCTTTCTGTGTCCCAGTTTCTCATTTGTTAAATGAGGTTCAAAATGCCAGGCTACCTACAGGGTTATTAAGAGAATAAAGGGGATATTATTTTATTTTGCTTGGTATCCCTGAAATCCAGCTGATAGCACATCTTTAAGAAATATTTATTGAATGACTTGTAGATGTGAAAGCACTTGAAACAATGACAAGTCTATCCTGATGTAAAGTATTGATACTATTTTTCCTATAGGGGACAAGTATGAATTACAGCCAGAACGACTGAAGTCAGACAGTAAAAGCTTTCCCAGTATTCACTGGCAAGGACTGTGGACTTCTTTTAAAAACAGGATGGGGCGAGGGTGGGGAGGCAGGGCACGCCTTCCTTGGAAGTTGGGGGAAGGACAAGTTGCCTTGGGAAGCTTCTTTTGGGATTGTCATACCAAGTATGACCGAATGGTGGCAGCAAATCCTACAAAACAAAATGGCAAGCCCCAACCTGGAGCCAAGCCAGGGTGAGAGTTAAAAATGGGGGTCAGGGCTTGGGTCCGAGAGGGGGGAAAGAAGGCCCGAGGGGTCAAGGAGAGAGGCCGAGCGCAGGCTCGGGCTACAGAATCTGAAAACCCGTGGGGGTTGTAAGATGGATGGGGATTGTCTAGACTGAGGATCTTTGGGTCGAAGGGCCCACCCTTACTGATGGTCATAGGTGGATGGGAAGAGAGGTCCAGGCTGGAACTCTGCTAGCCTCTGTGTGATTTGTGTGAACAGAAAAAAGAGCCGTCTCTGGGCAGAACAGGATCCAGAAATGAGTTTTGTGATTTTTTCCCCATCCTGGCTGTAGTCACTGGGCTTGTGAAAAGGGAGAGGATGATTCTTACTCTTCCCTCTCTCATGGCCAATGAGTGGTTACTTGTGATTGGCAGGCAAGACAGGGCAGCACTTAGGGGGTGGGTTCTGGGGGTCTGACTGCCTGGGTTTGAAGAACACAAGCGCCCCTATTTGCTGTGCCACTTTGGGCAAGTTACTTAACTTCTCTGTGCCTCCGTTTCCTTGTTTACCCACCCGTTTATAGAGTACTGCATCCAGTGTTGTTACATGAGAGGTTAACTGACAGGACATACGCGTAATTCCTGGCACAGAACAAATACCAAATGTCCCAGCCTGCTGTTACTGTTCGTAATCTCGATTAATAAAAGCACCTCACAGGGGCACCTGGGTGGCTCAGTTTGTTAAGCGCTCGACTTCAGCTCAGGTCTTGATGTGAGGGTTGTGAGTTCAAGCCCTGCACTGGAGCCTACTTAAAAGAAAATAATAATAATAAAAGCACCTCACACCTTCCAGCTTCTAAAATGCCTTCACACTCTTACTAGAGGTCTACAACATGCTTGGGAGGAAGGAAGGCAAGGTATGGGTTATTAACTCGTTTTCTGATAAGGAAAACTGAGGTTCAGAGCGACTGGGGGACTTGCCCTGATCACACAGCCACACAGTAAGTGGCAGAGAGGGCACTGAAGCTCCTGGTTCTAGAGCCCATTGCTTTCCAATGCCCCTCTCCCACCTGCTTCCCCAGGTGAAGTAGAAACCAGGGCTTGGGAGTCAGAGGAACACATGAGTGTTACATAAGGCTGCCCTGGGTGGTTGGTGAGGGTGGCCACTCACGATGACCTGGGGAAAGACCGGTCCCCAGCCAGAACGGGATGGGAAAAAGAGGGTGGGGCACCCCAACCAGAGTGCAGGGATGGGGGGTGACACCCAGACAAGTCTAGGTCATGAGCCAGATGTACTCGTATCTTTCCTATGGGTTCTTACCACAACTCTAGGAAGGGAGGTCCCCCATTTGACGGATTAGGAAACTGGGCTGGGATGAGGTGAGAGCAGGAGTTTGGGGGCAGATGAGGAAGCCCCCAGATTCCATGGTGGCCACTTGCAGGAGGAGCTTCCTCCTGTTGCCATGACTACCGTTCCCAGGGAGCCTGTATGACTGCAATCTGTTGAGCTATTTTCTCCCCGGCGTCTGTTTCTGGGGCCAAGTCCAGTGCCAGGAATGCTCAGGAGGGAGGAGGGGCATGCCTGGCAGGGCCCTCTGCTTCCTCACCCTGCCTGAGGCTGTGGGAGGGGAGTTGGAGCCTGGTTCTGCATATGAGGCCCTTGTGGGGGCCCATCCTTGTGATCTCCGACATGATCTTGGATAGCTCTGGCGGTGATGTGGGTACCAGTCCCCTCGCCCCCTCTTCTGGCACCCTCTTTCTCCAGCCCGGGGAGACACGCGTGTGAGCACATGCTCCTGTTCCCATCTCCGGGATCAGGGCTAATTACAGCCTATAATTAGGGGAATTACGCTCATTAAGGAAAGAGCTGATCATTGACAAAAACTGGGCTGAGGAGGGAGGGCTTCTGGGAGCTGAGCAGAAGGCAGGGCTGGGCCAGCTCTTCCAGCCCCTCCTTGGGGTCTGCACCCCTCGCTGGGCCTCCAGCTCACTGCCTTTCAGCCACCTTTGCCTGGCCCAACAGAGAGAAGGTCCAGAGTTTTGTGCAAAGGAATTTGCGGCAAGGGAGAAGGTTACCGTGGCGTGAAATTATGCCCGCTGCTAGGGAGGATTGATGAGCCATTAGGGAGGCTGGCCGGGCCGCCTAGATGCTCTCCCTTGTCTCAGCTGGCCCCCTGCCTCTGCCAAGCCCCTGGCCAGCCCCTGCCCACCGCTAGGCTCCCTGCTGCCACGCCAGACTGCTCTCCCAGTTTGGGTGGAGAGGCTGGGGTGGGGGCGAGTGCTTCTTAGGTGGACTCCAAGCATCCCCATCTCCAGCGGTTGTCCTCCTCTTTGGGCTGTGGACCCTGCAGGGCTGCAGAAGCAGTCCTTGACAATGCAGGGCAATGCCATAATTGTTCACACCAATTATTTCCCCATTAGCACTCCCCAGTCTGAACTGGTGACCCTGTCACAGCAGTACAAGGGATCAAGAAGACTTCGCCTGGGGTAAGGGGGCCAGGAGAGATACTGATGGAAGAGGAGAAGAGGCAAGCCCCCTTTCCTCCCTTTTCCATTCTGCCAGCTCTTTAATACTTGTTTCCGGTTCCTTCATGAAACACACTAAGTTCACGGAATGTGCTAAGTGCTAAGCACTTCACATGAACTCTTTTGTTTAACCCTCCTCATGACTTTATGGCGTAGGCATATTGGTCATGTGGTACAGCAGAGGAAAAGGAGGTTACAGAGGTCAGATGACCTGTCCGAGGTCAACAGCCAATGGGAAGGAGATTTAGACCAGGCCTGTCCATCTCCCGAGTCTGTGATTTTCCCATTATATCTTGCCATTCCCCTATTTCCAGAGGTGTTCTGAGCTGACTGGGGCATGAGCCAGGTCTAGGGTGGGTGGGGTGGTTCAGGAAGGCCAGGTTCGTTGCTAAGGATCTCCAGAGGGTCACCATCAAGCCCCTTTGACCTTGACCCCCTTGCATTTGGGAGAGAGGGCTTGCCTGTTTCAGTGTCTGCTTCCCCCAGAGACTCTGAATTCCTTGAGGTCAAGGAATGCCTCAAGGCCCTCAAATATCCTTGATATTGTCATTGTCCACAGCCTGGCAAAGAGCGGATACCTAGGAAGAGTTTACTGAATGAATGAATGAATGAATGAGTGACTGGGTAAGTGGCAGTGGGCACCCCCGGGGCTACCTGGTTCTGTGTCAGGCCCCCTTCACAGCCAGTTCTCTACAGGGTAGTAGGTGGAGGAGGGAAGGTTCTAGAAGTATCAAATGTGTAATAATTACCTTTAGTTGTACAGAATGTCGCTGGGCACCTGTGCCTGTCCCATTGACTCCCTCACCCCCCCACACCTATAATGGCACCAGAGATCCCCAGGAGGGCACCCAGTCTGGGCTGGTTCTTCCCCCAGCTGCCCAGGCCTACCTTGGTAGTGGAAATGGAAGGTGCCAGGCCCAGCAGGTGGTGGGAGGCTCTGGAACCTCAGTGCCGCTTGGTGGGTGGGGCTACGGATGACTTGTCCCCTCAGTAAGAAAGACTGGTTGGCCAGGGGCAGTGGGTCAGGCCCCCCCAGGCCCTCCACAGTCACTGTCTCCCCCTCTCGGAGGCTGATGTTCTGGACCTGCCATGGGATAGACAGTGCAAAGCGGAGCAGTCAGGCTTCTTCCTGCTGACTGAGCCCCGCTGCCCACAGGCTCCAGGAGGCCCCAGCCCCAGGCATGATCAATCCTCAGGACCACTTGGCCACTGGAGCCTCCAGGCCCTGAGTTGGGCATGTGAGTGCAGGAGGAGCTCATTTCACCTTCCCAGTAACCCTATGACAGGGGATCTGAAGTTCATATCCAAGGTCACATAGAGATTATTAGCAGAACTGGAATTTGTAAGCATGTCTTTCTGTCTCCAAAGCTTTTCAATGACACCAGGACACCAGCTGCTTCCTGTCCCTTCACTTCTCTGGGCTCACTTTTCTCATCTGTAAGGTGGGGATGGAGTAGGTGTGTTGAACTAGATGGTGTCCAAGGGCCTGGCCAGCCATGTGAGGTCTTTTAAGCATCAGACCCATGTGCCCAGCTTCCCCTGGATGCCCCATTGGACGCCTCACAGGCATCCCACTCCCAGCCTGCCTCATACTGAGCCACCCTCTTCCCCCCCACTCCACCAGCAGCTTCCCTCTCCATCCATCGATATGCCCAAGTTCAAAACTGGCGTCTTGCCTTCTCCCTTATACCCCACGGCCAATCAGTCATTCAGTCCAATCTATTGGACTCCGATCTTTTTACTACTCTTCATCCCCCCTGCCCTCCCGGCCAGCCTCCTTGCCTGCGAGGCTTCACCCGCTCCTCCCTCCTCATCAATACTTTCTGAACTGCAGCCAGTTAATAGCCCCAACCTGTGACCGACCATCCGCACATAGTGCTTCCTCACTGAAATCCTTCGATGGCGTTCCACTGAGCCCACAAAGCCCCACCATCTGGTCCAAACGCCTTGCTCTGGCCCTCAGGGCCCTGCCCACCTTGGCCTCTGAGGACAGCTCAGCCAGCCACACTTGCCCACACTGCAGTCGGAGGCCACGCCTCACCTCCGCTGGGCATGTGCATATGCAGGTGAAGCCCTCTCCTCCTGCCCTCCTGGGGAAGCTGGTCATTCTTTCAGCTCTCAGGACCATCGCCCTCTGCCTCCCAAGCCAGGCCAGTCAGTTCTTTTGCGGCAAGCCCTCCCCACCTGTCCTCTCTGTACTTCTCCATTAAAGCCCAGGGTGGCATTTGGGGTCGCAACGTCCTCATCACTGGCCAGTGACAATAAAGATGTGTGGAGAGCGTGAACGTGTGGACCACCGGAAGTCCCTTCACCACCAGCTTCCTGCAAGCTGAGGAGCACAGAGGATGGGTGTTGAGCCCAGGCAGGTTGGAGGAGATGGCATGCTCTGGGCCCCTTGGACTCTGGGTGCCGGAAACAGATGTGCCCCGGGGACTTCTCTGCCTGGGAGAAAAGACCCAGTGGGTCTCTGGGGCCAAAAGGAGGCTCAAGGCAGGCTGCTGGGGCAGCACTGTTGGCTCTCCGCGAGGAGCCTCCCTTAGAGGCCGCGTTTGGGTGAGCCTGCCTGGCCATCTGCTGGGGACATTCCTCAGGGAATTCCTGCCGCAGGCAGAGGCTGGATGAGGTCCCTTCAAACTTGGAGATTCTATGATTCCAGAGTTGGGCAAACAAGACTCACACACGTGGAATCTGTAATTATCGAGAGATGCCAGGCAGCATATAATTCTGCCTTAAGAGGCACTGAACGTCTGCAGCGGGGATCCTGGGGAAGGGGAGCAGAGGGGCTGCAGGCTCAGGGAGAGCGAGTAGCAGGTGGGTCTGAGAGCGCCCCAGTGGGGGCTGCACTGGGAGAAGGAGGTGGGAGGGAGGACATCGTTGCAAGGAAATGACTAAGGAGGAAAAAGCAGAGAAACAGAAATGAACTTAGCAGTTTTCCTAGTTGCCATAAACGTCCTCGGACCTACAGCTTCCAGCTCGTGACCCTGCTGCTCTGCCACCAGCAGGGACGGCAGGCAGGCAGGCAGTAACAATTAGCAGTCACGGAGCACAGGAGCACCGACAACGCCTTGAGCCTTGTTCTGTTTGCAGGCATTATTTCCTCCTCGCCACTTCTATAAGGCTCAGAGAGGCTAAGGAACTTGCAAAAGGTCACCACGGTGTTAAGTAGCAGAATCTTGCCTTGCTGGAGGCAAAGGCAACTCCTTCCCTCCCAACCTCATGCGGCTGTCACCTGCAGACAGACATCCAGACGTCTAGATGTCCAGACCCGTTTATTCCCAGAGCCCAGGCCCACCAGGTTTAGCAGTGGGGTGCATTTTGGTCAGACCAGGGCTTTTTCCAAGATGTTGAGATTTATGTTCCCACCAACCATCTCTCCACCCTCCCCAGAAGCCTGTAAGGCTGGGAAAACTGGGAGCTGAGGCGTATGACCCCCTTCAGCTAGCCTGGCTTCCAGCCCAGCCTGGTGGTGAGGGCTGCCATGAGAGCATGGGATGGAGTGGGCCTGGGTCACCCGGGGCTCACACTCAGAAGGCACCCTGTTCTCGGCTACAGGCTGTCTGTGCGGCTCTGGTCCCTTGGGTTTCAAGCACCCACTTGCAGGCCTGCCGCAGTGGCGGCAATGTAATTTGTCACTTGTTTGAGGGCCAGGCCTGACAGGGGCCAGACAGGGCTGAGTGTTGGACAAGGAGGGTGATGAAGTCTTGATGCAATTTGCAGGCATCCAAAGAGCTTGGGAGACAGATTGAAATGTCAGCTCTGCTCACAAGGGCTGTCTTCCCACACCCCTAGCCTGTGACAAGGGGGGGAGCTGGGGGGCAGAAAGGGGGAAGATAGAGCAGAGGGAGGTGAGGACAATTCCCCCAGGACCCTGGGCTGTCTAGCACTGCCTGGCTTCCAGCCGACCGTGAGGTCCATTCAAGGAAGAAAATATAACCACTTTGAAGGGGCCGACTCCTTCCCGAATGGGAGTGGGGAGGATTTAGGTTGCCCTCTGCTAGCCCCCAGACCATCAGCCTTGACTGGCCTGTCTATCCTCATCGAAGCTGCCAGTTGGGTCTTCAGAATGTGCCCTAATGGTGTGACTCATAGGTGGGATGGTGCCACAAGCCCCCGAGTAAAACCCTACACAGGCAGACACAGACCCAGGAGCTCAAGGATGACTCAGGGGTGTGAGCCCCGCCCCCAGAAGATGGCCTCAGGCCCTGCTCCCGACACTCTCCTGGGCACCACCACCCACGCGTGTACTGTGACACAGGCCCAGTTGTGTGCACGCAGCTCCCTCAAACACACGGCATGGCACACGTGTGCCCTCATTCCCACGTTCTCCCCCACATACGTGCGCCTCCTCACATGTGCTCCCTCATTCACATGCGCCACAAAATCCACGTGCTCCCCTGCCCCCATGTGCTCCCCACTCTCCACAGCGGTAGAATCACAACTTTTCCCATGAGACCCTTTATCGGTTTTCAAAGCTCTTTCACACCCATTATCCTTTCAGATCGCACAAAATCTCAATAAGGGAGGCAGGGCAGAGTGTATTTACTTCTGCTCTATAGATAAGGGAACCTTGCAATCAGAGAAGTTGAGAGTTCCTCTTTGCATCGCACAGTAAATCCAAAGCGAAGCCAGGATTCTGGACCAGGACCCCCGATTCCTGGCCTAGTGCTTTGTCTTTGTGCATAGCGTCTCAGGCCCGGCCCCAGACTGGGGGAGTTCCAGGTGGGTATCTTACAGGAGCAGGCAGTGCTGAGCTGAGGAAAGGGGTTGGGCTAGAGCTCCCAACTGTCCCCAAATGCACTCCCTCTTCGGATTCGCCACACCTGGGCCAATCTCCTGGGCCAGGGGCAGAACAGGGGCTCTTGAGTCCTGGAATCAACCTCTAGCTCCATTACTGACTAGTTGAAAGGTCCTGGGGAAAGTCACATGACCTTTCTGAACCCCGGTTTCGTGTGTGGGGTGGGAGGATCGTGCCCACTTGATAGGGTTGTCAGGATTAAGTTAGATCCCACCTGTGAGGGGCTCAGCGCAGCTGAACAGTCCTCTTCCCCTTTCTTGGGGAGACCTGGGCTCTACCTTGGTAAGACTAATGCTCTTGCCATGGGGATAGCTGGCTGTCAAGCCCCCTGAGGCTCAGCTCTGTCAGGGCTCTGCCTAGGAGGCACTGTCCCTGGAAGCCACCCTCTCCCTGGGCCAGGTTCTACAGCCGCCAGGAAGCAGGAAGCAGGCTCAAGGGCTTGAGGGGCCGCGGCCCAGTCTGGCCTAGGAGGGAGCTTCCTGAACCCACGAGAGGAGATACTCTCAGAAGGACTGGCTGGGAGGGCCCTTCTGCCTCATCTGGTTCATCTCCTTTTACAGAGAAGGAAACCATTCCGGAGAAGGCCAGTGGCTTTGCCTAGTCACCAAGAGACGGGCTGCAGAGGCAGGTCTGGGACCCAGGCCCACATGACAGCCTCTGTGCTCTTGTCTGAATTGATGTCTGTCCACAAAGCCTTATGGGACAGAGTCTGCTTTAGGGATGGGGAGAGGGGCCTTAACGCAATGGGCCAGACCTGCATGCGCCTCCGTAATCCCTCTTAGACGAGCCTTCCAGGAGCCGGAAGAGAGGAGGTGGCCCAGAAATCTCACCTCATTGATCCACCACCCTATTGGTGGCCCCATCAAGCCTGGTCCTGGTGTTCTGGCTGTCAAACTGGCAGCTGGCCTGGCGTGGGAGAGCTGTGCTCCAATGAGGCCACCTGGGGCACTAGGGTAGGGACTGTGGGCAGCTGTGCCCAGGCTCCAGATGGTACAGAGAGCAGCCAAGCCAAGACGGAGACTGGCAGTGGGAAGGCTCTTGGAATGCCAAGTGCAATGAGAGGCACATGCCAGGCCCATTTGAAAGGCCTGGAGCCCTCGGGGGAGACCGGCTGCCTGGAAAAGGGATGGGACCCGCATGGGCCAGGGGGCTTGTGCCCACCCATCCTGAAGGGGCTTCTCTAGACCTCTCAAGAGAGCCTAGCCCAGCTCCTGGGCCCGGGCTGAAACGACAAACATCCTCTGATTACAGAGGACCTGAGCTGGCCTCCTGCCTGTGGGCAGCTCAGACCCTCGGCCTCAGCACGCAAATTGCTGCGGCGGCCTGAAGGGAGGTGGGGGTGGGGGATAAAGAAAGTTATGAGGGGCTGGAGTCCAAAACAGAGAGCTGGGGAGTTAGGCGTTCTGGAACCTCATGAAAAGGGGCCCTAGACTTTAGTCAGAGCTGTGATCACATGGCAGGGGCTCAGCATGGTGTCAGGGACGTGACCTATGGTCCTTCACATGCTCCTCTCCTCCCATGGTTTCCCCCATCCCCCCTGCCTGGATTTCAACCCTTCCACCTACCCAGAATCACCCATTCCATCCCCCACTGTCCGGGCAGAGGAGCACTGCATTCAGGCCTAGCCTCTGGCAGAAGTGTGATCAGGAAGACCCCAGGCTCACCTCCCGCTCCTGTGCAATAGAAATCATCTGTCCCATCCTGCCCTGGGAGTCGTCAACGGCCAGTCCTCCAGAGCCACCGCTTCCCAGTCCGGGCTTGTCGGCTGACCTCTCCTTTGTCAGGCCCCAGAGCACGTATCACGGCCTCTGGAAGGCCTTCTCCGACCCTCCAGGCTGGGGAAGTGCGCCCCATCCCAGCATTCCCACTCCATCCCAACGGCGCTGAGCGTTCCCTGGTCAGGGCTTAGGACATCCGTCTCCCCGGGGAACTGTGTCCGCCCCCAGCACAGAGCCTGGCACGTGGTAATTGCTCCGTTTATATTTGGAGAGCAAATTCCTTCATCAAAAAACGCTAGTTAGTGGCTACTGGAGTGACCTTAGGCAGTTCCCTTTCCTTGCTGGCCTCAGTCTTCCCAGCTCTCCATGGGTATTGGTCTGCAGTACCAGTAACCAGACCTGCACGGTGTGGCCATGAGGCCCAGATAGGAGCAGACGTTGCAGATTCAGCCCCGGAAGGAGACGAATCTTAACCCTTGCTTCAGCCCTGGCTGGTGCCGTCCCTTCCCCCCCGGCCCTTCCTGCCATGGCCTCAGACTCTAATTCAGGCCATCAGGGCCAGCAGGAGCCCCCAAGGACTCTGGCCCATGGTGGCAAGTGGAGGGCGGCGCCAGCATCTGCCTGCCATGTTCCCAGACAGCGATCAGGGCTGTGGCAGGTCTTCATCTCAGGGTTGCCTGGTAACAGCTTTTGCATTCTGATGAAAAAAAATAGTGGCGGCACCAGACAACAGACACAGGGCTTATAGGGTGGGAGGGGGTGGGCCTCCAGGGTGGGCTCATGCCGGGGCCAGGGCTGGTGCAGGCAGAGCCAGCATCTTGTCCCATTGTGGAGAGTACCGGAACTGGGCCCAGCCTGGCCCGGTGGGCTTCGGTGGGAATGGTAGGCTTGGGGGGCAGGTGCAGCCGGCTCAGGCCCGCAGGAAGGCACCCAGCCTGGCATCTGCCCCTGCCCTCACCCTTCCTCACACCTGCAGCTGGCGCCTTCCACCCGGTGAGCCACAGCCGGTGCCACCTCTCATTAGGTGATGATTTTACATTAATTACCTTAATTAAGCGGCACTGAGTGCTAATGGCTCAGGGGGTGGGGGGGTGGCTGCTCCTAATTGCCCTCCCCGTCAGCCCAGAGCGAGGGCCCAGGCCTTGGCAGGGCAGGAGCAAACAGCTACAGAAAGAAGGCGAGGGGTCCACCAGTGGTGGGAGGGGGTCCCCCTCCTCTGGGCCTGGCTCAGAGACCTGGCTTTGACATCCCCAGGTCAGGTGTAGTTGGCTCCAGGCCCAGATCCAGGAGCTTTGGGATGGGTGCGGAGCAGGCCGAGAGCTGGGAGCAGCCAGCCCTGCCCTGTTTCCCGGACTCCTCCTCTGCCCCCTTCCCTCTGCTCCTCAGTCACCTGCCTGATGCCCTCAGCTAGGCCGAATGCCTGCCTCTACCTCCAGTCTGTCCCCAGACTCGGGCCACCGTCACCTCGTTCCTTCCTTCCTCCATCCATTTGTGCATTCATTCAGCCAGTCCACGGAGACCCCATTCTGGGCCCTGTGCTCCAGGGTACCCCTCAAGGAGCTCACAGTCTAGCTGGGGACGTGGCCAGCTTATTAACAGACTCCTAGGATGGGGCATCAGGAGAGAAGTCACAGAGAAAGTGACCCCAAGGGTGAGTCCCAGGAAGGGATAGTAGGATGACTCTTCTGGGCAGAAGGACCAGCATGTACAATTGGGGCTTGTGGGGAAAGCAGGCTCGGCCCATCCAGTTAGCTGCAAGCTGCTCAGTGCAAAGGGGGGGTAGACAACGAGGGAGGGAGTGGCTAGACACGGGCCGGGGGAATGGCCTTGGTTCAGAGGCCTCTGGGGAGGTGTGGAGGGGAGGACTGATTTCATATGGGAAAAATGGCTGCAGTGGAGGAGCACCTGGCTGGCTCAGAACATGTGACTCTTGATCTCGGGGTCATGAGTTCAAGTCCCACGTTGGGCGTAAGAACTTACTTAAACAAAATAAAACAATAAAAAAAAAAGTGACTGCATTGGAGGTGGACAGTGGGGGCAAGCATGAGGGGGGTGACCAGTGAGGCAGCCACTGCATCATCTGGGGGAGAGATGATGGAAGCTGGACCTTGGGGTGGTGGGATGGAGGAGAGAAGCAGACAGATCTGAGTTTTGGGGAGCGTCATGATAGAACGTAGGCCCGAGTTGATGGGACTCAGGGATGAGGGAGAGAGAAGGGCCGAGTTGGCCTCACCATGCACAGCTCCAGGCTCCATCCACATTGCATGGTGGTGGCCCTGCGCCATGTTTCTGAAGGGTTAGGGTCCAACTCAGAGGTCAAGAGTGGTGTGGCAAGCAGGTTTGGGGGAGCATAAGGGAAGAGTTGGCTTTGAGGCTCGTGGAGGTGGAAGAGCCGATGGGACATCCATGAGGATGGGCAGGCTCAGGGCTGAGGATTAAGAGAGAGTCTTAATCCCAAGGGAGGGATGAGATAGCTTGGGAAGGCAGGGGGCAGGAGGCTGGGGCTGTGGGTCTGACTCGCCTACCAGATGGTGCTCTCTGATGGTGCACCATGTCTGTCTTCCCCAACTCTGCACCCCAGGAGCCAGCAGAGGGCCTGGCCCAGAGGAGCTGCTCAGGGAGTATTTGCTGAAGGAATGAGTGAGTAAGTCAGTCAATGAGGCCCCATGGCTCTTTCAGGCCCAACCATGAAGCCCTGCATTCTCATTCCCCAACCACATAAATTCAGACACTCACCCACTCTACTGCCCATCCAAGAGTAGAGAGCCCCTCACGCTCCCCTGAGCTCCTGATCAAGCCGCTGGGAACAGTTGCTCTTCACTCCCTGGTGCATAGGGCAGAAACTGACCAAGTTTTAGGCCCAGCCCTGGCTCTAGGCCAACTGATGCCCCTGAACATCCCCACCTCTCCCAGTAGCCAGCACCTTTCTGGAAAAGTAACACAACCGTCCCAGCTTTGTCCCTGAGGGAACCAGGTCGCTTACCTTGATTTCTACACCGTAGCCAGGGTAGACGGAAATGTAGTAGAAACAGTCCAGGCCGACATCAGTAGGTGAGCTGGGGGCTGTGGGGGAGTCCAGAGAGCCCTCCGGGCCTGAGAAATTCCAGCTACAAGGGCCTGGGAGGCAGGAGGAAACACAAGGCTAAACCCAGCTCTGGTGATGTTGATTCAACTAAGGCTGACTGGTGTGTGTGTGTGTGTGTGTGTGTGTGTGTGTGTGTGGTGAAGTCCAGCTCTTAGGGCATCTATTTCCCTGTTGAAAGAAGGGGACAACCTTTTCCTGAGCACCTACTAGGTGCAATCTTATCTCAGTTGTCACAATGGCTCAATGAGGTAGGTCTTATCGCCATTTTACAGATGAGGTTCAGAGAGGTTCAGCAAAATTCCTAGGGTCTGTTGTAGTTGTTTCCAATCAGGATTTGAACCCAGGCCATCTGGTTCCCATCTACCTGCCTCCTGCAGGCTGGCCCTTGGTGCCAAAGGGCAAGGCAGGCTGGCACAGTGATAGAGACAGAGGACTTTAGGGGCCCCGCGGTTCCCCCATCCCCATTTCCAGATCTGCAAGCCAGCGAGGAGCTGACCTGGTGGCTGGACTGTGGTGATGGTGGTGGTGATGATGGTGGTGGTGGTCTCCTCATCATCCCCTGAGGCTGTAGAGGTCATGATGGTTCCCTCCGTCCTGAGCCCCATGGTCTGGGACCTGACCTCTGGAGCCCATGGCCTGCCCATATCTCCAGGACCCTCTTGGGTTGGAGTCCATGCTCTGCTAGGGGGTGTAGTACTGGGCTCTTCCCCGGGGCCTGGGCTGGGCACGGGAGGTAGGGGAGCTGTGATACGAAGCACGGAGGGCTCTGACTCCAGGCTCCAGGGTCTTTCTCTGGACTGGGGCTGAGTGGGTGCTGCAGCCATGGCTGGAGTGGGGCTGGTGAAGACGGGGCGGCTGTCCTGGTTGGCCAGGCGGGGAAGGGGACTCGGGGTGAATGGTGTAGGTGGGTCAGGCTGGAAGGGCAGTGCTGGCCTTAGCCCCTCCTCGCCGCCATCTGGCCCTTCTTGTAAGAATTCCTCGAGCAGTGGGTGGTGGTTGAGAAGCTTCAGGGTAGGGGCTGTGGTGACGAAGTGGACGCCTCGTTCCGGCTGCTCAGGTGTGGGGGCCACTGTCAGCTCCCCATCCATTTCCTCGATGCCTGGGGCCTGCCCTTCCCCCGTGGTCGGGGCCTCTGAGGAGAGTCCTGAAATAATAACGAATGATCAGAGGTTCTCCCCTGCCCCACAGTGAGCGGCGTCACACCCCGTCCAGATAGTAGGAGATCCATCTCTCTGTTGACAGAGAGGCTTGGGGAGTGTGCTCGCTGTTGAGAATCAGGAGCTAGAGAATTTGAGAGCTGGAAATGAGAGGATATCACATATTTCCAGGATGTCACATGAGATAGCCTTTCTCCTCCAACACCAGAGGTGGTCACTAACAATTGATCTTTCCACTGTTTCCTGCTCTTCTCAGATTCGGCCTCAGAATCCTTCTCAACACAACACTCCAGGCAGCCATGCTTGATACCTCGGACCAACATGAGAGATAAATATTCGCCATTCCTCCTTGGGGCCTGATTTGATAGACGAGGAAACAGGTCAAAGAAAAGAAGTGGCTTCAGCCAGTGAGTTGAAGACCTGAGCTAAAACCCTTAGCAAGAAGACCATCCCCGACCACAGTGGCTTTTCTGCCTGTGATTATAGGGCATTCAAGATCATTTTCTGTTCTCAGTGAAGCTGTTGGTCATTAGTCTCAGGAAATACATTTGGGGTTTTGTTTTAGAGTCCCTCATGAGTACATGACATCTTTGTTAGAGTCCATTATGTCCTATTTCTCTCACTTCTCAGAAAATCATTTCTTTTATCTGTTTTTTTTTTAATCCTTTTAGAACAGTGATGTGAATAGAGGGGGAAGAGCCAAGCTCTAGAGTAAAGCATATGTGGCTTCAAATCCCAAATCCATTCCACTTCTGGGCTGCATGACCTCAGGGAAATAACCTAAACTCTCTGAAACTTAGTCTACTCATCTGTAAAACGGGGTTTCTTTTTTAGGATTAACTGAGATGATATTACTTCTTTTCCTCATTTGATACATCTCTCTGAATTCCCATTAACTTTCTTTCTTCCCCCCCCCCCCCAACTTTCTTGTGATACTAGCCAGGGTCCATCTAGGGAAGGCTCTAAAGCAGGGATAGAATAGTTAGCCCCAATCCATGGCAGACGTTGTTAACCAATTTTGGGTATTTCTTGCTGAGCCACATGGGACTTCAGAATCCTTCTCAACACAGCTATCCAGGCAACCACTACTAGTCAATTAGATAGGCTATGGAAGATGAAACTTGGCTGCTCTTGCTGGTTTGAGGTACAGATTGCTCTGCTGTTGATTATTTTGATTTTTTTCAACCACATAGCTGGACAGATGATACATATTCTGCTTGTGGCCCACTAGGCTCTCTAGATCCTTAACCGCCAGGAAAAGGTCAATGGATTCTGGCTCCAGATTCAGCTCATACAGAATTTTGCCAGCTCCAAGAAGGCTGGGAGGATATTCTCATTCTAACAGCTCTCAAAATGGCTGCATGAGCACTTGATGGGAAACACAGCCAGGGAGTTAACAGTTTGCAAGAAGAAGGTTGGTTCCTCTGAATGTCTGATGGTGGGGCTGTCATTCCACAGGCTCACACCCACTCCATGGACTGGCAGGCATGAGGAAGTGGCAGATGGCCTACATTCTGTTCAGGAGCCCATAGCAGCTCTGATGTGTCAGACAAATGGGAGGAGGGAGGAGATGGGATGGGAGAGGTGGGTGCAGGTCAGAGGGCTGGCTCTCCATTGCTCTGGGTCAGACGGGCCTTGGTGCTCCAAAGCCCTGAGAAAACAAGACCAACCCTTAACTTCTGAGATGCCCACCGAAGCAGCCCATCTGTGCCTTGGCATTCTGTGCCAGTCACCGACAACACAATGCCCAAACTAGATGCCCAGCCAGCCCCATACCCCCTGCAGCAGATGGTCTGCCAGCGCCCTGTGTCCTTCACTTGAGTCAGTGACGGAGGGTCCAGGCAGTGCCTATGACACATCGGGACAGGGCTCCTCTCTTTGCCCACCTCCCAGATGTCACACAGTCTTTGCCAGGTGAGTGGAGACGGATCTTAAAGTAGCATAAGAAAGAGGAGCCTCTCTCATCACATAGACTAAAGACCAAGTGTCCCCTTCCAGGATTGCCCCATAAGAGATGCGGCCTGCGGCTCCCAGGGTAGGTACCTATGGGACTTGTACCTGGGGGAGGGAGGCCAAATAGATCTTCTGCCTCAGGAAGGGACCACCGTGGGCACAGCTCCTCCCACTGGCTGCCAGGTGGGTGCTGGGCAATGGAGCGGAGCTAATGGGCACCTCCCGTCACTGTCGATTGCACTGATTGTGTTATCTGGGGGGACTGAGCACTTGGTTAAATGGGATTGAGATAACATATCAAACGAGCAAATTGATTCCGTAATCAGCTGCCACTTGGTCCCGGAGGGTGCTACCCACTGTCAGAGAGGGTAAGATAATTTCCGGGAGACAAGCCATTTCTGGGGAGAGGGCATCTCCGGATATCCTGGGTGACTCTGATGGAAGCCTGAGGCCCTGTGACCTGTCCTCCCTGCCGCCAGGCTCCTCAAGTTCTCCACCGGGGCTGAGTTCAGAGGAAAAGAGACTGACAGAGAGGGAGCGTGCGATGCAGGGCAGAGTGAAAGGGGGTGTCAGGGACCCGCATGCTCAGTCAGGCTGTTCCCAGATCTTGTATTATTTCATTGACATTGCAACTCTGTGAGATGGGAATTACAAAGAACCTGAAGCCTAGGGAGGTGGGGTGAGGACTCGCCCGGTCACACAGTGGTGGAGCTGGGATTGGAACCTACACCCGTCTGGCTTCAAAGCCTTAGTCTTCCCAGGATGCTAGCCTGCCTCACAGAAGGAGAGCAGAGCTGTCCAGCGGAGAGCCCTCTAGCCAGCTCAGACTGAGGCTCAGAGACAGAATGGACTTGTCCAAGCTCTCACGCAGTTTGGAAGCACAGCTGGGGCCAGAATTTCTAGCATCTGGAACTTGAGTTGAGCCTGATCTGGTCTGGATCTTCTGGCTGGGACCCAGAGACCTCCCCCGCCCCCCACCCCGCCCCGTGCCCAAAGCACATCTGTGTCTGGACCCCAAACCAGAAACCCACAACATCGGTTTCTGGGGGGGGGGGGGCCCTGCATCCCACATCCCTGAGTTCAAATGTCAGCTCTGCCACTTGAAACTCACTTGAGCCCAGGAAAGTTTCCTCGCAGAGCTTTTGTGTCCTCAGCTGTGAAATGGGCACTTTGGAGGGGTTTTAAGAGACTTACTGCTCTAAGTTGTAGTTTGGAGGGAAGCACGGAGGGAGAGGCCACAGGGTAGAGGCCGGGCAGCCCCTACCCACCTGTGTCAGGGCAACACTGAGGCATGCCTGGGGTGGGGAAGAAGATGGCCCTGGACAAGACCTCTCCTGTCTGGGGAAACATGTTCCCTGGTGGGTGGCAGCGTGTGTGACCCCCAGCACGTCAGGATCCTCATCTGTTAAACGAGGATATTACTGCACCCGCCATGCAAAGGGCAGCTGGTTCTAAGGCCTGCGTGGGAGGTGGACAGTTCCCCAACACCCCACCTGTCCGCTCTGCGGGGGCCAGAAGGCAGGAAGGCACTCCAGGGACTGTTCCTCTCTCCTCTCCTCCAGGAGGGACGCAGGGCCCGGGGCTGCTTGCTTTTAGAGCGCTGGGTCCGGGGAAACACCCCTCTCCTCCCCCACACCGCCATCCCCACCGCGGAGGAGCCCCCCACCCCGGCGTGGCCCTGCCGCCGCCTGGGCCCTCCCCCCGCATTAGCTCTTAAGCTATGCAAATAGACATCGGAGGGAGCCCTGTTTAAAGTATTTAGACGAAATGAAAAAAGGCTTTCATCGGCACTAATGAGCCATTCAGGATGCCTCCCCGGTGGATTCTCTCCCACTCCCGCCTCCCGGCCCGCACCACCCCCTCGGTGGCCCCACTTGGGATTGGAGGCCCCTCCCCCCAGGCCCAGACTGGGCCTCCCAGGGAAGGCCACCGCCCTGCCCCCTCCTCCCCGGGGCCCAGCTTGGTGAGGGGAGCGATGGAAGTCGGGTGCTGCACCCCCGACAGCTCCGGATTGGATGGGATGGGGGTGGAGGGTTGTCTAGCCTCTGTTTAGGGGAAGCCAGAACGACCGGAGACTTTTCTTCATAGCATCCAGCTAGGTTGGTGTTATCGTCCTTGTCTTATAGATGGGGAAACTGAGGCTCGCTGAGGCCCAGGAGGCTGCTGAGGGTTTACAGTGCTGGTGGGCCGTGGAGCTGGAATTGCTCTGTGGAGGCAGTGATGAAGGATTGGGGTCACAATGCAGTGGCCCTGCCTGGGGGACCTGCTGCATTGCGGGGAACAGACTCCAGATGCCACCTCAGGGCCAGCTGGGCCGCCACATTTGGTGCTACTATTGTTTCTGCAAATCTTTCTGCACCAGCCAGCCAGAGACTCATGTTCCAATCCCAAATCGGTGCCTCACTGGCTCTGCGACCTGAGCAGGGGCCCGCCTACTTGGGCCTCTGTTTCTCCATCTGTGGAGTGGGCACATCTGGGTTTGGTGAGGGCCATATAGAGACAGGCCTTGATTCACATCTGCTGGCCCCACCCCATCGTCTGCAAGGGTAGAAGGGGTCCCCGTCACTCTGATAGATCCTGCAGAGGGCCGCAGTTGCTGGCCTCCTAAGGAAGAAGCCAAAGCCGCACAGGGAAGGGTGCCCAGAGTTCTGAGATGAGGTCGGCCTTGATCCCTACCTTGTGTTAGCACCAGCTCTCAGCTGGGGCTGTGGGAGTGGGGAAGCATGACAGCAGGTGGGTATAGGGGGTGCCTGGGGATACAGTGGGCAGGGAGCCCACCCCTCTGGGTTCCAGAGGTTAAGCTGGCCCAGCATAAGAATGAGAATTTAATGGGATACATTTATTATCCCATAAAAATTAATGAGTTTATTCTGGAGGTTCCCTGGCCCTTTTCAAGTTTTAATAGGGGATTACTGAGGGCCTGGCCCCTGCAGACCCTCATTATCCCAGAGCCCGTGGGAGGGAAGAGAGGTCCTGAGAGTGAGACCACCTGGGCCCCCCAGAGCCGGAGCCTGGTCTCCATAGTGACAGTACCACTGGGCCCAGGCCTGCCCCCTGAAATAAGAGGTCCCAGCTAGAGGCTAGCAGGGCCACATAGGGCCCCTAAGGCTTGAGGTCCAGTTCTAGAGGCTTCTGATCCCATGTGCTACTGTAGTAACTACAGCCAGTATCCCCACATCTAAGGTAGGTTTACTGCTATGTGACTACTTGTATTAACAGGAAAGGCAATATAAGCCCTAACTGACGAATGGGGAAACTGAGGCCCAGAGCTGGAGCATGGCTTCTCCAAGGTCCCCCAGAAGGCATGGCAGAGGCTGAATGGACACATTCTGCCTCCTGTGGTCTGCAGCCAGGCAGCTGGGGCAGGTAACAGCTGCCATTACTCCGTGCTCACTGTGTACCCACCATGCACTCAGCACCTTCACATGCCACTCTCAGCCTCCCCTTACTCTAAGGAGGTCCCCAGAGATAAAGACACCCAGGTCCAGACGGTTAAGGAACATATCCAAGGTCTCACGACTAATGAGTGACAAGCCTGAGACTAGAACCCCGAGCTGGACAGCTCCATAGCTCAGCTCTGTCCACGGCTCTCATGGGGGGGCCTCCCGACTATCTCTCTGGCAGCCTGGCCCCACTATCCTAGGGTACTTGTCCTGGGAGCCCTGCAGCTTGGGGTGATGGGGAAGGAAGTCCCAGTGGTGTCCTGTGGGGGCAGTGGTTGGAGTGGGCACAGAGATACACTCAGAGGGACCTTCTCTGCTAGAACAGGTGCCTTCCTCCTTCTGTCCCATTTGTGCACTCTTCCTTTGTCTCTTCAAACTCTCCCCATCCTTCTAGGCCCAAGTCCTATCCCCTTTCTGGGGAGCCATCGCTGCTGGCCCAATGGATGACAATAGCTCCCACCTCTGACCTCCTGGGGGCACTCCCTGGTGGGCCCTCAGCACATATACTGCTTGTGCCTGTGGGCAAGGGTCCAACATGAGGCATCTCTCTTCCCACATTTCTGCCCACAAATGCTGACCCCTCGTGCTTGGCACAGTGAAGGGTGGGCTTACAGATTCTGCTTGTCTGCATACTTGGAAGGCTCCCTTCTCCCCAAAGTGCCTGGCCCTTGTCCAGCAGGGGTGGGCAGGGGAGGGCAGAGGCGGGCAGGGGCAGGCCCTACAGGGAAAAGATGGGCAGCGAGCCGTTGGCAGTTCCCCAGCACAGCCCCAACTGGCAATTGATGAAGAGTGTCTGCCGGCACAAGCTAGTGGGTCGCCCATTCCCAGTCTACCCTCTTTTTCTCTGCCACTACCTTCCCATCACACCCTTTTACTACCCTCTCTTGGTCAACCCCTGGCAGTCCAGTCAAATCTGGAGTGCAGATATGAATGGGGGCACCTCCTCGTGGCAGGCAAGGAAGTCATTGATCCCCAGAATCTGAGCCCTCCCTCATTTATTATGCAGGAGGAAACTGAGTCCATAGGGCTTTCCCGGGTTACACAGCAAACTTGGGGCAGAGCTGGGACTCAGCATGTTGGGGCTCAGAGAGCATCTTGTCCAACTGCTCTGAAGAATAACCTCTCTAACACTTCCGGGGCTGTGTACCATCCGTGGGCATACCTCCGGGGACAGAGAGTTCACTACTTCCTAAGCTGCCAGGGGTAGCTTTGTCTCCCACTGTCCGGGGTTGGGGTGGTGGATAACCCTGGGCTTTGGCGTCTCAGGGTTGGGATCTTCTTGCTAGATGGAGAGAGCAGGTGTGGGGATAAGTAGAGCCCACCAGCCAGGAATCAGCCCACCTCGTCCTGGTCCAGCCCCTAACAGGTTGAGTTCCCCTGCACAAATCACTTCTCAAACCTGAGTCTCCATTTCCCCACCAGTAAAATGGGAAAAGTATCCGAAGGCCCTGCCAGCTCTCACTTTCCAGGATCCAGTGAGCCACAAAGGACTTTGTGAATAAAAATATGTAACACTACTGTTGACTGAGAATTTATCACATGCCTGGTACCATTCGAAGTGCTTTACCAGAATTAACTCGTTCAACTCCCACAATAACTCTATGAGATGCGAACTTCTATTATTCCATCTTATAGATGGAGAAACTGGGACCCAGGGAGCACAGTTCCCAAGATGACTAATTTGAATGTATCAGATTCAAACCCAGGGGTGGTCCAGCCCTGGAGCAGTGCTATTTAACAGAACTTTTTGTCATGAGGGGAACATTTTATACCTGCATGTCCAATATGGTAGCCAGTGGCCGCACATGGCTATTGAGCACTTGAAATATGGTTTGGGAGACTGAGAAACTGAATTTTTAATTGTATTTCATGTTACTGAACTTCCATCTTAATAGCCACATGTGGTTAGTGCTACCATAACGGAAGTGTAGCTCATACCGGACCTCAACTCCCGTAGTGTTCACTGCCTCTCAGAAGGGAAGAGTCTAGAGTCGCGGTCCCGGAGAAGAGTTAAGATGGCATGGCAGTATCTGCTCCCCTCCTTTGAGCCTGGAAAACTGGGGACTGGGGTTGGGCAGAGAGAAATGGCAAGGAGCGCTGGGACTTCTTTAGATTATTCCTAAAGGCCTCATAAGAGCTGGGCCTATCACCACTCACTGCCCACTGATGATGGCTTCCCAACCTTGGCTGAGCACTGGTGTTCTGAGGGGCGGGGTGTTTGATGGGCCAGTTTGGAAATTCAGGCAGAACCATTTCAAGAGGACTTTGTGGGTAGGGGACAGCCAGGCATGCTTGGCCTCCCAGGATTTGGCCCAGGATGGGACCAGGGTGTGTGAATGTCCCATGACAATGTCCGCTGTGCTTTGTTGATTTGCCACAACCTCGCTGCCCAGTCAGGAGCCCAGGGGGCAGGGAGCCTGGCCTGCCCCTCCCCGGGGCTCCTAGGGCAGCCCCAGAGCAGCTGCCCGACCTTGAGGCCATGGCAGGGCGCTCACAGTTATGGAACACCCTCTGTGGGCAGGTGTGGACCTCCTAGAGAGCTGGGGACCACCCAGAGCAGGAGCTTTTCATGCTTGGAATCAATATTTTCCACTTTACATGAAGGAACCAAGGCTGAGAAGCAAAGTAAATCATCCTAGTTCATAGTGGAAGTAAGTGGCAAAAAAGGGGTTTGAACTGCATCTGCCTCTTCCCCAGCCTGGGCTCAAAATTTCTACCACACTGAGCTGCTGCTTGTGTACGCACGTATGAGTATGCGGATCTGTGGGTATACATGGGTGCGTGCACGCAGGTCCAAACACATGCATGGGCTCTAAGTCATTACTATTTGTCCTTGCCCATGGATGTCACACCTGGAACCTGGCTTCCTACAGTCCTCGAGCCCAAAAAGGTACCAGGTCCCAGAAGGGATGCACTTTTCCCCAAGGTGGCTGCTGTGCTCCCTCCTTTTCACTCTGCCCCCTTCTTAGACCCTAACCTGACTCTTTCCAGGGCCATGTGGCCTGGACAGCCCCTCAGGCTCTGGGTACGTGGGTCCGGGGGCAGTGGTGCAGGGGTGTGGGGGGACAGGGCTCCAGACTGCGGTGGGGCCAGCTCTCTTCTCTTCTCCCCACTGCACACTCCCTCCCTTGAGGCTATGATCGGGGACCCAGGGTAGAGGGAGCAACCGGCTAACTGCCACGTTCTCTGCTTTCCAATTTAAAATCTAATATGGTCTCGCCACTGCAGAGCTGGGGGCTGGAGAGGTGATTAATGAGGCCTCTGCTACAGCGTCACCTGCTGCGTGCTCCACCTTCCCCTGCAGCCCTGTGCTCACCTCTCCTGCCTGCCTGCTGGCCCTGGGGACCCGGGGGCCCTAGCCCTGCTTGCCCTCAGTTCCTGGGGCTGGACAAGTGGCATTGAACTGCAGTCCCCAGAGGAAAGGATGGGGGTTGCCTTGGAGTGGGGGCAGTAGAATTGACCCTCACCCCTGGGGCAGACTGGAGGAGTGGGAGGAGCAGCAGAGGTCCCTTTGGCATCACCTCCCTCACCAGCCTGTTAACTCATCAATCTGCCATACTCCACCCCGATTATGCCAAGTGGTGTGGCCAGGGCAGGGGAGGGACTTGGCCCTGAGCCTGGTGCTCAGGTCAGCCCTCCTTCAGCACTAACGTTCCAATCACCACTTTGTCGGCAGCAGGGATGTATTTCTCTGAATGAAAAACCTTGGGAATGTTAGTTGGGACGAGGAAGTCTGTGAAGGCAGGAACTGCATTCTCCCTGGAGCCAGTAACCAGGGCCAGTTCAGCCCAGCCCAGGGGTGAAGTTGGGGAACAGAAGTTGATCTGGGGAGGAGCAACCGTCCCCTCCATCCTCTACCCCTGCCTCATGCCAGGCACCTACCATGGACAGTTCCTCCCAGCCACCAAGCCTAGCAAGACAGGGCCATAGAGGGTCAGGGCCCCAGAGCAGGTACCTTCCCAGTACCAGACCAGCATCCCAGCCCCCTCCCTGAAGTTCAAAAGCCATCACCGTTGAGGTTGCTCCCTGGGCCTGTGTTTGCCGCGGAGCTAACAGCACGGTAGCCCTAAGACTCCAGGGCCTTTAAGTCAGATGAGGGGCTTGTTCTGTGCACAAAGGCCCAAGTTACGACCCGGACCTTGTGATTTTTGCCCTGTGGCTGCTTTTGTCAGCTGCCTCTGAGAGGAGATGGACTGGGAGAGTTGGCTAGGGATGGAGGGGCGCTGAACCCAGACCCCTGGGCTGCCCTGGTCCTTAATGTTGGTATATGCTCTGGCCACTCTCTGCCCAGGAAGTCACTAGAGTATCTGTTTTTAGCCGTGAAGCTGAGGAGCCTGGTGAGGCCTTTTCAGAACCCGGAGGCCAGCAGGAAGGTGCTCTCTCCACTGACAGGCGGTGTGACCTTGAGCTTGTCTTGCCTTCTCCGGATCTGTCTAGTTTTTATACAGTACTTGGACTATGACTTTTTACAGTCTTTGGGTGGGTTGAGTGGAGAGTCACAGCCTTGCCTTTATAGGAGCCTCTTGGGCAGTAGTAAAGTTGGGGGCGGGGGGCCGGCAGCGTGGGGCACTGTGCTCTTTTGACTTACCACTTGCCTTCTGTATGGCAGTGGACCCCAGTGTCCTCACCTCTCTCTGTTGGTCAGTATTTGCTGAGCACTTGGAAGGCCAGGCTGTGTGTACGTGCGTACATGTGTGCGAGTATGTATGTGCATGTTACGTATGTGTATGTGCATGTATGTGCATTTGGGGGGGGACAAGCTGGGAGGAGGGGGATGGAGGTGTGAGACAAGATCCCAGGGAGGGATTGAATATTTTTGAGCACCTATGGTGTGCCAGGCTCTGCTGGTCTATTCACCCACACTGACTGATTAACCTGCCCCATCCCATAGTTAGAGAACTAGACAGTGGTGAGAAGTGGTCTACTTGGGCCCCGGAAGCTGACCTGGGGCTATCCCTGCCCTGCTAAGCTCAAGAGACAGAAGACAGAGGAACAAAGGCCCTCAGAAAGCAAGGGCATCCAGAGCCCAGAGGGCAGGCACTCACTCCGAGGAAGCTGGGGCTGCCTCCCTACTCTATCCTCTAGTTCATGCCCTTTGGACCGCTGTATCCTCGCCCCTTCCAGCTGGTGCCAGTTTCCAGAGCAGCTGGGGCAGTGGTGGGTGGGACCCAGGAGTCCCTAGAGTCTGGGGCTGAAACTTCTTTGGGAAGTGCCAGCGCAGTGCCAGAGATACCGGGGGAGGGTGGGGGAGGTCACCTCATCCAGGTGTGCCCCCTACACTGAACTTTCTGACACTTTGAGCTCCTCTCTGACTCTCCGGCTTCTATGGGGGAAGACCTAGGAGCTCCGGCCTTACTTCCAAACAGCTTAGGGAAGAGTCACTGGAGGCCTGGGCTCTGGTCTTAGGAACTTGGGGAGGAGTTAGGGAGAGAACAGCTTGGGACCTTCTCCCAGCCCCAGGCAGGTGGGATGGAGCCTAATCTGTCCCAGGGTATGGGCCCTGCACCTGCGGACAAGCCCAGGCTCCCCTTGCCTCCACAGCCTTGTAGGACTGAGGAGAGAGGGCCTTACCCACCTAGCATTCCAGACTGTGAGACTCCCCAGGCTCTGCCTGTCCTCCCCACTTCCCCAGCAAGCCTGAGTGGGGGAGGGGAGGGGTGCAGACCTGCTAAAAATAGCAGCAGCAGCTCCAGCTACAAGTCTCCTTGAGGGGTCAGTGGAGCCCAAGGTTGGGGAGGAAAAGAACAGAGGGGGCTGCAGGGTGAGGGAGATACCAGCCTCAGCTGCGACCTGTGGTGCCTATACCCAGGGCCACAGTCCCAGGGTGCAGGGATCGAAGCACCCAGATATGCAGGGACATACGGACACGGACACCCATGGAAAGACGGGCAAGCCAGGTAGAGATGCACACTCACAGGGGTGTTTGCACATCTGGGGCTTTTTCTTCCCAAGACCCTCAGGAATACCAGATAGACTCAGCTGCACAGCCCCCACCCCTCAGCCTCCTCTCCGGTCCCAACCTTGCTTTGACCTCCAAGCACTCTGCCAGGTTGGGTGTGTGGTTGCTTTGAGTTGAGAGGGCTAAGTCCTCCTCCCTGTCCCCTCCAGTCTCGTCTGCTTGAGGCCCAGGGTAGGGAAGGGCCAGTGGGCAACATCAGGGATATGGGTGCAACAGAGACCGACTCAGGGTACCCCACAGGGGCTAGAGTCTCCGGAGCACCACCGCGACCTAAGCAGCAGGTCTCCTCCTGGCCGGGCCGGTAAGCCAAGAGGGCGATGGGGTGGAGGTGGCTGGACCCAGCAGAGCAGGATGAGGGCTCTACCAGGGGATGGGCAGGAAGTGAATGGGAAATGAGGGAAGGGGACCAAGGGGAGGCTGGATAAATAAATGCACTAATGACCTCTCCAGGCAATGCCTTGCTTCATCCCACCTTCACACCTCCTCCTGGAGATGCCAGAAGATATTCTGTCCTCAAAAGAAGGCGACTCTCTTTTCCCCATTTCCTCTAACCAGCCAGAAAACAGGGCCTCATGACAGGAGGGGGCCTACCAGCTGCCGGACCAGATGTTTCAAATCACTAACACATCCCCTTGCTCTATGTAAATGATGTCTAAGACAGTGTCCGTCAGAGCAGCAAGTGAGGGTCGAAGGCCCTTAGAGGCACCCTGAATACAGCCTTCATCCCTCTGTACTGCTCGTCTCACCTTCCTCCTCAGACCTGGGCCAGCTGGTGCTCACTCCCCATCCCTGCCTCAACAGTTCTGCACTGGGCTCTTCCACGGACAATCAGCCCATCCTGGTGCTGGACAGCTCTGGCTACCGGAGGACCACCACTCCAAGTGGGGCTTTTGGTTTCCTTCCATCACCACCCCTCTGATTTCCTTTGATCTCAATGCTGGTCAATGAAAGAGGTGGGGCAGGCACCATGAACCCCCAAGGAAACTGAGGCACAGGAAATGACACGACTTGCACAAGCTCACCCAGCCATCAAGAGCCAGTACAGGGTTTAAATCCTGGGGGTCCTGGCTCGCTGACGAGCACTCTTCTATTCTTACTTAGGGGATACCCCCTCCTCCCTGAGGCACAAGTTGGCTCTCCACACTGCCTGATAGCCCCCCTCCCAGGCTCTGGGACTCCCTAGGCACCTGCTGGCTGATGGGACCCAGGCCAGGCACTCAGCAGGTGGCTGCTTGGGGGACAAAGGAGCTGGTGCTCAGCTGCTGGGCTGGGAGGGAGGGAGGGAGAAGCTCTGAGGAGTGGGGGGAAGGATCTGGTCTAGGAGTGGGGAGAGGCAGGGTCTGCTTCTGTGCCTTTAATAGGGAGCAAGCATGCAAAGGGGGATAAAACAGCATGCAAATGAGCATCTGTGTGGAGGGGGTGTTCAGTGGTTCAGGCACTTTTCGTAGGGGCTCTCCAGTTCTGTCCTTCCAGCCTGATGACCAGCTGGAAGGAGGGTCCTGAGGGTAGAGAGAGGAGCCCTTGGAGAGGGAAGGGGTGGGGGACCAAGGGAGATGCTGAGGTTGATGCCAGGGTGTCAAGATTCTGGCTGGGACCCTGGAGATTGCAGGAAGGCGGGGGGAGGGGGAGTGGAAAAGGGCAGGGGGCTGGGGGGGAGGAGGGGAGAGACCCACTGCTTGCATTCTGTAGCATGGACATGACTTGTCGCTGGGAGGGGCCCTGTAACTGCTGTGTTTGGGGGTTAGCGGACACCCAGTCCCAGGAAAGATGGAAAGAGTTGTGATGGAGGGCACCACGATGGCCTGGCCCAGGGATCCCAGAGGCTTACTGGACCTTCAAAGACCCATAGGTGAGCCCTCTAGCCTCAGACGAGAAACTGACCCGAGCAGTCCCTGGCTAGGAATCTCCTGTGCTTTCGAAGGCAAGTGGTTGGATCACGTAGGTGCTGTTTGGCATCTCATTTATATCTCATTTTGTTAAAATCAGAGGGTCCAGGTCTAACTGGGAAGGAATCACAGCTGAGTTTATTAAGAAGGTGGATGGGGCGCCTGGGTAGCGCAGTCGTTAAGCGTCTGCCTTTGGCTCAGGGCGTGATCCCGGCGTTCCGGGATCGAGTCCCACATCGGGCTCCTCTGCTGGGAGCCTGCTTCTTCCTCTCCCACTCCCCCTGCTGTGTTCCCTCTCTCGCTGGCTGTCTCTCTGTCACATAAATAAATAAAATCTTAAAAAAAAAAAAAAAAGAAGGTGGCTCCCCCTCCAAACTGGGTTCCTTTAGGGCGATGATTCTGTTGTATTCCTACCTATCAAATCACCTGATAGGGGCTGAATAGAGGATTGTTGAATGGAGAATAGATGGGTGGATGAAGGATTGTCAGGCTAAGTTCCTAAGGGGAGGTATTTAGCTTTTAGAGGACAGAGAGCCCTCTGGGCTGGTAGATCAGGAAAAGTGAGGGTGGAAGAACTGAAATAAGCAGAGGGACACAGGACAGCATTCCAGGAATGGAAAAATGGCTGAGAAAGAATGTGGAGGTTGGTCCGAACAGGGCATGCACAGGGTCTGGGGTTCACCCTAGCATCTGCACCCAGTCTCTCCATTGCCCCCCTTTCCATGACCACTCAGTTTCTTCTCATCTCCTGGCAGAGTCTCTTGTCCTTGCTGGGCCCAGCCAGGACCTCCCCCGCCCCCCTTCCCGCCAGCCTGCCTGCCAGCAAGGCTGCAGACTCTGCAGCTGGAGACCCGGATTGTTGTTGGAGAAGCGGCAGGTTTGTTTGCTCCAGAGCCCGCCGAGAAATCTCAACAATCAATGGCCAACAACACTGCTGGCGGCTGCAGCATCGATCTCCCCTCCCAGGGCTGGCAGCTGGGTGGCAGGTAGGCAGGTGGAGGGAAGCTGGGGCAGGCTTGGCACCCGGCCCTGTCTAGGAGCTGAGTTGAGCTTCAGGCAAGTTTGGACTTTCCTGCCTGGTGGGGGGGTGGGGGTGGGGTGGGGAGTGGTGGGGAGGGGTGGGGGTGGGGGAGTGGGCTTCAACAGGTGGGGCGGAGGGGGTAGGGTGGGGCAGCCCAGAGGCCAAGACAGGATTGACTGGTCTTCTCATTCACCAAGGCCCCCAAGACCAAGATTCACTTGACTCCCTTCCTCGTGCTCTGTCCTGGTCTCCAAGTGTCAGAAAGAATGTTTTATTCGTTGCCACTAAGAACTGAGCAAGATAAAATGTCCCTAATCTACAGCAGCAAGGACTGAGGGTAGACATCAGGAGGATAAGCCACTGTCATCGTCAGAAATGTGCAAGAAGAAAGTTAGGCACCATTTATGGATCTGTGTGACACCATGGGCTTGACCTTGGCCCATAAAAATGCAGGTAGTAACTTCTATCTAGAGATAGTATGAGGACTAAATGAGCTAAGGTATGGAAAGCACTTAGTACAGTGCCTGGCACATAGTTGGCACCTAATAAGTGTTTGCTAGTGTTGTTGTTATTATGGTGATGATGGTGAGTTATAGTCCCCCCCCACCCCCCTGTTCCCACGTGCTTGTACCAAAGCTTTGCCTCCGGCCGGGGTGGGGGGGGGGTGGACACAGTGCTCTCTGCAGCCAGGTTTTGCAAAACAGGCAGGCACTGTGGAGTAGCCTGGCTACTTATTGTCTGTGAAGCCCAGGGTCAGTGACTTAATCTCTCTGAAACTCAGTTTTCCCATCTGTAAAGTGGGGATAACTAATCTCTTGTATTAAATAGAAAAAGCATGTGAAAGTCTTGGTCTGAGGGTTCTGGGCCCGGCCTCACACTTCAGTTCATGTTTGTGAAATGCATGAGAGAATTGTGAATATAGGTACTCCAGGGACTTCTTTCAGGAGATGTGAGAGCTTTGTGGACATGAATTACTATGATCTTGGATGACTCCCAAGCCCCCGCTTTCCCATTCAAGGGCTCAGAGCTGCTCCTGAGGTTTCATGTTGGTCCCTCCGAGCTTTGTGAGGATGATGACGCTGAGATCGATGAGCAGGCTGTGGTGAGAAGCCAGATGACATGGGGTTGCCCCTCCCTCACATCAGTCCTTAATTGCATACAGGGCACCTCTCAGCCAGCAGAGGTGGTAGGCAGGTGCTGTGGGAGGGAGTCGAGAAGACTGGGCTCCGGGCTTACCTCCACCACTGTCTGCCTGTGCAGCTCTCATGAAGTTATTCAGCATGTATTTCATGTCTGTCGTGGGCTAGGCTCTGTGCCACTGGGGACACAAGCAGCAGTGGCGTTAAGGGGTGGCTGGAGAGAGGCTTTAGCTTTCTCAGAATGGCCATCAGCATCCCACCCTCAAGCCACCTCAGGCTGACGACGTGACAGCATAATTTGTGGAACGAAAAAACGAAGTCAAGGCTATAATTTACAGTGGGGATAATTGGCCAACTGTTAGGAAAAGGAAAAAATCCTAACATACAATCTATGTAAAAATAGTGTGCTTGCTACACAAACTCAGCCTCAAGGCACAGTCTCAGCTGCCATGCACCGACCTCTCCTTTCTGACCCTGAACTCCTTCCAAATAGGAATTCTGGAACTGCCCCGAGGGAGAGGGGCTGAGCAAAACAGACGTGGTTGCCTCCTTTCTGAGTTCAGTGTTGCTCCTTGGAGAGAAGCGTCAAGCAGCTAGGCACTCGTGACCCAACAAGATGGGCAGCTTGATGAGGGAAAGCAGGGGATGGTGGGAGGCGGAGAGTCCCCTGACCCAGGATGGAGGTCAGGTGAGGCTGAAGAATTGCAGGAAATGCCAACCAAGGCAAGACCCAAAGCATGAGATGGAGTGAGGTTGGCCCAGGAGGGGAGAAGAATTTCAGGCAGAAGGAACGGTAAGAGCCCAAAAGCTGTTGAGAACGTGGATGGTTTGGTAGATTGATCGGCCTAGCTGGGTGAGTGGGCTTCCTAGACCTGGGGGTTCCTTCTGGAATGAGTCTGGAAGGGGCCTTGAAGACCCCCTAATGCCTTTCCCTCACCTCCCAGCTGCTGACCATGGCTAGCAGCATTGTCTTCCCTGCTCCCCAGACTCTTACTTACACAGATCCTGGCTCTTTCTCCCTCAGAGCAGGCCAGGAAGCTGGGGACCTAGAAATCTGCATGACTTGACAAGCTCCCTTGGAGGCCCTGATGTGCTCCCAGGCTTGGCAACCAACGGTTTGATGCAACTTTACATTGAATGCTCCAGAAAGTGGAGACTCGGAGAGGGAAGAGGCATGCCTTAGGCCACCCAGGGGGCCTGGGCTCTTAACCATCAGGGCTGAGAGGTTCCTTCATTAAAGTAACTCCTACCTATAGGCTTTTTCTCACATCTTTCTTGTTTGGGGGGTGGGGTACCCAGCTCTGACACTTCTGCCCAGGCGGGGGCGCAACATCCCTGAGCCGAGACCAGGCAGCACACGTGGCCCCAACGGACTAGGAGGGATGGGGACAAGAAGGGTGGGAGCAGGCTGGAGGGCTTGGACACCTACGTCCGGGTGAAGGGAGGGGCTAAGGAAGCAGACATTCAGAATTCCTCCCGCCATTCAGGCAGCCAAGGTGGGAGGGGCACGAAAGCTCTAATTAAGCCCAGTTTCTAATTAAGCCCAGCCCCTGTGTTGCCTCACTCCCCATTATTGTCCCGAAGGCATTTTAAGCTGCCACCCTGCTGAGGAGGCTGGGATGGCCGCCAAGGCCTGCCAAGCCTGATGAGCTTAGACCCAGGAGGGGCAAGAAGCAAACCCAGACTTCCCTTCCTTCCAGTCCATGGCAGTCTCTGGGTCCTCTAGTCTCCTCAGAAGCCTAGGGGAGCCGCTTGTCTACCATGTCTACCTCCGGGGATCTGAGTGAAATCTAGATGGCCTCCCATGGGGCCTTATCCCCAGCAGCCACTTCCTGACCCCAAAGTGTCAGACTGTGGGGCAGGGAGCAGGACCTGGCTTGAGCATCGAGGCAGCCCCCAGACTCTGAAATGTACTGTTTGAATCCCGCACCTCCCAACGAGTCTGCAGGAAGCGGCAATTACCATTTTAGGTTAAGGCAGCCCTGGTTAGTTAACCCTTTCCGGACTGGGACTCCTGGAGGCCAAGCGCTCCTCCTTCTCTCCTTCCTCCTCCAAGCCTTGCCTCCGAGACACCATTCCCTAGTTCTTGGCAGAGGGAGCAGCTCCCGCTTGCGGTCCCTTCCCTCCCTCTTCCCGCCACACACTCTCATCAGAGTTTAGAGACTGGAAGCATTGGGTCCAAGGTCACACGGCCAGGGAGGCAGCCTCTGCCCCGGGAGACCCCACCCCACCCCAATCTGTACCATTTCCACCTTAACAATCTCCCCAGGCCACATTCACACACGCAGAGTTTAATTAACTTTATTGATATTCAGAAATTAGGAGAATGACTAAAGGTAATTGCTCATTAAAAATCATTAAACTGACACAGCAGGCCCAGGCACATGCCACCCCTCCCGAACTGCTTTCCTCCCCGCACTGTGGGAGCATCGCTGGGGCACCATCCTCTTGCCAGGAGGGTCATGGTGCCCACAGTGCCCCTCAAGCCAGAGACTGATCTTGCTGCACCCTCCCCTCACCCTGAAACTGCAGGGTTGGGGGGCTGGATAGGGGTTGAGCCAGGCCCCGGGTGATCTCACCCTTCCCCCCACTTCCAAGGCCTTAGACATCTGGGGCCCTTCAGCCACTTCTGGGCCACTCCCAGGGGCATCTCATGGCCTGCCCAGAGCTGTGTCCCTCCGCCTTTGTGCGAGCAAAGCTGGGGGGGGGGGGGCGGCAGTCTCAAAGCCACAATGCCTCGTGCTGCACCATCTGGGCTTCAAAGTCTCACGGCCCCAGGCCTTTACTGCTCAAGGCCTGCCTTCTCATTGCTGGAGCCCCCAGAAGCCCCAAGATAGCCAAATGCACTGCCTCTCAATGAGACAACTCAGTACTCCAACTACTAGGACCTCGAATCTCCACTGAGATGGAGGAGCAAGCCAGGGCTTGCCCTGGTCCAGGTCCTCTTTCCTCATGCCTGCCACTGCAGGGCTGCTTCCTCTTCTCCCTTGGGGAGCGAAAATAAAGGTCTTGTCCAGCAGGTGAACTCCTACCCCATATACCCCTTGGGCAGGTGGCCCCATGGGCATTGGAGAGGTCCAGGTGGGTCAGGGAGGGACCCTGGCTGGAGGCACACAGGCTCTTGGCCACAAAGTGGACAGATTCCTCCCAACACTTGCACCCACGCCCCCAGTAGGGATCCCCCAACTCCCACACACACCAGCCATCCTCCTGGAGACCCGCAGTCTCACTCCAGCCCTGCAGGAAGCTCTCTGGCAGAGGCTGCCCGGCACACTATTGGCCTTGCACACTCCTCACACCGGCTCACTGCTGAGCCCTCACCCAACATCCAGACCTTCTGAGGTGCAGACATACTTGGACCTGTTATTCCAGACACACTGGGCCCCGATTCACACATTCACACTCAGACCCACACACCCACACACGAAGCTTCAGACACAGGCACTGAGCCCCAGGGGAGGTATCCAGAGCAAGACGTGGCCAGACCCCAAGACAGATCTTGGACTCCCAGGGACATCCTCGGATGGCTGGGCCAAGATGCAGTCTTCTCCCCTCCTCTCCCTGCCCCCAGCAGGGTGGGGTTTTCCCAACTCCTTCTCGCGCCCCCACCCCCGAACGTGAACACTGGGTTCTGAGTTCTGGGCACCAAGGGAGGACCGGGAGTCAAGGGATGACCAGGCGTGGGCAGCCAGGGGGCGGGGCGAGGACGCCCCGCCGCGTGCGACCCGAGCCGGAGGCTCAGAGAACAGTTTCTGCGTCCCTGGGGACGCAGAGCGCAGAAAACCGCCGTCCAGGGGCCCAGCCTGGGCCCGGCCCCGCTGCCCTGGCCTCCGACGTGGTCTGAAAAGATCGAACGAGGATGTTAGAAACTCCCACCTTTTCCCCACTCCAAATCAGAAGCTACGAATCATATACTTTGAGGGACGGTGGGTCCCAACTCCAAGCAATGTCCCGGCGAATCCACCAGCCAACCGGCTGCAGTGGAAGAAAGACCTGGGCGTCCATAGCTTTGATGAATGCTTGTTTGAGCCGGGGCGGCAGGTCCCGTCGAGACTTGGAAACCTTCCTTCCCCGAGGCACAGAGCCCTCAACCTCTCCCCAACACTTCCTTGCTGCTCACTTGATGGCCAAGCTTCTCTCGACCCCGGACCAACGAAGTTGGAGACCGAACTGTGAGCAGAGGACCGGGGGCAGCAGGGTGGGGTGCCGGTCCTCCCGCTATGAGTCTGCGGCCGTGGGGTGGGCGGGGGCTGAGCAGGAGGGCAGGCCCGGAGGGAGGAAGAGCTCTGGGAGTGTGCAAGGGGGAGGGAGAGTGCGAGGAAACGACTTCGGGGAGGGGGTGGTGCAGAGTCCCTAGCCCCAGACCTCAGCTTCTGCAGCCCAGGTCAGAGCGAGTGGCCGAATATGGGGCCCCGGTCCCCCGAGTTTCTCCCTGGAATTGTACTCTAGGTTCCGACTTCGGCGTGGCAGCGCGAAGCGGAGGGAGGTGAACGACATCCCAACCCTGGCTGTGGCCGCCATCTGGTTCCGTCCCTCCGCAGTGAGGACGCGAGGGGCCCCGTTACGGGCAGCAAAGTCGAGCGAAGTTTGGCGGGCAGTAGGGGAGGCGGGACCGCGGGCGGCCAGCAGGACCATCCGGACTCACCTCCCCTTCCCCTCTCTCCCTTCCTGCACGCGCCCCGGAGCTGCTAGACGCCTGGAGTGTGGCGAGGTAGCGCGCGGGTGAGCGCGTGAGTGTGTGCGGGGAGGGGGTGGCGTGATGAATTGCAGCAGAGAAATCCCATTAGATCCGGCGAGACGATTAAAGGCGAGGTCTTGGCCGGGCGCGAATGGCGGGAGCCGCGGCAGCTTCCCGCCGGTTGGAGCCCGCGCCCCGCCCGGCTCGGCCGGCGCGGGGGCCAGCGCAGCCGGCGGAGCGAGGTGCTTGCGCTGAGGAGCCAGATGCGCGGAGCTGGGCGGCGGTACGGTCCTCTCTTCCCACCCCCAGGACCCCGCCCCCGCCCCCGTCCTGCCGCCGGACGCCGGGGTCCCTTACCGTGAGCCAGGAGCGCCAGCAGTGAGAGCAGAAGCAGCAGGGCTACCGAGCGCATGGTGCCGGTTGCGGCCGCGCCCGGGGTCGGAGCTACGGCGGGGAAGCCGGGGGCTCGGCGGGGCGTAGGCGCGGGGGCAGAGCGGGGTCCTGCCGGGTAGAGGGAGCGGGGCCGCCGCCGCCGCCGCCGCCAGCGCCTGACAGAATCAGCACCACGGCCAGCGCCTGGCGTCGGCGCCGGGGTTCGCCGCGCGGGGCTGGGGGCGGGGGCGCGGGAGGAGCGGTTTACCGTAAAGTCTCAAGCAAAGGCGCAGAAGACCCGGCGGCCGGAGCACAGGCTCCCGCGCCGCCGCCAGCTCTGGGGAAGAACTGCCCTGCTAATGTGGGCACACGGCCCCCGCCCTTCCGCGCTGCCCACGCCCAGCCAAGTCTGCCACGCTCTCCCCTTTTAGCAGCCTGCCAAGGAGGTGGGGTTCTCACCTGATTCTCCGTGAGAGAGCAACCCCCTCTCCACCTCACTCCACCCCATCCTGGTACCTGCGGGCACCAGGGGTGACCTGGGAAGACATTCTCGAATGAGGCAGCTGGCGAGGCCCGCATGCCCTTGTGGCAGCTCCGTCTTGGGCTGATAATGAAGATGGCTTTTGAGAGTACAAAGGACAATAAATTATTACTTTGCGCTCAATAAATGCCAGGGCTCCAGGCAGCTGCATCAGCAGCAAACTGTGCTCACAGAAAAGCTTAATTATCCTGATATTATAGTTAAAACCCAGTGGTACTCGTGTCCTGGGAAGACATTCTTCGCAGGAGGCAACTTGGGCCAACCTGTGGACAACTGAAGGTAGTATCCTGGGTCCCCATGCAGCTCAGGATCTCCAGGACCCTGTTTTGGCAACAGGCCCCCTGCCTCCCCACCAGGACCAGAGAAACCAAAGTGACATCCAATGAGAGCAGACCCTTCATGCCTATCCCTACCCACTTTCCTGGAACTGGTGGAGAAAATGAGGCAGGCATGGATGGTGGGAGCATTTCCCTAGGGCTATTTTAGATAGAGACTTGAAGGAGTTCTCAGGGGAGTAGCCAGGGAGGCTGTATCATTCAAGGATATGGAAAAATAAACTTCCATGGCTCCGCTTGGGCTCAGGAGCTCCAGTGAGTCATAGGGCAGCAGAAAGGGCAGTCATAGCTGTGTCATTCCTGAGGCTGTTTAGACCTAGGGGTTTCTGGTCCATAGATAGGCTCACTTAAAGAGCTTCAGTGGCTACAATGGGACATGACCATGTGACTGATGGTATTCCCTGTGGAAGAGGAGGGCTGAATTCCCTGTGGCCCCAAGGGAGAAGGACAGCTTTTTGATTAGTGCTTTTCACATGCACTTGGCTCTTCCCCAAAGCCTTCAGACCCTAGTCATTGTCCAGTGCCCTTCCTGACTTCATCCTGGAAGCAGGTGGCAAGACTTCTACTCTTAAGTCTCATTCCTCAGAGAGTCTTTTGATCCTTACTACCTCCACAGTCTTCCAGCTCAGCGCATCAGCTTCTCTCCAGATCCTCTTCCTGTGGGCTCTGGGGAGTCGCCTTGAACAGAACCACCACTATAAAGAATCCTAGGCAGCAGGCAGGTGGCTTGTGGAATTATCTGAGGGAGTCACTGGGAGAGGATTGCTGGACAGTCTTTTCAAGAAGCGGAGAAAAAAAGAGGATAGTAGCGGAAGATTGGCAGAAGGGAGGGAGTTGACAAAAGGGTCAGAGGTGAAGAGAGGAAGCCATGAAGGGTGCAGAGGAGAGAAAAAGAGTTGTCAGCAGAGGAGGGAGGTGGAAGGTTCTGTGGCTGAGGGAAGTTTGGGAAAATGCTGGCAAATGGCATGAGAGTCCTCCTTTCCTCTTTAAAGGTATTCCCGACTTCCTTCTTGATTTCTGTCCCTTCTGGACTTAGTAGCTCCGGAAAAGGAGGGTGAATCATGACCCAGGGATGAGCCTTGTATGACAGGATTATTCTTGGGGTTTTGGAGGCTGTTGGCAGCCTTGTCTCCTGGCAGCTGGGCTGGGCAGTACTCACAAGAAGGAACCACCCAGGAACTTGCCGGGTCTCCTTCCCTATTGCTTGAATAAGGTAGGCATTCAGTAGGGGGTCCAATGGAGACTACAAGTCCCAGAATGCAGCACTCTGCCCTGAGCTCAGAGGATGGGTGTGTACTGCATTATGGGAAGAATAATGCTCCCTGGTTGTCTCTCCCTTCTAAAGATGGTCAATGTGGCCTCTGTGCAATGGGTTCCCAGTTAGGTTGAGGCAGAGACTGGCCCAGACTGGGAAGCAGTGGAGTTTTTGTCAAGCACCCTGTCTATGTCCTCCAAGAGAACCATTCTGCCCAGGGCTCAGCATCACCCACAAACTGAGGACAACAAGATGTCCTAGGGGGGGTATTCAGCTCTATGCTGCCTGCTTATAGTGTACTTAAGTCATATACACATTTGGAAGTGGCAGCCTGGAGACTTGCAAGGCTCCCTTCACTCGTCTCATTTCTCCCATTCTCTGTGACTTCCACCTGGCTCTTCTCATCCAGATGACCCTTGTCTATGTAATTGCTTAATCGTCTGTCTTCCAGATTAGTTGTCAACTCTGCGAAGGCTCAGAACATTCTGTCTCCTTCATTCCCAACCTAGCTCAGTGCCCGGCACATAGTAGGTGTCTCATAAATATCTGTGAATAAATGATGCGGCAGTAGTGGAGGCAGGGTGGTGAAGGAGGAGTGTCTAAAGCCCAAGGCAGGTCATTGGTGCCAAATGAGTGCTGTTGAGTTAGTGGAGAAGGAGACAATTTCTCCTTGTGGTGGTGAGGGGAGGTCATTGAAAGCTTCACACAGCAGACAGGTGGACTGAAACCAAGTCTTTTTTTTTTTAAGATTTTATTTATTTATTTGACAGAGATAGAGACAGCCAGCGTTAGAGGGAACACAAGCAGGGGGAGTGGGAGAGGAAGAAGCAGGCTCATAGTGGAGGAGCCTGATGTGGGGCTCGATCCCGTAACGCCGGGATCACGCCCTGAGCCGATGGCAGACGCTTTAACCTCTGTGCCACCCAGGCGCTCCGGACTGAAACCAAGTCTTAAATAAGTTTTAGGTTTCAGTCAGTGGACAGGAAGAGGGAGGAGATCCAAAGTTGAGGGAGTGGCGTGTGCAAAGACAAAGCAGTGGAAAATGCGAGATAGTCTGGGGTCAGTGAGAAGGCTGGCTCTGATGGTGCGGGATGTCCTTGCAGAGACATAAGAGGAAGGGTGGGGGTGGGCTTGTGGCCAGATGTTGTGGTCGTCTGAGCTGCAGCACATCCTTGGTGGCTATACTGAAGGATTTATCTCCTCACGAAGACAACTGCACCCAAACAAGGGAGTCTGGAATTATTAAGCTGGGTTTTCAAGCACCATAGCAAGTGGTAGTAACTGGAAAGAGTTCAGGGCTGACTCCGAAGGTTGGAGGGTGGGGGTCTGAGTTACAATGGCTGCTTTAGGACTGAGGGCCAGAGAGAGGGAAATGGGGCTCTCTAGTCCCAAGGACCTTTGCAGCCTCTGCCCAGACAGTGCCAGACAAGCAACCCACATCCCTGGAGAAGCCACTTCCAAACAGCCCATCAATTTGTAGGATCACAGACTCACTGGTGACTTATTTTGAAGTCTCTGCCTTCAAATGGATGATACTTGCTTTCTGAGTGAGAGAAGAAAATCAGTCTCCTCCAAGACAGCTCTCAAACCAGAGCTGCATCTTCCATGGAGCCAAGGGGGTTGGGGGGCTTCAGGGAAGCAGGGGCAAGACACTGCCACCTGACTCCGGAGATTCCCGGGGGCACAGAGCTGCCTGCTCACCTCTACCCACTCCTCAGAGGGGCTCCCGGCCCCGGCAGCATCTTGAACAGTCTGGGATACTATGCTCCGGCCGGCCTCCTGGAGTACCCGAAGTCAACCCTCTGAATTTAGGGGTAGGAGGAGGGCCCTACCCTGATAAATGGAGAGTCCTGACACCTGGGCATTTGCTCCCGCTGCGGGAGCAGGACCACACCAGCTGTAGCAAGAGCCCAGGATGGATGGAGACAGCAGCATAACGACGTGGTTTGATGTGAGCTGCTTTCCATCTCTAAACCAAGGCCTCCAGCCTGCCCATCACCCCCAGCCAAGGCCTTTGATCCTCCACAGCTCCATAAATGTTTAATGCCACTGGCTGGGCAGAAATGAGGCAGGTGCTGGGACAGAGAGACTGGGAATAGGACTTAAAATCCACAATGTTGGCTAGATTATTTTCACGTAGGAGCCCTGGGATGGGTGGGAGGAAGCCTTCCCCCTCCATGTGACAGAAGTCCCAGGGTTCAAGTTTGTGGCGCTAATAAAGGAAACTCTTTGAAAACTCACTAAGGGGCTGAAAATAAAATGAATAATCAATTGCAAAAGCCCAATCCCGAGTTTGATTGAAGGAGAAAGATGGAAAGTTAAATGACAATCAAATGCAAATACAGCTCAACAAACACCACAGCAATTACCAGGCACAGGAACCACATGGTGCTTGCAGGCAGCAGGGGTTGGCAATTTGGAAGCCTGGGCCTGTGCAGAGGTGATGGGCGTGGGGCCGTTTTAATGGACAATTAAATAGATGCAAAAAAACGCCTGCATCTATTTTGCATGTACTGCTAATGAGTGGGGATCCAGAATCCCGGCATCCAGAGGGAGGCTATGCCAAGGTCTGTAGCTGCCTCTGCACCATTTCAGAATAGAAGAGGCCCCAAGTGCTTGGGAGGTGAGACCAGGGGAGGCGCATGAATCAGAGGACCTTGAGAGGGTCACTCAAGTCTCATTGGAATCTTCACACCAGCTGGTGCTGGAGGGATGAGGGTTGAAGCTGAAGGGAGCCCGTGGGGTCCTCCAGGAAAGGGCTTAAGGTGTTGGCCTTCCAACAGCCCAAAGGCCCAGTGAGAGCAGCCTTCTTCTCTAGATTTGCATAATGTTTTGCATCTCATTTGAATGCTATTAATTTGGTGTCAGGCTAGTTTGGCACGGTGTAGAAAAAAGAACAGCTGGCCTTCTCCTTCCCCTCTGTACCCCGAGGCTCACCCTGAGCATAGCCCTCCCTAACTTGGGGAGAATGAGGCCTCCCCTTCCACCACCACACCCCAACGTTCCCTGGCACTTGGAAGGTCCCTGGGTGAAGCTAGCTCCCAAAGGCCAAGGCTGCCTGGGCAGTGTGGCCACCTGCAGAGTTATACTGAAGGAAGAAGAAAGGATCCCTTGAGGTCACTCTTACCAGACCCACAGATACCATGGGAGGATGCTGGCAGCCTTCTCCCCAAGCAATCAAGGTGGCTTGGCTTGGAAAGGGTCCAAGGATAATAACCAGGAGAGGGAGGGAACAAAGACAGGTGATAATCCCAGAGATATATAGAGGGCTCTAGAAATAAAATTCCCTGAACTCAGTATTTCTAGTGCTTGAACTTACATAAAATACATCTGTCCAGAGGCATTGGGTTCACGGTGGGGTGGCTCTGGGGCTGGGGCCCTGGTACCAGGATGATGGCCGTGTGATGAGGGAGTGGGTCACCAGGTAGGGTGAGCCCCTGAGAAAGGAGGAGAAAGCCGTGTGTGTATCCTGCGGCCGCCCCTGGCAGCTGGGCCTCAGGAAGCTACAGTCAGCTGGGGGTGAGGGTGGGAAGAGCAATGCTCCCCAGGCTTGCTCAAAGGCATCTTAGTTCTTCCCTATGTGGACCCAGTTAGGATGTCCAACTGACTTCTTGCCTGGGTGGTCTGTCCTGGAATCTTGGTCAATAGATGTGGGAGTGTTTATGCACAGGACAAGCAAGGAGAGGTGCCGCTGACCAAAAGGTGGTCTCCTTTTGTCTTCTACCCGACAGAATCCTAGGCCAACTCCCCCCACTTCTGAGAACTAGGGCAGGATGAGGGTGGGGGGGGGAGTGAACAAATATCGCAGCCAGATTGACCTCACACCCCTGTCCCAAACAGTACTCACTCCGGGTCAAGCCATAGCTGGGGGCAAAAGAATGCTCCATACCCTTTTTATGACTGAGGCAAGATTGGGGGGGGCTGCTTTCAATAACGTGAGAGGATAATTGAGCTTTCCCCTTTGAGGGCACCCAGGCCTGAAGCTTGGGCATTACGCAAGGAATGGACTCATAACTGGCTCATATTTTATGGAAAGGTCTCAAGTATTGCCTCTTTGAAAAGATTGCCACACAAGGGCGCCTGGCTGGCTCAGGCAGTGGAGTGTGTGACTCTTGATCTCGGGGTTGTAAATTCAAGCCCCACGTTGGGTGTGAAGATTACTTAAGAATAAAATGTTTAGGGGGCGCCTGTGTGGCTCCGTCAGTTAAGTGTCTGCCTTCGGTTCGGGTCATGGTCCCAGGGTCCCCGCGTTGGGCTCCCTGCTCAGTGGGGAGTCTGCTTCCCCCTCTCCCTCTGTTCCCTGGCTCATGCTCTCTGTATCTCAAATAAATAAATAGAATCTTAGAAAAAGAATAAAATCTTTAAAAATAAATAAACAAACAATTAAAAAAATAAAAAGATTGCCACATGCGTTTAAAGCAGATTCACAAAAATTTAGTATATTCTCATTTTTTTTGGAAGTTAGCCCCTGAATCCGGTGGGCTGTTCCAAACCTCTAAAAATAAGAATACTAGCATAAATTTATTTCTTGCTGTTACCGGGTGTTGGGTTGGGGGATTTAATGACACGCTCGCAACAATCCTGTTATTGTCCCTACTGTGCGGATGAGGACACGGAGGCCCTGGGCATCTGAGTGATTTGGAGGCGTTCACGGTGAGACCAAGATGTACTAACAAGGCAGAGCAGAAAGGCAGGGGTGCCGCTGGGCCTCTGCAGGGGCAGGTGTGGGAGGGACCTCAGGCTGCCTGAACCTCTGGCCTGAGTCCTGGGTTCACTTTCAGGGGGCCTGTGCCTACTTCTCTCCTCTGGCGCAGTCCGTGGAGAGTAGGCTACTTCAAATAGGTGAGGGCTGGTCACTTATTAACGTATTCATTAGGCAAATATTTATTAAGCATCCACCGTCCTAAGTGCTGGGGGTACAGAGGTGAGTGAAAGCAGACGTTGGCCCTGCTGGCTCAGAGGTCACAGTCTAGAATGGGAGACCTAACCCACAACCACTTAACCAAATACAAACTGTAACATATCAGTGCTTGAAGAGGGTCACGGCGCTGTGGAGACCTACACCGGGGGTCTGACCTCGTCAAGGAGGGCTACCCTGAGAGGTGATGATGGAGTAGAAAGCCACAGGAGGAGTAGGTGTTAACTTGATTGAAGAGGGACAGGAAGTGCAGTCCATGCAGAGGGAACAGCATGTGCAAAGTCCTGGAGTCAAGAGGACTAAGAGTTGATTAGTGTGGCTGGATCGCAGAAAAGAAGGATGTGGTGGGACGCGGCTAGAGAGGTAGGCAGGTGTAGAGCTCCAAAGCTTAGTGGGGCTGTACACGATCTACTCTCCTCACCTGCCCGTATGTCCATCCATTCATCTGTCCATGCGTTCCCTCATCCTACCCAACTAACCCACCCAGTTCGTTCATCACCCTCTCACTCATCTGTTTACTGAATGAGGGAACATCTTTTTGTGCTGGGACCTGAGGGGACTATGGAGAGGTAGAGCTCTCAAGGAGCTCCCAGACCAGGGAGGGGAGATAGAGGCTCAACTCAGTGTAATGCGGCATGTCTCTGTCTACGGGGTGCTTGAACAGGGTAATAGAAAGCCCTAGAGGCTCTCTCCCATGGTTCAAGTTTCCTAAGGCGAGGCAACATCATCCCCTCCATGGGGATCTTCCAGCCGCATGGTTCCTCCTGACATCCAGTCTCATTCCTTTCTGCTACAAAAGTAGACCACTTCCTACCACCCCAGGGTGGGGGTGTTTCTGATATTTGTTTGCACTGACCCTTCTTTGGGGGCTCAGAGGTCTCTTCGTCTCAGGAGAACCCAGGGAAATGTGGCCAGGTCTGCCTCAGGTATCAGAATCCAGCTCCAGACGCTTCCTTTTCTGGGCATGAAAATAGGACAGAAACCCCGGATGTCCCTCAATTCTAGCCATGCACTTCCACCCTCCACTCCTCCTTGAACTACTTGTCCTCTGCTTGTGACATCACAATGGTCTCTATGGCAACGGATTGTGAGGTCACCAATCCTTAAAGCAACCGAACCCGTGGACCATGGCCTGGAGGAGAGAGGGTGAATGCAAAATGCAGGTCCGGGAGGGAAACCATCTCCTCCCGGGAAAGGGCCACCCAAGGCCTCTGGGAGGAAGGAGTGTTCCACTTCAAGCCCCTTTGTAGAGAGGAGTAAAAACAGTTTCTTGGTCTTGTCCCTCACTGGAAAGCTTCTACACGGACACGGAACCCCTCCAAAGTTGCCCGTGAAGGGAGAACTTTGTGTAATCTGGCTCAGATAGGGCTGCCGAGCGGCGTCCTGGGATCGCTGACTTGGCCCCGTGTACCACTGGGCAGTGGAGCCGGAGTGTGGTTCTGGTCTCAGCCCCACTGACTCAGAGGGTCTGGCCAAGGCCTGACATATGTTTGAGCCTTGATTTCCCCCTCAGGGAAGGAGCGAAGGTCCTAAGGAGCGTTGTTTCCGGACTTAGAGGATAAGCAACAGATTGGCTTAGGGCCGTTGGGCCTGCCCTCCGTCTTCTGTGAGTGAGTGGGGGGAAGTGGCTGTGAGGGGAGAAGGCTGGAGGTGGGCACACGCGGGGTGTTTTTGGATAGGCTGGGATGCCCGCTGGTTTCTCTGAAGCCATGTTAGTGGTTTGTGAGAGCAGGACCCCCTGGAGAGGGAGACCACGCATCAAGGGGCTGAGGGGCGTTCGTGCCCTGGCTTGGAAGTCAGGTCTGGGTTCAAGTAATCCCAACCTCGTGCTTGCCTTAGGCAAGTTGATGGGCCTCTCTGGGCCTCCACTTCCTTATTTAGAAAGGGAAAACAGGGCCGCCTGGGTGGCTCTGTTGGTTAAGCATCTGCCTTTGGCTCAGGTCATGATCCTGGGGTCCTGGGCTTGAGTCCCGCACCGGGCTCCCTGCTCAGCCGGGAGCCTGCTTCTTCTTCTCCCTCCGCTGTTCTCCCTGCTTGTGCTTTCTTGCTCTGTCAAATAAATAAATAAAATACAAAAAAGGAAGAAAGAAAGAAAGAAAGAAAGAAAGAAAGAAAGAAAGAAAGAAAGAAAAAGAAAGAAAGAAAGAAAGAAAGAAAGGGAAGACAGTGCCACTTGCCTTTCAGAAAGGCATTCAGTGAGATAATTGTAGGAAGTCTTGGCACAGAGTAGAGACTCAATAAATGCTTGTTATAGTCACTCTGCTGTCCCCGTAGCTCTTAGCCTGGGGTTTTGCATAGTGTATGTGCGTTGTTAATGCTTGTGACTGTCAGCGCAGCATGAGGAATAGCGGACAGTGCTCAGAGCGGGGAAGGCAGCGGGCCTGGGTTCCACTCCTGCTCCTTACAGCCCGCACACGCTGAGGGCGCGGTGGGTGGTGGCAGCTGCCCTCCGTCTCCAGGAGGCCTGTTTCGGCACGAGCCCCACAGTCTCCGCTCACCGTCAGCTTCAAGGAAACGAGAGTTAATCCGTGGCCTGTCCAGTACCGGAGAGTGAGTGAGCCCCGAGGCCGGGGCATCAGAATGGCAGCCTCCCCAGGAAGGGGTCACCCCTCCCCGGATCCCTTCAGTGTGGATACCCAGCTCATGCCGGTCACAGGCGCTGCGGCGCCAGCTGGCTTGGTGCTCCTTGAAGTCAGGCCCGAGCAGTGTCTCGAGCATCGGTGAAGCCCAGGCCAGGGCCTGGCATGTGGCAGAGGCTCGGTGCATGGAGTTCGACGGTGTCTTAGTGGTCACGTGCTGGCTAACATGTTGCGAGCACACCCCGTGCCGGGCTCTGTTCTAAGCTCTTTGCGTGTTGTCTAGCCCCACAGCAACCTATGAGATAGATGATATTATCTGTCTTTATTATTTTTGTAAAAGATTTTATTTATTTGAAACAGAGAGGGAGAGAGAGAGAGCACGAGTGGTGGGGAGGGGCAGAGGGACAAGCAGACTCCCGACTGAGCAAGGAGCCGGATGCAGGGCTCAATCCCAGAACCCTAAGATTATGACCTGAGGCCAAGGCAGACGCTTAACCAGCTGAGCCACCCAGGCGCCCCAATATTATCCGTCTTTAAAATGAGGAAAGAGAGCCTAGGAACACAGCCCAAGGTCACACAGCTGTTAAGCAACGACGGGGCTGGGATTTGAACTCAGGCTCCCTAGTTCTAGAACCTCCACTCGCCACCCCCACGGTCTCCCCAGCCTCAGGGGCCTGGCCCTCCAATGTGCCACACTTGCCACCCTGAATTCCCTCCCCCACCTCTCCCTCCCGCTTCCGGCTGAGCCCGGATCCAGTGCAGCCCAGTGCAGAATGCAAATTCTCCCCCTGGCAGCCTCAGCCATCTGCCTCCCCCTTGCTGGAATAAAGCTGTGACCGCTGAAGCCACCGCCAAGCCCAAGCCACCGGCGGATCCCTTGCCTATTTCAAGTCCTCCTAAAGCTTGTTGAGTTCTTAACTTATTAAAGATAAGCACATGGAAATAGGGAGCAAATCTCTTTATTTATGACATAATCTCCAGCCCAGAAAAGCGGCAGGAACAGTGTTGCCTATATTAGGGAACCAATAGGAAAAAAATCAATTAGATCCGCCAGAGCGTTTCGCTATTAACTTTCTTCTGATGTTTCTCTTAAGGCTGGCCATGGGGGTCCCTGACAGCCACAAGCTGCAAGAGAGAGGAGAGCTTTGCAGGGACAGAGCAAGGAATGTCACAAGGAAGGCAGCAGACCAGGCTCCTGGACGGGCCTGGGAGTCTGTCCATCCAGGGTCTCCTTCACAGCCCTCCAAAGCTCAGCCAGGAAGGCCTGAGGTTGGTTCAGCCTCTATGCTTCTTGCTGCGTGTCAGCTGGTGTCGTCACAAGCAGCGCGGTATTCTTTGCTTCTTGCAGACCTGAACCCCAAGCCTGATCACATTTCTGCCAGATCCTTGGAGGGAAGGCTCCCCTTCTTCCTGGAAGAACGTTCTTCTGGAGGGGTTCTTGTCGACCGATCTTTAGTGGAGCTGTCTACTGCCGGGTGACACCGCCTGGGACCTGCAGCCAGCCCGTGAGGTCCTCCCGCTTCTCTGCCGGCCTCCAGGAGCAACTTCCAAGCTGTGTCCCACACGTAGGGCTCTCCCTTGTCCCCAAGAGCCTGCAGCAAGGGGGATGTCCTGGCTCCCATAGTAACCCAGGCTTCATCTCCTCAAAGGCAGGGGATCATGGCTCATTCACCAGCGTTTCCTCGGGGGCTCAATAAATATTAATCGAATCGATAATTATGATAATAATAACTCCATTGATTGAATGCTTACTCTGTGCCAAAGCTGAGAAAGGCAGATGCTTTTTTACCTAGGGTAGGACCCTTCCGCTTCTCCCTGAACTACAAGAGGCTTCCAGTGTTTCGTCTTATTTTCTAGCCAGAAGCAGAGGTGGTGGCAGCTCTGCGAAGTATCCTAATCCCCACCTTACGGAGGAAACACATGCAGGAAGAACTAGCTGGTCCAGGCTAACAAGTGAATGGTATGCTCTATCCATCCACTTTCAGTCATTCGGAAGTCCTCCTTGAGGTCTAACCTAAACCCTTCTTGTTGCAACAGCACCAATCCCTTCTCTGTCCTGTGCAAACATCCCCCAGTTGAGGATCGCCTGCCCGCTCTTTGCATGGGTTGGTCTGCAACGAATATTAAACACGAAACCTCACAGAGGCCAGCCCTGCAGGGCAGGCAATGAACCAACCCTCCTCATGCCTGTTCATTATTATAATTAATATTGAGCCGGGGTTGGTGGCGACCTCGCCCTCACCAGGTATCTGGGCTATTTTAGAAGCTTATTCAGATCAATGACAGACAGCTCCAAATAGATAAACTCCCTGCCATCCAGACGAATCAATTTTAACACTGCCGTCACAACAAGCCCAAGAAATCAATCTGATTTCAGGCGACATGGTAACTCAGCCCTGGGCAAGCGGGTTTTAATTTCCGCGTGGCCGAGACCCAGCTTCCTCCGCGCACTGGAACACCCCGCGCGTTCCCAGCCCTTGTCGCAGGCTCACAGGTGCCCGGGCAGGCCGGCAGAGGACTCAGGCCAAGGGGGCGGTCCCACAGACGGCAGGATGACTGGGAGGTCATGTGACCTTGAAGAAGGCTCTTGAACCCCTAGACCCAGGAGGAGCTGACTCAGACCCACTGTTGGGATCCCTGTTTTGCTGGCTTCAGCTCCGTTTTTTCTGCTGCCCTCTGCAAAAACCAAGCCTGGAGGCCTTTCTGGGCTGTCTCCCAAATCAGGGAGCTGCAGAGGTGGTCTGCCTCAGGCGGCAGGACAACTGCCCTTCTTGGTCTTGGAGATGGGATTTATCCATCTAGCAGGGCAGCGAAAAAGCTCAGCAGAGCAGAAACAGCCTTTTATTGGGTGCTTGCTTTATGCCCAGGCACTATGCTAAGTATTTTATACCCCATCTTAACCCTCACAGCAGCCCAAAGAGATAGGGAGCAATTCTTCACATTTTGTAGAAGAGGAAACCAAAGCTCAGAGAAGTTAAGCAACTCATCCTGAGCCACACAGCCGGTAGGTGATGGAGGCTGGATTTGAACCCAGATCTGTTAGACTCCCTTCCCTAAGCCTTAGCTACTGACGCTGTCTTAAAGGTGACACCAGACTTGCCCTCATTCTCCCCCCTCCCTGGATCCTGTCAGGTTAAATGAAGTGATTGCTTTTCCTCCAGGCTGCCAGAGAAGTGAGATTCTCTCAGGCGTTCTCACAATCAGCAATTGTGCCTGAACTTTCACCCTGTGTTCTAGGTACAGAGTTGAGGGTGTTGAGGAGGCAGGAGGGTCAGGAGTCCAAGCTGGCCATCTTCCCACATTTCAGCATGGATTCCCTTTCCCTCCCCCAGTCCTGTTAATATATTTAGGTGGTGATGGGTGGGGCCTGGGACAGGCAGCTGGGTATTCTAAATGGCCAAGGTCAGGGCTTTCCAAATATATTCTAGCCAAGAAACTCTCTAATCGGAAGATACCTTATGAGGAAGACAGGATGCAAACAGATGAACATGGAGCTGGTCAGCTGGCAATAGGGACCTGGGAGCCCTCCTCCTCGACCCTTCTCTCGCCCCCCATAGCAGCAGTCTGCTCCCCGCCCCCCGCCCCCCACCTCACCGCCTTCCAGCTGCTTCAGTTGAGCCCTGGGCCTGGCTGATTTTCCAGCCCCAACACTGTCTTTCAGCCACAAGCTACCTTGAGCCTGCTCTGGATTTAGAGCCTGGTAATTTAGGTGCTAAGTGGGCAAAGACGCCCCGGGCCCCAGGAAGGCCACATATCCATCTCCTTCGGGGTTAGCATTGGGCATTGTGGGGAGGCATAGATCTGGGGACCAGATGGCCCTGGATTGTGAAGGGGGTCTTCTGTCTGTCCTGGGGAGCAAAGGGCCTGGGTTGGCCCTTGTGGGAGGTGGACGCCTTTTCATCAAGCTCAGCACCTGATGTCCTCCCTGAGGAAGGCCGGGACGTCTGGATTCTGCAGCCCAGCAATGGAGAGTGACACACAGGACCACACGGCTAGCGGCTAGCGAGTGACAGAAGCAAACTCACACCCAGGCCCATGTGGCTCCACAGGGGCCAGGATTGCCTGCATTCTCTCTTCTCCAGACAGTGGCTGCCGCCCCCCCCCCACTTTCTGCATAAAATGATCAGCCCTTCTACCCACCAAATACGGAATCTGGGGAGGAACTCAAATTGTAGCAGGAGGGAATGGGATTAGATACTGGAAGGACTTCCTGACGCATGAGCTCATGTTCTAGGACAGGGTAGGCGGCAGGGGGGGGTGCTCTCTCCCGAGGGTTTTCAGGTAGGGTCCCAGTTCATCTGTGCCCCTGCGGTTCCCACTTCCCGAAAGCTACCGAGAGTCAAGAATGATCTCTGCTGTGCGTGGCTTTGTCTTTTATTTTTTGAATAGATCATAACTGCGGACGGTTCCAAACATAAGGGGTCGGAAGCCTATTTGGTGAAAAGCCTCCCCCCCACCGCGGTCTCCCAGTTCTCCTCCCCAAAGGGAAGCGCATATTATACGTTTCCTGTCTGGACATATACAAGCAAATAGGGACACATGTGCTTTTTCTTTCGTCCTAGTTTTAATACACAAGATGTAGCACACCCTTGCACACTGTTCCGTGCCTTGCTTTTGTCACCTGACAATATATCTTGGAGATTACTCCGAATCAGTACATAAAGAGCTGCGTGACTCTTAGGTGTCTTTTTATGGTCACAGGCTTCTGGGGAGCTCAGAAGTAATCACATCTGGTTTGATTAACTTCACATTTCCATTTACGACGTCCCCGCCCAGAGAGGGCAGGAAAGCTCTCCAAGGTCACGCAGCAAGAACTAGGGATGCGCGCCCTGGCTTCCCCCGTCGCCTTGGCCCCAGCTCCGTGCCCCCAGCCTCCTGGAGGCTGCGCGCGGGCCCAGGCGGGGGGGGGGGGGGGGGGAAGGCCAGGGAGCGGGCGTCTCTCATTGAAATGCTGGCCGCGCTGCTGGTTGGCAGTCGGCACCTGGCGGTGCGCTGTGCGGTGCGCGGCCGGGCCTGGGGCGCCGGGTGCGGAGAGGACAGGCGGCGGCCGCGCGCCACGTGGGAGCAGGCGGGGCGGCCGAGTCCCCGGGAACCCCGCGCCGCGTGCTTGCCGGTAATGAGCTCCCGGGGCCGAGGTGAGCTTTCCCCGCTGCTCACACGGCAGCCGCGTGGCACCAAAGGCAACGGGTCCTTTTTTTCTTCTGTGCCTGACAGCTCATTAGAAGAATTAATTTACTCCAGCGTTTGCAGTTTAAAGGACATTATTTACTGGTTAATTGTTGTTATTACAAAATGTTAAATATCATTATTTATTTCCCAGGCCCTGACAGCCTCTCTGACAGGAATTTATTAGGTGAGACGGTATCACCGGTGGGCGCCCCTGCGCGGGGCGAGGCGAGGCGGCGGGTTTGCCCTGGGCCTGGGGCTCGGCGCAGAGCAGGCACTTGGAAGGGCAGAAAGTGAGGGGCTGCCCTCTGGCCCACCCTGGGACGAGGGGTCGTTGGCTCCTCCTCACCCCCCATCTCTGCCTGCCAGTGTGTGGGCGGTTGGTGGCAGAGGGGGGAGGGCACTTGCATAGAGTAGCAGTTTGGGGGTCAGGATGGCAGTTGCCAGAATGAGCCCCGGACTTTGAGTCTTGCCCTTAAAAGGTTACCCCCCGAACATGAGTATCCAGGCCACTTTCTTGAAATTCGGAGAATTTAAGAGCCAGAAAGGAGGTGAGCGGTCACCTGGTGTTCCCATCCCAAACCAGTGGCCTCCACACGACAAAGGGTCTGTGGACTTGAGTTTTACCTGGTCAGCAGACTTGACCTAAAAATCGAGATTTCTGGCTTGAAAAGTAAGAAGATCTCGCCACACTTAACTCACGGTTTTGTATCAGTTGACAGTGACCAGCTGGCAGCGGGGGCAGCACCATTCCGGGGATGCACCCGGCTACACTACCTTCCACCCTTTGCTTCCCTCGCCACGTTACTCTCCTGTGTAGGTATCTGAGTTTTCCTGTGCTGATCTGATCTAACGATCATGTGTAGATGAGGGAGCTGAGTCCGGCGCAGTGAAGTCTCTGACGGCCAGGACCGCAGCCCGGCCCACTTTTGACCACCCCAGGCCGCCCCCGCAGCTCGCTGCCCCTACCTCCTCTGGGCTGGGTCTGGAGTGAATCAGGGCAGGGAGCTCAGGCTCCTGGCAGCCTCTGGGCCAGGAGCGAGACCACTTAGCGAGCATTTACAAGAATCATGGGCCCCCAAATCGCATTTATTTGTTTATTCGGGAAGTCATTTCTGAGGACCTACTATGTGACCTGTAAAACTGATTCGGATACAAATCTTACCCTCAAGGAATTCGGTTTGGTGAGACTGTGTGTGAAACGGTCATACAGTCACGGGCCTGGGAGATACGTGAGTGGAGAGGCGTGGGGCAGCCCAGAGGAGGAAGGGGTGACTGGTAGCATTGGGGGAGACCCGGGGAGGAGGCTTTCCAGGGGAGGGAATTAATACTTCACGGAGCACGTTCTAGGCTGGGCAGACTGCCTGTGTCCTCATGCACAGACACGCGTCATCTCCTGCACCTCTCATAACATGGTCGATTATAAATGTCTGTCATCGGTTAATAAAGAGTGGTTTTCCCAGGCCTCAGAGAGCCCCACCCTGCCATCTCCTCCAGCTTTGGGGACCCTCTGGTCTGATTGGACAGCCACCTTGCTGTAGGGTCAGTCAACCACCACCCACATGCCAGCCAGTCTACGGGGCAAGCAGATTACCCTCCTTTGACAAGTTAGAAACCCGAGGCAGGAGCTGGGGCTCATAGGGCAAGCAGATGGACCTTGGGCAGGAGGGATAGTGGGCTCTTGTCGGAGACCCAACCCCCAGCTCTGGGAAACATGGATCTTTTGGGGCAGACTTCAAACGACGGCCTTTCAGATAGGTCTTCGGCCCCGTCCTTTCCTGCCCAGGCACCTGACGGCCGCAGGTAGCCTCAAGGAAAATTGGGAGGACTAAAAGGAGATGAAAAATACTTTGAAAAAGTATGAAAACGGGCTCAAGTGAGCCATTACTGTTGCTGTGTTGTAAATTATTACAAAGTTATTTCTGGCTGGCAGCCTGGTTTATTTTCGACCCTAGCTCATTTCTTCCAGGTTAGAGGCCCTAATTCCTTGTCTGGTGAGTCAGAAAGAGACTAGCGTTACTGAAATGAATCCTGAGCGGACTCAGAAACTGACTGCAGCTTGGAGGATTTTACGGATTCCTGGAATATCAGGGCGTGTCGCCCTTTGGAGGTCTTCTCCACCAGCCCCCTCATTTTATCTTATGGCCATATTAAATTCTGAAAAAATTTTATTCATTTTTTGAATAGGTAATCCGTGTCCAAGGAGCCAAACTCAAAAGACATCGAAGAGTACCTGGCAAACAGTCTCTTCTCACTGCTCAGAGGCAGCCAATGGTATCAATTCCTTGTGTTTTACTATATTTTAAAATAGCATTGTTTCTCTTTTCTGTTCATGTGGAAAACACTGTAATTCCTGCAGAGGGAAGTAAAAATCATATACAGTGCCACTCTTTAGGGCTGAATACAGTTGACATTTTGGTGTCCCATCAGCGAGACTTTTCTCTTTGCATGGACACGTCTCTAGCTACCAACTTGCATAACCTGAGTTTAATATTTGTTTACATTAAATAGGATTCTTTAAAATAACAGTCTGAGAGGACACTGGTAATAATGAGTACTTTGAGGGGAGGAATGGGACTGGGTTAGGATTAACGAGGGGGGTGTGCTTTACCTCTATTATTTGACTTTTTTTTAGAATGAAAATATATTTGTATATTGCTTCCCCCATATTGCAGAATCCGATTGTAAATGACTGTATCCGAGGTGACTATTTAGCCAGTCCTTAATGATGTGCTGTTAAGACGTTTACAGGTTCAGGAGCGCTGGGTGGCTCAGTCGGTCGGGTGTCTGCCTTCAGCTCAGGTCATGATCTCAGGGTGCTGGGATCAAGCCCCGTATTCGTCCGGTTCCCTGCTCAGTGGGGAGTCTGCTTGCCGCTCTCCCTCTGTCCCTCCCCCTGCTTGTGCTCTCTCTCTCAATAAATAGATAAAATCTTTATAAAAAACGATGTTTGTGGGTTTGGCCATTATCAGCAAAGCTGGGATAGACATTTTTGCACAGCTTTGCACACTTGTCCAGTGTTTCCTTGGGGCACTTTTTAAGAGATGGAATTGCTGGATTAAAGGGAATGTACTCTAAGGCTTTTTGATACATCATGTCAAAATTCCTTCCTTCCGGGCTGTTCTAACCTCTCATTTCACCAACAGCGCCTGCTCTTTATTCCCACCATTGCACAAGTGTGAGGTTTGTGAGATAGTGGGACAAAAGCACAGAAGGCTGGGATGGTTTCTTCTCCAGGTGAGGTTTAAGAAGGGGGCAGTGTGTGACTTGGGGAAGCTTGCTCTGGTGCCTCAGAACCCTGGGTTGCTGGCAAGGGACCTCAGTGGCCAAAGAGAAAAGGAGGAGGTGCAAGGAATGAATAGAACCCTCAGGAGCCTCCACCTGCCCCCATCACAAGGCGTGAGGGTTGTGCGTGGATCCAGATCCTTCCTCTGGGCCTCCAACTATAGGGTGAGTGCAGCCCCTCCATCGACAGTGTGATTTAGAGCTAATGGCATGGCTGAGATGCCCTCTCCGAGAGCTCTTCCAGCCCAGGAGAGTTACATCCCTCAAGTTCAAGTGACACATGGAGGACCTTCCAGGGTCAAGGTCTCCAGCTCCTGCCTCCCGAGTGTCACAGTTAGTCTTTGATTCCAAGTGTTTGTTGTGCCCAATTCTGTGGGTCTCACCTGTAGCCTTTGTACTCTTGGATTCTCTGGCAAGTTGACCCATCCCATTTGGAAAGCTTCAAGAGGGGAAAGAAGGACTAGAGACAGACTTACTGATTTAATAGTGAAAAAATGGCATTCTGAAAGTGCCCCCTCCTCTCTGGAGCCCGGCGTCTCCACAGGGGCTGAGGGTTCCTCTTGATGGGGCGACCAGAGAAAGCCCAAGACTGCGTCTCATTGGTGAGATGAATAATACATTTGAAGCATCTCCCAAACTGTGTTTGATCCGCCTAAAGCTTCAGCGGTTAACGTATTTCTCTTTATCCCTAGCAAGAGAGGGCTGGGAACTGTCAACATTTTCCTTTCTGCCTAATTTGTGCCTTCTCCATCAAGAGAGAAGCAGGGGCGAGGGAAGAGAAGGAGGCAGGGAAGGAGGGCACACACTCCCCCAACAATTCACTGAGCCACAGCGCTGGGGGGCGCTCCCACAGCCTGGGAACCCAGGGATCACCAGGTTGGAGAAGGGGAGGGAGGCCCCGGGTCTAAGGGGCTGCGCCGTGGAAGCTGGGGCTCTCTGGGGCCTGTCTGCAGTGCCCCTAAGACATTGATCCCTGGGAGGGCCCATCTCCAGTGTTTCTGGTGGGAGGCCAGAGGGGAAGCTGAGGCTTGGAGCTGCCAAGCACGGAAGATGCTCGCTTCCTCTTCTGGGTGCTGGGGAGTAATGGCGTTAAGCGCTGCCACTGACTGAGCTCAGGGGCCAGGCGCTGTGCCCATGTTTAACCGACAGGAGTTTGGTGTCCTTCATGTTGCTCTACGGGGTGACCTTAAGTTCTAAGGATCTCCCCCAAGGTCCCACTGCTAGACCGCGTGGGGTTGTCTGGCCCAAAAGTTCACGTTCTTAACCACAGTGCTGTTCTCCCACTTGACTCGTCTCCGATACTTTGGCGAACTGGTCTGCTATTCTGCAGGGCAACAGAGAAGTGGCTAACCTCTCACCACGCCTCAGTTTCCTCAGGTATAAAATGGAGATGTTAACAATCGTAGCAACCTCACAGGATCATGGTGAGGATTAAATAAGTCGATACCCTCAGGTTCGCAGAGCCTGGAGCGTAGGAAGCACCCTGTGCATTTGCTGTCATTCCCAGCTCATTTTACACCGTGGTCAAGGCGCAGCCACCCCCCTCCCACTGACCTTGAACCATCCTCCCACTTGGGACTGCCTTTCTCTGTCTCAATCCACCCTCTCTGTCCAGCCGGCGTGGGGCCCCCGTCGCTGGACTCGCCACGCCCCCTTCCGACAGGTCCTCTGCTTCCCGCAGACCTTGCCCATTTCCGCGGCTCTTTTCTCTTCCGCGGTGGCCGGCCAAGGGAACGCCCATCCCCTTGGTCGCCTACAGCACACTTTTGCTGGAGGCAGAGCACAGAGAGAGAAGTCTTCCCTGGGAGGAAGCGGAACAGATCGTCCCCACTGGGGAAGGAACAAGGGATGGAAGAGCGAGAGAGATTTTCCTAATAGCTGACACGGAATCCCCACCCCGCGCCATTCACTCCTGTCCTTTCACAGGCCCCTCCTGCCCACGGGGAGGCTGTTCATCGTGTCCGCTCTCGAGCCCTCCAGCTGCAGTGTGACCTGGGATTTATGCAGAGACCCAAAGAGACGCCTCTGAATTTCCAAGTCTGGAACAGAAGGAAGGCGTCTGCCAAAGCCAGTAGCCAAACCAGATTTTGGAGAGGACCTCCTCAAAGCCTGGGTGTTGACACGGGGTTCCTGGCGAAGTGAGACCTCCTCGCACGGGGCAAGGCAGGCCCGGTGGACCCTAGCAGCCTGGCCTGTGTGCCTGCCCTGTGCCCCCAGAGCCCTTCTGTTTGGGCCTGGCGTCCCACGGAGGTGGCATTCTGCTCAGCAGCTCAGAGCGCAGACGGGAGGGCGGGCATTGCCGAGAATCGATTTGCGGGAGCAGCGGGGGCTTTCTCTTCCTCCTTACTTCTCTGGTCTTTGATCTCCTGTCCTTCCTCCGCAGTCCTATTTTTCTCCTCCTTCTTCCCTTGATCTCTCCCTCTTTCTCTCCCTTCAGCCAAATCACAGCAGCTCCCTAGAAGGGGGGTGGGGAGCGGCAGTCCTTTGTCCTCCTGCTCCTTCTGACTGGGTGGGGCTCACTGTCCAAGGTGCCAGCCTCCTGCCCCAGTCCCGAGGGGCATGTTTGGCCATGGTGAAAGGACTCACACACACACACACACACACACACACACACACACATGCACGCTCAACAAGCAAGAGCTGAAACAGGGAGAGCAACCAGGGACGAGAGGGAGAGGCGAAGACAGAAAGACTGAGACAAGATTCAGAGCATCAGAAAGCCAGGGAAAGAGATGGGGAGAGTCAGAGACAACGAAAAAAGAGAATTCAGCAAATTAAAAATTTTACAACCATCCAGCAAGTCTGCAAAAATGATCTTCCCTGCGGTCTTTCATTTATCTCATTATCTGACTCCTAATGTGCTTTTTCCCCCTTTCTTTTCTCGCCACACTTGGTGCAAAATCTTATTAGCTTTTTTTTTTTTTCTGGCAGGGGCTTCATACAGTCTTTTTCATTACATTTCCTAATAAAAGCAATCACTAGGAAGGCACGGCTGGAGGATTAAAAAGCCACCTCAGCAGCCTCCTGGCCAGCAGAGCCATGACTTGCGATAGCCTGGTTCACGCTGCCAGGGGAGCCGGCCGGCCCCACGGGCTAGGTCAGGGCGAGCCAGGCTGAGCTGGGGAACAGTCCGGGGCGGAAGAGTGGCCTTGCAGCTGCAGGTGCACAAGATTATAGAAAGCGTCAGAACGGAAGACCTGCAGGAGGCGTAGCTCCACCCCGGAACGGCTTCAGAGCACGAGTGAAGGCTACCTGCCTGACCCCCGGCGCTCTGGTTTTGATCCAGAGAGAAGAATATTTGGGGCCCTTCTCTTTGGGCCTTGGCCCACCCCGTAGCACAGTCTTTTGGATAACATCAGTGATATCAAATCCTCACCTTTTGAGAATAGATTTGATTTACCCACCCTTTTTTTCTAATTTGTGGTGTTAAAATTCACATAACTTGGGACCCCTGAGTGGCTCAGTCGGTTAAGCGTCTGCCTTCGGCTCAGGTCATGATCCTAAGGTCCTGGGATCGAGTCCCTCATCGGAGCTCCCTGCTCAGCGGGGAGTCTGCTTCTCACCCTGCCCTTCCCCACCGCGTGTGCTCTCTCGCTCTCAAATAAATAAATAAATAAATAAAATATTTTTTAAAAATTCACATAACTTAAAATTTACCATTTCAACCATTTTTGAAGTGTACAATTCATGGCTAAGTGCATTGACATTTTTTTAAAAAGATTTTATTTGTTTAAGAGGGAGAGAGAGCATGAGCGAGGGGGAGGGGCTGAGCAGGAAGCCTGATGCAAAACGGAGCGCATCCCAGGACCCTGGGAGCGTGACCGGAGCTGAAGGCAGCTGCCCCACTGACTGAGCCACCCAGGTGCCTCTGAGTACATTCCCATTGTCATGTAAACGCGACCACCAGCCATCTCTAGAACTTTTTAATTTCCAAACTGAAACTCTATCCCATTAAGCACTAACTCCAGTCCTGCCTCTCCCAGCCCCTGGCGACCAGCTTCTGTCTCTGTGACCTTGACTGCTCTAGGTACCTCGTGTAAGTGGAAACTTGCAGTATTTGTCCTTTTTGTGACTGACTTATTTCACTTAGCATAACGTTTTCAAGGTTCACCCGTGTTGTAGCACGTGTCAGAATTTCCTGCCTTTTAAAGGCCGAATGATATTCCATTGTATAAATATACCTACCACATTTTGTTTTTTTAAATTTTTTTAAAAAGATTTTTATTTATGTATTTGAGAGAGAGAGAGAGAGAGCATGAGAGGGAGGAGGGTCAGAGGGAGAAGCAGACTCCCTGTTGAGCGGGGAGCCTATGCGGGACTCATCCCGGGACTCCAGGATCACAACCTGATCCCAAAGCAGCTTAACCAGCTGAGTCACCCAGGCACGCAACATGGAACACCTGGGTGGCTCAGTCCGTTAAGTGTCCGCCTTCAGCTCAGGTCATGATCCCAGGGTCCTGGGATCGAGCCCCACATCGAGCTCCTTGCTATGGGCGGAACCTGTTTCTCCCTCTGCCTGCTGCTCCCCCGGCTTGTGCTTGTTCTCTCTCTCTCTCTGATAAAGAAATAAATAAATAAATAAATAAAATCTTTTTAAAAACCCAAAACAAAACAAAACAAAACAGAAACACTTCTATCTGTATAAGAAACGTGAAAAGAAGCAAGAACCCACCCAGATACCCATCGCATCAATATAACGGTTCCTCTCCCTTTCCTGTGTTTCTCCCTTATGCTAATAATTGTATCTCCACCCTCTCGTTGAATAATCCTGTCCTCCCAGGGCCGGTTCAAACCACTCTGAGCTAGCAGCAGGACTGTAGGATACAGTGCTTGGAAGGGGCCCCCCCGAAAGTTACCAGGAAACAGGTGTGATAAATTAAGACAAAGGAAGGAACCTCTGTAAAGTAATAACGCATTTTACTGCCTGGGTTATAAACCAGCCCTGAAGTAACATATGGCCTTCCAGGATGATTTCGGCCACACATCGAGTCTCACTGGGTTAACTACAAAACCTCTCAGGGGTGACTTTGAAGAGAACAATAGTCGTTTGGAAATATTTGGCTTATGTTTTAAAATAAAGGTACAAAACAATCAAATTCAAAATGACGTTTCGATGTCTTGTTGCTTTGGGGATCACCGTAGGTGCTCGTCCAGGACTGTTGGAGTGGGTCCCAACCAGCCTTTCTCAAAGACCAGAGAGCGTCACAGATGGAGCAGACGTGCAAGAGGCGGCGTCATTGCAAAAGTGTGCACACCAGTGTCTACCACCGGTTCGGTTAATAATGGCAACGGCTTGGATCTCTGTGGCCCTTTGGGAAGCTTTTACCTTTCATTTCCTGCCACTGTCCTCCAGGACTCTCTCGCTCTCCGTCTCTGCCAGTCTCTGTCCCTGGCCCAGACCCTAGAAGACAGCAGATTTGCTCAGGGAGAGTAGACATCCAGGGGTTACAAAGACAACCTCATGGATCCCCTTTCCTCCCCCCATCTGGTGTCAGAACCCCTGAAACAGACCACGGATTTCACTACTTTTCCTCTCTCTACGTGAGCTAAGGCATTTATTTTCCATGTGGCCTTAAAAACTGAATCATTTCCTTAGACACACACACACACACACACACACACACACACACACACCCTCTCTGTTTCCACTAATACCAGCCTAGGAAAGATCACCCCCTCCTCTCTTCCTGAGAAGCTGGCCCCTCCCTTCCATTGGAGCTCCAGGGGGCTTTTATTTTTCTTTTCTTCTCAGCTCTCTATCAGTCAAGGGGAGGGGGAGGCACTTTATCTGAGCCCTTAGTGAGCAGGACCGGCAACCAGCAGCTGCTAGGGCAGTGGGAACTTCATTTCCGGCGCTGATGTTTATAAATGTGGCACAGAGTACCAGTAGGGACCAAAATAAATCTAACAGCTTCTCCAGAGGTCCCTAGGGGCTGCTTTAGAATTTCTTTCCATTGGGGGTCATGTTCCTTCTCTTTTTTTGCAGGGGAGGGGTGGTGGAAATGCTGGGATTTGCAACATGAAATGAGCCACCTTCTTGCTCCTTCCTAAAAGCACTGAGCCCGGGACCCAGGATGCTCTGGAGGGAGAGCACTGGGTCCATCTCTGGAGGGGCTTGAAGTCCTGGGTGGGCATTAGAACGCTGGCTCTGTCACTTACTAGCTGTCAATTTCCCCATCTGCAAAATGGGGCTAAGAATGCCTGCCCTGGGGCGCCTGGGTGGCGCAGTTGTTAAGCGTCTGCCTTCAGCTCAGGGCGTGATCCCAGAGCCCTGGGATCGAGCCCCACATCAGGCTCCTCCGCTGGGAGCCTGCTTCTTCCTCTCCCACTCCCCCTGCTTGTGTTCCCTCTCTCGCTGACTGTCTCTCTCTGTCAAATAAATAAATAAAATCGTAAAAAAAAAAAAAAAAGGAATGCCTGCCCTGCCCACCTCACAGGGATGCCGTGCTGACTGAATGAGATGTCTATAAAGTGAGTGCCCAAAAGGTTTTGATGAGCTCATGCGATGCGGTGACGGTCCCTAAGGGGCAATGATAAGGACCAGGGTTGTCCAGGAAGCTTTTGGGATGGGCTCCAGGCAGACCTTCCCTGGCCCATTCCACAAACCTTGGCTGTCTGCTTTCCTTTCAGAATTCTGGGCAAGGAGCATGGATAGTCTGTTCCAAACACAGCTGGACTTTTCCCAATGTGTTTTCTAAGCCTTCCTTCTTCTGCCCCTCCAAATCCTGAGAAAATGACGGTGGACAACTATGACAGGGAGAGAGAGAGAGAGAGAGAGAGAGGAAGGCTGAGAGAGAGGCAGGGGTGTAGAGGGAGAGAGAGACAATAGAGGGCTGCCAAGGACGAAGGCAGGAAGAGGGGAGCATCTGGTTAATACCGTGCTACTGTGAGCTCGCACGGATCCTTTCAAAGTTCTGTCCGATAACCCTCTCGGACAGTGAGATGAGACCGGGTGCGGGCTCCACAATCTCACCCCTTTTATATTCCCTACGTTTCCAGATGCTGCACACCACCTTGCACCTGTTTCCGGGTCTTTCTCTGGATTTGGATCCTATCCAGGCCAAACCCTGGCTGTGGTCGGGAGCTTCGGTGCAGGCAGGATGCTGACGATGCCTTGAGCCCCCTCAGGACAGCAATTACCTGTACAGCGTTTTCTTCCAAGCCTTTTTCTGTAACAAGATTCCATCCAGCTTCACTCCCCAGAGGCAACTTGTGTTGCCAGTTTCTTGCTATACTTATAGAGAGAAAACTGATTTTCTTTAAATATTTGTTCAACACTTTATTTAAAGAGGTTAGGTACTGCAAAGAAGAAGGATGAACAGAGGACCACGCTCCTCTCTTGTTCTCAGCAATGCAGCCCTGGTGGACAATTGCATGCCCCAGTCTTTAAAACAAAAGCTGTACATAGGCAGGACCGACTTTCAGCTGAAGGCAGTTAACCTCGGAGGTCACAGCCCATACCTGCAACTTACCAAAATTGTCCTCCTTTCAAACAAATACGGAGATTCCCTAAAAGCCACGCGGGCAGCAAAATTCTCTTCTATCTTATTCCAATTCGTGATGATGCTTTAGGGTCACGTGTGTTCTGGCCCTTTAGCCCAAGTTTGGCTGGCCCACTCCTACATCTGGTTCTCATGGTAGCTATTATGAAATTCTCACTCTTGCTGCCCTCCGAGGGAGGTGGTCATTCTTTCTTTTTTTTTTTTTTAATTTTATTTTTTTAAGTTATCTTTACAACCAACATGGGGCTTGAACTCACGACCCCGAGATCAAGAGTCACATGCTCTTCTGACTGAGTCAGTCAGGTGCCCTGGGAGGTGGTCATTCTTGTTGGCAATTGCCGTTTTGCTTTCACTCTTTGTATCTGGGGTGAGGGAACAGGGCAATGTAAATGAAGGACATACTGTTGAGCCGATGTACGCTGCGTCCCAGTAATCTGATTGCAGCTGAAGTTGGAAGCCTGGTAATGTCAGGCTTAATTATTTGGACTGACCATCCCAGTAAAAAAAAAAGGCTTCTGGGTGGCTCAGTCGGTTAAGCATCTGCCTTCGGCTCAGGTCATGATCCCAGGGTCCTGGGCTCGAGCCCCACGTTGGGCTTCCTACTCAGTGAGGAGCCTGCTTCTCCCTCTGCCTCCCTCTCCTCTCTCTCTGTTTCTCATGAATAAATAAATAAAACCTTTAAAAAATTTTTAAATATAGAAAAAAATATCTTTTTTGGGGGAAGAATTTATTTATTTATTTAACAGAGAGAGAGATAGTCAGCGAGAGAGGGAACACAAGCAGGGGGAGTGGGAGAGGAAGAAGCAGGCTCCCAGCGGAGAAGCCCGATGTGGGGCTCGATCCCAGAACGCCGGGATCACGCCCTGAGCCGAAGGCAGACGCCCAACCATTGTGCCACCCAGGCGCCCCTAGAAAAAAATATCTTAAAAGCTCCAAAGAGTTGATAAAATACCAAGGAATCAACAGGCCAACGTGGACGAGAAAACCAAAGCATAGAAACCTATTTTCCCTGAAAAAGCATCTGTCAATCCTAGCAAATCTGAACTTTCATTTTGAACACTTGGGAAAATGAGCAGGCTAGAAACCCATGCTCAGTCCCTGCACAAGGTGGGGAGTCTAGTAGAACATCCTCCCCTCAATATCCTGCGATCCCAAGGGACTCCTGCACGCTCCAGAGAACCTCGGACCTGGAACTCTGTTTTAGGTAGCTCAGGTCTGGTGGTGCCCCTAGTGTCTGCCAGAAGTCAGCACAATCCTCTCCAGAGGCAAGCCCGTTCGTATTCAGATTGTTCCTATATATGTGGAACAACCTAATAAATTAATATGTAATAAATCATAATTTGTTCAAGTGCAGATATTTACATGTAATAAGAAATGATGTAAAGGGACAAAAAAGACTTTAAAGACTCCAAATAGAAATTCTTTTTTTAAAAAATTATTTATTTATTTTTAAAGATTTTATTTATTTATTTATTTATTTATTTATTTTAAAGATTTTATTTTTATTTATTTGAAGAGACAGAGACAGCCAGCGAGAGAGGGAACACAAGCAGGGGGAGTGGGAGAGGAAGAAGCAGGCTCCCAGCGGAGGAGCCTGATGTGGGGCTTGATCCCAGGACTCCGGGATCACGCCCTGAGCCGAAGGCAGACGCTTAACGACTGCGCCACCCAGGCGCCCCTAAAGATTTTATTTATTAGAGAGGGAGAGCGTGAGCGAGAGAGACAACACAAGCACGGGCAGAGGGAGAGGGAGAAGCAGACTCCCCTGCTGAGCAGGGAGCCCGACATTGGGCCTGAGCCCAGGACCCGGGGATCATGACCTGAGCCGAAGGCAGATGCTTAACCAACTGAGCCACCCAGGGCCCCCCCCCGCAATACAAATTCTCTTTTTGTTTTTAAGATTTTATTTATTTATTTGTCAGAGAGAGAGAGCACAAGCAGGGGGAGCATCAGGGAGAGGGAGAAGCAGGCTCCCTGCTGAGCAAGGAACCCGATGTGGAGCTCGATCCCAGGACCCTGGGATCATGACCTGAGCCAAAGGCAGATGCTTAACCCACTGAGCCACCGAGGCATCCCTACAAATACTTAAAATTAAAAAAATAATCGTAACTGCAATTAAAATTCAACTCATTAATTTATTATTTTTTTAAGATTTTATTTATTTATTTGACAGAGAGAGAGACAGCCAGCGAGAGAGGGAACACAAGCAGGGGGAATGGGAGAGGAAGAAGCAGGCTCCCAGCAGAGAAGCCTGATGTGGGGCTCGATCCCAGAACGCCGGGATCACGCCCTGAGCCGAAGGCAGACGCTTAACCGCTGCGCCACCCAGGCGCCCCTCAACTCATTAATTTAAAAGCAGCTGAGATGCAGTAGAACAGAGAACAGGCAAAGTGGATGATAATAGTGAGAAATTACCCAGTGTGCAGCATGGAGAAACAAAAAGAGGAGAAGGGTGGAGAAGATAGTAGATACAGCGGCTAGAGCCGTAGCATATGTTTAATTAGCATCCCAGAGAAACAGAAAAGAAAAATAGGGCAGAGACAAATATTTGAGAAGAGAAATGGCTGAGAGCTTTACAGAAGTTTACAGATTCAAGAGGCCAGTGAATCACAAGCATGAACGTCCTGTCTAAACCAGCCGCCATATGAGAGAAGAGGGAGGGATATAGCTCCGAATTGAGTTTCAGCCCCAGTGGGCTTAAACGTTCCATAAAACAGTCAATTAGGAGAAAGAGTGCTAAGCCTCCCATTACGAAGCAAGGCTTTAGAGCTTCGTGGCTTTGGTGCTTGAAATTCTCTGCTCCCTTTGGCTCCCTTCCCTCTTCCGGTGCCTCAACCTCTCTCCCCAAACCAGGCCCTGGTATTCTACCAGTTCCCCGCAAAGGCCCTTTCTCTCTTGACCTCAAGGAAAGGAAGGAGGCCCAAGGCAGAAACAGAAAAAAGCACAGAAGAATAAGAACCAGAGAGAAATCAGAGGAAGGGAGATGAGACTTACAGGCATTATGACTTGGGAGATGGGCCAGACTGGCTTGGGGGGTCACCCTGGAGGCAACAAGTAGAAGATGGGGATTGATGATGACGTAGGAGTTGCTAACCAGAATTCTGCTTCCCTTCCCTTTCCTCCTCTCCCTCAGGCTTTCCTCTGATTCTCTGCCTCCAGGACCCTACCTTTGACAGTATCATGTCGGGAGGACCTGAGCTCCCATATCCATCTCTATTTCCTAACAAACAGCAACATCAACAGTCAGGCTGCAGAGGTCGGAGAAGGGAAAACCATATCCCCTTGAAAACTGGAGAATACCAGAACACCGAATCCCTGGAGTTGGTCTTCCCGCACGCTACTGAAGTTTGGTTGCTATTTGTCACCTGTTAAGCCAGCCCGATCCAGGGAAAGCTACTTGACTTTTCCTGCCCCCAGTTCTCACTCCTCGCTGCAAATCCCGATCCTGGAGTGTCCTGATAGCCAGGCTATGAAGCATGGAAAAGCCATGGGAGAGTCCCTCCAGAGAAGGGAGGAGAAGCTCCCGACAGATGATTCATATATTGTTTGCATCCCAAACACACTTTCACCTCCAAGGGGCAGAACTGGGACACCAATTCTCAGCACTCGTTGACTTGCCATTCTCCCCAGGGTCTGCTGAGCTTTAATGGGACCTCTCCGAAAGCCTAGTGGTGGGAATGGACCCGCTCAGACACATAGATGTAAAGAGACCTACTTAATGAACACCTGATTATACCTTAGAGCAGCATAGTCAGATGAGTGTGCAGATGTGCACACAGATTTGTGTAGAGCTGGGATAGAAAGACTTTGAGACAAGATTAAGAAGATTCCAGTATTCAATTTTTGTCCAACATCTTAGCGAGGCTAAGGCAGGGGTAGCCGCTACTCTCCAAGCTTCGCGATCCTGCCCCAGGATGACAAGAAGAAAGATCCTGGAAAGTCGGCCAAAAAAGGCAAAGACCCAGTGAACAAATCTGGTGGTAAGGCCAGAGAGAAGAAGTGGTCTAAAGTCATAGTTCAGGACAAGCTCGATAACCTGGTCTCCTTGGACAAAGCGACATTTGGCAAACTCTGTAAGGAAGTTCCCAACTACGAGCTTGTAACTCCAGCTGTTTTCTCTGAGAGACTGAAGATTCCAGGTTCCCTGGCCAGGGCAGCTCTTCAGGAGCTCCTCAGTAAAGGACTTATCAAACCAGTTTTAGAGCACAGAGCTCAGGTCATTTACACCAGAAACACCAAGGGTAGAGATACCCAGCTGCTGGTGACGATGCATGAGCAGATCCCACCAAGCGTATATTTTCGAAAATAAAACTATTAAGTCAAAGAAGGAGGAGGAGAAAAGGAAGAAGAAGGAGGAGGAGGAGAATGAGAATAAGGGAAAGAAGAAGAAAAGGAAGGGGAATGGGGAAGAAGGAGGAGGAGGAGAAGAAGAAGAAGGAGAAGAAGAAGAAGGAGAAGAAGAAGAAGAAGAAGAAGAAGAAGAAGAAGAAGAAGAAGAAGAAGAAGAAGAAGAAGAAGAAGAAGAAGAAGAAGAAGAAGGAGATCGAGGAGGAGGAGAAGAAGGAGAAGAGGAGGAAAAGGCGGCAGGGCAGGGCGGGGGGCGGGGACGAGAAGGAAGAGAAGAAGATTCCAGTGTCCATCTTCAGGGAAGTTTTCCCTTAAGACAATGAAAATGTCTCCTCACTCATTTTTATTGCATTTCCTTTTGTCCTAGTGAGGTGTGGGGTGGCTGCTCCCTTCCCAAGCTACTTGGTGATTTAATTTCTTTCTCAGAGGTTTCAGCCCCAATTCCCAGGACTTTCCTTATTGTCTTTCCTTCCCTGGAGACTGCCTAGCAATGGAACTCTTGTATCTTGAGGGAGTGGGGTGGAAGGTAATATCCGCCACTTACCAAATGCAAACACAAAGACAGGGCAAGAAGCAGAAGCCAGGGTCTCCAGGTGTGCTACCCTCACGACCTCCAGGCCTGAAGATGGGCCCTGTCCTCAGCAGCTCACAGAAGACACTGTCAGCCTGTGATAAACCTTGCAAGGCCAGCCTGGCTAAGATACCCCTGAACACCCCATACCCGATGGTTCGAGAACGCTGTGAGTCTAGCGTGCCTATGGTAGCCAGAGAAACCCACCGTACGGTCCGCAAACATGTATGCATGCCTTCTCTGTCCTAAATGCCTTCTCCATGCACCGACTACCCCGTGGCCATCAGGAAGAATGGGCCAGACCCACAGGAGCCACGATATAAGAAATGGAAACGGCGAGGTGTTCTATAGTGTGCAACTTCTGAGATTTCAAAGAAAGAATATGCACTTTAAATATGTTTGGACACCCATAGAACGTCTCTGAATGGAGACAAATGAAAATGCCTTATAGTATTGCATGCAAGGAGAGCAAAGTGGCTGAGGACAGGGTGGGAAGGAGACATCCTTTTGGCGGTGTTCTCTTTTGAGCCCTTTCATTGTCGTTCCCTATGTCTGTATTGCCTATGGAAGATGGCAATCAAAAGCAGACCCCTACCCCTTAAGGAGCTGGGTGGGGCAGACCTGCAAACAATTGCAATCCACTTTGCTCATTGTTATCCCTGAGACCAGACAGTGAGAAGGGAGTCTAGGACAGAGGACATCCAAGTTGGCTTGGGGGTGTCGGGGAATTTGGAATCATCATCGCAGTGAATGCTGGAACCTCTTTCAGCTCAGCCTTGCCAGGGCCTAAAGAGCACAGTGAGAAAGGACCCGCCGTAGAGCTGCGAGAGCCTGCAGAGGCCAGAACGCCAACTGCCGAGCTCGGGCCAAGCTAAGGAGCTGAGATTTTATCGTAATGGGAAATGGGCGGCTGTTACGGAATTTTCAGCAGGGGAGTGACCTATGCGATTTGCTGTTTAGAGAGACAACTCTGGCAGGAGCCTGGAAGGGTAGATTAAGAGGGGCAAGGAGAGGCCAGGAGACTGGCTAAGAGGTTAATGCGAGAATCCAGGTGAGGGAAGGCAGATGGATGACGGGGCGAAGGCAGCAGAGGGAGCGCGGATGGCGGGGGCAAAGCTGAGACGTGCAGCGGGTCTACAGGAGACCAGGTACAGATCCGGCTCTGCAGCCCTTGGTTTGCTCGCTCTGATATCTTCTGCACATTCAGGGCCCCAAACACCCCTGGCAGCTGGCAGGATGGGTCTGGAGGGGCGACTTCCTCGCCTGCCTGCCTGCCTCCTGGCCCCAGGCTCCCGCGCCTTGGCAAATTGGGGCAGAGGACTGAGAACAGAAGATTCTCCCGTGCCATTCAAACTCCTAGGTCTCTCTTATTTATTCCTCGCTCTCTCCCGATTCAAGTCCTCTCATTATTTCGAGCTGTACAGCTTGCTGCTTCCTTGGCTGGGCTCTCCCGCCCCCGTCCACGAAGTGTCAATCAAGCCCTCAGATAAGCAACTCAGCTTCACATCTTCGGCGGCTCTGCCCCAGGACACGAGCGGCGAATGCTGACACACAGCAGCGCGGTCTAGGGCTGCTGGCTCTTTCTTTAATAGTCTTCCAATCCAAAATGGGTGTTAAGATGGAATTTGAGGGGATCGCTTCTCTCTGCCTGCCCCTGTCAGGACAGCCACAAGGATGGGCAACCCTGAGAAAGACGGGAAGCCTTCAGAAGTCAATTTCCTTTTCATTTCAAGGTTGGGCCGGGGCCAGTGCTTTCGGAGGAGCTGTTTGAAATTCTTCACGAGAAGCCGAGTGCTTGAGTCCAGGAATCCAGGGCAGGCTTGTGAAGTAGGGGTGGGGAAATGGAATTGTCATTTTATTTCTGAAGGGATATTATATTAAACAAAGGAGAGGTGGGATACAGAGCCCGCTTTTGTAGCCTCCCTGGAGAACCGAACAATAAGAAATGGTCCGGGGAGGGGGGCGGGGCAGCAGGAAGAACTGAGGTTAGAACAAAGAGAGAACTTTCCCCAGCCCTGGAACCTGTGATGGGGGAGATCTGAGGAATCCGCTTCCCCAGGGGATTCCTCCTTCCCCTTTTACAAATTGTGAATGGAAGCTCGGTTTTGATAGAATATGGAAAGCTAATGAACATTAAGCTCAATTTCTGTGCCAAATTCTCTTTAGATCTCTGATAGCACGCACGCACAGAACTTGTGGTTGTGATCCGAGTGTGTCTATTTGTGTTCTGTTCTTTTTCTCAGGATGATTTCATACATACACACATTTCTACGTAGCCCACAGTCCACAGCTTGTCACTTTGAATCGCTGCATAGTATCTCGTGTCAACGTGCCAGAATTTGCTCAGCCATTCCCTGTGGCTGGGTTGTTTCCAGTGTTCTATATTGCAAGAGCATGGCTATGAATGTCTTCACACAAATGTCTCTCTCTTCCCTTGGATATTTCCTGGGGGTAGAGTTCCCTAAGTCAGATTGCTAGGTCAGAAGGCGTGAACCAGTCTACCGTGGGTGAACACTGCCCGGCTCTCTCCAGAAGGCCCAGACCCTCTGAGTGGCCTCCCTGTTCTCTCTCTTTCCCCACAGCACTGACAACATCAGGTTTTATCATTTTTATTTATTTTTGCTCATTTAATAGGCACATAATCGTACCTTGAAGTTATTTAATTCCCATTTCTTTCCCTGCTGGTGAGGCCGGGCACATTTCCATGTGAGGATTTATTGTCTGCTTTTCCTTGTATGTAAACTCTTCATCTTCTCTGACATCTTATCAAGAGGAATCTGGGGGCTGACCTTACCTATTTCTAGCAAGCCTTTGCATATTTAAATAGTACACTTTCCCTACTAGGTCTACCATTCTTTGCCTCCAAGGGAACTGTCCAGTTGGGAGGCAGATGCTCTCCTGTCTATGTGGGTTAGGGATGAGGTGGAGTTGAGATCACTTCTGGATTCTAGAGTGTTTTTTTTCCCGGAAGAAAAAAAAAACCCAGTCATATGGTACACCTTCTCTGGGCCCCCATTTTCTTAGTAAAGGAGGGGCTGGGCCGAGAAGATAGCTAGTTGGCCAGGCTACTCGGGGGTGCCCTTTGCTGGGGGTGGACCACTTCGCCAAAGCTGGGCAGCCACCTGGGATCACACGGACTTCCTGATTCAGTATTTTTTCCCCACTCGCTGTATGGCCATGAAAGAAACAGCAAACTATTGAAATTAGAATCATCGGTACGAGTTCTGACGAATCCCCAGTACGGCTTGGTGGTTAAAGGAGCAGGATCTGGAGCAGATGACCCCAGGTTCACATCTCAGTGCCTGTGTTTATAAAAGCCTTAATGTCTCTGTCTGTAAAGAGGTGTTTCAGGGGCGCCTGGGTGGCTCAGTCGGTTAAGCGGTTAAGCATCTGCCTATGGCTCAGGTCATGATCCCAGGACCCAATACCCATCCGGCCTCCTGCTCAGAGGGCAGCCTGTTTCTCTCCCTCTGCTCTTCCCCCCAGCTCCTGCTCTCTCTCTCAAATAAATAAAATAAAAAATCTTTAAAAAAAGGGGGGGTGTTTCAGTTATGGTTGTATAAAACACTACCCCAAAATTTCGTGGCTAAGACAACAACTGTTTCTATTGTATCTCACAATTCTGTGGATCAGGAATTCAGATTACACACTAATGCTCCATGTGGCATTAGTCGGGTCACTCAGCCGTCTTGAGCTGGTGGCTGGGCTGGGGATCCAAGATGGCTTCACTCTCTGTCCGGCTATCCATGCAGTCTCAGGGCCTCCCCACACGGTCTTTCCCACAGGGTGGTTGGACCTCTAACATGGTGGCTCAGGGCTCCAATAGGGAGCGCTCCGGGACCGGAAAAAGAAGCTCTCAGTGTCTTAAGGCCTGGGCCAGAAAGCATCAGTGTCACTTCCACCATATTCTATTGGTCATGCAGTCAAAGAGCCCGTGATGGCAGGAGTGACAAAGAGCTGGGGCCATCTTTAATGTGCCCAAAGTGGGGATAAACATATGTCCTCCTAGGGCTGCGGGGATTAAACGAGGTGACGCGTACAGAGGCCGATTCACCGTGAAGCTAACAGAACTTCAACCAGAGGGCTCCTTAATTGGACAGTCTCTTCTAGTCCTAGCACCTAATTTTAGATTCATAAATTTTCTTTTTCTTTTTTTTTTTTTAAAGATTTTATTTATTTATTTGACAGAGATAGAGACAGCCAGCAAGAGAGGGAACACAAGCAGGGGGAGTGGGAGAGGAAGAGCAGGCTCCCAGCAGAGGAGCCTGATGTGGGGCTCGATCCCATAATGCCGGGATCACGCCCTGAGCCGAAGGCAGGCGCTTAACCGCTGTGCCACCCAGGCGCCCCTAGATTCATACATTTTATTTTCCTTTCCTTAAAGAAGACCCCCAAACTGTCTAAGAACCAGGCCTTACAGATCCTAGCTCTGTCCTGAGTGCGTGTAGTGATGCTTGCTCAGTACATGGCCTGGCACAGAGGGCATGCTCACTACCAGGCGACCCTCCCTGCCCCGGGCTGGTGCCTGGTGCCCCCTCTGTGCCTCAGGAGAAGGCTCCTCCTCTCACTCCGGCCTTTCCATTCTTTCGTGATAATTTCTTCTCTTTTGTAAAAAATGGAAGTAAAACACGCTGAGAATAATTTCATAATCACAAAACTGCCCTCCCGATTGTTCCCTGCGTCTCCCCCCATGACCTCGCCACCCGCCAGGGAGGTGGGCCTTACCCTGGGCAGAGTGCCAACTTCTTAGCTCGGGCCCTTTAGAATCTCCAAAGGAAATCAGGCTGAAGGGAGGGAAGCCAGCAGGGGGAGGCAGCATTCCCGGTGCCCAGCTTGGTCTAGGAGGCATTGAAATTCCAGGGCCGAAGTCCCGAGACAAAGATCATAATGAGACAGGAAGGTGGCATAGGAAGGAGCCATTTGCATGACAATAATTGAGCCAAGAATAGAAAGCTAGAGGGATACAAGGGTGAGGCTGGCAGCTGAGCTGGGCTAAACCTCAGAAATCAGACTACCCAGTTCTGCTCTGCAGGGGAGGAGGGGGGCTGAGCCCTAGGCCGGGCTTTGCGGGGAGGGAGGAGTGGGGAGAAGGACGCAGCCCAGGGGATTGTGGGAATGCTGGCCAGGCTGGACTTTGCCCTACTCCTCCTCCTTTAGCCCAGAGCCTACTTTTGCTTGCTTTCTCCTCTGTCAGTGGGCTTTGCAGCTGTAGGGCTAAGCGGGCATCATGGCTGCTCAGAATGATCTCTGTGATGCCATTGTGATCGGGGCAGGCATCCAAGGCTGCTTCACGGCATACCACCTGGCCAAACAGAGGAAGAGGGTCATCCTGCTGGAGCAGGTACTGTGTCCCCTCTGCACTCCCCACTTTAGGGACTGTCCCTTCCTCCTCCTCTGGAGAGAAGTTTCCAGAGCCAGCAGGCTTTGGGGTGAGGCCAAAAGGTCTGACCGTCAAATTTTGTGTGATTTGCCGCTTTGCTGCCTGGTGTGTTTCATGACAATGAAAAAAAAGATCCACCCTCCCTAAGACCCACATTGGGTTTCTAGGCACATTTCCTCCTACTGCCTCCCGGTTTCCTGCCCTTGATCAAGAAGTATCCCAGGTCCTGTTCTCTTCCTTCCTGCCACTCGGTTTCTTCTGTGCCAAAATGTTTGATCCGGCCCAGAAAAATAATCAGTTCTGCTTTGGGTAACCTTAAGTAAAAATAATTTTACCAAGAGGGAAAGGCTGATTTGTAAGCCTAAGAGGTAGGATTCTTCCCTGAGTGTTCCTGGCCTCTCACCCTGAAACCCAGCAGAGCCTTCTGTTTTTTCTGTTTGTCTGATTAATAGCAGCCTTATTGTTTGATACACAGGAAATAAGACTTAGGTCTTATTTGTCCTTATGGAAAAGGTGACCCCACGCAGTGCAGTCTACAGTGACCACTGCACATGTGTATGTGTGTGGGAGGGCTGTGTACCTCCAGGATCCTTCCCAGGGTAGGTCCACGCAGACCACTTTCCAAAGGCTTCTATCCTCCCATCCTGCCTACAGCTATCCAGGTGGGTTTTGGCTTACTCTTCTTGGTAATGAACTGGATACGTTAGAAACCTTTTTCATTTCTCTATCAGTTTTCTCAAAGCCTAAGGGATTCCTGGTCTAACCTTGCAGGAAACTCTCCATCTTTTGCTAAATCCCAAGGTGGTTCCCTCATCCCGAGTGATCAGAAGCCATAGAGAAAAAACATCAGTTTCCTTGTCCGGAAAATGAAGGGGGCAATGGAAAACAGCCTGGAGGTTTCTCAAAAAGTTAAAAATAGAGCTACCCTATGATCCAGCAATTGCACTGCTGGGTATTTACCCAAAGGATACAAAAATACAGATGCAAAGAGGAACATGCCCCCCGATGTTCATAGCAGCAAGATCAACAATAGCCAAACTGGAGAGAGCCCAAGGGCCCATCAGCTGATGAGTGGTATATGTACACAATGGAATATTACTCAGCCATCAAAAAATTGAAATCTTGCCATTTGCAATGACGGGGATGGAGCTAGAGTGTATTATGCTAACTGAGATCAATCAGTCAGAGAAAGACAAATACCATATGAGTTCACTCATATGTGGAATTTAAGATACAAAAGAGATGAACATATGGGAAGGGGGAAAAAAGAGAGGGAAACAAACCATAAGAGACTCTTAACGATGGAGAACAAACTGAGGGTTGCTGGAGGGAGGTGGGCAGGGGTTGGGCTAAGTGGATGATGGGGATTAAGGAGCACACTTGTGATGAGCGCTGGGTGTTACATGTAAGTGATGAATCACTAAGTTCTACTCCTGAAACCAATATTACACCATATGTTAACTAACTAGAATTTAAATAAAATTTTGAAAAAAAACAAAAACAAAAACAAAAACGAAGGGGGCTAGACTGGAATGATCTCAAAGGTTCTTTCTAATTATGCTTCTCTAGGAAACCAGCTGGGGAGGGGATCCAAAGCCCGTTTGGGATGTGAGTAACGTTACCAAAAGGGAGGCTGAGTTATTGCTACTGAAGAAGTTCTATGCTTGCCGCCAAATCAATAACTTGGCCGTAAAGAGAGAATGTATGGAAATATTTGAAGATGAAGCGCTCCTGCTTGACAACACGTGACGAGCTAACTCCTATGGGGGAAGGGGCAGTGCAAGGGGCAGCAGCCTCAATTGTCTCTCTTGTTCTCCGTTTCCAGTTTTTTCTACCACACTCCCGAGGAAGCTCCCATGGGCAGAGCCGGATAATCCGGAGGGCGTACCCCGAAGACTTTTACACCCAGATGATGGAGGAGTGCTACCAGATATGGGCCCAGCTGGAGCACGAGGCTGGAACCCAGTTACACAGGTTGGCGGGTGGGGGAATTCCTTGACTTGTGGGGCCCGGTGCCTGGAGGTGCTTTGAGTAGGTGAGGGGGGCAGTGCCATGAACGCTTGAAATGCAGTGGAGGGACACAGGGTCTGGGGACTTGCCAGACACATGGGAGCATTCTGCTCATTGGCCTGATGGCGCCATCGCTCCAGCTGGCTCCTGGCGCGGCTCTGAGTTCCAGCACTGGGTTCCGAGCACGTGTCCAAGGCCAGCAGAGGGTGTGTTGGGAAGACGGCTGAAAAGACACTGGGAGCAGATGCCCAGAGTGGGAATTCATATCTGCATCTCCATGGAGCCATCCGAGACTCTTTTAGGGCAGGGATTAAAATAAAGGAGGAGGCTGCCATCTTGGTTCTTTATATTCCTGCTAATATCCTAATCTTCCACGCTGGGTCCTCTCCCCCAGAGCGACCCCTATAATCTACTTCATTCTCTCTGGAGGCCTCTCCCTCTAGGTGTCCTCTTCAGGCCCCGTTGCTTGCTAGGGATCTCTGCTGTCCCCATGGCTCTCTAACCCTTAAGACTCCTCGGTCCCCCCAACCTCCACTGACCTTCCAAACGCTCATGGGGAAGAAGGCAGACAGTCCACGGTGCACAGAGAACTTTAACCACCCACCCCATGTCCCTTCCCACCTTCTCTGTGGCTCTTACCTGAACTTTCTACAAAACCACGGCTCTATCCTCCAGGGTGGCAGTTATTTTAATGGCCAGGAACCAAGAGGTTACTGTTCTGTTGCAAAAACACCATTAACTTAAGAACAAAGTGAAATCCATTATGCAAATACAGCTAGGACAGCTAATTACAGATTTATTCCAGAGGCAGCTAATGCACCCAGCACCCAAATAAAGGAGCATGTCTTGCTGAAGGGTGGCCTGGCAAAGGGACCCCTCTCTGTCAGCCATCTGTGAATACTGCTGAGTTTCTGGTACTAAAAGAAGTGCTGAGGCCTTGGAGGGCACACTTCTTCCCAGCACAAGGAGGTAATTGCGAGATGTGCCTGGAATCTTACAGAGGGGACATGATTCTGGAGACAGGCTTGAACTTGACTTTGTGCTCTACCTCTTACTGGCTGTGTGACATTGGGAAAGTTTCTGTACCTCTCTGTCACTCATTTTTTCCTCAGAGGGCTTTGTGGGGGATTAAATGAGACTTTTTTTTTTTTAAGAGAGGAAGAGGGGGAGGGGCAGAGGGAGAGGAAGAGAGAGAATCTCAAGCAGGCTCCCGCCCAGCATGGAGCCCGATGTGGGGCTCCATCTCACAACCCTGAGATCATGACCTGAGCCGAAATCAAAAGTCGGGTGCTTAACCGACTGAGCCACCCAGGTGCCCCTTAAATGAGACTCTCATGAAGTTTTTGGCACAGAGCCTAGCACCTTTAGATAAATGGCAGCTCTTTCTACCCATTCTGTGCCAGCTGTATGCTATCTCCATTGCACAGGGGGGAAGAAGGGCAAGAGGAGACAGGTGGGATGCAGCGACCATGGACATCAAGGAGAATGGCTGCTGGAGCAAGGGAGAGGAAAGCGTGGGTAGAACATTCTCATAATCTCACAGTCCTCCTCTTGGCAGGAGGACAGGAATTTGGAAGGGCTTTGGGACCAGGTGGACCTGGCTCCACATGTCAGCTCTGACACATCTAGCTGTGTGGTTTGGAGCAAGCTGTTGAACCACTGTGAGACTCAGTTTTCTCACCTGTAGAGGAGGGGTGTCTATTTCAAGGGGCCGTCGTGAGGATGAGTCTGTGAAGGGCTTAGAGTGGCACCTGACAATCCATCATCATCACCATTATCACCTTCATCTCGTATTTAGTGCTCTTGGTAAGAAACTAAGGCTGTTTTCAAAGTACTCAGTACAGGGCACCTGGGTGGCTCAGTCGGTTAAGCATCTGCCTTCGGCTCTGGCCATGATCCCGAGGTCCTGAGATCGAGTCCCGCATCAGGCTCCCGGCTCAGTAGGGAGCCTGCTTCTCCCTCTCCTTCCAGCTCGTGCTCTCTGTCACTATCTCTGTCTCTCTCAAATAAATAAATAAAATTGTAAAAAAAAAAAGTATTCAATACATGTTAACTAATTTAATTCTCCCCACAACCTTATGAGAGGGTTGCTACTGCGTAGTCAGGGTCTTAACCTCTTAGTGCAAATTGCAAGCTTACCACATTCTTAGTTAGTGTAGAACAGGGCTTGGCGAGCTTTCTCCAGAATGGCCACATAGTATTTTAGACTTTGCAGGCCATATGGTCTCTGTTGTAAATCTTCAACTCTGCCAGTTACCCAACTCTGCCATTGTAGTGTGAGAGACGCCAAGATGATAGATACATAGATAAACGAGCACGGTTGTGTGCCAATAAAACTTTATTCATGAATGCTGAAATTTCATACACTTTTCAGGTCATGAAATATTAGTCTTTCGTTTTTTATCAGCCACTAAAAAAATATAAAAAATCATCTTGGTTTGTGTGACAAACAAAAATAGATGGTAGACCTGATCTGGTTCCTGGGTCATAGTTTGCTGGCCCCCGGATTTTGAAGATACCACAGACTGATGACCTTGTCCATACCCTCTGTCCAAACAAATTGATGTCTAAATCATCCTGGGCCGAAAGACTGCTAATGTATATTTATTTTTATTTTTTAAAGATTTTATTTCTTTGACAGAGAGAGTGAGAGAACAAGCAGGGGGAGCAGCAGAGGGAAGGGAGAAGCAGGCTCCCCGCTGAGCAGGGAGCCTGACGCGGGGCTCGATCCCAGGACCCCGGGATCATGACCTGAGCCAAAGGCAGATTCTTAACCAACTGAGCCACCCAGGCGTCCCTACTAATGTATACTTAAAGACAGGAACATATCTTAGACCCTCTTCAAAGACCATTCTGATGCCTCACTTCCCCAATTATGAAAAATGAGTAAAGTGAACATGCTATGGAAATTCTTTCGAGTTCTACAGAGTGCTAGGTGTTGCCATTGTTACTATTATCATCATCATCAAGTCCTTTCTTACGGCTAACCTGATTTACTCGGACACACTCATTTATTTGGTTCTTTGACTTAGGGACGCAGAACCGATACTTTCCATTCTAATTCTTTTCACTTTTGTTCTTGATTCTGATTTTCTAAATGATTCATCATCTCTGTGGTTCTTACTCTCCTAGGTTCTTCTGGGAGAACCAGCACAACACCATCATCTAACTGATAGATACTAAACGTATTTACTTAATGCTATTTGATGGTGATAAAAAACAGACAGACACGTCCGGGAGCTGTCGTTAAGGTGGCTGTCCGATTCCTTTTATTCTGTTCTGCCTCTTCCCGGGACGGTGGCATACTAAACCTGAGTGGGCGCAGGATATTTGCACAGATTCCGGGTACAGACGACACGTGTGTCAGATCACAAGGTCTGAGTCTTTTGTGATGGGTACCTCCAGGACGCTGATACCACCAGCAAATCCCAGCTCTGGGGCCCCCCTCTCACTTGCCCCGCCTTCTCCCTTTGAGTCCTAATATCCAGCTCCTGACCCGGGCTGCCCCTGCTTAGCTGACAGTATCAGACAAGATCACAGCCCTAGGCAGTACAGCTGCTGGCAGAACCTGGCGGCCCCCTCCGCAGCTGCTGCTTCCTGTGTCTGTGAAGTGTCTGGCTTGTCAGCCGCGTCCCCTCCCCGGAGCAGTCTTTGTTAACCAATTCCACCTCGGCCCACTGAGCGGAAGATGAAAGCCAAGAGCTCCTCCAAAACCAACAAAGACAGCAGCCATTACTGAGTCCCTTCCCCAAGGTGACTCTGGGAGCCGGCTTGACTGGCACTTTGAACCCCGACAGGGGGAAGTGGGAGCCTGGGATGGGAGGCGGCGGGCGCAGGGAGGGCTGTCTGCCGTTCCAGATGCCTCCCTGCGCCATCCGGCCTCCTGTCCTGCTGTAGTAAGGGATGGAAATCCCTGATCACCGGCTCCTTACATCATGTCGGAGGCTTTAGTCAGCTAGAGGAGTCAACAAGACCCTCGGGAGGATTCTTCGATTACCTCTTCCTAGAGGCAGATCCAGCTCGGGCTGGGGGAAGGCGCTGTTCATACCACCTGCTCTGCGCTCAGCTGACAGCGGCGGCTGGGAGCTGGGAGCTGCACTCTTTCCAGGGTCCCGGACAACCCAGTCTCGCCTCAAGGAGCTTTCTTTCTAGGCCAGCCCTGACCAGGCATTTCCTGGACGTTTTTTTTCCTTTTTCTTTCTTTTCTTTTCTTTTCTTTTCTTTTCTTTTCTTTTCTTTTCTTTTCTTTTCTTTTCTTTTCTTTCTTTCTTTCTTTCTTTCTTTCTTTCTTTCTTTCTTTCTTTCTTTCTTCTTTCTTTTTTGTGATGGCCTTGTCTCTTCTCATTCCTCTCCTCCCCAAACTTTGTAGCCTAGGTCTGAGCCGAAAAAGAGCAGAGGGGGGCCCAGAGCACCGGGGTGAGAAATTGATGCAGCATGAGCGGTCTGTTTATTGGGATCTAGGAGAAGCCATTAAGAAAATAAGCACTTAAATGATTTTCAATCTGCCCATGGAAGTCCTCTATCTTCATACTGGGGGAAGAGGCCCATTCTCTGATCCTGGTTTTGACTGACTGATTTCCAATTCTCTAAGCATTTCCCACAGGAGCCTCTCACCTATCTCCCATAATGACAGGCCTTTGCATTTGCAGGCAGTGTTTTACATTTATTTCCGATTTGCTCATAATGGTCAAAAATCTCTCTCCAATCCGAGGCATTTCTCCAGCAGTGCACGGTTTCCCTCAGGCCAAATAGCTCAGCTGTGATCCACGGAAAATGAGAATTTCCCAAACGCATCTTCGGACTAGGGGAGGGTCCAGCATCACAAATTCAGATGGAAAATTTCCCACTGTTAGATCAATATCTGGGCTAAGAAATAAATGCCACAGGGGCAGAGAGCTGGAGCAAAATGATTACAATCGGCACAATTACATTCACCGGCAGAATCAGCTCACTGATTACTCCGAGGGATGGGAGCTCCCGCTTCAACCACCACAGGGTGGCTTGGGAATTAGAACATCACTCAGCATTTCATAATTCGGCAGATTTGCCTGTTGTCTTGGCATGAGTTTGTTTTCCCCATACAGTGCCTTCCTGTAAGAGGAGTTCTTACTTCAAGGAAAGAACGAAGGAAGGGAGAGAGAGAGGAAGGGAGGAAGGGTGGAAGGGAAGTAGGTAAATGGCAGGGTACACGGGAGACCACGGTCCATGTACTGCAGCAGGGGTCGGAATACAATGCTCTGGGATTCCTGAGCCGGGGATCTGACGTGATAACTGCTGATGTAAGGGTTAAGCCAGGTCTTCCCCCAGAATCCCACCCAGCCACAACCGCATGCGGTAGAAAGGGCTCAAGATCATATACTTGCGTGACTTCTTAATGATCCTCTAGGCCGAGAAGTGTACTAGGCAAGTTTTCACGACCTGAGAACCAATCTGAAGTCCTTTTGGGGCCACAGGGAAAGGACCTTGCTGGCTAGTGGGGATTCAACAGCATCTTCCCTCTGCGAAGCTTTGAAGACGCAGAGGCACTCATTCTTTCTCCCCGGTGCTGAATGCTGGGGAGGCGGGGGCCATGGCAAATGGATTGGGCATGCTGCGCGGCTCTGTGTACTGACACCGGCCCCAGGGCCTGCTGTGTCCCTACCCCCTCCCAATCTTCTCTTTAATCCCCCCAACCAGATAATGCGGGATTTGGAAGCATGTAATATCCATGAGACTCCATTACTGGCTATTACGAGCTTTATACACAGTACCTGGGGGGTGTACCCGGCTGATACTGGTCACCGCAGCTGCTGAAAGGCAGAGGGACCGCAGCAATGGTCCCAAGGGCCAAAGTGACCCTTCCATTGTTCAGATCCGTTCCCACCGAAAGTTAGATCAGCTCTGGTCTCTTGTGACACAGAGACGGGAAGTATTAAAGAGAAACAGCTTTCCCTCCCCTAGAGAGTAGGAAGCAGAAAGGGAAGTACAGGGAGGAACAAAACCATAGAATCGCTGAATTAATTGCTGGAACCCTCAGAGACCACCTACCAGTGTTTCTGCATGAGGGCACTGTGGCATTGGGGGGGTGGATCTTCCCGAGCATTGCAGGTTCAGCCCACTAAATGCGAGGAGCCACCCCCAGTCGCTGTAGCAACGAAAAAATGGCCCACGCCAGGTCCCTATGCCCCAGGGTCGGAGCGGGAGCCCCAATAGTCCAGCAGGCTTGCATTACAGAGGAATCTGGGGCCTGGAGCAGTGCGCCACCAGAGCAACGTCACAAGGGGTCTGCCAGGACTGGACCCAGAGCCAGGTCTCTCAATTTAGGATCCTTTCCACAAAACGGGCAGCCTCTGAGGAGGAACCGAGAGATGTGCAGCAAGGGACAACACAGGATATGAGAGGGAAAGGGACAAAAGGAAAGCAAGAGCAGGGCGGTAGACTAGGGGGGAAGAGGATACGGAATCAAGATCAGAACAGTGAGTGGGTCAGGGGATGGAGGAAGAGGAAGAAACACCTACCACTTTCGAGGTGTAGCATTAAGAGGATTTCCGATGTCTGTCCTCAAGGGCGGATGGATCCTGAGAAATGCCAGGGACAAGCAAACCGGAAGTGAGAGCCGGGGGCCGACTTGGGCATGGGCTGGCAGCCAGATCAGTACTACGGACTGCCACGGGCTGGCAGCCAGATCAGTACTACGGACTGCCACCCTACAACAGCACTGAGATGACTTTACCAGTTCTTTTTATTTATTCTTTATTTTTTAATCTTTTAAAATTTTTTAAGATTGATTGATTTATTTGAAAGAGACGGAGAGCTCGCTTGAGCATGAGTAGGGGGAGAGGCAGAGGGAGAGAATCTCCAGCAGATTCCCCACTGAGCTCAGAGCCCCATGCAGGCTCGATCCATGACCCATGAGATCACGACCTGACCTAAACCAAGAGTTGGACACCCAACTGACTGAGCCACCAGGCGCCCCCATACTTTTTTCTTTTTAAGTAGGCTCCACACCCAGTGTGGGGCTTGAACTCACCAACCTAAGATCAAGAGTCACATGCTCTACTGACTGAGTCGGCCTCGCGCCCCTGACTTTACCCGTTCTTTGAACATGAGGTTGGGACCCTGCTTGTTGGGACCCTTGCAGAAGAATGAGAGAGAACGGCCCAGGGTCCTGACTCGTACCCTCACCCATATGCCTTTCTTTTCTTTTTTTTTTTTTCTTTTCTCTTTTTTTTTTTTTACAGGCAGACAGGGCTACTGCTGCTGGGGATGAAGGAGAATTCAGAATTAAAGACCATCCAGGCTACTTTGTCTCGACAGGGGGTGGAACACCAGTGTCTTTCAGCTGAGGAACTGAAGCAACGTTTCCCCAATGTTCGGCTGGCCAGGGGAGAAGTGGGGCTCTTGGACAAGTCTGGAGGGGTTCTCTATGCAGACCGGGCCCTCAGAGCCCTCCAGGTAGGATGCGTGGCGTTTGGGGCGATGCAGCGCCCGGGGTGGTTCCAGTAGGCCGTCCCCAGCCTCCCGGGCCGGTGAAAGCCTTCGCCCCGCTGGCCTTGTTCTTGGCCTTCTGGACGGGGCAGTTGATATACCCCGCTAGGCCTTGTCCATGGGGGACAGGAGGCCTGCAGTCTGCGCTCTCTTTTCTTCCCGAAGTGAAGGACTCGTTGTTTACCAGGGTGAACCACGCAACTATCTCATTTGCCCTTCCCTGCCGCTGCCCTTTCAGGATGCAATTCGACGTCTCGGAGGCCTAGTGTGTGATGGAGAGAAGGTGACGGACATAAAACCAGGGCGACCCGTCACAGTGAGAAGTGCCTCCAGGACCTACCGAGCCAAAAGCCTGATTATCACGGCGGGTCCTTGGACCAACCGGCTCCTCCGACCCCTGGGAATGGAGCTGCCTCTCCAGGTAAGGGGGGGTTAGAAGCCTGAGAGTTGGTGCTTAAGAGAAGACACCTGGGAGTCAGACAGACTCGAGTTTGAGTCCCGGATCTGCCACTTGCTGGTGGATGAACTTGGGCCAATTAGTTCCCCTCATGAGCCTCAGTTTCGTAATGTGTAAAATGGGGACAGGGCTGTTGGAGAATTAAATTATAGAATCAATAGAAAGCCCTCAGGAACTCACTAAATCTGAGGTATTATGAAGTGCTGGAGAGAGAGAGGGAGAGAAGTCGGGCTGGGTGCAGCAATGGGAGACTGAGACTGGGGGAAGAGACAGGGATGCAGAGATCTTTGTACCTCATACCAAAATGGAACAGACCGACGACGTGAGAATTGGGTGAAACAGGATGGACGAGTTAAGGGGCGCATGCAGGCTTGTATTCAAGAGCCAGGGACCTCAGAAGAAACTGTTCTCGCTGTCTGTAGAGTTTCACGGCCTTTCCCCTTCATCTCCCACTTCCTCTTTCGGCTTCAAGACCCTGCGGATCAATGTGTGTTACTGGCGAGAGAAGGTTCCTGGAAGCTATGGTGTGTCCCGGGCCTTTCCTTGTTTCCTGGGCCTGGGCCTCAGCGCGGCTCCCCACCACATCTATGGGCTGCCCTCCGGGGAGTACCCAGGGCTGATGAAGGTGAGTGGAAAAGCCCAGAGAGAGCCAGTAGGGCCCCCCCTCCGCTCCCTGCAGATTTGGGGCAGCTGCTCTAACTTCCTTTTCCATACATTCCTGGGATCCCCCAGCAGCAGGAGCAGGAGAATTCGTCCCTATTCGCTATTTGCAATGCAAGAACCCCACCCGATCCGAGGCCCAGCAAAGGAAGCCTTTCCTTTGCAAACATGGGGTTCTGGGGGTGGGGGTAGAAGGAACAGCTAAGGCAATCTCATGTGGCAACAAATGGCATCTGTCAGGACTCGGGAAGGCTGGGATGATGGATGGGGGCACTCTGTGTGCGAGCCTGCTCCCTGGGCTGGGTGGGTGCGCGGGAGGGCCGGCCCCTCGCAGCTCACTCTGCTCTGATTGGGAGCTAGGTCTGCTATCACCACGGCAACGATGCAGATCCTGAGGCGCGGGACTGCCCCGAAGCATGCTCAGACATCCAAGACATCGGGATCCTGAGCCGCTTTGTCAGAGATCGCTTACCTGACCTGGAGCCGCAGCCCGCCGTGGTGGAGCGCTGCCTGTACACGGTGAGGGTGTGGGCAGCCGCCAGGCCGGCCCTCTCCTGCCCGGGGAACAGGGGAAGGAGACACACAGAGCCTGCGCGGCTCCGGCTCGCTTCTGTTTGACCCCTGACCTGGGATGTGACTTGAAAGGAACGAGCTGCTCTCTGTGGGTCCGTTCACCTCTCCCCGAGAGGGCCCATTAGAGGTTATTCATATTCCTTTTCATTAGCAAACTAGGCTTATGCCTGGCAGCCCCTCGCTATGTTTCCCAGAAGAGCTCTAAAAGATTTTTTGGCAAGATGTTCTAGTTGAATAGGCCTTAGGGACGAAGAGAAGAGACAGATGTCACCAGGGCCTGAGGCATCTTGGCTAAAGTTAGTTTACACGCATTCACTGAGCACCTACTGTGTTCATGGCTCTGGATGAGCAGAGAGGCAGATGGACAAATGAGAAAGACTGTCATCCCCGGAGGGGGCGCTGGCATGCAGAAAGCATTCCTGTGCCCCATTCCCATTCTTTCTGGAAAGCAATCCAGCCTCATCCCCTCCCCTCTGAGCTGCCGTTCTTCCTCCTCCTTCTCTCCTCAAAGGACAAAAGTGTGATTGTTTCTTTCTAGAACACCCCCGACGAGCACTTCATTCTTGATTGCCACCCGAAGTATGACAACATTGTCATTGGTGCTGGATTCTCTGGTGAGCCTGAGCAGGGGAGGATGTGCCTTAAAGCCGACCTATCTCAGTGCCAGGCAAAATGGCGTCTTCTACGTAGGCTCTTGGCTGGCCAAAGCCTAGACTTGAGTGTGTAAAGGGGCTGGGCGTGCAAACAGAGAAGAAGAGCTACTTCTGGTGGGAGGCAACTTCCAGCTTTGGGATGCAGACCAAGAAGAGAGTTAGCCCTATTTGGGAACAGGGTAGTAGACATCCAGGGACCCCAGGCGCTGTCCCTGAGGATGCCTGACCACCTGCTCTCCTTTCCCTAGGACATGGATTCAAGCTCTCCCCTGTTGTGGGGAAGATCCTGTATGAATTAAGCATGAAATTAACGCCATCTTATGACTTGACACCTTTTCGAATGAGCCGCTTCCCTAACCTGGGCAAAGCCCACCTTTGACCCCTGGCCAGCGGCCTCCCTTGTGTGCACAGGAGCTGGGAATAAAGCCCTCTGGCTATTAAATGTCATCCTATTCTCCTGCCTTTCTTGAATCCCCTGTCAACACTGGATGATTGAATCGACCTTCTTTCCCTGGCCAGCTCCCCAGTCCCACTACTTTTTTGCTTCCGGAAGGTCAACCAGATATTGTACCATCCCCGAGTAGCAGGGACCTTTGAGATGGATGTCTCAATAAGGAGGACACCTAGGGACTGGCTCAGGGGACCCAAGCAGTTGTTACAATTCTCTTCGCTGAGACAATTGATAAACTTGGGGTAGATTTGACTAAAGGTGCCCGGGGTGGGGGGGCGGAGTAAACAGGATGATTTGTAGATCGCTATCGCCCTTGGAGTTCCTTTTCCTAAGACCAGAGCCACCCTCCATCACAAACCCCCATAAAATCTGGCTCACCTTGGGTGCACAATAACTGTTTGTTGAAAGAATGTGTTGAGCAAGCAAATACATGAATAGCTGCATTGCATTGAAGTCTGCAGTGGGCTTTATCCCCCGTGCGACCTTATTTCTTGGAGACTTTCATTCTCAATCAGCGCCACAGAGTCCATGACCCTAGGAATCCTTGGGTCTTTATCTCCTCAGTGCCCTGCACCCTCTCTCCCTGGATTCTTTGTCTGGTTCTCATCCTCTCTCTGGCTCTGTAAAGATGCTTAGCTCCCCAGTCTCTCATTAGGGTATATTGTCAGGTCCTTATGAAGATGAAGCTGTTGTACCAGAAAGGAAGAGAGAGACACACTCGCTTAGAAACCCTGTTCAATGTTTGAATGTTAAATGTGCCATTTTATTATCATTAGGATTGCTCCCACTTAATGAAATGGCATTAGCGCCGAGTCGGCTGGCCTCCTTGCACTAATTGCTTTAGAGGGGAACAGGCTCGTAACTACCCCAGGGCGGGTGGAGGGTTGAGGGGTGTAAACAGGGACTGGGCTGAATGTGCCCCGTGCACACCCTGCAGGAGCATCTCCAGACCAGGCCATCGGACCTAAGAGATTGCCTGCTCCGGGGAGAGAAACCCTGGGACCCGCTGGGGCGGAAATGTTAGAAGGAGGCCCTGAGCGGGAAGAGTGGGAAATGGGAATAAGAGTGAAAATATCCCCAAAGGAAAGACAACACAGAGGAAATTGCCTCTAGGCCTAGGCACATGGATCAGCACTGATTTCTCCAGGGGGTTGTAAAAGCCAGCCCGCCTCCTCAGCCCCCCGCCGGGTCTGCATCTCTGGTGCTCTCAGAGGGTCCCCCGGACCTCAGCCTCCACAAAGTGGGAATAATCACATCTGCAAAGTCAGAATAATAACATGGACGAGCCTTGAAGCCACGACGCTAAGTGAAATAAGCCAGACGCAAAAGGACAGACACTGGAGGATTCCACTCACGTGACGTACTGACAGCAGTCCGATTCACAGGGACAGGCGGTGGAATGGTTGCCTCCAGGGGCTGGGGGATGGGCGAGGGATGAGGCGTTAGTGTTTAATGGACACAGGGCTTCAGTTTGGGAAGATAAAAGTGTTCTGCAGATGGATGGTGGTGATGGTTTGGATGACGTGGGAAAGACGGTAGGGCTCGGAGCTGATGGCCAAGATAGAATTCTTGAGGCATCTTTGGTGCAAAAAGGTGGCTTAATTAAAGCACGGGGACAGGACCCGTGGGCAGCAAGAGCTGCACTGGGGTCCTGAGGACTGGCCCATTATATACTTTCAAGTTGGGAGGGGTTTAGGGATGGTGTAAGCCTGCCAGGTATTTTGGAAGCAAGGTTTCCAGCATCCTGGGGGGAGGGGGCGGGCAGCTACTGTTGGGGAAGGTCATTGATTACTGTTTAGTAAACCCTCAGTCACGAGACCCTCCAGATGTATATCGGTGGGCCACATGCTTGGGGGATGATTGCCACCATGTTTCTTGGGTGGTGGTAGAGATAAAGGAAGTTTCCAAAGGAATTAGATTTGTTAAGGAAGACTTACAGGATCCTGGGGGTCGGGCGAAGATTGCCTTGTGCCCTTAGGGAAGTATTGACATCGAGGCAGCTGAGTCCCTGGAGGAAGGTCACTCTGCCTGTTTCAAGGACTTGTCAGTGGGCTGCAGATAGTAAGGAAATTTAATAATTGTTCTTCTGCCTTTGTCTCCCCCATCAGTTTCACAGCACCATGTTTTAATCACATCACAAACACAAACATGGTTTAAGAGAGGGTACTTAGGGGCGCCTGTGTGGCGCACTTAGGCGTCCCGCTCGGTTTCGGCTCAGGTTGTGATCTCAGAGTCCGGAGATGATCTTCAGAGTCTGGCTCCGTGCTCAGCGGGGAGTCTGCTTAAGACTCTCTCTCCCTTGCCCTCTGCACCGCCCCCCTGCCCAAATAAATAAATAAATAAATAAATAAATAAATCTTTAAAAAAAGAGAGAGAGAGAACATACTTAATGCCACGAAACTGTTACACTTGAAAATGATTAAAATAGTATATTTCATGTTATGTATATTTTACCACAATTAAAAAAATAGGAATAATAATACTGACCAACTTTCAAGAGTGTGTGGGGATCGAATGAGATATCATTTATCCAATCCACAAATATTTATTGGAATTCTGCTATGTGCTGGGGACCGTGCTAGGCATTGTGGATATATCTGTGAACAAAATCTTTGCTCTTCTGGTGTTCACCCAGTCCAGTGAGAAGACATACAAACAATATGTATAAGTAAATTATATCCTAATTTGGAAGGTGACAAGTGCGTTGGGAAAAAGAGCAGGGCAGGGAAGACAGAGATGCTGGGGGAGGGCTGCCCTCTGCCACAGTGGTGATGGTGGTCTGGGGGTGCCGGGGACTCAGTGGGGAGGGGCATTGGAGCAGCCCCTGGAGGAGAGAGAGAGCACCATGCAGAGATCTGGATACATATAGGAGAATGTGGTCAACTGTAAAGTGAGGTATTGTGTTATTACTGAGAGACAGAAAAATGGGGTACAGAGAGAGATCAGCATAGGATCCTGCCATTTCCAAGGCTGGCAAAGTTGGGGAGAAAGGGTGTTGGGAACCTCTCTCTCTCGTTCAACGGCTGCCTGCCCGTGGTTCCCTCTGCCTCTGCTTCTCCCAGTGCGGCCCTCCTCCCCCAGCCAGCTGCAGCTCCCCTTCCAAAATATCCAGTCTTATTCAGCTTGCTGGTGACAGTAAAGGAGGGGACCAATGTCTAGAAGAGGCTGAGAAAGGACAAGTGGGGGATGCTGACAAGCCCTGCCTGAACTGGTGTGTCCTAGAAACCGAGTGCAAGGGGGAGGGGGGCAGCAGGGGTATGTGGGAGTAGGAAGGGGTGTGTGTCGGAGGGATGAGGTCGGGGAGGAGTGGAGAGAAAAAGGAACTGGAGAAGAAGAGACTGCGAATATGCAGGCCAAGAAGGCAGGTAAAGATCTCCAGGGATGTTGCCCACCCCCAAAGCCAGAGGAAACTGGTCCAGAATGGCCAAGAGCATTTCTTATTGGGGTTGGGGTGGGGTCCTAGAGGAGAAGAGGGGATGTAGGTGCAGAGGAGAGAAAATGCCTTTGTAGGAGGTGGGGGGTGGGGTGGGGGTGGGGTGGGGTGGGGAGACAACCTGAGGGTTTTAGAAACACTGAAGGATTTGCCAAAACAGACCCACCAACATTATCTCCCTGCTTCCCTCCTGCTTGAGCATGGCCAGGCACCCTCTTTCACGCAGACCCGACATATCTTCAAGATGGAGGAAAATCACACTGCATCGGGCAGACAATGAGAGACCTCTGGAAGGGCAGCTAGGGTCTGCACAGGCTGCAGGGGAGAGATAAGGGCAGAGAAGGGAAAGAGGCCGGCATGGTTGCCAACCAGACTAAGGAAAACAGAGGCAGGCTAAAAATAGGTTGGGGGTGGGGAGGGAAGAAAGCCAGTCCAGAAGAGAAGGAAAAGCAGAAGCAATCGATGCCATTGAGACTGTGACCCAGTTCTTCATCTCTCAGCCTCACCAAACTGAAAAGCTAGGGAGGGATGGGGGGAAAGGGAAAGACTGGCACAGAGAGGGCAGAGTCAGAGGAAAGACCTGAGCCCTAAGACCTAGGCAGTTACGGAGCACAAGTCAGTAATCATGGCCTGGAAAAGAGGGGACGTGTAGTTGGTGCTAGCATACTATAATTCTCACAGACTTTGGTACCCGGGACAGGCTTAAGAGCTTGAGGAGTGTATGACTTGGAAGGGGGAGGTTCAACCGTCTAAAAACGTAAAAGGTCGAGTTAGTCTGGAGACAGTAAGCAGGGGCGACTTGATTCTTGAGTTTTACTTTTCAGAAAGGTGGTTAAAGAGAATTTGCTTAAGGGATATTGTATTTCAATGGTGGGCTTCCAGGGCAACAAGAGGGATTGAGGTTAGACCTCAGGAAATCCATCCCACCAAGTAGATTTGTGAGATACTGAAGGACGTACATATGGTACCCTGTCCTTGGAAATCTCTAACAGTGAGAAGCCCAGCCATCTGGGCCTATGCAGGCTTTCCTGAAGGCCAGGGCCTCCCCATAAACCTCTGGAAGACTTCTGGCTAGAGAGGAGATCTGGGATTTTTATTACTCTTGAGGTAGGGTAAATGGGTTTCTGGACCCAGGCCTATGGCAGGGCAAACGTAAGCCTCTAGGGGGTAGGGGCAGGGAGGGGGAGGGGAGGCACAAGTGGGCTGGCTCAGTCAAGCTTGGCGAAGCAGCAGAGACAGGGCAGGATTCTAACATGTAGGACCCAGTGGCATTTACATAACTTTGAATAATGAATAAGCCCAGCTCTGGGCTCCTAGGCAGTGTGCTCATCTGCATCTTTATTAAGCTTTATAAATGATTCAGCTCCCTACCCCTCCCCCAGCCCCTGCCCAGCCTGCCCCAAGCATCAGGGTAGTTGATTGCTCATTATTTTAGACTAGATTTGTTTCACCAACATTCAGTGAGGCATGGAGTGGGGGACACAGGAGGGAGGAATGAGTCCAAAAGGCAGGCGGAGTGGACGGTAGGGGAAGAACACAAGCAGCAGCCTCGGGAAGGCAGGCTGACGGCTGCGAGCTAGGGACCTGGGCATAATTCTCTAAAAGGCTCCTGGGGCCGCTATCTTCCGGAAGGAAGAGTTTCTCAGATTCCCTGAAATGCGCTGGGTTCAAGTCCCATTCAATCCCCGGTTTTCTTTACATTTCCCGCTAAGCCCCAGACAGGCCCCTCGCTCGGCTCCATTGCGGTGTTGAGCCACTGGAGCAGCCCAATGGTACAGCCCCCAGGGAAGTTCTTATCTTTTCCTGAGGCAGAAATTTTCCTATTTTCACGCAAAAAAAAAAAAAAAAAATCTATGCTTACAAGGTAAGAACAGGCACCAAGCATATTAAGGGAGAACAAGATAGGCATAGGCACACATGGTATGTGAATTTGTGGGGAAAAGGAAGGCCCGCAGAGAGTTCGAGCCCCCCTCTGAAGGAGAAGGCCGGAGAAGGTGGGCAGCCCTCCACGCATCTGGGTAGGCATGAGAGCGCCAGCTGCTGTGGGAGCTGCCCGGGCTCCCGGCTAGAGGCGGGCAGAGGCACTGAAAGCCTAGGCGAGGAGGGGCTGGCAGGGGACGAGTAGGGGGAAAGGTAGAGCACTTCTCGAGCCTGGCTGCACATTGAAACTACCTAGGGAGCTTTAAAAATATGTGCTTGGGACCCACCCAAGACCAATTAAATTGGAATCCCTGAATAAGAAGGCCCTTAAGCACAGTATTTTTAAAAAAGCTCCTCAATGTTCTTTGGATCCTAATTTGGACAAACTTTTAAAATTATATATTTATTAATATATATATTAAAATATAATTATTAATATGTAAAACAAAATCAGAGAAATCTCAACATTGACTGGATATTTGCTATTAAGTTATTGATTATTTAGGTGTGGTAAGAGTATTGTGATTACATTTTTTTTTTTTTAAGATTTTGTTTTATTTATTTGACAGAGATAGCCAGCGAGAGAGGGAACAAAAGCAGGGGGAGTGGGAGAGGAAGAAGTAGGCTCCTAGCACAGGAGCCTGATGTGGGGCTCGATCCCAGGACCCTGAGATCACTACTGGAGCCAAAACCAAGAGTTGGCCACTCAACCAACTTGAGCCAGCCAGGCGCCCCTAGAGTCATTTTCTTTTCTTTGAGGGATAGACACTAAAGTATTTCTTAAGAAAGTGATATCGTATCTGGGATCTACTTCAAAATAATCCAGTGAAGGGAATGGGAAAGTGGGTGGAGGAGTAGATGAAGTAAGATTTGCTTAGTGCTGATAATTGTGGAAGCTGCTTGATAGCCAAAGTTCATTATTTTATTCTTTTTACTTTTTGTATATGAAACATAATAAAGGGAGTTCCTTGAGCCTCTTTCTTTCTCTCTTTCTTTCTTTCTTTCTTTCTTTCTTTTCTTTCTTTCTTTCCTTTTCTTCTCTTCTTTCTCTTCTCTTCTCTTCTCTTCTCTTCTCTTCTCTTCTCTTCTCTTTTCTTTCTTTCTCTCTCTCTCTCTCTCTCTCTCCCTCTTTCTCTCTTCCAGAGAGAGAGAATGAGGGAGAGAGAGAGAGAGTGTGTGAGCAGTGGGGGAGGGTCAGAGGGTAAGAGAGAATCTTAAGAAAGCTCTATGCTCAGTGCAGAGCCCATCATGGGGCTCCATCTCTCCACCCTGAGATCATGATCTGGGCGGAAATCAAGAGTCTGAGGCTTAACCAAAGAGCCACCCAGATGCCCCATCCTTCAGTGTTTCTAATATGCACCAGGGTGAGAACCACAGAGCCAGGCACTCAGCAGGAAGGGGGCTGCCATGACACCTCTGTGAGCACGACTGGCTTCAAGGAGAACAGCTTTGTTCTCTAAACGCTAAATGATAGGTGAGGGTCCTGACCACTGGCAGAGCTGCAGAAACCACTTGGGGGAAATGGTACCTGGCAGTTAGAGATGCAGTTGGGGGTGGGGGGCTCTCAGGCTTCTTCCCCAGCCAGCACAGCCTCTGGGGACTCTGAGTCCCCATGCTCTGTGCCCCAAGGTGTGGGGGGTTGGGGTTGGTTGCTGGACCAAGGGGAGCCGCCTGCCCGAGGCACCCAGAGCAAGAAGTCAGCTTCGCTCCAATCGCTCCATCCCCGCCCTCTCCTGACTGACTCCACGGGAGCTGGACCCCCATCTCAGCACCCCCCCTTCCTCCACCGCCGTCACCACTGCTTCCCTGCGCTGTCACTCCCCCGACGGGCTCATCTGGCTCTGCCAGGGAACATCAGCCCAGCTGACTTCATCAAGGAGGTGAGGGGAGGCAACGCACATCCACAGAAGTATGGGCACCCGGGCACCCACCCTCAGCGGCTGCTGGCGGAGCTGTCTGAGCTGCCGAGAGATTCGCGGTAGCTTGGTCTCATTTGCATATCACTCCTTTAATGAACAATTCAAATGAATCCCAAATTTTCAGTTCTCTGCTATCCGAGACTGGTGGGATCTCCTCACATTAGTCCCTGACATGGACGGACCATTCCCACGGTCTCCACAGCTCTCCACGTGCTCTTGCGAAATAACTTCATGCCCAGCGCAGGAGAACGAGGCCCCCCACCCCACCCCGCGCCCGTCCCACGCAGAACTCAGCTCCGCCCCCGCCCAGGCCCCCACCCCCACCCCCACCCCCACCCCGCGGCACCAGTTCCGCATCAGGCTCAGTTTGGGGTTCGATCTGTCTTCTCCGCTCCATTACCATTCCCTGATGGCCTCTAGGGGCTGGGGAGGGGAGAGACTTGGAGGGGGTCTATTTAAGAGATTTTTGGAATCTGTGTCTGCGCATCACCCGCTGCCATGAGTTATTTCAGCGCCGATGTTTGTCTCGAGCTGATTATTCCAGCCCGAGAACAGGTGGAGCAGCCTGCGGTGGCTTATTCGTCAGCCAAGGCCATCTGTTCCCAACAAGCTGAGATTTGTAGCTGATTTCTGCTGGGGAGCAAGGAGTGGGGGCGGGGAGGGAGAGGAAGCTCACCCCCAGCCCCAGGGGACTTACTCCTCCTGGATCTTCTGCGATGCCCGAACCCCCAGGCGTCCCCTTCTAGAATGCCTATACCTTCTCCTTTTCGAGAACTCACTAGTCACTTGACTCTCTGCAACGGCAAAAATAGTTTTTCCTTAAGGGGCTAAACCTTCTTAGATGGAGTCAGATATCAGAAGCACAAATCCATCCGCCAGGCACAATGTCTGGCCACTGAACCATGTCCACCCGCAGAGATCTTTAAAAAAAAAAAAAGGTATACAACCGTGACACAAATATCCTAAATGACCTTTTGACTCTTGGCTTCTCCTCACCCCACTGCACCAGTCCCTTCACCCACAAGAGTACAAGAGTCTCCTTGCCTAAGCCTGTCACCTGCCGGGCTCCAGGCTGCACCGGAGGGCCCGTCTAGATGCTCCCCCCGCCTTCCTCTCCCCTAAATACCCTGTTCAGGTTCCACCCTCCAATCTGCTCCTCTTCCAGCTTCCACTCTCAGCCGTGCCAAGAGATGCCTGCAGCTTTAAAAACGGCTTTCCTGGAGCAAGGGATCTAAGCAGTTTCTAAGCAGCTTTGCCACATTGGTTTCCACCCCCCTACCTCGGCTACTATTTCTATCTATGAAATGCCAGGAAAGAAACTACTCCTTAAAATCACACTAATATGACAATCTGGGGCCTCCTTCGGTGTTTGGCACAGACATACATCTGTACTGACTTTAAAAAAAGGTCTGAAAACTTTATAAGCACAGATACATCTATAACCCACATCCTCAAATAAACATAATTTTTAAAAAGATTTTATTTACTTGAGAGAGAGAGAGCACAAACAGGTGGAAGGGCAGAGGGAGAGGGAGAAGCAGGGAGCCTGACATGGGGCTCGATCCTAGGACCCTGGGATCACAACCTGAGCCGAAGGCAGATACTCAGCCGACTGAGCCACCCAGGTGCCCAAGCTATTTCTAATTTTTAAGGTCCCTTCTAATGTTTATTTATCTGTGTTTTCACATGTACCTTTGTCATAGGCCCATGTTCCCTTAAGAACCCATTCACAGAGCTTAAGACCGTCTCACTTTCTAGTTGGTTCTCTGGGCTTATTTTGCCAGTTCCTGGGAGCAGAAGCTCCTTATTGGCTATTCAGTCTTGCCCAGTTGGCTCAGTATGTGGCTACTGGAAAGAGCAACTTCCCAGATGAGCTCGAGGGCTCTCAAAGGCAGGCCACGAGTTCTGTGCTTCTAGGGCAGAAACGTCCAGGGCAGTGCCACTCACTGGGGTAACTCTTCCTTGCTTTCCTGAGGATAGTACTCCTCTGGGGCCTGGAAGCAGCCCTCAAGCAAAGGTGCCAACCCGCAACTGCCACCTGCCCGTCCCCGGGACTAAATATGAGCCATGAGGCCTATTTCATGGCATACACTTTTGTATCTGCCTGATTACCATCACTGACCTGTCTTTCAAAGACATAATGTTTCCAAGGCTATTGGCTGCCTTTTCTTGTACCAAAATGTGTGTGTGTGTGTGTTTAAACTCCTTCTTTTTTGATTCTCTGCTTTCAAATTCCCTAGCGTCCTCTTTTCCCGAAATCCATTTGCTTCTTTTCCTAATCTAGTCAGATCGTAGATGTGGCACAAAACATATAAAAATTTATTAAAATGTGGAAACTCTTTGACTCTTAAGCCACCTCAAATATAATTTGCCTGGATAGTGTTGAACCTTAATATCCTTTTTGAGGTTTTTTTTTTTTTTTTTTGGTAAAACTGTCATTGCTGACTTCTGATATCTAAAGCAAATTCTATCTGCACGTTTAAGTATTCCACTGGGAGATTTATGTCACTGACTTCAATTGCAAAGCACACATCCTTTTTGGAATCTCCCTTTAAGTATATGACCCATCACGGGGTTTACACTACAAAAGACTCAATTTCTCTGTGAAATTCCTTCTAAACAAATCTAGCATCCTTGTTAACTCCAAAATGACTATTGCTCTGGAAATCACTCCTCCCGGATCAAATCCCAGAGAATGGTCTGAATTTTTCCGTTATACTGTAATGAAATTAGACTGAGGTGAATATAGCTTAATATATGCATTCCGGGCCATGTGGAGCTGTTACTCATACTGTTGGCACCATATGCATGAAGCACAAAATGTGATAATGTATGGAGGATGCTCTGAAAATTGTAAGGAGCAACAGAAATGTAAGGTTGACATTTCCCCCCAAAATGCCAAGAAGTGTTTCCTTACTTAGGCCAAGCTTTGGTGAATACCAGGCACCCGGCGATTGGAGACGAGGATCGTGACAATGATTCTTGGCACTCTCCCATCTCCCTTTATCCCCTGACAAAGCCAGAAGAGCTGGGAGACTCCTGGCCCTTTGCTGGAACCAAGCTGAGGACCCTGTTAGGACACACCTCACCTCTTTGAGCCTCAGGGAGAGAACGCTGCATGGTTGTGATAAAGGTTAGAGACATAGTAAATGGGAACATAGTAAGTAGGTGCTCAGCAAAATGGGAATATTGTTGACTTTGTCATCCTCCTCATCCCCGGGTCACTAATGACAGGCCAGAAAGGACACTCCGCCATTCCCAGCCTCTGCCAAGGACCTCCAAGAGCACTCAGAAAGGCGGGAAGACAGTATTGCCGGGTTGCTGAATGAGGAGACCGGTCCTCACTCAGAGGGAATCCTTGAAGGGCTAGGCCAATGGGCTCTGGCCCCACTCAACTGCTTAAGAACCTTTGGAGGGCAGTGGGCCTCCCAGAGGTGCGGGCAGACCCTCCAGTCGGGGGCGGGGCCCAGGTCATGCAAATGTAACATGAATATGCTAATACAGGGCTCCCCGGGAAGGGGAGGGCGCCTGCCTGGACTGGCACAGCCCGCGGGGAGAACCGAGAGGACACATAGAGGACGGGGAGGCGCAACCGGGCTGCTGGGCGGACCCAACCCCAGACAGACAGACAGACTCCCACCGGGAGACGACGTCCCCTCCCCAGCACCGGCCCCTCGCAGCCCCGCTCGCTCCGCCCGCGGGTCCCTGGGGCTCCTTACGGAGGGCGATGAAGGGGTGGCGGAGGGAGGTTCTGCGGGCAGCAGGGAGGGGCTCCCTTCTAATTTAGGAGCCAAAAGCTTCTTGCCAGCACTATCACCTTGTTTTACAGTCGAGGAAACTGAGCCCGGGAGATTAAGCCCCTTCTGGAAGGTCTCGGTGTTGGGGGGCAGGAGCGCTCAGTAGAGCAGGTTTTGTCTCCTTTTTTTTGTTTTCACTACAGCCCGGCACGTGGACAGGACTCCAGGTGCAGAAGCAGCAGCCCCAAACGCAGCAAAACTTGGTGCATTACCAAGGTCCGGGACTGCCCACCAGGCTGCGGGGCGGGGGGGGGGGGTTAGAATAGAATACTTGCTGGGGAAAGATGAAAGGAGCCGGGGTGGCAGCCAGGAGCCGCAGCAGGCAAAGACAAATTACCATGGGCTGGTCTGGAACGTGTTGCTATGTAGAAGGTGAGAAGAGTTCCAGCTTCCCTGAGAACCAGCTCAGAGGAAATGAAAGGGGAACAGGAAGGATTACGGTTCGATTTAAGGCAGCACTTCCTCCCAGGGATGACAATGGGGCCCTTTGTTCAGTGACCAAGGAAGGCTGTGGGTGGACTCAGTCCCCTCCTTCCCACCCGCGAGGCCCTTGGAAACCCAGCTCCCTCCAGTCCCACAGGGCCCAGCATGGAGAACAGGAATGATGATTGACTTTGAAAAGTCCCCACTGTTCAGGTAGGAGATCCTTTCTGCAATGGGCCCCCTGGGCTCTTCTCTGAGGATGAGGACAGCAGACGGGCTGGCTCTGGGGCCCTGAGGGGAAAGCAGCAGTCATGGCATCTCTAGCAACACGCTCACTGCCAAATTGATTCAAATTGGCTTGGATATGAACATATGATTAAAGGAGCGGCGCGATTCATTTATCAGGAGAGATTAAAGAGCGGCATCTGCGCAGCCTAGCTGGGGGACAATTAAGGAGCAAATCGCTAAGTGTCTGTGCCACCAGGCATGGGGGCGGGGCATGGGGGGGACAACTAGGATAAACTGCTAAGAGGACACAGGACAAAAGGAGGTAGTTCAGGAGTCACTGGGGGCCGCTGTTGTCTCTGGGCACAGACTGGGCATCATGGGGAGCCTCACAGGGCTTTGGTCCTCACCTCTCATCCGGGAGTCAGAGCAGTCCTGAGGGTCTGAGATTAGAGAGGAGAATCTGTCGAGGCAGCTCTGAGCCTGGCACAGGGACAGATTTGCTGCCTGTCTTGCGAGACTCACTTACATCTTAGGGACCAGAGCTGCCGTGAGTGTACAGGTGAGGGCAGGAGCTGACATAGCTCTGAAGGCGCGCCCAAAACGAAGTTGGGCTTTGATGGCCCCACAGGCTCCTGGACTCCCCTGAGGAGCTGGTGCTGAGGGAATCGCCTCCTTCCCAGCCTGGAGCCTAGCACCCCGGCCAAGGGGCTTTGCTGCAACTTGAAGTGTTGGTCATGTGAGGCTATGTCCGCTTCCTTAGATGGATCTCCGTGGAGATCCCTACCACCACCCATCTTTCCTTGCCTCAGGACCTTTACTTAAACTCTTCTTTTTTCCAGTACACCTGTGGAAGTGCTAGCCTTTCTTCAAGCCCCAGCTCAAAATACCAACTCCTTTTAGAAGCCTTCCCATCCTCCTCCACCTGAAACCCACCCCCTCAGTCACCCCCCATAATATGCACAAAGCAACTTCTTTCTCCTTCTGTCTCATGTAATTATTTCCACATGGGTCTGCCCCAAACCACGAGCCCTTAGATGACAAACACTATGATTTACACCTCTTTACTCACCCTAAGCTTGCACATATTAGTAGGTGCAGTACCTATTTTGTATGTCTACCTTCTCGACTAGAATCTCTGCTTTACGAAGGAAGGAAACTCATCAGTCCCCAGCACGTAGAACAGCGCCTAGGCCATAGCAGGCTGTTATGAAATACTTGACTGTCCAGTGACTGAATCAATGAATAACATGACCTTTCTGACTTGAACAAAACCCTCTGCCCCAGACTGCTGGGGGATCAGTACATACTGATAATGGTCTTTCCAGTTAACAGTGGGTCAGTGTGGGTCAACAGAGTTGGGATCTTGTCTGCAGATGCGAGGGACGTTGTCACACTAGTTTCTGGGAGGAACAGAAAATGCACCTACCTATCTGAAAGCACGAGTAAAAGATGAACATGAGAAGCCAGCAGTTAAAAAAAAAAAAGTAATTTTACTTTTACTATCTTCTCTACTCAACCGAGTTGGGGGGGGCGGGCAGTGGAGAGAGGAAGTCTCTTTCATTCAAGATGGATCCATTTTACACTCCTCTCCCACTCATTCTGGGGGACTTTCCTCCCTCCTTCCCTTTCTTGACCCTTTCTGGGCAGCTGACGTCACCAGAGACTTGGCATTAGGGCTGTCTGATACCCTTTTCTGCCCACCTGTACAAACCAGGGGAGCCTGATTGACCAGCTATAAAAGAAACTTCATGTGTGCAGGGATTATAACTGGTCACATTACAGAAGGTAAAGGAGGAGGAGGAGTCATTTGTTTTTTTGCCCTTCTGCAAGAGCTGCCTCTTAGCTGTCAGTGAGTAGACCAAGTGTGGACTGAGGCATGAAGGCAGAGACTGAGCAGGGCAGAGAAGCCAGAACTCCCAGCCTATTCAACCTGCCCTGTGGCCAGTGGGGCTGGGGGCCGGAGAGAGTTTTGCCATGTTTTGATCAAAAAGTCATATTTGGGGGGCGCCTGGGTGGCGCAGTCGTTAAGCGTCTGCCTTCGGCTCAGGGCATGATCCCGGCGTCCCGGGATCGAGTCCCACATCGGGCTCCTCCGCTGGGAGCCTGCTTCTTCCTCTCCCACTCCCCTACTGTGTTCCCTCTCTCGCTGGCTGTCTCTCTGTCACATAAATAAATAAAATCTTTAAAAAAAAAAGTCATATTTGGAATGACTAAAATTAAACCTAAATTTTTTTTCTAGTAAGGACTGGGGCGCCTGGGTGGCGCAGTCGTTAAGCGTCTGCCTTTGGCTCAGGGCGTGATCCCGGCGTTATGGGATCGAGCCCCACATCAGGCTCCTCTGCTGGGAGCCTGCTTCTTCCTCTCCCACTCCCCCTGCTTCTGTTCTCTCTCTCGCTGGCTGTCTCTCTCTCTCTGTCAAATAAATAAATAAAATCTTAAAAAAAAAAGAAAAAAAAAGGACTTACATCCCTCAAAAAAAAAAAATCCTGTAATTGGTGAGATTTAATAATCAGAGGGACTTCAACATTTCTGAGTGGAGGCCAGGAGACGGACGATACGGCGTGGATGGCTCTGCCTGATTACAGTTCACAGGCTCTTAAAAAATAAAAGGTGGGGTTTGTTTTCCTTGACAATCTTCTCGTCCTACTACTTTCGCCTGACTCAAATGGCCTTCCAAAACTCTGAGTGGCACTGGTCTGGTGTGGGAGTAGGCCAGAGACCCGGGCGCTTCCCCAGGTCCCCACCGGAATCCTGATTCTGCTCCCCAGGGACCACCCAGAACTCTACCTGAGCCTGAAGAAACAGGCAGGAAAATCGGCAGAGCCAGGAGGAAAAGGACATTTATTTCCATACATCAGGTAAACAGGGAAGAGAGAGCACAGCCCAATGAGTACAAACCAATTGCAGGGGAGAAGGGGAGAGGGGACAGCGGATGGGAGCGGCACCAGGCACTGCCCTCGGGCCCCCAAGTCTGGTGGTGTTGGCTGGATGACCTTTAGGGTGGGGGCTGGGACTGTGTCATGTTGTCATGTCTAGGGTAAGTGTGTGGGGGCAGGGCAACTGGAAGAAGAAAAATGACTCTGGCTCGGGACACAGGTGAGGGCTTGTGTCTAATACACGTCAATACTGACCAAACCCCCATCCTCAGTTTTTCTGATCACAAGCCCTCAACCCGTGGCCTTCCCTCTCCAGTTGGGCCTATGGTCTGGGCAACTTGGACAGAGCGGCAGGGAGGCAGTGCTTCGATAGGCCCCGAATTGGTGTAGGTGAAATGGGTTTAGTCTTAAATAGGTCATTGCACTTAACACACTGATGACACAGAGAGGGGTGAGGGCTGAGAGTGCAGGATGGCACATATGTACCCCTGTCTGTGTCGGCTGGCTCACCCTATACCCAGAAGCACCTGAGAGCCCCTCCCCAAGCTGACTGAAGAATCTGGCCCCAGCTCCGCTCACCGGTCTCTCCAGCTGCGCAGAGAAAGGACTGCTTTCCGAGGAGTGAAGATGGAGATGAGATTCCCCTACTCATTCCACAAACCCCAGCTGCCACCACAGCCCCCTCCCACTCTCAGGGATGCAGCTGTGATGGCGAGGTTGGGTATTTAAATTAAAAGTAAAAAGACAGCAGGCACTGAGAAGAGAAAGCCCTCACCCCAAGCCAGGGGGGGAGGAATGGCTGTTCCTGCCCCCGACTCCTCCCCATGGACCCAGCAACCGAGAGTGTCCCAGCAGGCAATCTGTCCACCGTCCCTGAGCAGGGGGCTGAGATGGAGGTCAGCTTGCTGGCTCCATGCAGTGCTGAGCCCCCTGCCACTGCCCACAGAGTGTGGCCTTTTGGAGGCAGAAGGAGCAAAAAGTTCTCTTTTCAGAAACTCCTCTCCCCCTCCCCGCACCTCTTCCACGTGGAGATGTCAGACACCCACAGCTTGGAAAGCCCCCCAGACCCAAGGGGGCCGGGTGTTTCCCATGCAGATCAGCAGTCAGGTGGGGGAGACCTGCGCCCCGCCATTTCCTGGGAGAGGCGCCGTGGCAGCGGTGGCCGATGGGTGCAAGAGGTACAGACCACTCCCCTGGGCTATGCGTTGGTCTCTGTCGGTTTGGCCTCTGTGTCGCTGTCACTCAGATAGTTACGGGAATACCGCGGCCTGGAGGCGCTGTCCAGAGGGTCGTGCTCATCATCGGACCGGTCAGGGGGAAGGGACTTCCAGTAGCTGGTAGGGCTGCGGGGAGAGAGGAGCAAGGTCACGGGAGGGCAGCCAAACGGCGCTCTTGACCTTCAGCGCCAACGCCTTTGGGTCTGGGGCGGCTTCCAAAGCCCCGTCTCAGCAGTCCCCAAAAGCCACAGATTGAGAGGTAAATGCAATCCATCACTTCCCCAGAAGATACGCAAAGTGGTGAGAGACAAAAGCACACTGTCTTGATTCTGAAAACTTCTGAAACCCCCTGGAAAGCAAGGCTATAGAGCCCTGGGTCTCAACCTTGAGGATGCCTGAGAACTGGCTACAGACTCCTGCGTCCTTCCCCCAAGAAATTCTGATTTGTCAGCTTTTGGGCAGAGCCAAGGAATTCTGCATTTTCAATTCTTCCCCAGAAGGTCCTGACGCAGGTGGTCCCTGGACCACACTCTAGAAAACTGGCGGTCTGGCGACGACCAGGCTACAACGGCGGCCCTCGGGTAACCACATCCCTAAACGGAGTTCCTTCCAGGAGGGAGGGGCTTTCCCCGCTGGCTACTCCCAGACCTTAACCCTTTCTCCTCATTGTTTTCCTAAGGCCCGTGAGAATTTCTGCCCTTGACCATGGCGTCATCTACTCGACACAAGGAAAGGAGGCTCAGGATGTAGGGACTGGCTGACCTCTGCTTCAGGGTGGCACAGTCGTCCCTTTCTTGCTACCATAACCCAACCGTGCGGAGTTTCCCTCAGGCCACGGAGAGCCTCCAGCTTCCCCTCACAGGGATGTGAAGGAACATTATCCCCTGGACGGGGCAGGCTCACAGCATCGAGCAGGGTGGGAAACCTCCGGGTCCAGGCACCTTTTTTCTTTCTTTCCCAAAGCCTTTGAGCTGCCTGCCCCTGCCCCTCCCACCTCCACTGCCTCTGCGGCTTCAGGTGCGCCGGAGTTTCAACACTCTGAACAAAATGCAGCCCAGAGTGGCTCCCCCGACCAGTGCCCTGCACCCAGAATCCCTGCCCAGCGTGCTCCCAGGGACACAGCTCTGCTTCCAGACCCTAGAGAGCTTCCCTGGGGTAAACAGGAATTCCGTGATCCCTCTGCCCCCGGCTCTGCTTTAAGAATCTGAGGGCAGACCTTGTGTACTGGCCCCTTCGAAGTTCTTCTATCCCCAAACCAAAAGAGGCGGAAACAGGGTTCTGCAAGAAAGACCCACATTCTTAGCTTTTCCAACTGTACTGGGAAGAAAGGCTTTGGCTATGGACTACTTCCTGTGTGTGAGACACTGGCCCGGGCACTCTGGCATGCATCTTACTCTTCACGACAACCCTATGGAACGTCACCAGGAAGCTGGTTCACAGAGAGGAAGCCTTGCGCTCAAGGTCACACAGCCAGTACGTAGATTCGAACTGGACTCTCAGACCTCAAAGCCTTTTGCTGACTCCACCCTGCTGCTAGATTGGATGACCTGAAGAGAAAATACGACCAAACCTGAATGCTCCCCCGCTGGCTTGGGTGAGAGCCCAGGGGGTGTGTAAAGATAGGTCTCTCTCTCTCTGTCTCCCTGGGGAGAAGGAAGAGCCTGATAGAATACATGTTCAATTATGCAGAATGGTTCGGGAATGGGGCAGTCTGGTTAATAGTTATCATATTTCTCATGAATGAATTACCATTTTTAAAGGAATCAGAATAGCACAAAACACATTTAATACAAACTAGACTGAACATAAATGAGTCTTACTTTGATGGGCCAAAGGCACTTAAGGACTCTAGGGTGTCTCGGGGACAAAATTATAAAGCTCAATGATGACTGTGCAACATAGAAAAAATTGGGGTTATTTTAGCTTTTGGGTTGTTTGAATCCTAAATTAGTGGGAGCCTGGTTTTATTTTCAATTTTTGGACAGAATTTCTGGGCACCCAAGTACTAAGGTCTGCTGCTGGGCAAAGGAAGGACTGACTTTGTAGAAAAGCAGTAGGGTTATTTTGGGGGCAGACAGGGGGCAAGGCAGATGTCAGGACTGGGACCCAGATGCAGACAGGGCACTGCGGGGTAGGGCCGGCCTGAGCTCTTTTTCTTTTCCATTCCTGCGCCTCTCCTGAGTTGGGCTGCGGCCCTCACGCCCACATTCCTGTGCCTGCCAAGCAGACAGACGCCTGGATAAATGACAGCCAGGTTCCGACACTGCTCCATCCGGGTGCTGGGCAAGTGGCAGAGGTAGCCAGAGAGGGGGGCCAACTCCATGCTCCTCTCCCCTGCTCGGCGGAGCCGCAAGATACCCTTGTTTCTAGCTGGGTGTGCTACAAGCCAGGCTCCTCTGTGGCCTCCGGTGGCACAGCTGTAGGGTCAACAGCAGGCAGCTAGCCCCCTTCCCAGGGCAAGAGTCAGGGCTGGCAATTTGAACATTTTAACCTAATTGTTCAAAAAGCTTCCTCTCCATGAGCCAGTGTCTCCTGTGCAACGCTGTCACAAACAATGTGGTGTGTAAGCTAACTCCTGCTGGGGGAGCCCAGGGTGGCAGCACCCTCCCATTGCCTCTGCTATGGATGAGTTCGCCTTCTGAATTCGCACTGGTCCCATCGCCAGATGGGAAGCTAAGCCACTGCTCTGCCCCTGGCCCCATGCTTGGCAATTGAACTACCCAAAGCCAGTTTGTGCTGAGCCCGGCCAGGTCCTCCCTTCCCTGGCCCTTCTCTTGCCAGCTTGGTATTGGCTGGCCAGCTTCTGGCTTGGTGCCCACTTTCCCTGCCGTGAATCCAATCCTCCTCTGTGGTGGTGTGTAGGGTTTCAGGACTACTCCTGTTTTCCTGGTGGACAAGAGGAACTGTGCAGGCGGCTGGGGGAAGAAATAGGCTTTGTGTGTTTTTGTTCTTGATGTTGGGCTGAGAGCACTGGGTCTGAAATACATCAGTTGCGGGGCGCCTGGGTGGCTCAGTCGTTAAGCGTCTGCCTTCAGCTCAGGGCGTGATCCCAGGGTCCTAGGATCCAGCCCCTCATGAGGCTCCCTGCTCTGCAGGGTGCCTGCTTCTCTTTCCCTCTGCCTCTCCCTCAGCTTGTGCTGCCTCTCTCTCTCAAATAAATAAATAAAATCTTAAAAATAAATAAATAGGGGCGCCTGGGTGGCTCAGTCGTTAAGCGTCTGCCTTCGGCTCAGGGCGTGATCCTGGAGTTCTGGGATCGAGCCCCACATCTGGCTCCTCTGCTGGGAGCCTGCTTCTTCCTCTCCCACTCCCCCTGCCTGTGTTCCCTCCCTCGTTGGCTGTCTCTCTCTTTCTCAAATAAATAAATAAATAAATAAATAAAATCTTAAAAAAAAAAAAAAAGAAATACATCAGTTGCTGGGCAGCGTGGGAGAGCCTGGCTAGGCCCATGCGTCTCACCCTCTTAAGAAGGGTCTGGCCTATCACTGACTTCCTGTGCTGGGGGGGTGGGGGCAGCGCACTCAGCAGGGCTGCTGAGGGGGTAGAAAATATTTGACTCCTGTCTTTTCTCACTGTGGGGCTGACAACAGTTCCCCAGTGCAACCGAGATGCTTCCTGCTCTTCCCGGAGCACCCTGCAACCATCTGCCACATGGGGGAAGCGACAGAGCAGTGCTAAGCCCTTGGGCTCCGGGTCGAGGAGTCTGAGATGGCCGTGAGCCTGGTCTGGGTTCAAATTCCACCCTTCCCCCACCATCCCCCTAATCCCATTCTATCCCCCATCTCCAAATAGCTGCAGGTAACATTCACTCCTACCCATCCATTTCTTAAAACATAACTGGTCCCTTTGGATAGCACTCCGCCAAGTCAGTGTCCCTGCTCGGGTGGTCCACGGCACGAGAGGCCCACAAGCATGCGACAGGTATGTGTTAGTTCATGCAGTGCCCGTGCCCCAGGGGGCTGCACTCTGGGGTCATACCCCCTGGGAAGCAGCAAGCTTGCCCTGGGAGGTACCATGCTGAAAACAGCTTCACATAACCAGGGCGATCCAAATGTCACCACCCACCGGGGAAACTGGCAACAATGGGATTCCAATGAGTCAGGCTTTGCCTTTCTTCTGAGATGGGGGTGTGGGCATAAAGGGCCTAACTGCTAGATCTCCCTTCCCACAGAGAGAAGGCTGGGGGAGGCAGGGGAGCCAGGAGGGGGCTGTCAGTCAGCAGCTGCTAATTTCTATTCATTATAACTTTTTAAGATGCGCTGAGATGAGGTGACGCCCATGTGTGGGCTTCAGGTGGGAGGGGTGGGGAGGGAGTCAGGCATCTCGGGGTTTGATGGAGGGTGTGGTACTGTGGGGGCTGCGGCCCTGTGAGCCTTGCACTCTGAGGCTTGAGATGTGTGCCAGGGAGGAAGGTGGCTCTGCAGGGCAGGGGAGAGCTGAGCCAAAGGCCTCCTAATAGATGAAGGCCACTAACGCACCAACTCACACCCGGGGGGGCAGCGAGAGCCCTTTCCCAAGACCAGCCTGTTGGGGCCATGGACCAAAGCTCCCATATGGGTGCTGCCAGGCACACACAGTAAACATCTCCCCCCTGTGCTCTGCCTTGGGCCATTTGGTGGCGCGGTCAAGGGCACGCTGAACAGACTCCATTCAGATCCCAGCAAGGGTACTGCCCAACTGTGTGACCTTGGCAAGGGACTTCACCTCCCCCGGCCTCAGCTTTCTCCCCTATAAAGTGGGGCCCATCAGGCCTCTGCTATGGAGTTAGTATGAGGATTAGGTGACCACAGTGTGGCGAATATCTAGGGCGGCCCCCGGCCCTCGGTATGGACTTAATGAGTGTGACCGACCGTCCTCAGGAGGCTCAGTCGCCGGGATGCGGGGCTCAGGACTGGCCGGCCGCACTCTCCAAGGCGGCCAGTGAGCTCGCTGAGGCCAGGCGCGCCCACAGGACGGAAGGAGAGGCGTGCGCGGCGGCCGGTGGGGGGCGCACGTTAGTTCACACCGCGCGGCACACTCCATGCGGCACGCCGGTGCCACCTACTGCACTAGTCGCTCTCGGGCCGGTACAGGTACCGCATCATCAGGCTGTCCACCTCCTTCTTGCGCTGCTTCTCCTCCTTCCGAGACTGCCGAGACCGCCGGCCGGCCTGCCCCGCCGCCTCCTCTCCCGCAGCGGGGCCCTTCTTCACGCTCGAGCGGCTGTGGCCCGACACGGTGGAGCCGCTGGAGGTCGACGAGGACTCCGACTCGGTCTCCGTTCTCTTTCGTCTGGATTTGGACTTCTTCTTGCTCTTTCGCGAGCGCCCCTTCTTCCGCCGCTTGTGCTCCGAGGAATCCTCGGAGCTGGAGCTGGAGCTGGAGCTGGAGCTGCTCCGTCTCCTGCTCCGGCTCTTGCGGCTGCTGCGGGCCCGGGACACGTCGGCGGCGGAGGCTGAGCGGCGGAGGCCGGCCGTGCGCGCCGGGAGGTCCAGCTGGGCGCTGCGGACACTGTGGATGCTCTTCCGGTCGTCGTCCTCGGAGTCGGGCTCCAGGCTGCTCCTCTGGAACGTGGCGGGTTTGTAGCTCAAGACCTCGTTGATGGCGGCCTCCAGGTCGGGGTCCAGGTAGGAGTGACGGCTGACGGGGCGGACGCCGGAGCCAAGAGGCTCATCCGTGGCAGAGGCCGAGACGCGTGGCCGCGGTGGCACCGACAGACTGCGGGCCAGCGACGGGTGGCTGTACTGGGAGTGGGCCTCGCTCAAGGCCACACTGGCTCCGTCATCCCACGTATCCAGGCAGCTCTGGCCCAGGGACAGGCGGGAATCGGGGCTATCCTGGCCCAGGCCCGAGACCCGGCTCAAGGAAGGACTGAGGGTCCTGGACAGGGTATCGAGCCGGGAGGTGCTGCGCCGGGAACTGGGGGAGCCCGAGAGCGAGAAGCTCATGGACGAGCGGGCCCCGTCCTCACCAGAGCCACGCCGTGTGGCCGAGGAGGCCCGGCTGGTGGGGGCAGAGACTGTGGAGGCCCGGTCGAAGTCCGAGCCCCATCGCTTCTCTAGCCCCCGGCCCTGGCGGCTCGGGGCCTCGGAGACCGTGGAGGCGCTTTCATCCAGCTCCTCCCTGGGGCCCGTGCGGGTCTTCCGGGGGGGCCTCTCGGGGGAGGCCGCCCGCTCGCTCAGGGTGGTGAAGAGCGAGTCCTCGTCCCCGGTGCCCCCGATGGAGTCCTTCAGGGTGAGCCGTTTCCGGTAGCTCAGGGAGCTCAGCGCTGAGGCCGGCCTCTCCTCCACCCCCTTGCCCTCTTTCCCAGAGGTGTTGAGGGCGGTTCTAGGGGAGGGAGGTGAGGCCAGGAAGAGAGAACCGGCAGTGGATTAGAGGCAGCACAGACAGAATGAGAGAAAGAGAGAGAGAGAGAGAGAGAGAGAGGAGCCTGCATGAAACCCAGAGAATAAAGACACAGGGGGAGGGAGGAGACAGGAGGCAAAGGGAGCAGCCAGCAGCACCCCTGCAAAGTGGCAGTGAGAGCATCGGAGGAAATGAAGCAAAATAATTTGCGTCAGTGAAAATAGCTTCATGGAGAATGTCATGTAAATTAGACCATTGTTCTATTTCATCACTTTTCCCCCTCTAAAACGTTTAGTTCAATTTATTTCATTGTCAACTACCTGGAGCCTTGTGCCATGCCGTGGTGAACGGCATTGGGGCGGGGAAGGCGGCATTATCTGTGGTAACAAAATGTTGTTTGGCTGAATAAATTAAACCAATTAGAGGGGGCCGCTGGGTACTGGTGGTGAGAGGCTGGCCTTGGGAAGGGGCCTCAGGGGAGTGGGGGGGCGGATTACTTGTTGACAGAGCCTGCCCACCAACTCTGGGAGGGGGGTGGGGAAGGGTGTGCCCTGGGGGGGGGCAGATCAGAATGGTTCTGAGTTGGGAGGCAGGGGAGCCAGCAGGAGGCACTGGCACAGAGGAGAGGCTGGCCCTCCCTGCTGCCACGCTGGCCGGGAAGTGAGGGATGGGGACAATGGAGCTGGGTTTCAGGGGGAGCTGTCTGTATGATCGGAAGACTGACTTAGCCGGACAAGGCGGGAACGAGTTCCTGCAGTAGACGGGTGTGAGCAGGAAGCATGGGGGGGCCGTGAGGGGACATGGTGAAAAGATCACAGGAAGGAGAGAATGGGCAAAGAAAGAGAAATGTGGCTGTGATAGGGGATTCAGGGGAACCAGTGCCTTCTCTGCTGCTAGTCTCATTAAGATTTTGGAGGTCCAGAGCCAGCCCAAGCCAGCCCTGTCTAGGGCTGTGGGGTCCAGAGACTCCTTATGCCCCATTCCAGTCTTGATTCCGGGGCCCAAACTTTCTGGTGGTTCGATCAACATTTGCTGAATGAGTAAGTGGGGACGAAGTCAAACCTCCAGCAAACCAAAGCCCTGAGCCCAGCAGGAAAGCATTACCTGGGAAAAACAAGGGCGCCACAGACCCTGACTAAGAAGATACTGAGCCTCCTGCACTCACTCCACATGCTGGGGGCACGCCTGGGCCCCGTATACACGTGCCAGGCAAGAGAGGCCGGCAGCATGAGGCCTGGCCTCTCTGGGATTGAGGCACTGCTCCTTTATCCCTGATGCACGAGGGGGCTTTTCCTCCCAGCTCAAGGCCACGCGCTCACCTGGAACTCTTCAAGCTGCCGTCATCGGAAGCTGCCTTGGAAGGCCCCTTGTTTTTCGACAACCATGACTTGACCCCGTCGACCCGGTCCTCCAGCTCGGAGTCCACATCGGAGTCCCCCTCGCTGTGGATGAGGAGCAGAAAGGTAGGCAAGGCGGGGGAGGAAGAGCTCACCCGAGGCCCAGTAGGGAGCGCTGAAGGGGCGGCAGGTTTGTCTCAGGTGGGTGGGGTGCGGGGTGGCATGCACATCAGTGAGTCAGGGAGGAGAGCAAGAGAGGTTAGATGGGGCGCCCCATTCACGAGGACCCTGCCCCACTCAGCAGGCCACACTCAAGACAGCCACCAAGAGGACCCTGAGGAGTAGGGAAGCACCTCCCATTCTACTTTCCGTGACAGGCTGCTATTGAGCCAAACAAATCCAACGAGGATGACAGGGAAACCATCCATTTATGAGTTCCGGCTAAATGGCCGCTGGTTAAAAAGACGAGTCCTAGGCCCTACAGCTACTCCCTGAGGCCTATGCCGTTTCTTGCCTGCCCACTCCCGGAAGTGTGGCCACAGCAGCTGCCATCTCCCACGCCTTTGCTGTGAGAGTCAGCCTGGCGGCCGCAGGCCACACAAGAAAAGGGCATCGGTGTGCCCTCAGGTTAGCTTGAACTGAAGGCCCCTCAGCGGATGGGGGCGCTAACCTGAGCGCGACAGGCCAGATCACAGACCCACCCTGCAGTTCCCTGGCCCTTAAGAAACAGAGAAGGACGAGGAGGGGGCATCCGCATTTCCTGAGATGCTGGCAACGGCTCTGGGATTCAAACTGTCTCTTGGGGATCCACTTGAGCCCAGAAAGTGCCAGACAATGGCTCTGTCTCTCCAAGTCTCCTCTTCCCTCCCGCAGGCAGCCTCCAGCTCTTGCTCCCCAGTTGTGAGTCTGGCCAAGCCGCCCCGAGCCCTCTCCACTTGCAGAAAAGCCCAAAGGAGTCAGATTCTGAGGCAGGAGTCATGGTGACTCCTTTACAAAGCAGCGAGGGCTTAGGGACAGCTTCTGAGTGAGAATGCTTCTAGAATTCTGCAAAATGTCTGCTCCCACATTCCCTTGCTATGGATATGCTAAGGATTTCTCCTTGATATAAATTTCCTTTCATCTGTGTCAACAGGAGCAGTCCCATTCCTGAATTATGTTCTTGAATAAATAGCCACACAGGTGTGTGTGTGTGTGTGTGTGTGTGCATGCACGTGTGTACACACACACACACACACACACACACACAGAGGAAATCACCAGACTCTGTTCTGGGGACTATGAGAGAGCATGACCCGTTGGGAGGGGAACAAAGAGGCATATTTTATGGCTTCCATCAAATACAGAATTATAACAAAGACGAGGCTGGCTGATGCCCTGGGTAAACAGGAGTTTAGCAGACAGCCCCGAAACCGCTAATGCAAGCCCCGTGCCTGTCCGAGCCTGGCAGATTTACTATGGTGCACGGGCCCCATGGAACGCCAATACCACCTGATTTATACACCCGTGCAAAAAACCTCCTTCTCTAGCTTCAGAGCCTGTAATTTATCACCACCGTTCATAACCATATTGATTGCCTTTAGAAAGGAGGTGCTGTATGCATCGCAAAATCTATGTCTACATGTTAAAAGTGTTTCTGTATAAATCTCCCTTACTACTGCACTGTTTACTGCTTTCATTAAGGTTATGGCAATAACAACTGTATCTCTAAGTAAATCGAAACATTATTTTTCTGCTCGCCTTAGCGCACTTACTTGCTCGCTCGATAACTTGGAGCTGGGGTCCAGAGCTGCTGAGCACGGAGCCACGCCACCTCTGCCATCAGCGGGACTGTGGCGAGGCCTGCACGCCCCAGCGCGCCTGCGTGCGTGCACACCTGTGTGTGTGCGTGCCTGTGTGGGCGCACGCGCGTCCTTGCGCGCACGTGCCCGTGCCTGGCAAGGGTTTAGAAGATGATCTTAAATGCGCATTTTATCAGCCCTCCAAGCTCCTCCAGCCCAAGGATGGCAGGGCTGGAACACACGGGGGACAGACAGTCGTGGACCCAGAATATGAATTTTCCTCCTTCCATTCAGAGCCCGAAATGGGTGGAGCCACTGGCCTGCCTGCCCTTGCCTTCCCTTTAGTTTCAAGCATATAGGTGGTGTTTAGGTTCTTTTCCTTAAATAATCAGGCCCGTAAACAAACTCCAGGGGTAGGCAGGCTCAGGGGGCAGTTGAAATTTTAAATGGTCGGAATTAAACCCCGAGTCAAATACAATTTATGTCCAGGCTCATGTGCTATTAGTTAACTGGGAGCCGAATCGCGGGGGAACAAACAAACGGAGACAGAATGGCGGGGGATATTAATTGTGTGTGACAACCGGGCTCCAGCGGCCCTCTATCACTGTTACACACTATTACATTTATCATTAGCTCTCACGGAGTCCTCTGCGCGGCCGCCAGCCCATCCCGGCCAGGGGAGGAGGCCTGCCAGGCAAGAGAGAGAAGGGGGAGGAAATCCAATGCCACGCTAGAAAAAACAACCTCCGAACAAACAGCCCTGACGAACTTGACGGAGGATCGCTCTGATCCGCCTCAAGGCCTGCGCACCAGCACCCGCCGTCCAGCTCCCACCCAGAAAGAAGGAATCGAAGAGAGCGGGTGGATTTCCTGGGCTCCCCGCCCCCTGACAGACAGCAAATGCCCGGGGCCTCCCTCTGCCCCAGGTGCCCGCGGGGAGCAGGGTAAACACATCTGGCTGGGTTCCCTTCACCGGCCGCTGCAGAGCAGCCCGCAAGGAGCTGGCTGGATGCCTTCTCCGAACAAGGCACTGCTAGATGCCCCACGCCTTGCACCCTTGTCTGCCACAGGAAGGCGGGGCACCTTTTCAAATTGAAACAGACCCGCTTCTTTAGGCCCGGCTCAGGCTCCAAAGGAGCCCCAGGGCGTGGACAAATCCAGCCCAGTCAGACTCCCCCCCAGGGAAATAGGCTGGCGAGGCAGCTATGCCTGCTTTCTGAGGGAGGAGAGGGCTGGAGCTCAGGAAGGCCGGCTGAGGCTGAGCTCTCTTTTCTGCGGGAGCCCCCATCCTGCTCACCCAGGGCGGCAGGGCCAGCCTGAGCCTTCCTGGGGGAGCACGCCCCGCTGCCTGCCCTCTACCTCCGACGCAGGGCGCAGCCCCTCGCCTTGCCTCTCCTCAGGACAGAGTCAGCAGTGTTAGCGTGAGACTAGCTTGGAGAAGGTGTGAGAGGCTGTGTCCACGTGCGGCATGCAGCAGGGGCCCTGGGTGGGAGCCAGTGTTAGGGGCGGTTAGACACCACAGGAGAGGCAGAGAGCATGTGCGCTCCAGTCCTCACGGTTTATTCTTTCTTTTCTGATACTTTGTCACCATGTCCTGCAAACTGGAAACAGAAAGAAAATGGTGGGCAAGGGGCCAGAAGAAGATCGAAAAATCAGTGGGCAAACCAAGGTGGACCTCTCTGCTGCAGACCCCTTTTTCTTCAGCAAGAGATGGTTCTGACTGGCTGAGACCAGCTGGGGGGTGGCGTGAGTGACAGTGTTCTCAGAGGCAGGTCTGGGTTGCCCTGGGGCGCCGTTCTCCTGCCCCAAAGCAGCAGGCTCCCTGTGCAGGCTAGGATCTGCCTGCGGGATGGGGCACCAGCACTCACGCGGGAAGGGGGCAGGTCTGGGGGGCCGGGGTTCTGCCCACGGCAGCCTTGGAAGCTTCTCCAGGGCCCGAACCTCACCCCCCAGAGCTGCCGGTCTACCTGCCTTGTGACTTCCTCCTCAGCCTCAGACTACAAATCTCTCTCTCTCTCTCTCTCTCCTGAACCATTCCCTGGGTGGGTTTTATGAGAGAAAATCTCTGGCATGGTAACAAGGCACCACAGGCCTTAAATCTCTGCTTTCCCCAGAGTGGGGCAGGCACCATCGGAAATGCAGGTAAACGGGGGAATAACTCATCGTGAACGGGCAGAGCTGGAGAGCCAGATTCCCGGGAGGCCTGGGGAGGGAGGACGGGGAGGAAGAGGGAGGGCATCTCACCCAGGCGGCACTTGACCTGCCCTTGGTCGCTACAGGACAGGGTCCGTGCTGGGGTCTGGCGATGAGGGAAAGGTGGGCTGGTGGCTCAGTGGCAGGGAGACAGAGGTGACAGTTGTTCTACCTCGTGGCCTGCTCCAGAGGTGGTCAGAGGGCCTTGGTGCGGGCCGCCGCTGCCACAGAAGCCCCCCTCACCTGGTGATGAGGTCCTCATTCTCATCGCTCTCCATCTCATCCTCGATGGCGGCCTGCAGGTCCCCAATGCGCTTGAATGCCAGTTTTAGATCGGCCTGCAGGCTCTGGTTAGCAGCCTCCAGGCTCTCCAGATCCAGCTCCTAGGAGGCAGAGTGGGCAGTCCGGTTCACCGGAGGGCTAGTCTCTCATCCAGGTGCTCCAGAAAAAGCCTGCTTCAAGTCTCTCCCAGCCAGGGAGGAGCTCTGTGGAGGCTGCAGCAAGCCTGGGCTCGCCCGATGGACACTAGGGTACCCCCACCTTGGCCCTCTGGCCTGCCTTTGGGACTTCCTGGACCGTCTTCTTGACATGTTCCTCTTCCTTCCAATGATCTAAACTCTGGGTCCTTTGTGGCCCACTGCCCCCCCGCCCCGGGCCTGGGGTGTGTGTGTGTGTGTGTGTGTGTGCATGCATAACAGCCACTGAGCCAGCTGCCTGCTTTGGGCCCCGTGGGCTGGGGTGCATTACCAGTTCGTGCTTCTTGCGGCTCGCCTCGGCCTCCTTCCTGGCGAGCTCGCCCATCTCCTCCTTGGTGTCCCGGAGCTGCCGCTGTAGCCTCTTGTTTTGCTCCTTCTCCCGGTTCTCAGCTGCAGTGCGCTGATCCCGCTCCTCGGTCAGCTTCTCCATGTTCTCTTTGAGCCGGCCGGCCAGGCTCTGGACGGGAGGTGGGGCAGGGAGGCCCGTCAGTGAGCCGAGACAGGGGTGTGGCTCTGACTCTGAACTCTGGCACCACCACTCACTAGCCGGTGGGCAAGAATGAAAGCCCTCTGAAGAGGCTTCCTTTGCCTTTCTATAAAATGGGAGAATAACACCTACTCCCTCACGGTTTTTTAAAGATTGAAAAAGGTCAGGTATATGAAGGCTACTGGGATGATGAGAGGTGCCATCATCATCACCACCAAGGCTGGAGGAGGGCTCTGGCTAGAGCTTGGGCCTACCCATACGGACCGCCTGTGTCACCCCCCCAAGAGCTGCCAGTCTACTTGCTTTGTGACTTCTTCCTCAGCCTCACCCCCCAGAGGTGCTTCCCTCAGCCGGGCTTCCCTCAGACACCCTGAGCCCAGCAGCTCCAGAAGCTAGAGCCTGTGCTCAGAGGTAAATGGTTCGTTGAGAGTTCCTGGATTAGGAGACTAAAAGAGTCATCAGATTCTAAGCACACAGCCCTCCCTCTAAGCTTGATGCATCTCTCTTCCTCCAGAACCTTGGAACACGTATTTACCTACCAGGCCGTAGGCGAGAAGTGTCCTGGAGGTTGGGGCAGGGTGTGAGGGAAGGACCTGCTTCTGGTTCGACTGCCAATTGGCCATGGGGTCTCCACCTCTGGGCCCCCCAGCCTCTGTGTCTCTAAAGTAACAACACGATCTCTAAGGGCTATTCGTTTGTGTTTAATGTTCTGTGTTTAACGTTCTAAACCACAATACTGCCTTTCTGAGCAGAAGGGATACAGAGACAGCTGAGGAAAGGGATGGCGGCCCAGAAGAAGACAAGTGCACAGAGCTGCCCCAGAGCCACCAGACCGATGGCTTCTTCAGCCCCTTGATGGCTCTGACCAGAGGCAAACTGCTTGACCCTTCCTGCATGCAAAATGGGGATCAAAATATTACCGACCGTTCTGGGGTTGTGGTGGGTAAAACAGGAACATTACTAAGTCTCCCCTAACTCTCCCTGGCTCTCCTGAAGACCGGGACCTTGTCTTGGGAGGTTCTGCCATATTCTCTTCTGAGGTCAAGGGGACTGATGCCCTCTCAACGCCCGCTGCCAGCCCCATAGCCACCTGTTCCCATCCCTGCCCTGGTGACTGCTCTGTGGCCCCAGGGGCTGCTGGGGGGGGCGGCAGGGCTGCTCTTCAGCACGCACACCCGTGACCACAGTCCTCACGGAGAACTGTCGGTGCTTACACACATGCACCAGGTCGAGCGGGAGGAGAGCTTAAAAACAGGGCGAGAGGAGCGTTCACCCTGAGACAATTCTGCCTGCCTCTTTCTTCCTACCTGCTCCACCGGAGAGGGCGGGGCTGCGCATGCTGGCTTCGGGAGACGGGAGCGAGGACTGCATTTGGACCGTGGAGATTACGGGGGGGGGGGGGAGGAAGAACAAGACAGGGCAGAAGAGGGGTGAGCAGGAACAGGAGAAGCGTCAGAGGCAAGAACGAAGAGCAGAGGGAGAAGAGGGAGGGGATGAGGAGAACGGAAGAAGCGGGGAGAGGCTGAGAAGGAGCAATGCAAAGGGACAGGAAAGAAGGGGGCAGACATGGGGACAAGCAAAGACAGAGGAGAAAAAGCAGAGACAGGAAGGGTGGGAAGAAGTGAGGAAAAGAGGCAATAAAAAAGGGAAGGGAGAGAGCGAGCGAGCGGTGAGATGAGAGAACAGACTTCAGCCCTCACAGAAGTGGCGCCATCCGCTGCATATTTATGACCCTGCCGGAGAGCGAGTGAGGGGACCGGTGGGGGGAGCTCATGGTGGAGGAAAATATGAAGACAAAAAGCTAAGCTGCTCTGGTCCCTTGGCAGAAAGCAAGCACGGAAACAGAATGTAAAGCAGGCTGGCTCCACGGTGCCCAGAGAGCAGGCGGGGCGGGCGGGGGGAAGGCACCCGCCCCGTCAGCTGGCCTGGCAGCTTGGCAGGGGCCTCTGAGGAGCGGCCGCGGCCTGCCCAGTGCTGCTGAGCATGCGTGGCTCCAGCCGCTGGGGCGGCTCTGCCCTGCTCTCGGCTGCGGACCAGGACGAGGGTGCACCCACCTCCAGCCTCTTCACTTGGGTCCTTTCGAACTCCAGGCGGGTCTCCAGCTCCCGGATCTTAGCTTCCTGCCTGCTCACCAGGGACTTGTCCACCATGGACTGTTCCAGGAACTCCACTTGGCTCTGGAGGGCTTGGAGCTGAGGGCAAGGGCAGGAAGAGAAGAAAGAACTGAGCCCCGAAGGGAGGGGGCAGAGTCTGGGCTGGCAAGATCACCACGGTGACCAGAAGGCTGAGGGAGGGAAGGAGAGAGGGATGCACAGGGGAGGTGGAAGGATGGGGCCCCGAGCCAGAGGCATTCCTCACCTGGCCCACCACTGGCAGATTTTGCCCTTTGGAGAGAAAGGAAAAAGCCAAGGACAGAGAGGGAATAGAAATGTGAAGTGAGGCAGCTGAAGCCAAAATGTCTACGATGGGGAGCTGGCTCCAAGCCTCGGCCTGCACATGCGTTCACGCGCTCTGTGATTACTGAGGACTGAGGGGAGCGCCTCCTGTCCTATGAGCTCGGGGGTTCGTCCCCACGTGCAGCGACCCCACACCCTCTTTCTCCCAAGGGAGACCCTGGTCCCCACCTTCTCCTGCAGCTCTTGCTTCTGCTTGTTGGCTTCTTCTAGCTGAGCCTGGAGATCATTCATCTGTGCTAAGTCCCGCGAGGCCTGGGAAAGGAGGGAGTGCTGAAGCAGGATCCCGGCGACCACAAGCCCCAGCCCGCCACACCGCACGCCACACTGTGTCGAGGCCGTGGCCCGCCGCTCCCAAAAGAAGCGGCGTGTGGGCCTCTGAAGAGGCCCACGGGGACAGCGTCTGCGGGCGGGGCGTGGTGGGCACCTGAGCCACGGCCGCCTTGTGCTTCTTCATCAGCTCGTTCATGTCCTCCTGGTCCTCCTCCAGCCGGCTCTGGACCTCGTTCTTCTCGCGCTGAAGGCGGCTCAGCTGCTCCTCCAGCTGGATGGACGCAAGACAGATCAGAGGGCATCAGGCCTCGAGTGCCGGATGGCACCGGGCAGCAAGTCTGAACGTCCCCACGCCACCTCCCATGGGAAGGGGGTGACGACGGGGCCGGGCCCAGCCACTGGAGTGCGGTCCAGGCCGGCGACGCTCAGGGAGCTGAGGGAAGGCTGTCTTCACCGCACAGGCAGACCCTGGGCTAAATGACAGCTGCTTCCTGGCAGCTCTTTAAAGGCTAATGAGAAAGCAGAAAAGGTCTGCCCAGAACAAATGACCCATCGTCCTGGCACCAGCAGTCTAGGCCCTAACCTGCATGCACTCTGCCCCCTTCAGGCCTCGGGGAAGGACCCCTCGAATGTGCCAGGCTCTCTTGGCTTGGATTCTCATCTCCCCTGGGACGGCCTGCGCCCTGGCCAGTCCGCTCCTGGGGGGAGGGAAGGAGACAGCCAACAGCAGCTTCAGGAAATGAATGAATCTATTAGCCTGTAATTCCAAACCAAAATGACTGCGTTGGCTCCTTCTCGGCCCCATCCATCTTGTTACCGGGCTGTGGGGAGCTGGGGAAGCCTCCGCCAAGAAATTTATTAACTCGGATTTAAATAAAATGGTAATTTTATAACAGCCTTTTTTAACACAATTAAAGAATTTGAATTACTCACCTGAAAACTGCTGAGGAGCACAAATGTCACAGAGATAAATCAAGCCCGGGAGATTGGCAACTCTCAGCAGACGGGTGACCAGCTGGGGAGGGGGCATGGAGCCCAGAGCCAAGCCCAGCCTCCCCGCTGCCCCATTCCCCGCCCAAGGAGGTACTGGTGTCTGCATCCCAGTAATGCACTCCTGGCCGATGAATGGGCCGTGGGAGAGGTAGGGAATTAAAAGGGAAGCATTAAATAAGAGCTCTAATTAGCTGCCGCTTGGGCTTGTCAGTGGGCTGGCCAGGGGAAGGGGAGGGAACCCGAGCCATCCCATCCTCTTATCGGTGCTTCGGCTAATCTCCAGGCACCTGTTTACATCCCTCAGCCATATTAGCTGCCTTTATTTATGGTGTCGGGGCCTGCGGCCAAGCTCCCACAGGCAGGTGGTTAAACAGGGAGATGGGCCCTTGCTGGCTCCCTCTGCCACCTTGCCCTCCTCCTGGGCCTCTGCTCTGAGTGGGGAGAGGCGAAGGAGGGGAGGCCCACTCTCACTGCCAAAAGCCTTGGTGTGAAGGGAGCGGGTTGGAGAAGGGCCCCCATTCACCCCGCTCTACTCTCCCTCAGTCCCCGGAGCCAGGCCCGCACACCCCCGCTCCTCACCGCCGTCTTGGCTTTGGCGATGTCGTCAATCTGCAGGTGCAGGTCTTCTATCTCCACCTCCATTGCTTTCCGTGCTTTCACGGCTGCAGCACAGGTGAACTCGGACTCCTCGAGCTGGACACAGGGCCGCCCCCGCCCCAGGGAGAGAGGTCAGCCAGGCCCGGGGGGCAGGAGGGCAGGACAGGGTGCTCGCAGGGGAGAAGGAGCCCAGGTGCTCTGTTCACTTCAGATGCCTGGGGCCGCGGCCTGTTGGGGCTGCATGCACGGGCGTCTCCCGGGGCAGGGATGGAGGGTGCGGGGACCCATCCACGCCATCCTGGGGCTTGGCAGTCATGCCATCTGGCATGCACAGATCCTAGGAGTCTATGGCTATGAGTGGCTTCTCCCCCCTCCCCTGTTATCTTCCTTCTCAAGGACTCAAGAATCCCTGAGAGGGGAAGGAAGGGAGAGAAAGAACTAAAACCATAAGCATGGTTGCCCCTTGGAGCTGACCACCTCCTCTCTGTCCAGATACCTGGTTCTTTAGCTGGGCGATCTCCCTCTTGCTGGGCGCGTTGGTCTTCAGGTGGTCCAGCATGATCTGGGCGTCCGCCAGCAGGGCCTTGGTGCGCTTCAGGTCCTTCCGGAGCCGCTTCTCAGACTCCAGGTCCCGCTGGCTCACCTGGGTGCACAGCAGAAGCTGGGGCTCTGGCCTCCACCACAGAGCCTCTTGCTGTCTTCCCCGCGCCTGCTGTTCACCCCTGCCCTCATTCTCAGAGCCCCCCCAACACACAACAACAGAGGAAGTGCTGGGTCAGGCCAGCCAGTGAGAGAAGCCTGGGAGTGCTATGTGTGGTAACGACCCCCATCCTACATGTGCTGACAGTGGGCTCCCCAGAGCCCACCACCCCCACCTCTGCCAGCTTTGTATCCCTGAGATTCACGTCGCCGAGGCCGGGCCCGCCAGCAGGCTCTGCTCACCTGGTCACTCAGCGTGGCGAGCTTGCTCTCCAGTTCCCGCTTCTCTCGCAGCACCTTCTGCTTATCCTCGTATTCCTCCTCAAGCTGCACTTCCATTTGTTTCAACTGGAGGGCCATGGGGACAGAGGCCCGTCGGTCCTTTCAGGGGCCGGTGCCAGCCGGGCCTCTTCCCTCTGGATCCCCCCACCCCGGGAAAACTGTGGGGCAGGCTAGGCAGACCCCAGGGGGGTCACACCCCAAATTCGAAGTTCCCAGGGTTTCAAAGCAGCCTGGGAGGGGGAGGAGGGACGGCAGGCCGTGCAGCGCAGCCCCACGCCAGAGTGGGAGGCTTCGTTCCAGAGTGGGCAGGCCCTGCTGGGCCAGCCTAGCCGACCGTCCAGAAAGCAGCGAGCATGCGTCCCTCAAAGGACCACACTTTCTCTAGAGTCCCTGAGGGCACACATCCCAGCCAAGGCCAGGAACCCAGAGTCCAGAATGGCAATGGGTGATAGTGTGGCTAAGGGAGGGAGCCAGAAATCCCCTTACTCTAAAGGCAGGGTGCGTACTGGACACGCTGAGTGCCCGCTGCCTTACCTTCTTCTGACACGACTGCCGGGCCTCCTCCACCTCCTCATCCCGACTTTCCACCTCCTTGGAATGGGTCTGTCTCATGCGCTCCATCTCCATCTCCAGACGGAGCTTGGCCTGGAGGTGGTTGCGGGGAGGGACCAGGTTCCTTTCGGAGCAGCACCCAAACCGCTGCCCCCTGCCCCCTGCCCCCCGATGGGCAGCTCTCCCTGGACTTGGGAGCAGGGAGTATCTCTGTCAGCACTTCCCGGAGCTCCCACCCTGCTCCTGTGGCAGCCGGCTTCTCCAGCACAGCCAAACCCCCTCACTAGATGCCTGACACCGGCCCAGAGCAGGCTGCCAGAGGTGGGGACAGTTTGGCAGCTTCTCCATTTGGCCTTCAGGCTCTAGCTCTCTGAACTGGCACAGTGGCTCAGCGGCAGGCCGGGTGGGCTCGTGGCCTTCCGGCTGAGGGCATGCTGAGAGCCCCTCACCACTAGAGCTCAATCGAGATTTGTTCTTGTGGAAAGCCGCACGGAAACTTCATTATTTTCACACTGTGCTGGCACAGATCAGGTGCTCACTCACCATTTTGTAAGTAAGGGAACGAATGAGTGACTGCACGTGGGAACTTGCCCCTCTCTGGCCACCCCCTGGGTTAGCGTGGGGATGGAGGTGCCCCCTCGGCCAGACCCTGCGGCACCTGCTCCAGCATCTGGATGGTCCCCGCCTGCTCATCTAGCTCCTCTTCCTGATCCTTGACTTTGGCCTCCAGGTCCCGGAGCTGTTTCTTGACCTTGGCCAGAGAGGCCTCATCCTTAGATTCTTGGGAAGAAATGTCCTGGAGCTCGGCCTCCAGGGAGACAACCTTCTGGGTGAATCCGGCAATGTCCATGTCTTTTTCCTGGAGCAAAAGAGAAGATGAGGGTGGCCTGGGACCAGCTCTTGCCTGTGGGGTGGGGGGACGGGGCATGGATGGCGGGTGGCCCACGCACCTCCAGTTGCTGCTTCAGGCTGAAGGCCTCGGCAAGGAGCGCGTCCTTCTCCCGCTGCAGCTTCTCCCGCTGCAGCTTCTCCCGCTGGGCCTCCTCGTGCGCCTGCGAGAGCTCACTGTCGAACCTGTGAGGGAGCAGGGACGGCCAAGGTGGTTCCACCAGGATAGGCGAGAGTCTGGGTCACCAGCACCCAGAGGCTGCCAGGAAGCGGGGCCACGGATACAGACAGGACACAAGCAGAGGGGGACTTCACATACAGCCTGGAAGTGGGGGACAGCGGTGAGGTGACATCCAGGATCAAAGGCTGTGGTGGCCCGGCTGGCCACCTGGTCTGGGATGGGGGGCATTTCACTGAGTGGGTCTAAGGAGCCCTTATACCAGGTGAGCCGAGGAGGGGCCCACAGACGGCTTCTGGGGAAGAGGTGGACAGAATCTCCTCCGTCATTGTCTTGACCTTTTCCATTTTAACAGATCAAAGAATGTGGGACCAGGGTGAGGGCAGAGTGGGCACCGGAATAGAAATGGATGCCCTGCCTCATCTAAGTTACTTTTCGTGGTTCCACTTGGCCACTCCCGATGATCGCTGTCTCCCTCTCTTCTGGGTGCCAGCCCCTGGCCAGGCCCACGCAGCCCAGCAGTACCCGTGTCACACCAGGAGCCCCCTCCCCCACCCCTCACCCCCGGCCAGGAAGCGAGCAGCCTGGCCGTGCCCAGTCCGCGGGCACAGTTCACAGTCAGGGGATCTTTCTTGGCTCCTCTACCTTCCAGCCTCCTATTTCCCCACCCAGTGACTCTAAATAAGGAGCAAATTGCTCAAGTTCCTCTTAACACCTTCCCCGAATAGCTAATAAGTTTCCCTTCCAACACTGAAATACTACCCCCAACCCAACCCACATCAAAAAAAAGGTAAGCAAACTTCCGGGCAGCTGACATGAAACCTAGTAAGTTGCCTGGCAGGGAGTGTGGCAAGATGGTAACTAGGCGGGGCTGGCACTGCCATGGAGGGGCGGGGGGCTTGGGAGAGAGGTCCCACTAAGGGTGCCTGCTTCTAGTGAGTGGGAGGGTGGGCGTAAAGGTGGAGAGGCACGGTGCTGGGAGGGAGGAGTAAGCTCTCCTGGTTCCCCTCACCCTCCGCAGGCGGCACGCAGCTGGGAGGCCAGCAGAGTGCCAGGAGGCCGAGGGTAACATGGGGTCACTGGAAGGACTTGGCTCTGCCCTGCTCATCCCCCAGGGTTGTGGGTGCAGGGCTGTCCCTTCACGAAGGCACCCGGGGCCTCTACGAGAAGCCCTCCCCTGCAGAGGGGAACCAGGCGCTCTTCCCACTCCCTGGGGCACCCTGCTGTTCCCAGGGTGTGTGGGTTCCTAATAAAGGCGTCCCATTCCCATCCCCAGCCAGAGAAATTAATTTAGATTGGATTTGATCCTGTGAGGGCTCCCCCCCCCCGTGTCATTACCATAATGAGATGGAAGTGGCACGGCAGTTCAACAACATTAGTCAGGAGAGTGTGTTTGTGTGGCTGAGGCAAGCGAGACATGGGGAGCTGGGTGGGGGCAAGGGGCAGGGAGGGGCACGGGTGCTTTCTGCACGGGGCCTGGTGGGAGCTTCGTCCTTGCTGGGCCCATGCAGGGTGATGGGCACATGCCGCGGGAAGCGTGTCTGGGAGCCGAGGCCTGAGCAGGCCTGCAGTGGGGATGGGGCCTGAGTGCTCCTCAGAGGTCATGAGTGAGACCTGTTCCCGTTCCAGGACAAGGGACTATGCAGTCAAGGCCGCCCCACCAAATTCAGGCCCTGCTTTCTTCTCTCCTCCCTGGAGGGGGAGGCAGAGGGCCCTGTCTGGGGCTGCTCTAGGAAGTCTCAAGGTCCGGGGCAGGGACCCACCCACCTCCTCTGCTTCTTCTCCAGCTCATGGTTGCGGACCTGCTGGCCCTCCAGGTGCAGCTTGGTGTCCTGCAGCTCGGCCGTCAGCCGCTGGCTCTTCTTCTTGAGCTGCTGCAGAGCCCGCTGGCTCTCGTCACTGTCGGCCTGCAGGTCCCCGAGCTAGGGCGCAGACGGGGTGCAGGGTCACAGCCAGGGAAAGGCCCGGAAGCATGGGTGGAGAAGGGGAGGAGAAGGGGGGGCGAGCGAGGGAGAGATCCAAGGGTGACAGATGGAGTCGGGGAACCGAACACACTTGAACAACAGTTTGCCCTTGGGCATCCCCAGCCCCCAAGAGGCTAACCCACCAACCCCTCCCCCGTGCTCCCAGGGCATGCCCGGCTCCACAGGGCACCAAGCCACTCCTGGCCCAGCCTCCACTCCTTCTACCAGCCTCACCCGCCTTTCCAGCTGCCTCTTGTTCTGCTGCTCCACCTCCAGCTTGTCCTCGAACTCCTGCTGGAGCCGCTTCTTGGTGAAGTCTACCTCCCGCATGGCTCGCTCGTACTTCAGGCGCCACTCGCCGCCTGTGGGGGTGGGGCAGACAAGGGCCAACTGAGCTGCTGTGAGTCCCGGAGAATGGGCGGGCGGAGGGGAAGAAGGATAGGCCAGGGAGGGGCAGCAGGTGGCATCAGCCAGAGGGACTCAGAAAGGTCTCTGAAATGACGGCTTCTTCCCAAGCCAGAAAAAGACGAGAGAGGGTGTGTGGCTATGTGTGCTGTCCTCTCCCCAGGGACCACTGGACCATGGCCCTTAGACCCTGTCCCTACCACGGCTCTCGCAGCCCTCCATGACAATCCCCTGCATTCGCTGGCCCCTCTACTTAGCCTTGTACCAGCCTACAGAAGGGAGATGGGCCGGAGCCAGGGCTGCGGCTGCCTGGGGGGGGGGGTATCCGAGCTTCCCGCTCAGGCCCTGCTGGGCCCCTCTGGCCTCAGACCCACCTGTGTCATCATCGTCCACCTCCCCATTGATCTCCGCTGCCCGGATGAGGCGGGCCTCCATCACCTCCATCTCCATCACCTCCATCTGCTTCTTCAGCGCATCGTACTGGGTCTGCAGAGGGAGGCTTGTGAGGCCGCCATCCCAGTCCCTCACTCAGGACCAGCTACGGCCCTGAGCCACGCAGACCACGGGCACGTGCTCACCCTGGGTGGACAGGGGTGCCGGGCCAGCTGTCCCTGTGGGAGCAGACGGACACCAGAGCGTGGTGGCCACTAGCACGGCTGTCTCCGCCTGGCCCGGCCCTCACCTGCAGCTCCTCCATCTCCTTCTCGGCTCGGAGCCTCTCCGCGGTCTCCGCGTCCAGCAGCTGGGAGGCGGACTCTCCCGTGTTACGTTCATCTGTCAGCTCCGATGTCAGCTCTGAGATCTGGGGTTGGGGGGAGGGAGTCGTCACCAGTTGAAATGCCTGCCTCACTCAGCTGGAACCCGGTGGGGGGGTGTCCTGGGCCTGGCACCCTGCACGGTGGCCCAGTTGGCCTGGCGCTAGGAGTCACTCACCCGGGTCTCCAGCCGGTCATTGTTGAGCCGAAGTTCATTCCGCTCCTTCTCCACCTTCTCGAGCTTGCTCCGAAGCTGCTGGATCTCCTCCTAGGGTGCGGTGAAGAGGGCAGAGTGAGCCGGAGGCTCCGCGAGAGGTTGGGGCCTGGCATCTGCACCGTTGGGGTGAATGAAGCCGGTGAAGCTCGGGCCGGGACACAAGGAAGCCACTGCCTCCCTGGGTCTCCTATCCCTAGACTCTTCCCCAGATGCTGAGGGTGCCGGAGATTTTATACCAAGAGGCTACCCAGCCGCTTAGCCAGCACCCCAGAGGGATGCCTTCTGTTTGACGGGCATCGTTCAAGGATGTCAGCTCTCTGGACTAAATAAAGAGCACTTGGGAGCCCAAGACAAGCTGGCAAGACTTTTGCCCACATGGATGAACTAGTCCTTTTCCATCGACTTGGCCCTTCCGGAGCTGTTACGTACGTCTTTGTTCCGGATCTGCTCCTCGGACAGCTGTACCTCGATGAGGGGCCGCACGGTGGTAAAGAGTTTCCACCAGGCCCAGTCCTTCACCCCTTTGTTCTTCTTGATGTTCTTCTGCACACAGCGAATGGCCAGGTCCTGGATCTAAGTTGGGGGGAGGGGTGGTGCACAGCAGGGCTCTTAGTCCCAAGCCCGACCAGGACCCCACCCTGCTCCTCCGGCCACCTGACCTGGTTCAAACACTCCCTATGCCACCCAGCCCTCACTCCCAGCCTCTCCTCATCCCTCGGAGAGTGGGAGGCAGAGAGCCTGGCCCAGCGAGCACCGCACTGGGCACTAACCGCTCTGCCGTCATTAGGAATAATTTCATCTGCTTTATTTGCTGCCTGATTATTTCCAGCACCCTGGCCTAGATGTGCTATAAAACCTAATCTTGCTGAAACACAAGAGGCGGCGGTGCTGGCTGTTTTATGGACTTGCTAATAAGAAAAGGAGTCGCTGACACAGCTCCTTAATCTTCATGGAGCAGCCTATGATCCAGAGCCCACCTTCGCCTAGGCGCTGCCCCCCACCCCCAGCCCCGGACCAGGCCCCACGGCCCCACTGCTGGGCATAACCAGCGCGCTCGCTGGCACCAAGGAGCTGCCCATTCCCCACCCTGGCCCAGGGCATGGTGGCCCCGGGAGGCCCCTGCTTCTTCTCCCCCAGGTGACGGTAACTCATAGTCCCAAGACCAGCCTCCTGCCCCAGCATGTTCCCTTGAACCCCCACCCCACCCCAGGAACTCTGTTCTGCCATCTAGGCTGGGGAGTAGGACAGAGCTGCCCCTGGAACAGCACCTTTTTCTTCTTGAAGTGCTGGCGGGCCAGGTAGCCCCTGCAGGCCGCCTGGAACAGGGTTAGGTTCCTGCTCGTTTGCTCATCCCGCTGCTCCTCCAGCCGAGCCAAAGTGCCGGCCCGGAAGAACACCTGTGGAGAAGCAGGCCAGATGAAGGCAGGAGATGGGCTGGGGGCACAGGGCACCAGCAGGCCTGGGAGGTGGCCCTTGGCCCTGGAAGCACCTGAAAATCCAAGGGAACAGGCGAGGAGGAAAGGAGCAAGAAGAGGCCCCAGGAAGGCTGAGGGAGGAGGGCCAGGCGGGGGGGGGGGGGCGCTGGGGAGGTTTTTCCGGAAGAGGAGGAGTAAGGTGGGAAATCTGACTTCAAAGAGAGATAAAAGGAGAGGGAAGTCAAAGGGAAGGTATCTGGGACAAGAAGGAAATAAAGCAGCCACAGTCAAACGGGGACAGGACACCCCTCAGCAACATCGATGGCGGATTCTTCCCCCAGGACTGCCAGCAACACTGTCCATGCCCCTGTGCCCACAGCCCACCAGAGGGCCCAACTGCAGGTGCCAGCTGCCTGGGAGCAGGCCAAGTGGATGGTGGTGAATGTGTGTAAGGAGAGAAAGGTCCAGGGGCGCCTGGGTGGCACAGCGGTTAAGTGTCTGCCTTCGGCTCAGGGCGTGATCCTGGCGTTATGGGATCGAGCCCCACATCAGGCTCCTCTGCTATGAGCCTGCTTCTTTCTCTCCCATTCCCCCTGCTTGTGTTCCCTCTCTCGCTGGCTGTCTCTATCTCTGTCGAATAAATAAATAAAAATCTTAAAAAAAAAAAAAAAAGGAGAGAAAGGTCCAGAAGCTGTGCGCAGAGAAAGGGTGGGGCCCCCTCCCCACTCTGTCTCCTCTCAGACAGCCTCCTCTTTCATGTGCCAGCATCCCACCCCCACACACACACCCAGGTTTCAGCTCATGAAAAAGCCAGGGGGGTGGGCGGGGGCTGGCCCAATCAAGGGACCTGTCCTACAGGTTTGGGGGCTGGAGGGCAGACAGGAGAGGAACCAGCTGGGCACCCCCACAGCCAGCATTTCCTCTCACTCTTTGGTGCTCTGCACTGGGGCTGGGTAAAGTGTTCTCTGCTATGAGAAGAGGGGGAAATATACAAGTGAGAAGAGACTCTGGGATCCTTACAGATGGCAGAGAAACACCTAGGTATGTGCCCACCTCCACCTTGCCCAGAACACAGAAAATTCCCTTCTATGGGGCAAAGAGCGCAGGAAACACTCAAAACCAATATGTACAGTATCCCCAGGCCTCCCTTCAGGGAAGAAGTGGAGAGAAGGCCTCGTTTTCTGCTGAGAAAGCTTTGCCTCTGGCGACTCCACAGAAACCCAGTCCCCTGGGGCTGGCGTAGGAGAAAGCCAGCTCGGTCCTGAGCCACGCTTGCTTCCCCAAAGCCCACACTTGGCGCTGAGTGCCTGGGATCTCCCATGGGCCTCAAGCCCCACCTGAGCCTTGATTTCTCACAATGTGTGAGCCTGAGATTCCCCCAGGGGGTGGGGAATAGCCAAGTCCCCCAGGAGGCGGACATAGGGGCTAGTGGTCAGGGCACATAGCTGGTCTGACTGAGGCAGAAGACGGGAGGTGGTGGGTTAGGGGCTGGAGAGTGGCTCTCATTCTCAGTTCTCATGATGAGAAGAGAAAAGATGGCCTCAGGACTGGGGCGGGGAGCCTGAGACCTCGTACGAGACGCTGTACATTCGTGGGGTTAGGAGTCCTTTTGAGTACTGGGTGAAAGCACAGGGCCCTCTCCTTCCCCAACAGACTCACCCATACAAATTTACAGACAGTATCAGGAGCCTCTCAAGGTCCTCTAAGACCCTGACTGGGCCCTCAGGGTCCCGTGGGCTCTGACTGCGACCCTCTCCTCGGAAGCAGTGTGACGAACACCCAGAATCTCTGCTCACCACCCGGTCCCACCACAGCCTAGACGCCCTGACATTTCTCTCCCAAGTCAGAGGCAAGCAAACATCCAACTTTGCCCCTAACTTCCCTCTGGGCGTGAGTGGGCCCTGGGGCTCGCCGGCCTTGGCCTCGGCCAGGCAGCTGGGATGAGGCAGAGGGTCTGAGATGGGAGCTGGGAAGAGCACTAGCTGGTACAGGCCCTCTCTGCCCACAACATGCCTTGGAGAAGGTGCCATCCCGACGCCAGCAGCAGCCCAACCCCCGAGGGGCAGGAGCCTGCCTGGGAGACCGGGAGGGAAGCGAAGCCTCTGGCCGCAGGCTTCCCGGGGAGGAAGCTCGGCTGGCAGCCCCTGAGCTGAGAGATAGCTGGCGATGGGGAGAGGGTGAGTCAGACACAGCAAGAAACCAAAACCAGAAAAATGAGACAGAAGGAGACCACAGAAGACACAGAGAACAAGGCAAGAACCTGAAAAAGACAGAGCCAGGAACTGCCAGGGCCAAAAGGAACAGGGAAAACCATCAGAGACAAAGATACAGCCAGGGGTGGGAAAGCGAAGGGGCAGGACTGTGACTCAGGAGACAGAGCCGAGAGAACAGAGGGGACAAGCAACACCAAGCCCTTTTTTGCAAGCATCCACGTCCGCCTCATACTGCCCACGAAGCCCCGGCACACGGAGCTCCCTCCCTCCCTGCTGACAGGTGGAGAGGTTCAGAACCCCCTCGCTGGCTCCCAAACGCCCTCCCTCCCACCATGGCCCTTGGAGCACATACGTGGACGCCACCCGTCAAGCCTCCCAGTCTGAGGAGAGAGAGGCAAGCGGGGCTCCTGCCCGTGGGAGGGACGCTCGCCTGACCCTCTGGCATGGAGTGACGCGGCAGACCGGCACCCGGGCCCGGGCGTGCCTGTCTTTCAGACACCACGTTCCATTCAGGTGAGGAATTGGGCTTGTGGGCAGGTGGTGGCAGCATGGCCTCACCGCGTCCTGCTTGCTCTTCTGGGGCCCTGGCAGCCCTGGGGTGGGGGGCCTCTGGAGTACTCTGCCTGCTGCCTTCCTGCTTTGTCCAGCTTTCCTCCCTTCTGTCTTCCCCACTCCCCACACCGGGATTCAGGCCAAGTTCAGGGCCACCTTCCAACCCACTCCCCCTCCTGACGTCACAGGGGTGTTCAGGGCTCTGAACGAGTCGGTTATTCAGAGGGAGGGAAGTCGAGTTTGCTGCAGGGGGGGAGGGCCAGCCATTGGGATGAGGGCGACCAGAGAATGCGGGCCGGGCCCAACCGCCCTCCTTTAGCGACCGCTCACTCACCCGGCTCAGGCCCAGGCAGCAGCTGCTCTTTTCCAGGTCCAAGGACTCCAGCAGCTCCTCCACCGCCTGCAGAGAGAGGCCTCTGTCAGGGAGGCCAGGGCCGCCCCCGTCTCTGTGCGGGGCTTCGCCCAGGCACGAGTCCTGCCCCGGCCTCCACTGAGGCAGTCCGTTACTCATTCAACAAACGCTTTCGGTGGGCTTCCGCAGTGTCGGGCTCTCGATTAGATTCTGGGGACGTAAGGATGACCATGAGAGCAGTAAGTTCTCTTGCTGGGGAGTGAGACAGGTGAATTAGTGAAGTACACAGAGGAGGAGGCGCCTAAGTCAGACATGGGACCACGGGAGGCATCCTGGAGGAGGTGAGGTGTAGCTCGCGCGGAGTCTTCAGTTACAAGAAGAATTAGCGGAAGTTGGGGAGAGGGCATTTTGGGAAGAAGGACGAGCGCGAGCAAAGGCACGGAAGCACAAGACAAGAGAACGCGCTGAGGAAACCTGGTAGTTGAGGAGGGAAGGGGGTAGGGCGGTTAAGGTACAACTAGAAAGGTGGCAGTAGCCAAAGGGGGGGGCACCTGTGTGCACTGAGAGCCCCTGGAGGGTTTGGTCAAGGGGGAACAGGAGCGGATTTGCATTTTCCAGCGATCCCTGCTGGCACGTGGGGGTGGGTGTGGGGAGAATGGACGGAGACCCCCTCAGGCAGGTACTGCAGGAATTCACAGGAGAAGAGGCTAGAGCCCGAAGGGTAGAAAGAGGTGGAAATGCTGGAGACGATAGAGCCTTGCACCTGCGGGTGCGAGGGGGCGTGGCAGACGACAGGGAGGAATCTAGGGACACCGGGTGGAGGTTTCCGACTTAAGTAGCTAACAGATAACGGTGCCACTCTCCAAGGTCGGAAATGGAAGAGCTAGAGTTGGCTGGGGAGGGGACGGAATCAGTGTGGTCTGAACGTGCTGAGTTTGAGGTGCTGTAAGGCATGCAGGTAGAAAAGTCCAGAAAGAGCCAGATAGAAATGCACGCCTGAGGTTCAGGAGAGAGGCCTGGGTTACAGGTATTGATTTGGGAGTTGTCAATACCTACATGGTAATTGAAGTGATGGGTGTGAATGAGGTTGGCCGGGAAGAGGCCGTAGACTAGAAAGCACAGACGGCCAAGGACAGCGCTGTAAGGAAGAGAGAGACCTGTACTTCAGGGGCAGGTGGCAGAAAGGGTGCTCAGAGGGACAAAGGCAAAGCCAGGGGCGGCAGGAAGGAAGCTGAGCAGAGAACAGAGCTGTCAAGAGAGTCCGATGTTGCCAAGCACAGTAAAGTGGCCATGAGCTCCGGCTACGTGGAGGGCGATGGGCGACAGAAGACCCGGCCCAAGGTGTCAGGGCCGGGATCCAGATGGCCGAGGGTGAAGGGATGGGGGGCAGTGGCGGGGTGGGGGCAGGCGAGCGACAGACCATAGTCCGGGGTGAGGGAAGGTTGATGGAAGCTCCTTTCCGAGCACACTATCTGCAGGGTGTTTCCCCACTGAGTGGAGAGAGCCAGTGGAGGAGAGGCTGAAGGAATGGGAGAGAGAACGGTTAGTGCAGATGGAGCAGGCCTCCGGGAATGGATTCCAAAGCACAGGAGGAAGGGACTGGACGAGGGGAGGGACACCTCTCCCACCCCAGACAGGAGTGCTGAGGAAGCAGGCACCCGAATAGAAGCGTACAGAAGGCAGAGGAGGAAGTTGGAGCCTCAATTTTATTACCGTTTAGAGGCAAGGCCAATTGCTGGGGAGATGACCTGGGAAGGCAGGGGAGCGGGGGACTGGAGGAGAAAGAGAACCGAACAGCAGGGAAGGAGCTTGGAATAGGGACCAGGGAGGGGTGGGGCATATGAAAAACCTGCTAGGCCACATCAATAGCCCAGTTGAGGCTGGAGACCATGAACTGGTAGGACTTCAAGTCCACCCGGTTGTGTATTTTTCTCCCCTAGCCCTTGGGAACCCTAAACTGAGGAAGGCAGATGCCCGGAGGCTGGCACTTCAGCATGGGGGTTGGGCAGGGCAGGTGCCATGGGAGGCGCAGGAGAGCTGAGGGTGATGGAGGTCAAATGACCGGAGGGCAGGACCATGGCATCGAGGCTGAGTGGAAAAGAAAGTCAGAAGGGAATGGACAGAGCAGAGAAAATGCAGTGGGGTCCAGAAATGAGAGGTCTCAACAAAGTCAAAGAGCAGGTGTCCTGAGAGGAGGAGAGAAGTGAGATGCACAGGTTAGGAGGCTATGGGCAGGGAAGGCCATGTTGGAATTTAAGATTTCCGAGGTGAAGTATTCCCAGGGGTGACAAGGTCCTGGGTGTAGCCGTGAGTGGGAGGCTGGAATAAAGGTCAGAGGTCAGAGAGAAGGGGGTGGGCCATCTACACGCACACCAAGGTTGCCCAGGACACTGGCAGGTCCTGGATGGAGGGAAGGATTCGAGGCCTCCGTGAATGTGGGTCTGTGACTCAGGAGGCAAGGGGAGGGGGGCTTTCTGGCCCATTCTGCAGAGCATTCTCCCTCTTAGGGAAGCCATCCTAAGGTCTGAGATGCCTTCAGAGTCAGGCCTGGCATCTGAGGCCGGAGCACAGGGAAGGAGGCTTCCTCTGCTCAAGGAGCCCTCTGGCTCCCTGAGGAGCTGCCTCTGGGGGTGACAGCCTAGGTGACAGCCCTGCGTTCAGCAGCCTGCGCTGACAAGGGGCCCGGGAGCCTTCGGCTTACCCTGGCTCCAGGAGGCCTTGCCGTATCACTCTTGCCCCGAGGAGGGATGCTTGCCCCACCCCTGGACAGCTTCTTGCTGCAGGAACCATCCCTGATGTGGGAGTTAAGGCCGAAGGGCCCAGGGGCTACCGGTGGTAACACCCAGAACACTAGTTCTTATCTGCCACCTGGGAGGCTCTTAGAGGACCAGCTCACCAGAGAGCGGACACCCCCAACTCTGGCCTCCAAAGTGGGTGGGTCTTTTCTGATTCCTCTAGGCGACCGCCAGGATCCCTTCTCCCCTGGGCTGCCACACGCCCCTGTGCTGGCCCTGGGCAGCCAAAACCAGGAGCTGGAGCAAAGGCTCTGGCTCTCTCTAGGGGACAAGGGGCAGCTGCTCGGAGGGGTCTGAGCAGAAGGAAGGGGTCTGGTAGGGCTCTGGGGCCCAGACCTACCCGCCTTTCATCCACCACGATGTAGTTGCGCCCATGCTTCTTGGTCAGGTGTGGGGCCAGGACGTCGAAACGGCGGCGGAACTCGGAAAACACCATGTGGTCAGGGTAACCTAGAGAGAGGGCAGCCCAGAGCCATGTCCGGCGGTGCTCTGTCTGCTCCCAGCATGCCAGATGGCCGTTTGTGCCCAGGTCCCACGCGGGGACAGTCACCGGAAGGGGCAGAAGCTGCTGGGGGAGGACAGCCTGAGGCTGAGGCAGGCCTGGGAAAGGAGGGTGGAGAGGGAAGAGGCAGGGGTGCGGGAGGGGGGGCTGCCCTCCAGCTGGAACTGCAAGGTTACAACGGGAATGGATTCCTTTAGAGGGGAGCAGGCACCTTGTCAGTGAGGTGTGCGAAGAGGGGACAGCTGCCTACCTGGAAGCGAAGCTACGGAGAAGAAAGATGCTTTCTAGCCTCCAGGTCTATGACTCTGCTATACCCAGAGAGAACAATGTCTTCAGGACTTAACACGGAAAAAGAAAATTGGGCCACAGAGAGTAGCCGAGAGGAAAAGTGCACGGGCTTGGGGGTGGAATCCTGGCCCTGGCTCTTGGCACCATGTGACCTTGGACGAGTCACTCAACATCTCTGACTCTTGCTTTCCTCATCTTTCAAGGGGGGACCTGCTGCTTACCTTGCACGGTAGTCATGGGGTTTGAATGAGAAAATATGTGGAAAGCATGGCTTGGCTCCTGTGGTGGGTGTTCAGTAAAATGCTCCTTCCTTTCCTCAGTCCCCTAAAGCAGGGTACAGAAAGGGTGCCCTTCCTGCTCCCATCCTGACCTTGAGCCCTAGGCCGGCTGACCTAAAGACTTCTAGATTTCCTTCCCCTGAAGAGCATTACCTCTAGTACAGACCTCCCTACTTGTAGGCTTGAGGCCAGGACAAGGGTCAGATGGCTTCTGGTTTGGAGCAAGGTCAGGATGGTGGCTGGTAGGAAGTCACCCTGAGCCACCTGAGGGCACCAGAGCCCGCGGGAGAGGACTGAGCGACCCACTCATACACATTCACAGAATTTCAAACCGGGAAGCGGTCTTAGGCCAGATCCAACGCATCTTCCAAGCATGGGAACTGAGGCCGAGGAGGTGGACCGACGGGCTTGCTCAAGGTCACAAAGGCTGCAGCTGGAGGCAGAGCTGGACTCCAAACCCGGGCTCTTGAGAGCCCGTCGGGGGCTCGCTCTGCTACACCGGCCTCGCTAGCTCCGGGAAACCCTCCAACTGGGAGATGAGGCTGATGCATGTGCCCGATAATTGAAACAGGAGGCGGGGGCCGCTGAGGGGCCAAGACAAAGTGAGCTATTGATTGTATCTGAATTGCAATTAAATTGATGGGCCAGGATAGCAGGTCTGGATGCCTGGCATCTTAATTAATCATCAGCACTATCGATGGTGGCTGGGGGCTGGGCGAGGGGAGGGGGGGCCTGCTGCTGCTGCTGGCCTCATCGATCTGCTTGTTTGAGTAAAGCACATTGATTTTGGTTCAGAGCGGTAACAATCTGGTTTTGAAATAATAAACACCAACTCCATATCAAGACGTGGGGACAGATCGATGATTTATTTCGAGCAGGGCAGGGAGCCTGTTTTGTGGCTTTGGCTGCTAAGGAAAAGTGATGGTGTCCATGGGGTTGCCTCAAGGGGACCTTATGGGCAGGTGGGACCCTGCCAGTTCTAGCAAAGGAAAAAAGGGCAGAGATCTGGCAGCCCATAACTTCTCAGGCAAATGAAACCCTACTCGAGAGGCATGAACTCGGAAGCTGGTCCACGTGGGTCGAATCTCGCTCTGCCACTCATGAGCTGTGTGACCTTGGGCAAGCTACTTAACCTCTCTGAGCCTCAGTCTCCTCATCTGGGGACGGTAATAGTACCAACATCTCATGAGATTGTTGTGAGGATTAAACGAGTAACGTGTATGATGGGTTCAGAACGGTGCCTGGTATACCATAAATGCTCTAACGACATGGAGCAGTTGACCCTTGAACAACATGAGTTGCACCCCATGCAGTCGAAAATCCAAATATAACTTTTAACTCCCCCCAAAAACTTAACGACTAATAGCCTACTGTTGACCGGAAGCCTTACTGATAACGTAAACAGTTGACGAACCGTTACTGTATGTGATGGGTCGGACACACGGTATCGTTGCAGTAAAGCAAGCCGGAGGAAAGCAAATGTCATCCAGGAAGGCCGAAGGACGAGAAAATACGTCCATCGTACTGTACTACAAAAAGCCCGCACATGAGTGGACCACACAGTTCAAACCTGAGTTGGTCAAGGGTCAACTGTGCTATTACTCTCACCCTTTTCAATCCCTCCTCCAGATGGGTCCATAAAAAGGGTCTGGCTGGCCTTTCTTGGGAATTTTAAGTACCTCAGAAAGATTTAGCACCTCATTTCTCATTGGGGGCTACGGCCCGGCCCGCTCTCGGAGGTAGTCAGAGCCACTGAGCAGATGGCGCGAGGTGGGCACAGGTCTGCTGCTGGGGGCAGAGCAGGGAAGGGGGGAGAGGGAGCTGTGCGGACAGGGCCCGTGGGGCAGGGCGGGGAGGGGATGGACAGGACGGAATACAGAAGGGAGAGGGGGAAGAAGGGAGTCAGCCAGGAGGAAAGAAAGAGAAAGGAACAGACGGGGCTGGAGAGAGCCCCACAGAGCAGGCACCAGAGCAGACAAGAGGTCTAGGGCCAGTGCAGAGACAGGAGGGGAGCAGCACCCATTTGGGTCCCATTTGGAAGGTGGGGAGGGGCAGGAACGGCGCCAGAAAACAGAGGCAGAGTCGAGAGGGAAGGAGGCCCCACCTTGGCGGAACATGCGCATGGCGTCCAGCAGGCGGGAGCCCCGGAGCTGCGCGCGGAGCAGGGGCACGTCCAGCTGCAGGAGCCCGGCCTCGCAGTGGTCGCCCGAGGGCAGGTCCAGCTCGCTGCTGCTGCTGACGCGGCGGGAGGATGCGGAACGGGGCTCCCCGGCCCAGCCCTCTGCTACGGGCAGGAAGCAGTGGACGAAGTGCAGCTTTGATTTCCTGATGGTGTCAATGAGGGCGTCCTGCCAAGGGGAAAGGGACAGGCCTCAGTGGATTCTGATGGCCTGGGCCGTGCCCAGGACAGCATCTCTGCTCCTCACAGGACGGCAGGTGTCCCGCTGCTGGCCGAGACATGCCAAGCCTGGACAACTCCACCCTCATGAGGCCCGGGGGCCACTTGGGCAGCAGCACTGAACAGAGGACCCACCAGTGGCGAGCGAGTCAGAGGGGGATGCTGAGTGGGTACCGGGCAACCTGGTGTGCCCAGAATGGCCAGAGGAGCCCCGAGAGGGCCCTGGCGCCTGGGCAGGCACACTCACCACCTGCAGCTTAATCTGGATGCACAGTGACTTCTTCTTGACAGCCGCCATGCCCGTCGTGAAGGTCTTCCGCATGCTGGTGGCCCGGCGCAGCGCCAGCTGTGAGCCACCCTCCAAGCCTGCGATGGAGCCTGACAGCACCGTGGCGCTGCCTGCCCGACCCAGAAACAGGTTGCTGATGATTTTCCTACCAGAGGTGGAAGGGCGAAGGAGGGAAAGAAGTCACTTTGAGAGACTAGTAGAGGGTGTCCTCCCAGTTCCTAGGACAACCCCAAATCCCTCGTATTGCCACGGCCAGGGGCCTGGCTTATCTGGCCTGGGGCTGCATGCCCCACACCCTAGAGAGAAACTGCAGGGAAATCTACAAACAGGAAGAAGACTAAACCAGTGTGGGGCACAGGGGGCAGAAGTGCGATCTTCTCTTCTCCATCACCAGGGAGGGCAGAGGTCCAGGGTGCCAGGACAGATTGAGCCCAACACTCCCTACCATACCACATAATCTGTGTATGACATCTACTGGTTGTTAGCTGTCCCCCACCCCCCGGCCCCCAACTGGGCAGGGAGTTTTGTTTTATTTACTGTCATCTGTCACGTATCTAAAAGAGTAGGCACTCAATAATTATCTGCTAAATAAACAAATGGATGACAGGCCTTATGTGACTGAGGGGTTTCTAAGGCTATTCCTGCCTTCTTTTAAAGTTTTTTATTTGTATCTTATTTTATTTTACTTTTTTAGTAATCTCTACACCCAATATGGGGCTTGAACTCACAACCCTGAGATCAAGAGCTGCACGCTCTTCTGACTAAGCCAGCCAGGCGCCCCATTTTTTAAGTTTTTTGTTTGTTCGTTCATTTGTTTGCTTTTGTTACTCCTGCTTTCTATGAAGAACGTGGAAGTGCCATTCGAATTTCAAACTATAGGTCCCTCCGACCATGTCCATCCCACTTCTACTCCAGGAGGCCACCCCCGGGCCCTCAAGACCGACTGGCCTTGGCTGTCCCCTCTCAGGGAGCAGAGGCTATCCACCCTGATGGTGAGGGGGTCTCTGAGACCAGGAAGCCCAAAGCCAGCCCCGGGGATGGGACGTGGGCAGGGTGAGCGGTGCTCTTACTTCTGGGAGTCCTGCAGGAGCCGGGGGGCGTTCTGGGTGGCCGGGTTCTGTTTGGTGTAGCTCAGCCAGCCTGCCACGTTGTACTCGACCCAGTTGGTACCATGGCTGTGGCCCAGCAGAAAATGGTGCGGCTTGCTGCTGCGCAGGAGGGCGCTTTGGCCTGAGTGTGGGAGTAGGAAGGTTCAGATCATCAGGGCACAGGCCCCAAAAAAGCCCAGGGACTCAGTGAGCCCTTCCAGGCAGTACCTTCTAGACCCATATAAGTGGGTCCTCTGGAAAGGAAGCAAAGGAGCCCTCCGGGGGAAACAAGTACCTTTTTTGTCACCCTCCTGGGGGCCATAGTAGGAGAAAAGCCGCTCCAGGAGGGCGTCCTCGGTGGCCCCTGGCACCAGCGCCTCCTCTTCCAAAAGCCACAGCAGGCCCCTCGCCTCGTCGGTGCGTGCCAGCGAGCGGACCTGTGGAGAAGCGAAGAAAAGCCACGGTGTCCCACGGAGCCCCTGGCCCAACCACGCACTATAAACTTGCTACACATACGCACGCGCACTGCGGCTCCTGCCACTCGCAGCTGACACCTTGTGCGGCAGCTGGGCAGCAAGGGGAAAGAGGGAGCCGGACAGAGGTTAGAGAGAGAAGCCCACAGCAAAATCTCCTTCCTAGGAATTGTGTCCCAAGTCACCAAAGGCTGAAGGCTTTCCGTGAACCACCCTCATCCTCTGAGAAGTCACAAGGGCCTTGGGTGAGCCCATGGTGCCCTCGCTCCCTGGGCATCACCTCCCAGGCAGATTAGACGAGATAAAGTCTGGAAGGCCCCGGGCAGGGGGCATGGCCCAAAGCAAGCTCTCAACCAGCGATGGCTGTGGGGTTAACCCTGGTCCTCCTGTGGGGGCATCCCAGAGAGGGCTCCGAGCACGGCAGGTGGGACTCCTGCAGGGTCAGAAACTCAAGTGCCGAAATCGTAAGGCTGGTGGCTTAGGAGATGTAACAGCTGGAACGGGCGGAGTCGGGATGACAGCATAGCACGTGTCCCCATCCAAAGGGAAGGGCCGTCCATCAGCTGCAGCCAACCGCTGTTCTGGAAGAACGCTGGCCTAGCGTTGGGAAACCCTCCAGCTTTTCAAGAGAATTCTGATTTCTAACACCCTATGCGGGCCACACAAACCAGGCCTGTGGCTGTTTCTGGTCTGAAGGTACCTTTTCCATGGCATTTCCAAGACTTCCTTGAGCAAGAAGGCTGAAACCTTTCCTACACTCCATTCTTGCCTGGCTTTTTGGGACTGGGGGAACAAGCGAAGTAAGAAAAGTGCCATTTTCCCTTTCATTTCACCCAGCTGCCTGCATCTCCCCCCACCCCACGGCTGTCCAAGGGAGTCAGTGTGACTACCAGGAGGAAGCAGAATGTGGCCAAGGACGGAGGGGGAGCTAAGGTTTCAGAGTGGCTGGAGCTCCATGGCAGGACTGGGCAATGAAACCACTGGCCAGTGAGTGGCAGGCTCAGCACCGAGGGGCCCCTGTCCCCAGAGATGCCAAGGTCCATCAGACAGGGAGAGCAAAGAAGGGAAGCGATAGCCAAGTCCCATCCGAACACACTATCTGACACACTGCCCCTCCTTGGCCACACAGACTGACTGCCCCACATCTCCTGGGAATGGCAAAGGCTCTCAATGGAGGCCGGCATGGGAAACAGGTGTCAGGAAAAGAAAAGCCAGCTTCCCTGGGGGCACATGGAACTTGGGCACTTAAGTACTTGTCCTAAGGGGGACACTCACTCTCCCCGGGGCCCCACTCCCTTGCTAGCACAGCAGGGCCTGCCCACAAGGAAGAGGGAAGAGGAGGAGGCCGGGGTCAAAGCAGAGGAGGGGAGCAACAGCCTAGCAAAAATGCCAATTGTCTAGTAAAGTGCCTTCTGAAACTTCCCTAACTGAAGACAATCAGCAAATGCCAAGTGCTCACCAGGCCAGCCAGGCCCCCAGGCAGCAAAGTGCCCACGATCCTCGCCCAAAGTGTGACAGAGCCTGTCCCTAAGGTTGAGGGGTGAGGGCTCACATTTAGAGCGAGGCATACATTCCCTATTTGCACAGACTCCTCGCCCGCTCTGCTTGGCTGCACCAGTCTCTTGGGGACAGCGGGAGGAATGACTATGTCCTCTGGGTCCAGCCCAGCCCTCACCACCAAGGAGGAGACAACAGGGCTCCTGGCAGACACATGTGGGGCTCAGCCAGGCGCAGGACAGGGCCTGAAGAGGAGGGAGCAGGTGTGCCCCCTCCCCCGCCCCCGCTTGGACCCCTGGGGGCTGGGGCTGGCACTGCACTAGGGCAGAAGGAAGTGCCCCCTCCCCGGCCAGAGCAGCCGAGCAGCAGCAGCTCACACAGCGAGGGCTCGACTGAGGCCAAGGGACAGACAAGGGGAGAGAGGGTCAGCCCAGGCCCTCGCTGGAATTCCTACCAGGGACTGATGGGAGGCTTGGTCCACAGCTGCCACAGAATCACCCACAGCTGGCTCCAAGTCGTCAAATGCCAGCTCAATGTTCTCCTAGGAGGGAAGGCAGAGAGAGGTAGTGAGCACTGGCCACTCGAGGCGTGCAGCCCTATGTGAAGGCCAGGAGGGGGCGCTGGGCTAGCAAGTCCACCCTTCCCTCCCTCTCAGGAGCTCCTCCCCTCCAGCAGCCCCTAGGAACAAAAGTTCACCACCTCCCAAGGCACCACGTGGCCTTTTTGGACAGCTAAAATTCGTTTAACCTTCTGTAACCCTGAGTGAAGGTCCCCTATTCCTGTTACTTGCACCAGCTGACGAGACGACGCGGAGTAAGCCTACTCTCAACTTCACACAATCATCCTCGAAACACCTGCAGACAGCTGTCATTTGCTTCCTGAATCTTCTCTCATCCAAGATAAATATCCTCCCTAGTTCATTCATCTTACCTGCCCATGAGGTAGGATTTCTACATCTTGTCCCATCCGGGACACTCTTTTATGGAGGGGCCCTACATAATCAATCACCATCTTAACAGATCAGGAGCCAGGGAACCAGGGAAGGCCGGGCCCGACCCACATGGAGGCAGGAACTGCGTGGTGGCAATTCACGGGGCCTAGTGGGCGCCTTGAGGGCGGGCAAGGAGGGGCTCTCAGGGGCCCCGAATGCATCTGCAGCTTCTTGGACAGCAAACTCTCTGCAAAGTGAGGATGTAGTCTGGGGCAGGATAAGACTACTACTCCGGGATGCACAGGGAGACAGAAATGACAAAGAGCAAAAGCAGGGAAGGGAGCCACCCACGGGGAAGGTGGGGTCTTCCCTCTCCACAGATGTCCTCCCTGTGGGAGCCAGGAAGCTGAGGCTGGGGGGCAGGGGCCAGGGGGTGGGCAAGGCAGAGGCAAGGTCAAGAGCTACCTCCTTGTATCTTTCTAACTCCTGCACAAAGGTGCGCTCGTGGAAGAGTCTCTGCAGCCGGTCCTGGGCGTAGTTGTGGCACAGCTCCTCAAAGGAGGCTCCGCGGGCGGATCCACCCTGCTCAGGGTTCTGGAAGCCCGGCGTGTCCACAATCATCATAGAGCAGAGTGAGTGCTGGCTGGACTTGAGAGCCCTTCACAGGAAGAGCCTGGGTCAGGGCTGGCCAGGGCAGTACCGCCGAACAGGCCCCACGGGTCTGCCCGTGGTACCCAGGCAGCCCCGTTCTGCCCCAAGCCAAATCTCCATCCCTGCCTAGGTGCCCAGGACCCTGATGGGGAGGACGTGCCTTTCCTCACCCGTGAGGACAGTGAGCCCTCTGCTGGTGGAGAATGGCGCTGTCTCAGCGATCCCACCAGCACTGAGGCATCAACTCCCCCTTTGTCACGGCAGGAGGCTGGTCAGCTCCTGGGCCCTGCCTGGCACTCACCTGTTCACCAGGGAGACGAGAAGGGTGAAGAGCTCACTGTAGAGGCCAGACGCCATGCCCTCTAAGCACTCCAGGGCACTCAGTTTGGGGCCTGCGGGGCAAGAGCATCAGCTCTACCTCTGGCCCCCTGGGGATGCCCATGGGGGCGGGGGTGTGTGCTTTCTAGCTACCCAAGGTCAAGTCAGCATGGGGCCCTGGGGCTGGGCCTCTCCCTCTGATGGAAGCATCTATTCACCCCAGCAGTCTCCCCACGCCAGAGCAGACAGCAACGAGGCCTGATGGGGCCTCCCAATCACAGCCATCAGCCAAGGGGCTCCGGGCACCTGTGCCGTCTCCCAGGCTGCTCTCCTCGGGGCCTTGGCGGAAGGAGGTGGAGCGCTGCAGCGTGCCGCCCTTGTGCTGGTGCTTGAAGATGGCCGAGGACAGCTCCTCCAGGCTGCAGCCCAACAGGTATGCGGCCTTCTGGGCCCACTCGTGGCGGGCAAACTGCTTGCGCCCAGCTATGGGGTAGAAAAAAAAGGATCTGGCATCTTGGGTCTTTCTCCTTAGTCCACTTGGTGACCGCTACGCCCTTTGGCTCCCATGGCCAAGAACTGGGGAGTGAGCATCTTCTGGTGTTAAAACCAGCCCTGATGACACCAGAAGGGCTTTAGGCAAAACAGGGACAGCCAGAGGCTGCCAGCACTTCCTGTGTCCCTTGCAGGCCGGAGAGAGAAGGAACAGGTCCTAAAAGAGGAGGGAACTCCACACCGCTGCCACCAGAGGGCACGCAGGCAGCTCTGAACATCTCTTCTAGAGGGCTTGGCCTCAGGGGTGCCCGCTTGGGGGAGGACAGTCAGAGGATGAGCCAGCCCCCCTGTGATGAGCACAAGAACCACTTGCACCCATGGGGGCCACATCACGAGAGAGTTCTAGTGCCTCCCCCTTCCGTGAATACATCAGGACCCTCTCCCTTACCTCCAGGCGTCTGCCAGGGGAGACCACCAACGCCCACACCCACCCATGGCCCAACAGTGGGGAAGTGGAAGAAGCCGCGGGGGGGAAGGGAACAGCCCACGCAGACAGACGCGCCTCAGCCAACATGTGTCTAATCACAGCAATTAGGGAAAGCTAACAAGAAACAAGGTTTTACCTTCGGCAGCTTCTGTAAGGCAAAGGACCAGCATGCAGCATGCAAAGAAAAACAGCGTGTTAGCAAACAGTCATCAAGTGAGCCCGCCAGGCCCACGGGAAGGGACTGTGGAGGGGCGTGTGTGGGGGGGTGGTTTGTGAGGATGAGCAGGCGAGAAAACGGAGCCACATTCAGACTCAGAGACGCAAAAATATACACAAGCGCACACACACAATCTCAAAGGAGTATGTCTACGGATGTCATCACGCTCACACACACACACACACACACACACACACACACACACACACAGACCTACGAAGACACCACACATGTACACACCCGCACATGTGCACACATACACACATCCTCTGGAACATACTGGAAGCTCTGACGAGGTAACAGAGCCTGCTCAACAAGGTCCCTGAGCTGACACACCCAGATCTGTCCGCTGGCGGACAGAGTACAGGGTTATAGGGAACCTGGTCTCGTCACCTCCTCAGAGGGAAAGAACTTTCTCAAGACACAGCCGCACGCCTACCCGCAGGCCCACCTACACAGTCTGGAGACAACTTCCTTAACTCGGAGCCTGCTTCCTCTTTGGCGGGGATGCCACCTGCTGGGACCGTAAGGAACCTGACACCTGCTCCTCCCGGCGCCCACCCGCCCACCCGCCAGTCTTCCTCGCTCCTGCTGAGCAGCCTGGAGCCCTTCCCATCCCAGGGGAAGAGGAAGTCAAGGCCCAAGGCGCTGTTCAGAGGCAGCATCCCTCTGAGAAAGGGGAGGAAGGGGTGAAGAGGTGCTCCGAGTGCCCACCCATCCACGGAATCTCAGAGGAAGGCAGCAGAGCTCTTCCAAGCCAGACCAAGCTCCAGCCATCCACAAGCCCCCAAGTCCCAAGTGCAGAAGCTGCAGCCCATTTGTTACCACGGTGCCTGCTGCCCCCTAGTGGTCTCCACCCTGCCATGCAAGAGGAAGAGACGCCTGCTACCAAATCCGTGAAGTGAAGGCAGGAAAACTGGCCTCGGAAAGCCGCAAGACGGCAAGCCCACCCTACCCCGTCTAAGCCCCATGGAGGGCATCCTGAGGGGTCCCAGGATATGGAGGCAAAACGAGTCGGAGCAGCTAGGCCTGGGATGCTGAGAAGCCTCACGGCCAGCAGGCGCCCTCTCCACCCTCAACCAGGGGCTTCTCCCAGGCCAGTCCCCTCCACTCGGACAGAACAAGCCCAGTCCCCAGAGAGAGCCTGGGGTCAGCACCAAGACGGGACAAGGTGGCCTCTACCCCCCAGGGAGGGGCCAAGGTCAGTTACCCGCTTGCTCCTCGGGGGCCTCTGTCAGGAAGGGAATAAGAAGGAGAGTTATTTCGGGGGACTGCTCTGAGTTAGACCTTTTTCTTTCCCCTCAGCCTCCGAACCACCGCCCCCCTGCTCTTCACAGTTCTCGGCATCACTGCCGTCCAAGGCCGGGGCAGAGATGCTTCTCCGGGTGCTCGGAGCCTTCTCTGAGGTGGGGGACTGGGAAGAGGCACAAACAACAGAGGGGTGTCTGCTAAGAGAGAGGTCTGTGCTGGGTGAGGACGAACGGAGCGGCAGGGCCTCCACAAGCTCTCCGGGGCGATAAGCTGCGCTGTTGGGACCCATTGCACGTTACCTTTGGTGGCGCCTGCAGCCCCCAGGTGGTAGATGGCGGCCAGGATGAGCCAGCAGGCTTTCTGTTCATCTGGGGAGATGCCCAACACCTTCATGGCAGTCTGCAGCTTACTGAACTGCTGAGCCGCCTTCTGCTTCTCCTCCGGCTGCAGGGACAGACGGGCACGCTGGCACCGCATCTCGGAGGGGCTGTCCCTGCTGGCATACCCCCATGCTGCTGGGCCCTCAGGGAGGGAGAGGCTAGGGAGAGCCGCCCAGCTAGAGCCAGGATCCTGCTCCTCCCAGGGGGCGCTCCAGGCCGCTTGAAGCGGCCCCTGCTCCCAAGGCCCAGGACTGCCAACCCCGGCCCCACAGGCCCCTCACCTTGGCCAGTGGCACAATCCCAAACACATTGTTCTCTGCCAAGTGGTTCAAGTGGAGCTCTGTCCTAGGGGTACAAATGAGGCATCAGCACAGTGCTTGGTCCCCATGCCAAGGGCCATCTCCCTACCAGGGTGGAGACAGATGGATCCAGCTTCCAGACTCTGAGTTTTGTCTGCCCATCATACCCTGCTATCAGGCCAGCCGCCGCTGCCTTCCCTAATTGGCCTGGACGCCTGATCAGAGCACTAGCCTCCCTAGGACAGGTCACCGGAGATGCTCCGGTGAGAGTGTCAGCCAGACCCCTGAAAGAGGGCAGCGTGAGTCAAGGCAGGACAGAGACCATGCTCTCAGAGACAAGAAGAGCTAAGGAGGATGATATCCCAGGGCTGCTTGCTCGGCCTTATCATTTATCCTTTTCCCACAGAACAAAGACAGCAAGTCTGAAGGTCCAAAGGGAAGAGCCTGGCAGACGAACCATGCTAGGGAGCAGGGAGGGCCAGCCTGGAGGGCGCTGAAAAAGGCTCGGGGCTTTCGGCTCCAGCGTGGACTCCAACAACCGCTCAGCCCCACACTAGCCGTGCGACTACAGGCAAGTCCCCGAGCACCCGCATCTTGCCCTGCTTTCCTCTGCGGACCTGGTTTCGGGGATAGCAGAGGTCCTAGCAAGGCCCCGGGGACACCGGAGGGTCAATTCTATGCCTGGGGCTTGGGAGCTCCCGTCAGCTCACTGTCCCGTCACCTTGGAGCCTCATATGTGGCAAGCATACGATAAACAGACGGGATGGGATGCAACCAGATGACGAGACCCAAGAGCCATCGGTGAGCTGGAGTCCAGAGCACCCCCCCCCCAATTTCCTTGGCCCCATCTCACCTGAGGGTGCCATCCCCACAGGCCAGCAGATAGTAGAAGACATTGAACGTGGCCTCACCCGCTGGGCGTCGAGCCACACGCAGCTTCTCCAGAAGCATCGTCTACAGCACGGGAGGGTATGGGCAAAGAGGGTGTTGCCGGGTCAAGCTCCTCCCACCCCACACCAGAAAGAACTGGGCCCCTGGGAACAAGCGGCTACCGCTCACTCCCCACCAGAGGCCAGCGCCAGGAGGAAGAAGACGGGCCCAGCTCCCGGAGGGGCCCTGCTGCCCTGCCCAGGCCCCCGGCACAGACTTCTTAGGGAGCTGGGCCCTTCGTAGTGAGATGTTTCATCTAGCCTGCGAGGGGACCAGCCTCGGCTGGACCTTACTTTACTGACAAGTCAGTCTTAACCTGGGTGAAATTAGCCTGAGAGAAGCCCCTGAACACAGGGCCAGGGCCCCAGAAGTAGGGTGCGGCCAACCCCAGGGGTGTGCAGGAAGCTGAGCCATGCCCCAGCCAGGGCAGGAGGCAGGGGGCGCAGAAGGCTTGGGGGACAGAAGACACGGTTGGGGGGGGGGCAGAAAGGTGAAGGTCCAGAGTGGAGCCAACCAGCCCTGCTAGAGACAGGGTCCATTTTGTTGGGGTAGAATCCCAGGAAAATGAGGCACAGGAGAGAGCCTAGTTTCTAGGGCCTGAATCCAGGCAGCTGATCTCTTACTACCCTGAAGGTCCCTCACCTGGATGGAGGCTGAGGCCACCTGGCCAGCTTGGTCGAAGTCCAGGGAGAGGATCTGGGAGAAGCGGGTAGCGTTGCCGTTCATGATGGTGGGGCTGTTCCCAAAGGCTTCCAGAAGGCTGTACAGAGCCTGCCACTTCTCCACTGCAAAAGACAGGCCGGGGCCATCAGGAAAGCCTCCAGACACCCAGTGCAGGCCTATTCCGCCAGCACGCAGGCTCGGAGTTACTCCTACCAGATTGGCCGGGACAGACGGGTTTTGAGGGGCACAGAGAAGCCAGGGAGAAAAAGGGCAGCACCTACGAGGCACTTCCATCCCCACCCCCTCTCAGGTTTTCCAGGAGTCCTATCTCACCGGAGAACACCTTGTTCCCACTGGTGCCCGCGATGGTGGCCAGGTACTGCACCAGATGCTGGCAGCTGGTGGTCTTGCCGCTGCCGCTGCCTCCCAGGAGGATGACAGACTGGTCCTGGCGGCTCATCAGCATTGCCCTGTACGCGGTCTGGGCCACGGCATAGATGTGGGGCGCCATGTCCTCCCGCCGACACCCCTTGAACATGTGCATCACCTTGGGGGGGAGTGGGAGGAAGATGGAGGGGAGGGGTAAGGCTCTTAGCTGGTCCCACTTGGACACCCCTTACTCCCAAGGTCCACCTTTCTGGGCCTTTCACTGCAGGAGGGCCAAGGCCATGCATGGAAATGCAGATTCTAGCCCAATCCTGGCCTCTGTTAGAGGTTAGGTGGAGGGCCTCCTGTTCCCACCCCCTGAAATGACTCCTCTTCCCAAGGTCAACTGCGAGAGTGGACAGGAGCCCAGCGGGAAGCCAAGGGGAAAGGGCAGAGAGCCAGGGAAGGTGGGGTAGGCAGTACACGGCTGGGTCCACGAGGCAGCATGGTAGCCCGGGGTCGCCGCACCTTCTCAGAGTACACAGCGGGGGCCCCGCGGGGGCTGAGGACGAGCAGGCTGGGGCCGGCGTACGTGTGCAGCAGGCTGGCACCATAGCGCTGGCGCAGTGTGTGGAGGACGCTGGACTCATTGAGGTATACCAGCGAAGCCAGATCTTCTAGACGGTCGCAGGAGGGAGCATTAGCCTGTGTGACAGGACAGGCGGGCAGGCACTGAAGAAGCAGAACCTGCCCGCCCTGCCAGTGGACAGGCCTGTCCTGCCCAGCCTACTTCCTGTGCCCTCCACCTGCAAACCTTCTCCACATCGTCCTCATCCACATCCAAGATGGCACCGTCGTGGTCTAGCTTCACGCGCACCTTCCCTTCTGGCGCGCTGAGCTCCTCAGATTTGAGCTGACTGCCTACAGAGCGGGGACAGACCATCAGACACAAAAGCCTGGGAACCTTGGCCACCCTCTTCGGGCCCTTTGTGATCTTGCCTCCTCCCCACTATGTCCCTGACCTCTCCTCACTCACCACCCAGGCCTCACCGGACCCAGATGGCACACCCAGCCCCGAAAACTGAGAGGCCCAGGCATCTGTCCCCTGGGTCTCCCCAGACTCACCCAGTGAGAAGCCTTCCTTATGGACCAGCCACACCTTCTCTGTCTCATACCAGGCCTCCTCAGCGGCAATCTGCTCTTCTGTCTTCACCTATTGGGGTGGGGGGGGGGATACATAGTCAGTCCTTGCTCTGGAAACAGAGTCAGGAGAGAGGAGACACGTGAGGGGAAGTGCTTCCAGATGAGCCACTGGGTAAGGGGGATAGTGGGGGGGAGATACAGAACAGGAGACACCGAGGTGTCAGAGGAAGAAGGTGGGGAAGCAGGGAATGGGGGTGGTCCTGAGGAGCCCTGAGGACGAGGACACAGTTAGGGACCATGCCAGCCTTGAGGATCTGGAAGACGGGGACACTCAGAACTCGAGCCCAGAAGAGACCAGACCACAAGAAAGCAAACCAGGTTCTACCTTCAGCCACCCTCTTCCCCACCTCCCCATGGAGCCCACAGGGTCGGTGTCCTGAGCCCACACACTGCCCGCTGGGCTGCCGCCCACGGTTACTGTGACCTCTCATGCCCAGCTTCTGCCTTCAGCCGACTAACAGGCCCTCCTTCACCAAGCTGGGAAAGGGCGCTTCCTCAAGACCTGAGGAGAGAAGTGTCTACGGAGGACTCTGGGCTACAACGTGGTGTGTGCGTCCTGAGTCCTAGCCTCGGCCCGGCCTTCCCCCCAGAGGACGCTGCACTGGATGTGTGTGCCAGCCTCCCCACTCCTCCTTCAGGCCTCCTCGGAAGGACAGGAGAAGGCCACACAAGGGCATGAAACAGCATGGCCAGATACGTGAGGGGGGGCGGGGAAGGGCACAGCAAAGGCTTGCGTGCCACGTGGATGGGCACTGGAGTGGCCGCGAGCTACCGTCAGTCTCTGAGAGGGGACCTGAGGCCGAGGCGCAGACACTGCTTTGTGTCACTGAGCCTCTGGGTGAGGGATCGGGAAGGATAAGGAAACATAGTAAGTCTTTTCTTTGTCACATTTCTTGGAGCCAAAAGAAAGAGAGACCCGGGTTCTGTTCCCAGGTTGGATCCGGGCTTCAGGTAACTCCCTCTCCCTTGCTGATGGCCCTTCCCTGCTCAAGAGAGAAACCTGGACTACACGTGGTCCCCGGGCTCTGGGAATCATGACCAGTGAAACCACCCTTCAAACAGGACGATCGCTATGGGGCTGGCAACACTTTAAATTGTTAAGTGAAGACATTTAAAAAAAAAAAAACGGGGGTGGGTGTCTGGGTGGCTCAGCAGTTAGGCATCTGCCTTCTGCCTGGGTCGTGACCCCAGAGTCCTGGGATCGAGCCCTGCGTCGGGCTTCCCACTCATCGGGGAGCCTGCTTCTTCCTCTGCCCCTGGCCCTGCTTGTGCTCTCTCACTCTCGCTCCACTCTTTCTCTCTAAAATAAATAATCTTAAATAAAATAAAAATTAAAATTAAAAAAAGCTAATTTCTTTATTATTTGAAGAAATGTAACTTTGTAAAAAAACCACATTGTTTTTTTCTCAAATCACATGATACAGGTGAAAACCTTTGTCTTGAATGGACATGTTTTGTGGGTCAGGTGTTTGGAACCTAACAAACGAGGGGAAATCAAAGGGTCCTGGCCTAGAATCAATCCTTTAGAATGAATTCAAAGATAGGTTTCCCACACTGGCCAGCAGGTGGAGCCAGAGAATGCCACATCTTCAGGCTAGGGAAGGAGGGTGGGGAGGTGAGAGCGGCTCAGCCTTTCAGCTTTCTCTACCCAGAGTGAGCAGAATCGAAACACTTAGAAACCAGAACTCTTGCCAGGCCCTTGGGCTCCAGTGGTTAAAAACCATGTGCCACAAGGCCAAACTCGAGTGGTGACACCCCGTCTAGACACTCCCCAGGGGCCTGACACAGAACTGCCCCATCTCAAACTTCTGGCACTGCCTCTTCCAAGGACCCCCCCAGACACACGGTGGGAGCCAGAAGGGGAAAGAGGCCTTACACTCCAGCACGAGGCCCGAGCACAGACGCCAGCCCAGGTACGGACCAGGGGTGGCGGGTGGTCGCTGGAGGAAGCGGAGGGCTCCTGAGGGGGGCAGGAGCACCCTACCTGGCTGTGGGCAGGAGAGGCGGCCTCAGGGTCCAGCTGCCAGCAGTAAGCAAAGAACAGAGAGAGAGAGAGAGAGAGAGGGGTGAAGACAAGCAGACCGTTGGCATGTTCCCTTCAGCAAGTACTCTGAGCTAGGTGGGTGGGCTCTCTCTGGCTGCCCAGGATGGAGGGTGGAGGTTGGAAGGACTCAAGTGCCAGGATGGGCAGATGAACTGTGCCCTGTCCAGGAGAGGCCAGACCCTGAAGGAGAGGCCCAGCTTGCCGGAGAGACACCTGTTATCATCAGATGTCTCAGAGAAGATGCTCCGCTAAGTCATTCACTGTGGCCTGGGCAGGAGTGTGCCTCTTTGCCTCCGGCCACAGTCTCCCCTGGGTGGGACAACCCATGCATCCTGAACTAAGCTCTTCTATGAGCTTGCCAGGTCAGGCCACCTCCCTACAACCAGGGCCTGGCCCCGTGCATGGCTCTGGCCTTATCTCCAGGGCATTGGTCAACCTGACTCCCCTGTAGCCAGCAGACCCCAGAACGGGGCTGTCCCTGGTCTCCAAACACACACAAAGGTGCCACCCCCAGTGCCAAAGGCTGTCCTTCAGAGCTGTCACCCCTGCGCAGAACAACATCACAGAGCATGTCTCATAGAACAGGACCACTAGCAGCCCCAAGTCCAGGACCCCTTCCTCAATCCCCCACTGTGCCCTGCACCGCTCGCAGACAGCCACATCGCCCCATGGCGAGCAGAGGCACCACGCCACTGGGTCCACCTGCCCATGAACCAAAGGACTGTGGGCAGGCCCTGTGGCCAGACTTGACCTGTCTCTGTCCGATTACTTAAAGACCTTTCTGAAGGAGAAGTGGAGTCAGTCAGGCCTTGGACCTGGCCTATAAGGAATAAGCAGGGAGTTAACAGGCCCCAACCTGTCTGAAGAGCCAGTGTATCAAAAGAGGGGAGAGTGAGCTCCCTACCTCACCACCCACCAGGCCCTGGCACTAAGCCATGTCCTCCAGGGCAAGAGAATGGGGCCAGAGAAGGGGCTGGATCCTCAGCCAAGAGAGGTTCCCTCCCATGGGCACAGGGTTCTGGGTCCCCTGGAGGGACAGGTCTCACTGCTCAGACCCTTCACAGAGCCCTTCTCTTATTTCTTCAGGTGAGAAGGCCACGTGAGGGCCCCCACACTGCCATGAGGCCATCCTTCCATAGTTGGATGCCCCCCCCGCCCCCCTGACACCCCCAGTCTGGCTGCCAGGAGGAGCACCAGGGCCTGGGGAACCATACACGAGAGGTGGCATTACAGAAGCTGTGAAGATCCTCTCAAGCCGCTGCTGGGCCTCCTCTGCGGGGGTCAGCCGGACCTCAGGGGCAGCTCCTGCCTAGAGGTTAAACCACCATTAGTCCTGGCCTGGGGTGAGGGGGAGTGGGGGCACAGCATGCCAAGCTTCTGGCTTAGGGAGCTGCTGGGACCCAGTGGGCAAGTGAAGTAGGGTCAGGGAGGCAAGCCAGGCATCAACGTGAGTTTTTAAAGTTTATCGGATGAGAAAAAAAGAACAGGTGCCTGGAAATTCTGGGGTTCTTCCTTCTAATAGTCCTAACCACTCCAGCACCGGGATGGCCCTATTCCCCCACCCCAGGCCCAGGTGACAGGTGGGTGAACTCCAGGTCAGGGCACATCTCAGCCCCCAATTCCACCCTGGTGAGAGAGACAGAGAGCCAGAGGGAGGGTAGCCAGGCCCGGGAACAGGCACATGACACTCTCTGGCTACTTACAGGTTCTACTCAGGGGCTGACTGTTTCCCTCATGGCCTGCCCATCAGGCCAAAATGCCCCTTGCCAACTCCCGGGTGCCAGGAGGTGACTTCCCTGATTCAGAGCAGGCCAGCAGGGCCGGGAAGTCTGCAGCCTGCTCTTCTCTGAGTTCTGCAAAATCCAGGAAGAACAGAGTAGGGAACAAGGCAGGTTCTGGGACCTTAGGAATCCCAGGACGTAGGAGTCAGGGAGGGCCTCTAGGCTGTGCCCTACCCCCCACTCCTCCCTACCCTGCCCTTGCAGCCAGAAGAGCATGCAACAGCCTGGGAGAAACAGTGGTGAAACTTGACTCCTCCCCTGCCAAACCTCATGAGGCCTCAGAAGTCTCCATAAAATGGGGAAGTTTGGAGAGACTGTCCCTGACCAAAGGACCAGCCATGTAGGCATCACCTTCCAAGGTCCTTCCCTCTGCCTCTCAGCCTCCTGTCCCACCTAGAGGGTACTTTGTGGACAGATGGGGCCCCAGATCCAAAGGGGGCCCACTGTGCACATTTGCCACCCAGGCATAGGGCTCCTCAAGAGTCCTGCTGCCAGAGGGAACTGCCGGCCAGGCTTGAAGAAGGTAGTGATGGCAATGGTGGCATTAAAACTGCCGTTACTAGCATCACTATCCATGCTACCATTTGTGGAGCACCCACCATGCCAGGGACTGGGCTCAGAGTGGGTACCATTCCTCATCTTCACAGCAGCCCTTCAAAGCTGGGATTATCCCTCGTTTGCAATTCCAAAATCCAAAAGCTCCCCCAAACAAAAGATCTTTTCTCAACTATTTTGGTGGCAAAACCCGTTTGTAGTCTATCCCCCTGCAGTGTGAATGGTCATAGATTTTGCCGTGAAAATACTTATGTTTGCTTACAGGTTGCTGCTTATTATGTAGGACTTTCTAAAATACAAAAATCACTAACTTACAAAACACGTCTGGCCCCAAGGGCTTCAGAGAAGGGACTAGAGACCTGTCCCGTCCCTGCTTGGCAGATGAAGGCTCAGTGATGGGACCTTGCTGAGATCCCACACAGGGTGAGTGGCTGGGGAGGTGACCACGGGTCACCCAACTCCAGAAATTCTCTCTCTACCCTAGCACTGATCTGCTAAGACTCTGAACCACTGCTTGGGATCCGGAGCCTCCGGCCAACACCATGCAGCCTGGGAAGAGGCCCCAACCACACACAAGAGTGTTGAGGAACAGCCACATGCTGCTTAGTGGGGCCCGTCCCAGCGCAGAGGCCGCCACGGGCTCTGGCACCCGGTTGAGGAAAGCCATGCAGCTCCGCCATTGGCACCTGGCCGGGCCCAGCGTCTCAGCCGTGCGGGAGTGTTGACAAGGTGTGGGGAAGCTGGCTGCGAGGGTGCCTGGCCGTCACACGAGAGTGGTCAGGGGCACGGGAGGTTAGTGACACACTCGGGTACCTCCTGCTGCACGCCAGGGACCGGTGACTTGGACTGCTGCAATCCAGGGGGGTTCAACGTCGGGCCGGTGGAGCCTGGGGCCGCCAGCTCTTCCGGTGGGGCTGGGGAACACTGCTTCTCGGGGATTTCAGGTTTGGCTGGGGAGCCTGGCTTCCCTAAGGAGCCCGGCTCCTGGCTGGAGGGCTTCTCCCCCTTCCCCGGAGACTGCCTGCCCCGGGGCTTGTGGTCCTTGCCCCTGCCCCGAGACATCAGGCTCCAGAGACCCACAGAGAGCTCATCCTTGGCGGTCTCCTTCTTTGCGTCAGGCTTAGGTGGGGCGGGGGGAGGCGGGGGGGGTGGAGGAGGTGGTGGCTTGGGACCAGGTGCCGCCTTTTCTCCCCTCTTGCCTCGAGCTGGGTGCTCAGGGGATCTGACCCCTCTGCTTGAAGGCTCCTTGGCACTCCCAGGCTCCTCGCCAGGCATCACCTTGCTCACCACCTTCCTAACTGCATTTGCCACTCTCTTCCGGGACAGGCCCTGGGCCTCCTCACTTGGGCCTTCTGCGGAGGCAGCCCCCGGGCCATTCATGGCAAGTGTGGGTGCAGGGCTCTTGGCTCTCTGGGACGTCTCTGAGGGTACAGGGCTGGTGGGAGGCTGAGGACTCCTAGATGGGCCACTGCTGTCCTTTGCACTGCCCTCTGGCTGCAGTCACACAAATACAGGCAGACATTAGCACCAGCCCTTGAGTCCCTGCCCACCCCGTGCAGATGAAGTGAGAGGTGCGACCTCACACCTTGCCCTGGGACAGACCTTCCATTCATCCAGAACTCCGAGAGGCTATACCAGGAAGCCCTCAGTCCATTTTCCAGATAGGACAACTGCATCTACAAGTCTGGCTTCTCTCCCCCACAAAGCACAAGCCAGGTAGTGCTGTTACCTACTGTCTATCCCCAGCCTTAGCACAGGGCCGTGAGCTGCCAGCACAATGTGCCCGGAGGCCCCTGAGGTGTCCCAGAGTCACTGGCCTACATCAGGGCAGCCACCAAACACCAACCCAGGTGAGCCCAAACACACCTGAGAGGGAGCATGGAGAGGCCAAACCACCAAGTCCTGCCATCCATCCTAGGCCTCATTCTGGGGCTTCCTGCCTCTGTGGTCCCCGCTCTTTCACTGTGCTTTCTGGGCAGTCGGACCCCAAACCTACCCATCCCAGCAAAACCAGTGGTCAGGGAGCAATTCCTGGCCCCAGGATGCACCAAGCTCCTTCCCTCCTGCCCCTCTGGCTTGTGGCCATTGTCTACCCCTCACCCGTACTCTCAGGGGCTACGGAGACCAGTATGGGCCCGGGAAGCTCCCACCTTGGCCTGCTTTCTGCCAGTCTCTTTGCAGTTTTCCTCCTGCAAACCTCTCCAGGGCTGGAGGCCTCCTAGCCCCCAGAGTATGCGTACAGATGAGAGGATGAAGAGGAGGCAGCTGGGGCCCATGGAGGGCCAAGCACTGAAGTGACCATAGATCTACTCTGCTCTTGAGCTGGGGCCCTGGCTCAGCCAGCCTCCCAGGCTCTGGGCACCTGACTGGAGTACGCTGGCACACTTTGCCTGAGGCACCCACCCTTCCCCAACACTGGTGGCAACTGCCTACGGTCCCAAGGGACAGCCACTGGGGAAAGCCAGGCTGGCTAATAGCAGGGCAGAGTTTCCTGCAAAGCCAGCCACATTGTCTGGGTAAGCAAGGTCAACCCTGGGGGGGGCTCCTTGCTGGTCAGGCAATGCCCTGCCACTCGGGGGCCATGTTTGAGTCCCTGTTCCCCAAAACAATGACCTTGCTTCCAGGACGCACCTGGGCTCTGGGCCCTGAAAGTCTGGCTATCATCTCTGCTTGGACGCAGAGAGACGCTCAGAGTGGGCAGGCCTCTGGCTGCCACAGGGAGAGGTTGCCTCACATCCTGAGTGGAGCTGAGCCAAGTCACCTCAGCTGTGGGTAGCTCTGCTGCAGGGGTGGGGAGAGAAGGGCTTGAAGGTGCCTTTTCCTCAACCTCTTGGATCAAGAGTGCTCCATGGCATGCCAGGGCACTGTGGAGCTGGCTAGTGGCCCTAGCCGCAGGCTCCCGGCCCCTCCCTCTCCCCCTCCTGGCCTTCCTCCCATCCCCCCGCAGCTGAAGATGGTGGCAATGATGACGGTAACCGCTGACACTCGTACAGTGTTTACTGTGTGCCAGGAAGTCCTCTAGGCGCTTCACGTGTGATTTTTCACAAACTAACTGGATACTCCGAGGCCCCTCCCCCACACATATCTCAAACACTTCCCCTTGCAGGATTAACTACAGATCAGGTGGAAGCCACAATGTCTGGCTGATCGAACCTTCCATCCAAGGAAGTGGGGGAGCTGGGACAGGCACCATCCGGGGTAACGAAGCACGGAGCTGCCTTGTGACCCAGCTCTGGCCCAAATCCCCTGGCACTCCCACACCCTGTGCCAACCGCAGTCCTCTACCAACTCCGCACCTTTAGACCTGGCTATTCTGGAACTGTCTCCTCTCTCTTGCCTGAAACGAGTCCTGCTTTACTCAGGGTCCCTATCTCAAAGCCGAATGACCTGGGGGAGAAGCTGGGGGCCCTGGGCAGCTAGAGCCGGCCTCTGGGTCACCCACATCGAGCAGCTGACGGGGTCTTGGGAAGAGACAGAACAGCTGCAGTGAAACCCGTCCCCGCGCTGGTCCTGTGCCACCCAGAGCAGGACGAAAAGTCCCAACAGCTGAGCTCTCATTTGGTGCTTCCCAATCTCAGAGTTTGCCCAACTAGGCCTCTCCGGCCCCCCAAGGTTCAGGAAGCAAGAACTATAGGTCAAAACTAAAGTGAGGGGCCTGGGGGAGGTCTCCGAAGCGCCTCTGGGTTCCCATCTCCTCCGCACACCCCAAGTTGGCATCACACATGCTGCACTTTCTGCCTCGGTGGTGGCATCCCCTCTGGCCGCCCCAGACAGGAAGGGGCACCCCACCACGCCTGCCTGCTCCGGGGACCTGCCTCGAGGACTAGGCTAGGGCTGGCGGGCACCCCCACCCGGGCACACACACAGGGGGCGCTCAGAGATGCACTTACAGCCCCTTCCTCCTTGCCAGGAGGGCCAGGCTTCGGCAGAGTTTTGTCCTCCTCTTTAACCTGAGGGAGCAGACAAAGAAGTCACTGGCAGGTCAGGGCAGGAGACTCAGCATCAAAAGCACAGGAGCAAAACCTCCAAGGGGCCTTTCTTCCCTCGGAGGCAGAGTTCCCGCGTGTTCAGGAACACTGGGGTGAAGGACATGAGCGACTGCTGGCCCGTGCTGGAGTCAAAACCATCCAGTGACAACTTCAAGAATGAATAGTCTCCCCGGAGCGGGGAAACCCTGGCCTCAGTCACCAGTCACGTGTTCCACTTGGGCTGTTTAAAGAGAGTGCCATCATGGCCTTGGTTACAGGGTGGACAGAAACAGCCAGACAACTCAACTCGTGCTAAACGACAAGAGTCATTCCTGGCTCAGACGAGAAGTGGTCTGAACGAGAGTCCCCTGACCTAGTGACTAAGGAGGAGGGAATGACCCCAGTGTGGGGGCCCTGCTGGAGGAGACTCCTACCAGGCTGGCTCCAATTTGCTTCTAGGTCCCTGTGACTTCCCCCAGCCCAGAGCCCGAATGCCTTCCCAGCCAGACCGCTGAGCTCCGTCTGGAGGCAGGAGATGGGGCAGAGGCAGGGCTTCAGGAGGCCAGACATATGCCAACCTCAGACCCACAAAACTGCTAACCACGCAGCTGAGGGAGGGAACCCCAAGTTTGGGGCACAGTGTAGAGGAAGGAAAGATGTCTGAGCTCAGGCCACTCTGGCCAGGGGGCTGTCCTCAGCCTCTGCACTCGCAGGCCTACGTCAGAGGGGAGGTGCAGAGTCGGGACACTGGCAGCCACCACAACGTATCTGGAAAAGAGCAGACAATGTGGATGCTCTGAAGGTGCTTTGGTTCTGAGACTGGCTCAGAACAGACCTAGAGGGGCCAGGCCTCTGTCGGAATGAGCCCTCTGCCCGCCCCTCACTGGCATCTCTCCGTCCGAAAGCTTGGACAGTCCTAATGGATTTCGTTTCTCTTCTTTCCCCAGTCACTTAGGACGATGGGAAAAAGGCAGGTCTGTGAGCAGCGCGGGCCATCCTCAGTGTGCCGTTCCTTCCAGGCACGGTGGGGGTAGGTGGGGGTAGGTGGCAGTAGGTGGGGGTAGGGGGGGCTGGGTGCACTGGCAGGGGTCCTTGATTCCTAATGGAAAAGATCCTCAGAAACTCATCCAGAATCACAATAATTATCCACCTGGGGGCGGGGGGACTCTCCATTTGGAACCAGGGTCCTTGGCTACTTTTGGGCTCTGATTAGCAGCGCCTAGGGCACTGACCAGCAGGGTGGCCGCTGCGGTTCTCAAGCTGCGTCTTGTCTATAGAGCTACTGTCAACGGGCCGAAGCTTCAGAGTTAGTTCACACTGTTGCGGACAGAGGGAAAATGGCAATTATTCCTCAGAGTGGACTCCACTGCTTTAGGAACTGGGATTGGAGCGGATAAAGAGAAGGGAGGGGCCGGTGGGGAGGGAATGAGGAGGAGTGGCGGAGTCCAGGTCTGCGCCTACGGCCCCCCCCCAAAGCCCACCACTCACACCCCCCACGCCCCCCAGGATCACACCATGCATTAGCCCCGGCGCACACAGGTCGGAGGAACATCAAGTATTCACAAAGCACACAGACTTGCTCATTACTGCACGCAGTGCCGTTAGCTCAGCCTCAGGGATGGCCCAGATTCCAAGTCCACTCCGCGTCCCTCACCAGCTCCAATTCTGTCCTCCCTCCAGGGATGCGAGCAGGGGACCCCAAGCGTCCTGGCCCAGTGGTGAAGCACTGGGGGCAACCCTGGCCGCCCCCCGAAATGTCTGGGACACCAGGCCCGGCTCTGAGCTCAGCTCTGGATTTAGCCTGAGGCTGACTCACTGCCCCTCCCCCCCCCCCCCCAGCCAAGGGCTCTGTCTGTCATAGGTCACTGCCCAGCTAGGGACTGTGCACCGCACAAAGGCACGCCCAGGGCTGCAGCCTGAATCACCCTCTGGAACCCAGGCAGCCAGCTGGCCTGGCTCCTAACTCTTGGTTCCTGTCCGTCTACTCACCACAGACCCCAGACATGGGGAGACCCAGTTCCAGAGGCCTCAGAGCCAAAGCCATTCCCAGAGGCCCCCCCAGAGCAGCCCACGTTCCCAGGGGTGAGTCCGAGCAGCAGGGGGGAGGGAAGGGTGTGCAGGGGTTAACTTGGAGGGGCACCAGTAAGACAAAAGGCAGCTCAGCTTACCAGACGTGGAGCTCAAAGGAAGAGCGTGACTCAGCACAGAAGCCCATCCAGAGAGAAGAGTGAGTTACCGGCCCTCGGGTCATTCTCCCCAGCCCCCCAATACACACACATGCGCCAGTCTCTCTCTAGCTCCCAGAGCTCCCTTGCCCACAAGCCAGACTCCTGCCTGCACACACCATGCCAAGCACATAGGAAAAGCACAAGGATTTTGAGACCCAACTTTCCTTTTGCTCCCAGAAGGCGAACCTTGATGAAAAGGCCATGACGCCGCAGGTAGCCTGCACCCTGGGTCAGAGAAGACACGGGGTGGGCAGGGTCGCTCAGGGAATCGGAGTCTTCCTAAAGGCCACGACCTGCCGGGACAAACACTGTGGGCAACAGGGGACAGGAGGGAGGAAGTGGGGGAGACAGATGGCAAAGCTCAGACATCAGAGGAGGAGCAAGGAATAAAACATTGGAGGAAAGAGACGGCGAGGTGGGGTACAGACCATAGAACTTGCTGCGCCTGGAAGCTGTGTGTCCTTGAATAAGCCAGCTCACCTCTCTGGGCCTCTCTGTAGAATTAGGGGATGGACTAGGGTAGATCATGGCTACAGTCCTTTCCGGGTCTGTACCCTCGGGGTCTGGGTAGGGAGAGGCACTCTAGCCCTCAACTCCATGAACCAAAGGTATGTGCCTGTGTTGGCATTAACAAAGTTTCTCCAGGACTCTGGCAACTTTGCCTTCTACCTGCCGCACGCCACTACCCGCCAGGAGCAGGAGGCCTGGAGAACGGTAAAGCCGCCCCATTGATGGGTGAGAAATTAGAACGGGTGCTCTTGAGAGGGAACGGACAGAATTTGCCTCAACCTAGGGAGAGGCTTCATCCAAAGAACCCATTCAATTCAGTGAAGTGAAAGAACTGGCTCACTCTGATTACTGCTTATCCTGAATGACCAGGGAAAAATTAGAGAGTTATTTTTAATGGGCTTTGTTGACTTGCCTATTTTATTATCCGGTCCATGCGCTAGACTTTAATTATCGAACTCCTCTGGTCTTTGATCTCCAGCTCAAGTTCTTGTGTGTGTGCAGGGAGGGGTCCCCGCCTCCCAGGCTGCGGGGACACTAGGCCACCCGGGCCTGAGCCTCTGCCCCAGCCCTTCCTTAGGGATATCATCACTCTGAACCCAAGTGTGGGGTTCTCCCCAGAGGAAATTCTCTCTGTGGCTTTTGTGAGGAATCGCCTGGCTATTTCTCCTCTCTTCCTTATCACTGGCTTTTACAGAGTTTAAGGATTTGCTTAGGACGCGGAATAACCTATGTTTAGCCAATACAGAACAGGAGAGGAACTCAGCCCCAAAGATGGTGGCGACGTCTCCACCACAGTCACTGCCAGAGCTGGGAATGAACGGCTCCGTGCAGCACGGGGGCCAAGGCCTGTCCTCCCTGCCCTGCTCCCTCTAGGGATTTCAGCCCTTTCTGACAACCTCCTTCATGACTGAATACGGAACACCTACAATGCGATGGGCCCTGCAAAAGTATTTAACACATATGTTTGAATATAAGTCTTACAACAGCCTCACGACATAGGAATTATTGCTCTTCTCATCTTACTGATGAGGAAAAAGACTCGGAATGAGATTAGGCCCCAAAGCTATTAAGTGGTGGAGCTGGGATTTGAACCCAAGTTGCTCTGACTGCAAAGCTCCCACAGAGGCCCACCACTTCTGCCAGGCTCGGCCAGGTCAGAGGGGCTGAGCCGTCCTTAATTCCGGCTAACGTACTGTGCCATTGTCAACGTTCAGGAGGTCTGGAGAGGTCTGGATCCAGCTGAAGCGTGGATCGACAGTGAGGTGTTGACTAGTGTTCAATGTACCCGGATAAGTTTCTAGACTTACAAAGGGAGACCGCACCACGATCCTGCCCCTCTGAGGCTCCGACCACCTCTCTGACCACCCTCTCAGGCACTTTTGGCCTTGTCTCCCTTTTTTTTTTTTTAAGATTAATTTATTTTAGAAAGAGAGAGAGTGTGTGTTGGGGGAGGGGTGGAGGGAGAGAAACTTAAGCAGATTCCGTGCTGAGCAGGGAGCCTGATGTGGGGCTCAAACTCACAACCCTGAGATCAGAACCTGAGCCAAAAAACCAAGAGTCCGATGCTCAACGAACTGCGCCACATAGGCGCCCCTCTGGCCGCGTCTCTGGAGGGAAGGGGAGAGACACCAGCGCTCACTGAACACCTACTAGGAGCCAGGCACAGTGGCAGGCTCCTTATTTCACCCTCACGAAACCCCACTTTCTAGAAGGCAAAGGCCTTGCCGAGGGCTCCAGAGCCAGTTGGTGGCAGCACTGGGGTTCAGGCTGTGAGCTGTTTATGCGTCCACAGCGTTCCCTGGACTGTGGCTTCCTCACAGGCAGGACGCGATGTTACCCATCATACTGTGGGCGCTTAGTAAATAAACATTTGCCGCGTGACAGCGTGGCGATGGGGGTTCTTTGGCAAACTTCTCACTTCCATCTGGTCTCTTCCCTCAACTGTAAACGAAGGGGATAACATTTGCCAATCCTGATTCCCGGGGATGAGGGGAACACAAGGGAGGTACACTCGCTAAACTTAGCAACAATAAATAGTACACTCAAAGCCACGGGGTGGAAGGGGAGGGCGGGGACACTGAAATTGCTGAGTAGCTCTTTGGGAAGCAACACAGCCATAAAACGCATCATCCTCTGGCCCTGGCCATCCCATCTTCTGGACTGTCTAAGCAATGAGCTGATTTCAAGCAAGGAAGAAAAAGAAAAATCCCACAAACCCATACAGAGACTTTTAAAGATGCACTCTATGTAAGAACCCCAAATTGGAAACCACCCAATTGCCTAGCGTTAGGGAAGGGGTAGGTGAGCTATGGTACTTGTGTCCAATGCACAGTTATGTTGCCATTTAAACTAATAAATAGGTGACCACTGTAACCGTAGGGAAGATTCCACCTAAAATAATACCAATCAAAGAAACTAGGACGTAAATAATATGCAAACAGTGATCATCATAGTCTTGTAAACTGCGTAAATTAGACACAATAGAGACATTTGGTATTTATTTTGTTTTGTATTTGTTACTTACTGTTTATTGTAAAGATGGCTAAATAGTCAATAAAAAGGAAAAAGCAGAGGAGATAATAGTTGAAAGCATTTGTTCTCAAAGAGGAGAAATCCAAGAAATGTGCTGAGGGACCCATCGATGCTCAGCCTGGGAAGGCTTCCAGCACTCAAGGGGCTGGACCAGGCTGTGACTCCCCACAGGCATGGGCTACCCAGGCTGGGGAAAATGCGTTGAGGCTCCCGTGTCCCTGCAGATAGCCACACACCGGGAGCCCCCAAGGGAAGGGGGAAGAGAAAGAGGCGATCCTGCTGTCTGTGACCTAGGGAACGTGGCACCTCTTCCCTCTGCCAACACTGGTACATGTCTGGAGGAGAAACAGGCATGGAATCCTCCTCCCTCTCCTTTCCCGTTCTGAGGCGCAGAGAGTAGCTCCCAGGAGACCCGCTCCCTACCAGTCCCACCCTAGCACGTACTTATCTAAGGATGGGCGTGGGGGATGAAGGCGTAGGGAAGAAAGAACAGTAAAACAACTAACCTTTACTGAGCATGTCCTAAGTGCCAGGCACCGTGCTGAACCCTCTGCACGCATGATCTCATTTAATTCCCACAACTGTCCTCTGACGGAGATACTAATATGATTGCTACTTTACAAATGAGCAAAAGGAAGCTCAGAAATGACCTGGCCAAGGCCTCAGAGCAGCAAGCGGCAAATCAGAACTCACACCCAGGTCTGTCCTCCAATAAGACCTCCCAGGCTCACTTTAAGGGATGGAAGCAAGCCCTGCCCCCGTCTCCCTCGGTCCACCTGCACGGTTGAACTTCCATGACATCATCTGCCAGAATAACAGCTTGGAGAGAAAGCAGGGGTTTCCAGACGTGACCTGCCCTTCTACCATGACCCTAAGAGGCTTTGCACAGAGCAGTCTCTGCAGGGAGTGGCCTGAGGCCATGCTGCCAGCCAGAGGAGGAGGGGGAGAAGAGCTTGGCAGGGCCACCCTGGCCCCTTCGGTCCAGCCTCCAGTGAGAGCCCTCCCCCACCCCCGGGGCGGAACAGAAAGCGGCAGAGCGCCTGCACTCACTGCCGGCCAGCCCGGAGGAAGCAGGTGCACTGGAATGGCTTCCTGCTGCCACTGCAGTTGCAGACGGGCCCGGGGTTCCTCCTCCAACAGCGGGACCTGCTGGAGGCCTCCCTCCCTGCCCCCCTCCCCAGGGACACTTGCTGGCCCTCTGCCGGGCCCTTTGCCATCTGCCTCGCCATCATCATGCACACCCCCCAATCTTCGACCTAGTCCTGGTGGCGCAGGGGCCCTGGGTAGGGTGGGGTGGGGAGGAGACCCGACCAGGAAGCACCCACCTCGCAGGGTGAGGAGTCCCTCTGGCCCCACCCCCAGCTACCCCCACACACCTCAGCAGTGGCGCCAGTTTTGTGGCTGGGACGGGGCACAGGGAGAGACACAGGCTTGGGGCACGTCTCGGGCTCTCGGTATACCTTCGCACTGGGCCAGCCCACACGCTGCCAACTGCTGACACGACCGAAAACCTGACCCTCGGTGGCCGGGAGAGGTTGGCGTGGGGGAGAAACGGAACGACTGGGAGGCAGCTATGTCTCTCCTCACTTGCTTTTTTAAGGAACTTACTCCTCTGGAGTGATCTCTGCTGAAAATGAGACCTACACGCAGTCAGGGCATCCCCGAGATGCCATCTGTGCCCCTTCCAAGGGTCTGACACACAGAAATGCAGGAGGCCATGCTGAGTCCACTCTTGGTCCCCCTGACAACTCAAGGGACCACCCCTCTCTAGCGCCTTTTTCTTGTTTACGGGGACGAAGGAGGGCCACACTGGCAACACAAAGCAGGAACAAGACTTCCTAAGGTCCGGGAGGTACTGGGGTTCCAGGCCTCAGAAGAAAATAGCGTTCCAAGGAATGAAGGCCTCAAGCGCTAATGGTCTGTGGGGAAGGCGTGTCACAGCCTGGGGACAAGCTGATACAGTCGCAGGACACCGAGCTTTAGAAAATGGAGCCCCCTCCCAAACTCCCAAAGTCATGAGTCAGGCCCAGGAGGGCCTTGCCTCTGAGGCGTTGGAAGGCTGCCTGAGCTGAAGGATTCCCTCCCCACCAAGAAGCTCAGAGAGGGGCTCCAAGGCACCTCCCTCCCCCCACCTCCTTCAGCCACATCTGGGGAAATAACAAAAAGGCCCCTCCTTTCGGAAATGAGGAACCGGCATGAGGAGCCTGGGACATTTCCGGGGTGGGGGGTCAGAGGGACACTCACCCGCATGGCCTGGCCTGGAGCAACCAGGAGCAAGGAGTCTCCTCTCCGATGCTGCTCCGTTAGCAGCTCAAAATAGCACTGGCTGCAGCCCCGCCCCTGCTCCCCTCCCTCTCCCAGGCCCCTCCCGCTGGCGGAGCTGCCCAACCCTGGCCAGAGCCGGTCCCAGACACTGAGTGGCCTCCAGGACCGCGGGTACCAGGTATGCGGGGATGGAGAGGGAAATACAGTATGTGTGGAAGGGGAAGAGGAGGCACTGAGAGAGAGGACACGGTGGGGGGCAGGAGGTGTTGAAGGGTTAGGGGCAAGGGACAGGGAGGGTGGGACTTTCCTACTGACATATACCCGGGCTCCTGGACAGCTGAGCTGATATGGCCCCTAAAAATAGCAGAGGAATTTGAGACCTGCAGCCCCCGGCCCCACAGGCCAGGATTAGCACAAGCACATGCGCGTTCACACACACACACACACACACACACACACGCACGCACACGAGCATACCACCATGCATGAGCACTCAATCACAGCACAGTGTTCTTGAGAACACACAAATCATAAGCTCACCCCAGCCATCTAATTACTGCGGCAGAGGCCCAGAAAACCACTAACGTCACATCCAATCCAGTATGCAGGGCCTGCTGCACGCTGTGCCCCAACAGCAGCCGTGCAGCCATCCTGGAAAAGTCTGGCAGGAAGAGAGACCCACACGATCTGTCTGAGGCCCACTGTGGCTGCTTCGCCGGAAATGCACTGGGGACATGCGAGGAATCAACTACACTTTCTGTGTGCATGTCCTCGGCCCACACGGCCAGAGACTGCAGGCACCGAGGAGGGTGTGGTGGGTGGGCCTGGGCCCTGCAGAGGAAATCGTGGGCGTCTGGCCAATGAGCGAGGGCTGCCGGTGAAAAGCCAGTGCTCCTCGTGAAGAGAAAGCCTGGCCCTGCTCTTCAGGGAGTACCACGGGATGCCCAGACCGGGGCTGGGGACCCCACAAGAGGCTGAAAGGGGCGCTTGGGGCAGGTGGGAAGGAGCCAAAAGACAGGCCTTTTGAAGCTGACCCAGAAGCTGTCAGCTCTGCAGAAAAAAAAGGAGGTGGCCTGTCTTTTCCTCTCCAGGAAAAAAAAGGGTGGGGTGGGGTGGGAAGGTACCTGGAACAGAGCTGTCACCTAACCTGTGTCCAACGAGGGTGGCTAGAGACCCCCAGGCCTGCCACTCTGGCCAGTCTTGTGAGCCCAGTGGGTCATGTAAACAGCATGACTTTCTCTGAGAAAAGGCTGGTAAGCACTGCCTGAGAGGACCAAAGCCCAGCGCCGCCTCCCCCCACCACACCGGCCATGAGGATGTGGGCCTCCTGCCTCTGCTTTCTAGGGACTGGTGTGTCTTCCCAGGGAGATCGTCTGGCCCTTCCAGGGCATGTGCTGTGTCAGAGATCTTCACATCCCCAGGGCCTTCTTGACACATTGGTGCCAACCTCGGCTGCAGACTGAAATCTCCCGTGGGACTCCAAAAATACTGATGCCTGAATCCCACCCCTTATCCCTTGTCTTTGATTTAATTGGTCCTGGAGGGAAGCCTGGGCACTAGGATTCGTAAAAGCTCCCCCCAGGTGATTCTTATAGGTAGCCAAGGCTGAGCACTGCTCAATTTGAGGTCAGCATAAGGCCCGGTGCAGAGGTGTCCCTTTGTTAAATCACTGAGTGCCTGAAGGAAGGAAGGAAGGAAGGAAGGAAGGAAGGAAGGAAGGAAGGAAGGAAGGAAGGAAGGAAAGAAGGAAGAACTGAGCTGTGCGACCATGGGCATGTGACTTACACGGCCCTCATCTGCAAAACGAGGGTTCTGCCCACAGTGACTCTTTGGCGTGGTCAGTATGTGACCGCTAAAATCTCAGTGAGTGAAAGGGTTTGGTTCTCAAAGTGCGGTCCGCAGACCAGCAACCCCTCCCCCCTCCAGACCTACAGAATCAGAAACGCTGGATATGGGGCCCAGCACCTGTGCTTCAGCCGCCCTCCTGGTGATTCTGAGAACCACTGCTTTAGAGGAATTATTCATGGTGTACCATGGTCAACAGTGAGACTTCCAGGTCCAGCCAGCCTGGTTCAATTGTGGCTTGTCCGTGTGGTAAACTACACGACTGAACCCTGTGCTGTGACTTCTTCACCTTCACAAGGGGGGCAATGATAGAACCTACCACGTAGGGTTATTGGAGGCATTAAATGAATTAGTGCTTGCCCTAGGAACAGTGTCTAACACAAAAGTTTTTAATAAACTTATTGGAAAAAAAGTTTTCAACAGTGTTAACTATTATTATCTATCTGCGATCATTAGGGGGGGAAATTTCCAGGTAACTGAAGACTACCCTCTTGAAGGGACAAATATTTTCTATTTTCAGTAGTTTTCTAAATTCTATGACTAATTTATAAATCATAAAAATATACATTTCATAGAGTCTCTTCTACGTAAAACACTCCGAACCCATCTCAAACATGTCAAATTCTGAGCTTCCTCTCTTGAACCCAACTCGTTTCCATCCTGTACTGAGGGGCACATCATTCCCACTGTGAGGACTCCGGACTTCCCAGCCTGGCTCCTGTCCTACCAATGCCCCTGGCCACTTGCTCAAAGGCCACCAGCCCTGTCCTAGGCACAGCAGTCAACCTGCGGCCTCACTCCATGCCCATGTGGGGAAGGCCAGATGCCCTTTGTGTCCGTGTATCTGCTTTTTAATTCTTTTGTCCCCTCTCCCGTCAGGCCATCAGCTGTCACTCCGCCTGTCAGCAGGCCTGTCCCTAACAGTCTCACTTCCTTCTAAGAAGCAGTTTCTGCCAAAGGCTAGAAAACCAGATAACCAAGCCTGATACGACAGAGTCCAGAGCAGAGCAAGCGACTATCGGAGAGCCACTCCCCTGTGAGGAGGGCCTGGGTTCTCACCTGCGACTTGCTGTCCTCTATTTCGGCTGCCTGAGAGCCTTCTAGGCCTACCTTCCATTCAGCAGTGCTCTGGAAGATGACTTCTGGGTGACCGAGGTGTCACTTTACCCTCAGAGTCCCGCTCTGAATTATTAGTCACCATGTGTGTTTCTGCACCTCTTTTCTATCCAGACGACTAGATCCTGTCAGTTCTGTCTCTGAGTTGACTCGTGTTACTGATGGAGATCACCCAAAGCAGTTTCTTCCCTCAGTGACAGGGCAGGCCTCTTCATTCAGAGGGGAAACCTGAGGCCCTGGTAACTCACTCAGCGTCACACACACAGCCACACACACACAGTCCCTCTGCTGCCCCAGGGCCTGGCCCGTGTCTTCCAGTGTCTTCTGTAAGCCCAATCTATGACCCCAGGGGGCTGAGCTGTCACTCCGCGCCAGCCCACCCCCAGCCCCCTGGGCCTGCCTCCTGGCACTTCCCCTTTCTCCCTCCATCTCCCTCTCCCCAGCACACCTAGCTCTCACTTTCTTGGGCAGATCTTCCTGAAGTCCTCATCACCACAAGCGCATTTGTTATAAATGCCTCTCCTCCTTGCCCACCCCTCCCATCTGTTAAGGTCCATCTCCAGTGTCACCTCCTTTATGAAGCCTTCCCTAGACCCCAAGGTGGGCCTGGTGACACAGTGCAGTCAGACTCGCAGGCAGGCACCCCTAGGTCTGAATTCCAGCAATCCCAGCTTGGTGTCTGTCTTGCTGTCTGACCTAAGGGAAAGTTACTCAGCTTCTAAGAGTTCCTTGCCTTATAATGGCATACCCACTTCATGGGGTTGTGAGAATCTAAAGAGCTAGTACACATAAGGCACCTGGCATTAGGCCTGGCAAATTGGAGGTAGTGATTAAATTATTATCAAAACCCACAGTCCTCACTGTCTATACCTAGATATCAGCACGTACACAGGGTGGTCCTTTCTCATACTCAATGCTGTGCTCTGCTAGACACACGGAAGCCGCACAGATACTGGGTGGGATTAGATTCTAAAGTCACTAGGCACATAGTAGGCGCTCAGGAAGTATCCACCGGATTTAACTAACTCATCTGGAAGGTACCGTGAGATATACGGGATTGAACACAATAGGAAAAAAGGGGTATCCAGATAGAGTCACAACTTTAACTACTCTGCTCTCCCACATTGGTGGTGGTGCGGGGTGAGCGAGAGGTCCTTAGCTTTGTGACCGGCCCTGGGCCCGGCAGGGTGGCTAAGCAGAGTGCGTGGTGGCTACACGGAAGGCTTCTAGCAGTTACGTGTAATACCTCGAGGGAAGCACAAGGCCTGCTTCCTTTCCTGTCCTCGCAACTGGACTATGAGCTGCTTGAGGCAGAGGTGGTATGTCTGTTGTTCACGGTTGTGTCGCCTGCACCCACCTAACACTGGGCCCTGCTCAGAGACAGTGCTTGACATGTGAGTGAGTGAGCGACTGAAACACGATGAAGCAGACACAGTCCCTGACCTCAGCAAACATACAGACCAGCAGAAGAGATAACAAATGTACCCAAAGAATTAGAATTTGACTTAGAATCTGCTCCACGCTCCAATAGGGGCACTGATAATGTTCTAGGGAAGTTCAGAGGCAGAGATCTTTTCCTGTTGGGGAATGAGGCAGACAGCTTACAGGCAGCTTGGGGCTGGGCGGTGAAGGATGGAAGGAAGTCTGTCATGAGGAGATGAAGGAGTAGGGAATTCCAGGGTAAAGGACTAGAATAATAGAAGGCAAGGAGTTGGGAAAGCATGAAACGCGAAGTGTAGGACACAGACAAGTAAACAATGAGAGACAAAGCTGGAAAGGTCAGTGGGGCCAGATCAAGAAGGCCTGTATGCCACAGTGGACAGGTGTGGTTTCAGCTGCCCATGATTCGTTCCTCCATCCTCTGCTGACAGCACCCCAATGGCCCCGTGGGGACCTACCCCAGCAGGTGACTTGAGTCTGGCCCACGAGTGTGTCATATCCCTGGACTACAGGGATTAGTTCATGGAAGGAATATGACCCAATCAGTATCAAGGCCATAGAATGACTTCGGGATTATCGAAAGAGTCACATTTCTTTTCCCACAAGACCTGAACCCGGTGCTGTGCCATTTTGCCACCATTTGTCTGAGGACCAAGCCATCAGGGAAGATGAACTGAGGACAGAAAAGGCCTGGGTGCTAGATAAGGCCGAGCCTATAACCAGTTCTACCCCCTGCGAGTTTCAGATGTTTGAGACCCTGGCGCGTTTCTCCTTTTTAAACCAGGTCAGCTGGGCTCTGTCACTTGCAACTGAAAGGCCGGTACCTGAGGACAAAAGGGAGGTAAGTGGCCAAAGGACAAAGCAGGCACATTCTGAGCACTAGCCACGGGTCAGGGACCTTGCCACTTGTTTTCCTCACAAAACCCTGGGAGGTGAGTGCTCCAAAGAGGAATGGTGGTTTGGGAAACTGAGGCTTACGGAGGTTCAGTAACTAGCCTGCAACCACACAGATAGTGACTGGCAAGGCCAGGGTTAGAACTCTAGGCATTCTAACTCTAGAGCCCTGCTCCTTCCACTCTGCCTCCTGCCTGGAAAACAGTGGGAGTCCTAGGAGGTTTCTGGAGAGTGAAGGGGCATGATTAAACCCTCGCTTTAGGAATGCTGATCTAACAGAAGGATGCTGGGAAGCAAAGGAGGCTGGAAGCTGAAAGACCATTGGAAGTCAAGGTGATGGCCAGAGGAAGGATGGGGGAGGGGTCTGCCCTATTCTGGCAGTGGGGAAGAGAAGGTGATGCAAGACAGAGACTTGGTGGCTACGGGGGAGGCTGGGAAATGGGCACGAAGTTGGGGGAGGGGGTGGTAGTTGGGAAGAAGATCTAAAGCCTCCAAGGTTTCAAGCTGTCAAGATTTCAAGAGAACAGTTTGAAGCCACTATCCAAAACGGGAATGTCAGATGGAGCCTGATTCAGGAGATAGCTTGAAAAACATTGCGCCTGGCGTTCTACCTAACATCTTAAAAGAATACTCCTCTGACCCTTTTTGTCTCTCTAGTTCCTCTTTAAATCAAAACTCCTTTAAAAAAAAGTCTATAAACAGTCTCCACAAATGGATACTTATCATATAGTACTTGTACTATTACTAATTTGCAATGTATAAAATGTCACTAATAGAACTCCTTATTTAGGGAAGTTAGGGGGCATGCAGCGTTTCAAGGTGTTGAAAAGTACAAGCCCAGGACTGGGCCCAGACATTCCTGCCGTCGAGGCGGTCGCCGGTCGTGGCGGGTGGGAGCTGGGAGCCCACCCAGCCCCAGGTCCAAGCCCCCCACCCAGCCCCAGGTCCAAGCCCCGGCCGCCCTTCCTGGCCCAGCCCCCCAGCCGGCAGACGCAGGGGCGGAGCCAGGGAGGGACCAGCTCCCGCACACGCGCAGTGCGCCCGGAGCCACAGGACGCACCCGCCCTGCAGCTCCTCCGGAGCCCGGCAGAGGGCGGCCGCCGCCTTCTCGCCCGCCCGGGCCGCCGAACCCGCGGGATTTCACCTCCGCAGGGCAGGCGTCCAGGCCACGCCCCCAAGAGGCGTCCCCCGGGAGCTCAAGACAGAGGGGGCTGCCGCGGCAAGATGGCCTCTCGCTTTATCCTGGAAGGGTACGGCGAGAAGGGGCAGCGTGGAGCTCGGCGCCGCCTTTGTTTCAATCACGGTTCCATCCCCCAAACCCCAAACAGCCCGTGCATATAGTGGGCACTCAATAAATGCTTACTGATGGAATAAAATGGATGAATGAATGAATACACGAGTAAACAGAAGACTCCGGGGACGCTGTAAACCGTTGTGCTGGGGGAGGTCTGGGACTAGAAGTCTAGGAAAGTCTGGGGAAGGGGGGCAGCTCCAGATCACTACCGTCACTATCACTGAGGCTTAGGGCTTGGCACTCCTCCAGCCCCTGCCTTAGCACACCCAAAGGTTTGCTCAGAGCCTGGTCACACCACACCATCTCATGGGCACAGAGCACAAGTGGTGACTAGGAGTCTGTCCCCTCAGAGTCAGATCCCGGCCACTCCGGTAGGTCTGCTGCTCCCCAGGACTCTCATCTGCGGGGATTTCCTCACGGCCCCTGGGGATTTCCAAACTGCCTCTGCTTCGCCAAGCTCCCACAAGGCCCAAAGCCAAGGGCCAGCCTTGACAAAACCCTCCAGACCCCTGCCCAAATCCCACGCAGACTTGGTTCACTTCTGAGTCTAGCAAATGTACCACATACACAATATTCCCATCCCCAACCCCCTCTGGCAGACATGAGAGAATAAGCATAATGAACTATTGTTCTCTTTTTCACATAAATGACAACTCTTTTCTATTTCCAGAGAAGAAAAAAAGGAAAGCCAGTTTAAGGGTCAGCCACATGAATTTAAATAAAACATCAGTAAGGTCTTCCTGGGTGTGAGAACTGGAAACCCGTGGTGCTTATTCTCAAGTCAGGGAGGCTGCTTTAGACAAGCCTCGGGTTCCTCCAAACACTGGACACTCATTATATGTTTGAGGATCTGTGTGTTCACCTCTGGAGGCCCTCACTGGGCCTGTTTCTAGAACCCTTTAAAGTAAAAATAAAGCTCAAACTCAATCTCCATAGAAGTAGGAAGGATGAAGTCAAAGCTTCTCCTTTTCCTACCAACCTACCGCCTCCACATTAACAGCCTTGGCCAAATCCACTGGGGCGTGTGAGCACCTGCGCGTTACAAGGCTGGGCAGAAAACATGCTTGGCAAGGTGGGGAAGCACTGCCCCAGTTGTGGTGGCACACAGCCAGGGACCTGTCGGCCCTGGGGCATCAGGATTCCAGAGCTGGTGAAGTGTAGAAATTGCCAGAGAGGACGAGGCTTTGCGCCATCCCCAGCCTCACCAGGGGGGCTGCGAGAGGTGAGAAGCCTTCAAGAGTACCCTGCCATTTTTTTCTGAGAGCTGTCTGGAGCCGCCCTGTTCAATGCGGTAGACACGAGCCACGTATAGCTACTTACATCTACGTTAAGTCGAAACAATGGGAATACTCTGATTAAATTAAAACAAAAACAAATTTTTTTTTTTTTTTTTTTTTAAGATTCAGTTCCTCAGTCATGGCGGCCACACGTCAAGTGCTCAAGAGCCATATGTGGCTAATGGCTACCAAGTTGGAAAGCACAGACTATGGAACATTTCCATCTTGGCAGAGTGTCCTATTGGACAGGTCTGATCCAGACAGTCCCTTTCAGGTTGTCCTGGTCATCCTTGTCAAAGACTCCCTCAGGTGTTGCCCCTGACCCCCTGCTGTTCTCTCCCACCCCCTGCCCCAGAGTCTGCTGGGGCTCCTATCCCCCTGTGCCTTGCCATGACCCCAAGCCTCAGAAAGAAGTGGGGGAGGGGGACACCACTGAGCCACAATTTAACAACAGGGAGCAGAAGCCAGATGCAGGGGGCTGAAAAGGCAAAGCTGAATGGAAGCCAGCCCCCACTCCAAGGCATCCCAGGCCTGGGAGAAAGCCCCTTAGTGCCACACAATCGTTCCTTGTTTCTGCAGAGTCTCTGGACCATGCATGGGTAAGACATCTGGAATGTAGTGGCCTGAGGGCTTCCCCACACCACCCGCTGCTGGACTCATCTGATGTTAGGGCTCCAGAGAGAGACGTCCCAACAGAACCCTGAACTGTCAAGGGCAAATAAGGCCAATAAAGCCTCGTTCTGAGCAGCATGCCAGGAGTTCTGCCCATGGGGCAATGGGGACCATAACTGGCCCCCTCCCTGCGTCACTCGCTCTATGAACCAAATGAGGAAGAAGAGGAGGAGGACTTGGTGGAGAAAGGACTTCGGGGCATGCTCACCATGCTAGAGAGGCCCAAACAAGCTCCCCCAGCCCAGGATCCATGGAGGAACAAGGGAACAGGAAGGACATGGATCTGACAGCTACCAGTCTCTCACTGGTGCTTCATATGAAAGGTTCTGCCACAGTACTTAGAAAATTGAAATCTGTGTCCGGGCGAGCTCATATGTGTGATGAAGGAGCAGAGAACAGACCCAAGAACGGGTAGGTCGGGGTTGCCTCTCTGTTCTGTGCCTCCATTCTGTCCTCAGTTCCTGCTTACCCTTCATCCAGAAGCAAGACAGGCATGAAGAAACAAAATATGTTGTAGAGAGACCACAGAAAAGGGCAGAGTCTGTTCAACTGGAAAACAAATAGGTAGAAGGACGCCTGGTATTCCAAAGTTGTTGGCGTCGGCCAAGAATCTGCCTGGAGGCAGTCATGGGAAAAGGAGCACAATTTTAAAGATGCATTGAACTACGGACTAGTTTGGACAGACTCGGAGCCTGTCATGTGGCCTTGAGTAAACGTGGGGACCAATCTGGGCCTATTTCCCTGTCTTCACCTGGAGGGCCCTTTGGGGAAAAGCACCATTCTGGGGACAAGAGTAAAGTGCCCTGCACAACCCCCCCACCCCCCCCACCCCCCCACCCACCCCCCCCGCCCAGCAGCAGAGCTGAGTCACTAACAGGCCTGTGGCATTCGTAGGCAGAAAGCCCATCAAGCTCCCAGGCACCAAGTACCTCCCAGCATCTTACAGAGAGATTAATGATGAGGATAATGCTATGCTAAATGATTGGCGGGTATTGATTCATTTAATCCTTAAAAACACCTTATAAGAAAGTATAATTATTACTTGACAGATGAGGAAAGTGAGGCACAGAGAAATTAAATCATTTGCCCAAGTCACACAGCTAGTAAGCAGCAGAGTGCGGCTTTGGACCGAGGAGTCCAGCTCCAGCGTCCATGTTGTGCCCAATATGCACCAATGTATTCACAACATAAACATCATCATCCGCATCTTCCGACGTGTGGGCCCTTCTGCCTATGCGGCCTGCCTCCTCCTTCTCCTCCCCAAATGAGCCGAAAGCAGTTCCTACAGCCAAAACCAGCCCTTCCATCCAACTTCACATTTGCCAAGCATCTGTTCCTATAGCAACAATAAGATCTGCAGTTTGGGGATTTTTGAAGAGAATGAGTAGGGAGGAAGAAGAAGGGACTCTTTATAGCACGGGTCCCTCTTTCAGAGGCACAGGAGAAAGACCTGAAAAGCGGTGTGTGAAGGAAGATGCAGAGGCCTGCTGGGAGCCAGAAAACTCTGCCGTGCCCTGCCCTGGAGACCAAGTCCTCCGGTCTGGACAGAGAAGGGGAAGGCCGAAAGGCTGGTGGCAGAAATGCTTTGGAAGAGTCTGAGAGACAAAGACACCCAGACTAAATGTTGCAGGGTGTGTGTATGTGTCCTAAGCCATTTCCAAACTGGGTGTCCTGTCACAGAGCCTGGTTCTGCTCACAAGGCCAGGTAGTGACGGGTGGTGGCAGGCAGCAATAAAGAAGCCCTAGGAGAGGAACGCAGACAGGCACCTGCGCCTGTGGGGGGTGGTGACCTCCCACCAGAGAGGCTGAGAGTACTCTGGGTGGGGTGGTCAGGCGGGTACCCCTTACCTTTGTCACGCCTAGGCCTCATTCCAGCCTGCCACCCCAACCTCATTTAAACAAGAAACACCCGTCATGGTCCAGAAATCCTGAGGCCAAACTCAGGATCACGGCAGGCCGCCCGTGCAGTGGGGAACAGGAATGTTTGCTGGTCACTTGATTCTAGGAATACAGCCGACAGCAGTCCCCCAGGCTTCTCAGGCAGTAGGCCCCGTTTCCTTTCAGCATCTGTTGAACTTGATGCATGGCCAAGTGAGCTGGGGACTCGACCTTACCCGGTGCCTGTGCCCTTTGGGTAACCTAGGCTGCCTGCGGGGAGGATCCCAGGCTGTGCCAGGCCAAGCTCTAGCTGAGTCCCCGGTGCTGGAAGTGCCAGGCCCTCAGGCTTCCCCAGCCTGGATGGCTCCAAGGAGGGCAAGCCAGATGATGCCAGCCACTTGGAGAGGAAACCTTCCATTGTTCTAAGCCAGCTTCTGCAAGGGGCTCTGCAACCAGGGCAGTCCACAGATGAGAGAGGCAGGGGCCAGGAGAGGCAGGATGAGGGCTCCCAGCGGGAAGAACCAGCGGGGAGACAGTAGCAGACCGGGCTCCTCACCCTGGCCCTGGAAGGCGCCGCTGGAATCTGCAGACACTTTCTCCATGAGGAGATGACGCTGGGCATGAAACTGGCTGTCACGGAGAGTCATGACTGTCTCATGCTGCCTGACAGTGCTGTCACTGCTTGGCCTCTAGCCCATGCCACCTCGGCTGAGATCTATCTCTTTGCAGATGTCTTCTGTTCTAGAGAAAGCACAGCCCTCCTGGTCACAGGGATGGCATCTTCAGCCTTTCTCCTCCACAGAACCGAGCCAACAGGGTGACATGGGGCAGGTGCTCTTCAAGGCTTCCTGACATCCCACCTTGATTGTGCTAAGGCTCCAGGGCCATTCACATCTGGCCCTTCCTACAGCCCAGAGCCGTGCCCCTCCACCCCCCCATCTCCCAGCCCTCTTCTGCCCAGAGCCAGGGGCGGCCTCGGTCTTACTGCCAAGAAAAAGAGCCTAGGAAGCACCCTGTGAGAAATCCCCCCCCCCCCCCCCCGTGGGTACCCTGTACGCCATAGGGCCTGGCAGTGAGAGAAACTGGGGAGGGAGAGAGGAAGTGAGTCAGCTCCTTGCAGAAATGGGAGTGGAAGGGAGGGGCCAGCAGAACTGAGATCAAGGGGCAAAGGGCACAGAGGCCGGAAGGGTCACTAAGAGAGGGAACCAGGCCCTGGAGACATTATGGGGCCCATTGAGAGGGGACAGATTAGGGTGACAAACTCAGCAGGGCCACCTCCTGCCAAGACTGGGCGGCCCCCACAGGCCAGAGAACCTGGGTCTGGCAGCCACAGCCGCACCTGAGGTTGGAATCCAAGGCAGCGCCCCTTCCTGACTCACTCATGGTGGGCGGGGGTGGGGGTAGTGAGGCCTGTGGGATATGGCCAGCCCTGTTCTTTCTTCACTGAGGGGGAGTTTCTGGTGCCCAAGGCCTCCCACTGCCTCTCCTGAGCTCCACAGCTCCAGAAGCCCAGGTTCTGCCTGACCCAGGAGAGAGACAGATGTTTGCATTTCCCGTGGAGGATGGGAGTGGGGCCTCAGCAGTTGGGGTGCCCTAGCATGTACCCTGGTCCTCTCTGGCAGCCCCTGCCCATGTGGGAGCTGTCCCCGGGCTCCAGCTGGAATCTGTTGCTCTGACTGGGAAAAATCCTCGCTGTGAAAATTCCCAGCCTGCTGACATTCCAGCACACAGGCAAAGCGGGAAAGCAGCCGAAGGAAAGAGGGAGCTGTGAGCCCTGCTGGGCCACATCCTCCTCCCTCAGAGACCCGCAGTCAGGACAACAAGCACATTGCTCCCAGGTCCCCTGGACTGCACACTGTGTGACCCCGTATAACCCCAAATCTGCTTCTCACCCAAGCCCGGTGCCATCCCAAAGACGCCAGCGCAGGGCCAGGAGGCAGGCCATCCCACGACCTGCTCCTGGATGCCTAGAGCCCACGTCTCCTCCATTCCTGTGGGGGCTGCCGAGTGCCCAGGCACAGAAGCAGAGTCAGGGGTGAAGGTGGGGCACGTACTGCAGACAAGTCACCAAGGCGATTCGGGGGGGGTGGGTTCTAGGAATCAAAAGTGAGGTAAATGAGGAAAACCATGAGAGAGAATGGGAAACCAGTTCTTGACCAGAGAACCATCTTCTTTCCCTCAGCAAACATCCAACAGGTATCATGAAGCCCTCAGGGCCGGCGAAGTACGATAACTTAAAACATGAATGTGTGAAGGAGAAGGAGGTGATGACTCGGAGGGTCAGGGAAGGCTTCTCCGAGGAAGTGACATTCAAACTGGGGCCAATGCATAGGAGGGCATGAGGATGGGCAAGGACAAGCATGACAGACATAAGGAACAGCATGGACTCAATGGCAGAAGCCAAGGAGAACTCTTCGTTGCACACCCACTCCCTGCGAGGCCCTCTGCCAGGCCTGTGCTCCTCACCTTTTCCCCACAGTGTGCACGAGGAAGCAACAGTGTGCAGCCCCCATGTGACAGAAGAGGACCTGTTCTCAGTCAGAGGTGACTCTCTGGGGCTCCTGCCATGCCAAGCGCTGCAGAGGTCTGTACTAGCATGACAGTAAGGGCCAAACAGGCCAGGGGCACCATCCTCACCCTCCAGGGCCTAGCCGGGGAGACGTGTAAGGGGCAAAGTGTGCCCCTGCACCGCCCCCAAGGGACCACCCCCAAACACTGCGGAGACAGATGCTGCCTCTTTTCCTAAGGCTTTCCTGGCCATGCTTCCCAGTCCCTCTCCCAGCTCCCACCTGCTGCCACGTGGGCTCCCCATCCACAGAGCAAGAGCAAGAACGGCCAGTCCTTCCTTGCTTCCCCTTCCCTTCTGGAGGAGAGGCCGATAGGGGCAGCAGGACTCAGAAGGACCTAGGCCCGGGCCGCCCCGTGGATTCATAAGGATGCGCGGATACCGTGTTCCCCGCCCCGGTACAGCACACTCGTGAAAGGCAAGGAGCTGAAGCCAGAAGTTCAACTCCCGACAAGTTCCTTTAAATAGCCCTGAAACCTTCCGCCACAGACTTACCCTTAAGCTCTCTGTGACCCGCTATCCTCATCTGTGAAATAAAGATGACACCACCTATTTCAAAGGGTTGCTGGGCCCACAAAATGAGTTCATATACGTGAAACAGCTAGAGCAGTGCCTAACGTACAGGGCACGCTTGCCGTGATCCCAACCCCCCCCCCCCACGCCCGGCTGTCACCTCTTGTGCCCTGCCCCCACGGCGCTTCTGCTCGACTAAGTCTTTACCAGATCCATGAAACACCACCTAGGGAGCACGCAGGTGCCATGTGCCACCCCAGGCGCCGTACAGAATCCTGGGCCAACGCCCCACCTGCTTCCCTGCCCCCGAGTCCGCGCAAAGCGGCCGGCCGGAGCTGTGCCCGGGAAGCATGTCATGTGCTGATTCTGAGGGACCTGTGGCGGGAGATCCAGGCAGCCACAGTGGGGACCCCGGTCTAGGGAAATAGTTTCCCAACCAAACTAGAGGCAACAACTGAAAAAATAAGCTTTGCCGACACTGTTCCCTGTATTTAACAGAACAGAAGCGGCTGCCAAACACCATGCAGGACTCTGAGCTGCACCCCCCTCAAACTGCACAGCAGGAGGTGGGGAGCCTCGAAGACTCCAGTCCTCCTCAGCGCCGTCTGGCACGGTGGGCGCCCACAGTGCTGCGGGAAGCCTGGGGCTCATCCGTACCCGCTGCCCAGGACTGACAATGGAGGCGCCAGGCAGCCCCGGCGGCTGGGGAGCCCCCTCCCCAGCTGGGTCACCAGCCCCCACCCCCGCCGACGCTGCTCTCCACCTCCGGCTCCAGCGAGGAGAGCCCAGCCGCTCAGCGGTGTTGGGGTGGCGGGAGCGCTGCTGGCAGGCGGACCGCGTGCTTGTGGTTTCTGGGAAACGCTGTAGAGATCTGCAGCATTTTTAAAATACTTGTGTTCCCACCCGCCACACACCCCCCTTCACCCCACTCCTCACCCATCCCACCCCACCCCCAGTCTGGGTGTTTGCATATCTGGTATTTTCCAGAACCATTTCAACGTAAATAAGAGATTAGAAGGGAGTGAGGACTGGGGTGGCCAGGGGTAGCAGTGTGGGCCCCGGGGGCGGGCGGGGGGGGGCTCTGACCGGGGCCAGAAGGGGCCAGTGCAGGCCACCTCAAACCAAGGCCCTGCCCCCACACCAGGGCTCCAAGCAGTGCCTGCAAAAACAACCAATGACCATGACATGTACCCACACCCAGTTCAATGTGGCCTGGGCACCGTGCCCACCACCCACAGACTGGGTGGCCAGGGCACTCTCGGGCTGCAGTTCGTCTAGCGGCTCATCGGGAAGAAGGCAGAATGTGCCTCTGAGGACGGAGAAGGGAGACCCAGCGGAATAGAAATGACCCTGTCCACCACGCTATCCTGCTGGTCCCATACACCCCACTAATCCAGGATAGAGAACCCCCCAAATGCTCTCAAAGACCTTTCATCCACCAGCTCTCACGCCCTTGACACCCACCCACTGGCCGCCTCATCACCAAAACAACTGAGTTTGGGTTCTGCTCTGAGCCCGCAAGCCGAGCTCTCAACGTGGTGAGACTGACGTCAGAAGTGCCTAGAGCTTTGGCACAAAATGAAGTCAGAATTTTGTTTCAAGCAAACAAAACCCAAAACCCCTCCAAGGATCCTCTAAAGTCACATTAGGAACAGAGGTGTTCTAGGACACCGAGCCCGGCAGCACCCAGCAGCTCCACCACCACCCGAAGCCCCAGGGACCGCCTATTGCTCAGAAGCTGGCCCAGCAGACCCGGAACAGGACAGTCTTCCATCTCTCCTTGGTATCCTGCAGGTCCCACTCCTGTAAGTCCCAGGGTCCCAGGGACAAGGTTGGTGAGGCTCATACAGCTTCTGTCCAGGGGTCTAGGGCTTCCTGGCATAGGGGCCCCTGCCCTTCTCAATGCAGGCAACCCCAACCTGCCAGTCTCCTTTCAGGCCACTGGTGTCCTCCCATCTGCAGGCCTGAGATGCTGGGAATAAGTAGGGAGCACCCGGCATCCCAGCCCTTCCTTCAGCGGGCTGTCTCTGAACACAGGGCTACAGGGAAAGGGTCGGAACAAAAGCATCACACGTTCCCCTTAGAAAGAAAACCTTACCAGGAGCAACAGTGGGAAAGCACATCAGGACGGGTTAATCAAGGGAGCAGCAAAATGACCTTCCCTGGAGGGCTTTAGAGACCGGGCAGAGGGAAAGGTACCGATCATCTTCCTAGGCATTTACTACCTACGGGAATCTATGAAAGGTGGCTTACACAAGTCTACATAAGCAGGTGGCTCATACAGACGTGACAACCCCTCAAGGAACCTCGTAGCCCTAGAGCCTTTGAGTCCAAGCCCCACGGTCCAAAGGGAGAAGAAACTATATCACAGATCTCCGGGAAAGGCCTGACAGCTCCACAGAGCCCAGGAAAGCAGGCCTGACGGGCAGAGAGTGGGTGCCTTCTTGGAAACCCCCACCTCGCCCCTCCCACCACAACCGCGGAAGCTCAGGGAAGCAGCGCTTTTGGGTGGAGCTCCCCTGCTGGCAGCTTCTCCAGGCTCCTGGCGGCAGGGGGACAACCACATTAGCTAGGTGAGCTTTTCTGAGCTTAGCAGAAACATCCTACAGCCCTACTCCCCGCGATGGGCCCGCTGAGGATACAAACAGAGAGGACTGACTGGCTCTCCTCTCTCCCAGGCCCTCGTCCTTCTCAGTGGGCCCTTGACTTTCCCACTCAGATTCACGGAGCGGGAGAAAGGCATTTTGATCCAATTGGGGTTTTAAGGTCCTTGTCTGTACCAACACCCCCTTTCATCTCACCAGACTCAGGGAATGCTTTGCCTTCAGACAATTTAAGAGTAACTGATCCAAAACCAGATACCCTAAGACACTTCCCCTGAGGAGCCAAGGAAGGAACTCAGCAACTTCCTGCAAAGCTGGCATCCCACTTGGCCCTCCTCTCCTCCATCCCACACACCAGTCAGTCACGTCTGAAATCTCTCCCCATCTCCACCGCTCTACCCAAGTACAGACCTCCGTTCCACTGGGATGACAATGACAGGGCCCTCACTATTTTCCCCATGGCTGCCCTTGCTACACCCAAAAGCATTCTCCACGAGCAGCCAGATTTTCTAATATCTGTTCCTATCACTCCCTGATTAAACGGCTTCTTGCCCTTTGGTCGAAGTTCCCATTTCTTAGGCTGGCTCACAAAGGCCTTCGTGACCTGTCCCCTGCTGGCCTCTTCTGCTGCTTCTCTCGATCGTCATTCCCCATGCACTGTCCCCCCAGCCTTATTCCCCCCAAATGTGTCCTTCTCTCTCCAACCTCTAGGTCTTGGTATGTATCTCTCACAGCCTTCCCCTTCCTCCTGCCTCCCCTGCATTCATCTCCCACCCAGATGGCAGCTTTCCCTGTGATCTCTCCCCAGACTATACTTCAAGTCCCTCCTCTGTGCTCCCTGCGACCCCCCGCCCCCCGGGCTGGGGAGCTTCTAAAACGGCACTGTCATCATCTGCTACTTGGCCATCTCTTCTGCTAGACTATGAGTTCCTAGAGGCTGGGACTATGGCTCCCAGGATCTAGCATACAGTTGGTGCTCAACGAATGTCTGTTTAATGAGTGGAGTGGAACAGATGGCAGAAGAAGAGTTGCTTCTCCCAATTTCTATTGGGGCTCCCTGTTTACCCCCCTACTGTGGCTCACCCCTACTCCCAACGGAACCCTGCTAGCAGCTACAGGGACACACGGAGGCGTGAGCCAAGCATTTTGGACACACATCCTGTGAGAAGGAAACCCGAGGGGTTGTCTCTCCCTGGGGCCTTCCAAAGAGGCCACAGAGAGGAGCCATGAGACCTGGTCCCCATCTGTGTGCAGAGAGAGAACAGATGGCCAGCTGGTTCCCTCAGAGCTCCCTGGGGACGGGCAGTGTGTGGACACAGTTGATGGATGACCTGATGGGCAGGGTGGCCGCCAGGAGCCGTCCTCGTGGGGCCAGAGTTGTCAGGGTACCCCGCCCAGGAGCCTTGAGTAAGTGGGAAGACTCTTCTTGGCATGGAACTGAGCTTAGAACGGCTGCCAAGAAAAGAAGCCGGAGTGGGAGCGGGAGGAAGAGGAGGGGATGGAGGATGAGAGCTGCAGTGGAGGCCGCAGAACTCCCACACCAGCTCTGGGTCTGTTCCAGGAGGCCAGGAGGCTGGGCCCACTCCGCTCCTCTCTGCTGAGGCCTGAGTCCCTGCCACCTGCCAGGGAGGAAAAGATGCGGGGCTGCTCAGCCCTGTGCTTCTCAGGGTTCTCTGATGGCTCTCAGAGACTCCCGAGGCTGGAGCTTGCTGTGGGTCCCCTGCCAGATCCCCTACGCATCAGCCTGGGGAAGAAGCGCTGGGCTTGCCCCACGGGGGCTGAAGCCAGCCAGCATTTCAGAGGTACCGGCTCCAGCTGTAGTGTGGCGTCTACCAGGGCCTCCAAAGCCGAACCATCCCATTCCCCAGAGATAGAGCAGCAGCAGCTTGTTGGGAAGGGAGAGTGGCTGAGAAATCTGAGATGCCAGGATGATCCCCAGGCTATAAAGAGAAAACGAAATAGCATCTGGGATGCCAGGCCCAGGGCCCCACAGAGGCCTGCGCTGTGGTTCAGCGGGAGCTGGCAACAACCCCCCCAGGGGATTCATTCTTGAAGAAGAAAATTCCTTCTGTTAAAAATAATGTTAGCCTGGGAGAAAGTAGACAGACATGGCAATATAGGATGGGCTTTGGTTCTAAGATAAAGACCACTCCCTCTACACTGCGGATCCCCGAGCTCAGTCTAGTCTGCTGATTGACACACAGTAGGTGTTCTATGTGAGTTTCTGGAACAAATGAGTCCAGGTCCTTCCCTGGATTCCACACCAGGCTCCCTCCTTCCTGACTAGCAAAACCACCTGACCTCCACCAGGCCCCGGGTAAAGGCAGATCTGGAACCCACCTCCAGTGCTTCCTACCAGACTCTGACCCTGCCGCTCCCAGGCCCTCTGGGCCCTCCATGCTGCTAGGCTGAGCCACCATCTGAGCATCGACTTCCCCTCCCGGGGAGAAAGCTAGCACCAGGACTCTGCCTGCTTCCTTAGCATTTCCTCCCACCTCTGACTTTGACACATCTGGCCAGTCACTTAGTGCTGAACGGTCCTGGCCAGCCTATGCACTGGACCAGATCCGGGCAATCCTAAAATCCTAAAACAGGATGGCCAGGGGCCAACCTGTCCTTCATGTTCTGTCTCCAGGTGGAAGATTCCAAAGTGATACGTAGCCACCCTATCAAAAGACCCCTGGGGTTAGAGATCACTGTCCCCCTGGAGATCTTCTCATGCATAGAATCTAAATCTCTTCTGCTCCTATGTCATCCCTTCCACTGCTGTTTTGTGTGGGCAGGATAACAGCTGGGGTCTCAGGGATAGTCGGGTCATACTATTTCTGTAGGCTTGATATCTGTTACGTTTCCGGGGTGTTTTCTTCTTCTAGGAGAGGTAATAAATACTCTTAGAGCCCAGGTGATCTGTATAAATCAGGTCCAGTCACTCCCCTGCTTCAAACGCTACAATGGTCCTGTTTCACTGGGACAAAAATCTGAACTCCTATCATGACTTACAAGGTCCTCCATGATCTGGCCCATGCTTATCTCTGCCACCTTACCTCCTATTCAACTCCTCATTCAAGGGCAAGAGGAGTCCTGAAGTCGTCTTACCCAAGAGCTAGCAAAACAGCTACACAGCCCAGATGTTCCACAGCAACCCTGATTTGAAATAATTCATTTTTTCTTTCAAATCTAATGCCTAAATAACATGGGAATCCTCTATTTGTGTCCAGATGCCAGGCTGGACTAGTAGTCCAGACTCTCTCTCATCTGAAGGGACACGCATGAGCCTCCGTGCCCCGATTTAGGGCTCAGGTAACTTGGTGCCCAAATCCTTCACCCTTGTATCCTGAAGCCTGTATCACCAGGGACCACCCCCTGCTAAGGTGGCTCCTCCCTGCAGGCCAGGTAAGTTGTTCCAGGGGCCCAAGAGTGGCACGACTTCACCGCTCCTGGGTACCCCAGTCATCCGCCCAAGCACAATTCCCAATCCCCGCTCCTGCCCGGCTGCCCAGGGGACACTCACATCAGCTGGCTCCCTGCGGGGTCCGTCGCCACTCCGCAGCCAGCTCCGGCTCAGCTCGCTGAGCTCTGGAATGGGTTGCACCTTGAGCCGCACGCTGTCCCCAGACTGCCGGATCATCTCCACGATCTCATCCCTGGACTTGCTCTCCACATTGTGCCCATTAATCTCCACCAGACGGTCACCCGGCACCAACCCCAGGGCCAGGTCCTTGGTGCCCGCGCCAGGCTCCGCGAAGTGAACCACCCTTCGGTAGACCTGGCCCTCGGGGCCCCGATCCAGCATGGTCGTGCGGCGCAGGGAGAAGCCAAAGTCTCCAGTGGGCCTCCGCTGCAGCTCCAGCTCCCGGAGGGCGGGCGGCGGCAAGGGCACCACGGGGGGCAAGCGCAGGTCGGCCGGGAACCTTTTCGTCACCAGCTCAGGGACTCGGGACCGGGGCCCTGGCCGAGGGAGGCCTGAGCCGGGATGCTGCGCCAGCTGTCCCTCGAGAGTCCTCACTTCCACCTGCGGGGACGGGGCCGCAGAGTGCTCGGAAGGGGTGGAGGTTTCTGAGGCGCTCTCATCCCGGCTCCGCTGGGAGAACGAGAAGCGTTTGACAATCATCTGCGAGTTCTGCTTGGCCAGGGAGCCGAACTTGGCCGCCCGCTGCAGCACAGAGCCGCGGAAGCTGCCTTCTTCACCCTTGAGGTCATCGCTCGAGCTGGCGGTGCTCAGGTGGCCGGAGTCCAGGATGACGCTGCCCCTGTTGCTGTCGGAGTCGATGTCAGTCAGGTGCAGGTCGGAGCCACTGGCCACCTTGATGGGGATGGGGTTGGAGATTTCCAGGCGTGTCTTGGACTCACGCTTGGAGGAGCGGTTCAGGTTGAAGAAGCCGCGACGCAGGCTCATCTCCTCCAGGCTCCGCAGCTCCGCCGCCGACATCCGCTCCTTCTTCTCCTTCTTCTCCTTCTTCTCCTTCCGCCCGCCATCTTTGTCCTTGTCTTTCTTCATTAGGTTAAACATGGTGGGGTACTGCTTTTGGGGGTGGCACCCCCAGAGGATCACGGGTGCTTAGCACAGGGCCCTTGTACCCCACCTTGCTGCTGCAAACAGAAGCAGAGAGAGAGAGATTATTCCAGCAGAGCCTCTTCCTGTGTCTCCAGTCCAGACAAGGCCAACTCATGAGCACAGCTCCCCCTCACTGAGAGTGGGCTTACTCTGTGCCAGGTGCTCGGCTTGATACAATACCAGCTCTGTTAAGTTAATCCTCATAACACTGCTACGGGAAGGTCTGTGATTACCCCCATTTTACAAATAAGGAAACTTGAGGTTTCGATAAGGTTGTGAAAGCGCAAACTCCAAAGTCTGTCATCGCCTTTCATCCCTGATAGGTGTGCACCGAGGTGGCTTCTGGGAGCTCTGGCCTCCCGGCAGGAGGGGGCCATCAAGCCGACCTGGGGCCTGACTTAAGATTCAACACAAAGGAAGAAGGAAAGGGACACAGAAGCAGCCTTAGCCACGGCCTGACAGAAGACCTCAAAGCACCAACCCTTATTTCATAATTTCCACTTGCTAGCCGCGTTCCACACACTCGCTTGAGCCCCACAGCATCCCTTCACGGCAGGTATCATTATCTCTACAAATGAGAAAACAGGCCGCAGGAAATTAAGTATATGTTAATTGTCACACAGCTAGTCGGCGGCAAATATTGTTTTCTTTCTGGGACCTTGGCGCCCCAAGTGAAGCAGAGAGCGAAGGGGAAGTTCCAGACTGAACAGAGGATAGACAGCTGAGAGGTGGGGGTGGGTTCTGCTGGATAAACAGGATCCTGAAAAACTCATATCCTTTTCCCCAGACCAACAACTAAATATAGCCTCGGGAAGAAAGTTGTGGCAGCCTGAGAGACAAGCCAGCTCCGGGCCACCTGCACCCATAGTGCCAGCCTACTCCTACCCCGGCGTGCACCCGACTGGGGACAGGACTGAGAAAGACCCGGTGGGGGTGGAGCTGCGAGCCAGGGAACAAGTTCTAACCAGCAGGGAACGAGGAGGAAAAGTAGGCCATACCACCTAATTAGAAATTAAATGCAATTTTTTTCTCTCTCCAAGAAGGCCCCCCCCTCCGAGTTCAAGACACAGGACAAACAAGCTCACTCCTTCCAGCAACGACCTTTTGCAAGGCCCTGGAGAGGCCTTTCCTGTCTGTGTACCCCACCGCCATGACCAGGCAAGGCCCTCCAGGCTCCCCAACCTACTGAGAGGAACCCCTAGTGCCAATACAATGCCTAGGAAGACATCAAGGCCAGGAACTCCCAAGGATCCTGGTGGCCCTGGATAATTGCCTCCTTCCCACCCAGGACCCTGACCCACGTGGCTCCTGAGAGATCAGTATATCCTTCCTAGAGCAATGCTCTTCACAGAAATACAATTCAAGTCACACGTGTGATTTAAAATTTTCTAGCAGCCACAATAAAAAAGGTAAAAAGAAACAGGTGAAATTAGCTTTAAAGATATACTTTCATATAAATAGATCCAAGATATTGTCATGTAATCTACATGAACAATATAGAGATATTTTACATTCTCTTTTCCATATTAAGTCCTCAAAATCCAGTGTGATTTTTACACTTAGTACACATCTTAATTCAGACTAACTACATTTCAAGTATTCGACAACTACTGTCTATTGAACTGGGCAGTGCAGTTCTAGAGAAATCTTTAATTGTAGAGCATATCCAAAGAGGTGGGGAATCTGGCCCAGTTACTAGTTCCCTGTGGACCTAACAGGCACCCCTTGCCCCTTCTGACCTATTTCTACCTAGTAAAACAAAGTTCCCTCTGAACTTTTTGGTTTAAAATGCTCCATGCACAGTACCTGGGAGCAGGAAGACAGGAAATCTAGGGCCCAGGAAGTGCGAAGCCAGGGCAGGCCTGTCCAGCTGAGTCTGGACTGATTTGGGGATGGGGGAGTACCTTACAGCAGGCACCCTCTCTTCAGGGCTCTACTGTGACCTGGGGAGTCTCTCTCTCCTCCCAAATATTGATGGGGTTTGGCACCGAGCTACCATATACCAGCATGTGGGATCTTCTGGTGGTCACTGCCGTCACCCATTACTACCTGCATTGTCTTAAAAGGCTGATTTAGGGGTGCCTGGGTGGCTCAGACGGTTAAACGTCCAACTCTTGATTTCGGCTCAGGTCATGATCTCAGGGTCATGGGATTGAGCCCTGTGTCAGGCTCCAGGCTCAGCACGGAGTCTGCTTAAGATTCTCTCTCTTCCTGGGGCACCTGGGTGGCTCAGCCGTTAAGCGTCTGCCTTCAGCTCAGGTCATGATTCCAGGGTCCTGGGATTGAGCCCCACGTCCGGGCTCCCCGCTCACCGGGAAGCCTGCTTCTCCCTCTCCCTCTGCTGCTCCCCTTGCTTGTGTTCCCTCTCTCGCTGTGTCTCTCTCTGTCAAATAAATAAAATCTTAAAAAAATTTTTTTTAAAGATTCTCTTCTTCTCCCCCTACCCACCCCATCCCCATGCTTGCACTCTCTTTCTCTCTAAAAAAAAAAGAGGAGCTGATTTAGAAGACGGCTCCTGTGTGGGAAATGAAGAAAGAAACCCACCCTGGGGACTGGACGGGGACAAATGAGTCTCTTGGCCTCAGCCTCAGCCCAACCATGAGAACCCAACTGCCTACCACACTATCCCACCAAGATACGTCTTTTGGTCTTCAATTCTTACTCTGCAATCCTTACCCAATCCTGGCTCTTTGCCGGGGGCTAGACGTCTGAGCAGTATCAACGGAAAACAGGCCCCAGAATTCTAGAATCTTTGGGCTGGAAAGGTCCCTGAGAAGTGGAAATCCCTGTTTTGGCAAAAGCTTGCCCCTCACTGCCATTGCGATGGGCAAGAACCACACACAGTCACTGCCCCAGCAGCAGCATGGGGGCGGGGGGTAGCTGCTGGCCGGGAAGGTTAGCGGGTCTGCTATCTAGGCCTGGATCTGCCAATGAATTGCTAGGGGACCTTGAGCCTGTCACTTTGCTCAAGGCTGGACTGGATGATCTAGGTCTCTTCTAGCTCGAAAATTCCAAATATCTAATTCTCTTGTGGACACAGGTTATTTATTAACTTTCTGCCAAAGTTACCCCTCTCATCCCAACTCTGGGGCCTTCAGAGACTTAGTCCATTTCAGCCCTCCCCTCAGCACCTCTGTCCTGCCATAGTCATGCACACAGCTCACAAGGTACCCCTTCCCCACTGTCATCCCTACAACTGCCTGGCTGTGGCCTGGCTTTTCTCCTGTGCTACCTGTCTGGAGCCACCTGCAACCTCCGTGTCCAGGGTCAGACCCCCAGCGTGGGTGCTGGGGCTCCTCTGCTCCTCAGGGCCCACCCTGCCGGACACAGGATGCTGTCACCTTCCTGTAGACCTTGGACCTTTCAGCCTCTCCTGCCCTCGGGTCCAAAGACTCCAGCAGCAAAGACATCAGCACCTCCCCACTCTTCATTCTGGGTTCCCCTTCGTCTCTTACCCTCTCCCACGAAGGGAACCTTACAGTTTTCTGACCTTCTTCTCTGCCTTTCTCCCCTCACCCTACTCCAGGAGGCCTTTCCTAATTTTACATGGAGGAAAGGTATGTATATAAATTAGGGTACGTACCTACATCATCTTGACCCGGCTGCTCCCCAAATCAAGTACAATCGACTTGGTCAACTCAGCTGCCTTATTGCTTCTGTAAACAATTTACATATTCATACTCGACAAGAAAAAGGGAGCAACTACTGATCGAGACAACAGGGATGAGTCTCAAAAACATCAGGTCAAGTGACAGCAAAAGAAGGCTCTGACAACAGAGTACATACTGTATGGTACTTTCTACATGAAGTTTTAGTACAGATGGTCCCTGCCTTATAATGGTTTGACTTAACAATTTTTCGACTTTACGACATGCATATGTGAAAGCAATTTGCATTCAGTAAAACCCATATTTCTTTTTTTTTTTTTTTAAGATTTATTTATTTGTTTATTTGACAGAGACAGAGACAGCCAGCGAGAGAGGGAACACAAGCAGGGGGAGTGGGAGAGGAAGAAGCAGGCTCCTAGTGGAGGAGCCTGATGTGGGGCTCGATCCCATAACGCCGGGATCACGCCCTGAGCCGAAGGCAGACGCTTAACCGCTGTGCCACCCAGGCGCCCCAGTAAAACCCATATTTCACATTGTGAATTTGGATCCTTTCCTGACCTAGCAACATGCAGTAGGAGGCTTCTCTCAGGATGCTGGGCGGTGGCAGCAAGACGCAGCTCCCAGTCAGCCACGTGATCACAAGGGTAAACACCCGATACACTTCCAGCCATTCTAGACCCATGCTATACCATTCTGGCTTCACTTTCAGTACAGTGTGCAATCAATTACACGAGATATTCAACACCTGATCATAAAATAGACTTTGTGCTAGATGATACTGCCCAATTGTAGGCTAATAGTAGTGTTCTGAGCACATTTCAGGTAGGCGAGGCTAACCTATGATGTTAGGTTAGGTGTATTAAATGCATTTTCGACTTAGGGTACTTTCAAGTTACGATGGATTTAGCAGGAGGTAAAGCCACTGTAAGCCACGGAAGATGTGTATAGATAAAACTAACCTACGGTGAAAAAAATCAGAACAGCGATTACCTCTGGATGGTGAGGATGGGGGTAGGGGTGGGAATTGCCTGAAAAAGGGCATGAGGGAACTTTCTGGAGTAATGTTCACGTTACATTATCTTCACAGGGATTTGGGTTGACAGGCATATACGTTTTTCAACTGTTACCAAATAGCGCACGTGAAGATTTGTGCATTTCATTACGTGAAATACTTAAAAGAAAAATGAACTGTAAATACTGAAGTCTGGTTAATGGTATGTATACTAAAGTATCTGGGGCAAGATATGCTGATGTCTGGATGGTTCAGTTGGTTAAGTGCCTGACTCTTGATTTTGGCTCAGATCATGGCCTTGGGGTGATGAGATGGAGCCCCGTGTCCAGGTCAAGTCTCAGGGTCCAGTGTGGAGCCTGCTTGAGATTCTCTCTCTACCTCTCCCTCTGCCTCTCGCCTGCCTCAAAAAAATAAACTAAATAAGTAAAGATAAATGAAACTAACGAAAGAGCTTAGGCTTCCAGATGTCAGGTAGCAAACCTGGGACCAAATCCAGGTAATAACTATGCAATCTTCGGAAGTCACTTCACACCTCTGTGCCTCTGTTTTCCCATTTGTAAAATGGGGATAATAACAGCCCCTACCACATACGACATGGGGACCAAATGAAATTGGTCTATAAGCCCTCCATATGACACCTAGCCCAGAGTAGGCCCTCAAGAACGGTACCAACTGCAGCAGGGCACATTCTTATCATCTAAATGGGACAGCAGACAGCATAAGGTAGACAAAGTGTGTACCGCAGTCCAAGTGTGACTAAAATAAGTCCAAACATAAAATCTTAACGCTGGGCAGAACCTCTGTATATGCAAAGCACAGCCCAAAGAAGTGGAGGCAATTCTGTGAGCACGTGGTCAGGCCGGATCACACGGGCTGAAGTCCAGAGGCCCCATGTAGCTACTGCCAAGACTAAGCACACGCAATTCGCAGCTGCAGAAATACGAATGGCCAACAGACACGAACAGGTATGCAGCCTCAGTCATACCCGCAGACACATGAAAGAACACAGAGGTATACTGTTGTTCACTTCACAGTTTAGTAAAACCTACCATTATTAATAACGTCAATCAAATAGAAGATAGGACGCAGGGTAGCTCATGTGTGCTGCTGGGAGTATAAATTGGTGTAAGGAGGGCAAGTTGGTGGTATCTATGAAAATATTTAAATGTACATATTCTTAGGCTGGGCAATTCCACATATAGGACCTCTACAGATAGGCTCACACGATAAACATGGCTAATCTTTGCATCACTGTTTGTGATTGCAAAATTCTGTCAATATAAAGATCTGTCACTAGGGGAATAGCTAAATTATAGACCTGGGCAGTTATTTAAAAGAACGAAGGAGATTTTTGTACATACTGACCTAGAAAGATTCAATACTATACTGTTAAGTGAAAAAACCAAGTTGCTGGATAATATATAATTTTTATACTTACATATTTTTAAAACTATGTATATGTGTGCGTATATATCCATGCACATTATGTATGTGCAATATTTGCATATGCATAGAAAGATGTATGCTTTGGGGAAGAGACAGGGATTTTAGAAGAGTCAAAGCAGATTTGTGTTTCATCTATATTGTTCTAACTTTTTACAATGAGAATATTTAGCTGGTGGGGGTGTGTATGTGTATCTAGGCCTAGGGGCTTTAGATAGGGATTATGTATCATATTTCTTCTACTTTTCCATACGCTCTTTATTTCCTACAGAAAAAATTTTATATTTATATTAAATTGTATTTATGTAACATATTATATATAAATATATAATAAATATGTATTTTATATATATCCATAATTACAATATCCATTACAAAATTTTATCCGTGGTTTTCATGGAGTTGGGGCAAACAGGGGTAGTGCCACTTTAGCCTAATAGACTTCCTAGGATTAAACCTTTTCCCAGCATGTTACTTTTGCGATTTTTAAAGATTAAAAAGAAAGAAAAAGAAAGCCTTGACAATCCTTTTAGCATGAAGGCTGTAAACCAAGTTTGCAATGGTAAGTTCAAGATTTGCCGTCTCATGCATCGGAAAAGTTTCAGTGAATTGGGGGACTTGGTTAAAATAGATCTCACTAGTGTCTTGTGGCTTTAAGAGGGGACAGATTTAAATGGGTCACCCTGCAGCTGGCAAAGCAGAAACCCCAGGAAATGGAAACTATAACGTTAGAATCCCAAGACAAGGCGCCCAGACTTGGCTGCTGTGGGTGGACACTTAAAAGGGTCAGTCCCCCACACCCCACTCCCAGACCACACTCATAAATAAATACAAAGGAAATACTTTCCCAAGAGAGCGGGCCTCTCTCCCTTGGCCTCTGACCTCCCTAAGCGGCCGTTTCCTACAGCCCAGAGGCCTTTCTTCGGCGGCGGCCCCGCACTGGGGATTGCAAAGGCGACCCTGCGGCGGCTCGCACGGCATCGGGCCCGCCCCAGCGAGTGGCGCAGGGGGACGCGGGCCGCCGCCGCCGAGCCTCGTCCCGGCCGGTCGTGCTAAGAGCGCCACAGCACCCCGTGACTCACTGCCAGGTCACACGGAGCTTATCCGGCTCCAGGTGTGCTCGCTCCGACTGCACGCTTCTCACATGACATCAGCCGGCCCGCCCGCGGGCTCCCGCTCCCGCGGAGCCGCGGCCCCGAGCACTTCCAGGCAGCCGGCCGGCGCAGCGGCAGCCCCGCGGCGCCTGCCGCCGCGATACCGTCTCCCCTGGAACGCAGCGGTCCCGCAGGCCCCGGGAGGAACGGCAGCGGGAGACGCGCCGGCGGCGCGGCCGGGTGCCCCGCTGCTCTGCCAGGTGCACCTCCTCGGCTTCCCGCGGGGTTTGCCGCAGCCGGCTGGGCGCTAAACTCAGCTAACACTGCCCCCCCCCCCAGCAACCTTCTGTGTGACCTTGAGCGAGTCCTGGCCCCTCTCTAGGCCTCAACTATTTCAACTATAAAATCTCCGTGGGCCTGAGAGTTCCGCCTTGGCTCCAAGCCCTTGCCTTTGCTGGATAGTGTGCTCAACTCTAAATTGCAGGTTCTAATCCCACTGGGTCTCTGACTTGCTGTGTGACCTTGAGCCCATCATCCAACATCTCTGAATATCCGAGAATAATAGAAAATAATCCCTTGTAAGTGATGGTAAAGTACCTGCCAGAGAGAAGGGGCCCTGGGCCCTGTAAAATCCTCGGTCTGAGGTTTAAACAGCTGCCTGACTGTAAGCTATTTGAACCATCAAGGGACTATGGATAATTTACAAGCCACACAGTTCCCACCTCAAGCAAAGTGAGGTGGGGAGAGGAGTGGAGGCTTTCCAGTTCTGCTCCCCACCCCTCCCAATCCAGCTCCCAACCCCACTCTCCAATTCAGGCGACCAGTGGTGATGGGGGGAGAGGTGCAGAGTGAGCAGATCTTCAAGCACCCAGGAGCCTGACTCAAAGTAGAACTTCAAAGCTCCATCAAGCCCCCAGCCCCAGTCCTGGGGGAACCACTCGCACACCCTTGAACCTTTACGCCAGGCCAGAGCCCCTCAGCTTTACCCACCAAACCCAGGAGAGGCCTGGGACAAGGCCTGGGGCCCAGAGCCACCAGCAGGACCCGGCTCACATGGATGATCGAGTTCTAGTCCGTGGCGTCCGCTTCAGGTGAGGGGTGTCTGGCTGGCACAGACCTCGGGTTTGAAGGAACAAGAACAGCCCTGCTGCTCTGGAGACCTGTGACACACCAAGCGCGGATCAAGGTTTCCTGAGTTCCAGCAACTCCCTGCTCCACCCGAGTAGGGTGGATTCTCCCTTTCACGCTAGCCCCAGTTCTGCCCCGCCCAGTCCACCTTCGGGGACCTGCCTCTGGGGGACCCTGGAGATTTCGGGCCCAATTTCTGAAGATACATGCACCCCTTAATGAGCAGCCTCCAGGGCCGGTGAAGGGGGCTCGAGGCACGAGGCTGGCTGCCCCGACTGCCGGGGAGTGAGGCTGAGGGACCAGGAAGGAGTCAGGAAGGGCACGATCCACGTGAGGGCTTCTGAGGAGAGCCTGGGGCACCCGAGGAAGCCCTCAGGCACACATCCTGGCACCTGAGCCAGGCCTGGAGAGCGTAAACAAACCAGATACTCAGAGCTGCCAGGCACCAGGTCCTCAACGGTTCCAAGTTCAAAGCTTTCAAAGGAAGTGACCACCGGCATTCTCTCCCTCCCACCCCCACCTGCGACCCTTCTCATTGCCCTAACCTCCTAATACAATAGCTTCCCCCCATAGTCTTCCTGGAATTGAGGCCCCAACCCCAAAGTCCCCAACCCCGAATGGACAGCACACCTCCGCCCGAGGCTATATATAATTAGTCATGTCCAGCAACTAGGAGGATGCTTCCTGGAAAGCCCTCATCACAAAAGGACGGAGGGGAAGCTGAGGAGGCGGCAGGCCACTGACAAAGAGCCAGTGAGGTCTGTCAGGAAGCCAGAGACCTCGGGAGAGCAACTTTCAATATCCCCAAATAGAAAGTAGCTTCTGAACCAAAAGGGTGGGGAAAGCTAGACAAGGCCTGGCCCATTGCCATGACAACAGGAAACCAACCTGCCCAAGAAAAGGTCTCCAGATCTCATAAGTACAGGGAAAGGCAGCCTGACCCTCTGGATTCAATGTCTCACTAAGGTGATCTTGCTCTTAACTGTCTGGTTGACCTTCCCTCCCTTCCAGCATGGACCCACCGCATACATACTTCGGACAACTGTTCACTCTCCTTGGGGGAATTTACAAGGCCCCACAGCCACAGACATGCCAGGTACTCCAGAAGACCAAAGAGCCCACACAAACCAGCCTGAGTCATTGGCCAGGTGAAGGGGGAGGGAATCGGATTCCATAATTTTGGGGGTCCATCTGAGGGCAGGAAGGCTCTAGGCAGGAGAGCTCCTCCCAGGAAGTATTGTCCCGGGCCTCTCTACACAAACACAAACCAAGAGGACACTGCCAAACACATGCCCTATTGGCCGAGTGACCAGGCAAAACGAGTACCACTTAAAAAACATACCGTCTGCCTTCCCCCACCCCCATCCACACACCCCCTCCCCCTTGCCCAGTTCATTCTGGCTGGCAGCCTTTCTAACTAATCAGCAGGACACATGTGCCTTGCAAAAGGGTGACATCCCCATCCCCCCTCCCTGCCCCCAACAAAGCCCCAATGTGTGGTATGTCCCTGCAGGCCTTATCTCAGCCAGGAACATGACCCACTCCTCACCATGCTTGGTACCAAGCAGCACCCCGCTCCCCCCAACACGGGGGTGGGGAGCTGCTAACCTTACCACCTCCCCTTCCCATTGGCGAAACAACTGGCATGACAGGTTAGCAGGGCGGGGCGTCAGGGCAGTCTCTCCCAGAGGCCTGGGGCAGGCTGTCCGACCTTCCCACACACACCCCACCCCTTTGCAGGGAAAGGTGAGGTGAGCAGCCAGTCACAGGGGACAGCCAGCCAGCACTCCCTAATCTCCAAAGCCTACCATTCACTCACCCCCATCTTCTGTCCCCGGGGAGGGGGTCTGGGGAAGCGGGGTCTCCATTGTTTTGCCAGCTGTCTAGCAGCTGCTCCTTTGAGAGGAGCCCGCTGTCGGCCTGGCAGTGAAAGGGTGCAGGCCGCTGGGAGGGATAAAGGGCTCGGTGGAGGTGCTCGCCTTCCCCGCTGCTTTCCTCAGAGCCTCGCTCGCTCGCTCGCTCGGTCTGGGGGGCCTGGGCCTGGCCCGGTGAAGCCCCCTATCCCGGAGGCTGCAGCCTCTACCCCGCAGCTCGGGGCCACCTGGGCTCCCCCCAGTCCTCACTCCCCCCCCAAACCGAGGGCCACCCTGCCCTGCCTCCGTGCGCCCCCGAGCTGGCAAAAGGGGCCAGAGCTCCCCTCCCCGCCCCTCCCGGTCGGCCCCCGCTCCTGGGCGCCGAGCTCCGCGGCGCAGCCGGGGACCGGAGCCGGGAGTCCGGGCCGCCGCTTCCAGGGGACAGTGGGGGAGGAGGAGCCGGCGGGCCCCGCCGCCCGCCCGCCTTCCCGGCCCGAGCCCGCCCCGCCGCCCCAGCGGGCCCGGGCCGCCCCCGAGCAGCCGCCCCAGCCGCCCCGCGCTCACCCGCCGCCGGAGCCCGCCCGGCAGGCAGCAGAAGCGGAGACGCGGCATCCAGCGGCCCCGGCCCGGTCCGGGCAGGAGCGCAGCGCGGCGCGGCGCAGCGCAGCGCCGCCCCCCGTAGCCGCGCGAGCCGAGCCGAAAGGGAGCTCCCTGCTGGCGGCTCCGGGGATAAACGCCCGGCCTTCCTGGCAGCGGCTGGGCGCGCCTCCAGAACGGGCCATGTGGGCACCGGGCGCTGCTCCGGGAGCGCTCTGTCCGCGTCCGAGAGGCCCCGCCTGGAGCTCCTGTGTGCGCGGGGCGCCGGAGGCCGCTGGGCACGCCCAGGGCCGGCACGGTGCCCGCCCGGATAGAACAGGTTCCTTCCAGGGCCGGCGCTGGACCCCGTGGGCTGTGTCCAGGAGGGTGCTGCCCAAGGCAGGGCTGTCCGGGGGAAGCATTTGAGTCTTGCTGGGCACATCTTCCCAGGGCCGCTCTGCGGAGGCGGACAAAGGGCGCTGCTGGATGGTGCCGGATGGCTCGGGCCAAAGCAGGCACTGCCTGCAAGTCCAAGGTGGCACCGGCGGGATGTGCTCCCCAAGGTGGACACGGGCTTGTGTAGCTGGTCAAGTCGAGCTGCCTGAGGGGTGTGCCAGGGCCCAGGAGACAGCCCTCAGGGACACTCACTCACTCCCCAAAGGAGTCCAACAATTAACACCTTTCAGAAGCTTTTTGTAAGGAGGTCTGCCCCGGGTCCTCATGTCCTGTAAACATCCAGTGAACTGCTTTACCGACCAAGAAGGGATTTTAGACGGCCTGGGAGAGGCCAGACTTGTTTAGAGACCAGACCTCCAAGATAGGTGCTATGTCCTGAGTTTGGGGAGGGAGAGGTGGACACTTCTACAGGCAGTGTCCATACTGGAGTACCGTACCCTAGAATGTGAGAGAACCTGAGTGGGGTGGTGCAGGAAGAAAGGCAGCTGCCTCCATAGTTAGCCCAACTGAGAATTTCTGCTGGGGGAGGGGGGCAACCTGACAGATCAGGGAAGGTTGGAGCAGGGGGGCTCAGGGGCAAAGAGCTGAGTAAGAGCTCAGAGATCCTGAGGAATAGACCACACCCAAGATGTGCATTTTGGATAAAGGAATAGCGGGCCACCCAAACTCAATTAAACAAACTTTTACGGAGAGGCTGCCCAGTACAGCACCCCGCGCTCTGGGAGACACTGAGAAATCAGACATGGAGCCCCTGGATGGAACTCCCATGGAAGCGAGCTGTGACTGTAGTAAGCAGGGTACACCATGCTGGCATCCCTAGGGTAAGAGAGCACTATGATGGATGGCTGGTTTGGCTGGAGGAGTGAAATAAAGCTGCTCTGAGAACATGGTACTGAGTGAGACCTTGAAGGCTGGGTTGGACAGCGCCCTCATTACTGCTTCCTGAGCACCTACCACGCGCTGGGCACGATCTCTGCTCCTCACAACAGACCTATGACAAAGAGACTATTACTATAGATAGGGGTTGAGTGCATGGACTCTGGAGTCAGGCTACCTGGGTTCAAATCCCTGTCAAGTACTAGCTGTGTTACCCTGGGTGATTTATAAAAACCACTCTATGCCTCAGTTTGCTTATCTGAAAAATAGAGATAAATAACAGTGCCTGCCTCAAAGCTTATTTTGAAAATTAAATGAGTAGTCTTTTCAACAAATGGTGCTGGAACAACTGGATATCCACAGGCAAGAAAATGAATCTAGACACAGACCTTACACCTTTTACAAAAATTAAAATGGATCATAGACTTAAATGTAAAGTACAAAACTATAAAACTGCTAGAGAATAACATAGATGGGAACCCAGATGACCTTGGGTTTGGGGATGATTTTTTAATTTTTGTTTTTATTTTTTTAATTCCAGTATATGTACATACAGTGTTCTGTTTAGTTTTGGGTGTACAATGTAGTGATTCAACAATTCTGTACATTACTCAGTGCTCATCACGATAAGTATGCTTGTAATCACCTTCACCTATTCCCCCGTCTCCCCCCCACCCTGCTCTGGTAGCCATCAGTTTGTTCTCTATAGTTAAGAGTCTGTTTCTTGGTTTGTCTCTTTTTCTTTTTTTCTTTGCTTTGTTTCTTAAATTCCACATATGAGTGAAATCATACGGTATTTGTCTTTCTCTGGCTGATTTATTTCGCTTACCATTGTACTCTCTAGCTCCATCCACGTTGTTGCAAATGGCAAAATTTAATTCTTTTTTATGGCTGAATAATATTCCATTGTATATACATACCACCTCTTCTTTATCCATTCATCTATCAGTGGATACCTGGGCTGCTTCCATAGTTTGGCTATTTAAATAATGCTGCAGTACACACGGGGGTCCATATATCTTCTCGAATTAGTGGTTTCATATTCTTTGGGTAAAGACCCAGTAGTGGAATTACTGGATCATATGGTAATTCTATCTTTAATTTTTTGAGGAACCACCATACTGTTTTCTAGAATGGCTGCACCAGTTTGCACTCCCACCAACGGTGCACGAGGGTTCCTTTTTCTCCACATCCTTGCTAATGCTTGTTGTTTCTTGTGGTTTTGATTTTAGCCATTCTGGCAGGTGTGAGGTGATATCTCATTGTGGTTTTGATGCGCATTTCCCTGATGATGAGCGATGGTGAGCATCTTTTCATGTGTCTGTTGGCCATCTGGACATCTTCTTTGGAGAAATGTCTGTTCATGTCTTCTTCCCACTTTTGAATTGTATTATATTTTTTTTGGTGTTGAGTTGTATAAGTTCTTTATATACTTTGGATACTAAGCCTTTATTGGTTATGTCGTTTGCAAATTATCTTCTCCCGCTCAGTAGGTTGCCTTTTAGTTTTGTTGATTATTTCCTTCACTGTGCATAAGCTTTTTATTTTGATGTAATCCCAGCAGTTTATTTTTGCTTTCATTTCCCTTGCCTCAGGAGTCACATCTAGAAAAATGTTGCTACAGCTGATATTGTGGTGATGATTTTTACATACAACACCAAAGGCATGATTCATGAAAGAAAAAATTGATAAGCTGAACTTCTTAAAAATTAAAAACTTCTGCTCTGAAAAAGACAATACTAAAAGATCACAAACCACAGACTGGGAGAAAATATTTGTAAAAGACACATCTGATAAAGGACTGTTGCCCAAAATATCCAAAGAACTCTTAACACTCAACAATAGAAAACAAATAATCCTCTTTAAAAATGGGCCGAAGACTTGAACAGACACCTCACCAAAGAAGACACAGATGGCAAATAAGCATTTGAAAAGATGCTCTGTGTCGGATGTCATAGGGCAATGCAAATTAAAACGACGGCGAGCTTCCACCGCACGCCTATTAGAATGGCCAAAATCCGGAACACTGGCAACACCAGACCTCTCAGGAGGTCTGCACCAGGAAGTCTTATTCCTTGCTGTTAGGAATGCAAAATGGTACAAGTCACTTTGGAAGACATTTTGGCAGTTTCCTACAAAACGGAACATACTCTTAGCATATGATCCAGCAATTGCGCTTTTTGTTATTTACCCGAATGAATTGAAAACTTACAGCCACACGAAAACCTGCATATATATATATATATATATATATATATATATATATATATATAAGCAACCAAGATATCCTTCAATACCTGAATGGATAAACTGTGGCAGATCCAGGCAAGGGGATACTATTCAGCACTAAAAAGAAATGTGCTATCAAGACAAGGAGGAACCTTAAATACCTATTACTAAATGAAAGAAGCCAATCCGAAAAGGCTCCATACTGTAGGAGTCCAACTCTATGACATTCTGGAAAAGTTTCTGCAGAACTATAGAGACAGTAAAAAGATCGGTGGTGGTCAGGGGCTGGGGGAAGGGAGAGGTGAATAGGCAGAACACAGAGGATTTTTAGGGCAGTGAAACCATACAATATGGATACCTGTCATTATACACTTGTCCAAACCTATAGAATGTGCAACACTGAGAGTGAACCCTGATGTAAACTACAGCCTTTGGGTGATGGGTGCCGTGTCAGTATCAGTTTCTCAGTTGTAACAAACGTACCCCTCTAGTGCAGGACGTCGATACCGGGAGAGGCTGTGTATGTGTGGGAAGGTATATGGGAAGGCAGAAGGGATATCAGAACTCTGTGCTTTCGGTTCTACTTTGCTAGAAACCTAAAATTGCATTTAAAAATAGTTTCTTGTTACAAATGTAGTGATGCGAAGGGGCACCTGCACCCCAATGTTCATAGCAGCAATGTCCACAATGGCCAAACTATGGAAAGAGCCGAGATGTCCATCGACAGATGAATGCATAGAGAAGATGTGGTGTATATAAACAATGGAATATTAAGCAACCATCAAAAAATTGAAATCTTACCATTTGCAATGACATGGACGGAACTAGATGGTGTTATGGTAAGTGAAATAAATCCATCAGAGAAAGACAATTATCATATGATCTCACTGATATGTGGAATTTGAAAAACAAGGCAGAGGATCACAGGGGAAGAGAGGAAAAAACGAAACAAGAAGAAACCAGAGATGGAGACAAACCATAAGAAGCTCTTAATCTCAGGAAACAAACTGAGGGCTGCTGGAGTGGAGCGGGGTGGGAGGGATGGGGTGGCTGGGTGATAGACATTGGGGAGGGTATGTGTTAGGTGAGCTGTGTGTATTGTGTAAGACTGATGAATGACAGACCTGTACCCCTGAAACAAATAATACATTATATGTTAATAATAATAAAAAAATAGTTTCTTGGGGCACCTGGGTGGCTTAGTCGGTTAAGTGTCTGCCTTCAGCTCAGGTCATGATCCCAGGGTCCTGGGATTGGAGCCTGCTTCTCCCACTCCCCTTCCCCTACTTGTGCTCTCTCTGTGTCAAATAAACAAAATCTTTTAAAAAAATGAAAATAAAGTTTCATATGCGCACTGGGTGTCATACGCAACTGAGGAATCAGTAAACTCTGCCCCTGAAACGAATAATACAGTCTATGTTAACTAAATTGAACTTAAATAAAAAATTAGAAAAAAAAGTTTCTTAAGTTTGAAAAAATTAAATGAGTTAATATAGAAAAAGAACAGGGCCGAGCACATAGTAAGCATTCTGCAACTGTTGCTTTATTATCACACCTTTCCTAATCCACAGCTATGGAAACTAAAGCACAGACAGATTCGTGACTTACACAGCCTGTGAGCGGCAGAGTCCGGATTCAAACTGAGCTTCCCAGGGCTCCAAAGCCCATGTCCTTCCCCTACAACGTGACAGGGAACGAACAAGTATATTAACATGTTTTATTTACGCGTGCGCACATCTAGGGCACTCCTGGGGTCTCACCAAGGAGGGTTCCTAAGAGCTCCTCTAGCCTGACCCGGGAAGCAGTTTCAGGGATCAGGCTGGTTTGAAACACCAGGGCGACACCCACAGTGTCTGGTTGGTTCATGGTCACTCGGCTCTTGGTCTTTAACTTCCCAAAGGTCAGACTAACCCCTGTCCCGCCTCTAAGTAAAGCACCTCTCTCCCCCGCATAGAAAAATGTCAGAGCCGTGTCCGCATAAAATAGCCCAGATGACTGTGGAATGGCCAGTTTTTTCAGAAGATTCCTGAGCTTCTAAAGCAATCTGACTTTAATCAAGGATCCCCCTCCGAGAGAAACCTGGTGATAATAAAAGTCGCTGCCATCAGTGGAGTCCTTACGATGCGGGCAGGCACTGGGGTAAACCCCTTGATAGGCATGGTCTCATCTGGTCTGCACGGTCGCCCTATTAGGGAGGTGCTGTTATTCGCCCCATTTTACAAATTAGAAACCAGGCTTAGGACGAAGAAATAATGTGCCCAAGGCCACGTGACCAATAAACAGCAGAGCCCGGAATGCTTGCTCGGAACCACTCCGTTGGGCTGGGTCCCGGGGGGAGCAGAGAGCACAGCAGCTTCAGAGCCTCACAGCCTGAGAGGACGCTTGGTCTAGCAGCTGCTAGCAAATTCCTTAGCCTCTGTAAGCCTCAATTTCCTCATCTATAAAAAGGGGATAATAATAGTGCCTACCTCATACGGGTGTGCGAGGATAAAACAAGCGAATTCATTGAAAGCAATTAGCCCAGTGCTTGATACATAGTAAATGGTTAACAGATGTGAGCCCTTATGAATCTCTCTGAACTTCACCTCCTCATCTGTAAAATGGGGGCTGATAATAATATGTAATCACAGAGGGATCGTGAGGCTTACTAGAAACGGCCAACGGCAGGGAAGAGGACACTTGCCACGTGGCGAGCAGCCACACCATGACCCTCCAAAAAGGGTTGCACATACGCAAGCCCGCTTTTTAAAAAGCCCATGGAGGGGCGCCTGGGTGGCTCAGTCAGTTAAGCATCTGACCTCGGCTCAAGTTATGATCTCAGGGTCCTGGGATCGAGCCCTGATGAGCAGGGGGCCTGCTTCTCCCTCTCCCTCTGCCCCTGCCCTCCCCTGGCGCACGTGCACGTGCTCTCTCTCTCAATAAAGAAAATCTTAAAAAAAAAAATTAAAAGCCCACAGAATTGCAAATCTGCCTGATGACCCGCGTGCTCAGATGACAAAGGCACACCTTGACTATTGTTCCTCAAAATGCATTTCTTAACTTCAGATTCTTTATTTCTTTGCGTAGTAGCTTGAAGTGTGGGTGGAGAATGCTCTCCAGGAAACTCAAAGCTAAATTCTAAATTCTTAGAAGAGAATACTTGCCGAAAATTAGTCCAAAATAAAGGAGCACGTCTCTGCTATGACATTAAAAAGTTTTATTTGAGGAAAGTTCAAACACATGTGAAAGTAAACAAATCGTATAACAAACCCCGAGTATCCATCACACAACTTTAATAGCTACCAACCCATGGAAAGCTTGTTTCTTTTTTATTTTATTTTTTTTTAGATTTTATTTATTCATTTGAGAGAGAGAGAGTGATTGCAAGCAGACAGAGGGGCAGCAGAGGAAGAGGGAGTAACAGACTCACTGCTGAGCAGGGAGCCCTATGTGGGGCTTGATCCCAGGACACTGGGATCATGACCTGAGCTGAAGGCAGACGCTTAACCGACTGAGGCACCCAGGTGCCCCAGGAGAGCTTGTTTCAACTAACCTCTCTCCTACCCAGTAGAGTTTTGAAACAATTCCCAGATAGCATATCATTTCATCTGAAAAGATTTCAGTGTTTATCTCTAAAAGATAAGATTTAAAAATTTTTTAATTTATTTTTTAAAGATTTATTTATTTGAGAGAGGGATTCAGGGCTCAATCTCATGACCCTGAGATCATGACCTGAGATGAAATCAAAAGCCAGCGCTTAACTGACTGAGCCACCCAGGTGCCCCAAGATAAGGTTATTTTTTAAAAACGAAGCCACAATACCATTGTCACAGCTAATAATTTTAAAGTCATTCCTTAATATCATCAAATAATCAACGTTCAAATTTCTAATCGTCTCTATAAATGTTTTTTAAACTGCTTGCTTGTTTGAATCAAAATCTACACAGTGCAGTTAGTTGATATAACTTTTAAGTATCTTTTAATCTTTGTGTGTGTGTGTGTGTTTTCTTTTTTCCCTCTGCAATTTATTTATTGAAGAAACTAGGTCTTTTATTCTGCATATTTTTCACAGTCTGGACTTTGCTGATTGCCTCCCCATGGCATAGTTTAATATGATTCTCCGGTCTCTGTATTTCCTATAAATTGGTAGATAAACCTAGAGGCTTGAAGGGATTTGAATTTACGTTTTTGGCAAGAATACTTCACAGGTGGTACAGTCTTCTTTCCTCGGGAGGCACGTAATGTCCCGTTGTCTCTGAAATGACCCTTTAAGACATCAGCAATATGACTGTCTTTGCTAGAAGTGCAAGAATATAAAAAGAACCCATCGGGGCGCCTGGGTGGCACAGCGGTTAAGCGTCTGCCTTCGGCTCAGGGCATGATCCTGGCGTTCTGGGATCGAGCCCCACATCAGGCTCCTCTGCTATGAGCCTGCTTCTTCCTCTCCCACTCCCCCTGCTTGTGTTCCCTCTCTCGCTGGCTGTCTCTCTCTCTCTGTCAAATAAATAAATAAAATCTTAAAAAAAAAAAGAACCCATCCATCCACAGGTGAATGGATAAACAAAATACGGCATTTACATACAATGGGATATTATTCAGCCATACGTGATCAAACCTTCAGGACATTATGCTAAATGAAAGAAGTCAGGCACAGAAGGACAAATATTGTATGATTCCACTTACACGGGGTACATAGAATATGCAAATTCATAGAGACGGAGAGTAGAATAGAGGTTACCAGGGGCTGCAGGAGGGAGGAAATGGGGAGTAATTATTTAATGGATACAGTGTTTCCATTGGGGATGATGAGAAAGTTCTGGAAATCGAGAGTGTTGATATGTGTACAATATCGTAAATGAACTTAATGCCACTGAATTGTACACTTAAAAATGGTTAAAACGATAAAGACTGTCATGCATATTTTACCACAATAAACACTCCCACACGACGGATAAGTCTCAAATATCCATAGCGGACATCACTCTAGAGCTAGCGTGGTACTTTCACCATCTCTTGCAAATATCCCAAATGACTCGTGTCCGGAGCCCAAGGTACAACCCTCCTCACCGACTTCTTCCTTTAGTGGGTGACCCTCACCTTCGGTGAAGCCAGCAGTTGGCCCTCCTTCCTCCTCCTCCTCCTCCCTCTGCCCCCACCCACTCAAGCATCGAGTCCTTCTGGCTCTACTCCACTGTCTCTCCGGTCTGCACCACTCGTTCACCCCACTGCCCATCGCCTTGGTTCAGGCCTCGTCAGCTGTCGGCTGGACAATTGCAAGAGCCCCTCACGGTCACCTGCTTCTACCTCATTCCAGCCTGCCCTCCAGACGGCTGCCAGAGGGATCCTTCGCAAACGCAAATGCGATCACGTCACGCCCTGGCTTGGAATTCTTCAAAGGCTCCCAAAGATGGCCTAGCACAGGGGTCAGAAACTTTGTCCAGGAAGGGCCTGATAGCAGATATTTTAGGCTTTAGGCGCATCTCCACTACGCAACTCCGTGACTGTAGCACAAAAACAGCGGTAGACAAGACATAAACACGTAGGCATGACCGGTGTTCCGATAAAAATTAATTTACCAGGGGCACCTGGGTGGCACAGCGGTTAAGCGTCTGCCTTCGGCTCAGGGCGTGATCCCGGCGTTATGGGATCGAGCCCCACATCAGGCTCCTCTGCTATGAGCCTGCTTCTTCCTCTCCCACTCCCCCTGCTTGTGTTCCCTCTCTCGCTGGCTGTCTCTATCTCTGTCGAATAAATAAAAAAAAAAATTAATTTACCAAAACAGGTGGTGGGCCAGATGGGGCCTGAGGGCCATAGTTTGCCCAACCCCAACCTACAGAATAGAACCCACGCTTCTTAGCATAACCCAAAAGGCAACTGGACCCTTCTCTTCTCAGGACCTATACACCAACAGTCTGAGGCCCAGGGAGGCCAGCTTCCACTGCAGCAAGCAGGACTCTAGCTGGACCTTGGGAAGAACTTAGCTGTTGAAGGATCGTTAAAATTGGTCCAAGCCGTGGAAGGAGGTGGAGGAATGTCCATCCGTCTGGTTTTCTGACATGCCCTGTCTGGACCCACTCCTAATTCTGGCATGAAGACGTCAGAACTAAATGAAATCAGTATATACGAGGGAGCCCCTATTCCAAGCACACCCTCGCCATCCCGTCTGTCATGGGTGCAAAGACCAGTTGGAGACGCTGGCAAATGGCAGGAGGAGGGGGGATCTAAGTAACAGCTAGAGATGGCAGCACAGGGGAAGTCGCAAAACAGCACGTGACTCAGTATGACGGAACCCTCATGGGGGCTCTGAGGAGGAAAAGACGAGAGATGGGGTCAAGGAAGTCTTCACAGAAAGAGGGTAGGCTTTGAGTCCATGATCGTAGAATAGATAATAACGGCACCCACCGCCTGCCGAGGAACGGTGGGGGCCCACCACTTTCCTCACATCGTCTTGTTGAATCCTCACAACAACCTTGTAAAGTGGTATTATGAGTCCCTCTCTATACAGTAGGAGATTGAGCCTGGAAACACCGAGCGGCTGGCCCAAGGTCACGCAGCCGCAAGTGGCCGAGCAGGGCCAGCTAGTCTGGTTCTGAAGCCTACCAGGGCGGAGCTCCCCAGGAGGGGCATGAGCCAAGGGGAGGAGGGATCTGGTGAAGGTCTGTGGCACAGGTCCTGGTGTGGCAGGAATGGGAAAGAGCGACTCGGTTGGAAAGGGAGGTCTGGGCTGGCTCATGGATGATGCTGGATGTCGGGCTGAGGCCGACCACTGACCAGCGGGACGGAACCTGGAGCCCAGTCCTGTCCTCATCAGAGTGGAGTAGGGGAGGATGGGCAGGCCACCCGCAGAAGTGGCAGCACCTGCCGCAGGCCACAAGGAGGGGAAAGAGCCCAAATGGTGCGGCTCCACCAGGCTCAGGAGGAAGTAGCCCACCCCCACCTTGAACGTGAAGTCCAAGTAGGTGGTCTTCTCCTTGCCCCGGACAGCAGTCAGTACTAGTGGGCCAGGGGTAGGAGTGTCAGTGAAACAAATATGGAACATCAAACCCAAACGACAGTATTGCCCCACAGGGGGGCCGGCGCCGTAAAGGTCTGTGGCACAGTGTCACACTGTAGATGGACCTAACCCTGTCTGACCTCAGGCCATGGGTCTGGGCTGCAGCCGCAGGGCATTTGGGGAGATTTCTCTCTCCCACCGGAAGCTGTCCCTCCAGGAAGTGAGCACAGCCCAGTAGCCCCAGGCTGGATCCCTGTGGACACAATAATCGGGTGCCTTAAAGAAGGAATTGAGGTGGGGGTAGGAGTAGGAAAGGGAGGGGGTGAAAATATAAAGCCCCAGCAGCCAGATATTTGCATGACTATTTCTGGATCACAGCAGAGAGCTCTGTTCCATCTGTGCCTGACGCCCAGGCGTGCCACTCGCTGCCTGACAAGGAAAGAAGACGAGCTGGCAGAGAAAAGGACAGTAAGGAGAAAAGGATGGAAGCAGCGACTCTCAGAAGGAGCCCCCATGCAACCCCACATTAACCAAGACAGTCTGCACGCTTATGTTGCCGTTCGGCTTCTGCTGAAATGTTCCTAACTAAATGGGCTTTTGAACCTTCCAACTGTCCTGGGCGTTTTTTTCAGACCTACCTAGCCCCAGGCACATTTCCCCCAAGATGCCATTGCAGACTATTCTTGACTTAGATCGTTTTTCCTCAAGGTTCCAGGATAACATACGACTTGTGGTCACCATGCCGGGATTTGGAAGAGAGGTCTTACTGCCCCTGGCCTCCCCCAGTGGGCGGAAAGGCATCCTGAAAGGCAACACGCTGCAAAAATCTCATTGAGCTTTACGTTTCTGTTGCTTCTGATCTTGGGAATTACTGCAAACGTTTCCAAGGCATAGTCTGGGGGGCATTTACACCCACTATCTCCACCAGCACCCTCTTTCCACCTCCCAAATACATATATAATCTAAATACAGCAGCGGCATGCCCGCGGTGCAAACCCAGGGTCAAGACAGGGCTCCAGCCTTTACCTCTGACTTGATTACCTTCCTTAATCTCCTCCTAAACAGATTCCTAGAGCGACCACTGGCACCCCTCCCACCCCCGCCCTTAACTTTCAAAAACTCAGGCTCTTGATTCTTATCTCCCAGGCTGGTCAACGTGCCTTTCCTCAACTCTTCATGATATAAACATCAGTGCTTCTCAAGATAAGTTCAACCTCTTGCTGATCCTGGAGGATGTGGTCTGTAAGAATGGCCACAAGAATCTCCAGCTCAACTTACCCCCTTGGGAAGGAGTGGCATTGTGGCCACAGCACAGGCTTGGATTTAGACGCGCAGAGCTGTGTGGGCTTGGCCAAGTTGCTCAACCTCTACTTCCGTTTCCTCCTCTGCTTAAAGGAGATAATAATGGTATTTACCTAATAGAGTTGTATGGCTTATCTGAATTAATATATGCAAAGGACTAAGAAAAGCGTTTGGTGCATACTAAGTGTTTCACAAATATTTGGTGGGTTTTTTTTTTAAGATTTTATTTTCCAGAAATCTCTACACCCAATGTGGGGCTTGAACTCACAACCCCAAGATCAAGAGTCACATGCTCTACTGACTGAGTCCAGGCACCCTCACCCTGGATATTAGGTATTTCTATCTTTCCTCCAAACCTACTCTTCTTCCCTTCTTGGTGAATAGCACCGCGAACCAAGTCAGTATCCTGGTCGTTACCCATAATTCCTCCCTTTCGCTTCTTATCCGCTTCTAACTGCTGACGGAGTCCCCTAAATGCTGCCTCCTTAATATCTCCCACGTGCATTGCCTTCTCATCAGTCCCTGGAATAGCCTTAGTCCAGACTTTATCTTCTCTCCCCAGGATCGCAATAGTCCTAGTAAGCCTCTCTGCCTCCAGTCTTGTGCCTCTGGTCTACCTCCTCAATGGTTACATTTCTTTTTTTTTTTTTTTAAAGATTTTATTTATTTATTTGACAGAGATAGAGACAGCCAGCGAGAGAGGGAACACAAGCAGGGGGAGTAGGATAGGAAGAAGCAGGCTCCTAGCGGAGGAGCCTGATGTGGGGCTCGATCCCATAACGCCGGGATCACGCCCTGAGCCGAAGGCAGGCGCTTATCCGCTGTGCCACCCAGGCGCCCCTCAATGGTTACATTTCTGAATGCTCATTTCATTTCCCTGATTAAAACCCTGCAATGGCCCTCAGGATAAACCCAGCTCCCCAGGATGGCATCGCGACCCTCCCCGATATGGCCTTTGCCTCCACCTCCAACCCCGTCTGGGCCCTTCCTACCCCCCAGCGCTTAGAATTCCTGGAAGTCCACACATCCAGGTAGCTTCATGCTCTGAGCAGTTACTTGAACTATTCTTTCTGCCTCTCCAGCCCCACTGTCCTTCCAGCTAATTCTTATCTTATCCTCCAACACTCAATTCAAGCAGTACCTTCACTAAAAAATTTACCTAACCTCATCCCAGAAAGGACCACCCTCTGAGCTCCCGCTTAGCAACTGTCGGCTGTACGTAATGTCTGTCGTTTTCATTTATTTACATAAAATCACATTTATTTACATAAAAACTTAACTCAATGCCTCGAGGTGAATCACTGGATGACAGGGACCAGATCTTATTTGTCACTGCTCCTATGCTTAACGTGACTTTGGTGCTTGATGTATGTTTATTGGGTGATTGAGAGAGAGACCTGGGTTCAAATCCTGTCTCTGTCAGTTGCTAGTCCTGTGATTGTGGTGCTGATTACTCAAATTCTGGGGCTGTCCTCTTATCTGCGAAGTAGAGATTTTAATACGGAATTGCGGAGACATCCTGAGGCTTATAGATTATGTATTTAAAAAGCTGCATGGGGCGCCCAGCTGGCTCAGTCTGGGGAGCACGCAACACTTTTTTTTTTTTTTAAGATTTTATTTATTTATTTGACAGAGATAGAGACAGCCAGCGAGAGAGGGAACACAAGCAGGGGGAGTGGGAGAGGAAGAAGCAGGCTCCTAGCGGAGGAGCCTGATGTGGGGCTCGATCCCATAACGCCGGGATCACGCCCTGAGCCAACGGCAGACGCTTAACCGCTGTGCCACCCAGACGCCCCTACACTTTTTTTTTTTTTTTTTTTTTAGAGAGAGAGCCAGAGAGCTCAAGCGGGGAGGGGCAGAGGGACAGGGAAGGAGAATCCCAAGCAGGCTCCACGCTCAACACAGAGCCTGATGCGGGGCTCGATCTCATGACCCTGAGATCATGACCTGAGCCGAAATCAAGAGTTGGATGCTTAACCAACTGAGCCACTCAGGTGCTCCTGGAGCACGCAACTCTTGATCTTGGGGTTGTGAGTTGGAGCCCCACTGCAGGTGTAGAGATTACTTACAATTTTTTTTTGAAAGTGTTAAAAAAAAAAAGCTGCTTGTCCAAAATTCATAAGGGCAGAAATTAGAATGGAGGCCCAGAGGCTGGGAGAAGGACAAATGGGGAATTATTGTTTAATGGGTGCAGAGTTTCTGTTTGGGACCAAGAAAATGTTCTAGCCTGGGGCACCTGGGTGGCTCAGTCGGTTAAGCGTCTGACTCTTGATCTCAGCTCAGGTGTTGATCTCAGGGTCTTGAGTTCAAGCCCCTCATTGGGCCCCACCCTGGGTATAGAGCCTACTTACAAAAAAAAAAAAAATCCTGGAAATGGACAGTGGTCCTTGTTGCACAACATTGTGAATATACTTGATGCCACTGAATCGTAAACTTTAAAATGGTTAAAATGGGGGTGCCTGAGTGGCTCCATCAGTGAAGCGTCTGCCTTCAGCTCAGGTCGTGATTTCTGAGCCCTGGGATTGAGCCCCGTGTCAGGCTCCCTGAGCAGCAGGGAATGTGCTTCTCCCTCTCTGCTCATGCTCTCTCCCCCTCTCTCTCAAATAAATGAATAAAATCTTTTAAAAAATTAAATAAAAATAAAATGGTTAAAATGGTAAAGTGTATATTTTACCCCAAAAATATTTAGATCACCCAAGGGAGTTAAAGAAAACCCTTACTTAGTGGGGCGCCTGGGTGGCTCCCTTGGTTCAGCAGCCGGCTCTTGATTTTGGCTCAGGTCATGGTCTTGGGGTCCTGGAATTGATCCCCACGTCCGGGCTCAGTGCTCAACAGGGAATCTCCTTGAGATCCTCTCTCTCCCTCTGTCCCTCCCCCACTTGCACGTGTGCTCTCTCTGTCTCTCAAATAAATACATAAATCTTTAAAAAACCCAAAAAACAAAAAACCAGGGTGCCTGGGTGGCTCAGCCAGTTAAGCGTCTGCCTTTGGTTTAGGTCACAATCCTGGAGTCCCGAGATCGAGCCCGGCATCGGGCACCCTGCTCAGCAGGGAGTCTGCTTCTTCCTCTGCCCCTCACTCCACTCGTGTTCTCTCTCTGTCACTCACTCTCTCTGTCTCTCTCTCAAATAAATAAATAAAATCTTAAAAAAAAACCACCCTTACTTAGTACCTGTCACCAGTAGGTGCTCATTATAAATAGAAAAAGATACTGGAAACTCCCAGTGAAGCTATTCAAATGTCCCCCAGGAAGCAGGTACTGGAATGCAGCTGGCAAATGTCTGCCTCCTCAGGCAGGGAGGAGGCACTTGGGGATGGAAGCTTCTGGAAACTTTCTTTTCCTCTTGACAGGACAGCCAGGAGTTGGTAGCAAGAGGAAACTACCTGTCCCCCAACCTCAAATGCAAGAAACCAGAACTGAGCCCCATCCCTTTTGATTTGAACACTGGCAGGAGAAGGAGTGGAAGAGAAAGAAATCAATGAGGCATAGAAATAATTAGGGGGAAATGCCAGCTAGCCCAAGAGGAGATGGGGACTGAGAAACTTATTTTCTATCTTGATAGCTAGAGGGGGGAAAAGTTCTCAAATAACAGTATGAGGGAGTGGAGGTAGACGTTTCTGGTTGTCAGGGCTTTAAGGCAATGGATGAGAACATAGTCTCCCAGGAGAGCTTTGAAAATGGGGCAGAGATCTCTCTGTGCAGGCCAGAGTTTTTCAACCTTGGCACTGACATTTTTTTTTTTTAAAGATTTTATTTATTTATTCAACAGAGATAGAGACAGCCAGCGAGAGAGGGAACACAAGCAGGGGGAGTGGGCGAAGAAGAAGCAGGCTCATAGCGGAAGAGCCTGATGTGGGGCTCAATCCCGGATCGCCAGGATCACGCCCTGAGCTGAAGGCAGACGCTTAACCGCTGTGCCACCCAGGCGCCCCTGGCACTGACATTTTAAAAGAATATTTTACTTATTTATTTGAAAGAGAGAGAGAGAGAGAGAGAGAGCACAAACGGGGGAGCCGAAGGCAGACGCTTAACCGCCTGAGCCACCCAGGTGCCCCAGCCCTGACATTTTGGACAGGAAAAATTTACACTGTAAGGGACCATCCTGTGCATTGTAGGGGGTTTAGCAAACTCTTTGACCTCTATTCACTAGCTACCAGGGGTGGCCACCCCCCCAGTCATGACAATCAAAGATGTCTCCATTACCAAATGTCCTCTGGGGACCAAAACTGCTCCCCATTGAGAACCACTGGTCTAAGCTAAGCCAAGTATTTTCCTACTTTGAGGCAGAGGATGAAGGAGTTGACGTTCAGATTCTAGGATCCAAAAGGGAAAACTCCAGAAGGGATAAACAAGAGGCTGTGACCAGCATCTTCAGGGAGAAGAGCATAAGCCCTGTATCATAGGAAATGGAGATGCTGCAGCCAGGGGCATCAGCCACCGAGGTCACGGAGCAGAGTCAGGGGTGAGTCCTCAGGCTGGGGCAGCTACAGCCTTCTACAAATCAGCACCCAGGGTGGGTCCTGCTCCTTCTCTGAACTCAGATCTTCTGGGGTTGAGGTAGACAGCTGGGCAGGCTCCCCTCTCGAAGCCACACAAATCATAGAAACCTGCAAGAAGAGCCAAGGCATGAATATTTTCAGCTCCAAATCTCAGAGTGTCCCCTCCCTCCCCAGTGCCCTAGAACACAGGCCCGGACAGTGGCCCCGCTGGAAGGTTCCTGAAGTTCCTCTAGTCCCAAATCAATATTAGGGACTTTTCCCTTAGTCTCGGGCTCCCACGTGGCCGGGCACAATACTGTTACTGACCCTGTTTTTATAGGAAACGCTATTATTTTGCTCAACATAGATTTTTTTGGTATTCGTTTTAATTTTTAAAATATTGTGGTGAAATATTCTTCATCTAGATTATCGAGTGTTTCGGCATCCCTTAAATTTTGTGCACTCCCCTCGCTCTCTCTTCCTGGCCCGCTCACTGGGTCCCCAACAGGATAGCCCACGAGGCCCATTGTGAAGGCACAGGTCCCCAGCGGAAGCCCACAGGCCAAATTCTGCAGATAAACGTGCTTTGTTTGGCTCGCTCTGGGTTTTGAAAAATGTCTTGATTTGTTGCCAATTTTTTTAAGTCGAGAGAATCCCATAAAAACCCACATTTCTGCTTTCTTTTGAAAAATTGGGCGATCTGGCAATACCTCATACCACGCACAACAGCTGTCGGGACCTGATGAGGGGCTTCCCATTTAGGGGAGGGGTGCTGTCCCTCCGCCACAGCCAGCCCGCTTCTCCCTCCTACAAGGACCACCCGATCTCCTGTGCAGCAGCGCGCCCGAGCGGGCTCGTTCCAGCTCCCAAGAACCGACTATCAGATCCTCGGGGTGAGCTATTGAGCACAGCCGCCACAAAAACCCAAATTCTGTAAGCTTGTGGCGCTGGGGTGGCTCAGCCGGCTAAGCGTCTGCCTTCAGCTCAGGTCGTGATCCATGATCCCGGGATCGAGTCCCGCATCGTGTTCCCTGCTCAGGGGAGAGCCTGCTTCTTCCTCTGCGTGCCACTCCCCCTGCTTGTGCTCTCTCTCTCTTAAATGTAGATGAAATATTTAAATAAACAAACAAACAAAACAAAAATATAAGGCTTCTGGACTAAAAAGGCAATAACTTTCTCTTCTGCTTCTCCCCGAGTTCCTGTGCCACGTGGTCCCAGGACGGACACCCAAGAATCCTTCAACCTACAGAAAGTCTCTCCGAATCTACCTTTCTTCCAGGGAAGGAGGGGCAGCGACTACCTCCCACGCCGGGCTCCTCACGTCCCTTCTTATTGGGGTCCTTCCCAACAGCTCACTGAGGGGGACGTGATTATCCCCATTTTGCAGATGAGAAAACTGAATGGCGGAGCCAGGATGTCAGTCGAGGTCTGCTGCCCCCACAGCTCGTGCTCTTTGCGCGGTGCAGCCTCTCTAGGAGACATGAGCGTGGTTTAGAGGTGGGAGGGAACAGAAGAAAGACCTGTACATCTCTGATCCCAGAGGAGAAAGTACCATTGACCTGGTCCTATAAAGAAGGCCTGCTCTGGAGCGTTATCCTTCTTCCCATCAGCAAGGCATTCCTTCCGTCTATTTGAAATCCCTCCTATCATGACTCTGGATTCTGGAGACCCCCAGAGCCAGGCCCACCACTCTTTAGCCTGAAGGGGAGTAGTTGTCACTGAGAACTGGAGGCAAAAAAAATCTGCCTCCTGCTCAGGGATGCTGCAGACCAGGAAAGATGCAGACAGGGCTGTTGATCCCCAGTGGTGGGGGCCCTGCAGGAGAAAAACTCAGAAAATCCTGGAAGACACAGTGGGCATCCCTTGTGCTCAGAATCCTGCCCGCTCAGCTCAACAGAAGCTGCGAGAATACCCCCACCTTCCAGCACTCAGGACCTAGTGGTGAGCACTGCCTTCCAGATTCAGGAAATTGCCTCCCCAGTTGTGGATGCCCTGAGGGTCCTACCGAGTCCCCCATATGGAGGGAAGGGTGAGGTCTGGCCTGGAAACCACCTGGCCCCCAGGACAGCTTGGCGGACATTGGCAGGAAGGAATCAGGATCTGGGGCGATTCCACCCCCAAAGCAGAAGTTCCTTCCAGTGCAACCCTTTTCTCCCAGCTTGGTGGAGGGGCCTGGGGAAGCATGGGGATGAAGTTTAGGAGTGCCTCGCCAGGATAAAGCCCCCTTCTCCAGGAAGCCTTCCCAGTTTGTCTGGCGCTCCTGACTTCTCTCAGCATTGGAGGCTGCAATCAAGGGCCTCAGGTTCCCACTTCTTGGGTGACTTTGGGCGACTCACTCTACCTCTCTGGTCCTCATTTGTGTAACAGACCAACAAATGCTGGCCGGCTTCCCACTGCCAGACACATAGGAACTTTGCTTTCCTCGCCGCACTTACATCTTCCCTCCAGCCTCGTAAGGCTGGCATTAGGATCTCCACACTGCAGCAGAGAAAGCTGCGGAGCTGAGAGGTTAGGTAACTCAGCTGGGGTCACTCAGCTGGAATTCAGACCCAGGTCTAGGTGACTCCAACTGTGCGGCTCCCATCATAAACTGTCAAGTGCTTGACACAGGAGCCCCTCTCTCTACAGCAGGGTACAGGACGCAGACGTGAATTTTATATCTGCATTAAACTGCATAATTCAGTTTGATTCCAATCCGTTTTAGGTTCCCCCTTCCGCTGCACCAGAACTTTGTCAAGGTGTCCCGGGGCCGGGGTGCAAACACTCAGCCCTCTACGTCACCTGGCCCTGACGGGTGTCGCTGGGCCATCTACTGTCCGTCCGGACACTGATGGCATATGGGTAACTGCTGAGATGCCCTTTATTTCTTCTCTGGTGGTTCTCTTTGCTACATCTATGCCAGGCCTGTGGGCCCAGGGTGCCTGGGGGCGAAATTTCTGTCTGCCCCACCTCCCCGTCCCTCCACTCCCTCTCTGCTTCCCCGGGCTCTAGCCCCAGGACACCACAGGGTCCCCTTGCTGGGTCTCTGTTACCTGCTTAGTCAACCCTTACCCTCTGTCTCTTCTCCCCTCAGCCTGGAGGAAGCTTCTGTGGTTTCTGGAGGAAGCCCCACGCCCCTCAAACTTACCTCACCCAGCTACCACTTATGGTGTTTTCCTCGATTTCCCAGTCTCTGACCAGAGGTCTTTGTACCCCCCTGAAGCCCAGGTTTCTCGAGAGTTAGGCCGGAAAGCGACTTTATTCCTGAGGCATCATCCCCTGAAGCAATGAGCACAGGACACTCAGCTCCTTGAAAGAGGGCAGTGGTGGGGATGAGGTGTTAAAATACCAGTTAAAAAAATGAGTAAGAGCCCCCCCAAATTTACATCAATAATCATGTACAAACTTATTACTATTCTTTTCCCAATTCCTCTTTCCTTGGGGGCAGAGATGTTACAGACTTGCAGGGCTTGGTCGTGGTAACAGTAAGCAAAAATGCAGAAGAAACAAAAACAATAATAATAATTGTTGAGTGCTTATTATGGGTCAGGCACCACGATAAGTGCTATCCCCTATTTCACTTTAATTTCATCATAGACATCCTATGAGGCAGTTCTTTTTTCAAAATATTTTACTTATTTATGTGAAAGAGAGAGAGAGCATGTGAGAGAGAGAGAGAGAGAGCATGAGCAGGGGGGAGGGGTAGAGGGAGAAGCAGGCTCCCCGCTGAGCAGGGAGCCCAATGCGGGGCTCGATCCCAGGACCCTGAGATCAGGACCTGAGCTGAAGGCAGACGCTTAACCGACTGAGCCACCCAGGCGCCCCTATGAGGCCGTTCTTATCATACCCATTTACACGCGAGGAAACTGACCCTTTGAGAGCCTTGTCCCCAAGCACACACATCCTGTAGGTGTAGACCCTGGTTCTCACCCAGGTTTCTGATTTCAAAGCCAGGGAAGAAACCACCGAGACACAGGGTTCAGAAGCACTGTAGAGACTCCGGCGGCGGCCGGCCAGGGTCGCGCTGGGAAGCGCGGCCTGTGCACGGGTCTGACAGGTGAGGACGTGATGGGGCGGTGGTGTGAGCTGCTTTCATCACACAGGAGCAGGAGCATGGCGAGTAAGGAGCTTCCTCCCAAGGACCAGAAGACCAGACTGTAGGTCCTTGGTCCACCTGGCAGGGGCTCCTCAGGCCCCGTGTTCCAGGCTGACGCCACCTCGGGCCTGTCTTCTCTCTTGTCTGGAGGACGCTGGGAAATCACTGTCCTGTCGGGGGTCCCCTCATCTACCCAGAAATGAAGGCAGGTACCAGGAAATAGCTGTTAAGGGAAGCAGGTGCCCGCAGTCTGGCTCTGGGAGGCAACGGGCCAGGTGTGACCAAAACTGAACATTGCAAGTCCACCTGCTTCCTGGACATGGGCGTGCGTGCGGCACGCGTAGGAACAGAGACTGCTAACCTTCTCCTAACGTGACGTTGCTTTTCTTCTATAGTGTTAGAACTTTTTATTTACAGCTGGGCAACTTCCACCCAGAATAAAGACCTCTTGGGGCGCCTTGGTGGCTCAGTTGGTTAAGCGTCTGCCTTTGGTCAGGTCATGATCTCAGGGTCCTGGGATCGAGCCCCACGTCAGGCTCTTTGCTCAGAGGGGAGCCTGCTTCTCCCTCTGCCTCTGCCTGCCACTCCCCCTGCTTGTGCGCTTTCTGTCAAATATGTAAAATCTGAGAAAAAAAGTAAAAAGACCTCTTTCCCAGCCTTCTTTTCAGGAAAGGTGACTACATTCTGGTCAATGGATGTATGTGAAACAACTTCCAAGCCGGGCTCAACTGGACAATTTTCCCCCCTGTGCCATTGACGGAGGTCCCCCAGCAGTGTTCAGCCGGCGCATGGCTTGGCTCGGAGGGTCCGAGACATCTTTACTCACGTGTCTGGCACCTTGGTGGGAGCAGCTGAAAGGCTCAGCGGGTACCGTCACCTGGAGCACCCATGTGGCCAACCATGTGGACTCCCCAGCAGGGTGGCCTCAGGACAGTGGGATTTCTTATGTGGCAGCTCAGGGCTCCAAGGGCAAGTGTTCGACGATCAAGACAGACACTCCATGGCCTTTGGCAACTGAGGCTCAGAAGTCACTTGGCAGCGCTTCCGCCCACTCTGTTGGTCACAGCCATCACGAGCCCACCCAGGTTGAAGGAGAACTTCTCAATGGAAGGTGTATCAAAGAATCTGCAGTCTTGGGGCGCCTGGGGGGCTCAGTGGGTTAAGCATCTGCCTTCAGCCTAGGTCATGATCCCAGGGTCCTGGGATCGCGCCCCGTGTTGGGCTCCCTGCTCAGTGGGGGAGTCTGCTTCTCCCTCTTCCTCTGCCCCTGCTCCTGTGCTCTCTCTCCCTCACTCTGTCTCTCAAATAAATAAATAAAATCTTAAAAAAAAAAAAAAAGCATCTGTAGCCTTGTTTTAAAAACACAGCACCAGCCCTGGGCCACTGAGGTCTGGGCTTAAAGTCAGAGAAAAAAAAGAAACTTCTATCTTGTTTAAACCACTGTTCTTCTGGTTATCTGTCACTCGCAGCTGAATCCAATCCTAACAGACACACACATGTACACAGACACGTTCCCAACACGCAGTGTCCACGTAGCCCACAAGGCACAGGAGGGCTGAGACTCTGAAATCTCACAGGATTAGGAATATGCATTCCGATTCACTCCATCGGCGCACCAAGTTCACAGCTGTCTTTCCCCGAAGCTCTTACCTCATTCCTTCCTTCCGCATCATAGCGCTTCCCGTGATCTATTATAATTACCCATTTGCCTGTCCATCTCACTCTGGCTCTGTTTGCCTCCGGGACCATGTCTGCCTTGTTCATCGCACTCACTTAGAACCATGCACAGGACCTCAGTGAATACCTGACCAGTTTGCATCTTGCAGCCTGCAGGTGATGCCTTGGACTGCTGCGCACTGGAGACTGAAGAGCAGTAAGACTGGTTAGGAGTCTGTAATGCGCCTGGACATGTGATTCCCTGGACCGAGGCGCCAGGGGTGGGGACAGGGGTGGAATGGAGAGAGAGCAGGAGATGGGATTGACGGGCTTTGGTGATGACAAGTGAGAGAGAGGCCAGAGTCGTGATTAGCACCCAGATTTCCAATCTGAGTAATGGAATAATATTTGTGCCTCCCCCAATAAAAAATAGATAGATAGATAGACAGACAGACAGTGGCACCATTTGCTGAAAGAGAAATCACAAAAGGAAACTAGACGACCGGGAAGAAGGTAATGAGCTCAGTGTTGGCACTCTGTGTTCCCAAGCCTGGGAGACATCCAGGTGAAGTCATGCAGGAGGTAGCTGGACACACAGAGCTGGACAGACCGAAAGACGGGTAAAGACACGAGTTTCCATTCAGAAACATTCCCACCTGTGTACATTCATCGTTCATTTACAGGTGTTGGAAGAAGAGCCTAAGGCAGGGCCCTGGGGTGGAGGTTGGTGGACCACATTCCCATCTCCACTACAACCCGAATGTCATCTTGAGCAAGAGACTCTGCCTTTCCGGCTCATAATTTTCAGCTTTGTTGTAAAGATGAGAGGAGTGCCTCGGACCTGTTTCCTTCCAGCTCTCCCATGCCATGATCCTTGGTTAAATATTTGAAATATTTGAAGGTCTACCCTGTGCAGGTTACTGGACACTGACCCCATTCCTGCTTCACCCAAAAACCGAACCAACAAGGATAAATAGAAGGTCAGGGGCGCCTGGCTGGCGCAGGCGGTACAGCAGGCAACTCTTAATCTTGGGGCTGTGAGTTCAAGCCCCATGTTGGGTGCAGAGATTACTTAAATAAGTAAACTTAAAAAAGAAGACGAAAGTCAACTGCAGGAGGAGCCTGGTAGGTAAAGCTTCTTGTAAGCCCCCCACCCCTGACTTCTGCCTGTTCTTCCTGTTCCTCATTCCTTGAACGCACGTCTCTATCCACCCAATAGGCCAGCAGGCCCACCTTTGATCTCCAGGTTCCTCCAGCCATTCCTCGCCTGACCCTCTTCTCTACCCCCAACAGCCATTTTCTCGAAGACCACCTGGGAGTAAAAGTGATTTGAATCCCTTACGTGTGTGTGGCACGCTACATTTCTCCTTTCGCCAGTACAAATGACGTGTGCAGCACGGGAACCACGTGGTAGGCAGCGGGCCAGGCTCCGAGGCCGTGGGACAAAGAAGCCATGGGCCCTGCCCTGCTCTCAGAAAGCCGGGAAGAGAATTAGCAATGCAGGCCCATAGGATACAATCACGCAGGGGCTGTAGGAGCCTCACAGGACTCCCACCCGAGCTGGAGAAGCGGAGCGTGTGAGTGTCTCTGTGGCCATGTGTCTGCGTGTTCAGGAGGGTCCCCCAACACCGGGAAGTCTTCCTGAACCATCCGGCTGGAAAGGGTCTCACAAACCAGTTAGCTCCACTCCCTCCTTATGTGTAAGTAGAAACCAAGGCCCAGGGAAGTGAAGTGACTTACTTGCCCACCGACACACAGCTGGTGAGAGTAGCAGAACCTCGCCTGCGATCATATCCCAAACTTCTTCTGGTTTTCATCCACCATGCTTTTGCCACCTCACCACACTCCCTCCTGATTATTCAGTAATCATATTTTCAGCTTCACAAGTGCCAAGATACTGCCAGGCACCATGCTAAGCTCTCTACGAGGGCTGCCTCATTTGTGACTCACAGCAATTCTAAGAGCGAAGTGTGCTTTTATGATCTATCATATGATAACATTGAGTCTTGGGTTAATTGACTTGCTCAAGGTCACCCAGATAACATGTGAAAACGTCAATATTTGAACACAGGTAGTCTGAATAGAGAACCTTGTGCACGGAAAGCAAGAAAGCAAGAATGAGAGAGAGAGGGAGGGAGGGAGGAAAGAAGAAAGAAAGAAAGAAAGAAAGAAAGAAAGAAAGAAAGAAAGAAAGAAAGAAAGAAAGAAATCACCAGGCAGCCTTGTTTAACATAAAATTCCCAGACCCTACCCCGAGCAAGTCTGATTCGGTCGTGCGCGGTAAGTAAGCTGGAGCCAACGTTTTAATCGCGCACGCTAGGTGATGATGATTTGGTGGTCCTCGGCTCACACCCTGAAAAACCCAATTCTCTTGTATCTTTTTCCTAAATTCAGAGTTTTCTGGCAGAGCCCCTCCCTCCCCTGGGGCCCTAGGAAGTGTCCGCCCCTCCCCCCAGGAACTGGCTTTGGGAGACCAGGAGTGAGGGTGCTCTAGGGACAGGCGTGTGCCCCCTGGTGGTCAGAGATTAGAAGCCCGGCGGGGCAGCCCAGAGGCCCCTGGTCAACAGCACAGACGTGAATTTTCCCGCAATTCCGTTCAGCCCATGTTACGGAGGAGCCACTATGTTCCAGCACTGAGCCGGCGGAACACAGGGCGCCCGCGAAAGAGACAAGACTTGCAAGCAAGGCGACCGGTACGAACGCATTCAGTGCAAGCTACAGCTGGGCAAATCTCATCTGCTCCGAGTAGTCCTGTCTGACGACACAGGGCTCTGTGGTTTCGGTCTTTAGGAAGGCTGCGAACGAGTTTCTTGAAAAAGACTGAGCCCACGCTCTGGAATGAGAACACAGGCACGTATCTGCGGGGCAAAGAGCCCAGGCTTTGTGCTCGGGCTGCTACAGCTCTGCCCTCCAGGCTCCGGGACCCTGGGATGGTTTGTGCGTCCCTCCTGAGCTCCAGCTCAGCGGGGAGCCCGCTTCTCCCTCTGCCTCTCCCCTGCTCATGCTCTCTCCCTCTCAAATAAATAAATAAATAAATAAATAAATAAATAAATAAAATCGTAAAAAAAAAAAAAAAAAAAAAACAACCAGCCAGAAGCTGAGGAATACATACGGTATGATTCTGTGTATATAGAGTACAAAACGGTCAAAACGAACCTAATGCTGTTAGAAATTGGAATCGTACTTACCTTGCAGAGCACAGTAGTGTCATGCCCAGAGGCAGCACGAAGAGGCTTTGGGGGGGACTGCCAGCAGGCTTTTTATCTTGATCTGTGTGCCAGTTATACAAGTGTGCACACTTCATAAAAACCATCAGTTTACTCCATGCACTTTTTTTTTTAAGATTTTATCTATTTATTCGACAGAGATAGAGACAGCCAGTGAGAGAGGGAACACAAGCAGGGGGAGTGGGAGAGGGAGAAGCAGGCTCCCAGCAGAGGAGCCTGATGTGGGGCTCGATCCCAGAACGCCGGGATCACGCCCTGAGCCGAAGGCAGACGCTTAACCGCTGTGTCACCCAGGCGCCCCTCCATGCACTTTTCTATGAGTATGTTAGATGTCAATAAAAACTTTACCTAAGAAACTCCTGATGGGCCTCATGACCAGTCACACAATACACTCCGGTCTCTCGTATCACAAGCCAAAGCCATTCTGTAAGGTATTATTTCTTTTTCTGTTTTTTAAAGATTTTATTTATTTTTTTAATAATAATTTTTTATTATGTTATATTAGTCACCATACAGTACATCCCTAGTTTTTGATGTAAAGTTCCATGATTCATTACTTGCGTATAACACCCAGTGCACCATGCAATACGTGCCCTCCTTAGTACCCATCACCGGCCTATCCCAATCCCCCACCCCCCTCCCCTCTCTGTAAGATATTAGAATCAGAAACAGAATGTCCCTCTGAGGACGGAAGATGCGGCCCCAGGCCCATGAGATGGAACCAGTTTTCCTGCTTGGAGCCAAGAACGAAAGAGGTCTTGTAGATAAAATGGTTTCTAGGAACACTGCACCAGTGGGCCATGGAACACAGCAAGAGAGCTCATCGTGGGTGGAAAAATCAGAACTCTAACACCACCCATCCCAAAGCTAGCACCCGAGCACGCGCTACATGCTTGCTGTTTGAGAGCCCCAGGCCAAGAGATTAGCAAAAATTGGCCTGGAAGTAGTGAAACTCATAGAGTACTAGCCTAGAGAAACATAAAATAACCTCATGGGAATCCTCCAAAGCCTGAAGAATGAACAAGACCCCGCCCTCTGAAGAAACACGTAAAGAAGTCAATGTCATGATAGAGAGATGGCAGATGCAATGAATGAGAAAATTTGTAACCCAGGATTTGCAGGTAAAAGGACAATCTGAAAAAAATGTTTCAGTTCATAAAACATGAAAGAAAGTTAATTTTAAATAACTATGTTTAGGGGCACCTGGGTGGCTCAGTCAGTTAAGCATCTGCCTTCGGCTCAGGCCATGATCCCAGGGTCCTGGGATCCAGCCCTGCATTGGGCTCCCTGCTCAGCTGGGACTCTGCTTCTCCTTCTCCCTCTGCCGCTCCCTCTACTTGTCCTCTCTCACTCTGTCTGTCAAATAAATAAATAAAATTCTAAAAGAAAAAGAAAAAAATAGAAAATCTTAAAAGGGAACAGACTACTTACATAGGAACAGTATTCAGATGGATGGTGGATTTCTCATCATTGCTACTGTTTCCAAAAGAAAATGACATAAAATTATCAAAATACTGAAGGAAATAACTGTCAATCAAGAATTTTATTCCCAGCTATCCTTACATTCAAACGTAAGGATAATGGGGCGCCTGGCTGGCTCAGTTGGTGGAGCATGTGACTCTTGATCTTGGGGTTGTGAGTTCGAGCCCCACTTTGGGGACAGTGATTACTTAAAAATAAATTCTAAAAAAAAAGGTAAGGGTCTAATAAGTTGTTTTTAGACATACAAAGATTTTTATTTTTAAAAAGATTTTATTTATTTATTTGAGAGAGAGCATGCACGCAAGTGAACACCAGTGGGGGGAGAGGCAGAGGGAGAGGGAGAAGCAGACTCCACACTGAACAGGTAGCCTGATGAGGGGCTCGATCCCAGGACCCCAGGACTGTGACGTGATCCAAAGACAGATGTTTAACTGACCAATCCACCCAGGTGCCCCGACATACAAAGATTTTTAAAACTTATTACTTATAGAAATTTGCTGACGGCACCTGGGTGTCTCAGCTGGTTAAGTTTCTGCCTTTGGCTCAGGTCATGATCCCGGATTCCTGGGATCGGGTCCCCCATTGGGCTCCCTGCTCAGTGGGGAGTTGGCTTCTCTCTCTGACCCCACTTCTCTCATGCTCTCTCTCACTCTCTCAAAATAAATAAAATCTTAAAAAAAAAAGAAATTTGCTGAAAGAACTATTAAAGAATTACTTCACTAACAAGGAAGAAAAATCCAGAAGGAAGGAGTAAAATGCAAGTAGGAATGGTAGTAAAGAAATTGGTGAATCTAAATATGTGTCGATTACTAAGAAAGCAAAATAAAATAAGGAACGGAACAGTAACATAGAAGATGGGAATGGAAAGTTTAGAATTAAGATCTCTATCTTATTCAGAAGGATAGAGAAGCTGGACACTTCTAGGATGAAAGTGTAATTATAAAAACATCAGAAATAGAATGCATAACTTTCTTTCTTTTTTTAAAAGATTTTATTTATTTATTTGACAGAGATAGAGACAGCCAGCGAGAGAGTGAACACAAGCAGGGGGAGTGGGAGAGGAAGAAGCAGGCTCCTAGCAGAGGAGCCTGACGTGGGGCTCGATCCCATAACGCCGGGATCACACCCTGAGCCGAAGGCAGACGCTTAACTGCTGTGCCACCCAGGCGCCCCAGAATGCATAACTTTCAAACCAGATTCTCACCAACCAGATTCAAACCAGTTCTCAAACCAGAGAATTTAAAGAACTCAGTTAGAAAGTAGGAGTGGTGGGGAGAGGCACAGAAGATCGTGATAACTAGAAGACACAGAGACACAAAGTAAGACTGCAAATTGTTGTACATTTGTACTATGGATATCATATGGTCCATAGAATGAGTGAACGTGATTTGCATGTATCAACACGGACAGATTTCAAAAAGATAATGTTGAAAGAAGAAAGTGATTTTCAGAATTGATGTCATGTACGTTTACATGTATGTGATTTACATGTACATTTTTAATGTATTTTTTTACAAAACACACACAAGAACTAGACCTATGTTTCGTAAGTATGTAGTAAAAATATATAAACACAGATGGAAGGCATACACACCAACTTCAGGATAGTGGTTGCCTCTGAAGAGGAGAAGGGAGAATAAGACCAGGGAGAAGGACAAAGAAATCTTCCATTTTATCTGTAGGATTTATTTCAAAAATTAACTCTTGTTAATTATGGCTAGTAAGTCATGAGGTCTGGCTATTGGAGGCTGCTGGAAAAGTTCTTCCTTGCTTTTTAGAGAGCCACAGGAAGCTACTCTCTCTCCCTTTCTCTCTCCTGATGGATGTGAACAATGCAGCACATAGCCCCAATTGCTACTGGAAAACATCCAACAGTCATGAAAGCAACCAGGCTTAGAATGAAGCCAACACTAAAATCAGTAGAACAGAGATGGAAAAAACCCAGGCCATTGAAACATCAGTGGATCAACCAAGCCTGAAGATGACCTTACTGCATTATTGTCTGTTAAGTAAACTAAATAATTTTCTTATTGTCCCAGCGTAGAAGACCCAAGGGTTTTCTATTACTTGCAGATGAACTTACAGTTACTGATACAGTAGGGATGCAGAAGCAGGGATTTATAGAACTACCGGAGAGGTAGAATTAACAAGATTCAGCCAAAGGCTGGTTATGAGGGTGAGAAAGAGAGAGAAGTCAAGATTGATTCCCAAATTTTTGCTGTGGGTAACCGTGGATGGTGGCTCCATCTCCGAGATGGCGAAAATCAGAGGACGATCAGGTTGAGGTGGGGGTGATGGTAGAGATAATCTGAACAGCTTGGTTACATTGGGTTTGAGGAATTGACTGAAAACCAGCTCATCAGAGACGTCCAGGAGGTAGCCAGCTACTCACACTGGAGTTAAATAATGAAGAGTGTCTCCCCAAAATTCATGTCCACCTGCAATCTCAGGATGTGACCTTATTTGGAAATAGGGTCATTGCAGATGATTAAGATGAGATCATATTGGATTAGAATGGACCCTAAAACCAGTGATTGGTGTCCCTCTCAAAAGGCCATGTGAAGACACAGAAAGATACATGGAGGAGAACACTGTGTGAAGACAGAAGCAGGGCCTGGGGTGATGGCATCTACACACCAAAGAATGCCAAGAACGTCTGGCAACTACCAGAAGCCATGAGAGAGACATGGGACAGTTTCTGCTTCAGAGGCTCCAGCAGGAACCAACCCTACTGACACTTTAAGACTTCTAGCCTCCAGAACTCAGAGAAAGTAAGTGTCTGTTGTTTTAAGCCGAGGTCATGGGGACTTGTACAATAGTCCTAGGAAACTGTTACCAAGAGAGATGTCTGAATCTGAAATATGGATTTGGGAGTCATCAGCATAAAGTGGTTGTTGAAGTTTTGGGAATAGGTGCGATTACCCAAGGAGCATGTAGAATGGGAAAGGAGGGTCAGGAATGGACCGTAAGGAAGACTGCCATGGAAGGAGGAGCGGGAAGGGACAACGAAATGGACCAAGAAGATTGAGGAGGAGCAGCAGAGAGTGGTGACTCGGAAGGCAAGGGAAAAGAGTGTTTCTAAAGAAGGACATGCTCAGAGGGACGGATATTGCAGAGAAAAAAGGGGTCCATTGAGTGTGGCAATATGGAAGTCCCTGGTCTCCCTAGCCAAAGAAGTTTTGGAAGAGTGGCGAGGACAGAACTAAGTTTGCTGTTATTGAAAGTGAAAGGGGGTGAAGATGTTGGAACAGTCACTACTTCTTTAAGACCTCTGGCCATGAAGGGGGGAGGGAGTAATGTCCAGAAGGGGAAGCAGAGTCGTGGGTGGGTTTGGGGTTTTGTTTGAGATGAAGCTTTAAGCCCATTTATAGGCTGAGGGAAAAGAATCAGTAAGAGAAACGTCAAAAATGATAGGAACAGAACATGGAGACTGGAAAACAGAAACACAAACTTCATCATTTTTTAAAAAATATTTTACTAATTTATTTGACACAGAGAGAAAGAGAGAGAACATGAGCAGGGGGAGGGGCAGAGGGAGAGGCAGAAACAAACTCTCCGCAATTTGGAGCCAATCCCAGGATGCTGAGATCATGACCTGAGCCAAGAACAAGAGTCAGATGCTTAACCAGCTGAGCCACCCAGGTGCCCCAAACTCCATCACTGATGAAACTAGAAGACATATAATTTCTAATTGGACCTTTAAAAGTTTTTAAATTTAAATTCAATTTGATTAACATACAGTGTATTGTTAGTTTCAGAGGTAGAATTTAGAGATTCATCAGTTGCATGTAACACCCAGTGCTCATTCCATCAAGTGCCCTCCTTAACACCCATCCACCCAGTTACCCCTCTCCCCTACCTCCCCTCCAGCAACTCTCAGTTTGTTAGAGTTAAGAGTCTCTTATGGGTTGTCTCCCTCTCTGTTTCCATCTTATTTTATTTTCCCTTCCCTTCCCCTACGTTCATCAGTTTTATTTCTTAAATTCCACATATGAGTGAAATCATAAGATATTTGTCTTTCTCTACTAACTTATTTCGCTTAGCATAATACCCTCTAGTTCCATCCATGTCACTGGAAATGGCAAGATTTCATTCTTTTTGATGGCTGAGTAGTATTCCACTGTGTATATACACCACATCTTCTTTATCCATTCTTCTGTCGATGGACATCTGAGCTCTTTCCATAGTTTGGCAATTGTGGACATTGCTACTATGAACATTGGGGTGCAGGTGCCCCTTCGAATCACTGTGTTTGTATCCTTTGGATAAATACCTGGTAGTGCGATTGCTGGGTTGTAGGGTTACCTCTAATTTTAACCTTTTGAGGAACCTCCGTACTGTTTTCCAGAGTGGCTGCCCCAGCTTGCATTCCCACCAACAGTGTAAGAGGGTTCCCCTTTCTCCACATCCTCACCCACATCTGTTGATTCCTGACTTGTTCATTTTAGCCATTCTGACAGGTGTGAGGTGGTATCTCCTTGTGGTTCCGATTCGCATTTCCCCGATGCTGAGTGACGTCGAGCATCTTTCTATGTGTCTGTTGGCCATGTGTATGTCTTCTTTGGAAAAATGTCTGTTCATGTCTTCTGCCCATTTCTTGATTAGATTTTTTTGTTTTTTGGGTGTTGAGTTTGGTAAGCTCTTTATAGATTTTGGATATCTAATTAGATATCTTGTAAGACAAAAAGTGAGTGAGAGCTTTTGAGGAGACGGAGCATAAGTCACCGCTCCCCACATGTGGGCTGTGCGCAGTGACTTTCTTCCACACAGAACAGTATGGAAAAGAAAAAAAATTTACTTTACAAGTAGAGAAACCTGACAAACACTACCTCGAGCCAAGTAATCAAGATTAACAACAATAGTGATGAGTCATTTGATAGTGTAAGTCCCTGATATGATATGATGAGAATGGCCCTTTACCTCTGTGGGTCCCCCTCCCCACAACACGTTAGTTCAGTCTAATCATGAGCACAACATCAGACAAATCTTCTTCTTCTTCTTCTTCTTCTTCTTCTTCTTCTTCTTCTTCTTCTTTTTAAGATTTTACTTATTTATTTGACAGAGAGAGAGCACAAGCAGGGGGAGCAGCAGGCAGAGCGAGAGGGAGAAGCAGGCTCCCCACTGAGCAGGGACCCCAATGCAGGGCTCACTCCCAGGACCTGGGATGGTGACCTGAGCCAAAGGCAGATGCTTAACCCACTGAGCCACCCAGGTGCCCCACATCAGACAAATCTTCATTGAGGGTCATTCTATAAAGATACCTGACCTGTACTCCTCAAAACGGTCAAGGTCATCAAAAACAAAGAGTGTCTGAGGAACCGTCACAAACAAAAGGAGCCTAAGGAGACATATGGTATCCATGCTGGAATCTCGGACAGAAGAAAGACATTAGGGAAAAACTGAGGAAATCTATGTAAGTATAGACTTCATTAATAATAATGTACTATTATTGGTTCATTAATTGTGACACATGTACTATACTGATGTAAAATGTTAATAATAGGGAAAACTGGGTGTGGATCATGTGAGAATTCTCTGTACTGTCCTCATAGTAATTCCACAAATCTAAAACTATTCTGACATTTTAAAAAGTTTACTTTATAAAAAAAAAAGGGAAGGGGCGCTTGGGTGGCTCAGTCAGTTAAGTGTCTGGCTCTTGATCTCAGCCCAGGTCTTGATCTCAGGGTTGTGAGTTTAAGCCCTGCATTAAGGCCTGCATTAAGCCCTTAACGAACGAACGAACGAACGAACAACTAACTACCTAAAGGGAATGGGGGCCCCTGGCTGGCTCAGTCGGTAGGGCACACCACTCTTGATCTCAGGGTTTTGAGTTCAAGCCAATGTTAGGCAAGGAGCCTACTTAAAAAAAAAAAGTGAATGGGGACTGGTAAATACCCCAACAAAAAGGACAGTTGAGTCTAAGAGAGGGCAGCAAGGAACATCCATTGGCATTTGGAAAAGGGCCTGGAATCGGAGGCACCGACTACCCACGGGCGGCTGGGTTACACAAGGGGGCTCAAAGCAGGACTTTGTGAAGATCTGTAGAAAGAGTCGCTAGCTTTCAGTTCCCCCACCTTCCCACCCACTGCATGGTTGAAACCCTCCGGGAGATAAGACCGTGTGGACTTTGAATCAGAGGGGCTGCTGGCGACAGCACACCGGGCACAGAGGAGGAGGGAGGCGAGCTGCTGAGCTGAGACGGGGAAGAGGAAGTGAGAGTCTACACTACACCTGTCCCCTTCCACCCAGCTCCAGAAAACTAACAGCCAGAGAGATAATCATTGTCCCCAGAAACTGAACCAACCCAAGGAAAACACCTACAGATACCAATCCCAACAAAAAACCGGGTGACCACCTCTTGTCCTATAATGAAACCTTCCCATCGACCATCTGCACGCGGGCGTCCAGTGCTTCTAATTGGGTTTTCCCGATCAGCTTCCAGGCAGATTTTTCTTGAATAATAAAGGACACCCACAGATCATAACACATTTGAGAAAAGCCTCCAACATAAAAAAAAAAAATCAAAACAAGCAAACAGAAGTAAAGGAACCCAAAGGGAAGAGAGAGAATGTCAGACGAAGAAGAAAACATCAAAGAAGGAACAATATCCTCAGAGAGAGAAACGAAAATACTACAGCTATGAAACAAGAAGAGAATGCTTTTAAAATGGAACAGTCAGAGAGAACGAAATTGGCTCTTGGCCATTAAAAGCGTGATAGTTAAAACAATAGCTTTGGTAAAAGAGTGTGTGGTAGACAAAATAACAGACCTCCCAAAAGGTTCACTCTAGCCCCCAGAACATAGCGGTATGATCCGACAGGGCCAAGGGGCTTTGCAGACGTGGTAAAGGCACTTGAGGTGGGGAGAGGAGGCTGGATTATTTGGGTGTGTAATCCCCGTGTCCTCGTGAGAGAGGCAGGCAGGGAGATCAGAGTCAGAGAGAGAGAAAGAGAGAGAGCTCAAAAGGGGACACTGCTGGTTCTGAAGCGAGAGGGAGGAACCCCGAGCCAAGAACTGCAGGCGGGCTCCGGGAGCTGGCAAACCAGAGCAGCAGCTGGCGTCTCCCCCAGAGTCTCGACCAGCAGCGCAGCCCTGCCTGCGGCGCTGGAAGATCCGACACCTGCGGCATTGCGAGCCCCGGGGTTGGGGTGGTTTGCTGCGGCAGCGAGGGGACGCTAATACCGGAGCAAAAGATAACATCAAGGGAATCTCTTCGACGTCGGAACAGGAAGATTAGAGACAGAAAACTAAAACAGAGCTATAAGGAGGAAGCCAGAGTACCGGTTCGGGAGGTCCAACGTCCGACCAAGACAAGTTGCAGACAGAGACATTTCAAACCGAGGTCAGAAAGCGATCAGAGGAATGATGCAGGAACATTTCCCGTCGTGGAAAGAGATACATTTCCTGAAGGTGGAGTCAACCAAATGCCCAGAAAAGTAAAGGGAAAAGATTTTCACCAAGGCAAAGCCTCAGGAAATTCATCTCATCGGGGATTTAACAAAATAAATAAGTAGAAAGACTCCCAAAGCTGCTAGAAAGAATATAAGAAGTCTCACGCAAAGGATCAGGAATGAAAATGGCACCACACATAAAAGACAAAGGGGAAATGCCCTCCTAATTTGTAGAGAATTTGTCAATACTCAGCCAAAATTCAATCACATGTGATCATACAAAAATACATTTTTGCACATTTTAATCGTAAAACATTCATCTCCAGGCACCATTTCTCAGGATGCTATTACAGAATGTGCTTTACCAAGTCAGACAGGTGAGCTATGAGGGGTGCCTGGCTGGCTCAGTCAGGAGAGCGTGTGACTTCTTGATCTCAGGGTCGTGAGTTCAAGCCCGACGTTGGGTGTAGGGCTTACTTTAAAAAAAAATTTAAATAAGAAAATAAAGACAAAAAAGTAAACTATGAAAGAAAGATATGCAATTCAATCCTGGAGCATAGCACAGGGGATTCCCAAGGTGTTGGCCAAGAAAAGTCCCTGGCCAGTACCTGGGCAGTGGCATAGAAAGCAATTTCTTCCGGGGCCCCTGGGGGGTGCAGTCAGTGAAGACTTAGCTCTTGGTTTCGGCTCAGGTCGTGATCTCAGGGTTGTGAGATCCAGCCCGGTGTTGGGCTAAGCACTTGAGATTCTCTCTCTCCCTCTGTCCCCCTCGCCCCTGGCTCTCAAATAAATAAATCTTTAAAAAAAAAAAAGAAAAGAAAGAAAGAAATTTCTTCAGACTGCAGCACCACGACAGAAGCTTCCAGACAGAGGTTTCTGGGGGGAAAATATGGAGCCAACAGGGATCTGACAAGGTCAAGCATGCAGAATATTTTATTAGAGGTATTTAATGAAAATGCTGGAACACTGAACCTATGAAAAAATGAGTTAATTTTTAACTCCAGGAAAAGCAAAATATGGTTCAAAACAGGAAATGTGGGGCACCTGGGTGGCTTAGTTGGTTAAGCGACCAACTCTTGATCTCAGCTCAGGTCTTGATCTCAGGGTGGTGAGTTCAAGTCCCACGTTGGGCTCCGTGCTGGGTGTGGAGCCTACTTAAAAAAAAAAAAGAGAGAAATGTTATCGTGCATTACTTGGTCCAGTAATAAACAATATTTACAAAGTCACAGAAAGAGATTCAATAAATAATAAATACAATAAATTTGTAATATATCTATAGAAGGACAGGGAGGGAAAAGAGCTAAAATCCTATCTGCCAAGATAGGAAATAAATATATAACACCTAAAATCAATGAATACCAAAAGAAACGCTAAAAGAGTTGACAGTGGGAGCCTCTAGGGAGCAGGGCTGCTGGGTTTGTGAAAAACACTTATTATACAACTTTTATTAATATATGATTTAAGTTACCTATACTTGGTAATAAAATATAGGGATTACTTTTTAAAAAAAGATTTTATTTATTTATTTGAGAGAGAAACAGAGAGCACAAGTCGAGGGAGGGGCAGAGGCAGAGGGAGAAGCAGGCTTCCCGCTGAGCAGGGAGCCCAACTAGGGGCTCCATCCCAGCACCCCGGGATCATGACCTGAGCTGAAGGCAGATGCTTAACCCACCACAGATGCCACCCAGGCACCCCTTAAATGAAATTCTTAAGAAGGTGGAAAGGGTGTTACCCAGGACCGGAAGCGGTAAGCATCTGGGGCAGGCGGTGAAGAGGTGAGCGGAGCTGTAGAAACGGTGTTGGGGTTGCAGGTACTGTAGGCTCCAGGGGCAGGCAGCGGAGGAAGGCCGTGGCTGACGGAAACAGGATGTTAAGATCTCCGGCTGGGAGAAAGGGGAGTATAGGTGGGTGAACGGGGGAGCACGAGGAAAGCACAGAGCAAGAAGCAACCATGGACATTACAGCTGAGACATTACAGCAATAGATACTAGAAACCCCGCTATGGGTTTCTGGTATGTGACACTTAGGGGCCAGACCACTCTGCAGAAATCTCAAAGGAGGTGTTTGAGATCTGATTTGATGGCTTTTAACCCTCCCTTCTTACCCCCAGGATATATAGACTCGGAGACATGAGAGGCAGAACTTCGAGACAGTTTTTGGACAAAGCTTGTGCTGTGAACCCCACCGCCCCTCAGGGGAAGGAGGGGAAAGAGTTTCACCTCAAGAAAAGAAGGCTCCAAGGCCCCTGGGGAAAGCTTGCTATTGCCCTTCCAGCTAGAAATCCAAAGGTTAGACGTTGAGCTGGACAACTGCTGAGGGACGAGGGAAAGAATTTGCCCTGGCAAAGGACACGCGAGGGTTTTCCATAAATTGAAGGAGGGTCGTGCCTCAGAAGGAACTGGGATGGGTCTGGAGTAGGTTTAGTCCAACAGACGTCCCGGAGGATTGATGGGTCCTCGTCAGAGTGGGTCTAGGGCCCTAGTGGAGATGACTAGACCAAGGTCAAGGCTACTGCAGGTGGGAGCTCTCCCAAGAACCCCTCAGCGCCCATAAAACATGCAGCTTGGAAGAGTTACCAGGTACGGAGTGTGAAGCATCTTACCACAGGACCATCAAGGGAGAAAGGTTCTGCTCTCCTTCCTCTCCCATTCCCTCCAGCCCTGGGAGGATCAGAAACCAGTGAGTAAGGGGAAGAAGGAAAAAAGCATGTGTGTTCCCTGGTTGCAGGCTTTCTGTCTAAAGCAGGTCCTAGCTAGGGCGGCAGGGGGAAGACACACCTTTGAAAGGAGATTGAAGTTTGGGTTACGACGGTGGACTGAATGCTCTAATTGAGAATCGTGGCTGTCTTTTGTGATTGGAAGTCAACCTCCAAGTTTTTATGACCCAAAAGTGACCAGAAAACTCAGGACACTGCCCAAGATTCCATCCGAGACAAGGGAGAGAAACTAGAGCCACTGAGTACAGGAGCAGAGCAGGTGAAAATAAAGTTGCTTCTATGGCTATTCCCCGGAGCCACGCTTGTTCAAGCGACTGAAAGGCAAGGGACTCCGAAAGCAACATGGTAAAGAATATAGATTTTGGCGCCAAAGAGAACCGAGTTTGAAATTTGGCTCTGCCACTTCCTAGCTACGTGACCTTGGGTAAGGAACATGACCTCTCTGAGTCTTGTTTATCCTGCTGTAAGAAGAGTTCGTTAAGCGTATCTCACATAGTTATTTGGGAAGATTATATAAGATAGCATTTGGGAAAACACTTAAAAACATATTCTCGGGGCGCCTGGGTGGCTCAGTCGGTTAAGCATCTGCCTTGGCCCAGGTCATGATCCCAGGATCCTGGGATCCAGCCCCATGTTGGGCTCTCTGCTCAGTAGGGAGTCTGCTTCTCCTCTACCCCTCCCCCTGCTTGTGCTCTCTCTCTCTGCCAAATAAATAAAATCTTTAAAAATTTTTTAAAAAGAAAACATATTCTCTTCCATTCTCCTCTTTGTTATGGGACGTGGGCCCGGGTATGCGAGGGAAGGCTTCCTGAAGACGGTATCTTTTTGCACTGACTTCTCCAGAGGATGGAGGAGAAGCAGAGAGGCAGAGGGGTATCACAGAATGTTCCAGACAAAGACGGAGGGAGACTAGGATTGGCAGAGAAAGGGCAGGACATCGGGTTAAATTTGAATTTCAGGGGCACCTGGGTGGCTCAGTCGTTAAGCGTCTGCCTTCGGCTCAGGGCATGATCCCAGGGTTCTGGGATCGAGCCCCACATCAGGCTCCTCCGCTGGGAGCCTGCTTCTTCCTCTCCCACTCCCCCTGCCTGTGTTCCCTCTCTCGCTGGCTGTCTCTCTCTCTGTGTCAAATAAATAAATAAAATCTAAAAAATAAATAAATACTGTTTATCTGGAATTCATATTTAAATGGGTGTCCTCTATTTTGATTTGCTAACTCTGGCCTCTCTTATGAGCCCGGGTTGGGCTGCTGGGCCGTGGGGAACAGGGTGGGCTGGGCGCCCCCCGTGAGGATAAGACCCGTCCTTGTACCTGTTTTCTAAGTTTTGTGGGGTTTCAGCTGAGAGGACAGGACTTCAGCCACAGCAACACGAAATTCAGCGAGACCGAACTGAAATGCCCTCGAGCCAGCTACGCAGCGAGGGACGCTGGCCCTCAGGACAACGGCTTCCCCAGCAGGTGGGGGTCCTTTGCTCCTGGGCGCGGAGGAATGGATGCCCAGAGCAAGTGCTCAGAAAGAATGGGAGGCTCTGGATGCCCCCCACATTCTCTCCCAGCGCTTGCGCCTTCTCGGGCCCAGCCAGGCCCTGGCTCTCCCACTAGGGCTAGGGCAGAACGGGTCCCCCAGAAGCAGCCCCTTGTGGGGGAGGTAGGTGCTGGCTGAACGCTGACTGAGCCCTTTGCTTTGTACCCATCCTGCTTATTCCCGAACAACAGAAGTGCTGCTCAGCCGCCTGGTCAGCCCCATTATGCTCTTGCCACAAAGTGCTGAGTCCAGGGGCGGCCCTGGCCCCATGACCTCACCCCTCCTGCACTGGGCCTCATCCTGTGAGGCTCCCTGGACCCAGAGGCAAGGCCAGCGGTCAGAGCCGTCTGTAAGATTCTACTGCGCTTCTTCCGTGCATGGCCTGCGGCCCTAATCTTGAGGGGCCCGAAGCTTAAAGGGACCAGGTGGCACTTGGAGGGCTGTCTCGTTCCCCTGAAGGGCCTTCATCGCCTCCCAATCAACGGCCCATCCCGCTGGACAGCCAGTTGCCCCCCGCTGCGTCCTGCAATGAGTAGGTAGGCTGAGAACACGGTTCACAGCCCACGTCGCCAGTAGATCAGGGCCGGCAGAGAACGTGACAGAATGTACTGCTGAAACCACATAAACCCACACAACAACAACAACAACAACAAAACCCATATAAACAAAAACATGGGGGAAAAAACCTGAATGAACGTGGTCTTTTCCAAATTCAAAGAAAACATTCTTCTTCTTCTTTTTTTTTTTTTTTAAGATTTTATTTATTTATTCGACAGAAATAGAGACAGCCAGCGAGAGAGGGAACACAAGCTGGGGGAGTGGGAGAGGAAGAAGCAGGCTCATAGCGGAGGAGCCTGATGTGGGGCTCGATCCCATAACGCCGGGATCACGCCCTGAGCCGAAGGCAGACGCTTAACCGCTGTGCCACCCAGGCGCCCCAAAAGAAAACATTCTTCTGATCCGTTTTTCTAAGATCTTTGCGGCCTGCTCGCACTTGTCTCCGAGAGAATCTGGCAGCAGACGGCATCTGATTTGGGACAATCGATAACACAGCTGCCGTTTGCTGAGCTCCGAGTACCTGGCGCTGCCCTCAAGCCGTCCTGTCCCTCCGTCCGACGGCAGCGAGTCGGGCAGGCGCTGTCACCCTACCCGACGCCAGAGACGCAGGGCTGCCCAGAGAAGGACAATGGTGTTTCGAGTCAGACAGACGTGTGTCCAAGTCGCGGCTGGGTTCCCTGGGCCAGGACGTGGCCCCTCAGAAGCTCAGCCAACTCGTAGGTAAAGTGCATATTATAATGATCAACTCCGTGCGGCTGCTGTGAGGGTAGACGAGGTCCTGTCATGACCACAGTAAAGGCTCCGGGCGCTGTTGGCGTTGCTATTAAGGGTGAACAGGAGAGACCCACACCCCGCTTGGGAGAAGGAATTGCAAGCTGGTTGCTCCCCTCATTTCCACTCCCGGAGTGGCTCTGCCCGACTTTCCTGGAACGAGACGGTGGAGGGGGCTGAAGCCCCCAGGCTGTAACCACTGCAGGGCAGAGGAAGCAACAGTTCCAGACAACGTCAGAGGGAGAATCCTCTAGAACTTGGTTACAAATCATATGGAGGTGATATTCGGAAAGCATAACGGTTAGTTGGAGATCTGGTAATCCTTCTCCAGCCTCCTCAGGCCTCAGGTCACTGAGGAAAGCAGCAGGAGGACAGGCTGGGCTGCTCTTGACTCCAGCAACATTGGACGGATATTTGTGAATTGTTCGCACAATAACCCTGACTCCCGCCCCACCCCCTACACACACAAAGTGTGTGTGTGCTGGGGCTTTTTGATCAAACATAAGAGCCACTTTTCTGTAAAAAGTATAAACTGGCTCAATCAGGGCGCCTGGGTGGCTCAGTCAGTTGGGCGTCTGCCTTCAGCTCAGGTCATGATCCCGGGGTCCTGGGATCAAGTCCCACGTCAGGCTCCCTGCTCAGTGGCGAGTCTGCTTCTCCTTCTGCCCTTCCTTGTGCTCTCTCTCTCTGTCTCAAATAAATAAATAAAATCTTAAATAATTAATTAATTAATTGGCGTGATCAGTCTTGGTTGTACTAACACTTAAATGGGGTGTAAAGCTCCCAAAGGAAGATGCTGAGAGTGTACAAAGCAGAAACACAACCCAAGCAGGTCAGCTGTCACCAGGGTAAAGGACTATCTCACGGTTACCTCTGTGCCCCCGGAGGTACTAAACGTCATCAGAGGGTGTCATTCATGTATCCGTCCATTCACTCAAAACATATCTACCGAGCTAGGAGTCATGCCCAGAACGGAAGATGTAATGACAAACGAGACAGGCAGTCCCTGCCTTCCCGGAGCGTGAGGTCTAGTAGAAGAGGCTGATAATTCAGCAATTCGGCTTTTTTCTTTTCAAAAATAGCTTGAGTGATTTTGATAGCAATTGTGTTCACGTTGTTCAAAACTCAAAAAGTACAGACAAACACACCGTGAAACATTTTGTCCTCTACCTGAGCCCCCGGTGCCTCAGTGGCCCTCCTTGGAGCCCAGTATTTCTAGTTTCTGAAGTATTCTCTGCAGTGTCACCAATGCGATCGTGGGAGAAGTGCAGGGTGCCACGAGAGCACATTGCCAGTCCAGGGGGCAGGGAACGAACGAGTAACGAACGACGAGGTAGGTGTTTTCCTAAGACCCCAATTCTGTGCGGGAAGAGAAGGAAAGGTGAGGAAGAACCAACAGCCACGACAGCTGGTCCCTTAAGCCCTTGCTCGGCCACCAGCCGGCCAGAGCCTGCCATGATCCCCAAGGCAACTCTGTCCCTTGCCGGCCATTGATCCAGACGTCACCAATTAATAAGCAGCAGAAACATGCAGGGTGGCACGTTGTGCTCAGCATCAGACCTATATGTTTGGAATGTTCGGCCCAAATCTGCAAATAATTGTATCTATATCAGAACTCGCCGCCCGGGTTTTGGTTCTACAAAAAGGGGGCTCCGACAAATCTTGAGTCACAGGCTGGACCCGAATGGCAGAGAGGGATTGGGAGAACTCTACTGGGAGAAGTTTCTTCCTCTCTCCAAGCTGCTATGGAATTTTCTATAGTATCTGTCACCAGAAAGAGAGGAGGGTAATAAGCAATAATGAACCTGTAATGTGTCAGGTAGATATGATCTCCTTTTGCAGGGTTGAGAGAGGCTGAGTGACTTGCCCAGAATCACCCAGCCAGGAGAGCTGGGATCTGAACCCATGTTTGCCCACCTCAGGGCCCTCCTCACCCCTGCTTCTCATAGCAGCTGTGATGACTGAGCAGCACGTCCTCCCCCCAGGGCTCCTGGGGAAGCCCATGATTCCCCTACACTCCTGTCCCCAGATGTGCTGAACCTCCAGGGAGAAATCATCGTAGCCTTTAGGGTGCTAGAGGCAGAATACCTTGGGCCTGTGAGATTTCCAAGTTCCTGAAACCGTACAGTTAACCCCCAAAGATTCACTGGCCCGCAAATTTTAAAATAAAACTGCAGAATTAATTAGAACATTTACTACAATAGCTACAGAGAGATTCGTGTCCACTTGTCAAGCACCATTGAATTAAACTCTTACAGATTTTTTAAAATTTAAATTCAATTAATTAACATATCATGTATTATTTGTTTCAGGGGCACAGGTCTGCGATTCATCAGATTTCTATATAAATATAGTATAATAAAGATTCCTGAGAACACAGTGAACCTTTTCTTTTTGGGGGGGGCTAATAAAGTTCAGGATGTCTATAGTCCTTTCACATTTTTTCACAAAAAAAAATGTATAACGTGGGTGGGAATTGAGGTGCATTTTGATGTGTTGGCCAGGACGTGGGGTCCGAGGAAGGTCCCAGGGCAGCGCAAGGAACTTGGAGAAGGGCAGGGGACCCGCACTCACACGGGGACCCGTCCTCACCTTGCGGCTGAGATCAAGACCACAGCCTCCGAGGTCTGCAGCCGCCAGCCTTGCCCACAGCAGCCGCGCCTCTTTGGATTTCTGTTTCCCCAGTTTAAACAAAAGCCTGAGGGGTGCCTGCCCAGCAGGCTGAGCCACCAAAGCTCTGGGGATCAGGGGAGACAAAAGCCGAGGGAAGGCAGAGTGCTGACAGGGCCAGAGGCCCTCCGCCGCAGGGCTATAAAGAGCAGGGCCACAGAGGAAGTGGCAGCAGATGGAGACCCAGACCGTGCAGCAGGAGCTGGGTGAGTAAGGCCCTGCAGGGCGCCCTGGCCATTCCACTCCTTCCCCTACACACACACACACACACACACACACACACACACACACATGCACACACGCACACCCCCCCCCCCCCAGGATGGGGCCCGGGCTTCTGCCTTGTGCTCCGAGCCTCCTGGCCTGGCTGGAGAAGAGTAGGGAACTCCGGGGGGGAGGCAGCCTTCTCTCGCCACCCCAAGAGGAGTCATTTACATGGCACTGAGCCCGGCGTCGCCATCAGGGCTGGGAGGGTACGTGGGGCTCCAAGAAATGAGCAGGCTCCCGGGCATAGGGAGAAGGTCCGGGGGGCAGGAGCTGGGAAATGCTCAGTCAGAGGGGCAGAACAGAAGGCTATATCACAGTTTCCATGTGCATCAGCCCCTGGGCCGGGTACGAGCCAGGAAGAAGGGCGACCGATGGCTGTGTTGAGCCACGAAAACTGCCTGTCTTCTTCCCTCCTTCCCTCCCTCCTATCCTTGCTTCCTTTACTCTTGCTACCTTCTTTTCTGTCTACCCAACCTCTGTGAGCCTCAGTATTCTCACCTGTAAAATGGAGAGAATGACAGCACTTCCCTCATAGGCTTGGTGCAAAGATTCGATGTATTAACGCACACCAAGCATCTGGAACGGGGTCTGGCATAGAGTGAGCCATTGCTAGCTATGATCCCCCCCCTTGTCTTGCTCACTCTCCTTCAGTAAGACTTTTTCAATGCCACCCCTCCTCCCCCTCGGCCCCGAACGGCCAGGACTTGGGCCCAGCACGGCTCCGAATCCGTAAGTTAGGAGACCTAGGCCACGCCACTGACGGGTTTACCCAGGACACCTTCGACAGAGAGACAGACGAGTGCTCTGACGAGCGCTGGGGACAGGGAACGTGAACGAGAAGCAGCCCGGCTCTCTGGGAGCGCGTGGCCGCGAGCTCACGGCGGCGGGGGTGTCAGGCTGTGACTGAGCAGGGTGGGAGGGGACCCCCGCTGCGCAGGGACGGGGTGGTCGCCCAGGGCTTGATACTGGGGTAGGCCAGACGGAGGCAGTGCTGCCACCCAGAGGGGGTACCTGGAGGCCGGCAAGAGGGCAAGGGCCGCACAAATCAAGAGGTCACGCGGCCTGGGCGGCAGCTTACCTGCATTGCTGCTTCAGTGCCCCCAAACGCCACGCGTGGAAGGTGCCAGCAGGAAACACGGAGGCTCAGCTAGTGAGAGGCGCAGCCGGGACCCCAGGCAAAGTCTACCTCCTGGACTTCAAGTCCCCTATCCTCCCGCCTGTGCTGTCACCTCATCCTTCACGCAGAGGCCGTGTCACTGATGGGTGTCTTGTCTTCCAGAAACCCTTCCACCCACCAAGATGGCTCAACCCAGCCCCATGCTGGGGTCCGTGGGGCCATGGAAGGTAAGCTCACCCCCATCACAAGGATTACTGAGCGGTCCCACGGCGCAGGGTGTGAGATGCCACCCCAGAGCGGCCCCGGGGCTGTGCTCTTCCATGGGACAGTGGCCGACCGACAATATACCGGTTTGAGGGGAAGGGGCGACCCAACATCCAGATGCTGTCTCAGGAAGGATCTTGCAGAATGCCCCATTCCGACGGAAGGAGGACCCTGGAAGCCCACGATGGGTGGAAGATGACACCTAGTTTTCTAGGTCACCTCTCCTCCGCACTGCTAAATTCATCTTTTTTAAAAAAAAGATTTTATTTGTTTGAGAGAGAGAGAGAGAACACAAGCACGGGGAGAGGCAGAGGGAGCAGCAGACTCCCCGCTGAGCAGGGAGCCCGATGCAGGACTTGATCCAGGACCCTGGGATCATGATTTGAGCCAAAGGCAGCCGCTTAACCGACTGAGCCACCCAGGTGCCCCTGAAAATCATCTTGAAACAGAGCAGCCCCAGGGCACCTGGCCGGCTCAGTCGGTAGAACATGCAGCCCTTGATCTCGGGGTTGTGGGTTCGAGCCCCACGCCAGGTGTAGAGATTACTTGAAAATAAAATTAAAAAAAAAAGAATTAAAAAAAATAGAGCAGCCCAGAGTGGAATATGCCGCCGTGGAGAAACTGGGGGCCCGGAAATGAAGACAGATTTGCCACCAGATCCCAAACCAGATCCTGACTCCCGACCTGAGGCCGGAAGCGGCTGATCCTCAGCTTTTCACTGTTTCCAACACCCCTACCGTCTTCACTGCGTCAACTCTGAGGACAGTTCACAGCTTTGGGAGATTGTCCTCTAGCCAGGTTCAAGAGCCAAGTTCTAGTTCAAGGTATGAAAGGGGTTTATCACTATTCTCCCTTTACACCATGCGTTTCTGTAGTGAGTGTGGCTGGAGAAGGTAAGAAATAATCGACAGGAAGGCCTGGGAGTCCCAGAGTCCTTGCCTCTGGGCCACACTTACGCAGAAAGTATGGTGGAATCGGAGTCCACGAGTCCTTGATCTGTCCACTGGGCCAGGTACTGCTCCAGGCAAACCATTCCTATCATAAACCCATCCCCACACTTCATCCCTAGCCTGGGCATGTAAACACCACCAACCAGTGGTATTAATCCAAGCCCCTTCCTATCCTGTCTATACTGGAAGCCACCCTACCAGACATCCTGGGCTGCAGCTAATGATGGAAAACACAGGGTCAGACAAAAGTTAAGCTCTTGACCTGGGCCTCTTTCTTCCTGATGTACCACGTTCTAACTCTGTTTGCCCATTCAATTCCATTCAGATAACCATCTATGACCAGGAGAATTTCCAGGGCAAGAGGATGGAGTTCACCAGCTCCTGCCCGAATGTCTCTGAGCGCAGTTTCGATAATGTCCGGTCTCTCAAGGTGGAATGTGGCGCGTGAGTACGGACCTCAGCAGAACCTCAGGGCCCTTATCTGTGGTCTCTGTAGACATGGGCCATAAAGGTGGGGATCAGGGAAGGAAGATGTCCCCCCAGAGTCTACTCCGTTCTGGGAGAGAGGCCTCCATATGGATGTAATCTCAGAAGAAATCACTACATGTGTAAATCAGTAACTCAAAGCTAGAAGGAACATGAGATTCCTAGTGGCTTGGTACTGGCTTTGGGCGCCGGGGGGCAGCATTAAAGAAATGTAGACCATGGGGAGGGGCAGTGCCAGTGATCAGATCTGTGCCTCTAGAGCCCGCAGGCCACTACCTAGGGTTCTCTCAGAATAGCCACAGGACCCTTTAGTTTGTGTTGCCTGCAGAAAATAGAGGAAACCATCCAGCTGCAACCTCTTTCCAGCTAACTCCCTCATTTCTCTGTGTAAAAAGAAACTCAACCCCAGGACGTAAGAGCCATATTAGGTCCCAGTTAGTCTTTCTTCGAGGAGTTTCTTGTCGATGATTCATTTCTTTCACAAGTTAGACTCTCGCTTTGTTTTCTGACTCTTTGGCAGGATAGTTGAGGCCTTTATCATCAGCCTGAAAACACAAGGAAAGGACTCTCTTTCGGCCTAAGCAAAACGGGCTTTGCACAGGGAGAGGCTTCCAAAAGTTGCAGGCCACCAAATTGAGCTAACCTTTTAAAGGGAGTAAAATACTTTGAGGTGTCATCGGTAATTGAGACTTGGCTGTGAAAAGTTGATGTGAGGTGTTTTAATAAATAAGGAATCGGTAGGTATGTGACAGTGGGAGCAAGAACCCACAAAGTTAAAAGGAAACGGGAAACTGGCTTCCTTAGGAAGAAGCCAATAGGTTTGGCTGAACCTGGAGCTCCAAGTAGAGAATAAGGTAACTTGGAGAGAAAGGAGATATAATTTTAGACTGACTTTGCTCATACACGTTACTTAGGTCAGTGAAGCAGACCCTTTCAGCGGATAATCCCAAAACAAATATTACATTTACAAACCTATTAATGTAGCTGCCAGCCCACTCCCCACCTCTTGTGACATGGCTCCATTGGAATTGGCTTGATATTTTACCGGACTTTTAACATCTAAAACGAAAGATGCCTTCTCCCTGAGGCCACGGAGGCCCTGAGCGCCACGAACACCACTGCTTGTCTTCGGCAGCTGGATTGGTTATGAGCATACCAGCTTCTGTGGGCAACAGTTTATCCTGGAGAGAGGAGAATACCCTCGCTGGGACGCCTGGAGCGGGAGTAATGCTTACCACATTGAGCGCCTCATGTCCTTCCGCCCCATCTGTTCAGCTGTGAGTCTCTGAATTTTTCACTTCTGTGCATGGGGGGGATGGGGCAAGAGAGGGTGCATATGGACTGACACTTCTCATCAGTTATGCTGAAATGCAGCAGGAAGGATAAAAGTAAAAAAAGAGAAAAGAACAACACTGGTCCCTCTGTTTCTAAATCTGCCATTTGGTTTTTTCCTACTAAAAGGTATTTTCATTAAGCTAAAAGAGTGGCAGGAAGTGGATACTCAAGAGCCCAGGTCTTCAAAAGTGCAGTAGGGTAACTAGTGAGAGCTAGTTTTTGTACTTCATACAGGTTAGTCTCTGCCTTAATGCTTGTGTAGTATTCATACCCCCTACTGGACTTTAGGTTCTTTCCAACACCGTACACACAACACATACACACACGGGCTTACTTTTTCTATTAATTTCTGTGATCTTTTCTCACATTAGTGAATATTAATCCCTTGGTTGGCTGTGTGTTGCAAGTATTTTTTCCTGCTCTTATATTTTCTTCCTCCATCTTTTGTTGCCCCGTAGTATTACATCAGTTATTTGTACATTTTAAATGTTATGGTACTACGTTGGATTGGACAGGATTAATTCTTCCCTCCGTATTGCCTGAAATATTTTTACAATCAATGATCATGTACCTCCTTCTGTAAACCACAAGTGTCTTGAATTTGAAAAATATGATCATCAAAGAATTAAGACAACAGCCTTTACCACTGGTACCAAACGATTTTTTTAAATTTCTGGATTACAGAATCATAAGGAGTCTAAGATTACCATCTTTGAGAAGGAAAACTTCATCGGACGCCAGTGGGAGATCTGTGATGACTACCCCTCCTTGCAAGCCATGGGTTGGCTCAACAACGAAGTTGGTTCCATGAAGATACAATGTGGGGCGTAAGTGCAAAAACAATGTTGGGGCACATTTCAAAGTAACTCTTGCAAATGTAGATCTTGTGAATACTAATCCATCAATGGTTACATCTTACCAGATTTCACACATTAGTATATTGTTTTGGCTGGCACATTCTAGTTATTAATTTTCAAATTTCAAGCTGCTGGTACCAACTATCAGTTTTACCTACTATCAGTTTTACCAGCTTAAGTTGGTACCAACTTAAGGTCAGTTTTTCCCCTCTCAAATATTTTTGTAAGGAATTATGTTGACTACTCTTTCACCTTTTTTTTCGAGAGTGAGCGCACGCATGCGCATAAGCAGGGGGAAGGGCAGAGGGAGAGGGAGAGAAGCAGATTCCCCACTGAGCACATTGCTCCATCTCGCAACCCCGAGATCATGACCTGAGCTAAAATCGAGTCAGACGCTTAACCGACTGAGCCACCCAGGAGCCCTCTTTTACATTTTTTTCATGATCAAGGTTAATTTTCAACTAGCGTAGCCGTATTATGCTCACAAACAGTGCCTGGCACAATTAGGACGGCTGTTATTTCCTAAGCCTAAAGGCATTCTGTACCAATGGTGCTGAGGAAAGAGGCTCGGGTTTTAGGGTAATGACCACGTTCCTAACTAGTTTAATAATCAAATGTGCTTTGGATTTTCTAGCTGGGTCTGCTACCAGTATCCTGGATACCGTGGTTATCAATATATCTTGGAATGTGACCATCATGGAGGAGACTATAAACACTGGAGAGAGTGGGGTTCTCACGCCCAGACTTCCCAGATTCAATCAATTCGCCGTATCCAACAGTAGCGGATTAGAAGCTCCAAGAGAAACCTTGCTAAGCAATCTAGAATGAGTTTTATGTTAGCTGCTGAAATCCACAATAAATGTCATTAAAAAAAAAAACTGTGTAGACTGAATTAGCTACCATACTTTTTTTTTTTTTCAAAGATTTGAGAGTGTGCATTCAGTGGGGGAGGGGCAGAAGGAAAGAGAAACAAGCAGACTCAGTGAGTGCGGAGCATCTCAAAACTGAGATCAGGGCCCTGAGATTACAACCTGAGCAGAAACAGATGCTTAACGGCGCCACTAGTGGAGGCCAACATGGGGCTTGAACTCACGACTGTGAGCAAGACCATGCCCTGAGCCAAGAGTCGAATGCTTAACCAACTGAGCCACCCAAGCATCCCACCATACTCTTCTATAAATCACACCTACGGGGCTGAGAATTTTTAAAGACGAACTTCAATAAAACCCCAAATTCCCTTTTGCATCCTTGCAGGTCACTCACCAGGCCAAGGACAATTATTCCCTAACTCAAAGAACATAAAAGCATATGAAATTTATCAGTCTATATAGTGGCAGACACAGTTTTGGTCAATGTTTTTACATCTCTTCCCCTCATTCCCTACTCTAATATGTTGATATTAGCATTGATTTTTTTCAAATTGTGACAAATCAATGCTACACAAACTTAGGAAGTTTCTCAAATATGCATTGCCATGGATTTCTACATAAAATTACAAATAAATCCAGAATCTTGGCAACTTATTCTAGTTGCTTAATTGCTTAGCTCAGTTTTGGCTTATTTCAATTGGAAAAACATAAAGCTCAACGGGCATGCAAAAAGGTAGGATAGCTATTCTCACAGCTCATTTGCACATAAATATGCCAATTCTAAGCTCTTTGATAACCTGTATGATGTCTTATGACAAATGACCATGGCACATTTAAGACTTAATTTGTACATTTGACCCTTTGAAAAAAATATCATTATCAATGTCACAATCTTAGTTTTCAGATTTTTAAAAAAGGCACACAAAAGATAACACAAACGCCTCAGAAACTTTAAAATTTTTTATTCAACAATGTACACTTATTGTCTCTTAATTTGATCTACAAATTTCTCAAGGTTTTTTTTTCTGATAAAATAAGTAAATCTGGGTATGGATGTAGAGTGTAATTTATATTTTTTAAAACACTGAACATGGAGTAAGACATCAATAAAGGAAGATCATGTAACTGACACTTCCTCAGAATCCATGACATCAGAAACAGCTATGGCAGATACCTAAGCAATTAGCAAAAGGGTAAATTTCTGGCCACTGTTCTTTTATCTAAAAAAGGCCTTTTTGACTGGGCAAAACAAACACTGAAAAAAATTTCTTTTAATTGGGGGAGGGAAGGAGAAACATCGCCCAACATAATTGGCAGTCCACTAATTATCCTTTCCCACAGATCAAGAAGAGGTAACTCGGCTCCTACGTGCTGATGTACACAAGACAGAGCGTTCTCTGCTCCTTCGACATGTTCTGAGACTGAACACGAGCGAACTCCTGACAGACGCTGCGGGGTAGCCACAGCCGTCTAAGATGATGCGACACTCCTGCATCTCTGCCTCTGAAGGCCAAGCGTGATGGGCTGCCTTTCCCATCTTGACTACTAGACTTAGTGTTTGACTGTCACTTTCAGAAGGAAGGGTTTTGCTGTTTTCTAAGTCAACAACATACATCAAGAGCACACTTGATGATAGGGAAGTAACCCTCTTCTAAACACAGGAAAAAACTTACAAATCAGAAGTATTTCTTTTACATCGAGGAGCATGGGGAAAATACCATTAATATTATCTTCTACTTAAACTTATTTAGCCTCTCTATGAAAGTTCTAAGGAGATTACAAAATAATCTTTTAAAAGATCTGACAAACCTGGCCAGTACATCTACACAACCGTTTAAAGTACACATACATGTGAAGTAAAGCTATTTAGTACATGCAGACTGCAGCAATTTAACCAAATTCGCCCAGTTTCTAAACTTTATTCTAATCGGCTTGGGCAGTTTTTAAAAGATACACATTATCTTTAAAACAACCTGTGCTTTGATCTTTAAACAGCTGAATGATTCTAATCACAAGTCATTCATTCAGTAAAACCAAACATATGCTAAAGCAATAAAGGGAAAAATGTTATCCTACCTTTAAATCAGGCTTAAGACACAGAATTGTCACAGAATTCCATGTGGCAAAGGTCCTTCCCTCATATTTGAGTTACCTCCCATTACTATTTGATCAAATAAACCAAAGTTTCCACGAGGAAGTAAGAGCATCCAAAAGTTTGTAAAGCTGATAAAACTGCCCTGTTTCAAGAAAAGCCCTTTAGTAGATACAAGTCCAGCTCTCATTTAAACTGAAGTTTATTAAAATAGGTGCCAGTTCTCCTCTCTTCTAGTTCTACTGATGAGCTAGCCCAGAACTATTACTTTGAGCCATGTTTCTAAAGATGGTAAAGCTAGGAACAGCAAAGTAATAAGGATAGGTCACTTTTGGTAATGACACACAAATTAAACTTTCAAAACATGTGCATAGCTTTATTCATCTACTTAGATCTAACCTTTTCATGGAGCTTCAGCAAAATTCGAGTGTGCAAAATGCATTTCTAAAACGTAATGCAAGCAAAGCTTTTCACATTTACACTGGCAGGAAATACAGAGAAACTAACAAGTCACATTAGGGAGAGTTCAGATCTTTTTTTTTTTTTTTTTTTAATGACAAGAATTGCACAGTTCATTATTTTGAGACAATTGTTGCAGACATAAATACTTAAAATTTTCTAAGCCAAGGTGCTTTTAACAATAAAAATGTTTAAGTTGGAAAGAGCCAGTAACTTGGATCATAGCTCACACAGAATCCCAAATTAAAGTGGGCTCCGTTATCTCCCTAGATTTCGCAAACAATGCTTTTTATAACACTTTTTTATAACACTAAAGGAGACAGCAAGCTGAAACTTTTTTCAAAGCACACAAGAAATGGTGTCATCACATTACTTGAAGAAGGTGCTGAGGGGGTAGGGACAGGGAGTGAAAAACCCTTTTACTATTTCCCACTACAGAACAGCCACTAACAGATTAAGAACAAAAAAGAAACAACAAAAAAAGTAAATTAAATCACTTCCCCGGTTTATAAAATAGTTCCAGTTTGTGACAAGATCTATAACTTTAAACAGAGAGCACCAGTTGGGCGATAGAATGAGCATTTCATACTGCATAAAAATTAGTGAGGTGGTAAGAACCATCAACTATCTCAGGCATTACTACATGGCCTTTCCAAACTTTTTAAATATACATGCAAGGCACATTGATATAAAAATAGATCTCTGGCCAACAAACATATTAAATAAGCAAATTAAAATTTTGGCTTGGCAATATTGGCAACATCAAAATATAACCAGATAGCTTTGGACCACATATCTTTCTCATATTCCTCCACCCCATTTGGTGTTTTCTCCTCCATTATTTTGGGTTCAGTCTCCTTCAAGTTTGGGTATGTGCTTGAGAAATGACTTCCTCTCGTCAAGTAGCATTCCTACTAAAGTTTATCTTTGCTAAGTAAAAATATTCTAGAGAAGCAGAATAGTTTTGATTTGATTACACTAAATTGGATTGGCTCTGGATAGCATTATTTCTCCTGTATACAAACGAAACAGTCCCCAGCTTATATAGACGATTGTTTTCTTTCTAAAAGATAAATCAGCAACAAACCAATGATACTTCCTTGAAACCATTCTTCCCAAATCCTCTTTTCGAGGCAGAGAGGGAATAAGAGAAATCTAAGATTTAAAAGATTTTCAGTAGTAGAAGACATTTTTAAGGCCAAAAAACATAATACTAACAATTTTTATTTTCCTAAGGTATTGCCCATCATAGGCCAATACCATAAAGTTTATTTGTACTAATTTCCTCCTGAAGAAAATTTTTTAGTTCATTCACTTTTGTTAGTGGCTGTGCTACAGGAAAGGTATTCAAAGCAACTTATAAAGGTATGGTATATAGTAATGTAAAAAGTGCATCACATTCTTGATTTTCAGTTTCTCATAGCAGCAGCAGGATTAATCCAAGACAGAAAACAGTTGTATTTTCACTCTAAAATGCAACAACTCCTAATGAAATGTATTCAAGATTATGAAAGGATCCTCTATAGAGGATAAATGAAACAGACTAAAAATAGACAAACAGGGGCTAACTGAAGGCATTCATTCATATTTACATAGTAAAACCATTTTTAACACCAAATCTTTACATCTAGCAAAAGAAATAAACTAAGAATAAAAGACATTACTAAAGCAGTATCCATTTTTTGGAGCCTTTGTTTAGCACCTGAGGAAAAAAGGGTATATGGAAAGCTATATAATTTACCTCAAGTTGGATTCTTGGTTTATAGAGTTAAACTTTGATATACAACAAAAGTGAAACTGAACTGGAAAATGTTTGTAGCTATTTTAATAAGGCTGTAGAAAAGGGATACTGCATTGGAGTATGTTTGTAGCTATTTTAGTAAGGCTGTAGAAAAGGGATACTGCAGTATTAGAAAATGGCTTTAGAACTCTGGACATAAGCAAAATTCTATGGATAAATAGGGAAGTCTGAATCAGCAATCCCAACACATGTGAGGATGGCTGTTCCATAGGTTCTTGCCCATAACTGCTATTTGACACTCCCAGAAATGCAAAAGCAACATACCATTCATGCTTCACCAGGTGTTTCTATTACGCAGACAACTTAAAATTCTACTTATTCTTATTGAGTAGCAAAACAGTGTGAAATTTAAAACTCAGTAAAGCAGTGCACTTGAGGGGAGCCAATGATTTATCATTCTTTAAACCAACCCAGGGTGGTTCTGGCTCTCATGCATCTGAAAAGATTTAAGTATATTTAAAAAGAACATTTTAAGATACTCAAAGCATAAGCCCATCTTTCTCACCATAAAATAATCCTGGTGCTCTGTTGATTAATCACATTAACAAAAATAATATCAGTATTAAGGACTGATGATAACCTATGCATCTGCAAACTTAGAGCAGCTATTACACATACCTCTAGTTTTGTCCTCTGACTCCCCTCTTTAAACAAGTATCAATACTTTGGGGAGGAAGAGGAGCAAATCCTAACCTCTTTCAAAATGCAGCAGTTCAGTTACAGGTAGGATTATCAAAGGACACTGCCCAAACAGAATCTAACTCAACTAGTACATCGTCGTAACAGACCCGATTAGAAAAACTGTCCATAATATGTACCTGTCCTACTACAGCCTATTTTGCAGTTAGCATAGGTATGTAAGGATCATGTGTCGAGGATATGGCCCAGTGGCCTAACTATACTCCTAATCCTTGGAAATGGGACTTTTGTACCTATTTTTCTGAAAAAAGCCTTGACAGAATGACTCCCTCTTTATTTACAATTTAAAATCAAAGTCCTCTTCCAGTTTTCCTTGCCTGTGGCCATTGGGTAGGACATAAAATTTCACACTGAACGGCTTTTTGGGTTTGAAAGTTTTCAGAAGATAAACCATTAGATGCCTCCAACTGGGTTAGCAACAAGACTAAAAACCGAGCACGAAACTACCGCTGCTATGTAATGTTTTGTGAAGAAACACGTTTTGTATTGCGGACAATGCTCGTAACTGAGGTTTGCCATATTTTCCCTAGAAACTGTTATTTGAAAAACCAATGCAGCACTTTTTTTCCTTTATAAAGTTTTTGCAGATTCTCAAGGACTAGGTAAGCAGATAACTAAGGAGAACAGCAAAATTCTAAAATGGAGATACCTTCTCTAGCCATTTATTCCAAGAAAAAACAAACTGGCATCAACAAATTCCTAATTATTGTCTATCTCCTCCCAGAAAGGAGGAGGCAGGGCTAACTACAGATGCTGTAAATATACTTTGTGATAGTTCATTACTAAGAAGTCAGAGGAAAGGCTATGCAATTAACTTCAGTTCAGCAAAGTGGGGGTGAATAAAGAGAAAGATAAATACACCCTGTCTTTTGTGGGGAAGGGGAATTATTCAAGACATCTACAAGAAGAGTGGTATGTGACACAGAAGCCTACAATCAAGACAGATTAAAAAAGAAATCCTCACCCATAATTAGTATCTTCATAGCTATTAAAAAAATAGGTCACGATTTCATTCTTAGTGCCATTTTTCAAATACTACCCTTTTAAGGATTAAAACCACCTGACTTTTATTCTGTGTAATGAAAACAAATGGCACAAAATAAATACAAGTTCATTCTCTGAATACTAATATAATGTCTTACACACATTCATTTACTAATTTTTTACTATCTCCCTCTGTCCCTCACACATACATACACTACACACACATACACACACACACACACACACACACACACACACACACACTCCTTTTTCAGTCTTTATAATGGAGGGATGTTAAAAATCCCCTCTAGACTGTATTTGGTTTATGCTACAGTACTAATACTCTGAGTTGAAGGAAAATTCTTTATACCAAACAATAACACATTAATGTTATTCAAATGTGCTAAATTAATCACAGCTGAAGTTTGTTTAGAAGCTTACACAAAAATAATCAGAAAACAGATCAACTCTTAAGATTTTTTTTTAATAAGTGCTCTGTAAGGAATTGTGTGAGGACCTAAGGAGAAAGATTGCGACAAGTAGAGTTAAGTGTTACCAAACAGCACAAAGGAGATTTGTCCCAAAGTCCTGCTTGTACCTAGGCAATTAAGTCCATTAACCCAATGCCCAAAAATACTGACAATTAATATGATGGGGCAGTAGGGTTCCCAGAAAGAGACATTCCTAACTATATACCTCTAACCATATAATCAAGGAAATTTCAGTGGAGAAAATCAAGGTGAAATGTTGCATTGTTTCATTTAGAAGTGAGACTCTCAAAAACCTTTGGACAAACAGGTAAGGGATACATTCTCTTTTTGGCTTCTCTAAACACGGAGGCCTGAGGGCTATGGAAGGGAAGTAGGAAAGCAACAAGAGATTTCTAAAGATATTTTTTAAAGTGTTGCTTCTAAATTAGAAAGCCCAATTCAGATGGGGGCTGTTGTGGGTTTTTTTTCCTTTTTAAATATATATTCATTCAACCTCTATGTCACAAACCCAGAAAGTTTCTTGTGAGTTGTGAGACAGAAGAGCTTTTAAATTCCAGGCAAGCAAAATGGACGTTTAAAAAAAGGGGCGTGCAGGGGGAATCTGGCCCTAAGGCGACAAGTGGTTACACAAGGCAATTGAACACACAGCAGAACTTTAAAACCTATAAAACAAACTGGAGCCTTTTTTGTCCTTTAATCAACCTTATATCTTTTTTTTAACTTTTTGAAAATTTTTATTTAAAAAAAAACACAAAAACACAGACTTCTTTCACTTCAGTATGTGGTATGTTGCATTTTCCAGTTTGTTCAATGCTTTAAAGCTCAAGGATGCCTCTGCTTTCAATTGTACATGGGCCTGAAGCATCCTAGCTTTTGGCAAGCAGGCAGGAGACTCAACAAAAATCAAAATAGGAACAAGGCGGACTAAATGCAGGGCACATCTGTAAACATATTATACATTTGAAAATTACAATATCAGTAAAAGTGATACAGTTTACAGGTGAAATGAAACTATCTGGAACTGGCCTACCACAAGTTTCTGAACCTGGACTGATACAATAAGTTATTATATATATATATATATTATGTATAAAAAGTTTTGTTTACATCAAGTGGAATTGGCAATCCATGCTTATACTTTTAAAATCTAAGCAGGGCAGAAATCCAGACTAAAGATATTTTCTCTACTCTATGTTGAGTCCAACAGCTTCTTCCACAAACTACTTGTTAAAAGTCTCAAATAATCAACAAAACAAGAAAACTCATCCATACTACAGTCTCTCAAAACTGGACATTTCTTAAGCAAAGGGTTTGAGCAAAAGTAGGTACCTTCTTCCCCAAACACCCCAGGGGATCCAGTCTACTTTTATTAGAAGACTACACCTCTCTATATAAATGCCCTGCTATCTTAACCTGTATTTGACATACATGGATATACTAATTTCTGCTGTGTGTGTGTGTGTGTGTGTGTGTGTGTGTGTGTGTGAGAGAGAGAGAGATGTGATGCTATGTCAGGCCAGAGAACTTGTTTTTATGCCACTAACATCACCCAATCTTAAATTGGACCCTTAGTTTCTGCACACACACAAAAACTTATTTTAGCATGCTATATACAAGCTGCAGTGCAACAGGATGGCAATGTGATGATAAGACAGGGCTAATGCTCTTCTCTGCCCAAAAGAAAATTTCCAGAATTTCACATTATTTTCCTTAAAAAACCCATTTTGCTCTAGTAATAAAATATATTTATTAAGATATAATTAGAAGCTAACAAGCTCAGACGTATAGTTTGCATGAAAACACACCTTCTATAGGCAGGGTTTATTACCTCCTCACTGGCTAAAAACATGAAAAGTTTTATAGTTTTCATGGAAATTTTTCTTCCCCTTTTAGATATTTCTGAGAAATTAAAAGAGAATTTACAGAAAGGTACAGAAGTTTCTCTTTAGATGTTCAATGAAAAACAAGGAAAACAGCACATTTAGTGTTAGTGACAGAGAGCAAGTCTGGAGCACCTACAGTTGAAAAGCAGAATATATTTTTGCTCCCACTTATATAATTACATTAAAACATGGGCAAAGGAATATTTTTCCGTATTATATATCTAAAGCCAATTGTTTGTTCTGTAACTTTTCTTTAAATGACACTCATGGATTCTTCACTTGTTGAAGTCCAATATGTAACCAAAGCCAAGTGAACTATGTACCACCAACTATTCCAGAATTATAGAACTTCAATGCCCTCCCCTATTCCCACCCCACAAAAAATAAAAGGAAAAGAAAGAAAATATTTCCCCAACATCCCACAGAGGCTGCTTAACTCCTGGCAAGACATGCAAATCATATTCGCTAAAAAAAATACACCCCTGCAAACTTCAAGGCATTTATCCAGCATTCTCGCAGGGCTCAAAGTATAACCAAAGATTAAGGGAGGAGTGGGGGAAAATGGTGAATCATTCTGGGTTCCCCGTGATTAGTGTATCACTTTAGTCACAGAACAAGATACAGAGATCTTTTAAGTGGATTTGCCTTTCCAGTGGGTCATTTGTTGCCCAAGTTGATGACAGCAGGAACTTTAGAACCACGCTTGTTAATAAGTCTGTATTCATTAATCACTTGCATTCACACTTAAAAACAAAAACTAACAAAAGAAAAAAGAAAAAAAAAACTATTCAGTACCGGAGATTAAATAACCATGTGTAGTCTCTTGAAATAAATTTGATTCCTTAAGAAGTCTAATTACTTTCAGTTGCCTTTTTTTTTTTAAATAACTATATATATATATGTATATATATATATTTGTATATATTATCCTGTGATTCTACTTATGGTTCCTCTGCTGCGTTGAAGTTCTAGGAGCATAAAAGCCTTGTGTCCCCCATGAACGGTGGCTCTAATGCTGCAGAAAGGTTACAAATAGGCAGTCTGGTCCTTCATTGATCTGGACTATCCATGGCTTCATTGTAAGTGATTATCCTTTTGGGATCTGGAGAGAAGGTTAAAAAACAAATACATAAATAAAAAATAAGGTCTGGAATGCCAAAAGGCCAACATTCCAATAACAAATCCTAAATAACCATCATCACTTCATCTGCCTTTTTTATGAAAACACAATCTAAAGACCACTTCTTTGGGGCTCCTGGGTTGCTCAGTTAAGCGTCCGACTCAATTTTGGCTCAGGTCATGACTTCAGGGTTAAGAACGAGCCCCGCTTTGGGCTCCCCACTGGGCTCTGTGCTGGGTGTCTGCTTAAGCATTGAGCCTGCTTAAGATTCTCTCTCTCCGGGGCACCTGGGTGGCACAGTCGTTGGGCGTCTGCCTTCGGCTCAGGGCGTGATCCCGGCGTTCTGGGATCGAGCCCCACATCAGGCTCCTCCGCTAGGAGCCTGCTTCTTCCTCTCCCACTCCCCCTGCTTGTGTTCCCTCTCTCGCTGGCTGTCTCTGTCAAATAAATAAAAAAATAAAATCTAAAGATTCTCTCTCTCGGGGCGCCTGGCTGGCTCAGTTGGTTAAAAGTCTGCCTTTGGCTCAGGTCATGATTCCAGGGTCCTGGGATCGAGGCCTGCAACAGGCTCCCTGTTCAGCAGGAGCCTGCTTCTCCCTCTCCCTCTACTCCCAGCTTGTGCTCTCTAATAAATAAATAAAACCTTAAAAAGAAAAAAAAAAAAGATTCTTTCCCTCTGCCCCTTCCCCTCCCCCTCTAAAATACATACATACATAAAGACCACTTCTTCGTATTCACACATATATGATCTACTTTTCCACAACCTAATAGTTTGGCATCTCAAAGGATTTTCAGCAACAGTGTCCTCTAGCCAGCAAGGGCTTCAACTCCTACAGATCAGAGAGGGGCTGAGTTCAGCTAACAAGGGTTTATGTGTTTCTCCCAATTATAAAAGCTTAAATCGGCAATAATCCAATACTAAAATAACATTTGGATTTATTTTTGTTCTCAGTAAAATCAAGGTAAAATTTACTTTAATCTACATGGACTGTCTACTAAGGAACTGTTCAAGGCACATCTAGCACCAAAAACTTTTGGTTAAGTTTGGCAAAACTATCAGTTCAGACCTAATCATGACTTATTTCTTCCTTCCTCCAAATTTCCCATAGCACCACCAGTCTTTATTCTCAGGAATGTGCATAATCTAAGATTCAGGTGGTATTCTAAATTCCAATTATTTAGCTGTATGCTACCCTCTTCTGGAGAGGCAGTAATTTCATTACATGCCATTTCCACCTATCGTTTAAGAACTTTTATTAAAAGTACAGATGCTTTTAATAAAAAAGAGAAAACCAATAAAACTTGTCACCTAATGGAAACGTATAAAGGCCTAAAAATAATATTAAAGATCTCAAGTTCACCTGAGCCTAACAGTCAGCCCAATTTAGTGCAGAGATAATATAATATCCTTTCTAGGACTGTAACAGCCATCCTCTAGCAAACTGCCATGAAGATAATGCTAGTTCTTAATAGTTAAATAGCCATTTTACAGTAAATACAGGAGGTCTACTTTTGCAGAGTATATTTTCTGGTCTACCTTTTTTTTTTTGTTTGCCTTTGAATAAGAAGGCACACAGAAAGCAACTCAAAATAATTTAGCTTGCTAGTTATCTTCAGGCCACAGCTGTGTTAGACAAGTAAGACCTGGCCTAAGTACAAGAGAGAGATGGAAGGAAGAGCAATGCGGGGCAATCAGGGAAATCTACATTTTTTAAAAGATATTATTTTTCAAGTAATCTCTACACCCAATGTAGGGCTCTAATTCACAACCCTGAGGTCAAGAGTCCCACGGCCCTTCCAACTGAGCCAGCTAGGCGCCCCCAGGGAAACCTACATTTAATCTTGCCGCTTTCTAGCTTACACAGTGACCTCTCTGACTTACATTAGCTAGCAAAGTGGGTGGGAAATGGGATGCAATTCAGTTACGGGGTTATAAAAGCCCAAATCTATTATGACTAGTTCTCCAGACTGAAATTTACTTTATTTCAGGTATTCCACAGCTACCACATTTTAATATATTTGGAAAAGCACACAATAATTAGGATAACCAATTTAAATTTTTTGAAAATTCCAAACAATCCAGATGCGGACTATTCAGTCCCTTTGCCTTCCTGCTATTCACATCTTATACATGTGGTTTGTGAAGGAAGCTAATCTGCTATTCTTTAGATTTTTAACCATTATTTCAGAGAATATACAGCCCAAATAAGGCTTCTAAACAGCTAATATTTTCCTGAACTATGAATTTCAGTTCTTAGGCTACCACTTGTCTACCACACAAATACAGATAAAGACTGGCTGTAAGTGGAAACACTTATTCATGTTGGTTTCCTAGATTAAAAATACTTATGTTCTGTCTTACTTTCATAATCAGAGGGGGAAAATATTCATGTTCTTCACCTAGCAGGTGAAGAGTATTTTCATATACTCTTTTCATTTACAGTGTTACCCCATGTTCAGCAATCCTGGTACAGCAGCCAATGTCTTTTAACCGCAGTTATTAAATAATTCAATATAAAGCCTGTACACTTGGTGGGTCACTACGTTATTTCACCCGAACATAACATACACGAATTAGTCACTAGCACTAACATTTTAGGTAACCTAACCATTCTTACCTTGCTTCTGCAAATTCCAAACAGATTCCATTTCTGCAAAGAAAAAAAAAAAGATTATTTTATACACTAAGTTTTATAGAGCAAAATTTAAAGCTATGCTTTTCACTTTAAACCTAAAAAACTTAGACTGGTTATTGCTGGGCTGGAGGTAGGGTTGAAATTGAAATAGCACAGTTCTACTGAACCTTAGACAAAAACACTCTTATTTTCTTGGAATTCTCAAGAAGTGTCTTTCAGACTGCCTTAAGTTGATTATAGGAAGTGAATTATTGGGGCGCCTAGGTGCCTCAGTCGGTTAAGTGTCTGCCTTCAGCTCAGGTCATGATCCCAGGGTCCTGGGATCAAGCCCCGCATCGGGCTCTCTGCTCAGCGGGAAGCCTGCTTCTCTCTCTCCCTCTGCCTGTTGCTCCCCCTATTTGTGCTCTCTTTCTGTCAAATAAATAAAATCTTTAAAAAAAAAAAAAGTGAATTATCATCTGAAATCAAACTACCAAGAGAGCAATTCTATCTATACAAATAGCAAAGATATGCTTAAGCATGCTGTAGATAAAATGGTATTTCTTGTAGAAGCTCATTGTTATTAAAAAAAAAAATGAAGTATTTTTTGGCAACCCACCATAAGCCACTGTGGTACTCAAGTCTTCTGAATGAAGCATTCAAATTTGATTAAGCACTATGCTTAAAATGCCTTACTAAAATTTTACTTAACTCAAACCACACCTACGCTTATTTTTAACCCATAAGTCAAAATGCCAATCCATACCCATTTATTAGTAAACACAATCCTCATTTGTTCCAATTCTACTGAAATGTGATCACAATGTGCTTACTTTGATAACTTACGGTGAAGAAAATATGTACATGACGAAACTATAGTGACAGTACAGGGAAAAGGCAAGAAAAATTCTATCTGGAAGCATTCCAGAAAGCTTCACAGAGGGCTTATTTGAAGGTCTGATGAATAAGACAATAGATGACTACTATACCACAAGAACCAAAGAACAGGAAAATAGGAACTACAATACCTTGAAAGGAAATACTTTACTAGGGTTACAATGTAAACACAAAGACCACACAGTAACAGGAATGAACTATAACTATGACTGAGAATAAGTGCTCTTTCCATGGCCATACAACTGCCATTTTGAGAAGACAAAAAGGTCTGTATAATTGGATTTTGTGTAACTGTATTCCACATAATTTATCAGCAGTCAATTATAGTTAAAGAAAAATACAACTGGAGCTCATTAAGATAGGATATATCTGGACATGGGTTATAGTTAAGGTACAACATAATCTCTCCCCAGGCTAAAAGTGTAAAAATCTCAAATTATTACTTTTTCATGTTTATAGTTGGAGGAAGAGAATGGTAGATCATACTCTCCCTGCTCCCCTCTATCCCCCACCAAATTCATTCCTAAAAAACTTCTAAGTTTCGAAAATTTGTCAGAATTGGATATTTGGAACAACAGGTTAATTATTCAAACTAAAGTAATTCTAAGTAAAATTGCATTCAAGGTATCACAATAAATGCCTGATTAAACAAAGACTGGGAAATAATACACTAGCTGTCACTTGGTGCAAGAGCATAGATGGATGCTATGGGCTTTAAATCACTGGACAGTGGCGCCTGGGTGGTTCAGTCGGTTAAGCACCTGTCTTGGGCTCAGGTCATGATCTCAGGGTCCTGGGATCAAGTCCCCCATTGGGCTCCATGCTCAGCGGGGAGTCTGCTTCTCCCTCTCCCTCTCCGCCCCCCCCATGTGCTCTCTCAAATAAATAAAATTTTAAAAAGAAATCACTGGACAGAGAGCCATCCAAAGACTGGCAGGAAAATCCCCATCTCCCAGGTCTAAGAAGGGGAGAGAATTGTGATCAATCTAATCTGGAAAAAAGAAGATATATCAGGAAGGTTATTCCAGTCATGGCACTCATAGCTATCCCTCTAATTTCTACTTCTATTAGTTTCGGACAATTAGAAATAGCTGAAATAGTCATTAGAGCCATTATCCTGCACATTTCTGTATTTCAGAATGGCTTATTTTAAGAAGTCCAAACATAAGCCTTTCTTGGTTGACCTGACTTCAAAAACATTAATCCAACACAAAAATTTTTTCTTTTAGTGAAAGTAAAGAAATCTCACATTTTGCAACAAATAAATTCCTGAGTTCTGTATGTACTGATTACTTGGTGCTCATTATTAAGTCTATTTAATGTAAAGATAAATGTGTACTTGGCTGTATGTTGAGAAAAACACAAACTTTTCATTTTGACCCCCTATCCTCTAACATTTCTTTTTCTCTTCCCTACCACCAACCTCAATCTGCCTCTTCCCCTCCACCCTTTCTTGGTGGGGAAGACCGGGCAGGGGGAACTACACTCAGGAGTCCATAAAAACTAAAGTACTTTAAAGGCAAACATGTAAATTTTAAAGACAAAAATAACTATTTGCAACCACCCAAGGTCTTTAATGGATTGAAGACATTTCCTTTAGCTTAATCCAGAACATTCAGCTTTAGGTTTTAAACACAGATTTTAAATGATTTCTGATAAGAAAGTCTTATTACAATTAAATAAGGGGTAGTGAATTTGATCATGCTTTTTGAGAAGAAAGGGATGTGTGACCTAGCTAAAAAAAATTAGTCATGAGCCAACCTAGCTTCAAACCAACAAATAAATCAACATTATCTGAAGTGCTGAACTGAGAAATGAATGCAATTCCCCTTCCAGTTATTTAATACTAAATACTTCTGTAACTAGTAGCAACTTGATGTCCTTGATTAGAATTTCAAGTCCATGAAACTTAACTGAAGATGAGAAAGAAGAGGAAATAAATCAAATATTGTCTGCATGATTACATGCTATGCTTAAACAACCATACTAAGACTAACAAGAAGCTAGTAATATCTAGGAAAGGAGAAAATTGTATTTTTGCCCTCTTCTAAGTTACAGAAGCCTCCATGCAGATTCTAAATATAAAACAAGTTACTTTGTGTAACTGTTTTAACTACCCCACAACAGAAGCTGAACAAAATAAGGCACATTCAACTATACAAAATCATAACACAGCAATTAATCTTTCTACTTTTAATACTGCCCTTGCCCCCCCACTACGAGGTCTTTTACTTCCCAGTTCTTTTTAAAGTTTGAGCCCAGCACCCAATTATGCAAATAGTTATTGAGAAATGGCCACAGGACCAAATTTACTAACATAAGTGAAGGTTTCTGCTTTTAAAATATACCAAAGTAGGCAATTTTGTTAAAATTCTGCTATTTAGACTGCCACCATGCAAATGTTAAATTTTACTATATAAAATTTTTCAAATATTTAGTTATGCCTCATCAGTAAAGACAATTTTACATTCAATTTTCTAAAGCAGACTACTTCTACTTCCTACATAGCTCCCTACCACAATGCTCCCTGTAGATGTCCAATAAACTCCAAGTTCTAAATTCCAAGTGGATTAAAATGTACTATTTAGGGGCTAGAGATATAGATGTGAAACCAGAAAGGCTGTGCCTCTGTAAGCTCAGCAGAAGAGACAGCTTTTCTAGATAGAAGCACCAGCATGAACAAAGCTTGGTGATAGTAAAGTACAAGGTATGCTAAAGCAGGGGTCAGCAAACTGATTTCTACCCACTGCCTGTTTCTGCAAATCAAGTTTTCTTGGAACAGAGCCACACCCATTTTATATATTACCCATGGCTGTTTTTGCGTACAAGGCAGAACCATGTAACTAGAATTGCAAGGAGACCGACCCCATGGCTCACAAAGCCTAAAATATTTACTATCTGGTCATTCATATAAAAAGTTTACTAACCTATGCTTTGGTGGTCACAATTATTTAATAAGGCTGGATGTCACTAAGACAAAAAGATTCAGACAACAACACTATTCAGGGAACAGAGCTAAAAGTCACTAAGAAGGAAAGATTCACACAAAGATAAATGCTACTTTGCTACTCATGGGATAGCACAAAGGCACATACAAAGGGAAGTTTACTATTTAAATCATCTAGGGAAAGGAAGTCACTGAAAATATGAGATTATTGTTCTAAATATTAGTAATAACTGAGGTAACTGAAGAATACGGATGAAGAGATAATACAGTAGTCCCCCTTATCTGCAGGAGATAAGTTCCAAGACACCCCCCCCCAGGGGATGCCTAAAATTGCAAATAGTACCAAACCCTACATATACTATGTTTTTTTCTATACATATATGCCTATGATAAAGTTTAATTTATGAATTAGGCACAGTAAGAGGTTAACAATAAAAAAGAACCATTATAACAACACACTGTACAAAAAAGGTTATATGAGTGTGGTCTCTCTCAAGTATCTTACTGTACTTACTTACCATTCTTCTTGTGATGATGTGAGATGAAAAAATGCCTACATGATGAGATGAAGTGAGATGAATGACAATAGGCATTGTGATGTAGCATTAGGCTACTACTGACCTTCTGACGATTCAGAAGGATCATCTGCTTCCAGACCGCAGCTGACCGCGGGCAACTGAAACCGCGGAAAGCAAAACCACGGATAAGGTGGGACTACTGTACAGAGAAAGAGCCCAGTAAATGTTACTGCAAAAGTGAAATTAGGACGGTTGTGTTAGAGATAGAAAGGAAAAAATGGGTATGTTAGAGACAAGATCCATATAACCTAATAATCAGGGTTTGGAAAAAAATGAATTTAGTTTTATATATAAAGAATTAGAGTGGTTATGTTGAATATATGTGGTCTGAACTCAGAGTAAAAGCAGTTGAAGTTTTGAGCTTTAATACACAGCGACAGAATTGGATGAGATTACTCAGAGTTTGAGTAGCATGAAAAGGAGACTGAAAGAACACCAACATTTGAGAAAAAGAGAATGATACCAGGAAGGTTATGCTGAAGATGTAAAAAGTAGGAAAGTAGATAGAGTTAAGGAAATGCAAATTAGAGAATTTAGGAAGGGAGTGTTCAACTACTGCAATTTTTATTCAAAGTTAAGACACTTTTAACTTTCTAGTCACCCTCTTTTTCTCCAGCCAAATGTCACCGCCTGGTTCAAGCAGTGGTACCTTATGAATATTTCTGCAGTGTAATCTTTTAACAGGCCTCTCTTGCCCTTAATCAAGTCTCACTTTCTATCTTCTACACCATGACTATCATTCTCTTCCTCTAAAAATATAAACCTGAAAGGGACCAAAACATTTCAATGGATTCCCACTGCCTACAGGGAGACTAGATCGGTTTGTCTTGTATAAAATTTCTAGCATCTGAAACAGCTGTACATCAATAAGTAAACTGGATGACTAAATTAAAAGATTTTTTAACTTGCACCACTCACCTTCCTTGAATCACTATGAATGACCAGCATGTTCAAATACTATTCCATTTCCTCCACCTAAAATAATTATGACTTTCCTTGTACAATAAATAAGCCAATTTCCACTTCTCTTTTGAATACTGACTAGCCTTCCCTGACTCTCCCATTCCCCCTTAGGGGTTTCTCTATGTTCCAAACACATTTTATATATTTTTCTAAAGAGCAGTCACACTAGTCATGTACTTCTTTTCCATGTATGCTTCCCTACTACACTGAACTCCTTAAAGACATGAATCCTCTCTTTTCATCTACTTATCACAACTGCTTCACACAGAGCTTAGTGCAATTTATGTAAACATTTGAACAAACACTACTCATAAATCAGTCAGAAAGTAATACTATAACAAAGTAGTATTAGGCCCGTTTGAAACTGATATGCAACCTTTTCTGACCTACAAAAACAGCAACTGCATACGATCCAACCAAAATTTCAGCATTTAATTCTTCAAAGAAAAAGACTAATAGTAGCTAAGACGGTTAAACCCAACTTGAGGCTTAACTTTTTTTTTTAACTTTTAAAATTGAATGACAGTATTGTCCCAGTTTAACGTAACATTTAAGGGGCACCTGGGTGGCTGCTGGTTCAGCATCTGCATCTTGATTTTGGCTCAGGTCATGATCTCAGGGTCATGAGATCAAGCCCCACACTGGGCTGTGCTGAGGAGCCTGCTTAAGATTCTCTCTCTCTCTGCCCTTCCCCACCGTCCCCGCCCACACAATCTGTCTGTCTCTCAAAAAAAATATTAGTATCTTAAAAAATCCTTTGAAAACATTTAAACATTTTAAAAAGCACATGTCTCAGGGCAGCTGGGTGGCCCAGTCAGTTGGGCATCCAACCTTGGTTCTGGCTCAGGTCATGACCTCACATGGGCTTGAGCCCTACATCCAGCTCTGTGCTGGGGGAGTCTCCTTGAGATTCTGTCTCCCTTTCCTTTCGCCCCTATGCATGCACTCTAAGTAAGTTTTTAAGAAGTCTAAATAACAAAAATAAATAAAAAGCATGTCTCCCCACCAAAAAAGGAAATAAATCAAATATAAGGCCAAACAAGGGGACTACCACAATTGAGAACCCCCAGATCAATTTACCACTGATCTTGCCTTCCAATCCCTTATCAGGCCATTACTGGCTATCTCATCACCATGTTTTGCTATTCTGATTTCCTTCCCCAACCAATTCACAGAACCCCCCTATTCCTTTGCAAAGATGACTCAGAATCTTCTCCCCACCCTTTTCATTTCCATTTTGACTATACCAGAGAATTAACAACTTATTTTCTTTTTTTCAAAAAATGTTAGGGACATCTGCCTGGCTCAATCAGTGGAGAATGCGACTCTTGGTCTGGGGTTTGAGTTCCAGCCGCATGTTGGGGGAAGAGATTACTTAAAAATAAAATCTTGGGGGGGAAAATGTTTAAGTAACCTCTGCCCCCAATGTGGGGCTCAAACTCACAAGCCCTAGACTGGCTGAGAGTTGCATGCTCTACTGACTGAGCCAGCCAGGCACTCTGATAACAGCTTATTTTCAAGTAAATTTTACTAAAGTCGTTAGAAGTCATTACCTTTTCAGGAATACCTAAAAACTCTTCATTGCATCAATTCCAATCTTATATTCCTGATTTGGAGCTACACCAAACCAGACTAAATAGAACTGTCTGGACCACCTCTAAATACATACATTAGAAACTTGGAGCTTAAGGTTTTGTTTTTGGTTCATTTCTACTTCTATGCTTATTCTAATCCAGTTTACTTTTAAGGTAAAATATCAAATTCAAGTTGCTTGGAACGGAAGTGCTACTACTAAGATAGCAATAGACCATTTCTGCTTTTATAGCATGGGTGGTTCTTCCCTTACCTTCAGGAGGTAAGCTAATAAAATCTGCAGGTGAAATTTTACCTTCTATAAATTCCTTACAAGTTACCTTTCAGACTAATACCAAAGTAAATTCATTACTATTGCACTCATAAAGTAGACTTAATGAAAAATCAAGCATCCATGCTCAAATGGTAAGTCACTGGGGAAAAAAAGGATCTCACAACCACATTAAATTACTTGTTACAAATATTCCTGTATGTCCCATATTATAGAGGGGGACTAACGGATCCTTCACCAATCTAGGAAATTCAACTAGGGCTGAAACCAAAGTCAAATCTGTAGGGACCTGCTATGTTAATAAATGTTAATAAGATTATGAGAAAGACAGCTGTGATGCCATAAGCAATCACGGAGAATAATAAAATGCAGTACAGGTGAAAATACTTTTTCAGCGTTCTGTTAAAAGGAGAAAATTTAGTACTCAGATCCTTCTGTAAACAAAAGTCTGAACTGTATACATGGTCCCCCCCTTCCCTTTGATGGATTAACTATAACTTGCCTCCTGCCTCCTCGTACCCTGTAGATCAGCTTCCTCATTCCCAAACCTAAAATGCTTTTTAAAAATATTTTCAGGGGCGCCTGGGTGGCACAGTGGTTAAGCGTCTGCCTTCGGCTCAGGGCGTGATCCCAGCGTTATGGGATCGAGCCCCACATCAGGCTCTTCCCCTATGGGCCTGCTTCTTCCTCTCCCACTCCCCCTGCTTGTGTTCCCTCTCTCACTGGTTGTCTCTATCTGTCGAATAAATAAATAAAATCTTAAAAAAAAAAAATAAATAAAAATATTTTCAGATAAATAATACATTCATATGACTGCAAATACAAAAGGGAAATCTTGTTAACCCTCTGCCTAGACTATTCCAAGAGTTCATCAGAGAAATGGCTTCCAACCTACCTTACAAATTGGTGCCATACTAATCCACCTGAATGCAAGTCAATTAACAACTCCGTTTTTAAAGCACTTCAGCACAAGAAACACATGCTGATATGCTATTTTATACGTTTAGAAGCCCAGGCTTAAAAACGACAAATGGTTTTTCTCAGGTACACAGGAATTAAGAATACGTCAGTATTCACCCCCGTCTTCTGTGCAGTTTAAGTCACTTCCATTCCACCAGCCCACCTCCCTGATATTTAGTGGCTCCCCACCTACCTCCAGACTGATCTGATGGATCTGGCAGCACTTACCTTCCTTCTCTTTTACGTCCCCTCACCACATCCAAAGCAGAACCCTTTCAATATTTACATTTACTCAGGATTCTCCAACTTAACTCTTCTTTATCTTCCTCTTCTCTGCATTTCCGTAAGTCAAAAAATCTTCCCCATCCATCAAAACTCAGTTCAAATGCTGCTGCCTCCATGAAAACATAACCTGCATTTACTCCTCCCACCTTTACTCCATTAAAAATTCTCCTTCCACTAAAGTCTTCTAGTTATTTATATCTGTATGACACTTAAAATCTTGCCTGATAAAACTTGTATATTATTTTCGCCTCTACGTAAGCTCTTCAAAGAAAAAGACTCACCCTTTCAAAATAAGTCTTCCATAACTAAGCTAAGTGCTCTGCCTGTAAGTACATCATAAGGGAAAGGAAAACACACACACACACACACACACATATATATTACTACACAACTGTGACAGAGAAAAGAAAAAAGGATTAAACTGAAGAACGCTCTCTAGACTTAAAGAGTTCCCAACCATAGCTGGCAATGAGAACCACCTAGTGAGTTAAAATACATTTTTAATTCCAGGGTGTAGCCCAGATCTAGTGAATCAAAGCATTTATGCCAATAACCTATGGAAGTAAGAGAAACAAATTCTTAAAGCTTCATACTGCAGACTAGTGTTCCCTCGAGGATATTTTATACTAGATAACCGTCATGTTGACTCACTTCAACCATCAACAACTACACCTTACTTGTTCATCTCCCCTTGCATCTCTACATGCTGGGTAAAATTTACCTTATCAAATTATTTTTTCATGAGTACTCCAAAATATCAGCATTTTGAATGCTTGATAACCTTCAGTGCAGTATTAGGCAAGATAAATCAACCTAGTTTAAATGAACACTGACCAAACACACAACTCACACCAACCTAATTTCAACAGATTTGGCTTCAAATGACTTTTTTGAATCAAATGACTTCAAATGACCATTTCAAAATCAAAGATTCACCACAAAAAGTTAGGGTCCAGTGCTACAAGCCTCTGAAAAGTAAATGCTTTAAAGGAGGCAACAGTTATATGTCCTGCGTATGTGCATTAAAAGCTATCACTCTAACATAACACAAGTATCATCTAGCAAAATGTTAGGATACCTGCAATTTGCTCTTGACACTCCTAGCAAAGAAAGCCTGAAGGCAGATAGGTTAAACAAGAATGACTGTGCTTTTTAAATGTTCAGGCTGGACGATGGTACACTGGGGTTCATTACAGGTTCCACTTTTCCAATTTTTTCATAGTCAATTTAAAAACATATCACTTTAAAGTTCTACCCTTAATAGCCACTTGAGAAAAATAGAAAATAGGACCTATGTCTCACCATAAATATTAATACTGCTATGTAATGATACAATATCCCCCCAGATAATATGAAGATTAACCCTCCTGCTTCTTAAGAAAAGTTAATAACATAGTATGTATCACAAGCTGAAAGAAAAATCCCAAGAACTAGAATTCCCACCAATCCTTTTTATGCCTCACTGTATCTTTATTTCGTATCCTCAAATGTACTGAACATTCAGATTTTTAAAAAATCTGCAGTACTTCTAAGGCTGTAAGTAATTAATGTTTAATCTAAAAAATGCACCATTCCTACTGAACTGACACTAAGCACCCTCTTACCTACTATTTCCAAATAAAGTTGTTGAAGAGCTTATTTTTGAAGTTAGGAGGTATGTATAAGAACTTCTATTCCTGAGCCTAACTTTAACTCAGTAAGTGATTGCCTTTGAATGTTTAAAGAGAAGACTACACTAAAGAACCAAGAAAATACAGGTGCTCTTTTAAAGAACAAGCCCAACTGTGATTATTACCTCTTTTAGAGTTTAAGACAACGTAAAAAAAAAAAAAAAAAAGCCAGCCTTCACTTATAAGATCTTCAGATCTTCAAAAGGTTGTAATTCAAAACAAGTTCAAAGAAAAGAGATATTAGTGACCTAACAAACCAATCCACATTTGGCAGTAATTCAAAGAACCTGCCACTTTGGAACTAACTGAACTGAATGTTATCCATTGTTGCAGGGGAGGGGAGGAAAACAATCAATACCAATTTAATCTCAATAATATCTAACTACAAAACTCAAATTGATGCACTTTACTAACGCAAATCATTTGGTAATATCAGCAAAATTAAATATTACTGCATCCATGTAAGGGTATTTGGCTCATCTAAATACCGCTGACTTCATATCTACTTAGCCTACACGTAGGAAAAATGCATATAGAATACCTAGAAATAAACAGGAGTTAACACTCCCATTTAAAAAGGCTTACAATTCTCCATAATAAAAATCTATATAAAACCACCAAACAACAACCACTTAATGGAACAACCTGTCCCAGACTTTTTCGCCAGGTTGTGGAAGAACATAACGAGATAGCCTCTCAGGTTCACACAACGACCACCAATACAAAATACTCAGTAAAGATTTTCCCAATAAATGTCTCTGGAGGGCAGATGGCACAGAAAATACCACCAAAAGCACAGAATTTAACTTGTAATTAACCACAAGTCTTAAGAAACTAAGCAAAATTTTTGCCCTAACTTTCCTAAAAACATCCACTTCCTGGTTAATTCATTTACTTCCAAACAGCAGTGCTGGAGAAAAAAGAGAAGACAGGTAATTTTATCTGCTAGGATTACTACTCCTAAACTCCCATAAGGCAATACTACTACTTGCTCCCATTTCTTAAAGGAAGAAAAATAGAAAAAGGACATCTGTTCATTTTACTAATGTCTTCCAGTTTGCAGATAAGGAAAGGTATGCAGAGGAAGCAATTTGCTTAAAAGTCACATAAATAGCTTTGTTATTCATCTCTGAAGCAGCGATTCTTCTAGGGAGAATATGGGAATTACCTCATCCCCACTATATGATATGCTGCCCCTTTCCTGCAGTTCCAAGTCACTGCCTAAACGAGCCAATGTTAAAAATGGGAATGTACAGCATATCTTACTTAGGTGTATGCATGCATGAGGCATAGATTTCTGCTAGGGGAGGAGGGGAATATGGAAGACTGAAAACCACTCTTCTCAAAAGCACCAAGGTTGTAAACATCATTCACTAAGCCTCATTTTATTTGCTGTAGTGATTTAAGTAAGTTACCATATACAGCAAATTTTTCTTTAAGACACAAAGAGGGGCACCTGGGTGGCTCAGTCGGTTAAGTATCCGACTTTGGATTTCGGCTCAGGTCATGATCTCAGGGTCCTGGGACTAAGCCCTGTAGTGGACTCTCCACTCAGCAGGGAGTCTGCTTGTCTCCCTCTCCCTCTCCCTCTCCCTCTGCCCCTCCCCACACTTGCTTTCTCTGAAAGAAAAAAAAAAAAGACACAAATAAACCATATTCTAAAAAGGTTATGAGAATGGAACTTGAAAGATATTGTATTCCTCCATAGGCTTTGGGGCTATGAAAAGTACAGACTCTAAGAGCCTGGCTCCTATGATGCTAATTGGGCTTGCTGTTGCCGTTATTGAAATTATTTTCCAGTTACCATTCAGCACCCATTATTCCTTCGTATAAGAGAAAAAATAGTTTGACACTCCATCTTTTTGGACTCCTCCTCAAAAACACTGCTCCTACTCATTTTACACAAATTAGAACTATCAAGTGAGCTCACTAATAAGGAAGCATATGATATAAAAAGCAAAGGCGAGGGAACATCTGTTCAAAGAAAAATTTTAAAAAGAACGCAAGAGAAAATATAATGTCATCCCTTTAGGCACAACCTCACCCCTCTTCACTCTCTTCACAAAGTGCAGGAAGTCAAATATACTTATACATATTTTTTTTTAAAAAATGCTTTTATGTTGAAAAAGTGAACATTCCTTCTAAATAGTACTATTTCCAAAGACCCTGAATTAGTTTATCAGCTGCTTATTCACTGTTATTCTCAACTTAGTTCCCAAATTCTTGAGAATCTCAAAGTAATTTCCAAAATTCACCCTTAATACACCACCTAATAAATGTATGTTTAATCGACCAATAAGAATCTTTATATAAGAACAAATGAGTTACCTTTAGTGTGATATACAATAGCAGCCCTCAGGTCAAAAGAACCCCAGCTATCATTTCTTTCTAGGCCTCTCTGGTATCTCTGTTCTTTGGCGGAGCCTAACAAAGTGTTCGTAGGAGACGCCAGAGGATTTTGATTTTCTATCTCGTAGTCCTTTGAGAGAAACACTAAAGCACCTTGACTACTGGTGTCTGCTTTTTGCAGGTCACCTATATGACTGGGTTCCAAGGATAAGGCTCCACTCTCACTAGTAGTCCCAGATTTTAGAATGCTACCCAGAACTTGAGGACTAGTCCGTTTTTCCAGCTCATAAGCCTTGGGAAACACAGGATGCTCAGTTCCTGAGGGGATTATTTCAGCACCCTGTGAAACCAAAGTGGCAGGATATTCCCCTTGAAATGTCACCTCCATCACTTTATGATCTGATGACTTCCCAATAACAGTCTCAGGGCCAGCACTGGGCTCATTTATAAATGATAAACCCCACTGATTCTGGAAGATATCCCCCAGGTTTTGCTGATCTGTCTGAGAGGGTAGATCCACTTGTGCTGTGCTCAACAGCACAGTTTGCATATTTGAAGGATAGATAAAAAGGCTAGATTTAATTTGTTCAACAGCTGCTGAAGTCAGACTCATGTCCTGGAGAACTGAATCAGTCCCAGAAGAGATGGGTGTTAGAGTATTAGCAGCAGTAGTTAGCAGTGGCTGACCCCCTGGAGAATACACACTTGCATCAGTCCCTGCTAGAACAGGCCCATTAGAAAAGTTGGCCGAAGTAACAGATTTCAGCGCTGACATAGGGACCTGGGATAACCGACTTGAAGATTGGGTCTGAGTTTCCCCAGTAGATGACGAAGAGGATGAAGATGAAGATGGCGACACAGAAGAATTCTGTACAGTTTTGTTGAGGTTTTCCTTAACTTTGCTTGCATAACTTATTTTAGGAACTATTTTAGCACTGCTATTGTCCACTGGAAAAACTGGGGGTGGTTTAAATAGGGTCCACGAGTCCTCTTTGGAGGTAACAGCAGAAGCATGCTTTCCTTTGGGCCGATCATCAAACTTTTTGCTGCTCACACCAGGTTTAATATCAGAGCTTTTCCGCAGCGTATCACCCACAGCAGGTTTTCCTCGATTTGTTCCTCCAGGCCCAGTTTCGTACTTCCAAATGGGCTTCGAACCATCTACTCGATTTCCCTTTTGTTCACTGTAGTCAGGCTTGAAAGTTTCAAGTCCCTGTTTTAAGGTTGGGACACTGGTCTCTTGTTGCATTATTTTGTCCTGAACTAAATTAAGGTTTTCACAACCCTTGGCACTATTGCGCCTAGCTTTCCTTTTTTTAGGAGTGGTATATCCACTCTCAGATCCACTACCATCATTATCTGCTCCTTTGCCCATATAACCATTAGTAATATAGCCAGAATTATTTGTTACAACACCATTTGGAATGGCTACCGTATCGGTCTTGTCTACAGACTGGTTCTCTCCAGATTTATTTTCATAAGATTTCCCATTCTTTTTGTCCATACTGTTTTTCTGAATGAAATTCCTGGTTTTAATTCCTGCTTTCCCAAAGGTGCTGGCCTTTACAGTCTGCTTCAGATTAGTGTCTACAATTTGTTGGTTGCCATTGAGGACCCTGGAAATAGGGTTGGTAGTTTCATCAGAACCCAGGCTCTTTAGAGATATTTCTCGTTCTCCAGCATTACCATTTAGTTCACCATAGCCTAGAGAGGGGGGAAAAAAAGGTTTTTTTACAATCAAAATATATAAATTACAATAGTACCTAACATTTAAAGACACTGCTATGAGCATAAGCTTGACTATGTTATTATTTCACAACTACGATAAAACAGTTTCTGAGCCCCTTATTACTGATCCGAAGTCTACCAAGCAAGAGACTGAACCAAGCTGGGATTCAAACCAAAGTCTGAGGTCAGAAAGAACAAGATCTCTTAAGCAGTATGCCATAATACCTCTCATCTAACAGAATCAACTTCCCCATTGTTCTCACAAGGCTGTTATAAAATTTCCTTTACAATTAAGAGCGCAGCTACCCTCTGGGCAAAAATCAAGTTATGTCGATACATTAATTGTATGTATTACAGGGAAACTAAAGAATCCCTTTCTAGGGGCGCCTGGGTGGCTCAGTCAGTTAAGCATCTGGCTTAACTTAGGCCCCGATCTCAGGGTCCTCGGATGGAGCCCCCACATCATCAGGCTCCTTGTTCAGCAGGGGGTCTGCTTCTTCTTCACTCTCTGCCCCCTCCCCCCTGCTCGTGCTCTCTCTCAAATAAATAAAATCTCAAAAAAAAAAAAAATCCGTTTCTATGAAACCGTAAGTGGCTGGTAGTCACCATAAGCAGTTTCTACTGCATTCTACTGAACAAAAATCTAATACTCGTGAACTTTTTCTATAGTGGTCTTGAATTTATTTTGGTATTTCCTAAACAGTAGATCATATTGTTAATGTATGAAACCAAAACACCTATGTACCGATGTTTCTAACTCTTTTAAGATATATTTTCTTCATTTCACATCTGGGTAAGTAGACTCTCAGAGAAATTAACCTGCGCAAGTCACAAAGCAGAGAACTGGAAATCTGAACTCCAGTCTGCCTATAACACAGTTTCCTATCACTATGTAATACTGCCTACAAGCGACGCAGTATTATTTACTAACAAAACTACAATGAAAGGTATCTAATTTTAAAAAGTGTTATTATGTTGTTCAAGTTTAAGACCTTCAACTGCCATAAACAATTCATTACTATATGTTATTCAATTAGGATAACGACAGCTTTTCCCATTTCCTTACCAGTAAAATAGTGATATTAGTTATCCACCGTTCTATGAAATGTTCCCAAAAACATTCTGAAGTAATTAGAAACAGATACATAATAGAAGGATATACACACATTCATTTAAGGCAGCTTTTCAGGGAATTGGGGGAGGGGTGTCCAATAAGAATACCAAATAATCTGCCTTTGTCACTTTCCTTCATTCTTGTAGGCCTTAGCCTGTGAAGTTGGCTAAAAGAATTGTGAGCTGTATATTCTTGTTCTGAAACTGTTTTAATTCCCAATATGGTAAAGATCAATAGATAAAACTAACAGTGAAATCTCTTTGTGAATTTTAAAAGCATAAGGGATCTAAGTTTTTTTTTTTTTTTTTTTTTTTTAACAAGTGTGAGAACCGTTGTTTTAAAAAGAATTTGCTGTGGAACAGAACATAGTCTGGGAAGATGCACAACAGGATTTACTATAATTTTAAGGCACTCATTCTGTATCAGAGAAAAAGATAAGGACCCTGGGATGAACAAATAAAGGCATTTTCTTCTACTGTATTAACTTTCAGAACATAACTCAAGACTATAATTGTTCCTAAGATTGAGTGCCACAAAACTTGTACCATAAAAAATTTATTTTGTTAAAGCTCTTAACTTCTGTAGTTATATTCTCATTTTTTTGACTTCTGAGTTTTTTGTGTTTTTTTTGGATAGCCAATCAAATCAAACTTTTGGTGGAAAAATTCTTAAGTATGAAACTACCAGTCAAGAAGAGATCACTGCCTAGGATGTTTTCTGAAAGGTTCTTTTTTTCCTTAGGAAAGCAGCAAGTTCCTAAATAGAGGTTCTCAACGTTTTTAACAGATCCAAGTTTACCTGTGTACAACTCTAGACTAAAAACTACATATACCATTTAAACATGCTAACAAGCTAAACAAAGGTTTGTACTCTTGGGCTCATTAGTCACAACTTTCTCAAAGGTAAGCAAGCAGTCTTAAGAAAAAAAAAAATTCCAATGTCCAAACTAACTTGGACCAAAGCCAAGACTTCTAAGTGAACCAGAATAATTTTTCCTAAAATTACTAGTATTTAGTGGTTCCAGCATCAGGAATCACCAAACAATTTAATAACAGCTCAAAAGCCACTATACTTCCACTCCCAAGTTTTAGTAACAAAAACCATTTCTCATTTAACTGAAGTTTTTTCCAGGGGCACGTGGGTGGCTCAGTCGGTTAAGCGTCTACCTTATGCTCAGGTCATGATCTCAGGGTCCTGGTCTCTCGGGCAGACTGCTTCTCCCTCTCCCTCAGTGCCACCCCCCACCCCCGTTGTGCTCTCTCCCTTTCCCTCTCAAATAAATAAAGTCTTAAAAAAAATTCTATGGTAACTTTGTTGGTATGCGAAGTGGACCAGAGACATTTTCTTTTAAAAACTTAGGTATTTAAGAAAAATGCAAACACCACAGAATTACTGAGAGAAATCAAAGGACTCTTTGCACTTTTATTACTCAGGTTTGCCACGCTAAAGCACCTAACCCTACTTCAAATGGACTCTGCAAAACTTCAGTCCTGATAAATCTAGCTTTTGGATTAGAAACCGAAATTACTAACACATTTGGCCCTCTCTTGCGCCCTCTTCTGGAAAAAGAAAACAGGTTCCTCTTTATAGGTTTGTGGGTAATGGGTCATAAAAGCCCACTTCAACATGTTACAGATATATTTCAAAAATGCTTTTAGTTTTCTTAGTAAATTAGTATTATACATTTCGAAACAACAGTACTGTGACCACGCCACACATGGAAAATTGTTCATCCCAAATTGTTTACATTCTCTCAAAACTGCTAAGCCCAGTTTCTCCTCTTTATTCTCTTCCTGGTAAGCCCAATTTGAAGAATGCCACCTTGAATGGTTCAGGGGCTGCTTCCATATGTAGAGACGATTCCTGCAGGGGTATGTTAATACCTGACCAACAAAATAAAATTTTCCAATCTGAACAGTAACACTCCTTCATATTCCAAGCAATCATAATAAAGTAAGATTTTCTTCTAAGTTGAAAAAGACCTAAGGTTAAAACATTTAGTGTTGTATATTTTCTAATAGTTTTCGACCTGTTCCAAATCCGTTAAGATTAAATACTCAATACATTTATATGTTCATTTCTACTGCACACCTGATGTCCCCACCCCCCAAAAGTGGAAAATCTGGCATTGCAATTTCAGTCTTCAAATTACATTAAGTCTTCAATAGAACAGCAATTTTTCTCCAGCTCTCAGTAACTGCTTATATCACATTTGATATGCTGGGTTTAACATCCATTTTCCTACCATTCCCTTCATTTCTCTTCAATTTATAAAGAACCTTTAATTTGTAAAAATTTGCCTGGTTACAAAAGTTCATTTCTTCTCAAACGTTTTCTAAAACGACTTTTACCCTCAATTTAACATTTGTCCAAACCAAGAGTATGGGGATCGGCATCAATTCGAAAATAGGAAAACACCTTTCCTTTTAACAGTGAAAAAAGCCTCGTCCGAGGCAAGATGGTAGTGAACCAACCTCATGGATGAGCCACCTCGTTTCTCCTTTAAGGACAAGAAATAGGGGTCAAAAAAAACTCGCCCTCTCCCCCATCCAATTATTCTTCTAATCTCTCTCCTCGGAATCACTACCCAAGCCCAGAAGGTAAATGCTGGGGGGCTTGAGGGAGCTAGAACAAGCTTTTTTTGTAAAAATGAGCTGCTAGAAGGAAAGGGCCCGAGTGAAAGCCTGAGAGGCGGAGTCGTGAGCGAACCTGGCAGGAGACGAGGTTCCTGTGGCAGAGAAACTCGTGACCGGGGAGCCTGGTTCCCGCTGGGTACCCCACCCGGCCTTCAGGCACCGCCTCTACCCAAAATGTACCCCCCCCCAGCCCTCTTGCCCCAAAGAGCGCCGCGGCCGCCGCCCGCGGCCTCCTGCTCCCGACTCCACTTCGAGGCCGGCTCCCCGCCCGGGCCGCCCGCGCCTCCCGCCGCACCCGGGAGCGGGAAACGCGGCCGCCGGCGCGCGGGGCCCGGTGCAGGCCGCTCCCCTCGTGGCCGCTTCCCTCCCCCACCCCAACCGCCCCCGCCCCTCACCCCAGGGACCCGCCCGGGGCCGCGCGGCCGCCACCGGGTTACACAACCCGGCCGGCGACGGGGGGAGGGGCGGCCACGGGCCGGGGGCGACGGCGCCCCCGCAGTGCCGGGGGCAAGGCGGCCGCGGGTGGGGATCCCGAGCCCCCCAGCTCCGCCGCGCCGAGCCCCCTCGACACCCTCCCCCCTCCGCTCCTCAGTGGGCCAGAGTCGGTGACAGGAATCGGCTTCCAACATGGCGGACAGGAAGCGGCCCCGCGAGGAGGAGAGAACATTCCAGCCGCGCCGGCTCTGGGGGGAGCGGGCCCGGGGCGCCGGCCTCGGGAGGAGCCGCGAGGGTAGACTGCGGGGTCCGGTGTCCAAAAGGGGCGTCTAGAGGTGGAAATGACTCGAGAGACGAGGGGTCCCGGCCGCCCCCCCAGACGGGGAACCCCAAGGCCACAGGTGGGCTTGGGGTGGCGGGTGAGGGAGGACACTTCCTCAACTCTGCCCACCTACCCTCGCCTCGCCGCCTGCAAAAGGGTCTCGCGACACCACCCGAGTCGGGATTCGCTAGGCCTTCTTGAGATACACCCCGAAGGCTTTTGGGGGGGAGTGATGTTCACCCCAACTCAGGGCTGCCAAATTAAGGTTCCTGCGGGGCCTCAGGAAGGTAAACGGGGAAGGAATAATGAGGCTAGACTTCCAAGGCCGACCCTCCGGGTCTCCCTCCAGCCCGGGCGGGGGCCGGGAAGGTCACACTGGCCTGGTTGGGCCTCTCCCATGCTGAGGGGAAGGAGAGGGCGCTGCAAACCCCGCGGCCCAGCCCGGGCTTTGGGAGAATGGAAGGGGGCTTCCCCAGACCCGCAGAACACAGACACACACACACACACCACTCCGACCGCGTCCGCGCTTTCCACATCCAGCCCCACCCCCATCTCCTCTACCCCCCACCCCCATTCCCCTTCCCCCACTCGTCCTCCCTCCCAGACCTGTTTTCTTCTTCGGCGTTTCCTGGTGCTGCTGGAGGGCGTGTTTCTGCTCATGTTTCAGCGCCTTAGGCTGGGCCTTGGGGCTGCCCTCGGCTCCATGCTGCAGGTATTGGTGAGGCTGCTGGTGATGGTGGTGGTGATGGTGGTTGTGGCTGTGGTTGTAGAAATAATAATGGTGGTGGTGGTGCGGCGGCTGCTGCTGCTGCTGCTGCTGCTGCTGGGGGTGATGGTGCGGATGGTGGTGGCTGTGATGGTGCTGAGGCTGTGGCTGGCCGGGCTTCTCCTCCATTGAAAGCGGCTGGGACTCCCTGGCTGAGGCTCCGGGCTGCTGCACCGTCAGGATCTGAGACTGCTTCTCAGCGCTCACTCAGTATATCTGAGCGCGTCTAGCCAGCGCACTGGTTAACCGAGCGATTCTGCGAGATTGGCAGCGGCGCTCCAGCAATCAGGAGCCACGCTGCGCCGCAGGCCCCGCCCCTAGCCCAAATCCTCTTTCCTTCCCCTTCGCCACTGCCTCCTGGCCAACGCCACTTACCCTGTGCAACCTCACAGGGCCGGGCGTTCAACGTCAGCACTATGGCTCTCTCTTCTGTCGCTTTCTCTCCCTCACCGCGCAGTCTGCGAACAGCACTTTCTACACTCCTCACCCGCAAGCAAACTCACGTCGAGTGTAGCAGATTCCACTGGCGATTCCACTGGCAGTTCTACTGGCTCTGGGAGCCATCTGTTGGTTTTGCACCTCCTAGGATCTGTTGGCTTTTTTTTTTTTTTAATCCTTTTCCGGGTAACCAGAGGAGAAGCTCAGTTCCCTTAACCCTGAGACCACTAAAGGGGCAATACAAAAAGAGGAAATAAATACATTTTTTAAGAATACAAGAGCTTCACAATCCAGTAGATCATTTTGTATTCTGGATTCATTTTGCTTTGTATTCATATGCTAATCTCTTCCTTTCCACGAAGGGATTATAGGGTTCCACAATGGGGTATCTGTGTAATTTTCTAAAAGGGCACAAAGGGTTTAAATCATTGTTTCTTTGTAGTTGGAGGCAAGGGAGAGCGGGAGGAATGAAAATCTAAAATCTACAGTGAAGTAATTTTGTTGTTGTTGAGTTGTTGTTGTTGTTAACTCCAGGTGAGGTCAACTGTAGAACCAAGATAAGTTGTAGAATACGAAGTTTCAAGAGGAAAAGACAGGGGAAAGGGCACTTTAAAAGTTATTAAGTTTAAAAAAAAATTGCGTGTATGGAAAATATTGGAATTTAAATACTCCTGCTTTTGTAATGTTGGTTTAATTTATCCTACATGATCACATCACAACCTCATTTTTTTTTTAAAGATTTTATTTATTTATTTGACAGAGACACAGCCCCCGAGAGAGGGAACACAAGCAGGGGGAGTGGGAGAAGAAGGAGCAGGCTCATAGCAGAAGAGCCTGATGTGGGGCTCAATCCCAGATCGCTGGGATCACGCCCTGAGAGGAAGGCAGACACTTAACCGCTGTGCCACCCAGGCGCCCCCACAACCTGATTTTTAAAAGCAAATGTTAGTCAGGAAGGTTGTGAGTGAGAGTGATGACTCAGGAAAGAAGAGAAGTGTTGTGTTGGGGAGGGGCACAGGGGTACCCTTTGATAGTACTTTATTTCTTGATCTAGATGGTGATGATACATGTATTTGCTTTATAATTACTTCTTAAACCGAATATATATATATATATATATATATATATATATATATATATATATAAAATACACTATTCTCGGTGTATGTTATATTGGGATTTTTTTTAATTTAGCATAAAACATGTGTAATTTTCCACTTTAACCATTTTTAAGTATACAGTTCAGTGGCAGAAGGTACATTCACATTTTTGTGCAACCATCACCACTGTCTATCTCTAGGACTTTTTTTTTTTTAATAATTTTTTATTATGTTACATTAGTCACCATACAGTACATCCTTAGTTTTTGATGTAGTGTTCCATGATTCATTGTTTGCGTATAACACCCAGTGCTCCATGCAATACATGCCCTCCTTAATACCCATCACCGGCCTAGCCCAATCCCCACCCCCCTTCCCTCTGAAGCCCTCCGTTTGTTTCCCAGAGTCCACAGTCTCTCATGGTTCATTCCCCCTTCTGTTTACCCCCCCTTCATTCTTCCCTTCCTTCTCCTTCCGATCTTCCTGGTATTTCTTATGTTCCATAAATGAGTGAAACCATATGATAATTGTAGTGAAGAGAAGGGCCATATGCACCCCAATGTTCATAGCGGCATTGTCCACAGTAGCTAAACTGTGGAAGGAGCTGAGATGCCCTTCAACAGATGACTGGATTAAGAAGATGTGGTCCGTATATACAACGGAATGTTACTCAGCCATCAGAAAGAACGATTACCCAACATTTGCAGCAAAATGGACGGGACTAGAGGAGATTATGCTAAGTGAAATAAGTCAAGCAGAGAAAGACAATTATCATATCTCTAGGACTTTTTAAACATCCCAAACTGAAACTCTGCACCCATTAAACAATAATTCCCCCATTCTCCTCTCCCACATCCTTTTATTTATTTTTTTAAAGATTTTATTTATTTATTTATTTGATAGAGAGACAGTGAGAGAGAGGACACGAACAGGGGGAGTGGAAGTGGGAGAAGGAGAAGCAGGCTTCCCGATGTGGGGCTCAATCCAAGACCCTGGGGATCATGACCTGAGCCAAAGGAACGACTGAGCCACCCAGGCGCCCCTCCCCCACATCCACTTTTAACCAATATTTTCTTTTCTGTTTCTGTGAAACCTCATACAATTCGAACCATACAGTATTTGTCCTTTTGTTATTTCACGTAACACATCTTTGAGTTCGTAGTATTGTGGTACGTATCAAATGTTCCTTCCGTTTTAATGCTGAATGACATTCCATTGTATGTATATGCCCCATTTTGTTTATCCATTCATTTGGCAATGGACATACGGATTGTTTCTTCAATGTATATTTTACAGTTTTTAAAATGTGGCTTGCGGAGCACCTAGCTGGCTCAGTCAGTGGAACATGTGACTCTTTACCTTGGGGTTGTGAGCTTGAGCCTCAGGTTGGGTGTAAAGATTATTTAAAAATAAAAATCTTAAATAAATAAATAAATAAACAAACAACAAAATGTGGCTTGATTTAATACAGCAGGACAATATTAAAGGAATAAAGGAGCTTTTAGGGAAAAGTTTGTGCTCTGAAATTAGTGAATATCAACACAAATCATAATTAAAAGGTAAAAGCCTTTTTACAACAGCGTGTATCACTGAATCCAGACAACCATGACCAGATCTTGACTCGTTCTTTTTTTTTTTTTAAAGATTTTATTTATTTATTTATTTGATGGAGAGAGAGACAGCCAGCGAGAGATGGAACACGAGCAGGGGGAGTGGGAGAGGAAGAAGCAGGCTCATAGCGGAGGAGCCCGACAGGGGGCTCGATTCCAGAACGCTGGGATCACGCCCTGAGCCGAAGGCAGACGCTAAACGACTGAGCCACCCAGGCGCCCCTGACTTGTTCTTTACAGTGAGGATTTGTGTTGCCTCGCTAAATTTTGAAGAAAGACCCCTTTAGGGTGTGGTGGGGAGAACATTTACCCAATTTTGAGAGCTAAAACCCCAATAACATTGTGACAAATAAGTCTTTACCATTGAGTAGTATTCCACCACTTTCTCATCTATTAAAGAAGAAATAAAAGTGCATGTACAAGTTAGAATTATGTTGATAGGGCTGTATATTCCTTTCCTGACTTAGACATTTAGTTGGAAGGCAAGAATTCCTGAGTTCTAATTTTTCTCCATTTTCTCCGCTATAGTTGCAGGCAAACCAAAAGCATTTCCTCTGAGCTGCTGACTTACCACACCTTAGCCTACCTTACTTTCTTCAGATACAGTTGTACGAATTTTAGACAATTAAGACTTGGCTTCAGGCGCTTTGGTTACTATGGATGTTGCCTTGGTAGCATGCAACAGTATGGAGAAAGGCTTGTGATATAATGTAAGAAAAAATGCAGAATATTAAATTCAATGTATGCTAGCATCATAACCTTGTAAAAACATGAATATTTTAAAAATAAGTATGGAAATACAGCAGAATACGTACTTTTTCTCCCATCTGGTTTTTCTAAAAGTTTTATGTAAAATATATTTGAGATCTGCCATGTATTTGAAAACAATGATGCCATAATATTAAACCTCTGTGAAAAGAGAATAATTGGGTATACTTATTTCAAGCATTTTTTAAATAGCATCTGTGCTAAGGAGGAAGACACAGCAAGAAAATATAACAAGTCTGGTAAAATTATGGATGCTTTTTTTTACCTTCTCTCTATTTTCCAAGTGTTCTGTTATGTAGTTATTACTTTCCATAATAACATTTAAAAAAATTAAAGTAATAAAAAATTGAATCTGTTCAATCCTTTGAAAGTCATCTTACAGCTTAATTTACCTACAGTCAAGGTGCGAAGTTACAATGGAGAGAGGAGTTTCCTATATGTGGTAGGTTAATGTTTTAACTATTGCTATAACTATAGTTGTTAATATTTATTGAGCATTTACTATGTGCCAGTAACTGTACCAAGTATTTTCTTTGCTTTCATTTGTAAGTCTTTAGATACTAAGCCCATTCGACAGATAAGGAATCTGAGGCCTGAAGAAGTTAAGAGACTTGCTTATAGTGAAAAGCCACAAAATTTATAACAGGGCCTGAAATAGATTCCAGGTTGGCTGGGTAGAAAGAATTTCTAACATGATCAAAGTGATCATTTCGAAAATTTTAGTAAACTTCTGAAACCATCTGAGCTGCATCATAATCTAATGAAGATGGTGTCTGGTTATTAACAGAGGTGGGTATACTGTGAAGCTAATGAAGATTCGGGGTCCTTCTCTGCACAGGCCCCTTCAAAGCCCTGGAAATGACCTTTTGAAAGAGCCAAATGTGTTTTCATTATTTTGTAAAAATTTTTTTAAGTAATATATTTTTGTATTTTATTCCTTAATGAGGGAGGGCTCCCCAGACTGAGGTTCCCCCTGGTTAACAGTCACCCCTTGTTTTGTTTTTTAAAATCCATTTCTCGCATTGATTCAGTTTTGGAACTTGGTTAAATATATTTGCAAGACTGTCTTAATTATCAAATGAAATCACTTTTTACACACCTTTAATCTTACACTTTGGGTACTATGACAACTTAAGAGATACAGAAATATTTAACTCTCTGGACCTCAGTGTTTTCTGCTCTAAAATATGGAGAATGGGCAAAGAGGCCTCCAAATTTCTTCCCATTCTGACATGTCATGATTATATATCTCTGCTCTTTCTTCCCAGATTAGCCCTTTATGTCATTATAATAAAACTATACAACAGCAGGAAATTTAGCTGATAAAAGTTGAGTTTTTCAACCGTAATAATTGATTATAACTTTACAGAACTTATAACCAGAAACAATAGTATGTAGTTCTATGTAAATGGAAATTGGCTTTCTGATGATAGTTCCAGTTTCAAAATGAGGCAAGTCACTAGTAGCATCCACTGTTTTATTTCAGCAGGGAAAGAATTTTATTCATGTATATTTCCTTTAGATCTTAATATTTTTGCCTAGAGACACTAACTTCAAAAAACTTTCAAAGGAATTGAACGGAGGTATGAGTAAATTAGGTTAGTCTTTTAATAACCGGAATATGACAACTTTTCTAAATACGAAAGTTTTAAAAAATGACATTTTGCTTTTATGAAAAGTATTATGGGGAAAGTTTGAGGGAGAAACTACAGCAGAGTGGTATAAGTTTTGTAGTCAGAAATGAGATGGGATCTCTATTCTGAAAATGCTTAGCTTAATGACCTTGTTTGGGCAAATTATTTAACCTCTCTAAGCCTTAGTTTACTCAGCTGAAAAATGGAAGTAATACTCGTGCCTACATCACAAGGTGTAGTGAAGTTTAAATAATATAAACAAAGTTGTTGAGTATAATGTTATCATATTAGTAAGTGGTACCAAATATGAAATGTTAGTGATGCTAAATTATTAAATATTAGATATATAAAGGTAAACTCTCCAATACATTTCATTAAAGAAACCGAGTTTCAGAGAAATCAATTAGCAAGTTAACCAAGAACAGCCCCAGTTTTTGAAGGGATAGGCAAATAGCCTTTTGGCGGGCTGAGCAGCACCATGGCGGGAGGCACCGAGCACTTAATGAAAGGCAGCAAAAAGGTTGCCAAGATGAAAGTGGCTAATCCATTCTCTAGAAATATGGTATGGTGTGAAAGCACCAGCTGTGCTCAATGCAAGAAATAAAAACACTAGTCTAGAGCACTCAAGGAATGAAAATTGCATTTGATGGCCTCAAGGGTAGAATTTTTGAAGTAAGCCTTGCTAGATCTGCAGAATGATGAAGTTGCATTTAGAAAATCCAAGCTAATTACTGAGGATGTTCAGGACAAAAACTGCCTGACTAACTTCCATGGCATGGATTTTATCAGTGATAAAATGTGCTCCGTGGTCAAAAATAGCAGACCATGGTTGAAGCCCATGTTGATGTCAAGACTACTAACGGTTATTTTCTCTGGCTATTCTGTTGTTGGTTTTACTAAAAATCTCAATAATCAGGGGCGCCTGGGTGGCTCAGTCAGTTAAGCATCAGACTTTTGATCTCAGCTCAGGTCTTGATCTCAGGATCGTGAGTTCGAGCCCCACATTGGGCTCCACGCTGGGCATGGAGCCTACTTAAAAATAAATTCTCGATAATCAGATTTGGAAGACCTCTCCCGCTAAGCACCAACAGGTCTGCCAAATCTGGGAGAAGATGATGGAAATGATGACCTGAGAGGTGCAATGAAATGACTTGAAAGAAGTGGTCAATAAACTTATTTCAGACAGCACTGGAAAAGACATAGAAAAGGCTTGCCAATCCGTTTCTCCACTCCATGATATATATATTTTTAAAGATTTTATTTATTTATCTGACAGAGATAGAGACAGCCAGCGAGAGAGGGAACACAAGCAGGAGGAGTGGGAGAGGAAAAAGCAGGCTCATAGCGGAGGAGCCTGATGTGGGGCTCGATCCCACAACGCCGGGATCACGCCCTGAGCCGAAGGCAGACGCCCAACCGCTGTGCCACCCAGGCGCCTCCACTCCATGATATTTTTGTTTGAAAAGTAAAGATGCTGAAAACCCTGAGTTTGTACTGGGAAAACTCACGGGGCTTCATGATGAAGGTGGTAGTTCTGAAGAAACGACTTAGAATGAGACAGGGGCTGAAGTGGAAGAAGTTGATAGATATGAGCCACCAGTCCAAGAAGCGTTTAAAATTTAGACTTTTAATGGTGACCAAACGTGTCATTGGAGACGTTGAAGGAAAAAAGATAAGCAAATGTCAACGAAAAGCAAGTGCATTCAGTCTCAATAGCAGTCCTCTCCAAGTAGTACGTGCAGAGTCGACTCTACTTTCTTTTCTTTTGCTTTTCTGTTTTCTCTAAATGTTGTACATCGAGCATTTATTCCTTTTATAAAAAGAAGAAAGTATTTTTAAAAATGAATGAATTCAACATCTATCTGGTGAACATTGTTCCAAAAAAAAAAAAAAAAAAAGACCGAGAGAATTAATCTGACATTTTGGATTCCTTTTTGAGTCCCTAGTAGATAAAATGAATTTGTTTGAATGAATCAATAAATATTTAGTTGTCAGTATGTATGCTCGGTTTGTTGGAGTCCATAATTAGATGCATCCAGAAGTTGTATAAAAAGTCACTCCCTAAGAATAAAACTGGTAAGACTCCACATAAACTGGATGAAATTAACCACTAGTAGGGAATCTAGTCAGTGTGATTAGAATGCCTAAGAAGCTATAAAAAAAAATAGTATAGCCATGAAAACTACAACGTATCAATTTTATCCCCCCCCCATTCTCTTTGGGTGTTTTACTTATGTATTGCTGTGTAACCATTTACCCAAATCCTAGTGCCTTAAAACAACAAACATTTATTATCTCATCATTTCTGAGGGTCAGGAATTTCTGAGGCTCAATTGCTGCTTAGGTGGGTGCCTCTGGCTCTCATGAAATCACTGGGAGCAATCTGTTTCCAGTCTCACTCATGTGGTTGTTGGTAGGATTCAGTTCCTTATGGTGTGTTGGACTGAGGACCTCAGTTCCTCATGGGCTGTTGACTGGAGGCCTCTCCATAGGCAGCACACAACATAGCAATTGTCTTTCCTTAGAGTCAATAATAGAACAAGAGGGAGCACTCGAGGGAGCACTCGAGGGAGCACTGCTTGGTCGCCTGGGTGGCTCAGGTGGTTAAGCGTCTGCTTTTGGCTCAGGTCATGATCTCAGGGTCCTGGGATTGAGCTTTGCATCGGGCTCCTTGTTCAGCGGGGAGTCTGCTTCTCCCTCTGCCTGCTGCTCCTCCTGCTTGTGCGCTCTCTGTCAAATAAATAAAATAAAATCTTTAAAATAAATAAATAAATAAATAAATAAATAAAATCTTAAAAAAAAAAAGGCAAAAGGGAGCACTCAGGATGAAGCCACAGTCTTTTTGTAATTTAATCTCAGAAGTGACATCCCATCACTTCTGCTCCATTCTATTTATTAGAAATGAGTTCAGCCTGGGGTGCCAGGGTGGCTCAGTTGGTTAAATGTCTGCCTTTGGCTCAGGTCATGATGCCAGGGTCCTGGGATGGAGTCCCATGTCCGGCTCTTTGCTCAGCAGGGAGCCTGCTTCTCTCTCTCCCTCTACCTGCCGCTCCCTCTGCTTGTGCTCTCTCTCTCTCTCCCTATCTCTCTCTGTCAAATAAATGAATAAATAATAATAATAAAAGCATATATATATATATATATATTTTTTTTTTAGAAAAGAAAGAAAGAAGTCCAACCTACACAGGAGGGGAGAGATCACAGGAGGGTGTGAACACTACACTCTCATCGACGGTCATCTGGGAGGCTGCCTACTGCAGAGATAAAAACATTCATCAGACTTATTCTGCTTGCTATGATGTCACCACCCAGCTGTATTCTGAATATAATTTCATATTATATATGACTTGCCTGTAAGGTTAGAAAGTAGACTGATAGCATACACAAGTTCCTTATTCTTCATTAAATCAGTAAATATTCTTAAACAGTTGAATTTTGTCATTTACCAGACTTATGAATTTGGTTACTGTGTTTGAGTGTTGCTAACTCTGGTCATTACTGAACCAAAACTTGTGACCAGGCCCAGGACTGTTGTCCCATCTTGAGAGGGCCCATGTGAGCTGCCGGGAGGCCTCCTTGTACAATAGGAATGGAACTATAAAATGCCTACATGGGCCAGGCAGGTAGCTTAAGTTGTGTTAAGTTACTTGGATATAAGCAAACTTAGAAGTAAGAAACATTTCTCCCAACACAGCATCAAATTCTACAGAATACATATCTATTTATCTTAAGAACTGGGTAACCCAATTTCTCGGTCTAATATTTGCATTCAGCTCAACTAAAAGATAATCTGATATACACTTTCAAAATCCTTAATCCTATCTTTTCACATAAGGTAACATTTACTCTTTTACCATATAAGATGCTTGTCATAGGTTCCAGGGATTAGGACACGGACACATCTTTTGGGGGGCAACCATTCATCCCACAACAGGGCCATTGTCTATAAAGAATTTTAAAATAATAATAAAACTGACTAAATGTCAGTCTACTTTTTATTATTACCACATGCAGGCAATTTTGAGCAATGTCAGTGATAAAATTCTCCCCATAAGGGCAGACCACTGCCAATACCTCCCCTACCCTGGGTGTGCCACTATTAAATATTCCAACATGAGCTATTCAGCCTGCCTTAACTTCTCAGGACCAAATACTGCATAAAACAATTTGGTGGATCATCAGTGGCCAGCCACACCCCCTAATCTTGGTATGACTGACTCCTGGTCCTTTAGGAGTCAACTTAAGTAAATGTCACCTACTCAAGGAACATTTCCCTAGACGTCTAGATTGGAAGTGGCACCCCCCACTTATTTCCTGTGTTTGTTTCTTCCACGGCACTTGCCACACTTTGTAGTTATTTTATTTGTAAGTTAATTTTTTTTTTCATCTCCTTTATTAGTCTGCAAGCTCCAAGTCCTGTAAATCTTATTCTTTGAGCTATCCCCAAAGCCTAACACAGTGCCTGGAACATGGTAGGGACACACTATATGCGTAGTGTCAGTGCATTCTCCTCAGCTTGCACACAACCAGTAAAGTACACTTACTAAACGTTGAACAAATTATTCTTTCTTCATCTCATGTCCATTAGAAAAAAGAAATGGCCACTTGTCTAAGACTGGTGACATAGAGAACTATTTATCTCCATAATTCAGAAACAGCTGCAGCGTCATGGATCTTAGTGGAGTTTTCTCCTCTTCCAAACTCCAATTCAGCCATGATTAGGAATGTTTTATTCTGAAAATTCGCAGTTATCCTAAGACTGAATTTCAAAATAAAATATAAATAGAGCATTAATGTTATAAAGGGGACCTATACATTTTGTCCTGGCACCACCAGAAATGACAAGAATCCAGCAGTACCCCAAACGTCTCAAGTGCCAAAGATAAAGCATCAATTTACTCTTCAACCCTCTTGCTCCTCTTAATCTCCCTCAGTATTTCTTTTAGTAGCCCAACTCTTCACCTGGCTAGTTCTCCAGACTTAATCTTCAGCTCTCTTTTCTTCTCTCTTTACACTGTCTTCCTAGGAGATCTCACCCATCTCCAAGACTAAAATATTATCCCTACGGTGTTATTCCTTATGTCTGACCCCAGTCCTCTCCTCTGAGCTCAGACTCCCAACTGTTACTTGTTATACCTTCTTCCTTATACCACAGGCATTTCAAATTTATCATGTCTGAAAAGCAAACTCCTATTTTTTCCTGCAAACCCTTTTCTCTCTGACCCTCTCCATCTGTAATGACACTGCCATTCACCAGTGGCTTAATCCTGAAGCCCGGGAGTCTTCATTGACTCCTCTCTTTCTCTCATCCCCCACAGTTAGTTCATTCACAAGTCCTATCCGCTCGACGTACAAATATATTTGAATTGCATTTACTTCTTTCCATCTCCACTACTTCCTAGTCTAAGCTACTGGTCTCTCTACTTCCATTCTTAGCAAAATAGGCGGGGTAACCTTAAAATATGAATCCCATCAGGTCATTTCACTCCATACTCATGTTATGTCACTCTGCTCAACCATCATGTTAGACCATCCGTTGCGCCTTTCGCTTCTTTGCACAAGTCAAGAACCGTAGCACATCCTGTTTCTTCTGGTGTAATATTTCTCCTCCAGCTTTTCCCATTAGCGGGTTCCTTCTCATTCTAAACATTAACGTCAATGTCACTTCAAAGACTCCCTTCCTGCCCTATTTAAGCAGATCCTTCCTCTTCTACTTTGATTTGTGTTTACTGTATTCCATACATTTCCTTCATAGCATCTTATCCCAATTAAAATACCTGATTAGGGCGCCTGGGTGGCTCAGTCGGTTGAGCATCTGCCTTTGGCTCAGGTCATGATCCCAGCGTCCTGGGCTCGAGTCCCGTGTTGGGCTCCCCGCTCAGGACGGAGTCTGCTTCTCCCTCTCCCTCGACCCCCCCCCCACCTCGTGCTCTCTCTCACGCTCTCTCTCTCAAATAAATAATAATGAAAGTCTTAAAAAAAATAAAATACTTGACTAGTCTTCCCTACTAGATGTGAAGCTATGTGAGGGCAGGAACTATGTCTTGTCCACTGATGTATCTCTAGGTCCTAGTGCAGGGTCTGGTACGTGGCAGGGGATTAATCAATTGTTGAATGAATGAAGGTGCCCTGTTCTATTTTAGCCCGTGTTACAAGTGTAATTTGCACAACATTGCACAGAAGGGAGACATTCTCATTTCTCCATTTCATGTCCATTACATGTCCATTTGTCTCAGACAAATGACACAGAGAGCCATTTAGCTCCATAGTGCAGAAACAGCTGCAGTGTCATGGATCTTAGTAAAGACAGTATTTTTTCCCATGATTAGGAAAATTTCATACTGAAATTTACAGGAATTTCATAAAGAAATTGAATCATAAAATATAGAAAGACTTACTAGTTGTGAAGAGGTAGAACCTGGAAAGTTTTCCCCTGCGGCAACAAGATATTTTCTTCAAGCTTCCAAGGTAACTGTACGGATGTTTCTCTTTGCACACTTTCAAATCATCTCACAAAGACAGACATGTGCCGCCTTTGCTGGCCAGAAGTACTAAAGTGGTTTATTAAGGCATGATTCACCCACCCAGAGGCTTTCATTTTCATGAAAAGGAGAGGCAAATTAATTTCAGATAAGCCTTGCATAGTAATTTGACCTAACAGAAAAGCGGGTCCACTTTTACCACTCTTGTGGGTCTTACACCGCACGACAGCTTCCAAAGCAGTGTTCCTTCCCAGCTACACTTCAGAAATGCTTCACGTATCTGGGCTTCGCAGCAAGCGGACCTCTTTTGCTATCCCCCCAGCAGACACTGGGCTAGCTTGAAAGTGCCCAAAGCTATAATAGCATTCAGACAATAACCAAAAATCCTCAGATTTCTTTAGTGTCTGTCTTTGAACAGTTCAAAGAGCTTCCACATTTGTTTCTTTCTGGTGCTTTCCCTGTAACACTATGACGTAAGAAGATCTGAGATTAGAGAACCTGACGTTCAAATTGTTTGTTTAAAGCCACAAGTGAAATTACCTATCACAATCAGATTCCATTCTCCTGACTCCCACATGGGGTTTGAGACCCTTTATGAAACATTTCAAAACCACATATAATTATGAATCTTGAGCATTTTTTTTATTGCTCTCTTAACATAGAGGGGGAAAATGTTATTTTGTGGGTTTTTAAATAAAATGGCTTTGTGAGGACAGGCTTCTAAGTCACCTCATTCTAAATTTACATAGAAAAGATCAAAGGAGTAAACATAGAGGAGAAGTCTTCCGCATGCCAGGAACTTTGAGGAACTTCTGTTAGTTAGAATGTAAAAGGACTCAATTAGAAGGAAGGGCTAGTTCAAGATTCCACTTCTGTAAAATCTATTATCATCCCAATAGAATTCCATGAGCATTCTCTTATTCAGGATTGAAGGCTAGGTGAGAGCATGAGAGCAGGTGGAGAGATAGTCAAGGCACACACTCAGACCCATTTCAATCTCTAACAAAACCCACTGTAATTCCTACTTAAATATTAACCAAAGCTGGACACACAGAGACCTCTCTCTGTTAAGATGAGCAAATGGAGAAAAACCATAGGAGCGTTCAAAGATGCCTCATTCAGGGTGCCCGGCTGGCTCAGTCACTAGAGCCTGTGACTCTTGATCTCGGGGTCATGAGATCAAACCCCATGTTGGGGGTACAGTTTACTTAAAAAAAAAAAAACAAAACCACAAAGATGTCACAGCTCAAAGTATGAGGTCCCCTTGAAAAATCAGAACAAAAGTGGGTGATACGTAGAGCAGATTCAGGAAATCCAATCAACAAAATGTAAGCATTTAATTCCCCAATGATGTTTCCCCACTACTGAAAACAGTGCCTAGCGCAGAGTAGGTGCTCAATAAATCTTTGTTGAATAAGTTGGCTGAATACATTAGGAATCTCAGAAGGTGGGGGGAGACACCTGGCTGGCTCAGTTGGTGGGGCATCCAACTCTTGATCTTGGGGTCATGAGTTTGAATCCCACATTGGGAGTAGAGATTACATCAAAAAGATGGGGGGAAAAAAAGGGATCTCAGAAGGGGGAAACAGGGTAGGAACAGAAGGAATAACTAAATAATTATCCTAAGACATACGCCTGCTGGCAAAATGAACGAAAAGAAACCAATGTCTAGACTAACCAAGGTGACGTTTTTAAATATTTCAAAGAGAAAGAAAAAAACCTTCAAGAATCCAGCCAGGGAAAAGACAAAAACAAAAACAAAAACAAAACAGATCATCTCCAAAGGAACTAAACTCAAGCTGGCCTCAGAATTCTGCAACTCTATAGGACAGAAGTCAAAGCACATCGTACAGAATTCTCAGGGTAAATGTTTATAACTTAAGAATTCTAGGGGCACCTGGGTGGCTCAGTCGGTTGAGCGTCTGACTCTTGGTTTCGGCTTGGGTCATGATCTCAGAGTCGTGGGATTGAGCCCTGCATCGGGCTCGGTGGGTGTGGAGTGTGCTTGGGATCCTTCCTCTGCCCTTCCCCCCATCAAAATAAATAAATAAAACCTTTAAAAAAAAAAAAAAAGGAATTCTACACTTAGCCGAGTTGTCATGCAGTTGTGAAGACATCAAAAATAAGTGTTCGGGTGTAAAGGCTCAAAAATTAAACCTTCCAGGTTATCTCTTCTGAAAGAAAAATCTGTTCAAACATATACCGCTGAATTAGAGCTCAAGAAGAAAGAAAAAAAGTCATGGCATGAAAGGACTTATGCTTAAAAGATCTTTATTTGAGTGTCTAAAATAACTCTCATAAGAGAAAATACATAATGTAAAAAAAAAAAAAAAAGAAAAGAAATTTCTTTTTCCAAGAAGAATAATCAAGGTGGAAAAGGCCAGATTGTGCGAATTAAAATCAAGCTGGGAGGGGTGGACAGTGGGAGGTAAAGAATGAGGGTAAAGAATGAGGGGAGGGGCACCTGACTGTCCAGTCAGTAGAGTACGCGACTCCTGATCTCAGAGTCATGAGTTCAAACCCTATGTTGAGTGTAGACCTTACTTTAAAAAAAAGTATGTGAGGAAATAAAAGTTGCCACAACTTGCACTGTAGAAATCAAGAGCTATTATTTCATTGTGGTATTGAAAAGAGGATGTTTTTCTTTTTTCTTTTTTTAAAAGATTTTATTTATTTATTTGACAGAGATAGAGACAGCCAGCGAGAGAGGGAACACAAGCAGGGGGAGTGGGAGAGGAAGAAGCAGGCTCCCAGCGGAGGAGCCTGATGTGGGGCTCGATCCCAGATCGCCGGGATCTCGCCCTGAGCCGAAGGCGGACGCTTAACGACTGTGCCACCCAGGCGCCCCGAGAGGATGTTTTTCTTTGATTTAAAAGTAGGCAATTTTATTTTTTAAAAGATTTTGTTTACTTAATTGAGAGAAAGAGAGCACACAAGGAAAGTGAGAGGCGGAAGCAGACTCCTGCTGAGCAGAGAGCCCGATGCAGGGCTTGATCCCACGATCCCAAGATCATAACCTGAGCCGAAGGCAGATGCTCAACCGACTGAGCCACCAGGTGCCCCAAGGTAGGCAATTTCAGAATAAAAACAGGATATATGGGGCACCTGGGTGGCTCAGTCGGTTAAGCATCTGCCTTTGGTCCGGGTCATGATCTCGGGGTCCTGGGATCGAGCCCTGCATTGGGCTCTCCACTCATCGAGTAGTCTTTTTCTTCCTCTCACTTACCCTCTGTGCTCTCTCTCTCTCACTATCTCTCTCAAATAAATAAATAAATAAATAAATAAATAAATAAATAAATATCTTAAAAAAAGAGTCTGCTTCTCATTCTACCCCTCCCCCTGCTCAAGATCTCTCACGCACTTTCTTTCAAATAAATAAAAATCTTAAAAATAAATGAAAAAAAAAGCAAAGAATACATAGCTCATGTAATAAGAGATAAGAAAAAGAGAAAATTATGCAGAATATGAAAAAAAAAAGATTGAGAAAATAAGATGACAGAAAGAGTCTGAAACATCAGAGCATTTACCCAAGCTGTCCTTTACCAAAGCAGTGTATGATAAATAATATTTCATTCATTCATTTATTATTTCATAATCTTATGGAATATCAAAAAGCCATTAACATTAGGTTAGTAAAGGATATGAAATGTTGTAGAAAATATAATAAAAAGCAGGATCAAAATGATTTCTACAGTAATTCCTAGTTTTGAAGAGGCAGAAAGGGACAGGCAGCCCTGCAGCATAATGGTTGATTACAGACTTTAGAATCGGATCTAGATTTGTGTCTCAGATCTACCGTTTACCGACTAATGACCTCAGGCCAACAAATTAACACTCTCATCCTCAATTTACTCACCTGTAAAGTGAGAATGATAATATCTTCTCAGAGAACCCCTGAGAAGATTATAAGAGACAATATGCATAAAAAGAAAACCAAAGTATCTGGCATACTCAGTAAATGATAACTATTATATATATGTGTGTGTTAAATATAAACAGATTGTAGATTATATAATTATATATATGTATGTACACATATTGTATATATGCGCCCAAATATTATATAATGTATATATATATATATGTTATGTATAGTATATTATGTATAATATGAGTGTTTGTGCCTGCACACACATAGACATAAAAACAGGCCCGAGAGAAACTATACCCAAGTGTTAACAATGGTTATCTCTCGGTGTTGGAATTTTGAATGATTTTTGTTTGTTTATACTTTTTGTTTCTCCTTCCTGCTTTTCTGCATTTTCCAAAATTTCTACAGAGAATATGCTTGCTTTTTTGCAATTAGAAAAAAGTTATTAGTTATAATTAAAATATGTAGTAAAATGTTTGTAGGGTATCAATATACATAGAGAGAATATACTATAACCACCCAAAAGCAATATCCTTTCTTAGATACCTAAAAGGCACCAAATTATCTGTAAACACAGCAGTGTCTTTCATATAGCCTGAGTTCAGTTTTAGCAAAGCAAAACAAATATCTTTTTCTCTGAATGGTGAATGCCTTGGAGTTACTCCAGAATAATATTGAATTATTCACATTGAATGGTGAATGCCTGGAGTTACTCCAGAATAATATGAAATCAAACTTTATTTCAGTACGGACTTTTAAGCCTGAAATCCTACAAATTGAATCAGTCCTGGTACATGTACCCGTTCCAAAAACCAGTCTCTAAATTGACAGAGACCAGGTCTGGCATTAGGAGATTAAGATGTATTAGACAATTACTACTTGATGGTGAGGATAGAGGTTTGGGAGAGAAGGTGAGAGTAGAGGGTGATGAAACCCACCACCAATCATTAAAGTATTACTAGTAACATCCATTTTCACTGCAAGCTATCCTTTTACCAGAATAGTGTGTGAAACATGACATTTCATCCATTCGTTTATTCTTTCAACGAATATTTATTTACGAGCCTGTTGTTACACACACAGCCCTGTACTACACAGTGGCTCTGCAGTGGAGGATGGGTTCCCTGCATGCATGGGGCTGAGAGCCTAGTGGAGAAGACAGACAAATACTTGTACAAATAGACATATAATGGGGCACCTGGATGGCTCAGTCGGTTGAGCTTCTGACTCTAGACTTCAGCTCAGGTCATGATCTCGGGGTGGAGAGATGGCATGCACAGTGAGATCGAGCCCTGCATGGGCTCCATGCTCAGCGGGGAGTCTGCTTCTCTCCCTCTTCCTCTGCCCCTCCCCCTGCTAGTGCTGTCCCCCTGCCCCCCCCTCAAAAAATTAAATAAATCTTTTAAAAAAACAAATAGACATATAATTGCAAATTGTGACGAGCCCTAAGGAGGAAAATACGGAATGTTATGAAAGAGAATTGGGGGAGGGGACGTTTTAGGGTAGGTGAAGAGAGTGGTTAGACATGACCTCTCTGAGTAAGTGACATTTCACCCAGAACCCAGAAGATGAGTAAGAGTTAGGGGAAGGATGAAGAAGAGTATTCCAGGAAGAGAAAATGGCATATGCAAAGGCCGTACGGTGGAAACAAAGTCTGGAGCCTTGGGGTAATCAGAAGGCCAGGGCAGGCTCCTATGGAAAGGCATGTCCAGGCTCCACGGTTGCTCATGTCGGTAGTCGCAGAGCACGGCGCCGTGGCACAACGCACAGGTCTTACTCAGGTCTGCCACTTAGCTGTTCTACTTTATTGGTGGGCCTTGTTTCAACATCCTTGAAAGGAGAATTAATGGGTTTCCTGCTGGAACCTCCTGTGGAAATGCATTATATTTCATCTGTAAAACACTTGCCCTTTTTATGGCCTTACTTAAGCATATGTGTAACGGAATAATCAACAAAATGTGGCGTTTTTACTCTTAAAATGCCCATTCTGAGGAAAAGAAATTGGAACTCTCCACCAGTTTAGGAGAGTGAAAGAGGGAGCTGTATTTGCTCATTTGCAGTTGTCCTTCAGTTCCAGAAGTCTAATTACGATCGTGAGATAGGTCATCTGTTTTTGTAGAAGTAAACTCTTATGTACAAGGAAATGGTCTAGTTGAAGCTTTGTCAAGGGGAATCCAGTGGCTTAGCCTGAGAGTTTCATTGTGAAGTTTCTAGATCTTCATGGCTTTAACTCAAATATAATCTTGCTTTAAACCATGTGGTGCTTAGGTAAGTGTCAGGATCAAACTGACAAGAATATATCTAAAATCTCTCCCCCCGACCATCCCCTCCTTGCGCTGGGCCTAACCCCCATGTGCCAGGCATAATGTTGAATATGGACACACAATAGTTCAATTAAGCCTTGCTCTGACAACCCTATGAGATCCAATCAGTTCTCATTATTTACAGTAGCTATTCTATGATGTGACCCTGAACACTTAATTAGTGAATAACAAACCATTGCTCCTAAGGGAAATACCAGATTAGGCTCCCATGAGCCTCTGGTCATAACATTTTTGTTATGTGCGTTTCTGTTTCAAGACACCATATTTAACATATACTGACTCCTAACATTGAGCTCATAGCCAACAGCACTGTAACTCAGGCCGGAATGAAGCTTACCTAACACGCATATTTTCTCCATCTTCATGGCAGCCTTCCTGCACTTAGCACTTCGGCGATACGCTTGGAGGCCATTTTACTTGGTGAAATCACCAACAGAAAGCGTAAAAATACAAAAAACATAACAGCAAATAGACCACTAAAAGGACACTCGTTTAAGGTATGAGAGCTGAAACAAGAAGGCAGAGTGTTGCTTTTTTTCATCCTCAGCCAGGAACTTGCAAGTGGGACACCTCAAAATTTTCACCGCTCTGCCCCCATCTACAAAGAGGCACAAAAGCACCCCAGTATTGATTCGGGAATTACAAAGGAAGTTTAGCAAATAGGTAAATTCACGAACACAGAATTTGTAAATAATGCGGACCTACAGTAGGTTGATGAAGAAATTGAAGATCAGAGAGGTAAAGTCATTCCGCAAGATCATTCTAATAAAAAGTGGTGAGGGGGGCGCCTGGGTGACACAGCGGTTAAGCGTCTGCCTTCGGCTCAGGGCGTGATCCCAGCGTTCTGGGATCGAGCCCCACATCAGGCTCCTCCGCTGGGAGCCTGCTTCTTCCTCTCCCACTCCCCCTGCTTGTGTTCACTCTCTCGCTGGCTCTCTATCTCTGTCAAATAAATAAATAAAATCTTAAAAAAAAAAAAGTGGTGAGGGGCGCCTGCCTGGCTCAGTCAGTGGAGCATACGACTCTTGATCTCAGGGTTGTGAGTTCAAGCCCCATGCTGAGTGTAGACAGTACTTCAAAATAGAATCTTAGGGGTGCCTGGGTGGCTCAGCTCAGCCAGTTAAGCAGCCAACTCTTGATTTCAGCTCAGGTTGTGATCTCTGGGTGGTGAGATGGAGCCCCAACATCAGGCTCCGCACTCAGTGCCAACTCTGCTTGTTCCTCTCCCAGCCCCTACCCCAGCTCTCTCATTCGCTCTCTCAAATAAATAAAATCTAAAATAAATAAATAAATAGAGGCCCCGAGGTGGCTCAATCGGTTTAGCGGCTGCCTTCAGCTCAGGTCATGATCCCAGGGTCCTAGGATCCAGCCCCTCATGAGGTTCCCTGCTCTGCGGGGTGCCTGCTTCTCTCTCCCTCTGCCTCTCCCCCAGCTTGTGCTGCGTCTCTCTCTCTCTCTCTCTCTCAAATAAATAAATAAAATCTTAAAAATAAATAAATAGGGGCGCCTGGGTGGCTCAGTCATTAAGCGTCTGCCTTCGGCTCACGGCGTGATCCCAGCGTTCTGGGATCGAGCCCCATGTCGGGCTCGTCTGCTGGGAGCCTGCTTCTTCCTCTCCCACTCCCCCTGCCTGTGTTCCCTCTCTCGCTGGCTGTCTCTCTCTGTCAAATAAATAAATAAAATCTTAAAAAAAAAAAACTTAAATAAATAAATAAATGAATACATAAAATCTTAAAAAAGAAAAAAAAAAAAATACAGGCGGCCTTTAGAGTCTCCCAGGACCTGCAGGCCCTGAGTGGTGAACCCTCCTGGTGGCGGCCTTGGAGGAGGTGAACCGTGCAGCTCGGAGGACTTCAGACCGGCATGGAGCAGCATGATGGCAAGAGCATCCAAAGATGCTGCAGGCAGGAGCTGGTCCCGACCGACGACCGCGGCAGGTGGAAGCAGTCATAGGAGAGGGGCTGGAGCATATTAGCGTATTAGTGAAGGGTGTGTGTTCATCTACTGCCAAGGAGGAGAAACACCTTATGGAAAGATCCAGATAATGACTTCAGAAAAAACCTGAAAGTAACAGCAGTGCCTACACTCCTTAAATAGGGAACACCTCAAAAACTGGTAGAATCCGAGTGTCTTCAGGCCAGCCTCACGGAGATGATGTTCTCTGAGGATTAAGATTTGGTGATGGCAAGTGTCTCGATTTGCTCCAATATAAAAGCGACCGTATACTTGCTATGAATTCACGTTACCAATAAGTAAATAAATGATGATGTTAACAAATAGTTCATGTCTAACTAGAAGGTGTTATTCAAATGCTCATGAACCCTCATAAATAAATAAATAAATAAATAGTGATAAAGATGGGATTCAAACATTTCCGCTCAATTCCAAAGCCAAATGTGCCCAACCACTGTTATCTCCTGAAGTCTATTAATAGAGAACTAGTTAAACACATTATAATAAATAAAATTCTGCAGAAAGTTATGTAAGGTGATGTGTAGATGATACTTTAGCACTTCATTCCTATTATTTAACGAGTTACCAAATGAAGGCTTAGGTGTTATACAAAGATCTTTCTATTCATTTTCTCACTTGATTCTAACAATCACCCTGTGAAGTAGGTGTTGTCTGAATCCCCATTTGCTGGATTTGAAAATTGAGGCCCCGTGGAGTGACATAACTTGTTTAAGATCATCAAGCAAATAAGAAAAGCCCATCTCGAGCTTTTAAACCATCATATTATTCTAAATCCAAGAATAAACATGTGACCAAACGAGTAACAAAAAGACAGAAATTGAACATTGGGAAAAATCTGATAAAACAAATAAAGATTATTTGAAAAATAAGACAGAAACACAAAGCTTATTCAAGCACTTCTAGTATGTGACTAAGAAGGAAGGGCAAGGGGAGGATGTGCTTGTGCAGCGAGAATCTATTTAGTATGCAGTTAACAGAGATTCTCGCAACATTTTCATTTCTGCCCCTTAAATTAAACTTTGTTACTAGATAAAGAGATGAGAAAGAATAAACAATAGCATATATCATTGGGATTATGCTAAAGAATGGAATGTTCCATATGAATCTTTGAGGAAAATTTATACTCTATCAAGCAGACCGGTCCAGATGGTGGGAAGTGTCAAATCAAAGGCCTATACTCCAGCCCGTGCAACACCACTAGGTTTCCAGAAACATTATGTCAAGCTTCATGAGTGAGCTAAAGGAGCGTTTAGCTCACTGTCTTCTTCCATGAGCTCAAACTCCATCCAAATTTGTGGAAATGCGGTACACGTTATCTTACCCAGGCAGAGGGCTATTCCTCTTAGGGGAACTAGGCTTATCTTAGAAAATGTGTGGACTAAAAATTTCTCTGGGCTGTCTTTCTCAATTAGGCTGCTTTTGGTTGCAAGTAACAGAAAACTCCAGCTCAAATTATTTTAATAAGGAAAATTTACAAGTGCTGGGCTGGCTCAGTTGGTAAAAAATGCAACTCTTGATCTCAGGGTTGTGAGTTCAAGCCCCTTGTTGGGGCTTAGAGTTTACATAAAAAACATAAAATAATAAAAAATTAAATAAACAAGGAAAAATTATTATCTCACATAATAGGAGATAGGGTGGTTATTAAATTGGTTAATTTAGCAACAAATGACATTATCATGGATGTAGGAGGTTTGGGGGGTTCTTGCCCCCCCCCATCTTTCTCCTCTGTCATCTTTAGCATGTTGGCTTTGATCCTCAGGCTTATCTCCTCATGGTTGTAAGATGGCTGCTGCAGTTCCAGGGTGTCTCATGTAGACATGACCACGTTAAGCGGAACCGTTTCATTCTGTATGTCTTATTATTAGCAAGGAAAAGTCTTTCCCCAAGGGTCTCCCGCCCATCCCAGCAGATCTGTTTCATGTATCATTAATTAGAATTATATATATATAAAGATTTTATTTATTTATTTGACAGAGAGAGAGAGACAGCTAGCGAGAGAGGGAACACAAGCAGGGGGAGTGGGAGAGGAAGAAGCAGGCTCCCAGCAGAGGAGCCAGATGTGGGGCTCGATCCCAGAACGCCGGGATCACGCCCTGAGCCGAAGGCAGACGCTTAATGACTGAGCCACCCAAGCGCCCCCTAATTAGAATTATATTACATGCCCATGCCTAAACCATGATTGGCTTAGACCAAATTAAAATTCACCTTCAGGGGATAGGAAGGACTGAGGTATCCATATCTCAATAAAATTGGGGTTCTGTTAGCAATAAAAAATGGGAGAAGGGAGCAGCAGTTGGGAAGGCAACAAACAGGGTCAACCACACTGCTAAATAGCAATTATTTAACGTCATCATGCCCATAGGCTAGAGTCAGAAAATACACTGCTTGGATACTAATATCCTGTACACTTAATAGATGCTATTGATAATGGAGCTTCTTAATGAGTCACTTCTTCAATGTCATAAGTTTACTTTTTTCTTTTTTTGGCAAGCATAATATGAGTAACCCCTCCCCATCCCAATCCATTTGGGTGAAAGTTGTGAACATGATGTCCCATTATCCACAAATACGTTTGAGTGTAATTCCTACAAACATGGATATTTTTCTATATAGCCACAAATCAACCATCAAAATTGATAGAGAACTTCCATATCATACTCAGAATCTATTCACATTTCACCCGTTGTCCCAATAACGTTCTTTGTAGCTACGGAGTCCATCTAAGATACGTGTTGCATTTAGTTGTGACCTTCACTCCATAATAGTAGCTCTTTAATCTTTCCATGATTTTCAATACCTTACGTATTTGAAGACGATTAGCCAATTATTTTGTAAACTATCTCTCTTTTTTTTAAAGATTTGTTTATTTGTTTGAGAGAGAGGGTGAGAGAGCATGGGGGGGGGTGTGCAGAGGGAGAAGCAGAGTCACCCTTGAGCAGGGAGTCGGTCATGAGGCTCAATCCCAGGACCCTGGGATCATGACCTGAGCCGAAGGCAGATGCTTAACCGACTGAGCCACCCAGGGGCCCCTAGACCATCTGTTAAGTTGAGTTTGTCTGATGTTTCCTTTTTTTTTCTTTTTCCTTATTGAGCCGGGGCTGGCAGGCCCTTGTCTGCTATTTCCTAATGATTAGATTCAGGTAATGCATTTTTGGCAGAATTATCATAGAAGCAATGCTGTATTTTTCTCTCACTGCATCCCATCAAATGGTACACAATTTCAACTTGTGCTATTACTGGTGATGGTAACTTTGATCACTTGATTAATGTATTTGCCAGGTTTCGCCGCTGTGAAGTTTCTCTCTTTCACTTTGTAATTAAGTATTTTGTGGGGAAGTATTTTGAGACTATGTAAATATCCTGTTTCTCATCAAATTTTCACCCATTAATCTTAGTATTCACTATGTTTCTTGGCTGAATTAACTATGACTACTATGGTTGCCAAATGATGATTTTCTAATTCTAGTCTTCTTTCTGCAATTATTAGTTACCATTTAAGTGTAAAGAACATCTTTCTAGTTTTACTGTTTGTTTATTCATTCATTTATTTATACCAATATGGACTCATAGATTCCTATGTTGTATAATCTATTACTATCATTATTTGTTTTGAGGCTCTAATTGTCCCAGATTTAGCCCCTCTGAGCTGGCTTCTGTGTCCTTTTGACATAACCCATTCTTTTGAGTACTGCTTTTTTTTTTTTTTTGGCACAATAAGATATACCAAACTTATTTTGTATTTTCCATATCCCAGCCTTGGAATATGCTGTTTCTCTCAGCATCCCCGATAGCACTCTCCTATTTTTTTTTTTTTATGTAGGCTCCACATCCAGCATGGAGCCCAATGTGGGGCTCAAACTCACGACCCTGAGATCAAGAGTCGCACACTCTCCCGACTGAGCCAGCCAGGAACCCCTTAATGAGGATATTTTAACTCAAAGAATTGTGAGTGAAAACTGTTGGACGCTGTGACAGGCCAGTGGAAGTTTTATTTTGGAGGAAGCAGATCCTCATGACGATCTTTAAATAATAAGGTAAGTGTAAATACTTACAGTTTAATGTGGATTTGGTTTTTTTCTTCTACAAATTTATGTTCATCATTTTTACATTAAAAAGAGTCACATCACTAGAGCCTTGCTACTCAGTGTGAACCACAGCCAGCTGCATCAGCTTCTTCTGGCGTCCTGAATCTCAACCCTACCCTAGAGGACTCGGTCAGCATCTGCACTTAACAAGATCCCCCAGGTGATTGGTCTGTACATTAAAGTTTGAAAAGCACAGAGTTTGAACATTCACCAGTTAGGAGCAAAATCCATCCTGGTCTCACCACAAAACGTATGTAATGAAAGTCAGTCTTCACTAGGTCCAGAAGTTAAAGATAAAAATAAATACTCCCTCTATCTCCCTTTCTTTACTATTATTTTTATTCCCACACTCCCTTTTCCCTGCCTAGCTGCCTGTCTGCTCCCTTCCTTCTCTCCTTTTAAATGTCTAGTTCCCCTAAACAGGTGGTAAACACCTTTAGAATAGGAACCATTTGACCCATAAGTCTACAGTTTAGTAGCCTGATACCAAGAAGTCCGGCTAGTGATTCACAAACTAACTTCTAAGGAAACTATATTTAAAGAGTACAGTGGGGGCACCTGGGTGGCTCATTCGGTCCTGGCTCAGGTCATGATCCCAGGGTCCTGGGATCAAGCCCCAGTGTTGGGCTCCCTCCTCAGTGGGAAGTCTGCTTCTCCCTCCCCCTCTGCCTGCCGCTCCCCCCACCCCGGCTTGTGCTCTCTCGCTCTCTGTCAAATAAATAAATAAAATCTTTTAAAAAAAATTAAAAAACTAAAGCATATAGTGAAATAAAATCCAGTTCGATGACTCTGCTTTCAGAGTTAGCTTCAAATGAAAGAACGGAATTATTTTCGATTATCTTCCTTATAGTGAAATGTCAGCATTTCAACTGTGGAGTCGACAAACCTGGATTGAGATTATCAATCTGCAACTTGCTGGCTGTGTAAATTTGGGCAAGTCTTCTAAACTCTCCAAAATTCCACTTCTGTTTTTGGAGTGCTTCAGTTCATGGGCTTTGGAATAAGAAAGCCTAGCTTTGAATCATGCTTCTTCCTATACTTTGCTATATAGACTTGGGCAAGCTATTCAACCTCCTTGGTCCTCAGTAAAACCTAGAATCACTTCCGAGGTTCGCCACGGGAAAGTGCATGCCAAGTGCATGCCAACACCTTGGCACATCATCTGTATCCAATAATTAAGCCTATGTTCTTTTCTCAATTTTGAAATAATGATTATCATCTGCAACAGAGGTTGTTGTGATAGTTTAGATGAGATAACACAGGGTCTGAAGAGTGTCTGGCACAAAATAAGTGCTCAGTAAATATTGGCTACAATTGGCTCACAGGGTTACTGGGAGGATCCACTGGAATAAGACGATATGAAACTCATAGCCATTATCATTTCCTCCCAATAAGGGATAATTCCTACTCTGGGTATTCAAGAATTTTGACTAGTCCGTCTGTAACTTGCAAGTTGTTGTTGTTGTTGTTGTTGTTGTTGTTTCCCCAAGCCAGTCTACATTTTACTTAGTCCCTATACTTCTTACTTATTTATTCACTGGGACGCTTCAGAAGGCAGAAGTTGGACATTTCCACTAGGATCTGGCTGGGTAAAGCTCCTCTGTTTCTAAGATCCTGCTCCTGAAATGGTCACACCATCCAGTTCTTTCCAGGTGAGTGGCTGGATTTGGACTATTAAAAGGGAAGAGGCAAAGCAAGTGGAAAGAAATGTTCCAAAATCTTGAAGATAAACGGCAAGGACGACATCTGTCTAGGAAATGACTTCTTTAAAGACCGTGCAAAGGATAAAAGGAGGAACAGTGGAAAGAACAGCATCCAATTGCTATGGCAACTGGAATTTTGCAAACAAATACTTCAGCATAGCTTGTTTCTCAAACAAACTGACCTATTCTTTCCGTTATTTGGTCCCCTCCTGTTTCCTTATTCTCCCTTCATTATCGTACGCCCATTCCTATCATACCTTGGAATAAAAGGAAAAGTACTCCTTTTTGAGCCTTTTAATCCCCCCCCCCAAAAAAATTAAATCTGGCAACACGTTGTTTATACACCGAGACAGGAAGTGTCCCTATTATAAATCAGGAGCTCGGTCCCTTCACGTGTGTCATCATACTAAGGTCCTGGGAGGTTTGGTAAGCCAGGAACCTCCCCCAAATCCTGACAGTCAAAACAACAAAGGTCTACTAATGACTCGTGAGTCACCAGATTTCTCCAAGCTTCCCTTTCCCGGTGTGCATGAAGGAAATGCTGCTCTAAATTATAGGAAATGTGGGCAAGATCTGGGTCATTTGCATTCATATTCAACTGACCCAGTTTGGACTCAGACTCCCTTCCCAGCCTAAGCACTCACTGGTCTCCTGTGCTTTAGCCAAACTCGTCTACTTGTTCCTGGCACACACGCTTTTGTGCCTTGGCCCTTGCCATTCTCTCTGCCTGGAATGCCCTCTCCCCTTCTCCCCTTTTCCTCCTTCTATTTTATCAAACTCTCATCTGTCTTCTTATATGTCTAAAATCAAGCAACACCTCTTCCACAAAGCCTTCTCTGATTTCCCTAGCTGGTGCAGATCTTGCTTTTCCGGTTTGTGTTCTTTTCTAGTGTTTGTACTTGTTTGGTTGCATCTTTGGTCCACACCCCCACCCCTGGAAGAGATTAAGTCTGTTGAGAGCAGAGACCATATAGTCTCCTTAATTCCCCACAGCATACCAAGCTATACATGACCTTTTTACTTCTATGTATCCCTCCTCAATCAACGCTTGACTTCTTTTTTTTTTTTTTTTAAGATTTTATTTATGTGACAGAGAGACAGCCAGCGAGAGAGGGAACACAGCAGGGGGAGTGGAGAGGAAGAAGCAAGCTCCTAGTGGAGGAGCCTGATGTGGGGCTTGATCCCAGGACTCCGGGATCACGCCCTGAGCCAAAGGCAGACGCTTAACGACTCAGCCACCCAGGCGCCCCTAAAGCCACTTTAAATAGGGTGTTATAAGTAGGCTTTCTCGACCTCCGTACTTATTGTCATGTTGGCCTGGATAATTCTTTTGTGCAGGGGGCCGTCCTGTCCATACTAGAATGTTTAGTAGCATCCTTAGCCTATACCCGTTAGATGCCAGTAACATACAACCCCTCTAGTTGTGACAATCAAAAACGTCTCTAGACATAGACAAATCTCTGGGGGAGGTATGCAAAATGACCCCCAGTTGAGAACCATTGTAAACACCTCTTTGAGCTTGTGACATGAGTTGAGACCTGAAAGACAAGACAAAAATATGCCTTCAAAACTAGTGAAGTGTATTCCAGTTAGGAAAGTAGACCATTGCACGCGCGCGCACACACACACGCACACACACACACAAACAGTGGTTGAAGATAATGAGTGTGGGGGGAAAGCGATATATGATGTGATTGGAAAGGGAGGCAAGAGCCCAATCATACAGTTGCTTGAAGCCATATAAGGAAGCTTAGATTTCATTTTAAAGCAATAGAGGCCATTAAAAATTTTAAACTGGGTGGCTTAGTCGGTTAAGCGTCTGCCTTTGGCTCAGGTCATGATTTCAGGGTCCTGGGATTGATCGAGTCCGGCATCAGACTCCCCGCTGATCAGGCTTCTCCCTCTCCTTCCGCCTCCCTGCTTCTCCCTCTCCCTCTGCCTGCCACTCCCCCTGCTTTTGTGCTTGTTCTCTCTCTGACAAATAAATAAGTAAAATCTTTTTTAAAAAGAAAAAAGAAGAATTTTAAACAGATGTAACATGACCTACTTTATGTTCTTAAAGCTCACTCTGACTATAACATGGCAAGTGGATTGGACAAGAGTGGAGCAAGGAGACCAATGAACAGACTTTCGGAACAAGGCAGGTTCGAGATGATGAAGCTTTAGTCTGGGGTCGCAGCAGTCATAATGGAGATAAGTTAACAGATTCCTGATACTAAAGACGTCTAAGGCAAAGACTACCCCGTGAAGTTAAATGCTACCAGCTCGGAACAAGACAAGCTATGAAGTGGTAACAGAGGTTTCTTGCTCCACGTCTCCTAGCACTGCTTGGTCTATTGTCTCCTTTTTCTCTGCAGTTGAGCTTCTGTGCTTCCCCAAACTTTAGCCTGCACATGGCTTTGGTTTGCTATGGCCTGACCTCTACAGTCCCTTTTTGGTCAAGCACACACCATCCACCAATTACCTCAGTCTCTCAGCATCTCAATTCCAAATTCCTGGGAGAGGGAATCTGATTGGTCCGTTTTGCTTCAGTTTACCCCCTCTCCTAGGGAACATGGAAAGGACAAGTTCACTAAAAAATGGGATCTGAGTGAGAAGACAATGATTGAACATCTACTGAACGTGGCAGGGTTTTTTTTCTTCTTTTTAAACGGTGCTAATTTGGGGGGCGCCTGGCTGGGTCGGTCAGAAGAGCATGTGACTCTTGATCTCAGGGTTGTAAGTTTGACCCTCACATTGGGTGTAGAGATTACCTAAAAATAAAATATTTAAAAAAAATTTTTAAATGTATTTATTTTTGCGAGGGGGGAGGGGCAGAGGGAGAAGAAGACTCCCTGCTGAGCAGGGAGCCCTACGTGGGACTCGATCCCAGGACCCCAGGATCATGACCCGAGCCGAAAGCAGACGCCTAACTGACTGAACCACTCAGGCGCCCTAAAAATAAAATACTTTAATAAATAAATAAACTGTACTAATTTTTTACACATATTTCTTATTGTGGGGGTGGAATATACCTAACATAAAATCTGCCATTTTATCCATTTTTAGGTGTGAAAGTGAGTGGAATTAAGCACATTTATACTGTTGGGCAATCGTCACCATTGTCTGTTTCCAGACCTTTTTCATCTCTATACCCATTAAACAACAACTCCTCTTTCTCCCCTCCCCCTAGCACTTACTAATCTCTATTATATTTTCTGTCTCTATGAATTTGCCTACCTTACTTACCTCATATAAGTGGAATCATAGAGTATTTGTCCTTTTGTGACTGGCTTATTTCATTTAGTATAATGTCCTCAAGTTCATTCTTGTTGCAGCATGTATCAAAACTTCATTCTTTTTTAAGGCTGTATAATACTCCATTGTGTGTGTATACCACATTTTGCTTATCTGTTCCTCTGTTAATGGGTTGCTTCCGCTTTTTTGGCCATGGTGAATGATGCTTCTGTGAATGTGGATGGACAAACAGCTGTTGGAGTTCTTGCTTTCCATACTTTTGGGTATACACCGAAAACTGGAATTGCTGGGTCATATGATAATTCTAAATTTAACTTTTTGAAGAACTGCCAAACTGTTTTTCACAGTGGCTGCGCCATTTGTAATTTTTGCCACCAATGCACCAACACTTGTTTTCTTTTTATATAATAGCCACTCTAAGTATGAAATGGTATATCGTGATCCCCAGATGGTTAATTATGTCAAGTGTCTTTTCATGTGCTTCCTGGCTACTTGTATATCTTCTTTGGAGAAATGTCTATTCAAGACCTTTGCCCAATTTTAGGGGCGCCTGGGTGGCTCAGCGGTTAAGCGTCTGCCTTTGGCTCAGGGCGTGGTCCTGGTGTTAAGGGATCGAGCCCCACATCAGGCTCCTCTGCTAGGAGCCTGCTTCTTCCTCTCCCACTCCCAGTGCTTGTGTTCCCTCTCTCGCTGGCTGTCTCTATCCCTGTCAAATAAATAAATAAAATCTTAAAAAAAAAAGACCTTTGCCCAATTTTAAATTGTTTTTTGTTGTTACTGAGTTGTGGGAGTTCTTTACATATTCAGAATATATTTATCAGATATATGATTTGCAAATATCCCATTCTGTGGAAAAGATGGCAGGTTTTTTTCTTAAACCTTTTAAAAAGATTTTAGACCTAGTGTCTGCTTGGGCAACTGCTGTGAAATAAATTCACACAAACCAGCTCTAGTCTTGTTGCAGCTTGGTCCAGAAGTCGGGGTCACGGTGAGACTGCACAATGGCTTTAAACAAATTCAAATCTAGTCCAGAGAATTCCCCGAGAATCTGGTTGTGTTTCAGATTTACCCCCAAATATTTTCTTTTCTTCCTTTGAGGATCAGAGGATCTGGACACAGGAAGCCATGCACGAGAGCATCAAAGTAAGACTAGAAATGAAAGACTGTCTTATTCTTATCACAGGCTACACTGGATTATTCTGTCTTATTTCCTCAATTTGTCTACAAGTTTCTTGATGGTAGATTTAAAACCAGTACTCTATTCAACACCTAGCACATCAGCCTTTACATAGTAAATGCTCAATAAAATGTTGTTGATTAACTTACTGATTGATTAGCTTCCTATTGTAGCAGATTATTACAAAGTAGTCTAGATTTTCTCATAAAAAGAGTAACAGTTTGAATTCCTGAGTATTTGATATCAAATAAATTTAAAAACATTTGATTGACCACACTATGACAGGAAAGAGAAAATTATGAAATTTAAAATAATTTCTCAAGACATAGTTATGTTATATAGTTTATAAAAATTTCTTAACAGAATCCTAATATGGCCTCCCAAATTCCTAGTTCCTAGTACATTTGCTTTTAGGTAAGAGGGTAGGAAAACCAAGCTGTCATAGGTTTTTCACTAGTAAGGCACTTAGGAGTTTTTTAAAAGATCAGAGGGAGAAAAAAGTCTCAGAAATTTGTATATCTGAACAGCACAAATAATTTAAACTGAGAAAAAAAGGAGGCTAAAGTCATCTTAGAGAGACGAGTGGTTGGTAGGAAGGTAATTTCCAGAAGGATATTAAAGCTAATTAAGGGGCGCCTGGGTGGCACAGCGGTTAAGCGTCTGCCTTCGGCTCAGGGCGTGATCCCGGCGTTATGGGATCGAGCCCCACATCAGGCTCCTCCGCTACGAGTCTGCTTCTTCCTCTCCCACTCCCCCTGCTTGTGTTCCCTCTCTCGCTGGCTGTCTCTATCCTGTCGAATAAATAAATAAAATCTTAAAAAAAAAAGCTAATTAAAACCATATTTTAACTAGAAGTAAGTTTGAACAGAAAAAGGGGTAGAAGTTCTAAGTTCAACCTAGAACATGGGATCAGAAACTATAAAATAGCTTGCAGGAGCCACTAAGTGGAAGGAGTGGATGGCAAATGGGCAAAAAATTCTGACTCCTAATTCGTGAAGATCTTAATTGTATTTCTGAAGTATTATTTTGCCCGCTTTTTTTAAAAAATTGAGATATAATTGACATATATTAATTTCAGGTGTGCAGCATGATTCACTATTCCACATATAAATGAGATCATACAGTATTTGTCTTCTTCTAACTTACGTTACTTAGCATAATACTGTCAAGTATTCCTGAAGTATTAATTTGCCTGCTTGTTTAAAGATTGAGATATAATTGACATATATTAATTTCAGGTGTGCAACATGACTCGCTATTTGTATATATTGCAAAATGATCACCTCAATAAGTCTAGTTACCATCTTACAGTTTTTTTCTCCTGATGAGAGTGTTTAAGATCTACTCTCTTAGCAACTTTCTAATATGCAGTATGGTATTATTAACCACAGTCGCCATGCTGCACGTTACAACCCAGGACTTACTTTATAACTATGTTTGGTTTTATTTGTTTGTTTTGGATTCCGTATATACATGAGATCATACAGTATTTGTCTTTCTCTGTCTAACTTACTTTACTTAGCATAATCCTGTCAAGGTCCTTCTATGTTATCGCAAATGGCAAGATTTCCTTTTCTGTGGCTGAATAATATCCTATTGTGTGTGCACGCGAGCATACCTGAGCGTGTGCACACGTGCGTGCATGCATGTGTGTGTGTGTGCGCCACATTTTCTTTACCTATTAATACATTAACGGACACTTAGGTTGCTTCCATCTCTTGGCTGTTGTAAACAATTCTGCAATGAACATGGGGGTGCAGATATCTTTTTGAAGTAGTATTTTCATTTCTTTTGGATGAATACCCAGAGGTGGAATTGCTGCATCCACACATAGATCTATTTTTAATTTTTTGAGGAACTTCCATTCTGTTTTCCACGGTGGCTGTACCAATTTACATGCCCACCAAGAATGGGTTCCCTTTTCTCCGCATCCTAGCCAACGCTTGTTATTTCTTTTCTTTATGGTAATAGCCATTCTAACAGGTGTAAGGTGATATCTCATTGTGGTTTTGACTTGCAGTCCCAGGTGATTCGTGATGTTGAGCACCTTTTCACGTACCTGTTGGCCATCTCTATATCTTCTTTGGAAAAGTGTCCATTCCGATCCTCTGTTCATTTTGTAATTGGTTTTTTGTTTTGTTTTGTGGCTACTGAGTTTTATGAGCTCTTGATCTATTTTGGATATGCACCCTTTATCAGATATATGGTTTGCAAATATTTTCTTCCATTGCATAGATTCCCTTTTTGTTTTGTTGATGGTTCTCTCTGCTGTGCAAATGCTTTTTATCTTGATGAAGTCCCAATAGTTCATTTTTGCTGTTGTTGTCTTTGCTTTTGGTGTCAAATCCAGAAAATCATCACCAAGACTGATGTCAAAGGGTTTATCATCTACATTTTCTTCTAGGGATTTTATAGTTTCAGGTCTTACTTCCAAGTCTTTAATACATTTTGAGTTGATTTTTGTGTGTGGTGTAAGATAGTGGTCCAGTTTCATTCTTTTGTGTGTGGCCGTCCAGTTTCCCCAGCACCATTTATTGAAGAAACTGTCCTTTCCCCACTTAATATTCTTGGCTCCTCTGTCATAAATTGATTGACTGCATATGTATGGGTTTATTTCCATGCTCTCTATTCTGATCCATTGAGCTATGTGTTTTTATGCCAATATCTTAGTGTTTTGATTACTATAGTTTTGTAATATAGTTTGAAATCAGGAACTATGATGCCTCCAACTTTATCCTTCTTCCTCAAGATCGCTTTGGCTATTCATGGTCTATTGTAGTTCCATACAAATTTTAGGATTTTTTATTCTATTTCTATGAAAAATGCCATTGGTATTTTGATAGTGATTGCATTGAATCTGCTGATTGCTTTGGGTAATATGGACATTGTGGTTATATAAATTCTTCCTATCTGTGAGCAGGGATTATCTTTCCATTTATTTGTGGCTTTTTCATTTCTTTCATCAGTGTTTTATGGTTTTCAGTGGACAGGTCTTTCACTTTCTTGGTTAAACTTATTCCTAGGTATTTCATTCTCTTTGATACATTTGTTTTTGTTTTGTTTTGTTTTTTAATATTTATTTATTTCAGTGACAGAGAGCACGCAGGGGAGGGGGCAGAGGGAGAAGGAAAGAGAGAATCTCAAGCAGACTCCCCACTCAGTGCGGAGCCCAACATGGGGCTTGATCCTAGTACACTGAGATCAGATCTGAGCCAAAACCAAGAGTCAGAAGCTCAACCAACTGCACCACCCAGGAATCCCTCTTTTTGATACATTTGTAAATGGGATTGTTTTCTTAGTTTCTTTTCTGAGAGTTTGTTATTAGTGTACAGAAATGTAGGGGTGTCTGGGTGGCTCAGTTGGTTAAGTGTCTGCCTTCCTCTCAGGTCATGCTCTCAGGGTCCTGGCATCGAGCCCCACATTGGGCTCCCTGCTCAGCAGTGAGTCCACTTCTCCCTCTCCCTCTGCCTCCCCTCTCTGCTCATGCTCTCTCTCTCTCTCAAATAAATAAATGAAATCTTTAAAAAAAATAAAGACTTAAAAAAAATAAATGCAACTGATTTTCATACATTGATTTTGTATCTTACAACTTTACTGGATTCGGTTTTTAGTTCTGACAGGTTTTGTGTGTGTGAAGTCTTCAGGGTTTTCGATATATAATTTTCATATAATTTGACACAAAATGACTGATGAAAGTGGAAAATCCAGAGACTTGGGGTTTGTAAGTTTTGAGTATTTTTAAAATGCTCAGAAAGCCATTGAAGGAACAAACTGAAAAGTCCTTCATGAAAACCCAGTTTATGTTGGTGCAGCACAGAACAAAGGAGAGAGAGTCTGAATTAAAGAACAAACCGAAGGTTGTTGGAGTGGAGGGGGGTGGGAAGGATGGGGAGGCTGGGTGATGGACATTGGGGAGGGTGTGTGTTATGGTGAGCGCTGTGTATTGTGTAAGACTGATGAATCACAGACCCGTACCCCTGAAACAAATAATACATTATATGTTAATAATAATAATAAAATAAAGCACAAATTTGAGCAAATAAGACAGAGTAAACTCACCAGGTGCAAAGGTGCTAATCTTTATGTGAAAAATGTTGAAGACGATATTGATGATAAATGACTGGGAAGAGGATTCTCCCACTTGGGCACAATCACTCGTGTCAGGCTCATAAAGGAGGCTGGCTGCAGCAAAGGCTTTGGCTTCACTTGCTTTACGTCTCCCGAGGACGCTAACCAGGCCATCATGACAACGAACGGAAGAATTGTGATGGTCAAACCACTGAATAGGGCCATTGCACAAAGCAGGAGCCCCAGGCTCTCCTCACCGAGCACTAAATGGAGACAATGGAGAGTATGAGGACCGGAGGTGATGCTGTAATCCACTCTCATAGGCAGCAACAACATCATCAGGTAACTTCATGCTAATTCTTCTTCAGCCTCCACCTGGAAGTGCACAACTTCGCAAGCCTGTGGTCAGGGCCACACCTCATCTGTCTCAATATAGGTAGTGTGATCCCCTCAGACACAGCACCTAAACCACCACTGAGCACCTTCAGACCACTGAGAGACCCAGCTGTCCAGTCAGCCTATGAGATCACCAATATAACAACCCTTGGCTCTTCACATTCTAACTTCTGCCTCAAGACCATGTCTGACTCAAGGAGTCAAAAAAGTTGCAGGTGTTGCAGGTGTTCGCAGCCCTCTACATTTTAAAGTAGAAAGACCAGCATCCATCCAGAAGCCTAACCCTGTTCGTATGCAAGGTCATGACATGTTGAATGTGACTGTGTTGGCATCAGTGGTTACTCAGAAGATCCTGGGTGAAAAGCTGGTTCTCCTGGTTCAATCCAATCACCCAACTCTGGCTGGAGAAATCTCTGGCATACTGTTGGAGAGGGATGATGCTGAAATTCTTTTTTTTTTTTTTTTTTTGGGCGGGGGGGAGATTTTATTTATTTATTTTTACAAGAGACAGCGAGAAAGTGAGCATGAGCCAGGGGGAGGGGCACAGGAAGAAGCAGACTCCCTGCCAAGCAGGGAGCCCAACGCAGGGACTTGATCACAGGACTCTGGGATGACGACCCAAGCCGCAGGCAGATGCCCAATCGACTGAGCCTCCCAGGCATCCCTGATGCTGAAATTTTTTATATGCTCAAATATCCTGAGTGTCTCCATGCCGGAGTTGATGAAGCCATCTTTATTCTACAATCCAACCAAGCTCAAGATGCTGCCCTGAAATCTGCTAACAGCTCTCCCAGTATTCGACCTGCGTAAGATGAAATTCCTGCTTGCACAAATGAAAATTCCTAACAATGAAAAACAGAAATATTGGAGTAAATGATGAGAACGAAATATTTTATAAAGAAAACTAAACTGACACTTTGCCAAGAAATATCAAGACAATTATTGATTGCCTTTTTTTTCTCAATAAATTTCCTGTAGCAAGCAAGCAGAGGCAATAAAAATCAGTCTAACGACCTTCAACCTGTTTCTAAAATTAGAAGCTCCATAAATATTGTGGTTGATGACTATGGCATTTCTCCTATGGAAAGCATTTTTAAAGTAATGGCTGATCCAATATTCTCCTTTTCACTTCCCTCTTTCTGTGCATATGCAACTCTTGGATAACAATTCAAGCCAATGATCACATCTCATCTCCCTTTAACTCCCCTAATACCCGAACTGGTTCAGGAAAGGGCATATGTCCCAAGACAGGATATTCAGGGCTAATAAGACTAAGTTTTGGGACTCTTGTTCCAGCTATCAGGGAAATTTTTTCTACCAGATGGGTATATATACCTCCAGAACTTGTTAGCAGTCAGCTTGGCACCAAGAAAGGAGGGCCTGCCTGAGAAGGGAGTCATTACTAAGGAAGTAGACATCGTTTGAGTTCTGGGTCAAACTCCATCAGAAGTAAGAAACTGTTTCGAGTGGTATGTGAGTCAATAAATTTTTGTTTTGTTTTGTATTTTTGTTTGGAAAAAACAAAAATATGGATTTTTCTACAATTTACAACATGGAGTCCTATGTGATACAATTTTTAACCTATGAAATTACAGTAACCATGTTTTTTAATCTAAAAGCCTATATTGCAACTTGGTATAGAAAGATACAAATTTTTTAAAAGATTTTATTTATTTATTTGTGAGAGAGAGAGCACAAGCAGGGGAGTACAGAGGAGGGAGGAGAAGCAGGCTCCCCACTGAGCAGGGAGCCCAACGCAGGGCTCAATCCCAGGACCCCAGGATCATGACCTGAGCTGAAAGCAGATGCTTAACTGGCTGAACCACCCAGGCTCCCCTAGAAAGATACAATTTTAAACATTAACTCAGAATTCTTGGTACTTTTTTAACATGCCATCACTCCTTACTTTATTAGAAAACCATTAAAAATTTTTCCATATCATAAATAAAGATTTTAAAAATCTATTCAAAATTCTATTCAGAAACAATCTTGCCTTGGGGCACCTGGCTGGCTCAGTCCATGGAGTGTGCGACTCTTGATCTCAAGGTTGGGAGTTTGAGCCCCACATTGAGCGTAGAGCTTACTTAAAAAAAAACAACAACAGATATTTTAAGTGGTACATTAAATCATTTGCTAAGATTGATATAAAATGGGTTTCTGACTTGCTATATAGTATTGTCCTTCCTTTACATAAAAACTAGAAATAAAGGAGGAAAAAGGTTAAAAAAAAGTGAGATATAGATAAGTCTTAAATAATAATCATCACTAAACTGGGTGGTATAATGTAATAAGTGTCATATAAGGGCTATGTGCAAAGTGTTTTTGGAAGCACAAAGGGTTGAATAATGCTGGCAGAGCCAGAGAAGAAGTGACATTTGAGCCGTGTTTAAAAATGAGATGGAGGGGCGCCTGGGTGGCACAGCGGTTGAGCGTCTGCCTTCAGCTCAGGGCGTGATCCCTGCGTTATGGGATCGAGCCCCATGTCAGGCTCCTCCGCTGTGAGCCTGCTTCTTCCTCTCCCACTCCCCCTGCTTGTGTTCCCTCTCTCGCTGGCTGTCTCTATCTGTCAAATAAATAAATAAATAATCTTTAAAAAAAAATAAATAAAAATGAGATGGAATTTGTCAGGCAAAAAAGAAAAAAAACAGCCATACTATGCATAACTAAAGGCATGGCATTTTGAAAGTCGGTTACACGGTTAAACCTTCTCCTGTAGGTCCTAGAAGCAAACAGCAGAAAAATTACCTATTACTATTATTAGAGTCTAGGGTTGATAACTATAGCGGCAGTGTGGAAGATGGGTTGGAAGAGGGAGATTCTAAAATCCTGGAAACCTGTGATGATATTGTGGTCATCTAGGCAAGAGGCACAATGAATCTGTTGAGCTACAGAAGAGAACAAAGAGCTACGGAAGAAGTTGCCTATTGGCTGCAGCGTGAGCGATGGGGAGTGGTTGAAGATAACTCTCAAGTTTCTGGCTTCGCAACTGGGTAGATGGTACTGCCATTCTCCAAGCTAAAACACATAAGAGGAGCAAGTCTGTGGACAATAAAGAGCCTAAATCCATCTCTTTTGTTTTTCAGCTACATCTAGGGAAAAGAGTATTTCCCTGAAAGTATTAACTCTAGTTTAGAAAGTTGACTTTTATCTGTAATATAAAATTTAAATTTTGCTTCTTCTTTTTGAAATTTTTAAATTACTGCATGATATTCCATTGCATGGATGTTCCATAATTTATTTCACAAGTGCCTTATTTATACTGTTTAAAGATAATTTTAAGGGGTGCCTGGCTGGCTCAGTCAGTAGAGCATGCAACTCTTGATCTTGGGGCTGTGAGTTCGAGCACTACATTGAGTGCAGAGATTACTTAAAAAAATAAAATCTTAAGAAAAAAAGATAATTTTAAATTAAAAAAAAAGAGTATCTCTTGTGCATATTTTCTTCGATAGACATGTACCACTAATTTAGTTTTTAAAGATTTTCTTTTTTAAGTAATCTTTCCACCCATCGTGAGCTCGAACTTTTAACCCCAAGATCAAGAGTCGCATGCTCCACAGACTGAGACAGCCAGGTGCCTCTAAATTAGGTTTTAAAAAGTAAAAGAAAAAGCAACCATGTTGGAATTTTGAGTAAGAGTAACTGGAATCATGGTGCTGTCATTTATCAGTAAGAGGGAAGTTGGAAGGATGAACACTTTTATTCTGGACAGGCTTGGAGGTGCTGAATGAGGAACTAATGTCTTCAGTTTGGAACAGGTTAAGTTTTATATATTCAGGAAAATCAAAACGTAAGACTAGAATGCAGGAGAGACACAAAATGAAACATACAGATTTGGTGTCATCCACAAAGGGAGAGTTGAAATCATAGAAAGAAGAGAGTATAGAGGGAAAGAAGAGAAGGTAAAGGAAAAGAGTACACACACACACACACACACACACACACACACACACACAGAGAAGAGGGGGGAGAAAACATGAGGGTTGTTAGTTGAGTTCAAATCTAGTTCCATAAATTACCATGTATTCCAAAAATAGCTAGCTAAGAGTCTTTAGACAAATCAGTTAATGTTTTTTTTCTTTTCTTTACTTTTTGTTTGACCTGCTCGATGTGGTCTCCTCTCCACATTCAGCTGTAGAATATGTTCTGCCAGTCTTCGGGGTGTTCTCTGGGTTATTTACACTGATGTGGGTGCCAGCTAGTTGTATCCATGGGACAAGGGGAGCCCAGGATCCCCTCACTCCGCCACCTTCCCAGTTACTGTTTTTGAACCTCAGTTCTCTCTTTAGCAAAATGGGTATAGATAATACCACTTACCTGAAGTGTTGTAAAAAATAGAGGAATTAGAGGGGTGCCTGGATGGTGCAGTCGTTAAGCGTCTGCCTTCGGCTCAGGGCGTGATCCCCGCGTTCCAGGATCGAGCCCCACATCGGGCTCCTCCGCTGGGAGCCTGCTTCTTCCTCTCCCACTCCTCCTGCTTGTGTTCTCTCTCGCTGGCTGCCTGTCTCTGTCAAATAAATAAATAAAATCTTTAAAAAAAATAGAGGAATTAGGGAAAGTATTATATGAGGTGTTTTTTTTTTTAATTTTTATTTTGTAGATGGGGGCGGGGCAGAGGGAGAGAGAGAGAATCTCAAGCAGACTCCACACCAGCATGGAGCCGACGTGGGTCTCGATCTCACAACCCTGAGATCATGACCTGGGCGGAAATCAAGAGATGGATGCTTAACCGACTGAGCCACCCAGACGCCCCTAGTTATTTTTTGTTGTGCAACAAATTGCCCTAAAATTTAGCAGTTGAAAACAGCCATCTATTGTTTCACCGATTCTGAGGGTCAGGAATAGGAATGTGAGCTGCTCGCTGGCTCAGAGTGCCTCGTGAATTTGAGACCAAGAGGTCACTAGGGGCTCCAGTCGCCTGAAGGCTGTAGGAACCGCTTACAAGAGGGCTCATTCATACGGCTGAGAGCGGAAGGCTACAAGTTCCTCATCAGGTAAATTTCTCCACAGGGCTGTTGCGTGTGCCACCTCACACAGATGCTTCCTCCAGAGCGAGCGATCGAGAGAGAGAGCGAGGAGGAAGCTGTAATGCCTTTTATGACCTAGTCTCTGAAGTCAAACACCGTCACTCCGGCTATAGTCCATTCATTAGAAGTGAGTCACGAAGTCCAGCCCACATTCAAAGGGAATGGGACTGAGCTTGAAGAGAGGAGTATCGAAGATTCTGTGGATATATTTAAAAACCACAACAAATATCTAGCACACTGTTGCTTCTTGAGGCTTCGTCCTGGCCCCTCTTTTATCAGCCTTAATTTCCTTCCAAGCCTGATCTTCCCATAGCTTGCCCCTTCTTTTCTTTTCTTTTTTTAAGATTTTATTTATTTATTTGAGAGAGTGAGAGAGAGAGTGAGAGAGAGAGAGAGCACGAGTGGTGTGAGGGGCAGAGGGAGAAGCAGACTCCCCGCTGAGCAGGGAGCCCGATGAGGGGCTCGAATCCCCAGACACTGGAATCATGACTGGAGCCACCCAGGCGTCCCCTGGCTTCCCCCCTTTTTTTTTTTTTAAGATTTTTTATTTATTTATTTATTCGACAGAGATAGAGACAGCCAGCGAGAGAGGGAACACAAGCTGGGGGAGTGGGAGAGGAAGAAGCAGGCTCATAGCAGAAGAGCCTGATGTGGGCTCGATCCCAGATCGCCGGGATCACGCCCTGAGCCGAAGGCAGACGCTTAACCTCTGTGCCACCCAAGCGCCCCTGGCTTCCCCCTTCTTAGCAAACAACACTACCATCCACTCGGTTACTGAAAACATTTTTTTATCCTTTTCTTTGAGCTTCCATTCCCTAAGAAATTCATTAGCAAGTATTGTTGGTTCTACTTCTAAGATTATAACTTTCATTATATGAAAGTTGGGCAATTCAGTAGGGCTCTACTTGAGAGATAGCGAAGCAGAAGTTAGGTATGGTTCTCCTGCCTTCCTAAGGCAGCTTTTCAAGTGTACACATCTCTTTACATGTGAGTATAAAGGACTGGGAGAGGGCGATCAGCGTTGCAGAGCTGGCGATTGCTTGCTAGAAGAAGACCAGCCACCTTTCCCCCCCAGCCTTGAGATATAATTCCCATATAATATTACGCAAGTTTAAGGTGTACAATGTGATGATTTGAGGGGCTCCTTGGTGGCTCAGTTGGTTAAGTCTTGGACTTTTGATTTCAGCTCAGGTCATGATCTCGGGGTCATGAGATTGAGTCCCATGTCCAACTCCATGCTCAGCAGGGAGCCTGCTTCTCCTTCTCCCTCCCACCGTTCATGCTCCCTCTCTCTCTCTCAAATAAATAAAATCTTAAAAAATATATTGAAAACATTTTAAAATGTGATGATTTGATACACACATATATTGTGAAATGTTTATCACAGTAAGGTTAGTTAACACCTTTTTCACTCCACATAATTACCACTTTGTTATTGTTGTTATAGTAAGAACAGTTAAGATTTAGTCTCTTAGCAACTTTCAAGTATATATTACAGTATTGTAACCATAGGTACCATACTATACCTTGGATTCCCAAAACTTACTCCTCTTATAACCAAAAGTTTATACCCTATGACCACCTTCACCATTTCCTCCACCCCCCAGCCCCTGGCCACCACCAATCTACTCTCTGTTTTTATGAGTTCAGCTTTTTTAGATTCCACATAAAAGTGGATCATGAAGTATTTGTCTTCTCTAACTTATTTCACATAGCATAATGTTCTCAACTTTCCATGTTGTCACAAATGACAGGAATTCCTTCTCTTTTTATGGCCAAATAATATTCCATTGTATATATATACCCATATTTTCTTTTTTCTTCTTATTTTTTACATTTTAAAAAAGATTTATTTATTTATTTATTTATTTTTGAGGTAAAGAGAGAGAGAGAGAGAGGAAGAGGAAGAGAAAGAACAAGCCAGAGGGAGCCGCAGAGGGTGAAGCACACTCCCCATTGAATAGGGAGCCCTCAGGACTCGATCCCAGGACCTGGGATCACAACCCAAGCTGAAGACAGATGCTTAACTGACTGAGCCACCCAGGGGCTCCCCTTTCTTCTTTTTAAAGATTTTATTTATTGGGGTGCTTAGGTGGCTCAGTGGATTAAGCAGCTACCTTCAGCTCAGGTTGTAATCCCAGGACCCTGGGATCGAGCCCTGCGATGGGGGGGGGGGTCCCTGCTCAGCGGGGAGCCTGCTTCTCCCTCTCTCTCTGCTACTCCCCCTGCTTGTTCTCTCTCTCTGTCAGATAATTAAATAAAGAAAAAATCTTTTAAAAAAGCTTTTATTTATTGTGAAAAAAAGAGAGGGAGAGGGGACATGTGAGTGGGGGAGGGGCAGAGGGAGACAGAGAATCTCAAGCAGACTCCATGCCGAGCACAGAGCCTGACATGGGGCTCAATCTCACAACTGTGGGATCATGACCTGAGCCGAAATCAAGAGTTGGACACTTAACTGACAGAGCCACCCAGATGCCCAGTACCACATTTTCTTTACCCATTTATCCATCAATGGATATTTAGGTGGTTTCCATGTCTTGGCTATTGTAAATACTGCTGAAATGAACATGGTGGTGAAGATAACTCAATGAAATAGCGATTTCATTTCCTTGGGATAAATACCCAGAAGTGGGATTGCTGGATCATATGTTAGTTCTATTTTTCTTTGTAGACCCCCCCATACTGTTTTCTATAGTAGCTGCACCAGTTTACAGTCCCACCAGCAGTCCACAAGGGTTCCTTTTTCCTCACATCCTCCACAGCATTTGTGGTATGTTTTCTTTTAAAGAAGAGCCATTCTAACAAGTGTGAGGTGCTATCTCATTGTGATTTTGATTTACGTTTCCCTGATCATTAGTAAAGTTAAGCATCTTTTTTTTTTAAAGATTTTATTTATTTGCTTATTTATTTACTTGGGGGGGAGGGGCAGAGGAAGAAGGTGGGGGAGAATCTCAAGCAGACTCTGCACTGCCAGTGGAGCCCACTGTGGGGATCTGTCCCACAACATCAAGATCACGACCTGAGCCTAATCAAGAGCTGGATGCTTAACCGACTGAGCCACCCAGGAGCCCCAACTTAAACATCTTCTGGGGGCTCCTAGCTGGCTCAGTCAGTAGAGCACGTAACTCTTTTTTTTTCTTAATCTTTTTTTATTTTTAAGTTTTATGTATTGAAGTAATCTCTACACCCGATGTGGGGCTCAAACTCCTGACCCTGAGATCAAGAGTCGCACACTCCTCCGACTGAGCCAGCCGGTGCCCCTAGCATGAGACTCTTTTTTTTTTTTTTTTTAAGATTTTATTTATTTATGTGACAGAGAGGTAGCCAGCGAGAGAGGGAACACAGCAGGGGAGCGGGAGAGGAAGAAGCAGGCTCCCAGCGAAGGAGCCTGATGTGGGACTCGATGTGGGGGACTCGATCCCGGAATGCCAGGATCACGCCCTGAGCCGAAGGTAGACGCTTAACGACTGCGCCATCCAGGCACCCCCCTAGCATGAGACTCTTGATCTTGGGGTCATGAGTGTAGGGTGTAGGGGTTACTTAAAAATAAAAATTTCTTTTAAAAGCTAAGCATATTTTCACGTATTTGTTGGCCATTTGTATATCTTCTTCAGTAAAATGTCTATTCATGTTCTCTGATCATTTTTAAGATTTATTTATTTAAGTAAACCCTACACCCAACATGGGGCTCAAACTCATGACTCCAAGATCAAGAGTCACATGTTCTACCACCTGAGCCAGCAGAAGCTCCATTCTCTGCCCATTTCTTAATCAGATTATTTGGAGTTTTTTGCTACTGAGTTTTATGTGGTCCTTTTATATTTTGGATATTAACCCCTTATCTTATATATGTTTTGCAAATAGTTTCTCCCATTCCATAGGTTGCCTCTTCATTTTGTTGATTGTTTCTTTTGCTTTTTTGTTTGATGTAGTTGGTCCTTTTGTTTACTTTTGCTTTCATGGCTTGTGCTTTTAGTGTTGTATACAAAAAATCATCGCCAAGACCAATGTCAAGGAGATTTTTCCCTATGTTTTCTTCTGGGAATTATATGGCTTCAGGTCTCACATTTGAGTCCTTACTCCATTTCAAATTAATTTTTGCAACTGGTATAAGATAAGGGCCCAGTTTTATTCTTTTTCGTGTGAATTTCCAGTTTTCCCAACACACTTATGGAAGTGACTATTTTTTCCTCATAGTGTGTTCTTGGCTCCTTGTCAGATATTAGTGACCGTGTATGCCAGGCACCTTTCATTAAGCATTTACTTTTTGCCTTGCAGTACACCAAGTAATTCACATGCATTATCTTATTTATTATTACACCTTTCTAAGAAGTAGCTGTTACTATTCCCCATCTAACACCCTTGCTTAAAAACCTATTTTTCGCCATTATAAAGATAATCTATCTTCACATACATACTTCTTTATTCTGTTAAATTGTTTTCTCAGGGTAATTTTCAGAAGCGGAATTACTGGGTCAAGGAATATAAAGATTTTAAAACTGTCAATAACTTTTTTCCTATTCTCCCTTAGAGGACGTGTCTACTCCCTTTCTGTGTATTTAACTTTTCTATTAAAAAAGAAATATAGGGTGCTTACAAGGCAGAAAACCTTGTTTTCTGGGGCAAAAAAAGAAAAGTGTGCTCCTCCACTTCCTGATGACCTGCCCAGCCTAGAGCCTGATAGTAAATGCTTAATAAATATTTATTTCATGACGATTAAATACATTTAGAGTATCTGATTTAAAGGCCCATCTAAGAAAAATGACTAGTTCTGTCTTTAGTGGAAATTCCAGGATGGGGCTTTACAGAATCACCTTATTTTAATTGAATTCATTCATTCATTCATTCATTCATTCATCCATCCATAGTTTGTCTTCTTGCAAAGAAGAACTTAAGGTGGCTTGGAAAGTTGTAAAAATAAATAGCAAGACAAAATATATATAAGAAAGGTGAAGCTAAAGGGAATATAAGGGGAGACAAGTAAAATAGAGCCAGGAATGAGGGAGTCACAAAAAATGCATACCAGGAAGTTCTATATACTTGCTAATAAGGTCAAAAAACAATATTTACTTTAAGCTCCCTGACAACTAACAAAAAGATGAGAATGTGACCAGCGGCAACAGTATTTGCACTGTTCACAGGCAAAAACAGCCTTGTTTTTAGGAAAATCACTACCCTTCTTGAAGATAAGACTTGACATAAATTTCTCTTGTGCTTTCTCTGATTGCAAATCTCGTGAGCAATGTCACCTTCATCAGCACCCTCCTTACGGTAAGCATGGAGATAAATTTTGAAGGGCTGTTTCTTATAGTGCCTATAGTAAAAGCTGAAAACATTACAGCCATCCACAGTTCAGTAAAAGCAATTTTTTTTTTAAGATTTTATTTATTTATTCGACAGAGATAGAGACAGCCAGCGAGAGAGGGAACATAAGCAGGGGAAGTGGGAGAGGAAGAAGCAGGCTCATAGTGGAAGAGCCTGATGTGGGGCTCGATCCCATAACGCCGGGATCACGCCCTGAGCCGAAGGCAGATGCTTAACCGCTGTGCCACCCAGGCGCCCCAGTAAAAGCAAATTTTTATTATTATTATTATGCTGCCCAGAAGATAAGCAGCTCTCTCCTGGTTTTATTAGATCTATGCTTTATTTATTTATTTATTTATTTATTTATTTATTTATTTATTTATTAAAGATTTTATTTATTTATTTGACAGAGATAGAGACAGCCAGCGAGAGAGGGAACACAAGCAGGGGGAGTGGGAGAGGAAGAAGCAGGCTCCTAGCGGAGGAGCCTGATGTGGGGCTCGATCCCATAACGCCGGGATCACGCCCTGAGCCGAAGGCAGACGCTTAACCGCTGTGCCACCCAGGCGCCCCTATGCTTCTTTTATTTAAAGGATCTAGTGTAAAAGTTCTTAATCTGGGGTTCATGAGGAAGAGCGAGGGTATTCTAAATTCTCTAAAACTGTATGCAAAATACCGCGTCACTTTGAAGGATTATGATGTGTCGATGTAGATTCATCAGTTGCAACAAATGCACCACTCTGGTGGGGATGTTGGTAATGGGAGAAGCTGTGCATGTGTGGCGGCAGGGAGTATATGGGAAATCTCTTATGTCTTCCTCTCAATTTTGCTGTGAACCTCAAACCGCTCTAAAAAAAGTAGTCTTTTTTAAAAAGGAAAAAAAAATGTGTCCATGAGTAGATGCATCTTCCTGGAGGAAAAGTCTAGAGCAGTAGTTCTCAAGTTTAACTGCACATTAGAATCACCTGAGGGAGCTTTTAAAAAGAAAATTCCAAGGCCAAGGACTCTAGATATCCTGATTTAGTCATCTTGGGGAGCCTGGATCTGGTGTTGTTTCAAAAATTGGCGCCTGGGTGGCTCAGTTATTAAGCATCCGACTTTGGTTTGGGTGGTGATCCTGGGATCCTGGGATCAAGTCCCAAGTTGGGCTCCCTGCTCAGCGGGAAGCCTGCTTCTCCCTCTCCCACTCCCCCTGCTTGTATTCATTCCCTCTCTCTCTGTCTCTGTCTCGGTCAAATAAATAAAATCTTAAAAAAAAAAGTTCATGAGGTGATTCTAATGTGCAAAGTTAATATGAACGCCAAGCACCTAAGGGTTTTGTTAAAATGAAGATTCTGATTCAGTATGTCTGGGGTTAGGCCCGAGAGTGCATTTCTGACAAACTTCCAGGTAACACCACTGCTGATCTTCAGAACATCCTTTGGGTAGAAAGCCTCTGGAGCAGTCATATTCAAAGTGTGATCTGGGAACCCTTGGGGAGGGGGGGAATGCCTTCTATGCATTGTAATGCCAAGATGTTATTTGCCTTTTTCCATTGAGTTGACGTTTGCACTCACGGTGCTTAGCAGTGGTGGGTAAACAGGCAAATGCCTTCACACAAGTCAAGTGGTGGCACCAAACCATACTAGAACTCACTGTATTCTTTACTGCCATCTACTTGCAATTTTTTAAATTTTTATTTCTTTTTTTAAGATTTTATCTATTTATTTGTCAGATAGCGAACGTGCAAGCAGGAGGAGAGGGAGAGGGAGAAGCAGGCTCCCCACCCAGCAGACAGCCCAGTGCGGGACTCGGTCCCAGGACCCTGGGATCATGATCTGAATCCAAGGCAGACGCTTAACCGACTGGGCCACCCAGTCGTCCCTTACTTGCAATTTTTTTAAAAAAAGGATGCTGTTTTACTTAGAATGTCCTTGATGAAGCAGTGAAAATTAGTGATTTTATTAAATCTTGACCCCTCAGTAAACGTGCTTTATTTCTTATGACACCAGTGCCACATGTGGAAGAAAAACCGATGGTTATCTTGAGGAAAAATATTTATGTGATTCATTGAGTTGTGACCTGAGGTAGGTGCTTTTCTCATTGACTGCCATTTTTACTTGAAACAATGACTAACAAACTATGGCTACTCAGACTGGTATATTTGGCTGAAATTTTCTCAAAAATGAACAAAATGAGCCTGCACTTCCAGAAAAATAACTGACAGGATTTGTTGCCAATGATAAAATTTGAATTTTCAAACAAAAGTTGGCATTTTAGAAAACTTATTTCTACCACCATGAGCTTGACAGCTTCCCCATACTTAAAAGACATTTCTGATGATTATAAATGTGATTTTTAACATACTGTATAATGAAATATGTCAGCATTCGGAAGATCTGCATAACTCAGTGAACCAATATTTTCCAATGACCAATGAATACGTAAAAGATCCATTCAAAGAGCAAGAAAGACCAATGGATTTTCATGAAACAAAACAAAAAGCTCATTGATATGGTTTCAGATTCTACATTGCAACTACCCTTGAAGAAATTACCACTTGTTAAAAAAAAAAGAAGAAATTACTGTTTGTTGAATTTCCATGTAGTATCAGACAATAACCACAATTTTCTGAGAAGTCTATTAAAATAATTCCCCCTTTTCCAACTGCATATCTATATGAGGCCAGATTTTCTTCATATACTTCAGCTGAAACAACATATTGCAACAGACTGAACGTGGATGCATGTATGAGAATCTAGCTAAAGCGGACATTAAAGAACTTTGTAGGGGCATCGGGCTGGCTTAGTCGGTAGAGTGTGAGACTTGATCTCAGGGTTGTGAGTTCAAGCCCCACGTTAAGTTAGAGATTACTTTAAAAAAAAAAAGAACTTTGTAAAAATGTAAAACATTGACACTCTTTTTATTACATTTTTTGTTGTTTTGGAACATATAGCTACATTTTGTAAAAATATGTAATTTATGTTAATAGGTAATAAGTTTATTATTTTAAAATAAAATAATTATTTCTTTATTTTAACTACTAAAACAGTAGTTATTGATAGATAACCCACATATACAAAACTCATTGTTTTTTAAGGCTTTTTGGATTGAGAACTGCTACTTTCATTAAATTTCAAAGAGATCCAGGACCTCAAAAATACCTCGAAATGGTTAGGAACCACAGATCTTTAAAAAGAAACCAATGAGGGACCCCTGGCTGGCTCAGCTGGTTAGTGTCTGCCTTCTTCTCAGGTTATGATCCCAGGGTCCTGGGATCTGGCCCCACGTCAGCGCTCCCTGCTCAGCGGGGAGTCTTCTTCTCCCTCTCCCTTTGCTCTTCCCCCACCTCTTACTCTCTCTCTTGCTCTCTCTCTCAAATAAATAAAATCTTTAAAAAATAAAATAAAATAAAAAGAAATTGATGAAAATAAATAAATAAATAGAAAGGGATGAACTTATTTCATATTCTCCACAAAAATTATTTTTCTCAGTTAAGCTTTGGAAAAGTATGGAATGGCAGTGAGTTCTAGACTATATTTCTAACAAGAATGTGGACAACAACAGTTCTGGGCTGCCAATTAACTAGTTAGCCTTAATATAAATGGGTTGAAAACAACCCTTAGAAGCTCAGATCTAATTCCCTAATATCATATACAAAGCAACATTATGAACTGTGCTATATAGGAATTAATCCATTTAACTCATGACAACTCCATACGGTAGGTACTCTTACTATCTCTGGTTTGTACATTTTGTTGAATGAATGAATGAACGAATACGTGTGTGAATAAAATAAAGGGCTTTTAAAAAAATTTTATTTTTAAGTAATCTCTACATCCAACATGGGGCTCGAATTTATACCCCCAAGATCAAGAGCTGCATGCTCTACCGACTGAGCCAGCCAGATGCCCCTAAAATTAAGTCTTTTTTACCTGTATACAAATCCAATTTAGAAAAGGGTTCTCAATACAGTTATAGTCAGCCAACTAGTGCTCATTTTCTATCTTTTTTACTCAACGTTTGCCTATCTGCAGTTTCCCTCTGCATTTTTATTGCCATCTAGCTCTTGTTTTATCTCCTCAGAAGTCCCACAGTTAATTCCTTTCCTTATTGGGGTTGAGATCTATTCTTCCCTCTAAATCTCCATGTACTTTTTGAAAATAAATACAGGGGGCCTGGGTGGCTCAGTCGGTTAAGCGTCTGCCTTCAGCTCAGGTCATGATCCCAGGGTCCTGGGACGTGCCCTGCTTCAGGCTCCCTGCTCAGCGGAGAGCCTGCTTCTCCCTCTGCCTGCCGCTTCCCCTGCTCGCACGTTCTCTCTGTCAAATAAATAAATAAAATCTAAAAAAAAAAAAAAGGAAAAGAAAAGAAATACAAACACCACAGTGTCTATCAATTAGCCCCACCTCACTCACTGCACCCCAGCCCTTATGCCCCCAATGGGACCATGTGCTCATCCTATCAGGCAGATCCCCTCACCCATCTTTTGGTAACACTAATAATAACAAGAACTAACATTCACTGAGTAACTAGGTGCTACATGCTTTACTTCATGAACTTACTTAGTCTTCATTGGGTAGCGATGGTAATTACTATTTTTATCATCCCTATTTTAGAGATGGGAAAATAAAGATTTATGCAGCTGGAATAACTTATCTAAGTCTCATAGCGAGAAACTAGTAGAGCCAGGATTTGATTTAAACCTGTGTCCTTCCCCACACCCCCACCTGTAGTTTTATTGGGGTATAATTCACAAATCATAAGATTAACCTACTGGAAGTGTACAATTCAATGATTTTTACTAAGTATATAGAGTTCTGCAACCACTGCCAAGATCTGCTTTTAGAATATTTCCGTCAGCCCATAAAGTTACCTTGTAGTCAATTCTTGCTCCCTCTCCCAGCCCCAGACAATGACTAGTCAACCTTCGGTCTCTACAGAGTTGCCTTTTATGAAACATACATTAATGGAATCCTACATTGCATATAAATAGAATCCTTCGTTATCAGGCTTTTTTTCACTTAGCATGTTTTTTAAGTTCATCCATGTTGGATAACGTGTCAGTAATTTGTTGCTTCTCACTGCTGAACGGTATCTGTTGTATGGATATACCATGTTTTGCTTATCCATTTACCAGCTGGGGTACATTTGGGTTGTTTCCACTTTGGGGACCTTATGAATAATGCTGCTATGAACATTCATGTGCAAATTTCTGAGTGGGCATGAATACTGTCATTTCTCTTGGGTGGTGCTTAGGAGTAACATTTCTGACTCCTAATTAAGTTTATGTTGAACATTTTAGGAAATTTCAAACTATCTTCCAAAGTAGCAATATCATTTTATCTCCCCATCAACAATGTATGAAGACCCAGTTTCTTCACATCTCATCAATCCTTGGCATTGTCAGTCTTTTTGATCATAACCATCCTAGTAGATGTGAAATGATATCTCATTGTGGTTTTAATTGGCATTTCCTTAATGATTAATGATGTTGGCTATCTTTTCCTGCATTTAATAGCCATTTATATATCTTCTTTGCTTGGAATCCTTGACTACAAAGTTACCACCACCCAGCCAATGCCTCCCAAATACACCACATTCACTCTTGCCTCTTTGCTTTTGATTATGCTCTTCCTATAACTTAAAACGCCCTATTATTTTATAATCCCAAATTTATGATTTTAAAAATTCAGTTCCAGAGGCACCAGGGTGGCTCAGTTGGTTGAGCGTCTGCCTTCGGCTCAGGCCATGATCCCAGGGTCCTGGGATAGAGCCCCATGTCAGACTCCCTGCTCAGCTGGGAGTCTACTTGTCCCTCTCCCTCTGCCCCCCCCAATTCATGCTGTCTCTCACTCTCTCTCTCAAATAAATAAATAAAATTTTTAAAAAATCCAGTTCCACATTCACATTCACTATAAGACTAATCCTGGCCCAGCCTTTCATACATACTATCTCCCATCATTCTTGCATGTAGTGAGAATCCAATTAACAAAAGAACCTAGGGGGTGCATGGGTCGCTCAGTCAGTCTGTTGAGTGTCTGAGTCTTGATTTCAGCTCAGGCCGTTATCTCAGGGTCCTGGGATGGAGCGCTGCATCAGGCTCTGTGCTCAGCAGGGAGTTTGCTTGAGCATTCTCTCCCTCTCCCTCTCCCTCTGCCTCTCCTCCCACTCTCTCTAAAATGGATAAATAAATCTTAAAAAAAAAAAAAGAATCTAGGGGCGCCTGAATGGCTCAGTTGGTTAAGCGTCTTCCTTCGACTCAGGTCATGATGCCAGGGTCCTGGGATCAAGCCTCGCTTTGGACTCCCTGCTCAGCAGGAGAGTCTGCTTCTCCCTCTCCATCTGCCTCTTGCCCTGCTCATGCTCTCTTTCTCTCTCTCTCTCATATTTTCTCTCTCTCTCAAATAAATAAAATCTTAAAAAACTAAAAAGTTTTTTAAAAAAATCTAATAAATGTTAAGTTTATGAATGGACTTTACCCCAGTTAAAACAGACAAAATTTATTCAGTATCTGATCAGAACAGATCCTCAACATCTATTTTTTAAAAACTGATGCTGTGGAAGATATAAAGATGAATAGAGCAAACTAAAGATTATCATCTAGTTAATCATGTAGTATGATGCAAAGATACAGTCCCAAATAAAGCAAAAGTATATCCTCTGAAATTATATCTTTACTTCAGGTCTAAATAAAACCTAGTATCCATTTAAGCATCAATTTGTTTAGCTATCATTTCTTGAGTATCTCCAGTGTATCAGCCACTTCGTAACTGCTATTGTTAGAGGGAGAATACAGTTAAATAAGTTTTGATCCTTCAATTTGTTTATAGCAAAATTAAGGGAAGCAATAGGTAATCGAAAATTTTAATACAATGGTAAGTGCTATAACAGAGGTAGCTCCAGTGTGGGACGACAGAGAAAAATGTTATCATATCACAAAAGAGAGGGCTTTGATTTGGTTCTTTATGAAAGAATATTAGCCAAGTGAAATGTAGGGCTTCCTGGTAGGAATCTGGCCCATCTCTGGGTTTTTCTCTCATCTCAAGGAAGTCAGACTGTCAAAAACCTGATCCAATTTTGGACTCAGTAAAATAATTAGGGCACAAAAAAATGTCCTGGACTGACCTGGGTTTCTGGGGATATTAGGATAACATTAACAATAGCACCTCTCCTCACCTTTTCCTTCTTCTGGACCCATTTCTGAGCACTATCCTCTGAGTTTTTAGGAAATGAACAGTCACAGAAATCAACAAGGGTAGAAGGGCATGAGTACTAGGTAAGAAATGAACCTCTAGAAAAAGGCTCTTTAACAATCTGATCTCTTCAAGCCTGGAGGGATAGCCTAAGAGCTGTGGGCTCTGTATAAGGTTAATTGTTAATTGTTACTGGGTGCAGCCATTGGGGTTTTTTTCTTTAACTGAAATATAGTTGAGATACAATATTATATTAGTTTCCAGTATACAACATAATGATTCAGCATTTACATATATTATAAAATGCTCCCATGTAAGTGTAGTTACTGTCACTGTGCAAAGTTATTAAAATACTATTTACTATATTTCCTGTGCTGTACTTTACATCTCTGTGACTTATCAGTTATTTTATAATTCAAAGTTTGTACCTTTTAATCTCCTTCACCTAATTCATCCATCTCCCCTCCCCACCTCCACTCTGGCAATCACCCGTTTGCTCTCTGTATTTATGGGTCTGTCTCTGTTGTTTTGTTTGTTTTGTGTTGTTTTTTAGATTCCACATATAAACGAAATCATATGGTATTTGTCTTTCTCTGTCTGACTTATTTCACTGAGCATAATACCCTCTAGGTCCATCCATGTTGTCACAAATGGCAAGATTTCATTCTTTTTTATGACTGAGTAATATACTGTATTATATATATATATATATATATATATATATACACACATACCCCCCACATCATCTTCTATTGATGGACACTTAGGTTGCTTTTATATCTTGGCTATTGTAGGTAGTGCTGCAACAAACATAGGGGTGCATATATCTTTTCGAGTTAGTGTTTTTGTTTTCTTTGGGTAAATACCCAGAAGTGGAATTTTAAAACTGTTAGGTATTTAGATCCAAAAATTCTGCCCACCTGTATTTGGTTCTAGACCATACTGACTTTTATATTAGTGTTGGAGGGCTTAATCTGAAAAAAAAAAAAAGTGGATAATGGCCAAGGAACCAAGTTAAGCATGAACGGTAATATTCATCTTGGGAACTGTTATTCTAAGTAACTCTAAATAGGAAACTGTTTCTCCTGTCATTTACCTTGTGTAGTTAAAAATATTCAGATTTCAGTCATAATTTCAATCCTGACTCTGAAACCTTGGTCAAACCACTTAACTCCTCTAAATCTTAATTTCTTTATCAGAAAAGTAATGCACTTTTAATTCTTTATTGAAAATTAAAGGAAGTATATAACAACCTGTGGCTATCTACTTAATGATGGTGATGGCAACACTAATATTGCCATAACTACTAATAGCTAACATTTATTGAACATTTTCTATGTGCCAGGCAGTGTTCCAAAATGCTTTGTATGACAATGATTATTTGTTGAAAATCAGTTCAAAGCTACATCCATATGAAAGACCAGTGGATTCTCAATTGTCTTTGTCAGTTCAGGCTATTATAACAAAATATGTAGACTGGGTGTCTTTTTTTTTTAAAGATTTTATTTATTTATTTGAAGTGGGTGCAGGGGAGGCACAGAGGCAGAGGGAGAAGCAGACTGCCCGTTGAACAGGGAGCGCGATGTGGAGCTCGACCCCAGGACCCTGAGATCATGACCTGAGCTGAAGGCAGACACTTAATGGACTAAGACACCCAGGTGCCCAGACTGGGTGTCTTAAATGGAGACACTGGTTCCTCACAGTTCTGTAGGCTGAGAAGCCCAAGATCAGGGTGCAGTTGGGTTCTTAGTGAGGTCTCTCTTCCTGGCTGTTAGACAGCTGCCTTCCTGCTATGTCCTCACATGGCAGGTAGGGGAAGAACTCTGGTCTCTCCCTCTTATAAGGACGCTAATCTCACCATGGGGCCCCCACCTTCATGATATTTTTAAAGTCTACTTGGCACATGATTTTAGATTAGTTTCAAGTATACAATATAGTGATTTGACAATATGTATATGTATATGACAATATGTATATCTATATGTTATGCTATGCCCACCACAAGAGTAGCTACCATCTGTCACTATACAATCCACTATTACAATACCATTGACTATATTCCCTATGCTGTATCTTTTACCTTCATGACTTACTTATTCTATGAGTGGAAGTTTATACCTCCTACTCTCCTTCACCCATTTTGCTCATCCCCTCTCCCCTCCCCTCCCCTCCCCTCTGGCAACCATCAGTTTGTTCTCTGTATTTACGGGTCTATTTCTGCTTTTGGCTTGCTTATTTATTTATTTATTTTTTTAGAGCCCACATATAAGTGAAATCATATAGTATTTATCTTTCTCTGTCTCACTCATTTCACTTAGTGTAATACCCTCTAGGTCTATCTATAATGTTGCAAATGGCAAGGTCTCATTCTTTTTATGGCTGAGTAATATTCCATTTGTGTATATATTACATCTTCTTTATCCATTCATCTACCAATGGATACTTGAGTTGCTTCCATATCTCGGCTATTGTAAATAATGCTGCAATAAACATAGGGATGCATATACCTTTCAAATTAGTGTTTTTGTTTTCTTGGGGTAAATACTCAGTTAGTGGAATTACTGGATCATATGGTATTTTTAAAAATATTTTCTTTATTTGAAAGAGAGAGTGAGAGCGCACACACACACAAGTAGGGGAAGGACACAAAGAGAGGGACAAGCAGGCTCCCTGTTCGGCAGGGAGCCTGACGGAGGGCTAGATCCCAAGACCCTGAGATCACGACCTGAGCCAAAGTCAGACGCTTAACAGACTGAGCCACCCAGGTGCTCCAGCATATGGTGTTTCTAGTTTTAATTTTTTGAGCAACCTTCAATCTGTTTTCCACAGTGGTTACACTAATTTGCATTCCCACCGAAAGGGCACAAGTGTTCCTTTTTCTCCACATCCTCACCAACACTTGTTATTTCTTGTCTTTTTGATGCTAACCATTCTGACAGGTGCGAGGTGATATCTCATTGTGGTTTCAATTTGCATTTCCCTGATGATGAGTGATGGTGAGCATCTTTCCATGTGTCTGTTGGCCATCGGGATTCTTCCTCGGAAAGAATGTCTATTCAGTTCCTCTGTCTTCTTTAATTGGATTACTTGGGAGGTTTTGGTGTTGAGCTATCTAAGTTGCTCATATATTTTGGATATTAACCCCTTACTGGATATATCATTTGCACATATTCTCCCATTTAAGAGGTTGCCTTTTTGTTTTGTTGATGGTTTCCTCCATTGTGCCTAAGCTTTTTATTCTCCCACCCTCATGACTTTGTCTAAACCTAATTATCTCCTAAAGGCCCCATTTCTAAATACCATCACATTGTTGGTTAGGGCTTCAAGATACGAATTTTGAGAGGACACAAACATTCAGCCCGTAACACCATCCTAGGAGTTGGTTCCCCCTCCTGGCTGCAAATTAATCATCTAGGGAGCTGTTAAAAATATCAATATCTATATACTACACCAATTAAATCTGAATATCTGGGGGTAGGTATTCATTACAGAATAAAGGAGAATTAGAAAGAAGTAGCATTGGGGTGCCTGGCTGGCTCAGTCAGTAAAGCATGTGACTCTTGATCTTGGGGTTATGGGTTTGAGCCCCACATTGGGTGTAGAGATTACTTAAAAATAAAATCTTTAAAAAAATAAAAAGAAAGAAGTAGCATTCACTTTTTTTTTTTTTTTTTTTTTTAAGTAATGAACTTAGGGATGCTTGGGTGGCTTATCTGGTTAAGCATATGCCTTCGGCTCAGGTCATGATCCCAGAGTCCTGGGATCGAATCCCACATCAGGCTCCTTGCTCAACAGGGAGCCCGCTTCTCCCTCTGCCTGCCGCTCCCCCTGCTTGTGGTCTCTCTCTCTCTCTAACAAATAAATAAAATCTTTAAAAAAATAAATAAAATAAAGTAATGAACTTAAGTTGTAATGAACTAGGTTTCTTAAAGACCTGGCAGTCAACTCAAGGAGCCCTGATTTCACCCAATTTTCACTTCATTCCTGGATTTCTCTGTTTTTTCATATGGGAAGAAAATCCAAAAAGAGATTTCTTGAGGACTTCTGTGGCTTTTGAAGAAAAGATGTATCTGAGATATGGCTAACATAGCGCCTACCTTTTTTCAGAATCCTATCGGGTGTCTTTTTACTAGTTTCCGGGACAAGCTTTGAATTTCTTTCAGAGATGTTCTGTTCTGGCTTTATTATTTTGATTATTACATATTGACTGTATACCATGCATCAAAAGCTGTGCTAGATGGTGGGGATTTAAGGAAGAATACCGGGGCGCCTGGCTGGCTTAGTCGGTGGAGCATGCGACTCTTGGTCTTGGAGTTGTGAGTTTGAGCCCCACGTCGGCTGTAGAGATTTAAAAAAATTTAAAAATGGGACACCTGGGTGACTTAATCAGCTGAGCGGCTGCCTTCGGCTCAGGTCGTGATCCCGGGGTCCTGGGTTGGAGTTCCCCATTGGCTCCTTGCTCACTGGGCAACCTGCTCCTCTCTCTGCCTGCTGATTCCCGTTGGTACTCTCGCTCTCTCTCTGGCAAATGAATAAATAAAATCTAAAATAAAAAAATACAGAATAAAACAAATCCTTTATCTCTAAGGAATTCACTCTTTAGGATAAGAGACCCACAAAAATAACACAGATAAAACGTGGGAACTTTTATGTAAAAATATTGTGAAAGGCTTTGAGAATGCTTACACGGGAGCAGTTAATTATGGGCTATTAGGAAAAAACGGAAGAGGAAATGTGCCATTTGCACTTGGCTTTAAGAGCAAGATGATAACAAGGGATGGGAAGCGGATAGAGAGTGGGTATTTCTGGCAGAGAAATGGTGTGAATGACGGACTGAAAGTGTGATGGTTGAGTGTTTTAGGGGCACTTGAAAGTAGGGCATTTAAGGAAATCATAGAAAACAAGAATAGGATGACAGGGGCGCCTGGGTGGCTCAGTCAATTAAGCATCTGCCCTCGGTTCAGGTCATGATCCCAGGGTCCTGGGATGGAGCCCCAAGTCAGGTTCCCTGCTCAATGGAGAGCCTGCTTCTCCCTCTCCCTCTGCTGCTCCCCCTGCTTGTGTGCTCTCTCTCCCTCTCTCCCTCTCTCTCTCTTGCTGTCTTTCTCAAATAAATAAAATCTTTAAAAAAGAGAGAGGGAATAGGATGGCAATTTCTGATCAGATGTTAAGGAGGTGGAGATTAGAGAAGGTAGTTTGAAGAGAGTCTGTCATTTTACAGAATGAGAAAGGGAGTTCACTAGAAACAATGATATCAGCTACCATTTATGAGCACTTACTATATGCCACACGATGAACATGGTCCCTGCCTTCCTGGAGCCTCCTCCAACATAGTAGAGAAGCCAGACAACAAATAGGTATATTCTAAAAAGATAAAGCATTATCATTTGGGATAAATGCCAGTGAAGAAACACATGGTACCATGACAAAGAATAATGGTTAGAGATGAAGGCCAGGTTGGAGAAGGGGAACAGCTTCAGACCAAGGCTCAAAGGATAAGAAGTAGACCATACCAAGGGCAGAAGGAAGAGCTTCTGCTAAAGCCTCAAAACAAGAGTTTTGCATTTTCCAGGAATTGAAAAGAGGCCAGTGTGGCTGGTGCATGGCAAGAGAGTGGCATAAGATGAGAGTAGATGTGTGGGTAGAGGCCAGATCACTCAGGGTTTCTTCTAGGTTCCAGTAAGGAAACTGAATTATATTCTTAGAGCAAACAGAAGTTGGGGACTGGTCTTAAGTAGGGGAATAACATGATTGGCTTGGTATTTAACATTGTTTTAGTTACTAAATGGCTAGTTGGATTGTGTCAGGCAGTCAGGAGACGTAGGGAAATTTTAGAGAAAGGGTGCTTCTATCAGATGAAGTACTGAAGGAAATTAAGAACACAGTGTGGTTTGGTGAAGAAGGTGATGACATAGGTTTCGGTTTTGTTGGCTTTGGGGTGACAACACTAGTTATTTCTCCCATGACTCCAAGTTGGACTAAGACAAGATTTATAGCTTCAGCAGAGAGAATTCCAGACTGTGGATACCAGTGTAAGGATAAGGAGGGTCCGAGAGGTAATGCCAAGAGTGGGGTATAGAGAAGCCAAGGTACTTTCTCTACCTGGAGCAACTTTTACAGGGGTACCAGATGCCTCACATCATCCTGTCAAATATGTTCCACCAACACCTGGATTGGAATTTAGGAGAGATGTCTGACTGAACCTGTGCAATCCAGGTTGTAGCTTACAGCAAGAAGTTAATTCATGTTTATTGAACGAATAAGATTGATGTGGTAATTATCCATCTGGCAGGGAGAGTTGAAGGTATAGGAGTAGTTTAAATTACTGAGGGAGAAAAGAGAGAATATGAAAAAGAAACAACTAAGAACAACTAATTTCTGATTGAAATTGATCTGGCAGGAACTGAATGGTGTGGCCACAGAAAAATTTGGGTCAGACTCTGAGAGATCCTAAAGCTGGAATTTTTATATTTATGATTTAAAAAAAATTATTTATTTGACACAGACAGAGAGTACAAGCAGGGGGAGTGGCATGCAGAGGGAGAGGGAGAAGTGGACTCCCTGCTGAGCAGGGAGCCTGACATGGGGCTTGATTCCAAGATCCTGGGATCATGACCTGAGCCGAAGGCAGCCACTTATCTGACTGAGGCACCCAGGCATCCCTAAAGCTGGAATTTTTAATAAGAATGGGAGAATATCTATTAAAGAAAAACATTTAATTTCTGTCTCTTATACCCAAAGAGATTTTAAAAAGTAGACAGACAGTTTACCAGATAAGTAGGATCCCAAACATTTTGTGACATGATTTTAGTAGACTGGCATATACATATTTTTATTTATTTTTTTAACTAATTAATTTTTTAAAAAGATTTTATTTATCCATTTGTCAGAGAGAGCACAAGCAGGGGGAGCAGCAGACAGAGTGAGAAGCAGGCTCCTCACGGAGCAGGGAATCCAATGCAGGACACAATCCCAGGACCCCGGGATCATGACCGGAGTCGAAGGCAGACACTCAACCGACTGACCCACCCTGGCATCCCTATACATATTTTTAAATTAATTAATTAATTGAGTAAACTCTGCACTTAACAGGGAGCTTGAACTCATGACTCCAAGATCAAGAGTCACATGCTCTGCCAACTGAGCCAGCCAGGCGCCCCAGTAGATTTTACATAGGTCTCACCAGGACTAACTAGGAGTTTAGAAACAAGAAGATATTGAATAAAATGGCATTCATTCATTGGGAAATTGTTTCTGTATAAAATGGCTAAGTATGGTCTCTATAAAGAATTGTAATTAAATGGGAGTGAGAACAAATTCTTTGCTTACAGTTTCAGTGGCTTTAATTAAAATATATTTATATGGATGCGCCAGGCCATTTCACATGCAGTATGGATCTAACGTACTTGGGTTTAGAGTTCTAGCAAACACACCCAAAGATGGGAGAGTAGATCCGTTATTCGTCTGCTTTTCTGTAGCAGAGGCAGTATAACCCAATTGTTAAGACTGATAGCATTAGCACTAGACAGACCTGGTTTTGATTCCTGCTCAGCCACTTCCTGGCCCTGCAACCTTATGTAAGTTACTCAACCTCTCTAGGCCTAGTTTTCTCATCAGTGCTACACAGAAAATGAAACAACCTACTTCAAAGGGTTATTGTGAAAATTAGTTGAAAAAACTAAAGCTTTTAAGGGCCATCTCTGACACATTCCATTGTGGAAAGACATAACAGAGACAATATAATATCCAGTCCTTATTATACGGCAGCTACTGTACTTATGTGCTTCTAATACATTCTCTCATTTAATCCTTTGAGATAGATACTATTTCTTATCTGAATTTTACTCATGGGGACACTGAGGTTTAAGGAATTCCATGTAATCACACAGCTATACAAGCCCCTCGTTAGCACAATCACCTACAGGTGTACCCAATTTGATGCAAGACTATGCATGCATACACACACGAGGACATTTACATGCCACTGCTGCCAGTCCCACATTTCCTGGCACTACTATCTGGAATGGGTGGTGCCGGAACAGTACGGTGGCGAGAGTGGAAATGGCTGACGGAACACCCACTCGACCAACACGAGTGTCTTCATGAAAAGGGTGATGTATTGCGAAGAGCACAGCTCTGTCTCTAACTTGCCCTTGGACCTTCAATTTAGTCATTTAACCCAAGTCTTCGGGCCTCAGTTTCCTCATCTGCCAAATGCGGGGGCTGGCTCAGTTCTAGAATCCTCTGAATCTAAGCGGTCCTCAAGACTACCACCGTGATAGGCAGTTCTATGCAAACACTCTCGCCCCCATGGCAACGGCCACCCAACTCTCAGAAGCACTGGTATGCGCTCCACTCCAGCCAGCAGTACTATTTCCATCGCAAATTCCTGGGTGAATAGAGGGCTTGAAAGGGGGAGGGAATCTGTCGGTCAAAAATCTTAAAGCCCCTGGCTTTAAAAGAAGTTCTGGAATAAATTGTCTCTGGGTGGTGTGTATCTGCTAAATCAGAAAAACAGCATCAGGGTTTAATTCCCAAAATCACCCTTTTAGCAGGTAGAGGAGCTGTCTTAGCCGAGATGAGATTTAAAGGGTCACTTTGCCAGTAAGTGCTGAGTCAATGAGTGGAGGAGACTGTGGCCCAGGTTCATTAGCACACAGGCAAGGATGCCAAAGGAATGCTGCCAGAGAGTGTTTAAATCAATCTAGGTTTTGAGAAGTGATTCCAGTATTCATTTCCAAAGTACATAGACTAATAAGGCTCTCATTATGATGGACATTATCAGAGCTTCATCTTAGAAGCACAGGGACTCTGGGATAAAGAGACAAGGATAAAGGTATGAGAGAAGGTGAACATATCTTTTCAGGAAAAGCAGGAGATGTCCTTGAAAAGGCTACCCTATATCTGCCCGCTCTCTATTTTCAAGGCTTTGAAAAGTTGTTTTCCGGGTCTGTTGCTGGTAATGGTGAGGATGACAATGCTGAATTCATGGAGAGGAGGAGCTCCTGCCTTTTCCTCCTCCACGTCGCTTCCTTAGATTTGAGCCAGAGAGTAGAAGGGGGTTCTATCCTTTTATAACTTGGTTGTAAATGAAGTGGATGCTCAATTAAATACAAGTTTGAAGAACTCACTTTCTAAGAGGGAGGGGTTCCAGGGGAAATGCAATGTGCACTTCACCAGGTTCCCACCTGAGGGCAGCAGTGCGAGCCTTTGCTGCCTCCTTAGGGATGCTAACTGAGATATGCATTGTAAGGGCATCAAAGAGAGGAAGAGCGCGGAAGTCCACATGGGAGGTGGGGAACGAGGCTGGTGAGAGTTCTCAGAAGAGAAAACAGAGTTGTGTCCATGAAGCTGGGGGGCTTCTGGAATGAATGGAAGGTCTGTGCTGAAGACAGCAACACAGCTTGCTGAGAGATTCGGGAGCTGTGACATTCAGGGCAAATCTGGCTGGCGGCTCCTTCCAAACCTGTGGAGTTGGAACTTGCTGATTTTTCTCTGGCCACTAGAGGGCAGAATGTGAAAAGAAGATTTCAGCTTTCTCACCCTCTCAAATTGGCTTATACAGCCCTGGAGGAATTCTAAATTTCAGAAGGCATAAATCTTGATCTTGCTAACATGTATATTTGGTCAAGCCATTTCCTTGCTTACACATTTTCAATGGCTCCAGAATAGAGTCTGAGCTGATGAGAATGGCACACAAAGCTCTTTCTTAACTGTCTTTGGTCTTCCTTCCTAACTCTAAGAGTTAGTGGCCTACCTCACCCCTGGCCCCTACCCCCGCTCCCCCACCTGAACATACACAATCCTAGTGGAGTAGTGGGGTGGAAAGGGGAAGGGTGTTGGAGCCAACCACAAGCCAGCAAATCATCGCAGACTTTGTCATGATTCTCACATTCAACTCCAGGAATTCCTGTCTATTCTCTCTCAGATAAACTCTGAGGGCAGAGACCACATCTACCTTGTTCATTCTTATATCCTTAGTGCCCAGCACTCTTATAGGAGCTCATTAAACATTTATTGATCAGAGTCACAAATGAATGAGTTCATTTACCTTCCCTAGTCCACCTTACTACCATCTCTCTCGGTCTATAATAGGAAACCAGGTGGTCTCCCTATGACCCCCTTTGCTCCTTGCAATCTGTTTTGTACTCCGCAGCAAGTGATCTTTCTGAAATTCAAATTTGTTTAACATTCTTCATGGTTCCCATTACTCCCATGCTTCCCATTGTTCTTAAAGACCAAAATCCTTAACACGACCCATAATATAAGTGTAACTTAGAAGTTTGGGTATGTGTTAGTTAAGGGATCATAAGAAAGTTACTAGATCTCACTGACACTTCGTTTCCTCATCTAAAAAACGTAAATGATAGGGATGCCTGGGTGGCTCAGTCAGTTAAGCGTCTGCCTTTGGCTTGGATCATGATCCCAGGGTCCTGGGGTCGAGTCCCACATGGGGTTCCCTGCTCAGCAGGGAGGCTGCTTCTCCCTCTGCCACCTGCTCGTGATCTCTCTCTCTCTCTGACAAATAAGTAAAATCTTTTTTAAAAATGTGAGTGATAATCATTCCTGCCTCACTCACTCATAGGGTTGTGGGATTAAATGACCTAATACACATAAAATAGCATAATGTTCAGGTCTATGTTCAGTAAGTGGGAACCACAACTTTTAGGACCTGAATGATGACCTGCCTGCCTCTTACCATCCCCTCTCATTTTTTGGCAGCCTCATTAAGCTACTTTCAGATTCTGGAATGTGTCATGCTCCTTTTAATTTCCACCCATCCTTCTCATCCCAAAATTGACCTTCCTTCCTCCAAGAAAGCTTTCTTTGCACCTCATCGTCTAGTTCAGGTGGCCCTGCAATAGGTTCCCATAGCAGCCTATGTAACATTTATCACAGTATATGTTATCTACTCCTGGCATACTGATTGGCATTTAACGATGCCTCAATAGGGGCGCCTGGGTGGCTCAGTCGGTTAAGCCTTTGGCTCAGGTCATGATCCCAGGGTCCTGGGACCAAGTCCCAAGTCGGGCTCCCTGCTTCTCCCTCTGCCCCTCCCCCTGCTTGTGCTCTCTCTCTCTGTCAAATAAATAAAATCTTTAAAAAAATGCCTCAGTAAATATGTTCAATCGATTCCACTGCATTTCTCTTTTCCATGCTCTTTGTATACATTATTATTTCTTTCTGTTCTAAACCTGACGTCATGGCTGCTACATCCATAGCTCTTTCCTAAGAGAACCCTTCCCACCTGCAGCCTCCGTGGAAGAGGCAGCCCTAGGTAGCCACAGTGCATGTGCGGTTCGTGGAGGTACCTCTGCCTGAGCTGACTGGACCGGAATTGGGATCTCGTGCAACAGTGGACAATCCAGAACCTGGCCAATAACTTAAAACATAACTGGCACCAACAAAGAAGTAGGTTGATCAGATTCTCACTCTCTAAAATTTGAAAGGAAAGAATGAGACTTTTAAGGACAAGAACAAGAGCTAAAAGGATACATAACGAGAGGCCGTGAAATAAATTCCGAGCCCTGAGGGGTCGAGGCAAGCTACAGCTCTGAGGAAACAGGAACTGTGAGGAAGAGAACATCAATACACAGCAAAGAAGAAGGAACCAGTTGGTATTGGTGAAAGAGGCTCTGCCAGGAGGAGAATAGCTAAGTCGTGCTAAGGATTGAGTGTCACGATGACACTACCTAAAATGCTGTCTCTTGCTCTTTTGGGCTGTTAGTTGACCTGGGTTTCTATGGCAAATACCTTTAAAAGAAAATTATTGAGATAAATGGAATGAGTTGTCCTTTGCAACGCAGAGTGCCTAACTGATAAATCATCTCTCTGATTTAGGAAATCATCCCAGGCATCCTTCAGGGCTGAATTTCTGGCCCCCTTCTCTGTTCTCTTTCTCCAGAGAAGCATGTGTCATGTGATCTATAATGATTGGTTTGTCTGTCTCTACCAGGTGGATATCAGCCTGTGAACTCTTTGAGGACAAGGTAACTTGTCTGTTTCTCTGCAACATACTCATCTAGAGGCACACTTGATATATAAAACCAGGTACTGATTGAAGTACCTTACGTATTTTATTTAATCCTCATGAAAACCCTCTGAAGTGGATACTATTATCCTCACCCTTTCATGAAGGGGAAAGTGAAACAGAGACAGCCTCGCCAAAAGGGCAAAGTAGAGGATAAAGAAGGGATTCGAAATAGGAATTTTGACATCAGAATCCATGAGCTTAACTCCTATGCAGTATGGCCTTGAGCTAAAGGGTTTTGTGGACAGGGAATAGCAGTTAGTATGAATATTTGAACATTTCTATACAGAGTATAAAGTACTTTCACACATATTATATATGAGAATATCAGGAGTCTTCTCACCCTTTGTTGGAAACTAGCCAGCAGCGTAGCCCTGAAATACCAAATACCCAGATTCTTTCTACAGGCTTAGAAAAATGAAGTATAGAGGAACATAAGTCGTATTTTGTAAAACTCCAGGAACCCTGAGAGATGCTAATACCTGGTAGGCTGGATAGATTACTAGGCTAGTGTGTAAAGAAAGGATTGCATTCAAATATGAGAACCTTTCATCTGGGGCAAAACAGTCACTTTCTTAGCTGTTTCAAGAACTAAATCTCTTCATAAAACCGACAACTGAAGGTGTGTACCTAGTGTGGTGGGGAGGGTGGAGAGTGGTGATTCCACTTCCTACTATTGTTTTCAAAAGAGTCTGAGTTTAGGGAGCTCTTGCAGATGCCTGTATTGGCAGCTTCAACCGGTGCTCCTGGGTTGCCATGACAACAGGAAGCCAAACTCTTGGGGCTATTTATTGGTGAGTGATAAGGAGCCAACGGAAAGGAAAACTCTTCCAGGAAGCCTGGGGTTGTTTGGAGATGGTGGTAGAGCAAGGTGTTTACGTCCTGGTAGAGGGTAAATCCAGATGCCTCCTGGCGTGATGCACAAGTGGCTTCCTCCCAATCGTGTGTACCTCAGAGATCTGAATGAGTGACCAGGGGAAAGGTCTGAAGGTGACAACTGAGAATGCTCTTAAGTATTAATGGTGCTGTGTAAGGACAGGAAGAGTCTTTAGTTTTTCTCTGAAAGTGAGGGAACAGCAGGAGATGCTTGTACCTGAGTAAAATTCACCAGCGGAGTGAGTGATATTCGTGTTTAGGCTGAATTCCTGGTGACACAGCCCTATGGCTTTTGCTGACTGCCGTACTCCAGAAGGTATATTCCTTTCATGGAGCAGCTAAAGTATGTCAAGGACTGTGTTTTCCTCACTGTCACCTTTAATCCCTCCCCCATCTTTATTTATTTATTTTCTTATTTTTTTAAAAGATTTTATTTATTTATTCGACAGAGATAGAGACAGCCAGCGAGAGGGAACACAAGCAGGGGGAGTGGGAGAGAAAGAAGCAGACTCCCAGCGGAGCAGGGAGCCCGATGCGGGGCTCGATCCCAGGACCCTGGGATCACGCACTAAGTGGAAGGCAGACATTTAACGACTGAGCCACCCAGGCGCCCCCTCCCCCATCTTTAAGCCAGAACGCTTAAAGACTCAGGAGCCCCTACCTATCCTTCCAGCCTGACCTCCTGCCCAAGATCAAGGATCTTGATACTTCTCCACATCTCTGATTTTTGTCCCTAGAGTAGGAGGCTCCAGGGGACCACAGCTGACTCTGCCAGGCACAGAGGGTTGAGTCATCCTGCAGGCGTCAGAGCTGTTAGCAACAGCTCTGCTGATCTGTATGCAGCTCCAACTCCCTCTCCAGTTCAGAGTTTTGGAGCCGTCTTGTTCGAAAGTAAAGAACAGAACACAGATGGCTGGTAACAGGATCCCACGGGGGCCTCCTTTCCCACTGAGCCCATCCTGCTAATCCTTTTATAGAAAAAGAGAAAATAAATGGTGAATGGAGCAAAAAAGGAGTATCAGCTTCTGCACCATTCTTGGGGTGTAGGTAGAAGGCCTCTGAGAACAACCTCCAGCTACCCATTACATTTCCCAGGCATATTCCCTTCCTGGTCCTTATTTCTTCTTCCACTTCTTTTCCCTTCCTTCCTCCCATTTTCCATCCCGGTTCCCTAGTCTCTGTAGCAGCTTTGAATCTGATGGAGTGTTCTGCTGAATGCCTTGTATTTAACCAGGTAATTGGAACCCATACATGTATAAGAAAATCAAATGAACTAGAAGTTCAGAGGGGCTGATTTTATCAGCTTTATCTCTTGGGAATCCCTTTAGTTTCTTCTCTTCTGAGGTTAGGCTAATACATTACAAAGAATACAGACTTTGGAGCTGGAAAGAAGTGGGTTCCAAGCCCTGTCCTGAAAAAAAAAAAAAAATTAAAAAAATTTTAGCCATGCCTGGCTGCCTCAGTCGGAAGAGCATGTGACTCTTGATCTCAGGGTTGTGAGTTTGAGCCCCACCTTGGGTGTAGAGATTATGAAATAAATAAAAAAAACTGTATTAAAAAAAATTTTTTTTAAATCTCTTCTGCCATTTACTAGCTGTGTCCTCTTGGGCAATTTACCTAACCACTCTGAGTTCCAGGTATGGCATCTGAAGTTGTATATAATAGTATTTAGATTGCCAGTTGCTTTATAGATTAAATTAGCAGCCATAGTATCTAGAACATAACAGATGTGCCCAATACATGTTAACTATCTTTCCTCCCATCTCTTGCTGCTATAAGTAGTGGGTCCTTATTTTCAAGAATCTGAAAAAAAAATTTCCTGTTGAGAAAGTTAGCATCCTTGCTCAGGTGCTGCTGATACAATTGAAGAAGGAAAGACAAGCGGGAAGTGTGAGTGTTTTGCAAGACTAGAGGACAAAGACTTTATAAAAACTAGCATGTGAATACTCTAATGTTGCTTTCCCCCAGTGTAGGGATTCTTGGTGAAGACTGCTGGTTTCCTCACATTGTCTCTGCAGCATGGTTGACACAAATTAATTTTCCTTGGAAGATAAGATGCTGGGTTGCTGATTGACTGTGACTTTAAGTAAGTTATTATCCTTCTCTGGGTTTCACCAGAACAAAGGATCACTGCTCCTCTTCACTCCAGGAAAGGAGGAGGATTGTTTGAAGTCTGTGTAAATTCCAGGAGAGGAGAAAAGTTAAGTATGGCTTGGTATTATACTTGGCACTGAGACTATCGGAAGTGCCTGTACAATCAGATCAAATGCCACTGTTCAATTTATGTGATTAGCAAAGACTCAGCTGACACAGGACTGTGGTCTGACACGGTTCCTTTGTTCCAGATAATAAACATGTGTAATGTCAATTATACTAATGTGCTGTGCTCTAGTTGAAACAAGAAGGAGGTTGATGACGGGGCCAGCACACTGTACCTCATTCTCTCTGACCAGGAGCTCTCCGACAACACGTTTTTCCTGTCTCTCTTTGTAACTGGTAATTAGGTTCTCAGCTGAGCTGTCAAGAGTCTTGACAGGTTTCACAGGCAGTCACCATCTGACAATTTACAACTATGGGCTTTTCACAGCTGGCATGTTCCCTCCCAGGGAACCAAAGTTTCTCAGTCCTAGGCTCCTCCTATCATTCAAAGAGGCTGATCCGAGAGGAAAGCCAGCTTTCTCAGTGCATTATCCAATTCCAAAGCAGAATGTTGTGGCCAGTGGTGGTGACGGGGAAAACCTCTGTATTCATGTTTGTCCTCAGCGGGAAGGCCTGGCTCTATGGTTGGCAGTAGAGTAGGGGAGAGTGGGAGTGACTGGAGCCGGAAGTGGCATGGGGCTATGGGGACTTAACAGAGCCTTTTAATAAAGTTGCTGTTTCTTCTATTCTTCCAAACCGCAACTCCTTTACACCCCCAAAAATGGAAAGCCAGGACTCAAACAGATACACCCATGTTCATGGCAGCTGCATTCACAGTAGCAAAAGGTGGAAACAACCCAAATGTTCATTGGCAGACAAATGGCTAAACAAAATGTGGTATGTACATACAATGGAATATTATTCAGCCTTAAAAAGGAATGAAATTCTGACATGTGCTACAACATGGATGAACCTCAAAGACATTATGCTAAGTGAAATAAGTCAGTCACAAAAGGACAAATGCTGTGTGATTCCTCTTATATGAGGTTCTTCGAGTAGACAAATTCACAGAGACAGAAAGTACAATGGAGACCAGCAGGGACTGGGTGGGTGGAGGCAGGATGGGAAGTTGTTGTTTAACAGGTACAGAGTTTGAGGCGCCTGGGTGGCTCAGTCGGTTGAGCACCCGACTCCTGGTCTCAGCTCAGGTCTTGATCTCACGGTTGTGAGTTCGGGAGCCGTGTTGGGCTCCATGCTGCGGGGGGTTGAGCCTACTTAAAAAAAAGAAAATAAAACCCCAAAAACAGGTACAAAGTTTCCATTTTGGAAGATGAAAAAAGTTCTGGAGATGGACAGCAGTGATGGTTACACAACAGTGTGAGTATACTCAATGCCACTGAACTGTACACTTTAAAATGGTTCATTGGGGGTTGCCTAGGTGGCTCAGTCGGTTAAGTGTCTGCCTTCAGCTCAGGTCATGATCCTGGGGTCCCGGGATCAAGCCCCACGTCATGCTCCCTGCTCAGCGGGGAGCCTGCTTCTCCCTCTCCTGCTGCAGCTCCCCCTGCCTCTGTGCATGCATTCTCTCTCTTGCTCTGTCAAATAAAATTATAATAAATAATAATAAAATAATTTTGTTAATTTTGTTATATTTTGCCACAACCCCATTTGGATCAGGGTAGTTGAGGCAACACAGTGGAAGTCCTAAAGATGAAACCAGGGCATTTGTGGGCATGGAACTAACTTTGCTTGAATTCAGACTTCACTCTGGACTTTTTAGTTTGTGTGAGCCAAAATATTCTCATTTTTCTTAAACTACTTTGGGTCTGATTCTCTGCCACTTGCAACCAAACCGTCCTAAATGATTTAGAACTGTTTATGTGTTGGTCTTTCTCACTAGGCTATGATCTCAAGAATAGTAATGGTATCTTATTCATCTGTATATCCACAGAGCCCAGAATAATGCACATAACTGACATCCTGTAAATGTTTGCTACCTATCAATTCACTATCCCATAAACATTTATTGTGAGTCGTCTATATGTCAGAAATTGGCTTAGGTGTAGGAGATGGAAATAAGAATGAGTGACTAGAGGCGCTGGCTGGCTCAGGAGGTAGAAAGACCATGTGACTCCCGATCTCAGGTTTGTGAGTTCAAGCCTCATGCTGAGCATAGAGCTTACTTTAAAAAAAAAAAAAAAGAAAGAAAAAAAAAGAGTGAGTGAATAAAAACTGTTACCTTGGAGTATTAGGAAGAATAGCAACCACAAAGGCTAGTGTGATGGAGAACTCTCAGAAAAGATGCACACTTATGCTGGCGTTCCCAGGAAGTTGATGTCACCTTGGCACTCTGTGCCTGGCTGATGGGCATCTTCTGGGCTCCTGCACTTGCCAGATATTCTCAGGATTGCCTAAGACTTTGAGAATGTCTGGAAGGCGCCTCCCTCCCAAAATAGTGTACATACCAGATTTATACCTGGTCCTGTCATATGAACTGTTGTTGTTTTTTTTCTGCTGTGCTTCTCTGTGTTGCTTGAGTCTCAAAAACATAACCTGTAAAAGGAGTATGCCCTGCCCATTTCTCTGAGTTATGGTAAAGGTCAAAAGACCTCATCGACCTATGAAAGTTGCACTGTATCCAGGTGACGGTTGCTTTCTTCTACTTGGGCTTAGTAAGTGTTAATACATTCTACTCTAGCTAGCATGCCCACAAAACCGTATCATTTGGCCTCACCAGCAGTTCTATTCTACTTGTAGTGAACATCTGTTGTTTTTGTCTGTCCAGAATCGCTCCCTCTTCTTCTGGCAGAAAGTACCCTACATTCGTTTGGGGAATTTCCTCTCCATCTATTCCACTCCGTCGACATCAATTCTGGGTAGTTCTTGTGGAGCTGTTACTCTGAGCCTTTTGCCACAGGGTGATCACGGAATCCCAGCTAGGCAATCAAAATGTCTCATCCTTCGGTGAAGCTACTAGCCCACAGAAGAGCATATGACACAAGGCCCAAGCTGGGACACCTGCAGCTATTCCTTTGTGTTTTATAAACTCTTATGAGAGAGTGAGAAGCTTTTCTTTGCCTTTGGGGTCAGTAAACTGGGACAATGTAAATCTGAACTTTTGTGGCCATTCCTCCCACTCCATTCTGCCCCCTGCCCTGGTCCAGCATCCCTCTGACGCGTGAAATAAACTAAGATGGAAGTCCACCTTAGTATGATCTATGTGAATTCTGCTTAAGCCTCTCAGGGAAACATGTTTGTGGTCCATAAGCCCCAAATTCTGATCTGTTCAGCCTCACAAAGTCCCAAATGCCTTCAATTTCTACATTTGCCGTATTTTAATATTTTGGTATTGAGAATATTTATGAGGAGGAGAAAGGACGAGCTTCATGATAACCATTTATATGGTACCATTTGATAACCGGACTAGACCTCTGTCCCCTGCTCAGAGGTTTTGGCAGCAGGTGGGAGAGAGCAGGTTACGCAGGAAACATCACACAGCAGGCAAGTGGAAGTGGAAGTATAAACCTGAACTTTGGGACAGGGGCTCCTATCACAGCGATCACAACACAACATATCAGTAAAGGAAGCATCTGGTTAAAACCAATATCAGAAAACTTGATTTGGGGCGCCTGGTTGGCTCAGTCAGAGCATGTGACTCAATCTCAGGGTTGTGAGTTCAAGCCCCACATTGGGCATGGAGCCTATTTAAACACAAAAACAATTCCTTGATTCATTTCCTATGTGTAGACAGTAGCAATGGCAGCATTCGGTGTTGGGGTATATTAAACTAGGTGGCAGCAGTGGAAAGCACCTGAACCGCCAGTTCATAGACAATCTCATAACACAGACAATCTCATAACAAAATCCAGTCTATAGAGAAAAATAACCAAGCAATTGGGAGCTGGGGATGGTATGTGGAGAGAGAGAAAAAGGGGAGTCAGATACCTAACAAAATTCTTTCAATTCCTGAGGCACTGCACTTTTCAGTTACATAAATTTCCTTCTTCCCCCCTTAAGCTGATTTAAATAGTCACTTTCAACCAAAAGACTTCTTACTAGTATAGTATGACTACCTAGTCAAGATAAGGCTAAGGAGGAGACCCAAAGACAATCCCAGGCCAATAAAATAGCAACTTATTTTATGTTTTGATTGCCAGCTGTTTGTTTCATATCCTATGTGGCACAACTCTGGTGTGAATTAATGTAGTGTCTTTTTTATTTTTTTGTTTTTTTGAATCCTGGCAAATGTCAGCCAAAGAGAACGGCATGACAAAATCACCAATTGGTCCTGAAGATAAATTCCAAAAACCTCTCAGTCCACAAACATGCTGCCCAACCCTTCCCACATTCACAGATGTCTCAGACAATCATGATGCACTGATCATGGGGTGCTTGCCAGAGGGTGGTGCCGGAGCAGTGGGATGAATATTTACATCTCTACACGTACACAGTAAGAGCTAACGCTTGAAATAAACAACCTAATGCACACAACTGAAAATGTATTCTTGTTTGTTACTTCAAAAATCTAACTACATTACCCTTTATTTTTTAAGATTTTATTTATTTGACACAGAGAGACACAGCGAGAGAGAGGGAACACAAGTAGGGGGAGTGGGAGAGGGAGAGGCAGGCTTCCCACTGAGGAGGGAGCCCGATGCGGGGCTCGATCCCAGGATCCTGGGATCCTGACCTGAGCCGAAGGCAGACGCTTGATGACTGAGCCAACCAGGTGCCCCACTATATTACCCTTTAAAGAGAGATCCTAAGCACAGTCACCTAACAGATTGCATTCAACCTTCTAATTCTTTTTTTTTTTTAAAGATTTTATTTATTTATTCGACAGGATAGAGACAGCCAGCGAGAGAGGGAACACAAGCAGGGGGAGTGGGAGAGGAAGAAGCAGGCTCATAGTGGAGGAGCCTGATGTGGGGCTCGATCCCAGAACGCCAGGATCACGCCCTGAGCCGAAGGCAGACGCTTAACCGCTGTGCCACCCAGGCGCCCCTCAACCTTCTAATTCTTAATTTCCATAATTCTCCTACTGAACATCTGATTCCCAACCATACCCCTACTTCCCAGGTTCATGAAAATTGTATCTTTGCCTCTTAGGTTTTTTTTTCTTTTCATCTCTACCTCTAGTCACAGAAATAGGTTTTGTAGTTCCATGTACTACAAAACTGAAAGTAATCAAACAATAAATTCTTAATATATCTCTCACTTAGACATTATATATTTAAATAATTTGCATTTCAACCTCCCTGGGAAGGGCATAAGTACAATACTGATAGCACCTCCTCTAGGAAGCCTTCCCTGACTGACTCCCCCACCTGGGTGCTGGATTAGGAGAGCTTTCGTGTGCTCCCAAAGCATCCTGAGCTCACTCCTCCTGTAGCATTTGCAATGCAATATTTTAATTATCTGCTTCCTCACCTGTTTCTCCCAATTAAATGCGATCTCTTTGAGGAAAAAAAAACCCCACAAAACAGAGCTAATCCTTTAAATGGGGTAGGCACTTCACATATTACATTTAATCCTAAATACCTCTGAGGAAGGTAATGTTTATTTATTCATTTATTTTTAAAGATTTTATTATTTTTAAGCAATCTCTATACCCAAAGTGGGGCTCGAACTCACGACCCTTAGATCAAGAGTCACACACTCTACTAACTAAGCCAGTCAGGTGCCCTTGAGGAAGGTGACGTTCACCCCATTTTGCAGATAAGGAAAGGAACTCTGAGCCTGGTTATGACACTCACGCAAGGAGCATAGTGACGTACACTAGGAAGTGACAGAAGTGGGCCTCCACAGTCAGTGCCCGCTGCTGCACTTGGCCTTCTTTCAGACTCCGGAGCAGCTGCTTTAACTTATTCATGGCTTGCTGCAGATGCTTAGCTGATAGATACCTGAGACCGAAAGGTTTTTAGGTCAGAACTTTATTGAGCTGAATTGTATTCTACTCTCCTTAGGGTACCTTGGCCCAGCATTTTCCTATTCCTGTGGGTTAAAGTGAATGAATCTGGGGCGCCTGGGTGGTTCAGTCGGTTGGGCATTCTGCCTTCGGCTTGGGTCATAGTCCCAGGGTCCTGGGATTGAGCGCCCCATCAGGCTCCCTGCTCTGCAGGGAGTCTGCTTCTCCCTCTACCTCTGCCTGCCACTCCCCCTGCTTGTGCTCTCTCTCTGTCTTTCAAATAAATAAATAAAACCCTTTAAAAAGAAAATAAATAAATAAAGTGGGCGAATCTGTTGCCTCCACATGCAGGGCACTTTTCAAAGATGTTCACAAAATGAACTCGATTACGTGAGAGTGCGGAGCTCAAGAAACAACTTTATACATGATGAGCTTTATTTTCCAGCCTGTGGAAGCCATACTTACGTAAGACAGCCTTATGTAGACATGTCTGAGTGAGGTATGACAACCAGACTTAAACCTGCCTTAGTTGGTTGGTCTTGGAGCCTAAAGACAAAATCTATGGATGAACTGATAGCCCAGGATGCACTGTATGGGCTGCTGGTAACATACTGATTTATTTATTTGTTGATTATCAGTTTCATGGAGTGCCTCACCCCTGGTTTCTACAGTGAAAATTCTAAGACACATCCTTCTCACCAACTACCCTGTCATGCACTCAGCTTCAATGGTTTTTGCCTTCTAGTGTAAGGAGATAGCGGGGTAAAACACCCAAAGAAGCGTTTCTTCTTTGTTTCTAAATGTGCATGCTCGCGCACACACGCACACACACTTTGGAATTCAATTTATCTGTGTATGTTATTTACATCATTCCTGTAATTATAGATTTTTGAACTAAAGGATTCCTGAGATCATTTTTAGTCTATTACACTTAGATAGGAAATTGAGGCCCAGAAAAGTATAAATTAAGGTCTGGTTCTGTGCATCATTTGCTAATAGGTAGTTCTGCATTGTTATTTAAATTTTTTTAAAAAAGATTTTATTTATTTGAGAGAGAGAGAGAGAGACAGAGAGAGTACAAGCAGGGGGAGAGGCAGAGGGAGAGGGAGAAGTAGATTCCTCCCTGATCTGGGAGCTTGACCTGGGGCTCGACGTGGGGCTCGACATGGGGCTCGATGTGGGGCTCGACGTGGGGCTCGATCCCAGGACATGGAGATCATGACCTGAGCCAAAGGCAGATGCTTAATCATCTTAGCCACTCAGGCGCCCCTGTTATTTAAATGTTTTGTGCATGCAGATCTAATCTCTCTAATAGGATTCTCTTTGGGGGGGGGAGTGCAGAGGGAGAGAGCAGGAATCTTAAGCAGGCTCCACACCTAGTGTGGAGTCTGATGTGGGCTTGATCTCAGGACCCTGAGATCACGACTGAGCCGAAATCAAGAGTCAGACGCTTAACGGACTGAGCCACCGAGGCACCCCTCTGATAGGAATTTGAGTTCCTAGTATGGGGAGGGATTTGAGAAAGGGAACCAATAAGCAGTGGGAAAAAAAGCGGCTTAAAGTTCATGCTGAACCTGTACTGTACTTTTAGCTCTCCATGCTGAGTTGCACAAAGTTACTTAATTTTTTTGCACTTTCTTTCTCTCTATTGGGAGTCACTGTCATCGACATCATCCTTTTTCAGGGTGTTGGAAAGATTAAGGGGATCATCAATGTAAAGCCCTTGCTTCATACGGTTCTTGGCACAGAGTAACTCTATAAACATTAGTTCCATTTGCCCCTTCTGTATTTTACTTAAGCCTAACATACAGTAGGAATTCAATAAGTATTTGTTAAATTGAGATGAACATGACTTGGTCTTTTACTAAGTGACAACACTGAAAAGATAGTTTAATCAGACAGATTCCAGATCGGTCAGCGCACCCATCTGCACATTGACAAGCTGCCTTGTCACACATAGATACACGCATGACAACAAATATAGTGACATTACACATGGTCAGGCATCTCCTACACACAAAAAATATGTGCATGACATCAAGCTGTCCCCGGTTGGTGGTGCCAGGAGTAGACATAGTGGAAGGAGAATGTGGTTTAGATTCACTCACCGCCAGGTTCAAATTCTAGCTCACCACTTACTAGTTGTGTGATCTTGGGCAAGTGACATAACTCTCTGAACCCTAGTTTCCTTACCTATAAATTGGAAGTAATAATAATAGAACTTACTGCACAAGTTTGTTGTGAGGGTTAAATAAGTCAGTGTATGGAAAAAGCTTATTCTTGGTTTTGTCACAGCTTAGGTAACTTTTTTATTGAGGCCAAAACATGTTTGGTACCCATTCTTCACCCCACAGCTTGCTTGCTTTCTTTTTTTAAAAAATTTTTATTTCAGGTAATCTCTCCACCCAATATGGGGCTTGAACTGAGGACCCCAAGACCAAGAGTGATGTGCTCTACCGACTGAGCCAGCCAGGTGTCTCTCACCCCACAGCTTTCTGACCCCTATTTGTAGGCTCAAGGAATACCTAATTGAGATATGAGAAAGCCTCTCACAGAGGTGATATGTGAGCTAAATCTTGAAGGATATTAACCAACCAGCAAAGGCCTTTCAGGCAGAGGAATGCAGTGCCACATCCTGAAGACAGCGTATTAGCAGTTAGCAGAAGAGTGAATAATAGTTCAGGATGGTGGGAACATCCTAATTAAAGTTAGAAAGGTATGCAGGGGTTTTATCTGGATTTTATTTGGAGGGTTTCGGGGAGCCATGGAAGAGTTGTTTTTTGTTTGTTTCGTTGGTTGGTTTGTTTTTTTTTTTTTTTTTTTCCATCGGAGAGTTTTAAGCAGAGAAACGGACACATTCAACTTTTAGAAACTGCACTGTAGGAAGATTAAAACCATTCACCTCGGTATAGAGAATGGGGCACCCTCGGGGTAAGGAGAGTAGTTGGAAGGCAATTACAGCACCCGAGGTTAGAAACTGAGTATGAATCACCATAGCAGAAGCAGTGGGGATGAAGAAATGGATGAACTAGAGAAATGTTCAGGAGTTAAATCACAGAAGGTGCAAAATCTGCAATTGTTCTAAGTATTAAGTTATTTTTCTACCATTGACGAGTGTAATTTTCTTGTTTGGATACAATTTTAGAAATTAAATAACATATGTTTTGCGGTAGCAACGAATGATACTTTACTGTTGAACAAATTTGACAGGATAAGTCCATGTGTATGTATGTATGTGTGTGAAATTTGAAGAATTTAAGGAGGGAGGGCTCTTAGTACAAGATCATAGGTAGATATCTGGAATAATAATTTTTTAAGAAGACAGCCAAGGTCTCTTAAGATACAGTGTGTGCTGGGGAAACAGAGAGGGGTGGAACAAAAATTTATGGTAGAGGTGGTGTTAAGAGGGAGAATGAGGCAGTAGCAGACACAATATTATAAAAAGAAACAGTACCTATACAAGAGCAAACCTTTAGATTTAACTATCAGTTTATAAGAAATATGGGCAATGAAGCAAATGTCAAATGACCTTGTGAGGATGCAACTGGCAAGTCCAGAATGTGGAAAATTCTACAGGATCTATAATCTGATTTCTTAGACAAATAACTGCATACAAAAAGGAAAGAAAGAGGGGCTCCTGGGTGGCTCAGTCAGTTGAGAGTCCGAGTCTTGGTTCTGGCTCAGGTTGCGATCTCAGGGTCGTGGATCCAGCCTCGCATCAGGCTCTGTGCTCAGTGTGGAGTCTGCTTCAGATTCTCTCTCCCTCTCCCTTCTACTCTCTCTCAAATGAATAAATAAAATCTTAAAAAAAAAAAAAAGGAAAGAAAGAAGGAAGAAAAGGAAGGAAGGAAGAAAAAAGGAAGAGGGAACTGTTATACATGAAAAACAATATAAGAGACATAGCTATTAGTCAAATGCAAAGTGTAGAATTTCAGATCCTGGTTCACACAAATGGACTGTAAAATGACATTCTGGAAACTTTAGGAAAAACTGAACATGGGTTGGGTATTAAATAATAAGAAATTATTGTAAAGGTGTGATAATGATATTGTGGTTATGTTAACAACCAAAGTATTTCTCAGAGACACATATTGAAGTATTTTTGGGTAAAATGCTATGATGGTTTACCAGAGATTTACTTAAAAATATATTGGGGGGGGCGGCACCTGGGTGGCTCAGTCGGTTAAGTCTCTGACTCTTGATTTTGGCTGGGGTCATGATCTCAGGGTCGTGGGATTGAGTGCCGTATGGAGCTCCACACTCAGTGTGGCATCTGCTCCAGATTCTCTCCCTCTCCCCCCAACCTCCGTGCTCACTGTCTCTTTTGCAAATAAATAAATCTTAAAAAAAAATACATGGGGGGGGGAATACACTGGGGAAAAAAGGCTGTGGGAGAATAGGTGAAACAAGAATAATAAAATGTTGATAATAGTTGAAGTTAGGTGATGGACACATGGAGGTTTATTACCATATCCCATTCCTTTTGTGTATGTTTGAAATTTTCCATAGAAAATGAAGAATAAATAATATAGGAAAGCCTGAATTTCTTTCCATTCCTAAAGGTAGGAAATAACTAGAAGAGAACATTCTTGCTGTAACCGTCAGAAGAAAGAATCAGGATTGGAAGGGCATCATTTGAGGGGTAGATGGAGGAAGAGAGGCTCCAAGGACTAGAAGGTAGAAGGAAAACTTGTTTCAGGTGGTGTTGGAAAGCCAAGGAAGGACACAGTTTCAAGATGGAAGGAGTACCAACCATGTCAAATATTGCAGATGTCAAGAAGGATTAAAATGACTCCGCTAGACACAGCAAGTAAGAGGTCACTCTTGACCTTTGTAAGATCAGTTTCAGTGTAGGTGGGAAGACAGACAACTTTTCCAAGAAGCTTGGCTTTGAAGGGGAAGAGAGATGAAGATTGTAATCTTTTTTTTCCCTCCAAATAAACTAGGGTATGTTTTTATGCTGAGGGGAAGTTGACACCTGACAGTAGTTGACAACATAGGTGAGAAGAGGACTGACTGACAGAGCAAACCCCCTTACTACCAGAAAGCGTATTTAGAACAAATTATATGTATAACCCATTGAAGTGGGTATCTTGTTTTTCTGGTCATAGCCAGTTTACTTTCCTAGTTTACTGTAACTATCAGTTGTTCTAGAGTACTCATAAGTCTCAAACAACAGATCTATTTATCTCACTACTTACCAGTTGAGAAATCAAGATTTATGACTGCACTTGAGACACACTTTTTGGTTCCTGAATAAAATTGCTCTCTTTATAGTCCACTGAAGGAGTTCTCCTCTAAAAAATTTTTTTCACCACAAAAAAAATTTGAAGCTCTCTTTCCTGCGTTAGGACGCGTGGGACCCTTTAGTTTGTTTGCTGCTCCTGTTTCCAAAATTTATCGTCACTCAAACTACTAGAAACATATACCAAAACTTCTCAAGAATTTGTCTCTTTCCTATCATTACCAACATACAGGGTGGTTTAATCTGTATTCTCAACTCTTATTACCGTTCCGGAAGTTATTATAAGCTTTTAGAATCTCAAAAACTCAGCTACGTACTGATTACACTGCCCAGTTTACCTCTGAATTCCACGGAGTAGTTGAACCGAGGTGTGTAAGAACTGCATATCCTACACGCCAGGGCAAGCTTCTCATTCGCACGGGTATCGGGGGCGGATGTTTTTGAAAGTGAGAACAGAGGAGGAGAGCTGATAAACTCTTCTTTCTCAGATTTCTGGGTGAAATGAATGCATCTGACGCCGGCGTGGCAGAAGAATACAGCCAGCTGAGCGCGGCCCGGCTGGACTGAGGCTGGGACTCGGGGTGCCCGGGAGACCCCGCCCAGTGCAAGCACTCGCGCGCTCTCGTGAGGGCGCGCACGCGTACGCAGTCGGGTCTCGCGCAGGGTCGGGCCTGTCAGGCGGGAAATCTCGCGAGATCGGAGACTGGGATGACTCTCGGGAGGAGGGGAGTGGTGTCGGGGAAGGGGGGGGAAACCTGGGCAGCGGCCGGGCTCTGTGGCTTCAGGGCTCGGAGAGAGAGAGAGAGAGGGAGGGTGGCAAAGATAGTGAGTCGGTGCCGCCGCCTGTCTAAGGAGAGAGGAGGGGTCCCGCTTGTCTGCGCTCTTCGCAGGCCGAGAGCGCGAGGCACCCGCGAACCTCTGAGGCCTCCCGGCCCCTGGGGACCCCGCCCCGCCGCCGGCCGGCCGGCCCGCGGCCTCTCTTCCCTTTGTGAGCGCCCCCTTCCCAGGGGTGGTGGTGGTGGTGGCGGAGGGCTGTGCGTGGGCCCGCCCGTCTAGGGGCCGTGGCGGGGCACAAGAGGGCCTCGGCTGTGTGAGGACGGAAGGTGGCCGAGGCCCGGGCCGGTTCCCCCGAGGCGGCGGCGGCGGCGGCGGCGGCGGCGGCTCCCAGCACTTCCCCGCGCCATCTTAGCTGAGCCCAAGCGCTGAGGGCGCCTCCTCGACCCCGGTCGTCCCCTCGCCCCCTCCCCCCCCCCCGCCCCTTGTCGCAGAGCTTGGGCTGGGCGGCTTGCTGGGGCTCGGGGGGGGGGGGGCGGCGGTCGGTCGCTAGGCCCCCTCCTCCTCACTCCTCGCTCTCCAGTGTAGCGGCTACCCGAGCGCTGCAGGGGGCTGCGCCTGCCTACTCCGCCCCAGACCTGTCGGCGAAAGGGTAAGGGCACCTCTGCTTTGGGAAAGGGAGACATGGAGGGGGCGGGGAAATTCGGCCCACTCTGGCCTCCGAGAAGGGAGGTGGGGGTGGGGTAGGAAGGGAGACAAGGAGGGTCTGTGATTCTGTGGGTGGGGTGAAGAAGCTGGTGAGCTAGGCGCCCTCCCGTTTTGAGGGGCAAGAGCAATTACATTCCTCTTTCCTGAGGGTCACCGGAAGGGGTGGTGGAAGGGGATGTCTCGAGGAAGGTGTGGCTCTCTTGGGGAGACTGGGTTGATGTGCACCCCGATTTAAAGGCGCGAGGTCCCTTTCCCTTCTGATCCCTCTGCTCCTCCCTCTCCTTTGTAGTGTCTGTATTCTTGGGAAGGGTAGCCTGCTGGGGGTCCACCCCTGCTCAGGAAATCTGTACTCCTATAGGGGTGATGGAAGCGTTTCTCTCCCCCTACCCTTCCCCCTTCCCCATCCTTTAGTCTACTGCAATGCTGCAGAAGTCCAAGGCAGTTTCTTCATACACAGGCCCGTGTATACACTGAAGGGAGGGGGAGCTGAAGAGGAAGTAATGGCGCTTCCCTTGGAAAGGTTACCCTTTTCCCTTTGGTTTTAAATCGATAACAGTACCGGTTTAATATTCTTCCCCTGAGATCTGTTCCTGGGAAGTGTAGCTTTCCTGTTGTTATTGTTGGGAGATACGGCCTCTCGAGAGGGACCCTGCCATGTTTGAACAGTTTTGATGTCTCTCTCGCTCTCTTTTAAACACTAGATTGACATTTTTTTTGGTAAGCATATTGGGTTTTCACTAGGATTCAAATAGAACAATTTTGTGCTCTTTCATGTCCCTCTCCTTTTTTTTCTGTGATTTTAGTACTTTAAGAATTATTAAAGATTAATGCATATAGACAGGCCGTCTGATGGGCATTCTCCCTGACCTGTGAATTTTTAGGATTCATACTGTTTTGTATAACACTGGAATTGGAGTTTTCTGAAAATGATTAGGTTACAAACCTTTCTGTAGAAATGCTTTTTTTCTTAAGGAAATGAGAAAACAGACACTAATTTGCCTAAGTATGTTGTGATAGGATCTGTGTTACGTGGTCAGTAAATCACTTTTCCACTTCTTTTGCTTCATGTCAAATTTGTTTAAAACAGATCATCTTATCTGCCTTACAGTAGTACTTGTTGGTTTTGTCCTTAGTAGAGTAGAAATAAAAATAAAAAATTTAACATTTTGGAAGTTTGTCGCCGAGTGCTTTTTGTGATCAAAGAGTAGTCTTGAAGTCTGTTCATACTTTTTTAAGTATTTAGATTTACTGACGAAGTGATTTCAAAATGTTTCATATATGAATGTTCTAGGATTATTATTTTTTTACAAAGCAACGAAGACTAAAATATGTACAGATATGGATTCTTTTGATATTTTACTAATAAGTTGTATTTGGTGTTTAAGCTTTGCTTAGTGGGTGACTTATTTTAAAATACTTTCGAATGCCGTGTATATTTAATGTTGGTCAGAGCTTTATTGGTGTGTTTGTTGCATTTTGAAACCTGTTTTAAGACAGGGATTTAAAGATGTTTGTAGTGTTAGGCACAAATTTCATTTCTGTCATCTCATTTCATGATTTTGATATAGGGAGGCATATTAATGATATATCAGTTTATTTTTCCTCAGAAAGTAGAATTCTTCTTGCTTTCTTTATTCCCTTTTTATTTTTATCTGAATTCATTTTGACTTAAACAGCACTTCTCATTTGAATCTTTATTTCATGGCACAAAGCTGCATGTTGTGGTCTGTAGTTTCCCCTTACATGGGAAATTCTGCCATAAAGTCTAATTCTGTATGTTATGGTTTGTTGTCGATAATTCATATATACTAGTATGTATAAACTCAAGCATACTGCTCAGCAAGGGATGACTGTTTTTGTCTTGGAAAGATGCAGGCAGAGAAGATTTGTCAGTAAAGGCTACAAAACTTAAGGATGTACACAGAATATAAGTAAACTACTTGCTCTATTTCAAAATGCATGCTGGAACTAAGAGATATTCCTAAGGACAACTAAAAAGAAACCTTGTTTTCCATAGCTTGTAAGAATTCTAAAAGTGGTAAAAGTATGTTCTTTATCAAATAGATAAATTCATTATCGGGGAAAAACTGCCTGAGGGTTATTTCAGCTGACCTCGATGCCACTGTCAGAATACTGAGAGCTGTTAAGTCTGGGTTTGGTTGATTCCAGTTTAGTATGGTACTTATGTTTCTAAATAGTTCATCTACAAAATGGCAGTGTACATCACTTCCTGTTCTTTCACAACTGACTCTTTCTCTGGATTCCCTTTTAATGACTTAACTTTTGGCATTCTGATATCTGATTTGTTAATTTGGTTATAATTCTCATGTTTTTTAGATGGAAGAATTTCTAAGAATCAACTGGGTTTAATAGTCTAAGATTATCTTGACAGTAACTAAACTTCCTTCCAAAACTACAGGATAGTTGCTCAAACATATTTAAACTATGAGAGGTTTTAAAGAAGTATAACAGTGTACAGGACCAAAAATATGAGTGAACTGAATAGAAAATAATTATTGTATTTTCTATAATAGAGATTTGGGAAGAACGATGGATATGGCAATTAATTGAATGTGTGTTAATATTAAACAGACTTTCTCTATATCAAGGCACATACATATTTGGTCCCATGTTACGATGCTATTCCATTAATAAGAAAGAAGCTGATTAGTTACAGAACACCAGAAAGACTAGATGTTCTTTTTAAATTTTAAATAAATAAATAAATAATTATTTTTAAAGTAAGCTCCACACAGAGCCGAACATGGGGCTTGAACTAACGACCCTGAGATCAAGACCTGAGCCTGAGATCAAGAGTCTGACAGTTAACCAACTGAGCCACCCAGGCACCCCAAGACTAGATGCTCTTATCTGAACATAAAGAGTATAATTTATTTTTTGTAATTTGCTGGTACTTAGTGGATATAAATACTTAGTAAATCCAGAAATTATCTAGGGATGAACTGTTTGCATTGAAATTAGATTTGAGATTAATCTGTTATTCACATTACCTGGAAATAAATTCTGTGTTTTTCATTTGACTGATTTGTGTATTAAAATCAGTTAATTTTTTCTTTGTATCCCTTTGGTTATCAGTAGTGTCTGTTATAATTGCATTCATACTAATTTAACCTTTGATAGGAGTTTTTTGGTATGTATTAGCTGTAGTTCAGTTCAGGATCATACGTGAATGAGTCTTTTCTAAAAAGTGTTGTTTCTGTAGTCAAGTCTTGCATAAAATTGAAATTGTTCTGTTAAACGGATTGCCAGTGTTATGTTTGTCTGCCTTTAGGTTTCTGCATTTGTTCATGGCTGGATTATTTTTTTATAATTATAAGAAGATTTCAAATTCTAAGGTGTAAGTGAAAAAGATACAAACCTGTATTATTTCATTCCATTACATTCCATTTTTGGATTAAAGTATTTTAAATTTTAGTGGTAAAAATTGATGTTTAATTTCATTAAAGATGTCTCAAACCTTCTAAAAAATCCACAAGAGGGGTGCCTGGGTGACACAGTCGTTAAGTGTCTGCCTTCAGCTCAGGGCATGATCCTGGAGTCCTGGGATCGAGCCCCACATCAGGCTTCTCCGCTGGGAGCCTGCTTTTTCCTCTCCCACTCCCCCTGCTTGTGTTCCCTCTCTCACTGGCTGTCTCTCTCTCTGTCAAATAAATAAATAAAATCTTTAAAAATAAAAAATAAAAAAAATAAAAAATCCACATGAATTGAAAAGTTGTGTGGAGGGACTAGAAACAATTATTTTCAATTGGGATGTATCTGTCAACATTTGGTAACAATTATTTCTGTCGGTCTCTTCCATTTGTGCTAGAAGCAGATTTTTTGTTCTGAAATACAGTCAAAGGCAGCATCTTTTTACCTAGTGATAAAATTAAGTGGCCTATAAAAGATGGAAAGGTTTTTCAAAATATAAGTATCTGGCGTGTAAATGTAAATGAAAGTACAGGTATATAGCTTGTTAAAAATGTCAATGTCAGTGATATTTAAACATAACTACCTTTTTAAAAAAAATTTTTTTTATGTAAGCTTTAGGCCCAAGGAGGGGCTTGAACTCATGACCCCAAGATCAAGAGTTGCATGCCCTACTGATTAAGCCAGCCAGGTGCCTCTAAACATAATTACCTTCTTTTTTTTTTTTTTAAAGATTCATTCGTTGGGGCGCCTGGGTGGCTCAGTCGTTAAGCGGCTGCCTTGGGCTCAGGGCGTGATTCTGGCATTCTGGGATCGAGTCCCACATCAGGCTCCTCCACTGGAAGCCTGCTTCTTCCTCTCCCACTCCCCCTTTTTGTGGTCCCTCTCTCGCTGGCTCTCTCTCTGTCAAATAAATAAATAAAATCTTAAAAAAAAAAAAGATTTTTATTTATTTATTTATTTATTTATTTATTTATTTATTTATTTATTTAACAGAGAGCAAGCACAAACATGGGGAGTGGCAGAGGGAACAGGAGAAGCAACTCCCTGTTGAGCTGGAAGCCCTGACTTGTGGCTGCATCTCAGGACCCTGAGACCATGACCCCAGCTGAAGGCAGACATTTTTTAACTTTTAACAACTGAACCACCCAGGTGCCCCTAAATATAACTGCTTTTAGTTGGCCTCTAACTTTATCTTTAAAGTTGAGAAGGGGCTAATTTTTCCTTTCAATAAACTTATTCAGTGTAATAGTTTTTTTTTTTTTTTTAAGATTTTATTTATTTATTTAACAGAGATAGAGACAGCCAGTGAGAGAGGGAGCACAAGCAGGGGGAGTGGGAGAGGAAGAAGCAGGCTCATAGTGGAGGAGCCTGATGTGGGGCTCGATCCCATAACGCCGGGATCACGCCCTGAGCCGAAGGCAGGCGCTTAACCGCTGTGCCACCCAGGCGCCCCCAGTGTAATAGTTTTATGCAGATTTGGAAATAGATGAATTATTCCATTTAAAAAAATATGCAAAATTTAGTTCTGAGAAAAGCACTGACAAATAATGGAATGGAACAAGATATTCTGATTTGCAGCCACTAATAATAATAAAACTGGCACTTAATATATCTTAATTTCACCATTTATTAGCTGTGTAATTTCTTTATGTAACTTTTTTAAGCCTTACTTTCCTCACCTATAAAATGAAGATAGTACTTACTTTACAAGGTTGTTAGGTATAAATGGGATGACTGTTCTTAAGTACTTAACATGTTGCCTGATACATAGTAAATGCCCAGTAAGTTATTGCCTATATCACACTAGCACTAGCTACTTAGTAAATGTTTACAAATGAATACAGGGATTCTAATATTTAAGACTGAAGTGCATCCCATAATTTTGATTTGGATTAATACATTTGAAGCTCAAAATATGTTTTTGAAAGAAATGATTAGAATTTCTAATCAAGAATAGCTTACAAACTTTTTGTACCTATATAGTAGACTACTATGTAGTTCTGTGAGAGATTTTTCTTTGTGGATAAAGCGTATCCTAAAGAACGAACTTTTCTTTCCCTTTGGTTCTTTATTTTTATGTTTAAGAGTCAGTTGATGTCACTCTTCTACTTCCTGGAGCTCTTTTCACCTTCCTAGCTTTGAAGGCATCCAAAGTACTCATGCTCTCCTAGGCTTATTTTTCTAGGTATCCTTTGTGTGTCCTTACCATGAAGTGCTTTGTATTCCACAGTGTATTAATTAACAAACATTGAGTGATGATCATATTCCAATAATACATGGAGGAATTCTGTCTTTTCTCATTTTTTCCACCTCCTGAATATTTTCTTTAAGTAGGTACTTATGAAAGTAAGGAACTTCAATGGTCGTCAGTTCCTCTAAGCCACTGCTTTTCAAACTTTAGGTTATGACTTATTAGTGGCTTGTGAATTCAATTTAGTGGGTCACAAAAACAATTTTTTAAAATGAAAAATAGTAGGAAATGACGGAATGTGGTATGTAAGTAAGGGTAAGCATTCTAATGAGAAACTTATTTTTTTTTTTGCTGTATTTTTGTGTGTTCTGGATACACAGTTAAATTTTCTTGAATTTTCTTTTTCAACTCATCCTTTTTACTGTTTGTTTATTAATTATAGTAATCTCTACATCCAATGTGGGGCCCGAAACTCAGAGCCCCAAGATCGAGTCACATGCTTTTCCACTGAGCCAGCGGGGTGCCCCAGCATCCCTTTTACTTCTAATGTCTCTGAAGTATGATATATATATATTTTTAAAGATTTTATTTATTTATTTGACAGAGATAGAGACAGCCAGCGAGAGAGGGAACACAAGCAGGGGGAGTGGGAGAGGAAGAAGCAGGCTCATAGCCATAGTGGAGGAGCCTGATGTGGGGCTCGATCCCATAACGCCGGGATCACGCCCTGAGCCGAAGGCAGACGCTTAACCGCTGTGCCACCCAGGCTCCCCTGAAGTATGATATTCTTGTTCGTTTTTTTCTTTTGGTAAGTCCACTTTCAGTCTCTCCTGATTCTAGTCTCAAGTCTGTTTGGTAATTATGTTATACATATTTACCTTTCTTAGACCTCAGATCTTGTTAGGGTACTGAGGACTTTGTCTAAAAGATCCTGGTTAGGGGGATGCTGGGTGGCTCAGTCAGTTAAGCATCCGCCTGCTGATCAGGTCATGATCCCAGAGTCCTGGGATCAAGTCCTACATCGGGCTCCTTGCTCAGCGGGGAACCTGCTTCTCCCTCTTCCTGCTGCTCCCCCTACTTGTGCGCACGCTCTCTCTCTCTCTGACAAATAAATAAATAGAATCTTAAAAAAAAAAAAAAAAAAGATCCTGGTTAGGGTACCAGCAATTTTGGGTATGATGGTAACTTTTGAGTTTTTTATATTGGTTTTTATATTCAGGAACCTGTGTTACCACGTATCTAGAGTCACACCCTATGTTTATGAGTACAGTTGCTTAGGAATCGCAGAATTTATTTTTGGGGCACCTGGGTGGCTCAGTTGGTTAAGTGTTGGACTCTTGATTTCAGCTCAGGTCATGATCTCAGGGTCCTTGGTTGGAGCCCCACTTTGGGCTCCATCAGTGGGGCGTCTGCTTCTCTCCCTCTGCCCCTCTCCCCCACTCATGCTTGCTCACTCTCTCTAAAATAAATCTTAAAAAAAAAGAATTTACTTTTTAAAAAGAAAAACTTTATTTGGAACATATTGAGAAAATGTCTTTTATTTTTATTTGGGCCATACGTGGATTTTAAAAATATTGGAACATGTATTTTAATAGGATTTATAAGTTGACTGTTTAAATATGTTAAATAACTATATTAAGTATATTTTTAAAATTTCTGTGTGCTTCAGTACCTGACATCTAACCATATCCTTATGTTTTGGTTAATGTTTTTAGTCCAGTTGTAGTAGTTATGAGTCTCTAGTTTGTATTTTTATTTTTATTTTTTAAAGATTTTATTTATTTATTTGACAGAGAGAGAGGCAGCGAGAGAGGGAACACAAGCAGGGAGGGTGGGAGAGGGAGAAGCAGGCTTCCCGGTGAGCAGGGAGCCCGATGCGGGGCTTGATCCCATAACGCTGGGATCATGACCTGAGCCAAAGGCAGACGCTTAACAACTGAGCCACGCAGGCGCCCCTGTTGTTTGTATTTTTAATTGATTTCTTCAGATTTATTTCCACTGAGACTGAGAAATTTCAGAGAAAGTTGATGAGCAGCATTTACTAAACAAGCTCAAGGTTTTTCCTTTTTTACACTTAGAAATTTAGTTTTACTCAAAATTGGGAAAGCTTTCTCTCTTTGCTAAAAGCATCTATATTCTTGATTGTAAAGACTAAAATTACTTATATATCTGTGAGTGTATTTGATAGGGAAACTTTACTCTATTGTTGCATAGAAACTCAGTATAGTATGTGTGATAGTATTTAATATGCAGTGTTTCAGTAATCTCATGCTGTATATATGGTAGATGATGACTGTTGTTGTATGGACCATCACATTATAGGAGTATGGTATTTGGGGTTTATTCTTCTTAGAATTAAAGGGTTCTGAGTCCCAGAGGAGCAATATAACATGCTCACTTTCAGATTCTTTACCTTTTGGGGGGGAGGGGCTTAGGGAGGGAGAAAAAGAGAATCTTAAGCTGGCTGTGGCCAGATGCAGGGCTCAGTCTCACAACCCTGAGATTGCCTGAGCCGAAATCAAAGAGTCGGATGCTTAACTGACTGAGCCACCCAGGCGTCCCTCCGATTCTTTACTTCGACATATAGTTGTTGGTGCTAATTTTTCTGTTATCTAGAAAAGCAAAAATAATTTGAAAATAGAGTAATGAAAAGATCCTTTTATTTTCAGTTTAGATACTGACAAATATTTTTGTGTATTATGTGTGAATGTTCAATTCTATAAAATAATGTTGTAAAACTTTAGAGTAAAGGGATTTTAAGGAGAAGATGTGAAATTTTTCTATTTAAGAAAGAGATGTCCTGTAATAGACTTGGTTATTAGCAATGGAAAGTATAGAATTTGGATATCTTTTTGTTTACATGACGTTTTGATTGAACTAATTATACATAAACATACAAATGTATAGTAAACTGGTGGGAGAGAACACTGTGTTCATGAATAGCATGGCTTGAAAGAAAATAAAAATACTGATGTACGAATTTTGTTTTTGTAATATGTATTGGATAATTCAGTAAGTTAGAAGAATAAGTTTTATAAGAGTTTATTACTATAGGGAAACATGTTATTCCAAAATCCTAAATAATGGGTTGTTACCAAATGAATTTTTTTCTTTCTGTGGTTGAATACATATGAAGTAGATGCTGTTTATTATTTAATAAATAAATAAATAGGGTGGTGGGGATTTTTTGGTTTATATTTTACTTTGATTTTGCATTTAGTAGTTTTAGTATTGGAATTGATTAGATTTTGTGCCTGTAAAGAGGGCCAAATATGATTTTTGATAATCAACAGGAATGGACCTACTTTGAAAGTTGCCTGTTTTGAGAACTTTAAATAGGAATCAAAAAACTTTTGTTTATCAGATTTGGAATGTAGATATTTTAATAATGTATCATTCTTTAAAAAATTTGCCTTCAGTTGGATAATTAGCCTCCTGATATTTTACTCTAAACAACTGAATTTAACAGGCATCTAGTTAATTTGGAAGTCTTGGAAGTACAGATTTTCATTCAACCCTCCAGGTGATGGTGTGGAATATATTAGGGTAGGAATGGTGAAACATACAGTAAGCAAACATCTAAAATGTCTTTTATGACTGTCTTTGAGGGGGTACATCCAGTCATTAACAACAAAATGTTTCTATTTTTGACATATGAAATGTTATTAAGTAACAAAAAAACTGTTTTTGACCATTTGTTAAGGTGCACTATTATTATGTTAAATTACACTGGATTAAAGTTAAGTGGAATGGTATCCTAAATTTTAGTGTGCATTATTTTACTCTATTCTGGTCACGCTGTGATATGAGATTAACACATTTTTTTGAAAGCTTTCTTTTTTTAATCCTTTTGAAACATAGTCATTAAGCTGTTCAGTTTACTCATGCTTAACAATATGGAAATCAATTTCAATTTAACACTTTTGAGATATTCAGGTTATAACTTATGTTTTATTGGCGTATACTATGAAAACACCAAATTTATTGCATGGTGCAGTGGGTGTTATATGCAAGTAACGAATCATGGAACATTGCATCAAGAACTGGGGATGTACTGTATGGTGACTAATATAACAAAATAAATATTATTAAAAAAAGAAAAAACACCAAATCAAAGTACTTTAAGTAAATAAATAAATAAATAAATAAATAAATATCTTTGGAAGAAAAAAATAAAGACTACCAGTTTAGCCAGTAAACTGTGTAGCTTTAGCTTTATTTTAATCAAAAGATTTGGTAATAACACATGAATTTATTATAGATCTTTGATTCCTATATTCTAGGTACTGTGCTTATAATGACATCTATTATACATTTTGAGTGCTCTTTGCTAAGTACTGTGTAGGACTTGATCCTTCCTGTTGTTCAGTTTAGTAGGTATACAGACTTGCAGATGAGTACATATAATATATTGACATTTTAGGGAGGATAATTAATTTTTATGGGCGTCTGTGCTGTGTATTATGGGATATTTTGGAGCATTTCTGGCCTTACCAATTAGATGCCAGAAGCACCCCCCCCCCCCGTGACAATCAAAAATGTCTCCAGACATTGCCAAATGTCTCCTGGGGAACAAAGTCATTTCTGATTGAGACCCACTTGTATAGTGAATGCTAAGGTTATGGGGAGTGGAATGTACAAAGAGTTGTAGCACAAGTGAAGATAGAGTTAAGTGATATTTAGGTGGAATGATCCCTGAGGGAATGAGATTTTATGTAGGTCTTGAAGTACGAATGAAAAGGATATTAAATACCTGAGAGCGTGAAAGATCAGTATCTAAGAGGGTGATTACTAATGGTTTGTGGCTATAGGTTATTTTTGTGGTTTGGGATGAATATTTGGTAAAATGAAGGTGAAAAGTACTTTGGGGCCATCTAATTTCCTTCTTTTTAACTAATTGAGATATAATACAGCAGGGTGTAAATACTAAGTGTAAGCTTGTTGAGTTTTTGCAGATGTATACAGTCATGTAACCACCATGCAGAATATTTCTAGCACTTCTTACAGTTATTTCTTGAAGGACCATTTTTGCTGTGCTAGTAACTGATGTGAAAATCATATAAAAGCAGGAGTGTGATATGATTATAGTTATGTTTTAAAAAGATTACTCTGGAGATAACGGAGAATAAATGGGAAGAGATTATATTTAGGAAGACTGGTTAGAAGCTTATTACAGAAGTCTAAATAAGGAGGAGAGCTGATATGATGGATTTGAGAGAGATTAAAGCAGAAAAATTGATGGGATTGGGGGTTTACTAGAGGTAGGGGAAGGATATATTAAGGATGACTTTGTTTTGTAAGCATATAAGCAAAATACAATGATTTTGGCTTTGGTTGTATATTTGTTGGGAGAGACCAGGTAGTGTTATGGTAATGGACAGTTCAAAAATGTTAGTGGCTTTTAACAGGACATTTTTTGCTTGACATGCTATATGTATCCTATGGGTTGGTGGTGGATTCTGCTTGTTTTTGCTATGCAGGGTCTCAGATTGATGGAGGCTCCATCTCAACACGTGGTTCCTTGATCTCCATGGCAATAGGAAGGAGACTGTCGCTAATAACTCACTGGCTCTTAAACTGTCTAGAAGAGGGTCCTGTCATTTTGTCGTATTGTTCATTGGCCAGAGCAAGTCTTACGGTCTTAATAGATTTCACAGAAAGGGTAAGGAAGTGCAGTCTTACTGTGTGTTCTGAAGAGAACTGAGATATTTCAGCCATGGTAAATATTTGCCATATGTTGAGTTATAGGTTATTCAGTCTTTTAAAAAGTGAATTATGTTGAAATTTATGGTAAGAGTTTTAGTAGTAGTAAGAGGTGCCAGTTATTGATAGAGAACTAGTTGTACTCTACTTGGGTAAGTAGAATTTATTTGGCAGTAGGGTGGAGGGAGGAAAAAAAACTTTTTGATTGATCAATCACATACTGCTAGTTTTTAAAATTTTTAAAAAAAGATTTTGTTTATCTGAGAGAGAGAGAGAAAGCTCGCTTACGCACTCACAAGCAGGACGAGAAGCAGACTTCCTGCTGAGAAGCCCGACGTGGGGCTCTATTCCATGACCCTGGGATCATGACCTGTGCTGAAGGCAGACGCTTAACTTTGACGTTGCCACCCAGTTGCCCCTGTTTGTTTGTTTGTTTGTTTGTTTTAAATATTTTATTTATTTATTAGAGAGAGAGTGTGTGTGCAAGCATGGGGAGTGACAGGCAGAGGGAGAGGGAGAAGCAGGCTCCCTGTGGAGCCAGGAGCCCGGTGCCAGGCTCCCTCTGAGGACCCTGAGATCATGACCTGAGCTGAAGGCAGATGCTTAACCGGCTGAGCCACCCAGGTGCCCCCCCTCCCCTGTTTTTGTTTTTGTTTTTGAGATTTTATTTTGTTTTTGTTTTTAAGATTTTATTTGTAAGTAATCTCTACACCTATCTGGGGCTCGAGCTTAAAACACTGAGATCAAGAGTTCCATGCTATACAGACTGAGCGATGAGCTCAAACCTGCTGTGTTCATATTCATTCATTCATTTTTTTTAACCATCTTGTTATGTCTGCCTATATCATAATAGAGTTTTTATTAGTGTTTGTGAAAATTTTTCATTGGTTCTTTGTACATGAAATACTAGTAGTGTATGTGATTTATTTCTCTATTACTCTTCCTTAGTGAGAATTTCCTTTCAGGTGTGGGAATTGCTAGTCTTGGGGGTGTTGGTAGTTAGAATAAGAGGAAATCTGGCTGTTGGGAATAGAAAAGTCAAAGAAGACTGAGTCAGGATTTTGTAAGAAAACCTTAGGAAAGATTAAAGGAAACAAATCTGATTTGTAAAACTGTCTTCCTGTCTCTGTTGAGGGAAGGAAAGGGCTTATCTTCGAGGGGCTAACAGTACTTTGACATGAAGTTAATGGGCAGAGCCAAGACTCTCTATAATGGGAAAGGCCTGTGAGAAGTCAGTCAAAGCATTTCTATCATACAAGCTATCCATGCATCTTGGAACTATGGTTGTCTTTCGGAAGTCATTAGCTTTTGCCTTAAAATCAGAAAAATCTTAAATAATGGAAAAAAGTTAAATTATTTAAAATAAATTTATAACTGTACATGATATAAAATTCAAAATATTCATAAAGATATACCATGAAAAGTAAGTTATCCTCCCATGTCTAGCCCCTTCCCATACTGTACCCCTTTGTATGGATAACCACAATTTCTTGTGTATCCTTTCAAAGATAGTTGATATTAAACATTTGAATGGTGGATTAGGCATCAGGAGAAAACGCTCCTACTATGCATGTCTGCAGAAAAGTAGTACACATTTACAAGCACTTCATCAAAAATTCTGAGGAAAGGGGCGCCTGGGTGGCACAGCGGTTAAGCGTCTGCCTTCGGCTCAGGGCGTGATCCCGGCGTTATGGGATCGAGCCCCACATCAGGCTCCTCCACTATGAGCCTGCTTCTTCCTTTCCCACTCCCCCTGCTTGTGTTCCCTCTCTCGCTGGCTGTCTCTATCTCTGTCGAATAAATAAATAAAATCTTTAAAAAAAAAAAAATTCTGAGGAAAGACATGAAAAATTTATAGTTAAGTCGGTAGAGCTGGTGACTGGTTCAGTCGGTAGAGCATGTGACTCTTGAGAAATTACTTAAAAATAAAAAAATCTTTAAAAAAAAGAAAAATTAAAGTTAGTAAATTAACTTTGTGGTACACATGGAAAATTTAGGCTATGTGAATGTAATTGGTATTCTCTTAGTAATTTATTAGTGTATGCAAAAACATGCAAAAAAATTTCTAAGAGCATAAATCTGGTGACCTTAGTTGTTCCTGACCCTGTTTTCTTTTTTAATATTTTAAGTGCCTAAAAACATTAATTTATTAGGTTGATTTTCAGGGAACAGGACTTTGAGTTTAGAGAGAGGCTCTTTCCCTGTTTGCAAAATACTGTGTTAAATGCTAGGAGATAAAAGGTGTTCATGAAAGACATTTTAGAATTCACAAGGAAAATAAATATTCATGTGTGGTCCTCAGTTTCTTCCTGGTGATGCTTAACACTATTAATCATCCCCTTCCTTCTTAAAAATTTTATTTTACTGACCCCTTACTCTAGATGTCTCTTAGCACTTGATACTTTTCTTCATTTATATCGCTGGTTCTCTTTCTCTGTCCTCTTTCCACTGCCTCTCCCAACTTCATTACACCCAACTGCCTACCTGAGAGGTCTTACATTTCTTGGATATATCATTTTCAGCACATATAAAATGAACTCATATTTTTCATCTCCCCTTGCAAAAGGTTCCCCTTATTTACCTATTTCAAGGTTCCCTCCTTTTGCCCCTCCCCCTGCTAGTGCATGTGCGCATTCTCTCTCAAATAAATAACTAAATCTTAATTTTTTTTTTTTTTTTTTTTTTAAACTTGAGAGACGCCTGTATGGCTCAGTTAGTAGAGCATGAGACTCTGGATCGCAGGGTCAAGAGTTTGAGCACCACATTGGGGGTAGAGTTTATTTTAAAAGTAAGTAGGAGCGCCTGGGCCACTCAGCCCATTAAGCGACCAACTCTTAATTTTGGCTCATGTCATGATCTCAGGGTCCTGAGTTTGAGCCCCACATCCCGCTCTGCACTGTGCGGGGAATCTGCTTGAGATTCTTTCCCTTGCCTCTCCCCTTGCACTCATGTGCTGTCTTTGTCTCTCTAATAAATAAATAAATCTAAAAAAAAATCTTTAAAAATAAACATTTTAGTCACAGTTTTAAAATTAAACAAGACTAAAAGATGACAAATGTATACCTTCAGCTTGTATTAAGGGAGGAAGCCGCACAATATGTGTATTCAACTTAATTTCCAATATATAACCACCCCTTTTCTGATGATCCAACTGTTTTCTCTAAGACTTCTTACGGAATAACTACATTAGTTTTTCACCTATTAAACCTAGTCTGCATTGTGAATCTTATGTGTGACTATTTCTCTCACCTTATTTTGAACAAAAGCAAGGAAGAACAGACAAATTCTCAGTCCCTTTCTTTCACTAGTAAATATGAAAATATGTTAAGAGGATAGCTCTCATGTTAAGTGTTCTGACCAACAAAACAAACACACACACACCACAAAAGAACACAAGTCAATTTTTGGAGGTGGCGGATGTGTTTCGTGCCTTGGTTGCAGTGATGGTATGTAAGCAAGTGTATACTTATGTACAGACTCATCAAAATGTATACGCTAAGTATGGGCAGTTTTTAAAAAAGATTTTATTTTATTTTTAAAGATTTTACTGAGAACATGAGTGCGGGGGGGGGGGGTTGCAGGGCAGAGGGAGAGGGAGAGAGAATCTCAAGCGAATACCCACTGAGTGCGGAGCCCCACGCTGCATATCACAACCCTGAGATCATGACCTGAATGAAATCAAGAGTCAGGCACTTAACCCATTGAGCCACACATGCACCCCAAGGCAGGGCTATCTTTCATTCATCTTTTATTATTTAATGAATATTTGTTAAATGACATTGCAGTTGTTCCTTTATTTCTCTTTCCCATCTTATCATTTCTGAATCCCCAGCATCTGGGATGGTGCCTGGTAATTGGTAAAGTCCTAGTAAATATTGAATGAATTATGCTTATTTTGGTTTACTGGTTTGTTTTGATATTGTCCTAGTTAAATCAAATGAAACTGGTTTAAGCTTAATAGAAGAATGCTTGATCTTCTTGTAGTATCTTTTCCCCCATGAGTTACTGTTTATATTTGGACATTGGAACGTGAAGTGTTATTAAACTTTAATGATTTGCCATGGTAATTATTTCTTTGAACAAATGATAAAAACTGATATTCTAAATTTTTACGGATGTTTTGCTTTTTTTTTTTTTTTTTTTGGTGATTGTCCTTTTGCTTAAAGAGCTGTTACAATAATTGCTTAGAATAAAACGCATCTCTCACTTGCTAATATTCTGGCATATCATAAAAATTCATTAACTGTGAGGGTCACCTGGGTGGCACAGTCAGATAAGCATCTGACTCTTGGTTTCCCCTCAGGTCATGATCTCAGTGCTGTGGGATCGAGCCCGCATTGGCTCTGTGCTCAGTGCAGAGTTGGCTTGAAGGTCTCTGTCTCCCTTTGCCCCTCCCTCTCTGTCAAATAAATCTTTTTTTTTTTTTTTAAGATTTGATTTATTCATTTGACAGAGCACAGCAGGGGGAGCAGCAAAGGGAGAGAAGCAGGCTCTCCCCTGAGCAAGGAGCCCAACTTGGGGCTCGGTCCCAGGATCATGGCATCATGACCTGAGCCAAAGGCAGACGCTTAACTGACTGAGCCACTCAGGCTCCCCAATAAATAAATAAATCTAAAAAAGAAAATTCATCGAACTGTGAAGGAGTAAATATTGTGAAAATTTAATATTTCTTCCATTGGATTAATTATAGAAATCAAAGTAAGTGCTGGGATATCATTTTAATACATAGCTCTCAGTAGTTAAGGGGTTATTGTAACTTTGGAGATTTCACTAGAATTGGTCATTCTTTTTCATATTTTTTTCCAGCTTTTTAATTGATACACTATAATGTGTTTTAAAGATTTTGTAATAATACTAGGCTTGCAGAAAAGTTGCAAAGTTAGTAGAATGTTCAGATATGCCTTTCAGCCCTAATCTTATATAACCATAGAATAATTACCAAGACAAGGAAGTCAACATTTTATAATATTATGAAGTTAACCTTAGTCCTTACTTGAATTTTACTACTTTTTTCACTAGTAACTCTTCTCAGTTTCAGGATCTCACACTACAGTTTATTTGTCTTTTGATTCTCTAATCTGTGATGGTACCTTGTCTTTTATGACTCCTTGACACTTTTTTTTTTAATGTTGATGCTTGGTGAGTACTGGTCAGTTGTTTTTAATATGTCTCTCAGTTTGGGCATGTTTACTGTTTTCTCATGATTAGTTTGAGGATATGTATTTGCTAAGAATACTGCAGAATGATATGGTGCCCTTCTCAGTGCATTATGTTAGGGATATGACACATGATGTTGATAGGTCTTATTACTGTTGATGTTAACCTGGTTCATTTGCTTAAGTGGTATTTTCCACATTTCTCCACTGTAATTACTGTTTTCCCCTTTGTAATTAATTAATAAATATCCTGAGACTGCATTTCATGGTACTTATGTCAAAACCCAAACTGACACGTGTATATTACTTATTAATTAAACTGCAGACTTTATTTGGATTTCTGTTAATATGTTCTCTTTCTGTCACAGTCTCCTCTGAAATGTGGTTTCTCAGTCCCTTCTGTTCTTATTATTTTTCATAGCTTTGATAGTCTTGAGGAGTGTTCTCTATGTATCTTGAAGAGTATCTCCCATCTAGTTTTGTCTGATATTTTTTTCCTGATTACCCTGAGGTGATGGGTTTTTAGAAAGCATATCATAGGGGTTCCTGGGTGGCTCAGTTGGTTGGTTGATCATCTGCCTTCGGCTCAGGTCATGATCCCGGGGTCCTGGGATGATCAAGCCCTGTGTCGGGCTCCCTGCTCAGTGGAAGTCAGCATCTCCCTCTGCCTCCCCCCACTTGTGGTCGTACTCCCCCCCCCCCCCCCCGCAAAATACAGAAAGAAAGAAAAAACAAAAACAAAGAATACCGTGGATGTCTAGTGTCTTCCCCAGGACATCCTGTCTGGAGGTACGTGATGTCCACGTGACAACACTGATGGTATTAGCCTTCCTCACTTGGTTAATGTAGTGTTTGCCAGCTTTCACTACTGTGAAGTTACTATTTTTCTCTTTCCTTACTCTGTTTCTTCGGAAGTGAGCCACCAAGTTTAGCCCATCCCTTGAATGGGGAGGGGGCTCATGTGATTTTGATTTGCATTTTCTCAGTGTCTCTTCTTGTGCTTATTTGGGATCTGTATTTCTTCTTTAGCTAAGTGTCTGTTCAAATTATTTGACCCTCCCCTCCATTTTAAAATTGGGCTGTTTGTTATTATTTAGTTATGAATCTTTATATATTCAGGATTAAGCCCTTTCTTTATTAGATACGTGTTTTTTTTTTTTTTAAGATTTTATTTATTTATTTGACAGAGATAGAGACAGCCAGAGAGAGAGGGAACACAAGCAGGGGGAGTGGGAGAGGAAGAAACAGGCTTCCAGCGGAGGAGCCTGATGGGGGGCTCGAACCCAGAACACCGGGATCACGCCCTGAGCCGAAGGCAGACGCTTAACGACTGAGCCACTCAGGCGCTAGATACGTGTTTTGCACATCTTTTCTCTCAGGCTCATTTTTTGTTTCTTAATATTATCTTCAAAAAACAGAAGTTTTCAATTTTGATGAAGTTCGGTTTATCAGTTTCTTTTATGGGTTGTGCTTTTGGTTTTATATCTAAGAAATCTTTGCATAAATCAAGGTCACAAAAAATTTTGTTCAGTACTTTCATATAGAAATTTTAAAGTGTGAGGTTTTACATTTGTGTGTGTGTGTGTGTATACACGTAAACTTTATTTTCCATCAACCTTATTTCCATTTTGTTTGCCTTTGTAGTAGAGCAGCTTAAGACCACTCATCGATTGTTCCTACCCATTCAGTGGCCTGAGCAGTGGGAGCTACAAACCAGACTTCAGTGCCAGGCTGGATGTTCCAGTCCTCAGTAGGGAACTGCAGAATAGGCTCAGAGGGCACCTGCCTGCCTTCAGACTGGTCTGCGACTTCAGGTTGAGTAGCAGGGAACTTAGGACCTCGAGCCGTCCATTCACCCTGAAATTCCTTCTGGGTCACAGTCTTTTCAGCTGTGGCCTGCTCTTCCTTTTCAATCTCTTCAGAATCTCTGTGGAAATAGAGATCAGGCATGACCTCTCATGGATGTTCGTGGGAAATGGTGCCACATATGTGCAGAACTTCCTGGGCCAGCATCCACCACATCAGACCATCTGAGTGAGCTCCCTTGTTGCAAGGGATAGTAATGTCCACATAGTGCAGAGGAGAGTCTGTGTTACACAGAATGATGGTAGGCAGGTTAACATAAGATGCCTCTGGAACAGTAACCACCAAAAGTCTTGGCTCCCAGAAGGCTGCATGGATCTCGTTAGTGAATTGTTTCTAAAGTGAAGTGGCCAACAGTAGGAGTGGCTGCAGTAGCAGCCCCAAACATCAGTACAGCTTGCTGGCCAGTATTCCTGGATGATATGACACTGACTTCAGCTGGGTTTTCAGTGGTAACAATGGCACGAGCTGCCAGCAGAAGCTTCTCTCAGGTTCTCTTCAGATTTATGGTGTAGATGCCATCATTCTTCCTTTTGTAGATGTACCGTTCCATTTGGAAGTCAACCCACCTAAGTGGGTTCCTGCTGCAGGGAATTTGAGGACAACCCCCTCCTTCATCTGCAAGACAACATGAGTTGTCATTTTGAAGAGCATTGACCCTTTAGCAATATTGAGTCTTCCAGTCTACCACTGGGGTCTCTCTCTCTCCATTTATTTAGTTTATTTTTGCTTTCTGTCATCAATGCTTTGTAGTTATCAGCATACAAATCTTGCACATATTAAATTTATCCCTGAGTATTTGAAGATTTTTGATGTTATTGTAAATGTTACTTTTATTCCTCCAAATTTCAATTCTGCTAATACTGTGTAAAAATATAATAGATTTTTGTGTATTGATTTTGTATTTTGCAACTTTGGTAAATTCACTTATTACTAAGTTCAGGCAGCTATTTTATAGATTATTTGGGATTTTCTAAGTAGACAGTTATATTTATGATTAAAGACAGTTTTATTTCTTCTTTTCCAATATGAATGCATACCCTTCCTTCCTTCCCTTTCTCACCCCCCTTCCTCCTCTCATCTCCCCCTTTCCTCCCCCTCCTCTTCCTCCTCCTTTTGCCTTATTGCGCTGGCTAGATCCTTCAGTACAATCTTGAATAGGTGTGGTGAGAGAGTGGATATCCTTGCCTTGTTCCCCATCTTCTGGGGAAAGTATTTAGTCTTTCATCATTACATATGATATTAACTGTAGGGCTCTTATAGATAATCTTTATCAAGTTAAGGAAGTTCCTTCTATTTTCAGTTTGCTAAGAGTTTTTGTCAGGAATGAATTGAACTTTGTCAAATGCTTTTTTTTTTTTGCCTCTACTGAGATCATATGATTATGCTTCTTAAGTCTAATATAGTGAGTTCTATTGATTGATTTTCACTCCAGGGATAAACTTTGTACTTGGTGTGATGATACTTTATTACTTTCATAAGTTGCTGGGTTCTACTTGCTGATATTTTGTTCAGAGTTTTTGAATTCATATCTATGGGAAATACTGGACTGTAGAATCCTTGTTCATGTCTCTGGTTTTGGTATCATGGTATTGTTGACTTCATAAGTTAAGTTAGTAAGTGTTTATATGCTAGACAAGTTTATGTAGAACTGATGTTCGTTCTTTCTTTCTTTCTTAGTTTCTTTATGAGAAGCAGGGAGGGGCAGAGGGAGAGTGTCTCAAGCATCCCAGGATGTGGTTGGACTAGACATGTTGGGTGAAGGAACCAGGAGTTAAATAATACACAGTAAATACATATCTGGTTTGAAGAGCAACTGCAGTATATGCAGCACTGGTAGTGGTGTCTCTGAGGTGGTGGAACTATTCTACATTAACCAATTCAGGACTACATGAGATTGGTATCATCCAGCATCAGAATATAGCTGCAGGGTTTTGTGAACTATTCCTATTTGTAACTTTAAGAAACTGATGTTTTTTCTAGGTCATTTTAATATTTCTAGAGTAACAAATAATAAGGACAATAATATATACAACCTCCAACTAAAATTCTGTTGTAGTATAGATAACGGAGTGGTACAACATTAGAAAACTTTATTTATTTATTTATTTTTAAATGCCTTTTTTTTTTAAGATTTTATTTATTCGACAGAGATAGAGACAGCCAGCGAGAGAGGGAACACAAGCAGGGGGAGTGGGAGAGGAAGAAGCAGGCTCATAGAGGAAGAGCCTGATGTGGGGTTCGATCCCATAACGCCGGGATCACGCCCTGAGCCAAAGGCAGACGCTTAACCGCTGTGCCACCCAGGCGCCCCAACATTAGAAAACTTTAAAACAGCAGCTCTTTTTGGATTCCCCCCAAAGCGTGTCTGTACTCTCCTTCAAATGGGCCTCTGTCTCAGGGGTCGGATTCACCTTCACTAAATCTGAGATTCCATTCTGTCCCAAGATGAAAGGAACACAGAGGAAGACATCATCTTTTATTCCTTAGAGACCCTTAATCATGGTGAAAATTGGATGCACCCACCTAAGATTCTTCATTAGACTTTTGTCAAATCTGCCACAGTTTCGTGGCCCAGGATGTGTAGTCTTTCAGTTTGATCACCTCATAGGCACTGTCGACTACGTGCTTGTGAACCTCTTTCCACTGTTGCTTATCTGTATCAGTGCCAAAGTCAGGGCACAGATTTTTCTGGGAGACACCAGCAACATTTACTCCTTACAGGTACACTAGAGTCTCCATGCTCCCTGAGTACCCACCCATGGCAGTTGATGGGTGAACTACCTACCCCATTAGGTAATGGAATTGGACTGAATCCAGATTGCAACCACTTCCAATAACAAGGTATTTTGGGAAAGCTGCTTATATTTCAAGCCACGTAGGTCAAGATATCTACTGGATTGGAGACAAGCAACTTGTAGTTTAGGCTGTATTTTACAGTATTAGGGATGATGAATTTAAAGGTGTTTCTTTATGCTGGGCCAAATTAAGATGGCTTTCTCTGTCTTGCTGACATGCCCCAACTGTGATAATAACCAGCTTGGAGTTTGCAGTCATGTTATAGTTTTTGCCAGAGACAATTTTTGGTACAAGGAAAAGGCTGCCATGTTGGAGATCCATCATATCTCCCTTCAGTTTGTCTTCCATGACATCAACAAGAGTACGTTCATCTGCCAGGTTCTTCAACAGCACCAGCCCCAACAACTGTAATCTTATTCTGGGGGTATGGTCTTCCTTATAAAGATTCTGAATCAGCTAATCCTTGAGAGTTGCCATATTGGATTTAGAACAATATGGAATCAGGGTACACGTCTGGCAGGCAGGCAGGTGGGCCGGCGGGCAGCGTTGGATTTAGACTTGGCAACAGCAGCTTTGGTACCCTACTATATCTTATTTAGAATTGTTTGGTTTCCAAATATTTAGGAATACTCTTCTAATTTAATTTCTTATTCTCTGTGGTCAGAGAATGCACTGTAATTCTATTTGTTGAGACTTGTTTTATGGCCCAGTATATGGTCTAGTTTGGTTAATGTTCCATAAGCACTTGAAAAGAATGTGTATTCTTTTTTTTTTTTTTAAAGATTTTATGTATTTATTTGACAGAGATAGAGACAGCCAGCGAGAGAGGGAACACAAGCAGGGGGAGTGGGAGAGGAAGAAGCAGGCGCATAGCGGAGGAGCCCGATGTGGGGCTCGATCCCACAACGTCGGGATCACGCCCTGAGCCGAAGGCAGGCGCTTAACCGCTGTGCCACCCAGGCGCCCCAAGAATGTGTATTCTTTGTTGGATGGAGTGCTTTATAAATGTGAATTAGGTCAAGTTATTTGAGTGTTAAGTTTCTGTATACCTGTTGATTTCCTGAACCTGTTTGCTCAATTATAATATTGAAATATCAACTATAATGATTCATTTGTCTATTTCTTTTCAGTTTTGTCAGTTTTTCTTCATGTATTTTGACGTTTTATTAGGTACATACACATTTAGAATTGTATATTTTTATTTTTTAATTAAAAAAAAATTTAAGGATTTTATTTATTTGAGAGAGAGTGAGAGGGCATGAGCGGGGGTGGGGGGAAGGGGCAGAGGGAGAGAGAGAAGCAGACTCCTTGCTGAGCAGGGAGCCCAACACAGGGCTCGATCCCAGGACTCTGGGATCATGACCTGAGCTGCAGGCAGGCGCTTAACCAGCTGAACCACCCAGGTGCACAGGATTATTGTATATTCTTGAACTGTCCTTTTCTCATTATGAAATAATCCCTTTTCATCTTTGGTAACACTTCATCATTCTTTAAACAATTGTGTTAAAATATACATAACATAAAATGAACCATTTTAACCATTTTAAAGTGTACAGTTCAGTGGCATTACGTGCACTCACAGTGTTGTGTAACCATTGCCATTATTCATCTCTAGAACATTTTTATCATCTAAAACAATGTATTCATTAAAGAACAGCTCCCATCCCAATCCCACATTCCCTGGGCCTGGTAACCTCTGTTCTTTCTGTCTCTGTGAATTTGCATTTTCTAGGTAGCTAATATAGGTGGAGTCATAGAGTATTTGTCCTTTTGTGTCTGGCTTATTTCACTTAGCATAATGTTTTCATGGCTCATTTGTGTAGTTGCATATCTTACAATTTCATTCCTTTTTAAAAGATTGAAAACTACTCCATTGTGTGTGTGTATCTCACATGTTCGTTTGTTTATTCATCTATTTTTTTAAAGATTTATTTACTTATTAGAGAGACGGGAGAGGGAGAGAGAATCTGAAGCAGACTCTGTGCAGAGTGCAGAGCCCAAGTGGGGCTCAATCCCATGACCCCAAGATCATGACCTGAGCCGAAATCAATAGTCGGATGCTCAACCAGCTGAGCTATCCATGTGCCCCTGTTCATTCATCTATTGATAGACTAAGGATTGTTTCTACCTTTTGGCTATTGTGAATATTGCTGTTATGAATAGTGGTATACAAGTATCTCTTTGAGCCCCTGCTTTCAATTTTGGGTATGTACTCCTGTATTCTTTTTTTTTTTTTTTTGAAAGATTTTATTTATTTATTATTTGAGGAAGAGAGAGAGAGATAGCAAGAGGGAGAGCACGAGCGGGGGTCGGGGGGTGGGAAGAGGGAGAAGCAGGATCTCCACTCGGCAGGGAGCCTGATGCAGGGCTCCATCCCAGGACCCCGGGATCATGACCTGAGCCAAAGGCAGACTCTTAACCGCCACCCAGGTGCCCCTACTTTAGTATTTCTTATAATGCACATCTGCTGTTAATGAATTCTCACAGATTTTGCTTGGTTAGTATTTCACCTTAATTGAAAGAAACATTTGTTTGATGTAATTGTAGATTGACATGCAATTATGAGAAATAATAGAGATCTTGTCGACTCTTTACCCAGGTTCCGCCAGTGGTAACATCTTGGGTAACTATAGTGTAATAGCACAAGTAGGAAATTGACATTAATACATTGACATTGGCCTTATTCACATTTCACCAGTTTGCCTGTACGCCTTTGTGTGTGAGTTTGTTTGTTGGGTTTTTTTTTTTAAGATTTTATTTATTTATTTGACAGAGAGAGAGACAGACAGCAAGAGGGAGAGTATAAGCAGGGAGAGTGGGAGAGGGAGAAGCAGGCTTCCCGCCGAGCAGGGAGCCTGATGCAGGGCTGGATCCCAGGACCCTGTGATCACTACTCGAGCTGAAAGCAGACGCTTAACAACTGAGCCACCCAGGCGCCCCTGTTTTTTGTCTGTTTGTTTATTTGTTTTTTTGACAGAGAGCACAAGCAGGGGGAGCGGGAGAAGCAGGCTCCCCGCTGAGCAGAGAGCCCAACGTGGGGCTCAATCCCAGGACCCTGGGATCATGACCTGAGCCGAAGGCAGTCGCTTAATCGACTGAGCCGCCCAGACACTCCTGTGTGAGTTTGTATATATATTTAGTTCTCTGCAGTTTTATCTACATGAGTAGATTCCTGTGACAGCTACCACAGTCAATACAGAATAGTTCCATCACAAGAATCACTTGTGCTACCCTTATTGTCACAGCTACCTCTCTCCCTTACACACCCCAACCCCTGGAAGTCATTTGTGTTCTTCATCTCTACAAGTTTGACATTTAGGGAGTGTGTGGAATTATACAGTGTATACTTTTGAAATAAGCCTTTTTTCACTTAGCATGCTTTGCATGAGATTCATCTAAGTTGTTAAATGTACCAGTAGTTTGTTCTTATTGCAGAGTAGTTGTTTGATGTGCATGGACCATGTGTTTAACCATTTACCTACTGAAAGATATTTGGGTATTTCCGTTTTTTGTTATTACAAATGAAGTAGGCATACAAATGGTATAGGTTTTTGTGTGAACCTAAGTTTTGCTTATCTGGGATAAATATCTAAGAGTTTAATTGTTGGGTCATAAACAACACACATGTTTAGTTTTGGAAGAAACTGCCATACTTTCTAGAGTATCTGTAACAATTTACATTTTTGCTAATGAGGGGAGCCTGGGTGGCTCAGTCTGTTGAGGGTTGGACTCTTGATTTCAGCTCAGGTCATGATCTCAGGGTTGTGGGATCAAGCCCTGCATCGGGCTCCATGCTGGACATGGAGTCTGCCTGAGATTCTCTCTCTCTCTCTACCTCTCCCTTTGCTCCTTCCCCTGCCTCTCATGTGTGCGCTCTCTCTCTCTCAAATAAGTAAATAAATACCTTTACATTTCTACTAATGATATATTAGTAATCCAGTTTCATCATATCTTCACTAGCATTTTTTTTATTGTGGGAAATATACGTAGCATAAAATTTACCATTTTAGCATTTTAGCCATTTTTAAGTGTATAGTTCTGTGTGGGGCGCCTGGGTGGCTCAGTTAATCATCTGCCTTAGGCTCAGATCATGATCCCAGGGTCCTAGGATCGAGCCCCGAGTGGGGCTCCCTGCTCAGCAGGGCGTCTGCTTCTTCCTCTCCCGCTTCTCCTGCTTGTGCTCTCCTTTTCTCTCTCTCTGTGAAATAAATAAAATATTTTTTTTAAAAAGTGTATAGTTCTGTGACATTAAGTACATTCACATTGTTGTGCAACCTTCTCTACCATCCATTTCCAAAACTTTTTATTTTTCTGCAGTTAAAATTCTATATCAATTAAACACTTACTCCTCATTTCCTCCTCTCCCCAGCCCTTGGGAATTATATAATATTTGAAAGGAATCATACAATATTTGGCCTTTTGTGACTAGCTTATTTTATAGCATTTGGTGTTATAATTTTTTTTTTTAAAGATTTTATTTATTTATTTGACAGAGAGAGACAGCCAGTGAGAGAAGGAACACAAGCGGGGGGAGTGGAGAGGGAGAAGCAGGCTTCCAGCAGAGGAGCCTGATGTGGGGCTCGATCCCAGAACTCCGGGATCACGCCCTGAGCCAAAGGCAGATGCTTAACGACTGCGCTACCCAGGCACCCCTATAATTGTTTTTTTTATCTTAGCCATTCTGATAGGTGTGTAGAATCACCTTCAATTTTAAAGTATATTTTTACCATGTATGATAGTCTAAATCGACAGTGTTTTTAGTACACGAAAGATGTTATGCCATTATGTTTTTGACTTGCACAATTTCAGATGAGAATTCAGCAGGCATTCTTATTTTTGTTTCTCTGTAGGAAATGTCTTTTTTTTCTCTGACTAGTCTTAAGACCTTTTTTATTATTGATTTTTCGGTAAGTTTACTATGATGTACCTTTATCTTGATTTGAAGTTATCCTGGAGGTGTTCATTGAGTTTCTTGAATCTGTGGGATTATAGTTTCCATCAAAATTAATTTTTGGTCATTATTTCTTCTAATAATTTTTTTAGTTCACCCACTCATGTGGTACTCCAATTGCATGTATGTTAGACCACTTAGTATTGCCCCACAGTCACTGTGATCCTGTACATTTTTTCTTTTTTTTCGTCTGTGCTGTTATATGGTTAGTTCTTATTTTCATGTCTCCATGTTAAAAGATCTCCATGGATCTTTTAAAAATTTATGTGTTTTCTTCAGTGTCACATATGCTATTAGTCCCATCCAGTACATTTTTAAATTTCTGAATTGTATTTTTCATCCTTTGAAAAGGATCCATCCATTTTGTTCTGTTTCGTTTTTTTTTCCTTTCTTTTTCCTCTCCTTATTATGTGTATGTTCTTATTTAAATGCTTATAGATATTTAGAATAACTAATTTAATGCCCTTTTCTGCTAATTTCTCTTTCATTTTGAGGTCTATTTTTGTTGATCAATTTTTCTGCAGGTTATGGATAACATTTCCTGGGGTTTTTGGTATGTCTTTTTTTTTTTAAATGATTTTAATTTTAAGTAATCTTTAAGTAATCCCCAATATGGGACTTCAATTTACAACTCTGAGATTAAGAATTGCATGCTTCACTGACTGAACCAGCCAGGCACCCCTGCTTTTTTTTTTTTTTTTAAATATGGAAGGCTTCATGAATTTGCATGTCATCCTTGCACAGGAGCCATGCTAATCTTCTCTGTATTGTTGTAATTTCAGTATATGTGCTGCTGAAGCCAGCACTTTTTTGGTATGTCTTTTAATTTTTGATTGAGTGTAGTATGTTGTGACTTTTTTTTTAAATGCTGAATTTTTTGTCTATCTTCAAAGAATGTTAAACTTCCTTCTAATGGGCAATAAAGTTACTTGTGGATCAGCTTAATCCCTTCAGGGCTGTTTTCAAGCTTCATTAAGGTAAAGTTAGAGTAGTCTTTCTACTAGGGCTTATTTAGCTTTACTATTAAGTTATGACCCTTTTGGGGGTCTCTACTGAGTGCCATAAGTCTTCAATAAGGACTCTCCATTGTGGTTGAGTTGGAACTCAGACATCTTCCAGCCTGTGTGACTTCTGGGAGTTTAGCTCCCCAGTAGTTGATCTTTGCCTGGCCTTATTGGAGTTTCACCCTATGTATGTGGAACTTAATTCAGCAAAATATTGGAAGGCATACCCTAAACAGTTCTGGAATTCTTTCTCTAAAAAGTCCACTTTCTCTATTTCAGTTGGCTTAGCCCTCCTAAACTCTTATCTTTGTCTTCTTAGCTCAGAGAGTGCTATCCTTTACTTGGAATGCCTTTGCCTGTGCTGCATTCTGGGAAGTGTTTCTAGGTGGAAAGCCAGTAACCAAAGAGCTTACCTTGTTTCACTTCTCTCAAAGATGTGGTCATCTGTTGCCTCATGTTCAGTGCCTAAAAAGGAATTTTATGTTTTTCCAGTTCTTCAGGTCTTATGACAGGAAAATAAATTCTGTCCCAGGTACTTTATCATTGCTCAGAAGCAGAAGTTGATCCCAAATTTGCACACACCAAGTTTCAAAAACAATTTGATTAGTTTAAAATTTTTCATAATATTATAGCCAATATTGTGATATTATCCTTTTTTTTTTTTTTTAAAGTTTTATTTAAGTGATCTCTACACCCAACTTGGGGCTTGAACTTACAACCTTGAGACCAAGAGTTGTGTGCTCCTCTGGCTGAGCCAGCCGGGTGCCCCTGGTGATGCTATTCTTTTTTCTTTTTTTAAAGATTTTATTTATTTGACAGAGAGCACAAGTGGGGGGACTGGCAGGCAGAGGGAAGAGCAGGCTCCCCACTAAGCATGGTGCCCAGTGTGGGGCTCGATCCCAGGACCCTGGGAAGGCAGATGCTCAACCAACTGAGCCACCCAGGTGCCCTGGAGATACAATTCTTGATTGAATTGTGACAGCATATACTTGACATATTTCTACTCCTCCTTTTGCCTTTTGGAAGAGTTAGTGGGGTCAGTGGAAGAATATAATCCATATGGAAATAAGTGAATGTAATATGTAATAAAATAGCTGCAAAGTGGCATGGAGATTTTTTTTATTTAAACAATATCTTGGTGTGTTAGTGGAATTGATAAGAATTTACACACAAGGGAATAATTGAAGTCGATTTGGAAGGGTGGATAAGATTTATAGGCAGAGATGGTGGGATTAGCATTCCAAGCAGAGAAAATAGCACTAGTACATGTGATGCTGTTGGTGAGAAATAAGTTCAAAAATGTCGGTTGGACCCAAATGGGGAGAACCCTGAGAAGTCCCCCTAGAGAAGATTGTAATAGTGGGAAGTTGTGGGTCATTTAAAATTTTTGAGCAGGAGTATTGAGTTATACTTTCAAGGGTCTTTAGAGATCTTAAATGAGTCAAGAGTGCTGTATCCATTATGGTCTTTGTTTGCCAGCAGAAAAGTGACATTGTCTTTCTTGAGAAGAGAAACTTACTTTAGGCTACTAAATTGCTCATAGACTCAAAAGGAAGGTCAGAGAGTCAGTCTGGCAGTTCCTGGGATGTTGATATCAGGAATGAGTTGACAGGTTTTGGGGGTTTTTTTGTTTTTTGTTTTTGAGACAGAGGGAGAGAGCACAAGCACAGGAGTGGGGTGGGGGACAGAGGGACAGGGAGAGAGAATCTTTTTTTTTTTTTTTTTTTTTTAAAGATTTATTTATTTATTTATTCGACAGAGATAGAGACAGCCAGTGAGAGAGGGAACACAAGCAGGGGGAGTGGGAGAGGAAGAAGCAGGCTCATAGGGAGGAGCCTGATGTGGGACTCGATCCCACAACGCCGGGATCACGCCCTGAGCCGAAGGCAGACGCTCAACCGCTGTGCCACCCAGGCGCCCCAGGGAGAGAGAATCTTAAGCAGGCTCCACGCCCAGTGTGGATCCCCATGTGGGGCTTGATCTCACAACCCTGACCTGAGCCAAAAGACCAAGAGTTGGGCACTTAACTGACTGAGCCACCCAGGCGCCCCATGAATTGACAGTCTGAACAGGCCACCAGAGTAAATTAGTGCCACCCATTTCCCCCTCAAACTTGTCATTTTGCTCAAGATTTAGGATCCTTGAAAACAGAGAGTGGGGTTGGCTTAGCAGGGTTCATGTCCAATGATCTGTGAGGGCAGAACTAGTGCTATTTATTTATTTATTTATTTATTATTTATTTATAAAATTTAATTTTTAAAAATAATCTCTACACCCACTATGGGGCTCAAACTCACAACCCCAGGATCAAGAGTCTCATACTCCACTAACTGAGCCAGTCAGGTGCCCTAGAACTAGGCATATTTATACGTAGTCCTGTCTAGGCGGAGGAGAGGTTATTTCTCAGAAGGAAAACAGTACCTTTACTAAAAAGTGAGGATAGATTCTGGGAAGCCAGTAAACAGAAACAGCTGTACATCATAATGGATTAAGGGGGAAAGACTAGAAATTAGAATGCTTGTTTTGGGGGCATCTGGATGGCTCAGTCAGCTAAGCGTCTGCCTTTGGCTCAGGATCCTGGGATTGAGCCCTGTGTTGGTCTCCTTGTTTAGCAGGAAATCTGCTTTTTCCTCTCCCTCTGCCCCTCCTCCCTGCTTGTACTTGTGCTCTCTCTCGAATAAGTAAAATCTTGAAAACAATAAGAATGTCTGGGAAGTTTTTTTTTTTTTTCTCTAGAACAGACAAGAGGTGACAGAGACCTAAACAAAAGGTAGTGGCTGTGTGATTGCAGTGAGGGTTTTGATGTGAAAAGCACTGTGAAGATGAAATTCAGTGGCAAATTTTTCTTATTCAAGTACACATGATTCTAAAGTGCCTAGCTGACTGGAAGAAAGTTGATGATGAGGTATAGTGGAAACCTGGCATTGTTACTTACCCTGTGATAGTAAGCAAATTACTTAACTTTTCTCAACCTCAGGTATAATTTGGGTTGATAATTATTTTAGGACAGTTGTGAGAATTCAATAAAATAAGTAAAATGCCTGGAATATAAAATAAGAATTCAGTGTTAAGCAGAAAAACAGGGAGGATTTCTTTTGATTGTGTTTGGTTAGGAGGTGCTTTTTTTTTTTGTTGTTATCTCTGGTTAGAATTTAATGCCTTTCTGGTAGGGAATGTTATGCAAACAGGAAGCATTCTGGATTAGAAATTAGTTTTAGATTTAGAGTTTTTAAAGTAAGCCTTTTATTTTTATTTTACAATTTTGATTTACAGAAAAATTAGTGCAGAGTTCTCATGTACCTTTCATTCAGCTTCTTCTAATGCTAATGTTTTAAATAAGAATGGATATATTTGTCGAAATTATGAAGTTAATACTGATACAAAACTATTAACTAAATTATTGACTTTATTCAGATTTATCCAGATTTTTCCACTGATGTCCTTTTTCCTATTCCAGGATAAAATACAGGATATTACCTTGCATTTAGTAAATTTAGATTTTTAATTCCAGTTCTGTTAGTAAATGTGACCTTAGGCAACCACTCAACCTTTCAGGCTCTCATGCATAATGTAAATATTGACTAAAAGGATATCTAAGGTACCTTTTATAATTCTGCCATTCTGAGTTTTATATCTGTCATATAGTATGCTCAATTTTTCTTTTGAAAGAGATTTTAAGATCTAATCAATATGCCAGATCTTGTTGACAATAAAAAAAAATTCAATTTTTATCTAGTAATTGTACTTAAGTATTAAAGGAAAACTATATATTCAGATTTGGGAAAACTCACAAGAGCTTTTTCTTCTATTTGAACAAAAAAAAATGACAAAAAGGCAGGGTTTGTTGTGTTTTGACTAATTTTTCTCTGCAAATATTAGTTTACAAATTATCCATTAGTTGTGTAATGATTGAAGGGAAAGTCATAAAATACGTGTATTGTTAAATTGTTTTTTGGGGGGGAATAGTAAGGAGGACACAAAGCTTAAAAATGTAACTTAAAGGTGGATCTTACTATAGTGGAATATATAATGGAGATAATTGAGAGCAGTTATGTCCTAAATAATCCAAGTAGTTTATATTTTGTTGTTTATAGTGCTTCTCAGGTTTGGGCATAATTTGATGTAGGTTAAATTGTTTATATTTTAAATTGTTGCCCCTTTTCACTTCCAAACTAGGTTAAGGAGAATATCCTATTAGAAATAATCTCCAGACAGTTGTATTTTATCCCTCAGATTCTCCTATTTAGAAATGTTGAATACAACCTACTAGTAGTCTTGGCTTAATAATTGACTCTGATTCAATAGTAGGTTCAATTAAATGACTTCATTACTCTTAAGGACCTTGAAGTGTAATGTTTGACCACTGTATTATTCATTTTCATAAATTATATTTAGTGATTGTGTTAATTCATTATTTAATCTAGCAACTTTCAACCTTTGGTTTACAAAAAAAAAAAAAAAGTTTATGAGAAATTGTAGATCTGTAGGTTTGATGAGGGGCCAGAGGTATGCATTTTAAAAACACACTAGGAGTTTTTACACAGGTGGCTGTAGACCATACTTTGAAAAAAACGTAATTGTACATAAAATCTTTTTATTTACTGTCACAATTCTTGTATTAAGACCGTATTTTTCATTGTTTACCTGATTTCTATATTCACTCTGATATTTCTTGAATGCCTACTATCAGAGTCATTGTGTTAGGTACATCAGATTCAAAGATTAAGATAGCCTCTGCCTTTAAGGAACTCACCTAGTAGTAGGGTGAGGTAGATTGGTAAACAGTTCAGAACAGTGAGATAAGTGTTGATTGAGTATTAGTAAACCTTATAGAAGCATTACACACACACATAAAATCAGTTAATTGTGCCTGGAAGAAGAATTGGGTTGGGAAAAGTTTCCCAGTGGAGATGATAACCAGAGATTGAAGAAAGTAGAGGAGTTTTAGACAACATCAAAATAAAAAGCTTCTACACAGTAAGGAAACAGTCAACAAAACTACATGGCAACCTACCCAATGGGAGAAGATATTTGCAAATGATATATCTGATAAACAGTTAGTATCCAAAAATATGTAAAGAACTGATACAGCTCAACACCCAAAAAACAAATAATCCAATTCAAAAATGGGCAGAAGAGAGGTGCCTGGCTGGCTCAGTTGGTAGAGCATGTAACTCTTGATCTCGGGGTCATGAGTTCTAGCCCCACATTGGTATAGAGCTTACAAAAAAACAAAAGAAATAATGGGCAGAAGACATGAACAGACATTTCTCCAAAGAAGACATACAGATAGCCAACAGACACATGAAAAGATGCTTCATCAAGATGACTTATCATCCGGGATATGCAAATCAAAACTATAATGAGATATCACCTCATACCTGTCAGTAAGGCAAAAATAAAAAAGACAAGAAATAATAAGTGTTGTCAAGGGTGTGGATTAAGAGGAACACTTGTGCACTATTGGTGGGAATGCAAACTGGTGCAACCACTGTGAAAAACAGTATGGAGGTTCCTCAAAAAGTTAAAAATAGGGTGCCTGGCTGGCTCAGCCAGAAGAGTACAACTCTTTTTTTTTTTTTTTTTTAAAGATTTTATTTATTTATTCGACAGAGATAGAGACAGCCAGCGAGAGAGGGAACACAAGCAGGGGGAGTGGGAGAGGAAGAAGCAGGCCCACAGCAGAGGAGCCTGATGTGGGGCTCGATCCCATAACGCCGGGATCACGCCCTGAGCCGAAGGCAGACGCTTAACCGCTGTGTCACCCAGGCGCCCCCCAGAAGAGTACAACTCTTGATCTTGATCTTGGGGTCATGAGTTCAAGCCCCATGTTGGGTGTATAGATTACTTAAGTAAATAAAACTTAAAAAAAAAAAGTTAAAAATAGGATTACCCTATGATCAAGTAATTGCACTATTGGGTATTTACCCTCAAAATACAAAAACATGAATTCAGTGGGATACATGTATCCCTGTGTTTATTACAGCATTATTTGTAGTAGCTAGATTACAGAAGCAGCCCACGTGTCCATTGATAGATGAATGGATAAAAAAGAGGTGATATAGGGGCTCCTGGATGGCTCAGTCAGTTAAGTGTCTGCCTTTGGCTCAGGTCGTGATCTCAGGGTCCTGGGATCTGGGCCCACATCGGGCTCTCGGCTCAGCGGGGAATCTGCTCCTCCCTCTCCCTCTGTGGTTTCTCTCCCTCTTTTGCTCTCTTTCAAGTAAATACTATACTGGAATTAAAATAAAAAACTTTAAAAAAGAGAAATAAACAAGAAAAGATAGAAAGTAGAGGAGTTTGGCATGATGTGCCTACTGGTTATGAGCAATATGTTCTCTACACATATATTTTTTTAAAGATTTTATTTATTTATTTGACAGAGATAGAGACAGTCAGTGAGATAGGGAACACAAGCAGGGGGAGTGGGAGAGGAAGAAGCAGGCTCATAGTGTAGAAGCCTGATGTGGGGCTCGATCCCATCACACCGGGATCATGCCCTGAGCCGAAGGTAGACGCTTAACGACTGCACCACCCAGGCGCCCCTCTAACATATTTCATTTAACCCTCGCAAAACCCCCATGACATAGATATTATCATTTCCCCTGTTCTAGAGTTGGGAAAGCTGAGGTCAGAGAGATTAAGTTGCTTCAGAGTTAGTATGTTGGCAGATCCAGTTTTGGGACTTAGATAATATAATTCTAGAACCTGTGTTTTTAATTACTGTGTGTTCAAGGCTCTGTGGTAAAAGCATGACAATAAACTGAGAGGCCTGTGTTATCAGAGTGCAGGAAGTTGGAGAGTTAAGGCTAAAGAGGTAGGTAGAGTCAGATCATGCAGTTTCTTAAATGTGATGTTAATGATTTTTGTTTCAAATGAAATATACTGTAAAGGCATTGAACACCTAAAGGGAATGACATAATCAGATTTGCATTTTGAAAGGTCATTCTGGTTGTAGTAGATTGGATTTGAGAAGGGCCAAGAGTGGATGCAATGACACCATTTAGGAAGTTGTTACAGTAAGGTAGCCTGAGTGAGCTATGGTAGTAGCCTGGATGGAATGAGGAGGAGATTGTGGAGATGTAGTAAAGTGGGTCGATTTGAAAAGTTTTAGGAGGACAGATCTACAAGACATGATGGTGGATTGGGTTATGAGTAAAGGAAAGGGAGTTGTCAAAAAATAACTTTAGGTTTCTGAATTGCTGAATTGGATATATTAGGTTGGTTCTCTTTGTTTTATATAGGACACACAAAAGAAAGACTTGTTCATGTTGAGTTAGAAGTGCCTTTGAGATATTCAAGTGGAGATGTCAAATATATAGTTTTATAGTATCTTTGATCTTTCTGTGTAGTAAATAAATGGGCTGTCCATTCTTCTGTATATAATAACATAGCTGATTGGTACTTTTCCAGGGCTTTATCACAGTTGTTATCTCTTGAATTACTGTTACTAAAAAAGAATGTAAATAGAGTTTGGCTTTCAGTTATTAGAGCTAATAAAAGGATGTGAAAAGATTTTGCAATCTAGAAAGCAATTAAGACAAGGCAGAACTAAGAATATACATTGCAAAAAGACTAGGTTAAAAGAGTGCCAAAAAGCCTAATCTAACTCTAAAATAACATTTAAGAGCTATCTTTATCTGTTTGAGAGAGAGTGCGTGCACGCAAGCAGGGGAAGGGTCGGAGGAGGAGGAAGAGAAAGAATTCAAGCAGACTCTGTGCTGAGCTGGATGTGGGGCTTGATTTCATGACCCTGAGATCATGACTTGAGCTGAAACCAAGAGTTGGATGTTTAACCAGTTGAGCCATCCAGGCGCCCCTAAGAGCAATCTGTTTTGAATATTGAGGTTAAATATTTCCTTTCTTTTGGTAATAAAGGAATTATTCTTGGCTTACCTAAACTACAGTTATCCAAGTTACTGTAGGTGTACAATGGGAATACTTATACCAGAAGCAAATTGTATTTTCTTTATTTCTTCATCATATTCATTTGATGTTGCACTGCTAAATCACCATAACATTACTTTATACATTTGGGTATATTGGGTATTTCAACTATTGTCTTTATATTGTCTTGAAAAACAGAAGATAATTATGACTGATATTTCTTTAAATAATTTAAAAACTATCATAAGATTATTACATTTTGTTTATTGAGCTTTGATCAGTAGTTTCCCTTTATCAGAAAATGTTGCCATTCTTGAAAGTACTGCGATACTGAACTAACAGGACTAAGCTTTTGGGGTGCCTGGGTGGCTCAGTTGGTTAAGCGTCTGCATTTGGCTCAGGTCATGATCCCAGTGTCCTGGGATCAAACCCCTTGTAGGGTTCTCTGCTCAGCGGGGAACCTGCTTCTCCCTCTCCCTCTGCTACTCCCTCCTGCTCGTTCTCTCTCTCTCAAATAAATAAATAAAATCTTTGTCAAACATTGTGGTACCTATTTTAAAAAAAGGACTAAGCTGTTGATGCAGATTTTATATCTTCTAGGTATTAGAATATTGATATTTGTGTTACTGATATTTTTTAAAAGATTTTATGTAAAAAATAGTGATTTTATTTTTAAGTAAGCTCTACACCCAACGTGGGACTTGAACGTACTACCCTGAGATCAAGAGTTGCATGCTCCACCAACTGAGCCAGCTAGCCCCGTGCCCCTGTGTTACTGATATTTTAAAGTTCTCTGGAAAAAATAGTTTTAAAAGTAATTCATATATAAATGTAAAACATTTGAACGATAAAAGCCATCACTGATTTTACCACCTAGATATATCACTCTTTTGGTGTATTTCCTTAACTATTGCTTCTGTGTATTTTTAATGTATGGGCATTGTATAGCATAATAGTTTAAGAATGGAGATTCTAGGGGTACCTGGGTGGCTTAGTCGGTTAAGCATTTGGCTCAGGTCATGATCCCAGGGTCCAGGGATCAAGCCCCACATCAGGCTCCTTGCTCAGTGGGGAGTCTGCTTCTCCCTCTCCCTCTGCCCTTCCACCTACTCTCTCTTTAATAAATAAAATCCTTAAAAAAAATAAAAAAGAATGGAGATTCTAGAATTAAATCCCCTAGGTTCAGATTTTTGTTCCACTTATTAGCTGTGTGATTTTTAAAAAAGATTTTGTCAGTAAGTGAGAGAGGGAGGGAGAGGGAGAAGCAGACTCCCTGCTGAGCAGGGAGCCTGATGTGGGGCTCAATCCCAGGACCCTGGGATCATGACCTGAGCCGAAGGCAGACGCGTAACAGATTGAGCCACCCATGCGCCCCTTAGCTATGTGATTTTAGCAAATCACTTAATTTCTGTGAATCTTGAGTTTCAAAATCTGTAATATGGGGATAGTGAAAGTAAATATTACTATTTGCTCTGTGCCAGGTACTTTACTAAGTGAAAAATCTGATTCCTCATAACATCTCTACTTAAGAAAGCTACTTAATAGTGCCTTTAAGAGAATAAATTAAGGGGGTGCGTGGGTGGCTCAGTCAGTTGAGCATTTGGCTCTTGATTTCCACTCAGGTCATGATCTCGGGTCCTGAGATCAAGAGTTGCCTTGGGCTCTGTGGTCAGCACGGAGTCTGCTTGTTCCTCTCTCTCTGCTCCTCCCTATGCTCGTGCTCTCTCTCAAATTGATAAAATCTTTAAAAAAATAAATAAGGGGTACCTGGGTGGTACAGTCAGTTGGGCAACAAACTCTTGTTTTTGGCTCAGGTCCTGATTTCAGTGTTGTGAGATTAAGCCCCATATCAGGCTCCTCACTCAGCGAGGAATCTGCTTGAGATTCTCTCTCCCTCTCCTTCTGCCCCTCTCACTCTTGCTCTCTCTCTCTCAAATAAGTCTTAAAAAAAAAAGAGAATAAATTAGATACTGGATATAATGTACTTAATATAGTGCTTAGAATATAATAAATGTTATTTATATTTTAAAAATTGCATTTGTACGATTTATTGAAGCTTCTATTGTGGCCACATTCCCATGCCATTAATGTTCTTTCAAGCTGGAATTTTTAAAATGGCTTACAGAAATTCATCAAATGGATTTATTTACTCACGTCTGTAGTGATAGACCTTTAGATTGTTTCCAGCCATTTTGCTCTTATAAGTAGTGCTGTTATGAACATATTCGTTATGATTATTTATTAGTTCCTAGGGGAAGAGTTGACTCAAAGGACTGGAGGGTTTTTATATTGATGCCTAGTCCTACATTGCTTTCCAGAAATGTGAATCAGTATACATTCTTATTTCTCATACATTCTTTTTTTTAAAAAGATTTTATTTGTTTGAGAGAGGGAGCACAGGAGAGTGAGTGCAAGCTGGGGGAGGGGGCCACAGGAGAGGGAGAGAATCTCAAGTAGACTCCAGGCTGAGAACAGAGCCCGAGTTGGGACTCCATTCCCACAACCCAGGGATCATGACCTAAGCCAGAACCAAGAGTCAGATGCTCAACTGACTGAGCCACCCAGGCATCCCTGTCATACATTTTTGCATATGTACCTTTGAGAGTCCTAGGTTTGGCTATTAAATCCTTGAAATTTCAATTTCTGAAAAAAAATCATTTGTTTTCATATCTGTTTGTATTGGTATGATTTTATTGGTATAGTGTAACCTTGCTTAAGAATTGCCTATTTTGTTGGTTTTTTTAATTTGCATGAGCTCTTTTTAAATAGACTTTATATTCATATAAACTGTTTGAAAATATTTTTAGCAGTTTGAAGTTTGTATTAATTTTCAGCAGTGTTTTGAGAAAACTTAATGTTTTAAAATTTACATAGGTATTAACTGTTCTTTTTTGTTGGGGTTTATTTTTATCTTTAGTTCTTTTTTTAAAGATTTTATTTATTTTAGAGAAAGAGTGCATGAGTTGGGGTGGGGGCAGTGGGAGAGGGAGAGGATCTCAAGCAGGCTCTGCACTGAGCCCATGCGGTGCTTGATCCCACAACCCTGAGATCATGAACCCAGCTGAAACCAAGAGCTGGGTATTAACTGACTGAGCTATCCAGGCACCCCTATATCTTTAGTTCTTATGATATAAGGAAAATATTAAAGTCATTTTTTCTAGTTTTTATTTATGATTAAATCATCCGTCTACCTCTGGTTAATTTTGGCATATGATGTATAAGGTATAGGGAATCTAACTTAGCTTTTTTGGAGTAGAAAACTTGGAAATGGGAAATAGGTTTTGCATTCTACTTCAGTTCTAATGAAATGAAGGAATGCTGATAAGGACTGGAACTGTACTTAGACCTTGAAGAATGCTGTGATGGATTAGTAATGTCTTCCCATGAGGAGGGGTACTGAGAGGATAGTGAGGGCATTCCTATCTGCAATCTGAAATTTGTTCCAGTTGTACTCATTGAATATTCTCTTGGAAATACCACCTTGGGGTGCTTGGGTGGCTCAGTTGGTTGGGCAACTGCCTTTGGCTCAGGTCATGATCCTGGAGTCCCTGGATCGAGTCCGCATCGGGCTCCCTGCTCAGTGGGGAGTCTGTTTCTCCCTCTGACTCTACCCTCTCTTGTGCACTCACTCTCTCTCTCTCAAATAAATTAAAAAAAAAAAAAGGAAACACTACCTTTATGTGAATTCAAAGTAAAATTGGTTGGTTCGTTCTTGTTTTGATGTTTTCCCCTAATAAGGGTTTTGCCAGTGTCAAAACAAATTTAAGTTTTCCTACCTTTCTGCTTTAAAGTTTGAAAGTAATCATCAATAAAATTACCACGATTTATTTATTTATTTATTTATTTATTTATTTATTTATTTATTAAAGATTTTATTTCAGAGAGGGAGCGAGCGAGTGCAAGCATGGGCGAGGCGGGGGAGGGCAGAGGGAGAAGTAGACGACACCTTGCTGAGCAGGGAGGCAGACTCAGGGCTAGATCCCAGTACCCTGGGATCATGACCTGAGCCAAAGGCAGATGCTTAACCAACTGAACCACCCAGGTGCCCCAGATTGCTGCGTTTTACATTATAATTGGAAGTAATACTTTCTCATTCTTTCAGTGAGAGTTAGTTATTTAACTGTTGGACTTTTAGGTTGTTTCCAGTTTTCCCCCTTCCCCAACTTTAAATTTTTTAAATTTAATTATTTTTGTCCTTTAAACATTTTAATGGCAGGAAATGATATAGAATAACTGCCAAGTCACATAAATTAACTTTTTTGTTAATGTTTATGATCTCAGAAAGAACACTCTTATTGGTCAGTTTAAATTGTGTGGGAGTTTATGTAACTGTCTGGGTTCGTGACTGAGTGTGGTTGGTAGACCCATCTTTCCGTGGTTCAGAGAAAAGGGCAGCTTCCCTGTTTGGCATGCTTAAGGTCTTCTGTCTCAGGGAGTGGCCTCTGATCTTGGTCTTGAGTGACAGAGATACTCTAGTAAGGGTCGATCTGTTTCCCTTGGTGACCTCTGACAGCTCTCCCAGGTCAGGTTGCACCCAGTCCAGTTTGTCCAACACATTGTCCTCAGATTTTGCCTGCTGTTTGCAACAATGAAGAAATAATCTCAGGCTGGAATAATTAATGCAGGCCCATTATTCCATAAAGGCTCCACATTGGAAGCCTCATCTGTCCAAAGAAGTCCAAAGCACACTTGTTCACAAGCTTGCCTTTTTTAAAACACCACCACAGATCTCTTTCAGCAGCAGAGCATGAGGTTTTTTTTTTTTTTTTTAAGATTTTAAAGTAATCTCTACACCAAACGTGAGGTTCAAACTTAAACTCTGAGATCCACAGTCATATGTTCCACGGACTGAGCCACTAGGAGCTCCTGGAGCATGAACTCGTTGTTGGGTTTTTCACACTGAGCTCCATAGTGATGGGCTGCAACTTTAAGCACAGAACTTTTACCTCCTGTGCTTTTGGATCCTCCAGAGTGGGCAGCTTTGGCATGATAGTGGTAGCCTTGACCTGTAGGAGGCACCCCAGCCTTGTTGCCCTTATCTCCTAACTTTTTATTTTGAGAAATATAAAATTGATTGGAAAGTTGCTCTACTTGTATGATGAATACCCATTGTATTCCTTATGAAGATTCACCAATTGTTAACATATATAACTATTGCTATAATATATAGACACTCACTTGATATCCTCTGAAGTGTTTGAGTTAATTGCCGACATGACTGTAAGTACTGAAGCAAGTATTGCCTGAAGACAAGGACATTGTCTCACTAAACACAATAAAAGTGCCATAGTTAGAAAATTTAACAATACAATACTCTTATCAGATATACAATGTATATTCAGATTATTCCAGTTTTATTGTCACAATAATGTCTTTTTAAAGATTTATTTATTTATTAGAGAGAGAGTGAGAGAGCGATGCAAGCTTGAGTACAGAGGGTGGGGAGGAGCAGAGGGCGAGAGAATCCCAGACTCCCTGCCAAGTGTGGAGCGGGACACAGGGCTTGATTTCACAACTGAGATCATGACCTGAGCCAAAATCAAGAGTCAGACACTCAACTGACTGAGCCACCCAGGTGCCCCAATAATGTCTTTTAAAGATGGATTTTTTCCCCATAGTTCAGGACCGCACATGGCATTTAATTGTCATATTAAGGTAGGAAATGTTGGGGTTTGGAGCTGATGGCCAAGAAAGGATTCTTGAGATGTCTTCGATGCAAAAAGGTGTTTTTATTTTTGTTTTTTTTAAAGATTTTTATTTGAGAGAGAGCATGAGCCAGGGGGAGGGGCAGAGAGAGGGGGAGAAGCAGAATCCCCCCTGAGCAGGGACCCCAAAGCTTGGCTCGATCCTAGGACCCCCAAGATCATGACCTGAGCTGAAGGCAGATGCTTAACTGACTGAGCCACCTAGGTGCCCCTAAAAAGGTGGTTTTATTAAAGCACAAAAACAGGACCTGTGGGCAGAAAGAGCTGAGCTGGGGTCATGAGGACTGGCCGATGATGTGCTTTCAATTTGGGAGGGGGTTAGGAATAGCATAAGTCTCTCAGGAATTTTGGAAGCACGGTTTCCAGGACCTTGAGATGGCTAGCTATTGTTAGGCAAAGGCTGTTTATTACTGTCTAATAAAACCTTAGTCTTGAAACCCTTCAGATGTATGTTGGTGGGCCACATCCTTGGGGAATGATTGCCAACACGTATCTTGGGAGGGGGCGGTAGAGATAAAGGAAGTTTCCAAAGGAATTTTTATGTTTTAAAGAAGACTTACAGGATTGCCAACATATATCTTGGGGTGGGGGGTAGAGGTAAAGGAAGTTTCCAAAGGAATTTTTGTATGTTAAAGAAGACTTACAGGATCTTGGGGGTTGGGCTAAGATTGCCTTTTGCCCTTAGCGAAGTATTAACATTGAGGCAGCTGAACTTCTAGAGGAATGTCACTCTGCCTGGGTCAAGGACTTGTCAGTGGGCTTATAGTAACAAAATTTAATTTTTCTTTTGCCTTTGCTTCCTGCATCAGTATGTCTTTAGTCTTCTTTAACCTCTAGCACATTTCCCTGGTCTTTTTGTCTTTCATGATATTTTGAAGAATTCAGGTTAATTGTTTTGCAATTTATTTCCATTTTGACAGAAAATAATCTTTATGAGATTTCATGTAAGTTTCATGTAAATGCTATGGCCAGAAAATGAATTTTTCTTATTCTAATAGTTAACATTTGTTTTTAAATGGGAAAAACATTCACCATTAGAAAAATACAAAATAGTGTAAAGTCTCCCTGTCATTTTTGTGTCTCAGGCTCTCGCATCCCTTCCTCAGATGCTGGCCACCAGTGCTATCAGTTTCCAGTCATCTTCCCAGAGACAGTTTTTATGTGTACAGGAAAATTTGTATATGTCACAAAATACTTTTTAAATGACCTGATTATTTTAGTGTGATTCCCTATAATAATACTAACATTTATTCAGTCATACCTTAGAGATATTGTGGGCTTGGTTCCAGATCCCCACAGTGAAGTGAGTATTGCAATAAAATGAGTCAAATGAAATTTTTGGCTTCCCTGTGCATATGCAAGTTATGTTTACACTATATTGTAGTCTATTAAGTGTGCAATAGTATTATGTCTAAAAATGTACATACTTTAATTTAAAAATATCTTATTGCTAAAAAATGCTAACCATTATTTGAGCTTTCAGTATATCATAATCTTTTTGCTGGTGGAAGGTCTTGCCTCGATGTTGATGGCTGCTAACTGATCAGGCTACGGGTTGCTGAAGGTTTGGGGGAGCTGTGACATTTTCCTAAAGTAAGACAGCAGTGAAGTTTGCCACATTGATGGACTCTTCCTTTCACAAATGATTTCTCTGTTATGTGCAATGCTGTTTGATAGCATTGTACCCAGAGTAGAAATTTTTCAAAATTAGAGTCAGTTTTGCCAAACCTTGCTGCTCCTTTATCAGCTATTTCTGTGTGAAATATTTTAAATCCTTTGTTGTCATTTCAACAGTTCTCTCAGTATCAATGGGAGTAGATACCATCTCAAGAAACCACTTTCTTTGTTCAGGCATAAGAAAGCAAATCCTCGGGATGTCTGAGTGGCTCAGTTGGTTAAGCCTCTGCCTTTGGCTCAGGTCATGATCCCAGGGTCCTGGGACTGAGTCCCGCATCAGGCTCCTTGCTCTGCAGGGAGCGTGCTTCTCCCTCTGCCTGCTGCTCCCCCTGCTTGTGCTCTCTTTTTCACTATCTGTCTGTCAAAATAAACAAATAGGGGTGCCTGGGTGGCTTAGTTGGTTGGGTGTCTGCCTTCTGCTTAGGTCATGATCTCAGGGTCCTGGGATCGAGCCCTGCATTGGGCTCCTTGCTTAATGGGGAGTCTGTTCCCTCTCTCTCTGCCTCCCCCCACCTCATGCTCATGCATGCTTTCTCTCTAATGTATGAAATTTAATAAATAAATAAATAAAATCTTAAAAAAAAAAAGCAACTCCTCACCTGTTGAAGTTTTATCATGTGATTATAGCAACTTAATTATATCTTCAGGCTCCATTTCTAATTTTAACTCTCTTGCTATTTTCATAACATCTGCCATTACTTCCTCCACTGAAGTCTTGAACCCCCCAAAGTCGTTCATGAGGATTCAAATCTACTTCTTCCAAACTCCTGTTAATGTTGGTATTTTGACCTCTTCCCATGCATCACAGCTGTTCTTAAGGGCATCTACAATGATGAATCCTTTTCAGAAAGTTTTCAGTTTACTTTACCTAGGTCCATCAGACTAATCAGGGTCTATGGCAGTTATAGCTTTAGAAATGTTTTGAATTTTTTTAAAGATTTATTTATTTTAGAGCGAGTGTATGAGTGGGGGAGGGGCAGAGGGAGAGAATCTTGAAGCAGACTCCCCGCTGAGTGCAGAGCCTGATGCAGTGCTTGATCCCACAAGATCATGGATCACGACCTGAGCTGAAACCAAGAGTCAAATGTTTAACTGACAGAGCCACCCAGGGGCGCCCCTACAAATTGTATTTTCAAATCATAAGACTCATAAGTTGAAATTACTCTTTGGTCCATGGCTGCAGAATGGATGTTGTATTAGCAGATATGAAAACAACATTAATCTCATTGTATATCTCCATGTACTTGGGTGACCAGATGCATTGTCAATGAGCAGTAATATTTTGAAAGGAATTTTTTTTCTGAGCCATAGGTCTCAGCAATGGGCTAAAAATACTCAGTAAACCATGTTGTAAGCAGATGTGCTGTCATCCAGGCTTTGTTCCATTTATAGACCACAGGCAGAGTAGATTTAGCATTCTTCTTAAAGGCATTAGGATTTTCAGAACAGTCAGTAAGCATTGGCTTCAGCCTATAGTCACCAGCTGCATTCGCCCCTAGCAAGAGAGTTAGCCTTTCGAAGCTTTGAATCCAGTCATTGACTTCTCCTCTCTAGCTATGAAAGTCCTAGAAGGCATCTTCTTCTGATATAAGGCTGTTTAATCAACATTGAAAATCTGTTGTTTTTAGTGTAGCCACCTTCATTAATTATCTTAGCTAGATCTTCTGAATAACTTGCAGCTTCTACATCAGCATTTGCTGCTTCACCTTGCACTTTTATGATATAGAGACACCTTCCCTTCTTAGACATGAGCCAACTTCTGGTAGCTTCAGACATTTCTTCTGCAGCCTCCCCAACTCTGTCAGACTTCATACAATTGAAAAGAGTTAGGGCCTTGCTCTGGATTAGGCTTTGCTTAAGGGAATGTTGTGGCTTTTTTGATCTTCTATCCAAACCACTAAAACATTCTCCATATCATGTTAGTATCCAGAATATATAAAGAACTTATATAATTCAACACAAAAAAACCCTCAAATAATCTGATTTAAAAATAGACAGAGAAACTGAATAGACATTTTTCCAAGGAAGATATACAGATGGCCAATAGACATGTGAAAAGATGCTCAACATTACTCATCATCAGGGAAATACATATCAAAACCACAGTGAGATATCACCTCACACTTATCAGAAAGGCTAGCATTAAAAAGACAAGAAATTGGTGTGCCTAGGTGGCTCAGTTGATGGAGCATGTGACTCTTGATCTTGGGGTTATGAGTTTGAGCCCCAATCTTGGGGTTGTGAGTTCGAGCCCCACATTGGGTGTAGAGATTACTTAAAAATATTGAAAAAAAAAAAAAGAAGAAGAGGACAAAAAATAACAAATGTTGGTGAGGACGTGGAGAGAAAGGAACCCTTGTACACTGTTGGTGGGAATGTAAAACTGATGCAGCCACTGTGGAAATTTCTCAAAAAGTTGAAACTAGAAATACCGTATGATCCAGTAATTCCACTACTGGGTATTTAGCCAAAGAAAATGAAAACTTAATTTGAAAAGAGACGTGCATCCCTATGCTTACTGCAGCATTATTTACAATAGCCAAGATTATGGAAGCAATCCAAGTATCCATCAACAGATGAATGGATAAAGATGTGGCAATACATATACAATGGTATATTACTCAGCTATAGAAAAGAACGAGATCTTGTTATTTGCAACATCATAGATGGATCTAGAGGGTATAATGCTAATTGAAATAAGTCAGAGAAAGACAAATAACATGATTTCACTCGTATGTGGAATATAAAGATAAATTAATAAATAAGCTGACAAAAAGCAGAAAGAAACCCATAAATACAGAGTACAAATTGGCAGTTGCCAGAGGGGAGTGGGTGGTGGAATGGGCAAAATGGGTGAACCAGAGTTGGAGACACAGGCTTCCAGTTATGGAATGAATAAGTCATAGGGACAGAGGATACAACATAGGGAATATAGTCAGTGGTATTGTAATAGTTTTCTGTGGTGACAAATGGTAGCTGTACTTGTGGTGAGCATAGAATAATGTATAGACTTGTTGAATCACTATGTTGTACACCTGAAACTAAGGTAACATTGTGTGTCAACTATACTTTTAAAAAAAAAGAGGAACAACAAGAACAGTATACCCAAAAACAAAAAACCAAAAAACAACCACCACCACCCCAAAACACCTTTCTATCAGCAATAAAGTGGTTTTCCTTCCTTACTGCTCATGTGTTCACTGGAGTAACACTTTTAATTTCCTTCAAGAACTTTTGCTTTGCATTCATAACTTGGCTTTTTGGCACAAGAGCTCTCACTCTTAGCTTTGCTTTCAATGTGCCTTCCTCATTTAGCTTAATCATTTCTAGCTTTTGATTTAAAATGAGAGATGTGTAACTTTCTCACTTGAACACTTGGAGACCATTGTAGGGTTAATAACCATCACGCACAGGTAATCTGTGCAAGGGTATGTCAGAAATAGGGGTATTTGGGGGACTTATTTTTTTCTTGTGAATCCTTCCTACCTTTCAAAAGTTTTGTTCCCCAAATACGTGTATTACTTTTTTTTTAATTTTTAAAGAGAGATAAGGTAATATTCTTTTCAAGAAAGTCCTTAATTATATAGTCTTATCAGTTACCATTTTATCTATGTATTCTTGTTCCAATTAGACTCTGTAAAGGGACAATTTTTCTTTCTCTAAAGGGATTGAATGTTTGATTGAGTTGGCTGTTTTCTAAGCCTGAGCCCTCTGATTAACAGATGTAGCGAAAAGGGCTTTATGGTATTGAAGCAGTTGCTTAAGACCAACAATGTCCTTTTTGTGAAAATCTGAAGGTTCTTAAAAGATGGAATAGCATGACATCATCACTCTTCATCCAAGGAGCATTCCTCAAATAATACTGAATATGCTGTGATTATCGGTACCCTTCCCCCATCATCTTTCTGTTGCTTTGACTGATGTTATTGTCAGTTATTTGACTGTGTTTTACAAATGTGGAATAGTTACTTTATTCTGAAAATCATAATTTGACCTGAGATTTTAAAATAAATTATATTGGATTTTCATTGGGCTTTCTTAGATAAATGTTTTAGGATTGAACAAAATGGTACCACCCATAAAAATTGTTTATGTCTTTTACATTCAACCCTAAATAACCTAATAAATGATAGGCTTCTTTGGTCTGTTTTTTGTGGAACCAGAAACAAAGAAGATCGCATTTGCCGTTTATAGGATTGTTAATTTCATTTTACTGCTCTCTTTTAGTAAGAAGGATTTAAGTTACTGTAATATTTTTTTCCCTACTAAGAGATGAGATATTTAAACAATGTGACCTAACAGCCTGTTTGTTTTTTTTAAAGAAGATTGCATGTATAGTCTCATAATATCTTTAAGAACTTATTATAAATATTTATATCTTTTAAACCTGACTTGTAGTTTATACAGCTGTATTAGTCTTGTGTGTCGGGTATTCATGTACCTAATATTCATTTTTAGCACACTGGAGAAATTATGGAGTTTATGATTAGGGTTGCTGTCAAAGCTCCTCTGTGCTGTTTCTTTTCCTGTATTTATTCATGACAGATTTTTAAAATGGACAAGACTCAAATCCAAGTGCCTTTGTCAGTTTTAACATTGATGACTCTGTTTAGCAATATTCCGAATGGGTGCGGGGCAACCAAGATGGTGCTAAATTTTATAATAAAGTACTTTACTTTTGGGAATTTGAGGATGTACAGAAAAGCAGTTATGCAATAGATACTATAAACTCTAGCCTAACAGTGTAATGGAGTATTTCAGGGATTTCTAACGTTGGAGTTCTCTTATTTGTGTTCATTTTATTTTTAATTTTTTTCTGTCTTCTAACAGACCAAAGAATGTGCACACGTGGCGGATATTTTTTCTTTATCTTTTTTTCTTGTTGTGGAAGTTGAGCATGTGATTATTGTTGAAAATTTGGAACATAAGGAAAGTATAGACTTATGAATGTTGTCCATAATACTGGCCATAACTACCTAAATATAATCTATCTATACCACTTTGTTGTATTGCCTTCTTTGTGAAAACTACGGTATATATAATTTTTGTTTTCATTCTTTTTATTGTAAAATCAAACAGATCCAGAAATTTGGCAAACATACAGCTTAATGAATTATAAATAAAATTCCTTTGTAATAATCACTACCTAAGGCAAGAAATGGAACTTTGCTAGCCATTCTAGATGTTCCTCCTTATGTCTCAGCCCAATCACAACCCTTTCTTTTTCCTAAACTAACTACTATCCTGACATTTACTACAGTAAAAACTTCTGGGAGTTTCTTCATTGTTTCATCATCTAAGTGTGCATTACTGTGCCCCAGTATTGGGTTTTGAGAGTTCTTTATAGATTTCAGATACAAATGCTTTTTCAGATACATGATTTGAAAATAATTTTTTAGCAGCCTTTGGTTTGACTTTATTCTTTTAAAAGTGTCATTTGCAAGAGTAAAGGTTTTTAATTTCGGTGAAGTCCACATCACCAATTTTTCCTTTTTTATGGATTACACTTTTGGTGTTACATCTAAGAACTCTTTGACTAACCTAGGGTTACAATGATTTTCTCCTGTGTCGTCTTCTAAATGTTTTATGTAAAGTATTAACTTTTTACATTGAGGTAAGTAGACCATTTTGAGTTTATTTTAAGGTATGAGGCAAAGTTCATTTTCATGCATATGGATGTCTAATTACTGTGGTGCCATTTTTCAAAAGAGATCTTTTCTCTATTGTACCTTTGTCAAAAATCAGTTGACCATATTCGTGAGGGTCTGTTTCTGAACTTCTGTTTTGTTTCATTGGACGATGTGTCTATCCTTTCATCATCACTACACCATCTTGATTATTGTAGCTTGGTATTAAGTCTTGAAATCTGGCAGTGTGTGAGTCCCCCAACTCTATTCTGCTTTTTAAAAATTGTTTTGACTAATTTGGTTCTTTGCCTTTTCATGTACATTTTAGAATCTGTTTGTTGATATCTACAAAAAAAATTCTGTTGAATTTTGCCTAAGATTGTATTGAATCGATGACTCAATGAATTTTTGGACCAATTTGGGGAGGAATGACCTCATAACAGTATTGAGTAATTTAGTCCATTAACGCGGTACATCTCTCCATTTAATTTTTCTTCCTTTTGTTTTCTTTTTCTTTTTCTTTTTTTTAAAGTAAGCTCTACGGCCAGGGTGGGGCTTTAACTCATGACCCTGAGATCAAAGTTGCATGCTCTGAGCCAGCCAGGCACCCCATTTATTGTTCTTACTATATAAATTCTATCCAGATATTTTTAGACATATCTAAATATTTCTTATTTTACTGTTTTGTATATTCCTTGGGATTTTTCATGTACACAGTAATGTCAGCAACGAGAGAGCTTTCTTTCTTTCTTTCTATTACATATTTCTTTTCTTTTTCTTTCCTTTATTGCATGGACTGAACTTCTAGTATGATGTTGAAGAGGAGTGATTAGAATAGATATCCTTACTTAGTATATAATCATTAGGGAAGTCTTTGTCTTTAATCATTATGATGTTAGCTGTAGGTTATTTGTAGATACCCTTAGCCAGGTTAATGATGTTAATGGAGCAACAGGCAGAGGGAGAAGCAGGCTCCCTGCTGACCAAGGAGCCCAGTGTGGGACTTGATCCCAGGACCCTGAGATCAGGACCTGAGCCAAAGACAGACGCTTAACCGACTGAGCCACCCAGGCATCCCAGTGATGTTCCCTTCTAGTCCTAATTTTTAAAAACATTTTTATCATAAATGAATGTTGGATTTGTCAAATCCTTTTCTGCCTCTGTTGATATGATCATATGTTTCTTTTTTTCTTTAGTCTGTTTAGAATGATGAATTAAATCAGGAATTTAGAGCTATTCCTTCTCCTTTCAGTGTTCTAAGAATATGTAGTGATATTTCCCCTTTGATTTCTGTTTTTGCTAATTTGTGTCTGTTCTTGTTTTCCTTGGTTAGTTTGGCAGAGGTCTTTCAGTTTTGTTGAGCTTTTTTATTACCCAAAGGAACCATCTCTTGGTTTTTTTTGACATTTCTATGTTGGCTTTTTGTTTTCTAATTTCATTATTTTCTATTCTGTTTCTTTAATATCTCCTTTCTTATATTTATTTTGGGTTTTTAAAAAGATTTTATTTATTTATTTGAAAGAGAGAAAGAGAGACCACGAGCAGGGCAGAGAGGAGCAGAGGGACAGGAAGGAGCAGAGGGAGAGGGAGAAGCAGGCTCCCTGCTGAGCAAGGAGCCTCATGCGGGGCTCATTTGGGACCCTGGGATTATGATCTGAGCCAAAAGCTGACGCTTAACCGACTGAGCCACCCAGGTGCCCCTATTTTTGTTTTTGTTTTTAAAAATATTTATTCATGTATTTATTTTAGAGAGGTGAGGAGAGGCAGAGGGAGAGAGAATCTCAAGCAGACTCTGGACCGAGCATGAAACTCCACACGGGGCTCACTCTTAACGATCCTGAGATCACTACCTGAGCCGAAACCAAGAGTCTGACACTTAACCAACTGCGCCACCCAGGTGCCCCTGTTTTTGGTGTTATTTGCTTTTCTCTTACTCGATTTTTTTTTTTTTTTTTTTAATGTAAGCTCCATGCCCAGCGTGGAGCCAAATGTAGGGCTTGAACTAACAACACTGAGATCAAGACCTGAGCTGAGATCAAGAGAGTTGGACACTTAACTGACTGAGCCATCCAGGGGCCCCTCTCTAGATTGTTAACATAGAAGTGTAGATTATTTATTTGAAATCTCTCTTTTTTTTTTCCTAATATAGATTTAGTGCCTTAAATTTCTATGTAAGCACTGTATTAGTTGTATCCTACAAATTTTATGTTGCATTTTTATTTTCATTTAATTTGTATTCTTTTTTGTAATTCTAAGTAATCTCTACCCTGAATGTGGGGTCTGAACTCATAATCCCAAGACCAAGAGTTGCATGCTCTTTAGACTGAGCCAGCCAGGTGCCCCAATTTATATTCTTTTCTAATTTCCCTTGAAATTTATTTACTGACCCATGGATTACATAGAAGTGTGTGTTTAATTTCCAAATTTGGTGTTTTTTCTTTAAAAAGTAATATTTTGGGGGATGCCTGGGTGGCTCAGTGGGTTAAGCATCTACCTTCAGCTCAGGTCATGATCCCAGGGTGCTGGGATCGAGTCCTGCCTCGGGCTCCTTGCTCTGCAGGGAAGCTTGCTTCTCCTCTGCCTGCTGCTACCCCTGCTTGTCCTCTCTCTCTCTCTGACAAATAAATAAATAAAATCTTTTTTTAAAAAAGTCATATTTTTGTTACTGACTTTAAAGGTAATTAATTACACTGTGGTCAGATAACGTATTTTGTATGAATTGAAATTTTTTCATGCTTGTTAAGATTTGTTTTATGGTCCAGAGTGTAATCTGTCTTGGTGTGGATATCATATTCGCTCTTGAAAAGAATGTATATTCTGTTGTCAAGTAGAGTATTCTGGAAATGTCGTTAGGTAAACTTGGTTGATAGTGTTGTTCTGTATATTTTCAGACTACTTTTTCTTTGAATTTCTGAGAGAGGAGTGTTGGAGTTTCCCAGTATAATTATAGACTTGTTTTATTTCTGTTCTCTGTTGTATCAATTTTTGCTTCATGAGTTAGAAGCTCTTTTGTTAGGTGAAGACAAATTTGGGATTTGATGAATGGAATCTTATCATTATATAATGTTCTTCTTTATCCCTTGCAATTTTCTTAGTTCTGAAGTCTATTTTGTCTGATACTAATGTAGCTACTCTAGCTTTCTTTTGTTTAATATTTTGTTTTTCTTTTAAAGTAGGTCTGTTGGCAACAGGTTCTCTTAATTTTGCATCATATAAGAGCCTCTCCCTCCCTCATTCCTGTAGAAGACTTCTGCTAGATAAAGAATTATGTTCTGGGTTGGTAGTTCTTTCCTTTTATCACCTTAAAGATATTATTCCACTTTCTGTGGACTCTGTTTTTTAGCAAAGTCTCTTGTCATTTAAATTTTAGTTTATCTTTTTCTAACATTTTGATTAGATGTGTCTAGCCTGATTTTCTTTGAATTTGTCCTGTTTGGGGTTTGTTGAGTTTCTTGAATCTCTAAATTTATGTCTTTTGTCAAATCTGTGAAATATTCAGACATTACTAAGAAAATTTTTTTCTCTACCAATTTATTTTTCCTCTCCTTAATAACACCAGTGGTTTGAAACGTAGCCAATTTGATATTGTTCAACAAGTCACTAAGGCTCTGTTCAGTTTTTTCAATCTTTTTTTCCTCTCTGTTCTTTAGTTTCATTAATTTCTGTTGCTGTGTCTTAAAGTTTACGGACTCTTTCCTCTGTCATGTCTTCTCTGTTGTGCAGTTGAGCCCCTGCAATGAGTTTTGGGAGTTTTTTTGTATTTTTTTTTTTTTTAATAAGTAATGTGCCCAACGTGGGGTTTGAACTCACGACCCCAAGATCAAGAGTTGCATGCTGTACAGACTTGTCAGCCAGGTGCTCCTCATTTATGATACTGTATTTTTCAGTTCTAAATTCTTCATGTGATTTTTAAAAAATTTCTTTTTTATTTCTCTACTAAGAACTTATATCTTTTCATTTGTTTCCAGAGTGTTAACCATTACCTCATTTGTTATGGTTATAATAACTGCTTTAAAGTCTTTGTGTGATAATTCCAACATGAATCGTCTCAAAACAGGCATCTGTTGGTCCTCTCTTCCCTTGATAATTTGTCACATTTACCAGTTTGTGTGTGTGTGTGTGTGTGTGTGTGTGTGTGTGTGTGTGTGTGGTTTTGTTTTGTTTTGCATGTAGAGTAATTTTGGATTTTATCTTGGACATTGTGAATATTATGTTGTCATTTTTGAGTCCTTTTAATATGCTCTGGAGAATGTTGGTTTTTCTTTGTTTCAGTAGACACCAACTGGTTTAAATGGGAAGTTCTGTCTCACTTTCTGTGAGTGGTGGTTCCAGTATCAGTTCTATTTCTAAAACCTTTGCTGTGGTCTTTGGATTTGCCCTGTGCTGTGCCTCTCAGTGATAGAATGAGACCTGGCAGTGGTTTATATTATAGATTAGTTGTCTTTAATGTAGCCTTTGCTACACTTCTTTGAGTCTGCTTTACACAAGTGCAAATCAGTATTTGTTTTGGCTTATACCAAAATAAAAGAATTAGGGATCTCTTTTCCAGCTCTCTCTTCTCCATGATTTTCCTCCATTTACTCTTCAATTTCCACTGGACTTTTCCCTGGTTCTTATCAGAAAGACAGGTTTTTCTCTGAGCATTTACAGTTCTCCATAACTGGGAGTCCCCATAAGTGAAATGGGGAAAGAAGAGAGGAGTTTAAAAAAATAATGGGAATTCCCCTCATACTTTTTGGACCGACAGAGGGCCGTATTTTGCAATTTTTCTCTCCAAAGAGAGGTTTTCTCACAGTTTTTTTCTGTTCCTGGGGCAGTGCAGTTCTGTGGCTGGGGAGAGAAAAGAGAAAATAATGGCTCCCCTCTGCCCAGTCTTTTAGATCACAAGATCTCCTTTTCCTGGTCCTTTGGACGGAAAGAGGGGATTTCTTCATGGGTTTCCTTGCTGTAATTCAGGGCACTTTTAGGTCAAAGCCACCAGGAGTTAAAGGAGGAAAATAGAATCCAAAACTCATGGCCATACCCATCAAGTTTTAAATTCTCTCCCCAGTAATTTATATTACATGTTTATGGAATGCTGACATACATCTTTTGACCAGTTATTTATATGTTGGTGAATTAGCTACTTTCTGAGTGATTTGAATGATGTTTATATATTTAAGGAATGTTGATCCTTGATTGTGTTAGCTCTGTAAGTTTCAGTTTTTCTGTTTGACTCAATTTTTTTTGACATACAAAATTGTAAAATGCATAAATCTTTTGTGAATTAAAAAAAAAATGTGGATAGCCTTTCGATGTTCTCCCTAGTCAGAGTATGTATTCTTCTAGTTCTAAAATGTTCTATTTTATTTTTCTCAAATTTAAAGTACAATGTAAAGTAAATTTCTTAAAATTATAAAAGCAGTCGCTGTAAAAATTCAGATAATACAGATGCGTAGGCTAACAAATAATGCTTTTCATGGCTCTACTTTATCACAGAAAGTATTAACATTTCAATACATATCCTTCTATACCTTGTTCATAAATTTGTACTATATAGAGAGTGTGCATGCAAGAGAGCATATATATATGGTACTTAGATTTAAAAAAAAAGATTTGGCAGTGAGAGAGAGAGAAAGAGAGCGCACGCACGCGCACACACACATCCGCGCACAAGCAGGGGGAGCCCCAGGGAGAGGGAGAAGTAGGCTCCCTGCTGAGCAAGGAGCCTGATGGAGGGCTCTATCCCAGGATCCTGGGATCATGACCTCAGCTGAAGGCAGACGCTTAACCCGACTGACCCACCCAGGCGCCCCTAGTACTTAGATTTTATGTATGTGTATCTGGCACTTAGATTTAAGCCATTTAACTTTTTAAAGTTAATTTCATTGAAGTATAATTTACATATAGTGAAATGTATCCATTTTAAGTGTTCAGGTGTAGTTTTAGAACCCAGTTGCATAATATAATACATGATACAGGTGTATATATTTACGTAATTCACTACCTCAAGATATAGAACATTCTCTCATCTCCAGAAGCTCCTTTGGCCCTTTTGTCCCTCATACCCATCCCAAGTAACCATGGATCTATTACTTCAGACCAGTTTTGCCTGTTTGAGAATTTATCAGGGGAATCATTAAGTACATACTCTTGTTTCTGGCTTCTTTTACTGAGTGGCATAATGCTTTTGATATTCATTTGTGTTCCTTCATGTATCAGTAGTTTATTTGTTTTTATTGCTGTGAATAGTATTTCATTGTGTGAATATACCACAGTTCTATTATACATTTATTTGTTGATAGACATTTGTATTATTTGCAGTTTTGGACTATTATGAATAAAGCTACTATGTGTGAGTTTTTGTGTGCCTGTGTTTTCTTTTCTTTGAATAAATGACAACTAGTTCAGGAATTGCTCCTTCATACAGTACATGTTTATTTTTCTTGATAAGCATCTGTTAAACAGTTTTCCAAAATGGTTGTATCATTTTACAGTCCATGTATTGATTTCCAGTTCCTGACCTTGTGCATTTATGTTTTCTTATGTTTTCTATAAGTATCTTTGGTATTAATTCCTTAAAGTGGTATTTTTATGTGAAATGATAAGTGCCTGTATGTTTTTGCTAGATTTTTCTCCATAGGGTTTGTACTGTTTTTTCATTACCACTATTAATGGATGAGTGCATACATATTTCCCTTCATCCCACCATCAGCATGTGGTTAATTTTTGTCTTTCTGATAGGTACAAAATGAAATCTTAGTATAGTTTTAATTTGTATTTCTCTTAATTGGTGTGATTTTGAACATATTTTCATGTATTTGATGGTTGGTTAGATTTTAGCAATTTATTTTTTTAAAGATTTTATTTATTTGAGAGAGAGAGAGCACACACAAGCCAAGGGGGGGAGGCAGAGGGAGAAGCAGACTCCCTGCCGAGCAGGGAGCCTGATGTGGGGCTTGATCCCGGGACCCTGAGATCATGACCCCAGGGGAAGGCAGACGCCTACCTGACTGAGCCACCTAGGCACCCCTAAGCAATTTAATTTTTTTAAAGTTGTTAATTTAATCAAAGCTAATTTTTTTCCCTGTGAACTACATGTATCTGCTGTATATTTTCTTTGCTGTTTTCAGAAACTTTTCAGGTATTAACGATATCAGATTTTTTGTTTTTTTTTTACTTTTTACATATTAGGGATATGAAACCCTTTGTAAAAATTAATTTCAAACTCTTTTTCCAAGTTTATCTTTTATCTTTTTGTTTGGAGTGTTTTTTTCCATGGCCCCTTGTCCCAGGTTTTCTTCTTTAGACTGTTAAATATATATCAGTCTTCGTCATTGTTGTTTTGGATTTGGATCATAGGAAAGTTTCCTCAATCCTTGATTACAGAGGAACTTACTTCTAGTACTTATGTATAGTTTCATTTTTATTAATTTTATTTATTTATTTTAATAAATAATAAGCCCCACTCAGCATGGGGCTCAAACTCATGACCCCAAGATCAGGAATCACATGTTCTTCTTACTGAGCCAGCCAGACACCCCAGTTTCATTTTTTATGATTGTTTTTCTGACCCACATGTAAGTTCTGGTATTCAGTTTGAGGAACAGGTCTCAAATTCATTTTTTCCTCATTTATTCAGGATGTCTCTTAATCCACTTAGTGGTAATATTTACATAAGATATATGATAGGATTATAATTTTTATATATTTTTTTCTGAATGGGTTCTCAGTTTTCTCAACATTTATTTCTTCTCCTTTAGTTGTATGCTAAATTCCAAGATAGACGTACACGGGTTTGTTTCTGGACTGTCTTTTAGATTATTGATTTGCTTGTCCTATTTTTAGTATTCTGAAAGATGCCATAGTTACTTTTTGGTATTTGATAAAGTAAATGGTCAGTACCCTCATTATTTCTTATTTCTCTGATTTTCTGGAGGATGCTATCCCATTCTGTGGAATAGGTTATATTCAGTGTACAGATTAGGCAAATGAAGCTACCCAAGCTCACAGTTTGTAAATAGTGTTGCCAGGATTCATGTCGAGGCATTGTCATTCCAGAACCCAGGTTCTGAAGCCTCTCAATTATGACAGCTATTTTTAAAATTGAGTAATTAGATATAAAGGAACTGATAACAGAACATCAGGAAATTTACTGCTTAACTGTACTATCTACTTGTCTAATGATGCAGATTTGATAAAGGCCATATTTTAATGTGAATCAGGTTTATGGGGAAACGGTTATCTGTGTGAAATTTATTACTTTCTCCCATTGTAGTTTTCTTTGGAATGTCTGTATTAGAGTTGATTAAATACTAGCAAATGGTATTTGAAAGGAAAAGAAACAGCTTACTGAATTAAATCTTTTGTGTATTTTCTTATATTTGAATATCATTAATAGTTGGGAATCTTCCTGGTGTTAGAGACATAGTATTGGTCCATCTTAAGTTGTTGTGCACGTTTTTCATAGCTTATGTGTTATCTCTTCTGATGGGTGCACTGCATCTGGATTAGACAAATCTTTAAGTACAGATACAGAAAGGCTTCTAAGACATAAGGTTTGTTTAATTTTTAAAAGTGTATATATAATATGTAGTTATATACTATGGATATTAAGAATCTGGGTTTTCTTAAAGGACCACAGGTGATTGTGATGATGAGCTAAGTTGAGCTAGTAGACCACATTTCCTTCTCAGTGAAAATCTAGGCCTGAGATAATTTTGTATATGCTGTCAGAAAATGATCTTATACTAATTATTCTTAGCAGCTTTTGCTTTTCCTGACTTTTTTCTTTTCTTATTTCTCTACAATAGTTTATGCCAGCGTGGCTTCATTCATACAGATGAACCAAGGATTGGGATAGCAGTATAAAATTAGAATCAGAGAACTGATTGCCCAGCAGGATGCCATCAACTAACCGAGCGGGCAGCCTGAAGGACCCTGAAATTGCAGAGCTCTTCTTCAAAGAAGATCCAGAGAAGCTCTTCACAGATCTCAGAGAAATTGGCCATGGAAGCTTTGGAGCAGTGTATTTTGTAAGTGTTAAAGGCTTAATGTCAGTGACCAGCATTTACTTAGTATTTAGCCCCAGCAGGGTAAGAAACAATAATATAAAGAAACATAAGCAATAGTCCATTTTATAATCACTTGCATAGATATATGTGTATAATATGAAAGTAGATAGTTTTATTTATTGAGCTTTTTGGATTGTTGAAAAAATGGGAACGAATTTTATTTTGCTTTAACTTACATATGGTTTAGCATTTTAGCACAGTGGGTTGAGAAGTCTTGAATTACTGTAGAATTAAGTATTGCAGAACACTGACTTCTGTAGTCTCATACACAGTCAATTTTAGTGTTGTGGAAATCTAGAATTACTATTTGACAGAAGGCTATGTACCAAAGTCTTTTTTCTTGTGTGTATATGTGTGTGTGTTGTGCTAAAAGAATCATCAAATTTGCCATTTTAACCATTTTTAAGTGTACAATTTGTGGTGTTAATTACGCTCACAATGTTGTACAACCATTACCATTTTTTCCAAAACTTTTTCATCACCCCAAACAGAAGCTCTGTATTAGCAACAACTCCTCCTTCTCCCTCTACTTAACCTCTAATCTACTTTTTTCTATGAATTTGCCTACTCTAGATATTTCATATGAGTGGAATCATACAATATTTGTACTTTTGTGTATAGCTTATAACACTTAGCATAATGTGTAGCATAACACTTTACAGGTCAGCCATGTTGTAGCATGTATCACTACTTCATTCCTTTTTATAGCTGAATATCCCATTGTATGAATATACCACGGTTTGTTTATCCATTCATTTGTTGATGGACACTAGATCATGTCCGCCTTTTGGTTATTGTGAATAAATGCTATAATGAACATTGGTGTACAGATATCTGCTTGAGTCACTGTTTTCAAATTTGGGTGTGTACCTAAGAGTGAAAATACTAGATCACATGGTAATTTGAGAAACTACCAAACTGCACTGTAATGGCTACACTATTTCCATTCCCACCAGCAGTTTACCGGAGGTCCAGTTACCCCACATCCTCGCAAATGCCTGTTATTTTTTGTTGTTTTGATTATAGCTATCCTACACAGTGTGAAGTAGTATCTTGATGTTTTGATTTGTATTTCCCTATTGACTAATAATGTTGAGCATCTTTTCATGTGCTTATTGGCCATTTGTATATCTTCTTGGGAGAAATGTCTATTCAGATCCTTTGCCCATTTTAAAAATTGGGTTGTTTGTCTCCTTGCTGAGTTGTAAGGGTTCTTTATGTATTCTGAATATTAAGTCCTTATCAGATACAGGATTTGCAGATATTTTCTGCCATTCTGTAGTTCATCTTTTTCACTTTCTTGATAATGTCCTCTGATGTACAGAAGTTTTAAATTTGGATTAAGTCCAGTTGGTCTGTTTTTTGTCATTGTTACTTATGCTTTTGGTGCCCTAAGAATTCAGTACAAAATCCAAGGTCATGAAGATTCACCCTTATGTTTTCTTCTAAGAGTTTTATGGTCTTGGCTCTTACTTACAGGTCATTGATTCATTTTGAGTTAATTTTTGTATATGTTGTGAGGTAAAGGTCCATCCTCATTCTTTTGTATGTGGAAATCCAGTTATTCCAGTGCCCTCTATTAAAGAGACTGTTCTTTCTCTGTTGAATTGTCTTGGCATCTTTGTGGAATCAGTTGGTCATATTGTATAGTTTACTTCTGAACTCTCAGTTCTTTTCCATTTGTCTACATAGCCATCTTTATGCTAGTATCATACTGTTCTGATGACTGTAGCTTTGTAGTAAGTTTGAGATCAGGGATAACTTTATTCTTTTTCAAGATAGTTTTGGCTATTTGGGGCCCCTTGCAATTCCATATGAATTTGAGGATTGGCTTTTCCATTTCTGCTGTTGGAATTTGTTAGTAATTGTTTAAATCTGTAGATCATGTTTGGTAGTATTGGTGTCTTACCATTATTAAGTCTTACTACCTTCTAAATGTCCTTCTAAATATTTAGGTCTTCAGTTTTGTTCAGCAATGTTTTATAGTTTTCAGTGTACAGGTGTTATAATTCATTGCTTTAGTGTAGTCATCAGCATGTGACTCTTTTAGATGCTATTGTCAATGGAATTACTTTCTTAATTCCCTCTTCAGATTACTCATTACTGGTATATAGAAACAGTTGATTTATGTGCATTGATTTTTACCCTAAATTTTGGTAAACTTATTAGCTCTAGTATCTTTCTTGTGGATACTTTGGAATTCCATATATAAGAGATCATGTCACTTACAAGTAAAGGTTGTTTTACTTCTTCCTCTCCAATATGGATGCTTTTTATTGTTTTTCTTATCTGTTTGCTCTAATTAGAACTTTGATGGTGGTGATAAAAGTGAGCACCCTTGTTTCTAGCTGTGGGGTTTTCTTAAATGCCTGTTATCATATTGAGGAAGTTCCTTCTAGTTCTAATTTTTTGAGTGTTTTTTTCATGAAAGGTTGTTACACTCTGTTATATACCTTTTTGATATCAATTAAGATGATCATATGGTTTTTCTCTTTTGTTCTGTTAATGTAGTATATTACATTATTGATTTTGTTAAATTGAACCACTCTTGCATTTCTGGGATAAATTCCACTTTGTCATGGTTTATGATTTAATATGGTTTGATAGTACTTTGAGGATTTTTACATCTGTATTCATGAGAGACACTGTAATTTTCTTGTGATGTTCTTGGTCTGGTGTTGGTATCAGGCTAATACTGGCCTCATTGAGTTAGGAAGTTTCTCTTTTCTTTTTTTTGAAAGAGTTGGGGAAGAATTGTTAATTCTTTAACTGGTAGAATTCACAGGGAAGGTATCTGGTTATAGACTTTGTTTTTGATTACTTTTTCAGTGTTTACTTGTTAAATGTCTGTTGCTATTTTTCATTTTCTTAAGTTACTTTATTTGTGGGTTCTAGGAATTTGTTTCATCTCGGTTATCTAATTTATTGATGTATAATTGTAAATAGTATTCTCATATAACCCTTTTTATTTCTGTAGGTTGGTTGTAATGTTCCCGCTCATTCCTGGTTTTAGTTATTTGGCTTTTCTCTCGTTACTTTTTTATTGGTATAGCTAAGTCTGTTTTCTCTTGAATTTTAGCTAGAATATAGTTTGAGATTTTCAGTAAAAGACCCTTAGTAAACTTTGCTTGTTTCATATAAAGATGTATTATATCACCTTTAACTGAAAAATGAAAAGCATACAGAAACCATTTCTTATAATTATTTTCCCTTCAGATAGCCACTGATAATATTTCATTTACATCTTTTCAGCCTTTCGGTTATGTACATATGTCTAGGATGACTGTTATCTCAATTTAACCAAGACTTCCAGTTTTAGTGGTGAAAGTCCCATGTCCTAGAAACCCCATAGTCCAGGGCAAAATGAGATAATTATTTATCCTATATATATCTGTAACATGTAGTGTTTATATATGTTCATTTGCCATTTAATTTTTTTTTAATGATTTTTTATTATATTATGTTAGTCACCATACAGTACATCCCCGGTTTCCGATGTAAGGCTCGATGATTCATTAGTTGCGTATAACACCCAGTGCACCATGCAATACGTGCCCTCCTTACTACCCATCACCGGTCTATCCCATTCCCCCACCCCCCTCCCCTCTGAGGCCCTCAGTTCGTTTCTCATAGTCCGTAGTCTCTCATGTTTCATTCCCCCTTCTGATTACCCCCCCTTTCTTTATCCCTTTCTTCCCCTACCGATCATCCTAGTTCTTATGTTCCATAGATGAGAGAAATCATATGATAGTTGTCTTTCTCTGCTTGACTTATTTCACTTAGCATTATCTCCTCCAGTGCCATCCATGTTGCAGCAAATGTTGAGAACTCGTTCTTTCTGATAGCTGAGTAATATTCCATTGTGTATATGGACCACAACTTCTTAATCCAGTCATCTGTTGAAGGGCATCTCGGCTCCTTCCACAATTTAGCTATTGTGCACATTGCTGCTATGAACATTGGGGTGCATATGGCCCTTCTCTTTACTACGTCTGTATCTTTGGGGTAAACACCCAGTAGTGCAATGGCTGGGCCATAGGGTAGCTCAATTTTTAACTTTTTAAGGGACCTCCACACTGTTTTCCAGAGTGGCTGTACCAACTTGCATTCCCACCAACAATGTAGGAGGGATCCCCTTTCTCCACATCCTCTCCAACAATTGTTGTTTTTTGCCTTGTCTATTTTTGCCATTCTAACTGGCGTAAGGTGGTATCTCAGTGTGGTTTTGATTTGAATTTCCCTGATGGCTAATGATTTTGAACATTTTTTCGTGTGTCTGTTAGCCATTTGTATGTCTTCATTGGAAAAGTGTCTGTTCATATCTTCTGACCATTTTTTGATTTGTTTATTTGTTTCTCGTATATTGAGTTTGAGAAGTTCTTTGTAGATCTTGGATACCAGTCCTTTATCTGTAGTGTCATTTGCAAATATATTCTCCCATTCCGTGGGCTGCCTCTTAGTTTTTCTGACTGTTTCCTTGGCTGTGCAGAAGCTTTTAATCTTGATGAAGTCCCATAAGTTCATTTTATCTTTTGTTTCTCTTTGCCATTTAATTTTTAAAATGAAAATGGTATCATTTGTTTTTAGAAATTTTGCATTGCTGCTTATTTTTCATATTAATAAGTGTACATGATAATAATGTATCAGATTTTATATGTCCATTCAGTATATCATAATTTGCTTAATCATTCCACATGATTAGTTATTTAGGTTTTTCAGTCCCGCTTCCTGTTTTTACTGTTAAAAATAATACTCTAGGGGGCGCCTGGGTGGCACAGCGGTTAAGCGTCTGCCTTCGGCTCAGGGTGTGATCCCAGCATTATGGGATCGAGCCCCACATCAGGCTCCTCCGCTATGAGCCTGCTTCTTCCTCTCCCACTCCCCCTGCTTGTGTTCCTTCTCTCGCTGGCTGTCTCTATCTCTGTCGAATAAATAAATAAAATCTTTAAAAATAATAATAGTAATACTCTAATGAACATCATTGTATTTCCTCTTAATGGATATGTTTGTTAGTTTGGAGGGAAAAAGAAGAAAAGGAGAATAAAGCAATGTGAATAGCCTAGAAAATAATGAAGAATATTAAATAGACTGTTGAAGGGAGCCCTGGATTATCAATTATTAAAAGACTGTGACACAGTAGAGGCGCCCAGCTGGCTCAGTCAGTGGAGCTTGCAACTCTTGATCTCAGGGTTGTGAGTTTGAGCCCCATGTTGAGTGTAGTATTTATTTAATAAAAAAATTTTCAAAAATACTACAACGCAATAATTAAAGCCATATGACATTAGTGCCCAAGGAGGCAAAGAGAAGAAACAGAATAGAACTAGAGTGATATTAATTTAAAGAGCCTGTTTTGTTTTGGTTTTTTGGTTTTTTGGGGGTTTGTTTTGTTTAGTTTTTCAAGAGAGAGCAGAGCACAAGTGGGAAGAAGCAGAGGGAGAAGGGGAGTGAGCTCCACGCTCGGCATGGAGCCCGATGCAGGGCTTGATCTCACAACCCTGAGATAGTGACCTAAGCCAAAATCAAGTCGGTTGCTTAACCGACTGAGCCACCCAGGCACCCCTGGGGAAAATATTTTATGGTGTGTATCTATTTGGTAGTTTCTCGTACACATTAAAGAAGACATCTTTTGGCATAAAACTTACTGATGGGAGAAAGTAGTTGTTTTTTTCATTGTTTAAAAATACACTGCCATAAGCAAGTAAAAGATTTATATATAGGAGTATGTGGCTGGTTCAGTCAGAAGAGCATGCAGCTCTTGATCTGGGGGTCCTGAGTTCAAGCCCCATGTTGGGTGTGGAGATTACTTAAGTAAATAAATAAAAATTTTAAAAATATATTTATATACATATATTTTCTGTTGAGAAGTGAAGTTGCAATACTTCATAAACCTGAACAGTTTTATCTTAAGGAAATTGAGGTGAAGATTTTAAATTAAGTAGAGATATTTATTTTATTTATTTTTTTAGAAGATTTTATTTATTTTTTAGAGAGAGAGAGCTCACGAGAGAGAGCATGAACTGGGGGTAGGAGCAGGAGAGGGAGAAGTGGACTTCCACCTGAGCAGGAGCCCAACACAGGGCTGGATCCCAGGACCCTGAGAGCATGACCTGAGCCAAAGGCAGGTGCTTAACCGACTGAGCCACCTAGACACCTCAAGTAGAGATATTTAAAAACATTTTTTAAAAAGACTTTATTTTTCTAGAGCAGTTTTAGTTAGGATCACAGCAAAATTGAAAGGAAGGTACAGAGATTTCATATAGTCCTTTCCCTCACACATGCATAGCCTCCTCTATTATCAGTATCCTGCACCAGAATACAACTGATGAACTTACATTGACAAAACATAATAACCGTAGTTTACATTAGGGTTCACTCTTGATATTGTACATTCTGTGGGTATAGTCAAATGTATGATAAGTACCCATCATCAAACAGAGGATTTTCACTACCTTGAAAAATACCTCTGTGTGCAGGTTTTTGTGTGGATATGTGTTCACCTCCTTTGAGTAAATACCAAGGAGTGCCATTGCTGGATTGTATGGTGAAGTATGTTTAGTTTGATAAGAAACCACCAAACTATCTTACAAAGGAACTGTACCATTTTGCATTCCCACCAGCAGTGAATGAGAGTTCTTGTTGCTCCATATCCTCATCAGTACCAAAGGGTACTGTCAGTGTTCCAGATTTTGGCCATGCTAATTGTGTCTAGTAGTATCTCATTGTTTTAATTTCTATTTCCCTGTAATACATGTTATGAACCATCTTTACATATGCTTATTTCCCATCTGTATATTTTCTTTGGTAAGGTGTCAGGGTGTTAGGCCCATTTTTAAATTGGGTTGTGTGTTTTCTTATTGTTGAATTTTAAGAGCCCATTGAGTCCAGGACTTTGCTTTATTGGGAAATTTTTGATTACTGATTCAGTCTACTTATAATATGTAGTAGTATTCAGATTTTCTGTTTCTTTATCGCTTAGTCTTGGTAGGTTTTGTATTTTTCAGAATTTGCACTTTTTATCTTAATTTGTCGTCATATAGTTGTTCATAATACTGTCTTAAAATCCTTTTTATTTCTGTAGAATCAGTAGTAATGTCCCCTTGTTAATTTCTCATTTTAGTAATCTTTTTTCCTCAGGCCATCTGGCTTAAAGATTTGTCAATTTTGTTTATCTTTTTGAAGAACCAACTTTTGATTTCATTGATTTTCCCTATATTTTTCTGTTCTCTGTTTTGCTTATCTCTGCTTTAGTCTTTATTATTTCCTTCCTTCTGCTAAATTTGGGTTTAGTTTGTTCTTTTTCTAGTTCCTTAAGTTGTAAAGTTAGGTTGCTAATTTGAGAACTTTTTTTTTTTTTTAAATGTAAGTGTTCATAGCTACAGATTTCCTCCTGAGCATTTTTTTTACTTGGCCCATAAGTTTTGATATGTTGTATTTTTGTTTTCATTCAACTCTAGGTATTTCTAATTTCCCTTGTGATTTCTTCTTTGATCCATTGTTTTAGAAGTATGTTGTTTAATTTCCCCAACTTTGTGAATTTTCTAGTTTTCTGTTTTTTGTGTTTTTTGTTGTTGTTTGTTTGTTTGAGGGTGGGAGGGAGAGGCAGAGGGAGGGGAGACGTGGAGCTCGACTTTATAACCCTGAGATCATGACTGGAGCTGAAATCAGTAGTCGGGTACTTAACCGACTGAGCCGCCCAGGCGCCCTTAGTTTTCCTTTTTTGTTACTAATTTCTAACTTTATTGCATTGAAATCAGAGAAGATTCTTCGCTTGATATCTGTCTTTTTAAATTTATCGAGACTTGATTTGTGACCTGACATATGTTAAGAATGTGTCCTGTGTACCCTTGAGAAGAATGTGTATTGTATTGTTGAGTAGAGTGTTCTGTATATGTATATTAAATCTAGTTGGTTTATTGTGTTAAGTTCTCTGTTTCCTTGCTTCTGTCTGGTTGTTCTCTCCATTATTATGAGTGGGGTATTAAAGTTTCCAACTATTATTGCAGAACTGTTAATATCTCTTTTCAATTCTGTCAGTTTTTACTTCATATATTTTAATGACCTGTTATTAGGTATTGTAAATGTTTATAATTGTTATATCTTCTTGCTGTATTGAACCTTTATTAGTATATAATGTCTTTCTTTGTCTCTTATAACCTTTTTTGACTTAAAAGTCTTTTGATTTATAAATCTTTTTGTGGACTAAATTTTTCATTTCCCTTAAGTATGGATGGAATTGTTGGATCATAGGGCAGGTACATGTTGAGTTTTATGACCAATTGCCAGACTTCTTCATTAAGAAGTAAAAATTTTACACTCCCATCAACAGTATATGAGAATTCTGTTTGCTTTATATTCTCTCCAACATTAGGTGTTGACAGTCATTTTAATTTGAATCATTCTGGTAGATGTGTAATAGTATTTCAGTAGGGTTTTAATGTACATTTCCCTGATGATTGGTGATATTGAGTATTTTTTCATAGACTTAATGGTCATTCACATATCTTTGGGAAGTGTTTGTTGAAATGTTTTGCACATTTTTAAAAAATTGGGTTGTTTTTCTTTTTGAGTTGTATGAGTTCTTTAAATATCCTGGGTACTTATCAATATTATGTGTTTTGTGAATATTTTCTGCCAGAACTGGAAAATTACATATATTCTGCAGTTTGTTGGGTGTAATGATTTTTGCATGTCAAGTAGATAACATACATTGATTATATTCTTCAGATCTTTTGCGTCCTTTCTGATTTCATTTGTTTTTGGTGTGCATGTTCTATCAGCAACTCAGAGATGTATTTTAAAATCTCTTCTGATTGTGTATTTATCTGTTTTTCCTTATAGCTCTCTCTTATTTAACTTTATGCATTTCTAAGCTGTGTTATGAGGAATATATAAATTTCGGATTATTGTATCTTCTTATTGAATTGTCCCATTGTCATTACAAAATTTCAGTCTTTATCTTTCATAATATTTCTTGCTTTAAAATCTATTTTGATGTTAATCAGACATCTTTCTTTGGCAAATGCTTGCTTGGTATTTCTTTTTCCATCTTTTTTCATTTACTATTTCTGGATCCTTATATTTAAAGTGTTTCTTGGGGTGCCTGGGTGGCTCAGTCAGCTAAGTGTCCGAACTCTTGATTTTGACTCAGGTCATGATCTCAGGGTTGTGAGATCAAGCCCTGCTTGGGGCTCTGCCCTGGGCGTGGAGCCTGATAAAGATTCTCTCCCCCTCTTTCTTTGCCCCTCCTAAAAAAATTTTGAAAAATATTAAGTGTTTCTCATCTTTGTTGTCTTTTTCCCCCCAGAATTTTTTCCACCTTTATTGTGATGTGATTGATATATAATGTTGTGTAAGTTTAAGTGTACAGTGTATTGATTTGATACATTTCTATATTGCAGAATGATAACCACTATAATATCATTAGCTAACACCTCCTTCCTGTCACATAATTATCATTTCTTTTTTGTAGAGAACATTTAAGATCTACTCTCTTATAGCAACTTTCAAGTATATAATACAGTATTATTAGCTGTAATCATGTTTTCTTCCATTCCATTGATTGCTTTTTCATTTTGTTGATTGTTTTGCTGTGTGTAGCTTTTTAATTTAATTTAGTCCCATTTACTTATTTTTGCCTTTGTTTCTTGTGCTTTGGGGAAAATTGCTGCCAAGAACAAAGGGACTTTTTCTCTATTTCATCTTTGTTTTAATTGAGTTATTTTGCCCATTTATATTTTATGTAATTACTAATTATAGGTGGGCATAAGTCTTATTTTTTCTATTTGATTTCTGTTTATTCTATCTGTTCTTTTGTTATTCTTTGTTCCTGCCACCTTTTTTTTTTTTTTAAGTGAGCTCTCTGCCCAGTGTGGGGCTTGAACTCACCACTCTGAGATCAAGTCACATGCTCTACTGACTTAGCCATCCAGGCACCCCTGTTCTTGCCATCTTTTGAATTAATCAAGAGTTTATTACTGTTATTATTATAAATTTAGGTTTCATTCATGTGTGGGGATGCCAACAGATCAGGTAGCAACAGCCGCCGGAAAGATGGTATGTTATACTCAACAGATCCAAGAGAAGGGGGCATGCCACGCTAGAGGGGGCCATCTGGGGAAGCATTGGTATCAGTGAGGAAGCAGAGGAAGCAAGGGAAAAACATGGGTAAGAGCATTTAGTGTGGTTTCTGTAGGAAGAAATAAGTGAGGCAGGGTAGGCAAGTTTAGGATTATCTAAGGTTTTGTTTTTTTAAAGATTATTTATTTATTTATTTATTTGAGAGAGAGAGAGCACATGCCAGCAGGGGGAGGTGGCCGAGAGAGAGGGAGAAGCAGACTCCCCACTGAGCAGGGAGCCCGATATAAGGCTCAATCCTAGGACCCTGAGATCATGACCTGAGCCAAAGGCAGATGCTTGACTGAGCCACCCAGGCACCCCTTGTTTTGTTTTGTTTTAAAGACTTTATTTTTAAATAATCTCTACACCCAGTGTGGGGCTCAGTTCACAACCCCGAGATCAAGAGTCAAATGCTTTACCAGCTGAGCCAGCCAGGTGCCCCTAGGATTACTCAGTTCAAGCGCTTTCAGCAGGCTCTAGGATACAGTCATCCATAGTGGTCTAGTATCTGGCCCTGTGGTGATTCAGTCAGAGAATAGAGGCCCTAGACTGTGAGGTTGTTGGAAGTAAGGGCTCTGATTGGTGATTTGTATATGAAAGATATGCTTGTTTGCTCTCTCTAGGAATTAGCTAAGTCTGGAAGTGGCAGTCCCTTCCTGTTAGCAAGGCCCCAGACATCAAAGCGTCATTACAGCAAATAAAAGGCATGATGGGGGCACCTGGGTGGTTTAGTCAGTAGAGCATCAACTCTTGATCTCGGAGTTGTGAGTTTGAGCCCCACATTAGGTGTGGATCCTACTTAAAAAGAAAAGACATGAATAAGATACATTTTCCCCACCGTAAAAAAATACATATATTTATACACACGCATGCATACATTTTCCCCTTTATCAACCTTTTGGTTATCCATTCTTTTATTCTTTTAATCGTCACCCCAGAAATTATATATTCTTTTCTTTTTTAAAGATTTTATTTATTTATTTGGGAGAGAGAGTGAGTGTATGCACATGCAGGGGGAGTGGGAGAGGGAGAAGCAGGCTCCCCACTGAGCAGGGAGCCCCATGTAGGGCTCAATCCTAGGACCCTGAGATCATGACCTAAGCCGAAGGCAGACGCTTAACTGACTGAGCCACCCATGAGCCCCAGAAATTACATATTCTTGACTTACTATAGTTAAGTTAGCACTTATACCACTTCTCAAACAGTGTGAAAACCGTACACTATTTCAATTCTGTCTTTCTCCTGTGATTTGTGCAACTTTGTCTTTTTCCTATTCTTTGTGCAGTTTTTCTAAAATATCCATTTGATTCTTTTTTAACATTTTATTTATTTTTAAATAAATAAAACCATCACAGGGCTCGATCTCACAACCCTGAGATCATGACCTGAGCTGCTGAAATCAAGAGTTGGATGCTTAACCAACTGAGCCACCCAGGTGCCCCTAATTTACATTTTTTTAAGAAAAGATTTTATTTGAGAGAGGGGCGGAGGGGGGGGGAGCGAGCATCTGTGAGATCACGGAGGGGCAGAGGGAGAGGGAGAAAGAATCTGAAGCAGACTCCGTACTCAGTGGGGAGCCTGACGCAGAGCTCGATCTCATGACTGAGAGATCATGACCTGAGCCGAAACCAAGAGTGGATGGATGCTCAACCAGTTGAGCCACCCAGGAGCCCCTGCCAATTTTTGAGCTGCTGCTTTTCGGCTCCCTTTTTTGAGATGATACATTTTAAGTCTCAGACATTTTGGAAGCTCCTGTCTCTGGCCTCTGTCTCCTTACCCTAGCTTTCTTCGTAGATTCTATTTTTCTTTACCATAACCTCAGGGATGAAGCTGGAGTAAATTTACAGCTCACCTTGTATATTCTTCTTCTTCTCTCAAGCATTCTGGTCTCTAAAGCCTTCCTGCATTTGTTGCTCTTCAGTAGTTTCATGCAGTCATGCCCTGTTTTTATATATTGCCTGCTTTTATGGTTGTTTTGGGCAAGTATTAGTAGTGAGATTTTCCTAGGTTAATGTTTGATATTATTTGGATTTGCATGGACTTTCCTTTTTTTGTAGACTTTATTTATTTGAGAGATAGAGTGAGAGAGTGAGAGAGCACAAACGGGGAGTGGCAGAGGGAGAAGGAAAGAGAGTAGCAGGCTCCCCACTGAGCAGAGAGCCCCACATGGGCCTCAATCCCAGGAGCCCGAGATCATGACCCATGTCCAAGGCAGGTGATTAGCTGACTGAGCCACCCAGGTGCCCCTTGCATGGACTTTTCATATATTATTATGTAAATATGTGTTTTTGGAGCAATTGGTATTTCATTGTTAATAATGAAAAGTACAGAATTTCTGTAGATTTTTTCTCTTCTTAAGACCTGCCCACATGATCTGTCTGGTGGAGAGACTAATGTTATGATCCTTTTCGTTGCATTAAGGTACTGAGTTAAATCACATATTAGCAAAATATCAGTGATTTAAAAATTTTAAACCTATAAAATTATATTACCCCAAATCCATAACTTGTCAGTGGTCTTTATTGAAGTGACTGAAGCAGGTAGGTTTTGAATTAAGGTTGTAGTGGGGACTGAGGATGTATCAGAGAAAGGTAAAAAGAAAAGGTAAGCAAGGGCTCTTGAAGACAGCCCCCTACACTATAGTAAGAAATGTAGATTTGATTCTGAAGTCTTTAGGGAACCACTGAAGTGTAAGAGAAATATTGTATTTCTGTTTGTGATATAGAAGTTTATTCTTGCAGCAATGTGGAGGGAAGATTGGCGTTGTCAAAGATCAGAGAAGGGATGCTGATTTTGAAGCTTTTCTAATAATTTAGGAAAGACATACTGAGGGCTTGGGGTGCCTGGGTAGCTCAGTTGGTTTAGTGTCTGATTCTTGATTCTGCCCACGTTGTGATCTCATGGATTGTGGGATGGATCCCCGCGTGGGACTCTGCTGTCAGCGGGGTGTCTGTTTCTTCCTCCCTCTCCCTTTGCTTCTCCGTGCATGCACGCTCTCTCTCTAAAGTAAATAAATAAATAAATCTTTTCTTTAAAAAGAAGAAAGAGATACTGAGAGTTTAAACTAGATATTGGCGGTGAGGGTAGAGAGGTGAATACACATTTTTTTCTTTTTTTATTAAATAAGCTCTGTGCCCAGTGCGAGAATACACATTGAGAATACACATTCTCACCCTTGATTCCAAAGTACTTCTTCATTATTTCTCCTGATAAGAAAAACATTCTTCTCACCCTGAGATCAAGAGTCGCATGCTCTATCAACTGAACCAGCCAGGCACCCCATGAATACACATTTTTGAATTAAAGTTTGAACTGATACAATAAAGAACTTGTTTTCTGATAAGAGGGTGCACACTGTAGTGCCTTAGCCCATGGAAGAGAATTATTGTGTATGTAGGGGGTGATTCCCTAGTGCTTAGACTTCCTTATATAATAGTTTCTGGAGTTGTCCTACCCAGGCGGGAATATTTCAGAGATCCTTGGCTGGGAGAGAAATTTCATAGTGTCCGAAGTAAGGATCTCACAGGAGCAACAAAAGCAAATTGGTCTAAGCTAGATATCAGGAGTTGGCTTACAAGAGACTCAGTTAAACACAATGTGTGATCCTAGATTGGAAAAAATTCCTGTAAAGGACACTATTAAGATAATTGGTGGAATTTGAAGATGGACTATATATGCTCTAAATAATAGTATATCAGTGCCAAATTTCCTAAATTTGGTAGGGTTCTGTGGTTATTCAAGAGAATGTTTTTCTTATCAGGAGAAATAATGAAGTACTTTGGAATCAAGGGTGAGAATGTGTATTCTCAAATCCTCTTTAATAATAAGTAACGACAATGTGATGATAACATGTATCTTAGAAAGTTTCAGTGCAAATGTGGCAAAATGTTAACCAAAGATTTATCTATAGTAGGGCCTGGGAAATTATGGCCTTTGGGCCAAATCCAGCCTGTGAACTATTTTTGCTCTACTTCCAAATTAAGAATGGTTTTTATAAGGGCACCTGGTTGGTTCAGTCAGGTAAAGCATGCGACTCTTGAGCCCCATGTTGGGTGTAGAGATTACTTAAAAATAAAATCTTTATGGGGCACCTGGGTGGCTCAGTCGTTAAGCGTCTGCCTTTGGCTCAGGTCATGATCCCAAGGTCCTGGGATTGAGCCCCACGTCGGGCTCCGTGCTCCACTGGGAGCCTGCTTCTTCCTCTCCCACTCCCCCTGCTTGTGTTCCCTCTCTCGCTGGCTGTCTCTCTCTCTGTGTCAAATAAATAAATAAAATCTTTTAAAAAATAAAATAAAACTTTTAAAAAATGGTTTTTACATTTAGAGAAAAAAGAAGAAAATACAATGGAAAAGAAAGATAGTATGTATTTGGCCCACAAAGCATAAAATTTTTAGTATCTTGCCCTTTATAGAAAAAGTTTGCTGACTTCTGACCTAGTGGAAGGCATAACAAAGGTTTACTGAGCTATACCAACTTTACTGTATGTTTGACATATTTTCATAACAAAATGAGTGAGAGAAACAAGATAAATGCTATTTTAGGAAGTCAGGAAACCTAGGTTCAGGTTAGGACCGCTCATCAGGAACCATTGCATGAAAGCATCAAGGAATCAAGGGGAACTGCTCAAAGCAGGTGTTTTCTGCTAATTGTTTTGATGTCTTGGAGACATGCACCAGGTAGATGAGCAATGAATGTTTGAATGTAGCCCAAAATTGAATATTTTTGCCATAATTCCATTTCTAGGTCACTAACCTTTGTTTTTTGTGGTATTAAATAAACGTGTGTGTGTGTGTGTGTGTGTGTGTGTGTGTGTGTGTGTGTGTGTGTGTGTGTTTGTGTGGTGGTGCATGCATGAATGAATGCTTTGGTTTTTGTTTCCTCTCACCCCTACCCCATGACAGGGCTTAATGTGTGGTGTCTGCCTATAGGGTATACAAAGGAAGGACCCTCTCATCGAATTTTTTTAGTTGACTAAAAGTAGTTTTATAACCTTTCTGAATTTTCATTAATTGACAATAAGGGTGACCTTAAGTTTAAAAATACTCCAGTTGAGCCAGCTATGCTGTCTGTCTCATCAGGCAAGCTAATCAAGCAAGGGCTGGTATTGTAAGTATTTGAAAGCAGACCAAAGACTCAGATGTCCAAAAGAACTACTGTGTCTAGGGGCGCCTGGGTGGCTCAGTTGTTAAGCGTCTGCCTTCAACTCAGGTCATGATCCCAGCATTCTGGGATCGAGCCCTGCATCGGGCTCCCTGCTCAACGGGAGGCCTGCTTCTCCCTCTCCCACTCCCCCTGCTTGTGTTCCCTCTCTCGCTGCCTCTCTCTCTCTGTCAAATAAATAAATAAAAAAAAAAAAAAAAAAGAACTGTCTCTAGATTGCCAGGAGATAAAAATTTCTCTTTTAGTTTCCAGTACCTTAAGGAGAACCAACATGTCAGTAGATCGGTTACAGAGCACAGGCTTGGAGGCCAGGTAGCTTGCTAACAAATATGACAAACTATGATCTGGCAAATTCATTTTCTTAAGTTATTTTTCTTCGTTTGAAAAAATGAGATGTAATATTTACCTCTTTTTTCTACTGTAAGATTTACTAATATGTATTCTTTAAGGGGTTTGGCAAGTTTTATATTTTCAATGGTTACAGCAAATTGTTAAGTGTTAATAAAAGGTATAGGGAGACTGGGTGGCTCAGTCAGTTGGGCATCCAACTCTTGATTTCAGCTCAGGTCATGGTCTCAGTGTTGTGAGATTGAGCTATGCACTGGGCTCCGCATTCAGTGGAGAGTCAGCTTCAGATTCTCTCTCTCCCTCTCCCTCTCCCCTCCGCGCGCTTGCTCTCTCTCCCCTTCTCTCTCTCTAAATAAATAAATCTTAAAAAAGAGAGAGAAAATGTAAATATACGAAAAGATCTAGAAAGACCATTTACATATAATTAATTGATGGTGATTTCAGATCATTCTTATTCGTTCATTAAAATAGCTCCTGAATGGATCTTCATAGTTTCCTGGTTTGAAACAGAATGATTAATTGTATATATTTTCTTTTTCCTTCTCTTTTTTGCTCTCTACAGTATCCAGTTTGTCTTTAGACCTATAGCCAATTTTGACTTTACCTTTACTCTCAAGCAGTGAGAATAGATGACATGTAGTATTGTGCTCTTTAATTACTTACAGCTCAAGTATTTTGTTATGTATATATATAAACACTTGAAAAAAAAGTTTCTGACTATTATCATCTTATTCTCTATGAGAGGAATATCCCATCCTCTTTTCAGTTCATTTGTTAATATTAATCACTTCAAGAAAAATGTAGAAATCATGTACTCCTCTCTATATCATTTATGCTATTCTTGTCTTATGTATTATATCTGCATACATTAGATTTATTAAAAAACTTTTTTTTTATTTTTAAGTAATCTCTACTCCTAGTGTAGGGCTTGAACTCACAGCCCTGAGATCAAGAGTTGTGGGCTCCACCAACTAACTTAAGCCAGCCAGTGCCCCACATCTGCATACATTCTAAATCAAGAATTCAGTGTCATAATTTTTGCTTTAAACAGTCATTTGTATTTTAAAGAATCTAAGAGAAAAAATAGTTTTAAGATTTATCCACATATTTACCTTGTTATATATACAACATGATAGTTTACTTTGGAAATTCCCAGTTTATAAAAGGACTCCCAGGACTAATAGGTGAGGTAGCAAAGTTGCAGGATACAAGAGCAATATACAAAAACCCATTGTATTTCCACATGTCATCAGTGAACAAGTGGAATTTGTTTTATGCTAAAATTACTATTTATAGTACCCACAAAATGAAATACTTGAGTTTAAATCCAACAAAAAATGTGCATGATTTGTATTCTGAAAACTATTAAACATTGAAAAAAATCAAAGGAGACCTAAATAATTGAAGGAGGTATACTGTGTTGATGGATTGGAAGACTAAATAATGTTATCTTCAAATTGATATATATATAGATTCAATGCAATCCCAATCAAAATCCCAAGCAGGCTTCTAAAATAAATATTGACAAACATATTCTAAAAATTTTAGAGAAAGTGAAGGAACTAGAATAGCCAAAGCAATTTTGAAAAAGAAAACAAATTCACGAACTCACATCATTTGATTTCAAAAACCTACAGTAATCATTATAGTATGGTATTGTTGAAAAGATAATTACATAATAAACCCACCAAACAGGACAGAGAGTCCAGACACAGACCCATACAGTACAGTCAGCAGATTCTTGGCAAAGGTGCAAAGACAAATCAATCAAGAAAGGATAGTCTTTTCAACAAATGGTACTAGAGCAACTAAACATCCATATGCATAAACTTTGAGGGACACCCGGCTGTTCAGTTGGTGGAGCATGCAACTCTTGATTTCGGGGTTGTAAGTTTGAGCCCCATGTTGGGTGCTGAGATTACTTTAAAATATTTTTAAAAAATAAAAAAAGGAGTGCCTGGGTGGCTCAGCTGGTTAGGCATCTGCCTTTGGCTTGGGTCATGGTCTGGAGGTCCAGGGATTGAGGCCCAGATCTGGCTTCCCACTCTGCAGGGAGCCTGCTTTTCCCTCTCCCTCTGTCGTGCACACACACACTCTTTCTCTCTCTCAAATGGATGGATAAAATCTTTTAAATAAATAAAGTAAGTAAATAAATAAATAAATAGACTTTGATTCAGACCTTATATAAAAATGAATGCAAAATGGATCATATTGGGGGCGCCTGGGTGGCACAGCGGTTAAGCGTCTGCCTTCGGCTCAGGGCGTGATCCTGGCGTTATGGGATCGAGCCCCACAACCGGGCTCTTCTGCTATGAGCCTGCTTCTTCCTCTCCCACTCCCCCTGCTTGTGTTCCCTCTCTCACTGGCTGTCTCTATCTCTGTCGAATAAATAAATAAAAAAAAATCTAAAAAAAAAATGGATCATATTGATAAATTTAAAGCCTACTATAAAGCTTCTAGAATGAAATATAGGAGAAAATCTTTTAACAACAGAAGCATTATCCATAAAAGACAAAATTTATAAATTGAATTGTATTAAAATGAAAAACTTTTGTTTTCTAAAAGCTACTGTAAAGAGATGAAAAGGAAAGCCACAGACTGGCAGAAAATATTTTCAAGTCACATATCTGACAAAGGATTTGTATCCAGAACATATAAAGAACTTTGGGGGCACCTGGGTGTGGCTCAGTTGGTTGAACATCCAACTCTTGATTTTGGCTCAGGTCATGATCTTGGGGTCCTGGGATCAAGCCCTGTGTTGGGTTCCACACTCAGCAGGGAGTCTGAGGATTCTCTCTTGTTCTCTCCCTCTATCCCTCCCCCCACTTACGTGTGCTATCTCTAAAATAAAAATAAATTAGAAAAATGAAGAACTCTCACTGCTCAACAGTAAGAAAATAACCTAATAAAAATTGAGCAAAAGGTCTAAACAGACACATCCCCCCAAAATACAGATGGTTATTAAACATGTAAAAAGATGCTCAACATCATTAGTTTTTAGGGAAATACAAATTAAGACCACAATGAGATACCACTGTATGCCTATTAAAATGACTTAGAAATAAAGATGAGCTGAAAGAAATACAGTGCCAAATACTGATGAGTATGTGGAGCAATTGGAAATTGCATTAATTGCTGGTAGGAATGTAAAATGGTCTTGTCTCTGTGGAAAATGGTTTGGCAGTTTTTAAGTAAAGTTAAACGTACTGTTATCATATGACCCAGCATTCCCACTTCTAAATATTAATCCAAGAGAAATGAAAACTAAGGTTCACACAAAAAAACTATACATGAATGTTTAATGGTAGTTTTATTTGTAATTGCCAGAAATTGCAATCTACGTCATTGTACATTCCACAAAGAATGAATTTTACCTGTTTACTAAATGTTCATTAAGTTTTAAAAAAATTTTTTAAAGATTATTTATTCATTTGAGAGAGAGCTAGCAAGAGCATACCACAGAGGAGGGGCAGAGGGAGAAGGAGAAGCAGACTCCCAGCTGAGCAGGGAGCCTGATGTGGGGCTCAGTCCCAGGACCCTGGGATCATGACCTGAGGCGAAGACAGACACTTAACCGACTGAGCCACCCAGGTGCCCCTGTTCATTAATTTTCATCAAACACACGCAAACGCAAACTATGATAGGGAAATACAGACGGACTACCGACTATAACAAATGAGCCTAAGTGTCGTGTAAACGAATAACAAACACAGAAGTGGGTAAGGGAGAAAAGAACTAATCTCAAATGATTTTGGAAACCGTATTTTGGCTGAATAAGGTTAAAGACAAAAGGAACTCCAGTTACTTTGTTATTCACTGGGATATGGTTTGGCAATTCTGAAGCTATATAGTAGATTTGAATAAATAAGTAAGTGTATTGTAGATAATGAGAACCAGTTTTCTTACTGTCCAAGAAAGAAGTTACAAATAAGAAAAGGAGAAGGCTAGGTAATAACCCTGTGGTTTTGGATTAAAATTGTGGAGGTATTAGTAGGAACTTAATTTCTCTCACACACCACAGATACATATAAAGAAAAAATATATATATATATATAAAGAATACAAATTCCTTTTATTAAATGTAGAACGACTAAGGGAAATAATTGTTGCAACCAAGATCCACTGATAGATGCTAAAATTAGTGGGTTAAAGTCTGAGGAGGAAGAGGATATATGCATAATCTGAAGTATAGTCCCAAAGATATTTATTAATTGAGATGGGAAAATCAGTGGAGACACCTGGCAGACTACCTTAACCAAGTGATCAAGGTTAATATCACCAGTGTCCACATCATGTACCCCCTCTCTGACATAACACTGAGGACACATCATTTTTGTGTTGTTCTTATTTTTTAAATGCTGAATTTAAATCATGAGGAAATAAACTCAAATTGGGTAACATTATACAAAATAACCAGTACTCTTCAGAAGTGTCAAAGTCATAAAAGAAGGGTTGAGGAATTGTCACAAGCTGGAAGAGACTAAGGCAACATGATAACCAAGCAATGTAGGATCCTGGAGCAGAAAAAAAGTTATTAGTGGAAAAATTGGTAACTTCAAATAAAGCCTTAGTTTAGTTAATAGTTTTACCAATGTTAATTTGTTAGTTTTGATAATGCCACTGCATTATGAAAGATACTAACATTAGAGGAAGCTGGGTGAAGGGTATATGGTAACTGTACTAGTTTTGCAACACTTCTGTAACACTTTTTTAACTTTGCAAAGTTAAAAAAAAAAAAAAGCTCATTAGTAACCAGAAATAGACTTTTTCCAAAAAAGAAAAAAGGGAAGTAAGTGTCTGTTGACTTTTTTCCCTTTAGAGAAATAAATACTTCATAAATAAAAGGTTCCAGGAGATAAAATTGGTAGTTAAAGAAACATGTTTATTATTTTAAAGATTGTAATTTTAAAATTGAGCCAATGAACTATTTACTCTAAAGCCATAAAACATCTCTAAGAATTCCTTTCTTAATCTGTAGGGAAAAACTCCACTCACTTATTTCTTCTTCCTATTAAAATTGCTCCCCCCCAAGCAACAAATATTACACGATGTTTAATATTTTGGCAGTATTATGGATTTAGGTTTTTTTTTTTTAAGTGGGCATCTTCAGAATGAAACCACAATTTAAAATATTATTTCCCTAGAGAAAATGTGTTTCAAGTTCTTAACAATTTGAACTTTTGGTTTATAACCCATTTGTAAATTGGATACAAAAAGAATAAAGAATATAGTAAAAACTCCATCTATAATTTCACTACCCAACCACAGCTATTATTAACATTTAGGTATATATCCTTAAAGAATCTTGTTATGTACACATGCTGTATGTGTGCATTTGTTGTTCACATTTGTTTAATTTCCAGATTGGACACAAAATGAGGGAAGAGGGACCTAGAAAACATTTTTTTTTTTGTTATTACAGATTTGTCTGAGTTTATGTTTGTCTCTTCTCCATTTACACTAGTGTGGAGAAATATAGAACAGAGGGAAAATATACATAGAATCTTAGAATTGGGCCCAATAAAAGAACCACACTGAGAAAATCCTGACATGTAGCCCATTCATTGTGCTGGTAGTATTTTTTAAATTGACTGATTTTACTGAATGCAATTTATGTACAGTAAATGTACAGACACTAAATGTATAGTTTAATGAAATTAGATAAATTATGCCCCTATACAATCAACAAATCAAGCTACAGAATGATGGTAGTTGTAGTGGGGAATGGAAGGGAAGAGATAGAGGATGGAATGATACTTGTTTGAATTTACCTTTTGGGTAATAGATATTCTATATATTTAAAAATTAAAATTTAATCAGTATATATGGGGGGCATATCAAAGGCAAACAGCAACAGTGACTCCAACAGTATTTCAGATATAACCACATTGGAGGAAAGAATAGAACTAATACAAGTATGTAACTTTTGTACGTAATATTTTAACTGTATGCAGAAAAGTAAACTGCAGACAATTCTTCAACTTTTTTTTTTTTTAAAGATTTTATTTATTTATTTGACAGAGATAGAGACAGCCAGCGAGAGAGGGAACACAAGCAGGGGGAGTGGGAGAGGAAGAAGCAGGCTCATAGCGGAGGAGCCTGATGTGGGGCTCGATCCCATAACGCCGGGATCACGCCCTGAGCCGAAGGCAGACGCTTAACCGCTGTGCCACCCAGGCGCCCCAAGTCTTCAACTCTTAATACATTTGTTTCATATTGGTATGGTGTGACAGTTCTGAAACTATGTGTTAAAGGATTGAGCAATGAATAATATTGATATTATTTAGAGTTAGGATCCTGACTATGAAAGAAGAGAAATATGGATTCAGGGAAAGTAAGGAAGAACCCTGTGGGATTCGATAGGTTATATCTCCCCCCTTGTATATATATATGGTTATATCTGCCCCCCCCCCCCAGTATATCTCCTATCTCTGTCTGCCACAAGATTGTCATTGCAATGACACCTCAGTATCAGTGAGCACATAGATTTTGAATTCCTCGCTAAAGGGAACAAGAGCTCCTTGGAGTAATGGCTCATTCTATTTCAGGGACAGGGAACATTAAAAGATAAGCCTTAGAACATCTTGTGCCAGAAAGTTAAAAAGTGCTTTAGGGGAAAAAAAGAAAGAAAGAGAAAAAGAGAGAAAAAACGTTGGGGCCTTTCAAAAGGACACGAGAGCCAGGTTGAGGGGGCTGCCACTGGCCAAATCCTGGAATATAAGCATCAGTATAAAAATGATAATGGATTAATATAGCCTGTTCAATAAAATAGGAATCCGTTATTTGCATGACAGATGATGGATGAATGGATGGATTAAAAGAGAGGGCTTTTCCTCATGATAGAATGCTGACTGTTAAATGTGAAGGAAGGGAATGGTAGAGTTGAAAAAAAAAATCAGCATTTTATTATCATCATAGTGAAGATTGGGGCTAGAACATTCAGTGGTTGCTAAATCTAGAGGGAAAGTTTGATGAGCAGGATGTTTACATGATTTAAAAGTATCTCTTCACAGATTACTTGTTAGATAGAAGGTAGAAAACAGTAACTATAACTATATACATTGGAAAAGAACAGACAATGCCTTGAGTACATGATGAAAATTAGTAACATCAAGGTGGAACAGACAGACATTGTATACCTACAGATACGATACCCTGAAAAAGACAGTATTACTCTTGTAGTATTTTGGCCAAGGATGTATAACCAGAATCTAATCTTGAAGAAGTGCTAGACAAGCACAAATTTAGTAACGTTCCACTGTATATTCTTCAAAAATGCCACTGTCATGAAAGACAAAGAAAGGTTAAGGAATTGTTCTAGATTAGAGGAGACTAACGAGACATGATAATGAAGTACAACATGTGATCCTGAAGGGAGGGGAAAAACATGTTTGTAGACATTATATATGTTTATTTATTCTTTTTAGATGTAGTCCCCAAAGGTATCTCATTTTAATTTTGTCCTTAAATTTTAATGTAACATTACTAATAAGTTTGGATTTTAATAAATTATAATCATTTTCTAGTTTAACTTACTATTTTATTTTATTTATATAAGATTGTATTTATTTGACAAAGAGAAAGAGAACACAAGCAGGAGGGAGTGGCAGGGAGAGGGAGAAGCATGCTTCCCGTTCAGTGGGAGACTGATGCGGAGCTCGATCCCAGGACCCTGGGATCATGACCTGAGCTGAAGGCAGACGTTTAACCCACTGAGCCATCCAGGCACCCCTAATTTACTATTTTAAAATAACATTACAGGGGTAATGCCGCTCAGCAGGAAGCCTGCTTCTCCCTCTCCCTCTGCCTGCCCCTCCCCCTGCTTGTGCTCTCTCTCATTCTCTTTGTCAAATAAATACAATCTTTTAAAAAATAAAATAACATTACAGATTTTGTAGTAATAAAGAGTTTCCTCTGTAATTATCACCTGGTTCCCCTAATGTTAACATGTTACATAACCATGTAACATGGTTTTGTCAACATTTTATTTATCATTACATTTATCAAAACTAAGAAATCAACATTGATCAAATGATACTCTAAACTTACACACTTTGCTCAGATTTTCCGTTTTTCCACTGTTTCTTTTCTGTTCTAGAATCTAATCCAGAAAATTGCATTGCATTTAGCATACCCACTTTTATTTATTTTATTTATTTATTTAATTTGAGAGAGAGAAAAGTGGGGGAGAGCCAGAGGACATAAACTAGGCACCTCCAATATAGCCACTTTTAAATCAGGCTTTGTCTTAGGCTAATTAAAAGTGCGCCTGGTGATGTGCCTGGGTGGCTCAGTTGGTTAGGCGGTCGACTTTTGGTTTCATCTCAGGTCATGATCTTGGGGTTGTGGGATTTAGCTCCAATGTGGAGCTTCACCCTCAGCAGGGCTTCTGCTTGGATTCTCTCTCTTCCTCTCCCTCTGCCCTCTGCCCTGGCTCCCCCCCCCCTCATGTTCTCTCTCTCTCAAAATAAATAAATCTTAAAAAAAAAAAAAAGAAAGAAGAGCTGCTTGGGATTCTCTCTCCCTCTCCCTTTGCCCTTCCGCCCCTGCCCCCAACCATGCTCGTATGCTCTCTCTCGGTCAAATAAATAAGTAAATCTTTTTAAAGTGCATCTGTTTAATGCAAAACAATAAAATTGGACCCTTATCTGATACCATATATAAAAATTCAAAATCCAGATCTAAATGTAACTGTCAAATCTATAGAACTTTTAGAAGAATGTTAACATAGGGGTAAATCTGCATAACCTTGGTTTATGGCAAGGATTCTTAGATATGACACCAAAAATATGAACAACAAGAGAAAAGTAGATAAATTGGACTTCATCAAAATAAAAAAACTTCTGTGTTTCAGAACATTGAAAGACAACCTATAGAATAGGAGAAAATATTTTTAAATTACATATCTGATAATGGATTTGTCTAGAATATATAAGGACCTCTTACAACTCAATAAAGAAAAGACAATTTAAAAATGGGCAAAGGATCTGAATTGACATTTCTCCAAAGAAGTACAAATGGCCAGGAAGCACAAGAAAAGATGCTTAACATCATGAGTCATGAATCTTAAAAACATTATGCTAAATGAAAGAAGCAAACACAAGACCACATGTTATATGGTTCCATTTATATGAAGTGTCCAGAATGGGCAAATCTCTAGAGGGACAGAGAGATAAATTGTTGCTTAGGGCTGAAGTGGTGGGGAAAAGGAATAAGAGGGCGATTGCTAACAGATAAGGTGTTTCTTTTTTTTTTAATAAAGAAAAAATTTTAATGTAAAATACACATAAAATTTAATTTATGTAAATACACATAAAATTAAAAATTTTAACCATTTTTTAAATGAACAATTTGGAGTTTTCTTTTTGAGGTGATGGAAGTTCTAAAATTGTAGTGATGGTTGCATATATCTTTGTACTAAAAGCCATTGAACTGTACACATTCACGTGTGAATTGTATGGAATGTATACTATCTCAATAAAGCTGTTACAAAAGAAAATATTGCTGTTAACACCTGTTGATTAAAATCAAGGGGCTCATCGCAGAGAACATTTTGGAAAAATAAATTTGTTGAAAAATACTCAAGCAGGACTTCTGTGGCTAGATCCACTTTACACATTACAACAAGTGGTACAAGTTTCCATTAACCAGGCCACTACTAATTGAAATAAAATGTCATTAGTTGTTCCCAATCACAGTGTCTTTTTTTAAAAAGTTTTGTTTTGAGAGAGAGAGCTTTGGGGGAGGTGGCGTGGAGGGGAAGAGGGAGAGGGAGAATCCCAAAGAGGCTCCATGCCCAGCACAGTGCCCAACACAGTTTGGCTCAATCTCACCACCCTGAGATCATGACCTGAGCCAAAATCAAGAGTCTGAAGCTTAACCCAGATGCCCTAAAAAAAGTTTTTTTTTAAAGCAACTTGTACAGGTATAACTTATGTATGTACTATGTATTTTTTTAGCAAGTTTATTGAGGTATGAGTTACATGCCATAAGTTCACAAACTTTGTACATTTCAATGATTTTTAGTAAATATGATTTATAGTCATCACCATAATCTAATTTTAGAACATTTTAACTTTGGGAAGTCATTCAAGTCTAAACTGAAGATCATTTCTTCCACAGGTGATTTGAGGTGGTTCTGACCCTTTTACTAACTCATTTTAAGTATTTACAGCTATTCTTGTGTGCATGGGTGCATGCACGTGTGTGTGTGTATAGTAAGAATTTGGCTCTTCTTTTCCAAAGAGTTTTTTTTTTTTTAAGGATTTATTTACTTATTTTAGAGACAGAGACAGCAGCAGGGAGAGAGAGAGAGAGAATCCCAAGCAGACTCCCTGCTGAGTGTGCACGCGGGGCTGGATACCACAACCCTGAGATCATGACCTGAGCCAAAACCAAGAGTTGTTTGCTCAACCAACTGAGCCAGGCAGGTGCCCCTTCCAAAGAGTTAATGATCGTATTTCTGTTAAATTTTTATCACTTTGTTTTCAGAATTTCCACAAGAGTGGTAAATAATTATGATATCATTGTAGCAGTATTAATTCTGATTAACCGTTGTTTACAATAGATATGATTTGTCATGTTGAGAAATTACCTTTCTAATTTAGGTTTTCTAAGAGTTTGACGTTCCGTGTAATTAACATTGGGCCCTTTCTGCATTTTCAGCATTTATTGAGCACTGATACATATTTTTTCCCCTTTGACTATTAATAAAAACATGGTAGGGGCGCCTGGGTAGCGCAGTCGTTGGGCGTCTGCCTTCGGCTCAGGGCGTGATCCTGGTGTACCGGGATCGAGTCCCACATCGGGCTCCTCGGCTGGGAGCCTGCTTCTTCCTCTCCCTCTCCCCCTGCTTGTGTTCCCTCTCTCGCTGGCTGTCTCTCTGTCACATAAATAAATAAAATCTTTAAAAAAATAAAAAATAAAAAAAATAAAATAAAAACATGGTAAATGAGGGGCACCTGGGTGGCTCAGTCTACCAAGCATCTGCCTTGAGCTCAGGTCAGGTTGTGATCCCAGGGTCCTGGGGTCCAACCCTGTTGGGCTTCCCGCTCACCAGGGAGTCTGCTTCTCCCTTTCCCTTTGCCCCTCCCCCTGCTCAGCATGTGAGCTCGCTCGCTGTCTCCCCCTTTCTCCCTCTTAAATAAATAAATAAAATCTTTGTAAAAATGTGGTAAATGGTGAAATGTTTTCCTTCTATCCAAATCTTTTGCATTTCTGTGATTATAGTATATTTTGTCCAAGTGAAAATTTAAAACCCTTTGTAATATTTGGTTTTTAAATTTTATTTAGAATTCTTTTGTCTATATTTTCAAATGAAACTGGTACTGTCTATTTTGTACTGTTTATGAGGTTTTAGTTATTGGGTTATACTGCCTTCGTAAAATTAATGGGATAACTTTTTGTTACAACTTACATCTTGGAAAGTTCCCCTGGTAAAACTATTTTCCACTTAGGATTGTTTTAAAGATAATTAATTGGTATTCTTTTCAATCTGCCACTGTTGTTTTGCTCACATTTTTTCTTTGGATCAGTTTTAGTAATTTTAACTAGAAAAGTGTCCCATTTCATTGAGATTTCAAAATTTATTACCAAGACCTATTTATATATACTAGTCTTGTTTTGTCTCTGTTTATAGAACTATTAACATTTCTATATTTTTTCTCTCAACTAAATCACTGAAAGATAAACCTGCTTTAGTTTTCTCTCCAGTGTATGAGCTTCTGGATAATTTGATAAGTTTAATTATATATTGATTGTTATATTTTAAATGTGCTTTAATAGCACTTTTGATGTCCTTTTTGATATGATAGCTTATAAATGCTGTAATTCTCAAAGAAATAATTGCCCAGATTTAATCTGTTCATTTTTACAGTGGTCCTTGCTTTTTTTTTTAGGCACGAGATGTGCGCACCAATGAAGTGGTGGCTATCAAGAAAATGTCTTATAGTGGAAAGCAGTCTACTGAGGTAGGTGAAATATATACATTCTTAGTCGCATATTAGACATGCTGTTTTTAATGGGGGTAGATGGGAATTCTTTCAAAAAGTATTCATACATAAAGAAAAGTATACAAATATTAAGGGTATATCTCAGTGAATTTTCTTTCAGAAACTAAATATACCCATTAAAGTTGTACCTAAAGCCATAAACAGAACGTTAATGGCCTCCCAACTTGTGCCTCTTGCTTTTAATTTTTTAGTATATGTGCTGCTGAAGTGAGCTTACTTTTTAAAACTCTGGTTTAATATATTACTTTATCTGTATTGTAGAGGAATCACCAGTTTTTTAAAAAGTAAATTAGAATCAGATATATTTGACAAATTATATTGTGTATTGTTTTTTAATGGTTTAGAGATTGTTAAGGCTTGTTTTAAACAAACTTTAATAATCAACAGGCAGTTATATCTAGTCTGAAAAATAGGCAGTGTATAATAATTTGAAAAAATTATTGATACTATATTGATACTGCTTTAGTTTGCTAATATTCTGATTAGTTCTCTTCAGATTATATTTATTCTATCTAGTTGTATAAATTTATTTTTTAACATGTATTCTACTTTCTAAATCTAGGATCTTTAGGCTTTAATTTTTAAAGTTAACTATTTTAATTGTAAAATGCACACAACAGAGTTCACCATCTTAGCCATTTTTAAATGTACAGTTGAGTGGCATTGAAGACATTCACATTGTCATGCAGTCGTCACCACCATTCTTCTCCCGAACCCTTTCATCTTGCAGAACTGAAATTCTCTGTTAAACAATTAATTCCCCATTCTCTCCATCCCCCCCACCCCGGAAATCACCGTTCTCATTTCTGTTGCTATGAATTTGACTACTTTAGGTGTCTCATGTAAGTGAAATCATGCAGTATTTGACCTTTGTGACTGGCTTATTTTACTTAGCATAATGTCCTCAGAGTTCATCCATATTATGGTATGTGTTAGAATTTCCTTTTTAAGGATGAATAGTGTGTGTGTGTGTGTGTGTGTGTGTGTGTGTGTGTAAACCATCACATTTTGTTTATCCATCCATTTGTCAGTGGACATTTAGGTTGCTTCCACCACTTGGTTATTGTGCTGCTGTGGTCTAGCTATGTAAATATTTCTTTGAATCTCTGCTTTCAGTAATTTCAGGTACATGGCTAGAGGTGGAATTGCTGGGTTAGTCTTTACTTTTTAAAGATTTTGGTTTCCTACTTTTTTGGAATTTCTATTTTATGGTAAACCTTATTTTTGTGAAGATCATATTGTGGGTATGGTAACACTATTAGGATTATATCACTCTTCCATCATTTTGATACCTAAAAATTTTCTAAAAATCCCTGAAACTCCTAAAAAACTCCATTTCTTACAAGTTAACTCTAATTTTATTTGCCATTTTATAGCTCAACTGTAGAACTAGCTTTTACAGGCAGACTGGTACTGTGTTGGAGTCTGTTTGATCAGTTACACCTAAAACAGGTTTCATTTAGTGTATCATCTTTTCACATCCAATTATTAGTGTCCTTCCTGAAAGTCTTTTTTACCTTGAAGAATACAGGCTTTTGCTTTGTTCGGAGTTTGTGTCCCAGAGCATTCAAATTTGAAATTTAAAGCCCATGAAACGTTTTCAGAATGTAGCATCTTATATTGTACACATTTTATATAAAACACTGTAAAGATATTTTGCTGTATTTTGTTGAGGACTTGTGAAATAAAATAGGAGATATATGATCTTAAATTTTAGCACAAAACATTTCTTGAAGTTTTCTACTACGCTAGTAGTTTCCCTGCCTTTAGAAATATGGCCCACGTTAAGTAGAAAACCTTGAAAAAACTAACAAGAACAAAAATCAGATTCCTAATTTCCATCCCACATCTACCAAGCCTCTAGAATCTTTGAGTATGGACTGAAGGATCTGTATTTTTAGAGTTCCCTGGTTGCTTAATTTTTTTAAAGATTTTATTTATTTATTTGAAAGAGAGAGAGAGAGCATTGGGGGGGGGAAGGCAGAGTCCCCTGCTGAGCAGGGAGCTTGCTGTGGGGCTCAATCCCAGGACACTTAACTGACTGAGCCACCCAGGTGCCCCTCCCTGGTTGCTTCTTAAGAGTAACTGTGGATATGACATAAGTAAGGTTGTCATGGAGTACCTTATGGTCAAAGATTTATCTGTATTTCCTCAAAGCCATCAATGAAGAAGACTCTTAGTAAAATATGTAAGAAAATGTTTTCATACTGTTTGTTTTTCTCTGTCACGTTTCCTATGTAATAACAATTGTTTACTAGCATTTAGAAATTTAAATCTCAAAGTAATTATTTGAGTTTAAAAAACAAACATAACCTTAACATTTAGTAGAACATATAAGCCAAAAACACAATAGGTGACCTATACAGCATGTAAATTACATGTTAATAAAGCTGCAAATAATGGGGAAATTGATGGGATGCCTGGGTGGCTCAGTCGGTTAGGTTAAGTGTCTGTCTTCAGCTCAGCCCATGATCTCCAGGTCCTGGGGTTGAGCCCAGCCTCAGGCTTCCTGCTCAGTGGGGAGCCTGCTTTTCCCTCTCCCTCTGCCCGTCCCCCCCCCCACACTCCCCCTCTCTCTGTCTCAAATAAGTAAAATCTTTATTTTTTTAAAACATTCTTTTATTTAAATTCAGTTAACTAACATATAATGTATTTTTGGTTTCAGAGGTACAGGCCTGTGATTCATCAGTCTTATATAAAACCCAGTGCTCATTACATCACATGCCCTCCTTAATGTCTGTCACCCAGTTACCCCATCCCTTCACCCCCCTCCCCTCCAGCAACCCTCAGTTTGTTTCCTGTGATTAAGAGTTTCTTATGCTTTGTCTCCCTCTCTGGTTTCGTCTTGTTTTATTTTTTCCTCTCTTCCCCTGTGATACTCTGTTTTGTTTCTTAAATTCCACATATTGGTGAGATCATATGATAATTACCTTTCTCTGATTGACTTATTTCGCTTAACATAGTATCCTCTAGTTCCATCCGCATCATTGCAAATGGTAAGATTTCTTTTGATGGCTGCATAATATTCCATCGTGTGTGTGTGTGTGTGTGTGTGTGTGTGTGTGTGTTTGTGTACATACGTACGTACGTACGTATGTACACACACCACATCTTCTTTAACCATTCATCTGTTGATGGACATCTGGGCTCTTTCCATAGTTTGGCTATTGTGGACATTGCTGCTATAAACATTGGGATGCAGGTGCCCCTTTGGATCACTACATTTGTATCTTTGGGGTAAATACCCAGTAGTGCAATTGCTGGGTCATAGGGTAGCTCTACTTTCCACTCTTTGAGGAACCTCCATACTGTTTTCCAGAGTGGTAGCACCAGCTTGCTTTCCCACCAACAGTGTAGGAGGGTTCCCCTTTCTTCCCATCCTTGCCAACATCTGTCGTTTCCTGACTTGTTAATTTTAGTGATTCTGACTGGTATGAAGTGGTATCGCATTGTGGTTTTGATTTGTATTTCCCTGATGCCAAGTGATGTTGAGCATTTTTTCATGTGTCTGTTGGCCATGTGTATGTCTTCTTTGGAGAAATGTCTGTTCATGTCTTCTCCCCATTTCTTGATTAGATTTTTTATTCTTTGGGTTTTAAGTTTGGTAAATTCTTTATAGATTTTGGATATGAACCCTTTATCTGATAAGACATTTGCAAATATCTTCTCCCATTCTGTAGGTTCTCTTTGTTTTGTCGACTGTTTCCTTTGCTGTGCAAAAGCTTTTTATCTTTATGAAGTCCCAATAGTTCATTTTTACCTTTGTTTCCCTTGCTTTTGGAGACGTATCTAGCCAGAAGTTGCTGGGGCCAAGGTCAAAGAGGTTGCTGCCTGTGTTTGTTCTAGGATTTTGATGGATTCGTGTCTCATGTTTAGCTCTTTCATCCATTTTGAGTAAAATCTTTAAAGAAAAGGAGGGGGGATGCTTGGGTGGCTCAGTCAGTTAACCATCTGCCTTTGGCTCAGGTCATGATCCCAGCATCCTGGAATTGAGCCCCATGTCAGGCTCCCTGCTCAACAACGAGTCTGCTTCTCCCTCCCCCTACTCTTGCTCTCTCTCTCTCTCCCCCTCTCAAATAAGTAAATAAAATCTAAAAAACGGGGGGATTTGAACTGATGAAGAAAAATCACTAAATATGGTATATAGTTTTCATCAGCGTGCTTGGTGTGTGATTATAAAATTTTAATGAGGGGCGCCTGGGTAGCGCAGTCGTTAAAGCGTCTGCCTTCGGCTCAGGGCGTGATCCCGGCACGCCGGGATCGAGTCCCACATCGGGCTCCTCTGCTGTGAGCCTGCTTCTTCCTCTCCCACTCCCCCTGCTGTGTTCCCTCTCTCACTGGCTGTCTCTCTGTCACATAAATAAATAAAATCTTTGAAAAAAAAAATAAATAAATAAAATAAAATAAAATAAAATTTTAATGAGACTCATTGATGATAAATTTTATCAAACTAAAATTTGTTCTACCTTGAATAAAATAACTTTATAAATTATGAATTGAGTTTAAACTGTATAAATATAATTTCTTTTAAATTTATGTTTTCTATTTTAATATTACAAATAAAGCAAAGTTCTATGTTCTCATTAACCCTGCTTAAGCTAGTAATTACTTTTTTCTTATATAACTTTCTAAGGAAAAGCAACTGTTCATAATTCTTTCCTTTATTCCTTTTCTTCCCCACAGAAATGGCAGGATATTATTAAGGAAGTCAAGTTTCTACAAAGAATAAAACATCCCAACAGTATAGAATACAAAGGCTGCTATTTACGTGAGCACACAGCATGGGTAGGTGTTTGCCCTCTCCTTGCTATAATTTAGTTGGTATTGGTTTAGAATTAATTAATTCAAGAATGTCTCAAAATGGTTTTGTAAAGCCATGCAAAAACACCTTGAAATGTTAGTTCATACTGAGAGAGGAAGAGCAGCTTTTCTTAGAACTCTTTGGCAATAAGGGATAATAGAACTTTTGCAAGTTTACTGCAAAAAAAATTTGGCTGACCTTTATGTGCGTGGTAAAATGTTCTCTGACATTTTTTAGTGTCATCATTTTTCAAATGGCTTATCAAGCATTGTACAATAATCCTATTATTCGAGTATAAAGTTAGCATATCTTTTTGATGTAAATATATGGTAATCTGTTTAACCACAAAGATTTTGGTAAAGTCTTGGTGAATTTTGGTGAAATATGAACTGATTGTAATTCCTTGGCTGAATAATACTAATGGTAGAAAATTGAGACACTTTCTTCCAAGAAGTGGAGATTAATTTTCTCTTTTTACCATTGAGGTGACAAGGTAGTATTCCAACAGTGGTATAGGCGTAATAACTGTATCTTTAAGGAGTAAATTTTCAGGGTGCCTGGGTGGCTCAGCAGTTAAGCATCTGCCTTCAGCTCAGGTCATGATCCCAGGGTCCTGGGATCGAGCCCCACATCAGGCTCCTTGCTCAGTGGGGAACCTGCTTCTGCCTCCACTCTGCCTCCCTCTGCTCCTCCCTCTAGCTCCCTCTTTGTCCCTCTGTCTCTCTTCTCAAATAAGTAAATAAAATCTTAAAAAAAAAAAAAAAGTAAATTTTAACAGAATTGATCCCCGAGGATAATAATAGGGCCTACCTTATAAGGTGGTTGTGAGGATTAAATTAGTTAATATATATAAAATATCTGGCACACAGGAGGTGCTCTGTGTTTGCTTTAAGGAAGCATTTAAACTATAACCTAACCTTTGTACAATAGATCCAGAAGACAGCTTTCCATTTCCTAACAGTTATAATGATGGAACTGTATTCCTTTATAGTTTTAGTTAGTAACTATAGATGAAATAAACGTTTTGTACAAGTAACTACGTGTCAGCATAAAAGATTAAGGTATCATTGGCTTAACTTTGTCATTTAAGAAATTGCTAAATATATAAATATTTGGTTTTTAAGGTAAATGATGACTAGCTTTATTTTACTTCAAACTATCTTCTTGATCTTCTTGGTGAATTTATTTTATCTCACGTAGAACCTTTTTACTAATTCAGTGCTTTTATAATTTTTCTTCCTGTTTAGCTGGTAATGGAATATTGTTTAGGATCTGCTTCAGATTTACTGGAAGGTAGGTTTCCTTTAATTATTCAGGGAAAAAATGTATTAGCAAAAATATAATGAGAATTCTGTATGATTTTCTTAAGTAATGTAAAAACTTTCCAAGAAAGAGTAAAAACCTTCACCTTTTCTAGATTCTCATCATGGTATGTACTGTCCTGTAGTAGCATAAAATAGGTGAATTTTCTTATACTATGACTTACCAAGCGTTTTTCTTCATTCTTTGTCATTTAGCTTAACCTATTCCTTCTGTTCAGAATGAAGACGTGTGAGAATAAAGGGAGAACTTCTCTTTTGTTACTTTTGTTTTTATAATCAACTAATTGTTAAATGTTGTTAGCTTAGAGGAAAATTGGCTGTGAGCTATATACTTCAACAGCTAGGTACAACTGTAATTCCAGTTATAAAGTTCAGTAGCCTTGTTTTTTGTTTTGGGGAGCAAATCTTTTCACTAAATGTTAGTTTTTTTAAATTGCCTCAAATATTAGATATGTTTATTTATTAAGCAAAAATATTCTGTATAGTAATTATTTTCCAATAAATTCTTATTTTAAGTTCACAAAAAGCCATTACAGGAAGTGGAAATAGCAGCAATTACACATGGTGCTCTCCAGGGATTAGCCTACTTACATTCTCATACCATGATCCATAGGTAAGCACTTTGACAATTATCATGTATTAACAGCAAATGGTTTATTGGACTTATCAACTGTGGAACTTATTAATCCTGTAAGTTTTGTTGGTTATAGCCAAATAAAAGCATTTCAGAGTCTTATAAACTCACTTTTTTGGTTGTCCTACAAACATGCCAGTACATTTGATCTCCTTTTAGGATCAGTTTTTTTTGTTTCCCCGTAATGATAAAAGATTTAATTCAAAATTAAAGAATTTTCCTTTTAGGATCAGTTTTATCTTTGTCTACACGTGCTGCTGGGCTTTCTGACATATGTGCACTTTATAGATTTGTGGTAGGAATTTAATTGTAGAATCTTTAAATTTGTAAGATGGAAAAGACAGTAGGGATTATGTAGTCTTACTTTTTTTCATTTTACAGATCAAGTGATGCCCCAATTTGTGACTAATTTTTCTGAAGTTTACAAAGCCAGATTAGACTAGAAACAAACTTAGGTCTTTTGTCTTTCTGGTAACTGATGATGCCAGATTTGTCCATTGATCCCATGACATGGACTTAACACTCTCTTAATACTCTTTTGAGTATGAATCCTTGATGATCCTTAATAATGGATAGTAATCTTAAGGTTGAACTATTTTATAATGCATTTTTAGCATTGATGTAGGTTTTGACTATTTTAAAAGGAAAGTAGCATTTTTTTAATCATATATGTGGACCAGACAATACATATTCAACTATATAGTAGAGTCATTGTGAGCTAAATGGCTTACCATTTTTTTTGAGATGAGGATAGTAAGATCCAAGAGAAAGCTACATGCTAACAAATAAGTGAATGGAAGAGTTGGAATTAGAACCTAAGGTCTTACCAACCTCAAAATATCTCTCCTCATTTAAAAAGCAAATGGAAGGAAAAAGCTTTATTTAATATTATATCCATTACAGTACTCTAGTTAGAATTGACAAGTGCTTGGAAATTTGGTTGGGTTTTTTTTGTTTGTTTGTTTGGTTGGTTGGCTTTTTTGTTTTTTTAGTTTTGTTTTGTTTTTTGGAAAGGTTAAATGTATATTATGGTGCCAGTTGGACATACAGTCGTATTATATAAATACCCATAATCTTATTTTGCATGGATAATATGTTTGCTGATTTTAAAAAGTAAGCTTGGAAGTAAATTTGGATCATTAGATACTACATTATCCATGTGTTTCAGTTTTCGTTTCATGTTTAGTTAGGAGAACTATGCTAAGGTTTGGAAATGATAAGAATAACCTTTAAAAAAAAACAAATTTGGGGTATGAGATCTTTCTTTTTTAACTTTAAGTGGTATACTCAGAAATCTTAAAATTATGAAGGAATAGTCAGCTAATTAAATTCTATTTTAAAAACTATTATTTGTATCAATAAACAGGAACCTCAAATATAGACTATGCTCTAATTACTTGATTTTCTGTCTTTTGTCTTTACTGCTATTTTGTCTTCTCTTTTAGAGAAGAAAATTATCATTGTATATTTATATCACTTCTGAATTTTTACTTTTGGATCTTAATTCTCATTCTCCTCATTGAGAAATTATCCTAGGACTTAATTATTTTGATTTCTCCTTCCCTATTTTAAAATTTTTTATTTGATTTGTATCATTTTCAACACAATCTAATGACAAAAAGAGAAATAATTTTCTGTGTTCCTTAAACCCAGAGATATCAAAGCAGGAAATATCCTTCTGACAGAACCAGGCCAGGTGAAACTTGCTGACTTTGGATCAGCTTCCATGGCATCTCCTGCCAATTCTTTTGTGGGAACGCCATATTGGTAAGAATAATCCTATTTGCTATTGATCCTCATGATTGAAATAGGAAATGTGTGATTATACTTTCTCAGATGTCTTTTTCCTGGTAATATAATGCTATTTTGAACATTTTAACTTTTAAGCGTAGTTAGTTTCAAATATAGATTAGGAGTGTTGCCCTTACATCTCCTATTTTTTCATTGTCCCCTTGACATTTTCTTCTGTATTATAACCTGCATCATATTTTGGGTGTGAGAGTAAAAAAATTCAGTGAAAATCCAAGGAAGGAGAAAATAGAAATGCTAAGTGGAAATTTGTGTGTTTTCCTTAGGTTTATATTTACTATATATCAGTATCTTCAGACTGAGAGTACCTGAAGACTGATAGCTGATTTGGAGTTTTTTGGTTTGATTTTTTATTATGGAGAATTTCAAATAAACATAAAAGTAGACAAAAGTATAGTGAAGCCTCACATAACAGTCACCCAGCCCAATAACAATATCCCATGGGCACTCCTGCTGTATGTACTCATTTTTCTCCTCCCCGCCCCTGCCATTATTGTGAAGCAGATTCTAGGCATCCTCTGTTTTATCCATAAATAATGCAGTATTAATGTCAGCAAGTTTGAAGGGAATAATTGTCCAGCTCTTCAACTTCCATGTGTTCTTCCATATGATGAGAGTGGTGTCTTAGGTCCACTGCATCTTCTTTCCCACGTGCCTTTCAAATCTCCCTCTCCTGCTTGATAAAAAATAGGATTCCTTACCCATCCTGAATATTACAATGATGCATTGGTCTAGGATGTAAAAGTCTCAAAGCAACACCAGAAGAACAATTTGAGAATACACAGTGACCATCAGAAATATTGAAGAGTCAGGACACAAACTCTTGGCAAGGCCTTGTGCCTTTTCAGTCACCTCCCTTCCCTTCCTTTTACTCCTTGCTTTTTCTCTCTCCTCAGTTGTTTCCCCCCTTCTTTTTTTCTAGTGTAAAATTCATAACTGAGATGGTTGTCATGGGGACACATTAACATGTTATTTGCATTGAAAATGAAGTCAGACTTTTTTGACAGAAAATGATTCTGATTTGACTGACTGATATGACAGTGAAGACTGGCTTTGCTAATTGGGTTATACAGCAATGTGTTCTTTTTTAATAAATCAAATGAGCTAACTGTGCAGCTCTGTGTTTTAAATATCTTTAAATCACATATATAGTATACATATATATATACACACATATATGCTATACATTATATCCTTTACAGCTATTAAGTTTATAAAATTTAGGTAACTCAGAAATGTACAAGGGGATAAATAATTTTCATTAGAGGCAAACAGATTTAAAAACTTGAAGAATTTCTGCTCTTCCACTGCTCTAGATGACCAGAAATTTCTTATGTATGTAGAACCGTACTCTAGGTAGACTCCCTTTCCCTTCTGTTAAAAGGATTCTGTGAGCAAATATTTCTTAATGGTTCTCCTATTTATAAATTAATGATGAATATTAGATATTTAAAATGTCCTGAAAAATTCTGCAATAAAAAATAAAATTACTGTTTAACTCTGCCTAAATTAGTAATTTCCCAAACTTAACTTCAACATCTTAAAGAACCTTGGGGGGCACCTGGGTGGCTTCGTTGGTTAAGTGTCCAACTTTTTTTATTTCGGCTCAGGTATTGAGCCCCACGTCAGGCTCCACGCCTAGCATGGAGCCTTCTTAAGATTCTCTCTGTCCTTCTCCCTCTGCCCCTCCCTCCTTCCCCCCCTCTATTAAAAAAAAAAATCTTAGAACCACTCTGGTATTGACAATTGAAAATTTACTTTGTTTACATATTCATTAATTTGTATATAGTTTATTTGGAATGTAGGAGCTAGGTACATAATTTAGATGTCTTTATACTTATGCTTACACACACACACTCTCACACTCACACACACTGGGGTATATGGTGATAATCCTACGTAAGCATCAGCAACTGTTCTAAGTGTCTGTGCTTAAAAACAAATACAAGTGAAGTATACATTAAAGTACCATCAAAAACGTTAGACTGTAATTGAAGACATGAATTAATGTTCCATTTTATAACCAAGACACCTGTAAGGTTAATAATTGTGTAATTGTCTTTGTTGTGAGCTGCTCTAGCCACTTTTATCATGGAACACTGTTACTGTTTAAAAGGTAGAGTGACAAAGTATGGTTATTCAGCATTGGTTATTGTGGCAGATATTTTCTCAAATAAATGGAGTGAGCTTGTCACTTCAAGGAAAACAATTGACAGTATTCAGTGCCAATGATAAAAATTCCATCTTTCAAGCGTAATTCAGACTTTCATGGTAGGATCCTGAGACCAGAATATTTAAGAATCACTAGCCTAAGGGGGAGTGCCTGGGTGCTTCAGTCGGTTAAGTGTCCGACTTTTGATTTCAGTTCAGCTCATGATCTCAGGGTCCTGAGATTGAGCCCCAAGTTGGGCTCCGTGCTGGGCCTGGAGCCTGCTTAGGATTCTCTCTCTCTCCCCCTCTGCTCCTTCCCTACTCTCTCTCTTTCTCTTCAACAACAACAACAAAAACTATAAAAAAAATAACAAAAAACCTCCACTGAGTTAAAAAAAAAAAAAAAGAATCATTAGCCTAAGGGTTATACAATATTAGACTATGCAGCCCTGCTCTGGGGCATCCTTTTTTTAGGATGCTGTTACATGATCATGACAGATGGTGAGAATGAGTCTCACAGTATATATGCAATGGTAAATATTTACCTGATGACTTGTAGTGCATTTATTTCTCATTATAAAAATTCTTATCTAGACATGATGTCTAGAATTCACGCAGGTGTTCTCTCTATAGATGGTCATTACATTTTTAAAGAATAGTATATATTTCTTTTACTTAAATGACATTTTATGTTTTAGGATGGCCCCAGAAGTAATTTTAGCCATGGATGAAGGACAGTATGATGGCAAAGTAGATGTATGGTCTCTTGGAATAACATGTATTGAACTAGGTAAGCATTGTTCTTTATTATACGATGTAGTGAGTTGTGATCAGTGTTTTACCTCATTTTCTGTACCAAATCATAGCTTTTTGTTTTTATGTCAGTTACTAAAGGGAGCAATAAATCACTTTGGTTATCTTATAATTTTTATATATATAAGGTGAGGTATATTATATTTGCTGTGTTAAATTAGCTCTAAAATAATTTTCCACTGTGGTATTAATTAAGTTTGAGGTATTTATGTCTAATATTTAATGGCTATTTGTTCAACATCTAAAATATGTCTGTGATTACTAGACTTACCATCTGTAGAAAGTCTTTACGGCATTGATGAATTACTTACCTCTACCTAGGATACTTATTACTTTGAATTAGGTCTGAGAATTAGATGTCAGGCTGCATGCCATATTGTTAACAATTTGATTTTATGCACACATTTTATTCTGTTGCCCATAAAGGGAACTATGCTTAAGTCATTGGACCATCATAACTTTACTAACATTCCCAGTTGTGAGCCAGGTAGGTAATTGAATTGTCACTATAATTGAAGATGATGTCCATCTTCTTGCTCTTGATTCTCCAAGCTTACCCCCTCCAGTCCTATATCCTTTCTTTTTTTTCTTCTTATAAAAATATTCCAGGAGTACCTGGCTGCCTCAGTTGGTAGAGCATGCAACTCTTGATCCAGGGGTTGTAGGTTTGAGCCCCATGATGGGTGTAGAGATTACTTACAAATAAAATCTTAAAAAGAAAAAAAAAGAATATTCCTTTAAATTTTATTTAAAAATGGGAAATATTGGGAATATTTAATTGAACCATTCTAGAAGTGACCACAGATCGAAAATAACACATTAAAAATAGAATCCATGTGAGGGGCACCTGGGTGGCTCAGTTGGTTGAGCGTCCCACTCTTGATTTTGGCTCAGGTCGTGATCTCGAGGCTGTGGGTTCGAGCCCTACCTCGGGCTCCAAGCTCAGTGTGGAGTCTGCTTGTCCTTCTCCCTCTGCTCCTCCTCCTGCTTGCGCAGGCACACGCTCTCTCTCAAATAAATAAATAAAATCTTTAAAAAAAAAGTAAAATCCATGTTGTAATTTGGTTAAATGATTTTCAAATTGAGTTTATCAGTTTTGTAAAATAAGTAGGTAGGGAAATTGAGGTAAAATAAAATCAAAAGCTTATTATATAGTGGATGAAAATTATAATTTCCATTATAAACCAATTTCTTGCTATCTTACAGTCTAATATTTTTCCAAAGTTATATATTCTTTAGATATTTTTGCTTTTATTTTAATTCCTACATTAACCATTCCTTTCAACCTCTATATTATTTTATTTGTTTTATTTTAAAGTGTGACAGCATCAGCAAACAGATTTGGAGATTACCATAATGTCATTCTCTTCTGGTCACTTGGTCTTCCTTTGAGATTTGCAGAATGTTTTTTCCATCTGAAAGTGTTTTAACCTCAGTTCTTTTAACCTCAGTTCTTCCTGCAGGTAGATCCTAATTAATTTCTTAAGAAACCTGGGTATAAATGTAGAGAAGCTGGTTAGTATACTCTGCCCATGGGGTATTTTTACATACTTGTGCTGGTTGATACATACATATGCCTCTTGGTGATAGTGAAATTGCTTTAATGGTGTTGTTAGATATTATTGATATATGTTAATATTTATTTGATTAGAAAGTATTCATTGACCAGTTGTACTGCTCAGAAAGAAATCTGCCTAAACTCCAGTTTCTGTGAAATGGCTTATTCTTCCAGACTTTCTAGCTTTTTTTTTTTTTTTTTTTTAAAGATTTACTTATTTATTTAAGAGAGAGAGAGCATGAGAGGGAGGGGCAGAGGGTGAGGCTGAGCATGGAGCCTGACTTGGGGATCAATTTCATGACCCTGAAAGCACAACCTGAGCCAAAACCAAGACTCAGAGGCTTAACCAACTACACCCAGGCACCCCTCTAGCTTCTTTTTATTATAGCTAATAAAATAGAATTCCTTCACAATGAGAGTCTTTACACTTAAAATAAAGCAATATCAGAAGATGAAACTGCCTTTAGATAATTTTAAATGAGTAAGACATTTAAAGAGATTTTTTGAGTTTTAGGCATACTTTTGGCATCTTGAGCTTTTATAATCTTATTTTATAATCACTTTTTAAAATTTTACTTACAAGTATTTTAAATTATGAAGTGCTAACTTAGGAACCACATTTTAAGCCTGCTTCTGGTTCCAGAGAAAAGGTCTACAGTAGCACAGGCCAATAAAATTTTCTGCAGTGAAAGAAGTGTTCTGTATCTGCATGGCTTTTGAGCACTTGAAATGTGGCTGTTGCAATTGAGTAAGTGAATATTGAATTTTGTACCATTTAAATAAATTTACATTTAAATAGTCACATGTGGCTAATGGCCACCCTGCTAGACAGTACAGCTCAAGAGGCATGATTTTCAATGCAAATTAGATCTTTGCAGTCTTCAGAAATAATATCTTTTATATGCTTTTCAACTTTAAAATAGTTAAGGATAAGTAAAATCTTTAAATAAATTAATTAAATAGTTAAGGATAATGAGTTAAAGCAAACTGTTCTTTTTAGTGCAGGTAGGAGAACAAATGTAAGTCAATTATACTGACCCTGGTCTTGATAAATATAGTTACTAATAAATACTTTCATACTTCATTATCATAAAGATTGAAGTAACTTGGTTATTTATGTCTTGTGACCAAGAAATCTTAAAGTACAGGATTTTTCATAGGTGAGTTTATATCTTTGTTTACAATTAATCCTATGAAAAAGTTCCCTAGTTTGTTGTTTTTCAGGCTTTGTGCCTAATTGTACAATTGTGTCTATAAAAGTAAAATTTACTTTTTTTTTTTTTTAAGATTTTATTTATTTATTTGGCAGAGAGCGAGAGAACCCAAGCAGGGGGAACTGCAGAGGGAGAGGGAGAAGCAGGCTCCCCACCAAGCAGGGAGCCTAATGCGGGACTCCATCCCAGGACCCTGGGATCATGACCTGAGCCGAAGGCAGATGCCTGAGCCACCCAGGCGCCCTTCCATTTTTTTTCTGATTATAAAGTGTATATTGAGGACATAAAATTTCAGAAAGTGAAAGCAGCAAAAAGAAAATAAATAAAAATAACAATAACTACAGTGATTTGTTAACAGATATGCAAGATAAAAAGATGTTAGTTGTGGCATTAGAAACATAAAACATGGAGTTTGGAGAGTAAAAATGTAGAACTTCAGAATGTATTCATACTTAAGTTGTTACCAACTTAAAATACACTACCAAAATATAAGTTGTTTTATGTAAGCCTCATGGTAACTACAAAGCAAAAACCTATAGTAGATATACAAAAGATCAAAAGAAAGGAATCTAAGCATACTAATACAAAAAAATCATCAAATCATAAAAGAAGAGATTAAGAGAAGAGGAAGGGAACAGAGGAATTACAAACGATCAGAAAACAATGAACAAAATGACAGTAAGTACATACCTATCAATATTAATTATAAATGGACTAAATTTTCCAAACATAGGGTGGCTGAACAGGACCCATCTATGTAATGCCTACAACAGACTCATTTCAGATGATAAGGACACAAACAGACTAAAGATATTCCATGTAAATGTAAACCAAAAGAAGGTGCAGTAGCTATATTTACATCAGACAAAATAGACTTTAAAATAAAGACTGTACGGACGCCTGGCTGGCTCAGTTGGTAGGTCATGAGTTCAAGCCCCTTTGAGCTGGGCGTGGAGCCTCCTAAAAATTAAAAAAGTAAAGGGGTACCTGGGTGGCACAGTTGGTTAAGCCTCTGACTCTTGGTTTTAGCTCAGGTTGTGATCTCAGGATTGTGAGATCGAGCCCCACATCGGGCTCCATGTTCACCCCAGAGTCTGCTTAAGTGTCTCTCTCCCTCTCCTTCTGCTCCCCTCCTCCCCCCACCGTGTGCTCATGCACAGTCTCTCTCAAATATATAAATAAATCTTTTTAAAAAAGATTTAAAAAAATAAAACAATGACTGTGGTGAGAGACAAAGAAGGGCATTACATAATGGTGTAGGAGTGAATCCAGCAAGAAGAGACAACATTTGTAAATATTTATGCACCCAACACAGGAGCACCTAAATATGTAAAGCAGTTTTGACACACCTAAAGAGAGAAATAAACAGCAATACAATAATAGTAGAGGACTGTAATACCCCACTTTTATCAATGGGTAGATCATCCAGACAAAAAAATCAATGTGGAAACATTGGCCTTAACATGTTGAAGCAGATGGACTTAACAGACATACATATACAGAACATTTCAGCCAAAAGCAGCACAATACATATTTTTTTTCAAGAACACATGGAGCATTCTCCAAGATAGATCATATGTTAGACCACAAAGTAAGTCTTAATAAAGATTAGAATCATATTAACCTTCTTTTCCGACAAAATGGTATTAAGCTTAAAACCAATTATAAGAATAAAAACCAGAAACTCCACGAATATATGGGGATTAAACAACATGCTACTGAACAACCAATGGGTCAAAGAAATCAAAAGAGAAATAAAGATGTCTGAGATAAATGAAAATGGAAATACAGCATACTGAAATGTATGGGAGGCAGCAAAAGTGGTTCTAAGAGGGCAGTTCATAGGATAAATGCTTACATTGAGAAACAAAGATCTCAAATAACCTAACTTTACACTTCAAGGAACTAGAAAAAGAACAAACTAAGCCTAAAGTTAATAAAAGGAAGGAAATAACAAAGATCAGAGCATAAATAAATGAGAGACTAAAAAGCCAATAGAAAAGATCAATGAAACTAAGAGCTGGTTTTTGAAAAGATAAACAAAACGGACAAACCTTTGTCTAGATTTACATGAAAAGAAGAGGACTCAAATTCAGAAATGAAAGAGGAGATGTTACAACTGATACCACAGAAATACAAATTACCGCAAGAGACTACTATGAATAATTAGACGCCAACAAATTGGACAACCATAGAAGAAATGGATAAATTCCTAGAAACTTACAACCTACCAAGACTGGATCATGAAGAAATAGAAAATCTAACCAGACTGATTACTAGTAAGGAGATCAAATTAGTAATCAAAAACATTCCAACAAACAGAAGTTCAGAACCAGGTTGTTTCTCTGGTAAGTTCTAACATATCAAGAAGAATTAATACTAATTCTCAAGCTCTTCCAAAAAAACAGAAGTGGGAACACTTCCAAACTCATTTTATGAGGCCAGCATTACCCTGATACCAAAAGGTCTCTTTTTAAAAAGAAAAGGACACTGAAAGAAAAAATTACAGGCCAATATCCTTGATCAACATTGATCCAGAAAACCCTCAACAAAATATTAGCAAACTGAATTCAACAATACAGTCGACCCTTGAACAACATGGGAGTTAGGGGCAATGACCCCCTCATATGCCATGGAGGTGGCTCAGCATGGGGTGTCAGAGTCCAAGTAGGGTAAAGAAGTGACAATAGGGGAAACTTCCTATCCTATAGGGTCAGAGTCTAAGGAGAACATCTATATTTGGGGTGGCCTGATACAGTGTTTGTCCCTGATCAAAAAGAAAAGAGCTTCCCTTATGAAGACTGATGAGGAGGGCCACACTGCAGAGAAGTGACCCAGTTTAGGTTGGGTTTTAGAAACTGAGTGGACAGGGCGCCTGGGTAGCTCAGTCGTTAGGCGTCTGCCTTCGGCTCAGGGCGTGATCCCAGCGTTGCGGGATCGAGTCCCACATCGGGCTCCTCGGCTGGGAGCCTGCTTCTTCCTCTCCCACTCCCCCTGCTGTGTTCCCTCTCTCACTGGCTGTCTCTCTGTCACATAAATAAATAAAATCTTTAAAAAAAAAAAAAAAGAAACTGAGTGGATAAAGAAATGTTCACACTGTATGGGGTTGGAATGGGGTTTCAAAACTTGTGCAAGGAAAAACAATAACGAACTTATTTATTATAAATAAATAGAGAGGAAAATGAAAGTTTTATGAAAAAAACAGGATGTTTACATAGATTCAAAGTACCCTCTCAAAAAATACTTATTAATTACAAAGGAAACAAAGAAACTTACCATGAAGTCTGACAGACAGCTTTAATTGGTCCAGTGTGAACACCATCAATAATGGAAGCATTCAAAATCATGCACCATCTCACAGAATACAGTGAGAAAACTAGAACACTTCTGTGATGCTCCTGCCCAAGATGTATAACCCAAATGTAATCATAGGACAAACCCAAATTGAGGGACATTCAGGAGTCTTGCATACTTCAGAATTGTCAAGGTTATGAACTTTAGCGGTTACCTTAAGAGACTAGAAAAAGAGGAGCAAAGTGCAGTTGACTGGCTCAGTCGGTAGGGCATGTGGCTTCAGATCTTGGGGTTGTGAGTTCAAGCCCCACATCAGGCATGGAGTCTACTTAAGAAAAAGAAAGGAAAGGAAAAGAAAAAAGAGGAGTAAATTCAACCCAAAATAAGTAGAACAAAGAGAATTTGAAAAAATCAAAGCAGGTGTGGTGCCCGGTGGCTCAGTCAGTTAAGCGTCTGCCTTCTGCTCAGGTCATGATCCCAGGGTCCTGGGGTTAAGCCCCGTGTTTGGCTGCTTGCTCATGCTCTTTCTCTCTCTCAAATAAAGAAGTAAAAATTAAAATCAAAGCAGGAATCAAATAAAAAACAGAACAATAGAGAAAACCAGTGAAACAAAAAACTGGTTTTCTGAGGTGCGTCTGGGTGGCTCAGTCGTTAAGCTCGGGACTCTTGATTTCAGCTCAGGTCATGATCTCAGAGTCATGAGATCAAGCCCGGCGCTGGCTCCATACTCAGCGGGTAGTCTGCTTGAGATTCTCTCTCTCCCAACCCTTCTGTCCCTCCTCCCCCTCCCCTATGCTCATGAGCTCCCTCCCTCTCTCTCACTAACATAAATAAGTAAATCTTTAAGAAAAACTTGTTCTCTGAGAAAATAAAGTTGATAAACCTCTAGCCAGATTGATCAGGAAAAAAAGAAGACACAAGTGACCAGTATCAGGAATGGGAAGTGACATCACTACACATTTTACAAGTATTAAGAGGATTATAGGGAAATATTATGAACAATTTTATGTTAATTTAGTAATTTAGATAAGATGCACACTTTCTTTGATGCAAATGATCAAGGCTTGCTGTTGCTACAAAGGACATCATTGGAACATTTGATTGAAGTTTGAATGGGAGTTGAGGATTAGATGATAGTTATGTATCAGTATTAATGGCCTGATTTAATTATGGTTCTTTAGTGGAAGGTTCTTATTTATAGGAAATATACACTAAAGTATTTGGGGATGGTAGGGCATTAGGCCAGCAACTTAGTGTAAATTGACTCACTTGAAAAAGATCCTAGCTCTACATGTAATTTTTTTTGCTAAGTTTGAGACTTTACGAAAAGAAAAAACATTGAAATTTTTTTAAATTTAATGTAATTAATTTAATTTTTTTGAGAGAGAGGGGGCGAGGGGTGGAGGGAGAGGGAGCAAAAAAAGTCTTTAGCAGCCTCCACACCAAGCGCAGAGCCCAACTGAGACTCATTCTCCCGACCCTGAGATCATGACTTGAGCTGAAATCAAGAATTGGGCGCTTAACTGACTGAGCCACCCAGGTGCCCGCCCCCCAATTTTTTGATCAGTGTTTGCATGCCCTTATATAACAGGCACATATTTTAACAGGAAAGTTTCTTTCTTTTACAGCGGAAAGGAAGCCTCCTTTATTTAATATGAATGCAATGAGTGCCTTATATCACATAGCCCAAAATGAATCCCCTACACTACAGTCTAATGAATGGTGAGTATTGCTGAGATATATATTACTCAACATTGTATAAATTAGATACTTTTTTATAATGTTATGAAAATGATTTTATTTCAATTAGGTGAAGTGTATTACCTGAAGAGATACTAAATTGGTTTATCTTACCCTTACATCATGTTTATCTTCTGTTAACATCTGCTTTTCATAACATGTATGTAATTCAGTTCAGAAATAAAGGATAGATGATGCCACATGGAAGCAAAAAGTATTGCTTTTTACAGAAATTTATATTTTATTTTTCTTTGAACTTTAGAAACACATATAGCCCTGATTATATAATAAATAATAGATATAATAGATATAATAGCATAATTTAAAATTAATATTATATAACTAAAATACATAGATTGCTACAACCTATAGTGATATTTTATTGGGGAATGGTTTATAATTTATCAAGTATAAAACATAGGTAAAATGATTTATAAGAATTATCAGGTAATTCATAACTTTGGGATTGTTCTAATTGTTATTATGATATTTATATTCAGAATACTCTGTTACTCCATCTCCTGGTACTTCCTTGATTTGATAAAATTAAATTCATTTATGTAAAGAAGTTAATGGAGAACAGATCGACAGTTTTAGAAAAGTAGGATTTTTATCAGAGATAGAAAATTTTGGTATATGTATCTAAATGTATTCAAGAGTGTCTAACATTTGAAAAATTCTAGGGGGATATCAAGCATGCTAAATAAGTATTTTTAAATTGACAAGTAGATGCATAAATTAGTGAAACTTGATTTTTTTAAAGATTACATATTTAAGGTGCATTCATAGATCTTTGCTACCTGTTTAGAGATACTTAGAAGGAACCTTTTGGCACAGAGTTTAGCGTTATGGTACATATCAATAGTACATATATTAAATACAGACTGTCTTTACACTATCTGATATTTGGGGATTCAAAAAAGAATTCTTGCCTACGCGGAACTTAAAATCTTACGTGAATATGAAAGACAAACACTGATAGAGTAAATATTACTTACTACCTTCCTCACTGAACTCTCATCAATAACACTGTGTAAAATAATATGTTGCAGATTTCTAATGTTTTAAAAGGTATCCTAATTGATTTTGTGGGCTTAATGGAAGATTTATCCATTTGCTTAGAAATACATAGGTACAAAACTGCTCCCTCCAAAGCAAATAGATTGATGTTCTAAAAATGCTGCATAGAAGATGACCCAAGGGGCAGACAGGAAAGAGAGATGGCTTAAAGAAGAGAAAAAAATTGAATGTTATCTTAAATTTGAATGCAAAGAAGAAAAAATTGGCTTCCTTAATTTTGCCTAAATATAGAACAAGTTACACTATTTAAATATGTGGGAGTGGGATTTTTTTAAAGTTTTTAATTTAAATTCCAGTTAGGTAGTGTACTATTCGTTTCAGGTGTACAATATAGTGATTCGGCACTTTCGTACATCACCCCATGCTCATCATGACAAGTGCACTCCTTAGTCCCCATCTCCTATTTCCACCATCCCCCCACCCACTTCCCTTCTGGTAACCATCAGTTTATTCTCTATAGCTAAGGGTCTGTTTCTTGGTTTACCTCTCTCTTTCTCTCTCTCTCTCTCTCTTTTTTTTTTTTTTTTTTTTACCTTTGCTTGTTTGTTTCTTGAATTGTGGGAGTGGGATTTTTAAATAGTCCAAATTTATTTTTGGAAAATGGTACAGATTCATTGGTTGCTTTAGATGGCTTTTCATAGACGTATATAAAATCTGTAGTATATTGTATTTGCTTTATTTATTATTCCTTTTCTACTCCCCCTCCCACCAATAGGTGCATGCCTTGATTTATGGATTTTTTAAATTAAGTTTTTATTTAAATTCCAGTTAGTTAATATACAGTGTAATATTGGTTTCAGGTATAGAATTTAGTGATTCAACACTTACATACAACACCCTGTGCTCAAAAATGTACACTTCATCAATTTCCATGTCATCCTTGCCCAGGATGCTAATCTTCTCTGTATTTTTTATGAATGTGTTTTAAAAGGAAATAGCAATATGTTCACTTGATACTTTCCTTTACAATAGGTCTGATTATTTTCGCAACTTTGTAGATTCTTGCCTCCAGAAAATCCCTCAAGATCGCCCTACATCAGAGGAACTTTTAAAGGTCAGTTTTACTAAGTCTGTTTTCTACCCCTAAGAAATTATTTTAAAAGATGTATTTTATTCTTCTTTGATTTTGAATCAATATTAAATATGCTCTATTAATTTTTACCAAAATACTAATTTTATATACTGTTCTCTTTTGGAACTTTTCTTAGGTACAAAGTTTTTTCATTTGTGTTTTCAGAATTAATTAAGTGCTTTACCATGTCTGAATAGAATATATAAATATACCAAATAGTACCAATTGGCTGTTTATATGTGTAAGAATGTATTCCTGAGTTATAACTCCACATTTTAATTCATGTGAAACAATGTCATATTTTAAAGTTAGTAAAACATAGTTTAACTTTGGATTTACTTTTTATATCTGCCATATTTTATATATTCATCTGTCCTATATTAAAATAATATGAAAAAGAAATGTATATCTACATAAATATTGTGGGAGAAAAGAGCTTTCAAAAAAATCTTAAATATGGATATCATGTTTCTGTTTCCTTTTTAGAAATGTATTTTTCTAACTTGGCAATGAAAATATTTTAAGAATCATGTAAATTCTGTTCGGTTTTCAGTGGGTTTGGTGGCTTAATTTAAATACGTGATTGGTACTAAAAAATTTATTATTTCATTTGGAGTTTGACCATCTTATTAATAGCAATAATAATATTGTTGAATGTAATATGGTTCTTAAAACATCTAGATAACACAATAGTAAGTAGGATTTGACTCTTTCTCCTTGTGTCCCTCAGGAATATTGTTGATTTTTCACTATAAGATTTAAGCAGACTATTTTTACATGAATGTTTTAGAACTTCAGAGAGGTTCAGTTTATTTTCACCAACACACATCAGTTAAAGACACAAAGAAATTGAAAAGATCTTATGTGTGTGTGTGTGTGTCTGTATATATATAGAGAGAGAGAATTATTTGCCACCACGGTATATATAAGAACAGTAGAGTTTCAGTAATGCTTGTGGGATTCTAGGCAGTAAGCTCACTCATAGTCTCAGAAATGAAAGCCTGAATAAATAGGTACTCACAGTAGCTGCAATAGGTACTCACCTAGCTTAGTATAGCTAGGAATTATGTTAGTGATAAATAAGCAAGATCTGTATGTAGAAAACTATCAAACTTAGAAATTTAAGATTTATTATTTTTGGATAAGAAGATTGAGTATCGTAGATAGTGATACATACCAAGCTAAGGCTCAGGAAAAAGAAAAAAATCTGACTGGCTTCTTACACTTGCCTTATATAAGCAAAAGAAGTTGTTTTGGTAATAACCCAACCCACCAGGGCCAGATATTTGGTGATGAGATCCCAAGTCTGCATATAGTATTCATTTTCCTGATTTATAGCAGGAAATTGAAAATGATAGGAAGTATCTATCAAGTACTTCTTTCTCTTTGGCCTAATTATATTTCTGTTGCAGTTTATCATGGAAAGAGTTAATAGAAAAAATTTTCAATGTATGAAGCTATCTCAGAATTAAAAATTGGGGGAGCTTGGGTGGCTCAGTCGTTAAGTGTCTGCCTTCAGCTCAGGTCTTGATCCCAGTGTCCTGGGATCGAGCCCTGCATCAGGCTCCCTGCTCAGCAGGAAGTCAGCTTCTCACTCTTACTTTTTTTTCAAATAAATAAAATCTTAAAAAAAAATTAAAAATTGGAAATAACTGTCTAGAATTAGGGTAATGGTTAAATGATTTTAGCATAAACATTTGATGAAATAATCAATAGGCAATATGTTTATGAACTTGAAGTAACAAAACGACAATGAAAGTAGAATAAAATATCGTATAGTTAAAATTCTTTAGAGAAGCTTTTTCCTCTTCGGGGGATGACATCCATAGGCATTCAGAATGGTCCAGCATTTGACATACTGTTGAATATCAGGCAATACAGTGTCTAACAAAACTAGGCTGTCCTGAACCCCTGGTAATAGAGTCATTTACCTTTATACCAAGAAAGCTGGAAAAGCACCCAAATCCGCATGTGTTGTGCACCCAGGCCAACTCTGAGGAGTTCATGTTATGACATCTGCAGTTCTTACTAGATTGTCTAAAACAAAAACACGTCAGTAGAGCCTGTGGTGGTTCCATGTGTACTGAGTGTGTTCACGACTGGATCAAGTGTGCTTTCCCTATTGAGGAGCAGGAAATTGTTGTGAAAGTGTTGAAGGTACAAGCACAGCGTCGGAAAGCTAAATAAAGAGGTGCCTGGGTGGCTCGGTTGGTTAAGAATCTGGCTCTTTTTTTTTTTTTTAAAGATTTTATTTATTTATTTGACAGAGACAGCCAGTGAGAGAGGGAACACAAGCAGGGGGAGTGGGAGAGGAAGAAGCAGGGTCCTAGCGGAGAAGCCTGATGTGGGGCTCGATCCCAGAACGCTGGAATCACGCCCTGAGCCGAAGGCAGACGCTTAACGACTGCGCCACCCAGGCGCCCCAAGAATCTGGCTCTTGATCTCACCTCAGTGTTCGATTTCTGGGTCATGAGTTCAAGCCTTGTACTTAAAAAAAAAAGGCTAAATTAAAAAATGAAGCTTTTTTGAGTAATTAAAAAATCACAAGGCAAAAGAAAAAATTCTTTAGAGAGAAATACATTTGAACTACAAAGGTAAAAGTATTATAAGAATTCAGGTACGTTTTATAGAACTCAAGGCAAAAGGTGTCTTTCTGCAATCTATATGCTAACTATGTACCTACAAAACAAGATTTATACATAGAAAATTTCTATAAAGAAATAAATCAATATAACAGGGATAATTCTAATGGTGTAATTGTTTCTGTTTTTCTGTATTAGTAAGCTTATTAAATGTTAGTAGTAAAAATCACTAATATAATAGCTTTTAAATAACTGCTAGTGTTTTATGGAGTACTGTTCATGCAACATCTAAAGGAACTCATAATATCCAAGTTTACGTTACATAATTCACCATAAATACATTCCTGTTGAAACCTAATATAACTCAGAAGTGAACATACCTTTTCTACGAAATCCATTCTAAGAATTTGTAAACTTTTATTTAGCCCTTATTTAGGGCTCTAATTGGACTTAATTCTTAGTGTTTAATTAGACTATTTGATTATTTCAGCATTGCATTTTCAGTTGGCCAACAAAAGTATCATGTTTCCATAAGATGTACAGGGGTAGTTATGTATGCCCAGAGTGTATATATGTAGATGACAGTTTTGTAAATACAAAAAGTCAAAAGTGTAATAGAATTAGATAGCTATAGGTTATATGTGTTATCTATCGTGATTACTTAAGACAGTAACTACAGTCTGAGAAAGGAGTACATTCGTACTAATTGAAAAAATATACAGGTTTCAACTTGACTTTTACCTTCTGTTCTTATCCAGCACATGTTTGTTCTTCGTGAGCGCCCTGAAACAGTGTTAATAGATCTCATTCAAAGGACAAAGGATGCAGTAAGAGAGCTGGACAATCTGCAGTATCGAAAGATGAAGAAACTCCTTTTCCAGGAGGCACATAATGGACCAGCAGTAGAAGCACAGGAAGAAGAGGAGGTAATAACTTAGAAACGACTCAGATATTGAGCTCTGTTTCTTTATTGGCTTCTTCCCTTATGCACCTTGTCTTGCCATGAATGTTTTATGTTAGTGCTTCCCAGATTGTGTTTTCTTAACACTGGTCCTGTAAGATCGCAGGTGGGAAAAATGGTTTTGCATTCTTTAAACCCAGCCCCTTTGTGGTGCTCATTGATATAGTAAAGCTCTGCAAAGTATTTTATTAAAGAACCCTATTCAACTTTAATCCAGTCCCCATCAAATTTTTTGGATACTGACCCCTCTTTTGCCTTATTGTCTGATTCCATGGGACATGCTTTTGGAAGTATTTTAAATTACAGACTATGGAAGTTGACAGTACTCATTCAGAAGTCTTTAGAATTACCAAGCATTGTGCTCTAAGGGTACTTGATTCTTTTCAGTTCTGTATGATTTCATTCCATCTGCACAGTTCTAAAATACTCATTTTACAGATGAGTAAAGCAAAGCGCAGAGTAGTTAACTCATCATAGGTTAATATGGGTTCGGATTCATGTATCTTACTCTCAAGGCTAGGTTCTTTCCATGTTGCCATATTGCCTTTTAGAGAGTATGGAAATATAAATTTGTAGTAGAAATGTTACAGAACTTCCTCACAAGAAAATATATATATAGAACTTATTTGTGGAGCTATCTGCACTTAGTGCAGACTCGGCTTGGGATTCGCTCTCCCTCTGCCTTCCCCTACCCCCACCCCATGTTCTCTCTCTGTTTAAAGTAAATAAATCTTAAAAAAAAAAAAAAGTTATTTTGAGCTTTTTTTGATATATAAAATATTTCAGGAAAACAAAATTTAAAAAATTCTAATGTAGTTAAATCTATAACAGCATCTCTTTCTTTTAGGCTAGGGATGTAAGAAAAGTCCATTCATATATATAGATATATATATATGTGTGTATATATATATGTGTGTGTGTGTATACACACACACACACACGAACTTTTATGTGTGTGTGTGTGTATATAAATATGTCTGTATGAAATTCTCCATATCTTATAGAATCTTGGTATGGTAAGACTACTAAAATGTTGGTGCCCAGACACCATGGCTTGCCTGGTTACTTCATAAAAACATTTTTATGAATGTGATTAAATGTACAGCTAATATATATTTTTTAATTTACAAAAAATAGATGGGAATTAATGTTAAATTGATGAAAGAAGTATAGGCTAGACAATATATTCTGAGGAAGGAAAATATACTTAAAAGTCTTCCTTAAAAAATAATGACTAAAGGGCGCCTCGTGGCTCAGTTAAGCCTCAGACTCTTGATTTTGGCTGAGGTCATGAGATTAAGACCCTGCCTCGAGCCCTCGTGTGGAACCTGCTTGAGATTCCCTCTCTCTTGTTCTGCCTCTTCCACCCCACTTGGGTGCACACGCCAGCACTCTCTCTGTAAAAACAACAACTACTAAAAGTGGTTATTTATAGGATTAAAAAAAGGTTGAGGTTTTAACCATGGGAATTATTGAGAAATGACCAGAATCTCTCTATATACCCCATGAGATGTGTGGTAGAAATGGATTTCAAAAACTGTCAAACAATTTAGAGAAAATTCTACACTTTGGAAATACCCGTAACTGATTAACTGAATTTTTTATATGGTTGGGCTTTTTGTTATTTACTTGTTGATTATTTTTGTTTGTTTTTCAGTTGGTAGACTTCCTGGTTTTGGCAAATACGGGAAATTTCTCATGGTAGACCTCTAAGTTTCTTTCTAAAGACTGTGTGCTAAGCAGTGTGATAGGTGATTATAATTAGCAATGTCAAAAGAGATACGGATATTTGAATCTATTGCTCTTTTCCCTTAGGAACAAGATCATGGTGTTGGCCGGACAGGAACAGTGAATAGTGTTGGAAGTAATCAGTCTATTCCCAGCATGTCCATCAGTGCCAGTAGCCAAAGTAGTAGTGTCAACAGTCTTCCAGATGCCTCAGATGACAAGAGTGAGCTAGATATGATGGAGGGAGACCACACAGTGATGTCTAATAGTTCTGTCATCCATTTAAAACCTGTGAGTATCTGGATTACAGTGAAAAAAAATTTCAACTTTGGTAAATAATTTTTTTCAACTTATTAGTTAAATTAGGAGATTGTCTTGGATGTTTCAGAAGTTTGGAACATATTTAGGTAATTTATTTTAAAATGGCAATAGGCTTGTTTTCCCAGTGTAATGTCTGTATTTGGGAAACTAATGTTTTAAGAATACAAAAAGAATATTTTTAAAATCTTAGAAGAAAGAAATACAGAAACACTTTGTAATATATAATTTGAAGTTAGTTTCATGAAAAATAAAGTATTTAAAAATAGCAAGTATACACATGAAAGTCATGATAATGGTTGTCTTTTAAGAGAAAGGGTTAGGATGGGTAATGATCACAAGTGACTTGCACTCTCTGTAATGTTTATATCTTTAAAATAAAACTGAGTGTAATTTGCCAATAATTGTAAATTCTGGGTTTAGAAAATAAGGGTTTTGCTACATTATTCTTTACATTTCTGAGTGCAGACTTTTTGATTTTATTGAAAACATTTTGAAAGTTAGGTAACGTTTTTTAGCAACCAATAGGAATACTTCCTTTTTAACTTCACAGCTTGTAATATTGCCCAAAAACTTACTAGGCACAAGAGCTAAAAGGTAGAACTAACCCAAGTATTCTTCAACAGATGAATAGATAAATAAACTATGGTATATACATACAAGGGAATATTATTCAGCCGTGAAAAAATGAAATTCTGGTACATGCTATAACATGAGTGAATCTTGAGATATTATGCTAAAAAAGAAAGAAATGTTATGCTAAGTGATATTAAGCCAGATGCAAAAGGACAAATACTGCATATTTCCACTTATATGAAATATCTAAAATAGGCAATTTATAGAGATGCAAAATCGATTAGTGGTTACCAGGGACTGAGTAGAGGATAAAACGGAGAATTTTTGTTAGCAGATACAATTTCTGTTTTGGCGATGGAAAAGTTTTGGAAATGGTGGTGGTTGTACAACATTGGGAATATAATTAATGCCACAGAATTGTACATTTAAAAATAGTTGAAGTGGCAAATTTTATATTATATATGTTTTACTACACTCACACACACAAAAAGTGTTTAAGAATGATTTAGTTGTGTAGTAGTGTTCTTCCGGGTAAACTCATATTTAATTTTTATATACTTAGGGAATAGAATCAGCAGTAAAAAAGATTATTCTCATAATTAGTTGTTTGCTACTTAATTGACTTCCTCTTCAGTTAATAAACTAAGGCATATATAAGGAAAGACATCAATTCTTACAATTTTTCCAGTTATTTTTTGATTACTTATTTGGACGAATGGCAGAAGCATTATAAAGATATTTTTAAGATATATTATTGCTTTGAAAACCCAAGAGACTTAGAGTAACTAATTTTTTTACTGCTGTTTAAAATTATTAAAGCTTTTCCATTTTCTATTATAATACATTGTGTATTTAGTACTTTGCCTGATACATTGCCTAATCCTAAATTTGTGTTCTGTTTCATACACTGAGGGAATAATGTTTCCTGATTCTAATTATGTTGAAAATAAAGTGTCAGCATTCACAACTTCTGTTCTTTTTAAAATTATGTCTTTAAGTTAAATTGGTTAAATTATCTTTAAGTTTTCTGGGAAGTTCAAATGAACTGTATTTGTTCACCTGAAATAGTATTGTTTCTTTCTTTGCCTAGGAGGAAGAAAATTACAGAGAAGAAGGAGATCCTAGAACAAGAGCATCAGATCCACAGTCTCCACCGCAAGTGTCTCGTCATAAATCACACTATCGTAATCGAGAACACTTTGCTACTATACGGACGGCATCACTGGTATGTTCTTCCCCTGAATTAGAATACGTTTTTCGGGGTGCCTGGGTGGCTCAGTCATTAAGCATCTGCCTTCGGCTCAGGGCATGATCCCAGCATTCTGGGATCGAGCCCCACATCAGGCTCCTCGGCTGGGAGCCTGCTTCTTCCTCTCCCACTCCCCCTGCCTGTGTTCCCTCTCTCGCTGGCTGTCTCTCTTTGCCAAATAAATAAATAAAATCTTAAAAAAAAAAAAAAAAAAGAAAAGAAATACGTTTTTCATATTGGACTGTGGCACCTGTACTAAAGTATAACTGTATCTTACTTTTTTTTATTTGGGGTTCATTTTGCAAAACACTCATTCAACATTTAAGTGCCTCTTATGAGAACGATATACAGAATATTCTGAGAGATGTTAAACTAGTAATGTCTTCAAGATATACACAAATAACTAATATGTTAGAATATATTAAGTGCTTAAGAGGGCTAGAAGGTACTAAATAGGAATTCAGATTACTTTTGATTTGGGGCATAAAAGAAATATTTATAAAACAAATTGTTTAGGGATGTCTGGATGGCTCAGTCAGTTAATCATCCCACTCTTGGTTTTGGCTCAGGTCATGATCTCAGGGTTGTGAGATCAAGCCTCAAGTGGGGCTCTGCAGTCATCGTGGAGTCTGCCTGAGATTCTTTCCCCTTCCCTCTCCCTCCCTCTGCTCATGCTCATGTTCTCTCTTTCTCTCTCAAATAAATAAAATCTTTTAAAAAATAATAAAAAATAAAACAAATTAAGCTTTTTCAATAGTTTGTTGGTTTTTGGCACAGAGAGGAAGAAAAATGTTATTTCTACATAAGAATTAACAGTAAGGAAATACTGAAGCTAACCAAAATGAGGGGAAATGTTTGGGAAATAGCGAGTAATTCAATTTGATGTATTCAAAATGTAGTTCTTTTGATTTCCCAAAAAACAATAAAAATGGATTATAGGGGGTGCCTGACTAGCTCAGTCGGTAGAACATGTGACCCTCTATCATAGGGTTGTGAGTTTGAGCCCCAATTGGGTATAGAGATTACTTCAGAAAAAATGGATTATGTGTCCATTATAAGGATGTTGTTTTAGCAGGCTACATATTACCCTGATCAGTCAAAAAAGTAGGACCAACACGTGATAAAGGATACTAGGGATAAAAAGAAATTACTATATCATAGGAAAAGTAGGCTGATAGAAAATATGACAGGAAGTATAAAAGATATATCTGAGGAAAAAAGTTATCTGAGTTATCAGCTGCATAAGCATATTTTATAAATCCCATGCAATGGCCCATGAATCTATATGATTGGGGGTCAAGAATGCCATCCCCCATCCTGAGGAATCAGGTCATTCCTGCTATTCTGCAACATGCAGATAACTTTTTGAACAAAGCAAGTGGCAAAGATTGTTTAATGGTTTTTTTTCATGATTGTTTTAATAAATGCCTAGAGAGGTATTACCTAGAGAGAGGCCAACTCACGTGACTTTGTGACTTGGCATATATTAAATGTTTCCCAAACAAGTTCTGTCCCAGTTTCTGGCTCCTTCAAATAAATTAAGGGCACACTTTTTTTTTTTTTAATTGAAGTATAATTGACATACAATGTTTTATTAGTTTCAGGTATACAACATAGTGATTTGACAATTCTGTGCATTATCAGTGCTCCCACAATAAAGGTAGTCACCATGTGTCACCATACAACATTGACTATATTCCCTATGCTGTACTTTTCATCTCCATAATTTATTTCATAACTCCATCACCTATTTCATCCATCCCGCCACCCACCAGTTTGTTTTTTGTGTATTTTAAGAGTATGTTGATTTTTGTTTGTTTTGTTCATTTGTTTTCTGGATTCCATATGTAAGTGAAATCATATGGTATTTGTCTTTGTCTGACTTATTTCACTTAGCATAATACCCTCCAAGTTTATCTATGTTGTTGCAGATGCCAAGATCTCCTTTTTTATGGCTAATATTCCGTTGTGTGTATATATATACCACATGTGCTTTATCCATTCATTTATTGGTGGACCCTTGGGTTGCTTCCATCTCTTGACTATTGTAAATAATACTTCAGTGAACATAGGGGCGCATATATCTTTTCAAAGTAGTGTTTTCTATTTCTTTTTTCTCTTTCTCACTCCCTTCCTTCCTTCCTCCCTCCCTCCCTTCTTTCCTTCCTTCCTTCCTTTTTTTTTTTTTTTTTCCTTAGAGATGGAGTGAGGGGAGTGGCAGAGGGAGAGGGGGAGAAAGAATCTTAAGCAGGCTCCTCCACCCAGCACAGAGCCTGATGCAGGGCTTGATCTCACAACCCTGAGATCATGACCTGAGCCAAAATCAAGAGTGGGACACTTACCCAACGGAGCCATTTCGGTGCCCCAGTGTTTTCTGTTTCTTTGGGTAAACACCCAGCAGTGGAATTAATAGATCATATAGTGTTTGTATTTTTAATGTTTTGAAGAACCTCCATACTATTTCCCACAGTGGTTGCACCAGTTTGCATTCTTACCAACAGTACACAGGGGTTCCTTTCTCTTAAGGACACTTCTTAAATTATGGATTTAGAAAGCTTAAGATCCATATTCTTAAACCTAGTAATTCTGTTTATTTCAAATAAAACATTCAGAGTGTGTGTAGATTTATGTACAAGATAACCATAGCTGTATTATTCAATATAACTACCATGTACCATAACTCATTCTTTTGCCTTGGGTTGTTTTCATACAATAAATGGATATTAGATATTCAGTTTGAAGACTTTTTACAATGGTTCACGCCTAAGTTAACCATCACCTAAAAAAACAAGATACATAAAATTTCTGGTCATCGCAATAAGTTCCCTTCATACCCCTCCTTAGTCAGTTTTCCACTCACATGAACACCATTTTCTGTCTTTTCACTATTATTAGTTTAAACTGTTTGGGTTTCATATAAAGAGAATCACAGAATGTACTCTTTTGTATATAGCTTATTTTGCTCAACTTAATGTTTTTGAGATTCATCAGTGTTGTGTTCATTAAAGTTCTTTTTTTTTTTTTAAGATTTTATGTATTTATTAGAGACTGAGAGAGAGGGAGCAGGAGCTGGGGGAGGAGTGAGGGAGAGAGAGAAGCAGACTACCCACTGAGCAGGGAGCCCGATATGGGGCTTGATCCTGGCCTGAGCCTAAGCCATACACTTAACCAACTAAGCCCCCAGGCACCCCAAAAGTTCATTCTTTTTTATAACTATAAGTAATTTTCCATTGTGTGAATATGTAATTTTTTTACCCATTCTTTATTGATGAACATTTGGTTTGATTACCCTTTGGGCCATTCCATGTAAGATTGCTATAAACTTTCTTATGAAAGTCTTCATGTGAACATGATATTTTAATTTCTTTTGGGTAAATACTTAAGGTAAAATAACTGAGTTGTAGGGTATGTGTATGTTTAACTTCGTAAGAATTTATCAGTTTTCCAAAATGGATGTACCATTTCATATGCCCATTAATAATGTATAGGTTCTGATTGGTTCACATTCTCTCCAACATTTGGTGTTGTCAAGTTTTTTTTATTTTAGCCACTCTAGTGGTATGAGATGGAATCTCTTAGTATTTTTGCATTTCCCTGTGACTAAAGAGGTAATCATTATAAGCCCCTTTTCACATGCTTATTGTCTATTCTTGTATCTTCTTTAGTGAAGTGTTTCTTCAAGTCTTTTGCCTTCTTCCCTTTTTTTTTTTTTTTAGGATTTTATTTATTAGAGAGAGAGAGAGCACGAGCTAGGGGGAGGACTGGGTGGGGGTGGGTGGAGAAGCAGACAGCCTGCTGAGGAGGGAGCCTGATGCGGGACTCTATCCCAGGGCCCTGGGATCAAGACCTGAGCTGAAGGCAGGCGCCCAACTGACTGAGCCACCCAGGCACCCCATCTTTTGCCTTATTTCTTATTCAGATGTTCATCTTTTTAATATTGATTTGTAGGTATTCTTTATAAAGTTTGGTTATAGTATTATATCTCATAAATATCTTGCAAATATTTTTTCTTCATCTGTAATTTACCTGTTCTTTTTCCTGCTTGATGAAAAATTAAAATTTTTTAGTTTTAAAATCGAATTATAACAATCCAATTTAAAAAATGGATGGGGGGTGTGCCTGGGTGGTGCAGTTGGTAAGGCAACCAACTCTTGGTTTCAGCTCAAGTTGTGATCTCAGGGTGGTGAGATTGAGCCCTGCCTTGTGCTCCCTACTCAGCAGGATTCTTCCTCTCCCTCTGCCCCTCCCTCCTGCATGCTCGCTTGCTCACTGTCTCTCTCTCTCTCTCTCTGTGTCTTCCTCTCTCTCTCTCAAAATAAATAAAGCTTTTTTAAAAATGCATAAAGTGGGGGGTTCCTGGGTGGCTCAGTCAGTTAAGTGTCGACTCTTGATTTCAGCTCAGGTCATGATCTCAGGGTTGTGATGTGAGATCAAGCCCGGTGTCAGGCTCGGACTGGGTGTGAGTCCAGCTTAAGATTCTCTCACTGCCCCTCCCCCCCTTAAAAATATGGATAAAGGTCTTGAATAGACATTTCTCCAGAACAGATATACAAATGACCAACAAGCACATGAAAAGATGCTCAATATCATTAGTTATTAGGGAAATGTAAATCAAAACCACAATGAGGAACCACCTCATCCCACTAGGATGGCTTTTAAAAAAAAAGAAAAATAATAATTGTTGGAGAACATGCAGAGAAATTAGAACTCCTGTATGTTTCTGGTAATATGTATGTAATAATATTGTAATTGTGTATATGTTATATGATTGTAATATGATTCAGCTTCTGTGGGAAACAGTTGACAGTTCCTTAGAAAGTTAAACATAGAATTATCATATGAATCAGCAGTTCTGTTCCTATATATATACCCAAAGAATCAAAAACTAGTACTCAAACAAGTACATTTACACACATGTTCATAACAGCACTATTCACAGTAGCCATATCCATCAGCAGATGAATTGATAAATTATGGTATATGCATACAATGGAATACTATTCAGCTGTAAAAAAGAATGAAGTACTGATACATGCTACAACATGGACGAACTGTGAAAACAGGCTAAATTAAGGAAGCCAGGCATAAAAGGTCACGTATTATATAACTGTGTGAAATATCCAAAATAGATGTGAATCCATAGAAATGGAAAATAAATTGGTGGTTACCAGGAGAGAATGGGGAACAGCGTTTCTTCTGGGATGATAAAAGTTTTGTAATTAGATAAAGGTGGTAGTTGTATAACATTGTGAATATACTAAATGCTATTGAGTTGTGCACTCTGAAATGATTAATTTGGGACGCCTGCGTGGCTCAGTTGATTAACCATCTGGCTCTTGGTTTCAGCTCAGGCCATGATCCCAGGGTCCTGGGATCCAGCCCCATGTCGGGCTCTGCACTTAGCAGGGAGTCTGCTTGAGGATTCTCTGCTTCTCCCTCTGCCCCTCCCCACACTCACTAACACACTCATGCACTGTCTCTCTAAAATAAATAAATCAATCTTTTAAAAAAATTATTAATTTTAAGGGTGCCTGGCTGGCTCAGTTGGAAGAGCATGTGACTCAGTCTTCAGGTTGTGAGTGAATTTCACCTCAATTTAAAAATCCAGTTTATACATTTTTTTCTTCCAAATTTTTATTTAGATTCTAGTTAGTTAACATATAGTGTGATACTGATATCAGGAGTAGAATTTAGTGATTCATCACTTACATATAACACCCAGTGCTCATCATAACAAGTGCCCTTCTTAATCCCCATCATCCACTTAGCCTGTCCCCTACCCATGTCCCTCCCATCAAACCTCAGTTTGTTCTCTATTGTTAAGAGTCTCTTATGGTTTGTCTCCCTCTCTGTCTTCCTTTCTCTTCCCATATGTTCATCTGTTTTGTTTCCTAAATTCCATGTATGAGTGAAATCATATGGTATTTGTCTTTCTCTAACTTATTTTGCTTAGCATAATACACTCTAGCTTCATCCACATCGTTGCAAATGGCAAGATTTCATTCATTTTGATGGCTGAATAATATTCCTCTGCGCGCACGCACGTGTGTGTGTGTGTGAGAGAGAGAGAGAGAGAGACATCTTCTTTACCAATTCATCAGTCGATGGACATTTGGGGTCTTTCCATAGTTAGGCTATTACATTTTTTTTCTTTATAGCCAGTGTCTTTTGTGTCCAAGAACTACTTGCTTACACAGTAGTCGATGTCTTCTTTTGCTTTATGATTCTAAGTTTTATGTTTAGGTCAAATGTTTCTTTTCAAATTAATTTTTGAATATACAGTGATATAGGAGTCAGGGTTTATTTATTTGTTACAGGGAGCTAGTTGTTTCAGCAGGATTTATTAAAATACACTTTCCTTAGGGCGCCTGGGTGGCTCAGTCATTTGGCATCTGCCTTCAGCTCGGGTCATGATCCCAGGGTCCTGGGATGAAGCCCTGAGTCAGGCTCCCTGCTCAGCAGGAAGCCTTCTTCTCCCTATTCCACTCCTCCTGGTTGTGTTCCCTCTCTCAGTGTCTCTCTCTGTGTCAAATAAATAAATAAAATATTTTTTTAAAAAACAGCAACAACAAAAAACACTTTCCTTTTTGAATTAACCTGAATTTTTGGTAGAAAATCCAATTGACTGAGTATGTTTGGGTCTATTTCTAGATTTTATTCTGTTCCTTTGATCTGTCCTAATACCAATACCACATTGTTTTGATTGCTGAAGTGTCCATCTTCCAACTTTTTCTTCCCCCTCAAGATTGTTTTGGATATTCTTGGCCTTTACATTCCCATATAGATTTTAGAATCAACTTGTTTATTTCTTTAAAAGACCTGCTGGAAATTTAATTGAAAACTGCTAGCTGGAATCTCTTAAATTAATTGCCTGCTTAGTTAATAGCAGAGTGATCTAAAATGCCTTTGAAAGAAATGTTTTGCTTTATTTTGTTCTTTTCTGTCCATTGTTTGTATGTCTAGGTTACAAGGCAAATGCAAGAACATGAGCAGGACTCTGAGCTTAGAGAACAGATGTCTGGCTATAAGAGAATGAGGCGGCAACATCAAAAGCAATTGATGACTCTGGAAAATAAGCTAAAGGCTGAGATGGATGAACATCGCCTCAGATTAGACAAAGATCTTGAAACTCAGCGTAACAATTTTGCTGCAGAAATGGAGAAGCTTATCAAGAAACATCAGGCTGCTATGGAAAAAGAGGTGGCTGATTCAGTATTATTAATTTGTTCTAGCTTGTGATCGTCCCAGAATTAGCCAAGATAACATTTCAGTGTTAGAGTATCTCTTCCCCGGAACCAAGCAAATCGATTAGAGAGAGAGACATTTACATAACACGTATAATACCAGGTACTGAGTTTGGGAACCAATAGACATGGGATTATTGCCTGATACTTGATAGATGTGTAGTGTCACAGTGGGTAAGTCATTCATTCATCTGTTCTGGGCCTCAGGTACTCTGGTTATCTGAAGAGTTTGATAAATCACCTATTAGTAACATGGTTCAGGTCTCAAAAAATCATTCATGATTCCCTTTTCTGTGTATTTTTTGGAAACCGCCCTTAAATTTATAGCAGTATTTTTATATCAGAATAATTGAAGATAGAGAGAGAGAATGTTAAAGATTATAAATTAAGAGATTCAGATTAAGGTTTAGCCCATTTGTTTATTTACAAATAAGTCTCATTTTACTATATGATAAAAGCACATTTTTTAGGATTCTTGTTATGTGAAACTTTTTCTTGTAAAGATTTTTGATGTCCCATGGTTTCATCTTATTTTGATAGTCACGTTTGTCAAGTAAAATGTAAGCTTCACAATAAATTCACAGAATATCTTTAGATATGCCTGGCTAGTCCACATTAAGGCATTATTTATCTATAGCTAGCCTGTTCAACCTTCCTCCCCCTGAAAAAAAAGAACCACTCTATTACAATAGTAGAGAATTTAGCAAAATAATTTATGGTTTAAATAAACATTTGATTTTAAAATAATTTGGTGAGAGAATTATCCTGTTGGTCATTGGGTAGTGTTTTTAATAACTTAGGAAGAGGTAGATACTAATAGATTTAGGAAAGCAGTTCATGAAACGGGATGTAGAATATGATTACAAATTTGTTTAAGAAATAGATGTGCATAGGAATATTAGGAAGGTGATACACCAGCATGTTTATATTGGTTATCTCTGGGTGCTAAAATCATGTAATATTTTCCTTCTTTGTGTTTTTCTATACTTCCTTAATGTTCTGCAATGATTATGCATTGCATGTATCATCAGAAATAAGGGGTGCCTGGCTCTCAAGAGTCGGTGTAATATGCGACTCTTGATCTCCGGATTGTAAATTTGACCCCCATGTTGGGTATAGAGATTACTGAAAAACAAAATCTTTAAAAAAAAAAGTATGATACATATGTCTAATATTTAATATTTTCATATTATTTAATATATAAATAAAAGGTCAAGTTTTAAAGATAAATGTATTACATTATTTCATATACAAGTCAACTAAGATAAGAAGTCATGATTAAATTATATTTGTAGATAAATGTGTTTGTTTTTTTATGGGGGGAGGACATACTCTTGTTAAAGGAGGAAAAAAAGGTAAAAACATTCTGACTCTGTACAAGATCAACATTTTAAAGAAGAGTTCCATTTTATTGGTTCTCTGACATTGAAATAAAGATGCTGAATACTCCAGAAACAATATTGCACTATATGTTAACTGCCAGAAATTTAAATAAAAATAAAAAAGGATGCCGAGTAACAAGTATTAATAATTTGTTGAGTATTCTCATTTTGGTAATATTTATACTGATTTTTTGTGCATGGGGAAAAAGTGGTATCCTTGGTAGTGTGTATTCAGATGCTGCTTTGAATCTATCAACTTAACTAATTTGATCCATTTTTTAAATTTTCTATAGGCTAAAGTGATGGCCAATGAGGAGAAAAAATTTCAGCAACATATTCAGGCCCAACAAAAGAAAGAGCTGAATAGTTTTTTGGAGTCACAGAAAAGAGAATATAAACTTCGAAAAGAACAGCTTAAGGAGGTACTTATTTTATAAACATTTTCAGGGCAGTTATCTGCTTATTGATCGTATGTAATGTTGATCAATGCATAGAACCATGAAGAGAAGTTTTTCTTTTGTTGTTTGTCACCATGAAATGTCTATCAGTTTGAATGAAGACATTGATGACTGAGATCCTCAATAGAGGAGGCTGTAAAAAGAATTATCTCCTGAAAACATAAGTTATTTTATTTATAATAGCTTTCCTAAGCACTTACTTAAGTAACTGACTGATTAGAAATAAAAATATGTGATGGGGCGCCTGGGTGGCTCAGTCGTTAGGCGTCTGCCTTCGGCTCAGGGCGTGATCCTGGAGTCCTGGGATCGAGCCCCACATCAGGCTCCTCTGCTGGGAGCCCGCTTCTTCCTCTCCCACTCCCCTTGCTTGTGTTCCCTCTCTCACTGGCTGTCTCTCTCTGTGTCAAATAAATAAAATCTTAAAAAAAAGAAAAAGAAAAGAAATAAAAATATGTGAGCTGTGGGGAAAAAAGCCACACATTGCTTTCTTTAAAAGTAAGCCATTTTGGGGCACCTAGGTGGTTCAGTCAGTTGAGCATCTGTCTTTGGCTCAGGTCGTGATCCCGGGGTCCTGGGATAGAGCTCTGGGTCTGACTCTCTTCTCAGCAGGGCACCTGCTTCTCCCTCTCCCTCTGCCTGCTTCTTCCCTTGCTTGTGTTCTCTCTCTCTTCCTCTGTCAGATAAATAAAATAAAATAAAATCTTTAAAAAAATAAATAGAAGCGAACCATTCTTGGGGTGTCTGGGTGGCTCAGTCGGTTGGGTTATCTGACTCTTGCTTTCAGGTGGGGTGGTAATCTGGGGTCTTGAGATGGAACCCCGCCCCAGGCTCCATGCACAGCAGGGAGTCTGCTTGAGATTCTCTCCCTCTGCCCCTTCCTCCGTTCATGTGCACATTCTCTCTCTCTCTCTGTAGTAAATAAATCATTAAATAATCCTTTAGTTGTATAACGCATGTATGCATGCGTGTGTGTGTTCATTCAAAATAATGATTCTCAGTATAGAGGAAGGGACATGCTAGACTTTTGGTGGGGAAATTTCCTGGCAGAAGATTTTGAGAAAGATACCAGGCGATTCTCAAGAAACAAAATAAATGATCATACAGGAAGGGAGGGAAAAATAATATAAGATGAACAAAATCAGAGAGGGAGACAAACCATAAAAGACTCTTAATCATAGGAAACAAACTAAGGGTTAGAGTTGTGGAAGGGAGGTGGGTGGGGAATGGAGTAACTGAATGTTGGGGATTAAGGAGGTCATGTGGTATCATGAGCACTGGGTGTTATATGCAACTGATGAATCACTGAACTCCACTTCTGAAACTAATGATACACTATATGTTAACTAATTGAATTTAAATAAAATAAGTAAAAAAAAAAGATACAATGTGACCCTCTGTTTGCGCCTATATTATCCTTGTCTCTTCCTTTAGTGTATGTGCCTTGCACCCTCATTTGAGAGCTACTAATTTATGTGCTTTTTATTTTTATGTGTTTTAATATCTTATGACTTAAGTTATAAAGACTTGGTCACTTTCTTTAATAACAGGGGAAGGACCGTAAGGTTAGTAGTCTCTGAAAAATCAACTCAGTAAAGATGGCTGATTTATATTCTCTGCAATATTTATGGCTTTTTAGGTTGAAAATACACTAGTATTGGGGCGCCTGGGTGGCTCAGCCGTTAAGCATCTGCCTTCGGCTCAGGTCATGATCCCAGGGTCCTGGGATCGAGCCCCACATTGGGCTCCCTGCTCTGCAGGAAACCTGCTTCTCCCTCTCCCATCTCCCCTGCTTGTGTTCCCTGTCTCGCTGTCTCTCTCTGTCAAATCAATAAATAAAATATTTTTTAAAAAATGAGAAAGAAAATATACTAGTATTAATTAACATCCTAGGGTTTGCCTCATTGAGTATATAATGAATGTTCTCATCTTGCCCAGTATAAATGCATTTTTCATGTAGGTAGTTTTTGAGATGATATTTAAAATGCTGTAGAAAAGCATTGGTTTTGTTCAGTGGTTATTAATGCTAAATATTAAATACCACTCATAAAAAAGGTCTCCATTCTCCCATGGTTTTGCTGATTTTCCATTTAATTTCCAAGTTTTTTATATTGAGTACATCCATAATCTTGCCAGAAGCTTGATATTTAAATTGTTAAAAACCAAGTGAGACATAACTGTATTTTAGCCCTAATTTTAATTTACATATGATTTTTACCTGAAAGCAATACCTTCTATCTCTATTGGGAAGGATTTAAAGAAAGATATGTTTTATTTCATTTACCAGTCATTCTGTGCTTTTGAATCATCATAAGTGTAGCTGTGCAAAGCCAAACGTTATGCATATTTTTTAATGTACTTCTCTCTTTTTTCACTGGTCACTTAAGAAAAAGGAAAACTATTACCTGCCTCCTTAATGTCATTGCCCTGCCTGAGCACTAGAGAGGGACAGAAGTTAAATACTTTCATTTAAATTTACCAGATACCAAATTTTACATTAACTGTATTCATGTAGTTAATTTTTATGGATTTTGAACTGAGTTTTTTATGTTACCAGGAACTGAATGAAAACCAGAGCACCCCAAAAAAAGAAAAGCAAGAGTGGCTTTCAAAGCAGAAGGAGAATATACAACATTTCCAAGCAGAGGAAGAGGCTAATCTTCTACGACGACAGAGGCAATACCTAGAGCTGGAATGCCGTCGCTTCAAGAGAAGAATGTTACTTGGACGCCATAACTTGGAGCAGGACCTTGTCAGGGAGGTGTGTTTGAATGATGTGATATCAGAAATAAATCTGTCACATCTCAGCTGCAAGGCCTTTGTACTCATAATTCCCTGGCCTAAATCCTTCTTTCCCAGATATTTAATCCACAGGGCTTGCTTTCTCCCTTTAAATGTTCTTCTTTGCACTTCTTTCTCCTTTCTCTTACACATATACACTTTTGGGGGGAAGTCTCTCTCCCCAACTAGAATGGAAATTATATGAAGTCACAGGTTCTGTTCAGGTCTTTATATCCCTAGTGTCTGGCCCATAGTAAGCATACAGTATTAAATATTTATTTAATAAATATTAAATCCATGAATTATGAAGAAAGTATTAATTTTTAAATGAGAAAATTAATTGGATGATTTATGCCTTTTGATCTGAAGTGAGTGCCATGAATTGTGTGTTACCGTTTAATACATTTTTATAATTACATAATTATTAACTGGGCAAATGTGGAAACTCTTATCACAATGAAAACAATTGTTTTTATCATCAGGGACACCTGTGAGCATAGATAAATTTATTTCCAAGGTGGCATAAAATAAGCTTCAAGTATAGCATAACTGTTAAAATTCAGTGATGAAAGTTAAAGAATTTCAAATTAAAACAGTTGAGGGACGCCTGGGTGGCACAGTTGGTTAAGCCCCCAATTCTGTTTTGGCTCAGGTCATGATCTCAGGGTCATGGGATTGAGCCCCACATCAGATTGTACACCAGGCTCTCTGCTCAGCTGGGCTCAGAGTCTGCTTGAGATTCCCCACCACCACCACCACCCCTCCCACTCTTGCTGTTGCACATGCTCTGTCTCTCTCTCATTCTGTCTCTCTAAAATAAATAAATCTTAAAAAAAACAAAAAAAGTTGTATCAATTAGATAAGAATAATTAAAAAGGCTGTTAACATGGAGAGATGGGCAGTATTATTAAGTACGAAGTATAAACTGATACTGCCTTTTTGGAACATAATTCAGCAATAGCTTTCTTTTTTGTAAGATTTTATTAATTTATTTGAGAGAGAGAGAGAACGAGCACAGAGGGAGAGTGAAAGGCAGAAGCAGACTCCCTGCTGAGCAGAGAGCCTGATGTGGGGCTCGATCCCAAGACCCTGAGATCATGACTTGAGCTGAAGGCAGATGCTTAACTGACTGAGCCACTCAGGTGCCCCCCACAGCAATAGCTTTTTACTTATATTTTTACAGAGAGAGAGAGCGTGAGGGGTGGAGGGGCGGGGAGAGGTAGAGAGAAAATCTCAAGCAGGCTTCACACCCAACCTGGGGCTCGATCTCACGACCCTGAGATCATCACCTCAGCTGAAATCAGAAGTTGGATGCTTAGCTGAGCCACCCAGGTGCCCCAGCAATAGCTTTTCAAATTTAATATACACATATGTTCTTACCCACCAAATCCACTTCTGGAACTGTATGTTAAATCATAACATGTGATGCATCATGCATGCATATTTACTTAAAATTTGTTTAAAGCAAAAGAATGGAAAAATTATGGAATCGTAAAGCAGAAGCTTCCTATTGAAACATTAAAAAAAAGATCTTTATGTACTGATCTATTTGGGATCTATGTCTATTATATTTTTAGTTGAAGAAAGCATTTTATATGCCTATAATGTATTTTGGTATTTAATTTAAAACTGTATGTTTTGTATAATAGATGTATCACAGTAAGCATGAGGGGAATTTTGGGAAGCATTTGCACCAGACTGTTCTTGAGCTCTGGAGAAAGGGTTTGCAGGGGGGGGGGGGGCAAGTTTGACTTCCACAGTGTGTGTGTGTGTGTGTGTGTATTACACTTTTTTTTTAATTGTTTTTAAAGATTTTATTTATTTATTTGACAGAGCCAAGCAGGGAGAGCGGGAAAGGGAGGAGTGGGCTTCCCGCTGAGCAGGGAGCCCAACATGGGGCTCGATCCCAGGACCCTGAGATCATGACCTGAGCTGAAGGCAGATACTCAACTGACTGAGCCACCCAGGCGCCCAACACTTGTTCTTTTTGATCTGCAAAAAAAATTTATCGAGCGTGATGTGCTAGGTATTATTCTGAGACCTTTTCATTCATGATGAACGTATTTCATCCTCACATTGAATCTATGAAATAGCTATATTATCTCCATTTGAGAAGTGATGAAGCTGAAGCAAAGAGTTTAAATAACTAACCCAAGGATTTGCAGGTCATAAATAACAGAGCTAGGATTTAGAATACAGCCATCCAGGGGCACTTCGGGTGGTGCAGTTAAGCGTCTGACTCTTGGTTTCAGCTCAGGTCGTGATTACCGGGACGTGAGATCAAGCCCGGAGTAGGGCTCTGTGCTTAGCACTGCTAGGGGCTCTCTCTCCTCCCTCTGTCCCTCCCCACTGCAGGCGTGTTCTCTCTCTCTCTCAAATAAATAAGTATTAAAAAAAAAAAAGAATACAGGCAGCCTAGCTCTGTAGTTCATGTTCTTAACCACACATTATACCGCGTATGCTCCTAATAGAATTGAACAGTATACTCCTAAAAAATTCAAAGGATGGCTTAGGAGTCCTCTTCAAATATAAAACTAGGAAACAATAAAGAAAGGAAAGAGGAAAGGACAGTAAACCTCTTGAGACAGATTTGATAACTTTTAAACTTATTGCATAAAGTAGTGTTAGTGAGTAGTAAATGAGCAGTGTAAGAAAATGTGTGCTAATTGTTCATTTACTACAGTAAATATTATTAAACTACCATACTTACTATGTAGCCATTACTGAGTCAGGATTACATCTATTTCCTGGTTGTTCTGTTTCTTAGGATTTTTTTTCCTGGCATCATACAGCAGTATTATACCTTTGTCTTTTGTGTTACGGATTAGGAGTTAAATAAAAGGCAGACTCAGAAGGACTTAGAGCATGCCATGCTGCTGCGACAGCATGAATCCATGCAAGAACTGGAGTTCCGACACCTCAACACAATTCAGAAGATGCGCTGTGAGTTGATCAGATTGCAGCATCAAACTGAGCTGACAAACCAGCTGGAATATAACAAGCGAAGAGAACGAGAACTAAGGCGAAAGCACGTCATGGAGGTTCGACAACAGCCTAAGAGTCTAAAGGTACCTTTAACTTAAAGCTTCTTGATAAAACGGAAGAGACATAAAAGGCATTTGTGTAAACAGCAAAAGTCTAAGGTCTGGCATAAAGAAATTGAATAAACTTTTTTCTTTTCATTTTAAGAATGTTTGGATAGTTTTAATGTAGCTGTAGACTTTTTGCTTATGTATTTCTCAGCAGTGTACCAAAACTTTTAACTGTAGGACATGCCATAAATAAGAATCAAAATTCTGATTTTTAATGTACCCAAATGTCCAATGTTGATATTATAGTCGGCATGTGAACATGCTAACCTGTTTTCTTCTCTCTGTTGCTCCAAGTAATGTAATTTTGGAATTGTGTCTACTCTAAATATTATTTGTTTCCAAAAAAGACACTAAGTTCTTAATCAGCACAGAAGCCAATGATAGAAAATGTCTTTTTACTCTCTCTCCCTTCATTGTCTATACTTATCTTAAGAGGAACAAGGGAATCATCACAGTGTTACTTCAGTCTGCTTGCTTGCTTTCTTTGCTTGGTAGTATGGGTAAGACCATGGCATAGCATAGGTAGTTGGGGTATATAAATATATTTTTAATTACCACATCAGAGTTGAGCAAGTTGTTATATAGCCCCCCCCAAAAAATAAAGACACGTGTTTGTGATATATAATACCAAAGGACTTGAAATTTTGTATTTACTTTGAATACAGGAATTCATTCACATAGTATGAAATGTGAAGGATACCAAAGTGTATTGTAAAGATTTCCCTCTGTCCCCTTGTCTTTCCAGACGGCTGGTCTAGCCCAGAGTCAACCAGAGTTAACAAATCCAGGACATTTTCAAATTTTATAACTTGTAATAAATATTTGAAGGAATATAATCACATTAATCTTAATGAGCAAAAATAAAACCATCCACTGCATAGGCTGTCGTCTGTAGTAGTACCTCAATTAATTTGGATAGGTCTGCAAATTTTAAACTTTTATTTACGTCCAGTAAGGCCCATATCCCACAGTATTTCCTTTTTAAACTTTTCCCTACCCCTTTTTATTTGAGAATTTAAGTATAAAACTGTTCTTTGTCTTTAACTGTCCTGGAGTGAAGTTAAATTCGTTCACAGAGGTAATCTGTGCTATATCTAATTGTAACTCTGATTCCCACATAACTCCATTCTAATAGACTGACTCGAATGAAATATAGAAGCAAAATTAAGATGGTTTATGCTTTCCTTGTGAACTGGGATAAAATTTCACTTTTTTGTGTCTTCAAAATAGCTAATTAACATCATTTACAGAGTAGCTTGTGTTGACTACCCATATAACCTTCCTTAGTCATTACTTAGAAAAATTGGAATTCATAATGATTTTTCAGATTTATTTTGTCTTTGTAATGAAGAGGGTATATACTCTTTTGGCTACGGAACAATTTTCCACCAAAAGATTTTTAAAACAATAGGTCTGTAAAATGATTGTTTTAAAGTCAGTAGCACCCAGAAGTAAACCAAACTGAAAGCTCTTTAGCTTTCTCTAGTCATACCATAAATCTGATATGATTGCATTTCTCTGAGACTTAGAATTGGTGGTTGTTTGATATTTAAACCTTCCTTTCTGTTTCCTCTTGTTGGAGCCTTTTTAGTTTGAAAGCTTGTAAACACTAAATTTGATTTTTACAGATACTATATAAAAAGTGAGGAGAAAAATAATATTTCACAATCATAGTCAGACTTTGAATGACTTAGAATGCCTCCTTTGATGACCAGTGAGCTCAAGATTTTCCATGAAGGAGATTGTTTTGTTACTGTAGTAGGGAAGAAAATCATGGTGTTCCTCTTAGTTATGTATATCTATCTACTTGCTCCATTTGAACAAAACAGACTATATTTTAACACCAAGTTATCCCATTTTTATATGCCTAAGTCATAATAGTTATTTCTTCCAACTTCCTTCAAGACTTTGATAGGGAGTAGGGGGACTTTAGTTTGAGCACTTGGGGTTCCTGTAGAATGGGTTGAGTAAACACATATTGCCTACTCTGCTCTTTCTTCATCTGCCATACATATAATCGTGTTAAATGAGTATAAATGAGTAGAAACAACTGTAACTTTGTTCTTGTTTTCACTTGGGTTAACTATTAAGGGATATAATTTATTCTTGATTATAAATGTTAACTCTTCTTGTTGAAAAAAAATTGCAAGTTCTTTTTTCTCATTAAGCTAATGATATGGAATGATTACAGTTTTCTTGGTATCCTATTTTAAAAATAATAACTTTTAAAAGATTGAATGTTATACCGAGGCAGGAGAGAATGTCTAAATTTCATTGTTTCATTCCTAGCTAACTTGGAAGAATTTTGTTAACCAAGGACAGTATTTAAGTGTGGTGCTACTGAGCATAATTAGACCAAGAGTTTCTCGTTCTAGTTACATAATTCTTGACCCTTCACAAAATAAAGTATTATGACTATGACCTAGTGCCTCAGTTGGTGTGAAATATGGAAAAGGTCTATTTGATGTTGTAGTATTACAAGAGGTGGTGAATAACTAGTTCCTTGACAGGTGTTTTACTTTGGTAAGATGTGCATTTGTTGCATACTGAATCAACCAATCAATATCTGGCAGTATTTATATTAAGGTAAAATAATTTCAAGTATAGGTTTTGTCTTAGTGTAGTAAATGAATATATTCTCACAGGCTCACTCAATATACTTTATAGAATTATATCTCATCTTATTAAATTTTATTAAAACCTGAGTTCTTAGGAAAACCTGTGATTAACAAAAACCAAAGCTAAAACTCTTCTGTCTCTGAACTCATTTATTTTATCTCAGAAATATTTACGTAGCTCATGTCTCTTATCACTCCCAAGAAAGTTGTCCTCTCCCTTGCCCCATAACTTTTGTTTGACCTTTAAATGATGAGTTAACCTGACTGACTTTCAAGTTTTAGCTTATGGTATTAAAGAGTAAACCATTACTAAGTATGTTTCTATCTAGTCTATTCCCTTAAGGAAAAGATAATTACTTGTAAATAATATTAGTTACTAATACCCTGCTTTTGTGGGGTCTGTTACACAGTATGTAGTTAGAGTTGAAATTGTTTTTAAGAGAAATTGGAGCGAAGTGTCTCAGATAAGGAACAGAGTAAATACGCTTATTTTCTCCCTCAGAGATCTGATAAAATGTTGTCTGGCCAGTAAGATACTTTTATATCTACTGTTTAATGCATGAGAAGAAATTTAATTTTCTGTCATCAGTATACACGGTAGTCAAAGCTAATTTTTATATTTACTCAGGTCACCAAATTTACTAACAAAATAACAAGTACTGCTTGAAGTCCTGTGATAAATGAGGTTCTGGATATTTTAATGTTTTATATTAAAGCTTTTGTTATAAAAATGCATAGAATCCAGTGGTTTGACCCAAGAACCAATTCCAAAAGTACCTGTAGCCTTATGATCTGACCTTTTTGTTTTTCATCTCCCTTTCTCCTGTAGCCTTTATTTTAATGTAAGCCTAAAGTATACCAAATACCATATATTAAAACTTATATGCATCTATTTTTTTCTTCCCAGTCTAAAGAACTCCAAATAAAAAAGCAGTTTCAAGACACCTGCAAAATCCAAACCAGACAGTATAAAGCATTAAGAAATCACCTGTTGGAGACGACACCAAAGAGTGAGCACAAGGCTGTTCTGAAACGGCTCAAGGAGGAGCAGACCCGGAAGTTAGCCATCTTGGCTGAGCAGTATGACCACAGCATTAATGAAATGCTCTCCACACAAGCTGTGAGTTTGTTTTATTTAGGCAAAATAGATTTGATTAGTGCTCCTTTCCTTCCACCCAGCAATTAAAATACTAGTTAGAAATGATAGTTCTCCTGCAGCTTGGGAAATAGTAGTGATGGTCCATATTCTTCCTTCTCTGAGCATTGCTTGGAAGCATGCATGATGTATATAGAATTCTCATTGATATATTTAGACTTGAAGTTTTAAACAGGCTCTCTGCCAGTGCCTCTCAGGTGTTTACCACATATCCCAATAGCATATCAAGATTGGAGTAGTAGCTCTGTTAGGTAGTGTGCAAAAAGTAGTACTGTATTTGGAATCCAAATGGTCACATTTGAGTACAAATATAAAATTCTTTCTTTCTTTCTTTAAAGATTTATTTTCTTATTTTAGAGAGAGAGTGCGGGGTTTGGGGGGTGGGCAGAGAAAGGGGGAAAGCAGCAAACTCTCCGCTCGATCTCATGACCCTGAGATCATGACCAGAGCCAAAACCAAGAGTCGGACACAACCAACTGAGCCACCCAGGACCTCAAAATATTTTCTATATAAGTTTTGTAAACATTTTCTTAAAGGGCCAGATAGTAAATATTTTAGAGTTTGTAAGCCAGGAGGCAAAATTGAAGATACTATGTGGGTACTTATATAGCTATTTAAAATGTAACTATTTCCAATGTAAAAACCATTCTTGGGGCTTCTGGGTGGTACAGTTGGTTAATCTCCAACTCTTGGTTTCAGCTCAGATTGTGATCTTGGGGTTGGGAGATCGAGTTCCATGTTGGGCTCTGCACTCAATAAGGAGTCAGCTTGGGATTCTCTCTCCCTCTCCCTTTGCCCCTCCCACTCGTGCTCTCTCGTGCTCTCTTTCTAGTATAAATAAATAAATCTTTAAAGAACAAAACAAAACAAAACCCAGGCAGCTGCCCAGATTTGGCCAGTAGGCTGTTTGATCATCCTTATGCTATAGTTATTTCCATTGGAGAGAAAACATTCAAAGTCTTACTTATATCATCTGATCATATTCTTGATTTTTCTTAAGAAAAATGTGGTTATTTAGGCCTCCTCCAAAGAGCTCCTGATAGCTTTATCTTCCTAATGCCATTAATGGTTACTAGGCCTTCCTTTTTCAGAGATGTTTACTCCAAGGCATGAGAGAGAACAATTGTGCATCCTACAAAAGAGTACTCTGTCTTCTCTCATACCTCCTCTTTTCCATAGGTGAGGAATAGATAACTCACAGTAGGATATTTTCTTTTTCTTTTTCAGCTACGTTTGGATGAAGCACAGGAAGCAGAGTGCCAGGTTTTGAAGATGCAGCTGCAGCAGGAACTGGAGCTGTTGAATGCATATCAGAGCAAAATCAAGATGCAGGCCGAGGCACAACATGATCGGGAACTTCGAGAGCTTGAACAGAGGGTCTCCCTCCGCAGGGCACTCTTAGAACAAAAGGTATAAGTAATATGAGGAAGGTAATTGTGCTAGTGTTTGCTTTCAGCAGAAGCATTTTATAAATCTTTCTTCATATTGACAGGTGGCATTGAATTGAATTGTTTTCACAGTATCGTATCACCTTAATTCCGGTTTTGGTAGTGTTTTTCTTTAAAATTATTGATTCGGTAATGAACCTTACAATTATTGAGTACTAATCATCAAGGGAATATAATTAAGTAGTAATTGCTAGAGGAAGGAATATGAGGTTATGTGAAGACAGTTGAATTGGGAGAGAGTAGCTCTGGCTCTGTGTTCCTCACTTCTTTTATGCGCCTAGCTCTACCTAAGGAGATTGGAGAAAAACTTGGATAGTGAAGAAAAAGAATGTTAGTAGTTGTCTGGGAGAAGCAGGGACAAAGGATCAGGAATATCTACTTTACTTGTACATGTGGACCTGCAACTCTACAGACTGATGGAAGATAGAGGACAGAAAATTATTGCCACGCAGGTGAAAAATGAGGCTGAAAATGTTACTTCTAGATGTATCTTTATTTATTTCTTTTTTATTCTTTGTCAGATATATTAAGGAATAGAACTAGAATCCCCAAATTCATTTCATCCTTTACAGTAGTAAAGCTGTGTGTGTGAGAATGTGTGTGTTTTGGGGGAAAGGATGACGGGCAGATTTTTGAGAGATAAAGAGGAAAGCATTTGTTGTTAGAAAGTGTAGTTGAGGGGCGCCTGGGTGGCACAGCGGTTAAGCGCCTGCCTTCGGCTCAGGGCGTGATCCCGCCGTTGTGGGATCGAGCCCCACGTCAGGCTCCTCTGCTATGAGCCTGCTTCTTCCTCTCCCACTCCCCCTGCTTGTGTTCCCTCTCTCGCTGGCTGTCTCTATCTCTGTCAAATAAATAAATAAAATCTTTAAAAAAAAAAAAAGTGTAGTTGACCCTTGAACAACGTGGGGGTTAGGGGCTGCGACAATCTGTCCAGTTGAAAATTTGCATATAACTTTTCTTACACGTATAAAAGTGACTGGAAGCCTTACCGATAACATAAATAGTTGATTAACACATATTTTGTATGTTATGTGTATTATATACTGTATTCTTAAAGTAAGCTAGAGAAGTGAAAATATATTTACAGCACTATACTGTATTTATTAGAAAAAAATCCACATGTAAGGAGACCCATGTAGTTCAAACTCGTGTTGTTCAATGGTCGACTGTAGTAAAATATCAGTTGTATCCAGGATTCGAAGCTGTGTTTAAGAGTTCCTGAGCCATAAGTTCCCAACAGCTGGTATAGTCTTAGGTCCATTGTAAGTGAATACTTGCCTAATGGTCTTGCTTAATGAAAGTTGTTATTGTTTCTGGATAAAAATACAATGCCTTCTTATATTTAAAAAATAGTCTTAAAAAATCCACTTAACCAAGATGTTACTATTTCTCTGGGACAGCTGTCTTTATTACTAGCTTCTTTGAGAGGTACTTGGCTCTAAAAATTATCTTGGAATGAGAAAACACATACAAATTTTGAGAAAAATCTATAGTTAGATTTATAAATCTGATTCCAATTTGAACACTTAAAATTCATTCTGAAGTTCTGTCGCTTACACTTCGAAATTATCACTAAAGGGAAAACCTCTTTGGTATTTTAGAAATAGTGTCATGAAAGAAATATTGGTACTATTAAAATATGTTTGTATTTTTAGCTCCACCTAGTGGTTCAGAGTTAAACAGTGCTAATTAGTAACTTTGGTACAGTCTTACTTCAATACATGAACCAAAGTCTACACGTTCTACAAAGCCTGGTTTAAAACTGACAACCAGGGGAGCCTGGATGGCTCAGTCGTTAAGCGTCTGCCTTTGGCTCAGGGCGTGATCCGGGAGCTCTGGGATCGAGTCCCACATCAGGCTCCTCCGCTGGGAGCCTGCTTCTTCCTCTCCCACTCCCCCTGCTTGTGTTCCTCTCTCACTGGCTCTCTCTCTCTCTCTGTCAAATAAATAAATGAAATCTTTAAAAAAATAAATAAATAAAATAAAATTGACACCCATCGGTGAAGGGGCAGTAGTACTCTCATACACTGTAAATGCATTTTGAAAAGCAATTTGGATGTATATATTGAGTTTTGGAATTGCTAAGCATTTGAGACTTTGAGAATTTAGTCTAAGGAAAAGAAATCCAAAATATAGGGGAAATTATGCATATAAATGGTCATTATAACATATTTAAGATTTTATTTATTTATTTGAGAGACAGAAACAGTGACAGAGAACCTGAATGTGGAGGAGCTGGAGAAGCAGGCTCCCCACTGAGCAGGGAGCCTGATGCGGGGCTCGATCCCAGGACCCTGGGGTCCTGTCCTGAGCCAAACCAACTGAGCCACCCAGACGCCCCCATAATAATATATTTTACAATGATTTGAAAGATCTAACCATCTAGGTTGCTGAAGAGGAGGTGGGCGGGTAGGTGGGTGGGGGGATGGGTTAAATGGGTGATAGGGATTAAGCGCACTTGTTGTGATGGGCACCAGGTGTTGTATATATAAGTGATGAATCACTAAATCCTACACCTAAAACTAATACTAATTACATACTAATGACAATTGTAGTGTAATACTACACTCTGTGGTAACTAACTGAAATTTAAATAAAAACTTGGGGGGCGGGGAAACACCTAATCATCTAAATAGAGATATAATTAAGTAATTGTGGCCAAGCCAGTGAAATCTTAGTCATTTAAATGATGGCTACAAACACAGTATTAATATGGGAAAATGCTTATGATGTGTTGAATGAAAAAAGACAAATTACAGTGAATTAAAAGGATGCTAGTAGTGGCTGTGTTAATACAGTGGATTTGGTCTGTGCATAGTTCTACCTTTTTAAATATTGCTTTGATAATAGAAAATGCTTGCGATTATTTAGTATTAAAAATAATAAAAGAACAACAGGATGATAAATCTTTAGTGCCGTGGGTTGCTGCTTGATTTTTAGGGCTAATGTTTACATTTCAAGTGAAGTGCAGGATTGTAAAGCAGTTTGGGTCAGTTGGCAACTACCAAATCCATGTACCCTCCCTGTAAGAACTTTGAAAAATTTTAACAGCTGTTTTTCTGCATTTTGTACTTACTGGTTGTACAGAAAAGAAACAGTCATCTGAAAATAAATAGAGGTGGAATCCGAGTGAACGTTAGTTGTTTATAGATGAATAATAATTCTGTTTGAGGATTGTTTTCAGCCACCAAATGAACCAAAAACTATTCCTTTAGGTTGAGACACCAACAAAGTAAGCCTCACTTGACTCACATGAGGTTGTAATAAGTACAACTTTTCTCATTTTTCATTTACGGTAAAATTTCAGCAAAATAACATCGATATACTAGAAATGTTAAATCCCATATGAATTTTATACATGCATGAAAAGTGTCAGTATCTCCAAAGTATAAATGGCTTTTTTGTTTGTTTTATTATTTCCTTTAATTTTCTCTCAGTATTTCACAGCATCAACAACATGGTTGGTACTTTTAAAATAAGAATTGACAATTGGAACATTTTATAGGATTTGTTGAACTAAAAATATTCACACAAAAATACCACATTTGATTTCAAAGGAGATAGGTTGAAAGAGCCTCTCAAGGGGCGCCTGGGTGGCACAGCGGTTAAGCGTCTGCCTTCGGCTCAGGGCGTGATCCCGGTGTTGTGGGATCGAGCCCCACATCAGGCTCCTCCGCTATGAGCCTGCTTCTTCCTCTCCCACTCCCCCTGCTTGTGTTCCCCCTCTCGCTGGCTGTCTCTCTGTCAAATAAATAAATAAAATCTTTAAAAAAAAAAAAAAAAAAAGAGCCTCTCAAAAGTCTTAACTGTGGTAACTCTTATCTACCCAGTGAAGCCACCTTGCTTGCAAAAATAAGTAACATGTTTTAAAAGAAATGGGAATTAATGTAGCCTATCACAAATCTTAGTTTCATTTTTGTTATGAAAAATGTTCTGAGATTCTTAAATGACAAAACTAATCAGCAAACAAAATTGAAGCAGTGCTTGCTAGATTAAAGGTTGATAAGCATTAATGTGTTTAGTATTTTTGTCATGAGTTTCCTTTAGATAATATGCAAAACATTCACATCAGTTATATACTCAGCACAGTCCCATCGTTTATTAGATCTCTTGAATTAAAATAAATGCTTTTAGTAAATGGATTTTTGGAAGTTTTACATTAAAAATAGTTCAAAGATAAATTTGAATTTCTTTGAATCCATAGAGATACGTAAATTCTGTATGAATTGGGTGTTTTATATGTAGCTATTAAAAGTGGAAAATTATTTTATAAATACACAGTCATTTTTCTTAAAACTTGACAAGTTTAGGGGCACTTGGCTGACTCAGTCATTAGAGCCTATAACTCTTGATCTCAGGGTTGTGAGTTTGAGCTCCACATTGGGTGTAGAGATTACTGAAAAAATAACAACAACAAAAAAACTTCACAAGGTTAGGAAAACATAAATAGAAATTAAAATGTCTGTAGTCCCACCACTCAGAAATCACCACAGTTAACAATTTGTTGTCTTTCTCTCAGAAGCATTCATGTCTAATCTTCTCCTTCAGCCTTCATATGAAGTGCTCACTCCAGAACTTTGTAACGCTTTAGTATGTAGAACGTTCAATAATTTTCAAACGCTTCTTACTAGAATCCATTCTGGCCCAAAGACTTCTTATTTTATCATTTTCCCATGCCTTTGCACATGTTCCTTTGGCTGAAAATACCTTTTCCTCCCCTTTCTTTTCCTGGGAAACTTGTATTCTTCCTTCACGGTCCAGTCTCTACCACCTCCTCTGGGAATACTTTGCCCCCATCTTTCTCCCTTATAGAATGAATCACTCCATCCCTTTTTATTTCTGCTATACCTTGTAGATCTGTTATTATGCTTTATCACATTCTGTTGTGACTTTTTATTTGCATGTGTCTCCCATGCTAAACTTCATGTTTTTTAAAAAGGACACTCCTGAAAACCTGATGCATAAGAACTAAACATATTTGTTGAGTTAGATTTCTTCAGAAAACAATGAGTATTGGTTTAAATCCTCAAATACCTTGATAACTGATTTAATGCTCCTTTAAAAATTCTCTTTATTTCTTATTTTTAAAAACTTTTTATCATAGAAATTTTTTTCTTTTTTTTTTTTTTAAAGGTTTTATTTATTTATTTGACAGAGAGCCAGCCAGCAAGAGAGGGAGCACAAGCAGGGGGAGTGGGAGAGGAAGAAGCAGGCTCCCAGCGGAGGAACCTGATGTGGGGCTCGATCCCAGAGCTCCGGGATCACGCCCTGAGCCTAAGGCAGACACTTAACGACTGAGCCATCCAGGCGTCCCTATCATGGAAATTTTCAAACATACACAGAAGTAGGAGGAATTAGTACAATGAAATCCCCAAGTACTCACCACCCAGCTTCAACAGTTACCAATATTTTGCTAACGTTTTTCTTATCTGTCTCCCTGCTCCCCACACACAACTTTGTGGTGGAGACAGGAGGTGGGGAAGAAATTTCAGCATACCCTTATTTGACTCCAAAATGGAGATAAGGACTTTCTGACTTTAATATAACCATAATTCCATTGTGATATCTAACAAAATTAATAGTGAATTTTTAACATTATCTAATACTCAGTCTATGCTGAAGTTTCCCCTTTTATCTCAAAAATGTCTGAAGTTGGTTTATTTGGATTGGGGCCCAAAGTCCAGACATTGCATTTGGTTAATTATCTTTTAAGTCTTTTAGTTTATAACCACTCCCCCCCTTTTTTTATTGAGAATTGGATCATTTGCTCTGTAGGAATTCTCACATATGGATTTGGCTTATTTGATCCTCGTAGTGTCATTTAATGGATTCCTCTCTTCTTTACTTCATATTTCCTGTAAACTGGTAATTAAGTCTAGAGGCATGATTATATTTAGATTAAGCTTTTTGTTTTCTTTCAAAAAATTTTGCAGGGAATTTTCGTAAGGGTTATAGTGTACTTTTGCATCACATCAAGGGATACATAATGTGTAACTGTCCCACTTTTAAGTGCTATTAATACTGATCAGTGGATTCGGGTTTTGTCAGTCTGATCATTCATAAAGTTCTCCAACTTTTTTTTCATTGTCTATTGACTTTATTATGTATTTTTTTAATATTTAAAAAATTTATATACAGTCAACTATATTTGTTTGTAGTACTTCCAGTTTTCCAGAACTGATTATGATGGCTACCCAACTATGAATTTTTAGCTACACAGAATCTCCTAACTTCAATGAAAACTTTTTTGTTTGTTTGTTTTTACTTAAGGTTTTGTTCAATCTGGAATGTGGTGTAAGATGGGGTTCCATTCCCATTTTCTTCTAGATGTTGGCCAAATGTGCTTGCACTATTTGTTTCTCCCATTAAAATAATTATTGCTTTTGTCTTGCATTAAAAGCCTACAAACTGGGGCTCCTGGCTGGCTCCGTCAGTTGAGTGTCTGCCTTCAGCTCAGGTCATGATCTCAGGGTCCTGGGATAGAGCCCTGTGTTGGGCTCCCTGCTCAGTGGGGAGTCTGCTTCTCCGTGTCCCTCTGCCCCCCCCCCCCCGGCTCATGCTCTCTCTGTCAAATAAATAAATAAATGCCTATAAACTGAGATCTCATTCTGTTTCTCTTTTACTAATTGTCTGTTTCACACCAGTACCATAGTTATTTTAAGATTGATTTATTTATTTTTTAGAGAGAGAGAGCACGAGCAGAAGGGACAGAGGGAGAGAGAGAATCCCAAGCAGACTGTACTGAGCGCAGAGCCCAGGGGGGGGTGGATCTCACAACCCTGAGACCATGACCTAAGCCAAAATGAAAGAGTCAAATGCTCAACCGGTTGTGCCACCCAGGCACCCCTCATATTTATTTTATTAGAGTGACATTATGGGATGTCTGATAAGGCTAGTTTCCCCTTACTCATTTTCTTTTTCATTCAACTTTTTACCTAATAGATTTAGTAGCCATTGATCATAATTGCCTGGATTTATTCTTTCAATAGAGATTATATTACCTTTGCCTTTTTTTTTTTTTTTTAAGTAGACCGTGCACCCAGCATGGGGCTTGAACTCATGACCCTGAGATCAAGAGTCACATGCTCTACCAAGTGAGCCACCCAGGCGCCCCTGCCTTTGCTTTTAGAAACTTGACAGTCGGTACGGCACATGACCCTTAATCTCAGGGTCGTGAATTCAAGCCCCATGTTGGGCTTGGAGCCCACTTTAAAAAAAAAAAAAAAAAAAAAGAACTTAATTTTTACCTGAAACTAATGTAACATCAGCTATATTCAAATGAAAAAAAAATAAATATAAAAACATCCGATTTAATTTTTAAAAAGAACTTGATCTTACACTTTTTTTAAAAAACATTTTGTTTATGTATTTTAAGAGAGAGCGTGAGAGAGAGTATGAGCAGAGGGGAGGGGCGGAGGGAGAAGCAGATGCCCCGCTGAGCAGGGAGCCGGATACGGGGCTATTTCCAAGGACGCTGGGATCATGATCTGAACCAAAGGCAGACATTTAACCAGCTGAGCCACACAGGCACCCCTGATCTTACACATTTTAAAAATATAAATTATGTACAATTCCTACAGTACATCTCTTTAAGTTTTATTATAGAATTTTTTTAAAGTTTTTATTTATTTATTTTTAAGTAAACTCTATACCCAACATGGGGCTAGAACTTCTGATTTCAGTTCAGGTCATAATCTCAGGGTGTGAGATCAAACCCTGTGCTGGGCATAAGAGCCTACTTAAGATTCTCTCTCTGCCCCTCTCTTTCTCTTTCTCTCCCTCTCTTAAAAAAAAAAAAAAAAAGAGTTGCATGCTCTTCAGACTGAGCCAGCCAGGTGCCCCACTTCAATTTTAAATGTACATCCATAAAGTAGCCAGTGTGAACTTTTTTATGATTCACTTCAAAGCTGTGTAATTATTGCTTCCTTAGTTTATAGATTTTTAAAATAAATCATCTTTCTTTTTGCTTCTTTCCCCCAACCCCGAACAGATTGAAGAAGAGATGTTGGCTTTGCAGAATGAACGCACAGAACGAATACGAAGCCTGCTGGAGCGTCAAGCCAGAGAAATTGAAGCTTTTGACTCTGAAAGCATGAGACTAGGTTTTAGTAACATGGTCCTTTCCAATCTCTCCCCAGAGGCATTTAGCCACAGCTACCCGGGAGCTTCTGGTTGGTCTCACAATCCTACTGGGGGTCCAGGACCTCACTGGGGTCATCCCATGGGTGGCCCACCACAAGCTTGGGGCCATCCAATGCAAGGTGGACCCCAGCCATGGGGTCACCCTTCAGGGCCAATGCAAGGGGTACCCCGAGGTAGCAGTATGGGAGTCCGCAATAGCCCTCAGGCTCTGAGGCGGACAGCTTCTGGGGGACGGACAGAGCAGGGCATGAGCAGAAGCACGAGTGTCACTTCACAAATATCCAATGGGTCACACATGTCTTATACATAACTTAATAATTGAGAGTGGCAATTCCGCTGGAGCTGTCTGCCAAAAGAAACTGCCTACAGACATCATCACAGCAGCCTCCTCACTTGGGTACTACAGTGTGGGAGCTGAGTGCATATGGTATATTTCATTCATTTTTGTAAAGCATTCTGGTTTGTGTTTACTAATTGGGATGTCATAGTATTTGGCTGCCGGGTTTTGTTTTGTTTTTTAACTTTTGGAAAAATTTTGAAAAGGGGAATTGATGTGTGTATATAAAAAGAAACCAGCTAGATTGGGGGTATTTGCTGAACACTGAAAAAATAGAATGCAGCACAGTGGCTTGAGTCATCACTTTGGGGCAACTGTATCCTAAGAAATTTGTGAGAAGATCTAAAGCCTTTCTCCATACCCCAGATTCTCATGAGCCATTCACGGCAGGCAGCATATGCTGAAACAAGTGATTATGGAAACACACCTGTATCCCCTCATCAGTGTATTTTCTTTATTAAATTGGTCTGACTTCTCAGCCTCATTTGGAGTAAAAAAGTGGAAATCCATGAACACTAAAGGGTTGCATTGACTTTTTCAGAGAGTAGAAAACAACTTAGTTCTTTTTCTGAGTGCTGCATAGGTTTGTCAGTTTTTGTTTTTGTTTTTTGTTTTGTCCGTTCAATTGTGCCTTCTTTGTGGCATGGTGAGATGGAGGTGCTTCTGGAGATCACTGAGTTGTGTGGAAATTGTATCAACAAACCTGTGAGCCTTCAAAGGGGAGAGCAGAGGGTGAGAGAGGCCCCTGAAAGTTCATGTGGTGGGTATGTTCAGCAGCAGAGTGAGGAGATGAAGCCTATATATCCTAACGTTTTGTTGCTTATACTGTGATATTCTCATCCTAGCTAAGCTCTGTAACTCCCAAGACCCCAAACAGTACTTTTACTTTGTACAAAAACAAAGACATATAGCCAATACAAGTCAAATGCCAGAGGCATTTGAATGATGCCATATTTGCAAACTGCCATCCATTGGAATTCTCATCACACTACAAAGACATAATTTGATTACCCCCCTTTGGCTTATGGGATTTCCTGTTTACAAGTAGAATAGCCATTTATTTAAATGTGTAGTTGCCATAGTGAACCAGGAGTCACTGAGCCAATGACTTTACCAGCTGCTGACTAAACCTCATCACCACTGTAGATTTTGCTGCATGTGCAGGTCCTTTTTTTTTTTTTTTTTTCCTGGCTGTTTTTGTTGCTGCAATACTTCACAAACTTCTAGTTCCTTGAGACTTAGTGACCTTTTGGCATCATGTTAACATCACACAATAGGAAACACCACTTCCAGAAGTCTCTAGCCTCAGTGCTAAAGTACTACTGAAAAGGAGCTAGCAAGTTTGGCAAATTAATTAAAAAAAAAAAAAAAGTTATAGTGGTCAGGGAATCTATTAACGAAAGCTAACCTTTTTTCCAGAGAGGGGCGTATTTTGTTTTGTTTTGTGTTGTTTTGCAATGAAGGATCAACCCAATGCTAGAAGTCAGATGTTAGTTGGTATTCCACAGCCAGTGTGGAAGTTGAGTTGAAGGTGGGAAAGGAGCTATGAGTAGACTTGAAGGAAAAAAATGTCCTTTCCAGTGAGATTAGAGTTTCTTACAAGTTACTTCTCCTGCCCCCTCCCCAGTTGTCTTGAAGAACCCTTGCTGCTAACTCTGGGTCCTACTTTTCATGTGGTCAAGTTAGAATTCTCTAAGTCCATCTCAATGATACTCTTCACCTAGACCTGACTAATGACCAAACAGTAATCCATCACTGTTGAAATCTTGGTTTTGTCATCCAAATTTAAGTCTTCCCCAGGTATGTCAGCCCAGTCCCCATGAATCCTCCCCTTTAGGAGTTTCTGGCATTCATTTAAAGGTAACTGGAAGAAAAATTAATATTTTAATGTAAATCTTTTTAAAACCAAGATAACAGTAGAATTCACGCTCAATTTTAGGCAGTGTTTCAGGTAGCACTCAGATACATTGTCCTTTTGGCCATGCTCAAGATTACCAGTTTTTAGGTGAACATAACATGCACTTGTCCTGTCTAATGAAGGGGGCTTTTAATTTTCTCAATAACTTTTTTTGCATTAAAATATATAGTATTTCAAAAAAAAATTGAGAAATGTATACCTGTTTGGAAGAAAATCATAGGAGAGGTCTTTAGAATTAATTAAGTGTCCAAAAATGTAATGGAATTTGATACCTTTTAAAAAACTATTATTCAGTCTGGCCCATCTGTACTACTGGAGGGGTGGAATAGGGGAGCAGATTAGTTTCGCATACAAAACTCTTTAAAATCCAAAACACTACCAGTGATACATGTTAAAGTCTACTTGTGGACTTAAATTAGTCAAATTGAGTTACTGAGTTCATATATACTTGTAAAATTGTGATTGAACACTGACTCCAGATGTCTATCCAGTAGGGCTTTGTATCTGATTTAATTGTGTGGCAACCAGTTTTACATGTAGGTCATGACTATACCTGGATTATTCCATTAAGTTAATTTTAATTAAAATATTTATAGTTTGCAAAAATAATTCCAGTTAATTGGTTTGTGTGTGTTTGTAAGATCTAACGTCTGAGGAATCTCATACGTGGTAGGAATCATCAAAGAGTAAAACTTGTAGCAGGGCAATTTGAAAGGTTTTGAGAGATCCTAAAGAAAGAAGCAGGCACTTTCTGAATCGGTGTACAAATGTCAACATTTGCAAATTAATACTACCTCCTCCCCAGTGTTGGTGTTCACTTGGTATATATGTATTTAAGAAAATAAAAAGTATGGGAAATTTGTCCAGCATATCAGAAAGTTGCAGTGCTATATCTGGTATCCAGAGCTTTGCAGTAAAAAGTTTCTTGTGTTCACTGTCTCTCCCTTTTTTAAGTTAGCATTTTAAAAATGCAAAACCTCATACCTTGAAATATATTACTCCTAATTGGGTTCCCTTCCTTTTGCACATATGTTTTCTCCTTTATTAAACTTCACTCTAACCCCAAATTATAGTATCTGAAAGTATTTTTGTTGATACAGATAATGTTAGCTGGAAAATGTGTTTATATTATTTTTATTTAGAGCTGCCATTCCCTTTATTCATTTCTATGCCTAGAGATGAATAGTCCTGCCTTTGAACCACCCCCACAGGTATAATATGCTTGGCACCCAAGGCCAAGGATTTATTGGTGAATTGAACTTTTTAGCATAGTCATGATTTCCAGCTGCCTAGACATCAAGTCAAGACCATTCAGTACACTAAAACTGTCCTTGACACTCCCTCCTGTTTTTCTTCACCCTCTATCCAAAAATTGAAAACTCTATGAGTATCTTTTTCAGACCATAAGGCAGACTTTAGTAACTTTCTACTTCTTTAAGTACTAAATGTCTGGCATTTTAAACTTTTATAGAATACATTGTGTTGGACACTGGAATAATACTGTTTATTTTCACCTGTGAAAAATATTGTACTTGAAACACCTCCTTTGCATTTCTCCATGTGTGCCATTCACTAGTGGAAATAAATTGTATTATACCATGATCTACTGGCTTTTTAAAACTGTGTTAAATATGCACATTTTGGTATAGCTATTATCATTTGTATGTATATATTGTATATACATATGAGTGTCTATATGTGTGTATAGGTAGGTGGATGTAACTCATACTGTACATTTCCATCAGGGCGCTTAAGGTTCTGTTATTTTGTTTGTTATTTCAGTCCTCAGTTAGGGCAAGAATGCAAGTGTTTCTTAAGAATGAGTATTCTGGGTTGATATTATGAGAAGGTGGTCATTAGATGCAATCTTTTCTTTTTACTCCCTTCTTAGCACTTATGTGGGTGGAAAGAAAGTTAAGTAAATGTGGAACCATAAGTTGCAATGCAGTAAAATATTGCTGGGGGAGGAGCCAGTCAGTGTTACTGTGAGTTTGTGTTGTGATGCCATAAAAGATAAGTGATGCAGAGAGAAATGAACCGTGGAAATTCAAAACCCTGGTGGTGATTCCTCTGCAAAGATGATGACAAGAACCAGGAAGTCACAGTCTCCTTGTGCGCAATCTAAACGTGCATCTCAGGAGTGATTCCATTGATCCTCTTACTCTTTTTTACTCCATTAATACTAATACTTACAAATTTTGCTGGGCTGAAACAGCCACCAAGAAAGGAATTACTGCTAAAGCATCTAAGGTTCTCCTAAACTATGAGATCAACGGGAAATGGCCACTGGGAGAGGATATGGTATTGGTGTGGGGCTTTCTCCCTTGAGCTGCCTCTTCTTGCTTGCTGTTAGTAAGTTCTTCGTGCACCTTCCAGCCCTTCTGAGCCACTACTATTCAAGCACAGATTTGGCCCAACACAGCAACCCTTTCCTGGGAGGTTTATATGGTCCTGCATTCTGTCCCATGCTCACAATGTGAAGTGTTTAGTGTGTATTCAAGTCAGAAAATAATATATCAAGGTGTATAAGTGTGAATCTCCTATAATGATGGAAGAAGAGATTCTTGTTTCTTAGATAGAAAACTACCTTCTCTAAGGAACAAAGACAAAACGTGGGCTGTCATCTTTGAGCTGCTTACCAAAATACAGATCATTATTAAAGAGAAATGAATTCTATTTTGTTTTTCCCTCATCAACGTGATAGTGCCCCCAACCAGGTTGTAGCATTGCCTTTGAGAAGGCACTCCCTCACTCCTAGTTAAGAACTGGAAATCTCCCATCCTCAGATTCCTTAAAGGATGAAGTGTGTGCTGTACACTTAGCAGACTTGCCTCTTGTATGCAAGGACTACTGATTGAAGTCTATTTTGCTGTGTGTGTGGTCATGTTGTCTGCACTTTTATGAAATCACCACAATAGGTCTACATTGGAAATGACTATTAATTTGTAAGGACGTAAGTTTTATTTAAACACTGTAGAGCAAGAAAGTGAAGCTGAGAACTCTTCCGTTAATGTACATTTATATTTTCTACTGAATTCTGGTAGCCCCCTTTCAAGTCACGTTGACTAATTTTCCCTCGTTTATATTCAAATTTCCAAAATTTCACTCACGCAAGGGAAGAGAGCCCATTTGGCCTAATGATAGTTTTCAGATTATAAGAAATAGAAATTAGTATGCACCTTATCTGCCTGTTGTGGGTTTCTTAAATTTGCACTTCCCTCCCACCCACCCAAAAATAGATATCCTTTAAAGAAAATAAAGGCAGAGAATTAAAACTGGGGAGCCACTTACTATGTCACCATCACTGTTAACTGTTTCCCAGCAAATCCTTTTTGAAGTTTCGGAGATTTTTTTTTGCGTGTATGTATGTGTCTGTTTGATTATGTCGGGTTTATTTTTTTATTTTTAAATATACAAGAGATTCTTCTTTAATAGAGAAAAAAGTTAATCCTCTCTGAAACAGGATGCCCACTGGATATACCAACCTGGACATCTGTAGGTAGTTTGCCATGAAAAAGTGGAGAGAAGATGAGACTTCTGAATGAATGAAAAGGGTATCTTGACGCCCAAGGATTCCCCCCAAAGTACGGGTAATTCAGCCTGCACAGTTTCCTTTTCGCTCATAGTTTTTAGCAATTATGAGTGAAAAATCATGTAATTATCTGTAAATATGTAGCTAACAAATTGACCTAGTTTCTGTATTTTTTTGTTTTTGTACTAAAGTTTATAAGTCTGTGTGCCAGCTAGAGAGGAGTTGCTGTCATTGCCAGTTGTGGTCCTAGCATCTAATCCTGAAACCATCCTAGGTAACATTTTTAGAATTAATGCTTAAATGTTGTTAAACAGGGGAAAATGAAGCTTAATCATTGGTCAGGTTTTACATCTTTTGAAGCAAAGTCATTTTATTTAATATAATGATTACATGTTTTCAATCATGAATGAGGTAGGGAGCCTCCCTCCCCCAGTGGCCATGTTTACAGAAGTGTGTTTTGTCTATAAAGTGCAAGAGTTTTAATGTTTATGTAAATTATGCAGGTGATAACATTATGGCTTGGAACTGTTTATTGGGCTCTGTAGCTGAATTTTCAAATGAAATGAACTATGCTAACTGCTGGCACATTGATCCCATTTCTGGAGCATTTTTCCTATTTCCAGAATTACATATGTTGCTTTGTCATTATCCCCACTAAACCTTTCTCTGAAATGCCTTGTAGCCTAAAGTATGAAAGGCTGGTAAACACAGACGAGGGAAATGCATTTTTAAAAATCCATGAGCCCTTATTTGTGTGCTTTCAGTACTCCTATGTTTCAGTGGCAACTCTGAGGTCAGTAGAGTTTAGAAATGAGATACCACTGTTAATGAAAAGTGTGTACTCTTTGCTTTTGCATGGCTTGGCTTAGCTTCAAAGATGTATTAGGGCCACTTGAAAGCATGAAGACCAGTCATGTGGGAACAGGTTTCTCTCAGTGGCACATTTTGCTTCTTCTGAGCCCTCAAATACATTGCCTCAGCATGAACATTATTATTATACATTGCACATGGTCATGGAGTGAATTATGTGATTTAAAGATGTAACTGCTTAATGTTTTCAGATTCTGGCTGGTCCGTGTGACTATTTGGCACATATCAAACAGTGAGAGGTTGGGGGTCCTGGAACCCTTCTAACCCTCTTTTTGTCATAGACAACTGTGTTTAGTTTATTAAGATGTTGGCTGCCCCTGGTGTGTTGCCAGATAGCTCTTTTTTGGTGCCCATTCCAAATGTGCTTCCTTGCATTTTGTAATATCAAAGAAACCACCACCCCTTCTCCCCAACATTTTACGTGTTACACCTTTTATTCCACATTAAATGGGAATCGTGCCTACTTAGAGTGCCCCATCAATTAGTTACGTACAGGTGTTCTAAAGTAACCCAAGCCAGAGACAAAAGGTGGAAAAATTAAAAAATAAATAAATAAATAAAGTTCCTCTTGAGGCCAGTAATTTATCTGACAAGATATTTTACCACATTATCTTGACACTTGATATATGGAAGTTGCAGGTAGTTTTATAGGGCAAAATCCAAGTGGAGAGGATATGTGGGGTTTCTATTAGAAGACAGTTTTGTTCTTATTTTACCTTTCCTTTTACGATTCTTCTCTGCTAGTTTAGAATAGGTTAATCCTCCAAATTTATTTAGTTTTGTTTTTTATCTCTTAGAGAAATTTTTACAAAAGCAATGGTCTGATGTAAATAACATTTTAAAGTAATAGTGCACATAACTTTCCCAGACTATTCCAACCAGATAATTTGTAAATGCTTTAGAGTTTTTTAAATTAACACTTGTGTTGCTAAATCCTATTTATGTAAGTCTGCTAAAATTTTTAACCCATTTAAAACTTAAGACAGACATTTAAATAATGGATGGGTTACTCGGAGCAATCTAGCTTTCAGAACCCCCTTGTTTTAGTATATGAAAAAGATAGCCTAATGCGCATTAATGAGGTTGGAGAGACTTTGAGAAATATGTATAGTGTATATTTTAAAACAGCTTTGCTTGTATTGTGAAGATTTAAAAACAAACTTGAGATTTTTAACGTAACTATTAACACAGTTTTAACATAAGTTATCCCACTGGGTTTAAGAGCATCTTGAATGTATAATCCTTTTTGTAACCCAGGTTGGTTTCTGCTTTCACCAGTCATCCAAACATATTATTTATGTTTTTAGTTTTATATACTCATTTCCCTTTGTTTTCCTCAACCAGCATGATTTTTTTGCACATGTATTGTAGAAATTTTTAAAAAGAAAAGTTAATACATCGTTTTCTCTGAATTTTCTTCACTTCTCTCTTCCTTTCTACTAACTCCTTACCTTGAAGGCCATATCGCTCCATTTGCATTATTTGTGCAAATTCCAGGGTTGGTTTTTATTTTTATTTTTGCTATTTACCTAAAAAAAAAAGAAAAATGCTTCAGTCAATTGCTTTTTTATTTAAAAAAGAAAAAAGAAAAGAAAAAAAGCTGTAACCTTATCATTTCTGAGTAGACCATTGAGAGATGAACGCACACCTGCAGTAGCCAGGACCAGCTTTGGTGGCTAAAGGGAATATTTTAACTAAGCAAGAAGTTCTTTTCTAAAAGTGGTATGTATTATTCACAATCTCTTTCAGTTATTCCCACAAGTCAGGGGTCCAGATAAAATGAGGGTTATCAGCTAACTGATACGTTATCATTGAGGTTCATCAATGAATTTGTACATTTCTAGTTCCCTTTGGTGAAGGGAAAAATGATGACTTTGCAAGACCTAGATTTTGGCTTGGTTTCTTGCCTCCTTTTTTGGCAGCCTTCATCTTCTCATCTCCCAAAGCCCTTGAGCCTGTAGGGTTTTCGTGGTAGACAAAGGACTTGTGGTCTTTTAAAACTAGGACTGATATTTTGGTGAGAGATTATTGTGTTGAAAGTGATGTTCTGCCACTTTACCAATGACTAATTTTAAATATACACAGTCCTCTCAATTTTCGGACCAAACAGACGCCCACAGTGGAGGCTTATTATCAAGGGTTGCAATGGGGAGGAAGCCTCTCCCTCACTGTCAGCACCAGCTGGTAAAGGTGACTGTACAGATGTGCATTTTCCTTTTGGTAGAAATGGTCCGCAGCACTAACTGGTAAGGCTTATTGTACAGTATATTGTCAGTATTCTTCTGGTTCAACATACCTTATAGTTCATATATAACCTGTATTAATTGTATAGATTGTGCATTTAAAGCTGTTACCAAGTTGTCAGAACATAAGAGCGAAAACAAGGTCATATGTAATATTTTGTTTGTAAGTATCCTTTGTATCATAGCAAAGGAAATGTTTAAAAAAATCAACTGTAATAAAGTAATTTTAGTACACAGAGTGTCTGCTTAGCTTTTTTAAGTAATTTTACTTCCAAAGATAAAGTATATTTCAATTAAGTGACTATTGGATAATCTCAGACACTGTGCTGGATGTTGGTGTTATTATAAAAATGTGGAGGAGGTGGGTAGGAGTGAACTCCCTGATGTGGACGTAAACCCTCTGGTCTAACTGCCTCAGATTCTGTTGGCCCAGAGAATGAAGTGGCCTGTTGTGCTGTGGGTGTGGGGTGACTCTACTTTAGGTTCTGATGGTCTGATGCAGGTTCTTCCGTTTTGTGCCGACCCGTGTTCCAGTCTGTAGGATTCCACTGCCTCCCACACACATGGACACGTGAGTGCATGCAGTTCTTGAACCTTGTAAAAACTTCAAAAGGTGGTCTCACCTTTTGATGATTTGAAAATCATATTTTTTGCCCCTGTATGGGACAAATATCTAATCTAGGCCCGTTGCTTAAAACATTGTTAAAGTGACCATTTTTGTAAGAAGGCTAATTTGGGGAGAAAGAGTTTCATGTTTTTTAATTAGGAAAGTTGTAAGTGTCGTTTTTAAAAGTATTGCCTATTTTATTGAATAGAATATTGTCTGGAAAAGCACTTCCAACTTTTAACACAGCTTTTTAACTCCTAGTATGTTGATACTGAGCTATTTTGAGATTAACGTTTTATGTGGTGTAATTTGCCTGGGTTAAAGCAACTAGGTGGGAGAGCCAAGATTAGATCCCAGATCCCCTATCGCCAGCATTTCCAACATCCTACCTTGAATTTGGAGGAACTCAAAAAAGGGTTAAGAAACAAGATTTCTTTCTGCTTTGTCCCCACATTTGGGCTCTTTGGGCTATCATGGAAGGAGAGTATTGTAAAACTTGTAGCCTGTATCCCCTATCAACAACTCAAAACGTCTAATTTGTCATTGTCTAAATGCATCAAAGATGCTCCGAGTTAGGAGTCAAAGCCCATCCTACCTGACAGTAAAAGAAATTTGAACATAAATAAAAATTTACCACAGCATTTGGCTAGCTCCACAGCCCCAGTGGTGATAAGCCAGCGCTGTCACTTCCATCTCAGAGATGCCAGCAGCAGAACAAGGGCTTTCCTGTATGTGTTGTGGTCAATTAGTGACTTTAATTGCTACTATGTCTGCAGATACTTGTTCTTAATGGTAGAGGGAGAGAGAGTTGCGGACGGTGTTGAGGCTATGCAATAAACAACTTTAAGGGTGCCATTTATAGATGAATGTGCATGGCTTCCCCACAGAGTTGCGTATTGGGGAGCTGCTCTGAGGATGAATTCTTTCCCCTTTTGTTACCATCCTTTACATTATGAAGTCTGAAATGAGCATTATTGATACTGTCATCTCAGCCAGTGATGGACTAGGAGAAGGCAAAGTATTGATAAACAGCGCTGATTTGGGCTCTGGTGTTTAGCTCCATCACTAAAATGGTGAGATCTTAAAGGCACAAGGTCTTCTCTGACCAGCATTTTTAAGAACTAGGAACACAGATGGATTTTGGTCAGTGGAACAAATGAACCAGCGTGAAACCAATTAGCTATAACAAGGTTATCAAATTGTGTATGTGCACACGTGCTTGGGAAGGAGGTGGGGAGAGTTTGGCCTCAACTGGGCAACCCAGGACCCAGCTCATGTAGGCCCTTCCCAACTTTGCAGTGGAATAACTGGAACTTCTTGGCCTTATAAGAATTGGAGAATACATTCAGATCTGAAAGCAGATGCCACCTCATCATAGAGGTCTTTGAGCTCCAGTTGATGGACTGTCCTAAATTAAGGCCTATTGGGGGCGCCTGGGTGGCTCAGTCAGTCAAGCGTCGTCCTCTTGATTACAGCTCGCCTCATGATCTCAAGGCCCTGAGATTGAGTCCTGCTTTCGGCTCTCCACTCAGCAGGGAGTCTGCTTCTCTCCTCCCTCTGCACCTCCCCCTGCTCATACTCCCACTCTCTAAAGTAAATCTTTAAAAAAAAAAAAAATTAGGGCTTATTTACAGTCTCAGTCTTTTCATATGGAACTTGTCAAATAACTTTCCCAAAGTCACACAAGTCACAGATAAAGTAGGAACTAGAACCCACATCTCCAAGCTGCTTCAGTACTCTGTATTCAATGCCCAAATCACTAACTGCTCAGTGGGAAATATCTCTATGTAGGTACCATTGATGATCAGGGAATTTTGAGCTTGCTGGGAAATTATTAGCCCAGAGCAGGAGGCCTGGTTGTTGATTAAACAGAGCTGCCACTGGTGAGTGTCAGGAGACACAAAGCTAGATGTAGCCAAGTGAAGCAACAGCCAGTGAACAGAGAATGTGCAGGGAGGCTCTGTTAACTGCAGGTAGGTAAGCATGTATGGCTCAGTACACATAGGACTTCAGAAGACAAACAGTGCCTTTGTTTCCGGAGATTTAAAAAATAATGACATTCCATTGTTGCAGGGAGACTGCAATTTATTATTCAGAAGCAAACAAGTTGGAGAAGTTTTTGTTCAGCCACACTAGTGATAAGTACTAGGGTATTACCTCATTACACAGGAAGGCTGGAGGCAGAGGGGCTAGAGACATTTATTTTTGATGTGTTAGTGTCTTTTGTTTGTTTTAATGAAATTCCACTTTTCCTCAAACTCTTAGTTCTTCCTGGACACTTTAAAACATCCTCTGGTCACTTTGGCAAGGTTATTTTCATTAAAGTCTTTATGTCTCTCCCAACTCCCGGAATCTGGATCAGGTCTGTGATCTCCTTGATTCTCAAGCCAACCAAAAGTCTTTACAACCCACCGAGCTCATTCACATTATTTCGGTTCACGGACTCCCAGATGAGAAGAGACCTTCTACCTAATCTAGGCCACCCTGGGGGCGCCTGGCTGGCTCAGTCGGTAGAGCATGCGACTCTTGATCTCGGGGCTGTGAGTTCAAGCCCCATGTTGGGCATAGAGCTTACTTTAAAAAAAAAGAAAAGAAAGAAAGCTCATTGAGGACACTTATTTCTTGGCATATGTCCCACCATGATGTGTGCCGAACAGCAGTCTAGCTTGCATGTCCCACCAGTGATGTGGGAATTCCTGCTTCCTGAGGCATTCATGCTGTCTCCGGGCACTCCCTGTGTATGACTTCTCAATCTTGTCTCTGCCAGTGGTGATAACTAGGGAAGATTTCTTCATCCTTTGTGGCTTAGAGAATCACAAATACTCATTGGCGTTGTTACCAAATTCTACCCAAGTGGCCAATTGTATCTGCTTGTTTAAGCAGGGAGAGGAATTCATGCTCAAGTTCATTTCTGAAGGAAGACACCTTGGCATTACCAAGCGTGGCTGACTGACGAAAGATCTGTGGTCTGGGTGGGAGATAAGTAGAGAGGAGCTTCTGACTCTGGGGTAATTTTGAGGTTGTCTATAAAGTCAAGCTGATACTTCCTGTGTCAAGGCCTCTTTAACAGTACTCAGGTCTTAGAAAGGATACCTTCACTCAAAACAGAGATGATATCTCCTCAAGAAAGGATTTGGTGCTTCGTTCGGCATACTGTCATCTCTGGCCAAGTCACCCTGGAAACCTACGTATAAAGAACATAAAATACTAACTCTCTCAAGAGAATTAAGTTATAGCAAGCACAGTCTTAGGTCTCAGAGATCCGAAGCCTTCAGAGGCAGTCCTTTGCTTCCTGCATTCTGAACCAATGAGAGGAGACAGAGGACTCCATCTACATCTGAGACCATACCTCCTCTAAGCCATTGTGTTTTGGGGGGTGGTGTTGTTTTCTCTTACCACTTGAAGGTGGTTATAAATAATGAGACCAAAAGGAAGGCAAGCAAGTGAATGAAGCCCGCAAGGATCACTTAAGACTCGAGACCTGGAAAACCAATTCAGTGGTACTGCTTTGGGTTGTCTTAGTTTTATTTTGTTGTTTCTTGTTTCCTCAAACTCATAACGGGATTTTGTTCAAGGGTCACATATTGTCTTAGAATCGTGTGCCTGGGCTGGGGCGCCTGGGTGGCATAGCGGTTAAGCGTCTGCCTTCGGCTCAGGGAGTGATCCTGGTGTTATGGGATCGAGCCCCACATCAGGCTTCTCCGCTGGGAGCCTGCTTCTTCCTCTCCCACTCCCACTGCTTGTGTTCCCTCTCTCTCTGGCTGTCTCTCTCTCTGTCAAATAAATAGATAAAAATCTTTAAAAAAATCGTGTGCCTGGGGTTCTTCCAGCTGGTTTCATATGAGTAGCTGTTCACCAAAGCAGAGCCAATATGGGCGATCCCTTCAGTGTTAGACTGAAGGTCAGGGTCACCCAAACCTGCTTGAACAAGAACTGCACATTCTTGGCAAAATTTGCTGAAAAAGCGCTAATGGGATGATGAGAGAGAAGCAGGTTCCTAAGATAGGTTATAAGCACACGTGGCACAGGGGACACAGAGGAGAAATACCTTAGGGTCTAGGTATTAGGGCCATGGGTCCAAGGGAATGAATGAAGCCTGGGCTGTAACCAAAAGAAAAATGTTCTATGTATATACCGATGCGCCACCCCTGCAAGCTTACTTTCTTATAAAAAAGGGAAAGAAAACCAACCACAATTTCTCCAAAAGCTATTACCTTAAAGAACCAGAGTCCCATAGTATCTGGCCTAGAGAAACAATCCAGAGCTCAGCCCTTGGGGCCCCGTAAGCCCCACAGGTTAAAACCCACTGAGCTGCTTCCCATTTTGCAGTCACTTCTGAATGATCCTGGGGTCCTGCATGGGGGTGGGGACTGCAGCACCCTAATTAACTGAAATCCCTACGGTACCAGATGCTGGGGAAATGGAGGTGGCCAGACATCAGTAATTCCTCCTCAGCAAGCCCTATACAGGGGCTATAAACCAGCAGTAGAACGGCTTCTTTAGATTTCAGTTCCTTGTTATTTCCCCTGCTCAGAAAGGGTGAAAGAATGTCAGATGATGAATGTGGAGGAGGGGGAGCAAGAAATGAGGAAGGAGGGAAGTGATTTTTTTCATGACAGGATAATGTGCCTTAGATATAATAGAGTGTTGTCTGCATTCTGGGATAGTTCAGAGTTTCTTCCTATTTGATCTAGAACATGGCTAGACTAAGATTATCCAAACCTGAAATTCTGGCCCCGGGAATTCCTCATACCGAGCCATAGGACGTGGCTTTTGATAAACGTCTCTCCTTTTTAAAATTGGTTTGCTGTTTGTGAGGGCAGGAGGGACCTTCCTGTCAAAACAGGTGTCTTCTTTCTTGATGACAAATTAAAACAAAACTTTAGGGAAAAGCTCGTAGCAACACATAGAACTAGATGTCCTACGATATCGTTTAATGGCCTCGTTCAAACCAGGATGTGGGATCATTCTGTACCATGCTTTGTTTTACTCTGATCTTCAGCATTATTCCTCATAAAACCAAACACCATAAAACCAGCCAGTGAGTGGCCAGATCCAGGAAGAAGCTTTTTCTACATCAACACGGATGGCCTTTTGAATAAATTGAGCAGAAAAAGCGTGGTAATGTGAAATATTCATAAATCACTGAGCAAGCACTGGCCAGCCTCTTGGAACTTTTGTTTTCTCTGGTCCCAGATGTCTCTCCAGGCTCTGGAAAGGAAGAGGCCAGTAGTAGTGTCGGAAAAAAGGGCAACGAACCAGAAAACACCGAGGATAGCAGATTTATACTCTTTACCACTTAGAAGAAGCCCGCTTGGCAGAAGAAAAACAGCTCTGGGTAGGACTTTCTGGATTAATCTCAGGAATGGTACTGGAGGGAGCAGCCAGAGTGCCTGAGAGGCCAGCAGACCCTGTGTGCGAGGACTCCCTCTTCCTAAAAATCATCCTGAAGTTCTTTCTAGGCTTGAAGTCCTAGCCTGAAGCCCCAGATTAGCCCAACTGAGACCTGCAGGACCTCAGCCTTCCGGAAGACCGACACACACTCTTTATACCTTGTTGTCCTCACCAACCCAGTCTCAGCACAGCACTTATGCCTCGGCCGCCTTTCCCACACTCACGCAAGACTGACGCAGCCCCGCGGCTCTAGGAGGCTGCTTCCACAGCGGCCGCGGCATGAAGTCAGCAGAGTGCCACAACCACAGAACCGAGTGAGGGAAGTGGGACTGAGACACAAACATCCTGTCCTCACGACATTGAGTGGCTCCAGCTCGAGAATCAGGGTCAGAGAGCTGATTATTTATGTGGGACAGAGCTTCCCAATGACGCACATACACCCATTTTCTCTATAGTCCTTGCTAGTGACAGAGCATTTTCTCCTGAGTCCATAGACTGTAAGGGTGCTATTCTTTGGCTTATGAGCTCAGTGACAGGAGAGCCCAGCTGCTGACCAGGAAGAGCTGGAATGTGTTGAGCAAAGCCTAGGGCAGGAGTGTTCTCAGGGTAAAGTGAGCACCAGCTTGCTGGAAGTTCCATCTCTTTCCACAGACCAGTCTAAGAGAGAAGGGGCTGAATGAGCAGCAAAGGGCTCGGACTGCAGGCCCACTTCTGTCCTCACGGCCGTTTCAGGACTCTGGCCTGCTCAGCTCTGCTCTTGGGCCAGGCCTCACCTCGTATACGATCGCTTCCAGCTAAAGATCTCCTCCAGATTGGAAGAGGGAGAGACCTCCCTCTTCTGCAGGGTTCCCCAGCGACGCCGACCCCCTAGGAACGAGGCCCGGTGCCTGCTCAGCCCTTTCATCCTCTCTTCCGTTCGGAAGAACTCAGTCAAGGCCCGGAAGTACTCCAAGATGACCTCATGACTCCAGGCTGGCAAGGGCTCCTGGCGCAGGAAGCCGCAGTGGCCTCCATGGTGACTGAGCAGGAGGAAGAAGTAGGGGTTGCTGTGAAAGAGTTCCGTGGGCAGAAAGTGGTCCGGGGGCCCACACACGGGGTCGTCGGCGCTACAGATACACAACACAGGCACAGCGGCCTCGTCCACATCCCGGAGGGGGTCGTTGTGGTCCCAGTAGGTGTCCCAGCTGATGGGGAAACTCTTGGTGTGGCAGAAGAGGGTCTCCTCAAACTCTCGCAGGGAGCGGCTCCTGAACAGTTTGTGGGTGTCCACTGTGTCCTGCAGGGCTGAGGCGTACCTGGCAGCATGAAGCAGAACAGGGAAGGTAGGAAAGAGAGGGAAGAATGAGAAAACGAATTGACTGCAGGAGTTCCAGAGGGGCAGGCTGCAGGCCAGATTCTGCCCACAGAAGCATCCTTTGGCCATAAATATTTTTTTAACTTCCATTTCATTGTCATCATTTAAAGATTTTTTTTAAGTGAACTCTGTGCCCGAAGGAAGGCTCGAACTCACAACCCCGAGATCAAGAGTCACATGCTCTACCAACACAGCAGGCCAGGGTGTCTCATCGTCATCATTTAAAACCAGGAGATTTCACATAAAATGCAGGTATTTGGGTTCTCTAGGGAAATGGAAAGGTCTGGCAACATGGGCTGGCATTCAGAGCATCCCCCCCCGCCCCGCCCCATTCCTGTGTCACAGCTCTTAGCAGGCCTGCATTCATGGCTAACCTGCCTAGCCCTGGGGCAGCAAATGACTTCACAGCTGCTGAGCCACAGTGACAGCTCTCCTGACCTCAACTCCCGACCCTCTGTAGGCAACCTGCTTTGAACTGCCACCTCCTGAACCCCTCCTAGAACCCCCTGGCTCAGACTATCCAAACCAGCAGGTGACATTCCCCCCCACCACCACCATTATTAACATTTTACTTCAGGTTATAATAATCCATTTTTTTTATTAAAGATTTTATGTATTTATTTGACAGAGAGCCAGCGAGACAGGGAACACAAGCAGGGGGAGTGGGAGAGGGAGAAGCAGGCTCTCCACAGAGCAGGGAGCCCAATGTGGAGCTCGATCCCAGGACCCTGGGATAATGACCTGAGCCGAAGGCAAACGCTTAATGACAGAGCCACGCAGGTGCCCCATTAGTCTATTTTTTAAAAGCTAACGTGCTGTCCAGATAATGGCAAACCTTGAGCAGTGGTACAGGTATTCCTAGAGAGGGCTGAGCAGCAGAGGAAGTGTCCAGGAGTATAATTACTTTACAGGGTAATTTCCCACAGGGAAGCCTGAGAGCCAGTGCTCTGGGGAAGAGGGACATTTTTGCTGTTTCCACCTCCACGGAGAGAGCCTGGCACCCTGACACAGAGGCCGGGATGGGCAGCTCAGTGCTTTGGGTGGATCAGTCAAGACTTAGCCAGCTGAATTTGGATGTGTGTCTCTGGGAAACATTCAAAGAGGCTTGCCCCGAGTTTTCCGTCCCGAACTTCCATGGGCAGGGCAGACCCTAAAGGCCCAGATTTCCTTTCCACTTCCCTCACCTTATCCTCCAGCTGGTGCCTCGAGTCAGCACTGAGGGGGAGGGATCACTTGGGGATGGAAACTGGCAATTAAACCATATGAGAACACCCTGCCTTGGACGGCTCAGATGCCTGGGCTGCCATGACAGCACTTTGGGCCATTGTTGAGCTCAGGGTTTGGCCTTCTCAGAACAAAATGGGCCAAGGAAAGAAAGAGAAATCACAATTGCTACCACTTTTTGAGCACCTATCCAGTGCTAGGATTTGAGCCGAAGTGGGTCTGACTGCATGTCCCAGGTCTTTCTGCCACACCACACTTTCTGCTTGAATGTCTTGGACCTCATTTTGCCACCTCCTAGGAAGCCAACAGTGCAAGCTGAGGCCTAGTCATTTGCTGTGGGAATGTCACTCAGGCCTCTTCAGTGCCAAAGCCTCACCTGTCACCCTAGTGGTGGATTGCTCTCCTTTTGGAAATTTTTTTTAAAGTATGTTGACATATTCTTTACATTTTTTGGATCAATATGGAGGAATATGCAAAACCTTTGTCAGATCCAGAGAATGTTGGTAAACTACATACCACCAAATTTCTGATTCCTGTCACCTCCAAGCTCAGACACTAATAAGGAAACATTCTGCACAGATATTCAGTTGTAATTGCTTCCAGAACCCTCTTTGCTGATTTGACAAGCTGTGGGTTAAGTGGTAAACGTCTGTCGCTGCCTCTGCTGCAGGTGGGGCAGGTGCTCAGGTTGCTAGGACACCCTGGGGCTGACCTGAGGCCATGGGGCCCCAGGGCAGGAGTCCCTGTTCTAGCATAATGATGCTGAGTCCGTCCATGGCTTTTAAACCTGTTTCCCTGTTTCTGTCTAGACTAGAGGGTTTGGACAGCTTTGGAAAGTGGGCGAGGAGAACTTTGCCCAAATTGCCCTAAGCCTATGTGATTGGATACAGGCAGGGCCGTTTCTTCGTCCGCCCAAGACCCCCTTGCTGGCCTCCGTTACCCACCTGCTGAGGGCCATCTTCTGCTGGAGCAGAAAGCCCCGCTCATAGGGCCAGGGCAGGCCGGCCTCAAACCACTCGCGGCAGCGCAGCACGGGCGAGATGCAGGCGGCGCCGGTCACATAGCTGGAGGAGCCACACTCACCCAGGTAGGACAGCAGAAGCGCTGAGCCCGAGCCCTCGCTCACCGCGAACAGAGGGGCCGCCGGGTGTCGGAAGCGGATATAAGTGACCGCCTCCTTGAGGTCGGACGGGTCCCCGAAAGCCTGCAGCCGGGGGCTGACCAGCGGGCAGCCGTGGTGGCCACGGCGGTGGAAGATGACCGGGTAGTAGCCGCGCTCCAGGGCGAGCAGGCAGAGGCCGAGCACGTTGCGAGTCAGGCGCCCCCACGCATTGGGGATCACCAGCAGCACCGCGGGAAGGCCCCCGGCGTTGGTGACCCGCCGGCCCCGGGGACAAGGTCCCACGACCCAATCCAGGGCCACCAGCCCGTCGTCCGCTAACTGCAGGTACTCCCGGGCCAGCTCAGGCCCCGGCCCCACCGGCAGCACGAAGTGGCAGAGGGTCTGCAGGTGGGGCCCGGAGAGCCAGGAGCGCGGGCGCGGCTCTAGGGCGGCCGAGCGTCGCAAGGCGCTCAGCAGGCACTGGGCCAGCGCCGACGGTTTACAGATGAGCCTGCACCCGCCGGGCAGCGCCTCCCGCCGGTCGCTGAACTGGTCCGCGGCGCCTTCGCCGTCCGCCTCCTCCTCGTGGTCCTGGCCGCGGGCCCCCGGCAGAGTCCTCGCTCCGACGGCGCGCAGGACCCGCGGGGCCAGTAGGCCGAACAGGGCGAGTGCGGCCAGGAACAGGGCGAGGGCGGCGCCCCACGGCGGCATGGCGAGGTAGGAGAGCCCCCGGCGGGTGGAGGGTGGCAGGCGGCAGGCGGCAGGCGGCGGGGCCGTCCCCTCGGCGAGCTCCCGGCTCTGCCGGCGGCTCCGCCCGGCCGCGGGCGGCTTCCCAGGGCTCTTCTGCGCGGGGGTGGGGGGGTGGGAGTGGGCGGTGGGCGCTCCGGATTGGCCGTGGCCCGGCAGAGGCAGCCAGTTCGGGCCCGGCTCCCCTCGCCGCCCCCCCCCCAATCCCGCCCCAGGCCCTTTGTACAGCGATTGCGACAAGCTGGAGCAGAAGGTGAAAGGCGCCTAGGCCACAAAAAGGGAGCGAGGACGCGCCAGCGAGCCGGAAGGGAGTGGGGAGGGCAGCAAGCCGAGTGGGGTGTTGGCGGCAGAGAGTGGGGAGACTAGGAGACCGAGGAACGGGGCACGGGGATAAGCATCAGAGTCCCCACCGACCCCTCCCCTCAGCCCCGCTTGACGTGTAGCTGCGGGGAGAGACCCCGAGTCGCTGCGCCGTCAGGGGCCGCAGCTGAGAAGCAGCAAAAGGAAGAAGTGAATAAACCCCAGCTCCGGGCGCGGGCTCCCGGGCTCCCGCGGGGCCGCTGCAGCTGCAGCGGGAGCTACCAGCCGCTCCTCCCTCCCCAGGCTCGGCCGCGCTCTCTGACCTCGGTGTTTGTCTCGGCCCTGCGGGCACCCTCAACTGCGCTAGAGCCCCGCCAGGCGGGGGGTCCGGCTCCGGGCCAGCGGGGGCTGGGCCGGCGTCCCGCCCGACAGCGGGTTTGCTGCCGAGGGCTGCTCGTTCCCTGGCCTGCATCAGCGCGCCGTCCGGATCCCCCCGGGAGCATGGGGCTCCCAGGAGCCTGGCTTCAGCTAGTGGAAATCCTCAACACCGCTCCCTGAGAAAGACTTCCCCAGAAGCAACAGCCCCAAACTGGGGGAAAAGATGCACTCAGGCGCCCTGCCGGGGGGGGGGGGGTGCCTGTCACCCTGCGATGGGGCCGTGGCAGGGAGTAGGTTGCAGTCGCTTCATCACTTCAGTAGTCGGCAATTACAGGGGAACGAGGGAGGGATGAGTAAGTAACCCCCTTGTAAGTCACGTTCTTGCTCTATTTCGAAATAACCCGTTTTCGCTCTATTTAGAAGTTTGAGGTTGGGCACCTCAACCTTCGCCCTCCACCCACGTTCCCGTCTTTCCTCAAAATCCTGAGCCGGGCCAAGGAGAAGGACACCGGAAAGGGGGCCCGGAGCCGGCGCCCCCCCTGCAGGGGAGGTCTGGCCAGCGCTCCCTGCTGGGGGCGAAGCCTGTGATTCCTCCACCTCACGGTGACAAACGTCTCCCTGGGCACACTCCGGCCATCGTTGAACAAACGAGGACAAGAGCGGAGGCGCGCGTGGGGGAGCCAAAAGCACCTCCAGGCCCGGCTTCGGCCTCCTCCGACTTCTGGGCCTGGGGAGGGTGGAAGCCTGAGACCCTCCGAAGCTCCTCTGGGTTCCGGCACTATTTGCGAGGGCACGGGTGGGACGGACTGAAGGAAAAGCTCTAGAGCGGAGACCCTCTTTCTTCCGCAGCTCGGACCTCTTGATTCTGCCCCTCTTCTAGTTGCAGGTCACACTGACGTGTCTGAAGCGGGTTGCCGGAGGAGCGTACCGGTCTCCCCTCCGGGGCCACTCGGTCCACTGGGATCCCATTTCCCGCCCTTCGCCCCTCTCCATGATCCCACCCAGGCACTGCAGCTGCGCTCTGCAGGCCGCGGAGACGCGCTGGGACGAAAGCGCGGGCGAAGGAAGGGTCCCCTCCGGTCTCGCAGCGCGGTGCACTGGGGCCGGGATCCTGCGCAAAACTTTTCCGGCTTCGACCTTAGGACGCGTGCGCGCAAGGTCCGCGGTTGTGGGCGGGCATTAGGGCGGGGCGGAGGCGGGGCGAGAGTAGCACGCAGCTGCGGGGGCGGGGCGAGGCGGGGGGCGCGCGATCCTGGGGCGACGGGGCGCGCGGTCTGGGGGTCGGGGAGGAACGGCACGCGCGCGCGCGCCCGGGGTCTACGTGGGCACACGGACTGCTCGGGGGGCGACGCGGGGGCGCGCGCTCCCTGGCTTGCCGCGCGGCGGGCAGATTCCCCGGGAGGGCCGGGATGGCGCCTCCTCCGCCTTCGCCCCAGCTGCTTCTCCTGGCAGCCCTTGCGGGGCTCCTAGGTCCCAGTGAGGTAAGGCGACCCGCTCCCAAGCAGGCTTAGGCCTGAGATCTCAAAGCGCTTTGCCGAAAGTTCGTCCTGGAAGGAGTGGCTCGTGGAGAGAGGACTAGGAGTCCTCCCCTGGCAGGCTGGGCCTGGGAGGGAGAGGGCAGGGCCCACGCCGAGCCGGGTGCCCCAGCTCCTGTGCCTTGTACCCACAGGTGGTGGCTGAGCCGGAGGAGGAAGCGGGAGCCCGTTGTCCCGAAGGCCTGTGGCCTCTGCCCCCCCAGGTAGGAGCCTGGCGGGGGGTGGGAGAGAGGGGTGTGAAGTTGCAGCCCAGCTCCGCTCTGGCCTCGCTGCGCCCTCCGCAGTCACCCTCTGAGGACCTCTGCCGGTTCCTCTGGCCGTCACTCGTCGGCGTCTCCCTCCCAGCCGGCGGTGTGGGGCCTGCTGTCCCCTCCCCTCCCCCGCACGGAGGCCCCCAGCTCTCTAAGCGCTCTCCTTCCCCCCCCCCCCCCATGCATAGGTGTCACCGAGAGTGACTTACGCGCGGAGGAGCCGATGGCAGGTAAGTACAAGGCGGGAGCCATCCTCGGGAAACGCGAGCTCCTTGCAGGCTTTCCCCTCGTTCTCTGCTCTCCAGCTCCATTCCCCACCACTTCCCTCCGGAAGAGACGGTGTGCTCAGCCCCAGCACAGGGAGCCGCGGGCCTCCGCGCCGTGCGGCCGTGTCAGGAACGCTGTGGAGTCGCTCTCTGCCCGTGGGCAGGAGGCTGCAAGGGGAACTCTGACCAAAAGGAACAACCCATGCCCCAGCGCTGCTGTGTGACTGTGGGAAGTCTCCTGACTTCTCTGGGCCCCGGTTTTCTTGAGAGATACTAGTAACTCCCTACTCCCGAGGACTAAAGGAATTGTGTGTGTTAGTTCTGGGGGGAAGTCGGAAGCTGTATGAGGTAAAGAGTGTGTCCGAGGTTACCAGGCACCAAACCGTGGGTTCACCTTGCATGGCCGCCTCTGTTTTCATTCCCTGTCCCTTTGGTTTTTCCTTTTGAAACATCTTTTTTTTTTTTAAGATTTTATTTATTTATTTGAGGGGGGAGGGTGGGAGCAGGAGCGTGGGGCGGGGGGAGAGGGAGAGGGAGAAGCAGGCTCCCCTCGGAGCAGGGAGCACGGGTGTGGGGCTCTATCCCAGGACCTTAGGATTGTGACCTGAGCTGATGACCTGAGCTGAAGGCAGACGCTTAACCAACTGAGCCACCCAGGTGCCACGAAACATCTAACTTTTTTTTGAACCTTGTTAATAGCTCCAGGCCAAGAAACCTCATGCCACCTACTTGATTCCTTCCCTCAAACACCCTTTCATTAAATCATTCCACTGTTCAGAAACCTCCAATGGCTCTTTATTTCTCATCTTATCATGGCCTCTCCCCACCCCCACTCCCAGGTTTTCAGGTCCTGCTTAAATAAACCTCATCTGACCTCCCCAAATCTTTGGTTCCTCTCCACTTGTGTTGGTCTGCTCACCATACATGTGAGTTCCAGCCTCATTCCCACTGCTGTAACGTTGCTGCTGCTGACTCTCCACACCCGGCCTATCCTGACCTGAAGCCGAAGTGGGCGGCTCCCCCCCCTCCTGCATCCAGCCCATCCACCTCCACAGCCCAGTGCAAGAGTCAGCTTTCTTGAGAACTTGCCTAATCATGCCAGCCCTTGCTCATCACCTGCTCCAAATTCATGTGATGCTTACAACTTAGCTCTTATAATTGAGCAACTAATCACTTTGAGTTTTATTAGTTTGCTCTTTCATTTGCATTAGTTCTGTGGCCCTGAGTTTCCTTTACATTCCCTGCAAGCAGAGTCCAGGAGTTGTCTCTTGGCATCTCCTGTAGCATCCGGCACAGTGCTGAGCGTCAGGTCAGCTCAATCAAAGAATAATTAATAATTGATGACGTGTTTCCATCATGGGATTGTGCACCTGCTGCCTGAGTGCCCTGTATTTGGATGTTTGGGAGAGACTGAATATATAGATAGAGTCAATAAATAGAAGACCTGGTCTCCATGTGGGGGATGCGTACAGTCTAGACTGGGGACCTGTGGAGCCATTGTTGCAGGTGTGGAGAAATATAGCTGCAGAGTGGGGTCTGACAGCAATAACCAGGCCTGCAGTCATGGAAACTGTGAGCTTTGAGGGGTGGCACCTGGTGGAGAGGAGGGGTGAGAGGAACACTCGGAGGCAGGCGGGAATGCTCTTTGTCCTTTCCTGAGCCCTGAAGGTGGGTCATCTGGGCCACCCCGGGAATCCCTTGAAGCTGGCCCCCAGGATGGGAGACCTTGGGATTCTCCGAGAGTGCCCTGGGCCTGGTGTGATGTCTCCATGCTTTTTTCTCTAGGCTGAGGATGTCGGCTTCCTCTACCACCCCTGCGCACACCCTTGGCTGAAGCTCCAGCTTGCCCTCCTGGCCCATGTTTGTGTGGCCCAACCCTCACTGGCCCCTGACTCTAGCCTTACTCGGGAGCGGGTAAGTGGTTGATGAAAGGTGGTTGTCTGGCTCTGGCAGAGGCTATAGCCCCATGTGCAGGGGAAGGAAAATTCAGGGACTTCCTCTTGCTTGTCCCCACCTTCATCTCAGCTCTCCTTTCCTAGCCCCTGGCGCTGGCAGCGTGGGGGGTGGCGCTGGAGATGGCGTGGGTAGAGCCGGCCCGGGCTGCCCACCTGCTGAAGAGGAGGAGACGGCGGAGACAGAGGAAGGAGAAGGCATGGCTCTGCCCTGATGGGCTTTCTGGGTCCTTGGTGCCAAGGCCAGGTAGAGGGAGGCTGTGCTGGAGAGGGTGTGTGCAGGTGAGGGGTGCTGGGCTTGGTTGGGGGTGGGGTCATTGGTTTTGGGGGCAGGAAAAGGGTGACTGCTGTCTCTCTCCCCAAAGGCTCCAGCTTTGGCCTTTCCTCTTCGGAGCTGGCGGCCCCCTGGTGCAGAGGAGGCAACTAGAGGGCCCAGGCACCTCTCTCCTGGCGGTGCCAAGAGGCGTGGGCTGCGGGCTGCCCTCGGTCTCCAGCCCACCCCCTCAGGCCTGAGGTTCCCCTCTGCTTCCCCCAGGAGCCTGGAGGCCAAGCAGCCCATGTTGGCAGCCGGGGGTGAGAGGGGTGATGCGCCGTCTGTTCCCACTCTCCCCTTGCTGCCTGAGGGGCTCGGAGGCAACGCCAGCTCCAGGATAGGGGCTCAAGTGCCCAAAGGGCAAAGCAGCCCAGGGGGCTGCACCTGTCCCGGGGAGGCTTCCCCAGCCCCTCGGGCAGCGGCACCTCCTCCACGGGTGGCCCGGGGCCCCACCCCGCGCACGGAGGAGGCCGCTTGGGCTGCCATGGCCCTGACCTTCCTGTTGGTGCTGCTTGCTCTGGCCACGCTCTGCACTCGGCTGCACCGGAACTTCCGGCGCGGGGAGAGCATCTACTGGGAGCCCACAGCGGACAGTCAGGACACGGTGGCTGGTGAGCAGTTACCCTCCTTACACCCAACCCGGCCCTGGACCTCCCTGGCATCGCTGCCATTCTCTGACCGGTCCCACCGTGCCCGTAGCTGTGCTGAAGCGGAGGCTGCTGATGCCCCCGCGCCGGGTCAAGCGGTCCCGCCGGAGACCCCTGCTTCCGCCCACGCCGGACAGCGGCCCGGATGGGGACAGCTCGGACTGACCTGCCCCAGCCCTGCCGGGGTGGCCGGCTTGCTTTGTCTGCTGGGAGGCCGCGACCTCTGCCACGTGGACCCTGTGCAGGGCCGCCCCCTGGTGGCCAGACGGAGCAGGCCCTGCCCCTGTGGTGTGGTTTGCTTCTAGCCGTGGGGAAAGGGGCCCTTTCAGCCTCCCTTGCCTGTATTTCTAATTAAATTATTTTGGTAGAGTCTGGGGTTGAACCTGCGCATCGACCACACAGAAACTTCCACCCAGGACACCGTCCTAGGCCATTTAGGTTTTGTTTGAAGTGGACCTTTACAAAATCAAGTTAGGCACCCACCCGCCCACCTGGCCTTAGCGGGAAGCTTTAGGAGCGTGATAGAACCCTGCCTGCTACCATGGTGGGGAGAGGGGGAGGCGGTGGTAGCTACAGAAACCTTCTTTCCCAGCTCCTTTTCTAGAACACAAGGGCTTTCATTCTGAGTTCCAGGTCCGGAGCAGTTGGAGACTTCATTTGCTTCATGTTCTTGCCAGGTTGGTCTCTCTGCCACGTCCCCAGTGCCCCCCAACCCCCTAAATTCTCTAAACATCAGCAACAGCACATGGTCACTTATTTATTTTTGATACAAATGTACATGACACACGTCTTGACAGCCCACCCACCACCACACAGGTAGAGCCTGGCCCCTGGGACAGAGGCAGGACAGGGAGGAGAGCTGGTAGGCACTGCCATCTGCCTCTCCAGCCTTCCCAGGCTGCAGCCCAGATTCCAGATACCCAGATACCGCAGGGCAGGTGCTGGCCTCTCAGAGGTTATGGGGAGGGGGCTCTCAGCTGAGTCAGGGACCCCGGGGAGCCAGCCCCAGGCTCAGGTGCTCAGTTCTCTGCCCCAGCCAGCATATCCCCCTCCACAAGGGAGGGGGAGGAGAGATGCAGGGAAGTGGTTTTTGTTGTTAAGTTCCTAGAGAAAGGGGTATGAGTGGGGGGACAGATGAGAGGAGGCAACGGGTTGGACCCCAGCTGGTTACCAGCAGTCCCTGGCCCCAAGAATGGGGAAGGAGGGCTGACCCCCAACACTGGTCCTGCTGCTCTGGTCCCCTCACCCTTCACAAAACTCCAGATGGGCCAGGCCTCCGGAACGGCACTGCCGCCCCGCACACTCACACGCAGGCACGCAGGGACACTCAGTTACCACAATGTTAAAATTAAGGAGTGGAAGAGAAGAGAGAGAAGAAAAAAAAAAAAAAGACATATTCCAGTGTTTGCTGCTAGGGACCCTGGGAACACAGGTTGGGGCCTGTGCTCTAGGCAAGGGCCGTTTGGCATTAAAGGAGAGCAGCAGGGGGGCTGGTGGCTACAGGGCAGGGACATCCAGAGATTATGTACAAAGGAGGGGATGCCCCCGCTCAGCCCCCAATAGGGCTGAACTGGCTCATGGGGGTGGGGTGCCTGTAGGGGAAATGGCCCCACTTGGAGTGTCCCCACCCGACCCTTTGTCGAGGGTGCCCCAGAGGGCAAGGGGCTGGGAGTGATGCCTTACAGGCCCCTGCACGCTAGAAGGAGGGTTGGGGGAGGGGAATGCTATGTACAGGGGGAGGTGCATGGAATGTGGGGGACAGAAGCTCCTGCCACCCCACCTCCCCATCCTTGGGGGCTTGAGGGGGGCGGGCACCAGGGCGCCTGGCTGCCAGGGGAGTGTGGCAGCACTAAGGGCACTTGCGCCAGGGGATCTGTTGGGGTGGGGATTAGTGTCTGGAGTGGCCCAGCTCCCGTGGCCAGTGAGGTCCCAGGGTGCAGGTGAGGGTGCAGGGAGAGTGGTCACTGCTTCTTTTCTCGGGTGGTGATGGTGACCAGCTGCTTGGCAGCCTTGGCGATGTCATAGGCGCACTGGATCACCTGCTGAGTCAGCAGCTGGAAGTCCACAGGGGCACCCGGCTCCGGGGGCACGGTCTTCCGGCATTCACTCTGCAGCCGGTAGGCGCTGGCATTGAGCAGCCGCAGTGAGCTGCGCACAGGCTCCAGGGCTGGCCTCTGGAAGGGGGGAGGGAGTTGGGCCTTGGACTTCAAACCATGAGCCACGAACATGGCTCAGTGTGTCCTCCTCTCCACCCAGGTAGTGGTCACGTTCCCTGTACCTGCCCCACCCGGAGACCCTCCCAGTCCTGCTCTTCTTTCCAGCCCCTGTACCTTTGGGAATAGAGAGGCCATCTCAGTCACAGCCAAATGGATCTTCTCTGAGCAGGGCACAAAGCTTTGGGGGGAAGGGAGGGTAAAAATTAGGAGGGTTTGCAGGGACAGTGGAACACTGCCCCCTCCCCCGCTTCCCCTCCGCAACACCCAGGGGCTGCTATGAGCCTCGTGTCCCACCCCCATACCTGTCATGCTTGAATTCTTGGGCAGCCCGCAACAATTCCTGAATGTTCTTGGTGACCTGTTCTGTCTTCAGGATGACATCCTCCGTGCTGGGAAGCCCAGGGTCGAGGTCTCCATCCAGGCTTTCCAACTCTGGGTGGAAGTCTTCTTCCTTGCCCAGCTCAAGAAACCTCTTCCCTTCCAGTCTGGGGTGGGGGTTAGAAAGAGACATTCCAGTGGTGAGACCGCTTGCCTGCACCCTCACAGACACTCCAGAGCCCACTCTGCCTTTTTCCCTGGGGTGCCTCACCCAAGCAGTGGGTCCCCACTTTGCGTGTTCTCATAGTCACTGTCAGCACCGCTACCGTGGCGGGAAAGCTTGCTCTGGAGGAACAGGTAAGGGGCAGTAGGTGACGTGCACGTCCACAGACCCACACAGCCCATCGCTTTCCACGCACACATCTCGTTCGGCATGTCCCTTGGACACTGGGGATGGGAACGTTACCGTGTGGCGGCTTCCTTCCTGGGAGCAGGACAGGAGTGGGGAGGAGGGAGTGAAGGGCACGGCGGAGGCCGACACCCCCTTCCGGATCTGAAACCCAGGAGAGCTGGAGTCAGTTTTTCCTCCCTGCCACCCACCTTCCAGCTTCCCGGCAGCGAGGGTCATCTCCGTGCCCAGCAGCCAGCACAAAAGCTGGCACCCACTGGGGCTCAGAACCGATGTACAGACATGGGCCCACTTTCCCCAGGCCCTGCTTACCCGGTAAAGGCCAGCAGGGACATGTACGGAATAGATGGCGTCGTCCTCCAGCTCCTGGGGGATGGCACAGCAGGCATCAGGGAGGGCCCACGGCAGCTCCAACCCTTGGTCTCCCCCAGTCCTTGACACCCACGGGCAACTCACAGTGCTGTGGAAAGGCTGGAGCCGGGTGGTGAGCTCGTCCCCAGGTGGGCCCCCAAAGGGCTTCAGGGCGGAGCCTGGCTCATACATGGAGAAGGCCTGGCGGTCCCTGCGGTGGGCACTCCCGCCGGGCCCCATCGACGTAGGCTCCGCCCGCTCGCTGGGCGGCGGGGGTGTGGGCACTGGCCCCGGAGGCTGCCGGATCTGCAAGTTCTCTGCCTGCAGCTTGTGGATCTGAGAGCGCACGGAGGTCTCAGAACCTCCAGAGGCTCCGGGCAGCACCCCCACCTCCGGGAGCAGGGGACCCTCCCCGGCCCGGATGCTGGAAGCCCCCGCTCGCGCCAGCGCTGCCGCCCTTACCTCCCTCTGCAGCCTCCGGAGCTCGTCGCTCAGGCTGCTGTTGACCTTCAGGAGCTGCTGCACCTTTGCCTCGGAGGCGGCCAGAGCCTTCTTCAGTTCCAGGTACTCCTGCAGGGTCACGGCCCCGTCGGACAGGTCTGAGGAGTCCATGCTCTGCAGAGTGAGGCAGAGGCCAGTCAGCCATCAGGGGCAGGGGGGAACGCCCACAGAAGGCTCTTCCCAAGACCGTAACCAGCCCACTTGTCCCCGGAGCCCCGGGCTATGAGGGGATAGAGCCGGAGGCCCGGGCTGGGGCAGTGCTCAGACCCGGGCACGGTTGTTCCTAGTGGCACCAGCGCTGCGCAGGGGTTCCTGGTCCGTGTCCTCGTCCGAGGCCACACTGTCGTAGTCGTGTTGGTCGTCGAGGTCACTCTGGCTCCGCGCAGAGAGCTCGAGGTTGTCTGAGGACACAGTCCTGCCACTTAGGATTCAGCCACACAACCCTTCTATCATGCCACCCCAGAAAGGAGCCATGAAAGAGAATATTCCAGAGAAGTGCCCACTGCCCGCAGCCCTCTCCACGCCCTTCCCACCTGTGGGGCTGCTCAGGCTCTTGCCCTGCTGCCTCCGCTTGGCCTCGCTGAGAATGTCTATGATCAGGGTGGCAAACTCTCGAGCATTAAAGCGGGCCAACTTCTGCCGTCCCTACAAGGCAGAAAGAACCGGGCTGGCATGATGGGCCCCGTTACAGCTGAGAGACGGGTGGTGGGAACAAAGCCGCGAGGGACGCCCATGTTACCCGGCTCATGGCCAGAGCAGGGGGTCAGGGGTGACAGATTCTGGGTGCCTAGGGGAGCTCTCGAGAAGAGGCTGGGATCCCCCAGACGCTGCTCAGCAAGTCCTCAAAAAACCCAGCCTCTTCCCCAGTCCCACATCCCAGCGCCAGCACAGCCCTGGGGGAGGCCGGGGCCGGGGGAGAAGAGCAGGCCAGACGGCAGCCGTGGAGGAAGGGCAGCGCTCACAGAGCTGGCGACCCATGGAGGGCAGGAGACCGCCCCAGGCCCCCCATCCAGCCCCCTCACCTGATTCCGTGTGGCTGAGTACTCGGGGTTCACAGGCAGGAAGGGCACAGCACTGCGCTCCGTAACCAGGGTGCTGTGGTTCTGGGTAGCCAGCCACACTGTGGGGGAGGGGAAGGGAGCAATCGTCCTGGTGGCCGGGCCCACCGGGCGGAGGTGGGGAGGTGCTGAGCGCAGCCTTCCTCGCTCCTCCCCACGCCCACCAAGGGCTGGTGTTCCAAACAGGGGTGGTCTTCAGACAACGGAAGCAAGGCTGGGGCAGGGCAGGGCAGGGCTGGGCGAGCCCGGCTAGGCCGGCTAGGCCGATGACGAACAGAACGAGGCGACTCCTTGCCAGGCCCAGCCCAGAGTTTGGGCTGGAATCTGGCTGTGGCCAGGAAGGAGTGATGTAGGGGGGCGGAGTGGGACTGGGGAGTGAGCCAAAGTGGGAGGCAGCCAGAGCAGAGATGAGCACCAGCGCAGGGGTGGGGCGGAGGAACAGGCTGGCTGCCTCCAGCTCAGCACGCTCCGCCTTGCCGGGGACACTGCCCAGGCCGCTCACAGCCAGCAGGGGCTGGTCCGCAGACCTGCTGAGCGGACCAACCCCAGGCACCCCCTCTCGGTCCCCGCCAAAGGACCGGAGAGCCACAGCAGGTCCCAGACCTTCCCCGGCAGGTGGGCAGGTACCCTCATCGCATCCGCCCATGACCTCAGATGCCCTCCGGGCTCACCGGCGTCATTCTCTCTTCTATCCACCTCGTCATACACATCCATGGCAAGTTCCTCAAAAAGCCGGTTGCTGAGCTAGAGGCAAAGAGGGGGAGCCAGGCTTTGTCAGATCCATTGGTCCCCAGTGCTGACAAGGCCAGCTCAAGCAGGAAGTCATAAGAGGTGGGAAATGGCTTGTGTCCCGTGCACTGCCCAGCCCCCAGTCTCAGCCCTGGAAACTGGGGCAGAGGTCTCTCTGTCCAGCGCCACAGTGGGAGAGGACAGAGGGAGGCCAGAGCAGACAGTTAGTGCCCTGGTAGGTCAGAGGCGGAGCTAGGGCTCCGGGGCCTGCAGAGTCAGAGTCAGAGACAAAAGGCAGGGAAGTGGGGGAAGGGAGCCAGGAAGGCTACAGTGAGGGGCAGGTCCAAGACTTAGAAAAGGGTACCAGGTCAGAGGAAGGGGGAGCGATGGCAGGGGTTGAGGGTCAGAGATGGGGACAGCTCCAAGTATTAGAGCCTATCCAAGCGGACTCACCGCCTGCAGCTTCTTCTTGGCGGCTTTGGCCAACTCGGACAGGTCTAGGCTGTGGACGGAGGAGGGAGACGGGAATGGGCAGACATGAGAGGTGGCCAGGCCCCCGCCTGTGATCCCGAACATGCAGGGATCCCGGGAAGACAACATCCCAGATGCCGCACACCAAGCCTTCCCCCGGCCCCCTGCCCCAACCTCCAGAGCCTGCTCCCAGGGCAGGCACCATATACCTCTGAGACATGCACTTTTGCCGAGATCTAAGTCCAGAGAGAGGCAGCAGAGGAAAGAACAGGACAGAGGCAGCGATTACCCAGGAGCAGGGCAGCGCACGTCTGCCCATGGCAAGCCCACACCCGGCTCCGCGCACACGACGGAACTCATCTCCCTCCCACCCTGCTCCTACACCAGCTTGCTCTCTCCCTCTGAGCCCCACTCACCCAGCACCAGCGTCTGCTCTCGGGGGTCCCCAGAAATGCCCTCACCCTCAAGCCCCGGGGGAGCTTTCCCCAGGTTCTGCCATCAGTCCCTCTTCCCCGGGGCCTTTGCATCAGTTTCTTCGTCCATCTTCCCGCTTCTGGGCTCGCCCCTACAATCCCTGTTCCCAGCGAACAGCCCAGGCGATCTTTCCGACACATCGGGCCACACCACCCCCGGCCTCAAAACCAACTCAGTGACAAAAGAGACGTATGGCATACTTCAGCTGTACTCCAACAACAAGCTCACTTAAAAAATACGCTACGTGCTTGGCATGCGTTATCTTACTTAATCCTCTCAACAGCCCAGAAAAGGTAGGCACTGTTGCCCTCGTTTCCACGAGGTAACTCAGACTCAGAGCGGTTAAGCAGCCTGCAGGAACTCAAACAGCCAGTAAGTGGCACGGCTGACTCCACACATCAGTGCTTGGAACCCCTCTACCCTTGCGGGGCTCACAGGATTGGCCATTCTCTCGCCTGTTTCTATTCCGGTCCTGCTCCTGGGACTCCCTGCTCTTTTCTCTGTGCTCTGGCTGCAAAGGCTGCCTGCAGCTCCCGCATGGCACTGCTCCTTTCTACCCCTTTCTACCATCTCTCGCGCAGCGCCCCCTCCCCACACCGAACTACAGCTGTCTGACTAGGCTGCGTCCCTCTCTAGACTGCAGGCTCCTTCAGGGCAGAGATCGTGTCTGAGTCACCTGTGCCTCAGTCACCTGTGCCTCGGGGCCGAGAACAGTCGCTGGCGCAGGGAAGGTGCTCAGTTACCATCTCACTGAGTACACGCCCAGACGTGTTTGGAACACACACACCAGCCATGCACGCAGGTACACACGCCAGGCAGAATAAGACCAGAGAAGTAGGAGGGAGTCTCGGCGTCTCAGAACAGAGTAGGTCTGGGTTCAAGGATCCAAGGGGCCATCCCTGTCTGCCCACACTGGCCACTGGAGAGGGAGGGAGCCTCCTCTCTCGGAGATCCAGGCCAGCAGGCAAAGCTTGGCAAGGCTTGGCCATCCAAGGCGGCCGCCAGGTGGCGCCAGCATCCATCTTGTGAGCTGAGCGAGTGCCAGCCACAGCCTAGGCGCCCGAGGCTTTTCAGATCAGAGGCGGAACCGCCTCCATTGTGCTGTGCCCTGCCCCCCCGCCACGGCACAACTTCTGAGCACACCACAGAGGCCTGGTCAGTAGGCCCGAAGTTAGCCAAATCCCTGGAGCCCACCATCTTTTCACTGAAGAGCGGAGGTTTGTCTAAAGATTTTACAGTGGGGTGAGTGCCACTGGAAACAGAAGCCAGCAACCCACACTCCCAGGGCAGGTGCTTCTGGTACTCAAGCCTGCGTGGGGGAGCCATGGGGCTCAGGCCACGTGCTGAGCTGACATTCTCACCTGCCTTGGGGCCCGGCATCGGGGAGTGAGGACGGGACAGAAATGCTTGTACTGCCAGCCCCCCCGAGGGTGAGGGACCCTAAAAGCCTGGGGAGAGGGACGGGTGGAGGCTCTGGGGCTCAGGCACCCACATGACATCCGACAGCCTCTGGGAAGGGGCATCAGGTGGGCACTCACCTGTCAGCCATCTGTGGGATGATGTAATGCCCATTCTTGTGATCTGAACAAAAATAAAAATGCCAAGTCACTGGTGCGGGGTGGCCTTAGCAGCTGGGAGCCCACCTCACTGCCATGAGCAGGGCTTGGCACCCAGAAGTGTCAGGGGACAGGGAGGAGGGCAGGCCACCCCCAAGAGCCCTGGTCGCTGACTGAAGTTAGGCCCACCCCCACTCCCTATCCCAGTGTGCTGTAGCCAAGAGCCTGCATCAATTTCACAGGAGCCAGTTGCCTAGCAACACTGTTCCCCAGCCGGCTTTGTCACCATGGCACCTGCTGCTGGGGTGTGTCTGGGTCCCACCTGCCTGGCCCAGCCAGACCTGCCCCGAGCTCCGCTCACCCGGCTTGCGTCCACAGAGATAGAAGGCCAACCGGTCAGTGAGCTCATACTGGCACTCGACTAGCCTTTCCGCCAGCTCATGGTGCCCCGCCTGCCTGTGGGGAGGGGGCATGCCTCAGCCCTGCAGCAGCAGTCTACCACCCCCACCCGTCCAAGCCTCACCCATCATCCGACCCTCACCTGGCGTAGTCAATGGGTGTGCGGCCATTGACATCAGGGGAGCCAGGGTCAGCCCCATACACTACAAGCAGCTCAGCCTGCAGTGTCTGCCCCGCCTTGGCAGCCACATGCAGAGGTGTGGTGCCCTTCTCTGGATGGAAGAAGTTGGCCTGGGCACCCAGGGACAGCAGGCGCAGACACGTCTCCAAGTTGCCCGTCCGCACGCTCGAGTGCAATTGCTGCAAGGAGCAGAGTGGGCGACAACTGTGTGTGTGAGCCCCCCCCCTCAAGCTGCACCGAGTTAGGCAGCTGCTGGGGCCCCTACCAGCTCCAGGGGCCCAGCTGGAGTAGGGCTGTCAGGAAGGACAGAGGACTTCCTGCTATCAGTCACCATCCACCTGTGCCGTGACCTCTGCTTGAGACAGAGGTTGTCTATGAGGGAGATGCTGTTATTTCTTTCCCATTTTACAGAGCAGGAAACTGAGGCTCTGAGTGGCTAAGAAACAGCCCCAAGTTCTCCCAGCTTTTGAATGGCAGCTGGGGGATTTTAGCCCCGCGGTGTCCACGGAGGAGCTGAGGGGCCGTGGCCACGTGCTGCCTGACCACGCAATCTCGTTCCCCTGCTGTGCCCACTACTCTTGCCTGACCTGAACGCCTCTGGCGCCTAGGGCTCGGTGGTGACGAAGGAGAGGCCCTCAGGGTGTCGTGGGTGACAAGAGAGGAGGCCCACCCGTCCCCCACGGGGCCCCTCCAACCTTGCTGAGGTCTTTGGCAGTGACCCCGTCATCGTCCCGGCAAGGAAGCTTGTGCACAAACGCCAGCATCTGGTACTTGGCCCTGATGAACTCTGACTTGATGGGGCTGGGTAGGGCAGTGGGGAGGAGAGTGGGAGAGGCCGGTCACCCGGCCACCTCTCGGATCCGCGTCCCAGGCCATGCCGTCCCTGCCACCACCCCTCCAGCCCAACTCACTGGACTTTGTCTTGGGGGCTGGCCTTGCGCCGGCCGCTCTGCACTTGCGCGGGGTCCAGCAGGGAGTGCTCCCAGATGGAGTTGGCCCCGTTGCTGGCGAGTGTGTGCACCATCTGCAGGAAGAGGTGCCAAGTCCGAGGGCCCGCTGCGCACTGGCTATGGGGGGAACACCTCCACGCGCTGGCCACAGCCGGCGTGGCTGGAAACAGGACCGTGGGGCCTGCCGTGTCCCTGCCGCCATCACACCGCCACCCAGTCGGGCCGCCCGAGCACACGGGTCCCGTGTGGCACTTCAGGCCACACGGCAAGTGTGCCAAGGCTCAGAGAAGTTAAGCGGCCTGCTTGATGCTACGTGGCCAAGCTAGTAAGTGGCCAAGCTGGGGAGAGGGCCCAGGTCTGGAAGACCCCAGTCTTAGAAGCCTCCTGTCTGCACGGCAAGCAGAACGGGTGGAAAGGGTCAGGGCGGGGTGCTGCCCCTGGAAGCTGCCAGATCCAGAGCGGTATGCGTGCGGGGGAGGGGGCAGTGTGCAGGACCCGCGCCGGCCGTACCTGCAGCAGCGTGGGAGGCCAGGCGCTGTGGCGCAGGTGCTTGACGATGGAGATGTGGCGGCCCAGGCTCCGGTGCACGCTGCAGCACTCGTCACACACCAGCACGCCCCTGCTGATGGAGGCCCAGCCGGGGTCTGCCGGGAGGGAGCGAGGGTCGGCCGAGGCCAGAGCAGGGGCAGAGTCTCCCGGGCACCTGCTCTGGGCCCGCGCTATGCTGCCCCCTTCCCTCCCTCAGCCGCCCGAAGCCCCAGGAGCTGGGAAGAGACACACAGGTACCGATGAGGAAGCTGAGCCACGGGGTAGGAGGGATTTCCCCAAAGGCACACAGCAGGTGACTGACAGCTGTGCCTCTTCCTACGCATCTCTGCCTGTCTGGGGGGTGGGAGGGTGGTCCCCAGGGCCGACTCAGTGGGCACATCTTCCTGTCCTGCAGCCTTTCCCAGGGAACAAGACAGCCGGCCCAGCCCTTCCCCAAGGAGGCAGGAGTCCCCACGGGGATATGACACTGCTGTTACCTGCCAGACAGCCCTCGCACTCTTCCTGCATCGGGGCAGTGCCACATCCCTCCTGCTCCCAGGCTTCTGTGGGACCCAAGGGCCCACCGGCCTGACCCATCGCACCCTTCCACGGGGTCCTGCCTCTGCCCTCATCTTGGCAGGGAAGAGGCCTTTTCATGCTGAGCCTCCTGCCATCATCACTGATGGGCTGAGCTGAAGCCCCTCTTAAATAGGGCTGGAGAGGGCAAAGGAACTAACGCTGGATACCCGCTGTGTACAAGCTGGACCCGCACGCACGACGTCTCTCGCACGTGTCAGGCAAGGCAGGAAACGCTCTCCTTGCTTTACCAATGAGCAACAGTGGCTCAGATGGGTTAGAGGGCTTGCTCAAGGTCGCACAGCTAAGGAGCGGGAATGCTGGGACGCACACCCAGGCAATGAGATGCCGGACACAGGCCATGTTCATACCCACTGCTCTCCCTCTGCTCTTGCCCCTAAGGGGGAAGCCCCACGTGGGCAAGGGCCCTGGAAGCCACTCTCCACCCCTGGGGAGAAGCAAACTTTGGAGACAAGAAGGAGGGGCCGGGACAGGGTGGGAGCTCCTGGGATCCTTCTCAAGGGCAGGGGAGATGCCACCCATCCAGGGCCCCTTGGGAGAGGGGGAGGAGACAGCTGTATACAGCTCAGGCTCTGGAAAGGTCATGGGGGAGAAAGCAGCCATTGTGTGCCTCCAGAGAGTGGGGGCAGGGAGCCTCTCTCCCAGGACACTGTGCTCTTCCCAGGCCCCCCGCCCCAGTCTCAGGAAGCCCTGTCTTGGGGGAGGGGAGTGATGAGTGGGGGACTGGCTCTCTGCCTTGCCTGGCAGTGCTCAGGGAGTCCAGAAGTGGGCCCCCCAAGGGAGGGACAGGCTTGGGGTAATGAGAGCCTCTCCAACCAGAAGGCGATTCTCAGACTCTTTCCTTCAAGGACTTCCATAGAAGTTCCCAGAATTGTAAGGAGACTGAGTCAGGGTGCAGCCTGAGTTCTGCCTACAGCAAGTATCCCCTCTGTGGGAACAGGAAGAAACAAGAAGCGAAGGAGGGGGTTCAGTTCTTTGGGTCTGGGCTTCTTTAGGCATTCCCCCCCCAAAAAACAGGGCAATGAGCTGCCTGCCATACACCTTGCTGGGACTTGATTCCAGGGGCCCATGAGGAAGAGACCCACTGCCTGTGCCAAGAGGGGGAGCCCTAGGACATTCTATTGGCTTTACTCAAACAGGGAGGGACCCCAGTGAGGCACATGGAAAGCTCCCTCCCCCCACTCCCAAGCACCATTGGTTGAGGGGTCTGCCCGCACCACCTCTGGCAGCTCAAGCAGGAAGCTGGAAATGACGCAGCCTAAATTCCTCTTGTTGAAACGGTGGGGTTTCCTGTAAGTGGGGAGCCGCCCAGGCCGGGATCATAAATGGGCCGCTCTGAGGCCTCCACCCCAGGCCCACGGTCCTACCGGAGAAGCCAGGCCTGAGAGGACTGCACAGATATCCAGAGCGGGCCAGACATGGTGAGCCTCTGAATATGGCAGTGACCAAGAGATCAGGATTTGGGGATTAGGGTCCCAGGCTTTGCTCGGTATTCTCCCAGCCTGGGGGAGGGGTCCTACCTCTCCTCAACGGTGACCTGAAATAGGAAGGTTGAGCAGGAGACACTGTCCTGGCCTGGGGCACACCGTTGCCAGCTTGGTTCTTGATTACACAGATGAAAAGTCCACCCTAACCCCGCTACCTACTTCTTATACACCCAGGGGCCTTGGGCCCACCCAGGACGGAGGCCCTAAGCCCCACTGAGGCCAGTTCCTCAGGCCGGAAGGGTTTCTGTAAGTCAAATGGCTACTGTAGTTTAAGGTTAAGGGACCCTTGCCCCCAAGAGGCTCCCTAGATCAAAGCTGGGATAGAGAGGACAGGGACATAAGGTCTTTTGTTTTGTTTTGAGTACACTTCATGCCCAACGGCCCAGTGTGGGGCTTGAACTCTCGACAGCAAGTGTCGTAAGTTCTACGGATGGAGCTAGCCAGGCGCCCCCGGAGAACAGAAGGTTTAGGAGATGTGCTGAGCTTCTCTGCACCCTGCCAACCTTGCCCCTGGGCTTCTGCCTCGGGCTGGGGGTCTGGTATACGTGGGCAAGTGGTAGAAGGGATCCTGGGGTAACGTCAACCATGGAGGCCTCGCCTAAAGTGAATTCATGTCACCATCCAAAGCCATTACCGGCCTCTAGGGGCAGTAAGCCTGCTACAAAGGCCGGGGTCTCCTGAGCAGAGCCTCACTAGAGAAGAGGGAGAAGCCCACCATCTTGAAAGCAGGCAAGAATAATCCATGGGGATAAAGGTCAGGATGGTGGTTACCTTTGGGGGCTGTTGACTGGGAGGGAGAAGAAAGGCCCACAGAGCGATAGAAACGCTCTACCTCTTGACTGGAGTGGTGGTTACACGGGTATACAGACCGTCAAACTCATCAGGCTAAACAGTGAGGTGCAGGAACTTTGCGGTATGTAAGTTAAACCCAATAAAAGAGGAAGAAAGCCCCCCATTCACCCCACCCCACAATCTGCATTACAAAGAGACAAAAGGGCCTGCAGGTTTCCAAATGTTCCTAGCCAGCAGCCATCCTTGCTCACTATAGGAGAGGCACCCTGAGGTCTTCACTCCCAGGACCTGCGCTGCGGTGCAAAGGTTGAGATGGAGACCCGCGGGAGCAGGCCCTTGGGCTGAGCCAGGACTGTGCGGCAGAGCGAGTGGAGGGGGAAGGACGGGGGTAGAACACATTCTCCAGGGTCCTTGACTCCTGCCCCTCCCTTGGACTCCCGTGTACGGCGCCTGACGAGGAGGCCCTGCTGCCACTGCAGCCACGGCACGTCCAGCCACCTAACGAAACACACCTGTCACCTGTATGCCCAGGCCTGGAAACAGAGGGAGGACGAGGACCTCCGGCATCAGCCTGTACCTCGACTTTCACCTTTATGGCCTCCCCAAGTTAACCAACCACAAACCGCCACTCCTAGGGCTGGAAGCCCCTTCAGAGAGAGAAGCCTATGACTGCATAGGAGGCATGTGCCCATGCGGTCCCAACTGTTGACAATCCTCAGGCCTCGTCCCTGGGCTGCTCCAGTTCCCACGCCGAGAATGCCACTTCTCGCATCACACGGTGGGGGAATGGGGTAGCCCCAAGTAGCCAGCTGGGGTCCTGACAAGCATCCAAACACTCAGGGAGTGCCTGCCACGTGCCAGACACCATGCCAGATGCTGGGGCAGGGTGACGTGTAAGACTCTGTCAGCACCCTGCCTACCTCACCACCCTCACCCCCTGCCTCTTCCTGACCCGTGTCCTGGATCAGGGGCAAAGCAGGTAGCCGGCGCACAAATGCCTCCATGGGACAATGACTGCAGACAGGAACCGAGCAGTCCAGACATCAGATATACACCACTCCTCCCTGAACCCATTCGGCATCCAGAGGCTTCAAATAGTCCAATGCAGTGGAGAGCGCGCAACTGCCTTGCTGATTCTGCTCCATGCCCCTTTAGCTGAGAATCAGAAGCACAGACTTGAAGACGGGATGGTCTTCAAAAACCATTTCTACTCCAACTTCTTTGCCTCACCATCGAGGAAACTGAGGCCCAAAGTAAGGAAAGTCTTGCCATGGGTCAGACTGAGTGGATAGGATGAGTGTCTGCTAAGCACCACCCTTCTTCCCGGTCCTTCCGGACCCTCCCCCTCCCCCCCATGCTACGCCTGCCCCAGAGGTACAGAACAGCCTGGGACAGACAGAGAAGGCAAGCTCTTAGCCCTTCCACCCCCAGACCTGCATGCGGGGGGGGGGGGGGAATCATAATTTCTGGCTCATTAGAGTAAGGATACATCAGCCCTGATATCTTCTTCAGGGCCCTTCCAGACCATGACACGCCCTGAGAGGAGTCCCAGGGTCACAACCACTCACAGAGTACCCTGCCTGTGCCAGGCATCCACAGTTACCCAACACTAGCTTGGAGCCATCAGAACCACCAGAGTATCTGTGGTTCTCAAACTGTTGGGGTCTTGGGCCCGTCCAAAGGGTGGCTGGAAGTTATGGGCCCACGGAACAGCACTTCACACTCTCACACTTAATTGAGCCTTCAGTCCCCCTGGAGTTCACAGACACCCTGAGCCTGCCCAGAGGTCTCCCAGGGAGATAGCTCCTTTTTAAAAAAGAGAACGGACAAGAGCCAGGGCTTCCTTCTCTAGGCCAGCTGCTGAGCCCCTCACTGGCAGTGTCCTCCCACATCAGAAGGTAGCAGCCTCCCAGGTCACTGCTCCTCACTTCCTCAGCAGTTCAGGGGGGTTCACATCAGCCTGGACCTGACTGTGCTGGGAAGAAGGCAAACACCACAGTAAATACAGCCAGGAGGCAGGCCGGGAAGCCAGCCCGATCCTGGGAATCTAGGCACCCCAGGGTACTGCTCCCTACCCATTTCTGGCCAGGCTGGGCTATGGGGCTAGGAGGGGTCTGTGCCCAAGCTGGGACAAAGCTCAGCCCAGCTTCCCAAACAGGCCTTCCTGGGGCACAGCAATAACTGAGTCTAGTTGCTCCCAATCACCAGGCAGCCTGGGGATGCCTCAGAGGAAGATGCCCAAGCTGGACTGGCCCTCAACACTAGGCCCCGCAAGGAGCCCCGGCCTTGGGAACCAGGGGTAGCGAGACGTAGGAGCAGCTACCCCTTCATCTGCTCACAAGAAAACGCTATCCAGGCCTCCCCTGGCCCATCTGCCCAGCTCTCTGCCCCTTGACCTCCGCCACCTCAGCGGGCGCGCAGACCATGCGAGCAGCAGGTGCAAGACGCGGGGGTGGCACTGAGATGACACAAAACCACATTCGCCCCCACCTCCTAAACCTTGCTGGCCTCCGCCACAGCCCTGCTGCCACCCCAGGCTGGCGCTTCCGCTGGGATACAGAGATAGAAAGAAGGGGGGGGGCAGCTAGCTGCCTGCCTCCCTCAGACTGAGGGGTGGGAGGTGGCGCCGGGAATGTCCTTCCTCGCTCGTCCACGGACGCGAGGGAACCGGGGCCCCCCAGCCGGCCCTCCCGCCAAGGACGCGGCTCCGCAGTGGCCCGGGCGGGGGCCGAGGCCGGAGGCCGCAGCCCCCAGCCCCGCCCCGCCCTCCGGCCCCGCACGGCGCTCCCGCCAGGCCCCGGCGCCCGCCCGGCGGCCTCGCTGCGCGGTCCCGCCCCCGGCCAGGCCCCGCTTACCCGGGGCGCTGCAGTCCGCACACACCTCCGCCCGCGGCCCCTTCCGGGACATCCTCAGCGGCGACGCGGCCGCAGCCCTCTGGGCCAGCGTGGGGGGCGCGGGCGGCGGGCCCGGGCGGCGGCGGCCCCTGCTGCCCGGCCCGGCTCCGGCAAGGCCCCGGCTAGGCTCCGCGCGCCCGGCCAACCGTCCGCCCCCGGGGCTGGCCCGGAACCTGCCGTGCCCGCCTGCCCGCTCGCCCTCCGGCGCCCTCCGCCCCGCGCCGCCCCGCGCCGCCCCGCCGCCGTTCGCCGCTCGCTCTCTCCGCCCCCTGCGCGGCTCCGGGCCGCTCCTGCAGGAAGCGGCGCAGGCCCTGCCCACCGGGGGAGGGGCAGCCTGCACACCCGCCCAGCCGCCGGGCCCTGCGGGCCGCGCCTCCCGGAGAAAGGAAGCCGGGAGCGCGGGCGGGAGGGGGCGGGGACGCTTAAAGGGGCCGCGGCCGCAGCTAGGCAGGCCCGAGAGGGCGGCGTCGCCTGCGGCCCTGGCCTCCGCTCCTGCGCTCCCCGGCCCCGCGGCAGTGTGAGTTACCCTCACAGCTCCATCCCCTTCGCTTTCCAGGTGGAGGGTAGCCCAGGGGCCTCAGGTCTGGGGACAGTGACCCTTGGGGAACAGGGAAGAGAGTAAGGAGCTGGAAGCCCAGGCCCCCTTCCTCGTCAAAGGGCTGTGGTTTGGGGTACCCGGCTATGTCTGGCTGAGGTGAGGTGTGCGACCTGGTCCCCAGTGTATCCACATCTGTGTGTCCAGGTGTGTGTGCGGTCACACCCTTGCTGATCCCGCACAACGCCAACAATATGGACGCCCAGGTGTTCCCCTGCCTCCCAGCTAAAAATACATCTATACCTCATCCGTGCTTCCATCCCGAGGGGAAGGAATCTGGGCAGTTTTTAAAGACCTCCCGAGGAGTGACCACTGCGCCTGTGTGCAGTAACACCCACTCTGCACTCGTCTTGTACACTTCCACGGGGTTTCTGGGCCACCGCAGGGTCGTGTGTCCATAGAGCATACAGGGACCTTTTCTTGTGGTGGCCTTTCTTCCTAGACTTCACACGGAGACGGCGTAGGTGGGGGGACAGGAAGCGGAGGCGCAGGCCGCACGTGGGTGCACCCCTGCACTGAGCATGCTCCCACATACACGTGTGCCCCGCGTGCACCCAGCCCCCATCCCTGCAGCAGCAAAATGCCAGAGCACTTTGCTTGTGGGGAGAGGGCAGGGGTGGCCAGGACCAGGCCTGGGGGCCAGGTCATTGGTGACAGAATTAAGGAAAGATTCCCAAGGGGCAGGGAGTCCTCAGTAGCAAGGGGGGCGGAGGGGACTCCTTGGGCAGGGGTTTGGGAGTTGGTCGATTTTATCCCAGCGGTGCCAGAGCAGCAGTGACTTGTGGGTGGGCAGGCTGCTTCCCTGGGGGAGACAAGTAGTGCTCATGAGTCACACCGCCCGAAATACAAGCAAAGCTGCCTCCATCGCCTTTTGCTGCAGCCCAGATTGACAAGTTTGTTTGAAATCGCGATCCACGGGGTATATTTATAATCGCACCTTTAAGAAAAATCTTTTTGCAGGCCTCCCCTCCCCCCACAGCCAGCCTCTCGGCTGGCGGGGCTTCTGCGAGCAAAGATACCTCGCGGTGGGGGTGGGGGGCGGCGGCGGCGGGGGGAGCACCACCTGCCGCACCGTGCTGCACCCGCACCAAGGAGTCACTCTGTGGGCTTGGTGGCCCCAGGCTGGGCAACGAAAAGGAGCGGCCTGGCCGCTCTTCCAGGCGCACAGCCCACCAGCGGGGGCCGCCCGTTCACCCCCGATCGACCCCCAGCTATGGAATTTCATTTATTAAATGTCGAGGCGGCTACTGGCAGCCCCATCGCTTGGCTGTCTTTGTTTCTCGGCTGTGTGGGCGCGTCTCGAGCACGTGGCAGCTGGAGCGCGCAGACCGGAGGAAAAGCGACCTGGGTTTGGTCTAGGGCCGGCTGGCAAAGAGGCCCGGCTGCTAAGGGCACAGGTCCCCCCATCCAGGCTGAGCTCCCCCCTCCCAGAGCTCCAACACTTCAGCAGGATGATTCACCCCGTTGCCCCCTCCCGCCCGCCAGCTCCACCTCCTGGCTGGCCTGGGGACTACCTGGGAGTGGCCCAGGAAAAGAGCCACACTCCCCAAACTTTGTTCCGGAAGCCCCCAGCCCCGCCACTGCAGTTTCTGGGCCTGGGACTAGGGATAAAAGGGCTTCGGGATTTCCCTTTGGAGATGTCGCCACCTCAGGAAGCGGGACAGTAAAAGAGAAATCTCAGACAAGGTTCTAAAAACAATTTAATGAGGAAATGTACAGGCATTCTCCCGGCCACTCCTAGCCGTCCCTCCCCCGGTTCCAGCCCCCTCCCCAACTCCGGCTGCAGCCACAACACTCTGCTGACCCCTCGTGGTAGAGGTGGGCAGCGGTCCCCGGTTGCCGAAGACGCCAGCTGGCTCCTCCCAGGCTGGAGAAAGGGGCGAGGCAGTCCACTCCTCCCTTATCCTTTCCCGCCTGGGCCTGGCACCGCAGGGTGTGGAGGAGGAAGGAGAGAAGACCACATAAAGAAACCTGAGAGAGGCGCAGAGAGTTTGCAAGCTTTTGCTAGCACCTCCCACACAAACACTTCTTGGATTGTTCGAAGTAGGGCTGGTATGGAATCCCTAATTCCTGTCCTGTTCTAAGGTGGACTCAAGAAGGCACTGTGCCCGGTCCCGCCACCTGTCTCTACCCGCCCGGTTGCGGGCTGGATGCGCCGTTTCCCAGGGCAGTTACTATCCTTAGCTCACCCCAGTAGGTAGTATTTAGAGTCTCATTTAGAGGTGAGTTGTCTGAGAAAGAAAATTTAAGCAATTTGCTTACGGTCAGGCGGTTAGTGAGGAGGAATTCGAACTCTGGTTTAAGATCCCAATCCCTCCTCCCTCCAGGGACTGGGCCACGCCTCTAGGTCCTTCCAGCCCCTGCAGTAGGCAGCCCCAGAGGTCAATTACACTTTTACCACGGCGTCTGCCGGGCCCCTTCTGGAAGGACCTCTCTGTCCCGGGGTTATTCAGGAAGGAGGCAGTCTCTGGAATCAGCCACTTCCTCTCCTGAGGGGAACCACACTGAGTGGAGGTGGGAAGCTGCCACCTGCTGCTTTCTCTGCCCAGCCCCACTCTGGTCCTTGCAGAGGACAGCAAATGGGGGGAGGGGACTGCCCTTCCAGCCTTAGTGGTCATTCCCCTTCGAATGTCAAGTGTGAAAGATGGAATTTAATTTTCTAAGAGGGCAGGGAAGACCCCTACGTAATATTTCACGTGCCAGATCCCTGGTTTTGGAGCAACCTTTGGTACTAATGTCCCGCATCTTTCTCAGGAGTCCCCCCATCACTCTCCTTGGAATCTGGATCCCTCAGGTTCCACTGGGACCCAAACTCCATCCTGAAGGCCACACCTTGCCGCGCCCTCTAAGGCTTGAGCAAGGCCTGTAGCCCCTTCCCTCTCCCTAAAAAGGAAAATGGCCCGTGGGTGGGGGTGCGCCCCGGCCCACCCGGCGTCAAGACACTGTCTCCGTTCCCGCCAGGCCTGACTCCCTCCCCACACGCTCATGGGAGCAGGGGGGCAGTGCGGGACCCTCTCCCGCCACCGGCCACCCGCCACCCGCAGTTCCACGAGGCGGACTACATGCCCCATGATGCCACGGGGCCGAGCTACAACAAGCTCTGCCCCGGGCACCCGGGTCTCCCTCCTCTCTCCCCCGCATCCCCGCATCTCTCGCCGGCCGCTCGGGCTGAGGGCCCGGCAATGCAGCTGCGGGGAGCCGGGGGCGGCGGGCGCGCGTCCCTGCGGCGGCGTCCCCGGGGTTCGCGCCCCGTGCGCCCCCGCGCCCGCTGCGGGCGCCTGCTCCCTCCGCCGAGCGGCGTCTTTGTGTGCGGGGGTGTGGGAGGTGAGGCGCGAGTCCGCGCCGCGCTGCCGAGAGCCCGCTCCCTCCCCGGGCGGGTGGGGGCCTCTCCGCGCCGCCCGCCACCGCCTCGCGAGGACGCCCGCGGCCCGCGCCGCCCGCACAGCGCCGGGCGCGCCGCCCCCGCCCGCCGGCGCCGCTCGCACATGCCCGAGCCGCAGCCCTGCGAGCAGGCAGCGCCGGCCCCCCGCCCCGCGGCCCCGGGCCCCGGCTCCGGCGCCGTCCCCCCTCCCCGGCCGGGCGCCGCGGCCCTGGCATGAGGAGCGGGCGATGATCCCGGCCAACGCCTCCGCCAGGAAGGGGCCCGAGGGCAAGTACCCGCTGCACTACCTCGTGTGGCACAACCGCCACCGCGAGCTGGAGAAAGAGGTCCGCGCCGGCCAGGTACGAGCGCCGTCGGGGCGCCGCGGGGACCCCCCACGGCCGGGCACGCCCGCCGGGTGTGGGGAGGGGGCGCGGCACGGGCTGTCCCGCCTCCCCGGCGAGTTTGCAGCGCTTCTTTGTTCGCAGCCGCGGCTTTTGTGCTTGTTGACCGAGAGAGGGTGATGGGAGCGGCCCCCGCCCGCTCCCCTCCGGCTCGGACGGACGGCCCACTCGTGCGCCGGACCCTCCCAGGTTGGGGGTCGGGGACACTGTGCCCCTCCTCGGCCGAGGCCGAGGGCTGCGGGGAGGGGCTGCCGGCTCGGGTCTGTGCCCCATGTGGTGGCAGAGTCCGCGGAGCAGCCGAGTGGCGACACATCCCGCGTGAGTGTGCGGAGGTGGGCAAGGCCTGCGTCGGGAGGGGGTCACAGGTCAAGGATCAGAGAATAGGCTGTGACACTCCCAGGCATCCCAGCCCCACCCAGTGCCCTCTACCCCCAGGGGCGAGCGCTACATCTGTTTGCTCAGATTGGGCAGAGCCCCTGGATCCCTCAGAGCCCAGCGCCGGCTCTGGAATGGGGAGTGGAGAAAGAGAGACACCCCCCCCCCCCCCCCCCGCCGCGCGCTTCTTGGGGAAGCCCTGAAGGGCCTTGTCCAGGTGCTGAAAGGAGCTCGCCTGCCCTCTGGTGCTGGGGCCTGGCGCTGAGGAAGCTAGGGGCCACTGGCCACAGGAAGGCTTTGAGGTTCTGTGCACAGGGCGGGCTCCTTGGTTCCTGCCAGTCAGTGAGAACGGGTGGGTCAGCCAGCTTTGGCTGGGCAGTGGCTTCCCAGAGGACCGGGTAAGGGATGGGGTCTCCTGGTCACTCTTCAGGACCAAGGCAGGCACGGTTCACAGGTAGCTCCCGACTTTGCCTTTGGTTCTCCAGGCCACAGATGGGCATTTGGGGTGTGGACAACTCACCCTCCAGGGTGGGGGAGCTGGAGCTGGAGCTGGGCCCAGCCTGCCCTGGTTTGCCTCAGGCCAGCAGACTTGCTCCAGATCTGAGACCCTGGGGGCATGGGAGTGGTTCATTCAGCAGTTGTCCCCTTGGGGAATATGCCTTTTGAGGGCCACTTCCTGAGTCACAGGAAGTTCAGTTTGAGGAGCTGTCTGCTTCCCAAAGGACGTGTGAGGTGGAGAGCAAGGTGAGGGTCAGAGAGTGTCTGAAGTCCACCGCCGAGCCCTCAGAGCGGGAAAGCGTCCGCTTCTGCAGAGCAGTCCTGGGAAGTGCTGGGGTGACCCGAGCCTGCAAGCCTCTGGGCTGGTTGGGGTGTCCACTTACATTCTACCTCTGCTTAAACAAGGGCACTCCACATTGCTCCTCGGACCATGCCTCTGTTTATCCATCATAAAGGAAGTGGTTTGCAACCATAGAGCCCTAATGAAGGAAGCGAGGCCTGAGTGGTAGGTCCTGGGGGACGAAGATGAACAAACCAGACACATCCCCTGCTCTCAAGGAGACCCTGTTCTGGTGATGTGAGCCTGAACAGGGATACATAGTAGGATGTGCGGGGCGCTAAGACAATCCGGTCTCTTCTGACTCTTTCCTGTTTTCCTTCCCTGAGGGCAAAAGACAGGCTACGGATACAGGTTACAGCTGGAGGGATTTAAATCTGGTTACAGCTGGAGGGATTTAAATCTGATCGGAGAGGAACTTCCTGATGGGGTGATTGATGATTGGTCCAAGGACTGTTAGGCAGAAGGCGAGTGGCTGAATCTCCAGAAGGTCTCAGTTACACTGCCTTGTCTGAGGGCTGGGTGGTTCTTTTCTTGCTGAGATTGGAGGGAGGCAAAATGCCCTAGAAGAAAAGACTCTCACCTCGGCCTCTCTGATAGTACTCAAGTCAGCCATCTTGCTGGAGTGAGACTGGGGTGGGGAGCCCGGGAACCCGCTGTATGTGGGGGTGCTTTGGGCTGCTAAGTGTGTTCCTCTCTCCCCTCCGGCTACCACAGAAACTAGGCACTAGGTTCAGCCCTATCTTCACCCTCCCATCCCTCCCAGTTCCCTGGTGTGTTAATGTTTCCTTGAAACTGAGGGACAAGGAGGGACACCGCCTTCCCTGATCCAGGATAGCGGGGGGGGGGGGGGGGGTGTAATATAGGGCACTGGTTGAAGTTAACCCTTGTTCAGCCACAAAGGAGTCAGGCCAGTCCTCTCCTTTGCTCCAGGGGTGCCAAGAAGGGGAATGCCAATCAGTCTGGGTGAGAGAGGCTTCTGGATGTATCTCTACTCTAGGACTGACCCAGAGGGGCCCTTGCATCCAAAGTGTGCACTATTCAGTCCTCAGGGCATCAGGGCCCCAGGGAGAGCTGAGGTGCCCCACCCAGCCCTTTCCTTGCCCCAGGGATGGGCCTGGGGGCAGCCACCTATCATCATAGTGAAACCCCATAGACCCTAGGCATCCCAGCAGGGGTTCCCTGACCTCTGGTCCCCCTAGCACTCACTGTGCCAGAAAACATCCAGGCTTTCCTCAAGCACACAGCAGCTGGGTTTCCCTGGTCTTCACCTGGCATAGCTGCCTCTTCTGCGCTCCAAGAAAGCCCCGCAGAGGCCCTCCCATGGGCAGGCTCGGCAACACTGGCAGGCTGGGGAGGGGGGTGGCATGGCAGGCTTCAGAGCAGGTTGGGTGGCTTTGCTCAGCGCCCCCACCCCCATAGCTCTTCTTCGGGGCTGGAAACCGGGAGTGGTGGGGAGATGGGAGGTGCTCATCAGGTGTTTTGGTGAAGGGAAGGGTCCATGACCACCCCTGGCTGGCACCCAGCAGGATGATGGTTGCTGGGTACCCTGCTTCCTGTCATAACACGCCCTGCCAGGTCGGGAAGGGGCAGGGGGCTGTAGGCCAGTGGATGTGCCAGTTTCCCCTTGGCTGGCGAGGCCTTGAGGTTGGCTCAGCTGGCTGTGTTCTTGAGTCACAAGCCCCTGGTGTTCCCTGGGGGGCGGGAGGTGGAGGTTAGGCTCTAAAGCTCCCGGTGGGAGGGCCGAGGGGAGCAGGGTTCTTCCCCTGGCAACAGGCACTCTGGAGGGGGCCAGACTGTGTTCCCAAGGAAACATTTTCTTTCTTCCTGGGGCTGCCTCCATCATGGTCCTCCTCCCTGGTTTCCTCAGTTCATCCTCCTGACCTAGAGGCAGGTGAGATGGGATTGTGGGGGCCCTAGATGCTCAGACAGAGGCTACCGCACCGGGGGTACCTGCTATGTCCCAGAGCACCTGGGACCCCCTCTCCCCCAAAGTAGGCATTCCCGCAGCTGACGAGCTGGGAAGCTCAGAGAGGGACCCGGTAGCCCCGAAAACCCAACATCAGTGAGTCTGGGAAGCAGGGGAGGGGCTGCGTGGGAGGAGAGGCAGCAGGGGCCACCCTCGGCCACCCAGCTCAGCTCAAGGAGGCATCCCGCCTCCCTGACCCTGGAGTGAGCCAGGGAAGGCTGGGAAGCAGTGACCAGCCCAGCCTCCGGTGTTCCTCCTTGGGGCTGGGGGAGGCAAAGGGGCAGGGAGAGGAGACCAAGGCTGAGCATGCAAGGCTCTGTGCTCTGGCCCTTCACCTTTCTTTTCCAGCTGTATACATTTGGTGTGTCCTTGTAACATTTCATTTAACAAAAGGGTTCTGCTAATGCTAAACAAGTTTGCAAAATACCTTGCTAGTGCCCGTGGGCTCAAGGGTACGCGGCGCGCAGATACGCTGGCCATGACCGTGCGTGTTCCTGGGCAGGAGATGCCTGCGGATCCGGAGGGCGGCTGAGCACGCAGGTGCTGGTACACCTGGGGGGCGCATGGACCCTGAGCCTGGCGGCAAAAGGAGTAGCACTGGGTATTCCTATGGCACCTGTTCACGGGTGTGCCTGTCCAGGTGTGTGCCCGAGCGGAAGCAGGGAGTCCCTCTGCCTAGGGGGCCCCAGCCCCTAAGCTCAGTAGAACCCCGCTTTTGTCCAGCGGAGGCCTGCTACGGTGCAGAGTTTCATTCTCTTGCTGGGGAGGCCTGGGTGTGAGGTTTCATGGGAAACCTTTTCATTCCAGCAATGACAGAGCTGCAGGCCTTTGCTGAGGAAATTAATGAATTCTCCCACCTGGGCCCGGCGGCAAGGTGCCATTTCCACCGCAGGCCCTGCTCTGGGCGGGTTGGAGGAGCTTCTTTGGGGGTTGGCTGGGTGTATTCGGGGCCCACGTCGGCCCTGGCAAACAGCAGGGCCCTGGAGACCCTGGGCAGGGCCCCTGAGGGGTGGGGGGAGGGAGGGGCAGCCGTGCCCAGCTAGCAGTGCCAGCCTCTCTCCAGGGCCTCGAGGTGAGGCACCGGAGGGGGACGGTGGCAGGCAGCATCTGGAACTCCGGGGCTGGGCGGGGTGCCCTGTCCGCTCCCTGGGGCCTTGTTAGCAGCGGCGGCAGCGTCTGGGGCAGGGCTGGGGGGACGCCTCAGTGGCTCAGCTGCAGCCCCATGGGAAGACTCCTCCTGACTTTCCCAGCTCAGGAGCTGTGGATCCTCTACTCCCACCCCAGGACTCAGGGCCCCCCCAGTTCGGACGCCCAGGGGCTCAGCCCATCCCGTAACAGGTGAAGAGTAAACGGTGCTCTCCCTCCTCTGTGGGGAGCTGGTGTAGAGGAGCGTGGGGTGGGGGGTGCTCAGATCTCTAAGCCACAGCTCACAGGGCCACGTGGGCCAGGCACACTCTTTTTTTTTTTGAGGTTCCCAATATCTTTAAAAAGGAAGAAATGAGGGCGTCTGGCTGGCTCAATCAGTAGAACTTGTGACGCTTCATCTTAAGGTCATGTGTTCAAGCCTCACATTGGGCGTGGAGCCTCCTTAAGAAATTAAAAATAAACAATGAAGAAATGCCAACACGAGGTTATAAAAATTATATAAATTACTTAAATTATTTAAAAAAATTTTTAAGATTTTATTTTTTTATTTGAGAGAGAGAGAGCATGAGAGAGAGAGAGATAGAGAGCACGAGAGGGGGGAAGGTCAGAGGGAGAAGCAGACTCCAGGATCATGACCTGAGCCGAAGGCAGTTGCTTAACCAACTCAGCTACCCAAGTGCCCTAAAATGTTTTGTTTTTGACAAAGGAGTTCATTTTCAAGTTTTAAAACATATTTAGCTGCTGTTAGAGGCTTGTCATTAAAAAGCAGCAGTCCTCACTCCAGCCCTCCCCACCTCTCTCATTCCCTGGAAGCGACCACTTGGAACTCTAGGCTGTTCTGTTTTTTACCTCCATAGTTATACACAATATACGTCTACGACTATTTGTCGTAGTTTGTCAGTTTTACATGTTATTGCCTTCCCGTCCCCATGTCCCTTAAATATAATCATTTGTGCATTTGTTGAACAAATATTTATTAAGTACCAGTTGTGTGCCAGGCACTGTCTAGGGACTGGGGATGTAGCGTTGAACAGAACACACAGGGACCCTCCCTCTGTGGGGCTTACAGTCTAGGTGAGGGAGACGACGAAAAAATGAACAAGCAATCTCACGTGGGAAGAGGACTAAATCAGGATCAGTGGCGACAGATAGATACACAGCAAGTGTCATTTAAGACGGTTGTTAAGGGCAGGCCTGAGGAGGTGACATTTGAGGGGCTACCTGAATGAAGTGAGGGAGGCAACGCTGAGGCCTCCTAGGGTATGGAGCAGAGTGGAGTTTGGAGGAGGGGTGGGAGAGCACATGGGTTCAAAGAGACGTCCGGGGCTGTTGGATTCTATTCCAAACAGATGGGAAGCCTCGGCAAGGTTTTGAGCTGAAGGGTGTCAGGACCCGAGGTACATTTCACAGGATGATGGGGACTGTGATGGGTCATGTGGAGAACGGACCTCAGAGGCCAAAAGAGGAGTGAAGAGACCAGTGAGGAGGCTACCAGGCCACCAAGTGAGAGACAGGGTGGCTGCCACCAGGATGGTAGGCTCAAGGTGATGAAAGCTGAGAAGAGTCTGGATCTGTTTTGAAGGTAGAGCCCATAGGTCAGGTCTATGCTGATGGATTAGACGTGGAAGGTGAGAGAAAAGGAAGAGAGGAAGACCGTTACAAAAGTTTTGTTTGTTTGTTTTTGCCAAAAAGGGGAGTGAACTGAGGTAATGTATCCTAGACGGGAGAATTGGGGCAGGTACAGCTGTCCAGGAATGACTGGAGCGAAGAGGGCAAGGGAAAGATGAGAAGTCGCGGGAAGTCGGGGTGTCCCATTTTGTCTCATGAGTTCTCTTATCTTTTCATGTATTTCTGAGGACGTCAATTACTGTTTTCCCTCCAGAAAGTTTTCTGTCTCCTGCATTGACAGTGTTTTCTTTGGGTTTTTAGCATCTATTTGCATGTTTTGATATCTCTCATGTTGGTGGCTTTCCTCAAATGTCCAACCACCTTTGACTGTTGGGGCGTACTTAAGAATGGGGGTGTGGAGGGGCGCCTGGGTGGCACAGCGTCTGACCGGTTTCAGCTCAGGTCACGATCTTGGGGTCGTGAGATCGAGCCCTGTGTTAGGCTCTGCGCTCAGTGCAGAGCCTGCCTGGGATTCTCTCCCCTGCTCCCTCTGACCCTCCCACTCATGCGCATGCTCGCTCTCTCTCTCTCAAATAAATAAATCCTAAAAAAAAAAAAAAAAAAAAAAAAGAATGGGGGTGTGGAATTTGTTGATGTCACTACTATGTAATGATTGGTTGGCAAGCTGGCCTGCTTATTGTAGGGTCCTCACATGTCTGTACCCAGAGGTCTTTGGTGCCTCTGATGTCTCCAGAGAAGAATCCTCCAGTCTCCTGCCAGGGGTGGGATGGGGCCGTGGTGTGTACTGTCGGGCTGTCAGTAGTTCAGGACCTGAGGCAGGGAAAAACCGTTCACTACTTTTTAGCCCTGTGACCTCATCCTCAGGCCAGTGTCCCCACATCCAGTGCATCTCAGGCTGAGTTTCGACTGAGAATAAATAATAAATTCCTGGCATCCTGTGGAGGGGAAGGGGGGGCATCTCCCAGCTTTACAAGGTTCTGAATTTTAACCAGCTCCCCTGTATTTAGCTCTGAGCCTTACTCACACCTCTGCCATCCCCGCGGTCTGCATGCTCTAGACATTTTAAGGGTGATCTGGCCTGACACTCACTGGGGGCTCCCCTATGTGGATGCTTGGGTTCTAGTACCCTCGGCTCGCCTAAGTCAGTTGTAATGCCCCGGCCACTTGCCACGTCCTAAGATGTATTAACATTTCTCATCTGCTAACATCTCTTCTCTTTACTCTTGTGGGTTTTAAATATTTTATTGACATTCTTATAGTTACTCACAAATTTTCCTTTTGGGGCACTCTTCATTCCTTTGTACGGATCTAAGTTTCCATCTGTTAACATTTTCCTTCCACTTGAATAACTTCCTTTAACGTTTCTTGCGTGTCTTCTGGAGATAAATTCTCTTAGCTTTTTTTGTTTGTCCACAAAAGTCTTCATTTCCCCTTCATTTTTGAAGGGTATTTTTCACAGGATATAGAATTCTAGGCCAACATTGTTCCCCCAGCACTTTAAACATTTCGTTCTATTGTTTTCTAGCTTGCATGGTTTCCCTTGAGAAGTGTTCGGTATAGTGTGTGTCTCATTTCTCAAAACGATTTTAAGATGTTCTTTTTATCATTAGTTTTCAGCACTTGATTGTGATGGGCTTGGTGTTGTTTTCTCGGTGTTTACCTTGCTTGGGATTCGTTGAGTTTCTTGGTTCTGTGAGTTTATCATTATGTTAGTTTGTGCAAAAAATTACCACAGACTGGGTTAAAACAACAAAATTTTATTCTCTCATTGTTTTGGTGGTTGAAAGTCCAAACTCAAGGAGTCAGCAGGGCCCCACTGCTTCCAGAGGTCCAGGGGAGAATCCTTCCTTGCCTCTTCCAGCTTCTGGTGTCTCCAAGCATTCCTTGGCTTGTGGCTGCATGACTTCATTCTCTGCCTCCTCTTTACATGGAACTTCTCCTCTCTTCATGGATCTCTCTTTTGTAGGTCTTATAAAGACATCTCATTGGATTTAGGGCCCACCTGGATGATCCAGGCTGCTCTTGGGGTGCCTGGGTGGCTCAGTCGGTTAATCATCTGCCTTTGTCCAGGTCATGATCCCAGAGTCCTGGTATTGAGTCCCACATCGCTTCTCCCTCTCCCTCTGTCCCTCCCCCCATTTGTGTTCTCTATCTTTCTGTCTCTCAAATAAATAAATAAAATCTTAAAAAAAAAATCCAGGCTAATCTCGTCTTGAGATCCTTAACTTAATTTCACCTGCAAAAACCCAAGTTCCAGGGCGCCTGGGTTGCTCAGTCAGTTAAGCATCTGGCTCTTGGTTTCTGCGCAAGTCATGATTTCAGGGTCATGAGATTGAGCCCTCCATCAGGCTCCACACCCAGTGGAGAGTCTGCTTGTCCCTCTCCCTCCCCCTCTGCCCTTCCACCCCACCCCACACACACATGTGCTCACAGGCTCTCTCACTCTCAAATAAATAAATAAAATCTTAAAAAAACAAACAAACCCATGTTCCAAAGAAGATCACATTCACAGGTTCTGGGGGCTAAGGTATAGACATATATTTCAGGGGGACACCACCATTCAACCCTTTATAGTAATTTTTAAAAAACTTTTGGAAAAATGTTTACTGTTACCTCTTTAAATTTAAATTTCTCTTTAAATTTATCTCTTTAAATTTTAAAAAGATAACATCCCTTTAAATTTAAATTTTATTTATTTTTTTTAAGATTTTATTGATTTGAGAGTGTGTGAGCAGGGGGAAGGGGCAGAGGGAAAAGCAGACTCCCCAGTGATCAGGGAGCCTGCAGGGCTCGATCCCAGGACCCCGGGATCATGACCTGAACTGAAGGCAGATGCTTAACTGACTAAGCCACCCAGGCGCTGCTAAATTTAAGTTTTAAAGAGATAATGTTATGTCTTTAAATTTCTTATTTCTCCTACTTCCTTATCCTATTATTTGAGGACTCCAATTACACATATGTTAGGACGCTTTACAATGTCTCACAGATTGTTGAGGGTTTCTGAATGTTTTTCAGTACTTTTGTCCTCCTCTGTGCTCCATTTCTATTCTATGTGCTATAGTTCTGTTGTTGTGTCTTCAAGTTAACTGATTTTTTTAAAATTCTATAGTATCTAATCGAATGTTAGTTACATCCAATGAATTTTTCATTTCAGCTGTTATACTTACCTCTTATTCTCTCCCCATGAACATTGTGTTCATGTGTTTCTGTAAATTCACAAGCACATTGAGCCATTCATCATCTTTATCGTGTCTTTTTTTAAAGATCTATTTATTTATTTGAGAGAGAGAGCGCACGGGTGGGAGGGGCAGAGGGAGAGGGAGCGAGAGTCTCAGGCAGACTCCACGCAGGGAGCTCACGACCCTGAGATCATGACCACAGCCAAAACCAAGAGTCTGACACTTAACTGTGCCACTAAGGTGCCCCGTCTTTATCAGTTCTGAATATCTCCCGATTATGGGTCATATTTTCCTACTTCCTGGCATGCCTAGTAGTTTTTCTCTAGTAGTTTTGTAACTGGGTATTAGATATTGCGAACGTCGTCATGTTAAGCGTCTGGATTTTACGGTCTTCCTTTATTTATTTATTTATTTTTAAGATTTTATTTATTTATTTATTCGACAGAGATAGAGACAGCCAGTGAGAGAGGGAACACAAGCAGGGGGAGTGGGAGAGGAAGAAGCAGGCTCATAGTGGAGGAGCCTGATGTGGGACTCGATCCCATAACGCCGGGATCACGCCCTGAGCCGAAGGCAGACGCTTAACTGCTGTGCCACCCAGGCGCCCCCTACGGTCTTCCTTTAAAGAGCGTCAGGCTTTGTTCTGACCAGCGAGGCTGAGTTACTTGCACATCAGTTTGACCCTTGTGAGATTACTTTTCATCTTGGTTACACTGGATTTAGATGGGCCTCTTCTCTCCGGCTGGTGCAGCCCTACTGCTAAGCCATCCCCATTCCTGGGTCTGTGTGGAATACCCTGGGCAAACAGCGAGGACTCTCCACTCTAGCAGGTGGGGGCGTGAATGTCTCCTTGCCCTGAGACAGGAGAACTGCTGAGAATTTGCCGGCTTATTGCTCCTTTTCCGTCTAGTGTTGCTGAGTTCCCCTCCACACAGGCCAAGTTTAATGTTCAGCAGAGACTCGGAGGAACCCCGTGCAGATTCCTGGGGCTCTTTGTTTGCACAGCTCACTCCTCCCTAGAACTCTGTCCTGCAACTTCTTGCTACTTCAGCCTCCCTGAACTCCTGTCTCTGTCTCCTCAACTCCTCAGCAAGACTACCGTGCTCTGCTAGAGATTCCCCTCCCCGAATTGCTGTCCAGAATGTTCCTCCAGGTAGACATCTAAGCAGTCATAAGGCCTACGTTGTTAGTTTCTCTTGCTTCAGGGATCACAGTCCTGGACTACTTGTTGCCTACTGTCTGGAAATAATTATTTCATGTATTTTAAAGCAGTGGTTTTCTCTGTTTATGGGAGGATGATTTCAGCTTATCTCATCATGGCTGCAGTAGAAGTCTTTTGACTGGCATTTTAGTTCAGTTTGGGGAAGGAGAGGAGTAGCGTGCATGCGGTCAATTCACTGTATTTAGCTAGAGGCTTTAGACTCCCGAAATATATTTAAATATGTATGTTTAACAAACATGTCTTTATCACCCAACAAAAATCTCATTCAATTAATCATGCTATTCACAAAACAGTAATAGGATTTGTAAAACAAAAACAAAAAACAAAACAAAAAAACAGTTAATACATGGTGTCGCACAGGCAAAGGACGTGGGTTTGAAGTGGTGCCATGAACATAGTCGTTCACTGCTGTCAATGTGTTACAGCAGCTGTTTGTTAAACCTCACTCATAGTGAGAGTAGAATGTCAATGACCTCAATCGATAGCCCTTCCTGAAGGTGTGATCTTGGACCTGCAGGCTCGTCCTGCCGCAGGTGCCCTCCTTGGCCAACAGCCTTTCTAGAGCGCCTTCAACCCTAGGCTTACTCTTTACGGGCAGCCCACTTTGGAGCCTCGGAGGAGTGAACCCAGTCAGGGGACCTAGGCGGACGGGAAAGGAGGAAGGTCCTTCCTCTCTCAGAGCTGCTTCCTGCCCTGTCCCGCAGGCCTCTTTGCACCCCGGCCCCTGCGCATCGTGTCTGTCTGTCTGCGGGGTGGGCAAGGCAGGGCAGCCGCGCGGTTGCTGGCAGCCTAGAGGCGGTTGGGTTCGGACGGGCTGCCTCCGAAGTGACCGGGGATACATCTTCACCTCCTTCTCCAGGTGGACATCGAGCAGCTGGATCCCCGCGGGCGGACCCCCCTGCACCTGGCCACCACACTGGGACACCTCGAGTGTGCCCGCGTGCTCCTAGCGCACGGCGCCGACGTGGGCAGGGAGAATCGCAGCGGCTGGACAGGTGGGCGCCCCTGCTCACCCCAGCCCCTCAGCCAGGGTCTCCCAACTTCATAGCCTGCCCCTCGGTTCACAGAGGGGGGCCCGGGCAGGGTTGTGCCCTGTGACGGTGCTCCCCCCCCAGTCCTTCAGGAGGCTGTGAGTACCCGGGACCTGGAGCTGGTGCAGCTGGTGCTGCGGTACCGGGACTACCAGCGGGTGGTGAAGCGCCTGGCGGGCATCCCCGTGCTGCTGGAGAAGCTGCGCAAGGTGAGGGCCGCCTCCCCGCCGAGCCCTCGGACCCTGTCGAGCACGGGCTTAGGCGCTCTCCTTCTCCCTCTCCAGGCCCAGGACTTCTACGTGGAGATGAAATGGGAGTTCACTAGCTGGGGTAAGGGGGCCGAGGGGGCCTCTCCGGGCTTTCTCCCCGCTCAGGGCTTTTGTACCTGCGGCTCTGTGGCCATAGCTCCTCCCGGGGCTCCTTCTCATCGTTTAGTTCCCAGCTCTGTGCCACCTCCTTAGCGAGGCTTTTCCACGCTGCCTCAGACGCCGTCTGGGTTCCATCATTATTGCTTCCTTCGCTTTGTAATGAGTCGCTCATTTGTTTGTTATTGTCACTCCTTGCTGGAAGGTAAGCTCCCAGAGGGTCCTGTGTTGTTCAGTGTTGTATCCTCAGTGACTAGAACAGTGCCTAGTACACAGTAGGTGTTTAATAAATATTTGTTGGAAGATGGGATGAAAGACTGAGTGAGTGAATTAACACGTGGCGGCCCCTAGGGACTTGCTAGCGGCTGGGACGCACCCGTCCCCGGCTTCAGGTCTGCTTTCACGTGGGGGGAGCTGGGGAGTTCTCCTGTCCTTTCCCAGCCACACCGCTGACGCTGACCCCCGTGGCCTGAGGTGGCCCAGGTTGGGTGGGCCAGGCAAACTGAAGCCACCTCTGACCTTCCCTTCCACTCAGTGCCCTTGGTGTCCAAGATCTGCCCTAGCGACACCTACAAAGTATGGAAGAGTGGGCAAAACCTACGGGTAGATACCACGCTCTTGGGCTTTGACCACATGACGTGGCAGCGAGGGAACCGCAGCTTCGTCTTCAGGGGCCAAGGTCAGGCAGGCAGGCGGTGGGGCAAGGTGGGAAGGCTGGGGACACCCCCCTGCCACCTCTGACACCCCTGTGCTGTTCTGCGGCCGGCAGACACGAGCGCCGTGGTCATGGAGATCGACCACGACCGCCGGGTGGTGCACACGGAGACTCTGGCGCTGGCCGGGCAGGACCGCGAGCTGCTGCTGGCCGCCGCCCAGCCCACCGAGGAGCAGGTGCTAAGTCGGCTCACCGCTCCCGTCGTCACCACACAGCTCGACACCAAGAACATCTCCTTTGAGAGGTGAGCGGGCACAGCCTCGGTAGCCTCAAGCCAGCCTGCTGGGGCGCCCCTCACCTGGACCCCTCTGCTTCCCCAGGAACAAGACCGGCATCCTGGGCTGGCGCAGCGAGAAGACCGAGATGGTGAACGGCTATGAAGCCAAGGTGAGGCTTGGTCCCGGAGAGGCCAACCTCTGGCCTGCTGCCAGCTGGGCGGGCCTTCCTGCCCCCCCCCCCAGGTGCAGAGGCGATGCAGCGTGGGGGGAAGGGCGCTAGACTAGAGGCAACCGATGCGGACGGCCAGAGTTTATTGAGCACTTACTGTAGTTGTGCTCAAGGCACTGTCCCCGCTTTTTATTTGTATGTATGTATGACTATGTGGCAGGCGCATGCGCACACTCACACACGCACACACACACCGTTGAATCCCAACAACGCTTATTCCTGTTATGCAGATGTTTACTGAGCCTTTCCCACAGTATCCCACTGACTCTTCGCCAGGGCTCCGTGGAGGAGGGTGCTGGCCCGTCGTCCGATGAGGAAACAGGCTTGGAGCGGTCACATGACCTGTACAGGGTCGCACAGCTATCAGGGGCAGAGCTGAGGCTCCGACCTGGGCTGTCTGAGTCCAAAGCCAGGCCTTTACCCCTGAGGATACTGTGTTGGTCTCTCTGGGACCCCTGGCACCCCCATGGGGCCTCGGGGTGGTGCCAGTGAAGGCAGGAGCTAATGCCAGCGGCGTGGCTCTGCGGGGTTTCCTCCTGGAAGGCTTCCCTGGCCTGCTAGATGGGCTAAGGCCTCTGCTTTTGGTTCCCACAGCCCTGTGCTCCTCCCACCAGAGTGGGTGTCACACTGTGTTATAACTGTCCCTTTTCTTGTCTCTTCAACTTTTGTGTGAACCTCAAATGGGTGGGGGGATTCTAGGCATGCTCCTTCACCACTGTACCCCTGATGCCTGCCTCAGTGCCCGGCACATAAAGGCTCCTCACAAAATGTTTGTTGAATGAATAAGAGAATGGATGAATGACTTCATATATTTACTTGGCCAGAGGCTGGGAGATTGGAGCAGACAGCTCCCCCATCCCCCAGTGGACCCTCCCTTGCAGCAAGTGTTCATGATGCCCTTGGTGGCAGGGGGTGGGGTACCAGAATTGTCTTTGAGCCCTTTCCTCATCTGTCCCCAGGTATATGGGGCATCCAATGTGGAGCTCATCACCCGGACACGGACAGAGCATCTGTCAGAACAGCACAAGGGCAAGGTCAAAGGTAATGAAGCAGGGGTGGATGGGGGGAGGTGTGAGGGAGCAGCGCCCACTCCAGTCCTTCCATCCATGTTCCCTGCGACATCCCAGCAAAAGCCAGGATAGTTTATTCACGCAAACATGTTTCAGTTCAAGTGCCAAGTGCTAATAATTGAGAGTGCCTGGAATGCAGCTAGGAAGATTCTAGGCAACATTTGGGCTCACTGGGAGGGAACGCTACAACTGGTAACTGATGTCTGCGTTGGATTTGGGGTCGACGTGTCACGTGTTTATTGGCTGGCCCAGTCTGGTGGGACGTATCCTAAGCAGTAAGTCAGGGGGCCTGCCACTGACCCTCTGTTCCTCTTGCCGCCACACCAGACTCTTGGGCGTCAGGGAGTCTGTCTAGAGTAGAGAGACGGGTCCTACCTCACAGGGGAACAACATGAGGGAATTAAGACGGAAGTGCCTGAAGGAAAACACACACTGACAAGTGCGTACCCAGCACTGTTCACCAAGGGCAGGTATTTCTTGTCCAGTGTCACCAACCTGGACATTTTTGGAAGTTTCTCCAGAGCCCCAGGCCTAATTTTATTCCTGCTGTGCTTGTTGCCGTCCTGGTCCCTGTCCCTTGGAGTCCTCAGTCCCCTTCAGATGCAGGTGCCCGAGTGTTTGGTGTGGGTGAGCGGTCCTCCCCGCCTGCCAGGAACCAGCCTCCTCCCTAGGTCTCGGGGGCTGGCACTTCTGAGGGTGGCAGTGTCCTCTGAGATGCCACATTTCTTGTAGGCTGCAAGACACCTCTGCAGTCCTTCCTGGGAATTGCTGAGCAGCATGGGGGCCCCCAAAATGGGGTGAGTGCATGCCAGGGGTGCCCTTGTGTGGAAGGGTATGGATGTGGCTCAGGAGGAGGCCTGGGAGGCATCCTACCTGGCACGGCCCGTGTGGAACCACTTTCCACACTGCCCAGGGCCATGTCAGCTCCACGGTGCCCCGGGGGATAGCGCCGGGGCCGTGATACCAAATGGTTGGCCTGGCAGCAGAGACTGAGAGGGGCTCATGGGCACCTCCTCATGTACAGACCCTGATCACTCAGACTCTGAGCCAAGCCAACCCCACTGCCATCACCGCAGAAGAGTACTTCAACCCCAACTTCGAGCTTGGCAACCGGGACATGGGCCGCCCCATGGAACTGACCACCAAGACACAGAAGTGAGGCCCCCTGAGGGTGCTGGGGGGGGTGGGCTGGGCAGGGCTGGGCGGGGTCTCCAGAAGGTACTGGGAGGCCATGGCTTCTACTCTGCCCCTCACCCCTTGGGATTTGGGGGGGCAGGTTCAAGGCCAAGCTGTGGCTGTGTGAGGAGCATCCCCTGTCCCTGTGTGAGCAGGTGGCCCCCATCATTGACCTCATGGCTGTCAGCAATGCGCTTTTCGCCAAGCTCCGGGATTTCATAACCCTTCGCCTGCCACCTGGTTTCCCGGTCAAGATTGGTGAGAGCCCACCCCCATTTCCTCTCAGCCGCGTGTGTGTGTGTGTGTGTGTGTGTGTGTGTGTGTGTGTGTGTGTGTGTGTGTTGGGGGCGGGTGGGGCTTAGATCGGGTAAGGATCGGGGTGCCTAAGGTGTGAGAAGGTGGGTGGTGGCACCCGGCTGTTTCTTCATCCTCAGAAATCCCCATCTTCCACATCCTCAACGCCCGCATCACCTTCGGGAACCTCAACGGCTGCGATGAGCCAGTGCCGTCGGTGCGAGGCAGCCCCAGCAGTGAGACCCCTTCCCCGGGCAGCGACTCCTCCAGCGTCAGCAGCTCCAGTTCCACCAGTGAGCCCCTCCCCATCTGCGCGTCCGCCCTCACGGCCCTGCCCGCCGAGCCCTGGCCGGCTCCCTGCCCGGGGGTAGGCCGGAGGGTGGGTGCGGCCGCGCTCTGACCCCCAGCCTGGCGCCCTCAGCCTCGTGCCGCGGCTGCGAGATCTCCCCGGCGTTGTTCGAGGCCCCGCGCGGCTACAGTGTGCTGGGCGGCCAGCGCGAGGCGGCGACCCGCGATGACGACGATGACCTGCTGCAGTTCGCCATCCAGCAGAGCCTGCTTGAGGCGGGCAGTGAGTATGACCAGGTGCGTCCCGCCGCCGCGCCGCGCTGCTGCACCGGGGGCTGCGGTGCCACCCTAGCCAACCGGTCCACGTCCCTCCCTCCAGGTCACCATCTGGGAGGCGCTAACCAACAGCAAGCCGGGCACTCACCCCATGTCCTACGAGGCTCGCCGACAGGACAGGTCAGTGCCTGCCAGTCCTGACCTAGCATCCCTTCCCCGAAATAACGCACGCACGGAGCCCCTCGGGACCCTGTCGCCGTGGGTGAGGACACCCATGGCTGGGCGGCCCCTCGTGGCCCCGAGAAACCCTGGTACCCTCTGTAGGGCCCCCACTGGTTTGCTGAAGGCTTCTGCCCCCACCCTTTCCTCACCCTGGGCAGTACTCCAAAAGCAGCCTCAAGGCCTTCAGATGTTAGGGCTGGGGTTCTAGAAGATGCCCACGTGTGCCGGTCCACCGTCAACTGCGAGGATGGGCTCTGTAGGGGCTGAGATCTGTCACAACGGGGTGGGAGCCAGGGAGGTGATGCAGGGCTCTTCGCCTCCGCCGGAGGGTGGCGAGGCCTCCTGTGTCCTGGGGCCTCCACGCTGTCTCCCGGCCCCGCTTATGGGCAGGTGCGCCCCGGAACCCTCGACGTATCTTACCCGCCCCCAGGAGCGCCCCGCCCACGCCGCAGCGCCAGCCCGCGCCCCCCGCCGCCCTGGCGTCGGTGCCCAGCCCGCGGCCGAGCCCGCGCCCGGGCTCCGGCGGCCACGTGTTCCGGAGCTACGACGAGCAGCTGCGCCTGGCCATGGAGCTGTCGGCGCGGGAGCAGGAGGAGCGGCGGCGGCGCGCGCGCCAGGAGGAGGAGGAGCTGGAGCGCATCCTGCGGCTCTCGCTGACCGAGCAGTAGCGCCCGCCCCGCGTGACCCGCCCCGGAGCGACACTCGCTCGGGCCCGCGTGCCCGCCGGGCTGCGGCCGGAGACTGGAGCCGCAGCCTCGGGGGCGAAGAGGCGCCCCTGGCGCCGGACGGGGAGGGGTTCGGCGCGGCCGCGGGGTACCTGTCCCGGCCAGGGCTCTGGAGGCAGCTCGCACGGCCCGGTCCCCCTGCTTTGCCGTGTCCGGACGCCCAGCACTCTATCCTGGGCTCAGACTTGTCCGAGAGGGCCAGGCCGTCCTGAGGGGGAGCCGGGTCCTTAGAGGAGCAGTGTCCCCCATCCCTCGCTCCTTCCGGCCGGTCCTCCTTTTCTGCTCACAGAACCCACTGTAGGACACTGTCCGTGAAGCCTTTGCATCTCCGCTCTTCACCCCAGGGGGGCAGCTGAGCTCCCCACGTGCTGTGTTGCTGCTTTGTCCCGGACACAAACCAGCACGTCAAGGGCCCAACTCCTCCTTCACCCCGGCATTTCAGCGTCAAGTGCACTTAGCGGGGTGCCCGGCTTCCCCAGCCCCCCCACACCCCTCCCGGGTCTCAGGGTGGTCCCAGTTTCTCCTTGGGCGGCCAGAGGTTGGAGTCCCCATCCCCAGGGCACGCTTTTGTGATCAGGGAGGGTGCCCAAGGTGGCCCCCTGGCCTGGGCAAGGCCTGGTTCCTTCATGATGTCTTGGCAAATGGGGGACAATATTTGGGCTGGGGGCGAGCACTAGACCCTGTCCCCTGGCCCCGCTTATGGGCAGGTGCACCCTGGAGCCCTCTCACCGGCTCAGGGCCCTGGCACCACCACCCACCCCTTCCCACCAGCTGCTGCTAGCCCTCTGTGGTCGTGTGTCCCACCTGCCCCCAGCCAGGGGCTGACTCTAAAACCCTTCATCCAATGGTGCTAACCCCCGGCTCTCCCCTGCCCCACCCCACCCACCCAGAGAAGCACAGACCCCGCTAGGGGCAGGGGCCCAGCGCACACCCTTGTCCGCCTTCTCTCAGGCTGGCCTTCCTGGCTTAGCCGGTGAGGCTCAGTAGGGACACAAAGGGATGGAAGAAAAGAACAAAGAGAAACTGTTCCTCTCACCTCCTTCCCTGATGCCAGGGGCACCAGACTGACTCTGAGGCACAAATAAAAGAGGCTTCGAACCCGACGCTTTTCCTAGCTGGCTTTACTGGGGGAAGAACGCCCACCTGAGGGTTTGGGGGCTCCTTGTGAACCTCATTGTGGGGAGGGCTCTGAGGTAAAAGAATGCCTGGTGGGTCCTGAGCATTTGTCAGCACCCCTGCAAGCCTAGGGGTACAGCATTTGCAGAGGCGGGGGTCTTGGCCCCTCACCCCCACGCATGCAGGAGGCACAGAATGAGCATTAGTAAAATATTTCATTCGGTAAGTCTTGTTTTCTGCCTAGAGTCAAGGCCACAGCAGAGGGCTGGGGGCAGTTGCGGGGGGGAGAGGGGTGTGAACCTGCTTCCATGCCAGTTTTCTGATTAGTTCTCCGGCGGGGGTGCAGTGAGGAAGCCGCCCTCTCCCCTGCGGGTGAAAAGAAGGAAGACAGCCCTCTGCCATAGACTGCTGGGTGTAACCGGTGGGTTCGGCTCTACGGCCAACGGGTTGTGTATGTCTGTAGAATTGGGGTGACGCCCATCCGTTTTACCACTTAGGGTAGTGGAATCAAGTGAGCCGATTAGAGGGAGAAGCGTTGCAACTTTCCCCAATCGGTCTGGCGAGCCCCGTCGAATCGCCACCCCTTTGAGGTCAAAGCCCAAGCTCCCCGCTATCCCCAAGAATAGCGCTAATACTAAGCACTTCCCCTGCCCTGGGCGGGAGACAGAAGGGACGCCGCCTCGCCGTGCAGCACCATTGCTGAGGTCCCCGTCACCCCGGGCCTCCCAAGGCCAGCTCCTGCTGAGTCCCGGACGAGGCACGTAGCCAGGCGGGTGCCAGACAGACGCGAGTCTCCGCGACGCTCCGTTTGTCCAGGACTCGCGCGAGGGGATGGAGTTCCCTTCCCAGTCCCGCCCCTGGCCCCAGCCCCAGCCCGGAGAGGCGGGGTCCGGAGTTCCGGACCAAAAGCCGGGGCGGGGCCGAGTCCTGCTCCCCGCCCGGCTTCGCCCCCCAGGCTCGGAGCTGCCCCCCGCGCGCCGCACTAGTCCGTGCCGTCCACCAGCTCGCACAGCATGTTCTCCAGAGCCGTGATGCGCTGCTCCTGGGCCTGCACCTGCTCGCGGAGGGCCTTGATCTCCTCCAGCAGCGTCTCCAGAGTGCGCTGCTGCGGGGGCGCGGAGCACAGACGAGGCTGTGTCAGGAAGGGGCGGGAGGGGAATGGGTAGACTGGGCCGGGGTGGAGCGGAGCCGGATCTTACCGATAAGGGGGCGTCGCTGGCCGACTGGCTGCGGCGGGGGCCGGCTGGAGGGCGCACGTCCAGAATATTGCGCTTGGTGACCCGGAGCTCGCGGTGCTTGGGAGGCACGTAACCGTCCCTCAGCGAGATGAGCACGGGTTCGGCGTCCTGGCCAGATAGCCATTCGTCCGCTTCTAGGGCCGGCTCGGGGCCGGGAGTATCTGGGTATAGGTCGTCCTGGAACAGGTCTGACTGCGGGGGTGGGGGGACAGGAGGACTAGTGTTAGCAGAGGGCCGGGCCTGCTCCGTTCCCTTCCGCCTCGGAGCCCTCTCTGCCCAACCCCTCTCCGCGCCCCCTCACCTTGCGGGGCACAGTCATGACGATCGGCTCACATTTTCTTTCGTGCAACTTGTAGAACCTGTAAGGGAGCGGGGGTCAGCACCCCGGCCGGCTCCCGCCCCCTTTTCTGCCAGGGACCAATGGGTTGGAGACCAACACTTGCTGACCGCCTACCATGCACTGCACTTCAAAACACATTATTGGTCCAGCTGATAAAACATCTCTGATGGGGTGTCTGTCATCATTTTACACATAAGGAAACTGAAGTTTAGAGAATGTTAACGCTGGGGCTGTCACCGAAACAAGCCTGTTTGACACCCTCCACCCCCCCCCGGCAAAATACCCCCCCTCTTTCCCAAAGATGACACTATTGGAGAAGCCCCTGCGTCTTTCCCGATGGCAAGTGGGGACAGACGTGCAAGCGAGAAGGGTGAAGGCTGCTGACCGGGCGATCTCACACTTGCTGACGTCCAGCCCCCGCTTGGGCATGAAACCCATGCCCCTCTGTGGCTCCTTGCTGCTGAACGTGTTCAGGTAATGCACGAAAGGTGGTTCGTCGGTAATCTCAAAGTACCGAATGCTGCTGTCGCCCTGCAAAACCAATCGGTTCAGAGACGCTCCCAGGCAGGGCCCTCAACATCTCTCTCCAGCGCCTGTACTCCCCTGCCGGCCCCAGGCACCTTGCCGCATAGGTAGACGATGCTGGAGTCGCGATCGTAGAAGGGCAGAAGGACCCCGTTGCTTGTGTCCATCTCCTGCAGTGCCACTGGCTCCTCGAAGTTGTTCTGCCCGAGCACAGGAGGCGTGACCAGCCCTGTCCTGGCCACCGTGCCACTGCTGGATCCCCTGAAGCCCCTTTACACTTCCTACCCGCTCCAAACCCCGTGCTTCCCAAGGCAACTCTGGGGAACCGAGCTGCGGGTCCCGCCCGTGGACACATCACTCACTCCCAGTGCCCCGCACGTATAGCCCCTGCGCCGCCGCATGCAGTCACCGCAAACCACCCCCAGGGACTCGGCATCACCAGGCGGGGGTGCCCGCGTGGGCTCCTTCAGGCGACGCAGCAAAACTGGGCAGAGGGGTGGGTGTGGGGATGGCAGGCGCTGCAAAGGGGGCAGCAGCCTCCAGCCCAGTCCAGGTGGGCATGCCCTGCGGGTGGGGGGCGTCTGGCCCCTCTCCCGTGATGCCAGTCCCCGGGGCACACACCCCAAGCTTCCAGCTGCGTTACCGGGTCCCACAGGCCCAGCTCTCGCTGGCTCATGCGGGTGAAGCCCGTGGTGAAGATATGACCCTGGCGCGTGAAGACCGCCCGCATGGGCCTCATTCCCTCGTGGGCCGCAAACCTCTCCTGGGGGGAGGGGGAGACAGGGAAAGGCGTCACCCGGCTGCCTGCCCTAGGGAGCCTGGAGGGACGAGCAACCAGCTTGCTGACTGGCGGGGGAGAGGCGGGGAGAGGGGCGGGGGGTCGGAGACAAAAGAGGGCCTAACTACTCAGCTTCCTGGTGGGGCCCCGGCTGGCCCCCGGCCTGGAGAGCGTCTGGGCCCGGAGAGAGCGGGAGGCGCGCGCCTCTCGGCGGGTCCCGGGCCCTTAAGCGCCCTCAGAGGCTGATCCCCAGAGCAGGCGAAGTCGGCCGGCTGCCCGGGGTCGCAGCGAGGCTTCTCCCAGCCAGGAGCTCCCCGCTCCGCTTCCGCCTTCTCGGGCGCCGGCCACGGCCTAGGAGGGCGCTCTGGGCGGGCCCAGCGAACGAGCGAGCGCGCGCACCCCGCGCGGCCTGGCCTACCGGGTCCCAGAGCGCGAGTTGCCGCTCACTCATCCTGCTGAAGCCGGTGCTGAGCAGCTTCCCGTCCGCAGTGAAGACGGCCCGCAGCGGGCGGGCGCCCTCGTGAGGCCGGGCTCGCTCCTGCTCGCGGGGTTAGTGGGTTAGAGCGCCCGCCGGCCCCCCCCCACCGCCCGGGCCGCGCCCGCCCGCGCGCACTCGGCGCCTACATGCACGTGCCCGCGCCTCCGCGCCCCGCGTCAGAGGGAGGCTGCTGAGGCCGGTGCCGCCGCCCTCCCAGCGCACCGAGCTAGGGCTAACGAGGCGCGAGGCGCGAGGCTTGCCGCCTGTCCCCCTCGCCCAGCGGGTCGACTCGGGCAGAAAGGGGCCTGCCGGAGAGCCCGGGTCGGGCCCCAGACCCTGGAAGATGGCGCTGGGTGCCGGCCGAGAGGAGAGGGGTCCGGGAGGTGTCATGCAGGTTCTGGTGGAAGGACAGAGCTTGCAGCGTCTCCCCTGCTCAATTACAACTCGAAGAGCACGGCTCTGAGCTTCTGAGATGCGGGGAACGGACGGAACAGGAGCGGGGCAGAAGACTGTGGGTTGTGGCCTTAATTCGGGCTGGGAGCCGTGGTTGCAGACACTGGGAGGGGGGATTGCCTCGGGTGGGGGTGGAGGAGCGAGAGCTGGGGCTAGGGACTCGGAGGATTAAGGGTACAGGGGCCTGACGGTTGGTCCCTGGGGTAGGGGCTGAGGAATGGCCAAGCCAAGCACTCACCGCCACCACCTGGCCCTTGCGGGGGTCGATAATGCGCAGGGTCTTGTCCTTGCAGGTGGTGGCTAGCAGGCTGCCGTTGCTGTTCCAGCACACGCTGTGGATGACGTCTGGGTGCACGTCGTCTAGACTCAGGAGCACCTCCCCAGTGCCCACGTTCCAGATGATGATCACATTGTCACCACCTGCCCAGAGCAGCCAGTCACCGTCACTTGGGTCCTGCCTTTGCCAGCCCCCCACCCCATCTACAGTAGGGACCCCTCCCTAGGCCCCCAGACCTGCACTGAGCAGGACATTCCGGGCAGTGGGGTGCCAGGAGAGGATGCCCACACGTTTGGAGTGGCCCTCAAGTGTAATGATGGGTTCCGTAATGTTGCGCATAGGGGTGTAGTCTGGAATCTGCCATACCTGGGAGGGAGGCAAAGGCATAGGGTGATTGGGATGAGGAGTCGGCTTCCTCCCTCTACTCCTCCCCAACTTTGCCCTCCCCCCACCCCCCACCTCCACCCCTACTGGCTCTCTTGAGTGGTAAGGGTCAAATGCAGGGCAAGATGTAATGATGCCTGCCCAGGACAGAAGCAGCTGGGAGCCAGGAGGGGGCACTGTCAGCTCTCCAGGGACCTCTCTATACACCCCAGCCCGGAGACTTCAGAGCACTGCCCCTTGCTCTTCAGGCCTCAAGTTGGCCATGGCTATAATTAGTCCTAAGAAGTGCATCCTGGGAGGGGGTGGGCATGTGGCTAAATATAGCCGGGGAGCTGGGCTGGGCAGGGCAGGGCCCTCTTTCACCACCTTCCCTAGCGCAGGTGAGGCAGCCCCCCCCAACTTCCCCTGCCCCGCTGCCCCACAGCATCCACCTGGTTCCTACCATGACCGTGGTGTCGTCTGAGGCACTGGCAATGACGTTGTCATTGTGTGGGCACCAGTCGATGTCCAGCACAGGAGCAGTGTGCCCAGTGACCAGTGGGTAGTTCTTATCCACTCGTCCTGTCTGGAGGGGTCAGAGAGGGAGCTCTGGGGTCACTTTCCTGTGTGCTTTTTGGGGGTGGGCCGTGGACCCGTTTACATCTCAATACTCTATCACCTGTTTTCTCTTTTTAAACCCCTTTCTGCACCTCCAACCCCATCCAACTATTCCTGTACTCCACTGGAGGCGGACGGAGGTGAAGCCATTTCATATCAGGGAATCAGACACAGAGAGGTAGTGACATAGCCAAGGACACACAGCAAGATAGCGGTGGAGCCAAGACCTGGACTCTCAGCCCAGCGCTCTTGCAAAAACACCTGCTTGGAGGGGTTGTTGTTGGTCCTGTCCCCCCAGCTAGAATGTCTGTAGGAAGCCGCTGGTAGAAGAGGTCAAGGTGAGATGACATGCAATGCAGAGGCCAACAGCCCTTTCCTAGCCACCCTTGGTAGATCACCCCCCTTGTCACTGGCTTGACCTTGGAGCCACCAGCGGCAGACTCTCCTGGTGCCTGCTGTCCCCCAACCTGAGCTGGGCCTCATCTACTTTTGGTCTTTATGGGCTTTTTATGGGGGCTCTGAGACCTTTGCAGGGGCTGGCATCAGCCTAGACTGGGCAGTAGGGGAGAGGGGTGGCCGTGTGGCACTGGAATGGCAGTACTGGGTGAAGGAGGTGGCTCCGGCTGAAATCTGAGCCCCGGGGATGGTGTCCTTGGATGATGTCTGCATTGTCCCGGAATGAGTCACTGGCTATTGTCAGGCCTCTTCCTGACCCTGCCACCTGTGGGGTCTCCCTTAACAAGGTGTAGGGGCCAGATCAAGGTCATGACTTGGGGTGGCCATCCTGGGGGTGGAGATTTCCAAGGGGCTTGAGGTTACTCAGCAAAGGGGGTGGTAATTGCCTGCCCCCATCCCTGGGGTAGGGAGGGCTCTGGCCTTATGTGTGATGTCCCCCTGCCCTTTGTTCTCATTCTAGCTCCTGTAAGAACCATAGTGGGGAGGTGACCAGGACTCTGGAAAGAGCTTGACTCTGTCCTCAGTGTGCTGCTCTGGGGTGTGATTTAATCAAATGGTCACTGTGCACTGGGGGAGAAAGATCATGAGGGGTGTGGCATTAAGAGAGCTAGGAACAGAATCTGAGTCAGGCCCTGGCTCCACTGCTTCCCAACTATCTCCATAACATCCTTCTGGTCCCTGCTGGAGACAGGGTGCTGCTTGGAGGAGGGGACGGGCTATGTGTGGGTGCAGATCTCTGTGCTGCTGTTGTTCTGGACAGGGTGAGGGAGCCTCGAGTTGGTCCCCAAGGGCTTGGGGAACAGGGAGCAGCCAGTGAACAGAAACTGCCCTCCTGACTGAAGGAGGGGACCCCAGGGGCCACAGCCAGTGTCTTCCCACCTGCTTTCTTCCCCTCATCCCTCACCTTGGCCAGAGGCAGGACAATGAAGGCACCTCCACCTCCAGCCTCCACGATAATGGCCAGGAATTTGGGGTTGACGGCACAGAAGGAGCTGTCCCATGTGACCTTGGACACACGGATGTCCTCGTAGGACTGGTCAGCCTTTGCCGCCTGCCCAAACACATGGCGGAACTTGCTCTGCCGGACCACACGCCGGCTCATGGCTGTGGGTAGAAATGGAGGATCTCAGGGCCAGGGAACGCCTTTGGTCCTTAGTCCTGTGAGCTGTGGGAGGGAGGAAGAGCAGGGAGGGGGCGGCAAGTGAGATGGGTTATCTGGCTACGAGTCAGGTCCTAGAACATGGAGCTTTCTTCCAGGTCTTTGCCACCTATAAAGTGCTGCTTAATTCAAGGGGTTAGGATTTGGGGCCTGATTTCTCCTTTGAGACCCAGGCAGGGGACAGTAGACTTTGGGCCTGAAAGCTTCCTGGAAGTTGAAGTGGTTCTGGGAGGAGCCTCCATGCCAGACAGCCCTCCTGCTGCCAGCCTTGGATGAGCATCTCTTCAGGAAACGGTTTATCTCCCGGCGGCACCTTGTCCAGAATCAGAGGCCTCCTGGGATCTTGGCTCAAGGCCGGCTATGGGGCTAAGACTGCAGCCCCCCAAGATCCTGAACTCTGCATCTCTAACATAGTTCGGACAGATGGACTTTTGTCTTTTTTCTAAAATTTTGCCAAGGGGGAATTCTTCCTGACAGCTAACCCCAGTCTTTCCTGCTACTGTTTTCATCAATTTCCTCCCATCCTGTTGGGGGACACAGTGTAAGGTGGATCTCTCCTTTTTCCACTCCTCTCTTCGCTGGCTTCTCCAAGAGGTCCTAACCATGGTCTGGCTTTTGCCTACCATACTTCCGCCCCGCTTCTCCTTTGGGTCCTCTCTGTTGCTGAACTCTCCTCGGGTGGGGTCCTCAACCTCCGTGCCAGTGCCAGATTTGCAGGAGTGGGGAGGGTGAAGTGCCTTTTCTTAGCCAGGGTCTGTGCTATGCTCTTCCCCAAGGGACTCACCGAGCTTTTCCAAAGCCCCATCCGCTGACTCCTGCCCCTCCCCAGCTCCGGGCATCCCTGTGCCCTTCACGCCGCTTCTGCGGCCCCAGGCCTGAGGCCCGGGCCTCCCCGCACCCTCCTCCGGCCTCCTGCCCCGACTCTGCGTTCGTAGGAGGCGAGGTGTCGGTGCCGTGCAGGCGCGCTGGCCGCTGTCCGGCCAAATATAGACACCAAGCCAGCCCCGCCCGGGACCGAATTTGGCGGCGCGGGGGAGGGGGTGCAGATCTCTGCCCCCTCTAGTGACCCCGCCCGCTGCGGTGGCTGCGGTGGCGGCGTGGGATGGGGGGGTACCTGGTCCTGAGTGGGCCGAGGGGCGCTCACGCTGCGACTCCTCTGCAGAGGGGGCTAGGGGTGCGCTGGGGGCCGAGGGAGTCAGGGTGCCGGAACTGCCTCTCCGGGTGTCCGCGGCGTCTGGGGCCCGGGTGTTCCTCTGCGCGTCGGGCCGCTGCTTGCGGCTCTCCGGGGCCCGGCGTCGCTGCAGTCCCAGCTGCCGCTGCCATCAACCTGCGGAGGCGGGGCCTATGGCGGGGGCGGGGCCGCAACTGCCCCGCCCCTCCAGCGGCGGGAAAGTCGAGCGCCGCGGACTCCGCGTCGCCAGCCTGCAGGGCTCAGAGAACTGTCAAAAGTAATTGAGTGTGTACCCGCCCTCCGTGCCTCCCGGGTGGGCTGGGCAGACCCAGGTTCCCAGACCGGGCTGGGCGCGGGCCGGGAGAGCCGGCAGCCGCGCAAGATCAGGTGCCTTCGCGCCACATTCCTGCTGCAATCGCACTCCCAATTTAGCCTGTCCCGGCTGGCGGGCCCCGGCTGTGGCTGTGGGACTGCACGTCCAGACCCTCCTGGGGAGAGGTCCCTGAAGATGCTTTGAGGGAGTCTTCCCAGCCCTTGGATGAGGGCCTGGGCTCGCCCAACGCAGCTCGAGGGTACCCGACAAGGGCTGTGAATGTCACTGTTATTGTTATTAATAGCTCTACGACCACTTGAGAACCTAAAACGGCACTTGTAACTAGGCGTTTCACCCGGTAGAGCGGATTCCATGGAGCAGGGCAGAAAGTAGCCTAAAGACTCGGTGGGGAAGTGAATCCACCCTGACCCCGTGGGAACACGAGGTTCAAGGAGAAGCTGCCGCCACAGGCCTTTGGCAATCAAATTTTATTTTTTAAATTTATTTTTAAAAAAGTATTTATTTGAGAGAGAACGCAAGCATGGGGCAGGGAGAGAGAGAGAGGGAGAGGGACAAGCCGACTCCCCGTCGAGAGCGGTTGCAGGGCTCCATCCCAGGACCCGGAGATCATGACCTGAGCTGAAGTCAGATGCTTAACCAACTGAGCCATCCAGGTGCCCCAGCAATCAAATTTTAGATGCCCAGCCTAACTCCTAATTCTTCTGGGACTTGCTTAATGGTGCTCAACTGTGTTCCAGGGAAGTTCCAGCACCTCCCCCCCCCCCAAACACGGATCTGAGTATTGATCAAGGTTAAGGAGGAAATAAAAACAAACGCGATCAAAATACAGCCCGTGAAGAACAACTAGTCCCTGAAGCTGTTGGACATCCAGCTCCCACCCACTGCCTGGATTTCTTGCTTTGGATCATAAGGCCCTAGAGGCAGCATGAAGCCAGCTATTACCTCCTATTCTTCAGGGAACACCTGGGAATCGATGGAACAGCCTTCCGGAGGGCAGAGATTAGCACTGGGAGTACAGAGGAGGGAAGGTGGTGGGGAACCCCAAAGGCCCACCCAAGGCTCCTTCTCAGGAAGAGTCCAAGTATCCATTGGCTTGTGGGAGAACAGAATCAGAAACTTGTAGGTGCTCCGGAAATACTTCATGGCAAGGAGAGCCATAAGGGTAGATGAGTCTTCCTTTTACCTGAAGATTCCAGGCACATGATTAGGAGGGAAAGACCTGGGTGACTCAGTTGCTCCTTAATAACAATAGGTCACAGTTATTGTGTGCCAGACACCGTTCTAAGGGCTTTAGATATTAATTCCATGCTGAAACAGCCTTCTGTGATAGCTACTCTTATTATCCCTATTTTATAGGTGAGGAGACTAAGGTACAAAGAGATTAAGTAGCTTACCCATCACTCAACTGGTAGTTGGTGGAGCTGAGACTTTTATCCAGTGGTCTGACATCTGGGTCCATGCTTTTCGGGACCATGCATTTCTGCTTCCTCTTGAAGGATAGTGCCACCTTATCTCATAAATGCTGATACTAGAGTTACTTCTTGCGGCACAAAGAAAAGGATGCTTGGATTAATTAGAAAATTGGAGTTCCAGCCCTGGCTCAATCACCCCAGTTTTGCAGTTCTCAGAGCTGTACAATGAAGAAGGCTGGGTCAGGTTCTTTCCAACCCTGCACCACCAGGCCACCTCCTACCTTGAAATGACCTTTTCTTTCCCCTTTCCTTTCCTCCTCTTTAAAGAGCACTCCGTTCTAGAGGCAAGATTCTGAGACTAGGAAGTGGAATCCTCTAATCCACCCCGCCTTCAGTTCTATCACCTGAAAAGAGGGGTGCTCTCCAGGTACAGGAGCAGGGACTCGCAGGTATCACTTGGACCAGGCGTGCCTCAGCCCTGCCCTCTGGGCTTTCTTCTGGCTGCCAAAGCTTGGCAGAGAGTGGGCGGGCAGAGGCAAGGCATAAAGAACTAATCAGGGGAAGAAGCCACTTGGGCTTGGTGCTTTCCTCTGTGGTTAACCATTTGAACTATTAGCTGGGCTCTAAACTACAATCTGTAGAAGACAGGCATGGATTTCATCTTTCATAAAGTCATTTTCTGGAAGAGGTGGTCTGGCAACTTAGACATGATTTGCTTTGGCTATAAAGACTGAGCTTATCTAGACAGGTCAGTGACTCCAGGCACCCCTAGAAAACTTTGTGGAATGACCTTGCTTTCACCGTCACGCACTCTGGCACTCCGGCTAGAGACCAGTGATGTGCCCCTCCTACTTGGTTTGGACAATTCAGAATGCCGACTTTAGTTCAAGGCAGTATTTTCTCTAGTAACGTCAGTACGTTTGTCAGCTCTTGGAAACTGAGGTTTCCCTAGATAATAGTGATGCCTTGTATGAATGGTACCGCTACATAGCTCGTGATGTGTCTGTGGAGGAGCGGGAGAAGTGGAGAACCGCTCCCTCCCACACCCGGCCTGTTTTGGAGAACTGCCTGTTGACCCATCTCCCTTCTTCCATCATTATCCAGTTCTTCTCTTCTAATGGCAGGAGAGGGTGAAAAGCTTTTACTTCTTTAGAAAGTCATGCCCCATTTCTAGAAATCACTCTGTGAGCTGAGGTGGCTTGTGCTGAAAGTCTGTGAGCTCTATCTCACTAATGTCCAGAGAGGTCAGCCACCCAAGAAATCTAGTCCCTGCCGGGGCGGGTCACAGCAGCTGTCCCAGAGCAGTCACTGTGTACTGCAAGTGGCAGAGGAATTTTGGTCCCTTTGCTTATTCATTCTCCTAACATTCAGGTGGTGGCTTTGGCAAGAGCCTCTTTGACCAGGCAAGTTCCCAGCTTGGTCACTTGATTGGAGCCACAAAGTCTGAAATAATCTTTGGTGATTCTATTTCCCATCCAGTCTTTATTTTTTGGGAGGTAGAAAGCTATATCTCCCCCGCCCCCCCCGCCCCAGCTCAGCTCTTAAGGATGTGCGTGATGGAGATCAAGGAGAACTGCTCCATGTGCCCCGCTGCTCACCAGTGATCTCTTCCAATCCCTCCACCTTCTCTAGCACCGCCTCCCCCCCCCTTTTTTGGACTTGATCGAATACACGTTTCATCTTCAAAATAAAAATTTATTTAATCTGTAACAAGAACATTGAATCTGCACATTTTCGCACAAGTTCACATTTAAAAACAGCAGAGCACATCAGTAATAAAAAAAATCTATGATACAAGTGGAACATCCCAACCACCAGGAAGATTAAGGAAGGAGATGAGACCACTCTTTATATTCTGCTTCAAATGCCTCAAAAAGGTCCCAGAGATTCCAGGGAGCACCTGCTTTATTTAATAAAATGTGAGCATAAAAGTTTGGACTGGCCTGGGGCAAAGGTAACAGTCAGTGGGAGAGTCTTTTGGACTTGTTTTCTACATTTAGAACAAGTCCTACAAAATAAAGTAGAAAGAAAAAAAAGGCACCTTAAGCTATGCCAGGCAACCCCCCCTAAAAAAAAACATCCCCCCAAAAACCAAACAATTCCCTGTGGGCCTGTTGACTGAGAATCATTTCAGGGCCAGTTACCCAGTTTCCAGATTGGGTCATCAGCTTGAATTAAGCCCTGGGTATTAGTTCTGCATGTGCACAGAGGATACTACCACCAGTGTCGCTGTGAGGACCCAGATGGCAGCACTAGTCATATACCCTTTGAGGCATCTTCAAGCCAATGAGGGATGATTCCAGTTTAGAAGTCCTGTCCTAGATCTCCGGGGCACTGAGAAAATGAGGCTGGTTTTCTCTTCATAGCAGGAGCCAGGCCCAGTCAGCCTCCACTTCCAGGCTGGAAAAGTACACAAGCACCTTGCAATAGCTCTCCATGGCAGCAAGGGACCCCAAAGCCCTGGGACAGGGGTTAGGAGTGTGCAGCTTCCTGCTTTGGTGGCAGGTTTTTTCCTAACATGGGTGTCAGATGAGTTGAGGCAGCAAATACATTTATGCCTAATACATGCCTTGATCTTTTAGTTTAGAAGGGAAAACAAAGTCCAAGATACCTTCAAGTTGGATTGGTGCTGAAAGAGCTAACATTTCATCTACCATCAAAAAGCAAAACAAACTTAGACAAAAATGACACTAGCCATTCACCATTATAACCATCACTGTAAGACACACCATCACTGACTGAGGAAAGGGCTATTTCCACACAGAGTGTTGAGCGGGAGTGCAGCGCACAGGTGGAAGTCAGCTCCGGTCCTCCCCAGTTCCCCGTGAGTAAGGCCTGACCACCACGGCCTTGCTCTGCGTGAGGACTCACAGGACAGCCGGGGCTGGGTGCCTGGAGGAGGGGACTGAGTGGCTGTCAAGAGGATGCATATTTTAATTATCACAATGTAAACAAAGTATCCACAAGTAGTTGTCAAAGAGAGCCAAAGAATGGCTTTAAAAATTTTTAAATGCCCTTAAAAGTGACCCTCTTTGCATGATGCTTTCTTTCTTAAAAGAAAACTCCCACAAAAACATCTCTACCAAACATGCCTAGATCACTTTAGAACTGAAATCCTCAGATGGAACAGGTGAAGATTTTTGTGAGCTGCGATGTTTGAGAAACTTCAGGTCTATCCAAAAGTATCTGTCTGGGGCCCTTGAGCAAGACGGCTGTCCTTGGGGCTCTAGTGGTTCCCCAAATGAGAACGAGTTGGGATAAACATACAGAACCAGGAAAATGCTAGATAAAGAGCCGGGGGTGCTAAGAATGATCCCAAACATTAAGACTCTAAAAGGCAACCAAAATGAGGAGAGATGACTGTTATAACCGCACAGTACTACGGGTCTACTATCGTATATGCCCCCCTAAGTGTTTCTAAAATCAAGGAAAGGTTGAAGTTTCTCTCCTTCCTACTGACCAGGTAACCCTCCAGATTACAGCTCAAAAGGTGCGTGCTCCTGGGGCTTCTACCCCATGCACCAAAATGTTACTTTTCAAAATATTTTTGCACATGCGCACACACGCGCACACACACACACTCGCTCTTTCTCTCTCTCTCTCTCTCTCCTCCAGAGTAACTGAGAGTCAGACTATGGTGATTTTCAAAATAAAGAGAGGCACTGAGCAAGATGTTAAGACTTTTCCTACTCATCTCTGCCAACGTACCAGACCTGCTGTTCCGGGTCTGAGTTTTCCATGAACAGAAAAGGGAAACAGGCCATCCGAGATTATCAAAAAGTCTGAGGACAACAAAGTCTGAGGAGTTCTTGATGGCTCATCATGTACTTCCCCTGGACATCGCTCAGCTATGCAAATAACACAAGAACACTCAGTTGTGGGGGTCTGAGAGGGCTGGCACAACCCCGTGGCAGGAATTACAAGACCCCGAACGGAGGATGTTCACTGAGGCAGGTAAATTAAATGATAACCAAGAATGTAATTTAAAAAAGGGAAGGCAGAGCAAGACTATTTCTTTTTCCTTTAAAAAAAAAGTTTTCTTCACAGCATTAGAGGAATCTCCTCCCCATCTCTGTTGCTACTTAATGCGGGGATAGTGAGCATTAACCACAGCTGCAGGGAGAAGAGAGAACAGTGCCATACTGTCGATGCTGCTTGTCCTTCTTAATGTGAGGGATGTCACCATTTCAAAGGGTTAATGAGGGGACACCATTCTCTTCACCTCCGTGCAAATCCTTCTCTCCCCACCCTGCCACAACTTCCTGTCCTTTCCCTATCATATGGGTGGTGGCGGAACGACCTCGGCAAGACAGGGCGGCTGAGATGGACGAGCCCTGGAAATTCTTAACCCTGTCCTACAAGCCTCCTCACACTGGTACACACCACCTAACAAAAACACTTGACAACACGTTCAACACCCGGGAGCCACAGAGCCGTGTGGAGGACACATCTGAACATTTAAAGAAACTGTTCCAGGACAGCACAGGGACATATAATTACTACATCACAGAGCCACTTAGAGCAGGAGGTTTCTGTCCAGTCCACCTCCTGGCAGCGATCTGAGACCCGACCACAGCGGCCACACAGCAACTGGACTCACAGCTCCCCTGGAGCACCTATGAATGGCCTCGGTCCACCTTTTCTCTCTCCTGGGGTCACCCCACCATCTGCCCCCACCCAACGCTGGCCTCTGACATCCCCTCGACAGTCTGGGCTTCTGTCTTTTCCTCTCAGTGCTGTGATGAGCCAAAAAGCAAAGCCCAGGTCTGCACTTGGTCAATGTCTCAGCAATGTGGGCATCAACCAAAGCAAACAGGAAGCTCATCTGCAAACCTCTTCAGTTTTGATGAGCCGCAGAAGGTGTTTCATTCCAGGCTAAATGTTTTCTGTAAGCAGCCAAATAGGCTTGTTTATGGCAAATGCTCCCGGGTTAAGGATCTCCACAATAGCAGCAAAGCAGCAGCACCCTAAATGGAGTCATAGTGGGTGCCCCCTTGGCCGGGGCCTCCCCACACCCTTTCAGCCCAATCCATTAGAAGCTTGCACCCTGGGCGGCAGTAAAGCTCACATACACTCCCTGGCGGTGGCTCAGCTCCTGGCAAACAACACGCTCTGGGATTTCAGTCTCAAAGAGAAATCGGCTTTCAGTCAAACTGGGATCTAATGGGAGCCTTCAGGGGTTTCTCTGAGGAGGAAGTTACTAACACATAATTTGGCAGGAGCTGGCAATCAGAAGTCTCCATTTAAACAATTAAAACCACCATCAATATACTCCACAGATTCCTACCAACACCCATCAGTTTTGTTTCTGTGGCGTCTGTGTGTTTTCTCCAGTTGCAGCTTTACTCCTTCTTAAAAAGATTAAATAAAAAAGATCCTACGACATCAACAAAACACTGTAAGAAAGTGACATTATGTACATAAATACTGTGTATAAACTAGAGAAGTGACAAATCTTCCAGGAAAAGAAAAAAAAAACATGTCAAGTGTTAACAGTGATAACATCGATAAGAAAACTCTGCGTTCAATGGGGGTTATACGTAGGTCATGTAACAATTCAAATATCACCTATGAAATTTTAATAAAAGGGCAGCACTGGGAGAAACAGCATGAGGGAGGAAAGTAAATTGGAAAAAAATATGGCCATTAAACTCAGAAGGCCCACAGAATTATTCAAGTAATGGAAGTGTTAAAACCCTACGTACGGCTTCATTTTACAAGAACACACTGACTTTCAATTGCTGTTTTTCAAACGTGTCCCTACTCTGCTTAGTTGAAAGGATGCTGCGGAGCACACTGCCCGGCAGGCAGGGCCAGGCGACCGCCTATGCGGAGCCCGCTGACCCGGAAGAGACCGGGTCATTGCAGCCGCCGCCGCCTCCGATGCGTTCCTCTACACAGGATCCCTCAGATTCCATTTGGGGTCCACTTTTAATTGAAAAATTATGTGCCTGGGGGGAAAAATATTTGCTTGGTAAGTTTACAAAGCCAGCCATTATCATGCCTTTCGGTAATGATATATTCAGGAATCCAGAAGAAGTGGCTTCTGGAAGACCCCCCCACCCTTGAAAGCAAAGCAGAACTGCCCACTTGGGGAACTCGCAGTGGGCTGGGGCCCGAGGCTGAGAACACGCAATCCCATGCATCAGGTCTGAAGCCCAAACCATCATCACACAGGCCCAGGGGAGCGCTTCCGATCTCTAGCTTCACCCCCACCCTCCCCATCTGCTTCCTTCCTCAAGCAAGCACGCTTTTTCTCAGAGGGCAAAACGAGGAGCAGGTGGGAGCTGATTGAAAAACAGCAATTTGCCTTTGATAAAGGTGCTCTTTGAAAATGATTATTTTTTGAGGTTTGAATTTTCTAAAAATAAAAAATGCTAAAATGGTCTTGCTGGCCAAGTCAATCCCTCTCTCTCTCACACACATACACAGAGAAAAACAAAACAAAACAAAACCCAAACCCTGCATGCGCCAGGAACAGTAAAATGACCAAAATATTATAAAATTAACCCATAAAGTGCATGTTCCTTACATATTACACCCGCCCCCTTTTACAAACATTTCTTTTAGAAAGTCACATGTGTGGGCTCAGAATCACATGGTATTATAGAAGGGGTTGGTTGTCCGTTTTTTATCATTTGCTTTTTTCAGTCTCCTAAGGGGGTGAGTTCTGCCGTGCTGCTGACGGGGCGCCACAGCCAGCCCTGGAGCTGGGCCTGCACAATGCGCTCCCTGGGGTTGTAGCAAAGGAAGGCCTCCTTCAGAACTAGTCAATTCGGGTCCTGCCCTGGGGAGCAAACACTGCGGACTGTGACCAAATTCTTTGGCATACTGTACGATGGGCTTCTCCACTGGCTTGCTCTGCGCGATACACTCTGTTGTTTTCAGTTGCTCTATAAAATACTTGGTGGGCTCTAGGTTCTGGGGGGCATCTGGGTTTTCTGAGGGCTCCTGGGCCTCCATGGCATGCATGCCTGAGTCCGTTCTGATGAAGGGCTGAAGCAGTTTGAGATGAGGGGGATCAGAGGAGACAGGCTCTCTCTCCGATAAACAGTCTTTACAGAGGTCCAAGTAACCTAACTTGGCGAGGGAAGCTGAATGCCTCATTTGGGATGGTTTGGTGAGCCCTCCCTGGCAAATCGCTCGGGACTCGATTTCTTTAGTGCGCTCCTTCACCACACTGGGGCTATGGCTGAGACCCTTTATACTGTCACTACCAGAGCTATGTGGAAGTTGACATGCTACAGGTAATGGGTCCAGTTTTTCTTGTAACTCCCCAATATTGTCACCGAGTTGGCTTAGGTCTTCACTAGTTAACTGGGAGTCCTTGTATGGCACTTCATTGCCGCTGGAAAGGGGGCCCTCCCGACCTCCTTCCCAGCTGCCTTGCTCTGAGGACGGCTTGTTGTCTGCGGTGCTGCTTTGCTCTGTGACGCCTTCCAGGTGAACTACGGTCTGGGGATGTGCGCAATCCAAGTTGGCAGATGGTACATGGGTTGTGTGACTGACAAAAGGCGCTCCTGTCTCCAGGGCTGTCGACAGGCTGTCGTCCCAGGCTTCAGGGCTGCTCAGGGTGGAGGTCAGGTCGGTGGGACTGTCGTGCTCAGGCGGGGAAGAACGAGGCAGAGGTAGCACGTTGGGGTGCAGAGGAGCCTGGGTGGGGCCCAGAGTCCTGTTCAGATTTTCATCCAGTGCACAGAGGACAGTGATGGAGTCCTCCACTTTCACTTTTCTTAGTCCTTGCTCCCCAATCTTTTTGCTGGTGGCTCTTTCACCCCCTGGCCCAGGGTGATCAGGGGTTGTAACTGTGTGGGTATACTCAATGATTTCTACCTTCTTCGGAAGGGAAAGAGCGACTGCCTGTGTCTCAGATCCCTGGCATGAAACCACAGTCCTCTGCTCCTTCAGAACTCCTTCCTGCTTTGTTCTAGTATCTGACCCTGGGTGCTCTTGAGACTCCAGCAGCTCACGTGCTGGAACAATGGCATCTTGCTCAGAATGGAGTAGTGAGCCAGCTTCAGACCCACTGCACTTCCCTTTGCTCTTATTAATCTCTGGTTCCTTCGGGACAAAAGAATGTTCAAGGGTAGCTTCATCACTCTTCCCTTTTGGTGCTAGGTCTGCCACAGAAGAATCATTCTTGGAATTCTTACGAACGGACAATGAGGTACAACCAGGGGCAGCACCATGGTGCTCTTGCTCCTGTCGCAAGCGCTCTTCAAACTCCAAGGTGGCTCGCCTCACGGACCCAGGGCACCACTTGGCACCTGGGTGCATTCCTGGGCCCCAGAGCTCTTGTTCCTCCTCAGCTGGCTCCTCTTCTTCCAACTCTGTGGTGGATGAGTGTGTAGTTAGGCAGCCTTCTAGGTCCCACTTCCCTGAGTCTTTGGCTAGTTCAGGCTGGGCTGTGTAGGAACCCTCGTTCTGCTCCAGATTTCCAGGTTTGTTCTCCAGGGCCTGGGCCCTCTCAAGGGGTAGCTCATGGATGGTGTGCTTCTTTGGTGTATGGCATGGGTTCGATAGGACGTCTCCTTTCAGTTGAATCTGTCCGACTCCTTGACTGATGGATTCAATCTCAGTAACGATTTCTTTGACTGAAACTGCATTTTCTGAGTGAGACTGCACGAAGATGTCTGGGCTGACCAGTTCTGAGATTGCCTAGGGAGAAAATAGTGAGATGGTTATGGCAAACCACAGTCTAATTAAAAATGCCAGATGTTTTGCTTACTAATCTTCTAATCCGGGAGAACCTTTCGGCAATGAGGACACAAATCATGGAGTGCCTGGGACTGTCCTCTGCATGGGACTGTCCTTTGGCCATCTGTTTTGTCATACAAGGAGAAAAAAAAAAACAGATTCATCAAAGGAAGAGATACAAAATTTGTTACAGCTTATATCATTGTCTACTAAACTTTTGTTGTGTTTACTCAAACAGAATTCTAACCCAGTATCTTGCTCCAAAAATGAATAGCGGATAGCCTTGGAGGAGGTGCCTATAATCCTTTCATTTTTTTTGAAGATTTTATTTGAGAGAGAGAGCACGAGCGAGCACAGGAGCAGGGGGAGGGGGAGGGGCAAAGGGAGAAGCAGACTTCTAGCTGAGCAGGGAGCCTGATGCGGGGCTTGATCCCAGGACCCTGAGGTCATGCCCTGAGCCAAAGGCAGACACTTAACCGACTGACCCACCCAGGTGCCCCAATCCTTACTTTCCTAAGACCACCAGCCTTCAGGATTTAGGCCATACTGGGGTAGATGAGATTTTTCTTCTCTGGCCTATCAACTTCCAGTTTGATTCTAACCTAGTTCAAGGGGAAGAGTTCCATTCAAGGCTCCGTGGCCACCTTATATATGCCCAGTGTTAGGGCAAGATGAATGAGGTTATCATCTGATGTCTGATTTGGAGACTCACTACTCTCTTCTCTCCTCTGTCTGCCAACTTTCATCCTTACCCTCCCACTCTTGGCATCTCTTGGCAGTAGCATTCCAGCATGTGAGGGCACTCTGTACCTGATCACACAATTTCCAAGTTTCACATGGCTCCTTCTGGGAAAGGTTTACTTGGCTTACGGAGCCACATGCCTAAGCAAACTTAGAAACTGCGACTTTCTGACATATTACTGTTCTACCAGTTACAAATTCCTAGATGGATTTACAACGAGGCAAAAGAAAATTAGCCAATATAAAATCAAGTCCTATTGTTAAAAAAAAAAAGATAAGGATTTCAAAATCTGAAAATGGCTGTTGCACATCTCTTAAAGTGGCATTGTGATAACCATCAATCTACTTTAATATTTTATTTTTTATTTATATTTTATTTATTTTGAGAGAGAGAGAGAGCACGAGCAGAGGGGAGGGGCAGAGGAAGACGGAGAAGCAAAATCCCCAATGAGCAGGGAGCCCGATGAGGGACTTGATCCCAGGACCCTGGGATTATGACCTGAGTGGAAGGCAGACACTTAATGCACTGAGTCACCCAGGTTTCCCTACTTTAACATTTTTGTAAGCCTTCAAAATATAATATCTCCCTAGGAACTGTTCTGGTCTTTCTCCTTCAAAAGAAAGTCAGAGGTAGTACAAGCCAACAAGGTCAGTTACACCTTTGGGAGAAATCTGCTGGGACATCAGGCAGAGGTAAACGAGCCAAGACTGGGAGAGAAGCCACAGCAGGCCCAGTGTGTGCACAGGCTGTGGAGAGAATGCTCATATGACAAGGGACTTTGCAGAAAAGCTATTTCTGTCAGAGCTGCTATACCCACTGGTCCAAAGGTGAGCTCAAGCACTCTGATTTCCCAGTAAAAATGAAGCAGAGGCATAACCTTTGGGGAGAGAAGACAGAAGCAGAGGCAATGACTGCCCTGGGGTAAAGAGAGAGACAAGGTAAGTCATGGACAAGGTGGTATGTTTAAGCAGACAGATATCACGAAATGTCAAAAATGTTGTCACCGCCACTGAAATCATTAAGTGAAGTTTGGTATCCATTTACTGTCACCATTTACTTCCCAACTACTGTATTACACTGATATAAGATACCATTGTTTTTAAGATGCATCCCAATTTCAGAAGTGTCAAAATGAGAATAAGAGTGAGTCTTAGAATTGATGATACACAGTAGTTCCTTCCCTGGTCTGAAATGGCTCATACGCCACAGAGAAGAATCTTCAGAGTCTGTCTGTTCTCAATCATTTCCCAAAACTATCCCTCAAGTCTTGGATACCACAGGGTCTGAAATGAGGACCAAACCAGAAGCATTATTAATAGCAAGAACTCAGCATGGGTTGCTACTCTAACAAGTATTTACACCTGTCTAGTCTTTGAACTTTCTGAGACAGAATTTCCCGAACAAAGCCACCTCCTCAGAGAGACTCAGGACTTCCCCAGGCAGCATGTCAGTCCCAGGCACTTCATATTGGTGAGATCCGATTTGAACCACAGAGGGCCAGGGAGGGGACCTCTCCTTGTTCAGGCAGGACATTTGTTTTGGCTAATCCCCCTCTCCCCTCCACCCAAGCATGCCCTCTCAGAAGTTCTTCCAAAGACACCAAAAGCTTGGAAAGATAAATTCCTCAAAAGGCAGTGGATTTAAAAAATGTTTAAATCTTAAGTTTTCAAGGAAAGTGTCAGCCACACTGTCTCTCCCATACTGCCTTCCTAAATCTTTAGCAACATCAAAAATAAAACACAGCAGAGTCCCAAATATTTTGCCTTCCAAAAGAACTTCATTAGGTAGAGACAGTTTTTACCTTTGACTGTTCCTCATCTATTGAAGATTCTTCCGATGCATGGGGAGTATTACTCAAAGAGCTGCTTCTCTGGTCATCAGCTGTCCCTTCGGAAGGGGCTACTTCTACCACTGAGAGTCGACCGCTCTCACTCCTTCCTCCACCCAGTTCTTCCATCCTTGAGTGGGAAAAAGACCGGGCCCGGGTTTCTTGGGAAAGCTCTACAAACTTTTCTAGGGCGCTAAAAAAATCAATGCGATCTGTACTGAAATCTGAGACTTCAGCCTGGCAACTGGGTTGGGGGCTTGGTGATTCAGGATCAGGGGACATGGGGAGGTCTTTCAGGCGAGATGTTAATTCTTCCAGAGGCAGTAAGTGGACGTTCACATCTGCTTTCAGGGCATCTGTCTCCAAATCTTCCACTGTTAAGTCTGGGAACTTGCTGGCAATTTCTGGGGCCTGTCCAGGTTGGATTAAGGCTTTGGATGCATGGCAGTTGTCAAGAGGGAATTTTGATTCATTGAGACAACACCCTGATGAGCATCCATTGATGTCATTTAGGTTTAATTCATCTTCAATCTGTCCAGCATGAAATTCCCTAGAAGTAAACTCCAAGCAGATCATTCTTTCTTTGGTACGCAGGCCCTTCTGATTTTCATCTTGTGGGACGACATGTTCCACAAAGACAGGAGGTATGGGTGGGTGGTTCTCCAGGGTCTTCACCTCGGCAATCTGGTCTGCTGAGGTGGTGATCTCCTTCTTGTTGAGCTCTAGCCCTGGTTTGCAGATGGGTTCGTGGTGGTCTGAGAGGTCGCTGTCTGAATGAGATCTCCAGAGCTTGTTATGGCGCTGTTTGCTGTGGAGGACACACAAAGGAAATGCCTTACTCTGGCCTATGAAATCAGTCAACACCGTCCCAGGAAACCGCTCCCAGATAAATGTAAATCTTAACCTGCAAAATGCTTTGTTAATACCCAATGGAAGAAGTAGGTAATAAACATTTGTAAAGATGCTCAATTTAACTAATAGCAAAAAAACAAAAACAAAGCAAAATGACAACAATAAAAACAAATATGAGATCTGATTTTTCTACCTATCAGACTGACAAGAGCTTAAAATGGTTGCTAGCGGCTAGTATTGATGATGGCATGGCCAAACATGTCCTCTTATATGTAGTTGGCAGGAATGTGAATTGTAGAAATTTTTTCTTTTTTAATTATTTTATTCATTTATTTGAGAGAGAGATAGTGAGAGATAGAGCACAAGGAGGGGAGAGAGGGAGAAGCAGGCTCCCCACTGAGCAGTGAGCCCAACCTGGGGCTGGATCCCAGGACCCTGGGATCATGACCTGAGCCGAAGGCAAACGCTTAACTGACTGAGCCACCCAGGCGCCCCTGTAGTGGTAGAAATTATCAGAGTGAAATCTGACAACAGCTCTCGAAATTTAACACTTTAACAAACAATTCTAGAGAAATACTATAAGTACACAAAGATATAGATATAAGGATGTTTACTATGTAATACAGTGGTACTAAAGGATCAGACACCAAAAAAAAAAAAAAAAAGGATCTATTTAAATTACAGGCCATATACTACATGCCATGCATGAAGCTATTAAAAACAAGCATTTTAGTGGAGTGTTGTCCAAGGTATACTATTAAGTGAAAAAGCATGATGACCACATCTGGAATGGTCAGTTTCCATGTTACAATAATAACTACAGGAAAACACCTGGAGGAACATCATCAAACAGGTAACAGGGGTCCCTTCAAGAAAGGCAGAATACTTTCGGGGAGGGCGTTACTTCCTATACTCTATATTTCTATAAGTTTTAAAATTTAAAAATAATGAGCATATTTAACATTAATAACCGGGGGGGGGGAAATAAAACAAAACAGCATCTAGGCAATACAAAGAGAAATACTCTATTGGAGCCCATTACAAGTTCTTACAATTGGGTTAAAGAGCTGATACAGGATTAATCACTGAAGTAGAAATGTGAGAAGGGTGGTAATCTTTCTTGAATTAGAAAGCAAAGATGAGGCTGGTAAATCCACAGAAAAAGGTTGGTATGGAATGGAAGAGGATATGCCTAAAGCATAGGGTCATTTCATAAGGATCTCTGGATAAAAACCATCAAGCTAAGGGGACACCTGGAAAAGCAGGGGGCCCAAAGAAGATCACACACACATAACCATCCTTGGGCTTATTTAATGCACGGAAGTTCTTCTTCTTCTTTTTTTAAATTTTATTTATTTATTTGAGAGAGAGAGAGAGTGAGCAAGAGAGAGAGTACATGAGCAGAGGCAAAGGAAGAGAGGAATCAGACTCCTCCGCTGAGCAGGGAGCCTGATGTGGGGCTTGATCCCAGGACCCAAGGATCATGACCTGAGCCGAAGGCAGACACTCAACCAACTGAGCCACCCAGGCACCCCTGGAGAGAAGTTCTGATGGGATGAAATTTCATTTCAAACCATACTAACAAGGGAGCACAGTTGCCAAAGCCCTAGCCGAAAAGAAAAAGGTGGCCCTGTGGCTGGTCAGGATCACCTGCCCAGGAAACAGGTCCCTAGATGTGGCATGTAGGGGTGTGGTTTCCATGACTTACAAGTTGATGAAGAGTTACCTAACTGCAGAGTGTAATGGGAAATAGCCCCAAACAATTTACCGCGGGCTCAGGGCCACGCCTGCCTGTGAATCTCTGCCGAGTCATGCGCCTGCACTAATGTGAACCCCTGCTTGTTCTCAACTCTGCACCTGCTCTCAGCTCCCCCCATCTGTCTGCTGCTTGGGTGGGGCTCTCTCTGACTCAGGCCTGCACAGCAGAAGGGTGCTTTTCCTGGTAGGGAACAGGTCATTCTGTTTATGAAGACAAGCTATAATCAATAGCTGGGAGGAAGGTAGGGTTTTTACCCTTTCCAAGCTGCATGACCTCCAGCCACCCCTAGGAGGAGACAACATATCACACATCCCAAACAAGTGAGTGGCTGTGGGGAGGGGCAAACTTAATGGTTGGAGAGGTGGGGCCTGAACTGTACACAGTGATCCATCCATGAATGCCCTGTGCTTCCCTTTAAAGTTTCTTTCATATCTAGATACTCTTGTTTCCTGACCTACATATGGCTGTGTTCTCCAGTTTCTATCCCTCAGCTATCACGAGGATGTTCAAACCTGTACCAATTCCTCTTAGCCACCATGGCAGGACAATTCCTGTTGATACAAATGACTGGGAAGACATCTATCTCAGGGAGTAGCTGTTCTCACCTTTCTAAGAATATAAAAGAACAGCTTATCTTACCAGTCAACAGGCAAATGGGATTTTTCACGATCCCAAGAACCTTCCAAAGTATGATTTTTTAAAACTGCCTGCAAATCACTAATCAATCAGGAGGGAATGAGACTGAAATTATGCCAATAGGTACCAACAATGTATGTTTCAGAGGAAGTGGCTGACATTACAGCTGCTTTGCCCAGCAGGGATTTCCTTCTCTTCCTGGGGGAGATAATCATCAGAAAATATTAGGTCAGGGGTCTGGAATTAAACTGACACCTACTTGTAAAGGAGAAAGAAAAATCCCAATCCAAAGATAGGTCTGATTCTGCTGGCTTTTTCATTTTTGCAGTAGGACCTGCAGTGGTTGAGAGTGGTAGACAGCTCTTTGATAGAATCAAGATACTCATCAGCATGGCCTTTGAAGCACTACTATGCCAGGTACCCCTTGCTGCTCCCTCCCTTCCTCCTCCCACCTCAGAGGTTTTAGTAAACTCTGTCCTGAATTTTGTGCTTATCATCCTCTTTCTTTATAATGTCATCATGCTTTGTTCTCAATATACTGCTTCGTTTTACATGTTGTGAACTTATATAAATGAAGTCATACTCTTTGTATATATTCTTCCACAGCTGCCTTTTGCCTACACTGTTTTTAAGATTCATCAACGTGTGCAGCTGTAATTTCAGAGAGTGTGATGAATATACCACAGTTTATTTACCCGTCCTGTTGATGGACAGGTTGGCTACTCTGAACAGCACTGCCATGGACACTCTTGCACTCGGTGCATACTTTGGTTTCTAAAAGACGTTCTATACAGGAGCGGAAGCGGGGGTCACAGGGTATACGTACACCGTCAGTTTTACTCAGTGACACCAAACTGTCTTCCAGTGCAGCTTTTTCCCAAGTCAGTTTATTCTGATGCTCTATCACTAGTAGGGACAGATGTAAGACACTGGATCATACTTATTATTTTAAACTGTTAATGTTTAAATTCAACTGACTTCCTCCACCTATTTCAGGTAGGCATCAAGTAAACAAGTTGCCAAAGAGAATTTCAGAGTTGGTTTATGGCCTGGATGACGCAAAGAAGTCTCAGGTTCTTTTCTCCCTCGAGTGATCTCAGACCTGAATTTGGCCTTTTACTTCATAAATGAACAATAAGGAAATCTAAGTGACAGGATACACATGATATCCCATTCTCTCGCCTCCAATTTGCTTTCTTTCTTCTTGTTACATGTTTGGTAAAGCACCAACTTTGTTTGAGAAAGTTACTGGGAGGAAAGTACTGGTAAAAATGGAGTATCATTTATAGTAAAATTAGACTGTCTGTGGTTACCTCTTAGGACATTAGGCAGCCTGTAGAAAGGAGAAGAAAGAAAAAGCAACAATTGAGCATATTCTATGTGTTGTCCGTGGTCCCTAAATGCTTTAAAATTATTTCACTGAAAAGCTATTAAGAAAATCCTTTAAATCTCAATTGGGATGTGGGTTCATTCTCAGGTTCCCTCCTGCTGGCTGACCACTGTGCACCAGCTAACTAGACTTCAATGTCTCCCCACCAGCAAAGCAGGGGAGTGTGACAGACACCTCGGCCTCCTCTGGCCCTGGTGACAGGGGTGTTCAAAGAATCAAAACTGACATCTATGAAGACATGTGGCACGAACTCTCCCTGGCTACCACCCAATGTTTCTTCTCTGCCCCTTTACACTGGAACTTAATATCACAGACACATGGTCCAGCCTGCAAATGCCTGAAATATGAACTTGTCTAATGGAACAAAAATCTGCCAGATACCTACATGATCAGAGTACAGAATAACAAACACGCCTGTTGGCAGTTTAATGGAGGGTTTCAACACACACACACACACACACACACACACACACACACACACCCTCTTCCTGTCTTACTCCCATCCCCCAGCTATAAAAACATAAAAAATAAAATTAGATATGAACAGTATCAATGGCTTTATGATATCCTCCCTTTTAGGTCCAAAGGATTATATTAAATATTAGCCCTCCCCGGGCTCTTAAAGAAATACTGAACTATGCAAAAAGTCCCTTGCATTTCAGATAGGTGGTCACTGTTTGGCCCATAAGAGACTGTAACCAGGGGTGCCTGGGTGGCTCAGTTGGTTGGGCGTCTGCCTCCGGCTCAGGCCATGATCCTGGGATCCTGGGATCGAGTCCCACATCTGGCTCCTTGCTAAGCAGGGAGCCTGCTTCTCCCTCTGCCTGTCGCTCCCCCTGCTGTGCTCTCTCTCTCTCTGACAAATAAATAAAATCTTAAAAAAAAAAAAGGGACTGTAACCAATTCATAAATCACTTACAGAGTCCTGGTCTCACTTTGGTAAACTCCTCTTCTACCAAGACATCAAAGCACCAATCTAATACCCTCAAACAGAGGGATGACACCTCAAGTTAAGTACCCAGTGCCACTCTAGACAACCATGGGGGCTAAAGAATGCTAGGATCAGGGCTCTATCTTTTTGGGAAAACCACCACATGCTTCCTGGAAGAAGATGTGGAATACAAGCTTTAAGTACTTTCACAGGAAATGGATTTCTCTGCAAACAGAGTGAGAGGGATTTTTCTAAGGACTTTCTTCTCCTGGTTACCTAAGCTGTAGAGCTTCAGACAGTTCCTGGAGTCTGGGGCTTCTGTTTTTGCTCTTCTAAGCAGGCAGACCTTGGTGTAGCACTCTAGGGCTGGGCAAGAATCTGCTGGGCCCAATTCACTTGGCAACTAGCTTGGCAATAGCCTACAAGTGCTGTTTCTTAAAAAAAAAAATCAGAGATTGCAGACCCTAATGATTGTATACCCAGCAGGCACTCCTACTCTTTTTCCTAACTGGCAGAGGCTTGATTTGGTTTGGGTTTTCAGTGTTTCATTAGGGCCCTGGCAGGAGATAGTCTGGAGGGAGGAGCGTAAAGGCAGGCCACTTACTCCCCTGGCTTCCTCCCCATGGGGTCACTTCGGGCTCGCTGTGTCCCTTGACGGAAGGTTATTTCTCCTATCTGAAGGTGTCTCTTTATCCAGGAGTCTCCTTCCAGGTTCTAGTAACTGCTCCCTCCCCTCTTTGGGCCTCACAGCTATAACCGAACAGCTCTGCTGATGTAAGTCCCTTGATTCTACTACAATCCCATATCTTCGTAAAAAGTCGCTTTATAAAACTCTCCTCAAATAATCCTAATCCGAGTATGCTGTTTCTTGTTGAGATGCCGACTGATGGAGGTATTCTATTACTTGCAGGTGAAAGCAGCCTAAGTGATACCCCAAGCACTAGAGTCTAGTTCTTAAAATCCAGGAAACATCACAGTACAGGAAATTCCAGGAACACTTTCTATTCTAGTTTCTAATGGAGTTAGTGTGCCTGTGGGTGGTGGAAGGCAGTGGCTGGAGGAAGGAGGAGGGATAAAAATGGTACATGCATGTATGTGTTTCTGGCTAGCCTTGGAGAAACAAGATGATGAGAACCACATCAGAATAACCCTTACCAGTATATAGTGTGCATTGTTTTTCAAGGTTTTATTTTTAAGTAATCTCTACCCCCATCGTGGGGCTTGAACTCACAACCCTGAGGATCAAGAGGCACATACAGGCTCCTCTGACTGAGCCAGCCAGGCGCCCTTGTAGTATACATTTTATACACATTTTTATTTACAATAACCTTATGACATATGGTTCTTTAAAAATTTTCTTTTATTTAGGGGCGCCTGGGTGGCTCAGTCGTTAAGCGTCTGCCTTCGGCTCAGGTCATGATCCCTGAGTCCTAGGATCGAGCCCCGCATCAGGCTCCCTGCTCAGCGGGAAGCCTGCTAGCCTGCTTCTCGAACCTCTCCCACTCCCCCTCCTTGTGTTGCCTCTCTCGCTGTGTCTCTGTCAAATAAATAAAAATCTAAAAAAAAAATTTTTTTTAAACTTAAATTCAACTTAGTTAACATATAGTGTACTATTAGTTTCAGTGTGACATAGAGCTCTTAACTTTCATATTACAGATGGGGTCAGGTGAGGATTGGAACTGTGAAGTAACTCCTCAAAGTTGCAGCAAGAGGATGAACCAAAGATGGAAACCAGATCTACTGACTCAAATTCCGTGGTTTTCTCATTCCCCGGGCTTGCTCCTCCCTCCACGAATCGAGCCCAGGAAGGCAGGATAGAACCGAAAGGGAAAGGAAAAGGCAGTGTGATTTGTGGGTTATGCTGCCCTTCTTATCCACATCTAAGATTTTTCTTAAGTTCCTTTAACATCTAAGAAAAACCACATACTCTAAAAAAACCCAACCCAACAGCTTGCAGTAGCCTGAGATTCCAGAATAAATACTGAAATTGGCAGGACACATAGTATCCTTGCTCTCAACAGGTCACGTGAGGACACTGCCTAACATCCGTCATGTGTGTGTCTGGGAACATACAATATTTATGTCTCATCCAACCCTCAGATGCCTCTTTCTTGCGCCAAAAAGAACCGCTGTGTCCTACCTTCTGATCTAATCTAAAAATGTCATCAAAATCTGGCCCCAAAGACCTCTAAACTCCTTTTAAGTGGAGGAGACTTGAGTATCCTCCCTGCCTCCTAAAAGAATGGCTCAGATGAAGTCATGCCAAATACTGAGTAAACGGGAGGGTTTTTTTTTTACTGGAAACCATAATGCTATGCTGTGGCTGCATTTTCACAAGACTTCAGGGGTGGGAGGGTGGTCCCTCTGCATGGATAGGCTGGAAGGCTATTTAACATTTTGTTCAGGGGAAACACAGCCCAGATTCAAGAGTCAAGACCAAGTCATGAGACTCACTGGAGTCAGACTCTGGCACCAGCCCCAGCTGCTTCTAGGCAGCTGTGCCTTCATCTGAACAAAACCACCTAGAACATGCACACATGAAAAAATCAAAGCAAAATCCAGCATTCCACAGAACTTCAGCATGTGGCATCCCAGGAAACTGACCCTTAAACCCAGTTTAACATGCGCATCTCTTTCCTTGAGAGCAGCTGAAAGTGGCTTTCACCACTAATGAGGTAAAATAATAAATAGTTATTTTATAACCAATTACCAAATTATTGCTGAAAAGAGTAGGTCTCATTGATACAGGAAGATGTTCAAGATCTAGTACTGGGTAGGCAGAGAGACAAATACTGAACGGTATCACTTACATGTGTTATCTAAAAAAGCCGAAATAGAGAATAAAGTGGTAGTTACTAGGGGATGGAGGATGGGGGAAATGGGGAGATGTTGGTCAAAGGCTATAAACTTCTAGTTAGAAGATTAATAAGTTCTGGGGATCTAATGTAAGATGGAGATTATAGTTCATAATACTGTATCATATACTTCTGAATGTTGCTAAGAGAGATACTAAATATTTCCACCACGAAAAACAAACAGTATGTGAAGGAATGGAGGGGTTAGCTAATGCTGTGGTGATAAATCAGTTTGCAATATATAAATGCATCAAATCAACACACTGGACACCTTAAATTTACACAATGTTATACATCAATTCTATTTTGATAAAGCTGGGGGGGGAGGATGGTTAAGTGAGGGCTAACTGCACTGTAACTGTTCAATATACATTGCTACCGTTTAACAAAGAAAAAGAAAGGAAGACCAGTTATTGGGTGAAGACGTAGGCTGAAGAATAGCTTTTCTGAGAAAATATCCATCAATATATGTGGTAAAAGTCACACCTGGAGAAACATGCAAGATAAGTCAATTGCTGTCTGTGGGTACTGTATTTATAAATGCTTTTTCTGTGTTTTCTACATCTCTGCAAAGCATACACACACACACACACACATACATATATACACACACACATACAGATTAAAAGATTTTTAAAAGGAAAAGAAGAGAATTATTTCTGGGAAGTGCCTTCATACCCCAAATCTGATTTGTCACATGACCAAAATTTTCAAGAAGGCTCAATGAAACCAAGTACTGATAAACAATGATGCCGAAAACAGCACCACATACTTTAAAAAATTTTTTGTTCTTTTAAAGAATGGGCCAAAAAAATTTCTAAGAACTTCATCAATGCTTAGCATTACTTTGGGAGCAATAAGTATCCATTTTGATAAGGCAGCTGTATCTGGCCTTAGAATATGTTGAGAAATGTTTATGATAATCAGGACCTCCTTGAGAATTAAATTAAGAGAACAGTATTTCCACCTTTTAGTTTAAATGTCTTTAGTTTAAACGCCTGATCTTCCATACTATTCTTAAATGCTCGTACTTATTTTTTAAAAACTAGATTGACAGAGGTTTCAATTTTCAAAATGTATCACACATCCAAATTAGGCTGAGAACTAACTGCAGGGAAGGACATTTTATCTTGCCCCGGGGAGCATAACAGAGGGAAAATCTGAGAAAGTCACTGAAGGACTCACCTTGCCAGCAAGATCCCCTGGTACTCTTCCAGTTGTCTCATGAAGCTGGGGTTGGGCTTGGTCACTGTTCTCCTTTCCTTCACGTAGTCATAGGCCCGGTCCAGATTCCAGCCATACTCCTTCATTGCATAGGCAATCACAGTGGAGGCTGAGCGACTCACCCCCATTTTGCAGTGCACAAGGCACTTAGATCCATGTTTCCTACGTTGGGGGATTGAGGTAAAGAGAAAAACACAATAGTGAGTACATTTTATTTTATTTTTTTTTATTTTTTATTTTTTTTAATAATGATTTTTTATTATATTATGTTAGTCACCATACAGTACATCCCCGGTTTTCGATGTAAGGCTCGATGATTCATTAGTTGCGTATAACACCCAGTGCACCATGCAATACGTGCCCTCCTTACTACCCATCACCGGTCTATCCCATTCCCCCACCCCCTCCGCTCTGAGGCCCTCAGTTTGTTTCTCATAGTCCATAGTCTCTCATGTTTCATTCCCCCTTCTGATTACCCCCCCTTTCTTTATCCCTTTCTTCCCCTACTGATCATTCTAGTTCTTATGTTCCATAGATGAGAGAAATCATATGATAGTTGTCTTTCTCTGCTTGACTTATTTCACTTAGCATTATCTCCTCCAGTGCCGTCCATGTTGTAGCAAATGTTGAGAACTCGTTCTTTCTGATTGCTGAGTAATATTCCATTGTATATATGGATCGCAACTTCTTAATCCAGTCATCTGTTGCAGGGCATCTCGGCTCCTTCCACGATTTAGCTATTGTGGACATTGCTGCTATGAACATTGGGGTGCATATGGCCCTTCTCTTCACTACGTCTGTATCTTTGGGGTAAACACCCAGTAGTACAATGGCTGGATCATAGGGTAGCTCAATTTTTAACTTTTTAAGGGACCTCCACACTGTTTTCCAGAGTGGCTGTACCAACTTGCATTCCCACCAACAATGTAGGAGGGATCCCCTTTCTCCACATCCTCTCCAACAATTGTTGTTTCTTGCCTTGTCTATTTTTGCCATTCTAACTGGCGTAAGGTGGTATCTCAGTGTGGTTTTGATTTGAATTTCCTTGGTGGCTAATGATTTTGAACATTTTTTCATGTGTCTGTTAGCCATTTGTATGTCTTCATTGGAAAAATGTCTGTTCATATCTTCTGCCCATTTTTTGATTTGTTTATTTGTTTCTCGTGTATTGAGTTTGAGAAGTTCTTTGTAGATCTTGGATACCAGTCCTTTATCTGTAGTGTCATTTGCAAATATATTCTCCCATTCCGTGGGCTGCCTCTTAGTTTTTCTGACTGTTTCCTTGGCTGTGCAGGAACTTTTAATCTTGATGAAGTCCCATAAATTCATTTTATCTTTTGTTTCTCTTGCCTTTGGGGATGTAATTAGTGAGTACATTTTAAAAGCTAGGTTCGAAATGTTTCCAAGTCTCCTGTCACCCTTCCATTTTCTTTCAATCCATCCCACTTCAGTGTACTTGTATACATCTATAGTCAAATGTGGAGGGAGGTAGGCAATTCTAGTGTACTCAAACAATATTCAGTGTTAATATTAATCCTTTTAAATTCATTCAGCGAATATTTACCAGGCAATCACTGTATGTAAGACAACGTGCAAACTACTGGGAGGCAAAGAAAAGTAAATCTTCCCTAAATGGTAGGGTTCAATGGGGGAAAGAGATAATTAAAACGCAAAATGGAAATTACAATGAGTGTGAAGGGAGAATTTTCAATTTAGAGACTGGGCCCATTTTGCCTGTCTGGAGGCCAGTACCCTCGCAGTCCCAGGGGCATGTTTCAAGGCTGGCACACTCTTGAGTCACAAGTGTGACAGTGATTCATCTAACTTATCCAAATGTTCTGAGTTGCTTCCAGTTCAAGTTCCAGTAAGGGTTCTGTCCCTGGAGGAAAGTACCAACCAAATGAAACTAACCCTCCTCTTTACTCAGATGTAGCCCTAGATATCACTTTTCACAACACCACCACCATGTTCTGTCTAGGGACTGGCTAGACAATCCGTGGAGCTGGATGGGACCATGTGATGCACCACATGGCTTTCTCAGTGTGGAGGGTGGAATGAAAAACTACCTGTTGTTGTTTTAATGGGGTGGAAAAAAGAGAAAGCAAAGTTACCATAAAGTGACTGTAAGAAACAAACAAAACCCTGTGGTCTCAAGATGCCAGAGCTCATTACTTCAGATACGAAGAGTACTCCACTATGCTATGCTAATTCTGCTAGTAACACAGTGTCTGGCACAGAGGAAGCCTGAAAATACTTACTAAATGTATGAACGAACTTATGGATCTGCTGTTACATCTGTCAGCTCTAAGTAGAAATATTTTAAAATCTGGAAAAAAGAATGGTTACTCTTTTCACTAGTGTACATGGGCTAAAAATATTTCCTATGTGGCTATTCCAATAAGTAAAAAAAAAAAATGTACATCAGCCTAGTAGGGGGAATCTACTCATTTACTCACTCACTGTATTACAGTAAACAAGCTTCCTTCCAGGGGCTTATAACTCTTCTGCTGGAGATAGACACGCATGAAAGAGTTAAGTACAATGCAAGGAAGGCATAAGGTTATGTGCCGGAATGATAGGGATTCAGAGAATGATCCGCCATAATCAAAACAGTCTCAAAAGGAAGGTAAGATTAACCTCCCACCCATCACTTAGATGCAAAATTCTGGAGTCCTTAGGTTGGTGCAGGCGTGTGTCTCCGTGAGCTTAGATGATCCCCAATGACTAGGACATTTTCATCTTGTTTACGGCACCACAGGCTTTCATTTAGATTACGTGCACAGTGACTCAGATGTGAGTTCAGACGTGTGCTCTGTATTTTCCCTTCAAGCTCTGACATCAAATTTCAGGGCTATACCCGCAGGCATGGAAGGTGCTCAAAGTCGGACAATTTTAAGAAAAATACAATCATGAAATCCACCCCCACGAAAGCATTTCTTCATTTTGAATGGGGCTTTTTCCCAGTGGATGGCTTCTAACTCACAAATTGAAGGATCTGAAGTCAGTTCAGAAAATCCAATTTCATTTTTCAGTTTCAGCCACACACCGCCCCCCACCACTTCTCCCCTCCCTGTGCTGGGTTGTCTAGACTAAGCCTGGTATTACTTTAGGAATCCCAAACCCACCCATCTGTAGGTCGAGTCTGGAATTCAGGGCTCCGATCAGGATGAAGCACGTGAGGTGCCTGGGGTGCCATTTAAGGAGGCGCTCACTCTCAGATGCTGACCTACACTCGCATGAGCCCCAGCAGGACTGCCTGCTCACGTGTACCCTGCATGCCTCACATATCTCACCTCAAGGCTGAAATTGGCCTTAGCTTTCACTGGGACTGGGGCCTCGCCTGAACTCTAGCCTCTTTGGCTGTGATTCTCACAGCTTGCCTAGTCTTTTCCAGTCTCCCTTCCTTAAGGACCTAGACTACTCCTAAATACTTGATGGACTCTGAAATAAGACATGATCTTAGGTTCAAGTCGTATCCTCAACACTTGTTACTTCTCTGAACCTCATCTCTATAGTCTGTCCCTATCTGTACAAAAGGATGACAGCATATGTCTCTCTGGGTTCTGGAAAATATTACGTGGGAGAATAAAGTGTAAAGTACCTGGCACATAGTAAGCATGCCATGAGTGGTATTATTGAGAACAATTTAATAACAGGCTTCAAGAATATAAAACACTTCCAGGTGCTAGCTAGAGACTGAAAGTATGGGCTCAAAGCTAGTGTAGGAGGATTCAGGGTAACTAAGAGGAAGAACTTCTTGACTATGGAGGTCCTGAAGAAAGATGTGGAATCATTGCTGAAGGGGGACTTTAAAAACGAAAAGTGGTTCTCATCTGCCAGGGATGATTTGAATGTGGTCCCATCAAAGGGGAAGCGTGGCCAACATGATCATTTATGGTTCCTTCTATTGAAGGAATATATAGAATTGGCAAGGAAATCCCCAGGGACTTAAAAAAAGCAGTGCTGACATATTAATACTAATTAACACTAAACACTAAATTAATACTATTAGTTTCACTAAAAGGCCAATTAATTTAAAGATGACATCAACAGAATGGCCAGAGGAAAATTTCACTGTTTAGAGTATCATAAGAGTAAAGTAAAAGAATGAGAAAAGATTTCCAAAGCTCACTAAGTTTCCTTTCTGGTCTTTTCAGAAAGAAGGACTCAGTATCCCACACACCCGGAGTAATTCCTATTCTCTAACTTTCACAGGTCCCCTTTGGCGGCTTAGCACCTTCTTCACAACGCCTTCCTTCTCTCACTCTTACTGCACTTGCAGCAGCTTCTGTTTGTGTTACCTCATCTTGTGCTCGATGGAAACAGTCAACATACTCTATATGGAAAACCCAAAAGAATCCACTCCCAAACTATTAAAAGTTATAGAGCAATTCAGTAACGTGGCGGGATACAAAATCAATGCTCAGAAATCAGTTGCATTTCTGTACACGAATAATGAGACTGAAGAAAGAGAAATTAGGGAATCCATCCCTAATTTACAATAGCACCAAAAACCATACGTTACCTTGGAATTAACTTAACCAGAGACGTAAAGGATCTATATTCTAGAAACTATAAATCACTCTTGAAAGGCATTGAGGAAGACACAAAAAGATGGAAAAATATTCCATCCTCATGGATCAGAAGAATTAACATAGTTAAAATGTCCATGCTACCCAGAGCAATCTACACTTTCAATGCTATCCCGATCAAAATACCGAGGACATTTTTCAAAGAACTGGAACAAATAGTCCTTAAATTTGTATGGAACCAGAAAAGGCCCCGAATCACCAAGGAACTGTTGAAAAGGAAAAACAAAGCTGGGGGCATCACAATGCCGGATTTCGAGCTGTACTACAAAGCTGTGATCACAAAGACAGCATGGTACTGGCACAAAAACAGACACATAGACCAATGGAACAGAATAGAGAGCCCAGAAAAGGACCCTCAGCTCTTTGGGCAACTAATATTTGATAAAGCAGGAAAAAACATCCGGTGGGAAAAAGACAGTCTCTTCAGAGCCCACGGAATGGGAGAATATATTTGCAAATGACACTACAGATAAAGGACTGGTATCCAAGATCTACAAAGAACTTCTCAAACTCAATACACGAGAAACAAATAAACAAATCAAAAAATGGGCAGAAGATATGAACAGACACTTTTCCAATGAAGACATACAAATGGCTAACAGACACATGAAAAAATGTTCAAAATCATTAGCCACCAGGGAAATTCAAATAAAAACCACACTGAGATACCACCTTACGCCAGTTAGAATGGCAAAAATAGACAAGGCAAGAAACAACAATTGTTGGAGAGGATGTGGAGAAAGGGGATCCCTCCTACATTGTTGGTGGGAATGCAAGTTGGTACAGCCACTCTGGAAAACAGTGTGGAGGTCCCTTAAAAAGTTAAAAATTGAGCTACCCTATGATCCAGCCATTGCACTACTGGGTATTTACCCCAAAGATACAGACGTGGTGAAGAGAAGGGCCATATGCACACCAATGTTCATAGCAGCAATGTCCACAATAGCTAAATTGTGGAAGGAGCCGAGATGCCCTTCAACAGATGACTGGATTAAGAAGTTGTGGTCCATATATACGATGGAATATTACTCAGCTATCAGAAAGAACGAGTTCTCAACATTTGCTACAACATGGACAGCACTGGAGGAGATAATGCTAAGTGAAATAAGTCAAGCAGAGAAAGACAACTATCATATGATTTCTCTCATCTATGGAACATAAGAACTAGGATGATCGGTAGGGGAAGAAAGGGATAAAGAAAGGGGGGGTAATCAGAAGGGGGAATGAAACATGAGAGACTATGGACTATGAGAAACAAACCGAGGGCCTCAGAGGGGAGGGGGGTGGGGGAATGGGATAGACCGGTGATGGGTAGTAAAGAGGGCACGTATTGCATGGTGCACTGGGTGTTATACACAACTAATGAATCATCGAGTCTTACATCGGAAACCGGGATGTACTGTATGGTGACTAACATAATATAATAAAAAAATCATTAAAAAAAAAAAAAGGTCTCTTCAATAAATGGTGCTGGGAAAATTGGACAGCTACATGCAAAAGAATGAAACTTGACCACTATCTCACACCATACACAAAAATAAACTCCAAATGGATGAAAGACCTCGATGTGAGACAGGAATCCATCAAAATCCTAGAGGAGAACATAGGCAGCAACCTATACGACATCGGCCAAAGCATCTCCAAAGGCAAGAGAAACAAAAGATAAAATGAACTTATGGGACTTCATCAAGATAAAAAGCTTCTGCACAGCCAAGGAAACAGTCAAAAAAACTAAGAGGCAGCCCACGGAATGGGAGAATATATTTGCAAATGACACTACAGATAAAAGACTGGTATCCAAGATCTACAAAGAACTTCTCAAACTCAATACACGAGAAACAAATAAACAAATCAAAAAATGGGCAGAAGATATGAACAGACACTTTTCCTACGAAGACATACAAATGGCTAACAGACACATGAAAAAATGTTCAAAATCATTAGCCACCAGAGAAATTCAAATAAAAACCACACTGAGATACCACCTTACGCCAGTTAGAATGGCAAAAATAGACAAGGCAAGAAACAATTGTTGGAGAGGATGTGGAGAAAGGGGATCCCTCCTACATTGTTGGTGGGAATGCAAGTTGGTACAGCCACTCTGGAAAACAGTGTGGAGGTCCCTTAAAAAGTTAAAAATTGAGCTACCCTGTGACCCAGCCATTGTACTACTGGGTGTTAACCCCAAAGATACAGACGTAGTGAAGAGAAGGGCCATATGCACCCCAATGTTCATAGCAGCATTGTCCACAATAGCTAAATTGTGGAAGGAGCTGAGATGCCCTTCAACAGATGACTGGATTAAGAAGTTGCGATCCATATATACAATGGAATATTACTCAGCTATCAGAAAGAACGAATTCTCAACATTTGCTGCAACATGGACGGCAGGCACTGGAGGAGATAATGCTAAGTGAAATAAGTCAAGCAGAGAAAGACAACTATCATATGGTTTCTCTCATCTATGGAACATAAGAACTAGGAAGATCGGTAGGGGAAGCAAGGGATAAAGAAAGGGGGGGTAATCAGAAGGGGGAATGAAACATGAGAGACTATGGACTATGAGAAACAAACCGAGGGCCTCAGAGGGGAGGGGGGTGGGGGAATGGGATAGACCGGTGATGGGTAGTAAGGAGGGCACGTATTGCATGGTGCACTGGGTGTTATACGCAACTAATGAATCATCGAGCCTTACATCGGAAACCGGGGATGTACTGTATGGTGACTAACATAATATAATAAAAAAACATTAAAAAAAAAAAAAAAGGAGGTTATCTTCTTCCAGGGGATCCATCTACTTTTAGGGAGTATGAGGTCACTAGTCAACTTTTCCCCAGGATTACAAAAATTAGTTTCCTTTTTTTCTTTAATTCCTTCTCCCAGAGTGCAGACAGTAAGCCATCTACAGCTCTCAGGCTCCAGCCGTGTGTGGTGCAGGGGAACATGGACCAGAGCATGTGTGTGGGGCCATTACTCACTTTGCTTTAGAGATGAATTTGTAAGTATCATTCCAGTAAGCCAGGAGATCCGTTGCCTCTTCATCATATACGCGGATGTTATGATACTCAAAGACTCCTGGGAAGAAGTTGTCTATCTCTCGAGTGACGTTCAAGATATACCGCACCCTGCGAGGAAACCAAGGGAGAGTACGTGCTCTACTATTCAGGCTAAGTCCCAGTCCAGCACTGTTTTTCCTACTTAAAATTTGTTTACTCTCTAGGTTGAAATTAAATACTAAATATTGAAGAAAGCTAAAAAACTAAGAGGCTATATATTTAGTACAGAAACTATATAACAGAATCCAGGACATACCTGGGCACCAACGAATTACTGAGAGAAAAGCTGTCTACCAAGTTCAATATCTAAATTCCATTTTCGGTTTATGTACAGTTACACAATCTCATCTTTGATAGTCTTTTGAAAATATGCCTTGTATTTTACTTCAAAGAATCTAAGGTCCATGATCGACAGTTTCTCCTTAGTCGATAAAATTACCAGAAACAAAATTTATTCTTTGGAAGTCATTTGTATTAAATCAGACTATTGACATCTACCTCGAGAAACAAAAAACAACAAAATAGGAGGGGAAAAATTTCCTCCTATCCTTCTAAATGCTAGATTTTGCTCTGTTACTCTCTTAAAACTATAAGAAAGGTAATAGAGGCGAGGGCTGGGAGGGTCAGAGGAAAGTTGGACCTAAGAGTCTCGCAGCTCTCTCGGCTGCAGGCCTGGCTGCCACAGCAGCGGATGTGTCTGGGAGGTCTTCTGTACCCAGAGGCTTGCAGAGAAGGGTTTCTGGATCAGAAATTTCTTCTGCTGTCTCTCTCACCGTACAATTTCATTAAATGCTTGGGTTTAAGTTGCCAAACGGTTATCTTTTCACAGCGCCATGTGGGCTTGGACATCACTGGGGTTTACCCCAACAACACAACACAGATTCACTTATTTCTCTCTGCAGAAGCTGCTTTCTTCTTGGAACTACACACGAGGATCTTACAAACCCAATCTCTGAAGTCAGAGAAATGACTACAGAGAAGGAGAGCCACAGTTAACCCATTTTGTGGTTGAGGTCAAGAGACCAAAATTTTTCTGAAACATGATGTGAATATGTTTTAACTTCGCATCAAAGTCCATTACTAGAAAGGATTTTTTTTCTTTTTACTTTAAAAAGTAAGCACATGCAATTGTGGAAAACAGTACATGGGGTTACTCTATGACCCAGCATATTCCTCTCCTAGGTATAAACCCAAGAGAAATGAAAAATAAGTCTTCCCCAAAATTTGTACATGAATGGTCACAGCAGTATTCATAATAGCTAGAAAGTGGAAACAACTCAAATGTCCATCAACTGATGAATGAATAAATAAAATGTGGTATTTTCCAAACAATGGAACATTATTTGGCAATAAAGGAATGAAGTCGTAACACATGCTACAACATTGATAAACCTTGAACATATAATGTGAAGTGGAAGAAACCATTCTTAAAAGAGCACGAATTATATGATTCCATTTAAATGAAATGTCTAGAATAGGTAAATCTATAGACACAGGAAGTAGATTAGTGTTTCTAGAAGCTGGGGGGAGAAGGGAAATGGGGGTGACTGTTGAAGGGTACAGAATTGCTTTTTTTTTTTTTAAAGATTGTATTTATTTATTTGAGAGAGAGAGAGCGAGCATGAGGGGGGAGGGTCAGAGGGAGAAGCAGACTCCCTGCTGAGCAGGGAGCCTGATACGGGACTCGTTCTTGGGACTCCAGGATCACAACCCAAGCTGAAGGCAGATGCTCAACCAACTGAGCCACCCAGGTGCGCTAGGGTACAGAATTTCTTTTTGGGTTGAAAAAATGTTCTAAATTAATTACTGGACAACTCTCTAAAAATAATAAATATCACTGACGTGTATATTTTAAATGGATGAATGGTATGTGAATTGTATCTCAATGAAACTGTCAAAAGGAAAGCACACTTCTCTTATTTAAAATAAAAATGAATAATCTCCCACCTCTAATCCCATACTTTATTAATGGATTATGGTAGGACAAGGCTTCCCAATCCTATTCATTACAGAACCCCTAGGCAGCCGCTACCAATTGAAATTAGCACTCCTTGAAACTTCTTTCACATCTCTATGTGAAGTAGCACTTTACTTGGGGTTCTAAAGTCAGTAGATTAGGTGAAAATTGAAAATCTCTTAAATCATCCACAAGGGGCAGTATACATGTTTTGTAACTAATTCTTAATCCGTAAGAGTTTAAGAACTAGTGAATTAATGAAACAAGATCAAGTAGCTGAGCATCTACCTATACCTTCTTTTAAGACAAATACATCTGTGTTTTATGATTTAGCCTTATAAGTAGTAAATGAGATGAACACGGGGCGCCTGGGTGGCGCAGTCGTTAAGCCTCTGCCTTCAGCTCAGGGAGTGATCCCGAGTCCTGGGATTGAGCCCCGCATCGGGCTCCTCTGCTAGGAGCCTGCTTCTTCCTCTCCCACTCCCCCTGCTCGTGTTCCCTCTCTCACTGGCTGTCTCTCTCTCTGTCAAATAAATAAATAAATAAATAAATAAATAAATAAAATCTTTTAAAAAAAGAGATGAACAGGTATCATCACCAGCGGGGGGGTTGTAAGTCAAAGTGTATGCGTGCACGATGTAATTTCAATGCATTGGCAAGCACTGGCTGGATCACATCTCAAACTTCCTATTAAACACTGTATCTGTGTGCTAGTTTCTAGCAAGTCACAGTAAATTTTTCTATTGTCCCTTCGCATTTACTGAGCACCCTCTTGGTATAAAGCTTTGAGCTAGGTAGAGGTATGTTTTACACAAAACTAAGATACAGTCTCTATTTTCAAGAACTCTAGACTCAATCCTAATCAATTTAAAATTTCCAAGTTCTATTTATTTTCATTATCTTAAATTAAGTAACCAGATTCACTCCCCCCTTCTCCACCCTAAGAATTCTTCGTATAATTCTCTGGCTTAAGTCTTGTTTCAAGTTCATTTTAGCAATTATGACATACCTTTCTTTTGAAGGAAAAGTAGGGAGTATGCATCTCATCATGCTAAAGATAACCAGAAGTCTGGCTTACAACTGAGAAAACAGGGAGCCAGCAACTAGCCATCGCTACTTCTGGGTTTCTTACTGCTGTCCACAATTAAGAGTTAGCATGGCCAAGTTCAATGAAAAATTTAGGCATTAGCTAAGAAGTAAAAAGGAAAGAAGAATAGTAGCTTTTTGCTTGCTGAATGTTCATGGTGGTCTCAATAGCTATAGTCAAACTCAATCACCACGCCGCTTAGGGGCACATTTCTTAATACAAAGTAGGTATTCTTGTTCAATTTCAGAAACTTGTCTACTTTACATTTATAATCTTTTACATTTACCTTATACATTTATATGCCTTATTTACCTTATACATTTAAAAACTTAGATTTCAAGCCTTACTAAAAAAGGATAGGGACAGAGTCTTATTTTTCTTTGGATCCCTAGTATCTAGCATTGTACCTGGCCCATAGAAGATGGTTGATAAATGTTGAGTGAATGGCTGTGAACCAACATATGCAGTTCTGTGTACTCTTACATAGGAACCAAAGGCAAAACTACGGAGGCAGTAAAAACACTCTGTATGATACCATAATGACGGATGTATGATACCATAAGGATGGATGCATACTATACATTTGTCCAAAGCCATAGAATGTACAATACTGACAGTGAACTGTCACATAAATATGGACTTTGCATGATTATGATGTATAAATGTAGGTTCATCAGTTGTACCAGATGCACCACTCTGGTGGGGACAGTGATAATGGGGGAGGCTATGCATGTGTGGGGGCAGAGGTATATGGGAAATCTCTGTATCTTCTGCTCAGTTTTACTGTGCACCTTAAATTCCTCTAAAAACAAACACAAGGAACCAATAACTACATTTGTTTTAAAAAGCAGGAAACACATGCACATTTATTTTGGAAAGCCTTTCCACTGAGCAGTAGCTGTTTCTTGGGAGGTGGGTGTGGGGGAGAATGAGACAGTGGGAGAAGGGCCACTTAACTTTTTATTAGATTACACCTGATTAGAATCAACTGGAAGCAACTCTTAGGCTTAAAGTTACTCACTGACGCCTATTTGACAGGAAAAAGTAAACAAGAACAGTGATTTCTGTCAGGGGGATGAAGGCAATTGCTCTGTGTGCTTACCCTCGGTTCTGTAAATCCTCTAAGTTAGAGGCATTCCATTCGGAGCCCTGTGGAACAAAAAACAAGGTTAGGGAGTATTAGCAAATGAACAAAATACTATACTTGAAAAGGAGTCCTCTGAGGGAGGAAGTAGAGCCAATAACATCTATCGCGGTTCCTTTCTATACGTTAGGTGCTTTATACATGATCACATTGAGTTTTCACAAATGATAGGGTAAAAAAGTTATCTTCATTTTTATAGATCAGAAAACCAGCCCTCATAGAATTCAGATAATTTTTGCTCAAGATCACATGCTGGAAAGGTGTCTTTGATCATCTTTCAATCTAAGTTATATGTCATCTGTTTTCCTTGTTTATAGTATTCTGATTTTTTCCAATACTACGTATCACAATTTTTACTTGTATATTTATTTATGTGCTTATTTACTACCTTTCTCCTCCATTCATATAAGCTTCTTGAGGATAGCAACCAGATCTCTTGTTCCCTAAGGACACCCCTGAACAGTCCTGGCACTTGGCAGGTATTTGGTAATAAACATTTGTTTAATGAACAAAGTGGCATTATTATGAATTAAACCTAGATTTCATTCTAACGCCCATATTCTTTCTAGTGCATTATGTTATATTCACAGAGAGTACAATAGCAGCTTCTGCTAAAAAAATGAGGGAAACAACATACACAAAATTTAAAGAAGGGAGAGTTGTACAGATTATGTGATAGATCTATCAACTGTTAATATTTTACCACATTTGCTTTCTCTCTCTCCTTCCCTTTCAATATGTATCATACTTTCTTCCCCTGAGCCATTTGAAAGTAATCTGAACAATCATGCCACTTGAATACTTGATCATGTATTGCTTATGAACAAGAACATTCTCCTATTTCCATTTTTATAACTAAGAAAGAAAACACTAACACAATGATAGCCTAATACATTATCAATATTTGAATTTCAAAAGCTGTCCTAACTGTCCTTTATATTCATCCAATCAAGAATCATACTTTGCGGGGTGCCTGGGTGGCTCGGGTGGTAAAGTGTCTGCCTTCGACTCAGGTCGCAATCTCGGGGTCCTGGGATCGAGCTCCGCATCGGGCTCCCTGCTCGGTGGGGAACCTGCTTCTCCCTCTCCCCCTGTTACTCCCCCAGCTTGTGCTTGCTCTCTCTCAGTTAAATAAATAAAAATATTTTTAAAAAAAGAACCATACTTTGCATTTAGTTGCTATGTCTCTTTCTCATTTAATTTGGTCTTGGACAGTCCACTCCAACTTTATTTATTTTGGTTTTCATGATATTGACATTTTTGTAGACTACAGGTCTGTAATCCTGGAGAACTCCCCACGATCTGGATTTGTCTGATTTGTCTCCTGATAATTAGATTCAGGTCAAAATTCCGGCAAGAATAGTACGAGGATGGTATTGTGTATTTCTTATTGCATCAAATTTTGAGGCACATACATCCGTTTGTCTCACTGTTTGTCATGCTGACCTTGAATTCTTGTTGGTACCTTTGTATCTGCCACATCCCACTACCGTAGAGGTTTCTTTACAATTAATTAGTAATCTTTAGGTATTAGTGATCTTTGAAGTCAGGTGAATATCCTGTTTCACAATAATCTTTTACCCTACGGTTTTAGTATCAACTGCTGACCTTGTCCAAATAAATTATTTTACAGGACGTTGACGAAATGGTGATTTTCTAATTCTATCATTCCTTCTGCATGGGAGCTGGCATTCTTCTTTGTAAAAGAGAGCTTCACCTAGTCATTCCTTCCACACTCTGAATGCCACTGTGAGTTCTTGAATTCTTTTTGTAATTAGAATGTTATATAATCCATTACCATTTTTTTTTTCTGACACTCAAATTGTCCTGAATTTGATCAGTGGGAATCTCTTCAAGCAGGCATGCTCTTTTTGATATGACCCCCACTAGTTTTTGAATAATTCCTTGCTTTCCGGCATAAGAAGTTGTTTCAGATTCACTTTGTGAGTGGAATCAGTGATTTCCCCAAGGAGCCCTGGTTCTTTTAGCAAAGAATGATATTTTGCAATCAAAACCTGGACATTAATTAGATATGCTCATAAATAATGGGTGTTACTGCTTCTAAACTTTTCAGTGGACAGATCTAGGAAATACTTTATAAAAAATATTGAATTTACAGGAGAACGTGGATGGCTCAGTCAGTTGAGCAGCGAATTCTTGATCTCAGCTCAGGTCTTGACCTCAGGGTCATGAGTTTGAGCCCCATGCTGGGCTCCACGCTAGGCATGGAGCCTACTTAAAAAAAAAAAATTGAATTTACACTGGTACCTCCAATTCAAAGTTAACACCACAAGGTTCTTCCTTTCTTTCTTGACCCTTTGTCATCATTTTTATCTCCCTATTCCACAGTGATAACCTTGGTTTCCAACAACTCATTAACTCTATTTACAGAATAACTTTGACTTACTACGCCAATATCACAGCCAATTACAAACCTACTAAGTTCAAGTTTTCTGGGGTGCCTGAGTGGCTTAGTTGGTTGAGCGGCTGCCTTCAGCTCAGGTCATGATCCTGGGGTCCTGGGATTGAGCCCCGCATCAGGCTCCCTGCTCAGTGAGGAGACTGCTTCTACCTCTCCCTCTGCCCCTCCCCCGGCTTGTGCTGGCTCGCTCTCTCTCTCCCTCGTCAAATAAATAAAATTAAAAAAAAAAAAGTTCAAATTTTCTTTGCAGTTTTTTTCTCTATTCCCATGAAGAGGTTCAATCAGAATATTATGCTCAAAAGTTATTTGAATTAATTTCCTTCTTTTTAAAATAATTTTTAAAAAGGATTTTATTTATTTACTTGAGAGAGGGTGACAGCGAGAGAGAGTACAGAGGGAGAGGGAGAAGCCGACTCCCCACTGAGCAGGGAGCCCCACAGAGATCATGACCTGAGCTGAACTCAAGACGCTTAACCTACTGAGCCACCCAGGCGCCGCGAATTAATTTCCTTCTGTGAAGTTATCCATTTGCTATCTATTTGGGTTCACTTGTTCCTGTCTGCATTCAACTTTAGGGTGTGCTTTTTCCATTTGATTTTGAATATGCAAAACTTTCATAAGATTGAAAGTCAAAAGTTTATTAAAAAGCAAACTTGAAGTCTCACTCAGTCCTCTTCAATCTCTTCAATCCCTAAGGGTAACTATTTTCATTAGTTTCTGGCTTATTCCACCTATGTTCTATTTTGAAAACAACAACAACAGCAACAACAAATACATCCTTATTGCCACTTCTTACATAAAAGTAGTACACTACATATGCTTTTGTTCTTTGCTTGCTTCACTTTAAAATATATCCTCAGAACCACTCCATATCACAGTTCACAGAGATCTTCCTTATTTCTTCTTACACCTATATAGCACTTGACTGGATAGTGATAGAACAGTTTATTCAACTAGTCTCCTATGAATGTGGAGGTGTGGCTGCTGCGTCAAGGGCCAATGCACAATTTTGTTAGACATTGCTAAATTCCCCTTCAGAGAGGCTGAAACAATTCTGCATTCCCACCAACAATGTATGAGAGTGCCACTTTCCCCACAGCTTTGTCAACAAAATGTGTGGTTAAGCTTTTGAATTTTTGCCAATCTGATAGGTGTGAAATGTATCTCAGTGTAATTTCAATTTGCATTTCTCTTAAGAGTAAAAGTGAACAACTTTTCAATGTTTTAGGTCCATTTTCTATCTTTGGACTATCTGTTCATCTCTTTTGAAAAGGCAAATACTTAAAAGTAGGAATTTACCTATTTTAGAATTATGCATTAAATGGAATTTAGCATTTGAAGACTCAGCTTCAAATCCCAATTCCCACTCTACTGTGGGGCACGGGGCAAACTGCTTAACCTCTCTGTCTTCGCTTTCCTTATCTGTAAAATGGAACACTCCTCCCACTCTAGTCCTATATACCTAATTGGGCACCTTCTCAAATCACAAATAGGAAGTTTTTCCTGATCTCTTCTGCCATGTGAGAATACAAAGAAAAGTCTATGACCCAGAAGATGACCCTCACCTGACCACGCAGGCACTCCAATCTCAGATTTTAGCCTACAGAACTATGAGAAATAAGTTCCTATTATGAGTCCCCATTCCAACCCCTGGCACCTGACAAAAAAAAAAAAACAAAAAACAAAAAAAAACACCCCAGTTTCTCCCATATTAAAGTGGAAAAACCCTCTTTCCATCCTGAATTCTCTTCCAGATACTCCTTTCTCCCCTTCCCTTACTAAGATTCATAGAAATATAATCTAATACTTCCTCTGACTCCTCATTTCCCATAGTCTCAACCTACAGCACTGTGATTTCTGCCCTCATCACTCTTGCTAATGTTACTAATGACCACTTCTAATTGTCTAATCCAGGGGCCTTCCATGGCCTATCCCACCGGCCTTCCATGAATATCTATCTGATATGGTTCATTACTCTCTCCTTATAGAAACAGATCAGATTGCACAAATATCTAGCTTCATGCCGGGCACAAAAAAAAGTGTCAACAAATGTTTATTGAATAAATGATCACATAAGATACATAAATGAAGCATTCTGAAAACTGTGTTATGTAAGCACTACCATCACAATAAAGTGATATGTTATTTATTTGGCTGTTGGAACTGAGAGATATAGATCGAGGATGCTGGGAAGGTCCATTTAGGAAGAGGACAGAAACTGATGGACAACTGATCTTTTCTACAGACCAGGGTTCAGCTGATTTGCTTTAAAAAAAATATAGGAGGTTCTGCAGGCTCTGTGCTCAACCTCTGAAAAAAGCTGCCACACCAAAGAAAGAGGTAAGAACTATAAAGAACTTCAAGGAGACCAGAAGCCAAGCAATAAGGGTTGAGAGGCTAAACTGTAGCCAGGGAAATGTGACCAGTTCACTTCTTAATTTAGAAGTCTAAATCCTCTGTGGAACTTTGTCCAGCTAGATGGAAATAACCTTACGTGATGGGAAAAGTCCATGGTTTTCATCTACCTGTCCAGAGAAAATTCAATCTGACAATCTGAAATGGCACATATCCAGAAACAAAATAAATTAAAAGCTTTGGCTACTGACTCAGTGAAGTCCGTATAACATGACTTGGGCTGTGCTTAGGGCTGCTTCAGGTTCAACCTGAAAGGAAGAACTGGAGTCAACGTGGTGTAATTACTTCTCTGCCCTCAATATAAATGTTATGCGTATTAGCCCCCGGGGCCCTCCAAAGACTCAATCTACTTTTCTTCCCCCTCTCCAAGCTTCTCAGGCTTACAATGACACAATTCCACGGGGTTTTTCACTATGTTCTATATAATTATGCAAAGCATATTCTAATTTTACTGAAGTGTAAAATGAAATCTTGGGACTATAATACATTTTTAAGTAAGTTCATTTCCATCTTTCACTCTGTGCCATAGCCCAGAAACCCAAGTGACTAATTTCTTTCCTCCCTTTAAAAAAAAATTTTTTTTAAAGTAGCTCCACACCCAATGTGGGGCTTGAATTCATGACCCTGAGATGAAAAGTCGTGTGCTCTACTGACAGAGCCAGCCAGGCACCCCAAAATGACTAATTTCTTTTCAAATATTATCCTTAGATATAGTCTTGTGAGGGTCCAAATGCTCCAAGCAAAAGAGAAGAGAGCACATTTATAGCAAATAAGAAGGACTGTATTTGGGTTCTGCTAGGATCAATATAACTTGATATAATCTCCAAGGATTGGTACCTTGTCCGTATCTTCTCTTCATCATACCACACCTACAGCCTCAATACTGTGAGTCACTTCATGGAACCAACCAGGCACAAGAGCTCTATTAATTTTTCCTTCTGAGAAAAGTTCATGCTACATATCTCCAGTTGATGGGCAAAGTCATGAATAATTAAAATGCCACATTTGATTTAAGTCTCATCTATTCACATATCCTCCATTTCTCTGCATCTAGAGAGTAACTATCAATTTGAGGCTTAATTTTTCTTCAAAAAGGAAACATTCTATAATGTCAAGTATTAAGAAAGATAACCATCAGCAATAAAAATTGACTAGTTTTTTATTCATGAACAAAATTACTGGTTGTGTCCAATATTCTTGTGTTTCCCTTGTTCAACTAAGAAAGCTCCCTGCCTTTCAGCAAAGGGTCTCTGTTCACATTTAGCTTTTTCTCAGCCAAACTGGACAACCTCCAGGAGAACTGTTGATATTGAGACTTGGTTGGGCAAAGGCTTCCAGCTCAGAGAAGTGGTACACTCTTAAGGGTGTGGAAGAACTTTTTCTGGAAATACCCTGGCTTCCAACCAATCAATCCTCCCTTCTTGCTGCAGATTTTCTTTAAACTATGCTTTACACTTTTCTTCTCCATACCAGCTGGACACCTTTTTAAATAAACATCTCTGTGCAGTGCACTGCAGAGCTGAGCATTCTTCCAAAGGGAGGGAAAAAATCCTGCTGCCTCCCTTCACACAATCTGCTTGCACTCCAGGCATGGCAGCTACGCACAAGATGAAATGACTTTGCAGAAAATTAACACCACGGCTTGCAGCTTGGATAAGACCTCTTTTTCCATGTCAGTTGCTAGGAAAGCTAGCAGAGCACAGACTCACTGGAGAAGAGATAGGGGTTTGGATACAGGATATGGTGGTGCGAACAAAGGGAGGAAGCCATTGATGAAGAAGTGTTCGTGCACTCATTTTGTTGGATAAGAGTTAAATTTCAGAATTTTCCAGTTTGAAAGTTTTTCCCAAATAAGGAAAATATTCACAATGGAAAGAACATGTCCATTCTCTAGAAGACAGAATTATATCTGAAGCTGAGTAAGATTTCCCTTTTTCAAAAATATATAGATACATATTAAAAAAGGAAAAAGACTGGAATATTATATAACAAAAGATATCAGTGCTTAGCTCTTTTGCTGACAAATGCTATTGTCTTTTGAAATTATCTAAGCTTTTTACAAGGAACATGAATTACTTTTGTAATAAATAAAAAACTGAAGACAGAAGAACATGCCAATAATCACGCTAAGTGAAATAAGTCTGAGAAAGAAAAATACCATATGATTTCCCTTATATGTGAAATATAAAAAAATCAACAAATAAAACTGACTCTACAGAGAACAAACCAGCAGCTGCCAGAGGAAAGGTGGTTGGGGGTGGGGGTAAGTAGATAAAGGGGATTAAGGTCACAAACTTCCAGTCATACAATTAATGAATTACAGAGATGGAAATGTACAGGATAGGGAATACAATCAATAATATTGTAATAACATTGTATGGGATAGATGGTGACCGCACTTACTGTGGTGGGCACTGAGTAATGTATAGAATTGTTGAATCGATATGTTGCACACCTGAAACTAATATAACATTGTATGTTAACTAAACTTCCATCAAAAAATAAATAGAAAGAAAGGAATGGACTTTGCGTAGCTCACTAAAAAAACTGTCTAAGGTTTCTATAATGAACATGAATTACTTCTGTAATAAGCAAAAAAGCCAAGACAGAAGAATATGCCAATAATCATGAAATAATAGGATGGATATACTGGCACAAATACTCAAATACATTTGTAGTTGATTAGGGACTCTAACCTGGGGAGAACTGGATTGTTTTTTCTGCTAAGAGTACTACTAAAATTTCTCAAGATGTCCTAAAATATATCATTTCAGGAGGAAGGAAGGAAGAAGGTACTTCTTGAGGGGGTGGCACCAGAGACACAGGGAAGTATGCCCCAAATTAAACAGGTTGAACAGTCAGATATTAACTGTATTTCATATCTGTCATGTCTACATCCATTTTGGTATTAAAATACAAGCTAATGCAAAAGTGACTTCCGAGTTTACAGCTCTGGTCATTTTCTTTTTTTTTTTTTTTAAAGATTTTATTTATTTATGAGAGACAGCCAGCGAGAGAGGGAACACAGCAGGGGAGTGGGAGAGGAAGAAGCAGGCTCCCAGCCGAGGAGCCTGATGTGGGACTCGATCCCGGAACGCCGGGATCACGCCCTGAGCTGAAGGCAGACGCTTAACGACTGCGCTACCCAGGCGCCCCCTCTGGTCATTTTCTAACATGAGCTATTTTTGGCTACAGGCACTTGCCCTTCATAAAAATTAGTCATGTTACACAGACATGGTTGGGGGCAGGGTCCATTTGAATGAGTGACTCATAAGTTTTCTATAGATAACACAAAAATTCTTTCCAACAATACACCAGCAGGGAATACTTGAACCCTTGTGAAGGTATACACACAAGACCACGAAGCCAAGTGCTTTACAAACGGAAAGGTCAGCGATAGTTTTGCAGTATGATCTACGCCCAGAAATGGCAACACACATTGGTCAAGTTAAAGTAATGGAAAAAAAGTTCCCTTTCCAGCTCACAGCTTTTCATGAGTAATTTCATAGCTATACAGCACTATGAATCACTCTACAAGCACACATACTGTAGACTGTCAAAAAGTTAATTCAGGGCACAAGCCTTCAATGGCATAAAATCTGACTGCTTGGTGATATAAACTCTTGAATATTCAGGGGTGAGATGATCCAATTTAGTCAGTTCCTGTGCATTTATTCCTCTTGTCTCCTGTTTCTCAGCTTCTAATCATTTCACAAATGTCCTCACCAGAGAAAGGAAGTGAAATTCAAACCAATCAATTTATTTCCTTTTTGGTCAAAGTGTGTGGGAAGTGGAAACAAAATGAAGTTTTGACATTTCCCACTGATTTTAATTATCCTTTTTAACCTTATTCCCACTACCATGTACAGATGGAAACTAAAACTCTTTAATATTTGGGAGGAAAATGGTTTTAGGATTTTAGAAGCTTTCCTAATCCATTGGTTAGAAAGGTATCCTTGGGCTAATTGCAGGTCACTGAATGTTCAGAAACCATGGAGAACAATTTCAAGTCACCGAAATTTTAGCAAACACAAAAATATTCAGGGGACTCAAAGTGTAGCTATAAAGTTCCAAACGTTTAAAAGTCCAATGTCTCTCAGTCATAAGTAGTTCCCACCTTCTCTGCTCAGATATAACAGACCTTAGGCAAATGTGGCAAATCTGAAAGAGTGACCTCAAAGTATCGTTCTATTTGTATACACTGTATAAAACTATTGTGGATGGGTCTGTTTTTGACTTTTGACTGTCATGAAGAACAGAGGAGATATTTAACAATCCGGGGGGGGGGGAGGGCCTGACTTGTGGCATTTACTCACTTCCTTGGTGTAAATTTTCGACCAGTCAATTTTAATCCACCAGCTTGATGTCATTGAATGAGGACTTGGGAAGAGATGAGCAGAAGCACACCATTATTTAACATTTCCATCATATAACAGAGCACAGATAACAGTAAAATGTAGTAGAAAATTAGGAAGTGATGAGGTTTGAGTATTTACTACCTTGGTTTTAAGTTACATTTTATTTAAATATAGTAAAATTTAAGTTGCTCCTCCAGAGCTGGCATGGACTAGATTCAGCACATCACTTACAGTGGCCCTGAGACTTACCAAGAATACGTGCTCAAATATCTGTGTAGGGCTATCCATTTGACCAAGGATCACTATCATTTCATTATCTATAAATTCCTTGAATTCTCGTAAGTTGCACACCATTTGCATTTCCAACTCAGTTCGTATCTGAAACAAAGAGGACATATTTTACTAATCTCTGAAAAGTATCTCTGTACTTTCAATCTCTCATGATTTCTAACCCCACAACTACTGTTATCCCACACTCCTAGCCTTGGAACAAGGAGAACTCAAGGTCTCTTACCTCTTTGGATGTGATATTCTCCAAATCCTTCTGCATCATTATCTCCCTTAATTTGGTTTTAATTAATCTCTCTGTTCGCTCACGTTCAGTTGGTCTGAGAAGAGAGAAATGGTGATTTTTCTTAGGCAGGAATTTGACTAGGTTAATGAACGTGCCATTTGATTATGTTTCCAAATTGGCAGACCTTCCCTCTATTACCCTCAAACATTTATATTCTGGGGGCATGGCAAAAAAAAAAAAAAAAAAGGATTTAAAAAAAAGTTTCTTTCCACAATGTACAGAACGCAAACGTGTAGAAATTATTACTTGAAGAGGCTGTACATGTCTAAAAGCCCTTAAACATACCCACATACATCTACGAAGGAATAAAGACAACAAGCTATACTGTAGATACTACTTTAATGAAGAATCATAGCCATGCTGTTTCACCAAGTACCCCGACGACCACTTGCTGAGCTAGAATATCAAGCTGGGTAGAACAGTGGTGTGATCCACTACGGAACTGGGTCTTCCGTAGCTTACAATGCCACCTGATACTGACCATTCATTGCTATATTCTAGAAAATAGGAAAGATGAAAGAATGATTTCTGTTTCTTCATTGAGGCAAATTCACTCCAAAAGGGGTTTTCAAGGATTAACTACCCAGAGTACTTTCATCCAAAATGTATTTCTTCTCATTAAAGCTCTCACAACATCTCTGTGAAATTGTTATCCCCGTTTTACAGATCAAGGAAATAAATAGCTGAAAGGTTAAATGACATGCCAAAGATCACACACACTGGCAGGAGAACCAGCACTCTCAGCCCAGCCTAACACTCTACCTGCAGGATTAGGTTGCTTCCCTTAATCTTCTGACTCTTAAAAATAAAATTACCCTTGGAACTTTAATAGGAAATTAAACTAGGAAGTTGACTCTCCAATTACTCTAGAAAGGTATTTGTTCAACGTAACTGGATGCTTCTCTCTAAAAGCATTATTTCATATTATGCAGAATTGAGTGAGGATGACAAAGAGCACTTTCTGTCTCATCTTTCCTCTTACCTACTCAAGAAAGGTATCTGCTCTGTACCTCCTTATTTGGAGATGGAAATGGACTAAGCCTTCAGGCATCCTGCCTGCCCTTGCTGCCTACCGCCTTATCACTGGCTGCAAAAATAGCTTCAGTAATCTCCAAAGATGGCTGCTCTGACCGCACAACCTTGGGGCTCCCCATCACTTGGGCTCACAGTTTCTCATGAACACTGCAGAATACAGATAATGTCTGTGCCTTTTCCCTATCCGCCAAGGCATCCCTGTCTTGACCAGGATTAAAGATCTTAATCATGCTCCTCACCATTTTTCCTAGACATAGCTAATGGTAGAAAGTTATACATTTCAGTCTTCCATTTAAAAAATATTGATAAAAACAAATTTTACCACCTACGTGCATGAGTTAGATTCCCTAGTTAGCAATCTTTCTCCTAATCCTTCACAATACTTCTTTGAGGCAGAGTGGTTTGGGAGCAGACACACCTGAGTTTTATTTATTTTTTATTTTTTTAAAGATTTTATTTATTTGACAGAGACACAGCAAGAGAGGGAACACAAGGAGGGGAAGCAGGCTTCCTGCTGAGCAGGGAGCCCGATGCGGAACTCGATTCCAGGATCCTGGGATCATGACCCGAGTTGAAGGTAGATGCTTAATGACTGAGCCTCCCAGGAGCCCCACACCTGAGTTTTAATCCCAGCCCTGCTACTTCCCAGTGGTACGACCTTGAACAAATTCCTTCCCTTCTCTGAGTGGGTTTCCTTTTCTACAAAATGAAGATAATAATCATATCTGCCTCATGTGGTTCTTATGAGGATTAAATCAGGTACCACGTATGAAGTGCTTGGTATAATATTTGACGTACACTGGAGGCGCTATACACGTATGTTCCCTTTTCTCCCTTCCTTGTATTGCAAAATATAAACTTTATTTGCAGTACAGCACCTAAATCCATTTTGGCACACATTCTCCCTATATGCTCAGCATTCTTTTTTAGGCTTTTCTAGTCAATTTAGGGAGGAGGAGGGAATGGAAAAAACATTACAACACAAGTACACTTTCTTGCTCGATTTCACTAGAGAAAAACTCAGAAAATACATAAAAACACAAAGAAAAAATCACTGAAAATCCCTGCATCAGAGATAATCATTATCAATATTATGACCTACAGCTTTTCAGTCTCTCCTTCTGTGACAAACAGACATTTGGTTAGTAAATAGATCTTAAAATTGGGGTTATATGGTACATACTAAGAGCTAACATTTAATGAACTTCTATCACGTGCCAGGGACTACACTTTACATTATTCTTTTTGCTTAGGGATAGAGATAGATTATGGCCAATTTCCTTTCCTTTTTTTTTCTTTCTGATGTAATATCCAAATTTTCTCTAATAAAATCATGAGAAATGAAGAATTTTCTCTCTCTCATGTAAGTCTGGTTTACATTTTTGAGCCAGATGAGACATCCATCCTTTGATACCCATCAACCAGCTATAAAGCATGAAATCAGTAACATTTTCCAAGATTCTGAAAGCCAGACTAATCCTTATCTCTTCAGTTACTGTGGGATCTTCAAAGGACTAGAGCTAATGAAAAGGAGGTCCTAGTATCAGTAACATCCTATGCAAAAAAGCTTCCACCACTTTTTCGCCTGCTCTGTTCACACAATTCTTGGAAATTTCACCTTTTCCAGTAAAAATAAGTTTACACTATTATCTAAATTAAGCATTTTCTTAAAACAAAACAAAAAAACCACGAACTGTTTTGGTATCAATTTAGGAATCTGAAGGTGAATGTTTGTATGGTCAGATAGTAAGTAGCTACGCTTCTTTTCCAGCTGCAGAATATCTTGGAAGCGCAGGAAGATCAATTCAGAGCAGAATAAACAACCTGATTAACTTCCAAAGTAGTCACATAAGTTTCAACACATAGACCTAAAAAGGAAATAAACATCAACTCCACCTCAGGCCTTCATCCAACTTACAGTACACCAGGAGGATTTAATACAACCTCACTGACAAAAAAGGCAGTGATGGTGCTGAGTCAAACACCTGAATTATAAATTATTTTTTAAAATATGTGAATAGAAATCAATTTAAAATTAGCATAGCAACCTAGGCAGTCCATCTTGTTTTCTTAAGTATTGGAAACATCCCTTTAAAAGCTTCTCTATATGTCGGGGCACTTGGCTGGCTCAGTAGAACACGTGACTCTTGATCTAGGAGTTGTAAGTTCGAGACCCACACTGGGTGTAGAGATTACTTAAAAATAGAATCTTAAAACAAAAAAAAAGCTTCTCTGTGTCATTAATTTGCTTACCAAATGCTTCCTTCACAGGTAATGTAAAGGCAGACTTCAGCCTAACTCCCTTCAAACTCAAACGTCAAATTAGTGGAATCTGAATGGGATTTTATGGTATTGCAATTCTGTACTGTGGAGATTCCACTGTGCCCAGGAGTGAAACTCCTTAGGCCTTTGCAGACAACAGAAGGAACAGGGTTCTTTGTGTGGCAGATATGTAGTGTAGACATGGACTAATATCACTGGATAAGATTAATTCCCAAGAGGAGAGATTAGGGAGGAACATGTTGCTTACGACCTCCTAGGACACAACAGAGAACACTTCTGTGATCCTGGGTAAGCCCACTTACATGTCTGTGAAGAGAGCTGGAGAGTCAGGCCGGTGGGACTGCACATCCTGCATAGCATTCCATTCATTGACTGACGATTGATCTGAGTTGATGTGGCTCTCGTAATAACTCACCCAGGTGAGAAACAGGCTGCCTGGGTAGTAGTTATGCATTCTGGCCACTTCACAAGCCTTGTGTAAACTCTGTAGTGCAGACCTGAAAGATAGGCTGGGAAATGAGCACTGCAGAACTGTGGGGACACCGAAAAGCCAATAATCCATGTGTACCCAAAACTCTTTCAATTTTTAAATCCTATAGAATTTGGCCTCTGGAGAATCTATCCCCTGGAATTTAAGAGTCTCTGATTCTGATTATACTATATTATCTATTCATAGCAATCGGCTAGACACTTCTGGCCGATGCATTATTAAGGTTGGGGGTAGAGATGGGCAGGAGAACTGACAACCCACCAGTGAAAATAGGTTTGGGTACCTATGGAGCTCATGCTCCTGTAGCTGGAACCATGCTGTGGGTATATCACTATAGAAGATCTCAACCATCTACTACATAAATATTTGTTTCCCTTGGTACAGAATCATCTCACAGCATACATTTCCTATGATTCTTAGAGGGTCCACAAAGATCACATAGATAGATGTCCCTCAGCCTTGAGGACATGTCCTTTCATGTCCAGGAAGTACTAATCTAATGGCATTTATCATTCTTGCTGCTTTAGTCTCCCAGTCTCTTTAAACCATTTATTCATACACTTGAGCCACTTTCTAAGAATAGTTCGGGTTTATACTAATTAAATCTCTGACCATGAACTCAGGAACCCAAGAAGGGTAAACAAAACTGAAAGTACCTTTTTTTTTTTAACTTTTATTTTTTTATTTGAGAAGAACCTTTTTAGTCATAGGGAAAAGCTAAAGCCAGAAATGCTAGGAAATTAGATAACAGCAAGGATCTTTCTACATTTTGTTTACTGATATATCTCAAGTGCCTATAAGAATGCCTAGTTCATAGTTGGAAAACAGTTAGTATTTGTTAAATGAAATGTCTTATTAGCTAAAGCTAATGTCCCTCTCCTACAGGAAGAGGACATGAGAGAATTCTATATACAATCCACTTACATCTTTCTTTTAAAAATGACGTTTAATTTCTTCCCCCCATAACAAAAGTGATCCATGCTAACTTTAGAAAATTTAGGGACCTTAAGTAAAAGGCAGAAATATCCTGTAGTCTGACCACTGAGAAATAACCACTGTTAAAGTTTTAGTATGGATCTTTCCAGTCTTTTTGTCTACGCCTAGATCTATAATAAAGATATGACCACATTCTACATACATTTTATTTTTATTTTTAAAAAAGATTTATTTATTTATTTTAGAGAGAGAGAGAGAGAGAGAGAGCAGGGGGAGTGGCAGAGGGAGAGAGAGACTATCAAGCAGACTCCCCACTGAGTGCATCTCACGACCCTGAGATCGTGACCTGCGCTGAAATCAAGAGTCGGACGCCCAAACAACTAGGCTACCCAGGTGCCCCTCTCCATACATTTTAAACTTGATTTTAGTTTACACCGTCTTGTCAACATCCATGTCAATATTCTTCAACTAGATTATTTTAAAGGTTGTATTATATTTAATAACATGGATGCACCACAATTTAACTAATTCTTATTTTTCAGACATTTAAATTGTTTTCCACTTTTTGCTATTATTACAACACTGACAAACATTCTTATAGTTTTTTCACGTACCCACAAGTATTACCTTAAGATAAATTCTTAGAAGTAGAATTACTGGGTCAAAAGGGCATGCAAAATGGTAAAGCATATTGGCAAATCATTCTCAAGGAAGGTTGTTCCAGTTTAGTCTCCCATCAACAGTAAAAGACAATGTCTGTTCCCTGAGTCCTTGTCAAGCCCGTATAATGTAAATTAAAAAATAAGATAATTACAAATTTGATAAGGGAAAAACATTTCCATCCATTTTTATCAGGGAAACATTATTCCTTAAAAAACAAAGTTGCAGAATCTTTTAAGATGCCTTCTATTACTCAAAGTAAGCCAAATTCTCAGAGAAGTTTATCAAATTCTCGGAGAATTCTCTGTGAATTTCAGTTTCATTACATAGATTTAAAAGTAAGGGCCAGCTAAGTGCAACATGCAGGATATTCAATGCATGTTGTCCTCATCGGGGAAACTCGTGCTTCAAAAGCATATGCCACATGTGTCTGGGGCAAGTGCCCTAAAATACACTCAAGGCTTAGCCACTTCAGATATTTCAGTTGCATACAGGAGCGGGAGGCTACAGTAACTACCTTCCTGTGAAGGAAACACCTGGTCTAAATGCCGCTTTGATCCACAGATCATCTTTTTCTTTTTTCCTGTGACTTTCAGTTCACTACTCCCCTGATGGTACACCAAAAAGTTTATTCTGCAATAAGCTAACAGAAGTAGGACTAGCTAGTTTGCTTTAGAACATTACAGAGTGAACTAGGTTATTACTTGAATCTTCCTTCATTGTCTTAAGAATTAAGACTGCTTTGTACTCCCTCTCAAAATATAACTGAAAACACTGTCATTTATAGGACTTGGGCTGTTTGGTTTTACTTGGTACCTAGGAATAGACAGGTCAGTTGCCTTTAAAGACGCCTTAGTCAAAGAAGGTAAAAGTTTTCCATGAGAAATTTATCTGTGAAATCTGCGCTAAATCTAAAAATCTGGTTTATTTAATTAATTTATTTATTTTTAAAGATTTTATTTATTTATTCGACAGAGATAGAGACAGCCAGCGAGAGAGGGAACCGAGCAGGGGGAGTGGGAGAGGAAGAAGCAGGCTCATAGCGGAAGAGCCTGATGTGGGGCTCGATCCCATAACGCCGGGATCACGCCCTGAGCCGAAGGTAGACGCTTAACTGCTGTGTCACCCAGGCGCCCCTAAAAATCTGGTTTAAACACATGACCTGTAACTCTGTCCCACATCAATTACTGCATGAAATGATAAGACTCTTAAGTTCAGTTGACTCTGTTTTATGACTGCACCCACCTCAAGCCTATCAATCCTGTTACTCAAGGGCCAATGAGTTCCCTGGAATCTTTTTTCAGGCTCCTTTATTTTCTGTTTGGCTTTTGTTCTGTCCATTCTACTCATGAGGACTTCTACTACAGAACAGGCAACTGAATGAGAAACTGAAATTCAAATCCCTAACTCGGGGATAGGCTCTCAATCTTAGAGTCACACCATTCCCTGGTCACATTAGATCATTTTTCTAGATAATCTAGAATAAGAGAGTAAGAGTCTATTCTGCCTAAAAGGAAAAGATGCTCTCAGGCCAGTTATGTAACCTTGCCAAAACTTCAGCTTTCTCATCAATAATAAGGAGCTAATAATATTATTTTGGGGGAGTTGGTGTGATGATTAGATATAATCCATGTAAAGCACAATGTCTGACACAGTTAAGTAGCCCCGAAGTGTTAGCACACAAGCTGATGATTATTAACATCTATAATGTTTAGGCTTTATTTGCATTATGCAGTCTTGCAAACAGTCATTAGCAATTTTAATGGAAATTTATCTACCAATAATATCCCTGATTACCCTAAGCAACTGAATACTAATGCACTGTAGCAGTGTGATGTTCTAGATTTGGCTCTAGACTGCTGCTAACTTAGTCAGTGTGTCCCTATACAACCGTTCCAACCAGCAATCTGATTCATTAAGTATCTTCCAGAGTCTAAGAACACCTCTTAGCTTCACTTGTTCACCAATGCTTAAGGCCTTCCACTATGATAATTTGAAAACTGAACTTCTAGATCATCTTTAACTATGAGGGCCACGCAAACAGATCATACAGCATTTTCAGAGAGAACTGTACTATTTCAAATACCACCACTCACAAAATATTGCCCCAATAATATATTTAAAAACTTTCAGAGAGAAAAAAAAAACAACCTTTCATAGAGACATTAAAAGTCCTCTTACCACATTGCCTGTACAGATACAGGTTTGAATATGTGCACTCTGTTATCCGTTGATACACTGAACCCACTAAGGAAACAAAAAAGAATGAGATGAAAATCCACAAGTGAGAGTAGGTTATTTCAGTTGTGCGTTTTCAAGGTTATTTCTCAGGCTAGCAACTGTTGGCTCAATAGAAGAAATCATCAGGCACTTCATGTAGAAGTTAAGAGTATAGAACTTGACTGAAAAGCTTCAACAAATTGTCTGATTTTATCTACTAAGCAAAATGAATGGACTCCCACACCGGAGTTAGGGAATTACAGTTTCCCAGCCGTAGCTACAGACAGACTGTTCTGCTATATATTTCTATGTGGAAGTCTTGTGGGTCCTTAGCAAACCTGACCCTGGTTTTATAAACTGAAGCAAACATCTTGGTCTCTTGGGGACACATTCTAAAAACACCAGGAGGTGGGGGTGGAGGGTCACTGGAAGGAATTGGCACAGGAAAGGGGTTATACTGTAGGCTGACAGCTGGCAGAGGCAGCAAGACGTTATTTGAAACAGAACATATCATCCTCTGGGAGAGCATTGCAACAGTCCCACATGCTCAGATTAAAGAGTGAGCCAACAAACTAGTTTTTCTTTGTTTGGATTCTTACCGTAGTCAGCCTAGAAGAACAGAAGTGAGAGGCCATGGCAAGTTGTATTTTTACTCCACTTTACAAAACGGGAGTTTAAAAGGACTCACTGAGTTGCTGACATGACAGTTCACTTGGGCACACTGGGCCTCCCATTCAGCTTAATGAATGGGCACCAAGATGGAACCCACCCCTTGGCTTTCTATAGGATAATAAAAAGGGAAAACTCTTACCCATCACCATCCAAATGAATTAGGGTATCACTCCAGAGGGGCAGAACTAAGCCCATGGTACAAGTGCTACTGCAAGACAAGAAACAGTCCATAGGTTAATTCCTGTTATTCTAGGAAGCAGTTCTTTATTAACTCTTTCAACACAAAGGATATAGCCCCCAAACTCTAAATTCTGGCATGTTAGAATGGAGGAATTTCTATCATATAACTATCAATCTAATGCATGTGCTCTGGCTGTATCAAACAGGTGGTTAGTCAGGTCCTTATATATTTAACAAAGAAAACTTACTGACTGAGTGCCTTGTATTGCTATCTCAAAAGTGGCCACTGTCTAAAAAATCCAGGTGATTGCTGCTGACTTGTGACTGGCAGGTTTCACCCCAAGGTCACAGCATCCAATTCAACTCCAAACATACTTTCTAATGCCAAGAACTATTGCTGGTTGCTGAAGACCTCTGAATACATGATCTGCTCAAATTTAATTCTGAGGTTTATGTAGATTTATTGAACACCAGAACACGTTCAATAGTCTAAAAGGGAAAGGGAATTAAACTATATAAAAAAGTAATTGTTAATGGTTTGTGATCAAGTTAGAGAGACAAAATACACACAATACAACTTAAATAAATAAAGCAGTGCTTGGTGACTGCACTGAACTAGTCCAGCACTGCTGAAATGCAGAGTGAATAGGAATGTCAACAACCAACAAAAGGGGAACCCTAGTATGGTACATGAAAATCCTACTTAAATCACACATGAGCCCAAGGAGGAAACCAGCTTTAAGTTACTGCAACAGGTTGGACAGGAAGCCATGAACTCCCAACTGTGTCTCTATCACATCACCCCTCTGGACAACTGTAATCTACCCCAGACCTCTGCCACTTTCTCTCGGTAAGGCTGCCGTAAACCATTTTCCCCTTCCATCCAGTCCCCCAAAGGCTCTGACACCTTCTCCCTGCCAATGTATCTAGCAAAGCAGCATCGTGTAGTAGAAGGAACCTCAGACATGGGAGGTAGAAGAGCAAAGTACGATTGACAGCACAGGCTCTGGCATCAGATGGGTTCTGGAACCTGGGTTCTGGCACTAACGGTATAATTTTAGGCAAATTATTTAATAGCTTTGTGCTCCAGTTTCCTCATCTATCAGACTGAATAAAAATACCCTTTGATTGGGCTGTTTTTGAAGGTTAAATTAGATAACACACTAAAAAATGTGTGTAACGGCACCAAACATAATAATAATTACCACTTATTGGGCAGTTATACTTTGTCAAAATATCTGGATTTGATCTTCTTCAGTATTTCAATTCCTTTTGACAAGTTATTTACCCTCTCTCAGGCTTAATCATCTTAAAATGCAGGTAACAAAACCTACTCTCATAGGGTTATCATAAATATTTTAAAGTGAAACAATGCATATGAATGAACTGTCACTTAAGACAAATGTTGAATATGAATTTTTAGTGAGTGCTCTAAGACAACTGAAAATGACCGGGGTGCGGGGAGGGGGAAGAACATCATGAAAATGCACTGAGAACAACGTGAGGAATACCAAGCTTTTGCTACCGGAGTCCCTGCAGGGCCAATGAAGGCCGGTCCCTAGTGGGCTGTCTAATGCTTTGCACTGTATTTGCCCGCCTGCGTTACTCACTGCCTAGCACTGTGTGCTCTACTAATGATTCCAGAATTCAGGAGAATCAAATCAAGATTGCAACGGCTTATCCACATTGGAAGGCTGGGCCTGAGCTATATCATGCAAGAATCCAAGAGGGAGGAAGACAGCTCCGCCACTATTTTTGTTGAGTAGATGAGGTGAGCACAAGGAAAACTTGTTTCGAGATGGCTTCCCAAGATGGAGTGGGGTTATTTTCAGAATGGTTCCTTTTTCTTTTTCTTTCTTTCTTTGTTTTTTTTAAAGTGAGTGCTTAGCCAGGTTCCTAGCAACAAGTATAGTTTGGGTATAAATATGAAGGGTTTATAGCCTGGTAACAAATCTTGAAATTAAGTAACTACAGAAGAAGATACAGGAGATCCAAAGAGTGTGATCTGTGAGCTTGTGAGCAGACACCAGTTAAACTTCAGACAAGCGACAGTGATATACAGAAACCAAACATCACAAGTTCAGCTTAAACTCAGGTCAGGCTGCTTCTTTACATTAAGTAGCTTTTTCACACAATAGGAAAGGGAGGCCTGAATTAGGCACACCTAGTATTTTTATCTAATCTACCTTGACTTTCTTCAGATATTTGTCCTTTAAAGTATAGGTACTTATTTCAGTAGATACTCATCCCATTCAACAAATATTTATTGAGTGCCTGTATGTACCAGACATTTCAAGGTGTTGGGGGTACAAAGAAAAATTATAAAACACCACCATAAAACTCTATTATTTAATTAATTCATTCATTTTTAAAAGATTTTATTTATTTATTTATTTGTGAGAGAGAGAGACCATGAGTGCAAAAGTGGGGGGAGCAGCAGGCAGAGGGAGAAGCAGGCTCCCCACTGAGCATGGAGCCCGATGTGGGACTCGATCCCAGGACCCTGGGATCATGACCCAAGTCGAAGGCAGACGTTTAACCGACTGAGCCACCCAGGCATCCCAAAACTCTATTATTTCATTTTATTTATTTATTTATTTATTTATTTTTTAAAAAAAGATTATTTATTTATTTATTTGACAGAGATAGACAGCCAGCGACAGAGGGAACACAAGCAGGGGGAGTGGGAGAGGAAGAAGCAGGCTCCCAGCAGAGGAGCCTGATGTGGGACTCGATCCCAGAATGCCGGGATCACACCCTGAGCCGAAGGCAGACTCCTAACGACTGCGCCACCCAGGCGTCCCCCAAAACTCTATTATTTAAGAATTAGAAATATATTCAGTGCAATTTGGATACCAAGGTTACATTGTATATTAAAAAATTTATTACTTAAAATATAACACAATATTTAAAAATACTATAAAAAGGCTAAATGAGTTGGTATATCATATCTTGAGAACTACTTGGGAAGATAGGTCTGTCATAAACAATCTGGATTCACTTTGGCTTGGTAGTGTTTTGAAACATTAACTTTTTGTATTCTCAGATAAAAAATGATACAAATTCCTTCAAAAGCAATTGAGCTAGAAATGATACTAGATTACCTGAGTCCCAGTATTCTGAAGTGGGCAGCACTTTTCTTGCTGTCCAAGGAGCTCATTCACAGACGATGGATGAGAATTCATAATACCAAATTTACCAAACAGAATGAAAACTAGTTTCTATAGCTTTTCACATCACATTTTTGTCTTCCATAAAATAAAATTTTCATTTGTTAGATATGATTCAGGCAGGACCATTACTGAAGATAGACACAGTTCATTGAGGATAAATTATTGGGCACCCATATTAACAAACATTCTTCATGATTTCTGGCAATATTTAGAACAAAGTGAAAGAGATAAGATTACACCTCTGATTTCTCACACTCTGGGTCAGGGAATCTGAAGTTGTTGCCTTGTGTCTTTAGGGGAAGGCTCAAGTGAAGTTTCCAAGCAGTCTCAGTTCCTGTTTTATGGGGTTTCTAAGAGAGGAGTCAGGAAGAACCAAAGGAAATAGGATATACGATAGCACTGTCCAACTGAACTTTCTACAATGATGGAAATGTTCTATATATGTACTGTCCAATAGGGAAGCCACGAGTCACATGTTGCTGGAGTACTTGAAATGTGGCTAGTTGTGATTGAGGAACTGAAAATTTAATTTTGTTTAATTTTAACTTATTTAAATAGTCACCATGTGGTAGTGGCTACTGTATGGGACATCACAGATCTAGAGAGATAAAAATCTAAATCAGAGGTCTTAAAATACTAATGAATGTAGGCAAGGTAGTGCTCTTCAAAGGATAAACGCTTACTGAAAGGCCTGTTGCTTAGCTAACACCAGAGGTTATATCCACTCCGGAGAAAAACTAAATGTGGTTTACAAGTCTGTGCAATTTCAGAGCATACAATTAAAGGCTGTAAGAGTTATACAAGGTAACAACCCAGGCCTTGTGATCCTTGTGAAACCACAAATAATTTTCAGGTTGACTGTACAAGCTTAGGTAAACACTTGTTTGAGAAACCTAATGACAATGTGATTCTTTTCCTCCCAACATAATTAGAATCACTCCCAGTCTCTTCTTTGTGGCTAAATTCTCCCAGGCCTGGGTCACACTGCTAGCTACTCCACAGTTCCATTCTAGTCTCAAACCAGGAAATCAATGCTTTGAGACATCTGGCAGGATTTCCTGAGGCTTATTATCTAGAGTGCAAAGATCTGCTTAGCCACATTCCACAGTCTTCCCAAGGTTTCTCCAGAAGAAGTGAGAAAATAAAAAAGGAAAGCAATAAACTTTAGGGACACAAAAGAGCCAAGTTCTGAATATGACACCTTTAATTACAGGACGCAAAGTGCTGCTAAAGCCAAAGATGCATGATTATAAAAGGTTCGGTTCTGAGTTAAAAAAGTCAATTCCCTCCCACCCTGCCCTTTTAACTCAGAAGAAGGAAAAAGGAAGAAAAACATTTGGTAAAAGCAGGGTGTAAGGCCATGAATAAATATAAGAGATTAGAGTTAAAGTGGGCTCTCTTTGAACCCAAGATCTACTGGTGCACTGTCACAAAGGGTGCGTGCCCTAGGATCAGCAAAGTGAATCATTACTGCTTAAAATAAAGTTAACTACAAAGGCAGCTTTTTATTCCTAGAGATATAAGTTTAAATAATTTGTATTTAAATCATTTATATTCATTACCATCTAAGGATGAGAGGAAGGTAAGGAATAGTGATATATTAGGAACACAACCAAAGATATTCATTACTCATTTTCATCTCTCAAGACTGTATGGCTAAGACTCTTTGGTGCTCCCTAGTTTTAGGCATCGAACTTTAAGAGTAGAATAGCATAAGATGTTTTTGTAGTAACTCAAAAGGCAACTGGAATAGTTATTTCAAAAGGAGTTTTCTCATCCTTCCTTCTATGGTACCATACCTGTCATTAGAAGAGAAATCCATTCCTAGGACGATGCTTTCTTCAGTGTCTTGTCTACCATTGGTTGAGACCACTACCATATAGCGTGTTCTATTCTGGTAAGTACTTTCTAGTCTTACAGCCTGGAAGTTAACAGACAACAGATATATTATTAAATTTAGAAGGTCAGTCTTAGATCATTCAACCTTTTTTTACATCAGCATCTTAAAGCATGCTCAGGAAGACTTAAATTCAAATTCCAACTCAGGTATTAACTATGAAACCTTTAGTAAGTTAATAAATTAACTGGAGGTAGATCTAATAATACCTGTCCCATTGGATTATAAGAATCATATGAAATAGTGCATGTTTATAAAGCACAGTGCTTGTCATACAGTAAAAGCTCAACAAATACTGGCTACTAGCATAATTTATAATAATAACTACCAGGCCATGTTCTAAAGATTGAAGAGGGAGATGTGAGGTATATGAATGTGAGCACTGGACTCAAAAGATGCAAGTCCCACAAATAATTATGATCAAAGCAAGCTATTAATATAAAAGAGGAGTATACGCCATTGAAATCTTACAGATTACATACTGCAAGATTTCCTTCTTTAATTTCAGTGATAAAGAACTTGCTTTTTCAGAGACTTATATTATTTTTTCGTCAAAAAACTTTTTATTTATTGCTTGTTTATAATATTTTAAAATGGCCTTCTGAAAATTTGAATATGGCCAGGGTCTTAAAAGATATTAAGGATTTACTGTTAGTGTTATAATGGCATTGTAGTTATGCCTTTTTCTGAAGTATCTGGAATAAAATGACATGGTGTCCAAGCTTTACTTTAAAATATTCCAACAAGGGGAAGCAACCAAGATGTCCTTCAGTAGGTGAATGGATGAACTAAATACATCCAGAAAATGGAACATTATTCAGCACTAAAAACAAATGAGCTATATGAAAACACATGAAGAAATCTTAAGTGCATATTACTATGTGAGAGGAGGCTACATATTATATTATATTACATATATAATATACATATTACATGATTCCAACTATATGACATTCTGGAAAAGGCAATATGAAGTCATTAAAAAGATCAGTAGTTGCCAGGGTGTAGGGGAGTATAGAAGTTTTTAGAGCAGTGAAACTACTCTGTATGATACCAAAGTGATAGGTACATGTCATTATATGTTTGTCAAAATCCATAGAATGTACAACACCAAAACTGAACCCTAATGTAAACTATGGACTTTGAGTAATAATGATGTGTCAAGGTAGGTCCATCAATTGTAACAAATGTACAACTCTGGGTGGGGGATGGTGATAATGGGGAAGGGATAGTAGTAAACACACATAAGGAGGTAACATAGTAAAGGCACATAACACAGTAAAGGCACATAAGTAAACGCACTGGAAGGCAGCATGGACTCTCTGATTCTAGGAACACATACCACAAAATATTAAACTAACCAGAAACCCAGCGCAGGTGAGCTAACTGTTCAGTTAGAGGCTCTTTCATTCTCTGTCAAGGCTCAAATACAAACGGAATGGGAACAAGTGAACCGTGCTCCTGATAATTTCTACACAGCTTCTACACCAACCAGTGGCAACTGATTGGCTAAGCTAAAACTGATAAAAGGAAAAAAGAAATAACCTCCACAAATATTACCCATCGTACAAGTTATCAGGCTAAGTTAGCGGGTGGGCAGCAAGCATTTCTTTGGGATATTTAGGGTAAATATTAGTCGTCTCTTTTTAAAAAGTGAGGTGTTGGGGTGCCTGGGTGGCACAGCGGTTAAGCGTCTGCCTTCGGCTCAGGGCGTGATCCCGGCGTTGTGGGATCGAGCCCCACATCAGGCTCCTCTGCTATGAGCCTGCTTCTTCCTCTCCCACTCCCCCTGCTTGTGTTCCCTCTCTCGCTGGCTGTCTCTGTCTCTGTCAAATAAATAAAATCTTAAAAAAAAAAAAGTGAGGTGTTGATTTACTCATAATATCAATGGCATGTCAAACGTTAGGTCTTCCCTTATTAATATAATCATAACATCAGGCCCCAAACCTAATGGGAAAGACCCCAGTCATTTATACTGATTTAGGATTGAGTAATAGGTGCATCTCACACTTCTTCAATTCCAAGTTTCTTTTTTTTTTTTTTAATTTTATTTATTTATTTGACACAGAGAGAGACAGCCAGTGAGAGAGGGAACACAGGCAGGAGGAGTGGGAGAAGAAGAAGCAGGCTCCCAGCAGAGGAGCCTGATGTGGGGCTCAATCCCAGGGCCCCGGGATCATGCCCTGAGCCAAAGGCAGACGCTTAACGACTGCGCCACCCAGGCACCCCCAAATTTCTTATTTTGAAGAAAGGCACTTAGAGGCCCTGGGATTTGATCACAGACCTCTAGAGAGTAACTACATAATTGCTAATTCTTTTTTTTTCTTTTTAGGATTTTATTTTTAAGTAATCTTTATATTCAAAATACGGCTCGAATTTACAAATCTGAGATCAAGAGTTGCATGCTCTACTGACTGAGCCAGCTAGGTACCCCAATTAATTCTTACTAAAAGAAGTGGAGCTTTAATCAGGGGGTCAAAAGTCATGATAGTAATTCTTGACACCTATATCCTAAAGAAGGCTGAGATAAAATTTCTTACAGAAAAATCTCTGCAGGGGCACCTGGGTGGCTCAGTTGATTAAGTGTCTGCCTTCGGCTCATATCACAATCCTGGACTCCCAGGACAGAGCCCTGCATCAGGCTCCATGCTCAGTGGGGAGTCTGCTTCTTCCTCTGCCCCTCCCCCTGCTCATGCTCTCTTCTCAAAAAAATAAGTAAAATCTTTAAGAAAGAAAGAACAAACTCTGCAATGCTGAGGATGGGCCTGAGGTTTCAAATTTCTGTTTAGGCTTCAAGATTCAAGGTTAAGAAATTAATATTTTAAGAGCCACAGCATAAAGAAAAACCCAATACCCACCTGGGTTAGAGATTTATCTCACATTCCTCTGCTAGGAAGAAGATTGATACAATCTAATAATCTAATTTAATTCATGAAGTTAATCAGAGAAATGCAATTTAAAAAATGGCAATCTGTACATAATACCCTAATATTAGAATTGGCAGCAATTCCAGTGTTTCCTCAGTCTCCAAAATTTACACGGACTAGATGACCGAAGTAAGACAATAATTCAGGTGCATTTGATTAACTTCAGTTCTCACTGAAAAGGATACCACTTAAGTCTATTCTAATTATCCAGCCAAAACAATATTTTGAATTCTAAAACTTCACAACAATAGCAACTGAGAACATTATTCCAAGAAAGTCCACTTATAGCCTAAATTTGGATCCTATTCCAAGTGTCAAGTGACCTCCACTCAGCAATCTGAGGACTGAGGTAGGTCTGAGAAGTCATCTGCCTCTGCTTTATTTCTGATAAGAACCCAACCTATTTGCCGGGCTCATCTACAAGAGAATGATGTTAAAAATTCTCTCAGTAACTAATTTAAATGCTTATAATCTAATTATAAGCAGTTCACAAACACCACCTGATAAAATAACTTCTGTCCTCAGCAACATCCAACATCAAGAAATACTATTCCTTAAGCTTACACTGCACCTTTGCCTTTGATTTCTTTTCACCAAGAGGCTTACATCACGCCACTGCACGCAGTGTTTATCCTCAAGGAAGCCACATTACAAAGTCCCAACGGCTAGACAGGCAGCTCACCCAATCCATCAGAGAGAAAGGTTTCAAAAATATGTAAATATTAAATTCTAGCCAAAAGAACAAAGCTAAGTCATTATCTAAAATTAAAACAGACTTCAGATGTAGCACTAATAAACTAAAGAACACGGTTTTCAAAAGAAATAGAGCTAGAGGGAGTCTCAGGATTTTATTTTTTTAGTTTTTATCTCTATGAAATTCTTCAGTTAAAAAAAATCTATGTATTATATTCTGTGTAGCCATTAAAAACAGATTCATTTTTTGACAAGGAAAGATATCCAAAATAAAGTGTGAAGAAAGCAGGTTATAAGTCAGCATTTATATCTCATTTTTGTTTAAAAAAAAAAAAAAAAAGAAAGTGCTGACATATACTCTTTTCCCTGTTCAATTCTCAGATCAATTGTAGAAACCTTCATAGTTATAAAGATCAGTAGTAAAACCTTTTCATTGTTGCTCAAAACTGATCAGCCTTTCAAATATAGTCATTTCCCCCAATTTCATTCATCCACGAGCAAGTCCTCAGTTATCCACTTTTTAAACACACACAAACACCCCTCCTCGCCCTCAGACATAAGTCTTATTGTTTTAATGATTTTATTTATTTATTTATTTATTTGAAAGAGCGAGAGAGCACGAGTGGGGGGAGAAGCAGAGGGAGAAGGACAAGCAGACTCCACGCTGAGTGTGAAGCCTGATGCGGGGCTCGATCCTATAACCTGGAGATCACCACCTGAGCCGAAATCAAGAGTCAGAGGCTTAACACTGAACCACCCAGGCTCCCCAAGTCTTATTGTTTTAAATTACTTTATACTTTAGCTTCTCAGAACTACGGAGATCAACTGGGGAGACTAGTAGGTCTTCTGATACTCAGATTTGACTATTTTCATCACTGATTCACTTCAGTAAGAGCAGAAGTCAGAGAATCTGACATACTCACACACATACACACACACACACACACACACACACACACACACACACACACACAGAGACTGGAAGGATGCTTATCCAAATTGCTAAGAATGGTTTTCTCAGAATATAGGATGCAAAGTGATTTTTACTTTCTTCCTTATACCTTCCTGCACTGTGTGATTTTTAAACATTTTATATTTAGAAAAAATAAACCCATTTACATGTTGGGAAACTATCAATGTACTATAAAAAACAAAGTCAAAAAAGTCCTTATTTTCTTAAACTTTCCTGCAAAGTACTCAAAAAACACCTCCTTGTACTTTATCAGCACCTTAACTCTAGTTAAGAATATTAAAGTTACTTCTGGGGCGCCTGGGTGGTACAGCGGTTAAGCGTCTGCCTTCAGCTCAGGGCGTGATCCCGGCGTTATGGGATCGAGCCCCACATCAGGCTCCTCTGCTATGAGCCTGCTTCTTCCTCTCCCACTCCCTCTGCTTGTGTTCCCTCTCTCGCCGGCTGTCTCTATCTCTGTCAAATAAATAAATAAAATCTTTAAAAAAAATATTAAAGTTACTTCAAATGTTAGGAAAGTTTTTCATTTCCAAGTCTATTTTTTTTTTTATTAAATGGGTCTTTGGTAATGTGCAAGAGTACTAAAAAACCACGGTCTTCATTTTACCAGCTACAGTTTTTGTAAGTACTGACGTTAATGCTTGGGACTGTATTTGGAATGCAGAGCTTCCCTGGAGGAAAAAATGGTTTAGTCTTATTTCCACTGCTAAAGCAAAATGTGGGATTTGGTGCCACTATCTGTTGTTGGGTTATTAAAAAAATAAAGGCAGGACTTTCAGTTGGCTATCAAACTTTTAACCTTATGTACAAGCCCCAGGATGAGAATTTTAGCATTCCAAATTTAACTCAAAACAAAAGGCCTTGCTTTGAGTCTACAAATGCTCCTTTCAGTTAGAAAAGTGCTAATTTGTCCAAAGTCACACAATGTATTCACTCATTTTCTTGAAGATGACTCACTCAATAATCTGAAACATAATGACTCTGTGTTTGTAACAATTCAAAACAACTGTAAAATGGCTTGTCATTTAAAATGAATTTATATTTTATAAACGTAAAGCAGTTGAAGCTGCATAGTCTAGCAGGGCAAGAAAAAAAGTTAATTGCCAACTCTGCCTTCCCTGCTTCCTTAATGCTCTCCTGTGGTTAAAGTTATTTTAATGTTCAGAAGCGCAATCTAAATTCCAGAAGGTTATCAAGGAGAAAAAGATAGAGTGATGACAGACCTCAACTTAACTCTACCAAACCACACAATTTTTGGAAACTATAAACATGTATCTGCCACACATCAAGTATGTGCAAGGCACCGGGATTACGTGTTTTAGACGAGGTGTTCTCAAAGCGTGACTCCTGGATCAGCAGCATCAACATCACTGGAAAACCTGTTAAAAATGCAAATTATTACTGTCCCCCCCTCCCCAAATCAAACATTGTGGGTGGAATCCAGCAAAGAGGGGGCAGTTCAACAAAGCTCTGCTGGTGATTCTGCTGTACTCTAAGGTTTGAGTACCACTGCTTTAGAATATTAATGCTGTAAGAACTGTACAGCTCCTTTCCTCACTTGGAAATAAGTGTTTAAGATAGAAGTATATAAAAATAGAGACAAGATATACATAAATGTATGATGTGATTTTTCAAATTAGGATATGAAATAATTATGTAAGGATTTCTTACTTCATATTCTTTAAATTTCAAAGGAAGTTTCTCACTCAACAAAAATTTGTGGCCATTTTAAGAAGGTGATAGAGGCAGCAGTTGAGAGGAAAAAAATGACAGAATTTGAACACAGAATGATTAAGTGAATGAAAAATCAGTTAATTACAACAGAGTTCAGAGACCTGATCATCAATCTTTTACAGACATTCTTGTATTCTACTCATTATTTCTCTTCCCATTCAGAAAACAGATCAACCATTTGAATTTAACATGCCGACAGAAACCCAATTTCCAAGTTACCACCCCAACCTAGAAGGGCCGATCACCACGTGCTTAGAGCACTGCAATAACTACCTGGTGGACCTCCATGACTTAAGATGGCTTCCTCCTCCCCACTATTCTGTAGTAGCTTCTGAGGAATCTCTCTCTCTTTTTTTAGTAATCTCTACACCCAATGTGGGGCTCAAATTCACAATGCAGAGATCAATAGTTGGATACTCTGACTGAGCAAGCCAGGTGCCCCTCTCTTAAATACTGTAGCTGTTCCATGTAATTCCTTGCTCCAAACCTTGTAACGTTTCACACTACTGCTTACTGAAGAGGCAGAGGTACTACCTCCAAGTATCAATCTAGAGGGTCAGATAGGGAATATAAATGAGTGAAGTAGGCCATATCAATATTAAATGGGTAGAAATGCTCTTCACTTTTCATAAAGAAACATATTCATCCCATTTTTGTTTTCCTATTTTAATTAAATCTTCTGCTATAAGAGAACTTACAGCGAAGAAATGATGACAAATGGAGATACTTGGTTTTAGAGTCTAGGAGACAATAGGATATGTGGGGATTATGGTAAATTAAGAGCCCAGGTCATACCCATGCCTGCCCCTTGGGGTCTAGCAAGTTTTATCATGTGAGAATAAGGTCCCAGTGTTGCCAGAATTTTAGATTTTTGAGGACAAGCTCCAAATATGGATTTTTATGTGAAATCATTCAACTTTAAAATTCTGGCTTGGTGGGGCGCCTGGGTGGTGTAGTCATTAAGCGTCTGCCTTCGGCTCAGGGCGTGATCCTGGCGTCCTGGGATCGGGACCCACATCAGGCTCCTCTACTAGGAGCCTGCTTCTTCCTTTCCCACTCCCCCTGCTGTGTTCCCTCTCTCGCTGGCTGTCTCTGTCAAATAAATAAATAAAATCCTTAAAAAAAAAAAAAAATTCTGGCTCGGAGGGAAAAACACGACCACTGTGGTCCAAACAAAACATCTGCCACTTTGAGTCCTCTAGTTTGGAGCATTAAATCCCTGCTTGCCTGCCTTGTTTCCCAGTACCTTAGCTTCCTTATAGTAATAATAATCCCCAGATTTGGGCAGCATTTTACACTCTTCAATATGCTTTCATGTCCATTTGATCCTCTCAACTGTGAGAGGTAGAAAGGAGATGAGGATGCAGGCTCAGACAAGCTAAGTAACTTGCCCAACATCACAGGATTAGTAAAAGGCAAAGCCCAGGTCTCCTTACTCTGAGACCAACACAAATCCCTGGCCCTTTTACTCTTTCCTTGTCCCTTACGTGTGCTTTTGCCTCAGTCAGGCCCTGATCTAGAAGGATGGTCTTCTTCCTTTCTGACAATGTAAATTCATCATCTTTTAAGATCCAGCTCAAGCTCTACTGTATACATAAAACCTTTCTAACTAGGGCAAGTCTCACAGTAGTCACTCTTCTGAACTTCAGTTGCTGTTATGGTCAGTAACTTACAAACTGGTGCTTATCGACAGCCTCGAGTCATCAAATTATTTCACATCATTTCACATTAGCTTATATCCCCAATGATATTCTAAGCTCTTTGATGTAAGGACATGCTATTCTTTTTTGTTCCACATAGCTCCTAGCACTCTGTTGGGGCATAAAAATGACGGCTTAATGTTTGCCATCTTAGACAGTCTTTTGAGTAAGAGTTATAATGATAACACTAACTTACCAGCCTGATGTTATCTTCTGGGCGGAGTAATATGAACATTGCTTGGAGATGCTGTTGGAGATCACCTGGTGAAATTTACGAAACAAAAAGTAATTATTCTCCATTGTAATGTCAATAGAGAGGATTCCTTCTACCTTAATAACCTGTATAAAAGAAAGTTCTGGGTCACTGAAGGACTATAATTAGACACAGAAATTAAGTGTCTTAATATAATTATTAACTTTAAGTGGAAAGACAGAATGGTAGACTGCATCTCTATTCATTCACTTTTAGGCTATACTACATTAAAATTTGCTTTATGCTTGTCCAACGGAATGGGTACTTGAAACCAATCTCAGTTTTGTACTATCATGGACGTTGATAAAAGCAATGGTGAGATATGTTGGGCTGTGCTTTCAGGCCCACTAAAGGTAGCAAGGAGGGAATCCTGAAAATGGGGTGTGTGATGAATGGGTTTAGAATGACCTCTAACTTTACAAAAAGCTAACTATTTTGCCATTCTTATTTCTGTAAATCTTCAGTTGCACTTAACCTAAGAAGATTTTTAGATCCCCCTTAGAATAATGTCAATGGCTTAAAATGATTTCCATATTAGTGGCTGATATTCAAGTAAGAGTACTCATTAAATATAGTGGGTCCCAATAAATAAATATTCCACTGAACCTAATGTTAGGTCCTTTAACACGGCCAACCATTATTTGAATACACACTTATTTCTACACATTCCCCAAAACTAAGTTGAATTTTTTTGTATTAAAGTATTATAGATTTCCTCATACTCCTTACTCTATACTAGAAAACCTGGGGCTTTGGCTAGTAGGAGATAATTAGATAACGTACTGTTATAAATGATGACAATCAGAGAACAAAAAACTTCATTCATGCCCACCCAGGTCCAGCTCTTTTTAAGAGTCTAAAGTGACTGACATAGCCACCTGATCATAGATGCCAGTGGAACCTGTTCCCACATTCGTCTTGAAATCTACATACAAAATCTTCCTCCAGGTAACTTCAACTGTTAACTGTGAGATGAAATACTGATATGTGCAAGAAGTGGTGAGGGGCAGGAAGAAAGAAAAGTAGGTTAGCAAACAGATATTTAAAAGGCCAGCAAGTCTGAAAGCTTCTCCTTTTATCCCCTCCCCCCCCCACCGGTTTCCTTCTCTTAAAGAAGAGTTTTCTTGCCCCCCCCCCCTCCATTTCAGTGATGGCTTCTGGCCAATTCCATCACTGCGGAATCTTTCAACTTTCAAAATTAAAAAGGAGAATCATTATGTTTGGCCAGGTCTGTTCTACCACATTTCAAACCCAAAGACACAATCTTAAGTCTCATGTGTAAGAACCAGTATGGGCTCATAGATATAAAACCAAGAGAAATGAAAACATATGTCCACACAAGAACTTATACATAAAGATTCACAGCAGCATTATTCATAACAGCGAAAAATGGGGAACAACTCAAATGTCTATCAACTGGTGAATGGAAAAATAAAACATGGTATATCCATACACTAGAATATTATTTGGTCATAAAAAGGAATGAAGTATTGACACAGACTATAATTTAAATGACCCCTGAAAACATGCTAAATGAAAGGAGCCTGTCTCAAAAGATCATTTATATCATTCCACTTATATGGAATGCCCAGAACGGGCAAATCTATAGACAGAGAAAGTAGACTAGTGGTTGTTTAGGATTGGCAGGGAGGGTGGAGGATATAGGGAATGACTGCTAATGGGAAACTGGGGTTCTCCTGTGGGGTGATGAAAATGTTCTAGAATTATAGTGATGGCTGTACAACTCTGTATATATTAAAAAAAAGAAAAACAAAACAAAACAAAACCCAACACTGAATGTATACTTTAAATGCGTAAACTAGGTGAATTACATGGTATGTGAATTATATTTCACTAAAACTGTTAAAAAAAAAGAATCCGTGTGGGGAGACAAAATGTTAGGTATAAACAATGAAGAGTGACTTAAGTTACATGTTATAATTGAGTTAAGCAGCTGAGGCTTTTTAAAAATTAAGATTCCTTCTGTTCTATTACTACAAATGACGTGAGGGAAGGATTTTTAGGATGCAGAACTTGTAGAGGACAACCATTTCTGAGTAAGTAGTGGCCCTAAGTCCCTGCTCCAAGTGCTATTGGGACAAAAATGCAGCTGCCTTCTTGGAAGGTTAGGCAAAAGTCAGGAAGCCCCATCCGTACTGAAAGGCTTCTTATGTGAGCTGGCTATGTGGAAACTCAGGTTTGTTAGTGATGAAAAGTACTGCCGGTAAGCAAACCAGGTATTTGCTACTGGAAAACCTTAACTGATAAGTCACAGAAGAATTCATTAGAGTACTTTTGTACTTTATTATTTTTCCAATAAAATTTATTGAACACTTACTACATACATAACGCATTCTGCTAAGTGCCAGAAAAACAGTGACAGTGAAAGAAAAGTGGTTATAGCACAGTACAATGCTTTCTCTCACTATTACAAGACTGTTGGAGAAATGGGGATGACGTTGTCAGCCTTCCAGAACAAAACAAAAGGCAAAGAAACCAAGAAAGGAATGGTATATGCGGAACTTTACCTGCATGCTTGTTGCGTCTGTGGCTAATTCTTGGTGTGGATGAGCCATTTCCCCGTGGTAGAAAAAGGGCAGCACCTTTGACAGTTAGAAAGCTCTCGCTGATGCTATAAGGGAAAAAGTAAAAAGGAAATGGATTATTTAAGGAAGGAAATCAGAATATGATGGAGATCCATTTTGGGATTTTTCTCTTTCCCATCTTCCAAAGTCTCAATTTCATGGGATAAAGTAAAAAGAAAATCAAGAGAGACCCTTTTATTTACAGAGTTCTATCTACCCTAGACAGTTTTTCTGAAACAAAACCTACAATATTCTATATATATTACATGGTAGCCGTTAAGAATGAAGGCTCTGGAAACGAAAAAAGAGGGGAAAAGGCTCTGGAGCCAGATTGCCTGGGTCTGAAACCTGGCTCTGCTACTTCTTACCTGAGTGAATTTTAGGGGGCCTAAATTTCCTTATCAGTAAAACAAAGGTAATAAAATGAAGCTGTTGTGAGGAGTCAACAAGAATACAGTTTCTTAGAGTGGTGCCCTTGTGCAGAGGGATTTTTGAATTAAAAATGCAACTAAGGTATAAAATTCTCAGTTTTGCTTTACAAGTATCTCTAGAAATGAAGCTGGCAGACACATCTGAGAACACTTTAGTTGCTTTTAAAATTCCCAAAGCTCTACCATAAATTTAATTCTTAGTGTTTTAAATGATTGCATTTTAAGGCACACAAACATGGGTTACACAAATATCAATGCTATAGAAATATCTTTAGACAAGCATAAAGGTATAAATGCCTAAACTGAAGGAAACTTGAAACCCTCATCTTAATTCTTTTTTTTTTTTTTTTTCTTTTTAAAGATCTATTTATTTGGGAGAGAAAGAGCACATGAGTGTATGTGTGGGAGGTGGGTAAGGGAGGGAATCCCATGACCCTGAGAACATGACCTGAGCCAAAATCAAGAGTCGGGCACTCAACCAACTGAGCCACCCAGGTGCCCCTCTTATCTTCTTCTTTTTCTTCTTTTTTAAAGATTTATATATCTGAGAAAGAGAGAGGGAGAGCGAGCATAGTGGGGAGGGGCAGAGGGAGAGGGAGAGAGAATCTCTAAGCAGACTCCATGCTGAGCGTAGAGCCCGATATGGGGCTGGATCCCATGATCCTGAGATCATGACCCAAGCTGAAAACAAGAGTCTGATGTGCCACTCAGGTGCCCCTCGTCTTAATTCTTAAATGTAGTATTTTTAACTTGTGACAGATTGATAGGCAGCCATTTTTGTGTGTTTTAAAATAACTGGAAGTGTAGTTAAAATTTTATACATCAAATGACTGCTATTGAATGTTGCAGGGGAGATGTGGTTATCTTTAGTTTATTTGAAATGGGGAAGCAAATACTTGAAATTTGGAAAACACTAAACTTTTTGGTAAGAAATTGTAATTTTCATTTACATTTTCTTTAAGGATATAAAAGGTTGATAATTTATGTAGTTAAATTGAACCATAACCATCAGTGATCATGGGGCAGGTAATTGCGGCCCGCAGAAAAAGTTATGATCAAGGAATTAAAAAAAAAGATCCTGAAGTTTTTCGTTTAATTGCATCAATTTCTGTATTTATGTGAATTTATAACTGCAGTAAGTTTTGAATGAGATTAATCTTGTCTAATGTAGGGGCGCCTGGGTAGCGCAGTGGTTAAGCATCTGCCTTCGGCTCAGGGTGTGATCCCAGCGTTCTGGGTTCGAGCCCCACATCAGGCTCCTCCACTATGAGCCTGCTTCTTCCTCTCTCACTCCCCCTGCTTGTGTTCCCTCTCTCGCTGGCTGTCTCTCTCTGTCAAATAAATAAATAAAATCTTTAAAAAAAAAAAATCTTGTCTAATGTAAGTAAATGTGTCTGTAGACCGTAATCTCTCCAAAAGTACAGTACTTGGAGTTGTGTTCTTTATGGCTATAGTGTTGGTACAGCACTAACAGGCGGGAAATAAAGGAATTACACAGTGCACTTAATAAATATTAGTTATTGTTATTGGGTCTATGATTATCAATAACAGTGTTTGATTAGTGTTCTAATCAGATGTAAATTATGTTACAATACTTAGTTACTAATAACAGACCCAAAGTTTGCCAAAATTTTTGTTTAAAATATACACACACCATGCTGAAGTGTTACTCAAAATTTTAATTTCACTGACTTGCATTCCCACGTGCAGTGAAAGGAGGACACAGGAAATGTGTTTAACCTATGATAGAGTTTGCTATGTTAACAGCATCCTTCATGTAAATGACAGCTCAACAGAGGTGGAGATTTACTGTGCAGGACAGCAGTAATATAATTACCAGTGAATATCCACAGACAACAGAAAATATATCCAAACTATTTCATATCAACAGACTAAGCCTTTTAAATGTTACCCACAAACTCTAGAAAGGATAGAACTTCTAAAACACTACTGGCAAAATTTAGAAACATATAATGGAGGGTTCCAAGTTTGCTTGTGACTATGTTATGCAGAGTTGGCTAATGTATTGTAAATTACACTGCCTACTCAACATTCCACTTGGAAATCCAATTGGCATCTCAAATTTACATTACCAAAACAAAGCTCTTGAGCCCCTGCAAACCTGATCCCTAGTCTCATCTACCCAAATTGTTTGGGCCAAATACTTGATAGTCATCCTTGGTTTCTCTTTTTCCCTGTAACAACATGTATCCTGATCCATCAGCAAGACCTGGGGGCTTTACTTCCAAATGTATCTTGAATCTGCCCACTTAGTTCCATTACCACTCTGACAATGTCCATGGCACCATCATTTTTCAAAACTTAGACCACTGTTAAAAAAGGTTTTTCTTTTTTCTTTTTTTAAGCTTTTTATTGTATAAAATTACAAACATAAACAGAAATAGAGGGGATAGGGGCGCCTGGGTGGCGCAGCGGTTAAGCGTCTGCCTTCGGCTCAGGGCGTGATCCCGGCGTTACGGGATCGAGCCCCACATCAGGCTCCTCTGCTATGAGCCTGCTTCTTCCTCTCCCACTCCCCCTGCTTGTGTTCCCTCTCTCACTGGCTGTCTCTATCTCTGTCAAATAAATAAATAAAATCTTAAAAAAAAAAAAAAAGAAGTAGAGGGGATAATATAATGAACCCCCATGTTCTCACACATTTCAGCTTTAATTCAAGGCCAATCTTAGTTTCTTCTTCATCCTTACTCTCTTCACCTTGTCCCTGAAGTGAAACTAATCCCAGACATTCTTTTTTTTTTTTTTAAAGATTTTATTTATTTATTCGATAGAGATAGAGACAGCCAGCGAGAGAGGGAACACAAGCAGGGGGAGTGGGAGAGGAAGAAGCAGGCTCATAGCGGAAGAGCCTGATGTGGGGCTCGATCCCATAATGCCGGGATCACGCCCTGAGCCGAAGGCAGACGCTTAACCGCTGCGCCACCCAGGCGCCCCAATCCCAGACATTCTATCAGCAAAAAGTCTCTTAACTGGTCCGCAACCACTTCTGCTATCCACTTATCAAAGAGCAACCAAAGGGATTTTATATATATAATACACATATATATCATGTGCTTCCCTTTGTACTTACAAAGAAAAGCTGAAGTCTTTAGCTTAGACTTCAAGGCCCTATTATACCCAATAACACATTATTTCTCTGATTTTGTACTATCTCCCCTTTTGTTCACTTGCTATAGTTGCACTGGTCTCTTTTGTTTCTTCTATATTTCAGGTCCCTTCTCAGGGCCTTTGTGCTTTTTCTTTTCTTCTCTCTTTTTTAAAAAAGATTTTATTTATTTATTTGAGAGAGAGAGAGACAGACAGAGCATATGTGGGGGAGGGGCAGAGGGAGAGGGAGAAGCAGACTCCCCACTGAGCAGGGAGCCTGATTCTGGGACTTGATCCCAGGACCTGGGATCATGACCTGAGCCGAAGACAGCCGCTCAACCACCTGAGCCACCCAGGCGCCCCATGCTTTTTATTTTCTACTTGGGATACTTTTCTCCTGGCCTGTCACTATTTAGGTCACAGCTCCAGTATCATCACCTCTTCCACATCCCAATCAAACTCTATCCTGCTATTCTGTTTTGTTTCCTTCAGGATCTATATCATACACTAAACTTACATTTATTTACTTGTATACTTTATTTACTTGTGTACTTGATTGTGGTTATTTCCTTATGATAGAATATAAGCTCAGTGAAGAGCAAGGATCCTCAACACTGGAAATAGTGCCAACCCACATATTAGGTGCTCAGTAGCTATTTAAGGAACGAATCAATTCATCCCAGGGTTCTTCCCACACAGTTATAACTGTCCTGTCATTGCAGCAGGAACTGTAATTTAGGACAAGAAAACAGAAATTCTGTAATTTCACATATAAAACAGAACAACAGAACTCAATATATGTGGCAGATTAATGGACTGTAAATACAAATGTCTGATAAATTAACTGGCAAATAAAATTAAATCACCTCTATATTGTTACCAGTTGTTGACTCAATTTTATCTTTCAATTAAGTGGCATGAAGCTGATAAACTTTTGAGCTAACTTGCCAAATAGACTGGAACATGTCTTCTAAAAACAAACATAAGAATCCACAGATGCCACTTTAAAAATCTGAATGCTGGCTGGGAGGGGCGGCCTTTATTTTGTTTTGTTTTCATCTTTAAATAAAGCATTGCGCTCTTGTGGTCTGTTGCACAAGTCTTGTCTCTTGTTACATTCGTGGTATGCACATGTCGCCCTGCTGTGGGTCACTCTGTTTCACTCACATTACGGGAACAACCTAAAACAAAATGTCTTGAGTGACAGGATGAGTGGGGTACACCACAGACAGGAAATGAAATTCACACTTCTGCCAACACAGCAACTGTCTGCTTTACCAAATGAAAATATTTTAAAAATACAGACTAATATTCTACCTATCACCAGACAAAGTTACAGCCGTGGGCACTTTCGTTTCCGGTAAGCAAAGTGGTCTCAACATCTACAAAAGAAGTACATTTGTAGAGAGCTTAAAACAAACAAGCATACCCCAGTCATTCCTTTTGTGAGACAGAGGTAGTTTCTTTTAGACAAACACTAGTTTAAGAACAAACTTCCTGGTTTGATACACTTATTGTTGCTCACGCTTTAAAGCAAATCTAAGTGTGTTCTTTAAAATATATGTATGTAGTGCTTTCACATGGGGAGGGGGAGGGTGGGGCCAAGGACCCTCGGTTAATTCAAAGCTACCTGGAAAATTCCTGATGGTAAAAGAAAGACCAGGACTTAAACTCACATATAATATAAGAGAAAAGATGCTTTTCTATTTGAATCATTTACACACATCTCAATGAACTTTTCTGATAGAACAAAACGCACAGCAGATACAGCTGGGTCAGGAGACTGCCCTACTAGAAGCAGTACAAGCTCCCAGAGAGTCACGGTAGACACACTCTGGATGGTACGGTCAATCCCCTTTATTCTATGGTCCCAGATTGTGACTCTCCAGTTATCATGAAAGTGGCATATACTATTGGTTACAGAGGATCAGGAATACAAGTGTTGCTGATTCCAAAAATCCCTTATCATCAATGAACAAAAGCCAAAGCTCCATAAATGCTATCAAATTGGGATAGCAGTATGATGGCATGGAAGTGAAAAAATAAAATTCACAGCCAACAGGGTTAGGTGGTTCAAATTCAACTTGAAAATTAAATGCTCTATTTGTATATGAATAAAATTATATGTAAACTTAATCACATGTACTTCAGTGTAAAGTAAAAGCTTAGTAGATTTTGCTAGAACAGCAAGAGACTCACTTATGTAAATATTGGTCTTTCTGAAAAAGCTTCCTGAAGAGTCAATCAACATAGAGTTGGTCTCTACTTAAAAATTTAGAGAGCAAGTGAAAACTTTTACACATTTTCTGAGTTGACCAATTCTGGACCAGAAACAGGACTTCTCCAGTAAATTTTACAGAGCCATCCATAGGTGATTACAGATGCCTAAATTAGACACAAACCCTAAAGCTTTCTTGTTCTAATGATGGAGAGTATTTAGCTGCTTGATAAGAAAATGACACAGGATCATCTTGATAAGAAAATGACACAGTGACAAATGAAGTTCTCCAGTCTTTATCAGAATACAATTGAAGATCCTCTGTTCCTCTCTTGCCATAAGATCACTTGGCTCAACTGAGAGAAAATCATTCCTAGTTAGACATTTGAATAGCTAAGAATAACTAACTTGACTGGATGCCTAGAGTATGCTGGGCACTAAGCTGAGCACTTGACATTATTTCATTTAATCTTCACAGCAATCCTATGAAGCAGGTACTATTTTTTACCCCCAATTTACACATAGGAGACTGAGGGACTCAAGAGATTCTAAGTTATTGGCCCAAGATCACACAGCTGGTAATCCTCAGAGCAAGAATTCAAACCGAGATTTGACTTGAAAGTTCATGCTCTGAATCACCCTCTACTATGCTTTTTAAATTTTATGATATAGTTTACATAAAATGAAATACAATGTTTTCCCACAGAGCTTTCAACAGAATAGAATTTAGAAGTAGACTACAGGAGTGAAAGAAAAGGAATGAAATAAATTCAGATCTCAACTCTTCTCATGCCTTTTTTGTTTCCCTTATCAAGGCCATGGACAGAAAGACTATACTGAGGGGAATCAAGAACATCTGGCTGAGAGATGACTCCAGATGTGCTGGATAGTAAAGAACTGTAACTTCTGCTGGGAATGACAGTAGTATTTCAGTCTTGAAAATAGAGGAAAGATTACTCTGCTTTAAATAGATTTGGGGAAGCACTCTGTGCCAATGTCTTCCGATCAAAATCACTTCCTAAGGCATGAAATTTGTTAACTGGCAGTTTATTCTCAGGCACAGTGTAGAGGAAAAGGTCAACTAATGGAAGAACATACTTAACTGTTCTGAGGTTGGTATAATTTTTTTTAAAGATTTTATTTATTGAGAGAGAGCATGAGAGAACACAAGAGAGCACAAGCAGGGGGGAGGGTCAGAGGGAGAGGAAGAGGGAGAAGCAGGCTCCCTGCTGAACAGGGAGCCAGACACGGGGCTCAACCCCAGGACCCCGAGATCATGACCTGAGCTGAAGGCAGATGCTTAACCAACTGAGCCACCCAGGCGCCCCGAGGCGGGATAATTTTTGAAGAATGTGGCCAGCATGATCGTCCATGACCAGCAGAAAGGCCAAGGAAGCAAAAGAAAGCAACAACACACTAGGCCAAATTGTGGAATATCAGTTGGATACATTGTCTTCTGTTTTACACGCAACGCACATGAAGAGATGGATCATTTACTATGGGAATTGGGTTTCAGAAAGTGGATGTAACACTTTTATTTCAATATTAAAATGAAGGAAGTAGATTTTCATGTTTATAGTGTTTGGTATTTCTGTTGAAGCCAAAATTTATAGGTAAATTATATTTTACCTATAAATTGCACAAAGTGAGATGGCTGCCATTTATATAAAACTAAAATACACATAATCTGAACTGTTTGTTTTATTGTCTTGAGGAATATACATCTAGGTGAAAGTTTCAAATATGTTCTACCCTAACATTCTCCCTTTCTTGATAAGTGTTCTCTGCTTATTTAGTTGTTTAATTTTCAGATTCAGGGGACTAGGGCAGCTTCTTCAATTCCTTAGGTGGAGAGGAATTCATGTCCCTACTTAGTGTGACTATATCATATAGAAAGGAAATTTCACAATAAAAAGCTTCAAATATCAGACCAGAGGCCAAAAGACTACAGAGCTATCAATACCAAAAACAGGAAGGAAACATGGCAGCAAAGTCAAAAGCATATTTTCAAGTAATGAGAAAAAGTTTGATTCTGGAATCCTAAAGGAACTTAGGGACTAGACTAAATCCCAATATCATACATACTCTTCTCTGTAATTAAACATTCCCCAATCCCATCTCTACGCCCCCCATATATGGCCGTATGTTCAAATGACAGTATTAGAACAGCAATCAATAACTGAGCCCTCTCCCCCAAGGTATAAACTCCAGACACATGCCTACGAATGCAGGCAGTAGGATTATTTCTCTCCTTATAGGCAGACAAGCAGAAGTTGGGGTACGTTAGTAGACCAATTATTGGCAAAGTAGAGAACAACTTCGGACTCCAGTTCTTACTCATTAACTACAACCATCCAGCTAATCTTCCACTTCAACTTTCTTGCACAATGTCCAGGACAACTGTCCTCAGATGCAGCTATGTGTTTCCCCCCTTTCCTACTTTTCTACAATCTAAGAAGAAAGGCAAAGGTCTATTTGTTTAAGGCCGAGGGACAAACCCTCCTTCAGGACTACCCTGGTCTTTTCCCTATAAACCGTAAATGGAAGAAGAAACAAACCCAGGAAATCCCTTTTGTTTTGTTCATTTTGGATGCTCATTTACTTGGTAAGATCTTGTAATGATTCCATTTTGCCTCAAACATGTGCATCTTAGAAATGGTCAGATAGAAACATAATGTAGGGTCAATAATTTTACCACTGGCTATACAACTCAACCCTCCACTTTCTACAGATTGGGGTACATCTGAATTGACGTTTGTTATTTTTGGCTGTCCAGTAATAGATGTCTCCTTCCTAATCTCCTTCTGGTCTCCATTTGGGGAATCCCCTGAAATGTGCACGGGCTTGGGGGCCTTCAACTCTGGAACTGTAAGGGGCCTTGCAGGAACCTGGCGTGTGGTTTAGGCCTGGTCAGTTGGAAATTCTCCCTGAATCTTAAGACAAGTGACCCAAAGGAGTAGAGAGTGGTGGACAGTCACATTCACTGGGGAGAAAGGCAAGGTATAGACCAGTCTGTTCCTACTCCATGGGCTTCCCTGAATGCCCTTGGCTCCTGCCTGTTCTCTAAGCCTCCTGTCCATTAGGTGAGCTCTGACTTCCTTCTAACAAATATTCTAGTAAGATAGTTAAAATTCATTTCTGAGCTTGCAACAGAGAATCTATCAATTGAGGTTCAAAGAATTTAATGACTTGTCGCAAGTCACACAGCTAGTTAGTTAGAACTTTAACTAAGCCCCATGTCATCTGATACCCAGGGCAGCACTTTAACCCTTTATCCTGAGTTAGAGGTTCCCACAACAGGACATACTGTGGGCCTAATAATTTGAAGCAACCAGCAGTTAAAAAACATCTGGTCAGTTCATCTAAAAAGAACAAAGGCAGGATTTTACTGCAAAGCCTGGTGTGATATTTGTTCTATTTTTCACGGTATCCTGAAGACAAAGTTCAGGTTCGAGTGGGGAAAAGTTTAGACATTTCCCCATGAGGCAAATACTTTCACCCTGTTTCTTAAAGTTGCTTTCCCCCCTTTTTCCTTTAATAAGTTTGTTGACTATTAAACATTGCTTCAAACAAGTATCAAAAACTAGATGCCAAAAACAAAAAGTTAGGAAGACCGTGGGGCTTAGGAAGGAGGGCAAGAAAGCCTACATGAGAAAAGAAGTGGATGCAAAAGAAAAGGAGGGAGGACTCAATAAATAAAATCAGAAATGAAAGAGAAGTAATCGACACCACAGAAATACAAAGGATTATAAGAGACTAGTCTGAAAAATTGTGTGCCAACAAACTGGACAACCTAGAAGTACCTAGAATATGCAATCTAAATACCTAGAAATACCTAGAAACATGTGATCTTCCAAAATTGAACCAGGAAAAAATAGAAAACCTGAACAGACCAATTACTAGCAATAAAACTGAACTGGCAATCAAAAAACCCAACAAACACAAGTCCAGGACCAAACGGCTTCACAGGTGAATTCTACCAAACATTTAAAGAGTTAGTACCTGTTCTTCTCAAACTATTCCAAACACAGAAGAGGAAGGAAAACTTCCAAATTTATTCCATGAGGCCAGCACCACCCAGATACCAAAACCAGACAAAGACACTACAAAATAAGATAACTAAAGGCCAATTTTCCTGATGAACATGGATGCAAAAATCCTCAACAAAATACTGGCAAACCAAATTCAACAACATATTCAAAGGATCATTCACCATGATCAAGTGGACTTATTCCAGGATGGTTCAACATCTGAAAATCAATCAATGTAATATATCCCATTAACAAAATGATGGATAAAAACCATATTATCATCTCAGTAGATGCAGAAAAAAGCATATGACAAAGTTCAACACCTGTTCGTGATAAAAACTCTCAACAAAGTGGGTTTAGAGAGAGCATACCTCAATATAATAAAGGCCATATATGAGTGAGAATCTTGTTCTCAAGAAGGTCCTCCTCCAAGGAGAGGAGAAACTGCCTCAGCTTAAAGGAGCCCATTTCCTTTACAGGCTGAATTAACAAAGCTTCTCAGTCCTATGGCGCTAAACTCTGGACTTAAATATTTCTCTTTCAAAAAGGTAAAGCTCAAAAGCTGTTTGGACCAAAAAGTAAATGACCTGAACAGTTCTTTCTCAGTATTTAAATTGCTAGATGTATTGGTTACCAAGACATGACCAATATTACTTGAGGCCAAATTTAAAATAGTTGGTGGGAATAAACAAAACAAGACCAATCAAAAGGATATTAACTCAAAAACTGTTCAGCATTTGAAAAATCATTTCATTTGCATGATTCAACAAATGCCTTTCCAGGTATTTAAAACACACCTGCAGAAGGAATGCAAGCTGGGCTTTTAAGCACTAGGCCAAAACGTCAAACCCAATTTCAGATTTCTCTTTCACCCTAATGCAAAGCTGCTTTTTTTTTTTTTAAGATGTTATTTATTTATTTTTGAGAGAGAGACACACACAGAGAGAGAATATGAGCAGTGGGGGCGGGGGGAGGAGCAGATGGAGAAGCAGACTCCATGCTGAGCAGGGAGCCTGACAAGGGGCTCGATTCCAGGACCTTGGGATCATGACCTGAGCTGAAGGCTGATGCTTAACTGACTGAGCCACCCAGGCACCCTAACGCAAAGCTTCTTATGAGGCTCCTGTCACCTATTCTTCGCTGCTGTCACCTTCTGCCATCCTTGTCACTATTTTTGATTTAATACCCCTCATCTAGCTCAATCTTCTCCCTTTCACTCTGATTTCTACTATAATCTTAAGAGATTCCATTGTTCGTACAGATGAACATACAACAGTTTTGTCCCCAAATTTCTCATCCTTCTAAGGTTCAAAGACCGTCACCTGGACTCCATTCAGATTTCTAAATCCCAGAGTCCCTTTGGAAGGCATCAGATCTTAACGAACTTGATTTCAGAAACCAAACTCCCAGTTTCTGACTATAATCCCCTCTTCGTGACTCTCCTTGTTCACTCTCTTCATCATCCTCACGGCCACTTCATCCTATATAGAGATGACTTCTGATTAGTTATCTATTGCTGAATAACAACTTACTTTACAATGTAGACGCTTAAAACAATAAAGATCCTTCATTACCTCACACAGTTTCTGTGGATGAGGAATTCAGGAGCAGCTTCGCTAGTGGTTCTGGCTCAGGGTCTCTTATCAGGACGCAGCAGGGCATCTGAAGCCCTGAAAAGTCTGAAAGATCTGCTTCTAAAATGGCTCCACTGATGGCTACTGATAGGAGACCTCAGTTCTTTGCTATGGAAACTTCTGTACTGTTCTACTTGAGTACTCCGCTGACATGGCAGCTGTCTTTCCCCAGAGTCAGTGATCCAGAGACAACAAGGCAGAAGTGCAGTTTTATGATTTAACCTTGGAAGCGACACACCATAATTTCTTTCTTTCTTTCTTTCTTTCTTTCTTTCTTTCTTTCTTTCTTTCTTTCTTTCTTTCTTTCTTTCTTTCTTTCTTTCTTTCTTCTTCTTTCTTCCTTCCTTCCTTCCTTCCTTCCTTCCTTCCTTCCTTCCTTCCTTCTTTTCTTTCTTTCTTTCTTTCTTTCTTTCTTTCTTTCTTTCTTTCTTTCTTTCTTTTTTTCCCTCTCTCTCTCTTTTTGTTTTTTTTGAGAGCTAGAGAGCGAGTGTGTGTGCAAGCAGGGGGAAGGGCAGGGGGAGAGGGAGAGAAATCCTCAGACTCCCCACTGAGTGCAGAGCCCCACACAGGGCTCAATCTCATGACCCCCAGACCATGACCTGAGCTGAAATCGAGAGTCTCACACTCAACTGACTGGCCCACCCAGGCACCGCTGCATACCATAATTTCTGCAACACGCTATTAGTTATACAGGTCAACCATATTTAATGTAGGAGGGAGACCACATAGGGATGTAAATACTGCAAGTCAAGAATCAATGCGAACCATCATGAAAGCTGGTTGCTGCAACTTCCACACTAGTTCTGTAGCTCAGATCTATCACCAGAACCGTAGACCTATACAATCAACTGTCTACTAGATAGCTTTTTGTTGATAATAATGACAACAACTTTACCATTATTTCACAAACTTTTATTTGTGAAAAATTGCAATCTGGTACAATGGCATATCCACCAAAACGTTCTCTTTGCAAGCTGTGTCACAGTGGTGGAAGTGGTTAGGTGTTCGTTCTGAGCATGATAAAATAAACTTAAAGAAAATGTTGTAATTATCACTTATTGAATACCCACCCTGTGTCAGGCATGATTTTACATCACTGTCTCACAACAACTCTATGAAAGGAAGTCATTTTTCCCATTCCATAGATGAAGAAACATAGATGAGAGTAACTTGCCTAAGCTTACCAATTACACAACTAGTAGAACAGAGCAGGATAAAAATTTAGGCCTATTTCCAAGGGTTTTGTTTTGTTTTTAATTCCATTCCATGGCTTCCTTAGCAGTTTGAGTTCTTTGCCTGTTCTGTACAATGCAGGCCCATTGTAGCCTACCCATCAGGGTAGCAATTGGGTTCTAAACGAGAATTCTCAAACATCAGAAAACCAAGGGTTTATTTGTTTGTTTCTTTCTTTTTAAATTGAGTCAGTTCAGTGTTCAGTGCTATTTTATTGCAGTCTTACAAGTAATTCTCAAAATTCACTGGCCATAAACATTTAATACAGTCTGTAAAACACTAGTCTGTCAATTTTCCTTATCAAACCATTTCTTCTAGAGTTGTTCTCTACCTTATTAGGCTAAGAAAATGAAATAATTTGCTAACAGACCCTCTTAAACATCCCTCAAAAAATATATATATATATATATTTTTTTAAGTAATCTCTACACCCAACGTGGGGCTCGAACTCACAATGCTGAGATCAAGAGTCTCGTGGTCTTCCAACTGAGCCAGCTAGGTGCTCCAAAAATAATAATTCTTAAATATCAAACAAAGGGGAATAGAGAAAGGCATGGCAAAGTCTGAATGTCTTTTAAATCTATTGCCTGGTTTTCTTTACTATCACCGCACTAACTTTAAAGTCCTTGGGCAAATCCTTATTCTCATAACTATTTTAATGCATATTACAGATTGTCTTGGCCCTGTACTAACACAAAATGAAATCCAGGAGGAACACTGTTGCCAGTGCTTAGGTTCTTACTCTTAAAAAACAGTAAACTGTTGTAAAATAGTGACGATTATGATGATGATGGAGGAAGAGGAGAAGGAAGAGGATGAGAAGGAAGAGAAAACAACAAATAGCAAAAGGCAAAGTTCAAAGGACAATTTAAGGAGTTGTCAAAGAAAAGGAAAAAGAGAAAGCAAGCAGCAGTCTCGGGCCTTAATTAGCTCACAGTTTTTAACCAATCCAATGTTTCTTGCTTCCTACTTTCTTCCTCCTTCATAGAATTGCACCACCAGTTGAGATGAAAAGTTTATCACACTGGTTCCTTGCAAATTTAATTTGTTGAGCTTTTTTTTTTTTTAAGACCTTATTTATTTGACAGAGATAGTGAGAGAGCACATACAAGGGGAGCAGCAGGCAGAGGGAGAGGGAGAAGCAGGCTCCTTGCTGATGTGGGGCTTGATCCCAGGACCCTGAGATCTTGACCTGAGCTGAAGGCAGATGCTCAACTGACTGAGCCACCCAGGCGCCCCTTGTTGAGCTTTCTTGATGCCTGATCTAATGTTTAATAAATAATTTTTCAAATTTACTAAATGCACATTTTAGATCAATTTATGAAGAAGCAATGACCCAAAGCACTTTCTTCCCTATTTTCCAAATACTATTCATAAGAAATCAGAGAGCTAAAGACAAAGAGATCACACAGTAGTATTTTGCAATACTCTAGAGTGCATGTGAAGCAATAAGAATTCCAAACATTTTAGTAGGATTTGGAAAAAAAGAAAAATATTCCAATCAAAATGATCCAAGTGTAAATTTCAATTTCATATGTGTTTTAAAGAAAAAAAGTTAAAACATCACATATTTTCGGGGTGCCTGGCTGGCTCAGTCAGTGAAGCATGCGACTCTTGATCTTGGGGTTGTGAGTTTGGGCCCCATGTTGGGTGTAGAGATTAGCTAAAAATAAAATCTTAGAAAAAAAAGTCACCTATTTGCTCCAGCGTAGCAACAGATACTGCAGTACAATCTCATACCTAGATCGCTTTTAGGTGCTGGTTGAGCTATGCCCTATAAACTCCCAAATGGTAACTCAAGACACAGGAAAACATAAGGAACAAAAGGAAATGATTTAACTGCCAAAGGCAAAATTTTTGTACAATGACTGGAAGGAGAGCTGCAACCCTAACCCTACCATTTTCTCACATGGTAGCAGACAGCTAGCGAGGCTGTGTGTGAGTCTCATAGACTTGCTTAGTCACCAGAGAACCCTACACACCCCAGAGATTCATCCTTTAAACATCTAAGCACAGGGGACCACGGTTTCTAAAAGGAAGGTGGCTGAAAATATTCCATTCTAGCAAAACAAGAAGATATGCTCCATTTCATTCTTTTTTGTAAAACAAGAAAGGAAGAATAATGAGAGACTTGGATATGGCCTTATCATTAGAGAACAAAAGGTGAGATGTACAGACAGCTCGATAAGGTAAACAACCAGTTACCAGTGAAGCACTGCTACCAAGGAGATTAGTCAGGTGTTGGGAGAGTTGAGGCTTGTAGACACAAAGGGCAAAAGTTGGACACATTTTTTTCTTTTCTCTTTTGGTTGTATGAATTGGTAAGTTTATTTATATTTACTGTGAATGCTGACATGTGGACTAATTTGTGTTTTCTATTTACGTTGCTTTTATTTTTCTATTTTCTGTCATCTGTTAGGGCAAAAATACTATATTCTATTTCTATCTTTACGTGCATATCTTAAAACCTTAATAAGTATATTTAATGCAGTAAATCAATAGTTTTACATTGTAGACATTTTTTTTTTCTAAATAAGGCTGTCCTGGAGTAGGCCCAGTAATGTGCCTTAAGAATCAATGTAATTTAAAACACCAGTTTTTAAGTGTTAAGGAAATTAAAAATCCTACACATACATATGTCTTACTTTTAAAAATAAAGGCTGGGTGTCAGCCATACTCTAAAAACTAGAATACTTGGGTGCAGGAAAGGAAAATAAAAACTAGAACTTACTGACAAAATGCTGATAAAGTTGCAATACCCTTTCGGTAACTCAAGACCCAAAACCAAATTATGCTAGAGTCAGGAAAAAAAAAATAGGGAAGTGGCTGTATAACAAATTACCTGAACTTCTGCTTAAGAAAAAGGCCATAACCAGGCAAAAAAGCCATGCCCGTGAAGAATGGGAAGGTAAATAAGGCAGGAGTGGAAATGGCTATTAGCAAAGGAAGGTGACATTGTGGGTGACCGTTTTCTCTTTTTGCAAATTTCTCTTTAATGATGTTGTTATACTGTGTTTTCGATTTTTAAAAAGGACCCCCCCCCCTCCCAAATAAAGTGCAGTACAGGAAAACACACCGTGGGAACGGAGTCAAGCACACAGATGTTTTGCGTAAGCTGCTTTTCAAGAGACATCTGCCTTTGTGCAAGACTTGAAAAAGTAAAGCTGTTGTCAACAAGTTCTCTAAAGTAAGGAGGGGTGGGGCCTGAGAGAAAGTGAGCTGTGAAGAAACCAACAATTAGAAGCCTAAGGGCTGAGAAACACATAGCTTCTTAGATAAAGTTCCTCATTTATGAGCCGCCTCTCTGCCCCAAATGCTTTGCCTTCAGCAATGTCTGCTACTCAAACGAGGAGGACTCAAGCTGCCCGTATGTCTCTGCTCCAGTGATCGAGGCTCTGTCAGCAGCGCCACTCAGCTCTTCACAGTGGTTGCCTATCTCTGGTAAGAGAGATAGGGCACAATCTCCTATGGAAAAATCGGAGTGGGAAGCAAGATGACCTACTCCTCCCTTCTTGTTCCAACTCCAAATAAAAATGCTTATTATGTACAAAAGAATTCATGTAACAGCAAAGATAATAAGTACGTTTATCTGTTCTATTGTCTTGCATCTGTTTATTAAACCTTCCTTTGTTTAGCAAGATGAATACTACTAGGTCTATATTGTTCGCTTTCTTGTGTAAGGCCATGGAGGGCGAGTGCCCTTGCCCTGCTTTACATAGTGCCCAGTCTAACGCCAGGTACAGAGTGTTTAGTAAATGTGATCTGCAAATGACAACAGGGATGGTGCTGAAGATTTAAGTGCACTTTGGGGGACAATACAGTGTGAAAGTCACTGTGTAAAACCTCTTTTCTGGTGCTCACGTGGCAAGTGCCTAAGCCCACATGTCTGCAACACAGACTACAGGAAAAGGCTGCCTACTTGTTGTTGTTCGCAGCTTTCAATCATGCCTGATGCGAGTGGGGAACTTCTACTCACAAAAGAACTTGCTTGCATCTTGCTTGCAAAGTTCTCACAAAGTTCTATTTAGCGATCTGCTTTGAACTTCCCTTTTCTGAGAAGTTGGGTGTGTTATGTGGGTTACTGTCCTACATTTGCCTTCTGGGCAAAGTAACTGCAAAAGATTTTACACACCCCTTGTTCGGGCACAGGAGCCTCTTCTCCGTCCTATAAAAGCTCCACTTACTACTAACATGACAATGGAGCTGATAATTTATAAGTTTATATAAATTTGTTAGGATAAAGCTATCTAAACTGCTAATACAATCTCACTATATCGTGCAAAAGTAGAGGAAGGGCCGCAATAAAGACGGGGGAGAGGTAAGCAGGGCACAGATCTGAACGGTCTTACACAACTTGCCAAAGAATTTGGACTTTATTCTGAGGATAACAGAGATCCAAAGTTTGCATTTCCAGATGGACTTCTCCAACTACGGCGTGGAGAATGGACTGGAAAGCCTTAAAACTTAGAAAAAGGGAGATAGATGTTACTTTCGTATTCCAGGTGAGAAAGAAGGGTGGTTTGATCTGAGCTAATGGGAATGAAGAGAAGATGTGTATCTTGGGGATATTTGTCTAGCTTATCTTGGACAGATGGAAAATTTGTTCTATAAAGAAATTCAAATTGTCAGAAAAACCTGAGAGAGAAAAGCTTTGATATGCGCAAATTCCTCGCACTCAAAGAATGTCTTTTTCTTTGTACCTCTTGACTCTTCCGACAGATAATTTTTTTCCCCTTAACAAATTCCAGTGCTTTAAGACTCTCACCCAGGAGGGTCAAAGAAAGAAGTATATTTATATGGCTATTAGCTTTCATACCACTGCTCTGTCCAAACTTTTCTCAAACTAGGTTTTTCCTAAATTATACTTTGTTAATCCTCAGATTTTGAGATAAAATCTGCCTTACCCTATCTGCCAGCTGACAGCCAATCATCCTGGACAAGTCTGAGAACCTTACAGGCAATCCTTCCTCGTGTCACTTTGTTATCACACATGTCTGTATCATTTCCTGCCAGGCACCAAACTTCCAGCATCAAGGAAGAACAGCTGAGGAGAATGTTTTTACACAAAGGACTTCCCTCCTTCCTTCTCCCCCATTCAACGGATATGACAATATGCTGATGATACAGTGAGGGCTCAAGTTGAATGAAAGATAATGCAGTTAAGTTCTGAACCACCATTTTAAACCATTCATAAAAGACAGCAAACTTAGTTACTCAGTTGTGTGAACATAGTAACAAGCAAAAGATAATCAGAAACCTGAAGCTAGCTTCCATCAAAGGAAGGCAAGTAAATTTTATAAATTCATTTGTATTACATCAGAATAGGACATTAGTGAAGAACTCCTAAGCGAGTAGTGCTAAAACTCCTTGGTTCTCAGCTAAATTACAATACCTGTTATTAAAAACCATCTATTAAAAGACAGTTCCCTCAGATAATTTCCCCACCTCTAAAATCAGTCCTTGTGTAAACACAGCTGTTGGAGAATTTTAAAAGAATTTGTATTACAGATGACCCACACACAGACTACCCAGAAGAAAGGACTGGATAAGTCTGGGGAGTAAGATTTGGTTCAATATATATCTAAATTACAGTGCAGTTGCCATGTTATAATAGGCAACTATCTTTGCTTCTTATTTCTCTTCTACAAATGAGATCATAACAGTAAACAAGACGTTTGAGTGAAATAGGATGGAAAATACGATAAGGTGGCTATATCAAACCTTTCCACAAATAGACTTCCAGTTTTCAGATCATGTTTTCATTGACTTGGGGGAAGTAGTAAACAGTAGGTGCACACGGTGAGGACTCAACTGTCCAGAGTTTTCTAATCTCATTTTACCTATGGCTGAATGCCTTTGAGTCTGCTTTAGCACTTTAGGCAGATTCTCTATTTACAAAAGAGGTTAGTATCTCACCTCTTGCAGGGAAACATGTAAAGGTAGAGAGAAAAGCATGGAACTAACAGGTGGCCTGGAATTCTTGTTCTGTCACTAATGAATCATATCAATATGACTGAGGTGACACAACTGGATCTCAATTTCCTGATCTAACATTATAAACTCCCCAAGTTTATGATTTTTTTAAAAGATTTTATTTATTTATTTGATAGAGATAGAGATAGCCAGTGAGAGAGGGAACACAAGCAGGGGGAGTGGGAGAGGAAGAAGCAGACTCCCAGCGGAGGAGCCTGATGTGGGGCTCGATCCCACAACGCCGGGATCACGCCCTGAGCCGAAGGCAGCTGCTTAACCGCTGTGCCACCCAGGCGCCCCCAAGTTTATGATTTTTTTTTTTTAAAGATTTTATTTATTTATTCGACAGAGATAGAGACAGCCAGCGAGAGAGGGAACACAAGCAGGGGGAGTGGGAGAGGAAGCAGGCTCATAGCGGAGGAGCCTGATGTGGGGCCCGATCCCATAATGCCGGGATCACGCCCTGAGCCAAAGGCAGACGCCCAACCGCTGTGCCACCCAGGCGCCCCCCCAAGTTTATGATTTTTAAGAGATTATCACTATGAACCTTAAAAGCACTCCATTAGTTCAAGAGGAAATAATCACCATATTTCAAGAGTTACTGAACAATTAAAAAAAATACAACTAGGTTTTCACAGCAGAAGAGATAACTCTCAAAGAATGCTCTAAAAAGAGATGTACGATTCTGCAAATGTGACTTAAATCCTATTGGTTCCTGTTCAGTGACCAAACAGTTAATTTGTTTACTGAATTCAAGCTTCCACTGGAAAATCTTTCTGCAAGTGGAATCCTATCCCTCCCCTACCCCAGTGATGGCTAATTAAGAAAAAAAAAAAGGGGGGGGGGGACAGAAAGACTGCCTGGCTTGTTTTACAGTCATAAAAGAGGGTAATGGATGGCTGCTTGAGCTAAAGGGTGGTATCCTGGAATCACCTACACCGGCCATATTTTACTGATTCATTTAGCCCTCTAGAAAATCATTGTACTTCTCTTTATCTGAATTTCTTCATCTGTAAAACAGGATTAGATATATCTACCCTATCTCACATACTTAGGGATAAAATATCCTTTATTCTTAGTACACAAAAGTTTGTGTAAGATTTCTAGAAAGTAGCAAGTATTGTGGATATATAAATGCAAGTTATTATTCTAAAGTACATAAACCTTAGGCTTTACCTTTTACATCCTGAATAAATGTTAACTTTAGGTCAATTAAATAGAAAAAGAAATCACTCTTTAGGCATGTTTTCATATGGTATGAACTTCTGGCTTCTTTCTGAAGTGACTCACATTAGTTTTTAAAACAATTTATTGGTTAAGTGCAGACAACTTTTTACCTAAGGAAGCTGAGCAGCTGGAAAGAGCATCTCAGCCTATTAGCAGAACTAGATCAATGTCCCTATTTCTTTAAATTTAATTTTAACACTAGTATTGAAGACCAGCTAAGGTCATTCTACTGTCTTTCTGCATACTGGCCAAGTCTACACCTCACTATATTTAGACAAGGTATGCCTACCCCATTGAAGATAGACTCAGACCTAGGTGTAGGAACACAGCAGTGGGGTTTTATTTCAGCTGAGGGGGGGGGAAAGACACTAACAAAAAAACTGTAATGATGCATTCCTTGGCAACCAATAGAACAATCGATGCTCAATTTTATTTCATTCTGAGCAGACGTATAATGTCTAGTATGCACAAAGAAATCTCTACCACAAACTCTGGCATAGTCATGACTAAAACAAAACCGTGAATATCTTTTAGGTTAACTGACTTGCCAGGACTGCCTGCCATGTCTTAGCCAGAGACAAAGAGCTGCCCAGGTCAACAGGGTAAAACATTTCAACAGTTTGGTCTCCTGGGAACTGGAACAAACAGGTTTTTAACCCAGGAATCACCACTGTATCAAAATACCAGGGTCTGGCTGGGTAGAACCCTTCAGCAGTGTCCAGCTGACAGCCTCCAAGACCCAGCATCCAACAAAAGAAGAACCAAATGGAGGCAAAGCTGACTTACGTATTTACAAAAAAAAAAAAAAAAAAAAGGAAAGGAAGGAAGAAAAGAAAGAAAGAAGAGGAAAGAAAAAAAAGAAAGAAGGAAAGAAAAAAGAGAAAAAAGAGAAAAAGGAAGGGTTATAGAACATGGATCTTGTAATAAAGAACGTGTTGAACTGAGTCAGAGACATGGTAGTGCAGGTAATGGGGGAACCTGCTTGGCTAAACATATTTCCTTAAGTGGCCCCTGAATCTGGAATCAAAAAAGTCTGAGGAAAATATCTTAAAGAAAAACACAATTGCCCTTAAGAGAAAGCTAAGAAAACCCCAATAACAATCAGATGTTTTGGTATCTCCCCAACTGTCAGGGGAAAAAATTAAATACATTTAAAGAATGCAGTAAATATACTTCTAAAACATAAGTATAACAAACAGAAATCTGTTTATCTTCATTCAGAGGAAACTACACATTGCAATTATGAACATTTCCACTGTAGGAAAGATAAGCAGATGTTGGATGTTTTCCCAAAGTTTCTTTAGTGTCACTGAAGAGGTTTATGAAATCTGCTTTACATTTTTTCAGTTAACAGTTAACGCTAAGAAGGCAACATTCTGAATGTTGTTTTTCCCTTCATAATATATTTTAACATTCCTACAGTGACATATTTAAACAATAGTTACCAAAAAGATAACTAAACGTACAGTTTATATGTTATACTTGTGTCTTCATTTTCCAATATTTACTTCTAAACTGAAAGCTACATAAATAGTTCAGTATTTCAAAAAGAGTGAATTTTGAAAAACCCTATTTTCTGTTTCCTCTGCATCGAACCCTACTTAAAGAAATATATGTATATCTAAGTATTCTCAACTGACACTGAAAACTGAAATAATCCTCTTCTTAGAGGAAAAAATTCAAAGATAGATCAAGTTTTTTTTATTTTTAATAGAATGTTTAATTTCTGAGAGTTAAGCTAGTCTGCGTTTCCTCAAGGTTTTATATGCAAAGCCCAATTTTTTTGCCAGAGCAAACAGGCATTGGATTAAGGCCTAAATAAATAAATAATAAATAGAGATGGCAAGAAGGAAAAAATGGTACATAAACCTTGATTTGCCACACTACCTACATGGTAGGCTGCAGAAATTGGTCTTAACAGCAAAGAACGTTTTAACGGCTTGGAGAATCCTCAACCTTCAGTGTACAACTGAGTTCAACAGCACATTCATTACACTGAATGTCTATGCCCAGGGCAGTGGTCTCCCAAATCTAACAAGCTCTTTATAATTACTTTAATAAATATCTGGATTAAATGCAATTAGAAATTTTAATTTCTCTCACAACTTTTTCTTCAAAGTAACAACTTTAAGTCATTTTTGCCTTCTTGGATATAGTTCAAAGCACCAGAAATGCTTTACCCAATACTGCTTCTTTTTACACTCACCACATAGGTTGTGACTATTTGTTGAGGAACACAAATATTCAGGCTTTACAGCAATATTCCGAGTTTTCCTTAAGCAAATTCCACTCCTGGAGTATCTACTCCAAGATTATTATAAGAGAGAGAGAGAGAGAGAGAGAGAATTCAAAAGGCTGTAAAATCCTTCTCAATAGAAAATGTTAGTTCAGAATCTTTCAGTGTTGGGAAATTATGAGTGATTGTTTAAAAATGGAAAAATGAATCTTGCTGGTGAGTTCAAAGAGCTTAAAAAGAGTTTACTTAATTTCTAAATCAAATGTCTGAAACAGTCTATTCTAGGTTCTTAATTTGGGACATGAGAAAGGGTTGGGAGGGAAGGTCACTAGACTCCTTTGAGAATTTGATGAAAGCTATGGCCTCTCCTCCAATAAAATGAATGTACTAATCATACACAAACCCACTTCTGCATATGATTTCACCGTGTCCATGAATTTCTAGTCTAAAACTCTGGATTAAAAAAAACCTGGTAATTGACCTAAAGAAACATGGGCAGCTGGGAATTAACAGCCTCCCCACTACCACCCCTCATCTTTTAGCAGATAACAACTCAGCTTTAACAAGAGGCAAACACTGAATGATTGATGCTTGGATTTAACTTTGAAACCAAAGGAAACACATGAATAGATAAAGTTTGGGACTTTCAAAGGGGCTTTTTAATTAATACTTTGGACTCTGCCATGCTAAAGCACACAACAGGCAAATCCTATGAGAAGATCCTCTACCTGTCCCATTATGCCACCCCCATCTCGCCCCATTTCTGAAAATCCCTCTACAGCAAACATGTTTATATTACAAAGATCCCCAAGCAGTAGGTGATTCACTCACTGAAGTGCTATAGTACTAGATATAACAGAATTTCAGTACAATAAAGAATTTTGGACAAGATTTTGAAATTCATTACAATTAAATCAGACCAGCAAAAGAGATTTTACATTTCCTAAACCTGATGGATCCTCCAGAAATTTTAACAGCTGTCCAGAGCATGCCATGTCGTGTACATGCCATTACAGTACTTATTTTCCAGGAGTATGAGCAGCCTAAGATCACTAACACATTAAACCTTGCTTTATATGGTAAGTGATTCATCACGAAGGAAATGACCAGGTTTAGAGCTTTACTGATCTTATGATTTTATAATCCATGCTACATGGGAAAGGAGATTAAAGGCAAAGTGTAACTGTTACTACAAAGGTTAATGTTTATTACAGTTAACCATCGTCACCTATTACCCTTATGTCTGTAAATGCTGTGGCCTCATATTGTTTAGGTGATTTTTTTGTACCTAGAAATTGATTTATACATTTCCACCAAATATCTACGCTTCAGTTAGTGGCTCAAACAATGATTTATTGGGTTCCTGACCATTTTTTCTAAAATAGCACTGCCTACTCCAGTTTATTTTCCATCTTTTTGTCCTGCTTTATATTCTCTTTACAGCCATATCATCAGCTGATTACTTATAATACTTATTTACATAATGGAATGTAAATTCTAAGAGCTGAGACTTGGTCTTTTTGGATCACTGATGCATTCCCAGTGCCTAAAACATTGTAGGTGATCAATAAATGAATGAATAGATATTTACTACGTAGAGATTTAAAATTAATTAGAACCAAACAGCACAGTACAAAAGCATGGGATATAAAGTAACAGGACTTGGATTTCAATTACTGCTCTTGCACTTATTATTTATAGAATCTTGAACAAGTCATTTAATCTCTTTGAACCTCAATCTCTTTCCTTTAAAATGATGCTAAAATATTACTACACAGGGTTATTGCAAGGATTACAGAAAATAACAGAAGTAAAAACTTGTTGCAAGTATTCATGATTACATCCCAGGAGTTTTTCTTGGGAAATTGGCAGAAAAGTCTATAAAACAGATCAATCCTGAGAAAGCAAGTTATCTCAAGTCTGCTTATCCTTGGTCTTGCAGAACTATAGAGGCAGAAGTAATGAGAAAGCACAGCGTTAGAAGAGATGGGCTTGAACTTCCCTTACTAGTTGGCTGACCTTGAGAAAATCTCTTAACCTCTCTGAGGCTTAATTTTCTTACCTATAAAATGAGGGGGCAAATACTGCCTCAAAAGCGTAGTTGTTTGATTCAAATGTTACATTAATTGCGAAAGCACTCTAAAAATAAAATGTACTATATGTCTTTATTGAAATCAATTAATTGCCATTCCCTAAAGAAAATCCTAATCTTGTTTGTTCCAGCAGTCAAATGGAAGGTAATATTATTCAAGAATGTGCTCACATAGACTACAGGCAGAAGTATACATGCTCCCAATTCTTGCTGCAGGTTGTCCAACTTTGGTGAGAGGACAGAACACAACAGAAAATGATAGAATGGGAAGATATGGAATGGGAAAAGAAAACAGAGGTTCAGGAAGACATACTGAATAAGCAGAAAGCTCTCATCAACTTCGGGTCTATTTAATTTCATATCTGACAGGCAGGGCCAGCTTCATGGACGTGTGTGATCTGTGCAGCTGCACAGGGTGAGTGCTTGGAAGGGCCCTATACTTGGTTTAATGCTCTGTTGTTGCTGTTTTCAAATTCTTAATTCTTTCTGAACAAGGGGTCCCACATTTTTGTTCTGCACTAGGCCCTGCAAATTATGTAGCTGGTCCTGCTCACTATCTTTCCACTAGAACTAGAGGACAAGGACAATAGTTTATAGTCTCAATGACTCTGTATACAGGAGCCACTGTTAACTTAAAGGACAGTCACTAAAAAGGAGACCCTTAAATAGGTTGGTGGATCACACATTTGTAATACTTGAATTCTGAAGTGAGCAAAACACTTCTTAAAAGCCAATTTAATTAAAAAGCATTAGCCCTGGGGTGGCCAGGTGGTTCACCTGGTTGAGTGCCTGGACTCCTGATTTCAGCTCAGGTCATGATGTCAGGGTTGAGGGATGGAGCCCTGCCATGGGCTTGGTGCTCATGGGGGAGTCTGCTTGAGATTCTCTCTCTCCATCGCCCTCTGCCCCTCCCCGCCCCAGGCTCTTGCATGTGAGCAGGCATGCGCACGGCACTCTCTCCCTCTCTCTCAAATAAATAAAGAAAATCTTAAAAAAAAAAAAAAAGCATTAGCCCCAATTAGAAATGCTATGGCATATGCCTTTCCTATCTTTGTGATCCTAATAATGGGCCAAAAGGTGATGTTAGTAAATGAAATACCGGAATCTAATTTAATTGACTTTCCATTCTGAAATCCAACAAAAGATCTTATGATGGTGGATTATCTTTGGTTTTGATTTGATATCTGCTATCTCACAGTAAGTGACATTGCCTCAGAAATCATCTCTGGAGTGAAATCCCTAACACAACCCAATTCAATTAAATCACACCCTTTAAATAATGTTCTGTTTATTTCTGCTCCTGCTGACTGCAAAGACAGTTGGTGGTTTTTCCTTGACTGAAGTGGAAAGGCTGAAGCTGATGAGCAGAGCATTTCCTAGGCCGCAATTCAGGTTTTGATGTCTGCTGGCCAAAAACATGCCTTTTCCCCTGAAATCTGGACTGAGTCTATACTAGTTCATTTTGACCTTTGGACTCCTTATCAGTCACCTTGGGTCTCTGACAGTAGTTGGACAGGCCAACCCACAGAGGTCCACTCTCCAAGAACAAAAGCTGGCTATGTAAAAGAGATGAGTTGCGGGCAGATACGATCTGAAGAGAAGGTGCTGAGCTCACCCTCTGTGTTCCAGCAGCAAGTCCAGGACTGCTGCCACTACAAAAAGTGAAACTTCACCTAAAAACGTTTTCTCTCTTTTTTTTTTAATTTAAGATTTTTTATTTATTTATTTGACAGAGATAGAGACAGCCAGCGAGAGAGGGAACACAAGCAGGGGGAGTGGGAAAGGAAGAAGCAGGCTTCCAGCGGAGGAGCCCGATGTGGGACTCGATCCCATAACGCCGGGATCACGCCCTGAGCCGAAGGCAGACGCTTTAACGACTGAGCCACCCAGGCGCCCCTAAAAACGTTTTCTCTCCCGGTGATTAAAACATACACCTTCACTAAGGAAGCAGCTGGATTTCAGATAGAGACAGGCAACCACTACTACAGAAACCAGCGTGCAACTGTGATCTGCACTCTAACACTCCTTTCTCCTTCCCATCTTTCCTTCTTTTTTTTCTTTAAGTCTGCCAGAGGACCACTCTGGTTACTGTTTAGACCTGCCAGTGACATTTCAAGGTATGATGCTTTAAGAGCTTTAGGAAATACACACACCCTTCTCCTTTCTCCAATACTCGATAATCACATAATCTCAAAGATGAAAACTTTTGTTTCAAGAATAGCTTGCTCCCTAAAAAAGTTAACTTCCTCTATTTTGAGAAACTCCTTCCTATAGTTAGGATCAGGAAATTCTAACTTCATAAGTACAGTTAGAGCCGTTAACAAACTAATGTATTTGATCATCTTTTTAAATTTCACTATCCTTAGTTAAGATGGTACTATGGGAAATCTCAATGCTGCCTAACATTTCCTAAACAGAAAACAACGAAATGTTGCTCAAAATCTGAATTAATTTGCTGCAGGACCCTAGGTAAGTCTGTTTATCTTTTGGGTCTAAAATTCTCTAAGTCAAAAAATGGTGATGATTTTAAAATAAAATGGAAAAGTGGAAACAAACTTAAATTCATAAACACTACATATATATTCAACAACATCTCAGGAAAATTAGTTTATCTTACCAGCACACTATTATTTCATCTATTAGTTTTACTCAAATAGCTCACAAATTAAAGAATTTTCCATCAGTGCTTAGGTATGAAATAGCTGCCTGATAGGAAAAGGCAAATGAGGATCAATTTTTCTCGGTCTCCAAGCAGTTCAGATGAATTAAAGAACAAAATTCTATTTACCTTGATTTCACTTTTTATCATTTCAGAAGTGCTATGAAAATGAATTTCTAAAATTGCTGGTGGGAGTGAGACAGATAAATTTCTGGTGAACAAACTAGCAATCTATCAAAAGCTCTAGAATTAGGTATACCCTTTGGCCTAGCAATCCCAGAATTGAGCTTTAGGTTATTTCTTTAACAGACATGTGCAAAGATTTAGGCACAAGGATATTCATTCAGTGAGGTTTTGTTTATAACTGCAAAAAACTGGACATAGTCAAAATGTGCAACAATAGGACAGAATTTGAATCAGTTCTATGGAAAACAAACAACTCTTAAAAAGGATATGAAAGAAATGCGTTTGAGGACAATGGCAGGATGTTCGCAATATGCTAAGTGAAAAAAATTAGATTACAAAGCAGTAGATAGAGTACAGTCCCATTTTTAAAAGTATATACATACACAGGAAAAGCCTGGATGATGTTAGTAGTAAATATCTTTGGAAAATAAGAATGAGAATAATGCTTTTTGTGGAGAAAAGGAGTGCCTTAGTGTTTTCTGTTTTTTTTTCTATAATAAATGTGCATCATCTGCAAATATTGAAAAATAACCAATACTTTTTGCTTGGTTCTTAAGGATCAGTAAGACCAGTGATATTAAAAAAAAAATCACTCACCTAGGACAAGTTAGCTTTAAAGCTGAGTGGGTGGTAAAGAATGAGATATTACCAACTTTACTGTATAAGTTAGATAAGTTTTTAAAGCAAAAGGGATTTTCCACTTGAAAATTTCCCCCAAAGTGATTTGTAAGAGTGCCATAAAGAATAGCACTGGTATTCAATATTTGTTAATTTTGATTTTAATTGAGGAAGAGACTAGATTTTTTTTTTTTAAAGCACAATAAACATCTCAGGTCACTAACATTTTCTGACAAACAGAGCATATGGCCTTGCTGAGAAGTTCTTCAAGCATCAAAATGGGAACAAAACAAAGAGAGAATTCCAGTAGTGTGGGAATAGTTACTTGAGACTGACCGCAGAAGAGCCACAGAAGTGAACAAGCCCCAACTCACTGATAGTTAAAAGAACTGAAGTGGGTTCTCAACAGATATACTCAAGTACTTCCAAGGAGGTAATAAAAAAGTATGATTAAAACAACAATGGCTTTTCATCTCTAAGTTAAAGAGATGATAACTAGCCAGTCTACAATCTTCAGTTTTTCTTTAATTTTGAAAAAAAAAAATTACTCTGGGTTTCAATTTATTTACTTGGAATCACTAAGTGGAAATAAACGTGCAGTTTCTCTTACGTGCTCACAGTCTGCCCTTTTCTCTCAGTGCAGTAGAGTGTAAGGAACAATCTGCAAAAGTTTTAGTACTTTGTTGCAGCTACTCTTCTTTGAATCAGTATCATTAAACTATCATTTGGGTTTAGTGTAACATGGCATTTATATAGTTTTGATCTTTATTAATTGATATATAATTGTAGCCTTACTATGTGTGTAAAAGAACCAGGTCCACTTGGATGGTTTCCATGTGTATTTGACTTAGAAACTAAGGAGCTATATATACATTGCTTATAGAACGCTAAATAAGTTGAGCCATTAATAGGCAACCAGGCCATTAAACTGGTAACCAAGCCAATAAGAATGAGGACAAATAGTAATCAGCACACTCCGCCCCTTATAGCTCACCCTACTGTAAATATTACAAGCCCTCTGTGCCATGGGAACCATGTTACCTAGCACATGATGCTGATGTAATAATATCTAGAGCTAAACACCTGGAGGAAGCAGAGAAGGAGGTTTTGCTTTGAATTACTTGAATGTGCTTTTTTCTTTTTCTTTTCTCTCTCTTTTTAACCATAAAGCCACTAACAGATAGTTTAATTTCTGTTCTTATGCTGCCTTTGGGGATTTCACATTGTGCTCCCAGCCACTGGTACTGATTCATTAACAACCCTGTAAAATTGGCAGCCTTCCTAAATAAGCTGTGTAAAGTCTGCAAATGTTAGTTACTGTGCTGTGTACTCAGTGGGTACTTGCTAAAACTTGATAAATTCTGCCCATGATATATCCAAAATATGCTCATAGCAATATCCTAAAGAATATAATCAGTCTACACAAAAGCCTTTCTGGATTCTCCCTTTTACTGCAAATAATTAATAGCAGTCCTTCATTGAAAATTAACTATTTGTAATATGGCCATAACATCTGCCACGTCAGTCTTCCTTTTCTCTCACCACTCAAGTACCCCTTATTTCTGTTTATACAAATCAAGACATTTAAGACAGGGAGAAATAAAGGTCAGAGTCCCAGCTCAAATCCTACTTCTGTAATGCCTTTACTAATTGGCTCATTTACAATACCTTTCTGTCCTCTGAATACTTAAAGCACTGTTTGCACCAGTCATCTGGCACTTAGCATGTACTGAATTGTTTTCTTATTTATCCTTTTAATGACCTGTCTTATATCTTCAACAGACTGAGCATCCTGACTACAAGAACCATGTCTTGTGTTTCTTTGAATCTCCCACCCTTTGCCCAGAATAGGTGCAATTATGACAATCATGCAAATGACAGAATTTTACCATCATGCTGCTTACACCACTTTGTATTCTAATTCTTTCCCCTATATTTTAGCTTATGTCAAAAGAGCAAAAATATTAGTTACCAGTTACTGAATGCTATTAGCAGTACTTCACAAATATCACATTTAATTCAAATAGGTATTCTAAGTTCCATTTTATTAATGAGGAAATTAAAGCTTACAGTGGTTATATAATATATTCAAGGTCACATAGTTCATAGGTGGCGAAACTCTGAATGGGACTAAAGTCTGTCTGTTTCTTTTCTTTCTGTTTTTTAAAAAAATATTTTATTTGTTTATTTGACAGACAGAGAGAGCAAGAGAGAGCACAAGCAGGCGGAGTGTCAGGCAGAGGGAGAAGGAGAAGCAGGCTCCCCACTGAGCAGGGAGCCCAATGCAGGACTCGATCCCAGGACCCTAGGACCATGACCTGAGTCCAGGCAGACACTTAACCGACTGAGCCACCCAGGCGCCCCAGGTCTGTTTCATTCCAAACACCAAACTATCACTGTTAGCAACAAGAACAAATAGCAAGTAAGATTCTGAATATGGGACCCATGAGACCTTTCAAATATTTTTAAAGAAGAATATTTAAGGAATGGGATACTTTAAGAATGGAATGTGAAATTTTACTGGGGATGGATGAGCATCACAGAGGTGGGAATGACAGAATGATCTATTCCAAATTTGGTCAAAGGGATGTCAAAGACGTTCAGCTTCACATACTGTTTGACCTATTCATTCGTCTCCTGGGAACAGAAATATACATTGAGAATTTACATCCTCCACAGATGCTGCAATCTTTCAAACTAAAGCTACCCACAAAAATAATAGAAAATTAAAAATTAATAATAATAGAAAATGAAAATATTTTGGTGTTTATGGGAATAGGATATATTAACCTTAGGAGAAATATAGTACAGGTGACCATTCCTTGAACAATATGGGTTTGAACTGCATGAATCCACTTCTATGCAGATTCTTTTCATGAAATACATTGGAAAACATTTTGGAAATCTGCAACAATTTGAAAAAATTCACAGACGAACCATGTGCATAGAAAAAGTCAGAAATCATTATAAGAATATAGTATAGGGATGCCTGGATGGCTCAGACGGTTAAGCGTCTGCTTTCAGCTCAGGTCATGATTTCAGGGTCCTGGGATAGAGCCCCACGTCGGGCTCCCTGCTCAGTGGGGAGTCTGCTTCTCCCTCTCCGCTCCGCTTGTGCTGTCTCTCAAGTGAATAAATAAAATCTTAAAAAAAAAAAAAGAATACAGTATATAATACATATAACATACAAAATATATGTTAATCGGCTGTTTATGTTATTAATAAGGCTTATGGTCAATTGTAGACTATCAGTAGTTAAATTTTGAGGAAGTTACACAGATAGCCTATGCACAGGGGGGTCAAGGCTCCTAACCCCTGCCTCATCAGGGGTCAACTGTAATTCTAAGTCTTCCACATCTAAAAACTGTTACAACTTAAAAAAAACACAACACTCTAAAATAGGCTACCAATGAAGTTTCTCTTTATTTGAGAGTAATTCAAGCTTCTGGACTCTGTTGCTTTAACAGACATAACTAATGCCAAAACCCTCAGGTTACTAAAAGAAGCATCACACCCCTCTAAAAACAGATTAATGCAGAAAACAAGAGTTGCTCAATTCACACAAACCTGCAAAAAAGGAAGTGAGCCCAAATTTGCCCTTTGGTGTGCAACACAGGCAATCTATTTATAAATCATTTGCTACATCCTTTCCAAATCACAGGAACACCTAAAAGGCCTTGATGTTTTTAGCACATTTCTTCAGGTTAAACCTAATTATATTAGTGGCAGCAACATCCTGCATCATTCAACAATGCAAAGCTAACTTTAACCCTATCTTAAAGTAGTTAGGATACGAATTTTTTTCTTTCACCTTAGAAATTCAGAAACATTATGTGATAGCATCTACACCACTGTTCTTTAGCCCCAAGGCAGTTTAACATATGGTAATTAAGAGGACTCACATTTACTGGAGACACCCAAGAAGAGTGTGAGCAACATGATATGTAGAAGTTCGGAACCCTCTATTACTCCAAGGTCCAACAGCTCTTGGAAACAGAGAATGACAACATCCTTAATTATTTAGCTTTGGGCAGTGGTTTCTCAGTACTAGTCTAAAGAAATTGCTCAATTTTAGGAGTGATTACACATAAGCACACAAGCAAAAAGCAGTAATTTAGGGGGAAAAATCCACTCTAGATTAATCAAAACCAAATTCTGACTTGAACATATCACAACTTCACCTTTCCTGTTCATCTTCATTGTGCAGATCTACTCTTCAGTTAACTTGGTTACAGTAAGGCCAAAGTTGAGAGCTCTCCTTTTTTTTTTTCTCCCTGGCTCCAAGCCAGGTACTGCTCTGACTCCAAACACACACAAGTGTGGATAAAACCACATAAAGTTATCACCACTAATGAAAACATAAATGCACCTTTATACTCTGCCAACAGATCACTAACCTTTTCTTCATATTTGCAGGCCATAACACCTAGAAGGTTCACTAGTAAACTTTTTGATCATCTTTTAAAAGACACTCCACTTTTTAAGGCTATTCTCTCTGTGTAAGAATCAGATAACTACAAAAAATATTAATTTAAAATCAAAGAAAAAGAAACACCTCATGACTCTTTTAAATATTAGTATTAATCTCCTTACCCACCAAAGAGAGAGGGGAAAAAAAAAGACCTTAAATCATAAATAAATGCCTGGTTTCAATCCATTATCAATTATCTATCAATTATTCTAATTATGTTTGCCCATTTCTGTAAAGGATAAGATCTAGATTTAAAAAGTACCATGGTGATAATTACACTTATTCAACGAGAACAAAGACATTTAAAAATTTGAAAGGCAAAGAAAAAAAATGCATAAAATTATAACACAGGGAGGAGGACTTCTTGGTTCCAGGCTTTTAAAATACAGACAATTTCTGCCAAAGAAATGTTTCAGATCTAGAAAAAGATGGAAGGCTACACCTAAATTATTCTATAAATCAGACATAAGTTGGAAAAAGAGAGTCCCAAATATTCGACAAATACTCAAAAGCAAAAATCTTAAATAATAGTAAACCAAATCTAGCAACCTGTTAACAAATAATGCAAACAGCATGTCAGGATGGTTTAATTTTAGCACCTCAATATAAGTCACTGCATTACTAGCAAAGGGGGAAAATATTATCATTCCAATAGATGCCCAAAAAGCATTTAATGAAATTCAGTAACTATGCATAAAAATGTTTGTGGGGTGTCAGGGGAACTGAGTGCCCACAAAGTAAAAAATCTGCAAATAACTTTTGACTCTCCAAAAACTTAATAGTCTGTTGACCAGAATTCTGCCCTACCAATAATACAATCGATAATACACATATTTTTTAAAGATTTTATTTATTTATTTGAGAGAGTGAGAGTATACACACACAAGTGGGGGGAGGGGCAGAGGGAGAAGCAGACTCCCCATTGAGCAGGGAGCCCCACATGGGGCTCGATCCCAGGACGCCAGGATCATGACCTGAGCTGAAGGCTGACACTTAACTGACTGAGCCACCCAGGTGCCCCAATACATATTTTATATATGTATTGTACTGTATTCTTACAATAAAGAAATCTAGAGAAAAGAATATATTATTAAGAAAAATCGTAAGGAAGAGAAAATACATTTAAAGTACTGACTGTAAAAAAACCAGCCATTTATAAGTGGACCCGCATAGATAAAACCCATGTTGTTCAAGGGTCAACTATAGTAGGAAATGTCACCAACTTGATAAATGGTCTATTCCAGAACCTATAGCACACAATATAACTATTTACAAAACATAAGAAACATTCCTTGTACAATGGAAAACAAGGTAAGACCATAAGCATCTCTACTATTCAACATTACATTAGACCCCAGCTAAAGCAATGAATTTATAAACATTCAGGCAAAACTCATTTACGGGGGAATATAATCATCCTCCCAGAAAAGTGAAGAAAATCAATTTAAAAATCTACTGGATATTAGGACCAAACAAGAGTTCAGCAAGGTGGTCTGATATAAAGGCAAACATAAAAAGTAATAGGGGCACCTGGGTGGCTCAGGGTCCTGGGATTTTATTACACAAAAATTAAAAATTTTTATAACGATGAAAAGTTAAAAGACACACAATAAGCTGGCAGAAAGTATTTTTGCCATTTACTAAGGACATATGGAGCACATAAAAAAGAAACAAACACCAATAGAAAAAATGGTCATAAGTACATTCAAATAAGAAAAATGAGAAAGACTAATAAAAAGTATAAAGGGATACGTAGACCTCTATAGTAATGAGGGAATTGCAAATAGAAAAATATTTAGGGGCACCTGGGTGGCACAGCGGTTAAGCGTCTGCCTTCGGCTCAGGGCGTGATCCCGGCGTTCTGGGATCGAGCCCCACGTCAGGCTCCTCTGCTATGAGCCTGCTTCTTCCTCTCCCACTCCCCCTGCTTGTGTTCCCTCTCTTGCTGGCTGTCTCTATCTCTGTCAAATAAATAAATAAAATCTTTAAAAAAAAAATATTTAAGCAGAGGCCCTGGAGTAAGACTGCCTGTGCTTCCACCCTGGTTGTAAAATCTTAGACAAGTTACTCAACATCTCTGTGCCTCTCATCTGTAACTGAGTATATCTAACTCATAAGAAGAAAGAATTAGATAATATGAACAGTATTCAAAATAATGCCTGGTACATAGTAAGAGTTTAATAAAAAATTAATTGCTATTTGATGTTATTATTAACATTACCAGAGTCGGTGAAGGTATACTCTTACAGCTGGTAAGAGCACATTGGCAAAGCCCTTTTAGAAGGCAGTTTGGCAGTATGTATGAAATTTTTAACATCTACATACCATTAGACCCAGAAATTCCACTGCTAGAAATTTATCTAAAGAAATGTTCCCACATGTCTACAAAGATATCAGTCCAGAGCAGCACTGCAGAAGCTCTGTATTTGGAGACAGGAAATGCTGGTTCTAGTTTCAGTTCCACCAATAACAAATCATGTAACTACTATGCAAAAAATCACTTCACCATTTCAATTTTGTTAGTTTATTACTCCACAAAATGTAGATGATGGCTTGCCCAATCTGCCTCAGAGGAATACTTTAAGGATGTGGTTCTTGAAGTTCAGTTAGCTCCTGGACCAGCATCATCTAGGAACTTGTTAGAAATGCAAATTATCCATCCCCAGCCCAGACCTACAGAATCAGAAACTGTGCGGGTGTGGGCAGCAATTTGTGGTTTTTTTTGTTTTTGTTTTTTTTAGAGAGGGAGAGAGAGAGAAGGGGGGGGGGCAGAGTGAGAGCAAGAGAGAGAATCTTAAGCAGGCCCACACAGGGCTTGATCTCACTACCCTGAGATCATGACCTTAGGGGAAATCAAGAATCAGACGGCTGGGGCGCCTGGGTGGCACAGCGGTTAAGCATCTGCCTTCGGCTCAGGGCGTGATCCCGGCATTCTGGGATCGAGCCCCACATCAGGCTCCTCCGCTATGAGCCTGCTTCTTCCTCTCCCACTCCCCTTGCTTGTGTTCCTTCTCTCGCTGGCTGTCTCTATCTCTGTCTAATAAATAAATAAAATCTTAAAAAAAAAAAAAATCAGACGGCTAACCGACTGAGCTACCCAGGCGCCCAGGCAGCAATCTGTGTTTTAGTAAGTTGTCTAGGTGACTCTGATGCAAGCTGAAGTTCAGAAATGAGCACCTGTGAAGTCACTTGGATAACTACAGAGCAGACCTGAAAGAGTACTAGTACTGTTACTAATTAACACAAAAATTAAAACTATTTCCACCTTTCAGTTTCATAAAAAGTTATACTTTGGATAATCATCTGGATATGCTCCTGGTGCTAAGCTTGAGCTTTAGAAAGCCTTGATGTGAAGCTAGAAAATCAAACTCATATATGAAATCAAGTAATGAATACAAGTATTTTGGTCAAGGATAAAAAGTTCAAGGTAACCTGTTTAACAAATCAAGCAATGTCCCAAGCACTTAAATTCCAAGATTTCTGATCAGAGGTTTTCATAATGGGAACACTATTTTAATGGTAGCTTTTGCCAGCATTTTATCTAATAATTCTTGATCTTTCTCTGAACTTTGTAGGACACAAAAATAGCCACCTATTTGATAAGCTGCTGGGCATATACCAATACACTAGAAGGCCCCTTGCTTAGTGGCCATTTCTCAGGGATTGAATGTTGGCTCTCTAAAAACAACACAGCCTCCCATATTTTTCAGAAATTCTGATTTCTATTTTATTGAAAAGTATGTATAGACTCTTAAAGGGTATGGAACTTTTCATGGTTATTTGAGCAGTCTGATCTAAGACCCCTGAAATTTGATCACATGATGTTCTGGGCCGCTCACATATTTTTTTCTAGTAGAACTTAAATTTATGACAGTAACTATTCTTAGTTTCTGGAGTGACTTTAATCACTTCTTAATGTTCTTCATTGATACTTCAAAATTAACCCCATATTTGGTGAGTTTTATGTGATGACAAAGGGAGACCATACTCTAATAATGATGATATAATCTCCAATAAAATACAGTAATGCCCCAGCTATTCTCTAATTCCATCTATATATAACAGTTGAAAGTCCAGAAATTAGAATGAGCCTATGAAATCACCTAATAGATATCTAACCACTATACTCTAAAGGTCATGAACTTTCTCCACAGGAGAGCCCCCTAGGATCTCAGTCTACTACTCCAGACTTTTTACTCTAACATAGATCTCATAGGATTTGTTACTTGGTTTCTAAACCCACAGCAAATCTGAGGCCCCAAATGAGAATAAAATAAAAGTTCTTATGAGTGGGTTCTCAGCAGTGACAAGAGAACCATCCGGCTAAGAATAGTCAGGTGCCAAGGTTACCCCCTTCCCCAAATATACACTTAAATTTTTTTTTTGAGTCATTCTTCACTTAGGATCCTAAATCTTAATCTTTTAGTTGCTCCCACCAGTTGCTGCTATTTATATATCTGGCATGACAGGGATATGCTCACACCAGTTGAGCTTTACAGTATCAAGCCTTAGAAATAATACTTCCTTTTAGGAAAGAGATTAACTTTTTATAAGATCACATTACTTTGAGGATCTGATTTTAAAAATACATTTATCTGCACATTTTCATACGATCTCAAGGTGTTTACTGACTTTCTAAAGCCAATCCATAAAACTATGGGTGACCATGGACCTCAAATTAAGAACTTTTGCATTATGTACCCAAAATGCATGTTTTAACAAAATTTTTGGTTTTATTTTTATCAGAATGATCCCTAAATATTTTAAAATGATGATGAACTTGGTGACACTATACATGCAAAATAAAAATTATGGCTAACGTAATACTAATGAATACTTTTAGAAGAAGTGAAATTTGGATATTAAGTCTCTTATAGAAAACATAAGTGACAAAAGACAAAAATAAAAGAGAAATATTCTGCAAATTCTTTAAAAGATTGTCAACCTTAGCAAATCTTAGTGCAGCAAATATGGTTTTCACTGCTAAGTTGAAGACGTCAGCAGTTAAGGGCATTTCCTAAGATTAAGTCTCAAAAGTGACCTTGCAACTACTAAGAATATAATTTTTACAGTGGTTGAGAGCACCAGTGTAGGAAATAGATCTGGATTCTAAGGACAGTTTTGTCATTTATGGCCATAAGTAATTTCTTAACTTCTCTAAGTCTCAGTTTCATTGCCTGTAAATAAAAGAAATTGGTTCATGAAGTTGCTGTTATGATTAAATGAGACAATATACATTAAACTCCTAGCACAGTGACAAGAAGTCAACAAATGGAGCTATTAGTTTTTGTTTAATTTCAATTAACTAATTTTTTGTGCAGGGATTTACAGTTTGCAAAGTGTTACTAGCACATATGATATCTAATGATCCCCCTGGGGTAGGAACCTCATTTTACAGTGGAAGAAACTGAAGTCAAATGATTTACCCAAAAACAGTAATTAGTAGGAAAAGACATTTGGGCTTCATTTGATTATACTAGGAACTAAAATGCAAAATCCCCTTTCCCCCCAAAAGCTTAGAAGCTCTGACTTTTAAATTTTGTTTAATCTTTTTTAAAATTGCAGTTAAATATAATAACATAGGGCTCCTGGGTGGCACAGCGGTTAAGCAGCTGCCTTCGGCTCAGGGCGTGATCCCGGCGTTATGGGATCGAGTCCCACATCAGGCTCCTCCGCTATGAGCCTGCTTCTTCCTCTCCCACTCCCCCTGCTTGTGTTCCCTCTCTCGCTGGCTGTCTCTATCTCTGTCGAATAAATAAATAAAATCTTAAAAAAAAATATAATAACATAAACTTGCCATTTCAACCATTTTAAAGTAGCATTAAATATAGTCACATCATTGTGCTACCTTCACCATCATCCGTTCCCAGAACTTTTTCTTCTTTCTGAAATGAAACTCAATCTATTAAACACAAACTTCTCATTCCCACTCCCCCAACTCCTGGGGATTACTTGAGGTACCTCATATAAGTGGAATCACACAATATTTGTCCTTTGTCACTGGCTTATTTCACTTAGAATAATGTCTTCAAAATTCACCCAGGTTGTAGCATGTGTCAGAATCTCCTTCCTTTTTAAGGCCAAATAATACTCAGCTGTATTACAGACCACATTTTGTTGTATCCATTTATCTACTGATGGACAGGTGGGTTGCTCCCACTATGTTTTTTTTTTTTTAATTTTTAAAGTATTGTTAACAAAATTATTTTGAGATTGGTTATCTAGTTTCAGATTATTCCCTCCTTTCCTTCTTTTTTACTCCATTATTTTTATTTTTATTTAATTAATTAATTTTTAAAAGATTTTATTTATTTATTCGACAGAGATAGAGACAGCCAGCGAGAGAGGGAACACAAGCAGGGGGAGTGGGAGAGGAAGAAGCAGGCTCATAGCGGAGGAACCTGATGTGGGGCTCGATCCCATAACGCCGGGATCACGCCCTGGGCCGAAGGCAGACGCCTAACCATTGTGCCATCCAGGCGCCCCCCATTTTTTTTTTTTAAAGAAAAAATTCAAGTAAGTGATTGATTTAATTCTGTAGAGTTCACATTCACAGCAGGAAAACCACTTTTTTGTGTGTGGCTATTTTTTTGTAGGCGCTCCACCACGAATCAACACAAAGGAAAAAAACTGAAACTCTAATGAATTTAATTTGATTTGGTGGGAGAGTAAACCATTAATTATAATAAATTAGATGTAAGGTTATTTATAAATCACTTAACATGCTGATCTCGGGACCTTTAATAAGAGATAATGGAAAGTTTCTGTTGTTGGACATCAAAAAACATTTTTTAGGATTGACCCGGGAAGGAGACCGAAGCATTGCTTAAGTACCGGTAATCTGGGAAAACCTCAGTAACTGACTCTCCTGGAGCCACTCGGCAGTGAGTGCTAATACACTACAAAGACCAAACTGCTGCTACCTAAAGTAACCCTAAACCACTCCACTGGTTTAAGGATGCAGCTTGAGTAGATGCAGTTCCTCTACTTTGCTCTTTATAACCGTGAGGCGAGATTAACCACAAGCTTCAGCACACAGTTCTCAGAAATAGCTAAACCACAATGGAAGGGAAGGACAACTATAGAGACTTCAAAAACAGCTAAGATTTAAGGATGCGTTGAATCTTGCACTTTCGTGAATGAAGGTGTGCAAGCCGACTTGTACTACTACAGGGGAAGACTAAAAGTAAAACAGCCAAACGACCGAAATCCAATTTTCTGAAATAATTCCAGACTACAACCAGCGGGAACGAAGAATGGACAGCCTTCCTTTGTGTTAACGGCGTGCAACAGAAACGTACAGTCACACGCAAACTTATCTCGAACAACGACAAAAACCCCCCAAACAACAAACACAGGAGCTTGATCAACAGCAGGACCCGCAAGGGAGTCCAAGCGTTTCCGGGTGGCGCTTCAGGAGCTACAGACCGCCCTCCACCCCTAGAGTCTCCCGCTTGGCTGTCACTGGGTCACCAGAGACAACTTCCCAGGGACGACTGCACTTTCATAGTCCCTCAAAGTTTACCAGAAATCCTCACAAATGGTTCTTCAATCCGCCCAACCCCCAGGGACACGGTCCGCCTCCAAGAATTACCCCACACCTCCACCCCGCTATACGCCCGGACACCTCGAAACCTCCAAGCCCGCAGGATGCGATTTCGCCCTTGCTTGCTTGCTTGCTCCCAGGGCTCTGGGGAAGGCGGAGGCTGAAAAGCAAACTTTCCCAGCTTTCGCGGAGGGGGGAGGGCGCGCGGCGCACTCACAGCTGGTTGATGGCATTCTGCGAGATGACCGCGTTGGCGGAGAAGTAAGGGATCATGTCGGGGCCACCGAGGCTGCAGGTGCAGGCGGGGGACGCCTTCCTCTCGCGGGCCAAAGTGCTCAGGGTCATGGGGCCAGCTCAAGGCGCACAGCTCCGCATCCTGGCCCCCGCCCGGCTCCGGCACGAGGCGTTCGCGTTGGGCTCCGTCGGGCCAGAGGCGCGGGCAGCCCGGGCTCCCCGCGTCCAAACTGGGCCCTCCGGGTCGCGCGGAGGCAGTCGCCGCAGCCCTAGGGCTCGGCTGTGGAGTCCCGGCGGCTGGGCGCCGCCAGCTGCCTGCCCCAACCCGCGTCCGGGGCGGGGCGCTGCGGTAGGGCCGGCCCAGAGGGCGGGGAGAGTCGGAAGAGCCGAAAGGGTCTACCCTTTGGGCGCTCCGCCCCTGAGCTCGTGGCACCCACCGGATACCGCCGCGTACATCTTCGTCTGTGGGGAAGGAGCGGCACCAAGGCGTCGCGGCTCGCGTTAAGGAGTGAAGCGAGCCTGGGGTGGGCAAGGAAGGCTAGCGTTTCTTTGGGAATGTTTCCATAGAAAGGTCCTGCTTGAACGACTCTACACATTGAACCCGAAACCCCATTTTTTCAAATGCTCTTAAAACTTTGAAGGCCGTTCATTCACAAATGCAATGAATACTTATCAACGATTTTCTATGTACTAAGGGCTAGAGTTTCTGTTTTATTTTGTGTTTTAAGAGAGACGGAGGAGAGAGAGAGGTGTTAAGGGAAGAGGGAAAGAGAGAGAATCCCAAGCAGGCTCCAACCGAAGTGGGGAGCCGGATGCAGGGCTCATTTCACGACCCTGAGATCATGACCTGATCCGAAATCAAGAGTGGGAGGCTTAACCCAATGAGCTACCGAGGGGCCCTTGGATTTTGGGTTTTGTTTTGTTTTTTTTTTGAAGCAAAACAGCTTAAGTTATGATGGGGAAAAACCCTATTTGCATTGTCCATAATATCTGCTAACCTTTGTAAATAAATTTATAGAGGGTTTTCCTAACGATTCTCCAAACCAAGGATTCACAGCCTTAGCTGCACATATGAATCACCTGTGGGTATTTTAAACACCCCAATGCCTGGCTGCACCCTAGACCAATCAAATCAGAATCTCTTGAGGTTGAGATCTTAGACACCAATATTTTTCAAGTCTCCCTGGGTGATTGCAATGTACAGCCATGGTTGATAACTATTGTGCCAAATGATCTAAAAGAGGGAGACAAGTTAGAGAGTATATCCTCACTTTACAGGTGTAGAAATAAATATTCAGGGTCTAGCCAGATGACCTCTTTTGTAAGTGACATCACTTAGATATGAACCCCAGTTTTATGACTTCTGTTTTAGGTGGGGCTTTTCCTACCAAACCCTAAACCCTGATGCCTTCATGAGTGTAAGCTTCATCATGTTCCTAACAACTCACTGAGTAATGCCTTCACCTGACCAGGAACTAGCTCTTCATAAAATGAAAATATCTTCTCTCTCTCTCCTGCATGCTATATAGTGGTTTACAAAAGGGGCTGGGCTGGTGCAGGCACTCAGTAAAAGTTAGTTTCCTCATCTCTTGCCCTTCCAGTCTCATCAGAAGAAATATTTTCAGGCATGTGCATGTTATGCTTTTCTGAATACCTGACTAAATTATATATCAATAAAACTATCTTTGGACTTAGAGCCAGAATTAGTAATAATTTTTAAAAATGACTTCACTATCAGGGCGCCTCAGTGGCTCAGTCCTTAAGCGTCTGCCTTCCGCCCAAGGTGTGATCCCAGGTTCCCTCTCTCGCTGGCTGTCTCTCTCTGTCAAATAAATAAATAAGCAAATAAAATCTTTTAAAAAAATGACTTTACTATCCTATTATAAGACAAAAGAGACTAAAATTAGAAACAAGTCACTTAAAGACTCAACATATGCTAGAATCAAGAAGAAAAAGTCTTTGTTTTATATAATTTTTCAGATCTCTTTTGCTATTAGGAAATTTGGCAATTTTCTAAATACTAGTAATGAAATAATCAATCTAAATTATACATTTTTATGCCTAAACCAGAAACTCTTGTTAGTTTATCCTTCCATAAAACTTAAAGTTGTTGCCAAGGCACTGAGGGATTTGAAATATTGCAAACTCATGCTGGAAATAGGGATCTAAGTTTCCTACAGATCTGGTAATAGGAAAGAACCAGTTGGCAAGTGAAGAGTTAATGAAAGGTCTGGAGTCCACTGCATCATCATCTTCATCCATCTCTAGTAAGGAAAATGTTTGAAAGATTTATTCAGCCTGTGTCAGCAGGCACCCAAATGGCAGTGTAAGAAAAAATCTGCTGATACACCCCAAAATAAATTGCTTTAAATATCTGGCAAACTTGCCAGTTTGAAACTTCTTCCAGGCTGTAATTTATTACAGCCTCCTGGCAGTGATCAAAAAAAGGCAGCAGGCTGTTTAGAAGAGCACTGTTAAGGTGAGTCCAGTTCCTTTCATGACAGCAGAGATGGGATTTTACTGAAGTCAGTACTCAATGATGACGTTTACAAAAAAGATGGAATGGTAATCATCTGTATCTGTCTGAAAAAGAAGTCAGTAGGAAATGTATCTTACTCAATTCACACTTAATATCTCTGGCATTTAAAAAACACTAAAAATAAGGATTTCATAAATATGTATATTTGTCTTGTATAGATAGGTTCCTATAGTGACACCCCAGAAGTGCATAGTCCTTTGTTTCCCCTTAAAAGACCTCTGCCAGTGCCTCTTCAGCGGAGTCTATTTTAACACCCCCATCCAGGCCTTTTCAAAAGCTTTCAAAGTTAAATTCTTGCTTTGAACTGTAAGATAGGAAATTGGGAAAGTGCTAGAACGTGCCTCATAATTTTTTTTTAAGAAAAAACCTAAATCGTCTTTGCAAACTGGGGTACCTTTAAGGGAATAGTTCTTTCTGCTACTGTCTTAAAAAGTTGAACAAATTCCCTTTCTTTTCACAATCTGCAGTGTCAAAATGTCAATCAATTTAGTTTCAGCTCAATTTAATCCTTTACTCTCCACTGTCAGGAAACAAGGCTCTAGGGAGCAAGCTTTCTGTACCCAAGCATCTAGGAATTCAAAAATGATTCCAAATTAGACTGAGCAACATGAAATAAACTAAGCTACTTTTCTACTCCACATGAAGTCAGAATGGGCTTTAAAAAATCTGCACAAAGGCCCCGAAGAAAAATTGCTGCATTTCTTCATACTCTTGCTTGAATTAGAAAATTTAAAATATATTTTGTCATGTCATTTGCTGACCACTTCAAGACTCAGAAATATGAATATTTTAAAATGTTATTTTGGCTCTTGACAGCATTAGCTATGACCAAATTAAGTTTTTATAGAATTATATGTTAAAAGCATTAGATGCTTTTAATAGATGTCCCTTGTATGCATAAGGTGCTTGCTTCTGTTACTATGTCTTCATGTGTCTCTCCTTAAGGTGTAAACACTGTAAAACTAGAGACTTACTTGCTGACCAATTGGTATTCTAGGATAGACAGGAAAGTGCCCTTAAATGTGAATGAAGGATGTGGGCATGTTTTTGGTGCTGTAACAAAATTTCAACTGGGGTGGATCACTTGAATGGAAGGTAGCTAATGAGCTAAAAAGTGATAGTGTTAAAGTGCCAAAAGCAGTAGACTAGAAACCAGAGGACCTAAGCTCTAGTTCTAACATGGCCATTTAATAAACCAAGATTTTGGCTAAGTCATTGATTTTCATCTGTAAAATGGGATAATAAAACACCACGGAAAGGTCCCCAAATCTATTTTTGTTAGAGCTGGGAACCTTAGGAAAGGAATTTCATTCAACCTAGAAATCCTGAAAAATGCATTTAATCTACTTAATATAAATAGTCATGTAGTTCAAAACAGTAGAGCCCAGCAGTTAAAAATCCTAACCTTGGTTTATATAGAAAATAGAATATTACTCAGCCATAAAAAAGAATGAACGCTTGCCATTTGCAACAACATGGATGGACCGAGAGGGTATAATGTGGAGTGAAATCAGTCAGAGAGAGACAAATATCAATGGTTTCACCCACCTGTGGAAGTTACAAACAAAACAAATGAACAAAGAAAAAAAAGAGACAAACAAAAAACTGGACTCTTAAATACAGAGAACTGGTGGTTGCCAGAAGGGAGGTGGGGGTGGGTGGGTGAAATAGATAAAGAAGATTAACAGTACACTTATCTTAATGAACACTGAGAAATGTATAGAATGGTTGAAATATTATACTGTATACCTGAAACTAATATAGAGCTGTATGTTAATTATACTTGAAAAAAAATCCTAGCCTTGGAATTGTTAGGCTGGGTTTGAATCCTAGTGTCACCATTAGCTATGAACTTTGGATAGTTACTTAATCTGTGGCTCAGTATTAGTACCTAATTTATGAAGTTACTGTGAGGATTAAGTTAATAAACGTAAAGTACTTGAAAGAGTGTATGGCACAAAAATCTACACTTGGGACTTAATGGCTCTGTAAGTTTAAAAGAGTTAAGAGAAAGGTTGGGCAGATTGCCCTTCAGAAATAAAATCAGAGAATTGGAGTCTCCAAAGAAGCATCTTAGATAAGAGTGCATGGCTCTAATCAATCTATCTATCTATCTATCTATCTATCTATCTATCTATCTACCTACCTACCTACCTACCTACCTACATACCTATCTATAAGATTTTGGTATTTTAAGTAATCTCTACACCCAATGTGGGGCTTGAACTCACAATCCCAAGATCAAGAGTCATATGCTCTTACCAACTGAGCCAGCCAGGTGCCCCTAAATCTTTTAATTTTATTTGTTTTTCTAACTCCTTTGTTCATCTTGTCTTTTGACTGTTTCTCTGAGATAAAAACTCTTAATAGGGAAAAAAAAACTAAGTGCCTTTCTTCAGGTCATTAAGAAAGCTGAGTGTATGTTTGTGTGTATGCTGGGGGTGGGCAGGGGCCTCTACAGTCTGTCTGGCAACCTTGAGGTAAAGTTGACTATACATTTTAATTCATTCATTGAAGAAGTTAAGATGTTGACTAGAAATAATCCTCTATGCCCTTTCTACCGGTCTGAAGAATAGCTAAAGCAGGCAACATTAAAATGTCAATGAGTCTGATATCAGAAGTTCTAGATTCTGGTTACTTTATCCACGAGCAAACTTGAATCTGTTCCAGCCTCAGTTTCTTTAACCTTAAAGTGGGGATGGTAATGTCTACCTCACAGTTTTACATAAATGCTTTATGAACAAGACAGCATGAAATTCTCATTATTACCATTCATAAATTGGCCAATCAGCTTCCAGTAACAGAAAGCTAGATGTATTTGTTTGTATTTGGGGTGAGAAGTTGATGAACGGAAATTAAAATACATACAAACTTCCCCAATACTACCCCATTTCATCCAGGAAGTGTTCACCATTATTGTTTGCCATGTGGTTAATTACACTAACTTAATATTGCATTTTGTAGTAATGTGAGATCTGCAGTATTTACTGAATTTTTGTACTTACAAGCTTTTATTTATGATTATTATTAAAGATTTTATTTATTTATTTGAGAGAGAGAAGACAGCAAGAGAGCACAAGCAGGGGGAGCGGCAGAGGGAGAGGGAGAAGCAGGCTCCCTGATGAGCAGGAAGCCTGACACAGGGCTCGATCCAAGGACCCTGGGATCATGACCTAAGCCAAGGCACATGCTTAACCAACTGAGCCACCCAGGAGCCCCTGTATTCACAAGGTTTTAAATAATAGTATTAACTTATATAATATTTTAGGGGCGCCTGGGTGGCTCAGCCGTTAAGCGGCTGCCTTCAGCTCAGGTCATGATCCCGGAGTCCTGGAACAGAGCCCCAAATCGGACTCCCTGCTCGGCGGGAAGCCTGCTTCTTCCTCTCACACTCCCCTTGCTTGTGTTCCTTCTCTCGCTGTCTCTCTCTCTGTCAAATAAATAAATAAAATCTTAAAAAAAAAATACCTAGTCATAAGAAAATATGATTATATCTGTCAGAAGGCCTATTTGTATTTTTATGTTTTCTCCAAGGGCATGATCTACAGAAATAAATAGTAAATTAATCCCCTGAGTGTCAAAAGAGAGAAAACCAACACTTTAAAGAGTTACAAAACAAAAAGCCTGTTACCTGGAGTAGCACAACATTCTGTCTGCTGTTAATCTGTAAAAGGTTAGGATAAAACTCTCAAGATAATACATCCAAGTTCCTAACTTGTTGCCCAGACAGCACCAAGAGGGTGTCTCACTACACTCGGTCAAAGGCACTCTTCATATAATACAATATACCAAACTCTGTAAACAAAGGCTCTTAAGAGCAATCATTTTGCAATCACCATGTGGCTAATAGTTTTACTTAAAAGAGTATCAGACAATAGTTTTAAACACTGGATAGGACAATGTCACTGAACCCTTCTAGTCCTTTCCTTGGAACTTTCCACCGTAAGAGCAATGGGGAATACTGAAAAGATTTGCATTATCAACTCCATGAGAGGCAATCTCTAAGGCATTCATCCCCCATGGTCTTAACCACCATATGCTCCAATAGGAAGAGATGCTGAAATGCTGCTTTCTTCAGGTTACAAAAGCCCTACATGCTATTGTTTAGTAAAAATAATAGGCATTTATAGATCACTTTTCACATCCAACACACCTTATAAAACATTTAACCATTTAATAATCCCCATTCTATCTCTTTAAACATTTCATTTATTTATTTTAAAATTATTTTAACATTTTATTTTTTAAAACTAGTTCAAAAAAAATAAAAGTAATACATGCTGAAACTTTTTCCCCCAGTTTTTAAAAATTTTTATTTATTTTTACTCTTTGAAAAAGTAATATGTGATTATGGTATTTTTTTCCCCCAGTATTCAGAAAGGTAAAAAGTCAGTCTTCTCATCCCCATCATCCTACTCCCAGGGATGATTGTTAATGTTTCCAGAAATTTTCCTTGTGTATGTAAACATTAATATATTGTAGCTGTCTCTTAAAAACACACACACACATAAGCATAGAATTATATTATATACATTATACATATTATTCTGCTTCTTGCTTTTCCCTCCACTTATCACTATATCTTAGACATTTTCCTATGGTTATATAGATTTGCCTCACTCTTTTAAAGGAGTGCATAGTTCTATTTTACAATTATATGTAATTTATTTAAACAGTCCTCTACTGTTGGACATTTAAGATGTTTACAGTCTTAACCATTACATACAATGTCATTATGAACATACTTTCATGAAATCTTTATGCATACATGTGAATATATTTCTTGGATTTATACCTAGAGGTGGAATTGGCAGTTAGTTAAAATATTTTAAACATCTTAGGAATTGTTAGGTATGATTAAATTGCCCTCCTAAAAGGTTTAGTTTTTTATTTTCCCATGGAATTTTAGTGCCTCCTATCCTGTGATCTATTAAATTAATGCAGGGCCCAAGATCCTCTTCTACATCTCATCTCTTACATACTACATAAAAAAAAAATGTATGTATGTATATATATATCTGACACATGCTTATAGAAACTAGAAAAATAGACTTAAAGAAAAGTGAAAAACTATATTACATACACTGATTTCAAAGAATTACTTAGACTAACAAAATACCTGTAATACTTAAACTACCTTGAAGATGATATAATTTTACATTCAGAAGATGTTTTAGGATCCTGTTTGATGCTAATGCTCTAGAACATACTATAGGTAAACAAGCCAAATGTGGCTTTCAGTGTCCTGGAATGGGGAGAGACAAGAGATAGAAAAATAGAAAGTTAATTTGGGAGTAACAAAAAAATGGAGGCTAGAGGAATTGAGAAGGTCTTGAACATAAAAACAATAACTGACATTTGTTGAGCTGACATTCGTGGTGCACCAGATCCTGTATGAAGAGTTTACATTCAGTATCTCACTTAATTCTTACAAACAACTCTATGATTCTATTTTTATCTTTATGAGGCTCAGAGAGGTGGAAAAATTTGTTTAAGGTTATGTCGCAGTATTTCAGCCCCAGCCAGTTATTCTGGCTCCAGAACTGTTTCCTTAACCAGTACTCTACACTGTCTCTATGATGACGGAGGCTCAGTATGGAACAGGTTAAGTCTGAAAAGTTCTATTGCCAACAGGAAGAACTCCCGAAGACCTTACTTACCTTACTGCACTTGGTATTTTCTCCTCTATTTGATCCTACCTATGCCTAGCAGGTCCTGACAGTAAGAGGGACCTAACCCAGTACTAAATATAGCAGTTAAGATCTTCTGGCTGTTGTATACCATCCTCTTGCTACCAAATCCTTTAGAACTCTGCATTTCAAGCTAATGTTCATCACATTTTCCAAGGCATTTATATCTATAGGTTTTTGTTTGTTTCCCTAGTTTCTTTACACAGCAGCCTATGTGAAGGAAGCATTTTTTTTTTTAAGATTTTATTTATTTATTTGACAGAGAGACAGCCAGCGAGAGAGGGAACACAAGCAGGGGGAGTGGGAGAGGAAGAAGCAGGCTCCCAGCAGAGCAAGGAGCCCGATGCGGGGCTCGATCCCAGGACTCTGGGATCACGCCCTGAGCCGAAGACAGACGCTTAACGACTGAGCCACCCAGGTGCCCCATGAAGGAAGCATTTAATGTATTTGTGGATAATGATGGCATCATCATCTTATTTGATGTTTGAAATAAACCTACTAGCTAGGCAGGTAAAGAAAAAGATGAATCAGACTAATAATCTAGGTGATAAGAAGCTTAGACTCTAGGTGCCGATGTGTCTAATTCATCCTATATATTGTTGATAGACTGACTGAATTCATTGGACTAATTTTGAATACCTGTATGCCAGGCACTTTTTACGATACTATCAAAATGACTAAGAGTTAAATACTTTTATAATAATTCCTTACTCAGAATCCCCAAATAGTTCCTTATACCCTTTCAGAACAAGTCCAAACTTTCACTTCTAGCCTTCAGATCCTCTGTAATTTAAATCCTGCCATAATCCAGTCCTTATGGCATATTACCCTCAATTCCATTCCTTCTCCAACACAATCAGTGTAACTATTTTTTTTACCCATTCTCCCAAAACAGATCTTTGCTATAATTATGGGGTTTTTATACTGTCCTCCTGTATCCGAGTCACATTCTCCTCTCTGTTCAAGTTGTTCCCTCTCTGAGACCGCTTTTTTTAAAAAAAGATTTTATTTATTTATTGGACAGAGAGAGACGCAGCTCGAGAGGGAACACCAGCAGGGGTAGTGGGAGAAGCACGCTTCCCGCTGAGCAGGGAGCCCGATGCGGGGCTCGATCCCAGGACCCTGGGATCATGACCTGAGCCGAAGGCAGACACTTAATGACTGAGCCACCCAGGCACCCCTCTGAGACCACTTTTATCTAGCCTTTCAAGTTATCCATGTAGAACACATTTCTCAAGGCCTTGTTTCAATTCTCAGGTCTTTCAATAATTAGAAACTCTACAGTGTTTTCACACTCATCCTCACTTGATTCTCATCACAATCTTGTGTATAGGTAAGCAGAGCTAGCTGGGATTATCAGCTTCATTTTACAAATGAGGAACCTGAGGCTCAGAAATTAAGGGACCTGCCCAAGTTTATACAGCAAACGTCAGAGCTAGGATATGGACTTAGGTCTTCTGATTAAGTCCAATGATCAATTCTTTGTTTATAGTATGCTATGACACTTTCCTGATTCCTTTAGAGTTTATAATCTATATTATTATTCAAGGTTTTACTCTCTATTTTATGCTGTATAATTTATCTTTTGGTAGGAGCAAATCAGACACAGTAACTCTCTTTTGTGGACTTCACAGAGCCTAGCACAGTGCTGGGCAAGTCTTAAGCATTAAATATATTTGGTTGATCCCTTACACTGCACCCCAATACACTTTTCTTAGGACTCTAGATAAATATTTACTGAAGGAATCAATACATTGGTGATCTCTCTCACAGCTGGCATAAGGAGTGGCCCCAAAGACTCTTTTTCACTGCCTCGTTTTTCTCCTGCTCTCTCTTTCTTGATAGATAGAGGCCTCCTTCACACAGAGAATCCAGCAGAGGGCCTGGAATACAACCCTGTTAGGTAAGGGCTTTATTTTTATTTTCAAGCCTGTCCTAGACTTTCGGGAGCCAAAAGTTCAGATCGCAGCAGGACTGATTGAGCCCTTTCACAAGCAATGTAGTACTATGCAGTTTGTTTAGCCTGGTCAAGTTTCTCGGCCCTGGCTGGGCAGCATCATTATCTCTTCGAGCTTCCAGGTAACGGCTTCCCTGGCCATATTTCACTTTCCATACCTTTCTTTTCTAAAATCAGAGGAACATGCAAAATCACATACTTACACAATTATACACATTTCAACAAGCATGTCAAATACCTTCAAGGAATTTAAGTACAATACAGGAAGTTCTTCTCTCTGGGTTAGGCAAAACCAAGAAGTACGCAAAAGTTATACTCCTTAATACGTAGGAGAAAGCGGGTATTTTGTATCATTCTTTAGCTAGTGCATTAACTGAGCAACGATATGGTGTTGTCAGATTCTATTTAACCCACCTCAGCTGGAAGGCCAACTAGACAATGGATCCTAAGCGAAGTGAAAAATTCTTTTGCCAAGAGAAAAGAAAATTAAGTAGCAAATATTTTAATTTTTAATTGTGAAATATCTCAAACATACAGCAAAGAACAGAGAGGATAACAAACAGCCAGATACTCAATCGACAGTACTATCACATTCTAACATTTTACTCTTCAGATTTTAAGAAATAAAACATCACAACTGAAGCCTTCTGTGAACTTCTCTATGAGCCCTTTCACCCCTGTCTGTACCCGTACCTACTCTTCCTAAATTTGGTGTTCATCTTTCCATTCATGTTTTTATATTATGCATATGGCATATTTTTAACGTAAAATTCATTCAGAAGTTGTAGCTTGTAAAGCCTTGAACTTTTAAAATATTTTTTACATATTCTACATAAAATAGATATAAAATAAATAAAACATTTTTCCTGCTTAAAACTTCTAGTCCAGGGTGGATAGGTGAGTAGATATGTGATAAAGTCAAGAGAGCAAAATGTTAATTGTGAATCCAGGAAGGGTGTGTATTTGGGTGTTTACTGTACTGTCTGCATGTTTACTTTTTTAAATAATAAAATGTTGGAAAAATAAAACAGGGGCGCCTAGGTGATAAAGTGGGTAAAGCCTCTGACTCTTGGTTTCAGCCCAGGTCTTGATCTCAGGGTCGTGAGATTGAGCCCGGCGTGGGGCTCCACTCAGTGCCATCTGCTTGAGATTATCTCTCTCTCTCCCTCTGCCCCAACCCCAGCTTAAGCACGACGCGTGCACGCTCTCTCTCAAATAAATAAATAAACAAATCTTAAAAAAAAAACAAATAAAACAAAAACCTCTAGTTCCTATTTTGTCTAAATATCTCAGAGAGGAATAATATCAACTGGTTTCAGATACTTAAGAACCTGGTATACTTATAGAAAACAATAATTAGGCTTGATAGTCTAATTACTGTTTAAGCTCTTGCTTCATGGTATCTAACAAATAAAAAGAGAAAAGACCAGTGCCTTTAAGATTTATCTTCAAATAGTCACTTCCTATAAAGTAGTTATTTCAGCTTTGACTTTTCCGTCCTTTTCTGGGGGGTTCATGAAACAATTTGAAATGATTTTATAATCCCCTTCTCATCAGGGTTTAAACCCAGAGCTGGTTGATAAGCATCCCTAATAAAATGAGTATATTAAATAATGAGAAGAGGAATACTTTCAAAAGTTTGTTTTAAAGATTTTATTTGAGAGAGAGAGAGAGAGGGAATATCAGCATGGGGAGAGGCAGAGGGAGAGGGAGAAGCAGAATCTCTGCTGAGCACAACCCCTTTGCAATGCATGACTGGATCCCAGGACCTTGAGATCGTGAGCTGAGCTGAAGTCAGCTGCTTAACCGACTGAGCTCCCCAGGTGCCCCTAAAAGTTTTTAAAAGGTTTTTGTAGTTCCCCTTATAAACCTTCTAAATGAACTCTTATTTTAGGAAAATGCTCTGTTACAAACTGACCATGAGAAGAAATACAAGAGATTCACTAATGCTAAAAATACCTCTGTGATAAAATATTTATGTAGCAGTACTTTGCCTACTTGAGGTATTTTCATACTTCTATATTATTTATGCCTCATAATAAGCATGCTATTTTTTTTAAGTGAGAGAAAACTGCATCTCAAAGAATGAATCTAAGGTCATGCAACCAATACAAGCATACATCTTCTAACTCCCATACCAGTGCTCTTTCCACATAATTGAGAAAACAATGGAATATACATCTTTTGGTTTTAGTTTTTTAAAATGACTACATTACCAGAAATTACATTATTTTTATTTGTTTGTAAGGTACTTCACTTTAAGTGGTCTAACTTAAAATAGTAATTACTCCTTGAGGCTGTTTTCATAATTTTATAGGTAAAATAATAGAAACAGAGAAAAATAAACTTGAATGTGGACTGTTCCAATTGCAGAATACTGCCTTTCAAAAGGAAGGTCTTCAAGGAAAAGGGTTATGTTGAGTTAAAAATAGCAATTCAATTTTGAGAAATGAGAGATACTACTGCCTTAACCCAACTTCTAACAAAAAATGTTAAAGAAAAATTACTTATTAAAATTAATCATTTAGGTTAAAATTAAATTTAAAAATATGTTCAAGCTGATTTTTTAAAATTGAGCAAACAGGAAGATATAATAAGTGGCTGTTAAAAATAAAGTCCTTAGTGAAATTTATTGATTGTTGAAAACCACTTACAATTATAGTCCTTTTTATGTCATAGAAAATAAATTCGGGCCTTTGAGTGAGAGGCTGGTGACAGATTTAGCTAACACTGAATGAATTACAATTAAAGAAAGTTATTTTCTTCTTATATTATTACCAGGAGTAATTTATTCTAGATATTACTGGAACAGAGGTGGATGATTAAACAGTCAGTTAAACTATAACAAAAAACACTGCTCCCCAACTCTCCATTCAGAAACTCTTTATAGTTGAATGGAATCGAAAGTGGCACCTAAATCCACATTTAAAACATAATTCCTGTAAGAAGAAATCCCATCACTAAAAAAAGAACAAAAGCACACAAACACCCACCTTTGTGGGCTGTTAAGCTTCATCTGCTTTGTAAAATGCAATCTCTGCTTAAAGGCAACTTAATTCTCCACAGCCACCCAATCCCCAAAGCCCCATACTGATATTGGGACTATATTGGGTGATATTGCCTGAATGATGGATGTGTCCTACCAAACATTAAGTTCACGTTTTGTTCTGCACCCCCAAAACATAAAACATGAGACATGTTTTGCCCCAGGGACCCTTTCTTAAAAAAATCTCAGAAGAAAGATAGCTTGAATCAGTCAAACTAAAGCATTAACTACAGAAGAATGGCTTGCTTACATTTTCACATAGACATAGTGGTAAGTACTGAAATGGTAAGTGCTAATACTCTAGAGAAAAACCCTGCAATAATAAAAACAGAACACTAGGAGACAGAATAGTAAAGTTCTATACTGAATCTCTACAACAGGGCTTTCAAAGTCCCTTCAAATATTAGTTCATATTTCGACATATACTATAATTACTGTTCATATTTTACCAAAGGATAAACAGAGCCATACCAAAATATGAATACCAACTCTGCCAGGCACCATATTAATGCTTGGTATTCAAAGAAGTATGAGAATATATAATTATATGGTAAAGAGTTCACCGTAAAGCAGAGGAGACAGATGAGATATATGAAAAACTGGCCCTCAATTCACCGAAGTACCCAATCTTCTCCCTGAATGGTGTGCTCTTTACTGGTCTGTATTTGAAAAGTTTATTCCTCCCCTCCTTTCATCACCACCCAAAGCTGTCGGTCAATGCTTTATTTAAGACCCCTTCTATAAAGGTTATAATGGTTCTTAGTAACAGTGAATAACATTTATTGAACATTCACTATGTGCTAAGCATTATGCCAAACTATTTAAATGAATTATATCTCATTTCATTATCACAGCGATCTGTGAGAATTGCTAATCAGCTTCTACTTTTAAAGGACTTGAGGGATTGATAGTCTCATTGTCTCTGAAAAGCACGCTGTCATAGTAGCAGATATGCTCCTGCCTAACAAGCTACTCCTCTCTAGTGATGCCCATTCATGTCTACTTTCACCAGTTAAGCTGCATGCTTATCAAGAATCTCTGTGCTTGTGGGGCGCCTGGGTGGCGTGGTCGGTTAAGTGTCCAGCTCCTGGTTTCGGCTCAGGTCATGATCTCATGGGTTGTGAGACTGAGACCCATGTTGGGCTCTGTGCTTAGCAGGGAGTTTGTTTGAGATTATCTTCCTCTGCCCCTCCCCCCACCACTTTCTCTCTCTCTCTCAAATAAATAAAACTTAAAAAAAAAGAATAAAAAAATATTATTATAAAAAAATTAAAAAATAAAAAAAATAAAAAATAAAAAAACAGGAAAAAAATAAAAAAAGAATCTGTGTGTTTGTTTTAAAAGCTTTGGTGCCCATTGCATTTCTTATCATAATTGTATAATGTAATTAAGTATTATATAAACCAATTACATATGAGTACAAAAGTAAAAAGTTGTTATTTCTAGAAATATGAACTCAAATGTTTTTGAAAAACCTAAATAAAGGCTAGTTACTGTAAAAACTGCTGTTTAATTAGGTATGGCTAAGAGGGCTGTAAAAGACTGAAGGAAAATTCTAAATTTCTAGTAAGATTCTGTACTCAACTCTCTTCACAATTATCATATAAGTTCTCACTCTAAAGAAATCAAAACAGGAAACTAAAGACAATGCTTTCATGATAGGTTGGATTATACAAGAAAAACTAGAGATCAGAGTATCAGAAAACCAGGACAATCCACATCTCATCTAATTCTAAAATCCAGATTCTTAACCAATACTCAAAAAGTGTTCAAAGTTTACAGGATAGGAGCACCTGGGTGAGTCAGTCAGTTGAGCGTCCAACTCTTGATCTCAGCTCAGGTCTTGATCTGAGGGTCATGAGTTCAAGCCCTACACTGGGCTCCATGCCCACGGTGGTGGGGGGGGCGGCGGGAAGTTTACAGGATAAATGAATGAACAGAGAAAACTCTCCATGGGAGGTGATATGACATAAGACTTTAAAGGATGAATGGAATGTTACTAGACAGAAGAATGATGGGAAAGGGCATTCTAGAATGGGGGTAGGAAAGGCATTAGTTAGAGTGAAAATATATTAAGTTTGAATGAGTTCAGTGCTGTATGATTTCAGCAAGTCACTAATCTCTTTGGGTCTCAGCTTCCTCATCTGAAAAATGGACAATAATTCCCTGGGACTGTTAGTAAGATTAAATGAGATAATAAATATAAAGCATTAATTTGGTGCTTGAAGGCAAATATAAGTTAGCTTTGAGAGGATAAAAGGCATGTTTAGGGAAAAGCGCATAGTTCCTTAAGGCCTGAATAAAGGGTATAAGGTTGAGTGGCAGTAGGTAAAGCTGGAAGGTTGAACTGGGGTCAGTTTTTAAAAAATGCCATACCAAAGTCTAGACCATTCTATAGGCAATGGAGAATAATGGGAGACTTTAAGTTGGAAAGTGACATGAAAAAGTCTGAGTCATGCCTGAAGGTAGGTGAAGGATGTATCAGCATGAGGAACAGTTAGAGGCAAAGATCATGTTAGGAAGCAATAATTCAAGCAAGAAAAGGGCCTAGACTAAGGCTGTGGCAGAACCTATTAGCAAAAAAGGAAAAGTCTGAGATAAAAACATATATGTATATTTTATGTAACCCCTTCTGCCCTTGATTCTATAAATGCAGAATTAAAGTCCTTTATAAAGCTATTAACACAAATCCTGCCACTAAAAGAAACTCTGTATTATCTTATGCAAGCTTTTAAAATTTGATTAAAATAAGTTTTGCCAAATGGTAGTGAATACCCAGATAATAAAGCCTGTAGTATCATCACAGAATAAAAGGATCAGTCTGTCCAAATCCACCTTAAACCTGATGCTTACTGTTCTTACTTGGATATTTGTTCAACAAGTTATTTTCATGGTGAGTGGGGGGGGTGTGAAATAGATGAAGGGGATTAAGAGTGCACTTATTGTGATGAACACCAAGTAATATACAGAATTGTTGAATCATTATATTGTATACCTGAAACTAATAGAACACTGTACATTAATTATACTGGAGTTAAAAAAATTATTTTCACTAATTTAAAATGGTTTTGTCTGTACTAAGTCCTTGTTTTAGTCTATAACCTTGTCATATTTGTTCTCTCATCAGTAAGAGGTTAGGAGGTAGAAGTGATAGACTTAGGGATTTATTGACTATGCAGGCATCGGGTGGAGTCAGGGATAAATATGAAGTTTCTGGCTTAAACTAGTAAGTGGATTGTGGGTCCTTAAGAAGAAGAGGAAAAAACTTCGTAAGAGAAATAAATTTCATAAATATAATAAAGACAATCAGAAGACATACAAGAGATTGGAGGCAGTTAGAAATAAGCATTTAAAGCTCAAAAAAGAGATCTGAGGTGAATACATAAATTCGAAAGTTCTTGGCACATGGCCATGAAGAATGGGGTGGATGAGCTCACCAAAGAACAACATACAGAGCAGAGAATGGGAAGCCATCGGGATTCTTGAAATTTTATGCAAAATTAAGTTGTATGTACACATTTTTCTTTTGAAAAGGTCTAGTGTTTTAACTGTCTTTTCAAATGATTCCATGTTCCCTGAAAGGTTGAAAATGTTGCTCTAAAGTAAAAGAGAGGTAAGGATGATTTCTAGGGAAAAATTAACTTTTAAGAGATAAACAGGGGAAGACTTGCTGGTGAAACCAATTGGGAGGCTATGGGCAGAGTCCACAAGGGGAACCAGCAAAGAATGATAAGAAAGCCAAAGGAGGTGAAAACTGCAGAGGAGAAAGGTCTATAGTGCCATTTAAGATGGCAACCAAAAAGTATTCACTGGCAATCTTAACAAGAGCAGCAGTTTGAGTGGTAGAAGGGGTAAAAGCTAGATTTCACGGGTTGAAGAGTGAATGCGAGTGGACAAAGGATGCAGTAAATACAGACTATCCTTTCAAGAAATCAAAATAAAATTGCAGTTTGAGATGAAAGCAAGGTTATGGAATGATATTTTAAATTATATTTCAATTTCTTTTAGTTTGATAAAGACCCAACCACACTGATAAGGTGAGAGAAACAAGCCAGTTGAGAGAGGTAAAATATATATTTAACCCAATGACAAAGGAGGACATTGTCACAATAATTGATCTTGTTATGCAAACATTTTTAGCTTAAAGGATGTAATATTTATAGAGTCTAAACTCTAAGAAACTATTAGAATGTTTTAAGACTATTAGAATATTTTGCTGATTCACACTTTCCAAGTATTCACACACTTGAACCTCAAGGATCCATATCAAGTTGGCTTGTCATTTTCCAGAAATTTCTTGAGTGACAGAGAAATGTAATTGTGTATGTGTGTGTGTGTGAGTGAATCTCAACCAATCTCTTAGTTTACATTATTATTGCAATGCTGCTAAGTAATCCCGACCTTCTCAATTCCAGGTCAGTTCCTAAACTCCACAGGACAACCCTATCTGCACGCTATATGGCATTTAGAGTTCAATACATCCCCAAATAAACCACAGTACATATAAAAAACCAAACAGTATGTGTGGGGGAGGGAGAATTCAGTTAATAAGCTTTGCATGGTAGAATCTGGCACTCTAAAAATTGAGCTTTTGCATGGTTACTTTACCTCAATTAAGGGACTTGGAATTTCATATGTAACTTCTAGCCAACAGGTTATTTAAAACAACAACAACAACAATGACGACGACCATTTTCTCTTCTCAAACACAGATAAAATCTCCAACTTAAAAAAAAAGTAACATAGATGAACTTCCTATTGGCATAATAGTTTTACATGTAATTATTTGCAATCTTCCCAAACATGCCTTTCTTATCTTCTACATGGCCTATATTTTCCTGTTCCAGAGGAGATAAATATTTTATGTGGCTAAAGATGTAGCAGCAATACATATGTAAGTGTAATGTGTGTGTAATGTATATATGCTAGAGCATTCTTTTTATAGAAAGCCCAAAGTTTGGTTTACTTACAATTAAGACATTTGGCATTCTATACAATTCATATACCAACCTATCTAAGACAATCACCATTTAACTCAGTTGGACATTAAAAGTGATTTCATTGATTATATGTTCCAGCTGTTAAGAGGGATAGTTAAGCAAAACAAAACAAAACGATAAAACTTTTCCTGCAGGGTATATTTTATTTGAAAAAGGCTTTAACCTTAAAATCAACTGCTTTTATTCCCCAAACCCCAAGGAACTAGGCTGTAATGATTTTGAAGGTTTCTGAAATATGTACTGTGAAGATTTATTCATTATGGACAAAAAATTATGATCCTAGTTTTAGAATCAGTTTATAATGATAAAAAGGAAAAACAGTAAAAATAATACTAATAGTTACTACTCTTTGCGTGCCTATTACTGTGATAGGCACTTAACCTTCATGTTCTATGAAAATTCTTAAGAAAAACCGTAAAATATTTTGTTTCTATTACAGAGTTGAGGAAATGGGCTCAAAGAGCCTAAATATCTTTGCCAAAGCCTGAAAATGGATGAAAAGTATGGTTTTTTATTCATTACTTTTATAGAAAGTTACTGAGTACTTTCTATGTGCCAGAATTCAAAGATACGATCATGAACAAGATAGAAATTCTTTCTGTCTTTAATCAGTGGTAAGTGGTAAGAAGAGACAACTAGTAATATGTAACAACAGTGGAGGAAGTGTTGTAAAAGGGAAGCAGACAGTTCTGTCAGCATGAAGTGAGAATTTTTCTACTGAAGAGTATGGATTGTTGTTAAGCAAAGATGGCTCATAACCAATCATGTGTTTTAAACAGTTTCTAAATTTCCTGACCTTTTGTTTGGCGTTTCAGCAGAACAGCTGTTTTAGGGCTGGGCTAGGTAATCAATAACAGATCCTTTCTTCTCTCTCCAAATGACTGCTTGGCTTGGGGAAATTCCCAGTGAATAATTAACACCAGAATACTCTGCCAGTTATGTTTATTAATATATTTCTTCTGCATCAGGATAGTGGAATAGTAGTCAGAGAAGCAAGGAGATGAGTCTCTGCTTAATATTCATTGAAAGAATAAAACAATCCCTTTGAATAGGGATTTCCAAATAGCATCCAATAGCTGTGACTTTAAGTTATCATACGGGCTGAATCAGATTTCAACTACTAACCCAGAGATGGGAAGCTCCCGTTTCTAATTCAATACTAGATCTGTACTAAGTAAGAATTTTATTGGTCTGTCAGCTTTTCTTCTTGTTTTTCCTCTGTAAATTATCTTAACACTATATGACATAAAGGATGTCAGTCAAAACACAGAGTTAGAGAAATTAGGCTGTGAGTTTGTGAAACTAAAATGGAAAAAAATTTAGACAAGTACTAGTGAAAGTAGCACCAACTTACATCTTGCTGTAATATTGGGTGCTTAATATTTGGTAAGGCTTTCCCATACACTATTTTGCTTTTTCAACAGACCTAGGCAGATGTTAATCCTCATTTTACAGGTAAGGGAACTGAGGCTTAGCATAGTAAGAGGTGAGACAGAACTAAAATTAGGTCTTCCTACTCTTAGTTCACTGCTCTTTCCCTCTATTACACTGCTGGATACCCATACTTTCTTTGATGACCCTTTTGTATATCTAAAAAGAAAATCAAATAACTGTAGACTTAGAGTCTTATCTAACTTGACAGAATGGCTTAAACAAACTAATTATTATAGAAATAATATTACAATGAGGATAGAAAAACAATAACGTAGTCCAATTCCCTGCCATTACATAGGTATGATAGAAATTGTATGCCTGTAATTTATATACATTTATATATGTTTCTGCTTCAATCCAATTTAAAGAACAGATGCTGCTCTGGGATAAATTTTTACTTTTACCTGGGAAATTTTTGTTTTTCAGAAATCTTGTTCTGAAGATAAAAATAAGGCAAACATTTTGAAGTGTCTTTTCAGAAGACTAATATTCTGTAAATACTAATATTCAACATACTAGTTCTAGTAAATGCTCTTTAATTTCACTTTTTAAAAATTGTCCATCAGAGAGTTTACGGCATCTTCTAAGATAATTAAATATGCATGCTGAAGTGACATGTAATTTGATAATGATGGCAATCTGAGTTCATTTGGGTTATCATAGGAAATCTTTCTGTAGGATCTATTTCCTTTAAAATATATTTAAAACTAAACATACACATAGGTGACATATATATATGTCACCTGTGTGGGAGTGTGTATATATATATATATAGTTTCCTTACCCTGAAATATATACCTATGTGTGTATGTATGCATGTGTACACACACACACACACACACACACGCAAGCACACATGTATATATGTTTCAGGGTAAAAAAAATCATGTATATCAGGAGTTCCCACAGTTTATACTGTTTAAATCCATAAGCACAAGAATATCAGAAGATAAAAAAAGCTTGATCTTATACTGAACTCAGCAGTTCTGAATTAAGTATTCAGAATAAGACTTTCCTAATAGCCTCTTATCCTTTCATCCAAAACAAATAACTTGTAGTGAACAAGAAGGAAAGTATATTAACTTTATTAATTTTTTAAAGTTCCCCGAATATTTCCTGAAGGAAGATGAGATTCTAATTTTGGGGGTTGGAAGAGGAGGGTAGAGAAGTGGGGAAGAAGGAAAAGGCAAATCTTTGGTTCTTATTTGTAAGCTGTTTTTTAAGTGAAGTTACACCTTTCATTCATTGGGAAAATCATTTTGGGAGAAGGTAATAGTGCTATAAAAAGTTAATCATCCAGTCATGAATTACTTTTAAAGCTACAAGATGCTTATTGCTGTACAAGCTTCCCTAGTTTCAATTCATACATTTATCATTAATTTATTCATAATTTAACAATTAGGTAATGCATGTCAGGGGTTGGCCTGGATCTTGGGAATGCAAAAACAAGGAATGCTTGGGGGCTGAGAGCCTAAAGGGGAAACAAACAAGAGTGTGAAAACTGAAGTCCTTTCCTAGAGAAAGATCTGTGAATTATTATGAACTCACATTGCTAATTTCATTCATCAAATTAATATAGAACAGAATTACAAAATTCAACATAGTTTTAAAAGCAGGACTAACAACAAATTCACTAAAAATTTTTTTCATGAGTGAGTGGAACTATCCTGTGAATATGTCTTTAAAAAATATATGTATATATATAGTTCTCTTTTATTTGTATGTTCTGCTTTTTTTTTGTTGTTGTTGATGGGAAGAAAAGAAAGTCCTTAATATAGTGGCTCTCCTATCCTGGATTTATGCCTTCAAACTCATTCCCTGAGTTTCCTTGGCCATATTTTTTGTCTGTAGGATAGGGCTTCATCCGAGAGAGAGAGAGAGAGAGAGAGAGAGAGAGAGAGAATGTGCAAGCGCACGTGTGGGCGAGGGGGGAGGGGCATAGGGAGAGGGAGGGAAAGTCCCAAGCCAATTCATCACTGAGAGTGGAGCCTGAGTGCTCCACATGTGGGTACAATACTTGGAAAGCTTTCATTGCTTGGTTCTTAATGAGCATAGCCCTCTATAGAAACAGTTTGAAATTGATGGTGAATCCTTTGTTATTAAGGACTGTGCTTTAGGGCATGCCTCCTAGAAGTATTTTCCTAGTCTCCTGTAAGGAAGGTCTTGAGACCTATTCACCTCACAGGTCCTAGGTAAATCAAAAGTATCAGAGGAGGGACACCTGGGTGGTACAGTCGGTTGGGCGTGGGACTCTTGGTTTCAGCTGGGGTCTTGGTCTCAGCATCATGGAATCGAGCCCCACCAAACAATGAAAGCTTTCCAGGTAATAGCTACTATTGTGAAAGACACTCCGGTTGTGTTCTATAGACCCACCATAGAAACATCTAGTTGATAATAAAAGATCACTCTAATTTGGTTCATTTCCAATTTGAGAACCAATAATTCTTTTGCCTATCAGCCTTATGACCTTGGCTTTAAAATCTCTAAGGCCTGGTTTGTGGTCTTTTCCCCGCACCTTTTGGACCTTGATGGGATGGACAGACCCTGACACAAGAAGTTGCAGCCCACTTAGCTGAAGAGGCACATGAGGATTGTCATGTGGTTGCCATGGAGGTATTGTACCCACATGTGGAGCACTGCAGATAATAACAGTGGCTGTGGCTTCAACTCTCTCTTACAGCTCCTTGACAATGCCGTTTTAAAAGGATTAACTTTAAAAAGAATATTTGTATAGCACTTTGCTATTACTGAAAGACTTTTTTTAATTCAAAAAAGTACAGAAACCTCATACTGGATAGTGGAATGAGGATGTGGAGAAAGGGGAACCCTCTTACACTGTTGGTGGGAATGCAAGTTGGTACAGCCACTCTGGAAAACAGTATGGAGGTTCCTCAAGATGTTAAAAATAGAGCTACCCTACAACCCAGCAATGGCACTACTAGGTATCTACCCCAAAGATACAGATGTAGTGAAAAGAAGGGGCACATGCACCCCAATGTTCATAGCAGCGATGTCCACAATAGCCAAACTGTGGAAGGAGCCGAGATGCCCTTCAACAGACGGATGGATAAAGAAGATGTGGTATATATATATATAATGGAATATTATTCAGCTATCAGAAAGGATGAATACCCACCATTTGCAAACACATGGATGGAACTGGAGGGGATTATGCTAAGTGAAGTAAGTCAAGCAGAGAAAGACAATTATCATATGGTTTCACTCATATGTGGAACATAAGCAATAGCACAGAGGACCATAAGGGAAGGGAGGGAAATCTGAAGGGCATGAAATCAGAGAGGGAGATGAACTAAGAAAGACTATGGGCCCCGGTAAACAAACTGAGGGTTTCAGAGGAGAGGGGGGTGGGTATTAAGGAGGGCACATGTTGTGACGTGCACTGGTTGTTATACGTAACACCCAGTGAATCATTGAACACTACATCAAAAACTAATGATGTACTGTATGGTGACTAACATGACATAATTAAAAAAAAATAATAAATAAATAAATAAGTAAATAAAAGAAAAAAAGAAAAAAGTACAGAAACCTCATATTGGATGGAGATGAAAATTAAAAATTCATTGCTATAATCATTGTTTAATTATTTTATTAATTATGATAATTATTTAATCATTAGATCTTTTAACTTTACAGCATCTACCTAGTTCTTATAGGGAGATGCCCCTTGGTTTTAGTAGTTAGCACATATATACTTGTTAGGTATTGAGAATTATTTTGCTAGAGGCATAATCATACATTTTTAACTGCTAGACCTTCCTGATTAAAGCCTCAAAATTTACCTATAAAATATAATTCTATATTTGTCAATTATTTCTCAATAAAACTAAAAAAGAATACTACTCAAGGACAATCTAATAATGTATAGTAGAGTGGAATGCTGAAAAAGCACAATTCCCTGGCACCTGTGTTCATTTTAACAAAGAGTAAGAATGGAGGGGTGCCTGGGTGGCACAGCTGTTAAGCGTCGGCATGATCCCGGCGTTATGGGATTGGGACCCACATCAGGCTCCTCTGCTAGAAGCCTGCTTCTTCCTCTCCCACTCCCCCTTCTTGTGTTCCCTCTCTCGCTGGCTGTCTCTTTCTCTGTCAAATAAATAAATAAAATCTTAAAAAAAAAAAGAGTAAGAATGGAAAAAGAATCTTGCACTCACTAATCCTTGTCTTTAGAAAATTTGAATCTCATTATGAACACTTCGTTCTACAGTTACTGGTTGATCTGAAGGGTCTGTATGTTAGAGGCCATGTTGCCACACCATTCTCTGTCTTGTAGTCTGTCCAGCTTGCCAGGGAGAAGGGACGGCAAGTAGGAAATATATTCTTTCAACTGCTCCTCAAGAGTTTTTTTTTTTTTTTTAATTTTTTTTAAAGGTTCAATTTATTTATTTGAGAGAGAGGGAGAGAGAGAGAGCACAAGCAGGGGGAGGGGCAGAGGGAGAGAGAGAAGCAGGTTCCTTGCTGAGCAGGGAGCCCGATGCGGGGCTCGATCCCAGGAGCCTGAGATCATGACCTGAGCTGAAGGCAGATGCTTCCTTTCACCTCCTGAGCCACCCAGGCGCTCCTCCTCAAGAGTTCTTGACTGTCAGCTCTTTCCTCTACCTGTGAAACAGTCTCTTTCCTCTTCTGATATGATTATACTGTTGTTCTTCCCATTTGCCCTTTCCTCAGGAGGAAAAAAAAATACTGCATCGATGAAGAGATTATTTGTTCTAATGCTTTACAGTTTTTTTTGATGAGAACTGAATTATGGAATGTATAATGCTTTGAATGGTAGGGAAACTGCAGAGGCCACTCGCACAGCTGCCTACATCTACGTCTTATCTCCCCTCTAGTGGAGGAATTCTGCCTCAGAATTTTTCACTCTGGAATAGAGAATTTCTGCCAAATATTGGTACTGGTAATGGGAGAAAAAGTCCAGTTGAAAAGAAAATCTCTTATTCACTCGTTTCCAGGATGTAGTCCACAGGAATCTACAGTCAAAAGTCATGTAGCTAAAAAGATTTTGTTACTACTAAATAATTATGAGTGATAGGTATTTTTTCTTTTTTATTGTGGTAAAATACACAAAAATTATGATCTTAACCATTTTTAAAAAAGATTTGAGAGAGCGTGTAAACATGAGAGAGGGAGAGCAGGAGCGGGGGGGGGGGAGGGGAGGGGTACAGGGATTCTCCCTTCAATTCTTTTAGTTTTTGCTTCATACATTTTGATGGTTTTTCTTTTCTTTTCTTTTTTAAGATTTTATTTATTTATTTGACAGAGATAGAGACAGCCAGCGAGAGAGGGAACACAAGCAGGGGGAGTGGGAGAGGAAGAAGCAGGCTCATAGCGGAGGAGCCTGATGTGGGGCTTGATCCCAGAATGCCGGGATCACACCCTGAGCCGAAGGCAGACGCTTAACCGCTGTGCCACCCAGGCGCCCCAAAGATTTTTTTTTTATTTATTTGACAGAGACAGAGACAGCCAGCGAGAGAGGGAACACAAGCAGGGGGAGTTGGAGAGGAAGAAGCAGGCCCATAGCAGAGGAGCCTGATGTGGGGCTCGATCCCAGAACGCTGGGATCACGCCCTGAGCCAAAGGCAGACGCTTAACCGCTGTGCCACCCAGGCGCCCCTTGATGGTTTTTCATTAGGTACATAGAGGTTTATAACTGTTACGTCTTCTTGCTGTATGGAATCTTTTTTAAAAATTGAAGTGTAATTAACATGTGTTATATTAGTTCCTGTACAATATAATAATTCAATAATTCTATATATTTACATAAGAAAACAACTTTTCTAAAACTTAGTTTGGAAGAATCAAGAATTGAGGGGAAATTTACATTTTTGTTGCTTTTGTTGTTAATGCCATGAAGAATAATATCTGGAAAAAAAGTAAAATTATTTACCTAGCTTTAAAAGATACACCTAATTTCATCATAGCTGCAATAATTAGATTTGCTTTTTAAACCAGATTTAAAAAAAAATGTCTTTCATAGCTACCAGAAGCAGAACATGCCAGATAAATGTAAAATATCTGTGAATACATTCTTCAGAAACAAAGAATACTTCAGTGAAATGAGAATTCTCACTCTTCTCAAGAAACTAGGAAAAGAGCCAATGTGAATGTACTTAATGCCAGAGAATTATATGCTTAAAAATGGTTAACAGGGCAAATGTTATGTTATATATATTTTTTCACAATTAAAATAAATACATTCTTTTAAAAAAAAGTGTTCACTTAACAATTTAAAGGAGCAACTCCATACAGTGGCGGAACTCAACAGAATGAGAGGACAGCTCACTACACCCTCTGCTGGCCATACCCAAATGTTTACAAACAGTTGATAGTTCTCTGGATTACAAGAATAACCTGCATGATGGGAGGCAGAGATTCAAACTTCAGAAGGGTCAATAGCAAAAGATGTATGGCTTCAATGTGATCAGATAGAACCAATTTTTAATGTATGGAAAGTTCTATGTTTGTAAGCAAACAAATCACACACACACATACTGTTACAAGTTCAATAAATATTCAATTACTCTGTGAAATGTAAATATCATCATTCTATTTCTTAAAACAGAAAAGCAAGGTGATAGAGCATTTTACAATCAAATGGCTCAGGAAAAAAATTCCTTGTATTTGCAGCTTTCATCAGCTCAGATTTCCTACCTTGTTTCTTTTTTTATTTAAGTACAATACTCTTATTCTCTAGGATAATATATTCTTTAACTAGAACATATCCTGAGGTGGAAGTATATCTGTCCTTTTCTCATGGGTAATGTAGTATATTTATTGTTATTATGAATTTAAATCCATACTAAAATTATTTCACCAAATAAACTGAAATTAAATGAAGACATATCCCAAAAGCACAAATAATAGAGCAAATACAAGATTAAAAAAACCTAATGAGGTACCAAAGACTAAGATTTGGAGAAAAGATCTGGCCACCAATTCAATGAATTAGTTAACACAGTGCCATTGTGAAACTATACACAAAGAGATGCCCTGATTCTGCTTTCTTTCAACTGTCCTCAAGAGGTCTCCACTTGACTACTGCACCGTTATTTTACATGTTCAAAGGTAAACTCAAACAAGTTCTTTTTTTTTTTAACCACATCATTTTTAGTAGAGATATCAACACTTTTATTTTCATTTATTCATTCAACATTCACTCAAGCATTTACTAAGTGCCAACTACATGCTAATTGCTGTAGATACTGAGATAAAAGGCATAGCCCCTATCTTCATGCTGTTGTCAGATGGGGAGGAGATTGCCCACCTCTAGCCATTTGCCTGCAACAGCTTCCTGAATAGTTTTCTTGCCTCCTTTCACACTGTTTAACACTGCCATACTCTTCTGGCAATCATGTCATTCTTCTAGACAAAGATCAATCAAATAAAAACTCTGCTTTTAAGATACAATTATCTTCTTATTGTCCCTAAAACACATTAGCACCTACTTCCAGACTTCTTAGATATCTTTCCACTCTCTCCATCCTCCTATATTTGGAATGCTCTCTTTCTGTTCTACCTAAATCCCATTCATTCAAGATCCAGCTCTTCCGAGAGATTTCCCAAGATTCCTTTGGCCCACAATGCTCTCTATCCCATCTGCTGCACACTTTGTTTTCATTGCTAGGTCTGAAGTACCTTGGGGGAAGTAACATGTTTTCAAAGGTGAAGAACTTTCTCAGTAGATGGTGAGTAATTTTTTATGTCTATCAATGACTAAAAAAGAAGATACCAGGCTTAAAAACATGAGAGGCTTTGGGTTGAACATGAAAAATATGAAAAATAACTTCCCAGGGGCACTTGGCTGGCTCAGTCAGTGGAGCATGTAACTCTTGATTTCAGGGTCGTGAGTTCAAGCACCACGCTGGGCACAGAGCTTGCTTAAAAAAAAAAAAAAGAAAAGAAAAAAGAAAAAGAAAAATAACTTCACATTGATTAATTTAAAAGAAAAGGGTCAGTACTTCCAGCTCCCGTTATTTTGGATTCCTCCACAGGGCAAGAGATTCCTACTGGTCTTATTTTGGATATAACTGGCTCCCCACTAATAGCTATGAAACCTTAGAAGTCACCTTCTGGAGGTGGGATCAAGATGGTAAAGCAAGAAGATAGTGAGCTCACCTCCTCCCACACATGAAGGAGATCCACTGACTAACTTTATGGTGCGTGCTGGAGAAGCAGTGACCTGTTGTAATGTTCTCTGGAGACAGAATCACTGGCGGGCACTTATTTTTTACTTCCCTTCTACCTGGTTTTCCTGGCCATAGCAGGTGCCATTTCTGACACTCTCCATCTACTGTGCTAGCACCGCCAGCCCCATCCAACCTGCCCATCTAGCCCCTCCCAAGTGGATCCCTGATCCACCACATCCCACAGACACAGGCACACTCAGTCAGCACCACAGCCATTCGTAAGTGCTCCTGCCTTGAAGGGCCAGCCCTGCACCTAGAAGGCTTGCAACAGTCACAGCCAAACACAGCAGTCAGCTGTGCCAGAGAGCTGCCCAGCCTACCAGCATGCTTATGGCTATTGTGGCTACCCCACAACAGGAAGGTGTATACAGCCCACACAAGAAACACCCCTGAGGGACCTGCCTCAGGTGATCAGGGGTGTTTGTGCTACTGGGCCCCACAGGGTGACTTCTGCATAAAGCCAGTCTTTCAAAGCTGGTACATGTAACTGATCTAATACATAAAAACAAATAGAGAGTTAGGTAAAATAAAAAGACAGGAATATGTTCCAAAAGAAAGAATATGATAAAATCTCAGAAAAAGAACTAAACAAGATGGAAATAAACAATCTACCAGATAAAGTTCAAAGTAATGGTCATAAAAAAGCTCAAGGAACACAGGAGAAGAATGCATGAACACAGCAAGAATTTCAACAAAGAAACAGAAAATATAAAAAGAACCAATTACAGCTGAAGAGTTCAATTACTAAAATGAAAAATACACTAGAGGGAATCAACAGCAGATCAGAATGTAGAAGAATGGATCAGTGATCTGGAAGACAGGGTAATGGAAATCACCCGATCAGAAGAGCAAAAAGAAAAAAGAATTAAAAAAAAAAAAGATTTTGTTTATTTGACAGAGAAAGACACAGTGAGAGAGGGAACACAAGCAGGGGGAGTGGGAGAGGGAGAAGCAGGCTTCCTGCTGAGCAGGGAGCCCGATCCGGGGCTCGATCCCAGGACCCTGGGATCATGACCTGAGCCAAAGGCAGACGCTTAACAACTGAGCCACCCAGGCGCCCTGAAAAAAGAATTTTTAAAAATGAGGCTAGTTTAAGGGACATCAAGCATACAAACACTTGCATCATAGGGCTCCCAAAAGGAGAAAAGAGGGAGAGAAAGGGACAGAAAAACTATCTGAAGAAATAATTGCTGAAAACTTCCCTAACCTGGTGAAGGAAACAGACATCCAAGTCCAGGAAGCAAAAAGAGTCCCCAGTAAGATGAACCCAAAGAGACCCACACCAACACACATTATCATCCAAGCATCATCAGTTAAAGATAAAGAGAGAATCTTAAAAGCAGCAAGAGAAAAAACAACTACCAATGTACAAAGGAACTCCCATAAGACTATCAGTTGATTTGTTAGCAGAAACTTAACAGGCTAGAAGAGAGTAGCATAATATATTCAAGATGCTAAAAGGAAAAAACTTCCAACCAAGAATACTCCACCCAACAAGGTTATCACTCAGACTTAAAGGAGAGATAAGGAATTTCCCAGAAAAGCAGAAGACAAAGGAGTTCATCAACACCAAACTGGCCCTATAATAAATATTAAAGAGACTTCTTTAAATGGAAAAGAAAAGTACATAACTAGAACTAAGAAAATTATGAAAGAAAAAAAATCTCATTGGTAAAAGTAAACATATAGGAAAGGTGGTGGATCAACCACCTAAATAGCTAGTATGAAGGTTAAAATACAAAATTAGCAAAATCATCCATATCTACAATTAGTCAAAGAATACACAAAATAATAAGATGTAAAATATGACATCAAAAACATAAAACATGGGGAGGGAGGAAGTAACGATGTAGTGCTTTTAGAATGTGTTTGAACTGAAGCAATAATTGACTTAAAATAGGTGGCTATATAGGTAGGATGTTATATATGAACCTCATGGTAACCACAAACCAAATACCTATAATAGATACCAAAATAAATAAATAAATAAATAAATAAATAAATAAATAAATAGAAAGGAAAATGTAACACTAGGGAGGGTCACCAAATCCCAAGGGAAAAGAACACCCAACATAGCAGCACCTAAATAAATAAAGCAAATATTAACAGACATAAAAGAAGAAACAGACAGTAATACAATAAAGTAGGGAACTTTAACACCCCACTTTCATCAATGGATAGATCATTCAGACAGAAAATCAACGAGAAAACATTGGCCTTAAATCACTCATTAGCCCAGATGAACTTCATAAATATCTGTAGAACATTCCATCTAAAATAGCAGAATAGATTTTTTTTTTCAAGTACACGTGGAATATTCTCCAGCATAAATCACGTTAGGTCACAAAATAAGTCTCAATGAATTTAAGAAGACTGAAATCATATCACACATCTTTTCCAACCACAACACTATGAAACTACAAATCAATTACAAGAAGAAAACTGGGAAAAACATAAACACGTGGAGGCTGAAAAACATGCTATTAAACAACCAATGGATCAATGAAGAAATTGAGAGGAAATAAAAAAGTACTTAGAGACAAATGAAAATAAAAACACAACAGTCCAAAATCTGTGGAACAAACCAAAGGTAGTTCTCAAAGGGAAGTTGATAGCAATATAGGTCCACCTCAAGAGACAAGAAAAATCTCAAGACAACAATGTAACATCACACCCAAAGGACTAGAGAAAGAACAAAGCCCAAAGTTAGTTCAAGGAAGGAAATAATCAGAGTGAAAATAAATGACATAGAGACTAAAGTAAAAAAAAGAAAACATCAACATAAGTAGGAGGCAGTTCTTTGAAAAAAGAAACAAAATTGATGAGCTTTTAGTCAGACTCAGCAAGAAAAAGAGAGGAACCAAATAAATAAAATCAGAAATCAAAGAGAAGTTACAACTGATACTACAGAAATACAAAGAATCATAAGAAACTAGTACAAACAATTATATGACAACAAATGGGACACCTAGAAAAAGAGATAAATTCCTAGACACAATCTTTCAAGACTGAATCAAAAAGAAATAGAAAATCTGAGTAGACTGATGACTAGTAATGAAATTGAACCTGTAATCAAAGAATTCCCAATAAACAAAAGTCCAGGACCAGATAACTTCACGGGTGAATTCTACCAAAAATTTATGGAAGAGTTAATACCTATCCTTCTCAAACTATTCCAGAAAACGAAAGAGGAAGGAATGCTTCCAAAATCATTCTATAAGACCAGCATTACCCTAATACCAAAACCCAAAGACATCGCAAAAAAAGAAAATTACAAGCCATTATCCCTGATGAATATAGATGCAAAAATCCTCAACAAAATATTAGCAAATTCAATTCAATGATACATTAAAAAAATCATACACCATAACCAAGTGGGATTTATTCTGAGGATGCAAGGATGGTTCAATATCCACAAATCAACCAATATGATACACCACATTAACAAAAAGAAGGATATAAACCAGATAACCATGTCGATAAATGCTGAAAAAGCATTTGATAAATTTCAATATCATTTATGAAAAAACTCTTAACAAAGTGGGTATAGAGGGCACATACTTCAACACAATAAAGGCCACATATGACAAACCCACAGCTACCACCATATCTGATGGTGAAAAGCTGAAAGCTTTTCCTCTAAGATCAGGAATAAGATAAGAATGCCCACTCTTGCCACTATTATTCAACATAGTATTAGACACAGTGATCAGACAAGAAAAAGAAACAAAAGACATCCGAATTGGAAAGGAAGAGGTAAAACTGTCACTATTCGCAGTTTGAATGGTACTATGTATAGAAAACCCTAAAGACTCCACCAAAAAATTATTAGAATAAATTAATTCAGTAAAGTTGCCAGATATGAACTCCGTATACATAAATCTGTTCCATTTTTATACACTAATAATGAACTGTCAGAGAGTGAAATTAAGAGAACAATTTCATTTACAATTGTATTAATAAGAATAACATACCTAGGGATAAATTTAACCAAGGAGGTGAAAGACCTATACTCTGAAAAATATAAGACACTGATGAAAGAAATTAAAGTTGACAAAAACTAAGTGGAAAGATAAACTATGCTCATGGACTGGAAGAATTAAGATTGTTAAAAGGTCCACACCACTCAAAGCAATCTACAGATTCACCACAATCTCTATCAAAATACGAATAGAAAATTTTCACAGAACTAGAACAAGTAATCCTAAAATTTGTATGGAACCACAAAAGGCTCTGATAGCCAAATCAATCTTGAGAAAGAACAAAGCTGAGGTATAACACTCCCTGATGTCAAACTATACTACAAAGCTATAGTAATCCAAACAGTAATGACACTGGCATAAAAACAGGCACATAGTTCAATGGAACAGAGTAGAGTCTAGAAATAAACTCACCATTATACAATTAATCTTTGACAAAGGAGGCAAGAATATATATTAGAAAAAAGACAGTCTCTTTAATAAATAGTACCAGGAAAACTGGACAGCTTACATAACAAAACTGGACAAATTTTTACACCACATACAAAAATAAACTCAAAACAGATTGAACACCTAAATGTGAGACCTGATAACTTAAAACTCCTGGAAGAAAACATAGGCAGTAAGCTCTTGGACACTGGTGTCAGCAATATTTTTTTGGATCTGTCTCCTCAGACAGGGCAATAAAAGCAAAAATAAACAAATGGGGCTGTATCAAACTGAAACGTTCTTGCATAGGGAAGGAAAACATCAACAAAATGAAAGGCAACTTACTGAATGGGAAAAGATATTTGCAAATGACATAATTAATAAAGGGCTAATATCCAATATATATAAAAACCAAACAATTCAATTTGAAAATGGACAAAGGACCTGAATTTACATTTTTCCAAGAAGATACATAGATGGACAACAAACATATGAAAAGATACTCAATATGACTCATCATCAGGGAAATGCAAATCAAAACCACGAAATATCAGCTCACACCTGTCAGAATGGCTAGTATCCAAAACACAAGAAATAACAAGTATTGGTAAAGATGTGCAGGAAAGGGACTTGTGCAGTGTTGGTGGGAATGCAAAACAGTGTAGCCACTATGGAAAATAGTACGGAGGTTCCTCAGAAAATTAAAAATAGAACTACCATATGATCCAGCAATTCCACTTCTGGGCATTTATCTGAAAAACACAGTAACACGAATTCGAAAAGATATATACATCCCTATGTTCACTGCAGCATTATTTAAAATAGCCAAGATATGGAAGGAAACTAGGTGTCCATTAATAGATGACTGGGTAAAGAAGATGTGGTAAGTATATATATATACACGTATGTATGTATATATGTACACACACACACACACACGACAGAATATGTGAACTATTACTGAGCCATAAAAAAGAATGAAATCTTGCTTTTTGTGACATGGATGAAACGAGGGAGTATTATGTTAAGTGAAATAAGTTAGAGAAAGATAAATACTGTATGATTTCACTTATATGTGAAATCTAAAAAACAAAATGAGTGAACAACAAAACAGAAACAGACTCATAGATACAGGGAACAATCTGTTGGTTGCCAGAGGGGAAGGATTGTGGGGATGGGTGAAATAGGGGAAACAGACTTCCAGTTATAAAATAAATAAGACACGGGATGCAATGTATAAACAGTACAGGGGACAGAGATAATACTGCAACAACTTGTGTGGTGACAGGTAGTACATAGATTTATCACGGTGATTACTTTGTAATGTACATAAATGTTGAATCACTATGTTGTACAACTGAAAGTAATATAATATTGTATGTTGACTATAATAAAATTTAAAAAGTCACCTTCTTTACAGACCACCATTCTATTCCATTAAAATCTCCCTGTAAAAATGAAAAAGAAAAAAAAAAAAATCTCCCTGTAGAATTCACTCACGGTGTTTGCACTTCTAAAGTCAATAAAACACAATGGGGAAAAAAAGACAAAAAAAAATTTGAAACAAACAAAAATTGGTAACAAATATTATATGTATTGCTTGACTTGACTGGGGACAATATAAAAACTGTCCTGTGTGGTTTAAATATTCATTTGCCTTTTTAAAAAAATAGCACAATTTCTGGATCTTTGAAGCCATATTATTGTACAATACTATAAATTTCTGACCTTACAAACAATTTCCTAAAGGTCATTCCTTTTCTCTTTACTTTATACAATTCTTAGCTTAGAGTTGGTACACACAGGAATAAAAGAACTCTATTAATTAAGAATAATTAAAATGCTTATTTTCTAAATTTAGATCTAAAGTACTTTGTTTCCTATCACCACTATTCACCTTAAAAAAGATGTCTTGGGATTTCAGAGATTTCAGTGGTATATTTCTTTTGTTCATTTTTATTTATTGTCTTATAATTTTATTAGTTAACTCATATGAGAGAGCCATTTATAGGTCAAATTGTTGAATATTGAATGCTGTATGGTTTAGTCTTATACTCACCTTCCTGGTTGTTCCCAATTAAGCAAAGTGGGTTACAACACAATCAGCAAAGCAATGAGTTCACAAACATGCACAAGGAAGACTGGCATTAAATGTGTCATCCATTTAGCTTTTTTACCAAAAAAAAAATATACAACCGGATTTTTAGCTCTGTGATCATGTTATCTTTTTATGCTTATCTTTTGAGAAAGACAAAGTATTGGCAGAATTGTCATAAAAAGGGGCCAATGTAGCATGAATACATTGTTTTTTAACTACAGTAAAATGTATATAACATAAAATTTGCCATCTTAACTATTTGTAAGTGTGTATTAAGTACATTCCCACTGTTGAGCAACTATTACCACCATTCCCCTCTAGAACTTTTTTCTCTTCCAAAACTTTAACCCTATACCCATTAAACAATAACTCCATTCTCTTCTTCCCCCAGCCCCTGGCAATCAACATTCTATTTTCTATCTCTGAGAATCTGACTACTGTAGGTACCTTGTGTAAGTGGAAACATACAATATGTATTATTTGGTGACTGGCTTATTTCACTTAGCATAATGTCCTCAAGGTTTATCCATGTTGTAACATGTGTCAGAATTTCCATCCTTTTTAAGGCTGAGTAATATTCCATTATATGTATATACCATAATTTGTTCATCCATTTATCTGCCAGTGGACACTTGGGTTGCTTCCATCTTTTGGCTATTGTGAATAACGTTGCTATGAACATGGGTGTACAAATTTCTCAAGACTCTGCTTTTGATTGTTTTGGGTATATAACCAGAAGTGGAATTGCTAGATCATATGGTAATTATATTTTCAGTTTTTTGAGGACCTGCTATACTGTGCCATTTTACATTCTCACCAACAGTGCACAAGGGTTTCAATTTCTTCATATCCTCACTAATACTTGTTATCTTCTGTTTTTTGGATAGTGGCCATCCTGATGAGTGTGGTGATATATCTCACTGTAGTTTTGATTTGCATTTCCCTAATGATTAGTGACACTGAACATCTTTTCATGTACTTATTGGTCATTTGCATATCTTCTTTGGAGAAATGTTCTTTACCCATTTTTTAATTGAGTTATTCAAAGGTTAATTTTATGTGTCAACTTGGCTGGGCCACAAATTCCTGCGCCCAGAAATTTGGTTAAACATTATTCTGGGGGTGTCTTTGAAGGTGTTTCTGGATGAGATTAACAGTTCAATAAGTAGACTGAGTAAAACAGATGGCCCTTCCCAATGTAGGTAGGCTACACCATTCCATTGAAAGCCACTGAAGGCCTGAATAGAACAAAAGGCTGAGCAAGGAAGAATTTGCTCCCTCTGCCTGTCTTTGAGCTATGACATCAGTCTTTTCCTGATCAGGCTCAGGCTCAGACTGGAGGTTAGACCATCAGCTCTCCAGGGTCTCCAACTTGCAGATCTTGGGGACTTCCCAGCTTCCATAATTGGGCGAACCAATTCCTTATACTAAATCTATCCACATATTTCCTACTTTCTCTGGAAAACTCAAATACAGATTTTGGTACTGAGAAGTGGGGTGCTGCTATACTGAATACCTAAAAATGTGGAAGTGGCTTTGGAATTGGGTAATGCCTAGAGGCTAGAAGAATTCTGAGGTGCCTGCTTGAAAAAGGTAAGATTGTCATGAAGGGAGTGTTAATGGCAATTCTGGTGAGAGCGCAGAAAGAAAAGAGGAGGGCTGGCAAAAAAGCCTTCCATCTTCTTAAAGAATACATCATAATCATAAACAAAATGTTGATAGAAATACGGGCAGTAACGTCCATTCTGATGAGGTCTCAGATGGAAATAAGGAACATGTTATTGGATAACAGAGAAAAAGCAATACTTGTTATAAAGTACAAAAGAACTTCGCTGAATTATGTTCATGTTCTAGTGTTCTGTGAAACGTATAACTTGTGAGTGACGGAATTAGATATCTAAGCTCAGGAGATTTTTAATCAAAGCACTGAAGGAACAGCTTCTTTTCCTTCCAACTGTAAATAGTAAAATATGAGAAGAGAGAAATGAATTGAAGAAGAAGTTGTTAAGCAAAATGAAACAGAACTTAGAGATGTGGAAAATTCCCTATGTTGTAGAAAAATGAGAAAGCATGTTCAGAAGAAAGGGTGTGGTGATTAAAGTGGGTGTGAACCATGGACCTCTCCACAGCCATCTCCACAGAAGCTAGGAATAGAGATGGGATTTATACTAGCAGAAACACTGCCAGCTGGGACTGAAGGAAGCAAAGAAAACAAGATGGAATGAAGGAAAGCTGTGAATATACATTATCCGTCAAGAAAAGGGAATAAGGATCCCAAAGGCGATTCAGAGATCATCAGGACTGCTACTCCAAACACAGACCTAGAATGCAAGGGCTGAGGGGCAAAACTGCCTTTATGCTGGTTCTGCTGCCCAGCACAGTGTCAGATAGATGGGTCCTTGCAGAATGACAGATGGGTGGCACTTCAAGGGAGCCAAAGGTGCAGGGCTGCCCTGCTGAACCATGGAGATGACACCACCACTCCAGTGGGTCTTGAAGGCAGGACAACTGCCCCAGTGGGTCCCCAGTGCAAAGTATCAAACCAAAGAGTGTTATTATTGAGCCTTAAGATCTAATGGAATTTGCCTTGCTAACTTTTGGATTAACTTAGGGCCTGTCACCTCTTCTTTCTCTCATATTTTCCTTTTTGGAATGGGAACGTTTTTCTAAGCTTATCTTACCACTGTGTCTTGAAGCACATAACTTACCTGGTTTCAGAGGTTCATAGCTGGAGAGAAATTCTGCCTCTAATCTCACCTGATACAGATATTTTTTAAAAAAGATTTTACTAATTTGAGAGAGAGAGAGCATGAGAGACCACAAGCAGGGGGAGGGGCAAAGGGAGAGGGAGAAACAGACTCTCCACTGAGCAGGAAGCCTGATATGGGGCTCCATCCCAGGACCGTGGGACCATGACCTGAGCCGAAGGCAGATGCTTAACTAACTGAGCCACCCGGCGGCCCATGATTTAGATGAGATATTTAGATGAGACTTTGGACTTCAGACTTCGGAGTTGATGCCAAAATGAGTTAAGACTTTTGGGGTTACTGGGATGGAATGAAAATATTTTTTATGTGAGAAGGGTATGAATTGGGGGGCCAGGGTGGAATGTTATGAATTGAATATTTGTGTGCCCCCCCCCATCCATATGTTGAAGCCCTAACCCCTAATGTGATGGTATTTAGAGATGGGAGCCTTTGGGAGGAAATTAGGGTTGGATGATGTCATGATGATATCACGGGGCTCCCATGACAGGATTCATGTCTACATATGAAGAAGAGACCACGGCATCCTCTCTCACACAACCGTATGAGGACACAGCAAGAACACAGCTGTCTGAAAGCCAGGAAGAAAGCTCTCACCAGGAACCAAATCTGCCAGCACATTGATTTTGGATTTCCTTGCCCACAGAATTGTAAGAAATAAATTCCTGTTGTTTAAGCCACTCAGTCTATCGTATTTTATTATAGGACCCTGAGCTGAATAAGACAGGCTGTTCTTCTTCTATTGTGTTTGAGTTGTAAGAGTTCTTTATATATTCTGGACATTGACCCCTTATCAGCTATATGATTTGTAAAACTTTTGATGTAGACTAATTTATCTATTTTTGTTGTTGCCTGTGAACATCGGTTTTTAAAGACTTCATAGTTTGGGCTAATTATATTAAATGATTACTTTTAACCTAAGGCTTTCCCAATAAATGGCATTTGGTTAAAATAAGAGATAATTAGTGCAACATCTTTTTTATTATGTGGAATTGGCATTAGTTTTAAATATAATGCTGTTTACTATTCAATTCTCTACAACGCACCACAATTGAGCCCGCGAACTGAAAAGATGAGTTCAGGGAGGCTCAGTGAAATGGTGCTAACTCACTGCTGGTTTATTCTGTGGTAAGTGATGGGGATGCAGAATAATCTGTAGTAGTCAGGCACACACAAAAAATCAATCTCTTACAGACCATCTAGCTGTAGATGCTGCATTATATATAAGGTGCATTACTGGCACTTAAAAGAAGTTTCTTTGCTTTGACTCAGACTAAAGCAATTAGATTTAGAAGGAGCCTGGGAAACATACTAAATGTAAGAAATTACAACAGGCAAGTAAATTTTAAAAAACGGGTGCTACCAGGTTTTTCTTCATTCCTTCTTGGTATAAATGATCCTTTTCTTTTAAACAGAAGATGCCTACAAAAACACTCTGCTAGTCCTATTAATGATTTATTGCCAACAACTTTAAAAACAGTGGTCTTTATGGTTCTTAATGGCTTGACAATTCAGGACTGTGAATGAGAGTAAACTTGCATTGCCTCATCATTATGTAATTTTTGGAACAACAATTATCCCAGTAGATGCCAAGTCAATATGTAAAGCTTGAAGTTAACCCAACGATCTTTACATCTGGCCTAGTAGAAAATTCAGAATCTTTTGGAATCCTCTTTTCACTCTAATGGGAATAAGGTTATGGTGCCTCTGGTGATCATTCAGCTAAATTTTTTTTCTGGGTTTCTATCTCTAAGCGCTATGCAAAAGAATTACGCTTCACTGTCAGATGTTCCCCAAGAGAGAGTGAGAAATTAAGCTTCAAGCCAAATTTTTCATGTTAACCAAGACAGGAAAAATACTGTCAATAAACCTCAGTTATTGATGAAAAGGAACTATTTTTATATAAACTTGTAGTTTACAAGAGTGGTATACAGCAACAAACACTTCATAATTCATTATTAAGGAAGCATTCTCTTTAGCCAGGTTCTCCACACTGAGCATGCTTCTTGTACACTTCCTCTGTATCATACAGAACGGTTCATGCGATTGTGTTCAGAGGATACAAGTTTGGTAGCATTTAAATGGCCATCCTGAACTTACCAGAACTGTATCTTGAGGAAAAAAGTTGATTTATAAAACCATTTAAAGGAGATAACAAAAATATTTATATACTTCCTAAATATCTCACAGAATCTTTTTCTTTTTTCTTTTAATGACAGCAGATATTGGTACCCTTTTAACAATACGCCCACTACTCTGTGAGTATTCATTGTATTTGAAGGACTGGGTAAGTTACTCAGTATATCCTTTGTATTTAGGAAGTGAAATATTGACCAATCTATAAGAATTTAAATATCTATCAAAATGAATGATAAACCTAAGTACAAAACTGAAGGCTGAAATGTTCAGTTGATATTTTCCTAAAAGGTAATGAAAATTTACTTTTTTATTATTCAAGATAGTTCTCTAGACTTGGGTAAAAGTTGGGCCAATATTGGCATACCTGCACTTTCTTAAAGCAATCTACCATTTTATGTATGTATGTATGTATGTATGTATGTATGTATGTATAATTGACATACAACATTATATGAGTTTCATGTGTACAACATAATGCAATCTACCATTTTAAATCTCTGAGTCAGTAACTGGATTCTTAAGAGACCAATTAAGCTTCTTGGGAAACCAGGATAAGCTAATCTGAAAAGACTAAGAAAGAATTAGAGAAAAAACATTAACTACAGAAATGCTATAGAATATAATGAACAAACATACCTCCGGGGCTGTGACCGGCATTCCTCCTCCCCACTGTCTGCCTCCTGCATAGACAGGAAAATGATAAAAAAAATAAATTTAAAATCTGAGGTCTCATATCATAGTATCAACGATAAAATTTTACTAAGCTTTACATGTAGGAATATTTCACTCATCTGTGCACTTGAACAAATTCTCTCCATAAATAGCAACTTAAACCAACATGGAAGGCTGATACGTATCAGAATTTATTTCTGGAGGAAACTTCAACAATAGCCGACAAATTTCATTGATAACAAAATGCCAAAAGTTAAAAGAATTACCTCTGAAAACCAACGAAAGATGTTATGCCACTGTTATGCTACTTCAGATTCAAAATGAGTGGGCATTCTGATTGCCACCAACAAATCTCATTGAGATGATCTATTAATAATTCTGATCCCCAAAGAACAACCTAAACAATGAGCCACTTCACAAAGTGCACACGATCAAATCACGAATAGAATCACCCTCAACACAAAGGCTACTAGTTACTGAATATTTATAATGTGCCAGGCTCCTTGCTCTACACTTCAAGTACACTGTCCTACTTATTACTCATAAATTTAGAAGGCTGAGGGGTGCCTGGGGGGGCTCAGTTGGTTAAGTATCTGACTCTTGGTTTCTGCTTGGGTGACGATTTGGGGGTTCTGAGATCGAGCCCAGCACTGGGCTGCACGTCCAGCGCAGAGTCTGCTTGGGATTCTCTTTCCCTCACCCTTGCCCCTGCCCTTGCTTGTGCATGCTTTCTCTCTAAAATAAACAAACAAACAAACAAACAAATAAAACCTTAAAAAATAATTCAGAAGGCTGATGGTACTATATTTCTCACTGATTCACACACACACACAGAGCTTAGGATAAATATAGTCAGTCAATGATAGCTCAATCAATGAAAAAGCACTGAATCATAGTTTAATTGCAATATTTATTTTTTCTTAGTGGCACATAATTGAGGGTGTTATAACATGGCAATTTAGATTCAATGAAGTATGGATTTTACAGATGAAGAAACTGAAATTCACAAAGAGGAACTAAGTAAGTTGCCCAAGGAAACTCATATGGTGAAGCTAGAATTAAAACTGATAAAATACTGCCTCCTAACACATTGAAAAAGCATATCATTTACTCCTCCCTGGCCTAGGTGAGGTCGTATAAGTTATTACACAGATTTTCACGTACACAAGAATATTGACATAAAGGAAAAGTGAGAAAAGATGTGAGAATTAATAATACTAAGGTGCTAAGATTTTCCTTAAGTTTGTTCCCTGACATTTTATATTTGTTTTTTGGTCACTTTTGCTCTATTTGGTGAATATCAAAACTGGAAGACAAAAATAATTTCAAACAGTGTGTACTGTCTGCCACTGAGCCACCTACATTTTGGAGTTTATGGAACCAAACCCATTCACCTCTACATCATTCTGTCTCCATTCCTGGTCAGCTACTATTACTTAAAACTCTACACTTTAATTCTCATTTTATTTTTGTTATTGATTTCAGGCATGCTTATTATTTTCCACGAAGGGAAGAAGGCAGCAAAGATTCTACCCACAGAGAGAAGACAGGTTAAATGTCATAGTGTGCTAAACTATTTGCCTGTAGGGGAGGTTTTAGATTCAGAAGTATTCCTTTTAGGGATTGAAAAGAAAGGTGTTAAAAGGAAAAGAACTGATTGCCTCCAGAGTCAACAGAACCCAGAAAGTTTGCAAGAAAGAAAATGAAAAGATTCAGATAAGCAAATGTAAATGTTAGATTTTGAGGCCCAAGGGAACTATAATATACAGAAATGATTTCCTGGAATGTCATTTAACAAAAGTGCTTCATTATTGTTATTACTGGTTAACAGAGCTCAACTTCGTAATGTATTCTTGCCATATTTTTTAATTGTATGAAAACTATATAAAGGGTACATTTAAGAAAAATGTAAGTTATGAGGTGCAATAATACAATGAATATCTGTGAACACTTGAGAGCTAGACTAGTACGGGGGCACCTGGGTGGCTCAGATGGTTGAGCATCTAACTCTTGGCTTCGGCTCAGGTCATGATCTCAGGGTTGTGAGATCGAGCCCCATGGTGGGCTCTGCGCTCAGCATAGAGTCTGCTTGAGATTCTTTCCCCCTCCTACTCCTTCCCCCTCAGCGCCTCACCCTGTTCACATTCTCTCTCTAAAATAAATAAAATCTTAAAAAAAATAACCCTTAAAATAAAAAGAGCTAGACTAGTACTGATACCTTTGCATCTGTGTGCTTATTACCTATCTCCATTCTTATCCTTCTCCCAAGATGTGACTACTATCTTGAATTCTAAGTTTATAATTTTCTTGTTCTCACTCTACCATAAAAAATTTCAAACATAAAAACGGTTGAAAGACTGTGTAGTGAATCTGTATATTCACCATATGTATTGTACCATTAATATTTTATATACTTATCACACATTAATTTGTCTGCCTTTCCATCAATCCATCTTGTTTTTGATGCATTTCAAAGTAGGTTACAGACATCAGTACATTTACCATTAAATGTGTATAATTAATTAGAATTCAGTATTACAGTTTTTGCCTTTTACAGTAAAATTTATATACAATGAAATGCACAAATCTTTAGTGCACCATTCAATGAGTTTTGAAAATGTATATATTTGTGTAACTAAAACTTGTATCAGGAAGCAAAACATTTCTATCACTTCAGAAATTTTTCCGGTACCTCTTCTCAGTCAACACCTGGCACCACCCACCCCTAGAGGTAACCACTGTTCTGATTTTCCTATCACAACTTCCCCACCCCCAAATTAGCACATAGCATATAATTCCATTTATATGATTCCACTGTTCATATAAATGGAATCATATAGTATGTACTCTTTTGTGCGAGGCTTCTTTTACTCAGCATGGTTTTGAGATTCATCCACGTTGTTGCATTTAACAGGAGCTCATTCCTTTTTACTCCTGAGGATTCCACTGTATGAATATACCACAGTTTGTTTATCTCCTACTGATATATGTGCTTGGGGTGTTTGAATTTTTGTCTGTTATGAATAAAGCTGTTATATGAACATTCCTTTGGTTTTTTTTTTTAAGATTTATTTATTTTAAAGGGAGAGAGAGCACACGAGCAGGGGGCGGGTAGAGGAAGAGGGAGAGAGAATCTCAAGCAGACTCCCTGCTGAGTGTGGAGCCTGATGCAGGGCTTGATACCAGTACCCTGAGATCATGACCTGAGCTGAAACCAAGAGCTGGAGGCTTAACTGACTAAGCCACCCAGGAGCCCTCTTCTGTGTTTTTTTTTTTTTTTTTGTGGAAATATGTTTTTGTTTCTCTTGGGTAATGGGATAGATGCATGCATAGTTTTATAGGAAATTGCCAAGCCTTTTCCCAGAGTGCTTGTAACACTTTACACTTATCAATAATGTCTGAAAGCTGCAATTACAGTTTGTTTAGTAATTTTCTTCTCCAATGGTTATTGTTTTCCATGTCCTCAGAAACTTTTGCTTACCCTTTAGTCACAAAAATACTCTACCATATTTTTTTAAATGTTGCACAAGGTATTTTCTTCCTCCTCCTCTTCTTCTTTTTTTGAAGATTTTACTTATTTATCTGAGACAGAGAGAGAAAGAGAGCGAGAGAGTGTGCATGAATGGGGGCAGGAGCAGAGAGAGAGAGGGATAGACTTGGGGCTCGATCCCACAACCCTGAGATCATAACCTGAGCTAAAACCAAGAGTTATGCACTCAACTGACTGAGCCACCCAGGCGCCCCTACTCTACCATACTTTTTAGCAAAAGCTTTATGGTTTTATATGTAAGGTCTATGACCCATCCTGAAAAAATATTTGTATATGGTGTGAGCAGGAAGTTCATTTTTTTCCACATGGATATCTAGTTTCAAGTACCATTTGTTGAAGACTTTCCTTTCCCCATTGAATTACTTGACTCCTTTGAAAAAAAAAATCCAATGATTGTATAGGTGAAGTCTACTTCAGGGTTCTTTATTCGGTTGCATTCATCTATTTGTCCGTCTTTATGCCAGGACCACATTATCTTGACTACTGTACTTTATTAAGTTTTGAGGGAAATATAAATCCTCTAACTTGATTCTTGTTTTTCAAGATTGCTTTATCTTCTAGTAAGACTTTCTGTCTTGAAATCTACTTTATCTGATATTAATATAGCCACTACAGACTTATTTATGCTCACTGTTTGCAAGACATATTTTCCAATCTCTTTATATTTTAAAGACTGTCTCTTATAAACAAAATATAGTTGCATCTTGGGGAGCCTGGCTGGTGCATTTGGTTGAGTGCCCAACTCTTGGTTTCAGCTCAGGTCACAGTCTTGGGGTTGTGGGATTCAGCTCCGCATTGGGTTCTGTACTCAGTGTGGAGTCTGCTTGAGACTCTCTTTCTCTCCATCTACCCCTCTCTACCCCCCTCCCAACACTCTCTCTCTCTGAAATAAATAAATAAATCTTTAAAAAAATAAAGTCGCATCTTCCTTTATCTACTGTGACAATCTTTGCCTTTTAATTGTAGTGTTTAGTTCAATGACGTTTAATGTAATTTGATACAGTCAGATTTGGGTCTATACTGTTACTATTTATTTTCAGTTTGTCACCTACAGTTTTATTATTCTATTCTTCCTTTTCTGTCTTCTTTCGCATTATTTGAATATTTTTTTAGAATTTCATTTTTATTTACTTTATTGGTTCTACCTCACTTCATTATTTTTTAATTCCATTGTCTTTTTAATTACATCTATATTCTTAAGCAATATATCATTTAGTTTTGATTATTTAAGAGCTTTAAAAATTGTACTATATGTATGTAGTCTTCCCAATATGCTTTTTAAATAGTAAGTATTATGCAAACAAGATCATTCACTTATTACATATAACTATATTTCATTTTACTGGGGTAAAAGACTATATTACATGCACATATCAAAGTTTATCCATTCTACTTATATTGATTGTTCCCAATTTTTGGTGACATCAACTATGCCACTATAAACATTCTTGTACATGTCTTTTGGTCTACATGCATAAGAGTGTCAACACAGGATATCTACCAAGCAGTGGAATTGCAGGGTCACAGAGTAAATAAAGGTTAACATTCACAAGATAGTGCCAAATTATTTTCCAAGGTGGTTGTGCTGATTTATACTCCCACCAGGAAGAATTGTTTCAGTTGATCTAAATTCTAGCCAACACTTGGAATCATCATTTTTATTTTTTGCCAATGGTCTCAATGTGCTTTGCCTTGATTACTAATAAGGTTGAGCAACCTTTTATGTTTATGGCCTATTACTAACTTCATGCCCTTCCCTTTATACCTAAAAGGAACAGACCAAAAAGGGGATATTCAAATTATTTTCAGCTCTTTGGTGGATTTTTTTTTTAAGATTTATTATTTTAGAGAGAGAGAAAGAGGGAGAGAGAGAGAAAGTGCACATGAGTGGGGGAGAAGGGGCAAAGGGAGAGGGACAGAGAGAATCTCAAGCAGATTCTCTGATGAGCACAGAGCCTGACATGAGGCTCAATCCCACGATCCTGAAATCATGATCTGAGCCAAATCAAGAGTCTGACGCTTAACCAACTGAGCCACCCAGGTGCCCTGGATTTTTTTACCTGTGAGAATTGTGATGAGAGTATATGGAGAAATAAAAAGCAAAAACACCCTTGATGCTTCCTTAGTGGCCACACACGGACAAAATTAGTTATATCTACAGAGGCATATTTTATTTAATAGGCACCATAATTAGACTTATTTAAGGATACAATGCTAATAAGTGGTCTAGATAGGATTTGAACTCAGGTCTATCTTTCTGTTATAACTAACTTCCTCCAAACTAAAAATCTGGCTTTGTACCTGTATACAAAGATAGCGGGTAGGGAGGGAGCCACAAAGGAAAGCATTTCTTTTTTCATGGCTTATAATAAAATAATATCCTTTGTCATTTTTCTTCTATGAGTTCTATACTTTAAAATGGTGCCAAAGGAGTGGAAAATTCCTTGGGCGCACACCAAAAGGCAAGTCAGAGTAGTGCTTCTACTACAAGATCCTCAAGTTTGTCTTTCTTTTTTTATTTTTTGTTATTATTTTTGATTATGTTATGTTAGTCACCATAGAGTACATCATTAGTTTTTGATGTACTGTTCTATGATTCATTGTTTGTGTATAATACCCAGTGCTCCATGCAATACATGCCCTCCTTATATACAATGGATTATTACTCAACTTTGTCTTTCTTTCTTAGATTAATATTACACTAGTCAGGGCAATGAATGATTTTCTTCCCATTGCTATTTCTTAGAAAAAGAAAAAAACAACTTAGTATATATCAAGGTATTGTAGGCCTTAGAGTAAAATGGATTTAAAAGAAATGAAGAAAATGCCCAATTATGTTTCTTTCAGTAGGATTCATTGCCACAAAAGCAAAAATAAAACACGGCTTATTCAATAAGAATAAGTCATGCAGTTATCTTGAATAGTGGCATTTAAATGGTAGCTAAAGGTACAATGCCTACTATTCTATTCTAACAAGTTCATATGACAGATATAACCAACTACCTTGTCAAATAACTTCACACATTGTCAGGAAAAAGAAAAAAAGCCAAATAGTCAACCTGCTCAGAAGCCAAATAGTCAACCTGCTCAGAGCATTAGAAATTACCAGGAGAAAAGTATAGAGGTAGCTCTTAGTTTCTTCTTAGTGAACGGAATCATTTCTAATGTGTAAGGAAGAGATCTAATTAATTAAATGACTGAATTACATGTTTGTTGCTCTTTTATATCACACAGTCCTCCTATTGTTAAATAATTAGCTTTTGATGCTCTTAAGAAAAATTCAACCTATAAACAATATGGTATGAGATTCTAAATGTGCATTTAATTTTAGGGTATTCAGGAACCATTAACTGTGAACTGAAAGATTAATGCATTCTTATGAATCTATTACCTGAGCATAAAAGTAGGTTGCTAAGTAAAAGATGTTTGGAAAAATGTAAGCATCCAAGTGGTATTTGCTGATGAGTAGGCTGGGGAGAGAGATGTGCTGCTAGCCTTGAAAAACACTGCACTAGACAGGTGTTAAGTACCTTCCCAAACCTTATTGTTTAAGATTATTTACACTTTCCATATTCTCCAATCCAAGTGGACTCATTCATTATACTTCAAAGGTACCTATTAACTTCCTTTGTCCACACTGTTTCAAAAAAGTGGAAGGCCCCTCTCCCCTCCTACATCCCTCCCCAGCTTTGAAAGATGGTTTCAAAGCCTTAAGTTCATGACATTTCAAAAAAATCACCTGAGAGGCTGTCGGTCTCCCTCCAAACTTGACAGTTACTATGCATCTTTCTTGTGGCAACACCCAGTTCTGTTTCTGGGTTACCATTGGGAGCTGTTGCTGGGTGTCTTTTGTCTACAATCCTTTAATTTTTTTTAAAGATTTTATTTGTCAGAGAGAGAGAGAGAGAGAGAGAGAGAGAGACAGAGAGGGACAGCACAAGCAGGGGGAGCGTGCCTGATGCAGGACTTGATCCTAGGGCCCTGGGATCATGACTGGAGATGAAGACAGACACTTAATCGACAGAGCCACTCAGACATCTCCAAAATTTATTTAATATGGGCAACTTAACTCACCCACTTGTGAAAATTTCAGAATTGCTACACTGTCTTTTCTATCATCAGAGATTCAACTCTTTGAGGCTACTTGGTTTTAAAAAGCAACAAGTCTTCCTGTGTTGTGAATCTGTTATATCTGACAAGCATGCAATATGAAAACTTTACAAGGTTCCTAACTCTGGCTCCCTTTACAACTTTTTTAATAACAAAAATCTCCAGGTCTCATGCTTACCAATTTTTGTTCCTTAGCTTTGAGGTGGGGCCAATGGTGTGCTGGGGCTGGTTAGTAGGCTCATGAGAGCCAATTGTTAGATTTTTTAGGAATCTTGTGACATTCACAAGATTCACAAGACATTCACATTGGTAGCTTGAAAGTGGCCAAGGTGGGAGTATTTATCAGAAAAATGCTACAAACAGCCCCCACCCAGAACAGGTTTTTAAACATTTACCAGTACACCATGAGGTATGCGGCCCAAGAATGTGTACATTTAAAAAGCTTCATAGATAACTAACAAGCAGTTAAAGATTGAAAACCTTTCTCTTAAACATTTGGAAAAACATTAAAAAGCCTGGGGTACACATAGCTACTACTCCCTCAAGGTAAGTGTGCTAGGTACCAGGGAGATCTGTGATGATGGGAACTTAGCTCTCCAAAAGCATCTATTGTCCCCCTCCCCAGACTGTAAGGTCTGTAAGGGCAGGACTATGTTTGCATAGTGACAGTCATGCTCAGTAGATATTGATGAATTAATAAATATTGCCCAAGGTACCATAACCTTGGTATCAGAATTAGGTATCACAACCTAGTACATGGCAGAATGGACTAAACCTTAGGCTAATTTCAATATATCATGTGCCTCATCTCCATTAAATTATTGGTCATATCCTTGGTCTGTCAATCCAAGATGAGTGCTTAAAATGGGGGTAGAGAGCAAGCAGCATCCACCATAAGGTAATAAGACTATGCCTCTGTGCCATCTTTTGGTTCTCCATAATTTAAAGTGTTTTCATAACTATTATTCATTTGAGCCACCCTGGGATGAATGCTATGCAAGTATGATTAGAGACTTACTTTTCAACTAAAGAAACTTCCTCATGAAAGTGTGATAATTTGCTCAAAGTAACCTAAGAGTAAGCAGCAGAGTCAAGATTCTGTCTGACAAGGTCAAATATATATTCTGCCAGAACAAGCTGCTTCTCTTGTATCAAAAGAATACCTTGGGGGCAGCGGTAGGTGCCTGATCCTAAGACCTTGTCTTTGCGTTCTCTCCCTGTCCAAATTCTGTTCCCTCCTACTCAAGTGAAATACCATATCTCACTCTCTGACAACTCCACCATTGGTCCATTTCCCTCTTTGTAGCCTGAGCCCTCAATATGGACATACGGTCTAATGTTCAGCCAGGACACAGTGGTACAACTATACTAATTGTTTAAACATTGAAATACTTCTGTACCAGATGGTAAATAGTAGCTGTCTACCACCTCTCAGAATGTTTCAAGATCCAATAACAAACAGAATGATGCCTGGCACAGCAGAGGATTTCCATGTCTTGCTCCTGCCTATTGTGATTGGTTTATAGGCGTGCCATACTAGTTGCTAAATGTTTTGAATATCATCTCTACCTACTGCAAATCTTTTCTGTGCTCTAAATTTTGATTTTAAAATTTTGATCTTAGTTCTGTTTAAGCTTCACCCTGGAGATAATGCCTGCATGCCCCTTTCACCTGTATCACCTGTTCTGTTTTTTGTGTGTCCTGTTAGCCACATTTCAATTGCTTAGACTGCCTTTTGGTTTTAGTACCAGCCCTCTGCGACACATGACTACCATGCCTCCCCAAGGAATTTAAAAATATAAAAGGCATTGATAACATTGGAGGAGGCTAAGTAAAATCTGATTATTAAAATCTCTTAATATCAAACATTTTTTTAAAGATTTTATTTATTTATTTGACAGAGATAGAGACAGCCAGCAAGAGAGGGAACACAAGCAGGGGGAGTGGGAGAGGAAGAAGCAGGCTCATAGCAGAGGAGCCTGATGTGGGGCTCGATCCCATAACGCCGGGATCACACCCTGAGCCGAAGGCAGACGCTTAACCACTGTGCCACCCAGGCGCCCCAATATTAAACATTTTAATTGTTAATGGATATAAAGAATTAGAATACAATTAAACAAAGTTACAACTTGAAACATTATTCAGAAATAAGGCCACAAAAGACTCTGAAAAGCCAAAGAAATCTTGAGAAAAAAGAACAAAGCTGAAGGTATCACAATCCCAGATTTCAAACTATACTACAAAGCTATAGTAATCCAAGCAGTAAGGTAATGGCATAAAAACAGATACATAGGTCACTGGACTAGAACTGAGAGCCCAGAAATAAACCCACTCTTAAACTGTCAATGTGCTCCTGCAACAAAGGAGGCAACAATATACAATGGGGAAAAGACAGTTTCTTCAATAAATGGTTTCAATAAAAACTGAACGACTACATGCGAAAGAATGAAACTAGACCTTTCCCGTACTATACACAAAAATAAATTCAAAATGGACTGAAGACCTAAATGTCAGACATGAAGCCATAAAACTCTTAAAAGAAAACAGGCAGTAGAGAAGTCTTTTGGACATCAACCTTAGCAATATTTTTCTGGATATGTCACCCAAGGGAAGGGAAACAAGAAAAATACACAATTGGGACTACATAAAACAAAAAGCTTTTGCACAGCAAAGGAAATCATCAACAAAACGAAAAGGCAACCTACTGAATGGAAGAAGATATTTGCAAATGACATTACTGATAAGGGATTAATATTCAAGATATATAAATAACTCACAGAATTCAACACCCCAAAACAATACGATTAAAAACTGGGCAGAGGACCTGAATAGACATTTTTTCAAAGAAGACTTACGATGGCCAACAGATACATGAAAAGATGTTCAACATCACTGATCATCAGGGAAATGCAAATCAAAGCCACAACGAGATCATAACCTCAGTCAGAATGGCTAACCAGTCAGAATGGCTAGTATCAAAAACATAAGAAATAAATGTTAGCAAGGATGTGTAGAAAAGAGAACTCTCCTCGTGCACCATTGGTAGGAATGTCAAGTGATACAACCACTCTGAAAATACAGTTCCTCAAAAAACTACAAATAGAAATCCTTGATGTGAGTTGCAAAGTTGCAAAGGGCAGAGATCTAGGCCTGATCCCATGGGGAAGCTAGGGAAGGTATTTATCAGCGTCTTAGAAAATGGAACAAAATTATAAATATGTTCTTTGGTGGTAATAAAAATTCTTTAAGGAAGCACAGGCTAAGATTTGGAAAGCCAATCAAGAGAAATGAGGTATACTCTTCCTAAAGCCAGAAGACATTGCTCACTATAATCACAGATCTCCACTAGAGGGCAGACAAGTCAAGGCTTATTCTGTGGTTGACCCAGAGAAACTGCAACCACAGAAAATACTGAGAAAATATCATGTGTTGTTTAAAGACATGTTTCAGTGCTTTCAACCTTGGACAGAGCCTTTAGCTAGTATATAAATCTTTCACAGAATAACTTTCTGTGGTATAAGATGCTTCTTAATTGCAAAATGGACCACTAGAAAAGTTATACATTAGAAACCTGGCTTAGCTGACAGGGACATGTGCTTGCTTATACGTCACAAACATACCCCGAATGCCAACAGCAGCACTCGTCACTGGCTACCTTACCTCAAGCTTCCCCTCCCATCTCAGGCACACCCTAATCATCACTCAAGCCAATGACTAACAATGTGTATACTAGCTGGACCATGATTTCAATCTAGGTTCTCCTTTTGGTCAACTTAAGATGTGCTTGGTCTTAAAGGACTCATTCCTTTAAAGTCCGAGGGAGGTGAGGTCACCAGAGAGAGGTTCTTATATATACACTTGACTTAGTAGGCTGAGGAGCTGTCATATGGGGTGTTGGTGGGAATCCTCAGGTCTCACTAACATAGCATGAATATTAACTTCCAAATAAGAGGGTTGTGAATGCCATCGAACTTTTTAGATGCTAAGGCTAGATTTTATAAAGTACCTAAACACTTTGCTGTTGCTGTTTTGATCTCTTGCAAAATGTCTGTCATTAAAGGTGCAAGGGCAGTAGTAGGTTGACTTTCTGCCATTAGCTGGAAGTAGTTTTCTTCTACTCTTGACCAATGCTAGTGTCACAAGTATTTTCTTTCTCCTTGGAAAATGACAACAGTTAGTTTCTTGAAAATGATAACATTTGGTTTCAGATATTAGGTATCTAATATCTGCAGGTAAATTTTGCTATCCTGAAATTCTGGTAGTATCTTCAACAAGACAGGCCATTGTGTATCTTGGACTTTGCTATACTGTTCGCTCTGCCTATAACACACCTCATTCCTTTCTTTCCTTGCCTACTTCTACTCAAGTATAGTGGAACAGATCCCTCAGCCAAGGTGTCCCATTTTACATGTTGCAGATTCAGTCTTCAAACATTATTTACTATATATAATTTAAATACAAAAATGTAGGAAAAATTCCTAGCACAAGGATATTCATAGCCATACCTGTTGCATATTTTCTCATGGTCAATCATTTTAGAGGCTTGCATAACAGAATTCTGATAGAACTAAAGATGAATGGGGCAATGTTCTCAATAACAGGAATTAGTGACCTAATCATCATTCTCTTCTTTTAGGAATGCATTCTATTTATTTTATTTTCTGGGACTGGTGATAGTTACCTCTAACCCTTGTAGAAAATAAAACAATAGAAAGACCCATTAAACTGTGAGCTTTTTGAAGACAGAGACCATGTTTTGTCTTCATATCTAAGTACCTGGCACATAGTATTTGTCTTGTTTTTTGTTGTTGTTGTAAACATCTTTATTGAGATATAATTCATATACCATACAATTCTCCTATTTATTTTTTAGTATCTTCACATGGTTGAATATGTTAAGTATGTGGTCACACATTTTAAAAACATGCCATATATTCAAATATAAAAGGATATACACAGAGAGGAAAATAGCAAAATAAATAAAGTAAAATAAAGTCTAATGACAAACTGAGAAAAATAGTTTCACCATATATAAAACAATGGATTAATAGTTTCAATAAACAAAGAATTCCAATGAATCCAATAAAAAGAGGCAAATACCCCCAAAGAAAACTGGACAAAGATAATTCATAGGGTCTGAAAAGAAGTAAAAATGGGCTGAAAGGGAAGTAAAAATATGGTTAGCTTGAAATAAAAAGAACACAAACATTCAAATAAAGATGCTGTACCATATTTTTTCTATTAAATTATTTAAGATAAAACAGATAATAATGTGCAATACTGTCAAGAGATCATGAAAATGGGCAATGTTTTTGGCACTCTCTATCAAGAGCTTTAAAATTAGCCCTATTTTTGACCTTATAGTTTCACGTCTAGAAATGTATTCTAGAAAAGAACAAAAACAAAACAGAAATACCCCCAAAGATTTATATACAAGGATACCAAATGCAGACTATTCATAATAGCAAACAAGCTGTAAGCCACCTTAATGTACAAAGACAAGAGAAGTTGAGTAAATTAAGAAACTGCTAAACAATAGAATTTTATTAAGTCCTAAGTTTATACTGTTTATTTAAAATGAGAACATGATCAGAATGTGAGGATTACTGAAAAAAGGGCAGGTTTCTTATGGGATGTGGGTGATAAGTGGTTTCTTCTATATCATCATTTATATTCTCTAAACTTTCTACAATGATCATGTATTATAATCAGAAAAAAAACTTTAAAAATATGGAGTAAGGACATGGGAGAATATACAGATTCCTATTCTTTTTCTTTTCTTAATTAGATGTCTTCTGATATATTAGGTAAAAGATTACACATATCATCAAACCAATGTTTTAAAAGAGACATAATTAGTAAGTTGGAAGATCAACCAATAAAAGCCTCTATTGGCAGGAGGCTACCTGAGTAAATGACACGCTCTTTTCTTCCTCTTTGAACAGCAGCTTCTCGTTATAGCCATGTGAACTCAACTTGAGTTCACAACTTTTCCTATTCAATGTTCTTTTTCTCTAGGGATACAAGTCCTTCAGGGTCATGCCCCAGTGTGGTAGGAATTACCGAAATCAAAGGATGAATATAAATCATATTCCCAGGGCATCAGTTTTACTTGATTAGAAGTAATATTTTTAAATCTTTTTTTTTAAAGAGAGGGTAAGGGAGAGGGGGAGAGAGAGAATCTCAAGCAGGCTCCACACCCAGAGCAGAATCCGTGGGGGGGGGGGGGCTCAATCTCACAACTCTGAGATCATGACCTGAGCCAAAATCAAGAGTCTGACACTTAACCAACTGAGCCACCCAGGCACCCCAATGGGAAGTAATATTTTTATAGCAACAAAGACACAGATATATAAACATGAAACTTGAAGTAGACCATGAAAATTCACATAAATCTCAGGCTTATAATAGACTTCTTTAAACTCTATAAACCCAGACTGAGAGAGGTTTCCTACTCACTCTCTTCTGCTGTTAGAGAAACTTTTGGTGGAAAGATTTGAGAATTACTGCAGAGGGCTGCTGTGTGTAACTTTATTTACTTATGTATTTATGTATGTATGTATTTATGTATGTATGTATTTATGTATGTATGTATGTATGTATTTTTATGTAGGCCCTACACCCAATGTGAGGCTTGAACTCACAGCCTTGAGATCAAGAGTCACATGTTCTACCAACTGAGCCAGCCAGGCACCCGTTGCTGTGTGTAACTTTAAATAAAGCTTGCGCGGGATGCCTGGGTGGCTCAGTCAGTTAAGCCTCGGCCTTTAGCTCAGGTCATGATCCCAGAATGCTGGGAAGGTGCCCCACGATGCTCCTTGCTCAGCAGAGAGCCTGCTTCTTCCTCTACCTGCTGCTCTCCATGCCTGTGCGCGCTCTCTCTCCAATAAATAAATAAATAAAATCTTTAAAAAATAAAATAAAATAAAGCTTGTGCCTAATATTGAGCAATTAACATATAAATTAAATTCTGGGGAGTATGATCAGTTAATACATATGAAGAGAAGATTAGATGCTTTTGACTCCTTATTCTAATTCCTTGATCTACTCTAAGACTACAGGGCAGGCCACTTAACTTTATTTGGTTTCCATATATAAAACACTAAAAAATGAAAGCAGCGAAAAAGTTGATTGAGTACTTAAACAAACCCAGAGCCTCCAAACCTACTTGAAATGAAACAGAGGTACTGAAGTGAAGAAAAAAACATGAAGTTATAAATCAGAATGTGATCTAATTCATAATATAAGTTAGGCCTCGCTAGTGATCCTTGCTAACACACTGAACATCATAAGGAATCCAATTATTAATAGTCTTCCACAGTTAAAACACCCCTGGCTTTATTTTATTAATGGAAATAAATGACAGGGGAAAAAAATTGGCAACTTATTGCAGGAAGATTTAATTACACTACAATCCCCATTAACCTTGACAACCCAGCAACTCAACTATAACAAGAGCACCTCCCCTACTAATGTAAGTCTAACTAGAACTGCATGATTACAAAATGCTGTTTAAGAGAAAGGTAAAATCTTATGAGAGAGAACTATTCAGTCATCAGAATTTCCCCTCTAATTTATTAAAAATAAGAATTATGCATTGTCAATTTTAGATTATCTAACCCACCTCAGAAGCTTCTTGGTTATTCATTCTTATGTGTCTATTGTTTTTCATTAAATACTTCCACAGTGTCTCCCATTTTCTCCTCCAGCCTCATTTTTACTTCCCTAAGGCTCCTATCTACCTTTCCCTTACATTTTGCACAAACCTCAAGAAGTTCTCTCCTTGGTCTTTGAATTTTATACCTTGAGATAACTTTAGAAAATATTTATATTCTAAACTCTGGGAAAATATTATTGATGCATCTTTCCCACCATCCCCTCACCAGTTAACAGTCTAAGACAGAAGAAACTGTTATAACCAACTTTTCAATCTAATCCTTGTCTTCTTGTTCGGGATATACCTCATCAGTGATGCTCTGGGTCATTAAAATTCTGACAATCAAGACAAGTAACTACAGGAAGCCTGTGATGATACAGTCAGATTAGTTTGCTAATTATCCTGCTATCTATTAGTAATGTATTCTTTGATCTAGATTTTTCCCTCAAAACTGAATAGAACTGGGGAGGAAACAGGAGATAAAAAAGGCAAACAATTGAAGGCAAGATGGCCATACCTGATAGGAAGCCCATTCACCTATTTACAAATTCTAGTACAGAAAAGCTTAATTGAAAACATCTATCCTCATTGTCACTAGTTAGATATTTCCTCTTGAGAAACTAGTACATCCCCAACAGGGATTTAGTGATATGTGAAAATTAAAAAAAAAAACCAAAAACAAAACAACAAACAATAAAAAGAACCAGCAACGCCGTAAGAATGCAATTCCTGGAAGCAAAAGCAGTTTTTTCTTTCTTTTTTAAATTTTTAATTAATTAATTAGTTAATTTTTTATGTAAAGTTCGATGATTCATTAGTTGCGTATAACACCCAGTGCACCATGCAATACGTGCCCTCCTTACTACCCATCACCAGCCTATCCCATTCCCCCACCCCCCTCCCCTCTGAAGCCTTCAGTTTGTTTCTCATAGTCCATAGTCTCTCATGCTTCATTCCCCCTTCTGATTACCCCCCTTTCTTTATCCCTTTCTTCTCCTACCGATCTTCCTAGTTCTTATGTTCCATAGATGAGAGAAACCAAATGATAATTGTCTTTCTCTGCTTGACTTATTTCACTTAGCATTATCTCCTCCAATGCTGTCCGTGTTGCAGCAAATGTTGAGAAATCGTTCTTTTTGATAGCTGAGTAATATTCCATTATATATATGGACCGCAGCTTCTTAATCCAGTCATCTGTTGAAGGGTATCTCGGCTCCAAGATCTACAAAGAACTTCTCAAACTCAATACACGAGAAACAAATAAACAAATCATAAAATGGGCAGAAGATATGAACAGACACTTTTCCAATGAAGACGTACAAATGGCTAACAGACACATGAAAAAATGTTCAAAATCATTAGCCATCAGGGAAATTCAAATCAAAACCACACTAAGATACCACCTTATGCCAGTTAGAATGGCAAAAATTGACAAGGCAAGAAACCACAATTGTTGGAGAGGATGTGGAGAAAGGGGATCCCTCCTACATTGTTGGTGGGAATGCAAGTTGGTACAGCCACTCTGGAAAACAGTGTGGAGGTCCCTTAAAAAGTTAAAAATTGAGCTACCCTATGACCCAGCCATTGCACTACTGGGTATTTACCCCAAAGATACAGACGTAGTGAAGAGAAGGGCCATATGCACCCCAATGTTCATAGCAGCATTGTCCACAATAGCTAAATCGTGGAAGGAGCCGAGATGCCCTTCAACAGATGACTGGATTAAGAAGCTGTGGTCCATATATACAATGGAATATTACTCAGCTATCAGAAAGAACGAGTTCTCAACATTTGCTGCAACATGGACAGCATTGGAGGAGATAATGCTAAGTGAAATAAGTCAAGCAGAGAAAGACAATTATCATATGGTTTCTAAAAAGACATTCTCTAGACAGTATCCTGGTCAGTAAACACTTTGAAGCAACCACCAAGAAATATTTATTACTTCCCTAATTTCCTGGAAACATAACTTTCCTGATAAACAAAGCCTTGAACATCCTATGAAAAAAGTACCCAAGACTACTAAATAAGGGTTGGTAAAATGAAATATTACACGCTACTGTTTCATAAAACTTAGAGTCAACCGAAACTATGGAACAAAATATGGAATAAAATAATAGCTATAAAGTATACTACAGATTAAAAAAACCCTCTTAAACTATCAAAGTAAATTGAGATGGCAAAAAAAAAAAATGTGTTCATGCTGGGGTGCCTGCGTGGCTCTAAAAGTTGAGCATCAGACTCTTGGTTTCAGCTCAGGTCATGATCTCATGGGTCATGAGATGAGTCCTGAGTCAGGCTCCAAATTCAGCAGGAAGTCTGTTTGAAGATTCTTTCCCTTGTCCACCTCCTTGCCCCCCACTCACACGTGCACACTCTTTCTCTCTCTTGAATAAATAAATAAATCATTTAAAAAAGTGTTCATGCTATATTTTCTGCAAGATCTAAAAGACCAACAATAAGAAAAACTAGGCCTTGAAGAAAATCAATAGTGGTTTACAGTTTTATCTATGCATATAATATGAACACATGTACACAGTCATCATCAATCTCAAATAAATGCTTCCACAGACTGCACCACGGAACTGAATTTTTATAAAGTGATCATTTCCAATTTTCGCAGCTTTGAGGAGTCACATAATTAAATACTCAGTATGCACAATCCAATGGCAAATAAGCAGTTATTAATAGCTACCTGTGACAATTATGAAAGCTATGTAACATATTCACATCTGATCCTCAGCCTTTAGAGCAACTGCATTGCACAGATAACTTAATAATTAATCAATACTAGGTTCATAAATACTTGTTTCTTGGCTTGAATAAGTCAAGAGTTTAAAACAATTTCACCTAAGTAAAATATAGGAAATATTAAAAATATTTCCACTTTTTAAACTATTCTATTTTATATGAACTAGTCTCATGACATTTTCAGAGCGTTAGGCAAACTAACTCAAAAGTTATGGTTCTTCTTATATTGATTAAAATAAAGACCAATGCCAATAATAGTTATGCTTGTAATGGAGAGAGACAAAATAAATGTAAATTAAACGGTATACCACAGGTTGTAAATATTCAACTTTTTCCCCATACTTCACTTCAAAAAGCTTGTGTGAGAAAAGCAAAATCTGTTTCTACATGACTCTTGACAATCTTAGATTCTTCTAAATGAATCTACCACAGATATATGGGACATGACACTTCAGACCTACATGCCCATTTATTTAGGAATTGTCTCATAAGTCACTCCAGTCTCCAAGCATAGTGCTAGGTGTTGGGGATAAAACAGATACAGTCCGGGCTTCAGTCTGATAAAGGAAGCAATCCAATAATCAATCATAAGCAAATAAGCAAAAATAAATTGTAACTACAAGTAGTTGGGAAATAAAATATTACTGGTGTTTATCACACATACATACTGACTGCACACCCCAGGTCCCAGCTTTTATGCTGTCTGCAGTAAAAATCCTAACTCCCTTCTAAAAGTTATTCCTCAAGACTTCCTTCATTCCTCATCATTCATTTACAGAATAAAACAAATTTAAATAAAACGCTTTCACCAAATTTCTGATATGAGAGCTGCCATGGAGACTACCTCACAGGCTATTAATGTAGATTTGGATTTTAAATCATAAAGAAGCCTACTGGAAAACTAGAAAAATAAAAAAAATTATGATATGAAATTCAGATTAGATTGAATTCATCCCATTGCCACCTCTCTCTTCCAATTGGTCCCTTGGACTGTGCAGCAATTTCTGCCTCTGCTATTTGAGGGAACCATCAACCGTAAGAACTCTAGGCACTGTCATATTTCTCTTCTCCTATACCATCAACAAGCATCTGAAAGAGTCTATTCGGAATTCAAACCACTTCAGTTATCCTAGGGAAATGCTTCAGTCAAAAACATATTTTGCTTTGACCTTCTTACATCAAGGATTGGTTCCTGCTTTTAGAAAATCATGCAAAATTCTGAAGTCTCTGATCTCCCTTGAGTGGGTATGAGCTCTCCTTTCCTAAACTCCTATTCTTTCTTCCTGCATTTATCTTCTTCCTTCAATTATAATTACATGTATTTACAACTTATCCTTACTTATTAAGAGTAAAGAACCTAATACATACACTGTAAAGAGAGTGAAATATGAAATATGAAAGCAAATTATGAAAAAAAAGTTTCTAGGTAAGGAAAGGGAAAATGAGTAAAATGGACTTCACAAAAATGAAAAAACCATGGAGGGGTAACATTCTGGTCTATTACATAGCAATAAGGACATAAAGCAAATAATCAGCCAACCAAGGCAATAATAACCAAAGAATATCTAAATATGTTATACCTAATAAGCTTTGGAATTCATGGTGGTAAGAAATTGGAAACAAGAGCTAAATAATAACCTGGGTCAAATTTGTAGCTAAGTAAAGGCAAAGGCCACATTTATTAAGATCCCAGATAGACCCAGTCATGAGTGCCCTCTCGTTCAATGCGTCTTGTCCTCTGAATTCAAAGATGCTGTACCTCCTTATACACTAACCTACCCCTTCAGCATCTCCAGCGATATGCAACCTACCAGCTCAGCTACCTGAGACTGGCAATTAGTTAAGAAGTGTTCCACTTCCTCCATCTCATTAAACTAAGCACATTTTAGTTGGTATGTATTTCTAGTTATGGAAAGCTTTTGTTAAAATGAGATCATACAAATACTGAAGAAAAACTTCTTTTGAGCCAGGTACTCTTTTACTTTCCTTTCTTCTGGCCCCAATTTTCTCCATTCTTCATTTCCACAAAGCACATTTAATAGACAATTAATAGCCCTTGGCTTTGGGAAAATCAACCTAGCTCTAGTTCTTCCTGAAGATCACAGGGGGACTTAGGTTGGTCATTATTTATCACTAACAAAATGGGGCTAATCTTGACTACCTAATCACATTTTCAAAGAGACTGCAACCATACTGTGCTGTTGTGTTGATAATAATGGTGAGCTGAAACTTTTGCTTACATAAATCAAAGAGTTTGGGACATCAGTAAGCCTGATATTTATTCTTCAAAAGATAATTTCTATAAAGTTTCCTTTGAAACTTTTTTAAAGTGCCAAAGTACAATTATAAATAATTATAAATTATAAATTATAAATAAAATATTTTACTCCACTGAAAACTAAAATGAAAAATAATTTCTATGCAGATGAAGTGCAGATTATAATTAATGAAATTTATGCATTATAGAAAATAAGCTGACTCGCTGGGAAGGCAAAGTTGCTTTAATCAAATAGACAGGGTTTTGAGGAATTTTGGAATTTTTAGTGATATATTAAGTGATATATTAAAATAAACAATAGTTTCATATTTTAAAAGGGCATTAGAAATGTTAACTTTGTGACATTTTCATTAAAAAATGATACAGAGGTGCATTTGGGGCACATATGATCACAAAATTACAGTAAAGTTTCCAGAACAGTATAAGCAAATATTTTCTTCACCCCACTTGGGATCTGACACCTTACATTGGGCCAATGTCCCTCTGGGTAGAAGCCTTCTTCATGTTCCTTAGGCTCTAACATCCCCTGTCTTAGGACCTGCAATCCTTGCTTCCCACAGAGACCCCTCATCACCCTACTCAGGTTCTAATAATCCACTTCAGAGCGCCAAAATCCCACTCACATTGAGCCTCGGTGCCTGAAGACACCTACCATGCTTAGTCCCATCTAATGGCTTTTGTACTGAACTGTTAGAGGAAGAAGAAAAGTGTTTTATTCTTTTAGTGCTTTTAACTTATAATAAACACAAATAAAGACAACCACATTCCTCTAACAAAAATTTACTGGACTTTAACTCTGTATAAGGCATATACTAGGTCCAATGGAACTATGTAGCACTCCAAGAACTTCTTTTCTGAGGAACCCATGATATCTCTACTTATTACTCAGGATGTTTTTCGGTGCTAAGTAATTAAAAAAAGCCACACCAAAATGGCTTAAACAATAAAGAAAAGTTTCACCTTAATTCTGTAGCTGAAATTTTTCAACATTGCAGTTTTTCCTGTCTTTTGGCTCTGCCATCCTGATTGTGTCAGCATTTCTCTCAGGCTAATATGGTCCCAAGATGACTGCCACATTCAAAGTCCATCACATATATACCCAACAACAGTCAGCTGAAGAAAACAGCTCTTTCCCTGTGTCTCTTAAGTACAAGGAAAATCGTCCCAGAAGCCTCTTGCACCCCCACCTCCTCCAACTTCCCCTCTCATCTCACTGCTTTGAACTGGATCACAGGCTCATGTTTAATCCGACCACTGGCAAAGGGATGGCATCCTCTGACTGGCTGCTAATGAAACAACAAATAATTTTATTTTCAACAAAAAGTAACCTTTATTTTCCTACTTAAGCCAGTTTCTATTTACTCTCAACAAAGAATCCTGACAAATACATTACTTTTTAAAAAGATTTTATTTATTTGTCAGAGAGAGAGAGAGAGCACAAGCAGGGGGAGCAGCAGGCAGAGGGAGAAGCAGGCTCCCCACTGAGCAAGGAACCCTGATGCGGGACTCAATCCCAGGACCCTGGGATCATGACCTGAGTCAAAGGCAGACGCTTAATCGATGAGCCACCCAGGCATCCCCTGACAAATACAATAAAATTATTTACCCCCTTTTCCCATGTGCACAATCAAGGAGAGGTAAGAAAAGGAAAAAATTACTATTACTATTATTATTATTATTATTATTATTATTATTATTATTATTATCTTGGAGGGGAGAGGGGTAGGGTAAGAGGGAGAGAGAGAATCTTAAGCAGGTGCCATGCCTAGCGGGGAGCCACACACAAGGCTTGATCTCACAACTCTGAGATCATGACCTGAGCAGAAATCAAAAGTTGGCCGCTTAACCCACTGAGCCACCCAGACACCCTGAAAGGGAAAAAATTTTTATTTCCATCTTACAGGTAGAAAAATAACCCAGTGTGCTCTGCCTGTGAGAATATGTTGCCTTTCACACAAGCTGGAGAGTCCAACACAGATACTGAAGATTACAATAAATAAATAAATAAATGTGTGTGTGTAATTTTTTCTTACAGTAAAATATTCCCCAATATTTTGGTGAAAAAATTTTATACAACTGCCTTTAAAGTCTAGGACTGGGGCATGTTTTATGTGGCATGAACAAATGGCATTGCCTCAAAAAGGCATGACTCAAAGATGTTCACGTCCACAGAGCTCATTGCTGCCTATATCACACACTCACTTTGTAACTACTGCAGCTTCCTTGATGGTTATCTGCCAAGGCTTCTGTTCCTTTGGAGGCTTCCATACTGAGTCTACATGGTTGCAAATCAGGCTTTTGTTCAATCTGTCCTTAAACCATTTCCTCCTACTTGTCTGGTTTCTCCGTTTTCAGAAAGCAAGGCCTGGTTAAGGGAGATACCCACTGCTCAGGCCACATAAGAGAAGTTGTCATGGGCAAGGCCAGAGTGCTTACATAGTGTCTGAGTTTTAAACATCTGTCATTATAGACTTTGTCCTGCCATATATTATGCAACAAGGCAACTATAATTTGGTCGGAGGTCACAGTCCTAAAAGCAGATTTAATTCCTGTATGGTAAACCAGGAAACACTGCTGTTTACTTCTAGCATGTAGGTTAATATTAAACTAGAATAATTATGTATACTAAATATTTTAATAATCTCATTCTGTGGACATTAGTGTTTTTAGATGTTATACCAAAATATTTCTTCACCTGAAATACTTAGAAAATTTTAACATAGAAAAATGTATTCCATACAAATATCAAATCAGATGGACTGTAATAACATATAGCATCAAAGTCTTAGTGGCTTAAAATAGTAACAGTTTCTCATTTATGCTACATGTCCACCTTAGATTAGTGGAGATTTTACTCCATGTTACCCTCACTCACCAGTGACTGGTCACTATGGCAGGGAGAATAGAATATAACGAATCATGCATCAGCTCTCAAGACTTAAAGCCTTCCTCTTAGGAGTGACAAAAGTCACAAATTTCATTTGCCAAAGCAGTCACATGCTTTGTCAATGAGCATTCCCAACTCCAAAGGAAGTATAATCTCACCATTATCTGGAATAAGAAGAACCAGAAATATTAGCAAACACAAATGACTATCAATAATACGTAAGGATACTGTATTATACAAGATGCTTTTGGTTACAAGCAATCTGACTTAAGAAAAACAAACGTACAGAAGGGGGAATGAAACATGAGAGACTATGGACTCTGAGAAACAAACTGAGGGCCTCAGAGGGGAGGGAGGTGGGGGAATGGGATAGGCTGGTGATGGGTAGTAAGGAGGGCACGTATTGCATGGTGCACTGGGTGTTATACACAACTAATGAATCATTGAGCCTTACATCGGAAACCGGGGATGTACTGTATGGTGACTAACATAATATAATTAAAAAAAAGAGAGAGAAAAAAAAAAAAGAAAAACAAACGTAGTAGGTAGTGGTGCACATAACCGGTAAATCTAAGGGAGGGGAGATGCAGAAATGCAATGACGTCATTAGGTTTCTATCTTCCCCTGTCTCTCTTTGGACTCTGCTTTCTTCTTAATCTTAGGCAGACTGTCTCCACGTGGTAGTAAGATGACCACCAACCACACCAAGCATATATCATCCTCTTAATCAGAGTCCAGAAAAAAGAACTTAATCATTTTTACCACAAGCATCTGTATCTCTCTCTCTTTTTTTAAAGATTTTATTTATTTATTTGACAGAGAGAGAGACAGCGAGAGGGCAAACACAAGCAGGGGGAGTGGGAGAGAGAAGCAGGCTTCCCACTGAGCAGGGAGCAGGAAGCCCACCAGACGCAGGGGGAGTGGGAGAGAGAAGCAGGCTTCCCACTGAGCAGGGAGCAGGGAGCCCACCAGACGCAGGGGGAGTGGGAGAGAGAAGCAGGCTTCCCACTGAGCAGGGAACAGAGAGCCCACCAGGCGCCCCTGTATCTATCTCTTAACATGACCCTGATTGGCCCTGCTTGAGTCATATACTACTCTAAATCCACCATGGAATCTGGGGAAAATGGGTATTGACCAGCCTGACATGGATCTACGGACAGATGGCTGTCCTTGTGGTAGAAAAGCAGGGCCAAGGGTCAGCACCACCAGAATCGTGCAGAGCAGAACAGACAAGCTCCCAAAAGGAAAGCAGACCATACCAAATAAGCAGCAGCTATCTACCCAGAGAACTCGGTTATTTCATTTCCTTCATCATTCTCCTCAACTGTGATGACATATGTGAGATTAGATTCTATAAACATAAACTCATGTGGTCTTGGCTTTCATACTACAAATTATTGCTGATGTTAAGCCAGATCCATTGCAAAAACATACCAGGGAACGTATACAGGTAAATCCTGGGACAAAATTTCTTTAAGTTATTTTGCGTAAGGCTCCTCTGAGTGTATGTAAATCCAAGCAGTTAACAAGGAAATTTCCTCTTATACAACCAATGCAATGGATGATTTCTGAGATACCCAAATGAATAACATGATTACTAAGCTTACAAGTAAGAGAGTGAAAGAAGGGAAGTGACTTCCTAAGGTGACAGATAACATAGTTGTACTAGGATTTGAACCCAGCGTTTCTCTTGGCAGAGGCAGAAGGTGAAATGGTTAGGCGTCAGACGGTAAGCTTTATAGGGCAGTGCTTTTTGGTTTGGTTCACAGATATACCTAGGGCATTCAGAATAGTGTGTGGCACATACTAAGTGGTTGATAAAAAAGTGTAAGGATTAATTTCCTTTCTTATTTTAATTAATAGTCAACAGCAATAAAATAAACGGTTTTCTCATTGTTATTCTTCCAAAATTTGGGTAACCGAATTTCTACAGAAATAAAATGCTTGGCTCCCAGGAAGTGCCAGGTAATACACATTGTGACTTGGTACATTCCTCAGTGTAGCTTCTTGAAGCTGAGCAGGACAAACACAAAACAATGAAAAAGAAAAGCAAAACAGAATGAAAGAGAACACTAAAAAAATCAACATGGTTACAGCATCTGTACATGAACATTTTTCTAGATCAACATAAGCCCACACTACTTTAGGTTTTAGTAGTAATGTTATATAATGCAGTTAATAATTTTAAAGAAGGTAGTTACATATAGTAAATCCTCTGTTTATCTTCCTGCAACAGCTGGTAAGGGCCCTGTTTTTGGCCAACCCTTTCTCACTCAACCCTTTCCTCTGCCAGAACAATTTAGCCGACGCTTTTGGGTCTTTCCTTAGAGCACAGAGCAACAGAAAAAACAGCTATGCAGGTGGAGCCATCATGTTGGACAAGGGAAGGAACAAGACACAAAGCTCACTTTCATTTTTAAAATGGAATTATTCACCATCTGTGAACCATCTCACCACAGGAAGTCTCTGACAAATTCAGTAAGTAAACTTGATTGCAGTGAACTCTCATTGACTACATAAGAAATGTTAAATTTTTTCTTTTGTACCACTTGGCAACAAAACTCCCTTCAAAATCTTGCCCTCTTATGTTCTCAAGCTAGAAGACAAATTTAAACACAAAACAAAGACTTTCTGGGCAGGGTCTGAATTCACTGCAAATTTTTAGAATAGATTCCCATCTACCCCAAACTCCCCAGGACTCTTATGAAAGATGACATGCTTTAGCCCCTCTCCCTGGTTCCACAAAATGGATCATAGGCAGAAATGTATAATTTTAGAGAGCAGGCTAAAGATAGCAAAAGTCAGGCAGTGAGAATTTCTATGAGCATGTGATACGGCAAACTTTAAAGTGAAAAGAAAATGCATTTTCTGTGTACTGATTTCTTATAAAATATTAAACTGGAAGATCCCAGTTTCCAGGCCCTAGAATTACATCTCACTGAATGAAGAAATCAATGGCATTTAATTCTTTTGTGGAGCTGGAACAATCTATTTTGGAAAAGCCGTTTTGGGGAAGACATTATTAACATCTCAAATACTGTCAACAATTAACCTTGATCAACCTGAAGCTTTGCTCAGCAGTCTAATTACACATATTAGTTACCTAGCATTGTGGGAAACAAAGAAATACAGATGTTTCCAAGCAACTAACTACATTCTGTCGAGTTGCCTGTGTCAGACCCTATCACTGTTATTTGTGAAAAGCCAGCTTCAAAGAAAAACCATAGCTAGGGTTAAAGCGAACAACCATTCCTCATCCTCCATTTCCATCATCTTCAAATGACATTTGTAAAAGTAAACCATAAGCATTATGTTTCCTTACCGGTTGACTAGGCCAGATTCCTAAAGTCCAATAGTGATAGCTATAGGCAAGTCCATATGTGACTTTTGGATGGAAAATTACTCCATGGACCACCAAAAGTGGGTGGTGCTCAGAGGAACAGATGAACCTTTTGTGAGACTGTTAAATTGTAACAGTGGCTAACAGTTTATAGGTTTATAATATGCCAGGCCTTAATCTAAGTGTTAGCAGACATTATCTCATTTAATCTTCACAATAACCCCACAAGGCAGGCATACTGTTTATTTTCTCCATTTTTCAGATGAGAAAATTGAGACTTACAGAGATGGAAAGTAACTTATCCAGGGTCATACACTCTTCACCACCACACCATACTGACTTTTTGTCAACTTTCCTCTTATTAAGAGCTCCATTCCCCAACAAATGAGTTAATGAAATCAAATCACAGAAAAACAAAAAGCCATAGACAGCCGGGGCTTTGTTTTTCTGTACATTCTCTAGATTACAGCCAGGCAGATCTTTTAAAAATGTTAACTGGTTCACTCCCCAGCTGAACTCTTCAATGGCTTCTTACTGTCTAGGGAATAAGACTGAGATCCTTAATTTAGCTTACAAGAGTCTTTACTGACTGGCCTTTGCTGACCTCACTAGCATCATCTTGCATTATTTCCTCCCTTATTTTCTATGTTCCAACTTTACTGGCCTTTTTTTGGTTCCTTGAATATGCCATAGGTTTCCTGACATGTAAATATTTCCTTCCCCACCCTCTCCACCCAACTCTCTAGTTGGCTTTGACTCATCTTTCAGGCACAACTCAAAACACTAGTTCTCCAAGGAAACCCTCTTTTGACCACTAACCTTTAAGGAGGTCAGGTTCCCGCCTGTTAGATTCTCATAGTATGGTGTACTTTCCTCTTTTCAGAATCCATCACAATTATAATTTAAAAATTCAGTGCATAATTAGCTGTTTAATGCCACTTTTTCTACTAGAATTTAAGTTTCAAAGGAAGGAACCATATTTGTCTAATGCATCACTATAGCCCTGCAACCAGCACAGTGTCTAGCACACAGGAGGTACTCTATACATATTTGTTGGCTGAAAGAATAATGAGTGAAAGGTAACCATAGACACAAGAAATGGAAACTAAAGTCATGCCCTTAAGGCACAGGGGTCAGGCAAGGAAGTGTGACTATAGTCAGTGAAGGAAGTACCAGGCCAGTTCTGCTCCACTTTTGGTACTGTGCCTAGTGCTGCTTCACATTAAGCCAATAGTTCAAGGTCCAGCCATACAACCAGACCAGAGGAAATGGAGAAGGAAATGAATGAAGAAGGAAATGAAACAGTAGTGTTTTAAAATATAACTTAATGAGAGATGGAGCTGATCATGAGACCTGGACCTAACTTACATGGTAGAATTTAAATTATTATGACACAGCAACATCATATTTGATTATGTTCCAGTGGCTTTTAATTGGTATTTACTTGTTATATGTAGCTCATAACAGGAAAGGCCATAAATTCTGAGTGCCAGAAGTGCTTAATATAGTCCTGGATGCTCTGTTGCTCACTTTTAAGACATCTAAAAACGGCCCTGGTGAAGGTCTGTTAGTGTTAAAGAAGCTCTTTGAGAAGGGAAAACAACAACAATAACAACAAAAAACGTTATATACCAAACATTGAAAAGACACCCCTGCCCCTCATGAAGATCACTGAGCACTTCCACAGATAAAACCTGTACGCTAATTAGTTCCAAGGCTCTTCACAGTAGCCTGGAGAGATTCGGGATTAAATGGATGAAAAGTAGAGAGGTGATTATGGTTAAGAGTCTTTTTATCCCATATATTAATTTAGGGCAAATACAGTATTTCCTATCCTCTCATCTTTAAGACTACAAGTAAGAGACTCTAGAGACCCTGGCTTACTGGATTACTTGATTTTTAAAAATCTAAAGTAAATTAAAAAAACCCACTGTCTTTAAAATATGACTAAGACAACTGTGATATTCCAAAAGCCCTTCATATCCTCACCATTTGAATGAAACTCTTTATATTTAAGGCCTCTTCTGTGTGATTTAATTCTTCTTTTTGTTATTTATTTATATATTTTTACATAGTTATAATCAGAGTATACATGTAAATTTTGTTCATTTTTATTTTATTTTAAAAGATTGTTTTATTTTTAAGTAATCTCTACACCCAACATGGGGTTTGAACTTACAACCCTGAGATCAAGAGTCGCATAAATCCACCGACTGAGCCAGCCAGGCACCCCAAATTTTGTTCATTTTTAAACTTGTCATATCAAGCAAGGAAAGGATTATTCTCTTCTTGTGCCACACTGTACCTAGCACACATATCTACTCCATTATTGCACTCACACTATATTTTAATAATCTTATTTAGATATGTCTTTTTCTAGGCTGTGGGCATTTAAGGAAAGGAATTGTCTTCTTTCTTTTATAATAATATTTGTGGAATGAATGAATGGTGACTACGAAATTCCGTTCTACCTCTCTTTTTAATTATTTTAGTATTTTAAATTTATTTTTATTTTTTTATTTTTAAAAGATTTTATTTATTATTTGAGCGAGGGAGAGAATGAGAGAGAGAGACAGAGAGATGAGAAGGGGGAGGGTCAGAAGGAGAAGCAGACTCCCTGCTGAGCAGGAAGCCCAATTCTGGACTTGATCTTGCGACTCCAGGATCATGACCTGAGCCAAAGGCAGTCGCTTAACCAACTGAGCCACCTAGGTGCCCTATTTTAGTATTCTTTAAAAGGAGGTAACAAATGCACATGGTACACAATTTGAAAAAGGACAATACGACAAACATTAAATAAGTCTCCATCTCACATCTGTTCTCTGAGCCAACAAGTTCTTCTCCCTAAAGACCACTGCTCTTTTTAATTTTTATATTTATTACCAGATACAATCTAGGCATATTTAGAGATCTAAATATATTCTTTTTCCTCTAATTTTTTTCATACAAATGACACACCCATACTGCTTTGCATCTTGGGTTTTTTTTTTTTTTTTTGAGAGAGAGAAAGAAAGAGGGAAGGGGCAAAGAGAGGGAGAGAGAGAGCGAGGCAATCCTTAAGCAGACTCCCTGCTGAGCGTGGAGCCCAACTCAGAGCTCGATCCCAGGACCCTGAGATCATGACCTGAGCAGAAATCAAGAGTCAGCTGCTTAACCAATTGAGCCACCCAGGCACCCTGTTGGTATTTTAACAATAGGAGATAATTCCGTATTAACTCATGGAAATATCTTGATGGACATCTAGGATATTTTTAATTTTTTACTATTACAAGTGATTTTGTGATGAATATCCTTGAATATATGAAATTTCACATATATAGGAAAATTTCTGGAGGATAAATTCCTAATGAAATTTCTAGAACAAATGCTATGGACATACAGAATTTTGACAGATATTTCCAAAATGTCCTCCATGGAGGTCATTTTAATTTACAGTCCACCAACAAAATATAGCATTGTTGCTTCCCCTCTGTCCCTACCAATACAATATTACATTATTTTGATCTTTGCCAATCTGATGGGTAAATAATGGTATTGGTTATGAGGACTACTGAATGCTTTTTCGTATGGTGAAGAGCCACTTGCATAGCTGTGAAAGTCTGTTAATTTCTTTTGCACATTGTTATGCTTCTGATCTTTAAAAAAATTGTAGAACACATTATGTATTATAGAAATTAACTATCATACGTGTTAAAGATCTTTTTCCAATGTGTTGTCTTGTGACTTTGTTTATAGGATCTTTTAATGTAGAATTTTTGGCTTTATCTATTTGAATTTATCAATGTTTTCTTTTATGGTCTCTGGGTTTTGTGTCTAATTGCTTCAGAGTTAATATTACCATAGTTTACTTAACCATTCCCTTTCTCCTATTATTAAATATATTTGCTAAAATTTTAGTACCATATTTTTCTTTTTACTTATTTTATTTTTTTTAAAGCTTTTATTTATTTAAGATAGAGAAACAGAGAGAGCAGGAGCCGGGGAACAGAGGGAGAGGGAGAAGCAGGCTCCCCACTAAGCAGGGAACCTGATGCGGGGCTCGATACCAGGGCCCTGAGATCATGACCGGAGCCGAAGGCAGATGCTCAACTGACTGAGCCTCCCAGGTGCCCCAATATACTTTCCTTTTAAAATAATTTCTTTAGAAGAAGTTTTCAAGAATTAGATTTCTATGTCAAAGAGTTCGGACACTATTATAACTTTTGACCGAACTGTCAGATCACCAGTATTTATATATAATCACCACCAATATAAACACCAAGTTAAGATGTATACATGAAGATCATGCACAGATGTTTTCCAAACATAAATTTATACTATCACTATTCATATCTACAGTTAGGCTCATGATCCAGGGTTTAAAAACTTACATCGCACTTCTACAGAATCTGACCAGTCTAAGAATTGCTGTTATTTCCTGGGAGGAAAAAGAGTAAGTGGACAAATTCTTCTGGAGCAAAGGGGGAATTCAGAGGATTCTGCTGGAAAATCCTGAGAAAGTAACTTGGCAAATTAAGCATTGTAGTAGAGTCAAAAGAAGACAGCAGCATTTAAATTCAAGGCTGTATTTCACCGTTCAGTTCGTTCTTTCCCTTCCCAAGACCAGAGTCCCTTCCTTCTAACATTCTTTCCAAGTATCTTGAGGTTCTAGCCACCACGTAACATTTCTCAGTCAGCTTTTTCCTTTAGATGTCTTCTGCCTGGCTCCTAGATCAGCCCTTCAAGTTCTTTAAGTTCACGTAAGGCCAGGAAATAAGATGTTGATCCAAAGTGGAAAATCCAGTTCCAGCCCATGCATGCCAAGAGAGCACTTCCTCATACAAATGTACCTAATACAGTTATAGCAGAGATTTTCAGATTCTTTGGGGCTATGCCTCTCTCTCATTTGCTGAAATTCATATATTGCTTGTAATACTTTTTGCTACCCCTTTCTCCTTGCTGCCTCCTAGGGCTCTCTTTAAAGAAGCATTTTAGGAGAAAAGAATTATTATTATAATTTCATAATCATAAGTTTTATGACGCTCCTGGAAATTTGGTACAGTGAGTGTCACCATAGGAATGCTTGTCAGACCAGACAGGAGAGTCACAAGCCTGGGGTAGATTCCAAGCACATGTCTGACAGGCAGTATAGTTTGGTGAGCAGAGCCTTGGAAACCAGAGTTGAACTTCACCACTTACCAGATGTGTGACACTAAACAAATCCCTGAATTATTCTGAACTAAAATATCACCATGTTAGAGAGGTCCTTCCTGACCATCCTTTATCTACATGGCTATTCTGCCTTGTTATTATTATTATTTCCCCATTTATAGTTTTCATTGCACTAATACATTTTATAATTGAATACTTATTTGTTTTTTATTACGTGTGTTCCCCTGTAAGTTCCATTAGGGATGGGGTTTGGTTTGCTCACCACTGGATACTCACTGTCTAGTATGGTACCTGCCACAGAGTAGACTCAAATAACTGTAGAATAAATGAGCTCAGTTTAATTATCCCTAAAACATTATTCACATCAGAGATGTAATATGAGATAATACATGTAAAAACATTTACTACAGAACCAGGAACACAGTTAGTGTTCACCAAATGTTAGCCATTATTTTAGTTATAGTTCTCAGCAAGTCATGGCCTTTGTAGCTCAATTTTCCTAACTTCAAAATGAAACGAAAAGTTACTAACCCTTCTCTACTGCCAAAGTACACTGTAAAATTACAAAAAAAAAAAAACACCAAGAGGCATTAGGAGGAACTCAGAAGATAGGCTCCATTAAGATTAAGAATTTGTTAAATTTACAACTCTCCCATGACATTTGTCTTAATCAGGGCCACCTCTGCTCTCCCCAGGATTAGCAGTTCTTGCCTAATAGTATGAAACTGCAAATTCACTAGGACTTCACCCTAACCACTGAGTAAGTAAGGGTTTGAGAGGACTGTGCTTGAATACAACAATGACACTCCAGAAATTCAGAGAAAGAACGGAGAATTAATGTGGCTATAAAATATTCCACTGATATATCCAATTTCTGATGATATGTACTATCTTACTTCTTGAAACATGAACTTGATTGTTATTAAGGTATCTCCTCCTCTTTCCCTAAACTTCTGTCAACAGTGTGTCTATCCCAGTTCAGTCTTCAGATGTCCCCAGATCTGTAATCTTATAATTCCTCCCTAGAGAATTTCTAAGAACCACGATTCTCAACTTTGGCTGCATGAAGTACCACCTATGGACGTTGGTAAAGAGTAAAGATGTCCAAGACCCACTGAATGAGAAAGTTGCTAAGGTGAGATTTGAGTCTATGTTTAAAAAGCTCCACAGATTATTCTGGTGCAAACACAGAGCTGAGAACCACTATTCCATTTGCCCCTGACCTCCTAGCACCAGAATAACAATATTCCATTCAAGGGCAAAGGCAATCCAGCATAAGGATAAAAGCTCAAACAGAGTGTCAGGCAGACTCGGCTGTCATTACCAGCGTGGTCACATACCTTAGGCAAGCCTCTGTTTCCTCAGCTTTAAACGGAAAATACTAAAAGTACTTAACCTCAAAGACTTGGATTCAACACTAACTTGAATGAAAATCACCTAGAATATCTGGCAAATAATAAGCGCTAAAAAATTGTCTTGCTCACCTTTCAAAGGGTAAATTATCTCCAAACTACAATCTTAAAAAAGTCTGTATAATTTTATTAATGAAAAAACCTACAAGTCATGCCATCTTCTGATTTTCTTGCTTTCCTAAACCAAAACAAGGGACAAGTACACCTGAACAGGCCCTGCCTCAGATGATGGAAGCAGGATAATTCAGCTAGTCGGAGCTTTTATTTGGTTGATTTTATAAATTAGGCCAACCTCTTGGTGTCTGCTTGCAATTGTTTCACTGCTACATTCTGTACCCTTGTGCCAAATATCTCCAAAATATGTCTCTGGTCAAAAGAAGGACCAGAAGCTGAACCAATATAAATCCAGTGCAGGGGAAAGCATGGTGTATCTGAAGCATCATTTTTATTTTATTTTTTTTTTAAAGATTTTATTTATTTATGTGACAGAGAGACAGCCAGCGAGAGAGGGAACACAGCAGGGGAGTGCGAGAGGAAGAAGCAGGCTCCCAGCGGAGGAGCCCGATGTGGGACTCGATCCCGCAACGCCGGGATCACGCCCTGGGCCAAAGGCAGGCGCTTAACGACTGCACTACCCAGGCGCCCCTGAAGCATCATTTTTAGATTCCATTACCTGAGGCGTTAAATATGTGCAACTTGCAAATGACTATGGTAGGCACTGTGGAGAATACAAGGATGTATAAGAGAACATTTCTGGCCCTTCAATGATCATTTTACAAATTTAAATAATACATTTTATTTATTTTTTAAAGATTTATTTATGAGAGAGAGAGCGTGTGCAGCGGGGAGGGGCAGAGAGAGTCTTAAGTAGATTTCGCACTGAGCATGGAGCCCAATGCAGGGTTCAATCTCACAACACTGCGATGACCTGAGCTGAAACCAAGAGTCAGAGGCTTAACCAAGTGTGCCACCAGGCACCCCTAAATAATATATTTTAGAAGTGGCCACAACTTACTCATGCCACAAGGCAAATAAAGGATGGTGAAGAAAAGGAAAGATGGTCAAGATGTCTATTTTTTCCTCCTCCTCTCCTACAGAGCTGGACCATAAACTTACATTGTACCCATAGACAATAGTGGCACTGTCCTGACGCTATGGAAGAGATGGTGACACCAGGGAATCCTACATCTGCCCCTGCTCCCTACGTAGCATAGAAAATGTGCCGGGCCCTCTAAATACCTTACATAAATCACCTCATTTAATTCTAACAACTCTCTGAGACAGCTATTATTATTATCCCCATTTTATAGATGGGGAAGTGAGGCTTAGAGAAGTAAAGTCACAAAGCCTGGAAGTGGTGGAGCTGGGACTCTGACCCCGGTTGTCTGAACCTTGCACCTGAGCTCTTTATTACATGATGCTGAGCCCTGATTCTGGGGGTCAAAGAGGTCATCTAAAGAGCATAGCCTCACGCTCACATCAAAATCATATGGTCAAGAATTCACGATAGTGGTTACCTTGGGGGTTGAGGGTGATGATGGCTGGGAAGGTGAATAGTGACTAAAAGGGAGAAAAGGGGTGTTAGCAGAAGGGGGAATTGGTGGAGGGGAGTGGTAATATTCCATTTCTTGATCTAGGTATGGGTTACACAGTTTCTTGATGTGTGTGAAAATTCATCAAGATATACATAAAAGTGCAAGATAAGTGCACTTCTCTGTATATATATTTTATTTCAATAAATGTATAATATACAACGTCTAAAAGTGGTCTTTAATACTTTGTCTTTATGCTAGCTCCTAGTGGTACTGACACAGGAAGAATAAGTCTTTATAACTTCATGGAAAACCTGGCCCTTAATTGACACAGGTTCACTGAGGATTTGGATCTTGCTCTTCTTTTAACAGAAGCCTAGCCAAGGAATTTCACTGAATAAAAGTTAAATGCATTGTAACTGAGTTGCAAAGTCAATTCTTAGGATTCTAGCCAGTGTCTTATTTTGTCCATTCTTCAAGGAAACAAATGGTACAGACGTTGCAGATTGGAGCTCTGATTCAGGAGGTGTAAAAATTAGCATAGCTAGAGTTAAAACAGTGGTTCTTAATCCCTCATTCACATTAGAATAATCCTGGGACCACTAAAAAAAAATACCTATACCTGGGTCCCACTCACTGAGAACCTGATTTAACTGGACTGGGTGATACTCTTATTAAATTATTTTAATAGGTCACCAGGTGATTTTAATGTGCAAATGCAATGAGAACTACTGAGTTAAATGATAAGGGTAATTCTTAAAATAGCCTCTGTATACCCAAGATTACTACAAATCTCATTTTCCCTCAGATAAGTCACTCAAGATGGTAAGATTTTTAAAAAGAAAAGTTGAAAATTATTTCTCATTTGTTATTCTAAGATAAAATAGTTGAGCTATGCTTTCTGATTGTATCTTATTCTGGAACAAAGAAAAATACGTTTGACATCACAGGAGGTAGATCCTCTGTGTCATTTCTTCAGTAATGGTGACCACAATTACAGAAGTCATTCCACGTCACTCATTTACTCATAGCAGTGATAATCTTTTGTTAATTCTTGTTCGAATTCCTTCTGCTTATGGTGTGCTCTTCTTTTTCAGAGAAAGCAGTGATTTTTTTTTTTTAATGATTAGTTAAGCTATTCACGTGTGGTGGTCGTGGGACATCTGTTTAAATGTGTACATTATTTTAATGTAATTGTTTTGTGGGTGGGTCATCTTTGGAAAATATTTCATTGTATTTTATACTCTATACTTGCAACCTGTTTCATGATAAGTTGATACGTTGTCCTTTGTAATTTCTACATTTTGTGTTTGTACTTTTTTCATTCATTTTAAACCTAGTTCACGTAAAATAGAAATATTTTATACTCCAATGCAATGTTTACCTTCTTTTGGTCAGCTCTGAAATATCTATAATCTACACATTTTTATCTACTCTGTTTTAAATTTTACTTGCAGTTTCATTTGCAAAAACAAAACAAAACAAAACAGTTTATTCATTTAGATCAGACTTCCTCCAAAGGGAAAAATAGGAATACCGTTCATGGTGAAACTATGTTTTTTGCCACCGGCAACACTTATCCTGTTCTCTGACCAGGTGCCCTAGCCAGTAATTGGTCTACTATGCAGCGGAGGCAATGCAGAAACAATTCAAATAATCCTAAACTCTGGTGGGACAGCTGTTTGCTGTTGGCTAACTGGTCATTTGGAACTCATAATAAAACTCACATCTCCTTAGCAACAAATTTTCATTTTTTTCCTTTTTATATTTGTGTATGTTGTCCAGTGAAATGATATCTCTGCAAATGAGCCTGTAAAAAGGAAAAAATACAGTACTAAGAGCTGGATGAAAGAAGGTAAATACAGATCATCAGAAACGACCAGATGCACATACTGTCGGCCTACACACCATCACCACCTTCCAGCCAACTACTTAGGTTATCGCCATATCTGTAGGTTACCCACAACACACAGTTGTGTGTGTCTGCTCACAATCTCTAGTCTTACAGAAGTAGATTTAACGACAATAGCAGTTTCCCCCCATTTAAATATAGTTTTACTTTCTGAGCTAATAAATCATTCATTGTTTTGATCATCCCATATACCACATTCCAAGACTTAAAATATACAAGAAAAACAGGATGCTTCAGAAGAATTCTAAAGATTAAAGTCCCTTCTATTTTCAATCCATAGTCTGGCTACTCAACAGCAGGCTTTGAATTAGGGCTTATCATAACACTAAAAACTTCTTATAATTCTTAAATCCTTTATCTTAAACTTAGTGAGGTTAAAACATTCTCTCTCTCCAAAGCCATTCTCCCACTCCACAAAATGACTACACATGAAAACTTCCACGGAAGTTGCCATCTAGAAGGATACTACTATGTTCTGAGACACCTGTCCTGCCCTAGAAAAGAATACAAATATACAGTTTAAAAATGCAAAGAGCACTGGGTTAGTTATACACAACTAATGAATCACTGAACACTACATCAAAAACCAATGCTATACTATATGTTGGCTAATTGAATTTAATTAAAAAATAAAATGAAAATGTAAAGCATGTTAAACCAAATAATTCTTACATTTTAGATTTTCCTTTCTGTCTGCCTTCTCCATATTTGATTTGAGGGTGGCCTTTTCTTTTTTTTCTTTCTTTAATAACAAAAGGCTAACACTACTTCCTCTCACTGGGCTAATCAAACAAAATGCTGTTTTGATTACATGGAAGGAAAACGCATTCCCTACAAGGATTTAATATCCAAGCAAAGGAATGAAATAGACCACAAAAGTACTATGACCACCTACACGTGTCCCTCCTGTTTGGTAGGGTGGGACTGGGTCAGACAAGCAGGGAAAGGAGAGAAAGAAATTGCTGTATTTTGAAGAAATAAACTAATGTAACAAGCATTTTCCTGACCGTCCAGGCTGGGGAAGATAGAACCCTGCAATAGTAATGAAACTACTTGTCGCTTTCTTTCTTTTCTTTCTCCCTTCCTCCCTTCCTTCCTTTTAAAGATTTATTTATTTATTTGACAGAGAGAGAGAGAGAGCAAGAGAGGGAACACAAGCAACGGAAGTGTGAGAGGGAAAAGCAGGCTTTCCGCCGAGCAGGGAGCCCGATGTGGGGCTCCATCCCAGGACCCTGGGATCATACCTGAGCCGAAGGCAGACGCTTAACGGCTGAGCCATCCAGGCGCCCCTGAAACTACTTGTTTCTAGTTGAACCCCCATAAACATGATAATTGGCATTCCACTCACACAGGGCTTTTTCTCCTTTTAGGCAGGACCGCAGCAGGTATGGGAATGGGGAGTGGAGAGGACTCTCAGGAGTCTCAGTGGCTACTGCAGCCACCAGTACCCCAACCTGCTTTAGTCACTGCCTACATTCTTTCTTATCTGAAGCCGAAGTGAAACTCCTGCAGCGAGGGCCAGTATCTTCTTCCTCTGTGACCTTTGCCAGTCACATTATCAACCCTGCTCCGGGGCAGACAGTCCCTTTTCCCATTATGGAGGCGTCCAACAACCCTGTGCATAGCAAAAGGAACGAAAAGCTGCTTCCACCCTTTATCTGGTTCTGCAGAAGCTGACTAGGACCAGAGAAGAGGCAGAGCCTTTCTATACTCCTCCCCTCTCTTCCAAGGAAGCCCAAGGAGATCTAAGGCAGTCAGCCCTCTTCCAGAGAGAGAGCTACCCCTTCTTTGCCTCTAGCCAAGTTTCTTTCTACTCATCCACATATTTATTTTCTTCTCCCCATGTACTGCATATGAATGATTTTCTCCTCTCCTTTTCATGGCTTTCCATGAATATCCATAAAACTAACCTGTTGAAGCATAGAGTATACAATTCTCCTAATGGTAGAATTAAAAATAAACCCTCAGCTTTATTGAGGAATTGTCAAATGAAATTGTAAGATTTTAAAGTGTACATCATGGTGATTCGATATACATATACATTATGAAAACATTCCCCCCCATCTGGTTAGTTTATATATTCATCACTTCACGTATTTATCCTCTTTGTGTGTGAGAACATTTAAGTTCTGCTTTTTTAGCAATATCAATTATAAAATGCAATGTTGGGGCGCCTGGGTAGCGCAGTCGTTAAAGCGTCTGCCTTCCGCTCAGGGCGTGATCCCGGGATCGAGTCCCACATCGGGCTCCTCTGCTGGGAGCCTGCTTCTTCCTCTCTCACTCGCCTGCTCTGTTCCCTCTCTCGCTGGCTGTCTCTCTGTCACATAAATAAATAAAATCTTTAAAAAATAATAAAATAAAATAAAATGCAATGTTATCAACTATAGTCACCATGTTTTATGTTAGATCTTCAGACCTCATTCATCCTATAGCTGAAAAGTTTGCTGTTAGGATAGATTCTATACGTTATACCTAACCTCCATAGCCCTGGGCCCAGTAATTAGTACATGATAGTCAATCAATGCTTGCAGAATGAATGAATGAATACATGTGTAAGTGAATTAATGAATACAGCCAACCAAAGTTCATAATTCTGCTATCCTGAGATTGAAGAGAAAGTTCTTCAGCGATTGACTTTATCTCCTGCTCTTCTTTACAACAGTTAACTTCTTCAGTTATCAAGATCCAATGCCATTTCCTTTGAAGAAATTCAAACTGGGGATTTTAATCAGTTTACTCTCCAAACAATTTTGTTTTCAAGTTTAAGCCTTCACACTGGGAAGGAGCTCTTTAATCTCCTTTAACATGAGGGTGGGGATGGGGAGCTGAGGAAAGGGGGGGGGGGAAGTATGGGAAGTACTCCCTAAGCAAAAAAAAAAAAAAAACAGGAGAATCCAATACTTTTTAAAAGCCAGCCAGTACGTTTAACCACTTTTGCCTTATGAAGAGGAAAAGACAACAAACCTGACCTAAATGAATGAAAGCTCTGGCAATAAAATAAAGCAATCCAGAATAATCTGCAAATACATATACTCAACTAATTGTTTCTCAGAGAACCATTAAAACTAGAGTCATCTCTTTTCCCCACATGTGTACAACTTCATAAAAATACCCTTCATATAGATTGCCATGCACTGGTCTCTTGAAGGCAAAATGAGCCAAAAAATAAGCCGGTCCGATCCAGAGGATGCCAATGCAGACTGAGCAAAATCATCTTGAGGAAACTACATGAAGAGCCTTGGTATACATTCCATCAAGGATGATGAGGCCTGTTGACAGTGAGATCATTGATGGGAGGCAGCTGAGATCTCACGTCAGCACTGCTCTTGCTTATCACACAACACTGGGCAAAGAATATAACCTTTCCAACCTCAGTCTGTCATCTGCAAAATGTTGATAATAAATAAGTGTTCTTGTGAATTCCTCAGTTAATGTTTTCAACCACTAGGGAATGAGCATGTCAAAATAACTTCCTGCCATTCCACATTCATCATCAAATGCTGAATGAAGTGCAACCAGGTAAGTCAATGTAATAGTTGAGTGAGGTCCTGAAATAGTGATCACTTTCTTTGTGCAATGATGGAGAAGTAAAGAAGACAGCTTACGAATTGGCAGTACTATGGTGATATACTTAGGAGGCACAGCTCACTTTGAGAGACAGAGTTTCCATTGGTGAAACTTCAACAATATTTATAGAGTGCCTACTATGTACAATAAACATTCCGAAATGGACAGAATCCAGATTTTATCATCATGGTTTGTAGAACTTAGTTTTAGCCATGGCTAGCAAAGGCAGTTATCCTGTTGGAAGAGATATTTAAAAATTTTTAAAGTCAATTTAAGGGTATCTGGGTGGCTCAGTCAGTTGAACATCTGCCTTCGGCTCAGGTTATGAGCTGGGATAGAGCCCCACATCAGGCTCCCTGCTCAGTGGGGAGCCTGCTTCTCCCTCTTCCTCTCCCTCGGCCCACCCTCCTCATGCTCTCACGCTCTCCCTTTCGTATAAGTAAATAAAATCATTTAAAAAAAAAAAGTCAGTTTAAGTCCTTTTCTAACTTTAGCCTGATTGCATTGGTAATTTGCAATAATTAAGCAATTATGTTGGGGATCAGGTGAGATAAACAAATTTATAACATCTCATGAAATGTAGTTAGACAGTTCCACATTTGAAATGACCCAGTAATTATAACATTATTTAGCTTAACATTATCAACAGCCAGGATGTGTTAGTTCTGTGTACATGGGGGAGTAAATATCTAGTGACAGCACCAATACCAAGCAGTTGCCATGGGGAAAAGGAAACTACTGACAATTTAAAAAATGTAAAAACCCACAAAACAATCATTCTTTATTGAGGGAGAACTCACTCTAAAGTTCCAGGATACAACATTTCTCTACTTTGTAGATAGATATGCTTTGAGTGGAGATTATTATGCATACATATATACCATTATATAGACACATGTTCCAAGTCACTTATTTGCTTTCAGAGACTATTTGGCTGTGTGACGCCAAATAGATGAAATAATAGGCACTATCTCAGTTGCATTTAAGAGCCAAATTCACCCCAAAAGCTTTCACTTGAAATATCAAAGGCTGTATAAAAACATATACCTACGTACATTGGAACCACTAAAGATATCTGATTCTTCACATTCACAGCAAAGTAACACTGCTGATTCACTGTCTTCCAAATGAGAGCTCTGTAATACAAACAACATCATTTCAGAGATCCAAATGAATGGGGCCATAAGCATGAGGGAAAAGCCAGCAGAAATCACTGAGTCATGTTAGCTCATAGGTGAGAAGTTGCAATTCTGATTAGTGATGGCTATTTTGGAGAGAATAAAGACAACAGGTTGATTGGTTAGGTGACTGGAAAATTGAGGAATGTTTGATTAGCTGAAGCAATTTCTATGGTTTCCAATTTGGGCAATGGGGTGTCCCTTTTCTGTAAAGATGGTGCTACTAACCCTTCATAGTGCATACCCTGTACACTTCTCAGAATGGGGTAGGTTTGTGTTCATTCATCCTCGTATCCAAAGGTACATATTTAATATGATTGTTCAGAGTCAGGCTTTAGAATATAACATAGGTCATGACTGGGGTATCTAACCACTAGCCTCATTAGCCCTCTGCTAACAAGTGTTTATAAGAAAAGCCAAAAGATATACCCTACCTAAGTCCCCCTGACAGATGCCAGAAAACAATTTAAAACCTTTCTTCCACTATCCAATCTCTTTTTCAGAATCTGTCTAGAAGACAGAGAAGGAAAAGGAGACAAAGAAGTGAAACAATTAGCTGGTAACACAAGAGTATTTTTCCCTTATGACTAACAACACCACAAAAGAGAAGAAAAAAAGCTCCAACTCTGACCCATAAAGTTTCATCCAAATGTTTGTTATTTGAGTAACAGCTGCTGGAAACTGAGCTGTCTCTACATAGAGATGTAGAGGTTTACGTCATCAAAACTTCTCACTATCATATTATCTAGCAATCCCACTTCTGGGTATAAATCCAAAAGAACAGAAATCAGAATCTGGAAGAGATGTCTGTACTCTGATGTTTGTTGCAGCATTATTTACAATGGTCAAGATAATGGAATCAACCCAGATGTCCAACAATAGACAAATGGTTAAAGAAAAAGTGATATATACATACAATGGAATATTATTCAGCCTGAAAAAAATAAAAAGCCAGTCACAGAAGGATGAATACTACATGATTCCACTTATTTGAGGTATCCAAAATAATCAAACTCACAGTAGCAAAGAGTAGAATGGTGGTTGCCAGGGGGCTAAGGGAGAGGAATAAATGGAGAATTTTTGTTTAATGGGTATGAAGTTTCAGTATTGTAAAATGAAAAAGTTATAGAGATCTGCTGTGTCACATAGTGCCTACTGTTAACAATACTCTATTGTGCATTTAAAATTTTTGTTAGGAGGGCAGGGCTCATGTTAAATGTTCTTATTGCAAAACAAATAGACAACAACAACAACAAAAAATGCAAAGAGGCACAAGGAAACTTTTGGAGGTGACAGACAGGTTTAGTGATGGTTATAGTGATGGTTTCACAGGTCCAAACTCACCAAATTGTATATATTAACTATATGCAGTTTTTTGTTTATCAATTATATCTCAATAAAGCTCTTAAATAAATGACAAAAAAATTTCTTACTACTACTGGCTGAACTTAATCATATATGACTACTCTGTGGCTATCCTAGTTGACTCCTTTGATTTTTCAAAGCTGAAACTGTGTTTCAACCCACTGAATTCCCACAGAGATAAAGAGTTTTAGAGTGCAAAGAAAGTAAAGCTGAGTCGCTATTCCTGGTAATTGCCTTCTTCTGGTTTATTTCCTTCTTACTTTTTTCCTACCCTATCCCTACTTTGCCTACTTTGGTCTTCCTTCTTACAACCAAATCTCATCTTCCATTATCCCTCCCTCTTCCTCTTTTAGAAAATAAACAGAAACAACCAAATATTTAAAATCACTTTTTAAATCCTGCAAATTCAAAATCTCTTTATTTCTCACTACCTTGCATTTTGGAGGGGGAAAAATAAGAACTTTTTTTTTTTTTAAGATTTATTTATTTTGGGGGTGGGAGAATCTCAAGAAGACTCCCTGCTGGTTTCGGAGCCCAACAGGGGATTTCATGACCCTGAGATCAAGACCTGAGCCAAAATCAACCTTAGCCAACTGAGACACCCAGACACCCTGGGAAAAAACATTTACTTTCCATTTGTGTTTTTTAAAAATCAGGTTACAAAATACTTGAAGACTTCTAAAAGTCATATCAGAAAAACTGAAGGCATAATAATAAAAAAAACCCCAAAATATCTGAAGGAATTAATAAGGTAGAGATCAAAACTGCTTTCAATTCTCCCAAATTCTCATATCACAACAGGTAACAAGTCACTTGTCACTGCCACAGTGTATACAATTAATCTAAACTACACTAATTAAGATTTTAAAGTTTTCATTCCTGTAAATATTTCCGCATGTTTACATGAGCTCTTTTAAAATAGCTTCTAAAAAGGAGGTCCTGGGGCGCCTGGGTGGCACAGCGGTTAGGCGTCTGCCTTCGGCTCAGGGCGTGATCCCAACGTTATGGGATCAAGCCCCACATCAGGCACCTCTGCTATGAGCCTGCTTCTTCCTCTCCCACTCCCCCTGCTTGTGTTCCCTCACTTGCTGGCTGTCTCTATCTCTGTCAAATAAATAAATAAAATCTTTAAAAAAAAATAAAAATAAAAAGGAGGTCCTGTAATGACTTGCACTCCTAAAGTTATTTTAAGATTTTATTGTATACTTATTAATTGCAATTTAATTAAGATACAAGGTATCAATTTAAGTGTGCTGGTAGCATTAAAAATAATTGGTTCATGGAACCAGTATTTACTTGCAAACAACATATTTAGTTCCAAATTAAATTCAAATCCTAAAGGAAAACAAAGGATATTTCAAGTTCTTTCCTCTGATTTCTGGGGTACTTGGTAATTCCAGTGTCTGAATTGTTCCTGGGTTCTGCAGTGTGAACTGTCTTGCTTATAACTATAAAGGACTTATTCAATGAATGCATATTTAGGAATTCTATTAATATAACTTAACACATTAAATCAAATGAGAAAAACTTAAGATTATCTAAATAGATCCTAAAAAGTATTTGATAAAATTAACATTTTTAGTAAACTAGGAATAAAAGATGCTTCCTTTATTCACTCCTTAGGTGGGCTTTTTATACATAGTACTAAGTTGGTAGGCCCTTACCTCAACTGAATTTCATATTGAACAAAACCCTCCAGTATTTCTTTTAGCATGAGGATCCCACTTTGTAATGCAGATACCGATCCTCTTTTCTTTTCCTTCTTTCCCTCCTTCCTCCCTTCTTAAATGTCCCTTTGGCCGTTTCAGTAGGAATTTTGAAGAGGATAATGGCAAACTCATAATTTTGCATTAGAAGTAAGTGCCAAGTCCAAATCTTAACTAAATTAGTTCATATCCTGGTTCTGCCACCTACTAGCCATGTGATGTTGCACATATTACTTAATCTCTCTGAGCTCACTTTCCTCAGCCATAAATACAGGCATAACAATAGCATCTATCTAATAGGGTCAGTGGAAAGATTACATGAGAGATAATAAAGTTAAAGCACTTAGCATGACTTAGCTACTGATGTTACTTACTAGTGAGTGCTGCTGCTGTTGTTGTTAATAGTACGATAGTAATAATAATCTCCCTACTAGATGTAAAAGGCTTATAAATTTGCATTAAATTCTCTTTCAAAGAAACTTTTGCTATCTAGGGAAATTTTGCTTCTATAAAATTGTTAAGTGTTTCACTTCTAGAGACAACTTTGTATGCCCTTTATAACCCTGAAGCACTGAGCTCACAATGAGTCATCTGTTACAATTTATTGCACCCCTACTATGTATTAAGCACTTTTCTGGATGCTGAATTAGCTACAGTAAAACTCTAAACAAAAAGGGAAAGATAACTGAACAGGTTCCAGATGGATGCAAAAGCCACAAAAATAAGGATATGGCTCTGTGGAAATACGCTCCTTTGGCTAAGTATTGTTTGGAGAAAAACAGGGTCTAAGATTGTTGGTAAGGAAAACACATCCATATATAACAAGAAGTCTCAATCCAGAACAGCTTCTAAGCAACAATTATAGTAATAAAATGTTGCAATCTTTATATGGAATGTATGATGCAAGGACTCATGTACTAAGAAGGATGTTTTGAAGAGTGTTAAAATCTAACTTGTGCAGTTACCTAACGATTGGCAAGCAGAAGTCTTAAGAAATAATCCCACAAGAGTCATAACCTGTTGCTACTCTTAAGTGTCTTTTATTCTATTCTTGTTATAGTTCATGTGATTTTAAGAAGCAGAAAACACTATTATATTTCTTTTACCTCTTATTTTTTCATTTATAGTTCTTTTTGGGGGGATTCTAAGTGAACACACTGTAGTTGTTCTTAAAAACAAAAAACAAACAAACAAAAACAACACCTAGAGATTTTGACAATACACTAATAGACACCAAACCACAAAATATGTGTGTACCTTAAAGCCTGGTGAACACTTTGGGACTAAGAGCTTTTAGCCCTTTAAGGGCCAAGGCAAGAAGTAGGTCTTATTTATCCTGAAACTTACATGGAGCTGGATTGACAAAGCAATTTCACAGCCTAATGATGACCTAAGTGAGATAACCCTCTCTGTAGTCCCTAACCCTCTCTTCCTCCCACCATCCCTCCCTCCCTCCCTCCTTCCTTCCTTCCATTAGAACTTATTTTTATAACTGGAAGTTTGTGCCTTTTGACTCCCTTTACGGATTTTGCCCACGCTTTCCTCCACCTCCGGCAAGCCACCAATCTGTTCTGTGTGTCTATGAGCTTGGTAAAAACCATGATTTCAATATATAATATGTGGCAAACAAAATTCAGAAGGTGTCAAGGAGTATTTAAGTTTTCCTCCCATCCCTGCCCTCCCACCTCCTAATTCTCCACAAACCCATTCCCAAGAGTAATCACTATGTGAGTTTCTTGGGTATCTTTTCAGAGATATTGTAGGTACATACAAGGATATATACATATCCTTTCTCTCAAAATATAAAATGAAAGCACACTACACCTATTTTTCTGTCATTGCCTTTTAAACCTAATTTTGTTTCACTATTTTAAAATAATATAACACAAAACTTACCACCTTAACCATTTTCAAGTATAGAGTTCATTAGTATTAAATATATTCACATTGTTGTTCAACCAGTCTCCAGAACTTTTTCAGCTTGCAAAACTAAAGCTCCACGTCCATTAAAAAACTCATTTCCCCCCATAGCCTCTGGCAAACCCTATCCTGTTTTCTATTTTTATGCATTTGATTACTCTAAATACTTCATATAAGTGATATTATACAGTATTTGTCTTTTGTGACTGGCTTATTTCACTTAGCATGTCTTCAAGGTTCATACATATTAGGTAGTATGTGTCAGAATTCTTTCCCTTTTAAGGCTGAATAAATATTCCATTGTATATATACATATACCACATTTTGTTTATCTATTCATTGGTCAATAGATATTTATTTCAGTATTTTTGTCACTGTTATTCCATTGTATAGAAGTACCACAATTCAGCTAATCAGTCTCCTATTAGTAGACTCAGATTACTTGGTTTTTTTTTATTTGTTTTTTTAAGATTTTATTTATTTATCTGACAGACAGAAAGCAGGAGAACACAAGCAGGGGGAGCACTAGAGGGAGAGGGAGAAGCAGGCTCCCCACTGAGCAGGGAGCCTGACACGGGGCTTGATCCCAGAACCCTGGAATCATGACCTGAGCCGAAGGCAGTCACTTAACCAACTGAGCCACCCAGGCGCCCCTCAGATTACTTGGAATCATATTCATTTTCTAATTTGCTGTAACAAAATACTGCAAATTCGACGACTTAACACAAATTTATTATCTTTATAGTCTAGAGGTCAGGAGTCCTAAAATCAAAGTGGTGGCAGACCCATGTTTCTTCTGGAGGATCTAGGGGAGTTTTACAGACTGCCTCCCCCCACCCAACTAATCCCTAGGACTTCATACTGACTGTATCTTGAGATATGGTTTTTAGAGAGGTGATTAAATTAAAATAAGGTTTATTAGGGTAGGTCCTAATACCTAATACAATATGACGGGTGTCCTTATAAGAGGAGGAGATCAGGACACAGACACACAGAGAGGAAAGACCATGTAAAGACAGAGATAAGACACATCTACCAGCCAAGGAGAGAGATCGCAGGAAAAAAATCAACCTTGCCAACACCTTAAATTCTGACTTCTAGCTTCCAGAATGATGAGAAAATTAATTTCTGTGGTTTAAGCCACTAGTCTATGGTACTTGTTTTGGTAGCCCTGACAAACTAACATAGGGAGAATCTGTTTCCCTGCCTTTTCCAGCAACTAGAGACCACCTGCATTCTTTGGCTTGTGGATCCCTTCCTCCATCTCTAAAGTCAGCAAAGATGGGCTGAGTCGTTCTCATATTTTATCAATCCAACCTCTTCTCTGTCGCCTTCTTCCAATTTCAAAACCCCTGGTAATTACATTGCCATCCATTTCAACAATGCAGAATAATCTGCCTATTTTAAAGTCATCCAATTGGAAACCTTAATTCCATCTGCAACCGTAATTCTCCCCTTACCATGTAACATATTGTATTTCCTGGTTCATAGCTGATTAAGATGGGGGGGGGGCTCTTTGAGGCATGATTCTGCCTGCCATAGAATCTTCTTTTCTGTAAGTTTTACTGGGGAAAACAATTGTTCTATAGATCCCAATATTCATACCAGTATAGTGGGAAGCACAAACACTACAAGCTGTATACTTTGCACAGAAAGAGGACCCTAAAAACTTGGCAGCAGCAGCAGAATTTTTGAAATTGCTGGGTGAATTTTCTGGATGACGATTTGGATTTGATTCAATTACAGTATCTCACACAGGCCTCTTTGTAATCAATGGTACAGATCTGCAAGATAATTGGCTAGTATTAAGGATATAATCTACGGCCATTGAAGGACAGAAATAATTAGACTGAGTCACTTAGAAAGTTTAAATCAGGATGAATTGGTGGTTCCTTCTTCTCAGCATCCACAATTCCTTATACATATATTTTCTAACCCTTATCTCACTCTATCATAATTATTTCTCTATATATTGTTTCCCCTCCCTCTAGACTGTGAGTTTCTCAACTTGTATCTCTAGGGCCTGGCACACACTAAGCATTCAATAAATGTTCAGTGAATGAGTGACTTACTACTAGTTGTTGCAAATCTTCCCTGTTGTCAATAACAATCACACAAATTTAAGACGAGTTATAATCTTTGTGTGTAGCTATGGTTAAGAGACCAATAGTCTTCTCCAAACACATGATGTCTGTCCTTTAATTAGTCATAGTAGCAACAGCTCCTACTGAAGGGCCAACTGTTAACATGAGACACTGCCTCCCTCAGACACTGCCTCCAAGTCAGCATGGAGGCTTTAAGCCAAAAGGGCATCTTCATTTCTCAGAGCTACTTAGAAAGTTGGCTTGTCAGTGGCTGACGCAGTCTAGGTATTCATACCTCAGTACTCCCTAACTTTGGCTTGCAATTTAGCCCATCTCACCTGCAGAGGTATTGTTGCTTTTCATTCTTTGCCTGTACCATGTAGCTACTTTATAGTAAGCATTACAGGCATGTTTCCCCACTCACTGCTCCCTTCAGAAGGAACTGGATTTCTCAGTGTAAATCTTATCCATCTTTCAAAGATGACTCAAATCCCAGAATTTCAGGAAGCTTCAAAATCATGACTTTAGCCTCACTCATCTGCCTCTCCTCTGAGCCTTCATGGCCTTGGCAGGGTTGGCAAACTATAGCCTGTTTTCATATGGCCAGCAAACTAAGGATGGTTTTCATATTTTTAAAGGGTTGTTCTTTTCTTTTCTTTCTTCCTTTCTTTCTTTTTCTTTTTCTTTCTTTCTTTCTTTCTTTCTTTCTTTCTTTCTTTCTTTCTTTCTTTCTTTCTTTCTTTTTTTAAGATTTTATTTATTTATTTGACAGAGAGACAGACAGCGAGAGAGGGAACACAAGCAGGGGGAGTGGGAGAGGGAGAAGCAGGCTTCCCGCTGAGCAAGGAGCCTGATGCGATGCAGGGATTGATCCCAGAACCCTGGGATCATGACCTGAGCCGAAGGCAGATACTTAACAACTGAGCACCCAGGTGCCCCTAAAGGGTTGTTCTGAAAAAAAGAAAGAAAAAGCAGGGAAGAAAATGCAACAGAGACCATCTGTGGCCAGGAAAACTTAAAATATTTACTATCGGGCTTTTAACAGAAAAAGGTTGCCAACTCCTGCCCTAGAGCACACAATTCTGCCTAATGAGAAATTGCCTAGAACTATCTCTAATCTTTAAGGATCATAGTCTTAGCTCCCTTTGGTAGACTCTCCCTGTTGTCTACCAACAGTCACCTCTCAACTCTCTCACCTACCTGCTAGTCCCACCACTGAAGCTGAAAAGCCACATATACCTGCCTTTTTAGTCTTCCTGCAGGCCAGCACGCAGTCATATACCCTAATCCTGATTCACAGGACCTAAGGGCAAGTCTGCTCCAGGGAAAGATTGGCCACCCTGATAAAGGAGAATTGAGAAAAACAATAACAAAAACTCTGCCTTTTCTCTGCCTTTGGCTGTAATGGTGCCTTTAAAGATATAAGGTCTATAGCTATGACAGCCATTTTGTGACCTTGAAAGGAGAGGCTCAAAAACAAAAGGCAACATGCTAAAGATGGCAGAGGAGAAAAGACGGAAAGAATCCAGAACCTTGATAACTGCATTGAGCCACTGCCTTATCTCTGAGCTTTTTATGTTTAAAAGGTCACAGTTTACCCCATATTTAATATAGTGTGGTACTTTCAATGGAAAGGATCCTAACTTTCTAAGCAGATTTTAAATAGTTGGAAAACAGGGTCCATATCTTGTCTATATTTCTATAGCATCCACAGGGCTGCAAATGTTGGGATAGGATTATTTTCTTTTTTCTTTTTTTTTAAAGATTTTATTTATTTATTTGACAGAGAGAGACAGCCAGCGAGAGAGGGAACACAAACAGGGGGAATGGGAGAGGAAGAAGCTGGCTCCCAGCAGAGGAGCCTGATGTGGGGCTCGATCCCATAACGCCGGGATCACGCCCTGAGCCGAAGGCAGATGCTTAACTACTGCGCCACCCAGGCGCCCCGGGATCTGATTATTTTCTAAGTAATGATTTGGGATAAAATTTATCACCCATGGAGTTTGAAAAGATTCCTGAGTGTACACAGCAACAGAGAGGAGGCCAGCTTCTATGAAAATAACTGAAAGACAGCTACAACAATCAGAGCATTTCACATATGTTATCTCATTTAATACTAAAACAACAATCATTCATTAACTGTAAGTGGCAGAACAAGGTTTTTAACTGAGACCTTCTAGATGCCAACATTCCTATTCTTTCACCTCCCCTCTTCTTCCAAGTCTTTCATCCCAAATGGCAGTGATAAGATTTAGAAGTTCTCCCCATTTTATTGAGATATAATTGATATATAACATTATATTAGTTTAAAGTATACAACATAATGACTTGATATGAGTATTTGTAGATTTGGAGGTTTTACTTTTTATTTTTATTTTATTTTATTTTATTTTAAAGATTTTATTTATTTATTCGACAGAGATAGAGACAGCCAGCGAGAGAGGAAACACAAGCAGGGGGAGTGGGAGAGGAAGAAGCAGGCTCACAGCGGAGGAGCCTGATGTGGGGCTCGATCGCATAACACCAGGATCACGCCCTGAGCCAAAGGCAGACGCTTAACCGCTGTGCCACCCAGGCGCCCCTGGAGGTTTTACTTTTTAATTCTTTGAATGTTCACTTCCGACAGTATCTCAGAGCCTATACAAATGCTACGTTACTTATACTAGCAAATTCATACCCTCACACAGGGATCATTTGAATATTTTTTTTAAAAGCCCACCAAACCCTGTCATCTCCTTGAGGTTTGGGTTTTGGTTTTTTTTTTTTTTTCTTCTTTTTTTTTGATATAACCATCTGTCCTACAAAGGCATATTTCTGAAATAGGAGAAAAATCCCTAAGCAGTGATTCTTAAAGTGTGGTCCCCATACCACTAGCAACAGCATTATCTGGGAACTTATGAGAAATGCAATGGGGGGGGGGGGTTAGAGCCCAGAAATGTGTTTTTAACAAGCTCTGCAGGTGATTCTGATAAACATTGGGGTTTGAGATACACCAGTCTAAAGTATTTGCATCTATAGATAACACTTAAATCACTGCTTTAGAACCAGAATGGTGCGATCATATCAGCCCTAGACTACTCTCGGTAGCAAAACCAACAAAAGGCAAGTGGTGAATTGCCAGTGCGATGTAAAAGCAGTCATTCATATACAGATTATTCAATTTACATAAAGAGGGATTACCTGTATTTAAATCAATGCCTACATGTAACTAAGGTATCAAAGTGGATTCTGAAAAGTAATCACCCACAGAAGAAAGAATTAGTAAACTAGTAACAAGCAAGTTCATAAGCACATGAAAAAGCAAAGAAGCGGGTGGTAGGTGTTCAACCCTCACTGAAATCTCACAAAAAGAAAGAATAAAATATCAGCAGCAACTCAGAACTTCTAGATCTGGAATCTCTAAATACAAAGAAAACTTTTGGATTTCTGTCTCTAGTTGCTAATTAAGTAGCTCAAAATTGAAATATAATCCATAGAGAGATTATCTGTTTGTCTCATTTTAGGCAAACCAAATAATCTATTATTTTCCATTTGGGGTTAGGCTTCTGCTATTAACAAGTTAGCTGCTTACTTCCCTCCTGTTCCGTGTAGGAGTCAAAAAAAAAAAACAAAACAAAACTGTCTGTCAACTTCATGAGCTGACAGCAGGCTAGTAAAACAAGGAGATTCGGAAAGTTTATGTTTGTTGAAAGCATACAATTCTTGTTGACCCCCATTTATTTGGTAAATCATCTTACATATTATCTTTATGGTCATTAAAACCTTAGACTTCTAATTCTTTATTTCCCTCCTCAGACTAATGTATGAGAGCTATCTGTGGTTTAAACATAGCCACCAATCACCCCACGACCCCTGCTACACAAATACCTTTAAAATTTGTTTGTGTGTAGTTTGGTTTGGAACCTGGGCTCTGAAGTGAACTGGTTTTAGAGATACTAACGTGCATACCATGCAATATGACCACTGTATGCTTCTGTAGTGTGTGCAAAGAAGTGAAGCTCTGTTATTCCTTCAGGGAATGCAGGTTTAAAGAGCAAAGAGAAGGCTATTTCGAGAAACCGGAGGAATTCGGAAAACAAGAATTTGAAGACAAGAAGACACTGAGTAAGAAAGAAGAGAAAAGCCTCCCTTGGACAAATGTCTGGGTATGTGTGCCAGGAAAGAAAGACAAGTGTGGAAAGATTGCTGTTACTGAGATAGAGTCCTGAGACATTACCAAGTCAGGTTTCAGATGATTGTGAAAAGAATAGTTTTTACTTAGAACCAAAGATTAGACCTGTTTCTCAGTAAGTAAAGAGCTTGATTCCTTCTTTAATAAGTAAGAGAACTGAAAAAGACTGAGCTCTACTACCAGAGGAGGAATCCAGGTTGATCAGCAAGGAGGGCTAGAGACACTTAAAATTAAGGACTAACAAGCTAAAACGGGAGTAAAGTGAGTGATGATTTTGTACTTGTAATTAATTTCCTATTTTGACCACAAGATCTCTTCGATACTGCAGAAAGGTCATTTTGCTTTCTAATTAATTGACTGGACTATGATAAGAGAAGGTGCCCAGAAGGAGCTGAAAGGTTGTAAACCTGAGGAATAATCTTTCCAGAAAATTCACTCCCTAGTCTCTGGAGAAATAGTTATACAAACCATTAAAACTATCTGAGGAGAACATCACCTGAACACCTCTCTGGAGCTCTCCTTCCCTGATTCCACTCTCAACATGTACTAAAAATCACAGTCAGTTTGGGTCCGGTAGAGGTAAGCCGTACTCCACAAAATCCTCTAATTCATCAAACTGTTGAAAGTGAGAAAAGCTCAATTACAGAATCTCCCCAAATCTGTCTTCTTTTCTGCAGTCACCCACAATTCAGGGGCTGACATGATGATGAGATTGCTAAACTCCTCGGGGAAACTCTCATGCTGGTAGGAGACAAGGTGATCACATAAAATTCAGTTTCCACCAGAGAATTTTGAGAAGGTTCCCTATCAAATATTGGTCATGGGCCAGTGGTATTCCCAACTGACAAGAGCAAGGATACTAGAGACCCAAAAGAGGAGAGCATTAAGGAGGATGCAGAATCATGGAACTTGCAAGGCAAGAGCCACATTGCTCAGGCCAGGATCAGCAGAGACCCTTGTGAATAAGACCCTCTGATGACTGCCACAGAAAGGAGTTCCTCTGAAAAAAAACTTGCAGAAAATGATAAATTGCTTTTGACAGTGGCTTTTTCTCTAGAGCAGAGGTAAAATGCAGGAAGGTCCTCTGCAGAAGTCAAAATCCCTGTCAGCCTCTTCATAGAACGCAGGCGTAGTAGAAATCACAGCTCTTTTCATGAGCAGCAGGGCTAGATACTAAAGCACAGGAGTTTATGGTTGCTATTGTCCTGATCCTAGAGAAAAACCTGGAGTTTACACATGGATTTCTTGCATGGAACCTTAGTTATTTAGCACAAGGAAAAATTCCAGGCCCAGGCAATGCCCCTGAGGAAGCAGTGACAAGTGCCATGTCCTACAGACATCAGGTTCTGAGAGGCAGAGTTGTCTGAGCCTGGACAGAACTGTCAGAAACTGGATGTTCTAGCAGAAAATCCCCTCCTATGAGGATAATTTCTCTGAAAGAAAATATTCATTCCATGTGGAGAAAAATCTTAGATCTTTCTCATGTTAACATATCCTCTGAAGCGGATGGTCTCTGTTTCTCATAACCAAGAAAATTCTTTCCAAATATACTAGTTTCTTCTAACTGGGGTAAAAGAAGAAAACAAAACCTGAAAAGCCGTTGACTTGGGAGTTGTCCTAGCTCATTCTGTTATTCTCACTATTCTCACTGTCTAGATGGAGAACAAATATTGGCATGAGAACGACATTGGTATTCTTCGTTGGTAATTAAGCCACGTGCACCTGAGAAAATTATCATTCAAATTACAATAATGTAGGATGCCTGGGTGGCTCAGCTGGTTAGGCATCCAACTCTTGATTTTGGCTCATGTCATGATCCCAGGGTCATGAGGTCAAGCCCTGCATGGGGCTTGCACTGGGCATAGAGCCTGCTTGGGATTCTCTCTCTTCCTCTCCCTGTGCCTCCCTCCACCACCGTGCACAAAAAAAAGAAAAAAAAGGATAATTTACTCTCATTCCTTTGCCACACAAGATAATTCCATTAGGAAGGGGACCAACCCATCAGGAAATGCAATGGAACCCTACACCCTCCAGACACTTTAAATCTGGAACCTACTGTCTGTGAGTTCAGATCACTGTCATTGGCTCATGTGGATTTGTCAAAGGAAGGTGGTTAGAAAGATTCAAAGTAAAAATCACTCTACTGTAATAGTTACACTTCCACTGGGAGTTAGAAAACAAAACCTCCACTACCAAAACCCTAACTTTTAGGCCCAAATTGAGTAGAAATCAGACTATACAGTGCCCCAGAATAAACCTTCCTCTGATGAAAAGTGTCTAGTTTCCAATTTCTAAAGCAATGTCCTTTCAACCCTATTCCTCAACTAACTGCAAACTAAGGTAAATGGGTAGACCCCTCTTGTGTTCTGAAGCTCTAAATTGTCTGCTTGAAGGATAAGAAACAGTTTCATATTTTGACAAAAAGATCCCTTGTGGTTAGAGCTCATAAAAGTCCTCTCTCCAAGGACTGCTCATAATTTACACCTAGTCAAGTAATACCACTAAGTGTGCCCAGTTTCCTCAATTCCAAATAGTCAAACGAGGATGCTTTCTACTCTTCTTACTGAAACAGTTCTTCAGGTTTCTGTGTATGTTTTAGCATTAGTATTTGACAAATTTCCTTAGCTAGCTATTTCCTACTTACTCCTAAATCTGTAACAGGCCCGATAATTTTGAAAATAAAGAAGCATTGTCCTTTTCAGCATTACAGAATCTTACGAAGGAAGTTAGCACTTCCTTTGAAATTTTGCAAGTTTTGGTGTGTTTGGGAGGAATGTATAGTTATATTCCCTGTCCCACTCGGTCAATGGACAGCTGGGAATCTCAAAAAGCAGACACCATATTCACGTTTTCCCAGCAAGACCCTTGGCAACAAACCAGTGTTTCAAAGTCTCCCCTAAATGCAGTAATCAACCAGCATCTACTCACTTCTTCAAACTGCAGGCTGAGACCCATGAACAGCTTGTGAAATCAATTTAGTGGTTTGCAGCTACATAGCTTTTTTTTCTTTTAACTGAATAGAAAAGAAAATATCAGAATACACTGCATAAAGGAAGAGGAAGAACTGTTTCATGAAACTTCGATTTTAGGTATGTATGTGTGTGCACCTAGACAAGCACCTATATCAGCATAACGAGTCATCATGTAAAACATAGTTCTTACATGTGGATCTCTATCACGAGAACTTGAAACCCACTCCTCTAGAGCACAAATTTCAAGAGAAAAAAGATCAAGTGTATCTAATTCACTCATTACTGTATATCCAGCAATTACACACAGTGCCTGACACTTATAATAGGCATTCAAGAAATACTTGTTGGCTGACTATTCAATATGTATTCTTATATTATTAATACTGTGGTCCACAAATAAAAATTTGGATTGAATCCAAGTAATTAGAAAATATCTTTTATGAAGGCACTAAAAAAATAACATTTGATTAGTAAATTTAATTTACTTCCTCTTTCACTTGCCCTCTAATTGATGTGCTAAACAACTGGTAGATCCCAGCAGCAAATAAGAGAAGGCAAGACCCTGGGAAACAACAAACTAAATGATTACCCACAGGATATATTAGATCAACATGGATCTATGATCTTGTTATATATGTACACATTCTGACATAATATAGCGGGAAAAGCACTTAATTTGGCATCAGAAACATAGTGACACAAAACACAAAGGCTAACTGGCCTTTCATGAATTGTATCAACCTCACTGAGCCTAATTTCCTCAATTGGGAAGACCAGTTGTGACAACTATAAATGGTTACTTAAAAAAATAGGTGTAACTTGTAGAACACAGGAGAAAATCTTTGTGGCAATGGGTTAGGCAAAGATTTCTTAATGGCATAAAAAGCATGAACCATAAAAGAAAAAAATTGTAAGGCAGATTTCAACAAAATTAAAAACTTGCTCTTTGAGAGACACACTTAAGATTATAAAAAGTAGGGGCACCTGAGTGGCTCAGTCAGTTAAGCGTCTGCCTTCAGCTCGGATCATGATCTCAGGGTCCTGGGATCGAGACCCATGTCAGGCTCCCTGCTCATCAGGGAGTCTGCTTCTCTTTCTCCCTCTGTGCTCACTCTCTCTCCCTTGCTCTCACGCTCTCTCAAATAAACAAAATCTTAAAAAAAAAAAGAATATAGAAAGTAGCTACAGACTAGGAAAAACAGTTGTGAAATATGCCTGACAAAGTATTTGTATACAGAATATGTAAAGAATTCTTACAACTAAATAAGAAGAATAAAAAATAGACAAAAGATTTGAACAGACCCTTCACCAGGAAAAGATATAGACAGCAAATAAGCACATGAGAAGATGCAGCCAGGTATACCATTTATTGAAGGAAAAATAGAGAAATAATCATTATATAACATTAAAAAATGAGAAGAATGCTTTCTGAATTTTTGCCCAGATTGTAAACTACTAATTTAGTCAACTCTTTGAGGGCAAGGACGATGTCCTCATAGAATAGGAACTCAATAAATGTTTAAATCTAGTGCATTGTGAATGAGTTTAAAATCATGATGTTATTTAAAATGCCAAACAATGTTTTAAAAAGTTCAGAGAAGTATTTAAGATAGTAGCAAGTTGAATAAATGAACTCCTTAGAATTCTGTAATTGCTTTGAACTATCAATGGCAATAAGGAAATAATTTAAAATGCTGAATTAGAGTTACTGCCCACCACTGAAAAGTAATCATTACTGAAAATAATAATTTAGCATTTTCATTGCCATTTTTACCTATGTAAAGAAAAATATTTTAAAGTCATCTCTGGTCAGCTAACTATATGATCTCTATTTCTTTTCCGGTTTGGTTTTTAAGAGTGAACCCTTGGGTCACATCCAAGCTTTATGTTTACTTAAAATAAAACTATACTTTCCCTTTGGCCCAGCAACTATGTTTCTAGAAGTTTATTGTAATTATGTGAAAAGAATTTTCTTATGTTATTTATTGCAAGCATTTATTCTAATAACAAAAGCTTAGACACTGGTTAATTAATCATAGTACAGCTATGCAATGAAATCCTATCTAGGAAGAATAAAAACAAGGGAGGTTTTTATATATTAATATGGAATATTTCTAAGTTAGACTAAGTGGAAAAAAGCAAAAATACTATGTATAATGTGGTACCATTACTGTAAAAGAGGGGAAAGGCATACACACACACACACACACACAAACACACACACTGCTTACCTATGCATAGAGTATGCCTAGAAAGAGTCACAGAAAACTAATAACATTAATAAATTAGTTGTATGTGAAAAGGAGAATTGGATGGCTGGGAAACAGAAGGAGGAAGACTTTTTCACTGTATGCCCTTTACAATTTTTTTAATTTTGAATCTTATGAATGTACAGTTTAAAGAAATTAAAATTTAAAAAACTTAAAAATCAAATAGTAACAATGAAAGAATTTACTTAGCCTTTCAGCATAAGCAAACCCCAGAAGAAAAAGATTTGATTAAACGCCGACACATCTGAGTGAGGATACTGACGTACGTCACAGAGGCATCTATCTGGGCCTGTATGAGCTCCTTTAAAGACACGGACTACTGGCATCATAAACCCGAAATCTGTATGTGGCATCACTCAGACACTGATTTAGCAAATTCCTACTGGAATTACCATTGTCCGTTTGATAAAAATAATAGTTTTCCCTGTAAGTTTCTCTCCATTGACTGTAACTTTTATCTCAACACAAAATGAAGAAATAGGCTTTTTTATAATAGATATAATATAAATGAAGTCTGGGCATCCCCAAAGGTCAAAATAGAATCTTCCATAAGTAAACCCTAATTATATACAGGCTTCTAAATATGACAACAAACTAGGGGGCCAACTAAAGCAGTATTGAGACTTTCTGATGTTGTGAGAGTCCCTTCAGCATTTCTAAAACTTCTCACACAAGAAAGAAGGGAAGCAAAATATGGAATTTTAGGAATGAAACTCTGGCTAACAGGGTTATGGGGCATTTGAGAAGTCACGGGATAGGTCTGACTTTCTCAGAGGGGAGTTGTGTGTGTGTTTTTTTTTTAATATTCCCAACATCTGCTATTAAAATTCGTTCTGCACAAATGTTTGCAGATGCAGAGCAGCTGGCAGTCTTGCCTGCATTTTGCCCATTGGTGGATCATAAGCAAGTCACTAAAGTAGGGCTATTGAATTTTCCATTTGTGTTCCAGTGTTTTCAGAGAACTGGCAAATTCATGTTCTGGAATACTGGATTCAGAATGTTAGTGTTCTACTGAACACTGGTTAGAGCTTGAGATATTCTAACAGAATAGAAAGTTTACATCTATTCTCTCAAGATAATATTTGAAAATATACTCTCGTGCAGCCATTTGTAAGTAAATTTTTTTTCACGCCAGTGTGGAATAAAGATATACTATTCTATTTACACTAGTGCATTCTGATTCACTTGATTTTCAAAACAGAAATCACAGAATAAACATGTCCTACTCCATCAGTTAAAAAATGCAAAATAGAAAAGGATACAATTTTCATCCTTCAGACTGGCAAAGATAAGAGATTATAAATGTTTCCAAAGCTACTAAAGAAAAGAAAAAGAGGAACTTGTACACCAATGGCTGGGAGTGTAAAATGGTAAATTTTTTCTGAAAAGTAATATGACATTGTATCAAACCCTTGAAAACGCTATTGATTCTGAACTCAGTAAATTCCAGAATTCATTGTAAAGAGATAATCAGAGATGTATATAAAGATTTATGTACAAAATATTCCCTACAGAATTATAGATAATGAAACCCAAATGTCCAACAGGTAACTTGCTAAATTATAGCACACTAAAATGAATATCTTAGTAAAACACAGGGAGAGTCTTATTTCAGCCAAATCCTTTAATAAGTCTAAATCACTTTTTTAAAACAGAAAAACAGTGATGGAAAGCAGTGGTCTATTAGATATGCTTGCTTTTGGTTTTTAAAGTTATGGAAGGGTAAGATTATTTCTTCTGAATTATGTAAATGTTGGTTTTAGATTAATTCCAGCTCTGATTCTTGAAAACTGAAAGATACATCTTTAAGTTTGTTTTAACATCTCACAATTAGAACTGGTGACTATTAGTACCCATAAAGTACAGCATAAGTACGAAGTCTTGGCTCCCATCCAATAAACAATACAATAGCAACAATAAAAATCAGTGTGTATTCCTATGCCTATATCCCACATAGAAAAAGAAAGGCCAAATCTTCCTCCCTCCCAAAAACGCTTCATGATATTTACATAATGTTAGGTGGGTACAGGACAACTAACGAAGGGGGGTGGGCTAGTGTTCTCTTAACAGAGTGATATGGAGCACAGGAGGGCTTACAGTGGCATGTGAAAATTCTTGGTGGCCTAACAGGTATTTTTTTGGCATAGTAAAGTGCAAGTAATGTCTCTGAAATACTTCATGTTTGAAAGAAGAATTTAAATAATTTTGGTGAGTTTCAGAGCTACAGGATTAAAAAAAAACAAGCAAGGAAGCCAACATGTAGGCAAAACAAAATATCCATACCTACTAATGGGGCTACCTAAAAAAAACCCAAGAGAAATGAAATTGAGTAGGATGGCATTTAACATAATTTTTTAAAAAACAGTCTAAAATGTAACTGGCTCAAAACTTCTAACGAAACATGTGGAACACATACACAGCGATAAGAAATATATTTACACAAAGAAAGAAGAACCACGGTCACATATCCAGAAGAGTTGGGCTTTTTCATCATTACCTACCAAGGCAAACGTCGATCAACTTCTATTAGTGTAAGACATGTGACTTGAATAGAGCAAATTTAAAATAGCTGGAAACTCCAGTTCAAGGGAAGGTTCTCCCCATACCATTCCCATTATGTTCTGGTTTTATAAGAGTTTATTGAAAAGAACAAAAAATGTACTGATTTATAAACAAATTTCTAGGAAAAGTTCTCCAGAGATTTCATATTTGGCCCAGTTTCTTCCACTTTCCACATCTATACTCCCTCTAAAGAGAAGTGTTCAAAATAATGGCTGCTTTCCAGAAAAGTTTATGAATATACTAAAGAAAGATATTTAATTAAAAGGAATTTTCAGATTAACACTTTTAACTAAAAAAAATTCATCATTGGGTTTGTTTTGTTTATTGGCTTTATGATTGTGAAAAGAGAACACAGAGATGCAGAATTCTCATTGTCAGACAACATGTAACTGAGCCAGAAAATTAACTAGAATGTTGCCGACTCTCAAAAGATAAAGGACTTGGTCTTGAGCTTTCTTTTCTTTCTCTATAACTGTCCTCTGCCAAGTGATCTCATTAGTCACAGGACTTGAAATATCAACTGCTCATTGATGATTCCCAAATGTATATTCCTAGCCCCAAACCTCTCCTCTAAGGTCCAGACGCATATATTCAATTATTTGTCATCTCTACTGGGGGGTCTCACCATCATCTGTAGGCTCCCCGATCCAACTCCCACGCCCTCCCCCAAATCCGCCCTGGCCTAGAATTCCTTATCTTGGATAATGGTGTAAACAATACACCTCAGCTGCTATAATCAGAAAGCTGGAGGGACACCTGGGTGGCGCAGTCAGTTAGACCACTCTCGGTTTCGGCTCAGGCCTGTCTCATGATGGTGAGGTCGGGCCCCATGTCTGGCTTCAAGCTTAGCGCAGAGTCTCCTTGAGCTTTTCTCTCCCTCTGCCCCTCCCGCTCATGCACTCGCACTCTCTCTCAAATAAATAAATCAATCTTAAAAAGAAAGAAAGTTGGAGTCATGTTTGACGTATTCCTTTGCCTCAATCCTCAACCCAACCTATTAGGAAGCTCTACAGGTTCTACCTCAAATCTATCCACTTCTTGTCTCACCCGCCATGGCCTCCCTACTGCCGGCCTGCTTCTACCCTCTCTTACAATCTGTTCTCTATACAGGAACCAAAGCCATCTTCTAAAAGCAGAAATATGGTCCCACCCTGTTGAAAACCTTTTCAATGGTTTCTCCATACCTCTTGGGAAAAAAAAAAATCCAGACCTCTATATTCTATAAAGCCTTACATAATCTGGCCCTTGCGTACTTCTCTACTTTCCTCATTCTGCCCCACTGTAAGTTGATCCAGCCACACTGGACTTCCTGATTCTCAAACATGTCAAACTTTCTCTACCTCAGAATCTTTGAACCTGCCATTCTCTTTGTTTAGACCACTATCTTCCTTGTTTTCCTATGGCTGACTCCTACTCATTCTTCAACCTAAGTTTGACTTCCTCAGGGAGGCCTTTCCCAACATCCAATTTAAGCACCATGTCCTATTTGTTTCAGTCATAGAATTACCAGTTTGTATACAAATTTGTGTACATGCTTAATTTTATCTTCACTACTATGTAGAGTAAGCTTCATGAGAGAAGGAACTATGTCTGCTTTACTCGTCAATACGTATTTATTGCCCTAGCACAGTATGTGACATATAGTAGATGTTCAATACGTATTTTTAGAACAAACAAGTAAAGATTTTTAAAAAGCAACTGGAGAAATACATGGAAACAAGGAGAAGATCAAAAAAATCAGGGCCTGCAATACATCATACTACCTTATTCAGGATTCAAATTTCTTCCAGATTTCTACCATAGTAGATACTACATATTAAATGAGTTACCAATCATAAGTATCAGAGAAGGCATTTGCAAAAAAAGATGAGACAAAATCTAGCTGTATCCTACTAAGTATATTGCATGATTATAAATAGTATCTACTATGACTGTAACTAGTAAACAAATTAATGGTGAGGATACTCATGATCTCAATGATCTGAGCTACATAAATTATGATTAGGCAGAAAAATAAGCTCAAAGCAGCAAGTGAATAATTGAAAACTTCTGATTGGCTGATTTTCTGATGTCAATCATAGGAAATCTTAAGTACAGCATTTGGTGTTATTTTTCATAATTATACAAATTGTACAAAGTGGTGGCTAAATTACATGAATGTCTCCTAAACTTCATGTCTACACATTTTATTTTTTAAAATGTATGGAGTATCTGTTGTTATTGTTGTTTTCCCAGGAGTATCTAGTTTCAAAATTCCATGGTGAAAAAGTCTAAGAATTAAAATATGATGACTATGCTTTCCAAACAAAAAGAAATCAGAATGCACACTGATGAATATTTAAAACTAAGAGTATTAAAAATCTATAATTATTATCATTTCCATATTACAAATAAGGGTATAGGACTCAAGTAATTTACCCAAGATGAGTATAAGAATTAGAATCAATATTCAAAATAGGTTTTTATTACTGAGAGGTGTATGCTGTTCCCACTTTGTTACAATGCTTTCCACTGTTCATTTATGTCAATATTAATCGAGTATCTACTATGTGCTATTGTGATTAAATAGATATTAGAAAGGAAATTATAACTTGTCTTTAAAGCTAGAAAATACTTCCAGAGTTAAACTAAATCTAATGAGAGAGAGACAGAGAAAGAAAGAGGGAGAGTGAGAGAGACAGACACTACTTGAAACAAAGAGGATCAACTGTCTGTCGTTTTCTTTGTTAGATCTGCTCCAACAGCATGTGACATCCATTTGAGGCCTCTGGCCCATCAGAAATTTATCAAAACAAGATGCGTTGTTTCCAAGGCCCAACCAAGGCCCATGAAAATAAAGCTGGTAAAAGCAATGCCATAAATATAATGTTGGATATTCTAAATTTCGACACCTAAAGATGTTAGGGAATGGAATGTTAGAAAAATGAAGGATGTTTTCAAAGACTTAACGTTACAAAATAATTTGTTCTTGAGAATCAAATAAAAAAATAAAATGCAAACCAAGTGCAAAGCCACAATTAATATACTTACACACATGCTGTTAGGATAAAAAGCCCACTAGTCATGCATTCATCCATCCATCCATCCATCCATCCATCCATCCATCCATCTGTCCAATATCCACCTGACTAGCCAGCCATCACACATCACTGAGTGTCTGTTACAAAGGACACTCTGCTGCACAGTATATAAGGATGAATCAAAGGTGGATTTCACTCTTAAGTAGCCTTCAGTATAGTATTAGAAGGAAGAAATAACTAGAAGGTACAAAGGAGAGGTTACTTTCTGCTCAAGGATTAGGGAGGGCTTGTGGAGGAGAAGTGTTTGAACCAGGCCTGGACACACAAAAATATATATATGGAAATGTGAGGAGAGTTCACTTGTCCATTCTGTTTGGGTACAGGCAGCAGGCTGACTACTATAGAGGGGCTAAATAGAATCCAGGCTTCATCCTGGAGTCCATCATTCTGCTATTAACTCAGCCCACTTAATTCATAAATGTTGAAATACTTTCCCACTTGCATTGTAAAATGGAGCTAGTATCACCTTCCTTCTTGACTGGCATTTTGTGAGAAGTAATTAATATGTACAAAGGAGTAATATTCTCAGAAGAAGTTTCTTTTCCTGGATTTTAAAAGGCAGAAAATAATTTTACACATTACATTTTCTTTCCTAGTTTCTTTCTCCTTAGTAAGTCTTGCATGAGCCGAAGTTACTCTAGCCAATTTAATGAATAACACTAAGATAATTACACAAAGTACCACAGAATCCTTTGCCTCCTCCGATCTATATCCTAACCTTACTAAGCTAGTGACAGAGGTAAGACACAGCAACTGCCTGGGAGGTGAAATAGTGAGACAGAAAATACACTCAGGTGAATTAGTCAGCTGCCACCAGACTATAAGCTGCTGCTGCTGCTTTTTTTTTTTTTTTCCTCCAGACTATAAGCTTCTTAACATAAAAGAAATAATTCTCAGAAACTGGAAGGGTCAGTACAGATGGATTTAGTTCAACTTACACAGATGATGGAATTGAGGTTGAAAGAGTTCTAATGACCTGCTCATGGCTGCCCATCTAGTTAATGGCAGACCTAGGACTTTCATTTCTGGGTCCAGCATTCTTTCCTTTACACAAGAGGCTCTCAGAAAGAATCCTGCCTGCAGAACTGTTCAGCATAGCCTTCACAGTATTTTCTTTATTAATCTGAATTTTAAAAATATTTATTTATTTATTTAGAGACTGCAGGTGAGAGGGAGGAGGGGCGGGGGGGGGGAGAGAGAGAATCTTAAGTGGGCTCCACACTGAGCGTGGAGCTTGACATGGACCTCCTCTCATGACCCTTAGATCATGACCTGAGCCAAAATCAAGAGTGGGACGCCCAACCAACTGAGCCACCCAGGTGGCCCGAAACACTTTTTTTAGTTTAAGAGTAATTTAAATAATTTACTAATTATTAAATGTAATTTAATAATACACTGCCAAAATGTACACATATGTGAAGTGCTAAAGATTTTCCAAACCTTAGTTACAGTAGCTATAAAATAAGCTTATTATCAATCAGCAACCAATGAATAGTAGGATGGTTTTAAAATGAAAAAGAGAAATAAAATCCTTATATTAAATGGAATTAGGAAATCATAAACCATCTACAGCTTTTATTTTCCCAATAGCTTTTTTTTTTTTTTAATTTATTCGACAGAGATAGAGACAGCCAGCGAGAGAGGGAATACAAGCAGGGGGAATGGGAGAGGAAGAAGCAGGCTCATAGTGGAGGAGCCTGATGTGGGGCTCGATCCCATAACGCCAGGATCACGCCCTGAGCCGAAGGCAGACGCTTAACCGCTGTGCCACCCAGGCGCCCCTCCAATAGCTTTTTAATAACAAAACAATTATGAAAAGTATACCAGGGAGATGAAATTAGAACTTGAAATTCCCTAAAAACTGAAAAAGGAACTCAAACTTTTAAAGGCTTCAATGAGAGAAAACATTTAACATCTCCACTTAGAAACAGATTACATAATTGGCTTCTTAAGATATATAGGATGAACTTTGGTTATAGAACTCAATAGCTGGGGGCTTCCAGGACATACGGAGCTTAGACGTAGCTATCAACTTTGCCTGTCACCTGAATAGCTATATAATGCCAATTTTCTTAACTTTTCCTAAAATGAGAATTTAATTTTTAATTTTTGGAAAATGATGTTTGGAGCACACTCACAGTCACTATTGGTAGAAATGTAAACAATATGACCTTCCTAGAAAGCAACTGGGCCCACTTGCCAGAATCTTTTAAAAAGTAAAGTAAATTCATTTTGATATGCCATGTTTCATTCTCCTACTATCATTACCATCAAATGAATATGACAAATTTGAAATAATCAAGGATTTATCAGCTGGCCTTAACAGTCTAAAGAATGAACAAGACTGGACTTTTTTTTTTTTTCCATTATATACTTAATGTATCTGAGTACATGTAGATTCATCCCATTCTTCTTAAGTACTGTATAGTGTTCCAGAGTTTAATTAAGCATTCCCCTATTAATGGATATTTAGGTTTTTTGGTTTTGTTTTGTATTGTTTTGCTATTACGAACAACACTACAACGATCATTCTTGTGACAGACACTTGTGTTACATGTAAGGAAGCTTTTCTAGAGTAGATACCAAGAAAGGGGACGCTGAGTCATGCGGTACAGGTATTTTAAATTTCAATAGATACTGCCAAATTGCCTTCCAAAGTACCTGTACCAATTAATATGTCCACAAACAGTTTACGAAAATATCTTTCCCTATTTCCTCATCATATTAGATGTTTTCACATTAAGTATTTTTCCTAACCCAATGAACGAAAATTTTATCTTATTTTTAAATTTCTCTAATTACTTATGAAGTCGAATGTATTTTCTTATTGGTCATTTTTATTCCTTCTATGAGTTTATTTTTCCTATAAGGTATTTTCAAATTATTTGTAGGAATTCTTTATATATCATGAATACAAAGCATCTGCTATATATATATATATTTCACGATTATTGCTTTTTTCTAATGTAATTGTGCTATCTTATATCAAAATTTACATTTTGATATAAATTTATTAATATTTGTTTAGGGTTTGTGTGTTTTGTGACTTAATATCTTTCCTTTCTCAGCATCATAAACATACTTTCCTCTTTCTTCTAATAACTTTATATATTTAAAAAATGTTTAGGCTATCATCCGTCTGGGATTTATTTTTAAGATTGGGATAATGTGGGGCTCTACTTTTTTACCTTTTAGAAAGCTTATTACCGACTCCAGTTGTAGGTCTTCCTATCCCCACTGATTTGAAACATCATTTCTATCTAAATATATACACAGATCTGTATCTGTTCCATTAATCCATACTGCTTTAGTAATGGTTTATAATACATTTTGATATCTGCTAGGGTACATCTTCTCTCACTCTCTTATTTAAAAACATTTTGCTATTCTTGAGCATTTTCTCTTCCACATAAGTTTTAGAATCAGCTTATCAAGTTCCAAGAGAGAGCCTACTGGGATGCCTACTGGGATACTGACTGGGACCACACTGGATATAAATTAGGGGCAGCTGGCTGGCCCAGTAGGTAGAGCATGCAACTCTTGATCTCAGGGTCATGAGTTCAAGCCCCATGACAGGCATACAGCATACTTTTAAAAAAATTAAATAATAAAATTACATTTAAAAAAAGACCTAAATTAATGTGGTTAGAAACAGCATCTTTGCAATATTAAGTCTTCTCTTTAAGGAACATGCATAAACCTCTACTTGGGTTTTCTTTTATATCCTTCAATAGGCTTCATATAGGTCTTACAGATTTCTTGTCAATGCTGCCATGCACAGCAGGCAAGAGTGGTAGTTACTATTAACGGTTTATTGAAAAATTGAATTTATTGAAAAATTTCAGTATTGAAAAATACTTAAAAATAAACAAGGAAGAGGGGCGCCTGGGTGGCACAGCAGTTAAGCGTCTGCCTTCGGCTCAGGGCGTGATCCTGGCGTTATGGGATCGAGCCCCACATCGGGCTCCTCCGCTATGAGCCTGCTTCTTCCTCTCCCACTCCCCCTGCTTGTATTCCCTCTCTCGCTGGCTGTCTCTATCTCTGTCAAATAAATAAATAAAAAATCTTAAAAAAAAAAATAAACAAGGAAGCATATTCTAGAAGCCACTGTCAGTTTCCCAGGCCAAAACTAATTCGGATCCTAAATTATCCTTTCATCCCAAATCTCTCTTCCTATTCCTACCACTGTACCAAAAGTTCCGTTTTTAAGAATTATTTTAAAATCAAGTTTTAAAACCCTAATTTTAGTCACTAATGTATTAACTCATTAGAGAGTATATTTAGGCCTTTAACAATCTTTGGCCAGATCCTTAATAAAACGCTAAGAGCATCTAAAAATACATTTCTAAGACATAGCATGTAAATCACACTTCCTGTGCAGGGAAGGGGTTTCTACTCCACGGATCCAGAGGTCAATTAACAGAATTATCTCTCATCCTATTCTGCATGCCTGTCTATAATTACCATAAAATCCAATTATAGTACTCCTTCAACTTCTATTCCATGGGTCTGAAGACACTTCACCAGGAGTGTATAGTATCTCTGAATGCTAAAACTGAACAGGACTTCAGGGAATCATTCAACTTCTATTTCTCAGAGAAGAAAACTAGGGCCAAATAGATGAAGAGACTGGCCAGGGCCACAGAGTTATATGGTAGAAAAGCCAGACGAATGGTTCTCCTATCAGGCCAATGTTATTTCTTCCACATAATGCACTTTGTGTTACTTTGAGGCCACCTGTTTTTACTTGATAATATCCCTATGTGTATTTCAGTAACAACTTAATGTAATACCCAGGATCAGTAATTAATTAATATTATAAAATTAAGCTACAACCATAAAATACATTTACTAACATAAAAAAGTCTTGGAACACAAATGGAGACTTTTGCACATTTGGGATATTATCATTATGGAATTGTTTAACGAGGATTAATGGAGAATAAGCTTGCACTTTAGTAGAAAAACAAACAAATACAAGGCATTTCAGGTGTATTTTCTAGATCCTCTTTCCTAGGCCCACCAAAAATGATATAGAATTCAAGACTGGAGTTTAAGACAAGAAAGATAAGAGAGGCCAATCTTTTGGCATGAGCTGTTAAGGCTCTGAAGTCAGAATGCTTAGATTCTGACTCTGTTCTACCCCTAATGGGTGACTCAATTTCCTCATTTGTAAAATACGGGTGATAATAGTATCTATCCTCAGAAGGTTGTTGTAAGGACAACATACCCATAAAGAGCTCAGTGCCTGGCAAAGAGTAAGTGCTCAGTTAATGTTCATTGTTCTTATTTCTTCCTCTTTGGAGAGAAGAAACTTTCTGGTCATCATAGCACAGGGAATAAGACCTATTTTTAAATGGTCATCTATAAAACCCAGTGCTCATCTCATCACGTGCCCTCCTTAATGCCCATCACCCAGTTACCCCATCACCCTATCCACTCCACAACTGATGAATTATTGAACACTACATCTGAAACTAATGATGTACTATGTTGGCTAATGGAATTTAAATAAAAATAGTAATAATAAAAGAAAATAATGGTCATCTATACTGGAGGTTGGCGGATTCTATTACTAAATGGTAATTTTAGGAAAAAAAGAAGTACTCTCAGCTTATGATTTAATGTGAAGAAAACATTTCCTTCCTCATCTTTCATAAAAATTAGGATAATCTTACAAAACGCATAATAGCTTTATAGGCTAGTATATGTGAAGTTAATGAAGGGAACTGTGACTAGAGATTGCACTTGACTCCACCATAGGAACTGATAGATACCAGCAAGAAAAAGCCTACCTCTATGAAGCTCAAGAGTGGGAAGGCTTCATGGTCCCATGGAATGATTGGAAAGGACTGTGGAGAGAATCAGACATTAAGTGTATTCCTTTCCCTCCAAAACCCAAGAAACAAGAGTTGGAGCTTTATACATGAGATTCAGTTCCATGGCAGAGACAACTTGGAAATTAGGCAACTCTCTGGGGTGGGATCTATATGAATGCAAAATAAAAATCTAGTAATTTTTACAAACCAAATATTTTGATGGTTTATATTTCTGTAGTCTTAGCAGCAATCTTAAGCACATAAATGGTAGAAAAAGTCACTATAAAGAAAGACAATTGAAATAATTCATATATATTCTTTCATAGGTAATTTCCATTCTTCTAACTTAAAAGAATGAAAAGCACTTGTATATAAAAATTGAGTCTAGTTTTTTTAAAAGAACAAATGGTGCTGAGACAAAAGGATAGCTACATGTAAATGAATGAAGTTGGGTCCCTGCCTCATACCATATATAAAAATTAATTCAAAACGGATCAAAGAACTAAATGTAAGAGAACAACTCTTAGAAAAAAACAGGAGCAAATCCTCATGACACAGGGTTTGGTGAAGGATTCTTAGAAATGGCATTAAAAGCATGAGCAACAAAAGAAAAAACAGAAATTACACACCATCAAAATTAAAAATTTTTGTGCTTCAAAGGATACCCTAAAGAAAGTGAAAAGGCAACCCAGAAAATGGGAGGAAATATTTGCAAATCATGTATCTGACAAGGGATTTGTGTCTAAAATATATAAAGAACTCTTATAACTCAAAAATGAAAAGACAAATAACCCAATCTTAAAATACTGAATAGACATTTCCCCAAAGAAGATATACAAATGGCCAAGAAGCATATGAAAAGATGTTCAATATCATTAGCCATCAGAAAAATGCAAACCAAACCCACTATGAGATAACACTTCATACTCAAAAAGATGGCTAGAATTAAAGAGTCAGATAACAAGTGCTAATGTGGACAAGGAATAATCAGAACTCTTTACACTTAAGTTCCTTTACAGGGAATGTGCAACTGCTTTGGGAAACTGGCAGGTCCTCAATTAAACAGAGCTACCTAGCAATTCCACTCCTTAAGTAAATACCTAAGAGAAATGAAAATATATCTCCAAATTATAAATGTTTATAGCAGCATTATTCATAATAGTTGAACGATGGAAATAACCTAAATGTCCATCAGTGGAACAAAGGATAAATAAAATGTGTTATATCCATACAATGAAATATTATTCTGCTATAAAAGGAACGAAGTACTGATACATGCTACAATATGGATGAACCTTGAAAATACTATGTTAAGTGAAAGAAGCCAGTCACAGAAACCAACATAGTATGTGATTCCATACATTTGAAAATCCAGAATAGGGAAATCTATAGAGACAGAAAGTAGATTAGCAGTTGCTTAGCATTGGGGAGAGGGGAAGGAGAGGGTGGTGACAACTAAAGGTACAAGGTTTCTTTCTGAGGTGTTGAATTGTTCAAAAATTGACTGTGGTGATAAGTGCACATATCTATGAATATGCCAAAAACCACTGAATACTTTAAATTTGTTAACTGTAGACTATGAATTATATTTCAACACAGCTGTTTAAAAATGGTAAGTCTTATCAAAACTTTAAAAGATCATCCTATGAAAAACACCTGGACATGTACTCATCTGATTTAGGTTCTAACCATGGATACTTCTGCCACATTCAATGGAAGAAACAGGCTGGGTCAGTCTTAATCATAAGATGGATCCCCTATACCAGCAGTTTTCATACATTAGTGCCTACCAGAGTCACCCAAGAGCTGTTTAACAACACACAGTCCTAAAACCCATTAAGACAAACATTTCCCTGCACTATGCTGTCTAGATGAAACCCACCAGACCAGATCTAATCTACATTTCTACATAAATTCTAAAATGTCGAACAGGTACCCTTGCTATAGGGCAAAAAAAAAAAAAAGCCTCCAAACTTATGACTTGTGAAAAGCAGTCCAAAGGTTAACTACAGATTTTCTAGACTTATCTGAATGAAAGGGATGTCCAGCTGTAGACAAAAGAACTATAAGTAGCCATAAAAGCACAGAAAAGGACTCATTGTTATATAGTGACCCACTTAAATCAAAAGGCTTCAGTATAAACTACAAATACCAGGTAGTATTAACTGAAAAATATTTACTTTTGCACATTTTAATGGCTATAATTCAATACTTTTTGTCCTGTTCATCCCATTACTTTTCTAGATTCTAGTTAAAAAACACCTTCAAACTGAAGATATTTTGTATGAACAATCTATAGCTTGAAGATATCTACCATCAAGAAGCTTCTTAAGATGAGAAAAATGGCTTTTAGAATTCAAAAAATTAGATAGTAGACATTTTCAATAGTAAAATATATTACATTAAAAAACTTTTAGAAGTTCCTTATCTGGTATTTCTGTTTAATTTGACATTTGAAAGCAACTCCGCCCTAACGCTTCCCCTAAAAAAAGGAATTCTAAATACAGGAAAGACATGTCCCCAAACTTATAAACTCCATCCCTTGGGGGTAGAGGGTACATGCTTTTTAGACCTTCAGTTTATTTATTCTTACTTCCTATTCAACTCTGCCAAGCTTGATTTCCTGGTTTTCTTTCTTTCTCTCTTTTTCTTTCTTTCTTCCTTTCTTTTTCTTTCTTTCTTTTCTTTTTTCTTTTTTTGGGATTTTATTTACTTATTCATGAGAGAGAGAGAGAGAGAGAGAGAGAGAGAGAGAGAGAGGCAGATGGAGAAGCAGGCTCCCCGCAGAGCAGGGAGCCCAACTCAGGACGATCCCAGGACCCCCAGGTCATGCATGACCTGAGCCGAAGGCAGACGCTTAACCGACTGAGCCACTCAGGCGCCCAATATCCTGGTTTTCTAGTTGGAAGCGGATATAAAGCAGCAAATTAGTGGAAGTAAAAAACGACTATAGAGGAAGGCACAATGACAGTAGGAAGTGACAGCTGACAATAAGAAAGAAGATCCAGTAAAACTATAAAAAGTAGACACAAACAAAAACACCAAGAGCACATTCCTACTTGGAAAAGAAGCCCCTAAGGGCATTACTGTATCAGAACTCAGTTTAATACTTCTGCCCCTCCAAAGCTAATCTCTCCATCTGTCCTCTGGAACCTCTTTCTTCCCATTTCCTCTGGAATCTTGCTCCATGAATCATCTGCTCTTCCCTACCACATCTGGACCCCTTTTCTTGCCGAAGGACTCCTGCCCCTCAGCAGAGACATATTCTCAAATCTCTCCCAAATAACACAAAAGAGCCCTTCTTCTTTCACCGCACACTCTCCTCTAGTTACTTTCTTCTCCTTTCCTTCAGAGCCAAGGTTTTGGAAAGAACAGTCAGCTTGCTTCCGTTTTGGAAAGAACGGTCAGCTTGCTTCCTCCCCTTCCTCATCACTCATTTTTCCTTTAACCTGCTGCATCACAATGGTCTTCTGACCACCCACTCCACCATAGCTGCTCTCACACAGGTCACTAGGGCCCTAAGTGCCAAAGTCGACTGACTGCCTACTCTTTCTATGCTGTTGACCTCTTTAAGACAAATGATCCAACAGTGACCACTTCCTTCCTGAAACTCCCTCTTTGCTTACAGTCTATGATGCCCCACTCACTTGAAATCTTCAGTTTTGGGATGTAAATGGGATGTATGCAAATAAAAGGGGGGGAGGAGGCTCATAATCAAATAGATTTGGAAAATGTGGTATTAAGTCAAACAGATGTCCTTACTACAGGATTTCTCAGATTTCTCATATCGATGCTGGTGTTCATTATAACTCTATAAGATGGAGTCCTGCAGTGTTTCCCAAACTTAGTTGACTCTAGAACCTTTCCCTCCCTTTTAAAGAACCATCTTAAATGACAAATTAATTGAGGAACATAATTTGAGTAACATTATTCTTGATGTTCTTTTCTAGTCTTATCTGCAAGATCTTCTTCCTCCACTGTCCTCCACTTTTAGTGCTTCACTAATTTCAGGCCTTAGTCACCTCTCAGTCCTCCACTTATCTCCACCCTATACATTCATCCTAATCACTCAATCACATCCTCATGGTTTTAACCTGGCCTTAGAGTCAACAAGTGATTCGGCGACTTACTGTGTAACCTTGGATCTTGGTTTCCTAATCTATAAAATGGGAATAATGATAACTAGTCATAAGGACTAAATGACATGATATACATAAAGTATTTACCACAGGTATTTACACATTTGCAAAGTATTTACACATTTAAGCAAAAGTTCAATAAGTGGTCACAATTATTTTCTCGGTCTCCAGCTAGTCTCCTTGCTGATCAGCAAATATATCTATCCAACTTAGGAATTTCCCTTGGTTATTTCATATATACCTCCAACTCAAGCTGTTCATCTCCCATCCTACCATCTAAATGGCCCCGGAATAGCACTAGTCTCCAACCAGCTGCCAAACCTGAAATACTGAGGCAATACTCATTCACATTCATATACATTCTTCCCTCTGCCCACCAATTTACTAATTATATATGACTTCCAATACATTTCCAGATAGCTACCTTTCTAAAGTGCAAAATCTGATCACACTACTCCTTTGCTTAAAATTCTTCAATATTTCCTCACGGTTTTCAGGATAAAATTCAACCTCCTAACGTATCATGTGAGGCTCCTTATGATCTGGTATCTTATATCTCTTCTCCCTCCATGTTCCAACCTGATATATTCTCCACTCTAGTCAAATCAAATCATTTGTATTTCTACAAATGGTCATACTGTCTTGCCTTTGCACATGCTATTCTTCTGTTCATAAAGTCAGTTCAACCACACTCCTATCCACTTTACTGCTGGTTCCAAATGGTCTTTTTCATGAGTTTAATTATATGTTATTTTATTCCCAGCCTTTAAATTTTCCCTATAACAAATGTAAAACACAGCCTATAAATTTAAATATTCATTCTCAACCTATTTAATACTATAAAGTACAAGCAATACATTCAAGCTGGGTAGGTAAAATTATCAGCCCCACAACAGTCTTATTTTAGTAATTAGGAAGTCTATAATTAAATAAGATTAACATTCCTTCACTGTCATATTTTTTTATATTCCAGATACTAAGGGGGGGTCACAAAAATGAACAAGAAAAGCTCCTGACCTCTGAGGGAGGCTGACCCTTAAACAAATAACCCCAATATAATGCTGTGTGTGTGTGTGTAAAATTTCTAAGAGAAAAAACTACTAACTTAGGTGAGGTGGTTTCAAAATAATATAATGGGAACAAATTCCAAATAGACTGTTTTTCCCCTCGGTGAAAACTCACCCAATAATATCAAGATAAATTCCAGTTCTATCACTAGGGTCACCATATGTCCCCATTTGCACATTCTAGTTAACATCTGTTGCACGGTGAAATGATTATTAGCACCCCTTTCATTCCATTATTTCCCTGGTTTGGGTAATAAATTATAAATTCATCTTATCTATCATCCACTTCCTGTTCCCCTAAAAACAACCTCAATAATTTGTTTTTTTCATTCTGAAGGCTGTATCTATCACTTAACATCATTGGGGGGGGGGAAGTATCTAATTTTAACTACTCTGTCTCTGAGATGGATCAGCTCAAAATATTTTTCAGTTTTACTACCTCATTCTCCCTCCCTCCCCCCTCATATTTGCTGGGAGAGAAGGCTGTCTTCTTTAGCCTAGAAATTAAAAAAAAAAAAAAAAAGTAAGTGGTAGAGGCATCTAGGAGAGGTTGGAAACAATAGACACAAGCTATGTTAATTTACATGGTGAATACTTTTTGAGAATGTCTCTCAAGGTAAAATAAAGAATTCAACATAAACATATAAAATAATAAACTAATGAAAGTCTCTTTTTTAACAAAACAGAATGTATATTTTTAAATGAATGTTCCTTCCAAATAGTCATTTGAGAGGTCCTATGATATTCCACTACTTGAAACATTTGGGAATATGTGCTTGGAAACAATGCTTAAGCCAGTTCCTGATTCACAAAAATTCATCTTACTATCTTGTAGACAAGCCTATTTTCATTTCCTTCTTTTCTTTCTCTTTTTTTTCCTTTTCTTTCTTTTTTTCTTTCTTTCTTTCCTCTTTCTTTCTTTCTTTCTTTCTTTCTTTCTTTCTTTCTTTCTTTCTCTAGAGAGGGAGAGAGGGACAGAGGGTGGGGGGGGAAGGGGAGAGAGAGGAGGGGCAGAGAGAGAGAGAGAGAGAGAGAACCTTAAGCAGGCTCCATGCCCAGTGCAGAGCTGACGAGGGTAGGAGAGCGGGGGGGGGGGGGGGGGGGGAGTGGCTCGATTTCACAACCCTGACATCAGGACCTGAGCAGAAATCAAGAGTCGGATGCCTAACAGACTGAGCCACCCAGGCACCCCCTTTTCCTTTCTTTTTTTTACTGAAATTACTAATTTTGTGAATTAGGCTCCATGGCTTAGGGTCCCCTTCCCTGTTCTGTATCGCTCTGCCAAAACGCTTAGACAAGTCAGACAAGCACAGATGTGCTGTCTGCCCTAAGATTAAGCACCAAACCTTGTCCTACAGCTTTGAAGGCAGGGACAGATTATATTTTAGACATTCTTGTACCCCTGGGGCCTGAAATATAAAAGACACTCAATTAAGATGTTTTGGTTTTGGTTAATTATTAATCATCAGATATGGATAAAAATTTTTCTGGCTATTGCCAAAAATCAAATTTACATTCAAAGGAAGATTTGCTACCCTTGGGGATATTGAAAAGAACTGAGGGCAAAGCCAACAAAAGGAGCTCCAAAGATGCTAAGTAAATATTGTATCACTTGCACAAGTGTGTTGTCTACTTTCTTTAGGGACTAGACCAACAGTGCTTCAAATATATAAGCTCCGTTATGTTTGTCAAAAGAACTAGTCTTATTATCCTATAACCTGGATCTCCTTAACTAATTGAAATCTTCCAAATAAATAAAGAAAAAACTAAGGTCCAAAACCAAATATGCTATTTTTCATCAACATCTGCTCTTAAACATTTTCTTACTTTTAAAAACTCTCTAATCTAAGACTGCCAATCAATCACAGTCAAAATGCATTAACCCTGCCAAAATCTTAATCAGGTTTCAATCCTTTCCCAAAATTTTTCCATTAAGAGTTTCTCCAAACCTCTCTTAGTTTTAGATTATTAAGAACTATATTCATCTTTACTGTAAAAACAGCTTGAGTTTAAGTTTTAATACAACTTCTCCTACAGGAAATCATAAAAATCTCTAAATCTCTGCAACTATGAAAATAAATGTCTATATATCTTTCCAGTTATCCATACCTGTTCCCTTTTTATTAGCAAACAGTATTTCTAGATATCATGGCAATATCTGTACCACTACAAAGATAGCAAAATCAAGTTTCCATCAGACCTCATTCCATAACCACAGTAAGATCTTTAAAAAAAAGCCAAACATACAATAAGAATCAATAGCTGAATTTAATTAACCATAAAATGGAAAATCATCCAATCATGAGACACTGGGTCCCAAAGGACGGTAGGAGAAAAATAATCACAGATAAGAGAGATTGAGAGATATTTCAAATTTTAAAAGTATAAGCTAATTATAACTCATATATTATGAATGCCACACCTTAAATTCCCATGATCACATAGCAGTGATACTTAAACATGCTTACAATCGATAATTTGTGGAACCTGGTCCCTGTATACACAGATTCTAAGAATTCCGAAATATGAATTAAATTCTATGGGAAAGTTGCCAGTATCTGTTATTACTAGTGCTCATATTGAGCAAAGAAACACCACCCTGTTACTAACATACTACATCACTATATGAGTCACCTTAAAACAAGATTTTCCTCCTTTGTTTAAAAACAAGACAACCCTATACCAAGCAGCAAGTGATAAGGTGCAAGTTTAGACAACTTTACATTTAGTAGAAAACACCTGACAGCACTTGAAAAAAAGCATATTATTGCTCTTAGAGTTTTACTGTCTATCACTCTTATTCTTTTTTTTTTTTTTTTTTAGGTTTATTTATTTCAGAGAGAGAGAGAGCATGAGAGGGGTGGGCAGAGGGAGAGGGAGAGTGAATCTCCAGCAAACTTCAAGCCAAGCACAGAGCCCCACACGGGGCTCCATCCCAGGACCCTGAGATCACCACCTGAGCTGAAGCCAAGAGTCAGATGCCTAACCATTGCACCACCCAGGTGCCCCAACACTCTTATTCTTACTTTATAATTTTGGATCCTCAAAAAAAAAAAACATTCAGAGGTTGCATCCCTGCCTATTTTAACCTGCAAAATAAATACTTCCTCAGAAAAACGGGGATTCTGTTTGTCTTCCTATATTGCAATTTCTTTAACTATATTTATACCTTACCCTATATATGATTCATTATATTTGAGTGCTACAATCTGACCCAAGCAACTTAAGTCCCAAAGTATTTTAAGCAACAAATATAGTACAAAAAAGTACTTTTTGTCAGTGGTATAAGATCTTGTTGGACATATGTGTCAACACTGTGAAACAGATCACCAGTAACTATTTATGGGTCACTACAGCTTTAGTTGAAAATGTTTAACATCCTTAATGTTAACATCCTAACTCCTAGATGAATTTTACCATTAGGGTTTCCTAACATCTTAGATTCCACTTAATATCACTTTGCCTTTGGAAAACCTTTACATCATAAATTTGAAAGGAGGCAAAAAAATTTTGCATTAAAATAAAAATATTCTTTTTTCTTTAAGATTTATTTATCAGAGAGAGAGAGAGAACGCAAGCTGGGAGAGGGGAAGAGGAAGCGTGAGAGGGGAAGTCGACTCCTGGCTGAGTGGGGGCCCAACACGGGCTTGATCTCAGGATTCTGAGATCACAGCCTGAGACCAAACCAAGAGTCGGATGCTTAACTGACTGAGTCACCCAGGTGCCCCAAAATAAAAATATTCTTTTTTTAAAAAAGATTTATTTATTTGAGAGAGAGAGAGAGAGAGAACACGAGAGTGAGGGGAGGGGCAGAAGGAGAGGGAAAGAATCTCAAGCAGACTCCCTGCTGAGCGCAGAGCCAGATGAGGGGCTCAATCACAGGACCCTGTGATCATGACCTGAGCCAACTAGAGCTGGACACTTAACTGACTGAGCCACCCAAGCGCCCCCCCAATCAAAATATTCTTTAAAAACATTCTGTGTAAATGATATACTTCAAAATTTAAACAATAAAAAAAAAAGAAAAGAAAATTAGCATATATTTTTTAGGTCATGTTAATTTTGGCCTATATTTAGAGACAGTTATGTTAGAGTTTTTCCTTGAAATACAATTAATAATCTTTGTTGTAATTCCTCAACAGTGACATTATTCCTTTATCTGTTTTAAGTTTTTAGCTGGTGTGACAGAAAAAAAAAATCTTCATTGGTCCATGTTGCACATCAGGAGCCTAGATGAGCCCTGGACAAATTCAATTCTTCATCCTCATACATCACATGCTGTACCGATGGTAAAATTAACAGCTACCATTTATTGAAGGCTTAAAAGGGCCAGGTTCTATGATGAGTATCCCATAAATAACTCTGGAGTTGCATCAAATGTGCATTTCATTTATGTTAATTTGATTATATGTGCTTAGAAGAGAGTAAATATGAAGGAAAATATAAGTTATGTTATGGTGCACATGATTTTACCTGCAATTACATTCAAGAAGTGCAAGTCACAAAGTGAGCATGAGATGGAAGAAACCGCATCCCCTCAGACAGTCTCAGTTACAAGTTGTATGCCCAAAACCATATATATTATTCTTCATGGGTGATTTAAGAGTTTTTTTCAGAGATAATTTTGACTATAATTTAGTTTTTGCCTTATATGCTAACTTTAGAACTCTACTAAGGTAGGACTAAACTGTGTCTCATTTGGTCTTCATAAAAACTCTGTGAGGTAGGTACAACGATTAACCCTATTTTACAAAAGGATTAACAGGTATAGAGATCATGCAACTTGCTTGACAGAGGTAAGATTCCAACTTGGGTCTTTCTGAATCCAAAGCTTCCACATTCAACTACTATGCTATATTGCAATATGCCCATTTTCCAGATGGGGCATGAGTCTCAGAAAGATCAAGCAAACTGGTCCAGTATCACTCTGCTAGTAAGTCTTTATACCAGGACATAAACTCAAGCTTTCTCATTTTAAGTTCGGCACTCTTTCCACATTACAAAAAAAAAGTCTCTTTTCCACCAGGTTATCCTAGAAACCTAATTAAACAACTAACTGATAGAAGCCAGGAGTGCATAGTAAATGGGAAAGAAAAAAAGTACTGTTATAAAGTGTTCACAAACTGGTGGCCCACAAGATAAATCTGGGCCACAGATAAGCTCTGTTCACCCCTCAAGATACATTCCTTTAAATCTTCATCAGTTGTTATGATAGACAAAGGCTGACAATAGCTATTGCAAAGATCCTTCTCCCTTGTTGCCACTCAATGATTAAGATGGAAAGTCATATACTTGCCTTCCTAGGCTCTCTTGCACCAAGGGGCGATCACGTAATTCTAGTTCCGGCCAGAGACTAAAAGAGAAGTCTGCTATGAATGGGGGGTTTGTTTCCAGGAAAACTTATGCTCTCCTAATCAAAGGTATAGCTAATTGCTGGCACCATACCTTTTACTCCTTCCTGCATCAAACATGGATATACTAGCTGGAGCTACAAGAGACATTTTTTTATATGGAGACAAACATAAAAATGGGAATCATTACATTATTAATGGCAGAACACAAAGTTATAAAGGACTTGGATCCTTATGATATTGTCGAGCTACTGAGTTGGTTCTGGAGTACGTATCTTGGACTTGTTAGATAAACCAGAAATATTCTTATGGTTCAAACTTGGTCTTTTGTTACTTGTAGCCAAAATAATTTCCAGCCAATTCAGTTGCCAACATTTAAAAAAAATCAGGAGATTTCACATAACAATTTGCATCACTAGTGTTTCTTGAACTAGAAGATTTCACTGAGAACACTGGGTCTACACTCTTATTTGGTTACAATAGGCAGCCCCTGACAACAGAGTTCTCAGTCTCCAAATTACCACAGGCCCCATGTGGCCAGCTTTGCTAATTTTGTTCATCTGCTTAATCCCACTGACACATTTAAATGTGTGATCTTCTGTATTACTTTTCAATGTATGTCTGGCCTAGAACCCAGGTAGTCACTTGAATGCCTACCATCCCAGAAAACCTCCAATCAACTACTACCAAAGATAGAATACAGGGTTTTTTTTTTTTTTTTTAAAGATTTTATTTATTTATTCGACAGAGATAGAGACAGCCATCGAGAGGGAACACAAGCAGGGGGAGTGGGAGAGGAAGAAGCAGGCCCATAGCAGAGGAGCCTGATGTGGGGCTCGATCCCATAACGCTGGGATCACGCCCTGAGCCGAAGGCAGACGCTTAACCGCTGTGCCACCCAGGCGCCCCAGAATACAGGGTTTTTAATACAGCAAAAACTCTCCTGAAACTGCTCAATAAATGAGTTACTCTAAACTTTATCCCTGGAGTCAAATTCTAGAAATTATCTAACAGTAAAATAAGGAGTTAGAGTAGTCAATTTTCCAGTTCTGAAATTCTGTGAAACCCTAGGAAGCAATATTTATGAATAAACCCTAAAATTTTGATAGTAATCAAAAGTCCAAGAAACCTCTTGAAGGAGTAGCAAAGAAATATAAAAACCACTGCATCCAAGATCCCTCAAACAAGAAACTGGGGTTGTGATTTTACAGTCTTAGCAGTAAGGTAAGCTTGCACCATCACTGCACATTACTGGTAAAAGATTTAGGGTTCCAATATCCAAATCAATTAAGCCAGAATCTCACAAAAATCTCAGAAGTCACAGATGGGGGATGATGATGTGGAACATTTCAAGATGGTTGTCATTAGGGAGAGCTAAATAATGTAGATTTTCACTAGAAGCAGTTCCAAGAAATGATACACATCTCAACTGCCAGAAGACTATTTCTTGTCAATTCCTTGGAAGATAATATAAATAAAGGCTGAATTGTTAAATATCACTCATTTGTGTCCACTAAGCATTAAATTTGGACATACCCTCAGCACAAAATTCACTGTATCTTTATCTGAAAAGAATTTTAATAGCTCTCATGGTAATTATAAATAACCACAAACTGCAGTTTTCACGATCTTCAAATGTACTTCGTTACACATTACTTCATTACCATTACAAAGATGGTTGTGTCCATTTCAATCCAGGGTATACAACTTCTCATAAAGTAACACATCTGAGAGTAGTACATACTGGGCACAATACAGTAAAGATGAAAATATGTCACCAAAAATAAATATGCTTTGGAAACCAAACTACCATAATCTTTTTTTTTAGAGAGATTTATTTATTTATTAGAAAGAGAGAGAGAGAGAGAGCAGAGGGAGGGGGAGAGGGAGAGAGAAACTCTCAAGCAGACTCCCAGCTGAGCCTGGAGCTGGATGCAGGGCTCAATCTTATGATCCTGCGATCATGACCTCAGCCGAAATCAGGAGATAGACACTTAACCAACTGACCACCCAGGGGCCCCCATCATAATCTTTTAAAATTAAGTATTTATGTAATACTGTGCAAAAAGCAAAGAATTAATCTACTTAACAACAATAATCACTAGCAGTATGTGAACAGCCACTATGCCATAGTGCGAGACACTGTACTAAGCATTTAGTTATTTCACAAAAGCCAACAACAATTCTGTAAGATAAGGGAACTGAAACTTAGAAAGGTGATTTGCCCAAAGTCTACACTTAGTAAGTGGAAGAGCTGGGATTTTAACTCCAGAATCTGAGTCTAGATCCTAAAGCCAATTTAACCACTTTGCCATAATGCAGCCTACTTCCTTGAGAACAAGTACATAGACAGAGAGGGGAAACTGCCCTTCTGGGTCTGGATTTGGCAGGAAAGAAACATACTGAATGAGGGCCAGTGTATAAAATAGTTTTTCTTCAGAGGAATATAATCAAGAAAGGTTTAGCAGCATTAAAAAAAAAAAAGTCTCATTATTTCATTATCACTGTCACATTACCTAATAATCTTAAAGAAATTCTGCTCTCGACTTCCAAAATGGTATTTCAGAAAGTCAGTAATAAATCAAGTAAAGTAGGCAAAAAGCAAAATGAGGAAAGAGAACTTAGTAATTTTAGGGAGGAGTTAAAAAATAACTATCTTACAAGGCAAAAAAATTTTCTCTACCATTGACCCACACGTTTTCCAAGAACATTTCTGTGTATTCAAATATTTTCCAAAAGCAACTGTCCATTTCAATAATTTCTCCTTCATCTTTGAATTTAGGAGCATATACGATCTAATTCTATATTAGGTTTCACTCTGGAGTCTACACAACTATTGCAGAAAATTATTTCTAATTAGAGAATCACTATTACGGTATTTCAGAAATGTGAGCAACAAATAAAATACAGAATAAAAAAGTACAAAATCAAATGGGATATTTCAGTACATCAGCAGAATGAAGAAAGAATAAAACACAGAACCTCAATTTTCTAAATCACGTGTTCAAAAAAGAAGGCAACTTGTTTTAAAAAGCGTAAACTGTACTAGTCGCTTAAATGATATAAAGTCTTGTGCACAGTGGGGCTTAATAAATGTTTGCAAATGAGTGCAATCCAATAAAGTGAAAAAAATCTATGAGAAAAAGAATAAGCCTGGGACCTGTTAAAACACAGTCTTCCTCTAAGTGCTTTGAATCACCTGAAAGGACAGCTGGAAACAAAGCAAAGACTAATTTGGTGAGCAACATCTCTATTTCTAACTTTTGGCTGACTGGCATTCTGAACAAGCTCATGCAGCACAGAGGTTCAAATCTTCCTGTGTCTTAAGTATAGTCACTAGAGCCTTCTATAAGACCATTTCAAACACACAAGACTTAATGGTTTTAACAAAATTCTCTCAATCTTTAAAATCTATTGGATTAAAGTTCTATAAAACAGTGCTTAAACGGAAATCTAATATTTTCTTTCTCCTAAAAGCTCTATATTTAATTTTCAAGATCTATACCCTGCAAAAATGTTTTGTAAGCAAGTAGAGGAGTTCCTGGATTTTTCAGCCACATCTTGCCTAACCAGACTTCCTTTACAGTCAGTATAGTTTCCTTTGAAGTTTAATTGAAAACCACAGAATCAGCATAAAAATGCTCAGAGTTGATAAAGTTGCAGCATGTATAAGACAGATCAAGAAGACGAATCAAAATATTGTGCTCATAGAAAATTTAGGGCAATTTTTTTCAGTACTCTCTCAAGGAAGAAATAGGTTGTTTGTATTTTCTAATGGGGTTCAATAATAAAAACTATAATCAAAATGTAGCCAAAGTCTGAACCAAAGACCTCTTGTTAGATCATATGTGACTTCATTCAGTTGGTTTAGAATTGCATTTTCTAAAAGCTGCATTCAATTTCAACTGCCAACTGTTTGGTATAGCTGAATTAGACAGATCATTCTTCTCACCTATTGTTTCTTAGTACAAAGATATATTTAAACCCATGAATACATTCAATGTCCTCAAATTCTCTATATTTAAAAAAATATCAGTAAATTTCTGTTCTACTTTGCCACATGATTTATAGTCTCAATCATTAAAAACACCAACACATTCAGTCTATTATTTGACTATACAAACTAAGATGACCACTTGCAATGATCTGTCTTACCATACAGCAGAACATCCAGTAGATTAATATGCTACTAAGCATGGCCTAGTGAATTGATACGCTCCCAAGGGAAGGAGATTTTTAAAGATTACATTTGAATTAATCATTTTGTATGGTGCTCCAGGGTCATTACAAAAACATACACAACATGCTTTGCCATGGAAACTGGGACTCCCTGATTTAAAAAATAAAGCTCTTACTGAGTAAAAAACTTTAAAAAGAAAGAAAAAAGATATAGAGAAACTAAGTTATATTGTCATAAAGCTCCCCATCAAATGTGTGTTCTAATGAAAATTTGCTTAATAAACCGTAAATCATCATCATTATAAAAACAATTACTCCATGAGTGCATGCTTATTTGGTGCCAGACATAATGTAAGGCATTCTCACATTTAATGTTTATTTCTGTGAAAGAAGTACTATTATTACCCCTATTTTACAGATGGGCAAACTGAAGCATAGAACAGTTAAGTGGTCTAAGTCTAGTACATTGTAAAGCCAGGATTCAGATTCAGGCAGATATTTTCCAGACCCCACACTCTTAACCACTATAGTGGACTGCTTCATGTTGCTATAGGTATTTGAAGCCTAAGAAGAGAGAAATGAAAATACTATTACGGCTTCCCCACCATATGGTCTATTAGAATCACATTGTAGATACTATTTTTTTCGAAACCACAATCGCTTTCTCAAACTCCAAAGAATCAATGAACTTCCTTAGGAGATTAAGATACGTTATGAGATGCTAACATGCGGTTCATTTAAATTTTTGCCTGAGATATACTAAGCATCATACTTGTGAAGTGAGGGCTCTCCCAAATTGTTGCTGTTTTTATAAAAATGTCTGCAGCAATAATTGGAGAATCACTGCTCCAATAACTGAGTTGCACAAAGATGTCTTTCCTTAAACTTTAAAAAATATAATTTCATACATTCCCCTATCTGTCTGAAGCAGTAGAAAAGAGGTTGGATTTTTTTTTTCTTTAACTAGGGCAAGGTATGGAGCTGGGAGAGGAAGAATAGGCGAAGGGCAAGGTAACAACCACAAACACACATTTTCCAAAGATAGAAGAATCTTGAGTATCTGGCTACCATGCCTTAGATAGCAATGTCTTACAATAACCACCCTGTAGAAAAAAAACTGGCTTCTAATTATGAATGGAACTGAAAGGGATTAATATTTTGAAGTAAATAACACATCTTTAATTTTTTTAGTGGCGAAGATCTTTTGCTCCTCCGTCTTTCCCTATTACTCTGTTCCACATTCCCTATCCATTATCCCCTTTGGAAATGATATCTTTTTCCCTATACACACTTGATTTTGCCTCTCCTACTGCACTCACTATACCACTTTTATCAGTTATACGTGCTTACTTTATAGCTGCCTTCCTCCGCCAGACCTGTAAATTCTAAGACCAGGATAATGCCTTATATCAACCCACAGTGCTTCAGAAGGTTCTTAGATGATTTATCAATTACTAAGGCATACACAGCAAAATGACACAAATCACAGTGATTCAAACTGAAGCAGGACACATGAAACAAAACGAGAAAAAAAAAAAAAGGAAGAAATCAAACAGCACCCAGACAGACTAACTCTTAACACCCAGAAGATAATTTAGTCTAGTAATTGGTCTTTGAGTAGACAACCAAAGCTTAAATACCAGCTCTGCCACTCCAAGTTAGGGGAGTCTAGACAGCTCTCTGAAAATCAGTTTCTTCATCTGCAAAATAGGAACAATAATAGTACTCCTTCAAGTGGTTGTTGTGTTGCCTGTTTAACACTGAATCTAGTGTCTACAGAACAGCAAACACTTGAAACATGGTAGCTGTTAGGACAGTTATACTTTAAGGTTTCTTGCCCCTAATCATAAATTTTAACAAATTCACTTTAAAGGAAAGCCAACAGAATATACACACTATATGAAAGGTAAAAGTAACAGCATAGATGTTATAATTCAGAAAAATTATGTTTACTTCTCCAGCCCTATTTTCTGCACTTTGCAAGGCATGAGCACTGTACTGCTTGTGGTTCTCAGTGTACATCTGCCATTTCTAAGCCCTGTGCTTTAAATTCATGCTTAAGAATGCTCCCTTTCTGGGCGCCTGGGTGGCTCAGTGGGTTAAGCGTCTACCTTCCGCTCAGGTCATGATCCCAGGATCCTGGGACTGAGTCCCGCATTGGGCTCCCTGCTCTGTGGGGAGTCTGCTTCTCCCTCTGCCCCTCCCCTCTGCTCATGCTCTCTCTCTCTCTCAAGTAAATAAATAAAATCTTAAAAAAAAAAAAAAAAAAAAGAATGCTTCCCTCCCTCCTGCTACTCACCCCCAAGCCTCTGTTTGCTGGCCAACTCCCACTCACTCTCTAAGGCTCAACTAAGAAATCCTTGCTGGCCTTCTTTGTCTTCCTCAAGGCTTCTATCTGAGATACAAGTAATCACAAGTAATCTGTGACTACTACACTGTACTCTAATTACTTTTTTAATACTGATCTTCCACTTATACTCTAAAAGCTTCCTGAGGCCAGGGACTAACTGGCTGCTGGATCCCCAATCCTGGCATGAATGAGTAAATAAGTAGGTTATCTCCAGACTGAGTATAGTACAGGATACAAAAAGGTACTAAATTACCTCTTTAAAAAAATTATATCAAACAGATCCATAAAAATTAGGCTGGAACACAGTATACTACCATTTGTTTCTAAGCATATTCTCTCCTACTCAGTCAAGTGAAATATTATCCATTTTCAGGAAATCTTAGGAACCATGGGACCTCTCACTACATTTCAGAGCCAAGACCACCTCACCAGACTTTCTCTTGACAAACAGGAAAATGAAGGACACTGTGAACAGCAGCTATGCCGCTGAGCTGGGCAAGAAAATGCAGGGCAGTCTGTAAAAGTATATGAAAAGGACTCAGTGCTGAGAACCAGAGGAGAAGAATGGATGGGGTTACCTGAACAAAATAGCACTCATTAAATATCTGCTGATTAACAAGAATCTTTGAGTCTCTCCCATGTACACTTGACTTCTAGCAGATTTCAGATTGGTAACAGGTCTTATCAATAATCACACAGAGTTTTTAATATGAGAAATAGTTTCCTTACTATAGTTAAGTTTTTTGAATGAACAAATAAGTGAAAAACATGGACATGTGAATGCTTACAATGGGCCAGGCAATGTGAAGCCAACAAAACACCAGGCATTTAATGGAAAACAGTAAAGCCCTAAGCTGCTGGTACCAGCAACGGTATTTAATGGTGCTATATATATAGGAAGGCAGTATGGGCTCTGCATGGTGCCTTTTTCAGACTGGGCATAATCTAGAATCTGCTCCCTTTCATTTTTTTTTTTAAGATTTATTTATTTATTTGATGGGGGTAGGGGCAGAGGGAGAGGGAGAGAGAGAATCTCAAACAGACTCCCCGCTGAGCTGGATGGGGGGGGGCTTCATCTCAAGATCCTGAGATCATGACCTAAGCCGAAATCAAGAGTCAGTAGCTTAACCCACTGAGCCACGTAGGTGCCCCTGTTCCCTCTCACTTAAAGCTTGATAGAAATGAGAAGAGACCTGAATATACCTTTTGATTACCAAAGGACTGCTCTTACTCTTCCCAAGGCACTTGAGTCAAATTTTAAAACCTAAGCTAGTTGAAGCTTACTGTCTGTCCATGCAACTAAATGAATACTAAATAATATGTATTAAACTAAACTAAACTCCTGTGGGAGTTTAGCAATGGAACTTCAATGGAACACATTTTAGCTTATAACACCAATTTAGTATTTCCCATAGGTGGGATTACACACCATTAGAAAAATAAGTGATTGTTTCATAAAATGAACTGAGACAAGTTGTTAACTGTTTGGAACAAAATAAGTTTAATATTTACCTCATACCATGTAGTAAAATTAATTTCAGATGATTAAAGTTAAATATAAAAATAAACTATTAAAAAACAAGAAAATAAAGGTGAATATATCTCTACTGATGGAAAATTGAACTAAGTAGAAAAACAATGGAAAACATACACACACAGACTTTGGATTGATGGTTTTAAAATTTTTTTGATGGCATTAAAATTTTTTAAATGTTTATATATCCATGAACAAAACAAACCAAATAAAACAAAATGGCAACTGAAAAACCAAAGCAAATGTCCAACATAATAGAAAAAGGTTAATATTCTTAGTGTATAAAAAATATTTACAAGGGGAATCTGGGTGGCTTAGTCAGTTGGGCGCCGGACCCTTGGTTTTGGCTCAGGTCATGATAAATCAGGGGAGCCTCGCTGGGTCAGTCAGTAAAGCATGTGACTCTTGATCTTGGGATCATGAGTTCGGGCCCCACATTGAGTGTAGAGATTACTTCAAAAAATATTTACAAATCAATATGGCAAAAATAACTCCATGGAGAAAGTTGAGTTAATCACATGAATGACTTACAAAACAGGGAATATAAAACATATAGTAGCAAATATTTGAAAAAAAAATGTTTAACCTCTGAAAAAAATGTAAATTAAAATGATAAAATCCTAGTGGTGAAGGGAAAGGCTTCTGGGGTTAGACACCAGGCCTATAATCTTGGGCAACTCATTTTACTTCTCTGAGCCTCAATTTTCTTTTTTTTTTTTTTTAAAGATTTTATTTATTTACTTGGGAGGGGGGAGATTGATCAAGCAGGGGGAGTGGCAGGCAGAGGGAGAAGCAGGCTCCCCGCTGAGCAAGAAGCCCAATGTAGGACTCGATCTCAGGACCCTGGGATCGTGACCTGAGCCAAATGCAGACGTTTAACCAACTAAGCCACCCAGGTGTCCCTTAGCCTCAATTTTCTTTGTAAAACAGAGATAATAATAATACCTAAACCACAGGAGTGATGTAAAAATTAAATAACATAATGCATGTAAAGTACTCAGCATAATGCCTGGCACATGATAAGTGTTCAATAAACAACAGCTCTTATTATAATAAAGAAAATGGGTGATGATGATGATACTCAGGGCTGATGAGGGTGCAGTGGAGCCAACATCTTTATGCACCTGACCCCTGATATATTTCAGACTTTGTCAACAAAGTTTGAGTCAACCTTTCTGGAGGACAATTTAGCAATATGTACCCAAGTCATATTCTTTAGGCTTCTGAAAACAAAAATGTTTAAAAACAATGGAAGAACTCAAAATGGAAAAGTCTGCTAAATAATACCATATTCATCAATTCATCATCTGTTGATCCACATGTCCAATATTACTGACCCTGCTTAAAGGTTAGGTGGGGAGATAAGCAAACAAACAAGTGCATTAAGGAGATAAGAGCCACTATGGGTAAGTATAGGGTGCTATGGTGCGCAGAGAAGGAGCACCTACCATAGTCTGAGAGTGGAGTCAGGGAAGCTTCCCAGAAGAAGCGACATTTAAGCTGGGACCTGAAGGATGAGTAGGAATTAGTCAGGTAAAGAGATGAAGAAAAAGTGTTCCAGGTAAAGGGAACAGCATGTGCAAAAGCCTAGAGATCAAAGGGAGCGTGGCATGTCAGCTTGACAGAGCAGTGTGCAAGGCAGGAACTTGGGAAGAGACAAGGATGAAGAGGTAAAGCAAGGTTTGGTCATTAAAAGTCTTGCTAGCGAAACTCTGGAGTGTAGACTTTATTCTAAGAGCAATACAAACAATTAAAAAGCAATTAGTGCTAAGAAAGAGTCAATATTCGTAATATATCAAGAGGATACACAGGTTGAAAAGAATGAACAAATAGCTCATAAGATGGAAATACAGGATTGCAGTGAAGGTTGCACAACTCTGTAATACAGTTTTACTAAAAATCACTAATTGTACAATTATAAAACGGGTTTATTTTAGGCTTTGTAGACTATTCCTCAATAAAACTATCTTTTAAAAAGTTAACAGAAATGCCTACTAAACATCTGAAAAATATTCAACTTGTCTAGTAATAAAATATATAAGACCAATGAGGTATTATTTTTTATCCTTGAAAATTACTGATTATATATGAAATGAGGATATCCAATGTTAATAAGGCTAGGAGAAATGAATGTTATGGTGGTTGAAATAAATGTTAATTGGAACAACCTTTCTAGAAAGTATAAATATGCAACAGGAGTCTTAAAATTGTTTATACTCTGTGATCCAGTAATTATATTTCTTGAAATCTTAACAAATGTAATATTTATGCCCAATGATGTTCACTGCAATGTGATTTATAATAGCAAAAAAAAAAAAGTTGGGAAAAAAACAGATGTTCAACAATAATGGAATGGTTAGGATGAGTTATAACTGCCCACTGCAGCCATTTAAGTGATATTGGCACATGGATAGATATGTATCTATGATATTTACCAAACTTTAAAAGAACCAAATATATAAAATTATACAGACAGCAGCATTTCAGCTATGTAAAATATATATACAGTTGTACAGCACATATCTTTCATTCTCTTTTCTGTGCTTTTCTGTATTTTCCAAAATTTCCTACATTGACCATGTATTATTTCTATAGTGTAAGAAAGTTTCTAAAGCTGTCTTCAAAAAATTAAAAAGCATCACTTCTAAGCATTTATACTTCGGACAAATCAATTTCATATTTGCTATGGTTTTATTTTCTCTGGGAGAAAGATGTGGTCATATTTGAATATATATAAAATATATATATAATTCAATAATATCTCATTTATCCAGCATCATATATGGAAATGAATTTCCCCAACTAAAATGTGCATCATAAGTTTCAAAACTTCAGTGAAACTTGGATGGATATCTATCTCAAAATACAAATCACTCAATCCTGACTGCTTAAATGAAGACAAAACAAGATGAAGCCTTATTATGATTATTCAGGGTCATCATTATGACCACATAATAGTAGCTCTGAGGGACCACCGCGTCTTAGAGAGGGATTTGTCCTTACATTAAATAATCCATACTACTAAATTTTTCTTATGCCAGCTATTTATAAATCATCTTCTTCCTCCCTTGCTATAAAACCATCAGCTATCATTTCCTAGAACTGTAAGCAGCCTGTTTTTTGCAGCACCTGCCACACTTTACATTCCTATTTTGCTGTTGATAATCTACTTAGAGTAAGAAAAACTAAATATCCAAATTTTAAGAATTATGTGTAAACTAAGAGATAATAGGCTTCAAATAAGGGTATCACCTAAAAATGATTTGCACAGACCTAGGTGATTCTGTTCTAGTTAAGGTTACAATATAAATGAGCTGCAAAGAGTATGAGTTCTCGATTGCATCTTAAGTCTTGGTTCCTTTACTATATTGGCAGTCAAGTTCTCAGGATAGGAAACTCATATGCTGTTTCACATCATGGAAAGAGATGTGGATCAGGAGCCAAGGCACTTAGTTCTAGTGCAGTTCTTACACTAACCAGTTTTATAACCTTCAGAAAATCTTTTAACCTTGGTACGTGTTCTGCATAACTTATGAGGCTCTCCTAGATTTAAATTAGATCACAAACACAAAAACACTCTGAGAAGTATAAAGCACTACACAAAAGTAAAATATTTTTATGGTATTTCACTGTGTTTATATGACCATGGATCAACATAGGTACATTCAGAAAATTTCATAACAGAAAGGAAAGAAAGAGATAATTCTTAAATTGCCTATTAATTAGGAAACATCTATTATCTTAGAAGAACAATACATTCCAAAGTTGGCATCTCTGATTCCTCCTCCCCTATATCCAAACAGTTTCCAGGTCCTTTGTGTTTTCTCTGTAATCCCTCACATCTGTCCTTTTCTTTCCATTACCACTTCACATCCCCAGTTTAGGCCTTTATTATGGCACATCTGTAAGAGCCTCTAACTGGCTCCACTCCTGGCCTCCCTCTGCCTCTCTCAAACCCCTCTGGCCAACAGCTGCCAGATCAATTTTCTTAAAACACCACTGTGATCATATCTGCTCAATAACCTCTTTAGACTCTCCATTACTCTCCCTATCAAGTTCAAACTCCTGAACTCAGCAGTCCCTGTGCAGTCTCAGCTTCCTCTTCACCTTTATCTCTTACTACTCTTCCAAAGAAATCCTTCCTCAAACTGGTCTAGTTAAGTCCTTCAGATATGCCTTGTGCTTTTCTGCCTGTAAATTTTGGCAATACAGCTTCTCTCCACCTGGAATACTATTTCCCAGGCCCTACCCCAGCCTATAAATATTTCTCCCTACTTCAAGGCTGACGTTGAATCCACCTACTACATGAACGTCTCTTTGATTACCACAAAGGAAAAGATGGAAGATTCTAAAGTTAAATACATCTTCAACAGCTGAGTGACACACGTCACATTCCTTAATAGCTCTTTACCTCAGTTTCTTCATCTGTAAGACAGGGATAATAGCAATTTCCTTCGGACATAATGTGAGGAATAAATGAGTTAATTCACATAGAGCACTTGGCATGATGCCTAGCATAGACAAAAACTCAAGAACTGTGAGATATTGTTATTAGTGCTCTTACCATTAGTGAATTTATCTTAACGTGAATTCAGACCATACTTATGGCCATTACTAACTAGCTGTTCATGTACATATAGTATCATTTGCTTCACTCTTTTTCTACCCTCTCATCTCATATTTGTTGTTCTTCCTATTCCCCTCCCAAGATTACATGATACTGATACACGGGACCCATGTCTTATACACCTTACTATCTGTAATAATCACTCATACCCAGTAGATGATCAATAGATTTGTTTAATCCCCAGTGAATGAATATTGAAGACAGTATTAAAATGCCATATACCACTATAGTGAAAAAGTAAAATAAAATGCTTAAAATTATTAATTAAAAAAACCTAAATTTCCAGTATCACAAAACTAAATCTCTCCTTTCATGATTCTCTAGATTTTTTTTTTTTTGCTCTGTTTCACCTTTAAAACAAAGAACTCAACCTGTTCATGCAACAAGAGATATAACAGCAAATATATGTAGGTCAGACAGCAGCCAAATATTGGAACACAAGAGCCATAAGACAACTCAGCTGTACATAGCTTTGGATGAAGTGAAATAGGAAGACAATTTAAGGGGAAAGGTAACTGGCTCATCAGTCATACAAACACACACACCCACACCCATACACACACCAGTCCCAGGATTCCTTTACACCCAGGGCCACATATAAGCAGCTGAAATAACCAGGCTATTATAGCAAGTAGATGTAGAAATATCAATCAGTTAGCTCATCAACTGAGCTTACCACATGATCAATTTAATTACCTATCTCAAGAGTGGCTATTAACATACCTCAATATTCTAATAATTAAGGTTTGGCTAATTAAGTCATATCAAGTAGATATGGCCTTACTGTATACTAATCATTCATCTCAAGAAACTTGGTATGATGACTTGATATATGTATGTTATTATCATAGAATAAACTATTTTTAACAATGCCCAGGAAAATGATGTTACTATAATACTGGTTTCTAGTGCATCTGCATGACTCCACTAACTGCTGCTTTCTCAGGCAAAATCAGTCCTGGTGACCACCATCCTCAAAGGGTTTACCAGTAGAGAGAAGTAAGACGGTTTGATGGAATATTAACTTTCCAAAAACTAGCACAAAATACTACATAAAAATAAGTTTATTAAGTTTCTATCCATAAGATACTTGTTTTCAGAGGACTCTAAAATGTTTTACCAGCTTTGAAGTGCAACTATTGTCAAATCACAAAATCTTAAGAGTTGGAAAAAGCCTTAGAAGTTCCCCACTGAAGGAATTCTTTATACTAACTTCCAGGCAAAAGGTCCTTCTTTGAATACGTTAAGCAATGGACACTCACTATTTTTGAAAGGCAGTCCACTTTACTGTTACAAAATTCTTCCTTACAATCATTGGAAATCTGCCTCCCTGAACTTTTACCCAAAGATCATAGTTCTGCTCTCTGGAACAATACAAGTTAACCTCCGACATATAATCAATTCCAGAATTAGGATATAATTGTCAATTTGGTCACACAAAATGCAAAATAAAGCTCAGGGGAAAAAAAAAAAGAAACCACTACGATACAAAACAAAATTTTGAAATTCAGGAAACTATGTTGAAATCACCGTATTTTCAAGCTATCAAAGCCCACGCCTCAGTGAACATACAAATATTAAGAACCACCTGATGTTTTACAGTGGAAGGTAGTACAGTGTTTACTGAATACCTTTTGGCAACGTGAAATTACTAAATCCACCAACACAGTTTTAAAAATTACAATTCTGTAGGAAGTTCAAGACGGTTTTTCCAATTGCTCATATTTTCATTCTATTTCCTTCTAAAACATCTGCATGTTTTTAGAATATCCCACTTCGCCCCACTGGCGCAATATTTCATGTATTTATTTTTAATATTTTATTTTTTTAAATAAATATATGTTCAAGAATAAAACCGAAAAGCATAGGGTGTAAAGGAGTGGGGGTGGGGCTAGCAGGGAAGTCAAAGACGGGCCCAGCAGGAAAAGGCTGGTTACTGGGTATTTTCCTTCTGGAAGCATGCTTCCCTGGCATAGGCATCTGAAGTAAGGAGCCATACAAACACGACCCAAGAACAAGAACGATCATGAGCAGTGAGTGTAAGGCATTAATGTCTGTAAGATGTAAATGAATTGGCACTGGTCAAGCAGCGCCAGATGCTTCAGGACCTCTTAGAGGAAAGGTAAGAGGTCCAGGAAGCAGAGACCACAGCCACCCTCTGCGGGAGGGAAAGAGGGAAGAAACGAAGAGTAACTACGAGCTCAGCAGTCCAATGAAGCCCGAACAGTACCGGAGCACAAGAAATACGGCAAGTGACTAGGGGGAAGGCACACACCCCGGAGAGCCTGAAGAAGGGGTTGCAGTGTGCGAATACAGAACGGGTCCAAGAAACGGGTGTGGGTAAGAGGCTGTGGTGTGTATAAGGGGCAACGCAGGAGTCCCACAGTCCTCTCCCTGCAGCAGAGCAACAGAGGGTACAAGGAAGGGGGAGGGTGAAAAGCAAGAATGACTCATTCCCGAAAGGAAGTGTTCAAGCCATAGGAAAGCATGCCACGGGGGGGTTCAGGGCGAGGACTATGAAAGCCAGGTGCCCCCAGTGATGGGGGCAAACCCCAACGTCCCGTAGTTCCCGTAGCTCGTCTTTAAGATGGGGTGTGTGGGGGGTTCGCGGCAGCCGAGTGCCAAGGCCTGGGAAGCGGCGCGGCGCGTGCGCAGTGGCGCTCGGCGGGACCCGCTGAGGCAAAGCGGAGCCGCAGTGACAGAAGCAAGCGGAGCGGCCGCCGGGTGGGACTCACCGAGGCGCAGGGGCTGGAGGTGGTGCTGGGGGTAGGCGACCGCTGGACCGTGACCAAAGCCATCTAGGCGCTGCTAGGTTGTTCCGGGCAGGGCATTCTTGTCCTGAGTGTGGGGGGCGGGAGGGTGACGGAGCCGGGATGGGGAAAGGGGTGTGGGATGGGGGTGAGGGGAACGGGGAGGAGGAGGAGGCCGCGGGAGCGGCCGCAGGCTCCGTACCCACCACCGGACTCTCGCCTACTGACGCGCCGAACGGGCGGCGGGCGGGCGGGCGGGCGGTTCGGCAGCAGCGGGGCACAATGAGCGCTCCCAGTGCGCAGGCGCCACCTGTCAGCAACCGCCTCTCCCCTCGGCGCGCGCCGCCGCCTCGCCGTAACCCTTGAGTTGCCGGAAGCCGGCTGGGTGTTTGCGTCTCCGGCCGCCGCCCCTTCCCGGGTTTCTTCCTTTGCTCTGGAATCGCGCGGTTTGCCAGCGTGGAGAGGCAGTGAGGTGGGATGGGGGGAGGGGCCCTGGGCCGGGGGGACGCTGGAATCCCCACTCCTGAGAGACGACTATCTTATGAGGTGGGGGCGCACAGCGTAACCGGTCTTAGTGAAAGGAAACTGAGGTGAAATTCCTGAGGCAAACGCGTTGTCTGGTGGGAAAGGGCTCCGCCGGGTTTCAAAGGCTTTCTCTAGGCGGGAGTGAGATTTACTGGACTGGAGACCCTCTTGGCGGGACCAGACACGAGTTTTTCCCCTTTTGCCCCGGTTCTCGGGGGCTTTTTCTGAACTTTACCACCCTCTGCCTCAGAGCCCCTGTTTTATGATGAGACTTTATGAAAGAAAGAAAGGTTTTTAATTTTATACCCTGGCAAGCTTCAGGGTACCCCTCACGCTTCCTCTATTACCCTGGCCTCTGTCTAAGGACTCATTCATTATTCCTAAGGTGGAGAGAGGCTGCATGAGCCCGGGAGGCCGACAAGGCTGGGCTCACGAAGTTATAAGGGTCCAACCTGCTATTTACCTCCCACTTGCTTCCTGCTGGAAAGAAATTCTCTTAAATAGGATTTGCTCCTTGAGATTCTTTTCTCCTTTCGGCTCTAGATTTCATTATTGCATAGACATATGTGAAATGTAGATTATTAAATATTTTAAAGGAAAATACTTTTCTAAAGGATAAACCGTCAGCAGACTATAAGCCAAGAAAGTAATGAAAAATCAAGATTAAGGTGGGGGGGAATCTCATTATGCAAATGCCATTGATTATTTACACAGAGAGAGTTGACAAAGCTATTTCTCAATTTGAGGGATACTCTGGAATATACCACCATACATATCAAAGCTGTAGAAAACACATTAAGCAGTTTGCACTTATTAAAGCCTCCTCCTTCTGTTGTCACTCAAACTCTCTTGGATCTCATTGCTTTCTTTAAACTGACAGGGCTGTCGTGAGCTCTTTCTGGCTGCTGTATGGTTAAGTGCCACTAGAGCCCTCTGTGCTGAGCCTTTGTTCTCTCCCTGGGGCCCTGCGGTTGAAATAATTAGCGGGGAGTTTCCATCAAGAATCAGACACTGAGGGTCCCTGTACTGTACAGTCCTGTATAGAATGAATTGCTGAGAAGCCAGCTGGTAGGCTTTTGCCCCCTGGTGGTGGTGAAGAGTGCCTGCGAGATAAAATTAAACAAAGATGTATGGTTCACCGATTAAACAATCTGTTTTTTTCCCCAGAGCTGCGTAGTAAACAGGAAAAGACAAGGCAAAGTTCAGAAATAAGAACTTTGAACCAATGCTTAGAAGACCAAACAGGAAGTTATATGCATAGCTAAGAAATTTACATAGCTGAAAGCTGAATGAACTCAGATAAATGAAACGGGGTTTAGAAATAAAAGTATTCTAGAAAAGGTATTATACAAATCTATAGGTTTTAGTAATATACTTGTATGTTACTTTTCTTAGTGACTCGGGGATAGCAACACTGATTATCTACTTTTGTGTAGCAACATAATATTAAGAAATTCTTTTGGCAGATGACTTAATTCCATTAACCTTAGAGTGGGAAAGATCACTACATAGGAGTCAGAAGACCCGGCTTCTAACTCCAACTCTGTGAAACCTTAGGCAAATGGCTTAAACTTTCTGAGCGTTAGTTTCTACAGTGGATCACAACTCACAGGATTCCTGTGATCAAATGAGATAATGCATGGTAAAGTACGGTATAAACTATAAAGCCCTGTGTGTAGTTAAGATAACTTTATTATTCTCTAAAGTTTGTTCCAAGTTCAGTCAGCTTTTTTTTTTGAGTGTACCCTATGTGTAAAAAATAGCATCAAGCAAAAAGGGAATAAAAAGGACTTAAAAAGACATGATTCATACCTTTTCTTAATAGTAAGAGAAGTAGTTTAGTTGTGAAGACATGTCTCATCTGTAGGCAAATACAGAAGATCTTTGTTAAACATATCTGAGGTGATAAAATCCTGGTCAAAATTAGGATTATAAAAAAATTGGAATTAGGGTCACCTGAGTGGCTCAGTCAGTTAAGTGACTGCCTTCGGCTCAGGTCATGATCCCAGTGTCCTGGGATTGAGCCCCTCGTGGAGTCTGCTTCTCCCTCTCCCCCTGCTCATGTGCTCTCTCTCACTCACTCTCTCTTTCAAATAAATAAAATCTTTTAAAAAATTGGAATTATAAAGTACCCAGATTCACATTAAGTTTATTTGTATCAGGAAGTTAATTTATTAATTTACAGAGGAAATAGCTCTTCCTGGTACATTTTTAGGAAACGAAGATGTTGAGATTACTGGTGCATGTTCATTAATCACCATTAGTTAAGAAAATATTGAGTATGTATTATATGCTACACACTGTTTTAAGAACAAAATAAAAGTCTATCTTTCAGAGGCTCAAAACCTATTAGCAGGGAAAAACACACTAAATAATGACACAATGGCTTAGTGGTATTGTGGTTTCAGTCACCTTTCCTAGGCCCCCAAGGGGGATACATATACAGGAGAAGCGTAGGTATGTCCAAAGTGCTTTAGAAACACAGAGGAAGAGGTCGGGCAAATGTACATTTTATGATATTGGCTTTCAGGCTTTGGTTGCAGAGCTAGATTACACGTGAGCATTTGAAATCTATGCTCTCTGCCCCATTTATACCTATTCTTCCCTGGACTCCGCCCTGGTTCCTACTTGGTCTTCTTTTGATCTGAGGGAGGAAGTATCTACTTCTAATAGAGAAAAGACCCTAGAATCCTCTTAGTATGTTAGTTGAATTTGAGAAGAGAGACCAAGAGCAGGGTTCCCAAAAGAGGGAGCCAGAGAAGTCCTCCTAGTTCTATTTATAGCACCGTTATTCTTCCCACCTGTGATAATGGAGGCCTACTTGTGCCATTGGAATTCCTTTAACCCTTGTATCATCACTTCTTCAGGGGTGAAATTATAGGGGAACTTTGGAAATTCTTGAGATCAGTTGTTTCTTAAGCTTTGAGAACTTGATGAAAACTGTTAACTCTCCAGAAAGATATACTTGCACATTCACTGAATGTGCACTCACTGAAATCCATTGAGAGACCTCATGTTAAGAATCCTGATCTGGTTTGTAACACCTTAGATGAACTAGAGGGTATAATGCTAAGTGAAATAAGTCAATCAGAGAAAGACAATTATCATATGATCTCACTGATATGTGGAATTTAAGAAACAAAACAGAGAATCATAGGGGAAGAAAGGAAAAAATAAAACAAGATGAAACCAGAGAGGGAGAAAAGCCATAAAAGACTCTTAATCATAGGAAGCAAACTGAAGGTTGCTGGTGGGGAGGAGGACTAGAGGAATGGGGTAAGTGGGTGATGGACATTAAGGAGGGCATGTGATGTAATGAGCACAGGGTATTATGTAAGAGTGATGAATCACAGACCTGTACCCCTGAAACCAATAATACATTATATGTTAATTAATTGATTTAAATTTTAAAAATGTTTTTAAAAAATGAAATGTCAAAAAAAAAAAAAAAGGAATCCTGATCTGGGGCTAAAGCAGTGCTTCTCAACTTTTTTTCATATCATGACATCCATAGAAATGATGATATTTGTATAGCACCTGGGATAAATTAAAGGAGATTTAGAGGCAACTATATGGGGCTTGGTGAAAAAACCTTTTTATATGATATAATGAGAAAAAGAAAATAAATGTATTAAGGATGATATTAAATATTGAATTTGTATAAGCTTCTGAATAGTCATCTCAAAAATTAAATTAAAAACTTGAAATTGCTTTTATAAACATAACATTTTTTATGTAGGTTTTTAAAAGCATTGTTATAATATTATTGGGTATTCTCTGTGCTGTACCTTTCACCTCCATGACTTACTTATTTTATAACTGGGAGTTTCTACCACTTAATCCTCTTCACGTATTTCACCTGAACCCCTACTCCCTCCTTTCTGGCAACCACCAGTTTGTTCTCTGTATTTATGAATCTATTTCTGCTTTTTATTTGTTTATTTGTTTTGTTTTTTGGATTCCACATGTAAGTGAAATCATATGATATTTGTCTTTGTCTGACTTATTTCACTTAACATAATACTCTTCACGTCCATCCATGTTGCAAGTGGCAAGATTTCATTCTTTTTTTATGACACATATATGTATGTGCATATATATACATATATATATATTCATATCTATGTATCTACCACATCTTCTTTATTCATCCACCTATCCATGGATACTTGGTTGTTAACATATCTTGGTTATTATAAATGCTGCAATAAACATAGAGATGCATATATCTTTCCAAATTGGTGTTTTCATTTTCTTTAGGTAAATACCCACTGATAAGATTACTGGATCATATGGTAATTCTATTTTTAATTTTTTGAGTAATCTCCATACTATTTTCCACGTCGATTGCACCAATTTACATTCCCATCAACAGTGCACAAGGGTTCCCTTTTCTCTACATCCTTGCCAACACTTGTTATTTCTTATCTTGATACTAGCCATTAAGACTAGTGTGGCACAATATTTCATTGTAGTTTTGATTTGTCTTTCCCTGATGATTATTGATGTTGAGCGTCTTTTCATGTATCTGTTGGCCATCTGTATGTCTTTGGAAAAATGTCAGGTCCTCTGCCTATTTTTAATCAGATTATTATTTTTTTTAACGTTGAGTTGTGTAAGTTCTTTGTATAATTTAGATATAACCTTTTTTTGGTCGTATCTTTTGCAAATATCTTCTCCCATTCAGTAGGTTGCCTTTCTGGTTTGTTGTATGTGCTTATTGCCATTTGTTATTTTGTGGTTGTTTTTGTAGTTCTTTGTTCCTTTCTTTTTCTCTTGCTGTCTTCCATTCTGGCTGGATGGCTTTCTCAGATTTATTTCTTTTAATTTTTTATCTATCTGTTTTAAGTTTTTTATTTGTGGCTACGGTGAGGTTCATATATAACATATGTGTATAAGTCTGTATTAAGTTGATGGTCACTTAAGTTCACATGTGTGCTGAAGGACACATTCTAAAGGCATTAAATTTGTACTCCACCTCCATGTTTTATGTATGTGATATTATATTTTACATCTTTATTTTGTGTATCCCTTGACTAATTTTTATAGATATAATTGATTTTACTATTTTTGTGTTTTAACCTCTTTACTGGCTTTATAAGTGATTAATCTCCAAGGCTCAATGTTTATGACAAGCAGCAATACTCACTGCATTTGGTTTTGGAAAGTGATGCCCTGGTAGTAGAATACTCCTTGGCTTTGCTTCTTTATCAAAGAATACTTGCTTTAATAAAGCAAGTTCTTCATTGTGCTTGCCTCCTTGGGGACATGGGGGACAGTAAGGTGGATCACCAGGCTCTGATTACTTTGGGCTACTCTGAGAATCCTTAGAACAAATTGCTTCTGGCCAGGGGTGAACTATGTAGAGGCACCAACCACCCTAGTCATCTCAGGTCACTTAGGGCTGAATAGATAACTATCTTGCAGTACATCTGTAACTCATTTATTACACACTAAATGAAGTGTGTCATTTAAAAGACTATGGTTTATGTAGCTAAACTTGTTTAAATGGGGGGGGGAGAAGAAATCATAGTTTCTGTTTTTAATAATCCAATTCCTTACGTTGAAATGACTTGGTACAAAGTGATATAGCTATAAATTAATTAGTACAGATAGAATATATAATAGCTGGAGTATGATTAAGTCATATATTACCTTCACCTGGTTGTAATTTTTAATAAAATTTAATAATCATCTTTTATTAACTTTAATAGTGTCCAGATAGGAAATAGAAATCACACCAGTTATTTGAATAGATACTTTAACAAGAACTGTTAATTAGATATAAAGTTAAGTAGATGACTGCAAAGCTAAAAGGAGAAATCTAAGGTATGATAGAGGGAGCAACTGTTACTGCATCTAGAGCTGGAAAAAAAAAAGGCAAAGGAAAAAATTTACAAACTTAGAGGAATGACCCCTGCAGAGTTGAAACTCAGATCTCTGAGAAGACACTGCTCAGGTGGTGTTGGTGTCTCTGAGCTTAGAGGAGGGACTCCATGGGACTCAGACTTACAAGGCAGGAACACTGGCTGGCTGGTGTTGGTGTCTTTGAGTCAATGAAATGTGCAGAACTGCAGAAAAACTACAAACTGGATTCAGTTGTTGCTGTAGAAACGACCTGCTGCTACCAGAATAAAGAAGCACTGGAGACGTAGAGCATACAGGAACCAAAAGTTTATAGGAAGCAGTCTTGAGGTAGACAGGAAGGAACAATTCTCTTGTCCTCCTTTAGTCTTGGGGGTCTCCCTCTGGTGCCACCAATTAGCAGAGCTTAACAGAACCAGCTGGCAAGGCAAAGAAATATGGTTTTCAGAGTCCCAGCTCCAGAATCAAAGAAGAATACAAAAGGGTGAGTTTAGAGCTGAGATAATAATGTAGTAACTAGCACTTGACTGATAATGGAAATTGATACCAGAAATGGAGGTTATCTTCCGTCCTCTAGTTTGCATATATTATATGAAGACAGTTAAAGATCTTGCTACTTCCTGCTCCCCAGATTCAAAGACTGTAATGTCATCAATGTGCTGGACCAACTCAATGCTGATTGGAAGGTTAAGATGTTCAATATCTCTGTGGACTACATTATGGTAGAGAGCAGGAGAAATGACACAGCCCTGTAGCAAGGCAGTGAAGTTATATTGTTGGCCTGCCAAGTAAAAACTAATAGCTGCTGGTGTTCCCTTCTAATCTGTATGGAGAAATAAGCATTTGTTAGGTCAATAGCTGCATACCAGGTGGCAGGGATTGTGTTGATTTGCTCCAGTAAAGATATTACATATGGAAGGCAGCTGGAGACATCACCTGATTAAATTTATAATACTCTACAGTCATTCTCCAAAATCCATTCAAACAGGCAAGTTAAATTGGCATGAGATAGGTTTCATCACTTCCTGCTTCTTTCAAATCTTTATTGGAGTTACTAATCTCTGTAATTCCCCATTCTGCCATCCCAGGAAAGCAATAATTATTGTTTACTGTCCTGGTATGTGTGTATGTGGGGAAGGGGGTTCCCAAGTTCCCAACTTGGCATTTCATACTATAAGGCTCCTTATTTCAGGATCAGAGAGCCAATATGGAAATTCTGCCAGTTACCATGTATCTCTTCTAATTATACATCCAGGAACTGATGAAATCACTATAGAGTGGTTCATTGGATTTACTTAATCTACTGTGATTCAAACTTAAGACTCAATTTCTCAGGGGGTGGGAGAGTGGGGAATGAGTTAAATAGGTGATGGGGATTAAAGAGTGCACTTGCTGTGATGAGCATGGGGTGATGTATGGAATTGTTGAATCACTATATTGTACACTGGAAACTAATATCACACTGTATGTTAACTAGTTGGAATTAAAATAAAAACTTTAAAAAAATAAAAGGAAAGTGCAAGGACTAAACTGTGGAAGCACTCTAATATTAAGAACTCTGAGAAAAGAAAAGTGACCAATAAGAAAAACAAAAAACAACTAGGGAAGTGGGAGAAAAACTCAGATATTGTTATCCTGGAAGCCAAGTGAAGAAAGTACAGGTTTCCCCCACTATCTGAAAATACCACATTCCTGTGAGACTGTCTGTAAGCCAGAATGACATAAAGGAAAGGAACAATTACCATTTATTTATATGGAAAATTTTTTGAGTATTCCTAGACCCAAAAAATCAAATCTCTTAGGCTTTTCTGATTTCTTAGGACACGTCTTGCTAACGGATGCACAAAATATATCAAGATAAAGCACAGATGCTCAGGCACAGTTCAAAGCTACAGTTGCTGAATGCTGAGCTACTGAGTGTTCTTCCTGGGGAAGGAGCTTAGGGTGTATGCTGCCTCTATAACAGCTTGCTCTGAAACAAACGCTGAATACTATTTTTACTTTTTGCCTTTTTTTGTAAAAGCAAAAATCCTCTTCAGATTTCTTTCCCTGAGGGAAACCAGATGGTGGTCAATGCATCATCAAGATTAACGCTCAGTTATGACCCAAGACCTACCTCACCAATACCCCAATTCAACTGTGTTCAGGCTTTTCATCACCACTGGCAGAAATGGTGCTCATCTTAAAGGATCCTGCACCCCAAGTCAGGCCTTGGCCATTACAACAATACTTCTTCATGAGACCCTCATGCTGTGCCATGTGCAGTTCAGCAATATTTTACTTGACATCCCAGCAAACAAAGTCTTCCGTGTCCATGCAGGTTTCAGCATGGAGAAAGATTCATGTGAAGATTCAGGTGTCCTCCAGAAGTTCCTGGGTTCTCACCAGACCATCCTCCTTACCCTCTTTGTGGTACTGTTGTCAACAGACAATTCCAGTTTATGTACCAACTCTAGGAACACTACAGCCGGGTTCTTATACCTCCCAAATCCTTCCCCACCCATTCATGACTCCACAGCCCCCACCAGCCTAAAGTCAGCTACGACATTAGCTATGGAGTATAAGACACTAACTTCCACTTGAACAGTTCCTTTTAACTGTGAAAAACGAGATTTCTAGCTCTAGACCTGGAGCCTAGCCCCTAAACAAGACTTCTGGGAACTGTAAATAAAGGATCTTAAGCTGTTCCATTAAAAAAAGAGAGAGAGAGAGAGAGACTCAATTTCTCACCTGTCTACCACAAATCCACACTTAAACTGGTGGACTGAAGTGGCACTTAGAGTTCCCAGGAATTAACATCAATGTAGTGCCAGTGTTTCAAAATCCCTGAACAACCTGAATATTTCTTTTTCCCTGGCACATAGTCATTTTAGGAGATGGCCACAGGTGGTGTGGGGAAGACTTGGAAGAAGATTTTCAGTATATACTAATGGCAGTGCTGCAGTATCCTCCTTTAAGGAGATCCAACCTTGCCTTCAGTTATGGGGCTTAGGCGTAGAAACTGGTGAGAGGTCAGAACTCTCCACCGTGGTGACTAGAGTCATATTTTTGGCCACCATATATGGATTTTTTATACTATATATAGATGACAATTTCAGTAGGCTGGCCATCTATCTTATTCCTAGGGCCACCATAATCATTTAGCCACAAAAATTGCTGAGTGTCAACCTTCTGATTACCACTATATTTCTACTTCTCTTTATGGTAAATGTACTACTTTGGTGGTTAAACACTAATATTTGGCTTCTGTTACCCTGAAATGGGTCATCCCACCTACCTTACCTACAGAAGAAAGCCACTATAGAGCTTTTCGAGGATGTAAGTATTCCCATCACTAATATACTTTTCACCAGAATCCTTTCAGAGAATGTACTGGGGGGGGGGGAGTGGATGTGCAGGTCAGTATGTGATAAATCTGCTCCAACATTTCTATCTCCCTAAGGCTTTGGATTTCTTCTTACCTTATGCCAGGAAAGTTCCAGTATCTCAACTTAAACACATGCCACTGTGGAGTCCAAGTTTCAGTGAATTTACCAAATAAATGATTAGCGTCACTTCCAGTCCTTAATTTCTGGTAAGTGTACTCATATTAACAAATTCTAACAACTCAGCGTTATATTCTTTGTTCTTTTCTTTAATTCCCCTATAATATACTCTCACACATATTCCCTGGGTTTCTGCCACTATATATGCAAATCGTGAAAATCTTTTGCTGTAAAAACGATTTCTTCCTGGTCAGACTTTATATTTGCCCTGCTAGAGGATTTTAACATCTGATTTTCGTTATGAGTCTCCTAAAAGTAAGAGGTGGTTGTGATGAGTCTTGAGGAAAATGGGCATCTCCTGGTAAGGCAATTGCCCCAGATGAGATTATTGCAAGGTTTTCAATTTAGTGAAGGCTAGTCTCACAAATACAGGAGGACAAACTGCCTCCATTGCCAAGAGACACTCAGAGTGACTCAGAAATTTGAGGTTATTAGTCTCCTAGTCCCACTAAATATTGAAAATTTGGAATGAGGTCCTTCTTCCCAATCAGTGCCCCAATTTTCACATGAGTAACTTGGCTGGGATGTGAATTCAATTAATACTATAATTCCGCAACCCATAATTCTTGATAAGTTGACCCCTTTATCATTGTATAATGACTTTCTTTGTCTCTTGTTGGACCTTTTGGCTTAGAGTCTATTTTAAAGTCCGATGTTAAGTATAGCTACCTCTGCTCTATTTTGGTTTCACTTGCATGTACTCTCTTTTTCTACCCCTTCACTTTGAGCCTATGTGTGTCCTTAAAGCTGATCTGAGTCTCTTGTTTTGGTGGCATATATTTGGGTCTTGTTTTTTCATCCATCCAGCCACTCGATGCATTTTGATAGAGAATTTAATCCATATACATTTGGAGTAATTATCAGTAGGGAAAAACTTAATAATATCATCTTGTTAATGGTTTTCTGGTTGTTTCATAGTTCCTTTGTTGCTTTCTTCCTCTCTTACTGCCTTCCTTTGTGAATTGATGATTTTCCGTAGTAGTATGCTTTGATGCCATTCTTTTTATCTTTTGTGCATCTACTGTAGATTTTTGCTTTGTGGTTACCATGAAACATCGATTGTAACAATTATTTTAAGCTGATAACAATTTAATTTCAATTACATATAAAAACTCTACCTTTTTACCCTCCCATTTTGTTTTTGATGCCACCATTTACATCTTTTTATATTGTATATCCATTAGCAAATATTGTAGCTATAGTTATTTTTAATACTTCTGTCCTTTAACCTTTGTACTAGAATTAACTGATTAATATACTACCATATCACAGTATGGAAGTATTCTGAATTTGACTATATAGTTATATTTATCAGTATGTTTTATATTTTCATATGTTTTCATGTTACTAATTGTCCCTTTGTGCCGGCTTGAAGAACTCTTTTCACATTTCTTGTAAGGCAGTTGTAGTGGTGGTGAACTCCCTCAGCTTTTGTTTGTCTGGGAAAGACTTTGTCTCTCCTTCATTTCTGAGGAGAATTTTGTCAGATAGAGTATTCTTGATTATTTTAAATATATCACCCCACTTTCTCCTGGCCTGTGAGGTTTCTGATAAGAAATCCACTGATAGTCTTATGGGATTCCCTTGTAATTGACATACTTCTTTTCTATTGCTGCTTTCAAGATTAATCATTGTCTTTGTTTTTTGACAGTTTTATTACAATGTGTCCTGGGGAAGATGTCTTTGGGTTGAATTTGTTTGCGGACCTGTGAACTTCATGAACGTGGATGTGCAAATATCTCCCCAGATTTGGGAAGTTCTCAGACATATTTTTCAAAATAACCTTTCTGCCCCTTTCTCCCTCTCGTTAGACTCTAATAATACATAGTTTCTCTTAATGGTGTCCCACCAATCCCATAGGCTTTCTTCATTCTCCTTCATTTTTTTCCCTTTGCTTTTCTCTGACTGGATCATTTCAAATGATCTGTATTCCTACTGTATTTATCTCCCAAAAAAGGAAAATGTTAATTTGAAAAGATATATGCACCCCTATGTTTATTGCAGCGTTACTTACAGTAACCAAGATGTGAAAGCAACCCAAGTGTCCATCAATGGATGAATGGATAAAGAAGATGTCACACGCCCACACAGACACATACACACAGGAATATTACTTAGCCATAAAAATAGAATGAGATCTTGTGGGGCACCTGGCTGGCTCCGCTGTTAATCATCTGCCTTCGGCTCAGGTCATGATCCCAGGGTCCCGGAATCGAGCCCAGCATTGGGCTCCCTGCTTGCTGGGAAGCCTGCTTCTCCTTCTCCTACTCCCCTTGCTTTTGTTCCCTCTCTTGCTGTCTCTCTTTGTCAAATAAATAAATAAATAAAATCTTAAAAAAAAAAAAAGAATGAGATCTTGTCATTTGTGACAACATGGATGGACCCAAGAGGGTATGCTAAATGAGATAAGTCAAAGAAAGGATACAATATGATTTTACTTATATGTAGAATCTAAAAAAACAACACAAATAAACAAAAAGCAAAAACAAACTCATCGATACAGAGAACAAAGAGATACTTGTCACAGGAGAGAGAATTGAGGGATAGGCAAAATAGGTAAAGGGAGTGGGAGACACAGGTTTCCAACTATGGAATGAATAAGTCACAGGGATAAAAAGTACAGCATAGGGAATATAGTCAATGGTATTATAATAGTATTGTATGGTAACAGATGATAACTACACCTGTGGTGAGCATAACATAGTATATAGACTCATCAAATCACTATGTTGTACAACTGAAACTAATTTAACATTGTGTATCAACTATACTTCAATAATAATAATAATAATAATAATAATAATAATAATATCTGTGTTCAGATTCACTGATTCTTTCTTCTGCTTGGTCTAGTCTGCTATTGGAGCTCTTCATTGAATTCTTCATTTCAGTCCTTGTATTCTCCAGCTCTAAAATTTCTGGTGTTCTTTTTATGTTTTTCTCTTTGTGGAACTTATCATTTCATTCTTTTATTATTTTCTTATTTCATCAAATGGTTTATCTCTGTTCTCTTGTAGCATTCTGAGCATCTTTAAAACAATTATTAAAAACAATTATTTTGAATTCTTTGCTAGGTAATTTATGAATCTCTACTTCCTTGGGGTCCATTACTGGAAGTTTACTGTGTTCCTTTAGTGGTGTCATGTTTCCTTGATTCTTTGTGATTCCTATCACTTTTGTAGGTGTTTGTGTGTTTGAAGAAGAGTCATGTCTTCCAGATTTTATGGAATGACTTTGGTAAGGAAAGACCTTCACCTGTGGTTGGGGGTGTGCTGGAACATGCTGTGACCCTTGGTCTAGTGCTGCAGGATGCCAAGTGTGAGGGCATGTAGTGCCTGTAGATGGGGATGGGTGGGAGTGGCATGGTGTCTCATTGACTCAGGAAGCTATGGTCCATGACATCAACAACTGCATGATCCTTGGTGAGAGCTACAGGCAGTACACAATGGCTGCAATTGTTGGATTCTTTTTTTTTTAAGATTTATTTTATTTTAGAGAGAGAGTATGAGTGTGGGGAGGGGCAGAGGGAGAGGGAAAGAATCGTAAAGCAGTCTCCCTGCTGAGCATGGAGCCTGACACAGGGCTCAATCCCAGGACACCGAGATTAGGACCTGAGCCAAAGTCAAGAGTCAGATGCTTAACTGACTGAACCACTGGGGCGCCCCAGGACTGTTGGATTCTTTAACAGAACCTCCAGTCTACTGGCTAGGGACCATGCCGGAGAACGATGGTGGCCATAGCCAGTAGTGTGCACACAGTTGGCTGTGGGGCCAGTTGAGGAGGCTGGCTGCAGTGGCCAGTTGCAGATGGATGTGCAGTGGTGAAGGCTAGGGCCCACAGCAGGGGCTGGGGCCAACTGCAGGCACACAGGCAGCTGCAGTGGCTCTGGCTGTCAATGTGCACATGTGTGACTATAGGGGCTAGCTGTAGGCACATGTTTGACAGGGGAGGCCAGTGATGGAAGTTGGGGCTGGTGTCTTGAGGGCGCACAACTGTAGGGTTAACTGAAAGTGAGTGGAGATGTACAGACCAATGACAGGGGTTAGGGTTCAATCCAGACCCACCAATAGCTGTACAGACCTTGGCCATTCGCATATACTTGTGGGGCTGCAGGAGCTTGCTGTAGCATATGCACAGTGGTTGAGGCTGATAATGGGAGTCAAGCCAGCAGCGTGACGGTAAATAGCTGCAGGAATCTCCTGCCATTCTCAGCAGTTATCTCTCTCTTACCCTGGCTTTTCTTTCCTAGCTTACCTTTAAGTGTTCATCAGCAAGGGTTTATCTTTAGCTTTTTTTTTTTTTTCTTCTACTAGAAGATATTCTTATTGGGTGATCTCTACTAGCATCCTCCTGCAAATGCATCTTTCTGTCAATACCCAGGGGTTTAAGACTCATGGAAATCTAGCTAAATGACATTTCTGATCTTCTATTAGTCTGACAAATCAGAATTGTGTATGATTTCTCTCTTACCTTGGGAAACCCCTTCCTCAAGGATAACTGGCTACCCTTTCATATATGACTGACAATCTTGCCAATCAAGATGCCAAATGCTGCAATTCACCAATTTATAAATCTATTGGGAATGCATGTAAAGGGCCTGTACAAAATTCACAAAAACTCTGTCTCATAGCTGACAATCTAAGTAGAATGAATCTAGAATCTCATGAGTGGGAGTATGAGGTGTGCAGAATGCTCTGCACTTTGAGTAATTAAAATGCAAGTTAGTACTGTTCAGACTGGACAGTGCTTCTATCATTTTCCAATGGGCTTGATTCTGCATAACTTCCTACTAATGCACCATAATATATTTCAGTGTCAGTAAGATTCTTACTGGAAACTTCTATTAGACTACTGAGCAGGTGTCTTAAATGTGTTAACACCTCCAAACTCAAACTCTTATCATTCTCCCAACCTGATTTTCCTCTCTTTTCCTTATTTCACTTAATAGCATCATCATCCATTCAGTCTTGTAAATATGAAAAAAACACTCAGTGAACCTTAACTATTTCTCTTTCACACTTTAGATTCAATTCCCCCCCCCAATCCTGATTATCATATCTGTTTTAGTTTAGGTTCCCTCAGAATAGAGCCTGATCCAAAGAGTTGAGTGTAAGTTCATTTATGAGGTGGTTCCAGGAAACAATGGTAAGGGAGTACAGAAGTAATACAGAAAAGTGAAGGAAGCCTGTATTATTGGGCAAGTTTTACTGGTAGGCAACTGAAGTTCTAACCCATTGGGGAACTCTGGAGTTCCCCACTCTGAAACCCACATGGGACTATATGCAGCTTCCTATCCATCACTGGCTGAGGGCTTCTCCTATTAGATATCAAGTCCCAAGCACTTCTTGCCTATCCCCACATTTGGACTGGCGGGAAATGCTCAGACAGAATTCTAGGTGCTTGTGGTTAGAAACCATCTACATGTGCTGAAAAAGTGAAGCTGAAGGGATATGATTAGGGTATTGGCAAAATCTGGCAGGACTTGACTAGAGTGAGGGCCATTTTCCGCAGGTGCAACATTTTAGGTACAAAATCTACCTTCATTCTCTCTTCCCCCAGTGTTTCATAATTCTAGTCTTTGCTGGCAGAGGTAACTTTTTAAGATACCAATTTGATCATAGCTATCCTGTGCTTAAAAAGCACAGAGTAAAGTTCAAACTCCTTGATTCAGCATGATTAACCTTTACAGATTGAAAAGTGACCTTTTCAGCTGCCTCTCCTTCCATTTTCTTTTAATATAACTATGCTCTGCTCCATGAATGCTTCACTTTTTGAACTCGCATACCCTAGTGTGTATTGCTCCTTCTGCCTCAAATACTCTTCCCCTCTTCTTTTTTTTTTTTTTAAAGATTTTATTTATTTATTTGACAGAGATAGAGACAGCCAGCAAGAGAGGGAACACAAGCAGGGGGAGTGGGAGAAGAAGAAACAGGCTCATAGCGGAGGAGTCTGATGTGGGGCTCGATCCTGTAACGCCGGGATCACGCCCTGAGCCGAAGGCAGACGCTTTAACCGCTGTGCCACCCAGGCACCCCTCTTCCCCTCTTCTTTACACAAAAATGTCTTATTAGCCCGTTAAAATCCAGTTTAGAAATTTATCTTTTCGTGAAAACTTCTCTGACCTCCCTGGGAAAAGTAATTGCTTACCCCTCTGTGTTCCTTAGCATTTTATATGCACCTCTACTTTTGCACTTTGCAGATTGAATTGCATCTCTTTATCCTTTTTTCCATCCTAAACTAGGAACTCTTCAAAAGAAGTTTTCCTGTCTCCCTGAGCACAGGTCTTACTCATCTTTACAACCCCAATGTCTGCCTGCTTAGAGAAGGCACCCAATAAAGGTTTATTGCATTGGATTTATCTTGGTGCATCCAAACAAAACTGATTTTGAAGGAAATGGAAGGTAGCTTCCTAGCAATTTCAGGAGATGGACACCATAAGCAGAGAAAGCAGTCTGTGAGAATGTACAATTGGGACCTACCAAAGAAATCTATTTATATATCTATTATTTATGAACTGCTTCAAAAAGGCTATGAGGCAGCTATTCTAAAGTGTCGGAATCTGTCATCTCCAAAGGCAGTAATTTTGGTTTATTCAACTAGAACATGTGCTGATAAAAAGAAATGCAAATACTCTAGCACAGTATGAAGATACCATTTCAAATTAAATAGTCCCTAGATTGTAACCGCCCTAGAGGTAGAGGCCACGGATATAAAATTTACTTTTTACATAGTAACAAGACTAAATATACACAAATTCTTAAATGATTTTTGGCACACCAGTGATTTTGATAATTTGTGACTGAATCTGTAGTCATTTGCAGTGACTCTGATAATTATCCACTTTAATTCCTTAATATGAATAAATAAACAAGATAAATCACATTCCTCTCAGAACTCCTCATTCAAAAAAATGCTTTGTAGTAAGATTATTACACTGTCTATATGCCTTTCTCAAATGAGTTGGGTAGCCATCAAAGTTTCACTTCACCTCATCTGAATTGTTATTTCAAAAATTAATGAGGATGATAATGTTTTAAAAAATTCACTTGCATTACTGTTGTGTGTGTCTTTTTTTAATGGTAATGGTGGTGATTACTAATGGTTGAGTTTTCCTGTCTCCCTGGGCACTAGCCTAGTGCTAATCTAGTTTTGGCCAGTAACAACAGCAATAACAGTAGAAGAGTTTGAAAAGTTTAGCAGTTGAGAACTTTCCATTCAATAGAATGGTGGGATGCGTTGGTGGTTGGAGGTGATTTCAGTCTTCTGCAGTACTTTTTGTTGTTTATTAATATTTTCTTTCTCTCTTTTTGTTATTAATATTGGTCTGGTAATACTTTTCCCTACCATTTGATGATACCTTTCAGTGGCCCAGATGAGTGAGTCAGCATCTCAAGAGGACCCCCAACCTTCTCAGGTACCTGGCTTACATAGGTTTCTAACCACTTAACTATGAGAGGATTTGAGAGTCAACATTCTTGAGAAAATTGAGAGGCAATATCATATTTTATCATTTAATTACTTCTCTTTTTAGTTGATGTCTTCTGCTTCAGGTTGTGACAAAAGTGCTGAAAGAAAGAGGGTCAGGGGTCCATGGGTGGCTCAGTTGGTTAAGCATCCGACTCTTGATCTCAGCTCAGTCTTGATCTCAGGGTCATGAGTTCAAGCCCCGAGTTGGGCTCCATGCTGGGTGTGTAGTCTACTAAAAGAAAAAGGGGTTGGAGGGGTCAAATAATAGCTGAGTCATAGTAGTCTGCTTCTAGTTGGTTGGCATTTATAACAAGTCTGCTACTGTTTGAATTTGTTACTACATCTACTTTGTGTGATTTTATTTGGTATGGTGTTTGCCCGTTATGTAAATTTTTTTACATAAAAAGCTTACTATACTAGAGTATAAGATGTTAGTTTTATCTTTAGCTTCTTTTGGATACCACTACTAGCACTGTTTCCATTTCAGGAAAATGGAAAAGAAGACAAGGAAAGGAAAGAGGAAGCAACTGAAGTGGAAGAGCCTACTGAGGTAGAGTTTTCATGAATAATCAGATGTTAATGTCGGAAAGTAAACTGGACAAATTAATTTTCTTAAGGAGAAAGAAAAGAAAGTATGTGGGTATTCAAAAAGATTAAACAAAATGGCAAAAGAGGCTTAAGCTGACTCAGTTGAGTCAGTTGCAGGAAGCTTCCATGGACACGTAAATTATTTGTGAAAAACTATTATAATTATACGTAAAGGGTGCTTTCTAAAATCAGAACTATTACCCTGAGTACAATAACCACCAGTTTTTAGGGGAACTTCACTATTCATTCTGAAAACATAATTCCCATATTAATAATTTAAGTTACTTTGTGTTTATTTGAATACAAGAGTTCAAGAACATTCTATAGAAAAGGGGAGGCAATGAAAAATATGATTCACCTTTAAGTTCATTAATATAAGTCTTAAAGATATTCTATTTTCATTCTTTTAAAACTATACCAGCATGAAAACAAAACAAACAAGACCACATCAGCATGAGCACAAAAAGCTATTTTGCCATCATTTATTCATAAAACTAATCTTTAATTTCTTCAGTTAAGATGAAATATTTTTCTTTCCATCACAAACATGGAAAGTGATTCTAATAGTAAAACAATAGCATTTTCAAAAGTCCGATTTCACTATGTGGTGGTCTCAAATTATTTTTCTAGAAAGTATTGTGTAACACCCTACTTTTGAGGATTAAAGTACATCTGGAATAATATTCTTAGCATATCACTTTGTTAGCCACAGGAAGATGGGATGACATGTTGAGCCAATGCATTTTATCTGGTTGATGCAGTAAGACTGTGATTACGGCTTTGCTTCTAATATACAGCATTAAATTCTTGAAAAATTAAGCAGGTATGTTCGGTAACTCCTACAAGGCATTTATCTGCATTCTTTAACTGGGAGAGTTGATGCAACTTTGAGGAAAAGTAACTCGTTTTGAAATTGATGTTTCTTTTCTCCTTTCAGAGTTCACAGAGTGTACCCGGCAGTTCTGCATTAGACACCAGAAGCAATGTGGCAGAAACAGCAGCGGCTGAAATCAAATCCCAAGGTAGAGAACTAGCTTTCCCCTACACTGTGGAATTTAAAACAATTATATTTTCACTGGGGATGCATTCCGTAAGATTTTACCTTTAAAAAAAATATAATCCTGGGGTATTTTAAATACAATTTGGGAAATAGTTAAAAATACATTCCCCTCACCATCTATTAATACTTTTGAGGCAACTTTATTCATCTCATGCTTAAAGAGAAAATTTAGCTGAGAGCTGCCTGACACATACCCATTAATGCAAAAATAAAATGAAGAACACAAGTGATTTGGCGGGCTTTTTATTTGTTTGTTTCTCCTTTTTACTTCTGTACTTGACCACACATTTTTTCTGTTTGACTTCTAACCCCATCCTTAACCCAAATCCCACATAATTATGCACATTGGAAATTTATAGGATCTAAGACAAAAACAAGTGTGAAAGACATTCATCCCTTTCACTACAGTTCTTCTAGCTTCAGATATGTAGTGAAATCCTGTGCAATAAAAATTCTTGACACTATCTGAAATTTAACAATTTTAATCAATTGAAATTTGCTACTATTTGGTTTAAAACATTAAGTGTTTAGTATGTGCTAGGCTGAGATAGATCGAATTACAATAATAATTATTAAAGCATTTTCTAAACTATAAATTGGTATATAGATGCTACTTATAACTTTTAGGTGCTTATTTTTCTCCAAAGGGTTTTCTGTCTCTTAAACCAATTAAAAGCAATTATTTACTATTTTTTCTTATTAACATACATTATAATAAATATACATCAAGAACCAAACTTTCCAATACTTATTGTTTTAATTGTAAAATATAATATTTTCATAGCTTCACTAACTTTTAAAAAGTTTCTTGGGAAGTCCTTCTCCACCTGCCTCTCCCCCCAGCACCAGTTTCTTGATTTTACTCCCACCCTCCGCCACCATTACCGCTAAATATACTTTACCTTTACCTTAATCATTTCAGCCAGGTTTTTTTTTTAAGTTTATTTATTTATTTTTAGTAATCTCTAACATGCAAGGTGGGGCTTGAACTTATGACCCTGAGATCAAGAGTTGCACCCTCTTCTGACTGAGCCAGCCAGGTGCCCTTCAGCCAGGTTTTTAAAAGAACACTTTCATTTTAAACATGCCAAACAGAATTGCTATAAATTTAATTAGGTTTTTGTTTTAATCAGTTTGTGACCAAATTTGCACATGTAAAACTTCACACATATATTCCCTCTAGAAAACTTATCAGTCAAGAGTTTGTGGTATTTCCTGTTCTTGTACTTTCAATTTCTGTTATTGCTTTTCAACATATGGTAGAGGTAAATGTGTTTTGTTTAAGTCTATTCATCCCAGTATATGATATATACTGAAAACATTGCAGTTGCTTATTGCAATATCAGTTGTAATGCAATGTACTTATTTATTCAGTGACCAGTCACTATTAAACCTAATATTTTAAATCTCTCTTTGTAAACGTGTGTGTGTGTGTGTGTGTGTGTCTAAAAAGTGGGGATAGGAACTGTTAATGCAGTTTCAACATACCAAAGAAAATGTCTTTATTCTTGTTATATACTTGTCAAAATTAAAATGATGTCTTGTCAGGCAGCTCTCAGAATGCACTCAAATACGTATCTTTGCAAAGAAAATATTCTGTTTAAGTGTACATATGAACTCCTCATTTCTTTACCCTAGTTATTGTACTTGTCAGGGTATGAGCTTAACTTACATTTTGAGAAGTCGTTTCTTTGAAAATATGTTTGCTCAGGGTGCCTGGCTGGCTCAGTCAGTAGAGCATGCGACTTTTGATCTTGGGGATTTAAGTTCGAGCCCCATGTTGGGTATAGAGATTACTTAAAAATAAAATACTAAAAAAAGAGAGAAAATGTTTGCTCAACTTTGTTCTTATTTCATAGCCCTAAGATTAACAAAGTTTTGTAGGAAAAAGCATTTTCTTGCAGCTATTGAATCTTAATTCCAATAGTATTAAATAGTGCTTCTTTTCCTCCTTTTTCATAGTCATTCTACCTTCTGTACAAATGTTAAGAATCAAGCCAGCTGAGTTTCAGACGTGGCTTGTATTTAAGGAGAACATCATACATTTAGTTGAGTAGCCCTGCTGGGTCAATTTGCACCAGTTTAATCAGCAGCCAGTCCCACTAATGTTATAAGCCCTCTTGTGAAGAAAGAATCTGCTCAAGCTTATTATAACGTGGATAATAATTCATTCCTAAATATGTCCTAAAATAGGTTTGTACTGAGGCCATGCCCAGCAGGGAGCCATGAACTAAGTGCAAGAAATGATAAAAGTCACTTTGAAGGATGGACCTTTCAAAATATTAATATGGAATTCTTTTGTGTCCCTACTTATTTAGTTGAAAGCATTTATGCCCGAAGTACCTGAATAAGTCTTTGTATGTTAGGAGGCGGATTAATACAGGGGTGAAGGAGTACATGTTGGGGAAGAATTTGAAAGGCTTTTAATGCTATGAAGAGTTTAGGAAGGTAATCCTGAAAAAGAATTCCAGTGCTTAGCATAGTGCCTGCCACAAAATGAAGCATTATTATTACTGAGTGAATGTATAATGAATCAATCAATCTGTAAAAGATTTAGGAATGTCCAAGCATAGACCTGCTAAAAAACCCAGTACCCGTTTGAAACTATTTTCAGTTGAACCTCAGAATTAATTTGCCCTTGGGCAGTGCTGTAATTTATGATCCTTGAACTCAGAGGTCACTAAATCAGAAGACAGTGCAGATAGGCTTGTTTAGAATTCTGATTTATTAACCCTACTATTGCTGTGCCTCCTTTTTTTTTTTTCTTGGTTTTATGGCTCTAAGAGAAGCGTTTGGAGTTGTAACCAAATACACATCTTCTTCCACTCTGCATATCAGTGCAAACACTAGGATTATTGCTTAGCAAACTATCATAGCCAAGCACACTAGAGAAGCACTGCAGCTAGATAGAGAATGTCCTAGTTCATGTGTGAGGCACATATGAACCATGGCAGATGGGTAGATATTAAGTTGCTATACATCGGTAGCACTACCTTTAAAGCAGGAGAGGATCCTCTTTGGGTTATGCCGGAGAGGTAAAAGCAAAGAGAGTAACATTAGAACCCGCAGACTTTAAAGAATTGCTCTCTTTACAATTATTTAAAACAACAACAAAATCACTGTATATTAGTGAGCATCGTGATGAACCAGAGTGGAAATATCCCCTTCTCCTTAAAAATGTGGCTAACTTGTTGGCAAATACAACTGAGAGGTAAGGAAGAGCATTATACTACCCTCCTTACTGCCCCCATATTGGAATAAGAGAATCAACCAAAGAGGGAATAAAAACTTGGGAGGAGGTTCATAAATACTATTCAATATTGGACATAAGACATTCTTCAGATGAAATACTGGCTTTTCAAGAGTTTCTTTACACACTACTTAATTTTTTCCTGGGCAGAAAGATGGATACTCTCTAGGTAGGATTTAAAAGTATTCTTCAGAGGGGCGCCTGGGTAGCGCAGTCGTTAAGTGTCTGCCTTCGGCTCAGGGCGTGATCCCGGCAGTCTGGGATTGAGCCCTACATCGGGCTCCTCCGCTGGGAGCCTGCTTCTTCCTCTCCCACTCCCCTGCTATGTTCCCTCTCTCGCTGGCTGTCTCTCTGTCACATAAATAAATAAAATCTTAAAAAAAAAAAAGTATTCTTCAGAGTATTCGCAATAAGGCCAGGGATAATTTTAAATAAATCAATAAAACAAATTTTAAAATATTTGTGGATAACTCCCCACCAAAAATGAGAAGGAATAAATACATTGCAATACAGTCATATAATGATATACTATGAAGCAGTGAAAAATGAATGAACTAGTTACAACTGCACCAAAAATAATAAGATACCTAGGAATAAACCTAACCAAAGAGGTGCAAGACCTGTATTCTGAAACTATAAAACACTGATGAAAAAATGGAAGACGACACAAAGAAATATAAAGACATTCCATGCTCATGATTGGAAGAACAAATATTGTTAAAATGTCTATACTACCCAAACCAATCTATGGGTTTAATGCAATTCCTATCACAATACCAACAGCATTTTTCGCAGAACTAGAACAAACAACTCTAAAATTATTATGGAACCTTAAAGGACCCTGAATAGCCAAAGCAATTTTGAAAAAGAAAAGCAAAGCTGGAGGCATCACAATTCCAGACTTCAAGTTATATTACAAAGCTGTAGCAATCATAACAGTATGGTACTGACACAAAAATAGACACATAGATCAATGAAGCAGAAAATTCAGAAATAAACCCACAATTACATGGTCAATTAATCTTCAACAAAGCAGGAAAGAATATCCAATGGGAAAAGTATCTTCAACAAATGATGTTGGGAAAACTGGACAGCAACATGAAACTGAATTACGTTCTTATACCATGCACAAAAATAAACTCAAAATGGATGAAAGACCTAAATGAGAGACCTAAAACCATAAAAATCCTAGAAGAGAGCACAGGCAGTAACTTCTCTGATCGGAATATTCTTCAACCATCAAAAAGAATGAAATCTTGCCATTTGCAATGGCATGGATGGAATTAGAGTATAATGCTGAGCGAAGTAAGTCAGTCAGAGAAAGACAAATACCATGTGATTTCACTCATAAGTGGAATTGAAGAAACAAAACAAATGAAGAAAGAATGGGGGAATGGGTGAAATAGGTGATGGGAATTAAGGCATGCACTTGTTATGATGAGCACTGGGTGATGTATAGAATTGTCAAATCACAATATTGTACACCTGAAATTAATATAACACTGTATGTTAACTAAGTGGAATCAAAATAAAAATTTTTTAAATTATTTTTTAATGGATGAGATAGAGCTGCATTTGTCAATAAAGATGAATTTCCAAACAAAATATTAAGTATCAAAAAGGTCACAGAATACACATGGCATGAAATCATTTTTATAAAATTTAAAAGCAAGAAGAACAATATTATACTGCTTAGATACAAGATAAATGCAGAGAAATGATAAACATGAAATTCAGAATAGAGTTTCTTTTAAAGTAGGGGTGTATGGGAGGCTTTAATTTTTAGGTAATTTTATTCTTAAACTGAGAGTAGATACATGGCTACCTATTATGTCATCATTATATTTACAGGTCTTAAATATTTACTAATAAATAAGATTTAAAAAAATACTGCTCTATACTATGGAGGTTCTAGTCTTTTGCACTTTCATTGCACTGTTACTATTTAATGAGAGTTATTAATGATTGAGGCATAAATCAATAACTACTTTCTGGTTATCTTAAAAATAATGACTATAAAAATAATTTCCATATCTATTTCTTCTTTTCTTCTGCATCCACAAATAACAAAAGCAAAAGACTTTAATAATACACGGCCCTTATCCTATTGTGATTCAGCTGGGCACTGGTACTTTGTTCAGCACACAGAAGTAAATTGACCAGTGGGTAATATTTGTAAAGGCCTGAAACTACTTCATCTCCATGGCCATGTCAGAAAAAAACTTAATATTCCCATTAAGTTTTTTATTCCAATCACCTCAGCAGACATCGATACATATATATAAAAAATCTGATAGCTTATTGTTCAGAGCCTGAGTTAGCTAGGTCTCGGGAACCCAGAGTTATGCTAGGAAAAAGTCATGCAATTCTATGTGCTAACACCAACAAAAATATATGGTCTTCCATCTCAGACGGACTTTCTGTATTACTTGGAAACCTATCTATGTGTTTGTTGTCTGCTCCTTTCCACCTTCATAACAATTATTTCAAACTTTTTATTATGCACAGTCAAGTCTATGATCCCACCATTCGTTGGTTTTAGCAATATTTATTTTATTCCATAAAAAATAGAGGCCATTAGAGGGAATGCCCTCAGTAAAGTGTAGGAAACACCTCATCCAAGTTTATTATATATTCTTTTTTTTAATGTTTTTTTTATTATATTATGTTAGTCACCATACAGTACATGCCTGGTTTCTGATGTAAAGTTAGATGATTCATTAGTTGCATATAACACCCAGTGCACCATGCAATACGTGCCCTCCTTAGTACCCATCACCAGTCTATCCCATTCCCCCACCCCCCACCCCTCTGAAGCCCTCAGTTTGTTTCTCAGAGTGCATAGTCTCTCATGCTTATTATATATTCTTGATCTCAATCTCTCTTATCTCCTCAGACCCTGAGGACCCTCACCAATCTCTCTCCTGTAGCTTCTGTTTTCCTCTCTACATTGGCTCCTTCCTTCTGTTCTCTAAATGCAGTCAAGACTATCCCACCTTCAAAGAAAAATCCTTCCCTTCAGAATCACATTCCTTGAAATAATTGTCCATTTGTCCAGTCTCCATTTCACCTCCAAGCCCCTCCCCAACCCACTGAAGTCTTGGTTCCTTCCATTCTTATCAAAGAAATCACCGAGGTCAGTGAAGAATAACTGGATGCTAGATCCAATATATGCTTTCTACTTCTTAAATCATTTGATTTCTCTGCAGCATTTGACACTATTGACCACTTCCTCTGTAGTGATAATTTTTTTTTGTCTGTCCAACATCTCTTTGGGAAACCACCCTTCTGTCCTTAATCCATTTGGTTTAGATGTGGCTGACTCCACCCCTTTATTTCCAGGGATAGGTGGTGATCCAAACCTGATCAATCAGATTCACCACCCCTTCAATGCTGTGGATGGTTCAGAAATAGGCATATAATTTAGACCAAGTGAATTAAAACCTTTCCCAGATTTTTTTCCCAGATTTTTTAAACTGGAATTTTAATGGCAGATTTTAAAAATCAATGATTATAAAGATTATGCAAATCTAAAGCTGCTGCTGACCATTTTAATCAACATATGAGGACAACCTGCCTAAAAATTAATTCAACAGAGTAAATTAGAAACTAGAGGTGCATTTCAGTGATGCCTGAAAACAGTTATGGACTTTCCAGCTATATGAACTAATGCTTTTCATTTTTAATTTAAGCTATGTGAGATGGATTCCTATTGCTTGAAATTGAAAGGATCTTTGTTAATACAGCATTCTTGAAACTCTTCTTGTGGTTTCTGTGATTCTAACCTCTCCTATTTTCCTCCCAGCTCTCCCACTCCTGTGTTCTTTTTTTGCCTGTTCTTTAAAAATGTTGCATAAAACTTGTAAGTCCTATAATGACTTTTGAGCAGTAGCAACATCCTGACCTAAACAACAAAAAACTAATTTTATTAAACATGTCTGGTATTTTTTAAATGTTGCATAAGTTTCCTTTCTTGATCCTCTTCTCACTCTAGACATTCTCTCTGTGTGAGCTCATTCAATAATAATAATAACTATAGACGTTTTAGGATATATAATTTCATATATATGCATAATTTTTTCATGACTATCCTGCAAAGTATAATTTTGTTTCCATTTTACAGGAATAGAAACTGAGTCTAAACTGAGTAACTTGTTCTAAATCATGGGGCTAGGAAAGGCAAGAGCTGGTATTTGAACCCTGCTCTCTGTGATTCCAATGCCCATAATATTTTTTAACACAACATTTATTCATTTATCAAGTAATTGAGTTCTTACTATGTTTCTGACACTGTTCTAACCACTGGGAGACAGAGTTTCTGCATTAACGTGTCTTAATTTCTAAAGGTGTGTTAGAAACAGACTATTCCTCCCGCCAAAATCCTTGGTTTTAGCCAGTGCAATAATGCAAATAAAGGAAATCAAAGTTATAAAAATTATAAAGAATAAAGTAGAAATGTCTTTTTTTTGCAGATGACATAATTGAATAAAGCAATCGATATAAATTTAACAAGGTTTCTGCACACAAAGTCAACATACAAAAAACAATGATAAGTGCATTACTTACCTTGACTTAGCTTGTGAGGGACGGTAATTGTGACCCTGTGTCTTCTCCTGTCACCTGCGCCTGCTAACCTGTAGCCACCATGCATGAGTGCATGTCATCCACACTGGCCAGGCTGGTGTCCAGATTGACAATGAATACCGGTGGCTCTGTTGCCTGGAACACGGCATCCAGCCTGATGGCCAGATGCCAAGTGACAAGACCACTGGGGGAGGAGATGACTCTTTCAACACCTTCTTCAGTGAGATGGGTGCTGGCCAGCATGTGCCCAGGGCAGTGTTTGTAGACCTGGAACCTACAGTCATTGATGAAGTTCACACTGGCACCTACCATCAGCTCTTCCACCCTGAGCACCTCATCCCAGGCAAGGAAGTTGCTTCCTGAGGACACTACATCATTGGCAAGGAGATTATTGGTCTTGTCTTGGACTGAATTTGGAAACTAGGTGACCAGAACACAGGTCTTCAACACTTCTTGGTTTTCCACAGCTTTGGAGGGGCAACTGGCTCTGGGTTCACCTCCATACTGATGGAACATCTCATCCCTCTGTCAATTATGGCAAGAATTCCAAGCTGGAGTTCTCCATTTACCCAGCCCCCCAGGTTTTCACAGCTGTAGTTGAGCCCTACAGCTATCCTCAGTACTGACTCCACCCTAGAGCACTCTGACTGTACCTTCATGTTAGACAAAAAAGCCATCTATGACACTGTTGCAGAAACCTCGATATTGGAGCACCTGGGTGGCTCAGTCGGTTAAACGTCCAACTCTTGATTTTTGGCGCAGGTCATGATCTCATGGGTTGTGGGATCAAGCCCCACACCTGGATTCACACTCACCAGGGAGTCTGCTTGAAAGATTCTCTCCCTCTGCCCCCCCCACTCGCAGGTGCATGAACATGCTCTTTCTCTATTAAAAAAAAAAAAGTAGAAGCCTCAATATTAAATGCTCAAACTACACTAAACTTAACCGCCTTGTTAGCCAGATTGTGTCTTCCATTGCTGCTTCCCTCAGATTTGATGGAGCCCTGAATGTTGATCTGACAGAATTCCAGACCAACCTGGTGCCCTATCCCTGCATCCACTTTCCTCTGGCTACATATGCTCCTGTCATCTCTGCTGAGAAAACCTACCATGAACAGCTTTCTGTAGCAGAGATCACCACTGCATGCTTTGAGTCAGGCAACCAGATCGTGAAATATGACCCTTGGCATGATAAATATGTGGCTTGCTGCCTATGATTCCCCAAGATGTCAATGCTGCCATTGCCACCATCAAGACCAAGTGCAGCATCCAGTTTGTGGACTGGTGCCTCACTGACTTCAAAGTTGGCATTAATTACCAGCCTCCTACTGTGGTACATGGTGGAGACCTGGCCAAAGTACAGTGAACTGTGCGTATGCTGAGCAACACCACAGCCATTGCTGAGGTCTGGGCTCCCCTGGACCATAAGTTTGACCTAATGTATGCCAAGTGTGTCTTTGTTCACTGGTATGTGGGTGAAGGCATGGAGGAAAGAGAGTTTTCTAAGGCCCATGAGGACATAGCTGCCCTTGAGAAGATTTATGTGGAAGTTGGTGTGGATTCTGTTGAAGGAGAGGGTGAAGAAGAAGAAGAAGAAGAGGAATACTAATTACCATTCCTTTCAGCCCTGTGGCTTGTCACACCTAGAACTTTAGTTTAAACATTTGCCGAAAGGCATTAAAGCTTTCTGGTTATATTGTCTTCACTTTTTAGCTGCGATCATGTCTTACTTTTCTATGCATACCAGTAAGATTTTTCCATCATGTCTCAAAGTAAAGGCTTTAAGAAAGAAAAAAAAAATCCACAAAAACTATTATATTTATATATATTAGCAACAAATAATTAGAAAATAAAAAATTAAATACCATTTTAATAGCATCAAAACCATTAAATATCTAGAAATAAATCTAACCAAAAATGAGCAAAACCTCTATACTGAAATTATAAAGCTTTGCCAAAAGAAATTAAAGATGTCCTAAATAAATGAAAAGATATATCTTAGAACCAACAAAGATGGCGGAGGAGTAGGAGATCTTAGTTTTGTCTGGTGCCAGGAATTCATCTAGATAGCTATCAAATCGTTCTGAACACCTGCAAACTCAACCTGAGATCTAAGAAAAGAATAACTACAACTCTATGAATAGAAAAACGACCTCTCTGCAAGGTAGAGGGTGTGGAATGTGAATTCAAGGTGATATATGGAAAGATAAACTGCAGGGGGAGGAGCCTCCGTAAGCCAGCAACAGAGTGATACAGCAGCGGAGTGCAAAATTGGAACTTTTAGAAGTCTGCTTCTATAAGGGACATTTGTGCCTGAAAGGCACTCAGGTGGTGACGTGGGGCAGAATCCTAGGTGGGACAGTGTGGTCTCAGGATCCCCGGGGTCACAGGAAGAGTGGAGGTGCCTGAGTGTGGCAGAGTTCCCAGGCATTGGAGAGGGGAAGCTGCCTGCAATCAGTAAACCCAGGAGTGGGCTTTCACCTTGGTGTTGCCATAAGCCATGAACCCCGGTGTGATCAGGTGACCGCACTGACAGCAGGGGCCCAGCAAGTGGCAGAACTGCAAGAAGACCCTCCCCTTCCTCCCCTGGGAGGAGTGGCACCGGTGCACACCATAGGAGTTGGCTGGGTTTGGAGACTCAAAACGGGGTTGCATGCCTGAGATAGAAACTCTCTGTCCCAGGCTGGGTGAGCACGGAGTGCAGACAGACACCAGGAAGACAGGAGTGACTGACTGCTTTTCCCTGAGGGCACCCTGAGGAGTGAGGCCCTGAGCTTTTGGCTCCAGGGCTGGAGATTGGGAGGCCGCCTTTTTTATTCTCATCTTCTAAAGTGGTGAGGAAACCCTTCAGGGAACAAACCCACGTAGAGCAAACCAGAACAGCTGTGTTAGTCTGGCCTTTTGGCAAGAGGGGTGCAATTCCACCCAGGGCAAAGATATCTAAGAATCAACACAACAGGCCCCACCTCGGATCAGCAAGAACATCCAACTAAGACCAAGTCAAGTTTACCAGTCAGAGAGAACTGCAAAACTCCAGTGCTAAGTCTTTCAATTTTAATTTTTTTCTCTTTCCTCTTTCAACCCACTTCTTATTTTACCAACTCTTTTTTAAAAATCTTTTTTAGTTTTCATTTTTACAGTTACATTCCAGCCTTTCATTGTATTTAATTTTATTTTTGTACATATGTAAGTTTTTCTTTCTTTACAATTCGGGATGCAGTTTCTTCTAACAAACAGACCAAAATACATCCAGAATCTAGTGCATGACTCTCTTCTCTTCACCTGTGTGATCATATTCTCTCTTTCTTTTCCCTCTCTTCTTCTTCCTTTGTTAAAGTCTTTTTTTTATTATTATGTTCAGTTAGCCACCGTATAGTACATCATTAGTTTTTGATGCAGTGTTCAATGATTCATTAGTTATATATAACACCTGGTGTTAAAGTCTTTTTTAATTTTCATCTTTACAGTTACATTCTATCCTTTCATTGTATTTAATTTTATTTGTGTGTATATATATATATATATATATATATATATATATATATATATATATTCTTCTTTCTTTACAATTTTGGAAAGTATTTTCTTCCAACAAATGGACCAAAATACACTCAGGATATAGTGTATTGCTCTGTTCTGTTCACCTGTCTGTTTATATTCTTTCCTTTTATTATTAATTTTATTTTTGTACATATATAACTTTTTCTTTCTTTACAATTTGGGATCTAGTTTTCTAAAAAAAAAAAAAAAAAGACCAAAATGCACACAGAATCCAGTGTATTGCTCTATTCTTCTCATATTCTGATTATATTCTCTTTTTTTCTTTTTAATTTTTTTTTCAGTTTTGGATCTCTTTTGATTTTTTTAGTGTATATTTTTCTGGCGTCATTGTTGCCATTTTTGTATTTTGTTCTCTTGTTCATCTATTCTTCTCTGGACAGAATGACAAGATGGGAAGACTCACCTCAAAAAAGAGAACAAGATGCAGTATGACTGCCAGGGACCTAATCAGTATGGAAATAAGTAAGATGTTGAAACTGGGGTTCAGAATAATGATTATAAAGATACCAGCTGTGCTTGAAAAAAACAGAGAAGACACTAGAGAATCCCTTTCTGGAGAAATAAAAGAACTAAAATCTAACCAAGTTGAAATAAAAAAGGCTATTAATGAGATGCAATAAAAAATGGAGGCTGTAACTGCTAGGATAAATGAGGTAGAAGAGAGAATTAGTGTTATAGAAGATCAATAATGGAGAATAAAGAAACTGAGAAAAAGAGAGATAAACAACTACTGGATCATGAGGGGAGAATTATAGAGATAAGTGATACCATAAGGTGAAACAATATTAGAAAAAGTGGATTCTCAGAAGAAGCAGAAAGAGAGAGGGGGGCAGAAGGCATATTGGAGCAAGTTATAGTGGAGAGCTTCCATAATCTGGGGAAGGAAACAGGCATCAAAATCCAGGAGGCACAAAGAACCCACTCAAAATCAATAAAAATAGCTCAATAACCCAACATATAATAGTGAAACTTATGGATCTCAGAGACAAAGAGAAAATCCTAAAAGCAGCTCAGGACAAGAGGTCTGTAACCTACATGTGTAGAAACATTAGACTGGCAGCAGACCTATCCACAGAGACCTGGCAAGCCAGAAAGGACTGGCATGATGTATTCAGGGTACTAAAAGAGAGAAATATGCAGCCAATACTTTAGCTAGCTAGCTGTCATTCAAAATAGAAAGAGCCATAAAAACTTCCAGGACAAACAGAAACTAAAAGAATTCATGATCACCAAACCAGCCCTACAAGAAATATTAAAAGGGATCCTCTAAGCAAAGCAAGGAACAGAGACAATATACAGTAACAGTCACTTTACAGGTAATACAATGGCACTAAATTCATATCTTTCAATAGTTACTCTGAATGTAAATAGGCTAAATGCCCCAATCAAAAGACACAAGGTATCAGATTGGATAAAAATGCAAGACCCAATGATATGCTGTCTGCAAGAGACTCATTTTAGACCCAAAGACACCTCCAGATTGAAAGTGAGGGGGTGGAAAACAATTTATCATGCTAATGGACATCAAAAGAAAGCTGGGGTGGCACTCTTTATATCAGACAAATTAGATTTTAAACCAAAGACTGTAATAAGAGATGAGGAAGGACACTATATCATAATTAAAGGTCTATCCTACAAGAAAAACCTAACAATTGTAAATATTTATGCCCCTACATGGGAGCAGCCAATTATGTAAACCAATTATTAACAAAACTAAAGAAAGACATCAATAATAATACAATAATAGTAGGGGACTCTAACTTACTGCAATGGACAGATCATCTAAGCCAAAGATCAACAAGGAAACAAGGGCTTTGAATGACACACTGAACCAGATGGACTTCACAGATATATTCAGAGCATTCCATCCCAAAGCAACAGAATACACATTCTTCTCAAATGCACATGGAACATTCCCCAGAATAGATCACATACTGGTCACAAATCAGGTTTCAACCAGAACCAAAAGACTGAGATCATTCCCTGCATACTTTCAGACCGCAATGCTTTGAAACTTTAACTCAATCACAGAAGTAAATTTGGGAAGAACAAAAATACATGGACTAAAGAACATCCTACTAGAGAATGAATGGGTCAACCAGGAAATTAAAGAAGAGTTTTAAAAATTCATGGAAACAAATGAAAACGAAAAGACAACTGTTCAAAACCTTTGGGATGCAGGAAAAGCGGCCCTGAGAGTGAAGTATATAGCAATACAAGCCTTTCTCAAGAAACAAGAAAGGTCTCAAATACACAACCTAGCCTTACACTTACAGGAGCTGGAGTAAGAACAGCAAATAAAGCCTAAACCCAGCAGGAGAAGAGAAATAATAAAGATTAGAGCAGAAATCAATGAAATAGAAACCAAAAGAATAGTAGAACAGATCAACAAAACTAGGAGCTGGTTCTTTGAAAGAAATAATAAGATTGATAAGCCCCTGGCTGGACTTATCAAAAAGAAAAGAGAATGGACCCCAAAAAATAAAATCATGAATGAAAGAGGAGCGATCACAACCAACACTGAAGAAATACAAACAATTATAAGAACATATTATGAGCAACTATATACCAACAAATTAGTCAATCTGGAAGAAATGGATGCATTCCTAGAGACGTATAAACTACCAAAACTGAACCAGGAAGAAATAGATAACCTGAACAGACCCATAACCAGCAAGGAAATTGAAGCAGTAATCAAAAATCTCCCAACAAACAAGAGTCCAGGACCGGTTGGCTTCCCAGGGGAATTCTACCAAACATTTAAAGAAGAATTAATACCTATTTTTCTGAAGCTGTTTCAAAAAAATAGAAATGGAAGGAAAACTTCCAAACTCTTTCTATGAGACCAGCATTACCTGGATCCCAAAATCAGACAAAACCCCACCAAAAAGGAGAATGACAGACGAATATCCCTGATGAACGTGGATGCAAAAATTCTCACTGAAATACTAGCCAATAGGATCCAACAGTACTTTAAAAGAATTATTCACCACGACCAAGTGGGATTTATTCCTGGGCTGCAAGCGTGGTTCGTCACCCGCAAATCAATTGATGTGATACACTACATAAATAAAAGAAAGGACAAGAACCATATGATCCACAGCAGCTCTTTCTGCCCACGCGTCCTGTCCCCGTGCTTTAATAAACCACCAATTTTGCACCAAAGACGCCTCAAGAATTCTTTCTTGGTCGTCGGCTCCGGACCCCACCCCACTGAACCTCGCGAGTATTCCATGTCCTCATCAAGGTTTTTTGAGGCAGAGGTATGTTTAAATAGGGCTGGGAGAGAGGAGTTAAGATGGCGGAGGAGTAGGGGACCCCTTTTTCAGCCGGTCCCCTGAGTAGAGCTGGATAGGTACCAGAGCAGCCTAAATAATGACGGAATCAGCCTGAGACGCAGGAAGATACATCTGGATCTCTAAAAATGAACATCTCCAGCGCTGAGTATTGAGGTACGAAGAGGGGAGCCGTGAAACCGCGCACAGATATCGGAAGATAAATGGAAGGGGGAGGGAGCCGCCGCGTTCGGGCACCGGGAAGCGGCAGCCACCTGCACGGGGGAGAGGGCAGACTCCCGGTCGGCACCCACGAAACAGCAGACTGAGACCCTGAACCGGGTTCGCGCGCCACCAGGCTTCTCACGGAACTCCGGAATCCTGGTGTGCTCACCGGGCATAGACTGAGACCGGGAGATCCGGGAGCGCACGGGGCGGCTGGCGGCTGGCGGTGTTAGAAACACAAAGGACAGAGATGCTCCGGCCCTGGAAGTGAGGGCAGGGACGCAGGGTGTAGGGCGCACATCCCGGGACGCTGCAGGGTTGAGCAGCACCAACAGTAACAGAGTTAAAGTGGCCAGAACATCAGTGGAGAACGGGCCGCAATCCCTCCGTTCTGTGACAATTCAGCCTCTGCTGCTCTGACTCTCAGAAGAGGCACAGCAAACCGCCAGGGAAAGCCGCCAGAGAACATGCCTGGAAATACTGGCTCACAGTGTGCCCATCCCCATCCCCCCTTGCAGGGGACACGGAGACTCTACCCAAACAGGGTTGCCTGAGTATCGGCGTGGCAGGCCCCTCCCCCAGAACACAGAAGGCAGGCTGAAAAATCAAGAAGCCCACAACCCAGGGTGCCTGGGTGGCGCAGTCATTGAGCGCCTGTCACCGGATTAGGGCGTGATCCCGGCGTTCCGGAAAGGAGTCCCTCATCGGGCCCCTCCGCTGGGAGCCTGCTTCTTCCTCTCCCACCCCCCTGCTTCTGTTCCCGTTCTTGCTGACTGTCTGTCTCTCTCTCTCAGATAAATAAATAAATAAAATCTTTAAAGAAGCCCACATCCCTAAGATCCCTATAAAACAAGGGGCATGGCCTGGGACCCAGTCAATAATTTGGGCTCTGGACAACCCCGCAACCTCTCCTCATCAGAATGACAAGAAGGAGAAGGCCCCCCAGCAAAGAAAAGACAGTGAGTCTGTGGCCTCTGCCACAGAAATAATGGATATGGATGTAACCAAATTATCAGAAATGGAATTCAGAGTAATGATGGTCAAAATGATGAGTAGAATTGAAAAAAGTATTAACGAAAAGGTTACTGAGAATATAGAATCCCTAAAGACAGAAATGAGAGCGAATCTGACAGAAATTAAAAATTCTATGAGCCAAATGCAGGCAAAACTAGAGGCTCTGACGGCCAGGGTCACAGAAGCAGAAGAACGGGTTAGTGAATTGGAGGTTGGGTTAATAGAGGAAAAAACCAAAATAGAAGCTGCTCTTAAAAAAATCCAAGCCCACGAATGTAGGTTACGGGAGATTACTGACTCAATGAAATGATCCAATGTTAGAATCATCGGCATCCCCGAGGGGGTGGAGAAAAACAGAGGTCTAGAAGAGATATTTGAACAAATTGTAGCTGAAAACTTCCCTAATCTAGCAAGGGAAACAAACATTCGTGTCCAAGAGGCAGAGAGGACCCCTCCCAAGCTCAACCACGACAAATCTACGCCACGTCACGTCATAGTGCATTCGCAAATATTAGATCCAAGGATACAGTATTGAAAGCGGCCAGGGCAAAGAAATTTCTCACGTACCAAGGCAAAGGCATCAGAATTACGTCAGACCTGTCTACACAGACCTGGAATGAGAGAAAGGGTTGGGGGAGCATATTTAAAGCTCTTTCAGAGAAAAACATGCAGCCAAGGATCCTTTATCCAGCAAGGCTGTCATTCAGAATTGATGGAGAAATAAAGACATTTCAGAATCGCCAGTCACTAACCAATTTTGTAACCACGAAACCAGCCCTACAGGAGATATTACGGGGGGTTCTATAAAAGTAAAAAGGCCCCAAGAGTGATACAAAACAGAAAGTCACAGCCAATACAAACAAAGACTTTACTGGCAACATGGCATCATTAAAATCATATCTCTCAGTACTCAGTCTTAATGTGAATGGCTTAAATGCTCCCATAAAGTGCCACAGGGTTGCAGATTGGATAAAAAGAAATGACCCATCCATTTGCTGTCTACAAGAGACTCATTTCGAACCCAAAGATGCATTCAGACTGAGAGTAAGGGGATGGAGTACCATCTTTCACGCAAATGGACCTCAAAAGAAAGCTGGGGTAGCAATTCTCATATCAGATAAATTGGATTTTAAACTACAGACTATAATTAGAGACACAGAAGGGCACTATATTATTCTTAAAGAAAGTATTCAACAAGTGGATATGACAATTATAAATATATATGCCCAGGGGAGCAGCAAGATACACAAGCCAACTCTTAACCAGAATAAAGAGACATATAGATAAAAATACATTGATAGTAGGGGACCTCAACACTCCACTATCAGAAATAGAACACCCTGACAAAAACTAAGCAAGGAATCAAAGGCTTTGAATGCTATACTCGATGAGTTGGACCTCATAGATATATATAGAACACTACACCCCAGAACCAAAGAATACTCATTCTATTCTAATGCCCGTGGAACATTCTCAAGAATAGACTATGTTCTGGGACACAAAACAGGTCTCAACCGATACTAAAAGATTGAAATTATCCCCTGCATATTCTCAGACCACAATGCTCTGAAATTGGAAAACAACCACAAGGAAAAATTTGGAAGAAACTCAAACACTTGGAGACTAAGAACCATCCTGCTCAGGAATGACTCGATAAACCAGGAAATCAAAAATCAAATTAAACAATTTATGGAGACCAATGAGAATGAAAATACAACAGTCCAAAACCTATGGGATACTGCAAAGGCAGTCTTAAGGGGGAAATACATAGCGATCCAAGCCTCACTCAAAAGAATAGAAAAATCTAAAATGCAGTTTTTATATTCTCACCTCAAGAAGCTGGAACAGCAACAGAGGGACAGGCCTAATCCACACACGAGGAAGCAGTTGACCAAAATTAGAGCTGAAATCAATCAAGCAGAAACCAGAAGTACAGTAGAGCAGATCAACAGGACTAGAAGCTGGTTTTTGAGAGAATCAATAAAATTGACAGACCACTGGCAACACTTATCCAAAAGAAAAGAGAAAGGACCCAGATTATTAAAATTATGAATGAAAAAGGAGAGGTCACAACGAACACCATTGAAATTGAAAGGATTATTAGAAATTTTTATCAACAGCTATATGCCAATAAACTAAGCAATCTGGAAGAGATGGAATCCTTCCTGGAAACCTATAAACTACCAAGATTGAAACCGGAAGAAATTGATTTCTTAAACAGGCCAATTAATTATGAAGAAATTGAGTCAGTGATAAACAACCTTTCAAATAACAAAACTCCAGGCCCGGAAGGTTTTCCTGGGGAATTCTACCAAACATTCAAAGAAGAAATAATACCTATTCTCCTAAAGCTATTTCAAAAAATAGAAACAGAAGGAAAGCTACCAAACTCATTCTATGAGGCCAATATTACCTTGATCCCCAAACCAGGCAAAGACCCGCCTCAAAAAGGAGAATTACAGACCGATTTCCCTAATGAATATGGACGCCAAAACCTCAACAAGATACTTGCTAATAGAATCCAACAGTACATTAAAAGGATTATCCATCACGATCAAGTGGGATTTATACCTGGGATGCAAGCGTGGTTCAATATTCGCAAATCAATCAGCGTGATACATCATATCAACAAGAAAAGACTCAGGAACCATATGATCCTCTCAATCGATGCCAAAAAAGCATTTGACAAAATACAGCATCCTTTCCTGATTAAAACCCTTCAGAGTGTAGGAATAGAAGGTACATTTCTCAATCTCATAAAAGCCATCTATGAAAAGCCTACTGCAAATATTATTCTCAATGGGGAAAAGCTGGAAGCCTTTCCCTTAAGATCAGGAACTCGACAAGGATGCCCACTCTCGCCACTATTATTCAACATAGTACTAGAAGTCCTTGCAACAGCAATCAGACGACAAAAAGGGATCAAAGGTATTCAAATCGGCAAAGAAGAAGTCAAAATGTCTCTCTTCACAGATGACATGATACTCTATATGGAAAACCCAAAAGAAGCCACTCCCAGACTATTAGAAGTTATAGAGCAATTCAGTAACGTGGCGGGATACAAAATCAATGCTCAGAAATCAGTTGCATTTCTATACACGAATAATGAGACTGAAGAAAGAGAAATTAGGGAATCCATCCCATTTACAATAGCACCAAAAACCATACGTTACCTTGGAATTAACTTAACCAGAGACGTAAAGGACCTATATTCTAGAAACTATAAATCACTCTTGAAAGACATTGAGGAAGACATAAAAAGATGGAAAGATATTCCATGCTCATGGATCGGAAGAAATAACATAGTTAAAATGTCCATGCTACCCAGAGCAATCTACACTTTCAATGCTATCCCGATCAAAATACCGAGGACATTTTTCAAAGAACTGGAACAAATAGTCCTTAAATTTGTATGGAAACAGAAAAGGCCCCGAATCTCCAAGGAACTGCTGAAAAGGAAAAACAAAGTTGGGGGCATCACAATGCCAGATTTCGAGCTGTACTACAAAGCTGTGATCACAAAGACAGCATGGTACTGGCACAAAAACAGACACATAGACCAATGGAACAGAGTAGAGAGCCCAGAAATGGATCCTCGGCTCTTTGGGCAACTAATATTTGATAAAGCAGGAAAAAACATCCGGTGAGAAAAAGACAGTCTCTTCAATAAATGGTGCTGGGAAAATTGGACAGCTACATGCAAAAGAATGAAACTTGACCACTATCTCACACCATACACAAAAATAAACTCCAAATGGATGAAAGACCTCGATGTGAGACAGGAATCCATCAAAATTCTAGAGGAGAACATAGGCAGCAACCTCTACGACATCGGCCAAAGCAACCTTTTTCATGACACATCCCCAAAGGCAAGAGAAACAAAAGATAAAATGAATTTATGGGACTTCATCAAGATTAAAAGTTTCTGCACAGCCAAGGAAACAGTCAGAAAAACTAAGAGGCAGCCCACGGAATGGGACAATATATTTGCAAATGACACTACAGATAAAGGACTGGTATCCAAGATCTACAAAGAACTTCTCAAACTCAATACACGAGAAACAAATAAGCAAATCAAAAAATGGGCAGAAGATATGAACAGACACTTTTCCAATGAAGACATACAAATGGCTAACAGACACATGAAAAAATGTTCAAAATCATTAGCCACCAGGGAAATTCAAATAAAAACCACACTGAGATACCACCTTATGCCAGTTAGAATGGCAAAAATAGACAAGGCAAGAAACAACAATTGTTGGAGAGGATGTGGAGAAAGGGGATCCCTCCTACATTGTTGGTGGGAATGCAAGTTGGTACAGCCACTCTGGAAAACAGTGTGGAGGTGCCTTAAAAAGTTAAAAATTGAGCTACCCTATGACCCAGCCATTGCACTACTGGGTGTTTACCCCAAAGATACAGACGTAGTGAAGAGAAGGGTCATATGCACCCCAATGTTCATAGCAGCATTGTCCACAATAGCTAAATCGTGGAAGGAGCTGAGATGCCCTTCAACAGATGACTGGATTAAGAAGTTGTGGTCCATATATACAATGGAATATTACTCAGCTATCAGAAAGAACGAGTTCTCAACATTTGCTGCAACATGGACGGCACTGGAGGAGATAATGCTAAGTGAAATAAGTCAAGCAGAGAAAGACAGCTATCATATGATTTCTCTCATCTATGGAACATAAGAACTAGGATGATCGGTAGGGGAAGAAAGGGATAAAGAAAGGGGGGGTAATCAGAAGGGGGAATGAAACATGAGAGACTATGGACTATGAGAAACAAACTGAGGGCCTCAGAGGGGAGGGGAGTGGGGGAATGGGATAGACCGGTGATGGGTAGTAAGGAGAGCACGTATTGCATGGTGCACTGGGTGTTATACGCAACTAATGAATCATCGAGCCTTACATTGGAAACTGGGGATGTACTAGATGGTGACTAACATAATAAAAAATCATTTAAAAAAAATAAAAAATTAAAAAATAAAAATTAAAAAAAAAGAACCATATGATCCTCTAAATAGATGCAGAAAAAGCATTTGACAACGTACAGCATCCTTTCTTGATTAAAACTCTTCACAGTGTAGGAATAGAGTTAACGTACCTCAATATCATTAAAACCATATACAAAAAGCCCACAGCAAATATTATTCTCAATGGGGAAACCTGAGAGCTTTTCCCCTAAGGTCAGTAACATGGCAGGAATGTTCACTATCGCCACTATTGTTCAACATAGTACTAGAAGTCCTAGCTTCAGCATGAAAAAAACAAAAAGAAATAAAAGGCATCCGAATCAGTAAAGAAGAAGTCAAACTCTCACTCTTTGCAGATGACATGATACTCTATGTGGAAAACCCAAAAGACTCCACCCCAAATGGCTAGACTCACACAGAAATTCAGCAAAGTGGCAGGATATAAAATCAATGCACAGAAATCAGTTGCGTTTTTATAAGCTAACAATGCAACAGAAGAGAGAAAAATTAAGTCGTCAATCCCCTTTGCAATTGCACCAAAAACCATAAGATACCTAGAAATAAACCTAACCAAAGAGGCGAAGGATCTGTACTCTAAAAACTATAGAAAACTCATGAAAGAAATTGAGAAAGATACAAAGAAATGGAAAAACATTCCATGCTCATGGATTGGAAGAACAAATATTGTTAAAATGTCTACACAACCCAAAGCAATTTACACATTCAATCCAATCCCTATCAAGATAATACCAGTATTTTTCACAGAGCTGGAACACACAATCCTAAAATTTGTATGGAACCAGAAAAGACCCTGAATAGCCAAAGGAATGTTGGAAAAGAAAACCAAAGCTGGAGGCATCACAATTCTGGACTTCAGTTCTGTTACAAAGCTGTAATCAAGACAGTATGGTACTGGCATAAAAAAGACACATAGATCAATGGAACAGAATAGAGAACCCAGAAATGGACCCTCAACTCCGATGGTCAACTCATCTTCGACAAAGCAGGAAAGAATATCCAATGGAAAAAAAGGCAGTCTCTTCAACAAATGGTGTTGGGAAAATTGGACACCCACATGCAGAAGAATGAAACTGGACCACTTCCTTACACCATACACAAAAATAAATTCGAAATGGATGAAAAACCTAAACATGAGAAAGGAATCCATCAAAATCCTGTGGGAGAACACAGGCAGCAACCTCTGTGACCTCGGTCACAGCAACTTCTTACTAGACATATATCCGGGGACAAGAGAAACAAAAACAAAAATGAACTATTGGGACTTCATCAGTACAAAAAGCTTCTGCACAGCAAAGGGAACAATCAACAAAACTAAAAGGCAACCTTTACATTGGGAGAAGATATTTGCAAATGCCTTATCAGATAAAAGGTTTGTATCCAAAATCTATAAAGAACTTATCAAACTCAACACCCAACAAATAATCGAATTAAGAAATGGGCATAAGACATGAACAGACATTTCGCCAAAGAAGACATACAAATGGCCAACAGACATGAAAAAAATGCTCAATTATCACTTGGCATCAGGGAAATACAAATCAAAGTCACAATGAGATACTGTCTCACACCAGTCAGAATGGCTAAATTTAACAATACAAGAAACAACAGATGTTGGTGAGGATAGAGAGAAAGCGGAACCCTCTTACACTGTTGGTGGCAATGCAAGCTGGTGTAGCCTTTCTGGAAAACAGTATGGAGGTTCCTCAAAAAGTTGAAAATAGAGACATCCTATGACCCAGCAATTGTACTACTGGGTATTTACCACAAATATACAAATGTAGTGATCTGAAAGGGCACCTACACCCCAATATTTATAGCAGCATTGTCTAATAGCCAAACTATGGAAAGAGCCCAGATGTCTATCGGCAAATGAATGGATAAAGAAGATGTGGTATATATCTATACAATGCACTACTACTCAGCCCTCAAAAAAATGAAATCTTGACATTTGCAACAGCATGGATGGAACTAGAGGGTATTATGCTAAGCGAGACAAGTCAATCAGAGAAAGACAATTATCATATGATCTCACCGGTACGTGGAATTTAAGAAACAAAACAGAGGATCACAGGGGAAGAGAGGAAAAAATAAAACAAGATGAAACCAGAGAGGGAGCCAAACCATAAAAGACTCTTAATCATAGGATACAAACTGAGAGTTGCTGGAGGGAAGGGGGATGGAGGGAATGGGTAACTGGGTGATGGACATTATGGAGGGCATGTGATGTAAGGAGCACTGAGAATTATACAGGACTGATGAATCACTGACCTCTACCTCTGAAACTAATAATACATTACGTGTTAATTAATTGAATTTAAATTTAAAAATTTAAGAAAAAAGAAAAGAATACTTACTCATTAATTACAAGACTTAATACATACTGTTAAGACAGTAGTTCTCCCTCAATTGACCTCTAGATTCAATGTAATTCTAATCAAAATTTCTGCAGGGCTCTCTATATATGTTTCTGTGTGTGTATGTACTGTATGGTGACTAACATAATATAATAAAAAAGATTGACAAGTTGATTCTAAAATGTATGTGGAAATGCAGAGGACCCAGAAAAGCCAAGGAAATCTTGAAGAACAACAAAGTGGAAGGATTTATACCATCAAATATCAAGATTTGTAACAGAGTTACAGAAATCAGGGTGGCATGATAATGGTGTAAAGATAGACAAGGCAATGGAACAGAATAGTCCAGTCGAAAGTCATTCATTCATTCATTCATTCATTCATTCATTCATTCATAAGATTTTATTTATTTGAGAAGGAGAGAGTGAGAGAGAGAGAGAGAGAAGGAGCAGAGGGAGGGGCAGAAGGAGAGAGAGAAGCAGACTCCCCACTGAACAGGGAGCCCGACACGGGGCTCCATCCCAGGACCCCAGGATCAAGACCTGAGCCAAAGGCAGGTGCTTAACTGACTGAGCCACCTAGGTGCCCCAGAAAGTCCTATATTTAAAACAGGAGGTGTTTTCAATAATGATGCCACATGGAAAAAAATGTATTTTGGGTCCTACCTTACCTGACACACAAAAATAAATTCTACATGTATTTTAGGTCTAAATGTGAATGATAATACTATAAATCATTTTAGAAAAATGCATTGGAGAATATTCTCATGATTTGGGAGTAGGCAAATATTTCTTTTTTTTTCTTTTTTTTTTTTAGGCAAATATTTCTTAAGCAAAATGCAAAGAATGCTGTACATAAAAGAAAAACTTGGGAAATAGACATTAAAATTAAGAACTTCTGTTCATGGGTGCCTGGGTGGCTCAGTCGGCTAAGCCTCCGACTCTTGTTTTCAGTTTAAGTCATGATCTCATGAGTTGTGGGATCAAGCCCCACATCTGGTCAGTGCTCACTGGGGAGTCTACTTGAAGGATTCTCTCCCTCATCCCCTCCCCCCCACTTGCTCACTCTCTCTCAAAATAAATAAATCTTAAAAAAAACTTCTGTTCATCAGAAAACACCATTAAGACAGTGAAAAGGCAAGCAAGGTATGAGAAAAAGTATTTACAATACATTTGTTCATCAAAGGTTTTTATCTGACTATGTATAAAACTCCTACAAATCAATAAGACAACTCAACAGAAAAATGGACAATAGATTTGAACAGAAACTTCATCAAAGAGAACATTAAATTGACTATAAATAGAGGAAAATGAGTTCCAGTTCATGAGTCACCAGAGAAATGCAAATTAAAATCACAAGATAAAATTATGTGTTCGGCAAAATAACAAAAAAACAGACAGTGCCAAATGTTGGCAAAGATGGAATACAGAAATTTTCATACAGTCCTTGTGGGAATCTAAATTGGTAGAACTTCAGAAAACTGTTTGGCACTATTTATAAAGCTGAATGTACCCCATTATCAGCATTTATGCTCCTAGAGAAATTAATCTATGTGTCTACCAAAAGACATGTAGAGAATGATTATGGCAGTTTCTTTTTGTTCTAGCCAAATTTGGAAACTATTCAAATGTCTATCATCTGCAGAATGAATTTAAAAATTATAGTATATTCATACAAGAGAATACTGTGCAGCAATGAATAGCAACTACTGCCATGCAATGTGGATAAAAGTAGTTAAATTATTGGGAAAAACCAGATACAATAGAGCACGTGCTGTATGATCCATTAATATGAGGTTCAAAAACTGGCAAAATTAATCTATAGTGTTGGAAACTGAGGAAGTGTTACCAAAGAAAGAAAGAATGGAAGGAAAGAAGGGAGAGAGGAAGAGATGGAGAGAGGGAGAGAGAGAGGAGGGAAGGAAGGGAAGAAGGAAGGAATGTTAGTGTTAACTTTGGAGGGAGGTTAAGACTGGAGAAGTAGCATGAGGGAGATTCTGGAATCGTGGTGATGCTTTTTTTTTTTTAATGTGGTAAAATATATATTTTTTTCATTTTAACTATTTGTGAGTATACAATTCAGTGACATTAAATATATTCACAATGTTGTAATAATCATTACCACTATCTGTATCCAAGACATTTCCACTATCCCCAACAAAAACTCGGTACCCATTAAAAAATAAATTCCTGTTCTCTACTTCCCCCAATTTGTAGTGATCTCTATTTCACTTTCTATCTCTATGAATTTGCCTACTCTAGCTACAATATTTTTCCTTGGATGTCTGGCTTATTTCAATAAACAAAATATTTTCCAGGTCCATCCATGTTGTAGCATATATAAAATTTTATTCCTTTTTAATGGCTGAATGATATTCCACTGTATGTATATACCATATTTTGTATATACCATTCATCTGTTGATATATGCTTGGGTTGTTTCCACTTTTTGCCTATTGTGAATAATGCTGCTATGAACACTGATGTATAAGTATCTGTTCAAATCTCTGCTCTTAATTTTTGTGGATATATACTTAAGAGTGGAATTGTTTAGTTATATGTAATTCTATGTTTAAACCTTTTGAGAAACTACCAAACTCTTTAACAGTGGCTGCACCATTTTACATTCTCACCAGCAATGCACCAGCGTTCCAATTTCTCCACATTCCCGCCCATACTTATTTTATTTTTATCTTAATTTTTATAACCATCCTAGTAAGAGTGAAGTGATACCTCATTGTGGTTTTGATTTGCATTTCCCTAATGACAAATTATGTTGAGCACTTTTTATATGCTTATTGGCCATTTGTATATCTTCTTTGAAGAAATGTCTCTTAAAGTCCTTTGTCTATTTTTGAATTGGGTTGTTTGTTTTTGTTATTATGGGTGTTAAATGTTCGTTATGTTCTGATAAGGAACACTAATTCCCTATCAGGTATATGACTTGCAAATATTTTCTCTCATTCAGTAGATTGTCTTTTCACTTTCTTGTTCTATCCTGATGTGCAAAAGTTCCTAATTTTGATGAAGTTCAGTTTATTTTTTCTTTTGTTTCCTGTGCTTTTGATGTCATCTCCATGAAGTCATTGCCAAATTCAATGTCATAGGGATTTTCCCCAAATTTTCACCTGAGAGTTTTATAGTTTTAGCTCTTTAATTTAAATCTTTCATTACATTTTTGTTCATTTTTGCATATGGTATAAAGGTCCAGCTTTCCAACTCACTTGCATGGGATATGCTGTTGTCCTAGCATCATTTGTTTAAAAAAATGGTCTTTTGGGGCGCCTGGGTGGCTCAGTCGTTAAGCGTCTACCTTTGGCTCAGGGCGTGATCCCGGGGTTCTGGGATCGAGCCCCGTATCAGGCTCCTTCGCGGGAAGCCTGTTTCTTCCTCTCCCACTCCCCCTGCTTGTGTTCCCTCTCTCGCTGGCTGTCTCTCTCTCTGTCAAATAAATAAATAAAATCTTTTTAAAAAAATGGTCTTTTCCCACTGAATAGATTTGGTACCCTATTGAAAAAAAGATGTATATATACATATTAACATATATACTTACATACATACATACATATACTTCATATACATATATATATATGTGTATATATATATATATATATGTAGATTTATTTCTGGGCTGTCTATTCTATTCAGTTGGTCTATGCCTGTCCTTATGCCTCTACCATACTGTTTTAATTACTTTAGCTTTAGCTTTGTATTAAGTTTCAAAATTGGGTAATGTGACTCTTCCAAGTTTATTCTTTTTCAAGATTGTTTTAGCTATTCAGAGTCCTTTGCAATTCCTTATGAAAGCAAGGATCAGTTTATCCATTTCTGTGAAAGAGACTGTTGGGGTTTTGATAAAATTGCTTTGAATCTACAGATCCCTTTGAGTAGTAACTACATCTTTATAATGTTAAGTCTTCTTGTCATGGACATAGGGTTCTTTTCATTTATTTATGTCTTCTTTAATTTTTTTCAGCATAGTTCATAGTTTTCAGCATTTAAGTCGTTCATCTCCTTGGTTAGATTTATTCCTAAGTAATTCTTTTAGGTGCTATTGAAAATGGGATTGCTTTCCTAATTTACTTTTTGGGTTGTTCATTGCTGTTGTACAGAAACACAACTGACTTTGTGTGTTGGTGTTGTATCCTGCAACCTTGCTGAATTCATTTATTAGCTCTAGTAGCTTTCTTGTGAGTTATTCAAGATATTCTATATACAGGATATGTCACTTATAAACATAGGGTTTTTTTTCTGATTTGGATGCCTTTTCTTTTTCTTTTCTAATATCTCTGGCTAGAACTTCTAGTACAATATTGAATAGCAGCTGTGAAAGTGTGTATCTTTGTCTTTTTTCTGATCTTAAGGGGAAAGTTTTCAGTCTTTCACCACTGAGTATAACTATGGGTTTTTAAATAAATACCATTTATCATTCTGAGGAATTTCTCCTCTGTTTCTAGTTTTCTGAGGAGGTTTTTTGTTTGTTTATTTGTTTAAATCATGAAATGGTGTTGGAGTCTGTCAAATACCTTTTCTACATCAATTGAGGTGATTATGTGTTTTTTTTTCCTTCACTGGATTAATGTGATGAATTACCCTGATTGATTGTCTTATGTTGGATCACAATTGCATTTCTGGGATAAATCTCACTTGATCATGGTGAATAATCCTCTTACTGTGCTCTTGGATTTGATTTGCTAATATCTTGTTGAGGATTTTGGCATCTGTATTCAAAAGGAATATTGGTCTGCAATTTTCATTTCTTGTGGTGTCTTTACCTGCTCTTGGTATCAGAATAATATTGGCCTCATAGAATAAGTTAGAAACCATTCCGTCTCCTTCGATTCTTTGGGAAGAGCCTCATAAGGATTGATTTTATTTTATTTTATGTTTATTTTATTTTTTAAAAAGATTTTATTTATTTATTTTTTTAAGTAATCTCTACACCCAACGTGGTGCTCAAACTCACAACCCAGAGACCAAGAATCACACACTCCATTGACTGAGCCAGCTAAGGGCCCCTGATTTTAATTCTTTAAATGTTTGATTGCACTGTTGAAGCCATCCAGTCCAGGACTTTACTTTGCTGGGAGGATTTTGATTACTGATTCAATCTCTTTATTTGTTATAGGTCTGTTGAGATTTTCTATTTCTTTATGAGTCAGTTTAGATAACTTTTGTGTTTCAAGGAATTCGTCCACTTACTCTAGGTTATTCTTTTTATCTCTGTGAGACTGATGGCAATGTTCCCACTTTCATTTCTTATTTTAGTTATTCGTATCTTTTCTTTTTCTTTGCCAGTCTAGCTAAAGGTTTGTTGATTAGTTGACCTTTTTAAAAAACTAACTTTTGACTTTATTGATTTTCTCTACTATTTTTCTATGCTCTATTTTTTTTTATTTCCACTCTACTCTTTATCATTTCCTTCCTTCTGCTCCCTTCCTTCTGCTTCAGTTCTGAGTTTATTTTACTCTTCTTTGTTCAGTCCATTAAGATATAAAGTTAGGTTTGCGGGGCTTGGGTGACCCAGTCGGTGGAGCATCTGACTCTTGGGTTCGGCTAAGGTCATGATCTCATGGGTTGTGAGATCAAGACCTGAGTTGGGCTCCAAGCTCAGCCGGGAGTCTGCTTGGGGATTCTCTCCTCTGCCCCTCCCCCAACTCGAGCAGGTGCATGTGTGCCTTCACGCACACTCTCTCTCTCAAATAAATAAATAAATAAATAAATAAATAAATTTTTTTAAAAAAGATGTTAAAAAGTTAGGTTATTGATTTGAGGTCTTCTTTTTTTTAATGTAGTCATGGCTGTAAGTTTCCCTCTGAGCACTGCTTTCACTGTATCCCATAAGTTTTGGCATGTTGTATTTTCATTTTCATTCATCTCTAAGAATTTTATCTTTCCCTTGTGATTTCTTCCTTAATTCATCGGTATTTAAGAATGTGTGTTTAAAGTACCACAGATTTGTGAATTTTCCAGTTTTTCTTTTGTTGTTGATTTCTAACTTCATCCTGTTTTGGTCAAAGAAGATACTTTATGTGATATCTATGTTTTAAAATTTATTGAGATTTATTTTGTGGCCTATCTGAAGATGTCCCATGTGCATTTGAGAAGAATTTGAATTCTGTTATTGTTGGGTAGAGTGTTCTTTATATGTCTGTTAGGGATAGTTAATTTTTGTATATGATGTGAGGTAGAGGTCCAACTTCATTTTTTCCCATGTGGATATACAGTTTTTATAGCACCATTTGCTGAAGAGACAATTTTTTCCCCATTGAATGATCTTGGTACCTATGTCAAAAACTAGTTGGTCATGGACATATGGGTTCAGTTCTGGACTTTCAATTCTATTACATTTACATATGTCTATCATCATGCCAGTACCAAAAGTTTTATGGTTTTTTTCATATTGGTCTTAACACATTTTTGTTTGGTTTATCTCTAGATATTTTCCAGTTTTGTCACTATTACAGAAAGAAACTTTGAAAAATTATATTTTTAATCAGTTATTGCTAATAACTAGGGTATCTCTCTCTATATAGTTTTTTTAACAACTGATAATTTATTTAAAAGGTTGATTTAAGCATCTGCAATGGTGACTTCAACCTCAATTTTTGGCTCAATACTGATGAAAGTAATCTGCTTAACAATCTCAGAAGGACTGTGCAAATCAATGAGTCACTTGTGGATCTTTATCTGAAAATGATCCCTAAGTCTTAGAACTTCACCACAAGGAATTTTTCTTATAGTGATTCTCAGAGTCTTGGTAGGCATCCAAACTGGTCTTTTCACTTTGAGATTCTTTACTTTTTTGCCTCTGATCAAGTAAGTCAGCACATAATTTCTCCAAAGATTTTACGTTGTGGTTGGTTGGAGTAATTCTAATTTGGTGAATCACCACTTCTGGTTCCATGGGTGTCTTACCGGTGTGCTTAAAAGCCATGACCAAGGCAAGCTTCCTGATGAACTTGTTCCTCCAAGAAAGTGAACAGCAGTAAGTCAGGAGCCGGGGCTGGGTGTCCAGAGCTCTGCTATAGGTCTGACCTCGTCTTCCTTAAAGAACTATTTTTGTATTTTAATCATGTATCTTGGATTAGTTATTTGGTGCTTTTTTAAAAAATTGTGATAAAATGCACATAATATACAGTTTACCATTTAAATTATGTTGAAGTGTACAATTCAGTGTCATTAAGTAAATTCACAATGTTAGTGCAACCATCACCATCTAGTTCCAGAAGTTTTTCATCATCCCAAACAGAAACTGCCTTTGGTAAGCCTTTTAAAGCTCAGGATTTGTATCTTTCTTCAATACTAAGAGATCTTCTTGCATTATCTCTTTGAATATTTCCTTATCTCTACGCTCTTGGTTCACTCCATTTAACATTTGTATAAGATGAATATTAAAAGTTCTGGATCTATCCTCCATTCTCTTATTCCCTTTGCCCTTTTTATCTGCTTTGGCCTGATCTTCCAGCTTGCTGGTTAGTGTTCAGTATTTTCTGATCTTCAAGGCAATGTATTGATGGTTTTGTTGACAGCAATAATTCTTTTTCATTTCCAAGTGATTTCTCTCTTTTTTTGTTTATTGAGTTTCTTTTTTAAAATAAACTTTTACTTTTAGAATACTTTTAGATTTACAAAAACATTATGAAAATAATATAGAGAGTTCCTGTTTATCCCACAACCAGTAATATCTATTATTAATACCTTGTATCAATGTGGTACATTTGTCACAACTAATGAGCTATATGGGCATAAAGTTCATATTTTATCCTGATTTCTTTAGTGTGTTTTTATTTAATTAATTAACTTATTTGAAAGAACGAGAGAGCTCACGAGTGGTGGGAGGGGCAGAGGGTGGGGATAGGGAGAGGGAGAGAGAATCTCAAGCAGAGTCCACACTGAGAGTGGAGCCCAACATGAGACTCCATCTCATGACCCCAGCCGAAACCATGAGTCAGTCACTTATCAGCTGAGCCACCCAGGCACCCTAGATTTCCTTAGCTTTTATCTAGTGTACTCTTACTGTTCCAGGACACCATATTATATTTAATTGCCATGTCTGTTTAGAGTTTTCTTTGCTCTGACAGTTTCTAAGATTTCCTTGTTTTTGATGACCTTGACAATGTTAAGGAGTGCTATCAGGTATTTTTGTAGAATGTCCCTAATTGGGGTTTGTCTGATTTTTAAATTATGATTAGATGGTGTTATGGATTTTGGGAAGGAAGACCACAGAGATTAAGTCCTGTTCTTGTCATATCCTATCTAGCATATTATATATGCTATCAATATGACTTTCCATTGTTGATGGTAATTAATCTTGATCATCTGGCTGAGATAGTTTTTGTAAGGTTTGTCCACTGAAAAGTTATTATCTCCCCCCTTTTTCATATTGTACTTTTTGGAAGAAGTTACTATGCACAGCCTATAATTAAGAGGAAGAGAGTTGGGGCACCTGGGTGGCTCAGTTGGTTAAGCACCTGACTCTTGGTTTTGGCTCAAGTCATGATCTCAGGGTTGTGGGATGAAGTCCCATGTTGGGTTCCATGCTCAACCAAGAGTCTGCTCCAGATTCTCTCTCTCCCTCACCCCTCCTCCCCTTTCTCTCTCTCTCTCTATAAAAAAATAAATAAATCTTAAAAAAAAAAAAAGAAGAGTGATGCTCTACCTCCTGGAGGTACCTAAATTATTTGGAATATTTCTGCACAGGATATTTATCTGTCCTCCCCCCATTTATTTGCTTATATCAGTACAGACTTATGGATATTTATTTTATACTTGGTTTAGAATCCAATATTATTTTATTACATCACTCGAATTGTTCCACCATTGGCTGTTAAGAGCTCTTTCAGTGGGCTGCTGTGTGTCTTTACCCCAATCACTGTACTGTTTGTCTGTTTGTTTCTGAGCACTTCTTTACTTTGTGGCACTACAAGATGCTCTAGGCTCCTTTAGTATTTCCTTCTCCAGTCCTAGAATCAGTCATTTCTCCAAAAATGAGTCCTGATTCTTAAAAATTGGAGAATGATACTAGAAATCAAGATCTGAGCACTAGATACCCATGCTCTCTTAATTGTATTTTTAAATAACATTCTTTTTATTTCTTCTGATTTCTCTGCTCTGAGGATATTAATTAGAATTCTTTTAGAGACTCCTTGCATTTATTAATGGTATTTCCTTGGGTGTATTAATTATTGTATTTGTTGGATTTAGTCATGGAGGTAGTTTTCTTTAAATATTTAGTGATTCTTTTATGTGTACTTACATTTGTATTTGGGAATCCCTGTTTGCTTTTCTGTAGATGGAGTTTCTGTTTTCTGTACATTGCTGCCAGTGATTATGGAGGAGGCATAAGGTGTGCAGACAAGTGAAGTCTGTCAGCAATTCATTTTCTCTTTGTGTAGCGGCATTATTCTGCCTCTTTAGCACAAACCCCCTTGTCTCAGTGCAGGGGTGAGCATCTCTGATGCCTAATGATTAGCTCAAATGTCCCAAATGATCAATCATTCCCCTGCTACCCACATGTACATCCTTTAAACTTGGGGTGCCTCAAAGTTATTCTCAAATTTCACAGTGATCTGTATTTTTTTTAGTCCTATAGTTTCTTCAATCTAATTCTACCTTCCTTACATTTTTCAGAGACCTTCAAAATTTCTGACTACTGAAGACTCCTTTCATGACTGCCAGTTTTCTTATGTTTATATTAACACACACACACACACACACACACACACACACACACACACACACCCTTTTTTGTCATTTTTAGAGATTTTGACAGGTAGGGGATATAAGTGCCTGTTCTCACTCCACTATCTTGGGCTAATATCTCAATATTGCATTTTTAAAATGAAAACCTGAAAGAGGCTGGAAATAAAAGAGTGGGAAGAAATACATGTGTGGTAGAGTCTCTTCGCTGCCCACTCAAGAGACATTTCTTCACCTTTTTGCCTGCCAACTAAGCCTAAATTTTGTAGCAGATAGAAATCACTTGATATCAGGAACTTGTTCTAAACCTTGGCATGAAGGAATAAATTATGATTAGTCAAAACTATTCATAATAATCCCCTTTTCCTTTACCAGTTATTGGTCTAGGGGTAGACATGCAACTTAATAAGGCCAGTGAAATGTAAAGGGAAGTCTTGGAGCAGGGAGTCTGGGATATTCTCTTCTTATATAATAAAGTAGAACCACAAGAAGAGAAAATCTGTTTGTTCTCAATTCTTTTCCTATAAAGAAGTGATGCTGGGAGATGCAATAGCTACCTTGTAATCCTCAGGTACAAGCATAAAAAACGAATAAAGAACAATAGAAACAGGTTAGGTACTTAGTGAAAAACAGTGAGCTGCGGAATGACTTCTGATTAAGTCAACAATTAATGTCCTTATGGTGAAAGTCACTGTTATCTGATTTTCTGTTACTTTCAGCTATGTTTGAATACACCATGTAAATGGATGTAAAAAAAACTTCTTTTAAATAGTTCTAAAGTAACACAGATTAAAAATCTACTTCTGATATTCTTATATTTCACTTTTTTTCCTCCTCAGAAATACATCTGGAAGGCCAGATAAAAACCTCAATTTGTTCAATGAAGGACTCCAACGCTAGAGTCTCAAAGAATTTGGTGGTGAGAAAACCTGCAAAAGTGATTTTCAATTTAGATCCAACTGCACTGAATTCAAATCTAGAACAGCCATGGAAGAAAAATTTTTTCGAAAGATTGGAAGCAAGAGCCCAGGCAATGCAGCAGAAAATAATAGATAAGGATAATCTGAAGAAAGAACTAGAAAAAAAGACTGAAAAAAAACTCCCTAGGGATAATTTGGCCAAAGAGTGGTTTAATGATGAAGACATGACACTGAACACTCGTGCGTATTTGCTTGACAAACTTCTGCCTACCTTAGTTCCTGGAGTGGAAAAAATGTTAATGCAAGTGGAAAAGAAACAGCTTTGGGCAGAAGTTGATAATACAACCAAGTTTAATCCAATTAATCATTTGGGGGAATACTTAATGAGAAACAATCCTTATTATATCAAAGACTCAGGAATGTCTGGTTATCAAAGGGTGATGAGGGATGTCACAGAAGACCTGAAGATACATGTTCCCAACACTACTGGCAACAGGTACAGTTTTTTTATATTTTCAGTTGATGGTCTAGATCCTTACATTGAAAGCAAATAGAACAATAACATAATCATACAAACAGGACTTAAATAATTTTGTAATTATTCAGAAAGTATTTATTGAGCTGCCAGTATGTGCTTCACTATTTACAAGGCACTATGAAGATTAATGAAGCATATTACACAAGTTCCTTGAATTCATGAATTTAGTTATCTCATTATGATCCAAAGTATATATTTATTTGCTTGTCATCTGTCTCCCCGTACTGGAAAGTAAGCTATATAAGAGTAGGGACTTTTCAAAAATTTAACTTTTCGGATAAGAAATACATTCACTTGGTTCAAAAGTCAAAATGTATAAGGAGTTACATAATGAAAAGTTCCTCTCCCATTCTTATCCTCCATCTACCCAGTACTCCAACTCTGCCAAAAATAATGACCGTTCCTCATTTTCAGTAGATTTTTTCAGTTTCTATATACATACAGAAGCAAATGCAAATATAGATTCTAAATTTTCTTCCTTTTATATAAGACCATCTGACCGAGTTACAAATATTTTCTTCTGTTTTTTACTTGCTATTTATATCTTGTTATGCAGAAGATATTTTATTTCTATGTGATTGAATTTACTTACTTTCATTTTGTGACTCCTGGATTTCAAGTCATTGTTATTTTCAAGATAGTGAAAGAATCCTCCCATGTTTTTCTTCTGGAATTTTTATTATTTTAATTCCCATTGTAAGTATTGATCCATTTGGAATTTATCCTAGTGTAAGATGTAAAATAGGAATCCAACTTTTTCCTTTTCTAAATGGCTACATAGTGATCCCAACAACAATTGTCAAATAGTCTGTTTTGCCCCACTGTTTGAAACTTTATTACTAAATTCCTATATATTTTGGAGTGTATTTCTGCATTTTTCTATCCTATCCCATTGACTATCTCCCTGTTCATGCACCACACTGCACTGCTTTAATCACTGAGACTTTTAAGTATACAGTCAGTCCCCGATTTAAAATGGTTCCACTTACTGATATTCTCTGACTTTATGTTGGTGTAAAAGTGGTATGTGTTCAGTAGAAATCATACTTTGAATTTTGAATTTTGAGCTTTTCCTGGGCTAGCAATATGCAGTATGATGCTCTCTTGTGATGCTGGGCAATGGCAATGAGCCACAGCTCCCAGCCAGCCACACAATCACGAAGGTAAACAACCCATACACTTAGAAGGATTCTGTACCCATACAACCATTCTGTTTTTCACTTTCAGTACAGTATTCAATCAGTTACATGAGATAGTCTACACTTTATAAAATAGGAATTTGTTAGATGATTTTGCTCAACTGTAAGCTAATGTAAGTGTTCTGAACACACTTAAAGTGGGCTCTCCTAAGCTAGGACGTTGGGTAGATTAGGTGCATTTAATGCATTTTCTACTTAGGATATTTTCAATTTACGATGGGTTTATTGGGACATACCCCTATCATAAGTCGAGGAAGATCTGTATTTCAATAATTCTGATTGTGCTGGTCCTCGTTATTTACTCTTTTATTCTGGTGGCTTTTTTTTTATGATTTTATTTATTTATTTGAGGGAGAGAGAGGCAGGGAGGGAGGGAGGGAGCAGGAGCATAGGGGGAGGGGCAGAGGGAGAGGGAAAAGCAGGCTCCCCTCTGAGCAGGGAGCCTGATATGGGGCTCAATCTGAGGTCATGATCCAGGATCATGACCTGAGCTGAAGGCAGATGCTTAACCTACTGAGCCCTTCAGGCGCCCTATGTTTTTGCTTTTTAATATGAACTTTAGGATTGATTCATCTACTTGAAAAAAGGAGAACAGCAAAACAAACTTTATAGGAACTTTTATTGAAATCTGTTTATTAACTTAGGGAAAATCAACATCTTTAATGACAAGTGTTTCTATCTGAGAACATATGTCTTTCCATTTGCTCCTCTTATTTTGTATCCGTCATTGTTGTCTTAAAGTTTTTTTTCATTTAAGCTTTCATCTCTTGTTAGATGTATTACTAGTTATTTTATTATGTTTTTATTGCCATTGTAAATGCGACTTTCTTCTTTTCTATAAACAGGGGTGCCTAGGTGGCTCAGTTGGTTAAGCATCCAACTCTTGGTTTTGGCTCAGGTCATGATCAAGTTGTGGGATCAAGTCCCATGTTAGGCACCACACTCAGTGAGGAGTCTGCTTCAGATTCTTTCTCCCTCTCCCTCTGTCCCTCCTCATTTGTATGCATGCTCTCTCTCTTTCTCTCTCAAATAAATATAAATAAATAAATCATTTAATCAAAATAAAAAATAAAATTTTTCTGTTAATGATGGAACTCAGTAAGGTAGCAGATTACAAAAATATACAGAAATTAATAGCTTTCATGTATTCAAACTCATATGGCACCCCTGTTTATAGAAAAATTTTAGTTGATTATTCGGATTTTCTAGCAAGGAAACCTTATTATCTGCAAATAATAGGAGTTTTCTTTCTTTGTTTTCAATTTTTATGCTTGTAATATCTTCCTTTTACCTAGTTACATTGGCTATTACTTCCAATAGAATGTTAAGTAATAGTGATGATATGGGCATCCTTGTCTTGTTTATGACTTTAGTAGGGATGATTCTTGTATTACTGCCTCATCATGAGCAGTTTTTAAAAACTATATATTAATACCATAACTCTACTTTATTTGGATCTAAAAAGATACATTTTATTACATTAGAAAAAATGTGTGGGGTGCCTGGGTGGCTCAGTCAGTTAAGTGTCTGACTCCTGATCTTGGCTCAAGTCATGATCTCAGGGTCCTGAGATCAAATCTGACCTCAGGCTCCACGCTGGGCTGGAGCCTGCTTAAGATTCTCTCTCTGCCTCTCCCTCTGTCCCTCCCCAAACTAAAAAAAAGAAAGAAAGAAAGAAAGAAAGAAAGAAAGAAAGAAAGAAAGAAAGAAAGAAAAGAAAAGAAAAATGTGCCTAATTTCTATATTATAGAATGATTTTTTAAGTTTATTTTATTATTTTATTTTATTTTATTTCATCATGGTAAATGTACTTTTAATCCTCATCCCCTAATCTCCCCCACCCCCACACCTACCTCCCTCTGGTAACCATCAGTTTGCTCTCTATAGTTAAGAGTCTGTTTCTTGGTTTGTCTCTCTCTTTTTTTCCTTTGCTCATTTGTTTTGTTTCTTAAATTCCACATATAAGTGAAATCGTATGGTATTTGTCTTTCTCTGACTTATTTCACTTAGCATTATACTCTCTAGCTCTATCCATGTCATTGCAAATGGCAAGATTTCATTCCTATTTATGGCTGAAGAATATCCCATTGTATGTATACCACATCTTTATCCATTCATCTATTGATGGACACTTGAGCTGCTTCCATAGTTTGGCTATTGTACATAATGCTGCAATAAACATTGGGGTACATGTATCCCTTTGAATTAGTGTTTTTATATTCTTTGGGTGAATAACCAGTAGTGTGATTGCTGGATCATAAGGTAGTTCTATTTTTAACTTTTTGAGGAAACTCCATACTGTTTTCCTCAGTGGCTGCACCAGTTTACATTCCCACCAACACTGCACAAAGGTTCCCCTTTCTCCACATCCTCACCAACACCTATTGTTTCTTGTGTTGTTGATTTTAGCCATTCTGACAGGTGTGAGGTGATATCTCACTGTAGTTTTGATTTGCGTTTCCCTGATGATGAGTGATGTTGAGCATCTTTTTATGTGTCTGTTGACCATCTGGATGTCTTCTTTCGAGAAATGTCTGTTCGTGTCTTCTACCCATTTCGTAATTGGAATATTTGGGTTTTGGGTATTGAGTTGTAGCAGCTTTTTATATATTTTGGATACTAACCCTTTGTTGATATGTTATTTGCAAATATCTTCTTCCATTCTGTAAGTTGCCTTTTAATTTTGTTGATTATTTCCTTTGCTGTGCAGAAGCTTTTTACTCTGATGTAGTCCCAAGAGTGTATTTTTTTCCTTTTGTTTTCCTTGCCTCAGGAGACGTATCTAGAAAGAAGCTGCTACAGCCAATGTCAGAGAAGTTACTGCCAGTGCTCTCTTCTACGATTTTTATGGTTTCAGGTCTCACGTTTAGGTCTTTCATCCATTTTGAGTTTATTTTTGTGCATGGTGTAAGAATGTATTTCAGTTTCATTCTTTTGCATGTTGCTGTCCAGTTTTCCCAACACTGTTTGTTGAAGAGATAGTGCTTTTCCAACTGGATATTCTTTAACTCTTCTTTAAATTTAAATCTTTAAATGTTTGATAGAATTTACCCTTGAAGCCATTTGGTCCTGGACTTTTGTGTTTTGGGAATTTTTTTTAAAGATGTTATGTATTTATCTGACAGAGAGAGAGACAGCCAGCGAGAGAGGGAACACAAGCAGGGGGAGTGGGAGAGGAAGAAGCAGGCTCCCAGAAGAAGAGCCTGAGGTGGGGGAATGGGATAGACCGGTGATGGGTAGTAAGGAGGGCATGTATTGCATGGTGCACTGGGTGTTATACACAACTAATGAATCATCGAGCCTTACATCGGAAACTGGGGATGTACTGTATGGTGACTAACATAATATAATAAAAAATCATTAAAAAAAAAAAGAAGAAGAAGAAGAGCCTGATGTGGGGCTCGATCCCAGAACGCTGGGATCACGCCCTGAGCTGAAGGCAGACGCTTAATGACTGTGCCACCCAGGCACCCCTCCCTGGGAGTTTTTTGATTATTGATTAAATTTCATTGCTGGTGATTGGTCTATTCAAATTTTCTATTTCTTCCTGCTTTATTTTCGGTAGGTTATATGTTTCCAGGAGTTCATGCATTTCTTCTAAGTTGTCCAATTTGTTGGGAAATAGGTTTTCATAATATTCTGTTAGAATTGTTTGTATTTCTTTGGTGTTGGTTGTTATTTCTCCTCCTTCATTAGTAATTTTGTTTATTTGTGTCCTCTCTCTCTCTTTTTTAATGAGTCTTGCTAGAGGTTTATCAATTTTGTTGATCTTTTCAAAAAACCAGCTCCTGGTTTCACTGATCTATTCTATTGTTTCTAAAATTTTTTAATTAATTTTTTTTCATATAAAAGGACTCATATATTTATTACCAAACCAACCTACTGGTGCAGAAGCACAGTAAGAGAGAAAAATCATTTCCCTTATAAAACATGTCTATTGTCCAGGTAACAGTGATGTTTACAGAGTGACAGGATACAAGCACAGGACCTTCATGCAGCATAAATATGTGTGCCATCTCATGTGCTATCCCTTATAGACCCAGCCTGATTCTTCTCTAATGTCTCCTCTTGGAGTTGTACCTGATATTATTACCAGTTCATCTGAATCCACTGGGGAATGGGACAATTCTGCCTTTGTTTCTTGGCCTGGAATCACTTGATCCTGAAAGTCTTTTGAGAAAACATGATGAGGAACCCTCAACTGCACACACTACAATGGCAGAGAAAAGGGTAACTGTTCTATTGTTTTTTTTTTAAGTTTCTATATTATTTATTTCTGCTCTAATCTTTATTATTTCCTTCCTTTTGCTGGGTTTGGGTTTTGATTTTCTTTTTCTTAGTTCCTTTATAGAGTGATTTTTTAAAAAGATTTTTAAAATTTTTTTGAGAGAGCATAAGTGGGGAGGAGGAGCAAAGGGAGAGGGACAAGCAGACTCCGCGCTGAGTGCAGAGCCCAATGTGGGGCTGAATTTCATGACCCTGAGATCATGACCTGAGCTGAAATCAATAGTCAGACACTTAACCCACGGAACCGATTTTTAAGCTCAAGAATGATTCTTAATTTTGTCAAATACTTGTTCAACATCTGTAGAAATGATCATTTGGTTTTCATCCTAGACCTGTTGATAATGAATTTTATTAATAGATTTCCTAATTTTGAGCTATTGGAATTCCTGAAATAACTTCCACCTGTTTGCTATGTATTTGGTTACATTGAAATATGCTTCCTACTAATAAGACAAAATAAATGTTTAATTCTTTCCTTTTAATTACAAATTTTCAGAATATTATATATTTTATCTCTATGTCTCCATGTGTCTATGTATCTATCTGTCTGTCAATAGGCACCTGGAGGAGCAACAAATGAAAGATTTTGGGGGCAGTGCCTAGGTGGTTCAGTCGTTAAGCATCTGCCTTCAGCTCAGGTCATGACCCCAGGGTCCTGGAATTGAGCCCTGCATTGGGCTCTCTGCTCAGCGGGGAGCCTGCTTCTCCCTCTCCCTCTGCCTGCTGCTCTGCCTACTTGTGCTCTCTATCTCTGTCAAATAAATGAAAATAAATTCATACATACATACATAAAAATGTTTAAAAAAAAGGTTTTTTTCCCTTTTGGGGGAAGGGTTCCTTTTGAGTATCATTGTAGACACATTGATTTTAATATATATTCAATGTATTTTAATCCATTATATTTACTTTTTCTTTTTGATCCTCAGCTTGACCCTACGTTGGCTCCTGTGTTCTTCCAGCCTTACTCCTTTGGTCTTTGAAAGCTTCATGCATTTTTTAAAAGGGATTCCTAGTTCCTTTTAGTGAATATCACTCATCTGGGAGCTAGGAATGCTCATACATATTATCATTGCTTCTAGGCTCTTTCAGGACTAACAAATATAATTTTCAAAAATAATGAGTAAATATTGATAATTTCATATCAAATACAATGTTTCCATTTTTTTCACCTAATTCCTTGATTTTATATTTCTGTCTCTTTTTTTTCTGAAAATCTTGGCTCTTAACAACATTGATGGAATTATTTGTCTTATTCTACAATTTACATAAAATAGCTTCAAAATAATAATACCAACAATCACAATAAAAGAACTACTAGAATTATTTGCAATTATATCTCCTAAGTATGTGTATATGACAAATGAAACCATGTAACAGGTAGAAGAAACCAGGGATTAAGTTCCTTTATTACCAGAGAAAGCCTTTTTAACCATGACTCAAAAATCATGAAAATATTGCTAAATTTGATTACATAAAAATTAAAGGGTTTTTGCCTGGAAAATAGAATTGGAATTACTTGATCTTGCTGTTGTGGTACAAAAGTAGTTATAGTTATACACAATATGTAAATGAATAAGCTTGACTGTGTTCTAATAAAACTTTGTTTATGAATACTAAAATGTGAGGTCATAGATTTTCTGCCGTGCCACAAAGTATTATTCTTATTTTGATTTTTAAAAACTATTTTAAAATGTAACAGCCAATCTTAGCTGTTGGGTGGTACAATACCAGGCAGCAGGCCAGACTTGGGCCCTAAGCCCTGGCCTAGATAACATCTAGGTCTCTTCTAGATCTTAGCGCAAAAAAACAAAAACAAAAAACAGGGGTGCCTGGGTGGCTCAGTCGTTGGGCGTCTGCCTTTGGCTCAGGGCGTGATCCTGGAGTTCTGGGATCGAGCCCCACGTCAGGCTCTTCCACTGGGAGCCTGCTTCTTCCTCTCCCACTCCCCCTGCTTGTGTTCCCTCTCTCGCTGGCTGTCTCTCTCTCTGTCAAATGAATAAATAAAATCTTTAAAACAACAACAACAAAAAACAAAACAAAACAAAACAAAGACACTTTGAATTGATTCTCTTTCTGAATCTTCATACTTTCCTTCTAATATCTTCTGGCATGAATACTTACACTAAAATTTATAAAAGAGCCTAAAATTCTTTGTGATTTCTTTTAGTGTTCTTCCTGTAGGGTAAGCAACTAATCAGAAGCTTTAGAATAACAGTTCTTTTGAAATTAGGTACATACATACCACCAGAATAAAATAAGAGATATATACAGAACTCTTGTTTTATTTTATATGTGGACATGGAATTTTAATTTTCAGTTGAAACAGTCTTTCTCAGGGTGTTGCTGCCTATGAATGACATCAGGATTACCTGGATGCTTGGTTAAAAGTGCAGATTCCTAGCTTCTTCCTCGGTCTTTTGAATCAGAACCTTTAGGCATGCATTGAGAACAAGTTCCACAGGAAGTTATTATGCGCCCTAAAAAAAGTTTCAAAACCACATTTCTAGAGAAACCAAATTAAGGGAGTTTTAGTACTAGTAAAAAGTTCCAACAGCAGCAGGGAGCAGTGTCATTAAATTTAATAAATAGCTTAAAGAACATTTCTGTTCACCATCTGCTCTTGCAGAGCAATAAATTAGGTTTGTATTTAGAGCTACTGCCATAAAAATACTTAAAATTTGGGAACTGATGTCAAGGCTGTAAATCAATATATTGACAGATACTTCCTCCTGTCAGGGATATGTAAATCTCAATCAGTACATAAAAGTAGGCATTTATCGATATCTGTAATAAGAATAGTAAAGGGAACTCTAGAACGATGGTCTAGGTCTCATTGCCAACAAATGACATGACACAAGAGAATTCGTTTGTTTCACTAATGCTTCTTGAATTGGGAGTTTGAATATTTAGGATCATCTGAAGCTTGATAAGAGCCCTAGTTTGTTTGTTTCTTTCTTTTTTCAGTTTTTTTTATAATAATATTTTTTATTATATTATGTTAGTCACCATACAGTACATCCCTGGTTTTTGATGTAAAGTTCGATGATTCATTAGTTGCGTATAACACCCAGTGCACCATGCAATACGTGCCCTCCTTACTACCCATCACCAACCTATCCCATTCCCCCACCCCCTCCCCTCTGAAACCCTGTTTGTTTCTCAGAGTCCATAGTCTCTCATGCTTCAAAAAAATTTATTTAAGCAATCTCTACACCCCATGTGGGACTCAAACACACAACCCTGAGATCAAGAGTCACATGCTCTTGTGACTGAGCCAGCCATGTGCCCCAGGGCACTAGTTTCTATTAGAGCAAAACTGTTGTAGGAATTTCATGCAAGAGTTAATCAAAGATGCTTTGTCTGCCTAGACTGTCAGATTAGGGCTTTATCTCTTTCTGGCACAGATTCAAGATCTTATATCAACATATGACTGTCAAGCATCTGCAGAGTATTCAGAAATCCTAGGGATACTTTACAACAGCACAATATCTATTGACTTAAAGCTTGGATATGCATCAGTCTTAGCTAAAACAGTCTTGCTTTTAAATTCTCTGAACTATATCATTGTTTGTGTCATCTTTAATCCATTAGAGAGTTTTGGAGCAGTCCATTTATATTAGGAATGAGAATTTTTCTTATTTATATTCAAGAAAAAAGACGAATAAAATTTTTGTTTGGTTTATCAAGACTTTATCCTCTGGTAATGATGTTACAGTATCCATTTGCCTCAGCCTGATCCAAAAATATTTTCATCTGCCTATTTCCCTGGATAAAAAGGGATTTGATTCTGTTTGGTGTCTAAGAACAGTAGATAGAGAAGACATTCCTTACTGATTTGGGTCAATTTTTATAGTGGTAGCCACTTATTTGAAAAATAAAATATCACTGTTGTTGTAAGTTTTAGGTATGCAGTATACCTTTATTGCTTTTCATCAGAGTTTCTGAATGACAGATTAAGAATTGAAGTGGACTTTAATTCTTACATGTAATTTTGCAAAACTGATAAGGTTATGTTTGTGTCATTTTGCTTTTCTTCATATTTTCTCTTCTTTTAACATCTTTTTTCAGTATCTTTTACCTTTGACTCCTGATTCCTTCCATGCTTGGGAATGCATATTTTATAAGTCACAACTGCCTTATTGTGAATTGATAATGAAAAGTATTTGTTGGGGCGCCTGGGTGGCTCAGTTGGTTAAGCGTCTGCCTTCGGCTCAGGTCATAATCTCAGGGTCCTGGGATGCAGCTCCACATCAGGCCCCTGCTCAGTGGGGAGTCTGGTTGTCTCTCTCCCCCAACCCCATGCTCATGTTCTCTCTCACTCTCTCTCTCTCAAATAAATAAATAAATAAAATCTTTAAAGAAAGAAAAGTATTTGTTGTTTTTTTAACTTTTATTTTTAAGATTTTGTTTTTAAGTAATCTCTACACCTAACATGGGGCTTCAATTTATAACCCTGAGATCAAGAGTCTCACTCTAGAAACTAAGCTAGCCAGGTGCCCCTGAAAAGTATTTGCTCTTAAAATAGGATTACAGGGGCGCCTGGGTGTCTCAGTCGGTTGACTGTCTGCTTTTGGCTTAGGTCATGATCCCAGCATCCTGGGATCGAGCTGCAAGTTGGGTTCCTTGCTTAGTGGGGAGACGGTTTCTCTCTCTCTCCTCCCTGCTTGTGCTCTCTGTTGCTATCTCTGTCTCTCTCTCAAATAAATAAATAAAATCTTTAAAAAAAATAGGATTACAAACTTTCAAGTAGCCTGATTATGGTGATGATTATACATATTTATACATGTGTTTAAATTTATACAACTATGTCCCCAAAAAAGGTCAATTTTACTACATGATATATTAAAAAACAAAAAAATTCAAACAGTAGAAAAATCACACAGATATAATTAACTAATGAATTAAAATAAAAACTTTTAAAAATGACAGATATTATTATTATTAATGTTAGAACTTCACCCTATTCCAGAGAAGTGGAGCCTATTATACTGTGAATCTCCTCACTTTTCTCCACCAGTCCTGATACACAGTGCTGATCCTAGATGAGAGTTCAAATGAACTAGGAAGTAGATCTGAGACCCAAGGCAAAAACTTGGGTCTTTTCCTGTGTGACAGTTATAGTGATGCATACCAGGTTCTGGCTTGGTGATGATCCCCGATCCCTACATCTGTTGCTTATTTCATAATCACTGTGGAGTCTGTGCTGCACGTTGAGATATCTTCTAGCGTTTTTCCTGTGCCAACACTTTATTACTCTTGTGGACTAATAATGGAACATTTAACCCACAAAGAGAAAAAATAGTGACAAAATTTTGCATAGAGTTACTTTCTCTACCTTAGCTACATAAAGGAGAAAAATAAGTCAGTATAAATGCTCAAGCATTAAGGATACACAAGCCAAGTAAAAACTAAAAGGGAAAGAGACACAGGCCTTTATTTTACTTAATAATTAATTTTTTTATTTGGTAATTCCCTACAAATTAACTCATGCATGGTGTTCAAAAAACTTACGCCGACTATGTGACAACATCCATTGTGTTTCTTGTTGATTTACTTCAAGGTGCTTATTTTTTGTGTTTCCAAAACCAAACCCCATCCCCTTTCCCACTTGCAACTTGCAACAATTTTGGTCAAATTGTACATATAAGTTGAGCATATTGTAAAACCTTCATTGTATATTGCACTCTTTATAAAGTGTCATCTTTATAATTATTTTCCAGAATTTAATCTCATCTGATAATATTGCAACCCTTACTTTCTTTTATATGTATTTTCATAGAATATTTTTGTTCATCCTTTTATTTTCAAATTTTCTGAGTAGTTTTAATTTAGTGCCTTCTCTATGTACAGAATATACAATGTAGAATGCCCCTTGTTTTATAATTCGATTGGAATTTTTTTTTAATAGGTAGGTTTTAGCATATTTACATCTATGGCTATAATAGGTGAGTTTTAGTTTTATCATCTTTTATGACTTTTCTTATTTTTAGCCTTTTTTTTAAAAGATTTTATTTATTCATTTGACAGAGACAGACAGACAGCGAGAGAGAACACAGGCAGGGGGAGTGGGAGAGGAAGAAGCAGGCCTCCAGCAGAGGAGCCTGATGTGGGGCTCGATCCCAGAACACTGGGATCACACCCTGAGCCAAAGGCAGATGCTCAACGACTGCGCCACCCAGGCGCCCCGTATTTTTAGCCTTTTAAATATAATTTTTCGTGATAAAACAAACAAACCCCCAAATGTCTAACTTATGCTTACAATACACCAGCCACTGGGACTTGGCAAGAGTAAGGGAATGTTTCATCCTTGATACAGATCTTCTTCAGTTGCCAGGAGACAGTGACTTCCTAGACAGATGTCTGTCTGCTCATACTCCACACCAGCTGTCACCTCTTTAGTGAGCCAAACCCTAGTGCTTATATTATGCTAGGAAATCCCATAGGTGCTTCTCCCACAGGTGTTATGATTAATATCAATCAATTTGTCAATTTGTATTGAATATCATAGTTTATCAATCCAGTAAAACATGTTATGCCAAAAGTGAGTGGCTAGATAAGGAAAATAATTTTTTAATAGTGTTTGAATGACTATTCTACCCAATGGCGTAGGGTAGGATTTCATCAAACGGGTTCTACTTTTGTTCAACACGAAGCATAATAATAATGTATATACATGGGCTAGTTTCATACCCACCTAAAAACCACACTTTGTTGCATATGTATATATACCATTATTAAGTACTTAGAAATTGAAGTACTTATGGACTGAGAAATAATGTTCTTCTTGGATGTTATCCTGATATCCTACAAATACACACACCCTACAACTTGATGTTGAATGAGTCTGTGGTCCTGCTTCAGTGGCATAGGACATTCCTAATGTTAAAAAGACTGAGGTGAAGGTTCTGAGTCAAATTCAGTGCACCTGGGGCTGGATATCTGATATAATGCCTGACAAGGTGTGGTGGTCCTGGAGTAAGACTGTCCAAGATGTCCAGAAATTGCTAGGATTTGCCAGATAAAACTATTGATTTATTTTAAACTATCTAGTAACTGTTATCCTCAGAAGAAAATAGGATTTTTTCTGTTTATAGACGAGAACAGACTGAAGACCTTATGGGCTACTACACTGGTTTTTATGTCCTCTGCCCTACCTCAGTCCTATACCATCAAAACAGATGCTTTCCAGGACTCCAGTGGGAAATACCTGGTGGGAAATGCCCTCTGCCTTGCTCATACTCTTCCAGGAAGGTGTTTCAATTGGAATTCAACTACCTCATTTGGAAACAGAAATCTTCACTATTAAGGTCGGCTTCAAAGCTTGCAGGCACTAGATCTGATGTACCCAGCATGTAGTGATATTGAACTCAGACCATCAAGCCCTGACTTTGCTCATCTGGGCTAGATAGGCTGCATTCTTTATGCACGTCAATTTTATTATCTCTTACATATCAACCAATCAAAAGCACTAGCCAGATGCCCTCTCCTCTAATCCAGAGCGCCAGCTTTCTCTGTCTAGAACATCATTCCCCTCCTTTCTTGCTGGACAATTTTTCCTGTGCTTTAAGAATCAGCCCAAGTCAACTAATCTTTGATAAAGCAGGAAAAAACATCCGGTGGAAAAAAGACAGTCTCTTCAATAAATGGTGCTGGGAAAATTGGACAGCTACATGCAAAAGAATGAAACTTGACCACTCTCTCACACCATACACAAAGATAAACTCCAAATGGATGAAAGACCTCGATGTGAGACAGGAATCCATCAAAATCCTAGAGGAGAACATAGGCAGCAACCTCTACGACATCAGCCAAAGCAACCTTTTCCATGACACATCTCCAAAGGCAAGAGAAAGAGAAGATAAAATGAACTTGTGGGACTTCATCAAGATAAAAACCTTCTGCACAGCCAAGGAAACAGTCAAAAAAAACTAAGAGGCAGCCCACGGAATGGGAGAATATATTTGCAAATGATGCTACAGATAAAAGACTGGTATCCAAGATCTACAAAGAACTTCTCAAACTCAGTATGCGAGAAACAAACAAATCAAAAAATGGGCAGAAGATATGAACAGACACTTTTCCAATGATGACATACAGATGGCTAACAGACTCATGAAAATATGTTCAACATCATTAGCCATCAGGGAAATTCAAATCAAAACCACCTCAAGATACCACCTTACACCAGTTAGAATGGCAAAAATTGACAAGGCAAGAAACAACAATTGCAATCCTACATTGTTGGTGGGAATGCAAGTTGGTACAGCCGCTCTGGAAAACACTGTGGAGGTCCCTTAAAAAGTTAAAAATTGAGCTACCCTATGAGCCAGCAATTGCACTACTGGGTATTTACCCCAAAGATACAGATGTAGTGAAGAGAAGGGCCATATGCACCCCAATGTTCATAGCAGCATTGTCCACAATAGCTAAATCATGGAAGGAGCCGAGATGCCCTTCAACAGATGACTGGATTAAGAAGTTGTGGTCCATATATACAATGGAATATTACTCAGGTATCAGAAAGAACGAGTTCTCAACATTTGCTGCAACATGGATGGCACTGGAGGAGATAATGCTAAATGAAATAAGTCAAGCAGAGAAAGACAATTATCATATGATTTCTCTCATCTATGGAACATAAGAACTAGGAAGATCGGTAGGGGAAGAAAGGGATCAAGAAAGGGGGGGTAATCAGAAGGGGGAATGAAACATGAGAGACTATGGACTGTGAGAAACAAACTGAGGGTTTCAGAGGGGAGGGGGATGGGGGAATGGGATAGACTGGTGATGGGTAGTAAGGAGGGCACGTATAGCGTGGTGCACTGGGTGTTATACGCAACTAATGAATCATCGAACTTCACATCAGAAACCACGGATGTACTGTATGGTGACTAACATAATATAATAAAAAAACATTAAAAAAAAAAAGAATCAGCCCAAGTAACTGGGTGCCTGGGTGGTGCAGTCTGTTGAAGGTCAGACTCTTGGTTTTGGCTCAGGTCCTGATCAGGATTGTGAGATCCAGCTAACCACCCAGCATGGAGACTGCTTAGGGCTTTCTCTGCCCCACCCTTCCCCCACCCCTGTGCTTGCCCTGCCCCCCCCAAATAAATACATTAGAAGAAAGAAAGAAAGAAAGAAAGAAAGAAAGAAAGAAAGAAAGAAAGAAAGAAAGAAAGAAAGAAAGAAAGAAAGAAAGAGTCAGTCCAAGTATCACTTCCTCTGGGATACCTTCTGTCATATCTGCTTTGGATTGGGTACTCTTTCTCTATATTCCTGAAGGACCTATAGGTTCATGTCAACTTTAGCACATTATAATGTAATTGTTGATTTACCTCCCCATAATCTCTTTGAAGAGAAGGACTATTTTTCCATCGTATTTATGTTTCCAACACTGAGCACAGTGCTTGGCATGATAATATTTGTTATCTAACAAACATCAACAAATATTTGTTAGATAAATTAACTAATAATTTAGATTTATTGAGTTTTCACTCAGTTAGTATTTGTTGCATAACTACCACGTGCTCAGTGTTGAGCCATACCGTATAGGGAAAAAATACAAAATTTGGTTCTTGTCATGAGGAACTTACACACTCGAGTTGAAGAAATATAAGCAAAACAGCTAAATTTATCAAAGCAGGTGTCCATATACTTTTTCCCCACTTCCAACACACTTATCATTCTGTTCTATCAGGCTTTCATTCCAGGCTCTCTTCAATAAATGTCACTTATTGAGGTCACAATGTTCTCCATGTTTCTTAGTCTCATTTCTTTTCTTTTTCTTTTTTTAAAAAACATTTTATTTATTTATTTGACAGAGAGAGAGACAGTCAGAGAGAGAGGGAACACAGGCAGGGGGAGTGGGAGAGGAAGAAACAGGCTCCCAGCAGAGGATCCCAATGTGGGGCTTGATCCCAGGACCCCGGGATCACTCCCTGAGCCGAAGGCAGACACTTAACGACTGAGCCACCCAGGCGCCCCTAATCTTCTCATTTCTTAACTGAATTTTTATTTTTTGGGCATTGAGTTTGATGATTTCCTTATAGATTTTGGATACTAGCCCTTTATCTGATAAGGCATTTACAAATATCTTCTCCCAATGTGAAGGTTGCCTTTTGGTTTTGTTGATTGTTCCCTTTGCTGTGCAGAAGCTTTTTGTACTGATGAAGTCCCAATAATTCATTTTTGCTTTTGTTTCTCTTGCCCCCGGAGATATATCTAGTAAGAAGTTGCTGTGACCGAGGTCACAGAGGTTGCTGCCTGTGTCCTCCTATAGGATTTTGATGGATTCCTTTCTCACATTTAGGTCTTTCATCCATTTTGAATTTATTTTTGTGTATGGTGTAAGGAAGTGGTCCAGTTTCATTCTTCTGCATGTGGGTGTCCAATTTTCCCAACACCATTTGTTGAAGAGACTGTCTTTTTTTCCATTGGATATTCTTTCCTGCTTTGTCAAAGATGGTTGACCATAGAGTTGAAGGTCTATTTCTGGGTTCTCTATTCTGCGTGTCTGTTTTTGTGCCAGTAATGTACTGTTTTGTTCATTACAGCTTTGTAATAGAACTTGAAGTCCAATTGTGATGCCTCCAGCTTTGGTTTTCTTTTTCTTTCTTTCTTTCTTTCTTTCTCTCTTTCTTTCTTTCTTTCTTTCGTTCGTTCTTTCTTTCTTCTTTTTTAATTTAAATTTTTTATTATGTTATATTAGTCACCATACAGTATATCATTAGTTTTTGATGTAGTGTTCCATGATTCGTTGTTGGCGTATAACACCCAGTGCTCCATGCAATACGTGCCCTCCTTAATACCCATCACTGGCCTATCCCACTCCCCCCCACCCCCGAAGCCCTCAATTCATTTCCTAGAGCCCATAGTCTCCAGCTTTGGTTTTCTTTTCCAATATTCCTTTGGCTATTTGGGGTCTTTTCTGGTTCCATACAAATTTTAGGATTGTGTGTTCCAGCTCTGTGAAAAATACTGGTGTTATTTTGATAGGGATTGCGTTGAATGTGTAAATTGCTTTGGGTAGTATAGACATTTTAACAATATTTGTTCTTCCAATCCATGAGCATGAAATGTTTTTCCATTTTTTGGTGTGTCTTCTTCAATTTCTTTCATAAGTGTTCTATAGTTCTCAGAGTACAGATCTTTTACCTCTTTGGTTAGGCTTATTATTAGTTATCTTATGGGTTGATGCAACTGTAAATGGGATTAATTCCTTGAGTTTTCTTTCTACTGCTTCATTACTGGTGTACAGGTATTCAGCAGACTTCTGTGCATTGAAATATCCTGCAACTTTGCTGAATTTCTGTACCAGTTCTAGCAATTATTTGGGCAGGTTTTTTGGGTTTTCTACATAGAGTATTAAAAAAAAGTTAATCTTACCATGTTTTTCCCCAGTGTGGAACTTTTCAATGGTATCCATTTACTCTTAGGATAAAGACTAAAATCCCTAACTAGGCCTATAAGACTTTCCTTGTATGACCTTCCTCATCCCTAACATACTTTGCTGCTGCCTCTCTTCTTCTCACATTCTATACTCCAGGCACATAGGATTACTTTCAATTCTTCAAACATATTATACTTCTTTCCACATCAAGGTCTTGTCATATGCCATTCCCTCTGTATCATTCTTCTCCTTCCTATTTATTTTATCCCACCAATACTTTTCAGTTTAGCTCACATACCACTTCACTGTGAAATTGTTCCCTTTTATGCTCTCTCGTTGCATCCTGTGTTTCTTTTTTACTGCATTGATCAGAATTTTAATGGTTGTTTCCCTGCTATAATGGAAGCAGGAACTGTCAGTCATATTCATCTTCACATCTCTAGTATCTAATGCTCTGTTGTGTAAGTAATGCTCCATAAATATTTGTTAAATGAATTAACTAACTTATTCTAATCCTGTTTTTGCTTTCATGATGAAAGTTTTCTTGTGCATGTGTGTGTGTTTTGCTTTTTTGTTTTTGTCTTTAGATACATATGATTATAATAAAATATGTCTTAATTTGGGGTAATTGAGTATTTAATTTTGAAATCTGTGGAATTAATTATCAGTATCTAATGCGGAAGCTATGATAAATATTTTTCATCACTTTTTAAAATTCTAAATAGGCCTAATTATTCATCTGTTCAAATATCATTGATTAATCAGTAACTTAGATTTTTCTTAAGTCATTACACCTTTCATCAAGAAACACCTTTCTTAAATCATTACACCTTTCATTATTCATTTCATAATAAGATATATATGAATATACAAAATATTAGAATTAAGTAAATATAATATTTAAGTAGACACATGTTGTATATGGATTTTTATAGGAATACTCATCACAGATAATAATATGGACATCCTCCAGGAATGGCAAGAAGTCCAGTTTAGCTTTCTGAAACTAAGGTCACCAGAACTTAAAAACAAACAAAAACTGAATTTATTAACTTGCCAGGCAAGGCAATATACAGCAGTGAAGAATTCACTGGCTAGCTTGCAGAGGGGGAAAATTCAGGAGTTTTAAAAAGTGTTAGGAAGGGAGATTTATAATGTTTATACTTATAACAACTGAAAACTACCATACTGTATAGGACAGAATGAATCCATAGGTTTGTACATGATTGATTTAAACAAGTCCTATTGTTCAGCAGTCCAAAAAGAGTCTTCAGTTAGGTCCAGTTAATTGTATACTGGGGTCACTCCAAGTTTATGGTCAGTTCTCCACATAAGCTGGTTAGAACTGGTTTTGATGAAATACAACATTCAGTTTTAATATAATTTAGGCAAATGTTGCTATAAGAGGGAGATGTTCCTTGTACTGCTTGAATGAATGGATAGAATTTGCATTGTCATAACTAGGCTAGGGAACATTTTTACTTCTAATTTTTGCGGGGGGAGGGGCAGAAGGAGAGGAAGAGAGAATCTTAAGCTGAGCATGGAGCTCGATCTCACAACCCTGAGATTATGACCTGAGCCAAAATCAGAAGTCGGATGCTTAGACGACTGAGCCACCCAGGTGCACCTACTTCTATTTTTTAATCAGTTAGATTTGTACTGTGCTTTTCTTTAAAACATCTCAAAATGCTTATTAAGATGGGGAAACCTTTCTTATTTAGCTTTTGCTACATAACAAAATGCCTCGAAACTTGGTGGCTTAAATCAATAATAATTTATTTGCACACAATTTTGTGAGTTGATAACTTTGGGCTGGGTGTATGGTTCATCTCCGTTCCACGTGGTATCAATTGGACTCACTAATACGTTGCAGTAATATGTTGGCTGTTTACAAAAGTAATGGAGGTAACTGGATCATCATGCAGCAGACTAGTACAGGCCCATTTCCAAGGTGGTGGTGGAAGGGCTTCTAAGTTCAATAAAAAAGGGCTAGCCCCAATGTTCAAACATTTTCTTTTTTTTCCAGTTTTGTTATGATATAATTGATAACATTTTTCAATTTTGGGTTGCATCATGTTTGCTAATGGCCCATTAGCCAAAACAAGTCACTTGGCCACAGCCAGACACAAAGGATGCAGAAATAGATTCTGTCTCTTAATGGGAGAAGCTGCAAATCACATTGCCTACAAATGGACATGTGCACAGGAATGGGAAGAATTTGTGACTATTTTTGCGTTTTACCACATTTCAAATGTGAATTCATACTTAGAATCTGCTTGTAGTTTATGTCTACCCTACATTATGCAAAGTTAAGAATTTTGGATGCTATAAAGTTCTGTTGATTGAGGTACATATATAACCTCATGAGATAATGCAGACCATAGAAGTGAAATTTTATTCACTCCCTGAATGAGTTACATAATCAATTAAAAATCCATCTGGATTATATTTGGAGTCTTTTGTACAGTGGCCCTGAAATACAAACTAGGTTTTGTTTCTGTATTAATAAGAGGGAGGAAATGATGTCTGAGCAGAGACCTAAAGTATGTGGAGGATCTAGTGAAACAAAGAGAGGGAAAAAGTAATTTTAGGCAGAAACATGATAGAAACCCAGTTTTGTTCATTTTTGTATTTCAGTGATTGGTACACATGAGAATTTGGACATACCCAGTACTTATTATGCAATATTATTTACTTTTCTTTTTCTGCAATGGACCCTAAGCTTTATAATGGCAGCATCCATAGCAGGTGCCCACGAAATGTTTGCACAACAAATGAATAAATGATTGACTTAGTGAGTAAGTGTGTGTTTGAATGAATAATGAGAAAAGGCTAGAAGAAAGATCTAGAAGAAAGATACAAAGAATAGAAAGTCATGCAAGAATGAAGATGGAGGGCACCTGGGTGGCTCAGTTGTTAAGCGTCTGCCTTCAGCTCAGGGCGTGATCCCAGGGTCCTGGGATCGAGCCCCACATCAGGCTCCTCCACTGGGAAGCCTGCTTCTTCCTCTCCCACTTCCCCTGTTTGCGTTCCCTCTTTCGCTGGCTGTCTTTCTCTCTGTCAAATAAATGAATAAAATCTTTTTTAAAAAAACTTTTAAAGTTTTTAAGAATGAAGATAGAAATTGGGGAGAATGCTGTATAGAAAGAAGAAAGAGGGGAAAGAAGGAGAGACAGAGAAGGAGAGGAAGAGATAGGTAAAGCGGCAGAGGGAGAAAGAGTGGTGGAAGGACAGGAGAGCCAGCAGAGAAGAGACAGGTGGAACTGAGATCAGTGTAGAGGTTTGGCTCCTTTCATTTGCATCAGAGAAACTTAGCACTTCCTTTAAAACACTAATTAATCTTCCAGCAGCTCAGAAACAGGTCCTTCTGTACTATTAAGCCTGTTTTTATTTTCAAGCTTCAAAGTTTATTTTTGAAGGCCTATTTACCTCGAGAATTTTGAAGGCCTTATACGGGCATAATAAAGAAATGACAGATTTGATGGATTCTTCTGGATTATTAGAGGTATCCAATTTATTAGTCCCTAGTGAAAAGTCTTTTGCATTTCCAAATCTGTCAGATCGCCTTAGTCATTTTACTTTGAAAGATGAAGACCTGCTTCAAACAAACTGTATTTGAAACCAGCAGCTATTTTGATTATTCTGAGTCATTTTGGTGTTTCAATCAAAACCAGTTCAGGGCTTTTGAAGTCGTAATAAGGATGACGAATATGGGAACAATTAAAATCATGATACTTCTCCATTTGCAACCTGGGTGATATAGCTCTATCTGAATATACAGATAACTATTACGTTTGAGCCTGTCTTTAAGTGTTTGACTCTAGATGTTTAAAGGAAATATATATCCCTAGACAGAAATCAAAAGTTTGGTCTGAGGCATCGGAATTACCTAAGATGCTGGTTATAAATGCAGCTTCTAGGCTTCCACTCTAGACTTGGAATTAGAATCTTTCCAGATGATTTCTGCATCCAGAGAAGAGAGAACCCCATCACTGTAAGGCCTGAGTGCATTCGGCTTTGCTTTTACGTATATGTGGCAGCTTCTAGGACTATTTTTAGTACTTCCCATGTATGGTATTTTGTTGGGTAAAATAAGGCCCACCTCTATAAAAAGTCAAATAATACTAGAACACAGCCTATGATTAAGCCAAATTCAGTAAGTGCTGTGGGGAAGAAGGGTCACCTCAGGCCTAAATCAAGGAAGATCTCATGGGGGACCGCCTGGGTGGCTTAGTCGGTTAAGCATCTCCCTTCGGCTCAGGTCAGGATCACAGGGTCCTGGGATGGAGCCTGGAATCAGGCTGTGTGCTCAGCAGGGAGTCTGCTTGTCCTTCTCCCTCTCCGTCTATGCTCTCTCTCTCTTTCTGTCTCAAAAAAATAAGTAAATTCTTTTTTTAAAAAAAGGAAGATCTCATGGAGTAAAAACAGGAATAAAATTTATTTTTATTTTTTTATTTATTTTTTATTTTTTAAAGATTTTATTTATTTATTTGACAGAGAGAGAGGCAGTGAGAGAGAGAGAACACAAGCAGGGGGAGTGGGAGAGGGAGAAGCAGGCTTCCCACTGAGCAGGGAGCCCGATGTGGGGCTCGATCCCAGAACTCTGGGATCATGACCCCAGCTGAAGGCAGATGCTTAATGACTGAGCCACCCAGGTGCTCCTATTTTTAAGATTTATTTATTTATTTGAGAGAGAGAGAGCACAAACAGGAGGGGAAGGGGTGAGGGAGAGAGAATCTCGAGCAGACTCCATACTGATCATGGAACCCCCCACAGGCCTGATCTCATGACCCTGAGATCACCACCTGAGCTGAAATGAAGAGTCAGGGGCTTAACTGACTGAGCCAACCAGGCTCCTCTATTATTTATTTATTTTTTAAAGATAGGAACAAAGTTTAAATGAGGCTCTGGATTATTCTTTTCTGTCATTTGAACAATCTGAATGAAATTCAATGAACTTTTTTTTTTTTTAATTTGACAGAGAGGGAGAACACAAGTAGGGGAAGCAGCAGGCAGAGGGAGAGGGAGAAGCAGGCTCCCCACTGAGCAGGAAGCCCAGCGCAGGGCTCAATCCCAGGACTCTGGGATCATGACCTGGGTTGCAGGTAGCTGCTTAACGACTGAGCCACCCAGGCGCCCCAAATTCAATGGCCTTAACTTAATGTCTTTTATTTCAACATCCTTTAGAATAAGCAAGATGAAGGAGAGTATTAAACAGAAACGAGAACAAAGACAATGCATAAAAGAAGTCAAAGTCCAGGTGGCCAATACACGGAAGCAGGCCCTGCAGGACCAGTTCAGTGAATGGATTCTAGACCCCAAAGGAATGATTCCCCTGGTAGTGGTAAGAAAGGAAGAGATTGTGAAGGGTAGGTGGCGTGGGTGATAAGATGATGATTGCAGCAATATTGAGGGGAGGGCTAGAAATCAACCTCTGAATTTTCAGTCTTGCTGAGGTAAGCTGATTCCTGACCTGTCTGGTCCATGAGAGTCAGTTTCTTCAATTTTCTCTTGAGCATTTAAAAAAAAATTCTAGCTAGATTTCTAAAATATTGACTCTGGCTGAGGTTCCCAAACTCTTTGTTATGGATAGGCATAGCTTTCATTTGTTTCTTTGTTTTTTTGTATGTGAGTGACTACTTCTATAGACTAAAAGCATATGTTTTTTAGCTTCAGAAATGACTGTACTCTAACAGTTAAACATTTTCTCTTAGGTGTATATAGATGTGAGAACATTTATTGGTTAGATACAATGCCAAGCATATTTTCAATTCAAAGTGAATTATTAAAAATAGACCAAGGAAGACAAGCCACAGACTGGGAGAAAATATTTGCAAAAAAGATACCTGATAAAGGACTATTATTCAAGGTTCCGATTCCAAGATGGCGGAGGAGCAGGAGACCTAAAATTCGTCTGGTCCAGGAATTCAGCTAGAGAGCTACCAAACCATTCTGAATACCTATGAACGCAACTGGAGAACAAAGAAAAGAGTAGCAGAAACTCTACAAACAGAAAAGTGACCACTTTCTGCAAGGAGGAGAAAAGATGGTGGAGGAGTAGGGGACGCCTTTCTCAGCGGGTCCCCTGAGTCGAGCTGGATAGGTACCAGACCATCCTGAACACCCACGGAATCAGCCTGAGATACAGGAAGATACACCTGGATCTCTACAAATGAACATCTCCAGAGCTGAATATCGAGGTACAAAACAGGAAGCCATGACTCCGTGCACAGATATTGGAAGATAAACAGAAGGGGGAGGGAGCCACCGTGCTAGGGCGCTGGGAAGCAGTAGCCACATGTGTTGGGGAGCAGGCCGGACTCGCAGACTGGCACCCACGAGAGAGCAGACTGAGACCGTGAGCCTGGGAGCGCGCGTGACCAGTCTGAAAACTGGTGCTCCAGAGAACGTGCGAACCACACTGAAACAGGGAGCTCAGGAGCACGTACGGGAACCAGGGCGGCTGGCGGTGTTAGAAGCACAAAGGACAGAGACGTGCCAGCCCTGGAAGTGAGGGCTGGGAGAGCAGCTGTGGGACGCACAACCCGGGACGCTACGGGGTTTTTAGCAGCACCAACAGAAACAGAGTTAAAGTGGCTGGGAGAGCTCAGTGGAGAGCGGACTGCGATCTCTCTGTTCTGAGACAGAGGCTAGGATTCGGCCACTGCTGCTCTGACTCTCAAAAGAGTCACAGAAAACTGCCACGGAAAGCTGCCAGAGAACAAAAGCCCGGAAATACTAGTTCATATTGTGCCCATCCCCATCCCCCCTTGCAGGGGACAGGGCGACTCTACCCAAACAGGGTTGCCTGACTATCAGCGTGGCAGGCCCCTCCCCCAGAAGGCAGGCTGAAAAATCAAGAAGCCCACATCCCTAAGGTCCCTATAAAACAAGTGCACACTGGCTGGGTCCTGGTCAATAATTTGGGCTCTGGGTATCCCCACAACCTCTCCTCATCAGAATGACAAGGAGGAGAAATTCCCCCAGCAAAGAAAAGATAATGAGTCTGTGGCCTCTGCCACAGAACTGATGGATATAGACATAACCAAATTGTCAGAAATGGAGTTCAGAGTAACAATGGTCAAGATGATGTGTAGGCTTGAAAAATATATTAATGAAAATATTAACGAGAATAGAGATTCTCTAAGGGTGGAAATGAGAGTGAATCTGGCAGAAATTAAGAATGCTATGAATCAAATGCAGTCTAAACTGACGCTCTGACAGCCAGGGTAAATGAGGCAGAAGAACGAATTAGTGAATTGGAGGATGGGATGGTAGAAGAGAAAGTTAAAACAGAAACTTGGCTCAAAAAAATCCAATCTCAAGAATGTAGATTACGGGAGATTACTGACTCAATGAAACGTTCCAGTGTCAGAATCATCAGCATCCCTGAGGGGGTGGAGAAAGAGAGAGGTCTAGAAGAGATATTTGAACAAATTGTAGCTGAGAACTTCCCTAATTTGGCAAAGTAAACAAGCATTCGTGTCCAAGAGGCAGAGAGGATCCCTCCCAAGATCAATGAGAGCAGACCTACACCACGTCACGTAATAGTGCAATTCGCAAATATTAGATCCAAGGATACAGTCTTGAAAGCAGCCAGGGGGAAGAAAACTCTCATGTACAGAGGGAGAAATATCAGAATGACGTCAGACCTGTCTACAGAGACCTGGCAGGCCAGGAAGGGTTGGCAAGGTATTTTCAAAGCTCTAACTGAGAAGAACATGCAGCCAAGAATCCTTTATCCAGCAAGGCTGTCATTCAGAATTGATGGAGAGACGAGGACCTTCCAAGACTGGCAGAAACTGAAAGAATATGTGACCACCAAACCAGCCCTACAAGAAATATTAAGGGGGGTTCTATAAAAGTAAAAACCCCAAGAGTGATACAGAGCAGAAAGTCACAATCTGTAGAAAAAAAGACTTCACAGGCAACATGACATCATTAAAATCATAATTCTCAATAATCACTCTCAATGTGAATGGCCTAAATACTCCCATAAATGCAATAGGGTTGCAGATTGGATAAAAAGACATGACCCATCCATTTGCTGTCTACAAGAGACTCATTTTGAACCTAAAGATACATCCAGACTGAAAGTGAAGGGTTGGAAAACCATTTTTCATGCCAATGGACCTCAAAAGAAAGCTGGGGTAGCAATTCTCATATCAGACAGATTAGATTTTAAACTAAAGACTGTTGTTAGAGATACAGAAGGACACTATATTATTCTTAAAGGTTGTATCCAACAAGTGGATATGACAATTATAAATATCTATGTTCCCAACAGGGGAGCAGCTAGATACACAAGCCAACTCTTAACCAGAATAAAGAGACAAATAGATAATGATACGTTAATAGTGGGGGACCTCAACACTCCACTCTCAGCAATAGACAGATCGCCTAAGCAGAAAATCAACAAAGAAACAAGAGCTTTGAATAATATACTGGACCAGATGGACCTCATAGATATATATAGAACACTACACACCAGAACAACAGAATACTCATTCTTTTCGAATGCCCATGGAACTTTCTCCAGAATAGACCATATATTGGGTCACAAAACAGGTCTCAACCGATACCAAAAGACTGAGATTATTCCCTGCATATTCTCAGACCACAGGGCTTTGAAACTGGGATTCAATCACAAGGAAAAATTTGGAAGAAACTTGAACACTTGGAAACTAAGAACCACCCTGCTCAAGAATGATTGGGTAAACCAGGAAATTAAAAATCAGTTTAAACAATTTTTGGAGATGAATGAAAATGAAAACACATCATTCCAAAACCTATGGGACACTGCAAAGGCGGTCCTAAGGGGAAAATACATAGCCATCCAAGCCTCACTCAAAAGAATAGAAAAATCTAAAATGCAGTTTTTATATTCTTACCTCAAGAAGCTGGAGCTGGAACAGAAGAACAGGCCTAACCCATGTATGAGAAGGCAGGTGATCAAGATGAGAGCAGAGATCAATGAATTAGAAACCAGGAGCATAGTAGAGCAGATCAATAGAACTAGAAGCTGGTTCTTTGAAAGAATAAATAAGATCGATAAGCCACTGGCCAGATTTATTCAAAAGGATAGAGAAAGGACCCAAATTAATAGAATTATGAATGAAAGGGAGAGATCACAACCAACACCAAGGAAATAGGAAGGATCATTAGAAACTTTTATCAACAGCTTCATGCCAATAAATTAAACAACCTGGAAGAAATGGAAGCCTTCCTGGAAACCTATAAACTACCAAGACTGAAACAGGAAGAAATTGATTATTTAAACAGACCAATTAATTATGAAGAGATTGAAGTAGTGAAAAAAACCTCCCTAAAAGCAAGAGTCCAGGGCCTGACAGATTCCCCGGGGAATTCTACCAAACATTCAAAGAAGAAATAATACCTATTCTCCTGAAGCTGTTTCAAAAAATAGATGACACTGGAGGAGATAATGCTAAGTGAAATAAGTCAAGCAGACAAAGACAATTATAATACGGTTTCTCTCATCTATAGAACATAAGAACTAGGAAGATAGGTAGGAGAAGAAAGGGATAAAGAAAGGGGGGGTAATCAGAAGGGGGAATGAAGCATGAGAGACTATGGACTCTGAGAAACAAACTGAGGACTTCAGAGGGGAGGGGGGTGGGGGAATGGGATAGGCTGGTGATGGGTAGTAAGGAGGGCACATATTGCATGGTGCACTGGGTGTTATACACAACTAATGAATCATTGAACTTTACATCAAACACCAGGGATGTACTGTATGGTAACTAACATAATATAATAAAAAAATATTATTTAAAAAAAAAAACAAAACAAAAAACAAAAAATAGAAACAGAAGGAAAACTACCAAACTCATTCTATGAGGCCAGTATTACCTTGATCCCCAAACCAGGCAAAGACCCCATCAAAAAGGAGAATTACAAACCGATATCCCTCATGAATATGGACGCCAAAATTCTCAACAAGATCCTAGCTAATAGGATCCAACAGTACATTAAAAGGACTATCCATCAAGACCAAGTGGGATTCATCCCTGGGATGCAAGGGTGGTTCAACATTTGCAAATCTATCAGTGTCCTAGATTTCATCCAGAAAGAAAAATTCAAAAATCATGTGATTCTCTCAATAGATGCAGAAAACACATTTGACAAAATACAGCATCCTTTCCTGTTTAAAACCCTTCAGAGTGTAGGGATAAAGGGTACATTCCTCAATCTCATAAAAACCATCTATGAAAAGCCTACAGCAAATATCATTCTCAATGAGGAAAAGCTGGAAGCCTTTCCCTTAAGATCAGGAACACGACAAGGATGCCCATTCTCACCACTATTATTCAACATAGTACTAGAAGTCCTTGCAACAGCAATCAGACAGCAAAAAGGGATAAAGGGTATCCAAATCAGCAAAGAAGTCAAAATGTCTCTCTTCGCAGATGACATGATACTCTGTGTGGAAAACCCAAAAGAATCCACTCCCAAACTATTAGAAGTTATAGAGCAATTCAGTAATGTGGCAGGATACAAAATCAATGCTCAGAAATCAGTTGCATTTCTATACAAGAAATTTGAGACTGAAGAGAGAGAAATTAGGGAATCCATCCCATTTACAATAGCACCAAAAACCATACGTTACCTTGGAATTAACTTAACCAGAGACGTAAAGGACCTATATTCTAGAAACTATAAATCACTCTTGAAAGACATTTGAGAAAGACACAAAAAGATGGAAAAATATTTCATGCTCATGGATCAGAAGAATTAACATAGTTAAAATGTCCATGCTACCCAGAGCAATCTACACTTTCAATGCTATCCTGATCAAAATACCGATGACATTTTTCAAAGAACTGGAACAAATAGTCCTTAAATTTGTATGGAAACAGAAAAGGCCCTGAATCACCAAGGAACTGTTGAAAAGGAAAAACAAAGCTGGGGGCATCACAATGCCGGATTTCGAGCTGTACTACAAAGCTGTGATCACAAAGACAGCATGGTACTGGCACAAAAACAGACACATAGACCAATGGAACAGAATAGAGAACCCAGAAATGGACCCTTGGCTCTTTGGGCAACTAATCTTTGATAAAGCAGGAAAAAACATCCAGTGGGAAAAAGACAGTCTCTTCAATAAATGGTGCTGGGAAAATTGGACAGCTACATGCAAAAGAATGAAACTTGACCACTCTCTCACACCATACACAAAGATAAACTCCAAATGGATGAAAGACCTCGATGTGAGACAGGAATCCATCAAAATCCTAGAGGAAAACATAGGCAGCAACCTCTAAACATCGGCCAAAGCAACCTTTTTCATGACACATCTCCAAAGGCAAGAGAAAGAAAAGATAAAATGAAATTGTGGGACTACATCAAGATAAAAAGCTTCTGCACAGCCAAGGAAACAGCCAAAAAAACTAAGAGGCAGCCCAAGGAATGGGAGAATATATTTGCAAATGACACTACAGTTAAAGGACTGGTATCCAAGATCTACAAAGAACTTCTCAAACTCAATACACGAGAAACAAACAAATCATAAAATGGGCAGAAGATATGAACAGACACTTCTCTAATGATGACATACAAATGGCTAAGAGACACATGAAAAAATGTTGAACATCATTAGCCATCAGGGAAATTAAAATCAAAACCACCTTGAGATACCACCTTACACCAGTTAGAATGGCAAAAATGGACAAGGCAAGAAACAACAATTGCTGGAAAGGATGTGGAGAAAGGGGATCCCTCCTACATTGTTGGTGGGAATGCAAGTTGGTACAGCCACTCTGGAAAACAGTGTGGAGGTCCCTTAAAAAGTTAAAAATTGAGCTACCCTATGATCCAGCAATTGCACTACTGGGTATTTACCCCAAAGATACAGACGTAGTGAAGAGAAGGGCCATATGCACCCCAATGTTCATAGCAGCATTGTCCACAATAGTCAAATCGGGGAAGGAACCGAGATGCCCTTCAACAGATGACTGGATTAAGACATTGAGAAAGAGGATTAAGAAGATGTGGTCCATATATACAATGGAAGATGTGGTCCATATATACAATGGAATATTACTCAGCTATCAGAAAGAACATTTGCTGCAACATGGATGGCACTGGAGGAGATAATGCTAAGTGAAATAAGTCAAGCAGAGAAAGACAATTATATGATTTCTCTCATCTATGGAACATAAGAACTAGGAAGATCGGTAGGAGAAGAAAGGGATAAAGAAAGAGGGGGTAATCAGAAGGGGGAATGAAGCATGAGAGACTATGGACTCTGGGAAACAAACTGAGGGCTTCAGAGGGGAGGGGCATGGGGGATTGGGATAGGCTGGTGATGGGGATTAAGGAGGGCACATATTGCATGGTGCACTGGTGTTATACGCAAATAATGAATCATGGAACATTGCATCAAAAACTGGGGATGTACTGTATGGTGACTAATATAACAAAATAAAAAAAAAAAAACAACTTTCAACCCCCAAGTAAATAATTTTAAAATAAAAAAGGACTATTATTTGAAATATACGAAGACTACATCAAAACCTAATGATGTATTGTGTGTGTGTGTGTGTGTGTGTGTGTATAAAAGAACTATTAAAACTCAACAATAAGAAAATGTAAAAAGCTGATTTAAAAAATGGGCAAAAGACCTGAACAGACACTTCACCAAAGACATATAGATGGCAAACTAGCATGTGAAAATATGCTCCACACTTGTTATCAAGGAAATGCAAATTAAAACAATGAGATACCACTACACACCTATCACAATGGTCAAAATCTGGAACCTTGACAACAGCAAATGCTGACAAAGAGGCACAGCAACTGGTGGGAATTGTTGGTGATAACACAAAATGGTACAACCACTTTGGAAGACAGTTTGCAGTTTCTTATAAACCAAACACACTCTTATTATATGATCCAGCTATCATGTTTATTGGTATTTACCCAAAGGAGTTGGAAACTTATGTCCACACAAAAACCTGCATGTGGATTTTTATAGCAGCTTTATTCATAATTACCAAAACTTGGAAACAACCAAGATTTCCCTCAGTGGTTGAATGGATAAATAAACCATGGTACATCCAAACAATGGAATATTATTCAGCACTAAAAAGAAAGGAGCTTAAAAAATAATAAAATAAAAATAAAAATAAATGAGCTAGCAAGCTGTGAAAAGACATGGAAAAACTTTAAATGTGTATTATTAAGTGAAAGGGGTCAATCTGAAAAGGCTACATACTATATGATTCCACCTTTATGACATTCTGGAAAAGGTAAAACTATGGAGACAGTAAAAAGATCAGTGGTTTCCAGGAGTAAAGGCAGAAGAAGGGATGAATAAGCAGAGCACAGAGGATTTTTAGTGTGATGAAACAATTCTGTATAACACAATAACGAGGGATACACGTCATGATACATTTGCCAAAACCCATAAAATGTACAAGATCAAGAGTGATTCCTATTGTAAACTATAGACTTTGGGTGATTGTTGGTTCATTGATTGTAACAAAGGTACTACTCTGGTAGAAGATGTTGATAGTGGGGAAGCTGTGTATGTGGGGGGGCGGGCAGGGAGTACACGGAAACTCTGTACTTTCTGCTCGATTTCTCTGTGAACCTAAAACTGCTCTAAAAAGAATCAGGTCTACCTTTTTTAAAGAAAGCTCTATGCCAGTGTGGGGCGTGCACTCACAGCTTGGAGATCAAGAGTCATAAACTCTACCAACTGAGCTAGCCAGGAGTTCCTCAAATCTATTTTTTAAAAATGGACCAAGGAGAACCCAGACATTTTGTTTTTTAGTATTTGACAAACAAGGAATTGCAGAGGATTCTTTGGATTGCCAAGCTGGTTGCCAAAGATGCCAGTGTCTGAGGGTTGCTAGAAATGTCCTTGGAGGGGGCGAAATAGGATCACTCTCAGCAGCCTACTCCTCACACAGAGCGTTCTCAATGGGAATCATTGAGGATATGTATGAAAAAACATTTGACATGCCTTTAAGTAGTCTATGAACTAAATGTTAATTATTACTAGTTCTGTCCCTGGGTTAGAAGGATTACTCAAAACTTAAATGGAAAGACTCTAGATGGCTTTTAGTCTAAAATACTAAATATATGACAACTGAGAAATAATACATGGTCTATTTTCTTTGATTTGCAGATTCAGAATGCTCTTCATGAATTTTTTCAAAATCCAGATTTCCAGCTTGGTAAACCTGCCTATTCCTGTAGTATTTCTCTTTTTTCCCTCTTTAATAGAGGTGGAGGGGGTTGAGAGGACAGAGGCTGGATTAAGATGAAGAGTCAATATTGAGATATATGTTATTCAAAGTTCTTATACATGTACTTTGGGTCTTTTGCTCTTTCCAGATGGAGAATGTAGGAAAACAGAAAAGCAATCAGTGATTTTTGATCCTTTTAGTCGAGTGCTCCGTTTTATTATAAATACTCTGTATTATCCTTTTATCATCCCATCAAGTTCCTAGAAAATATTACTTATATACACAGAATTTAAAAGAGAGGTATAATGTCCTAACTGTGATATAAAGGAAAAATACAAGGAAAGGGATAAGAAAATTATAGGTACTGTATTTCAGTGTATAAATGTTCGATTATAACTTCACTAGAAGACATAATGTATCAGACATTTGTACTTACTTATAATGAATGTTTAGACAAAAGAAAACTAAAATTATATCAAATTGACAATTTTCTTTGTATTTGACATTTTGAAATAAGGGCAAAATGAATGATTTGTATGTATATATTGGATACCCATAAACAGGAGAGCTACAAATGCAGACTGACGCAGTTGTGTTGTATTGGAGTTCAGACACAACTTAGGACATTATCTCCCATTACATCATTTTCTGAAATGGTGGACAACTCTTTTTTTTTTAATGTTTTTTTATTATATTATGTTAGTCACCATACAGTACATCCCCGGTTTCCGATGTAAAGTTCGATAATTCATTAGTTGCGTATAACACCCAGTGCACCATGCAATACGTGCCCTCCTTACTACCCACCACCAGTCTATCCCATCCCCTACCCCCCTCCCCTCTGAAGCCCTCAGTTTGTTTCTCATAGTCCATAGTCTCTCATGTTTCATTCCCCCTTCTTATTACCCCCCCTTTCTTTATCCCTTTCTTCCCCTACCGATCTTCCTAGTTCTTATGTTCCATAGATGAGAGAAATCATATGATAATTGTATTTCTCTGCTTGACTTATTTCACTTAGCAATATCTCTTCCAGTGCCGTCCATGTTGCAGCAAATGTTGAGAATTCATTCTTCCTGATAGCTGAGTAATATTCCATTGTATATATGGACCACATCTTCTTAATCCAGTCATCTGTTGAAGGGCATCTTGGCTCCTTCCACGATTTAGCTATTGTGGACAATTCTGCTATGAACATTGGGGTGCATATGGCCCTTCTCTTCACTACGTCTGTATCTTTGGGGTAAATACCCAGTAGTGCAATGGCTGGGTCATAGGGTAGCTCAATTTTTAACTTTTTAAGGGACCTCCACACTGTTTTCCAGAGTGGCTGTACCAACTTGCATTCCCACCAACAATGTAGGAGGGATCCCCTTTCTCCACACCCTCTCCAGCAATTGTTGTTTCTTGCCTTGTCAATTTTTGCCATTCTAACTGGCGTAAGGTGGTATCTTGAGGTGGTTTTGATTTGAATTTCCCTGATGGCTAATGATTTTGAACATTTTTTCATGTGTCTGTTAGCCATTTGTATGTCATCATTGGAAAAGTGTCTGTTCATATCTTCTGCCCATTTTTTGATTTGCTTATTTGTTTCTCGTGTATTGAGTTTGAGAAGTTCTTTGTAGATCTTGGATACCAGTCTTTTATCTGTAGTGTCATTTGCAAATATATTCTCCCATTCTGTGGGCAGCCTCTTAGTTTTTTTGACTGTTTCCTTGGCTGTGCAGAAGCTTTTTATCTTGATGAAGTCCCATAAATTCATTTTATCTTTTCTTTCTCTTGCCTTTGGAGATGTGTCATGAAAAAGGTTGCTTTGGCCGATGTCGTAGAGGTTGCTGCCTATGTTCTCCTGTAGGATTTTGATGGATTCCTGTCTCACATCAAGGTCTTTCATCCATTTGGAGTTTATTTTTGTGTATGGTGTGAGAGAGTGAAATGGCAGACAACTCTTGGTAAAGTTTCAGAAGGAAGCAAAGTACAATTCATTCTCAAATTTTCATAGTAGTTAAAGTCTGGGAAATTTTAACAATAAAAAATATACTCTGCGTTTATATGTAAAACGGTTTCTAGACTCAAGTTTATTATAAGCAGATTTTCCCCCTATTTGAATATCTAGCAGGAGGGGAAAAGTCTTTATTGTGCAGGAATTGCAGGATTTCCTTTTTATTTTATTTTATTTTATTATTTTATTATTATTTTTAAAGGTTTACCTGTTTATTTGAGAGAGAGAGAGCAAGAGCAGGGGGAGGGGCAGAGGAAGAGGGAGAGAATCCTCAAGCAGACTCCCCACTGAGCGTAGAGCCAAACACAGGGCTCCATCCCAGGACCCCGAGATCACCTGAGCAAAATCAAAAGTCGGATGCTCAACCAACTGAGCCACCCAGGTGCCTCAGGAGTTGCAGGATTTCTGATCCTACCCCTACTCCCTATCATTGTGCCAACAAAAACTCAATCTACGAATTCCCACCATGCTCCCTGGGGATAGAGACAGTGCTACACCTATACAGAACCACATATTTTGATGCTTTTATTTTCAGAATTGTTTCCTCATTGAGATTAAGCAAAAAATTCTGACTCGTAGGGGCATCTGGCTGGCTCAGTTGGAAGAACATGCGACTCTTGATCTTGGCATTGTGAGTTGGAGCTCCATGCTGGGTGTAGAGATTACTAAAAAAAATAAATAAACTTAAAAAAAATTCTGACTTGTAGAATAAAGCACTAGAGTTTAAGTCCTGAGATCATACATAATTTACATCCAAATGATTTTTTTCAATTGATTTTTTATCACTATTACATTGATAACAATAAATTGTCTAAAATCTATTCTCACTTTTAAAAATAAAATATGCTTCCCATCTTCCTGGTCACTGGTCCCCAAACATGATTTGGGCCTTGCTGACCACCCTTTCTGCCACCTGTTCTTCATGGTTAGCAGAATTCTTCATGGTTAGCACAACCTCAACTCCTCTTTCAGAAAATCTTTGAGATAAGTTCTTTTATTCATTTACTTTTTGATGAAGGTACAGAAGGAGGGAGTGAAGAGAGCTCTATTTGAGACTGTGGTAAATTAGAGAAATTCCAGACCATTCTAGCTGTCAGCGATTTTTTTCTCTTCTCACCTATACTATCTCAGATGTTCTGTACCATTCATTCATTCATTAAATATTTATTAATAATAATTATTAATCAATAACAATTATTCAATATTTATTAAGCCCCCACCTAGTTCCAGATACTGTGATGGGGTAGAGGATGTGAAGAGGACTAAGGCATTTTTCCTCTCCTTAAGTTCCTCAAAGTCCGGCCAGGGGACAGACACATACACTTAATAACAGCTGTTACCATTAGAAACTAGTGTGGCTTGCATAATCTTCCAGAGCTTGGGGGGCGGTCTGGGATGAGGATGACAGCATCTAATGCATAAGCTTATACTAGAATTTATACAGTCTTCTTATGACAGTAACTGATATCTCATAATAAGCAGTTACAAAAATCAAGAGTGACTAAAGAATCTTATATGTACCAGCCCATGATAGGCAGGAGGAATTGGGGTTAGAAGTAGGAGAGGAAGTCAGTGCTTTCATCATGAACTTTTACACAGTTTCTGTTTGTTTCTTATTAAGGTCAATAAAGATTACATAATTGTCATATCAAAAGGAGGTTTAAAAAATCTTTATTCGAGGGGCGCCCGGGTGGCGCAGTCGTTAAGCATCTGCATTCGGCTCAGAGCGTGGTCCCGGAGTCCTGGGATCGAGCCCCACATCAGGCTCCTCCACTAGGAGCCTGCTTCTTCCTCTCCCACTCCCCCTGCTTGTGTTCCCTCTCTCGCTGGCTGTCTCTCTCTATCAAATAAATAGATAAAATCTTTAAAAAAAAATCTTTATTCGAACTAACTGCCGCATTTACCATTATTGATCACTCTGTTATTCATGAAACTCTTTTTTTCTTGGCTTTTGTGATATCATCCTTTCTTGATTTTTCATCTATCATTGATCACCTCTTAGCATTTTTGTTTCTTGGTTCTTCTTTTATTTGTACCTTAAATGTTTTCAGAGTTTTCTCTTTGGCGCTATAATCATTTTACACATTATACACACTAGCTGGGTTCTTATTGAAACCCATGATTTGAGCTGATGACTCATCTATCTATCTATAGTCCCATCCCAAACCTTCCCCCTGAGCTCCAGATCCTATCTGTAAAGATCTACAAGATGAGTGATGAAGCGAAAAAAGGAAGTTGCAGATCAATATGATCATATGTATGTGTAGAAAAACAAAAGATGTATATTATATAAAATCATGACCCAGGTCATGATCCAAGGGTCCTGGGATCGAGTCTCGCCTTGGGCTCCAGGCCTGCATTGGGCTCCCTGCTCAGTGGGGAGTCTGCTTCTCCCTCTCCTTCTGCACCCCCCACCCCCGTTTGTGTGCTCTCTTTCCTTCTCTCTCTCTCTCCCATGCTCTCTCTCAAATAAATAAATAAAATCTTTAAAAAAAAAATCTAGAAAGGTTGCTGGAAGGGTGGCAACAAACTGTTGACAGTGGTTCCTTCTGGGGTGAGAGGGGGAGGTGAGAATGCTGGTGGGGGACAGGGGAAGAGGGCGATATTCAAGTTTTGCTGCTTATGTTTTTGTAATATTTGAATCTTTTACTGAAAGAACAATTTGTATATTATTTATTTAATTTAAGAAACATTAAAGACAAAATATTTAAAAAGAAAATTCGTAGAAGTATTGTGTTTTAGGGACCTGCTTCTGTAAATGGGAACATAAACCAACACAGCTGTTTTGTAGTCTTTTTTATATTTGCATATTTGTTTTTGCTTTATCTCAGGCTGGTCATTAAAAATGTAGACAAGTTTTTTTTTTTAAAGATTTTATTTATTTATTCGACAGAGATAGAGACAGCCAGCGAGAGAGGAAACACAAGCAGGGGGAGTGAGAGGAAGAAGCAGGCTCATAGCGGAGGAGCCTGATGTGGGGCTCGATCCCATAACGCCAGGATCACGCCCTGAGCCGAGGCAGACGCTTAACCGTTGTGCCACCCAGGCACCCCCAAAATGTAGACAAGTTTATTTCAGTGTTTGGGCTGCTTGGTTAAATAAAAACCAGGAAAAATAATAAGTTTGTAGTAATTGGAATGTTACCCAACTATATATAATTTGCTTTATTGTAAATATTAATGGATATTAAGATAGACATTAAGAAATAATTTATGTTCTTCTTTTAAAGTGCTATAAAATGAATTTGAAACATGAACGTATTACAACCAAACTGACTAGCAAATACCTTTTATTCCATAATTAGGAGCATGTTGCAAACAATTGGATATTGCTGACTCAATGGAACCAAGATTGAACAAAGCGGAATTTACAGAAGTAAGAAGTTACTTTATTCATTATTTGAATCAAATTATTTTGCATGGACGTCATGCACACATTAACTTAAAATTTAATTAAGTTAAAGCATACTAACTTATTTCTATTCTAAGATGCAGTATTATTTTATTTTATTCTAACTTCTCTGAAGTTAGGGTACATCTTATAATCAGAGGCATTTTACAGTTTCAGTTAGTGGTATTCATGATGTGAAGTGAGACAAAGTTCCATTCACACCTTCAGTTAAGATCAAGAAAAACCAGCTTCTTTTCCACTGCATTTTAGATAAAGAAATCTGAAAGTTATAAAACAATTCCTATAGGCCAAGCATGGTCCTAAGCTCCCCATATATTAACTCAGGTAATGCTCTCAGCAATCCTTATTCCTGCTTTTATAGATGAAGACACTTAAGGTTCAAAATGGTTAAGTAACTTGCACAAGGTCTCATAATTAGTGAAGCTGGGCAAATTTGTACTCAGGCAGTTTGGTTTCAAAGTCTACATAATATTTCATCTGAGAAAGTATGGGATTACTTTTGTCTTGGGATTGTATTAGGATAAGCAAAAGAAGCAATTTAATGGTACCAGTGTCATAAGTCTTTTATAGGCTGCTTTTGTATTTGTTCATGTCTTTCCTCTAACTTCCCTTCTTTTTCTCTGAGTCCCAGAGTCAAAGTAACCTTTTCTTTCTCTCCTACCTCTTTGCTCAGTCATAGGTGATGACAATGTACTGGCAATTTCAAAGTTCTGTGTGAAGGATTCTGGAATCCTTAAAATCATTATCATAGAGATAATGCCAAAAATTTGGCAATCCTGTCTCAGTTATATTCTGTGGTTTCTTAGATTCTGTATTTGTCTACTTGGAGCCAAACTAATGGCCGAAATTGTTTATATCTTCCCTGTGATCCAGAGCCCATACCCTGAACCACCTCCTTGTTTAAATCTCATTCACCAAGCCATTATTTCCCCTGGCCTAAACCCAGGGCCAGGTACCAGACAACTAGAGACAGCGCCTATGCCCCAAAGCCCACCAGAACTTTTCAAGCTAGCCAGTTCTAAGCTGTGTACCCTGTCCTGCCTTGTCTTTCCTGAGGAAACCACAGTAAAGGCTCTAGCCTAGGCTTTCCCCTTCACCCCCTTCTGACCCAAACCTGTGCTTCCCCTGTGGTTTTGTGTGGTGTGGCATGTTCCCTTCTCCTGGAAAATTTAAGTAAGTAAAAATGTTTCAATGGCATTAGCCTCTCCATGTTGCCAGTCAGTCACTGCCATAAATTAAAATCTTGAGGATACAAATGACACAAGTTACTCAAAGAAAAATATACAAAAGAATGAACTATAGTATTAACGTGGTTCAGAAAAAACTAATACTTTATTGCTTTAGTGTAGTAATAAACATAATTTGTATTTCTTTGCAAGACACTGATTCTAGGTGCTACTTGGCTTTTTGTCTTATACTAGTTTCCCAAAACATGGGCAATTTAGAAACTTTTATTTTTCTAAATAGAAAAATAATATACACACTTCACTACAGTAAAGCAATAAAGCCTTTTTAGCCTCCAGAACTATGAGAAAATAAATTTCAGTTGTTTCAGCCATCCAGTCTATGGGATTTTGCTGTGGCAGCCTTAGCTAAGACACAACTCTAGTAATTGTTTTTAGAATAGATTCCCCGGGGGAATTATTAGGTCAAAGAATGCATTTTGGAAATACTTGGGTATCTATTGTCAAATTATGCTTTTAATTATCAATGTATGAGAGCTTTCAAAGCACCATATTCTCACCAACAGTGGGCATTATCGAATATAAGAAACCTCTGTGGGGCGCCTGGGTGGCTCAGTTGGTTGAGCTTCTGACTCTTCGTTTCGGCTCAGGTCGTGATCTGGTGGTTGTGGGATTTGGTGCCGCTTTGGGCTCTGCACCCAGTGCAGACAGAATCTGCTTCAGATTCTTTCTCCCTCTCCCTCCCCCTCTGCTCCTCTCTGCCCACTCTCTCTCTCTCTCTCTCTCAAATGAATAAATAAAATCTTTAAAAAAAAAAAGAAAGAAAGAAACCTCTGCAATTTGAATGCATTCTGTTTTTTAACTTTTATCTTTTTGATTACTAGTGAGGTTAAACATTTTCTATGTAATGTTAAAATTTCTTAAATCCATAGCCTTACCTTATGATTGGTGGATTTTGATAATTGGGAAAAAGGTGCTATATGCACTTTATAAGCAAAGCACCTAATATAAGGTGACAAAAAAGATGAAATTAAGATAATTGTTAAAAGAATATCAAATAATCAAAATAAGCAATCAAACAAACAGAACAGCGGATTTCAATATTAAGAATCATGTAATGGAATCAAGACTATTTTTTATATTTGTAAATGTTAAAATTTTACATTTGCAAAATTTAAAATTAATAAAGATGATAGACTAATCTTAAACTTTATGAATCTATGGACATTATAATAGAATATATAGAAGGAAAAAAAAGAAGGGGTGCCTGATTGACTTGGTTAAGTGTCAGACTCGTGGTTTCACCTCGGGTCATGATCTCAGGGTCATGGTATCAAGCCCTGCGTTGGGCTCTGCACTAATGGAGTCTGCTTGACATTCCTTCATCCTCTCTTTTCCCCTCCTTCCCTGCTTTCTCCCTCTTTCTCTAAAAATAAATAAATAAAATCTTAAAAAAAAGAAAAAGAAAAAAGAATAGAAAAAGAAAAACACATTAGAAATATAAAGACAAATGAACAATAAATATTAAAACGTTTTTAGGTAACAGCTTTATTGAGATATAATTCAGATACTATATTTACTTCCTATAGCTGCTGCAACAAATTACCAAGAATTTGGTGGCTTAAAAAACAAAAAATTTATTCCCTCACAGTTCTGGAAGTCCAGAAGCCCAAAATCATTATCACTGGCCCAAAGTCAAGGTTGGCGGGGCTGCATTCAGTCTGGAGGGTCTTGTGGAAAATTGCCTCTTGCAGCTTCTAGTGACTCGTGGCTACAATCACCAATTCCTGCCTCTGTGGTCTGAGAAATCTCTCTTATAAGGATACATGTGATTGCATAATCCAGGATAACCTCCTCATCTAAAATACCTTAACTTAATCTCAGCTACAAAGACTCTTTCCCATATAAGGTAATATTTACAGGTTCCAGGGATTAGGACCTGTTGTCTTTGAGGGCCATTATGTAACCTCCTATACATACCTTAAAATTCTCCCATTTAAACAATTCATTGTTTTTTAGTATATCTACAGAATTGTGTGACCATTAAAACAATCCATTTTAGAACATTTCCATCATGCCAAGAAGAAACCTCATACCCATTAGCAGTCATTCTTCATTTCCCTCTAAACCTCTAGGTAAACCTAGGCAACCACTAATCTACTTTCTCTGTCTCTCTTACAGCTTTGCCTAGTCTGGAAATTTCATATCAATGGAATACAAAATATGTGGCCTTTTGTTACTGGGTTCTTTCACTTAGTATAATGTTGTCAAGGTTCACACATGTTGTAGCATGTCCACTCATGTAGCATGTACTTCATTTGTTTTTATTGCTGAATCATATTTCTTTGTATGGACATACCACATTTTATTTATCTATTTATCAGTTGATGGACATTTGGGTTGTTTTCACTTTTTGACTACTGTGAATAATGCTGCTATGAACATTTGTGTATAAGTTTTTGTGTGAACATATGTTTTCAGTTGTCTTGGGGAGATACCAAGGAGTGGAATTCCTGGATCATATGATAACTCTATGTTTAACCTTTTGAGGAACTATCAGACTGTTTTCCATAGTGGCTGCACAAGTTTACATTCCACAACGAATGGGAGCTCTAATTGTTCCACATCCTTGCCAACCCTTGTTATTCTGTTTTTTAGTTTAGTTTAGTTTTTTAATTATAGCCATACTTGTGGGGATGACGTGGTAACTCACTGTGGCTTTGAAAGGCATTTCCCTGATGTCTAAAGTGATATTGAGCATTTTTTAAATGTGCTTATTGGCCATTTGTGTATCTCTTTTGGAGAAATGTCTACTTAGATCCTTTGATTATTTTTAATTGGGTTATTTGTCTTTTTATATTTTTGCGTTATAGGAGTTCTTTATATACTCTAGATATACGTAATTTGCAAATACTTTCTCCAATTCTGTGAGTTATCTTTCTACTTCCTTTAAAATTAAAAAAAAAATTTTAAGTAATCTCTACATCCAACATGGGGCTTGAACTCACAACCCTGAGATCAACAGTCACACACTCTTATCAATTGGAGCCAGCCAGGCATGCCTATCTTTCCACTTCCTTGATGGTGTCCTTTGGCACACAAAGTTTTTAATTTGAATGAAGTGAAATTTATCTAATTTTTTACTTTTGTTGCTTTTGCTTTTGTTGTCCTATTTAAGAAATCAGTGCTTAATTCAAGGTCAGAATGATAGACTCCTCAAAGTTTTATAACTTTAACTCTTTGATATACACCTAGTTAAGTCTTTGATCCATTTTGAGTTCATTTTGTGTATGGTGAAGTAGTAAAACTTTTGTTTAAGTATTTGATAAGTTCAGAGAGGTAAAACATAACTAAGAATATAAACAACCTGTAAATTATATATCAGACTTCAATTCTTACAGTGACCCTGTTTCAGTTTTCACAGAATATTGGTCAAAATTTATCATAAATAGGCCACCAAGAAAACCTTATAAATTCCAAAAACTAGGAATCATTATGTAGGGGTTCCTGGGTGGCTCAGTTGGCTAAGTGTCTGTCTTCAGCTCAGGTCATGATCCCAAGGTCCTGGGATCGAGCCCCAAGTTGGGCTCCTTGCTCAGTGGGGAGTTTGCTTCTCCCTCTCCCTCTACCCCTCCCCCAGCTCGTGCTCTCTTGCATGCTCTCTCAAGTAAATAAATAAAAATCTTTAAAAAAAATCATTATCTAATAAAACAAGAAAATAATAAATAAAATTTAAAATGATTGAAGCCCAACCATTTGGAAATTTAAAAAATACTCTTTTAAATAATTACTGAGTCAGAATCTTATATCTAAATATATGGAAAGCTACTAAATGTTTACTAAGATGAGAAATATAGGCTTAAAAGTCTTAAAAATGGGATAGGGTGGGGAATTTTAAAACAATAGATAAATATAAAAATAGAATAATAATATATATATATTCCCATAACCTAGAATTAATTTTTGTTAGCACCTTGGCATATGTTTCTAAAGTAAAAGCATTCAATTTTGTAAATGTTATCATTACCAAAAAGGAATTTAAAAATACATAAAAGTACAAAGATGGGGATTTAAAATCACCACAAATTGGGCTACCTGGGTGGCTCAGTAAGTTAAGTGTCCAACTCTTGGTTTCAGCTCAGGTCATGATTTTAGGGTCATGAGATCGAGCCTGGCATTGGGCTACACACTCAATGGGGAGGCTGCTTGAGATTCTCTCTCTCCCTCTGCCCCTCCTCCCTCTCTAAAAATAAATAAATCTTTAAAATATTAAGTGAATAAATAAAATCACCCAAAAATTTCTTACCCAGAAATAACCATTGTCACCCTTAGGTGAATATTATGTAAAACAGTTTTAATAAATAAATAAAACCTTTTAATTAAAAAAAACCCAGTTTTATACACTGTCTTAATAGATAGATGGGTATATAGCAATGTAGATGATCATAAATTCTGTTATAAAATTTTACCAATTAAAATAAAAAATATTTGATTGTACTTGATTCCAACAGAAGAAAAAGAATCTGAAATAAAATAAGAGAATTATTGAAATTGAACATAACTTCACAAAAGTCATTCTAAAATCACCCTAAGACCCTATGATGAAGATTCACTATTATTATTATTATTTTTTTTTAAAGATTTTATTTATTTATTCGACAGAGATAGAGACAGCCAGCGAGAGAGGGAACACAAGCAGGGGAAGTGGGAGAGGAAGAAGCAGGCTCATAGCAGAGGAGCCTGATGTGGGGCTCGATCCCATAATGCCGGGATCACGCCCTGAGCCGAAGGCAGACGCTTAACCGCTGTGCCACCCAGGCGCCCCAAGATTCACTATTATTATTATTACGAAGATCCATTCATTATTTTCTTTAGAGAGGGGCATGAGGTAGAGGCAGAGGGAGAGGGAGAGAGAATCTTAAGAAGGCTCCATGCCCAGCGTGAAGCCCACTGTGGGGTTTGATCTCACGACTCTGAGATCATGATGTGAGGTGAAATCAAGAGCCAGACGCTTAACCGACTGAGCCACTCAGGTGCGTCTCCATTCATTATTTTTTAATCACATATTTCAATAATAGAAATAACAATTGACACCCTGTAAAAGATGAAGATATTTGGTATTTCCTCATCCTATTTTTTTCCTTGTTATATATCCCAATTTTAGTTATTTTATAATTTTTATTTAATGCAGATATTCAGATATTTTATATACTATTCACTTTCTTTTCTGTAATTACAATTCCCGTAGTTGATTAATCTTGGACTAATCTTTAAATGGATTCATAATGCAGTTACTGTTCTTTTTTTAAAATTATTTTTATTTTTGGGGGGATGCTGGGTGGCTCAGTTGGTTAAGCATTTGCCTTCGACTCAGAGCATGATCCTAGGTCCTGGAATTGAGTCCCACATGGGGCTCCTTACTCATCAGGGAGCCTGTGTCTTCCTCCGACTGCCTCTTCCCCTGCTTGTTTTTTTTTTTCTTCTACTTAATATTTTATTTTTTATTTTTTACTTTTTTTTTTAATAATGATTTTTTATTATATTATGTTAGTCACCATACAGTACATCCCCGGTTTGGATGTAAGGCTCGATGATTCATTAGTTGTGTATAACACCCAGTGCACCATGCAATACGTGCCCTCCTTACTACCCATCACCGGCCCATCCCATTCCCCCACCCCCCTCCCCTCTGTAGCCCTCAGTTTGTTTCTCATAGTCCATAGTCTCTCATGTTTCATTCCCCCTTCTAATTACCCCCCCTTTCTTTATCCCTTTCTTCCCCTACTGATCATTCTAGTTCTTATGTTCCATAGATGAGAGAAATCATATGATAGTTGTCTTTCTCTGCTTGACTTATTTCACTTAGCATTATCTCCTCCAGTGCCGTCCATGTTGTAGCAAATGTTGAGAACTCGTTCTTTCTGATAGCTGAGTAATATTCCATTGTATATATGGACCACAACTTCTTAATTCAGTCATCTGTTGAAGGGCGTCTCGGCTCCTTCCACGATTTAGCTATTGTGGACATTGCTGCTATGAACATTGGTGTGCATATGGCCCTTCTCTTTACTACGTCTGTATCTTTGGGGTAAACACCCAGTAGTGCAATGGCTGGGTCATAGGGTAGCTCAATTTTTAACTTTTTAAGGGACTTCCACACTGTTTTCCAGAGTGGCTGTACCAACTTGCATTCCCACCAACAATGTAGGAGGGATCCCCTTTCTCCACATCCTCTCCAACAATTGTTGTTTCTTGCCTTGTCTATTTTTGCCATTCTAACTGGCGTAAGGTGGTATCTCAGTGTGGTTTTGATTTGAATTTCCTTGATGGCTAATGATTTTGAACATTTTTTCATGTGTCTGTTAGCCATTTGTATGTCTTCATTGGAAAAGTGTCTGTTCATATCTTCTGCCCATTTTTTGATTTGTTTATTTGTTTCTCGTGTATTGAGTTTGAGAAGTTCTTTGTAGATCTTGGATACCAATCCTTTATCTGTAGTGTCATTTGCAAATATATTGTCCCATTCCGTGGGCTGCCTCTTAGTTTTTCTGACTGTTTCCTTGGCTGTGCAGAAACTTTTAATCTTGATGAAGTCCCATAAATTCATTTTATCTTTTGTTTCTCTTGCCTTTGGGGATGTGTCATGAAAAAGGTTGCTTTGGCCGATGTCGTAGAGGTTGCTGCCTATGTTCTCCTCTAGAATTTTGATGGATTCCTGTCTCACATCGAGGTCTTTCATCCATTTGGAGTTTATCTTTGTGTATGGTGTGAGAGAGTGGTCAAGTTTCATTCTTTTGCATGTAGCTGTCCAATTTTCCCAGCACCATTTATTGAAGAGACTGTCTTTTTCCCACTGGATGTTTTTTCCTGCTTTATCAAATATTAGTTGCCCAAAGAGCTGAGGTTCCATTTCTGGGTTCTCTATTCTGTTCCATTGGTCTATGTGTCTGTTTTTGTGCTAGTACCATGCTGTCTTTGTAATCACAGCTTTGTAGTACAGCTCGAAATCCGGCATTGTGATGCCCCCAGCTTTGTTTTTCCTTTTCAACAGTTCCTTGGAGACTCGGGGCCTTTTCTGGTTCCATACAAATTTAAGTACTATTTGTTCCAGTTCTTTGAAAAATGTCCTCGGTATTTTGATCGGGATAGCATTGAAAGTGTAGATTGCTCTGGGTAGCATGGACATTTTAACTATGTTATTTCTTCCGATCCATGAGCATGGAATATCTTTCCATCTTTTTGTGTCTTCCTCAATGTCTTTCAAGAGGGATTTATAGTTTCTAGAATATAGGTCCTTTACGTCTCTGGTTAAGTTAATTCCAAGGTAACGTATGGTTTTTGGTGCTATTGTAAATGGGATGGATTCCCTAATTTCTCTTTCTTTGTTCTCGTTATTCATGTACAGAAATGCAACTGATTTCTGAGCATTGATTTTGTATCCCACCACGTTACTGAATTGCTCTATAACTTCTAATAGTTTGGGAGTGGATTCTTTTGGGTTTTCCATATAGAGTATCATGTCATCTGCAAAGAGAGACATTTTGACTTCTTCTTTGCCGATTTGAATACCTTTGATCCCTTTTTGTCGTCTGATTGCTGTTGCAAGGACTTCTAGTACTATGTTGAATAATAGTGGCAAGAGTTCTTCCCCTGCTTGTGCTGTTTCTCTCTCTCTCTGGCAAATAAATAAATAAAATCTTTTAAAAATATTTTTAAAAATAAAATTATTTTTATTTTTTTAAATATTTTATTTATTTATTTATTTATTTGAGAGAGAGAGAGTGGGGTGGCGGGGGGGAGGCAGGGAGGAGCAGAAGGAGAGGGAGAAGCAGACTCTGCAAACTGAGGGTAGAGCCAGAGACAGGGCTCCATCCCATGACCCTGAGATCACGCAATCAAGAGTTGGACACTTAACAAACTGAGCCACCCAGGGGTCCCATCCTTTTTTTAAAAAAAATGAAGTGCAATGATACAATCTTATATTGGTTTCAGGTATATAATAAAATGATTCAATAATTCTATACTTTTCTCAATGCTCATCAAGATAAGTGTATTCTTAATCCCCTTCATCTATTTCACCCATCCCGCTCACCCACCTCCCTTCTAGCAACTACCAGTTTGTATTTAAGAGTCTGTTTTTTTGTTTCCTTTTTTCCTTGTTTATTTGTTTTGTTTCTCAAATTCTACATTTGAGTGAAATCATATGGTATTTTTCTTTAAATGACTTATTTCACTTAGCATTACATTATATTCTCTTGGTCCATTCATGTTATTGCAAATGGCAAGATTTCTTTCTTTTTTTATGGCTGAATAATATTCATATATATATGATTATTATATATTATATGAAATATATAATAATAGTCATATATATATATATATATCTCACATCTTTATCCATTCATCTATTGATGGACACCTACGTTGCTTCCTTATCTTGGCCATGGTAAATAGTGCTGCAATAAACATAGGGGTGCATTTATCTTTTTAAATTAGTGTTTTCATTTTCTTTGGGTAAATACCCATTAGTGAAATTATTGGATCATATGGTAATTCTATTTTTAATCTTTCAAGGAAACTTCATACTGGCTTCCACAATGCCTGCACCAATTTACATTCTCACCAGCAGTGCACAATGGTTCCTTTTTCTCCATATCTTTGCCAACATTTGTTATTTCTTGTATTTTTTTATTTTACCCGTTCTGATAGGTGGGAGGTGACATCTCATTCTGGTTTTAATTTGCATTTCCCTGATGATTAGTGACATAGAGCATCTTTCCAAGTGTCTCTTGGCCATCTGTATATTTTCTTTGGACAAATGTCTATTCAGGTGCTCTGCCCATTTTTTAGTTGGATTATTTTTTGTTATTGAGTTGTATAAGTTCTTTATATATTTTAGGTATTAACTCCTTATCGGATATATCATTTGCAAATATCTTCTCCCATTCAGTAGGTTGCTTTTTGTTTGGTTGATGGTTTCCTTTACTATGTAAAAGCTAGAACAAATAATCCAAAAATTTGTGTGGAACCAGAAAAGACCCCAAATAGCCAAAGCAATTTTGAGAAAGAAGAAACAAAGCTGTAGGTATCACAATTCCAGGTTTCAAGGTATACTCAAAGCTGTAGTAATCAAAACAATATGGTATTTGCACAGAAATAGATATATAGATCAATAGTACAGAATAGAGAGTCTAGAAATAAACCCACAACTGTGTGGTCAATTAATCTTTGACAAGGGAGGCAAGAATATAGAATGGGGAAAAGACAGTCTCTTTAACGAATGGTATTGGAAAAACTACACTTTCTTACACCATACACAAAAATAAACTCAAAACGGATAAAGACCTAAAGGTGGGACCTAAACCATAAACCTTGTAGAAGAAAACATAAGCAGTAATTTCTCTGACATTAGCTGTAGAAACATTTTTCTAGATACATCTCCTCAAACAAAATTAAACTATTAGGACTACACCAAAATAGAAAGCACTTCCTGTCCTTTTACAGTGGCTTTGCTATTCCTGAATTATTTATTTTGATTCATCTCTTAATCAGCTGAATGTATTATAAAGTAGTTTTTTTCTTCAGGAAGGTCACATGGGTATTATATTTTCTGAGTTCTTTTGTGTTGAAAATGTCTGCGTGCTGCCTCTAAAATTATACTGTGGATGGGTATAGTGTAATTAGGTCACATTTTCTTTTCTTTTCACCTCAAAACTATATAGACATTGCTTAATTGTTTTCTGGTATTGAATGTTGTGAAGTCTGATGTCAGTTTTGCTTTTCTTCTCCCTTCAGTTATTTTAATTAACTCAACAAATATATACACATACACACATACATGTATTCATACACACAAATCTTACACAAATACGTATAGATCCATGTATGGTATATGTACATGTGTGTGTGCATGTATATCCACACAATTAAAATGAGGAAATGGGTAAGGGTCATGTATATCCAATGATACTTGATACAAACTCATTAGCATTCTACATAATACCTTTGTGTATGTGTATATACACACACACACAATTTTGTTTTAATGTGTGCTTTGAGCTCTTAGTATCAGTATTCCTGACACTTCCCAACATCTCTTCCTGAAATGTAAACAACCCATATTCAGGTATTTTCATTATAGAGAAGAGCTGTTACATCAACAGAAACCAAGAAAATATTTCTTACATAGAAATATTTATTGAAAATATTTAATTATCTGATCAACAAATCATTGACCATAATATATGACATAGAAGTAGTGTTTGGAACACTTGTTTTTAAAGAGATTTGCTTTAAGGCTCTTTTGTCAGCACTCATTTAATGAAACTAGAAGAAAATAAAATTATAAATGTTGGGCTTAAAAGCAAGATATTACACACATGTGCCATCCAATGGAGATGCTGTGTCATGAAATTACCCCTGTGATCATTTGTAATGAGCAATGTAATTAACATTCAGGATGGAGCGTGTTTGGAGAAAATGGAATCATTGAGTAATAATTAATATAGAGATAAAGACAAACGGAGAGAATGAATGAATGATCACAGATGCTTCCATTTGCATATCATTTTCCTAGGTGTCTGTTTTCTGATGGATAAATGAACAGGTGACAATCTTTTTGTGGAGTATAACTTCTCTCACTTTTCATCTGTTTTATTCTAGTAAATGAAGACCCAAAATAACTATTTTTAGAAGAATATTTTATATTCTTTATAATATATTTTAGGAGACTATGTCTAGTGTCTTAGTTACTAAGTATATACTGAATACTGAATATTCGTTTACTCTCTGGTAGGAGAGATGTCAAAATTAGAAGTTGTATTTCTTACCCTCAAGGACCAAATAATGCATTGTTGTATGGGAGTGTACCTGTGAGTATATGCAGGCGTGTGTGTGTGTGTGCGTGTGTGCGTGTGTGTGTGTGTGTGTGTGTGTGTGTGTGTACGAGCATGCAGGCATACACATGCTGGATGGAACCAGAGTAGAATCCAGGGAATAGAAGCGTCAAAATATAAGCAAGTTAAGGACACACACCACAACAAGACAATTACAAAGCAACAGACAGGCACAAAACATTATTATTATTTATATTCATCACTGCCAGGGGAGGCATAGTAAAAGAAAAATGAGACTTCAGTGGGGCAGGCTTCATGTAGGAAGCTCATCTGGTGGTCATGAGGTTTAAATTTCTTCCACCTGCCATTCCTGTAGCTCCTTACTTTGAGAGGAACCTTTAAACATTTATATAGTGACCAGAACAATTTAAGATGTAGAACGTACTGGTTTATTTGGGATTTTTGTTTTGTAAGTTGAATATTTAGACAGAAAAGAAATATGTTTTGGGAGAGGGTCAAGCTTGTTTTAAATTCTAAGAGCACTCTGGTTTCCAAAAGACAACTCATTCCAGGAGACAAAACTTAGCATTTGTGTCATTTTAACACTGGTGTTGAGTTGTCTAAGTAGATACCATATGCAAGTTTGAAAAGGAACTAAAGTCTTAACTCTTAGATTTCACTGGCTTCCCATTATTGTGTTCAGGCCAGAAGTAAGCAGGTGCTGATAGGTGCATCCTTCCCGAAGTTTCCAGATTTCGACCTTACAGAGGATCTACCCTTTCATTTCACTGATTAGTTGATTTGTTTATCAACAGAAGAAAACCACCATCACTGTGGTTATAGAGAACTTAGTTAACTTTTTTAGGTTCTTTTTTAATTTTCTAGACTCTTTGAGTTCTACAAATTCCATTTGTTTTCATAAAGAATTTTCTAATAATTTGCTTCCAGAGATGTCTGAGAGATAAGCATGTCTAAATTTTTCTTAGTACATCTCAAAGCAAAAGTTACCTGGAGTTGTTAAAATGCCCATAATTTTTTAAATGACAGTCCCACAAATGGCTGTATGCCTGTCTCAAAAAAAAATTTTTTTTTTCTGTAGATTGTTTGGAACTTGGAACCCATTTTCCAAATAGAAATATTTTATACAGTGATGGGGGTCTGTGGTTTATTTTATTTTTTTATTATTTTTTAAAGTAAGCTCCACACCCATCGTGGAGTCCAATGCAGGGCCTGAACTCACAATCCTGAGATCAAAACCTGAGTTGAGATCAAGAGTTAGAAACTTAAACAACTGAGCCACCCAGGCATCCCTGGGGTCTGTGGTTTGAATGTGCCTGGAATTCTTAATAAGAGTGACTATTTCTGTGGGGAAAATGCTATCTGAAGAAGGCATCACCATGCACTATCAGGGAAAGGAGTTTTCTTATCTCTAAACCATTAGTGATAACTACATACACTTTTAGTATGGTAAGAGTTCATGGAGTGAAGGGTAAAGATGGCCTCAGGTAGAGGAGAACTTCCAAAGACTCCAGAGTGAAGAACTGAGGGCGGCTGATCTCTCATCACTGCAGATCCTTTTCCCCTACATCTGGGGCCTCCAGAGATTGACATACTTCTGTTTCTATTGATAATATAAACTGGCTCTGGCCTGGGTTATATTCCTCCCCTGGTGTAATTTCAAAGTTAGTTTCCCAAACTCTTGCCTTCAAAGTAATAACAAGGTATAACTTTCTCAAACAAGAGTGAAGTCTTTTAAAGGACTATTCTCTAGGGGAGTGTGACCTGCTTATCAGTTCTACTCACTCTATAGGCACCAGAATCCTGGTTCAAATTGTCATTTGTTTTCATCATCATTCCCAGTTATCTGTAACAGACATATATTCTTTATCATGTGATTCTATAAATACAATAAGCGGATTGAGAATGGATGAATGCATACCATAGAATAAGAACTCTGTACCGTTTGTCCCATGTGTGGTTGTCCAATGGGATGGTAATGGAAAGATGCCTCACACACGGTTAGGGGCCATAAAGTTTCTTTTATGGCAAAGGATTTTGGTATTTACAGAGATGGTCTGCTATACAAAGCAGGATACAATACAGCATGCTTCCAAACAGAGGTTCCCCAAAGTTCTCCACAGGAATTAGACCACCGGCATGGATCAGTGGTTTAGATTTTCAAACCATCCTGGTTTGCCCAGACCTGAGGGGTTTCTTAGAACATGGGACTCTCACTGCTAAAACTAGGGATGTCCCAGGCAACCTGAGGCAGTTGGCACCCTCATGGAGGAGTTTGCTTTGGTTTGATCTTATCCCCCACCTGATCACGGTGAAGACTCAGGCCACACATCTACCTGCTCATCAGGGGCAAGTGAAAACAATCTAACACCTTCTCGTTTACTGTGGGACTGGGTAAAATGAGGGTCAGTTTCCCAGGAGCATCCTTCAGCAGGCCTGGGCTTTAAGTGCTCTGAGGTCTGCACGTGACTTAATAATGGGATCAAGAATAATTACATGCAGGGGACTCCTGGGTGGCTCAGTTGATTAAGTGTCTGCCTTTGGCTCAGGTCATCATCCCAGGCTCCTGGGATCGAGTCCCACATCAGGCTTCCTGCCCAGCCAGGAGTCTGCTTCTCCCTCTTCCTCTGCAGCGTGCACGCGCTCTCTCTCTGTCAAAAAAAAAAAAAAGAGTAATTATGTGCAAAAACTAGAAATACTATTCACTGGGATTCAGATATTAACTTTGGATTCTGTGACACTAAGGAACTGATGAGGGGGTAAATAAGGGCCGTGTCCCTATCTGAGTTCTCTTCTCTGGGACTTAGTCCCTTCTTGCTCCCCAGTGGTCTGCTTTGAGATAGTTACTTCCTCATGCTCAGTTGTTTTATACCAGTCACACAGTCTGAGGCCTTCAAACTGACGTGGCTCAAAGTTTAAATTTTAAATGGAGAGGCTTCGTCAAATTACTCAAAGATTGTGTCTTTGCTGTAATGTATTCTGCTCAACCTAGCTGTGCATTTCCCCCAAAATGGTATGTATCTGAGTGACTCTCTATTCTGTTATTTGTAATTTGAATTTTGTAATTTTTGCTGTTTTGTTCTGCTTATTTTGTTTTTCATGTACTTTGAGTTATGGCAGGGAAGGATAGAAGAAGGAAGAATGATGGCTTCAGTGGAGGTATAGGTGGGAGCAGCAATATGCTGTGAAAACTGCCTGAGGAAACCTTGGGGCAAAATGAGGGAATTTTAAACCAGGAAAATGGGACGGTCTGTGGTAAACTATCCTCCAAGTTGTGTGTCTTCGCAGGTGGTCTTCAACTGTAAGAAATACATAAAGGAGTTTACGATCAGCAAGTCCTTATTGTCAGTTTGCTAGGGCTACCATGACGAAGTCCTGGGTGACTTAAACATCAGGAACTTAACTTCTCACAGTTCTGGAGACTAGAAGCCCAATACGTGTATAATACAAGGTATCAGCAGGGTTGGTTTCTTCTGAGGGCCTCTCTCCTTGGCTTATAGATGGTCATCTTTTCCCTGTGCCTTCACAGGGTCTTTCCTCTGTACATGTCTGTGTCCAAATTTCCCCTTCTTATTAGGACACTGGTCATTTTTGCTAATGACCCACCTAATGACTTCATTTTAATTTAATTACCTCTTTAAAGATCCTATCTCAGGGGCACCTGGGTGGCTCAGTCAGTTAAGCGTCTGCCTTCAGCTCAAGTCATGATCTCGACTCTTGGTCCTGGGATTGAGCCCCAAGTCAGGCTCCCTGCTCAGCAGGGGAGTCTGTTTCTCCCTCTGCCTCTACCGCTGCCCCCTGCTCATGCAAGCTCTCTTGCTCGCTCTCTTTCTCTCTCTAAAATGAATAAAATCTTTAAAAAATAAAAAACAAAGATCTTATCCCAAAATACAGTCACATTCTGAGGTACTGGGGGTTAGGCCTTCAACATATGAACTTTGTGAGGACACAAGCTAAACCATAACATCACCTAAGCTACCTTTCACCAGTAGGGGAAAAATCGTGTGTTTCAGTCTGTCATTTTTATTATTATTGGATATTGAATAAAGCCTTTGTTCAATTCATTTGTTAAGCAAATTATTCTGATTTTTAAAAATCAAAAGAGTCTCTTGGAGAAACAGTTAAACTAATCCTCAGTTTAATAGGATTACACAACCAGAGAACTCAATGGCCTTGAGGTCAATTCCCAAAAGCTTAATTTATAATGAAGGATTGAACAACAGGATCTTAGCATTCTGGAATAATTAAGAACAGTTGCCCCACGTCATCTATTTCAATGGTTCTCAACCTTTAGGGAACATAAGAATAACCCGGAGGGCTTATTTATTCATTTATTTAGTGACTCCAGAGTGGACTTTTTATTTCAAGTTACCATGTGTAAATGTTGGAGGAAAAAGACCCAAGTCTGTCTGTTCCCTTGGCTGGGGCCCACTTGAATTTCCATACATGGTTTCCACAACCACATGCCCCCACTGGCTAATGCCACAAGAGTTCGGAGTGTTGGGATAGAAGGAAAGAGTAACAGTGGAAACGTGTTGGGGTCTATTTTTTAAGAGGGAAAAAGAAAGACGATTTCCCTTCCCCAAGAATCCTGGGGCAACTGGTCTGCTCATGTGACATCTACTCATATTTTTTCTGTTTTGACTCTGCATGCTTGTGACTGGAAGGAGCCTGGTTAAGAGCTGGAAGTGTATTCTGCTTCCAGAGGGCTTTTAAAAACACAGATTCTGGGTCCCACTCCAGAGTTTCTGATTCAGTAGGTCTGGAGTAGGGCCCCCAAACTTACATTTCTTTTCTTTCTTTTTTTTTTTTTTTTGAAGAAAAAAATGTTTATTTCTTTATACACACTTTGCTTTACTAGCCACCCAAAAGACTGTGTTCTTTCTTTTTTTCTTTCCTTTTTTTTTTTTTGTTTGTTTTTATTTTGGGGCCCCAGGGTGGCTCAATCCATTAAGCATTCGACTCTTGATTTCGGTTCAGGTCATGATCTCAGGGTTGTGAGACTGAGCCCCACATCAGGCTCCATGCTGGGTGTGGAACCTGCTTGAGATTTTCTCTCTCCCTCTCCCTCTGCCCCTCCCGGCCTCCTCTCTCTCTCTAAAAAAAAAAAAGTTTTTATTTTATTTCCAGTTAGTTAACATGCAGTGTGATATTAGTTTCAGGTATACAGTATAGTAATTCAACACTTCCATACATTACCCTGTTCTCATCACAACAAGTGCCCTCTTTAATCCCAATCACCTATTACAACCACCCCCCCACATCCCCTCTGGTAATCATCAGTTTGTTCTCTATAATTAAGAGTCTGTTTCTTGTTCTGTTTCTCTCTCTTATTTTTTTTCCCTTTGCTTGTTTGTTTTGTTTCCTAAATTCCACATATGAGTGAAATCATATGGTATTTGTCTTTCTCTGGTTTATTTCACTTAGCCTTGTATTCTAGCTCCATCCACATCATTGTAAATGGCAAGATTTCATTTTTTATGGCTGAATACTATTCCATTTTATTTATATATATATACCTCACATCTTCTTTTGATGGGCACTTAGGTTGCTTCCATATCTTGGCTATTGTAAATAATGCTTCTATAAAAGGAATACTTGTGCACTATTGGTGGGAATGCAAACTGGTGCAGCCAGTTTGGAGGTTCCTCAAAAGTTTAAAAATAGAACTACCTTATCCAGCAATTGCACTACTCTACTGGGTATTTACCCAAAGAATACAAGAATACTAATTCAAAGGGATATATGTACCCATATGATTATACCAGATTTACATTTCTAACAAGCTCTCAAGTGATGCTCTCAGAGCTTCCAACAAGCTCTCAGGTGATGTGGTCAAGGGACCACATTTTGAGAATCACTGATCTCATTGGGTTTTTCCTTCTAAATAGGTATGTCAGCCAAAAGGACTTTCATTCTAAAGGGAAAACTTTCTTGGCCAATTTCTTACCTAGCTCAAAAGGAAGCAAGAGCAATGGCTACAGAGGACTTACATGAAATACCTATACTCTGTACATACCAGGATCCTCTCATGACCCGCTGAGATAGCTACTGTGATACACATTTCACAAAAGAAGAAACTGGAAAGCTCAGTGACTCAGCCAAGATTACTCAGCCAGTAAATATGGGAACTGGAATTTGAACTCAGATAGGCTCTAAAATGTGAGAGTTGGGTTTTTTGTTTGTTTTGTTATGTTTTGTTTTTGTCTCCACCTTCCAGAAATGTTTAGAATCTGGTATCTTCTCAGTGCCTGTGCTCTGTGCTAAGCCATCACCAGCTCACAACTGCCTTATATCATTAGCTTCCTGACTGATGCCCTTGCTTTCACCCTTGCCTTTTAAAATGAAAGATAGGGGCACCCAGCTGGCTCATTGGGAAGAGCCTCTTGATCTCAGGGTCATGAGTTTGAGCCCCACTTTGGGTGTGGAGATCACTAAAGAAAATAAAGTTAAAAAAAAAGAAAGAAAGAAAGGTATATTAAGCCAGTCTTCTACTCAAAGCCCTCCAGTGGCTTCCCATCTTACTTAAAGTAAAAACCAAAGTCCTTAACATGGCCTCACGGCTCGACATGGTCTGTCTGGTGACCCTTCTGTCCTCACCTCTCTCTGTACACCTCACTCATTCTGCTCCAACCACATTAACTGCCTTGCCATTCCTGGAAAACTCAAGGCATGTTCTCACCTCAGGGCCTTAGCACTTTTCCGGGACAATACTCCCCCCCATATTTCCACGTGGTTTACTCCCGCTTCTCCTTCTTGGCTCAAAGATCACTTTCTCCATGATGGCTTCTGTCAGGTTGCAATCTCTGGAAGCAGATGCTGAGACAAATGCTGGTGTGCAGGTTATTAATTAGGGGTCAATAAGGGTGCCTGGGTGGCTCAGTCAGTTAAGTGTCTGCCTTCGGCTCAGGTCATGATTCCAGGGTCCTGGGATCAAGCCCTTCTCCCTCTCCCTCTGCCTGCCGCTCCCCCTGCTTGTCCTCTCTCTCTCTTTCAAATAAATAAATAATACTTTAAAAAAATAATTAGGGATCAATAGCTGTGAAGGGAGAGAAGTGTAACAGAATTAGGCAGGAGAAGTCAGCGGCAATACAGGCCTGATAAAGCCTCATCCAACCCAAAAGAGAGCTCTGAAACAAGTATTGCCTATCAGTGTGCCTTACATCAGGTTGATGTCCAGGTCTCTATATTTCTCTCTCATTTAGTTCCTGAATTCAGGCTGCCCTATGAAAGATATGACCAAAGCATGGTGGCTTTCTGCAGTGAAAGCAGACCCTGACAGAACTGAAAGCTAAAGACTGCTATTGTGAATAATGCTACAATGAGCATATATCTCTTCAAATTGGTTTTTTCATTTTCTTTAGATAAATACCCAGAAGTAGAATTGCTGGATTAATGGTAGTTCTATTTTTAAATTTTTGAGGAATGTCCATACTGTCTTCCACAGTGGCTACAGCAATTGACATTTCCACCAACAGTGCACAAGAGCTCCCTTTTCTCCAATCCTCACCAACACTTGTTTTTTGCTTTTTGATAATAGCCAGTCTGACTGGGGTGATGTGATATCTTATTGTGGTTTTAATGTGCATTTCCCTGATGATTACTGATCTTAAGTTATCTTTTCATGTGTGTGTTGGCCATGCCATCAGTATGCCTTCTTTGGAAAAATTTCTTTTTTTTTTAATGTTTTTTTTTTATTATATTATGTTAGTCGCCATACCGTACATCCCTGGTTTCTGATGTAAAGTTCGATGATTCATTAGTTGCGTATAACACCCAGTACACCATGCAATACGTGCCCTCCTTACTACCCACCACCAGTCTATCCCATTCCCCCACCCCCTCCCCTCTGAAACCCTCAGTTTGTTTCTCACAGTCCATAGTCTCTCATGCTTCATTCCCCCTTCTGATTACCCCCCCTTTCTTTATCCTTTTCTTCCCCTACCGATCATCCTAGTTCTTATGTTCCATACATGAGAGAAATCATATAATTGTCTTGCTCTGCTTGACTTATTTCACTTAGCATTATCTCCTCCAGTGCCATCCATGTTGCAGCAAATGTTGAGAACTCGTTCTTTCTGATACCTGAGTAATATTCCATTGTATATATGGACCACAACTTTTTAATCCAGTCATCTGTTGAAGGGCATCTCGGTTCCTTCCACAATTTAGACTTGTGGACAATGCTGCTATGAACATTGGGGTGCATATGGCCCTTCTCTTCACTACGTCTGTATCTTTGGGGTAAATACCCAGTAGTGCAATTGCTGGGTCATAGGGTAGCTCAATTTTTAACTTTTTAAGGGACCTCCACACTGTTTTCCAGAGTGGCTGTACCAACTTGCATTCCCACCAACAATGTAGGAGGGATCCCCTTTCTCCACATCCTCTCCAACAATTGTTGTTTCTTGCCTTGTCTATTTTTGCCATTCTAACTGGCGTAAGGTGGTATCTCAGTGTGGTTTTGATTTGAATTTCCCTGATGGCTAATGATTTTGAACATTTTTTTCATGTGTCTGTTAGCCATTTGTATGTCTTCATTGGAAAAGTGTCTGTTCATATCTTCTGCCCATTTTTTGATTTGTTTATTTGTTTCTCACGTATTGAGTTTGAGAAGTTCTTTGTAGATCTTGGATACCAGTCTTTTATCTGTAGCATCATTTGCAAATATATTCTCCAATTCCGTGGGCTGCCTCTTAGTTTTTTTGACAGTTTCCTTGGCTGTGCAGAAGCTTTTTATCTTGATGAAGTCCCACAAGTTCATTTTATCTTTTCTTTCTCTTGCCTTTGGAGATGTGTCATGAAAAAGGTTGCTTTGGCCAATGTCATAGAGGGTGCTGCCTATGTTCTCCTCTAGGATTTTGATGGATTCCTGTCTCACATCGAGGTCTTTCATCCATTTGGAGTTTATCTTTGTGTATGGTGTGAGAGAGTGGTCAAGTTTCATTCTTTTGATGTAGCTGTCCAATTTTCCCAGCACCATTTATTGAAGAGACTGTCTTTTTTCCACTGGATGTTTTTTCCTGCTTTATCAAATATTAGTTGCCCAAAGCCGAGGGTCCACTTCTGGGTTCTCTATTCTGTTCCATTGGTCTATGTGTCTGTTTTTGTGCCAGTACCATGCTGTCTTTGTGATCACAGCTTTGTAGTACAGCTCGAAATCCGGCATTGTGATGCCCCCAGCTTTGTTTTTCCTTTTCAACAGTTCCTTGGAGATTCGGGGCCTTTTCTGGTTCCATACAAATTTAAGGACTATTTGTTCCAGTTCTTTGAAAAATGTCCTCGGTATTTTGATCGGGATAGCATTGAAAGTGTAGATTGCTCTGGGTAGCATGGACATTTTAACTATGTTAATTCTTCCGATCCATGAGCATGAAATATTTTTCCATCTTTTTGTGTCTTCCTCAATGTCTTTCAAGAGGGATTTATAGTTTCTAGAATATAGGTCCTTTACGTCTCTGGTTAAGTTAATTCCAAGGTAACGTATGGTTTTTGGTGCTATTGTAAATGGGATGGATTCCCTAATTTCTCTTTCTTCAGTCTCATTATTCATGTATAGAAATGCATTTCTGAGCATTGATTTTGTATCCCGCCACGTTACTGAATTGCTCTATAACTTCTAATAGTTTGGGAGTGGATTCTTTTGGGTTTTCCATATAGAGTATCTTGTCATCTGTGAGGAGAGACATTTCGACTTCTTCTTTGCTGATTTGGATACCTTTTATCCCTTTTTGTTGTCTGATTGCTGTTGCAAGGACTTCTAGTACTATGTTGAATAATAGTGGCAAGAGTGGGCATCATTGTCATGTTCCTGATCTTATGGAAAAGGCTTCCAGCTTTTCCCTATTGAGAATGGTATTTGCTGTAGGCTTTTCATAGATGGTTTTTATGAGACTGAGGAATGTACCCTCTATCCCTACACTCTGAAGGGTTTTAATCAGGAAAGGATGCTGTATTTTGTCAAATGCTTTTACTGCATCTATTGAGAGAATCATATGATTTTTGAATTTTTCTTTCTGGATAAAATCTAAGACACTGATAGATTTGCGAATGTTGAACCACCTTTGCATCCCAGGGATGAATCCCACTTGGTCATGATGGATAATCCTTTTAATGTACTGTTAGATTCTATTAGCCAGGATCTTGTTGAGGATCTTGGCATCCATATTCATTAGGGAAATAAGTCTGTAATTCTCCTTTTTTGATGGGGTCTTTGCCTGGTTTGGGGATCAAGGTAATATTGGCCTCATAGAATGAGTTTGGTGGCTTTCCTTCTGTTTCTATTTTTTTTAATAGCTTTAGGAGAATAGCTATTATTTCTTCTTTGAATGCTTGGTAGAATTCCCCAGGAAAACCATCCAGGCCTGGAGTTTTGTTTTTTGGAAGGTTGTTTATCACTGACTCAATGTCTTCATAATTATTTGGCCTGTTTAAAAAATCAATTTCTTCCTGTTTCAGTCTTGGTAGTTTATAGGTCTCCAGGAGGCCTCCATCTCTTCCAGATTTGTTAATTTATTGGCATAAAGCTGTTGATAAAAGTTTCTAATAATCCTTCCAATTTCATTGGTGTTGGTTGTGACCTCTCCTTTTTCATTCATAATTTTATTAATTTGGGTCCTTTCTCTATTCTTTTGGTTAAGTCTTGCCAGTGGTCTGTCAATTTTATGGATTCTCTCAAAGAACCAGCTTCTAGTTCTGTTGATCTGCTCTACTGTACTCCTGGTTTCTAATTCATTCATTTCTGCTCTAATCTTGGTCAACTGCTTCCTCGTGCGTGTATTAGGCCTGTCCCTCTGTTGCTGTTCCAGCTTCTTGAGGTGAGAATATAAAAACTGCATTTTAGATTTTTCTATTCTTTTGAGTGAGGCTTAGATGGCTATGTATTTCCCCCTTAGGACTGCCTTTGCAGTATCCCATAGGTTTTGGACCATTGTGTTTTCATTCTCGTTGGTCTCCATAAATTGTTTAAATTGATCTTTGATTTCCTGGTTTATCGAATCATTCCTGAGCAGGATGGTTCTTAGTCTCCAAGTGTTTGAGTTTCTTCCAAATTTTTCCTTGTGGTTGAGTTCCAATTTCAAAGCATTGTGGTCTGAGAATGCAGGGAATAATTTCAGTCTTTTGGTATCGGTTGAAACCTGTTTTGTGTCCCAGAACATGGTCTATTCTTGAGAATGTTCCACGGGCATTAGAATAGAATGAGTGTTCTTTGGTTCGGGGGTGTAGTGTCTGTACATATCTATGAGGTCCAACTCGTCGAGTATGGCATTCAAAGCCCTTGTTTCTTTGTCGATTTTTTGCATGGGTGTTCTGTCTATTTCTGATTGTGGAGTGTTGAGGTCCCCTACTATTGATGTATTTTTATCTATATGTCTCTTTATTCTGGTTAAGAGTTGGCTTGTGCATCTTGCTGCTCCCCTGTTGGGGGCATATATATTTATAATTGTCATATCCGCTTGTTGGATACAACCTTTAAGAATAATATAGTGCCCTTCTGTGTCTCTAACTATAGTCTTTAGTTTAAAATCCAATCTGTCTGATATGAGAATTGCTACCCCAGCTTTCTTTTGAGGTCCATTGGTGTGAAAGATGGTATTCCATCCCTTTACTTTCAGTCTGAATGTATCTTTAGGTTCAAAATGAGTCTCTTGTAGACAGCAAATGGATGGGTCATGTCTTTTTATCCAATCTGCAACCCTGTGGCACTTTATGGGAGCTTTTAGGCCATTTACATTGAGACTGAATATTGAGAGATATGATTTTAATGATGCCATGTTGCCAGTAAAGTCTTTGTTTCTATCGATTGTGACTTTCTGTTCTGTATCACTCTTGGGGCCTTTTTACCTTTATAGAACCCCCTTAATATCTCCTGTAGGGCTGGTTTCGTGGTTACGAAATTGGTCAATGACTGGCGATTCTGGAAGGTCTTTATCTCTCCATCAATTCTGAATGACAGCCTTGCTGGATAAAGGATCCTTGGCTGCATGTTTTTCTCTGAAATAGCTTTAAAAATGCCCCCCCCCAACCCTTTCTCTCATTTCAGGTCTGTGTAGACAGGTCTGACATAATTCTGATACCTTTACCTTGGTACGTGAGAAATTTCTTTGCCCTGGCCACTTTCAATACTGTATCCTTGGATCTAATATTTGCGAATGCACTATGACGTGACGTGGCATAGGTTTGTCATGGTTGAGCTTGGGAGGGGTCCTCTCTGCCTCTTGGACATGAATGTTTGTTTCCCTTGCTAGATTAGAGAAGTTTTCAGCTACAATTTGTTCAAATATCTCTTCTAGATCTCTGTTTTTCTCCACCCCCTCGGGGATGCCGATGATTCTGACATTGGAATGTTTCATTGAGTCAGTAATCTCCCGTAACCTACATTCTTGTGCATGGATTTTTTTAAGTCCAGATTCTATTTTAGCTTTCTCTTCTACTAACCCATCCTCCAATTTGCTGATATGTTCTTCTGCCTCATGCACCCTGGCCATCAGAGCCTCTAGTTTTGACTGCATTTGGCTCATAGAATTTTTAATTTCTGCCAGATTCGCTCTCATTTCCACCCTTAGAGATTCTATATTCTCATTAACATTTTCGTTAATACTTTTTTCAAGTCTATACATCATCTTGACCATTGTTACTCTGAATTCCATTTCTGATAATTTGGTTATATCCATATCCATTAGTTCTGTGGCAGAGGCCACAGACTCATTGTCTTTTCTTTGCTGGGGGGGATTTCTCCTTCTCATCATTCTGATGAGGAGAGGTTGCGGGGTTGTCCAGAGCCCAAATTATTGACCGGGACCCAGGCCATGCGCCCTTGTTTTATAGGGATCTTAGGGATGAGGGCTTCTTGATTTTTCAGCCTACCTTCTGGGGGAGGGGCCTGGCGCACCGATACTCAGGCAACCCTGTTTGGGTAGAGTCTCCGTGTCCCCTGCGAGGGGGGATGGGGACAGGCACGCTGTGAGCCGGTATTTCCAAGCTTTTGTTCTCTGGCAGCTTTCCCTGGCGGTTTGCTGTGCCTCTTCTGAGTCAGAGCAGCAGTGGCTGAATCTCAGCCTCTGTCTCAGAACAGAGGGATTGCGGACCGTTCTCCACTGATGTTCTGGCCACTTTAACTCCGTTACTGTTGGTGCTGCTCAACCCTGCAGCGTCCCGGGATGTGCGCCCCACACCCGGCGTCCCAGCCCTCACTTCCAGGGCCGGCGCGTCTCTGTCCTTTGTGTTTCTAAGCCGCCAGCCGCCAGCTGCCCCGCACGCTCCCGGAGCTCCCGGTCTCATTCTGGTTCCAGTGAGCGCACCGGGATTCCGTTTCAGTCTGGTGGCGCACGTTCCCCGGCTCACGGTCTCAGTCTGCTCTCTCACGGGTGCCGGACCACGAGCCCGCCCGCTCCCCGTGCAGGTGGCTACCGCTTCCCGGCGCCCGAACGCGGCAGCTCCCTCCCCCTTCAGTTTATCTTCCGATATCTGTGCACGGGTTCACGGCTCCCCACTTCGTACCTCAATACTCAGCGCTGGAGATGTTCATTTGTAGAGATCCAGATGCATCTTCCTGCATCTCAGGCTGATTCCGTGGATGTTCAGGCTGGTCTGGTACCTATCCAACTCGACTCAGGGGACCGGCTGAAAAAGGGGTCCCCTACTCCTCCGCCATCTTAACTCTGGAAAAATTTCTGTTCAAGCTTCTGCCCATTTTTTAAATCAGGTTGTCTTGTGTTTTTTTTTAAATATTAAGTTGTGTAAGTTCTTTATATAGTTTGGATATTAACCCCAATTAGATGTATGATTTGCAAATACTTCTCCCATTCAGTAGGTTGCATTTTTGTTTTGTTGATGGTTTCCTTTGCTGTGCAAAATCCTTTTAGTTTGATGTAATCACATTTGTTTGTTTTAGCTTTTGTTGCCCTTGCCTCAGAAGAATGGTCAAAAAAATATTATTAAGACAAATGTCAAAGGGTTTACTGGCTATGTCTTCTTCTAGAAGTTTTATGGTTTCAGGTCTTACACTCAAATCTTTAATCCATTTTGAATTTGTTTTTTGTGTATGGTATAAGATAGTGATCCAGTTTCATTCTTTTGCATGTAACTGTCTAGTTTTCCAACACCATTTATTGAAGAGACTGTCTTTTCCTCATTGTATGTTCTTGCCTCCTTTGTCATAGATTAATTGACCATATACGCATAGGTTTATTTCTGGGCTCTCTGTTCTATTCCATTGATCAATGTGTCTGTGTTTATGCCAGTACCATGCTATTTTGCTAACTACAGTCTTTGAGTATAGCTTGAAATCAGGGAGCGTGATATCTCCAGCTTTGTTCTACTTTCTCAAGGTTGTTTTGGTTATTTGAGGTCTTTTGCTATTCTGTACAAATTTCAGGATTCTTTGTTCTAGTCCTGTGAAAAATGCCATTTGTGTTTTGATGAGGCAAAATGTGAGTTCTTAACCATTACACTTTTCTGCATTCCAAGGTAACACATAAAAACTGTATTCATTGATCCATCAAAAATAATGACAATTAAAAGGTTTCAGCCACCAAAGAAACTAAATATTTAGAAAAGCTCTCTTTCTCTGCTTTAAAATTTCCTTTTGGTCTCTAAGCCAGTTGAATAATGATTTATGATTCATTAGCATGAATTCAAGCCTAATATATCTCTTACACAATACATTTCTAAATTTGCCTAGATGATATTAATGAGCAAGTGAAATATCTACTATATCCTTCATTTCAAAAATTATGTCAATAAATATGACAACAAAGTGTTCCATTTTAAACAAATTATATTAGTTAGTATCCTTTAATTACAAGAAACAGAAGCCAACCTGAATTAATGTAGCTGAAAATGAAATGTATGGAGTCTAAGGGCAAGAATATGGTCTGACTTCTGAAAGAGATTAGAACAGGGACTTGGAAAAACATCAAGACTCTTCTCTCTACTTTGTTTCATCTGTCTCTAGGTACTGACTTTTCCTGCATCCTCAGTTCACCTGGAGGAATCTGGCCACCCAACAATTCTTAAGTTTACATTTACAGGTCCAGCCCCTCTCAGAGGACAGCCGACCATTTCCCAGTCCTAATTCCCAATTCCTAGTGGAGAGAATCTGAATGGCTTTGTTTAGGTTAAGGATCATTCCCTGGTCCAATCACTTATGGCTATGGAAGTAGGGTACTTCAATCCAAGTTGGACTACCAGTACAAATTTGGCTGCCACCGTGCTTGGTTGGAACAGAGGAGGATATCACTGACTTATGAGTTGCACTAACATTTCAAGAGGAGTTCACTCAGAAATTCTTCCAATGCTAGATCCACATATATAACAGAAGATATTATAGTCAGGTATAGATCAAGAATATAATGTTCCTGACCCATCAAATGAGCAAAAATCCAGAAGGTAATATACACTGATGGTGAGGCTGAGGAGAAACAGCCACTCATTCATTAGTGGTGGAAGCACAAAAGGGCACAAGCCTGATGTCAAAACCTATCAAAAATACAGATGCGTTTACCTTCTAAGCTCCAATCCCACTTCTGGGAATCTATTCAACAGGGATCAAGAGAAATGGCTCACAAGCATAGTTGTTTTCAGACTCTACACTTTCAAAATAATTAAAAAATAGACAAAGGATACCTTATTATAATATCAGAAGACAGAAAAACCACGCACAATCCCCATTCCTTATACTCCAATAATTAAAAGTAGCCAGTCTTAGAAAAAGCATGGTCTTATATGCCATACATCAAAAGAAAAGCTACAGTTTTTAGAACCATTAATTTACAGGCAACGTTTTATAACTGCTGCTATCTCATACTGTGAGGTAAAAAGTCTGCCCTATATAATGCTGATGTGGTCTAGAGGGAATTGCTCCAAAAATAGTCTCACTGGTGTGTGGTTTTGGGGACTGTATTGATCACCTCTCTCTGCAGCACAGTTGTAAAATAGTACTAACATGAAAATGCTTTATCTATGTGACAAGCAAATTATATGGAAAAAATTGTAGCCAATATTTTCATGTACATTGACTGAATCCTTGAAAAAATCCAAGTAAAGAGCTTGGTTTTAAACCAATCATTTATCCTCTTTTTCTCTGCAGTACATCTCTTCACACATTGCAGACTTTAAAAGTGAAATGTTTGAGAAACTCCTTAAGCACCTTTGTCATTGTGCAGATGAATTCCGGGAGGTCATAAAAACGGACATGCGGAGGCAGATGTTTGTTGCGCTCTTCCTGCACTGTGACCGTGGGAAGGTAGGATAAGACCCTTAAAGCAGTGCTTCTCAAACTATTTTTCTGTGAAGTTTTTAGGTTGTTGTTGATATTGATGTTGACGGTGCTGTTCTTAATTGCTAAGCCATTGCAGACTGACACTCAATGAATATGAGTTACTAAGGGGAAAAATGCACATACAAAATATAATCCACACTTTTTTTTTTACGATTTCATTAATTTATTTGAGAGAGAGACAGAGAGAGAGTGAAGAGGGGGAAGGGCAGAGAGAGAGAGATAAGCAGACTTCCCACTGACTGGGGAGCCCAACATGGGGCTCAATCCCAGGACCCTGAGATCATGACCTGAGCCAAAGTCAGACTCTCAACTGACTGAGACACCCATGTGCCCCCAATCCACATTTTTGATTATCAGATTCAAATCTGATTTAGTATCAGTTACTTCTCAAATTGTTATAAAATTTTCTAGATACTATTCTCAGTTTCTGTACCTTTGTCACAGAGTGGTACCAGCCTGTAGACCACATCTGACATGGCACTGCATTTTGCAATGTACATCTTGTCCCTAAATCTCTTTCCCATTCTTAAGAATGGGTTGCTTAAGACTGTTTTTGCTTACTCTCTTTTCTGGTGGCTTCCTATAGAAAAGAGTTGTTGGGAATAGGAAGCTTACCACATTTTATTATGCTACTTCTTAAAACAAGAAAAGTTGATATCTAAAAGTATTTCTAAGAATGGTATTTGGAAGGATACAAGTATGTCAGGATATACCAAATGGATTTGTAAAAATAGATACAAGCTTTATTGAAACACATTTGTGGGGTGCCTGGGTGGCTCACCAGTTAAGCGTCTGCCTTTGGCTCAGGTCATCATCCCAGGACCCTCAGATTGAGTACCGCATCAGGCTCCTTGCTCAGCGGGGAGTCTGCTTCTCCCTCTGCCTCTGCCTGCTGCTCCCCCTGCTTGTGCTCTCTCTCTCTCTCTGACAAAGAAATAAAATCTTCAAAAAAATATGTTTATGAACTTTATATTTGTTTGTATTCCAGAGAAGATTTAAGGAAGCTTACAAAATTAGATAAAATGCAACAAAGGAACATAGATGAAACGTAGGATGAAAGAAGAAAAAATGAAAGGATACTAAATGAAGCTGGGAACAAAGCCCAAACTGCATACGATAATGACCTAAATAAATATTTGTTCTGGGTCATCTACAAATTTGAATCTAAGCTTCCTAGCAGTGAATGTGAAAAGGGAAACATAACTAAATACTCTATTGACAATGTTTGTGAGACAAATACAAACTGGTGTTGAGAAGAAGTACAAATATTGAATCACCCTTGCAGCCCAGGAATAAGTCCCATTTGAGTGGTGAATGATTCTTTAAAGGTACTGTTGGATTCAATTTGCTAGTATTTTATTGAAAATTTTTGTATCCATGCTCATCAGAGATATTGGCCTGTGGTTCTCTTTTTTTTTTTAGTGGAATCTTTACCTGGTTTTGTTATCAGGGTAATGTTGGTCTCTGAATGGATTTGGAAGTTTTCCTTCCCTCCCTCCCTTCTGTCTTCCTTCCTTCCTTCCTTTCTTTCTTTGAATAATTTGAAAATAGGTATTAACTCTTCTTTAAATATTTGGTAGAATTCCCCTGGGAAGCCATCTGGCTCTGGACTTTTGTTTTTTGGGAGATTTTTGAGTACTGATTCAATTTCATTGCTGATTATTGGTCTGTTCAAGTTTTCTATTTCTTCCTCTTTCAGTTTTGGTAATGTATATGTTTCTAGGAATTTATTCATTTCTTCCAGATTGTCCAATTCGTTGGCATATAGTTTTTCGTAATTTTCTCTTATGATTGCTTGTATTTCTGTGGTGTTAGTTGTTAGTTCTCCTCTTTCATTTATGATTTTATTTATTTGGGTCCTTTCTCTTTTGGTAACTCTGGCTAGGGGTTTATCAATTTTATTAGTTTTTTCAAAGAACCAGGTCCTGGTTTCATTGATCTGTTCTATTGTTTTTTTAGTTTCTATATCAACTATTTCTGCTCTAATCTGTATTATTTCCCTTCTGCTGACTTTAGGCTTCATTTTTTGTTCTTTAAAAGATTTTATTTATTTATTCGACAGAGATAGAGACAGCCAGTGAGAGAGGGAACACAAGCAGGGGGAGTGGGAAAGGAAGAAGCAGGCTCATAGCAGAGGAGCCTGATGTGGGGCTCGATCCCATAACGCCAGGATCACGCCCTGAGCCGAAGGCAGACGCCCAACCGCTATGCCACCCAGGCGCCCCCATTTTTTGTTCTTTATCTAGATTTTTAGGTTTAAGTTTAGGTCATTTGGGATTTTTCTTGCTTCTTGAGGTAGGCCTGATACAGCCACTCTGGAAAACAGTATGGAGGTTCCTCAAACAGATAAAAATAGAACTATCCTATGATCCAGCAATTGCACTACTAAGTATTTACCCAAAGAATACAAAAATACTAATTCAAAGGGATACATGCACTCTGATGTTTATAGCACCACTATCAACAATAGCCAAATTATGGAAAGGGGAGCCCAAATATCCACTAATTGATGAACGGATAAAGAAGATGTGGTGCATACACACATAAACACACACACACACACACACACACACACACACAGAGAGAGAGAGAGAGAGAGAGGGAGAAGGAGAGAGAGAGAGATTTACTATTTAGTATCACTCAGCCATGAAAAAGAATGAAATCTTGCCATTTGCAATGACATGGGTGGAGCTACAGAGTATTATGCTAGGTGAAATAAGTTAGAGAGAGACAAATAACATGATTTCACTCATGTGTGGAATTTAAGAAACAAAACAAATGAACACAGGGCAAACCAAGAAACAGACTCTTTTCCAACAATTTTTATTTAAATTTTAGTTAACATACAGTGCAATATTGGTTTCTGGAGTAGAATTCAGTGATTCTACAACACCCAGGTCCCCCCAGACTCTTAATTATAGAGAACAAACTGATGGTTACCAGAGGGAAGGTGGGGGGGGATGGGTTAAATAGGTAATGGGGATTAAGGAGGGCACTTGTTTTGATAAGCATAGGTGTTGTATGTAGGTGTTGAATCATTTAATTCTACAACTGAAAATAAAATTGCACTGTATATTAACTAACTGGAAATGAATAAAATCTCAAAAAAATAAAAAAAAAAAGAAGTACAGGGGCAACTGGGTGGCTCAGTCAGTTAAGTGTCTGACTCTTGATTTTGATTCGGGTCTTGATCTCAAGGTTCTGAGACTGAGCCCCACGTTGGGCTCTGCACCAAGTGTGGAGCCTACTTGAGATTCTCTTTCTCCCTCTCCCTCCCCTTCCTCTCCAAAAAGAAAAAGAAGTACAGAAATTTGGTGACTAATATAATATAATAAAAAAAACATTTAAAAAAATGAGTAGAAATGGAAACCAAGCATACAGAAAATGTGTTATCTCCTTCATATTTTCAGTCACTAGTAAGGTAAATATCAGAATGGAATTATTAATAATAACCAAGACTTGTATGGGGCCATACAACTTAAAAAATATTTTAATAGAATTGCATAAAATTCTCACTATGTAAAAAAAAAAAAAAAGAAATTTGGGATTCAAAGTATAGTCGAGAGTTTCTCCTGGAAGTACTCATTTAAGGGGCCCTATGCAATGAAGTGAACATCCTTTATGATGGTCTTATGAAAAATGGAATAATGGCTTTCTTAGGGTACTTTCTTATAACCACCTTAAGTGTAGGCAAATGACACCACATAAGACTACAATTCAGGAAAATCAACATTTTTTTTTGAGAGAGAGAGGTAGATCAAGAGAGAGAGAATGCAGCAGAGGGAGAGAGAGAATCTCTCTGCACAAAGCTTGATCTCATGACCCTGAGATCATTTGAGCCAAAATCAAGAGTTGGTTGCTTAACTGACTGAGCCATGCAGGCACCCCTGAAAAAGCAATTCTTAAAGGAGCCAGTATATTGTAGTCTAGGTTCTCAGATCCCTGCCAATTTGGTTTAAGTAAGGAATATATGTCATAAAACCTGAAATGTCTATGCATCTTTCAGGCAATCCTCCTTGAATATTGCTTCTTTTAACAGAGCTTATAATAATAAATATTGGGTGACACGGGGGTTGAGATTTTTCTCCATGGTAAATGCCTGGAGAACAACTATTCTTTGTTGGCCAGTATTACCAACTCATGTGCTGTAACAAAGATAGTGGGATAATATTTAGAGGAATTAGCTGTGGTCTGCTAGTGCTCTTTGCTTTTCTTCTCAGCATTCAAACAGTAGTTATGTGCTGATCTCGGAGGGGAAGTTGATACAGTCTAGAATAAAGAAGTTAATTGAGTTTCTGAAAAATTTTAGCCAGTAGCTGACAGAAGAGTTCAAAAAAGAGTTCAACTGAAAATGCTGAGCTCTTCATATGTGGAATTTAAGAAACAAAACAGGATCATAGGGGAAGGGAGGAAAAAATAAAACAAAACAAAATCAGAGAGGGAGACAAACCATAAGAGATTCTTAATCATAGGAAACAAACAGGGTTGCTGGAGGGGAGAAGGGTGGAGCGATGGGGTAACTGAGTGATGGACATTAAGGAGGGCACGTGATGTAATGAGTACTGGGTATTATATAAGACTGATGATTAGCTGAACTCTACCTCTGAAATGAATAATACACTATATGTTAATTAATTGAATTTAAATTAAAAAATAGAAGCTATACATGGTAGATCTTTTTCAGCCAAATATATAAATGATTCTTCTTGTGGGTATGGAAAATAAAATGCATTGAATATGTAGCATGCCAATATTCATGATATGTATTAAAATGTAAAAAACTATATAGGAGTTATTTTTACTTTTAGTCTTTAGAGAAAAAATCTTAAATTATATTTGGATGCACTGGAATTCATTTAGATTCCCTACATCTGATAATTGGTAATTTCAGTCTCCAGGAGCTAAATATGTATTTAAAAAAAGAAGAAGAAGAAAAAGAAAAGAAAATGCTGAGCTCTTGAAAAAGAATGGAGAGGTGGCTCAGTTGGTTAAGCTGACCCTTTGTCAGGTCATGATCTCAGGGTCCTGGGATCAAGCCCTGTATCAGACTCCATGCTCAGCGGGGAGTCTGCTTCTCCCGCTCCCTGTGCCCCTACCCCCACTTGTACACTCTCTCTTTCTGTCTCTCAAATAAACAAAATCTTTTTTAAATGTTTCTTAAAAGATTTTATTTATTTATTTGAGAGAGAGAGTGCACCTTTTCTATCGCAGAAATTGTGAGCAGCTGATAGGAGGAGGTTGGAGGAGAAGTGACTAGGGCTTGGAAGTTGTTTGGGTCCCTAAATTAGTATCTAATCCCCTACCCCTGGGCTCCAATCAGGATTAGAGGTTAAAGGCAACATCATAGACACTCTTAGAAATTCCAGGTAGGTTGAGGAGAAATTTAAGAACATCAAGGTTTATACTTTATGTCATCAGTGTAGCTCAGAGACTGCAAGCTTGGTAGAGAAGACTTGACTTCAACATGGCACTAAAGAAAAATGGTATCCCCTGCTGAAGGAAGGTCTTAGTGGGTGGTCCTGAGGGTAGTCCCACTCCTGTAGCTAGAGGAAGGTGGTGAGTGATCTTAAATACATTTGTGAAGGGGTGTGGTATGCAGAGAAGATGGCAGCAAAAGTTCTGGGAGTATTCCCAGGAAGACACCCAGGGTTGGGACATGGAGAGCCATGGGCATAAACAGCAAACATCAAAACAAAGCTTCCAAATGTGGGGTGCCTGGGTGGTTCAGTCAGTTAAGCATCTGCCTTCAGCTCAGGTCGTGATCTCAGATTGAACCCTGTGTTGGGCTCCCTGCTCAGTAGGGAGCTTGCTTCTCCCTCTCCCTCTGCCGCTCTCCCTGCTTGTGGTCTCTCTTTCTTTCTCTCTGTCTGTCAAATAAATAAGTAAAATCTTAAAAATAAATAAATAAAGCTCCCAAATGATTCAGTGTGATGAATGCCACATGGTCAGAGTTAACAAGTACTATGGTGGCACTGAACTGAATTTCTTTATCTATTAGTAGGACACTATATAAAGCCCCAAAGAAAAATGGCCAGTGTATATGAACAATTGATAGAATCACTATGTATTCAACAGATAAGCAAAAATATTTTAAAATAATAATATCTATTACTGGTAGGATAGCAGAAAAGTGATTTTTCAAATATTCCTAGTGGAAATTTAATAGTCACAGTATCTTTGTAAAGCAATCTGGATATATCAGTTTACATAAGAAATGCATCCTTCACCCAAGTGATCCCATTCCTGAAATTTTTATTTCAAAGAAATAAATCACTAGTAAATAAAAAACATATGTACAAGAATGATTTCTGTGGTATTGTTTATACATGAAAAGAGAGAGAGAAAGAAAGAAAGAGATTAAGGGAATGGTTATCTGTGGGGAAATGTTTAAAAAATGATAGTACATCTATATCTTGGAATATCATGCAGCATTTACACAAATTGAATACATCTATACCAGATGACTTGGAGGAGTTTTTATGCATTATTACTGGAAGGAAAAAGTAAAATATGGAGAAACATGTGTAATATAATCCCATTTTTGTAAAGCAAATGACAAAAAAGATATAGGTATATATATATACAGGTACACGTGTTTGTATACCTATAGCTACACGAGCCTAGAGAAATGTTCATAACAAAACATGTGATCAACTGAAATGAGGCTCAGAATCCACCATTCAGAGTGGTCCTTAAAGATTTCTGAAGGCAGAATGCCTTCTCAGAGATATTTATTCAACTGAAGTTTTTAGAATTAGCTAGATAGCATGAAATGTCAATACTAGTTCTTGGAGCATTCTATTTAAAAAAATCAGCAGGAAACTTTCTTTGTTGAGTGAGGAATAATGATCTTCTAAGTGTTAACCAAAATCAGAAATTCACAGTTCAGGGGCGCCTGGGTGGCTCAGTCATTAAGCGTCTGCCTTTGGCTCAGGGCGTGATCCTGGCATTCTGGGATCAAGCCCCGCATCAGGCTCTTCCGCTGGGAGCCTGTGTCTTCCTCTCCCACTCCCCCTGCTTGTGTTCACTCTCTCACTGGCTGTCTGTCTCTCTGTCAAATAAATAAATAAAATTTTTTAAAAAAGGGGGGGAACTTAAAAAAAAAAGAAATTCACAGTTCATGTTTCATCACCCACTAGGTTCATGTTTCAACCAACCATGTTTCAAATAGAACACCTAGAGATTAAAAAAAAAAAAGCAATAGGTGAAATTAAAACTACTACATGGGATTAGTAGCAGATTAGATACTGCACAAGAAAAATGAGTAAACATGAAGACATAGCAATAGACATTATCCAAACTGAAGGGGGAGGTGGGTATGTGGATAGTTATAAAAGACCTTTCTGTCCATTTAAAATTTTATTTAAATGATAGTTTACTCTTTGAAGCAAAACAACTGACGCTTTATTAGTTTATATCATGTAGAAGTGAAATGCATGACAATAGCAAAAATTATGGGTGGGAGAAAATAGAAGTAAGTTTTTTACATTAGGCATGAAGTATATATTATTATTTAAAGGTAGACCGTGGTAATTTAAAGTTGTGTAATGTTAGACCTAGAGCAATTACTAGGAAAAGAAGAGATATAGCTATTAAGCCAATTGCAGAGATAAATGGAATATTAAAATGTAATTGAAAGAAGTCAGGAAAAGAAGCAAAAACAAAGAAAAAATGGAATAGCAAAATTCTATATTTAAAGCTAACTATAATGCTAATTACATTAAATGTATATGGTATAAATAGTCCAGTCAAAAGACAGAGATTGTTGAGCTGGATTAAAAATGCAAGAACCAGGAGAGAGTTTGGGAAGATGGTGGAGTAGGAGGACTGTGAGCTCACCCCATTCCACATTTACAACTAGATATCATCCACATCCAAGTCAATAAACTGTAGAGTGATCTGAAGACTGGCAGAACAAATTCCACAATAAATATAGAGAAGAAGCTGCATCTGAAACGTTAGGAAGGTCAGAAAGGTGGAGGGAGGCTGCATGCATGGAAAGGGCAGAGAAATGGGCCCTTACCCCAGAGAGCTCACAGAGGGAAGACTAATCCCCATAACAGTTGACTTTAAAAACCAGAGGGACTGAATTCTGTGAGTTTGTAAAACCAGTGGGACTTGGATCCTGGAGCTTTAATAGTCCTCTGACTCAACACCGGGCAAGCTGAGAGGGTGAGTGATAGCTGGCTTGCCGCCCTTAAAGAGACAGTAGCCTGCTCAGAGAGGCAACATAAAAACGGTAGTTTACACAATGCCAGGGTAAAGGGGAGGTAGATCTGTTCATACTGATTTTGGAACATGTTGGGGAGCTTCTTTGAAAATGAGGGAGCTGGCATGCACTATTTTCCTCCTCCACACACCCCCCCCAGCATAAACACAGATCCTTGTGGGAGGCAGTGCTGCACAGACACTTGTAGCCTAAACCCAGGGCTCAGGGCAAATCACAATCGCCAGGTGCACAGCTGCCGCCAAGTGCCTCTAGCCACTTTTGCCCACTGAGCTCAGCCATCAGCATGAGCTGCTCCCAGCCTCACACTCCCAGCTGCCCCATCATGCAGCCCTCAGCTGCTGCAACACTTTGGGGGATCTGGCATAGGACTAGTGGCCCAACACAAATTTTGCTAACACCACTGCCCTTCTCCCAAGTTCCTCATAGCTAGCATGCCTGGGTCCCACTAACACCACAGAGAGCAAGCACAGCCCACAACAGGCAAAGAGTCAGTGCAGATGACTGCACTAAAAAGAAAAGTGACTCAGACACAACAGTAGGGCATAAGCAACATACATAGGATACTCTCCTAAAGTGCCAAGTTCTGGTGAACAGGGAATACTGCACTGCAGGGCACTCCAGGACCACCTCTTCATAAAGTCACTACTTTCAAGAGCAGAAGACATAGCTGACTTTCTTAACACAGAGAAACAGACACAGAGAGACAGACAAAATAAGAAGACAGAGAAATGTATCCCAAATGAAAGAACAGGACAAAACCATGGCCAGAGATATAAGTGAAACAGATATAAGTAACATGCCTGATAGAGAATTTAAAGCAATGATCATAATGATACTCACTGGATTTGAGAAAAGAGTAGAAGACATGAGTGAGACCCTTAATGCAGAGATAATGAATAACATAGCAGAGATAAAGGGCTCAATAAATGAAATGACAAACATGCTTAATGGAATGAATATCAGGATGGAAAAAGCAGAGGAATGATTTAGTGACTTAGAAGACAGAATAATGTGATGTAATCAAGCTGGACAAAAGAGAAAAAAAGAATTACACAAAATGAGAATAGACTTAGGGAAATCAGTGACCCCATCAAACATAATAACATTCATATTATAAGAGTCTCAGAAGACTTAAGAGAGAGAAAAGGGGGCAGAAAATTTATTTGAAGAAATGATACCTGAAATTTTTCCTGATCTGGGAAGGGAAACGGATATCCAGATCCATGAGGCACAGAGAACTCCTCTCAAAATCAAAAGCAGACCCACACCAAGACATATTGTAATTAAATTTGCAAAATATAGTGATAAAGCAAAAATCTTAAAAGCAGCAAGTTAAAAAAAAAGTCAGTAACTTACAAGGGAAAGCCCATAATGCTAGCAGGAGATTTTTCAACAGAAATTTGCAAGCCAGAAGGGAGTGGTATACTTATTCAAAGTGCTGAATGGAAAAATCTGCAGAATACTCTATCCAGTGCTGCCTGAGTGGCTCAGTCAGTTAAGCATCTGCCTTTGACTCAGGTCATGATCCTAGGGTCCCAGGATTGAGCCCTGTGTCGAGCTCCCTGCTCAGTGGGAAGCCTGCTTCCTCCTCTTCCTCTGCCCCCAACTTGTGCTCTCTATAGCTCTCCCTCTCTCTTAAATAAATAAATAAAGTCTAAAAAATAAAATCTAAAAAAAAAAAAAAGATAATGCTCTATCCAGCAATGCTACCATTCAGGAGAGATCAAGAAAAGCTATATGATCATCTGATAAAATTCAATACTTATTCATCATTTAAAAAACAAAAACAAAAAACCTCTCAGCAACTAGAAATAGAATTCTAGTATAGAAGTCTAATAAAGAGCATCTATGAAAAACCTGCAGTTATACTTAACGGTGAAAATTTTAATGATTTCCTCCTTAAAACAGGGACAAAGCAAGGATATCCACTTTTATTTAACATAGTACTGGAAGTAGTAGCCAGTGAAATAAGGCATGAAAAGAAAAAGAAAACTTCCTTTATTCAGGAATTTCATGATCTCCTATGTAAAAAATCCTAAGGAATCTTTTTTTTTTTTTTAAGATTTTATTTACTTATTTGAAAGAGAGAAAGAGCATGCACAAGAGGGGGAAGGGGCAGAAGGAGTGGGAGAAACAAACTCCCTGCTAAGCGTGGAGCCTGATGCAGGGCTTGATCCCAGGACCCTGAGATCATTACCTGAGCTTAACAGACTGAGCCACCCAGGCTCCCCAATCCTAAGGAATCTTTAAAAATAAAAGTTGAATACACTAGAAAATATATGTGATTTAGTAAGGCTTCAGGATATATAGTCAAAACACAAAGATCAATTGTATTTCTATATATTAGCAACAAAAAATTGGAAGATGATTTTTAAATGCCATTTGCATTTATATCACACACATGAAATACTTAGAGATACAACTGAACAAAATACATGCAATATCTGTAAACTAAAAACTAAAAAGCACTGCTGAGAGAAATAAAAAAAAAACTAAATAAACAGAGAAAGCATTTCTCATTTTTCTCAAAGACCATATTCATGAATCAAAAGACCAAATATTGTTAGTTCCCAAACTGACCTATAAATTTAACACAATTCCAACCCAAATCTCAGGGAGCTTATTTATAGAAATTGACAGAACTATTTTTAAAATCTATGTGGAATTTCAAAGGATGCAGAATAGTCAAAATAATTTTGAAAAATACAAAGTTGAAGTATTTACACTACCTGGTTTAAGGATTTACTATATATCTACAGAAATCAAGACAGCATGGTATTGGTATAAGGATAGACAAAAAGTTTAATGGAACCAAGTAGAGTCAAACATAAAACCACATGTGCACAGGCAATTGCTTTTCAACAAAGCGTGGTATCTAGGATAATCTTTTGAAAAGATTGAAAAGATGCTGGAAAAACTCACTACCAACTCTAGGGGGAAATAATTGCACCTCAAGCTTTACTTCACACCACACAAACTTGAAATAAACTTTAGACTTATATGTTTAAGGTAAAATCACAAATTTCCAGAAGAAAACATGAATCTTAAAAGATAATTCGATAAAATGGACCACATCAAATTTTAAAATGCCTTTTTTTGAAAGACACTATTTAAAAAATGAAAAAAGGGCCTAGGCGGTTCAGTTGGTTAAGCATCCAACTCTTGACTTCAGCTCAGGTCATGATCTCAGGGTTGTAAGATTGAGCCCTGCATTGGGCTCTGGGCTCAGTGTGGAATCTGCTTGAGACTCTCCTTTCCCTCTGCCCCTCCCCCCATTTGTGCTCTCGCTCCTTCTCTCTCTCTCTCTCTCCCTCTCTCTAAAATAAATAAATAAAATCTTTTTTAAAAATGAAAAGGAAGCAATAGACTGGGAGAAGCAAGAAAAGGATTTGTAGACTTCGTAGGCTGCAGCACAAAAACTCTTCTTTACCTTACACCTTATCACCTAGATGATCCAACAGTATTTGAAATGTATAGGGCAAATTAGAATATTATGGCAAGTTGCAATAGAAGAATTACAGTGTAGATTCCTTGGGTTTTGGAGCAAAATCATGCCCTCTACTAATGTTAACTGTTCTCCTTTGAGAAACAGCTCTTGTGTGTGATTTTACTGTGATAAAATCATTTGCTTATTACCTGTATACTTTTCTGTATGTATGTTGTATTTTTAAAAAAGATTTACTTTTTAAAAACTCTATGGAAATGAAGGTCCAAATATAGCAAAAACAATTATAAAAAGAAGAACAAGTTGGGGAGGATTTCCCTGGTTTGGTTTTTAAAAATAAAGCTATATTAACAGAATGCTGGGCCTGACATCAGATTTATGAGTATGTGAGAATTTAGTGCATAACATAGGTAGCAAATAACTCAGTGAGAAGAGACTAATCAATAAATGTTAAGTTGGGACAATTGGGGAAAAATTAAAATTAGGTTTGAGCTTCAATAATGAGCAAAAATAAGTCCTATCTGATCAAAGACCTGGATGTGGAAAACAAAATGTAAAAGTTTTAGAAGCACATATAGAGTATAGAGCATGCCTTTTGACCTTGGTATAGGTAATATTTCTTAAAGAATACCTCTAATAAGCACAAAGTATACAAGAAATAATCGATACATTTGGCTACCTCAAAATTAAAAACATTGGTATGGCTAAACTCACCAAAACTTAAATTAAAAAATAAGAGATTAAACTGGGAAAGGGTGTTTGCTATATAGATAACAGAATGATCATTATCAAAAATTTACAAATTAATAAGAAATAGACAACTCATCGTAAAAGAAGGTAAAAAGACATAAAAAAAAGCCTTCCATTGATGAGGAAACCCAAATACATAGTAAACATATGAAAATATATTTAATCTCACTAATAATCAGGGAAATGCAAATTAAAATAACTAGATACCATCAGATTGGGAAAAAATCATGAACTCTAACAATATCAAGTATTGGCATGGATATGGAGAAATGATATTCTCATTCAATAATGGTGAGAAGTAAATTGGTATAGATATTTTGTGGAACAATTTGGCAATAACTACTAAAGCTAAAAATGTTCATAGTAGGGATGCCTGCATGGCTCAGTCAGTTGTGTGTCTGCCTTCGGCTCAGATCATGATCCCAGGGTCCTGGGATTCAGTCCCACATTGGGCTCCTTGTTCAGTGGGGAACCTGCTTCTCCCTCTGCCTGCTGCTTTCCCTGCTGGTGCTCTCTCTCTCTCTCTCTCTGACAAATAAATAAATAAATAAAATCTTTTAAAAAATGCTTGGAGTATACAATCCATTAATTGACACTTCTAATTACTTACCCTAGGGAAATGTTTATACATGTATGCAAGGATATGTGCATAAGGATATCCACTGCAAAATTATTTTGGTATCTAAACACTGGAAATAGTCTAAATGCCCATCAATAAAGGGACTTTTAAAAAAATTACAGTGTTTTTGGGGCACCTGGGTGGCTCAGTCGGTTAAATATCTGGTTCTTGATTTCTGCTCAGGTCATGATCTCAGGGTCCTAGGACTATGCTCCATGCTCAGTAGGGAGTCTGCTGGAGGATTCTCTCTCCCTCTCCCTCTGCTCTTCTGCCCCTCTCAAATACATCTAAAAAATTTTTTTAATTACAGTGTTTTCATATTATAGAATACCGCTATACAGCAGCTAAAAGGAATATATTTCTTCACATATATGAATTGATCTCAGTGTTGAGTAAATAAAAGCTATTTTAAGAAGTACATATGTACTATGATATCAATTGTATGTTTTTAAAGTACATCCACAGAATATTAACAATCATCATTTCTGGGTGTTGGGAACACAAGTGTTAGTTTTATCATTTTCTCTATTTCTCTGTAGTTAAAATGTATCTCAAAAATGATGCAAAAAAGAACAAGTAGGGAATGGTTAAGTGTTTTAAGTGTCATACTCAGGTCTAATTAGATAAGAACTGAGCATTATACATTGAATTTAGCAATTAAGTCAGTGACTATTGTTAAGCGTCTATTAAGTGCAAGGTATTTTGACCTGTCACAGGATGGGGAAGTAGAGTATAAGCCTAAAGGCAAGATATAGCTTTCCTGATTTTGACTCTGCAGTTTTATTTAAATAATGATAGTGGTAGTGGTGATGATAAAAGCTTCAATAAACCATATTCATTTACATAAAAATCTCAAATCTCCTGTATCACCTAATTGCAAACTTTCTACTTAGGTAGGGTTTTTGGATCGGCAGAGAACATTGGCCTTGCTGGAAACATTCTACGACCACAGTTCAAAAACGCTTAGAAGTTTGCTGCGAAACCCAAGACAATGTAAGTGCCATTCAGAGAGAGTATGTTCAAGCTAGAATGATGTTAGTACACTCATATGGTAAAAGTCATTGTGTTCCCATGGAATCCCTTCACATGCCATCTCCCTTAGATCATGATAGCTGGTCTAACTGTTCATTCCCCACAAAACTCACTCTTCATCCCAAGAGATATTTTTCACTATAGCACAATACAAGAAGTTCTCAAGTTAGAACTCAATTTTAAGTTCATTCAAATAAAGAGGTGCTTGAGTGACAATCTGAATGTTGTGGAAATTAAGTTGGTAATGGTAATTCCAGTTTTAATGTCCAACTTAGAATTCTAAAACTTCTGGGAAAAATGTTTCCTCCTCCCAAGCATTTTTACTTGTCCGCCTTTACTGAAATTATACAGTAAAATATCTTTTTTATATTACTACCAAAACAAGTAGGATTATGGGTTTTGTTATGTTTTATTTTTTTGAGAGAGATAAAGGGAGGAGGGGCAGACGGAGAGGGAGAGGAAGAGAGAGAATCTTAAGCAGGCTCCACACTCAGCACAGAGCCTGATGTGGCTCTTGATCTCACAACCCTGAGATCATGACCTGAGCCGAAATCAGAGCTGGATGTTTAACCAACTGAGCCACCCAGTTGCCCCATTTTTACTTTTCAAAGAGCAAGTCTTTGAATGGATGGGTTTTCCAAAGAACGTCAGTATTTTAGTTCTGTGTGAAAATAGTTGGATACTTAAAAATCTATGGGTGATATAGAGTAGTCCTGGACACCAGGGTCATTTTGTTATTGTTGTTGTCATTGTTTAAATGGGATTCTGGTGAATGCCATCCAATCTTTCCCTAGAATTCTGAACCAGGTGTTCACTTAAGTTGTGGAGGAAAAGAATTGAGGAACAAAGAAGAAAGAAAGGGAGAGAATATGGAAGGGGGAGAAAACGAATATTAGGAAAACATAGCCCAGTGAATGATAGAGACTTGCTTCTATTTTGATACTGTAGATATTGAAAAGGTATTTGATGTGGAAGACATGCGTCCTCTTCCTCATCCCTATGCTATGCTTATTGTTGGAAGACCAAAAGTAGAGGGTAAATTCTATTGTCTTGGCAGTCTAAGCAACTCTCCAAGTAGAAAAGGAAGAATCATGCTCATTTCCAAAACCACACCTTTTAGGAAGGGATAATTTCTAACCTACAGTAGTGAGCATCTTTTATGTTCCTTTGAATAACTTTTTGCTTTTATTGTGTTGTTGGGAAAGGTAACTGTTATTTATTTAAAGCAATAGGCCTATGTTACAATTACTATGATCAACACTGTTTTGCATTAATTTACTAGCTCTGATTCTCCATTATAACATGAATTATTTAAGGAAATATTTTTTTTTCCTCTGCATTAGGGCCATTCATTGAATTTGAAGAGATAGACTTGCCTGAGTTCTGGGGAGACATGGATAATCAGAAACATATTTATGAAGACTTTGACAAAGTGCTCTTAGAGATGAATGCATTACTTTCTGAAAAACATGCTAGCAAATTGTTAGAAACCCCAGAAGATCAACATAACCATGATGAACATAGTGAATCAACACTGCCAGAACAGCAGAGAGGGACAACTGCAGAACAAGAACCAAACAGAACTTCAACCGAAGAACCAGAACAAGACAGAGAATCAACTGGAGAAAAAAAACCATACAGAGAATCAGTAACAGAACAAGAAACCCACACAGGGTCAACTCCAGAACAACAATCAAGTAGAGAGTTAATAATAGAACAAAGACCACATGGTGACTCAGTAATAGAACAAGGGCCACCGCAAAGAGTGTCATCTTCAGAACAAGGAGTCAACATGGAATCAACTGCAGAACAAGGACTCGACAGAGAATCACTATCAGCACAAGGACAACACAAAGGGTCAACCTCAGAACAAGGATCACGCAGAGAGTCAGTAAGAGAAGGAAGACCACACAAAGAGTCAACTGCAGAACAAGGATCACACAGAGAGTCAGAAACAGAACAAGGATCACACAAAAGGTCAACTGCAGAACAAGAAACAACCAGAGAGATAATTCCAGAAAAACAACAGGATTCAACTTCACAATCAGGAAGAGGCAGCATCTTCAGAGAAAGTAAAATATCTAGGAAGGCTACTTCTTATGAGTACATTGAAATCTCCCCACAAGAAGAGAGAACTCAGGAGCAAATATATGAAGAGGAACTATTTGTGAGTCCTGAAATGCAAGAGGAAGTCCCAACATCAAGAAGAAAAGATTATCTTTCAGGTAGTAATGCAATTCATCTATGACATGAGCTCCATGTTTTGTGGAGTGATTGTTAAAGTCTTTTCAGAAAATACTCATTCCATTTAGGATCTTTTCTGGCATACCAGATCATTCAGATCTTAGATATTTTGCTATGCAACATGTGTCTAGGCTCTGAACAATCAATTAAATGCAAACCAGAATGTTTCTATGGTCAATTTACCTAGAATTCCTTTTGCAGAGGAAGCCCATTGGTAAGGAAGCAATCTGGTAATGTTACATATAGAAAATTTCACTGGACTCCTGAAAAGGCAGTAGAGGCCCTTTCTTTTCTTTTTTTAAGGTTTTATTTATTTATTTGAGAGGGAGAGAAGGAGAAAGCGTGAAGAGGAGCGGAAGAATAGGGATAGCAGACTCCTTGCTAAGCACAGAGCGTGATGCGGGGCCCAATCCCAGGACCCCAAGATCATGACCTGAGCCGAAAACAAGAGTCGGTCACTTAGCCGACTGAGCCATCCAGGGGCCCCAGAAGCCCTTTCATTTTAAATGTGGTGTCTAATATTAGAAGCCACTTTTTAAGATGTCTTTTATTTCAACTATAAACTGGATCTTGCATTTTTCAATACTATAAGCTATATGTTCTAGAAGAGTTTCTGAAAGTTATATTTAAGGCAGAAAACACCCTGCATTTCAAATATTTATTCTGCAGAAGACTTTTCCTCTGAATTGCCTATGCCAGTGTATACCTTTTTGTTGAAAAATTCTAACTCCTTAGAGAGCTAGTCTCAATATCACTTAAGACCTCAGTTAGGCATAAATATTTTTAAAGTTCTGCTCTTTAATTTTAAAGTCCCACAGTCCCAAAGAAAATCCCTATTCGAAACTCCTAAGACATGAGTAGCCTGTGTTCTAGATTCTATATTATCAGTGACTAATTTGAAATATCTCATTTTTTCAGCATTATGTTTGGTTCTCCATAAAATAGGGCTATTAATTTTTGGCTCTCCTTATGTAGTAGGGATGCAGCTAGAAAAATTGTGAAGTTACTATTCAATCAGATGTTATTAGTAAGGACTTAATTTTGTTAAGTGTGACGGTGATCCAAAATGACAGTGCCTAAAAAAACATAAACGAAACCAAAACAAAACAGCAATGTCTAAACAAAATAGGAGTTTCTTTCCTTCTGACATAAAAGTTAAAACTTATATGACAGTTCAGTGCCGTGAAATCAGCAGTGGCTCAAGTTCTGTCTTATGTCTCCTCTAACCACATAGTCCTGGATGGCTCACTACCATGTCCATATTCTGACCAGAAGGTAAGGAGAAAGGAGAAAGGTTACGCATTACATCACTTACCTACACATCACATTGGTCAGAATTTAGGCATTTGGTGACATCTAGCTGTGACAGAGGCTAGTAAACATAGCCCTTACATTGAGTGGCCAAATTTGGGTACAACAAATAGTTTTTGTCATAGAGCTGCTCTCAACAACTAAAGTTATTAAATGATATCATTGTGGTTGAATGTGATGTAACATAGATGGGAAATAACCTGATAGAAAGTTTTTGTGTTCTGTATGCAAGACATTTTTCTCATTCATTAATTTAGGAATATATTATGGAATATATAGTGTCCAATTTATAGGCATTTTCTATTTTTTTCATTCAAGTTTTTAATTCCAGTTTGTTATAGCCACTTTCTTTTGTACCTCTTAGAAGCTACAAAAAAGGAAAGTCAGAAAGATCCATCCTGTGAAAAGTCCCAAGAAATAGAAGGAAAGTCATGGTCAGGTGACTCCTCATTTAAACTTCCTTTCATTTATACTCTAGAACAAAAACATTATGAAAGTGAAATTAAATTGTCTATGTTATGGAATGTATATTTTGTAGGCGAACTTTTGACTTGTAACTGGAAGATGAATTATATCAAATGTGAAGATGAGGAACAAGCAAACTCACTCCTCAGTAACTCCAGGTTCACAGGTACATGTTAGCAACCAAACTAGGAAGACTAGATGGCAGTTCAATTGATGAATTTAATTTACTGTGGTACCCCATGATAAAGACTGAACTTAGCCAAGACACAATAGCAGGGTGATCCTTGCATTATTTTGTCCCTGAGTTGATGGATCTAAACATATACAAGATGCATGTTTTTGGTCGTAGTGTACATGTAGGCATGTGCTTTTGATGAATGCTTTTCTGCTTTAAAACATATGCATTAGCGTACAGTTTGTTTTTACCATTACATGGCCCTACAGCTGCCCTGAAACTATGACCCAGGTATACAAAGAGATCAGATATTGGATATTAGAACTCAACAGAAATCATTCCAGTGACCCCTCTCCCTGGTAGTTCCATAACTCAACGATGAGATAGGTTTGAATCTGTCTTGTTTTTGAAGACTTATAAAGAAAGGTCGACTTAACAGAGAGAATAAAGAGTAGCCTTTAGCTCTCAGATAAACCGTGTATTTAACAATGATTGTTCCAACAAGTACTCATATTTTACTGCAATGCTATTTTATCATTTTACCTTTCATCAACAAGTAATAGAACTAATTATATCAAGATTAGTTTCTTCCTATCTGCAAATTTTTTTCTCATTTAAGCCTGGGTCAAATAAAAAACTTTCTATCCTCAAAATATTTTGGTAAAAATGCATGGCATCGGTCAAGCTCCTGTGGACTGCTAGTTTGTGTTCTTCTTCTGGTCTTACTTCTTTATTTCAGTTTTGCTTTACCATTTAAAAAAACTGCATGGGTGATTATTTTTAGGTCATGTAAAAGCTCATGTGGAAGGCATGAGGGCATGAGTGATTGAATCAATGGATAAATCAAACATAAGTCACTGGCCTGATATTTTATGAAATATGCTTCACATTATAAGACTGAAGTTCAAGATAAATTTATTAGTCAAGACTCTGGGGGAGAGGTTGCAGGAGTATTTATGGATTTATTTAACTGTCAAGGCCAGACCACAGCTGGCTTCAGGCACAAATGAATCCAAGGGCTCAATAACAGCAGTGAGACACTGTCTCTGCCTCTCAGCCCTGTTCCTCTCTGTGTAACTTTCAGTTTTAGGTCATCTTCTCCATGTTGTGGCAGAGATGTCCATAAGAGTATTGCTAAGCTTATATTCTACCTTCAGAAATCAGATTACTAAAAGAGTGATTCTTCCCCTGTAGCTCCCCAAAAAGTTCTGGGGCTCATTTTCATTGGCATATAGTGAATTACATTGTTGTCATGTAGGAATTATTGGCCAGACCTATATCACATGCCCTTGTAGCAAAGGTGGGAGATGCTCAGTACCACCCGATTGATCTAAATCTGTAAAGAACTTATCAAACTCAATACCCCCAAAAACAAATAATCCAGTTAAGAAATGGGCAGAAGACAAGAATAGACATTTTCCCAAAGGAGACATGCAGATGGCTAACAGGTACATGAAAAGACCTCAACATCACTCCTCATCAGGGAAATACAAATCAAAACTACAATGAGATACCACCTCCCACCTGTCAGAATGGCTACAATTGACAACAGGAAACAACAGGTGTTGACAAGGATACAGAGAAAAGGGAACCCTTTTACACTGTTGGTGGGAATGCAAACTGGTGCAGCCACTGTGCAGAACAGTATGGAGGTTCCTCAAAAAGTTAAAAATAGAACTACCCTACCATCCAGTAATTGCACTACTAGGTATTTACCCAAAGGATACAAAAATACTAATTCAAAGGGATACATGCACCCTGATGTTTACAGCAGCATTATCAACAATAGCCAAATTATGGAAAGAGCCCAAACGTCCATCAACTGATAAATGGATAAGGAAGATGTACTTTAGGGGTGCCTGGGTGGCTCAGTCAGTTAAGCATCCTGAGGTAGAGCCCCGCATCTGGCTCCATGCCCAGTGGAGAATCTTCTTGTCTCTCTGCCTCTCCCTCTGCCCCTCCCCCCACTTGACTTCTCTCTCTCAAATAAATAAATGAGATCTTAAAAAAAAGATGTAATATATATAACATATAATATATAAAATATACATATCATGGAATATTACTCAGCCATAAAAAAAGAATGAAATCTTGTCATTTGCTATGAAATGGATGAAGCTAGAGTATATTATGCTAAGGGAAATAAGTCGGAGAAAGACAAATACCATATAATTTCACTCAATATGTGGAATTCAAGAAACAAAACAAGCGAAGGAGAAAAAATAAGAGAGAGAGAGAGAGAGAGAGAAACAGACTCTTAATTATAGAGAACAAACTGGTGATTGCCAGAGTGGAGATGGGGGGGGGAGGATGGATGAAATAGGTGATGGGGATTAAAGAAGGCACTTGTGATGAGCACAGGGTGACGTATGGAAGTATTGAATCACTATATTGTACACCTGGAACTAATATCACCCTGTATGTTAACTAACTGGAATTTAAATAAAAACTTGAAACATGAAAAAAACCCAATTACCATAAAAGAATAAGATGATAAATTAAATCTCATCAAATAAAACTTTTGCTTATTAAAACATGTCATTAAAGAAGTGCATATATAAGCCACAGATATGGAAAAATACTTGAAATATTTGCAAAATTTTTATCTGACAAAGGACTGGTATCCAGAAAATACTAAGATCTCCACAACTCAAAAATAAAAAGATAAACAACATAGTAATAAATGAGCAAAACATGTTAATAGATGTTTCACAAATTAAACACACAAGATTGGGCAATGAACACATGAAGAAAGTGTGCAATGTCATTAGTTATCATGAAAAACAGAGTAACATCACAATGAGAAACCACTACATATGACCCAAATGGCTAAAATGAAAAAGACTGACAACACTGACTCTTGGCAAGATTGTGGAGAAACTGGAACTCTTCTGGGTTGTCGGTGGGAATTTAAACTGCTACCATTACTTCAGAAAATATCTGTGTTTATTGTAAAACCAAATACATATTTTCCCATGATCCAGAAATTCCAATCCCAGTTATTTATCCAATAGAGTTAAAAGCGTGTTTACAACAACAACAGCAAAACATATGTAAGAATATGTAAACCAGGTATATTTATAATAGCCTGAACTTTCTGGAAACACTCCAGGTATCTATCAGTAAGAGAATAAATAAAAAATTGTGATATATTTATAAATCAAATATTACTCAGCAATAAAAATGAACTGTTGGTACATGTGAAATGAAAATAAAAATATAAGCTGACAGTGAGGAAGAGATGTTTTCCTCAAGAAGGGAGGATGGGTTTCTGACAGGAAAAAGGTAGCAGATGTTTACTACAATAAGTACTCGTATATTTTCTCTAAGCTTTAAGAAACTGTTCACCTTACTGTTTGTTGTATGTTTCCTGCTTAATAGACCTACACTCAATTATCAGAAATATTCAGTCTTACAAGCAAGTAGAAGGTAGAAGTGCTTTCAACGGCGTTTCCTTCAATCTGCTCCAGTTTGTGCAACTTCTGGAGACATTTGTTGGTGAAGATGCCCCCTTGAGTGTCAGTGAGACCCTCACATCCTTTTTTAAGAGGGGCTATGTTGAAACAAAAGAAGAGAAACTAGGGGGCTTAGAACAGGTGAGTAATATTATTTATTAATAAAACAGGTGGAGTCACTATTACTAATAAATCCCTCAACCTCAGTTGCTCCTAATGTGGCTCTTTAAAAATTTATAACCAAGGGGATGCTGATGGCTCAGTTCGCTGAGCATCTGACTTTTGATCTCAACTCAGGTCTTGATCTCAGGGTCGTGAGTTCAAGCCCTGCATTGTGCCCCACAAGGGGCGTGAAGTCTACTTAAAAAAGAAATAAAGTTCATTTTTAAAAAAAGTTTTATAACCAAACTTATCACTTTATTTCAATGAGCATAGCCATTAAGTATTTTATTTTATTGTCAAATGTTCCAAGATCACCCTCCGGAGAATTCATTCCCCTAATAATAACATGACCGCTGGTAGCAGGAGATGGTTTATTGTACAGCTTTCTTTTTCCTCCTCTGAAGCTTGAAGAGCAGATTCTGAGGAGCAGATATGTGTATGTGCAAAAAATGGGTGTGTATGCACACTATCTGCTGTGTGAATGCATTTACTAACGCACATACCTAGGTGTACAATTACGATTTGTATATGTATTTTTATTCATGTGAATCCAGACTCCAGTTCTTTCCTAAGAACTTACATTAGCTGATATGAACAATCTATGTGCCCTTTTATGAAATACATAACTCACATCCACCAGGCATATTCACTAATCTCAGCAGTCTTATGAGTCTTCTCAACCTAATTTCTAGGGTTGGTATCCCTTTTGCCTCCTCAATTGCAATTCCCCCATTTAACCAAATGCTATATATTCACTTTCTTTTAGCAATTAAATCTATCTAGAGAATAATTTAGTTATTATCTGACTGATATGATTAATCTAGTAAAAAACCCAAAAGGTAAATAAAATCAACATCAAGTTAGGTCAACGTTAAATTATAAAAAATAATTTTTTGAACACGGTCATTTTTCATTGTTTGAACATTGCCCTTCATCCTCCTTCAATACACAGCATATTCCACCAAGAAGCCAGGTAGAGCACACCATGTGATTATCATATTCCTGAACAACCAGTGAGGGAGTGGAAAGGAATGAATCAAAGATTCGTAAGGCGGGTAGCCCCTTCCTAAGTTAATGTGCTTTAGTCTAATGTAGAAAATGCCTGTGTTTTTGTTTTGTTTTTTGTTTTTGGTCTAGGGGTAAAACAGAGAAATGGTATTTAAAGGATTAAAATTAAATGCTTCACGTCTGCCTTTGGCTCAGGTCATGATTTTAGGGTCCTGGGATCGAGCCCCGCATTGGGCTCCCTGTTGGGTGGGGAGTCTACTTCTTCTTCTCCCTCTACCCCTCCCCCCACTCTTGCTCTCTCTCCCACTCACACACTCTCTCTCAAATAAATAAATAAAATCTTTTTAAAAAATTAAATGCTTCATTTTCCCATTAATATCATGCTTAGTCCCAGCTTTTTTTATAAAGCTATTTTTAGAAATAGTGCTGCGCTTTTTGAGGAATAAACATAGGGTGGCAGCTAACACAATGGATAATGTGTCCTGTGCTTTGTTACCCTGTTTCTATCCCAGACTAGACAAAATGCTTCCAGAGCCCGACGGGAACTTCTCCTAGAAGCTGTGTTCCAGAAATGGGACAGTGCTGGCTCAGGCTTCCTGGATCTGAAGGAAGTTGATGAACTTTTGTACACATACAAGGAGGGAATGGAAAAAGAATCTATGAAGAAAGGTAAAAAGACAAGAATTTTCTTATTAAAGCTGTGGTAACACCTTGGCTTCAAATTTTCCAGTACTATGACATATAGAGTTAAAACTCTGGTTCTGAAACCACAAGGCACCACTTCACACCTGTTAGTATGGCTATAATTTTTTCAGCTTTATTGCAACATAGAACATGTTGTAAGTTTAAGGTGTACAGTGTGTTGATCTGATACATTTATATACTGCAAAATGATTACCATAGTAGCATTAGTTAACACCTCTATCGCTTCACATAATTATCACTTCTTTTTTGTACTGAGAACATTTAAGACCTACTCTTAGCAATTTTAAGTATATAATACAGTATTGTTAACTATAACCACCATGCTGTACATTAGAGCCACAGAACTTATTCATCTTATAGTCAGAAGTGTATGCCCTTTGGGGCACCTTGGTGGCTCAGTCAGTTAAGCATCCGACTCTTAGTTTCTGCTCAGGTCATGACCTCAGAGTCATAGGAATGAGCCCCGGGTTGGGCTCTGCGCTCAGCATGGAGTCTGCTTGAGATTCTCTCCCTCTCCCTTTGCCTCCTCCCACTGCTTGCATGTGCTCTCTCTCTCTCTCTAAAATAAATCTTAAAAACCTTTAAAAAAAGATGTTTATAACCTTTGGCCAACATTCCCCAATCTCCCCCACCTCCACCCCCTAAGAACCACCATTTTATATTCTCAGTTTGACTTTTTTTAGATTCGACACATTAATGATATCATATACTATTTGTCTTTCTCTGTGTGATTTCACTCAGCATAATGGTTTCAAGATCCATCCACGGCAGCATGCCATCTTTTTCTTGACTAAATGATATTCCAGTGTGTGTGTGTGTGTGTGTGTGTGTGTGTGTTTAGGAACCACATTTTCTTTATTCATTCATCCATTCATGGACACTCAGGTGTTTTTCATGTCTTGACTATCATGAATAATTCTGCTATGAATACAGTGGTACAGATATACCTCTTCAAGATAGCGATTTCATTTCTTTCCATTAGATACTCAGAAGTGGCATTGCTCGATAATACGGCAATTCTATTTTTAATGTTTTGAGGAAACTCCATACTGTTTTTCCTAGTGGTTATACCAATTTACATTCCCACCAACAGTGCACAAGTGCTCCCTTTTCTCCACATCCTTGCCAACACTTGTTATCTCTCGTCTTTTTGACACTAGCCATTGTGACAGGTGTGAGATGATATCTCATTGTGGCTTTGGTTTGCATTTCTTTAATTGTTAGTGATGTTGAGCACCTTTTCATGCACCTTTTGGTCATTTGCATGTCTTCGGAAATATGTCTGTTCAGTTTCTTTGCCCATTTTATAATGTCTTATTTTGTTTTTTGCTGTTTAGTTGTGTGAATTCCTTACATAGTTTGGATATTAACCCCTTGTCAGATATGTGATTTGCAAGTATTTTCTCCTAGTCTGTAGGGTTCCTTTTCAGTTTTTGTTTGTCTCTTTTGTTGTGCAGAAACCTTTTTGTTTCAGGTAGTCCCACTTATTTACTTTTGCTTTTGTTGCTTATGTTGTACGGCTATAATTTTAAAAACAGAAAAATAACAAGTTTTGGCAAGGATCTAGAGAAGTTGGAACCCTCATGCCCTGCTGGTGGGAAGTGTAGAAAATGTCAGAGCTATCAGGAGTAGACTATGTTGTAGAGTGCTTTGTCCAAGAACTTAACTCTGCATGGTTAGATTCCTTCTGTGTACCTAGCTACCCTCACTCGTGGGGTTAAGAAAAATTAACAGTCTTCAGGGGCGCCTGGGTGGCACAGCGGTTGGGCGTCTGCCTTCAGCTCAGGGCGTGATCCCGGCGTTATGGGATCGAGCCCCACATCGGGCTCTTCCTCTGTGAGCCTGCTTCTTCCTCTCCCACTCCCCCTGCTTGTGTTCCCTCTCTCGCTGGCTGTCTCTGTCTCTGTCGAATAAATAAATAAAATATTTAAAAAAAAAAAAAGAAAAAAAAAAAGAAAAATTAACAGTCTTCAGTTCTGCCTATTTTCTCTTCTTGTTGTATCTGCCTCTACAAGGTCTGATTCACCTCTCAAGTGGGGCTGGCTTACAAGTTTCTCCTGAATTTAATAATTTAACCACTTAATTCTCAAGACTTTTCTTTCTTTCTTTCTTTCTTTCTTTCTTTCTTTCTTTCTTTCTTTCTTTCTTTCTTCTCTTTCTTTTTTATTACGTTCAGTTAGCCAACATATAGTACATCATTAGTTTCTGATGTAGTGTTTGACAATTCATTAGTTGTGTAGAACACCCAGTGATGACTTTTCTTTACCTATACTACATTTTTCTCTTCTGATCAATACTTCCCAATCAAAAGTCACTAAAATTCTTATTCCAGTATAGTAAGTTTCCTCATTCATTTGATTAGATTCCAGTATAAATTATTTTGCTTTCCACTGGGTTTAAAGATTTATCTGGTGACTTTTACATACTAGATTTTTTTTAATATCTATAATTCTATTTTTACTACATTAGTTGAGTTATTTTCTTAATAGTTGCTCTGAAGTTTATCATACACACCTTAACATATCAGATCTACCACAGATACTAATTTAATTCTAGTGTGATATAGAAAAATTATTACTATAGGTATTTTTCTATTCCCCTCTTTTTTTGTGCTAGTGTTGTTACACATAATAGAATATACATTATATAAATAATATATACTAACTATATATGCATATGTTGGAGATATAAATGCCAATCATTTTAAACAAAAAAATATTATTATTAATTACTATAAAATAGTTCAGGAGGCTAAAAGCAAAAACACAAGAAATAACTAGTATTGGCAAGGATGTGGAGAAAAATAAACCCTCATGTACTACTGGTGGAAATGCAAATTGGTGCATTTTATATATATATATATATATATATATATATATATATATATATATATATATACACACACACATATATATAACAGAGTATTACTCAACCATAAAAAAGAATGAAATCTTGCCATTTGTAACAACATGGATAGACCTAGGGGTATAATGCCAAGATGGAATACATAGACGCCAATATCCCTTATTGTCCTCCTTAGTCAAACAACTGCATTCATTTGCACACATCTACAAAAAAATTTAAAATAAAAGAATTTTATAGATTTCCATCACAATACAATATTGCAGTCATTTCAGTTTGAAGTTCATGCTTTCCTTTATATATTAAATTCATATATTCCTTTAGCAAAGGTAAAACATACTAGATTTCCAATTCATAAAGTATACAGTGCATGATAAGAAAGAATGATCAGGGTTAGTTATGTTCTTCAACCCTTTCAAAATTATTGTATTCATTGATCTTCAAATGTTACCTAAGTTTATCAGTTGTCATGTGTTTTTCATTCACTATGTCTTCTGCAAACTTTACATTACACTACACTACTTATCTTAGACTGCATCCAAAGAATGAAGCATCAAGGGGCACAATGAGGTGGTTTCCACTTATAAGGTGTACAAATTTCATAATACAGAATCATGTCCTATAGAGGAAAGAACACTACACAATGGTCAAGAGAGCTGGGTTCCAATACTGGATCTTTCACTTAATGGTCACATGGCTAGGGGTGCCTGGGTGGCTCAGTCGGTTAAGCATCTGCCTTCGGCTCAGGTCATGATCCCAGGGTCCTCGGATCGAGCCCCACATCAGTCTCCCTGCTCAGTGGGCAGTCTGCCTTTCCCTCTCCCTCTGCCTCCCCCTCTAATAAATAAGTAAAATCTTTTTTAAAAAATGGTCACATGACCAAAGGCAAATTACTGAAACTCGACAGATCCAGGTGTCTTCATTTGTAAAAGGCAGGAGTTAGACATGATGATTTCTAGAATTTAAGAAACCTGAGGATGATATTACAAGGAAGTTCCAATACATATGACTGAAGTACAGCAATAGGGATAGGTAGAAAGCATAAAACTTAATGGATTAAGCCCAGCAAATGAGGAGGCAGAATCTGCTGCCAGAAATAAATTTCGGCAAGCAGGAAGAACAAATTATTCTCTCCAAGGGTAGGCTTACACAAAATGACTCTCTGAACACATATTGGTAGCCACCTGGCCTGAGGAGATGATTGCTGAGCTGATGGCCATATGGAAGCAGAAAGGCAGATTTAGCTTCCTTTAAAAAGGGAGAAAAATCTTTTTTAAAATAGATTTTATTTATTTATTTGACAGAGAGAGAGACAGCCAGCGAGAGAGGGAATACAAGCAGGGGGAGTGGGAGAGGAAGAAGCAGGCTTCCAGTGGAGGAGCCTGATGCGGGGCTCGATCCCAGAACGCTGGGATCATGCCCTGAGCCAAAGGCAGACGCTTAACGACTGAGCCACCCAGGTGCCCCAAAAAAGGAGAAAATTCTAAATTCAAGCATCAGCTAATAACTGATCAGCAAATCTTCAAATAGCTCTTTGTTGTTTTGTTTTGCTCTACCCTTCCTATCTATTTCAGTGTCAAAGATTAAAAATTGGATAAAAATTGGAGAAATAGGATAAAGTCACAGTATGAGAAATTTCTGTAAATGTTTCTGCTGGTATCCTCAAGTTGCAAGTTTTTTATATGGAAGGGCAACTTGAAACTTTTAACCAGTAATTTTCCCTCTTTATTCCTGTCTAATACAGCCTAATCTTCTGAGAAGAACTATCACACATAAAAGCTGTAAAACATATGATCTGTCTATACTGTAGAATTATTGGAATAAATCACTCCTTCCCCATTACTTCCCAAGGAATAGCAATTAACATTTATTTGTTGGATATATATGCCCTTTAATTATCTATTAAATAAGATCTGCTTTAATATATGTTTCCTTTTTTTAAGTAGGCTCCACACCCAGCATGGAGCCCAGCATGGGTCTAGAACTCCCAACCCTGAGATCAAGACCTGAGCTGAAATCAAGAGTTAGATGCTTAACCAACTGAGCCACCCAGGCACCCCCATATAAGTTTCTATTTAAGGAGGACATCTAACTTTCTTAAAGTTATAACATTTTGGTGATGCATTTTGTCACCAAATTCCATACATCTTGAACATTTAAGAACCCTGTTTGAAAAACTCACATTGTGTATTTTTAAAGAAACTGAAAACTGGACAAATGGTGTAAAACAACTTCTGTTTCTTCACTCTGGAACAAGGAATCTCTAAGAAACTCCTCAGCCTTTCCTTAATTGCCATGACTTTGACATTTTTGAAGATTATAGGGCGGTTGTTTTCAGTTTGTCCTCCTTTTAGGTTGGTCTAATGTTTCCTTATGATTAAATTCAGATTATTCACCTTCAGCAGAACTACCATGTAAGTGACACTGTGTTTTGTCATTGAATCTTAGCAGAAGTCCCATGATAATACCATGATATCTGTGGAGGCTTCTCAAAAAATTAAAAACAGAACTACAATTTGCAACAACATGGGTGGAGCTAGAGAGTATTCTGCTAAGTGAAATAGGCCAGTCAGAGAAAGACAAATACCATAAAACTTCACTCATATGTGGAATTTAAGAAGCGAAAGAAAGTTTGGGGGGGGCGGGGAGACAAACCAAAAAACAGATTCTTGACTCTAGAGAACAAACTGATGGTTAGCAGAGGGGAGGTGGGTGAGGGGATGGGTGAAATAGGTGAAGGGGATTAAAGAGTACGCTTATCTTAATGAGCACTGAGTAATACATGGAATTGTTGAATCACTATACTGTACATCTGAAACTAATATAACACTATGTTAACTACACTGGAATTTTTAAAAAGTGATATTTGTCAGTCCCTTCCATTTAAAAATTACTCTTTTTCCCTTTGTAATAAGTTTTTTTGTGATTGTACTTTGAAACCATAGAAACATTCCCTTTTTTTTTTTAAGATTTTATTTTTAAGTAATCCCTACACCATATGTGGGGCTCAAACTCACAACCCCAAGATCAAGTCGAATGCTCTACCAACTGAGCCAGCCAGGCCCCCCAGAATCACTCCCTTCCTTGTCAAACTTTTTGTTCATTTATTATAACAATATGTATTCATGGTTTCCTATCTTATTCAATGGGTTGTGATCCAACACTAGCACTATTTATTTTAATGTTCCTATTGTCCCAGATTTGACCAATTGGGAGTCTTTTCAGTCTGGCCATGTCCTCCTCTTCCCTCCAACATTCTTTTTTTTTTTAAAGATTTTATTTATTTATTTGACAGAGAGATAGAGAGAGCCAGAGAGCACAAGCGGGGGCAATGGCATAAGGAGAGGGAGAAGCAGGCTCCCCACTGAGCAGGGAGCCCAGTTTGGCACTTGATTCCAGGACCTTGGGTCATGACCTGAGCCAAGTGCAGACGCGCTTAACTGACTGAGCCACCCAGGTGCCCCTCCCTCCAATATTCTATTATGAAAAATTTCAGGGGCTCCTGGATGGTTCAGTTGTTTAAGCCTCTGACTCTTGTTTTTGGCTCAAGTCATGACCTCGTGGTCGTAAAATCAAGCCCCATGCCCAAGCTGCACAGAGTCTGCTTGAGATTCTCTCCCTCTCCCTCTGCCCCTCCCCTCGCTCATGTGCTCATTCTCTCTCTCTCTCTCTCAAAAATCTTTTTAAAAATTTTCAAGCATACAGCAAAGCTGAAAGTATTTTACAGTGATCACCTATATACCCACCACCTAGATTCAACCATTAACATTTTACTACACTTTTAAAAATTATCTATTAATTCATCTTTTTATCCCTCTATCCTTCCATTTCTCTTGTTTCTGATAAATTTCAAAATAAATTGCAGACATCAATACACTCCTCCCTAAACACTTCAGCATGTATATCTTTAATTAGAGTTTGATATACTTAACAGGTTTTTTTTCCTTTGAGTTAAATTACACACAACAAAGCACACAATTTTTAAGTGTGCATTCACTGAGTTTTGGCAAAGCATAACTTGTGCATCCAAGACCTCTATTTAAGATATAGAACACAAAGTTCCCTCATGCCCCTTTCTTATGCAATCCCCATCACCAAGTCCCCAGGACAACCACTCTTCTGGTTGTTTTCCACTATAGATATGTTTTATCCCTTCTAATCCATATTTATGGAATCATTTGTATGTAACCTTTTGCATAAGGCTTCTTTCACTCAGCATATTTTTTCTTGAGATTCTTACATGTTGTTACATATACCAACAATTTGCTTCTTTTTCTTCTGAGTAGTATTCCATTATATGAATGTTCTACAGTTTGTTAGTTCATTCTTCAACTGATAGACACTTAGACTGTTGCCAGTTCTTGGCTATTATGAATAAAGATGCTATAAACAATCTTGTACAAATCTTTTATGTGGATCTATGTTTTTATTTCTCTTTAATAAATACCTAGGAGTAGGATTTCTGGGCTATAGGGTAGGTGTATCTTTAGTTATATAAGAAACTGCCAGAATGTCTCCTGTGTCCTTTTAACATGTATCTATCATTCTTTGAGCACCTTCTTGCTTTGCACAATGAGATCTTCTAGATTTGTCTTATAGTTTCTCTGCTCCCACCTGGAATCAACTAAGGAACCCTGGTTTCTTTTAGTGGAGAATGGTATTTAGAGGCCAAGATCTTGGTTCTACACATGCTTATTGCTCCTGGGTCACTACTCCCACGTTTCTCTTGGGGAATGTGTGTGTGTGTGTGTGTGTGTGTGTGTGTGTGTGTGTGTAAACATTTACATTGGTACATATCTCTGTAAATATCCATTAATAGTAAAAACCATAAGTTCACGCCCATACTTCCCAGGCCAAAATAGTAACATGGTTCATTCTAGTTTTCTCCCTTTTTGTAGCTCCCTTCTCTCTTGCTTGTATTATTTATCTATCATCTATCTATCTATCTATCTATCTATCTATCTATCATCATTATCTATCTAATCAACCCCCCTTTATGGAACTAATCTCCCACCACACTGTCTTCTCCCCACACCGATGTCTTTTCCTTCTCACTACACTTAAGTTCCAACACCCTGTATTAATCTTCCTTCCCACAGTTTCCCTCCTTACTCTGCTCAGACTCTGACATCCCACACCAGATTCCCCCCTCCATGTAAATATCCTTCGCACATCCCTTAGATTCTGACATTCTGTGACAAGGCATCTTCTCCTGTAGATGCTCTCCTCAATCTACTCAAGCTTCTGATTCCTTATGCTGAGGTGACTCCTACCTGGAAGCCCTCTTCATTTTGCTTGGGCCTTGATTCCCCATGCCGGGCTGTCTCTCCACATGAATACTCTTCTCACTCTGTTTAGGTTATGACTTCCCATGTCAAGCTGTCCCTCCATTTGGATGTCCTTCTCACTCTGCTCAGGCCTAAATACCCCATGTAGATTTCCTCTTCTTCCTGCTTAGGTTCTAATACCCCAAGCTAAAAACCTCTGCAGGACCATGCTCTTCACTCAGATAGGCTGAAGATTGCCTGTCTTCATGGATAACATCTTCACCTGCTCAGGCTCTGACAACTCATGCCAAGTCACTTCCTGAACAATGCCCTCCGTACCCCACTGGATTCAGATACCCCACTCTGGGCCACTGTAGCTTCCTTTGATCAGGAGCAGGTGCTTACCTTATCCTGCCCCACCAATGGCTTAGCACCAAATTGTCCAAGAAGGGAAAGGAATAAAAGGAGAAGGAGAAGAAGAAGAAGAAGATATGGAAGAGGAAGAACTCACAAGTTACTTTTATTTTAATTCAAGACTATATCAGTTAGGACCCTTTGAGTTCAAGTAATAGAAAATGCAGCCCAGGGTGTTAAACAAATAAAGACTTTATTGGTTCACATGATGGAAAAGTCCAGCGCTATTTCAGGACGCAGCTAGATTTGGGAGTTCAAATAATGGCATTACAACAAGTGTCTGCTTCTTTCTTTTTGTCTTTTTCAGCCTGAGCCTGCTCTTTTCTATGTTTTGACTCCATTTTCATACAGCCTTTCCCTTTGTGGAGACTAGGCCCAGTCTCACATCCTCACAGGTTTATTCAAGTCCAGTGGGAATAAAAAGGAAAATGTCCTCTTCCTAATAATTCAAGCAAAGAGTCTGGCATTCATCTAGACTCAACCAACCACTCTGGCTGAGGGGGTAGAGTGTCCTGACTGCTTTAGGCCCACGATGCATGCTGTACCTCTAGGACCACGAGTGGAATCCCATTCAAACACACAAAGTGAAATGAGAGTGGAATAGTTTCCCCAAAGCAAAATTTGGGATACAAGTAACAGGAGAAAGATGAGTGAACGCTAAAGAGCAACAACTATGAAAGTCCAACTATAAAAATGAGCAGCTTTCACTGGTAAGATGTCTAAATGTACCAGGCAGTATTTGTTAATTGTCAAATAGCTGATATAGAATGGCTACTTGTCTTTCAAGGGAAGGAGAAATTGTGGCAGAAGCCTTTTTCAGGAAGGAGAGATTTTGAAATTTAAATGAGAAGGGCACATACCCTATGACTTATTAGTTTATAATAACTGTCAAAGAAACTTGCACATGTGCACCAGGAGACATGTATAAAAATGTTCACAGCACTGTTCATAAGAGCAAAACCCTGGAGACAACCTGCACGTCCACGGACAGGAGAATAAATCCATGGCAGTATGCTCACAAAATGACGTACTATATGTGGTGAAAATGAATGAGTCACAGCCAAAAGAACAACATGGATGGATATGGTAGCATGATGTGGAATAAAAAAGTAAGTCCCAGAAAACTACATATAGTATGATGTCCTTTTTCTGAAGTTTACAAATAGGCAAAACCAAACCACATATTGTTTAGAAATACACACGCACGCACACACACACACACACACACTAACACTATTGGGAAAATAAAAGGAGGGGGAAGATAAGACATAAGGAACATCTCAGGATATTGATGGGGTTGTGGGGAGGCAGGGGATGGAACAAGTGCAGGCCATGGAGGAAGATGTGTTATGGGTGATGTTCAGGTTTGACAGCACATTTGTAATTGTACAATTAAAAAAATAAAAGCTATGGATGCAGAAGTGTGCAAAGCATGGTCAGGACCATAAGTAGAATGGAGATACTGGAGAAAATAATTTCTATATGATATTATGGCTAGATATTATTGGAAAATGGCCTGGATCTGGATATGGTAGGACTTTTTTCCCTGTCTCTTAATTTTTATTTATTTTTAATTTTTAAATTTCAGTATGGTTGACACACAATGTTACATTAGATTCAGGTGTACAACATAGTGATTCAGCTTCTCTATACTTTATGCTGTGCTCACCTCAAGTGTAGCTGTCATCTGTCCCAGAATATGGTTAAGACTTTTGAACCAGGGAATTGCATAATGCAGGTTGTGTTTATTTTTTTTGTTTTTGTATGTTGATATCTTTTTATTAGATATTGTTTTGAATAATTGGGGCTGTTTATGATTATTTAAGTGCCATGATTAATAAAAGCCATAAATTTGACTTAGTGCCTTTGAGGTTCATTCTGGTTGTGTGATATTTATTTATATATTTATATATATTTAAAATTTTTTAATTTGCATATAGTTGACACACAATGTTACATTAGTTTCAGGAGTACAACATAGTGATTCAACTTCTCTATATGTTATGCTATGCTCACCTCAAGTATAGCTACCATCTGTCCCCATACAACACTATTACAATATCATCGACTATATTCCCTATGCTGTGCCTTTTATTCCTGTGACTTATTCATTCTATAACTAGAAGTCTGTATCTCCCACTCCCCTTCACCCTTTTTTTTTTAAGATTTTATTTGTTTATTTGACAGAGAGAGAGACAGACAGCGAGAGAGAGGGAACACAAGCAGGGGGAGTGGGAGAGGAAGAAGCAGGCTCCCAGCGGAGGAGCCTGATGCAGGGGTCGATCCCAGAACGCCAGGATCATGCCCTGAGCCAAAGGCAGACACTTAACAACTGAGCCACCCAGGCGCCCCCCCCCTTACCCTTTCTGTCCATCCCCCTACCTCCCTTCCCTCTGACAACCATAAGTTTGTTCTCTGTATTTATAGGTCTGATTCTCCTTTTTGTTGCAAGTCGTGTTGTAATTTAATTTTATAAATATGTATTAAGCCTTACTCTTGGTAATCTAATTATGTATAAAATGATGAATACTGGTTTGGGATTATGGAAGTAGGAATGGAGAGGAGTGGCAACAAGATATATTGCCAAAGGCTAACAGGGTAAGATTAAGTGGCCTACCGGATATGGAAGGTAAAAAGTAGGGAGGAGTCAAAGTTGAGTGTGGTAGAGTTAAAAAAACGAAACAGAAGGTGGCCTGGATGGCTCAGTTGTTGAAGCATCCAAGTCTTGATTTTGGTTCAGGTTATGATCTCAGGGTTGTGAGATCAAGCCCCACATCCAGCTGGGCGTGGAGCCTGCTTATAAGTCTCTCTCTCCCTCTCCCTCTGCTCCTCATCCCACTCTCATCTCCCTCCCCCCACTCCGCTCTCTCTCAATCCTTCAAAAAAAATTTTTTTTTAATTAAAAAACATTAAAAAAGAAACAAAACGGAAACAGGGAAGATGACACAGGACATCTTGAGCTCAAGACAGGGAGCTGCTGTAAGATGTTCCGCTGGGCTTTGAGGTGCCTTTGATATGCCTGATTTTCCATGGGGGAGCCCTTGTCGGGGGCTTCAGTCGGCTATAAGAGGGGAATGAAATAGTCCGTCATAGATAAATGAATTTTTGATTAGTTCTTGGTTTTATGCTTATGTTTTTTAGCTAAACTACACATCCAATTTCCAAAGCCACACCCTGGCCAAGAAGTGAGGTTGTCTTTAAAACAGTTTCAGAAATACATAGAATCGGTTGTATCTGAACTCAGGGGCAATGAAGATCATGTTCTGGAAAGTGTTGTGGAGTTTCTGATGACTACTTTAGAAAGGAGCCATATTGAGAATCTGAGGAATTGTGCCAGACGGAAGTGGCTGTACCAAATCCAGCATGCTGCAGAGACAAGTGGGGTATCCCTGGAGCCAGTGTACACTGAGACCTTTAATGCCCTCACCCAGGTATGTTTTTCTAAAGTGATATATATGAGGAAAAATTTCCTGATAGTAGGTGATGGTCAATGGTTGCAAGGGGGGATCACACTAAATTCTCCCGAAAAATCACTGGGTACTACTATAGATGTTTTATTCATTCCCAAACATTACAATGACCCAAAGCCTAGGAAAGATGTAACTGGAATGATTGTAGGTTGGGAAGGTAGAAAATAGAGAGGAAAGGTATGAAAGACAGAATCATGTCTTAGGATTTCTAATTTCATTTGTGCTGAGAGTCAAATAAGCTTAGAGCAGAAAATAGAGTAATATTGAAAAATACCAGTAAGGAGATGTGCAGGCACTTCAAGCCACATTTCCTTTGCATGATGTTTTGGGAGTTGGTTTACAAAGGAACTATTTAAATCATAAACTCATTATAAAGTAGGATCCAACATCACACAATATTTCATCACACTGCCTAGAAACACACTGATACCATTATAGAATCGTGTCACTTAAAACACATGCCTCTGATGGGACCACTGCCCACAGCTTTGCCATCCTCTCCAAGACTCCCAAGCTGGCTGCTCCTCCCAGGCAGAAATAGCACGGCTGTCTTCTATATATGTCACAGATTCCCCGAGTCCAGGGAACCTGGAGTCGCTCATCTCAGTTAAATTGCAACACTTAATTAAAGGACTCATTTACTGAATGGCTGAATTACCCAATGTAGTTTGAAGCGGTGTGACCAGGAACAAAAGACCAATCTAGAAAAAGAGGTATTACTCCAATTTGTTTCAGAGATCCTTGGTAGATTTTTGTTACTCTATAGATCTTTTATGTAGAAAAAGAATGAAAGCAGCAGAAAAAAAACCATGAAAAGCAAACCTAAATATATAGAAAGAGGAGACAAAGATCAAGGAAAGCATCCTTCATGTCCCCAACTTATGGACATGCTCAATATGTGTATTAACACATAGTATTGTTAATAACATCATAATATTTTAGGTACAGAGAATTTTCAGTTATTTTAATTAGAAAGAGTGGTTGCATAAAGTCTGCAATCTGGGGCCCCAAGAAATTTTTTCGTGACATAAATCAAATGTCATTGCCAAACTATGTTAAGAATTCCTTGAGAGCATTTTTTTTCTACATTCACTTCATAGTAGACGGTGAAAATCTACTCAAGAAATATGAGTGAAATGAAGCCATATTCTTGCCCTAGCCCTCTAAAATAAATATTTTTAAGTGAAGCCCAGACTATATGACTATAGTTTAAAGGGATCCAAGTTTTAAACCTCTACATTTGAGTAAGATGAGAGGTTTTTTTTTTTAAGTAAACCAGTTCAGTTGACATAAAGTAAATCAATTCCACTCATTAAAACTCAGATTTGGGAGACAGCTGTGGTGTCAGCCTTTTTCCTGCTGCCCATGAATGGTAATTACTGGGGTCAGATGCTCAAAAAGCCTAATGAAGGGAGACATGATTAAAATAATAGCTCTTTGGCCATTGGCAAATATATGGTTGGAAACATTTTGCCATAGGACGCTGAAGCCCATGGAAATAAGAAGATCAGTGCTCACATTTCCCTCTTAGAAGAAAACCAACTACTGCCTGATAGAGGGGAAGCTCTATTGAGGAATGTAGCTTGTACTTTAGATGACGCTCCATTTGTACTGAACAGAGCGCTCTACAGGGACATGAAGGGAATCAGGTAAGAATTTCTTGAGGAGGTTGGTTTTACCCTTCTAAAAAAAATAATTCCCTTTCTGAAGTAAATTAGTATTGAAATCCTAGTTGGCCACCTGAGAGAGAAATGCCTCAGGTCACCAGTGCTTCTGGAGTGGGAGGTGATGGGTTTCTAGTCTTGAATACTTTCACCTGGTTATTTCTAGAGCTCACTCCTGGGCATTGATTTGCCATGTTGGGACTCTGCTTCACATTATCAGCTCAGTTATTTCTGCCTGCTTTAGAAGTTATGTCTCCGGCATCCTGTCTATATATGTTTACCCTGTTATGATCTAAGCTTGTTTTTTTAAATCTTTTTCTCAAGTCAGACTGTCCAAACTGGCAATTTCATGAGTCCACTTCTCTGACATATAATCCCAATAATTATGAATGGAGAATTTATTTAATTTCCTGCAATTTAGTTTCATCTAAAGCCTTCTCCTGGGCCTTTCTACCATCCTCATATTCCTATTCCTCAGCTTTACAGTAGTGGATGAAGGAAAGCCAATACACGTCCCCCAAGTTCAGCACCACGGGAACATCTTTTTCTGGAATCATTCCCTCAAGAAGAGTGATCAAAATGGGTCATTCCTGGCTCTGCCTCTTCAAGATGTATATATGAGGGTCTTTGGGGTCATGGCTGTTGACACCCTAAGAGATGCCAAAAAAATAAACATCTTTGTACCTCATGAGATCAGATTCTATCAGGTAAGTCATGGAGGAATTCTTCAAGAGCAATGGTAGGATTGCCTCTCCTTCTATATTTTTTAAAAAGCAAAACCTAAAACCAGATGAGAGTAAAGCTATATATATTGATAGTGTCATCCTACCTGTTCCTGTTCATTGTGTATATCTAACAGTCTTTGGAGAGGTTCCCCATTACACGTGGAAGGACTCTCAGCCTCAGTTGCACGTCTATGCCTCAGCCTCTGTGGGGAGATTGTCGATATGTGTCCCATTGCACTAATCATAGGAACAGCATTTTATGCTCTAGAACTGAAATCCAACCATTACACTACTAATTAAGACCCGCAAAGTAGGAATGAACCTTTAGAAGGGACACATTTATGTTTTATTAATAGGAGAAACTAGAAATCTTTTACTCTTCCCACAAATGCATTCCCATGGCTCTTGGTTTCAGCGTTACGATTTTTGAGGATGAAGAAGGAAGGAAAAAGCCTAAATCTGTCTTGAGTATGCATGTTTTCAAATTAGATCACAAAAAAGATAGGCACTTTTAAGATGATGACGGGACCATTTCTACAAGCATTTTAATCTGATTTTATGAACAGAAATTTCAAGGAAGGAAGATTGAAAGCCTTTATGGAGATGATGGCCTGAGATGTCGCAGCAATCAGGAACTTGCTATGCTTTTTACCACGTCTTCCTCTCTAAGCCCTTGGCTCTTTATGTTTATTTACCACGATTTAAAATTTTCTCTTCCTGGGGCCCCTGGGTGGCTCAGTCAGTGGAGCGTCCAACTCTTAGTTTCAGTTCAGGTCATGATCTTGGGGTCACGGCATCAAGCACGGAGTCTGCTTGAGATTCTCTCCTTCTCCCTCTGCCCCTCCCCCCACTTGTGCTTTCTCTTTCTCTCTCAAATAAATAAAATCTTTTAAAATAAATTTAAAAATTCCTCTTCCTATTTATTGGATGTATAATTGAGGAAAGTGGTAGAACCTTTTTCCTCTGGGCATCTTTTTTTTTTTTAAGATTTTATTTATTTATTCGACAGAGATAGAGACAGCCAGCGAGAGAGAGAACACAAGCAGGGGGAGTGGGAGAGGAAGAAACAGGCTCCCAGCGGAGGAGCCTGATGTGGGGCTCGATCCCAGAATGCTGGGATCGCGCCCTGAGCCGAAGGCAGATGCTTAACCACTGTGCCACCCAGGCGCCCCTCCTCTGGGCATCTTTTTAATAATATGCTTCACTCTCATCTGACATAATAATGATGTGAAGATATTAGAAAGAAGATGTAGGAGTATAGAGTTATCAGTAGGTGAATTACGTTAGAGAACATGTCAAAATGAATTTTAAATTGACTCTCTAACAGTGCCTGGGCTCACAGTGCCACTTAGCTCCTGGGACACACTGTTGCTGCTCTCCCAAGTGCAGGGTGGGGGTGTTGTATCCCTTAACAACCAATACAGCGCCTGTGACACAGAGTAAGGAGTCAACTCTTGTGCTTTCCATGTAATACCGAGAAATGTTCAGGAGTGACGCTGATCTCTAGGTCAATGTAGTTGACCATTTATGTTTGGGACTTTATTTCATTTCATGCCAAGAATGAAGAAGTAACATTGTGAAAATAAAGTATTATTTGCCACACACACATACAAAAATTGACTCTAGCCCCTGGCAGTAAAGTCTCCTGGGTTACCCTGTGATACCTTGGGTCCTATTACAAAATTCACATAGATTTGAAGAATTTGTGGTTCCTAGAGTCTCTCTTTTTTAAAAATTATTATAAGTCAAGCAAAGGAAGACAATTATCATATGGTTTCACTCATATGTGGAACATAAGGAATCGCGTGGAGGACCACAGGGGATGGGAGGGAAAACTGAATGAGGAGAAATCCTGGAGTCTCTTAACAAGACAACAGATGGGTTCTAAGGACTTCCTATCCCTTCTCTGTGGAACAGGCTCTCTTTATGTCTATGAGAAGACTGTGTAATCTAGCATGTTGCAGGCCATGGAACAGAGCACAGCCTGTACCACCGATCTGATGACAGAAGCCATGTAAATATCCAGACATTCATATTGCATCATATCAGGGCAGCTCCTACCCATCTGCCCAAGGCTGGCATTCGTTCCTGGCTTTTAAATATTTTCCTCATTTCGAACTTTATCTTATTCTTCTGACTCTGTTCTCTGACAGTACATATCACAGATTTCCCTGGATGATTATCAGGAAACATAATAAGCTATGTGGATCTTATAGTAGATCTCTCCTTACACCTTTGATTTCTTGAGATCTTTTTTGCATAGTAGACTCTGGAACACTGCCTTTGGAGAACTAATGAGTAATTTGTCAGAAGTAGAGTATCATTAATTTTATAAGGTAATCCAACGATGGATTATTTTGTTATTTTAAAAAGAAAAGACAATGAAAATGTTCTGTCTCTACAGGGTGTCGCCAATGTCTTTAGCACTGCCTATCACTACGTGCACAGCAGGGAGCACATCCTGCATGTCGTGATCACGGGCATTGGCTGGCTCTGTGACATCACATCTGACATTACCACCATCACCACGTACTTCATTGAGCCTGGCCCAACACAGGTAGGCAAGGTTGGGCAGTGTTAGACCTCTAACAGAGTTTCTAGATATTATTGTCTTGCTAATGTTTTTTAAAGATTTTATTTATTTATTCGTAAGAGAGAGATTGGGAGAGCATAGAGGGAGAGTGGGAGGGAGGTAGATTATCCCCACTGAGGAGGGAGCCTGATGTGGGGCTCCATCTCAGGACCTGGAGATTATGACCTGAGCCAAAGGCAGATGCTTAACTGACTGGGCCACCCAGACACCCCTGTCTTGCTAATATTTTAAAACCATATTTAGTTAGCTATTAGGCCAACTGGAGACATATTTCCCATAATTCCAATTCAAGAGCATTGGTTGTGAGTGGCAAAAGTCCATCTCAAACTGCCTTAGGCAAAAAAGGGAATTGATTGACTCATGTGAACAAAATGAAGGAAGGAGAGGAGTCAGGCTGGCTTCCAGGACGACCAGAACCAGGAATTAAATACCATCAGGCTCTCTCGTGTTCTTTCTCTCTGCAGCCCTCATGTCTGCCTCCCTCTACACTTTGGCTTGGTCCTTCCAGCTTAAGATAGGCTTTCTCGCCAGGGCAAGCCAGATGCTTAGTAACTAAAAAAGAATCTTTCCTTCTTGTTTCAATTTGGAAAACCCAAGAGGGCTCTTTTTAGTCTATCCTGAGATATGCCCCCCAGCTGGGGGCGGGGGTGGAGGAGTTTACAGTAACTGGCAGCCCCCACCAGAATCATATGGGTGAAGTGGGGAGGGATGAGGCATTGCTGTTTGGAGGGACATAATTACATCACACCAGTTAAAAAAGGCCTATCTATAATGTAATGAGTTTTCACCAAATGTTTATTTTGCTTCTTTACACTTTTTTTCCCCAAGGTTTTATTTCAATTCCAGCTAGTTAACATACAGTGCAATATTAGTTTCAGGTGTAGAATTTAGTGACTTATCACTTATATATAAAACACCTGCTGCTCATCACAACATGTGACCTCCTTACTACCCATCACCTGTTTAACCATTCTGCATGCTCCCCCACCCCCCATTGGCCCACCTCCCCTCCAGTAACCATCAGTTTGTTCTCTATAGTTAAGAGTCTATTTCTTGGTTTGCCTCTCCTTTTTTCACACTTAATTTTATTTATTTTTTCAGATTTATTTATTTATTTAAGAGAGAGAGCAGGGGGAGGGACAAAGGGAAAGAGAGCACCCTGTAGCAGACTCCCTGCTGAGTGCAGAGCCCGATGTGGGGCTCGATCCCAGGACCCTGAGATCATGACTGAGCCAAAATCAAGAGTCCACTGCTCAACTGACTGAGCCACCCAGGCACCCCTACACTTAATTTTAATGTTAGGATTTTGCATGTGGTGAGAATGGATGGAAAGGTGTCTTCCTTTTAAGCAGGCAAAACAATCCTGCGTGGTGCCTGACCAGGTGGTGATTGTACCTTGGTTGTCTCTCAGTCCCTTGGCGGGCCCCCCATACGTGCCTCTCCCCTTCTCTCCAGGATTCTTTCTTTTCTCAGTGGCTGGACCAAGCTGATGAGGCCTTGGCCAAACAGCAGAATCACAGAGTTCTCCGGTGGAATGAACGGAGTGCAGAGGTGGAGAACTCCTAGTCGTGGATGCTGCTCCTGGGGGTGGGGTAGGAAAGGGGCCCTCCAAATGCCCCCAGTGCATGAGGGTGGGGGCTGAGGACCATTCAGTGTAGGGGGGAGACCACCAGGTCTGATAGGCCACAGTTGTACTATGGGATCTGGGGAGGATTTGATTTGGCCAGTGTCCACACTTATGAAGACCCCTGTCAGGGCCTGAAGGGAAATGATAGCTAGGGCACCACAAAGAAAGTTAAAATCACCCGCAGCAGTCAAAAAAAAGCATGGCTTCCGGGGCATGTAGTTTTCACAGTCACAATGCTGTGGACAAGGTCACTAAGGTCACTATTCTTCTGACTCACTTTCTGGAGGTGAAGAAGATCATCCCCAAAGTGGGGAGGAGGAGGACCACTCAGCAGCCCAGGGTCTGGGGAGGGTCACAACTGACCAGAACAGCCTGTCCAAGGCTGTGGACAGGAGTTTATCCTAAATGGAAGCTAGGTGAGGTTTTGGTGTTAAAAATGGCCGAGGGTGGCTGTAGGGATACCTTTTTCCAAGTACTTAACCCTGGTAACTTCTTAAGCCTCCCTCTTCCTCATCTTCAGCTCCTCCAATCTATCCTGTTCCCTTCTTCAGCCTGCTCTTGACCTCAAAAAGTAGACAGTATCAATAGGCTCCTTAGCTTCTGCTTAGGTCTGTCCAATGAGATGCACCAGTAGGAGATTGCAGGGCAGAAGGATAGTGAGGCTGGGGTATTTTGCTGCTGGCAGTCTCTCTGCCCGGTTGCTGTGGGTTGGCTCTGTTGTTCTACTAAAGGCCACGACACCTTTAGTCAGGCGACCCTCTCCATACCTGTCCTCCCCAGGTTCTGGTACTTGCTTCTTTCCCCTGCCTCTTCAGTCTAAGAGTGTCACTAGGCCTGGGATTCTAACTACTACCCATGCCTTTACAAATAATCCCCTTATTCAACTCTCTTCAAATTACCCAGTTCTGACATGTCATCTGTTTCCTTCTGGGATCCTGACACAAATTAGAAAGTAGATTCTGAAACACCTATCTTACCTCATGCTCATGTTCCTATAAGGTACAGAGCCACGGGGGAAAAAGAATTCTTGTTCTGCTGACCCTCAATGAAGGAGGATAGGAAATTCAGATTATCTTAGGTATAACACTCATGCTATTTATTATCAATAATAAGTATTATTATTTATTTAGTTTATCACCCCAAATCACCTATGCTTTACTATTTCTTTGCAGTACCAAACTTGTTAAATAGGTAACTGTAGTCAACAGAATAACGGCTACCCCCCAAAGATGTCCATATCCTGATTCCTGGAACCTGGGAATGTGTTACTGTAGTGCAAGAGGGACTTTGCAGATGTGATTCGGATGAAAGGCCTTGAGACAGAGTAATTATACTGGATTACCCAGGTGGTACCAATGTAACCACCTTAAAAGCACAGAACCTTGTCTGGCTGTGGTCCCTGAGAGATGGGAGGTTGGAAGAAGAACCAGAGAAATGGCGGGGGGGGGGGCACCTGTTGCTGGTTCTGAGATGCGCAGGGCTATGTACAAAGACTGAGGTTTCTGGGAGCTAAGGGCAGTTCCCAGCTAACAGCCACCGGGGAAACCAAGACCTCAGGCTCTTATTTCGCTGAGGTCTTGAGAGGGACAAGTGGTTAATGTGTGTGCCTGGTTTGTTAATCTGAAGTCCTATCAGTAGGTTTTTGAAAAAGCAAATGCCAGAGATTAGTCAGTGATTGCTGCTTTCTATCTCATCACATTGCTTTTCTAAGACAATACAGACTTCCTGCTTGAATGAGAGGGAAGGGGGAAGAGATCACCAGGAGGAAGAAAAACACAATAGCACAAGTAATGTTTCACCTCTCATCAGGAAAGAAAGCAGTTTTTTTCTACCCCTGTTTCAAAAATACTGTTACTCTGCCCAGAACTTTCCTTCCACTTCACCCTGTGTCACCTTCAGGCTCTACGTGAAACAAACTACAAACATTGCCAAGGAACCTAAGTTCTTTTAATAAAACAAAATCATATCATGATTTTTTGACAAGAATGCCACTTTTTAAAAATAGAATTTCTTCCAAAAATTGCTTATAAATTTAACAAAATTCCAAGAAAAATCCCAAAATGATTTCTTAAATTGGCCAAATGACTTTAATTTTCATCCGGAGGAAGAATAAATGCATGAGCACCGCTGAGAAAGTGAGGGATGAGAGGGAATTACAGTCTAGCAGCCTTGTGGGGAAGAATGGCTACACCGATGCCACGGGATGAAACAGTTAAAGCGAGGTTGCTACATTATGTCAATAAGGTAGAACTTCCTTGCACCAAAATTATAGACAAAATAAGTTGTTTTAAATAAAGTGGGGGGAAATTGCCACATATTTAGCAAAGGGTTTAACACTGTTCTACACAGATCAGTCAGATTAAAAAAAAATCCAAAAGAAAAATAAGCAAAAGACAAGTCTACTAAAAAAAAATTGGGGGGAGGGGGGTGTGCCTGGGTGGCTCTGTTGGTTGAGCAGCTGCCTTCGGCCCAGGTCATGATCTCAGGGTCCTGGGGTCCAGCCCCGTGTTGGGCTCCCTGCTCAGCAGGGAGTCTGCTTCTCCCTCTGCCCCTCCCCCTGCTCCTGAGCATGCTCTCTCTCAAATAAATAAGAAAATCTTAAAAAAAATTTTTTTTGTAATATAGCTTAAAATCAGGCAATGTGATGCCCCCAGCTTTGTTTTTCCTTTTCAACAATTCCTTGGCGATTCAGGGTCTTTTCTGGTTCCACACAAATTTAAGGGCTATTTGTTCCAGCTCTTGAAAAATGTCATTGGTATTTTGATTGGGATGGCATTGAAAGTGTAGATTGCTCTGGGTAGCATAGACATTTTAACTGTTTATTCTTCTGATCCATGAGCATGGAATGTTTTTCCATCTTTTTGTGTCTTCTTCCATGTCTGTCAACAGTGATCTGTAGTTTCTAGAATATAGATCCTTTACCTCTCTGGTTAATTCCGAGATATCGTATGATTTTTGGTGCTATTGTAAATGGAATCTTGTGGAAGGAGCTGAGATGCCCTTCAACAGACAAATGGATAAAGAAGATGTGGTCCATATATATATATATACAATGGAATATTACTCGGCCATCAGAAAGAACGATTACCCAGAGATCAGTAGGAGAAGGAAGGGAAAAATGAAGGGGGGGTAAACAGAAGGGGGAATGAACCACAAGTGTCTATGGACTCTGGGAAACAAACTGAGGGCTTCAGAGGGGAGGGGAGTGGGGGATTGGGATAGGCCGGTGATGGGTATTAAGGAGGGCACGTATTGCATGGAGCACTGGGTGTTATACGCAAACAATGAATCATGGAATATTACATCAAAAACTAATGATGTACTGTATGGTGACTAACATAACATAATAAAAAAAATTTTTTTTAATGCATGCTCAATAAACATGGAAAAAATGTTCCATTCTTATAATGAAATAAATGCAAAGTTAAGTGAAAGTTGCCTGTTACCTACTAAATCGAAAAAGATTTTTTTAGCTATAATTTGAAATGCCTTTTAGACTCCAAGTGGAGATATTAAATAGGCAGTTGAATATATGAACTAGCGTTTCCCCCTGCTTGTGCTCAGCCCCTCTCTCTAACAAATAAATCAACAAAATCTTTTTTAAAAAATGCAAAAACAGGAGACTGGGTTATATAACATCATGAATGCCTTTCATGCCACCAAATTGTACACTTTTGAATGGTTAAAGTGATAATATTATGCTATGTGTATTTTACCATTAAAACCAAAACAAAAACAAAAACCATGAGACTAGATGGAATAACCAAGGGAATGAGTGAAGATAGAAAAAAAAAAGTGTGAGGTCCAAGCCCTGAGGTAATCCAAGTGTTTGGAATCACTGTGGCTCAAAATTACATTGACTTTGACATATTGTATGAAAAACATTTTGTATCCTGACCCCTGACAAACACACACACACACACACACGTATACCTATTTTTACTATGTGATGTTTCTGATATTTTCTCTTCTATTTTATTTCATTCTTTTTTTTAAAAAATGTTTGTCAAAAGAGGAAAAAAGCAAAAGAGGACAAATACAAAATAACTTGTAACACATGAGGTGAGAATGAATAGATGCTAGTATACCCACTTTCCAAAAGTTCATGTTAGGCCACTTCTCCTTTACAAAAGACCCTCATTAGTACCTGGTTTTCCTGACTGAAAGAAATCCAACGAGAATCTTTGCTTTTATGAAAAAGGGCAAAAAGTGAAAATCGCGTTCCGCGTTTGTTTTGCAGTGAGCCCCCAGAGCCGCAAGAGAAGCCCCATCAGGCTCTCCCCAACCCCCAACTGCACTCAGCAACTCGGCATCAAGCCACCACACCTTTGAACTGTGTCTGTGAGCATCTGTGCTTTATCTCAATTTATTTTGCACATCCATTAGCAAGATGTGTTCTAAAGCATCAGAAAAGCCTAAGAGAGGTTATTTTGGGGGTCCAGGAATGCTCAAAAATGTTTCGGTATAAGTTAATAGTAATTGCTTTTTCAGTTTATGCTGTTTCAGCTCATGAAAGTTTTCATAGGAATGCTCTACTTTCAGGTAGCGGGGCAAACCTATATTGGAAAAGTAAGGGGGAAAAAATAACAAGCCAGTAGCAGAAGAAAGAAAATGGGGGATAATACCATTGCAGCTCTTTTCTCTAAACAGTTTCCTAGAAAATTTTGACTAAAGTGGTTATCTCACTACTGAATGATTACTGAGGCACTTGCTGAATTTATAGTTTCTTGATCCGAGTAAAATTAAATGAAAAGCTTATTATGAGGCATATTCTTTATGAACCCCTATTTTCTATATTATGTTTCCAGTCTTACAGAAGTGGCCAAATTGGGGCACCTGGGTGGGGTAGTCGTTAAGCGTCTGCCTTCGGCTCAGGGCGTGATCCCGGCATTCTGGGATCGAGCCCCACATCAGGCTCCTCTGCTATGAGCCTGCTTCTTCCTCTCCCACTCCCCCTGCTGTGTTCCCTCTCTCGCTGGCTGTCTCTGTCAAATAAATAAAATAAAATCTTAAAAAAAAAAAAAAAGTGGCCAAATTGACACAATTTGGGGGAAGAGGTGGAAACAGGAGAAGAATTGTTTGGCTTGGACTAAAGATTTAAACCCAGGAACATAGTCACAGTGAGATTCTAAACCTCTTAGTCTAGTATATATAACACCAAATAACAAACCATGGAAGAAATAAATTAGGAAAAGCTAGGTGCTCAATTGCCAATGACAGATTCTCTGTTGAACATTTTTCATATAAACAGTTTGGGTGAACACTTGAGGTCATGACAAGAGCAAGCTTCCACACGACAAAGCTGTTGTTCCCCAGAGCACCAGTCATCATACAGTCCTTATGGACCCTGTTATCACAGTTTCCCTTTTAATCAAAGAATTTTTTAAAGGTGGACACAGAAACCCCTTTTTAGGGGCAGCTGGGTCACTCAGTCAGTTAAACGTCTGCCTTTGGCTCAGGTTATGATCCTGGGGTCCTGAGATCGAGCCCCGCGTCAGGCTCGCTGCTCAGTGGGGAGCCTGCTTCTCCAGCTCCCTCTGCTTGTGCATTGTCAAAAAAAAAAAAAAACCACAAAAAACTTTTTATTTCTTCCAAATGAATGTCTTTTCTACAGTTTAGTATATTTTACAGGATAGGTTAATCTTACTTTCTTATAAATAATCTCTACCAAAAAAAAATTGGTCGAGACTCATTCCAAACTCAGCAAATTGTGTACATCAAATACGTGCAGCTTCTGTATATCAGTGATACTTCAAGAAAGCTGTTTTTAAAAGGCACCAAAATAGGGTGTCTGGGTGACTCAGTCAGTTAAGCATCCAACTCTTGATTTTGAATTAGGTCATAATCTCAGGGTCGTGAGACGGAGCCCTGCGATGGAGGGGGGCTGCTTAAGATTCTCTCTCTCCTGCTCCTTCTGCCTCTCTCTACTTGCACCCATGCTCTCTTTTTTAAAAAAAGAAAAGGCATTAAAATATTTTCACACCCATAGTTAGGTTATGACCTATAGTTTGAAAAGCTCCTAGAAGTGAGGAAGATACCTCTCCCACTCCCCCTGCTTGTGTTCCCTCTCTTACTGGCTGTCTCTCTGTCAAAATAAATAAATAAAAATCTTAAAAAAAAAAAGAAGTGAGGAAGACAAAGAAGCAGCAAGAAATAGAAGAGTGATTCATAGGAGAATTAGGAGTGAGTGGTGTCCCAAAAGCCAAGTGAATCAAGTATGTCCAGAAGGAGATTGTTCACTGAGTCAAATGCTGCCACAGCAGAGGATGTGATGATTAGGGTTTGGTCAGTGGCTTTCACAATAAAAGAGTCACTAGTAACCTTGACCAAAACAGCTTTGACGAGATGGTGAAGACAAAGGCCTCATGCGAGAGTATTTTTATTTTTCTTATTTTCCTTGGACTTTTCTGATTTTCCAAATATTCTATAATGCACTTTTCACATAAAAATACTATAAACATATGATTTTATCACAATTATAAAAAATAGGTTTGTGCATTTAAAAGAATGTTATAATTTGAAATTTTTCTCCTGTGAACACTTCATTCTTAATGGTACCGAGTAAGTAAAATGTCCCAGTACTTCAAGCTAGAGATCATCTAAACTTTTCTAATTTTTCCCCTCTTTTTTCTGTTCCCAAAACCTTTAATGGGAAAATGAGGTCCAATTATTCCCCTCCGTGTTGAAATCTCTTCCTCTTTTCAAGGATTCAAACTACGTCTTACGCAATATGATGGTTACCGGGCAGCGGGGTCTAACGGAAATCCACAGGAACCCCCCTACAATCTTCAGGAAGACCTGCATCTTCAGGTATGAGATGCACCTTCACGCTTGTTCTGTTTGACTGCCAAAACACATTCCCCTCGTGCGTTAGCAGCTCTGAGAGACACAGCTTTTGCCTATTATTAGTATACACCTGAATCCTATTCTGATTGGGTTTTTTTTTTTTTTAAGAAAAATTCCTGTCTGCATGGGACATGTTAACTCCCTCCCCCTTCAAGTCCTTTTTAAAACAGGTTTCATTGGTTATTTTATATTGCACATTTTTAAGCGTGATCGTGTTTTATTTTCTACAATTTCCTTATAAGCATGGATTTCAACAAAAACCCACCAGGATTGTGAAAAAAATATATCCACGTCACTTATCAGAGCTCATCATCTTAATGTTAACAAGCCTGTGAACGTGTATTTTTTATTTAAAGAAGACAGCCCGGGCAAAGGTGGGGAGGAAGCAGAGGGTATGGTCTTTAATAAATACGCAGTTCAGATTACTTTGAATGCCTGTCACCTGTGGGATGCAAGGAACACTGCGGACGGAGGCAAAACAGATCTTAACGGTGGACACACGGACTGCAAAAGGGACGGGCTGCTTGTGAGAGGTCAGTGCAGCTGAGTAGGCAGTAACCTAGCTCGGTCCAGGAGGCTAATTTGACATTTAAGTACATGTGTTCATTAAATTTTAGTTTGGCCTCATACCTGATGTTCATTCAGGTTTAAGCTCTTTTCCACATAGGGTTTTTCCTTGTGCTGGTCAAGAGTTTCATGAGAGTCCTTGGAACACCCAGAATCCCAAGCTTTGATTTCTCTGTGTAATTTAGAACAGGAGCCTTTTGAGGAACTTTGTTGACCAATCGGCTTTATTGTTATGCCTAGAAAGTTAGGATGATGCATCGTTACTGTGGTTGTCATTAAGACACAAAGTGGTGGCTCAGCAGCAGGAAGGGGTGGGAACAGCAAAAATAAAGGGACATCATCCTACCTGGCATTATACAATCGCTATTATGAACCACAAATGTGCTTTCTGAGGCTATGCAAAGCACCAACATTCTTCAAATACCTCAGAAGAATGACATCTTAATATCAATGTTGGGAAGGGGGAGAGGTGCCTGGGTGGCTCAGTGGGTTAAGTGTCTGCCCTCTGCTCAGGGTCTGGGGATCGAGTCCTGCATCAGGCTGTCTGGTCAGCAGGGAGTCTGCTTCTTCCCCCCTCCCCCCCGTGCTCTCCCTCTCTCTCAAATAAATAATTAAAAAAAAATAAAAAATAAAAAGATTGGGAAGGGGGAAAGGTGGGGGAAAGGGATGTGTCTGTACCTCCCTAGAGAGAGAAGCAGCTACGATATCTCAATGAGAATCTCGGGCCCCTCGAGGAAGCATGCCCTTGATGCCCTACCCAGATCCGTAATGTACCTCTCGCCAGCTGCTACAGGTGCCGTGGCTAATGACTCACACTGGAACTTTCTCTGGAGGAGAGCCCTTGAGTGATGGGAGCCCCTCACTAGGTGTGACTCACAGTGACGTAAACACACGCCCAAAGCCATCTTAGAGCCAATGACTGATAAAAGACCTCTCCCTTGCCTCAAGGTGGGGCAGATTCTTTGGCACAATTTGCCTTCCAGAGTTCCCCTTGAGATGAGACTGAGTCTACCTTCACATGCTTTTTTTAAGATTTTACTTTATTTTTTTTATTTTATTTCATTTCATTTCGTTTATTGAGAGAGAACTTGAGCAGGAGCAGGGGGAGGGGCAGAGAGAATCTCAGACTGACTCCGCCCTGAGCACCCAGCCGGAGGCAGGGCTCCATCTCAAGACCCTGAGATCATGACCTGAGCTGAAATCAAGAATCGGACGCTTAGGGACGCCTGGGTGGCTCAGCTGATTAAGCGTCTGCCTCTGGCTCAGGTCGTGGTCCTTGAATTGAGCCCCACAGCAGGCTCCTTCAGCCGGGAGCCTCCCCCTCTCCCTCTGCCTGCAGCTTCCCCCTGCTTGTGCTCTCTCTCTCTCGGACAAATAAGTAAAATCCTTAAAAAAAAAAAAAAAAGTTGGACGCTTAACCAACTGAGCCACCCAGGCACCCCTAGCCTTCACATTCTTTTTAAAAAAAATAATTTAAATTCAATTAATTAACACAGTGTATTGCTAGTTTCAGAGGTAGAGGTCAGTAATTCATCAGTTGTATGTAACACCCAGCGCTGATTACATCACGGGCCCTCCTTCATGCCCATCATCCTGTTACCCCATCCCTCCACCCCCTCCCCTCCAGCACCCTCAGTTTGTTTCCTGTGGTTAAGAGTCTTATAGTTTGCCTCCCTCTCTGATTTCGTCTTTTTTGTTTTTCCCTCCCTACCCCTATGATCCTCTTGTTTTGTTTCTTAAATTCCACATATGAGTGAAATCATATGATAATCATCTTTCTCTGACTTACTTCACTCAGCATCATACCCTCTAGTTCCACCCACGTCATTGCAAATTAGCCTTCACGTTCTTAATTAGCCTCTCCTTCCCTGTTTTACTTTCCTCGGACCCTGACAGTTTCTCCAGAAAGCACTCCCTCCATCAGTCCTTTGCGCAAGCATTCCCGTCGCAGGCTCGGCTTCTAGAGAACCTGGCCTAACATATTCCTCGTTCCCTCTGCCATCCCCCCGACGCTTACGGGGCAATACGGAAACAAAACCCACGTACCTTCAGACAAGCGCACGTCTGGCAGAGCCTCGTGCTGGAGAGTGACGTTAGACTGCGGGTCAGAGGGGGCTTCTCGGGCGAGGGGCGAGCCAGGGAGAGACTGTGGCACTGGGTGGAGCGGCGCAGGCAGGCCAAACAAGGGCTGCGGTGGCGGGAGCGCGGTTGGCACGAAAGAGAGCCGTTCAGCACGTTTGGGTAGACCTTTATGGGCAGGCTGATGTTTTATGATCTCCGGCTTGTTTGGTTTGGGTTTCAGAGACTTCCTCTTCAAGTGTTCAGACAGTTCAGAAGTTGTTTTGGCCTCCGTCTGTGGAGAAAACCACATCATAATTCCACTCCGTGAGAGAACAGGAAAAGCTCTGGGAGTTCTTGATTTTAACATTGGCAGGAGTAAAATGTTATTGTATCGCGAATTTAAAGATCTACAGAAAATGATGAAGGTGGTCCAAGCTGCCTGCTACGAAATACTGGGCGAGCTATCTGGAGAAATAAAGAAAAACTATGTCCTAGGTATTGTGAATGGGGCAACAACCTGAATTCCTGGGTGTAATAAATGTGGGGGGAATCACAGATTGCAATCCATTTCCTAAAAGGAATTGTTACAACACACAGCTCTTTCTACGTGAACGAATTCCCTCATGCAGTCTTGGGCTGATGAGTATGGTCTATAAATGAGAGCAAAGGGTATGAAATCTCATTTTCTTGGCTCGAATCAGATGGTTTCAAACTGGAAGGACTCATAAAAGCAAAGTAAAACTAGCATTTATTAAATGCCCCACCATGTAGCAAGCACTTTAAATACGTCATTTCCATTAGTCTTTACCATAACTCTCAGGTGAACGGTGATAACTCATTTTACAGGTAAGGAAAGTAAAGTTCAGAGAAACAAAACAACTTGCACCAATCACACAGTTAACAAGTGGGGAAGCCTGGACTCATGCCCCACATTGGGTGCTCTGTCCGCTATCTTACACAGTATTAATTCGAAGGAACATTTTGCTTCACAGATAAAGAAACTAACGTCCATCAAAGTAACGGTTGATTCACAAGCTCCAGCAGAGCCAAGACTAGACCCGAGTGCTTGTTATTCCACACCCACTAGGCTACTCTCAGCACAGAACCAATTTGGGCATCAGGGAGGAAAGGAAACATGGAAACCTTTGGCTACCTAGAATGGAGTAAATAGAGTAACGTTATGTGGGGTTAATCTGAGAGGTCTCTTGCCATTAGATAGGGTGGGCTAAGTACAAAAAAGAACATGCATGTCTTTTGGTCTTTTCAGCATCCACTCTGTACTTATCCACTAAGCACTTTTACATTTATCAGCTCATTTAATCCCCACAGGTCACCAGGGAAAGAGGGATCAGCCCCATGCTCACAGAGAGGAAAAGGGGATTCCGAGGGACAAAACTAATAAGGGCTTGGATGGGCATTCAAACTAAGATCCAACCTCCAAACCTGAGTTTTTACCTTTCCTCAAAGCCTCTTCTGGTAGCTTCACCAGGTGTAACTCCATTTCCGTGTTTTGATTTCATGACTAGAGAAACTAAGATTACTTAGAACCATAGGATATGGTCTTCTTTTTCCTGGAAAAAAAGAAGTTTATTGAATTATGCTCAGAATGCTATGAAAAACTCCTGTATGGACTAAACAACAGTGTGGGATGTCGCTCTGTTGTTTCAGAGATTGAAAATGTAGGAGAAGTCCAGCGGGCAGGAGTTCTCTTTTTCCGAATCATGCTGCAAGAGCTGCAAGAAAGCCTCCGACTGCTTACCTCCCTAGACTTTGTATCACTGTTGCTCTATGATTACAATCTTCCACCAGAGTTCACATCTCTGTCAGACAGCAAGTCCCAGGAGCTGGCAGCCAACACAAAGCTGGTCCACGACATCCTGACAGGGGTGATCTTGTTCATTCACCCAGAGTTGGAAGTATCAGGTGACTTCCGAAATTGGGAAAAGTGTAAACTGGTAAGTTACATTTTTTTTAAGTACTCTTTTTATTGAAGAATAACCCACACAAGTTTAGAATAACCCAATCATGATTGCATAAATCCTAAATGTACAAATGCAAGCATTTGTAAAATAGGAACATTTGTAACCAGCATCTAGATCAAGAAACAACATCAGCGGCATCCCAAAAGCCTTCCTTTCTACCCTCTCCCCTCACCCACCTCTCTCTCTCTCTCTCTCTCTGTCTCTCTCTCTCTCTCACACACACACACACACACACACACACACACACACACACTCACCCCAGAGTGAACAGACCAGAATCCTGACTTCTAGCACCATAGATTGGTTTTGCCTCTTTTAAAATTTACATGAAATTCTGAAACTGGTGAATTGGGTGCTCTCTTTCTATTTGCTGGTACTCCCATAACTTCTGTTTTTTGTTCACAGTATGTTAAGAGTTACTTAGTCGAGAATATTTGTGACTTTGATCCGACTGCTAAGAATGTGCAAGTTAATTTACAGCTCATCGGTGAACATATCAGAGGTAAATTTACACTTAATTGTGGTCTAAATCGAACAGCAATAGAACACAGTCGCAATTCAGATATTCAGATTTTTTTATTACAATAAAGTAAGTGGCTTATAAACTCAATTTTTAGGAAAAACAGTTCTGATTGTAGTCCTCTTAAAGGGAGGGACACTTGTCTATACTCGACTGCATTCCCCAAAGTGACTGTTCATGCCACACGGTTGCGAATTCCAAATCCCATCCATTTCCCACTTACTGACTACATGTGCATTATTTATTTAAAAAAAAAAAAAAGTGAATAAGGGCTGCAGTGAGGATGGGAAACAAGTGCATTAAAGAAAAAGGCTATTACTATCTTTGGGTTTCAATGAAGAACCAAAGAAAAAAACAGATCATGAGTCTTTGTAGACTAGTATCAGACTTTTCAGAGAAGGAGAATCAGCAGGAATCAAGAGTAGGGGGGCTCCCAGGCTGGAGAAGGTGGTGAGCTCTTTGGCCATGGAGAACTGGCCACATATAAGAGTAAATATCCAGGGGCACCTGGGTGGCTCAGTCAGTTAAGCGTCTGCCTTTAGTTCAGGTCATGATCTCAGTGTCCTGGGATCGAGCCCTGCATCGGGCCTCCCACTCAGTGAGGAGTCTGCTTCTTTCTATCCCTCTGTGCTCTCTCACTCTTTCTCAAGTAAATAAATAAATCTTTTTTTAAAAAAAGAGTAAATATCCAGAGTGAAATAGGTGAAAGGATTAAGAGAACACTTATGATGAGCACTGAGTAATATATAGAATTGTGGAATCACTATACTGTGCACCTGAAACTAATATAATACGGTATGGTAACCATACCGGAATTAAAATTTTTTTGAAGAGTAAATATACTTATACAAGCATACATTCCCCCATGGGTGTATGTTATCTCACCAAAGACCTCAGGCCATTTGTGTGAATGGACCTATAAGGAATAAATTTTAAAATTTGTTTCTTTTTTTGTTTTTATGAAAAATGAATCACCAGTTGGGAAAATGGCTCTGTAGAAATTGTTCACTAAAATTGTTCACTAAACCTGTCCCTTCCCTCCCCTTCCCCTTTTCCTGCTGTCTATGGAGACTCTGGATGAAGTCAGAAGGGTTTCTAGACTTCTGGGATACATATATGAAGCCAAGAGGCTTAGAACCAGAGAGACTCCAAGGAGAAGAGGAAGGGAAAGGCAACCCAGAGGAAGACACCACACTCCTTGGGGTGGCTGGGTCGGGGGAAGGAGGTAGCAGTGAGCCAGGGCAGATGGGTATGGGAGACAGATCTTCTGGCCTAGGAAGGCAAGATACTCTCAGAAGTTTAAGAGCGCTAGGGAAGAGGAGAGATGACGTCCAAAGAAAAGTTAACATGAGTTCATGAGGACCATGAGTGACGTGAATAAAGATTAGAATTTCTATTTGGAATGGCTTCTACTGTAGCCTTGTGATTCTGGGCTGATTCACAGGGGCCTCTGAATTCCCGGATGTCACACAGATCACTTCTTTAAGGGGCTATTCAATGGAAACAGTAATAACTCAACAACAAAAACTAATACATGCTCCTGGTTTTGTGTCTCTACTCATTCCATACTCATTCGCTCACTCTTCACTGAAGATTTAAAATCCAGAAGAAATATTCTCTATGTCAGTGCCTTTAAAGTAGATTCAATCCCCACCATGAGCCCCAGCAAACCCTCCGCTTCCATGTGGACCGTCTGTCTAACTGACTTCCCCCTGAGCCCCTGTTCCACTTTCGTCGTCGTCCCCACCCACCCCTTGGCCGACAGCCAGACCCTGCTGCCGGGGTCCCTCGTGTCCTCTCAGACTGATGTTTCCCATTCTTGGGCAAGGACGCAGCACTCACCACTGAACAATCTAGTCCTTCTGTCAGATGGGAGCTGGGGATGAGGAGCAAGCCCTTCCACTCTCCCTCTTGCAAGTGTGTTCAGGATTTGGCTCTTGCCCTAATCAGCTCATTCCCAGACAAAGACATATTCTGTAACATTGTCCCAAGGCGCGTTCCATCTCTGATTTGCCTATCAGAAGTACCTCCAATTACTCATTTTAGCTCCTTTGTTTGAGAAAACATGCCAATTTCTGCCTCCTTTGCCTGACCCCACTTTAAATTGTGCAGCAATTTAAATTGAGCAGTCTTGAGCGTCACGCTCCCAGCACTTTCTCTTTTCCAACAGCGTCCTCAGGTGGCAGGAACTCCAATTGCAGTTAACAGAGTTGGATTCAGCCAGAACTCAAGGGCCCCTAGGCTCGCTCCCCTACCACCGCGGTCAAAGCGCAAGCATTATCATAGTCTCTGCCGCAATCAAGAAAGTTCATAGGCCACCCACATACTAACCTGCTCTCCTTCAGATGCAATTGTATCGGGACCTTCTAAGCTCTCCATTTGGGGAAAAGAAGGGGAACTCATTGGGGCACCTCTCTGTGCAGGAAAAAGAGGAACCTTCGGGCAGGGCAATTTGTTGCTCAAAATCCATCTGAGCCTTCTAGCAATGTTAATTAAGGCCCCACTCAATAGCTCTACCCAGCATGAAATACCACCAACAATAGCTGTCCCTTCTGCCCATCTGGGGGAGGGACTGTTAACATAGCTCCTAACTCACCAAGCCTTTCAAACTAAATGATTTTGCCAAGAAGATAAAATCAGGGCTGGTGATGTGCCCACACTTTCCTAGGACTTCTGCTGCCAACTTTCACCCTACTTCATCCTAGTTCTAGAAAGGAATACCTATTTTTTAATGTTTAGAAAACATTACGCCTTTACTCGCTCTTATTTTTTAATTTTTTGTCCTCGATTTATTGAGATGTAACGACATATAACATGATATTAAAGTGTACAGCATAATGATTTGATATATGTATATAGACAGAAATGGTTTAGTTAACATCAATCCCCTCAAATAGTTACCAGGCTTGTTTCTTGTGATGAGAACTTTTAAGATCTACTCTCTTAGCAACTTTCAAACATACAGCATAGTATTGTTAACTACAATCGCAAGGCTCTACGTTACATTCCCAGAACTTATAACTGGAAGTCTGTACCTTTTGACCACCTTCACACATTTCCCCCAACCCTTAACCCCTGTTTCTGGCAACCACCAATCACTCTCTGTTTCTGTGAGTTCAGTTCTTTTCGATTCCACATACAAGAGAGATCAGATAGCACTTGTGTTTCTCTGACTTATTTCATTTAGCACAATGACTTCAAGGTCCATCCACGTTTTTGCAAATGACAGGATTTCCTTCTTTTTATGGCAGAATAATATACCATTGTATATACGTACACCATGTTTTTTTCATCCATCCATCGACAGACACTCTGGTTGTTTAGATGTCTTGGCTATTGTAAGTAATGCTGCAATAAACATGGGGTGCAGATTCCTTGTGAGACAGTGATTTCATTTTGGATATATACCCAAAAGTGGAATTGCTGGATCCTATGGTGGTTCTATTTTTAATATTTTGAGGAACCTACCTTGTCTTTTATAGTGGCTCTACCAATTTGTATTCCCACCAACAGAGTATAAGGGTTCTATTTTCTCCACATCTTCATCGATACTTGTTCTTTCTTGTCTTTTTGATAATAGCCATTCTAACAGGTGTGATGTGATGTCTCATCGTGGTTTTGATTTGCATTTCTAGAAAGGAATATTTTTTAAAAGATTTTATTTATTTATTTGAGAGAGAGAGCAGAGTGAGAGAGAGAGAGCACGAGAAGTGGGGAGGGGCAGAGGGAGAAGCAGGCCCCTCACTGAGTAGGGAACCCAATGCAGGGCTCGATCCCTGATCCCTGATCTCTGGACTCTGAGATCATGACCTGAGCAGAAGGCAGACACTTAACCCACTGAGCCACCCAGGCATCCCGTGCCTGGTTCTTTTAAAAGAATCAAAGTGAAACGGATAACAAGATACCAAAAACGTTGTTTGTCCTATTAATTTGGACCCTCTGTAGATTATCATTGGTTTGGATTTACAGTTCTCCCATTCAAGTACTCTACTACCTTCTTAAACCTAGTTTTTTGGATGGTGATTCCTTCTGGGATTTGTTGTTTTCCAACCTGTAGGGAGAAAGCTGAAATCACAGAAGACCTGGGTTTAACAGGGAGCCTGGAGTGTGCCATTTATTAAGTACTCACAGATGTCAGGTTCTAAACAGAGGAAATATCCATTCAGTTTTGGAATAGATTCCTTTTGTCCTGGAAAAAACCTCTTAAAGGGCCCTGTTAGTGAAGATATTGGACAAGTACTCATTCACACACGGTTTGGGAAACTATTTTAGATTTCAGTAAAGACTTGGGGTCTGGGGGCACCTGGGTGGCTCAGTTGGCTAAGCATCTGTCTTTGGCTCAGGTCATGATCCCAAGGTCCTGGAATTGAACCCCATGCTGGGCTCTCTGCTTTGCAGGGAGCCTGCTTCTCCCTCTCCCTCTGCCTGCCGCTCCCCCATTTCCCATGCATGCAAACCTCTTCCATCTCTAGTACAAGTCCTCCAGGGGGAAAGAAGAAAGAAAAAAAAAATCAAATAATCAATTCTCTTTCTGCTCCTTACCATTCCTTTTGATTTTAAATTTTGAAGTTTTCCAACAGTAGTTATTGAATTTAGAAATGGTATGGTTTTATTTGTCTAGGTACCATCACTGATGCTTGAATAGCTGATAAAGTCTGCTAAAAATCAGTTTAATGAGAACATTTTTTCTATTTAAGGCAAACGTAATTTTCAAGATTTCTTTGACACATTTTTTTTCATTTTAGTGGATGTTAAATAATCTTTTATTGTGAGGGATTATAAAAATTAAAGTTTTATTAAAGTATTTTAAAGGGTCAAAAAGAACTAAAAGCTAGCCCATCCCTCTTCTCTCTTCTCACTGTCCCCAGTCCCCCATCACCAGAGGCAGTTCTTTTTGACTCTTTTAACTGTTTCTTCTGACCTTGGCACGTTTCTGTATTTCTAATATTATACCATATTGCTATCTTTTCATTCATCAGTTTTCAAACTTGTCAATTGATTTCCTCTTATTATAGCTGAAAGTTTAGTTCTATTGTACCACCATTCTCTTATTCTATCCTCCCAATGTAATTATATTACCATTTGGGGTTAAATCAAAATGCAGTGTTTACATGATTTTGCCCACGCAAATATTATCTATATCTGAACACTGTAACAAAATTTGATCGCTCCTTTTTCACTTTTTGTTTTTCCTGAAGTAAATTATTAGCTTTATTTTTTTTTAAATTGCTGAGTTTTCTTTGTATTTCTTGATACTTCCTGCCCCATCCATTTGTCTTTCCATATAATTTCCCAAAAGGGAAATTTGGGGGAAAGTTTTATCAGGTAACTTTTTTAGTTCCATTTTTTTTTTTCTTCAAGACATCCATTCTAGAGATCTTAATTCTCCTTCTATCTAGGGTCTTCCCCATCCCAGATCTGCTCCTCAGTTGTCTTCCCGACATTCATTCTGTTGCTATCATAGGAATTTACTCTGTCTTGTTCTGAGGCAGCAGCTCCCTAGTAGTTTTCTAAGAAAGAGTGGGCAAATGGTAAATTTTTTGAGACCCTTCATGTCTGAAAATGTTTTTATTCAGCTCTTATATTTGATTTGTAGTTTGCCAGGAAACATAATCTTGAAGACAATGCCTCCTTGTCTTTTTTGAGAAATTGAGATTATAATTCACATACCACAAATTTCACTGATTTGTTGTGTACCACTCGGTAGTTATTAGTATATTCACAAGGTTTTGCAAATATCACCACTAATTTTAGAATATTTTCATGGCTCCAAAAAGAAACCCAGCACCCATTAGCAGTTACTGCCCCTGGCTCCTCTCTACCCCAGCCCCTGGCAACCCCTAATCTACTTTCTGTCTCTAAGATTTGCCTTTTCTAGCTAGGCATTGCATATAAATGGAGTCATACAATAGGTTGCCTTTTGTATCTGGATTCTTTCACTTAGCATAATGTTTCAAGGTTCCTCTTTGGTCTATGTATCAGTACTTCATTCCTTTTTCACAGCCGAATAATTTTCTATTATATGGATATACGAGGTTTTATTGATCCTTTTATCAGTTGATGGACATGTGGGTGGTTCCTACTTTTTGGTTATTGTATATAATGCTGCTATGAACATTTGTTTATAGGTTTTTGTAGGGGCATGTGCCTTCAGTTCTCTTGGGCATATGAGGAGGAGCGGAGTTGCTGAGTCTTATGGAAACTCTGTTTAACTTCCAGAGTAAGTAGCTCCACTGTCTGAAGAAACTTGGAAACTTCCAAAATTGCTGTTGAGACGTCTAGAGCCTTTCTGAAACCTGATTCTGTCCATGTGACGTCTTCATTTTTGTTTTGCTTTGTTTCTTTCCAGAAGCTGGAGAATCACCCCCTTCCCCCCAAGACTGAAATTTCATAATGTTATGCCTTGATATGGGGCTGTTTTTCATCCCTTGATCTGAGCATTCGCTGGGCCTTTTCTCTTGTGACACTCAGGTCCTCGAGTTCTGTGTGATTTCTCCCATGGCATCACTGTTGAGACTGAAGGCTGTGCCCCCTGTGCACTGCACGAAGGTGCCCTGCTGAGGAGGTGGGTGGGGCCGAAATCTAACCAGGATTCCATTCACCCCACTGTGCACCTTAGCTTAAGGCTGCGTCTGCTTAGAGGAGGGACATCCTTTTCTTTCCGCATCTTTTTCTGTTTACCAAGCTGCACTCAGAGTGCATTCATCCGCGCTAGGTGTCTTTTTCTCATTTACATAAAGGTGACCTAGAAGTTGGTGGTGACCCTGCCCTCCCTTTTCTGTGTTCCTTCTCTGGGACTCCTATTATTCAGACATTGGATCTCCTAGATGAAGTCTCTCAAATCTCTATATTTTCTCTCCTCTTTTCCATCTTTTTGTCTTTTTTTTTTCTTTTTTCTTTTAGAGATAGAGACAGCCAGCGAGAGAGGGAACATAAGCAGGGGGAGTGGGAGAGGAAGAAGCAGGCTCATAGCAGAGGAGCCTGATGTGGGGCTCGATCCCACAACGCCGGGATCACGCCCTGAGCCGAAGGCAGACGCTTAACCGCTGTGCCACCCAGGCGCCCCTCTTTTTGTCTTTTTGTTTCACTTTCTGAGACATTCTATCAACCTGATCTTCTAATCCTGTTGAATTCCTGTTTCTACATGTTTTAATGTAGAAGAGCCTTGGTTCTCTAAATATTTGCTTTCTGCAACATCTTGTTCACGTTTCATGAATGTGATGTCTTCTCTAACGGTATTAGCAATAATTCTTTTTTGAAGTTTTCTTTTCCCTCTTGTTTCTCCTTTCTTTCTGTTTTAGCGTTTTGGCCTTAAAAAGAGACCATCTCTACATCACACCATCAGACAACTTCCTCTCTCCAACACTAGAAATTTGTTTCTCAAAGAGGGTAGCATAGAAAGTCTCTGGGCTGGGGGACATGAGACACAGTCTAGATGGAGAGGACCAGAGTGAAAACGGGGAGAGCATGAGTGTGTTTACTGAATATAGAGACCTCTGTACACTTTCCCCACAAAGCTCCAGACAAAAAGGAGAAAATGGAAGGAGCAGACAACTGATACCTGTACCTTTGGGGTATAAGAAAAATATCATAGGACTTTTATTTCTAATTATTTTATCCCATCATTGCCTAATATTTTAGATATTTTAAAATGAATAACTTATAAATATACATATATCAGGGCTCATGCTCAACATTTGTTATGGATGGAAGCACATAATCAAAAGAGTTCAGAGGCCACTGCATCAAACCATGAATTTTTGTGAAGTAAACTGCATCGATTCCACTCTCACATTTGATTTATAGCTATATCATGAAAACAAGCCAATACAATCTGATATATCAGACAGAAATTTTGCTTACAACAAAAATGAAACTATTATACCTTCAGGAACTCAGTGTTCTGCCTGGAACAAAATTCGACCCAGCTTCGGATAATTCAAGAAAACATGTGTTTTCACCTCCCCACTTACCACTGAGTCCTTCCTGATAAGCTGGAAGCAGCCCTCTACAGTACATTTCAGACCACATTAAATTAACAATGACATATTAAGTGCCCGACTGCCATGGCAAGTATGAGTTTTCTGACCTACATAAAAACTGAAATATGCACACACATGCTCTTGTAAGTTTACAGTGTGAATGTGGCACGGACATTCAGCTCATTGCATGTGGCAGTAATGTTAAGAGGTGGCATAGGCTATATAAAACAATAGAAATAAAGGAACTAAAACTAAGAACTAAAGATAAGGAGAGGAACATTCAAGAAATACTGCTGATCTTGGGTTATTAGTTGAAAGGAGCAGCTACATTTTAACTTTGGAACTTGATACTTAAGTACGTCATATTTTTGCTTTACTCGTCTTTTTAATTGTCTGTAATTCCCCCAAAGGATTTAACTCATCTAGTGTTAAAGCAGTGATCCATAAAGGGAGTTTGAATTAGAAATATCCTAGATGGGGCGCCTGGGTGGCTCAGTCGTTAAGCGTCTGCCTTCAGCTCAGGTTGTGATCCCAGAGTCCTGGGATCGAGCCCCACACATCAGGCTTCTCTGCTGGGAGCCTGGTTTTTCTTCTCCCACTCCCCCTGCTTGTGTTCCCTCTCTCGCTGGCTGTCTCTCTCTCTCTGTCAAATAAATAAAATTTTTTTAAAAAAGAAAAAAATATCCTAGAACATCCCAGTGTCTTCAGCAAAATCAATTCCTTATGTAAGTTTGATTAAACTAGAACCTACAAAAATACCATAAAATGTTTCTGAGTTAATAGGTTCGTGAACGGATTCGAAGGTTGACCCAGCAATTCTTTTAGCTCAGATGTCTTCAAATAATTTACTATAACCACCACCAAGGCAAAGCAAAAAAAAAAAAATTTTTTTTCTTATGTTAGAAAAGAAACAAGTCTATCTGCTTGAATGAATTACCACACCTGAACAGTCTGACGCTGTCGTCTGCCAAGCTGCAAAATCTGGCATATCTCCGCCACAAGAGGGCAGTAGCGCTCAACCATCATTAATGGAAACCCAACAGACCCAAGGAGGCTTCATTAGAGAAATCTTTACAGCCAGTTGTCAACACATCAATCTCCCATTGGAAAACGCAGGCAAACAGGAACCACAGCCCAGATAGGTCCAGAACTTCTGTCCCCGGTAACAAAAAGACAGGAAATAAGCAAAAGGGGCTTGTGAAAGGGAGCAGCCTCCCTCCCCATCCTCACGTCCTTGAATCACCGTGGAGATGGCTGACTAGCTTAATAATGGCTGCAGATAGGGGTCTGTTTCATTTGGATGTTCAGATAAGAGTACTGTGCCAGGCATCAATGGAACACAGCTCTTAATGGGAAGGGCAGAATAAAAACTGTTGGGTGCAGCAGAGCTGATATCTCAGAAAATGAATTAGGATTCGTTTTAGGAATGAAAGCTGGGATAAACTTTAGATTCATGACATTGGAACATTAAGATAATCAAAGTAATCTTTGCAGCCTATAGCGTTACCTTGTAAAGGTTCCAGGAAGCTAATTAACACAAAAAGGGATCAATTATACAAATGCACCTCAATATTTTAAGTATGTATGTTGATTGGTCTAGTATTGCCCATAATTTGAGATGAATCAGTATTTTTAATGTGTTCTCATGTCCAGCATCTGTTTTTGTTTTTATTCATAATTGTCATTTATGTTACTGAGCTATTATCTGAAAAGAGTTTCAATATTTGAAAAACCTAACTTAATTATTCCGTAACTTAATGTTGTTTCAACATTTATTGAACAATTACAATTTTGAGAAAAGACAGTGCCTCTGTGTGTGTTAAAAGAATTTTTTGAAAATTGTACCCCCATGTTTTAAAGTCCCCCTCACATAAAAATTGAGACTTGTGAATATTCCCCACTTTTGATGTGCCTTTCATATCTCATATTGTACCTCTGTCATAGTCAAAACTTCAAAACCATAGAAAGGCTAAATCTAATTCAGAGAACCTTGTTCCTTCATAGAAAGAAGGTATAGAATATTGGGAAATAAAATACGTTCTGTCATCCTAATAGATACCCATGAAAGACATAATTGTCATTGTTGTTAATGAGCCATTGAATAGAAGATATTTTAAAACTCTTATTCAAGTATAAGTATCATTTAATGGTTTTATTCAACTCAAATTAGTAAACATTTATTGGGTTAGGCACTGTGGTAGACAATAGGAATAACAAAAATGAATAAAACCGAGCTGAGGGTGAGTCACCTACAAGAAGGAAGGTAATTAATGTTTTTTAGCAACTACTCTGTAACAGATTGTTGCATATCTTTCTCATTAATCCTCATAACAATTCTGAGGTATTATCCCTGTTTCATGGAAGACGAAACAGGCTAAGGGCAATTAAGTGGACTGCTCAGAGTCGCAGAACTGGTTGGTGTACAGTCAAGATTGGACCCGGGTCTGTTCAACTTTGAAAGCACGTTCTCTTTTCACTGGACTATTCTATCTGAATATTAGTGATTGACTCCTGGCGAAAAGTAACTTTTATAAATGGCAGTTTAATCGTTTATAATTTAAAATGAAACATCGTGGTGTGCAGTCATTACATATTTTTAAATAAATTTTAATTAGGAAATATTTAAACATAGAAGTTAGAGGGGTGGCTGGCTGACTCAGTCTGAAGAGCATGCAATTCTTGAACTCGGGGCTGAGTCTGAGCCCCATGTTGGGTGTAGAGTTTACTTCAAAAAAGAAGAAGTTAGAGACTAACACCTGTATAGCCGTTACAGAGCTATACGCTGTATTCAATCTTAACGTTATGTGTAAGTCAGATACTTTTAAAGAAATAAAACATTATAGAAACGGTTGGGACTTTCTACCTCTCCTTGATCCCATTCTCTTTTCTTCCTCTCTAGAGATAACACTATTATTTGATGTTTATCAGTTTTATGCATGATTTCTTACTTTTACTACATTCTTGTGAATCCATAAACAATATAACATTATTTTGCAGGGTTTTATTTTATTTTATTTTTTAATGATTTTTTATTATATTATGTTAGTCACCATACAGTACATCCCCGGTTTCCGATGTAAGGCTCGATGATTCATTAGTTGTGTATAACACCCAGTGCACCATGCAATACGTGCCCTCCTTACTACCTATTTTGCAGGGTTTTAAACTGTGTTCTAATTGTATTCAAAAGAACTTTTTTAAAAAAGATTTTATTTATTTGAGAGAGAGAGAGAATGAGCAGGAAGGAGGGGCAGAGGGAGCGGGAGAGGAAGAAGCAGACTCCCCTGCTGAGCAGGGAGCCCAATGTTGGGGCTCAATCCCAGGACCCTGGGGTCACGAGCTTAACCGACTGAGCCACCCAGGCGTCTCAAGAACACATTATTTCACAACTTACCTTTTGTGATAATATGTTTTTGAGATTTATCCACAACGGTAATGTAGCTCTAGTTCTTTAATCATAAAATATTACGTAATATTATATGAATATACCAAAACATATTTATCTGTTTACTTATAATTACATAAACAAAATTCTGCTATGGTTTTGACTCAAAGCATATCTGACAAACCTACTGGAACTTATATTTTAATAATAAAAGTACAAAACTATCCACACTAATTTTTTTTCTTGGTACAGATCATTCTCGGATCGAAGTCTGGAAATTTGGAAATATTGTCATTGAATGCCTCTACCACTGGGCCCACATCTGTTCAGCTCTCATGGAGTTAAACAAAACAGCAAGTAGTGCCCTTGCACCCCCGTTGCCCTCCAGGACTGACTCCTGTGTGTACGCAAAAATGCCAAAGGCAAACGTGCCAGGGAAATGCTAATGAATCAGTACTGTGTTTAGGATACTTTTGTCATGTTCAGTTTTGTTAACTATAAAATATTTTCAATTGGAAAGGAGGGCCGCAGAGACATATTCTGCTCCTAGACATTGACCTCAGCACTTTCTAAAGTGAAAACGCTACCTAAAGAGAAATTTGATCTAAAAAGTATCCAGTTAAGGTAGCCGTAACCAAATGTATGTTATGGAATATACTTTAAAGTTTCCTTTCAGTTTTGACTTTGTATCTGCTATGGGACTGTTGTGGTTAATTGGGTGGAGTTATTTTAATTCAAATATTTTATTTAATTCAAATATTTAATTCAAATATTTTAATTCAAAGTAAAGACTGAAGATTTAAGGGAAAAATGGCAGTTTTTACATTAAAAGAGTACCAAGTAATAAAGATTTTAAGAAATGAACTGGGAATTGGTGTTCTAATTTTTCAGAGACTTAAGTGAGCACCCCTACTTCCCCCTCCCCATCTCCGTCCGACTCCCCCTCCCCACTCACTTTAACAAGTTATTCCAGTGAATAGAAATTCTTGTGGGAAAATGTCCATGACTCATGGAAAAAAGAAAACACCTTTTTTTTTAATAACAAAAACCTCTCAAGTTCAAGAACTGCAAAAAGAATTTATATTTATTTAAAGCTTATTATTACAGCAAACTTTACTGCTCTTTTGTGAGATTTAATCTTTGCAATAAGATATCTGATGAGAGTCCATTTTTAATAAAAATTTGGGAAATTAAACTTCATTTTCTTTATTTGGTTGACAAAATGTGATGTGTTCCAAACATCTTATAATTTGAGATTGGAGGTCCCTTCTTAACCTTTTCTGATAAGATGGCAGTGTTATTACCAGTCCTCATCTCCTGGACGCCCAGTTTTAACCTATAAGCCTAGTTCATATTTGGAAGAGGGCTTTTCAGGGCATTTGCAACAACATTTCTAGGAACAATGTTCTTGAAGATATTAAACTGATAGCCACGTATCCTGATGGCTTCAGAACAAGCTTACAGAGTTCACTGTGCATACAAACGGCATTTTGGGCAGTGAGGACAGGACATTTTTGCAGAAAGCTACTTTCTTTTTTTTTTTTTTTAAGATTTTATTTATTTATTTGACAGAGATAGAGACAGCCAGCTAGAGAGGGAACACAAGCAGGGGAGTGGGAGAGGAAGAAGCAGGCTCCTAGCGGAAGAGCCTGATGTGGGGCTCGATCCCAGAACGCCGGGATCACGCCCTGAGCCGAAGGCAGACACTTAACCGCTGTGCCATCCAGGCGCCCCAGAAAGCTACTTTCTTAACCATTGTCATGGGGATTAAGCTAACTAGAAGGCCTTTAGCTTGAGAACAGATATCGTACATTTGCGTGGATTTTTAACTTCTTTGAAGTATTTTCACACACAAGCTCATTTGATCCTCCTAATAACCTGTAAGGTAGTCAGCCTAATATCATTATCCCCACTTTATAAGTGAGGACACGGGCTCAAAGAGTGAGTTACCTGGGTCAAAGCAGCTAGTAAGAAGCAAGGGGGCCTAGCAGCCATCTTTCCTAATTTTTGCCAGCACCTCAGACATCTAACACTTTTCAAACTTTACCAGGCTAATGACCACGCTATCAGTCTTTCGGAAACTACTTTAAAATTAAGCAACCAACAAGAAAGATTAATTGAATTTGCTTAACCATCATTCAAGTAAAATACTATCCTTTAACACCAGGAGCTTACTTTTTTAGTGAAGAGGATGTTATTTATACTTGACAGAAATTAGATACAGATTTATATTTAAATCTATTTACTGGATAGATTGATTTGACTAATCTGAATAGATTGAATTACCTATAGTGACATATACTTCAGAAGCTTAGACTTGATTAGATTTTTTGATGGCTCTCTTTCCTGTAGCTTATAGGTAACAAGGACACTGTATGGTGTGAACCATCCAGACCATTTTCCTCTTCCTCTTCATCTCCTCTCCTCTTCTTTCAAATTTAAAGGAGATAGAAGTTAATTGAATATACTTTAAGGGAGCAGCGAGCAAGGAGAGAAACTGTCTACCAGGACATGGTGTTGAGAGCTAAAGTTTGGGGGGAAGACAGGGGTATGAGAACATGCGGAATTTTCTCTCTTTGGTGACCGTGTCCAGTTTAAGTACCCCATTGGTCAGCTAGGGCTTATGGCTATCTTGAGGTGGGTCGCTTAATGAGCCTGTTTGCATTTAGCCCAGTGGTCACTGTGGGCCCTTTTGCTTTTCTCAGGTTTCCACTGCTCAAGCCAGTTGTTACGAGCAGCCTCAACATTCCCCCCGACAGATCAACAGTGACAAATCTTTGGCATTTGAACGGAGAACTCATCTTCAGTAGCTGCTTCATATTGGACGAGGGGAGACACGTTGTCCCTAAACTCGTGGGGCCATCAGGGGTTCTATGCAGTTATAGACCAGAGCATGGTATTAAATTGTGCTGACAGGAGATTTGAGTGACATTCTCTGGTGGCTTAGTCCATGGGATTTAGGGGGAGGGGACCCTGCAATGGCATGGGCTGGAATCCTTGTGGAATCACCATTTGTGTGCATAATTGTTGGACTCACTCAGACATGTAGGAATGTAGTTTGCCTATAGATCAGGACGGCAGTTGGATCCAAGGAGACAAAGGAAAAAGGGGGCGGGGGGGAGCAAGGCGGCTGAGTCAGCCAGCATCAGGCAAGGGTCCCAACCCAGGCCATAATGTGTGCGGATTTGCCCTAAATGAGCTTCCACTGCCCAGTGCACTGCGCGCACATTAGGAACAGAGACCTCGGGGTTGGAGTGGGAGGGGAGAGGAAAGGGGTTCTTGGCCCTCACAGGCACACGCAGTCCGACCCGTCTGCCCTCAGACCTTTAGACCACACTGAGGAGCTGTCTTGGCCAGAGATCTTCAGTTGTCTGAGGAGCACTAGGGTTTGACTGCAGAAGGGCCGGAAAGAGAAAGGAGAGGGAGGAAAGGATCCCTCCCAAAGGCCAGAGGGGAAATCCCTCACCCTTTCAGCAAGGACAGTCTGGTGGGTTCCCCCCAGGGCTTCAGATCCTCACTGAGGAGTAACCTTGGCCAAGGTTGTCAGTTCCCCCAAGGAGTACTACAGTCGGTCCACTGAGGGAAAGTCCCGAGAAATTCCAAGAGACTCTGGGAAGACTCGGTCTCGCAGAGGTTCTCCATATAGGCCACAAAATGCAGGGTGTCCAGACTGGGTGGAGGCCTGTGGTGCAGCAAGGCAGGAGAAAGGAGATAGAAATTTATTAAATATACCGCAAGGGAGCAGCAGCCAGGGCAGCAAAGGAGAGACTGTCTGCCCAGACCAGTTTCCTTTTTAATTAGGGCTTTCTATGGTCTAGGAACAACATTTGTTTTCAGGACAATGACACTGGAATCTTAGAAAAGTTCCTGTTGGCTCTTTTAACAGCTTTGTTGAATATAACTTACATACCATTTAATGCAGCCACTTAATGTGTACAATGCAATGGTTTTTAGTATATTCACGGAATTTGCAACCATTTCAAAATCAATTTTAGAACATTTTCATCACACCCATAAGAAACCCCATACCCATTGGTAGTCACTCTCCATTTTCCCCCACCCAAGCCCTAGGCAATGACTCATTTTCCTTTCTCTATGGATTTGCCTACTCTAGACATCTTATATAAACGCAATCATACAATATGTGGTTTCTTATGACTGCCCATTCCCTCTTAATCTAAATATGATTAAGCTCCCAACTACCCTTAACTTAGACAGACATCCCAATCCACTAACTCAGAAGATCTTTGCAGGTAATTTAGGGAATTTTCATTCTTCTCATGTGAGGTTTATGTAATGCCACTCCCACCTAACCCCACTCCGCATCAACTCTGTGTTCTTACTCTCCCCATATGACTTTATTATAAAGACCTCTCTCCATAGATAATATCAATTAATTAAATATTGCCTATTTCTTTGTCCTTAGGCATGGTAATTATCCTCCGAGGGTGTTCCGTCTCCTAGTCACTAACTCTATTTTACCTTTCCTCAATCAACTGCCTGGGCTTAGACTGTCTTGCCCACAGACCACAACTAGTAAGGTACCTCTTGGTGGTCATACTTTGTTCTATGTGACCCTGACTCTCCAGCCACAGCTTTCTGAATTAGGGTTGACCCCTTGCCAAAGGAAGACCAATGTGTGAAATGGCCTGATATTGAAAGTAACCAAAACATGGATAAACCAAACTGGGAAACAGCAATAGGAGCAGTGTCTAGAAGGATAGTAAGTATTGAGAGAGGCCAAAAGTGTCATGCGGCCTTAAACAATTTAAGCAAACTGCCATCCAGACAGTACAAGTTAGCAGAAATTGTTGGTAGAGAAAAAGTTTAGAGAATGGGTAGTTGGTTTGGGACAAGAATGCATAAAAAGGCAGAGAGGGTACAAAAAGCAGAAGAGGCTGAAAGAGTAAGGAAGTAACATAAGGAACATTAATGTCAAAAGATTAAATGGAGGATCCATTAGCTTGGGCGCTGAGGACCCTACAGTTGCCTTGGGTCCAATTCTAGTCAACTGCTCTGTTCCTGGGGTCTTATTTCTGAAAGTCTAAGATAGTCAGAATTCTCTGCTGTGCAACAGTCAGGAGTATGGTAGCGATGATACCATCTTTTATTGGCTTACCCTGCTTCTGTCCTTTCAGCATCTTCAATTAAAGTTCCCAAACTTGGGTTCAAAATGTTAGGAGGCTTCTCTGTGTCTCTGATTCACTGCTGCAGATACCACCATTGCTGCAAACTCTGGCAAGTGATTGAAGAACTCGAATTCTCGGAAACACTGCATCTGAGAAATCAGCCTTCTACCTTTCAGAAAATCTCACAACTGCTTCACTATGACATCCCAAAGGCAATGGGAGAATACAGGATTCAATACACCAGTTCAAAAGCTCATGTTATATATAGCATCTTGAGCTGGGTAATTTTGTGTAACTAATTCTGCATTCAGTCTCTTTAAGCAAGAGGCAGACAGTCTTGGCAGGGGGGCTTTATTTTTACCCTTTATTGATTCTTTTTTATTTTAAGAAAATATCATATAGTTTAAAGAGTCATCCTGTTATACAAGGTCTTTTAAGACCAGAGCATTTCTCAGTCCCTCCTCACCCCTATTTTTCTTACTTCTGAGTCAGCTATTTTCAATTCCTTTAGCTCAGGAATTAATACAGAGCCCATGGGCTAAATCTGGCCAGTTGCCTGTTATGATAAAGTTTTATTAGAAAAGCCATGCCCAGGGGTGTTTGGCTGGCTCAGTCGGTGGAGCAAGTGACTCTTGTTCTCAGGGTCCTGAGTTCAAGCCCCACATGTGGCACAGAGTTTACTGAAAGAAAGAAAGAAAGAAAGAAAGAAAGAAAGAAAGAAAGAAAGAAAAGAAAAGCCATGCCCAATTGTTTATGAATGCTTTCACACTACAAGGGCATAGTTGAGTAGCTGCCACAGCTACTAAGACCCTAAGACCCAGGGGCGCCTGGGTGGCACAGTGGTTAAGCATCTGCCTTCGGCTCAGGGCGTGATCCCGGCGTTCTGGGATCGAGCCCCACATCAGGCTCTTCCGCTATGAGCCTGCTTCTTCCTCTCCCACTGCCCCTGCTTGTGTTCCCTCTCTCGCTGGCTGTCTCTATCTCTGTCGAATAAATAAATAAAATCTTAAAAAAAAAAAAAGACCCTAAGACCCATAAAACCTAAATATTTACTATCTGACCCTTGGCATAAATAGTTTCCCAGCCCCTATTTTGGCTTTCGTTTTGACATGTACCTCCATAGTGTAAAATAACATGCTGTGTGGCTACACTTTTTTCCCTGATTTAACCAGTATTTGTTAGCCTCCCAGTTTGCATTACAAAGATTTAGTTTCTTCCCCAGTACGTGTGTCCGCACACACACAAACACATAAACACCTCCCGTTCCTTCACTCTTTTCAATACATTACATCGTAATTTAAATTAGAATACATTGGTGTTCCGCGTTTGCATTTCCATGATTATGTATGCTACCTGGGGCTTAGCCATGTAGTAAATTACAATTATTTTCTTTTTCTGAACATCTTTTCACTTTTCCTGGAGTTAATGTCAAAAGAGTGCCTGGAGTGACCATAATAATAGCACACAACATAGATTTCAGAGCAAAAAATATTACCATGATAAAGAAGGTCATTTCATAATGAAAAATAGGTCTCAATTAATTAAGAAGTCATAACAGTCTTAAATACTTATACATCTAATAACAGAGTTTCAAAGTACATGGAGCAAAAACAGATAGAACTACAAGTCCAAAGAGACAGAAGTAGATTACTGGTTACCTAGGGTCAAAGGGTCTGGAGTAAAATGACTGATGGATATATGCTTGCTTTCTTGGGCATTAAAAGTATTCTAAAATTGATTGTGGTGATAGTGGTACAACTCTCTGAATGTATTAAAAACCACTGAATTATACACTTTACATTGGTGGATTGCGTGGTATGTGAGTTATATCCCAATAAAGCTGTTTGAAAAAGAATGGCTGGGGGCACCTGGGTGGCTCAGTCGGTTAAGCATCTGACTCTTGATTTTGGCTCAGGTCACGATCCAGGGTCGTGATATCGAACCCGCAATGGGCTCCACTGCACTGGATGTGGAGCCTACCTAAGATTGTCTCGCTTCCCCATCCTCTGCTCCCCCCCCCTTAAAAAAAAATGGCTGTGCTAGATAGAAATCTAACCCACACAGAAATGGTAAATATGTGGGTAAACATAATATTTTTTTTAAAAAATGTTCTTGAAAATTGCTTAAAGCAAAAATACCAATTTATTATGTGTTTATAACATAGGTAGAAGTAAAATGTGTGACAATAATAACACAAAGTCTAAGAGAGGGAAATGGAAGTATATTTTTGTAAAGTTTTTTAACTAAATATAAAGAGGTATATTCTTACTTGCAGACGGACTGAGATAAATTAAAGATATATATGAGAAACCCCAAAGCAACACTTTAAAAAAATAAGGATGGCTAATAAGCCAACAAAAAGATTGCATCATAAAAATCTTAAGCTGAATCATAAAAATTTCTTATTAATCCAAAAGAGGGTAGAAAAAGGGAGGGTTAGAGAACACAGAACAGATGGGAAAATAGAAAAACTGCAACATACTCCTAATCACTTTAATGAAAATGTTCTAAATACCCTAATAAAAGAAACTGTCATATTAGACAAAAAAAGCAAGACCTAAATATATACTATCAACATGAGATCCACTTTGAATATAAAGACACAAATAGATTAAAATAGGTTAAAAGTAAAAGGATGGAAAAAGATATCCTATGTTAACTAACAATCGAACCTGGCTGTATTAATATCAGATGAAGTACATTAAGAGAAGTAAGAGTCATTTCTTACTATTTCTTCTAGAGATCTATGCAAGAGGACCTAACATCCTAAATGTTTATATACCTAATAACAGAACTTCAAAATACGAGAAACAAAACTGACAACTAAAAGGAGAAATAGATCCACAATTACGGTTGGAGATTTTAACATTCTTCTGTCAGTAATTGAAAAGGTATCTTTGGCTGCTGTAAGCCTAGTTTGGAATGGGCCAAGTGCTAGAGAATAAACAGACGGAATGTGACTAGACTTAAAAATATACATAGATCATATGATTTTTATTTCTATACTCAGTATTACCACGATATTAATCATTGCGTCCAACGAGCGTAGGTCCAGTATTAATGTATAGGTTTTCATTTTCTACCAAGTTACCTTGAGCTATGTATATTCACACGGAATACCTCAGCGGGGAAAAAAAAATCGATAGCCTTAGGGTAGTGTTTTTCAAACTTGAGTGTTATCAGAGTTACCTGGAGGGTTCGTTAAAATTCAGATTGCTGGGCCCCATCCCGGAGTTTCAGATGCAGTAGGTCTGGGAAAGGACCAGAGAATTTGCATTTTTAACGAATTCCCGGGATGAGCTTCACACTTTGGGAACTAGTGGCCTAGAATTTTGCCATTCTTTTCTTCCCATTAATTTCGAGACAGCCAGTTGGTTTCCAAACAAAGCCGAAAACCGTAGGACCCGATCCCCTACAACGCGTAAGCAACTCAAAAAGGGGACTCTCAGCCGCTACAAGTGTTCCAGGCCTCCCAAATCCGCGCGAGAGTTTACGTGACGGCGTCGGCGTGTGCGTCAGCGTCACGTCTGCGTCGGCCACGTTCAGCGGAGACGGGAGCAAGATGGCGATTCCGGGCAGGCAGTGAGTGATCCGGGAGTTAGGGTCAGGCTGGGAATGGAAAATCACGGCGACTTTGTCTTTGGCCGAGGAGTAGAAGTGCGCTGGAAGTGAAGGGGCTTGTGTCGTCAGGGATAGAGACGGGGAAAAGCGAGAAATCCTGAGGAACATATTCCCCTCCCCCACACATTTTCCAGGATGGAAGCCCGAAGTTTGAGGGAGAAACTTGTGAGGAAATAAAGGAAGTTAGGCTGAGGGGCAGAGAGCGAGACTTTTCTATTTTCCAAAAGCTCGGTCTGAGGCCCCTCAGTCTTGCTTCCTACCCCGCGCTTGAGTTTCTCCCTGGTTGGATGCTTTCATGGGCAATGAGAAGAGAGAAATTCCTGGCTTCCTTAGAGGGCCTTGTTCTCCTTGCTGCTCAAGTCCTGATTCCCGCCCTCCCTTCTTGTTTTAGGAATGTTGTGCTGAGAAGCCACAGAAAAGGGTAGGCATAATAGGGAACTTTGGTATACATTGCCGCAAGAGAGACAAATGTGTGTTCTTGGAAGTTTTACCCTTAATGTGTAATCCTCATTTCCCGTGATCTCGGCATTTTAAAGACCAAAACGCGAGAATCTAAATGAGTTGGATCTGATGGGATGGTTCTCTGAGATGCTCCAAGACAGAGCAGATGAGCTCAGTTGAGTGTAATGGGCGTTTGTCCCACGGCTACTTGGGTTTCTCAGTTAATGTAATCTTCTAAAAAATTTTCGTGGGTGACATTATCCAATAACTTATTTAAAATTATGTAAGTATCCAGTAGGGGAAAAAAAAAAACCAAAACAAAAAACTAGCTATTTTCTTGTTGGACCACACGGATAATGCAGTGTTTTCTAATATTTAGTGGGCATAAACTGAGCTTTCCACTAGCATGTTCTTTTTAAAACATTACTATTATTATTTCACCATCTAAAACATTTCTGAAGTCTTCAGTTACTCCTCTTCTTTGATGAAAATGGTATTTGAATTTGGCCCTTGCCTGCAAATAATTGCTTAAAAGTAATACTTATACAATCTTAATGCACATTAGAATTTTGAGATCACCGAAAAGCAGAAAAAATGTTATGTGTTCATAGCTATATGACATGTTCTGACTTGGTAGCTTCATCTGGAAGAGGTAGTGGATGTATTATTTTTTAACATTTAAATATAATGGTGTAATTTCTATTTCGAAAAAAAAAAACCGCAGGTATGGGCTTATTTTGCCAAAGAAGGCACAGCAGTTGCACCCTGTTTTGCAAAAACCATCAGTGTTTGGGAATGATTCTGATGATGATGATGAGGTAAGGGAACCTGTGTTTTTCTGTTGCGTTGTTAGAAATACAATTTTTAAAGTTGAACTTGTGAATTTGATGTCTTTGCTTGCCTTAGTTATTTGTCATTACCGTGTTTCTGGAGTATACTATAATTTATGGAATTATCAAAAGGAATATTTAAAGAACGACTTCTCTGATTTTTTTTTTTCTTCGTAAGTGATACATGGGTAATAAGATTTTTTTAAAGTTGTGAATTTCAGTTATTTCTAAGCATTTATACAAAGTTGTTTTAGACAGCTAATACTGATGTGACAAAATTGTTAGTGTAAAGATCCCTGAAAATGAGCTATTAAGATGTCACCAGTTGCCTATGAATTTTTTTTAGTGAAGTAGTTTCTTCTAAGGCTACTTTTGTGGCTATTAACTGCTAAATGTAATTGCTCGGTTATAATTATGGTAGTGCTTTAAGTTACCATTGATAGTACTACAATAATATCTAATATGAATATTTTCTGTTTTAGCAGCCAAAACAGTATTTTCCTGTGAAATACACAGCTTATGGCAGAAACAACCCCAAATGTATGCTTATCTAATACTTGAGTCATTTTCTGTATTTCTGAAAGACCTTTGAATCTGTTAATGTGGTACTTCCTTTGTTCTGGCAGAAAGATAGCTTCTCTTTCAGTTTCTACTAATTTTATAATGGCATAGGTAGGTAACTGAACATATTTGATACTTCTTTGTTTTTTCCTTTCCTTCTGTTGAAGAAATTGGCTGGAGATGCAGTCTGCTTCCCTCCATTCTGCCCCAAACAACTATCACATTACGATTTTGATTTGCATTTCCCTGATGGCCAGTGATGTTGGCCATTTATGTATCATCTTTGGAGAAATGTTTATTCATATCATTTATCTTTTTAAATTGGATTATTTGTCCTTTTACGAATTGTAAAATTTCTTTATATATTCTAGATACAAGTCCCTTGTTAGATATAATTTGTAAATATTTTCTCTCATTCTGTGGGTTCTTTTCACTTTCTTGACAGTATCCTTTGAAGCACAAAAGTTCAGTTTTGAGAAAGTCCAATATATTTTTTTCATAGGTTTCTATGCTTTGGTGTCTTACCTAAGAAAACCACTGCTTAGTCCTGTGGCACAAAGATTGACACCTGTATTGTAGCTTTACCTCTTAAATTAAGGTCTATGATCCATTTTGAGTCAATTTTTGAATAGGGTATGAGGTAGGGGTCCTACTTTATTATTTGCATAGGGATATCCAGTTGTCCCAACATCATTTGTTGAAGACTATTCTCCATTGAACTGTCAGCACCCTTGTCATTTGTTTTAAAATACAAATATATGTATTTTTTAAATCACCTACCATGGACATGCTTATTCTGTAGTTTCACATCCTGGCATACCATGTAATACAAAGCGAAATATTTGAGAAGAACGGGTGTACACAAGTGATCTAGAAAGTTTATGCACGTTATTGCTCTTTCTTTTCCTTGTGAAGTGAGGCTGGTGGACAGTGAATACACAAGAGCCAGAAAAGCTAGGGCTAGGCCATTTGCTCTTTCTTCCTTCTGTCTCTCCCTCCCTCCTTCCCTCCTTCCCTCCTTCCCTTCTTCTCCCCTTCTTTTACATAGAAGGACTTTAATGCAGAGAATTGGCTGCATAAGTAAGAGAAGACTTAAGAAGCCAAAAAGAGGATGGTGAAGCAACCCAGAGATCAGCGGTAGTAAGAGCAAGTAATGATAAATGGAGGGATACAGGTAGGGTATAGGTCCTAGAGGGCAAGGGCTGGGGTTACCTGGGAACTAGAGTCTTCCGGAAGAAGCTGAAGCCACTGGGGAGATTAATGTCTTAGGTAGGTAGAGAAAAAGGCAGGGAGGACTACTTTGTTTTTTTCCTTTCTCCCACCTTCCAGTATATCATCTTTGTTTTCCATTGGTAGAACTCAGCCAGAAGCCAACTGACAAGTAAGCTGCTTGGTTCTTAATGAACAAATATAAAACTTTTTTAGTGTAAGATCTTACCAATAAAAAGATCAGTCTGATGAATTACAGCTTATTTTCATACCGAGAAGTAAATTTCTTAGTTAAGTATATTTAAATATTTAAGGTTTGGATACAAAATCTCTTACTTAAAAATTAATCAACAATTTAAGCAACAATAAAATTATTGGTGCTTTGGAAAATATAGAGAAAGATACTTTATGGTTCTCTTCCTAAAGAGGGCATTATATACCTGGAGAAGAGTTGCTGCAAAGCAAATCCATTGTTATTTACAGCAATTCAGAAGCATTTAAGAAGCCAAATTTAAGATCAGACTTTCCTTCCAGTGGTCCAGCAGATGGGGCCCTAGCAAATGAATTCAATTTTAATACGTGCTTATATTCAGAGTAAGCTTAAAAGTGGGAAAGTGGTATTTAAATAGTTTCTCTTTTAAAATTTATCAGAACTAATCAGAAATAGTTTGTTCAAAGGTAGAGGAGATGGGAGTTTTTACCCTATAGTATGAGGTTTATATTATATCCAAATGCTGCTGTCTGATGATATTAAGTGTTTGAGTGGGTTTGCTATGATAGTAATGTGTTTATTCCATTTTTTCCAGTGTATCCTCTTCCAGTCTCATTGTCACCACTTTTAGATTATTTTATTTTCATAGCTTTGTAACTAGTTTTCTTATCACCTGTCTCCTTAAATTAATTTGAAATACTGTTGACAGATTGATATTTTTTTAAAGCATGGTTCTGTTCACTTGTAACTCGCTTGCTTTTGAACCTAATTATATTTAAAATCTAAACTGCTAGTCCTGACATTGAAAGCCTTTACTATGCTTTGGCTTCAGAATGCTTATTAGCATTTTTTTCCCAACTGCTTTTCTATGCAGAGCGTAGTTTCTTGCAACTCTGCTTTTCATCACACTGGAAGTCTCCCTGTCCTTCAGAACCCATTGCAAAAGCTGCTTCCTTCATGTTCCCCAGTGGAAGCAGTCTCATCCTTTTTCTGTCACTTTCCTTTTCTTAGCGCTTAGCTTTTTATACCTTGTGTTGTAAGTTATTTGCATACAAGTCTTGTCACTGTACTAGAGTATGCGCGCTGCGAGCTAGGATCTGGATATCTATGTTTATACACGTACTACGAGTACAATGATTTACTCGGATGTTTTAGCTGTCTGTGTTGTAAAGAGCCAGGTAGTAGATGTGTGGACTTTGCAGGCCAACTATGGAACTTTGCTCTTGTGGTGTGAAAGCAGCCATTAGATAATATGTAAATGAATGAGCGTGACTAATTAATGTATTCTAATAAAACTTCATTTACAAAAAGAAGTGGCTGGATTTGGCTGTAACTTGCTGACCCCTGGTCTACACAGTTCTCAGAAAGTACTTGTGATAACCGGTAGTGTTTCACAAATGTTAGAAGATGGTCAGTGACTAAAATAGATGTTGCATGACAGGTTAAACAAAAAACTTCCTTTTAGATAGTTCTCACTACTAAATGCTTGCTCATTTTGCAGAGCACAGTGACTTTTCCTTTTAATCTTGGCAATTGAAATACTTATTTCTAGACAATATTCTTGGAAGATCCTATTTTGCACAGTATTCATAATGCCATGAAAAAGTACGATCAATACAACCTGAAAGTTGTTGCGGTTTTGTATCTTTATCCAAAAGCAACAATTTTCAGGTTGGATAAAGATACAGAACTCTTTGATCTCTTCACAGAAGTATTGAGTTAAACTAGATAGCAAATGTTTATTAATTTAGTTTTTCATAAATGTATCAAAAATATCAGAAAATGGTGGATGATAGCAATAAATTGCACTTTGAGTCTCTCAGAAGCCATGGTATAGTCCTCTCATTGGTTAAGCATTCATTTTTATAAGATGTAAAGCATTTATAAAAACACTAATACTCCCGAAAAATGAGGAAAACACATTTATAGAAATACAGAAGAAATAGAAATATGTGATAAACATTAAAGATATTTCATCATAGTTGGGGCGCCTGGGTGGCACAGCGGTTAAGCGTCTGCCTTCGGCTGAGGGCGTGATCCCGGCGTTATGGGATCGAGCCCCACATCAGGCTCCTCCGCTGTGAGCCTGCTTCTTCCTCTCCCACTCCCCCTGCTTGTGTTCCCTCTCTCGCTGGCTGTTTCTATCTGTCGAATAAATAAATAAAATCTTAAAAAAAAAAAAAAGATATTTCATCATAGTATATTTAAGAAATGTAAATTAGGACAACAGTGAGCTGCCATTTTTTACTATAACAGCAAATACTTTTAGAAAATGATAATGGCAAAGTTGTGATGAAATGGGCGCTCACGCTTGTGTTAGTGTAAATTGATGCCCCTTTTTGGAAAGCAGTTTTGCAATTTGTATCAATCCTTTAAAAGTTACGTGTATCAATCAAAGACAAACTGCCTGTATTTTCCCTTCTAAAATTCTCTCTTGAAGAAATGATCACAAATTTCTATTTAAGATTTATAGGTATTCAAAAATCTTTTGTTTATGATAGCAAAAACTTAGAACCAGTCTAGCTTTCTACAGTAAAAGTATGGCTAAGTGTGGTGCGATGTATATACAAAATTGTTGTAAATAAAATCAAAGGAAAAAAGAAAGTAAAGCATTTCAGAATATTAATGGTAGTTGTCTTTGTGTAGTGTACTGATGAATGGTTGCTTTTTATATTTTTATGTATTTTCCAAAATTTCCACAATAGTTTTATAATTGAAAAAATATTTAAGAAAAATTAATGATGAATATAAGTATTTCCCATAAGATACTTAGATTTTAAGTCATGTTAAAATATAAAAGGAAATAACACATTTCATCTGATAGAAGGCATAATGAGACAGCGAGTATTGGAACTACTTAAAAACATGAAATAAAGTGAAATAAGCAGAATACAAAATTGAATATGTATGGTTGTACAAAGCTATACGTGCATGTCTAAATAGAAAAATAAATGAGGGGCGCCTGGGTGGCTCAGTTGGTGAAGGCTCTGCCTTCAGCTCAGTTCATGATCTCCGGGTCCTGGGATAAAGCCCTGCATCATCAGGCTCCCTGCTTGGCAGGGAGTCTCCTTCACCTTCTCCCTCTGCCTCTTCCCTCTCTGCTCGTGCTCTGTCTCTGTCTCTCTCAAATAAATAAATAAAATCCTTTAAAAAAAAAAGAAAACTGAATGAAACCTGTTATTTTTTTGGATGACGGCATGTGGTTTTTTATTTTTGAAAAAATTATATATGTTAGTATTGTAATTTCAAAGAATAGAAGAAAATGAGTGCTCAAAAAGAGATATCCATGATTGTATATTCTTGAAGTTAGAAACATTAGTAAAAAGTAACTGGGTTACATGATAAACTTTCAGTGTTTTCATTATTTTTTGATCTTTCTCCACTTTAATTCCAGTCTTTTAAAAGCATTTTCTTTTTTTTTTTTTTAAAGATTTTATTTATTTATTCGACAGAGATAGAGACAGCCAGCGAGAAAGGGAACACAAGCAGGGGGAGTGGGAGAGGAAGAAGCAGGCTCACAGCGGAGGAGCCTGATGTGGGGCTCGATCCCATAACGCCGGGATCACGCCCTGAGCCGAAGGCAGACGCCCACCCGCTGTGCCACCCAGGCGCCCCTTAAAAGCATTTTCTAGAAAAGTAGTCTTCATAGGTCTGTTTTTCCTAATGAAGAAACTAATCTTATTTTAGTTGAAAGCCGGTTTGGTTTGCTAATGGTAAGCAAGAGTTAAAATATTAATCTATCTCAACATAATAGTACATCTGAACCAATACAAGTTTCACTTGTGGTTTTTCATCAGTTATGTAATTTTGTTTCTCTGGATATAGTCTGTTATGGTTAAAATGACAGTTTTATGTAAACACGACAAAGCATATTATGTATGGAAATGGCAGAAAATTTACATCATTTTAATGATGACTTAAGAATTTTTTACACTTTTCTCAGTCTAAAATGAATTCCTGGTAAATTCATGGTACTGAATATATCCAGCAGCAGTATAGGCAGTGAGGGTTTTAAAGTAATTGTGAAGTTTTGCTAAAAATACACCCCTAGACTTGCTGTCCACGAGTGAAACAGAAACATAAGAAAATGCAAGAGGACGGGGCGCCTGGGTGGCTCAGTCAGTTAAGCATCTGCCTTTGCTTCAGGTCATGAGCCCAGAGTCCTGGGATTGAGCCCCGTGTTGGGAGCCTGCTTCTCCCTCTCCTCCCCACTTGTGCTCTATCTCGCTATCTCTGTTGCTGTCTCTGTCTCTCTCTCTCTCAAATAAGTAAATAAAATCTTTATAAAAAAATGCAAGAGGAGAGAAGAAGATAGCACTAAATGATCGAATTCTATTAGCAGTGGGAGAGAGGACAAGAGGATTCTATTCTTATTTATTTTTTAAGTCAGCTCTACCCCTAATATGTGCTTTTATCAAGAGTCCCTAGATCGAGTCACATGCTCTACGGACTGAGCCAGCCAGGTGCCCTGAGAATTTTCTGTTCTTATTTAATCTTCCAGTAGGATGGGAACATTAGAGAAGTAGCTGAGAGAACGCAGATGATGAAGATGAGATGAAGTAGGAATTTTTTATCTTTTTTAGGAAGGAAATGATGGTATTAATCATGAGTCCTTGTAGATGTGTAAAATTGATTTGTGGATCTATGTTTAAATCTATGCATTTTTAGCCAAATTTTCTTATGTTGGCACATAGGCAACTTTTTAAAAATCTTCTTTGGTCTGAAATATTAAGCATTATTGTGTCTTCCAACTTCACAGTTTTTTGTTTTGTTTTATAATTTCTGTCTCTTTATTGGTATTCTCTATTTGATGAAACATTGTTCTCATACTTTAGTTCTTTAGATGTGGTTTCCTTCAAGTCTTTGAACGCATTCTTTTTTTTTTTTTTTTTTTGGTCACAATATCTATTTATTTATTTTTTTTTTAAATGATTTTTTATTATATTATGTTAGTCACCATACAGTACATCCCCGGTTTCCGATGTAAGGCTCGATGATTCATTAGTTGTGTATAACACCCAGTGCACCATGCAATATGTGCCCTCCTTACTACCCATCACCGGCCTACCCATTCCCCCACCCCCCTCCCCTCTGAAGTCCTCAGTTTGTTTCTCATAGTCCATAGTCTCTCATGTTTCATTCCCCCTTCTGATTACCCCCCCTTTCTTTATCCCTTTCTTCCCCTACCGATCATCCTAGTTCTTATGTTCCATAGATGAGAGAAATCATATGATAGTTGTCTTTCTCTGCTTGACTTATTTCACTTAGCATTATCTCCTCCAGTGCTGTCCATGTTGTAGCAAATGTTGAGAACTCGTTCTTTCTGATAGCTGAGTAATATTCCATCGTATATATGGACCACAACTTCTTAATCCAGTCATCTGTTGAAGGGCATCTCGGCTCCTTCCACAATTTAGCTATTGTGGACATTGCTGCTATGAACATTGGGGTGCATATGGCCCTTCTCTTCACTACGTCTGTATCTTTGGGGTAAACACCCAGTAGTGCAATGGCTGGATCATAGGGTAGCTCAATTTTTAACTTTTTAAGGGACCTCCACACTGTTTTCCAGAGTGGCTGTACCAACTTGCATTCCCACCAACAATGTAGGAGGGATCCCCTTTCTCCACATCCTCTCCAACAATTGTTGTTTCTTGCCTTGTCTATTTTTGCCATTCTAACTGGCGTAAGGTGGTATCTCAGTGTGGTTTTGATTTGAATTTCCTTGATGGCTAATGATTTTGAACATTTTTTCATGTGTCTGTTAGCCATTTGTATGTCTTATTGGAAAAGTGTCTGTTCATATCTTCTGCCCATTTTTTGATTTGTTTATTTGTTTCTCGTGTATTGAGTTTGAGAAGTTCTTTGTAGATCTTGGATACCAGTCCTTTATCTGTAGTGTCATTTGCAAATATCTTCTCCCATTCCGTGGGCTGCCTCTTAGTTTTTCTGACTGTTTCCTTGGCTGTGCAGAAACTTTTAATCTTGATGAAGTCCCATAAATTCATTTTATCTTTTGTTTCTCTTGCCTTTGGGGATGTGTCATGAAAAAGGTTGCTTTGGCCGATGTCGTAGAGGTTGCTGCCTATGTTCTCCTCTAGAATTTTGATGGATTCCTGTCTCACATCGAGGTCTTTCATCCATTTGGAGTTTATTTTTGTGTATGGTGTGAGATAGTGGTCAAGTTTCATTCTCTTGCATGTAGCTGTCCAATTTTCCCAGCACCATTTATTGAAGAGACTGTCTTTTTCCCACCGGATGTTTTTTCCTGCTTTATCAAATATTAGTTGCCCAAAGAGCCGAGGGTCCATTTCTGGGCTCTCTATTCTGTTCCACTGGTCTATGTGTCTGTTTTTGTGCCAGTACCATGCTGTCTTTGTGATCACAGCTTTGTAGTACAGCTCGAAATCCGGCATTGTGATGCCCCCAGCTTTGTTTTTCCTTTTCAACAGTTCCTTGGAGATTCGGGGCCTTTTCTGTTTCCATACAAATTTAAGGACTGTTTGTTTGAACGCATTCTGTGTATGGATCATACTTTCTTGTTTCTTTGCATGTCTCTTACTTTTTGGTTGGGAACTGAAAGTTTAAAACATTACAGTGTGGCAGCTCTGGAAACCAGAGCTTTTCCTCTTTCCAAGGTTTATTGGTTTGTTGGTTTGTTTGTTTTTTACTGTTTTTTGTTTTTGTTTTCTATGTAGTGACTTTTCTGAACTAATTCTTAAAGTTTATATAACATTTTTTGTTGCGTGTGGCCACTGAAGTCATTGATTGGTTAGCTTAGTGGTTAGCTAATGATTTGACAGATTTCTTTAAATACTTGTAACTAGTAAGTCTCCAGTCAGCCAAGGGGCTCTGTATGCATGTTGGGTGTATCTACAGTATACCATCAGGTATTTTACAACTTTACCTTAGCCTTCACTTGCTTCTGCAGAGCTTCAGGGTCAGTTGTGAGAGTTTAGGACCTTCTAAGGTCTTTCCTGATCAGGCACAGATGTCTTTGTCTGCATGTGGACTTCATGATCCCCCAGAATATGGGGGAGATTTCAATGCGCCCTATAGAACATCTTATTTCTCAACTCTTCTTTTTAAGCTTTTGGTTAGCCTATTGTTTTCCCCAACTGTTAAAACTGTTACGCACTGCCTCAGGCAGCCCTGAAGTTCAGCAGTTGTCTGTGATTGTTTTTGACAGACACCCCCAGGGAAAAGGCTCTTTTACCTTGGCGCTCTTTCAAGTCAAATAAAGGCAGGCCTGTGAGTGGTGTGTCTTCAGGGAACCACCAGACAGGTCCAGTAATAATTCTCTGGGATAGGGGTTTTGAAAGATCTCTAACCCCATTCTGCCTTCTCTAGTGGCTGCTAGACTGCTGGTTTCTGCCATGATTGTGGGCTGTTGTTTTTAGGCTACCATGGCACTAGGGAGGGGATGATGGAAATAGGGAAAGTTAAAATGTCACAGAGTTCTTACTGAGATTCAGCTGTTCTTGAATAAATGCTCCCTAGACTCCTTGAAGCCATTAGTTAATTTCCAGAGTTCTGAAAAAACTGATTGTGACATTTTTTGCCAGTGTTAAAACGAGAAGTTTTCTTGGTCCATACTCTGCCATTTTCAGTGACTTCCCAGGTTATCTTTTAAGCCTCTCCGATACATTTTTGCATGCTTCACACAAAATCATCTTACTGGTTTTAAAATCACTATTGACTTCCCATTGCTCTTAGGATGGAGACCAGAATCCTTATTTATGACCTGCAAAGTCATGCATTGTCTTGCTATTCTCTTCATCCTCTTTTCCACTATCCTGCCCTATTTGATTCTTTAAAATTGCCTTAGGTTGGGGCGCCTGGGTGGCTCAGCTGGTTGAGCATCTGCCTTCAGCTAGGGTTGTGATCTCAGAGTCCTGGGATGAGCCTGGCATGGCATCGGGCTCCCTGCTGAACAGGGAGCCTTCTTCTCCCTCTCCCTCTTCCCCCAGCTCATGCGCACTCTCTCTCTCTCTCTCTCTCTCTCTCTCAAATAAAAATAAATAAATAATCGCCTTAGGCCATGTAAGTGAATTTTAGTATTACCTTCAGGTACATGTTGAAAAAGCTGGGAATTTTGATTGGACTTGCATTGGTTTTATAGGTTCGCTTAGAAGAGAATTGATATTTTGATATTTTAGTTTTTTCGTTTATGAAGATGGCATATCTATTTGTTCAGGTATTTTATATATCCTGTAGTACAATTAGAAAATTTCTTCGATTAAGGTCACACACATCTTCCATTAGGTTTATCTAGGTACCTTAGAGCCCTTGTTGCTATTGTGTAAGGGAATTTTTTGTGAGTTATTATTACTAGTACCTATGAATGCTTCTGGTTTTTTTGTTGATTTAATTCTAGTTCCTATATAGATCTCATAGCTTGATGATTTCTTTTGAGTTTGTCTCTTTTTAGTTCCTTTCACTGATAATCTCTTATTCTTCTGTGATTATGTGTGTGCATGTTATTGTATTCCATGGAAACTACAGTATAGTGCTAAATAGAAAACGATGATAGAAACATTCTTGTTACACATCTGACTTTAATGGGAGTTGCTTATAAAGTTTTATAATTAAATGTGATATTTGAGCTGTAAGTTTTTGGTACTGTTTCTAGTTTACTAAGAATTTTTATTATAAATGAGTATTAAATTTTAATCATCTTAGCATCTATTAACGTGAATTTATTTTTTATTATTTCTTTAGTTTTTTGAAGTTAAGTATTCCTAGAATATTTGATTTGTTTTTTAATCTGACTTGGTACACTCTGTAGTCTTTTTACCAGTGCTTTCCATTTCTGAGGTCTTTGGCTTGATTTCATTGTTCAGTAGTTTTTCAGCATGTGCTCATAGGGACATTGTTTCCTAAGTTCTTAATTATTAAGGAATAATTGCTTATTGCTTTTATCACCTAAATATCTATTTGAATGGGTATACTGTTTCTAGAATAACAATTTATTTCAAAACCTTGTAGACATTAGTCATTTTCCCTGATGATGGAATGTTCTTGTGAGGAAGTACAGTACTATTTTTGTTTTTTTAAGTCTTTCTTCTATATGACTTTTCTATTGGCTTGGATGACTAGTGGGTATTTTCTCTTTATTCTTTAAGTTCAGTGTGTTTTGGTGCAAATTATTTTGAATTATTTTTTCCTGGAATGAATTGTTGCTTTTTTCCTAAATATCTGACTTTTTCTTCAGCTCACAGAAGTTTACCGTCATTGGACTGGAATACTTTTTCCGATCCACTTGCTAGGTTCTTTTTGGAGGATCATCTTTGTCTTTCATATCGTTGCGCATTTATTCACTATTTCACTCAACAAATATTTAGTGATTCCTGTTTCGTGCCAGTGAAACAAAACAAAGCCATGGCCCTTGTGGAGCTTCCGTTCTAGTGGGTGGAAGAGAGGTGATAAACAGTTAATCTAACAGATAAATAAATTACATGTTAATTTAGAAGGTGACAAGGATCAAGAAAAAGTAAAGCCAGGTAGGATAAGAGAGTTAAACAGATATTTGGGGAAATTACTCAATTTTTGTCTTCTTTTCTCTGAATTAACCATTACTATCTTAAACCCTTGTGAGTATTTCAGTTACTTCTTTTCTGTTTTTTGCTGTTTCTAATTTACTGATTATCTCTAGTAATTGTTTCAGTCCTCAGTAGGTTTTCTTAGCTTTGCGTCTCTCTTTCCATCCCTTTTATTGTTTTATTATCTGACCATTAACTCATTTGATTTAATTCGTGGTCTTATTTTGAAGGAATTTGACAGGAAAGAGAGAGAAGAGATGGAGATGATAACTTGAAAGAATAATGGTAGAGTTGGTGGAATTTTCCCTTTTGTTGTTTTCTTAGGATAGAGATGATTTATGCATGTTTAAGCTGGAAGGGAAGAAGCTAAAGGAAAAGAAGAGATTGTACAGCTAAGGTGTTAAGAAGTAAATTGGTCTATATCACACAGAATACTTAGGTAATAATAAGGTTTTTGAATCCAGAAGATCTGCCTGATTCCAGAGTCCATGCTTTTAAACATTATAATGTACTCCCTTTGAGAGATATGTTGTTTATAATGGAATTTTAAAAGTTTGAGAGAATGGATTTCAGAAGCAACAGAAATAAGGGTTAGTTGGGGGACTGGCAGAGATAAGACAGACTTCAAAGAGTCCATCCTGTTTACTAGTTGGAAAAGAAACACAAGTAGAAGTTATGTTGAGACACGGTTTTTACCATATGAAATTACATAGCTCTGTCTTCCAGTGTCTTAGGAATATTTTGAGTAGATGGGGCTATTAGTTTTCAACAAAGTGGGTATCCATTTGTCCAGAATATTTTTTTTGAAGAGTCTATTCTAAGGGTATTCAGTGGAGGTGTCACTACTTCCAGAAGGGCATTAGGAAATTTTTGGAGTGGCTTTTGCTTTTTGAATCTTTTGAGAGTATTACTGATAACCAGTTTTTGATGTGGGCCAGGGAATGTAGATACTCTGCATGTCATCACCCCGTCCATGTAGGGAAGATCCCTTTGAACATTTATATAGGTGAAACACTATTTATAATTTTATGAGGCTAGACTGAAGTTCTTTTTGCACATAAACACAAAATATGTTTTGTACATTTTATTTTTATTAAATAAATTTTAATAAAATTAAATTTTAAAACTTTTAAAAAGTATTGTTTTTGCATGGCACAGTGTATGCTAAAATTTCCCCTGATTTGACCGTCTTGTAGATCGAGTGAAGGTTATATCTTATTTTGTTTAGAACTTTACTGGGGGTAGGGGAAGGGGAGAACTTCTACGAAGAGTTCACCGTTTGGGAACATCAGGTCACTGTCACCGTTGTCACTTGTGGTATTTGAGTCACCGGTTATGTAGTCGGCATTTGTACCTGTAGCGTTAATGGTGATTACAGTGAGTCTACATGGTAGAATGATACTTTGATACTGTCTCTAATGTGCTTTTGCATTTACATATAGAAATACAGTTTATATTATTCCATTATAAGTTACTTCCCTTTTTTCTTTATGGTTCTTTATGGATGTATATATGTGTGTATCTAAAACTGTACAAAAAGGAAGGAATATGTATATAATTTTTTAAAATTGCCTGTAGAAAGTTTATTATCTGTGTGTTTCATTTCAATATAAAGGGTCCTATAAAAGAAGGGTATTGAGTATAATAGGACTGAGAACTACTGTTCTGCGCCTTTCCCAATGATGTAAAATGGCCCATTTATTGTATATTAAATTCCCATAAATAGGTGGGTCTGTTTTTCTAGACTGTTCTGTTCCATTGATTTCTTTCTCTAATCCTGTTCCAGTACAGTTTTATTTCAGTTACTCTAGCATTATAATCTGGTTTGATAATGAGTAGGACAAAGAATAAGAAAAAATAATATTTATTGAGCACTTGCTGTTAGCCATTGCTCTAAGTGTTTTTATATGAATTAGTTCATGTAATCATCACAGTTAACACTAAATATTACCATATTTTGTTAAATCTAAGATGCTTTGTTAGTGATGCTTTCTTGATGTTATCAGGAAGTGTCCATGGAAGGTTTTCATTTGGCACATCATTATTGCCTCCTGGGTGACAGCTATTATTTTTAAGATGTCATCAATTTCTAAGACATTAAAATGTGAAAAAATATGTTGTAGAATCATTGAAATAGGATGTTGTCATCTTCATTTTACAGTTGAGGAAATGGGCAGAGAGTTTAACTTGCCTAGGATCACATAGTTAGTTGACTTCATAACCCATATGCTTGGTTGGGATCTTTTAAATTTATTGTTATATTTTTCTCAGTATTTATTGCTGAGATATAGCAATAGTTATGTTTACTCTAGGTTCATGGTAGGTCCCCTTTCTCACATTGGAGAAGTTGCCCTCTTTTGTAGGTGTATCATTTCTAAATCTTCTTGTTTACGGTTATTGGGTGATCCTGTCTACTGGGTCCATCTCTACAGATTTCTCCTATCAGATGCTCCTCCCTGTGAGAGATTATACTTTCTGCCCTTGATATAAGCTTATCCATGAGGCTTGTTTAACCAGTGGAATGTGAATGAAACTGATAAGCTATATCTGAGCAGAAGCTTTCAGAGCTATCTCTTGATTTAGCCATTGCTTTCCGCCCTGCCATATGGACAGCATGTTGCAGATAGGGACTGCCCTCAGCCCGGAATGTAGATGGTATGGACCTACAAGCCATCCGTAATGGACACGTGGCATGAGCAAGAAATAAAGCTTTATGCTGTAAGCCATGAGATTCTGATGTTTGTTAACACAGGATAAATTAGTAGAAGTTGACCAATAATCTGGAATGCTAAAAATTTTTATTAGGCATTTGGGTTGAATTTTATCTCGTGTTTTTTCAACATTTATTACTATGGTGAATTACATTGATAGATTTTTCTAAAGTGAAACCACTCTTTAAATACTAGAATAAACCCTTTTGGTCTTGGTGTATTTATTCTTTTATATGTGCAGCTGGGTTTTATTTGCTATTTTTTTTTATTGTGGCAAAAACACGTAACATAAAATTTACCATTTAACCATTTATAGGTGTGATGTTAGGTACATCACCACTTTCCAGAACTTTTTTAGTTGTAATACGGAGTCTCCTAGGGATCCCCAAGATGCTTTCATGAGGTCTGCAGAGTCAGATTATTTTCATACTAATAAGACATTATTTGCCCTTTTTTACTGTTGTTTTTCTCACAAGTGTGCAGTGGGGTTTTCCAGAGGCTGCATTACAAATGAATTGCAACAAATTGAGCCCAGCAAGTTTGCGAGTCTAGCAGTCTTCTGTTAAAGAGATGCGCCAAAATCCAAAACACTGCCACTCTTCTTACGAAATGTATTTGTAAAGTACATTTATTTTTCATAAGAATGTTAGCATGAATGGATGTATAGTTATTTTTCAGTGAATTAATAATAAAATTTTCTGTTTTAAGATCTAATATGGTAAATATTGGTAGGATGACCCATGTAAGCAAAAGCTCTCTGGGTCCTCAGTAATTTGTAAAAGTATTTAAAAAGGTCCTGAGACTAAAATATTTAAGAACCTCTGCCTTAGAATAGTTAACAGAGAAAATACGTTTCTTTAAAATGCAAAGTGATATATGTGCATTTTGTCCTTGATTATTTTCATTTCTTCTTTTTTTTAATCTGTTCAGTTTTCTACTTCTCAGCTAATGTTGGCCATTTATATTTTCCTAAGTAATCACTCATTTTTTTCTAGGGATTCAAATCATATTTGTAGAGAATTTCAATAATAGTTAAAATGTTTTCTGATAATCTATTCTGAATTTATAATTCTGTCTTATTTTTATTCCTAAAGTTTGTTTTCTCTCCTTTTTCTTGGTCAGACCTGGCAAAAGTTTGCGTACCTTTTGGAAGAATCAGCGTTTTGATTACCGATCATCCACTCTTTTAGTTTTCTACTATATTAATTTTTTCTTTGTTATTTTCTTGTAGTCTTTTTTTTTTTTTTTTTTTGAAGTTTTATTTTTAAGTAACCTCTACACCCAGCATGGGGCTCGAACTTAAAATCCTGAGATCAAGAGTCACACGCTCTACTGACTGAGCCAGCCCGGGGTCCCCTTGTAATCTTTCATTATTCTTAGTCTGTTCTCTTTTAAATTCTTTGACTGAAAGTCTTTTTTCTTCCCTAAGAAACTCATTAATGGCTGTAAACGTTTCCACAGTCCTGCTTTGCATGTCACAAGCTTTGTTTTTTTTAGTAACCTCATATTTTTTTAAAAGTCGTTCATAATTTTTGTTTTGATTCTCTTTTTTTAATGCAAAAATCATTTAGAATTTATTGGTTTCTTTGCTGTTGGTTTCTTCATGCTACTTCTTTGTCTTGTACTTGCATAAGTATATTCTCAAGTAATTCTTTTAGAGTATATCTTTGGGTAATAATCTTTGAATCATTGCAGACCTGCATTTGTCTTTATTTTGCCTCATACTTGAAAGATAGTTTGATTACATATAGAATTCCAAGTTCAAAATTATTTTCCTAAAGAACTTTAAATATCATACTTTGTTTTACCTTTGTATCCACTCTTTGCAAATAGAAGAGTGTGGTATCAATCTAATTCTTTGTGAGTAATCTGCACTCCCAACTTCATCAGATGTTTTAGGATTTTTCTCTTTATCCTTGGTATTCTAAAATTTTACCGGGCTTACTCAAGTTCCTGTGTTCACTCTTCCCTACTAAGGGCAGAAATGAAATCTCCGTTATTTGCCTTTTCCAAAAAAGGCAGCATATAGAGATCCACCCATATTGCTGCTTCTAATGCAAAAAAACTGCAGTTAATCTGTCTTGTCTTTTCCTGTTTCCTGTCCCTTACCTCACAATTTGTAGCACGCTACGAACCAGTCCCACCTTGTCTAGCATTCAGTCTCTGTGGGCAGTTAGGTTTCTTGCCTTTTATCTTCCTCGTTTCCAGTCCATTAAAAGTACCCCTTCTCGTTTGCTGGCAGGACCGTGGATTTCCTTCCTGTCATCTTGAGGCTTTGAATTAGGAGGAGGCTGCAGCGTGTACTCATTTGCCACCTTAAACCAGAAGCTTTGCATTGTTTTCCTAGCTTAAGCTCCCGAGCACATTGTTTCTCTGTCAGTTTCAGTTCCACATTAAAACAACAACAACAACAACAAACTCCTCTATTTTATAATATGGTCTGCTGAAAGTTTAAGGATTAGAGAGAGTATACCTCAAGTGTATGGCACAGAGTAGAGGCGTCATAAATAGTAGCTGTGTTGCTGTGATAGTAAATGCCTACTGCAGTGCGAGGTGCAGAGTGGAAGTGTCATGAAAGTGCCCAGATTGCTACAGTAAAACTAATACCTTCCGTGTGTGCAGTAAAACTAAGTCATCATTAATTATTAGTCATCTGAAATTTTCTTGTGCTGTCTCCGTCCTGTGTTGTGTTCGACAGCCATAATTTTGGTAGCCTGGCTTTTTAATAGAATCTTGATCTTCATGTTGGGTTGTGGCCACTCTACTAGAAAAAATTCCATAAAGAAGGCAGTAATGACCATAGTTGTATTTTTTAAATGTTTGGTTTGATTGTGTACAATCTTATTGTACCTTTTTTACTCATTTTTTAAAACTGCGTCTAATTAGAAGATAGTAAAAGCTTTACTTCCAGATTTGCTGTTAAATAACAAAATTAGCTTTTTATTTTTCCGAAACCATACACATCTTCCTCATCTGTTGACAGGCTTCGTTATTGTCTATTCCAATTTTACCATAAAAATCATTTAAAAGTTTTTTTCCTTTATTTTCATGTTGTGTTGCAGTATGTATAGTGAGACAAAAAGCAATAATCCCCCATCTCATTCTTGGATTTATCAAAAGCTGAAAATAAAATAGATCAGATCACTTTCTGGAACAAAATTACTTTATTAGTTTAGTAATAATTTGAGGTTACTTTGAAGATAAGAAGCAGCTTTTGGGAGAAGATTCATTTCCTGCCTTTGGGCTTTATCTGCAAGAACTACATCTTCAATGTCAAGAGATTGTGTATTTATAACTGAACTCTAATAAAGTCTGTCCTGGGCATGCTGCACACCTGACTTGGTCATTGTGATTATATATTAGGTGCCAAACTGTTGCTTGTCTTTAAAAAAAAAATACATTGCCAAGTGTATTTCATTAAAACCTGCCTGTGTGGGGAGGACTACAAGACCTTGACTGTTGATCATAAGTGTGCTAAGTATTACCAACATGTCCCTTTGGAAAATAAGTTTGTGTTTCTAAGTGGAGTAAGATGTAGTTTTCCTTTTATTGGTGAATTAAGCAATAATTGGAAGAGATCATTAACTTAGTAAATATATTTTCACTAATCTTATAATTTGTGTTTTCTACAACTTTTTGATGCAACATAGATATTAAAAACCATATTCTGAATTTGTTTTCCTAAATCTATATCTTGCACAGTGTTAAAGAACTGTCTCTTTTTTTATGAGCAGTCCAGAATTACCCTCCTTTAAACACTCTTTTTATGTTTCTCCCACTTTTTTTTTTTTAAGATTTTATTTATTTATTTGACAGAGAGAGACAGCCAGCGAGAGAGGGAACACAAGCAGGGGGAGTGGGAGAGGAAGAAGCAGGCTCTTAGTGGAGGAGCCTGATGTGGGGCTCAAACCCAGAACACTGGGATCACGCCCTGAGCCGAAGGCAGATGCTTAACCACTGCGCTACCCAGGAGCCCCAATGTTTCTCCCACTTTTTGCTGTCTTTTCATCATAGAGGAATTATCGTACAAAACAGAGGATAATTTCAGTACTGCATCTTTCATGACATTTTCTTTCTTTTTTTTTTTTTTTTTTTTTTTTTTTTTAAAGATTTTATTTATTTATTCGACAGAGGGAGACAGCCAGTGAGAGAGGGAACACAAGCACGGGGAGTGGGAGAGGAAGAAGCAGGCTCATAGCGGAAGAGCCTGATGTGGGACTCGATCCCGTAACACCGGGATCACGCCCTGAGCCGAAGGCAGACGATTAACCGCTGTGCCACCCAGGCGCCCCTCTTTTTTTTTTTTTTTAAAGATTTTATTTATTTATTTGACAGAGATAGAGACAGCCAGCGAGAGAGGGAACACAAGCAGGGGGAGTGGGAGAGGAAGAAGCAGGCTCATAGCGGAGGAGCCCGATGTGGGGCTCGATCCCAGAACGCCGGGATCACGCCCTGAGCCGAAGGCAGACGCTTAACCACTGTGCCACCCAGGCGCCCCTCATGACATTTTCATATCTATATGTGTGTTTGTCTTTCTAGAACTGAGACATATCTTTGGCAATGGAAAGAACTGTTACCTATGCAGTAAACTTTTCAAACATACAGAGAATTGTTAGTCATACTCCTCATTTCAAGGTACAAATGCATTATCAGCCTGTCAAGGCTCTTTTCCTGTTTTACTACTTTTCCTCTTCATCCCTAATCCCCTCTCCCGTTCCCTTTTAAACATACCCTGATTTGGTAGATAAGCTTGAATATGTGTCCTTTTATATTGTGGTGTTTTGAGTGTGTATGTTTCATATATGTAAATACAGATCTTTTTCAGTCAGCAGTGCATTGCAATGTGTATACCTAGTTGGTTCTAACTACAGAATATATGTCAACTTTATCTGATCGTATTCCCTCTGAAATAAACATTTAAGTTACCCTCCGTTCCTCCTACCACAACAACACTGTAAAAAGAAAAAAACCGTTCTCATACATGTCCCACCAGAGTTCCTTTGGGGGATAGATATATCCAGGAGTGAGATTTCTGAATCAGGGAGTATATAGATAAATTTTTCACTAAGTGCTGGCAAATTGCTTTCTGGAATAACTATACCAGTTTACATTCAATTTTATTCTGTTGGTGGTCACTGTTTCTCCTTTTTCTCATCAACACCTTATAATTTTTTCAATTCTTAGTTGTTTTATTTTGCACTTCATTGATTATTAATGAAGTTGAGTTACCTCTTCATGTGTTTATTAGGCATTCCTTATTCTGCGACTTTCTCATTCGTATCCACTGACCACTTCTCTATTGTATTTCCTGTCTCTTTTATGATTTGTAAGAGTTCCTTACATATTTTAGTTATTAATCCCTTGTTGGTTTTAGACATTGAAAATCTTTCAGTCTGTTACTTTTTTTGTTGTCCTTATTGTGAATACTGCTAATAATTCACCAAAATCTATTCTTTCCTTTTGTAATAACAGTTTAAAATTAATGAACATTGCCGCTAAATTAGAGATTACATTTTTTAACTTTATCATTAGCTAATTGAGGCCATGTGACTTATTTTGCCAATCACATAGAGGCAAAAGTATTATGTGCACTTCTGCTTCAATAGCTCAAAAGAAAATTTTTTTATGTGGACTTCTGTTTTTCCTTGTTATAAGTTGGAAGATTGATGGGTTTGTTATTTCAGGCCATGAACTAACTTGCTCTATACCCTAGCAAATAGGGGAACAACAAACTAGAAAGAGCTTAGGTTTCTGAAAGTGGTCTAAACAGTCATCTTGCCAAGCTGAATTACCTCGTTGAACAGTTACTTAAGAGATATATAAACTTAAGTCCAGTATTCGAAAGCTAATTTGTTATTAAGCTTAGAGTTGACTATAATGTAGTGTCCTTTATGGAGCATAAATTTTCTTTTAAATGTAGTCAAATCAATTTCCCCCTATATGGTTTGTGCTTTAGAGGTCTTGTCTAAGTAGATATTCACTGCTCTGAAGCTACCAAGATAGGTACTATTGGATTTGTAATACCTTTTACATATAGGTCTTTAATCCATGTTGAGTTCCATCTTATGAGGTGTAGGGATCCAACATTATTTTTCTTAGAATGGCGCAGGTGTTTCCCAGTACCATCTATAAGTAATGCATGCTTTTCCTACTGATTTATGGGCCATCTTTATCATCCCAAGTTCCCATATATCCATGAATCTGCTGCTAAGCTCTCTTGTTTATTGTTATATGTTGCTATGGCAATTATACAGTTTTTTATTATTATGGCTGAGTAGTAAATCTTACTATCTAGTAGGGTGAGTCCCTTTATACTTGTCTTTAAACTTGATTGAATTATTTTTAGATGTTTATTCTTACATAGACATTTTAGAATAAGTTTGAAATTTCTTGAAACTAAAAACCTTCCTGATTTGTACTGGAACTGTCTTGGATTTATAGATTAATCTTTAAGGAACTACCTATAAATGTGGTATAGTTCTTCACTCATTTAGACTTTTTTATGAGGTGATTTTTCACCCCATTAATGTTCTTTGCCTTATCTTTAAGTTAATTCCTAGATATTTCATATAACTATTTTGAATGGTACTTTATTTTCCATTTGACTATTCTGGTACAGAGCAATGCTATTGATTTTGTAAGTTGATTTCTTGTATCTGGCAGTCTTTCTAAACTCATTTACTATAATAATTTGTCTACACCATCTGCTTCATCTCTTCTAATCTTTATTCCTTGGTCCCACCTCCCACCCCCATTTTATTATATTAGCCACATCCTCCAGTAATATGTTCAACAAAGCCCCAAGGGGCATTTTTTCTTATCTGTATCTTAAATGGAATGATTCTGAAGTTTTCGATTAAGTTTGATGTGTATTAGCTTTTAGTATATAGGCTTTATCAAATTAAGGAATTTTCCTTCTGTTCATTGTTTACTGGCAATTTTTTAATAAATCGTAAATATATATTAAAACTATCAAATGCCTTTTCTGAATCTATTGAAATAGTCATTTTCTCCCGTAGTCCATAATGTGATTACAATTGATAGATTTTCAAATATTAAACCGTTCTTGAATTTCTTATGTAAATTGTTTTTGAGCAGTATGTGCTATTTATAATATACTAACAGATTCAATTCACTAATTTTTCATTTAGGGTTTTCAGACATCTATGTTCATAAATGACATGGGCCTTAGTTACTATCTCAAAATTTGCCTGCAGATTTTAATTTATGGTGGTGACATTGACATGGAGAGGTCAGTGCATTGAATGATTATCACTGTTAACAAGAGCAGGGAGTGTGCCACTCCATACAGGGACATGGGAAGCACCAGGTTTAGTCAGGAGACAAAAGCAAGAACAAGGGGAAAGGCAAGGCAGGGCAGGGGAAACACTTTGGAATTGGCTAGTTTGAATAATGTTGGCAGGCTCTCTGGGCTGTAGAGGTGATCTCCAGTTGCTGATACCTGATCCTTAGTGCTTAGGGCAGAGGAATAGTCCCTCCTGGAGTATAAGAGCCAGGTGAAGGAGATGATGCAGAGTTTGGGCTCTAGGTTGGTTAGTTACATAGAAAAGATACATTCCTGGGCTAATCCTTTGCTATCTTTTAGGAACTGGCGAGCTGTAGGAGAGCGAGTTTCTCCCTAGTCAGCGAGGTCACGAATGCCAGAGCATCAAGAATACAGAAAATAAGAAAATACAGTTAATATAATTGGCCTTGTGGTGGGTGGATGCCGAGTAGACAAATACAGACTCTAAGAAAACACAAACATCTCTCTTCTTTTCTTATTACTGTCTAGTTTGAAATCAAAATGATGTCAGCCATATAAACATGTTAGGTATTTCTCTTTGTATTCTGTTATCTGTAACAAATTGTAGAAAACGGGGATTATTTGCTCTTTGAAAATTTGGGAGAATTCAGCTTGTATAACTATCAGGGTTTACAGCTCTTTGGGAGAGGATGTCTTTGTGGTTATTGGTCTGTTCAGATTTTTTTTTTTTAAGATTTTATTTATTTGAGAGAGAACGAGTGATGGGGAGGGGCAAAGGGAGGGAGAGTGAAACAGATTCCCTGCCGAGCAGGGAGATCATGACCTGAGTCAAAGGCAGATTCTTAACTGACTGAGCCACCAGGGGCCCCTGGTCTGTCTGTTCAGATTCTTTAACCAACTTAAGAAAATGTATCCATTCTGTTTAGATTTTCAGATCTATTAACATAAATATTAGGATCTTTTGTAACGTAATATTGTAAAGCTAAATATTACAGTATTATGATAGTACTTTTAAATCTTTCATCTATTATCACTTGTATCTCTTCACTTTTCTTGATTAATCTTGCCAGAAGTTTCTCTGTCTTATTAATCTTTTCAAAGAACTAGCATTTGATTTTATTCATCTATGGATTTTGTGGTTTTCTAACTCTGTTTGATTGATTTCTGCCCAGATCTTTGTTTCCTTTGTTTTTTTGAGTTATTCCTATAGATACTTTTTCAACTTCGGTTGAACTTTAATCTTTCTTATGTAAGCATATGAATCTGTAGACTTTTTAAAGTATTGTTTTAGTTGTCTCACAAATTTTGTTATGTACTATTTTTGTTGTTGCACTTTTCTAATTATCTTGTAATTTCCTTTATAATGTCTTCTTTAACCTGAGGATTTAGAACTATGGCTTTTGAGTTTCTAGACATACAGGTGGAGGTTGTTGTTTTTTTTTTAATATTTTTGTTCCTTTTTTTTTTTTTTTTTTTTTTTGGTTACAGGTTTCTAGTTTTATTGTTAGAACCAAAGAACGTAGATTATATGATATTTGCTTTGTGGCCAGCACATCGTTTTTGCAAATGCTTCTTGTGTGTTTGAAAAGCATGTATACTTTCCACAGTACGTGAATTCTCTAAATATTTGTTAGTTTGAACTTACTTGTATTTTCTATAATGAATCTTTTCCTGTTGATCTATTAGTTTCAGAATGGTTGATGTTGTTGATGTTGATTGAGAGTTATTGCTTTGTACATGTATGTGTTTGTAACATTATTGCAAAGAAATAAACATGCCATAAAATGCAGTGGCTTTTAATATATTCACAGAGTTGTGCAGTCATTATTATTACCTAATTTTAGAACGTTCTTGTTAGCCCAAAAAGAAACTTTGTGCCCATTACCAGTCACTCCCCTGGAAACTACCAATGGACTTTCTATCTCCTATTCAGTGGGTTTACCTATTCTTGATTTCAGGTAAGTGGAATCATATAGTATGTGGCCTTTTGTAGTCACAAAACATGGCTTCTTTCACACAGCACAATGCTTCCAGGGTTTATCTGTGTTGTAGTGTTTATCGGTACTTCATTCCTTCTCGTGGCCAAATGATACTCTGTTGTATGGATATACGAACACCGTATTTTGTTATCCATTCACCTTGATGGGCGTTTGGATTGTTTCCGCTTTTTGGTTAGTAAGAATAATGCTGCTGTGAACACTCCTGTACAGGTTTTTGTATAGACATGTTCTCCGTTTTCTTGAGTATGTACCTCAGAGTGGAACTGCTCGGTTATATGTGGCTCTCTGTTTACCTTTTGAGGTACTGCCAGACAGTTTTCCAAAGTTGCTGCACCATTTTGCAGTTCCACCAGTAACATTTAAGGATTCCGGTTTCTCCATGACCTCATCAACACTACTCTTTTTTATTTTAGCCGTTCTGGTGGGTGTGAAATGACATCTCATTGTGGTTTTGATTTGTATTTCTTTGATGACTGGTGATACTGAGCGTCTTCTCAAGTGCTTGCTGGCCATTTATATATCTTCGGAGAAATGTCTATTCAAGTGTTCAAGTCCTCTGTCCATTTTTAAATTGGTTTTAGTCTTTTCATTGTTGAATGGTAAGAATTTCTTATTCTGGATACAAATCCCTTACCATATCTATGATTTGAAAATACTTTCTTCCATTCAGTGGGTTTTCACTTTCTTGATGATGTCCACAACTATTTTTAATTCTGTTGAAATGTAATTTATGTCTTTTTTTTTCCAATCGTTGCTTGTACTCTTGGTTCAGTATGTCTCACAAATTTTGTCATGTAGTGTGTAGCCCATGGTCACAAAGATTTATTCCTGTGTTTTCTAAGTTTTATAGTCTTAGTGCTTACTTTTAGGTTATGATCCATTTGAGTTTTTTCTCTATGGCGTGAGGTAAGTATCCAACTTCATTCTTTCACATGTGGGTATCTGGTTGTTCCAGCACCATTTATTGAAAAGACTGTTCTTTCCCCTGTTGAATTGTCTTGGTGTTTTATTTATTGTAGACAGTAAATGTTTGTGTTTTTTAGTTCAGGATACAATACTGTTTTTCCTTCCATATATAATCCAGTACCCTACTTTGTCCTTTGTTTTTGCCTTCGATTCTGTTGTTGTTGTTGTTGTTGTTTAATTTTTTAATTACTGTGAAGGTCTTGGTTCACAATTGTCCTTTGTATTTCCCAGCCATTTATTTTCAGCATTTCTGTACCTTTTTGAATTTAGGCCATCCCTATTGACCTCCTATTCCTACATCTTTTAAAAATCCAATCTTAGGGGGCGCCTGGGTGGCTCAGTCATTAAGCGTCTGCCTTCGGCTCAGGGCGTGATCCCGGCGTTCTGGGACTGAGCCCTACATCAGGCTCCTCCGCTGGGAGCCTGCTTCTTCCTCTCCCACTCCCCCTGCTTGCGTTCCCTCTCTCGCTGGCTGTCTCTCTCTCTGTCAAATAAATAAAATCTTAAAAAAAAAAAAGAAAAAAGAAAAAATCCAATCTTAAGACGCTCTCTTTAGATCAGTAAGTTTAACTCAATTACATGTATTGGAATGTTGTATTAGAACTTTTTTGTCACATTTTGTATTTTTTTATTTATCGTATTTCTTGGTTTTTTTCCTTTTCCCATTGAATAGATTAAATTTTCTTTTCAGTTTGAAAGTCACACATTTTGCTCTGTTTTAGTTAGAATTTTGGTCGTTGGTCATCACTGTATTCATATCACCTAGCAGGTGAGATGTTGGCAACTATGGCCTTTGAGCCAGCAGCCTTTTTTTAAGTAAAGTTTTTTTGAAACATACTAAGATCTGTGCTGTCGGATACAGTACCCACTAGTTACAGAGAATTTTAACTTTAAACTTAAAATTTAGAAGTTCTTCAGTCACACTAGCCACATTCATGCTGTCCATAGCCACATGTGACTAATGGCTACCATATTGGACAACACAGATATAGGTAGAACACTTTAGTTATTCCACAAAGTTCTGTCATACATAACTTCCCTAGATTTTTGGCTCTGGATTGTTTTGGTTACATGTTTTATTCCTCTTTGAAGATAATACTAAGTTTTACTAAATTATTTGTCCACTTTTTTAAAGATATTATTTATTAAAAAAAAAGATTTTATTTATTTATTTGACAGAGCACAAGCAGGGGAAGCAGGGGAGGGAGAGGCAGGCTCCCCACTGAACAGGGAGCCTAGATGCAGGGTTCAGGGGCTCAATCCTAGGACCTTGGGATCATGTCCTGAGCTGAGGGCAGACGCTTAACTGAGTGAGCCACCCAGGCGCCCTGTATTTGTTGAACTTTCATGTATCTCACAACATCATTCTTGTTGGGAATAGTTCCTTTAATTAGTATTTTCAAAGAGGGCCTTTAATATAGGAAATATTCTAAAACTTTGTGTGCTTAAGATATCTTTACTTTTGATTATAGTTTATCTGGATATAAACTTTTTGGTTCAAAATTCTATCAACATTTTAAAATTACTCCATAGAGTAATTTTAAGGATTACTTTTAATCTTGTGTTTCTGATGAGATACCTGATGTCATTTTGGTTTTATTCCTTTATAGGTGAACTACTCTTCCTTGTTAGAAACTTTTAGAATTTTCTTTTGTCTTTGATTCTCTTAAATTCCATTGTATATATCAAGGTGTTGTTTATATGTATGTGCTTTATTTATCCTCTTCGGTACTCACAAGCTGTTCAATTTGACATTTTTTAATTCTAGAAAATTCTCAGTTATTCATATATTTCTGTGAATCTGTTTAACTTACACATCTTCTGTATCTTCTGTTTTTACGAAGTTAATACTCTATCATGTCTTTGTACCTTTAAAAAATTCTTTTTTATCCCTTTCTCTTATGTTTCAGAAGTGTTTCTTAGCCTAATAATTGTAGCTCACGAAAACATTTTTCAGCTGTACCCATTAATCCATTCACCCATTTCTTAATATTTTCATTTTAACTCTGTTTTCTATATAATTTCAAGTTGTTTCTTTTTAAAATTGAATCTCAAATCACCTTTATTTATTAAGATTTTATTCATTTATTTGACAGAGAGAGAATGAGAGAGCGTAAGCAGGAGGAGCAGCAGGCAGAGGGAGAGGGAGAAGCAGACTCCCCACCGAGTATAGAGCCTACACAGACCTGATCCCAGGACCCCCAAACAGAGAAAAGATTGGGGTTGCCACCCCAGCCAAACTGGAGTGCTGCTCTCACATTACCTCTGAGCAATTGCTTTTTTTGCATGAGGTGACTGGAGAGAGACATTTCTGAAAAGCTCTCCATCGTCCAGCCCCCCAGTTTGTGTGCCATATACTGTTCAGCTCTGGGTTACTACTCTTCCCTTCCTCTGTCCAGACAAGCCAGTGTTTGTTTCCCCAGGGATTTTTCACAGTTTGTTTGTTTGTTTGTTTCTTATATCCAACCTCTCAGTTGTAGAAAAATTTCAAAGGGAGGGAGCATGGCTTAATATCTTACCAAGAATTGTAAGCTGAGTATGACTAATTTTAAAAATTGTGTACATTTGGCTTTTGATTGTATGAGATTTTTTTGCCACAAATTAATTTTTCTAATTATTTCTAATTATTAATATAAGCTTTTACTGGTTGTTTTCCATTTAGGGATCACATATTCTCTTGACAGCGGGAAAGGAACAATGGGAGGTCCTAGGCAATGGAGGGAAACTGGCCTAGGAATATTAAGTGATAATTCAGAAAGCGGATAATGTAGGTTTCAGTGCACATTTTTTTTGATGGTTTTCTTGTTCAGACCTTTAACTATCATTATTTAAGCATCTGATGTATAGAAGACATTATACTGGGTGCTACTGATAGAAGTTTGAATAAGATAAGATCTGTGCTTTCAGGGAGCTCTTTTTAATACTTATGAAAGTGAATTTATATATAATTCAGGTTAAAACTAAAATATCTTCACTTCTGAGAGAAGTTAAAATTTCAGAAGGTACTAAGGGTGTTTTGTTGGGATTAAGGACATTTCTCTTTGAGCAACCAGAGATAAAAGCCAGATGGAACAGCCCACCTTACTTTGAGAAGAATTTTTCTGTGGGCTCCTTTTCTTGTGCACAGCTTTTGTTCATTCCGCAGTCTACTTGACTATGACCTGTTTCTGGCTACACGCTCTCCAGCTTCACCGGATTTGGGCTACCCTGCTTTCTGTTCTTAAAATCAGCCTCATATCTTAGTGTTTTTGTGCATTCCAGGAATGATTTGCTTCGTACACTTGGACCATGCTCTTTAGCTTGTCTCTGTCACTCTGTTCATCTGTTACTTAATAATTTGCCTCTGCTACTACATTCCTGCCTCTGAATTTGCTCTGTACCTGTCCTTATATGTAGTTGGTTTGACATCTTTTGGCTCCTGGCTTTAGTTTCTAAATATGCCCTTTTGTTCTCCCTGAGGTGATTCGTTGAGGCTTTCTTGTAACTGATTCTCTAAAACACTGGGTCATTGGGTCAGATCCTCTCTTCCTCTTCCAAATTTTTCAGTTGTAATAACCACAGCTCATTTTATTTTAAAATTGTTATTATTATATAGTTTTTTATTTAAAATTACCCACCGCAGATAAAAAGAGTCTACAGTTTTTTGTGTATGGCCAGATGTTATTTTACTTTTTAAAACAGCTTTATTGAGGTATAATTGATATATACATGCATCTATTTACAGTATACAGTTTGTTAAATTTTGACATAAGTATATACCATGAACTGTCACTATGATAAAGATAATTAACATACCTATCACACCCCCAAATTTCCTTATGTCCCTTTGTAGTTCCTCCTTGCCCCTTCCCATCCCCCTCTCCAACACTCAGGCAACTGCTGATCTAATTTCTATAACTATAGTTTTCATTTTGAAGAATTTATATAAATGGAATCATGCAGTATATACTTTGGTTGAGGGGTGTGGGTGGCTTCTTTCAGCATAATTACTTTGAGATTAATTCACACTGTGTGTTTCAGTCGTCCACTCTTTTCTTGCTGAGTAGTATTCTATCGTATAAATATACCACAATTGATCTGTTCACCTGTTGATGATTATTTGGATTGTTTCCAGTTTTGGGCTGTTAAAAGTAAAATGGCTGTGAACGTTTGTATACGAGTCTTTGTATGGACCTATACTTTCATTTCTCTTGGATGAATACTTAGGTGTGAAATGGCTGGATTGCATGGTAGGTGTATGTTTAACTCTTCAAGAAACTGCTAAATTCTTTTCCAAAGTTGGTGCACCATTTTACATTTCCACTACTGATATATGAGAGTCCTGGTTGCTCTGAGTCCTTCGTATGGCTATATTGTCATTTTACTTTTTAATAAAACTTAAAGGTTCTGCAACTTGTGTTTACATTTAAATGTTTAATAATGTCTGGAATGTATTTTGGTGTTTGTTAAACAGAATGAGGTAAGGTAAGAAATGAGTTTTAATATTTCTTTCAAAAGGCAGACTGTTGTTTCCACATCATTTTAATAAGTAGCCTATCATATTTCCATGGATTTAAAACTTGCCTTCCTAAGGAACTGTTTCAGATGAATACATTGTTAGGTTCTTTGCCTATTCTTCAAAACCCAAATGTTTAGATATTAGAGAAAAATGTAGAATAAATCAGAAGGTTCTCCACTTAGGATGTGATAAAGTATTTGAAGGAGGTCAAATTATGAGGATCATGTTCTGTATATGAGGTATAATTGAGTTCTCAATGGAGAACTATTGTCATAAGATTTCAAAAACGTACATTTATGTCTTTTGGATAAGGAGTATAATTTTTTTGTTCAGTTTGTAATCATTCTAAAAACACAGCTCTGGATGAAATGATCTATACAGAACGTATGTATGATTCTACCTCTAATCACTATTTCTGCAGTCTCCTAGCTTAGAAACTTTAATACCATGTTTGGTCCTGTGTTCTGCATTCCTTCTGTGCCCGTCTCCGTCCGAGTTCTGCTTCTTCCGGAGCATCACCTAGTTTATCCCATGTGCCGTAGTCTTACAACCTCAGTGCCCCTAGTCTAATTCCCTGTTACCCCTATTACATTGATTCCAGATCATTTTTCTAAATGACTTTTCATTCAGTTAGTAAAAAGTTCTTTTTTGTCTTTGCATCACATTTTGGGTTCTATTTTTCATAATGTAGTCTGGGTCCAATTGTAGTTCTTAGCACCCATACAGAAGTCATTTGCTTTAATCATATTGATCTCTTCATCCTTTCTTGCCATGTTTATGTCTTTGTATATCTTTTTTTTTTAAGACTCCATTTATTTAGAGAGCGCAAGTGGGGAAAGGGGAAGAGGGAGAGACAGAATCCCAAGCAGACACCGCGTCAAGCATAAGCCCTATGTGGGGCTCAATCCCATGATCCCGAGACCACCACCCAAGCCAAAATCAGGAGTCCGACGGTGAACCTACTGAGCCACCCAGGCGCCCCTATGTCATTGTATTTCTTTATAGGGTTTCCTTTATATAATACAACTTTTTTTTCCTGTGTTACTTTTCTTTCTAAATTTGGCTTAGATCTCCCCTTCCATAGATATTTCTTTGACTCTCTCAGACCATGATTTCTCTCATACCTGTAGTAAGTTTCTCCGTTCACCCTGATCCATGTCCACTTCCTTGGACATGTTAGCCATGCCCTTGCCTATTCTCTATGCTTGAAAAATTGTTCTCCAGATATTGTGACTTGTTTTCTTAACCGTTGTCAGGTCTTGGTTCAAATGACACCTTCTCATTGAGGCCTTCCTTGAGTGTCTTATTTTAAATTCAGTCTTCTCCTTAGTCTCTGTACCTTTCTTTGTTTTTTTTTGCATAGAGTGGAATACATCTGACATATTTTGCTTCTCTGTTTTTGTTCCCCTGTAAGTTCATTGAGGGCAAGGGTTTTTGTTTATTGTTGTTTGACCGATACCTTGAATAGTGCCTTGCACATGGCATATGCTCAGTAAATACTTAAGTGAATGAATAAATGCCATTAGGTTGGTGTTAATTGCTCTTTAGTTACATAAAGGTATTAGTTTGGTTCAGTTCTTTGAACGTTGGCTTTGAGTGACTAGCAACATTAAGTACTAACTGACTAAAGGTGTAGAATTAGAAACTTTGACCACACAAAGGCAGGTGGCACTTTATATTTCACAGCTGGTCAGGATTACTAAGCATAATTAACTTTCAGTTCTGAGTAGGATCTTAAAGTTGCTTTTGTTACTTAAATTAGAATAATTTCTGGTTACTTAATAAGTTATAGTGATCTCCTATTATATAAAAAAATACATGTTCCTTTAGACCATTTAGAAAATACAGAAAAGGGGTGCCTGGGTGGCTCAGATGGTTGAGTGTCTGCCTTCGGCTCGGGTCGTGATCCCAGGGTCCTGGCATCGAGTCCCTCATCGGGCTCCCTGCTCAGCGGGGAGCCTGCTTCTCCCTCTCCTGCTGCTCCTGCTTATGTTCTCTCGCTCTCTCTGTCAAATAAATAAATAAAACCTTTAAAAAAAAGAAAATACAGAAAAGTATGGACAATATAAAATGTTCACAAGACTAATGGAAAATATTTATACACTGTAGGTGGGAGTGTAAATTGGTTAGACCACTTTGGAGGACAATTTGTCCGTATTTAATGAAGTTAAAGATAGATATCCTACAACGTAGCAGTTCTCCTGTTTGGTTATACATGTGTATCAGGACACACGGACAGTGTTCATAGCTGCTTTCTTTGGGGGAGGGGGGAAGGAAATAACCCAAATAAATGTTCATTAGCGGGAGAATGTATAAAAGTTCAGATCATGCAAAATTAACATCATTTAGAGACATACTATAAGGAAGGTAACTATGCCTCCACCGTCATAGTCTCTGGCTGGGACTGATATCAGACAAATTAACAGGAGAAAGGCAAAGCTCATTTTATATTTACATGGGAGCCCTCACAAAAATGAAGACCCAAAGAAGTGACATAAGTGCTTATAGACTAGGGTGAACAGAGTAGAAATTGTGGGAAAGTAACTAAAATATATGTATAGACTAAGGAAGGTAGTTATTTTAACAAGGTGAGTTTAGATTTCTCTTGGCCTTGGCTCCCCATCTTCAATAATAAGTTTGCTTCTTCCTTCTGGTACAAGGAAGACACCTTTCACATGGGAATTTTCAAGTGTTTTCAGTTCAGAATAATCAGTATGCCTAAGGAGCATATTTTGGGGTGGCCATGTCCTGAACTCCTTCAATACATATGTAGCAAAACTAACAAAAAGCAAGGAGATTATATAAACAAAATTTAGGGTGGAAAGGGTGGGAGATGAGATTTATGGAAGGATATGTATTGACTTCATCTCTACTGATAATGTTCCATTTCTTAGGCTGAGTGATGAATTCACAAGTACTGTGTTATTTTTTGTACACTTTTTGTACATGATTTTTCATAGTAACGTCGTTAAAGATTTTATCTATTTGTTAGCGCACACAAGCAAGGGAAGCGGCAGGCAGAATGAGAAGCAGGCTCCCCACTGAGCAAGGAACCCGGTGCAGGACTCGATCCCAGGACCCTGAGATCATGACCTGAGCCGAAGGAAGACACCCAACCAACTGAGCCACCCAGGCACCCCAAAGATTCTAATAAAAAATAGAAAAATTAAGGGCTGAAGGCAGATGCCTAACTGACTGAACCATCCAGGTGTCCCTTTCATAATAATTTTTAAAGGTAGTGGTAATGTCACGTATAGGGAAAGTTGACAGGGTGTAGGAGGTTTACAAAGAGAGGAGGCCTGAATATAGTTGGTAGAGAAAAAAGAGAGACTTGGTTAGTAAAAGAGGAGATTTGGTAAATACCATTAGAACCCAGTTACAATTGGAAGCTAAGAAATATTTTCCAGGAGTGCTTAGCTGCCTTACTATAGACAGCAGGTAGTTGCATGGATTCAGGACTCATGTTTATCAAATAGGTGCAAAAGATGGGCAGTGGGAGTTGAGATTATTGGCAAGAGTAGTTGAAGATTCACTACTGTAAAGATTCCATTTTTTATTCATTTATTGGAGAGAGAATGAGCACAAGCAGAGGGAGTGGGAGAGGGAAAAGCAGGCTCCCCGCGGAGCAGGGAGCCCAGTGCGGGGCTCGATTCCTGGACCCTGGGATCACGACCTAAGCCAAAGGCAAACACCCAACTGACTGAGCCATCCAGGTGCCCCTAAGAGTCTTAACAAAAAATAGAAAAATCAAGGGATTAGTGGCATCCATAAGATCAAAGAAAAGATATAGTGGAAATAAATGAGCAAGAGAGCTATCTATGTAGTTTATGGAAATCTGAAACATTGTGAAGTTGCACTGTTAGTCTATACATCATTAAGAAAACTAGCAATTAAACTATGGTAGTCTTATGAGTTAGAATTCTAATTATACATTTACAATACAATATTGAAAGAGTTCTTTTAGTCTTAAGATGTAAATTTTTACCTTTGGTTACTCTTATACATATATTAAAAAGCAAAATATGAATAAAAATAATTAGTTAAGGGATCCCTAAAACTTTTCAAATCCACAGTTTTTTGTTTGTTTTTTTTCTTAATCATAGTGAGTTCTCATTTTGTTCAGATTTTCCAAGGAATGCATATGAGGAGTCATCATCAATCAGTCTTTTTTGGACTGACTTCTTCACTCAGACTCATTGATGACTATGTTTTTCCAGATTTATCATTCTTTCTGACATTGAGCTTAATGGTCATTAAGGAGGATGTTTGGAGGTAGTGACCTAGGCATGTTAAGTAGTAATCCCAAGTGGGAGTCCAAAGTAAATTATCTCTACATAACTGCACAATTTTAAGAAATGCTGTACCACCAACACTTGATGATATTCATTCTGCAGGTTTTGGTGCTAACAGTTTTAGTATTTACATACACGCAGGTAGACCCAGCTATTAAGACTGCCTCTTGGTCAACAGCAGTTAGATGATGCCTGCTGATTATAAAGTGTATCCTGATTTTATCAATATACGGATGTGAAATAATACACATCTTCTATACAGTGAAATTTGGTAGAAAAGTAGTGTTTGTTGTTGGGTTGGTTGTCCAGATTTACAGTTTCAGAGCTGGGGCAGTCACAGATAATGACAAGAGTGACAATGATAGGCTGGCTACGTGGAGAGGAAACCGTAATAACTGGACCTGAGGAAAACAAGGTCAGGTCAGGGTGTTGTATGGATTATCTGATGATGATGGCGTGATATAAAGTAGAAAAGAAAACTGAGATCAAGGTGCCAGAGATAGTAATAAAGGATTCATAAATTGAAAGTAAAAAGGGATAAAGGTAACAGTCATGTGGCATGAACTTCAAAGGTGTAGGGGTTTTACTTTTACCCACAGTGTATGACACTAGAATCAGGAGGAGACACAATGTCTTCCTAATGTGAAGTATGTAAGCTGTGAGCAGCCTCAAAAGAAAGGGTATCTTTGGAGAAGAACCAGTTTCAGTCAAGGAAATAAAGGTTCATCAAAGAGGATGAGAATGCAGGGGTTATAGAGGACTTCATGGGAAGGTTTTAATCAAGGTAAAAGACACAAGAAGCAGTGTGGCCATAGTATGTGAGGGGATGATTATTATTATTAGCAGGGGGCCTACTTCTTGAGTAGTGACCATGGACAGACATGGGTATAGCATTAAAGTTTGCCCATACCATTAAATGTTGTTGAAAACAGATTTTTTAAAGATTTTTATTTATTTATTTATTTGACAGAGACAGCCAGCCAGCGAGAGAGGGAACACAAGCAGGGGGAGTGGGAGAGGAAGAAGCAGGCTCCCAGCAGAGCAAGGAGCCCGATGTGGGGCTTGATCCCAGCACTCTGGGATCACGCCCGGAGCCGAAGGCAGACGCTTAACAACCGAGCCACCTAGGCGCCCCTGAAACAGATTTTTAAATGGCTGCAGAGCTTTGTGTTGAAGAGTATACAACTTACTTAACTGATCTTCTAATGTTGAAAGTTAGATTGCTTCAAGTTTTTCACTAATGTGAATGGATATCCCATTATATAATACAGTGACTATAAGAGCACCTAAATCTGTTTGTATATCTTTTTTTATGTCCATACAAATAACTCCTGAAAATGGAATTACTGATTCAAAAGAAATGGATATTTTTTTCAGGCTTTTAATACATTTTGCCAAATTGGAACCATTTCACACTTTCACAATGTAGGAGTATATATTTACTCCTTACCTTGCCAGTGTTGGATGATATAACTTTAAAAATCTGTATCAATTTGATTGATGATAAAAGTTAATATTTTCATTTTCATCACCTTAGTTATTGGTAAGATTGAACGTTTTTTCATACAGTTAGTGGTCATTTATATTTTCTCTTTTCTAAATTTTCTGCTGATAGCCATGTCCGTTTTTTCTTTCTGAGCTTATATAATAAAAATTTTGTGTGTTTTTTGCAACTCTTAAACGGGCTTTGTACTTACAAAAGAGTCATGTGAATGTGGACAAACAAAGCTCATGGTGGAGATTGCTGAGTTGTAGAAATGATCTGTTGCTAAGTTAGAATAATAAAGAACAGGAAGTTTTCATTTCTAGGTTCTCAGAGCACAACCGAAAATTATAGCCATAAGCTGTTGGAGGAAAGATTGATTCTTTAACTGTTTTTTCTTTAGTTGAGAACTATTTTGGGTAAGTGGATAGGTAAACATCTTATTTCATAAAGAAGGCTATATGTGATTTTTTTTAAATTTGTGACTTAGTTATGGAAAAAGATTGATTTCTGCCAAAAATTCAGAACCCTTTTTCTGAACTTTTATTTTTTCTTATTTTTAAAAAAATGTTTTGTTTAATTTTATAAAAAATTTTTGTGACTGAAGAAAGGTGATTCAATAATATAAATTAATAGTCCAGTATCTTATTTCTTTACCAGTGTCATTAAACTATATTCTGTGTATTGGTGAAGGAGCTCTAGTAATACATAAAGCTGTGTCTCTTCTGGCAGTTATCACAGCCCACGAGTCAACCCATCTAAACATGCGTGGTGATGTAAGAAATGCACAATCCTGTGGTTTCTCTTGCATTTATCTGAACTAATTGTGAAGGTTTTAACAACCATTTCCCTTTTAATTAGATCATATCTGTCTGACTGCATCCCAATGAAACAAACATTAAATTGATTAAATAATTTTTTTAGATTTTATTTATTTATTAGAGAGAGGAGAGAGAGAGAGAGAACACAAGTAGGGGGAGGGGCAGAGGGAAAGGGAGAAGCAGGCTCCTCGCTGAGTGAGGAGCCTGATGCGGGACTCAATCCCAGGACCCTGGGATCATTACCTGAGCCAAAGGCAGCCACTTAACTGACTGAGCCACCCAGGCACCCAGTTAAATAATTTTATTATCTACACAGAACAAACTACCAGGGGAAGTAGTAAAGACTAAGAAGATCCAGTCTCGTGTTTTTCTTAATTTTGCAGTTTATGGTGCCTATACTTGATAACCACATGTGTGTGTGTGTGTGTAGCGAGTATTGTTATATATTATTAGTATCTATAAAATGGACCTGGCATTTTATCATCCTTTTTTTCATGTTCATTTCTTATTTGAAAATTAAAGTTAAACCTACCAACTCTTAGATTAGACATAAAAAATTAAGATGTTGATTAAATATGGCTCCTCTCCCACTTTCAGTGCTGTACACATAGTAGGCTCTCAGAACATGTTTGTTGAATCAAGTTGAAATATTTGCAAGGAACTATTACTTCAGGTTTTATAAAAGGTTATTTCCCTGAGATTTTGTTATAAAACCTATTTTGAAAGATTGGTGTGGTACAATGGCAGTTTTTGCACTTTTAGGACGGTTGGAATGTTTACATATGAGCCAATTTATAGCTTGAATTATTTTTTCTTTAAGATAAAGGCCCAGGGTGCCTGGGTGGCTCAGTCAGTTAAGCATTGGTTTTGGCGCAGGTCACGATCTCAGGGTGGTGAGATCAAGTTCCTCGTAGGGCTCCGCACTGGGTGTGGAGCCTACTTGAGATCTTGAGGCTCTTTCTGTCACTCTCCTCCCTCTGCCCTTCCTTGCTTACCTGCGAGAGTGGAGCTCACTCTCTCGCATTCTCTCTAAAAAAAAAGAAAAAGATAAAGGCCATTACAGGGAGTAATTTTTATCTTCCTACATTTAAAATTGATGATAATTTGTGGTTTTATTAGAAGGCACTATTAATGAATACTCTCTTTTATCATTCTGTGAACTAACTGGTCTTCAAACATAAAATAAGAATAATTGCATGCCTGCTAATTTTGAAACTAATCAGTTAATGACTATTGTATGATTAGGTCACTCACTTTCATCCTTATATTATTTAACAGGCCATTTGTAGGCTAGAATATTTTGTGGCAAGGATTAAAGTGTTTTCGTGATATCTGTACTAAACAAAATACATTCCTTTAAAATGCTGAGTGAAGAAAGCCAATCTCAAAATGATTCCATTTATTTAACATTCATGAAGTAACATAGAGATTGGGAATAGATTAGTGGTGACAGGATTAGGGATGGGGGAAGGAAGGTGAATATGGCTATAAAGGGGTAGCACAAAGGACTGTTGTGGTGATGGTAGTTAAATCATCTTGATTATGGTGGTAGTTACATGAAGCCATACATATCATAATAGTGTAGAACTGTACACACATTCTCACAAATGTATACATGTATAACTGGTAAAAATCTGAATAAGCTCTGTGGTTTGTACTAATGTCTGTTTCCTGGTGTTGATATTGTATTGTAGTGAACACAAGAGGTTAATATTGGGGGGGGGGATGGGTAAACGACCTCCCTGTACATGTCTTTACAGATACCTGTGAATTTATAATTATTTCAAAACAAAGTTTTGGAAAATATACTTTAACAAGAGCTCCACCCTAAACCAGAGCAGTTATTAAAGGCAGATATCCATTCAGTTGGCATCTCCTTGCTATCAAGTGCCACCATCCAGTTATTCCTATAGCAGCACAGTAGAGGACTCCTTCAAAGAAGAGTTCTTTTTAATCTACTCATGCTTTCAGGAGTGTACTTGCATTTATAAGTCGTTCCTGGTAAAGCCACTGTCAGTTCTAGAAAACCCATTCCTTGGCTATACCATCGTTTCCATGGGTAGTGATGGACTCAAATATATGCATCCTCCATTTTCCTGTTTATTGGTGTTCTGAATATAAGACCTAAGGAATCTTAGCACACAAAACATGTATAGCCTTTTAAATATTCAACAGAATAGATTTTTCTGTTTCAGTGGATGTAAATTGAATCATATTGTACAACTCTATATAAATACCAGTCTTATATTTTATTAAGTATGCTGCTAAATATATAGTGAGACATAGTTTGTATGCTTTCGTGGTGAGTGCTTTGGTTTAACTGTAAGACTGTTTTCCCATAACTTATTTATGTAAATATAAGCATTTCTTCAGCATAGTAATAATGTAAATGATAGCCAATCCTTATTGAGCACTTCTTTGAGCCAGATACTTGCTGAGCAACTATATTTTATATATTATCTCGTTTAATCCTTGTGAGGATTAAAGAACCTTGTGAGGTAGGTACTATTATACAGATGATAACATACCTAACATAACTCAGCTAGTAAGAGAAAGAACAGTTTGAATCTCGGTCAGATTCCTAAGCCTACGCTTGTGACCATTATTCTGTACTTCCTTTTTATGCCATGCGATATAGGAACTCTGAAGTTAGAGGCTGATATGTTGGTGGTTATTATATATCTTAGTTTTGTTTTATTCATAAGGCATATATGGAATCTCTTACTGAGTTCAAGAAGACGAAGTCTTCCTTGACTTACGCAGGAAGACTTGTTTTTGTCATTTTAGTCTTCTCCCACATATCCTTCCTTTTTTTTTTTTTTTAATTAAGTAAGCCCTACCCCAACACAGGGCTTGAACTCACGATACCCCTACCAACTGAGTTAGCCAGGCCCTCCTCCTTCCTTTTTATAGAAACCATGGATGGTCCCCGACCTAGAATAGTTTGACTTAGGATTTTTCAGCTTTATAGTGGTGTAGAAGTTATATGCATTCAGTAGAAATTGTATTTCAGATATTGAATTCCGATCTTTTCCTGGGCTAGTGATACGCAGTACTCGTGTCATGATGCAGGTGAACCACAGCTCACTCTGTCAGCCATGTGATCACGAGGGTGAACAGTCCATACACTTATAACTATTCTGTACCCATACAACCATTCTGTTACTTTCAGTATAGTAGTCACTAAATTACATTAGATACTCAGCACTATATTATGAAGTAGGCTTTGCGTTAGATGATTTTGCCCAACTGTAGCTAATGTGAGTGTTCTAAACATGTTTAAGGTAATTTGGGCAAAGCCATGATGTTGGGTAGGTTAGTTTCAACTTACAATATTTTCAATTTAATTTTTAGAGATTTTATTTATTTGTTTGAGAGAGTGTGTGTGCAAGAGACACAGCAAGCACAAGAGCGGGGAGAGGGGCAGAGGGAGAGCAAGAAGCAGGCTCCCCGCTGAGCAGGAAGCCCAGAGGGGGCTCTGTCCCAGGACCCTGGGATCATGACCTGAGCCAAAGGCAGACACTTAACCCATTAAGCCACCCAGGTGCCCAAATATTTTCAGTGTGTTGGCATTTTAGTGGAAACCTTAATAGTCATTGTCAGAGTTCCTTTAGTTAGAAGACTGAGAATCAAATGAGCTTCAGAAGGAGATAATCTTCCCTGAATTGTTCAGCTTAGGTTCAGAGCTACCTCTTTTTCCATTGATGCTATTAGAATTCCAGGGATACAAGTCTGTGAATAAAACTTGTAAAATACTGTACTCCCTCTGTTATGTTATCACTCTGTAATAACTGATTTTTTCAAAGGTCAGACAGACAGACATAAACATTAGTATCTATAAAATGGACCTGGCATTAACATAGAAAACAGCTATAGACATGGAAACAAAACCTCTTATGTCCCACAGCATATATACTTTACATTGGAAAGGCCCTTCCCAGTCTGCTTATTCTCTGTTGTATGAGTCTAAAAAGTACTAGCTTTGTGTTTTATTTTCCTAAATTCAGTAGTTTAAGTTGAAGGAACCAGTTTGAACTGTGACCGACTGGAGGAGAGATAGGAAAAAATGATAAAAAACAAGTAAAAGAAGTAAAAGTCTAGTATTTGGAGACTTATACTCTTCTAGTCAATCCTTAAGACATTACTCAGTAAATGATCAAGAGATACTTAATTTTTGCTGATTAGAAAGACTGAAACATTAAAAGTAGATTGGAAAGAATTCATGAGATAGGCTTATTAGAATATTTTATATTTTAATGTTTAAAATTGATATTCTAATGAGTAAAGATGTATCACGTAACGGAAATTTGTATTAAATGAGTAATAAATGTAATATACAAGTAATACACTTAGCATCTGGCTCGAAAATGTTAGCTATTGTTGTTTTCATTATTAGTATCTTTTCCTCCAGTTGTAGTCAGTTTACTGCCACCAAATGTCCTTAGTTCTTTGCCTGTCCACTTCTTTTAATTTATTAAGTATGTGTTCTGTTACTTGTATGGCCTTTTTGAGTTAACTTTATCTCCGTGGTCATAGGGAATTAGAATTAGGTTTATTTATTTTGTTCTGTTGGTTGCCATGGAAAACAAAGGAAGCACCAACTGATACTGTACAGCTGAAAGCAGCACCTGTCAATAGGCTAGAGAACTATAGTCCTAGGGCTGAGGACTATATTTTTCAATAAAAGATAAATGCATCAGTAGACTTAATTTAAGATAAAATTCACATAACATAAAACTCACCCTTTTAAAATATACAGTTCAGTTTTGGTTAGTATATTTACAAAACCTTTTAAGAGAAAACATTTTTTAAGTAGTTTAATTATATATTTTTTTCTTAGCTGTAAATGTTTACTTTTGCCCTTGTAGTTACTACTTCCTAAACACCTCTTGCCTTCTCTTAAATTCTTTTTGATTCAAGTCTAATGTCGTATCTCTTTTAGGAAGGCTTTCTTGATTCTGTGCTCCCACAGCCCCCTTTTTTTTAAATCCCTTTATTATATAGCTTATCACATCTATATTACAGTGATCTCTTTAGTTACTTATCTTCCCTTTCAGACCATTTATCTCCGAGGGATAGGGACTGTCCTTATTTTCCCTACTATCTTCAGGAGCTAGAACAATGCCTTAGTACATATTTATTGAAAGATTATAACCCCAGATAGTTCTGGCTGCCCCTAAGCCTTAAGCATATACTAAGAACTTGATATACCATATATTCAGTAGTAAATATTTTAAAATGTGCTTTTTATTGCTGGGAGTCATGTCATTAAATGTGTTGGAAGGGACCAGTGCTCCCCCACCCATGTATTGTGTATCACACAGTCACATTCACATGTGCACACAAAATAATTGAAATCCGTAGAGACTGAGTGCCTTAGTGCTGAAGTTGGGAATAAAAAGCCATGTTACCTCATTTTTTCTTGTACCATTTCTATTTTCTCCTACACGTACGCTCTTGATCTACAGTAAAATTCATTTGTTTCTTAAGGTTTTGGTAAAAGACCTTGAAAATGTTAATTACAATATTTTTTTCATAATACTTTTCTGTTTTTTAGTATAAGTAAGAAACTAGTTGCCAACCAGAATACTGGAAAAGAAATCTTAAATTGGCAAACAATGACAGCATTTTTGTGTTTTATAGACCTCCGTGAGTGAAAGCCTCCAGAGGGAAGCTGCTAAGAAGCAGGCAATGAAACAGGTAAGGTGGCTGAGTGAATTAAATGTATGTGGTGAAGTATTTCAGTATCAGTTCTAGTATCTAAGTCCTGAGACTGAGCAGAGTAGTTGTGTATAAAGAAATAATTTTATCTTGACACTTCTTTTCTGAAAATGTTTAAGATGTTTCTTGATTTACATATATTTCAGGTTTTTGTGATAAATTTTCAAAGAGAAAGCACAATGAAGAATTAACTCTTCCTTGCTGTGTTGTAGATTAAACCCATTTCTGCTTTCAGATGACTCAGTAGTCTTACAGTGGATTATATGGTTTAATAATTCTTACTAGTGAGCCTACTTGCTTAAAAAAAGTCTTCTTCACACCAAAGTAGTTTCATAATTTTTTAATTACTTGAAATTTGTCTGCTAAGAATGGGGAATATCTGATAACTTTCAGTAGATTTGCCTCGCACCTTATATAGTGCCCAGTCATATTTCCAAGCACTTTTTTGTACATACATTATCTTTTTAAAAATCTCACAAACCTGCCCATAGTCTTGATTATGAAATCTGAAACTTCAAAAGGATAAATTACCCCTCATGATCACACAGCTAATTACAGAACTAAGCCTGAAGGTTTACTAATTTTTCTACTACACCATTGTATCTTAGATTTAGCTGCTGAAGAACATCATGAAATTAAACAATGGCACAGTACCTTCGTGTTTATTTTAATTTTTTCCCCTCCACGTTTTCTTTAACCTTTGGCATCTCTTTCTCCCTTGTCTACCTGGAATCCTGCATAAGGATAAATTTGTTACACATTTTCTAATGTGCCAGATACTCTGGCAACCACTTTTTTTTAAATGAAGCTGATACTATTTATATAAAGCTGATAACAGCACATCATAGAATACATTACTTAGAGCCATATACATATATAGGGGGGGAAGGAAGAGAAAATAAGCATTAAATTTAGAATATCGTTTACTTCTGTGTGGTAGGCAAAGGGTATCATGGAGGAACACAGATAACTTTGAAGACACTTGTAATATTCTCGTTCTTAAGCTGGGTGACATATTCTTGAGTGTGAGTTCTGTTTTATTGCATGGGGGGGTGTATGTGCTCTTTTTTCTATTTGAAACGCTACATAACAAAACTAATTTTTATTTTTAATTTTTTAAAATACTTTCTTTTATTTAAATTCAATTAATTAACATGTAACGTAGTATTGGTTTCGGAGGTAGAGGTCAGTGATTCATCAGTCTTATAGAATACCCAGGTGGCAACCACTTTTTAAGAATTAACTTCTTAAAGGGGCGCCTGGGTGGCTCAGTCGTTAAGCGTCTGCCTTCGGCTCAGGGCGTGATCCCAGGGTCCTAGGATCGAGCCCCACATCAGGCTCCTCCGCTATGAGCCTGCTTCTTCCTCTCCCACTCCCCCTGCTTGTGTTCCCTCTCTCGCTGGCTGTCTCTCTCTGTCAAATAAATAAATAAAATCTTTAAAAAAAAATTCTTTAATTCTATAAGTAGATGCTCTTATAGTCTTCACTTTGTAGTTGAGAACATGAAGGCAAAAGGATTTATGTGACTTTATGAAGTCTCGTAGTTCAACCCAAGCAATATAGTTGCAGAGTGCATGCTTTTAGCCACTATGTTTACTGCCACCCTGGGGAATGGGCACAGAATTACGTATTTTAGTAATGTTAAGATAATATCTTTGTTTCGTAGTGGAATATAACGTGTAACTCAACAGTCTCAAAATGATTTAATGCAAAAATTTAAACATTGAACATTTAAACAAAAAAATTTAAACAATGATTTTTTTAACAGAAATGCTGAAATGCTTAGAACTTCAGAGCTCAGTAGAATTCTAGAGAGACCATCAAGATTCAACTTCTTTACCATTATCCATGAGAGAATTAGGTACAGAGAATCTGGTGACTTCTCCAAGGTCATGTAGTTATCTTGTTTTCTAGTGTTCTTCTGACATTTTTGTGTTGCCTTTTCTTATCTACTTCTTAAAGCATAAATCCCAAATCTAGTTTTAGTCTTAATCCTAGCTGTCCAAAACCACTTTTTCTATTAGTGAGACTTGTTTTCATAGTTTGCTTGAATATTAGGAGTGCTCCTATAGCTATTCTTTTTTTTTAAATAAATATTTATTTATTTGACAGAGAGAGAGACAGCCAGTGAGAGAGGGAACACAAGCAGGGGGAGTGGGAGAGGAAGAAGCAGGCTCCCGGTGGAGGAGCCTGATGTGGGGCTCGAACCCAGAGCTCCGGGATCACGCCCTGAGGCGAAGGCAGACGCTGAACGACTGAGCCACCCAGGCGCCCCTCCTATAGCTATTCTTGTACCTCTTACCTGCCTGCTGCCCCTTTGATCTCCCACCTATACTTCCTGCTTTTCACTTTATTCCCCACTTGAATGATTTAGCTCTTGTCTTCTGCTTTAAAACTAACTTTTATGATGAAGAATACTAAGTTGATTGCATTTACTAAATCTAAGATACAATACTCTTAGACATGGGGTATTTTATTTTTTTAAGGTATTATTTTTTTTTTACTTAAATTCAGTTAACTAACATATAGTATGTTATTAGTTTCAGAGGTAGAGTTCATTGATTCATCAGTTACATGTAACACCCAGTGCTCATTACATCACGCGCCCTCCTTAATGCCCATCATCCTGTTACCCCTTCCCCCCACTCCCCACCCCTCCAGCAACCCTGTTTGTTTCCTATGACTAAGGGTCTCTTAAGGTTTGTCTTCCTCTGTGATTTCATCTTATTTTCGTTCTCTTCCCCTATGCCTCTCTGTTTAGTTTCTTAAATTCCACAATTTTTAAAAAGATTTTATCAGTTGAGAGAGAGAGCACGAGTGGGAGGGGGGCGGATAGAGGGAGAAGCAGACTCCCAGCTGAGCAGGGAGCCCAGCTTGGGGCTCCGTCCCAGTACCCTGGGATCATGACCTGAGCTGAAGGCAGACACTTAACCAACTGAGCCACCCAGGTGCCTCTTAAATTCCACATATGAGTGAAATCATATATTGTCTTTCTCTGATTGACTTATTTCACTTAGCATAATACCCTTTAATTCCATCCATGTTGTTGCAAATGGCAAGATTTCATTTTTTTGATGGCTAAGTAATACTCCATTGTATATATATACCCTATCTTCTTTATCCATTCATCTGTCAGTGGACATCTGGGCTCTTTCCATGGTTTGGCTATTGTGGACATTGCTGCTATAAACATTGGGATGCAGGTGCCCCTTTGGATCACTACATTTGTATCTTTGGGGTAAATACCCACTAGTGCAATTGCCTGGTTCTATTTTCAGCTTTTTGAGGAACCCCCGTAATGTTTTCCAGAGTGGCTGCACCAGCTTGCATTCCCACCAACAGGGTCAGAGGCTTCCCCTTTCTCCTCATCCTCACCAACACGTGTTGTTTCCTGACTTGTTAATTTTAGCCATTCTGACCAGTGTGAAGTGGTATCTCGTTGTGATTTGATTTTTATTTCCCTGATGCTGAATGACCTTGAGCGTTTTTTCATGTCTGTTGGCCATTTGTATGTTGTCTCTGGAGAAATGTCTGTTCATGTCTTCTGCCCATTTCTTGATTGGATTATTTGTTATTTGGGTGTTGAGTTTGGTAAGTTCTTTATAGATTTTGGATACTAGCCCTTTATGCGATGTCATTTGCAAATATCTTCTCCCATTCTGTAGGTTGCCTTTTGGTTTTGTTGATTGTTCCCTTTGCTGTGCAAAAGCAAAAAGCTTGATAAAGTCCCAGTAGTTCATTTTGCCTTTGGAGATGTGGCTAGCAAAAAGTTGCCGTGGCCGAGGTCAGAGAGGTTGCTGCCTGTGTTCGCCTCTAGGATTTTGATGGATTCCTGTCTCACATTTAGGTCTTTCATTTATTTGAGTCTATTTTTGTGTGTGGTGTAAGGAAATGGTCCAGCTTCATTCTTCCGCATGTGGCTGTCCGGTTTTCCCAACACCATTTGTTGAAGAGACTGCCTTTTTTTCGATTGGATATTCTTTCCTGCTTTGTCGAAGATGAGCTAACCATAGAGTTGACGGTCCGTTTCTGGGTTCTCTGTTGTGTTCCGTTGATCAGTGTGTCTGGTTTTGTGCCAGTACCATACTGTCTTGATGATTTCAGCTTTGTGATAGAGCATCGGGAATTGTGATGCCACCAGCTTTGGTTTTCTTTTTTCAACATTCCTTTGGCTATTATATGGGGTCTTTTCTGGTTCCATACAAATTCTAGGATTGTGTGTTCCAGCTCTGTGAAAAGTGCTGGTGGTTATTTTGATAGGGGTTGCATTGAATGCGTGGATTGCTTTGGGTAGTGTAGACATTTTAACAATATTTGTTCTTCCAGTCCATGGGCATGGGACGTTTTTCCATTTCTTTGTGTCTTCCTCATTTTCTTTCATGAGTATTCTATAGTTTTCAGAGTACAGATAATTTGCCTCTTTGGTTAGATTTATTCCTAGGTATCTGATGGTTTTTGGTGCTGTTGTAAATGGGATCAATTCCTTAATTTTTCTTTTTTCTGTCTCATTTTTAGTGAATATAGAAATGCAGCTGATTTCTTTGCATTGAGTTCATATCCTGCCACTTTGCTGAATTCCTGTGTGAGGTCTCACAGTTTTGGGGTGCAGTCTTTTGGGTTTTCCACGTAGAGTATCATGTCATCTGCGAAGAGTGAGTGTGTGACTACTTTGCTGATTCAGATTCCTTTTAAGAAATGGAGTATTTTAATAGATAACATTTTTTTTCTTTCTGTTCTTTTTATCTGGTCTTCAAGTGCACAGAATTGCTGATGGCAACATTATCTTACTCCCTGTTTCATTGGAAAAGCTGTGAAATGTCATCGTTAGGTATAATATTTGCAGTAGGTTCTTTGGTAGATATCTGGTAAGCTAAGTTCAGAAGTTCTACTCTGATCTTGGTTTGAGGTGTGTGTTGTTTATTTTCAAAAGTCGTATGTGAATGAACTATATGAAGTAGATAATACAACTTGGAAGGTAGATACAATTATTATCCTCATTTTTTTAGATGCAAACCGAGGCACAGAAAGATTACACAAACTTGCCTAGAGTACCTAATAAGTTATAGAGCCAGGATTCAAATCCAGGCAGCCTGGCTCCAGACCGATGTTTATATCTCCAGTCTAAAATGTGACTGATATTTTTTGTAATATATAAACCTGATTCATGATCCTCTCTCAAAAAAGTTAACCAAGACTTTTTATGGTATGTTTTAGCTGGCTCATATTTTTTAGACATGTTTGTTTGTTTATTTCAGACCAAACTAGAAATCCAGAAGGCCCTTGCAGAAGATGCCACTGTATATGAATACGACAGTATTTATGATGAAATGCAGAAAAAAAAGGAGGAAAATAATCCCAAATTGCTGTTGGGAAAAGACCGAAAGGTTTGTAGCTGAAAATTCAAATTTCTCTGACCTCAGCCTGTATTTTAAAGATTTATTTATTTATTTTAGAGTGAGAGCGTGCATGTGCAAGCGGGGGCAGGGTAGAGGGAGAGACTCTCAAGCAGACTCCCCGCTGAGTGCGGAGCCTGACACGGGGCTTGATCCTCACTACCCTGAGATCATAACCCCTAGCCGAAATCAAGAGTTGGACACTTAACTGAATGAGCCACCCAAGTACCCCTTTGAGCTGCATCATGAGGAGTGATCTGAGAAAAAGCTTTTATAAGGGTATTTGGAGTATGAAGAGCCCCTAGTTCCAGGTAATACAGATTTAATTTAGAACTATCTAACAATAAAAACAATAAGTTTTGATTTTTTGTTTTACCACCTTCACAAATAAATTTTTGAAATTTCTTTCTTAGAAAGTCTTTTTATTAGTAACTCTTCCTCCTGTTCATTTTTTTGTGTTTTATCATCCTCTTATTTCTTTATTCTTTTCAAGCTGGTAACTGAATCGTCTGCACATATCATATTTTTAGTTTGAAAAAATAATTGAGAGTGGGGTCTTGATATAAGTTCAGGTTTTCTATCATTCTTTTTCTTTCATAAGCACAGACTGATTTTTAAAGATCTTTACATTTTATAGTATGTACAGGTGTAAAATTACAGCTATTTTTTTTTTTAAGATTTATTTATTTATTCGACAGAGATAGAGACAGCCAGTGAGAGAGGGAACACAAGCAGGGGGAGTGGGAGAGGAAGAAGCAGGCTCACAGCGGAGGAGCCTGATGTGGGGCCTGATCCCAGAACGCCGGGATCACGCCCTGAGCCGAAGGCAGGCGCTCAACCGCTGTGCCACCCAGGCGCCCCACAGCTATTTTTTTTTTAAATAGGCTCCATGTGGAGCCCAGTGCAGGGCTTGAACTCACGACCCCGAGATCAAGACCTGAGCTGAGATCAAGAGTCGGACACTTAACTGACTGAGCCACTCAGGCACCTCCATCTATTCTTTTAAATAATCGTATTTCAACTAATGTGAAAAACTAGTGAGAACCTTTCTGATTCACTTATCTGTTGATGTATTGAGACAATATCTGTAAAAAGGGCAAAAACACAGTGGAAAAATTACTTAGTTTGAAATTTTTAAAAAGTAGCATTTTGAATAATTTCAATCTTTACACTTAAATTTTTGTTGAAAAGAATTTTAGTTTCAGTCTTGCTAGTAAATTTATATTTAATTTTGAGAGGACGACAATCCCCTATTTGGACTAGCTTTTTTTATCTTAATAAATTCATGATAAAAACAATATTCTTAATTTTTATCTTTGATTCTTCCCTAAATAATCTTATTTTTTCCTCTAGCCGAAATATATTCACAACTTACTAAAAGCAGTTGAGATCAGAAAAAAGGAACAGGAAAAGAGAATGGAAAAGAAAATACAGAGAGAACGAGAAATGGAGAAGGGAGAGTTTGATGATAAGGAGGCATTTGTGACTTCTGCCTATAAGAAAAAACTGCAAGAGAGAGCTGAAGAGGAAGAGAGAGAAAAAAGGGCTGCTGCACTTGAAGGTGAACTGGGAGAGGGAGGAGGGCAGAAGGAAACAGGCGGCAGAATTCTGCCCTGTGGTCTTGCCATTTGCTCTGTCCCTGAACTTCTAGATTATAATGTTGTGGTCCTCATTTATGTATATGCATTCGAGGTGTACATACGATATTCTGTAATATTATAAAACAGAGAAAAGATGATGACTAAAAACATAGCTGTACTTCTGGTAACTATTACTTCTACTGGACTTTTCACATCTCTCATTTTGTTGCTTAAAACTATGGCCATTACAAGTCATTGCCTTAGAAAATAATTTCAAATGTAAAACCTTTATTACAAGTCATAACACCACAATATTTGTCAGAAGCAATTTAAACTAAGATTTAAATCCTTGTTATATTTTCTGGGTTTAGAAAACTAGAGTAACATCACTCAAGGAACTGGATGGGCATTTAGAAAAAGAATGACGTTAATTCAAGAAAGAACAAAGATGCGCGGGAGCCACAGAATGTCTTAGTCTTTACCTCAGTACTTCCTACCAGTGGTCATTTCTCAAGATCTAAGTATATTGTATACTTATAAGTAGCTTCATTGGCAAATGCTCGCTCTATAATATTCTAAGCATGTACTGTGTGTTTATATAGAATACCCGTTGGCAAATGTTCTGTGAAGGACCAGGAAAGTAAATATTTTAGGCTTTGTGTACCGTATGTTCTCTGCTGGAGCTACTCAGTTCTGCCTTCCTAATGCAAAAGCAGCCTTAAATAATAAATGAACAAGGCTACGTTCCAGTAAAAATTTATTTACAGAACAGAAGGCCCCATTTGGCTCGCAGGCTGTAGTTGGCCAGCTAGACCTAGAGCGTGGTTTATACACTGTGTATGTATGTACACGTTCTGTACACCTGTAAAACTGAACTGTGTTGTGCCCTGTTGGATATGTTCCTCTCACTTCTGCTTGCCCTCTCTTAGCACGTTTGGATGTAACCAAGCAGAAAGATCTCAGTGGATTTTATAGACACCTGTTAAATCAAGCAGTTGGTGAAGAGGAAGTACCTACATGCAGCTTTCGTGAAGCCAGGTGAGACGCGACGTATAGAATATTAGAAGAAAGATTCCGTTCGTGATCTGTGGTTGTGGGGTCATTTTAACCGTCTGAAAGATAGAGGTTTGTAGCATTGCATATTGTGTTGTCAGCCAAACCTGACCTAATTGAATTGCTAGGGCTTTACACTTTCTTGATTAAAAACCTACAGGTTACTTATTTCTATTCTGCAGTAATCCTACATGTGTGTTCAAATAGTATGTAAGAGAAGTGGTTTATTTTCGTAAATAGGACATGGCCTCTATAAAACAGAAGATTCACATATCAGGGGCTAGAAATGCACTCCCTAATATGTAGCCACATCACAAGTGCTCAGTTGCCACACTTGGCTGGTGGCTACCGTATTAGGTGGCACAGATACAAACGTTACCGTTTCTGTAGGTACGTCCCTTAGCACTGGCACAGAAGGTAAGGATTGGAGGGGTTTTTTGATAAAATTGTAAGGTATTGTAGGAATGGTGAAATGGCTGTCATAAGTATATAGCTGAAGGTAAAAGGGAGAATTTGTCCCAAGCATGTGTCTGCGTAAATGGTTTTTTGGAACAGGAATATTCAGATGAGAGGATGTAAGTCCGTGTTGCTGGGAAAAGGAGAGAGTAGAATTAAGGCTGAAGAGACAGAATTAGATTTATACTCCACCTTCCCTCCCTCCCAGCAAATGCCGGGTTTGATTACAAAATTGAGGAAAATTATGAGTCTAGGAAAGGATATTTGAAGAGAGATTTTTGAGCGGTAAATTAGAATTTCTGTTAGCATTTCATCTGGAATAGTTGTGAGGCCAGCCATGAGACTCCATAATGTCATTTAGTAGTTGTACTTCTCTCAGAGTCTAATAATAGAATTCCTAGCTATTAGATAATCCGTTAGCCACGACAGTTCTGCCAGCAGTTCCCAGAAAACCACAGTTGTTCTGTTGTTATGATTACTATGAGATCGGTAAGAATGAATGTGTAGCTACCGTAAGTAAATCAGCCACACTTACCAGTCGGGAAAATGTAGGGGATGCAAACAGTTTTCAGTGCTATCGATTGTAACAGATGGATTCACATATTCCTCTTTTGTTGTGAAAGGTGCCAGGAGTTATATCAAGACGCTCGTGCCTTTTTAGTCATTGGAGATTATTTAGTGATATTTAGAATTAGATTTTACTACCGTTTTGCTGTGAAAATATCTTCAGCTATTTCCAGAACTATTCTTGAATTAAAAAAAAAAAAAGAATAAGAATCCCAACAAAGAGCTGCAACTTGAACTTCTTGTTGTGAAAATAACACTTAGATCCAGAGTGTATCTTACTTCTCCCAATTGTTCTTTGTCATGCTTAACAAAAATGAAGACCTTACACAGGCTTGTGCCTGAAGGTTCTAGTGGCCCAATACAGAAAGGCTAATTTTCTTTATTTCACTTCTACCTTCTTTTTCTGAAAATATTCTGAATGGTTAGAAAATACTAGTTTACAGGTGTTTACAAGGTAAGTAGCCGCTTTTTGCATTTAGTAGTTGTATTGGTTTAAGTATTGAGAAAAATGATATGAACACTTCATGTGCTTACTAAGATGATAATGTGGCATTTTGTGTTATATTATTTGTTTAAGGTCTGCAATAAAAGAAGAGAAATCGAGGGGTTATTCTGATGAAGTAAGTTCAGAGAACAGAATACCACGTGAGAAATGCAGTCTCCAAACTGTTGTGAAAACAGAGGAAAACCCAGATGCAGACAGTGACTTTGATGCTCACAGTGAGGATGATGAAATGGAAGAAGATCATAAAGTGGACTGCAGAAGGAGAACGGTCCCAGAGACCTCCGAGGGTGACTCCAAGCATCAGAGAAATGAAGCGCACTCACGGTCTTCTAGCGAAGAAAGAGAGCATGGTACCGAATGCCACACAAAAAGGTCCAAGTCAGGAGTTCGTGAGAAAAGGGAAGATCGGCACCAAGAGAGGCAAGCCAGGGATCGGGAGAACTGTTATGCTGACCGTGATTACCGAAAAGAAAAGAAGGATTCCTATAGGCACAGAGAGGCCAGTCACAGGGATTCTCACTGGAAGAGGCATGAACACGAAGATAAACTGAGGGGAAGAGACCAAAGAGAAAGAAATGACAGAGATTGGAAAAGGGAGAAAGACAGGGAAAAATACTCCCCAAGAGAACAAGAAAGAGATAGACAACGAAATGATCATGACCGACACAGTGAGAAAGGAGGAGAGAAGGAAGAGCACATGAAAGCAAGGAAAGAAAGACATGAAAACAGTGGGAAGTACAGAGATAGAGAACAACGAGAAATAAGTGTTCAATCTTCCGAAAGAATCCGAGACAAAAAAGAAAGCAGCCCAAATTCTAGGGCAAAGGATAGGTTTCTTGACCGGGAAAGATCCAGTAAAATGAGAAATATGGGAAAGGACAGAGAAAGAAACCCAGAGAAAGCCTCCAGTTCTGAAACATCCCTGGGAGCAAAACACAGACTCACAGAGGTTCGTCAAGAGATGGGCAAAGAACAAGAGAGTCCGCATGAGGTGGGGAACAAGTTTGCAAAGCGAAGCAATGAAGAGACTGTAATGTCGGCTAGAGACAGGTACCTGGCCAGGCAGATGGCCCGCGTTCATGCAAAGACATACATTGAGAAAGAAGACGATTGATAACTGCCCAAATAGAAAGACCTGTGGGAGCACAAAAACTGTAACCCCTGGACCATGCTGTGTGAAGGCGTACAGGAGTGTGTTAACAGTGGTTGGGAGGGTATTTTTTAATATATTTTCAAAATTCTTTTTTGGGGTAAGTAAAAAATAAGTCCTTTTATTCTGAATGTTTGAGTGAATTGATACATATTTAATTATCAATACCACATTCTTGGTTGTATTCAAGCAACTTAAAGAAATGTTAAATCCCTATAGTTACTTAATGAGGAAAATGGGCTCCACTATGGCCATTAAAAAATAATTCAAACAACTCCCCTAATAATGTTGGTTTTGTTGCAGGAGGTGTTAATTTTATAAATACCATATTCTAGATAAAAATATGTGGACCTGAACAATAGAGACTACTGTTATACTTTACGTTCTGAAATTTGTGTTAATGTATAAAATATGGATCATACATCTTGTCTAACTTTCTAGCTCAGCACATTTGGTTTAAATGCAAATAAAATTAGTGATGTGTTCGTACATTTCCTCTTTTATTTTTTAATTTTTGAAAATCACTTTAATTCTGAAACCCTATCAAGTTAGTAAATTGGTTATATCACTCAGGTTTAGGTAAGAGTGAAAAGATAGAGACGTTTAGTCTAAGTGAAGTTAGCTAAAGATTCAGGTAGCCTAGTTCAGAGCCTGTCTTATTTTATATACTTAAGAAACTTAACATTTGGGGGCAGCTAGTTGTGTTAGTCGGTTAAGTGTCTGACTTGATTTCGGCTCAGGTTATGATCTCAGGCTCATGAGATCGAGCCCCGTGTCCGGCTCCTGTGCTGGGCGTGGAGCCTACTTAAGAGTCTCCCTCTCCTCTGCCCCTTGCCCTGTTCTGTCTCTTAAAAAAAAAAAAGTATTGACTTTTAGAAAAGACATGATATTAAGGATCAAATTTAGCATTCATAAATCATTTTATTATACCTTTAAAGCCAAAAAGGGAAAGTAACAGGAAATCTAATGCCCCTATCTCTTGACTGACACATTAAATACCAGTTGTATTCTAATAATTTAAAATAGATAAGTGATGGGGCACCTGGGTGGCTCAGTCGGTTAAGTATCTGCCTTCAGCTTGGTCATGATCTCAGGGTCCTGGGATTAAGCCCCGTCGTCAGGCTCTGTGCTCAGCGGGGAATCTGCTTCTTTCTCTGCCTCTCTGTGCACGCTCGCTCTCTCTCAAATAAATAAATAAAATCTTTAAAAATAAAATAGATCCGTGACAAAGACTTAAAAAGCACTGAATACATGTGCACAGGAGGAGTCATATAACGTAACTATGAAGAAGTTCAGGTGAGATGATGGAAGAGCATGAGTGACAGGCTAAAAATCATCAACCTCTAGGGAATATGGTTCCTTTGTTGGAGTTGTTATACATAGAGCCATATATTAGAAAGATTAATTTAACCATAGTGTGTAAGATACAATCAAGGAGGGAGAGACAGGAGTCAGATCTGATAAGAAACTCGATTTCTGGGGCGCCTGGGTGGCACAGCGGTTAAGCGTCTGCCTTCGGCTCAGGGCGTGATCCCGGCGTCATGGGATCGAGCCCCACATCAGGCTCTTCCACTATGAGCCTGCTTCTTCCTCTCCCACTCCCCCTGCTTGTGTTCCCTCTCTCGCTGGCTGCCTCTCTCTCTGTCGAATAAATAAATAAAATCTTAAAAAAAAAAAAAAAAACTCGATTTCTTTCCGCCCATAGTTCAGAGACTTTCACAAAGCAGCTTGGATGCTTTGGATAGGAAACGCTATATATTATTTTTATTAACAAAATTTGACATAACTCAGGGACGAACTCCAAATTAAGGGTTTTCTTTGATCTCCAGATACATAGATGACTTTGCCTCTCTGGCATTCTCTCCCTTTTCTGAGAACAGTCCCTTGGTTTTCCCTTAAGAAAGTACCCCGTCGCTACTTAATCCAGTGGTTCAAATGGGGTTGAAAAGGCTCCAGGGAAGGCATGTGACTTAGGCGAGGCCAAGTCAGACTTAGATGCTTTCCACTACCGCTGCCGGCTTTAAAGACGAGGGAAGTCCGGGTCCTCTCGGGGAATGAGTGCCTCCCTGCCTGACAGGATACAGCCCGCAAAAAAGAGCAGGTATGAAGGGGGAGAAGGACAAACACCTGAGGATTGCTTTCGACTTTCTGTCTCTAGTGGGCGCACATTTCTTTAGATATTTTATTTTTTATTTTTTTAAAGATTTTATTTATTTATGTGACAGACAGCCAGCGAGAGAGGGAACACAGCAGGGGGAGTGGGAGAGGAAGAAGCAGGCTCATAGCGGAGGAGCCTGATGTGGGACTCGATCCTGGATCGCCAGGATCACGCCCTGAGCCGAAGGCAGACGCTTTAACGACTGCGCTACCCAGGCGCCCCTCTTTATAGATATTTTAAACCGATACTTTCCCTGTTTTTTCTTAAGCACGTTTCAGTTGGGTTTCTGCCACTATAGCCACAAAGGCCCTATTTTGATACAAGATTCTGCCTGTGATAAGTGGATGCCGGAAATTATTGGAACACTCTTAATAAACTTCTAAAAATTGTAGCATAACATGCATTTTTTAAAAAAGTACACAGTATGTGTTTTAAATGGTTTACACGGAGTGAACACATCCAGTGCAAAAAGAACATCACCCGACCCACAGAAGCTCTCTTCACACCCCTTCCTGTCCTCCTTATTACCCCTTCCCCTTTCACTTAATTTGAGAGAGCATGAGTCGGGGAGGAGCAAAAGGAGAGGGACAAGCAGACTGCACTGAGCACAGAGGCCGATGTGGGGCTCAATCCCATGATCCATGAGATCATGACCTGAGCCAAAACCAAGAGCTGAACACTTAACCAACTGAGCCACACACACACCTTTGACTTTTAACACCATAGATTAATTTTTCTTGTGCTCTAGATTTTATAGTTCTTAATGCATTCTACTGTAGTCGACATTGAGTTATTTCCCGTTCAGGGTTATGATGAATACACTTCCAGGAGCGTTCTGGTCCTTGTCTTCTTGCATATACATTTATATGTTTTGGTTGGGTGTTTCCTAGGGATGGAATTGCTGAGGCATGTTCAGCTTTAGCAGGTACCGTCAATCAGTTATCCAAAATACACTTCATCAGTGTATTCTCATGTTGCTCCACGTGCTTGCTTACACTTGGTAATTGTTTACCTTTTGTCTTGAGTTTTGTAATTCTGTTGGGTGTAATGATATCTCATGGTTTTGTGGTTCCCTTATGGCTGCCATATATTTATTAGCATTTGAATATCTCCCTTTTGAAGAGTGTGTTTCTTTTGCCTATCTTAGAGGAACTGGGGCTATTGCCCTCCTTTTTTTCATGACCTACATGATTTTTTTTTTTTAGAGTGGGAGAGAGAGAAGGGGCAGAGGGAGAAAGAATCCCAAGGAGGCTCCACACCCCGTGCAGAGCCTGACACAGGGCTCAATCTCACAACCCCGAGATCATAACCCAAGCCAAAATCAAGAGTATCAGTTAACCAGCTGAGCCACCCAGGCCTCCAGTTCTTTATATATTCTGGGTAGGAGTTGTTTGCAAGAACTTCTCCCCCTTGCTTGCCGTTTCACTCTCATAATGGTATCTATTAATGAACAGAAATCTAATTGTCATAAAGTTCAACTTAATCAAAAGTTAAATAAAATGTAAAGTTCACTTCCTCAGTCGCACTAGACATTTGAAGAGCTCAACAGCCTCCTGTTATCTATTGGCTACCATATAGGAAAGTGCAGAATTACAGAACATTTCTACCATTGCAGAAAGTTCTGGACACACTCTTCTAGAAGCATAACGTCTACAATAATGTCTATTTTTCTAATCAGATTTACCATGCACCTGGAAAGAATTTTTTATGTAGTGTAATATGGGGATTAAGATTTACTTTTTTCCATCTGGGTATCAAATAGACTCATCGGTGAGTGAAAATCTGTTCAAATTAAAACCACAAGGAATACCCCTGAACATCCACTGAGAATGGCAAAAATGTGTAGATATAATACCCAGTGTAGCTGAGCACATGGGGCGGTAGTAAGTCATATATGCTACCAGTGGCAAATGAATTCATAGAACCTTTTTTGAAAGCAGTGTGGTGATGCACATTTTCTGTAACTTGTGTTTTTTCCACAGTTGTCCCAGGAATTTCCATAATAGTGTTTTTCATCAAACCGGAAACAACCTAGAATGTCTATCAGTAGCAAATGAATCTGGTATCTATAGATACACAATATAGTGAAAACACTAGACTTATACACAGTTGGGATGAATTTCACAGTATCGTAAGAAACAAAAAGTAATTTGCATTGTTATTTTTAAAAGAAGCAAAATGATACCATATAGAGACACGTGGGTAGGTAATGAAACTAAGAAAAAGCAAGGAAATGATTCATGATACAGGAGAGGTACACACAGGACTTCTAGATGCTGGCAATATTCCACTTCTTGGATGGTAGTTACTTGGCTGTTCTTTTCGTTGTAAATATGTTTTATATATTCTGTATGCATAATACATCTCACAACATTTTTGTAATCTTAAAATTTCTAAATATGAGTCAGAGGAACTGTTGGCCATCCTGGTTAATCTTAGTCATTTCTACAGGAAGAATCTATAGAGATGTTGATTAATAGAATGGCTTATCCGGGGCACCTGGGTGGCACAGCGGTTAAGCGTCTGCCTTTGGCTCAGGGGGTGATCCTGGCGTTATGGGATTGGAGCCCCACATCAGGCTCCTCTGCTAGGAAGCCTGCTTCTTCCTCTCCCACTCCCCCTGCTTGTGTTCCCTCTCTCGCTGGCTGTCTCAATCTCTGTCAAATAAATAAAATCTTTAAAAAAAAATAGAATGGCTTATCCACAGGGTGGCAGTTATTTGATAATGTATGATTTGGGCTAGTATGAATAAGAAATTCATTAACTTTATTGCTAGATGTGTGTTCTTTTTGTTTTAAGATTTTGTTTATTGGGGCCCCTGGGTGGCTCAGTCAGTTAAGTGGCTGCCTTTGGCTCAGGTCATGATCCCGGGGTCCTGGGATCAATACCCACATCTGGCTCCCTGCTCAACAAGGAGTCTGCTTCTCCCTCTGCCTCTGCCCCTCCCCCTGCTTATGCACTCTCTCTCAAATAAATAAATAAAATCTTTAAAAGAAAAGATTTTTTTTACTTGAGAGAGAGAGGGAGAGATAACAGACTCCCCACTGAGCAGGGAGCCTGATGTGGGGCTCGATCCCAGGACCCCGGATCATAACCTGAGCCGAAGGCAGATGCTTAACCCACTGAACCACCCAGGTGCCCCTAGATGTGTGTCTTTTAAATGGATATGAGGTCCATGGGGCACCTGGGTGGCTCAGTCAGTTAAGCGTCAAACTCTTGGTTTCAGCTCAGGTCATGATCTCCTGAGTGGTGGGATTGAGCCCCATCTCAGGCTCCACGCTCAACGGGGAGTCGGCTTGGGGGTTCTCTCCTCTCTCTGTCTCTCCCTCTCTCTCTCTCCCTCTCTCTCACAAATAAATATATCTTTTTAAAAATAAGTAAATAAGGTCCAAAATAATGTACTTAAAAGAAATCTTATGAATCGATAAACCGCTCTTCTTCCGACTCAATTTTCAACAATACATAAATAACTCAAAATGTTGTCATTTTCCTTCTCCCTCCCCTTGTTGACTCTCACTGCAGTCATATCAGTACATAGTGCTGTTTCCTGACAACTCTGCCTTCTCACATGGTGGTTGCTTTGCCTACAATGCCACCCATATTTCTACCTAACCTCTTATTTTTAAAACTGAACTAAAGTGGTATGGCCTCCATAAAGCCTCTCTGAATACCCCCTTTTTCAGCAGCACCTCTGTTTCCTTTGCCTTCTTTGCATATGATGATATGTTTGTTGTTGGAGGGCAAAGATCCAATCTCAACTTTATATGCCCAGTGCCTACTATAATGCAAAGTTTTTGTTTCTTTTAATATCCCTTAAGCATTTCTTAAAATCAGAATTTTTAAACTGGAATGACCTTAGAGATTATCTAATGTAACCCCTCCCATTTAAAATGTTTTCAATGCATTATGACATCATGTTTAAAAGCTGAGGCGTGGAGGTCTAGGGTCTACTATTTACTAGCTGCATAACCTTGGACAAATTAAGTTCTCTAGGCTGCAGTCTCATTTGTAAAACGGGGATCATGAAAGTGTGTCTTTTGGGTGCCTGGCTGGCTCAGTCAGCGGAGCATGCGGCTCTTGATCTCAGGGAGGTGAGTTTGAGCCCCGCGTGGGGTATAGAGATTACTTAAAAAAATAAAATCTTGAGAAAAAAAAAAAGTGTGTCTTCCATAAGATCGATGTAAGAATTGCTTAAAATAAGGCATGCAATGCTGTGCCTGACATTAGTAAGCACCCCGTGAAGATCAGTATTTGTCTTCAGTTATAGTATTACACCCATGAGGAGAAAGGGCCAGTGAAGCTGAGTGACTTAAGTAAGATTACTTAGTTTGGTAGTTGCTGAGAAAGGACTTGAGGCCTTGTCTTCTCAATCCTGTCTGGTTGTTCTTTGCATTGGTGCAGGGAAGTTTTTTGCTTTTGGATCAGTCATACTTACGATGGAAGGAAACTAGGCCAGACGAATGACATGAAATATGATATATTCTCAAGCATTTAGCAAATTGAGGGCTATGTGCCAGATGTGTTAGATTCTTGTTCGTTGTGTTAAGACAAAGCCTAAAAGAAGAAATAAGGAATAGTTAGCAGGAAAGGTTGTGGGTTGGAAAAAGGAGTTTAGAAATATCCTTAAGTTTCTCCCCTGAAAGATGCTTTCTTTGTCCAAGCTCTGCCCACCCCATTATACTACTAACCTCCTTCCTCGTTAATGGTCCCTTAAGAAAATATGATGGCTTTTTAAGGCTATAATTATAACTATGAATGTAAACTGATCCTCTCCCCCTTTTTTTTAATAATATTTTTTACTATATTATGTTAGTTACCATATAGTATATCCCTGGTTTTTGATGTGAAGTTCGATGATTCTCCCCTTTTGATCATCCCAGTCCATTAAGTGGTGCTGTGCAGGGTAAAAGCTGTCATGGCCCAGGGCTGGGTGTCACTAATACACAGTGAAGAAAAGAATTATGTAGGAGCAGCCTACACTCTGTGTCAGCCCAAATGCGGGTGGGGGGTAATTGTGCAGAGAGGAGGCCCATGCAAGAGGTTGAGCCCAGGAATGGTCGAGAAGGACTCCGTAAGTGGTAGTGGCGACTGCCCAACATGGGTCATCAGCCTGAGCAGGTGAGAAGGGCACTCGTTCAGGGGACAATCTCAGCATGAGGGGTCAGAACCTGAGTGGGATAAGGAGAGCAGCAGCCATAGAACATCGCTGACATTCAGGGACACTGATTCAGGATAATGGGAGCCAGGTTTCTCACTGTCCTAGAAGGAGTTATAAAGGGAGAAAACTAGAGAGAACTTTGCAGTGTTGGGTTAGAATTGGAGATACCGGTGTGAACTCAGTTTTCACAGTAGAGATCGACAATTATGGGTGTGTGTGTGTGTGTGTGTGTATGTGTGTGCATGAATACACACATGCACACACACACTTTTGTTCTGCCCAATGAGAGGACTTGGGATCAGTGACAGCTCAATAGCAATGATCATACCCCTCAATCTTGGTTTCTAAATACATTCTTCACTAAAAGGAACCAGGGCTTCTTGGAGGAAAGGCTGTGTCAGGGAAAGTACAAGATGATCCTGCAACATTTTAGTCCAGAAAGTAAGGAAGTGTTCTAAATGATGGGGACATGTCAAAGGGACAGCTTACCAGGACTCTCACTGGCTAAATATGGGGTGATTTGAGCATCAGAATTAATAATTACAGTCCACTGAACAAAATAGGAATCCATAAAAAATAAATGAGTAAAAGAGGAGGAAGGGGATAGTTGCACAATCGCAGAAGAACACTCCCAGGGCACCTGGGTGGCTCAGTCATTAAGTGTCTGTCTTCAGCTCAGGTCATGATCCCGGAGTCCTGGGATCAAGCCCCGCATCGGGCTCCCTGCTCAGTGAGGAGACTGCTTCTCCCACTCCCACTCCCCCTGCCTGTGTTCCCTCACTCACTGTCTCTCTCTCTGTCAAATAAATAAATAAAATCTTAAGAAGAAGGAGGAGGAGGAGGAGAAGAAGAAGGAGAAGAAGAACACTCCCTACAAAATACTAATTAATTACAAAAAAGAAAAACTTGACAGCAGAAAGCCTGGCAGACACCACCTTATTTGGGTGATTGAAGTTAACATCAATATGGGACAAATCAAATTGTGCTCCACCAGACAGAGGAACATGGCATCATTCCCACGATATTTGCCAAGAATCCTTAGCCTGGATCTAATCGTGAGGGATCTATCATCAAACAAATCAAACTGAGGGACATTCCGCCAAATCCCCGACCTGTAACCCTCAAAAGTATCGAGGTCATGAAAGCCAAGGGAGGACTGGGAATCTGTTCTGGCCTGAAGGAGACAAAAGCCACATGAAACTAAATGCAACGTGTGATTCTGGACTGGATCCTTTTGCTAAAAGGACGTCGTTGAATGGGGTCTGAGATTAAATGGCAGTGATGTATCAATGTCACTTTCCTGATTTTGACAGTTGATTATGAAGGAGAATGTCCTTATTTGTTGAAAATACAACCCTCATGATTCTCATTTTTGAATTTAGGATCTGTGTGTGTATTTAGGCTTCTATGGATGGTGATTTTAAAGATAGCACGCAAATAACCTTTGGCCTTGAATCAGAAAACCAAGGCATACGGGGCGCCTGAGTGGCACAGCAGTTAAGCGTCTGCCTTCGGCTCAGGGCGTGATCCCGGCGTTCTGGGACCGAGCCCCACATCAGGCTCCTCCGCTATGAGCCTGCTTCTTCCTCTCCCACTCTCCCTGCTTGTGTTCCCTCTCTCGCTGGCTGTCTCTATCTCTGTCGAATACATAAATAAAAACTTAAAAAAAAAAAAAAAAGAAAACCAAGGCATAGGGACACCTGGATGGCTCAGTCATTAAGCGTCTGCCTTTGGCTCAGGTCATGATCCCAGGATCCTGGGATCGAGCCCTGCATCAGGCTCCCCGCTCAGCGGAGAGCCTGCTTCTCCCTTTCCCACTCCCCCGCTTGTGTTCCCTCTCTCCCTGTCTCTCTCTCTGTCAAATAAATAAAATCTTTAATAAAAAAAGAAAAAAAAAAAACCAAGGCACAGGTCCTGTCCTGGAACTTTTCAGCTGTGAACTTGGGCAAATTAATTGGCTTCTTTGAGCCTCAGGCTCCTCATCGGCAACAGTAGGGAAATAACTGTTGTCACCCAGAGCTCTGATGATCACATGAGATGATATATGAGAAAACACATTGGAAACTAAAGTTTGGCACAAATTGCAAAGAATTGTAGTAATTTAGCTTTACAGAAATTTAATATTTCTAATTCTACATAGTTTTGATAATAAGTATTTGCAAATGACATGCAGTGTTTGGGAATTGTGTAAATGTTTGGATAATGTACAGTTAAGATTTTTATCTTAACCCTAAGAGTTTGGAAGTTTTGTTTTTATTGTGAGACAGAACAAATCTATATATCATGATTTAAGAGTTATTACAGTCTCTTCAATAAATGGTGCTGGAAAATTGGACAGCTATATACAAAAGAATGACCACTCTCTCACACCATACACAAAGATAAACTCCAAATGGATGAAAGACCTCGATGGGAGACAGGAATCCATCAAAATCCTAGAGGAGAACATAGGCAGCAACCTCTACGACATCAGCCACAGCAACTTTTTTCATGACACATCTCCAAAGGCAAGAGAAAGAAAAGATAAAATGAACTTGTGGGACTTAATCAAGATAAAAAGCTTCTGCACAGCCAAGGAAACAGTCAAAAATACTAAGAGGCAGCCCACAGAATGGGAGAAGATATTTGCAAATGACACGACATATAAGACTGGTATCCAAGATCTACAAAGAACTTCTCAAACTCAATACACGAGAAACAAATAATCAAATCAAAAAATGGGCAGAAGATATGAACAGACACTTTTCCAATGAAGACCTACAAATGGCTAACAGACACATGAAAAAATGTTCAAAATCATTAGCCGTCAGGGAAATTCAAATCAAAACCGCATTGAGATACCACCTTACGCCAGTTAGAATGGCAAAAATTCATAGCAGCATTGTCCACAATAGCTAAATTGTGGAAGGAGCCGAGATGCCCTTCAACAGATGACTGGATTAAGAAGATGTGGTCCATATATACAATGGAATATTACTCAGCCATCAAAAAGAACGATTTCACAACATTTGCAGCGACATGGACGGGACTGGAGGAGATAATGCTAAGTGAAATAAGTCAAGCAGAGAAAGACAATTATCATATGGTTTCACTCATTTATGGAACATAAGAAATAGGAAGATCGGTAGGAGAAGGAAGGGAAGAATGAAGGGGGGGGTAAACAGAAGGGGGAATGAACCACGAGAGACTGTGGACTCTGGGAAACAAACTGAGGGCTTCAGAGGGGAGGGGGTGAGGGAATGGGATAGGCGGGTGATGGGTATTAAGGAGGGCACGTATTGCATGGAGCACTGGGTGTTATACACAAGCAATGAATCATGGAACACTACATCAAAAACTAAGGATATACTGTATGGTGACTAACATAACAATAAAAAATTATTATAAAATTTAAAAAAGTTATTACAGTTGACAGTTCACAACATAAGGCATTTGCTGAGATCTCTCATCTAACTTGGACCATTTATGACTAAACTGCATACATGAATACACAGGCATGCTACGCATTTCAAACAGGGGATTCTACTTTTATACAAATAAAACTTGGTTCTGCCACTAAAGCTTAAAAATAATTGTTTCATGTAAAAAATAACAGTGAGAAATTTCGTTTTACCACTGTTGACAGAGGTAAATACAAGAAGGAATTTACTTAATTTTAGCTGTAGGTAATGTGGAAGAAGGGGAAAAGGAAGGGAAAGAAATACCATTTATGAAATTCAATGAACCATAATCCAGAGCTTGAGCACCTCACTGATATGCCCAACACAATGTACCTGGAAAAATGTTTGTAAATCAAATCTCATTTTATTTTTAAGATTTATTAGAGAGCAGTGTGTGAGTCGGGGAGGGGCAGAGGGAGAGAATCCCAAGCGCACTCCCCGCTGTGCGCGGGACTTGATGCGGGGGCTCCATCTCCCGACCTGGAGATCAGGACCTGAGCCGAAATCAACAGTTGGACACTCAACCAACTGAGCCACCCAGGGGCCCCAATCAAATACTATTTTAAATGCCATTGGAGAAATTACTGCAAACTCTTAAAGTCCCTCCCTAATTTTATCTTTTAATATAAGCATTTTTCATATATCAAGTTTTCTTGAGGTGCACTTCTAGTATTAGAGTTTGAATAAGAATTATCTTTCAAAATAGCTTTTTTTTCTTTTTAAGATTTTATTCTTTAGTAATCTCTACACCCAACATGCGGCTTGAACTCAAAACCCTGAGATCAAGACTCACATGCTCTACCTACTGAGCCAGCCGGGCGCCCCCAAAATAGCTTTAAGAAAAAAAAATGTTCTTATTTAGTTACAGTATTTTAAGTATTTTAGCGTAAAGATGGGATAAGTCCCTCCTGTTTGGGCTGCCAGTGTTTACAAACTGCTAGAAATAATGACCTAGTATAATTTAGCGGAGCAATTTGGCATGGATATTGCGATGTGTTGGTAAGAGAAATACCAACTGAAATTCCAACTGAAATATATTGTGAATCATTTTTTTTTAAAAAAAGACTTCTTGGGGCGCCTGGGTGGCTCAGTCGTTAAGCGTCTGCCTTCGGCTCAGGGCGTGATCCCGGCGTTATGGGATCGAGCCCCACATCAGGCTCCTCCGCTATGAGCCTGCTTCTTCCTCTCCCACTCCCCCCGCTTGTGTTCCCTCTCTCGCTGGCTGTCTCTATCTCTGTCGAATAAATAAATAAAATCTTAAAAAAAAAATAAAAATAAAAATAAAAAAAGACTTCTTCTCTTGAAAAGGTGAGTTGTTTTGAAGCACCCAATTTGGAAACAATATTAAATAGATCCCGATTATATGAAACTGCAGGGCAGACATATTTAAGATTCCATCCTAAGATGTTTATCTTTTCCGTTGAGGTAAATGCCCACTAAACCAATTGAGAGGAGTATTATATCATTCTAGCAGAGGAAATAACCTCACCTTCATTTAGAAATTTCCAGATCCCAGGAAGAGCAGAGAAATTAGCTAGATCACCAGGTTTGCTCTGCCTGTAATGTAGTTATCTGAACTTTAAAATATTGTTCTATCATTAAAATTTAGAGACAGTTAAGGGAAAATAAGAAAAGAAAAAAATTAGAGATTTGAAATATTCCATCCGTGAAGCTAATCACACTGAATTTTTATAAGATAATATACTTATCTCTGATATTGAAAAAGAAATTTCAAAAACCAGAATGTTTCAAGTGGACCAGAACAGCTTTCTACAGTTTAGGGATAATCTCTGCTATAACATTTCTTTTCCCATATTTGGATTTATAAATTTCTCTCTCTAACATCTTTCTCAAATAAGCATTTTTAAACTCAACTTCCTAGGGAAGAGCCTTTTGTGTAACTCACCTTGTGTTTTAAATGATGTGTGATCTCCATGATGGCTTTAAGGTATATAACTCTTCCCACTGAGCAGAGGACTCTTTTGCTTTTATTACATTACTTGATTACTTAGGGGATGACAGGTTGTAACATAGTCTCTCCGAGGAACCTACTGCTTTTCTCCACTACCCCCTGACCAAAAAAAAAAAGGGAACAAGGAAAGGGTGGTGAAAAATGTCCTCTGACTGCTGCCATGTTGAAGGACCACCATTCCGAACCATTCTGGTATCTTAAGCACCAGATTTATGAGTAGAGACGTGCTAAGAAGGGAACCAGGCTTGGATTGTACAATTCGGTAGCTAAGCGCTAAGATGCAGGTAAGAACACCTCAGTTAAGCCATTGCGTTCCATAGTTTTAAGCTTTGCTTACTTTGACGGTGAGCCCCAAATCAATGATACAACAGGTAGAACATATCGGGTCACTCCTTCCAACTTATCAGAGAGAATACAATTCTAATTCTAGGAGCGTAATCTCCCTTTTCAGGCTTGGGGTGGGGTGGATAGCTTAAATGGAAACTCATATTGAAGCTTACATTTTGAGATTGGTGTCACTAAATTAACAAGCTTAGTAAAAAGAGGACGGCGAGGGAGTGACTCATCTCACCAAATAACTTTTTTTTTCTTTTTTTTTTTTGCCTTCTTGTGAGGTTTCGTTATCGGATTTGATTTTCACCAGTTGATTTTGGAGCTATTCTGTTGACTTCGTGCTTGTCAGGTCTTCATCTCCAGGTGGGGCAGCCAGGGCAATGAATTTAGGTTACGAGTCATATGCATTCTAAACCACAAATGGAATAAATTTTAAATAGGTTGTAAGTTTTCTGGAAGGGAGATGAATTTTTTGGCTCCATTGCTTATCAATATAGGAAACAACTGTAATCAGTTGAATTGCCCTCTGTGCCTTTATCTTGTGTCTTGCCTATTTCTTGGGTATTTCTTACTAATAACATCACAGAAAAAAAATTAACTTCAGTACTTAAATAACTTTACGATTCAATTCCATTTTTATTTTTTACTTTTATGTAAATGGCTACATTAGATGTAAAAGTTCTTTAAAAGATTGTTTCAAAGTCCATCTACCTACTTCTAAGTTTTCCTTTAAAAAAAATCCGTGGTAGTACTGATAAATAGGGACCAAGTAAATGCAAACTGTGCAGAACAGAGATTTTGTTTTGTTTTGTTTTTTTAAGTCCAGTGAAGTCTGAAAACTTTAAAATACCTTTTTAATTCCCTCAACACCTGGCTTGGCAAAACCCTAATTCTGTTTGAAAAAGTGCTTTTTAAAAAAATGATGTCTTTGGAGCATGCATCAGTGTGTGGGGGGTGGAAACAATCTGTATCTCAATATCTTCATAAAGGAGTTCTTAAAATTTGCAAAGCTATTTACCACTGAATATGCCGCCACTTAGGCAACCCCTCTCCTTTCAGAACGCTGGCAAGCACAGAGAATGGAAATCAGGTAGCATGAAGGGATGAAAGAGGGAAGGTAATGAAGGCGGGTCAGTGAGGGACATTTTTTAATCCCTCTTCTCTTTTCCTCTAATATTTTGGGAAACTTCTCAGCAGCTCACATCTATAAGGAAACTATCCTGCTGAGAGAAGCAAAGAATCAGAAATAGAAGGATGTAGGGGGAATACAAGAAGATGGCTAGGGCAGAGACTGTTGGGAAAAGAAGCCAAGAGAGGAAGATCTATAATTGGATAAAACCAAGCCTCTGCTATACGGGTCTTCTTTCTATAAGGTAGTTAGAATTAAATGGGGTACATAGAGAGGACTGAAATGATATGGGGCAAGATGATTGAGTCCTTTGATCATTGACTAGGCTTTATTCCCTTGAAGATTTTGGTGAGGAAATCTTACACTACAAGGTAAATTTACCTCTTTACTTATGCATCTGAAAGGCACAAGCCACCAAAGATCATATTTACTTGATCTATATTTAAAGGCTTTATGTGGAATGCAAGGTTATTCATTTCACCGACCCTTTTCCCTTAGCCTTACTTAGTTTAGCCTCAACCCTATTATCTGGGCTCACAATCCTGGTAGTCAACCAGGAAGGGTTGGGGAATTCCATTTAAGGCTAACCCAGAGTCTCCAATTACTCCTGGATTGAGGGTGACCTCGGTTAAGGTCAGGGTGCCAGACCTATCTACCCTACAAGCAAGAATTGGATTTATCTTCTCGTCACAAAGCAAAGTAATCGGAGCCGTCAAACCCGGTCATTTGAAACAGAGCTTAAACCAGATAGTCAAGTGAACACCGAAGATGCACTTGTCAGCATCCATCTTCAAAGCAGTTCGCGGCCAAGCCACAGTCAGTAACGAAATAGGCCAGATTTGCCTGTGGAGCGTTATCCTGCGTGTTTAGCTGGCAGACAGGGACATGGCAATGAACTGCAGCAAACACCAAACACCGGCCCGTAAAGGAAGGTGTGTGTCATTGGAAAAGGCGAAGGTGGCAGTGATACCCTTATAATAACATACATACACATTTGAGTAGGTGGAATTGTTAATATAAGAAAAATTAGAGGAAATTCGTATAGTTTGTAATGGGCCCAAAGTATCAGAATAGAGATAAGGATACACTGAAACAACGGCATACACAGACACACATGCTCAAACAAATACATTGTTTTTCCATTTAGTTTCTACATCTTCCTCTCCTGACTTCACAAGAGCACACGGGTTATGGGGTTCTAGCAGATTCCAGCTATAGAATTCTATGCTACTCAGAAAATATATGGCTAGCAAAACAGCATCCCTGTTTTCTCCTGCGTGGTGGAGGCGTCCACAAACAGTGAGACCTTTAGGAGCAAATGTCAGATACCAATGATCATAACAAGAAATGATGCAGGAGACTTGTACAAACTTGATTCTAAACCTAATCCTAACTGGTTAGATGGTGGCTTCCATCACCTCCAGACACCCCTCACACATCCAGAACAGTCCAGTTTAGCTGTGTCATAGAGCTAGCATGGTGATACGTCCGGGAGATTTCCCAGAAACGAGTAGCTGGGGCCGTAAGAGTCTGGGCACCATAGTCTTTTGGGACCGTGTCTCCATGAAGAAGGCCCTTCCATTGTCAGGCGTAGCTGGAAACTCGTTCACTTCGAGGGGAGAAGGCGAGGCATGACTTGTCAGAACCAGAGGAAGAAGGTTGTCGGGAAGCCATTTTCCTCTCACGGAAGCGGGTTGTTATATGGCGTTCAAGTGGATGTCCCCATAGGGAATTTCCGTCGCTGTTTCTGGGGTGATACCTTTAATAATACGCTGTTGGGAAGAAAATACGATGTTATAAACATTCTTATAACTTAACAGTATTTTACTGTTTTACTGTTTTAATACTTAACAGTACTAACAGCAAAAAACATTTAAATAGCGTTTTAATGGCATGTACTAGTAAGTGGGCATAGTCTCACTGACGTTCCTTAAGAAAGGAATTTCCAATTTATTCTCAAATGTAGATAAAAGTGATGTGTTCAGGGAGCACCTGGCTGGCTCAGTTGGAAGCTGTGACTCTTGATCTCAGGGTCACAAGTCTGAGCCCCATGTTGGGTGTAGAGAGCACTTAAATTAAATAAATAAATAAATAAATAAATAAATAAATAAATAAATAAATAAATGCAACTTTAAAAAATGATGTATTCAGGAACTATAAGCACGTGTTGACTAATTACCAAAATCATTTTAACACTGACGGGAGAAGATGATGAGCTTTCAGTAGAACGTCCACTGGTGTATATGACATGCTTTTGAGGACCTGGGAAAGAGCATCTTTCCCTCTGGACCGAGGAGGCTTCCTGCGGCCACACAGGGCTCAGGGAGCAGAGTGAATGCTCCACTCTGCCCCCCACCCCACCCCCAGCCAGCCTCCCCGCGCCCCGCACACACACCGGAGCGTGGTACCTGGTGCCAGCAGCCGCTGTGATGGCTGGGATGTTGCTGATCTCATGAGTGTACCTGTGAAGAAGTACTGGTCCCTTCACACAAGGGTACGAATCACCACATAATTTTAAAAGATGTGACCATTTAAATCATCACTCCTAAAGCTAACTCATGTTGACATAGGACTCATCACAGGGAAGAGTTTAGGAATTTCTGGTTTAGAAACCGCTGAGATACCCAGAGGCTTGAAGGCAGATCTGAAATACGCTTGGGCTCGTGTATGAAACATACAGCCCGCCATAGAGAGCTCAGCATCGGGCTGACAGGAAGCGGCTCAGGGGTGTGGGGAAGGGAAAACAGCAGCACTTCAGTGGTTTCGAAAAATCTTTAGTAAGTTGCTTAGTAAAATCTTTGATGGCTGAAGATACGTACGGCAAGTGGGCAAAATTGGATCCGAAAGCATTTTTCGATTTATGGATGGCAGGTGAAGTTCTGCCACTTGTCCTTTTTATTTTGAATTGAAAAAGTATGTACGCCCCTTCGATTTTTTTTTTTTTTTAGTATAGTTGATACACAATATTACATTAGTTTCGGTCCTTCAATCTTTAATTTACTGATTCTGGGAGTTTGTTTTTCTTTACGGAGCAGGGCCTATGGAATTCCAACAGTTCTATCTGCATAGTTAATGAAATCAACAAAATTGTATATTTTGTGTTCCTGATGACCTTAACATTCAAGAACTGGAACCTCACACCAGAAATCCCCTGAAAAAGGAGTTGCTGCAGCCCTCATCACCTACCTGGACATGTCAAGCCAAAGAAAGCAAAATTTCACAAACCATCCCTCCCCGCAGATGAACATAACTGATTAAGCAGAATTAAGTCTTGCTAATCGGGAACGGGACGCAGATCATTCTAACTAGTCTTGAGTGGAGCTATGCTGTGCAGGAAGAGAAGAAAGCACCAAGGTGTATGGTGCAATGCTATAATGAACAGCACTGCAAAGCCCAGCTTTCGGCTTTGGTGTCCTAGTCCCCCAGCACCCGTTCCACTGCCCTTCTGGTTGCTGATCTTCCAAAATGCCAGGCCTCCTTTTGCTTTCCCTAATTTGACAGCATCCCAGTTGCCAGACCACCATTGCTCTCAAAATTTGCCAGGCCTTGGCCTTTTGCAAGGTGATAGTCTAAGAAACAGATCACTGTTGACCTCTTCATGAATGCTTACTTACTAGGGACCATCTGCCCAGTATCTCTGTGCACTTTACTAGGGTTTTCCACAACAATGACCTAATCCAGTTGATGACTCCAGACTTGAGACTTTCAGGCTACAGGTGCATGTGATATCCTCCAAATTCCAGGTGAGCAAGTGGAAGATCATTCCACAAACTCCAACCTTTTATATGGCGAGGGCCCAAAAGAGTTAAGAAATTTACCTTGGTCTTTTTTTTTTTTCTTAATGATACCAAAATTTCATATGAGGCCTCCCTCCCTTATAGATAGAATGTTATAGACCAGCAGGTCTGGTATTCACAAAGAATTACAGTCCCTTTGAATGCTTGGCAAAAAAAACCCCAGCATGCATTATCCCTCTCAGAGATTAAGCATGCAAATGAGCATATAAAGGCTTTTGAGAAGTCCTGTAGTAAAGAAACCTATTTAACTTGCATTAATCCAGCATTCTTCAAAGTTATTTGACCACATAATCTTTTCCCCCAGCAGTAACACCTAGTGATATTCCAAGAATACTTTACTCCTTAAAACACTTTGAGAATTGTTAATCCAGTCCAATAAACACATTTTATAGATGAAGAAACTAAGGCCCAGAGAAGATGGGTGACTTGCCAGAGTTGACCAGGTCCTTTCTCTACCAGTCTTCCTCGACTGGCTCTATGATGCTTCCTGGAAACCCACCATTCCCCATAGGGTGGCCTAAGGCAAAGATGACCGTGCAATCACGCTTACTTACCTCTATTGCTAACGGATCTGAGCTGCGTTCATTAATCACCTGTGGGTGACATTTCCCTGTGGCCCACGAGGACTTTGCAAGAGAGATGACCAGGAATAGAGGTGTAGTCTGACCAAAGAAGACTGACATTTACTAACCTAACTAGAGTTCCCACCCCTGACCTTGACCTCTGGATTTTAATCAATAGAACCAAGGGATCAGCACGACAGCAATAAAGGACAATCTGAAGGAACAAATTCAATGATTCTGGATCCGAGTGTGTATTTCAAGCAACACCAGGGTCCAAGGCCTTTGGGGAGGAATGAGGTTGTGATAGGACTGGTTTCAGTGTAGGAAATTAATAACTCCACGCAGAGTTCTGTCCACTTAGAATTCAGTTTTCCTGTTTGGAAAAAGAAACGAACTCAGCTGTCCTTAGAAAGAGGGGATGTTTATTTGCCTTATGTTCTCTTGCTTCATGTTTCTTATGAAATGTTTAAGGAAGATGAGTGTGATGGTCTCATATGTGAGTTTTGCATCGAAGAGCCCGTAGACCAGCCCACCTCTGTTCTCAGGTCACTACAAAGACGGTGCCTTCTGTCTTTCCCCAAACACCACTCCTCACCTTTGAGCTCACCCCAACAAAAACACCCACCTACAGACTCCCGCAGCTCTTCCGCCACCGCAACCTTCTTGCTATGGCAAGACAGACAACCGAACAAGTAACAACCCCAGCATTTTCAATTCTGGAAGTAATGAAGTGCCACATTACCGGGCATCCTGGTGACCTCAGCTACGGACCCTGGTGGCACTGGATGAAAAACGGCAACTCTCTGCTCCCGAACTTCTAGTGCCAATTTCTTTCTTTTTTTTTTTTTAAAGATTTTATTTATTTATTTGAGAGACAGAGAGACAGCTAGCGAGAGAGGGAACACAAGCAGGGGGAGTGGGAGAGGAAGAAGCAGGCTCCCAGCAGAAGAGCCTGACGTGGGGCTCGATCCCAGAACTCCGGGATCACACCCTGAGCCGAAGGCAGACGCTGAGCCACCCAGGCGCCCCAACTAGTGCCAATTTCTACATAAACTATTGACACCCTGAGGACGAAAGCGAAAAGAACTGGACCAGGAATTTGAAAACCTGGAATGTGAGCCTCCCTGTACTTATGTCCTTGGACAAGTCACTGAAATAAGGAAATTTTGAGCAAGCTTATTCCCAGCCTCAATATCTTGTGTCTAATAACCTGCCCATCCACCTCACGAGGGATTCTGAGAGCCAAAGGAGATCAGCTACAGGAAGATGCTTTGAAACACAGACACACTTCTCCAAGTGGTAAGGCTTGATTAAAAAAATGTTATAGCACATTATTCATTACTGTATTAATATTACTATACTGGTACCTTTTTTTCACTCCAATGGTTTGAGCTAAAACTATTATATTACCACAACATCCTGATTTAGTGATGATTTTCAAAATACCACTCGTCACACTGCAGTTAGAAAAATGACCGTGGACATTTTCCACCATAATCTCCACTTAAATCAAAATATGTGTATTGCTTCAGGGGCGCCCCGGGTGGCTCAGTCGGTTAGGCTGCCGACTCTTGATTTTCCGCTCAGGTCATGATCTCAGGGTCCTGGGATGGAGCCCCATGCTGGGCTCTCCGCTCAGCAGGGAGTCTGCTTGAGGATTCTCTCTCCCCCACTGCTCACAGCCTCTCTCTCTTAAACAAATAAATAAATCCCTAATAAAATATATGTGCATTGCTTCAGACAGGACAGATGTGATGTCCAACGGCAAGCAGAAGGCAAAGCGGTCATCTGAGAAGGTTAGGACGCCACACACACCTCAGGCTGCGCTGGGCTGCGTGTGCACAGCCAGCCCGCTCTCTGGCCACCTCATCCAGGCTCGCGTGTGCACGTTGGTGCAGGCACACACGTGCGTAAGCCTGAGAGCCGACCGGTGCTCTCCCCGCGGGGACTCCTCTCCTCCAAAGAGAGCACAGCCAGAAAGTCCTTTTCTCCCAAAACGATGACTGGTGTGAACGCACACTCGAGCACCTACCTCCCTAAAGGTCCCCGGAGTGACGATCAGCCGGTAGGCTATGTACGCGGGGATGCAGACGAAGGAGGACGTCCCCACGCAGTAGCCCAGGACGGCGCTCCACGGGGGGTAGTCGTACTGGAAAAGGCGCAGCTGCGGCGGGCTCGTCAGGAAGCTGCAGATGATGAACTGAAACAGCAACGCCAAGAAACGTGACCCACCTCCCCGCGCGCTTGCAGACGGGGCGGCTCTGCTCCGCCGACGCGCAGGGCTGACGCGGGGACCCTTTCCGGGGACCCCCAAATGGAGAGAGGCGAGCCTGGCCTCTGACACGTACAATTCACTCAGCCTGTGCTCAGCTGCAACGGGAAACCGGCCGGGGGCTTGTACTGCTTGTCCTCTCCCCCCTCCCGACCGGGCAGAGGGGAAGACGGGCAGCCGCGGAAAGCGGTCTGGGCCCCGGGTCGCAGACAGCGGCGGAACCACCGGGACGACCGCTCCACGCGTCCGCCAGTCCTCAGGCCTCAGAGCTCTCTGCGCTCGTTTTCATTTCCTCCTGCGCTTCTCGGCCGTCAGAGGGACGGTCCCTGTGTCCCGGGCAGTACTCAGGTTCTCCAGGCTGGAGGCCCCGGGCTCCTGGGTCTATGTGCCCTCCTCTCCCCGTTCTTGAGCTCTCTGCTCTCTGCACTGAGCACGCCAGCCCGGGTTTCCACCAGCACGGCTCTGCCGCGAGCCACTGCCTGCCCCAGGCCCTTGTCACGAATCACGTTAGGAAAAGCAGCTTCGCGCACTTTTTACTTGAAAATTCGAGTGAAAAACGTCTCCCAAGAAAAATGCCACGGTGTGCTCCCAACACTCAGTTTATAGGTTTTCTTACTTCACTTTGGTTTCCAGAGAGAGCGTAAATACCAGTTTTTGCCTAGTAACCACGGGGCCGAAATCGTTATTGCTCTTGATTTAATTTTATTTTATTACTTCGTACTCATAAAGAAAGCAGTAATGTAAATTATTTGTGTGGTTAAACATCTATTTATATCTTTTCTTCTTTGTCTGCAGGTAATAAAAGGGAAGTTGTTAAACATACATCCATCTCCCCAACAGTGTTACCCTGAGTCTGGGGGAAGCTTTCCAAACAGGAGCCCGGCCAACCGCAGACCCTTCTCCGGACTTACTCTCCTCCCCCTAGACCCCGCTACTAAGGGAGCCAGTTCTGGAACACGGAAAGACAGGATGGACACAGTGAGGAGCCCCCCCTTCTATAACTCCTCTGGCGGTGATGTCAGGTGTGTGGAATCCAACACAGTCCAGAGAGGCCTCGGGCTCCCGCGGCGGCCGGCGTGCATTGCTCCCCGCGAGCCCCATGCTCGGCCCCGCCTCTCCCTGCTCACAGATAAGACTTTCTTTTTTTGTAACTTGGCTTCAGTTTCAAGTATTTTTAGTAAGCTACTCGTTGTTTATTGAAGGCAGCCTTAAAAAGTGCAGAGCAAGGGATCTGGTGAGTAAACCCAGCCGTGGAAGACAAGAGCCCTTGCCTTTAGAGGGAGGGTGTAAAGCAGACATCACAGGGATTAGGAGAGAGAGGCCTCCACGCAGATCTGTGCGTGACGTTTGCTGGGCACGGGAACTCCCTGACTGCACACCAAGGGCTCACCCAGGCTGCAAGACAGCCGGAGGGTCACAGAGATCGGGGTACTCAAAGCCTGGGGGCCAGGACGAGGGCGGAGCGTGAGAGGCACTCACCTTGAGCACAACAGGTAAGTCAATTTTAGGCATCAAGGAGTAACATTACAGTACGATATTTATAAAGACAAGATCTGACAGGGCCAGATTAGGGTACAGTGCGTGAGGAGAGACATGCAAGTCCAGGGTCAGATCTTGTGTTTATTTAAAATGTTGAAATCTGTTGACTGGGGACTTTTTGGCATTAATTTTGGTTTTTAAAAAATATTATATTAAAATAGTCTTTATCTTGATTCCTGAGTTTTTTGGCACCCCTCCGCCCCCCCTTAAATTTGACACCTGCGGTGAATGCCTTACTCGCCTCTCCCAAATCCCAGCCCCGGACCGCACGCATTTCTTCGCTGCGTGGGGAAGACTAACATAGACAAGCAAACAGATACAGCTCCTCCCCTCAAGGAGCTAAGGCTGTGTCTCCTCTTCCTTTGAAAACCAAATGAAAGGATTTAAGTAGATTATCAAGAGGCACTGGTAATAATAAATATGACTAATCCGTGTATGTGAGAACTTCTGCGTCTAGTGATGGCGGGCTAGGCGGTTCACGCCACCCCTCGCCCTAAAAACAACTAGAACGCCTGGATTTTAAAAAAAAGACACGCTGGGGCGCCTGGGTGGCGCAGCGGTTGAGCGTCTGCCTTCGGCTCAGGGCGTGATCCCGGCGTTCTGGGATCAAGCCCCACATCGGGCTCCTCCACTGTGAGCCTGCTTCTTCCTCTCCCACTCCCCCTGCTTGTGTTCCCTCTCTCACTGGCTGTCTCTATCTCTGTCGAATAAATAAATAAAAATATTTAAAAAAAAAGACATGCTTTTAAAACAAATGAACATGGGGAAAGGGAAGAAAGAGAGAGAAAGGGAAGCAAACCGTTAAGAGACTTAACATAGAGAACAAACTGAGGGCTGATGGAGGGAAGGGGTGGGGCTGGGCTAAGTGGGGGAGGGGGACTAAGGAGGGCGCTTGTTGTGATGAGCACTGGGTGTTGTATGTAAGTGACGAATCACTAAATTCTACTCTACTAAATATGACACTGCCAACTAATTAGAACTTAAATAAAAATGTGAAAGAAAAATCTGCGTGTGTATTTAACCTACCCAAAAGCCCCAGTGAGCTGATACAGTAATAGGAACTACCAGCCAAGTGCAGGGGACCCTAGAGCCCAGAGCAACCCCACAGCCACTGGGCACTGAGAATCATCCGCTGCCTGGGGCGGTGCTTGGCTTGGTTTTGGGAACCTCCAGGGCCCAGGGGAATGGAAGGGAAGCAGGGACCCTGGGGTACAGAGAGACCCATGCGGCGTCGCAGGGGCAAGAGCGTACTGTTCCTCTTCCACGTCAGCGTCCAGACGTAGGGCTACAAAAAGTAGCAAGCAAAGGGCCGCCCAGAGAAAGTCAAAACAGAATACATGAAGGGTTTTTCTGGGTGGTGGTGGTGTTTTAAACAAGATGGGGAAGGGACAGCTAGCTCTGCGTCAAGGGCTGAGATGTCCCTAAGACAAAATGTTTGGCCCAGACGTTCCTAACAAGCTGGAGCCGGGTGGAAGGACGAGTCCAACAAGCTCTCTGGCTCTCAAAGATAAAAAACTCCCTCCAAGATCAAGTTACGGTTCAATGAAAGAACTGGAGAGTGAGCCCTGCGGAAGGCACGGAGTCACTCTCCCCCAGGCTACCCCACAGCACACCGGGGATGTGAGCAGGCAGCTTCGCCACCTCGGGCCAATGTCTCCCGAGGAGGGGACACCGGGGTGAGCAGAGGCACTTGCTGCCGAGGGGGGTGGGGGGGACTGAGCGCGAACACGTCTTGGCAAAGAGGTAACACTTGGAACAAAATGTTCTCACCCAGGCTCTTTGGTGTTAAATGGATTCTACTTTTGACTCAAGTCCACACTTGAGGACTTCCGCGTGGGGCATCTTGAAGAAAACGACTACGAAATTACGAGCACCCTCCTCCCAGGGCCTTCAATAGCAGCTCAGTAAATCCTTCCCAGCTCTTGATCAGGTCTTATGTGTCGTGTGACCTGGGACCCTCAGGCATCAATCTCCTTACCTGTAAAATGGGGTATTAGGACTACACTCCTCGCAGAATTGTTGGAAGGATTAACAGAGCCACGGGCTAAGTTTAGCACAAAGTCTGGTCTGGCACGTCATGCTCGTAAATGCTATTTGTCATCATCACTGAGCAGGGGAGTGACGGACACATGCAGCAGGACTCCAGCCCAGACCACCCTTCCGTGGCACTGGAAGTCAGAAGGGGGGAGCATGGGGAGCACAGCAACTCGGAGGGGACACCGGAGGGGCTCCTGAAGGGCTGGTCATGTTTTTGTTTCTTAGCATGGTTTCTGCTGCGAAAATGCACTTGAGCTATAAAGTTCCAGTGGGATGTGCACTTAGGGTTTGCACGCTCTCCTGTATCGATGCTGTACTTCACTGTGATTTACGCTATATAGTGTTTGGGTGAATCTTTCTCCGGGGCCAGAAGGAGAGGGAAATGACCACTCACCAGGAGAAAGAGAGGGCTGATGGCTACCCAGCAGGTCCTCCAAAACCACCCGGGGCTGAAGCCGAGCATTTCCTTCACGTCACTGCAGAACTGAGTGATGCCTAAAGTCACCCGCAAGAGAAAGAGATTGACTGAGGGAGGACACGGACTGTCTTAGCCCCTGCCGGTCAGAGACGCTACAGGCTCTGGAGTCTGTGCACAGCAGGGGCTCAGGGGCACCAATCGGGTCTGAAAGTGGGACAGCGGACTTGTCACAAAACCGCACTGGACAGCAACCCACGTTCTCTCTACCTAGAGTGGGGGGATAGGTGGACATCTGAGGAGGGACCCAAAGGCCCCTCCCGCTGCCCACACTGAACTGATTTCTGAGATCTCAGCACACATTTTATTTTATTGTTACTTTAGAAAAGAAAGTCGAATTTTGTCTGGGAGCTGTGAACCCACTCGACAGAGACTGACTTGGACCGTAGACTAGAAACTTTCAAGAGAAAATTTTAACCACAGATTGCCCATTCACATGCCAGATCAAGATCAAGTTTCTTCTATAAAAAGTATGTGAACGTGAGAACTGGTGAGAAATCAGGAAGGGGAAGGCGGGGCGCTCTACAGTCGCTTCCCTGCTTCCCCGAGAGCTGCAGCCGCAGGAGGTCCACAGCCATGCACGTGCCCTGACCGCTGTCCTCTGAATCACTGAGGAGAGAGGGAGGAACTCTTTTTTTAAAAAACTGGGCTCATGTGCAACTGGAAATATGGGGCCTCCCCTTCTTCATGGTATGTGTAATGACAAGCATGCTAAACTGTTTTATTACCATGGAAACTAGGAAAATCAATACATTTTCAAAATGAAATAATCAGTGCTTGATTTTAAAGATGAGGGGTATCTCTGAACCTGGTTTTCTTTCTCACTTTTTAAGATTTTATTTATTTATTTAAGTAATCTCTACACCCAGTATGGGACTTGAACTTACAACCCTGCCATCAAGAGTCACATGCTCTACGGACTTGAGCCAGCCAGGAGGCCCTGAAGCTGGTTCTCTTCATTTTAATTGCCTGGGTCATCCCCATCCCCACCCCCGGATTCTTGGGACCCCTGCCAGCGGACCCACGTTGGCTCGCTCTCGGTGCTCCTGCGAGTGTCACCGCTCTCAGATGCCATCCCAGCATCACGGGGGGTGAAGGGGGGATTCTACCAAGTGCAGATCTTCACACAGGCACCTTCTTGCCTCTTCCCTGGCACATGATCTAAACTCCATCTCGGGGCTCTGGGGGGGCTCTGGTAGTACATCGCACACCCGACACCCACAGTCACCGCGCACTAGCGCTTTGCCGTCTGTGCTGCTCTCAGAGCCCGGCCGGCGCCTCGGCGACCGCTCCGGATGAGCTCTGTGGAGCTGCCTCGGCCTGCGTCCGCTGGGCCAGCGGTCAAGCTCAGAAGGAAACAGCGCCCTCCCACGAGGCGGGGGACGTGGGGTGCGGAGCGCGGAGGCAACGGTGGCCTGTTTCTGAGAAGGCGCTCGGCTGGGGTGGCTAGGGGACACCTCGTACCCGGGCCTGGCTTTCCTTGATGAAATCAGCCCTCCTCTAGTCTGGGGGCTGCAGGCCGGTGTAGCAGGGCTCCAGACTGGCGGAGGGAAGCATCTTACCGTAAAACCAATACACGGCCACGGCCTCTACGAGGGCCACGGTGAGCACCGCGGGGCCCGTGGCGTACTCCTCCAGCAGCTTCACCACGTAGGCCCCTCCCTGGAAACGAGACCGCAAAGCGCGTTAAGGGCCCTCTGAGGCACTGCCTCGTCTTTACGATGAAGGCCAAGAGCCGCTTCTTAACTTTGGCTCATTCCCGCCTTGGGCCTGATATAAAGGTCCCAGAGCCTGCCTGCTGGACGGGCGCCCGCCGCGTGGGCCGGCTTCCCGCTGTCAGACGTCTTTCCGTCCTGCGGAGCTCTCTCTCCTCGCTTCCTCTTAGGACACAAACTCAAACGAGCCCCTGCATCTGTTTTCAACTTTCTTCCACTTACGCCGCGCTTACTGCATACTCCACCCTCAAGGATCCTGGTCCCTGAAGACTGAATCTGGGCGAGTTCGCAATAACAGGCACGCTGAGCACGTGGTCCTGGTTTCGCCTTCCGTCTTAGCTGGCCAATCCCTTGGGTCCTCCTCAGCCCCCCCCCCCCCCCCCACTGGAGCGGCAGAGCCACTGGGGTCAGGGCTTAAAGAGGCAGGTCTTCGAAATCTGCCCCGAGTCAGGAGAACACAAGCCTAGGACGCCTGTAGGTGCTGTCTGATTCTGTTTTACCATATTGGCTTCAGCTACAAAAAAAAAAAAAAAAAAATCATGGGAGAGGGTCTGACTTCTTCACGATTGTGAATTCTCTGGAGGAGACCAAGTGAGATTAACATGAGATGCCAGCCCCCAGATATTCTGCACATCAGGACATCAGGGCAATAATCCCCAAAGCAAATCTTAGTTCTTCTCCAGACCCCCTGCCGACCCGGAAAGCTAGTTGGGTCTCCGTACGGCGCGAAGCCCTCCGGCTACCACGCACGGATTCTGCACACAGATGCTGCAGGACAACTGGTCTGACCCCTGGTGACATTTTCACAGCAGCGTCCACCCTCTTCCTTTGGCCCACAGAGCATGGAAGCGAGGGAGCGGGTTCTTGTGGGGTTCTGCTGCCCTAGGACGGGCTCCTCAGAAATAATTCCAAAGTCGTAGAGGCCTTGGGATAAAGACCTCAAAGCTGGGGTGTGGTACTCACAAAAGTCAGGGTGGCCAGGGATCCGAAGAAGCAGGTAATGACCACGGCAAGCACAAACCACTCCCGGCGCTTGGCCCAGACGTGCGGAAACTCGTCCAGCACAGCTGTGATCACGCCCTCCAAGCCTGCAAACTGAGAGGGGCACGCAAGCAGTCACAGGAGAGGCTCGGAACAAGTCTGTTACCTTCGGGGACGGCGAACAGGAGGGACAGTGGCTGGTCATGAGCGGCTCCCCCCATACCTCGGCCCTCGTTGGCAACGTATCACCCCGTTTGGCACAGTCATTTAGAACCTACCCCAAGGACATCAAGGAAAGAAAATACAGCGCCTGGACAGGACTTCTCTCGGGGAGACTGCGGTTGTGCCAGAAAGGCCAACTCAAAGCTGAGAGTCATCCCACGCTGCTAAGTACGAGGTGCTGGGCCAGATGCGGGGCAGCAGGGCACCGGGACACAGAGCGACCTTGCTCTGGCCTCTAGGTGCTGCCCTCCAGTCCAGGGACAGTGCACAGTAATAGCAGCTGACGTATCGGAGCCCGGCCCGTGCAGACACCTCACCCTCATTAGCCCATGAACGACCCTCTAGCGCCCTAGACGGCCAAGAGCACCAGCAGTGAGGCCTGAACCGGGGGCTTGGGGGCACCGGGAGGGAGCGGCCAGGATGGGAGCCGTAGGGGCACCTTCCTCCCCCTCTTCCCCTGTCTCCTCCAGAAAGCCAGGTTTCCCCCCGCATTCACTCACGGTGCTGTCCAGACCCAGCGTGATTAACATCAGGAAGAAGATGATGGCAAAGAAGGTGGATGCCGGCATGTTGGCTATGGCTTCTGCGTACGTGATGAAGAGGAGGCTGGGGCCTGAGACAGAGCGGGAGACACGGGGACGCGTCACCGACACCTGCCCTGCGAAGACGTCTCGGGGGAAACTCAGCCACACCAACCACTCCAGCTCTGGTCACGAGCCCTTACACGTGAACTAGGCTTTAACACATGCCGACTGCTTGTCACGCCACACCATCCCCCCTGCCCACCCCGACATCACGCAAGGCAGGGAGGGGACAGTAGCCATCTTGAAGAGCGCGAACCCTCGGTCACTGGGGGGGGATGGAAACAAACCCAAGATGCTGAGACTGGCAAAGCTGCACCCGGGGATAAGCTTCCACCGTATAATTCAGGGCCAGGACAGAGAGCTCTAGGGCTTTTAGCTCTCGGATGCATTAGCGCCGGAACAGTGGGACATGTGAACTGATTCCAGAAGAGTCGTAGAGGCCTTGGGATAAAGACCACCCGCTATTTTAAAGTCCCTTTTGATAGTGTGAGGGACATGTCCTCCACCTCTCACGAGCTAGATTGGGGTGCCTGAGTTTGGGGTACGGGGATGATCAGAGCTGTGCATCGGGCCAAAGACAGAAGCATGTTGACAAGAAAGCCCTGGGATTCCATCCGCAGGATTCCATGGCCACTTTTTCAACATCTGTCACTCCTTTTCCACAAAAACCTCACAATCCAGTAGGGTGATTACATCATCTACATTTTATTTTTCTGCAAGGGGAAATTCTACGGATTAGTAATCAGGTGCTTATTAGACTTGGACCCATCGCCGGACCCAAACCCCCTGGTTTTAAAAGCCCTCATCCAAGCCACGTGTTCAGGGGAGCTGCCCCATCCCCATCATGGCTGAGCTCACAGAAGGCAGTAAGTTTCTCTCAAAACTTGGACTGTGTTTAAAGGAACATTTAGAAATAATTCCGAAGTTAGGTATCTGTAAGGATCCAAAGAGCAGCAAGCAGTCCAGTGAGAGCACGGGACGTAAAGAGAAGCCAAGTCCCCACCTGCGTCTTTGGCCACCTCAGACACATCTTCGTTGCGCATCTCGGCCATGTACCCGAGCACCGTGAAGATGACAAATCCGGAAACGAAGCTTGTCATGCAGTTCACCGCGCTGGTCACCAGGGCGTCTCTGCAGCAGAAAAGCCACGGGGACTGAGACATTTCCAAGGAGAGAGTTTCGAGAGCATGTGTCTCCAGCCAAGGCCCGCAGGCCCCTCAAGCCCGTGCTGGTGACCCCTCCTGTCCTCGCAGGCCCGGCCTCTCACGCGGGCTGGCGGCCCGAAGCACGGGCTGCCCTTAGCACCACACGGCGGGGGGAGGCCGCTGGGCAGGACTGGTTATAGTGACGTCCCATGGCGAACTGGAAGGACACAGTCCTTTTGATTTCAAACAAGAAGTGCTCTGAAGCAGGGTCTGGATGGGAGGCGGGGCCTCAGATTTAGACTTTTGACCTTATGTGCCAATGACATTACGAGCCTGTCACAGGGAATATCGTGACTCTTTTAAAAGAAGACCTCGTCATCCAGCTTCAGGCTGGTGTGCCAGTGCAATGCCACATTGCTTGGGGTCCTTGTAAGGGGTCCTTGGGTTCCTTTGTAAGAAAAAAATGAATTCTGTAATCATCTTATGGACAGCACAATGAGACTGCTGGACACTGCCATCCGTGAGAGGACATTCAACCGAAGTTAACTCTAGAGACGGCGAGCGGTAGTGAAATCGTAATTGGTACAACACTCCCCGTTTTGTCAAAATTTCTGAAATGAGATTTTGCCACAAAAATCACAGTGGCATTTTGCACTGGTCAAAATAGCTCAATCGTTATACTTTTGTGAATATGGACATAAATAATCACATTACAATTTTTGTTAAACACATTAATAAGTGGAATCTAAATATTTAATATACGTTGCAATTTTTGTAAATCTGCTGTGGAATTTCTTAATTAAAAAAATTGTGTGTGTGTGTGTGTGTGTGTGAGAAGCTGTCACAAAACGGAAGTGGCCGGGGGCCCCTCTCAATCCCTGACTGGCCTGGGGGAGGCTATGGACTGGGTGGGCTCTGGCCATGGGGGAACTGGTCAGGGGCCTGTGAAGTGCCTGAGCCCGGCCAAGTTTGCGGCCATTAGTTCGATCACCTTCCTCTGGGCCAGCTGACTATGCTCCCCCCACTTTTAAGCCTGGCCTGGGGAGCCCCAGATACTCACTGGTAACAGTTGTTGTTGAACTTGTTGTAGCTAGCGAAAGCCAACAGGACCCCAAAGCCAGGACCGAGAGAGAAGAAGATCTGAGCGGCCGCATCCACCCACACCTGGACGGCAGCAGAGGCAAGGGTGAGGTCCGTGCGGCTCCGTGCAAAGTGAAAATCCAGCTCTCAAAGCTCCTCCCGGGGGCGGCCACATACCAAGTACAAAGAAATGTGACTCCTCTTCCTCACACTTTGGCATAAACAAACCCACTGGCCTTGACTATACTTTTCATGCTTGCACTTCTGATTTAAAACATTATCCAAGACTTGCCATTGAGCCTAAATTTCAGTTGTCCCTACTGGGCGGGGGGTGGGGGGGACTAGCTTCAGTTAGTAAAACGACAGACAGGTACCCATCATTTTCCCCATTATCTTACCCCTGTCTCCAGGAGTTTCTGCCAGTTGGGTTTCAAGTAGAAGAGAACACCCCTCCAGGCTCCGGGGAGGGTGGCCCCCCTTACCAGCAGGATGGAAAGGATGATATAAGGGAAGGTGGCTGTCACCCATACCACCTGCGAAGGAGGGGGTGGAAACACAGACTGTCAGCATGTGAATGTTGGTGTCTTTTATGCTTGAAAACCGCCAAGAAAGGAGATGTCCCTCTTCTTTTCTGTAACTGTCGGAGGCAGGGTGATGCGGCAGAAATATCAAGGCCTTTAGAATCAGACGGGGATCTGATTCCCAAGTTGCCAGTGTTACCGCCTCCAAACCCACTTCCCACCTGCAATAGGGGAAAACACCCAGCAAAAGGCAAGACAGTAGCCAGTGTATATAAAGCACTGCTTATGGCCCATCATGGGTTTTCAATAAATTATTGCATGATTATTAATTGTGACACTACAGGTGGGTTCAAGGAATTTTTTAAAACTCATGTGATGGTTCCTGGGATTGGCTCATTTCTAGAATTCTTGAACAGATTTGGTGAAGAGACATTGAGCGCCACGAATCGTGTTTGCTGTGGAAGGACGCAATGTCCCTCTGCCTCTGGCTGTCCAGGCTCCTGAGTTCTGAGTTTGACTCCTCCGCGGCCCCGTGGCCGGCCTGGATCGCAGCCAGCTCCCCTCACCTTGCCAGACATTTTGACGCCTTTCCAGATGCTGAAGTAGATGACCGTGAAGATCAGCATGATGCAGAGGGACAGCTGCCAGCTGATGCCCCCCAGGTCCTGGAGGCCCTTGGACCGGTGGATCTGCAGGACGTGGCGCCTGGAGTGAGTGGCAGAGAAAAGCCCGTGAGATGGCCTGAGCAGCGAGCGGAGCCGGCGGCCTGCCATACCTCCGGCAGGTGCCAAGAGAAGAATCGGGCACCGCGCTGCAAGGACCGAGCGGTCACCAAGCCTCGGAAAGAGCTGGCTCTGCCCCTCCTCAACGACAGAGCAGCGCATTGGGCCCACAGCCCCTGGGAAGAGCACTCAGCCCCCGAGGCCGGCTCCCAGGCATCTCCTTTCCCAGCTGGGGCGGCTTTTGTATGGGTGGGTGGTGGGTCCCTTCCCACCCCACAATCACGCTCTCCGGGGCTGCAGCTGCCCGGAATGCCGGAATTAAAGAGTACTGCGTACTCCAGGCATCTTCTTCCAAAGGGTAGGTGCCGCTTGTGAAGCGAACACATGACACCAGAGACTCTGAATAGCTGCAAACTGCTGCAGCAGGGGGAGGCTTTGATTCCCCGACAACGGGCAGAGCGGGGGCCCAGGAGGAAGGGTGGTTTTGACGCCGCAGAGTCTTTTTGGAATGTGAACCGCCTGGGGGCAGCCTGGCCTGGCACATTACAAGGGTGGGGGGACAGCCCAGAGGGCCAGATTAGGGAGCACTCGAGGTCGAGTCTCCCAGCTGCACATGTGCCTGGGGCCGGCCCTGCCGCTCCCTCACCTACATTTACTCCTCTTGCCTTAAGAGCTTCTCGGAAACCAGGAAAGAGGCTTAGAGCCCCTGGCCCCGCCTCCCTCCACAGAAGCCACGCCCCCGGGGGTGTGGCCTGCCTCTAGCTGACCACCCCTCACTTACATGCACTTACGTGTAAAATTCTTCCGCGGGGGACGTCGAGTGCAGCGTCCAGGTGACGTTGTGCCCGGAGAAGTAGTTGGTGCAGTTGCCGGTGTTCCAGGAGTTCGTGCAGCTGGTCCAGGGCAGCTTGTCGGTGAAGGAGGAGATGAGGTAGTAGAGCGCCCAGGCCATGATGGTGTTGTAGTAGGAGGCGATGTAGAAGGCGATGATGCAGATGGCGTAACCGATCCCTGGGGGAGAGGGGGAGGGGCCACGCTTACAGGGCGGGCTGACTGAGCCCGGCCTTGGAGGGCCTGCGGCTCAGGGGAGGGGGAGTGCCGGGGCTGCCGTTCCCCAGACTCTGGGAGAGGGCGGACAGGTGGCAACGTGGCAGATTCCTTAGATGTATTTGCAACATCCCACGTTTGGGAAAATGTGTGTGTGTGCCGTTACTGCTTTAAACTTCTTCTATTTCAGTGGCTTTATATTTTTTTAAAGATTTTTATTATTTTTTTATATTATTATTATTTATTTGAGAGAGAGTGAGAGAGAGCACAAGCGGGAGAGGGTTAGAGGGAGAAGCAGACTCCCCGCTGAGCAGGGAGCCTGATGGGATGCGGGGCTCCATTCCAGGAGCCTGGGATCATGACTTGAGCCAAAGACAGCCACTTAACGGACTGAGCCACCCAGGTGCCCTATTCTGGTTGCTTTAAAAAATAGTTGTATTTGGGTATAGTTGACACACAACGTTACATTAGTTTCGGGTGTAAACAGGTGATTTGACAATCTGCGTCATGCTCTGCTCACCACGAGTGTAGCTGCCATCAGTCACCACACAACGCTATTACAGCACATTGGCTATATTCCTGGCGCAGTGCCTTTCATCCCTGGGACCCATTCATTCTGTAACTGGAAGCCTGCACCTCCCAGTCCCCTTTACCCATTTTACCCATCCCCCACCTCTTCCTCATTCGTTTATCCTTCATATTTATAGGATTCTATTAGGTTTACTTTTATTTTTTAAAATGCTTATTTTACTTTATTAAGTTTATTTTTTTTAGTAATCTCTACACCCAACGTGGGGCTTGAACTCATGACTCTGAGATCAAGAGTCACATGCTCTAGCAGCCAGATGCCCCAAGTTTACTTTTAATTGCCATTTATTCTGTTTCCCTTTCACAATCTCATCCCACTTGAGCAGTCAAAAACTGAATTACTCAAGTTATTGTCCAGAGATACATTAAGGCTTAATTGATTCCAGAAGAAGGTCCCCAGCTCCCATGCATGGATGGAAATTCCCTATTCCCTGCGGACCCACTTACCCGCCCCCCACTCCAGCCTTTCAGTTACCTTTGAAAATTGGGCAGATTTTCCTCCATATTGAAATGCATCCGTTTCGGTGGTACTGGCCCAGCGCGAGCTCCATGTAGAACAGTGGGATCCCCCCGAAAATGGCCATGATCGTGTAGGGCAGGAGGAACGCCCCTGAGGCAGACAAAAGACATTTTCACCTCCTGCCCACATCTGCCCCAGGACAGCTCAACTGATGTGGACACCCGGGGTCGCGCCGAGATTCACGGGGCCGTCGGATGCCCGAGTCTCATGAAGCTGCTCTGTGCTGAGTGACCTCACACTATGCTCCCCTGGACTTAGCGCGTTCCCAGAGCTCCACGGTCAAATGGGGTTTCAGAGAGTAAACGGAGGAGGCAGAGAGTATGTGGAAAGAAAGCTGGGTTTGGGATCAACAGACCAGGCCGCAATCGGTTGCACTTCTAATCACCCGGAGGACCCTGGGCCACCGCCCCTCCCTGAACCTGTCTCTTCCCTTATGAAATGACAGGGTTGAGGAGGACTGAGCTCCCCAAGGCCAGCCACACGAGGGAATCACAGGGAATCCCCGGCGAGCTTAGGAACGCACACCCACCCAGACCCCCTGATGCGGAAGTTCCAGGTGTGGGCGTAAGTGGCCCAGGTGATTCTGATGCAACGAGAGTGAGACCCTTGGGACAGATCATCTGTGACAGGCTGCACAACAGCTGCGGTCATCCACAAGCCCCTGAATTCCTAACTGTGTCCATCGCTATTACCCCTGGCTGCCGACCCTCATCACTGATACAGGGCTCTGTCGCCACAGTTCCACTAAGTCCCTTCTGGACCCCCTTTGCAGATGTGGCTGGAAAGGGTAGTTTGTCACAGAACGAGGAAGCGTGGGGCTGCTGCGTCCCTGGAGATGCCGGCGTCCCCTGGCTCTCGTGGCTGAGGCAGAATTTGGAAACACCAAGGTGGGGGATCGCTCACCTGCCGCTTCAGTCTCAACCCAAGGGGTGGGTCAGCTGTGATTTTCTCCACTAACTTTCCCTCCCATAAGGTGCTGTGAAACCAGAATTCGGGCAACTCAGAAAGGTCCCACCTCACTTACAATTGCTCCGGGTACATCTGGCTGGAGAATAAGAACCACGTTGTGTTCTCATGGTGTTTGCTTGATGGGCTTTAGGGTGGGGAATGAGTGTAGGAAAAACGTCACCAGCGCCCCAGCCCCTCAGAGAAAGCTCAGGTTAAAGGTGAGCCTGCCCCCCCACCAAGCTGGAGGTAACTTCCGCTCCTCCCAGGCAGGGAGGGCTGGGCTTGGGGGGGGGGGGTGTTCCAGAACTGGCTTTGCAGCCGCGAGGACCAAGGTCCTTAAAAAATGCAGCAAACCCAGGCAGCTCTGTGTCAGGCCGTGGAGGAAATGAGGACACTAAGGAGTTCTCCCCAAACTTCACTTTAGCTGCCCTCCCAAGTCATTTGCCAGAGCCGCTGTCAAAATAAATATTGACTGATTTGACTTCCATTTCTCGTCCTTTTCCCATTTTGATAGCAAGTCCAATGTCAACACAGAGGGCCCATACCTACTCACTCCTCTCCACTCTACTCCCTGCGGCTCCCACAGCCATGCCTACAGTCAGCCACTCTTTCTGATAATCTACAAGTTAGTTGCTCTGAAGGTGTTGGGGGGTCAAAGGAGGAATATGAAATAGTCTCGAGCCTCAAAAACCTAGCACTCTTGGAGGAGACAGAAGGCAGATGCATTGTATGGTTCGGCGTCATCACGAAGGCCCTGCCGTGGCTGGGTTCAACTCTGGGTCATGCTCACATTCCAGCTCACGGCTCTGGGCCTGAGCAGACGTGCTTCTCTGACCAGGCACAGCTCCAAAGGCCCCCCGAGGGCCTGGGACCCTGGGGCCCCTTCCCAGGTTTCCCTTACACAGATCTGGCCTCTCTGGCCTCTGCCGAGCAGAGCCTGCACAGCGCGGACGGCCATTCTCACATCTCGCTCTGACGGTGGAGCTTGGGTAATGCAGGGACGAGGAGGGGGCTCTCCCACACATGAGGCACTAAGGATGCTGAAAATCTGGCGAGGTCAGGTTTGGGAGAGCTTTTATCCAACTTTATAACCCAGGGAGCCTCAGACATGCTGACTGTGTTTGGGACCAGCTTGAGAGTCTAAGCAATCATGCCCCCAGACTCATCAGTTACCCAAGACAGAGAAGACATGACCTGCAGACCATCCCCGGGTCAGAGCCTCCGCTTGTGGCCCGTGATACTGACCCCCTCCATTCTGGTAACATATGTAGGGAAAGCGCCAGACGTTGCCCAGGTCCACGGCATAGCCAATGACGGAGAGGAGGAAATCCATCTTCTTGCCCCACGTCTCCCGGTCCCCTTCATGAACCTCGGCCACCAGCGCGGTGGTGGCAGCCGGAATGGAGTGCCGAGTGTCATCTCCGGCACCCGGGCTCGGCACCGATGAGTACCCGTTGGAGATGTGGCCAGACTCCACCTTATCCTCGGGGACAGGGACACCCTTCTGCAGAACTCCATTTTCCTGACAATCTTCTTTATCCTTACACACGGACTGCTCCTTCTGGGAATTTAAGGGCGTGGTCTCCATCCTGTTGGCTAGGAGATGACAGTGACACCCATCTGCTGAGGACCCGAGCCGACTTCTCTGCGTTCAGCTCTGTGGATCTCCTCGGAGCTTTGTATCAATGGGATTGAGAGCTCTGTTGGAAAGGCACACAGCAAAGGGAGAACAGAATTACGCATTCCACTGTCTTTGGTATTAACTCACCGGACATCGTAAATGACATGAATTAATGGGTTTACAAATGCATCTGTCAGTCGTGAAACATCCTGTTTGCTATACGGCCGTCAATAAAATCAACTACAGCTTTCAACCTAGACACGGTATCAAGTCACAATCAAGTCATCTGAAAAGGAAAAAAACCAGACCAACAAAACAAACCAGACCAGACAGCAAACCACCAGGTCTTGCATCGGCTCTAAGAACAGAGTACTGACTTCATCTGCGGGACTAGAATTGCATCCTGGAGCTTACCAGTCCCTCAGAAGAAGGTAAGAAGACGGCTTGCTTCGCCAAAGCTCTGCAGAGCTCTTACCTTGTCCTGGATGCTGTGCTGGGAAAAGAAACACAAAGAAAGAAGCAGTCGCTGCCTGCAAATAAACGAGGACAACCCTAAAACCGTTTAAGCTGAGCATGCCGTGTATTTTACAGAAATTATAGGTATAACTTTAAAAGGACAAGAGCAAAGGCACCCCTCGCGCCTTAGCTGTGGACTTTTCCCCTCTTCCTGTGGCCCAGCCCTTCGAGATTCCAGCTGCTTCTGGCTGTGTCCAGTCCATCTGTGCTTCGCCGAGCTGTGTTCGCAGTGTGCCCCTGCAAGACCGCCCGGGCTTGGAAGGGCCCTGCTGCTCACCGTGCGTTCTGCCTGCCTCTCCCAGCAAGTCCTGAGGCAGGGGATCTACCTGTTAGGCGGCTACAGTGGGCCGGCGGGGAAAGCCAGAAGAGCCGGGGAGAAGGGCATGCGGGTTCCAGACGTCAGCATGGCCGGTGTCCCCGTCCCCACGCAGTCTGGTGGGGAGGGCTAGCCGGGGCCTCGGTGTGGGGAAGTCAGCGCAGCAATCTGGACCGAGGCCTCACACGTCAAATGTGGGGCAGAAATCCAAGCCCTCTTGGACTTTAAACCTGTGGCCTGTTATAAAGTAGTAAGGAGCCAAGACCTTCCAGCTAACTTCATTTCATCTGGGCCTGAACTTTTCAAGCTCTTGAAATAGTCTGGGAGTTTCTGCTTAGCTCAGGTCGAGATGTCTAGGGATGACTGCTGTCACTATTCACAATGGCAAAGATCTGATATTACCCCTTCAAATCCCACAGTGGGAGGATGGCTAGAAATGGATAGCTAAAATAATGGCACTGTCTGTCTCCTACCTCTTTGGGGCTTTCATTGATTAGATCTTAACTATCCACATGTCAAGTGTGAAGATAAAAATGCAGCGAAAAATGAGACCACAAATAGGTTCACACCGATGATTATGTACACGAATTTGGGCAAGGATGAGAAATGAACACGAGGGGATGCAAGTTATTAGAGCTCTGTGTTCGTTGGGTTCTTTTTTCTGTAAAGTAGAAAATGAAAATTTAAAAGGGATTGATTGCTGCCGAAAATATTACAGCAACAAGAGAGAGACCAGCTCTTTGGGTCTATGGTGTGTAAGTAAGGGGCCGGGGTGGACGTCCTGGGTTCTACGCTACCCAGCTGCTTGGCCCGACCCCCTGACCCTACCCCGGGCTCAAGGATGCAAACACCACTCAGAGAAGAACATGAATTTCTGATGAAGAGTGATCTAGATAAAACCCCACTGTGCTGGTCTCTATGCCGCTCTCCAGTCTCTCCCAGTCCCCGCCCGTGGACTTTTCAGATTAACCCCCCTTTCTCTCATTCACCGTAAGTAACCATGTACCAGGCCGAGGGATTTTTTTAAAGTTCATAATTTTTTCGAGAGATGATGCGGTGTCAGTGTAGGTAAATACACAGCTGAATTAAGCCGGCACTTTGTGGTCTCTGACTGTGTTGTTTGAAGAAGGCCTCTGCCCTTCCCTTTGGCCTCTATCAACGGCGTGTTCTCCACCTTAAACACTGACGAACTTGAAGGCCAGATGACAGAGATAAAGAGCTTTACCACGGGCAGCCCGATGGCACCCAACGGGCAGAGCCTGCCCTTGACCAAGGTTCCTCCTCCCCCACCTTTCTTTCTCCACCTTCAAAATTCTACCCCGAGTTTTCTGCAGGCACTTCTTCCTATCCGGACACCACCTTGTTGCTCTCATTGAAAGTGCAGCTCAGGGGCGTCCTGCCCGCTCAGTGGGTGGAGCGCAGGACTCTTGATCTCCGAGACGTGAGTTCGAGTCCCAGGTGAGGTGTAGAGATGACTTAAAAAACAACACGAAACACTGCAGCTCAAAGAGCAGCTGTACCCTCCAGTCTTTCTCTGGCACATCCCCCACGTCCATGGGAGGGGCACGTCACCCACCTCCAAAGAACATCGTGGTGGGGGGAGCAAACACTTAGCCATTCTAGTGACGCTATCACCTTCCTCACGCTGGGGTCTAGTGAGTTGTTCTAGGATTCCTGTACTTTCTCCCTTGGGGCGTCCTGCAGGGAAGCTGGAAAACGTGTGTGTGTGTCGGTGAACTTTTTGGGGCAATGTATGTTCTTCAGTATCTTCAGGGGTTCGTCCCCTAAGGCAACTGATCTTGATCTCTTGGCACCTGTCCCGAGCGGCTCCTGGAAGAATAATGCGCACGTCTCTATTTTTCTTCTGAGCATTACAAAGACCTTGTTTCCTGAAATATCCCCCAGTACTTTTTTTTTTTTTTAATTGCATCAACAGGCTGAAATGGCCCACGTCCTAAGAAAGCCTGTTAAGAAGGCTCCTTGGCTGACTCATGACTTCAGGCTGGCCTCTCTCCAGCCAGCTCCGGGCTCTAGCACTCCTGATCACAGACCCTGGGGTACAAACGTAAGTGACAGCCACCCAAAGCCACCAAACAGGCAGGAGGCGCACATCTCCTTTTTTTCTGCCTCTCCCAGTTGGAAGAAAGGTCCTCCTGGTGACTCATCCAGTTGGCCAGGAGACGACGACGGCCTGGCCTGGACCCCCTTCTGCTGGCGGGACGCTGCCCGTGGCTCCCACTCTCCTTTCCTGCTTTTCTGATTTTACAGAGCAACGGCCACCTTTTCTCCTGAGACCAGCAGGTCACAGTTGAGAGCAGGCTGCTCCGGGAATATAGAAGTAAGAGTTAAGAAAATTGGCTTCTAAGAATGTTCTCTTAAAAGCTTTCTTTTTTAAAAAGATATTTTTATCCCGCTGGGTGAAGATTGCAAACGAGGTCAATATTACAGTGTGACCTCCTCCAGGCAGCGTTTGAGTTTCTCCATGGCCAGAGAAAGCCCCAGAAACCTTCCTTTGCACCTTGAACATGGGCTCTTGCACCAGGCTGAGCGGGTGAGAGGCTGGGGGTGGTGCCACATCACCCTGCTGCTCGCTGGGATGACAACCTGACACGTGGGACCCTCACCCCCGCATCTCCACACATGGGCAGCAGCACGGTGGTGTCTGGCGGGGGGGTGGGGGGGGGCGCTGCCAGCCCGCTTCTGTTCTCGCTCCTGCTTCCTCTCAGCCCAGGGGGTGGGCTAAGTCCCTCCGCTCCCCTCCCCCACCCCAGGAGAAAGGATTGTTTCTATTTAAACTTCTTCTGATCAAATCTCCATTTCTCGTCCCACAAACTCTCTCTGTAGCCAGGGGAACCAGTATCGGAACAAGCATGTAATTACAGCGATTAGTCATGAAACCACCCAGACCTTTGGAAATGTCCGTGACCCGACTTGTCTGTTTGACGTCTGTCAGCACGCTCTAAGCAGAAACACTATAGAAAGTTTGTACTTTGACTTCACTTGTTGAGATCAAAGTGAGTTCATTTCTCAGGACACTCAGTTTTCATTTTCAAAAACCGCAGCAAACCCAGCACGAACAATGGGTGTATCACGGGGAACAGATTAATTATAGGTCCTATGGCCAAGTGGCAGTTCGCCTTCTCTCTTCCGAGAGGGAGTCTGGAGTTCCCAACACCCGCCCCCCCGCGGCCGGGGTGGGGGGCGAGAGCGATGACAAAGCTCTGGTGTCCACTGATGGGGAGCCCTGAGCCCGGCCCCCGCCACGCAGCAACGCCAATTCTGCAAAGACATTCCGTATACCTACTACGTGCCAGGCTCTCGGAGGCAAGGCAGGCGCCGTCCTGCCCGCATGGAGTTCCTGGCGCAAGGCCAAGCTCCGACTATGGGAACACAGTCCTTATGCTGAAGGAGGGAGGGGCAGGTGGTGCTCGAGATGCCCGTTGCACATCCCATCGTAAACGGAGTTTTCGGCCGGCCTGACGCAGCAGTTTCTGCAGCTCACAGTTGTAGCCCCAGGGTGCCTTCAGAGTCGACAAGACTTCCTTTGTCCCTGTTGCTCAGCTTCTCCCGAAGGAGCCGGGATGTGAGTGGTTCTGACTCACCGTGGCCCGCAGCGTAAGACAGTGGTTTGTACGTGGACCCAGAGGGACTCACCTTTCAAACAAAACAGACTTCACCGTGTGAATGGGGAGGGCAGGGGAAATCCGTCTGTTTTTGGACACAAGGGGTAGAAATGAACACCATTTTCCCAACCAAAGGATTCTTTGTGTGAGATGGTCGGACAGTTCAGGTTTTTGGAGAGGGATTAAACAGTTTATAATCCTTAGGGCCGCTGGGGCAGTTATGATGAGAAAGGACAAGGGTCTCTGTCCAGAACTTTCCCTGCCTGGGAGAGGGGAGCTTCGAACTTCTCTGCACACAGAGTGTAGAATAGAGAGGATGAGCCGTGTGTGGTGTGGTTGACATCGCCCCAGAGGCTGGGCAAATATACAATGGATTATTTATCTTGACGTCAATAAAAAGAAATGGGTTTGGCCTAAGTCGGCCTAGATAGCCCTTCTCTAGTGAACGTGGCCGGCTGAGCCTAGACCAACCACCTTCCGGAGGCATCATGTAGCTGTTGTCGTGCCCACACCTCGTGGCTCACTCATCTGCCCTGGAACCCCTGACCCGCCGCCGACTGGCTATGTGACTTTGGGCAGGTTGCTTAGGCTCTCTGAGCTTTCACTTCCTGGCGTGTAGAACCAGACCATTAACACCCCTGCTTCCTAGAGCTGAGGTGGGCAATGAGGTGTGACGGATGCTTCCCTCAGTGGCTAGCACGTGGAAACCTTCAATAAATGACAGGGAGTCAATGGCCAGTGGGCCACCACACGTGCGCAGCCCATCCCGCCGTCCGGCTTACACGCCAGTCAGGGGGACGGGGCCCAGAAGCAAAGCGACTCCACCCCCTTCCACGGGCCCTCCCTGACTGTGCTGGTTCCTCTCAACCAGCTCCTCTCCTTGGGGTCACTGGGAAAGCTGTAACCGGCAGATTCCCGGGCTGCTGTCCCAGAGATCCATGTGGGTGCTGCATGCTTAACAGGCGCCCCAGGTCATCAGGGGCAGGTGGGCCACCGAGCGCACCCAAGTGTATCCCTACCCCACGCCGTTGCTGCCCCAAATTATCCCGTGTCCTTCGAGGCCTGGCTTAAGTTTCCACCCACCCCCCTCCACGAAGCTTCACTCACCCCAGCCCAAGATGACATCTCTCTACTCTGTACGATTACTAATATGTCATTCATCACTGATTATTGCGTATTATTAGTTACCCTTTTATGTCTGTTTGCTCTGGATGCCCCGGCAGCAGGGGCCATGGCTCATATATCCCTGGGCTCACATACTTGCACAGCTGCCAGCACAGAGGTCCTATTTCGGGTTCCCTGGGTGCAGGGCCCAGGGAGCCCCAGCCGCTCTCCTGGCAGTTTTGAGCCTCAGGCGAGGCACTACCCTTTCGTCCCCGGGGTCCCATTCTCAGGGGCCCCTCCCCACCCCTCACTCTTTGGGAAGATGTCTGTGCATCTTGGTGGGGGTGGGGGGAAGGGAGAAATGTCACAACATTTTCATGGACTATGGACTAGAAAAGACGGACATGTCTGGGATTAAAGAAGAGTCCGGGTTGTGCTTTTAGACTGAAACAAGTACCAGCAGGCACACCCATCGGCGGTCTGTGCTCCAACGTTCATTTGTGAGTTGCTCGTTTGGAACGTGGAATGTATTTTCTACCTACTGAAATCAATCTTGTAAACGGCAGTCAGCCTCCCACACCAGCTTACAGAATCCTAGTTTGCCTGGAAAATAGGGAAACATCTAAAATGTGGGCTGTGGGACACGGCGTTGTGAGGTATGACGAAAGGGGGTACGGGGACAATGAGGCTGATTGGGAGGCATCTATCGTCCGTCCTTTCTCTAGCCTAACGCTCTTTCTGGTTCTTGAGAAAAACGAAGTTTCAGGAGAGGACAGGAAGTGGGGAGCCTCTCAGGCCCCCGAGAGCCGGAGAAGGTGAGGACACACACTTGTTATTACATTGAACCACAGTGTGATAAACCCACAACTCACAACGTTTTGCTGAAAACGAAACTGCAGCCTCTGTGTTTCTGTGTGGACACGGCCAGGAAAGGACTCGGGAAACTCAAACGGTTGATGCGTTAGGTCAGGCGGGATGAGGAGGGTCACTTACACCTTTGAAACCCTCCTTTATTGTTGTCGTAATGCAATTCATGCCATAAATAGAAATCAAGATCGGAAAACGTGGCAGCATTTCCAAACACAGATGTTCTCTTCTTTAATACGGCGTATATCGTGAAAACTACTTTTGTGTAAAACAGACATGATTAGACCCACAAATGGAGCCAAGAGGGGGAGACGGGGGGGGGGGGGCCGGACACCAGCCCCAGCCCCTCCCCCTCCCCGGGGAGAGGGTGTTAGGAAGTGACAGTGGATTTATCTGTGGCAGCTGAGCAAAACAGAGAGAAGTAGGAAGGGGGAGAAAGGGATTTGAAGTGGAATTAAGTACGATGGGAGTGCTGGAGGCAAGGGGAAAGGGGAAGCTGGGCCTGTTTCTCCGGTGGGGCAGGGAGCTGAGCTGAAGCCTGAGGTCATCAAGCCGCAGAGTGCAGGCGGCCACGGAGGCCACAAGATGCTTATAATTCAGGGACTGTTGCTTGAAGGGACCTCTACTCTTAGGTTGAGAAGTTCTGAAATGTGCTCTACCATGTGTGACACACGCAGTTTGGGGACATTCATGACAATCAGTTCATCGTTACACAGTAATGATGATCCAGGCCTCAGAGGCACAGAGGTGAGGGCAAGAGGTGGTTTCCGGCCCCTGGGCGTCCGCGGTCTCCAGAAGTAACCCTCTATGCTACAGAGGACACCATTGAGAGAGTGGGGGAAATTGAAGTAAAGACTGTGATATTTGTATATTTGATAATAGTTTCTCAAACTGTGTCCCAAATGTGATAATAATGGGGCTCTGCTTATGTAGGTGAATGTCCTCGTTCTTAGGAGAGAAGAGGTGAAGTATTTACATGTCCGCAAACTCTCGGAAGTTCAACAAAAAATTGTATTATATATAGATTGTATCCCTGTTACATGAATTATGTTGCACATATTATACAGAATGGATCAAACTATATATATTACATTTGCAAAAATTAGAGCCAGTGCACACGCAAACATGACAACATGGTAATGACTGGTGGCTCTGAGGGAAGGTTCACCGGACCCTTTCTCTGACTTTTCAGTTGAAATGTTTTAAAAGAAAAAACTGGGGGGAGGAAAATCATTCTAGTCTTAGGAGCACTGGGAAACCTCCAGTCAGTCAGACGTCCCTGCGGCCCGGGGCTCGCCCAGAATAGCATATCTCCTTTCTCCTCTCTCCTCTCTCGGGGCAGGGCCTCCCTCCCCTTTCCTCCGGCCCAGCTCCTTTCCTCTGAAACAAGGAAAAGAGCCAGCTAGCTTGATTAGGGTTTAAAAACAACACACCCAGGGAGAGGGAAGAACAGAGGTGCAGGAAATTCAAGTCCCAGGCCTGGCTGAGCCCTCACGGCCACGACCATGGCCACGCATGAATTGCAGTAAACCACAGGGGACTTGGAGCCCTTCCAGCTCTGCCCCTTCCTACGGTCGAGGGAGTCCCTTAGTTACAGAAAAAAAATGTGTTTATTTTATCTTCATTCAGCAGCTCGGTAGTAATGGAAATAAAGTGTTCTTTTTTCTTTGAATGTGCCCAGAAAAAATGACACAAAAACACAAGAAGGCACAGGCCGGCTGACTCGCTCCCTCTAATCCAGCCCGCCTCCCAGCCTCCAGCTCTGGGCTCTCCCAGATCCGCCACTTGGCCTTGTCGCCACCTCCCCCCTGCCCCCACCCCACTTCTTCCCTCCCTACCTCAAATAACGGCATAAAGAGCTGGACCTCAGGATCCCAGGATTCCTTCCCCATGCCATCTCCCACTTGTCAGTGCCTGGAGGCCCTGGCCACCGGGCTGGTTCTGGGACATGACCTCCATGTCTCCACACTGCTGGGGTTCATCTCTCGCTCTGCAGTCCAGGGGGATTCGGGGATTGCTGAAGGGATATCCAGTCCCAGCTTTTAAAAAGCCTATGGTTTACGGGCACCTGGCTGGCTCAGTCAGTGGAGCATGTGACTCTTGATCTCAAGGTTGGGAGTTCGAGCCCCACATTGGGTGTAGGGATTACTTAGAAATAAGATCTTAAAAATCAAATCAAATAAATTAATTAAAAGTAAAAAGCCTAGGGGCTCCTGGGTGGCTCAGTTGGTTAAGTGTCTGCCTTTGGCTTGGGTCATGATCCCGGGGTTCTGGGATCGACCCCGCATCTGGTTCCCTGCTCAGTGAGGAGTCTGCTTCTCCCTCTGCCCCTCCCCTGCTTGTGATATCTCTCTCTCTCAAATAAATAAAATCTTTTTTTTTAATAAAGATTTTATTTATTTATTCGACAGAGATAGAGACAGCCAGCGAGAGAGGGAACGCAAGCAGGGGGAGTGGGAGAGGAAGAAGCAGGCTCATAGCAGAGGAGCCTGATGTGGGGCTCGATCCCATAACGCCGGGATCACGCCCTGAGCCGAAGGCAGACGCTTAACCGCTGTGCCACCCAGGAGCCCCTCAAATAAATAAAATCTTTTAAAAAAAAGCCTTTGGCTTAAATACCCACTAACAAGTACCATTGGTCCAAGGTTGGGTGGGAGCCAGGGAGCTGCTGCCAGCTTCCAGGGGAGCCCAAGGAAAGGAGAAAATAAGGCAAACTGCCTCGTGCTGGCCTCATCTCTACACATTTCGTCACCACATAGACACGGGGCTGGGCGCACACTCCCTTGGTCTAAAAACATGTTATCGACATCCGGTAAATGAGCATTCATCCTCCCATGCCCTGACAGCCAGCCCCGGTCAGGCGGAGGGGTGCCCCTGCACAGAGCCATTACTCAGAGATCGTTTCCGAAAATGGGCCCAAGTCAGTACGATGAGCGGTGCCTAGAAAGACGGGGGCTGTGTCAGCCTCTGGTGGGTCTTGTGCCCACCCTAGAGAAGCAGGTCACCCTCTGCTCAGGGAAAATCACCTCTGCCAGGTGTCTCCTACAGGCCACTGTCATCTATTTTCCACCTGGGTTCCTCCTAGAAAGATGACCGTTTTCTTTCCTTAGGGTACTAGAAGGTTAAGCCCAGAGACTAATTCCCCCCAGGAGCAGGGTGAGTAAGTCTCACTTGCCCCAGGAATGGAGAAGTGCGGAATTTATCAGATCTTGGACTCCACACCCAAGCCTGTTGCTGTTACGTGGAACACCACAACCTCGGAGGACCACAGCGATTGGCAAAGGCTCGGTGACTGGGAAGAAAATGGGCACAGCCCAAATCTTACTGCCCGGAGGCCGTTTCCACCGCACCACACCCTGGGCAAGCTGCAAAGAGGATGTGGCGACGGGGGACTCAGGCTCCTGTTGCCTGTGGGTGGTTGAGGCGCAGGACGTGACTTGTGCAAACCTCTGCCTTCGAGTGGTGTCTGGGGTCCCCAGAGGACCCTGATTTGATGGCAACATCTGGGTAGAGCCCCAGCGCTCAGGCATTTTGCAGCATCATTTCAAGTCGTGTTTGCTTAAAGCAGAGAGATTAGGGGCACAGTCACAGAAGGAGCGGCGGGGACTCAGACATCATGTTACGCAGGGCCCCCCCTTCCCCTCACTTAGAGCTGAGCAGCTGACCTGTGATGGGAAGGACTAAGGCGTGAGGTACCTTCTGACGGAGAAATGACTGCGTGATTTTCCCTTTGGTCACACAGGCATCTTTCTTCAAAAAAGTCGAATCATGACCATATCCTATGGATTCATTAAGCCAAATTGAAATTAAACTTCTTCAGGCAGCCCTGCCTTTGTTCTCTCAAATGAAACCATTTGATGACTACGAAGGAGAAGGAAATGCCCCTTACTGGCTTAATTTCTGGAATCATCTGCGTTTCTCTTCGGAAGGGGACATCGGGGATGTTTCTGCAAGCCTGCCCTCGGTGACGACCGTCTCCAGCCAAGCACCCCACCCCACAGCCACGTCGCCCATTCGTGAAACCCTTGGACATGCTTCTCCGAGTTTCATCAAAATTCTCGGACAACTCCCAGAATCCCCCAAAGAGACATTTTTGAGGTTTTGCTGATTCCATTAAAACTTCAACATCATTCTGTCCCCACCCTCACCCCTCTGCCCACCCTTAGTATATGTTACTTAAGCAAGAGCCCCGAAGAAATGGGTTTAAGTATCTGTGCTGCTCTTAGATTCCTGAATGGCCCGCACGGATCACTGGCGTGCTGAGGTGCCTTCCGGTTAATCGTGAAGCAGCCTCAGTCTGCTCTTGTTCAAGTTCAGTGAAAAAAAGAGAAGCCTATGCACAAAAATGGCTTGCTCAGTTTGCACCAGCCGCATCAGAACCTGGCTCTCCTCACCCCCACCCCAGTCTGTGGCAGGAAAACCACCTTTGGGCATCAGTGGCACCACGCAAAAGCAAGGAATGGGACAGAGTGAAAGCTGTGTGTTTCCCTCCACTGCTCAAAACCCAAACGCTAATGCCACCCATAGTGCCCGCCCGTGTCATTAAACGTAAATCCCAATGTTGCTTTCTTAGACGTTTTTCCTATGTAACTGAAGGCAAAACACATTAAATATTTGATCTAGTCTTACCATGATGAGAGCTAGCAGGCTCATAAATAATCCATTGACCTGGTTCATTTTTCTGGACAAAACTGATCATAAAAATACACACACACAAGCGTTTGTAATGTCTGACTCTTGGAAATTCCACCCCTCTCAAATTCTTCAGAACCCCAACGGAACAAGACATCCTTCATGCAAAAGACCCAGTGCAGAAGGAAACGTGCTCCTTTGGGTTCTTCAGCTCCGGAGAGTGTTTTCAAAGACATACTTAAATGTACACATTTTCTTTAGCAATTGACGGTTACACAGTTGAACCGTGTCAAACAGCGCGTTGGAGTTGGAGTTTCCCATACATTCTGAATGGCCCGTGAGAGGGCTGAGCGCGCACCGGCTCTGCCAGCGACAACCACCCAGGCGCACGGAGACTCGTCCCACTTCAGAGTCGGTTCAGAGATTTCTCTAGCTCTCGGGCATTTCTGTCAAGCAGCCCTCCCTGCAGACATGCCTTCGCGCAAAGCCACCTGCGCGCACGGCGGTAAGCGAGGACCGAACCGCAGGCGCAAGTTGAAACTAGAGCAACTTTTCCCCACGCGCAGGGCAGCGCTTAGCCCCAGCCCTTCTTCTCAGGGTCTCGCTCTGGTCCCCAGGCCATCGGAACAGCCTAGACAAAGGAGCCCTCCGGCGCCCGCGGTCGCCCCGGCGCTCGCCGCGTCCCCGCCCGTCCTCCCGCCGAGGAGCCCCCCGCGCGGCGCACGCCCGCCCGCGCCCGCGCCCGGAGAGGCCCCGCCGGATGGGGTGCGGGCAGCGGCGCGGATCCGCAGCCCGGCGAGCAGACCCACCTGCCCGGAGTCCGTGGGGAGGCTGGTCCAGGGCTCTCCGAGGCGGGGCGACCCTCGCGCCCTCGAGGCACCGGGGGCGCCGCTGCCTGTGCCGGAGCTGGCGCCCGAGCGGCCGTATTTGTACTCTCGTTCCCTCACATGGTCTGATCGCTAGATATCCGCCGCCAAAGAGCTCTTTAAGGATTTTTGCGTCACTTTGGGCCTCAGAAACTTTACGTTTCCGCGTGGTCGCGTCTCCGCGTTCCCCCCCAGGGTGGGGGTGGCCGCCCGGGCGCTGGCGCGGGGTGGGGGGCTGCGCCGTGCGGGGGGGGGGGGGGGCGGGGGCGGGGCCCCAGAGGCCGTGAGGGGCGTCCTCCCTCCCTAGGAGGGACAGTGCTCTAGGAAGCTGAGAGCCCAGGGCGGCGGGGGGAGGGGGGGCGCTGGCAGAAGCCTAGCAGAGCCTCGAATCCCAACTCGCTCGTTCTCACCTTTCGAGGGACCGGGCCGCGCCACAACCGACAGCTATATTTCCGCCCCCACCAATTGCTCCCCAAGTCGTGTTTAGTGTTCTGCGCAAAATCACTCGTTCAGAGCGACCTTTCTGGGCCACTGACACCTGCCCATCACTCCCACCCGGAATGCTGCTCTGTTTTTCTTCCTAGGACTTAGCCCCTGGCGTTCCTGGGGTTCATCTGGTTCCACCGTGGGCTGCGCGCTTGGCCAGAAGGGACCAAGTCTAGTAACTGGCGGTCCCCAAGGCCTCCAGCAGTGCACACCTGGGGGCTCACAGTATATACTTGCAGACAGAATGAATGAACGAAGAACTCTTTCTCATTTTGTCAACAAACCACACTTCAAAGCCGTATCAGAGTAGTGTCGGGGTGGTGAGCTGCCCAAGAGGATATGCCTGTGGCCTTGCTGGAGTCCAGAAGTTCCTACAGTATTTTAATTATCTGAAGAGGTTCAACAGAAGCGCATTGTTTTGAACCAGGTGAAAATATTGCTTTGATAGTGTTTTTAAAAACTTAAGTATAAAAATGAATTTCACGTTATTTGTTGTATTAGCTATTCAGTAGTGGGTTTTGGTTTTTTTTTTTTTTTAACATTTGAAAAGAACAGATGGAGTCCTTGCTTTGGGCTGTCCCTGCCACAGAGATGAGAGGGTGCAGACTAACCCATCACCCTCCTCCCAAAGGCGGCCAGGGATGGAGCAAAGTAGAAGGAAGAAAGGAATTACAAGCTTTCAGCCCCTTTGTACTTGGAGGAACTGGGCACACACTCAGCTGGGTTCAGAAGGTGTCTGCAGGGCGCCCAAGGGCTCCCCAACCTGGGAGGAATCAGTGTGAGGCTTTGGCGCCACCTAGACGTCAGGGTGGCGATTGCAAGGGAGGGGGGCAGCTCTGGAGAGCCGGCCGGCAGTTGAGGCTGCAAAGCCAGGCTGGTGATTCCTGGGCAAGCTTGGGAATTTCATCTCGGGGCCAAATCCCCAGGCGGCAGGGGCCCTCATGGGTGCCTCCCCTTTGAGATGAATGAGTTGCTGCCCCCAGGTTCTGTTTGGCCTTCTTAAACTCATGTGTAAATGCAGTATGAACAAGGAACTACACAAATGTAGGGTGCAGCTCCACGGAGGGGGCAGGGCAGAACCAAGGGAGGAGGAGACTGGGGGGGGGGCACAGGCTGTGGGAGCAGTGGGGATGACTTTAGCCCTTGGCTAAGGTTTTCCCAAGTCTGTCCTCCACCTTGATTCCAACGTGGCTTTTTAACACCACTCCACAGTCTCACGGACCTGTTGACCCCGCCACTCCTGGACTTCTTTCTAGATCCTAATACCCGTTTCTGCCCAGCCACTCCTGGGTGGGTTCTGCCTCCTTTGGTGCAGTGCTGGCCTAGAAAGTGGGGGTCCCACAAGCCTGGGTTAAATCTCAGCTCTGACCCTGTACTGTCTGTGTGGGTTTGTTCCCACACAGGGTTAGTTCCCTTAGCTCAACCTGTCCAGACTTTGGGTCCCTTGTGTGTAAAATAGGGATCCTATGAATGGTGGGCACCACACGGCTCGGGGGTGTGTGGAGCCTGACAGGTGCATGGCCCACCTCTCCTCCCGAGGGAGGCTTCCCCATCCTCTCTCTTTGGCCTCGGACCACCCAGGCCAGTCCTCTCCCCTCTTGCTCCCTGGCTAAGGGAGCACTGCTCTCGGAGACTGGAGCCTTCCCTCGCTCCTTACTGCCTCCCTGGCGGAGTCCACACAAAGTTACCCCCGACCGTCCATCTTCTCTCTAAACGTGTGCTTTCTCTTCGTCTTGTCCCCGAGGGTGCCCCCCTACACACACCACTTAGCCTCAGCTGCCCCACCTTCACTTCCACGAATCCAGCCCCTCTCTCCTCCCTAAAGCCAACCCTTCCCCATCGTGCCTCTCTGTCATTGCCACAACTGCCCAGTCATCTCCAGCAGCTGACTCTCTCCCTCTCGAAGATCCCCAGTCTGACTGCCCATCCTCCATCCACATGGGGGGGGAGTGGACGGATGTCATTGTCTACTGCCAAGCAAGGGCAGCCCTGCACCCTGGCCAGTTGTCCATGTCCATCATAGCTCCTTCATGCCCGGGACACCTGCTCCATGCCAGGCGGAGGAAGACACAAGCCCTGCCCTCCAGAGCCAGGCTGAAGGGCTGTGCTGGACGTGGGCAGCAGCAGGGAGCCCGGAGCTGGAGAGGCGCAGGCAAAGCGGCGGTTCCAGAAGGATCCTGCGGTGCAGCAGGGGAGCAGGGGCGCTGGAGGCACCGGGGTCCTCAGAACGCAAGGTACAGACAGGGAGAAGGTGGAAGTCGGAAACCAGGAGAACCTGTGAGGCCCAGCGACTAGGCTGGTGGGTCAGGAAAGCCATGGGGCTGTCGAAGATGCCCCGAACCTGGCCGAAACTTGGTGACCGTGACCAGGTGAAGAGCCCTGCCGGGTGACCGTGGTTCAGTAATAATTTCTCTCAGTTCCACCAGCTCTAGCCTCTGCAGAGGGAGAGACCTCACCACACATAGGCACCCACGTTCTGGGTGTCTCGAGGCCCAGCAAACCGTTCTCTTGTGGAGCCAGACCAGGAAAAACCCTATAAGGCCAAACCTGTCCCTCCAGAAGTCCTGGGGCCATCCGTCTGTCCTGCCTCCATTCTGTTTAACACAATAATGGAAGACAAGGCCCACCCTTCTTCTGGGCCTTTCCTCAGCATTCCCAGCCCTGGCAGTGTCTGCCTGAGCCATCCCTTCCAAAGCAGCCCGCCCCTCGGTTTGCCAGGGAGGTGACACAGTTTGGGCAACACTCTTCACCATGCTTAGCCACAGGCGGAGTCCGGCACCTCGAGGGCAGGATCTGCCGCCCCTGGGAGGCCGGTGCTCATGCCCTCAGAGGGCCGGGTCCGCGTTCCCCTGCGGCAGCCCGTCCTGGATCCAGAAGAAACGAGGAAAGGGCCTGGAGGGGCAGCCGCACCGGGAGTGCCAGGAGCGGGCACGGGCCAGGGCTGGGGCAGGCATGGGGTTGAGCGGACGCTTTGGCCACCTTTCCTGGCCCCTTCGGTCCCGTTCCTGGGGAGCCCCCTGCCTTGGACAAACCAGCCCTCTTCCCTCCAGGTCCGACAGCCACCGTGACGGCCCCGGGCTCTAGCTGTAGTATCTTTGAACCCGGATTTCTGATTTTCCCTTCCTTCCTACAGAATTCCCTCCTCTGCCTGTAAACACCCGGAGCTGGGGCCACGTTTCCAGGGGAGCTGGTTTGTCACCTCCGACCTTGGCAGAGACGTGGAAGCCGGGAGCAGCCCGGAGCCCCTGGAAGGGCCCCACGGGCCTGTGTGTGCGCCCCCGGTCCGCAGAGCCCGCGCACCTCTCCTCCGTGCGCGCCGCCCCTCGCCCCACGGCCCGACACCCGCAGGCCCCGCGCACGTGTGCGTGGCCAGGGACAGCCCCGAAATGCTCTTTGCTCTCGACGGACTCCGAGTGCCATTAAAACCAGGGCCCTGGGTAAACCCCGGCGCATGCGACAACGGTACCGCACCGCTGCTGGGGAGAGGGAGGCCGTTTCTCTGGGCTCCTTTGGGGAGGGTCACAAGATTGCTAAGTGAGGGGGGAAAGCAAAGCACAGAACAGGGGTTACCCGGTTTGCTGGGCAGGGGAAGGCTGATAATGCGTGTCGAAACCTAGGTATAGCCAAGTGAGGAAGAAGAGGGACAAGGAGGAGGAGGAGAAAAGAAAGAAGGAAGAAAAAAGCCGAGGGAAAGGCGGAAGGCAGGAAGACCTCCTGGGAGCCCCAACCTTCCCACAGCAGAACCTGGGGGCACTCCCAGGGGCGCAGCCCTACCTCCCGTGATTCACACGTTTCCTTCCCACATGGGGCCAAGTTACCCAGCGCCACTGTAATACCGTCTGTTCCCTTAGGAAGGGGGCAAATATTTGCCCCGATTTCCTAGCGAGGATGCTGTGAGTCGAGAGGGCTTCGCTGGGGATGGGCTCAAGAGGGCCAGAATTATTCTTAGAATAATGCCTGTCTTGTGCTTCCAGACCCTGAGGTCCTCCTGCCAGTTTTCCTTTGCCGGCTTAAGATTATAAAACACTCGCCATCTCTTTGGCTTTTCTTCCCTTCTAGGAACCTGAGGATAACTTGTGCCTCTGTGCATAGGGAGGGCTCCCCTGGGTCTCTTCTTGGTGAGCCCGGCGCCCTCATCCACCACCCTCGCTGAGGTCTGTGGTCACTGTGGCTAGCAGCTAGTTTAAAACCAGTCAGCATTTCTTCCCTTCTCCAGTTCCAGCGCTTCTGCAGCTGTCGGGCACTTACTAGAAGACCTCACTCATATAAAGCCACCTTCTTTCCCCACTGGCTCACGTATAGACATCTTACGTTCCCAGCAGAATGATAAACTCCTAGAGAGGAGGGAATTGTTTGGACCACAGAGGGCCCAGCACAGTACTGGGTGTGTCGGGGAAGCTCTGGGAGACTGGTCACTAATAAAAGCTACCATTTGGGGTGTGGCTCAGTCCGTTAAGTGGCTGCTTTTGGCTCAGGTCATGATCCCGGGGTCCTGGGAGCGAGTCCCCTGCTCAGCGGGGAGCCTGCTTCTCCTTCTCCCTTTGCCCCTGCCCCTCTACCCGCCCCCCCCCCCCGGCTTGTGCTCTCTCTTTCAAATAAATAAATAAATAAGATCTTAAAAAAAATAATAAAATAGGGGCGCCTGGGTGGCACAGCGGTTAAGCGTCTGCCTTTGGCTCAGGGCGTGATCCCGGCGTTATGAGATCGAGCCCCACATCAGGCTCCTCTGCTATGAGCCTGCTTCTTCCTCTCCCACTCCCCCTGCTTGTGCTCCCTCTCTCGCTGTCTCTCTCTCCATCAAATGAATAAATAAAAATTCTTAAAAAAATAATAAAATAAAAGCTACCATTTATGGAACATCGACCAGACTCGTTCTACACATTGTCTTTTGTCCTTTTTCTACTTTATGGGTAACATGCAGTGTGGGCTCTTTGGCTGTATTTTGCTATAAGTGTTTTTAAAAATAAATGACAGTTTTCCTCCTTCTCAAGCTGTGAGTTTTCATATTTAATACACTTAATAGTGATTTCTCAATAAAAGTGGTATGGAGACTGAGGCTCAAAGAGGTTCAGGAACTTGTCCACGGTTACACAGACCCCAAGTGGCAAAACCAGCCTATCTGGTCCAAATGCCCTGCGCCCCCCCACGGTGCTGGGCTGATTTGAAAGGAGAAAGGTACAAGCAGTGAGAAAAGTGACATAACACTTTGTGGGTTTTCCCTCTTGTTTCTACTCTCTTCAAGTAAGTCACCTTCATGGAGTCTAGACCTTTCTGTGAAGCACTGAAATGAAGATCACGGAGACTTTGTTCTCCTGCTGCTTGTCCTTGTTGAGCAGGTTGGATAGGAAAGCAGACTTCAGATCTATGTATAAGCTTTTAATTGCGTATAGCTGTCAGAATATAGGGCATTTTCAGTCAGTCAGCCAATCAGTATTTACCGTGAGCCCAGCCTGGGAACACAGCAGTGAGCGAGACAAAGCCCCTGTCCTTGGGGAGCTGACAGGGAGTATCGACTTTGGGGGAAACACACAAGCATATAAATAGGAGCATTTCAGAGCGTGGTGAGCGCTGTGAAGAAAGTAGGCCCTGATCACAGCAGAGAGGGACAGGCGTGGAAGTGTAGAGGCAGCGGGGAAGGGAGGTTGGCTGTGCAGGTAAGGTGCTCAGGGGGGCCTTGACATGGCGCCACGACCGGAGTCCCAGGAAGCCAGCCATGCAAAGACCTGAGGGAAGAGCTTTAGGAAGAGGAATGGCAAGGAGGTGGGAGCGAGCGTGGTGCATCTGAGGGACAAAATAGGAAGAGAAGAGTTGACAGGAGTGGAGAGAACAAGAAGGGAAGTGAGGAGGTTGCGTCTGCAGAGGTGGGCAGAGGCCGCAACGGAGGGGGCTGAGGGCTCTGGTCACTGAATGTTCCAAGTAAAACTCCAAGGATTTCTTTTTTTTTTTTTTTTAAGACTTTATTTATTTATTTGACAGAGAGAGACAGCCAGCGAGAGAGGGAACACAGCAGGGGGAGTGGGAGAGGGAGAAGCAGGCTCATAGCAGAGGAGCCTGATGTGGGGCTCGATCCCGGAACGCTGGGATCACACCCTGAGCTGAAGGCAGACGCTTAACGACTGAGCCACCCAGGCGCCCCCAAAGATTTCTTAACCGCGTTGGACAAGTTTGGACGAGGTAACCTCTAAGGTCCCCAGCCAGGGGAGACGCAGGGAGGCCAACAACTCTAAGTCAAGCACACTCTGGTACTTTCTACCAGGAGCCCACCTGGCCTCCTTTGCCCTATTCTTCTGAACTGCAGCTGATTTTTAAAACTAAGACCAAAAAAAAAAAAAAAAAACCCACAAAAAACTACAAAACTGTCATGGGGCAGCCTGAGAGATGGTTCCCAAGAGCCCTCCATCCACTTCAAGAGGAGTTATGGAACTCCAGCTTTTCTAGAAGGGTAAGCAAAGCGAAAGAGAGAGCAATTAGCATTCAAGCTGTACCAAGAGAGAGGAGTGCGGGGCGTCCCCTGTCTTCACGGTCGGTCCCATTCCCAAGTAACTGCGGCTGGTGTGAACTGAACATTCCCTCCCTCCCTTTCTCCCTTTCCCTTTGCGGTACTGCGGAATTCGAAAAGGGCAACGAGGGGCTCTCGGGTGACTTAGTTGGTTAAGCGTCTGACTCCTGGTTTTGGCTCAGATCATGATCTCAGGGTTGTGAGACGGACCAGATCCGTGCTGGGCATGAAGAGTGCTGAAGATTCTCTCCCTCTCCCTCTGCCCACCCCCCAGCTCCCCTCCCCTCCCCCCTCGACCCCTCTTCCCCACCCTCCTTACTCTCTTTCTCTTTAAAAAAAAAAAAGGGAAACAAAACAACTCTGGCTGGTTTATTCCTAGTTTTCAATCAAATTGTATCATAGACCCCAGGGAGGAAGAGTCAGCGTCATGAAGGGCAACAACGGTTCCAACAAGTTGTCCTAAGCACGGGACTGCTTATCTGGAATTACTTAACGAAGTCCAGCTTAATCAGTGACTGTGGCCGTGGTCAGAGCCACGCCAGCCCACACCGCACAACTGAAGGAATTCGTTAGAGCGCAAGGGCCCTGGAGCTGCCAGCAGCAAATTAGAACCAAGCTGCTCTTTAAGGACAAGCTGGAGCAAGCACATGGGGCCGTGACCACATCCGGAAGGCACGTCGCATTATCGGGTCCTGGCTTCTTGGATGCGTGAGATCAGCATGACTCTCCACGTCTCCAGAGTCACCCAGGCCGGCAAGGACTTTCTAGGGGTCAGAGTATCAGTTAGAGGGCTCCCCGCCACACCTTCCTATTCCCGCACTCAGCAGTCCCCCACATATCAGCAAGGCCCCCCGATTCAGGTCTCTGGCTAAACCTTTGACCCATTTCCCTTTATCTTCAGCAGAGAAGACACATGCACGGTGTCTCTCCCCGCTTGACCCTAATTTTATTTGAGAAATAGCTTTTATTCAATATTTGGCTGTGAAGATTATTTTTTACATATTGTGGAATTGGTTTATAATTTGTTTTGGGACTTTTGCATCTATGTTTATGGGTATGATTTACATGTAATTTTTTCTCTTACTATCCCCGACAGTTGTGCCAGTCTCATAGAATAATGCTCTATGCCATAAAATAGTTCTTCATGTCTTTCCTTTTGGGCTAATCAAGATTCCCCAGAGATTTCCAATCTCCTGGGCGCTAGAGTTCTTTTCTTTTTTTTTAAGTTTTATTTATTTATGAGAGAGAGAGCGCGCAGGGGAGGGGGGAGGAGCAGAGGGAGAGGGACAAGCAGACTGCACTGAGCGCAGGGCCTGACATGGGGCTCCATCTGAGGACCCGGAGATCACCACCCGAGTTGGAACCATCTCTTGATGGACGCTTACCTGACTGAGCCACCGCAAGCCCCTGCCGGGCATGAGTTCTAGGAGCACAAGATGGCAGAGAACATTCGGAATGCAAATACTCAATCCTCTGATGGTACTTTCATCCTCAGCTCTGTTTCTGACCTCCAGACCACAAACTGTTTTTCTCTCTTGAGAATAAATCTTGATTGGCAGGGGTGGGACAGTCACCCAGCTGCCCAAAGTAGGGAGGGGATCTAACAGACATTCAACCCTCCAGTTACCCTCCTTTCGCTCCCAGTTCCCTTATTGGCTATCTGGAGCTGCCATATTCGGATTATGCAACGTAAATTGGTTTGCTCAGCACTGGCTGTCTCCACCATTGGCTGAGGATTCAATTTTTTCAGCTCTGCTAAATCTCTCAATGCCTCTGTCTGGTTTCTGGCGTGTTGCTTCTCTTCTGGACATTGTGGATTTAGGCCTTTTTTTTTTTTTAAGATTTTATTTATTTATTTGACAGAGATAGAGACAGTCAGCGAGAGAGGGAACACAAGCAGGGGGAGTGGGAGAGGAAGAAGCAGGCTCATAGCGGAGGAGCCTGATGTGGGGCTCGATCCCAGAATGCCGGGATCACGCCCTGAGCCGAAGGCAGACGCTTAACCGCTGTGCCACCCAGGCGCCCTTGGATTTAGGTCTTCTAAGCGCATCATTTAACAAAGTGAAGTGTGTCTTCCAGTTTTCAAATATCCGCAGTACCTATAATAGTATCCTCCTTTTAATTTGTGTATGTTTTAATTAGTCTTGTCGAGATCTGCTAATTTACCTCATTTTTTTAAAGAACCAGCTTATGGCTTCGTTGATCCTATCTTTAATTTCTGCACATGCATTTTATTTCCTTCTTCTTTAGGTTGATTTTGCAGTTCTAATTTCTTGACATCGATGTTAGCTCAATTTTCAGTCTTTCTTCCATTCTAATAAAATCTGAAGGCTATAAAATTTATGTACTGTTTTAGCTGTACCTGTCATTATTATTTTTTTTTTTTATCATTGTTCAGGTTAAATTTCCTTTGTGATTTCTTCTTGGACCTATGAGTTAATTTCTAAACATATAGGAGCTTTCTAGTTAGCTCTTAATTTTAGTTTCCAACTTAATCGTTTGGAAATTTGTTGAGCTTGACTCTACTCCCCAATATATGGCCAATTTCTGAGAAAGTTCCATGCGTGCTCAGGACGAACATGCAGTTATTAGACACCGTGTCCTACAGATGTCCATTATACCAAACTTACTAAACGCTTCAATCTTTTATATACTCGAGTTTTTGGTTGCTTGATCTATCAACAATCGATAAGTATGTTAAAATCTTCCATTATTGATATTGGATTATTTTTCCATATAATTATGTTTTTGTTTTATACACTTTGAAGTTACGAGGTACATACTAATGTATAATTCAGTATCTTTATATTTTTCTGGAGAACCAAGTAAACATATAATTATGCAGTGATTCTATCTCTAGTAATGCTTTTTGTTTTAAAGCCTATTTCCAGGGTCACTGCGTTGCACAGCTCCAGGGAGGCTGTGAATAACATACCCTGGCATCAGGCTCTTTGGTTATTCAGAGTAGCCCTAATTTTGCTAATTATTAGTATAGCCAACACCAGATTTACTTTGGTTAGTATCTGCCTGATATATCTTTGCTATCTTTTTTATATCCCAGGTTGCTGATGTCTCTTGTAATTAGCTATGGCTGAGTTGCTTTTAAAACTCCAGTTTGAAGGTCTCCTGGGTGGTTTAGTCGGTTAAGCGGCTGCCTTCGGCTCAGGCATGATCTTGGGGTCCTGCCTGGGATTGAGTCCTGTTTTGGGTTCCCCGCTCAATGGGGAGTCTGCTTCTCCCTCTCCCTCTGCCCCTCCCCCTGCTCATGCCCTCTCTCAAATAAAATCTTAACAAAAACAAAAACCCCTCCATTTTGACAATTTGTCTTTTTTCAGGAACATTTATACATTGTAATTATTAGACACATTTAGATTTATCTGTCTTATTTTGGACACTCTATTTGTCTTGCATTTTTTCTCTCTCACCATCTTGCCTTTTCATGGATTGATTATATTCTTGCTTGGAAACCATATCCTGCTTATTTTTTACTAGTTCATCCAGAAAATTTTAGGATATATTAACATACCAAGGTCTAAAGTTAATCGATATATTTACCTTCCTCCTGAATGACAAATATGTTTCGTCCAATCACTTCCCTAATTATCGTTACCTACTTTCATGTATTTTAGTTTCACCTTTCTTTGAACCCTATTAGACTTACCTACAGGCTTTTCGTCTAGATGATGCACGTTTTTATCACATTTCAGATCTCCCGTACTGGATCACTTCCCTTCTGTTTGACTAAAAGTGTATTTCACTTCACCCTTGAAAGGCAGTTTCATAGAGTATAGAATTCTAGGCTCCAAGAAGATATATTTCACCATCTTCTTGCTTACATAGTTGCTGATGAGAAGTAAGCTGTCAATCTCACTCTCTTTTCTTTGGAGGGAATAATCTGTGTTCCTGGATGCTTTTAAGATCTGTTCTAGGGTTTTGCCGTGTTGCGCCTAGAAATGGGTTTATTTATCTTGTTTGGAACAGCAAGGGTTTACAACAATATTGTAAACACTTCGATTAAAGCTTGAGCCTTTAACTAATGTTATCTTGGAAAGTGCTATGACAGACAATATCCCCAGCCTGGACTGAGAAGATTCTAGGAGAGCCAGAAAGGTTGGGGGGCTCAGGCACTGATGGAAATGTTGATTAAGAGGCTGTAGTTATTTGCTTTCAGTGAAAGGGAGACCCAGTCTCAGTAAGACACATACTCTCCAGCCAATTCCAAGGCTGGGCCCAACAAAGCTTCATTTCTTACTCTTGTAGAGACCCCGGATCTGGATGAAAACACGGCTAAGTGGCAGGGACACAAGCTCTCTTAGGTATGATGCTTGGCCATCCTCTGCGGAAGCCAGTGACGGTCAGCGCCGGCTGGGAAGGGTCATCTATACCACAGAGAAGGTGAAGCAGGGAAGCCCTGAACAATCTTACTGTTTCTCCATTTTGAGGAATATGAGTCATCTGGTTGCTTTCCTTTGTTGCTAAATAAAGAAACTCTTAGATAGATCAAAAAAGGCACTTACTCTGATTTAGCAAAGTGTTTTATTCAAAAGCTTCTCAGCACCATCTAGTTGTCAGAAAGAATGGTATCACCTTTTCCTGCCCACCCAACTCCCAATTCCAGAGGCAGAAGTTAAACCATTGGGCTGGAGCTCCCCCTAAGGATTATAATTCAGACCATGATAAGGTTTTGGCTGTTCTCACGCTCATCTTTTTCTAAGCCTCTACTTACCCCTGACTCGAGTAGAGCTGTGCTCCCCCCCAGTTCCAAACAACAGGAAGGAATCATGTCAGACGTGATCAACCTCCCATTCCTGGGCTAGCAGACGCACATAAAATGACCTTGAAAAAAACGGAATTCAGTGACTGCCATGTAGGAAGGACAGTGATACTGTCAGGCAGCATGCAGTTTGAAAGCTCAAATCTTAGGGTAACCCTCCCCCAACTCTACTCTAGAAACAAGGGGCGTCAGGTCCGTTTTCTCTCCATATTCTTCAATTGCTCATCCTTTCCTGTCTTATTAAAAGACACTAAAGCAGACCTTTTTGACAGAGTTAAGACAAACAATGATATCTGATTAAAATGCTAAGAGATCCTGAGGTGTTGGAGATGAGGAGAGTACATAGTGTGACCTGATCCTTCCCTTTAAGAATACGTTGTTTCATCATAAAGCACACTTCCCCGAAGAGGTTCCTGGAGGAGAAATCCAAGAGTCTGTGTCCTGTGGGGACCCGTGTAACTTTGGCTTCAGTCCTTGGGTCTGTCCTTTGCAGCTACTTCAGGTCCTGGAGGAGGAGGGAAGAGCTGGGGGCAGCATCAGTCGGCCAACGCCCCCATGGGGTCCCAGGCCGGCAGGACAACGGGCTCCTGCCCTAACACAGCTAGCACCTCTTCAGGGACATGCTTCCGGTCCACCACCACTTCGTAGACGTACTCAGAGAACCACTCGTCTGTCATGCACAGGTAACCTGGAGAAAAGAACAGAAGCCTCAGGAACGCAGAGGGCGAGGGGTGAAGAGCAGAAGCCCCCCTGGCACTATAAAGCAGCTTTTCACAGAACCTGCATTTGCACACGCTTTGCAGCTTTCCCATCTAGAACCGCACTTCCCCTAAGTCTTACCAACAGTTCTGTGAAGCAGACGGGACAGGCATGGCTATAATTTCATCAGTCAGAAAACTGGGGCTCAGAGTAACTAAGTGACATGCCCCGGTCACACAGGTGAGGTTCAGACCCGGGCCTTGGACCTAAGACCGCTCGCAGATCCTGTGCTGTTTCACTGCCCAGGCTGGGTGGGCTGAAGCTGAGTGCGGCACCCCAGAAGACAGGTGGAAAGGCTTCTTGTTCCTACAGCCCACATCAAGGGCACTGATCTCTGGGATCGGACAGGCAAGCACACTAGTTCCCTCCCTACCCTGCCCACCTTCTCAGCATCACTGGCTCCTCTCCGACCTTGCCCTCTACTGTCAAGTCCTGCAGGCAGCTCAGCGGCTAGGGGAAACCCCGTGGGGCCGTGTCATCATTCCCAGGTAGCTGCTTATTTGCAGATGATCCTGTGTAAGTCAAACGATACCACAGTCTTTGCTTTCCTAGTGGGAAATCCGTGCGAACATCAGGCAGAACTGGGAGACTGAGACAGCATCTTGACCTCTTTTCCTCAGTAAGGCCCCAGGGCTTACGGATCTCTCCAGCGGGTAGAACTGTATGAACGCCCCAGGTTGAGAGCTCAGCTGAGAGAAAACGTGGTGTCAGCAATCATCTATCCATCTTAGAAGCCTGCCTTTTCCTATTAGGAAGATTAACCTGTATCTCCACTAGGGCTCCACTAGGACAAAAATTCCCCTTCCGGAACGTACTTCCAACAAACCTAAATAGGGAAAAATGTTTCACTTGAGCCACGGATAATAGAGCAAAATTAAAGTGAGAGACTAAAGTGTGTGTATTTAGAACAAGAATTGGTCAAGGAGAGAGCACAGAGCACAAAAATGTGAGTCTACACGGGGGTACGACGTGCACCCACACATCCAAGGACTCACAGGAACTAGCGACCACCACCACCCCCATCTTACCGTATGTGGTACCTGTTCTGTACTAGACACCTGAGCCATTTTTCTCTCGAAGTGTTTGTTCAAATTGATTTCTGTGCTGTATCATTTCTCACCACCCGGGACCAAGAGAAAGAAGCTGAAGCTACTTCTCCCGAGGCAGTCCTCTAGTGCAGCAGGTCTCAAACTTCCAGGCCCCAGTATGTTCTTAAAATGATTGAGGATGCCAAAAAGTTGTTTATGTGGGTAACACCTACTGATTCTTACCATATTAGAAATTAAAACAAAGTTAAAAATACTAACTCATAAGAATTAAAAAAAAAGTTAATAGAAATAATATATTTTTAGGAAAAAAAAACATTACATTCTCCAAGATAAAATAAACTTTAGTTAGAAAAATGGCTTTGTTTTACAATTTAATGTCTGGCTTCACAGAAGACAGATGAATTCTTGTATCTGCTCCGTCTTCAATCTGTCGCCATCTGTTGCTCTGGCTGAAGGAGAGGAAGTAAAATCTGGCCTCACACAGATATGTTGTTGAAGGGAAGACCTTGCAACCCCCCTAAAAGGGGCCCCAGGGACCCGCAGGGTTCCTGAGAGCATAATTTGACAACCGCTGCCCCAAAGGCCAGACCGATGTAAGTAATTAAAATGCAACATGATGGCAAGTCTAATTGTGTCAGCTAAATGGTGTCACAGAGGACATTATTTAACATGAAAACACAACTGTTTTGGTGAGGTCTCCTGGGCCCAATTCTCCTCTGCACCTCTGAGAGAAGCCAAGGACAGCTCCCCCGGATGTGGCACAGGATGTCTATCGGATGCGCGAGAAAACGCCCTGGAGAAGTGCTCAAGGGGTTCCTTCAAGTCAGGTAAGGGAACGCATCTCTGTCCACGGATGCCTGCCTCCCGATCCCGCGCTCCTTTTCTCAGCCGCGGGTACAGGCAAGGGGAGCACAGACCAACCAACGCGGTAGCCTGGGCTGCTTCTGGTCCTGCCTTGATTAAATACTCCAAAGTCCCTGGCTCTGTGTCAGTCGAGCACCTGGCCTGCACCGCCACCAAGTTCTCTCAACGGACAGACAGTCCTATCAACTGATACCAACCATCAACTGGGGCAGAGGAAGCGCCAACCAGTACCATTTCTTGCTGCGTCCTAAGTCACTGCTTCCTGAGAAATTCCTTATCTGCCTTCCCCAAGAGGGGCTTTCAGTGGGCAGGAAACCAGACTACTAAACACCATACCATTTGAAACATTAGTCATCCTTCCCCTTCCCATAATGCAAGCTAAATAAATCCCTAGAGTAGCTCTGGACAGTGAGGCAGGTGACGGACAGAGGCCGAGTCACATAATAAAGTTCTGTGTCCTTATGACAATACTATCATCACACAATCAAATGAGTCTCCAGAGGGCACAGAGAAAATGGACAATAAGTACACGTACACTATCTTGTTCTGAAAGCAGATCAGATTAAGTCCGCACAAATTAAAACTCCTATCAATCGCAATCCGCCCTCTCAGTGTCCCTACCCAGAGGACCTGTCTTGATTAGTCTCTCTCTTCAGGATATGAGTTCTTTGGGGGCCCACAAAACCCTCACAGTCTAGGTGGCGGCCAGGTAATTGCACCCTGAGCAGATAAGGAACTTGGGGCTGCTGTAACTGCTGTATCCCGCGTGTCTTGGGAGTTTGAGATGAGGCTCAGCGTGTCTGAAACCGAGTGAGTGCTGTGTGAGGGAGCAGCAAAGTGCCCATTCGGGCAAGTTTATTTTCTTATTTTTTCAGGTAGGTTTAAAGTGGCTGTTCTGATTTGAAGAAAGTTGCGGCTTCTAGCCCTTAAGCACTTTGGCCACTAGGAAGAGGCACTCCCCAGGGAAAAAGGCGAAAGAAAAATCTGCAACAAGGAGCCCAAGGTTATACTTAAGGAAACAGAAAGTCAGATTTAGGAACTAAGGTGAAATCACATTTTGCTTAAGCTTTAAAGTGTTGTTTACATGCAATGAGGAAGAAATAAAATAAGCGAATAGTCCCTCAAAAAAAAACCTGCCAATGTTTCCGTATTTGTTAAGAGAGAGGGTAGTGTTGGTCTGTAAAGGGAAAAACAGTGTCTGTTGATACAACTCGAGACTGATTAGGCCAAATTCACTCAAACCGAATAGTACTGAATAGGTTAGTTTAAGGGGAAGAAGGTCTTTGCCTGAAAACAGTTTTCTGAAATTCTACCAGAGATCTAACATTTCAACCTTTCAGCCTTGATTAAGGTGATAAATACATTACCATTTAGGAATTAGATATGTTTTCTATTTTTTGCTCTCTGTCTTCTATGGGGTATTTCACCTCACTAACAAATGATTTGTGGTTAACAGGGGGTGTTTTGGGGGGGCTATTTTTGAAAAAGGTGTGACAAAATCGAGTTTCTGCTCTGCTCTGACGGATGTGTCTGGCAGCACGGACCTAAAGAGCCTGGACCCTCGAGGCCTCATTAAGTCACTGCCAATCGTTCACCCGATGGTAATAACGCAAGGCTGAAGAAAGCCTCCAAGAAAGGAAAGCAAAGATCTCACTGGCATCTGTCTCATATTTCCAACGTCCTCATAAATACCGAGAAACTATTTCACAGAACGTCAGCCAGTCATTTAAAATGAAGTTGCAAAGACCATGTAGCAACATGGAAAACATTTAAGCGATAAAAGTAAAGCATATAAAAACGATATATATTACATAATTACAACGACGTTATGAATCCAGATATGCAGGTGAAAAAACCTTACCAAAAATAAACAATGATTTTTCTTCAACAGGGCTGATTTTCTCCTCAAAACTTCTGAAGTCTTCTATTGGTTTTTGACTCCCAATCCTAAAGATTACCCAAATAATTAACCCTCGTTTTAACAGATTTTGGAAACATGGGAAGAGGAGGAAGATGAAAGGGAAGAAAACGAGGAGGAAGAGGAAGATGAGACGCGGGAGAACCGCCGACAATCCCACCGTCTGACGTAAGCCCTGGTCAGATTTTACACACAAGCCTTTATAAGTAAGTTTCTGCATGTAGACTGCATACATTTAATAAAAACAAGACCTCACACATGCTCTTTTATTACAAAGTGCCACACAGGCTGTGTTTGCTGCTTCATCTCTTTCCATGTTAATTTAAGGAATACAACTATCTACATCATAACTTTTAAGTGCTGAATCTGGATGAGTAAGCCAAAATGAATTTAATCAATCCCCTACTGATGAAGTCTGGCTTGTTTTTCATGCTTAGAAACAACGCCGCTATAAATATTTTTGCAACTAAATCTTTGCACATATCCTTAATTATCTATTTAATTTTCTTTTCTTCAGGATAGCTGGCGCTCTCGCACACGAACCCACGCAGTTTTATCTGGTAAAGCGAATGATTAGAGGTCTTGGGGCCGAAACGATCTCAACCTATTCTCAAACTTTAATTTTCTTTTCTTAAAAGATTTTATTTTTATTTATTTGATAAGAGAGCGTGCACGCAAGCACAAGCAGGGGGAGTGACAGGCAGAGGGAGAAGGACAAGCAGGCTCCCTGCTGAGCAGGAAGCCCAACGCGGGGCTCATCCCAGGACCCTGGGATCATGACCTGAGCCCAAGGCCGATGCTTACCCGACGGAGCCACCCAAGCGCCCCAATACCTTACATTTCTATAGAGTATGTTGCAAACGTACAGAATGACACAATCCCTTTGAAATGGCATTTGGCAGTATCTACAAAATGTGCAAATGCATTTATCCCTTCACTAATGCCATTCCTGGGACTTTATCCTACAGACGTGCAGTACTTGCACGGACACAGTATGTATTTATGCACAGTAACTAATACTCGTTTAGGGCTTGCCATATGCTAGGCACTGCTCTAAGCATCGTGCATATGTTAACTCACTGCAATATTGTTTGTAATAGCAAAGGACTGGAAATACCCCAAGTTCCACTAGTAAGGGAACTGGGTGAATAAACTATGGTACATCCAGACAATGGAAAATAATGAAGCTGTCCCGATACGGAAACACACTGATATGAAATGCCTCCAAGACATGCCGTTCGGTGAAGTGAAAGCAAGAGGCAGAGCAGGGTGACACGGCGCGCTGCCGCTGATGGACTAAACCACACTGAAAACCGAGAACAGAAACTAACAGCAGTGGCGACCTGAAAGAGGGGAAGGGAGTGGCAGAGATGGAAACAAGATTTCTCTTTTTATGCTTTCTTATAATTTGATTTTGGGATAACGTGATTTTATTATTTATTAAAAGAATCATACGTTAGGAAGCAAAACGAAACAAAAGCATACCCATAAATCTGCAGGGAGCCCCATTTCACAATGCAATTTCACATCCGCTCTCCTTGTTTTGATTTTAATCCTGCAACAACACTACGAGGCAGGAAGGGTTGGTACGCATTGTCTAAAGTCATGTAGCCCGTATTCAAACCTAGGTCTTAAATTCGGTCTTTTCCACGGGGCTCCGCTTCCTCCTACAGAGCGCTCAGAGATTTGGCAGCTACGGCCGAGGCAACAAGTCACAGCGCGTAATCTGGTTCAGGCACCCAGTTGGCACAAACTCCACCTGCTCACACATTCCACATGGAAGGTCATGCCAGGTGCCCAGTTTTGTATCTTTAAATCAAAGAGATGTCACGTGTTCCGGGTGCATGTATTTAGAAGACAGAGACAGGCTGGGCTGGATGTTAAAAAAAGAGAAAGGGAACCAAAAGCACCATTTATGAGACAGACATTGGACAGTGATCTGAGAAGAGGCTTCTTTTTCCTCCAGAGTAAACCCCAAAGTCTGGCTGTATGGTGGGGACACATTCATGTTCTTGAACCTTTCGCTGATAAGAGATACTCTTTTTTTTTTTTTTTTAATATTTTATTTATTTATTTGACAGAGAGAGAGACAGCCAGCGAGAGAGGGAACACAAGCAGGGGGAGTGGGAGAGGAAGAAGCAGGCTCATAGCGGAGGAGCCTGATGTGGGGCTCGATCCCATGACGCCGGGACCACGCTCGGAGCTGAAGGCAGACGCTTAACCACTGTGCCACCCAGGCGCCCCTGATAAGAGATACTCTTAAAGCTTGATATTACCTGTGCCTTTTTAACAGAAACAAAAGCTAGAGAACTTACAGAGTGAAAAATACGGTAGGGAAAGAGGGTTGTTTTGGTTTATGGGTTGTATTTTTTTTTAAACCATCAAATCACAACCAAGTTCAGTGAGCAGAAGCATGTGCTTCTGAGGAAGCGTCCTCTGCTAAGGAGCCCAGAAGAAGCCCATCTGCCTCCGTGCTGAGGAGAGAAGGCAACGTGCCAACCGTTGAGATTTCTCCTGTCCCTGGACCAGTAAGCACGAGCCAGACAAGCCTGAGAACACACACAGTTCCGGCCAGGTCTCTAACAATGGACAGGAGAGGAAAGATCCAGATGTCATCCAACGGCCTATTTCCCTGCTGAAACTCAAATGACTTCTCTCTGACCCCCAAACTGTCACTACTCCTGTTTCAGGCAAAGCGTGCTTTCTGATCTCCTCAGAAGCTCGCACTATTTCTTGGCCTCCTTCCTCGGACCTGCCTGAAGCCTGCTGCACGTGCCAAGAGCTACCTTCTTTTCAGCCACCTTTGCTCTGGCTGGCCTCCCACTTCTTTTCCAAAAACGTCACGACCTTTCCTAAAACTCCACTCCCTCTTGAGGACTCACTGAGGCGCCTTCACAGTTCCAATCACTCACCATTTACCTTGCAACTTCACTATTTTGCACTTGTTCTTGTGTTTATGTTTTACTTACTCGTTCTTATAATAAATTGCAAATACTATATACGGAGCAAGATTTACGAGCTCAGCTGTCCCAGCTTCACTCCTCCTGTCTCCTCACTGCACCCAGCACTGGAAGGGTTAGTCCTGCTGCCGGTGGTAGAAGAGCACAGCTGGGCTTCCAATCTCTTTCTAAAACCTGCCCCAAAGCCTTTTCCCTTGACTCATTTTCTGACTACCTGGCTGCAGCACGACTCACCAGGTTCTCCCTGACGCCACGCAGGCCCCTGACTTCTTGCTAACCCCTCCCCGACCTCAGCTTCAGTGTCGTCCTAGCGTCTCCCCATGGAGGGGCCTCTCCAGTTCTTCCTCCTTCTCTGTCATCTGCCTTCTTGGAGAAATCGTCTTTTCTTTTCCCTGGCTGGGTCTACTTACCCTGCATCTTACAGTCTGAGGAGCACACCACGAATGCCACTTCTGTCACATCACAGCCCTCTGCAAGTCCCCTTCCCGGGTCCCTGGTGAGTAAGTATAAATTCCTTGGAGGGTCCGACATTCATTCCACCACGCTCTGTGCACGGTCCCCTGCATCCCATCTATAAATGGGAGGTGATGCTATTGCTAATGGTTTTTCCTCAGCACTGGGTTTATTCACCGCCGCTGCTTTCTCTCCTGAAACTAAGCCCGCATGACGAGCCATCCACCCGGTAAACCGGTGATGCAGCACAATGGTCACCCTACGATCCTGAATTCTTAGAGATCTGAAACTGGAGGTGTGGGCAAGTGACACAGCCCTCCTCTAGAAGAGAACGCTTAAGGGGCCTTCTCGTTCTGCCTTCACTTGTCCACAGGTAACAACAACGGGAACGACGACAGCTGATATTCTTGAGCACTTCTTAGAAATGCCTGGCACGGTTCTCACAACAACCCTACGAGGGACGTACAATTACTACCCCTATTTTATAGATCAGGGACGTACAGGTTTTGCGGTTAAATACCACGACCAAGGTCATACAGCCAACAGGTGGGACTGCCGGGACCCAGGTGGTCTGGCTCCAGATCCCGTGCTTCCCCTTTATCCTTCTCAAACCAGTGCAAATACATCCTGGAGACAGGAGGGTTGCAAAGAGTAGATCCTCTCCACAGGAGAAAGCCAATACGCGCACAAAACTCTACGCGAACGTGAGGAGATCCGTCCCTGAAACTGAGGCCCGGTTCCAGGTCAAAAGGAGCTACTCTGCCACAGTTTGTCCCCTCTCACAAACGGTAGCCTTTCCTAGTCACACACTTTGGTAAGGAAGCAGCAGTCAACCTGAGAGCGCACGCTTGCGCTGGTCCACTCCTGTGCACTATTTTTTAGCCTGAGTCATGCGGGCTCTTTGGTTAATAATGATGGAGGACGAGAAGTCCCTCTGAAAGAACTCTGAAACTCAAAGTTGGTAACAGCAGCACTTTTCCCAAGCTGGTAGAGACATGAAAACCCTGAGGTGACATAACAAATTTGTACCTTGCCCCTTTCCAGGAAGTCAGAAGCCTCTGGTTTTAGCTCATATAATTTTCTCTAATTTCAGTACATTCAGCTCAATATTATCTATAATTTGCATTATTTGTGCTAGAATTACAAAACTGAATCTCAGATCTGCAAATACTACATTATCTTTTATAGGTAATATACATTTTTAGGGAAGCTGTCTCTGTCAAATTAAGAAACCTGAATCCTGGGGAGCCTGGGTGGCTCACGGCTCAGGTGGTTAAGTGTCCCACTCTTGGTTTTGGCTCAGGTCATGATCTCATGGGTCGTGGGATCAAGCCTTGCGACAGGCTTGGGGAGTGCGCCTGCGAGTCTCTCCCTTTGCCCCTCCCCCAACTTGCATGTGTGCACTCTCTCTCTCTCTCAAATACTCTTAAAAAAAAAAAAGAAATCTGAATCCCAGTTCTCTCTCTGACACAGTGCAATCCAAGTAAGTCAAAACCTCTCAATAAGTTTTAGTTTTTTCACATACAACACGGGTATAATCACCCATGCTCATATCCGGAGTTACTCTACCTCGATGCCATGAGGAAAAATAAATACAAACACATCAGCAAATTTTGAATTCTTATAAAGATAATATGAACTATACATACTGAGTACGTCTGACAGAAATATGGAATACTCATAAACTCTCCAGAGTTATGTTGCAGCGACAGTTTGAAAAATGCTTTCACACATTATTTCACTGGATGGCTATGCACAAACAGTAGGCCCTCATAGGGAAACAGAAATTATCCACATTACTGATAGAGAGATGTGAAAGTATAAAGAGTTAAATTACTGTCCAGGATCTATAATCAAGAAAGTAGCTGATCTCCTGGTTCCACAATATACATTAGATGAAGGATGTGATGACTTTTTTGCCTAGCTTTGGACATACTGTCTCCAAAATCATATGGGATAGTTTGGCTGGTAAGGCTAGTTTTCAGGAAGCAGCAGAAGTCCAGATATAATCTGAATCAGCCATATAAATTTCTTTCCAGATTAATCTCTAATATGCCAAAATCTCTTTGATGGAAATCAAGACACTCTCTTTTAGGAAGAAGTCTGGAAACTTCACTAAAATGAAATAAGGAACAGAAAGGCTATTTGTAAGAAAAGATGAAGAATGTGGGTTAAAAACAATTTTAAATGTTCATGTATTTAAAAGGCACAAAAGCAATTTGAAAAATGAAAACTAATTTTGGTTCAAAATAAAAACTAAGAGAGACAAAATTTTTCAAAGAAGTATTTTCTGGGACACCTGGCTGGCTCAGTTGTTATAGCATGCAACTCTTATTCTTGGGGTTGTGAGTTCAAGCCCCACATTGGGTGTAGAGATTACTTAAAAAAATAAAATCTTAAAAAAAAATTTTTTTTCTTTCAGTGACCACTGCAGATTTAGAAAATAATACCCTCCCTACCCTCACTTAAAGGTTATATTATCTAGCATTTAAGAAACTAGACTAAATGAACATGAAGAACTTTGTTATAATTCCATGTTCAGAGTTCTGCTATACCAGACTTTAAAACTAGAATACATCTCATGATTAAGTGAACCAATCATAAGGAAGTAAAGTTCCATAATAAGATTGGTTCATTAGGAAGACCATCCAAGAATTAATTTATTGACTATCAGAAACACTTTGTTATATGCATGCCAGAATCTGATAATTATTGAAGCTGGGTGATGGGCACATGGGAGTTCCTTGATACACTCTGTTTACTTTATATATGCTTGAAATTATCCATGATAGAAAGTTAAGGGAAAAAAAAAACATAAAGTAGCATGGACACAATAATTCTGGGAAAAAATAGGTGGTTAGAGTTTTTTACTTGCCCAACTCACAATGTGCTATATTTGAACGTAAACCTTCACCAGATACTCCCTCCCTCCCTCCTTCTTCAGATTTCTGGCTATAAGTGGTGCTCCACAAGCCCTTCTCCTGGCATGGGACATTTATATGAGGTCTCCAGACCCTTCGTAGTTTTACGTGTTCCCTCCACCACTAGTTTCTGATCACCAAAGAATGCACTAGATGCTACTAGAACAGAGAAGCTGAGAGGAAGCACAGTTTCGTGGTTAAGAAAACAGGCTCTAGTGTCAGACTGTCTGGATTATAATTCTGGTTCCATCACCTATTAGCTAGATGACCTGCCAGTTGTTTTGGCTGAAAGAGTATGCTCTTTTCAAGTGAATTTCTGATGAAGAGAGAGAAGCACTAAAGGTTATTTCCTCTATTTTAAATTCTTAAATGTTTTACAAACTATTTTACTCTAACAAGCCTACCAACTTTTCAAAATCAAAGACAATGTAACAAGTCCCAAGGTCTGTTCCCTCATCCAGTTGTGAAATCCATTTTTTAAAAGATTGTTATTTTTTTTAAAGCAATCTCTGCATCTAATGTGGGGCTTAAACTCACAACCCCGAGATCAAGAGTCAGCTCTTATTGACTGAATCAGCCAGGCGCCCTTCCATTTCTGATATGATCCATAACTGTACAAAATGTACAGCCAAGTATTTTAAGAAGCAGGTGAAAAAAGAAAGCCACGTTGTTCATACAACATGTTAGATATGCATCCAATTTTCAGTCCAGCTGACTAAGAATACTTGAATTCACCAACAGAAAGTAACCCAATGGGCCCAGTAAGACAAGAATTAATTTCTCCTTCTATGTCTCTTGGGGTCAGAAGGTACTTTTGTCCATTTTGGTAAACAGGTTATTCGATTTACTTAGTCATCTCTGTGCAAGAAAGGCCATGAACATGACCAATGGAATGCGGAAGACCAAAGCCAGGACTGGGCAGAGGGCAAGGGCTGCATGCCTAAGTATCTCTGCTGTGTTTATATCTAGCTTGTATTATCAACACAGCGTTCTCAGGAACCATCAATCTTAACAGGCAAAAGTCCCAAAGAGAAGAGTAACAAACTGTTAACAATGTTATCTACAGAAACAAAATCCCAGCAATGCTGCTTGAGATTGTTTTGTCCCCTGAGAGAGCACAAACAGAGGTTCCGCCTCGTGCATGCTGGCCAGTGCCCACCAGGATGACTGACAGGAGGGCCTCGCTGCGGTGAACACACGTCATTAGCATAATAACATACTACATGTACTCTCCTAAGGTCAGGCCAAGAGTGCTAATTAAGTTAGATCATGTTTTCTTTCCTTCCTTCCTGTTAAGTAAAAAGGAACATTGCTAAGGGGCGCCTGGGTGGCTCAGTCAGTTAAGCGTCAAACTCTTGATTTTGGCTCAAGTCATGATCTCAGGGTCATGAGATCGAGCCCCAAGGCCCACGTTGGGCTCCATGCTGGATGTGAAGCTTGCTTCACATTCTCTCTCTCTCTCCCTTTGCCCCTCCCCACCAAAATATTACTAAGACATACATGAAAATAATTTATTTTGGCTTTGAATGAACTATTCCCTACTCCCACTCGGCTCATAGCCTTCAGTTCTCTACTGAAATGCTTTGCTCAGTTAGTCAAGAACAACGAAAAAGTTAGTTTAATCTTAACCAGATAGCTGAAGATTTCACCAAGAAGGATTACAGGCAGATCACAGGAATCAAGACCTCAGCTCTCTCAACATAAAGGTATTAGTAAATCAGCAAAAACAAAACTTTTATTGAGTAGTAGTAAAGAAGTACAGTTGAATGGGAAAAAAATTAACAAAGTGGTCCAGAATCCTCTTTAAGAGTAGGTATTTAGGGGTGCGCCTTGGTGGCACAGTTGGTTAAGCTTCTGACTCTTGGTTTCAGCTGGGGTCGTGACCTTGGGGTTGCGGGACTGAGCCCCACGTCAGCTCTGCGCTTGGCACAGAATCTGCTTGGGAGTTTCTCTCCCTCTCCCTCTGCCCTTCCTCCCTGCTCTCTTGAGCTCTCGAATTCTCTAATAAATAAATCTAAAACAAAAAAAGAGTAGGTATTTAGGTTCAAAGTAATAAAGACAGTAACTCACACTACACAGAACAGGATCTGCCTGACTTAATATTAATACGCATTTATTCTCTCCTAAATGGATATCACCACATACTGTAAACCCTGAGAGCTGTTTTTCTTTCTTTTTTGTAATGCGAGTGCCTGACTTAAGCTTTGATTGCCAAGGCACCCACTGCAAAGATGGCTATCTCAAAAAACACATTGCCAGCCATATGACTAGATAAAGAGCCAGGCCACCTCCCCGCCACTGAGGCCCCTTTGTTTTAGAGATCCTAGGTGATTTTGATAACTGATCATTTAGGCCACTTGCTTCTTCTCTTCCCACGCTTTAAGCTCCAGCTCTTATGTTTTAAAATCACCAATAAGCAGTGAACCTGTGAAACCCTAATCTTCCACCCTCAACTCCCTTTAAAGCAGAATTCCAGGGACGTGCATGCTGTCTACCTGCAACTTCAATGCGTGGCCCCAGGTGAGCTGTGTAATTTCCAGGTTCAGTAAGCAGTAAATCCTCATTTTTTCTAAGATTCCTGATGGTTATTGCTGAAGGGCATCTTGCAATCAGAATAAAAACCACAAGGGCTGGTCAAGCCACAACACTGGTTACTGACAGGCCAACAAAAACGACAAAAACCACACTATGAATCTATAAACTGAGTGACTGTTAGGGATGTAAAAACATCACAGACGCAAGCCAACAGATCCAGGCTCATCTAAACCGTAACTGTAGTCCTTTTCCTAAACACTAACATTTACAATAACAAACCCAAATTACAGGGACCAAATCAGACCAAAAACGAAACAGAAGCTACAGAGGTTCATCTAAAGCAATCTCTTTATGTTTTAAAATGTTAAAAATTGCAAATCCTTCCAATTCAAGACAAGTTATTCCTTTGGATTCATATCTTAACTACTGCCAATTTGCAGATGTAACTAAATCATGAGTTATCGTAATCTTTCTGTTAGGTTTGTTAAGGTTCCTACCCTTCTCCAATTGATCCCAATGTGTCTTTGTCTTAAAATAAAATTCATCATATAAGGAATCACCAATTAAAAAATATACTGCACTTTAATTCATAACAGTTAACTTAACAAGCACCCCACAACCACAGAACAACTGCAGAAATCACAGAAGGGGCACACCCAACTGAGATGAACAGAAATGCACTAGCAGTGCTTGTATCTGTTTACATAGAAACAGTGAGCGCCCGAGTTTCATGGCAGATCCCAGGGATGGTCAGCCAAAATCCACCAAGGATCACATCATGGGGAGATGGAAAGACTTAGAACAACAAATTAAATGGCTTCCAGGTTTTGGCCTGTGCTGCTGAATCACAGCATACTCAAGTCAAGTTCAAAACTCGGGACTCTGAGGGCTTCCGAGCGGAGGGGGGTGGGGGAATGGGCTGGGCTGGTGATGGGTAGTAAGGAGGGCACGTATTGCATGGTGCACTGGGCGTTATACGCAACTAATGACTCATGGAACTTTACATCAAAAACCAGGGATGTACTGTATGGTGACTAACATGATATAATTAAAAAAAAAGAAACAACAGAGATGATTAAAAAAAAAAAATGGTACTCCAAAAAGCAAACCTCTGGCAAACTGATCTTTTAAAGAAGAAGTGAACGCACCAATTTAAAATGGCACATTGAATTCGGGTTGAAAACTTATAAGAGAATACCACGTAGAGGACTTAGAGTACTGACCAATACATGTGAGACCACAAAGCCGAAAACAAACTCAGGTTAACAGACTCTTGTGAGACCGTAGTTTTCAAATATAAATGACCGATGTCCCATCTGCTCACCTCCAAACCTGCGCGCCCCTCCTCCTCCACCTCTTACCCCTGGAAATCCTAGGGCTCTGACAAACACAGTTGGGAAATCACTATCTAAACAGGCAACAGGCAAAGAGTTGCTAAGATCTCTATTTTCTTTTTCTTCTTTAGTAAGGAAATTTCTGGCTGATTCCTGGTTGGTGGTGGGATGAGTGCTGAAGTCTGGTTCCAAATGTTGGGGTATCTCTCACTGGATTCCCTACCTACTTCTTCTCAGTCTTCTGGCTAGTCTAGGAAGCTGGGGTTATTGCATTTTTCCTAGCCAGAACCCACCGGCTAAATGTCAGGAACACGGACTCTGGTAAAGGGCTGCTACAAAATACCACGACACACGTGCGGGTACCTGCTCGCTCGCCCAATACTCTACGGTGGTTGCCACTCTGGGTTTGAAACCCTAAAAATTAAAGCATAAACACACCTTAGGGGCACCTGGATGGCTCAGTCGGTTAAGTGTCTGCCTTAGGCCCAGGTCATGATCCCGGACTCCTAGGATCCAGCCCCACGTCAGGCTCCCTACTCAGCAGGCTCCCTACTCCCTCTGCCTTTCCCCTGTTCCTTTTCTCTCTCTCTCTCAAATAAATAAATAAATCTTAAAAAAACAAAAAACCCCTTAACAGGCTTTATCTACTATGAAAAGCTGTCTTTAAAAAGTATGGTCTCAAGGGGCGCCTGGGTGGCTCAGTCGTTAAGCATCTGCCGTCAGCTCAGGGCGTGATCCCAGCATTCTGGGATCGAGCCCCACATCAGGCTCCTCCGCTGGGAGCCTGCTTCTTCCTCTCTCACTCCCCCTGTTTGTGTTCCCTCTCTCGCTGGCTGTCTCTATCTCTGTCAAATAAATAAATAAAATCAAATAATATATAAAATAAAATAAAATAAAATAAAATAAAATAAAATAAAATAAAATAAAATAAAATAAAATAAATAAAAAGTATGGTCTCAAAAATTTACAAGAATGTGGGGCACCTGGGTGCTCAGTCTGTTAAGCATCTGCCTTTAGCTCAGATCATGATCCCAGGGTCCTGGGATGGAGCTTGGCGTTGGGCTCCCTGCTCAGTGGGGAGCCTGCTTCTCCCTCTCCCTCTGCCCCTCCCCACTGCTCCTGTGCTCGCACAAGCTCTCTCTCAATCTGAAATAAATAAATACGATTTTAAAAAAAATTTGCAAGAATATACCCTATGCTGTTCATCGATGGTGATCTCTGGATGATAGGATTACTTTAAATTTTTATTTTCTTCATTTTGTTTATATATATGTATATATATATTTTACTTTTCTATAACTCATATATTACCTGTTAGCTTTTGGCTCAATTATAATAATTTCCTTATGACTTCTGCCTGGGTTTTGATTTGTCAGAACAAAACAGTTCTAAATGGTAACCAGAGCATTCCTCTGCTATTTGGACTTCACAGCTTCTAAGGAGACTCCAATAAATGCCTAAGGGTTCTTGCCAATGCCCTTCTCCCACTCGGAAGGTTCTGACTTTCTAGAGAGTTAGTGCAGTAGATGAAAATACACCAAATGCTATATAGCAAACGTCCTGGCAAAGGGAACTCAGCCTTCTCACTGGTCAAGTGGTTCTGGTACAAAGAGGTCTAGTAGGGTCGGCAAGGTTTGGAATGAACGCCAGCACATACTGGTCTCAGAATCAGCTGTGGGTTCAGGCACAACGTGCTGGTCACAGGGATCATGGAGGCAAACTAGATCCTCAGATTTTCTGTAGAACAGTTTAGCTAAGGGACTAATAACTGAAAAACGCTCCACGCTGGGGCAGCTTAGGAGGCAGAGAGTAGCGCAGACTCCAGTCACCCTGAGTTAGTATTAGCAGACTAAGCTCACCTTTGTGGCCGTGATCTTCGCCCCATGAATTCTCCACTCTCCATTTCACAAACGTACCATCCTGATCGTCCTGCAAAAGAGTGGGTAACAATGTACAGTGTGAAACAGGTCCTCCTGCTGAGGCGTTGTATAACCGTAGCTCTTCTTCAGCCACTCAGAAGAAACAGCCATGATACACACCATCAGGGCCATATACTCCCTCCGGTAACTAAAGGGATACTCTAACAGAAGTGAGCTTTAACTCTCTTGGGAGTAAAGGTGCAATATACCTAACAAAACAACAAATACTATTTTCTCCTTTACATTATATTCTATACCAAAAATAAGCATATTAAATTGCTACTTGGCTGACAAAATGAAATATTAAATTACCAAAAGTGGTGAACACCATCTGAAGCCAGGGACCCTTGCTTTAAATCAGTCAGCATTCTCTGTAAAGGCTTCCCACTGTATTCATTTTAGAAATGACTCTAAGACCTGGCCAGAGTTTTAAAAACAAAACAAACACATTCCCATCACACTGCCTGATCTTCTACATAGTAGCACCGAGTAACGATACTCTCCAAACGTGCACTTTTACTGATTCAGTTACACAAATACTGAACTTAATACAACAGAGACTGAATGGCAAAGCAAAAGTAAAAAGACTATTCTCATAAAACAAAATCCAGACAGTTCTACTGTTCTTCTTGTATCTTCATGAATAAAATAAACTCAATTATAACCTTCTTAAGGGACAATGACACTTACGGTAATCTTCATTTATAACCCCTACTACAGTAACGCAGAGAGGAACAAGAGGAGGCTCCATCTGGGAAGACTTTTTTCTTTTACATTTACCCAGGGCATTTGCTGATGTCAAAACAACTCAAATCTCTGAGAAGAGACTTGGCTCCTAATGATTTCATCTGTCAACTCCCACTTGCATACAACTGCGGGAATCTCATCTACGTGGAATCTGACTAGAACTTCTCTTGGCAGTTTTCCTAGATCTCAGTAATTTCCAGTCTCAGAAACAGCCAACAATCAAACCAACAAGTTTCACACACCCTTATCTGTACTACCTCTTAATCTTGGAACCAGGTACCTTCAAAACCACAAAATTAAACTATACATCCTGGAGCTAGCCTATCAGATGTCTGTTTTGGTTTTCTACTCCCCCCTCATTGTAGTACATTTTTACTTTCCTTTTAAATATCACTGTTAGAATCTATACCACCCTAAGGTCAATTACTAATAATGAGTTTGCAAATGTTTCCTCTCCTTTACCAATGAATTCCTGCATGACCTAGACAGATCTGTTCTGTGTCATCTACAAATATGGAATAATACCTCCATCACAGGGATTCCAAGAAATCAGCAACCAAGGAAGAATATCCCAGAATAGAGCTACTAGCATTTATCTTTGCATAATCATTCAAATGCAGTGCAAATTAGTATGGTAGTCAAAAACTCAAATTGGAGGGAAGAGAGAGATTTCAATATAGGATTCCAGTTATGATAATATAAACTCTGCTTTATACTATTAGCATATAAAGTAGCTCCATTTCTCTGAGGAAAAAAATGGCATGTTAATAACCCACACCAATCAGAGAATGGAAGTTCCAGAGAAAATGACACAGTATGTATTATTTTTATCTCTGAAAATGAGGAATATAACAAAGATGAAAAATGATTAAAAAAAAAAACCAACGGAACCTCTCCTGGAAATTATAGGTTTTTCATTTATTTTTGTTTTTTAATAATTCTCTAAATAATTTAAAAGTTTAACTTAAGGAGCGTTTTTTATAAATCCTGCAATATAGCAGGTCCAAACATATAAATATAAACCACTTAGTATTTTGTTCTAAGTATTTTAGTATTTTATTTACTTTAGTATTTTGTTCTTTTTTAAATAGTATTTTATGAAAAGTTCCTTCTAACTTTGCTTCTAATGTCAAGGTAGTTATTCTGTGACTTTCTTTCCAGTAATTAGGCTAGAAAAAGAACTTTTTTTTTTATGGTGGTAAAGAATTAAAGTAGTTTTAAGTCTTTTCTTCTATGATCCCTGAGCACAGGAGTGAAATATACACTCTACAGCCTAGAAATGGGGAAGCTTATTTGTGAAAGGTAAAATTTCAGTTACTGTTTCCAACAATAGGGTTCTAGAAATAGTGATACTACGATTCAGAGTATTTCATAGGAAATTCGAAATACTTTATATCCAATTTCCTGAATAGCTCCGTATAAATCCAGTAATGGGCAATGAGTCCACAGATTACTGTTACGTTTTGCTGCAGAAGAATCTGAACGACCAATGAAAAGAAGGTAAGTCTGAAAACATATGTCATCAAGACAGGAACACTTTCAGGGACTATTTAAATTCCTTATACGTAGACGTTATCTTCTCCCCCAGGTTCTCTCGTTGACCTCTCTTCACATGAAGAACTTCCAAAGTCACAGAAAAGCTGTTATTCCTCACTCCCTTCTGACCCAAATTCTGCTCCTCATGGGAAGTTCTTATTTTATTACCTCTGAGCATGCAGCCAAGCCCCAAGTGATGTGAGTACAAAGTCTTGCTTGGAAGCTAACTTTTAACAGAAATCACACAAATGAAGCTCTGTTGGGTAACAGTCTACAGGAGAATGTAGGCCCATCTGTGCAAACACTGCAGTAAGCATGCTGAGGGTCATACCTTCTCTGAGACAGCAGTGAAGGTCATGGCGTGGGTCATAAGGGACTCGCCAAAAGTCAACCTCTCGGCTTTATTCATGTTCTTCAAGGAGACACCAAACACCAACTCATGATCATAGCTGTAGAAAGAATGGTAGTACAGAATAAGGACAGTGTACTCAAGCGGGAAAACTGGCTTCTGGTTGTAAAGGAACATAAAAGAAACTGAAGAAGGTCCACAGTTCCAAATAAATGTGGGCTGGAGCTCTTCAGCACGGTACACGTGCAGAATCTGGTGTCTCAATAGCATTCCATTCTCTACGTGCCACAAGCGTACTGAGGAAAATATGAAGTAATTAAACAAATTCCCCATCTCAAAGGCTGACAAGATGAGTTTGTAATGGTCAATTTGGCAAGAAAATCTTTAAAAAAATCTTTTGAAGTAACTTCTTTAAAAAATGGTCTCTTCTGGGGCGCCTGGGTGGCTCAGTCAGTTAAGCATTGACTCTTGATTTCGGCTCAGGTCATGATCTCAGGGCCATGAGACTGAGCCCTGCATGGCGCTGGTGCTCGGTGTGGAGCCTGCTTAAGATTCTCTCTCTCCCTCCACCCTTCCCTACCCCTCCCTCTCAAAAAAAAAAGTCTCTTCTGAGCTGAACCACCCAGTTCAGAACCACCCAGTATCTGAACTCATTTAGACCACTACTGATGGTGAAATTTAAATAAATAATGTCAAAAATATTGGAGAATATCAGGGCGCCTGGGTGGCTCAGTCGTTAAGCGTCTGCCTTCGGCTCAGGTCATGATCCCAGGGTCCTCCCTGCTCAGGGGGAAGCCTGCTTCTTCCTCTCCCACTCCCCCTGCTTGTGTTCCCTCTCTCACTGTCTCTCTCTCTCTGTCAAATAAATAAAATCTTAAAAAAAAATATTGGAGAACATTGTCAAAGTTAAAAAAAATCATGAATTCTTTTAGCAGATTTCTCTTCTCTGTTCTTAACTATTTACTCCTTATAAGTAACAATAAGAAACCGTAAAATTTAGGGCTTATTTTAATAGTCAAGGAATTTTGTATGATTTAGTTAGCAAATGAACCTTCCCTGCCATAAACAACCAGGAGGCATGCTTTAAAGTACACATGTGAATTAGTCCTAGTAGGCATAAAGACAAAATACATGAGGCGTCAAAGTAAGAGTAGTAGTTAAGAAGGATAAAATAGCAAATAAGAAGTGTGGAAAACCTTTCATTACATCTCAAATGTAATGAGCAGATTTATACAGTAACCAATTCTTTTTTTAAAGTGCTTTTCTTGTATAGGACGGCTTTTTAGGAACACGCAACAATTTCAACTTAAATATGAAGTTTGATCCTGACTTCCCAGGTTAGAGCACAAACGTTACGTGGAGTTTACGCTATGAGTCCTCGAACGCTACAAGATGGAAAGAGAGAGATCCACCCTCAGGTCAGCCTTAATTTTCAGGTGAACCTCAGCTGAGTCATTTCACACCAACAGCGCACTCCAACAGCAACAGCCCACGGGCGATTTTCTATTTTAACTTCTTGTACTCACACATTCATGTCACTGAGGCCTAGCTTGCCACTGAAGTGTTTTCCAACATCACAGCCAAACCACACAGCCTAGAATTGGAGGAAAGAGGAAAAAAGAAAGTCAACATAAATCCTGTCTTCCTATTACACCAAACAAGTGGGGAGGAGGTTTTAGTATATGTGCTGCCGAAGCGAGCACCGGGGAGGAGGTTTTAACCCCACTGGGGAAGACACGGAAATGATACCAACCTCTCCATCTTTGATGGAGGCAGCGACCATCTTTTTCAAGAAGTCAATGGGCTGGTTGTTATACAGAGTTTTTCTCCCGCCAACCATATTGCTTAAGTAGTCCACTGTGTAAACTCTGTTGTACTTGTGCTGCGGCCGAGGGTCATTCACTAAACAAATCTATTGAGATTAAGAACGTGTTGATTAGAACATAAAACAAGGAACATCAAATAAGGCTTCACCTATCCTCTAAATTTATATGTGGCCATCACACTCATCACACCTCTGCCTGCAAGAAAAAAACATTACAAATACCTTGCTAAATAACAAAGAAACAAAAGGTGGCAAAGTCACGTGAAGAGGGCTTCTTGCATAGTCTACTTAGTGCAAGGGACACCCCTTGGGAGGAGCATCTATTTGTTTTTCCTACTGGCAAGAACTGCCCCAAAACTAATTCTGAAGAATTGTATGCACTGAATAAGGCAAGATGGAGATCCCATCACTATCAGACTCCTGCTCTCAAGTTACAAGACAGGCTCAGCTCCTGGCAACACAGCAACCAAGCTGAGATTCCGCTCCTAAAACAAAGCCGCTTGCTTATAAGATGGTCAAAATGCCAAGGAAGTAAGAGGCTCTGGTCATCTTGCTAGACTGGAGAAGACCCGAAGAGAGCAAGAAAAACTAGGATGCGACAGCGCTCCTTTCCATAAGAAAGTCCCCAGTGAGGCCCATGGTAAAGAGATGCTCTGAACTCATGGTGAAAACACCTAATCACCTTTTATTGTCTTGCACCTGAAATTGATTCGGGGCCCAAATCAGGGGAGCGTGTGTGAACTAAACTGACTGCTAGCCTATAGCTGGAAAAGTCCCCGAAGAGGAGCACTGAGGAAAGGCGACAGATCCTCAGACGACCAACTCTATCATTAGGTACATAAAATACCTCAGAGGAAAGGAGAACAAAGTTTGTTCAGTGTCCAGTTTGATGACTATGCACGTTAACCCAAGAATCTTAGACCCTTCCTTGTAGTCAACAGGTATTTGAAAGGAAGTAGCCAGTGGTTGCCAGTGCCAATCGCCAACCTTATTTTCCATATTGAAGAGTGGCTTGACATGTTCCCTGTAAAACTCCAACGGTGTTATGGGGCCAATCTTCTGATAATTTTTATCTTTGTCTCGATACTCCCAGGTGAATGTCTCTGGTGGATTACCCAAACAAATGCACACCACTCGGAATATCTGGAAGAAAGAAGGAGGACAAATGAGCAATGACTAGGGAAAAGTGTTATTTTTTACTTCTTTATTTTCCTCAAGCTTGAGAAACACTAGGAATCAGCAGCTAATTCAGGCCAGAAGTTTCACAGGAAATATAACATTGCTCCAAAAATTTGAAGGCTGATGTCCAGGATTTGATCAGTTGACTTCTGAGTTCATAAACACTCTGAACAATATTCTGAAATGTTAATATTTAGTACTTAATATTTGCCCTGCAAATTAAACTTCTCTAGCCAAGAAACCACTCACCACTGAGACCCAACAAGACCTGGGTTGCTGCTCTGCTGATTATATTTCAAATGACAAATAATGGCGCATATTATAAACGGATTTCCTTCCCTTTAGGCATCTAGGTTTTCCTTTGTGACAGGGGTCTCCACTCATAGAAAAGACAACTTTTCAGTTGGAGCTCGGGTGATAATGCCTATTAGAAGTATTACTAGAACAAGAATAACTTCTAGGGGAAGGTATCATTTTTTGGGTTATAAGACCCTACCATAGCTTCTAATGATGTCACACCTTCAAGTTAGCATCGTTACAATTCAAGGATATATATTTTGTATTATTTTCATCTTATAAAAAAACAAAAATAGAAGCATTGAGAAATACCTTTTATAAGGTCACAAAATGGAAAAACTTCCTCTGCTATATCAAATGTGCTCTATCTTTTAAAAATATAACATAAACCTCTTCTTTCTCCACTCCACAGTACCCACTCTGACCCAATTTCATCTCTTATTACCTGCATTATTTGTATTACACATTTGTACACTCCGTAACATTCAAGAGAAATGGATCTTGTATTTACTTAGTGTGCCTCTTTCATGCTAGATACTACATATCTGTTGGGTTCTCTTAATTCTCATAACACTCACTCAAGGTATAATTCCCCCTCCCTTTTTCCCCCCAAGAGATTGAGACAAATTAAGTAAGCTACTTAAGGTCACGTAGCCAATAAGTGCCAGAACCATGATCTGAACTAAGGCCATATGTTGTTTAAAAAAAAAAAAAAAAAAAAAAGTATTGCTGTATGGGCCCAGGGTTTAAGAAAAGGGAACATTTACTGAATGTCTACTGTGTTGTACTAAAATCTTTGAATACCACATCTCTGAATCTTCTCAGCAAAAGTAGATGTTATTCCTGTTTTACAGATAAGGAAACCAACATTCAAGTAAATAAATAACTCGACTGAAGTTAGAAAATTAATAAATGATAGAATTAGGATTTGAACTCAGATCTGATTTCAGTGCTGTTTCCATACCACCATGAATCAAGCATTTATCACTGTAACTTTCTGGGTTTCATATAACTTATCTCCTCCAAAAAGACCATAAACTTCTTCAGGCTAAGGACCAGGTCATGGCTACGTTGTCTCTCCCAGAGCACACAGCACTGTATCCGATCTAGATGTAACAGCTGACCTGAACACTGTTCCATTTTCCACATCATCAGAGGATGGATCATTTTAGAAGCACCAGTTTCTTCAAGTCATGTCCCTGGTCAAGATGCCATAATGCTTCCTTATTACCTCCTACAACAAATCTAAACTCCAGAACCTGATTATTCTCACTTTTTTACTAAGACATAACATATATTCAGTAAGTACGTAAAGTGTTTTAATCTGAAATATACATCTCTATTCAACTTTTCACATACATGCATACGCACATAACTACCACTTAGATTAACATACAGAACATTTCCGGGGCTCCAGAGGCTCCGTAGATCCTCTGTAATCAACCCACACCTCCCCCAAGGTAACTACCATTTTGATTTATAGAACCATTGATTAATTTTGTCTGTTCTTTAACTTCATGTAAATGGACTCGTACAGCATATTCTCTTTGGCTGTGTAGTATTCCCTGTGTGAAGAGATTACAGTTTATCTACTCTCCTGTTGATGAGCCATATGAGTTGTTCGCAGTTTGGGGTTATTATGAATAAAACTGCTAAGGACATTTTTATCTACATAGTTCTCAAAGGGGTTGAAGGAATTTACATACTCGCCAGTATGAGAAGAAAAAAAGTAAGAAATGAGCCTTTCCCAGTTTTTAAAGGCTCCCTGTAACTTCACCAAACCTTATTTCCCATCACAGACCCCATACTCCAGTCAGGCTTGTCTGTGTCTCTCTTTACTGTCCACTGAATGCATTCAGTTCACTATCACCTTCATAATTTTGCCGTCTCCTCTGTTCCTGAGATCCCAATCCTATTCCCATACTTTACAGCTCAGTGTAGGATACCCCTCCCCCAGAAACTTTTCACCAATTAATTATTCCAGCTCACACTAACTGTTCCGTTCTCTGAACACTTCTGGCATAAAAATTTAACATTTGATTCCATAGAGCCATTTATGTTTCTCTAAGGTCTCCTCCTCCAACAAGATTTAATCAGTAGGGACAGTACCTAGGTCTTAGACATATCCCAACAAGCCCTAGAAGAACCACATTAAAAACAGTTTTCTTAAATCGAAAGTTCTTCTCCAGTGACTGGTGTGAAATTTGAATTTAGGAGTTCAAACCGGGCTTCTGCTCTCTTTAAAAACTTTCTGATGGTTGAGGCTTTACTCACAGGTTTAGGCAATGTTTTCCTACACTCCAACATCCAGAACTTGGTGGTAGTTAAGTCAAACACACCAGCTCCAGTCCATTTCTGACAAACAGACCATGGATTCACACCTGCCACAAGCTGACTATACAAGTAAATCATCATTTATCGATTCCACTTATAACTAAGGACAGTTCTCTCTCTTTTTCCTCTAGTTAAGGGAAGAACAATGGCTCCCAAAGTAACATTGTTATTTTCTCATTTCACAGACTAGAAACGTATACTTCAGAAAATTCTCTATTGGGATGAAGTAAATCTCCAAACTTTGTCCTTCTAAATTTTAAGGTGTACTAAATATGTATAAGATTGGGGTAGCCAAACATACCTATGTTGCAGAGTCATTCTTGGAAGCAGTGGAGCTATTTTATTTTTAAAATAATGTCCTACTAATTCTGTGGGCTCTTTCCATCCCTATGGTCTCAACCAAGGAAGAGGACATATCTCAGAGGATGGCCTGTGTCAGATCCCAAAGGTACCCTAAAAGCAGGCAAAAGGGAAAGCTCAGAGGATAAAACAAGCTACAGCCTATAAGAAACACCTCTCTTTCCCCTCTTCTCCTTGGACCACCTACTCTGGAGAATTCTATTGTCCCTAAACTGACAGAACCTACATTCTCCCCTCACTTTAGCATCCTTTCCCTTCAGAAATATCTGCTCTTGCCTTTGTTCTAGAGAAATCACCAGATAATCTATGCCTCTCCCATCCCCATCTACCACTTTCACTCCGAAAGACCACTTAAGAAGCTTAGTTCTGGATACTCCTGAGCTATACTTGAGTGGCTGATTTCAGAAGCCAGAACTTTCTCCAGATTGACCTAGAGGGAAATTTATTAGATACCCCAGTCCCTATCTGACTTCCTCATTCATCAGGGAACACACACACAAGATCTCCTAATTCTCAGACTGCATTTGTATTTCATCACCAAAAACTGAAATTACTATGTTTTTACTTCTCTTCATCATCCCCACTGCATTCCAGGCCTCAAAAAGCCTTGGGACAGATTAGAACTTGACACCACAGTTCAAACTTATGCTCTGAACCAAAGCCAGAAAATGAGGAACAGGCCTGCCTATGACTGTAGGCCAATAATTAAGGATAAAGAGCTTAATTCACAGGTTATTACAGAAGACAGAGCATGATTCTACTATCTTGACGGAAGCAGATTAACCAACAGAAGAGGTTATGCTTACCTTTCATTTTGTTATGTTCTGTTTTCCAAGAGAGAATGTTCCTTTACTGGTATATACTACAAGGGCCTGAACAGTTGGCCCTTAAACCACCACCCCCTTAATGCTCTATCATTCTCAGGCTGGTTTCTCACACCAAAGAGGCAGGGCATCATATTAGCAACTGTAATTGGGCTACTCTAACCATGGATTAATTAGCTGTTTGGGACTCACATGGACTAGAGAATCATTTGTATTTGCTCAGCACCAAGGTCACAAATGGCAACCTTAGGAATCTGTCATCACGAGGAGGACACAGTCACTGGTAAGTATGCTCAAGACAATGACAATGAAAGTGTACATTTAGAATACGCTTAGATGAGGAAGGTTTTATAAACTTAAATCATGTGTATTTTTTTAAGTTTTTATCTTAACTCCAGTTAGCATAGTGTTATATTAGTTTCAGGTGTACAATGTAGTGATTCAGCACTTCCATACGTTCTTCTGCGTGCATCATGACAAGCGCAGTCCTTAATCCCCGTCACCTGTTTCACCCATCCCCCTCCCCTCTGGTAACCATCACATTGTTAAATGATGTGTACTACCAACTAGTATTTGTCACGTGTGTATGGCCATAGATCAGTGAGCCCATTTTGCTCAATTCTCAATCAACCAAGGGTAGTTTATCCAGCTCTGCCAGGCAATGGCCAAAAAAGGGAAAGGCGAGGGCCAGGCCTAGTGAAGATTAAGACAACTAGGTGAATTTCTGTTTACTTTTAAACACATTTTAAATATAAATATAAATGTTTTACACTATAATTTACATAGTACCTTATTGTCCATTTGGCTCTATCTAAAGAAAAAATGTTAAATCATTTCCTCCTTCTCCCCAAAAATGCATTAGTGGAAATTCATTTTTACTATCTAAATATATTCTATGGTGAATCCTTTTGCAAGACAAATGCTTACTCATGCATGTTTTATAAATATGAATTTTTATTAAAGATGCCTATAAGGCATGAATGAGGATAAGAATGACATCTCTTTCTCTTGAATTTTAGTAAAACTATAATTTCAGACATGTTGCTTTGTTTTATATTGTTTACCATGATTATAAATTATTCAAAGTCATTCACATTTAGGTCAGTGTGTTAACACTCTGCAAAGAATATTTGGTTCCAAGCCAACTAATGATAGTTAAATGAGCTCGAACTTGAAAAAAAATGTCCAAAGTACAATCTCCAGAGTCCCTGACACTATATCTGCTTGATAAGAGGCCCTGCTGTTCTAAAATAGCTGGTCTCTCTCTGCTCTCAAAGGTACAAAGCTGATGAGCTTTGGGCAGCAGCCAAGTCTGCTCTCCGGTGGTCAGCCTGAGAGTGTCACCTGCTTCTCACAAGGTGCACTTGGTGTTCAGGACACAAGGAAGATACCAGACATTGAACACAAGTCATTACACACAACTGAATAAAGTAAGACTATAACCATATTCCTCAGAATATAAGCCCATGTGAAAAACCACAACTGGTCCATTTAGGGAAATATATTTGCGATTTGAATTGAAATTACCCTCTCCCCATCCTGGCACTCCTCTCTCTCCTTTATTTTTCTCCATAGTACTTACCTTCTGGCATATTATACTTTTTATATATTTTATTCATCTCTCTATATTAGAAAGTAACCTATATGCAGGCAGGGAATCCTGTCTGTATTGTTCACTGCTAAATCCCTAATGCCTAGTGAGACAGTACCAGGTACATGTGTTAAAGAAATATTTACTGGATGAGATGACTCATAACTGTGATTTTAGATTAAGCTTAGTATCGGAACCAACCTGATAAAAAGGTGTTAAAACAGGGCCAAGGGAGTGGATTCAGGGAATATGGGCTTTCCAAAATGCTAGAAAGCTGAAGGCAGAGAGATCTATGTGTCAGTGACACCTGGGAACAGATTCTGCTTTTCTCTAACTTCCCAACACAATAATGAGGTGACCCTGCTGATTCTGAATACAGTTTAAAAAACAATGATATCAACAACAAAAAACCCAGGAGAATCCAATGTTTGCAATTATTCCCTTAAATACAGATTGTTAGAGAATGTTGTCTTAAAATTGTGACATGAGCCAAATATAAGAGGGGAGTGGTATGCCAAAAGTTGATCTTGGTGAAGGATTCACTGAGCTCCTTCCTTTGCACGCTTCGGGGAGTAAAGGAAGCTCTGCTGCCTCTTGTGGCCAGCTGGCTTCTATGGTTTCATATCCTTGGCTAATTAAAATTACTGGGAGTTTAAACCAATCTCACAATGTGGATATGTGCAGCTGGGGTCAGAAAGGCCCCAGTCTTATTTGCAGTTTATATCTGTTTTGTATTTATTGCCTATATTATTACCTATTATATGGCCTATAAGTACAGAATGTAAATTATAAAGAAGGGTTATGTCTCAAGTCTAATCCTGTGAAAAAAGGTCCATTTGAGTTGGTCTCTAAAAATATTGTATCCAATCAGAGAGATCTGTTCATTTTCAATGATTTGCTGAAGTCTAACATGGTGAATAATAAAATCAATAAAGGGAATGAAAAAAGAAAAAAGGACACAGAAAGCGTCAAGAATGGAACATGGAACGTGTGGATCTCAATTTAAAGACAACTGATGTGGCACTGAGTCAATTCCCATACCCCTGGCTCAATGGGAGACAGACATCAAGTGGGAGGAGGAAGGGAGGATGCAATGGTTGAGCGTCAGTCATAAATCCTTACAAGGCTCAGAGCTTAAAGCATTCTACGGGTAGACATGGAATGGGGGAAACCATAGTATTGAGAAAGGTTAGAATGGAAAGGTGGTTCAAAGATAACAACCTAACTACTTGTAATGGAGCAAAACTGGCAGAGCTACAAGATTTCAGTGCTTAGAACCACTACAGAAGTGACAAAATCTTGGAATCTTCATTTGTATTTACAACACTGGGTTGTTGAAAGAGTGTACAATAAAGTCTAAAGCATTATAGAGAAATTAGTTGCTTTCATTGTTATAAAAATGCAAAGCTACAGTGCCCTTAAGAAATCATCTGCTCCAACTTACTGATCAAGGAGTTAGGCTCAAAGGTAAAATGACCTATGATCACAGAGTACAAAGGCCACAAGGACACAAAAGTGCTAACAGAAAACAGCTGAACTTTGAAGAAAGTTCAGTGTGGTGGGCAAATAAGCTAGTTACAAGGGAAGGAGTAGGGACCTTGATGACTGCTGATATGCAGACAGAAGAGAAGACAGCTCTCTACTGCTTTCTAGTGGGGAATGGAAGAAAGGCAACGATCTGTTAAAAAAAAAAAAAAAAAAATTCAAGGGGCGCCTGGGTGGCGAAGTCGGTTAAGTGCCCATCTCTTGGTTTCAGCTCAGGTCCTGATCTCAGGATCCTGGGATCAAGCCCCGCATCGGGCTCTGCCTGCTTGAGACTCTCTCTCCCTCTCCCTCTGCTCCTCCCAGACCCCCTCCCTTTCTCTAAAATAAATTAATTAAAAAAATAATAAAAACCACCTGTGCCTGCAAAAGCAGGCAGAGGAAATACTTTCTGGAGGCATTAAATATATTTTCAGGCAGGGAAAGACATTAAGACATTAAAAAGTATACTTAAAAGGTATGTGCCCTTCTGCAATGTTAAATGAGCTCATAAAGAGAGCTGATAACTGTCAAATGATGATTTCGAGGCTACTTCTAGAGTGGTGTTTGAATCAAAGAAATAGTTAGAAATGCAGACTTTCTAGCTCTACCCGGACCTGAATCAATCTGCATTTTAATAAGCTCTCTAGGGAACTGGTGAGCACATTAAAGTTTGAGAGCACTACTTTAAACCACATCTATTCTTTCCCTCCTCCAAAACCTTATTATTTCTCATTTGCATTTGCTAGCCCTTTCCACACACTGGTTCCCTCACACTGCCCTACTGCCAAAAGACCTTCTCTCATACCTGCAAGCCCCCCACCTCAAGGTACCATGACATCACCTGATGTCCCCTCCACCTCGGCCAAGTCCTGAGAGCCTCATTTCGGAAATATATTCCAAAACGGATTTACTTCTCTCCATCCTCACCCTCACCAACCTGGTCCCAATCACTATAACCTCTCATTTTCATGACCAGAAGAGCCTCCTACCTAGTCTCCCTACTTTCTCTCTTTGTTTTACTATCCATTCTCAAAACACTCAGTGGGATTTTTTTTTTTTTTTAACTGCCATGGTTACCTCACTGAGAATAAAATACAAACTCATTACCCTGGCTTGCAGGCTACATGTAAGCCAGTTCTCCTTTCCTCTATGAGACCCATTCCAACCATTCTCACTTTCTTTCCAAGCTCAAGCCACACTGCCTTCCTTTTTTCCTCAAAAATACCAAGCTCTCTCCCATCTTATGGCTTTTGCACTCACTGTCCCCTCTGTCTGGTATGCTCTGTATCCACATCTCTGCATGGCTGGTCTTCCTGTTACTCATGTCTCAGCTCAAATTTGACCTCAGAAAGGCCTTTCATGACCCCCTTATCAATCACTGTATTATTTGTTCGTCAAAGTACACATCACATTAGTTTCTTGTTCATTTACTGTGTATTGTCTGTCTCCCTCCACTAGTATGTAAAGCCCATGAGAGCAGGGACCATGTCTGTCTTGGACATCACTGTACTCCTAGCACTTAAAAATGCCTACTATTTAATAGGTACCCCATTAATACTTATGGAATTAATGACTATCAACTTTTTTCCTTCTCTTCACTGCCAAGCTTCTTGAAACTGCCTTGCTTTTCTTGCCATGGTCTGACTCCTCTCCATCTTGCAACTTCCCTTCTCCTTTCTACTGACACTATTCTACACACCCCTATCCAGGAAATCAGCAGCCTTTTCTCCATCCTCATATTCTCTGACCAGTCTGCAACATCTGACACTGATGACCAGTGCCTATGTCACAGCATAGTTCTGGCACTCACTTTTATGGAAATGGATATTTTCCAGAATTCTTTACTCAGATCTGTTCTATCCCCCTGCAGAGAGCAAGATGGAGTCATTCATGTCAAGTAGTGACATAAGCAGCCAAGGGTGTTGCAGCTCAGAACGGATATTGCCCAAACCAGCCCAGGCTGACACACAGAACTGATAGCAGAATCAGAGGAAGCCTGCAAAAGGCCCACGACTGATTAACTCTAAAAATGGAGGATTTTTGCAGCAAACTGTCAGACCCTCCAGACGCTGACCCTTCCACATCTGACCAAATCAAAAAGGCAACTGCCACCAAGGCTCTGCCTCTTTTATCTCTGAACGTAACAGATTCTCCACTGCTTGAACATAAGGTGACCCTGACCAGGCCAAGGCCTCATCTCAACTGTGTGCCCATGGACTGACTTCGCATTTGTTGACTCCTTACGCTTGTTGTATCTTGCTTGCTGTGTTACTCTGCATTGTGCTTTGCCTTGTGTGATGTGTGTGAAGCCAAATTAAACATGCAGTGAAATGTCATTGAATTTGGAATTTTGAACCTGCTTTACAATTATTTTAATCTTGCTTTATGACTGAATAAAGTTGACATTGTGGAAAGACACAACTCATGTGTTTTCATAACATGCTCACAACACCTTCTATTCTCCCTCAGGGATTTAAATCATCCCAAGGCTTCGGCCATTTGTACTATCGTCACTATCAATTTTCTAGATCATTCCCTTTCCTGAGCTCCAGAATTGTTTCCATTGTTTCCAATCCATTTCCAACTAGACGGTGCCTTGGGACTAAGCACTTTAAAGCCAATGTTTCTCCTCTTCACAGCATCTCTGAAAATAGTTTCTCTGACTTGTATGAACCACAGCAGCATTCCCCCAGCTACCAGACTTAAAACCTTAACCTTATTCTTTTTAAAAAAATTAATTTGAAAAAAAATTTTTAATTTGAATATAGTCGACACACAATGTTACATTAGTTTCAGATGTACGACATAGTGATTCAACATCTCTATATGCTAGGCTATTATGCTCATCGCAAGTGTAGCCACCATCTGTCACCATACAACATTATTATAATACCATTGACTATATTCCCTACGCTGTACTTTTTATTCCCATGACTTATTCACTCCATAACTGGACACCTGTACTTCCCACTCCCCTTCACCCATATTGCCCATCCCCCTCACTCCTCGCTCTGGTGAATATTAGTTTGTTGTCTGTATTTATAGATCTGATTCTCTTTCTTGTTTGTGGTTATTCATTTCCTTAACATTATTTTTAATGATGAATTCTTGGCAGATAAACTGCCAAGTCATACAGATTTTTCCTCTATGAGCTCTCTCAATTTCTCCCCTCTTCTCCATTTCTATTGTCACTACCCTTGGTCAGGCCTAATCAGTTCCACCTGAACTGCTACAATTTCATAACTGGTCTCCCTAACTCTCCTTCTTCCAGCTTCACCTAATTAAATTAATCTCCTAAAATGCAGCTTTATTTCACATTACTCCTCCAAAATCTTCCTAACTGCTCATTTCCTACTAAATTCAACTCTCGTCCTAATATTCAGAACTCTCACAATGTGATGTCTAATTCTTTTTTTTTTTTTTTAAAGATTTTATTTATTTATGTGACAGAGAGACAGCCAGCGAGAGACGGAACACAAGCAGGGGGAGTGGGAGAGGAAGAAGCAGGCTCCCAGCAGAGAAGCCCGATGTGGGACTTGATCCCGGAACGCCGGGATCACGCCCTGAGCCAAAGGCAGACGCTTAAGGACTGCGCTACCCAGGCGCCCCCTGATGTCTAATTCTTACTTTCCACATTATTCTACCTTCAAACTTCAGTGTGCCTCAGGATCACTAATTTAATGCAGCTTACAGGGCCCATCCTCAGGGATTCAGATTCAGTATATCTGCAGTGGACCCAGAAATTTGCATTTTTTTGGACAAGCTTCTGATGATTCTAATGCAGATAGACTTCAGATTACTTTTTGAGAAATATCAGTCTAGCTCCACCCTGACACTCTAGGCAAATCAGCCTACTCACTGCTCACCAAATCTGCCTTGAGCATATCTAGAATGCTTTTCACTCCAAACTCACTTCATTCAAAGAGCATCTCAAATGCAACTTTCTCTAGGAAGCCTTTCTTGATCCCCCAAGTAAGATGTACCAATTCCATCTTTGGAGTTAGATATGCTTGCGTATCTCTGAAGACATTTACTTTACTTCACTTTATATTACTTACTTTATTCCCCTACTAAACGTAAGTTACTTAACATGTATTATCTGCAACTCCTCCCATATAACAGACTCTGAGGAATATCTGAGTGAATGCTGTGAGGTCCAGAATGTCTCACATACCAGTATGCCTCCCGGGGGCTACCATCAAAATAGAACCTTGGGCTGGCTGGACACAAGTCTGACTCAGCAAGCAATGTGAACATTCTTTCAAGTCAGCAGTTGGGAGGATAAAAGTTTTTCATCTACTTTAAGAAGAAGAAAACATGTTCCCAGCCTATGATAGAAGAAATGCAGGTTTATTTTCACAAAAATTCTGATCCTCAACGGGCTAAAAAAGAAACATGTGACTTCAGATCCAATGAAGACATTTAGATGATAGTTCACAAAGTTAAGGAATAAAGGTCTTCGTTACACTTGGTTTTCATGACAGATGATGTAAAATGTATTTAGCGTTGTAAGCAAACTGATACACAATTTATCTCCATTTTCACTAAGGATTTTATATTGTTTGGAGATGTGAAGTTTTCACTTCTGAAGGAATTCAATCAACTAACTTTCAGCTCCAGAATACTTAAAAGAGACTGCCTGAATTTAAATATTTAGTTCATATTACTTCAGAATTTTAACTATTAAAGAGAGTCTTTGGTTTAAGTACTTATTGAGGGAGGAGTTAAGATGGCGGAGGAGTAGGAGACACCGTTTTCAGCCGGTCCCCCGAGTCGAGCTGGATAGGTACCAGACCAGCCTAAACAACCACGGAACCAGCCTGAGACGCAGGAAGACGCATCTGGATCTCTACAAATGAACATCTCCAGCGCTGAGTATTGAGGTACGAAGCGGGGAGCCATGAAACTGTGCACAGATATCGGAAGATAAACGGAAGGGGGAGGGAGCCGCCGCGTTCGGGCGCCGGGAAGCAGCAGCCACCTGCACCGGGGAGCGGGCGGGCTCGTGGTCGGCACCCGCAAAACAGCAGACTGAGACCGTGAGCCGGGTGTGCGCGCCACCAGGCATCTCGCGGAACACCGGAATCCCGGTGCACTCACTGGATCCAGACTGAGACCGGGAGCTCCGGGAGCGCGCGGGGCGGCTGGCGGCGTTAGAAACACAAAGGACAGAGACGCGCCGGCCCTGGAAGTGAGGGCTGGGACGCCGGGTGTGGGGCGCACATCCCGGACGCTGCTGGGTTGAGCAGCTCCAACAGTAACAGAGTTAAAGTGGCCAGAACATCAGTGGAGAACGGGCCGCAATCCCTCTGTTCTGTGACAATGCAGCCTCTGCTGCTCTGACTCTCAGAAGAGGCACAGCAAACCGCCAGGGAAAGCCGCCAGAGAACAAAAGCCTGGAAATACCGGCTCAGGGAGTGCCCATCCCATCCCCCCTCGCAGGGGACACGGAGACTCTACCCAAACAGGGCTGCCTGAGTATCGGCGCGGCAGGCCCCTCCCCCAGAACACAGAAGGCAGGCTGAAAAATCAAGAAGCCCACAACCCGGGCGCCTGGGTGGCGCAGTCATTGAGCGCCTGTCTTCAGCTTAGGGCGTGATCCCGGCGTTCTGGAAAGGAGTCCCTCATCGGGCTCCTCCGCTGGGAGCCTGCTTCTTCCTCTCCCACTCCCCTGCTTCTGTTCCCTCTCTCGCTGGTTGGCTGCCACATAAATAAATACATAAAATCTTTAAAGAAGAAGCCCACATCCCTAAGATCCCTATAAAACAAGGGGCACGGCCTGGGACCCAGTCAATAATTTGGGCTCTGGACAACCCCACAACCTCTCCTCATCAGAATGACAAGAAGGAGAAGCCCCCCCCCCCAGCAAAGAAAAGACAGTAAGTCTGTGGCCTCTGCCACAGAAATAATGGATATGGATGTAACCAAAGTATCAGAAATGGAATTCAGAGTAACGATGGTCAAAATGATGAGTAGAATTGAAAAAACTATTAACGAAAAGGTTACTGAGAATATAGAATCCCTAAGGACAGAAATGAGGGCGAATCTGACAGAAATTAAAAATTCTATGAGCCAAATGCAGGCAAAACTAGAGGCTCTGACGGCCAGGGTCACAGAAGCAGAGGAACAGGTTACTGAATTGGAGGATGGGTTAATAGAGGAAAAAACCAAAATAGAAGCTGCTCTTAAAAAAATCCAAGCCCATGAATGTAGGTTATGGGAGATTACTGACTCAATGAAACGATCCAATGTTAGAATCATCGGCATCCCTGAGGGGGTGGAGAAAAACAGAGGTCTAGAAGAGATATGTGAACAAATTGTAGCTCAAAACTTCCCTAATCTAGCGAGGGAAACAAACATTCGTGTCCAAGAGGCAGAGAGGACCCCTCCCAAGCTCAACCACGACAAACCTACGCCACGTCACGTCATAGTGCATTTTGCAAATATTAGATCCAAGGATACAGTATTGAAAGCGGCCAAGGCAAAGAAATTTCTCACGTACCAAGGCAAAGGCATCAGAATTACGTCAGACCTGTCTACACAGACCTGGAATGAGAGAAAGGGTTGGGGGAGCATATTTAAAGCTCTTTCAGAGAAAAACATGCAGCCAAGGATCCTTTATCCAGCAAGGCTGTCATTCAGAATTGATGGAGAAATAAAGACATTTCAGAATCGCCAGTCACTAACCAATTTCGTAACCACGAAACCAGCCCTACAGGAGATATTACAGGGGGTTCTATAAAAGTAAAAAGGCCCTTGGGGCGCCTGGGTGGCACAGCGGTTAAGTGTCTGCCTTCGGCTCAGGGCGTGATCCCAGCGTTCTGGGATCGAGCCCCACATCAGGCTCCTCCGCTATAAGCCTGCTTCTTCCTCTCCCACTCCCCCTGCTTGTGTTCCCTCTCTCGCTGGCTGTCTCTATCTCTGTCGAATAAATAAATAAAATCTTAAAAAAAAAAAAAAAAAAAAGTAAAAAGGCCCCAAGAGTGATACAGAACAGAAAGTCACGGCCAATACAAACAAAGACTTTACTGGCAACATGGCATCATTAAAATCATATCTCTCAGTACTCAGTCTTAATGTGAATGGCTTAAATGCTCCCATAAAGTGCCACAGGGTTGCAGATTGGATAAAAAGAAATGACCCATCCATTTGCTGTCTACAAGAGACTCATTTCGAACCCAAAGATGCATTCAGACTGAGAGTAAGGGGATGGAGTACCATCTTTCACGCAAATGGACCTCAAAAGAAAGCTGGGGTAGCAATTCTCATATCAGATAGATTGGATTTTAAACTACAGACTATAGTTAGAGATGCAGAAGGGCACTATATTATTCTTAAAGGAAGTATTCAACAAGTGGATATGACAATTATAAATATATATGCCCCCAACAGGGGAGCAGCAAGATACACAAGCCAACTCTTAACCAGAATAAAGAGACATATAAATAAAAATACATTAATAGTAGGGGACCTCAACACTCCACTCTCAGAAATAGACAGAACACCCTGGCAAAAACTAAGAAAAGAATCAAAGGCTTTCAATGCCATACTTGACGAGTTGGACCTCATAGATATATATAGAACACTACACCCCAGAACCAAAGAATACTCATTCTATTCTAATGCCCATGGAACATTCTCAAGAATAGACCATGTTCTGGGACACAAAACAGGTCTCAACCGATACCAAAAGATTGAAATTATCCCCTGCATATTCTCAGACCACAACACTCTGAAACTGGAACTCAACCACAAGGGAAAGTTTGGAAGAAACTCAAACACTTGGAGACTAAGAACCATCCTGCTCAGGAATGACTCGATAAACCAGGAAATCAAAAATCAAATTAAACAATTTATGGAGACCAATGAGAATGAAAATACAACAGTCCAAAACCTATGGGATACTGCAAAGGCAGTCCTAAGGGGGAAATACATAGCCATCCAAGCCTCATTCAAAAGAATAGAAACATCTAAAATGCAGTTTTTATATTCTCACCTCAAGAAGCTGGAACAGCAACAGAGGGACAGGCCTAATCCACGCACGAGGAAGCAGTTGACCAAGATTAGAGCTGAAATCAATCAAGCAGAAACCAGAAGTACAGTAGAGCAGATCAACAGGACTAGAAGCTGGTTCTTGGAGAGAATCAATAAAATTGACAGACCACTGGCAACACTTATCCAAAAGAAAAGAGAAAGGACCCAGATTATTAAAATTATGAATGAAAAAGGAGAGGTCACGACGAACACCATTGAAATTGGAAGGATTATTAGAAATTTTTATCAACAGCTATATGCCAATAAACTAAGCAATCTGGAAGAGATGGAATCCTTCCTGGAAACCTATAAACTACCAAGATTGAAACCAGAAGAAATTGATTTCTTAAACAGGCCAATTAATTATGAAGAAATTGAGTCAGTGATAAACAACCTTCCAAATAACAAAACTCCAGGCCCGGACGGTTTTCCTGGGGAATTCTACCAAACATTCAAAGAAGAAATAATACCTATTCTCCTAAAGCTATTTCAAAAAATAGAAACAGAAGGAAAGCTACCAAACTCATTCTATGAGGCCAATATTACCTTGATCCCCAAACCAGACAAAGACCCGCCTCAAAAAGGAGAATTACAGACCGATCTCCCTAATGAATATGGACGCCAAAATCCTCAACAAGATACTTGCTAATAGAATCCAACAGTACATTAAAAGGATTATCCATCACGATCAAGTGGGATTTATACCTGGGATGCAAGCGTGGTTCAATATTCGCAAATCAATCAGCGTGATACATCATATCAACAAGAAAAGACACAGGAACCATATGATCCTCTCAATCGATGCCGAAAAAGCATTTGACAAAATACAGCATCCTTTCCTGATTAAAACCCTTCAGAGTGTAGGAATAGAGGGTACATTTCTCAATCTCATAAAAGCCATCTATGAAAAGCCTACTGCAAATATTATTCTCAATGGGGAAAAGCTGGAAGCCTTTCCCTTAAGATCAGGAACTCGACAAAGATGCCCACTCTCGCCACTAATATTCAACATAGTACTAGAAGTCCTTGCAACAGCAATCAGACGACAAAAAGGGATCAAAGGTATTCAAATCGGCAAAGAAGAAGTCAAACTCTCTCTCTTCGCAGATGACATGATACTCTATATGGAAAACCCAAAAGAAGCCACTCCCAAACTATTAGAAGTTATACAGCAATTCAGTAACGTGGCAGGATACAAAATCAATGCTCAAAATCAGTTGCATTTCTATACACGAATAACGAGACCGAAGAAAGAGAAATTAGGGAATCCATCCCATTTACAATAGCACCAAAAACCATACGTTACCTTGGAATTAACTTAACCAGAGACGTAAAGGACCTATATTCTAGAAACTATAAATCACTCTTGAAAGACATTGAGGAAGACATAAAAAGATGGAAAGATATTCCATGCTCATGGATCGGAAGAATTAACATAGTTAAAATGTCCATGCTACCCAGAGCAATCTACACTTTCAATGCTATCCCGATCAAAATACCGAGAACGTTTTTCAAAGAACTGGAAAAAATAGTCCTTAAATTTGTATGGAAACAGAAAAGGCCCCGAATCTCCAAGGAACTGCTGAAAAGGAAAAACAAAGCTGGGGGCATCACAATGCCGGATTTCGAGCTGTACTACAAAGCTGTGATCACAAAGACAGCATGGTACTGGCACAAAAACAGACACATAGACCAATGGAACAGAATAGAGAGCCCAGAAATGGACCCTCGGCTCTTTGGGCAACTAATATTTGATAAAGCAGGAAAAAACATCCGGTGGGAAAAAGACAGTCTCTTCAATAAATGGTGCTGGGAAAATTGGACAGCTACATGCAAAAGAATGAAACTTGACCACTATCTCACACCATACACAAAAATAAACTCCAAATGGATGAAAGACCTCGGTGTGATACAGGAATCCATCAAAATTCTAGAGGAGAACATAGGCAGCAACCTCTACGACATCGGCCAAAGCAACCTTTTTCATGACACATCCCCAAAGGCAAGAGAAACAAAAGATAAAATGAATTTATGGGACTTCATCAAGATTAAAAGTTTCTGCACAGCCAAGGAAACAGTCAGAAAAACTAAGAGGCAGCCCACGGAATGGGACAATATATTTGCAAATGACACTAGAGATAAAGGACTGGTATCCAAGATCTACAAAGAACTTCTCAAACTCAATACACGAGAAACAAATAAGCAAATCAAAAAATGGGCAGAAGATATGAACAGACACTTTTCCAATGAAGACATACAAATGGCTAACAGACACATGAAAAAATGTTCAAAATCATTAGCCATCAAGGAAATTCAAATCAAAACCACACTGAGATACCACCTTACGCCAGTTAGAATGGCAAAAATAGACAAGGCAAGAAACAACAATTGTTGGAGAGGATGTGGAGAAAGGGGATCCCTCCTACATTGTTGGTGGGAATGCAAGTTGGTACAGCCACTCTGGAAAACAGTGTGGAGGTCCCTTAAAAAGTTAAAAATTGAGCTACCCTATGACCCAGCCATTGCACTACTGGGTGTATACCCTAAAGATACAGACGTAGTGAAGAGAAGGGCCATATGCACCCCAATGTTCATAGCAGCAATGTGCACAATAGCTAAATTGTGGAAGGAGCCGAGATGCCCTTCAACAGATGACTGGATTAAGAAGTTGTGGTCCATATATACAATGGAATATTACTCAGCTATCAGAAAGAACGAGTTCTCAACATTTGCTACAACATGGACGGCACTGGAGGAGATAATGCTAAGTGAAATAAGTCAAGCAGAGAAAGACAACTATCATATGATTTCTCTCATCTATGGAACATAAGAACTAGGATGATCGGTAGGGGAAGAAAGGGATAAAGAAAGGGGGGGGTAATCAGAAGGGGGAATGAAACATGAGAGACTATGGACTATGAGAAACAAACTGAGGGCCTCAGAGGGGAGGGGGGTGGGGGAATGGGATAGGCTGGTGATGGGTAGTAAGGAGGGCACGTATTGCATGGTGCACTGGGTGTTATACGCAACTAATGAATCATCGAGCCTTACATCGGAACCGGGGATGTACTGTATGGTGACTAACATAATATAATAAAAAATCATTAAAAAAAAATAAAATAAATAAAATAAAATAGGCTGCAGAAAAAAAAAAGTACTTATTGATTTTCCTGATTATATCTCTTTAGTAAAAGCGGAAATATAATAGGTAAACATTATCTCTTCCCTTTAAGAACTAACCTGAGGTTAGTCCCTTATTCAATCTCAGAGATGTCCTCCAAGGCTATCAAAAGAATAATTCCCTTTCCTCATCCAGAATCCAAAAGAGAAGACCATACTAGAAAATGTTATTTCTTCACAGCATTGGATCTTAACCGGAATCATCTGATAAGCTTTTAAAAGTACAGATGCCTTAATTAGACAGATGCCAAAACAAAATTAGCCAGGAAAACAATAAGAGAAGAATGAGATGGGACTAGCCGCATAATATTTGTGTGGCTAATTTATTATCTAATAATTAGATAATATTATCTAAAATTCTAATTATCTAAATATTATCTAATTTGTGCGGTAAGTAGCTCCAGCAACTAAAATACAGAGTTATTGGCAAATGAATAAACAAACCAACAGAACAGAACTGAAAGCCCTGAGGCTTTAGAGTGATAGAAATGGCATCAAATTAAGGGGTAGGAAGTTAGACCCATACCTCATACTTTACGCCAGGATAAATTCTAAATGGATTAGAGAGTCAAATATAAAAATCAAAACCTTATAAGTATTAGAAGAAACATGGAAGAATGAATTCTTTCATAATTACAGAAAAGCCTTTCTAATTAAAAACTATAAAAGATTTCAAATTTGACTATATATAAGTAAAAAATTCTGCATAACAAAAAAAAGCATATCATACATAGATAAACAGCAGACTAAGGAAAAAAATGCAATTCCTATCAAAAAGGGCTAAGGTAAGGAGTACCTAGAAATTATAAAAGAGAAGAAAAACAAGTTTAAAGATATGAACAGACAGTTCCCAGAGATGATGCTCAGCCCTCCCACTCAAAGAAAATGTAAATTAAAACTACAATGAGATACTTTACCTATCAGTGTTTATCTATCAACTGTTTACCTATCAGACTGGTCAGTATCCAGTTGTTTGATAAATATATTGCCTTGATAAAACTAATGGAAAACAGCTTCTATCAGATATTGCTGATGACAGTATAAACTGGTATAATCCCCAAAGAAGGTAATCTGGAATTACATTATTGAAATGACAAATGAATATTTTCTCTGACTCAAAAATTCTACTTCTTTGGGGCACCTGGTTGGCTCAGTCGGTAAAATATGCAACTCTTGATCTCAGGGTCATGAATTCAAGCCCACACTGGGCGTAGTAAAGCTTACTTTAAAAAAAAATTCTACTTCGGGGAGCCTAGGTGGCTCAGCTGGTTAAGTGTCCAACTCTTGATCTCAGCTCAGGTCTTGATTTCAGGGTTGTGCATTGGGCTCCATGCTGGGTGTGGAGCCTACTTAAAAAAAAAAATTCTACTTCTAGAAATGTACCTATATGTACACAAGCATATATGCAAAATGATGTAAGTACAAGATTAATTACTATATTTTTAATAGAAACTTGAAAATAATCAGAAATGTCCATTACTAAAGACCAAATAAATCAATTATGGTACATTTATACAACAGAATTCTATGCAAATATTTTTTTAAATGCAGAAATTCTTTATGTATCAATATAGAAAGGTTACCAAGACATTTTAAGTTAAAAAAACAAAACACTGTGCAGAACAATATGAGTAATATACTAACATCTCTGCAAAAAAAGGGGGAGGAAAATAATATAAATTTATATTGGATTATAAAAAAAGTTTCTGGAAAGGTAACTAACAACTAATATAATAACAAACTAATAAAACTGGTTGGGGGATACATGAGAACTAGAAGGATGGAGAACAGGATGGGAAGAAGACTTTTCACTGTATACCTTTCTATACTTTTGATATTTAGAAAATGTTTCTTATTCAAAGATGTCTTTAAAATAAAAAATAAAAATACAGATTATTAGGTTCGTCTCAGGGAAACTAATCTTGCACATCTGGAGCAAGCCTAGGCCTATTTTCCATTTTTAAGAGCAGAGCCACTGCTACAGAATTTAAGCAAATCATAATGGCTTCCTATCTCTTTTCACGGCATAGGTAAATATTGTTTCTAGTTTTTGTTTATTGTTTTGTTTTTAACAGCATGTTGAGAGAATACATTAATAATCCCAAGATCTGGAGGCTAAAAAAAAAAAAAAGAGTAGACCCACTGAGAAAACATTGCAGTAGAGGTGACTATATGTTTCCAAAATCGATCTGTCTGGTCTGTCATCACAACAAGCAACCTGCACTTCTCTAAATAATGCCTTTAGTACAAACACATTTCATTCAAAGCTATCTGAGCTTCATGGCTGTTGATTTAGTCATTATTTTGATGTGCCTACAAGGCTAGGCAAATCATAGGTACTAATTTGTGGCTTTAAAACCATAGCTAGACTCTTCATTACCAAAGAGTCAGGATCAATAAAGAGGGGTTTAGGGGACTGTAAAAATCTAAAGACCTACCACACAGAATTCTGTAGTCAACAGTTTCGGCAGTATCATTAGGTAAATAATCTTATAAAACATCCATACTCAGGACTCAGTAAGGTGGTGTTTTACTATTTTTCTGAGGTAGGAGCAGGGAAGGAAAAATATATGAAATATACCTGCCCTAATTCATATCAGCCAATTCCAGAGTCAGGACATGGATCTTAGAGACAACATTTGAAAAATCATTAAAGCAAACAACAAAAGCCAACAGGATGCTTATGATTTGCAAGAAATATTATCTAGGCTCTTTTCCATAACTGTTTACAGAACTTTCATCCTTACTATACCCTATCACTTTACTATAATCATAAATGAAGGCAGATTATGTAGGAAATATGGCCTCAACAAGAGAAGATCATTCCAAGCTGGAAGGAAGAGAACCAACACTTACTGGACAACTGCTATGTGCCAAGCACCATGCCTTGCATTCTTATATTTAATTCCTTATTTGATCCCAACAAAAATCCAACGAGGAATATATTTTAAATCCCAAACTGAATCTCAGATGGGCTAAGCATATTACCCCAAATCAAAGAGCTGTAAGTGATAAAGCCAAAACTGAAATTCATGTCTAACTCCAAAGACTATATTTTTCTACCACATTCAGATACCTCTCTTAAATAGGAATTCTTAGAAAAAAGAGGTAGATAGAAGACAATTTAAATGCATTTGGCAAAATGAAACCCCTGCATTCAATCCACTCAAAGAATATTTAAGAAACAGGGTCGCCTGGGTGGCTCAGTCAGTAAGGTGTCCTCCTCTTGGTTTTAGCTCAGGTCATGTCAGGGTTTTAAGACTGAACTCCATGTCAGGCTCCACGCCCAGCGCTGAGTCTGCTTGAGATTCTCTCTCTCAAATACATCAATAAATCTTAAAAAAAGAAAAAAAAAAAAAACAGAAAGAAAAGAAAAGAAACAGCTACCGTGTTAAGCACTGAGCTGGACACGTTATACCTGAACAGACCTGAGAGCTTAAGGAACCTGTCCCAGGTCACACACCTGTTAAATAATGAGAAGACGAGCACTCAGACAGTCTGACTCCAGAGACCATGCTCTCAACTACAGCTTACTGGCTCTCTGAAATTCAAAGGAAAACACGAGTGAAGCATTAAGTTTGTCTATGGCGGTGAAAGGAAGCAGTTAGTTGCCTGGTTCCTAGTAATGGGGCCCACTGGATGAAAAAGGGAAATATTTTTTCTTTTCCCAAAGTAATTCATACTTTCATACATATTCATCTGTATTATGTATACTCTTAAGTAATAAAGATCAACTGCCTTGATAATAAATATCACCACCTAATATTTGCTTAACGCTTAGTTTTCCAAAATGTTTTTACATACATTATGTAAGTGATATAACCATCAATAGCTTCCCATCTTTATTCCTACAAAATAAAGCCAAAAGTTCTGGCCACTACCTAAGATCCCTCACAGCTCTGCCTCCTAGCTTTATTTGCTACCAATCACACACAAGATGTCATGTTTCTCTATTCTCCGAGGATTCTCTGAGGACACTATTCTCTGAGGATTCTACCTCTGTTGATGCCACTACACATGCAATTCCCTTTGTCTGGAATGGTCTTCCCAATTATCCATCTGATAAATTCCTATTGCTTTTTAAGAGCTGGTTCAAATATCTTCCCCACAAAACCTTCAGCTCACTGAATTAGTTACTCCCTCCTCTAGGATCACCAAATCCTTTTTTACACAACTGTGACATAGGATTTACCATAACTACTCATGTGTTTCTTTTTCCAAGAGACCGAACACTTTGTAGAGACTATGTCTTTCTCTTTTTTGTATCCCTAGTGCCGAAGTCCTAGCAGGTCAATATTTATGAAATGAATAAAAGAATGAATTATATAGAACACCAAACTGAGAATTAGAAGACGTTAAGTGCAAGTCCCATACTAAAATACAAAGTTTACACCTCAGTTTCTTCAGCCATAAAGTAATTTTCAGTTCAATTCTACATTTACTGCAATGACTATGGTTCCAGATGGAACTACTCTGAGAGCTCTTTAGAACGATCACAAAAAATCCAAATAATTGATATTACCTCCTCCATCATGACATCTTGTGTGGCTGAGATTTCTCCTTTGGTCGCTCCACTATGTACCATGTTCCGTAGTCGTATACAGAATTCTCTCATCTATGAAAGAAACTTATTCAGTACTACAAATAGATAACCCAACTTCAACTGTAAATGAGCCTAGTAGACCAGTACTAGTTCTTTTGAAGTATAACTAAGCCAAGACCTAGGGCAAAGTTCATAAAAACATGTATGTTTTTCCTCAACCAGTCCACTTAAACACATAGCTAAAAACTTTCCATAAGGGGAAAAAAAACATGGCTTATTCCCAAAGAATTCTAGATGGAACTGCTCCCGCTCTGCAACTGATGATACCCTCTGTGACAGTATGTGCCCGGCTATGGGGAAAACATCTGCTTCCATAACGCTTATCACCCCTAGGAAAAGCGGGAGACTTAAGATGATTACGCCACTAAGTCACTCTAGTAGATTTTTATTTAGAATTTTACTGGTTGTTCACTTCTTCTTCTTTGCCAAATTATTATAATATACAATGGCTATGCCAAACCTAGTTTTCATTTTTGTTTTCAATTTTGAAAGTACTAAGATAAAGGTGAGTCTTAAATCTAACCACAGTGCTCTAAAAAGGATCTTGCTCTCCTCTAAAATGAAATCCAATGATACACTATTCAGGATCTTTTAACCTGTGGATAAGAATTCTGTGTTTCCTGGGTGGAAAATAACCTACTTCTAATATTGGGGAAACGCATCTATAGCTTATTTTAAAATGTAATCTTTCTCCCAGGGGTGACAAATCCAATTTCAGCCTTGTAGATCAAGAGAGTAGATTCTGGCAACTCCCAGTTCTCAAAAAAGATGTCTGGCTGGTAGAGCAGCGTCCCTATAAGATTTATAATCCTCCTTGGGGTGCCTGGCTGGCTTAGTCAGTATAGGATGCAACTCTTGATCTGGGGTTTGTGAGTTCAATCTCCACACTGGGTGGCGAGTTTACTCAAAAAAAAAAAAAAAGTACATATATATATATATATATATATATATATATATATATATATGTATATATATATATCTCACCTTGGGAAAATGGGTTATGTAGAGAAAGAGAATGATTCACTAAGATAACTGAAGCAATAAAAAGCAGTTCAGTGACTACATCAAATCTTTAGTGGGTGGATAAACGACACTGATGTGGTTTGCGGACGCCTCAGCACTCTGCATACTCTTTAAGAAAGTCTCACAAGTAGTTCTCCCCCTGTTTTACTAGAGCATAAAGCTCTCCCAGCCCACCTGCACTAGAACCCAGTGGGCTTATGGTCCATATTAAGCATGGGACATTCTTTCCTCAGTACCCATGAGAAAATACTTAAATCAAAAGAAATAAAAGTAGAAGGTTTTTAAAAAGAAAAAAAAAAACCCTCTAATCTCAATTATTTTTAAAGTTAATATGTAGCTGCATTGCCTTTGATAGACACCGAGTAGCTACCTTGTACATAAGCTGTGTACAGAAATGCCCTGGAATCCCCCTGGAAAATCAGTTAAGAGTTTTAAGGTAAGTACACTAAATTCACTCCCACCCTGCTCCATATGTTGCACCTTGTGATTCAGAATATCATTCATCCTTCTGGTTGCCTCTGTTGTATAAGATTCAGGGAAGCACTTCTTAGGGACAACACCGTATTTTTCTAAAAGAAAACACATTTTGGTGTTCAATAAGGTAAAAGCATACTCCAGCACTAGAAACTATGGCAAAAATAGCAATTGCTTTAAAGAACAGGCCACAGGGCACCCGGCTGGCTCAGTCGTTAAGCGTCTGCCTTTGGGTCAGATCATGATCCCAGGATCCTGGGACTGAGCCCTGCATCAGGCTCCCTGCTCAGCAAGAAGCCTGCTTCTTCCTCTTCCACTCCCCCTGACTATGTTCCCTCTCTCACTGTCTCTGTGTCAAACAAATAAATAACATCTTAAAAAAAAAAAAAAAAAAAAAGAACAGGCCATATTTTGCTGGTCTAAATCAGAAAACTTAACAATCTTATGTTTCATATTAATAAACAGGTCATTTAATCTGCATATTTATCAACAGATCTAAGAATGAATTCTGTTCCTTTTATCTATAATACTTTGTAAAGTGCTCAGGACGATGAGATTTTCCCAAAAGACACCACTTTTTTGAACAAGGATATTTTTTTTTTAAAGATTTTATTTATTTATTCGACAGAGATAGAGACAGCCAGCGAGAGAGGGAATACAAGCAGGGGGAGTGGGAGAGGAAGAAGCAGGCTCACAGCGGAGGAGCCTGATGTGGGGCTTGAGCCCATAAAGCCGGGATCACGCCCTGAGCCGAAGGCAGACGCTTAACTGCTGTGCCACCCAGGAGCCCCTGAACAAGGATATTTTTTAAAAGTTGCAGTTTCAATATGTGTCTTGATTACATTGATGGACAAGAGATAAGCTTTCTCGTAGAAAGTTAGTTCTACTTAATACAACCGTTTCTTCTCCAGCCAACTCTTCACAGTATCTATCTCCTTACCTCTCATTTAAGAAAGGTACTTAAAAGGTGAGGGTGTGAGATAAAGGTTCTTAGAGCTAACTGTATACCCTTCTGGGAGACTAATTCTACTCTGTACATAACCACCAAAGAAATGGCCCATGACCAACTACAGAGCCTTGCTCGATCATGCTGAGTTTCTGTTCCATTAGAGAAATGCTCTTACCAACAATATTGACAAGCATATCCCACTGTCCACCATCATTTGCAGGATTCATAAGCAAATACTGCACCAGCCTACCATCCTCAGGCTCCTTTTTCTGGGCTGTGTCCACAAAAGCATTTAAGAAGAAATAACAACGTTCAACCTAGATAAGAGAAGTTAAATAAAATTAAAGGAAAAGAGAGCTAAAATACTTCTATTGGCATTAGCAACACAACAGGAGTCTTGGGCCTACCACAGACCCACCATAGTAGGTATTTTTAAACTGAAGTTGGTAATTCAATATCAGTATCTGGCTTCGTTAGAATATTTAAAGTTTCTTCTTATATTTCTGTAGATACATTCCAATAGTTTACCCAAAACAATGCACTGCTTTATTTTGAAACAAAATCTAGAGTCTTAATCGGTAAGAGTCTTAATCAGTAAACATTTAGAGTCTTAATTTAGAGTCTTAATCTATAAAATTTAGAGTCTTAATCAGTAAACATCTAATGAACACTTAAATGTAACCAGTAAACATCTAATGAACACTTATATGATATACATTTTAAAAATTAAAAAATGAAATAAAATTATTTACTGTTTTTCAAATAAGTACTACCCAGAGATGGGAAATTAGGTCCTAGAAAGACCAAATAACCTAAATAAAGATGATAAAAGGAGAAATTATTAAAAACAAAGTAAAAAACAACTTTTTTTCAAAATAAAAAATTTTAAGTAAGTTAAGAAACAAAGAAGCAGTAGGTGAGTCAGTGAGTAGACTTATTATTTCATTGCAAAAAGTAGCCACCTACCAACCAAAAGCAGTTCTGCCTTTGAAGAGTCAACCTTTGATACTTTGCAAATCAGAATAAGTGGCATCCCATCTATAATGGAAGGCAAACTACAACTGGAAAAGCAAGAAATGAAGAGATAGTCCCTACCAAGGTTGATACTGAAATGAGAATCTTGCAAGATCAGTCCCCTACCTTGTCCCAGAAAAAGAGATAAGATTGACTAAACTCAAATTCTTCAATATTTAATTTTTTCATGAATGGAAGTCTCATAACATTCAGACAAGAAAAGATCCAGCATCGCCCTGAAACAAGAAAGCAAACCAAGAAATTAGGCTGAGTGTTCACATAGATTACATTGTCCTATCCCTGTTTCCCAAAACTAAATGCTTGAACAATTTAAAACTAAATCAGAAAGAACAGAAAGATTTAAACAACAACAAAACAAGAAAGGTAGGAATTAGTATTTGAAATATATATGCAAAGGCTTAACATCCTTAACATATGAAAAAAAATTTTACGTATTACTTAAAGAATCCAATACAAATCACCTAAGAAAATCACATTAGAGAAAGAAATATTGCTAGAAAGACATGAGCAGAGATCATGAATAGATCATTTAATGGCCAAAAAAGACACAAACGGCAAAGAAACATTTTTTTGAAGTTCATCATAAGACACCTGTTAGGTGGGGATACATTATTTTTTTTAACTGATTATGCCCAATATTAGGATGAATTTGGGAAATAGCCTTATTATACAGTCTGGATAGAGATCTAAACAGGTACAAAATATCTGAGAGCAATCTGGCAATATATGACAAAAGCTTTAAAAAGACCCTACCCTTTAATCTGGAACATAGTATATGCTTCAATATAAGATGACCCTAACATAAGTCAATCCCCATTCTCCCAAAGAGAATTAAAAAGAAAAAGTTGTTAGGATGCCTGGCTGGCTCAATCAGTAGAGCATGCGACTCCTCATCTCAAGGTTGTGAGTTCCAGCCCCGCGTTGGGTGCAGAGATTACTTAAGCAAATAAAATCTTTAGGGGTGCCTGGGTGGCTTAGGTGGGTAAGCATCTGACTCTTGATTTTGGCTCAGGTCATGATCTCACTGTGAGACAGAGCCCCGTATTGGGCTCTGCACTGGGTGTGGAGCCTGCTTGGGGTTCTCTCTCTCTCTCTCTCTCCTGCTGCCCCTGTCCCGTGCCCCCCTTCCCCTGCACAGGTGCACTATCTCCGGCTCAAAAAAAATCAAATCAAATCAAATCAAATCTTTAGGGAAAAAAAGAAAAAGAAAAAGCTGTTCAGTTAACTGGATCATACAGACATTGAAATATATATATGATATAGTAAATGTCCACCTACAACATTTAGTAATTTAAATACATAGATATTGAAAATCATGTTAACATTAATAAATTGATGTAGCATTGTTTTTTCCACTTTCATATATGTCATTTTCACAGTAATTCACTCTTCACTTCCATCTTGGTATCAGTGCTTTTGCCATCATTAGACCCACTCTTACAATCAGAATACATCATCCTTCTTCCATCTAGTATGTTTGAGTCACAGCAATGTTTTGAACCCATGCATGATGCTGTCCCTGAAAACTATGCCAGTGTCAATTATACAATCATATTCTTCACTTGTCTCGTAAACAGATAATCACAAACTCTACAATATCACCATTTCCTGTACGATTTAAGTGATTGTTAGCCTATTTGTAACGATATCCAACACTTCCATGTGAGGTCCTATCCTAGGAATATACTATGTTCAAATTTTTCACCTTTTCAAAAAACTGATTCAATCAAATGATCTCTATAGCATCCAAAACTAGCACAGATTGAAGTCACTTCAGAGTAAAGTGCTTGCCAAATTGTATTTTACTTCAAAATAAATTAACCAAGAGTGCTCATTATAAGGATCTTTGTTAAGTCTTCAAACATAGGGTAACTCTCTCTTTCCTAAAGGAAAATTCAGAGGGAAAAACCTTGACTTTTACTTGGGCATAACTTCTTTACTGCTATGAACTTACGTTCTTGCTATATTGGTAAGTGAAAAAGGTATATAGGTTACCTAACAATACGTAAGGTACCCACCTATAGTAAACACACACACACAGAATAAAGATCTGACAGAAAAAATATATACTTGTTGGTATTTTGCAAATATTCTACATTGAAAAACAAAAATTTTGTGGGGCACCTGGGTGGCTCAGTTGGTTAGGTGGCCCAGCTCTTGATTTCGACTCAGGCCATGATCTCAGGTCCTGGGATCGAGCCCATGGCAGGCTCCACACTTAAGAGGGGAGTCTGCTTGAGGATTCTCTTTCCCTCTCCTTCTGCCCTCCCCCTCCTCATGCGTCCCCCCCAAATAAATCTTTAAAAAAAACAATTTTGTAACAAGAAAAAACAATTAAAAATAAGTAACTATAGTGGTTTTTGAAAGTCACTAATGACTTAGCTCATCTTTACCTTGAGTTTGTCTGGATGCCACCTCTCTCATATATATTATTTCCCAGCAAAGAAAATCTGGATGAACCGTTAATGTGAAAACTGCACGAAAATAAGCTACACACCTCATGTGCTACTTGTATCTGTTGTACATAAAAGTGATACTACAGAATATATAAGACCTGATCTATTCCAGAGGCACATTCCCAGGCTTTTCCCTAAGACGTCACTGCAATCTGGACTGTGTAGGACCACTGTGACATTACTAACTGGATCATTTGTAGCCTGACAGTCCACACCATCCCAAGCACTTCCTAATATGGCAAAACAGTAATTATGGCAAGGTCATGGCTTTTTTTCCCTTAACATTTAAAAATCAATTTTACTGAGGTATAATTTACACACAATAAAATACATCCATATGAAATGTACACTTTGAGTTCGGACTGGCTCTCAACAAGGAGATCTGCTTTCCGTCAAAATAGACTGGGAGTAGGGTGCCTGGGTGGCTCAGTTGGTTAAGCCTCTGCCTTTGGCTCAGGTCCTGATCCCAGCGTCCTGGGATCGAGCCCTGCATAGGGCTCCAGCCCGGCATTGGGCTCCTTGCTCAGCGGGGAGCTTGCTTCTCCCTCTCCTGCTCCCCCTGCTTGTGCTCTCTCTCTCTCAAATAAATAAGTAAAATCTTAAAAAATATATATACTGGGAATAATTTTTAAATGAACACACTTTAAAAAGTTCTTTTATTACGATTTTGTTATAAGAAGGTCCTCCTTATTTAGATTCCTGGATAACCAATCTTTCACTGTAGCTGTTTTTCTGACAGTGGTGCTAGACAACAAAACAAGAGCTCTTGACCAGTAAGGCACGAGAACTGAGTATTTTTCTGTATTACAAACTGGTCTACCCGTGAGAAGTGAGTCCATTAGCACATCTGCTCAAACTGCAACCAAAAAGCCTATTTAAAAATAACATTTGATGATATTTTGATACAATTACATTGTGTCTTTTCCATTTCATATATTTGTGTATGGCCTTCAGGGTAAGAACGTTATGGGGAGTTTTGCAGAGCAGGAACATTTTTGCATGGTCCACTTTGTACCAAGAAAACATATATACAAGACACCGGGCGACGTCACCTAACTTCAGGACAGAATATAGTGATTTACATCCAAACAGAAGACCATGGACTTGTCACTTCAATGCTCAAAGGAGATACACTACCACAGAGGACCAAAATAAGTTCCAAGGTAATGTGCTTGAACCTGACTTTCCCTGTGCCTGTTCTCTGGAAATTTACTTCAAGTTCTTTCAACACGAACTTCTACTCAAGACCACTCTTAAGACATCAAAATGGGACACTGTCAGGAAGGTCAAGCAAAGCGTGCAAGGAGTTGTAAGACCTCACCTGAGCTCTTCTGGTTGGTGACCGGCTTGCCTTCCTGAGTCACCGCGTGCTGGAACACATGCTGAGCACCCTGGACCGTGGCCCTCTTCAGACAGATGTCCAGCAGGTCGTGGGTGGTCCCGACATTCTGGGCAAGTACGAATTGAGGGTCGGAATTCAGTTTCTGAATCAGAGCAGCTACCTTCTCCGAATTCAGTCCTGTTGGAAGACCAAATGGTATCTGTAACACCAAAAGGAGGCTGAAGAGGGCTGATCCCGGACTCCCGCTGCTCGGCTCTAACTTCGGAAGACAGACCATCCGGAGATGACCCTTGCGGCGGAAAAGCCCTTTACCGGCGACCTCCCCCCAGTGCTGTCTCCCTCCAAGACCGCTCCAGCCCGCCCAGAAAGCTCCATTCCCGCCATGGCTCCCGGTCCCAGGCCCGGTTCTCCCCGCCGCCGGGCCTCCGGGGCCCAGCTGAGCAACCCCCAGAGACGACCCCGTAAGGGCCTCGGCGGGGAAGAGCGGCGTCTCACCCGCGTTGTTCATGGTTGGCCACACAGCCCGGCTGGGGAACGGTAGTTTCGGGGTTCTCAGGGGGAGCACCGGGGTTACACGGCGGCTCGCTGCCTCTGCTGCCGGACCTGCCACTCGCAGCCCGAGCGCCGGAAAGAGGGAACCGGCTCGGTGGCGGCGGAGGGCTGAGGCCCAGAGAAACGGGGTCCGCGGAGGGACAAAACTCCCCCTCGCGTTGCTGAGTCAGCGCCGTCTGGGCTGGCCCCGCCCGGGGGAGGGCCGACCGGGCGGGCTCACGGCGCGCTCCGTCCCGCCCGCGCCCCTGCCCCACCTCCGCGCGGCCCCGGGTGGGCCCACGCGACGCCCGCGCCCCGGCCCCCTGGGTTCCCGCTGCCTAGCTACCGGGGTGGCCGGGCGGTTCCGTGCCGCCCCAGAGCCCGTATTACTCTGGCCTTGGGGACTGGACCCAAGAAGCCTTTCCAGAAGCCTAAAGGGCGCTCGAGGCAATAGGGCGGAGCTGAGGGGCTGCATAATTAAGCGCAGGCTTAGGATGGGTTGACTCGTCTCTCACACACACACACACACACACACACACACACACACACACACTAAGCCATTACACACGCGGGCGCGCACACACACACACACACGCACACGCACACACACACACAGTGTTCCCAAAGGCTCTTCCTATAGGCATCCTTTGCTGACCATTCACTGCATTTTCCATGGCAACTTGTTGCTTGAGTTCTAGTTAGAACCAAGTTCTCGTATTTGAGGGAAAATTGGAAGCAAGCTCTTTCCCACCCACTCAGAAGCTACTACCACGGTTCTACAAATACACATCTGCTCGTTTCAAGAAAACTACCCACTCTGGGCTTCACGGAGTCAGTGAGTGTTTCCTGCTTAGGCCAGCATGTACTGTGGGCTTAACTAAGGGGAATGACGGAGGTCAGTCCGACGCATCAGCACTGTGTTGCTAGGCCCTCTACAACACCTGCACGTGAGCGCCCCTGTTCTCTCTGCGGGCTTTTAAGATAACTCAGCGGTGTTTGAAGGTTTGAGATTTCGAAGCCCTTCCGTGTTGTTTTTCGTGCTCTGAAATCTCAACCTTTAATGAGATGTTGGGATGAGACCCACAGATGATAAAGCAAATACAAATGTATCTGCCTTATTGAAAATCCTTTCTGCTACTCAGAACTGTGAGAGTCTACCGTGGAACCCGGAACCTAGGTCCTAGATTGAAAATCATCGCTGGTTCTAAAGAACCCTAGTATCTGGAAAAATCCACACTCAGATACTAGTTATTTGAAACACAATCTCTATGTCCCTACAGAGACCTAGCTAAAGTTTGGGGATATGACGTATCTCCAACAGAGCCCATCTACTGTCCTATTTTGAGATTCTTTTTTTTTTTTAAGATTTTATTTATTTATTTATTTATTTGAGAGCGAGACAGAGCACAAGGAGGATGAGGGGCAGAGGGAGAAGCAGGCTCCCGGCTGCCCAGGGAGCCAGATGCAGGACTCCATCCTGGAACTCCAGGATCATGACCTGAGCCGAAGGCAGACGCTTAGGCTCCCGGCTGCCCAGGGAGCCAGATGCAGGACTCCATCCTGGAACTCCAGGATCATGACCTGAGCCGAAGGCAGACGCTTAACCAATTGAGCCACCCCGGTGTCCTCTATTTTGATATTCTTCTCATGTCTGAAGAAAAGGAACAGGCTGAAAACATGCTGAAAAAAGTCATCGGTCCTTCACAAAATGATGTCCAAGCATCCTGCCCAATTCAACCTATAAAATTTTATTCGGTATCTTCCATGTACCAGGCACAGAGCAAAGGCACAGAGAATTAAAGCACATGGCTAAACCATGTTGAAGAAACTGTGCATCATGGTCTGATGTGGTTAAGAGCAAGGAAGGTGTTGAGATCAGGGGCAAGGTATAGAACTGCAAAGGTAGGTCTGGTCAGGATGTGAAGGCTTTTATATGCCATGCCCCGGCATCTGCAGTTTATCCTATGATTAATTAGAAGAATCAGTTTTTAAACAAAGGAGCAATATGGTCAATTCCGTGTAACGAAAGAAACCCAATGACAATGAGGAGGGTGACGTAGAAGGGAGAGATTCTGGAGACAGAGAAAGTAGTTAGGAGGCTGTTCCAGTAATGCCTTTGGGAGATGATCCTTAACTGAGGAAGGGGAAGAGACGCAGATAATCTGGAAAGTTTTCAGTTTGAATAAGAAGCTGGATGGTGGTGTCATTAACCCAGAGAGGGAATACAGAAAAATAGATGTTTGGGAGAATGTGAGCGAGCAGACTATGAATTCAGTTTGGGCCTTGGCAAGTTTGGGGCACGCACAGGACCCCCAAGAACAGAAGTACAGGAAGCGAATGAAAAGCTGTCTAGATATTAAGTAAGACACTCCAGTCTTGGAACCATGAAAGTCAATGAGGTTGCAGAGGGAAAGAGAATAAAGCAAACAAGGGATGAGGACCAAGGATAGCACCCTGGGTGGCAGCATGCAGCTTTATAGTGTGTTCGAGGCACAAGGGTGCCAGGCTGAGTGGGGTGAATAGACCTGAAGCCCAGTCCAAGCTCTGCTTGCCAAGCCACACCCCCTGGCCCAAGGCTGTGCTCAGAGTCTGGTGCGTCTTTTACTGTTTATTGCAAGGAAGCCATCCAGGGGCACCATTAACTCTAGAAAGAGCAACATTAAGGAATGAGTGAAGACAGAGGAGCCCACAGGAAAGGACAGAAAGAGCAGACAGAGAGGTAGGAGAAGATATGGAGTGTTATGTCCTGGAATCCAGGAAGGCAAGGAGAAGATGGTGAATGGGACTGAAAGCTTCAGGAAAGTTTGCCAACTGGATCACAGGTGAGCTTAGAGAGGGCAGCTTTAGTGGAAGAGTGCAGTGGGCAGGAGCCACATTGCAGGAAGCTGAGAAGGAAGAACTATCAGGACAGCTCTTTTGGGAGAAAAGGAAAACTTCTGTCTACTTAGAGGATGAAAGGCAGGAACCAGTAGAAATGCCAGATGCCAGAAGGATAAAATGGCTAGAATAAGAGCCTAGAAAAAGAGGAGGGATGGAATCACTGAGGAGGGTGGAGGGGCCAGTTTTGCAGCCAGTGCCGCCCTTTTCATGCCAATGATTATATTTCCCCACCCCATACCCAGAGATTCCTATCATCACTTTGCCAGGCCTCCTACTCTGCCCTCATTGTCAGGGTGGCACCCTAAGTACCAGCTTTCCACCCAGCAACTCACACCAATGTATTCAGCCCCTGTGTGAGCACAGAGACAAAGTGCAGAAGAAAACTGGTTTCCCAGTGGGTTCACCCTAAATGACCCACCCCGAAAGACATTTCCCCAAGCACAGAATTCTTAGGACCTACCCTTCTAACTCCATTCGGAAGAAATATTGTTGGGCCCAGTGACGCCTCATAGAGCAAAGCAACCAGAAACAATTTCAGTATGAAGTCTCCAATATTGGCAAAGGAAATCTTTATAAATCCTGTGAAGGGGTGTCACCTGCCATTGTAGATGTGCCGACCACCTGTTGCTTCCACGGGTTCCCCCAATTAAAGCAAACAGGACCAGTCTCAAGGCAAATTCTGCATCCTGGCTCACCATTCTGTGCTGTCCACCGGTCTTTGACATGTATTGGTCACCTGCTTCGACTTTGATGGAAACAGATTTTTATGTTGGATGTAAGTCTAGGTTAGGATCTAACACAGGAATTCTGCATTTCGATGTTGCCCTAACTGAACCCTCCTACACTGTTGTTGGGAATGCAAGCTGGTGCAGCCACTCTGGGAAACAGTATTGAGTTTCCTCAAAGAGTTGAAAATAGAGCTACCCTAAGACCCAGCAATCGCACTACTGGATATTTACCCCATAGATACAAATGTAGTGATCCTAAGGGGCACCTGCACCCCAATGTTCATAGCAGCAATGTCCACAATAGCCAAACTATGGAAAGAGCCCAGATGTCCATCAACAGATGAATGGATAAAGAAGATGTGGTATGGGGGCGCCTGGGTGGCACAGCGGTTAGGCGTCTGCCTTCGGCTCAGGGCGTGATCCTGGCGTTACGGGATCAAGCCCCACATCAGGCTCCTCTGCTAGGAGCCTGCTTCTTCCTCTCCCACTCCTCCTGCTTGTGTTCCCTCTCTCACTGGCTGTCTCTATCTCTGTCGAATAAATAAATAAAATCTTTAAAAAAAAATGAAACCTTGCCATTTGCAAAGGCATGGATGGATCTAGAGGGTATTATGCTAAATGAAATAAGTCAATCAGCGAAAGACAATTATCATAGGATCCCACTGATATGTGGAATTTAAGAAATAAAACAGAGGATCATAGGGGAAGAGAGGAAAAAATAAAACAAGACAAAATCAGAGAGGGAGACAAACCATATGAGACTCAGTCATAGGAAACAAACTGAGGGTTGCTAGAAGGGAGGGGGGTTGAGGGATGGGGTAACTGGGTGATCGACATTAAGGAGAGCATGTGATATAATGAGCACTGGGTATTATATAAGACTGATGAATCACTGACTTCAACCTCTGAAACTAATAACACATTTTATGTTAATTAATTGAATTTAAATTTAAAAATAAATAAAAATGAATGAATGAATGAATGAATGAATGAATAAATAAATAAATAAATAAATAAATAAATAAATGTTGCCCTAGTTAATGCTGAGATTTCCCTTGGTCAGGAAGCCCTCTGATAGTTCACCAGACCTGACATTAAGCTTCAGGGGTCACATATCTGTGCTCTGCTGGGCCAAATTCAGCTCCCGGAGGTATTGTTTGGCCTGTGTTTTAAAATTTTTGAGCCAATTGGGGTGCCTGGGTGGCGCAGTCGTTAAGCGTCTGCCTTCGGCTCAGGGCGTGATTCTGGCCTTCTGGGATCGAGCCCCACATCAGGCTCCTCCGCTATGAGCCTGCTTCTTCCTCTCTCACTCCCCCTGCTTGTGTTCCTCTCTCACTGGCTGTCTCTCTCTGTGTCAAATAAATAAAATAAAATCTTTAAAAAAAATTTTTTTTGAGCCAAGATTTAGAATTGGGAAGTTTCGTATACAAATCTGGGCTGCTGGCTTCTTTTGAAAAGATTGTTTCCCCACGATAGTCATTTCTCCCACAAAAGTGAAAAAAAAGTGAAGGGGGCCGATATAATTTTCTTTATATCAAGTTTGCTTCACTCATTTACATTTATTACATTGATTTATAGTTGAGTTTTTCATCCCCTGATTTCGGGTGACCTAGGTGCAGTTTGGGAGGACTGCTTCTCTCCTACGCTCATTCTTCCTGCCTCCCTGAGATGTGTAAAGTCAGCAGGAGCTGACTCTGACAGGCTTTCAGATACCGGATCTTGGGACTCCTGGGGCCCAAAGGAACCCATATCCCTTCAGTACACTTTTCCTCCAGATGTACCCATCTGAGTACAGGTAACTGACAAACTCAGGACTTCTACCTTCCCTGCCATTCCTAAGCTCCATGTAGGCTTAATTCAACCCCGCTACCGCTCCTTCAGATTCAAAGTGTTTGACAACTTAGCCTCAGTTGTAAATCATGTCCATGGTTTTGTTTTTGTTTTTAAATATTGTCCATGTTCTATAGCAATATTATTATATCAGCGATATTATTTCATCCTCTGGATATGACGTTTCTGCCACTCACTCGCTGTTCACAGAGCATTCCAGGCAGAGGAAACAGCATATGCAAAGGCAAAGAGGCACAAATGGGCTTGAGTGTGATTCGGGAAAAGTGAGAAAGTCCGGTCAGGTTTTGTGAGCATTTTATTTATACGAATTTGAAATAGTTCATTATAAACTATCAATAACACCTTACTGCTTGCACAAAATTTGGAGCAATGTGAAGGCTTCACAATGTTTAACATTTGTTCGAAATGGCATATTTTCAAAGCTGGTGTTGGCTCAATCAGAAAGTGCTTACGAAGAAAGAAAAAAGAAAGAAAGAAAGAAAGAAAGAAAGAGAAGAAAGAAAGAAAGAAAGAAAGAAAGAAAGAAAGAAAGAAAGAAAGAAAGGAAGGAAGAAAAAGAGGAAAGGAAGGGAAGGGAAGGAAAGGAAAAGAAAAGAAAAGGAAAAGAAAAGAAAGGAGAAAAGAAACTATTTTTGCTGTTGCCACATGGCGGAGCCATTTTAGCTGGTAAAATAGTATCTTCCCTTCAATAAATTTACATTTATCATGAAACAGTCTAGCTAAATACTACTGCTAAATAGTCTTGAATTATGGATGTTTTTAACTTGGTGTAAAGTTTTCAGGAATGTATCTCTTGTGTAAAATTCAACTGCACTAGAATTTGGTGTGGCAAGAGTAAATGATGGGGGAAAGAAGACATATAAGTGGTAAGAAATAAGGTTGAAAAGATTGTTTATAGTCACATTGTGAAGCACTTTGAAGGTCATGCATCTTCTGTTCATGGGGATAGTACTATATCCTCAAAATTCCCCCATAGGTAGCAAGGAGAATGGGAGAAAATTATCCTCAAGGGATATTGCCCATAAAGGCAGTTAGGTTAGTATTCTATTTCTCCCAAATATTTCTTTTCTCTCCCTTTCTTTCTTTCTTTCTTTCTTTCTTTCTTTCTTTCTTTCTTTCTTTCTTTCCCTCCTTTTCCCTCTTCCTTCCTTCCTCTCTCTCCGTCTTCCTTCCTCCCTTCCTTCCTTCCTTCCTTCCTTCCTTCCTTCCTTCCTCTCTCTCCGCCTTCCTTCCTTCTTTCCTTCCTTCCTTCCTTCCTTCCTTCCTTCCTTCCTTCCTTCCTCTCTCTCTCCGCCTTCCTTCCTCTCTCTCCTTCCTTCCTTCCTTCCTTCCTTCCTTCCTTCCTTCCTTCCTCTCTCTCTCCATTTTCCTTCCTTCCTTCTTCCTTCCTTCCTTCCTCTCATTTATTCAACAGCTTATTGAACTATCTACTATTTGGCAGCAACAACACTAGGCACTTGAAATACAAAAACGATCATGACATTGGTCCCTGACCTCGAGGAACTTCAATCTAGTAGAGAAAATTAAAAATAAATGAATCATTATTTTTTGATTAATGCAAAAAATATTTAGTGAGTACTTACTATGTGTCAGGCACAGTGTTGGATATAGAAATACACAGGAAAGACAGACAAACAAGGTTCCTGCCCTCCTGGTGCTTACATTCTGGTGGGGGAGACATAATAAACAAGTGCAGATAGTTTCAGTAATGATACACAGAAAATAAAACAACATGACGTGATGGTGACTGGTCAGAGATAGTGGTGTCATAAACAGCCCCTCTGAGGAAATGACCATTTGGGCTGAGACTGAATGGCGATCAAGATCTGGCCATGTAAGGATCTCTGGGAAAAAGTGGCAAGAAAAGGGGAAAGCAAGAGCAAGGGCTTCAGTATAGTAACAGCAGTGGCCAACAAGGTCAGAAAGAACCCAGCTTCTTTCCAGCACCAAGATCTGCCATCCACAGTGTTAACACCATTCTTGGCCTTGTTCCCTTCATGCTTCCTTCTTCAAGTCTAGTGGGAGAAAGTGTAGTGTTGTCTCACTTTCTTCTGAGAGTTAAGACCATCTTTCTTAGAAGCTTCCAGCAAATTTCACCCTGAATTGTACTGTCTACAATGAGGTCATGTGCTTCTTCCTGACCAATGTCATCGGCTAAGGGAAGGGGATTAGCCCTGCATCCATCCATCTGGCCTATTCCTAGGGCAACAGTCAATTCCCCAAACTGCATTGCTTCTCCTGAGTGCAGGCTGGGTGGGATGTCTGTGGGATGTCAACCTCAAAGCTCACTACACCAGTAAGATGTTCAGTTTTTATTCTAAGTGCAGTGGAAAGGAGTGAAGGGACATGTTCTGATTTATGTTTTTAAGAATACACTGAAGATATATGTAACATATTTAATTTAAAAATAATATTAAAATATATTTTAATATTCCTAACTATAAATAGGAAAAAGACAAACAACTTAATAGAAAAATAGACAGGGGCGCCCAGGTGGCTTGTTGGTTAAGTGTACCACTCTTTTTTTTTTTTTTTAAGATTTTATTTATTTATTTGACAGAGAGAGAGAGAGTGAGAGAGGGAACACAAGCTGGGAGAGTGGGAGCAGGAGAAGCAGGCTTCCTGCTGAGCGGGGAGCCTGATGGGGGCTTGATCCCAGGACCCTGGGATCATGAGCTGAGCTGAAGGCAGACACTTAACGAGTGAGCCACCCAGGCGCCCCAAGTGTACAACTCTTGATTTCAGCACAGGTAATGATCTCAGGGTTGGGCTCAGCACGTTGGGCTCCAATGTGCAGCAAAACCTGGTAACCGTCATTTGAACATTTTCCCTCTTGTAGTTAATAATACATTATGGAGCTTTTCCCCTGTAAAATCATAGAGATCAATAGGACTGTTTTTAATTACTGCAGAGTATTTCATTGCACTGGTGTAACGTGATTTGTTGAACCAATCCCCCATTTACGCCATTTAGGTCATTCACTCTAGGTTAATAGTTTCTCCCTGCCCTCCCAGGTTCTGTTTTAACTGTGAATGATAGAACCGAGAACTATATTCTGGACACTGGGCTTGGCTCCCAAGAATCTCTGGAATGTGCTGTTCAAAACCACACCCGAGAGGAAGAGCTGCTCTGGTACCGAGAAGAGGGGACAGTGGATTTGAAAGCTGGCAACAAAATCAACTCGAGCTCTGTCTGTGTCTCTTCCATCAGTGAGAATGACAACGGAGTCACCTTTACCTGCAAGCTGCAGAGGGACCAGTCGGTGTCAGTCTCGGTGGTGCTGAATGTCATTTGTGAGTGAGGGGAAGACGCTGCTAGCCAGTCTGTGTTGTCTGCACTGTATCAAGTGATACTTGAACCGGGACGAAGAGCGTGTGCGTTTTCACATTTGCTTGGTGTTGTCTCATTGCCCTGTTTATGCTCCCCCAACGCATGAGGGTGCCTGTTTCCCCCCAGCCTCACGAGCACTGAGTATCCTCAAACTCTGAGAATATGCCAGCCTGATGTGAGATTTTATTTTCATTTTCTAAATGTCCACCCTTTCATAAATGTACTGGCTGTTCATGTTTCTTTTCTGTGAAATGCCTGCTCATGTCCTTTACCCATTTTTCTATTGGGTTATTTGCCTTTTTTTTTTTAAGATTTTATTTATTTATTTGACAGAGAGAGAGACAGCCAGCGAGAGAGGGAACACAAGCAGGGGGAGTGGGAGAGGAAGAAGCAGGCTCCCAGCAGAGGAGCCTGATGTGGGGCTCGTTCCCAGGACCCTGGGCAGATGCTTAATGACTGAGCCGCCGAGGCGCCCCTGGGTTATTTGTCTTTTTAAAATTGGTTTGGCTAGGGTCACCTGGGTGGCTCAGTTAGTTAAGTGACTGATTGTTGATTTCGGCTCAGGTCATGATCTCAAGGTTGTGAGATTGAGCCCCCCCTCCCCGACAAGGCCTGTGTGGAACCCCGTTTTGAGCCTTGCATGGAGCCCCTTGTGGGGCTCTGCACTGGGTGTGGAGCCTGCTTAAGATTCTCTCTCTCCCTCTCCCTCTGCTCTTCCTCCCACCCTCACCCTTTCTCTCTCTTAAGAAAAAAAAAATAGGCATTTCACAAAAAAAGAAGCATGACTAGCAAATAAACAGTCATAATGGAAATGGAAAATAAAATTGTGGTAAGATGCCACTTAATATGTAGACAGGTAAAAATTTTAAAGGCAGACATTAAAAAATACTGTTGATAATTCTTACATACTGCTTGTGAAAGTATAAATTAATATTGCCACTTTGGAAGACATTTGTCAATATTTATAAAGTTGAGGGGCACCTGGGTGGCTCAGTCGGTTAAGCCTCTGACTCTTGATTTCGGCTCAGGTCATGATCCCATGATCTCAGGTCATGGGATCGAGTCCCGCATCGGGCTCCACAGTGCTGAGCATGGAGCCTGCTTCGAGTTCTCTCTCTCTCCCTCTGCTCCTCCCCTACTCAGTCTCTCTCTCAAAAAAAGAAAAAAAACTATCTCCTCCAGTGAAGTTATTCAACTCTTTCTTTTTCTTTTTAAAGATTTATTTATTGGGGCTCCTGAGTGGCTCAGTGGGTTAAGCGTCTGCCTTCAGCTCAACTCATGATCCCAGGGTCCTGGGATCAAGCCCCACATCGGGCTCCCTGCTTAGCGAAGAGTCTGCTTCTCCCTCTCCCTCTGCCTGCCACTCTCTCTCTCTCTGTCAAATGAATAAATAAAATCTTTAAAAATATATATATATTTATAAAGGTGAAGTCACATGTACTCTATAATCCAGCAACTTTATTTTGGGTGTATATTCTAATGCTACTGCTTTCAGTATGGTAGCCGCTAGCCATTTGTGGCTATTTAATTTTAAATTAATTACAATTAAATAAAATTAAAAATCTACTTTCTCAATTGCGGTAGTCACATTCCGAGTGGTCAATAACTACACATGCAACCATATTGGACAGTGTAGATGCAGGATATTTTCATCATCACAGTAAGCTCTATTGGACAGCCCTGCCCTGGAGAAATTCTTGCATAAGTGCACTAGAAGCCATAGTCAAGACCATTTATCTGAGCATTGTTGGTGATTGCATAGCACCTGGAAGAATTCCAAGAGTTCATCAACAGGAATTTGCATGAATTGTGACACATTTGTAAAATGGAACACTACACAGAAGTGAAAATCAACATGGATGAATTTCAGAAACATAGTGTTGAGAACAAAAAGCACATTGCAAAGCAAATGGCATGCAAATCGAAAGATTCAAAAACAAGCAAATTTAAATCATGTATTGTTTAGAGATGCGCACATGGTAAAAAAAAAAAAATTAAAAAACAAAACAAAACAAAGGAAGGGGCGCCTGGCTGGCTCAGTGGTAGAGCATGGGACTCTTGATTCTGCGGTTGGGAGTTCGCTGGGTGTAGAGATTACCTAAAATAAAATCTTTTAAAATTTTTTAAAAAAGGGAAAATTAAACACCGTATTCAGGATAGTGTTTCGGGGAAAGAAACACAGTCTGCTTCAAAAGTATAGGCAATATTTCACTTCTTAAACTGGTGGCTGTTCACTTTATTCGTTATACCTAATTTTATACGTTATCTATATTTTTGTATATATGAAACATTTCTTCTTAAAAAGATTACTCTAGAGGCACCTGGGTGGCTCAGTCCGTTAAGCATCCTACTTTGGCTCAGGTCATGATCTCAGGGTCCTGGTTTCGAGCCCTGAGTTGGGCTCCCCACTCGGCAGGGAATCTGTTCCTCCCTCTCCCTCTGCTCCTCCCCCAGCTCGTGCTCTCTCTCTCAAATAAATAAATAAAATCTTAAAAAAAAAAAAAGATGACTGAAGCTGTGGTGTAAACGATGGACTGAAGAGAGATGTAAGCAGGAGGTCTACTAGGCGGCAAGAATTTAATCAGGCCAAAGGTGAATGGTGACTTAGACCCAGAAGGCAGCCACGGCGAAGGAAAAGAAGCGGCTATATATGGGATATATTTCAGAGGCTAACACCCTAACCCAAGCCCTACGCCCGATCCTAACCTTTATGCTCTGATAGAGGTTTGCATCACGTAAGGCAGAGCATGCAAGGGGAATATCTGAGTCAGACGGGGAGCTTTAGAAAAAGCTTCTTGGAAGAGAGGACAGATCATCTGAGTTTGGGATAATTAGGAGTTCCTTAATGATGACTGAGGAAAGGCATTCCAGGCGAAAGTAATGACTTATGTAAATATCTTAAGGGAACAAGTTGCTGTTTGGGAACTGAGGACATTGAGCATTGGCTAGAACTAAGAGAAAGGCCAGAGTCAAACATGGAGGACCAACTGTGCCCCCTGAGGGGTCAAGACCTTACTCTGAAAATGCAGGAAAACTGCCTCCATTTTTCTTTCCCTTTGCCAGGGAGAGAGGAAGATCCCTGCAAACAACAAAATAAGGCAGTGATACAATGCTCCGAGAGAATCGAGCTGCAGGGAGGTCTTGCTGGGGCTACTCTGAAAATGCTTCTCTTTGTACTAATCACTTTTTATAAAATGATCACCAAAACCTAAACTTTGTGGAATTACAAAAAGATTGAAATGAAGATGAAAGGAAAAAATAAGCAAATGGAAGAGAAAACGATAGAGAAGAAAAAGAAGGAATTGCATCTGAGAGAACATATTAAAAACCGTTAGAAGAAGAAATAAAGCTGGCTAACAGACACATGGGAAGATGCTCAACATTACTCCTCAGGGAAACACAACTCACAACCACAATGAGATACCGCCTCACTCCTGTCAGACTGGCTAAAATTAACAAGACGGGAAACGACAGGTGTTGGCGAGGATGTGGAGAAAGGGGATCCCTCTTACACTGTTGGTGGGACTGCACACCGGTGCAGTCACTCTGGAAAACAGTACGGAGTTTCCTTTAAAAACTTAAAAATAGGGGCGCCTGGGTGGCACAGCGGTTAAGCGTCTGCCTTCGGCTCAGGGCGTGATCCCGGCGTTCTGGGATCGAGCCCCGCATCAGGCTCCTCCGCTGGGAGCCTGCTTCTTCCTCTCCCACTCCCCCTGCTTGTGTTCCCTCTCTCGCTGGCTGTCTCTATCTCTGTCGAATAAATAAATAAAATCGTTATAAAAAAAAAACTTAAAAATAGAGCTACCCTACAACTCAGTAATTGCACTAGGTATTTACCCAAAGGGTAAAAAAATACTGATTCGAAGGGACGCATGCAGCCTGATGTTTATAGCAGCATTATCAACAAATAGCTAAATTATGGAAAGAGCCTAAATGTTCACCGACTGATGAACGGATAAAGAAGTTGTGGTATATATATGTGTGTGTGTATATATATATATATTTGCAATGATGTGGTTGGAGCTAGAGTGTATTATGCTAAGCAAAATAAGTCAGTCAGAGAAAGACAAACACCATATGATTTCTTTTTTTTTTTAAGTGATCTCCACACCCAATGTGGGGCTCGAACTCATGACCCTGAGATCAAGAGTCTCACACGCCACTAACTGAGTCAGCCAGGTGACCCCATATGATTTCACTCATGTGGAATTTAAAAAACAAAACAAGGGTGCTTGGGTGGCTCAGTCAGTTAAGCTCTGACTCTTGATCTTAGGGTTATGCGTTCAAGCCCCGTGTTGGGTGTGGAACCTACTTAAAAAAAAAAAAAAGAAAGAAGCAAAACAGATGAACATAAGGGGGAAAAAGAGAGAGAGGGGCAAACTGTAAAACAGACTCTTAACTATAGAGAACACTCTGAGGGTTGCTGGAGGGAGGTGGGCAGGGGCGGGGCGGGGATGGGTTAAATGGGTGACGGGGATTAAGGAGGGCACTTGTGCTGATGAGCAGTGGGTGTTATATGGACACGATGAATCACTAAATTCTACTACTGAGACCAATATTAACACTCTATGTTAACTAACTAGAATTTAAATAAAAACTTGAAACAAAATCGATGTTAAAAAAGTAATAAATACATAAATACTCCTGGAGACCACAGACCCTTGTTTCCTTTTAAGAATGTTGTTAGACTGGTTTCCCTTAAGCCTCTGAAGAACAAAACCAGAGCTTTCTGAAATTCTTCTTTTGTTCGGGAACTGCATTTTTCACTGTCTGAAGCAAATACTGAAGCATAATAATTATGGAGTTTTTGGCCTCTTTTAAGAGGCCCTTCTTGAGATGCATAAAAAACGTCAAATGAAAAGCATAAAAAAATCTCAGAAATCAAGTTAACATGGGGGAGTTGACCCAAAAGCACCCTTTCCAATGTGTATCCTTTATGATCTTTTCTCATTCGATTTTCATTTTTGGAGCTCGCCTTACTTTTCTTTCATTTAATTCTCTCTCTTCCCTAATCCAAGAAGAATAATTCATCAGATAAGAGTAAAACTGAACACATTCACAGGGCAAATGAAAAGCTAAAAAAAGACAACATGCCTCTCACCCTGAAAGTGGGTGAAAAAAATTAGTCTCTCTTTTTAGGACTAAAAAGAAAAAAAGAAAAAGAAAAAGTTTCTTCAAAGCCGTCAAATGGAAAATCTGATTTTTAAACATTAAATAAGAAAGCAGCATGGAGTTAAGAGGCTGAAGTTTGAAGGCCATTGAATCCCAACTACCATTGGTCCCCACTACTTTTTATAGGCACAAACAATCATTTAAACTGAGTGTCCATTTCCTGTTCTGAAAAGTAGGGTACCAGTTATGATAGCCAAAATTTAGTGAGTGCTTACTATGCCACAGTCTTACAGTGTACGAGCCTCTGTTCCTGTATTTCCTCCTTTATAACACGGGGTAGCGATGGACGCTAGCTCCTCACTCAGGGTCACGGTAAGGATTAAACGAGCTGAGACGTTAGGTGACTTGCACACGGTCACATAGCTAGTGAAGTAGTGGAGTTAGGATATATGCGCAGCTAGTCTGGCTCCAGAGGCCAAGAATGGAAGCTCAAAAGATGTAAGGGGAACAAACTGAGGGCCTCAGAGGGGAGGGGGGTGGGGGAATGGGATAGACCGGTGATGGGTAGTAAGGAGGGCACGTATTGCATGGAGCACTGGGTGTTATACGCAACTAATGAATCATCGAACTTTGCATCAGAAACCAGGGATGTACTGTATGGTGACTAACATAATATAATAAAAAAACATTAAAAAAAAAATGTAAGGGGAACCTGGGTGGCCCAGTCGGTTAAGCATCTGCCTTTGGCTCAGGTCATGACCCCAGGGTCCTGGGATTAAGTCCCGAGTCAGGCTGCCTGCTCAGTGGGGAGCCTGCTTCTCCCTGTCCCTCTGCCTTTGCCTCCTGCGTGTGCTCTCGCTCTCTCTCTCAAATAAATAAATAAATCTTTAGAAGAAAGAGATATAAGGTAAGTGAAAGCATTTTGAAACTCAGGCACTTTAGACTTGTCGGCCTAGACAGCAAACCTGCAGATTTATGAATTGTTGTGTGCTGTACGTCATTTTTCAATTTGCAACAAAGCAACCGCTGTGGACATTCCACTTGTGGATGGTTTAGGTTTATGGGTGCTTTTATTCTAGGCTTTGACGAATGAGATATAATCAGGAAGTCTGTCTTAGGCCCTTACATATGCAGCTGTTCTGTTTTCACATTGGCCTCTGATATAGGTCGAAAATCATGAAGACCACACGACAAGACAAAAAGGATCAATGACGGACGGAAGCCTTCGTTAGACGATTAATAGCGTTGTGGAATCATAAAATGGATTGTGCCTGCTTCTAGAATGATCAAAGGAGATTGTACAGAAATCTTTAGCTGAAATATGAACTTGTTAATAAATCAGTAAATATTTTCTTAAAAATAAATATGATACACATTTCGAATTGGGGCAAAGTCCTTTAGACTGGTGATTTCCAAGTGAGCCAAGTGTGTTATTAAACACTTTTATGAGTACCATAACTATAAAATTCAAGAATTCAAGGCTATGCTTCTTTAGCAGAAGCCAAGTTTATATCCTCTTTGGTGGAATGTTTTAAATTATGCCCTTGAGCTGCCTATAAAGCCTACGAATGACAGCTGGAGTGAAAAAGGACGCATTTGGGGCTGAAAATCTGTTGCAAAAGAAACATACAGGTTGCAAAATGCCATACAAGGAGGTAGGAAGGCCTCCAAAGAGGTGTTTCATGATCAGTCATTAAATATGAAGACTCACAGGATCTTAGAGATTATCTTTTGGTCTAGAACCTCCATTTGGAATCTCTGGAAGATTATGGGACATCCTTGAGCTGAGCAGCTCATTAGCGGCCGAGCCAAGAAGGGAGGCCTGTTTTTTGAAGCAACTGTTCATACATCTGGTAGCTCCGTGTACATCTGGTAGCTAAAACTTTTCCATGAGCAACGTTGAATATACACAGCATAGTTGCATTACAAACTCCAGGAATGCAATGACCTCCTTTAGCACCAGTCAGGATGGATGATACAGTGGCTGTGGCTTGAAGACTCAAGGATTAAGTTCCAAAGTCAGGCAAACATTGATTATAATCAATATCCTTGGAAATTCATTGGGAATGTGTCACTTCCGAGATCCAAATAGCTCCTCCTAATAAGCACAGCAGAGCCGGTTTTCATTCCAGAACGCGAAGAGATCGCTGTTTCTTTGGTTGAGAACCAGATTAAGAACTTGGCTTGCATCTAGGAGCCATGTTGTAAGAAAAGTGCACATCCTTGAACACTAGTCTCATCCTCAGCTCATGAGAGGCTCACACGTTAAGAACCAGGAGGGAACTGGCTGATTCTCCTCCTCGTCTTCTGCTCATGTCAGGGCACATGTTCTTTGAGATGAATGGCCGACCTCTCACGGTACTTTCATGTTGCTATCTCTCCCTCCCTCCCATCCTCTCTCCCTCCTTCCTCACCCCTGCCATTTTTTGCCCATTCTCCCCTCCCTCCTTATCTCTCTGCATCTACCTTCAACTTGAATTCAAAGGTTAAGTGTGTCGCTAATAGGGATTAAATCAGTCTACAGATGTTTGCTCCTGCCATGTAGGAAGGACGTGTAAGTCAGTTCTTAAAGCAAAGGGAATTTTTCCTGGTAGTTAGAAACTCAGAAACCATACTGCCTGGGTCTAAATCTGGTTCAGCCCCTGACAAGCCGTGTGACTCAGGACACACATGACTTAAATTCTCTGTGCCCCAGTTTTCCTCTCCTGTAAAATGGGTATGATAAAAATAGGACCCTTGTTGTGTGATTGCTATGAGGATTGAGTGAACTGTAATATATTTCAAGTGCTTAGGACAGAACAAGGTAAGTACTTCTAAGAGTGTAACTATTGTGATGCGACTTCCTTGTCCTTCAGGTTCCTGGGACAACTCAATTTTGACAGTTCCGAATAATTGCTGTGCTAGTTTAATTGCTCTTCTTATGTCTCCCTTCTTCCTGGCATTCAATGATCACCTCTGAGGCAAAAGGGCTGAATTAGCGTCCTGTACAAAACTGTAAGCAATTGTAGTATTTACATAGAGCCCAAAGGCAGGGTGCTAGGAGGAGTGACTCTTCTTACTAGCTGTGTGACCTCGGACAGATCACTTCAGCCTTCTGAACTTTGGTATTTCCGGTTGTAAATCAGACAGGAAGACGGCACTTCCTGTGTCACAGGGTGGCTGTGAGGATCAAACAAAGTACATGTAAAAATGTTTCCTAAACTGTAAGTTAGCTTGAAAGTGTGAGAAATTATTACTAATAACCATGACTTAAACTTAAACTTAAGAGGCTGAAGTTATTGTTGTGTCTATCAAGAGCATCTGAGGAAATAGACAGATACTTCCTGAGTTTCCACAGCCGTACTTTACTGTAGGAATCTGTTGGCAAGGATGCCAGATTTCCGATTTCTTTCTTTACACATGCACAATTCTCTGAGAACTCAGGTTTTCGGGAATTTGCAATCGTGTCCTCCATGTTTCAAGTATTTTGTCAGTGAAAAGTACCCATGCTCTAAGTTCCTTGCTCTGGAATAACCTTGGTGTTGCAGAGAGAGGCTTTTGAGGAAAGGTTACCTGAGTGTTAAAAAACTTGTGATTCATTATGGGTTTTGTGTTCCATAGTCACCGGCATGAGATTAAGTATTATTTGGATCTTTTAATGAGACAAGTTACATTTCTTTCTGGCTTGTCCTACCACTGCCCTATTTCTTAAAAGATGTGACTTTATTCAAAGGGGAAAATGTGATTTTATCACAGATTTTTCAGCATTTTAAATGACTCAGGGTCCCTGGTGGGAGGGGATGGGGATTATGATGAATTTGTGCCTGAAATTGAGCATCATTTCATTAAACTAGATTAAACCTTCTCCTGTTTTCTTATTATAATGAAATACCTATATTAGTTAGGATAGACTAAGTTCTGCTGCAGTAGCAAATTAATCCTAAAATCTAGTGGTTTAACCCAAGGGTCTATCTCTCACTTACCTGTGAACAGGTAGTTTGGTTCCACATTGTTACTCAGAATCCCAGGCTGACAGGTGCTCTGATATCTCTCCACAGTGGCCATGTCCTGGGGGTGGGGTGTGGGGGTGGGATAACCTAAAGAACGTGCACCCGTTCTGCTTTGCTTTGCCCAGAAGTGACACTGTTCATTCTCTCCATAGCCCCTTGACTAGGACTAGTCACAGGCACTATCTAATGGCAAAGGGGGCAGGGAGGTGTGAAGAGCACAAGGATATTCAGTTAATGATAAATATCTCTGCCACAAGCCCCAAGCCCCCAGTCAGTAAGCTGCATCTATCACATTCCAGTGTCTTTCCCCCTGTCCTCCCACCCCCACCCCAGGACAGTGAGGTGTAGGAAAGAAGCATGGACTGTGAGGTCACTGTGAGGTCGGTGAATCCCAGCTCCACCCCATGCTAATTGTGCGAGTTGGAGCAAGTTATTCTGTTTCTCTAATCCTCAGTTTCCTCATCTATGAAATGAGGGTTCCAACACCTACCTTTCAGGGTTGCTGCAATGATAAGAAATTATCTAGGTGAACCCTTTGGCAAAGAGTAATACTCCTTGATTATGATCGTCAGAAGGACAAGCAAATATTTAGGGCAGCAATTCTCAGCTCCAGGACTGCAACACTGCAGGACATCTCAAATGATCTCAGGGAGTGTTGTAACATCTTCAAAGATCATTGTAAATTCCCTTGACTTGCTAAAATAAATTATCTATAGGTCACTAGAAGTAGGATTGGACATCATTCTTGGCAATATATGAGAGAAGTGAAGTTTGTCTTTATTATTCAACCTTTGCCCCTTCTATGATATCCTCTCCCCTTCTCTAGGCCCCAGGCTTTGGATCAGCCAGATATGAATCCCAGCTCAGTCGCTCTATAAGTTAGTTAAGCATCCTGAGCCCAAGCGTCCTCATCATCAAAGTGGGGACAGTCATGAGGACTTCGTAACGGTTGTTTACAGGATCAAATAATGCAGGTAAAGTCTTCAGCACAATAGAACTAACTGCTCTCTGACTTACTTCTTCATGATCATGCCTGAGCCTTGGAGGAGAGGAGGACAGAAGAGAAAACTACAACAGCTGTTTCATAAAAATCTCCAGGAGATAATGAAAGCCCAAGAAAATGATGGGTTGTAACATAACTAACAGAGATTAGCATATACTGGGGTGAGAGGATTCTTCTACTCCTAGACATTCAGGATTAAAAAAATTTTTTTTTAAGATTTTATTTATTTATTTGAAAGAGAGAGGGAACAAGAGTGGGGGGAGGAGCAGAGGGAGAGGGACAAGCAGACTCCACACTGAGTGCAGAGCCCGACGTGGGCCTCCATCCCATGATCCCGAGATCATGACCTGAGCCAAAACCACGAATCAGATGCTTAACTGACTGAGTCACTGAGGCACCCCCCCAAAATTTTTTTAATTAAGAAAATTATGCATAAAAATTCAGAGTTCTGACTCCTCTTAAAGAATCAGAAGAACTATCCCCAATGGCAGCTATTCACCCTCTTTTAGACAAAGCTGTGTTCTCCATTTGCTGCTGTCCCCACCGCTCCCTATTGTTTAACAACTTGCCTATTTCACTGATCTGCTTGATCCCTGTAAGAATTTGACTTTATGACCCTTGGCCAGTAGGTTTGGGTGATGGTGGTGATAACAGGGGTAAAATTGGTGAGCAAAGGAGTTCGTAAGCTATTTTCAGTGATTCAGAAAACCTAACGACAGTGATTATTATATTGTCAACCTATAAAAGATTGCCCAGGTTAAGTAAAGTACCAGATTTCTTTGCTTTGAAATGGAATTACATCAAATGGGGAATTGTGTCATCATGAAAGAAGTTCAGATTGGCAAGTAGAGATCACTGATGTTTTATTTATTTATTTATTTATTTTTATATGAGTAAGTAAGCCCAACACAGGGCTTGAACTCACCACCCTGAGATCAAGACCTGAGCTGAGATCAAGAGTTGGATGCTTAACTGACTGAGCCACCCAGGTGCTAGAAATGTGGATTATTATTACTAAATAAATACAGGTTGCTTGATAGACCAGTTTTTTTTTTTCAAAAAACAGGGCCCAAGAAGGAAAAAAATGATAATTATAAAAGGTGTCCCCATTGGTAGTAAGGTTGAGAAGACAGCAACTGACTTTGTCACTTCTTCACTGGTATTTGTAGTCCAAAGTGTCAAAAACAGACTATTAATGTTGGAATTTCAAGTATCTCATAGTAGATAGAAAAGACATTTAGGGTAAGGCTATGGGGGCTTCTTTTAATTTCTGGAATTTTGTCCTTTTAAGTCAGGTTCTAGGCTGAACTTCTAATTTTAAATAAGAGACACAGTTTTGGGCCGCTTGGGTGGCTCAGTCAGTTAAGTGTCCGACTCGATTTCAGCTCAGGTCATGATCTCAGCGTCGTAAGATCCAGCCCCACCTTGGGCCCCGTGCTGGGCGTGGAGCCTGCTTAAGATTCTGTCTCTTCCTCTCCCTCTCCCTCTGCCCCTCCCCCCTCAAAAAACAATAATAGTTTTTAATAAAGGCTCTGTTTTTTATTTCAAAACTAAGGCAAAATGAAATGTAGTGACCATTTGTGATATTGCTCTGCTCTGTTGAAACAAGTTAATATTCCTTGTCTGTGCTAACGTACAAGGTCACTGGAGTTTGTGAGGGTGAAGAAATTCCCTACCGATGACCCTTAATAGTCAAGGATTGCTGTATGTCCTAGAACAAAGCTGATTCATAATTCTACTAGGTAGGGCAAAGGTGTTACCTTTTCAGTTTCTCTTGCCAACTCCTTCCAGCATTTAACTAAACTATTTCAGAAGCTGTTGAGAATCACGTGAGCTAACATGAAATTTAACGTGAAGATTAATCTTGCTTTTAATCCAACCTCCTTGTATTCCAAAGACCCAAGAGAGCTTAAGGGTAATATAGTCAAGACTGGAATTCAGGTCTCCCGATTCCTAGTCCAATTAGATAGGTAAGTTTTTCCCATTTCCCCTTCCACTTTAAACTATCCCAACCCACCATTGCCTGAGCTCTGTTTTTTTACATGGCTTCTCCTTCATTGTCTAAACTTCCAGATTTTCACAATCTTCCTACCTTGTCCGTATACCGTTTTCACAGGGCTTCCAAATTCTACTTTGAGAAATCCTGAATGAGGAACAAGATCTGAAGGCTTCCCCACAAAAACCTGTTGGGGCCTCCAAGGAGACAGAGAAATCTGAAAATCACAGTCTCTAACGGTCTCTCTCTCCATTCCATGCGGAAGTTTCCAAGGAAGCAGAGAGAAACCTCACAGGAAGATGTGTCTTGGTTCCTCTTACACACAAGACTGTTGAGATTTCATACAATCTTCTCTTTGCTTCCATGTCAGTAGAAGCTTTTACCCACCTGGCTGATAGCCGATCTCTCTCTCTTGCTGTGGCACGTTCAGCTACTGCAATATGAGGCCAAAAATTGTGTTGCTGTTGTTGTTTATCGAAGTTAGACGATGAATACAGCAGAGACATCAAAGACTCTCAGGAGAAAAGAATGAAGCAAGAATGGAAGTGGGGAAGGTCAATGATAGATCAGAAGAGCCGAAATTTAAAATGCAGGCGTAAGAGAAGAGTGCGGGCTGATTCATCATTCGTGGAGCTGGATCTAGGCAAGCGACTGTGCCAGAAGGGCGAGGGCTGCTTGTGAGCAGAGCCGCTGGCTACCCCGTGGCCCCTGCAGTTTTCGTCTCCGTCTCCACGGAAAGCTCACAAATTCTGCGACTGTGTCACCAAACCAGGATGAGATGAGAAAAATAAGGACATATGCTGACTTTTTCATCATGCTAAATTTATTCTGTTTAAAGGAATGCCTTATATTCTGAGATTATATCCTTCCTTTTTTTAGTCCTAAAACATTTCTTTTATGAGGCGACAGTGAAAAGAGATGATAATTGATACTATTCATGTGCTTCCTTGGCAACTTAGAAATTGCTCCCTCTATGCTCAGCTCTCTTCTCCTTTTGGTTTGGCCCTTACGTCTGTTCATCTCCTACCCAGAAAAATACAGACGCGATGGTAAATGGTGACCAAACTTTTTGGAACAAACCTCTGTTAATTAACGTACCCTTCAAGGAGAAGACTTGACAGAATCTTACTTTTCCTTCTTCGTAGCGTTCTCCATAAAAATGTTCTGCAAGGATATCAAATTAGTCATAACAACTACTGTTCAGTGCTTAATGAAACACTTCTTCATAACCTCTGACAATTTGACAGGAGTGAATTTAATAATAGCAATAAATACAGATGGGACTACATAAATCAAGGAAGTCCTGATGCAAAACTCTTGCTGGGTGAGACGGCCTCTCAGCTTGCTCATCTGAAACGAACCAAGAAATCAATTATAATGACGATCATGGAAATAAGGGGAAAAAATCAAAACAAAATTCATGCTCTCAGACAGAACACCTTCGTTCTTTTTACCCCCTGCTTACTTCTCTAAGGCTGGAGCCGACAGACAGAGGAAAGGAAGCTCCCCAGAGGAGGCAGTGTTCAGACTGAGGGCTGGGCTTCAGACCCGCTGTGAAAGGGGAAGGCAGCGTGGCTCCGCCCCCCCTCCCGTGAGCCCGCTCAGCCGTTTACATTATGTGGCAATGCAATGCGGGCGCTTAGCATTTAGCCCAAAACTTCCTAAGTGGAGAGCAGGCTTAAGACCAACTGTAGCGGGACACCTGGGTGGCTCAGTCAGTCAGTCAGTTAAGCATCTGCCTTCAGCTCAGGTCATGATCCCAGGGATCTCGGATGGAGTCCCGCATCGGGCTCCGTGCTCAGCAGGGAGTCTGCTTCTCCCTTTGCCTGCTGCTCCCCCCTGCTTGTGCTCTCTCTCTCTCTCTCTGGCAAATAAATACATAAAATCTTAAAAAAAAAAAAAAAAAAAAGACCAATGGTAGTATTCTCAGTTCTAGGCAAACTTCCAACCTAGCCTCACCTGTTTTCCTCTAAAGTGGAGGCAGGTTCTCCTCCCCCCTCCGTTCTTGTCTGAACCTCTTCACCTCCCAGCACCTCCCGTCTCAGGAGGAGTTTGCCCGGGATGACACACACCACTGCTACCGATCTGCTTATGGGAAATCACTGGCCCCAGCCCCGAGTACTTACAAAGCTGTGTCTCTTTGAGGACCCTCATCCTTTATGCACAGCTAAAAGCAAACACAAGGGGGATGAGTTTGCCTGCTTTTCTAAGGCTGTGTATAAACATTGTGAACGCACCAATGTGGCTCAAGGGATAGGAAGCCCAAATGTCTGTTACTCTCCTACCGAGAAAACTACTCATCAGTCCAGAGGTGGCTGGAAACACAGACACCTCTGCATGGTTGCAGGGCTTACGTTTTCGGCCATATTAAGTATTTCTATCGAACCTACAGAAATGTAATTCTTAAATCAAAATGCTTTCCCAGGATTCTTAGGTAGTTGAATATTTCTTATTACTCTCCTTTTCTTTCTTTCTTCCTTTTTCTTTCCCCCAGGAAAAAAGTTGCTTTGGATTGGCACCAGGGGGTGGGTGTATTTCTTCTTGGGAGACATTGTTGCCCTGAATCACGCCCAGTTACCATATGTTTCAGGAAGAATGCATCTCGCTGCATAACTAACAAGCCTAGACCATACTGGCCTTTTCTTAGAGGCTTCCTGTGGCACTGGAATAACTGGTGGAGCCAAATGCAGGGCATTCAGCTATGCACACACACTCTGCACCAAGCTACCCAGCAAGGCGAGCCACTCAACAATGCAAGCTGCAGCCCACGGCCACCAGGGCCTGTGGCTGCTCTCAGAAGGTGAGCAGCAAGTGCCACTGCTTTTCATGCAGCTCTCTGGACCCACAGCAAACGTTTCTCTGTATATTTATTTATTATGCCAAAGGCACCATAGCAACGAGAAGGGGTAATTTAAAAGGAAGAATAATCAGCCCTCAATTCCCTACTGCTAACACCACAGCTATTTTCATCCAGGTTTTGTTCCAATGCATTTCCATTCTTTGTTAAAGCTGTACTCATAATAACTGTACAATTTTTATTCCCTTGAGCAACTTCCATCTTAGATCTTTAGAGAGACCAGACTGTCCAAGTATGGTTCCCAGCTCCATAGTCACGTTGACAGCCAGTTCTCTGCCTGTATGGACATGGCTTTTTACCTAAATAGCTTAGAATACTTAAATACCTTCATTATTCTTTTTCTTCTAGCAATCAGTCCAAAGCACAACGTCAGAAAGACCACAGTACACGCAGCAATAATGGGTTCTATCGGCATCGTCACAGTTCTATCTGTTGGAGATGCAAACACAAGGAACAAGAGCCAACATTGAGATGAGTCTAGTTTATGTACTTCTGCCACGTCCCAGCCACGGTGCCTTCACTTAACACGGCGCATCCTCTGAATTAAAGCGTCCAAACCACCCAAGAAGGTAGGGGTTACTCCCTCATTTTACAGGCGAGGAACCACTGATCCAGAGTCACAGAACTAGTAACTCGCAGAGATAGGCGTTGGATCCATTCCTTTGTGGAAGGATAATTTACTGCAATATGAATCACTCCCCCAAACAGGAAGTCAGACCATGTTGTGCTTTCTTCATCCAAAATGTCTGCCACACAGAAAGCAGAAATAGGCTGAAATCAATGGTTTTTCCTGCACTTTGAAAAACCCAAAAGATATTAGGAGATATCTCCAAGGGGGGAAATAAAGGAGGGAGAAAGGACTTAAAAGCAAAAAGAGAAAACTTGAGGGGTGTCCGGCTGGCTGGCTCAGTCGGAAGGGCATGCAACTCTCGGTCTCAGGGTTGTGAGTTTGAGCCCCATGTTGAGTGTAGAGACCCCTTAAAAATAAAATCTTAAGAAGAAGAAGAAGGAGGAGGAGGAGGAGGAGGAGGAGAGGAGACAAGTGGAAGAGCCTGCTGGACTAAGGGCTCAAGAGGCCTGTGGGCCCGAGGAGCAGTACTGTGCTGGTGCCCCAAGCAGGTGACAAGACATTCCACAGGGCGGCTGTCTGGTGCCCCTAGGGAAGTAGGACTCTAAGCACCAGCCTTCCCCACCTTGGCTAAAGATGTTCTTACCTTTCTAAATGACACGGAAGTGCAGAGTCTACTTCTAACTTGGGCTAGAAGGAGATCGGCAGCAATCATGTCCGCCTAGACATGTTCCCTCATTTTCTGAACACCTGGGAACCCCCGAGCTGTTTTGTTCGTCAGGCACGATGGGCGCCGTGCCTATGCTTGCAAGCTTCCCAAAAGCCTATGAAAATAGTTGAGACCTGGGAAAAAATTGGTTCCGGGATTCCTGGGTGGCTCAGTCAGTTAAGTGTCCAACTCTTGGGTAAGTGTCCAGCTCACTCTCAGGTCATGATCTCGGTACCCCCGCATCAGACTCCCAGCTCCGTGCAGAGCCTGCTTCAGATTCTTTCTCCCTCCCCTGCTGTCCCTCCCTGCTTGCACTCTCTCTCTCTCAAATGAATAAAATCTTAAAAATATACATATATAGGTTCCAAAATATGAAAATAAAGTGGCAAAATTAGTCAAAATTAATAAATGTTGAAACATCTATAAAATGTAACTTTGTGTCAACTGTAATCCAACTGTTATATAATAATAATAATATTCAAACCCCAAGAACCAAATTAATAACTTATTTATAATAAAATTTGAGATATATGCAAGTTACAAACATCCTTTCAACATTTTAACAGAAAGTGTACTTAACGTGCTTCATTTTAATGTTTGCGATGATATGGGATGAAACTTTTTTTTAAAAGATTTTATTCACTTATTCATGAGAGACAGAGAGAGTGAGGCGGAGGCAGAAGCAGGCTCCTCAAGGAGCAGGGAGCCTGATGCAGGACTCGATCCCAGGACCCCGGGATCATGACCTGAGCCTAAGGCAGCCGCTTAACCATCTGAGCCCCCCAGGATGAAAGCTTCAAAAGTAACAGTGCTTAATTAAGATCAACAAAGACATTTAAATGACCCAGTCTAAGCCCCTGGAGTCACCCTAGGAGGGGGAGGGGCTCCAATCTTGGCCAAGATAATATTTTAGAAATTTATAAGAGATAAAAAGTGTGCTATTTATTGCACAATTGAATTCGTAGATTGAGTGTAATCAAGACATTTTTACTGAACAACTACTGTGTAGTGGTGCTGTGCTCAGTCCTGCAAAGAATCGGCCGCGGAAGGCTCCTGCCTGCAGGGAGCTCACGTGCTGGTCGTGAAACAGACATACAACAGACAGAACCGCAGACCGAAGTCAGTGTTAGAAAGGACACAGGTTCACACGATGGTATCTGACAGGCAAAAGGTGGGGAGGAGGGAAGAGGAGACTTAAATCTCATTTCAAAGCCCAAGGCCTATATTCTTCAAGGTTATAAAATAGGGTTTATCCGGGGTGCCTGGGTGGCACAGCGGTTAAGCGTCTGCCTTCGGCTCAGGGCGTGATCCCGGCGTTATGGGATCGAGCCCCACATCAGGCTCCTCCGCTATGAGCCTGCTTCTTCCTCTCCCACTCCCCCTGCTTGTGTTCCCTCTCTCGCTGGCTGTCTCTATCTCTGTCAAATAAATAAATTAAAAAATCTTTTAAAAAAATAGGGTTTATCCCTTCTTAATTGTGGGACGCACTCACCACTTACCTTTTACTTGTTTTCTTCTTTATTATTTGTCTGGTTCCTGCTCAGGATAATTAGGGGGAGTAAGTAGACTGAGCACCCTTTACTCTTGCTCTCTTTCAGCGGTTACTTAAAATTTTTCTCGTGAGGGTGCGAGTTGCTCCAGTACCCTGGAGAACTTCCCGGCGGGCCTTGCCGTAAGCCCTGGCTCTATAACAGCCAGCCCTGAGAGACACCAAAGGGCCCTCACCTTCTTAGGGACCCCTTCCCCTTTCAGTGCCAAGGAAAGATGTCAAAATGGAGGGGAAGCCAAGGAAGGATAATTAGGAGAAGAAATCAGAAATCAGTCACAGCTCTGAATATTTTTACCAAGCTGAATAAAAAGAAGCCACCCATGGCAGCTCTCACTCCATAAACGAGCTGAAATAAACCGCCTGACCCACAGGCTCACTGTGGATTCCAAGTTTCCCATGACAGCGACTTTGGCAAGTTTAAGTCCAAGGCCCCTGGATTCACCCTCGGAGGGGGAGGGGCTCCGATCTTGGCTAACATACGAGTTGAGGAATTTCTAGGAAATAAAAAGGGTGCTGCATCTCTCTTGCTGTCCTGTTCTCCTCTCTTATTTGTAACCAGAGTTGGTATTTTTTCCCCTCCGTATTTATTAGGCAAGATGATCCCAACACACAGGCTACACTCGCGGGCTCAGGCTCCGGGCTTTCACTTGTAGCTTCGCGCGGCCTCCTTTAGCAGCGACCCTGCAGAGCGCCGGGCCGGGAGGGGCTCCCAGCAAACACATTGACCTGAGCGCCGGCGGCCGAGCGCTCAGCGCCGTGAAGGCAGCCCACAGCCAAGGAAATCACAGAGCAGGAAGAAATCAGAAAAACAAGTTGGTTTGGAAGAGCTCCACCCCAAACAGGATCCTGCCCACCAAAAAGCCAAGTTGCCAAGCTAGCATCCTGCTTGCCACACGAGTTGTAGGGGGTTTTGTTTTGTTTTTTGTTTTTGTTTTTTTTTATGGCACAGAGCACTTGTGATTCCTTCTTGACCGAGACGGATGGTGCAGCTCCCTCATCTCTGCACGTAACTTTTACAGCCGGTGAGCATGGCCTGGCCAGAGGTCCCCACCACCCATGCTTTGGAAGGGAGGTGAACAGGCCCGGCTTCAACAAGGTGTCTCCTCCGCCACTTCTGATCCCAAGAGTAGTTGGGTTATTTGTGGGTTTGGTTTTGAAAGCAAGCAGCCCCTGGGCACACCGTCACCGCTCGGCAGGACAAAGTACTGACCGCGCCAGCGATCACAGGAATGGGCATTCAGCTGGGTTGGTGTCCCTGACCTCCCCGTGAGGGCGAGGAAATAAGCCCCGTGGTCACATCGTCCAACATTTCTGGCAGGGGTTCAGCTGGCTTCCCAGGCACTAGCAAGAAAGGCAATGTGTGGGCACAGGGAAGCAAACGACAAAGTGAATAATGTTCTAACAAGAAGTAGGAGCCTCGGCTTGCTTGGCCGCTCTTAGTGCTCTGGCCTCGGAGCAGCAGATGTGTGCATGAGCATTTCTGCACCTGCTGCACCAGGTATCTTGCCTTTCTCTTTCTCATTTTTTTTCAGAAAAATGAAATTTTATTTCAACCAATCCATATTATCCAATTAGAAGAAGAAGGGACTTACTAAAATGTACCCAAACTAAGGCTTTCTAACCAGAAAAAGAGCTTGCCCGAGTTTGCAGATGACATGGTCTGATAGGTCTCTCAACTTCATAATTGCGGTTTTAACATGAAAGCAAACTTCAAAGATTTTTTAGTATGTTTTGGCCTGTGTATTCAGCAACTAAAATTGACAGGTAAGGGTCTTAGTACATGGTTGTTTCAAATTAAAAGAGATGTTATCTAAGAAAACTTAATTATATTAACCAAACTTTCAGAATCTGTATCAAAAAGGAAGTTATTTTTGAACTTGGATTCGTAGCAACAAAGGATGATTGACAGGCTTGACTGCTGCCAATTTCCGTCTCGCGCTGTCCTGCTTCAACGTCCAAAACTTTCCAGGGCTAGGGCAGTGTCTGCAGAAGTCCTCGAGACTCTACATCCTCTCCGGGTCTTTCCTGCTGTGCTTAGACTGTGGCTTCCTTTATCCTGCTACCAAGACGGCCGTTCATCTTCCAGTTATCACAGCTGTATTCTGGAAAATCTGTTTTCGTGCTGCTCACCTCAAGGTCGATTTTGCCACAGTAGCCCGTGGTAAGTGGAGGTATAGGAACCCTGGTCTGCATTCCATTCGCTCTCTGACCTCATTTCTTTCTCCTGTTTTCCTTGCTTTCTCTGCTCAGGTCCCCCTTCTCTTTGTGTATGAATGAAGAACACTTGGAACTTCATTTGTTCCCTGTTACTTATTGCAAGGGTGAAAAATCTGGGTAGGTGTAGCATGAAGCCAAGAGAAAGACCTTTTTTGCACCATCTTCCCCCTTCCTCGCTACTGCTTGGGCTATAGATTACAACTTCAGTGTTAGGAGTGATTTTAGAGACTCATGTTCTTACCTACCTTTCTTTCTCTTTGTGTTTCTTTCTTTTTTTTTTTTAAGATTTTATTTATTCATTTGACATGACAGAGACAGCCAGCGAGAGTGGGAACACAAGCAGGGGGAGTGGGAGAGGAAGAAGCAGGCTCCTAGCGGAGGAGCCTGATGTGGGGCTCGATCCCATAACGCCGGGATCACGCCCTGAGCCGAAGGCAGCTGCTTAACGACTGAGCCACCCAGGCGCCCCTCTCTTGGTGTTTCTGACATCTCTTTCTGTTTGTCATTAGGCTGTAAACTCAAAAGTCCAGTTCCTATGAACTTTGTTGCCCAGGAGAATTCATGAAAGGTACTCCTCCCCAAAAGCCAACCAGAATTGACTTCCAGCACTTGGTTCTAAAAAGGACCTTTGCTCAAAAAGCGGTGTTTTATATGGAATGAGTACCCTAAATGGAAGAATTGGAATTCTTAGTGGAAATTCCTTGGCTCGGCATGACTCTCCGAAGAAAATCATAGCTACTAATCGTAATTGTCATCATCATTTGTTGCCACAAAACTCTTTATGAACACCTGTTCTGACTTTTGGCTTACTGTTACTTAGAAGGAGAGTTACCTTTGACGATGAGGTGGAAGTCCCTGGTCTCCATCTGCAGGGATGAATTTGCAACACAGCTATAGGTTCCATTGTCGGATTTCTCGGCTTTGGTGATGGACAGTTGAAGAGACTCACTCGTCTGAAGGACTTGGTAATTTTTCTCTAAATTCAGGATGCTACCGTTTTTGTACCACATCATTTGAGCCGGGGGGTTGGATTTCACACTGCAGACCAACTTCGCATCACGGCCTTCCTCAACGGTTTGGAAGTCATCTCCACTTAGAATCGGGGGAACTGCAAGACCCAAGCATTTAGGTTGAATTAGTAGGTAAGCAGTAGTTTACTGTCAACGTTCAAGATCTTCCTTCAGTCTTTCTCACGCAGTCATTCATTCATTTGACAAAAATTTATTGAGTACCTACCCTATGCCTGGACTGCAAACTGGGGATACAATGGTAAAGAACATATATCCAGTTCCAAACCTCATAGAACTTCTATGTGGTAGAGAAGATGAACCACGAAACAAATGTATATAGTAATGAATCTGGGGCACCTGGGCGGCTCAGTCATTTAAGCGGCCGAATCTTGGTTTCGGCTCAGGTCATGATCTCATCGGTGGTGGGATCAAACCCCATGTCTGGCTCGACACTCGGGGAGGAGACTGCTTGAAGTGTCTCTCCCTCTGTCCCTCCCCCCACTTGCACACACGAACACTCTCTGTCTCTCTCTCTCAAATAAATAAATCTTTAAAAAAAATAATGAAGGGCACCTGGGTGGCTCAGTCAGTTAAGTGCCTGCCTTCCACTCAGGTCATGATCCCAGGGTCCTGGGTTCGAGCCCAGCATCTGGCTCCCTGCTTAGCAGGGAATCTGCTTCTCCTTCTCCCTCTGCCTCTCCCCCGGCTTGTGCTCTCTCTGTCTCTCTCAAATAAATAAATTAACAAATAAATAATAAATAAAATCTTTAAAAAACAGAAATCAGAAAGAAATATGTAAAAAAAGAAATATTTAAAAAATTGTAAAAATAATAAATCAGGACGCTTGGGTGGCTCCACCGGTTAAGCGTCTGCCTTCAGTTCAGGGTCCTGGGATCGAGTCCTGCATCAGGCTCCTAGCTCAGCAGGGAGCCAGCTTCTCCCTCCCCGCCTACTGCTCTCCCTGCTTGTGCTCTCTCTTTCTCTCTCTCTCTGACAAATAAATAAATAAAATCTTTTAAAATAAATAAGTAAATCATAAAAACTAATGACTCTGTACCAAATAGACAATGCATAACACTACCTAATAGTATAAGCCTTGAGTCTTTGCTCTCTGAAACCAATCTGCACTAATATGTTGGAGAAAACAGTATAATGTGAAGGAAGCAGGGATGCAGTTGTCCCTAATCCCATCCACGCCATTTACCGTGGCCTTGAAAAGTTACTTAACTGCTAAGTAACCGCTCAATTTCCTCATATAAAAAGTGGGATAATACCTTCACCTGCTGTAAAGATTAAATGAGATAATGCCTGTAAAGCATTTATCACAGTGCTAGTTACTACCATTGTGGCGGTGGTGGTGGCGGTGGCGGTGGCCACGGTGGTTTTGAGGTGTCCTCACATCCTCTCTTTTTGCATTTTATCCAACCACATTTGCCCCGGCCACATTTGCCTGTGCATGCTTGCTTTTCCTCAGTGATCCTCTAGAAATAATGTCCTCCTCCCAGAAGGTGCTCCACTCATGGCAACGCTACCATCTACGGAAGGTATGAGCTTTCGAGACTCTCTCATCCCTCCGTGTGAGCAAGTCCTTACTCCCTCCATGATAAGGGCAGCCGTAGAGACATAGATGCCTGAACACATTTACCTTCACTAAATAATTCCAACCCTCACCCCCACTGGGGCTTTCCAACATCTAGGAGAAGAAATGGCTGAGCTGACTCTTTTTCTTCTCCATGCCCCTTGCATTTTCTTTTTTTTCTTTTTTAAAGATTTTATTTATTTATTCGACAGAGATAGAGACAGCCAGCGAGAGAGGGAACACAAGCAGGGGGAGTGGGAGAGAAAGAAGCAGGCTCATAGTAGAAGAGCCTGATGTGGGGCTCGATCCCACAACGCTGGGATCACGCCCTGAGCCGAAGGCAGACGCTTAACCGCTGTGCCACCCAGGCGCCCCAGCCCCTTGCATTTTCTGGTCAAGGTGCAGAAGAGTAAGAAAGTGCTTGAAAAGTGGGCAAGAGGAAAGAGAGAGAGGTGGAGAAGAGGAAAGAAGGAGTTTGTATAATCTGCACACTGAATAATGAGACCCTGAGTAGGCTGTGCTATTAATAACTCTTTCAGAAGAATGACATTTTGTTGCTCTTTGGAATGAGCTTGAAATTCTGTATCCATATCCAATGAGGATGTTACATGGTATTCAGATATGTAGGAAGCTGCTAGAATAGACAACATAATTACCAAATATACCATAGCGCCTGTGGACATGTCCTATCAGTTGTTCCTTTTTATTTAACTATTTAAAGTTAATTTTGAAGCCTGTCAGCTATACGTGAGTATTCCCTTTTGGAAAAATTGGTACATTTCGGGTGAAGTTAAGGTCCTCTTTGACTCCATCTTGTTCACTTCCTGGCTCCCCAAAGATACCCACTGCTATGAGTTTAATGTAAATCCTTGCAGATCTTTTTTTAAAAACCAGTTTTTTAATACATATAATGTACCAATAGGAAATACATTGTATTGTTTTAGGAGGCTTATATAAAAGACTCTATTCTCTCAATAGCTTGCGTGTTTTTGAGATATATCCCCATTGAACCACAAAGATCCAGCTCATTGGTTTTAGCGTGTTACTGTGTAACACAGGACTCTTTAATCATTTTACTTGATGGGCACTGTTTTCTTTTCTTTTTTCTTCTTTTCCTCCTTTTTTTTTTTTTTCTTCTTAGAGAGAAAGAGTGCGGCTGCAGGGGCAGAGGGAGAGAGAATCTTAAGCAGGCTCCACACCCAGTGCAGAGCCCCACAAGGGGCTCCAGGCAAGGCTCAACATGGGGTTCCACACAGGGCTTGTCGGGGGGGAGGAGGGCTCAGTCTCACACCCTTGAGATCATGACCTGAGCCGAAATCAACAGTCCGTCACTTAACCAACTGAGCCACCCAGGCGCCCCTAAGCCAAACCAATTTTAAAAAGGCAAATAACCCAATAGAAAAATGGGTAAAGGACATGAGCAGGCATTTCACAGAAAAGAAACATGAACAGCCAGTACATTTATGAAAGGGTGGACATTTAGAAAATGAAAATAAAATCTCACATCAGGCTGGCATATTCTCAGAGTCTGAGGATACTCAGTGCTCGTGAGGCTGGGGGGAAACAGGCACCCTCATGCGTTGGGGGAGCATAAACAGGGCAATGAGACAACACCAAGCAAATGTGAAAACGCACACGCTCTTCGTCCCGGTTCAAGTATCACTTGATACAGTGCAGACAACACAGACTGGCTAGCAGCGTCTTCCCCTCACTCACAAATGACATTCAGCACCACCGAAACGGACACCGACTGGTCCCTCTGCAGCTTGCAGGTAAAGGTGACTCCGTTGTCATTCTCACTGATGGAAGAGACACAGACAGAGCTCGAGTTGATTTTGTTGCCAGCTTTCAAATCCACTGTCCCCTCTTCTCGGTACCAGAGCAGCTCTTCCTCTCGGGTGTGGTTTTGAACAGCACATTCCAGAGATTCTTGGGAGCCGAGCCCAGTGTCCAGAATATAGTTCTCGGTTCTATCATTCACAGTTAAAACAGAACCTGGGAGGGCAGGGAGAAATTAACCTAGAGTGAATGACCTAAATGGCGTAAACGGGGGATTGGTTCAACAAATCACGTTACACCAGTGCAATGAAATACTCTGCAGTAATTAAAAACAGTCCTATTGATCTCTATGATTTTACAGGAGAAAAGCTCCATAATGTATTATTAACTACAAGAGGGAAAATGTTCAAATGATGGTTACCAGATTTTGCTGCACATTGGAATCACCTGGGGATCTTTAAAAACACTGAGGCCTTGGCTCCCACTCCCAGACATTCTGACTAATTGATATGACTGCAATCTGGGCATTGCATTTGCAAAAAGCCTTCAGGCGATTCTAATGTGCAGTGAAGTTTGAGAACTACTATGCACAGAATTAGCCCACTTACACACACACACACACACACACACACACACACGAATGCATGCATGCATACACACATGCATTTAAGAGGAAAAGTCTTGGGAAAAACCTCAGTGTGTACACTGAATAGGATTGGTAAAAATAGAGAGAAATAGTAGAGATATGCTTTCCAGACTTAAACTGTTTACTTCAAGGGGTTGAAAGTAGCAAAGGAAGGGGATGGGAGTGGGGAAATACAAGTGAAAAAGGACTATAACAAAATTGAAAAATACTTAAGACACAACATTGTGAATAGGCAGAATGTAAATTCCATCTCTAGTAATTACTCTAAGTATATAAACATTGAATATGGGCCAAAGCTGATTTGAAAAGATTTCCGATTAGGTGATAGGATTGTGGAAAATGTGGTCTTGCATTTCCGATGTTTGAATATTGTTTTGGCAGTGTAGTAAAATAATTGATGTTTTAACAGCTGCGGTTTGTAGCATAGAAGAGTTGTTGTAGAATGAATGATCAGGATATATAACCGTTGGTTTCCATCTCTGATTTTCAGAAATCCATTCACTGTAACATACCTGAATTTCCGTTCTTAACTCCCTGGTTCAGAAGCAAGTAACAAAAGCTAAAATTAACTTTAGCTGCCACAGACTTGCCCCCGACATAACATTTGTTACCATGGTCTGTAAACACATGAACTTTTCCTTTAATATGCATGAACTACTGGTGAAAATGATGTGATTGCTGCCTAGCATTTTTTAAAAATCTGGAAGAATATATATCAAAACGTTGTTGAGTGGTTATCTCCAGATGATGGGATTTCGTTTTCTTTTTTTAAAAATAGATTTTATTTATTTATTTGAGAGAGAGTGAAAGCGAGAGAGATCACAGAGCTCTGGAGAGGGAGAAGCAACTCGCCGCCGAGTGGAAAGCCCTATGTGGGGCTCGATCCCAGAACCCTGGGATCATGACCCGAGCGGGAGGCATCGCTTAACCGACTGAGTCACCCAAGCGCCCCGGGATGTAGTTTTCTTTATTCTTTTTTTTTTTTAATTAAAGATTTTATTTATTTTGGAGAGAGAGGGACAGAGGGGGAGAGAGAGAAAGAGAGCACACGCACACACGTGCACAGGGTGGGGAAGGGAAGAGAGAGAGAGGGAGAGAGAGAATTGCAAGCAGACTCCCCCCGCTGGGCCTAGCCTGACAGAGGCCGATCCCATGAAATCAAGAGTCAGACACTCAACTGACGGAGCCACACAGGCACACCTTCTTTATCCTTTTATATATTTCCTTTTTTTTTTTTTTACAATGACTATGTATTACTTTTAAAATCCGGGTTTGTTTGGGGGAGGGGATCTACTTCCAGGTTGGAATACAGAACAAATGCAGGAAAGATTTTCCTGGAAGTGGTATGCTCACATAAACAGCAGAGTTCATTTCGGATGTCGTTAGTAATGAAATGCATTAAAACGTAGAAAAATTGCGCTGTGGCTCTAGAGAGAATAGAATATTTGCTCTGTCTTATCATATCAGACCCATAAAAATATTTTTCCATTTAATGTCTTATCATGTTGTCTGACTCCTCTACTCTGAACCATACCAACTGTGTATTTGGTGATTTGGGTCTTGGATTTTTCCCAATGCCCGCTGATCATGTTATAATCGGAAGTGTTTATTTACAAAGAGACCAAAGGAATACGAACTTACTTGTCACCTCACATGGCAGAAAGAAAATCACTAAGAGAAGAAATCTGCCCATTCTCATTAGGCCACTGATGTTCCACGCCATCTTTAACAAATTGACGTCTGATCTGCTGGGGGAGAAAGGGTGTAGTTGGTTCTGTACTTTGGTCTATGCTGAGTTTATGAACCTTCCTCTTGTCTGTTAATGCATTTAAAATAAAATCCCAGATGAGTCATCCCAGCTGTAACAGTACTCTTTCTAGTTTTTAATTAAACAATCTTGTTCTGATTACTGAGTTCAAAGTACTTTTAGTATTAAGGATTTCTTTTTTAAGGCAAGAAGAAGAAAACCACAAGGAAATAGGCTATAAGATACAGGGCAGCTGTAGGGCAGCCCTGGGGAAGGTAGAGCCGGTCTTCCCTGGAGAAATTGATAGAATGTCATTTTAACAGAAAGAGAGAAGAAACTTGCTTCGTTCACAGACAGTCTCTACCGAACTGTAGTAATTCTGATTTTGAAAGCCTCTCTTGGGCCATTTTTGTAAAACTTGCTCTCTGCTAAAGAGCGTTTTTGAGACTGCTCCAAATCCCATAGACTCAAATGGTTCATACCTTAGAAAACCCTCAATTGCAACATGGCTTCTAGTCTGAAATCAGGTTAATCTCTGCTTTCCCCCATCCCACCACCATCCTTCCCCTTGGAATACGCGTTCCCCTTAACCCAGTATAGACTAACAATTATACATAATAAAGTCCTCCCTTTTTTCCTCCTATGCTTTTGCTGCTGCTATCTGTCTCCCTAGATTCTTCGATTTCATTTGTGAAAAGCATAGGTATGTATTACCTCCTTTCAAGAGTACCGCTATAAATACGGTAGAAACACATGTTGAACGCTTTCTAGGCAGCTGGCACTGTGCGAACCACTCTACAGACATTATTTCAATCTCGATGAAGTGCCTAACAACCCTCTTGAGGTCATTTCTAAAGGTTTGGAGAGATTATATAATTTGCCCAAGATCCTGAAGACAGGAACTGTCAGGGCTAGGATTCGAACCCTGGACTCCCAAGGCCAGGCTCTTAAGCACCCTACTGGGTCGACTGATATGCTCCTCCTTTAAGAAGCTGCCATTAATCCCTTCTGAGCCCTGGCCTCTCCACAGACATTAGCAACTTGTAATTTTGTCCCTTTAATACCAATCCTAACCTTCAGGAGCTGGAATATAATTCAAATATTCACCTGCCCAGGACTTCTGTAGGCAGGCCCTGCTCCACCCCATCCCAACAGCAGCAAGCTTCGTTCCCACCAGACTCACCCTTTCTGACTGGCAACCCTAGGTCAATATTTCAAGAAGATACAGTTAGTACTAACATCAATTCTTTTGGCACGCCTGGGTGGCTCCTTGGGTTAAGCGTCTGCCTTCAGCTCAGGTCATGATCTCAGGGTCCTGGGATCGAGCCTCTTGTTGGGCTCCCTGCTCAGGGGGCAGCCTGCTTCTCCCTCTGCTCCCAGCGTGTGCTCTCTCTTCCTATCTCTGTCTCTCTCTCTCAAATAAATAAATAAAATCTTTTTTAAAAAAATCAATTCTTTTGTAATTTTAAAACCTTGCCAAAAGATTTCTGTCACAGCACTGTAGCAGGGGTGATTTCTGAATCTGGTCATTAATAGAGTTTTCTCAAGCAGTGTCCACTGTAGGTGAGAGCGTAGGCTCCTTGGCAGACCCTACCCGACCCTATTAATTAAGGAGGAGAATTAATGTCTCCCCTTCCCTTCCACCATACCAGACCGCATCATTTCAAAATGAATTTCCCTTACTTGACTTGTTTTTAATTTTCACGACTCTACTTTCTATACAAGGTGAAGTTTTACTGCTTACCTGCTGAGCTCTGAAAAGCTGACTTCCTTGGCCAATTGTTCCTTCATCTGGAACCCTGAATCCTTTCCCTGTTACCATCTTTATACTACTTGAATTTAAACACTTTATGACAGCAGGGTCAAGTCAGCAAAATAAATTGGGTTCAAAGTCTGTTTCTTTTTATGGATTCTTAGAGAAGACACTAACTAGGAAAGACATCTTCAGATCTAAGTTTTCATGTGTCCCTAAATTACTAGGTGGGGCCAGATATTACTAACAGGGATGTAATTATTTCTGGAAAACCTGACCTTGTGCAAAAATGTGTAGCATATTTCACCAAACGTTGCCATGTCCAAATTAGATAATGTACCGGGCTTGCGTTACCAGTGACAAGCAATACCTTTCCGGCAGGATTTAAGTTGTGGAATGTTCCAATATCTCGGTTGCTGTGAAAATCAACCCTCCTCAGACTTGTCCCGTTACCATTCTGAGACTGTCAGATTTTCAAAGTTATCTAACTTGAACATAGTGGCCAAAATACTGGAAGATTCCACAACTTAAATCATGCTGGAGAAGTATTACTTGCCACTGGTGACCCATGCCTTGTGCATAAGCTGTACTAAGCCAGGTAGGACAGGGAAACGTTCTTCGGGTTTTTTTTTTTTGGGGGGGGGGTTGTTGGGTTTTTTTGTACTGCACCTAGAAACGATTTATTTTCGGTGACATTAGAGCACGGTTCAGAACACTGCAAGGATAAAAAGAACTAAAAAGACATTTTAAATCTCATTCAGTCATTTTCTTGGTAGTATTATTATTGGTTTTATTATTTGAAATTATTTTCCTTATACTGCAGGATAAACACATTTTTGAATTAATAACATTAAGAATCAAGAATTTCAGGGGTGCCTGGGTGGCTCTGTCGGTTAAGCATCTGTCTTCAGCTCAGGTCATGATCCCAGGGTCCTGGTATCCAGTCCTGCATCGGGTTCCTTGCTCAGGGGGAGCCTGCTTCTCCCTCTCCCCCTCCTTCTGCTTCTCCCCCTGGCTTGTGCTAAATAAATTAATTAATTTAAAAAAAGGAATCAAGAATTTCAGTATAAGAGGGAAAAAAAGACCTAATCAGAAAATCAAAGAACAAAGTAAAACACTGTAATGGTAAACAGAATTGAAAATGATTTTTTTTTCTTTTTTAAAGATTTTATTTATTTATTTGACAGAGAGACGGACAGCCAGTGAGAGAGGGAACACAGGCAGGGGGAGTGGGAGAGGAAGAAGCAGGCTCCCAGCAGAGAAGCCTGATGTGGGGCTCAATGCCAGAACGCAGGGATCACGCCCTGAGCCGAAGGCAGACGCTTAACGACTGCGCCACCCAGGCGCTCCATGAAAATTATTTTTAAAACATACATTTTTTTCTAGGTGTACAGCCTGGAATAGCTAGAAACATTGCCAATCCTGTAGAAAAGAATACTCCTAGTACTCAGAATGTGGGCTTTAATATCATTCTTCACTACAATGAACTAGGACTCCTTGAGGAAACAGCTAATATCAGGACTGGGGCAGGAGAAGTACAAGGGGAACCAGGGAGATCTCAAGCCAGAAAGGAAGGATGTTTTTGAAGATTAATGAGATCCTATATGACAAGGAAAAGTTTTATACCTTTGAGACCCTCATGTGTTTGGGGAATCCTTGTATTACACTCTCAAGAATCAGCAGTTGAAGATAACTCTTTTATTGGTTAAAAAATATGTACATTTATGGGGTGCCTGGGTGGCTCAGTCATTAAGCGTCTGCCTTCCGCTCAGGGCGTGATCCTGGAGTTCTGGGATCGAGCCCCACATCAGGCTCTTCCCCCCGCGAGCCTGCTTCTTTCTCTCCCACTCCTCTTGCTTGTGTTCCCTCTCTCACTGGCTGTCTCTCTCTCTGTCAAATGAATAAATAAAATCTTAAAAAATTTTTCATTTAAAAAAATATGTACATTTATGATATTATTACATTGTGCTATACAGTGTTATCTAGCCAGCACTATTGTTCTCATTCATACAAGACTAGAATAAAAGAAGATTTATGGTCATCTGCGCATTATAACACAGTGGTGAGCCTACCCAGAACTGCCCCTTACTAGCTTGACTTCAACCACTTATTTAACCTCCATGAGCCTCGAGTTCTTTGCCGATACAACGGGAATAATAATAACACCTTCCCTACAAAGCCACCGTGGGCAGCAGGTGCAGTAAAGGACGTGAAACAGCCACGCGGTAAGCTCTTAATTAGCAGTAGCCATTATTATGACTGATGCAGGCCAGGCAGGACATAAGGAATAAACACAGCCTCCGTACATAGCATCGTTCCAGGAAGAGTCGGAACCAAGAGCGGTTTCTGTGGCTGAGTCGCAAGCACCGTCAGAGCAGGTTTCGAGTTTGCTTCTCTGCAGATCTGGGAGCGGTGCGTTTTACTATCATCATCTGTAAGTGGATTCAGCAGTGAACTGATGTCTCGGTTCTGGGTCCCTCCAGAGCAGACTCTAAGACAGAAGCTTCGGCCGCAAGCTGTAGTTTCTTTAAAGGTGACCTCCGGAAGCGCAGCAAGGAAGTGAGGTAGGGAAGGAAGGACAGCCAATAAAGGGTGTGTTGATAAACAGGTCAGTGTTGGGGGTAACTGTCCCTGTAGGCCCTTTGACACGCTCTGTGGAGCACCCCTCAGAATCAACTCATGAGGGGAAGGGAGCTTGGGTGTTTATCCACTCACTTCTGTCCATCCTTGGTTAAGGAACACTCTTGGGGCATTGACTCCCCAGGATCTCCAGCCCATCCTATAGGGTGGAGTGCACTCTTTTTTTTTTTTTTTTAGATTTTATTTATTTATTTGACAGAGAAAGACAGTGAGAGAGGAAACACAAGGGGCGCCTGGGTGGCACAGCGGTTAAGCGTCTGCCTTTGGCTCAGGGCGTGATCCCAGCGTTATGGGATCGGGCCCCACATCAGGCTCCTCTGCTATGAGCCTGCTTCTTCCTCTCCCACTCCCCCTGCTTGTGTTTCCTCTCTCGCTGGCTGTCTCTATCTCTGTCAAATAAATAAATAAAATCTTAAAAAAAAAAAAAAAAAAGAGAGGAAACACAAGCAAAGGGAGTGTGAGAGGGAGAAGCAGGCTTCCTGCCGAGCAGGAAGCCCGATATGGGGCTCGATCCCAGGACCTTGGGACCATGACCTGAGCCGAAGGCAGACCCTTAACAGCTGAGCCACCCAGGCGCCCCTGGAGTGCGCTCTTTTGATCCAGCCATGAAGGTTCAGGGAGAGACACTCAGGAAGTCATCTGCTTGCTATATGGGAGCCGTTGGCAGGTGACCTCTAGGCAGGACAAGCGCATGTGGGCAGGGCACCAACACCAACTTCTATTTCTAAGTGATATTAGGAAATAATGGTTAATTATTCTTAGGTGTGATAATAGAATTGCAGTTATGTAGGAGAATGTCCTAATTCTTAGGAGATACCTGCTGAGATATTTATGGGTTAAGTGTCAGGAGGACTACAATTAACTTTCAAATGATTTCAGCAAAAACAAACACACATGCACACACACCACACACAGCAAATAATAGCTAATATTCACACCTACTGAATCTAGAATAAAGAGAGGGTTAAAGAGTTACTCAGTTTCCATTTTTCTATATATTTGACATTTTCATAACTCATATTTGAGGGTAAGTATTTACAGATAATTACCCCCTAAGTGCTGAGTGCTCTAAACATTGGGAGGGCCAATGCCATTCAAGCCAATATGGTATCTTTATCATGAATAAATAAAAGACCTGGCTTCCCAAGTCACTCTCCTGACATCTGCGGAAAATTGCTTTACTAACTATACAAATCTACGATGTCTACAAGATGAATGGTGCTCCCTGAATCCCACATTAAGTGGGTACCCCGAGAGATACAAAGATATACAAAACAAACTCCTCGTCTTAAAGGGCCTTACATTCTGGAAGGGAAACTTAATCATGGGTAGGAGCCGGGTAGAGTGCGATCAGTGCTGGAGAGGGAGTTCAGATTTTTCAAAAATGATATCATGGCGCCCCTTCTGGAGAGTCAAAGAAGTGATGAGATTTGTCCAAGGTCATAAAAGTCATTCCTGGAACATTCCTCTTTCCTAAAACTGACAGAAAGGGGAAACAATTTTGCCATAAATAGCGAAGCCTAGTAGTTAACCATTAAGCCTAAGTAGTTTGGCTGGTGGAGTATTAACAGAGTCTAGGACTTCACATCTCCCACAAGGAGCTCAGACCCAGAGGGAGAGGAGACAGGCAGCCCCGAATCTGGAAATTCCTAGGAGTGGAAACCAATCTGCTCCACATGGAGCCCCGTGCACTTCTGGACAGATAAGGGGGTCCAAGAACTGGCAGCCACAGCCTGCGGATTTAGGTGAGCATAAGGAACACCTGGGGAGGGGCACCTGGGTGGCTCAGTCAGTTAAACATCTGCCTTCAGCTCGGGTCATGATCTCGGGGTCCTGGGATCGAGCCCCGTGTTGGGCTCTCTGCTCGGTGGGGAGTCTGCTTCTCCCTCTGCCCCTCCCCCCGCTCGTGGTCTCCCTCTCTCTGTCAGATAAATAAGCAATATTTTTGAAAGAGAGGAAGAGGGAAAGAAAGAAAGAAAGAAAGAAAGAAAGAAAGAAAGAAAGAGGAAAGACAGACACACCTGGGGAGTCTCCAGGCACCCATCATTCATCACATCTGATGAGACTCAGGATTTTCATCTTTAACAACCTACCAGGTGACCTACACAGTGTTCAGGATTCTCATTTTGGGAACCACAGACTATGGAGCGAGGGTTGGTGAGAGTGATGGGGGTGGAAGACCCCCAGCTCAGGGGACGTGCCTAGAGCATGGCAGGTACGCAAGAAACAGCAGCAAAAGGAGAGGAGGGAGGGAGGGGAGGAGGGAGGGAGGGGAGGAGGGAGGAAGGAATGGAAGGAAGAGAAAGGAAGGGAGAAAGAGATGAGGAAGATACCCACTTGGAGATAAATTAGGGGTGCAAGTTGGGGGCTCCCCTGGAAGAGAATGTGTACACAGGGCCGTCTGTGGGAGATGGGCTCTGCAGGTGCACGGGGCTCACCGGACCTCCTGTGGCCCGGGAATGAGGAACAGGAGAGGGAACCAAGCGACCAGCATGTAGGAAAGGCCTGAGAGGCACAGGTTTGAAGCCATTCTTAAGCAGTGCCGTTCTGAGCCACGGCCTTCACATCTGCAGTCCCCAAGCTTTATGTGACGGAGGCAGCTGCTTGGCAAAAGGCTGGAGGGTTGCAAGCCAGGAGGGTCATCTAGCTAGTCACTGGGAATGCACTGAGGGTTTTATTTTTTTATTTTTATTTTTTTTAAAGATTTTATTTATTTATGTGACAGACAGCCAGCGAGAGAGGGAACACAGCAGGGGAGAGGGAGAGGGAGAGGAAGAAGCAGGCTCCCCGCCGAGGAGCCCCATGTGGGACTCGATCCCATAACGCCAGGATCACGCCCTGAGCCGAACCCTGAGCCGAAGGCAGACGCTTAACGACTGCGCCACCCAGGCGCCCCACACTGAGGGTTTTAAAGTGACAGAAAAGCTAGAGATCTGGCAGTCACAGCCTAGCAACAATAGAGTGGTCCTTTGAGCAATGCAGGCACCCCATGTGGTGACTTTTCCATCCAGAATCCAACACAGTGTCCACTCAACTGCTTAAACTCAGAGGCGCCTGGCTGGCTCAGTCAGACGAACATGAGACTCTTGATCTTGGGGTCGTGGGTTCAAGTCCCATGTTGGATGTAGAGATTACCTAAAAAAAAAAAAAAGTAACAATCTTTTAAAAATTAAAAAAATAATAAACTGCTTACACTCAGTCATGGGACTTCGGAATTTCTAGCTTAAACAGTGATTAATGATCCTCTAACTTCCCAGTTTTCATTAGGATTCCTTCATCACTGAAGATATTAGACGTTAAATTAGACCTCAAAGACCACCTGTCTAGGGTTGCAGATTTAGCAAATAAAAATACAGGACACCCTGTTAAATTTAAAATCCAGGTAAACAATGAATACCTTTTTAGTCTAAGTATGTCCTGTGCAACTGTTAATTCATGACAAAGCCAATATTTGGGATAGAGTTATACTAAAACAAAATCTGTATTTATTTAAAATTCAGATTTAACTAAGTATTCTGTCTTTTATCTGGAATCCTACATCTGCCTACCCTTCCTTTTTTTAATAGATGAGGAAATGAAGTTCAGAGAGGTAGAGACTTGTCCGAAGTGACACAGGGATTGGAATCCACTCGAGATTCCTGGCTGCCCCACTGCATTCTTAGCCAAATGCCTCATTTCGGAGTTTAACTTGGCTTCGTGAATCACTATGGCCGTGCCTTAGAGTATCCGTGAAATTCCTGAATTTCAGGCAAAAATGCGTGTGCGTGTGGTGTGTGTGCGTGTGTGTGTGTGTGTGTGCAAGTGGACTTGGTTATTTTTCTGAGGAGATGGTTTCTGGCTTTTAATTAGCTTTTCAAAAGAGTCATGATTTTAAAAAAGAGATTAAAATCCACTCTTTCACAGTATTCTGCTCCACTTTCAAAATGCAGACCATTTATTACTTTCGGCTGAGGTCCCATTTCTGCTTCCCCTAGATCCCTTCACTCCCTGGCACAGCACTGGACCCAGCCTCCCTCGGAGAGCAGTAGTTTTTGTCTGCAAGTACCCCAGAAAAGATCCACTCCATCGTCTACACGCCACACAGAGATGTCATCCTACCCTCCACAACCCACGTGTATCAAAACCCCGAATTCTTCTGATCTAGTCTAGAGTTTCCTGTTCTAGCTCTTGGAACTGACAAGCCAGGGTTGACAGACCAGAACACCTTTCAGAGACGAGCGAGAAGGTAGCAGGGATGTGACCTTTGAAATTGGCCACTAGAGGTCCCTTCTCCTCCGCTGTGATTTTGAACTTAGCCGGCTGGGGGTTAGAGAAGATGTTTCCCTGGACCCCCGGGGAAGGTCTCGGCCTGTTACAGGAGTGCTGCGGTGTCCGTGCCAAGCCGGGGGAGTAGCCATGGGATTCAGCAAGAGTGCTGCCGCAGAAACTGGCTTCCTTAGGAGGTGGCTAATATCTTCCGGGATCAGGCTCGAAGGCAGAGTTTTCCAGCAGCGCAGGGTTTGGAACTTCCTCCTCCCTCACAAGGAAAAAACCCAGGACATTCCACCGCTCACCGTCACCAGGCAAACCTCCAGCTCTCTTTGGAGCATAAGCTGGCTACAGAGGCGTATTTACTGGAAGCCAATGAACCTTCCGCTAGAGACCCTCGTTTGCACAGACTCATTCTAAAGGCCCTGACCCTAGAAGCTTTATATTAATGAGGTTGGATTCTTTTCTTTAAAGAAGGGGATCCCCCGAGTATATAAACATCAGGCCCCTATAGAGCCTGGGTGTAAGTTCTCTGGCTCCAGGATACAGGACTTCAGAGAGGAAAGGGGCCGGGGGCAGTTTCAAAGGGAGGCCGCCTGGAGACTAACGAGGGAGAGTTTCCTGTGAGAAAGAGGTTCATACATGTGTCAAACAGCGAGGCAGCCCTTAATTTCCAAAGAACTGTAGCTGTGGGGGCCGCCAGAAGTGAGGGAGCTCTCTCTTGCCTGCTTGGAGCTTTCCCTGGCCAGCGGGAGCTTGCCAAACCTTGAGGGGCAGGGTGCTTCACGGACCGGCCTGCAGCATCCTGTTGGCTGCTTTTGAATAAACAAATGGTCTTGCCAACCATTGTGTGGATTTGGGGTGGGGAGATACGCCAGTCCCAGAGTCCCTATGAGCCGGGATGGGCCATGAACTTTACAAAAGAGTAAATAAGCAATCAGGGTTGAATGAACAATGCTGTTGGGGAGGTACAGACGGATTCTGGACTCCAAATTAAATCAGGACCCACCACTGTAGAAGCAGATGAGCGTAAGGAGCAGGGAGTTTTTTCTGGAAGAGAACAGTGCTGGAAGCCTGCAGCCAGCAATGTGTTGGGACTGACTGGTACCCGCGGGGAAGAGCTGACTGCGCGTTTCTTCTCCATCATGCATTCAGCTGCTGCCAATGCGGTAGCTTGAAATCGGCCACGCGGGGAGTATTTACACCATGGAAATTGGCAGCTGCTACAACTCAGGGCTCCCCCGCCAGGCCTGGTTGTTCCATCTTTTCCAGCCCATCGCTGCCTGTGCTTTACCCCTAAAACCTCCCCTCACTGCCCCCCCCTTCCACTGGCCGATCGCAGACCCTGCAAGCAGGCCGCCCTGTGTGTATAGCCGTGTGGGGGTCAGCTCGCAAAGGATCGGATTTGTGCACTTCCCCTTCGGAGCCGGCGGGGATGTCAGCAATCTTCCCGGCTCTGGGTTGACGTTTTTTGTTTTTTTCTACCCTTACAACCTGATCCCAGACAGTGATCTCTCTCTCTCTGGAATTTACAGTTGTTCTCTCTCTTACATCATGAGGCCTTCAGTATCTCAGGGATTAAGTAGCCACTTGTGAGAGCTTCGGAGGCAATAATAGAGTCAGGACAGCAAATTACCTTAGCTGTTATCAGCAACTTGAACCTATTGTCCAAATGGAAATCATGTTTATATTTGGTCAGCGTTCTTTCAAGATGCGGGTTCTCTCCGACGTACATCCCGTTCCCCTAGTGCTTGGAGAAATTCGAGATGAGCATCCTTGTGTCAGATGGACAGGACCCAGGAGTGTTATGTCGCTTCTCAGCCTGAAAGTCTTGAACTGCAAAATATTATATGGGAGGGGACGCCTGGGTGGCACAGAGGTTAAGCGTCTGCCTTCGGCTCAGGGTGTGATCTCAGCGTTATGAGATCGAGCCCCACATCAGGCTCCTCTGCTATGAGCCTGCTTCTTCCTCTCCCACTCCCCCTGCTTGTGTTCCCTCTCTCGCTGGCTGTCTCTATCTCTGTCGAATGAATAAATAAATAAAATCTTTTTAAAAAAATGATCTGCATTGGGACGCCTGGGTGGCTCAGTCGGTTAAGTGTCTGCCTTTGGCACAGGGCGTGATCTCAGGGTCCTAGGATTGAGCACTGCATCGGGCTCCCTGCTCCACTGGGAGCCTGCTTCTTCCTCTCCCACTCCCCCTGCTTGTGTTCCCTCTCTCGCTGGCTGTCTCTATCTCTGTCGAATAAATAAATAAAATCTTTAAAAAAAAAATTACATGGGAGACATAGGGAGGGGACTGACATTTTTGTGTCTACTTTAGGCAGATACTCCTGTAACAAATAGTCTTTGAGGAGATCATTATTATCCCCAATTTCCAGACAGAAGAATGGAGGCCCAGGGAATTTGAGTAATGTATTCAAGGATATATAACTGATAGGTAGTAGAATATTGGAGGAGTAACTTAATATATTTAATATATACATAGTATGGCAGAACTTGCAAGAAAATCAATCCCTTGTCCTATTTCTCTCTACCCCCCACCTCTCCTAAATCTGCTCCCCAAGGCAACTCTTTTTTTTCCCAAGATTTTATTTATTTATTTATTTATTTATTTATTTATTTATTTATTTGAGAGAGAGTGAGTGAATGAGAGAGCGAGAACAAAGTGGGGCGGGGCAGAGGGAGAGGGAGAAGCAGACTCCCGACTGAGCAGGGCGCCTGACGTGGGCTCCATCCCAGGACCCCGGGATCATGACCTGAGCTGAAGGCAGACACTTAACCAACTGACTGAGCCACCCAGGCTCCCCCAAGGCAACTCTTTTTAGATTTTTACTATTCCTTCTTAATATCTCTTATCTTTAACCAATAGGCTTATTAGTAGAACGAGTGTAGTGACTTTGTTTAGTTTGTTTTATGTCTGTATCCTCATTGACTTAGGACATCATAAACATTTGTTGAAAAAATACCATCATTTGGGGGCGCCTGGGTGGCTCAGTCATTAAGCGTCTGCCTTCGGCTCGGGGCGTGATCCCAGAGTCCTGGGATCGAGCCCCACATCAGGCTTTTCTGCTGGGAGCCTGCTTCTTCCTCTCCCACTCCCCCTGCCTGTGTTCCCTCTCTCACTGGCTGTCTCTCTCTCTCTCTGTCAAATAAATAAATAAATAAATCTTAAAAAGAAAAAAGAAAAAATACCATCATTTTTGATGTATCAGCTGGCTTCCTGCTGTGTAAGATAAGGATCTGGTGTGCTAAAAACATTTCCTTTTCACCTCCCCCACTGCTTCCCATTAAAGCTTTATTCATATTTTTACTCTTTCAGCTAGTAACCTTTGTAACCCTAAGTCATGCACACACTCCTTTATTTCTTATTCCACAACCACGGACACTCCCTCTGGACTCCAGTGTGCGGGTCTCCGTTTCACTGCAGGTCTGCTTGACTTGAGGACCCACATGTTTCCCATCCCGCTGACCACTTCTGGACCAGTGACTGTCCCTCTGCCTCATTTTGGAAAATATATTTAAAAAATAATAGGTACTGGGTAATGGATTTTGAACTGGAGATATTCTTGGGCCAGCGTCTACCAACAGAGAACGGTCTGAAGATATTGGAGTGAGTTTATCAAGCTAATGTTAAGTGTAGTTCAGAAACATTAACAAATATGCACAGTCCAGAATTCTTATAGCAGGTTGTAATTTGCTGAAATTCTCCTATCGCCTAAGGTGAATTCCTGCCCTTCCTGCAAAACAAGACTTGCATTTTATATTAGGGATGTGATGGGCCCAAGAAACTGGTAGATACTCTGGGTTCTATCATCAGCACAAAGTACCCCAGAAATGCCCCCCCCACCTCCCATGTATGCCTGGAGCCAAGTTATTTCCTTGGCATGCGGTGAAAAGGAGAGTGGGAGCTGAGCACAGCCCTGGCATAAGCCTGGGTGTGGGTTTCATTAGAGAAAGTAATTGACACTGAGGAGCAGAGGCCATGAAAGGAAAACAGACATGGCCTTTGTTTCCCAGGGCCCTCTGGCTGACATTACACACACAACGCAAACACTGTCCACGTTGGTGCTTGATACGGACTTGTTTGTGCCCAGTCCCTGCCTTCTTCCAGAAGACAGCTTCACTTGTCTTTTATCTGTACTTCCTCGTTCCTGGCAAGTCCCACTCCTTGTTCTTAAAGGTACCTGCTGGCTCTACATAGCTGAGTTAGACAAGGGCTTGACCTACACATCTGGAACCTGGGCTTGGGCAACACCCAGGACAGATGGCAGGAGAGCTCAGCTGCAAGCCCCACAGGCACCTGTTGGTCCCTCTATCTAAAGAAAACCCCAAGGACTAGCCCCTGCCCTGACCTAGCCCCATCCCTACAGTTCAGCAGGAACGTCCCCCTCTGTGCAGATTGTAGAGTTGCCATTGGGAACCTGGCAATGTTTGCTTGAACTCTTTGCCCTGTATTTAGAGACGATACCTGCCTACTAGAAGAATATCGTAGGAGGTAGTGGGGGAGCTCAGGTCATGGCAAGACTAGATTTGAATTGCATACACTTTGGGTCTGGACTTGCACAAAGCCACATCATTTGTTAGTACAGGAATCATTTAGGAGTAACAGAAAAATCTAGAAATGACTTAAATATGCAAATCTATTTTTCTCTCATAGTTAAGAAGTCCAGAGATAGTCATCCCAGGATTGGTAAGGTATGCCATGGTATCCTTCTTGCATATTGCTTTAGCCTGCATGGCTTCTATTCCCAAGGTTATCTCAACATAGCTGCTAGACTTCTAGTCATTGTGTCCATATTATAGCCAACACAAAGGAAGAAGGGCAAAGCCAGGCTTTGCTTTCTTTTAAGGCTATTCCCTGGAAATAGCTCATATAGACTACTTCTATTGCTCATACCAACTACTGCTTATATGACATTGGCCAGAACCTGGTCACGTGACCACATCTCCCTGGAAGAAGACTGATCATTGTTGTTTTTACTCCGGACAGTCATGTGCCCAGTAAATAATCAGGGATTTTGTTACTAAGTACAAAGGAAAATGGAGACCGAAGGACAACCAGTCGTCTCTAGCCCTGATGGAGCAGATCAATAAGAGACTCCCTGCCTCAATTCAGGCCGCCCTTATTTGGGCTGACCGGCCTAAACAAACATTGCACATGTTTGAGAGCAAACTCCCAAGGGTAAGATGAAGCACCCTCTCAGGCTGCACCCACTCCACTGACCTCTCAGGTCAGGGCAGACCACCTCCATTTGAGGGATTGGGATGATTAGTATCTCAACGTATCCTGGCTAAGAAGACATGCTGTCTAAGATAACCTTTGTCCCGGCCACAGTAGAAGAGAGCAATGGGCTTAGACCTGTCCCACCACACAGCCATGCCAGCTAAAGGAGGCAGGGGGAAATGTCTATAATAGCTGTGTACCCAAGGGCATTGGACTCCAAATTAGGATTTGATTTAGGCTTTGCACCTATCTTCAATGACTGACATGGTTGGTCAAGGTATGCCTCCTGGATCACAGAGCACTGAGAATTCAGGCCATGCCAGATGGAGGAGTAGAGAGAGCTTCACTGACCAGGACCTGGTGAATCATGGGGCACCCCTGATCCAGGTAAAGCCATACCGATGGAAGAACATGGCTACTGTGGCGAGCAGTCCCTGAGAGGACCTCAGGGATCCCTACTTCCTGCTATCCATACCTGTGTGTAATCACTTCTCCTTGTGTGTGGACAGGACTCGTCTCATTTCTAACAAAGAGAATATGGCAGAAATTATGGGATGTCATCAGGTTACAAAAAGACTATGGCTTCTGTCTTGCTCTCCGCCTGAGAACTTACTGAGGGAATCCAGTTGCCGTTGTGGGATGCCCTGGGGGAGGTCCACATGGCAATGAACTGGTGTCTCCAGCCGACCGCCAGGAATGACCAAGGGCTGCCAACACCCACCTGAGTGAGCTTGGAAATAGATCCTTCTCCAGTCAAGCCCTGAGATGACTCAGCCTCCACCAATAGCTTGACCACAATTTCAGGAGGAACTCTGAACCAGTCACCCAGCTAAGCTGCACCCAGATTCTTGCCCTGCAGAAACTGTGAGAGCATGTCTATTGTTGTAAACTGCTGCTTCTTGGGGCAATTATTTATGCAGCAATAAATAACGGATCTAGGTTGTTTACATCTATTATTATTATTATTATTACGTTCAGTTAGCCACTGTGTTTACATCTTCTTAAGAAATTCTGCAAGTTCATTCCCATTCTCAACTTTTAAAACTTGTTTCTATATCTGCCTTGAAGTGCCAGGTTCAGGCCATGCAAGAATGTGAACACAGAGCTGAGATAATCCCCTTGAAATTAGAGAAATATCTCTCCAGGCAGTATGAGTGTCACGAAGAAATACTATAAATCACTTTCTTTATTTAAAAAAACGTGTGGGAGCGCCTTTCCGCAGCAGACGACATGCCTCCGCTTAGAGAAGCAGAGTCTCGTTTCTTCTCGCAACATGCTGAAAAGACGTTCACTCATTAGTTGCATTGCATATTTGCCATCTCCTCTCCTTCCTTCGTCCCTGAGTCAAGGTCAGGGCACCTGCTGTTTGCTTTGTTCTCTGTGAGTGAAGCAGTGCGTGAATTGGCACTCCGGTGCAACCTTTTATTCCTAGAATGGTGCTCTTCTTTGCTAAGCATTTGGCTAGGTTTCCATCAGTACCGATTCCAACATATACTTTTTCACAAGATAATAATTATAGATGAAAACTCTCTTCTCCCATATCATGAATCTGCAGTGATGCAGAGAATAAAATGCCAGGGAGCACTTTCCCTTCTATATGTAGCACACATACGCCAAAGGCTGTTCGGTACACGGAACATCAGCATTTTCCTTCCTATGTGAAGGGAAATATCTTTAGGACGCACTCCTGATAGTAAGTGCTTTGTTACATTGTATGCTATTGAATTTTTTGCAACAGCCTAGAACATCACTAGATAAAGAACTTTTGTTTGCTTTCTCTTCAAGCATAACATGGGTCATTAGCTCGTTAATTGGATTTAGTCATTAATTGGATTTAGACCTTTTTGGCAATAGGATGATTTATAGCCTGGTTTTGCTGCAGACGTGTAGATTTCAATAATGTTGCTATGGCTATGATATTTTCTGTTTGCCTTTAGAAACAAAATTCGTCAATTTGGAAAGTATTATTATGTTCTTATTCTAGAAAAAAATACTTCTTTATTGAGAGGTCACCATGTTTTGTTTGAAAAAGACAATAAAAAGTCATGGGTGGCTTTATGTTTACATCTGGACAAGTTCATAATAAACAATACACTGAGGAATAGAGGTAAAGAAATCGCTAGCCCCGTAATATCCAATTTTCAGATACTCAATATCCCTTTTACTATTTGCACTATTGTTTTTTGCCTACTTGTGCAAAATAATTACATTTTCAGATGTTTATCCTATAACATACAGAGTCATTCTCTATATTTTTACTAGAGTCCTATTCACTACTTAACTTTATAATGCTATTTTGATTTGTGGTATTCACGTTACTATATTCATGATTTTTATTTTATTTATTTTATTTTTATTTTTAGAGAGGGAGGGGAAGGAAGAGAGGGTGAGAGAGAATCTTAAGCATTCTCCGCGCCCAGCATGGCGCCCGACGTGGGGCTGGATCTCACAACCCTGAGGTCATGACCTGAGTCGAAATCAAGAGTCGTCACTTAACTGACTGAGCCATTCAGGCACCCTTATTCGTGATTTTTTACAAAATCTTTAATAACAGGTTGATTGAGATATAATTCACATAAAATCTGTCCTTTGAAAGTGTGCAACTCAGTGGTTTTCAGAATATTCGTAGAGTCACCGTAGAGTCAACCGTCACTGTTATCTAATTTTAGAACATTTTCATCACCCCAAAAAGAAACCCTCTCCCTGTTAGTAGTCACTCCCTATTACCCTCTTCCCTCCAGCCCCTGAAAACCACTCATCTGCTTTCTGTTTCCCCAGATTTGCTTATTCTGGACATTTCCAATAAATGTAATCACACAACATGTGGTCCTTTGTGTCTGACTTCTTTCACTTAACATGATGTTTTCAAGATTCATCCATGCTGTGTATGGAGTAATGAATTCATTCCTTTTTATGGCCAAATATTTTTCCATTATGTGGATATGACACGTTTTGCTTATTTCTTCATCAGTTCACAGACAATTAGATTGTTTCCACTTTTTAGCTATCATAATAATACTGCTATGGACATTCATGTACGGGCTTTCGTGTGGATATGTGTTTTTATTTCTCTTGTGTCTATACCTACGAGAGGAGTTGCTGGGTCTTATGGTAACTCTCTGTCTAACATTTTGAGAAGCTTCCAAACTGGCTGCACCATTTTACAATCCCCCCAGCAATGTATGAGGGTTGCGATTTTTCTGCGTATTCATCACCATTTGTTACTGTCTGTCTTTTCTATTTTAGCCATCTGAGTATGCTTAAAGCGGCATCTCCTTCTGGATTTTTTGGTTAACAGCTTTATTGAGATATAATTCACCTCCATACAATTCACCCATTTAAAGTGTACAACCCAGGGGCGCTGGGCTGGCTCAGTCGGGGGAGCATGTGACTCTTGATCTCGGGGTTATAGGTTAAAACCCCACATTGGATGTAGAGATTACTTAAAAATAAGATTTACTTTTAAAGCGTACAATCCAGTGGTTTTTCATACATTCACAGTTGCGCAATCATCACCACAATCAGCTTTAGAACACTTTCATCATCCTCTGAAGAAACTCCATTCCCTTTAGCAATCTCAGTGTGGTTTTCATTTGCATTTCCCTTCTGAGTAATGATATTGAACATCTTTTCATGTGCTTATTGGCCATTTGTACATCGTCTTTGGAAAAATATCTGCTCAAATCTTCCGCCCATTTTCTTTTTTTTTTTAAGATTTGTTTATTTATTTGAGAAAGAAGCGCGAGCTTGAGTGAGGGGAGGAACAGAGGGAGAGAATCTTCAAGCAGACTCCCTGCTGAGCTCAGAGCCTGGCGGGTGGGGGGCGGGGCTCTATCCCACTACACTGAGATCGTGACCTGAGCCAAAATCAAGAGTCAGACACTCAACTGACCGAATCACCCAGACGCCCCTTGCCCATTTTCAATTGAGTTATTTTTCTTTTTCTTGTTGAGTTGTATGTATATATATATATATATATTACGTATTCTAAATACAAATCCCTTATCAGGAATCTGGTTTGCGCCTAGTTTCTCCCATTCTGTGGGTTGTCTTTCTATTTCCTTGATAGTATCCTTTGAAGCTCAAAGGTTTTTAATTTTGAAGAAGTATGATTTACCTATTTTTTCCCTGTCACTTTGCTTCTGATGTCATATCTAAGACAACATCGTCTACTCCAAGATCACGAAGATTTCCTCCTAGGTTTTCTTTTAAGAGTTTTACAGTTTTAGCTCTAACATTTAGGTCAAAGATCCATTTGGAGTTAATTTTTTACCTACAGTGTGAGATCGCAGTCCACATTCATTCGTTTGTATAGGGATATCTAGTTGCCTGGGCAGCATTTGTGGAAAAGACCAATTTTTCTTCATTGAATGGTCTTGGCATCCTTGCCAAAAATCAATTGACCAACAACGGGAAGGTTTCTTTCTGAACACTCAGTTCCATTTCCTTGATCTATTTGTGTCTATCCTCATGCTATCACCACACTATTTTGATGACTTTTTTTTTTTTTTTAAGATTTTATCTGTTGGGACACCTGGGTGGTTCAGTCAGTTAAGTGTCTGCCTTTGGCTCGGGTCATGAGAGCCCCACATCAGACTTCTTGCTCAGTGGGGAGTCTTCTTCTCCTCTGCCTGCTGCTTCCCCTGCTTGTGCTTGCTCGCTCTCTCTCTGTCTGTGACAAATGAATAACTAAAATCTTTAAAAAAAGATTTTATTTATTTGAGATAGAGAGAGTAAGAGAGAGTGAGCACAAGCTGGGGTGGGGGCAGAGGGAGAGGGAGAAGCAGACTCCCCACTGAGCAAGGAGCCTGATGTGGGGCTCGATCCCAGGACCCCGGGGCCACAACCCAAACGGAAGGCAGCCACTCAACCAACTGAGCGACCCAGGCACCCCTCAACAGGTGTATTTGTAATTGTTATAAAGTTGAACTGCTGAAACATGTTCCCAAAACAAATTTTGACTTGCATTAATGCTTTATGTCCCTGCCTTTCTATTAAAAATTCACACACACACACACACACAAATGGAAAAAATGCCAATACCTGATTTCTGCTCCCTATTTTTCCACTTGCAAGCCTATACTTAAGTAACTTTTGACCCCATGGGAAAAAGATATCTAATATTCAGAACTACCAATAACAGGAAGAAGAGATTTTTTTTAAATAATAAAATGTTTTTCATCATAGTGGATTCCTTTTTTTTAAAATTAATTAATTTATTTGAGAGAGAGAGAGAGCACATGGGGAGGGGCAGAGGGAGGGAAGCTTCAAGCAGACTCCCCAACAAGCAACCAGGGCCTGACTCCAGGCTCTATCCCATGACCCATGAGTTCATGACCCCAGCTGAAACCAAGAGTAGGAAGCTTAATTGACTGAGCCACCAGGCGCCCCCATTGTAGTGGATTCTTTTTTTTTTTTTTTAGATTTTATTTATTTGTTTGAGAGAGAGAGAGCACAAGTGGGGTGAGGAGCAGAGGGAGAGTGACAAGCAGACTTCATGCTGAGCACAGAACCCTACGTGGGGCTTGATCCCATGACGCTGAGATCATGATCTGAGTTGAAATCAAGAGTCGGATCCTTAACCAACTGAGCCACCCAGTTGCCCCCCCATCATAGTGGATTCTTAAGCACGTTCTCCACATATGCCAGATGCTAGGTGGATGTCTTTTGGCATAATCGTTATACGTTTGGCATGGATAGTACACAGGTTTGTCTTCAAAGAGGCCCAACAGATAGGCCTCGCTTGCTTCCTGCAAAGCACCAATAGCTACACTCTGGAAAGGCAGATCTGTTTTGAAGTCCTGAGCAATTTCTCACACCAGACTCTGGAAAGGAAGTTTGTGGCTCAGAAGTTCAGGGGACTTCTAACAACATCTAATTTCACAGAGCACCCCAGTCCCAGGCCTGTACCGATGAGGTTTCTTTGCCCGTCCAGTAGAGGGCGCATTCTTGCGAGCGACTTCTGTAGCCAGTTGCTTCCCCAGTGCTTTCCCACAGGTCCATTTGCAGGCGGTCTGCTTTAAGACCTCCTTACTTACCCCCTTCTCCTTGGGCTGGGCTTGGCAAGACAGAAGCGGCCTTGGCATTAGTGAGGGACAGTGGCGAGGAGGCCTGAGCTACTAGTTCTTTTTAAAACTTTTGGGCAATATGGTGCCTGGGGATAGAGGCAATGAAAATGCAAATTTAATCATCGCTCAGTCAGTGTTCTTAGCTGCCAGCAACAGAAACTAACTCTAGGTGATTCAAGCACGAAAGAAAACTTGCTAAAGCAATATTGCTGGGACTGAAGGAGAAACAGGCTCTGAAAATTGTCAGAACAAGGGGTGTGCCAGCAGTGACCAGGACCACAGCCTATATATTACTATCGATCAGTCCGGGAAGAAGCTGTGATTACAACTGCTGGACCACTGAATGCCGCAGGTGGGACCGTGTTCCCCAGAGGCCCTGGACCCTGCCCCAACCGCTAAAACCGTAGCCCCTGCGAATGGATATTGCTGCCACCAGGGACCACAGCCAGTTCCTGATTCTCTGTGTCACTTGCTCGCAGTCCAAAGTTGGAGAAAGGACGGTGCAAGATCACGTCTGTACTTGCCTCTCATACCCAGTGACGCTTCCCGGCCTGCCTTTGGAATAAGACTGGGGCCGGTCAAGGGTGCAGCAATCTGGTTGGAAGGAGGTCTGGTGTTCTATTTGCATTTACAACATTTACAAATTGTGTTTCCTTAGACTGTATTTATTTGGGGTGGCTTTGGGCATATAATGGAAATTATGGAGAGGCTGGTGATGGTAGAACTCTTCCACAAGTCACCCCTTGGCATATGTAATTCAGACGTACCGAGGTTTAAATCCTGGCTGAGCCACTTAATTTAGTTACGGAGCTTAGGAAAATTACTTGAGTTTTCTGAGTCTCGTTTCTTTATTTATTTATTTATTTATTTATTTATTTATTTATTTATTTAAGATTTTATCTATTTATTTGACACAGAGAGAGACAGCCAGCGAGAGAGGGAACACAAGCAGGGGGAGTGGGAGAGGAAGAAGCAGGCTCCCAGCGGAGGAGCCTGATGTGGGGCTCCATCCCAGAACTCCGGGATCACGCCCTGAGCCAAAGGCAGATGTTTAACAACTGAGCCACCCAGGCGCCCCCCCTTTTTTTTAATAGATATTTTTTAAAATTATTTATTTATTTGTTTATTTGGGGGGGAGAAGAGGGAGAGAGCACGGAAGGAGAGGGAGTGGGAGAAGCAGACTTCCCGCTGAGCAAGGTGTCCAATGCAGGACTCAATTCCAGGACCCTGGGATCCGGACCTGAGCCAAAGGCAGATGCTTAACCGACTGAGCCACCCAGGCGTCCTGAGCCTCGTTTTCCTTATCCCAAAAATGAAGACATAGTAGTACTTTTTTATGGGTTACTGTGGGAGTTAGAACATAAAGTGAATAAGACAGGTTTGAGTATGGAAACGTTAAGAACTGGGGCCTCTTCATATTCTTGGTTCAGTCTGTTTCTTGGCTTTTCTCTTGGTGTCAGCAACAGCCCGTTTTTCACTCTAGCTTTTGAACCATATCTGGCTCCTAGGCTTTTGTATTCCAGCTCCCAACCAATGCCAGTGTTTCTGAACTTGAGTGTCTGGTCAACTCAGAAGCAGCATTGCCTCCTGTTGAACTTGGTATTGGACTTGTAGTCCTGGCCGTGTTATTGGCTGAAAGCTGTCAGGCTTAGAAATGCCTCTCCATCCCTTCCACAATTAGCCATGGCACATTGGTAGGAGACAGGGCAGAAAAATCAGGTGTTGTAAGCACAGGCTCTGGAGTTAGACTGGGTAAAATGAAACCCACCCATCTCCATCACTTAATTAGGTATCAACTTTGGAGAGGTCATATAATCTCTCTGTTTCTTCTTCTGTAAAATGGGGATAATGGTATTATTATTTCATAGAGTTATGATGACTAAATAAATATATTTATTAGAACAATACCAGGCCAGGAGCAAGCTCTGTAGTACTTATTATTTTATTTTATTTTATTTTATTTTATTTTATTTTATTTTATTTTATTTTATTTATTTTTTAAGTCTGAGACTCAAACCTAAGCACTGAGGAATGAGGACACAAGGCAGGAAAATTATAACTGGCAACTAAGATGCCAAGGTCAGACTGTGCCCAGCAGAAAGACTGGCTCAGGCCGAACAGTGAGTCGCTGGCGTTGGCCTCCTGGCAGAATGACAGGATCAGAGCGATGCTTTACAACAGCGGTTTCCAGACGGGGATGTGTGCTCCTTCCTGGGGATACATTAGATGCTACCCTGGGATACAGAAAAAATATACTATAATTTCTATTTATTTTTCTTTAAAAAAATGAAACTTTTCTGAAATCTAATGTATGGATTGATGCTGGCAGCGACACTTGTCGTACAGGAGTTAAGTGTCATAAATAGTAAGAGAAGTCTCCAGAAAGGAACTTGTGTGCACTAGGGTATCATGGTTAAGGCCATTTGTATAAAAAACAAAACCAAAAACCCCCAAGCCTTTTAAGTAGTAGAATCTGGGTTGTTGTGGTTGTTTAGAAAGTTGCATGCCCAAGGTGGGGCTCAAACTCACAACCCCAAGATCGAGAGTGGCGTGCTCCACAGACTGAGCCAGCCGGGCGCCCCTAAGTAGTAGAATTTTTATAACATTGTATAATGAGATAGGGAGACTTCGTCAGACAGGTTCATAGGTCATTTTGGGGTAGAGGACTTAAAAGAATTGCCAGTTTAGAGATGAATTACAGAGGTGCCTGGGTGGCTCGTTAGGTTAAGCATCCGGCTCTTGATTTCACCTCAGGTCATGGTATCGGGGTTGTGAGATGGAGCCCCGCGTCGGGCTCCGTGTTGGGTGTGGAGTCTGCTTAAGATTCTTTCTCTCCCTCTCCCTCTGCCCCTACCCCTACTGGCACATGTGTGTGCACTCTCTCCCTCTCTCTCTAAAAAAAAGATGAATTGCACATTTTGTTCTTTTACAAAAAGACTAGTATTCCAAAATTCCTGACCTTTTCTCTTATGCCAAGTGACTTTCGGTACTATGCTACCTAGCAGATATTAAAATAATAAATACATTTAGACACTATCTTTAAAGAAAAGGTGGTGCAATGTGAATTGAGAGACCATTTTGAAAAGGGATGCTTGCAAATATTTCCATTGTTATTCCTGAAATACTGTCTCATCACCTAGGAAACATTTGAATCTTCATGCTTAAAAAATTTTGGAAACAAAGTCCTCTAATCTATTCATATTCCAGACATAGGTTTATAGTATCTTTAACTGACTTGCAAGAATAACTCTTAGACATCAGTAAATTTATTGGCTGCATTTTGATAAAAAGTTGCATAATTGGTGGATAAAAATGAATATTAGGATTTAGTAATGCATTTTTGGTGCATTTTAATACTACATTACTTTGTGAGTATCTTTTTTTCAGCTATGATGATGAATAAAAGCTTTTTTCAAAATAAACCGAAGTTGAAACATATTTGTGAATCTCTGAGTCACAAATTATTAAACCAACATTCAAACAAAAACAGTGAAATTTATTCGGGTATAGAGAGAACAAAAACGTTTTGTATCTCTGACAAGTCAAATAAAAATATAAATAAAAATATTCATTTCCTCTCTATTTCCTTTTAATTTGTAGTCTTGTGCACATTTTTTTTTAAGATTTTACTTATTTATTCGACAGAGATAGAGACAGCCAGCGAGAGAGGGAACACAAGCAGGGGGAGTGGGAGAGGAAGAAGCAGGCTCCCAGCGGAGGAGCCTGATGTGGGGCTCGATCCCATAACGCCGGGATCACGCCCTGAGCCGAAGGCAGGCGCTTAACTGCTGTGCCACCCAGGCGCCCCATCTTGTGCACACTTTACCATGTTCATCTACCTTTAGTCATATGCGTACATTACTTAGAAATACATAAATAGGGGCACCTGGGTGGCACAGTGGTTAAGCGTCTGCCTTCTGCTCAGGTCATGATCCCAGATCGAGCCCCGCGTCAGGCTCCCTGCTCAGCGGGGAGTCTGCTTCTCCCTCTCCCTCTGCCCCTCCCCCTGCTTGTGCTCTCTCTCTCTCTCTCTCTCTCTGTGTCAAATAAATAAATAAAATATTTTAAAAAAATCCACCATTTAAAAAAAAATAGAAAGCAAGGAGAGGGAGGTATCAATGACTAAACTGAGGAAGAAAAAGTTGTTGGGGTGTAAAACAATGAATTTCATTTTAAACATGTTGAACTTGAGTGCCTTTTGGGACCTTAAGAGAGAAGATCAAAGGAGCAGTTGAAAAAAAGAGAGTGGGTGACAGTGGCTAAAAACAACTTTCCAGTCCATATGTTTTACAGTTCTAACATATTGCTGTACAGATAATATGCATTCACGGGAGCCAACGGATTTGACTTCTTAAAATACGAGTACCTTTAGACGCACACACATCTCTTCTTCTCCTTCAGGACTTCCCACTGTAGTAGAAGATGGGTGAGAGAGGTAATCTGGAGGCTTAAAGTGGAGGCACCGCTCTGGGAAACTCGGATTCCAAACCCTCTCTATCACTGACCAGTAAGGCAACTCTGGGGACTTATTTAGTCTTAAGACTTAGTCCTGCCATTATTAAATGATGGCCTAACAATAATTATTTTATATCATTATTGTGCTAATTGAATGAGCCGCATAAAGTACTTGTGTCCTTGCCTTGTACCGTTTTTAAGCATTATTTAAGCATTAAATGAAAATTGGTTCTAATTATTGTCTGGTCTCTGTAGCTCTTGGAAAACAAATTGGCTGCTGGGTTATCTTTTATCTCAGCCTACTGCATCAGAGACTACACATTCACGTGCTTATAAAGCCTGGGCCTTGTGTTAGATCTGTCCCCAAGCAGATGTCGTTTTCTCCCCTTCGATATTTCTATAGACAGCAGCACCCATGTAGCACATGTTTGGTTTTTTTCTAATATTTCATATAAAAACTATATATTCACATTCACATGCACACACACACATATGCACACAATTCCCACACACACTAAAGACCATCCACAAAGTTTTTGGTATCTGAGACCTGAACTGAGAAAGAACATTCAAATTCCCATATTTGGATCATACCTATAATTATGATGATTATCCTTATGTTATAGACTGGATGTTTGTGTCTCCCCAAAATTCATATGTTGAAATCCTCACCCCCCAATGTGATGGCATTAGGAGGTGGGGCCTGTGGGAGATGATAAGGTCTTGAGGACAGAGTTCTTATGAATGGGATTAGTGCCTTTATAAAAGAGACCCCCCAGAGTTCTCTTGCCCCTTCCGTCGCGTGAGGGCACAGTGAGAAGACATTTATGAATCAGGAAATGGACTTTCACCAGACGCTGAATCTGCCGGCACCTTGATCTTGGACTTCTAGCCTCCAGAACTGAGAGAAATAATTTTCTGTCTGTAAGCCACCCAGTTGATGGTATTTTTGCTACAGCAGCTCAAACTTAGACATTTTACATCTATATAGAATTTTGCAGTCATAGAAATGATACGCATTGAGAAAAGACAACAGAAATCCACCATGTATATACTTGGTGTCCCTGAAGTAGAGAGCTGAGCAAATCGAGAAGAAAAATATTCAAATAGAAAAGTAGTTTCCTGAAATGAAGAACAGAATCTAAAAATTTAAATCCTACACTTGATGCAGAAAACATTAATACGAGAGGCATAAAAACATGACATAGTCACAGGAAATGACTAAATTTCATGAACAAGTGAATAATCCTACATACATCTAGGCAAAAAACACAAGTCATTTGTAATAGGAAGAGGTAAAGCTGGATTCAGACTTATTTGCAGCAACGGTCCATGCCAGAAAATGATAGAGCAATGTTTACAGTTTTAAGGAGAAATGAGTGTGACCCAGGAATTTTATACCCAGCCCAATTTCTCCCTGTGTGTGAAGGCAATCAACAAATAGTCTGACACACGGTCGGGGTTAGCTGAGGTAAGGCAATAGAGAAACACGTTTTATAGAAGCTCCTAATGATGAAGTCCAGCCGATTAAGACATTTCAGAATAAGAAGCTAAGGGAATGGGGGAAATGTGAGAAAACAGGACTAGTCATGGATTCCAATCTATGTCAATCTAGAAATAAAGCAAAACAATTACAGATCATTACAATATAGGTCCTCCATGTTTGAACAAAGAAGAAGAGCCAGCATGCCAAGTGAGGAGAACATCCGTGAGCTGGTGTGGCCCATCACAGGGTGTCAGAGCCTGAGTGGAGCAAGGAGGGCATCCCTGCAGAGGAGTAGTCCCACGCAGGGTAGGTGTCAGAGTCTGTGCAGGGTACTGGTGTTGGGGGGCTGCTCGGGTTGAGAAGTTGGAGCCCGTGCAGGGGTATCGACGTGACATGGTAGCGGCAGTGGCTGAGGGCAGGGTGTCAGAGTCTGAGCCAGATGGCAAAGGCGTCCGCGCGTGGAGATGACCTGGCAATGGTGTCAGAGCCCAAGTACGGTGAGGAGGGGAGCACAGACTGGCATGGAGTATGGGAGCTTGAGCATGGTGAAAGGGAATCGCCGTTGGAGGGCATAAAAAAGTGTCTTGTTCTTATTTGTGATTTTTCTGACACTGCGCGACTATTTCTAAAAATGTGCTTTACCATAGACTTTTTTCTGACATTGCAGCTACTTACGTGGGAGGAAACAACATAGAAAATGGTTTTAAGGTCTTATTTGATATGTATGTCTACAAATGCTAGGAGTATTATATTAATCACACGACACAGATTCCTTTCAACGGTGTCCTGCTTTTCTAATACGTAAATCCTTTTGGCTATATCATTAAGGAATTTCGGTATGCTAATTTAAAAAATATTTTAATGCCACTCGAAGAATATGAAGTGGGTAGACTGTAGACACCGAGACTTCCTGGACCACCTCACTTTGCAGTGCCCATTCACTTCTTTCCTTGGCAGGGGCACGAAGCTTAGTCAGTGTTCAGGCTCCCAGGATTTTCTGGGACTCCGCTGCAAAGGCTGAACCTTGAAACCAACTATACATTTCCTTGTGGTTTCACACTTGCTATATTGTTTTTCTCACCTCACCACCACCCAGACAAGCTCAGCCACCCTAGCTGCATCAACTTTGGGTCGTTTCACTTCCCGGCTGCTGGGAAACCGCAGCTGCCGGAGCTTTTGCTGGCTAAGCAGTGCCCCCCTTAAAAGCACGCACATTAGAACGTAGGTGCAGGGGAGTCACCAGTGTGGTATCCGGTGGCGTCAGGGGGAGGAGAGCCCTGTTCCCCCGGCTTTCTTCACTGTCATCTTCTGGTGAAGAGGTCTCTCTGGTCGTCTTTCAGTAGCTGTCTCTGGGACATTTTTGCATTACATTCTTCCATAGGAAAGAAAGCATGCTTTCGGGACGCTAGAGATGTCATATTGGATCAGAATAATGGTTTGCTGGGCTCGGGATTTCTGTCACAGGTGGCGCCGTGAAGCGTGCTTTGCAGTATCTACCAGCATCCGAACTCTGATCTCCCGATTGGTGCTAATCTGGGAAGTTTTGTTTGTTTTAATTCATCAGTAATGAAATAAAAAGAGTAAGAGTAATATGGGAGAACACACCCAAATGTCATTTTTGGGAAAGAACTGTTTTTTATCCTGAGGCTATATCCTTCTTACATTTCTTAACTTCAAAAATCTACCTCCTTTTATGAAATGCAGGGGATACTAGATGGCAGGTTAGAGCTCCTCGGTGTGCTTACTTGGCAAAGCAAAAGACAGACAACTTCATGGCAACCCATAGGCAGTCTTTTTTCAATACTCTTTTTTTTTTAAATTTTGGTAAAATACATATAACTTAAAAATTTACCATCTTACCAATTTCGAAGTATACGGTGCAATGACATTAAATACATTCACACTGTCGTGCAGCCTTCGCCACCATACATCTTCAGAACTCTCTGTATTTTGCAAACTGAAATTCTGTCCCCATTTAAGAGTAACTCCCATTCCCTCTCCCCTCCCCCTCGGTAACCATCATTCTACTTCCTGTCTCTATGCATTTGACTCTGGGGACCTCATCTAAGTAGAATCATATAGTGTTTGTCCTTTTGTGACTGGCTTGATTTCAGTCAGCATGATGTCCTCAAGGTTCATCCGTGTTGTAGCATGTGTCAGAATTCCCTTCCCTTATAGGGCTAGAAAATCTTCCATTCTGTGTATATACCATATTTTATTTATCCATTCTTCTTTTTTTTTTTAAAGATTTTATTTATTTATTCGACAGAGATAGAGACAGCCGGCGAGAGAGGGGAGTGGGAGAGGAAGAAGCAGGCTCATAGCAGAGGAGCCTGATGTGGGGCTCGATCCCATAACGCTGGGATCACGCCCTGAGCCGAAGGCAGACGCTTAACCGCTGTGCCACCCAGGCGTCCCTATCCATTCTTCTGTCAATGGACACTTGGCTTGCTTTCACCTTTTGGCTACTGTGAATAATGCCGCTGTGAACAAGGTCTACAAAGATTCTTTTAAAATATTGAGATATAATTTACATACAGCAAAATGCACAGATTTAAAGTGAACTGTTTGATGATGTTTGAAAAATATATTAATTAATGTAACTGCCACCCTAATCAAAACAGAGACTCTTTCTATTACCTCAGAAAGTTTCCTTGTGTCTCCTTCCACTCTCTCCTCTCCAACAACCACTGTTCTGACCTTTATCACCATAGATTCATCTTGCCTATTCCAGAACTTAAAATAACTGAAATTATACAGTGTGTACTTCTTCGTGTCTGGCTTCTTTTGCTCAGTGTGATGTTTTTGAGATCCAGCTACGCTGTAATTCATTCCCCTCTATTGCTAAGTGCTAGGCCGTTGTATGAATATACACAATTTGTTTATTCATTCTTATTTGGGTTGTTTCCAATTTGGGGCTCTCATAAAACTGCTATGAACAATCTTGCATATCTTTTTTTGTGGACATATATTTTCCAATTCTCTTGGATAAATGCCTAGACGTGGATTTGCTCTCATCAGAAAGGTATATGTGTAACTTTATTAGAAAATGCCTCAGGGGCGCCTGGGTGGCACAGCGGTTAAGCATCTGCCTTCGGCTCAGGGCGAGATCCCGGCGTTCTGGGATCGAGCCCCACATCAGGCTCCTCCGCTGGGAGCCTGCTTCTTCCTCTCCCACTCCCCCTGCTTGTGTTCCCTCTCTCGCTGGCTGTCTCTATCTCTGTCGAATAAATAAATAAAATCTTTAAAAAAAAAAAAAAAGAAAATGCCTCACAGCATTCCAAAGTGTTTTACTTTGTTTTATTTTTTACCATTTTACCTTGTACTCCCCGGCAATGTGTGAGAGTCCGAGAGTTTCCACAATTTTGCCTTCGGTATTGCCAGTTTTAGAAATTTTTCACCATCCTAGCTGGTGTGTGAAAGTCTTGTACAACTTTACATCAATCCCCCAGGCAATCAGTTTCAAGGAATATTCCAGTTTAGCTTTGCTAGGCTGGGACTCTTTGGATAAAAGTTAAAGAAATACAGCTTACACTAGTTTAAATGGAAAGCAGTCTTTATTGCCTCCTCAAGCTAACCATGGGGGGACCTCCCAGGAGTGACGGAAACTACACACAGGTCACTCTCTGCCTCTATTCGCATGTTGGCTTCATTCTCAAAATTCATTTGTCCCCGCTAAATTGGAACTTTGTCTTCAGCAAGTCTAGGCTTTCACTCATACAGTATTCTTACCGAACAGAGAAGAAATCACCTTCCCATTAGTTTCAGTTAGAAACTGATCATTCTAGCTTGGGGAACACGCCATCCCTGAACCAATCACCATATTTCTGCCAGAGCCCAGCCTGGGTTGTGTGCCAGTCTGGTAGCTGGAGAATGGAAAGACTATGGTTGGACCACCGCACCATACTATGTTTGGAATGGGGAAGCAGTTTCCAAAGCAGCAGAGTACTCTTTGAGGCAGGTGAAACAATACACGTCTATATATTCATCTTGATTTTTAAGAATGTTTATATTTCCATGAGATCCAAAAGTCTTGGAGCCCTTGTTCTTTACTTGACTGAAAACCACAAGTCAGAGAGATAGCCCAGACACTTCTAATCTCACTTAACTCGTTGCACATCTTTCGGCTCCGAGTTTATCTCACCATCCATGACTTAAGAACTGGGAGGGGACTGCCACATGAACAACATTCTGTTGGACCCAGTAGCCAAAATGCCATCTAGGCCCCCTAACAAACAACCTGCCCCACCTTGCTAACATGTCGACATTCTCTCTTCCTATATTCCCCTTTGGCTATTTCATCTGGCCTTTAGAACACAGCTCTAGTCAGCAAATCGTTGGCTTTTATTTCCTCTCCCATTGTCCAGCTTTTAACTTTGGAAACTTCTTTCTCTGCAGTTCCCAGGCTCCAAACCTAATTATTTTGGCTCTTAGAAGGCATCTCAGGAGCTCGCTTTTCCTTGCTGGCCTTGACCCCGTCCTAGGCTGCCTTCTGCCAGACCTGCTATCCACCAAGTCCTGCCCGGTTTAACATCATCCCCAAGCTTTAGTCTCTGGGTTCCACTGGTACCTGAGTTCAGCTTCGAGAAGTGACGTGGAATTCTGGTGCTCAAGGCTATGGTGAGGAAGGCCACCTCTGCTGAAGCCACATCTTTATCATCGGCATCATTTAACCTCCCAGGTTCTGTATTTCTAGATTGTGGTCAAGGTACGAAATGATTTAGAGGATGGGAGTCATTGGCGTTCTCAAAAACCTTCTCCACACCTTGAGGCACAACTATCAAAAGCTCATTCAGCATCCTGATACAAGAGACCGGTGGTTTTGTGGGATTTTGTCAACCAGCAGGCTGGTTCTTTTTCCAGAATACCAATTCCTCCTTGGTTGCCACCCCATCTTCCTTTCACTCATTAACAACCACGATGACCACCAGAAATTGGGGAAGAGAAGTGCGGTCCTGGAGGCCAGAAAAGCCAGAGTCATCCTTCCGGGAGCTTTTAAAGGGCAGGGAAAATGTCCATAGCTGGGTCACCCCTTCAGACACCAGCAGAGCAAGAACACCAGAATGAAAGCAAGAGAAACATTCATCTTTAATTAATGTAACCAGAAACCTTTCATCCTTAATTCTAGAAGGAAGCTATTTTGATTTGAGCACATATGTAAAGTTTGTGGCATTTTGAAAAATAAAATCTTATTTTGAATTTTCTTCTGGAAAGGGGACACCATACTCGCTTCAGTGCTTAAGGCCTCAGGGGGTTTTCTTAATCTGGTCTCCATTGTGGGCTTTTTTTTTTTTTTCCACTTCTGTATATTCAGAGCCTTGTCCTGGGTCTGGCCTGGAGACCGTGCTTAGTCAAGGTCTGTTGGATGAACTAATCGATGGATGGAACATCTGCAGAACAGAATACAGTGCTGGGAAGGAGGCAAAGATGAGAGTGAGGGGTGGCATGGTGTTGGGAAGCAGCATTTGGGAACCTGATGGGAACATCTGCTCTGGCACCCTTCGAGATTTGCCATAATTTCCACTCATTCTGTCTTAGCTTTTGTTGCATCGGTTCACCCTATTTTATCTGGCTTCATTATCTGTTTGTCCCTTTCTTTGGGTGCTATGAAAAGTGTTTCCCTTCTCTAGTGAGCCTATGAGCTAGTAATGGCTTCTTACAAGGGTCATTTTGCAAATCCACTGCCTTGTTCTGTGTCCCCGGCACTCAGGGTCTCCTGGGAGCATTGGCTCCTGTGTGGGCTTGCGGCATTTCAGTAGCTGCTTTCTCCTTATAGCTCCTTCTATTCCCTTGCACCATTTCCACCCAGACCTATAACAGAAAGATGACTGCAGACTGTTCCCATAAATAGCATCAATCTCTTCACCTTCTGGAGCTTTATCGTGTGCTCTTGAGATGGAGTCCAGCTGGCTGTGTGTGAATGTGCGTTATTTGTGCCAATTCACTCTCGGCATGTATTTTCATCAAAATTAGAGGCTGAAATTGCTGGCTGCCAGAGCATCCCTGGTAACTGAATACTTTTCTGGTTAGGGGGTGTGTGTTGTGCTCTGGGGTCTTTATGCAAGAGTGCACGGTCTCAGTTACTTGCTCTTTTTTTGGAGGATGTCTTTGGATCTGGGCATTTCTAACCACATCTGGGCAAGAGAGCGCTTGGTCCCGTTTGAGTGCGTGGCTAGAATCAAGGGCCAGACTTGGGCAAACCTGTCAAATAGGTACAAGGTATTATTCGAATCAAACGAGGCTCTGTTTAGCCCTGTCTCAGCACAGAATCACATCGAAAAGAAATCCAAATCCAACTCCCATGAAAGCCATGAAAAGTATAGCGTGGCGAACTTTACACCTGCTGTACGATGTACCGTACCATTACAGAGCGCACTTCCTCCCTCCTAGAGTCTCACTTCTTAAGAGCTTCCTCCAATTTTCCTTTTTTCTCTGAGACTCTCCACCCTCATACATGCCCTTTATTACACTCTCCACTCTTAGGGGATGCAGGGCGCTAGCATCTTTTTAAAATTTTAACTGAGGCACAAGGCACATAACATAAAATTAATTATTTTATTTTATCACTTTTTAAGTAGGCTCCAGGACCAGCATGGAGCCCAGTATGGGGCCTGAACTCATAACCCTGAGATCAAGACCTGAACGGAGATCAAGAGTCGGAGGCTTAACCAACTGAGTCATGCCAGCACCCTTAAAATTAATCATTTTAGGGTGCACAATTCTTCCTTAAAAAAAAGATCTTATTTATTTATTTGGGAGAGAGAGAGACAGAGACAGAGAGAACACGAGCAGGGGGAGAGGGAGAGGAGGAAGCAGACTCCCTACTGAGTGGGGAGTCCAACATAGGCCGTTCCCAGGACCCCGAGATCATGACCTGAGCCAAAGTCAGACACTTACCCAACTGAGCCACCCAGGTGCCCCTAAAGCACACAGTTCAATGACATTTAGGACATTCACAGTGTTGTGGTACCATCAGTTTTATCTAGTTCCACAATATTTTCATCACCCCTAAAGGAAACCCTATCTCCGTCAGGCAGCCATCCCCCATTCCCCTTACACTTGTGCTTATCACTTGTCCTTCTAAGTTCCCTAGGTGATTCTAAAGGGTAACCAGAGTTGAGAGCCATCAGCTCAAACAATCCTGTCTTTCCTGAGGCTTTCTTTGCTGACTCTTCACCCCGGCAGACTAAGCAGCCAGCCAACCCAAAGATCCTCCGTAGAAATGTGGGGGCAAAGTCTGTTTTTGGCTCCAGTCACATGGCAACCCTATTCTTTTTTTAGGATTTCTCTCCTTCTCCTGTCCCACCCACCTATAACCCACTCTCATGGGCCCAGCTCTCAAGCAGCTGTTAGCCAAGTCCTCTCTAAGGTAAGAATCCCCACCTTCCCTCCCCATCCTTGGTCTCAGCTAAGATTGCAAGACCCCTGCATGCCTATGAATTGAGAGAAAAGCCTTTTGGTCTCTGAGGAACCCCTCTCGAATGGTACATTTCAGGCACTAGACATACAGGGAGCGGGAAGGACTGTTTGGGGATCTAAGTAGAGCCTTTCCCAGTTTCTCCATTACCTATGAACGAGGTGTGTACTGAAAAACTGGCTGGAAGTAGTGTGGTCCTTGGCACCAGTTACTTATCTCTCAGAGCCTGTGTTCTCACCAGAAAAATGAGGAGGATGAAACTGACCCCAGGAGAGCCCGGTGGCTCAGTCAGTTAAGCGTCTGTTTTCGGCTCAGGTCATGATCTCAGGGTCCTGGGATTGAGCTCAACGTCATAGTCCTCCTCGTTGTCATCATTGGCTCCCTGCTCAGCGGGGAGTCTGCCTCTCTCTCTCTCTCTCCCTCTGCCCCCCACCCCCGCTCGTGCTCTCTCTCTGTCACTCTCTCAAATAAAAATATTCTTAAAAAAAAAAAACTGACCTCAAATGGTTGTGTTTCACTAGGTTGCAGCCACAGAAACTGCTTCTGGTTGAAGATGATTTTATTAAAAGGATATTGGTTGGTTCGTGGAATTTCCAGGAGGATTGGAAAATCCGAGATTCTCCCTGGAGAGTACCAATGCCCCAGAGCAAGCAGCAGAACTTGGGGAACTGCTCGTACTGCCACCAAGTACTGTCCACTCAGCTTAACCTGCCACTGCCACTGCTGCTCCGAGTGGGGTGTCCCGTTTGCTCCGGCGCGTGGGAACTAAAGGTTGTTACCATAGTCACTCCACTACAGCCAAAATGAATCTCCCACAGTCTCTGCCTCTGTGTCACAATTCGAAGTTGGTCACAGGTTCATCTGCTTGGGCAAACCCAGGCTGTGTGCCCACGTCCTGGACAGCAAGCACCTGGCACGTTCAGCCTGTAGAGCAGGAGAAGGTCCCGCCTCCCACCAAGACTCATAAGGTGCGATTCCCCAAAAGAAGAGACGGGGTCTGGATGCTGGACAGCCAGAAATGAGGACAAATGTTCCTCTTCAAATTGTGGGGATGAGCAGGAGACGCTATGGAAAGCATGTTGTAAGCTCCAACGCCCACACAGGTGCTAGTTATGAGCACAGTGTACATTTCACGTACGTCTTACTTCTTCCACTGTGTTGCTTAATTCACTGCATTGCAGCACTTCCTCTTCCTCCTTCCTTTCTTCTTCCTTCTGTCTCATACACAGTTACGTGCTCCCCCTCCCCCAGGACAGGGCACAGAGAGATAACTCATAAATGTTGAGTGAATAAAATGTTCTGGTGCTAGTATGGTGACGCAGGTTGGTATAGATTGGTTGTCTTCCCAGCTTCCATTCACCACTTACCTTTTACTGTATTGCCCGATTTCCATTTGGGGATCTGGGCAATTCCTGGGATCAGATTCCATCTGGGGCCCCAGGCATGGAGTTCATATCCCAAGCTAACCCAATCAGTATACTCCATCTCGCCTCTAGTGACTGGTTCAGGGCTGGGGTGTGACCTGAGCTGATCCAGTCTAAATGAAACTCAGCAAAATTAATAGGACAAGGGCATCCTCGGTTTCTTGCTGAGTATGAATGAGAAAGCATGTGGTCTGGGGAGCTTCGGGCAGCCCCCTTGGGACCACAGAGGGAGACAAACTTAGAATAAAGTGAACATTGTAGAATGCAGGTGCGTGGTGACCATTTAGTCACAGGGTAAAGCTATGCCTGAATCCGGATTTCTCCTTCCGACTTCTCAGTTATATGAGCCAATAAATTCCATTTATTATTCAAGTTAGAACGAGTCAGGTTTTCTGATACGTGTAACTGAAAGTGTCTGATACTTGCTTCCCTCCTCTCTGCCTCATGAGAATAGACCTGCGGTCCGGTTGGTGCTGGCCGATAGTGAATTTTTTGGAAATACGGATCAAAATCGCTGCGGAAGCATCATGACTGGGCAGCAGCATGTCTATGCCCTAGAAACAGGCCTAACTGAAATGTAAAGAACAGGCCTACCTAACCAAGGTAAATTTTGAAAAAGATTTCAATCAACAGCTCTCATTTCTCTTTGGCCTGGAAAGATACAGACTCCAAGGAAGTAAGAGCAAACTCCATAAAAACGAAAACAAAAACCGGACAAACAACAAAAACGTAAAGCAAAATGTATTTCATCTAACTCACAGAGAGAAGTACTATGGGGTCACACCCTACCTGGCTGTCTTAAAGCAGGTTTTCTAGAAGCACAGTCTGAGACAGGGATTCTTGGACGAATGATTTATTGAGGAAGGGCCCTCAGGAGAAACCTACCAGGGATTAAAGGAAGCAAGATAGGGGAAGAAGCTCAGTAAAGATGAAACGACTCTTACTTAGCCTGATTCCACGGAAGCTCTGCGTCATAAATGGCTGCTAAGTGTGTCCCAGCCGGAGGCAAGGGACCCTGCATCTGTGAGATGGTAGGACGAGTGGAGCAGGGAGCGCGTACAGGCGGTGTGCGTAACTTGATAGGGGTTTCCGGCCAAAGCACCTGCTGTCAGCTAAGGAAAATCTTCCAGAAAAGGGTGCAGGTGTACCAGCAGCTAGGGGATGGATATGCCGGTTTGCTAAAGAGAATCTGGGCAGGGAACCAATAACACCTGCAAGAACTGATGTGTTCAAATCTTCCCTCAGAAATTTTCTTAATTCACCCACATTGAGGCTTCATTCCCTTTTTAAAAATTCCTCTTCAGAAATTAAATCGTTCTTGTGTTTTTGCTGCTTGGAACAACATCGGCAAATCTGTGAAAATTCTAATTGGATATCACTTCATGTTTTCATCATCCTCGTCTCCTATAGGCAACGTTCTGCCAGTTTCCCAAATTCTTCTTTAAGTGAATGTGTCTCTATGGCCCTCAGTGAATTCTTCCGTTTCTTCCTACACAGGCACGAACCATGCGTCTGGTCACCTGAAAAATGTGTTTCATTTCTTTGTTAATGATCACTAACCCCTTAACATTATTTCCACATTCTTTAAAGAGTTTTCACCAACATACATTTCTACCTCTGTTTTAGGCTTGGTTGCTTCTTTCTCTCAATCTTTCTCATTGTACGTTAGACGTGCACACAATATTCATACAGCTCTGAATGGCTTGTGTGCAATACGCCTCGGGGTGTGACGGCAGGAGCTCTGGAAAGATTTGCAGATAGGGCTGGAGCGTCTAGCGCTGGGACTGAGCTGGTCAGCAGCAGCTTAAGCCTAGAACCTTTTTAGGCTGCCCTGCTACCCCTCAGAGTTGCTGTGAGCATGAATAAGGTAACATACAGGAAAGCACCTGTAAGGCGATATTGACATGATATCTTTCAGATCCCAAATTTGCTTTCAGATGGTTGCTTTGGGCCAGAATGAGATGACTTAATCTCTTACTAGTGTTTCTTGGGCTGCAAGCTGCTAGGATTGGACATTCTCTTGCAGGGGTAACCAAGGGCAAGTGGTCACTTGTCTGGGTGAGTTAACACTAGGGGAACATGGGCATGAAACAAAATTCAAATGAAATGAAGAATGTAACTGTGCTCCAGTCTTCCCCTCGTCTACGTTTATCTTCTCAGGGGCCTCCCATTCCTTCAAGCTGGCTTTTCAGAACCCAACTCTTTGGACTCTGACTACACTTTTCAGGCTCCCAGACGATCTCCTCATCAAACAAACCAACCAACCCTTCTGTTCCACGTCCCATTAGCTTTCAGGTATAGAGGATGTGATAAAAAACAGCTGGTGCCTATTAAGGACCAATGACTGAAAACTATTATTACTCTCTATTTCTCTCTCCCAGTCTTTGAGATGATTATTTCACACCTTCCTCTCTTTTCTCAAACTTCTGACACCTACTATAACATCCTTACTCTTGGCTGATGGCCTCATTTCCCATTTCATTAAGAAAAGAGAAGCCATCAGAGAATATCCACCAGCTCTCCACACCTCGCCTACCCGCTTACTTGCACCTCCGCGCATGTATTCTGCGTGACTGCAGATCGAGAGTCTGTGCTCCTACCTGAGGCCAGCCCTTCCGCTGGTGGATTGGATCCGGGGCTCCAGCAATTCTCCACCCTCTGTTGCATCATCAGATTTCCCCTCTTTACTAGCTCATTCTCATTAGTACACAAACAACCTATAATTTCTCCCAACGTAAAAACAAAAACCAAACCCAAACCCAAAAAACTCTCTTGGCCTTGCGCCCACCTCCAGCTTAGTCCCAATTTTCTACTCTCCTTTATAACAGGACTCCTCAAAAGAATTATTTCACCAACTCCACTTCATTGTCTTCTAGTCTCTCTTGAACCCAGTCCATTCTGGTTTTTCCTGTACCACTCTGCCAGGACTGCTCTTATAAAGGTCACCAGGAACCTATGCATTGCTAAATCCAATGATCAATTCAATTTAGTCCTCATCTCAAAGAGATTTTCTTCTGCCTTCCTTGTCTTGAATCATGCAAGGCCATCTATCTGGTCACTCTCACTACTTGTCAAGCCATCTTTTTCTTCTTCTTCCCTCTTACCCATACAGTTGTTAAATCTTGTCAATCCAACCACCCAAACATCTTTCTAATTTATGTTCTCCTTTCCACCCTTGTAGAGCTTGCCCTACAGCTCTTGTGTGCATGGTAACTGCTCTTTATTTATTTATTTATTTATTTTTTAAGATTTAATTTGTTTATTTGACAGAGAGAGAGGCATCAAGAGAGGGAACACAAGCAGGGGGAGTGCGAGAGGGAGAAGCAGGCTTCCTGCTGAGCAGGGAGCCCGATGATGCGGGGCTTGATCCCAGAACGCTGGGATCATGACCTGAGTCAAAGGCAGACGCTTAACAACTGAGCCACCCAGGCGCCCCAGGTAACTGCTCTTTAGCCCGCCCCACACGGCCCCAGCAATTCTCTTGCTAGAACAAAGATGTAATCCACACCACTCCCCTCATAAACGGCTCTGTAAGGTTCCCATTTGCTGTGCAATAAAGCAAAACCCCCCTCAGCATAGTACTGAAGTCCTTTTACCATCTGGCACCATCCTGCCATCCTGCCTTTTACCATCTGGCAGCTATGACTTCTGCTCCTCTCAACACATCTTATATTCTAGCCATCGTTCATAACCTGCCTCTGTCTCTCTACCCTTGCTGGTCCCTCTGCCTGGAGTGCTCCTTTCTCCATCTTTTTCCCCATATGAGAATTCTTATTACTATTAAAAATAATGATTTCTGAAAGCTTATAATATGCAAAATATGATATAAATATTATACATGTATTATCTCATTTAATTATCAGAAAACTGAAATAACTTTCCCAAGTTAAAACAGCTAGGAAATGGTTGATCTAGGATTTCAACTAGGTTCATGATCTGACAGTATTGGTGAAAATTGCTCTGATTCATCACAATTAGTTGCCTTTTCCTGTGTTCCAATAGCAGGGTTTTTGTTGTTATTTGTTTTCAGTTCACTATCCAAAAACAGTTTTATTACAGAGATTAAACATACAGACTCTGAAGCCAGATTCCCCGGGTTTGAGCCTTAGATCTGTGGCTTGCCAGCTGTGAGACCTTGTGCCTTAGTCTTTTTATCTTTGAAATGGGAATGATAATTGTGAGGATTAAATGCATCAGCTAACAGAAAGGGTTTAGCACAGTGCCTTTGCATAGCTCTGGCCCTTCGGACACATCCTGTCCCGTCTACGTTCTATCTCCCTCACTAGACTCTGGCCTCCTGGGAGAGGAGAATCTCTCATTCATCTTCCAGTCCTCCTGCGCCAGCAAGGCAGACCTTTCAGTAGAGCAGGTGCTCCAGAAACACCTATCAAACCGAATTTGTAAGTCTATGGGTGTTTGTGCCAGATGATGTGACATTTACAAGCTCATGGCCTGTGCTGTACTTCAATTACCTTCAAGTCTTTTAAAGACAGTGGTTACCAAAGTCAACAAGGCCATCCAACAGCTCTGCCTTGTTTTGAAAAGTCCGGGTCTTTACTGCTCTGCTTCCGTGAACAGGAAGCCTTTTCACCTTCAAGCTTGTCTTAAGTGCCTTCATTTGTGAGGCCAATACTTTCCTTGTGGGGGAGGAGGAAAGGAACATCTGTCACGAGGTTCAAGACTTCTCCGGGACAGCTAGAGGTATGTAGTTGGTTTCCCCTCCAGGGAGCAGGGACCAGGGTCAGGTTTCACTTCTAGCCACTGGCACGGTGTACCTGCTTAGACTGGAGGCTCCAGACCTGTAAGGGATCTGAGGACTCCTGGGAGGTCTCTGGCTCAAGTTACATCACATTGTTTCACTGCCCTCAAGCTTGTTTATTTACATTTCAAGGCTGCCTCGTTAGGTGAGGCTGCGGGAGTGAGGTGGCCGGAAGAGGTTTCAAAGGAGAGTGAAAATGGTAGAAAAGGAAATATTTGATTAGAGGTTAACATGTCCCCTGGGGCTTCTTTGATTTGGATTATTCTAAAAGAGTAACGTGTAATGATTAAGCGCTCCCCAGGGGGAAGTGGTCTCGGTACAGAGTGGGGGCTTCTGTTCCTGATGAGTTGCAGCTGCTGTGTGTGTGGACTAAACCAAGTGGGGAGTGGAGGAGAAAGAGGCACTCGCGGCACCAGCCACAGTGACTGTGCTTAACTCATCCTCTTCACCTAAGCCTGCGCTTTCTTCCGTCCTGTATCTTGGTGAACCCCTGCAAGTGCTTAGGCTGTAACTTGGAGTCAGCCTACACTCGTCTGTCTCTGCCGTCAGATCCTGAATACTTTCTCTCCAGAAGGTCTTTCAAATCCATTTCCTTCTCTCCGCTTCCACTGGCATCGCCTTTGAAGGTTAAGAGCTTCGTCATGTCTTCTTGGAATATATCTTCCTTACGGTTTTCACGGTCTTAAGTCTTCGGACTTCCACTGCATTCCATTAATGTCAAGCGGATTTTTCAAAATTAAAATCCATCTAGTTCAGAATCCATCAGTGGCTCTCCATGGTCTTCTGTATTAAATGCTCCCCAGAGCCTGGCTTGTGAGGCTTTTTGGGATCTGGTCCTGCTTCTCTGGCTTATGTCCTGTCAGGTCACCTCCACGCCTGGAGCGCCTTCACATCAGTAATCTTGATCTGCATGCAGTCCTCAGAACACGCAGTATCCGCTCTCAAGCCTTGCAGCTCTCCGTGCTCGCTCCCCCTCCTCCCAGAATCCCTCGTCTTCCCTTCAGCTTCTCTTCTTTTCTCCTGCTCGGGTTGAATGAGGTTTCCCTCACGGGAATGTCTCTATCACAAACTGTATCTGATCTCTGTCTTACCAGCATCTAGCTCTGGCATACAGTAGCTACTCAATAAATATTTGACAGAGAAATGAATGAACTCTTTACTGGTCATATTAGGGTTCAATCATAGTTCAGGGAAGGAGCCTTGAAATGCCCGGCTCTGAGAGAAGGAAATACCACAGTTATTGCAATTATGTTGTTAGATGGGCAAACTTTCACACTTGATAAAAGAATTGTGAGGTTTTGTGTTTCTTCAAGGTAAAGTGACTGAAGCTTATTTTAAAAACCCGTTTAAAAGGCCTCGTCTCTAGATGATAAAAACCGTAGTTGCCAACTTTGGCAAAACATTGAGGAGTTCAGGAATAATACTCACCAAGCAAGTGTTTCCAGAAATGTCATACCTGCTGCTTTAAGAATGTCATTCTAAGGCCACTGTTAAACAAATAACTCTTTCAGGAGAGTTGTGAGAGGTGAGAAGGTGGACTATGAAATGAAATCTGCCGACAGAGGGCTGAGACCAGCACATACAAGAATTAGTGGCAGTGAAATAACCTGAAGTGACACCTAAAGACATATATAAGTTATACATTATTATACATCAACACAAAGGGAGCCTACTACATAGCAGATTTCTGCCAAACATAAAGGAGGCACCTTCTTTCAACACACAAACTAAAAACTGGAATGAACTGCCGTGTGAGGTGAGCTTCAAGTGTCCCAGTGTCCCACTGTCGTCAGTGGCTTGCAGGGCGCTGAGCTCATGCCAAGGCAGGGCGGCTCCAGAGGAAAGGGCGCAGGGTGGAAAGGGCTAAGGCGTCCTTTGGGTCTTTCAAGGTAGATTCTTTCGAACCTTTTGATTTTTTTATTTTATTTTATTGGAGTTCTTTGATTCTTTGGAACCTTTTGATTCTTTCGATTCTCGGTTCTAAGCGTTAAAGCGCAGCGGGGAAAAGCTGCAACAAAGATGGGAAGGGAGTTAGTAAGTACTTAGAGAAAAGTGGGTGAGAATTTAATGGGTAGGCCATAAAGGAGAGATTGGGCGAGTAGAGGAAAAGCGGAGCAAACGCAAAAGAGGAAACGGGGAGGAGGGAAAGAGAGGGAGAGGAACCCTACGGAAGGAAGAGAGCTACCAAACTCGTCCGGGACAGGAGGGAGGCACGCCCAGGGGGAGCTGCTTCTTTAAGGAAAGCCACGCCCCCTGCGTGACGCCTCAGCAGACCCGTTCACGATTGGCTGCGGCCGGAGGGCGGGAGGGGCGTTGCTAGGCGCGGAGGGGATCCGGCGGGCCCCCGCCTCCCGGAGCGCGGAGCCGCGGGAGCGGAGCCGGGGTTAGCGGCGCTGCTGGAAGATGGCGAGTGGCTGGGACGCGCGGCCGCCCTGGCGGCCGGGGCGCCTCCCGCTTCTACTGTGCCTGCTCCTTCTGCTGCTGCTGCTGTGGAACCCGGCCCGGGCAGCGCACATCAAGAAGGCGGAGGCGACGACAACGACGACGAGCGCAGGCGCCGAGGCGGACGAGGGCCAGTTCAATCGCTACTACCACGAAGAGGAGCTGGGCTCGGTGCTGAGGGAGGCGGCGGCCGCGGGGCCCCCGGGCCTGGCCCGCCTCTTCAGCATCGGCAGCTCGGTGGAGGGTCGGCCGCTGTGGGTGCTGCGCCTCACGGCCGGCCTGGGGCCGCAGCCTCCTGACGGCGACTCCGGGCCCGACGCGGCGGGGCCGCTGCTGCCCGGCCGACCGCAGGTGAAGCTAGTGGGCAACATGCACGGCGACGAGACCGTGTCGCGCCAGGTGCTGATCTACCTAGCCCGCGAGCTGGCTGCTGGCTACCGCCGCGGGGATCCGCGCATCGTCCGCTTGCTCAACACCACCGACGTGTACGTGCTGCCTAGCCTCAACCCCGACGGCTTTGAGCGCGCCAGGGAGGGCGACTGCGGCCTCAGCGATAGTGGCCCTCCCGGGGCCAGCGGTCGCGACAACAGCCGCGGCCGTGATCTCAACCGCAGCTTCCCGGATCAGTTCAGCACCGGCGAGCCCCCAGGCCTGGACGAAGTGCCCGAGGTGCGCGCCCTCATGGACTGGATTCGCAGGAACAAGTGAGTGTTGTAACCCCCCCCCCCCCCCCCCCGCCAACTTGCTTGTCCCCGTGAGCTTACAGGAGCAGAGGCAGGGTCGGGCACTCAGTAGGCATTCAAACAGGCTTGCAGGCCTAAGGGACGGGGGTAGTGAAGGTGTTAGGCGACACCCCGTTACCCGGACAGGGCCCAGGCCGCTTAGTCTCTTGTCCCACTAATAGTCCAAGAAGCGCTGCCTAGAGGCAGTCATTTGTTCAACGGATGCAGAGAGCTGTTTGGCTGGAAGCGAGACTTCTTTCCGACATTCTGGTCCCTATTGTCACAGGACCATGAAATATGAACAATAGAAGAGAACTTAAGGATAACTTAGGTCAGCTCTCTCATTTGATAGATAAGCTGTCAATATTGCTATTATTACTGTAGGCACTGTGCTAAGTAAGCTCTTTCCCTGGACTGCATGATCTCACTTTATGTTGGCCACAACCTCATGAAACAGACATCATTAATATCCCTGTTTTGCCTACAGGGGAAATTGAGGGTCAGAGTGATTAAATAATTTACATAGTAGGGAGTGTAGCTGGAACTTAAATGCAGGCAATCTGACTCTTTGTCAGTGCTCTTAACAGCTGCAGCGGGAGGCTGTAACCCATTAATGATAAATGACAGTCCCTGGGTCTTCTTGGTTATTTGACAGAAACTGGTTCTCTTCCAGTCTTTACTTCTGACTCAGCTAGGGAGCATATGGCTATGGCTGGAGAAGTTGCACAGAGCTGGTACTTTCATCTGTGCACTGCTTCATTTTAGATTCTCAGAAAGGTTTTTTTTTTTTTTTAAGATTTTATTTATTTATTCGACAGAGATAGAGACAGCCAGCGAGAGAAGGAACACAAGCAGGGGGAGTGGAAGAGGAAGAAGCAGGTTCATAGCGGAGGAGCCTGATGTGGGGCTCGATCCCATAACGCCAGGATCACGCCCTGAGCTGAAGGCAGACACTTAACCGCTGTGCCACCCAGGCGCCCCCTCAGAAAGGTTTCTGATACCATTTGGGCACTTTATTAGTGGGCCAGGGCTGAATGGCTAATTATCACATTTAATACACACCGTAAGTTGTTACTAAGCAGTATGTGGGATGTAAAAAATTAAATGCAATAGGACCTCAAGAAATCGATGTATAACAAGAGAATATAAATATCTGTGAGGTGTGTTTATGCACCCAGTTAAACTTTACAGGAATTGTTCCTACTGGCAAAATGTGTGTGTGGGCTGCGATAAAATGGATCATCTCTGTGGAAGAGGTAGAACTTGAACTGCATCTCGAGAGATGAGTAGGATTTTCAGCAAAAAGGAGGAGGGGAGGAATAAAAGAAGAGAGAACTGGAATAGAAGAAGAGAGAGATGGAATAATGTCTGAAGTGACCATGTACTTCTTCCCTTTTCAAGCATCAGCTTTGCTAGCATATCCCCATTTTTTTTGTCTTTCATAAGGCTTGTGAGGCAGTAGTTAATCTTTCCATCTCGATTTGAAGATTTCTAAGTGACAGATACAATAAAAGTAATAATGAACTGAGAAGTTTCTCTGTGAGACTTGGGATCATCCCTTCTACAAGATTTCAATGCATGTAACAGACCTAGAAAATTCATAGGCATTATGACAATCCTAGATTTTTTTTATCTACCACCTTTCACTTTACTCCTCCTTTTGAGGTCCCTTGTAGATATTTAATTTCACATACATATTCTGGGAAGATCTTTTTTTTCTTGTAAAGATAACCATGTCATGATCTCTGAACATTTGCCTAAGAAACATGACTTTAATGTATATCTTGCTGTCAGAAGCTATGATGGCCAGGGCTTTTCTGAGATGATATATCGAGTGAACTGTTTGCATTGCTTAAATGAAAATACCCTGTCATGACCCTTGCAGGGATATAAATGTCGTGACTAGATTTTTCTCTTCAGTATTAGTTCTGCGGTGACCAGAAATGGAAATGAGCTTTGCCTTGGTGCAGGTCACCTTGAGGCTCTACCAAAAGCCTTAAACTTTAAGTGTGGAATCAAAAATTTGGTCTCTGGTTAACCTTTTCATATCACAGTATTTGATGATTTTAAGTTTTGATTTGGGCCGGTTAGTTCAATGATAGGAGCTTGTGATGAACTGAAAAGTTAATCTGTGTTTGTTGGCATTACACAGAAAGTCATTTTGTTCCGTGGGTGTGGACTATCTCAGTCGTCACCGACCACGTTTCAAACATGTAACTGTAAGAAGAGAAAGCAGGTGACTATATAGGGTGAAAAGTACATCCATCCTCAGTTTTCACAAATTAACTCAAAATGCATATTCTTTAATGATAAATTAATAACAAAGGACACTGATGTGGGCATAAAATTAGAAGCACAAGCATACACACAGCTTGAGATTGACCCCTAGAGTCAGCTCTATGAACAGGAAAAAACAACAAATAGGAAATGGACTAACACATTAGTCTATATGGGAAAATTACCTTTTTCAGTGTATTTTCTGAAATCATTTGAATAATTTCTAGATATGCTATTCACCCAGCTATATTAGAAATAGATTTTTGTTGCTATTTGGGGTATGTAAGAATTTAAGACTTATTTTCTTCTGTTTAGGAAAGTGAATTTTATTTTCTTTGTTTCACTTTATACTTCATCCAGTGGGTGTTTCTGTATTATTGATAATTGACACATACTTAGGAAAATATACAAGTTTTTAACCCCATCATGAAAATGAAGATTTTGTCGTTTTCTTGGCCCCCATTTTTGGCACATTAGGCTTCTTTAATTAAATATATCTGCTTAGACTTTAATAGGAGTTTAGCATATAAGGTATGTTGGTGAAAAACATTATTATATTGCTGGGGGTAGGTACAAATTACTATTGAGGGGCTTGTGTTGTATCTGTAGTTTCCTGAATCTTTAGAATTTAGTTTATCAGACTCAAGTTCTCATAATTTTTATTTATTTTGTATTTTTATTTATTTATTTTAAAATATATTTTAGAGAGAGAAGAACACGGGAGGGGAGGGGGAGAGGTGAGAGAGAATCTCAAGCAGACTCTGCACTGATCTGGACTCAATCCCAGGACCCTGAGATCATGACCGGGGCTGAAATCAAGAGTCAGACACTTAACCGACTGAACCATCCAGGAGCCCCTCCAGTTCTCATAATTTTTAGGTTATTTATTGGGTAATCTGGAGAGCATAAGAGAGTTAACTTGGAGATTCACTTTTTAATATCTATAGATTCTTATTTATAATATATTTATTTTTATTTTTTTATTTTTTTGAAGATTTTATTTATTTGATAGAGAGAGAGACAACCAGTGAGAGAGGGAACACAAGCAGGGGGAGTGGGAGAGGAAGAAGCAGGCTCCCAGCGGAGGAGCCTGACGTGGGGCTCGATCCCAGAACGCGGGGTTCACGCCCTGAGCCGAAGGCAGACGCTTAACGACTGAGCCATCCAGGTGCCCCATATAATATATTTAGCAGGTATCTTAAATCTTGTGAAAGGGATAATATATGTTACTGAAGTCAAGTATGAGGAACGTGTAAAAAAATTGATTTGAATGGAAACCAAAAAATACCTTTCAAATAAAATCGGATTGACATGCAAAGTTGGTTTGATAAAGACTAAAAGCATTAAACTTCTAGCTAGTAATTGGTATCACTTTGTCTAGAAATCCTTATAAAAGTGGCATTCATACTTTTAAGACTACATAAGTAAAGTAAGGGAAATCTAACAATTGGAATTTTATCACTCAAGTAGATTGCAAATATTTTGTTCTAAAAGTATCTTAATATTTTTAATATTAAATTAATATTTTAATATTTCTGGAAGCAATGCAAGCAATGCCAGAGTGAAAACAGCATTTAGTAGAGAATCTTGGACTTTAAAGTCTTAATTGAAAATAAGCAGTTAAAGCAGCATGCTTCACCTATTTAGAATATGCAGTTATCCATTTTATTTTACTAGAATATGAGTGCCTGTGGGCATTTTTGTTTGTTTGTTCCCTGACCTATTCCTTAGTGCCTAGAACGTTTGGCACATAGTTGAACTTAAGAAAATTTGTTGCTGAATGGATTACCTGAATTAGGCTAGCCTTCTTGTAACTTTCCCAAAATGAGAGGGGGAGAGAAAAGTACTTAAACGACTTATGGCATACAAATCGGAAGTAAATTGATAATACCTTAGCAGTGGGGGCCAGATGGGTAGAATGGAGTTAGAATGTTAGAATATATACTTAGGGTTTGTTTCTGTACCATTGTATCTCCCAAGGGCTAGCACTGGTAGTGGGGAATAGAATGAAAGTCTGAAGGCAGTGGTTCCCTGAGTAGGATGCTAGACATCTCCAAAGGACTGGACATCCGTTGAGCAGAGGATATAAAGCAGTTCTTGTGCTGGAAGGTGTTGTATGTGTATTAATTCTTATAACAACCCTGGGAAGCAGGTAACATTAATCACTATTTTACAGATGAGAGAGAGACTGGGGTTCAGTGAACTTAAAGGCAGTAACTTCTTCCTGATCATATTTTATTACTGGCGATATCGTATTTATTACTAAATGATATCATATTGATTGCTGGTGACATCATACTTATTACTTAGTGACAGCTCTGGGAGACTGAATGTTCTTGCTCCAAAGCCTGTGCTATTGCTTCCCCATCAAATGGCATTCTCTGGTGTCTGGAAGATTGCTAATTATAATTATATATATTAGTTTTTAACTAGTCTCTTTTCATAGTCTGTTCTCGTATTTGATCACTGTTTTTATTGGCTAAATTCTATCTTCTGATAAACAGATTCTGTGTTACAAGTGATTTTCACTTTTCGATATTCACTGGGATAATACTGATCATACTTAAAATAACCTTTCAAATTAGATGTACAATAGGTCTAAGTTTCTTTGAAGCATATAGAAAGAACTGGTGTATATATAACCCCCTTTAGAATTTCTGTAGGTCAGTTCATTTCGGCCAAAAAAAGGCAAAAGCAAGAAAATCCAGTTTAGAGTGCAAAGAGGGAAAGTGTTTAATCTGTAGTCACAGTAATAGTTTGAACTGTTCCATGAGGGAAAGATGTATAAATAGGACTTCAGCATGTTTTTGCCTTTAGCTTTCACCATAAAAGGAGTTCTTCGGTATTTCTGTATCTATAAATTTCATCAGATTATAAATTGGTTCACTTAGAAGTAAAAACATTAAAAAAAAAATGTTTCTTTTATGGAAGCGGCCCTGTCTCCATGTCAGTTTATTTTTCAATGGGCCAATCAGAAACCTTGGGCTTAGAAGGAGAGCTGCTTCTGTGGTGATGCACTGAAGGACTAATCTCTGTGCTCTGTTGTTTTTCTCTGAAAGCAGCTCACTGTGTCAGGTTCCCCGCCCCCGGTCTTCTCAACTGTGGCTTCTCTCTTGAAAATGTGAATTTAGTATATTGTGAAACTGGAGTCAGGCAAAGCACATCCTGTTTCCAGTTAGACTCCCTACCTTAAACATTGTGGGATAGTACATATAAAAAAATCATGAAAGTTACTAACCTAACTCATGTACTCAACAAATATGTATACAAGCCACGTTTTCTACAATGCTAACGTGTTATGAAATAAAAGTATTAGGTTGAACTGTATGAAGTTTTTCCTTTTGTAGGTCAAAAAGTGACTGAACACTGGCAAGTTCATATTGTTCAACCTAACACATACATTTGAATTCTCTGCATAAGATGTCTCCTGGAATGTTAATTTATACTGTTATTCAGCTACTTTTTCAATGATGGGAAAATTCTGTAAAGTTACTTGAGGCTAAATTGCAAAAACTGTTGGCCTGAAATTTGTTGAACTGATGATGGTTTCTTTCCTTTTCTTTTGCTGTTGCTCTGCTCCCAGTAGCTGATAGTGTTGTCTTCTAGGTCTCTAAGCGGTATCTGAGTTCATTTATGAAAGATGTAGAATTTTTAAATACATGGCATTTTCTTTGCCCTTTTTTTAGTGACATGTGCTTTGGTTATTTTCAAAGGTTTGTGCTTTCTGGAAATCTGCATGGTGGCTCTGTGGTAGCAAGCTATCCTTTTGATGACTCTCCAGAACATAAGGCCACTGGAATCTATAGCAAAACCTCAGACGATGAAGTCTTTAAATACTTGGCAAAAGCCTATGCATCAAACCATCCCATAATGAAAACTGGCGCCCCTCATTGTCCAGGAGATGAAGACGAGACTTTCAAAGATGGGATCACAAATGGCGCACATTGGTATGATGTGGAAGGTATGGAAAGCCCTGAATTTGCTCTATTTTCCCCTTTGTTCATTTGGCTTTCCTTCCCTCCTTCCTCCCTTCCTCCCTCCCTCCCACCCCTCCCTCCCTCCCTCCCTTCTTTCCTTTCTTCCTTCCTTCCTTTTCTTAGGTAAGCTCTGTGCTCAATGTAGGGCTTGAACTCATGACCCTCCCTCCCCCCACTGAGCTCAAGAGTTACATGCTCTACTGACTGAGCTAGCCCGGTGCCTCTCATTTAGCTTTCTTACGAATACTCTGAGTGGAAAAGAGGAAACTTTGAGAAATTCTAATTTTTAAAGATCTCTTTTTTTTTTTTTTTTTGAAATTTTCAAACCCACAGTACGATTAAAAGACTACGTGGAGGCCTGTATGCGCTTCATTTAAATTCACCAACCGTGACCTTACCTTAAATGCTCCACCTCTCCCGTCCCTTCCCTCTACACGTTCTCTTTTGCCAAACCGTCCAAAAGTAGGTTGCAGATTCCTTAATACTTCACCTGTAAGTACCTCAGCATGTATTTTCCAAGTACAGGAACATTTTTGTGTACAACCATATACTATAATTCAGTACAACCATCCTACATTCTGTGCATAACTCAAATTTCCTTTATTATTCCTCAGACTTCCTTTATAGCTCCTTTTCTTCCAGATCAGATCCAGTCAAGGTTCAAGCATTGCATTTGGCTCTTGTGCTTTTGTGGTTTCCCCAGTGTAGAACCATCATTTCAATACTCTCTTTTCTTAATCATGGTGAATCCTTTGAAGAGTTCAGGCCAGTTGTCCTACAGAACATCCCATATTCTGGATCCTGGTCAAATTTTCCAGTTTTCCAATTTTATAAGACTCCTATTGATTACGTCACATCACATCAGGATGCACATAAAGTGCATGGGCCACGTGGCCGTGGTGGACATCTTCGTGAATGGGATGACCACAGTTCTCGCCCTTTATATAAGGGTACATTTTCCTTTTATATTTTAATCTGTGGGGTGATCATGGAATTTTTTTTTAATTGTGGTTGAACACACACATATATATAACATGAAACTTGTTAGTTCGACCATTTTTAACTATCGAATAAAGTGGCATCATTACATTAACAGTGTTGTGCATCCATGTCCCCACTGCCTACTTTACAAAACATTTTCAACATCCCAGACAAACTTGGTAACCATTAAGCCAAATGCTCCATTCTCTTCTAATCTACTCTCTATCTCTGTGGATTTGCCTATTCTAGATATTTCATATAACTGGAATCATATAGTGTTTGTCCTGCATCTGGCTTATTTCACTTAGCGTGATATTTTCAAGGTTCATGCAATTTGTGGCATATCTCAACACTCATTGCTTTTTATGATGGAGAAATATTCCATGGTATGTATGTACTCCATTGTGTTTATCCATTCATCTGTTGATGGATGCTGGATTGTTTTCATGTTTTGGCTGTTGTGAATAATGCTGCCGTGAACATTGGTGTACAAATATCTATTTAAGTCCTTGTTTTCAGGGTGCCTGGGTGGCCGTAGTTGGTTGAGCGGCTCACTTTTGGTTTCAGCTCAGGTTGTGATATCAGGCTTGTCAGATTGAGCCTCACGTCAGGCTCCACACTCAGTATGGTCTGCTTAGAACTCTCTCTCCCTTTCCCTCTTCTCTTCCTCCCTCCATTCATGCTCTCTTTTTCTCTCTAAAATCTTAAAAAAGAAAAAGTCCTTGTTTTCAGATCTTTTGGATATGTACTCAGGAGTGGCATTGTTGGATCGTATGGTAATTTTCTATTTAGCTTTAAGGAACCACCAAATTGTTTACCCCAGTGGCTGTACCATTTTACATTCCCACCAGTAATATATAAGGGTTCTTATTTTCCACAGAGTATTATTTTTAAAAGAGTTGTTGAAGTAAGTTTGTTTACCTTTTCTTTTTAAATGTTATATAAACAGCTGTTGTGCTTTTTAAACTTTTGATGTCCTTTGAATAATAACTTTGTTTTTATGCAGTCTTAGACTATTTCATTAAGACTAAGCAGAAGGAAGAAGTTAATTCATGGAAATGTCATCTGTATAAACTTTCTGTCTTCTTAGAATCTGTTGATGATGAAATGCGTTAGCTCTTCCTTTTTTGTTGGCAGTTAGTTACATTATTAAGTGTCTTATGACTTTTCTTTTAATGGGCCTTTATTTAAACCTTTGAATTACTTTTTTGACTTTATATGTCAAGCACTGTTTACTCAAATTGGGTCTTAAGTTTGAGGACTTGATGCTTTAGAGAGTTTTTTGATTCCCCTATACTTTCTACCTATATTTATTTTATGTAACAAACAGCCACAAAGAGGTTTAAAATAGTTAGAAGACCTTTCTGCCCATAAAAACTAGAGGTGATGAAAATCATTTAATTTCTTGTATAGATAAGGGGCATACTTTGATGTTTAATCCCATTTCAGTCTTCAGCAAACATATTTAATAAAACCTGACTTCATGAACTAATGGTTTTGTGATGGAGTCAAGTTCCTTCATTAATTGGAGATATTACGTAAAATAATGTGTAAAAATTATTTACTTTTTTGGGGGAAAATTGTAAACAGTAATTTCTAGTTGACGATTAAGAAAAGTAAATCTGTGTTATACTATAAAAAAAATAGGGTGCTGCCTTCATAGTAAGTAAGATTATTTGTTAAACCAGGTATCAGATTTTCCTGATTCTTCAAACATCTGAAGAAGCTACATTTTGCTGCTGCCATTATTATTGTTTTTATGAACATCAACTTTTCTCCTTTTCTAGCTGGATGGTCAGACATATTTTCTGTTACTTCCACAACTAGCTTATATCTCTTCCTACCCGAGCAATATTGAGCAGTTTTAAGAGTTTTAACAGGGCACGTTCACTTTGTTTATCTTACGCAGGACGGCAGTAAGATATTGTGAAACCTTGTGACTAGGCATGTACTCAGACCCGGATGTCCTGGAGTAATTTGACTGACGCTTTATGTGATGTATTTAGAAATTCTAGCTCAAAGTAGTGTATCCTTTTAGAGCTCAAAGTGCATATATTTATCTACTCCAATCCTTTTGCTTTATAGGAAATGAAGACCCCAGAGAGGAAATAACTTGTATAAGATCATTTATTCCTTTAGCAAATATTTACTGAGCCTCTGCCACCTCCCATATACTGTGTTAGGTGATGGGAGCAAAATAGGAACAATTCCTGCTCTCAAGGATCAGACAGTGTATTAGAAGGATGGGATATGGGGTGATCTGGCCCCGCCATGTTCACGTCAGTTACCAGGGTTGACTCAGCATATCTAGCTGCCTTGTGGGTGGGCCTTGCTTCTCTCAACATGTCTCTCAAACCTGCAGGGTCCCTCTGGGCAATGACTATCCTAATAAGGCTCTGAATGAATAGTCATGCTCTGCTACTAACGCCTCCTTATTGTGAGAGCCTAAGCTGAACTTATTCATGGAGGAGGCCTTCTGCTGCTGCTGCTGCTGCTTTTTTTTGACCACAGAGTGCTGATTTGTATGCCTTTTGTCTACCATTCTTTTCTTCTTTCTTCACAGTTAAGGAGACGTAAAAATCATCTGATGGTTTAATATGTTTACTCCAAAGAAAATTTAATGAAACTGAATTGTAGTTTTAGATCAACTTTTAAGAATTGCCTTCTTTTAATTTACAAAATTTTAAAAAGGGCAAGTAACCCCAGGCCACCTATAATTGAAATTATATGATCAAAAGCCACAATTTGATATAATTTTTAGAAGCTTACTTAGGCAGAAGGCGATATATTTTTCTTGCAGGTAGAAGAACCCTGGAAGGCAGTGTAGCATAGTAGCTAAGGGCAGAGCTTTGGAATCCTGTCGTCTTGAGTTTGAATCCCAGCTCTGCTGTTGACTAGCCCTGTGTGTGTGTGTGTTTACGGGCATTCATGTGTATGGGAGACAGAGAGAGAGAAAGAGAAACTTGGGCAAGTTAAGTAATTTCTCTGAGACTCATTTCCCACATATATAAAAGGAAGACAAATACTATCTGCCTCATAGGATTTATGAGGCCCATGTGAGAATGGATGTAAAGCACAGCCTAGCAGCTGGCACTGTGGCTACTTATATCTGGGGGAATCTAAGCTTCATGAGGGCAGGAACTAGATTTATTCTGTTTTCAGTTTTCTGTTTATAGCACACAGAACTGTGCCTGGTCTGTAGAAGGTAAACAATAAGCCGTTTTTGAATTTTGAATAAGTGAATTCTCGGCATCTGAGAAATGAGTACACAGTTATTTAAAATCTTAGATGATCTTTAGACAAGATAATCTTATAAAAATTTATAAAAATATTCCTCCTAATTTTATTCACACTCTGAGAAAATAAGTAGTCTTACTGGTAGATTCAGGATCAGTATTTTTCAAACTTTTTTTTTTAAGATTTATTTATTTGAGAGAGAGAGAGAGAGAGCACAAGTGGGAGGGGCAGAGGGGAAGAGAGAGAGAGAATCCGAAGCAGACTTCACTCTTGGAGCATGGAGCCCCACACAGGGAGTGATCTCACCACCCCGAGATCACGACCTTAGCCGAAACCAAGAGTTGGATGCTTAACCCACCGTGCCATCCAGGTGTCCTGAAACTTTTTTTTTATTGTAATCTACAATGTAAAATACCTTTCAGTCATTTAAATACATCTCATATATGTGTGTACACAAAACCGAAACAATTTCACGAACAGTACTTTGTGATGTATTCTGGTATTGTTTTTTTTCTAGTCTCTACTAGTTCATTAAACAAAAAATGCTTATCTGCACCTACTTCTATATCTCACAGTCCACTAATGGGTCATGACCTACAGTTTAAAAGTACACTGTTTTTGGTCACTCTTGGTAAAATTGATTTATTTTCAAATTCTAAGTAGGAACAAAACACCTTATGAATTGCGTGTAGTAACTTCCTATTTAGGCTTTTTATTTTGCCCTATCGTGTTCATATGTCAGCCATTTCCAGTGAGGACTGAACCATACGTATTTATCTGAGATGACCTACTTTTAGACTGTTTTCCTCATATGTGTGAGCACTGAGATAAGAAATCGGTCAGAAATATTGTCAGGCCTGTGTGGCGTTCATGTGAGCCTGTGCCTTGTCTGACTAGTTAGGTCAGCTGCCATAGGCTTTATACTTACGTCTTTTTAAACCACTGCTAACTTGGGGCTGAGTATTTTCAAACTGGTAATTATGAATTTTTTTTCTCCTCTGGAAGAAGAAAATGTTCTGTGGATTTATCAAACTTTCTTCCCTCTCCTTTTATACTTTATTTCAACCTTTTTTCCCTTCTCCTTTTATGGGCAGAGAGTTATGAAATGTGACCAGATAGCATACAATGTAACTAATTCAGTTGTGTTTTTTTTGTGAGAATAAGCTTCTTTGATCGTGTGGGCAGCTATTCTCTGCATAAAGTGGAGGTCAGACTGAGCAGCACTAATGTGCTCTAAATATTGAGGTATATTTGGCTTGAGGTAGATTGCTCCCGGAAAGGGGAAAGCATGGAGAAAATAATTACCAAATTGTTTTGAACAGCACGAAAGGTTATATTTGGTCCAAAAATGAACTGAAAAGCTTATTCTTGAGGAACATTTTCTGTGCCATTGAACAGGGGATTGTGAGGATGTGGAGAAAAAGGAACCCTGGTACAGTGTTGGTGGGAATGGAAATTGGTGCAGCCACTGTGGAAAACAGTATGGAGGTTCCTCAAAGAATTAAAAAATAGAAATTCCATATGATCCAATAATTCCATTATGGGGTATTTATCCAAAGAAAATAAAAACACTAATTTGGAAAGATACATGATATGCATGTATTATTTACAATAGCCAAGATATGGAAACAACCTAAGTGTCCATCAATAGACCAATGGATAAGGAAGATGTGGTGTATACACACACACACGCACACACACACATATACACATATATACACAAGTATGTGTATATATGTATACACACAATGGAATATTACCATTAGCCATAAAAAGGATGCAGTTGTGCCATTTGAGCCAACCTGGACGGAGGGTCTTGTAGTCAGTGAACTAAGTCAGAATGAGAAAGACAAATACCATATGATTTCACTCATAAGTAGAATCTAAACAAACAAATGGATGAATTAAAAAACAAATAGCCAAATCAAACCCATAAATACAGAGAACAAACCGATGTTTGCCAGAGGGGAGGGGGTGGAGGCTTGGGCAAAGTAGGTGCAGGGGAGTGGGTGATACAGGCTACCAGTTATGGAATGAAGAAGTCAGGGGAATAAAAGGCACAGCATAAGGGATAGAGTTAACGATACTGTACTGGTGTATGGTGGCAGATGGCAGCTACGCTTGTGGTGAACATGCCATAGTGTATGAACTTGTTGAATCACTATGTTGTACACCTGAAGCTAAAGTAACATTGTGTGTTAACTATACTCAAATATTATAAACAAAAAGCAAACAAACCCAGGGCATTGTGGATTAATCGTATGATGGCAGAAAATTGTAATCTATTTAAAACAAACAAGAAAAGAATCAAATGGACAGTGCAGAAATGAAAAAAAACGCAATATCTGATAGTAAGAATAGACAAATCCATAAATACAGTAGGAGATTTTACACATGCCTCAGTATTTGTTAGATCACAAAGACAAAAATATCAGTAAGGACACAGTAGATTTAAATGACATAAATAAACCAATCTGACTAAGGAACGCATACAGAATATTGTCCTCATATCTAATTTTCCTGCTGTCTTTACTAATCTGAAGTATAGGGAGGAAAGCTAATTTACCATTAGTCATACTTATGGAAGATGTGTCCGGTTCTATTAGTGCTTTTATTACTTGTTTTTTTAAAATTATGTATTATGAGCAAAGTAGCAAACCTTCAAAAACCTCAAGTGTTCTTATTCCTTTGCTTGTTTCACATTTTAATGGGATGAAGTCTAAACTTATTAGCATGACACTAAATGTCCCAGAGACTGACTCAAGCCTACGTTTCTGGTCTTCTCTCCTACATCTCCCCTGTCTTTGAACCACTTGTCCTTTCCCCAAAACGTGAACCTTGGGCTATTTTCTGGGATGCTTTTCTCCGTTCCACTGTAGTGGAACCTGTAGCGTAGTAACTGTCGCTCTCTTGCCTTCCTAGAGCTTTTTGTTGATACCATCAATATGTTGCTTGTTCATTTATGTTGTTAATAGCTTTCTGTGTCCTTTGCTAGGGTGTGTATTATTTGATAATAAGAACAGTGTGGTACTATTCATTTGGAGTTATCTTTATGCAAAATGTATTGGCAGGGGAAGAGTGCTAGAGGAAGAGAGACGAGGGAGGTGTTTACAGTTCTTTGGAGCAAGGTTTTTTTGGAGATAAGGGCTTTATCTAGAGGGATGCTGTGGGAATGAAGAGGGCGTATGAGATGTAAGAAATTGTTCCAAAGAACTGCAGGATTGACCATCCGTTAGACTTACAGAGTGTCAGAAAGGAGGATCCAAAGATATAACTTGGAGGTTTTGAGCCTGGTAAAGTGAGAATGATAATGGAAATAGGAAAACTAATTGTGTGTGTGTTCTCTTCAGGTGAGAGAGGAGTGAAGATCAGGAATGATACTTGATGTACTAGTTACAGGTACCCAATGGGCAGTTGGAAAATAAGTTCTGGAGGTTGGGAGAGAAGTCAAGATGATAAAGAGATTTAGGAGTTTTGAGACATGGAAAGCGTATGGCAGCGTATATAATTTTGAAAATTGAATTGGTATTGTTTCCTGGCATAATTTAATTGCTTAGAGCTGGAGCCAGAAATTCAACTAGAATATATATATAGAATACATATATAGATGAACAGATGGGTGGGGTTGTGGGGGAGGTTGTTTCTTTGTTTTTTAACCTCTGAAGTGAATGTACTTCTGGCATTTTGCATTGGGATGTTTTCTTAAAGGAATGCTGGAAGTTCAGGTATTAATTCTCAGTCCGTTGTTCCTGCTTTAAGAATACTACTGATAATCAAATGTGCATTAGTAAAGTGCTTATGGTCTTATCTGATCTTGTACCTTAAGGAGGTGATTAGACCTCTTTCTTCCTTTTTCTCTATTTTAGTCTGAGTAATTTGAAAGGAAAGCAAAAAGGTAAAACAGTTCTGAGTATTTGCTCCTAACGAGTCCCGAGTTTGCTTTAGTAAACTGAAATCTAGCCTGATATAAAATCTGACCTTTGGGAGCAGTGCAGTTGTGTATTTAGTAATGTGATAGACTTACGTGGAGGTTGAGAACCAAACACGAATCACTACTTTAGGATTTGGTCCTTAAATCTTCAGATCTGAGGTCTAGATATGAGACATGCTTTTTTTTCTTTCTTTTCTTCTTTCTCTTTTCTATTTAATTCAGGTGGTAGAGAATGGGAAAGTACTTTAAAAAAAAGAAAATGCCGTTCAAAGAGCCGTAGAAAAGATCGTGTTGACCAACTTAAACAAAACTGAAAACAGATGCAGGGCTGTGTACTTTAGTTTAACTTTGCAGAACCATATCATTAGCCAATATATATTCAGTGGGCGTGGTGAAGGAAGTAGATTTTCATAAGATAAAGTTGCTGAGGATACAAAGACCAAGTTCAGCTAAAATTTGTTCAAAGTAAACTTGAATTTAAAGACCAAGAATATGGGGAATTTTTTTTTAAGGGCAACCTCTGTTTTTTTCTATTCATTTGACCCAGATGTCCCACTTAAAATATTTTATGATCTCTGTGCTCATTAGCTTTTAAAAATATCTCAGGGAGTGCAAAATTATCACTTATCTATAAATAAATTTTTCACAAATATCAAAATTGTGAGAACTTCTCACTATCCTTTGAAGTAGTTTATTTTATTTTATTTTATTTTATTTTATTTTATTTTATTTTATTTTATTTTATTTTATTTTATTTTATTTATTTGTCAGAGAGAGAGCGAGAGAGAACACAAGCAGAGGGAGCGGCAGGCAGAAGAAGCAGGCAGAGGGAGAAGCAAGCTCCCCGCTGAGCAAGGAGGCCCATGTGGGACTTGCTCCCAAAACCCTGGGATCATGACCTGAGCCCGAGGTAGACACTTAACCAACTGAGCCACCCAGGTGTCCCTGAAGTAGGGTTTTTTTGTTAGTTAGTTTGTTTGTTTTTTAAAGATTTACTTATTTGTCAGAGAAAGAGAGTGCACAAACAGGGGGAGTGACAGGCGGAGGGAGAAGCAGGCTCCCTACTGAGCATGGCAGGGACTCGATCCCAGGACCCTGGGACCATGACCTGAGTCAAAGGCAGATGCTTAACCGACTGAACTACCCAGGCATCCCTCCTTTGAAGTAGTTTTATTAAAGAAATAGCAATAAGCTCCAAATTTGTATCTGCAGTGGAAATTGCCTTTCTATATTCCTACACTCCAAAATGTCTTTCCTGATAAAATTTCCTAATTGCAATTTTTTTCTGTAAATGATTTATAGGGTTCTTGTATAATACAGTTTGCTACTTCATAGTTTGGCCTACTAAGGCAAGTTAAAACAAACTTGCTATGTTTAAGTCTTAACACTGAAGCATTGATTATATTTTTTCCTATTGACTTTCTGCTTGAGACATAAGAGTGAGTCATTCATTAGTTCCCTATTTTGAATGAAGAGTTAAATTTAAGTACCTCTCCTCCCCCGACAAAGCTAGATCTCTCTAATGAAAACAGTAATAGGGAGTGGTTCCATGGTAAAGATGAATTGAGTGTCCTAAAGCATACGAAAATTGGTTGTCAGACAAATGAAGGAGTTTAATGGGTATCAGTAGATCCTTTTATCAGAAGGTTTAGCCACCCACAACAATTACTGTTGATCACAATTTGTTGTACTACTGGACAGATTCCTAATGGTTACATTTTTAGTCTTGTTTTTTGGTACTGATGAAGGAATGAAAGCATTATAGGTTTCATAGTACATTGCATTCAGTTTTTCCTGAACATAGAAAACTTTGCATTGGTAGGTAGGGTTTTGTTTTGTTTTTCTTAAGTTTTTTTAATTTAAGTAATGTCTACACCCAATATGGGGCTCAAACTCAGAACCGGAGACGGTGAGTTGCACACTCTTCTGACTGAGCCAGCCAGGCACCCAGGCAGGTAGGTTTAAAAGCAGAATTTATACCATTTTTCTTTGTCAATTCTCCTTGTGAGTCGAGAAAATAATCTAAATCAGTAGTTTTCAAACTGAGGTATGTGTAGGGAGAAGGAAGAGACCTATTAGTTTCAATAACTTTAAGGAAATAAATTTTCAGATCTTCCATACCTACTCTTTCCTAAAATTGGTTTGCCTGAGAGAGATGCTTACTGCGGGAGTTCAATCACTTGTCCTCTTTGCCCGCTTGACTGAAGGTAGGCATAGTTTTCTACCCACCTGAAGCTCACTATGGTATGTTGACTCAGTTTTACAAACTTCCAGGGCACCAAAACAAAAGGGACAATTTTACTTTACTTTTACTTTAACTAGTATCATAAAAGCATCATGCCAAACTTCTCATTGAAAGATATTTTCGGGGCGCCTGGGTGGCTCAGTCAATTGAGTGACAGACTCTTGATTTCGGCTCAGGTCATGATCTTAGGGTCATGAGATCAAGTCCCACATCGGCTTTGCATTTAGGGGGGAGTCTGCTTGGGATTCTCTCTCCTTTTCTCTCTCTGCCCCTCCCCCCCAAAATAAATAAATATATCTTTTTAAAAAAAGATATTTTCAGTAATTATTACCTGTTTATTGTTTATTAAAATTTATAATTTTGCCTCTCTGGTAAATCTCATGCCAGTAGTTATTGTACTAATTCAATCTAAAAGACAAAAAATAGTACTTAGGGCATTAAGGTAATTGAAAATTAAGGAAAATTTAAGTACATATACATATATACTATAGTTTGAAGTGTTATACGATGATCAGTGAAAGACTTTGAACAAATAACAATCTGTGGATGAAGCGGAATGGAAATATAAGTTCAAGTAGAAAAAGGGAAGATGTAAAATTCCTGTTGTTTAAGAAGAGTGTATGTTCACACGAGTTTTAAATAGATGATTCCAGGAATTAAATCTGTATTTTTACTTGTTTGGGTACACCTAAAATAATAATGTAAAAGTTTTATTTAAAAATATAAAAACTTATACCATCCAGGAAATTACACTGTTTGCAACTCTTTAAACTTAAGATGAAAACTTTTAGATACCGACTTAAAAATATGTGAAGTGTTGCATAATTTTTCAAAGTTATTTTACTATGAATAAACAAGTTGGAAGGTCATTGGTTTAATAGCCCCCTGAGAGACTAGTGGATAGTAGAGGCTTGCTTATTTATGATGGTTAAAAAGTCAGATAAATAACAGATCCTTTTATACTATTAGTAAAGTGCTTTATTGCTTTGAGGCATGCCTGTAATGAATGTTCCACTCCCCAAATTTAAATTTTCTTTAACTGGATAAAGATATTGTTCTGAAGTCTGATATTTAATCCTTTAGTCTGAATTGAGCCGCATGACATCACCTTTAAAAAAGCAAACATATTAACTGGATCTGTAAGTAGCTGCAGCTGTCAGTAACATCAGGCTTATGTACAGATTAATGGCTGTTCTCTATTACAGGGAACTCTACCTTTGTATAGGTAGGTGTTTTTTTTTTTTTCGTTGTTGAGGAAAAGATCAAGACAAGATCTAAACCAGCTGCCTAGTTAAAATTACTCATTGACATTTAGTATTGGGAAAATAAATGTTAAGTTTAACACAGATAACAAAAAATGCCTATTTGTAGCACCTTGCAAAAAAAAATTCTTAAGTTATTCATAACTCAGTTGATAGCTTCATTTGCTTCTAGGTTTTTTTAAGATGATTTTTAAAAAAGTAATTTCTAAAGTGAAATTTAAAGTTGGTGAATAAAAACTTTCTGAGATTCTAAAGTTAGGATAGCTTTATCTTTTTTTTGTATTGCAAATAAAAGTTAGTTTGCTACTGTTCACATTGGTGGGTTCCTATGAGTTTAGAAATATGTAGATTAGGTAGATACCACAACTCATAAGTTACCTTCTGAGAGTAGTTTATCATTATAGACTCAGAAGAAATGTGCTTTACTTTTACGAGACTTCATTAAGGAAAGGATACCCTGTATATAGCTTTCTATTACTGATTTCTCTGTAATTCCATCATGTCAAAGAATATACCTTGTATGATTTGAGTTCTTGTACATTTGTTGAGTTTGTTTTACAACCCAGGATATCGTCTGTCTTGATGAATGTTCCATTCGTACTTGAAAAGAGTGTGTGTGCGGCTGTTGTTGGGTGGGATGTGCTATAAATGTCATTTAGGTCTAGTTGATGGTGGACTTGAATTGTAATGTTTTCTTGGTCAGTTGACCCTTTTATCATTATGTAATATCCCTCTTTAACCCTAGTGCTTTTCCTTGTTTTCAAGTCTACTTTAGCTGATACTAAATGTAAATGTAAATGTACCCCTCCATTTTTCTTTTGTTTTGTGTTTGCATAGTATATCTTTTTCCCTTCTTTTACTTTCAACTTGCCTATACCGTTATATTTAAAGTGAGTTTCTTGGGGCATCTGGGTGGCTTAGTCGGTTAAGCATCTGCCTTCTGCTCGTGTCATGATCCCGGGGTCCTGGGATCAAGCGCCATGTTGGGCTCGCTGGGGAGCCTGCTTCTCCCTCTCCCTCTGCCTGCTGCTCTTCCTACTTGTGCTCTCTGTCTCTGTCAGATAAATAAAAGCTTTAAAAATAATCAAATAAAATGAGTTTCTCATGGACAGCATGTACTTGGTTCTTGTTTTTCAATTCATTTGACAATTTGTCTTTTAGTCAGTATGTTTATAACATTTACACTGAATATAAGTCTACTTTTTAATTATTTGCCTCTTTATTCCGTTTTTTATTCTACTGCTTCCTCTTTCCTGCCTTCTATGGGATTGTTTGAATGTTTAGTATTTTATCTCTTGTGTTTTTTTACTATATCTCCTTTGTATAGTTTGTTTTGGTAGTTGCTCTAGGAGTTACAATTTACACACTTAACTTTTCACGGTTCTAGATAGGCTTGATGCCTTACCACTTCAGGAGGAGCACAAGACTCTTACTACCACCCTTTACTCTCCCCACTTTATGCTGCAGTTGTCATTTGTATTATGTGTATACACATTGAAAACCCCACCAGACAATGTTACGATTTTTGCTTTCAGCTGTCATACATATTTTAAAGAACTTAAGAGGAAAAAAAAGTCCCAAGTTTCTCTCTGGTATCATTTCTTTTTTACCCAAATAAATAACTTTCTTTAGAATTTCCTTTATTTGTTTTTGTTTTGTTTTGGTTTTGGGTGTTTTTTGTTGTTGTTGTTTTGGTTTGGTTTTCATTTTTTTAATTATGCTCAATTAGCCAACATATATAATTAGTTTTTGATGTGTTCGACGATTCATTAGTTGCATATAACACCCAGTGCTCATCACCACACGTGCCCTCCTCAATACCGATCACTGGGTTAACCCATTCCCTACCCTCCTCCTTCTGTAACCCTCAGTTTGGTTCCCGGAGTCCAGAGTCTCTCATGGTTTGTCTCCCTCTGTGATTTCTTCCCATTCAGTTTTCCCTCTCTTCCCGTGTCGTCCTCCGCTCCATTCCTTATGTTCTATATATGAGTGAAACCATATGATAATTGTCTTTCTCTGCTTGACCTATTTCACTTAGCGTCATCCCCTCCAGTTCCATCCATGTTGATGCAGATGGTGGGTATTCATTCTTTCTGATGGCTGACTTCAGCATTTATTTTAAAGCAAGTTGGTTTGTGATGGATTCTTTAGTTTTCCTTCACTGAGAATGTCTATTTTTGCCTTCATTACTGAAGAATATTTTCAGTGGATATAAAACTCCAGGTTTTAGATTAGCAGGTTTTGTGTTTGTTTTTATGTTTTGTGCTCCTGCCTTCTGGCCTCCATGGCTTTTGCTGAGAAATGCACAGTCATCTGGATTGTTGGTCCCCTATTTGAGCATATACCATTTTTCTGTTACTGCTTTCAAGACTTTTTCCTTTGTCTTTGGTTTTGAGCGGTTTGATCATGAAGTATCTGGGCGTGAATTTTTTTTTTTTTTTTTTAGTTTATCCTGTTTGGGATTTGCTGAGCTTCTTGAAATCTAAGTTTACATCTTTTGCCAAATTTGGGGGGTTTTCAGCCATCATTATTCTCTTCTTCTTCTTCTTCTTCTTCTTCTTCTTCTTCTTGCATCGTGCCCTTTTCCTCTCCTTTTGATAGGTTGACATTTTTCTGATTCCTTGAATGTCAAATAATGTTGGGTTATAGGCTGGACATTTTGATCTTATGAGATCCGAGTCTTGTTTAAATTCTATAAAAAATGACAATGTCTTTGTTTGTTTTAGCAGTGAATGACCCAGTTAGGCTCAGTAAGGTCTGACTTGCCTTCTGTGGGCTGTGTTCGTAATGTCCATTTTCAAAGCCTTTGTGGTTCTGTTCATATCTGTTCTGTGTACTTACCTCCCAAGGACCAGTCTGGGACCTGCTTTGTAATTCAGTTCTCAGTGCTTTTGGTATGTTGTTAGGGTCATACCCACACGTGTGCAGTTCAAGATTAAGCCCAGGAGTTCATAGACAACTTTATGGGATCCCTTTCTTTTTTTTTTTTTTTTTTTTTTAAAGATTTTATTTATTTATTCGACAGAGATAGAGACAGCCAGCGAGAGAGGGAACACAAGCAGGGGGAGTGGGAGAGGAAGAAGCAGGCTCATAGTGGAGGAGCCTGACGTGGGGCTCGATCCCGTAACGCCGGGATCACGCCCTGAGCCGAAGGCAGACGCTTAACCGCTGTGCCACCCAGGCGCCCCTATGGGATCCCTTTCTTAAGGTCCCTCTTCTCTACAGTATCACCAATAGTCCCTAGTTGCCAAGGTCTCCTAATATCGGTGATAAATAAGGACATGACAGGATCTGCAGTATTATTTGTTGTCAGGGAAATAGAAATTAAAACCGCACTGAGACCCCCACTACACATCCCCTAGAGTACTTGTAGCTAAAAAGTCTGACCAGTTGCTTGAGCAGTTTGTTAAGTGACGATGCAGAGAAACTGGAACATTCATGCATCGCTGGTAGGAATGTGAAATGCTAAGCCACTTTGGAAAACAGTTTGACAGTTTCTCATAAAGTTAAACTTACATTTGCTGTATGGCTCAGCCATGCCACTCCTAGATGTTTATCCAAAAAACGTGAAAATATATGCCCACACTAAGGTCTATGCACAGCTTTATTCATAATCACCAAAAACTGAAAACAACTCAAATACCCATCACATGTGAAAGGATAAACAAATTTACTCCATCCATTCGAGGGACTACAGAGTAATAAAAAAGAGAACTTATATATGCAACAGTATGAATGCATCTCAGAAGCATTGTGCTGAGTGAAAGTAGCCTCATACAAAAGGCTTTGCATTATTTCATTTATATGACACTCTGGAGAAGGCAAAAAATAGGCAAAGAAATTAGATTGGTGGTTGCCCAGAGCCTGGGAGCTGGGGGAAGGGAACTTTCTGGGATGATACAAATGTTCTGTATCTTGATTGTGGTGGGGCTTGTATGAATGTACGCATTGTACTTAAAAGGGATGACTTTTACAGTATATAAACTATGACTCAACAAACCTGACTTAAACTATAAAACAGCATGTTGGTTAGAGAGATTGTCAAAATAGTTTTGAATCAGTTAACTCATCCTTGAGTATAGGGGAACTGAGAAACTCTGTATGTTTCAAAGAAGAATAAAGTTTCAAGTATCATGCAAAAATATTTATATGTTATTTTATAACCTTTTTGTTATTATATGGTAAATACCATGTCCATAAATGTGTATCCACAATACCTTAAATAGTTGCATAGTAGCCCATTTTATACAAATGTAAACTGATACCCCATTTTTGGATAGTCGGGTTGTTTCTAGTTTTATTCTCCTTCAAATTAAATACTATAGTCCTATCTTTGTAGCTGTTATCTTGGAATAAATTCCTGGAAAAAAATTTCTCTGTTAAGGTCATGCCAAAGATTTCATACACATGATTATTAAATTTTTACCCAGGAGTGTTCTATACTCCCTTATTTTAAGTTTTTTTCCCCCTTAGTTTCTTTTAAAAAAATTTTAAGGTAGTTTATTGATCAACAAATATTTTACAGTTGTTACTAGTTACATCTATCATTTTTTTCCTTTTATGCTTTCATACTACTTTGCTGTCAAACTTAGAGAGGTTCTCCTCATCCTGAGAGTACAAAAATATTTATGTTGGCTTCCAGTTCTATTTATGGTTTCATTTTTACATTAAATTCTGTATGGATTTAAGAGTTTATTTGGTATGATACGAGGTAAAGCTCACCTTTTGTCACATAGTTAGCCAGTTGTTCATGTAACAATTACTGACTAATTCATTTCCCCATGGTTTTAAATGTGTCTTTAATCATATTGCAAATGCTTTTATTTCTATGCTTTCTGCTTTGTTCTATTGGTCTGTTTATTTTGATATTAATTGGAGTGCTTTAGTAAGTACAATTTTAAGACATTTTAATATGTGGTAAGGCAAGTCCCTATTGTCATTCTTATTTTTTAATGTTTTCTTGGATATTCTCATCCATTTGTTTTTCCAAATTCTAGATCATTTTGTCCAGTTCCACTAAAAATCTGTTTTTCTGAGTAGTACTTGTAAATTAATTTCAGGGAAATTTGATATTTTTATACGCCTGCTATCTAGAAGCATGAAATGTACATCCCTCAGTAAAATTTAATAATGTTAATTTATATTATGCATTTAATACATTTAATCCTATATGTGTTGTAGGTTTTGTTGCTGAGATCTTTTTTTCTGTTATGTTTTCTGATTATTGCTGAAATATGGGGAAGGAATTTTGTATAGTTTTTCTGTAGTGTAGTCATCCTTTTATTTCCAATATTTACATGGCTTTCTGTTAAATAGAGGCTTATCAAAGGAAAATTTGGGGAATGTATGCCAAGATTTAATGAATATTTTGTATTTCCACTAGATTCTATGCTGTGAAGCTATAATTAACTCCATAAAGATGTGTTACAGTTAGGTACACTAGTCACTGTAATATTTCCTCAAATCTATAGGACCTACAAAAAGAGTTTTGTCTCCATGAATCTGACCTTTAGTTTTAGATTGTTTGTAGAGTTATATGATAAAAAAAAAATCAGTACAGTGTGTGATCTGTGGGACTAGAGGCCACTGAATGTAATTTATTCTCTTAAAGTCTTATTTTTCGAAGACTTCTATCCTTCCTCTCCACCCCCACCCTGGGAATATATTTCTCTGTGTCACTGGTTGGCACTGGCTAGTTACAGTACTATTAAAGTTAAGTCTAAAAAGCTGGTTAGATAATATTCCAAAAATATTACTGTAAACTTGGTCTTCTTGTTGCTCTTAGCTAGTGTTTCTTAAATTGCTACCACTGAGTAAGACAATTAAGGGACAGACAAAAGAATGCCAGGACTCAAGCCTGGTGATTATAGTGTTGTAAGTAGTCTACTTCACTGCCTTCTGGCATAATTAAAGTATGAGTTGGCCATGTTTGCAATTTAACACAGCTATTAAGTTTTACATATGCAAACAAAAAATTAGCTAACACTTGCATTGCTCTGAAATTGTTATTTGTATGTGTTCTGTGTTCTGCTTCCTCATCAAGACTCTAGACTATGAATGAAGGTGTGTCTCTTATTTATAAATCCCTGTAATCTTAGTATAATGTCTTAAACACAATGACCATTGTACTATGACCAATATAGTAGTAAAAATTGGAAAAGATTAATAAATATCATGTATGATGAATAGTATGTGTATGTCCACATGTGTACATGCAAGTGAGAGTAAATCAAAGGCGATCATAGATGCCAGACCCAAAATGAGTACCAAGATGCTGGGCAATAAGAGAAAGCCAAAAGATGGATACCTTGCCTTCCGAGAAGAATGTTAAGACCAAGTTACTAGGCTTGTGGTGATTATAAATTTGCATATGTTCTGGGAAGACAAAGCCTTTGACATCTCTATATAGATGTTCAGTGGACATCTGAAATTTAATACATTCAAAACAGAAATCTTAATTACCTACTTAGTTTCATTCTTTCAACAAATATTTACTGAAGGACTACTGTGTGCCAGATACTGTTCTGTGCTTGGAATATCCATCAGTGAGTGTAACAAATATCTCTGCCCCTGTGTTGCTTATACTCTAGCTGAGAGAAATAGGCAGTAAATAATATACTTAGTAGTTAAATTGTTAAGTATTGTAGAAAAAAGAAAAAGTACAAAAGGGTGAGTGAAATTGTGAGTGTTGGTAGGATGGGCTTGGGGATAATGGTGGGGAGAAGAAAGTACCAACTTTAAATGGAGAAGTCAAGTTGAAATTGGAGCGAAGAGCTGGAGGTGAGGGAATTAGCCAAGCAGGGATATCTAGGAGAAGAGCATACCAGGCACAGGGAATAGCTAGAGCAAAGACCCAAAGTCAGGAGGTACCCAGTGTATCCAGTGAACTGCAGGGAGGCCGCTGTGGCAGATGCAGAGCCAGTGATGGAGAGAGTATGAAAGAAGGTTAAAGGGGGAAGGGAAATGATAGAAGACAAATCATGTAGGGCCTTAGGCCACTGTAAAGACTTCGGCTTTTAGTCTGAGTGAAAAAAGGGAGTCATTATACAGAAGAGTAACATCTGACTTATATTTTAACAGAATTAATTTAGCATCTCTGTTGAGGAAAGAATATAGAAGGGCAAGGGCAGGTACAGGGAGAACTGTTAAGAGTGATCGAAGAAATCCAGGCAGAGAAAGGATGGTGGCTTGTATGAGGGCAGCAGCCATGGAGGTGAGGAGAAATCTTGGGATTCTGGATTTTGAAGTTAGAGCTAGCATGATTTTCTGATGCTTTGGATTGGAATGTGACTCCAAAGATTTCTGGCCTTGGCAACTGGAAGAATGGAAGTGCCCTTAGCCATGATAGGAGAGACTGCAGGTGGAGCAGGTTCCGGGAAGATGAAGATAGGTTAAGTTTGTAATATCCAAGTAGAGATGTTGCATAGACAATTGGATGTACAAGTCTGGAGTCTGGGAAGAGGTCTAGGCTAGAGATAGAAATTTGAGAGTTGTCAGCTTGTAGATTATATTTTAAACCATGAGATATCAAGGAAGTAAGTAAAAGAAGAGGACCAAAGACAGAGCTTAGGCATGTCATAGCTTTTACCTTTGTTCTTCTTATCCTTTCAGATAGTTAATGGCACTACTATCTCCCTAGTTTCTCTAGCCAAAAATCTAGAAGTCATCCTTCATTCTGTGTAAACAAATCCCTTCTAAATCCAAATCTGTCTGCTTCATCGCCACTACCAACCTAGTCCAAGCCATCATTTTCTTCTAATTCTTCACTCTGTTTCCCTTTTGCCCCCTGCCTCCAGTCATTTTCCACCCAGCAGTCAGAATGATCTTTTAAAAAGGCAACTTATGGGGGCGCCTGGGTGGCACAGCGGTTAAGCGTCTGCCTTCGGCTCAGGGCGTGATCCCGGCATTATGGGATCAAGCCCCACATCAGGCTCTTCCGCTATGAGCCTGCTTCTTCCTCTCCCACTCCCCCTGCTTGTGTTTCCTCTCTCGCTGGCTGTCTCTATCTCTGTCAAATAAATAAAATCTTTAAAAAAAAAAAAAAAAAAAGGCAACTTATGGGGCACCTGGGTGGCTCAGTTTGTTAAGTGTCCAACCTTGATCTCAGCTCAAGTCTTGATCTCAGGGTCGTGAATTCAAGCTCTACGTCAGGTTCCATGCTGGGTGTGGAGCCTACTTTTTTTTTTTTTTAAAAGCAATTCAGATCATATCACACCTCTGTTCAAAACCCTCCATTGTCCTGTGTAGCAAGGGAAGCAATCAACAGAGTAAAAAAGGAGCCTATGGAAAATATTTGTGAACTATATATCTGATAAAGGGTTAATATTTAGAATATATAAAAGACTCCTACAACTCAAAAAAAAAAAAAACCAAACACAAAACAACCCACAAGTAATCCGATTAAAAATGGGCAAAGGACTTGAATAGACATTTCTTCAAAGAAAAGATACAAATGGCTAACAAGATGCTCCACATTGCATGTCATCAGGGAAATTAAAGCAACAAGTCATCACTACACCCCTACCAGAACAGCCAGAATCCAGAACACTGACAATAAATGCTGGTGAGGATGTGGAGCAACAGGAACTCTCTTTCACTCATGGTAGGGGAATGCAAAATGGTACGACCTGGGAAAACAGTTTGGTGGTTTCTCAAAAAACTGACCATGCTCTTACTGTACAGTCCAGCAGCTGTGCTCCTTGGTATTTACCCAAAGGAACTGAAAACTTATGTCCGCACAAAAATCTGCATACAGATGTTTATAGTGGCTTAACTCATAATTGTGAAAACTTGAAAGCAACCAACGCATCCTTCAGTAGGTGAACGGGTAAAATAAACCGTGGTACATCTAGACAATGGCATATCATTCAGCACTAAAAAGAGAACTATCAAGTCATAAAAAGACGTGGAGGAACTTTTTTTTTTTTTTTTGAAGATTTATTTGACAGAGAGAGACACAGCGAGAGAGGGAACACAAGCAGGGGGAGTGGGAGAGGGAGAAGCAGGCTTCCCGCTGAGCAGGGAGCCTGATGCAGGGCTGGATCCCAGGACCTGATCATGACCTGAGCCGAAGGCAGACACTTAACAACTGAGCCACCCAGGCGCCCCATGGAGGAACTTTAAATACTTATTACTAAATGAAAGAAACCAATCTGAAAAAGCTACATACTGTGTGATTCCGGCTAGATGACATTCTGGAAAAGGCAAAGCCATATGGAAATAGTAAAAAGATTAGTGGTTGCGAGAGGTTAGGAGGGGGAGGGGGAGGGGTTAATAATGGGGCACAAAGGATTTTTAGGGCAGTGAAACTATTCTATATGATACTGTAATGGTAGAAACATGTCATTATACATTTGTCAAAACCCGTAGAATATACAATATCAAGAGTGAACCCGAATGTAATTTATGGACTTGGGGTGGTAGGAACACGTCAACAACGCAGTTCATCGGTTATAACAAATGTACCACCCTGGTGCAGATGCTGATAACGAGGGAGCCCATGCTTGTGCAGGGGCAGGGGGCAGATGGAAGATCTCTGTACCTTCTCAGTTTTGCTGTGAACCTAAAATTGCCTTAAAAAATAAAGTCTATTTTAAAAAATCGAGTGACAGGAATGATAAGGTAAGCTTTCTACAGAATGAGTTTGTGGGTCTAGAAGTGGTGAAGGTAGTTGGCCGTGATACTTATTCCCCTTTTACTTCCCTCTTCCACTGAACACATTTTGAAACGGTTTCTTGTGTCTCACCCTCTCCCCCCAGCCCTCGCTTTGTGTAGCTGCACCACCCTAGATTTGGCCTTTCTTTTTTCTCTCGCCACCTTCCTGATAAAGGGAAGTACAGTTAGAATCGTAGGCACTTAATAATGCTTTGGCATGAACATCCTTCACAACTTTAAGATCCTGTGTACCTTTCATGCTCACGCTGTCAAAAATCTTCACCTCTCTCTCTGTATCCTGCCTCACATTTGTAAAATGGGTTGAATAATATCTACCTTATATGCTTGTTGTAAAGATTAAATGTTAATACTCTTAAAGCTCGTAGGACAGGTCTGGCATATGGTAAACACCCAAACATAGAACTGTTATCGTTATTCCTCTTGTTGTTAACTGATGAGTTTGTGCTCTTCATAACTGTTCATCCTGTCGGTCAAATACATTTCCTTTATGTATATTCCTTTTCAGTGTATATTCCTTTAACCTTCCTTCTTAGTCTCCTCTATAATCCAAGAGCCTTCCCCAATTTCAAACAAGTTATGAAAAGAAAATTTATAGATGCGGAGATGGCTGATTTAATTTTTTTGGTCTTTCTGAGAGTAAACTTATTTTTTCCTTTATGTTACAGGTGGTATGCAAGATTACAATTATGTATGGGCCAACTGTTTTGAGATCACATTAGAACTATCTTGTTGCAAGTACCCACCTGCTTCGCAGCTTCGACAAGAATGGGAGAACAATCGTGAGTCTTTGATCACATTGATTGAAAAGGTAAAAGTAGCTGACTGGAGGCTTGGGGTGATGATGTAAGGGAGAAATTCAGTTGCATTGGAGTAACAATCTTTAACGGTTCTTCTCCTTTGGAGGGCTTGAGCTGATTGTCTTAGAACACTTTATATAGACTGAAATAATCAGCCAAACTTGTACTCTCAGGTTCTGACAATGTCATGTGATCATATTTGCTAGAGAGCCTTTACCACTCTATGAACCATGGCTATCAGTTTAATTTAAGTATCAGGCAAGGTAATATACTATTGAATATACCAGAAATTATTACTTAATGAGAAATTATTACTTGTTGAGAAAATTAGAAGTCTGGGTTGGAAGAGAGGGAATTTCATAAGCATATTACTACTCTAGGTGTCAGACACATATGACTTAAGTTTAAGGATTAATATTTTTGTCTATATTTCATTTTCACTTGAAGGCATTGAAGAATATTTCAGGGAAATAGAGAAGTAACCTTACTTTTATTTTTATTTTTTTTAGAAATTCTAGCATCAATGCAGAGAGGTTATGCTCTCCTACTTTCCAGATTGTCTTTGAGCAGTCTACTTTGATTCATGTTTTTTTAGGTTCACATTGGAGTTAAAGGATTTGTTAAAGATACAGTAACAGGATCTGGCTTAGAAAATGCAACCATTTCAGTGGCTGGTATTAATCATAATATCACAACAGGCAGATTTGGTGATTTCCATAGATTACTTGTTCCTGGAACTTACAACATTACAGCTGTTTCAACTGGGTAAGAATCTAGTCTCTAAAAATATCAAGCCTCTGTTTATAGCTAAGACAGAAATACAGTGTAGGAAATGTTATTTACTGTATCTGGCTTTTATTTTTCCTTGTTTTCGGATTTTTCCCTTTTATAGTGAAAAAAGAGTATTGTGGAGTGACATAGTCTAACAGTATAACTGGATATGAAACATAATTGTAAAATTGTGAGGAAGGACGTTTTAAAGCTTAAAAAGACGGTCAGCTGTGCATTGCCTCAAAGCTAATTGAGATCAGAGTAGAAGAAACTCGGAGCTCTGGGAAGGACATTTTAAAAAGTTGTCTTAACGTCAGCTTTCTCATATATGAAATGAGTGGTTTCTTACTTCCCCTGGACACCTTTCTGGAAGCTCAGTTTGCTAAGGGTTTAATGGAATGTGTTTCATTTAATTTTGAACTTGAGAGAATCAACTAATGAATGACCAGGTTAATGACCTCCATCTTTCATGTTATTCTCTCCTTTGCATGTAATTTTTGGTAAGCGTTCTAATGTATGGAACTGAGAAGAAGGTTAAGAGAGAAAGTTCTTTAAAGACTTAATCTGGGATTCTCTGAGATCATATCCTGGAAGTCTTGAATTTACCCACTTATCTTTATTTAGTTTGAGTTTTGACAGACCACTAAGTGTAAGAGTATGAAAAGGCTGTTGTGCTTTTATAATGTTAAAGCATTGTGTGTTTGAATTTAACTCCAAGCCACCTACTTTTAAAAAAAAATTTTTTTTCAGGTATATGCCACTGACAATTAATAATATAATAGTGAAAGAAGGACCAGCCACAAAGGTGAATTTTTCCCTTCGGCCAACTGTGACTTCAGTAATCCCTGACACAACTGAGGTGGTAGTAACGGCTAGCACAGTTGCTCTGCCTAATCTTGCCGGAACACAGTCCTTCCACCAGCCAATTCAGCCAAAGGACTTTCACCACCATCACTTCCCTGATATGGAAATCTTCTTGAGAAGGTTTGCCAATGAATATCCTAACATCACCCGGCTTTATTCACTGGGAAAATCAGTAGAGTCAAGAGAACTTTATGTAATGGAGATATCTGATAATCCAGGTGTCCATGAACCAGGTAATTAACATGGTCTTATATGTAATTTCAGTAGTGCCTTTCAGAGCTTTGTACCATATTTCTGTGTTTCATCTAGAAAGGTCTAGAAAGGTTCATCTGGAACAAAGAAAACGTACCAATCTCTTGCGAGAAAAGAAGAAAATCCATTTCATAATCCATATTAGGCACAGTCTTTAATATACTGCATAGATTAGATTTTTTTCTGCTAATAGTATTTTTATTTTCATATCATATGGCACGCGGCATGTGTGTGTATATGTGTGTGCGTGCTTTGAGTCTGCTCAGACGTATATATTAGTAAGTCTTCTTTTGCCAAAATATATCTTTTCTTAAATTTTTGGTTCAGGGTCTTGCATATGTTGGGGAAAAAATAGAGTCCATGGTAAAATAAAAAGAAAAAAAACTCTTCCATGTAATTATTTTGTTTTCAGGTGAACCAGAATTTAAGTACATTGGAAATATGCATGGAAATGAAGTGGTTGGACGAGAACTGCTATTGAACCTCATTGAATACCTTTGTAAGAACTTTGGAACAGACCCTGAAGTGACAGATTTAGTTCGCAGCACTAGAATTCACCTTATGCCATCCATGAATCCTGATGGGTATGAAAAGTCCCAGGAAGGTAAAGAATAGCAGTCTGTTAATGCTTAACCTTTTTGATTATCATATAGCATGATTATTTGGGAGGAGAAGAGAATTTGAACTGGTTGTTTCCTCGGAATTTCTTATTTTGTTCTTATATATTGTTCTGGCTTTTGTATTCTTATAAGATAGGCTAGTTCATTCAACAGTTATGATATTAAGTTTATATTTAATGGAGTTCTCCACTTTGGTAATGGCTCTTGCTTCCTAAAAAATAAGATTTTAATAAATCTTTCCATTTTAACAATAGTTTTAAATAACTTAATTATTTGATTAATAATAAATTAATAACTTAATAAAAATAAGAATTTTTTAAAATTACTGGTACACAGTAATTTTGTTAAATTATTATATTGGGAACACTTTCACAGATGAAAATTCAAACCAAATCTCTTTTGAAGACAGTAACTCTATATTGACTCCCAGTTGTGCTCCCCATGCATATTCTAAACATGCTGAGTTATTGACTTACCATTCCTCTGCCTTCTCTGGGCCAGCCCATCTCTCCTGGGGCAACATAGTCAGAGCAGGATGGGGGCAGCTTGCTTACAGGGGCCACTTTATGCCGAACACGAGTGCGAAAATCTGTTTTTTTCCCAACCTGTGGTTCCTTCCAGGCAATCATACCAGTGAGTAGAGTAGGTAGCACCATATGAATATGCAACCACGTGACTCTCACTGACTGAACACTGAGAGAATCAACTAATGAATGACCAGGTTAATCCATTTTTTATTATTCAGTTTACTTCGCTAAGGACCTTATTCTTTGTCAGTCCCACAAATCCTTCCACATTCCTCTTTTGAGACCTTTCTGAGAGAGAGAACTATTTCCTACTAGTGAACCCTCCAGTCGGTTTTTCTCATTCACTTGCAAATTTTTCTCATCACTGTGATTATAATAGGATTCCCACTCCTTATTAAAAAGAAGTACATTTAAATTCAACCCTTTCTTCATCAGGTTAAACTTCCAACTATGTTCTTGATTGACTACCTTTTTGTGATTAATGTAGGCATATCACAGTTTTCTTCCTTTCATTTGGTCTGTTTCTTCACAGTGTTTTAGTGACATGTGTACCAGTACAGTAGAACCTCCCTCTGGTCAGTCGTGTCCACTCAGCATTGTGATCCTGTTGTTGTGTGTGGATGGTTGACAACTGAGCCATACCTTTTTTTGAGCCAATACTTTAATGTAATTTATGTAGTTGGATTTTTTTTCCCCTCAAAGTATGAACAGAGGGGAGAAATGAAAGGATAATGGTTTTACCTTTCTGTCCAAAAGATCTGGAAGGAGATACACTTTTTTAATGTACAATACCAAAAAATGTGTGTTTTAATAGTAGTGTGATTAATCATAGGGAAGCCTGGTGTGTTCACATTTACCTTTGAGTTAAGATGGCCGAAGTAGTGTGTGTTGGATTAAAATGTAAGTAAAACACGGCTTAAATTTAAATACTTTATCATACAGGAGATTCAGTAAGTGTAATTGGCAGAAACAACAGCAACAACTTTGACCTGAACCGAAATTTCCCAGACCAGTTCTTTCAGATCACAGATCCTACCCAACCAGAAACTATTGCTGTAATGAGCTGGATGAAGTCCTATCCTTTTGTACTGTCAGCAAACCTGCATGGAGGTAATAGCAACTTGATATTCCAGTAATTAATTCTTGTTGAGAGCATTTGAAAATCCTGGTGGAATGGTATCTGTTTATAGCCTTAGGCTATCTTAAAAGAGGGTATCCTATTATCACTTTTACAGCAGACAATAATAAAGATTTTTTTCTCATTGCTTTTTAAGCCAATTTCCTGGCTGTTTTCCCCCCTTCCTCTCCCACTCTTCCCCTCCCTTCTACTCCCTCCCCACTTTCTTCTCCCTCCCTTCCGCCCCTCTATCTCTCTCTCCCCTTGTCCCTCTCCCCCTCCTCCCTCCCCCGCCCTCACTTAGTTCTTCAAGTGTTTTATATTTACCCTTCACATGTGTTTTATATTTATCCCTCTCACTGGGAATTTGGTAACATACTCTTTGTCATTCAGAAAAATTAAACACTAACAAACTGGAAATCTTTAGTCCTATTCTTCCCTAAAGTTTAATACTCTTTTATGTAGGTTTATAAGACATTCTCTTATTTTTTCCTTGCTATGAATTTAACCGCAGGACAATGGCCTCATTCTCCTGTAGTGTTTGGGCTTACACACCTTCGTATAATTCAGCAGGAATTGATCAGTTGAGTAGGATGAGAGGTCAAGATTAAAAATCATTACAGTATCCAACTAGGGCTATGTGATAACGGTGAAAGTGTAAATACCAAAAAGAACTGAAAATATATGTCTGTGTGTAAACTTGTACATGGATATTCAGAGTAGCATTATTCATAATAACCTAGAAGTATAATTAACCCAAATATCCATCAACTGATGATTGGATAAATTAAATAGAGTATACTCATACAATTGACTGTTATTCGACCTTGAAAAGCAGTGACGTCCTGATGCATTTTACAATATAAATGAACTTTTAAAATACGCTAAGTGATAGAAGCCAGTACCAAAAACCATATATTATATGATTACATTTTATGAAATGTTCAGAATAGGTAAATGCATAGACATAGATAATAGATTTGTGGTTGCCTCAGGCTGTGGTGAATAGTGGTGGGAGGAAATGGGAGTGACTGCGAATGGGTACAGCGTTTTCTTTTGGCACGATGAAATGCTCTATAATTAGATAGTAATGATTGTACAACCCTGTGAATGTACTAAACAACATTGAATTATATACTTTAGATGGACGGATTGTATGTTATATGAATTACAGTTGACCCCTGAACAACATGAGGGTTTAGGGAGCTAGCCCCTGTGCAGTTGAAAATCCATGTATAACTTTTGACTCCCCCCAAACTTAACTACTGACAGCCCACTATTGGCCAGAAGCCTTACCGATAACATTAACAGTTGATTAACACATATTTCGTATGTCGTATGTATTATATACCGTATTCTTAGAATAAAGTAAGTTTGAAAAAAGAAAATTTTATGTTACTAAGAAAATCATTTGTAGAAATACATTTCTACATTTCTACAAAATCATTAAGAAATACATTTATAGTACTGCAGTGATTAAAATCTACATGTAAGTGGATCCACACAATTCAAGCCCCCGTTGTTCAGGGGTCAGCTGTTCATCTCAATAAAGCTGTTTTAAAAAAAAAAAAGAGTGAAGGTATTAGCACCAGGGATAAGGGAAGTAACTTAGTGTCAACATGTGTTGGAATACCTAATGAAGTATCACAGTTGAGATTTGATAGCATATAGATTAACCTGCCGTTATGTTTTATTTTATTTTATTTTATTTTATTTTATTTTATTTTATTTTATTTTTATTCTTTTTTTTTTTTTTCATTGAATTTTTTTTCTTTTTTCTTTTTTTTTTTTTTTATTAATAATGATTTTTTATTATATTATATTATATTTTATATTATATTATGTTAGTCACCATACAGTACATCCCCGGTTTTCGATGTAAGGCTCGATGATTCATTAGTTGTGTATAACACCCAGTGCACCATGCAATATGTGCCCTCCTTACTACCCATCACCGGTCTATCCCATTCCCCCACCCCCCTCCCCTCTGTAGCCCTTTCTCAGCTTGACTTATTTCACTAAGCATTATCTCCTCCAGTGCTGTCCATGTTGTAGCAAATGTTGAGAACTCATTCTTTCTGATTGTATATATGGACCACAACTTCTTAATCCAGTCATCTGTTGAAGGGCATCTCGGCTCCTTCCACGATTTAGCTATTGTGGACATTGCTGCTATGAACATTGGGGTGCATATGGCCCTTCTCTTCACTACGTCTGTATCTTTGGGGTAAACACCCAGTAGTGCAATGGCTGGATCATAGGGTAGCTCAATTTTTAACTTTTTAAGGGACCTCCACACGGTCTTCCAGAGTGGCTGTACCAACTTGCATTCCCACCAACAATGTAGGAGGGATCCCCTTTCTCCACATCCTCTCCAACAATTGTTGTTTCTTGCCTTGTCTATTTTTGCCATTCTAACTGGCGTAAGGTGGTATCTCAGTGTGGTTTTGATTTGAATTTCCTTGATGGCTAATGATTTTGAACATTTTTTCATGTGTCTGTTAGCCATTTGTATGTCTTCATTGGAAAAGTGTCTGTTCATATCTTCTGCCCATTTTTTGATTTGTTTATTTGTTTCTCGTGTATTGAGTTTGAGAAGTTCTTTGTAGATCTTGGATACCAGTCCTTTATCTGTAGTGTCATTTGCAAATATATTCTCCCATTCCGTGGGCTGCCTCTTAGTTTTTCTGACTGTTTCCTTGGATGTGCAGAAACTTTTAATCTTGATGAAGTCCCATAAATTCATTTTATCTTTTGTTTCTCTTGCCTTTGGGGATGTGTCATGAAAAAGGTTGCTTTGGCCGATGTCGTAGAGGTTGCTGCCTATGTTCTCCTCTAGAATTTTGATGGATTCCTGTATCACACCGAGGTCTTTCATCCATTTGGAGTTTATTTTTGTGTATGGTGTGAGATAGTGATCAAGTTTCATTCTTTTGCATGTAGCTGTCCAATTTTCCCAGCACCATTTATTGAAGAGACTGTCTTTTTCCCACCGGATGTTTTTTCCTGCTTTATCAAATATTAGTTGCCCAAAGAGCTGAGGGTCCATTTCTGGGCTCTCTATTCTGTTCCATTGGTCTATGTGTCTGTTTTTGTGCCAGTACCATGCTGTCTTTGTGATCACAGCTTTGTAGTACAGCTCGAAATCCGGCATTGTGATGCCCCCAGCTTTGTTTTTCCTTTTCAACAGTTCCTTGGAGATTCGGGGTCTTTTCTGGTTCCATACAAATTTAAGGACTATTTGTTCCAGTTCTTTGAAAAACGTTCTCGGTATTTTGATCGGGATAGCATTGAAAGTGTAGATTGCTCTGGGTAGCATGGACATTTTAACTATGTTAATTCTTCCGATCCATGAGCATGGAATATCTTTCCATCTTTTTATGTCTTCCTCAATGTCTTTTAAGAGTGATTTATAGTTTCTAGAATAAAGGTCCTTTACGTCTCTGGTTAAGTTAATTCCAAGGTAACGTATGGTTTTTGGTGCTATTGTAAATGGGATGGATTCCCTGATTTCTCTTTCTTCGTTCTCGTTATTCGTGTACAGAAATGCGACTGATTTCTGAGCATTGATTTTGTATCCTGCCACGTTACTGAATTGCTCTATAACTTCTAATAGTTTGGGAGTGGCTTCTTTTGGGTTTTCCATATAGAGTATCATGTCGTCTGCGAAGAGAGACATTTTGACTTCTTCTTTGCCGATTTGAATACCTTTGATCCCTTTTTGTTGTCTGATTGCTGTTGCAAGGACTTCTAGTACTATGTTGAATAATAGTGGCGAGAGTGGGCATCCTTGTCGTGTTCCTGATCTTAAGGGAAAGGCTTCCAGCTTTTCCCCATTGAGAATAATATTTGCAGTAGGCTTTTCATAGATGGCTTTTATGAGATTGAGAAATGTACCTTCTATTCCTACACTCTGAAGGGTTTTAATCAGGAAAGGATGCTGTATTTTGTCAAATGCTTTTTCGGCATCGATTGAGAGGATCATATGGTTCTTGAGTCTTTTCTTGTTGATATGATGTATCACGCTGATTGATTTGCGGATATTGAACCACGCTTGCATCCCAGGTATGAATCCCACTTGATCGTGGTGGATAATCCTTTTAATGAACTGTTGGATTCTATTAGCAAGTATCTTGTTGAGGATTTTGGCGTCCATATTCATTAGGGAAATCGGTCTGTAATTCTCCTTTTTGAGGGGGTCTTTGCCTGGTTTGGGGATCAAGGTAATATTGGCCTCATAGAATGAGTTTGGTAGCTTTCCTTCTGTTTCTATTTTTTGAAATAGCTTTAGGAGAATAGGTATTATTTCTTCTTTGAATGTTTGGTAGAATTCCCCAGGAAAACCGTCCGGGCCTGGAGTTTTGTTATTTGGAAGGTTGTTTATCACTGACTCAATTTCTTCATAATTAATTGGCCTGTTTAAGAAATCAATTTCTTCCTTTTTCAATCTTGGTAGTTTATAGGTTTCGAGGAAGGATTCCATCTCTTCCAGATTGCTTAGTTTATTGGCATATAGCTGTTGATAAAAATTTCTAATAATCCTTCCAATTTCAATGGTGTTCGTCGTGACCTCTCCTTTTTCATTCATAATTTTAATAATCTGGGTCCTTTCTTTTTTCTTTTGGATAAGTCTTGCCAGTGGTCTGTCAATTTTATTGATTCTCTCCAAGAACCAGCTTCTAGTCCTGTTGATCTGCTCTACTGTACTTCTGGTTTCTGCTTGATTGATTTCAGCTTTAATTTTGGTCAACTGCTTCCTTGTGCGTGGATTAGGCCTGTCCCTCTGTTGCTGTTCCAGCTTCTTGAGGTGAGAATATAAAAACTGCATTTTAGATTTTTCTATTCTTTTGAGTGAGGCTTGGATGGCTATGTATTTCCCCCTTAGGACTGCCTTTGCAGTATCCCATAGGTTTTGGACTGTTGTATTTTCATTCTCATTGGTCTCCATAAATTGTTTAATTTGATTTTTGATTTCCTGGTTTATCGAGTCATTCCTGAGCAGGATGGTTCTTAGTCTCCAAGTGTTTGAGTTTCTTCCAAATTTTTCCTTGTGGTTGAGTTCCAATTTCAGAGCGTTGTGGTCTGAGAATATGCAGGGGATAATTTCAATCTTTTGGTATCGGCTGAGACCTGTTTTGTGTCCCAGAACATGGTCTATTCTTGAAAATGTTCCATGGGCATTAGAATAGAATGAGTATTCTTTGGTTCTGGGGTGTTCTTTTTACCTGCCATTTTAGAATGACAGTACACACTTATGTTTATAATACTAGTTACATCCAATGAAAATAATTTGCAGATTTACACAGGTGGTATCGAGACCTTGGCATGGTGGGGGAGACATCTTCAATCATGTGGACTTGTTTCTTTCCAGGACATAGTTTGCTATAAACTTCCCTCTTAGAACCACTTTTGCTGTGTCCCAAAGGTTTTGAACAAGTGTGTTTTCATTTTCATTTGTCTCTATGTACTTTTTTATTTCTTCTTTTATTTTCTAATTGACCTGTCCGTTGTTTAGTACCATGCTATTTAACCTCCATGTATTTGTGGTCTTACCAGACTTTTTCTTGTGGTTAACTTCTAGTTTCATAGCATTGTGGTCAGAAAAGATGTATGGTATGACTTCAGTCTTTTTCAGTTTGCTGAGGCTTGCTTTGTGGCTCTATATGCGATATATTCTGGAGAATGTAACGTGCGTTTGGAAAGAATGTGTATTCTGCTGTTTTAGGGTGAATATATCTGTTAAATCCATCTGGCCCAGTGTGTCATTCAAAGCCATTGTTTCCTTGTTGATTTTCTGTTTAGATGATCTGCTCATTGATTTAAGTGGGGTGTTAAAGTCCCCAATTATTGTATTATTATCAGTTAGTTCCTTTATGTTTATTATTAACTGTTTTATGTATTTGAGTGCCCCCCTATTGGGTACATAAATATATTTTTTAAAGATTTATTTATTTATTTGTCAGAGAGAGAGAGAGAGAAAGGGCACAAGCAGGGGGAGCAGCCGGCAGAGGGAGAAGCAGGCTCCCTGCTGAGCAAGGAGCCTGATGCAAGACTTTATCCCAGGACCCTGGGATCATGACTTGAGCCAAAGGCAGACACTTAACTGACTGAGCCATCCAGGCATCCCTGGGTGCATACATATTTACAATTGTTATACCAACTTGTTGGATCGTCCCCTTTATTACTGTATAGTGTCCTTCTTTGTCTCTTGTTATAGTCGTTGTTTTAAAGTCTATTTTATCTGATACAAGTATTGCTACTCTGGCTTTCTTTTGACCTCCATTGGCATAATAGATGTTTCTCCCTTTCCCTCACTTTCAATCTGCAACTGTCTTTAGATCTAAAATGAGTCTCTTAGAGGCAGCATATAGATGGATCTTTTTTTTTTTTATCCATTCTTTCACTCTCTGTCTTTTGTTTGGAGCATTGAGTCCATTTATATTCAGAGTACTTATTGATAAATATGTATTTATTGCCATTTTATTACTTTTTTTGTGGTTGGTTCTGAGGATTTTCTCTGATCCTTTCTTGTCTCTCTTCCATGGTTTGCTGGTTTTCTTTAGTGACATATTCAGATTTCTTTCTCTTTATTCTTTGCAAATTTATTAGTGTTTTTAATTTGTGGTTACCATTGGGTTTGTATATAACATCTTCTGCATATAGTAGTCTATTTTAAGTTGATGGTTTTTAAATTTGAACCCATTCTTTACTCCTCTCCTCCCCATGTTTTAGGTATATGGTGTCATATTTTACATCCTTTTATTTTGTGAGTTGCTTGACTGATTTTTTTTATAGGAATATTCATTTTTACTACTTTTGTGTCAAATGCCTTCATACTGTCACTTTTAGTCTCTCCTTTTTACTCAAGGAGTCTCCTTTCATATTTCTTTCAGGGCTGCTTTGCTGGTCATGAACTCCTTTAGTTTTTGTTCATGTGGGAAGCTCTTTATCTCTCCTTCTATTCTGAATGATAGCCTTGCCAGATAGAGTATTCTTGGTTGTAGGTTTTTCCCATTTAGCACTTTGAGTATATCATGCCACTCCTTTCTGACTTGGAAGGTTTCTGCTGAAAAATCTGCTAATAGCTTTATGAGGTTACCTTTGTATGTAACTGTCTTTTGTCTTGCTGCTTTTAATATTTTTTTCTTTATCAGTATATTTTGTCATTTTAATTACAATATGTCTTGGTGTGGATCTGCTTTTGTTGATTTTGTTGGGGGATCTCTGTGCTTCCTGGATCTGGGTATCTGTTTCCTTCCCCAGATTAGGGCAGTTTTTAGCTATTATTTAATCAAATAAATTCTCTGGCTCCCTTTCTCACTTTCTTCCTCTGAGACTCCTATAATACAAATGTTATTATGTTTGATGGAGTCACTGAGTTCCCTAAGTCTAAACTCGTTTTGCATAATTCTTTTTTTCTCTCTTTTGTTCAGCCTTATTACTTTCCATTATTCTGTCTTCTAGGTCTGTTCATTCCATCAAACATTTAATTTATTGACCCCTTTAATTCTGCTGTTATTCCTTATCTCTGTTAATGGTCCCACTGATGTCCTCCACTCTTGTCTCAAGTCCAGTGAGTATCCTTATAATCATTGCTTTAAATTCTCTATCAAGCATGTTATTTATATCTGTTTTGTTTAGATCTCCAGCCATGGCCTTGTCCTGTTCTTTCATTTGGGACACATTTCTCTGTCTTCTCATTTTATCTAAGTCTCTGTGCCTGTTTCTCTCTGTTAGGAAAATCAGCTACATCTCCTGTCTTGAGGATAATGGCCTTATGAAGAGGTCCTGTATTGTCCTGCTCTGTGTAGTGTCCCCTCTTCCCCTAGAAGCCTGATGCTTCTAGGAGTATCTTCAGTGTGCTGTGTGTGCTCTGCTGTTTTGTCCTGGTTGCTTTATCCTTCAGGCCCATTGCCTGCAGAGGCTCTGTTTGCCTGTCGTGGGCAGTGTTTGGTCCCTGGCCCAAATGTGGTGAGTTTTAACCAGATATGCTCTGGTTTGCTTGTGAAATGAGACCTGGTGCCACCCCAACCAGAACTGAGGCCCTACAGAACTCCCAGTTTAGAAGATGCATTGTGGGCAGGGGTTTGGGCCAGTCTTCTGGGGGAGGGTGCCTCCTGGGTTGGGACTCAAGCAAGTGAGACTGGAAAGGGTGGTTCTTCCAGAGCACAGAGGTGGGAAGGTGGGGGGATGGGGGGATGGGGCTTGGTGTAAGCAAGTTAGGTAGTGAGTGTCAGCACTGCACTGGTTCCCACAGGTGGCCCTGTGCTTATGCTGAGGAATGGGGGAGGGAGATGGCTCTGGCCAGTTTCTTTGTTCCTGGAGGAGTCTCTCCGTGAATGCTGCCTCTCTGGGACACAGTCTGAGATGAGCAAGTAACCTCCCCACTGTGTGCCCCAGGTGCTCTTCTGATCGCTGCTTCCATTCTATATGTCCACAGGCTGTTTCCTTTGCCTTCTCTTCAAGAGCAGCCCAATGTCCTCCAAGCTCTCCCAGGGCCAAGTGTGCTGACCTTTAAAACTCCAGGCTTTGGAGTGTCTGGGTGGCTTAGTCATTAAGCGTCTGCTTTCGGCTCAGGGCGTGATCCTGGCATTCTGGGATCGAGCCCCACATGGGGCTCCTCCACTGGAAGCCTGCTTCTTCCTCTTCCAATCCCCCTGCTTGTGTTCCCTCTCTAGCTGGCTGTCTCTATCTCTGTCAAATAAATAAATAAAAAATCTTAAAAAAAAAAAAAAAACAAAAAAAAAACTCCAGGCTTTAAGCCCCACTGGTTGCAAGGACTTGTGGCAGTCAGGCCTTTTTGCTTCCCAGACCAGTTGCTATGGGGATTCATTTTCCCCTGTGCATCCCTCTGTCTCTTGCTATCGCAGTGGCCATGATCCATGTCTCTCCTAAACCATGTTTCCACTCTTCCTACCTTCTTCCATGTGGCCTCTTCTCTATGTTTAGTTGTGGAATTTGTTCTGCCAGGCTTCAGATCAATTTCTAATCCAAAAATTAGGATGATTTGATAGTTATCTAGCTGTATTCATGGGATGAGGTGAGCCTAGGGTCCTCCTATTCTGCCGCCATCCACCCTTCCCTCTCCATGACATATTTTGTTTTCTCATCATAAAATCTTTAAGTGGGTTTTGAAATCTTAGCAAAGAAATTTAAAAGAGGATTTCTTTGGTGTCAACAATTGAGAAGGATTTTGTTTTTTAAAGATTTTATTTATTAGAGAGAGAGAGCACACACACAAGCAGGGGGAGTGGCAGGCAGAGGGAGAGGGAGAAGCAGGCTCCCCACTGAGCAGGGAGCCCGATGTGGGGCTCAATCCCAGGATTATGACCTGAGCCGAAGGGAGACACTTAACTGACTAAGCCACCCAGGTGCCCCAGGATTTTGAAAGAATATAGAGAAAAGTAAAATTCCTCTTTGTAAATTTTGATACTAATTTTTTTCTTGAGGTGAAATTCATATAAAATAAATCACATTAAAGTGAACAATTCAGTGACATTTAGTGCATTTACAATGTTGTGCAACCACCATCTCTGTTTAGCTCTAAAACATTTTCATCTTCCCAACAGGAAATTTCTTATCCACTAAGCAGTTGCTTCCTATTTTCCCCTCCTCTCAAGCTCTGGTAACAACCAGTCTGTGTTCTGTCTCTGTGGACTTGCCTGTTTTGGATATTTCATAGAAATGGAATCATGCAATATGTGATCTTCTGTGTCTACTTTGCTCAGCATAATGTTTTCAAGTTCATTCATATCGTAGCATTTATTAGTACTTCATTCCTTTTTATGGCCAAAAATATTTCATTGTATGTGTATACCACAATTTATTTATCCGTTTTTCCATTGAAGGTTGTTTCCACTTGTTCACTATTATGAATAATACTGCTGTGAACAGTGGTATACAATATCTGAGTCCCTGCTTTCAATTCTTTTGAGTAATTCCATGTTTAGTGCTTTTTTAAAAAAATTTAATTCCAGTGTAGTTAACATAGAGTGTTATATTAGTTTCAGATGTACAGTATAGTGATTCAGCAATTCTCTATATTACTCTGTGCTCATCATGATAAGTGTACTCTTAATCCCCTTCACCTACTTCACCCATCCCCCCAACCCACCTCCCCTCTGGTAATCCTCAGCTTGTTCTCTATAGTTAAGAATCTGGTTTTTTGTCCGTCTCTTTTTTTTTCTTTGGTCATTTGTTTTGTTTCTTCAATTCCACATATGAGTGAAATCACACAGTATTTGTCTTTCTCTGAATGACTTATTTCATTTAGCCATGTTTAGCTTTTTGGTGGAAATACCACCATATGATAATTGCATGTTTATCTCTTTAAGGAACTGCCAAACTGATTTCCACAGTTGCCAAACAATTTACATTCCCAGCAATGTAGATGGTTCCAGTTTTTCTATATCCTCATCAACACTTCTTATTTTCTGTTTTTATATTACAGCCATTTTAGTGGGTAAAGAATGGTATTTCATTGTAGTTTTGATTTGCATTTCTCTGATGACTAATAATGAGCATCGTTTCTTATACTTGGCCATTTGTATATCTACTTAGGAGAAATATCTGTTCAAGTCTTTTGCCAATTTAAAATTTTTTGTCTTTTCATTAAGCTGTAAGAGTTCCTTATATGTCTAGACTCTAGACCCTTATCAGATTGCTGACTTTGAAATATTTTCTCCTGTTCTCTGTTCTATAGGTTGTATTTTAATTTTTTTATTTTAGCTTTCTTAAGGTCCTTGACACACAAAAGTTTTTAATTTTGATGAAGTCAAATTTATCTATTTTTTCCTTTATTCCTGCTTTTTAGGTTGATACTAATTATTTTTTTTAATAGACTGTTTCATAGAACTAAGTCTTTCATGACCTTTTTTTTCTGTCCTTAGAAAATTAGCTGTTTGAAAAACAGTATTGAGTGGAAGTTGACGTTGACTTTTTTCTGTTGGAATTTTTAGATATGGGTCATAGTTCTGGGGTGAAATTAAATCTTTCTGAGACGTTAAATTTGTCTAAAAAGAGGTATTGAAGTATACTTGTTCTTGTTAGAACTGTTTGGGGGGATAAAATGAGCATAGTTCCTTATACTTCTTAAAAAATTTTTTTTCTCCATATAAATATTGGCTGGTATTTGTTACCACAGGATTATTTCATCTGAATTCAAATTGAATATGTTCTTTCACTTCCATTCCCATGAAGTGGCATGATAAAAGGGCAAAGATGTGTGGCTTAGTAGTGGTAGGCTACGTGGACAGATGAACAAATGAAAACAATGTGACTAATAGGAAAATAAGGGATTTCATCTTGTGGTGGGAGAGAAGGCATGTGTAGCCCAGGGCTCTTACCCTAGAAGCACCCTAACTTCTTCATGCCCTGTGGGGAGCATAAAGGGACTTGATACCATTTACATATATTTTAAAGCATCACTTTCTTTGCCGTAAGTCATGAAAAATCATACAATGCAACTCCAGTTGACTAATTTATAATGCGAGGATAAGGGAAATTTTTAGCACTTTTTACTGAGTGTGGGTCAGGGCCAGCTCTGCTATCCATATATAAGTTATTTAACCTCTCTGTTTTAGACTCCACATCTGCAAGATGAAGAGGATGGATTAATTGAACTTCAAGAATCTTTTCTTCTTTTAAAATTCCATGACATTATAAATATCTGAATTTTACTAGAAAAGTATCAAATTTTGCTCATGTTTTCTGGTCCTATGTATTGTAAAACTGTTTAAATTAAGCCTGTATACTTCTGGTTTGGGCTCTGACATAAATTATACCTAGTAAAGTCCTAAGACCTTTCTAGTTAAGGCAGCCTTTAAGTGTCACGCATAGCTATTTGATATTTCACTTATCCAGTTGATTTTCCATTGAGGAAATTAGCACCTTTTTCATTTCTAATGAGGAAATTAGCCTTGGAAAATTGTCTTGGTTCCCTGTCTCTGGCAGTATTATGAAAGCGTGCTTTATGTTGATGACCCATCTTGAAGAAGAGAGCATGATACCTTTTCCTCTTTTCCCTTTGCAGGTTCTTTGGTAGTGAACTACCCTTTTGATGATGATGAACAAGGGCTTGCCACATATAGTAAATCACCAGATGATGCTGTGTTTCAACAGATAGCACTTTCTTATTCCAAGGTAGGCTTGTGTTTAAACGTGAAATGCTATCAGGTTCTTTAATTTAAAAAATACATTGAAACAAAGTCCAGTAAGACTCTGGTCAAGTGTTTTCTTCTCGGTTAAGACTTCCATGATTTCTTTCAGTCAGTCATAACTGCTTTTCCTCTTGTTTTCTACCTCACTTTGAATATACTATGTATTTCCCCTTTAGCCTTTAATCTCAAGTAATGTCTTTTTGTCTACGGTTTTCAGCATAGTACCTGAATCATAATAAACTAAACATAGTAAATATAAATTAGCATGCTAGGTTTTTCATTTGACTAGAATTTACATTATAAACCTGCTTGTGATCTAAAATGGAGGTTGACAAGCTACAGCTCTAGTGCCAAACCCAGCCCATTAACTGCTTTTGTAAATAAAATTTTATTGCTACACAGTCACATCCATTTTTTTCTGTATTGTCTATGGCTACTTCCTCTTTCAGCATTTGAAAAAAAGTGAGTGTAATTAACCATATTAGCAGACTAAAGAAGAAAAACACAGCAGTCATCTCCATAGGTGCAGAAGGTAAAGTTCAGTAGTTGCAACAGACACTTTCAAGCCTGTAAAACCTAGAATTTTTACCATCTGGTCCGTTACAGAAAAAAATTGCTGACCGCTAGTCTAAGCTATTGAAGAGCCTATAGTAACATATAGTCAGAGCAAGCAGGTAGATATTTATGTATTTTCTAAACTTTATATGATGAACACACATTACTTTTACAGTCAGAAATGGTATGGGTCACCTGGGTGGCTCAGTCGTTAAGCATCTGCCTTCAGCTCAGGTCATGATCCCAGGGTCCTGATATCGAGCCCCACGTCGGGCTCCCTGCTCAGTGGGAAGCCTGCTTCTCCCTCTCCGTCTGCTGCTCCCCCTGCTTGTGTTCCCTCTCTCACTGTGTCTCTCTCTGTCAAATAAATAAAATCTTAAAGAAAAAAGAAAAGAAAAGAAAAGAAATGGTATATGTTTGTGTGCATGTTTGTGTGAAATTTTAATTGAAAAATTATTCTTAGATAACATGTTAAAAGTTGGGGCTTGGAAACTAGGCCTATTAGTTTCAGGTTTTGGTCTTACTGGACTCAGTCTATGACTTTATTGGTTACAGATAAAGAATATTAACACTGCAACTCTGTGGTCTCTAATCACAGCCTTCTGTTATTTCACATTGCGCATGCCTTCATTCTGCACAAGGGGACCTTGTGAGATTGTTGAGAGTTTCTAACAGGGGAATACGTCTATTATTACACTTCTGTTTGGGCACACCATTGGAGGGATGTTCATGGCATAAGAGAATATTATACCGTCTGAATAATCAAAATTAAAATTTAGTGATCAGATGCTCATATCCCCATCAAATTTGGTGCCCGATCTTATAGTTCTGCTTTTTATCCTCATTGTGACTTTGAGTTCCTTATCCTCTTTTTGTTTTGTTTTGTTTTTAAGATATTATTTATTTATTTGAGAGAGAGAACACAAGCACACTTGAGCACGGGGGAGGGGCAGAGTGAGAGGAAGAGGCAGACTCCCCGCTGAGCAGGGAGCCCAACAGGGGGCTCGATCCCGGGACCCTGGGATCATGACCTGAGCCAAAGGCAGATGCTTAACGGACTGAGCCACCCAGGCACCCTTTTTGTTTTCTTTGACCTTTAATTCTTTTGATTTTACTTTCTATCCAGCTTAGACCTATGGACGTCCCTTTCAGTGACACTCTCACTCATACCTTGGGATACCCTTTTGACATACCTGCCTCGCCAGTGCCCAATCCACAGTAATTGCCACCACCATTTCTCTTCTTCATCCCAGAAAAGTCACATAGTCATGGAAATTGACCACACTCTCTCTATGCTTTCTAACCTCAGCAGAGCCCTCAGTTCTACTTGGCAGTATTTCATGTTTTGCTGCTTGATTCTTTGGCTCATTTCCTGCCTTGATGATTCTAAACCTTTATCCTCTATCTGAACTTTCTAATCCCAGCTTTACTCCCCTTATTCTCAGTAGATCGCTTTGCCTTGACTAAATAGAACTTGGAATAATGTGATGTGAGTTCATTCAGATTCTGTCATCTCTGTTATTATCAATTTGTGTCTTTCCCATATTTTCCTCCATTCTCGATCCCACCACATACTGCTTCCTCTGAAATCTTCTGCCTTCATTTCTTCTGTTGTAAATGGGAAAGGTGATAATTAAAATCCTCAGTCTTTACTCACAGCCTCCTTTCTCTTAGCCATGATCTATCATGATCTATCATACATCCACCCCCCTGTGCCCTGCAATAGCTTCGTGGTGTGAAAAAGCAGACCAAGACAATCTGAAGACAGGAGATGGGGACTAATGAAGGGCAGGCCTGAAGGTGATGGAATGACCAAACATTAAGTACACCCTAAATCTGAAACTTAAATAAAAAAGCACTGGGCAGATGAGAGCACTGGAATGTTGGTAAGAGATTTCAAGGTCTATACAACTTACAAGATCTGGTGCAATTTAAAGGGGCAGGCACAATTTAAAAGGACAGGTGGATTTAAAGGGAAATCTTCCAAACTCTTAACTTCTGAGGCAGAAAAAGGGCAAAAAGAAATGAAGAAGTGCCCTTTGGTGATTGGATAGTGAAGAGGAAAAGAAGAAAAAAGGGGAAATGTAGGGTTGTAGAAGATAGAAGAGAACCATAAAACCAGGAGACTCCCAGCTGAACCCTTACATCAAGGAGAATAAAACAAAAACAAACCATGCTAAAGCACCTTCACTGCTAGACTGACAGAAAAGGGCGCCGTTAACTAAGAATCATGTATAACAGCCCAGTATCATAAAAATGAACAAGAGGTAAGTAAAATCCATGGAGAACTATTTGAGAAAATTAGAAAATGAAATTTACACATATTCCCTGAGGAAACCTTAACTACCACCAAAAAATAATCAAGAAGCAGAAGAAAACGTAAGTCAAACACTCCAAACACATTAAGTATACCCAAACACATTGAGAATATGAAAAAAACATGTAGGCTCAGATACTTAAAAAATAAAAACAAATAGAAAAAGAAAAGATAGGAAGAAATGAAGGACAGTTGATAAAACTTAGGAAAGAAATGGAAGAAAAAGACAAAATTATCTCTAAAACAAAAAATAAATTACAAGAGCTAAAGACCTCATACTTCCCCAATTTCAAACTTACTCCAAAACTACAGTAATTAAGATACTGAGACACTGACATAAGATGGACATAGAGATCAATGAATTAAAATTGACTACAGAAATAAACTCGTACATATATGATCAATTGATTTTTTGAGAAGAGCACCAAGACAATTCAATGGGGGAAAGAATCATCTTTTCAACAAATGGTGATAGGAAAACTGAATATGCACATGCAAAAGAATGAATTTGGGCCCCTTCCTCACACCATACCCAAAAATTATCTCAAAATGGATCATAGTCCTAAATGTAGGAGCTGAAACTATAAAACTTTGAGAAAAAAACATAGGAATAAGTCTTTGTGACATTGGGTTAGACACTGGTTTCCTAAAGCACAAGTGACCCAAAAAAAGATACATTGGATATCATCAAATATTAAAACCCTTTTTTGCCAGAAAGGATACCATACTAGTTTCCTGTAGTTGGTGTAATAAAGTTTCACCAACTGGGTAGCCTGAAACAGCAGATACTTATTTTCTCATCGTTCTAGTGTCTAGAAGTCCAAAATGAAGGTGTTGGCAAGGCTAAGCTCTTTCTGAAGCCTGTAGGGGAATCCTTCCTTGTCTCTTCCTAGCTTTTGGTGTTTTGCTGGCAATCTTCGGCATTTATTGGCTTCTAGATGGATTACTCCAGTCCTCTGTCGTCACATAGCATTCTCCCTGTGTCTATACCCAAATTGTCCCTTTTTATAAAGATACCGGACATACTGGATTAGGGCACACTCTACCTCATTTTAACTTGATTACCTCTGTAATCAAATACAGTCATATTCTGAGGTCTTTGGGGGTTAGGACTTCAACATATATTCTTGGGAGGACAGAATTCATCACATAACAGAGTATCAAGAAGTATAAAGACAGCCCACAAAATAAAAAATTACATATCTGATAAGAATCTTATATCTAGAATATGTAAAGAACTCTTACAAATAAATAATAAGACAGCCTAATTGAAAAATGGGTAAAGGATTTGAACCCACATTTCTCTAATGAAGATACACAAATTACCAAGAAGCACACAAAGAGATACTCAATATCATTAGCCATGAGGGAAACGCAAATCAAAACCACAATGAGATACCATTTTGTACCCACTAGGTTTGGCTATCATTTAAAAAATGGAAAATAAGTATTCGTAAAGATGTAGAGAAATTGGAACACTTCTGTATTGCTGGTGGGAATGTAAAATGGTGCAACTGCTTTGGAAAACAGTATTGCAGTTCCTAAGAGTGTTAGGTACAGAATTATCATAAGGTCTGACAATTGCACTCCTAGATAGATGCCCAAGATAAATGAAAACACATACCCACACAGAAGCTTGTACAGTTGACCCTTGAGCATCAACACGGGTTTTAACTGCATGGGTCCACTTATATATGGATTTTTTTCTGTAATTACAGTATAGTACCACAAATGTATTTTCTCTTCCTTATGATTTTCTTAATAACATTTTCTTTTCTCTAGTTTATTGTTAGAATACAGTATGTAACATACAAAATATGTGTTAATTCACTCTTCATGTTATCGGTGAGACTTCTGGTCAACAGTAGACTGTTAGTGGTTAGGTTTTGGGAGAGTCAAAAGTTATACCTGGATTTTTGACTCTGTGGAGGCACTGGCACCACTGATCCCCGTGTGGTTCAAGGGTCAACTATACACGAATGTCGTAGCAGCATTATCCATAATAGCCAAAAATGAAAATAACCCAAACGTCCATCAAATGATGAATGGATAAACAAAATATGGTATAGTCATGCAGCGAGTATTTTTCAGCCATAAAAAGGGATAGAGTACAACAAATTACAACTTGAATAACTCTTGAAAACATTATGCTAAGTGGAAGAAGCCAGTCACAAAAGACCACATATTGTATGATTCCACTTACATGAAATGTCCAGAATAGGCAAATCCATAGAGGCAGAAAGTAGACTGGTGGTTGCCTAGGGCTCGGCAGGCAAGGAGAGGCAGGGAGGAGGTTGGAGGGAAATGAGCAGTGCTAATGGGTATGGATCTCTTTTGGGGTGATAAAAAGGTCCTAAAATTTACCATGGTGATTATCACACAACTCAGTGAATATACTTCAAAAACCACTGAGATGTACGCTATAAATGGGTGAGTTATGTTGTATGTGAATTATATCTCAGTAAAGCAGATTTTGAGAACCTTAAGAAGACTGAGGGGCGGGGCATCCATTCCCATCCATCCCAGTTTATCTATAGGCCAGAAAGAGTCTAAAAGTTACATACCAAAATATTAAATGATCTTTGGCTTATATTTTTTCTTCTTTTTGTGCTCTTGAATTTTCTAATCTTTCTATAATAACGTTTATTATAAGTATAATGAATTTCAATGAATTAAATTAAGTGAAAGTGAAGAAACAACTTTCTGCTGTACAGTGTGATAGATATCAAGTGACAAGAAAATGTCAAGGAGGCATTAGTGGAAAAACTAGTGAGTTCTGAATAAAAATTAGTTTATTTTAGTTAACGGTATTACAGTGTTAATTTCCTTGTTTTGATAATTGTGCTTTGGTTACATAAGATGCTAACATTAGGGAAAGCTGGATCAAGGGTATATAAAACTCCCTGTACTATTTTTGCGACATCTCTGCAAGTCTAAAATTAGTTTAGGAAAGAGCAAGAGAAAAGATGAAAACTAAGTAGTCTCTTTCTCTGCTTCCTTATTGTTCTGTCCTCTCAGTTTCTTGTCATCTGTCTTCTGCCTACATTGTTTTACCTGGACGTGCCCCCTCAAGGGTTACCAGAAATCTGTTGTTTTTTTTAACTCTCTTGACCTCTGAAGTCTGACACTGTTGTCGTCTCCCCTTGATCTCTGCCCCATTGTAGAGTAGAAAGCTCTGCTTTTTTTCTCTTTGTTGGCTGGACATTGTCTCTTTAACTTTTTTTCCCTCCATCTTCCATCCTCAGCCATTTTTACCATCTTAGCAATTGCATCCAGTTGCTTTACCTGTCACCAATACGTAAATGCCCCTTTAAAAAACTGTTTCATAGAATGGGAGTTACTGTAAACAGATGAAAAGATATAGGCAAACAGCAAGAAGAAAATAAACCTAGAGAGCACCCATCATTTAATATCTTGGTATATGACTTTTAGACTGTGTGTGGACTGAGATTGGACATCCTCAACTCAGTCTTCTTTAAGTTGTCAAACTGTTTGCTTGACAAATTTAATTAGGTTTTAAAAAAAATGATCAGAGTAGTGAGAATTAAAGGAGATGGCAAATGCACATGGTAAAATCAACCTTCTGGGGGCTTGTGATCTCACACTTGGATTATTTCAGTAGTACTCTGATGGGTCTCCCTGGCTTTGGTTTCTTTTTCACATTATTATTGGATAAACTTCCTAGAGCCGTGACTATTTCGCATATCACCCTTTCTTCAGAGATTTTTAGTAGCTCTTTATTACTCTAAGAATAAAGTCGAGGGGGTGCCTGGGTGGCACAGCGGTTAAGCGTCTGCCTTCGGCTCAGGGCGTGATCCCAGCGTTATAGGATCGAGCCCCACATCAGGCTCCTCTGCTATGAGCCTGCTTCTTCCTCTCCCACTCCCCCTGCGTGTGTTCCCTCTCTCGCTGGCTGTCTCTGTCTCTGTCGAATAAATAAAATAAAATCTTAAAAAAAAAATAAAGATGTTAATAGCTACCGCCTCGAACTATGGTGTCTAGAGTGAGGTTTATACTAGATGATCCACTAAGATGTAGGAAGAATATATTAGAAATTATATTTTTAAATTTATCCCTTAAATATTTTTTATTTTTATGCCAGTTTATATTATATGTATTGTATTAGTATAGTAGTACATCTATATAATTCATAACTGAGTGGACAGATAGATACTAATGGAAATGAAGAGAGAGAGAGAGACATAGAAGGTGCACGCACATCTTTGATGAAAAAACCAGAAAGCGATAGAGCATGTACCCAGTTATTACAGTAATCCAGAATAATAGTTTTTATTTGATAATAAGTGGGATCATAAGCTTGTAATTGGTATGTTAACTTGATAAAAGGGGCTTGTTTATATATTTTTTAAATTTTAAATCCAGGGGTGGTGTTTATATACACATACGTACATATACATATGTGTGTATATACACAAGCACACATAACACACACGCATAAATATATAGACATATACATATATAGACATAAACACACATGTATAGACATATACATACATATAGACACATATACATACATATATATACACATATACATACATATATACACATATGCATACATATATATATATGCACACACACACATATACATACATATATATTCTTTTTTTGTTTTAAGTAAGCTCTACGCCTAACATGGGGCTTGAACTCATGACCCTGAGATCGGGAATCACATGCTCTACTGACTGACCTATTTTAAAGTTAGATGGTTAATTCTTAGTAGCAGGAAAACAGGAACTTGTTATTTTTCTTTTCATGCTTTCTATACAGTTTTTTTTTTTTCTATTTCCACAAGAAAGAAATGAAGTTTTGGCTATCTTTCAAATCTTGGTTTCTTCAGGAAACCTCCACAGCTGCTCTAGTCAGTAACCTTTCTCTTCTCTAGATTCCGGTAGCACTTACTTGTGTCTCCATGGCAGTTTGTTTTCCTCTTCCTCAGGCAAGCTATTGCACATGCGCTATGCCAGACACTGCTAGATGCTGGAGACGCAAAGACGCATGCTGTTTCAGGGAGTAGTGTCTTGTTTGTAGGGAAGAAAACAATGCAACCTGTTGTAACGGGTACAGAATGCGGTCAAAGCACAGAGGGACCATCTGGAAGAGAGAGAAAGCTGCTTACTCCACATCATGCGTAAATTATCTTCGGGACTTTCAAGCTTCTTGAAAACATGAAAACATGAATATGAACACTTTTTTGTGGGATTTTTTTGGAGAGGGATTGAGTTGGGTTTTATGTTACTTGTAACTGCAAGCCATAAAGTCCATTTTTTTACAGAACACGTTTAATTTTGATTTTTAAAAGTAGGTAATAAGTTCATATAGTAAACAATCAAAATGGCATAGAAAGTTATACATTAAAAAGTCTCAGAGCTTCCCATGGCTCCACTCACCCCATTCCCACCTCCACATACACCCTATTGGTAACCACTTTTATTATTTTTCTTTATCCTTCCTGTGGTGCAAACAAAGACAAGTAAAGATTCTTAATTTTTTTTTTTTTCAGGAAAATTCCCAGATGTTTCAAGGGAGACCTTGCAAGAATATGTACCCAAATGAGTATTTTCCTCATGGAATAACAAATGGAGCTAGTTGGTATAATGTCCCAGGTAAACATTCTTTCGTATCAATGCCATATAACTTGATGGATTTTCTGTCCCCCTGGATGATGCTGCTTCTTACTGATTTTTTAATTTTGAGAAAAAGATTATTCTTTTAAAAAATATTGTTTAAATAATTTAAAACATTCAAATAACCTTTTCAGCTATTTTTAAATTTAGTACACTTGGAGTTTTGAGTAAAGAGATTGTACTAAAACTTCATGAAAGCGTTGTACTTTACTTCTGGCTGTTAATTAGGTGTGCTAATAAGAAGTGGGTAAGCTACACTTGAATTCTTCTTGAACATGAAAGTACAGGTGTCTTACCTGTACCATAAGCATCAAGGAGCTCTCAAATGAACATATTACTTTTTTTCAACCAATGCTGAGAAAAGATGGATTTGGCTTTTTTACTAGGAATGTTGGTTACTTTTTGGGATCTGATCTAGTTCCTCTTCTTCAGAGTTAATGGATTTTAATTTTTTATCCTTTAGGTGGTATGCAGGACTGGAACTATTTACAGACAAATTGCTTTGAAGTAACTATTGAGCTAGGTTGTGTGAAATACCCATTTGAGAAAGATCTGCCAAAATTTTGGGAACAGAATCGAAGATCTCTAATCCAGTTTATGAAACAGGTGACTATTTAGGAGTGAAGTATGAAATCTCTCCCAAGAGCAAGAATACTTTTATGTGTACATTTGATTTTCACACAATGATTTTCAAATACACACTTCTGAATTTAGCCTATTCATGTTTTAGTGTGTTTAGAAAATTCGTGGATGAAAATGAGCTTATTTGTATGCATGGGGAGGAGTTGGAAATGATTAAAGAGGCTGGTGGTGATTTGCTTTTTTTTTAAAAAAAAAAAAAAGGATTCTATTTATTTGTTTGAGAGAGCATGCACAAGCAGGGCAAGGGGCAGAAGGACAGGCAAACTCCCTGCTGAGTGCAGAGCCTGAAGCAAGCCTCCATGCGGGGCTCCATCCCAAGACCTCGAGATGATGATCTGAGCCCAAGTCAGATGCTTAACTGACTGAGCCATCAGACGCTCCTGGAATAGATCTTTTAGAATAAGGATATTCTCGGGCGCCTGGGTGGCTCAGTCGTTAAGCGTCTGCCTTCGGCTCAGGTGTGATCCCGGCGTTCTGGGATCAAGCCCCACATCAGGCTCCTCCACTGGGAACCTGCTTCTTCCTCTCCCACTCCCCCTGCTTGTGTTCCCTCTCTCGCTGGCTGTCTCCCTCTCTGTCAAATAAATAAATGAAATCTTAAAAAAAAAAAAAATAAGGATATTCTCCTGTATGACATCTTCAAGTGCCATTATCTCACCAAAGAAAATTAATAGTAATTCTCTACTATTACCTAGTACCTAGTCCACATCCAAATTTCCCTCTCTTTTACCCCAAAATGTCTTTTCATAGCTATATTTTAGAACCAGGATCTAGTCAAGGTTTATGTATTGCATTTGATTATTGTATCTCTTTACTCACTTTAATCTAGAACAGTCCTTCCGTTTTTTTAAAAATGACATTTCCCTTAATTTTTTTTAAAGATTTATTTGTTTGAGAGAAAGAGAGTGTGAGCAAGCAGGCGGAGAGGCAGAGGAAAGCATCTCAAGCAGACTCCCTGCTGAGTGTGGAGCCCCAACATGGGGCTCGAAATGGGGCTCGATGCAGGGTTCAGTCTCTTGATCCTGAGATCTTGACCTGAGCTGAAATCAGGAGTCAGACGCTCAACTTACTGAGCCATCCAGACACCCCTGACATTACCCTTTTAAAGAGGGCAGGACAGGGGGCGCCTAGGTGGTTGAGTCGGTTAAGCAGCTGCCTATGGCTCGGGTCGTGATCCCAGGGTCTGGGGATCGAAACCCTCATTGGGCTCCCTGCTCAGCGGGGAGCCTGCTTCTCCCTCTCCCGCTCCCCTTGCTTGTGCTGTCTCTCTCTTTGTCAAATAAATAAATAAATAAAATCTTTGAGAAGAAATAGGGCAGGACAATTTTCTTGTAGAATGTCCTATATGCTGAAATTGCCAGATGTGCTAAAGTTTATACAGACTTAATTATATTCCTCATGATAAAGACAAACCTAGGCTATGAAAAATTAACCTTTCAGAAACTAAAATATTTTGCTTAATGGGTGTTTACATTTAGCTTTACTCTCAACTCCTAAATTCCTATTTGTTCCACATGTTTACTTTATTATCAATCTGTTATTTTGGAGATGAGCTCCCAAAATAATTAGATGATGATCTTTACCATTGACATCTGGGTATCCTTGTACTTTATCCAGGTTCATCAGGGTGTCAAAGGATTTGTCCTAGATGCCACCGATGGCAGGGGTATATTAAATGCCACGATTAGTGTTGCTGAAATTAATCACCCAGTGACTACCTACAAAACTGGAGATTACTGGCGTCTCTTGGTTCCAGGAACTTATAAAATCACAGCGTCTGCTCGAGGGTGAGTGACTGAATACTTTGATATTAAGTGCTTGAGGAAAGATAAACATGGTTCTATTCTAGAAGATTATTGTCAGAAAGCCCTAGAGAAGTCAAGCAACCTTGAGTTTAATGCTGGGAAGTTTAGAACTGGTTACACATTTGATTCTCCTCTAGTGATAAAGTGAGTATATAAATTATCAGATTTAAGAAATCTGTGAAATTTTGCCCTTTGAACAGTGGCCTTCTCTTCTCAGGTCCCCTGCCCCCTGTCCAGATGTAAAGATGTAGTGAGTGATTCCTTCACTAACTGGTAACAATTCTGGGAAGTACCTCTCAGTTGGGGAAAAAGGACTCCTGTTCTGCTGCATACTTCTAGTCATGTTGTCCAATAAATACCACCACTTTACATTTGTTCCTTTTTAAAGCCTTTCACACTCTTTTTTTTTTTCTATCCTCACCTAAACCATTCTCTTTTTTTTATTTAAAAAAATTTTTTTAATTTGAGTATAGTTGACACACAACGTTACATTAGTTTCAGGTGTACAACATAGTGATTCAACGAGTCTATGCATTATGCTCTGCTCACCACAAGTGCAACTACCACCGGTCACCATACAACACTATTACAGTATCTTTGACTGTTATTTCCTGTCTGTACCTTTCATTCCTGTGACTTATTCATTCTGTAACTGGAAGTCTGTATCTTCCACTCCCCTTCACCCATTCTGCCCACCTGCCCCCTGCAACCGTCAGACTATCCTCTGTATTTATGGATCTGTTTCTGCTTTCCATTCATTCATTCATTCATTCATTCATTTTTCTGAGATTCCATATCTAAGTGAAATCCCATGGTATTCACCTTTCTCATTCTGACTTATTTCATTGAGTATAATACTCTCTAGGTCCATCCATGTTGTGACAAGTGGCACGATCTCATTCTTTTTATGGCTGCATAATATTCCATTGTGTATGTACACCACATCTTCTTTATCCATTGGTCTATCGGTGGACACTTAGGTTGTTTCCATATCTTGGCCATTGTAACTAATGCTGCAATAAGCATAGTGGTATGTATCTTTTCGATTTACTGTTTCTGTTTCCTTTGGGTGAATACCCAGTAACGGAATTATTGGATCATAGGGTATTTCTATTTTTAATTTTTCAAGGAACCTCCATACATTTTTCCACAGTGGCTGTGCCAGTTTACATTCCCATCAGCAGTGTAAAAGGGTTCTTTTTTCTCCACCTCCTCACCAACACTTGTTATTTCTTGTCTTCTTGATTTTAGCTATTCTGACGGGTAAGATGGTATCTCATCGTGGTTTTGATTTGCATTTCCCTGATGATTAGTGATGTTGAGCATCTTTTCATGTGCCTGTTGGCCATCTGTATATCGTCTCTGGGAAAATGTCTGTTCAGGTCCTATGGCAATTTTTAATCAGATTGTTAGGGGGTTTTTGGTGTTAAGTTGTAGAAGTTCTTCATATATTTGTGATATTAACCCCTTATTGGATATATCATTTGCAAATATCTTCTCTCATCCAGTAGGTTGCCTTTTTATTTTGTTGATGATTTCCTTCACTGTGCAAAAGCATTTTGCTTTGATGTAGTCCCAATAATTTATTTTTGCTTTTGTTTCCCTTGCCTTAGGAGACATATCTAGAAAAATGTTTCTATGGCCAATATAAGAAAAATTACTACCTCTGTTCTCTTCTAGGATTTTTTTTATGGTTTCAGGTCTCACATTTAGGTCTTTCATCCATTTTGAGTTTATGTGTATGGTGTAAGGAGTTTATTTGTGTGTATGTGTGTATTTTGAGTTTATTTGTGTGTATGCTGTAAGGAAGTGGTCCAGTTTCATTCTTACGCATGTAGCTGTCCAGTCTTCCCAGCACCATTTATTGAAGAGACTACCTTTTCCCTATTATATATTCTTGCCTCTTTTGTCATAGATTAACTGACAATATATGTATGGATTTATTTCTGGGTTCTCTATTCTATTCCATTGATCTGTGTCTGTTTTTGTGCCACTACTATACTGTTTTGATTACTACAACTTTGCAGTATACCTTGAAATCTAGAATTGTAATATCTCCAGATTTATTTTTCTTTTTCAAGATTGTTTTGGCTATTCGGGGTCTTCTGTGGTCCTACAAATTTTAATACTGTTTATTCTAGTTCTATGAAAAATGCTGTTGGTATTTTGATAGGGATTGCATTGAATTTGTAGGTTGCTTTAGGTAGAATGGACATTTTAACAATATTCTTCCATTCCATGAGTATGGAATACCTTTCAGTTTGTGTCATCTTCAGTATCTTTCATCAGTGTTTTATAGTTTTCAGAGTAAAGGTCTTTCACTTCTTTGGTTAAGTTTTATTCTTTTTGGTGCAATTGTAAATGGAGTTATTTTCTTAATTTCTCTTTCTGCTACTTTGTTATTAATGTATAGAAATGCTACTGATTTCTGGGTATTTTATATCCTGCAACTTTACTGAATTTGTGTATTACTTCTAGTAGATTTTGGGGTAGCCGTTAGGAATTTCTATGTATACAATATCATGTCATCTGCAAATAGTGACAGTTTAACTTCTTTACTAATATGGATGCCTCTTATTTCTTTTGTTTGTTTGTCTGATTGCTGTGGCTAGGACTTCTAGTTCTATGTTGAATAAAAGTGGCAAGAGTGGACATCCTTGTCTTGTTCCAGATCTTAGAGGAAAAGCTCTCAGCTTTTCGCCATTGAGTATGATGTTAGCTGTGGGTTTTTCATATATGGCCTTATGTTGAGCTGTTGCTTTGGTGAAATGTTCTTTCTTATTTCTAATTCTCTAAGGCAGTTTTCCTCTTTTTTATAAGTTTTATTTCTACAAAGATATATTTACTCAAAAAGCGAAAATGAACTTATGACTTTTTTCTTTGGAAAAAAACTTAATTATCCCCCCATCCTTTACAAAACACCTGACTGTTTAACTTGAAACTTATCATTTTTACCCTCTTGTAGTTTTCTTTTTTGTGTTTTAATAAGCGTAGATGTTACCAGTGGATATCCGCCCCCCGCCCCCTTATTGGCTATCTTATTTCTGAAGAGTTAGTTTGGACATTAAATTGAAGTAAGGATAAGTATATGAAAACATTTATAGTTACTGCTACCTTTAAAAAAAAAGTATTTCAAATATCTAATGGTCTGTAAAATGGATGGTTAGAATTTCACACTAATGAGAAATGAGATCTTTTCTGTTTTTCTTCCATTTTGCCATAGTATTAGAAAAACAAAAACAGCAGGATATCTGAAAACTAGAGCAGGAATCATGCATTTGGTAGATAACGTCCTAAGTTAGTACCTCTCAAATTTTTCCAACCGTGCACCCTGATGACAGACAAGTGAACTCAGAATCCAGGAGACACGAGGTATTTACTGCAAATACAAACTTTCTTTTGGAGTCATATATTTAATCTTAAAAACCCATTCACATTTTACAGTCTGCCCATGTCTGTTATTTGTTAACGTTTAAAACAAATAATAAATTATCACAAAGTTACATATTTGGCTGTCACAGGATTTATCTCAAGAATTCACATATCCTCTGCAGATTTCTGTTTCCCCAAGGCCTGGGCACCCCCACTGCAGAAGCCTGGCTCTCATCTCTCCCTTTATTACAGGTATAATCCAGTGACCAAGAATGTGACTGTGAGGAGTGAAGGTGCTATTCAGGTCAACTTCACACTTGTTCGATCTTCAGCAGATTCAAGCAATGAATCAAAGAAAGGAAAGGGGGATAGCACCAACACTGATGATGTCAGTGACCCAACTACTAAAGAGTTTGAAGCTTTAATTAAAGACCTTTCAGCTGAGAATGGCTTGGAAGGCCTCATGTTACGGTCCTCCTCAAATCTGGCTCTCTATCGGTACCATTCATACAAAGACTTATCAGAGTTTCTGAGAGGACTCGTGATGAACTACCCACACATCACAAATCTCACCAAGTAAGTGCCACCCTCTCACTGCTTTTCTTTCTTTCTTTCTTTCCTTTTTTTTTTTTTTTTTTAAGAAGTTACATTCAACCATTCAGTGTTGAATGGCTCTTGTAATTTATTTGGGAGCTGCATATAGAGAGAATTGGAGTTTACTTATTTTGAAACAGATACTGCTTAGAGAGCTTTCTAACACTGACTCTGGAAACTTTTATGAGGAACGTTGGAGGAGAATTACTTGTTCAATTAGCAATGGATGGTCTGTGCCACCTGGAAATGTAAAATGACTCTTCCTAATGATTACTTCGACTGAATTAAAAACGCTCTCCACTTCTCGGCTGCACATTCGTGTCCTGACTGTTACTTCGTTTGTTTTATTTTGCTGAGGGCAAGGGACAGATTTGGAACCGTGAGCTCACCTGTCAGGGATCTTTTTTTTTTTTTTCCAACTAGAAAATGAAGCCTGGTTGCTGTCATTTTCTGCACCCTCATCTCTATTCACAGTTGCTATTCCCTGAAGACCTGGGGACAGTACGTGTTGAGGGTGCTGTAAAAATACGCAGACCGGCTTAAGTAAAACTGATGCTGAGCCAGCCTATATCTTTGCTTTCTGTGGCTGCTCTGCCTCACTTTCACTGTTTGACTGTAAATCTTCTTTAGGTCTTGTTACAGTTGCTCGAAAATTACTTTCTTGATTTGTTGATTCCTACTGTTTGCCTGTTGAGGACTTCACTCTACATTTTTCCCTGAGCTTGTATTATAGTTCTCTACTACATACCTAAGGGACATTATCTAGACTTGGACGTTTTTACTGTGCTTTTCTTCATTGGTCCTTCTGATTTTACCAGTACATTTAGCTTCTCAAATACTGGTTTATAATGTTCCTAGATGCAAAGAGTGGTATTTGCTTTGGCAATACCTATTACCTCTCTTCCTCAACTGATTCTTAAATATTTCTACCCAATTCAGGTTTTAATATTGTCCGTCTTAGTGCCGTATAGAGCTTACAGACTTTCTTATTTTAAAATAAATGAAAAATTGGATAATATTTTTGCTATCTGTTACTTAGTTCATTTAAGGTTTTTTTAACCTTCCAATTCAAGATGCACTTCTTAGTTAAATATCTTTCCCCAAATATGCAACACGTGCCAGTGGTGAGACACAAGACAGTTTTAGGTGGTCCACCAATGAGCATGAAGTAGCACTGAATAGAATCGTGGGAAACCAATAATTTTTCTGTTCTAACCCTTCTCAATTTAATGCTAATATTTTTTTTCTATATAACTCTTGTAAATCTCCCTTTGTTCCAAAGAAGCAGGCCTTAAGCTCAGAGCTCGTGGGCAAGCACAGCACTTTAAATGATTTTTGCTGCAATACTGGTATCGCATTTATAGTAAAGTATAGAGTTTCTTATTTATGTGAATTCATTTACATTTAGAATGTAAGGTTCTGTACATTTGTGTACATATAAATTTTTTCATAATAAAAAATTTAAGCGAGTTAATTTAGAAGACATGAGTTAGCTAAATAGTACAGATTATAGAAGGTAGTGCAAATACGGTGGCGATGGTATGGGGGTGACTGAATTTGGAGGAATAGTGAACCACATCATACTCTTCCCTAAATCTGGTAGTATCTCACTTGTATTTGATTTTCCTTGGTCAAGGCAAACCAAGTTTCTTAGGGTTTTCTGACCCAAGGATTCATTCTTTAAAGACTTTTAAAGGCTTTTCATGTTTTTTCTCATGTCTTTTTAAAAAATCTGTATGTCAACATTAACATAATGCTTGATTACTTCTGACCTTTTGTTTCTGATTTTTTGAAAGTTTGGGACAGAGCTCTGAGTATCGTCACATTTGGTCCCTCGAAATCTCCAATAAGCCCAACATATCTGAGCCCGAAGAACCAAAAATCCGTTTTGTGGCTGGTATCCATGGAAATGCTCCAGTCGGAACTGAACTACTTTTGGCTCTGGCAGAATTTCTCTGCCTAAACTACAAAAAGAACCCAGCTGTTACTCAAGTAAGAGAATAGCCTGTTTCGACATGCTTTAGAAGGAAGAAGCCCAGTCACACACTGAGATCAATGCACCATTACACATGTTTAGGGGCACCTGGCTGGCTTGGTCGATAGAACCCGTAACTCTTAATCTCAGGGTTGTGAGCTCAAGACCCATGTTGGGCCTAGAGTTTACTCTAAAAAAATCTTTTCATTTCCTGTTGGATTTTACACAGAGGCACTTTTAGTGCATTACAAACTTTTAAAAAAATGGACCATCTTTTTCTATACTCATTGTTAATAGTGTCTTTCTGTTATATTTCTTTGTGTGTAATTAGGAGGCATAGAAGAAAAAATACTAAAGATTTACATTCAATCCTTGATTCCTTTATTTAATAGTCAGATTACTATTCCAGTCTTTACTCACCATTCTGTACATTCCAACTTGAGGGATTCCAATTGCTAGTTACTTATAATTAGGATACTATATTGAAAATGAAGTGGAAGACAAATAGCTTTTCTTTTCATGTAAATAGTTCAAAATTATTGGACATCTTGGCTGCTAAGAGATTTTTAGAAAAAGCAGTATGGCGTTGTCTGCTTTAGCCACCCATGACTACAGAAAAGGACTTTGATCCAGAGAATTTGTCGTATCTGATTAACAACCTAGTTCTGTGTCGTCTTAGAGAAAGGACGGAGAGAGCGTGCATCCTGCTAGAGCACTCGCTAAGTGGCACTGTCTATATAGACTTTAGGAAGGGGGAAAGGAACTAATATTTGTTTAATACCTACTGTGTGTCAGGTGCTTATACCGAGTACCTTCCATGTATCATAATGTCATCCTTAATTTCTGTTATCTTCTTTTTATAGATGTAAAAACTGAGGCAGAGATATTTGATACCTTACAGGAGGTCACACAGCTAGTATGTGGTAAAACTGGGATTTAAACCCAAGTGTGTCTCACTGAAAGTCTATGCTGTTTTGTTGTGCCATACTGCGTCCCCTAAAAGACATTTGGGAAGAATTTATGTCATGATTAGGATCAGAAAGCACCTAAGGGATTAGGTGCGATGAGCTTCAATCAGACTTGACCAAAAATTATTTTACCCTTTTCAGCAAAGCAAATTGTATTGATTTCTTAATGTGAGTTGTAAGGAGTATCCCAAGGACATTTTTTTTTGTTCCTTTCTTAAAAAATGGGACAGTATCTAAGATACTGGGTCTCAAGCCTGCCTACACATTAGAAACATTGGGAAGTTTTTAAAAATCCGAATGCCTGGGCCCCATCCCCAAGACATCAGTATTCCTTTAAAACCTCGTTAGGTTATTCTAATATTTGACCATATTGCTTACCTACTGATATTATGGTTATAAGAGATTGTACGTCCTAGGTAAAATACCTACCAGGAATTTCAAAACTTCTAGTTTATGAGAATTTGCCTCACTTGATCTAATTAGGCTTGAGCTAGCAATCTTACTCTAGATTGACATTTGTTTTGAGATAAGTAACGGTCAGAATTATCTGGCAAGTTCAAGAAAATATACACATACCCAGAGACCTGTAGTGAAGCCTAAGCGTGTACACTTTAGAAAAAAAGTCTCTCAGGGAAGAAAGTTAAGAACCAATGAATTTAGGGTCTCCAATATTTTCAACCTATAGACTATTTTAACAGAATAAATAAGCCAGGGATCATTTATTCTGATTTACTATCAGAAATATATAGGATGGGGGCACCTGGGTGGCGCAGTCATTAAGCGCCTGCCTTTGGCTCAGGACGTGATCCCGGCGTTCTGGGTTCGAGCCCCACATCAGGCTTCTCGGCTGGTAGCTTGCTTCTTCCTCTCTCACTCCCCCTGCTTGTGTTCCCTCTCTCGCTGGCTGTCTCTCTCTCTCTGTCAAATAAATAAATAAAATCTTAAAAAAAAAAAAGAAATATATAGGATGAAGTATATCAGAAATTAGTTAATGCCACATATGTAGGTATTGATGCCTATGGATTACCCGGAGGAGAAATTATTATGAGTAAAATAAATATCTACTTTTTTTTTTTTTTTGCTGATTTCAACTCTTTGGTCTCATTGTTTCCAGACATACACTGATACTTGTTAGACTATGCATTTCAGTTTTTAATCTGGAAAATATAGTCTAACTATTATTACTGGTTTCAGCCAGTGGTCAGCAAACGTTTTCTATAAAGGGACGAATAGTATATACTTTAGGCTTTGGGGAACAGCTGTTCCGTGTTGCAACTATTCAGCTCTGCCATTGCAGCACAGAAACAGTCATATGTATGGGCATAGCTGTGTGCCAAAAAAACTTTATTTACAATAGCAAGCAGCTGGCTGGATTTAGCCTGCCATGGTTTCTGACGCCTTTGTAAGTCATCAGGAGGTCTCTGGGAATATTAGTTGTGTAGTGGTTTTTCATTTCTTTTTAAATTTATTTGGAGCAACAGAGAATTTTCTTTATTTTCTTTCTAAATATCTATCTATCTATCTATCTATCTATCTATCTATCTATCTATCTGTCTATCTATTTTTAGTCCTACCTTTTAAATCTGTTTAAAACAAGAAAGACTTTCTGTTTGAGGCATGGGAGGGTATCTTATGATTCCACATAGAGCTAATTGATTTCTGCTTCTGTTTTAGCTGGTTGACAGGACTAGAATTGTGATTGTCCCTTCTCTGAATCCAGATGGGCGAGAGAGGGCACAAGAGAAAGACTGTACTTCAAAGAGAGGACAAACAAATGCTCGTGGCAAAGACTTGGATACAGACTTCACAAGTAAGCCTAATTTTTAGGCCATTAAAGTACTTTGCAGATAATTTTATTTTTCTTTACTAGGAGATTGATAGATTGTGTAGATGAGTAATGGGGTTACTTTCCTTCTAGATTGTACATATAAGGTATAAGTGACAAGCTAGAAACTTGTCAAATTTTTCTCCTCTATCATTTGCAAAAGTAATTCAAGTTTTTTTCTTAGAAATTCAATCAATAATATTGGAGGGGTTCCATCACTAGTCATACAGATACGTATATTTTCTCTCTCTACCCCCCCGTATACACGTGTAGTCTAAATGCACACGTGCGCACACGTGCTGTATGTGTATGTTGATTTGAAGGAGTCTTTCTTATTGACTTAAATAGGAACATCAACTATACATATTGTTCTGCAACTTTTTTCATTGAGTATAACACTGATACCTTTCTATTTCAGTACTTATAAATCTCTAGTATATTCTTGTTAATGACATCTTAGTATGCTGTTAGTACTCTAAGTTTATTCAACAATTTTCCTATATAGGACATTTAGTTTCTTTCTAACTTTTTGCTTTTGCAAAAAGCACTACAGAAAACATCGTGATTTCTGAAAATTTTATTTTCTTTCAAAGATAGGTTATATATTCTTGATATTATTTTTTAAAAGAGGCTATATCCATTCCTTTTTGTTTCCAGTAAGAATTTTCTTTAATTTGCTTAGATCATTAACCTTTACACATCATCTGAAGTATATAAAACTCAATCTACCTTCTAGAGTGTATCTTTCATGCTGTTGAGATAGATAGTGGCTTATGGAGTAATAAAGTGTTTATATATAGATTTTTACAATTAGCCTCTGATTGTGTTCATGTAGAGAATGTTTTCGTAGTTATTCATACTAAAATTTTAAAACTTGATATTTTATATTCGACTTTTGTATTTTTTAGATAATGCCTCCCAGCCTGAGACTAAAGCCATCATTGAAAATTTGATTCAAAAACAGGACTTCAGTCTTTCCGTTGCTTTAGATGGTGGTTCAGTGCTGGTCACATACCCGTATGACAAACCAGTACAAACAGGTATGTAGAATGTCAGTTTATTGTATACTATTCAAGCTTAGATAGAAATTCCAACTAGGTAATGTCCCTTCTAAATTCTTTTAAACTCGTGAGCGTTTGAGCATACTCCATGAGCAAATAACCAACCTAGGAAAATTGTAATATATCAGCAGCTTAGTTACATGGAGGAGAGAGGTCAGATCTAACGATGAGCTAGCTTTATTGAGTGTAGCCATCTTGTCACATTTGTTCAATTTAGTTCCCAAGCATTTATTGAACAATTATTATGTCTGTAGACAAAAGTGAATAAAACATAATGCCTACCTCAAGAAACTCATTATTATATGTAACCAAATATTAACAATACAGAATTGCCCTCCCCTGCTTTAAACCTTGACTGACAGGTTGACCGTTAGATGAGATTAACAATTGCTTGTCGAATCTCTCTGGGACCTTTGTATATGGAGATAGTTTGTGTTGTTTTCAATGCAGTTTATAAGAAATATTGTTTTTAGGCCACAGTTGCCCTAAAATGTAGTAAAAACATCCCAAAGCGAGTTTGTATTTTAGTGCGGTAGCCTCTCGTGTAATCTAACCATTGTTACCTTTTAATATAAGGAAGATGTGTATCTTCTCTGCCCGATTATCCTGAGCTGAACAGAACAATGTGGTTAATTGTAATAACTCCTCAATAGACTTTGGTGGGGTACAGAATTTACTAGAAGGAGAGAAAGATGATTTTCGTATCCATGAAATTGAACTTGGAGTAAAATCTTTTGGATTTCTCCGACTTCTGAATTTTTCTTTTTATAGTGGAAAACAAAGAGACTCTGAAGCATTTGGCATCTCTTTATGCAAATAATCATCCGTCCATGCACATGGGCCAGCCCAGTTGCCCAAATAAATCAGGTAGGTATTTTCCATACCCTTTGTTATTGTTGCTGCTTTTGGGGGGTAGAGGGTGTCTTACCTTAAGGTCTTGTTGATCCTGTATCTCTCAATACTTTTATAGATGAGAATATCCCAGGAGGTGTAATGCGTGGAGCAGAATGGCATAGTCACCTGGGCAGCATGAAGGTATGCTCTCTAGGATACGGTGAGAATAGGATTATAATTATTGGCCATTGAGTGACAGAATAAGTGATTTTTCTGACATAATTGAAGTGAATGGCACCTGCTTCAAGGCTTTCTTGACAAGACAGCCTTCAACCTCTGACAGCATTTTTCTTTTGTGGTGTTTTTTTTTTGTTTTTTTGCCATTGTAATCATTTTTAATTGTACAATTCAGTGACATTAATTACGTTGAAGTGTTGTGCAATCATCACTATTCTAAGGCATCTATTTCCAAAGCATTTTTATCACCCCAAACAGAAACTCTGCGTCTGCTAACAATAACTCCCCATTCCACTGGTAACCCCCAATTCCTGGTAACCTCTCTACTTTCTATGTCTGTGTTTTTGCCTATTCTAGATATTTCTTGTGAGTGGAATCATACAATATTTGTCCTTTTGTGCCTGGCTTCTTTCACTTAGCATAATGTTTTCAGGGTTCATCTGTTTTGTTAGCCTGTATCAGTACTCCAGTCCTTTCTATGGCTGAATTATGTGCTGTTGTATGTATATCACATTTTGTTTATCATTTCATCTGTTGGTGGACACTTAAGTTTTGTCTACCTTTTGGCTGTTGAAAATAACAGGCAATGAACATTTGCGTACAATTGTTAAGTTTGAACCCTTGTTTTCAATTCTTCGGGGGTGCATACCTAGCTGGAGAATTGCTGGTCATGTCCAAATTCTATGTTTAACTTTTTGAGGAACCAACAGACTGTTTTTCACAGCAGCTAAACTGTTTTACATTCCCACCAACAATGTACGAGGGTTCTGATTTCTCCACGTCCTCCCCAACACTAGTTATTTTCGTTTTTTTTTTTTCTAAATTATAGCCATCCTCACAGGTGTGAAGTGCTACTTCATTGTAGTTTTGATTTGCATTTCTCTAAAGACTAATAATGTTGAGCATCTTTTCATGTGCTTATTGACCATTTGTATATTTTCATTAGAGAAATGTCTGTTTCTCCATTGCCTATTTTGTTTATTTTTTTTTATTCCATTGCCTATTTTTAAATTGGGTTGCTTTCTTTTTGTTGTTGGGTTGTAAGAATTCTTTATTTATTCTGGATGCTAAATACTTATCATTTGTTTGATTTGCCAGTAGTTTCTCCCAGTATGTAGGTTGTCATTTCACTTTTTTAGTAATACCCTTTGATGCACAAAACTTTTTAATTTTGATGAAGTCAAATTTATCTGTTTTTTCTTTTGCTGCTCATGCTCTTGTGGTCATATCTAAGAATTCATAGACAAGTCCAAGGTCATGAATATTTATCTCCATGTTTTCTTCTATGAGTTTTATGGATTTAGCTCTTGTATTTAGGTCGTTGATACATCTTAAGTTGATTTTTATATGTGGTGGGAAGTAGGAGTTCAACTTTGTTTTTTTTGCATGTGGAAATCTAATTGTCCAAGTACCATTTGTTGAAAAGACTGTTCTTTCCCCCATTGAATGGTCTTGGCACCCTTGTCAAAAATCAATTGAGCATAGATGTATGGGTTTATTTCTGGACTCTCAATTCTGTTTCTTTGGTCTTTATGTCTATTCTTCTCCCAATATCCCTGTTTTGATTGCCGTAGCTTTGTAGTAAGTTTTGAAATTAATAAGTGTGAGTACTCCAACCTTTTTATTTTTCAAGGTTGTTTTTGTCTTTTCAAGGCTCCTTGCAGTTCCATTTGAATTGTGGATTGGCCTTTCTTTCTTTTCAAAAAACGCTGTTGGAATTCTGTTAAGAGTTGTGTTGAATCCGTAGATCACTTTGGGTTATATTGACATCTCAGTAGTATTGTCTTCCTATTCATGAACTCAGTTACGTCTTTCTAATTACTTAAGTCTTCTTTAATTTCTTTCTGGTGGTATTTTAATTGGTTATCCATCCACTTCAAATTAGTAAGGAGCTGTTAGCAGATGGGTGGTTAGCTCATCATTTCATTAACATATGCAACTAGAAATTTGACTTCATTCTCATCTCTGCCTGCCTTCCCTCCTTTATTTACTAAGAACTTACTGTGTGTGAGGCTCTACTAGTGATAAATAAAATATATTGCCTATCCCATTTACAAATAACTATGTTACAGAATTAATTGCTTTGGCCTCAGAGAGAGCAACTCTTAGTGTGCCATGAGAAATTAAAGACAGAAAAGATTACATACATTCAAAGATATAGTCTTCTCTTCATAGAGGAAATGGCATTTGGGATGTAGAGATGGTGAAGCACAACATTCCAGAAAGAGGAAGCAGTATGGGCAGAGGTCAGTAAGCAGTCTCGTTAATTAGAACAGGAGGTGTAATGGAGAGCAGCAGAAGACAAGAATGGAAAGAGAGTTTGGGACTCTGAATACTTTGTTTTAGTAAGGAATGGGAAGCCACTGGAGGTTCTGAGCAGGTGTATAGTAACGTGGTCGGAACTGTGCTATGGAAAAATTAATCTCACAGCAGCGGGTTAAGATAGTCGGGAGAAAGGAGAGACTCTGGTGCAGTGAGACTGGTGGGGACAGAAACAGGGGACAGAAATGGGGACAAGAAATAATGAGGGCCTGGATTAGGGAGGTGACAATGGGAATGGAGTCAAGGGATGAAGTTACAGAGATATTGCAGAGGTGGAAATGACAGGATTTGGCAAATTATGGTTGATGGTGAGAAACTGAATTCAGAGACGAGATTTTGTGTCTGCGTGAGAACATGAGTAAATACCGTTAACTGAATAAGGAAAAAAGACAGGTTTGGGGGGGGAAAGGTGATAAGTTAGGTTTTGGAACCTGTCCACACAAGCAGTTCCTGTGCCTGGAGAATTACTGTCTGGGAAGCAGTGGCTGCTGTCACCAGCAGGGTGAAGGTAGCAGAGGACAAGTGCTCGTGCTCCTGCCTCCAAGCTCCAAGAACGGCGATGAAGTTCTGAAGTTGAGAGGGAAGCTGGCCGTCCGCATACACTTATTTATTCAGTCATTTATTCAACAAACCCCAGTAAGTCCCCTACCTGCCAGGCACCGTGGCAAGCACTGGAGATACAGAACTGAATTAGACCTAGGCCCTCGTCTCAAGGACTCTCTTTGCAACAGCCGTGTTCACGACTGATCATAATACTGAGCAGTTTATTTCTATTTGCTATAAAATGCTTTACAGAGTCTTTGTCTATATCACCCAGGTTTTCTTTCTGTCCCATTCGTTGATTACATAACCTCATTCTTACTTTTATTTATTAATTTTTCTACATTTGTTTTGAATTTTATATTCCAGGATTACAGTGTCACCTATGGCCACTGTCCGGAAATCACAGTATACACAAGCTGCTGCTACTTTCCCAGTGCAGCACAACTGCCTTCCTTGTGGGCAGAAAATAAGAAGTCTCTTCTTAGCATGTTGGTGGAGGTGAGCCTTTCCCTTTTAACCAGAAGCAGACTCCCAGGAATATGTTCAATGAAAAGCTTTATCAAAACATTTTCTTAATCTTTTACTAGTAATTGATATTGTTTTTAAAAATATATATAGAAAGAGTTTTGTTGAATTTATATCACCTAAATAGGCGCCATGACTGCACATGTCTGGAATCTGCTCTAATTGAGGTAATTTAACCCTGTGAGATGTTGCACATTTTTCATTTGAATATCATGCAGAGACAGGGTACTGTGGTGGAAAGTAAATCTTCAAGCCATCAGAAGATTTGGGTCCTAATTTAGGCTGTGACGGTATCAGAGTTCTCTTTTCCCTTATTTCACCTCTGTGCTCGGAAGCAAGGAATGAGTAGCAAATGCGGCCAGAGAGTCAGTGGGGAAGGACCAACAAGCCAGTTTTATGGGGGGTTTTGTTGTTGCTTTGTTTTTGTCATGCCTCAAGCTATTGCCTCGAGAATTTCTGGAAACATAAATTTGTATTTTGAATATTTTTTTCAGGTTCACAAGGGAGTCCATGGTTTTGTTAAAGATAAGACTGGAAAGCCAATTTCTAAAGCAGTCATTGTACTCAATGAAGGAATAAAGGTACACACAAAAGAAGGAGGTTATTTCCATGTGCTGTTAGCCCCAGGGGTCCATAACATCAATGCCATCGCTGACGGGTATCAGCAACAACATTCCCAGGTAAGAAACTCAAATTGAGCAGTAGCCTGTAAATTCTTACTCTTAGTAGTACTTCCGTTTTACTCTGAAACTCTTGTGAGGAGTAAAGAAATAAAATGTGTAACCAACTCTTGATTATGATATCTTGTTACCTTTCTGCCCTTCAGCAACGAAAGGGAAATTTTTATAGTATTTTGTATACTTCCGAGGACAGTGACTCATCTCCTTGGTTTAGTATAAAGGCCTTAGGAATATTTCTGGGATACAATATACCTTAAGTATATTGTATGAAAAGCAAACTTTTTCACAATTCTTGTACTTTATGTTCTTGTACTTATATTGCACTTTATTTTTTTTTTTTAAGATTTTATTTATTTATTTGACAGAGATAGAGAAAGCCAGTGAGAGAGGGAACACAAGCAGGGGGAGTGGGAGAGGAAGAAACAGGCTCATAGCCGAGAAGCCTGATGTGGGGCTCGATCCTGTAACGCCGGGATCACGCCCTGAGCCGAAGGCAGACGCTTTAACCGCAGTGCCACCCAGACGCCCCCCTATATTGCACTTTAAATTGTATGAAAAGTTGTATGTTGTAGGAAAAGTAAACTTTTTCATAATTCTTGCACTTTATCCCTCCAGGTCTTTGTGCATCATGATGCAGCTAGTTCTGTGGTAATAGTCTTTGACACAGATAACCGGATATTTGGTTTGCCAAGGGAGCTTGTGGTAACTGTATCAGGTAAAGAAATTTTTTTTCTTTAGAGTTAAATAAATAAATAAAATATAAAAGAATAAATATAAATATATAAATATAAATATATAATAAATAAATATAAAATATATAATAAATATAAAATAATAAAATTTAAATAAAAATTTGAAAAAAATAAAAAATAAATAAAACCAGTTTTGACATTTCAGTTTGAGAATGGGTCGCCTCCCCAATCACCTGAAGCTTATCCCTTTTCTTCCAATATCTCTTTATCTAAACATTTTTTGGGGATTTTCCTGGAACGTTGGTCTCCCATATGTTCTCATGGCTTGCTCCCTCACGTTTTCAGGTCTGTACTCAAGTGTCACCTCCACAGAGAGGCCTTCGTTGATCACCCTAGCTAAAATAGCACCCTTGTCACTCTCTCCACCCCACTTTTTTTTATTACAGAACTTATTACCACTTGACATTATATTATATATTTAGTCTCTTACTTGTCTATATTTGATCTTTCCCACTAAAACGTAAAGGCTCTGAGAGAATAGGGAGTTTGTATCTCTATCACCTAGGACCACGGCTGGCATGTAGTGGGTCTTGATGAAGAGTTGTTGACTGAATGAATCATTTGTTTTGTATTAGATCATAAGTCCTTTGGACTTTGACTTATATTCTATTTTTTTAAGATCATGGAAGGAGGAAATACCTGTTTTCTCCAGGATTAACTTGTGCCATAGCTTGAATTACTGAAAGGTTAGAAAGAAAAAAAATATATGGTAAAATAATAAATACTCTGCTGTATTGTATCTTTTTGACACAGAGAACCTCGGTTCATTTCTAAGTGCAATTTGGACTTGACCCAAAATAACCAAGTTTTATTATAGGGTGTGTGGGGGACGGATTCTTAGTTAAATGGTATATTGGAAACATAGTCAAATCATAGAGTCTGTTGTGGAGTGTTTAAAGTTATTAGCTTGAACCAGATAAAGTGTGAATGACTTAGTGGTTAAAACATAGGAGCTAGGAGTCACCAGTGGTTTAAATCTGGCCTTCCCACCCATTTGCTGTCATGAACTTAATTTTTATTATGATTTTATTATTTTCTGTTACTAAGACTCTTATTTTGTTAACCTATGTATAAACGCTTTACATAAATGAGACGCTTGGGATGAGGTAAAATTTGCTGGAAAGGATCAGGAGAAGTCACTGATACAGAGGCAGTTGTAGAATGGTAGACAGTTCGGTTTCATTGTGGAAAAAGAAAAATATGCATATACATACACATGCACGAAGAAAGCTCTGGAAGAATGTTCACGAGAGTTGTTAAAAATGATCTCTGGTTAACGGAGATGTGATGTGCTGACTTGGTTTGGGGTTTTGGTGTTTTTGCCGATCTGTATTTTTCTAATTTTGCATAGGATACATGTACTGCCTCTGTAATAATAAAAGGTAGTTTCTGAGTGCATGAAATAAAAATAAAATAAAGGGCATCTCATAAAAGGTGTTATTGTAAGCCGCTTATTTAGATTCTTAAAGTGGAACACCACTCACATGACGATTTTGTTTGGCAGGTGCCACCATGTCGGCCTTGATCCTAACAGCTTGCATTATTTGGTGCATCTGCTCAATCAAGTCTAACAGACACAAGGATGGCTTTCATCGGCTCAGGCAGCATCACGATGAGTATGAAGATGAAATTCGCATGATGTCAACAGGCTCCAAGAAGTCCCTCTTAAGCCATGAGTTCCAGGATGAAACGGACACTGAAGAGGAAACGTTATATTCTAGCAAACATTGAAACAGAGACTTCGCACATCTCCCAGCATAAGTACCAAGCAAAATTACAGTTCCTTTTGGGAGACACTGCATTAAGAAGAGAGACTCTCTTGCTTCTTCAAAGAGCTTTGGGAAGTTAACTTGCTAAATTTGTATCCTCTGTGAATTTGGCTGGCAGTTTTGAACTTCCCCTCCTTTAAGTACTCTTACCTTTAAAAAAAAAAAAAAAAAAGATCTGCTTTCTATTTATGCAGCAGAGATGGGACAGCCACTTTGTTTTTCTTTTTAATTTAAGATGAGCTGTTTGGAGCTTATGTTATAACTGCATAAAGCCAACTAGTGGATGTTATATTTTACACATCAGGTGTTTACTAGTGGCTTTAGCTTTTTTTCTTTATTTTAAATGGCCAAAAGAATCCAGAAACATTTAGGCAGGGACAGCAGTCAGAATCTGACATAAAGCTTTAAAAACTCAAGGTTTTCTCAACCTACTGAGAAGTACTTTTCTCTAGTTATTAAATAGCTGGAGTTTCTCTTATCATTCAGGTTTAATGGAGGCTGAATTGATTTTTAAATACATATATAACATTAGGAAATGAATAAATGGGCTTCCGCATTTGGCTTGCTGCTTGTTCCAAGGTTAGATCAGAACTGGTGGGCTATGCTCTAAGCAGGATTTCACTACCTCTCTTGTAAGGTTTAGCAAAGTTCTAAATACCCCCATTTTAAGGGAGAACTTGTTGACTTCGTTGTAAAAGATCTAAATGTCCATTTGAATAGAACTGAGAGGGAGATCTACCAAAAGCTAAAACTCGTGTTGCATCTCTTTCAACTTGGTAAAAATCCCACAGGTGCTGCTGCTTTTTATCTGTGAAGCACTAGTTTATTCTAGGAATGCCTAATTCTCTAATATTTCCTCAATTTGAACCTTTTTCTGTGTTGTACACTTATGGCTTTCAGATGACCCGGCAATGTACAAGATCTGAATTCTACTGAAAATATCTGGAAGTGTGGAAGAGACCTACTTGCACATTCTTTAACCGACATTTGAACACAAAATATCTACATTCATGCTCCAGTTCAAGCCTATGGATATCCTACTGTTATTGAAATAGCTTGGCCAGTCTTATTCATATAGGCCTCTGCAAGTGATTGGGTTCTTTGTCCTAATGTTTTATTTGACAGTCTCTTTTTGATCAACCAGTTTTGTTAAAAGTTCAATTGAAAACATTTAAATATGGCTCCCTCCATTAAAAAAAATGTAAACTATGGACTTCCGTGTGCTATAACACTGTGGTGAGAAAGTATCATCTTCACTGCCACTCAGGTTATTGCAGAGACCTGAAAGATTTGCATTTTACTGTGTCTGTCATATCATGCTTTTCAATGGAATTAATGCTTTTTGTAAGTATGAGTCTTACCAATGATCTAATGGTTTAATACCTTTGAATGTTTTTAATGGCTAAGTTGCTGCTGAATTTGTACTAAATCAGGGGATCAAAAAACTTGCTCTCATCTTTTCAAATTGTATTCTCTATCCATTAATGTATCAGTCATCCCAAAGCCTTCAGACGGAGTGGTTTACCACCCATGTAGGTCATTCCAGGTTTTGTGAGGAATGCGCCCAAAGTGGCTTTATATAAAGAGATTTGGTTTAGCAGGAATAATGAGGTCATGACATGTGTTAATGAGTATCTGTGATAAATTTGGGTGGTTCAAGGTTAAGCCATTCTGACATTAATCCTTTTATTAACAACTCTAAATTTTGAGCCCTTGCCACCCACTCTCACCCCACCACATACACAGCTAATACTTAATGAAATATACATGATTTAATGTCTTCTAATAATACTTTACATTTTCTTTAAGGGGGTGATGTGGTGGCATTGCTCTTTTTAGCTTTACTTTTAAGAGTGCAAAGTCAAAAACAATAAAGGGCCTGAGTGGCCGGCCCCGCTTGGGACATTGCAGGTAGAAATGAAACAAAGTTGATGTGACAGCCTTTACTTTATTAGCATTGGTCTTCACTAGAGGGTGCCTTTTACATTTGTTTCTCTTTTGAATGAACCATGTCTGTAACTGTTCATCACAGTGGCTAGAGTCCATGCCTTAAAGCATGTACACAATTTTTTTTAGAAATGAACATACAATAGTTCTTTTAGTAATTTTTCCTGAAAGTAAAACCAAATTCTGCTATAAATCTTGAATCTTTAATGGATTTCTAAATCATGCATTGCTCTGGAATATAAGACCTCCTCAGCCTGTATTAGCTATGAACATGAATGTATAGGATCATGACTACTAAGATTGTGTTCTCAGCCCTGCTTTGTCATTTATTTGTGGATCTAATCTTAGACCACATTAACTGCTTAAGGCATTGAAGCCATATGGAATGGGGAATGCATTTCTTCAGTGTTTCTCCTAGAGACTTCCCATTTGCTTGGAGTCATGGAGGCAAGTAAGTATCACAGTATTAAGAAGTTTGCCCAAATCTGAGTTGTGCCTTTCTTTACTCACAAGGCATGTTTTTTGTCCTGGTGATCAGTTTGTAAGCCTTCTTCCCTTCCAGCTCCTTAATAAAAGCAAAGTGATTGAGTAGGTAATTTTCAAAGTGTCTGCCTGTGTAAATGTACTTGTACTGATTATGCAGTTCGATAAGATGAACTCAAGTTAATTTCAGATGAAAAGACCTTTTGGTTTTGATGTATTTTGCTGAACACTTGCTTAGTGTTTGGGATCCCGTCCAGTTGAGGAATGCTTGCAATTCTCGTTGGAGGGAATTTGTTTTGGGACTTTGTCATCCTCCAGAAAGGACACATAATGTATATTTGGCCCAGTGTGATTGATTGGTTAATCTTTGGTAACTTTCACCTGGATGGGATTTGCTGATTAATGAATATTGAACTTAATGATGAGTTGACAAATAAATAAAAGGTAGTTCTTATGCCTGAGCTTATTGTGTTTCTGAGCTAATACCAGGTTACTCAGTAACCATGATCTGCTCCTCCATTTCCATTTATTCTCAATAGTAAGTAGTTTACTCTTCTTGTTGCCAGAAATGCACTTGTTGCCAGGTTTTGTCCCTGCTGTATTAAAAGCTTCTTGGTTATGAATGCTGTGATGGTGCCCTGCCTATGGTTCTCTAGTAGAATTGTTTTTAAAAATAGCAATTTATTGTTACTACAAAAAATGCCACTGTGGTTGATGTTCGGTGACTTTCTACCTGGCAACTTTTGGTAACTCTTCGGGTTTCTGATTTGTTTGGACTATAGCAGATTCTTTGGGGGTGATTAGGGCCCTTGATTAATGTCAATTAAACTTGAATTTCCAGTTCATAAAGAAATATCTCCCAGAACCTTTTTCTCCAATCCTTAGCAATAATTAATTAATATTCCACTTGATTTTCAGAATATTGTCCTAGTTGATTTTGATTAGACAGAACATATTATGAAATTTGAAAATAGGCTATCATTTTAAGGCAATTGGATATAAATTATGTAAATATGTCTGATTATGACTTTTATAAATGGCGTAACATGAATGTACTAGTTACATCCTGTGCTGGCCATGCTGCAGATTTTCTGGAGGTATGACATAATGGTATTTTTTTATGCTCAGAGTAAAAATCAACTTTTCACCTCTCCATTTTTTCAGAGTGGCATTCCCAGGCTCCAGAACAATTCTATAGCTATTTATATGAGGTGCCCAACACTCATTCATCTCAAGTGCTTCAGTCTTTGGTTTATTTCATGCACTGTGCCTTCAAAATGAAATTTTTAAAAGGGACTTTAAATGAAGTTGAATAGTAGTTTTAAAAAGTCAATCTGTGTAATTTATGTGAAATCTAATTGTAACAAGGTCCTTTCTGTTTTTTTATATGTAAACAGATCTAATCCTGTATAAAAGTTATTTTATGATGTTTGTCTTTCTTTGTGTTTTGTCTCATAATCTTTTCTCAAAAGCAATAGATCAGAAAAAATTATTGTCTCGATTTGAGAGTTATGTATTCTCGTTTTCCTACCTATACTAGGGGGAAAATAGTACCAGGCTAGGAATACAGAGTGTCACCTGTAGAGTGTTTTTGTCTTCATGAATTGACTCAAAAAAAAAAAAAAAAAAAAGCTGTTTCTGAGATAATCACATCATATAGTAGCCAGAGTTCTCCTTTCTGTTTGTGGCTCAGCTAGACTGATGCATGTCCAGTCACTCCACAACAAACACCACAAAACTGGCCACTGAAAAGTGTATGTGCACAGTTCAAACGTGTTTGTTAAAAATTGTCCTTTTTCCCAAATAAGCCACATGCTATAATATGTCCTGCCACTTTAGGCACAGTGGTGATGAATTCACCATCCCCTTTCATTCAGCAATGATTTGCTGTTACTGCTGGTCCAGTAGGAACAGGGAAAGCAAAGTTATGTAAAAAGGTGGGCTCTGCTGACAAGGAATTCATAGACCAGACCAGAGAAATAAAAGTGAGAATAAGCCATACTTCCATAGTGGCTGGTTCCTCTAGAAAGAAAATCCCTGCTGTAGGGGAAGTGTAACATGGAGATTCAAACACAGACATTGGAGTTGGACCAACCTGTGATTGACTCTCGGCTCTGCCACTTGCTTCCTATGTGACCTCACATTGCACAGGTTTCTTCACATTCTCTAAGTCTTACTTTCTCTACCAGTTAAGGAGTAATACCCAATAGGATTGTATTGACGTAATACTTGACTCAGGATTGAATAATGCCCGTGGTAACCAGCATCATTTTCCTTCATTTGCTGTTTTCTGATCTTTTGAAAGAAGAAAGAAAGGTATTGTATCAAATATATGAACAAAGACCTGTTTACAGGTGGTCATTTTAATTTAGAAGAAATCCCTACACATGAATACTAAACAAAAAAACAAAACAAAAACCTATGAAATTTTCCATTATGTAGTCCCATAGATTGTCTATAGCATGGCAGTAAAGCTTTTTAAATTGTGCCAAATGCTTCATACTTGTTTTTAAATGAAATTAGGTTGTATTTATGCCTGTTCAGGGAAAAGAGCCTTACTTACCAGCGGCGGGAAGTCTGAATAGTAATAACGGTTCTTTTCCCCTCAATGTTTCAAATATTTTCCTGAATTTTTGACAGGAGTGTTCTGATAACTGATCAAGAACCTTTTGGTTTATATAAGAAATGGTGATCTATCAATCATGTTTCATTTTTCAGGTTTCTAGAAGCTGATTGTTCTCAGCGATTACTCATGATGCTCAGTGCTAACAGTCTTCAGTGATGAATAAATGCTGTTGTGTTAGGGTTTCATCTCTTACTCTCACTTGCACTAGAAGGCCAACTGATTGTATGCTGTTTATGGCAGACCTCAGATAAATACCTCAGCTATTACCCACAATTTAAAAGCAATGAAATCAGCATATAAAGCCCAACTTTAATATCACAATTTCCACCTACATTAATCAGTAGAATGTTAAAAACAAGCATGTTATTTCTTCTGCATTTTTTTCTGGAGTCGGATGGAATCCTATTCCCTATTAGCTGTATAAACAAACGTAGACAAGGCAAGCAAGAATTGGAGCAGAAAGTTGTCCAAGTGTAGAGGCCAGCCTGGACAAGGTTAAAGCCAGAAGAGTGAGAAGATTGAAAGTGTAGTAATTGGAAGTGGCTGTATATTGAGACGGACACCTCAAATTCAGCAAAGACAATTTATGGATTCAATTACAAGCAATATAAAGAGGCTGTGATGCAATCAAAGCTGTAGGTGGAAAATAGTAGCAGCAGGTGGAGAAATTTAGGATGGGACATGTAGAAAGAGATTGCAGATCAAATAGAAATTGTTATAACATGGATTATATTCTGTGATCGTCTTAGACTGAGCCAAAGCAACGGGGTCATGGGGAGAGATCTAGATTGCTAGATCTGAACCATTACTGTTTTTGAGTATTTGAAGTTATTCTAATGTTTATGATTAGTATTGTCACTTACTGGGTATAGTATGATTACAGTAGAGTTGTTCAAGATCAAACAGGCTTTTGATTTAGCGTTTGAAAGATGGGAGATGCCCATAAGAATTGATTCTAAAGATAGGGGATGGAATAGGTGGCAAGTGGGCTGATTGTGGTAATGGCTGAATCGGACAACTGGATTTTCCTAGAAAATAATTTTAGAATAGTTTTAGATTTACAGAGAAGTTGCGAAGATAATACAGAGTTGGCTACTGGGTTTTTAATTGGAGGATGTTAGTGTTGGGAGGGCAATGGGAAGGATTGTGTATATAGTTTTCTATTCAGCAGGACTTGAATGGAACACATTTGAAAGGGACTGGACACAGCATAGCCTAGGTGATCCAGGCGTCGAGCCATGTAGTGACACCTCTAGGTAACTGAGTTAAACTCAGTTCTTCTCTAGTGGAAGGTATTTCCATCCTAGATTGGTGGAGACCTCATGACTTTGCAATGACCAAACACAGGCAAAGATGGTTAACCAAGCATGCAGAGAAATAAGACACCACCAGTAAGAAAGCAGAAAAAGTCCCATACTGGTTTCAGGTTTTGACATTATCAGACACTGTAAAACAAATATACTTACTGTTTTCAAAGAATAAAAGATAAGCCTGAGACTATCACAGGAAACTATAAATTAATATGACTTCCAGAAATGAAAGTACAGAAATTAGAATGCACATTTACAATGGCAGATTGGACACAGAGAAGCAGCGAACTTCAAAATAGACCCAAAGAAACTCTCTTATGCAGCGCAAAGACAAAGGTAGAAAATAAGAAGCTGAGGGTAAAAGTCTGAACTTAACATAAGACTAATACATGTTTAATCATTAGAGTTGTAGAAGAGGAAGAATGGAGCATAAGAAACTATTTTGAGGCAATGATGCAGATTAAAGAAACTCAATCTAAGTAAGAAAAAGTGAACACCGAGACCTAGACCCATCAGTGAAGCTGCTGAGCACCAAAGACAGAAGAAAAAAAAAAGTCAGAGAAAAAATTAACTTCAAAAAATTAGCCATTAGACTAAAAGTTTAGACTCACTGCCAACCATGGAAACCAGAGTACAGTAAAAATAGTACTTTGAAAGTGCTGGGTAAAACATTAAATAGCTTCCAACATAGAATTCTATATTGAACATACTGTTCAAGAATAAAGGTGAACTTCCAGGTAACTCTAGTCATTGGTGGGAACCGAAGCTACCTGTTTCCCAATATTTCATAGCAAAATAATGCAAAGAACAAGAAGGAAAAAGTAAACCTGCACAAAAGCCACACTCTCAGTGTAACTTGAAGTCAGAGAATTTTGAAACATCAAACTACCTGAATAAAATGAGAAAAATCACCAAATCTCAGCATGTACTCTCCTATGCCTGCCCCAGCACCACCCCGGTGCAAGGCTTTGTGGAGCAAAGGCAGACGGAGATTCACTACAAGAAAGACAGAAGGAGGATGCGTGTGCAAGGGCACTGCAGACGTTAGTCTGTAACTACTGCCAGAAAGACCAAGTCTAGATGGAGATTAACTACAAGAAAGACAGAAGGAGGATGCCTAGGGGCGCCTGGGTGGCACAGCGGTTAAGCGACTGCCTTCGGCTCAGGGCGTGATCCCGGCACTGCGGGATCGAGCCCCACATCAGGCTCCTCTGCTATGAGCCTGCTTCTTCCTCTCCCACTCCCCCTGCTTGTGTTCCTCTCTCGCCGGCTGTCTCTATCTCTGTCGAATAAATAAATAAAATCTTTAAAAAAAAAAAAAAAGAAGGAGGATGCCTGTGCAAGGGCACTGCAGATGTTAGTCTGTAACTACTGCCAGAAAGACCAAGTCCGGGACACCTGGGTGGCTCAGTTGTTAAGCATCTGCCTTCGGCCCAGGGTGTGATCCCAGAGTCCTGGGATCGAGCCCCACATCAGGCTCCTCCGCTGGGAGCCTGCTTCTTCCTCTCTCACTCCCCCTGCTTGTGTTCCCTCTCTCGCTGGCTGTCTCTCTCTCTCTGTCAAATAAATAAATAAAATTAAAAGAAAGAAAGAAAGAAAGAAAGAAAGAAAGAAAGAAAGAAAGAAAGAAAGAAAGAAAGAAAGAAAGAAAGAAAGAAAAAGAAAGGAAGGAAGGAAGGAAAGAAAAGAAAGACCAAGTCCATCTTCAGTCTAAGTCTAAAAACATATCCAAGTAGATCAGAGCACAAACTATAGGGAAGGGGCTTCAAAGAGCACAATCCAAAGGGGGCAGGCATGACTTAAAAGGATAGCATTGAAACATAGCTTCTGGCGAAGGAAAAAGTGAAAAAGAAAGGAGAAGCACCCTTTGACAATCAGATGATGAGAAAGAAAAGCAGCAAAGAGGAAAATTTAAGAGTCTTGCAAGATAAATGAGTATTGCAAAATTGGAGTACTTACAACCCCTCCCTATTATTAAAACAAACCCACAAAAAAAAACACTAAAGTGCTTGAATCTCGCTAGATGATGGAAGAGACCTCAGCCATGAAGCCTGAAAATATAAATAACAGATACGGATATTGACAAGGAAAAAGCAAATTCGTCATCACTTGCAGATTTAATTGTGCATGTGAAAAATACAAAATAACCTACCGGTAAATTAGAAATAATAAGATAATTCAGTTCTACTTCCAGCTGTGGGTGAATTGGCTTGAAACAAAAAGACCTACCCATCAAGAACAATTAGAAAAGGTGGATTTAAAAGCAAAACAAAACACTTGTCTGAAGGATTGAAGGACTGTTACAATAACAAGGACTTATGGGGTTAAGATACTAGAGCAAAGGGAATTCAGGGGTGAACATGATAGTGAAGTTTCACCTTGAGGCGTTTGTTGTTTCATAACCGATGACTGAGAGAGATCCCTAGTAGCAGGTCAGTCGAGAGGCAGAGAACTCAAGCAGAAGCTGTAGGCAGTATCATTGGGTCGGGGAAAATACAAATTTAGCATCTATCAAGGAAGGGGGCACTGTTCAACAGGCTTTCAGGTAGGATGCTTGAGTGGCTACATATTAGAGGTAAGGGCTCATCAGGGACGGGCAAATCTTTACAAACCCAGAATCCATGCTATTAGTCCCACCCTGTACCAGAGTAAGCTGGCGGCGGCCCACGACCTGAACTGCCTGCATGAAGCAGCAGTGAACTGTCTCTGGAGGAAGATATCATCCGAAGCCTCAGATGATCACTACAAATTTAATTTATAATATACAGCATCCAATCTAAAGTTATTTTTATTGTCAAAAGACAATATCAAAAGATCAGAGATCAAGGAAGAGAAATAGAAACAGTCCCATGGGAGTTACAGACTTTTCATTTATCAATCAGAAACTTTTAAATAATGGCAATGAATAAATTCAAAAAGAAAAGATGAAGAATTTTAGCAAAGAATTAAAATCTATTAAAAAGTAAGTGGAGGCTTTTGATTCCAGATAAAATGGAGTAGATGTATCTCTCTTCTATTCCTCTCACTAAGCAGAGCAAAAAAACCTCATGTATCGTATACAAAACAAATAAGACTCAGGATGATGGAAAGAAGAATGCAGACCAGTTAGGGACCTCAGGATCAAAGGAATGATATGTGGTGAATTCCTTGGGTTTTCTTCCTCATATATCCTAAAGTGGGTGTTGCATTATATATCTCATAATGGAGAAGCTGGCAATCCAGAGATGTCAAAGGGCACAGACACAAAAAGCCCAGAAGAAAATACTTCTTCTTTTTTTAATAAAGATTTTATTTATTTATTTGACAGAGAGAGAGACAGCCAGTGAGAGAGGGAACACAAGCAGGGGGAGTAGGAGAGGAAGAAGTAGGCTTCCCAGCGGAGCAGGGAGCCTGATACGGGGCTCGATCCCAGGATCCTGGAATCACGCCCTGAGCCGAAGGCAGACGCTTAACGACTGAGCCACCTAGGCGCCCCAGAAGAAAATACTTCTGTAACCAAGGGACACAGAAAGGAGCAGCCTACCAATATGGAATTGTTCTAGACAATAATTGCACTACAGCCAAATGCTACCAAGAAAATTGATGCCCATCTCTACCCCTTACAGCAATGGCTGAGCTGGGAGCATAGATTCCACCCTCCTTGGCTTTAAAGAAGCCAGGGTGGTGGGTGGGTCAAAGAAGGCCCAGGTCAAGGGACCTGGGTGGCTCAGTTGGTTGAGCTTCAGACTCTTGGTTTCCATTCAGGTCACGATCTCCAAGTCGGGAGATCAAGCCCACCTCAGAAACTGCGCTTAGAGGAGAATCTGCTTCCCCTCTTACTCTCCCTTTCCCTCTGCCCCTCACCCCCCAACTCTGAAATAATTTTTTTTGAAGGCGCAGGTAGAGAGCCAGGACCTCCATCACAACACAGTGGTTATGAGGCCCCCTCTTATGGTGTCAGTGGAGGCCATCTGGAGAAGAGTAACAAGGCACCCCCAAACACCGCCTGGGTTATCAACAGAGGCCAGGGGAGAAGCTGAACTTCTCTACTTCACCCTTGTAGCAACAAGGCAGTTCCCCAGCACCCCCACCAGCACAATGTCAGAGGATTTCTGCTTAAACAGAAGATTTAAATATCCAGGATCTTACAATACCTTAAAATATCCAGGACTCAAGTTAAAAATCATTCATTATACCAAGGACCCAGGAAATTTCAACTTGAAGGAAAAAAAGACAATGAACAGTTGCCAATATGAAGATGACACAGATGTTGGAATTATCTGACAAGAACATAATAAAAATATTTTAATGAGCAATTACAAATAAACTTAGAACAAATGATAAAAATAATCTCAGCAAAGAAATAGAAGATACGAGGAACCAAATGGAAATTTTAGATCTGAAAAATACAATAATTGAAATTAAAGACTCAGTGGATGGGGTCAATAGCAGAATGGAGGGGAGAGAGGAAAGATACGCCTGTCCGTGAATTTGAAGACTGAACGTAGAAATTACCCAATCTGAATAACAGAAAACAGACTGAAAAAAATTAGGAGAGCCTCAGGGATATGTAGGACTCTAACAAAAGATCTAGCACTTGTGTCATCAGAGTTCCAGAGGGAGAAGAAAAAGAGTATGGGGCAGAAAAAGTATTAGAAGAAACAATGGCTGAAAATTCCCCAAATTTGGCAAATGACACAAACCTAACGTTCAAGAAGCTGAGCGAATCCCAAACAGGATAAAACCAAAGAAATCCACACTAAGGCACATCTTAACTTTCTGAAAAGTAAAGAAAAAGTTTCGGAAGCAGAGAGAAAAGATACCTTAGCTATAGTGGAAAAACAATTCAAAGAACAGCCAATTTCTCATCAGAACTGTGGAGGACAGGAGGATGGGGCACATTTTTCTAGCGCTGAAGAAAAAAAAATGTGAACCTCAGATTCTATTTCTGGCAACAATATCTTTCAGGAGTGAAGAGGAAATCAAGACATCATCAAAAGTAGGAAAACTAGTAAAATTTGTCTCCAGCTGACCTACTCTTTTAAAAATGGCTAAACGAGGGGCGCCTGGGTGGCACAGCGGTTGGGCGTCTGCCTTCGGCTCAGAGCGTGATCCCAGCGTTATGGGATCGAGCCCCGCATCAGGCTCCTCTGCTATGAGCCTGCTTCTTCCTCTCCCACCCCCCTGCTTGTGTTCCCTCTCTCGCTGGCTGTCTCTATCTGTGTTAAATAAATAAATAAAATCTTAAAAAAAAAAAAAAAAGGCTAAACGACCTTCTCGAAACAGAAGGGAAATGATGAACGAACGATGCTTGGAACATCGGGAATGAAGAAAGAAAAATGGAAGTGTAAAATATGGGTAAATACAGTCTGCTTTCCTTCTGCTTTTGAATTCTATAAATTACGTTTGACAGTCGAAACAAAAACGATAACATTATCTGGTGTGGTTCTCAATGAATGTAGAGGAAATCTTAAAGACAGTTATAAATGGGAGTGGGTAAAGAGGTATGATTTAAACACCTTTACAGGAGGTAACTTTTCTACATTGTACTAGAACTAGTAAAATGTGGACACAAGCCGACTGTGATAATTTATGTATCTATATGGGTAGCTTTGGACAGCTGATTCTAACAGGTTGAGGGGGCCAGGACGAGGTACATGGAAGCTGTCAGCCCACACTTCAGGATGAAAGGCTTGGTCTTGGGAAGAAAGGAGCCCGAGGTTGGCTGAAGACACACATTGAGAAAAGGTGAGGGAAACGGGGAATTGTGTCTGACAATGACTTTCTTCTCAGCCAAGCAGGTCCCTGCTGAGAGAGGGGATAAGCCGAATTGAGGGCGATGATGCAGGCTTGGGGAGCCGAGGGAGGATGCGGGCACCACTAGGACAAACACTCAGGTGTTTGTCTAGGTTTTCAGTCCCACCGCTCAAAAGCTGTAAAATGATCAATTGACCGCCAGGTGGCGGTGTCTGTGGAAGCTCACGTATCCCATCGGCCCTGGCGCCGGGGCGGAAGAAGGTGCGGAGGTAATTCTCTGGCTCGCAGCGCCTCTACTCTCCTATCCCGACTGACGTTGGACAACAAAGATGGCTGCAGGAACCAGCAATTATTGGGAAGGTGAGGGCGAGGCTTCCGTGTGGGTCTCGCCAAGAGGCAGAAGGGCTGGGTGGGGACAGGTCCTGGGGGAGGCGGCAGAGGGAAGAGCCGGGCCTCGGGAGCGGCCGAGCCGACGGGTGGGGCTTGTCTAGTAGGAGCCCCGGGCCTGGGGACTTAGACCGAATGGTCTGGGGCAGGGGGCTGACCCAAGAGGCAGCAAGACCTGGAGCAGGGGTTCAGCGGAGAGAGCTGAGCGGCGATGGAGAGGAAGAGAGTCCTGAGTCACTGGAGGAGAACTGGGTTGAGGGGCTAAGCGAACTTGGACGAAGGGGTTTGGGGCACGAACTCTGAGAGGAGACGAGTTTTGAACGAGAATCTCCCGAGCCCGGGAGGCTGGAAGAGTCAGCGTTTTAAGAGTTGAGGTTACTGTTGGACAATTGAGTAGAATAAGGGAAAGAAGGAACTTGTCAGTCCGGTCCATCGAGGGAAGTTACATGAACGAAGTGTCTCCTACTGGGTCCCCTTGGCAGCTTCAGGCTGGGGCTTCGAGGATTGGGTGTCGAGTCCCGTTTGAAAACAGAGGAAATAACTTTGCCCTCTGCTGTGGAGATGAGTTTGTTAAAAAGAAAACGTTGAGAGAACCAGTGTGAATTGCTATACCTCTTCTTCCTAAAAAACCGTCTTGTGATTTGACAAGTACGTTTATTTAATTACTGAAAAGATGTTCCGATAAAGTGGGCTCATGTAAAATTCACTCCTGGACTATGATGACGATCAGAGAAGGCTCATCTTTTTCTTTCAATTGTCTGTTTGCGTTATTTCAATAGAAACTACTCTCCGAAGCCTCTTGGAAACCACAAGTAACAGTATTGTCACTATCAGCCCCTTGGTCTAAGAGCTTAATTCTAAGTTCATCCATACTTGTTTGTTATACTTTCAGACTGCTTTTATTTGATGTTTTCTACTAGGGAAGACAGTTACTAGTTACAGAGAACCATGACTATAGTTTAAAACATGCATTTAAATGCCTATTTGAAATGTGTACTAGATAGAAAATATTTTAAAATTATGTACAAGTGGCTGTTGGTATCTTTAACACTAGTCATTAGGCTATAGTTTTTTGAAGCACCCTGCTATAATAATTATAGCAGCTTATTATTGACAACCTACTCTGTGCTTTAAGCACATGGTTACTTATGCCTAGAAAAACCCTGGAGGTAGGGTCCAGGGATCCAGCCCTGTGTCAGGCTTGGAGCTCATGCGGGAGTCAGCTTAAGGATTTCTGTCCCTCTCCTTCTGCCCCTCCCCCTGCTCATGCTTGTGCCCATGCTCTCTCTCAAATAAATAAATCTTTTTTTAAAAAAGTGGAGGTTCATAGGTTAAGTAGATTTTCAGTAAATCTCAGAGTCAGTTCTCAGAATCTCAGAACATAAGGGTGAGCTAAGATTCTGAAACTTGGTCATCTCTGGCAAAATATGCTCTACTATATTATACTGCTTCCTACTTCGGGTTGCTGATAAATATATTGAAATAATGTTTTGTAATCCTTATTCCTGAAAGATGAGATCCTTAAAATATTCCTTTCTAAATTTTGGCTCTTTTATTTTGATGCCCACTTCACCATGAATAAGAGTACTCACTCCTCTCTAGATGTAGGTTTCCCTTCTGGGGCGTCTCTCCCTCAACCACTAGGCCAAACTACTATACCAGGGTTTCTGTTTGCTTCTGTTCTTTTAAAACCTAGGTCCTTATTTTGTCATACTTATATTTGACCTTATTAGTCACATTGTTTATTATTTATTTAAGTGTCTCTAAATTTCTTTCAGTAAACTTATTGAAAGACCAATTTTTAATCCTTTGTTAATGATTATTTTTTCTTTAAGCTTCAGTTACTGAGTCATTCTACTAAGAATTTCATAAGCTTTGGAATATAAAGAGATAGGAAAATCTCTGTCAGAAACAGTGATGGTTTCTTTTTTATGAAGTTAGTTGATAAGTTGATATAATGCTGGTCATAAACCATACTCAGTTTCTTTATGATTTGTATTCTCTTCTGTTTTCCCCTAAATTATAAAATTTTAGACATTGTTACAGAAATAATTTCAGAGATGTTAGAACAACATTTGTTGTCTAGCTATCTTTGGAATACAGGTGAAATTTTCCACCTCCCACTGTTTCTCCCCTTCTTGACCCATCTGAAGTTTAAATAAGAGACAGTTTGCTTTTCTGGGTAAGTCTTTGGCTTTCTCCTTTTAACACTTTTCTTTATGGGGAATCTAGATCAGTATATGATTATTTTCATAGTTTGTTTTTTTCAGAATAGTTTTATGATTTTTATGTCTGCTGAGGGACTCTGTGTTTAATTATTTACTTTTAAATTTTTGTTAAAGATCTCAGGAAACAGGCTCGACAGCTGGAAAATGAACTTGACCTGAAACTAGTTTCCTTCAGTAAACTATGTACAAGTTACAGTCACAGCAGTGCCCGAGACGGAAGACGCGACAGGTATAGGTACTACCAGATTCTGTCTCTTATGCCTTAAATCATAGAATGTTTTAGAAGCATTAGAAAATAAACCTTAAAATATGTAACTCTGTAACTTGGTCTATTGGTGAATTTTTGTTTGGTTTTTTGTTGTTGTTGTTATTGTTTATATTTTAGTGATTTTTTAAAAAATACTTCTTAATTCTTGAGACTAGCATTCATTTGGGTTCCTTAGGCAAAGGCTGTGGTGGTGTCAGGAGGCAAATGCTAAGGCTTAAGAATGAGTGTATCAGAGGTAAGTTTCTAGTACAGCCAGTGTGAGGAAATATGGTTGATTTGCCCACGTTGTATTTCTTATATCTCCTGGTTGCTAACTGGATATGAGAAACTACTCAAATGTTAAGTACACATACTGCTATTCTGGTGTTTTAGAATGAATCTAATGCAGTGTGTATCCTCACTATTAATCATCCAAGCTCTTTTTAATTTTGGTTCTTTTTTGAGAAACCAGAATACTACCGTATTGAACATATGGAAAATGTAATCTTATCTTTGAATCTTATGCTCACATTAGGCCATCCACTTATTTTTTAAAAATTAGGAAATATTTAAGACACTTAGAAAAGTATAAAGAATAATGGGTCCTCGTGCCTGTCTCCCTCTTTAAGAAATAATCATTATTAGTTCAGTTGATACCAGTTATCAGTATCCCATTTTCTGCCTCCCCATAATCTCCTTGTGTTTTTACTACATAAATTTGGTTCCTAAACAATTTATAGTATCTTACTATGGTTATTTTGCAACTTGCTTTTTGTTTAACGTTATCTTTGTGATTAAGCTTTGGATACATTTAATTGCGGTATATCATTTGCTACATATAGTATCATATTGTGAATGTATAGTTGTGTGTTGTAATCTGTAGATGGACATTGTTTCTAATATTTGCTAATTAATAATAAGTTTAATAGCTACCACAGTGTTCATTACATATCAGGTACTGTTTTAAGCGTTTTATATGAAGGCTGCTAGGAGCATTTTTACCTATAAAAATGTTGTATATCTAGCAGTGGAATTGCTGGTTACATAGTTGTTAGTTGTTTTCTTTATTTCATATACTTTTTTGAAGGTTGGCAGTGGATGGGATTTTTTTTTTTTCCAGCTAATAATAAAACAATAAAAATTGAGCATGGTTTTGGACCCAGGTTTTTCTGTCTCCAGAGCCTGTGCTCTAAACCTGTCTATGAACATTCCAATAAAAGATTCATTTCACCACCGTAGCCAAAATACTGCTTCTTTTTAATAAGGGCACATTATTAAAGAATTAAAGATAGCAAGGCCAAGGTATTGACTATAGATACTAAAAGTAAGCTGTTGGCACATCACATAGCTTTGACTGCGGTACGTTGTTTTGGGCTTACCTTTATTTAGCACGTAAAATGTGGAAGGTTCTTTTGTATGTGTGAACTTAATTTTATCACTGGAAAGCATTTTTACTGAATTTAAGTCTCCCACTTGACTATGCCAGTGGGTATACAATTTTAAAACTCTGAATTGTCAGGAGACACAATTACATGATGCTTTTTCTATATTTTCTGTGCTTCATGATCTTAATATTTTTATGACTCCTTTAAAGGGAAAACTATATTGAAATCATTTCCTAAGAAATTCTATGACAAATTGGGACTGACTTTGTCGATTTCTACAGCCCAACTCTCCCTTCAGTAAGAAACCTGAGGCCATGAGGATCAAGATCCAGTGTATATTCTAAAGTGTTTCGTTATTGCCCAGGTTGAAAGCATATCATAATGAATAATCTCAGTGATGACCAGAATTTTTCATTTAGGAGTAACTTTTTTTTACTTTCTGTATTTTGAGAACTTTATGGTCTATGAATCATCATGTATCTATAAAATGAATTCAGTTTAACTGATTGTAGTAATGTGGAGAAGGAGTTTTTGACCATTTCCCCGGACTCGTATCTTCTGAGAATGGTGAATATAGAGATTGTCTCCCCATTCATTCATGTATTTAATGAGTGAGTATCTACCATGTGCCAGGCAGTATTCTAGGTGCTTGCCATATATATGTGAACAGGCAGTTTCCCTCTTCATGGAGCTCACATTCGTTGGCCTATTGTTCTTTTTCATGTATCTGGGGGGGTGGGGAGCCTGTATTAGTAGTATTAGAGCATTTTTGCCTGGGTACATTCTAAGAGATAACCACAGAACTTTGGGTTGGCTCTGACATATAAAGAACTAGATATTTGGACATATTTTAAGGCCAGTAACTTGAAATGTTTTAAGAAGAAATAAAAATTTGGACCTAATTAAACATCTTAAAGTAAAAATCCTTTTTATTAGCTACTCTTTGGTTATTTCGTTGCCCATTACTATTGCTGTGAAGTTGTACGTGGAGAAGAGAAATAGTAGCTGAAGTGGGTTTTGTTTTTGTTTTGTTTTTTTTTTATGTTAAACTGATGATTTAATCTATTTTCATTCACCACACCCAAGCACTGTCACAGGGCAGGACAAAGTCTTCAGTAAGATTGAAGAGCATTGTCATTGCCTGGCTACTTATCTGTGTTCAGTGTAACTGAGATCTCTATTGAGCTGCTCACGTGATAATGCATACAGTTGGGGACTGAATGAAGGTTAGTGGTTTTTTCAGAAGAGGCAAGACAAATTTTCTGGACATCTGGTTTTAGAATTTGAATCTGTCAAACCTAAGTTTCACTTGTAAAAAGTTAGACTTTTGACTGACTATTCAGATTAGAAGACAGTTCACATTTTTGTAAAAAAAACAAAAAAAACTGAAACAATTGCATAATATAAGTGGAAATGTAGAGAGTTGGTACTGAAACTTCCCTGCTGGACATGGCTACCTGTATTAGACTTAAAGCCAGTTCCTGATTACTTAATAACTAGGTATCCAGTCTGTAGATTATGTAAATCTCCATTTTATTTCTTTTTGGTAATAGTCAAGGAAAGTAGAGAGAACTTAATCTGAAGAACCATTATTGCTTTGGAGTAAAAATTTAAACTATGCCTCACAGATCCCATAACATAATCCGTAATACCTTTTATGCCTCCTTTTATATGTAGTACTACTTAGTTCCATGGTTTTGTTTCACATAATTTGTTCTTTTAGATTCAGCCTTTAATTGGGCACTGCCGTTGCTTAAGTTACTTTCATTTAGGAAATAATAAACAAGCATTCGGGATTTCTTTACATTTTTAAGGTTAGATATACGTATTAAAGTTCGGAAAGGGCTTACATACAATTATATTTCCTCCTGGGAGTACTTGGGTCAGTTAAGCATTCAACTCTTGATTTTGGCTCAAGTCGTGATCTCAGCCCATGAGATCGAGCCCTGTGTCAGGCTCCATACTGGGTGTGGAGCCTGCTTAAGATTCTCTCCCTCCCTTTGCCCCTCGCTGCCTGTCCCCCACCACGTGTGTGCATGGGCTGTCTCAGAAAAAAAAAATTATATTTTATACTGAATTTAATATTTAAAATGTATGTGATCTTTATAGGAGAACTTCCGTAAAAGTTACAGCTTCTTAAACAGAGAATGTCTCTGGGGTTCCACTTGACCTATTTAAGAATAATTACTATATTATTTTAAGTATGTTTATAAAGGATTAGGTTTAAGTAATGGATTCTCTTTAATGGAACTTTTCTTTAGCTCTGACACAACACCCCTTTTAAATGGATCAAGCCAAGACAGAATGTTTGAAACAATGGCAATTGAGATTGAACAGCTTCTGGCAAGGGTAAGTACTTGTCAACTGTGTTAAACACTTGTTGGATATGATACTAGATTACATTAACGCAGACATGTTTATTGAAATCACCCTTTCATCCAAGATCTGTGCCTGCCCAGGCCCCTTGAATTTGGATGATAGCCATTCTCAGGTCTTAATGGGTATTATTTCAGGCTTTATGGACTTTTGAGGGGAAATACTGAATCCTTGTCTGTCATTTTGATTTTGGTTTTGAGATGGTTTTTTGTTTGCTTTGCTGTTAGCTGAAAGAGCATACAGGCAGATAATTTACTTTTATCTCTTTATAGTGCTTTTTAAAATATTTTTATTGGTTTTCTTTTTCTTCCTCTTCTTTTTAGCTTACAGGAGTAAATGATAAAATGGCAGAATATACCAACAGTGCAGGTGTCCCGTCTTTGAATGCAGCACTGATGCATACATTACAGAGACATAGAGATATATTGCAGGTAATATATTGGGCTTGAGATTTTTAAGTTATTGGGTGGGTTTTTTTTAATCCCTGAATAGAATGTGTATACATGTATTTAAGAGAATAAAGGGAAGAATCTTCTGAGACAATAAATATTATGCTGTAGAAATTTGTCTTGTTTTACCTTTTTTTTTTTTTCCCTTGGTGTAATAAAATTCTGAAAATATCCGATAGCTCTTGCTTTTGCCTGGTAAAAATGAATAATATTCATCACTAGGTAAATATACTTCTACTGTGGGAGACCTGGCTAGCTAGCGGTAACAATGAAATAGCCAGTGGTCATGCATAGACTGTAATATTGTGGTTTAGAGTTACTTTCATCAGGCTTTGAAGATATTGTGGAAGGGAGGTAATTTACTATATTTAGTATGTTATTTGAGAAAATATTAAAAGTGTACCAATAAAATGAAACAAACTCTTAAAAGATTTACATACAGATGTGTTAAAAATATAGTAGTACAAATAGAAAGGCAAATGTTCTTAATACTGAAAAAATTCAGCAGTCATTTCTAATTTGAAAAACTCTTGTAAAAATAGGAATAGGAGGATACTTGATTTACCTAAGGCAAAAATGTGTATATCATATTAAAGCTAGCCTGATGCTTAATGGTAAAGCACTGAAAGCGCTCCCCTTGAAGAAAGAAACGAGATAAAGATATCCCCAATCACCACAGATGTTTATTATTGTTTTGGAAGTTCTTGGCGGTGCAGTTAGACAGAGATATAAATAAACAAGATCTAAATGGTGACAAGGAAGAGGCAAAACTTGTATTATGTAGCAGTGAAGATTATTTATCTACTACAACCAAGAAAGACAACTAAAAAAAATTAGAAACAAATTAAGTAAGATGATAGATTACAAAATTAATGTATTAAAGCAAGTAATTTTCCTGCATATAACCAATAACCTGTTAGAAAATATAGTGGAAGAAACTAAAATCCTTGTGGATAAATTGAATAAGATGAATAGGACTTGCATGTGTAAAACTTTACTGAAGAAAATAAAAGAAGATTTAAGTAAAGGAAAGAATTACTCTGCCTTTGCATAGGAAGATTTCTCTCTAAATCAACCTATAGATTGAGTGCCTTCCAAATGGAAAAAGAGGTTTTTGTTTCTTTTTTTTTTTTTTAATTGGCAAAATGACATCAAAGTTCACTTGGAATCACGGACATATGAGTGTAAACAAGAAAAAAAAATGTGAAAATGAAGATAAGTAGTAAAGGATGCCTAGTTCTACCAGATACTAAAACCTGTTAAGAAGCTAGAAGAATTAGGGGCGCCTGGGTGGCACAGCGGTTAAGCGTCTGCCTTCGGCTCAGGGCGTGGTCCCGGCGTTCTGGGATCGAGCCCCACATCAGGCTCCTCCGCTATGAGCCTGCTTCTTCCTCTCCCACTCCCCCTGCTTGTGTTCCCTCTCTCGCTGGCTGTCTCTATCTCTGTCAAATAAATAAATAAAATCTTTAAAAAAAAAAAAAAGAGAGAAGCTAGAAGAATTAAGACAGTTTGATTCTGGAGGAAAAAAAAATATACCAACAGAACAGAGTTCACATGGAAATTAAGTTTCTGATAAAGGTGGTATTTTATTTTATTTTGTTTTTTTTAGGATTTTTTTTTTTTAAGATTTTACTTATGTATTTGACAGAGAGAGAGTACAGGCAGGGGAAGCAGCAGAGGGAGAGGGAGAAGCAAGCTCCCCACTGAGTAGGGGCGCTCCATCTCAGGACCCTGGGATCATACCCTGAGCCAAAGGCAGATGCTTAATCGACTGAGCCACCCAGGTGCCCCTAAAGGTGGTATTTTAAATCATTGGGAAAAAGAGATATCATAAATTAAATAGACCTGTAACAATTGGCTAATTATGGGGGGGGGGGCACACAGAAAACAAACGAGTTTCTATCTCAATCCTTACATCCAGAATAAATTCCAAATGGATCAAAGATTTATATGTAGAAAAAGAAACTATAAAAGTTCAGAATAAAGCATGGGTGAATTACACATTTTAGAAATTATACATTTTATGGGCGCCTGGGTGGCTCAGTCCTTTAATCATCTGCCTTTGGTTCAGGTCATGATCCCAGGGTCTTGGGATCGAGCCCCACGTCAGGCTCTCTGCTCACTGGGAGCCTGCTTCTCCCTCTCCCCCTGCTTAGTGCGCGCTCTCTCTCTCTCTGTCAAATAAATAAAATCTTTTTAAAAAATTATACATTTCTAAACTATACCTAGTAACTAGAAACTATAACAAATGTCTGATTTGCTTAATGTACAGAGAAATAATAGAAATAAAAAGATAACCTAGGAAAATGGGCAAAGGATACGAACTGGCTGTTTACAGAAAATGTTCAAAACCATAAAAAGATGTTCAGCCACATACCAGAAGGAAAATACACAAATCAAAATGAGATAGGATTTTTCACCTGTCAGAATAACAAATACTGAAACATCTGTCGGACATTACAAGAATACAGAAAAATGGGCCCTCATCCACTGTTGCTGGGAACATAAATTGGTGGTCTTTCTAGAAGGCAGTTTAGCACTGTCGAAATTTAAATGTAAGATTCTTTGATCCACTCCTTCTGTTAGGCATTTACTCTTTAAATACACTTAAAAAAAAAAGTTCAGTAAAATATATATATATAAGAATGTTTATTTTTCAGACAGCATTTTTTAAGACAGCAGCAAAAGTAACTAAAATGTTTACTGGAATGGAACTATGACAATCATAAGGTAGAATTCTATACAGCTATTAAAAAGAATGTAGATTTCTATTTGTTAATATGAAAAGATTACCTGATACCTTATGAACTACTGAAAAGAAGGTATATAGCAGAGTACAGCTGACCCTTGAACAATGCGAGGATTAAGGGTGCTCACACCCCGCTTCTCCACTCCTGTGCAGTCGAAAATTTACTTGTAACTTTTGACCCCCTAAAAACTTCAGTACTAATAGCCTACTGTTGACTAGAAGCCTAACATAAACAGCTGGTTAACACATACTTTGTAGGTTTTACATATTACGTACGGTATTCTTACAATAAAGTAAGTTAGGGAAAAGAAATGTTATTTAAAAGTGGTAGAAAAATATATTTAAAGAACTGTACTGTAAGAAAAATCCACATATAAGTGGACCCGTGCATTTCAATTCTGTGTTGTTCAAGGATCAACTGTAGTTTGATTTCTTTAGCATAAATGAGGGAAATAATAGGAAGTTATATACACAGAAACATAGCTCCTGAAAGAAAATACAAGAAAGTGATCATAGTCATGAGCCGTAGGGCAGGATGGTTTTTATTCTTGTTCCTTTTGGTGTTCTTTTAGTATTCTCTCCGTGTTCATTTATACTTCTGTGTTTAAAGGGGCAGTAGGGGCTTTCTGGGAGATGGGATTATGATTTTCATCTTCTCTATACACATCTCTGAATTTTAAAAAGTAATGAATATTCTTTAATCTCTTAAAAGTATGGTAATAGAAAAAGAAAGGAAAATATTTAAAGACTGTTTTGTTCTTTACAGTTCTTTTGGTTCTGTTCTTGCTTTGACAGGTTTAGGAATTAAATTTCTGTGGGAATTTCATCAAAAAGATGAAATTTGAAAATAAGCCCCATTGGGTGTACACTAATAAATAGAAAGAGCCCCTCAAGTTTTATCCTAGACTATTTGGAATCATTTTATTTTAAAGTTATTTTTTTCCTCATAATTCTGTCCCATAAGACAAAGTACTAGAAGTTACAAAGGATAGTGATTTAGTCGTACTATTACCCTAACACTGAATTGTTTTCATTTGAAAGAGGTTGGTCACTCTTCAGGAAAAGGATTATAATATTATTTTTACTTCTTGACTATTTGATTCTTAAATAGCAGTGTTCTTGACGTAAATTTATAATATGACAATACATAATTGGTTCAATAAGATAAGATGAAAATATGTAACGAGCTTATGTTGAGATTGGATGTTGATTTGTTGCAGGACTATACGCATGAATTCCATAAAACCAAAGCAAACTTTATGGCAATACGGGAAAGGGAGAATCTCATGGGATCAGTACGAAAGGATATTGAGTAAGTTACCTTTTATGTTCTTTTGTAGGGTGTTTATTCAGATTTAGAGCGTGTCTGTGATTAACAGTAAATTGAGTAGCAAAACCATGATTTAGATTTCAAGGTTCTAATTCTCATTTTATAGAGAATTCTCAAATTCTCATTTCACTGTTCTTTAAACATTGCTGAATCTAACCTACTTTGCGGTCTTCTCTCCAGCTTCCCCTAGTTTTATCATTGGCTCCTGCCAACCTTGACTTTACTGTGTTAATTCAGAGTCCAGCTGAGATGCTATCTTCATGAGTTTTTCTCTGATCTCCTACCACCCAGCTTAATAATGATATTGCCAATAACTGAAGCTCTCTGTTTCCCTTTCTGATTGCCACCTATCCCCCTACCCTCTTTCTTGCCTTAACAGTTACATATATATGTATTTCAGAGTAATTCTATATCTATCATATACATATATATGATAGATATAAAGTATCCTTTATTTCTCTGGAATTTGAAATATCTGTGCTTTCCAGGTTCTATTCAGACTTCATAGCCATATGTCAAATTATTTAAGAACCTCCAGTGTTTTTATGCTAATCTCAATCCATAATTTTAAAGATTTGTTCTTCCATCCCTTTACCTCACCTTCAGTAATGCATTCTAATGTTTCATATGGACATTTAAAATTGTTTTCATGGGGCGCCTGGCGGCTCAGTCGGTTAAGCGTCCAACTCTTGATTTCAGTTAAGGTCATGATCTCGGATTATGGGATCAAGCCCCCATTGGGCTCCACACTCTGCACGGAGTCTGTTTGTCTCTCTCCCTCTCTCTCTCAAATAATAAATCTTTAAAAAAATTTTTTTTTAATGTTTTTCACAACTGAAAACGGTAAATCCGTTGGACATCTAATTAAAACTGAAGACTTTCCACTTTTGGACCATCTGTTGATGCCTGTCATTGTCTCACTTGTGATAAATTTATGATACTTATGTTTCATAAGTAATTATTGTGTTTCATAAACATATCTGTGATATACATTACCATATCATAAACTGATATGTGTCATGTGTACACTGAGAAACATTTTTCTAGAGATCCTTTATTTTGTTACAACAGTAAGTTTTGCAACAGAAATAATTTCATATTCATTGCATTCAAAATTTTTGCTCAAAACTAATTGAGAGTTATCCAGCCATCAAAGTTATGTTCCTATCCCCAAAAATTCTCTTGGAAAATTAATTTTTATTGTTTGTCTCTGTTCTGTTTTTTTAATGTTTAGTCTTAACGTACTTTGTGAAACATGTAGGAGTAGAAAAACAACATATTTGCCATAATTAGATATTTTGTAATATTTTTAATTCTCAGGAACATGTAAGTCTTTTGCTTAATATCTGTACAGACTATTTATGTATGTATTTTTAGGTATACATTGAGAACCAATGTAGGGGACAGCCTTTCATGTTTAGGCATTTTGCTCCCCCCAATTTTGTGGAAATTGTTAGAATATAGCCCACCGTAATAACTTGCTTTCTGAAAAACAATCATTAAAGAAACGTGTTCATCCATACATTAAACTATTTCCTGATTACCAACCATGAGTAAGACTCTGGATCAGTCACAGTAGCAGCTAGAAATGAAAAGACCAACTCAGCCCTCCTGGAGTTTATAATCTAGTTGCTAGAGGAGAATAAGACGTGTTCAAATTAACATAATACAGAGTAGAATACGATTAATGAGATGAGATATAGTAATAATAACTGACATTTTAAAGTTTTTTGCAATTGTGCACTGCTTTTCCATATATTACCTCTTTTCTGGCTTCATATGATCATTTGGTATAGATAGAAATTATTAGTACCATTTTATAAAACTAGATCTTAAGAGACTTGTCTAAGGTTAACTGACTAATAAATGATGCGAGTATAGATTTAAATCTAGATCACCTGTTTTCAAGGTGTCTGGCTGGCTCTGGCAGAGGAGTGCGCGACTCTTGATCTTGGGGTTGTGAGTTCGAGCCCCACATTGGGTGTGGCAATTACTTAAAAATAAAAAATAAAAATCTTTAAAAAAATCATCTGTCTTGCAAGTCCTGTGTGGTCTTGGTTATCGCATGCTGCTTTTCCCGGGGTTTTCTTTCCTTCTGTGCTTTGCAAATCAGCATGGCCTCTCAGCCAGTAGTTCAGTTTTATCAATGTGACCCTCTCTTGTCTTACTATAGTATGTGTGCAGTTTCTTGAACTTTGTATTTTGTTCTTGTTACTTTAATGTGAGTAAAGAGCAGAAACATGAAGGTGTTGATAGTAACGATAAAAAGCATTTTCTTGTAAATTTTAGTGCACTTAAGGCCAACATAGAAATCCTTAAGTGTGCCGAAATCAGCAGATCTTAAGCTTCATTTTAGCCCTCTAGGCTCTGGTGAATAGACCGCATATACCATTGTGAAGGAAAACATTCCATGGCCGTAGCTTCGTACCCCATGGGCTGTGTAGTAATCAGTTTAGACTTTTACGTCCACTTGGAGAAAATAAAGAGATAATAATAGACAAAAATAATAATAATAGACAAAGGCAAATAAGGTTTCTCTGTTTAAAATGTTGGGTTATTTTGGTGAAAAATAATAAACAATTAGCCCTAAATTAGGCAATTATATTTATTTATTATGGATGTCATTTTTAGAATATGAAAATGATCAAACATTTTAACTGGTCATTCAAAACTATGGAGAGGCTCTGTATGTCTACTTTGGTTATTACTAGAGTCAGTCACTTGTGTTTTGCAGTATCTGCCAAAAATGTTCTTAAATTTTCTCTATTTTATTCCAGGTCATATAAAAGTGGGTCTGGAGTAAACAACAGAAGAACTGAACTATTTTTGAAAGAACATGACCACCTTCGAAAGTAGGTATTATTGTATACACACATACCGTGTAGCTTCCCATACTTCCTAATTCCTTTATTGACATAACAAACATTTTGTGGGGTTTTTTATAGCAGGTGCTTTATCAGCGCTAACTTATTTAATTCTCCTAATGACCCGATTTGGTGGAAATGGAATTGTAACTGTTCCAGCTGTTAATTAGGAAGGATATTATGCAGTCGAATATCCAAAATCTGCATTCACATCACTTAATTGTTACTTGTGATATATCTATACCTTGTATTGCCTTATGTTTCTTTCCTTTAGTAAGTCTAGCCCTCTAATATGTTCGCTCACTACTATTAGTAATAATAATAGTAATGGTGCTGATAATGACTTATTTGTTTGAATGGCCTGTTACCACTTACATATGCCAAGAAGCTTTATAAAGAGTAATAGGCCATACTTCAAATCCAAAGAAATTATCTTATTATCTTAAGAATTCAGAAGAAAAATGCCTAAAAACTTGGATAAACTACATATTTGTTTTAAAACAACTAACCATATTCTGTCCCTTTATTGTGTATGTTTTTCCCTGCAAGCTATTGGTTTCTTTAATATTTTCTCTGTATTTTGCTGTAGAACTCAAGGGTCAGAAAGTTACTTATCTCTATTCAGCCTCTAAGCCCTTGAGCGGCTAGTACCCATTATAATTAAATGTTATAAATTATGTTGGTATTTGCTGCTGAATGTCATAAATTAGGCATGTCTTATGAGCTTAAAGATCACTACTTTAGATATAAGCTGTTATAATCAGAACATGGAAAAATCAAAACCTTTTTAGAAGGCTGGGTTCTAAAAAAAATTTTTTTTTAATTCAAAAAATTAAAAAATAGAAGCCTGGATTCTTCTGGTATTGGATATAGTTCTTAGTGTTCTTTCTTAAGCTGTTGAATGTTACTGATTGGCACAAGGGGGCAGTCTTTCCTAGAGTATTTTTAGTTCATACTTCCTCCTAGCTTTGGTAGTTCTTTTTATATTTGATAAAAACCACCATAGAAAAAGAATTTTGCATTACATCCAGAGCTATATTAATACATTCTTTAGTTACAGAGCAAATTTAAAGGATAAGATACTCAAGTAGCATAAAATAAAGATTAGATTGCATCAGTGTTTCTGTATTTATTGCCTCAAAAAGATGTTAAGTTAGAAATGCAGTAGTTGAATTACTTTAAGAATAATTTGTTGCTGAAAAGTGTATCAGAGTGATTATATAAATTAATATCCTTTATTTCATAATTTCAAAGCATACTGCTTATTATAATTGTATATGAAATTTTGCAGTTTCACATTTGTTTTAATAATTCAAAGAAAACCCATCAGGAGTTTTATATTGTCCATTTTACAGGAAAAAATACATCAGTTCAGGGGCATATAACAAATTAGGTTATAAAAATGATGAGAAGATTGGAAATCAAAAGGTGCTTTCCATTTTTCTCAGTTTTACATGTGATATACTTTATATATATTCCTTTCAGTATTGTGAAAAAGTTTATTAGTGCTCATTCTATCCAGAGAGAAACTGAGGCAGGATGAGTTGAATGGAATATGAGCTTCTGATAGATTAGGAAAGTTGTTGAGACTGAAAATAAGGGCTCAGTCATTGCTTACAGTATTAGAACATAGCTTTCAAATACATTTTGGAAAAATCGATCTTTTGTGTGATGAATATTTGTTAGGTGATAACATAAAGTCATAGATGTTATGTGTACAAATAAAATGGAAAACTTTTTCTGTTTTTTCAATGTCATCTCTGTCATTGGCTAAGCACTTTAAGGAAGAATTGGCAAGATCTTTTCAGAACTTTTTCCATACAAAAGCTATAAGTACTCATTATAATAAAGTACTTAATTTAGAAAGTTTGGATAACACAAAAGAGACAATTCAAATCACTCGTTAGTACAGATTCTGTAACCATTTTTTACTCATCAGTAAATTGGGAGCCTTTTACATGTTATTTGATAATGTGTTTTTACATCTGTTTCATAATACAGATAAACCATGATGTAACCATTTCCCTAATGTTGGCCTTTTGGATTATATTCAGTTTTTATTATTATACATATTGAAGTCTTTACAAGTATCCATAATTATTTCCTTATGATAAATTCCTGGAATTGGAATATATTCACTTGTAAAGCTTTTGCTATATTACTGTCAAATTTCCCTCTAAAAGTTTGCTAGAGTCCCATTAGTAGCATATAGGTAAACATTCCCCAGTGCCCTCAGTAACACTGATATTTTGATTTTTTTTAAGTTTATGCCAAGATAGGCAAAAATTCTCCAGTAATAGATTTTTTTTAAAATATAAGGAATACATTTTCATTGGAGAAAACATAGATTAAACAGCCAAGCAAAAGAAGCATAAAGTAGTAGTAGTTAAATTAACCTAAAAGTGATTATAGAAACCTGTAGTGATTATAGATTATATAGTTCATTTGTAATTAATAGGCCAGATTTGCTGCTATCGTATTTTTTATTTTGATCTTTTATGGATAAAGGTTTTTAATACCCAATAACTCAGGTAACTAGTTTGATTTTGTACAATATTTTGGACTTTTTATAAAGGCTAGAAGCATATATTTTTTTTTTATTTGATTCTTCATAACATTTTTTATGGTAATGTAAATTTCTACAGCTTGTTTCAAAAGTACATATTTTTGCCTTGAAACAATTTTTATAAATGAATGCCAAACTTAAAAAAAAAAAACCCAACTTCGTAATTGTTTTTACCAGTTCCCGTTAATACTTTTTGTCTTAAAAGTAAATGTTGTTAGCTTGTAACAATTTATCTTAGGAAAGAGAGTAATTTCTCTTCCTGTGGATAAAGTAGCTTTCATTTTTGAACCGTCTTTCTGAGTCTCTTCAGTACATCAGTCAGAAAAAAATGCTGTGAACTGGTGTCAAGCTTGTAGCTATTTGTTTTTTACTGGGCTGTAGTGTAGATGCATTTCTGGGAGCTCTTTGGTTGCTAGTTAGACTAATTTCTCTTCCTTTATTTAGCCATTCTTTTTCATTGCTCTTTTATATTTTCCTTTTTGAAAGAATTGTCTGGATTAGTTTTGTATTTTAAAGTTCTTTTTTTTCCCCTCAAAGAACCTTTACGATCTGACTCTCATCCTTTACTTTTAGAGGATACAGTTTTAACAAACATGTGTATGTGTGTACGCGCACACACACGCACACACTTGTTTAATTGCCCATTATAGTTAAGATATAGAACATTTCTGTCACCCCAGGGAAGTTTTATGCCCTTTTGTAGTCAGTTCCTGTCCCCCAATCCCAGGCAACTGCTTACCTGCTTTCTGCTGTTGTGGATTATTTTACCTTTTCCAGAATTTCCTATAAATGAATTCGTACGATGTATACTTCTTTCACTTAACATGGTATTGCTAAGATTCACCTATTTGTTTTTGTTTTTTGTTATCAGTAGTCAGTTCCTTTCTGTCATTGAATAATTTCCATTGTGTGATAAACCTCAGTTTGTTTATATATTCACCCACTGGTGGATATTGAAGTTAATGTTTTAGTTTTGGGCTATTACCAATAAAGCTGATATGACCATCCATAGACAAAATTTCACGTGGCTGTATGTTTTCATTTCTCTTGAGTAATTACCTAGGAGTTGTATTGTTGGGTTCTAAGGCAAATGTAAGTTTATGTTTCATTTTATAGGAAACTGTCTGATATTTTTAAGTTGTTTTATCATGTTTGCATTCCTGACAATCCGTATTGAGAGTTGCAGTTGCTTTAAATCCTTGCCGGCATTTGATGATACTGTCGATCCTTCTCTTTTAGCTATTCTAATATTATGTCTAATTGTAACTCATGGTGGGTTTAATATGCCCTTCTCTGATAACTAACGATAAGCATCCTTTCAAGTGCTTATCAGCCATTTCTTTATCTTTAGTGAAATGGCTGTTCATATATTTTGCCCATTTTTCAGTTGGGCTGTCTTTTTACTATTGGGTTTTGTTTTGCTTTGTTTTTCTTAACTATTGAGTTTTAAAAGTTCTTTCTGTATCCCGGATACAAGTTCTTTGTCAGAGGTTTTGCAGATATTTTCTTTGAGGCTGTGACTTAACCTTTTCATTTTCATTATGGTGACCTCCAGAGGAGCAGAGGGTTTACATTTCGGTTAAGTCCAGTTGATCAGTTTTTCTTTTATGGTTCATTTATTTTCAGTGTAAGAAATCTTGACCTAAGTTTGCAAATATTTTGCCCTTTGTTTTCTAACAGAAGCTTTACGATCTTAGCATTTTTACTTCATTTTTGTGTCTAGTTTGAATTAAGGTCGATTCATTTATTTATCACATGGATATCGTGTTGTTCAGCACTATTTGTTGAAAAGACTCTCCTTTCCCCCACTGAATTATGTTGGCACCTTTTGTTGAGAATTAATTAACCATATGTTACGTGGTTTATTTCTGAACTCTGTTCTGTTCCATTGACCTATATAGTCCATCATTACACCAATAGCTTAACTATTGTGATTACTGTAGCTTTATTTTAAGTCTTGAAATGAGGTAATGCAGGTTTTCAAACTTTGTTCTGTATTTTCGGAATTGTTTGGCTCTTCCAAGTCCTTTCATTGTCATATAAATTTTACAACCAGCTTGTTAAAAGAAAAAGCCTGCTGGCATTTTAAATAGGATTACGTTGAATCTATAGAACCATTTGGGGAGAATTGCCATGTTAACAATAGCAAATCTTCCAACTCAGGAACATGGTCTGTTTTTCTATTTATTTAGGCCTCCCTTTATTTCTTGTAGCATTTTATGGTTTTCACCATGTAGGCCTTACACAAATTATGTTAAATTTATCTTTAAATATTTCCTGTTTGGGGATGTGATTATAAATGGAATTTAAAATTTTTAATTTTCCAGTTGTTTTGTCTAGTATGGAAAATAATTGATTATTGTATATAACTTCATCCTGTGACCTTACTAAATTTACTTATTGTAGTAGTTTCATGGTAAATCTTTTGGGATTTTCTATGTATGCAGTCATGTTATCCAAGAATGTAGTTTTATTTCTCCCTTTCTAATCTGTGTTCCTTTTATCCCTTTCCTCATTGCACTGGATAAGACCATCAACACAGTGCTGGATAGAGGTGGTTAGTGCAAATATTCTTGCCTCGTTTTGTATTTAGGGAGAAACATTTATCCTTTGATATTAACAGGTTTTGTACATGCTTTAATCGAGTTGAGGAAGAACCTGTTCTCCTCCTGTTTTACCAAGAGTAGCTTTTTTTGTTGGTTGGGCTTTTTAGCTTTTTATTTTGAAATAATTTTAGACTAAGAATAATTGCACAAGGGGCGCCTGGGTGGCACGGCGGTTAAGCGTCTGCCTTCGGCTCAGGGCGTGATGCCAGCGTTCTGGGATCGAGCCCCACGTCAGGCTCCTCCGCTGGGAGCCTGCTTCTTCCTCTCCCATTCCCCCTGCTTGTGTTCCCTCTCTCACTGGCGATCTCTATCTCTGTCTAATAAATAAATAAAATCTTAAAAAAAAAATAATTGCACAAATAGTACAGAGAATTTTTGTATACCCTTCACCCAGCTTCCCTAGTATTAATGTCTTATAGTACCATAATACAGTTAGCAAATTCAGCAAATTATCATACAGTAATATTAACTAAACTACAGACTTTGTTCCTCCACTAATGTTCTTTTTATGTTCCAAGATCCAGTTCAGGCTCCTGTGTCAGCATTTAGGTGTCTTGTCTCCTTAGTTTCCTCAGATCTGTGACAAAATTACCTTACCTCAGTTTGTTAAGAGAAAATGTCAGACAAAGCCAAGTTAAGGGACATGCTACAAAAATTACTACTGTAAGTGTTAATGCAGTTTTGGCAAGAATACCATTCGGTGCTGTTGGGCCCTTCTTGGAGCATCATATCAGGGTGTATATCCTGTCGGTACGTCTTATTGATAACGTTAATCTAGATTGCTTAAAGTAGTGCCCGTCACATTTCTGCACTGTAAAATTGTTTCCCATTGTGATTAATAAACATAGGGGAAGATGCCTTGAAACTGCAAATACCCTATTTCTCTGTAAACTTTTTCCACTAATTTTAATTGCATCCCTTAGTGAATCTTGCTTCCTCGGTTATTCCTGGGTTGTTTGCCTACTGATGGTTTTCTATTTCCATTAGTCCTTGTACGTTTAATAGTTGAGATTATCTGAGGCCCCTTCTCCATCATTCATTTTATTTCATTATTTATTTATCAGTGTAAACTCATGGGATATTTATTTTATACTTTGGGTTATAATCCAGCACCAGCACTATCATTATTTTGTTGTTCACAATGTTCCAACTTTGGCCGTTGGGAGCTCCTTCAGGTTAGCTTTCGTCGTTTGACATGTCCCATCTTTTTTTGATCACTTTCTTTACAATTTGTTACCACACAGTTTTCGTGGCTCTTGTATTTTCCCTGCCTCAGCCCTGAAATTAACCTCTTCTCCAAGCAGCATTAGTTCCTATTTTTGGAGAATGGTTCAGAAACTAAGAACTTTGTGGTAGTTGTGCTAATTGCCACTGAAGTGTCACTGCTTTCAGGCTCTCTCATGCATAAAGTTTTTGTCATGGATAGGGTTGAACTTTTTCCTATCTTGTTTTGCAACTGTTGAGGTGATCAATGTTTTTTTTTTCCTTTATTGCTGTAATATGGTGAATGACGTTGATTATTTTCAAACATTAAAGCAGTCTTGATTCCTAGAATAAACCACACTTTGTCATGACATATTTATTATACTTTTGATATATTGCTAGATTTATTTTGTTAAGGATTTTTGTATTATGCTTGTGAAGAATATCTTTAGTTTTCTTTTCTTGAGAGGTCTTTGGCCCCATTAAATGCGTTGGGAAATGTCCCCTTTACTGTTTGCTGAAAGAGTTGGTACAGGCTTGGTGTTATTCCTTCCTTAAATGTTTGATGAAATTTACTAGTGAATCTGTCTCAGCCTGGGGATTTCTTTGTGGCAAGATTTTTAAATTACAAATGCAGTTTCTTTTGGAGATACAAGACTGTGGCTCTGGATTTATCCCTGGGCGGGGGTATGGCCCAGCTGGGTACAACATCCCTGTGGCTTAGAAAGTCTGTTATCAGAAGAGAATATGGCATCAACAGGGCTCCAGAGAAGTTATCAGCCAACTTGGTCACTTCAGCTGGGTTTACTATACTCTCTTCTGTATTCCAAGCCATAAACATAGAAATAGTATGGTTAAACAAACTCTTTTCCCCTAGTAATATTTATCGAGGTGGACTCTTACTTTAGTATTCCATTTTGTCCTCCCCGCCAACTAATGAATTATGAACTTTTTATGGGCCTACGGGGCCCTACATGATCAACCTGCTGCCTAAATCTTCAACTTCATCTCCATCCCTTCATCTATGTCACTCTTTCCCTTTACTTACTAGGTTCCAGCTATACTGGCCTCTATTCATTTTCTTCCTCAGAGATACTAAGCCTGTTCCCTTCTCAGCCTCTTTGTACTTACATTTCATTCTGTCTGCCTAAAATACTCTTTTTCTTTGGTTTTCATATGGCTTATTCATTGACATCTTTATAGTCACATCACTTGTGACCTTTTCAAAAAGGACTTTTTCTAACTATCTTATCTAAAATAGACCTTCCTGGGACGCCTGGGTGGCTCAGTCAGTTAAGCGGCTGCCTTCAGCTCAGGTCATGATCCCAGGGTCCTGGGATGGAGCCCACATCAGGCTCCCTGCTCAGTGGGGAGCCTTCTCCTTCTCCCTCTGCCTGCTGCTCCCTTTGCTTGTGCTCGCTCTGTCTCAAAAAAAATAATAAGTAAAATAAAATAGACCTTCCTTTTTTATTATGTAAAACATTTTTTTGGCTTCTTTCATAGCATTATGAGAATCTGTAATAATTTGTTGTGGTTTTTTATTTTTTATTATTATGTGACTCTCCTTGAATGTAAGTTTCATAAGGCTTGGGGACCTGGTTAGTCTAAGTCTAGTTCTTGGCAGTGTTGTGTCCCTAGTTTCTGTTATATCATAGACACTTAGCATTTATTTCTTGTATAAATGAGTGTATGTAAACAGAAGGTATTAATTTTGGTTTCCTGTACATGTATGTGTAGGACACCTGTTTCACTCATTTACTTATTCCTGAAGTATTACTAAATAAATACTATGTAGACGATATTGGTCCAGATGCTATATGTACATATGAAATCTGATTTTGAGAACTAAAGGGGATATTTTTAATGTGATGAATTATTAAAAATCACATTCTTCTATGGTATCTACTAACAGTCTTTTGCAAGCATCTCTCTTATTTATGGATAGGAAACAAGATTCGGAAAGGACAGAGGCCACAGTTTCATAACTATTCAATAATATACTAAACCCACATTTCCTAAGCTGTTTCCATATTTGTCCCACATCATACTGCCTTCCCTGTGACTTGCTTCTTTAAAATGTTACTTTTCTTGTATTAGGGATTCAGCATGCATAATGCTCTTGAGGTTTGAGAGATCAGCTGCTTTACATTTCTCTGAAAAGCAGGTGACCTGGCCTCCTGTGTCTGTTTTTGTTTTTTTGTTGTTTGGTTTTTGGATTTTTGTAATGGGATTGTAGCTGTCCCGTTATGTTACATGATTTTCAGGAAGAATGGTTTAAGAGTTAAGGCATTTTACAAAATTAAAAGCATTTTAAACTAAAGAATTTATTTCACGTAACTTTTCAAATACAGGGCTGTTGTATAAAGCAGGTTACACTTAAACAGGATCAGTTACAGTATTGAGAATGTGTTTTGTTTTCGTTCCATTGACTTCAGCAGATAAAATTGTTACTCTCTGAGATGGCACACATATCTATATTGTAATTGTACACTTAGGTGTAAATATGTCCAGGAGCAAGTAAAGAATTATTATATTGTCATAGGCTTACCTTTGCTCTGCTAACAATTTTTCTTATGACCGTTCTTTCTTAGCCTATGTTTAAAACCATTGATATTTTGAATTTTTTTAATTCATCAGCCTTGTCATTTAGGTTAGGTAATCCAAAGTTGTCATAGTGGAAATATTTTACATAGGCGTTTTAAAAACAATGAAAATGGTTTCACTGTTTGTTTCATGATTTTAGCCAGATTTGTCTGAGGTCCCACAGGTAGTAAGAGCTGAGGTGGAAACCCAGGTCCCCTGACTGTGTTGCTTCTGCAGTACTGCGCTCCTGTCTAAACCAGTTCTCACGGTAGCTACGTCACAGAGTGGCTAAGACAGCGCATATAGAAAAGCTTTGTAAACTGTGAGCCATGTCTCTATAAAGCAGAACATAATGAGGATTTTACGAGTAAGAAAAGCAGATACTAAAGAAGAAAACCTTTTATATGCACTGTCAATTTACATGTCTAAAATATAATTTGAAATACTTTTGACGCTAGGATAGTCTTTGTGCAATTAAATTCTAATTGTATTAATGGACCATGACCATATTTGAAAAGTATGAGACATATGATCACCATAATTTAGTGACTTTTACAAGGAGCAGCTTTATCCCAAAAGCTTTTGGTATAATCATATAAACCTTTGTTGTTTAATAAATAGCATATGACTCTAGTTAAATGACGGTCAGATTATAATATCTGTGAACGGGACGGACTCCTGGTGTTCAGGATTTGACATTCGCTTTCTCAACTGTTTATGAAACCTAAAGGTTCATGATGGAAAAGAATAAAGGTTCGTGATGTGTAGTTTTGTTGAGATACAAACTTGAATGTTACGAGCTAATGAGCTGGTGTCGTGGCAGTCACTTGGCTAACAAGTATGTATAACCTGCATTTACACTTCATCTTCACTTCTGTGTTCATACTTGCTGCTTGTTGTTATTTACCTGGTAACTGCCTGAAATGATTTATACGTATATGTACGTATACTTTCGTTTCTTTGTGAAACATCACTCTGTTATAAAGGTAATGCTAGTGAAGTGATCCAGCAAAAAGTGGTGCTCCTAAGTAGAAAAATGGGAAGCTTATGGAAGAAGCCCCATGTATTAGTGGTAGCCATAAATGTGAGAATAGTAAAGATCCGGAGATATATCCCTTATCTATATTAGGAGTCTTTCATATAATAGAGAGTTAAATTTTTAACATATGAGGACTGGTAGCATTTGATTATTTCACTGTGTTATCTATCATTTCATTCATGGGATATTTTAAAATGACATGTCAAAGCCCCATTTGTCTCAGGTAGTGCAGTTGTCTGCCATATTGAAATAGAGGACAAAGCAAAGTAATAGAACCCTGAATAATACTTTTCTTATTTTTATATTCATGTGGTAATACACAGTTTTACAAGGCAAAATAATCTAGTTTTTTTTTTTTTTAAGATTTTATTTATTAGAGAGACAGCACAAGCAGGGGGAGCGGCAGGTAGAGGGAGAGGGAAAAGCAGGCTCCACCCTGAGCAGGGAGCCCGATGTGGGGCTCGATCGCGGACCCTGGGATCATGACCTGAGCTGAAGGCAGTCATTCAACCGACTGAGCCACCCAGGGGCCCCCTAGTTTGGAGCTTTTATGCAGAACTCATTTTTCTTCACCTGAAGTATATTGAAATCAAGTCTATCTTCAGTTGGTACATGGCTTTGTTATACAATAAAACTTGAGTTGGAGATGCTCTGCTATAGTGAGGAATTTTCTCTCTCCAGATATATGTTTGCACATATAAAGTATAACTCTTTCTGCCCCCCTCCCCATGGAAATTTATAAATTAACTCTGTTAACTCTGATTGATACTTTGTGCATCTAACAAGTATCTGTTACTCATTTACTCTTTCATTTATCAGTCATTTAATGAGTGTCTCCCGTGTGCTAGGTACTATACTAGACTCTAGGGAGTCAAAGATGAATTAGACTCAGCCTCTGCTCCTTGGGAATTCATTCTGGTTGGAGAAATAATAAACATAATTATGATATCTTGTTGAAATATTATATTTTTAAGTATTAAATAAGGTAACTTATATGAAGAAAACTTTGTAAGCCTTACAAATTTAAGATATTTTTCCTCCACTGCATAGTATGATGTCTGATATATCTTAAATGCTTGTTTATTCTTGAATGAATTGATATGGAACAAAGAACAAGGAAAGCATAATATTACAGTATAAAGAAGAATTAGTTCTGTCTGGATGTATAGATGATGGGGAAAAGGATGTGACTTTTGAGCTGGACTTTAAACTATAAGCAGTTTATGTTGAGAATCAGGTAAAGGGATTCCAGGGCAAGAGAAAGACTAAGACCTGAAAGTGCCTTGATCTATATTAAACCAGGTATGTGTAGGCTTACACAGTTTACAAGATACTTTCGTTTACATTATCCCTTTTGAGCCTTATGAAAACTTTGTGTAGTGAGTTCATAGAGCCAAGCACTTGAAGCCTTGACTAGAACCCAAGGCCTAGGGTGTAAGAGACAGCAACTAGCCATTTTCTTCTTTATAGTTTCATGAATGTCGTGATTACTAGTATTATTGAATTTTTGTGATTATATCTATGAAAGAACTGTTTTCTGAGTTATAAGTAAGTGGGAGAGAAACATACATAAAATGAAAAGTGTAGTTCCATTTTTATTTATGTAAGCAGATTAGCATATATTGATACATGAGGGGTTTTTTTTAGAGGTTTTAGAAACATCAGAAAATGCTTCTTTTTTTGGAAAACACTCCTTTAATACCTCATAGATTCTTTGTGACTCAGGTAGTGTTTGGGGATTTTCAGTCTTCTTAAACCATTTATCTAAAGAACAGACAATGGAAACTGCCATCCCCACATTCTTTCTTAAGCTTTCTGTTTCTGCCATAGTTGAACAAATTTGGTGACATTAAAAAAATATTTTTTGCACCAAAATGTTTGGTTAAAATACCTCGAGGAGGGAAAAAGAGAAACAAAAACTTATCCATTTATACTTGATTTCCTGTTGTATATGTATTGTATGTTGTATGTAATCAAGACAGCGTGGTATTGGTGAAAGAATAAATCCACCAATGGAACAGAATAGAAAGTTCAAAAATTGACCTACACAAATACAGTCAACTGATCTTTGACAGAGGAACAAAAGCAATTCAATGGAGAAAAGAGTTTTTCAACAAAAGGTGCTAGAAAACTGGATATCCATATGCAAAATATATATATATCTTTATGTATATATATATATAATAGGCACCTTTCATTTCCCCAAAATAACTCAACAGATCCTAAACATAAAATACAGAACTATAGAACTTGTAGAAGCTTCATAATTTTGGAGAAAATCTAGGTGATGTTGGGTTTGGCAATGAGTTTTTAGATGCAACACCATAAACACCATCTATGAAAGAAAAAACGATAAGATGGATTTCATTAAAATTAAACACCTCTGCCTTGCCCTGCCAAAGATACTGTCAAGAATGAAAAGACAAGCCACAGACTGAAAGAAAATATTTGCAGAACATATCTGATGAAGGACTGTTACCCAAAATATACAAAGGACTTTTAAAACTCAACAGTTAAAAAGTAAGCAAAAGATCAACAGTTCATCTGAGAAAATAAGCAGATGGCAAAATAGACATATGAAAAAATGTTCAGCATCATGTCATTAAGGAATTGCAAATTAAAACAACTAGATACCACTATATACCTATTAGAATGGCCAAAATCCAAACCATAGCACCAAATGTTGGCAAGGATGTGGAGCAGTAGGAATTCACACTCATTGCTGGTGGGAATACAAAATGGTGTAGCCAGTTTCGCAGCTGCCTTCAAACACTGAATATAGTCTTACCATCTGATCCAGCAATCACGCTTCTAGGTATTTATCTAAATGAATTGAAAACTTACGTCCAAACAAAAACCTGCGCACAAATATTTATAGCACCTTTGCTCATAATTACCAGAACTTGGAAGCAACCAAGATGTCCTTGTAAATGAACAGATAAACGACCATATGTCCATCAATGGGATATTATTCAGTGATACAGGAAGTAAGCTAGCAAGCCCCCAAAGACATGGAGGAGCCTTAAATACTCAAAAGAAGTCAGTCTGAAAAGGCTACATAGTGTATAATTCCAACTATATGGCAATAGGCAAAACTATAGACAGTAGAAAGATCAGCTGTTGCCAGAGGTTCAGGGTGGAAAGAGGAGGAAGAGTAAGTAGGTGGAGCACGTGGGAGATTTAGGGCTGTGAAGCTGTTGTGTGTGACACTGTAAGGATGGATACGTGACATTATGCATTTGTTAAAACCTGTAGAACTGCACAACAGAGAGTGAACCCTAATGTAAATTATGGATTTTATTGAATAATTATCAACATTGGCTCGTCAATTGTAATAAATGTACCACACTAAAAGATGTTAATAATAGGTGGAGAAGAATGGTATATGGGAACTCTGTATTTTCTGCTGAATATTTCTGTAAACCTAAAATGCTTCTAAAAAATAAGTCTACTTATTTTTAAAAAATGGAAAAAGTAACTTTCCAAGAACTCACTGTTAATAATTTAATTAATTTACTTTTCTTTTTTTTTCTCCCTAAATTAGTATTCTGAGTCTGTTAGATGCTTTACTTTTTGTCCTTAGGTAACTTCATGTAATTGTAAAACAAAATTTCTATGCCAAATAAACCATTAAAAAAAAGCAAGTTAAAGATATTCTTAGTCACCCAGACTGGAAGGAGATAAGCCACCATATTAATGGAATAGAGATTACAAATAATTTATACTTTCATCTTTGTTTTTCTGTATTTCCCAGATGTTATCTGTAAAATAAATATCTGTTAGCACTAAAACAGTTTTTTGTAGCCTATTGCAGCGTAATGGTATTCACTTAACATGTTTTAAGAGATATATATACAGGGGCACCTGAGTGACTCACTCAGTTGAATGTCCGACTCTTGGTTTAGGCTCTGGCCGTGATGTCAGGGTCGTGATATTGGGCCCCAAGTTGGGCTCCTCGCTAAGCACAGAGTCTGCTTGAGATTCTTTCTCCCTCCCTCTCCCTCTGCTCCTCCCCCTGCTCGTGCTGTCTGTCTCTCTCTCACTCTGTCTCTCTCTAAAATAAATAACATCTTTTCAAAAAAAGAGAAATATATACAGAAATAAATAAGACATAGATCTTAAGGATCTGTTTAAATAAAAGACTGCATCACCGCAGTGTTTGATGTAAACAGTATGATCGGTTGGTGACAGCCTCACCAATTGCAGTTTACAAAGGGATCAATTTTAAAATTATTTGTTATGTACCTGCTTATTTTCTTATTTGCTTATTTGTTTATTATTTACTTATTTACTGGAATAAAAGAGGATTCTAATTAGGTGGTATCTAAGTGATTTTGCCAAATTCTTATATTTTGTTGATTTAAATTGCCTTAAATTATGTGCTTGAAATCCCATTTTTATTCCTGAAATTTGTGCCGTTTGCAGTATGTGTGTTGGGGGAAATGAATTATTACTAAAAAGAGAATTATTTTAATGTGGCTTTAGTGATTTCTTCATACAATAATTGATGATGAAATTTGGCTCATTGTTTTCAGCTAGTTTAAATTGGTCTTGAGAGAAACAAAAACTTGTTGCTTAATTACAGACTCCAAATGACTTTATGGAATGCCTCTGAGCTGTGATGAAGTACTAGTTTAAGGATAATTCCACTTGATGGTGTATGTTATGCCCCAAAGGAAAGCAATTTTAAATTCGACTTTTACTAGATTATGCCATCTTTATGGAGCCACTCTGTTGTTGAATTGGTATCCACACTATCCAGGATGGTTTTAATGAATGGTGTTTATGCAGTGGAGGGCTTAGCTAAACGAGTAAGGACTTGGAGACTTAAGGCAATCTGAGAAGAAATTTAAAAATCACCGGCCTTCCTCTGTCTATGCCACTGTGTAAATTAAGGATACCACAGGGAGGGAGGACCTCCTTCCTCCATAGGACAGAATATTGAGGATTATAATTTTAGTTTTCTATATAAGCAAAGCCTATTAGGTTGGTTTCCTTTTCAGGGGAATCCAGCAAAATGTGTTCTTTGCATTTCAGATGATGCTATATAATTACCATAATATGAAGATAAGTTGTGAATTTCAAATATATAAAATGACCTATCTCAATGAAACTATCCTTTTAAGAAAACCTATTATTGAAAATCTAGTTGTATACAAAAAAATGGAGCATGAAGGCATGAGTATTTGCCTTACAAGATTTTTAATTTGATTTATGTAAATAGAATGGTCTTATTACATTTAAAATATGACTTAAATTGGCCAAAATGTTACTTTCAAAAAGGATACCTTTTAAGGAACATACTCATTACATAAAACAAGAATTGTATCTGTGTGCTACAAACAACATCAAAGGATTTTCTTGCTATGAAATGACACAGATAGTTGTTCCTTACTGGCCATTTCAGCCTCACTTCTTCAAGGACATTATCTTTGAATGTAAAACATAATGACTTTGTTTTCCAACCAAAGTCTAGTAGTTAGGCTGACTTATTAGCTGGTGCAGTGAACTTTAGCTCTGACATCTATGGTTGAGAACAGATACGAAAGAAATGCTATTATATTTTCAGATCTTACAGAAATCAGATAATCGTAGTAATGAAATATATCTGGCTGATTTTCTGATGATTCGTATGAAATGCTTAGCTCTCTGTTTTTTCATTGCTGTCTAGGCAGATTCACTTGAGTTTAGTTAGATGAAAATATATTTTCCACACAGTTTCTGTTGGGTTTGTTTTTTTTAAATAATAATTTTTTATTATGTTATAATAGTCTCCATACAGTATATCCTTAGTTTTTGATGTAGTGTTCCATGATTCATTATTTGCATATAATGCCCAGTGCTCCATGTAATACGTGCCCTCCTTAATACCCATCACCGGCCTATCCCAGTCCTCCACCCCTCTCTCCTCTGAAGCCCTCAGTTTGGTTTTTTTTAACACTGATTCACCATTGTACACTACTTAAGGTATGTACCTTTATATTCAGTCTAAGTTGGAATTGGGTTTGTGTTATTATCATATGATCTCACTCACATGTGGAATTTAAGAAACAAAACAGAAGATCATAGGGGAAGGTAGAGAAAAATAAAATAAGTCAGAAAGGGAAACAAACCATAAGAGACTCTTAACGATAGGGAACAAACAGGGTTGCTGGAGGGGAGGTGGGTGGGGGGATGGGGGTCCCTGGTGATGGGCATTAAGGAGGGCACTAGATATAATGAGCACTGGGTGTTACATACAACTGAGGAATCACTAAACTCTACTTTTGAAACTAATAATACACTGTATGTTTGAAATAAAACTTTTAAAAAGAACAAGAATCTAAATTAAAAAAATAACTAGTTTTAAAACTATTTTCCAGAGTACATTTAAATAAAAACTTTAAAATTTTACATTCCTGCTAATAATGTGTGAATGATCTAGTTTCTTCATATCCTCACCTGCATTTGATGTTGTCACTTATTTTTATTTTAGCCATTGTGGCAGCTGTGTAGAGATCGCTCATTGTGACTTCAGTTTCTATCTCCCTAATGGCTAACGGTCTTGAACATCCTTCCATGTGCTTATTTGCAGTCTGTCTTCTGGCGAAATGTCTCTTCATGTCTTTTACCCATTTTCTAATGTGTTTTTTTTTTTTTTTTTTTTTTTTTTTTTTACTGTGGAGTTTTGAGAATTCTTCTGCATCAAATATGTGGTTTGCAAATATTTTTTTCTCAGCCTGTAATTTGTCTTTTCATCTTAATAGGGTCTTTCCCAGACAAAAGCTTTTGTGTCGAAATCCAAAGACTTTCTCTTTTTTTTTGTTCCCTTCAAGTTTTGTAATTTTATATTTTACATTTAAATCCATGGTTCATTTTGAGTTAATGTTTGTGTACGATGTGAGACTTAGGTCAAGGTTCGTGTTTTTGCCTATGGATGTCTAATTGCCCCAACACAATTTGTTGAAAACACTCTCTTTCCAACATTGAATTGCTTTTGCATTTCTGTCAAGAGTCAGTTGGAATTGTTTACTGGGTACGGTTGTCTGTTAGGGCAATACAAATGTTTTAGAACTGGATAGGGGTGGTGGTTATGCAACAGTGTGAGTGTGCTCTAAATGTCACCAAATTGTACACACATGATTTCACTTCGGTTTTAAAAAAATCAACTCAGATATCCACCTGAGAAAAAAAGTCAATTGGACTTATCTGTGTGGGACTATTTCTGGACACTTTTCTGTTCCATTGATCTCTGTGTCTGTCCCTCTGCCAGTATCACAGTCTTTTTTTTTCCCCACACAGTCTTGATTACTTTAGCTGTGTTAAGTATTGAAATTGGGTGAACTGATTCTTCTCATTTATTCTTTTTTAGGAATTGCTTTAGCTATTCTGATTCTTTTGACTGTCTTATAAATTTTACAATAATCTTGTCTGTATCTAGGAATTGCATTAAATTTGTAAATCAGCTTGGGGAGAATTGACATCTTTACTGTGTTGAGTTTTCCGATCTATGAATGTGGTGTGTGTCTCCATTTATTTAGGTCTTCTTTGATTTCTTCATCAGTGTTGTGTAGTTGTCCTATGCGAGTTCTATGTACAGGTTTTATTAGATTCACACCTATGTTTTTCTTCTTTGAACAGTTATAGATGGCATTGGCTTTCTGAGTTTGGTGTCCACATGCTTTTTGCTAGTTCACAGAAATACAATTGATTTTTGCATGTTTATATTGTGTAATGTGACCTTGCTGAACTCACTTATTCTAGGAATTTTTATTATTTGGGATTTTCTGTGTAGACAATCTTGTCATCTGCAAATAAAGATAGTTTTATTTCTTCCTTTCCAATCTGTATGCCTTTTATTTCCATTTCTTGCTTTCTTGCATGGCCAGAACTTCCAGCACTATGTTGAATAAGAGTGGTGAGAATGGGGTTCCTTGCCCTGTACCAGATCTTACAGAGAAGTGTTCAGTCTTTCCCTGTTAAGTATAATGCTAGCTGTTGAGGCGTATCCCTCTGTTTTTACTTTTCTGAGAATTTTTCTCTAGAATGGCTGTTATGTTTTGTCAACTGCTTGTTAGCCCGTTCATATATGGTGGGATACATTGATTGATTTTTGAATAATTTTTTTAAAGTTTTTATTTAAATTCCAGTTAGTTAACCTCTGTGCAGTGTTAGTTTCAGGTGCACAATATAGTGATTGAACACTTCCCATACAACACCTGGTGCTCATCACAAGTGCACTCCTTTTTTTTTTTTTTTTTAAGATTTTATTTATTTATTTATTTGACAGAGACACACAGCGAGAGAGGGAACACAAGCAGGGGGAGTGGGAGAGGAAGAAGCAGGCTTCCTGCTGAGCAGGGGTCCCTGGGATCATGACCTGAGCCAAAGGCAGACGCTTAACTGACTGAGCCACCCAGGCGCCCCAACAAGTGCACTCCTTAATCCCCATCACCTATTTAACCGTTCCCCCCACCCACCTCCCTTCTGGTAACCATCAGTTCTCTATAGTTAAGAGTCCGTTTCTCAGTTTGCCCCTCTCTCCCTCTTTTTTTCCCCTTCGCTCATTTGTTTTGTTTTTTAAATTACACATATTAATGAAATCATATAATGTTTGTCTTTTTCTGACTGACTTATTTCATTCACTTAAGCATAATATTCTCCATCTAGCTCCATTCATGTCATTGCAAATGACAAGATTTCATTCTTTTTTTATGGCTGAGTAATACATCTTATATAAAAATATTATATATGTAAGTATTCATATACACACACATACCCAAGACTGGACACCATTGTCATCATTTACAGATAAACTGAGACTGAGAGAAGTAACTTGATCATCAGTCATGCAGTTAATAGCAGAAGTGGGATTCAAATTCAAGCAGTCTGACTTCAGAAATTTGGCTCTTACTATCTCAATAAATGATAGCTCTCTTTCCTCTTTCTCCACAATCAGTTTTAGTTTCCCCTACTACTACTAGATAATGACTTATCTCTACTTTAATAAAAATCTGTACTCTTGGGGCGCCTGGGTGGCTCAGTCGTTAAGCGTCTGCCTTCGGCTCAGGGCATGATCCCAGCGTTCTGGGATCGAGCCCCACATCAGGCTCCTCTGCTGGGAGCCTGCTTCCTCCTCTCCCACTGCCCCTGCTTGTGTTCCCTCTCTCACTGGCTCTCTCTCTGTCAAATAAATAAATAAAATCTTTTTTAAAAAATAAAATAAAAATCTGTACTCTTAAGGCTCCTTCCATCTCTTTATCCTTCCCCTTTCCTCTCATCTAGCAACCTGCATGTCACCGGAGGATCACTCCATTCTAAATTTTATCGTTCTAGGAAGCAACTTAAACAGCTATAGAGGACAGACTATCTATATTCTAGACTCAGCAGTTCTTTGACCCTTCACTCCAAAGAATGAACATACGAATGCTCTTATAATTTCTTTATTCTTTCTCAGATTTGGTAACTTCTTTCCTTGTTCGCAGTCATCATTCAATTTTTGTCTTTTTTTAAAGATTTAATTTTTTTTAGATTATTTATTTATTTATTTATTTGACGGAGAGATAGCAAGAGAGGGAACACAAGCAGGGGGAGTGGGAGAGGGAGAAGCAGGTTCCCCTCCAAGCAGGGAGCCTAACGTGGGGCTCAATCCCAGAACCCTGAGATCATGATCTGAGCCGAAGGCAGATGCTTAACAACTGAGCCACCCAGGTGTCCCCAGATTTTATTTATTTGAGAGAGAGTGATCGAGAAAGACAGAGGGAGAGACCACACAAATGGGGGGGAGGGGCAGAGAGCAAGGGAGGGAAAAATAAATATATATATGTATATATTACATTCCACATATAAGAGAGATCATGTGGTATTTATCTCTCTCTGTCTTGACTTATTTCACTTAGCATAATGCTGTCATGGTCCATCCATGTTGTTGCAAAGGGCAATATGTCATTCTTTCTTACCACTGAATAATATTTCATTGTATATATCACAATTTCTTTATCCGTCCTCCTGTTATGTGAACTTAGGTTGTTTCCATATCTTGGCTTTTGTAAATTATGCTGTGGTGACCATGGGGGTGCATATATTTTTTTGAGTTAGTATTTTGCTTTCTATTTTTTGCTTTTTATTTCAGTTCCCAGAAGTGGAATTGCTGGATCATGTGTTAGTTCTATTTTTAGTTTTTGAGGAAATTCTATACTGTTTTCCATAATGGCTGCACCGGTTTATATTCCCACCAGCAGTGCACAAGGTTTCCCTTTTTTCCACATCCTTCCAACACTTGTTATTTCTAGTCTTCTTGATAATGGCCATTCTAACAGGTATGAGGTGATATCTTACTGTGATTTTGACTCGCATTTCCCTGATTATTATGATGTAGAGCATCTTTTCATCTATCTCTTGGCCATTGGTATGTTACGGAAAAATATCTGTTCGGGTTTTATGCCATTTTTTATTCAGATTGGGGTTTTTTCTTTTGTTTTGCTACTGCGTTGTAGGAGTTCCTTACATATTTTGGATATTAGCCTCTTATCAGATGTATGATTCGCTGATATTTTTCTCCCATTTAGTAAGTTGCCTTTTCATTTTGTTGATTGTTTCCCTTGCTGTACAGAGATTTTTTAGTTTGAGGGAAAAAATTTTTTTTAGTTTGATGTAATTCCCCTTGTTAATTTTTGCTTTTGTAGTTTTTGGTGTCAGATACAAAAAATCATCACCAAGATCTGTGTCGAGGAGCTTACTGCCTGCATTTTCTTTTAGAAGTTTTATGGTTTCAGGTCTTATGTTCAAGTCTCCAATCCATTTTGAGTTGATTTTGTATATGTTGTAAGATAGTGTTCCAGTTTCATTTTTTGCATGTGGCTGTCCAGTTTCCCCAACACCATTTATTGAAGAAACTGTCTTTTCTGCATTGTGTATTCTTGGCTCCTTTGTCATAAATTAACTGACTGTATATGTGTGGGTTTATTTCTGGGCTTTCTGTTCTGTTCTACTGATCTATATCTGTTTTTATGCTAGTACCATATTATTTTAATTACTATAGCTTTTTTTTAAAGATTTCTTTTATTATTTATTAGAGAGAGCATGGGGGGGCAGAGAGAGAGGAAGAAACAGACTCCCCACTGAACAAGGAGCCCGATGCGGGGCTCAATCCCAGGACCCTGGGATCACAACCATATCAGAAGGCAGATGCTTAACCGACTGAGCCTTCCAGCTGCCCCTTAATATAGCTTTGTAATATATAGTTTGAAATCAGGGAGCATGATGCCTCCAGCTCACTTTTTCTTTCTCATTGTTGTGGCTATTCAGGGTCTTTTATGATTCCTTACAAATCTTAGGATTGTTTGTTTCATTTCTGTGAAAAATGCCATTGGAATTGTGGTAGGAAGTGCATTGAATCTACATATTGCTCTCGGTGGTATGGACATTTTAACAATACTAATTCTCCCAATCCATGAGCATGGATTCTTTTTTCCATTTATCTATGTCTTCTTCAATGTCTTTTATTGATGTCTTGTTTCCAGTATAAAAGTCTTTCACCTCCTTGGTTAAATATATTCCTAGATATTTTGTTCTTTTTGATGTGATTGTAAATGGGATTTTCTTAATTTCTCTTTCTAATCGTTCATTATTAGTGTATAGACACAACAGATTTTTGAGTCGTGGGTTTTGTATTCTCCAGCTTTACTGAATTCATTTATTATTTCTAACAGTTTTTTTTTAAGATTTTATTTATTTATTTATTTGACAAAGCACAAGCAGGGGGAGAGGGAGAAGCAGGTTCCCCACAGAGCAAGGAGCCTGATGTGGGACTCGGTCCCAGGACCCTAGGATCATAACCTGAGCTGAAGGCAGATGCTTAACCACTGAGCCACCCAGGCGCTTCTGCTTCTAACAGTGTTTTGATTGAGTCTTCAGGGTTTTCTATATATATAAATACCTGGTTATATATAATATGTCACCTGCACATAGTGACGGTTGCTTCTTTCATTCCAATTTGGATGCTTTTTATTTCTTTTTCTTGCCTAATTGCTCTGGTTAGGACTTCTAAAACTGTTGAATCAAAGTGGCAAGACTGGGCGTCCTTGTTTCTGATTTTAGCTTTCAGCTTGTCCTCATAGATATGATATTAGTTGTGGGCTTGTCATGTGTGGCCCTTATGTTGAGGTACATCTCCTCTGTACCTGCTTTGTTGAGAGTTTTTAATCATAAACGGATGTTGAATTTTGTCAGGTGCTTTTTCTCCATCTGTTAAGACGATCATGACTTTACCTTTCATTTTGTTAGTGTGATGTATCCCATTCAGTGACTGTAGATGTTGAACCGTCTGCATCTCTGGAATAAATCCCACTTAATCATGGTGTATGACCCCTTTTTTAATGTATTAAACTTAGTTTGCTGACATTTTGTTGCGGATTTTTATATCTGTGTTCATCAGGAATATTGGCCTTACAGTAGTCCCCTCTTACCTGTGGTTTTGCTTTTCATGGTTTCAGTCACCTGTGGTCAACTGTGGTCCAGAGGCAGATGACCTTCCTTCTGACATATTGTCAGAAGGTCAGTAGTAGCCTAATGCTACTATTCATTCCCCTCACTTCATCTCATCACATAGGCATTTTATCACCTCATATTATCACAAAAAGAAGAGTGAGTACAGTACAGTACGATGTTTTGAGAATGAAAGATCACGTTCACATTACTGTTATTATGGATATTGTTACAATTATTCTATTTTATTTTTAGTTATTGTTGTAATCTCTTACTGTGCATAATTTATGAATTAAACTTTATCATAGGTATGTATAGGAAGAAAAAACATAGTATACATAGGGTTCCGTACTATCCATGGTTTCAGGCATTCTCTGAGGGTCTTGAAATGTATCCCTCATGGATAAGGGGAGACTAGCAGGGAGTCTGCTTCTCCCTCTCCCTATGCCCCTTCCCCTGCTTGTGCTCTCTCTTTCACTCTGGCACTGGCTGTCTCTCAAATAAATAAACAAAATCTTTAAATAAAACAAACTGGTTTGGAGGCACCTGGGTGGCTTAGTTGGTTAAGTGGCTGCCTTCAGCTTGGGTCATGATCCCAGGGTCCTGGAATTGAGTGCCATGTTGGGCTCCCTGCTCAGTGGGGAGTCTGCTTCTCTCTCTCCCTCTGCCTGCCACTCCCCCTGCTTGTGTGCACACAGTCTCTCTCTCTCAAATAAGTAAATAAAAGTTAAATAAAAAACTGGCTTGCTGAGATTGGCAATGTAATTATTTACTTTCATATTACACTTCTTGCATCTTAAAATGTCTTATTTTTTTTGCCTTTCGATATGCTAAAAGGCTGTAATGAGGACAGTCAACCAAACCATTGTGTTGAACAAGAAGCTGTTAACCCAGTTCTAGTTAACCACTCCCTCTTTTGTGAGTTTATGACCACCTTACCAAGATACCTGTAGGCGTCTGTATTGTCTGTCTCCATAGTAAGGTCTGTAGAGGTTAGTACCTTATCTTGGTGGCCCCTGTCTGATGCATTCTCTTCCAGGGCACTTCCATACACATTTGTTAATAAAATAAATGCATACTTATCAATAGAATTCACCACAGCAATGGATTTATATGGAAATTTATATCAACTTTATGCTTAGATTTAGAATCAGTCCATAGTTACTGAGAAACTACTGTAATAATAGCAAAAAATACTTAGTGTTTACCATATACCGGATTCTGCTCTCATCACTGTATATAAACTTCTCTATTCCTCTTAACAAGTAGGGGTTGTTTTTTGTTTTTGTTTTTGTTTTTTTGCTTGTTTATCATTCCCATTTTACAGGTGAGAAAATTTAACCATAGAGTAATTTACCTAATGTCAGATAGCTAGTAAGTGGTAGAGATAGCATTCAAAAGCCACATAGTCTGGCTCTAAATTCCTCCAACTATCTTTGCAATTTTGATTATTTTTTAAATTCTTTTTAAGAGGGGGAGAGGGGTGGGGAGGAGCAGGAGAAGAGGGAGAGAGAGAATCTTAAGCAGGCTCCGTGTCCAGCGTGGAGCCCGACTCAGGTCTCCATCTCACGACCCCAAGATCATGACCGGAGCCAAAACCAAGAGTCAGATGCTTAACTGGCTGAGCCACCCAGTTGCCCCATGTTATTTTTGAAATTCTTAATGGTTTCCAAAACAGGGCTTATATAAGATATTTATGACATTTTTTAAAGTTCATCTTTGTCCCCTAATTCCTGCATTAACTTAGATTTCCTGGCCCACTACTTTATTATGAAACCTCCAGTTATTAGTTGATACAGTGAACGTAGAAACTCTTTTGGAAAGAAATAGTTAGAAAAAAAATACGCAGGTCTTCAGTTGAGAACGCGCTGTGCACCTTGCGCAGTGCTGAACAGATGCAGACGCCTCGGAGGGAGTTCTCCTGCTTTGGGCCGCAGAGCAGCACCTTAGCAATTTTGATACCTATGAATTCCTCCCTAAAATAGCCTTCTTTCTCTCCAGTGCATTTTACAGATCAAAGGTGCATGGAGTGTCTTTATTCACATTGTTGAATTGTAAAGTTTGTAGGCTGAAATTTAGTTTCGTTTCCAAAACAAAACAAAAAAAAATGTTTCCCAAAAATGAAAGGAACTTTAAGGTGTAAATAATTACTACTTATAGGCATCAGAACTATATTTCCTTATCCTGTCTCAACAAGTCGGTTGTAATTCTTAAGTTTTGAATAGATGGTGGTGACAAGTGTGAGCTATCTAGATTAAAGAAGTTTTATTTCTTTATGCTGTCATTAAAACTGTTCTGTCTTTAATCATCAAATATCCCTGTGGAAGAAATAGATTTAAGCTAACAAACACAAGTAAGATGGAAATTATATGTGTGGATGAGTTACATTTATTTCAGAGCCCAGAATATTCTCCAGATGCTTTCAAAAGACTTGGGTATTCTGTTTATGTAAGTGGCTGAGAATTAATCTCTAAAATATAGAAAAATTAAGTACAAATTTTAAATGTGCCTTAATAATTTCAGAATTTTAATTTCCATTTTATTTGCAGCTCAGATCGTCTGATAGAAGAGACAATAAGGTAGGAAAAAAATGTTGTTTTACTTCAGTGCGTTTTTTGTTTGCTTGCAACATACGTGAACAGATGAGGTTAACCCTGTAACTAGAGTTAAAATTAATTTATCATTCTTAAAGATGGGAATTTCACTAGATCGTGATGTATTTTTACTGCATCCTTCTCTTATTAGAGACATTTGAAGCCCAAAATAATTGTTTCTAGAATTAGGCTGATTTACCTAGGTTAATTTTTCTGATTAATTCATTTTCAGTACTTTCAGCTTCAATTTTTTCATTCTCCCTTTTTAATGGAAAACCATCTTAGGCATGTGATTTGGTAAATGTCTTATTTATGCCATTTATGTAGATTTGGTTTCTGTCACAGCAGCTGCAGAAAATCTTCTGCAATAGTATTTAGCATTACCTGTAATAACACTGTATTGCTTAAGATAAGGGACATTTATTTGTTGGTTTGACCTGCTTAATTCTCTAGGTTTGGTGAATTTTTAGATACTATCTTATGACAGTAAAAAAGTAAACGAACTAGATATGATCTCTACAGTTTAGAATTCAGCAGTATCTAAAGCATTTTTCAGGAAAGGTATAATGAAGTACATGGAAACGTCACCAAACATACGTACCCGCACCGGCAGCCGTGGTATTGTGCTTTACATGCCTCATTTATTTAATTTCTTCAATAACCCATGAAATAAACACTGTGGCCAAAACAAAAAAGAAATCAAGGTAAGTAATTTGCCTGTGGTCACAGCTAATACACTATGTTGAGGATTCAGATCCTCAAATCTGAATCTCTCTAATTCTAGAACCAGAGCTCTCTACTTAACGACTGTTATATTTACCACCTCGTAGAAAGAGTACAAGCTTTGGAGTGTGATTTGGTTTGTGCTGCTTACCAGATCTCTGTTCTTGGATAAGTTGCTCAGGGCCTTCATTTTGTTATGTGTTTAAAAAACAGGGATTGATGATAATACCTACCCTAAAAGATGATCGTGAAGATTAAAGATAGTATGAGGTAAAATGCCTGATACAATGCCTGGCTGCTACTAGGTAATCTGTATGTCATAGCTGTATTATTAATGCAAACTTTTAAAAATCTTTTTATTTAATGATATTTCAGATCTCAGAAAACTTCCAGTAGTATAAAGAATTCCCATATGCCCTTTACATAGATTCCCCACCTTAACATTTTGCCACATTTGCTTTTTCACTTTTTTTTAAAGCTATTTAAATATAAATTGCAGACATGAGGCCTCTCTGTCACTAAATATTTCATCGTTCATATTTTAAATATGTATTTATATTGATATGGACTCATGAATTCTTACTTTATTCAGTAGGTTGTAATGTTTCCATCATTATTTAATAAAGTATAATCTCTTAAAATAATATGCAGTTATCTGGAGATTTTGTTTAAATTACACGCACTGAGTTGTCCATCTGAACAAAGTTTTCGCACCATTGCCTAATTGTCACCTGAAATATTTTCCTTGTGACTCCCCTTTCATCAGCACATAAAGTAAAATCACGTTTGCCGAGGATTTTTTTACTAAAAGTTTTCCCGTTATCCTTTTTGTTTTTTCTTCCTGTTATTTCCTCCTTTTTCTACCTGATCTTCTTCGGGCCAGGCTGCCTTAGTTAAGCTTTTCAACTCAAAGCTGACCTATGTAAGGGCTGGTAATATGAGTATAAAAATCTGGAGTACTTCCTCACATCGGAACATTTGAGAACCATTGAATCACTGCTACTACTATTTTGCTAGTTAAAAAGCAAAAAAAAAAAAAAGTAATTACAAGGTTTTTTTATTTTACTATTTCCCTTTATTTCAAAATCTGATAGATATCACAGGTGAAATTTTCTTGACTCTTAAGCTAGTTATGATTACTTATAGATAATATAAAATTTAAGTGTCAGGTAATTATTTTTGCATATTCTATATGTAATAATTTACTTTTTCCTTTTGGAGATTTTAAGAATATGTGCACAACTGAATATAGACTCTGGCATCAGTTAATTGAAAAGAACTAATATTTTTAATATTTATTCTTAAGCTTTAAGTGTGTAACTAGTATTGTCTGTCATTGAAAAAATGTGTCTGAGTTTAGTGTACAGAGCAGGTAAGAAGGTTCCAGTAAGCACATCAATGATGTATCATTTTAAAAGCATTATGTATTATTTGGAGCCTATGTTTGCCTCCGAGTATTTGATCCTTGAAATAACAACCTAGACTTCACTCAGCTTGAATCCGAATGATGCAATGAGATGAGAAAGTATGTCCAGATACACTCTGTGTGGTACTGGCAATCATGCATATTCAACAAGATAATAACATAATGTATGATGACAATATCCATTCTCCAAGGAATACGAAGTGCTTTGTGAAAATTATTTTTTAATCTTCTTTATCTACTTCTGAGTCAAAGTGCATGGGAGATGGTGATAGTCCCAGTGTAAAAAACAGAGGCATATATGATTCGAAGATTGCCTTCAGAAGCTTAGCCTCGCTTTAAATGAAATTGTGTTACTTTATACAAGACCATAATACCCGTTTTTAAAAGTACATTATAAATTTATGTTAAAACAACCACATTTTAAATGTATCATATTCCATCACAGACATAATTATGAATAAGAACTAATGATGCAGAGGATGTTGTTAGTTTCGACTCTTGTATTCTCTTTGGTTCTGGGATTTAAAATTCAGTGTAAAGTTAACACTGGCTGCTTCCTTCTGTTTTACTCTTGTCTGGTGGTTCTCCAGGCCTGCACCACTGCACTGGTCCTGGTGTGCTTTTCCCCGTTACCTTCAAATAATCTCCTTTATTGGATCACCTATTTCTTGAATTCAGTGTCTCCCATTTTCTTAGTTTATTCCCTCATTATGCTGGACCACATTCTTTAGTAGTTTCCTGAGAAAGAACAGGAGGTACAGTTTTGAACTTTTCACATCTATTCTTGATTCATTGCTTAGCTAAGTTAGAGAATTCTAGGTTAGAAATAATTTTGAAATTTTTGAAGGTGCTATTTTCAGTACTTTTTTTTTTTAAGATTTTATTTATTTGACAGAGAGAGAGAGAGCACAAGCAGGGGGAGCGGCAGGCAGAGGGAGAGGGAGAAGCAGGCTCCACCCTGAGCAGGGAGCCCGACATGGGGCTCAATCCCAGGACCCTAGGATCATGACCTGAGCCGAAGGGCAGATGCTTAACTGACTGAGCCACTTGGGTACCCCTTCAGTATTATTTTTTAAGTCCAGTGCCGGTTAAGATAGCTGGTCCTTTGTATGTAATGAGCTTTTTTCTTCTGGAAGCTTTTAGGGTCATCCTATTTTCCCCATGTTTGGGGTGTTTTTTAACCTCCCCATAGTAAGCTTAGCATGCATCTTTTCCAGTTCATTGCCCTGGGCATTGGGTGGGCTCCTACCATCTGGAAACTCATCTCCAGTTCTGGGAAATCTTCTTAAACGGTCATTTTCCCACCTCCTTTTTCACTGTTCTGTTTTCTTGTTTTTTATTTTAATTTTAAAAGGTAATAGGGGCGCCTGGGTGGCTCAGTCTTTAAGCATCTGCCTTCAGTTCAGATCATGATCCCAGGGTCCTGAGATCGCACCCCGTGTCGGGCTCCCTGCTCAGTGGAGAACCTGCTGTTCCCTCTCCCTCTGCCCGCCGCTCCCCCTGCTTGTGCTCTCTCTGTCTCTCTGCTAAATAAATAATAAATAAAATCTAATAAATAAATTAAAAATAATAAATATGTTGGGCCTTCTCTTGTTCCTGTCTTACCTTTTCTCCGTTATCCATTTATCTTTTTTTCTACTTTCTGAGGGGTTTACTCAGTTTGTCCTTTTGACACTTCTATTACATTTTAATTTACATTCTTTTTTTTAAATTTACACCAGCTCTTTTCTAAGGGGTGGGTACCGTCTTACAACACACATACACACACATGCATATATACATATATTTATGTGTTTCATGGATGTGGTGCCTTCTTTTCTCTCTCTGAAGACATTGACTATATAATTTGATTTTAGAGTTTCTCGAGCTTCTATTACTGCCTCTGTTTCCTCAGATTCACTTTTCTGTGTGCTGGTTGGTTGGTTTGGATCTCTGCCTCTCATTAGAGGCTCTTCTCAAACTTGTAGTGATTCTTGGTTCTTTGTTCATATTTAAGGGTGAGCCTCCAAAATCCAGTATTTGGAAGCTCGTCCTGTGTATAGGGGTGGTGGGACACTTGCCAATTGGTAGGCCTCACAGTGGATGATCAGAAGGGGGCCTGGCCTGACTGTTTCGTTGGGAGCTTCGAAGGGTCAGCATCTCTGAGGTCTCTCCTGGGTTAGCTCTTCTACCGAACTGGGGGCAGTCATCTGACTTCATGGTTCAGGGAAGTTCCTTGTACAGATGTCTAAGAATTTCCATCATTAGCCCTATTGCACAGTTTTGCCTTCAGAGACATATGGTCCCCTCAATTCTTGATCTTTTCTAGGATCCGGGAAAAACTTCTATAAATCATTGCTTGACTGTAGTAGATTTGGTGCTGCTAATGTTACTCACATTTCTTAGTCACTCAGGTGGAATTCCTGCAATTTGCTTTTCGATTTTCTTTATTAGATGTGTACATTTTAGAAAAGTACAATGTTCTTATCGTAACAATTTAAAACTAAAATATATAAAGAAAAAGAAAAAGTTAATCTCCTGGTAATGTCCCTCCATTCTTATCCCCTGAGTAACTTGTATTAACTGACAGTTGTTAATATCTTTCGAATATGCTCTCACTGCCGTACAGACATATACAAAGATGTTTTATTGCTTGAAATGAAAAAGGATTCATACTTTATATATTCTGTATCTTGCTTTAATCATTCAGTATATCATAAACATCCCTCCCGATTAATAGAAATAATGCCATCTTATTCTTTTTAATAACCAAATATGACTTCATGGTATGGTTATATCGTAATCTGTTAAACCACTCCAATAATGTTTCCATTGGGGGGGTGTGTTTTTGTGTGTTTGTCTTTTATTATAAAACCATGCTCTAATATATATCCTTTTATCTATCTCCTCACATACTTTTGTTTCTTCTTTGCCTCCTCAAATCTTGAAATTTCAGTTTCGATTCACCATTTGCTTTGAGTACTCCCTCTAGCATTTCCTCCAGTGGGACACCTGCTGTTGCTTGTTCGGAAGTATGTGCAGTCAGCTCCCAGATAGGTCGGGCTCTTAGAGACCCCTAAGCAGAGGCCTACAGGTGGTATGGATGGCGCAGCAGTTTTTTCTTCCGCAGAGCTGGCCCTCACACCAGCTGGGGGACTGTCAGCTCTCGGCTTAGAGGTTTCTCTGGTCGTGCGTCGCAGCCCTTTACCAGCTGCAGGTCCCGGGAGCAGCTCAGCCCACCCCTGCAGCTCCCACGCAGGCAGGTCCATCTCTTCAGTGCTCTGGGTTCCTCAGGATGCAGTGAAACCTAGGTCTTTGCCCCAGGCTTGAAGAAAAATCTAGTCTTCCCTGCCATCAGTTCATTGGTTCCTCCATTGCTCGAGAGAGTATAGCCTACCTGGCTTTCTTCCCTGGAGATGTCAGAAGAACTTGGGATCTCAGATGGATCCCTCCCCTTCATATCTGCCTCGTTCTTGTGTTCCTCCATGGAGGAAATTAGACCAGAGGTGAGGTCAGGAATTTGTGCTCTGATCATTATCTTCCCAGAATCTCTTCATATCTGTTGCTTTTTTTTTTTTTAATGTTTCATATATTTTCAGAATTCTTCAAGAACATTCTGTTTCCTGCTGTTTTTTATAACATCAGTATCCACAGCACTCCCCTGTGTGTTACTTATCAAAATGGACACTGACCCTGCCCTGTAGATTTCTAATGTCCAGGGAGATAAGGCTGTTGCAAGTTAACCCTGGCAGTGATAGCCAAAAATAATAACTGAGATTCTTTTAAACAGTACATCGGAGTAGTCACATGGAAGAGACTATAGTCTCTGTAAGAGAAGGGACTTTTTCCCATCTCTCGAAGTCATTTAGTGAACGTGTAACTTTTGTCACCTGGCTTGGAAACCCAGCAAAATGTTGAATGTGTCTCCTAAAATCTGCCTAGTTAGGGTGCCTGGGTGGCTCAGTTGGTTAAGCATCTGCCTTTGGCTCAGGTCATGATCCCAGGGTCCTGGGATCAAGCCCCATGTTGGACTCCCTGCTCCTTGGGGAGCCTGCTTCTCCCTCTCCCTCTGCCTGCCGCTCCCCCTGTTTGTGCTCTCTCTGTCAAATAAATAAAATCTTTAAAAAATAAAAATAAAAAAATCTGCCTAGTTGATTCTCAAGTAGAATTCTGGAACATAATCTTTTCACAAATTAAGGACTAGTTATATATGAATATTTTGTGATATATTACACTTTTGGTTCTATTTTTATGATCGTAATTTCCTACTTCCCTCTCAACAGTTCCTGATTAAGGATATTTTAGTGCTGGCCCCTTTCAAAACCTTTGTGTTTTTTTTTTTTAAAGATTTATTTATGTATGTATGTATGTATTTATTTATTTATTTCAAAGAGAGCCGAGAGAGAGAGAGAGAGAGAGAGAGAGAGAGAGAGGGAGGGAGGGAGAGAAAGAGAGAGAACTGAGGGATAGGGAGAAGCAGACTTCCCGCTGAGCAGGGAGCCCAACATGGGGCTTGATCCCAGGACCCTGGGATCATGACCTGAGCCAAAGGCAGATGCTTAACTGACTGAGCCACCTGGTCGCCCCTTTCAACACCATTTTAAGAAGCGTTTGTAATGGTGATTTGTCTGTCATTTCATTTGTTGCTTTGTGGAAAATCACAGGAAATAGCCTACTTGCCTTGTGGAAAAAGACATTGGAGAAAAGCAGTGGGGATGGCGTGGTCATTTAGGAAAAGGACAGTGTGAAGGTGACTTGGAAAGTGATTTTTTTTTCTGCCCGTGCTTTTCAAGATGATGTTGCTTATCTTAGTTTTCTGCTCACTTTTTAAGGGTATGATGGATCCATGCACGCAGGATAATTTTAAATGCCAGTGTAATTATCTTCTCTTTTCCCCCTTCAGCATTGCTATGGCAACAAAAGAAAATATGACTTCCCAGAGAGGAATGTTGAAGTCGATTCAGAGCAAAATGAATACTTTGGCCAGTATCCTTTTTGAAAGTTTGAAGTCTCTAGGTTTTGGTGGGCGGGGGGGGAGGGGTGTCTATGCCTTTTGGGGGGGGGGGTCAGGTTGCCATCACCAATAGCAGTTGAGGCCATTAGTAGTTACATAATATGAATGTGCCTTGCATTCCTACTTTATAAAAGTTGATACTGTTTAGTGCCATTTGGAAAAGATTCTACACCAGAAGTCTGATATTAGCCGATTTAGAAAAAAATTATAAATGTGAATTTTCCAATCATTCACAAAATTATTTTACATTTTAAAAGCTCTTGAATCCATGTTAGAATGCCACAGTAGATATTATTCTTACCTCAACATTGTAAATGACATGCTTTTTCTTACTTTTTCCAGTTTGGAGAATTAAGTCAGTAGCAGATGCTTAGAAGAGGGAAGGAGACAGACAGCCACACATGTAGATGAGTTGTAACTGCCGACAGAGTATTTTCATGTGGCTCTTCATGCACAAGCTCAATGCTAGGATGGTTTATTGTGACCTCTACCGTTTCAATTCTTAAGTTTCTTGAATTAGGATTACTAATACTTCATGAAACCCAGTGGGAAAACTGGTAAGCCTGCTACTCCGAAACATTTTGTTTACTCTCTGAGAAGTCACGCCTTTTGGAGAAAAAAAGTTTTCTTTCCCAGTTACTAAAGGAGGAAGGACCTATAATTTTCAAAAGTTGAGTATCTTCTGGTCCTAGATAATTTAAGGTCACTTTTAGTTTGATACTTATTTGCCTAAGGAGTATGCTGAAGTGTATTGATATTTTCCAGTTTTTTGTGAATTTTGTTCCTGTTTTGTTATCCTAAATACAAAACCACACATCCACAATCATTTATATTTTATATAAGGCTATACAGTTTACAGAGCAGTTATATACATTGTATCATCAAATTATCATACTTCCAGAAGAAAGTGTGTTCAAAAAAAATCAAATAAAATGGGCGTTAGTCAGGACTCCATAGAGAGGTAGTAACAGAAACTTAATGCAGACTGACTTAAGGGGGAGAGAAGGGAATTAATTTGTTTATATTTATCTAAAATTCATGGGTGGAATTTGGCTTAAGGCATGGCTCGATTCAGGAGGTCAGATTTTATCGTCAGATTTTATTATTAATCTGCCTTTCCTCCCTTTTCCCCCTGCCTATTCGATCTCTTATCTTTCCTGTGGTTGGCCTCATTCTCAGGTTTTCTCCTCATGGGACAGAGATGGCTAGAAGAGTCACCTTCTACTAGTTCAGATATCCCCATGGAAAGAGGGTTCTTTTCTAACAGCCAAGATAAGAGTCTCAAGAGGACCAGAGTTGCCCCAGCTAGAGTCACTATAAGTATTCTTCCTGGCCAGTCCTGAGTTTGTTCATATTCCGGGGTCAGCCCACACTATTACATGGACTGAAATAGATTACTGTAGAAGAAAGAGGGGACTCCCTAAAGGAAAACTGGACACAGATGTGCCCATTAGAGACAGGGTTTCCTAATGCCGAAAGTTTACGTACTGTAAAGGGATTGTTGATCCTTTTCTAAGCAAAAAAATGATTAAGCACTCACTCTGTATGAGATTTGTACCTTGTAAAAGTTTTTGCCTATTATTTCATGCTTGTATGTATTTTTTTAAAGATTTTATTTATTTATTTATTTATTTATTTATTTATTCATTTATTTCACAGAGAGAGACAAGGAGGGAACACAAGCAGGGGGAGTGGGAGAGGGAGAAGCACACTTCTTGCTGAGCAGGAAGCCTGACGTGGGGCTCCATCCCAGGAACCTGGGATCATGACCTGAGCCAAAGGCAGACACTTAATGACTGAGCCACCCAGGCACTATTTCTGCAAATTTTTTTTCATTAATTCAAAAAGCACACTAATGCTTACAGTACGTGACACTCTATTCTGGGTAGACAGGGAAATTCAAGATTTTGGTCCGATCGTGTAATATGTAGAACGTACAAGTACGCGAATGTAGTCCCTGCTGAGTGGTTTAATGGCAGGAACGTGCAGTAAGGAGTCGCAAGGTGGAGGTATTATTCCAGCTCTCTGGGATTGTAGGTGGTTTCGTTGGTGCTTTTCCTGACTTTGGTGGGATACCGCTGTTAGCAGAGAGGCTGCCCCTGCAGGGTATATACTGTCGGAAACGCAGAACAGTACGGGATGTGCGGGCATGTGCTTTGGTCCACAGCATACAAACGAGAGTATGAAGATATTTTGAACTACTAAGTAAAATACAGTTGTGACTGTTTTTAAACCTCTAAAATTGGAAATTTCCTTTTTTTTTTACGTTTCCCAAGTAGAACAGCTAGAGCAGTGTAACCCACTTTCCTACCATATCCTACCTTCTTCTGCAAAGTAAATTGAAAAATTTAAATAATTCACCAGCGACTGATTTATTCAGACCCTAGAGTTGGTTCCCACCAATTGCCCGATGCTAAGGGGGTTATCACCCTGTGAGGAGAGGATCAGTTACTTCTTCAAAACTCTTCTGGCAAAACTTCTTTTTTTTTTTTTTTTTAAAGATTTTATTTTTATTTATTTGACAGAGATAGAGACAGCCAGCGAGAGAGGGAACAAGCAGGGGGAGTGGGAGAGGAAGAAGCAGGCTCATAGTGGAGGAGCCTGATGCGGGGCTCGATCCCATAACGCCGGGATCACGCCCTGAGCCGAAGGCAGACGCTTTAACCGCTGTGCCACCCAGGCGCCCCTCTGGCAAAACTTCTACTCTGCTGAGAGAAGGGGTTTAAAGAGAGAGCGAGGTGGGAGAGGGGGAGACGGAGCGGGTGGGGGGTTGGGATAGGGGGGCGGTAGCAGTGGTAGTTGGCTGCACCTGTGCCTCCCCACCCTGCACTGTTCCCCTGTTCACACACTGGCTCCCACCCTGGCCTGAAGCCGGGCAGTCGTTCCTCAGTTTGTTTGGGACCTTGAGCAGTAGGACATTCCCCGCTGGGGCATGTGTTTTTTAAAGACCCCCTCAGTGTAATTGTCTTCCCCCGTATTTCTTCTCATTATTTATTGTTTCTGGACCACCCTGATCTCAATTTTTGTGACTACTGTGACTTTTCACTAAAGAGGCTTCTTCAGGTATGACCTTAATAAAGCTTTCCCAAAGATCGTTTTCCTGCTGTGAACAGCCTGATCCAGCGGGTCAGCCTAAGGAAGCGGCGAGACTCACTCATCCTGGGTGCTGTTATCGGCGTCTGCACCATCCTGTTGCTGCTCTATGCTTTCCATTGATGGAGCGTCTCCAGGGACTCTGGACAGCCACCGCCTTCACACCCTGATCTGGAGTAAGGAAAGTAGGAGGAGAAGAGGGTTGTCCTGATGATTAGCCTGGCCGGCGGGATTAATTCAAGACTGGTCGCGGTGGACTCCGTGACGTGGTCAGGTTGAGCTGAAGCCACAGTTTTTCTGTGCTATCTTTTCTAACACACATTTCCTTCTGTTTTTAGTTTAAAAAAAAAAAAAAAAGTTTTCAGTTGCTTTGTCTTTCCGGGAGGTAAGTGAACCGATCAGAAACAGAGTTTCTGTGCCTCAGCGGTAGTGTTGAAGGCTGACGACGAGCCAGGTCTCGTAGCTGGACTCCTCGGAAAACCAGGTTTCTCTATATCCAAAGACTGCTTTCCTTTTAGCCCCCAGATTGGGTTGTGAATAAAAATAGTTCTTGTCCTTTTATTTTACACTCATGATGAGAAATCACAAGTCATTTCTTAATAACCTGTGCTATAAATTTCTACTCTGTGTCCCTGTTTTGGTATTCAAGGAAAATTACATTTTTCACAGATTCTTTGAGATGCCAACAGGTCAACTTCAACACAGTTGAGGTTGTCTGAAACAGAAGACAAACGCTGCAAAAAAGCTTTTGCTTTTTTTTTCTTCTTTTAGTAAATTGTATGCACACTGGGGTTGACTATATTACTGGAAAAGCATCAAGAGTAACAGGCTTTTTGTCAGTCACTGTTTTGATTTTTTATTTATTTCTTCCTTGGATTAATATTTGCTACTACAAGTAAATGAAATACCGGTTCTACCATGATAAAAGTATCTAATGACCAATGTCTGTCACTGCCCCCACCAGTTCCTCATCATGTCAGGATTGACCCCGAGTGAGGGGACTGCTCAGTGTTCAGTGAGATCTATTCAACAAGCCACATGTAAAAAGACACTGATTGAGGGGTCACCATTCAGGTAATTCCATCTGTAAATGCTCCATGGTCTAGGAACAAAAGTTTGAGAACTACTGCCTAATGTACTAGGAATTCTGGGTTTTATGAAAACCTGTTCATTCCAAATCTGGTAAGATTTTCCAAACATCCAGAGAATGGTTTTACTGTTGAAGATACATGTGACAGAATCTCTGTCTGCACCGGTCTTCTGTCATTCCTGGACAGTGACAAAATTTTTAAACCACCCACCAGAATTCTTTTCAGGTTTAACCATTTCTTCGTTTCTGTAAATGTACGACTTGTCTAACTGAACTACCACAAACAGCTTGAAGACCAACGTCTACGCTCCTCACCAAGAAAGAAGGTGGCGCGTCAGCATTGGAATTGACTGTGGTGTTTATGGTGTTGGCTTCAGACTGTGCCACAGGGAATAAAACGAGATTAGCGTGTAGTTCTTAACTGCATCACAGTGTGTGGGTGACGACATTTAGGCGAAATTCATACAGAGGCTGATGGCTATGCCAACCCCTGGCCTGGTCCGGAAACTGAGAGGTTTCTCCTTCTGGTGTCAAAGTTTTATTATGTCCTGGTTATGAAAGGCATTTGATAACATTGTTTTCCTTAACTGTGGGGTTTATTTTTCTAAATATGGGTTGATCGATCAGTTGCTTGATTGGGGATGCCCTTAAAAGAAAGTCTTAAGTTTTCCCAGCGTGAACTTTAAAGGATCAGAGAAGTTCATTTATTAAATTCTCTTTTGGGAGAACAAAACTTCTCTCCCCTGACACTATTATTATCTTTGATTTTTCAAAGGGCCTTGATTGGTGATTGCGCCTCAGCTAGAATTTATGGGACTTTCATTGCTATATGGTTGGCATTTATAAAATCTGAAGTATCATAAATAAAGTTATTTATTTAATTATACTACCAGTCTTTTTCACTGGTCTGGTTATTTGGTACATCCGTGAAAGCTGACTGTGAGAGTAAACCGAGGGCCTGAGCAGATGTAGCTTGCTGCCCTGAGCAAACACATGCTTCTGATGGGTGATGAGCCTTTCAGCTAGGGTTACGCTTAAATGAAGTAATGGAATTATGTTGGTTATTTTCTTGATGAAAATGAACTGGTTCTTCCAAGGAAGTTGAAGAAGCTTGGTGTAGATGTTGGTGTCGGGTAGGTCTGTCTGACTAACCGCCCGCTGCTGTAGCCCATAGCGAGGTGACCCAGGGCAAGTGTGGATAGCGAGGACAGAGCTCTTCCTCTCCTCTTCGGGTCCTTCACTTGCAGAAACAAGCCCTGGAATAAGGAAATAGAAGTGTGCCATTTACAAGAAGAGGATTTGAATCCCATGATAGCTGATTAGAACTTTTTCAGTTTCATGCCATTAACTATCTTGGTTTTTTTCCCCTTCTCTTCTGCCCTTACAGACCCGCTGCTAGGCTCAAGGGCCGACTGTAAGTTGCTTGTTAGAGCTGGGAGGTCAGAAGGAAGTTACCTCTTCGGGGAAATTACTCTCCTTTAGCCATTGTCTTATATAAAAATGGATCTTTCCTTTGGGATCATTTTAGTGACCATTCAAAACTTTGCTTTTCACTAGGAAGTATGAAAAACCTTGTCAACACAAAGGACAAAATTCCCAAAAGTATACTTCTGAGATTTTGTTTTATGTGTGCTGATAACTTTAGTTAAAAATGTTTAATTGACTACTAAGTTCAAACCTAGATACCCAAGTGCTTCAGTTGATCTCTCCTGGCTCTCTCTGTATTCTGCTTAGTGTGTTTAATGATGCTGAAGGATTCCCTGTAACCTGCATTGCTCACCCTTTATTTTTCTAGTGTTAGAAAAGGGCTTTCCTTCTCCACTATTCCTCTCTCCTTTGTACCAAAATTCACTTGTATGGAGAACGCTGTTTTCCCTACTGGAGATCAGGCATGGAAGTAAAATCCTAAGAATTCAAACAAGTGAAGAGAGGAGACATCACGCAGGCACTTTTTATACCTGAAACCAAATAATATTTACTTTAGTTCTTTCCTACTGGATGCTGAATACATCTGACTAGGAAAATGTACTTACTGAGCCGTTTGATGTCATGACTTTTGGCCTCTGTGGAACTGAGGCATCTTGGACTTGCATTCCCACCATTGATTTTCTATTTCACTGTTAATAATCTCAATCTGATGAAAAGGACTTTAAAGAACTGGACTAACCTTTTTGGTTTTCTGATACCTCCTGTTTGATCATTAGCCAGATATGATTTCTTAGACATTGACCGAGTTCTCCAACTTGCCGTGGGGGATAAATGGCCATGTGTAGGATGACACGAAACTGTGGCAAGTGTAACTGAGGCACAGATGGATTCCACTCAGAAAAGTGAAATAATTGTGCTCCATTCTCCTTTCGGGTCCGACGTGGTTTAGCCTGGGCTCTACTCAGATGCAGAGCTTTTCCTCGTGGTCTTTATAAACCAAGCTTGTGGTTCTCTTATAAACCTGCATACCCTTAAGCTTCTCTGAAGAAAATAAGGAAGGACTAAGTGACTTTGAAGGATGCTTATTGGATACAAAGCTGAGGCAAAGCTGAGCCGTGTCTTGAGGGATCATTTCATTTTCTTTGTACCTAATGCCTCACTTTAGTATAAGGGCATTTGCATCTGTTCCCATCCTATTAGCTCTTAGGGAGGGAGATCAATTCCAGTCACACTTTATCATGATGAAAGATGTTTCCTCATGAAAAATGCCAATACAGATTTTTTAAAAATCTATTCCAAATGCACTTTCTAATTTTTTTTTTTGCTTTTAAAATGGCTTCTTGGAACCAGATTTATTGTATTTGTACTTAATTTTTGTTCTCATCTAAATGTACATTTTCTGACTGTATAGAAGAAGCTTTGTTATGTAATTTAATAATAAATTAGAAATTTAAATGGTTGTGCCTGTGGTTGTTCATATTGAAACGGTACCACCGTTTCAGTTTGCAATTCAGTTTGCAATAATAATTAGGAAATCTTTGGTATCAATAAGTATTTTTCATGATGTCCTAAAACCCAGGGTGAAACACTACAGGTACTGGAAGGCTACCCGTCACCTGTCGTTCAGAAACATCATATGAACATTCCACTGATAATTTAGCCCAAGAAGTGAAGGAGAATCTCTTCTCAAAATGAAACTTAGAAGGTATGGTGTAAATGTAAAATTGTGGAGCTTAGCAAGAGAAAAGGGTTCTTACCCTCTCTAAATAATGACTTTTCATCCTACAGACCAGAGCTTGATTCTCTACCCCACCACACAATTTGAAAATCCCTCATGTGCCATTACTCTCCAAAATATTCTTATTCATGTTTTCTGCATCCTTTTTAAAAATAACATTATAATTGAACTAAAACTCATGTACCATAAAATCCACCCTTTTAACGTGTACTGGTGGGTTTTAGTATATTGTGCAACCAGCATCGCTAACTTCAAAACATTTTCATCACCCCAAAAAGCACTGTCGCCATTAGCAGTGACTCCCCACCCCCGTCTCTGGTTTTTTTATCCGACTGGACTGTTCTGTTTTGGCTACCCCAGTTTTTCCCTCTCATCCCTTCACATAGTTTCCAAAGTACCCTTTTCTTTCTTGAGATCCTGACCTTCTTTTGGTGACGAACCTGTTTCCAGCCCTGTATGTGCGCGCCCCCATATAGACCTACGTAAAATCCAACTGCACTGTTAGTGAGACCACCCATGCCTTGTACAGATAAGAGGACAAGCCCAGAAGGATTCAGGAATTTGCTCAAAATCAGAATGAACAGGAAAGCAAGGATTTGAATCTTGAGGGCTTTTTGATGCCAAATACTGTGCTAGTTTTGCAAAACGTAATTTAACTTGTGCTCTGTGACTATGAGAGAAGTTATGAAAGAACCACCAGTTTTGCCTGGTTTTAAAAGTGATACATTTAAATCTTATTTAAAGTTCTGCAGCTTGATTATTTCCAAAGAATACTAACTAGTGGCTAAGTGCTTAGTCTTTTAAAGAGGACTCGTTTGTAAATCACTTCCTTTATGAGAACGAATATAATGCATTGAAGTTGTTTAAAAAAAAAAAAAAGGAATGGTTTTTAGTGGCTTTAGTTGGATCGAACTTCCTGTTCAACTCTTCCTTCCTTCCAGTTCAGAACCTCAGAGGTCTTTCTAGAGCTGGCCGGCCAGCCGTGGCGGTGGTGTGCTGCATTGTCCTTTCTGGGTGGGATGGCTTGGATGGGCTGCCACTCTATGGAACCTGCCCGTTCCTTGGGAAAGGATCTGAGGCCCTGCCCCAGCATGCCTTGTCTGATGGCAGAGAGGCCTAGAATTTAATTAAAAAAAAAAAAAAGTGGCTGGAGAATCTCACTGAAGATGTTTATTATCAGGACATTTTATCTTGTGTCTCTACAGCAAAAGCCAGGAGAAAAACGAGTATATTCCCTCTCCTGAAGATACAGATTTGCTGGCTGAATTGGAACAAAGAGGAATGCACTTTAGCCTGATGCCTTCCGCTCCGCCCGGCTTAGATTCCCCACCTTGGCAGAGCTCAGCTTGCGGAGCTCTTTATTACTAACTCTCTGGAAACACTTAAAAGCCAAGAAGATTAGGTGCTGAGAATCTGCAACTGCTTAGAGGAATCCCAGAGATCACCTGACAGTGTTCTGCTGCCCTTGTCAAATTCTCATCTGATTTGTTATCCTGATCTGTGGCATTCAGTTTCCCTCCTTTGGGATACAAAGCTCTTAGGAAACCGTCACTTTCTCTTAATTAGTGCATTTCTTTTAGATATTCTCAAGCATCCAATTAGTCCATCCTTTTACCGGTGAAATTGCTTACAGCTTGAGGGAGAGCAGGCAAATATGATTAGTAGCTACTTTTATATCACTGCTGAAAAAGTATGGTTTAAACATAATCATTTCCCCCCAAAGTGATTAGTTATCTCTAAATGAGTGTGGCACGTAATTCATACAATTCCCCCAAACGGATGTGCACTCGTGGATAATGTGCTAAGAATACGGCCCTCAGTCCCCGTATTGTCCTCTCCTGTCCCCCATTGCGTGTCCCACAAGCTGGGGCCCTAGCGTTCATTACCAGCTGCGTGTGACGGTCCTGAGCTGGGTGTCCTTCCTCTCATGGAGGCTCTCGCCACGTGCTCTGCACAAAGCTGCCTGGTTTATCTTCCTGAACAACTTCCAACCTCTCATCGCTCTGTTCGAGAATATCTGGCAGCTCCCTATTACGTTTGCCAGTGTTGTAGTGGGTTAACACTCGGAATATGCACCCAGCACTTTGCTACATTCATACACACATCACACAAAATCCTGTCCACTTTATAGGGAGTATTCTTTTGCAGATCGGGAAACAAGCCCGAGAGATCAGAGTACCTTTTTATGACCACCACGTAAGCTTTATTTGCACAATCTGTTTAAGATTTCTCAGTCTGTCCCAATGACGGAAGAAGGGGCCTTCCTCTCACACCTGTTACTAAAATGCAAATTAATATAATCGCTGATCAAACTTACACACTGTTAACAAATAATTTTTAGCCCCTGCGTTAATCACTGTAATCATCGAGGGGAAAAACCCTTTCCTAACGCGCTCGGCTGCAAAGGACTGGCAGTGTGGGAATGCCCCTCAGTGATCCTGCACGGCTCTGGAAAATACGCCTTCGCCTTCGGGCTCTTTTCCGCCCCCCAGGGCAGCCCCAAATCCTTCCTGTCGCCTCCTTTGGGCCAAAGCACCCAAAGATGTGAAAGTCTTCGCTTCCTAGACGGCTCCATCCGCAAGTACTTTCCTGTTGAGCTCCACCTGGCACTTAATTACATTGGCCGTGACCGCTGGGTACGTCAGGCCGCGGTCCCGGGACGCCGCTGTAACGCGGTTCACCCAGAGGGTCCCCGTGTGCCCCTTCAGCCTCGCTGCTTGCGTGCGTTTCACAAACGCTCTGCTCACGAGCGCGGCCGGAAGCAGCGGACCTTCGTTGGCCGGAAGTGCCGCGCGCTGCGCCCCCGGGACCCAGCGTGGGGGTCGGAGCTGCTCGGGGAGCAAGCCCAAGGCGCTCGGGTTGCCAGAGTGCCCCCCCCCCCAGCCCCGTAGCCATCAGCCGCCCTTTGCCGAAGGATCGCTGCCTTGTGCCTTGTGAGCGGCAGGCTGCGGGGCTGTATTGTGCAGCCCGATCGGACGCTTGTAGGCCACGGGCAAAGTCACTAAACCGCCCTCGGTTCAGCTGCCCTTTTCTTTTTTTTTTTTTTAAAGATTTTATTTATTTATTAGAGAGAGCACAAGCAGGGGAGCAGAGGGAGAGGGAGAAGCAGGCTCCCCACCAAGCAAGGAGCCCGCCATGGGGCTCGATCCGAGAATCCTGGGATGATGACCTGAGCGGAAGCAGAAGCTTAACCCACTGAGCCACCCAGGCGCCCCTCGGTCAGTTTTCTCATCTGCAAAATGGACTCTAGCAACTTCACGCAGTTGTAGAGATTGAATCAAGTAAAAGGTAACAATGGTACAAAATTCCTCAGAATGTTCTCAAGAAATAATGTGGGGGGCAGGGAGTTTTCCGTTAGACCGCACGTCCCTGGGGAGCCAGGGCAGTGTTCTGTTCCTTAATATCGTGTGCATGAACTGTATGCAGAAACTGTCACGCAACTCTTCTGAGTTCAGTTAAACCTGACTCAGAGCTCCATCTGCTGGGGCCTAGCAAACAAAGAAAAAAGAAAAAGAATCTTGGTCATGATTTGCCTCTGCGGTGTGCAAAGCTTCCAGGAGTCTTTCAATGCCCAGAACGTTGCGGACAGGCACTCTGATCCACACTGAACCCCACTGATATGTTCACTATCTGAGCGCACATCGTTGTCCTTGAAGCCACCGGCCGCTCTGCCTCCATGTCACCTTTGGGCACAGGGATCTTTGCCAAAGAGCTCCTGGGGCCGGGGTTCAGCCTCCCCGGTGCAGCGCAAACCACGGCCATTCCCTGAGCTGGGAGCGCTGTGAGGGCGGGGGACACTGGCAGTGGGCCGGCAGAGGCCCAGCTGATACAGGGGCCACCCCCGCTCCCAGTCGGCGGCATGCGCCCACAGCCCCCTCGGTCTGCCCACCTCTTCCGCCTTCCGCCCCCCTCCAGGATAGGACGCCCCTCTCTCAGACACAGACTGTAGAGGGGTCCTCTGTGGGGTTGGTGAGGTGAAGGAACGAGCTGCTGACTCCCGCAGGAGCTCCTCCCCTGGCAGTAACCTCAATACCGGGCGCAAGGTAGGCATTCAGTGCTTGTTGAGGAAGTGGAGGAAGGAATTTAAAAACAACAACAAAAACCAAAAATGCCACAGAGTTTTAACGCTGATTTGCTGTGTGTCGAAGCTCAGGACCCACATCCCAGCTCTCAGCGGTCGTCCTGCGGGTGTCCTGTTGTCTCCATACAGCCCAGAAGCAGGGCCTCCCGGAGCACCCGTGGTCTGCCCACTCCTTAGGACTGGAGAGTACAGAGTCGGAACCCTCCCAGGCCCCTCCCGCGGGGGACATTTGGCAGTGTCTGGAGACATCTTTGGTTGTCACAGCTGTGGCGGTTTGTGCCCCTGCCCATGGCAAAGAATCACCCAGCCCCAAGCGCCAGGAACGCCAATGTTGAGAAACCCTGGCTCGACCTGAATTCGTGTTAAAGTTGACAGCATCCCTCCAGGGATGAAGATCACTCAAAGAGGCCCCCTAACCACCGATGCTTCCTCACCGCCCTTGACTGGCTCCAGCAGCTTATAGGACAGAGCTGGCACACGTGATCTTCACGGCCCCTCGTCCCCCTTTCCCTCCTGCTTCACCCCGTCCATTCCTTAGCCCCGTGGCACACACGTTGTCACCGTCCCGGGTGACTTGATGTGCCAAGGGCTTTGTAAAGTTCCTCCTTTGGAATGGCCTCCTTTCCAAGCCCGCCTGTGAAACACGTCCTCCTTGTTTGAAAACCCTGCCTGTGGGAAGTCACTGCTTGATGGTATGGGGTTTCTTTTGGGGTGATGCACTGTTTCAGAACCACATAGAGGTAGTGGGAGCACAATGATGTGACTGTACTAATGCCATTGAACGCTGCACTTTGAAATGATCTGCACTGGGGGCGCCTGGGTGGCACAGCGGTTAAGCGTCTGCCTTCGGCTCAGGGCGTGATCCCGGCGTTATGGGATCGAGCCCCATATCAGGCTCCTCCGCCGGGAGCCTGCTTCTTCCTCTCCCACTCCCCCGGCTTGTGTTCCCTCTCTCGCTGGCTGTCTCTATCTCTGTCGAATGAATAAAGAAATAAAATCTTAAAAAAAAAAAAAAAAAGATCTGCATTGGGACGCCTGGGTGGCTCAGTCTGTTAAGCATCTGCCTTTGGCTCAGGTCATGATCCCAGGGTCCTGCCTTGGGCTCTCTTCTCAGAGGTGAATCTGCTTCTCCCTCTCCCTCTGTGATCTCTCTCGCTTTTACTCTCTCTCAAATAAATACAATATTTTTAAAAAATAAAAAATAAAATAAAATGATCTGTGTTGTGGGAATTTCACCTCAATTTTTTTAAAAAAGAAAAAAAAGTCTATTCAAATGGCCTTTCCTCGGGGAAGACTTCTGACCTGCCCTTCCTCCGTGCCTCTTTTCCTTCACGCTCCCGCACGTTTATCAGCAAACATAGTAGGTGCTCCATAATTACTGAGGAAGAGAAAGAGAGGGAGAGGTAAGTGGAAGGATCCAGTTGCCATCGTAGTGGCCGTCGCGCTTGGAAGTGAATGTCAGCAAATGCTAGGCCGTCTTCAGGAGCGGCCACCTCCCCGTCTTACAGCAGCCCAGCCCTTCACTTTCCTTTCCCTGTGATCAGGCAGGCAGAGTAGGTGCCTGATTTCCCACAACTAGCTCAAGACGATCCATTGCCAAAGAGAGCTTCGTACCGAAGAGTAACTACAAGCCAGGACTGCACTACCAGCGCACAGGAGCGTGACCCCCAAGGAAATCCCACTTTGTGAATTCAGAGAGCTGCTCAGCAGCCCCTTTAATCCATGGAGGGACTGTCCCCGCCGTTTCAGAGCAGCCAGGACTTGAGCCAGTGAGAGAAATGGGGCAATTTATCAAAATCATAAATCAATATAAACGTGGACTAAGCAATTCCACTTCTAGGAATCAATCTTATAGGGGCAAAAAGATGTATAAATAGGGATGTTCATAGCGGCATTGATTGTAAAAGACTGTAAGTAGCCTAAATGTCCATCGGAGGGAAGATGGCTAAATCAATTATGTAAATCTATATCATGGAATACTCTTCAGCTGTTAAAAAGAAGGTAATTTACTATGTACTGAAACGGAGTGATCTCCAAGATATGGTAAGTGGGGAAAATGATACGCATGAGTATGAATGTAGTGCGAGGTGCTCACTCACTTCTCTGTTGTTGGACATTTGGGTTGTTTCCAGTTTGGGACCGATTACAATGACCAATAAGCCTGCCGTGAACGCTCACGCACCTGTCTCTGTATGTGGAGGTGGCAGTCGAGAAGGACTCTTCATCTCTCGCTGTGTATGTGCATCTTATAACTGGTTACATTTTTTAAAAAGGGAAGTAGGCTGCTTAGAAAAATGTCAGTATCGAAACCATGTTTTACAATGGGTGGATGGAGACTGTTCCGTTTAGCCAAGAGCACTTCGAAACTCCACACTGGTAGGAGATTGAAGTACTGGAGTGTTAATGGAACCATGAGCTTTTTACATCGCCTCATATTTAATCATTTGTGGTGGCACACCAGTGGCAATGCTGCCGTCTGGGCCGGGACTCCTCGAAGACCCCATCACGCGGGGCTTGGTATTCATGTTTTTGGGGGGTTTTTTAATTATAAAGATTTGATTTATTTATTTGAGAGAGAGAGAAAAAGAGTGTGAATGCACAAGCAGGGGGAGCGGCAGGCAGAGGGAGAAGCAGACTCCCCGCTGAGCAGGGAGCCCGATGCAGGACTCGATCCCAGGACCCTGAGATCATGACCTGAGCCAAAGGCAGACACTTAACTGACTGAGCCTCCCAGGCGCCCCTATTTGTATTTATGTTTAAGTGAATATTGCTCCACCTTGTTCATTTCCCCTCCTTCCCTGCAGAAGCTGGCCTATGGAAAGAAAGCCCAAGACTGGCTCTCCCACCTTGCTCGTGATCAAAGATTTGGTGAAGTTTCCATCCTACAACCTGCTTTCTGCTTCCAGCCCTGCTTCCCACCTAGGACATGACTTGGATTTGTAGGTGTTCTGATCCAAGGGAGGTGACTGCCTCGTCCAAGTTCATGTCCTTTTAAGAAAGCAGTGAATTAGTAAGAAATGTTTTATCTTCTAAGACCTCTTTGTGACTCTATCCTGGTCCTGCTCTTTGATCCAACCCACTAATTAGTTCATAAAAATTTCACATAAACTTGAGTTCATCTCCTAGGCTGGGCTGGCCTCTATCAGATTAATATTTAACTCAGAGGAAGCATGGACATTTGCCTTAAAGAAGTTCTTTATTGTAGGCAAGGATCTGCATTGTTGTCATTATTTGAATGTCATTGACATTTTATTTCAACCTAAAGCTCCCTGTATTCCTCTATTGAAAACGGGAAATTCTTATGGATCAATTCACTGGTTCAGTATCTAAGGGTTTTTGTATTACTTTTTTCCTGACAAAAGAAATGTGCATTTATTATGGAAATAAGGATCAAATAGAAGAATTTAAAGAAAATAAAAATTCCCTGCTTCACCAACATCCTATGATAACAGCTAACACTTGAAATGTTTTTCATTTTTGAAAATCTATGAACACTTACGTGCATAGATTTTTTTTTAAAGTTGGGATCATGTGGTACATATTGTCAGATTTTTTCACGGACTAGATCATACACAGCTTCCATATCAGTACTTTTTCATAAGCAGCATACTTTGCAGTGGCCACACTGAATTTCATTATGCAGACATATGCAGCTTCTCATTGTTTACTTATACAAATATAACTAACACCCTATTTTTTAAACTTTTTGTTTTATTTATTTATTTTTGAGAGAGAGAGCACAAGCGGGAGACAGGGGCTGAGGGAAAGGAAGAGATGATTCCAAACAGTCTCCATACCCAGAGTGGAGCCCGACGCGGGGCTTGATCCCACGACCCTGAGATCATGACCTGAGCTGAAATCAAGAGCCAAACGCTTAACTGACTGAACCACCCAGGCGCTCCACCAACACCCTATTTTTTTTAACTCTAGAGTGGTTTCCAGTTATTACCCCATTATAGGTAACTGAACAACACTTGACTTTTCTTCTTAAAAATCTTGAAAGAAGGAAACATTCTGCCAATTCTCAAGACATGTGCAGCCTCTTGGCCTCTTTCTGGGTGTGTGAGTGTTTGTTTTTTGAATTGGACCTAGTTGAGCGCTCCAATTCGCCATGAAGAATGTCTGGGCTATTTCTCGTGGATATAAACAAAAGGGGTGCCAAGGAGGATGATGCCAGAGTAGAGAGAGGAGCGCTTGCCCTTTTAAAGTCAGCCGAGAATGGTTTTCAAGAAAGAAGGGCTTCAAAGAACTAAAGGACCTCCCCTGGAAGGTTCCATTTAAAACTCTAAGTCTCGGGGCACCTGGGTGGCTCAGTCAGTTGAGCATCCAACTCTTGATTTGGGCCCAGGTCATGACCTCAGGGTGGTGGATCGAGCCCTGCTTTGGGCTCCACACTGAGCAGGGAGTCTGTTGGAGATTCTCTCTCTCGCTCTCCCTCTGCCCCTCCCCCTGTGTGCTCACTTTCTGTCTCAAATGAATAAAAAAGTCTTTTAAAAATAAATAAATAAGGGGCACCTGGGTGGCTCAGTCAATTAAGCGTCTGCCTTCAGCTCAGGTCATGATCTTGGGTCCTGGGATCGAGCCCCACATTGGGCTTCCTGCTCAGTGAGGAGTCTGCTTCTTTCTCTCTCTCTCTCTCCCTCTGCCCCTCCCTGTTGCTCGTTCTCTCTCTCTCAAATAAATAAACAAAATCTTTAAAAATAATAATAAAATAAATAAAAATGAAAATAAATAAATAAAATTGTAGTCTCATGGTCACTGCCTGTTCTTTGGAACACTCACCCGCCTATTTGTTGGCTCGTTGCTATGACCGTTCTCAATCCTTGTTGCCTACTGGAACCACTTGGGAAAGAGGGGTTTTAACATATACATATGTCAGATCTACCCCAATTGTACTTACGGCGGAGCCCAGACACTGGAATTTTTTTTTTTTTAAGCTCTCTAGATTATTTCAACTAGCAGCCAGGACTGAGAACTTCTGCTCTATGGCTTTTCACTCCTCTGGTGGGGCTTGAGTCGCTGCCCTTGGTGCTGAATCTCTTTAGGCCACAGGCTGCTCTCAGGGAGTCCCCACTTCCCACTTGCTCTGCCAAAGTCATAAGCAGCTGTTTCAGAAATGCTGATACACAGAGGAAACAGTACCCTAGCTCGCTCCTAGTGATTAGGGTGAAAAGATCAGCATTTCACGACAGCTGCATCCCCCTCCCTAGACAGTCAATTAGCCACAGAAACAGCAGACACTGCCTAAAGGAGCTCTTTCAGGGCTGAGATTTTAATACCCAGAAGCACATTAGTAGCTAAACAATACTGTAGTCACAGCAGGCAAAACCATCTTGCTGCGGGTCGCAGTATTTGATTCCTGGAGAAAGGGGGTCTCGCCTTAGAGCTGGAACTTGGTAGACCCTGGATAGATGGAGAAAAGGGAGGAGCATGCCTTGCATTCTGGAGACATTAGACCCAGAGTCAGAAGATGTGGGTTTGAATCTCTTCTCTACTTTTGTCTAGCAGCAGGACCTTGCAATTAATCCAGCTAATGGTTATTTCCTTCCCTACAAAACAAGGATAAAGGTGGGCGCCATAATTATGTCATAATTATGCACTAATCATCAGTTATGGGAGGTAACGTTCATAAGCATATCAACAAATCCAGGGGTGCAGGGCTGACCTGACAGAAGAGAGATTTTTGTGTTTGTACTAATGGCCAGAAAGCAGGCCTCTTATGCTTCTCCAGTCCCCGCTCTTGCTGATGTGGGGGAGGAGAGAATACTTGGGTGTGGCGGCTGGCAGCCATCTTCAACAATGGTAAGAGCAGCTAAGGGGGAGAAATGTGAGATCCATTCTGTGTGGTGGCAGGGGACAGACAGCTGGAGCCCAGCAGTCAGTGGTTTAACAAGCCCTCCAGGTGATTCTAACGCTCTTGCTCTGGAGCATTTCTTTGTATGAATACCCACATTCTGTGTAATAACAGTACTGTAGATGGAGAACTGTTAGTGTGGAACTCCTACAAAATGGGCTGCTCTGAGCATTCTTTTTTTTTTTTAAGATTGTATTTATTTATTTGACAGAGAGAGACAGCCAGTGAGAGAGGGAACACGAACAGGGGGAGTGGGAGAGGAAGAAGCAGGCTCATAGCGGAGGAGTCTGATATGGGGCTCAATCCCAGGACTCTGGGATCACGCCCTGAGCCGAAGGCAGATGCTTAACGACTGCGCCACCCAGGCGCCCCTGCTCTGAACATTCTTGAACATAGGTTTTGGGACGCATATGTACACTTTTCTGCTGGTTATGCAGGGTTGTTGGATTATAAGTTTACACGTATATTTAGAATACTTAGCCTTAGGATATACTGTCACAGTTTTCCAAAGTGATTGTACCAGTTTCCATTCCCACCAACAATGTATGAATATTCCAGTTCTTCCACAGCCTCACCAACACTTGGCGTTGTCAGTCTGAATTTGCGTAGAATCTGGCAACTCCACTTCTGGGTGTGCGCCCCAAAGAATTGAAATCAGGGTCTCTAAGAGTTATGTGTACACTGGTGTTCATAGCACTATTCACAATAAGCAAAAGGCGGAGGAAACCCAAGTATCTATTGATGGATGATGAATGGATCGACAAAATGTGTTATGTATGTCCGGTTTCAGCCCTAAAAAGGAAGGAAGTCCTAACACATGCAACAGCATGGCTGAACCTTGAGAACATTAGGCTGAGAGAAGTCAGCGACAAAAAGACGAATACTGTATGATGCCACATATTATAGGAGGCACGTAGAGCAGTCAAACTCTTAGAGACAGAACATAGAATAGAAAATACGTGGTGGCCAGGGGACTCAAGGGGGTGGGGGCAACATGGAGTTAGTGTTTAATGGGTGCAGAGTTTTAGTTCTGCAAGATGAAAGGAGTTCTGGAGATGGACGGTGGTGGTGGCTGCAAGGATGTGAATGTATTTAACGGTACTTACTGAACGTACGTGTAAAAATAAGTGAGATGGGTGCTTGCTGTGGCAGCGCGTAGACTAAAATTGGCATAAGGGAAGATTGGCACGTCCCCCGTGCAAGGATGACGTATAAATTCATGAAGCATTCCATTTTTTAGAATGAGTAAGATGGTCAATTTTATGTTACATGAATTTTACCACAATTAAGAATGAAGAATAAACACCGTGGGCTTAAAACTGAGGAGAGAGTCTCCGCTGTCAGGGTAGAAGCCAAAGATGTCATTGTCACTCTGCAGAGCTCCTGGCTGTGTGTAATCACAGTCATTTGGACATTTATACACCTTTGCGTTCTCATCTGTAAAATGGGAAAACTAATTCCTCTTTAAAAGAGCTTATCACAGGGATCAAATGAGATAGTATATGTGAAAGTAAGTGGTACATAGTAGATGTTCAGTAAATGTTAGTTGAATGTGATTTGTTATCTAAAATAGAGCTTCTGGGAGTGGAATGGAGGATCTCATGATTTGTCCCCAGGTAACTGGCATTAAGAAGGAGACTGAAGTTGTTTTTTTTAAGATTTTATTTATTTGTCAGAGAGAGAGAGAGCACAAGCAGGGGGGAGGCAGGCAGAGGGAGAAGCAGACTGCCTGCTGAGCAGGGAGCCCGATGCGGGACTCGATCCCAGGACCCTGAGATCATGACCTGAGCCGAAGGCAGATGCTTAACCGACTGAACCACCCAGACGTCCCAGGAGACTGAAGTTTTTAGTGAAAGTGAAAATCTGCAGTTTGCTATTTAACTCGTCTGTGTGTTCTACCTGTTTACCCTCTACTAACCATCGTAAAGGGGGTGACTTCTTCATGTCTGTTCTCTCCAAACACATGCCCGTGTCTCCACATGGAGGCTTTTCTTAATTTCTGCCTCATTGAATTCCTTCTTTGAAGTGGGAAAAGGCTCAAGGGAGGTGGTTTCTCTCCTGCAGGACCAAGTATCCTCCTGAGAATGAGCCTCCAGGGCTCAGCTTCCCCCAACATACCCCCCACCTCCCCGCACCCCTGATCTGCCCTGGGGAGACTCCTCTGAGCAAGGGAAGCATCCTGGGGCAGAGGGCTCTCTGGACTACAGGTGCTGGGGCGTGCGTTTCTCAAGGAGGCCCCTTGGGCAGGCAGGACTTTGCCCTTGACGAGGTGGGCCAGTCAGAGCTACCACTGGGGCCAGAACTGGGCTGGAGAAAACTCTTAGGAACAGACTCCCCAGAAACTCCAAAAACATGAGCAGCAATCTGGAGTTGAAAACTGTAAGGCCTCTCATTACAACAATGGTTTGGCCTGTGAAGTTAAATCCATGCAAGGTCTCGTATTTTTGTTTCGTAAGGGCTGATGGGTAGGGTGACCAGGAAAAAGACTGACGGCCTCAGAGGAGGCAGCTGGGAAAGAGCCTTCACTGGATCTTAAACTACAGACTGTCGGGAGCCGTTGTGTTGCATCACTCTTGTGAGCCGTTGCTGGTGGGAGACAGTGGGGCAACTGTCGTCTCAAAAGCTGCCCTGAGATACGTTTTGGTTTGGAAAGAGCAAAGACGCAGAGAGGTGGGGAAATTTATTTTTAATTAGCAAGTGCAACTGACAGACTTCATTTGAAGTGGTGGGAGTATCATACAATTGGTGAACTATTACCCTCTCCTGTGGGTGATCACAACTGAGTGAAAACCTACACATTGCCATTCATTCATTCATTCATTCATTCATCAGATGTGCAATAAAGCACCTCCTATGTGCCCTGCCTTTTCCTGGGCCCTGGGTATTAACTGGGTACAAGACCGACTGAGGACAGACTTCTGGGCTTCTGTGCAACTCAACTTGTATACACTGTGTGCACACAGCCAACCAAACAAAAAGCTGGCAGCAAATGAAGAAGGAGAAGGAGAAGGAGAAGAAGAAGAAAGAAGAAGAAGAAGAAAGAGAAGGAGGAGGAGGAGGAGAAGATGAGGGGCACCTGGGTGGCTCAGTCGGTTAAGCGTCTGCCTCCAGCTCAGGTCATGATCCCAGGGTCCTGGGATCGAGCCCCACATCGGGCTCCTGCTTCTCCCTCTGCCTGCTGCTCCCCCTGCCCGTGCTCTCTCTCACACTCTTTCAAATAAATAAATAAAATCTTAAAAAAAAATAAAAGTAAAAAGATTTAAGATTGCGGTGGGGGAGAAATCGACAGTAAACAAGGAGACGAATAAATCAGTAAGATGAATTCAGAGGATGGTGAGTGCTGTACTGACGGTAAGCCTGCTGAATGTGAGAGTCAGCGACAAGAGTATGCAATTTCAGGACATTTCGGCCTTGTTCATTACACTTTTTGCATTTTCCAAGTCTGTCCCAATGAAGTTGTATTAATTTTGTAATCAGAATGAAGTTAAGGAAGGAAGAAACCACTGCACACTCCCGAGAAGTCACGCAGAGAGAGAGAAGTCACAAGGGAGTCCGTACACACCCAGCAGGGAAGGGGGCTGGTGAGGGGTTTTTCCCTGTTTCCCCCCACCTTTTATGCTGTCGTCATTATAATGAAACCTGCTGCACAGGGAGCCGAAGTCGGTCTCCTCGGCGCCTGTTTAACCGACACAAGAGCAGCTCCCACGGGCCACGATCAAAACATGAGCTCATCGTGCTTGGTTCCTCTGGGAGGGGGAGCTGGCCCAACGTGGAACCGCGTGGCTCCCTCTCCAGGGAATGGCCTGAGACCCTAGAGGGAGCCTGGCCTGGGACTTCCCTCAGTTTCCCAAAGCCGCCACAGATAGATGGGTTTGGGGAGAGCTACGAGGTGGTTCAAGGGGGCATAAGGAAACCACAAGGGCCCATCCAGGTTGAATCCCATGACATGGACTTTCCAGAGCCCAAGTTGTCCTTTGTGTGGACATCTTGCTATGGCCACAGGCCCTCTGAAAGCTTGGCAAATAGACAAGGGCCTCTGACCTCACCAGGGGAAGAAGGAGGTGCTGTATGTATCTGCCTCCCTCTGGGCCAATGGGAGGGCAGGGCTCCGGCAAAGGGAAACTGGGGCAGGGGCTGAGAGAAGATTTGAGACGAGCGCCAGACCGAAGCATCCAGTTCCAGGGCGAGGGCCAAGAACAAGAATTGAATCCGAAGCAAAGGTCGGAAGAAGTAAAGCCTGGGGAGGTCCCCCGAGGCCATGCCCAGACCAAGGGAGGGAGGTTTTCTGGAGATCGGCCCAGTCAGTCCAAGGAGAGAGAGAGAACATCTCTGGGCTTCCAGCCCCTCTGAAAATAGCCACCCCATCCCACCCGTGTTGTGCTATTTTGTGTGTCCTTTCAGTCAGGTGAGGCTGGCGTGCGTGAGGGGGCAGTTTTGCGGGCAGTTGCTGGGGGGTTGCTACTTAATCCCTGTGGGACGCAGCTCCAGCGCCAAGAGCCCGGAGCTGAGCCCTTTACTATCGAGCAACTTGCTGTGTATCGAAAACAAATTCCTTTCTGGAAGCCTGGAAGAAAAACGCTCAGGTATTCGCATTGATTGCTTCAGCTAATGGATTATGGGGAAGATTGTTTCCTCTCTCCCACATTCCTATTTTAAAAAATTAAATTATAGATGGCGAGAGTAATACAAAATAAGTGCTTGTTGTACGAGTCTGAGGATACGAAGGCTGTGGATGAAAAACTGGGAGCCCGCCTCTCTCCCCTCCCCGGGGGTGCCTGCTGATTTCAGTTCGGGGTGTATAACTTGTATCGTGTTTATGTTTAAAAAAATGTTAAAGAGTGAAGATTGCACGGGCCAGGCAACACCAAGTTCTCGTGGAGGAGGGTTGCTGACAGCGTGGTGCCTGACAGGCCCCTGGGACGCTGGTCCTCGGGCCACACACACTCCTGCTCGCTGCGTTCCTGGAAGGGTCCCAGGAAGACCAGGTCTCCTCTCACCCGGAAACCTCAGCCTCTGACAGGCAACTGTGCACAAGGGGATCCTTGTTAAAATGTCCTTGAGGAATGTAGAATTCAAAGCAAATTAAGATATGCATAGAAGAAAATTCTCCATCCAGGGAAAACAAGTGGAGGAACTTTGGAGACGTGGGAGGAAACTGAGGCAAGAATGTGGGCTGATCAACCCCCAGCCACCCACCTCTCCAGCTCCTGACTTCTGCCACCCACTTTGCCCCCACAGGCAAATGCGATGGGAGAAAGAGGCTTCTGGCTGCCAGGCCTCGTGGCCTGGGGGGGGGCCGGGAGCCATGCAACCTTGCTGAGCCATGCCCAGCAATGGGAGAAAAGATAAGCAAATAAATAAATGATGGCTTATACATATTACACAGCTACTAAAGAGGATGTTACAAAGAGTCTTCAATAACACAGGGAAATGTTCAGCTCTGCAAATGTAAAGTAGGTTTGCAAGAAAATGCTCCTCAAAGAAAGGGCTTGGCAATGCATTAATTTTAGGAACTACTGCATCTCTAGCCTCTCCTGGGGAGATTCCTGTTGCAGGTCGGCATAATCAAGGCTGTGAGAGGTCCTCCAGTCAAGCGCCTGTACTGAGTCTTATTTAATTCAGTGTTTTCCTGATCTATTTGACGATAGAACCCTTCTCTGTCGACCCCTTTCCCAGCCATGGGATCAAGGTCTGTCACCCTGCCTGCCTCGTTGTCTCCCTACTGGGCGGTCATTGTGTCTCCAGCAGATGGTTGGCTCCCCACACCTCCCTGGAGGCCCCAGGAGCTCCTTGACACACAGAGGTTGCATTTCCTTCCTCCCCCTCACCTCCTGTTCCCACCCCACGTCCTGGCACGTGGGAGTTTGCGGTAACACCTTTTGGAATTAGAGTCCATGTTTATTTCCAATACAGAAACTGATCATCTGACTTTCCCTTCCTTCTTCTTTAACAGGTGTTTATGATGGGTTTTATCATCATAGAATGAGCGATCAAGACACCCCTCCGCTGTCACTGATTGACCTATAATAAGGATTAATCGCCCAGTAACCGGCCTTCCCGACATTGCTATATCATGAACCCAGCGCTTTCCCACCTAGACCTTGGCCCATGCCAAAAGAAAAAGCTAGTCTCTGCCACAGAAACTGATATATTGAGTGGGTTTAGAGCAGGGGTGGGCAGACTACCACCCATGGGGCAATTCCAGTCCACTGCATGTTTTTGTAAATAAAGTTTTATTGGAACCCGGCCATACTCATTCATTTCTGGTTTATCTATGGCTCCTTTAGGGTTACTCTCTGGCCCCTTACAGAAAGAGTTTGCCAATCTCCAATTTAGAGGATTTCTCAATACATTTTATTTATGATTCACATTGGGTGATAAGGAAAGAAAAGTGTCGAGTCTGACGGTATGTCGCAAATACTGTTTCAAAGCAAGAAAGAAGCTTGTACTTTCCAGCAATTACTAACTGCCAGCTAGCTGCACATACTAGTAGTAGTAATAATAATGATGCTGGTTTTCATGTTGTTCGTCTTAGCTCTTCGTCTTAGCACCCTCGGGGAGACGAACGCAGTCGAGCAATGAAAAGGGAGCATCTGCTTCCGATCTGGCCCTTGAAGAGCAGATAGTCAGTGAGAAGTCAGGCCTTGCTACTGGAGAGACGGTGTAGTTAGGGACAGGCTCCACTTAAGACAGAAGCAAGAAACAACAAACGTCTTCAAGGATGGGGTCCTGGATGCAGGCAGCAGCTGCCAGGCCTCCTGTGATCGGTCTGGTCCTCCCCACCTGTCCGCTCTCACCCCGCGCAGGCTGTCCAACAGCCTGATGGCCTCTGCGGCACAGACCACGCCCCTCCAGACCTCTGGGTCTTTGCTCAGGCTGTTCCCTAGGACGTCCTTCCTCACTTTCTCTTCCTCCCACGCCAGCGCTCAGCTCAGCCCAGACTTTAGCTCCGTGGGGAGCCCTCTGCCCCTCCTCAGCGCTGCTGGGGCTCCCTCTGCTTAGCCCCATCTTCACACAGCCCGGACTCTGTCTACTTTGTCTCTCTGCCTTCCCAGGCTGAGAGCCGCTTGTGAGCAGAGATCACGCCCGCTCTGCTCCTGTTCGGCCGCTCACGCAGCTAGGAAAGGGCTTCAACAAGCGCATTTGTGGCCGAGTATTGGAAATATTAGCCACATTTTCTCCCTGTTCTTGTATTTCTTCAAATCATCATTTCCTCCACTCATTCACATTCTTTACCAGAAGGTAGGAAAACCCCAGGAAAAAGCAGGAAGCAAAAGGAGCCCCAGTTCTTGGCTTTTGAGTTTCAAAAGCCGGGTCTTTTGAAAGAACTAGGGGCTTAAGAAATAGATTTGGAAGAATAAATGTCAGTTGAGTCAGAGCAGGGCTCTTACCCCAAGAATCTCTGGTCAGAAGGGAAGTGACAAAGGCGGGGAGGGGCCCTGTTTGCCCATTTCCCCCAGGCTGAGCTCCGTGGTGGTGGTGGTGAGCGGGACACACAGCGCAGCTCTCGGGTGGGTTTATCAGATGCAAGAACAGAGCGGCTCTGAGCGTCTTCCTCTGCTTCGGCAGGTGGAAGGAGAACAGGGCCCCAGAGAAGACAAACCCTGCCAGTGCATGTGGGCAGGCAGGACCAGGGGCAGCCTTCTGTAGCCCACAGAACAAATGTGGCAGGAAACCCGGGTTGCTGCCCAGTGTCCATTCTCACTTCCTTCCTTACAGAACCTTGATTTTCCTTGGGGCAGCAGCATAGCCTGTTAGAAGACCGGGTTTCCAGCCTCCCTTGCAGCTGGGGGTAGCCATGTGACACAACTGTGGTCAAAGAATGTAAAGCAGAAGTCACTAGATGGGACTTGCAGGAAAGCTCCTAAAAAGGAGCCCACCCAGACTTCTTTGGCCCTTTTCACCCTCCCCCTTTCCTTCTCGAGAGCGGGAATGGCCGGAGCCGTGGCAGCCATCCTGTGGCCATGCAGCAGATGGAGTGCTGGAATGCGTAAGGACAAAAGCCCCAGGCTGGGATAGCGAAGGGAGAAGACTGCAGGCACCTGGATGATGACCCCATGGTGGCACTGCTCCTCCCCGGGCTGCCTACGTCTGGACTTCTTGTTAAATGAGAAAAAAGAACCCTATCTTGTGTACACTGGTGTTCGGAGGGCCTTGGCCAAAAACATGTCTTAATGGATTCAGTGAGGAGACAATGGGGCCAACCGTGGGCATAGGAGACGGCGGAGGAGCAGAGGAGCGAGAACGGAGACTGAAGAGGGGAGGGTTAATTCCGCGGCCATCTGCAGGGCCCAGACTTGCCACCCCGGCCCCAACACCTCAGCCTGTTGTAATCTCCAGGGAAAGGGGAAAGACATCTGAACGGACCAAGCTGAAGTTTCTGCCACCAGGCTGCACGGGGGCAAAGGAGAAATGAAGCTTCCTGCACACCTGAGGTTGGCCTGAGATTATACACTGTACGTTACCCTTCGTAAGTATGTGTTAAATGGAGACAGGGGCCAGAACCGAGCCTGAGATCCGCACTGTCAGGGATGAGCTTGTGGACTCCAAACCCTGCAGTCCCGCTGCTCTTCCCAAGCAGCTTTGGGGCCCCTGGGACTGTCGCTCAGAAAAGTTTGGTCCGAGAGGGAAAATCCCTGGAGGAATCCTGAATAATTCCTATGACGTCCCCCCCGCCACACACACACCTCCTGCCCCACACCCCTGAGGCTCGGACTGCACCCCGCCCCAAGCAGGCTTCTTCCTCATCACTCACCCCTTCCCAGCTGCTGCCCTCAGCCCTGCGCCAGGACCTGGAGAGCAACGAAAGAGCCACCATTTATCATAAATGGCATCAACATCAATAAGGGCTTCTGTTCACGGGGCAGCATGACGACATTAGGATCCAGCTCATCAGAGCGTGGAAGGGCTCAGCATGTGAGCTCAGGCCCGGTGACTCTAGCGTCCCAGGGGAGGAGCCAGCAGCACGGGCAGGAGTGCTCACCTGGCTCCTGGGGCGGCAGGCAGCTCTGCACCAGTTAGGCGGGGTTCAGAGCCACCCCAAACCTGCAGGGCCTTTCCTGGGCCCACCCGTGGGCAGGAGGAGAAACTTGAGATTCAGCAGGGCCCCGCGGGAAGCCCATTCAGCAAAGAGGAGTAAGCCCTGAGCTCCGCGAGGTGGGAGGAGCCTGGCTGCCTCCAATTTGCAGTCTTCAGGGCTTCCTTCCCCGGATGGATGAATTATTCATGTCCACGGCCAGGCAGCCCATCAATAATGCAGGAGGCAGAAGCCCTGGCAGGGCCCAGCTTCCCGCTGACCGGCTCTGCCCCGGGCTCCAGGGATGGACGCTCCACAGCCCTCCCGATACACGGGTCGGTGTGGGCAGACCCTCTGTGGGCAAGTCTCCAAAATCCGTTGCTGAAACCCAGCTGTCCTCAGGGCTCCAGGCCGGGAGCTGGGCTGCAGACATACCCAGGAAGGGGACCTTTTTACAATTTCCATACCTCCTCTGCCTTGAGGGGCCCATGTGTCCCTCAGCACAAAGGAACCCCTTGTACGGACCCAGCCCTGGGAACAGGAATTCCTGTCGCAGGATGAGGGTGCAAGAGACACCCCCCACCTTCCTCTAGGGCCCAGGCTGGCGGGTAGAGAATCAGGAGAGCCAGAGAGTTCATTCTGGTTGCGAGTAGAAGTTTTCATCCAAGCTGTATCTTTAAGACACCTGTTTGACTTTCTCAGTCCCCAGCAGGTTCCAGCAGGTCCACAATGGAAGGGGGGCCAGAGGCTGGGGAACTTTCATGCTTCCTTGGGAATGGTGCTTTGGGGCACACCCACCGTGATGACCCTCTGACTTCCTCACACACACACACACACACACACACACACACGCGCGCGCGCGCGCGTGCCCCCAGCACACAGGCCACCTCCTCCAAAAAACGGCCACAGCCTCACTGGCAATCACTCTGGGAAGAAGGGTGCAGACGTCTGCTGCTGTGAATTGCCGAACTTAGCTGGGGTTTCTCTCTGTCCTTCCCTTTGTTTCTCAGTCTTGCCTAGATGTTCTGTTTGTTACAACAGATCCTTGTAGTAAGAAAGAAAGGAAAATGGTTGCTACTTTTGGAGGGGAGATACAAGACTGGAGAAGGTACAGCTAAGGTGAAACTAGCCGGCTCCCCTTCAGGCGTCCAGACCGGAGCTTCCCCAACCTTACCGTGCAAATGAACCACGGGGTGGGGGGTCGGGGGGGATCTTGTCAAAGGTAGATGTCCTTGTTCAAGGTCAGGGTGTGTTTCTGCCTTTTTGCCAGCTCCTGCTGATGGCCGATGGAATGGTCCGCGACCGCACTCCGAGTAGCAGCGCTCTGGGGTCTATCCCAGTGGCTCCCAACCTCAGAAGAGCATTGGGATGACCACTGGAAAGCTTTAAAAATCCAGATGCTCCGGCCACACCCCGGACCATTTGAACCAGGTTCTCTGAGGGTGGCAGCCAGGCATCAGCATCTCCCGAAGCCCCCAGGGGATTCCACTGTGCACCAGGACTGAGAAGCCCGCTCTAGACTAGCTCGGCTCACTCTTTACTTGAGGAGACAGGCCCAGAGAGAGGCCAGGGGCCTGCCCACAATGACACAGACAGTGAGGCAAAGGACTGGGGCCTGAGCCAGAGAGCTTTCCGGGGCACAAGGGGTTGTCTCCTATCGTGTGTTGGGGAGTGGGGGGGAGGCAGGTAGGGCTGGGATTGGAGGACAGCGGGGATTCAAGAGTCAGGACAGGGGCCGAGAACCACCCAGACTCCTGGACGCTCTCCAGGCTGGGGCCAGGCTGTGCTCCCCACATGGATCGAGCCCTCACATTTCACCAAGGAGGGCCATCGGGCCTGTGGGTGTGCTGAGCAGATTATCACCCCCTTTACAGATGGGGGTTGAGGTTCAGAGAGGCCAGACCCCTGGTCCCAGGGCACAGCCATCCGTCCTGTGAGGCCTCCTCCATCGTGGAAGCTCTAGCCTTCCCCTTGCTGATCGTAAGACATGTGTACCCGCTTCCCGTTCAAAATTTCTAGAATTGGGTTGTGTCTGACAAAAAATGCTTTCAGGCCTCTAAGCCAGGCACTAAGGGGATGTGATTGTGACTGGCAGAGCCCATGCGTAGGAAGTGTCCGTTCACCTGAGTCTTATTGAGTTGGTAGCCTTACAATGGTGGCATTTCATCTTCATCTGGATCCGCGGGTGGTGCTTTAACTGTCTTTGGAAAGATCATGAGAGGCTCCTGGCAGAGGCCACCTTCCTGCTCTTGGCTCCCCTGACCTCTGTCCCAGGTTGCCCTTCCTGCTGCCCTCAGGGCACATTCTCTTACCCTCCCCCAGCAACAAACTCTCTCCTTCCTTCCAGAACTTTCCCTCAGGAAAGGTCACATGGTTCAGAAAGCCTGTCCTTCTCATCTTTGTGTCCTCAGGGCCCCGTGCAAGGCCTGGTGTGTAGCTGGTGCTTCATGAAGAGACTGGTTTTAGGCAGCAGGTATGAGCACTGGAAGCTGAGTGGGGTAGAAAGGCCCGCAGTGACCAACAGGTCCATGAAGCGACCCACCTCGAAATGGCCATAGGCCCTCACTGACCAAGTACAACCAGGCACAGTTCCTAAGATTACCAAAAAGGAGAACATTCCCCACGTTCCCCTGCTCCCTCACTCTGCCCTGTAACTGTGGCCCCTTCACCACCACCTCGTCCCAGCGTCTCTCCCTCACTGTCCTGCCCGCTGCTCCCTCGCGGTGTGTTCCGTAAACGTCCATGTCCTGTGTCCTGCCTCGGGTGAATCCTTTCACCGCCTGCACCGCCAGCCCCCATCCCCACATTTCGTGGCCCCCCCATCCGATCAGAGCTCCCCACACTTAGTACAAGTTTGTGGAAGGACAGAGGGAGGGGGCCCAGCCCAGCATCCTTCGGGGACCTCCCTCCCACTCCCAGGCTGCTTCCTTCTTGGCTCTCCCAGTGATCACCCCTGCAGCACCTCCACACGGCCGCGGTCTGAGCTGTGTCTCCCGCAAGTGCCTACGTTGAAATCCTCCCGCTCAAGCTGATGGTATTAGGAGGTAGAGCCTTTGGGAGGTGCCTAGGTCAAGAGGGTTCTGGGATTAGCGCCCTTATTTATAAAAGAAACCCCAGAGGGGGAGGGGTGTCACGCTGCCCACACTCACCTCCCCGCTTGGCCTGCCCTCCTGCAGCCTGGGAAGTGGATCTCCCGCCCCCGCAACTTGCCTTCCTTCCAAAGGGCTTTCCTCTCTGGGTAGCAAAGCATAGCGGCAAGAAGCCAACCTTGGGGTCAGCCCAAGGATAGGGTTGTTCAACACTTATTCAGTACCTCCTGTGTGCCAGGCGCAGTGGGACCTGGGACAAGTCCCTGAACATCTCTGAGCCTCCGTTTACCAGTCTGACCCCGGGGCTAACACTAGTGGCCCCTGAGGATGGGAGATGCCAGCATGTGCCGGGCTGTGAGCACATGTCGGTTCCACTCTCTTCTTTCCGTTCCCGAGGTCTTTGTTCAGATGCAGAAAGGACCGCCGAGGGAAGGTGGGACTGGCATTCCTCACTGGAGAAACTGAGGCCCGGGGAGGACAAACTTGCTCAGGGGAACACCTCGAGTGTGCCCAGGCTTCCCATTTCCCAGCTCCCAGCCCTGACCCCGGAACCGGAGCCAACAAGCTGAGTGCATTCCCCTGCCCCCTATTGTTGGGGACCCCTCGACCCCAGTAGCACAAAGACGCAGGCCCACAGTGCATGTGCACTTTCGCTTTATTTCTTTCCATGCTGAGCAATACACAGGAGCCGACGGGAGAGTGTGGTGCCGGGTGGGAGCAGGGGTAATTCTTACTGCTTCCCCTGGGACGCGGGACAGGCTGTGTCAGCGTCCCAAGCTGGGGGACTCTGGGTTCAGGCAGCCAGCGGCGGGACCCATGATGGAGCTGGGAGCAGGGGGTGAGGCCTCGGAGTGCCAGGCTGCCAGTGGGGGGAGGCGGCAGGGGAGTCAGGGGACCCTCCCTCCCAGTCGGATCTCTGCAGGGTTCCTGGTCCTCAGGCTTGTGCTCCTCCTGCCAGAGGGGTCAGGCTCCTTCCAAAACCCTCGGAGCCTCTGAGCTCCGTCCTTGGTACAAGTAGATGTTTCCCAAGTTGTCCTCGCCTACGTGGAAGGATGTCCCAGCTGTCCTGTGGCTGTCTGCCAGTGGCTTCTCTCTTTCTCTGCTGTGCTGGGCTTTGAGTGTGAAACAGCGTGAGTCTGTGCGGGTGTGATGCGGGAGCCCGGGAAGGTTTGCACGTGCGTGCCAGTCAGTGCGCACAGAGGCCACAGAGAGAGCCCCACCTTGGCCATCGTTTTCCCTACAACCGGCTGGTTACTTTCTCTCTTCTCCCTGGGGTGCTGCAGCTGGGGCCCCCAGGGCCTGCCAGGAGACACCAGCTCATGAGCCACCAGTTCCATAGACCTCGTGACTCACCTCCTGGCCTGACCTGACTTTGCAAGTGACACAAATCCTCTGGGCTCACTCCCTCCCTCCCCGAACAGAGGCATCTCTATTGTGGCTTCAAAGGTCCTGTAAAGCAAAGCCAGCCCCTCCTTTAGGGTCTGGAGAGGTTGGAGTATGCTCCCCAGATGGGCAACTGACGCAGGAATGCCGGCCCCAGAGGGATCGACCCAGGGCCCCTGGGCCCTTCACCCCTCCCCCGCCACGAAGGCCCTCCTAGAAGGTTCAGAGCTGCACTTGGGACTCCTCCTGGTAGACAGAGCCTCTGTGCTAACGGACTCCCTCCCAGGAGTCTCTGAGGAGCGTCAGGGAGACAGGCAGGGGCCCTGAGAGAAGGCACCAGGGCCCTGAATAGGTGCCGGGGAAGCAGTCTTTGCCAGCCTGGGACTAGTCTGGCTACAGCTGGGAACATGCCGTCCCATCAAGGGCAGTAACCCCGGCTGCTGGGCAGGGTCTCCCAGGGTGGGAAAGCCTGGAGGGTCTGGGAGCTGAAGCCAGAGAGGTAGGTGGGCACAGGAGAAGCCCCCGTGGGCAGAGCCTGTGCCAGCAGAAGTTTGGGGAGAATCCCAGGGCCAGAAACCAGGTAGGAGGTCAAAGGACCCTGTTCAGTCCTTTTATGCGTCCCATTAGGTCCTGAGAGAGAGGCCATAGGGTCGCCCCCTGCCTCTGGGCATGGGAGTATATTCCCAAGCCCAGGGCTTCCCACTCTCCCAAACACAACAATAAACCTTCGGAAAAACCCTCTAGCTCACTCCCCTGCTAAGAACCCAGGAGCTCATGGGAAGTCCTCCCCCCAGAGGTGGTCCCAAAGCCCCCTCCGGGGAAAGCCTTTGTGGCCTGTGGATGGCCAGGGGCACAGGGTAAGGCACGGAGTATCAGGTGCTGCTAGGCTGGGAGCCGGAGCCCAAGCCCCACCTGAGCCACTCTGTTCGGGGCCCCGAGTGTGCAGCCTAGACCACGAGGGGGGCCATGGCAGGAGGCGACCTCAGCTCCTCCTCACTGGCTGAGCAGGGCTGGGGTCAGGCCCTAGGCGACAGCACAAGGAGGGAGGGAGCAAGAGGCAGACTGGGCCATCCTGGGAGACACGCTGAGACCAGAGTTCTCAGCAGAGATGCTCCTGAGACTGAAAAGCTGGAGAAGATGTCCATGGGTCCTACAGTTCCTGATCCTGTCCTCACCAGCATTCCCCTGCCATGCACGTGGCTCTCCCTCTCCAGACAGCTGCTCATCTTGGGTGCCCAAGGGGGGCCCAGGGCAGGCGCTGAGCGGCAGCTGGGCCCCTGAGCTGGGATCGCAGCAAGCATGTGGCACAAGGCATGCAAACAGTTTTTTTACACCCCCCCCCAAGAAAAATACAAAAGAGAAGGTCCCACGTCCTGGCTCCCGGTGCTCAGACAGGCAGGGAGTGTGCTGCTTCTCTCTGGCCATGGTTCTCCTTGTCTCGGTCTCGTCTGCAGGGCTGGCTCTTCCTCAAACAGGCGGTGTGTGCCGCGTGGCAGATCCCGGGAGGGGCGGGGGGGGGGAGATGAGCAGCCAGCCGGTGCACACGGAGCCCAAACACCAGCCGTGTCCACGAGATTAAACCCTGTTATTTGTTCTTCGCACTTTTCACATCTGAAGTGGGCTGGCAGTCGGGAGACCTGGGGGCTTGGCTCCAAGTCCGGGCTTTGGGAGCACAGGGATGTCACCGTCCTGTCCTCCGGCAGGAGGGGGGGCGTGCGAGTGTGGAGGCCTCCGGCTGGCCAGGGCCGCCCCCGCCAGCGCAGCGCCCTGGTCTGTTTTATTTCTTCTGCACTGTAAAGAGAAGAGCGGTCATGGCCAAATAGAGCTCAGAACGGGCCTTCAAGCCCTTGTTGGGAAGGTCTGGGGTTTTGTTTCCGGGCGGGGCACGGCACCGGGGTCGTCCGATTGGGGTCTCTTGGTGGAAATGAACTCCCACCTGAGACAAGACTGCAGCCCTGACCAGGGGTTCACAGCGCCAAGTGACCCCAAACATAGAACCATCGAGGCCTGAATTTTTTAAACAATTCCCGTTGCCAGTTTGAGTTCAGTAGTGGTCATTTGCCATTGAAAAAGTCACGAGCATGACGGGTGGCGGGAGGACAGAGGAGACTGAGGCACAGAGGGCGCTCCCGAGCTGATGCCTGTGCTGTGTCCCTGCCCGCACGCACCTGCCTGGCCGCAGACCCACAGAGAGCTCGGAACGTGCTTTCGTTTCAGACACTCGGACAATGGAGGACGTGGATTTTACACCCAGGCAGGCTGATTACAAACCTGAACTCTTCTTCTGAGTCCCCGGCTTTCTGCCCCGGGTTGAAGCCCCGCGTTCTAGACCAGTGCCTCCTGTAAGGACTGGGCCGGGAATGTTCGTTGAAATGCAGATTCGGATTCAGTGGGTCTGGGCAAGGGCCTGAGACTCTGCATTTCTGACACATTCCCGCTGTCAGCAGCCACGGCTGCTGGTCCACGCAGCGCGTCTGGAGTAGCAAAGTCTTCAGGGGAAAAGCTTAGACTGACCCCCGCAACAGGCAGAGATGTCTGGGGGCTTCGCAAGGCAGGTGGTGAAGGGAGGCGAACGGACAACGCTGCCCTGCAGAGCCCAGACCCTCAGAGCTACGCCGGCCCGTTGAGCCCCTGAGAGTCACCCCTGCAGATGGGGCCCCTGCTTGGTTAACTTCCCTGGGCCAACGCTGCGGGCTCACGAGTGCTACCGCCAGACTCCCACCACCTGCATTGTTTCTGTCTGGCTGTGCGGGCCCCCTCGACAGGAGCGCTTGCAGGACGGGCCCGCCGTTCACCAGGCGGCATCACAACCATGATCTTGGGGGACACTCGCAAGGCTCAGCCAGACATGACCCTGGCCCAGGCCCCAAGGCCCTCAGCTGAAGCTGGAGCTGGCCGCCTCTGGTTCCCAGGCCCCGGGCTCTTTCCACACCCTTTCCTAACGATCCGGGATAAGGCAAAGCAGAAGCCAGTCCCGCTCAGCTGGGCCCTGCCGCGGATGGGGTCGCTACTCAGAGGATCAGCCTGTGTCCCCCACGGGCTCTTACCCCATCCCATCGCCCCCTCCCCAGGGAGCTGGGCTGCACCCGTCCGTGGTCCTCACCCCGAGCAAGCTGGCCCGCTCAGCTCCGTGTGGCTGGGTCTCACCTGCGAAATTGACGGTCACGGCCACGATGATGATGATGACGCCCATGATGAAGAAGGTGACGCTGAGCAGTCGGGCCAGGCGGCCCAGCCGCCGGGCCCCGTCCAGGTCCCCCTGCTGCACGCTGCTTCGCGACTGCAGAGACAGGGTGGCAGAGACCTCAGGAATGCTGGTCCCAGCAGACCTCAGGGGGTCCCCTTGCCCGGGCCCCCAGAACCTACCCAGCCCCCACCGCAGCCCATAGTCCAGCACCCGCCTTGGGGACGGGAAGCAGGCTTCTCCTGCAGAACTGGCCCGGGCACCTCTTGTGGGACCTCCCAACCGAGCCTGCCCCTCACTGCAAGTGGAAGCAAGCAAAGCAGGGCACTTCCCCTCAGGATGGTGATGAGGCAGGTGGTAGGTGGCATGGTGGAGACTGAGGGTCCGGGAGGGTGGGCCAGGGCCAGGCCATGCTGAGCTGGCAGGAGCAGATAAGCCAGGCCCCCCTGGGCCCCTGCCCAAGGCTCCCTGCTACAGCCACCCTAAGGTGTCCTCTTGGCTTTTTCTGTGGCCCTAGGTGCCTGCCTCCTCCCCTCTGTGACCCCCTCTTCCACAACAGGAAAAAGGTACCATCCATCCTCCCTCCTCTTATTTCCCACCCAGGAACCACATCCTTGTTCAACCAAGCCGACTTCCCGCATCACACCAGAAAGGCGGGCTTGGGTTTGAACTAGGGAGGCTGGGGTGTGTGGGGAGCCACGCCTGGCTTCACGGGGGCCCATTTGACACTTCACGCTTTCTCAGTGAGCTTGGTTTTTCTCGGCCTTATTTAATTTGGTGAAAGCAGATGGGTGAGTGTGGGGGTGGCCAGAAAGGATCTTGGGAGGCCCTGGAGTGGCTCAGAAGGAGGTGTGTCCCAGGCACGTTCACGGAGCCCCGCACCCCTTCCTGTGATGGCTCAGGAGTCAACCTGCTGGCCGGGGCTGGCCTGTGACCTCCAGACTCCTCCAGCTCTGGAGCCCTCTGCTGCTTCCTGGACTTCTAGGACAGCTACAGGTAGGAGTCCACTAAAGGTGTGACTCTTTTCACAGTCTCAGGTCATTTATTTGGTCATTTTATTTTTCAATTATTGGAGGCTCCTGAGTTCAGCATGGAGATGTAGTTGAGTCCCCCGGTGATGCTGGTGGTGCTGGTGCTGGTGATGCTGGTGATGGTGATGCTGGTGATGCTGGTGGTGGTGATGCTGGTGGTGGTGATGCTGGTGCTGGTGATGCTGGTGATGCTGGTGCTGGTGATGCTGGTGCTGGTGATGCTGGTGCTGGTGATGCTGGTGATGCTGGTGGTGGTGATGCTGGTGATGCTGGTGATGCTGGTGATGCTGGTGCTGGTGATGCTGGTGCTGGTGATGCTGGTGATGCTGGTGCTGGTGATGCTGGTGATGCTGGTGATGCTGGTGCTGGTGATGCTGGTGCTGGTGATGCTGGTGATGCTGGTGCTAGTGATGCTGCTGGTGGTGATGCTGGTGCTGGTGATGCTGGTGCTGGTGATGCTGGTGATGCTGGTGCTAGTGATGCTGCTGGTGGTGATGCTGGTGCTGGTGATGCTGGTGATGCTGGTGATGCTGATGCTGGTGATGCTGGTGCTGGTGATGCTGGTGATGCTGGTGCTGGTGATGCTGGTGATGCTGGTGGTGCTGGTGCTGGTGATGCTGGTGCTGGTGATGCTGGTGGTGGTGATGCTGGTGGTGGCGGTGATTTATTGAGCACTCACTTTGTGCCGGGCAACTTGCTGGGGACTGTGCCTGAATGATCTCACTGAGGCTCTGAACCACCCCGTGCGGCTGGCACTGTTGCCCACTTTTAAAGAAGCTGAAGTTCAGGGAAGGTACCCTTCCTCTCTCTGTTCTCTTCACAGGGGCACCCCCATCCCCCTGGTCCTGTCCTTTTCTCCTCGCAGAAACCTAACCAACCCCCTACCCCACCCCGTGGCTCCCCGTTCAAGCTCCTCCCAGGACAGAGCCACCTCCTGCCACAGTGTTTGATGCCATCAGATTTGCTTTGTCTCAGATCTGCTCCTGGCCTCGTGCTCTTCTGCCCACTTGCCCCATTATTGGCCACACCCGGGAGTGCTCCCGCTCGGTCACAGCGCCTGTCCCATGCCACCCTACCATACCAGTAAGTGTCCTTTCCTTGTCAATTCCACTGCAGTCCTCCCCGGAGGCCTTGCACCTGCCCGGGGTCCGTGCCGGCACACTAGCTTCCTGAAGACCCACCCCCTCCGCCCTGGCTCTACGCTCTCTTCCTCTCCATGCCATCCCCACACCACATTCCCCTCCACAGAGATTTATGCCAGGCCCCGTGCTAGGCTCCTGCCCTGCGGTCGTGGGGTGGGATCAGAGAGGAGGCGGAGAGTCGGGAGCTGAGGCACAAGTTCAAGGAGATGACGGTGGCTTAGCCAATGACCCTGCCCAGCATCTTCCACAGCCCCCACTGTTCCCAGAACAAAGTCGGAGCCCAGGTTAGCTTTGCACTTGCAGATTTCATCCTCTACCCTTCCCTTCCACAACCTCTGGACCCAGCCAATATGAGCTGCTGCAGGGCTGAACACCTGCCAGTGCAACTCTCCCGCCCGCCTTCCTGCTCCCCCTCAACCACCTGTCCACACCCTTGCCATCCTTTGAGGGCTGCCTCCTATGCCACCTCCTCTGGGAAGCCCACCAGGACTCCTCCCCCAGACTACTACTAGTAATCCCTAGCCTGTTTAAACATCTACCTTGGACCAGGAACTGTGTTAAGCCTTACCATCCAGCAGAACATTAGAGCACCTTAACACTCCCGTGAGATAGGGAGTGCTATTAGACCGTTTTACAAATGAGAGCCTGCACCACAGGGCATCATGCAGCTGTGACAGAAGCCACTGGAGAAGAGGAGAAAGGCCAGGTCAGGAAGGGCCCGGACTATCACAAAATGGAATCTGGCTTTTGTCTTGTAGGCACTGGGAGGGCCTACAACTGGGTGAGACAAACGGAGGATTTCATCAAAACAGGAAAGAAAAAGATCCATCCAGAGGGAGAGGCTGAAAAGACCGAGAAGCGATCGGTGCCCCCATGTCCCAGGACAGTGGACAGAGATCTGAACTTGAGCACGGCGACGAACTACGGCCCGCAGAGGACAGCGCTGCTGTCCATGGAGACTGGACACAATGGGTACAGGTGGTCTCACACCTCATCAGGTCTGCAGGTGGGTCTGGGCAGAAAGTTGGGAGTGTCCTGAGGGTGCCCAGGGACAATGGACGAGTGTCATCCAGTGAGAGATTAAAGAGAAGGTGGGTCCGGCTTGACGGGGGGCATGGGCAGGGGCTCAGGCACCAGCCCACCCTGATCTCACGGTGCTCCTGGACCCGGCAAGGATTCGGGCAGGAGCAGATGCAGCCTCCCAGCTCCCTACAAGGGCAGGCTGCAGGGGAGCACAGGGTTTGGAGCCAGACCTCCTGGGGGCCTGTCCCCACCCTCCACAGCTGTCCCAGCTGCATGACCCTGGGTGAAGGGCTTCTTCTCTGTCTCTCCTCCTCCTCAAATACAATCAGGTATGAATTCCTGACCTTTCTAATGTCCCTCAAGTGTGTCCCTACCTCTCCAGCCGATTCCACTGGCCTAGCCAGCTCCCACAGTAGATTTCATCTGGACACTGCACCGGGCTCCTCCCCACTAGTCCCTCTGCTCCAGCCTTGCCCCCAGCCGACCTCTTCTCAACAGCCCAGGTCAGGTCTTTAGGCCATAAACCTGGTCACATGGCTCCCCATAAAATGAATACATTTTTTAAATTAATTTTTTCTGTTTCATTTTTTAATTAAAAAAAAATTTTTTAAGTAGGCTCCATGCCCAAGATGGAGCTTGAACTCATGACCCTGAGATTAAGAGTCACGTGCTCTACCAACTGAGCCAAACAGATGCCCCAAAACGAACACATTTTTATGCCTCGGTGCTTCCTCGTGGACTGCCGTCTCTGCTGGAATGCCTTTCCTCATTACTGTGTTGGCCCCTCAGCAGCTCCTTCTCATCCTTCGAGAGTCACCTCCAGTAAAACTTTCCTTGGTGCCCACGAGCAATTAATCAGCCCCTCCTTGGGGCTCCCCTAGCATCTGACACCATGCTCTCTTCCTCCCTTCCCACCTTATGCCATTAGTTCTTGTCAGTCTCTTTCCCTCGGCTTGAAGACAGGGACGGCGCAGGCTCAATCTTCATGTCCCTCTTACGTAACCTAGGGATTGGCCCTAATAGGTGTTCAGTAAGTATTTGAGGAAGGAAAGAATAAAAGAAGAGAAAAAAGAGTGAGAGGAGGGTCTGTTTTCTAACCACTGAACTTAGCCAGTGGAACGCTCCAAGTTAATAGAAGATTCGTGAATGAAATAAAGGCAATGGGTCCCCCAGGAAAGATATCTGTTATCTGGATTTTGGCCCCACCCACAAACCCATGCCGCCTCCAGCTCTCTGTGTGGCCAGCCCGGGTCACTGAATGAGGGACTTCAACACCCAGGCAACACCTTCCTCTTGGGAGGAAGAGGGGGCAACATAGAGAAAGGCTTCAGGAATTTTCAGGAAGTTCAGCTTTAGACACTCTGGGCTCCCCTTGAATCATTACCAAGAGACTCCTTCTCAGCTGTAAGCACGGCACGCAGTGGGGAGGGCACAGGGCTCCGGATGAGTTCTGCTCTTGGCTTACCCGAGAAATCATTGTGCGTTGGGCAACGATTCAGGATCGTGGAGAGAGGTGCGCTCGTGGTTGCTTGGGTATGAGAGGTGGGGAGGGGAAGCGAGAGAGGGAGAGATGAATTTTCCAGTTGCTCTAAACTCAATCCCTCTTCTTTATCCACACGGCCGTCAGCCTATGAATCCCTGTCATGCGTGTTCCTTTGAGCCTGAGAGACGGCGTTGAGGGAGATGCCCTGGGAATGGCCCGACGAGCAGGGCAGACCTGACTGCACCTGCTTTGTTGGGTCATACAGTTTATGTCATACGCCGTCCAATGTAAACCTCACAACTGTTCTGTAAATCTTAGTTTTCTGATCTGTAAAATGGAGGGAATAGCTGCCTTGAAGAGTAGAGCCCTTCTTTTATATCTAGAAGTTGCTCACCACTGGCTGGCACTCATTTCTGAAGTCCCCCCATTAGTTCCCAAATGAAAAACCCAACCCTTGACCTCAGGGATGGAAGAAGACCCTTCATTACTTTTTGGGAGTAAATTACCAGCTGCATATCAAACCCCACTTAGTGGCGGCCTCTTCCCCTTATACAGAAGGGCTCACGTGGAAGGCATGATAATAACTGCAGTAATGGTTGTAATGACTGAATTAATAGATCATTTGTGATTGCAATGGCTGTGGGAATGGTAAGGGAGAAAATGAATTCGGGTTAATAGATCAGTGAGGAAAAGCAGTGAAAAAGGTCCGAGCGCTGGTAGGGGGTGGGGAAGGAAGCGGATGGGGTAGGAAATGTGCTAGGAAGAGCTGCCAGGGGATGAAACCAGCCAGGGGAGAGTGGCAACAGAACTTATCGGGAAAGAGCTTCCTCCACCCATGAGGCTCAGGCCAAGCCCCAGCAGATCTGCGGAGAACTGACAACATGTGATCGGCCGATGCTGATCAGCTATTTGTCCTTCCCCAGAGATCAAGCAAATCCCGGCAGGTCAAAGCCAAGGGATGAGCTTCCCCATGCCCCCTTCACATCCTTCTCTCTATAACAGTGCAATTCTTCCTGGAATGCCCCGATTACAGGGTTAACTTCAGTTGCTGGAGAGTGGGGAGGCATGGGGGGTGCTCCTGGGGAAGGAGTCGGGACAGCTGCCGTGGTGGGTGGGAGTGGGAGTGTTTGGGGATGCTTAGGACCTTGCGACAGCCACTGTTTGCCAACGCATTCAGAAGTACGTCAATATTTTCAGCCACATGTCTGCATGCCAGCCGATCATCAGTGCTGGGTGGGGCTCAGCGCTCTTGCTGGGTGAAGGCACGGATGCATGGCCTGCAAGAGGTCAGTTAAATCACCAGGTCGTCCAGAATGCCTGAGAAAGGAAGTGTTGAGCCGCTCTGGCCCTCTGTCACGCTCCCGCATGTGATAGGAGGAATCGAGGAACAAGGGGCTGCTCAGAGGCTTCCACCAAAACCACAGACAGGACTGCCCCTCCCCCGGGTCGTGGCACGAGAGCTTACACTCCAGTCTCCCCCAAACTGGCTAAAGTCAGAACTGCTTGTCCCCTGGGGGTTTGCCCTTTCCTCTGACAGTACAAAGTTTCATTCAGTGTTAATGATAACAGTAACCACTGCCATTTTGTACGTGGCAGGCTCTGCGCTAGGGGTTTTCACACATATTAACCCAGTTAATCCTCCCGGCAGCTTCATGGGGTCAACAGTCTTATTACACCTATTTTATAGATGAGAGAACTGAGGCTACCGAAGGGGGTTGAGGGATTTGGACATGGTCACGTGGCCTGGGAAGGACACCCAAGTCTATCTGATGCTTGTTTAAGCACTGTTGTCAGCTGAAGGCCTGGGGTCCAGCTCCCCTGGTTGACAGGAGACCTTGCTGGCATTGAGGAACATGGCCATTTCTCAGCCTGACCCAGGGGCAGAATGGATGAAGCCAGCCCTGCCCTGGCCACCTCACGAGGCTCATAGGCAGCTGCGGTCCTGAGCGGGGCTGCGTCTGGATACCTGGGATCCCAGCCCCTCAGTTTGAGCCCCTGTCATAGCAGGTCCCTGTCTAAGCCACAGTGGGAAGGACGCTGCTGGTCCGTTAGTCTCCCACTGATGGAGTCAGTAGGGGTGGGGAAGGACAGTGGGGGGAGGGGAGAATGGAGAGAAAGAGGAAAGGAAGTGGGTTCTTCCCTCCCTGCACAAATGCCCCAAAGGTTTGGCTTTCCTGGGAGGGACACACCATCCTTGTCCCCAGAGGTAGATGCAGGTCAGGGTCATGGAGACAACACTAGATTCAGCGTCCAGCTGCCTCTTACCATTGTGTGACCGTGGGCAAGGCACTGCTCAAGTGCCTCTGTTGTCTCATGTGTTAAATGAGAATTAGCCCTTAACACGGGGCTCTCTTGGGCTCCTTCGTCCTGGATTCTCATGGTTCTCTTTGGAAATTCATTTCCACAGCTATACTCCACTTCGCCACCACCCCACACGGGCCCTCTGCTGAGATCTCAGCCCCCGGCGTCTCTCATACCTCTCTCACGCAGCATCTGTCCTTTGACGACTTTGAGCCTCAACCTGTGACCCCTCCCTCTCCTCCAAGGTCATCACCATCTTTACAGCCTCACTCCCTCCCAGTCCAGCCTGATCCTTCACTGTGCCTCCTCTGCCCCCCTCACCAGCATCATTCTGTGCCACTGGGTCTGCCCTCATAGCACCTCTGCCAGCCATCCCCAGCCTCGGGTGGGCCCAATGTCCCATCTGTGACTCCATACCCACAGCTGGAGAAAAAACGCACCACCACGCAGGCTGATAACAACTCAGACCCATGGTCTCCAGCCTCAGCAGAGCCCTCAGGCCATTGACCTCTCTGTCCCTTGTCCCCTCTCCTCTCCCCTGTCACCAGGCCTTTGATTCTCAGCAAATGGCCTTGCCCTCCACCTGCCTGGTGGCGTGGGGCCCATACAGCATGAGCAGCTGCTTTGAGTATTTCTATCTGCTTCTACCCTCGTGGCCTTTCCTGCAGGCGCCCAGGGACGGGGCCTTCTTTGGGACCCATCTCTGCACTCTTCATGAAGCTCGTCAGTCACCTCTGTCCTTTTTTGCCTAACCCTGTCCATCATCAGGGTCACCAGGGGTCTGGAAATGGCCCAGCCAGTGGATACTCCCATCCTTACTGGACCTGACCTCTGTACTGCATTTGACCCTCCCTCCTCCTTTCAGACTCATTCCTCCCTGGGCGTCTCTCCCTCTCTTCCAGTTTGCCTTCCACCCCCTGAAATCTTCTTTTCAAAACTCTTTCCTGACCACTTCCCTCCGCCCACCCCTTAAATGCTGCAGTCCCCAGAGCTGTCTTAGACCAGGAGTGTGAAGTAAGCACTGCTACTTTCTGTTCAACAATTCTCTCCTCATGCCCTCTTTCCTAAGCCACGCTTGGTCCTTCATCAGCCAGCCTGGACTATCTCAAGAGCTTCCTACGGGGTCTCCCTGCTCCCAGTCCTGCTGGCTCAAGCTCATTTCCCACAGTGCAGGTGGATGTTGGTTTTAAAATATGAACGACCACATCATGCCTCTGCTTAAAATCTTTCAGGGGCTCCTCAGCGCCACTAGGATAAAACTTCAGTTCCTAGAGCGGGTCCCTGCCCACCTCCCTCCATCACCATACTCTTACATCCTTTGGCCACGTCCAACAGATCGTATCATCCATCCTCCCAAGTGCCTAGCATGGCGCCTCATTGGTAAAAGAGGCGTAATCATTCATGGGGGCCCAATCATTCTCTATCACTTAGTCGCCTCCAAACAAGCAACTTGCCAGTCAAGTGAATGATTGACTGAATAAATAAACGGTCTGTGTTAACAACTCCTAGGTTTCCAGAAACCCTTTCTGCCCCTTGCCAGGGCCTTGGTCCAGACCTCTTCATCTCTCCCCTAGTGCTACCGCAAAGGTTCCTTCTCCCAACTGCCAGGCTCAGAGGGGCCCCTTCTGCCCCTCCTCTTACTCTGCACCAACCTGCTCCACCAACATGGAAACCTGACCGCACCTCTCTCTGGCTCGGGACCGCGTGATGTCAATGCTGGGCGAAGCTTGCCGCCAGTCCCAAAGGACCACGCACGGCACGATTCCACTGATAGCAACTGTCCGGAAGAGGCAAATCCATAGAGACGAAAGACGAGTGGTTTGTTAGGGCTGAGAGGGGTCAAGGGAGAGATGGGGTGATTAAAAAAAAAGGCACGGGGCTTCTCTGGAGGCGAGAAAGTGTTCTACAACTGACGGCGGTTATGGTTGCATGTAGCTGTGAAGAACAAATCTTTGAATTGTACACTTTGAACGGTGAATTGTACGATATGTGTATTATATTTCAAAGCTCTGAGAAAACCCAAAACCCCGTGACGGCTTCCCACCCCCGGCCCGGGGACACTCAGGTACCACTCAGTTACCGCTACGGTGTGAGAGCCCTTGCTCTGAAGCCCTTCGTGCGGCTCATCCCGCTTCACCCTCACACAGCTCTCATATGTAGGTGTTACGTGACACCCATTTTGCAGACGGGAATACTGAGAAGAGAGATTTCGTTGACTTGCCCGAGGCCCCACGAGACGCTGTGGTTTTGTCTAGCATGAGCGCTTCTTGCCATGGGTTATAGGGTCTGTTTACAAGTTTCTCCCCACCGGACTGGAGGCTCCTGGGAATTGGTGATGGTGTCTGGTTCTGGCTTTGCACCGGATTCCCAGCCCCTGGCCCAGTGACCTTCAGAACTGACTCAGAGCTGACCTGAGAAGGGTGTAGAAATCTCCTGGGGGTGGGCTTCAGGGGTCTCACAGTCTTGGACCCAGGCGCCTCTGACAAAGGCAGCGTCTACCCAGCCTGCACCCTGCCGCCCCTCAAGGAGTTGGATTCCAGCAACTGTTCTCTCCTGGGCCCTTGTGTGGTTTCCCTCCCCGAAGCCCGTCTCCCCTCCTGGGGCTTCTCCCTGTAACCAAGAGGTTGGCCCTGCCCACAACCCCCAGATGCACCCCTAGGACCTGGTTCTGCCCCCAGCTGTCCCCCAAGTGCCGCAGGCAGCTCGGGAAACTCCTCAAAGCCCTCCCCCCCAGCCCTGCTCAGCCCTGGCTCGTGTGCCTGTGCCAAGTTTCAGGAGTGCCACCAGGGTCCCCTGACGTCCTGGCAGGTGGAGCTAGATTTGATGGGGGGTCAGGGAAGGCATCCCTGAAGCGGAAGGAGGAGATCGGGGCTTTCTCAGTGGACAGCCCGGGGGCAGTGGAGGTGACCACAGCTCCTGAGGACTCCGTGATAGATGACTCAGCAGGGGAGTCACTCCAGAGGGAAGCAGACAGCGTCTCCCCGCCCTGTCCCCCAGCCCTGACCAGCCTGGGGCTGGGAGGTCACTACTCCCACTTTCTGTTTTCCCTCTGGAAGACGCTGCCTGCCTGGGCTCTCTCTCTCTCACCCACCCCCGTCACTCCCTCCTCTTCCTGGACCTCAAAAGTCACTTGCCAACATCTACGGACATTTTCTGTGATCTTCTATAAGTAGCTCTATCCAAATGGCTTGTTTTGGGGACAACCTAAGACCGTTTACTCAGAACCCCGCGGGCCAAGTGTGTGAGGAGCGAAGACTAGCTCACATGCTCCTTCTTGGCAGGGCCAGCCATGCCCTCTGACACACAGTTTTCACCCACGGCCCAGACCTCCCCTACCCTAAACACAGACTAAAGACAGATGCTGAAATCAGTCTGAGCTCCAAGGCCCAGAGGCCCAACGAAAACAACCCCCTCCCCGGAGGAGCAGCCTCGGGGGAGCCAGGCCCCAGGGCCCTCGGCGCATGGCAGGGAAGCTACGGCGGCTCTTGGAAACCAGAGTTGGCAAAGGCCATTGGAATAGCCAGGTGGCCTGGGGTGACGGGTGGGGGCAGCTGGCTCCCCTCCCGAGAACTCGGAGTCCCGAGACCCCAGGCTGGCCGCAGCCTCTACTGACGCATAGCCCCAGTCAAGATGACCCCTCAGGACACCCCCTGCAAAAGGCTAGCCCCCCAACTCGGCTGCCATTCTGCAGCATGGAGTTTAGCTGCAGGTGGCTCCCCGGGGTCCCTTCCCCAGTAGGGATGTGTGCAAAGTCGAGCTGTGACGCCCAAGAGCAGAGAAGAGGGGGGACAGCAAACAGAAAGTCTCCTGGCCCCGGCCCCCTCTCCAACGGGGGGTAGCAGGCCCGGTGAGAAAGGGAGTCTTCCCCCCAGCCCCCAGCCCCCAGCTCTCCCTTCTTCGCTCCCTATGCAGAGGGTCTGGCGCCTGCCCGGGAACACGCCTGCTGAGCCCTGGTCCAGCCCCGGCCCGGGAACAAAGGGCAGCACTCACCATGATGGAGAAGATGAGGGGGATGAGGTTGAGGGGCCACACGGGGCAGAAGCAGGAGGCGATGGCAAGGATGAGGTAATCTTTGGGGACTTCTTGGTCCTGGGCAGAGGAGGCAGTGGCAATGGAGGACGCCCGCCTAGAGCTGGCCCGGGAGGCCGACCAGGGGAGCGTGGCTTCCTGGCGCCCCTCGGATGCCACCTTGAAGGGCAGCCCGTGGCCATTCTGCTCCAGGTCCAGGGCCCCCGAGAGGGACTTGGACAGCTTCGGTGCCTTGTCATCCTCGCCCTCCCCCATCGTGAGGAGCTTCTCCATCTCCCGCAGGTCCGGGGGTAAGGCGGTGCCTGGCTCCTGGGCTGAGGGAAACTGAGGCTGCACCGGGTTGGCCATGTTGGCTTGGGCCCTGGGTTGCTCCGGCTTCAGGCTGAGACGACGGGCTCCGGAGGGAGCTCAGCACACCATGCCTCAGCCCAGACTGGGGGCCTGCAGGGCAGGGGCAGAAGCGTCCCCCGGGGGAGCAAGGGCTTGCTGGGAGCTGGCAGGGTCGCCGGGTTCAGAGGCCGAGGCCCGCCTGATGCCCCCGCGGGGCCTCGGGAAGCTGGAGCCTTCCGCTCTGTTCAAGTTTGAGGCCAACTTTGCCGGCGCTGCTGACCGCACAGATGGGCGGGGAAGGGAAAGAAAGCCGCTCCAGGGGCAGAGCGAAGGCGCTCCTCTGCTCCTCTCCCGGCTGAGGCTTCGGCTAAGTCAGAGAGAGAGAGAGAGAGGACGCCACGCAGCCTCCCTCCCTCCCCACCCTGCTCAGAGATGCTTTTCCTTTTCAATTCCCCTCTCCCCTGAGAACTGCGAGCAGTGTACCGCCCCTGCCCAGCCCAGCCCAGAGGGGCCGGTGCGCCTCTCGTTTCCACTGCAGCCACAGCCTGGGGGCGCTGGTCTGGGGGCTCCGGAGGGGGGAGAAAGACAAAGTGGGTCACAAAGGGGTGCATCTTCAACTGTCCCAGGAAAGGGAGCCCTCAGCTTCTCTTCTGCAGGAGCAAGCTCACGCTGCCTCCTCTCTGCACTCCGTCCTGTCAGGAACCGCTGAGCCCCGGACCTAGGGCACCCCACCTCGACCCTGACCGCCAGCCCCCAGGGGTGTCCAGGCCACAGCGGGGAGACTAAGCACCACCGGAGGCTCCTGCTTCCATGGGTCTCTGAGCACCTCATCCAGGGGCATTGGGGAGAAAGCGAGGGCTCCATCTCATGCCCAGCAGAGCTTTTCTGGGTCGTTTTATTAATTCTTTTTAAAGGTTTTATTTATTTTTTTGAGAGAGCAAGAGAGCGAGGGCACGGGCAAGGGGAAGCAGCAGGCAGAGGGACAAGCAGGCTCCCCACTGAGCAGGGAGCGGCCCGAACCCAGGACCCCGGGATCAAGACCTGAGCCGAAGGCAGACGCTTAACCGACTGAGCCACCCAGGCGCCCCTCTGGGGTGCTTTTAAAGAGCAACAAAGATACTTCTGTTCAGGAGCTCCCTGGGGGCAGATGCCCACTCCGAAGGACCTCAGTCCTGGTCACCTGTCCTGAATCTTGCTGTCTGTCTTCCTTCTCTCTCCTGTCTTCTCCCTGTTTCAGCTTCCTCTGCTATGCTCCACATCTCCTCTATGCTCCCTGATCTCTCTCCCCTTACAGTGTTTCGGAAGCATGACCTGGAACAACTGGGTGTGTGTATGTGTGTGTTGGGGTGGGCGGGGGAAGAGGGCACAGGAAAGAATCTAGACCCCTAGGGTCATGTAGGATGGGGGTGGGAAGGCAGAGGTGGGATGGGGCCTCAGAGGTTGTGGGGTTCATTCAGATCCTCTGATATTCCAGATGAGAAAACTGAGGCAGGAATGGAGGGACCAGTCTTCAGTCATCTCAACAAGTCTTCAGTCCCTCGTTCGGGTCGGGGGGCCGGTTTGGAGCAAGATGAGCGCATTGCAGTAGAAAGAAATAGCTTTGGTTTGTGTGTCATGCTGGCTTCAGAAATGCTGCTTCCAGCAAGGGCTGTGACCAGGTGGTGGGGGCATGTGACCAGCTGAGAAAGGGGAGGACAGGCCACAGAGCCACCTGCTAGGGGCTCAGGGGGAGTCTGGGGAGCTGAAAAGGCACCCGGAGGCTAATAAGTTTCAAAACAGTGTGTGGCTTTGGCACAAATTGTCAAGTTTGGTAAATGTGACCGTATTTAATTAAGAATTTTTGCTTCATAAAGGAACCCTGCAAAACGCAGGCCTCCAGGGTAGGCAGTGAGATCTTTGCTCTCTGCAGTGGGAGAGAGAGAGAGCTACAGACTTCCTCCTGGTCTCATTCTTAAAGGAGGCCCTTCTCCCCCAGGCCAGGGGTGGGGCAGGAGAGTGAACTGGGCTTCTCCGCCCAGGAACTTTCGGAAATGTGCTAATGTCTTTTTAAGCATGAGACCTCCTGCAGAGGGTGGAAAGTTGGGTGCCTGAGACCCCTAGACTCAAAGTCGGTGTCCGGCTTGGCCAGAATGCCATCTTACTGCTGGAAGCTGACCCTGGGCTCCCCTGTGGGGCCTACAGCTGCCCAGCCCAAAGATTCCATAGCCTCTGGCCAAAGGTGGCTCTTGAGTCCCTGAAATATAGCTGGCTTAAATTGAAGTGTGCTCTAAGTATAAAACACACTGGATTTTGAATACTTAATACAAAAAGGAATGTAAAATATCTCATGAATACTGTGTATGTTGATTACATATTAAAGTGATAATATTGTTGATACATTGAGCTGAATAAAACATTATTAAAATTAATGTCACCTCTGTCTCTTCACTTTCTAAAAATATGCCGACTAGAAAATTAAAAACTAAAAACATGGGTTGTATTGTGTTTCTGTTGGGCAGTGCCGGCCTAGAACAGAATGAACCTGACATAAAGGGGTCTTTCTGACTTAATAAAAACCCTAAGAGAAAAAGAAAAAGCCAAGAAGTCCCAGGGTGGCTCGTGGCTGTGGGGTTGCAGGGTGGGCTGGCTTGGAGGGTGGGGGTGTAGGCTTGCCTGGTCACTGCACGCTGCTGGGCTCACGGTGCCATCTAGTGGCCTGGTAGTGAGGAGGGGAATGACCAGAGGTGGGGTTGGGGCCCCCAGGGAAGGGGAGAGGCAGGGAGGAACCTCAGGTTGGGCTCGGGGCTGATAAGCCCAGCCCAGCCAGCTGCCCTGGTTGCAGGCTGCAGACGCCGACCCGCCCACCCCACCCCCACTCCCAACTAGGGTCTTCTGTGGAGGCCCATGGGCCATACTCATCATATGAAATGGGTTTGGTCTGCACAGCGTTAACTCTATACGTGCTTTTTAAAAAATCCATTTCACATAGACATGGAGCTTCAGGCTTCTAACATGAAGATCTGGAAACTCTGGGCCCATTTTCTGCGGAACAGAGAGCCGCTGGGCCAGCTGCAGCCCTCAGAAGGGGGCATAGGGCTTCTCCAGCTCCACCTTCACAACGCCTGCCTGCCTGCCTGCCTGGGGGGGATTTGAGCTGTGAGCCCCTGCAGCTAGACAGAGGGACTGGCCTTTCTCTACCACTGCTGTCCGGCCTGGCTGCTGAAGAAAGTCACTCCCTTCTCTCCCTCAATTCCCGGTCCGGCTGCGAGGTCCTGGATGGGGCCCGTGTGCCCCCGGCTCCCTTGCCCAGGGTCTGGCCCAGTTACCACCGGCTGGCTGAAGACAGCAGCCAAGCGCCCAGCGCGTGTGCAGTGGACACTGATTCCTACCTCTGCCTACCCTGGGCTCAGCTCACCCCGCAGCAGGGGCAACTGCTGCCTTCTGGTATCTGTGTGAGCACGTGCGAACACACACACACACACACACACACACACACACACACACACACACACACTGTCAGAAAAACCTGCTGTCCTCCTGTTCCTATCAGCAAGCCCCCAGGTTTCACAGCCGGTGAGGGTGGCATCTCTCCAAAGGAATCACTCGGGATACTTCGTCCTCGCTGTCCTTGCTCGCAACGTTTCCCTACCCCTCTTTGGAAGGCGCTCTGAGGAGACAACTCTTTCGCCTTTAAAAAGCAATTATGAAGAATCCAACAGATACTAACTCCGTTTGCGTGCCTCCAAATTCTCTCAGGGCAGGTTCATGTGCCTGCATGTCTGTCTCCAGCTATAATCAGTGGGCACAGGCCATTCGTGATCTGCGCGGTGAACTCCCGATTTTCACTCTGCCTGAACACCGGAGTTCGCTTCGCCACACCTCTGCGGCCGGGCCTCCGTATTCTTGCAAATCCTTCCCTGTGCCGTGCCGCTGGGACTGCCTTTTTGCAAATCTGCTTTTCTTTTTTGGATTACTCCCTTGAAGTCTTTTAATGGTGATTTTGCCAAAGTGTTTCTACCAAAAAAAGGAACAGACACAAGACAGCTAGCAATCTGCAAATGTGCCCTTTTCTCCACACCCCTGACCACATCAGTCTTACAGCTGTTATCTTTGCTGGTCTGTCTCCTTCATTGCTAGACAGACAAGGTGCCACTCCCTGTGATGGGGGCACCGAGGGTAAGGGAAGGGGTTGGAAGGCGCAGGCTTCCGGAGAGAAGCCAAGAGACGGTCCGTATTGGAGGCCTTCGTGAGCTGTGAAGCTGCTACCAGCGTCTGTCGCTCTTCTCCAGGAGCCCCACGTGGGATTTGATCCCAGGACCCCAGGATCATGACCTGAGCTGAAGGCAGACGCCCAACTGACTGAGCCACCCAGGTGAGCCTCAAAGAGGTTTTTTGGTCATAAGGTGCCTGACACCCACACATCCTGTGAGGGCTTATGTAGACATGTGGGTGTGTGAGTATTTGTGTGTGTGCATGGATCGACCTAACAGCTACTCCTTGCCTCTCCCTGACGCATTAGGGTCTCCTGGGCTAGAATACCTTGAATTATGTGCCCTCCAGGTTTTCTGGAACCTTTGCTCGATTTTTTTAGTCTGCTTCCCCAAACCGTACCCATTATTCAGGATGACTGACTGACTGTGGAGAGAAGCTGAATCTGTGATTATTAAAGGAATGGACATTATCAACTGAAACCAGATAGTTTGTCCAAATAGAGAGAAAAATAGTCCAACAATAGGTATTAAGTGGATATAAAAAGGAGAGCACAGGGCGCCTGGGTGGCTCAGTGGGTTAAGCATCTGCCTTCGGCTCATGTCGTGATCTCAGGGTCCTGGGATCGAGTCCTGCACTGGGCTCCCTGCTCAGCAGGGAGTCTGCTTCTTCCTCTGCCCCCCCCCCACTCATGCTCTCTCTTGCTGGCTCATTCTCTCACAGATAAATAAAATCTTAAAAAAAAAAAACCTCTTTGAATACTAGGCAAACACCTAACAACACGCAAATATACACGTGTGTGCATTCACACACATGGTCCTGATAAGACAATAACTAATGTGTTGTGGACTTGAGTTTATAAAACACCTTCCCAGGCATTCTCTCTTTATAACAACCTTGTGAAAAGAATATGTCTTAATAGCTTCCACTCATTGAGCGCTCGCAGGGCCAGGCACTACGCTAAGTGCTTGAAATGCATTCTCTCATTTAGTCTGCGCAACAGCCTATGATGTAAGTCCTTATTTTAGCCCGTTATACAGAGCAGAACACCAAGGCTCAAAGCCCTTAGGTCATCCGCCCAAGGTCACCCAGCTGGAAAGTGAAGAGCCGGAGAAGTACTTTCACATCCCTCCCTCCGACCTCACACATCTGCTGCACACTCGCGCTTCCACCTGCAGGGGGCGCCCTCACCACGCCTGAGCTGAGCATGCAACCGAGCCAGACCGCTCACCTTTTTCTATCCTGGAACTTAAGAAAGCAGGACTTGCTGGTCATTTTATTATGTTTCCAGGGCATAAAGCTCTGGAGCTGAAGCTAGGCGGAAGCATTGTCCAAACTGGTCATAAGATTATAATAATATACAAACAGTAACAATTTATGGAACACTTTCTCATTGCCAGAAACTGTACACTATGAACCAATGTTAACCCTCACAGTCACCGTGAGGTGGAGTCATCTGTGTCAGCGGTGAGGAAGAGAGGTTTGGAGAGGCTAAGTGATGCCATGGGTCGTGCATGTAGTGAGTGGCAGAGCAGAGGTTGGACCCCAGGCCCGTCTGGCTCTTTCCCTTCCACTATCAGACAGTGGCACTGCCTCTCCACAGATGGAAGGCTCAGTGGGCAGGCCTGGGGCCAGAGTCCCACATTTTGTTCCTGGTTGGACCCATGACTCCTCTGCCCAGAATCAAAGCCTTCCTGTGATCTGTGCTGCAGACCCCTGCCCTGTGAAATTGGGAACCCTAACACCTGTGAGCTAGGGACGGGACACCAAGTGTGCCAGCCAGTGTCTCGCTCACAGAAAGCAAAGATAACTTTAATTACGGCATTGAGCCTCACCTTGACCGGTTGGGGGACCCCTCACTCATCTCTGGGTCTCTAGGTATCTCTCCAGCTTCCATGATGTCCCCTATTCCAAGCTGGGTAGCTTTTCTTCCCCCAGCTGGCAAGTGTCCAGCTCTCCAAGGAGACCAGAGAGCCCTCAGCCCTCCCCTGGCACATCTGGGTCTCAGCCCAGCCAGCAGCAGCTGCGGCAGCAGCCCGTCAGCATGAGTAAGGCCAGAGATTAGCTCGGGAAGGCTCATCTTAGATGCAAAAGCTCTCCAGACCTCTCTGAGAGGGCTGGTTGTGCCTCCCACTTTCTCAGCAGACTTGGCCTGAGGCCCTCATTCCCTTAACCTCTTTCTTCCCTATAATCTTTCCTGATTCCGTGTCTGCCCCTCATCACAGAGGTCCTGGCTGCCCTGAACCCCTTCTCCCTGGGAGCTCCATGCACCCACGCTCAGGGTACAGGCAGAACTTACTGACTTCCAGTCCCTGGTCTGCCCTAGTCTTCCTTCCCTGAGACTGGCCCAGACTCTGCTTCCATTGCAGCCCTCACAGTGGCTCTCTGCAGACAGCAGCTGGGCAGGGTGTCCCGTCCAGAGATGAGAGACGGCCTGCACCCTGAGTCTCTTGGTGCCACTCCCTCTTCAGATAATGTCCTCTCCCACAGTGCTCCTCACAGCGCTCACCCACACCTGGGGTCTTGCCATGAACCAGTGCCCCAGGTACCTACCTGTGGGCATCAGGCCCTGGGCCCAACATTCCACAGTGAGCTCCCAGACCTCAGGCCTTCCTGCCACCCTGGACCACTGGGCCCAGTGGACACCTGATAGCAGACAGAGATGATAGCTTTTCCGTTTTTATTTGGCTCCTTCTGTTGCCTCTCTCAGATCACAGACTTGGGGTATCAGCATAGGCAGGGGATGTGGATGCCACACCCATTGGACCACACCAGGAGTCACCCATACTCCCACATACAAGTCCCCCTGTCCAAAAGCCCCCTTCCTCCTAAAAAACAGCAAGAGAACATAGGGTTCCGAGGCACAGGAATGTGAAGTTCACGTTTCCAAGAAGAGTTCATCAAGTCCAAACGGAAGAAAGAGCCCGGCAGGATCCTGCTCCTTTCCCAGAGCCGCCAGCCCTGGTTGGGATTGGGGCGGCAGAGAGGGGTGCTGGGGAGTGCAGCCCTGGGCTCCAGTTCCTTCCAGCTGTCAAGGCTGCCTCCTGTCTCTCTCTCTCTCTTTTAGGCGTCAGCCGTTCGGTTTTTCTCCGTCCAGGACGTTTTTAGAACTCTCCCCTTTAGTAGCCATCCTGCCATTGGGTGCTCCCTGGCCGGCCTCCTTCCAGGCACACCAGGTAGCTCCGGGGCCAGTCAGCAGTGCTGGAAGCCCAGCCCGGGGCCCGCACGCAGGTACCCCCGCGGCCAGGCAAAGGGAGCCCCGGGACCTCGGCGCCAGCTTCCCGCGGACGTCTGGGCCGCGCCCTGAGCCTCGGCCACCACCCGGGGCCGCCCCGGGGCCGTGTGCGGGGAGCACGAGGCGCAGCGCTGCGCGAAGGGGCCGGCGGGCGGCGGGGCGGGCGGCGGCGGCGGGCTGGAGCGCGCATCCCCGCCGCCCCCGGCGCGCGCGGCTTGGCCGAGGCACTCCAGGTGCCCGCAGGGCCAGCGGGGCGCGGGGCTGGCGCGCAGGACCAGGGAGAGCGCCGCGATGCGGTGGATGGCCCTGCGCAGCGTGGCGATCTTGGAGAGCCTCTTGCCGCCCAGGTCGTGCCGCAGCGCCCGGCGGAGCGCGTTGAAGGCCTCGTTGTAGTCCAGGATGCGCTTGCGCTCCCGCACGTTGGCCGCCATGCGCCGCGCCTTCGAGCGCACCGGCCGGGCGCGCTTCCGGCCCCCCGCCGCCTCCTCGGCCTCGCCGTTCTCCCTTAGCACCCCAAAACCCCTCCCGGCCTCCAGGCAAGCGCCCCCCAATTCCTCGGAGGAGCCCTCGGCCCCCTTGAGGCCTCTGAGGCCTGGTCCTGGCGCGCCTCGGTGCATGGCCTTCCCCGGGCCTTGCTGCCCCGGCGCCAGCTCACGGGGCTGACAGTCCACCTTCTGAGCGTTGACTCCGCAGGCTGGACACTCCCCGCCGGGCCCTCTCTAGCTGGGCTTTATGGCACCACGTGGCTCTCCACCCTCCCCATCCATCCATCTCCCTCCTCCTGCTTTATTACCTGCCTCCAGGTAGGCTGGCGAGGGAGGCACCGAGAGGAAGGAAACAGCGAAGGGAGGAAGCATGCAGATTCTTGTACGAGGGGACCAGACCGGCAGCCCGGCCACGCCCGGGGCAGTGCTCCAGCCGCCAGGGAGAACTGGCTCTGCCTCACTCCAGGGCCTTTCTCAGGGGACCAGGTTGAACATGTCACCTGCAGACCCCAAATACAGTGCCAAATTTGGCCTCAGAGCAGGAGTGCTGATAGGGGCACGGAAGGGTCGCAGGGCTAGTTGACTGTGTCTCGCGAACCTTCAAAGTTCACATCAAGGCCTGTGGACAACACAGAGCTGTCCTTGAGGAAAGCATGACTGTCCCAGTGGGTCCGATATGTCCCAGTGGGACCCATAGGGAGGGACACATCTGATCCAGCAGGACCCCACGGGGAACAGGGACCTGGACCTTCTTGCCTTTTCAACTACCAGAGTAAAGCTGGCTGGGACTCTGGATTTGAGTTTTAACTGGGCCTTACTCTCCCTCCAGCTCCCTTTGGCCCCCACTTCTGAAGGCAGAGCTGGGCTGAGTCAGCATCGGAGGGTGATGGAGATGATCTTGCGGCTCTCCGGCTCCCTCTGTGGTACCCATCAGGGCATCTTTGGTATTCAGGGCCCTTGGGCTGCTCTGTTTTATGACCAGCACTGCACTCAGTGAACACACCCCACCCGCCCATTCCTGGGGATTTGAATTTTAAATAGAGTCTGGGAAAAAGAATAATACTTAATCCTAGAGAAAGACCCTCAACAGAAGTTCAGGCAACCACAAGTGAGTTATTTGGAGCACCAAGTTCAATCTCATTCCCAGCCACAGTCCACATGCCTCTTGCTGGGCCACCAGCTGGGGCGGGTGCCGGGTTTACATCCGTCTCACCAGAGAGCGTGCCAACAGCCCCATCATCTCCGACTGTTCATTGCTCCACAGAGGAAGAGACAGGGCACTAGGAAACAAAGTGTTTATGTATCTGTGGGATTATTTGTTTTATTGTCAGTCTTGCTCACTAGACTGTAAGCATCCTAAGGACATTTGTATTTCTGGGGCTCTAGTCCCCAAATCTGCAGTATCTGTGAAAGTCAAAAGTGAATGAAGGCAGATAGAACTGGATGTTTTCTCCTCTCTACTCAATCTGTTTCCCATCTCCCCACAACACACACACATGCGCACACAATCACACTGAAATCCATGCCTCCAGCAGGATTCTGAGCACCCATGTCCACCCATCCAGCTCGAGTAACAGGGTGTCAGTCTCACTGGGTCCCAGAGCCACAGGCAGAGAATCGGGTCAAAATCCAGAGGATCTGGTTTCTGAGTGTTACATTCTATGGCCACCTCTGCTCCCACCCCTATCCATGTCCCTCCACCCCTCCGTGCCACTCTATAGAGAGAATTAAGTCACTGCCCTGCACATGGCTTTGCCCAGCCCTTCAGAAAGGCCCGGCCCCAAGGGCCAAGGGTGGGCAGGTCAGGAAGTAGCAGGTGGACATTTCAGTCCCAGAAGGGCCAGGTGGGAGAAGTGATTTGATGGATGAAAGCCCTCTCTTACCCTACCCCCAGCCAGTGTCCCCTTCTGAAACTTCCCCCAGCCAGTGTCCCTTCCTGAAATGTCTCCTATCCAGGGCACATTTGGGCATATGAGTGCTTCCAGAGAATTCCACTGGACGGGGAGTCAGGAGACCTGGTTCTAGTTCTGCTACCAACTTGCTACATGACTTTGTACCAGTCATATCTTCTTCTCCGTACCTTTCCTTTTCTTTGCAAAGAAGACATCCTCTCTACAAAAGAAGGTCGGCAGGACCGGCTACATAATTTGCAGGGCCCGGTGCCAAAGGAAAACGTGGGGTCGCTCGTTCAAAATTATGGAGAATTTGAAGACAGTGACAGCAGAACATAAACTGAGCTTGGTGCCCTTCTAAGCTGGGGGAGGGGGTGCACAGGTCCCATGCCCATGAAGCTGGCCCTGAGTGTAGGACACAGTAGTGTAGTGGTAATGAGCACAAGCTTTGACTCTAAACTCATCTGATATTTGCTTCTTTCATAAAGACCTCGGGAAAGGCTCTGCACCTCAGTCCTCTACCTGCAAAATACTAGCCTCAGAGGTCTCAGTGAGAGATGGACCCCGGTAGAGTGGTTCTCAAGACATACCGCACCTGGTTGTCTGGAGGGCAACTCAGTCTGAGTGTGATCATTAACAGATTTCCCCTCCCCCACGGGGTCTCCAGGGAGCCCATTACCCTCCCCCCCATCTGGAGGAAATAGATGGGCGAGCCCCGAGCCCCCCTCATCTTCACAGAACGATAGACATGACCTATCCAAGGAATCCTTCCCTTCCCACCGATCCCCAGGGTAGCCTCACAGAGGGGAGAGACTGCTTGGGGCAGAGCAGGAGCTGAGGGGAGGGTGCCAGTCGGGTGATCAACAGGCCGAAAGTGTTTGCAGCACCTTTCCTTCCTCTAGTGAGAACTCACAATCCCCACGAGCAGGATGCTGCCTGGTCATAATTAGTAATAATAACAATCATCATCTTAATAATATTGGTACCGACTTCTATTGAGTGCTTATTATAGGCCAGGCATCGTACTAAGTGCTATTTATTTATTTTTACTAAGTGCTTTTTAAACATATATTATCTTAGCCCCACAACAATCCTATATGGAAGGCCCTGATATTATAATACCCAGTTTACAGACTGCGACCCAGAGAGAATTAAGTAACTTGCTCCAAGTCAGAGGGCTGAGCTGTGGCTGAGCCAGAATTTCAAATAAAGCAGTGTGGCTCCTACTCTGAACCTCTCTGGGCTGGACCTGCATTCTCAACTCAGGGAGTCCCCCGACCCCCACCGCTCGGGCAGCCCCCACTGACCACCTGCCAGTATTAGAGGTCTGACACTTGCCCTTTGAGACAAAAGCCATTAAGATATTCAAATAGTTTCAACCAAGGGTAAAAAATAAAAAGAGCTTGGCTGATACAGAGAAGGGTTGAGGGAGGGAGGGAGGGTCCCCCCAATGAAGAAAGACAGCAGCAAAGAATAGAGAGTACAGGCTGGAAGCCAGGAAAAGTCCAGAGGAGCCCAACTGCCTGTCTCCTGGGCTGAGATTTGTTGCCTGGGGTTTCCTTGGCTAATCCTATTTCGGACCCCAGATGAGCTGATGGCTGCTGGGAGCCCAGGAAGAGCACAAGAGAGCAGAAGTGACAAACCAGTGCCCCCTGCTTACCTTACTGCAGGTGAGCAAGGGCACAGTAAGCCAAGAGGAGCCCGAGGAGACTCAGATCAGCTTAGAGTTCTCTACGCGCACAGGGTGGGAAGGCTCTAGGCCAGAGTTCTGGATGGAGTTCAGAGGACTGCAGGGGGTCACTAGATTCTGCAGCCCCTTGCTAACCTTTCCTCCTCTGTGAAACCAGCCCCAAGCCCTTCCCTACAGGGCTCCCCTTCTTTATTTTTATTTTTCTTTATTCTTATTTTTTTAAAGATTTTATTTATTTATTTGAGAGAGAGAGAGCATGAGCCGGGGTGGGGGGAGGAGCAGAGGGAGAAGCAGACTCCCCGCTGAGCAGGGAGCGCAACGTGGGGTTCCATCCCAGGACCCTGGGATCATGACCTGAGTCTAAGGCAGCTGCTTAACCGACGGAGTCACCCAGCCCCCCTTTATTTTTGTTTAAAATCAATTAACATACAGTATATTATTAGTTTCAGAGGTAGAGTTTAGCGATTCATCAGTTGCATATAACACCCAGTGCTCATTACTTCAAGTGCCTTCCTTAATGCCCATCACCCAGTGACCCCATCCCCCACCCACCTCCCTTCCAGCAACCCTTAGTTTGTTTCCTAGGGTTAAGAGTCTCTTATGGTTTGTCTCCCCCTCTGATTTCGTCTTATTTTCTTTTTCTTTCCCTTCCCCTATGTTCATCAGTTTTGTTTCTTAAATATGAGTGAAATCATACAAAATCAGACAAAGATAATTGTCTTTCTCTGATTGACTTATTTCTTTTAGCATAATACCCTCCTAGGGATTCGAAGGGGCACCTACACCCCAATGTTTATAGCAGCCATGTCCACAAAGGTCAAACTATGCAAAGAGCCCAGATGTCCACTGACAGATGAATGGATAAAGAAGATGTGGTATATATATAATGGAATATTACTCAATCATTAAAAATGAAATCCTACCATTTGCAACGAAATGAGTGGCAATAGAGAGCTCCCCTTTGTAACTCCATCTCAGAATTTAGCAGATCATATTGTGCTTTTATGTTCATGCTGGGTCCACATCTAGGTCCCCTCTGTATTCCGGTCCTAGCCCAATGTCTGGTAGATAGCAGGGGCAAGGAAATATTTTCTGAATGTCAAATAAATGGTGTAATCCCTGATATTAAGAAATTCATCAGGGGCGCCTGGGTGGCTCAGTCGTTAAGCGTCTGCCTTCGGCTCAGGGTGTGATACCGGGTTCCTGGGATCGAGCCCCGCATCAGGCTCCTATGCCAGGAGGCTGCTTCTTCCTCTCCCACTCCCCCTGCCTGTGTTCCCTCTCTCGCTGGCTATCTCTCTCTCTGTCAAATAAATAAATAAAATCTTTAAAAAAAAAAAGAAATTCATGAAACTATAGGAACCCTACACCGGTCTGATGAAACAAGCTCTATATGCAAATCCAGTAAACATTTATTGAACAGCTACAAATACCAGGCCCAGTGCTGTAGGTTTTCACATGTGTTGACAGCCACAAACGTGTATCAACTTAAGTCTATAGACGCTCAGGATTAAAATAGAAGGACATAAACCATGCAGCCACATAGAAATGCTTTAGCATTCCCCACCCACCCCCATTCCCTGGGAGGAATCTGACAGTTGTCAAAGCTGTGCTTCTCCGGGTGCCTGGCTGGCTCAGTTGGTAAGTGTACTTGACTCTTGATTTCGGGGGTTGTGAGTTTCAGCCCTATGTTGGGTATAGAGATGACTTAAAAATAAAATCTTAAAAAAAAGAAAAGAAAGCACAGGCTGTGGTTCTCACACTGAGCTGTAGCAGAGGCAGCCTTCGCCCAACATCTATGGAATTCAAAATTCCGTCTCTAGCGGCAACGTGGTTGGAATGCTCAGAAGGATATATTTGTTCCTCCAGAGTCTAGCTCCGTGACTATTAAATTTTAGCTTGCATAAGAATGACTGCTGAGGGCTTTTACATCATGCCTTGCATACCACAATGTAAGGTTTATTCAAGGATAACTTTGATTACACGCAATTTTCTTCTTGCACATTAACTTTAGAAATCCCTACCCATGTGTTGGATGGAGGGAAAATTTATGACAAGAGCCAACTATGGGTCTCAAAAGGAACAAAACAGCCATAGAGAATCAACAAGGGAAAAAAAAAAAATGAGGTTGAACCACCGACTTCTCTTCTGGTCCCCTAACCTGAACCCTCAAATCGACCTTAAAACGAGGTTAGGAAAAGCCAAGAAAATGCCCAAGCAGCCCCAGTTCCCAGCCCTAGGAAGGGGCCCACCCTTCCAATCCCATCCCCCAGCCCCCAAACAGTTTGGCTTTTCTTTCCCGCGTTTTGCACATTTCCAGGCCAGCCCCCCCCCCGCCCCCGTCCCCGCCCTTCCCCGCACAGATCAGGAAATGGCCCACGGCTCCAAATTCATAATTCTGAGCCACACTCTGCTGACACATGGCCGGGGCTGCCAGAGGAAGCGCCTCCGCCCCCCTCGGCCCGCGGCCTACGAAGGCCGGGGATCGGCGGGGACTCCGCGGGGGGCTCGGGCGCGGGGAGCGCGGGCGGCGCGGCCCGACTTCAAAGGCGGGCGGCGGGGCAGGTATTTCCGCGGCACCTGCGGCGGCGGCCGGGCCCTCCCGCCGCGCGGCTGGAATCCGCCCCCGCCCGGGAGCGCCGCTTCCCCCCGCCCGGCCGCGACCCGCCTGGCGGAGGGAGGAGGGGCCGCGGCCGTGATTTAGGGCCTGGCGGTTCCGCTGGCGGCCGCGAAGGTGCCTATTACCGCCCGGCCGGGCCTGGATTTCAGGAATTCCTGCTCCTGCTCTGGAGGTTCCGGCGCCGCTCGCCCGAGGGAGGGCAGAAGTCCCACCTGAGAGAGAAAACCCGGACCGAGGGACGGGCTTCCCGGAGCAATCGACCCCGCGGCGTCCTGAGAACTCGATCGCGCCGGAGAGCCGAGCTCGGGGAAGGCCTGCGGTCGTCCTTCGCCTTCAGGCCGAGACCCTCAACAGCTCAGTTCCGAGCTGGGGCACGGGTAGTTCGGAATCTGGCAGATTTGGGCGCAGTTTCCGGCGCGGCCCATTCATTCATTCATTCATTCATTCAACAAAAGTGTATCGACTGCCCATTGGTGTAGAGTAATGAATAGAACGAAAACCTGTCCTCACCGGAGTCACATTCTAGCGCGGAGAGCGAATAATAAGGAAAATAAATTAATTAATAAATAAATTATGGAGTAAGTAAGTACTATTAGAAGTACGTTAGGAGGTAATAAATGCTCCCGGGGAAAACCAAAACGAAGACACAAACAAAACCACCAGAAAAGATAGGAAAGTGGAGAGTGTGTGTACAGATTTAGGGGTTGGGGGAGGTGGGGTGAGGGAAAGCTCACCTGAGAAAGTGACATCTGAGTGAAGACTTGAAAGAGAGGAGGCACTGCGGCTGTCGTGGGGACATGTCGCGGAACCGCACGTGCAAAGGTCCTAAGGCAGGAGTATCGACCCTTTTCAGGAGAGTATGGACAAGCAAGGGGGCCAGTGAGGGTGAGGCAGAGTAAGAAGTGAGCTTGAGTTGGTGACATGGCCATGTAGGCTACTGCAATATCTTCCAAGTGTACTTGGGCAAGAGAGGGGAAGCCATCAAACATTGATTTCCTCCCCCTCACTTCCTGCAGCTTTAGAAACAAAATAGGAGTGCCTGGCCGGCGCAGTCGGGGAAGCTCACCACACTTGATCTCAGGGCTGTAAGTTCAAGCCCCATGTTGGGTGTAGAGATTACTCTTAAAAAATTAAATTTGGGGGGGGGGGGCGCCTGGGTGGCTCAGTCGTGGGGCGCCTGCCTTCTGCTCAGGGTGTGATCCCAGTGCTCTGGGATCAAGCCCCACATCAGGCTTCTCCGCTGGAAGACTGCTTCTTCCTCTCCCACTCCCCCTGCTTGTGTTCCCTCTCTCGATGGCTGTCTCTCTCTGTCAAATAAATAAATAAAATCTTTAAAAAAAGTTAAATTTTTAAAAAAAAATTTAAAAAAGAAAGAAAGGAAAACCCTTAGCTTTCTCTTTCTCTGACTGCTGGATGAGGACTCCCTCCACCCTCATCTCTTTGTGTTGGTGTCCTCCCTGCCCTGCCAGTGTTCTGGGGGCATGTCCTCTTCTCTCCGGACTCCACCCCACCTCTTTGGGGGGCCTTGGATCATCGGTTCCTGCTCCTTTGGTTTCATAACCTTCCCTCTCCACTGGCTCCTTCCTTGGGAATACAAATGTGCTCAGGCTGCTTTCTCTGAGCGAGTCTTTCTCTACATCCTGCAATGACTATCTTCCTTTCATCTCCTGGCATCAGTGCTCACCCCTCATAAACCGTATCTGGCTCTTGCCACCCCCAACCCCCAGTCTCCTGAACCCCTCTTCTTAGTCATTCATCTCCCCACCCCCACTCCAGCCCCCCCCCCCATCTCAGCAAGCCCTTCCTGGTCAATCGAGTTACACATTTATTGAGCACCTCTTTGCCAGGTCTTGGATTGGGTACTGAAGATACAGTGATGAACAAAATTGACAGGGTTCCTGCCCTCAAGGAGCTCACCATGTAACGCAGAATACCATCTCATAACCAAATTATTTCAACAGCATGAAACAAAAGAACTCAAGGTTTAGAAGTGATGCAGAGGACAGAGTGTGAGTTTCTCTAAGGGGTCAGGAAAGGTTTTCCAGGGGACATGATGCCTGAAGTGGATTTCAAAGGATAAATAGGAGTTTGCCAAGCAGACAGGGGGTGGAAAGGCATTGAAGACCAAGGGAACAACATGTGACAGGGGCCAGAAGTTTAAGCCATCATAGTATGATGAGGACAATGCAGTGAACTGGCTTTGCCAAACCATGATATGAGAGACCAGGGAGTGGGAGATGAGGCTGGGGATTACTAGGCATCATGCCAAAAACTTGGCTTTGGTCACTGTAGATCCCTGGGTACCACAAACGGATAGGAAGCTGAGGAGTGACACAGTCACCAATGGATTCTCGCTAGAGCAGCTTGCAGGGGTATGGAGAATGGATTTAAGGCAAACTCCAGTTAAGAGGCCACTGCAGGGGTCCAGCTGACAGGGGAGGGGCCTGAGCTATGCAGGTTGCAGGGGTTGGGGGTGGGGGTGCTGGAGTCAACACATGGGGGTGACCAACTGGATGTGGCAGATGATGAAAAGGAAAGTGCTGTCTCCTCCCCATCCTCCTTCAAGAACTGGAAGCCGGGATTTCTGAGCAGCCCCTAGTGATGGGCTCTCTGGACTAGGGTCCAACTGTGGACAAGGAGAAGGCTCAGGTAGGGCTGAGAGCTGATGGCATTATGGTCACCTGGGGGGGGGGCAGTGGGGAGACCTGGGGCACTGGGGCATTCCGTACCTGTTTTGGATTTTTGTGGTTTTTTTTTTTTTTTTGTCGTTGTTGTTGTTTGCTAAGTAGCATCCAATAGCCTTCTTACCTGGGGGGAGGGGCACCTCCCTGGTGGGGTTCTGGGTGGGAGGGATTCCTCCCAGCTGGGGCAGACTGGAGTCTTGACTTGAATGTAGAGCAGGTGTCCCAAAGAGACAGGCAAGACAGAAGTTGCTCTGCCGTCGCTGGGCCGGGAGCCTCCAGCGTCCTGGGGCTTACTGCCTAGGCCGGGGTCCAGCCACCCAGTTTCCTGTAATTCCCATGAGTTTCCCAGACTTGATCCCCAGCCTTTCTTTCCATTGATCTTGTGAGCTGCCTCCAGGCTACCCAGGAAGTTCCTGTTCCGCTTTAGTGAACCAGATCGGGTTTTGTTGTTTACAACCAAGAATCCTGACAACACAGACTCCCCAGCCAATCCTGTACCTACCATGTACCAGCTCTGAGACCTGGGCTAGGTGACTTCACCTCTCTGACCCTCAGTTTCCTCATCTCTAAAATGGATTGGTAACTGCCTCCTAACCAGATTATGATGAGTAAATGACACCATGCACCGAAAACGCTTGGTGCTGTGTCTGGCATAGAGACCCTTACTACGGTATTGTCATTATGATTGTCACCCTCTTGAAGGCAGACTGAGCACCCAGGAGTTCTTTCTTCCAAGTTCATGCAGGCATAGGGCCCTCGACCCTACCCCAAAACCCCAGCCCACAGAGTAACTTCCCTCCGTCAAGCACATCCTGATAGCTTGTTCCTTCTTGCTCTAAAGCTAGAATATTTCTTGACCTACCCTCACGTCTGCTGTGCCTGTAACACTTAACAGCAGAGTGCTTGTTTGGGCTCTGGGATAAGACCATCATTTCTTAGCTGTTCAGCCTTGGGCAAGATGCTTAATTAACTGCTCTGTGCCTCAGTTTCCTTGTCTGTAAAGTGGGGACATGTCATAGTACTGCTTCATCGGTACAGTTGTGAGGATTCAATGAAACAGCATGTTACGCTTTCAGCACAGGGCCTGGCCCCTCTAAAGTGTTCTACGAATGTACTTTCTCCTCCTGCCGCCGCCCCACTCTCTTCCCCAGCCAGTCTGGCCACTAGAGCTGTAAATCATCCAGGAACTAAGAGCATCCTCCTCCCTTCCCCCCCAGTACCAAACTCCTTATCACCTCCACCCACTAATGACCTGGTGATTGGCTTCTCATTAAAGCAATGACAAAGGGCCTCTATGATTTTAGCCCGGTTCTCATCAGCCATAGATCTGCCCCAGGGTCATTCAGGGGTGAGGGAGGAATTCTGGGTCCCAGGGCTAAACCTGGTGTAGACTGAGGACTCTGTCTCCCCGTCTCCCTGGGAGGCAGCCACTGCTCTGTCCTGGAATTCTTAGGACAGGGTACTGGTATTGGGGCAGAGAAACAGGGTCCCCCCACCCCCAGCGCCCAGGAGGCTGAGAGCCAGGTGTGGTCTCAAGGAACCATCTCTGCCCTCTTGAATTTCAGTGTTCTCACCGGTCAAATGGGAACACTGAATGGTAACACCAACTTTGTGGGGTTGGTGTGAGGATACGAGATAAACTGAATGGTGTCAATGAATGGTAGTCTTTACTATTACTGTTATTGCTTTCATTATTTTTAAATTTCTATTTTTATTATTATTAGAACCCAGGTGCCAAATTTTCCCACTCCGTTTGGTAAATAGCTTATTCTGTCTCCAGTGATTCAGGACGCCACATCTCTATAATGCCACCTCCAGCCATTTCCGTTTAATCCTCGTGTGATCTGGCAATCCCTTGGCCTCCTTGTTCATTTTCAGAATTGTTTTCGATGTTCTTGGCCCTTCACACTTCCATGGGAATTATAGAATCCTTTTGTCTAGTTTAATCATCCCTCTGATTATTCTTCTGTGATTCTTTTATATCTCTGTATGTTTCTTTCTCCAGGTGGCTTCCCTCATGGTGGCAAAATAGCTGCAGGAGTTCTAGGAGTCACATGCATACTCCATCATGCAAAAAAAGGAGAAGAAATCCATCCCGTAGGCAGTTCCTCCAATCCTGACACATAGAAACTGTGAAATAATTAATGTTCATTGTTGTTTTCAGCCAACAGTTGAAAGCCCTGGCCTTTCCTGCAGTTGGCTGGGCTCTCCTATGCATGTGAGCAGAAGTGATGTAGGCCACTCCCAGTCCCGTTCATACTAACTTCCCGTAAGCAGCCTCCACACTCGCCTTCCTCCTGGCTTGAAGATGGAGGGCAGCCGTGGGAGCCACAAGCTAAAGATGATGGAGTCAAAAGGGAACAGAAGTCTGGGCCCTTCTTCATGCCTGGAGCAGAGCTGCGTCTAACATCACCTTAACCGATTTACTTTTCATACAGTGTTTTACAGATTTTTTAAAAAATATAATCACTATTCACTTAAATTTGCTCATATATTCACGAATTTCTTTTGCTCTGCCTTACCCCCTGTATCTCAGACATTCCAGCTGGGGCCATTTATTTCTGCGTCAATGACAGTCTTGAGAGTTTTCTCCACTGAGCGCCCGCCGGTGACGGCCCTCTCGCCTTTGGTTCTCCCATACAAATTTTGGTTGACGATTACATTTTTAGAAAATCACTTTGAAGCTACGATGTTGTCTTTTTACTTCCAGTGCTGAGATGAGATCCCAGCTTCCGAGGAACCGTTGCTCCTTTGAAGGTAATTTTCCCCCCAGATTGGTTTGGAAAGCTTCGCATTGTTTTTGGTGGTTTTGATTGTTTTGAAGGTTCCCTAGGACACATTTAAATGTGTGTGTTTTTTAGCCAAATGTGTGTGGGCTTCTTGAATTTGTCATTTGTTATCTCTCCCCAGACTGGTAAATTCCTCACCTGTATCTTCTCGAACACTGCTTCTGCTGCTTTTTGTTTTTCTCTTCTTATGGTCCTCCAACCGCACACAGGATAGACCTTCTCACTGTCTCCTTCTCGTTTATTCTCTTCACGTTTGCTTTATTCTACAGACAGTTTTAAAAAGCATTTCCATAAACTTCGGTTTAGTCTGATCCTCCCAACTCCGTGTGAGGTAGACAGGGAAGAGTTCCTCTTTTGCCAACAAAGACAAATGAGACTCAGCAAGGCAAAGGCATTTTCCCAAGGTCACCCCGCTCCTGGTGGAGCGGGAAGACAGTGAGGCAAGTGGTAGCAAAGACGCGGTATGATCTACTCAAAGTTTAAGCTCCAAGGACGGATAACCACGGGTACGAGTCCTGGACCCACTACTCACTAGCATAGTGACCTTGGAAAAGTCACTTAATCACTTCTCGCTGGGATTTCTCCACTTGCAAGATGGGAACCATAATGACTACCTTGCAGGGCTGTTTGGGGATGTTCAGGAGATATTATATGCAACATTCCTGGCACGGAATAGGCATTCAATAAATATTTGATGAATGAATTAATAAAGTGTTTAGCCCGGTTTGGCGCAGTCTCTCAATCAATGTTAGCTATTGCTATTCTGTTTATATTTTATTTATATATAAACATACTACAGTTTGTTGCTCTCAAGATTGTCATTTCAACAAGGCCCTCCGAATTTGGGAGCCTGTCAGGTGTCCTGCCCCCGCCCCTCCAGGCTCCCCTAGACGTGCCCAGCGCCCTCCGCAGGACGCGGCCCGCCCCGCCATAAATCAGGCCCCGTAGGCTCCGGGCCTGTAATTAACAAGCCGCACTGGGCGGGTCTGGGGCGGCCCCGCCCACCCTGTCCCTGGGGCTTCCTGCGCCAGGTCCTCCCCAGGAGGGGGAGGGAAGGCGCGGGGAGCTGGGGGGTCTCCCACAGCCCCCTGATTTATCGCCCTCTGTGTGAAGGAGATTTACGAGCTAAGACCCGGAGAGGGGAGTTGGCTGGAGGGGCAGGGAGCGGGGTGCCCAGAGGCCAGGGAGGCCGGTGGTCACTCATGTAAATCCTGTGAGCTAGCCGTCACGGGGCCAGGCTCTGAGCCGGGTTCTATGAGCTTACTGATTCTTTGCGACACCCTGCAGGGTTCTGGTATCTGTTTCCCTGTTTTTCAGAAGAGATAAGCGAAGTCTCAGGAAGACGAAGTTCACCCTAACTCCAAAGCTTTGATTCTGTTTATTGTACCATTCCCAGTGACTTCTTGGGGACTGCTATAATCCCCCCCCCACCTTTGGCTATGTCATTCCCCCCGTAAGGGAAAGAGCCCAGGTAGAGACAGGGCACCTGCTTGGGGTGGGTCTGGGAAGGGGGGAAAGAGAGCAGAGTCTCCAGGGCCCGCAGGTGTCTCTCTCAGCTTTAGGACAGCACTTTGCTGTGGCTGTCCTTTCGCGCCGTTCATAGATACGGAAACAGAGCCTCCCAAAGGATTAGCGGTTCATGGAAGGTCAGGTATCCGAACTGTTTTCTTTGTGGGTTTAGGCGAGGACACATGGGAGCACAGCTGAATTCACCATCATCACAGGGATTCGTGGAAGCTTCAGTGAGGAAAGCGGCTTTGGCTCCAGGGGCCTTCAACAGATGACCCAGGCCAACCGGGTCTCCCTCTCTTGGGAATATTCCTGACACAGCCTACGGTGAGGTTCCAGCCGCAACTCTGGTGGGATAGGAGGACTGTCATCTACAGCCCCCCAACCCCACCCACTGGACTTACGATGGAGGCAAGAAGTGTAACCTTTACCTCAGGGTCCTTAGGACATGGCAGATCTTTCCGTGGATTGTGAGCCAGACACACTCAGCCTCAGCTCCTAGCTCCTCCTTTGATCAGCTGGACGCCTGTAGGTAAGTTATTTAACCTCCCCGAGCCTCAGTTTCCTCATTTAAAAAATTAGGAAAAGAGAATCCTCCCCACTGGGTGGTGTGAAGGTTAAATAGGATAAAACACAGAAGGCGTTTAAAAGAACTTCTGGCCCCTGTACCTAGGATCTGTAGAGTAGATGTGTCTTCCCGGGGTAAGGGCTAGAAGCTTGGCTTTGATCGAGCGAGCTACACGGTCCACATCAGAAGCACTCAGCGTGGAATTTCATAGACTCTAAGAATCTTGAGACAGAAAGAGATCATTTGATTTCAGGATGCTGAACCTTGGCTAACTTCGGGGGGGGGTGGTCTCTGCATCCCCCCAAATCCACTCCTCAGTACTTACGGAACATCTACTACCCGTCAGGCACTGTTCTCGTCTCGAGAGAGGTAAATGAAACACAAACCCGTCTTCGTGGATGAGGACAGACTAATAAATAAACTATGGAGTTTATCTAAAATGTTACATCGAGGGACGCCTGAGCAGTTCAGTCGGTTAAGGTTGTGATCTTAGGGTCCTGGAATCGAGGGTCTGGCTCCCTGCTCTGACGGGGAGTCTGCTGCTTCTCCCTCTCCTTCTGCCCCGCCCCCTGCTCTTGTGCATCCGCGCTCTCTCTCCTTACTCTCAAATAAATAAAATCTTTGGGATCAAAATGGAAAAAAAAGAAAAATAGTTACATCTATAGGCTTTTATCAGATGGTCAGGGGCATCCATAACCCCAAAAAGGTTGAGAATCACTAATCTAGTCCAATACCCTAAAGGGGAGCCACACATCATAGGACCAGCCAGGACTTGAGTCAAAGTCCCTGAGAGTCTGGTGTCCCTCTGTCCCCTGCACCATTTACCCCAGAGAGCAGGTGAGCTGAGACCTACTGGGCGCTCAGTGTGGGTTCGTAATTTTGTCGGTGGGTTTCAGCACAGAGCCAACCCTCCAGGGCACACCTGCACCCCCGCCTCATCGGGGCACTTCACTCTTGGCAATGCCCCACGCTCTGCATCCACAATGAACGCAGAAGTCACGTGGGGGCTGGGGCAAGGAAATTCCCAGCTTCCCACCTTATAACGTTTCTGTGCCCACACTCTCCTTTGCTTTTGTGTCAGGGGGAGAAGCAGCTCTCCCTCTGCCCAGGGCTGTCCCTTCAGCCCCCCTGGACAAACTCACTCCATCAGTTATTCCTCCACTGTCATGAATCAATGTCTCTCCCCCCCTCCGGCCCCTTCCCCTCAGTCCAGAAATAGGGCACTATTCCAATTATCCATTGCTGCATGACAAACCACCCCAAGTGGCTTCAAATACCAGTCTGTTATTTCTCATGAGTCTGTGGGTTGATTTGGCAGTTCTTCTGCCTTGTGTGATGTCAGCTTGGGTCACTGACGTGATTTCATTCATCTGGGATCTTTTCTGGAGCTGGAATGCCCAAGAAGGCCCCTCTCGCCCTCTCCAGGGGCCTCTCTACATGGGACATTTCTCCAGCAAGATAGCTCGGACTTCCTTACAGCGTGGCCGCTGGGTTCCAAGAGGGAAAAAGGGATATTGCTGGTTCTCTTAAGGCTGAGCTTGGTGGGAAGAGCTGGGACACCACTTCTGCCAACTCTCTAGGTCAGAGCAAGTCTCAAGGCCAGCCCAGAGGGAGGGAAAATAGATTCCGTCTCTTGATAGATGGAGTGATGTGCGTATCCATGGATTAGAGGAATTATTTGCAACAGGATTGGGCAACTATCTCGCAGAAGTGGTCCTGAATATAACTAAACCTTCCCTTGATCCTGTTTCGCCCTACCCACCACCACCCCTCCTGCCTCAATTCTGCATCCCGTAATAATCTGGATTAGCCTCTCTCTACTCTGCTGAAACTACATTCATCGTGACTTCCTACACGGCTGACATGATGTCCAGCTCCAGTTCCCACCCTGCTTGCTCTACCAATGAGCTCTGAAGCAGCTGACAACTCCCTCCTTCCAGAAACAGTGCCCCCTGCTTCCTGATATGCACTCTCTTTTGGTCTCTTCCCACTTTTTTTCTTTTTTGTTAGCTCCTCTTCTTCCAACAAGCCCTTCAATGTCAGATCTCTGTTTCCAGCTGCAAGCTCTCTCCCAACATGCATATCCATGTTCCTTGCTTCTGGAATACTCTTCTGCAGACATCACAACGCAAATACCCACCTCTTCTCCTTGGCTTCCCATCTTGGTGAATGAACAAGATCATCATCTTCCCGACTACTCCCGCTGCAAACCCAGGAGCCAATCCTACATGCTTCCCGTCTTCACTGTCCACTACCCTCCCAGATCCGCACCGTCCGATGGTCCACTGAGCCTGTTGCTTTTACCTCCTGGTTTGCTCTCCAGTCTGTTCCCTTCTCTTCACCCTCACGGCCACTGCCTCATGGTAGAAGCGTCCCCAAACTGCTCTCACTGATCTTCTTGCCTCAGTCTATCTACGCTTCATCTTTCCCTGCACCCAGCTACCCAAACACCCTTCGCAAACAAGTCTGGTCTCTCCCCTCCCCGCCACCACGGTAGAGCTGACCACAGCACTTCACAAAGTTTGTTGTGATGTGAACAGGCGTTAACAGCAACAACAAAAGTTCTCTGGACAAATACATTTGAAAAATGATGGGCTTGAACAAAACCAAGCAGGTTTCTTTTTTTTTTTTTTTGTCCCCCCCCCCTTCTCCACCCCAAGTGTGACATGGCTGATAAACTGGAAGGGGCTGCAGACATACGGCATGCTGTGGGGGGTGCTAGAAGCCGACGGCCCCACAAGCATGGGTTTGGTGTCCCCCATTTAACAGACAAGGAAACTGAGGCTCCCGGAGTGTAGGAGCCATGCCTAAGGTGACACCAGCGCGGTCTCCTGGGAGCAGGTACCGCTGTTCCTGCCTGGGCCAGGATTCTAGGGCCTTTTCATCCTGTGCCTGAGTTAAGATGCTTTCTCTCTGAGCCCAACCGTGACGGTGCAGAAATTTGTTTCCATCTGTGAAATGTCAAGGCCGAAGCTTTTCTGTTCTGCCCTGGGTCTGCACCTGGCCGTGAACTCCATGTGATGAGGACACGGAATGCACGTGAGGTTCAGTGGGGTGGGGTCCGGAGCCGACGACCAAGAAAGAATTCTTGAGGCGTCTTTGGTGCACAATTGGTGGTTTATTAAAGCACGGGGACGGGACCCGTGGGCAGAAAGAGCTGCGGCCCCAAGCAGGTTTCTTTGCCACCTGCCTCCTAGGATTCTCTCTCCACTGTGCTGATACGCACAGAAACAGAGATGGCTTGCAGCTTTGCCAAATTTACTGACACAGGATCCTTTCCTCACAGAGCGTCTCCCAGGACAGGCTGCCCAGCACACATGTCTGTTGAATAATTGTTAACTGGTTAAAACCACATGGCAATGCAGCTTCGCACGATAGGAATGATCGTCTGGTGACCCCTTAAACCTCTCTGCGACTGTTTATTTGGCTGTAAAATGGGGGTGACAATAACCACCAGAGGTAGTTGTGAGGATTAAATGAGACAGAACTTAGAACATCACCTGACATGCACTGGGTGTTCAGTAATGGCCAGCGTGGATGCTGCCGGCTCTTCCTTGAGGGAAGCAAGTAAAAGAAGCTTCCAGAAGCATAACCAAATTCTTTCTCTTCAAAGGTGTTCCTTGGGGCTGTTTCAAAGAGCTTCTCATCCTGCAAACATGGCTAACTCAGAACTTTTTACTCCTGGAATCAAAGTCTTTGGAACTTTGGAAAGAGAAAATTGGGAAATCTAGACCAGGGGATGTGGAAAAGCAAAGGAAAAATTGTGTGGTGTGTCCGCGCCCTCTGCTGGTCAAGACGTGAAACTCCCGGGAGACCGTCCATCTGGGCCTCTAGGTTTAGGCCGCAAGGCCCTGCTCTCGGAGAGGCCTGCAGCACGAATCTGCGAGGCGACAGGAAATGGCTCTTTTCTGTCCTCCGGTCAGCTTTTTCCTCCGCTCCCCTCAGGGGCTCTCCAAATTTCACCACATGCAACCCACAGTTTTTCCACAAGTGTCTCAGCAGGGAGCCTCCCCCCCTTCAGTGTCAAGGAGGAGAAATTGAGGCCCTCAGGTGTGAACCCTCAACTTCCTGCTAGGGCTCGCAGAAATATCTGTGTGCACCCGCCTCTCCTCTCCTCCAGCTGGCCGAGGCTACCCCTGCTGCCGAGCTGAGGAACCCCTTCCCTTTCATCTCTTTCAAAACCTAGACTTCTTTTTTTTACTTTTTGAAAATAGACTATTTTTTAATGACTTTAGATTTACATAAAAATTGAGAGGATAGTACGGAGTTCCCATAAATTCTTCACCCAGTTTCCTTTCAAATAACATCATAGAAACATCTTCTAAGAAGTGCTCTTAAACATTCAATATACGCATTACCCACTCACTGAACAAACACTGTGCTAAAATTGTTTTTTTTTAAGATTTTGTTTTTAAATAATCTCTACACCCAACGTGTGGCTCGAACTCACAATCCTGAGATCAAGAGTTGCACGCTCTACTGGCTGAGCCAGGCAGGCGCCCCTGAAATCATCTTTTAAACAATCTTTCGAAAACCTTTAGGAAGTCTTTTTAAGCCTATCTGTATAAGCTTCAGAGAACGGCCATATGTTCCACTCAGTGCCACACCATTGTGCCGAAGGCATCTTTCAGATCGCTTCTTAGAAACACCTTGTAGGGGCGCCTGGGTGGCTCAGTCATTAAGCGTCTGCCTTCGGCTCAGGGCGTGATCCCGGCGTTATGGGATCGAGCCCCACATCAGGCTTCTCCGCTGGGAGCCTGCTTCTTCCTCTCCCACTCCCCCTGCTTGTGTTCCCTCTCTCGCTGGCTGTCTCTCTCTCTGTGTCAAAAAAAATAAATAAAATCTTAAAAAAAAAAAAAAAGAAACATCTTGTAAAAAGTGTTCTCAAATACATGGATATAAGCACTACCGGGTGAATATATGTTCCACTCACCGAAATCACACTTTTGTTGAAAGCCTCTTTCAAATAATTCTTAGAAAAATCTTGTAAGATGTTTTTTTTAAAAGATTTGATTTATTTATTTGAGAGAGAGAGAGCATGTAGGAACGGGTTGGGGGGGAGAAGGAGAGAAAGAATCCGAGGTGGACTCCCACTGAGCGGGGAGCCTAACGCAGGGCTCGATCTCAGAACCGTGAGATCATGACCTGAGCCGAAACCGAGTCACATGCTTAACCGACTTTAAATTTTTTTTAAATTCAATTTTATTAACATATAGTGTGTTATTAGTGCCAGAGGTAGAGGTCAGTGATTCCTCAGTTGTATGTAACACCCAGTGCTCATTCCATCACGTGCCCTCCTTAATGCCCATCACCCAGTTACCCCATCCCCCCACCCACCTCCCCTACGTAAGATGTGTGTTTTTTTTTTTTAAGATTTTATTTATTTATTTGACAGAGAGAGAGACAGCCAGTGAGAGAGGGAACACAGGCAGGGGGAGTGGGAGAGGGAGAAGCAGGCTCCCAGCGGAGGAGCCTGACGTGGGGCTTGATCCCTGGACTCCGGGATCACGCCCTGAGCCAAAGGCAGACGCTTAACTACTGAGCCACCCAGGCGCCCCCGTAAGATGTGTTTTTAACTGTTCTGTATAAGCCTCACAGAGTCGCATACGGCCCACTCATTGAAACAACCTGTTCCTGGCACAGCTCCTAAAACCCTGGGAACTTCCTAAGTGATGGGAGCAATAAAGGTGTCCTTCGTTGTATTCATGAGGTGACTTTCGGACCATCTCTAAGGATGGGGTCTGCTTGCCAGGAGAAACCAACCATAGGATTAGAGTTCTGGAATTTCCAGTCCTCTGGAGGAGAATGCTTGAGAAGACAAGGAACTCGGTTTTTGAAAAGATGAGTCTGGGGTGGCTGTGGGCCATCCAAGTGGCAAAAGTTTATACCAGCATGAAGCTTGAGGAGAGCTTAGCCTGGAGGTGTGGACTGGGGAGGCCGCTCAGATGCTGGTCCTGCTAGCGCCAGCTGAGTGGGTGAAATTGCCCGGGGACATGTAGAGCGAGGAGAGCAGTGGGTGTCAGAAAGATCACTAAGAACTGCGAAGTCACGGTGGGTGGTAAGGAGGAGCCCTCAAAGGAAGCTGAAGAAGGAGGCCAGAGGTGTGGGAGAGAAACCACGAGAGAAGACTCACACAAACCAGTGAGTAGAGCGTTTCAAGAAGGCGGCCGCAGTCATGAGCCAAAGGCTCCGAAGAAGTCAAGTAAGTTGATCCACCATCTTGATGACTGCATCATGGGTACTGGCTGCATTATGCGGTTCTTCCAGGACACAAGGAAGGGACTTCTCAGTTTCCCGTAGGACGGGATGGTTCTCAAACCTGAGCATGCATCAGAATCGCACAGAGGGCTTGTTTACAACATGGTTCTGGGACTAGTTCTCAGGGTTTCTGGTTCGGTACGTCTCAGGCGGGGCCTGAGAATGTGCATTTCTAACAAGTTCCCAGGTGATGCTGACGCTGCCGTCCCAGGCCACACAGTAGGAAACACCAACTTTGGGGCACCTGAGTGGCTCAGTTGGTTAAGCGTCTGCCTTTGGCTCAGGGCGTGATCCCTGGGGTCCTGGGATCAAGCACCACAAGGGGCTCCCTGCTCGGCAGGGAGCTTGCTTCTCCATCTCCCTCTGCTGCTCCCCCTGCTTCTGCTCTCTCACCCTCTCTCGGTCTCTCTCTCAAATAAATGAATAAATAAAATCTTAAAAAAAAAGATGGAAACATCAACTTTGGCATTACCAGCCTCAGGGTAGTGAGGCAGCGAGGACACCTTCTTGGCGGCCACATGTTGACCCAGGGACCCAGGGAGAACTAGAACAATGGCTCATTGGCAGTCTAGCCATGGAGGAAGCCCCAGTAGATAAAGCAATCTAGCAGAGGGTTGAGAAGACCTGCCCTCTCTGCAGGGGGCCATGCCCTCTCACACATGCTGCTGGGAGGGAAGCTGGCATCACTCTTATGAAGGGCAATTTGGTAATAGCTATCAAAATAACACAGGTATAGTCCCTTTAACCCAGCAATCCTGTCTTATGGAATTTATTCTACAGATAAACCCACACGCATCTGCTACTGGAATAGTATGCAGATTTAAAAAAAGAAAAGGACCAAACCAACGTGGAAGTTTCTCCACGACACTTTATTAAGGGAAAACAGCAAGGCACAGAACAGGGCATGGAGTATGTACCTTTTCTGTAAAAGGTAGAAAATAAGAATATATATTTGCACATACTTGCATTTGCATAAAGAAGTTCTCTAAAGATACCTGAGAAATTAATATGAGTGGTTTCAGAGGTGAGGATGGGTTAGGGCTGGAAGGATGGAGAACAGTGGTAGGAAGCAAACTTTTTACTGAATACTTGTTTATGCTTTTTACTGAATACTTGCTTACTGAATACTTATCCAAAAAACATTTGGATCGGGGCACCTGGGTGGGTCAGTTGGGTAAACGCTGCCTTTGGCTCAGATCATGATCTCTGCCTTTGGCTCAGATCATGATCTCGGGATCCTGGGATCAAGCCCTTTGTGGGCTCCCTGCTGAGTGTGGACTCTGCTGCTCCTTCTCCCTCCGCCCCTCTGCTTGTGCTCTCTCTCTCTCTCTCTCTCTCTCCCTCTCAAATGAATAAATTTTTTTAAATCTTTAAAAAAATAAAAATAAAAAACATTTGGATCATGTGACTCTATTATCTTTCTTTTTAACAGACTTTCTTTTTTAGAGCAATTTTAGATGCACAGCAAAATTGAACAGAAGGTACAGAGATTTTCCAGACACCCCTGCTCCCATGTATCGCCTCCCCTGTGATCACCATCCTCCACCAATGTGATACATTTGTTGCGGCCAACGCACCTATGCTGACACAGCGTAATCACCCAAAGTCCACAGGTCACACTAGAGTTCATTCTCCGTGTTGTATAGTCTGTGGGTTTGGACAAATATAAAATGGCATGTATCCACCATTACAGTATCATACAGAGCGGTCTCATTACCCTAAAAAAAATCCTCTGGGCTCTGCTTATTCATCCCCTGCCCCCCAAGCCCTGGCAACCATCTGTTATCCTTTTTTAATTTAAAACTTTAAATTATTTTTAAAAACAGAAGACAGTTTCATAAGCCACCCTGCCTGGGTTTGAATCTCCTCCCTTCCATGGCTGGATGACCCATGACAAGTGGGTTAACCTGCTCAAGCCTCTGTTTTCTCATTCTAAAGTTGGGGTTGCTAATAGTATTTATGTTGTAAGACCGCTGGAAGATTAAATCAGGTAAAACTTGGGATGTGTGGGGCAGAGCCCCTGGCACTTGGGAAGCACACATCCGGGTACACACAGTTATTGTGGTTGTTATTTGTCACTTCTTCTCTTGTCCCAGGGTGCACCTGACATTGGACCCTCCAGAGAAAATCTGATTGGCTGATGTTGTCACTACCCAATATGGAGCATCCCTATTGGACAGACTCTCACAGGCTCATATGTGGGTGGTTGGTTGTTCTATGTCCAACCCGTCCATAGCCACTTTGGGCTTGGGCCCCATTTCCGGAACCAACCTGTGAGTGCCAGAAGAATCATTTAGTCACATGACCCAGGGGCAAAGCAAGAAACTCCCAGAAGCTAACCACATTCCTCAGAGAAGAACTCTGGTGGTAGCAGACATGCAGAACTGTTTGTTCACGCAGTAAAGTTGGTTTGGACAGGAAGAAACCAAAGGAAAAAAATGAGGGAACAAAGGATTAAAAAAAAAAATCTGTTACTATTGCTTTAGGGTTGTTGCGAGAATTAATTGAATCAATCCACGTATAATACTTAGCAGAAGTGCGGGGCACATTGCAAGCATTCAATGTATGGTATCGTGGAGGAGGAGGGTGACAACTGTTAGCAGGTCTACTTAAGGCTGAGGAATAGGTTAACAGGTAGAACGATGGGGAGAGGGAGATAACGGACAGGAGTTGTACTCAAGAGAGAGGGACCTTAGGGTTTAAGATTTCAAAGCAGGAGCAGTTCCTAGGGAGGTAACAGTCCAGGATGAGGTCCTGGAGGTGGGAGTGTGACGTGCATACACCTGGCAGCTCCTTCCTCCCTACATCTACAGATAGATTCATTGTCCGTCTCTGTCTTCCCCTGGGGTCTCACCCAGTGCCCCCTCCTCCTGTCTCAGCTCCACGGGGAGCCCTTTGCCCCTCCCTATGCCTTTCGGATGTACCCAATTTTCTCCCCTTTCCAGGATTCCAGGAAGGGGCCAGTGTTTGCAGCCCTCCTGCCATGGAGAACGAGTGCTCCCCAGAGCAGACGGATGGCACACACTGGCGACTGGTGCGAGCTTGGGCTGCGGGGGAGGTTCCAGAACACTGGGCTATTTTTAGGCTGGCACAGATGCCCAATTCCCAGCTAAGGGAGGGGGCGTAGTAGGTGGGAAGCAATCTTGCTTCCATCGTTTATTATTTATTAACCACTGAGGATGCTGTATGCAGTGCGCCTCACCCCGTTTCATCGCTAGTTTTTCTTTCCGTGATTCCTTCCTGCTTGTTATGTCGGAAACAACTTTCTCCCCCGAGGGCCGAAGAAGGGTCAGGGAGAAAATGAAATTGACCAAGTGACAATGAATGAGGGCAAGGAAGGGATAAATATTCCATCCTGCTCCATCAGCAGTGGGAGTGGGTCCAAAAAAACACTTAGCCTCACAAATTGCTCACTTATCCTCCCTGTAGTGAGTTTGCTCCAAATGGTTTGGAAAACTATTGCTTCTAATCAAAGGCGTCAGGCCTGTTGCTGGAAGGGGGCCAGCATGGGCCCAGCAGGAGTCTGAATTGCCCCTGGATTCATTATCTTTACCTAGTCCAACGTTTTAGTGGTAGGTTTTTGTTTGGTTTCAAAGTGAGATGGTTAGGTCATTATTTGTTAAATTATAGCTTTTAATTAGCAGATCTATTGAAATAAAAAGCCTGAGAGAGGCTCACATGCCTCGAAGTTTTGTTTGGAATTTATAATTATCGCTGTTTGGAAAAGATTAGTTGGGGGCGTTAAAGTCTTTCTTTTAAGAAAATCCTCAAATTATATGCTGTTGTGGGAGGGGGAGAAGGGAGATGCCAGTAAGCTAGACACACCTCTTACAAGTGATGCTATCTGTATTATCACCCACTCCCAGGGTCCTTTTATTTGCAGGAAAAAGAGGGGGATGGATGTTTTATAACAATTCATGTAACTTTTCTCAGGGTGAGCCCAAAATGGGAATCGAAGGGGTTAGTGAGTTGGTCAGTAGAAGGGGTAGCCAAGGCTACAAGATGGAGTTTTTACCACTTATCCACTCCTGGTTCCTTCCTAATTTCCCCAGAAGGTACGGGATATGGGGTCCCTGGATCAGCCTTGGTAGATTTTCTCCCTTTGGGGATTTGTTTTCTGCCTTTAGAAGGAACAAGGAAAGTTCCTGGTTCTGACTTTCCAGTGGGAGCTGCCTTCCTCCCACCTGGCTTGGTTGACGCTGCGCTAGTTGCAGAACGACCTTGGATCCAGCAGGGGGCGCGCCGCCGCCGCCGCCTGATTTGGAGCGCTTGCCTCGGGAAACCACACCCCCACCATCTGCGCAAGCCGGGAGTTTTTCTTCCAGTCTCTGTTGGTCTTCCTTCTCCTGTAACAGCCGGGTGCAGATGACAATCTCTGCGCGTTGTTCCTCGGGCTGTGAGCGGCCTTCGAGGGGGGCGCCCTGGCTTTCTTCTTACTCGAGGAGAGCATCGCTACTCACTGCACAGGGGTAGAGGCAGTGAGAGGCCCCCAGAATCTGAGTCATCTCTCCCAAGACTCTTTTGCTCTGCGCTCCGCAAGTCCCACGGACAGCTAGTGGGAAGCCTGTCTAGAGCGTGGGTTGAGCCCACATCCCCCGTCCCTCCTCTGACCATCTCTGGCGTTTGAACATTTTGTGCCGTTGGACCACAAACCTCATTAGGGCGGAGACCAGAGATGTCCTCGGATCTATTACCAGCACCCAGCATAGGGCCTAACCCACGTACACAATAAATAAATAAATAGATAAATAAATAAATAAAGGAATGAATGGATGAATTCATGTAAACCATTATTTTTAATTATTTTATTCTTTCTTTCATGTACTGAGCGTGTACTCTGTGCCAGGCATTGAGAAATCAGAAATTAAAAATATAATACCCACCCTCGGGGCACCTGGGTGGCTCAGCCAAGCATCTGCCTTCAGCTCAGGTCATGATCTCAGGGTCCTGGGATCAAGCCCCTAGGGCTCCCTGCGCAGCGGGGAGCCTGCTTCTCCCTCTCTCTCTGCCTTCTGCCCCCCCCCCCCCCGCCGTGCTCTCTTTCTCTCTCTCTCCCTCTCTTTCTCTCAATTAAATAAATAAAATCTTTTTAAAAAATAAAAATATAATACCCACCCTCAAGGAGATTGCAATATGCACATGAGACAGACATGAATGTGGGCAACTAGAATTTGTAGCTTCCCCTAATTAGTGGCTAACTAACTCCATTCAGCCAGCAAAATCAATCAGTCCCATAGTAGAGATAGGTACTGGCTGGACAGAACAATATCCTGAAATTGGAGCACTTCTGATCTTGGCAGTGAACTTGGCTCACACCTTCTTTTCCAGGGCTGTGAGGGCAGGGCAGGGTTCCAATGCAGATGCCTTCAGTGTCCTGCTACTTTGAAGCCCCAAATTACACTCTACATCCCATACTTCCTATGAAACCAGGCCGCTGCAGAAAGGTCGCTTTTAACCTGAGGCCCTTTGTCTGTGCATCAGGGTCTCTCTGCGTGATTTTTCCCTCGGAAGGGGAAATGACAAAAAAGCCTATAGCACATTAAATAGCACATTGTTTCCTAAAAGAGTTTTGGGCTGTTGCTGTTATTGGGATTTTGTTTGTCTGTTCTGTTTTAATTTTGCTTTAGAGTGTAAATTTGATCTCCGCCTCCCCATCTTGCTTTCATCTTTATTCCTAATGATCACATTTACTCCACTTATAGGATTAATCAAAGAGATGAAACCCTCTCCCCTTGGGAGAGAACAGCACAGATAAGTGGCCCAGAAATAGGAATTGTTTTTGATGAGCAAATGTCAAATTTTATAGGAGATTAACTTTGGGGATTGGAGGAAGGGTTATCACTATGGCCTGGAGCAACCAGACACATCTTTAGAGCTCTGAGAGCCAAGAAAGGCAGAATGCATGTTTGGGAAGTGGCCCAACACATTTCGATCCCTGAAAAAGACTAGGGCATGAAATGAGTAAAAGAAAAAACTTGAAAGCTTTTTGACTCTTGCAACAACAAAAACCAAGAGTTAATCTTTATAATTTCATGGTATTAAAAATTTACTAGAATTAAAATATTTTAAATCACACAATTGCTCCAGCTCCAGCTGTGTGCACTGGTGTGGATCGAATATCGTCTGTCATTTAGGTTACACCTGTCCCTCCGCAGCCCCTCAGCAAGGGTCCCAATGACTACAGTTAAAACCACTGCATCACATGGTTTCACAGGGGAATTCTACCAGACCTTTAAAGAGAAGATAATTGCTGAGCTGTTTAAACTGTTACATACTATAGAAAAAGAAGAGAAATTTCCAAAATCTTTAAAAAGTATGATCACAGGACTGAAACCAAACCAGTAAAAGACTCCGCGAAATAGACAAACATATCTCAGTAATATTAGTGCCAAAAGCCCAATGCAGTATTATTAGTAAATAAAACAGAGCATATTAAATTAATATATCATGACCATATGGGGTTTATTCCAGGAATTCAAGACTGGTTCAGCATAACGGGACTCTACTACCAAACCCCAGAACTTCCTCTTCTGGTAGTGGTAGACTGGGTAATTTAGAGCCATCTTCTCCACAAAGAAAAAATTCTAAGCTGGACAAAATACAACAAAATTTTTAAAAAACATCAAAGAGTTGACAAGCTAGGGGTCAATTACGGGATGAGATCTGGGAGAAGCTGGGAATGCACACTGGTGAGCAAAGCACGGGGTCATGTCCAGAAACGTTCGCTGCAGTCCACAGGGATGGGGGACAAAAGATAGAATCCACGCAGGGTAGGGACTCTGGTAAACTACTCCATCCCATAGTATTATTTTAGTTTTTAAATTTTTTAAAGATTTTATTTATTTATTTGAGATAGAGCGTGAGCACAGGCGGGGTGGGGGGCAGAGGAAAAAGCAGGGAGCCCGATGCAGGGCTTGAGCCCAGGACCCCGACATCATGACCTCAGCCGAAGGCAGATGCTTAACCGACTGAGCCACCCGGGCGCCCCAATCCCATAGTATTTAATTCAGACAGGATCTAAACCCTCTAGAGGAGTAGATATTTCTCAATATACAGTGTTGGAACAACTGGGTAGCCACTGGAAACACAAAGGTGGATCCATACTTTACACTTCGTATAAGGATAAATTCCATTTGGATCAAAGTTTAAAATGGGGAAGAAATGAAACCATGAAAGAAATAGAAGGAAGTAGGAGAGGATTCTCTTATAACTCTGAAGGCGGTAAGGCTTTTCTCATTGTATCACAAAATCCAAAAGCTACTAAAAATACATTGATAAATTGGCCACATGAAAAAATCTGCAAGGCAAATAACATAAACAAAGTCATAAGACAAATGACAAACTTGGAAAAATATTTTCAACTTGTATTGCAGGCAAAGGGTTAATTTCCCTAATATTTAAAGAGGTCCTGAAAATTGATGAGAAAAAGATTAATAGCCCAAGAGAAAAATGGGCAAAAGATATAAACAGATGGTCCACAGAAAAGAAAAGAAACATGGCTCTTATTATGAAAAGATGCTCAACCCCAGTCATGATAAATGCAAATTAAAATCACATTGAGGGGGCGCCTGGTGGCTCAGTCGGTTAAGCTAAGCTTTTGCCTTCTGCTCAGGTCATGATCCCAGGGTACTTGAATCTAGTCCCACATCAGGCTCGTTGCTCAGCGGGGAGTCTGCTTCTCCCTCTCCCTCTGCCTGCCCCCTCCTTGTTCCCTCAATCTCTCTTGCTCTCTCTATCAAATAAATAAATAAATAAATAAATAAATAAATAAATAAAATCTTTTAAAAAAATAAAATAAAAACACATTGAAATATCATCTTTTTTTTTTTAAGATTTTATTTATTTGACAGAGAGAGACAGCCAGCGAGAGAGGGAACACAAGCAGGGGGAGTGGGAGAGGAAGAAGCAGGCTCATAGCAGAGGAGCCTGATGTGGGGCTCGATCCCAGAACGCCGGGATCACGCCCTGAGCCGAAGGCAGACGCTTAACTGCTGTGCCACCCAGGCGCCCCGAGATATCATCTTTCATTCATTATCCTAGTAAAAATGCCAAAATGTGGTATCACACTGTGTGGACTAGCAAACATTCTAATACATTGCTAGTAAACTGACACCCTGTATCAAGGGCAATTTGTTAGTATTTATCAAAATTACAAATGCACATACCCTCTGATCCAGCACCCACTTTCAGAATTCTTTTCCACAGATATCCTTACGTGAGTACAAAATGACATCCACATCAGGGTTTTCATCATACTTGCAATGGCAAAAGATCGGAAACAGCTAAATGTTCAACGACAACGTGTTGGTTCAATAAAGGGTAGTACTTTTTTTTTTTATATAACAATAGGATTAACTCCTCTCTTTTTTTTTTTTTAAGGATTTTATTTATTTATTCGACAGCGATAGAGACAGCCAGCGAGAGAGGGAACACAAGCAGGGGGAGTGGGAGAGGAAGAAGCAGGCTCATAGCGGAGGAGCCTGACGTGGGGCTCGATCCCATAACGCCGGGATCACGCCCTGAGCCGAAGGCAGACGCTCACCCGCTGTGCCAGCCAGGCGCCCCGGGGTAGTACCTTCATATATTGGACTATTATACAGCTGTAAAAGGAGACTAAGGAATCTCCTTATGTATTTTATGGAAAGTTCAGCAATATACATTCTAACCAAAAAAGGCAACAGAACAGGGTGTTACCATTTGTGTTTAAAAAAGAGGGAAACCATAAAGACTCCACCAAAAAACTACTGGAACTGATAAATAAATTCAGTAAAGTCACAGGATCCAAAATCAATGTACAGATATCTGCTGCATTTCTATATGCTAAACAACAGAAAGAGAAATTAAGAAACAGGGGCGCCTGGGTGGCACAGCGGTTAAGCATCTGCCTTCAGCTCAGGGCGTGATCCTGGCGTTGTGGGATCGAGCCCCACATCAGGCTCCTCTGCTATGAGCCTGCTTCTTCCTCTCCCACTCCCCCTGCTTGTGTTCCCTCTCTCGCTGGCTCTCTATCTCTGTCAAATAAATAAATAAAATCTTCAAAAAAAAAAAAAAGAAAAAGAAACAAACCCATTTGCAATTACACCAAAAATAACAAAATACCAAGGAATAAACTTTAATCATAAAGATGAAAGACCTGTATTCTGAAAACTGTAAAACAATGAGGAAAGAAATTGAAGATGATGCAAAGAAATGGAAAGACATTCCACGCTCAGGGATTGGAAGAACAAATATTGTTAAAATGTCTATGCTACCCAAAGCAATCTACGGATTTAATGCAATCCCTATCAAAATATCAACAGCAGTTTTCACAGAAGTAGAAAAACAATCCTAAAATTTGTATGGAAACACAAAAGACCCTGAATAGCCAAAACAATCTTAATAAAAGAAAAACAAAGCTGGAGGTGTCACAATGCCAGACTTCAAGTTATATTCCAAAAATGCAGTAATCAAAACAGTATGGTACTGGCACAAAAACAGACACATGGATTAATGGAATAGAATAGAAAACCCAGAAATAAACTCACAGTTATATGGTCATTTAATCTTTGGTAAAGGAGGAAAGAATATTCAATGAGAACAAGACAGTCTCTTCAACAAGGGGTGTTGGGAAAACTGGACAGCTACATGCAGAAGAATGAACCTGGACCACTTTCTTACAGCATACACAAAAATAAACTCAAAATGGATTAAAGTTCTAAATATGAGACCTGAAACCATAAAAATCCTAGAAGAGAGCACAGGCAGTAATTTCTCTGACATCGGCTGCAGCAACATCTTTCTAAAGAGGTCTCCTAAGGCAAGGGAAATAAAAGCAAAAATAAACTACTGGGACTACATCAAAATAAAAAGCTTTTCCACAGCGAAAGAAACAATCAACAAAACTAACAGGCAACCTACAGGATGGGAGAAGATAATTGCAAGTGACAGATCTGATAAAGGGTTAGTATCCAAAATATATCAAGAACTCCTACAACGCAATACCCCAAAAACAAACAATCCGATTTAAAAATGAGCAGAAGATATAAACCCATTTCTCCAAAGAAGACGTCCAGATGGCCAACAGACACATGAAAAGATGCTCGACGTCACTCCTCATCAGGGAAACGCAAATCAAAACTACAGTGAGATGTCACCTCCCACCTGTCAGAATGGCTAAAATCAAAGACACAAGAAACAAGTGTTGACGTGGACGTGGAGGAAAAGGAACCCTCTTGTAATGGAATATATGTAATGGAATATTATTCAGGCAGAAAAAGAATGAAATCTTGCCATTTGTAATGACATGGATGGAGCTAGAGTGTATCATGTTAAGCAAAACAAGTCAGTCAGAGAAAGACAGATAGCATATGGTTTCACTCATATGTGAAATGTAAGAAACAAAACAAATGAGCAAAGGAAAAAGAGAGAGAGAGAGAGAGAGAAATGAAGAAACAGACTCAACTATGGAAAACAAACTGATGGTTACCAGAGGGAAGGTGGGTTGGGGATGGGGGAGTAGGCGATGGGGGTTAAGGAGTGCACTTGTCATGACGAGCACTGAGCCATGTAGAGAACTGTCGAATGACTGTATTGTACACCTGAAACTAATATGATACTGTATGTTAACTATACTGGAATTCTTTTTTTTTTTTTTTTAAGAGAGGGAGGAAGGGGGAAGGGCAGAGGGAGAGAGAATCCCAAGGCAAGCTCCATACCCAGGGCAGAGCCCAGCACAGGGCTCTGTCTCACAACCCCGAGATCATGACCCAAGCTAAAATCAAGAGCTGCACACTTAACTGACTGAGCCACCCAGGCACCCCTCTACTGGACTTCAAATAAAAAACAAAAAATACACAAAAAAATAGAGGGGAAAAATAACATATATCCATAATAGCTTGTATATACCTAACGTTTTTCTAGAAGGATAAACAAGAAACTAAAAACAGACTCACCTGTTGTAAGACATGGGAGGTGAGTGGATGGGGAAAGTGTAAGAGGAAGACTTTTTACTGCCTTTCATGTTTAATGTTTGAACGATGTGGACGTCTTATTTATTTACCCCTCTGGGTGGAACCTTCAGTGTCACGGCCAACTTCCCAAACTGCTATAAAGCAGCATATGCACCATAGTTCTTATCAACTGGAAGATACTGCCCGGAGTCAAACTTTCTACTGGCCAAAGGCACTGATTTCTTTCTTTTCTTTCTTTCTTTCTTCCTTTCTTTCTTTCTTGAGATTTTATTTCTTTATTTGAGAGAGAATGAGGGAGAGAGAGCAAGCATGAGCAGGGGGAGGGGCAGAGGGAGAAGCCGATTCCCCGCTGAGCAGGGAGCCCAACATGGGGCTCGATCCCAGGACCCTGGGATCATGATCTGAGCTGAAGGCAGACGCTTAACCCACTGAGCCACCCAGGCGCCCCTAAAGACACAGATTCTAAACAGCAGTTGAGTTTGGGATGGGGCTGAGGTGATTTATGAGACAGAATGGAGCTAACAGACCCCTACTTAGATTTTGCCCCTAACTTTGACCTAAATTCTTTTTTAATTGTAGTAAAACACACATAATATAAATTTGTCATTTTAACCGTCTCCAGTGTACAATTCAGTGGCACTCAGTACATTCACAAGGTTGTGCAACCGTTACCACCATCCATCTCCAGAACTTTTGCACCATCCCAAACAGAATCTCTGCACCCATTAAACAGGACCCCTTTTTCCCTTGGGAAAAACCTCTTTTCTACTTTCTGTCTCTCTAAATTTGCCTATTCTAGATAACTCATGTAAGTGGAACCATACAATATTTGTCCTTCTGAGTCTGGCTTATTTCGTTTAGTCTAACACTTCCAAGGTTCATCCATGTGGCAGCATGTTCCAGAATCTCTTTCTTTTTAATGGTTGAATAACACTCCGTTACATGGAGAAACTGCATTTTATTTATCCATTCGTCTGTTGGTGGGTATTCGGGCTGTTTCCGCTTTCCGGCTATTGTGAATCGTGTTGCTACGAACGTTGGTGTCCAAGCTTCTGTTTGAGTCCCTGCTTTCAGTTCTTCTGGGAATAAACATCTGGGAGTGGAATTGCCCTGATTTTGGCCTTTAACCCACTGGGTTTTCCAGAGCAACGCTCCTGTGATTAAGATTAAGGACTAGATGTTAAGAACATTGACTGTGAGGGGCCTGTGAGGGGCTCAGTCAGTTAAGTGTCTGCCTTTTGGCTCAGGTCATGATCCCAGGGGCCTGGGATCAAGTCCCGTGTTGGGCTCCCTGCTCCGCAGGGGAGTCTGCTTCTCTCTACGCATGTAGGTGGGACCGTAAGATAGTTGTCTTTTTGAGTCTGGCAAACACACAGTTAAACAGTGTAGGACAGCCAACATAAATGCTTCACAACCAAATGGCCTCCACAGAGGAACGTGAGGTCACAGGCTTTAATACCTCCCCTCTGTTTCCACAGACGACCCACAGTTGTATTGGTATCTCGTGTAGGTCTTCATCCTTGGACCATAAGGAATCCAAGAGACTCCCGGCACCCCTCCCTCCGCACCCCTCCATAGGAAGGACAGATGGGTCAGCGGCTTCTACCTGCTTCTCGTAAATTGGAACCAGGGCCGTGCCTCTAACTATCACAGGTTTTTTTGGCAGACAGCAAAGATGGCCTGTGGTGACACTAATGTATCACTCCCTAATGAGAACTCTGAAAAAGGCTGCAAGCTTAATAATTTGCTGATTGCCTCCTGACCGCCTCCGAGAGGGCTTCTGGGCAGGGACACCCCAAAAAGCATAAAAACTGTGCCAAGGCACCACTGAGTTCGTGAAATAAGCACTCGGCCCTGCTCTCTTCTCCGGCATCAGTTTGTGTTTGCCCTGGGGGTGAGTGCTTTTCAAAGTATTTTCAAAGCTGCTTCCTCTACTTAAAATATTTCAACACCCTTCTCCAGTGGGTTGAGCACTGGTGCTTTTGGACATGGGCTTGGCCACCAAGAAGTGCCCCCGAGGAGCACAGCTGCCCCATATTCACCCTGGGGGCCATTCTCGCCTGGCCTGGGCACCAGGCAGATGGCAGAGGAGGCCCACCCTTACCTCCAAGAAGCAAAGAGAGGGGTGCGTTTGCAAAATCAGCCTCCTCTGCCTGGAGGAGGAAGAAATAGAATGGAATCGTGAACTCTTGGTAATGGAAGAGCACTTTGAGGACCCTGAGTTCAACCCGGAGCAGACATTCGTGTTTGCCAACCCCTCTTCTCCTGCCAACATCATCCTGACTTGTCCGGGGATATTAACCTATTCCTGGTTCTCAGCCACGTGTTTTAGGTATAATTAACTCCATCCCCAGTTCCAGGGATGGATTCTGATTAGCTTAAGACAGAACATCCCGACCCCTGGATGCAGTGATGTAGTTAGCCCAAGCCAATACGATGCAAGGAAATGATTGCCTGGGTTTCTGGCATAGAAGAGCCCCTTCTTTGGGGGAAGCAGGCAAATAAGGGAAGATGTAACGTCAGGAGTTCCTGGCAGCCATTTTGCCACCACGAGGGAGAACACGCCTGAGATTAAACCAATACTAAGGATGATGAGAAACCAACAGAGAAGTCGGCTCCTGGGCACATTGTTTGAGCCCATATCAAGACCCACCTGAGGTTAGCTCCACCTCTAAACTGTTCGGTTACGTGAGCCAATAAATGACTTTTATTTTTTAAGCCAATTTGAGTTGAGTTTCTGTTATTCACAACATAAAGTTGTCCAGTTAATTCAAACCTCCAAAACCAATGCTACCACAAAAACAGTTCTTCCAGTGAGAAAAAGAATGTTAGCTGTTTCTGTGACCTATTACTAGATGTTCAGCAGGGGATAGGGCAGGAGCACGGAAGGAGGGGGTTTGGTATTGCCCTGAGGGAGAGACTCTGCTGACAACCACTTACTCATGAGGAGAGAGGCCATGCCCAGGTGACAGTATTAGGGCATGAGGGCCACTCCTGTACACGTTGGAGAAAGAAGACAAGTCCGTCTTAGTCTTTTCTCCCCCTCCTACCCCCATTTTCTCCCTGTAAAATGAGGATGTTGGGGTTGGTGAGCTCTGAGGCCCACCTGGCTCCAGCAATCTGCGCATCTCTGTTTCTGTACAAAGAACACGGGCTTTGGCATTTTGCATACCGGGGTTCAGATTCTGCTGACATCAGCTGAGCAATCTCAACCGAGTCACCTAACCTCTCTGGGCCTCAATTTTCTTAGCTATAAAATGGGTACCTGGCTGGCTCAGTCAGTAGAGCATGTGACTCTTGATCTTGGAGTCATGAATTCAAGTCCCATGTTGGGTAGAGCTTACTTAAAAATAAAATATATTAGATTTAAAAAAATACAATAGGGGTATTGATTGTACCGTCTACATCGTGACTTTTGTGAGGACTAAATGAAATCCCAAGCATGACAGTGCTGGCTAGCACAGCGCCTGGCACGTGGGAGCCACCCTATAAACATAGCTCTCCCCGCCGCATCCCACCGCCCTTCTCCGCAAACGTAGGACAAGGGGCCGGCAACTTCCAGCTGGCAGTGCAAGTCTGGCTCCTGCTTCTGTAAAAGCTTTACTGGAACACAGCTATGCTCTTTCACTGTGTATTATCTGTGGCTGCTTTCTAGCTATGAGGAGAGTTCTATTGCTGGGACAGGGACTGTAAGGCCAAAAGCCCAAAATATTTACTCCTGGACCCATACGGAATAGCTCGCTGTCTCTGGGTGTGGAACATAAGGCCTGAACTAGTGGAAGGAGTTTCAGTCGCCAGGCAGCAGGTGGGGGAAATATTGAGGAGGTAGGAAGGAACGCCTCGATGCCTCGGGGTCTCTCCTGCTGACTCTGTGGGCATGTGAGCTTTCATGCTGAGGCTCTGGCCAGTCTCTGAGGGGAATGCCCCAGGGCAGGGAAGAGCCCCAGCGGAACAGTTGAAGATTGGACAGGACTCAAGCCTTCTCTGGTATTTTAGGAAAGGGGCCAAAAGAGAGGTTGTCTCTTTAGACATCACAGACACGTACACACACGTGTACACACGCACACACACGCACACACTGCTTCAAGGAAGTTACCAGAAGGTTTTGTTTGTTTGTTTGTTTTAAGCATTAAAAAAAAAGTAAATGTTGCTCTATGTAGACCTCAGGATCTGCTCTGGTGTGAAGAAAACTGCTTCCTGTGGCGGTGGTATTTTTAGTGGGCGTGCTATCTGGAAAGGATTACCAACGCCAGGGTCCTAAGTATCCATTGATCTCGGGACGCTCGGGTGACCCCAGCACTAACCATTTGGGACTGAGCTTAAAGCTGCAAGCAGGTTACCTGACCCACTGTGCAGAGCGATTTATGGTTTTCTCTGCACAATGTAACCGTCTGAGCAAATGGCACGCTCTCAGATTTACCTGTTGCTTTCCCAGGTGGTGCAGCCCACAGTCAGTCACTACGACTGTCCCTAAGATTAAGTGCAATTTGCACCCCTCTGAGCTGCATGTTGGTCTCCACAGAAGAATCTGGCAACTCAGCGTCTGCCTCAAGCAGATAACATCAGGTGCACATGCCCCTGAACAATGTGTCGTTTTTCTTAGCGAGACACACCTTGTTGGGTGAGGTCAGGGGCCTCAGTTCTGAAATACCTCTAGGCAGTTTTTCTGTTTGTTTTTCTCCTTAGCTCCGTGAGAAAAGCCCACCCGTGTGTATCCCATTTTCTTCCTGGAACGCAGGGCTGGAGATCACTCCCCTCCCCCCTCACCCCCCCCTCACTGGAGAATTAGCCTTGATTAACTTGCCCTTTCTCCTTCACCCTCTTCCTGTTTCCCTCTCTCTCTTAGACACGGAAACTAATGCTTATGACCACGCCATTTTTCATGTGTTAACCCTTTTAAGACTTGTCACTATCTTGTGAAGTTGGTAGTACTATGCTCCTTATTTTACACGTGAGAGAACTAAGGCAGAGGTCATTAAGTGACTGGTCCGAGAACACACAGCTAGGAAGGGGCAAGGGTGGCAGTCAAGCCCAGGCTCTCTGGTTCAAAACCACTGTGCTTTTCTGCTTCTCCAGTCCACACACCACACGGCGCACACATCGCACACACTCTCCCGATCCTCGCTGATCTGGACCCAGCTGCTGGAAGCAGGGCGCGATCTGGGCTTCTGGGTTCTGTGCATTGTCTCTCCCGGGCTTCACGACGCCCTCTCCTGCTGGGCTCTGCCCCCCCTCCCCCGGGAGTGACCTGATAGCAAGTCTCACCCTCTTGTGATGATCACACAGCCCGCATTGCCCTAGCCTCGGCTCCTCCAGATCTGGGCAGGGCTGCCCTAACTCTGCAGTAGTTGGTGCTCCCCGTGCTTGTAAGCTTCTTAGTGTTAGTCCTCTGTCAGTGACACCACAGACAGGCCTGCTGGTGCAGACAGGGACCACCCACCGCCAGTCCTGACCCAGGAGCCAGATGGGAGAAAACGGGTGGCTCTAAGGGAGCGGTGTTCTCACTTCTGAACTGGGAGGTCTCAGTGCACAAACACAGAAGGGGTTACAAACCTCGCCTTCAAGCCTGGAAGGCATTTCAAATCATTTGCTCCGATTGCCCCATTTTACAGATGAGGAAACTGAGGTCTAGCGGGGTGATGTGGTCTCCCCAAGACACCAGCTGGCCCACTGCAGCACTGCAAGTCCAGCCCCGGGTTGTGTCTCCCACCCAGATGGTGAAGCATGTCATCCTTAGGGTGCAGCGGCCCTAGCACCAACTGAGGGTGGCACGGGGTCTGGTTTTCCTCCGAACATGGTCTTTCCTACGGAAGAGCTGTGGACACTTGTCTCCGTCTCAGAAGGCCCGTAGGGCAGGGATTCCCCGAGGGTGGCGCTCACCCCCGGCTGGGTGGTCCATGAGATGATTTCAGGTGGCATCCGCTTGGTTCAAAGGGATGTGCTTCTGCTAGTTCACTAGCAAAGTTCACAAGTCGGTGTAGCACGCCTGTATTCGGCTGCTGAAGAGGGGGCTCAGTAACTAGCAATCCAGTCAGGGAACAGAAGCACCGGGCATTGGTTAATCGGGAAAAACACACCACGCGGTGACCGAAGTTTGGGAAACGCTGCTGCGGAGAGTACCAGCCACTTCACAGAGGCTTAAGCCAGGGACTTGCCTATAATGAAAACACACACCCCCAGCCTCGTTAATTACCAAAGAAATGCAAACTCGAATTAGAATGAGATACGATTTTCACCTTTCAGATCGGTAAAGATCATAAAGATTACATGTTCTCCCTGCCACAGCACATATACTAAATTTAGAACCACATGGAGAGGATTGGCATGGTCCCTGGGTACAGATGACATGCAAATTAATGGTAACTCTCCCGTGAGGAGTGATCAAGTTGGTGTTATTGAGAACGGGAGCTCTTTTTTTTGAGATGGAAATAGGAGAGTAGGTAGAAATTCTGTCATCCTGAATATTAATTGGAAAAGTCACTATAAATTCATTGTGGGGTAACCCTATCGGGTGGAGGCCGGTGACGCGGGCAGTGAAAGGATTCACCCAAGGCGGAGGGAAGGAGATCGAAGTTCATTGAATAAAAGGGAGCAGCGGGCAGGACAGCGAGGGAGAGACTCTGCCAGGAGACAGTGCTGGGGGGCTGTACTTAAGGTGGGGAGTGAGGAGGTTGGGGATGTGTGGGATTTTCCTTTTTTGGTACCTGTGCCCGGTTCTAAGTCGCCCGTGGGTCAGCTAGGGCCTGCGGCTATTTCGAGGTGGGTCGGCTGATGGGTCTGTCTGCACTCAGCCCGGGGGTCACTGCGGCCCTTCCACCCCACTCAGCTTCCAGTGCTCATGCCTGCTGCCTAAAAGCAGTCTTTACTACACTCATGATGTAGTTTAAACGTAAATATTTCCTAGCTTTTTCCACTGAAAAGACCGATAAATAATGACTAATGCAATAGAAATAAACACCTCGAATACCTTAACTGACGTCTCCAAAATGCCATTTCCCACTAAAGGGAAACTGGGCTCTTCTGAGAAATGGCTGATTCTATGCCTGGGACAGGAAATACAACAGACAAGATAAGCCTGGAACATCTTGTCAAACAAGAAAATAACAAAGCTATCAAAGACCACTAGACTGAGTTCAAAAAGCCTAGAAAGTCCCCAGCTTGAAGACACTCCTGCTGGCCAAAGATGGGACTATTGGAACATCAGTAAAGACAAGAGCGACAGTGGAACAAAACACACAAACATATTTAAAGCCCCAAATCAAATATTATACTAAAAACAATTGAAAACAAAATGAAACCTCATTGTTACCTCTCAAGGATACTAGTAAACCAACTCATTTTATTATTTTTCTAAGATTTTATTTTTAAGTAATCTCTACACCCAACGTGGGGCTCGAACCCACAACCCTGAGATTAAGAGTTGCACGGTCCACTGACTGAGACAGCCAGGCACCCCTAAACCAACTCATTACTTTAAAAAATTGGAAATGGGGGGCCTGGGTGGCTCAGTCGGTTAAGTGTCTGCCTTAAGTGGCTCAGGTCCTGATCTCAGGGTCCTGGGATGGAGCCCCGGGTTGGTGTTGGTTGCGGGCTGCTTCTCCCTCCCTGCCTCGCGCACTCTCTAACAAATAAAATCTTAAAAAATAAAAATAAAAAACTGGAAACAAAGGTAAAAAATCAAGCACCTATCATGTGTTTCCTGTATGAACTGTATCTCCGGATAGCCAAATGGTTGATGAAGGAAAGTTTCTCTCTATAGACATTTTCCAGCTACTAAATGAAAAAGGAATGATGGTTTAACACCATTTGCAATCATCACCAATGGCTGCTAACTTCACAAGAAGAGACATGACCAGAAATGATGACATTTTTCCAAAGAAGACATTCAAATGACCAACAGGCGTATGAATAGGTGCTCAGCATCACTAAGCATTAGGGAAATGCAAATCCAAACCACAACGGAGACATCAGCTCGCACCTGTTAGGATGTCTATTATCAGAAAGATAAGAGGTAACAAGTGTTGGTAAGGATGTGGAGAAAAGGAAACCCCAAGCACTGTTGTTAGGAATGTAAATTGGTGCAGCCACTATGGAAAACATTTTGGGTGTTCCTCAAAAAATTAAAAATAGAATTACCATATGATCCAGTAATCCCACTTCTGGGTATATATCCAAAGTAAATGAAATTACCATCTGGAAGAGATATTTGCCCTCCCCCACTTATTACTAATATGTGCTACAACATGAATGAACCTAGAAAACATTATGTTAAGTGAAATAAGTCAGAAAAGTCCAGAAGAGGGCTAGTGGCCAGTGGGTTGGGGGAATATAGGGAGTGACTGGTAATGGGCACAGGACTTCTTTTTAGGGTTATGAAAGGATTCTGGAAATAAATAATGGTGATGGTTATACAAGTGAGAAAATACCTAAAAACCACTGAACTGTTCACTTTAAAATGGCAAGAGTTATAGCATTTATTTAATGGTATCTCAATAAAAAATAAAAAAAAACCATAAAAGCCCATAATGAATCTACGATAAAAAATTACTGGAACTAATGCATAAGCTTAGCAAGGTCTTGGGATACAAAGTCAACATACAAAAACCAATTATGATGTTATACACCAACGATGAACAACTATAAAATCAAATACAAGACAATCCCATTTACAATAGCATCAGGAAAAATAAAACACTTAGAAATTGAGCAAAACTGAAAACATGAAACATTGCTAAGGGCAATTCAAGAAGACCTTAATGTGTGGGGAGATACCCCCATGGAGCACCTATGGTGCGGAAGACTTAGTCCTGTCAAGATGGCAGTTCTCCACAAATGTATCTGCACATTCAATGAAATCCCAAACAAAATCCAAATAGCCTTTTCTGAAAAATCGACAAGCTGATTTTAAGATTTATACCAAAAATCAAAGGACCTAGAAAATAGCCAAGACAAATTTTTAAAAGGGCTGTTGGAGGGCTTTCACTACCTCATTCAAGACCTATTATAAAACTGTGGTAACAAACCAGTGATATTGCTGTGAAAATAGACATAGACATCAACACAACAGAAAGGAGTCTAGAAATAGACCCACACTTACATGGTCAATTGACTTTCTACAAAGCTGCCAAAGTAATTAGGAAAAGAGTCTTCGCACTAAATGGAGCTGCAACAATTGGATATTCACATGGAAAGATACAGCCTCTGCCCTGACCCTCTATTGCACCCCTAAATTAACTAAAAGTGGATTCGAGACTGAAACACTAGCCCTAACACTACTAAACTTCTAGAAGAAAACATCGGAGAAATCGCTGTGACGTTGGGTTAGGCAAAGATTTCTTTCTTTCTTTTTTTTTTTTTTTAAAGATTTTATTTATTCATTTGAGAGAGAGAGAGACAGAAAGAGCACAAGCCAGGGGAGAGGCAGAGGGAGAAGCAGACTCACCACTGAGCTGGGACCCGATGTGGGGCTCAATCTCAGGACCTGGAGATCATGACCTGAGCTGAAGGCAGATGCTTAACCATCTGAGTCACCCAGGCGCCCCTAGGCAAAGATTTCTTTAACGGGACTGAAAAGTGCAAAAAAATTTATAAACCGTACATTTTATATACATATATATAAACTATGCAATTTAATATAAACTGTAAAAAAATAATAAACTGTACTTCATCAAAATAAAAAAAAAATGTTCACGGAAAAAAATGAAAAGGCAAGCCACAGACTAGGAGACAATTATTTGCAAAATACATCTGACAAAAGGCTGAAATAAAAAATATAAAGAACTATTACAACTCAGTTATAAGAAGACAAACATCTAATGTAAAATGAACAAAAAGATATGTACAGACACTTCGCAAGAAAAAGAACATGTATGAATGGCCAACAAGCACATGAAAAGATGCTACATATCACTGGTCACCAAGGCAATATAAACTAAAATGGCTAAAATGAAAAGACTGACAATACTAAGTGTTGTAGAGGATGCAGAGCAATGGGACCCTCATCCGTTGCGGGTGGTAGCGGAAAATGGTACAGCCACTTTTGGAAGCAAACTCTTATCAAGTTAAACATAGAGTTGTCATTCAACCAAACAATCCTATTCCTGTATGGGGATTTTTTTTTTTTTCCTGAGAGAAATGAATATGTATGTCCACACAAAGACAACCCAAATGTCCATCAACTGGAACATGGACGAACAAATAGGGGTGTGTTCATAGCATGGAATATGACTCAGCAGTAAAAAGGAAGGAATGATCTGAACTTTATCAATTCTCTTAATCTCATCAAACCATAATCCATTTATCTGCAAATTGTGATAATACTTCTGTCACAGCACTTAGGACAGAGGTTGAAATTGATAAAGTACATTAGAATGCCTATTCGCAATCCTGGCGGGAAAGGGAAGGGAGGAATGACATATAAATACACCTAACCCAGATGAGACTCCAAAACATTATGCTAAGTTTCAGCACTCAGCTGAACACCACAAACCACATTCATTCATAGAAGATTCCAGAAAAGGCAAAACTATAGTGACAGAAATGATCGAAAACTATCGTCATTTGGGACTGGGAGCCAGGAAGAGGGACTGACTGCAAAAGAGCAAGAGGGAATATTTTAGGGGCTCCTGCCTGGCTCAGTCGTAGAGCATGTGACTCGGGGTTGTGAGTTCCAGTCCTACGTTGGATATAGAGATTACTTAAAAATAAAAATCTTAAAAAAAAAAAAGATGGCACAGGGTAGAGGTTCAAGGGTCCAGGTGGAGTACTAATCACTCATTCATTCATCATTTATCATTCCTCAGCAGACGTGTGCTAGGCTCTGGCCTAGCACAGGTACCGTGGCTGTTGGAAGAAGTTCCAGCGGCTAGAACCAGGGTTTCCTCAAGGAGCCATGGAATTAACTACAGTGTGGTGCGACCAGTGCTGGAACCAAGGGAAATCCCTTTGCAGATCAGCATGTCTAACTAGACCCAGGAACGGAAGGCTTTAGAGAGAAAGTCACAGGTGAGCTGGGCTTTGATAGATGAGAAAGGATCTCACCAGGTAGAGGAGAAAGCAGCCTGGCGAAAGAAGACACGAGAGACCAAGGAGTAACTGAGGGAATGGTGGAGCACCTGGTGTGGTTGTATCAGAGAGGGCATGGGGAGGTTGGAGGGTGTCTTAGTGGGGAGAACAGAAAGGGAAAGCAGGGAAGGACACAAGGACCTGGTGCAAATATTTTAGTCAGGAGATTATCCCAGAAAGGTGAAGTGAGGGAGACACACAAGAAGGGAAAGTCAATAGAGAGCTCATTATGAACCACTGGGGCTCATCCCTGTTGGACCACTAAGTAACCATGTACAGTAAGTATACCTCAGAAATGCCCTCCAAAGACAGGCTCCTCCTGGGGCATTTATTAAGCAGCTCCCATTTCCAGCATCCCTGGGATGCCCCTGGGGATATTAACATCCCCCTTAGAAGCTTCCATCTGGGATGCCCTTGAGAGCTTTGTGACTTTGGAAAAAAACAAAAACAAAACAAAACCCGGGGCAGAAAGTGGGAGAATCGTATGTGTGGGGGGTGCTTGAGGTGAGACCACAGCAGCCCATGGGAAGTGTCCACTGCAGCTGCAGCAGAAATCTGAGATGGGCCAAAGGGAGATGGCACGGGACCCAAAAGGTATCTGCTTATAGGGGGACTCTGATTAAGGGACTGAATGCGTGCAGCAAGTGGAAGAAAAAATTCAGGAAATGGGATTGGAAAAGTAGGCTAGGGGTCAGAGGATCCATTATGAAGTCTTATATGCCAGGTTACAAAGTTTAAACTTTATTTGCCAGACCCTGGCACCTAACAGATGCTCAATAAATATATTTTTTAAAAAGATTTATTTATTTATTTTAGAGTGAAGGGGTAGGTGGGGCGGGGCAGAGGGAGAGGAGAGAGAGTCTTAAGCAGACTCCCCGCTGAATGCAGAGCTCCATGCCAGGCTTGATCTCATGACCCCAAGATCATGACTTAAGCCAAAACCAAGATTCGGATGCTTAACGGACTGCATCACCCAGACGTCCCTACAGGGGCTCAGTAGATATTTGCTGAATGAATGAATGATAATGACAGACACACCTGGACCAAGCCCTTGCAAATCTACTGGGCTTTAGAATCCAGCAGACTAGCTGTGTGACTTCTAACCCCTTTGATCTTTTATTTCTCTCTCTCTCTCTCTCTCTCTGTCTCTCTGAAGTAGCAACAATAATACCTTCTTTACAGGGTTGTTGTGAGGAATTAGATGAGATCAAAGATGTATGGCAACTAGAAGTATGGACTCAATAAATGTCAGCCACTCTCCCCCTGCCCCCATGATGACCCAAAGCCAGGTAATAAAGCTGAACTATCCACCAGCTGGAGACAATGAAGGTTGCTCCTGGGATCTGTTTACAGAAGATGTATGCTGGCATTTCCAGCTATATTGGTCCTCGTGGAAAAAATTAGTGGTATTAGTAACAACTTCCTTGGACCAAAAGGGAATCATACCGCTGTTTTAATTAAAGGACAGAGTTGAAACTATCCTCCTAGGGAATTTACAAATTCAGAAATTGATGCTAGTAGTAACTTACAGGGTTTTTTTTACTTTGTGCATTTAAATGTACATATCGAAACATCTTCCAATCAATATGTTGTTGACTGGGGTCATCCATCCTTGCTATGCTGCATTTCTCTCCCATTCTGAAATTCTAACAGAGGCCAAGATGCTTGCGGACTCTATTTGATGGAATACCCCTGCACCAGCTGTCTGTAGGCACTGGGAGCTCCTCAGTCCTTCCAAGTGGACAAAAGAGATTGTGGCAGCCCCTCCAGAGGTAGGGAGAGAACATGAAGCTAAGGTGGGAGAGAAAGCAGCTTGAGGAAATAGGTGAAGGACTGAGAAGTCATACAAAGTGGGGAATACTCAATGTATTTTAAAACATATCCATTCCTTCGGTTTGGCACAAGACAAACACTATGATGAATCATGCCACTAGCACATCAATTTTTTTTTTTTTAAGAGAGAGAGAGAAGGAAGAAAGGATATTGGGAAAATGAGTAAACACAGACTTTGTCAAGGAAGGAAATTCCAGAGTTGAGAAGCCTCTGTGGGAAGCACATCTGCTCCTAGTCTGGAGTGATTCACAACTGGAGAAGCTCAGCAGGAGCCACAAGGTGGAGATTCATTCATCTGCCTGCTCATTCATTCATTCCTTTCTTTCATTCAGCAATGATCAGTTATTTCTCTACCAGGGTCTGCAAGAAGCAGCAAGAATACAAAAGTGGAACAGACACAAACCCTACCCTTGAGGGCTCTAAAAGTAGAGGAAACAAAAGATGTCACTAATAGTTATAATAAATTGGAGCAAGGGCAAAGATAAAGATGTAGAGGAGATGCAGTGGTGCCGTGAGGGGGAGGGGAGGGGTCAGAAAAATCTTCTCAGAGGGGGAGATCCCTCTGTCTTAAAAGTGTTGGAATCCCGAGGCAGTAGGGAGTTATGCCTGTGTGTAAGGATGGGAGTTCCAAGCAGGAGGAAAAGTCACTCGTAAAGAGGGAGACGTCTTTGAGGACAGAAGAGTTGATAATTCTAAAGCATAAGGAGGAAGGCAGAGAGGTGGGCGGCAACCATGTGTGGGAGGACCTCCTGTGTCCTGCAGAGTCTAGGCACCATCCTGTAGGTAATGAGGAGTCACTGAAGGGTTTTGAGCAAAAGCACTCTCATTTGTGGCCAAAAAATATCTTCCTGGTATCCTCCCAATAGCCAGCCTTGAGGGATGGGTTGAAAGGGATTGAAGAGTGGGAGTAGGACAGCCTGTTCAGGCAGTTCAGGTGAGAGGTAGGTGGCTAGAGGGAAAGGGTTGCTGAACTTAGCAACGGGCCCCAAAGGGCAGGAAGAATTTCCAGCTGCCAAGTCACTTAGTCTTTTAGAATATCAATTTCCTCATCCTTAAAATGAAGGAAACGTGAATCACCAGTAAGGTCCCCTGTTGCAGCAAGCACGAGACAGTTTATCAGGACCTCTCTCTGCAGACACTGGCCTCACCCGAAACCCTGGAAAGAGGAAGGACAAAGTGCTTTGCAGCCACGTGCAGAGCGGAAGCGAAGCGGGAGCCCCCCATCCACTCCACCGCGAGTGCCCAGGCAAGTGTCCCCAGCTCCTCCTTTCCTTTCCTCCCTAGTGGAGTTGTGTGAGGCCACAGAGGAGGTGGAATGAAGGGCGTTCTTAGATGCCCAAGTGTCTAAGGCTCCTGCCGCCATGGTTTGATTCAGTCAGGCGGGAGTACTCTCAGCTTTTAAGTCACAGGGGCCTCTAGCAGAGCCACTTGGAACTGTCACCCTTGCCCATTTCTCCCCCGGAAAAGCTCTAGCGAGCATTGGAGAGAGTGCAAAACCCAAAGTTCACTCCCCAGTTTGGATTAAATAGCTCTGTGATCTTGGACACGTTAGTTCAAGGCGCTGAATAAACCTGGGTGAGGATAACCCCCCGGGTCAGCGAACCGCTCCCTTTGACACCTGCCCTCGCAGCCGCGCCACCTCGCCTTTCCCCCACCTTCTCCTTCCCGCCCCAAGGCGCCGCGCTGGCTCTGGGCAGACGAGGCTGCGGAGAGCCGGGCGGCGGGAGGTTGGCTGGGAGCCCGGGGCGCCCCCGCGCGCTCCCTCACCGGGGCTCCCGCCTCCCCCGGCCGCGCGGCCCCGCGCTCGGATGCAGGGAGCCAGCGCGGGCAGCGCGCGGCTGCGGGAGCGGCGCCGCCGAGGCGGCGGGCAAGGTGCGAGCCCGGCCTACCGCGGTCAGCTCCGAGTGTCGCGGGCGCCGCTCCGAGGGGCGCCGGGAGGGGCCGGGCCGGGCGCCACCGAGGCTCCGCCCCCCCCCCCCCCCGCGGCTCTCCCGCAGCCCCGAGCCCGCGGGGCGCCTGGCCGGGCGGCGGGAGCTGCAGACCGCCAGCTCGGCGCTCCTGCCCGGGGCGGGCCCAGGGCCCCCAGACGCCCGCCTCCACCGCGGGTGGCCGCTTACGTCAGGGAGGCGAAACCCAGAAGAAGGGGAAAAAAAAGGCACAAGGGCGGAAGGGGAAAAACTTTTATTTTTTCTCCTATTCTGGGGCCGAAGTGAAGGGTAGGCGACTGCGCCAGCGCGAGCTTCCGGGAAAAGGCCGGCGCGACCCCAGCCTCCTGCGCGCGGCGGAGCCGGGTCCGGGAGGCCCGAAGGGGCGGCCGCCATGTGGGACCCTCGGGACTTTGAGCGCCACTGGCAGGACGAGTTCCCCGGGGAGGAGGCACCAGTCATGCGGCTGGACTCGGTGCTGGACATGGAGCGGGAGCTGGAGCGCTGCAAACTCAACCTGAAGCGGCTGCAACAGGTGTTGGCTGAGGAGAAGTTCAAAGTCTCCTACCTGCAGGCGGCCCTGGCCGGGGAGAAGCGGGACCTGGGCTGCGGGCGCTTGGAGGGCGGAGACGGCGACAGCCGGGGAGCTAGGGCAGAGGAGCCGGCGCCGCGCGAGAAGGAGGGCGCCGCGGGCGGCGGCGGAGACCACCCAGGCCCCTGGCGACCGGACCCGGAGGTGGCGGCGAAGGCCGAGACTGCCCCCTACGCGTGCCCGGACCTTCCCATCCGGCCCGGGCCGGCGGGGGCCGGGGGCGCGGTGCTCAGCTTGACCGCCGCCATCCACCAGCAGCTGCTGCAGCCTCGCCTCCTCTTCAGGCTCCAGGAGGACCGCGCGCCCCCCGGCCACGATGACACAGTCCCCAGCGCCCAGGGAGAGGAGTTGTCCTCCGGGACCCGCGCGGGGCGGGGCTCGGAGGAGGGCGAGCCGGACGCTTCGGTCGCAGATGATGGGGACAACAGCAGTGACCACGACTTCGAGATGGTGGATTTGAACGAGAAATTCGTTCTCGGTCACTTACTCGTGGCCCCCTGCCGGTTCGGGGCCCGCGATGAGGCCGAAAAGCCGGCGCGGGCGGGCAGCCCCCATCGCTGGATGCACCTGATCCCCGGGGGCCGGCGGCAGCAGCGCCGGAGCCGCGACCTGGAGCAGCTGGAGGAGGAGGCCAAGGACGGGCGGAGCTCGCCCCTGGCCACGGAGGAGCACCCCCGGCGCGGGGCTCGCGAGCACCTCCCGCCGTGGCGGCGTAAGAGGTTCCTGCGGGTGCCGGAGCGGGACTCGCCCAGCCACAGCTCTCCGGAGAGGGGCAGTGACTGCAGCCACAACAGCTCGGACCACGAGGACGGCTTCTCTGCAGGTAGGCGCACCCCTCGCGCATCCCGGGGGCTCCTGGCCCCTTCCGGGACCCCTCCCTGGCATACTTTGTTGGTCCTGTTTAACGTAAGGCGCTTGGGAAGAAGGGAGATAAAATGTATCTGTTTACCTTGAAACCACTTGTAGAACTGGGAAGGAAAAAAAAAAAAAAGATTGTGCAACATGATTTCGCCTTGGGCGAGTTTATGAAAATAAGCAGTATGGCGACGCCAGGGGGTGATGGAATGGTGTGCTTGGCTAGACCATGGGAGGAATCCTCAGCCCTTATGCTCTGACTATGGTAACATCACCGCCCTCCTTCCCTCCAACTCATCTTCCACAGGTCGGTAAGATTCCTTTGCACCACATGGTAGTACCTTTCCCTGCACAAACTACAACAGCTCCCCATTTCCCCCAGATTCCTTGATGTGAAAGTTTAAATCTTGCACGTAATTCTACGAACTTTTCTCTCATCTTTCCCAGCCTGTATCTTGTGTTCTGGCCAAACTGAAACATCCTCTCACTCCGGGAAAGGTACATAATCCTCACTGCCCCCTCCCTTTGCTGGCTCCCCCTTTCCTAGAAGGCTGCACCTGACCTGTCAGCTTCCAGGAGCCTGAGTGGGAAGGGGAGGGCATAGAATCATAGTTTTCAAGCTGGCCTGGTGCCCAGAGATCATGTCTAATGCAATGTCTTCATTTGACGAAGGAGAAAACTGAAGATCAGAAAGATTAAGTGCTTGTTGACGTGAGTTGAGACTCCACTTGGGGTTTCTGTCATTTGTTGTTCCCCTGACATCTGCCCTCTATTTTGAGGGCAGGACCTGGTCCTAGCCATCTTCGAATCCCCTTGTGGCAGTCAGTATGGTGCCTTGCACGTAGTAAGTGCTCACTAAATATTTCTTGAATAAATGGATGACTGCACTGAACTGAATGTCTCCCAGCCACCGAACTCCTCAAAAGTCAGGGAGTGGGGATGGGGCTGAGGAGGAAAGGACAGATAGGGATGTGAGGATGGCCTGTGACTGCTCCTTTGCTGCCCCTGGAACCGTCAGGGTCTCCTCAGTCATAGGGAAAGCATAAATTGATGTCTAGTTGAGTCAAGCCTTGATCAGGAACTTAAGATGCCTTCCTGCTCAGTGAAGGAGAAAAAAAAAAAAAAAAGAAATCACTGATGCTGGGATTGTTCCAAAATCTCCATTATTAGATCTTATCTGGGTGAGTTTGCATTTGAATGAAAAACTGTCCACTTTGCTAAAAGCACATTTGGAAGGTCCATCAAGTCATCCGTTGTGATCAATTACACTTATTCATTAGCCGAGATTGGCCGCTTTTCCCATAGGTAATGTTTTTGCTGCCCATGCTAGTAACATTTTTATGTGCCCCTTTAACTTAAGGGAAGAGTCTGAAGATTTCACTCTAGTGCCAAGTTCCAAATACTGTATGGCAGCTACCCCAGCGGCCCAGAGCTGCTCCAGAGTTGGCTCCAATCCCGTCTTCCTGGAGACCCACATCAATCACCCCTTCAGGTATGCTCAATGTGCTGGATTTTCCCCAGGGGGTTATTTTTATTTCATGCGCTCTCTCTTCTCTCCCTAAGGGCATTCTAGCACAAAGAGCATCTTGATGCAGATTAGGAATTAGCATTCCTTCTGGTGTAATGAATTACAAAAGGTGCCTGCTCTGGGTGGACCAATGATAAAAAGATTTTCCTTCCTCTAGATGGAAGACTCTGGCCCAGTCACAGGTTTGGCACTTGGTGGCTTTGGCTAGTGGTGCCTGGGCTGTAATTTTAGGCCTCTCTCCAGGACCCCTCTGCAGGGCAGGCTTGTGGATGAAACCCTTGGACAGCTGTTTGTTGGGGCCCTGCCTCCACAACCTCCCCAGTGAGGAAGTGACTGGGGGTGAACATGCGTATGTGTACATGCGTGCACACACGTACACACGTGTGCCTATGCACGTATACACATGTGCACACAATCACGTACATGTGTGCATGTGCACACGGTCTAGGAGAAAGAGCCGTCAGACTACAGAGAATCACTAGAATGGATGGAGTAAGGGCAGGGCTTCTCACCTGGTGGGTGACAGCCCACTGAAATCAGTGTAGTGGGGAATGAAAGCATTGAGAGGCTCTCCTTGGCCACTCTTGGCCATGCCTGCTTTATTTTTCTCCATAGCACTCACCTAATTACTGCTTCAGATGCTACGATTTTGCGTGTTGATCTTATCCACTCTCTCTCCTGTAAAATCCAAGAGGGCAAGAATTTTTTATCTTTTTCATCCACTGACATAATCCCAAAGCCTAGAACAGTGTCGAACACATGTTAGGTATTCCATAAATATTTGTTGAGTGATATATTTTTTAAAGATTTTACTTAAGTTTGAGAGAAAGAGCGCTTGGGCACATACACAAGGAGAAAGGGACAGAGAGAGAAGCAGACTCCCCGCTGAGCAGGGCGCCCGATGCAGGACTTGATCCCAGGACCCTGGGACCATGACCTGAGCTGAAGGCAGATGCTTAACTGACTGAACCACCCAGGCTCAATGATATATTTTTTAATAGGATGGAATAGAAGAGAAAACATGGGAATGAATTGCTCTGGGTAATGGTGAGTATTTTCTGTTTTAAAACTTTGTTTCAATTATGTGTGAGTGTATATTGGGTCCTGATGTAGAATGTATTTCTTGCTGTGGATTGGACAAAAAGGTTTGAAAATGCTGATAAAGGCTATGAGCTTTGAAGCTAGACTGTTCGTGTGTACTTGGGAGAAGTTATTTGAATTTTCTCTGTCTCCGTTTCCTCATCTGTAAAATGAGACTAATAAACACTACTGCTTACATCATACCGTTGATATGAGTAATAAATGGGATTTTGTTTCTAAAGGGCTTTGAACACGTCTTGACACATAGTAGGCACCCACAGTGTTAACTAACCATGACTACAGGTCATTTTCTTTGAGTTGATGCTTCAAAGATTCTCATTCCCAGACCATTCTGAATCACAGATGGTTTGGTTTTCTATGATGCATGTGTTTTTTTTCCTGCTTGGCTCTGGCTCTTTCTAGAAACTTCTGGCAGCAAGGCAGAACCCAGGGCCAAGTCTTGGCTAAGAGGCTCTCTTGCTGGCTTGGCCCTCATGTTTCTCCTTCTTCACCAGCAATCATGCCCATTATTTGTATTCAGAGATCCTCAATTGAATGTTGGGTTTTATTGGGCTGTTCAGTCTCAAGATCATAAGGAGAGAGAGCCACAGGAGAGCCACATAAAAAGACCCAGAGGCAAAGCTGTGCCCCTCCTTGGAAAAGGACCATATTCTCTTATAAGAGGTAGATTCCCATAAAAAGACACATTTGGATCTGTTTCTACACATAGTAGCCAAACGTGAGTATAAGTTAGAATGCCAGTTCTTTTTTTTTTTTTATCTTTTTTAAAAAATATTTTATTATTTATTTGTTTGACACAGAGAGAGAGAGCAAGAGAGAGAGAGCACAAGCAGTGGGAGCAGCAGAGGGAGAGGGAGAAATAGCTCTCTGCTGAGCAGGGAGTCCGACTTGGGACTCAGTCCCAGGACCCTTGGGATCATGACCTGAGCCAAAGGCAGACACTTAATCGACTGAGCCACCCAGGCACCCCTGTGTGCATTATTATTATTATTTTCTTCATCGCTAAAGTCCCAGCAGATCCCAGTCCATCTGCTGCTGGGGTTAACCATCAGGGCTGCTACCCACCCATGTCGCTCCTTGGTGGCCTTGGCCTTGCAGGGGAACAGACCACCTGCTGGATTTTAGATCTCCCCTCGTGGGGCGGTCTTGGGCAGGCAGAGCTCCATGCCCACATGCAGAGGCCTGGTATTTTCTCTTTCATGGTGACATGCTCCCATGCCCCTCCTGCCACAGAGGTTGGATGACGTGTCCTTCTCGAGGCTTCTGCATCCCTGCTGTAGCCTGTGGCATCCCCTGTGTCATATCTGTACTCCTTGTGCACCAAAGTACACTCTTCTAACAAAGCCCAAAGGTGGCTTTTCAACGTCAGGCATCCTCTTGACTGGCAAACTATTCATCTGATATTCTGGTTGTAGTTCAGATGACCAAGTAAATATCATTAGTATTTTAAGTTGGCCGCATTTTCTTCTTGCCTTAAACTCTGCTTGGTGGAGGGCAAGAGGTCTCTGTTTTGACTGGCCCTTGAAATCCATTCATTTGTTTATTCATCTGTTCCACTCAACAAGAATTTATCGAGGTCTTACTTCATGCCAGGTCTGTGTTAAGGCCCAGGAGCGCAAAAGTCAGTGACCTGCCTTTATGATTCTCACGAACCCTTTGGCTCCTGGGGTAGAAACTGTATGTTTTTAGATAAAGAAACAGCTTTGCATCAGGTAATGTGGTACATCCTGAAAGGAATGACTAAGGACTGTGCATCTGATTCTTAGTGACATCCGAGAGTCTAGAAGAGGAAGAGATCTTAGAGTAGGTCTCCTCCTGCCCCTCTCCAGACAGAGCCCTGGAGACCTTTCAAGGTCACACACTTAATGACCCTCAAGGCTGGGCCCACGAACCAGGACGAAGCTCTTTCCATTGTCCTGTGGCCTTTTCTTTCCTAGATTTGAAGCAGAGCACTCTAAAGACATAAATTCTGTCAAAGTCATCGTGATAGGAGCAGTAGACCACCTCCTTTAGCCTCCCAGCCATCCAAGGGGGTGGAGATTACTAGTGCCAGTTTATAGGTAAGGTGCTGAGGCTAGGAGAGGTAAAGAAATGTACCAGTCTCCAGCAGCTTGTGATGGAATCAGCTTGAACTCAGGTCAGTCTTACAAAGACCACACTCTTTAACTTCCAGCCTTTAGTGCTGTCCTGGGCCAGCTGTAGAATTCTAGATTTCTGTACTTGGGAGGCCCTGCCATCAGATTCTGCCATGCTGCTAAAGGAGATTTTTTTATTTTTAATCTGCATGGGAAGTGCACTTCCTGAGGTGCTCATATTACCTAAATCATTTGTAACCTGATGGGTTTTCCCCTTCCCCGCCAGTGACTAATGAGATTTTAGCTCCAGGAAGAATTCCTTGTGTTCAGTGGATATATCTGAATAACTTAGTTCAAGTATTGAGTTTTCAGCCTTAGCTGGGCTAGAGTAATTTTTTTTCCGTTCCCTGGTGCAGAGAGATATTAAAACACTATCTGAGACACATGAGCCGCTGGTTGGCTGTGATTCATTTGTCACTGGAGCTGACATTGCGTCACTGTGTGCTTGGTTTCTCAGTGCTTGCTTCCCTCCACCCCTCACCCCCACCCTCTCGGCACTATCTCACCTCAAGAGCCCTGGACCAGCCAGCCAGGGAGTATGGGTAGGTTCGCTGAACAAGTCCTTCCTCCTCTACACATAGTAAACACAACCAAGGCTCCAAACTTTTCCTCGTCTATTTGGTTTTCTTCTGGTTAAGAGAGTATTCACAAAGCAATGGACTCTATACTTGGTTCTGGATCTTTATGTTTGAAAATCAGGATCTTGACATATTTTCCTGGCTTTGAAATAATGGTACAGACATATTCCTCATCTGAAAAACGGAGCTGTTGGGAACCAGCTTATGGGGTTGTGAGGCTTACATTGGGTAAGTTACTGACTCTCTCTAAGCCCCAGGTTCCTTGTCTGCCAGATGTGGGTGATGATAGGACTGTGTCGTAGACGTGCTGTGAAGCATAAATGAGATAAGTGTGTGGAGAGTGCATAGCCCAGGGTCAGGCACATAAGCGTTTAATAAAGCTTGGTGGTGGTGGTATTGCTCTAAGTTCAGGCCACAGCTCACACTCCTGTCTCTTCATGTAATGAAGTTCCCCCAGCCTCTTCTTCTGTTTCTTTCCCTCCTGTCTTATTCCCTCCAGGTCTACAGGTGTTTTGCTCCTTTGGAGGGAGACAAGCTTTCTTCTTCCTTTTTTTCTTTCTTTTTTTAAAGATTTATCTATTTATTTTGGAGAGAAAGAGGGAAAGCATGCATGGGGGGACGGGCATAGGGAGAGGGAAAGGGAGAGAAACAGACTCCCAGATGAGCACAGATCCCGCCATGCCATGGGGCTCAATCTCACAACCCCGAGATCATGACCCGAGCTGGAACCAAGAGTTGGACATCCATCCGACAGAGCTCCCCTGGCACCCCAAGCTCTCTGGTTCCTTTGTGGTCCCTGCTCCTTCCCCAGTCAATCCCTGTTTTCCCTGACATCTACAAAACCGTCATCTGGCTTCTCTTTATTTCCTACTCTCTACCCACTTGCTTTCGGCCAATGCTCATTCCTGCCAGTGTCTTTTCCTTTGCTCTTTCTGGCATTTGAGATGCCTTTCCATCCCCTCCCACCCAGTCACAAAGCCAACCCTTCCTTGAAAGCCTGGCTTTCTCTAGAAACTTGTGTTAAGATATGGGTTTGCTGCATATGACAAAACCCAAAAAATAGTTTAAGCAAGATAGAAGTTTATTTCCTTTTCAAGTAAAAGAATGCCACAAGCAAGCAGTCCATGGAGAATATGGTGACTCCATGATCATCAGGAATTTGGGCTTCTTTTGTATTCATGCTTTTCTCTCTCAGGGTTGCCTTGTGGTCCAAAATAGCTGCTGGGAATCCAGCCATCACGCTCATGTTTCAGATGAGAATTAGAAGAAAGGGAGGAAGGACACATGAGTGAGTGGCAGCTGTTGGTCTGCCTTTTAAGGCACTTTCCTGGTAGCCTCTCCTAACAATTTCTGTGTAGATTGCATTAGCCACCTCTAGCTACAAGGGAAGCTGGGAAATGTAGTATTTTATCTGGGCATATGGCCACCTCAAATAAAATAGGGGCTCTGTTACAAGGAAAAATGCAGGAATTGATATTGAGTAGGCAGCTAGCAGCCTCTGGCACAAGCCTTTTCCAACTACTCCAGCCCATCTTGTGGTTCTTAGAGTGAGACCCACACTCACACAATTGTCGTATTATTGTGCCCTCTATTAATTCATTGACCCAACGAACAAATGACTGAACCCCTGCTCTGTGCAAGGCACAATGCCTTTTATGTGTTTACCGTGAAGTGTTGCTTTCCAACCCAGAGGTTAGCTTGGCTGCTTGAGAGCAGCCCCAGGCTTGTGCCTCTTTTTTTCTTGCTCACAGTATCCTTCACAGGGCTGGGCCCAGGGCAGGCGCTTGATAAATACCTGGTTGATTTTGGAATATCACAAATGGGAAGTTCGGTGAAAAAATAAATCCCCCACCTCAGTACTGGGCTGGAAAATTCTGGCTGTGTAAGGCTTGTTTGTGGCTCATCGTGGGTTCGAGGAGCGTGGGGCACGAGTCATCTCTAAACATCAGGGCTGCGTTGTAGTCACATGGATTTGTCCAGGTGTTGGGGCAGGCGTGGCTGTTTTGGAGACCGGACGAGTCTGTATACCAAACTGGAATTACAAGCAGAAATCTCCGTGCCCACCTGGCTTGCTTGACCGCCGCTGGGCGTAGCTGTATTTACCCGGCGCGAGTCTCGCTCAGTCTGTCTGCGCTGCGTAGCTGCAGACTCGACCTGCAGTCGTTCTGCAGTGAGCGTGGGCTCCGGTTCCTGTTGCTGTCTTCCCGTGTGCTCCGTGCTCTAGCCCGCCTGAGACGAGACCGTCTGAAGGGAGCTTGCCTAGAGCCTAGGTCACGTCTTGTGGCTGCTGAGAAAATGATGGTTTTAAAATTTTATTGGCACTTAGGAGGAGGGAGGACCTGAACGTGCTTAGCAGCCAGTACCTGCAAGGCGCTGCGTTAAGCGTTTAACTTGCACGATCACGTATGATACTCACAACAGTCTACTGTTCTTTACCACTCTTCTCATTTGGCAGAGGAGGAAACTGAGGCTCTGACCAGTGACCTCACAAGCCCAGGTTCCCTTAGGGCTCAGGGGTGGGGTTATTTTTTTCTCCTGTTTAAAAAATTAATTACTTATTTTTATTGAGAGATAATTCACATCATATAAAACTCACCCTTGTAAAGTGTACAGTCATGAGTTTTTAGTATATTCACAAAGTTGCGCAACCGTCCCTCGTCTCTAATGGCAGACCATTTCCATCAGGGGGACCCTGTTTGAGTCCTAGGCTTCTACTGTGACCACACCAGTTCCTCTTCTAACTCGCCACAGGCAGAGATTTAAAATAACTCGGCCCGATTGGGGGGGGGGGGGACATTAGAGCGCGTTTGGGTGAGATACGGGGCAGGAAAGGGCCATCTGTTTCTTCAGTTGCTTTCCCGTCATTGCGATGGTCCTGGTGTCCCTTTGAGTTCCCCCTGGGCTGCACCCCACCCTGTCTGTGTTTCCTAGACTTGGGGTAGAGGGGCAGAACACCCCCAACTTGAGTCCCACGCGCACCCGTCATTCCTGCCCTGGGGTTGTGGCTGGCAGGGTGAGAGGCGCCCTTGCTCTGACCTGTGTCTTATTTGCCTTTGTAGCCCCAGAATGTCACAGCACATATAGGATGTGCTCGAACAATGTTGATGAGTATCTAGACTTTCATTTCATTGCCCCTGATGCAAACCAGCGCAATAACGGATTGTTCCGGGATTGTTCCGCCTCCGGCCTCAGCCTTTCTCCTCCAGCCACAGGAAAGCCAAAGGGATTGCTGTCCCCACTAAATCTAATTATGCACCCCCTGCTTGCATTCTTCAATGACTCTCTGCCACCTACAAAGTAAAATCGGAGCTTCTTAGATGCAAACGTATCCAGCCTTTCGCAGTGATCCGGTCCACCCTCATCTCCTCCCTCCCCCACCCAGCACAGACAGACACTTGACGCTCCAGCAATACGGAGCTGCTTGTAGTTTCCAAACGTACCTTGCATACTTGTTCCTCTGCGCGTGCTACACCCTTTCCCTGGAATGCCCTTTCCATACTTGCCTGTATGACAAAGTACTGGTCATCATTCCTCAGGTCTCAGCTTGAGGGCTACTTGATCCATAAAGCTTCCCCTGCTTTCTTCTGTAGATCTGAGAGCCGGGTGTCAGGAGTGCACTTGGCTGCAGATAAGAGAAAACTGCCATAATGACTCTGGTATGCAGAATACTGGCCCCCAAATATGTTCATGTCCCAATCCCCAGAACCTATGAGTATGTTGTTACCTTACAGGGCAAAAGGAACTTCGCAGATGTGATCAAGTTAAGGACTTTGAGAGGCCCCTGAGTGGCTCATTTGGGTAAGCGTCCAACTCTGGATTTCAGCTCAGGTCATGATCTCAGGGTCATAAGATCAAGCCCCACGTCCGGCTCCACACTCAGTGTGGAGTCTGCTTGAGATTCTCTCTCTCCCTCTGCCCCTTCTGCCACTCAGGCATGTTCTGTTCCTCAAAAAAAAAAAAAAAAAAAAAAAAATTAAGGACCTTAACATGGGGAAATAATTCTGGATTATCCAGGTGGGCCCAATGCAGTAATAAAGGTCTTAAAAATGGAAGGAGGCGGTAGCAGAGGTCAGAGTGATGCAATGTGCTAAGGACCGAGCTCACTGTTGCTTGCTTTGAAGAGGAAGGAAGGGGGCCTTGAGCCAAGCAGTATGAGCAGCCTCTAGAAACTAGAAGAAGGCAAGGGAACTAATTATCTTCTAGAGCCTTTGGAAATGAACCCAACCCTGCCAGCACCTTGATTTGGGCCAGTGTCAGACCCTGTCAGACTTCTCCCCTAGAGAAGAAAAACAATACATTGGTATTGTTTTAAGTCACAGAACTTGTGATAATTTGTTAATGGCCATAGAAATTAATACAATGACTTGACCAGATAGAGATTTGTTTTCCTCCAGTCCTAAGAACTCCAGAGGCAGGCTTTCCGGGATGGCTTAGCAGTGTACTCAGGGGCCCAGACGTTCCCCATTACGTAGCAGGAAGGTGTTTGTTCTCTTGCTAGCTGCCTCGGGGTTAACAAAAATCTGCTGCGTCACCAGATGTGTGCTCGTGTTTCAGAGAGGGAGTAGGGCGCAGAGGGCTGTAGCGATCACGCTGGCTGCCGCTTTAAAAAGCCCCCCCCCCCCCTACCTAGCAACGGCTGCTTTCCTGCTATTGGCCAACATCACGCGGCCGCCGGCGGCCTCGGCTGCCGTCAGCTGCAGGGAGGGCTGGGGGGTCAGGGAGTTCAGCTCTTCGGTCTCTGTTGTGAAGATCATTAAGGAGAGAAGGAGACTGTGATTGGTTTTGGGGAACCCAGCCCCGTGTTAGTCACACAGCTCTGCCTTGCACTTTGTACACTTACTCATTTGAGCCATTATAATACAGTGTGAAAAAGGTTTGCCTCTCTGTCTCCCCTCACTGGATTCTAAACCCTTCAAGTGTTGTGTGTTAGAAAAGGACTACTTTTTAAGAAATTCTAGTCTCCCTGCCCCTAACACAATGCTGGCGTATTGTATTTGGGGTTTTTGTTTGTTTGTTTGTTTTAAAGATTTTATTTATTTGAGAGAGAGAATGAGTTGGGGGGAGGGGCAGAGAGCGAAGCAGACGCCCTGCAGAGCAGGGAGCTCAACACGGACTCGATCCCAGGCCCATGGGGTCATGACCTGAGCCGAAGGCAGACACTAACTGACTGAGCCACCCAGGTGCCCTGGTGTATTGTATTTGTTAAACAAATAAAAGAATGATTGTGTATTTTCAAGAATTTTGTGGGATTTGGGCCACTTGGGCAGACTGTTGGGGTCTCAGTATTTAAAGACCTTTTACTTTTTTCTCCTCCTCTTCTTCTTTGCTTTTAGATTTATTTATTTATTTTGAGAGAGAGAGAATGCGTGCAAGTGGGGGAGGGGCAGAGGGAGAGGGGGAGAATCTCAAGCAGACTCCCCACTGAGCGCCGAGCCCCATGAAGCAGGGCTCCATCTCATGACCCTGAGTCAAAATCAAGAGTCAAACGCTTAACCAACTGAGCCACCCAAGCACCCCTTCTTTGCTTCATCTCTTCCTCTCCCTTCTCCTCTTTTTCGGGGGCCAGTAGGACCAACTGATAAGACATATTCTAGAACCATTATTTTCAAGGGCTGTGGTTTTTCTTCCAGAGGCCATTTTCAAACTTCAGATGCCCCCGAGGAGATGTTGACGTGTGCTTTCTAGCTTACTACCCTGTCTGCCTGTCCACGAGTTCAGAATCTGCCATGCTGTGCCCCTTTTCCTAATGGGAGGCTGTTGTTTCCTGAAGGTGGACAATTCAGAAAAAGGATAATACTTCTAACCTGGCCAACTAATGGAGGCCTGTGCTAGTCATTAGGATCGTAAACTAAATATTTTGATTCCCCCTTGCTTTCCAGGAGCATGGTGGGTAGGATTACATTCCTGGTTCCCTTGAAATTGGGTAGAGACCTTTGCCTAGTTCTAACCTGTGAGTTTGAATGGAAGTGATGTGTGCAACTTCTGCCCCAGAGCATTTAATGCTGGTATGAGACCTCTCTTCCCTTTGCTACTGGAATGTACAGTGATTCAGCGGGTGACTGGTCAGTCAGCCTGGGTCCTAGAGGGAGGGCAGTACAGAGCAGAGCTCCCAGTCAATCCTCAATGGACACGTACTAGAGTGAAAAATAAACGATTGCTATTTTAAGCCACTGAAACGTTTGGTCTTCTTTGTTACTATAGCATTACCTGGTTTGTCCTGACTGATACAAATATCTGACTTACATTCAGAAAGAAAAATGGCTCTTTGGAGCTTCAGAAATTGAAGTATTTTCCTCAAAACCTCTAAGTTCCTGGGGCACCTGACTGGCTCAGCCAGTAGAGCATGTGACTTCTAATGTCAGGGTCATGAATTCAAGCCCCATGTTGGGCATGGAGCCTATTTTTAAAAAAAGAAAAGAAAAGAAAGAAAGAAATGCATGCTCTCAGGCTCTACCCTGAACCTGCATTAAAACAAAACAAAACAAAACAAACCTCTGAGTTCCCTTCTCACTAAGACCAAACGGTAACCATAGCTGTTTGTTGGTATATATCAGAGGGTGGGTCTCAAAAATGTGAAAAACAATGTTAGAAATGCTCAATTGTTTCCCCATTGTTTTAGTCAGTGATTTGCCAGAAGGATTTATAAGACTCAATAGCAGATTATACTCATGGCTGAGATTTTTTACGGAGGATACAGAGCAAAGCAGCAAGAAAAATATATGCATCAACAGACACAAGAGAGGTCCAGCATTGGCTTTGATGTCCTCCCTTGTCTGAGGCCCTGTGGGAGCGCTCTCTTTCTAAAAGCAAACTGCAAAGACATACAGGGAATACCCGCTCCCAAAAAAGTCCGTTTGAGTCTTAAGGTTTGAGACTATTATTGGATGCTGGTCACATGAGCATATCCTGATAAACAACCAGCCATGGCCACCAAAAATAGGAACCCCAAAATGAAACCAAATGTACATCACCAATCTTGATGTGTGTGCCAAAGGACCAAACATGCCATCACAGCACGGCCCATTGTTCCAGGTGCAAAATCATGAAATCAGTAACATAGTGTGAGGGATACTAGCATTAAAAACCATGGAAACCAAGCTTTCCACAGTGTCATTGATCTGGTAGAATTTTAACTTTATTTGTGAGGGTAGAAGGCCTGAACGTCTAATTGTTCAGATCTCTGATAAATGTGATTTCCTCGGGGGTTTTCCACAAAGAGGGTGGGGTTGAGAAAAGTTTCAGAAGTGCAGTGCCATTTTCCAAGATCTTTGTTAATTAGACTTTGGGGGCCACTACTGGCCACCTACTCACCACTTACGCATTATTTCAAATCATAAAGATCAGATTTGTAAGCAGAAGTTTGAAATTATCAATCTGTAATTTGGGGACCACCTGACTATAATGAAATGGTTTTGCCATACTGAGTGTTTATTGGAAGTATATATTACACATACTTTATTGTCCATGAGACTGAGTATTATTAGTCCCATTCTCTACTACCAAGTCTAGAAACATTGAGTCACTTGTCCAAGTCACACAGCTAATAAAGGACAGAGCTAGGATTGGAACCCAGCTCTTTCTGGGCCCAAAGTTACTCTAGTACCATTCACCACTAACTCTTTTTTCTTCTTTTAAAGATTTTATTGTTTATTTGAGAGAGAGAAAGCATGAGCAGGGAGGAGTGGGAGAAGCAGACTCCCCACTGAGCAGGGAGCCCAACGTGGGGCTCCATCCCAGGACCCTGGGGATCGTGACCTGAGTTGACGGTAGATGCTTAACAGACTGTGCTACCCAGGTGCCTGTTTTCTTTGTTTTTTTTTTAAGCGAACTTTATAACCCACCATGGGGCTCCCACTCACAACCCCAAGATCAAGAGTCACATGCTTTACCAACCAACCCAGCCAAGTCTCCCTCGAACTCTTAATCTGTCTAGGCTACATCTCCTCACCTGTAAAAAAGGTGATTAGGCTAGAAGTTTTCCAGGCCTCCCCTTTACCAACACCAGTAAGTTAGATGAACTGGTGCTCTGTACCAAATAGTAGTTAAGAGCCTGGCTTTGAATCAGAGAAACCTGGGTTTGGATCTAGTCTGCAGGCCACTTGTTATTTTGTGCCCATGACCCAGTTACTTCACCCTTCTAGAAGCCTAAATTTTCTATTCTGTACAATGGGGATGATTATACCGCACCTGGTGTTGTAAAGATTAAACGAAATAATGTACAGAAAATATGTGGCACAGGGCCTGGCATCCAGTAAGCTCTGTGTAAATGCAAACAGCCACTGGTGTGATAGTCAAGAGCATACTGTCTAGGACCACACTGCATGTGTTCAAAGCCCAGCTCTGCCACCTCACTGTTAATTTATTTGTGCCTCAGTTTCCATATCTGTAGACTGAGGGTGACAATAACATGATAGCAATACCAAGTTAAGTTGGTATACAGATTAAATAACTTAATATATAAAGCCCTTAGGAAAGCACCTGACACACAGCATAGAATGTGTGCTGGTTAATTTTATGATTATCATCACAGTTATTACTGCTTTAGCCAGTACGTATTGCTGAAATTGACAGTAAGGGTGAAAAATGGTATGTGGCTTTTCTTGTTGCCTCGGCATATCCTTAACTGAAACCCAAGGCTTCTGGAAATCCTGCAGTTTGAATAATCCAAGAGCTGGAGCAGCGGAGCATCCAATTACGGATGCCTCGCAGCGGCAGCCCCGGGGAGGAAGGGGAGACCTCGGCACTGTCTAGCTGAGGTTGGTCCTATTACGGAGAAAGCCCTGCTTTGTTTGCAGCTGCCTTGTCTTCAGTTTGGCTGCATAATTGCGCCTTTTTGTTTTATTATAAAGCATCTCGAGGAATTCAGAGCCCCCTCCCGCTGATAGCAGTGAAAGCCACAGAGTGTCCGTCTCTAATGAGCCTCGGAGGCTCGGAGGGCCCTACCAAGGCAGCCAGGCAGGGAGCGCGCACACCGGCCCTGGCCGCTAGCCACCGGCTTCCTTTGAGCCCCGGCTGCCGCCACTCTGGACTTCATTATGGGGCTCCCTGAATATCCCCAGGATCCTCCATGCCTGTCCTCATTGTCTCAGAAGGGGACAGAGCTGCTTCCTGAATGCTGGGCTCGTTGGTAACCTTTGTGGGCTGGCAATGAGAAAACAGAAATTAATTATTCATATCAATGGGCCTGAAGGGGCTGTTGTTTGCAGAGCTGACTCCCTTCTGGCTACCAGACTCAGAACTCCCTAGGGCCTTGGGCCAGCAGGAAAGGGCACGGTCCTAGGAGACAGCTGCCCTGAGAGCGGGGGCGGCAGGTGGCTGGCCCTGGGCCACATGCCGTCTGTCCATGCACTTTGTTTGGGCTGCAGAGGGTTAAAACGAAAGGGAAACAATTTAAAATCCAGAAACTTTCCATAAAAATCTGGATTTCTGGCTTTTCTTGAAAGATGGGAAGATCTCGGTACCTGTGGAAATCATCAGGTCGTGCTGAGCCCTTCAGACCGGGCATGATTTCACCAATCGCCTCAGCTCTCGTCGGGTCCTCTTTCCTGCTCTCACTGTGAGGGGTGTGTGTATCGTGTAGCGAACAAGCAAGACTTGGGAGCTGGGCTGCTTGCCTGGCCTCACATCCTGCCTCTGCCACTTACGAGCTGTATAACCTTAAGCAAATTACTTAACTCCTGTGGGCCCCGGTTTCCTCATCTGCAAAATGGGGGTTATATTAATAGCTTACCCAATAAATGGGTGAGAACTGAGTGAGTGTAAGAGCTTAGAGCTGCCTGTCACATTAAAAGTGCTGTGTGGGTGTTAATAGCTACTAGTATTACACGACCGGCCTCGTGTTTTCAGCATCTGAGATTACCATCCTTGTGTTAGAGTTTTCTGTGGAAGAAGAAAATATATTTCTTTCCTAGTGTCGTCTTCACTCACCAAGGGGTCTTTCCTCCCTCCTCCAGCCCCTAATCTCAGCACCTTGGAGTAAGCCTTCAGAACAGTGCTACCCTCTAAAAAACCAACTCCAGCATGTCCATGGTTTAACAGGCAAAGTTTCTTCTGGTTCCTGTGACAGTGGAGGCAGGTGTTCCTGATGGGCAGGTTTGCTTCCCAGGCTCACTCAGAACCCAGGCTCCTGGACTTTTGTGCATGGGCCCTCCTCTAGGTCCTGGTAGTTCTCAGCTTCCAGAGGGCACTGGGCGACAAGAGAGTGAAGACACACATGCTTCTCAACTGTTCTTAACCTGGAAGTGATACCCATTTCTTTCGCTCGCATTGCACTGGCAGAGACAAGGCCTGTGTCCCCTCATAGACTCAGGGGTCCTGGCAAGTGTAGCCCCTAAGAGGCTGCTGCTTCCCGCCCCCCCCACCCCCACGCCCCTGACAGCCGTGCTCTGGGAAGGGGGCTGGGGCGGGAATCTTTGGTGGACCCTCAGCTGTCTTTGCTACCATAGTCATAGTAAAGACGCCCCAAGTCAACATCTCCCCGGGCTTGTTTCCTTGTTGCTACTTTTAGCTCGTGGAGAGTGACTGCCTTGTTTTTGTTTGTTGTCTGGTTTACTGCGGGCAGAAGGGGGGAAACAACCTTTTTATTTTTAATTTCACGCTTCAAATTCCTATACACCAGATGAGCATTGATTTAGGATATCAAAATTAGATTTGGGCAGTAGCATTTCATCTGAGTTACATATTTGGAGAGAAATGCCACTCAGTCATTGTGCTTATATATACATTGAGATAGCAGCCAACTTAGAGGAAAAAAGACACTTACGATCAGAACTTTTATATTCAAATCTTAAATCTCTTTTTTTCTTCCTTTAAGTTGGGTTACAGTAGGTAATTTGAACTTGCTACAGCAGTCACTCGTGGATGTATGTATATGTAATACAATCAAATGTATGTATCATAAATTTTAAGAATGGATGAAAACCACAGAACATTTTTAGGAGGGACCCTATAAAAGCTAATCTTTAGGATTAAGGGAAAAAGAAACGAAAAGATGTCCCGTACAGCCCTTCACATCTCTTCAAAGTAGAAATTGTCTTACACTGCCTTCTTGTAACCAGTTTGTTTCTTTGGGAACCACAGAGCCTGTTGTGTCTTTGAAGAAGTGAGATCGCCGTGGGGTTAAGACAGCGTCTTTGCCGCAGTTCGCCCACAGTCTCTGAAAAGCCCGCACAGAACTTTCATGACCTAGGACGGTGACCTCAGTGACTTTCATTCAGACTTAATTAGTTTGCTCTCAGGCTCCCAAATTGACTGGCAGCTTTCTCTGTCCCTGCCAGTCAGTCTTGAGGTGAATCAGTCGTCGTCACAGAATGGAAAGAAAACACAGAATCTGCAATTTTGTTGTCTGACTGCTTCCCAGGCTGCCCTGACTCACACCCCGAGCACGTTACAAAAGCCAGGGGTTTTAGAAACTGAGAAGTGGAAATAGCCGGCTCTCTTCCTTGGTCCCTGGGCTGGATAGACCTTGTTCAGTGTCACGCCTCAAAGAAAGATGTGTTAGAACACACTCTGCATCTCTGCTTGCGGTCAGATGAGCTGAGTCTTACTGGTTCTTTACGGCTCCACGCAAGGATTTGCTGGGGTTTTTCACACTGCTTCCGCTGATTGGCAAGAGGGTGAAAAATCTCTTGAGTCCAAACCTGTCACGCCCGCTATGGCTCCTCCCCCAGCACTTGTCTTTGTATCTCAATTTCACATTTGTTTCATTCCGCCTCTTATTATGGTAACTTCCGTGTTACCCCCCACTTCACAAGGCTTGCTGAAGGCAGGGACTGGCTTATCGTGGGCAAGAGTGCAGACCCTGGAGCCACATTTACTGGCTGTGAGGACTTTACAAAGTTATTTAACCTCTCTGTGCCTCAATTTTCTCATCTGAAAAATGGATGTGTTAATAGCATATACCTCCTGGAATGTTGTTAAGAATTAAACGAAGTGGGGCACCTGGGTGGCTCAGTGGGTTAAGCGTGTGACTTAGGCTCAGGTCATGATCTCAGGGTCCTGGGATCAAAATCTCAGCGGGAAGCCTGCTTGTCGTTCTCCCTCTGCCCCTTCCCCCTTCACGCCCCTCTCCCCTCTCGCTCGTGCTCATGCACTCTCTCTCTCAAATAAATAAATAAATAAATAATCTTAAAAAAAGAAAAGAATTAAATGAAGTAATCCTTGGTAAGTACTCAGCCTGATGCATAGTGAGCACTCAGTAAATGATAACTCATGTTCTTATTTACCCTCTGTTTTCCGCATCTGCCATTGAGCCTTATGTGTCCTACGTGTTTGACAAATGTGTACCGATTAGCCTGAAAGAAGGACTGAGGAAATTACTAAATTATTCTTCTTCTACTTCTAGAATAATCTGGGCAAGGAACTGACTGCAAGTCAGAGTCTTTTGAAGGAGCACTGTAAAAAGACAGATTCCTGCTGCCAAGACCACTGAAGTAGAATCCCAGTGGATCTGGGCACAACCTGGAATCTATATATATATATTTTAAAGATTTTATTTCTTTATTCGACAGAGATAGAGACAGCCAGTGAGAGAGGGAATACAAGCAGGGGGAGTGGGAGAGGAAGAAGCAGGCTCACAGCAGAGGAGCCTGATGTGGGGCTCGATCCCATAACGCCGGGATCACGCCCTGAGCCGAAGGCAGACACCCAACCGCTGTGCCACCCAGGCGCCCCCTGTTTTTTTGTTTTTTTGTTTTTAAGATTTTATTTATTTATTTGACAGAGATAGAGACAGCGAGAGAGGGAACACAAGCAGGGGGAGTGGGAGAGGAAGAAGCAGGCTCCTAGTGGAGAAGCCGGATGTGGGGTTCGATCCCAGAACGCTGGGATCACGCCCTGAGCCGAAGGCAGACGCTTAACGACTGCGCCACCCAGGCGCCCCTTGTTACTGTTTTTTTGTATTGTTTTTCATGTGCACTTTCTTTTTCTTTCTCTCTTTTTTTTTTTAAGAGAGATTTTATTTTTAAGTAATTTCTACACCCAGCGTGGGGCTTGAACCCACAACCCCAAGATCAAGAGTCAATCACTCCACAGGCTGAGCCAGCCAGGTGCCCTTCATGTGCACTTTTATAGTTTGCTTTAACAAAGAGGAAATTTTATTATAATTGTCATCAAATATGGAAAACGGGGTGAGGCTATATGCATTACCCTTTTTTTTTTTCAAAAAATTTTATTGTGAAATACACGTAAAGTTTATCATCTTAACCATTTTTAAGTGTACAGTTCAGTGGTATTAAATACATGTATAATGCCATACAACCATCATCACCATCACCTCCATAACTCTTTTTACCTTGCAAAACTGAAACTCTATACCCATAAAACAATAGCTCCCCAACCCCCACTTCCCCACTGCCTCTGGCAGCCACCATTCTTTCTGTCTTTGTGAATTTGATTACTCTGTAAGAACCTCATGCAACTGGAATTATACAGTGTTTGTCTTTTCGTGACTGGCTTATTTCACTTCGCACAATGTCCTCAAGTTTCACCCATGCCGTAGCATATGCCAGAATGTCCTTTTTATTTTATTTTAATTTTTTAAAAGATTTTATTTATTTATTTGAGAGAGAGAGAGAGAGCACTAGGGGCAGAGGGACAAGCAGACTCCCCACTGAGCAGGGAGCCCGACTCAGGGCTACATCCCAAGACCCTGAGATCATGGCCTGAGCCGAAGGCAGACGCTTAACCAATTGAGCCACCCAGGCGCCCCAGAATTTCCTTCTTTTTAAAGGTGGAATAATATTCCACTGTCCGTCTATACCACATCTTGCTTGTCCATTCATCCATCGATGGACACTTGGGTTGCTTCCACATTTTAGCTATCATGAATAATGCTGCTACAAACTTGGAGTACAAATATGTTTTTGAGACTCTGCTTTCCATTCTTTTGGGTAAATACCCAGAAGTGGAATTCTGGAACATGTCTGGTAAGGCCCTTTCTGCCCATACAGCCCCAAAGGTTGACATTAAAAGGAAGCCATAAAAAAAGCCCTGTTTACTTAAGAACTTTAGGTGCTCCTGGGCAAAATGTGGAGGGAAAAGCCTTTCGAGTTCGTGTGTGAGTAGATAAGGAGTTGCCAGACAGTTGGTAAAGTAATCCGGTTGTGTTAGGAGCCACCAAGCAGTCAGAGGGAGGAAGCGGCCCAGGGTGACCTTTGGCCCGAGAGCAAACACAGCATCAGCGAGCTGAGTGACACTTGGACGATGATACAGAGAAGTCCATTGTGATCTCCTGTTTCAAAACCTTGGCTGGTTGTGGTTTGACTCATGTAGGTCACCCTCGTGCTGCCCCCGGAGAGCGATCATGGTGTTTGAAGGTGTCGGGTTCTGAGTTGGAATGCTCACCCATGTCCATCCCCCCTGCTGAGCTTCGGGGGAGGAGGGCGGTGGGGTGGGCTCACATCTTTCCGCCCACACAGGCTGAGCTTCTACCTCTCAGGATTCCATCGCTTCCTGCCTCTACTTTCTCCCTGTCTCAAGGAGATCAGCCTTCACTAGTTTAGGGACGGGTGGCATGAAACACCTGTGTGTGTATTTGCTTTGGAGCAGAGATTAATGTGGCGTTAAGACAACCACTTCACTGCAATTTCATTAATTTGCTGAGTTTGTAAAGAGTTAAGCAAACCTGCTGGGCTTTAATCAATGGAACTTTTTCTCAGATTTTAAAGTCACCGGATTGCATGGAGTGCTTATAACCTCCAAACTGATCAATGAAAAAGTCAACAAATACCTTTACCATAATTCTCAATGTTTACGGAGTATCTAAATTACCAAGTAATAGAGGGTTAAAAGAGAAGGATTTGGACAATGAAACACCATCCATGATGCACTTGGGTGGTTCAGTTGTGTCTGACTCCTGGTTTCAGCTCAGGTCATGATCTCAGGGTTGTGAGATCAAGCCCTGAGGCAGGCTCTGCGCTCAGCTGGGAGCCTGCTTGAGATTATCTCTCCCTCTGCCCCTCCCCCACCTCTCTCTAAAAATAAATAAATAAATCTTTAAAAACCAAAACAAAACATCACCCACTTCAAAGCGGGTTGCAGAGAGTAAAGCATTGTATGTCTGATTTCACGACCATGCGAGATCAGTTCTGGGCTACCAGAAACTCCTCTCCAAGACAAAGGGATGTAGCCACCATTAAAGCAACTGCATTGACTGCTGAATCGTGCCGAACGTGCGTCTGGGGAAAGGGTTCAAACCTCTGCTTCAAGACCTGTGAGTTTCACTGTGGGAGCGGGCTAGCAAACAGGTTTTCACTGTAGGAATGTGACTACCATAGAGACCCGTGCTAAGGGCTTGCCGTCTTTAACTGTCTCCCAAGACACAAAGAAGGTTTTTATAAAACTGTCGGTAGCCGCTCTGTTCAAATACCGAACAGTAACAACCACGTGTTTGCGGGTTGACCAACGGTTACAGAAGTCATCGTACCTGCTTCACCATCTCGAGGGCACATCGTTTGACATTTTTCTTTGTTCCTTCAGCTCCAGTGCCCACGTGCGTACCAGCAAACATCCCAGCAGCTCCCTCTCGAGGCTTTCCCTTAGCGTCAAAGAGGGAGCAGTGGTCAGTGCTGCTACGCCAAATGGGCAGAGAACTCGAGTCTCATTAGCAGGAAGGACTTCTCACTGCACAGGCCGACAGGTGACCCTGGAAATGGCGATGGCCTGGGAATGCACAGCACAGTCTGTCTTTGGGAAAGGAACGTATGAATTCCTCAGTGCTAAGCTCCACCGAGGGCACCTGCTCCTGAGACCCAGCTCTTTTAGGCCATCGGCAGAGTGGCCTCCCTTGTGTTCATTTGCCCAGGAAGGCCGGGAGGACAAGTTCTAGCATCCGCCACTATTTCCTTTCCCTGGGGGACCCATCCTGGGGGACTGGAAATCTTCTCTTTTTAAACCCTCTGAACTCAGTGGGTCTTCTTACACCATCTTGCCTAGACCGCCGCAAGGAGGCTGCCCCTGACGTCAGTGGTTCCGAAGCGGCTGAGTTCAGACAGAATGCCCAAGGAAGTATAGGGCTGTAACGTCTGTGACTCTAAGAGCATTTTCGAGGGTAGGGCACTTCTCTTTTCTAGAGAAAAGGCAAAGGGGATAAATCTAATCCCTGGTACGGTGTCCTAATTTCTGCTATTCCAAACAATACCACGATTAATACCATGTATACAACCCATGTGTGCATATCTGTGAACATTTCTCTAGAGAAGACCTAGACATGGACTCGCAAAGTTGAAAACCACGTGCATTTTATGTATTAATCAATATCGTCAAATTGTCCAAAACTGCTGTTCTAGATTAGACGCTTGGCCACGCTTTTGGAGGGAACCTGTTCACTCCCACACCCACATTTGTTACTATTTTTTCATTTGTGCCAATCTCATGGACAGAAATGGCATCTCAGTATAAATATGGCCCCAGTTACTAAAAAGGTACAGTATCTTTTCTTATATTCTTTGGAAATTCCTATTTCCTCTTCTTTGTGATATTCTTTGCCCATTTTTTAAGATATAATGTGAACACATTTAACGGTTTACCATTGAATAATATGCTAATTATAGATTTACTTAAGGAAATTTGCTGTTCTTTTTTTTTTTTTTTTTGACCTAAATTGTTTATTAGGTAAGAATTTTATGAACATTACTTACATTAGTGGTAAGGCTGACGCTGGAGAGTATTGTGTCTTCTCTAAGCTGCACAGGGAGAACCACCCATATTGTGGTGGCACTTGTTTTTTTTTTTTTTTTTAAAGATTTTATTTATTTATTTGACAGAGATAGAGACAGCCAGTGAGAGAGGGAACACAAGCAGGGGGAGTGGGAGAGGAAGAAGCAGGCTCTTAGTGGAGGAGCCTGATGTGGGGCTCGATCCCAGAACTCCGGGATCACGCCCTGAGCCGAAGGCAAACGCTTAACCGCTGTGCCACCCAGGCGCCCCTGTGGTGTCACTTGTGACCCTTTCCAAGGTCATGGCTCTTGCAGCCTGCAGATGTCAGCCCTCACATAAACCTTGCTGGTGGGTTGGTCTGGTGACCCGGGTGTCAGGATTTCTTCTGATAGCTTTATGGAATGGATCAATGAGGATAACCTCAAAGAATTTGTATGTGGAATCTTCACCAACCCAGTAAGAATTTGGTACTCTCGAAACCCCTGCTATTCTTTGTATTTCTAGTTTCTGAGAGTATTTTTTCTGTTCTTTTTAAGCAGAAATAGGTGTTAACACTTGGATAATGCTTTTCTCACATATGTTAAGATGATCATATATTTTTTCTTTCTTAATCAATTAATACAGTGAATTATACAAATAGATTTTCTAATGTTGAACTAGGCCTATATTCCTGGGATTAAATCCTGTTTGATCTGATATACAGGGTTGAGGGCTGCTCAGTGGTGCACTAAATAACTCATTCACACAACAGCAAGTTGTGCAGTGTACATCCTGCACAACCAAGAATAGTGCCCCTGACTTGTTTTTTTTTTTTAAACTTTGTTTTTTTTGTTTTTTGTTTGTTTTTTTAAAAAATACTTGTTTCTTTAAAAAAAACATTGCTGGATTCAATATGCTACTTGCAAGTTAAGATCCTTTGTATCAATGGCATAAGAAATACTGACCTACAGTTTTCTTCTTTCGCTACCCTTAATCCAGTTTTAGTGTCAGAATTATGGTAGTATCATGAAATTAGTTAGGTAGCTTCCCATCTGTTTCTCTTAGTTTATTTTTTGACAGAAAGAGAGACAGCTAGAGAAGGAACACAAGCAGAGGGAGTGGGAGAGGGAGAAGCAGGCTTCCCACTGAGCAAGGAGCCCGATGTGGGGCTCGATCCCACGACTCTGGGATCATGACCTGAGCCGAAGGCAGACGCTTAACGACTGAGCCCCCCAGGCCTCCCTCCCATCTGTTTCTATGACCTAGAACCGTTTATAGAACATTTTCTGTTTATAAAGGTTTAGAAGTCCCTACCTTTATAGCCAACAGAATCTCATATCTAGACCTTTACATACTTGTCTGGTTTTGAAAAAGATGTTATTTATTTATTTATTTATTTATTTATTTATTTATTTATTTATGAAAGAGAGAGAAAGGGCACATGAATAGAGGGAAGAGTGAGGGAGAGGGAAAAGGAGGAGGAAAGAATCTCAAGCAGACTCTGCACTGAGCATGGAGCCTAAGGTGGGCTTGATCCCAGGACCACAAGATCATGACCTGAGCCAAGTTGGAGCTTAATGGACTGAGCTACCCAGACACCCCCACCTTTTAAAAAATTTTTTTCCAACTTTTTTTAAAATTTATTTTTATTTTTTAAATTTTTTAAAAAAGATTTTATTTATTTATTTGACAGAGACAGCCAGTGAGAGAGGGAACACGAGCAGGGGGAGTGGGAGAGGAAGAAGCAGGCTCCCAGCGGAGGAGCCTGATGTGGGGCTGGATCCCAGAACGCCGGGATCATGCCCTGAGCCGAAGGCAGACGCTTAACGACTGAGCCACCCAGGCGCCCCAAGCTTTTTTTTTTTTTAAAGGTTAATAATTTGTTCTGGGTTTCCTCTCAAAATAATATTTGGACTTATTTTTTTCTGGAAAATCAATGATTTCAAACTTTAAATCAAGTACATGCTGCGAATTCATGCTTTAAGCTTATTCCTCTGCTGTAGACAAAGTCATAGATAAAACATTTTTTTTAATTAAAAAGGTATAGCTGTGCTCAAAAATAAGATCTACAGCTCTATAAACCAGAAATGGAATAAGAGCCACAGGGTGAGAAAGGCAGCGGAGGCCAGAGCCTGTTGGGCTCGGGGTCTTAGGGAAGGGAGGATGGGACAGGAGGGGCGTCAGGGTGCTAACCTGCCTGGGTGCTCCTCCGACTTCGTCTCTACTGGTCTCCAGATAGCTACCCCTGATGCTTTCCTGCTCCAGGGTCTACTTCTTCCCTGCACCCTGCCTTACCCACTGTTGTGGCAGTAGTCTTCTCTTGGGCCTGTGGTTTCTTCTTTCCATCTGATGCTCCTATCCCCTTCTTTCAGGGGTCACTTAGCATTCATGGTCCTTGACAGTACCCTGTGTCAGGGTACCTTGTTAGAGGTTTTGTGTTAATACATGATCATGTCTAGAGACTTGGGTTAAGAGGGGGCATATGACAGGTTTATTATAATGGTGTAATACATACAAAAAGCCTCCTGTGCTCAGTCTACCACCTTGAACGAGAAGCCCCAAAGGAAAATTAAGTTAGAATTGAGATCTCAGTTTTAAAAATTAACCTGAGTATCTACCATGAAGCAGTCCCTGTACTATGTATAAAGATATTTTTAATATAAAAGATGAAAACAGTACTGAAGCCTTTGGAAGAAAACGTATCAGTTCCAGTCACCTATCCCCACCACTTTCACTCCTCTCTCCAGAAAGCACCTGCAGTCAAAAGTTTGTTGTAGATAATATATCTTTCCAGTCCTTTTTATGGCACACATACAAATATTGTATCTGATCTGTGCATTGTTTCATCTGTTCTCACAACCAGAAGAGGTTAGTATTATTAACCCATTTTATGGATGACAAAACCGAGGCCTAAGAGAGTTGGGTAATATGCCACAGCTAATTAGTTTGAACCCATGTTTCTCATTTTGAAAAGAGGCAGTGTCTCTTTTTCAGGAGATGGAGGCACCAGTCTTGAAAAAAAATAAATGAATAAGCCTTGCTCAGTGGTGTATTTCTTACAAACCCAAACCGATCTGAAGGAGTCTAGGGGACGCTGGGGTCTCCCACTGAGCTGCATTCTCCTGTAGCAGTTGTCCTTTTGGAGACAAGCCCGTGCCTGAGGGATCATTTGAATTTCAGGTGACCCTCGTCTGGATTTCAGATCTTCCATTTTGCTAGGACGTTTTAAGCCCTGTGAATAGACATCGTTGAAGTGCTTCCAAGAAAGGTTTGCAGGTGCTGGGGACTCTCGCAGGTTCCCCAAGTGCCTCTGGGGGACATCCCAGAGACCCTGACAGCGGCTCCTGCCATAGTGAGCTGGCGGAGACGCCAAGGGGAAGTAGTTGGCCTGGCGCCTAGGACAGCTGCGCCTGTGCTTTCTCGCTCATTCCCCCCTCTGCTCCCGGGATTTCCCCGGTGGATCTGACACCGAGGCCAGGAAACGGAAACTCTTTGATCTATTTGTTTGTTTTAAAGCCTGAATAAAAGGTTGGAGCTAGCTTCTCCCGCTATAGCCAGCGCCTCCCGGAATGTCCGCCGCCTGCGGCTAGGTGTTTGGCTGCAGCGCGGCGGGACCCACACGAATGCCACACCGGCCGGCGCCTTCCCGCTGCAGCAGGGAGAGTCCGGGCCTCCCTTTACCCCGCAAGGTGCTGAGGGTGTAGGCAGATCCCGGAGGGTTTCGGCATCTGCCTTCCTGCGCGAGTCAGAGACACGAGGCCCCAGGCCCTGAATACATTTGCATCTCAATAACTGCGTAAACCTCAGAAACCCAGACCGCCTCCCCCGCCGGGGTCCTCGAGCAGCGGGCTGCCACGGGACTTCTGATTTGATGTTGGATTAATCATGCGTGCAGGTGAAGGCAACTCTGGTTGCCTGCGAGGTTTAGCCCCGGTGCTCCATTTCACATTTAAATGGTGCAGCGCGGTGTCTGGAGACCAGGAGCTGGCGGCCCCGCCCCCATCCAGCTCCGCCCCCATCCAGCTCCGCCCCCCTGGGGAGCTGTCCGGGAACCCCGCGGCGGTCAGAAGCCCCACCCAAGGGGGGCCTCACTAGGACCCGAGGACCCGCTACACACACAGACTAATGGAGGGACTAGTAGGGGTCAAGAAAGAGCTGAATTTACCATTTCTGCAGGCGTCTGGAACCTGCTTGTTAAATAAGAGGGCAATTTGTCTCAAACCAACTGTTTCCAGCCCCACTGTTTCAAACCCTAAACCTAGCAGGCTCTCATCAAGGGTCTGTGGATTAGGAATAGATGATTATGAATCATCTTCCCTTTCCTAGCAGGATCATCAAATTTCATGCAACATTTACCAAGGGCTAATATGTGAAACATGAAGAGGGTCTTACACACTCTGCTGGGCACATCATAGCCAGAGGTCCTTCAGAAGAGGGTTGGGAGGTTGGGCTCTTTGTCCACTGGGGAAATGCCCTTAAATGTGGCCTCATCATTTGTGTGTGTGTGTGTGTGTGTGTGTGTGTGTGTGTGTTGGTATATACTAATTTCTAAGAATTTTTTTTTCTTAGTTCAACATTTTGATATAGTGTTTACTCTGGATAATCCAACGTTTACAATTTTTAAAAAATATTTATTTGAGAGAGTGAGCGAGAGAGAGAGCATAGGAGCAGGGGCAGAGGGAGAAGGAGACTCCCCTGCTGAGCTGGGAGCCGGAGCAAGGAGCTCGATCCTGGGACCCTGAGATCATGACCTGAGCCGAAGGCAGACGCTTAACGGACTGAGCACAAGGTTTATGATTTTAACATAAAATTACCCATATATCTTACTTTCTTTGAACACACTTAGATACTTTGGACCTGTTTCCCTTTTGTGCAAGGAGGGTGCTCTACTTGGTGTCCTGGAGAAAATTCTGTTTGTCAAGAAAGTCTATCCTGAACTGGATTTTTCAGCTTCCATTGTTTTGGAGCTCTTTCAAGGACCTTTACCAATCTAGAAGCCTCTGGGTCTCTCAAGCCTGACAGCCCCGACTTTACGGCAAAGGGATTCTATTTTTCTAGCCGGATTTTCCTCTTGCTGTAGCAGCTGTTGTAAAGTATGGAGAGTTCACGCTTCTGAATAGGGAATTGGGTTGCTTTGACCCATCAACAAAATGCTAATGAGATAACTGCAATGAAGATGAGATACCTACAGAAAACAAAGGGTGTGGTTTGGCTTTGGTAACCTCAGCACATCTCACACTATCTCTTTACTAGGTTTGCTCTAATCTTGGTGAGGGTGGTGGGCTGTTTCATTGTTTGCCTTGTTTTGGCCCTCAAGAGAGAGGTGTAGTGTGTGTGTGTGTGTGTGTGTGTGTGTGTGTGTGTGTGTAACCGTGCTGGGTGTGTAGATGGAGCAGGCACCCGGCCGGGTGTCTTAACATCTGGTCCCCCATTTCAACAGTCTTAGATAAGGCAGTTACCATTACTACCCTCATTACAATGAAAGAAACTGAGGCCCAGAAAGATTGAATTAAGGACAGCAGGTCTTAAACTCAGGTCTGTTCTGTCTCTGGAACCCACATCCTGACCATTAAGTTCTGCATCCGGAACAGCAGTGGCCCAGAAACTGGCCCCGTGAAGCGATTGCTGATGTGAGTGGCTTTGGGGGATGCTGCTGCATGCAGGGGACCGGAGCTTTCAGCAGCAGTGCCCAGGGGAAATAGCAGGTGTCCCCGCCCTCCCCCTGCACCTGGGGTGGGAGAATGGGCTAACTCAGGCCAGAGAAGAGCCATTCTTGTCTTGGTGTTCTGCTTTTGTTAAGTATTATCAGTTTCTGCCTTGGCTGGCAGGCCTGCAAACTCCAAGCCAAGAAACAGGAACCTTTTGACAGATTGGCAAAACTAATGTCTGGCCCAAGCCAGGGCATTCTCCTCTAGGCTATCAAATCTGTTTTATCAGCAGCCATGCCCAGCAGATAGGGTGTCCTGGGAAGCGAGCCTCAGTCCCCTGGAGTGTACAGGGGAATTCACCTAGGCACAGCCCCCTCTCATCAGCTGCGGGGGCCAGGATCGTTGTCTTAGAGGGAGTGTCATCGATTTATCTTGGCAGTGTGGTGGCTTCTGAAGTCAGAAATGCTTATGAAGCCCGTGGCCGCTCCGGAGGTTTGTTGAAAGTAGAAGGGCCATCTCTCCCCATTCCCTCTCCCAGAGTGCCCCAGTCAGTGTACCTAGAATGTGCTGAGGGTGTGAGGAAATGCTGAGGTTTCAGACTCTTGGTCTGCTTGCCCCAGCCTGCTGTGCAGATATGGGCATTTCCTGCCTGTGGCATGATATGAAAAAGTTTGGTAAGCACATCTCTCTCCTGTTCTCCTGAGATTGCAAGAGCAAACCCAACTTACTTTATCCCTATCACAGGTTGGGGTTTGGTGGTGAATTCAAGCTGAACTTTTTCTTTACAGTTCTCCCTCCACCTTCCTCCCCTCCTTCTCCTCAGTTTCTATTGCTAAAGGGCTGATGTCAGTAATACAGCCCTGGCCAATCCAAGACTTCCTTCTAATCTCAAACCTGTGGCCCAGCCCCAAGGAAGGAAGAGTCCCCAGGCCTGGTCGTGAGCAGTTCTCAGATTCTGCTGAGGACACTACGGACGAGACTTTTCTCTAGTATTCCCGGGCAGTGCTGACACGTGGGTGGTGTTCCTCCCTCCCCCAACGAATCAGAGACATCTCACTTGTACTGGGAACGGGGGTGGATGATGAACCAGAGTTTCCCCCAGGAGGGCTCATCTTCATGTTTGGGGCCATGGTGGCCCTGAGCAAAGTGAGGTTATAGTCTAGGTAAAGCTTGCCTTGCTGGACACAGGAGAGAATGAAAGCCGGACTGGCCGTGGATCAGTGGCTGAGAAATTCCTGAGCGCAGTCTGGAGAGCTGCTTTGATTATAACTACACAAAGACCCCCACTGTATGCACACCCAAAAAAGGCTGGAAAATGCTAATGCACGTTTTACTCTTTTATTGTCTAAAAAGCGTATTTGTGGCTTTATTACTTTTAATAGGAAAAAAAATGGAATAAACTCACTAGTTAAAAAACAGCCTAGGGGCACCTGGGTAGCACAGTTAGTGAAAGCGTATGACTCTTGGTTTCGGCTCAGGTCTGACCTCAGGGTTGTGAGATCGAGCCCCGCATGGAGCTCCACACTCAGTGCGGAGTGCACTTAAGTTTCTCTCTTCCTCTCCCTCTGCCCCTCCCCCACCGCTTGCTCTCTTTCTCTCAAATAAGTAAATAAATCTTAAAAAAAAAAAAAGGGCTATATGCTTCACAGCTGCTGCATAACCTTTTGATGACATGTGGGATGCATGCAAGTGAGGAAATGACAGGTGCTAATTGCAGTGTGGCCTCTGAGCCGGCAGCGTGGGTGTTCGCAGGAGGACCTGGCCACAGTTCACGTTTCCCCATTCTTCCCTGCCTCCTGCAGATCTAGAAAGAACTTGTTAGCCCAAGTATCTGTGACCCTGACCACATCTGAGCAAAGCTTCCACACCTTCACCAGCTCCCCGAGAACGAGGGTCTTCATGGGAGACGGAGCATGGACACTGGAATCTTTGCTTGCAGGATCAGGCAGGCCAGCTGGGAAGGCAGCTTCTGTGGGTATCTTGGGCCATGTTCTCCTCGGCCAGACAAACCTCTTCCTTTTGAAATCAGCAGAAGTGCTGCCATGGACAGACGAGCCCACGTGTACTAATGTTGGCCTTAGTGGTCTTTGTAGGAAGTCAAGGTTCCTTGTAGGCCTGGAAGGAAATGTGGCCTGCTTGCGTGTACAGCTCCATGTGTGGTCTCCGAGAGAGAACAGCAGGAAACCAGGGGCTGCAGGGGCCAGAGCTTCTCTGTGACTGCTTCCTCATCTGTGGTTAGTCGTGGTGGGAGGCAAATTGGATTTCTTTTACAAAAGCAGTCCTTTTACCTCCAGAAAAAAAAACCCCAGCTCAGCTTCCCTAAGGGCCTCTGGAAAAAGAACCCCCAGTGTGGAGGCTCTGGCCAGCCAGGAACAGCAAGGGCTCCAATCTCAGAAGCCTCTAGCGTGGCTCTGCTCCAACACTCGGTAGGGTATATTTGCCCCAAGAACCAGGGATCTGAGGGGCAGAGCAGGCCTGGAGCCAGGTCCAGCTGGGTGTTAAGGGGAGGCACTGTGTCATTCCTTGCCCGTACGGAGTGGTGGCTACAGTCTTCTGTTCAGGCTGCCTGACGTAGAGCCCAGGCGTGGGGACCACCTCTGGGGACTGCTGTCTGGTGAAACTGAAAACCAAGTCATGATCTTATCTGGGGCTGCACTGGTCTCCCTCCGGTGGTCCCAGGCCCCTGGGGAAGGGTGGGGAACCACCATCCACAGCTCTGGGGTCCAGAAAAGGGACCCTTCCAGCACCCTTCTCCCATTTGCTGGTGACCTGTGGCTACCCTCATGTGATGAGCATGTGGCTTCCTGGAGGAAAGAAACTTGCGTAATCAGATAGAAATAGGAACCTGGAAAATAACTCAGTAGGGCATGTAAGAGATTGGGCAATGACTTATCTAGAAGACTTTGGGCCATGAGGGGGGAGGTTCAGGGTGAGGAACCAGGTTTCATCTGAGTCATGGCTAAGAATGGAAGGAGGTCTCTAGAGCGTGAGACTGCCGAGGGGTCAGGAGGCAGAGGGACAACCTGCCAGCCTAGAAATTCCTCAGGGCCTTTGCCCTTTGAGGTTCTGTGTAAAGGTTTCTCAGAAATACAGCATCCTTCCTTAGGAACGTGCATCCCTCATACTTCACCATGTGGTGCTATCTTTCCGCAGGGCCTCTAGCTTTGTTCAAAGCACAGAGGACTTTTGAGAACATTCCGAGTGTACCGGTCCTCTTCCTTAGGGCCAGGGGAGTGGAGATGTGAACATTTGGGTGGGCTGGATGTAGAACTGACACCTCAGTTTTCTCTACCTTTCATAATGCATGCGGCAAATCACGTTGTGCACCTTAAACTCACCCAGTGTTATTTGTCAATTATACCCTAATAAGCCTGGGAGAAAACAGGGTGGAAGTAGTGTGCCTAACACAGTGCCTGGAGCATAAATATTGGTGAAGCCAGAGACACATTGACTGAGGGCTTTCAGTAACTGGGTGCTTCTGCCCGCAAACTCACAGGGACAGGGGGTGAGTCCTAAACTTTTGTTGTTGGTGTTGCAGGCAAGTGGTGTTCCTTCTTTATAAAGACAGGCCTAAGAAAAGCTTCAATTCCTGTTGTGTCCCTGAATTCATGCTGAGGCCACATGTTATATCAGGAACTCTCCCCCCAGTTCCCCAAAGAACCTTCTCTCAGGCATTCATTCTAGCTCCCCTCTTCACCTCCATTTCTGCCTAATTACATTTCTGCATAACTGCTTATGCTTTTCCTTCCCCCCAGAATCCCTGTCTCCTCACCCCACCATTTTTGCCGATGAAATATGAGGTGTCGTTCCAGGCCCTGGTTCAAATGACACTCCTCCAAGAAGCCTTTAGTTATCAGCTCATTTCGAAGTGGTGACCCCTCCATCCCCTCCATAACGTACTGTCCACACCACTCTCTGGACCCACTAGACACTGCCTTATCTTTTGGGGACTTCTAGACATGTCTCAAATCCACTATCACAAGTATCCTGGGCAAAGGAACCCAGTCTTATATAGAGCTCAGGGACTATGCGATGGGCTAATGAATAACTTTTCTAGCCCTTGAAACCCATGGGACTTCCTGAAATATTGGGGAACTGAGGGGTGGGAAAGAAGAAAGTTTTTCCCCTCCCTTATAAAGCATTTCCTGGTCATCTATCTCTCAAGGAATCACAGGGAGGACAACTTTCATCCCTGCACGTTAAGGTAAGGAAACCAAGGTTCAGAGAATGAAAGGGGGTTCCTCAAGTTCACACAGCAGGTTAGTAGCAGAGCCAAGGCCCGGACTCATGGTGTGCTCGGTTTAGTGCTCTTTCCCTTGTGTTGGGGAGGCAGTGGAATATTGAGGGGCAAAGACATAAATTCTGGGCAGTCAGGGATTACTTTGATAATTCAGTGATTAATCCATGCAAAGTCTTTGATCAGCCCTGGCCCAGGAAGTACAATGTAAGTGTTTGTTGCTATCACCTTTATTACCATTCCTCCACCCACCATGGACAACTACCACCTCCTCCCACCAGGTCCCATCATTTCAGGGGAGAGAAGAACCCTGGGAGTATGAACTATGCCAGAACGTCCTTCCTAGGCTGCAGTGAGAAGCTGGTGGGTAGCTTTAGAGGACTAACCAGCTGGTTTACTGACCCTAGGGGCCTAGGGTGGTTTTTCTGGACCATCACAGACCCAAGGCCCAGCAGATCAGACCTTGACTAAAAATTGGGTGTTTTGTCTCTTTCTTTCGGGAAAGGGAAAATGAACAGGAATCTTCTTCCTTTTTTGCAGGTGCCTGGCAGACTGGGTAAGTCTGGCACACTGCCTCCAGGGCTCTCTGGCCTGCCCAGGGGTCTGTCTAGCTCTCTGTCAGGCAGCCTGCAGACCCTCTCAAGTGAGGTCCTGGCGAAGACAGGGTGCCCAGAATCAGTTTCCATGTACTCCTCCCATCCCCGAGCTGAAAGCAAGATTTCCCATCTGTCTGGTTGGAGGCGCACCAAAGTCATCACTGGAACCCAGTGAGTGACAGCTTCAGCCGACAGCCCTGGGATCAGGGAGTTCAGCATCGCTGCGGGCCAGCAGCATCTTATTTCTCAGACTCCCAGCTTCTGTCCCCTGCCAGACCACGGGAGGAGAGATTGGACAGGTGTGCACCGAGGGGCTGCTTTTTCCCAGAGGAGTGCTACAATTTGCTTCCCTCCTCTAAAAACAAATGTAATTGCAAATTTGGGATGGGCCCAGGAGAAGGACTCTGAGAACTGAGACCAAAGTTCCCTTCGTGGGCTGAACCATTTCCTGGTTTCTATTCCATTTCCATGTTGGAGTCTGATTGGGTAAAAAAGAGTACAACATTAAATGCTGGCTGCTTGGTGAGGGAGCCCTGCACATTGGGGAGTTTTTAGTTTGGATTTCATGTGAACAGTTAGGAATTAATTAGAGCAGCAATCCTCTTGCCCCAAATCTGATTCTAGCATCCTGTTGTTTTTTCTTTTTTTTTCTTTCTTTTTTTTTTTTTTTAGATTTTTTATTTATTTACTTGACAGAGAAAGAGACAGCCAGCGAGAGAGGGAACACAAGCAGGGGGAGTGGGACAGGAAGAAGCAGGCTCCCAGCGGAGAAGCCTGATGTGGGGCTCAATCTCAGGACTCTGGGATCATGCCCTGAGCCGAAGGCAGACGCTCAACGACTGAGCCACCCAGGCGCCCCTGTTTTTTCTGAGTCTGTTCAGAGAGCGTGACCCCTCTCGTCATGACATCCCAACCAGCCCAGACAGCTTTTTTTTCCCAGCTGGTGGACCTGGGCTGGCTGAAGTGTCTATACTCCCTCATTCCAGGGTCTTTGTGACCAGGAACATACTCAGTCATCCATTCATTCATGTATTCATTCATTCACTGAAACCACTATTTCAAGGAGCTAGGGTTACCGTGGTGAACAAGAGAGGTGTGGTTTGAATCCTCTTGGGGGGCTCAGTCCAGCAGGAGAGATAGGCTTTGAGGGGTTTACAAAAGCACTGAGTAATCTGAAATGCAGCCCCCCCTGGCCTGGTGGTTAGGGAAAGCTTCCTAGCAGAGGTGATATTCAAGCTAAGATTGGAGGCAAGACGAAGAGATGTCCTGGCATTTTAGCTGGAAATATCATTCTGTGCAAAAGCTCTGAAAACACTTGAGAAGCAAGGAGACTGTGCCAGATGAGGCTGAAAGGAAGTAAGGAGCCAGGCCACAGGGCCTCGTCTGCCACCAAAAGGATGTGAGTCTTTATTCCAACAGCAGTGGGTAGTGTTCTAGTTGCTGTGGGATGCTGGGAAAGTGTTTCCCCCAACTGGACCGTCGCGTGATGACGTCAGCCTCATGGGCCTGGGACTGCTCAAACCAACAGACTCAGGTCAGATGTGACCACTGTGTGGCTTTCTTTGGCCACCACAGCCAAAGTTTCATTCTTTTCCACTCACCCTTCATTAGAATACATGTCACATGTGTTGGTTTCCTGTGTCAGCTCCTGGTACCAGACTATGTTCCTGAGACTGAGCTGACCAACCCAGGACTGAGTGCAGGGAACTTGGGGAGGAGGAAGCTAGGAGTCACAAGGTTTCATGACTAGAACCTGAAAGTGCCTTGTGTAAAAGATGGGTGTCCTGAGACAGTTCAGGGAGAGAAAGCCAGCTAGGTTGAATCATCCACACAGGAAGGGTGGCTGGGTGGTCCCTTGGGGGAAGGGGGTGACTGGTCTTCTGTGATTCTTCTCAGACACTGTCTGCTGTTTCTAAGTGTCTGCATTAGGCCACCACCCTGGCTGCTGCCTCTCCCTTCCAAGGGTCATGACCACCCAACGCAAGCTGCATACGGGTGTGTAGCCAGCTTCTGGGTAGAGGCATCCCTCGTGAAGGTGGCCTAGGCCAGACCACTTCCTCTCTCCACCTCTAAGATGATGAAGACGAAATTTAGGGAGGACATCAAAGGCAGAATACCAGGGAAAAGAACAGGGCGTGCAAGCTTGCCAAAGAACATCCTCGTTTCCACCTAACCAAGTAGTGTTCTCAGCACTGTTGACACTCAGGGACAGCTCTGCACTTTGCAGGACACTTTCACATCTCTGGCTCTAAAATACTCCTACAAAAACAAATAAGTAAATAAAATGCTTCGTCACATTTGCAAACACTTCCTGTGGGTCAGTACCAACTACCCCTTCCGTGATTGAGAACCACTGTTCCCATGTTTACGGGCGCAGAATACACACAGCTGTGCTTTAGGTCCTGAAGCTGGCAAGCTGGGAAACTGGAAAAATCCCCCCATTTGAGAATTTCTTGGAGAAGCTTTTGTCCAGTGGGATGGTTATTCTTCCCAGGCTACTCATGGGGGCTCCTGATGTCTCTTGACCCCACATGGAGTTCCTCCTGCCTTCCCTAGCCTGGTTACTCACAATGGTCGCCTGCAGCTCTGTGCAGAATCTGGTGGGTGAAGCTGAGATTTTGGTACAGGCATTTCCAGGCCTCTTGGCTGGACCGTGGCCAAGGTTGGCAGGACCAAGCGGTCCTGTTGGCTGAGTTGCTGCTCTGTTGGGCCACCAGATGGCACTCGGGAGCCCCCCCACCAGTCCTCAACCCCCCCCCCCCCCCCAACCCAGCACGCAGTCCTCCGCAGGACTGCTGGTGGCAGGAGTGACTGCAGAGGGAACTTGCTTTTAAAAAGCCTGGTCCTTAAAGAGAAAGGACCGCCCACTGCACACTTGCACGGTTCACCCCAAAACAAGACTCCACTGATGACAAGTACCACTGACTAGGCTCTGATGCTCCTTTGTCCTTGCCTTCCTGAATGTTGAGCCACCAGCTCCTGGAGCCAGTCTCCTTCACAGCCTATCCTCAGCCCCTGCAGCCATTCCTGGGCCTGACAGGGACCGGGCCAACTCTGGCTGGTGGCGTCACAGCTCCTGGCAGAGCAGCACAGGCCTGGGTGCGTCTGCAGAAGCCTGGCTGAAGGAACAAGCCGCACAGCCAGCCTCAGGGGAACGGCGGCCACAGGAGGGCTGAGGGCCAGCCTGTGAGCTCCGACCCCAGGCGTACAGGCCTCTGCTGCACTTGAACCTGAGAAGCCTGGAACTGCTGAACTTTGTCTCTGGGTTTTTGGGACTTAGAGAATCCTTCCGTCTCTTCTGCTGGCCTGTTTCCAAATGCTGACGGGGATGCAGTGGTGAGTAAATTAGGAAGGGGGCTCCACCCCCTACTGTTGAGCCTTCTGATCCACTCTCTAGGAAACCTCTCACATTGACCCCTGGGGGTAAAATCTGAGCCAGGTTGTATGAGGGCCACTTGAGGGGCTTGGCACGAGAGCCTCCTGAAATTGCACCTTCCTTAGTAGAATCCGAGGCAGCTACTCTGCCCAGGAAGCTGGACTCACCGCGGCCGCTGGCCGGGGGAGCTGGGCTTCACCAGAGCCTCTGGGAACTGTGTGGGGATGTGTGGGGGTCTTCGTGGCTGCAGAGACTCAGATGGCACTGGGCCTCTCCCGGCCACGGTGCTGAGGGAGACAACAAGGGCGCGAATGCAGTTCTCTGGTTTACATCTTGCCAGGGCCGCAGATATTTATGACTCAAGCTGACACACAAAACTTTGGTAGAGAAATAAATAATTGGGGAAGGCTTTGAGTTAATCTGTGCTGTCTGTAGATCTCACTGTCTCTGGGAAAGTAGGGAGGCTGGGAAGAGACAGGTAGGGAGAGGACAAAGGCTAGAACTGTCAGGCCAAGCCTGCTCCCTGAGAGGTGACCCTGGAGAGGCCTAGGGAATTTCCTGCTTCCCAGGCCCAAGGGGAGAGGGCGAGCCTCAGAACTGTAAATGCTACTTTACCACTTTACCGTACCAAGGTAAAGGAAATGAAGCAAGAAGCCAGAAACAGGCTCCGCAAGGTCTGCTAGGAAGCAGAATTTATGGTCTTCGAAGGCAGATAGGAAGCCTGGAAGTCCTCTGCCTGATCCGTGTGGGTACCCATCTATAGATTTGAAAACTGAGCCGGGAAAGGCTAGGGACTGGCCCAAGGCATAGAAGCGGTGGGGTTCAGTGGGAGTTCAGGAAACAGTCACTAGATTGATTGCATCCAGCTTGTGTCCAGAGTCATCTGCCCTTTGTGGTAGATGCAGCTTTGAGAACCAGTTCTCCTTTTGCTTAATCATTGGTGGGCTTCGGGTCGGGGGGGGGTGTTCTGGAATTACACTGCCTTGCATTCCTACCACGGCTCCAATGTCTTTCTCCCTGAGTTTAACTTCATTCTGTTCATTCATTTGTTCATTCATTGCAGTCCAATACAGAGACTGTACACATCTCAGGTTCATTTCCAAGCGTCAGCAGCTGCTAGCTGTCCGATGCTTAGCCTGTCTGCTTCTGGGCAATGGAGAGAGGAGCAGTGCCTATCTCGTTAGCTTACTACGAGGATTAAGGGAGATAATCCACATGAAGCCCACAGAGCAGTGTCCCACACCTAACAAGCACCCGGCAAATGTCAGCTGTCATTCATCTTACGTATTCAACCTGTATTGTTGGATGCTGGGCTTTGGGCAGAGAGTCTGGTCTGGGGCCACAATGTGATTGTGGCTGCTTCGGAGTCCGCCTGAGCCTCAGTCATCCACTGGGCTGAGGGCTGTGGATACCTTAGCGAAACAAGATGCAGTCCCAGCTTTTAAAGAGCAGATCTGGCAGGAATGGTACAAAGTTTTGGGTTTTTGGCTATCATAGTCTGGTTTTTGGTTTTTAATTTGAATGCAGAGGCCCTCCACCCCCACCTGTCCTCCAGCCTCTGCACACTGGTGCTCCCTGCCAGCCGCAGCATGGGGAGAGGTGAATGGCCACCCTTTTCACCCGCAGTGACCTCCGTCAGGGACTCCCCAGCCTTCCTCTTGTGCACAGTGGAGCTGGGTTGCTAACAGTGAGGAGGGAAGAAAAGTGGCAGTACCGAGTTTTGATTACTGTAAGCACAGTTACTCTCTTTCTGTCTGGCTGAGTGGCTGGTAGAAGCAAGAGTCCGTTGCTGGGAAGGCAATGAGTAGCACACCTGGGAATTAAGGGCAAGACCACTGACCTTCAGAATGGGATATATCTCCTTCCCACCCAGCCTCTCATCATCGGCCCAGTGCTACAGGCAAGGCAACCGACACTTCAATCCCCCTTAAACGGGTGGGTGGTGAAGCAGGAGCAGATGGTCAGTAAGGCTGGTAGAGAGCTGAGAGCAGCCTATGTGCATAGGCCAGAGGGAGGGCTGGCGAAGGTGGAGAGTGTTCACCCACAAGCCTGGACAGAGAATGGTTAGTGTGGGCCTGGAGGATGAAGCGTGTTGGGTGCTGATTCAGTGCCTTGGGGTTCGAAGGCAGATCTGCACTTAGCTGAATCAGGGCCGTCTGTCCACAGGAAAGCCCCTCCCTTGCTCTGACAGATTGGGGTTGCTGGCAGAGCACTTAACCTTTGGCAAAATGCAGATGACAGTGATTCCTTAACTCCTTCCTTCCTCGAATGTGGTATTGGGTCTCCCCAAACTCCTCCCCACCCTCGGTGCCAGGAATCTAGAGGCTTCTGTTCCAGTCTCAAATCCCCCTGGTGCTCAAAGGCCCACACATTTGTCTTCAAGCCAAGATTAGAGTCAGGCTGTGTGGTGTTACCATCTACTGGAAGCCACCAGAAATGGCATCAAGGACATCTTGAAGTAACTGCCCTTTCCTGGGACGCGTGTGCGGGAGACTGTGTGGACATGGAGGATGGCTGGGAGAGTTACTCAGTGCCTCCGTTTTCTCATCTAGAAAACTCAGGGAGCTGAGATGGTAGTGAGGTTCGCAGTGAGATGATCCCGTAAGCAAAGCACTGGGGTCCAAGCCAGGTGCACCGCAGACATTCTCCGTTAATTACTACAAGTGTTCCTCTTTACTGCCTCCAAGACTCCTCTCTTCCTGTACCCTATATTGTGTTCTGGAGTGGGAGGTCCAGGACAGGATTGGACAGAATGTAGGAAAAAAAGCAAACTGTGGCAATGCTAAGGAGAGCAACTGTAACATTTTAGCTTGAAAATGCTGAAAATAGCATGTTCAAGCCTTTGTAGATAAAAATGTAAAATGTATGCAAATGTATGTGTCTCACGCAGAAACATACATCTCTGGCCTCCTGACAGTCAGTGCCCGGATGTGGCCATCAGGAAAATCCCTGCAGCATACCGAGAGGGTCCAGGCTGCCTTGGTGGTGGTTGGTATTGGGGAGGGGGCAGTGCTGCTGCCTCCCTGGGCTGCGCTCCTGTTTCCACCTTTCTTCTGGGTTCCGTGCCTTCTGAGAGTTCCACGTGGGAAGAAGAGAGGCTCTGGGCCCCTCTCTGCTCCTCCACCCTCACCATCCTCCCTCTGGTTCCTCTGAGAGCCCATTTGCTTCCTCTCCCATCCTGGCTCTATTTCTGGAGCATCTCATTGGAGATGCACACCCCCCTCTCTGCCAAGCTCCAGGTGCCTGCTTGGTCCTCCCAGTCTTGTGTGCAAGTCAGGGATGGTGGGAGGGTGACAGCTGAGCAGGGAGGGGCCACAAGAGACAGAGCCAGAGTCTGAGCCGGGAGAGTTGGGATGGGGGAGAGCTGAGTGGATGCGGGGAGGGGCCAGTGTTACCTCACAGTTGAGAAACACCCACTGTAGCCACCTGTGAAAGCTTTCCGCACCCGTCCTCTGCACCCAGGGGCTCACCTGACCGGCTATGAGCTGGAGGCCTGCACCCAAGCAGCTGCAGGGGCTGGGTGCAGGCTTCCTGTCAGCATTATGGGTGAGGGGCTGCTCTTCTCCTCACGAACTGGATCTGTGGTTGTTTGGAAGGATGAGGAGCCCTGCCCCCATGTGGGTGGGTCCCATGAAGGCTTCTGCTTCCCTTCTCCAGGGTTCAGGAGAGGAGCTTCATCGCCCCCTGCCCTTGCCCACCCTAGCCCAACTCCCTCCCTCCCAGGCCCTTCAGAGGAGGCCTACAGGACCAAATCTGTGGCAAAGTTGCCTTGGGTCCCATAAAACCAGCAACCAGAAGACAAGCATAAAGCAACCCCCCCCCAAACGACCTCTTCACTGCTTTTGGGAGGTCTTACCAGGAACTTTCATCTTGACCCCAGACTTCCCTCAACTTGTATGCGATTACACATGCAAGGTATGCCTCCTGGACTGTGACTGTGGATCCCCAAAGAAGTCTCCTGGGGAACCCAGTGAAGACCCTGGGGTCTCTCCCTGTCTCCATTTTGTCCTCCACTGCCCCTCCTTGACCCCCAGCCCCCTGCCTTTCTCCAGCCGCAGCCCTCTGGTGTGTTGGGCAGAACTGCCCGGCTTTTAGGTCAAGGGTGTTTAAACAGATGAGGTTAAGGTTTGGAAGGAAAGAGTGCCCCGGCGGCCAAGGCTTTCCTCGGGCCGGCAGGACCTTAACCCCGTCAGCGCCGCCCTCCAGGCTTGCCGAGGGGAGGGGCCTGACGGCAGCACCGGCCCCAGAAACTGCGCTTAGAGATCCTGGGGTGGCAGGTGATGTCACCCCTGCGGGGCCCATAGGTCTCCCCGCGGCACTTAGTCTGCGGGTTGCCAGAATTCGGCTGAGCCCAGCGAGGGGAGGAAGAGGAGCCTGGGCCTGCGCCGCAGCCCGGAGACCCCCACCCCGCGGGACCACCCCGCTGTCACAGGCTGGAGCCCCTCTCGCCTGGGCGTCCGGGAAGACTGGGGCTGCTCCCCACACCCCCCGACCGGGTCTGGAGGCGTGCTGCGGCGGGGGAGGGGGCGCGGGAGCCTCGCGCCGATTGGTCGCGGCCCCCGCCCCCCCGCCCCTGGCCGCCGCGCAGCCCCGGGGAAGTTGCTAGTCTGCGGGCGGGCTGCGGGGCCGCCGCTCCGGGATCCGCAGCGGGGCTCGTCCGGGCCGCAGTGGCCGGAAGGGCTCCCGGGGGCGCTCGCCTGCCCTCGCCCGCCCTCCCCTCCTCTCCCGGCAGCTCCGGCTCGCTCCTCCCTGCTACCTGTTTCCCTGCCTCCCCCCGCCTCCGCCCGGCGCCCGGCAACTTCGGCCTCCCGGGCTGGCCGCCCCTCCCGGCTCCCCGCCGGCCCGCCCGCCCGCCGCCCGCGCCCTCCCTCCTTTGTTGTGCGATGAGGGTCGGGTTTCCGATCTGACGGAGCCGCCGCCGCCGCCGCGCCGAGCCGCGGGCATGGAGCCGCTCAGCCACCGGGGCCTGCCGCGTCTCTCCTGGATCGACACCCTCTACAGCAGTACGTGTGCGCTCGGGCCGGGGATGGCCGGGCGGGAAGGGGCCTTGGCTCCCCGACGGCCCCGGGGCCCGACCTGCCGGGCTTTTCTGGGGAGCCCCGCCGGCCAGGTGCCAGGGCGCCGGGAGGTAGGGGGAGAGACGTGGGGGCCGCCCCGAGATCGGCCGCAGATGGGGTCCCCAGGGCGGACTTCGAGCGGGTGGGGGGCCAGTGGCCCGACAGGACCAGGAGAGCTGTGTCACCCCTTTCCCACCTGTTGTGTAACTGAGCACTCCCCAGCCCTCAGCAAGGAGAGCCCTTGTAGGGTGCTCCCTCCGCTTCTGTACACGCCTAAGCAGAAAGGCCATTTTGGCAAAGTCCTTGGCGCCTGAGTTTGTCACCTCAGGGACATCCTGGGGCCGTTGTGTGTTTTGGGGGTGGAGGTGGGGTCGAGTGGAAGGGACTGTAGGTGCAGGTCTCCGTGGGGTACATTTGGATTGAAGGAGCCGGAACCCTCCGGTTCAGCAGTCTTTCCTGCCAGCCTGGTCACCACCCCCACCCTCACCGCCCCCCAAAAAAGAAAGAAAAAAGAAAAACACCAAAACCTCGGCTTCTCCACCCCCTCGCTCCCAAATCTGCCTCAATCATGTGATTGCTCTTGCACTGCCTCTGGGGATGTGTAACTGATCACTCGTACATTCTGGGGGCTCGTGCGGAGCCGTGAGCGCCCCCACCTTACACCCTGCCTTGCTGAGGTGACTAAAGCCCTGCACTTCTCTCCACCTCTCCCTTGAAACACCTTCCCCAAAGCTTTCAGGGAGTTAGGAAGAGTGTCCTGCTGGCCCCTGAAGAAGCTAGTAAGTGGATTTTGCCCTCTCTGAGCACTTCCGTGGAACCCTCCCTCTCTCTTGTTGTGTCTCCTAGCTCAGAGTCCTGAGGCAGGGGAGGCAGGTGGTGCCATGGGACAAGGACATTTTTAAGGGTTAACCTGGCTCAAATTTCTTGGTGACAGTTGTATGGGGGAAGAGATGAGTGGACAAGGATGGTGCCTTGAACCCCAAGGCATTGTACTCAGCATCCGGCCTCGGACCTCTGTTTCACCTTGGGTCCCCATCATTCCCCGTGTCTTCTCCTCCCTTTTCTCCCTCCTTCTTCCCCCTCCATCGTTTTTTCCTTACCTCCCCCCGCCCAGGAGCTCTCCTTGTGATGGTTCATTCCACTTTGGTTTTTCAACATCAAAGGGGCAAAGCCAGATCCCCTGGGTGTCAGTCTTGCACCGAGCCCAGCCACTCCATCTGCTCCTTCCCCCCCGCAGAGGCCAGCATCCTTGGGTGAAGGTCAGGGCCCGTGGCTGTGTGGCGTGTGTGTGCACGTGTGTCTGCGTGAATGGGCGCATACATCTGTTCAGAGCCCTGCTGCGGATCAGCTCCTGACCTGAAGGAAGGATTAGTGACCTCTTAGCTGCGCTCTTGCAAATAACAGTAAAAACAATGCCTCATATTCACATGCTACTCATGTTCCTGAATATTTCTGGCCCTTTATGAAACCCAGTAATGATTTCCGTATTTCTCAAAGTATAGAATCCTATGGAAATCTGTGTCTGGTTTTCTCTCTATTGCCCTGACGAAGACTCCTCAACCTAATTATTTCCAAGTTTTCCTGTCTCTCCCTCCCCCCTCCTCTTGGAGCAGGGAAGCAAAATTGTCTGAGGTTCTCCTTGAAGATTTCTGACCAGAGGAAGGTGGGACCTGGAAAGGGAATTCAACTGAGGTCTTCTTTGGGGGTGCCTGCTAACCAGCCCTGACTGAGGCAGGCTGGCATCTGAGCTGTCTGCCGTGCTGCTTGCTGCCCTGGCCCCTGGGCTCCTGGGGCAGCCTGGATGGGGGTGGGGGGGAGGCGCTGACTTGGCAGCAATGTGAGGAGTCCCTGCCTCCCTCCTCAAAATGGCTTATTTGAGAGCCATAGAATGAGGCTTCCTGGGGAGGTGCTGTGCAGTCATGTTTGGGCTGTTAGCCATGAAGTTTCCTCTTGACAAGAGCCTAAATTAAAACAAATACCCGGGCTGTCATTTGCCTGGCAGCATGGTTTTGTGGCTCCCAGTGGAAGTTCCTCTGCCTCTCAGAAAGCTGTTGGCTTACAAGGCTCACAATCCTGGGGTGGCAAGTTCCCGCAAAAGCTACATCCAGCAGGAATTGTAAAGGGCATGTCCCCAGGACACAGGGTGTCCCATGGATGTCTTAGAGACTTGAATGACCCCCGTGATAGAGGTCCTTCCTAAGTGCTGCTCCTGGTAACAGTGATAATAGCATATCCTGAGGAGCTCATATATGCCAGGCACTATGCTGGGCTCTCTCTAGCCGTCCTCTCCAGATTACACAACGGTGCAAGATTCCTAGTCTTATGTCCATTTTGCACGAAGAGAGGTGTGGTAAGCTCAGATCATGATCCAAAGTCACGTAACTGGTAAGTGACAGAGCTAGAATTCAGATCATACTCTGCGTTGGGAAGGAAGACTCTAAGTGCCACCTAGATATGTCTGAGCTTACTCAAGGCCTTGGGATGTCATGGAATGGGGGGCATCTGTCTCTTTGGTCCTGTTTTCACAGGATTCTTCCTGAAATGGTCCAGCAGGATAAGTAGGCCTCAAAGATTCTGAGCCCAACCTGTCCATGTGTCTCTAGCAGGAACTGGGGGCTGGTCCTGGAGCCACGGTGGGGGTGGTTGAGGTACCGAACTCCCTGAGGTTGGTGATTCTCTACTCCTAAGGTGCCAGACTGCCAACCAGCCCCTCTTCTGACTGACTTCTTGCCTTTGGAGTCGTCAGCTCCTTCTTCCGGGCTTCACCATCAATGCCGGGAGGAATGTGCGCAGTTTCATTGCAGGTTGATGGTCATTTGATAAGAGGTAGACAGCAGAGCCCCTTTCTCCTCTATGGTAGAAGTGCTGAAGGGCTGCTGTGGTGGCGATTTGTCCTACTCAAGGAGATGGGTTGACTCCCAGCTACCAGTGTGTTGTGGGGCTGATCGGAGCAGGGTCTTTGCTCCTGATGAGCTGGGGTGGTAGGTGAGGCTTCCAGCCACCCCTCTTCTTGTCTCTGTACCACTCATTTTCCTACGTTAATGTAATAACATCAGCTTTGCCCCTCAGGGCCTTGCCTCAACTCTCTCCCCAGAGCTGGCGTGATTCTTTCTGTAGGGCTGAGTTCTTCCTTTTATCTTCTCTGTGTCTTTCTCTCATCACCTTCTCCATTGAGCACTTAGCACTCTCTCTTGGTTTTCTTCTATACCATGGGATTAGGTTGGATTAAATTAAGTTCTGTGGAATAACAAAATGGGGGTGCTCTGAGCCTGCCCCTCTGAGTGGATTCCACCCTCCACACAGAGCTGAACTGAGACATGGATGTGCGCCGGACAGGCAATAATTTGGCACTTCTTCAAATGGAAAGTCTTTCTTCTTTTACCCCAGGCAATACTTCCAGGTGATATTTCAGTCACTCGTGATATTTCCATGTCCCTTGTAGACTCAGTGCCCTATCCAAGAGCCCAGAAAGCATTTGGGACTGTGGGGATACAAACCCATCTCCAGATCATCATGAACCAGCCTCAGTTTCCCATCTGTATTAGCCCCACCAAGGACCAGGCTACCGGCCTGACAGGCTGCGGGTCTGATCAGAGCAGCCGTCTCACCTAGGCCACATCAGAGCACCCCAGATGTGCTAGTGAACACCTGCAGATGGACGCTTTTCCTCTGAAAAGCCCCAGCATTTATTCCTTCTTGTTAACACTAGTCCATTATTGTCATGGCCACTGGAGTCTCAGAGGTGGGGCTGGCAGAATGAAGTCATCTACCCAGAGAAAAATTTTTCTTATTGTGATTGTTGCTGTTGTTCTTTGGAAAACAGAAGAAATGACAGGAACATTTGTGAAGAATTAGCTAAGTGGGTAGAAGACAGGGGAATAGTGAGAAAACCCATTCTGCCTCACTCTTGCAGGCGGGACGGAAGAATTGGGCTGTTGTCTGAGGTGTGGTCTGGTTCCTGGGTACCCTGTGCATACTCCTGTAATGCGAGGCCATGATGTCTCTTGGAGATGCCATGTGGATTCATTACTGTTTATAAAGTGCTTTGAAGGTGAGGAGCGCTGTGGGACTGTGGCTCAGCTGTCCAGCTTGTGATGGTCCTCATCACGATCAGGGGTCCGTGAAAGGCTTGCTGATGAGTGGAAAGGGGCTGCGAAGGGCGTGAGGGGGCTGGCAGGTGCAGAGTCCTGGACCCGGTTCTTAGGTGGTGCCTAGGCCAGCTCCTCACGCGTAATAAGCCTTCAGTGATTTTTGGTAGCATGAGTATGAGAGGGAGAAGAAAACCCCTGGGTTCTTGACTCCTTTAACTCCTTACTCCACCAGAAATGCCAGAAACCTATTCATTGGCCCATTCACAAGTTTCCAGCCGTGTGGATTTGGTAATTGTAGTAGTTTGTAGTGGAGTCGGAGACCCCCCAAGGGAGTCCCACGCGTTGCTAGGGCTTGTGATTGTGCAATTGGAAGACTTCACTGCCAGGGTTGGTGCGGCAGCTGTTTGGCTCAGCTTGGGCCCTTTGGGGGCAAACTGGGAACAAGGCAGCTTCACGGTCGGCTTCACGGTTGGCTTCACGGTCAACTCCACATCCATCCTTGTTTGCCTCTGCCAGACCCCTGGCTGTGGTAGGTTGAGGCAGGCTGTGGGGCTGCAGTACCCGTCACTTTCTACCTACAGGGTCTTAGCACTTTCCACTGAGTACCAGTAGGAAGAGGCGTGCAGCTTACCTGTCTTCAGAGCAGGATAGGAAAGACTGATTTTGATGTGTGACCTTGGTCTGCCTTCGTTTGCATTTCTTTGGGCAAGATAGGGTCAGCTGGAGCCATGGGTGCTCCTGACTGGCAGTGGGAGTGTTCTGAAGCTTGGGGAGAAGCTTCCCCACCCTGTAAATGGGAAAAAAGAAATCAGGGCAGTAGGCACTATAGAAACACCCCCATATGGGGATTGGGAACAGATGCCCAATCTAGCCCCCTGCCTAAGGCATTTGGCAAAGACCCCTTCAAGGTGGGGCCAACTGGTACCCTGACTGACTGGATGAAGAATAGGTGTTCTGTGTCCCCAGAGTCGGACCTTATTTCGGCTTCTCACACAGTTTTCTGTCCTATGCTTTTTTCCTGTCTTCTCTCCTGCCCTTCCTTCCCTACCACACACCAGAATGAAAAATGAATGTGGGTTTACTAGCCATATAGAAACTAATGGTCAGTGTGGTCTTTAGGAGATGGGGCAGATGGGGTGGGCTCTGCGGTGACCTCATTGGTCAGGTACCCTTTCTCTCCACCCTCACTTCTGATGCCTACATATCCCTCTAGACCACAGGTAGACATGGAAGATGTGGTCAGGCACTTTGCCTCAGATGAGGAAGATCTCCAGAACGGGTTGGGTGGCTAGAAGGCCTTGGGTGGACCAGTGCTGATAGAGGTCAGAGCCCTTGTCACTCCGGGCTACAAGGCCATTGGCCTCTCTGGTGTGTTGGAGCTGGTGCTGCCTGCAAAAGTCCCATATTGACTAGGGATCTGTGGGTTTACTCAGGGCTGTTGGGAAAGGATGTGGCCATAATTACCTTCATGGGACTGCAGGGTTGATCCCATTAGAGTGCTGGGCTAACCCCTTCCTCCTGGGCATTGCCTCCTGGCCAGCAGCAAGGGTTTAATGGATCAAGATTATGGAGACCAATGGTGTTGTGTAATTAAGCCCAGTTATTTCCCTACCTGGGAGACATTTATTCTCCACAGCAACAATTGATTTCCTTACTTGTGGTCACCCTGTTCAGCTGCAAGTTACCCTGGGCCCAAAGAGCCTAGGGGCCATTTTCGTGATTGAGTTTCTTCCTTGAAGGTGAAATTTTAGAAGAACAAACCCTTTCTGAGAGTTTTGGGGTCAGAGTGGCCGTGTGTTCCCTGTGATGGCACACCTTGGAGTTGTACACTGTGGACCTCTTTGGGAAATGTGTCTGGGTTCCACAAAGATACATAGAAACTTCACTCTTGGGTCTCTCACCGGGCCCAATGAAAAAGCTCGGGGCACCTGGGTGGCTCAGTCGGTTAAGTATCTGCCTTCTCTTGGGTCATGATCCCAGCGTCCTGGGATTGAAACCTGTGTCGGGCTTCCTGCTCAGCAGAGAGTCTGCTTCTCCTTCTCTCTCTGCCTCTGCACCCCCTGCTCATGCTCTCTCTCTCTAATAAATAAATAAAATCTTAAAAAAAAAAAAGAAAAAGAAAGAAAGAAGAAAAGAGAAGAGAAAAGAAAAGAAAAGAAAAAAGAAAGGAAAAGAAAAGAAAGCCCATCCGTCCTGCTGGGTTTGTAGAAATTAGGTTTTCCATCTGGTCTGGGAAGAACAGACATATCACATAGCCAGCGCTACTATGGCCCAGATGCCATGCTGTGCTGTGCTGTGCTGCATACTTCCCTTACGTTACCCTAATATGAGAGAAAGAGGCCCTGAGAGGTGAGGTTATTGCCAAAGTTCTCCGGTTTGAACTGGATCAGATTTCAGATTGCCCTGACCCTCTGTGCAGCCTTCCCAGGGCAATAATGATTATAGCCAATACTGTGGGGTAGCTACAAGGTGTCAGCACTGTCCTGGGCATTAACCCTGTGTTATCACCAATCCTCATCAGGCCCTCCTTTATGAGGCAGGAGTTATTATCTCTATTTTATAGAGAGGAAACAGGCTCAGGGAAGTTGAGTAGTTCTAGGTTCTAGAGGACAAGCCAGGCTTTGAGCACAAGGTCAGCTGGATTCTAAACCGTGCTTTCTTCCACAGTCCTTGCCTTTCACAGCAGTGCCAGTGAAGGCCCCTTGGCAGCTGGTAGTTCATGGAAGTGGTTTGATCTGTTCACCTCGCTAGCTAACAGGACAACCGTAAGAACTGTCTTAGCTCCCCCACGGTGTTCAGGTAGCGCTCAGCCTCCAGGTGGCCTGTAGGTGCCCACCAACTGGACTGCCTCTTCCGAAGGAACGATCCCAAGGAGATCCCCCTATGGGCACTTAGAGCCCGTATCCCAGAGTTACCTTCCCTGGGATTATTGGCAAGAAACAGTGATGGTTAACAACAACGACAACAACAAAAAGAGTTTTAAGGGAAAGGGAAAAAATAGACTTTGGGGGTAGAGATGAGGGATAGCTAGTGCCCAGTTTCTAGAGCAGAGCAAGGGCAGAGGCAAGGAGATGGGGACCGGAGGAGGAGGGGACTTGGCAGAGCCCAGGCGTGCTGGCCTCACTCTTCGGCCTCTTAAAATTCACCTCCACAGTTTCCAAAGGAGAATAGAGGGCCCTCAGCCCTAAATCAGGCCACTGCACACCAAGGTCCTTTGCCGAGGCCCAGGGCCAGTTGGGCTGCAGATCCAGCTTCTGCGTTTGAACTCACCCACGCGCAGCATGCTAATGATGGGGTAGTTCCGTGCAGACCCTCCAGCGCCTCTCCCCATACCCCCAGGGCCCCAGAGCCCAGAGCCCCCTGCCAAGGGGTCAGTCTGCTGTGGCTCTTACACTCCAGCAGACCCCTCTTTCAAGATTGTTGCAGAAAGGGTTTGTGTGTGGTAAGTGTTCTGGATGTGATGAAACGGGAGGACTGTCTGCCCTGAGCTGAGAACCAAACCCAAAGGCGTAAGTGGGGATGAGGGAGGGGGCGCCCCACAGCTCCATTCTCTTCCTTTCCCTTCCCGGCCGCAAATTTCACTGGCAGCTTACTTCCTTCACTGGGTCTGCAGGCATTTTTAGGAATCCCTGTTTGGTTGGGTTGCAGGGAACCCCTGACCCACCCCTCCCGGGCTCCTCTGTAGAGGGTCAAATAAAGAATTCCAGTTGCCCCAAAGCCTTAGTTGCTACTGCCCTCCCTGTGGTTCCAGGATGCAGCCAGACCCGAGGCTCAGCCTTGACCAGGTCCAGCCTCTGGGTACCCACCTCCCCCCACCCCGCCTCCTCACGCCCTCCTTTCTCCTGTTCTTCTTGTTCTTCCTGCCCTTCCCCCCAGCCTTTCAAGGGAAGAGACACCACTCAGGGAAGACTACTGAAATGGGGCTGCCCAAGCCCAAGAATTGAGAGGGCTGGGAGAGCACATCCTGGTGATGGGGATCCTGCGCCTCCAAAAAGGACATGGCTTCCCTCGAGTGCTTCTCCACAGTTCTTTCTGTGCAGGTTGAAACAATGCCTCAGTGCAAGCCATCCAAGCCCCTGCTCAGGCAGGGCTGGGGAGCGCCCGTTTCATCACCAGCTGCAGTAGCCACTGTTGTCAGCTCTGTGTCCTGAGAGAGGAGCCAGAGAGCTAAGGTGGAGACCTCCAGGGTGTAGCATGAAGGGCACTCTGCTCATGGGTGGCCTGGCCAAAGGAGTCAGCTCCTCACCGTTGCAATTCACTTAGCAGCGGCTGGGGACACCTACCAAAGGGAGACTGGGCTAGATGAATGACCTACTAACTCTTGCAGTCTAAACATAATACATATATTTTATGTTATAAGCCGGTACATACACAAAGTAAAGCAAAAATTTCATTGGACAGTACTTACCCTTTCTATAACGTTTGCAATGCACTTATATTTTGATATCCTTCTATTCCATGCCATTCCATTGCATTCAAAGCAAACCCAGAAAGTGCTGGTCATGACCTACTACATTGATTTCATGACCTACAGTGTGAAAACAGTGGGCAAGATGAGCTCAAAAGGGCTTTTATGAACTGTAAGGAATAATAGTTTACCAAACTGTGGTGATTTATGTACCTTTGTTGTGATCTTTGCCAGATTCCCACAATTCTGTTCTTACGGACTTAATGTTTTTCTTCAGTTTGATTCATTGTTTAAAATATATCTTACTTAGAAAGGGAACTAGTGGAAAATTTGTGCCACTTGCAATAAACCAAAAGTTACCTTACAAATAAATGCACTAAAAACTAAACAATGTTATTAATTCTGATTATACACTCTTGCCCTTGGAAGAATCTAGGTCTGAGCCTCCTGTGTCCTTGTTTAAAGAAAAAGGAACAGAAGATAGATGTTAAAGACATACTAGCATCAAACAGAGTCTTTCTTCTTCAGTAACAGGGAGATTGAAAGGAATCAAGAAGGGAATAATTTTCTCAACATGTGCTTGAGTGTGCTTTAATGCAGTGTGGCTAGCGAGCAGGTGCTAATCAAAGGGCCCTTCTGTGCTGGCATTCTCTACTCCTACCTACCCAGAGTCCCGGGTCCCCTCTTTCCTGTGGTGGGAGAAGAGAGGAGAAAAGATGGTTTTCTCCTAGGAGCAAATATACTAGAGCAGAGTCTCAAACTCTGTCGTGCATTTGAGTCACCTGGGGATCTTGTTAAGACACAGGTTCTCATTCCGTAGGTCTGAGGCCTGGGTTTCTGCATTCTAGCAAGCTCCCCGGGAATGCCAGTGCTGCTGAAGGTCTAGGGACCACAGTTTGGGGAGGAGGGCTCCAGGGTCTTTTATCCCCATCCCCAGGAGACTGACTGCAGACCGTGAGCCAAGCCAGACCCTTCTGTAACTGGATTCTAGCCAGATGAAAAGCAACCCATGCATGACCTATATCTCTTTTGAGCCCACTTCTCAATAAAAACAAAAAGAACAAAGCAATTGATTGGACATCTAATGGCTACCAGACTTGAGCTAGTGTTCTCGCATTCATGGTCTCATTTAATCCTCACAGTGAAACCTGTGAAAAGTTGTTACCCTTGTGCGAAGAACGAGAAGAGAGAGCCGCCATTGTGGTTGGCCTCTGCTGGGGATTTCTTGCATGGGGGGGTGCCCACCAGGCCTCCTATGTTCACCTCCTCCCTGAGTGGCAGAAGCTCAAGCATCTGCCTTCTGAGTGCCTCTGTCTAGACAAAACCGGTGTCCTCCCCACCCCCTTTCCCCCTGAAGGACTGACTTCAGTGTTAATGGAGCACAATGCCTTGGCTGTTAATTTTCTAGTGCATCACTGAGAGGGTTAATGGGGGACCAGCTGGCGTGCCACTCAGCCGTGTGGAAGCACCATTTCCCCTTGATTTAGGTGGGCAAACATTTCGCAGACCCCCTGGCAGCTCCTGACTAACTCTTCCCCTTGTGGGCCTGGATGGTGCCTACCTGGGTGTGCCCAGGGCGCTGTGGGCCATCTTTGGGTGTAGAACCTTAGAGACCAGAAGCAGGAGAAGGTTCTGTCTCCTGCTCCCTGGAGCGGAAGGATGGGACACAAATTTGATGTCTGAAATGCTGGTTCTGGCCTGGGCGCCCTGTCCTGGCTGATCACGGCCATCACAGCCAGGCCCTTGCAGCAGACACCTGAGCCCCAGCAAGCCCCTTCTCTGATGCCTCCTGAGACGCCACCCCCTTTCCATGTGGCCGCAGTGATGAGAAACCCACTTCCATCTGCCACTCCTTTGCCCAGAAACCTTCCATGGGGCATTTTACTTCCACATGAGATCCAAACTGCCCTCAAGCTCCCCCGTGCTGGGGGATCCTTGCACTATCCCGTCAGGTTTCCCAGCATCCCGCAGGCAACCTCTGTGCTCTGCTGAACTCCAGCCAACCTCAAGCCTCGGCTGGGCTCCCACCAGCTCCAGGAAGCCCCCTGATGCCTGATGATAGCGCTTGCCTCCGCGAGGGCCCCGGCTCAGAACCCTGCCCGCTCTGGGCCCCATCACGGGGATGCCTTCTTACCTATTGTTTTGTGGTGTTTACCTATATAGTGTTTCCAGGCTGTTGTCATTTCTTCTCTACCAGACTCCGAACTCCTAGCGGCATGGAGACGGATAACAAAGGCTGCCATTTATAGAGTGCCAGACACTGTCCTTAAGCACTTTACAAACAATGTTCCATTTAATCTTCAACCTCCTGTGGAGGTCCCAACTATTTTTATCCAGTTTTATAGATGAGGAAACTTTCTTTTTTTTCTTTCTTTCTTTTTTTCTTTTTTTTTTTTTTTAAGATTCTGGAGACATTAAACAGCTTTCCTATAAAGGGCTGAGCTGGGCTCTAAACCCAGATGTGTGTGGATGCCGCAGCTGCGGTCTTCACCAGACGGGCCCAAGTGCCACAGCCTCTGAATGAGAACTGTGTGTCTGAGGTCTGAGAAGCTCCTCTGCAGGCCCCGTCCAGTCTGGGGACCAGCTCTTAACCACTGCCTGCTTCTCCCTTTCCCGCACACCCAGCTGTGCCCTTGCACATGTGGGAGCTTGGAAATGCTTTGTGATTGGTGAAGAGGTCCATCGTACAAGGGCCACCTAAGAGAATCATGGTGCAGGGGAGATGCAAGGAGGCCGTAGGGTGGGCGTGAGGAGGGCAGAAGGGCAATCAGAAAAGGATATTGGAGACCAAGCCAGTAGCTCGACCCCACCCGTAACTCAGGGCCTCACTCAACTCAGGGGATATTAATAAGCAGGGGCATCTTGTGAGATAAAGATTCTTTTTTCCCCCCCAAAGATTTTATTTATTTAGTTGTCAGAGAGAAGGAGAGAGAGAGAGGGAAAGAGAGAGCACAAGCAGGGGGAGAGGCAGGCAGAGGGAGAAGCAGTCTCCCCACCGAGCAAGGAGCCGGACGCAGGACTCAGGACTCGATCCGAGGACCCCGGGATCATGACCAGAGCTAAAGGCAGACACTTAACCGACCCACCCAGGCATCCCATACAGGAGGCCCTACAGATTCTGATCCAGCAAGTCTAGGGCAAGGCCTCCTGTTTGGCTTTTTTTTTTTTAAGATATTATTATTTGAGAGAGAGAGAGAGAGAGCGAGCACTCACAAGCAGGGGGAGGAGCCGAGGGAGAGGGAGAGGGAGAAGCAGACTCCCCAAGGAGAAGGGAGCCCGATGCAGGACTCGATCCCAGGACCCTGAGATTATGACCTGAACTGAAGGCAGACACTTAACCTACTGAGCCACCCAGACACCCCCCCATTTGGCATTTCTAGCAAGCTCTCAGGTGATGCCCATTCTGGGTAGGAAGGACCGAGACCCTTCCCAGCCCTTCTGGAGGGTCTGATTCAGTCACTTGCCAGTCTAGCGTCTTCCCACCTCCCTCCTTTGTCCAGGATGAAATCTAAACTCCTTAGCATGGCACGGGAGCCTTTTCAGACACTGTCTCCAGCCCACCTCCAGCCCCACCTCCTGGTGCTCCCTACCGCGCCCCCGACCCTCCAGCCGAACTGAATGCTCCATAGTTCCTCAGACACACCATGCCCGGTCATAGTTTGGTATTTTCTGCACGGGCGGTTCCTTTCCCTAGTGGAGCACTCATTGGCCTTTCTTAACTAGAGGAGGAGGCTGGATGTCACTTCCTTGGGAAGTCATTGCCTGGGGAGCGGGCTCTAGACCCAGGCTTCTAGCCCTGGAGAGGAGTCTCCAAGAGGTTTCTAGAACCCTTCCCTGTCCCTGCTCCCAGCAAAGGTCAGCCGTGGTCCCTGGCCTTGGAATCAGGTGACTTAATTGTCTTGCTTCGGGCATTCATTGTTTCTTGCCACCTTTGAGTAAAAATAGAGCTGAGAATGACTGAAGTGAAACCTGCCGTGGAGTCCAGGAGGGCAGGGATGGGGCCCCTCCCTGGGAAGGCGTGGGAGCAGTCTTTGGAGCCCCAGGAGCCATCCCTGCGAGCTCTGGGGAGGGGGCCTCGTGACCTGGGCCAGGGCTGCCCGGGCGTTGTGGTCACGCCCTGGACCCTGAGAGGCCAGCCTGGCCCTCCTGTCAGTATTTTTAGGGCTGCTACCGCTTTAAAAGTTTCTCTCTGGGCTGTGGAAATATTTCAGGACTTCCGGAGGGGTTTCCTTCTGTGTGGTGCTTCTGGCGTTTTCCCCTGGGCATTTTGCCTCCAGGTTCCAGCCCCAGGCAGGGACAGCTTCCGGAAGGGCTGGGGGTGCCGCCCTGGCTGCCTTGCAGCCGTCCTTGGGACCTTCTACCCCTGGTCGCCCACCCTTCCTGTCCTGACCCCTAGAGGCTAAGCTGATGAGAAGCTTCGGTGGATTTGACACAGAAATATTGGGACTGTTTGTAGAGACTTGACACGAAAAAATAATGATGAGATTCATGGGAAAATGCCAGTGTTAATAGCTATCACTTTCCTAGCACTTGCTGTATGTCCTAACATTGTTCTAAGCACTTTGTGGATATAAATTCTCTTCTTCTTGACAACAGTCCTGTGAAGAAGACACTTATCTCCACTTTACAAATGAGAACACAGATGCATAAATTAGGCAAGTAACTTGCTCAGAGACACACAGGTAGTGAATGATGAGCTGGGATGTGAACCCACGCAGTGGGACCCCTGTGTTCTTGCTCTTTAACAGGACACGAGGCTACATCTTGCCTACCAACTGCCGCAGTTAAAGATGTCAAGTTTCTTTAAGGTCAAGGACATGGAACCCTCCAGGGATGGTTTCACAGAGCAGGTGATGACACAGCCTGCTCCCAGAGGGAGGTGTGACTTCATGGTTTCCCTTGAGACCGCTGGATGGAGAGAGGGTTCAGACAGGCATGAGGAGCTCACACTAGGGTCTATACCCATCTGCCCACCACCCCGCTGAATGTTGTGGAGACACTGGCCACGTGCCAGCCTGTCACCAGGTATAAGAGACACTGATGAATCTATTGTGTATTTGCTGAGAGGTTGTAGAAAGTGAGCGTCCTCAATCGGCCCGGGATCCTGGCCTGTCTGAGGTCCATGTCTGTAAATCCTAATTCCAGGTCCTTTTCAGATTTATTAATTCACAAATAATTGTGTCACAATATGATGTCTTCCTTCTCCTTGCAAATCATGATTCTCCAGGATAGAATTTTTTTCCTGTTATAAAAGGAATGCATGCAGTTATTGAAGATGAGAAAAATGCCTAAAAATAGAGGGGAGAAAAATCCAGGTTCCACTGTCCTACCCCCTGAGAAGAGCTTTGTCACCTCGGGTCTGGGCACCCAGCCCATCCGTGTGCTTCTGACAGAGGTGAGGCTGGAGGCCAGGGCTTGACAGAAACCCCTCACAGCCCCATGTCCCCGCACCAATCTTGGATGCTTGTGCCAAGGACGGAGGATCTGGAAACCAACAGGTGGCAGCTCCCCTTCTCCAGCTGGCTCTTTCAGACAAGGCGAGGATCAGAGGTCCGCAGCTTCCCTCTCCAGGCCGTCACATGCCCACCTGTCCTCACCCCAGCCCATCCTGGGGGCACAGCGTGGAGGTGCCTGCTGCTATCCCAGCTTGTCTGCCCTGGGCCCTATCCCAGCTTGTGACTAGAGACCAGTTTCCAGAGCTCTCACGTAGGGAGCATTAGTGGCTCTGTTTGGCCGGAAGCCCAGATCCAAGTCTCCCCCACCTCTTTTTCTACCACATGCCTCCCCCAGGCCCAGTTTCTCAGTGTTGTGGTCTTTCCTCATTTTCCAAAGGTTAACTCCAGTTAATTCAAAGAGAAATCTGAGACCAAGGGCTTTGTCTGCTCTCTCTGTTACTAGCTCTTTCCAGTTCTCTGCCATCTTCTTCTTTTTCTCTGTCTCTGCCCCCCAGGTCCCCAAGAAACTGTTCAGTAAGTGCTTGGTGGCAGGTTCTGAGAGACCCTGGCTCAGCCATCTAGAGACCAGGGTCCCCAACCAGTGCCACATCCATCAGGGTCCAGCAGGAAACAGATGGTGCACTCAGGCTGGGGAGTTTGGGGAGAGCTTAAATGGGACTATGACCAAAATGTGAGCAGGGTGAGGGGAGGGTCTGGTTCCCACATCTGGAGGCACAGAGGCCACGTGTGAAACTTGGCAGGAGCTGCAACCTTCAGGGGAAGCACACAGCCCGGGTGGCCCACAGGGAGGGGCCGGGGACGAGGGGGAGAAATACCCCCCTCATACCCTCCCCTCCTCTGATTTCTCTGGGGCAGAAACCAGAGTGGAGAAGCAGGGAGAATGGACCTGGAGGGACACACTCCAAGACACTAGCCTGTGTCCAGGTAAAATCATTCCCTCTGAATCTTTCCTTAACTGCGGAGTGAGGGTTATAAGACCTGCCACGTGTGTGTTGTGAGGTCGCTGGAAAAACCAGCTAAGTAAATGAATGGTGACGACGTGTTCATCGTACTGTTTTATACAGTACGGGCGTGAGGGGTGAGGGGTGATTGTTGTCACTGATATACACTCACTGGGTCCCCCCCAAGGAATGGGGCTTCCACATTCTCCCTTCTGCTGGGGATCCTCTGATCTCCGAAGGATATGTGGGTAAAGGAAACCACAGTTGCAGAATTGATCTGGATGTGATTCCTGGAGCTTAAAGTGCTCAGCTTGCCCTGGGCAAGTTGTTAATGAGCCCCTCTGCAGTGAACGTACCTCGCTGGGCCAGTTTGGGGGTCAGAGGAGCATGGATGCTGTCGTTACTATTAGCCAGCCTTGAGGGGGTGGGTAGGTAGGTTAGAAGACAGGCGACCTTGACCCAGTAGAAAAGACTTAACTTCCAGATGGATACGGCTTTCTGAAAGGCCCCAGATGGGTGCCGAGGGTCGTAGCCTTTGTAGTGTCCATGGGCTGGGCGTCTGCAGGGTTCTCTAGCAGGCAGTGAGGCCTGGCTGCCACCTGCCCACTTCTGTCTGCCAGAGTACTTTGTCTGAGTGCCAGAGCACTCCCTTGAGGCTGAAAGGGTCAAGTACAACAACTCCATCAAGTGACAGTGTCTCCACAGGATAAGTGTCCCACCCTGGGAGACTTCCACATAACAGAAGATTTGTTGAATGAATGAATGAATGAATGAACACGTGAATGAGTGATTGTTAGTCTGCACTACAGGTGCTCCTTAGAACCCGAGAGCCTTAGATGTGAATGTGGGTTCTGTGAAATAGTTACATCGTTAACCCTTGGTTTCCTCATCTGTGAATTCGCAGTATGATTCATACGTACGGTGCTGACGTTTGATGAAATTCAGTTACGTAATGCATAGAGGTACCAGGCCGTAGGTGCCCCCGTTGAGTGTCACTTTCTGCCCGGTAACAATGCGGTGAGACCACAGGCACTGTGGACACAGGCCCTCAGGGCTCTGTTCCTGGCGGTGTTTGTGCCCACCTCCCTGTCTCCAGGCAAGGCCTGCTGTGGGTCCCTCTCCTCTCAGTCCTAAGGCACCTATTCTCTCCGGACAGCACCCCCTCCCTGGGGTGCCATCACTCACAGGGGCCTGCAGTTCACAGGTAACATCCCTCCTGCTTCAGCTGAATCCAAGCCCTACAGAGGTCCCCAGGCTCCAAGGTGTGGGTCCCCAGTCTCTCTCCTTAGCATCACTGACCCAGGCCCAAGGCCATGGAAGCAACTCCTAATATTGGCAGTAACCATCGCTGACTTATGGTGGGTCCTTACTGTGCACAGGCACTGATCCGTTCATTCTCTTGGACTCACCAGAGTCCCCATGGCTAGCATAGCATTTCAGAGTAACTGATTTCCCTGGTAGTCCTATGTACTTGATGCATTTCAAAAGAGTCTTCAGAAAAGAGTCCATGCACTTCACCAGACGGCCCTGGGTCTGTGGCACAAAGGAGTGAAGGGTCCCTGCTCATTCCCTGCAAGTTCCAGGTTCCCTGGACTCTCAACAGAATTCAGCCCTCTCTGGGTAGCTCTGGGTGGTGGCTGTGACAATGGCCTTCACTGAACTGGGAGGCAGGAGACCTGGGCTCTTCCCCGAGCATGGCTGCTCCCTGGCTGTGTGACCTTAGGCGGGTTCTCAGTGCCCTCAAGTATAAAATGTAATGGTTGGACTCTCCCTACATGATTTTTATTTCTATTTTCTATATGAACTGTATAGCATGTGTACTGAAGAGTATATAAAATGTCTGGGTTTGGCTTAATAGGGACTTACAAGACAAGTACCGCTTTGTCCTCCGTGAAGCTTAGAGACCTCCGCGAGGCCGGAGAAGCGGCTGTGTGTCTCACGGTGTTCGTTTGCTAATATAAAGCCCTACCGACTGGGGTGTTTAAACAATAGAGGTGTGTTGGCTCACACTTCTGGAGACCAGAAGTCCCACATCAAGGTGCCAGCGGGGTTGATTTCTTCTGAGGGAGAATCGTTCTGTGCCTCCCTCCTGGCTTCTGCTGGCTGGCTGGCTGGCTGGCAATCCTTGGTGTTTCGTGGCTTGTAGATGCATCACCCCGCTTGACCTCTGCCTTCCCTCTTCACATGGCGTTCTCCCTGTGTCTCTGCATCCAAGTTTCCCCTATTATAAAGAAAACAGTTATGTTGGATGGGGGCCCACCCTAATGACCTCATTTTAACTCGATTAGCTCTGTAAAGACCATATTTCCAAATGAGTCACATTCTGAGGTTCCGGGGGTTAAGACTCCAACATCTCCTTTTTGGGGGACACAATTCATCCCATCATACTCATTTTCACTCCCCACCCAATTCAGACAAAGGTAACCACTGTCCTGAATTTTGTGTTACTCATTCCCTCCTTTTCTTCAGAGTTTTACTGCATAGGTATGTATTCCTAAATAATATAACTGCAGGTTTGCAGCAATTTATATAAATAGAATCGTAGTATAAGTATTTTTTGTGGCTTTCCTTTTTCTGCTTAAAATTATGTTTTTGAGATTCATCTTTGTTCTTGCCTCTAGCTTTAGATTATTCATTGTCAAAGCTACATAGAATTCCATTCTATGAACAAACTGCAACTTATTTAGTAGTAATAATGGTATTCCTATATTTTTGGACCAAATCTATAGTAGGCAAATCATTTTACACTGCAACACAGCACACACACACATACAAACTATATCTGTCTATATATATATGAGTTCATACATATATACATACATGATATATATATATATTGAATAGAATAGAAACAATAGAAAGAATATATATTGTTTCATATGTATATATGAAACAAGCTTCACAAAACAATACCTACTCTTGGTCTGTGAGATGCTCCTTTTTAATCCATTCCAAAAGGTGACCTGCCAAACTGATCGCATAATGCACTACCGGGTCAATTTGCCGTGGCTGAATGGGCCCCCTCGTACGTCCTGCTTGATGGCCCTGGGGCATCAGGGCATGGCTCCGCTGCCAGCCAGCACTTTAAGAGATGGCTCCTAACAAGCAAACAAACACCATGAAAAGAGATTGATTTTTAGGAATCACACTACTAGATATTTACCCAAAAAATACGAAAGCTCTAATTCAAAGGGATACACGCACCTCTGTGTTTATTGAAGCGTTATTGACAAGAGCCAAGACATGGACGCCGCCCAAGTGTCCACCGATAGATGGATAAAGATGTGGCGCGCACACACACACGCACGCACACACGCACGCACACTGGACTATTACTCAGCCATGAAAAGAAGGAAGTCTTGCCATTTGCAACAACGTGGATGGATCTAGAGCGTATGATGCTGAGTGAAAAGGCAGTCCGAGAAAGACAATTATCATACGATCGCACTCATATGTGGAATTTAAGACACCAAACAAATAAATGACCAAAGGAAAAAAGAGAGAGGGGGACAAACCAAGAAACAGACTCTTAACTCTAGAAAACAAACTGATGGTTACCTGAGGGGATGGGGGGATGGGAGACATAGGTGATGATGAAAAAAAAAAGAGAGAGAGAGAGATTTATGTCCTCACAGGACACTGTCGCCTTTGTGAAGGGAGCAGCCACCCCAGGTTCCCTCTCAGCAAAAGCTCATCTCTTGGAACTGCTACATTCAGGAGCCACTACAGCCGGAGGCCTGGGCTCGCTCTCGTGATGAAGTGTGTGTTCCTTAGGACACGTGCCTTCCCTGTGCTGGAGGCTGGTGGGGAGGGGTGTCTTAAGTCGGGTCCTCCCTCAGCCCCAGCTCTTACTGTCCTTAATGAGGGGCACGTTGGAGTCAAACCCGGGGGTCATCTGGACACATGCGTGTAACGCCCCACAATGAGCCCCTTTCCTTCTGTCCCTCAATGGCCCACCAATGCCCATCCTGCCCGCCCCTCAGGAAGAGGCCATAGACGTGCGAACAACGAGGAGGAGGATGGTATGGGATGTTCCCAGTGCACTGTTGTCCCTTACACACGCCTGAGCCATCATCCTTCCCAGCCCTGCACAGCTGCTCAGCCAGACCCTTGTCCTCGCTTGGCAGCCCCTCCCAGCCACCTCAGGGCACTTCCAAATTAAAATAGGATCAGGTTTCCCTCCTGCTTAAAACTCTTCTGCGGCTCCCCGCTGCCCTCTGGGAGGGAGGAACCCTGCTTCTTAGCATCTTCCAGGCCTCTGTGGCCCAGCCTGCCGGCTTCCTGAGCCACAGCACCGCCCCCCCCCCACCTTACCCTTATGCCTTCTTCTCTAGTACCTCTGACTCCCCCAGATTTCCCAGACTCCACATTGATTCTTGCCCCTGTGCCTCTGTAAGTCTCCTTCCCCAGTGGCTTGCCTAAAGAAGAGATTCAAACCCGGTTCAGCATCACGTCCCTCTAACAGCTCTCTCTGACTCCCGACAGAATGAATCACTTCTGATAGTACTCAGTGTCACGTCATTGTTCAGGACGCGGGCTCTGGAGAGAAGACTGCCCTGAGCTTGAATCTCGGCCCCACCACTTATTAGCTGTGTGCTCTTGAACTACTTACCTGACCTCTCTGTGCCTCAGTTTCCTCATGCCAGGCGCACTGTGAGAATTAAGGGAGTTACTGCGTGCATCAGACATGTAGTCAGTATATACTTTCTGCCCCCTGGCTGTAAGCCTCACGAAGACAGAGGCTGAGTCTGCTTGGCCTCCCTGTTGCGTCCCCATTGCCAGGCACTGTCCATTGCCAGGCGTAGTGCCTGGCGCATAGTAGGTACACATCGGATATCCATCAGTGGAGGGGAGGAAAGCCGCCTTTACCCTCCTTGGAGAAGTGTCTATTTGGATCCTTTGCCTATTTTTTAGTTGGGTAATTTGTCTTCTTATTGTTGAATTGTAAAACTTCTTTATATATTCTAGCCACATCAGATATACGATTCACAAGTATTTTCTCCCATTCTAATGGGTTGTCGTTTCACTGTCTTTTTTTTTTTTAGAGGTTTTGTTTTTTTTTTTTAAAGATTTTATTTATTTATTCGACAGAGACAGCCAGCGAGAGAGGGAACACAAGCAGGGGGAGTGGGAGAGGAAGAAGCAGGCTCATAGCGGAGGAGCCTGATGTGGGGCTCGATCCCATAACACCGGGGTCACGCCCTGAGCCGAAGGCAGACGCTTAACTGCTGTGCCACCCAGGCGCCCCTCACTGTCTTGATAGTATCCTTTGAAGCACAAAAGCTTTTACTTTTGATGACGTTCAGTTTATCTATGTTTTCTTTTCTTGCTTTTGGTGTCCTTAGCCAAATCCAAGGTCATGAGCTTTACCCCTATATTTTCTTCTAAGAGGTTTATAGTTTTAGCTCTTACATTTAGGTCCTCAATCCATTTTGAGTTAATTTTTGTATATGCAATAAAGTATGAAATAAGGGTCTAAGTTCATTCTTTTGTAGGCAGATATCCAGTTGTCTCAGCACCATTTGTTGAAAAACTATCGAATGGTCTTGACACTCTTGTGGAAAATCAGTTGACCATACGTAGATGTGCTTATGTTTGGCATCTCAAATCTACTCCATGGATCTATATATGTGGCAAACCACCTGTCGCTCTGACCGTTTATTATCTCTGTCCGTCTGCTCTCAGCCATCCTGGAGGCCCCTGTAGGACGCGTGACCAGGACATCCTGTAGCTAAACACCCTCTCCCAAGTGGCCCCTGGAGTTGAGCACTTCCATCTGTCAGGGTGACCACTGGGAGGGCCCAGTGTGACTGGCCCCTGAAAGCGCATGGGGGAGGGTGCTGTGGAAGCATGCTTTCCCTCCCTGTCCCTGCACGCCTGCACACCTCCCAGCGCGGGGTGAGAGGTCCCAGAGCAGGGCCTGTTTGTGCCAAAGCCCAGCTTCTGATTGGGTGGATGCCCTTGATGTGGGCCAGGTAGGAGGGACCGTAGGGCGGGAAGTGGCTCTTGGGATGGAGAAGGGAGTAGGGCCTGCAGGAGGGAAGCATTCCTGGCACTGGAGGCATCTTCACCAGGACAACAGCCTTGGGAGGGAGAACCCTGAATCCATGGGTAGGCACTGGGAGACTAGAAAGAGCCATTAGTGTTGCCAAGCTCTGGTCCTAACATGGCTTCTTTCCCTGTTTCTTGAGTGTGTGTGTGTGTGTGTGTGTGTGTGTGTGTGTAGGGGTGGGAGTGTGTGACTCGATCCCCCTCCTTTCCAAGTTCTTATTCCATGAGTCTGGGGGACTGGGATGCTTTAAGAGGTCAGGTGGCTCTTGGCCAGAATGTCCTTCGTGTAGGATTGTTGTCTCACACTGACTCCAGCCAGTGAATGAGACTTTTGTGGAGTGGGATCAGGAGCTGGGAGGCTGGGGATCAGTGGTATCATGGAGACATTTTAGCTGCGGGGGAGTTCTAGACTTAGGGGTACTTTTGTGCAACACAGGCAGAGAACACAACGGAGCGGAGAACTGTAAAGCGTCACCTGTTGAATTCTGCGTTGCTGGGCTGCCTGTGGGCTGAGGGAAGCGGGGGTGCTTTCGCTGGTGGGGTGCTGGCTCAGAAGGCAGGGAGGGGGCCGCGTGGTGGTGGAGAGGCCCATGGTGCAGTCTCTCTCCCCCTCCTCCAGATCTCCTCAGGCCTTAGAAACGAATCTTCTAGAAGTGGCAGCCACTGCGGTGACACCGTTTTTGTTCGGAGCACGAGAGGGGAATCTATTGCTTGCTTCAGGGCCACCCTCCCTTATTTCCAGTCCTCGGACAGAACTGGGGGAAGAGCAGAGTTTTCGGTAGGGGTGTGCCCACCTCCTCCCTCTTCGTTTGTTCCCCCCACTCGCCCGCCCCCAAGTGGGAACAGAGCTGTGTGAGCCCAGTCGGAGTTGCTCACTGCCTGAGAATTGCATCAGCCCCGCCTGGCAGGCTGGAGCGGGAGCCTGTTGCTATGGTGACCGCGGGGCTTCACCCCAGTGAGAAGGATGAGTTAGTCGCAGGGTGTGGTCTTCTCGCCTTGCGATGCTGTCATGTGACAGGCACACGGTCTGTGGGTCTGTATTTCTCTTCCACGCGGAGATGTGTCATCTGCTTAGGGGGGCAGGATGGGGCGCTGACCAGGTCTGGTGTGTGTGCCCGGAAGGCGCAAGTGGTTCCCTTAGCCTTTCTCCCTCCTTCTGGAAACGGTAGGTGATTGGACCAAGTAAACCAGCTTCTGGGGGAAGGAAGGGATCCAGGATGTCACCTGTCACCCAGTACAAGGGCAGCTCTGCATCCCAGCCAATAAAACCTGTCGTGATTTTTTTTCTAAACCACGTGACAGAGCTCACCTACCTTGCTAACGATAATGGACGGCTTGGCCAAACCAGCACAGTACCTTGGTTCAGATCTCCTCTCTCACATTTTGCCTGTAAGGGGAAAGGAGGGGAAAAGCCCACATTCCAGCGCATCAGGCACCTACTATGGGCTGGGCACTGCACTAAATGTTGCCTCATCATTGCGTCATCTCCTTACCTCTACACTGGGGAGTAGGTAATACTGTCCCCACTTCGCGGAGGAGCAGGCTGAGGGACCCAGAGAGTTTCAGCTGACTCGCCCAAAGAGTTAAACCTAAATCTTTGAGCTTCATGTCCAGTGTTCTTTTGGATTCCAGATCCTGCTAGAATCAGGAATTCGTAGGATGTCTAGTAATGAAACACACGGTCCATCTTCTGGTGGAAAAACTGTGGCAGTGTCTCCTCAGAGAAAACGACGTGTCTGTGTAGGGCACTGCTGTCTGGAGCTGTTTCTGACTTCGAAGCGGGAAGAATGAGAGATGTGGGTGTTGCCTGTGGACAGAGGAAAACCCAGGAAGCAGTGAGGTGATATCAGGGCAGGCACTGACAAAGCCAGACTTGGTTCATTGACGGAGCTTGGGATTGCTGCCTGGGACCCTCTGGGGGTGAAGACTAATTGACAGATGAATTCTCACAGTGAGAGGTCTGGTGAGAAGGTCCAGGGTAAGATGGAGAAGCAGGAGAACAAGGGCCTGTGCCACAGCCTGGTGATCAGATCTGACCTGCCCACAGTAAGCGTAGTTAGTACTGAGACGGTGCTAGCACTCTTTCTTCTAAGTGCACTTTAGACGTACTTCCTCATTTCATCCTCACAGAAACCCTGCGAGTTTGGTGCTATGATTCTATTTTGAACATGAAACAGAGGCACAGAGATGTTAAGTGACTTGCCCGAGGTCACACAGCTGGTAAGAGGTAGAGCTGGGATTCAAGCCCAGGTAGTCTAGCTCCAGAGCATGAGCTCTTGACCACTGTGTCTGCTCCTAGCTTCTGGAAAGATGATAGGGAGTTAGCTTGTGTGGCCCACCCTGGGGAGTATGTGTGTACATGTATGCCCACGTGCGTGCACACACACACACACCAATATACTGGCAATGGGAGTGAAGGCTCAGGACTGCACTTCTGAGCTTCTGTGTGTTGGTGGCTGTGGCCTGTGCATTTGCGGGAGCCCAGGGAGACCTGTACCTGTGTGCATGAGGGCCCCTTCCTTCTTCCCTTCCTGCTTTTCTGGTTCCCAGGAGGCTGTGTGCTCTGCTGGCCCTGGTGTAGCGCTCTGGAACATACTGCTGCAGACTGTGTACCTGGATTGCTTGCCTACTCCTGTTGAGGGGCCCCAGGCCCCGAGGAAGGAGCTTGGATCTAGGGCCGAGAGTGGACAGTGGTCCCAGGACGAGCAGGCAGTGACCTCTTTGTGTCTTCCCAAGGGCCAGGACTTGGGGGATAAATGATGATGATAAAAATTAAAAAAAAATCAATATCCTCAACAATAACACCCCCTAACATTACTTACTACATGCCAGGCATTGTTCTCAGTCCTTTACTTGAGTTAACTAACTCATTTAACTGTCACAGAGCTCTATGAAATCGTGGTATTTTTATTATCGTCATTTTATAAAGGAGGAAACTCAAGCACAGAGAGGTTAAGCAAGTTGCCCAAGGTCACACAGCTACAACTGGGATTTGAATTTAGATAGCCTAGCTCCAGAGCCAGTGCTATGAAAGCACTGTACACTACTATGCCCTTCCATGGCTCCTAGAGGAAGCCTCCAGACTCTATACCCCTTCTCTCGCCCTCAATTCAGAATCTTGCTCTCATTTTCCTGGGAAACTGGGATGTGCCCACTTGCCTGCCTGGAGGTCCTGAGTATGAGATGCAGCCTCTGACAGCAGCCAAGCCCTGGGATTTGTGGGCATTGTGCCCCTTCTCTCCTCTCATGCTCACATGCCCAGATGTGGAAGGGACATTTCCAGGAGGGCTCCTGGGAGCAAAGGTAATTGACCTTGGCCATTGCTGCTGCGGCCCCATCCCACCAGTCTGCCTGCACTCAGACGATCCAGTGTAAACACCTGGGGCAGGGCAGGTCCTGCCAGCCCTGTGGGCCCTGGGACCTGTGTTTCTTGGCCTGTCCTCTCTGGCCTCTTGTCTACAGCCACACTTGTTATGAGAGCCAAGTTGAAACATCTCTTTTTCCTTTCCCTCCCCATCCTGTGTCAGCCCCTGGGCCATGTCTGGTCCTGAGCTTGATTCTTGGAGGAAGCTTCCTTCCTGCGGGGGGGTAAGGCTGGCATCTCTCGCGGCCAGGTGGGAGGATGGAGCTGTGTGGATCTGAGTGAAAGACGTGGGAGGTGGCAGAGGGGTGGGGGCAGAGCCAGGGGAAGTGGTGACCTTGGGGGGGTGTTGCATTTCCTGCTGCGGCCCCTAGGTCCTTCTGTGTGTTCTCCAGGACATCACTAGGGCAGGTTGAACACTGTAATGGGTGCCCAGGTGCTGCCTGATGGGAGAGGGAGTTTTGAAATTGGAGCCAACAGATGTCTGGCAGCCCCTGCCTAGGGCAGAGCCAGGCTTGTCTGGTGCCAGGAAGTTGGCAGCAAAACCAAGATAACTGTGGACGTGGAACCTGCCTATGGAACTCAGAAAGTGACTCCAAAGCCCTCCTTGGAAATTAAGTGGACTCCAGGACTGGTTTAGTCCTCTTGCCCCTGCTAATCCCCACGAAAGAGTTTCTGTCTCTGGTTCTGCTCCTTCTGCGCCTTCCTGTCTGCTTTTTTTTAATTATGTTTTATTCTATTTTTAAATTGTGATAGAATACATAAAACAAAACTTACCACCGTAATCATTTTTAAGTATGCAGCTCGGTGGCGTTAAGTACGCTCACGCTGCTGTGCAACCGTCCCCGCCATCCATCACCAGCGCTCTCGTCATCTTGCAAGACTGAAACCCTGCACCCATTAAACACTAACTCCCCGTTCTCCCCGACCGAGGCCCTGGCAACCATCAGTCCACTTCCTGTCTCTGTGAATTTGACTACTCTAAGTACCTCATGTAAGTGGAATCATACACTATTTGTCTTTTTGCGACTGGCTTATTTCACTCAGCATGATGTCCTCAAGGTTCATTCACACTGTAGTGTGTGTTGGAATTTTTTTTCCTTTTAAGCCTGGCTACTATTCCATTGTATGTCTATTACCACGTTTACCTTTCATTTATGCATTTATCCATCATTGGAGACTTGGGTTTGTGAAGTCTTTTGGCTCGTGAGTAAGGCTACAGTGACTGTGGGTGCTGCCCTGTCTCCTTTCGGGCTTACTTCACAATCAGCAATAGGCCATCCTTGGGGCTCGGTCAGGGGTGGGCTTGCCGGCTTGGTCCTGGGAGAGTGGGCGGGTCACCAAGTTGGTGGGAAGGCTTGGCCCTCAGGTGCCAGCGTGTCGCTGGTAGGCAGGGGCCTCTGCTCCACGTGGCCACTCAGGGACCCAGCCCAATGGAGGCTGCCCCTTCTGAACCCATGGCCTCCAAGGTCACTGCAGCAGGAGAAGGAGAACGGAGGAGTTTGCGTGAGGGCTGATCAGAGCAGAGAGTCAGAAGGTGGCGGGGCCTTGATGTGGATATGTGTCCATATCTGTGTGTGCGTGTGTGTGCATGTGTGTATAGTGTGTGTGCCTGTGCGTGCCTCTCTGTGTGCGTGTGGGCAAAGAGCAGAAACAAGCTGGCTGGGCGAACCGCAGTGCCCCCCCCAGCTCAGCCCTCACCTGGCTTTGTACGGCTCCAGAGGAAAGGTGATTTGGTGGTTCAGGAAGAGGCCCCTGCCTTGGGGAGGTCCTCTCATCTCCTCTCATCTCCTTTCTTCTCCTCTCAGCGGATGACAAAAGGAACTTGGAACAGGCAAAACCACTGATGCCCTGGAGGTGAGGGGGCAGAGAAGGGCATGCGTTTTGAGGCACCCTCATAGGGCCCCGTTCAATAATAGAATGATTTTTAAGGTGGAGGGAAGCTCTGCGGAGTGCCAGCAGCTTGAGCTGAATGCTGGCGAGTCTGTCCTCCTGGAGCGTGGACAGAGATGTGCGGTGTTTCTGTGCATGTATGTGTGAGGGTGTGCGGGCCGACTTCTGCAGAGAAGGGTGGGGGGTTGAAGGGAACCCCCAGTGTGGAGGGCAGGGCTCATAGATTCCGATCCTGGCCACCACCCAAGTATAAGGCTGCTCTCGGGGTCTGACTTACTGACCCCTCTGGACCTTACATTATCTGTTTCCTGAACTGTCCCTTCCTACTTCTCAGCACTAGATTGAGATTCATTTAATTTTTCATAAATACTCTAGAGACTCATGAAACCATATATGGGAGAGGGGTCTCTGAGGAGGCCATCCCAGGCGGGCGATAAGTGGGATTGGATTCAAAAGTCATTGTCATAATGGTCTTTTGATTCTCCCTCTTCACTGCATCCTATGCATTCCCCCTTCTGCCTCTTTGGGGCCAAGGAGCATTTGCCACCAGCATGCAGGCAGAGGGGAAGAAGAGCAGAGCCTTAAATCAGTCCAGGATCACGACTTGTCATTAATCCATGACAGTTCAGAGGGGAAGCTGGAGACCAGTTAAAGCTGTTAACTCTAACAAGGGTTAGAACTCCTGTAGGATTTGTCAGAGGGACCTCCGGACCCCAGACCCTAAATAATTGAATTGGTCGTTATGGGAGGAGATTCGGAGGAGTTTCAGCGAATGGGATCAGCCAGTTGGCCGTCACCCAGCATCTGCTGGGTGAGCGCTCTCCAGACTCCTGCCACCTAGTGGGGGAAGCCAGAATAAACCAAATGCCAAATGGGAAATTGACTTTCTTCGTAGAGGAGTGTTTTTTGTTTGATTGATTGAATGCTATACTGTTTGTGAAGTATTTCTCGTTTGGCATCTGATAATGCTCTTCAGAGCGGCCCCATGGAATGGGCGGTGCAGCTGTACCATCGCGTTTCACAGTGAGAAAGCAGGAGCTCCCAAAGAGTGAGCCGTTTGCTGCAAGTCCAGGAGCACTGGGACCAGAACCCAGATTTGTCTGACTTTTGGCCCCAGGCTTGACTCATTGTAAGCCAATGACTGATTGTAAGCCAATGACTAGTAGCAGTGGGGGCTGCCCATTCCTGCTTGGGGTCCGTTCCTTTCACTGCATCTGGCTAATAACGCAGGAGATGTTTGTTGAATGACTACTGCTCATTTACACAGAAAGATTTCCTCTGTGATGGCAAGGTCATCTCACCATTCTGCATCAGGATTCCTACGTGGTCAGTGGGCATATAACTGCTTTTTCTATAGAGTTCTAGAAATTTTCTATAGAGTCCTAGAAATTCTAGGTCCCTGTGCCTGGGTGGGAGACTTGGTCCAAAGAGTAGACTTTAATTTGTGGGTCTATTGTTTATTAGCCTCGCCTCTTGGCCCTGGACAAGACCCAGAACCTCTTTGAGCCTCAGTTTCCCCCTGTGTAAAATGGGGGACTAATATCCACCCTGACAAGTTCGCATATTGTGAGATCTCAGCTGCAGGGTTGCTCCGTGCCTTATAAAATACGGTGCAGATAATAGCATTTCTCTTCAATCTCTCTGAGCCTGGACACTGCGGAAGCCACTCTCTCGTCTCTGCCCGGGGCTGTTGGCAGGCCCCTGCCCCCTCGCCTGCTGCTTCTGCCCCTGCCGCGGAACCCCATGACCTAGGATTCCTGTGCCTCACGCTTTGGGGCCCTGGCTTCTCCAGGCGGCCCCCATCTCTGCCTCCCTCCCCAAGGGAGCCTGGAGGTAGAGGATGTGATCGAATCTCCACGGCAACCAGAGAGGCCCAGGCATACCCCCATGGGGGACATGGAGTCTGTTCCCAGCTTCGAGGCCGAGCCAGAACCAAGGGCTCCAACTCCAACTCTCCGAGGCACCTCCAGGAACCAGTTGCCCCGTCGCCTCTGCCATGTCTTCCAGTTGCCCCTTGGCTGGGTTAGTGCCCCTGCTCCGGGGCCTACGTGAAGGCGTCCAGGTGAGGAGGAGGCTACCCTGTGGTCCAGGTGGCTACTGCAGGCCCTGCGTGAATGGGACAGGGCTGCTCTCCCCCCAGCCTGCCCCTGGTGTACAATCTGAGTAAAGCCCTTTATGTCCACCTCCTTCGTCTCCTCCCAGGTAGACCTCCCAGTCCTTCGTGACTTAATTCAAATCCTGCCTCTGCGAGTAACCTTCCCTGCCCTTCTCATACCACGTGGCCAGTGGCTTCCCAGTGCTGTTTCAGAGTTGGGTTTCATTGGGATGCAGGGTCCTTGTCTTAACCGGTGGTTCTCTGCCTTACAAGACATTAGAATCACCTGGGGATCTTATAACAGCCCTGATGCCCAGCCCCCCCCCCCCAATTCAATACGGATCTCTGGAGGGGGAGCCAGATATGAGTAGTTTCCAGACTTTCCAGGGGATGCCAGTGAGCAGTGAAGTTTGGAACTGGTGTCTTGAAGTTGAAGATCTGAACTGTTCTGATGGTCTGTGATGCCTTTCTCTAAGCTGAGCCTCCTGAATATTGGCTGATGGAGGAACAGTTGGGCCAACCAATGGGACCGTAGCCCAGGGGTCTGTTTCCAAAGCCCTGATTCTGTTTTTTTGTTTTTTGAGGACTAGGAGATTCCTGAGGGCACTCACCACACAGGAAGAGGACCAAGGTGGTAATGACGGTTACTGTTTAGCATTTGCCCTGGGCCAGGTGCCTCGCACTAATATATTTTCTCCTTGGGACCCCATGGAAAACTCATGAGGTATAGACATTATGAGTTTTCCCCATTTATAGATGAGGAACCTAGGCTCTGGCAGGTTAAGTAGCTTGCCAAGGTCACATGGCTATACGTGGCAATACTGGGATTATAACCAGAATCTGACTCAAAGTGCAGGCCCTGGACCACTGTGCTATCCCGGCTCCCCAGCCCCTCTCCTATTGGCTGTAGAGCAGGGGTACGGAGAAGGGGGCGGCTGGAAAGAGGCTGGTCCGGGGACGCCTCATCTTAGTGCCATGCTACCACCGAGGGTCTCCCAGGGCTATCTCCTAGATCTGCTGGGGTCACGGGGCCCTGAAAGTGTCCATCCTGCTTTCCTGTCCCTTCAGCTGAACTCTGCTGATGACTGTTCTGCCCACACACTGTCCAGGTTCTTTAACCTAATTATGTTATTTAATGTCAGCTCACAACCAGCTTGTGACATGGGCATTGTTACCCCCGTCTCAAAGATGAGGAACAAAACACAGTTCTTCCAGTTCTATGGCAGCCCAACTCTGGCACGGGCAAGAAGACCCTAGACTATGCATCGGCCTTGGGGTCTTCGAGTCCCCCACGTCAGAGGTGGGGAGGCCAAGTTTCATAGCCCTGCGTGCCCCTCAGCTGCGTGGAGATGAGGTTCACTGTAGGGGCTGTCCGCCTCAGAACTGACCCCAGCGGTTGAGCCTAGCCAGCGTCTTGGCCTCCTGAGAATGTGGGAAGACCCACCTTAGTTGGAGGACGAATTTGGGGGAGTTAGAGGATCTGGCGGGAAGTGAGCAGATCTGGGCATCTCCTGGGGAGGGGCTCACACTGGGGAGCCCTACGTGTCCAACAGGGTCACTGCAGGCCTCAGCCCAGCACCTGGCATCTGGGGAGGTCTGAGCAGGGAGCAGAATCATTTTCTGGGAGTTAGTGACAGGACGCTGTCCGTGCAAGAGAGCACCGGGACCGCAGCTCCTGCTCCACCAGTCTGTTCTGGGCAGTGGCCCAGACAAAAGAGCGCAGTTCTTAACCCCATTCTTTGCAGCTCTGTTCCCCTCACTGGGACCAGCTTCTTCCTTCCCTTTCTCTCTCTTTTTTTTTTTTTTAAAGATTTTATTTTTATTTATTCGACAGAGATAGAGACAGCCAGCGAGAGAGGAAACACAAGAGGGGGAGTGAGAGAGGAAGAAGCAGGCTCATTGCAGAGGAGCCTGATGTGGGGCTAGATCCCATAACGCCGGGATCACGCCTTGAGCCGAAGGCAGCCGCCCAACCGTTGTGCCACCCAGGCGCCCCCTTCCTTCCCTTTCTGTCTCACTTCCCATCCAGGGACACTCAGACCTTGTGGGCCCTGACAGCAACCCACCTGCACCATCTTTTCTGGTCGTTCAGGTCCTGCACGTTATAACGGTTAAAACACCGGTCCTGGGGTCAGACTATCTATGTTCAACCCTGTCTTGCACGTGCCAGCCGGTAAACCTTGGGCAAGTGACTTCACTCCCTATGCCCTCCCTTCCCCAATTGTAAATGAGAATCATAATGGTACTGCTTGCTTGGTTTTAAATGTTACATGTGGCTACTTGCGTAACTACCCCCCAGAATAAGATAGAGAACATTGCCAGCACCCCAGAATGTTCCTTCCTGCCCTTTCCCAGTCAACACCCACTGCCTCCCACAGCCCGCCCCTGGGGAGCCACGGACGAGAATTTTTATCACCAACGATGGAGGGATACTTCATATGAATGGAATCCTGTGTCTGCACCCTTTCGTGTCTGGTTTCTTGTTCAGCATGTTTGTAAGATTTGTCCATCACTGGGTGGCCTGGAAGATCTGGCTGTGCACAGCCCTGGGGCCCAGCACAGTCGCAAATGGCAGTGAGCGTGCATAGTTCCACGCCGGGAGATCCCAGAGGGCAGGAGCTCAGTCTATGCCCCTGGGCTCTGTTACCGCCCAACGCAGCGTGTGGCACACAGAGACTTCTGATGTTCTCTGAAGACCTTCGATGCTGCTTTGGTGGGAATGATGGTCAGGACTGGGTTCCCCCAGCTGTTCTCCCCAGGTTGCCCTTCCCCATTCCTCTGTCGGTTGGAGGGCAGGAAATCAGCTTTTCACCTAATATGAGCCCTCATAGCACCCCTGCTGGGAGGGCAGGACTGTTCCACACCTAGAACTTAACTTGATCCTGCACCCACAGGTTCTTAGAGTGGCCAAGGAGAGGTTGGAAAGATCCCCCAAACTGCCCTCCGCCTCTGGGTTTGGAGGTCGGGTATAGCAGGACGCACAGGACGTTTGGCTATGTCCCTCCATCGCTGGTGCTGGACAGCCTCGGGGAAGGTGGTGAACAGCTTGACACCTGTGTCAAGGTGACACCACCTCCAGCTGGTGAGGCACCCCTTCCTCCTCCCTTGCACCTACCAGAACTTAGGCTGGTGGAAATGAGGGCTGGTCATTTGCGCTTGAACCTACCCCCAACGGGCCAACTCTCCACCTTGCCCCAAAAGAGCATGTCTGCGGTCACTGTGGTCTGTCACTGGTTGGCTCCCGTCCTGTCATCTGGCCCAGGCTCCATGACAGGCTTGGACTAGGGAACCCTATGTTCACATGTGGTCCCAATCTGGATGACTCCTAGGAGATCTGGGGGTCCCAGGATTCTGCCTGCATTGTAACACAAGAGAGGAACATAGGCGTCAGGCAGAATTATCTGAAGTTAAGGATATTGGGCAATGATGTGGCTGGCAAGACCCCACATGAGGGAATGGTCCAGATCAGCCAGCCCCACTGGGTCCTGCCTAACTCTAGGCTTGGTTCACGAGGCCCTCGGTATGCCAGTCTGTGCCCACTTCTCCAGGGTTATCTGCCACCTCACCCGCCTGCTCACTCAGTGTTCTAGCCATGCTGGGCTATTTATAGTCCCCTTGAGGGGCCCTGCTGTTTTACATTTTGTGCCTTTGCCAAGCCTCTTCTCGTTGCCTAGAACTCTGCTCCCATCCCCATCCGCCTGGCAAGCACCCACACATCCTTCAAGATTCAATTAATAATATTAATAATAGCCGCTGAGATTTATAGGGTGCTTACTATGTGCTAAGTGCTTTGTGTGCGTTATTCCAGTTCGTCCTCAAAGCGGCCCTGGGCACTTGGCCCCTTCGTCATCCTTTCACATTCACTGGGTTAACCAATATCCGTTCAGAGGAGGCTGCCCTGTGCCAGGCACTCTTCTGAGCACAGAGGGATTAGGAAGTGATGGAGCCTGGATTGGAACCCAAGCTGTGGGACCCCAGGCTGTTGCTCTTAGGCACAGTGATAAGCCACCTCCCTTTGAGCAGCACCTCAGCGCTTCCAGCCATCCCCCCACCCACACTGTTGCCTCCTCCCTCCTCTCTGCCTCACCTGTGCTGTCCTTCCGTCATGGCACTGAGGACGTCTTCTTGCTCGTTGGACAGCCTTCCTCTGCTGGGCCGTAAGGGAATCACTTAGGAATGTGTTTAAGTGGCAGAAAATCCAACATTCAGGGGCTTATATTTTTCCCTTTAGTAAAAAATGAGATGGGCTCTCTCTGGTGTGGTTCAGTAGCTCAACAGCATCTAGGAAACGTCTGTGTTCTTTCTTGATCATATCCTCACGTGGCAATATGGCCACCGTAGCTCCAGTCATCACACTTGAGTTCAAGGCAAGAAGTCCCTTTTTTATCCTCAAAGCAAGGGCCTTGCCAAAGGCCCCATCATGCTTTCCTTGGGTCTCATGGACCGGAATGATGTCAAATGGTCACTCCTAGTTGCAAGAGAGTCAGAAAAAGCGAGCATCTTGCCTGGAACTGGGTCCTTTGCCACCTTATATAAAACCGGCGTAAGGTACGCAGGGATGAAGGGAAGATGGATGTTGGGTAGGAGACAAGCAGTATGTGCCAGTGTCCTAGAGAGCAGAGCTCAGGTTAATTTCTCCCAAATTCTTAGAACCTGAATGCTTTCTGATTGTTTTGTGCTGTTGCCTTGCACTTATTCTATGCACCTAGAGACACTTCTATTTTTTCAAACATAGTATCATACTGTACACACTGTTATTTCCCTTTTCAGGTAATAAGATGATATACACCATCCGTATAATTTTAATGGCTACATAGTAGTCCATCTTGGAGAACTACTATACTTTCCTCAACCGATTCCCTATAATCATTCAGTTTGTTTTTAATATTTCACAATCATAGACAACCCTGTGATTAATAACCTTGTAACCTTATTTTTAGATACGCTTCTTTTTTAAAAAAGATTTTATTCATTTATTAGAGAGAGCACAGAGGGAGAGTGAGAGGGAGAACCAGACTCCCTGCTGAGCAGAGAGCCTGGTGGGGGACTCAATCCAGGACCCCGAGATCATGACCTGAGCCGAAGGCAGACGCTTCACCGACTCAGCCACCCAGGCGCTCCTAGATACACGTCTAAGTAATTTCTTAGGACACAGTCTTGGGTTATACTGGGTTAAAAGCTGTGCCAACTATTTAAAACTTTCGAAACCAGTTACCAAACTGACTTCAGACAAATTGTGCCATATCCTCCAAGAGTTTCTTTCTTTCTTTTTTTTTTTTTTTAAGATTTTATTTTAAGTAATCTCTACACCCAACATGGGGCTCAGACTCACAACCCTGAAACCAAGAGTCACACGCTCTACTGACTGAGCCAGCCAGGTGCCCCCATAACCTCCAAGAGTTTCAGAGGCTGCCTGTTCCCTGACAAGTTTGGGTATTTTTTTTAAACCTTGCTGATTTGAAAGAAAAAGTGTGTGTGTGTGTGTGTGTGTGTGTGTGTGTGTGTGTGTGTACTTGCATTTTCTTTGATTACATTTTAAATGTATATATACATTGACCATTTGTAGCTCCCTACTTAATTTTCTCTTCATTTTTCTAACATTTAGAAAGTTGAAGTGTTCACCTTTTTCTCATTTTGCAGAAGTTTGCAAAAGTGCTTTATATATTCAGGAGACAAGGAAGTTCCTGGGAGAAGGGTGCAGCTGAGACGGATTCGAAGGCTAACTAGGATTTCACGGGGTGGACAAGGGGTGAGGAGGGTGTTCTAGGTCTAGGAACAGCATGTGCAAAGTCCAGAGGGGGAAACCAGTGTCGTGTGTCTGGGGACTGTATTAATTTCACAGGGGTGCCATGAAAAAAAAGTTACCACAAACGTGGTAGCTTAAAACAACAGAAATTTATTTTCTCACAGTCTGGAGACCAGAATCCAAAATCAAGGTGTTGGCAGGGCAGTGCTCCTTGCTGAGATTGTAGGGGAGAGTTCTTGCTTGCCTCTCCCAAGCTCTCTTCATGTGGCCTTCTGTGCCTCTGTATCCTCTCTCCTTCTGTCGCCCACAAGGACACATCATCAGACTTAGGACCCACTCGGTTAATCTAGGAAAATCTTATCTCGAGATCTTCAACTTAATGACATCTGCAAATACCCTCTTTCCAAATAAGGTCATATTCACAGGGACTGAGGTGAAGATTTGAACATTTATATCTTTTGGGGGCTACTAGAGAACCCACTGCAGGGTCTGGAAGGTGTCTTATATTACTCAGCAGTGGAGTATGACCCTGTAAAGGTAGATTCACCTGCTGACCATAAAGGGCCTCAAGCTGGGACGTTTGAGTTTTACCCTTGAAATGAATGCGGAACTGTTGAATTTCGAACAGGGGAGAAACACGATCAGATTTTCAGTCTGGCTCATGGGGAGATAGTGTTGGAATTGTCCTCATAGGAGATGGTGACGGTGGGAAGGGGTTGGGGAGTGGAGATAGTTCAGGGTATAGGAGATGAAGAGCAGGAAGAAGGAGGGATCTAGAATGACTCCTAGGTTTCCTACTTGAGCAATCTAGCATATTAATTTGGGGAAAAAGGTGGATTTGAGGTTCCTGAGGATGGAGATGTCCAGGAACCAATCAGAGAGATGGGTCTACAGCCCAGCCCTCTCCCTGGCGTGTAAATACAATTTGGGGGAGGGAGCAAAGCAGGGGTGACAGAAGCTTGGAGAGCACCAATTTTTCCCCGGCATTTTATTATGAAAATTTTCAAACATACATAAAAGTGTAAAGAATTGTATAGTGGGGGCGCCTGGCTGGCTCAGTCAGTAGAGCATTGACTCCACCTCAGGGTCATGAGTTCTTGAGTTCATGACATGGAGTTGGGCATGGAGCCTACTTAAAATTAAAAAAAAAAGAAGTAGCATTGTGCAGTGAATACCATGTCCCCACCATCTAGAGTCTATAATTATCTGTACTTTGGGGATGTTTTCTGTTTTCTACACTTGCTTTGTCATACATCTCTCCATTCCTTTGAGCACCATCAATCCATCTCTTTTTATGTGTTTCAGTCGGCAGTACGTCTCACTTAAACACTTAAGCATGAATGTCATTAACTAGACGAATGCTTCCACCTGTGTACCCCAAATCCCTGTCAAGATACAGAACATTTCTTTCTTTCTTTTTTTTTTTTAAGATTTATTTATTTTAGAGAGAGTGTGTGTGCAAGTAGGGGGAGAGACAGAGGGAGAGAGTCCTTAACCAGGCTCCCTGATGAGCACAGAGCCCGATGCGGGGCTTGATCCCATGACCCTGAGATCATGACCTGAGCTGAAATCAAGAGTCCAATGCTTAACCGACTGAACCACCCAGGTGCCCCAAGATACAGAACATTTCTATCACCCTGAAAGTTCCCTGTGCCCCTTAACAATCAACTGCTGTCTCTGCCCCAACCCCAGAGGTAACCAGTGTTTCCTTTTTAATTTTCAGCCATAGAGTACTTTCGCCTGTTCTAGAACTTCACGTAAGTGGAGCCATACAGGGTATGCTCCTTGGTGTCTGACCTCTTTCACTTAGCATAATGCCTGTAAGAGTTATTTCTGTTGTTGCAAGTATCAGTTGTTTGTCCCTTTTTATTGGTGAGCAGTATTCTATTGTAAGGACACTTGGAGAATACCTGTTTTTAAGGGGTGGGCAGAGACGTAGAGACCAAGGAGAATTGGAAGGCAGTGAAGGCAGTAGGAAAAGCACCTAGACAGAATGTCAAGGAGAATCATCTGGATCAGTTACAATTATGTTTGAGTACAAATAAAAGCTAGATAACAGTGCCTTAAATCATATGAGCATTTTTTTCTCTCGTGCAAAAGTCTGGGGGCGCCTGGGTGGCTCAGTTTGTTAAGCATCTGCCTTTGGCTCAGGTCCTGATCCCGGGATCCTGGGATCGAGCCCCATGTAAGGCTCCCTGCTCTGTGAGGAGTCTGCTTCTCCCTTTCCCTCTGCTCCTCCACAGCCCCCCCCCCATTCACGCTCTCTCTTTCTGTGTGAAATAGATAAAATCTTAAAAAAGAAGAAGAAGAAGAAGAAATCTGGAGGTAGACAGTCCTGGAGTGGTATGGCAGCTCATTATGCCGCCACCAGCCCAGGTTCCCAGCTTTCTGATCATCAGCTTCAGCACTGGCTTCTATCCTCAGTGTCACCTCATGGCTTTTGTGGCTGCTGGAGCTCCAGCCATCCCATCTGCTTTCCAAACTGGCAATAGAAGGAAGAGACATCCGGGGTGGGGGTGGGGGTGGGAAGTGGCATACCTTCCAGCTAAACCAATCTTAAAACCGATTTTAGCAGCCTTCCTCAAAGTTTCACACATATCCACTTAACATCTCATTGGCCCGAACTTAATCATGTGGCCCACACCACTAGGGAAAGTAGTCTTTTAGTTAGCCACTGGGCACACTGCCACTCCAAATATAATGATATTTCTGTTACTAGGAGGGGAAACGGATATTGGCTGTTAGCAGCCTCCTCTGCCTTCTCTCTTGGAGACCTGGCGGCCAAGCCTTTGTATCCATGGCCTCTCACAGAAGCCTGTGCTTGGTCGATGTCCATCCTCCTGAGTCCCCAGGGCTCCTTCCTTCTCTGAGGGTTGGTTTCTCTGTCTTCTCTGCATCTTTTGTATCCCTTTTCCTGGTAAGGGCTCTCCTGGGTCTCTGACTAACTTCCTGGCCTGTAAGCGTTTGACAGAGGGTGGAATAAAAGGGAAAGTATCCGGGAACATTTGCAGAGACTCTGTGTGCACTTTCCTCCACTCCCGGGCCTCCCCCACTGCTGTGGCAGACACCCGTCCCTCCTGTCTTTGGTCAGCCTCCCCTGACCAGGAGAGCTGTGGAAATAGACTTCTCTGGAAGTTAGAAACTCAAAGGGAAAAGGATGGCATTTGGAGACAGACCTGGGTTCAGATCCTTTCTGGGCAAATCTTTCTGACTCATTGACTTGTCTGTAAATTGGGGATGGTAACAACAGCTTACCAATGTAGCTAGGTTCAGAGGAGTGGGGGATGCAGGCCCGTGGCTGCCCCTCTGATGAGGATGAATTGAATCTTATCCGGATCTGGTCCCGTGACCTCTGGAAATAGAGGTCAGTGTACAGGAGAGTCAGCATGGCCTGCTGGAATCTGAACTTTAGACCAGGTCAGGTTCTCCGTCGCTCCCACCTCTGGCCTTGACTCCGGGCACTCACAGGGCAGCCTGGAGCCTCCTGGAGGGGCGATGGCAGGTTAACGTGATGTTTCATTCCCTCCTCCTGTTTCTCCAAAGTGAGTAGACCTCACCAGACAGCCGGGCCCCCTCTCAGGGCCAGACGTGGGCCAAAGGGATGCTGCAGCTTCTCTGCCTTCCTTCTGCCCCCCGGAAATAGCAGAGTTGGCTCACCCCCTGGCAGCCTCACGCATAGGCCCTGTGTCCTCCGGTCAGCGGGCCCTGTCTCCATGTGCATGGCATACGCACATTTCGGGGGCTGGACCCTGTGGTTCTTCACATGCATGCTTGTTCTGGGGAAAAAAATAATAGCTTACATCCTCTGACAGCTTAATGGGCCATCAGCACAGGGACTGGAGAGAAAGTCAGGGAGCAGGTGCGGCAAGCCTGGGGGAAGCTCTCGGCTGCCAAAGGGCCAGATTGGACGAGTAGAGCCGTGGCCAGACGCCCTGGTGACCTGTTGACACCATTCTCAGGCTGCTGGCTGCCCAGGGGCTGGTATGTTGTGACAGAAGAGGAGAAGCCAGGGCCCCGTGGAGAATTTGGCTCAGGCCTGAGACCTGAAAGGGACAGTGCATTCCTCTGCTCATTCATCCACTCCGCACACGTTTCCCGAGATCCTGCCGCATGCTGGGCACACAGCGATGACCGAGACACCTAGTTCCCGCCCCAGGGGCACAGGGACAAATGCGCAAGATCCACAGAGGCACTAGAAGGCCACATTGCTGTCATTCTGAGCTGAGACACCAGGGAGGACGTCCTGGAAGAAGTGCCATCTGAGCAGATGATGGGACAAGGCCCAGACGGGGTGAAGGGCAGTGAGAGGGTCACTCATGCCCCTGCAGGAGAAACGCCCCTGGTGGAGCTAGGGGGCATTTCTGAGGTGCTGTGCCCCCGTGGGCCCGGCCTGCCATCCCCAGGAGGGGCATCTGTGCGTGGGGTCTGCAGCCTGGTTGGGGCCCGCAGTGCCAAGGCTGTTAACAGCAGCTCGACGTCCCTGCAGCCTTTTCCTCCCTCTTCTCTGAAGGGAGCCTGCACTGAAATTATAGAAATAAGTGCCAGCTTTCGAGTCTGCTGTGAAGCCACGTCCCTGCCAGGCCTCGGAGCCACCTCCTCGCCCGCACTCCGCCAGCCCTGCGCTCCATCTTGCGCAGGGGCCTTGTTCGGAGGAGTGAGGGCTCCCCGGGTACAGTGCCTCAGCCCTCCACCCCGAAGCTGCCCCCCACACCAGGGATCGGCTCAGTGTACAAATGGTACCCGAGGAGGAGGGGCTCAGGAAGTGACATCGCTTGGCCCGCCCCACCTCCTTACTCCCTATAAAAAGCAAAATGGTGACTCAGAAAGGAGAGTTGGAAGCGTCCTGCCTCCTGCTCCCACTGTGAATTTTTAGACTTGGAATTAGGCAGGAGGCAAAGGCAACAGCGGCTCGAAATCCGCAACTGACATGCTATTAAGCGGGTGGGGACTGTAGAGCTGCTGTTCCCCGACTCCCAGCAGCCCCTGAACCGCAGCCCAGCGCCTGCTGGCACTCCCCAGCCCCTCGCGAGGCCCGGGCCAGGCCGTGCATGCTGCGTTGGGGGGCATGGCCGCGGGGGGTCGCCGCCGGCGCCCACTGCGCTACCAGTCCCTGGCAGCCCTCGTGGAGGACTCTCAGTGGCCTTTCTTGTTCCTTGTCTCAGACTTCAGCTACGGGGCAGACGACTACGACGGAGAGGGGAATGAGGAGCAGAAGGGGCCCCCGGAGGGCTCGGAGACCATGCCGTACATCGATGAGTCGCCCACCATGTCACCCCAGCTCAGTGCCCGTGGCCAGGGCGGCGGGGACAGCATCTCCCCCACCCCACCCGAGGGGCTGGCACCTGGGGTAGGTACACCGGCTTTGCCTTCTGGGTTGGAGAAGAGGGTGTTGTAGGGGAGGGGGGCAGGCCAGGCATGGGCGTCACTGGCCGGGCTCTACTCGGGATGCTACTGGGGAAGCAGGTCTGGGGAAACGAGGGCCTGGATGTTTTTGGTACCCTCGTCATCTCACTTTAGTCCTGGGCCCCTCACAGATGAGGCTCCCCCCCACCTGCTGCTCTCTCTGCCACCCCTGCACCTATCTTTGCCTCCTCTACCAGCCATCTGCTTCCCTGGGCACCCTCACTTCCTCTCTCAGCTTTCTCTTCCAGCCCCTCTTGGAGCAGGATGGGGCCTGGGGGAGGGAACAGGCTCTTCTTTCTGGGCCGGAGCGGGGCAGGGGCTGCACACGTGACCCATGGGCTGTAGATGTCCAGATGCCGGCTCAGCAAAGCCAGGCTGGTCTCTGCTCTCTGTGGGGTGGAGTGAGCTGCTCTGGCAGCATTCCCTAAGATCAAGAGCCCCATTCTGCCCTCCTCTGGTGACTCTGGAAGGGACTGAGCCCTAATGGTGTCCCCCTCTCCTCTTGTCGACTGCTCCAAAGAGAAGCATTTTACGAGGAATATTAAGTATGTGCTTTGAGACAGGCTGGGAGGTTTGCAGTCCTTGTAATTAATGCTGTTTCTGGCCGCAGGGCCTGGCTCTATCTGTGCCCAGCTTGTACGCCAGCACCTGAGACACAGGAGCGATGAGACAGAGGGGTTCTGGGGGCTGTTTTTCTGGAGTTGGGGAGAATCAAAGCCATTCCTCCATGTGAGGGTGGGGGTGGGGCTTGGAGTGCCCGGTCCTGCTTGGTAGAGGGCTTGTCCAGGTTTGTTCTGGGGGGGGGGGTCCCCTTTCTTCCCTCTAATACCCCCGAGGAGCATTCACTGAGGTGCTGTGGGATACTTGTTCCCCTCCTGAAGGGCCCAGCAATCCCCACTCCAGCAGGAGGGCTGCCTGGACTCTACCATTTCTGGAGAACCCCCTGCTTCTTTCCCTCCCAGCCTCCTTGGCCACCCTCCGCCCCTCTCCAGAGCTTTCACCCCCTCTTCACACACCGGGGTGGCTGTTATAGCCTTTGGCAACAAGGGCCTTGGCAACCAGCTTCCCACTTGGGGGAAGCCATATTGTTGCCATGGCAACAGAGGCCGAGGCGGAGCTTAGTGGTTGCCAGGCAGTGCTTGTTTGGAAACGGATGGTGGGGGCAGGTGGGAGGTGGAGGGGAGGGCTGAGGTTCAGGACCCCCACAGCTGGCATTCTGGGATGTCATCCTGTCTTCCCTAAGGAAGGTGAGAGACCACCATCTTGGATAGGCAGGGTAGGGTTTTTCTACTGATGAAGGAGGGAGTATTCTGGGACCTGAACTGAGGCCAACCAGAGGAAACACGGAGAACACTGTTGCTTCCTATCTCTGCCTTTGGGTCTCTGACCAAACAGAGCTTAGAGGACCCCTGGAGGACTCAGCTGTTACCCCACTATGAGCAGGTGCAGGAAGATTCACTGTAGGACCCAACCCAGGGTCAGGAATGCTGGCTGAGAGTTGAGACCGTGCAGCCGAATAGAGCCGCTCGCTGGAAAGAAAAGCACCTTTGCCATTTTCTTCTCCCCTGTCTGCCTTCCTCCTTGCTCCCTGTCCTGGTTCCTTCCCTCATCACATGACCACCTACGTTGCTGGCGTGCTTGTCCATTGATTTTTAGGTTCCTTGGTGAAATGGTTGGATGCTTTCTCCAGTGAAGCAGGCACAACGGGAGACACCCCCATCCCACCCCACCTCCCAGCCTAGAGCTCTGAGGCTTTGGGGCAGTGACTTTTTTCACCTTGTGGCTGCTCATTTTGCTTGGTGGCTCACGAGGGAATAACTTGGTTTGAGGACTTTGAAATCCAGAGGTCCTACAGTGACAACCGACTGAGGGCTTGGGGCTCGGGAACCCCAGAATTGATTTTTTACACCGCTGGCTAGAAGTCATGCTAGGAGGTGGGGAGCATTTATCCAACTTGGGGATCCTGGGGATGATTCCAGCCTGGTGCACCCCGGCCTGTGGGCCCTCCCTCCTAGACTTAGTCCCGTTTCCGCCCTTTCGGCTGGGTCGCTGGCCCCATCTAGTGGACTCCACAAGTATTGCTGTTTACATTGGGGTGCTGGAGAGAGTTGACACACCCCTTCCTGAGTACTTGGGGGTTGTTTTGGTTAAAAACAAAACAAAGAAAACAACAAAAAAAGAAAACCAAGGTTTCTGCTACTTGGCTCTGTTCATTTGGCTAGGCAGGGCCCCTCCCTGCCAGGCTTCCTGTTGGGGCCTTGGGAACCAAGGGGACTTTTGGACTAAATCAGACAATTGTTCTAGATATTCAGATGTCTGGCCTCTGGCAGCTGGGCATTTCATACCCAAACTGCAGCCAGCTTGTTCTGGGGAGCCTAAGGTTTGGTCTTTGTATTTGGTCAGGGTTCTCCTGAGACACAGAACCAATAGGATGCCTGTCTGCATCTGTGTCTAGATCTATAGAGAGATTTTTGATAAGGAATGGTGCCCTTCCTTATGGAAGCCAGGAAGCCCCCAGACCTGCAGGCAGCAAGCTGGACACAGGGGGATGATGTATAATTAGTTCCAGGTTGAGCCTAAAGGCCTAAGAACAGCAGAGCCCCATGGTGTGAGTTGCAGTCTGAGGCCAGCAGGCTCAAAATCCAGGAAGAGTCAGTGTTTCAGGCTGCGTCTGAAGCCTGGAAGAGACTCATGTCTCAGCTCAACTGACAGGAAGAGTTCGCTGTTATTTGGCCTTTTTGTTCTATTTGGGTCTTCAGTGGATTAGATGAGGCCCACCCCCCACAATACGGAGAGCAGGCTGCTTTACCCAGCCACCTGATTCAAATGTTAATCTCACACAGAAACGCTCTCACCGACACACTCAGAATAATTTTGACCAAATGTCCGGGTACCCGTGGCCCAATCAGGTCGACACGTAAGTGTAACCATCGTTACAGTCGTCTTATTCAGCAGCTCAGAGAATGGAAGGAACGTGAGCTTTGACTAGAGGAACACCTGCTACTCTCCAGCTGTGCGACGCTGGACAAGTGCCATAACCCCTCTGAGCCTCACTTTCCTCATCTTTATTATTTTATTTTAAGATTTTATTTATTTATTTATTTTTTTAAAAGATTTTATTTATTTATTCGACAGAGATAGAGACAGCCAGCGAGAGAGGGAACACAAGCAGGGGGAGTGGGAGAGGAAGAAGCAGGCCCATAGCGGAGGAGCCTGATGTGGGGCTTGATCCCGGAATGCCAGGATCACGCCCTGAGCCGAAGGCAGACGCCTTAACTGCTGTGCCACCCAGGCGCCCCTAAGATTTTATTTATTTGAGAGAGAGAGAGCATGCGCGGAGGGTGGGGCAGAGGGAGATGGAGAGACAGGATCTCAAGCAGACTCTGTGCTGAGTGTGGAGCCTGATGTGGGGCTTGATCTCACGACCCCAACATCATAACCTGAGCCGAAATCAAGAGTCGGACGCTTAACCGCCTGAGCCACCCAGGTGCCCCTTGCTCATCTTTAAATAGGACCAACTGCCTGCAGGATTGTTGCAAGGAGGGATTGGGAGAGCTCAGGTGAGGCCTGCAGCATGGGGTCTGGCTCATCCCGATGCTCAGTCCTTGGTGACTGGGACCCACAAGAGTTTTCTTTCCAGCTTTGGGAGCCAAGACCACTGCAAGGAACTAAGCTAATGGTATTTGCTAGACAACAACTGAATCTGCTTTTTTCTCTTTTCTGGGGTTGGATCAGTCCTGCCAGGTAGGGTAGCCCAGCTGAAGCCAGGTCCCTATAGTGTTGGCAGGACAGACACATGCTCCTCACTCCCCAACATGCCCCTACAGCCTTGCTCTGCTGCTCTTGTCGTAGATATGCCCCAGCTGTGCACCCCGCTAGGCATCAGGGTGAAAGTTGAGGCTCCGCCCTGCAGACCCCTCACGCTTCTCAAGCCCAAGCTGAGCAGAGCTCCTTAGTAAGGCCAGGGCCCCATACCACGGCTGGCTCGATTCAGCTGAGAGTGCCTGGTTTCACCTTGAGAAGGAAGGGCAGGGGGTCTTGATCTCAGCTAACAAGTGGAGGCACACATTCCTCCGCCAGGACCATGGTCTTACAGAAAAGCTTGCTCCCCCCAAGCCATAGACTCCTCTGTCTCCCTTCTTGGGAGATGCCGTAAAAAGTGGAAACAAGGCAAAGCTCTGGGTGTCGTCTCCGTGCTAGCATTTTCTAGCTGTGTGACCTGAGGGATGTCACTCATCTTGTCTGGGCTCCAGTTTACTGAACTGTAAAGAGAAGATACTGAGAATTTCCTCCTTCCTGACCTCACACAGCTGTGGTGAGGTTTCCATGAGACAGAGTTAGGCAGGGCGCTTTGCAGTCATAACGTTTGTACACGTGTGGGTGGGACTGCTCAGTGTCAAACTCATTCTGTAGTTCCTGTGGTACCCAGACGCAGTTCAGAGGTTTCTAATAAAAGGCTGAATTGAGGGGTTCAGGCTTTAGCAGGAGAATCCGAAGTAAGGGTGGCAGAGTGTTGGAAGGATCACCATCGTCCTTCCCGGCTCCACCACCACCACTTCCTCCTCCTCTCCCTTCTCCTCTCCGCCTTCGCCCCCCCCTCCGCCCCCGCAACTGCTTGGACTTGCACTGAGCCTGGTTTCTCCACTAGTGCGTGCTAGCACTTTCTTTCGCGTGGATGATGCGCTCTGAGCCTTCCGCCCTCAGGGTTGTGGACTGGTTGCTTCTGTCTGGAGGGCGTCCAGACCTGTCACCGTGCTGCCTGTGTGGCAGAACGAAGAGCACGCTTTCTTAGCACTTCCTAAATGTGGGCGCTGTCCCAGCACTTTATAAACATTCGCTCGCTTCATTCCCCCTCACCACGACCCTGTGAGGAAGGCACCACGATTGCCCCCTTTAACAGCTATGGAAACTCAGGTGAGAGAGTTGCGCAACCTACCCAGGGTCCCACGGCTGGTAAGTGGTAGGCTCCTCGTCACGGCCACTCTGTGTGACCTCTCCAGAACAGGAGCCTTAGCCCTTTGTTTCACCTCTTTCTGGCTGTGTGGCTTTGGGCAACTTGCAGGGCCTTGGTGCCCTCAGCTGTAAATGAGGATAAATCCTCCTATCTGGAAGGGCTGCTGTGAGGACCAAGTTGACCTGGTAACTGTGAAAACACCTCGTGCCTGCCACACAGAGGACCCGTTCCTGAGATGGGAGTTGAGTCTGAATCTCTCCTGGGACGTGAACCCCGTTCTCCATGAGTCCCCAGCTCTGGCTGCCCTCGCACCATCCTGTCCCCTGCTCTGGTCCTGGCACGGGTGGCTCAGCTCCCAGCGCCATTCCTGCCTGGTGCAGGCCCTGCCGGGGGGCACCGCTGGAGAGTATTCGGGGGAAGAGAGACACAAAGAGGAGAGCCCAGCTGCTGGGAAGGAGGTGAGAGCTGTCTTGGGCTATTTCTCACTTGGCACAATCTGCCTTTCCTTCTCCCCGGCTCCCACTGCGAGGGTGTTCCCCTTAAGCCCACCTTGCTAGACACCAAGCCACTGCCAGGAGTCTGTGAGCTAAGGAAGGAGGGAAGTGCTGGCAATTGAGATAAAGCCACGCTTGGCCTGCTGCATTTGGCACTGGTGGATGGATACTCACCCTTCCTCCCTCCTCAGCCTGGTTTCCTGTGGTAGGTCTGTGCTCCCTTCAGCGCGAGGAGCCCACATCATATGACCACTTTCCATAGGAACCACCCATCCAGTCTGAATCCCTTGATTTATCTTCTTGGGAGACCCTTTGCCGTGCCCTGTAAGCTTCCATATCGACTCACTAAGTATTTTCGGAGCACCCACTTTTTACAAGATATTGTCCCAACTGCTGTGGGGAATTAGCATGCTCAGGGGTTGTCCCAAATACACTCTATTTCAAGGCCATCTGTGCAACAGCCTTGAGAAATGTCCAGCATCCCAAGGGAGGAGTCATGTGACCTCAGGTGGGGGAACCAGGGAGGGGAGTCCGTGGGAGGCAGCCTCAGATAGTAGGTAGTGTTCTGCCTGGGCACTGGTCAGAAAGAACATTCTAGATAAAGAGGGCTGTGTAAGTTCTGGAATGTGGGGAGACCTCTAGAAGTTTGAGAAAAGGATAATGGCCTGCTGGGCATTGAGTTCAATGGAAGAGGTGGGAGGTGAAGCAGGGAGGGAGCTAGGGCCCCCCACTTCTGTGCTTCCCACACCCCACCACTTCTACCAAAGAAAAGGAGAATAGCTAGTACCTAACAAGGGCTGACACTTGCCAGGCACTGCCCTACATGTACTAGTCCTCACTGCAACCCTGGAGTTGGTGCCATACCCCATTTTACAGATGAGGAAACTGAGACCCCCAAGTTTGAATGACTTGCTCAGGGTTACACAAATGGCAAGAGGCAGAGTGAGGATTCAAATCCATAACTGAGGGGAGTTCTTTTCGGTTTTGTTTGTTTTACGGCATGAATAGTGTCGTGTACTGGTTTATACCCAATATGTGCTTTATGTAATGAAACTCTATGTATGATTTTCAGAATGACTTCTATAACAGAGAAGGAAAGGCAGAGGGAGCAGTGCAGTTATCGGGAAGATGATGCATCTGATTCCATCTGTGGCTGTAGCAGACTCTGCCTGCTCCTGGCCCCGGCCCCTGGGGGTCAGTTCTTATTGGCCCAGAGTCTCCAGCAAATCTGGGGGTGGAGCTTCAGCTTTTGCCAAGAAAGTTGAGAGGGCCAGGGATAGTCAGAGAGTGGGGAGAAGAGGCTTCCAGCCCAGGATGAGGCCCGGAGGTGAGAATGTGCCTGGCCCATTAAGGGGAGAGGGAGTAGCAGAGACTGTTGTCAACAGTTTGATTGGTCGAGTCGCCAGCAAGGGCCCCAGTGCCCTTGTTTGGGCTGACTTGGTGGCTTCCTGTGGGCGCAGAGTGAGCAATGTTTTAGAAAGAATAATCTGATGTCAGTGGGAGGTATGACTGTTGAACAATGGTCACGTCACGTCATTCCCTGCTTAAAAGCCTCCAGTGCCTTCCCTTTCTCCTAGTAGTAAAATCCAGCCCTTAGCAATGCTGTCAAGGCCCTGCTTGATCTGACCACTTGACCCCTGCCCATTTCTGCAGCCTCATCACCAATCTCTCAACTAGAATGTGAGCTCCAAGATGGAGCTTCGTCAGTTTTGTAAACAAATGTCTGTTCATCGAAAACTCTAGTTCCTCGAACTGTACCTGGCGCTTAGTAGATGCTCAGTAAATGTTGGTTGAATGATTGAATGCACACTCGCCACCCAGACTGAACTCATTTCCTTGTGCTCACACAGTCCTGTCTGTCCTGCCCCGCTGCCCCCTGCTGACGTGGCTAACCCCTGGTCATTTTTAGGTATGCGTTTCAGTGTCACCTCCTCCACAGAACCTTCTGTGACACCCCCTTTGCTGCTCAGTTGCACCTGTCTTGTGCCCCAGAGCTCAGTCTGCTTTCCCAACCGTAGTACTTGCCACACTTCTTTTTTTAACTTCTTTATTTTCCCTGATTACATCACTGAAAATTCTAACTTTACAGAAATATGTAATGTAGAAAGTGAAAGTCTCCTAAAGTCCCATCCTACAGACAGAACTTCTTTTAAGAGTTGGTTGTATACTTCTTCCTATTTTTCCATGTGACATATCAGATGTATACTTTTTTTTCTAAAATCATACTGGTACTGTTATGCAATTCATTTTCCTTATTTTACTTAATAAGTCTTGGACATTTTGCACATCAGTAAGTAAAGATCAACCTCACTTTTCTTCTTTATGACTGCATGCATGTTTCACTTTACGAATGTTCCATAAGTCACTTAACCATCCCCTTCTGCTAGACATGTGGGCTGTTTCTAGTCTTGCATTGGCATAAACGTCACTGAAGTGAATATCTTTGTACATAGATCCTTGTGTCCTTGTAAAAATGTTTTTGCAGAAAAATCCCTTAAAGTGGAATTGCTGGGTCAGAAGTTGTGAACCTTTAAAATCACAATAGATATTTCCATGTTCTCCTTTCTGGGAGAGTTGTACCTCAGACCCATCGTTCTGAGATTGTGCCCCATTCCTGGCACTGCCTTGGCTCACAATGGTCAGCCTGTCCCCAAACCTGTCAGCTCCATGGAGGTAGACATAGTGTCCCATTTGTGGCTGCATTATGAATGCCCAGTGCACAGTAGGCAATTAATAAATACTTATTGATTTAGTGGCTAAGAGAATGAGGGATGGAGAATGAGTGTGAAGGAAGGCCACTGGGTTTAGGGAGAGGAAACTATTGGTGGCTTTGAGACTCTGGGCATGGCAAGTGTCAGAAATCTCAGTCGGTTAAGCATCTGACTCTTGATTTCAGCTCAGGTCATGATCTCAGTGTTATGAGGTCGAGCCCCATGTCTGACTCCATGCTGGGTGTGGCGCCTGCTTCAGATTCTCTCTCTCCCTTTCCCTTTGCCCCTCCCCACCTTCCTCTCTTAAAAAAAAAAAAAAAAAAAACGAGGGGCGCCTGGGTGGCATAGCGGTTGAGCGTCTGCCTTTGACTCAGGGCGTGATCCCGGTGTTATGGGATCGAGCCCCGCATCAGGCTCCTCCGCTGGGAGCCTGCTTCTTCCTCTCCCACTCCCCCTGCTTGTGTTCCCTCTCTCGCTGGCTGGCTCTATCTCTGTCAAATAAATAGATAAAATCTTAAAAAAAAAAAAAAAGAAAAGAAATCTCAGTCAGTGCCCCTCGCCCGTGGGGCAGTCCATGCCCCTCACCCACCATAGTGTGGTTCCAGGCTACTTCTCCAAGTTCACCTCCTGCCCCTTCTCTATTCTGTCCTCCCTCTGTGTTTTGCTTACCAGAAGTTCTCCTTTCTGGCCTTCCTCCCTTTGCCTGCAAACTCTTCCCCTTTTCCAGCTGCTGCTCAGAAGCCACTCTCCTGTGAAGCTTTTCCTCTGAGCAGGGATAGTGCCTTTGTCCTATGTTCCCACTGTGTTGATCACTGAGACACTGTCTCTTTTGTTCCCGCATCCTTCACTTCCTATAGGTTGAGAGCACTCTAACGGCTGTGTCTCCCAGATTTGTGTGTGTAATGCCAGGCCTTCTCTGGGTGTGAAGGAGCAAACGAGTGAGCGGATAGCTGGACAGGCAAGATCAGGACTCAAAATGGAACATGATTCTGACTGTGTAGGGGCGAGATGCTGCAAACTATGGTTGGGATGGTGGCTTTAGAAGAGGAAAAAGAAGAACCCAAGGGACTCAGTAAAAGGGATGTGGGGCCCAAGGGAAGGAAGAGTCGCAAGATGGCAGCCCTGCCAACAGAAGTGGAGAAGCCAGAAGGGGAAGCTGGCTTAGGGAGGGGGAAGGTCATTTGGTCTGGATATGTGGAGTTGAGGGGCTGTTGGCAGGGCTTCCAAGTGAGGAGAGCCAGCCGACAGTGTAGATGTCACGCTCGGAGCTGAGCAAGATGCGGGAGCTACAAATGCTGATGGCTGCCATTGGCCTGGAATCGCAAAGGGAGGAGATCTCCAAGGGTAGAGAGCAGCGGGCTGAGGCCAGGCTTGAGTGGGGACTCCGGTTTACAGGAGGGCCAGCCTCAGCTGGGGCGGTCAGAGCAGCGCCAGCATGCTCATAGGGAATGGAGGGATTTGAGAAAGTCCAGACTGCAGAGGCTGCGGGGTAGCAGAGGGAGGCGTCCGACTTTGGAGTAAGGCAGGCTGGAGACCTTTGGAGCAGGCTGCTTCTCTGGAAGGAGGAACAGGAGCCAGGCTGAAGCAACGCAGTGTAGAGGATGCAGAGAGGAAGCTCAGGTCCAGGGCTGGCTCAGGGCGCTTGTAGGGGAAAGGGAGGGGGCATTGCTGGGACTTGTGAGTCACTTCCCCCCCAGGGGGAGGACTGAGGGCCTCTGAGTGGTGTCTGTGTGCCCGATGGAGATGGAAGGGCATTCTAGTTACTCACCGGAATTTCCAGCCAGCTGGGGTGGGGTGGAGCAGAGATGCCTTGGATGTTTAGGGAGCAACTTCTGAGAGGTTGCAGGGTTTGGGGAAGAAGTGGGTGTTGATCTGGCTATGCTAGCTAGGGGTGTGGGGAATGAAGATGGGGATACTCCAGGAGACTTCCAAGGCTACTTCATGCTCCCTTGGGTGGGGGAAGGGACATCGGAGGGACCCTCGGGCTTTTAGGCCCTTCTCCCATTCCACCTGCTTGTCTGACCAATGGGGGCAGTCCTGCCGTGCACTTGAAGCTCGCAGGATAGGAGACAGAAATGGTGGCAGAGAGCCCTGGGCTGGCACATTTGTGCCCTGGGGAATGCCAGGCCCTGTTGTTCCCAAGCCCTGGGAGCAGCCTCGCCCGCCCAAACCAAATGAGGAATTGTGGCTGAAAGGGCCCTTCAGATGTGCTTTGGCTATTTATAACCCAGCCAGGGCAGGGACAGGGAAAAACCAGGGACTGAGGGAGGGGGTGGGGTGTAAGGTGGGTTGTGCCTCTGTGGAACCCTGTCAGCCTTGAGGCCCCAAAGAGCCTACCCCAAATCCCTCAGTCTGCATTTCAGCTTTGGTGACAGGGAGTCAGTGGTGAGGACAGATTCTCTGCTCTCACAGAATGGCAGGAGCCCCATCTCAAGCCCAAAGCTTTCCCAGATTTTTTGGGGGGTTGGGATAAACATTTCCATTCTTCTCTATTTCCCTCCTCTCCTCAACCCTCCACCCAGCTTGGAGGCTCAGCCAGAGGCCCTGTTCTTGGTTGAGGTGCAGTGGAAAAGAGAGGCAATGACACCAGGTGGACCCAGGATGGTGCACAGTTGACCTTCCTGTGAAACTCATTTCCAAAGAGTTTGAGTCGTCCGCCCCCCGCCCTGCCCCGCTGTGGCCATTACCACCTGACAGGGGATATATGACGTGTGTATAAAGAGGCTGGCGGTAGGTTCACACACCGATGGACAGCTCAGAGACCACACCATGAAGAGCCATGCTGGCTAGTCCGGGCAACTGTGTATTAGAGAGAATTGTGAGCTAGAAGCATCAGGAAGATTTCAAGGGAATCCCTGGCTGGAGACATTGTTGAGGGTTGGAGATTGACAGGGTTGACTCGAGTGGGGCTGAAGCTTCAGGGCCCACCACCCAGAATCCCGAATTTCCACCCGATCTACCTGGATGGTGGCCCCAATGATTCCGGCTTACAAAGGGAAGTGGTGGGTTGGCAGCGTGTGACGCTGAATTGGATTCCAAGATGCAGGTTCCACTGAAGAAACGGGACAGAGGGGATATTCAGGGATCACCACCACCACCACCACCCCTGTCTCCCATACCCACACACCTCCCAGCTTCCCTCAGGGAAACAACCAGCTGCAGGAAAACAGCAACCTTGTCTGTGGGCCTAATTCAGTTCACGGGTGTGTGTCATTTGGACTGCACCATGTTTCGTTTCCTTTTGTTGTAATGTCATTTATCTGCCATCGGTTTTAAATGGAGAGAGATCAGCTAAGGATCCACACTGCCAGCTTCTCTAGGACAGTCTGAGATGGGGCAGCCTGCAGCTGGAGCTGGGTGGTGGCTTTTTCCTTCCACCCCATGCCTACCTGGCTGGCTTCCACGGATCTTACCCGCACCCTCACGGCTGCTGGAGTTCGCAACCTTTGCCCTAGGTGTTGTGTGGTGAAAGCTTTCCGCAGGTGCTGCCCCTGAACTCCTCCCCCAGGAGAGCAAGGGCACGCTCCTCTCTGGCTGGGGCCTTTTTTTTTTTTTTTTTTAAAGATTTTATTTATTTGACAGAGATAGGGACAGCCAGCGAGAGAGGGAACACAAGCAGGAGGAGTGGGAGAGGAAGAAGCAGGCTCATAGCGGAGGAGCCTGATGTGGGGCTCGATCCCAGAACGCCGGGATCACGCCCTGAGCCGAAGGCAGACGCTTAACCACTGTGCCACCGAGGCGCCCCTGGCTGGGGCCTTACACAGCCACAGCGTGGACTTCTCTGGACGGCCTGAGCTTCTGCCACCGTTGAGGAAGCAAGGGAAGCAGGCTGGGAGCGGGAAGGGCTGCTGGTGTTACCCATCCTGGGTTTCCTGTACCCTCTGCCGCGGGGCGGGCTCTGCTGGGCGGAGGCCCCTTTGAGGCAAAAGGGCCCCAAGGAGGTGGGATTGCTCATCCCAGCAGCACCCGTGAGTAGGAGGTGGGGCCCCTCCGGCCGCCAGGGTGGGCCGGCTGCAGACCCTGGCTGGCACTTGGGGTTCTGTTGTGGTGAGGCGGCTGAGGCCTCCTCTGCACAAAGCCTCGTTCTCCCAGCCGCAGTGGTGATAGAAACTGTTCTCTCACCAGGCCCTGGCCTCCCCTCCGCAACGGTGTCAGAACCTGAGGCAGAGATGAGAAGGGGGCTCAGTTTGTGGCCATCCCAAGGTGACAGCGAGGTTCGCCCTGTCCTCCTGGAGGCCGCGCGGGCAGCTGCTCTTCCGCTCCTCCCCCTGCCTGCTCGGGCTCTGGTGAGGGGCTGTAAATAAAGCCTGTCTCTGGGAAGCAGACCTCCCCCCGCGCCCGGCCCGTCTGCGGCCTCCTCGCCCCTCCTCCGCGCTCCAGAAGCCTCCGCCAGCCGCCGGCCGGTGACCGCACAGAGGGAACGGCTCCACCTCACGAGTCAAGTCGTGCATTTCCTGTGTATTAATAGCAAACGCGAGCCTCCGAGTCCAGAAAGGGCGGGATCTGTGGGGCCGGCGGCGGCGGCGGCGGGGCGGCCGGCCCGAGCTCGGGAGCGGCGGCCGGGGAGCGCGGGGCCCCGCCTGCGCCCGGGCCGGCACGCACAGCAGGAAGGGCCGCGGCGGCCGGCTGGGGCGCCTCCTCCTGCTCCGCCGGCGCGCCGCGCGGTCTCTCCAGTGACGGCCCTGCGCTCGCGGCGGCGGCGGCGGCGGCGGGGCTGCCGGAGCGCCGCTTCCCCTCCCGGGCTGGGGACGCGCGCGAAGCGGCCCGCAGCCCCGGCGCGCGGGAGGGCCGGGAAGCGGCAGCAGGAAAGGGTTCATAATGGAGCCTTTCATCGGGAGCCCGTGGCCGGGTGCCAGGACTGACTCCGGGGAGGCCAGCATGCTGGTTTAGGCCTGCCCTGCACGCTCTTCCCCTCCCGGCCCGCCTGCCTCCCTCCGGGGCGGCGGCGGCAACGGCTGCTGCTGCTGCGTGGACCCCGCTTCCTGTTTGCCCTCCGCGCCTCCGGCTGCCATGGAAGAGGAAGAGGAGGCTATAGGCTTTTTGGACAAGGTTCTGGAGGATGAAGATGTGTTTCTCCTGGAGGAGTGCGAGCTGGGAACCCCGACCAGCCCCGGCTCAGGGTCCCCCTTCTTGGTGGCCGTGAAGGTGGGAATGTGACACGCCCTGGATGCTTGTCGGGGGAGGGGCAGGGCTCGCAGCTCGACTGCCGAAGCTGTGTGCGGGCAGAAATGGCTGGTTTGTGCACAGACCTCATGGCTGGGTGGAAGCACCGCACTCCGGCCCAGAGGGGCTGGCGCATGCCTGCGAGGGGATGCGAGGGGCTGAGCTCTCCGGCAGCTGTTTCTGGGGGAGAGGTGCAGTGCCTGCCTCCTCCCCCTGGACCAGTTGTCCTCAGCGGGAGTGGCTGCTGGATTTCCCCAGGCCAGCTGTGCCGGGGGCTTTCTCTGGCAGTGACATGAGTCACCTGGTGGGCACAGCGGTGGTGTGAGCCTGCTGCCCCAGAGGAGCTGGCCGACCTGAAACCAGGAGGCCATAATTCATTGTTTCCATGGCAACAGTAGGATAAGTGCACTTGGGAAGTTTAGGCCGAAGGGGCCACTCGCTTCCTAGGCAGGAGACTTCATCAGTCTGAGCTAAGGCAAGAGAGCATGGGGAGAGATTGGGAGCCAGAGGTCACAGAGCTTCCTTGAGGGAAAAGAATTGGATCAGCCGAAAAGGGGGTGATAACAGCTTCAAGGCAGGAGCCAGGTGGTTGGGCACTTTTCCCAAGGTGTGCGTAGGCAAGAAGCATGTGCCAGCCCCAGCCCACTCACTCTGGGGCCATGAACGTTCTCCCCAGCAATGCCCCGTTCTGTCATAGGAGCTGCCTTGAAGGCAAAGCAGGAGGGGGCTGTGCATCAATCCCCTTTTCTTCTCTTCGCCTCCTCCCCAGGGGCGGCGTCCCCTGTGCAACCACACCAGTGCATTCTTCCTTTCTTTCATGTCTTCAGCCCTCTTCTAGGAGCCCCAAACTAAGAGCCTTTTGCTCAACTCCTCTCTGTTCTGTGGCTAGAAGGGAAGGCCAGTGGGAATGTATGGCAGGGAGTTTGCAGAATGCAAGCCAGGCTGCCTAGCAGAGTGTGCATCTGTGCCCCATGCTGGGCCCGTCTGCACCCCGGAGGTCATGGTGCAAGGAGCATTGCTGTGGGCAGGAGGCTGCCACTGAGCCTCTCTGGGCCTCTTTGTCCCCCCTGTAAGATGGGGATCACAGCCCTGCCACACCCACGCTACAGTGTGTTCCGAGGGTGAGCTAATGGAGGTGAAAAACAGACGACAGACCCACAGGAGATGGCTGATGGGCGGCGTCTGGGTGGAGCTGTAGCTGTGGGCCTGGGCTCGGAGGAGAGAGATGTAATGGGAGGCTGGTGATGGCTCGCATCCCACCCCTGGTTCTCTCATCTGGTGCTAGCTCAGAGCACTGGGGTTAAGTCACATCTCCACTAGGCCCGCAAAGGCCTCTGCGCTTGGGGTCTGAGCAACCTCCCCACCAGGAACAGGATGGGGAAAAGTCTGGTAATGAACCAAGAACACCGGCTGGGAGCTAAGTAGTGTGTGGGATGGGAGGTGTAGGGGGTCCCTAATGGGCCTTCTCTGAGCACCCCTCCCCGGCGCAGATGGGATCCTGTTCATATGCTGCCTGATGGATCCACCCTTACTCTAGGCTCTGGCTTATACCTGAGCCTTAGCCCGTATTTCAGTCGGCTCCGAACTCCAGAGAGCTGCCTCCTCGGTTATGCCCTGTTTTCCTCCAGGGCAAGGGCCATGTTGTATTCACTGCTGAACACTGCACAGAGCTTGGGACGTGGCTGGTGCGTAGTGAATCTGTGGAGTGCACGAGGCTCCGTGGGACCTCCAAAGGGGGTACCACGCTCCCAGCCTTGTTCTCCTACTCAGAGGTGTTCCAAGGAGGGAGCACACCGAAGCCAAGGGGGCCCGGACACACACCACACTAAAAACCCCGATCCTCCCAGATCCTTGAGAGCGCCTGGGTGGAGTCTTCCTCTCTTTGCTGCCTCAACTTTCCTGGACTTGTGTCAGCATGGGGGAAAGGGCCTTTCCTGAGTGTTGGGGTACTCCAGGCCTCGCCATCTCATCCTGAACACCTCTGGGATGCCCTCACTCCTTACCAAGCTTGGTCAGCTGTAGAGGGAGCAGGCAAGCAGGGTGGCTGCAGAAGGGTGGGGAGAAACCTCGTTGAGTCATTCAGGTTGTGTACTAGTCAAAGCACTCCGCCTCGCACTGGGGAGGAGATGGGATGAACACGGCGTGGTCCTTTCTCACAAAGAGTTCACAGTTCAAGGCGAGGGGACAAGTGCACAGATAATAGGAATATAGTGAGAAAGTCCTCAGGGTTCTGATAAAAACTTCGGAGGAGAAGAGACCACGTCTGTTTGGGTCAGAGCTGGACCAGGTGCACATGCGTGCACGTGCGTGTGAGCATGTGTGTGTGCTTGTGTGTGGTCAAGGGGCACTTCTGGAGGGTGTGTTCCTGTCCTGGGCTATGGATGGTCTTGGCAGTCCAGCACGATCGACACTTCTCAGCAGCTGGTGGGAATCCAAGGCAGTTCTCTCTTGGCTATTACTTTACTTCAGGAGTACTTACCTCCCGCAGCGGCTGTGTCCCTGAGCGGGTGTCCTATAAATCAGTCCTGCTTTCAGTGTAATTTCTGAGATGCTTCATCTTCCAGGGGGACAGAGGTGGATAGGGCAGTGGTTTCCTCCAGAGCTGGGGCGGGAGCTTGCTGTGTCTTTCAACAGAGACTTCCTTTTGAGGAGTTAATTCTCTATAAACTAATAATCACGTTAATACCAATAGCAACACCACCTCCTGGCCTTAAAGTGTTGTACGCTTTCCAAAAATCTTTCATACGATTCTATTTAAAGGTACGGAGGGCTGATTGTGGCCTTGCTATCTAAAAGCTGCTATTTAAAGGAACTCCTTTGTCAGGAATAAAAGTCCTTTTGTAATGCAGATTAGCCCATCAGGTGTTATTCTGTGCCGGTTTTTAATGGATAATCGGGAACGCCCACATTTGTTTCCCTGGCCCCAGTGTCTTTGGCCCCCACTGGGTATCGTGATGGCCACGCCTGTGTCCCCCACTGGGGTGTTTCCCGGGCTGTGGGCCCTACTTAGGATGATTCGAGATGTGATTTTAGGTGGCACCTAGATGTATTTTTTGCACTTTAATTGTTAGGTTTATATTTTAACGTGTATTAGGAAAAATATGACTTGTACATCTTTTGATTTCAAATATAATACTTGGGATGAGGCTGGGCTTTTAAGAAGTCAGTTGTAAAGAACGGTATTAAGTAAACAGTAGTGCAGGTGGTATGAATGACAAAACTGCAAAGGTGGGATGTGAACACCTGACCTTTGGAAACACTGCTGGACCTGCCCAAAGGCTCAGACAGCAGGGAGCCTGGAATACAGGGATCCACCCTCCAGGAGAGTGGGCTTTGTCCCCCCTCCAAATTCTGCTAAGGAAATAGCTGAAGGAGAGCTCCCCAGTGCCTAGCGCTAGGAAGAGGAGGAATGGCTGTTTGTCCCTGCGTTGTCTTGGCTCAGAGAGGGGCCAGCTGTCCTGAAGCTGATGCTTAGCACAGGCACAGCCCCTAGACCCGGTGGCATCTACTCTGCGCAGATCCTGCTGGGTGCTCCCCAAACAGTGGTGCGGCCCATGGGCCCAGCTCTGCTGGGTGCAGAGCCACTTGGCCTAAGGCTCTGAATGGCAGGTGGCCCTGCCTGTTCAGTCCTGCTATTGTCTTGAAGGAGGTCGCAGTTCCTGGACAGATCATATCTTGGTTTGGCCTAGACCCAAACCTTTAGAAGCTTTAATTTGGCCGCTTCACCCAGTAGAAGACCAGGCCGGAGCTTGCTAAACTGACCTTGTAGGTACTCTCCCTACCGGAGGAACTTGAGCTCTTAGACTGGGGGGCCTTGAGCCGACAGACTTTCAGCCTAGCAGACTGTGTGAAATTCTGGGAGGGAACCAGCCACAGTGGCTGCATTTCATGAGCCCCGCTTGGGGAGGAAGTAGAGACAGTGTCACTCAGAAGGCAGCTTCCCTGTGCTGGGGGACTGACAGGCAGGGTGGCACAGACTGTGGGGGCCCTGCGGATTCTGGGCACGTGGGCACCACCTCTGGAGGGCTCTCTGGGGACAGAGACTGTCCCTCATCTTTGTATTTGTGTTGCCAGCGCCTGGCACATAGTGCAGAATGAATGAATGTCCAGCCCTGGGGTTTTATGAGACAAGAATGGCCTCATGAGGATTGAAGAAAAAACTGTGAATTTCCAGATAATTCTAAGCCAGGAACATGGGGGTATGAGGAAAGCAAAAAAAAAAAAAAAAAAGGAAGAGGTTTTTGGTGGTAACCAAGAGCAGACCTCCCATTGGTAATGTGAGCAGAACTTAATTTCACATGCTTAGGCTTTCCACCAGCTCCGCCCCCCCCCCCATGCCAGCCAAAACTTCGGAGGGAGAGTAGCCCAGAGTGGGACTCTTGGGGGTGACTGTTGACTTTTGGGGAGCTCTTTCAAGATTGGACTCTGAGGTGGGAGTCTCTTGAGGAGATTGTCTTGCCGCGCTGGGCTGTCGCAGGGACTGTGCACACGGGCTCTGTGCTCATGCTGAGGAGGGGGACAGTGTGGCGGGAGCTGCAGAGACCAGGTCTTCATCCGGGTCCTAGTCCAGCCAGCCCTCCAGTTAAGCTCACAATGTCCCTCAAGTGACTTCCTTTACAAGATGTTTGCCAGGCCCTCAGGTAAATCTTCGGTTGTCAGGGAACAGGAGGGGGATGGGGTGCAGTAGGGGAGCACTGGCCCCCAACACGGAAGGCGAGTTCCCATTCCTCGGGCTTGGGAAGCAGCAGGGCTGGTGTGGCGTGCGGAGCGGCCTCAAGTCTGACCAGGAGGGGCTGGGCCTGCGGCCCTGCTCCAGGCTCAGCTCTTGCTCCTTGAAGGGTGTACTGCTTGCCTGAAATGCCAACAGCTCCGAGCCATGGGCAGTTTCCGCTCTGTGTCTCAGGGAGATAATGACAACACCTTCCAGAGTGTGGGATTGTCCTGAGTTAATCCCTGGAAAGCTCTCAGAACAGCGCCTGGTGCTTGTGAGGCCATCGATACATAACTATTGTCCTTCCCTAAAGCTTGGCGTTCATACTGGTTTCCTAATGCTGCTGAAACAAGTTACCACACATTTAGTGGTTTAAAACACAAATTTATTCTCTTACACACAAGTCTTAAAGGGCCAGCAGAGCTGCATTCCTTCTGGAAGCTCTAGGAGTGAGAATCCATTCCCAGGCCTTTTCCAGCTTCTACCAGCTCCCTGTACTCCTGGCTCACGGGGCCATCCTGGTCCTGAAAGCTAGCAGTGTAGCATCTCCCAATCTTGCGATCTCTTTCCCTCCCCCTGCTCCCCTTCTTTCGTCATATTGCTTTTTCTGACTCTGACCCTCTTGCCACCCCCTCATAAAGGCCCTTGTGCTTACATAATCCGGTGTCATCGCTCCATCAAAAAATCCTTAGCCCGATCATACCTGCAAAATCCCTTTTTCCATATAAGGTGACATATTTGTAGGTTTGGGGGACTCAGATGTGGACATCTTTGGCAGGACGTTGTTTTTCTATCACAGGGTCAGTTAACATTTCAGAGAGTCTGGGGGCAGCAGCCTCTGGCACAGATCTGATAACTAGGTTGCTGATGGAAGGCCAAGGATTCAGGCCCTTGCTTGGGGAAGGGTGGGAAAGCTGTGGGAGCACAGTGAGACAGGTCATGCAGCTGGAGGAAAGCCACTCTTCTCCGGACTTCAGAAATTTCTGATAGCTTCATATACTCTCCCAGCCTGTGCTAAATAAGTAAGGGTGTGCAGCTGATGCCCAGAGAGGGTTCTGTGCTTACCTGTGATTCCAGGTAAGCATCCGATGCTTGAGAAAGAAAAGAAAATGAGAGCGAGGAAATCATTAAAGCAGTGGGAGAGTCTGGAATCTGGTATTCGAGGACTGGGATGGAATCCCAGCTCTACCGCTTTCTGGCTGTGTGACCCTGGGCTCGTCCCTTCCCTCTTCCAAGTCCTGTTTGCTTCTGTTTGCATAATGGAAAAATACAGTACCCACCTCAGTGAGGTATTTGAGGGCTAAAGGAGCGTGAAAAGCACAAGGCTTAAGAGAGGTAAGGTGCCCATGTGCGAGGGGTATTGTGTGGTGCCGGCCTTCAAGAATGTGCAGAGGAGTGTGATGTCATTGCCACAGGGGCCTCCCCCAGGATCACCGGGCAGTTCACAAGAGGGCTCACACGTCAGGCGGGAGGGTCTGTGCTGCGGAGAAGAGCCAGGGTGGGAGCAGGCATCTCAGGCAGCAGGAACAGAACACACCCAGCAGGTTGGGAAGACCTGTTGGGAAGAGATCTGTTGGCTGCGGGGGAGGTCGGCAGGGTTGGGAGAGGCGCTAGGAGCCAGTAAAGGTGTTTAAGCAGAGAATAAGCCAGACCCCATATCACAGTGCATTGTTATATATTTATATTTACTTGTTTTTTGTTTTTACTGTCTTTCCTCTAGATTATAAACCACGTAAGAGTAGGGATTATTGTATGTTTGCTTCCCGGTGTGTCTACAGAGTCTGGTGGGCGTTCAGCAAATAGTTGTTGAACGAATAAATAAATAAATGAATGACCTAATTGAATCCCCAAATAATCATTTTTTGCAGTGTTGATTTTTTTGTTTCTATTTTTTAATTCCAGTATAGCGAACATGCAGTGTTATATTAGTTTCAGGTGTACGATATAGTGATTCAGCAGTTGTCTGTGTCACTCAGTGCTCATCATGAAAAGTGTACTCCTAATTCTCTGCCCATTTCACTCATCCCCCCAACCCACTTCCCCGCTGGCCACCACCAATTTGTTCTCTACAGCTAAGAGTCTGGTTTTTGTTTGTCTCTTTTTCTTTGTTCATTTGTTTTGTTTCCTAAATTCTGCATACGAGTGAAACCACATGGTATTTTTCTTTCTCCGACTTATTTCACTTTGTTTTACACCCTCTAGATCCATACGTGTCATTGCAAATGGCACAGTTTTACAGTATTGATATTAAGACCTTGACAAGCGTCAGGTGTAAGGTGGTGTTCTCAGAAGATTAACCCGGCTCTGGTGTGTGGTGTGAAGGGAGGAGAGAGAGGCAGAGGTCAGTTAGAAGAATCCAGGCCATGGAGCCAAGGCCCACAGCAGAAGGGAGGGGTGGGACAGGGTCCTTGTGTGAGATTAGCAAGATGGACTTTCAAGACTAAATGGGGCATGACCATAGAGGAGAAGGAATTCTGGAGTGGGGAGGAGGCCAGTTAGGATATGTGCCTTGCACAGTGAGGCAGTCAGGAAATGCTGGGGGGTACAGGGGTGAGGCTGAGGACTTCACAGCCAGCACCTTCTGTTGTGGGGTTAAGCCCTCGGGGACAGGAAGATATAGCAAGAGGTGTAGCTGGAAGGCCACAAGATGGGGCTCCCGTGGCCGCTTCATCTCATTCTCTCTACCTCTCTTCTCAGTTTATACTCCTCCAGGAGGCTCTTCCAGTCCCTGTTGGGTCCTCCCATGTGACCATGCCCTGCCCCAGTCATGGCTCTGATTTCCCTTCTTTCTTTTTTGCATTTTTTTTTAAGTAGACTCCACACCCAGCATGGAGCTCAACTCGGGGCTTGAACTCATGACCCCAAGATCAAGATCTGAGCTAAGATCAAGAATCCGCCACTTAACCGACGTAGCCACCCAGGCGCCCCCCTGATTTCCCTTGTCTATATTCCCCCACTAAACTGCCCCTACACATGAGGCCAGGTCCTTTGTTGTCCTACTCACTGTTACAAGATTGAATAGGTGGGTGGGTGGGTGGATGGATGGATGGATGGATGGCAGCTAAGGAAATGTGGAAAAAGAATGTGGGAGAGAAAGCAAGATGTTAGCAACAGAAATATGGGTAATTGTTTTTCCTGTTTTAGTCTGTATTTTCCAAGTTATGATAAATATTTTTGGCTTTTATTCCCTACAAAAGTGTTAATGAAAGAGGAGGAAAAAGGCAAGAAAACAGGTCACTCAGGATGTTAGCCTCCTTTCTCATGAGCTGTTGGCTCTTGGTTTGCTTTCCTGCAGGTGGAAGCAGGGAAAGGCCTGGAGATGAGGAAGCTTGTTCTCTCGGGCTTCCTGGCCAGCGAAGAGATCTACATTAACCAGCTGGAAGCCTTGTTGCTGGTGAGTATACGCTCTGGCTTGCTGGTCAGTGTCATGCTTGAGACCTGGCTTTTGGGGTCGAAGAAGAAGGGGGACCTGGGCCAGTCCATCCCTGGGGGTAGAGTCTGTACTGGTCTGCTGACACCTTGGCACTGGGCAGCCGGGGTCATTGCCAGAAAGGGGCTTGTGCCTCTCAGCCCCAGCCCTCCATTACCTGCCCCGGGAAAGATGGGAGAAGCACACCCAGTTTGGAGACGGCAAACACTCCCGTGGCTCATGACCACACACAGACATTGCTAATCAGTGACAGTACTCTGTCCAGGTGCGGGCCCAGCCTGGGCACTCTCTACCAGTCAGTCAAGCTGAGTCCTCTCTGTCATTCCCTGGTCCCAGTCCTTCGTCCTCCTGGGAGTAGTGAGCCCTGACCATCCCGAGGCCCCATGGCAGGAAATGTGACGTGAAGGGTATCTGTGTCATTTGAGAAGCACCATAGCTCTGAGGCCTTAGACCATCCCCAACCCTCACAGAGTAACCCTCTGTGAAGGTGCCTCAGTTTCCTCCCAAGATGGAGACATTATAAGACTCAGACTGGGAGGGAAATATTATTCATATTAGGTATGTAAGCATTTTTGCCTTTGAAGAAAGCGCTCATTAGGTGCGGCTAGATCCCACGCAGAGTAACTGGGGAATGTAAAGTTCTTCCCCCTGGGTGTTTTGCAGCCTGAGATGTGGGATGATATCAGTAAAAGAGGGATAAGAAATGTAGGTGTAGAGGAATAAAAACTCATTCTTACAAGAATTATAAGATACACATTTAAGTACTTGCTATGATGTGAGATGTTGTCACCCAGGGTCCCAGAGGCCTTGGGTTTCTTACCCAAGGAATACCCATCGAAATGTGCACATACTTTGGAGGGCTTAGGTGGCTCAGTGGGTGAAGCGTCTGTCTCTCAATTTCGACTCAGGTCATGATCTCAGGATCATGGGATCGAGCCCCACGTCTGCTTGTCCCTTTCCCTCTTTTCCTCCCCTTGCTCACGCTCTCCCTCTCTCTCTCCCTCCATCTCTCAAATACATAAATAAAAATCTTTAAAAAAAATAAAAAGAAATGTGCATCAAAAAAAAGAAAGAGAGAGAGAGAAAAGAAGAGAGAAGAAATGTGCAGATACTTTGTGACAGCCTGGGCTCAGTTTGTGGCAGGTCTCACTGGGAGTTTATTGGTAGGCATAGCAACGTTTTTCAAGTGATGGACAGTGTGGCAGATAGACAAGGACTGCGGTCTGGGGTCAGAACTAGGGCAAGACTTGATTCTGCCATTAATCATAGACTCGTGGCACTGTTTTTCATATCTGCATCTGAACCCATTCGTGCATTGTGAAATCAACATAGGTTGAACCAGCATTTTTTATTAAATGAGAAAGAAAATACCAGTGTGCATCATAGTAAGAATAAGTACTATTTCACTTAACTTTGGGTTTGTTGTCTGTATGCATATATATATATCTATATATACCGGGCCACGTTCTTTCTCATGGGTGGTGTTGTTTTGAAAACCACGGCGTTGGGCAAGTTGTGAGTAACCTCCTTGAGTCTCATCGTCCTCATCTGAAGATGAGAATAATCCCGTGATCTTCTCTGTCTTCTTCATGGGGTTGAGAGGATCGGGTGATCCTTTTGGGGACCCAGGCACTCAGATTAGCTGAGGCAAGCAGAGGACTGGCCAGACACGTGTGAGGTACACCTCAGAAACAGTGAATTGCCATAGCAAAGTGAGGGGGTGTCACTGTTATTACTAAGAGGATGCATGTTTGAGAGGAGTTCGAACAAAGGAGCCAGACTGCCTGGCAGAATCCCTGCTTGTCTGCTTTCGAACTCAAGCCCTTCACAGGTTCATGAACCCTTGTGGCCCTTTTTCTCCATCTGCAGACTGCGGATACTGATACTAGTACTGTGTTCGTGGGGTTGTTGTGGGGACAAAATGAGTTTGTATGTGAAGCTCTTAGAACAGACACTAAAGCGTTAGCTGCTGCTGTAATTTTGTCCAGTGCTGGGAGAGACGCAGGTCGGGGCCTGTTTCTGTCAACACAGCCCTTCCCTGAAGGAAGGGGAGGCGCGTCCTTGGAGGAGGCCAGCCCCTCTAGCTTGCGTTCTTGTGTTCTGGGCAGTCATTGGGCCTCATGTGAGTTTCTGTGTGTCCGGGCAAAGATAACAACAGAAGTAGGGGCCAAGACACTCCCTCCCTGCCTCACCTAACAGCTCATGCCTCAGAGGCCAAACCTGGGAGGCTGGGGCCGCGAAGTCCTGAGGCCACCCAGGGCACATCCCTCCTCCCCCCCCTGCTTATTCCTCCCAGCCCCGATTTGGTTCTTCCTTGAACAGAGGCAGGAGGAGCGAGGGGAGAGGCCAGCTGGGAGGCCTGGTCTGCGCTGGAGAGCCCCGGGAAGAGGGGGCAGGACCCTCCACAGCCATAGCCTCAGATAATGAGCCTCACAGATAAGGAATCAAGCCTCCCCACACTTGCTGGGAACCCTCCCCTCACAGCTGCCTGGTTGCTAAAGCCCTTTGCTCTTTGGGGAGTGATCTGACCAAGGGGCCCCGGGGAAGAAAATCTCTCCTCTCCGTGGCCCACTCCCAGATCTCCTACTCATCACCCAATGCCCTGGCTCTGCTCCTACCGTGTTTGTGTCAGACTGTCCTCAGCTTAACACTTCCTGATATGCAGATGGCTGGGTGTGTGTGGCGTGTGTACCCAAGGCTGTGTGCACACACAGGCACAGCTGGGACCCACACAAGAGCCTCTGTTCCTGCCCCCTGGGTTGTTGGCCGGGGCCGGGTTTGGTAATCTGGAAACCTCCAGGTTCCTGGTTGGCTCAGACGATGAGTGGAGTGGGCCTGCGAGCCTGGGCTAAAGTAGGCTGTGGAGGAAGGGAGACAAACCAGATGCGTGTCATTCTGCGTCTCACCCACCGTGGGAAGGGGGCTCAGGTGCTGCCTCTGGCCACTGCTACAGCACTTCCCACCACGGGCCCCCGGCCCTCCCATCTCAGCCTCTCATTCTGGCAGTTTGCTTCGGGGTTCTCAGGTTCCTTATCTCTAAAACAGGTTACCGATGCTTCCCTCCCTGGGTTCCGGGAGGAGTGACCGGGGTGACACACCAGCAGCCTCCAGGCCTTCTGGGATAGGAGGTGGAGGAAGTGGGCTGATTTCTTCCCCTGTTTCGAAAGGCAGGTTGCTGGGGGACAGAGCCGACAGATAGCTGTGTGAAGTCCCACGATGAGTCAGAACCCACCTGGCCCCTGTTCCCGAGAAGCACTTCGTGGGAAATGGGGAGCCAGGCTCGACTCCCAGGTCGCTCAGTGATCCTTTCTTTTAAGAATCCATTTCTTCCCTGATGAAATGGAGAGCCAGGGGCTAGCCTTGCTTTCTGCAGCAGGATTCTGGGAGGAGGTGGCAGTGTGCCAGCCCTAGGGCAGAAGAACAGTGTTGAATCCAAGTTCAGTGTTGGGTTGCTTTTGCCTTTTATTCATCTGGACCTGAGGCCTGGATTCAGGGCTTCGGCAGAGAAAAGTAGCTGCCTCCAAGGCTCTCTGGCCAGCCGGGGCCCATACACGCCCAGCACTTTCCCTTGCTCCCAGGTGAAATCAGGACTGAGACCAAAGGTCCCCAGCCTTGTCCTGAGAATGCTGTGACGGCCTGAGTGCAGGCCCCGTCCATGTGACCCGCTGCTGGTGAGCACCTATTTCTTCTTTTTTTGTAGACAGAGTGGGAAGTTCAGAGGGAAGCCGAGCCATTGGGTCTTGTCTTTGCCTAGGAGGCCGATGCGTGCTTCCTCAGCAGCTTCTGAGAAGTCCTGACCCTGCGTCTTCCCAGGGCTCTTCCTGCCACCCTAGGGACTTCATTCCCCTCTCTGTGGGGACTGCACGCAGGCAGGAGCAAGGAGTAGAGGTTCTGGGACTCTGTGCTGACTTGTCCCTCCACTGGATCCTGGTGGGGGAGGAAAAAAGGATAAACTAGGACAATGATCTTGAGAAACAGCTCTGTATCTTTCACAGAATGTTGGGAGCCCTGAAGCTGAGTGCGGCCGCCCACCTAGGGTTGGGAGAACAGTGTTCCCTTTCTGTGGCTCCTGGTTCCTTCTGTTTCCCTGCCTGGTGTGCTTACCCATCCCCCACCCTCCGCCTGCTCAGATCTTCCCAACCTTCAAGGCCCTGTTCCTGTCACCTCCTCTGTGAAGCCCCCTGAGCTGTGCCAGCACAACCTTGGGCCCACTTGGTTGGTATTTACAGTCCAAGACGGGTAAGGCCCTATCTGGCTTTGTCCACTACGTTGTTTCATTTGCGTCGGTCCAGTTTACCCAAATGAATGGATTATAATGTTCTCCAGAGCAAGGATCATGAGTCAGAAAACTAATCTCCTGAAAGGAGAGTTGGCCCCCCATCACTCCCCTGCCTAAATTCCTTCAGGGAAAGCCAGGTCATTGCAAGGTCTTAAAAGCCACATTCCTTCCCCCTGCCTGGTCTGGCGCCTGCCCAGTCCTCCAGCCCCACCTTAGGCCCCATTCCTCTCCCTCGCCCCTTGCCCCATGTACCCACTGCACACGGACTCCCTGGCTTTCTCCAGCTCCTCTCAGTCACCAAGTCCATGCCCAACTTGGGACCGGCGTTGAGGAATGCTGTCCTCTGAGCCCCCAGGCTTTCATTTCAGGGTAAATGTTCCCTTCTGGGAGAAGCTGTCCTTCCCTACCTTGTCTCAGGGGGTCCCCTTCTTATTTCTTTCATTGCACTTAGGTGGCAATAATGTGCTTGACTGTTTCCTTTGTTCTGTCTGTCTCCCCTACTGGATGGGAGGCTCCACGGGGCAGGGATTGGACGTGTGTGGGGAATCACTGGATACCTGGTCTGGCCTCACATTAGGCACTTGGTACATTATTTGTGGGGCGAATAATAATAATAGTAGCAGCTAACATTATTGGCTGCCTTCTGGGTACCAGGCACATACTTGATATTTTATATAAATTATGGCTTTTGATCTTCTCATCAGTGTTCTTGAGAAGGTGATATTATCCCAGTTTTACAAATGAGACTGCTGAGGCCCAGATGCTAAGTGACGTGCCCACAGCTCTTAAGTGGCAGAGCTGCCACTCAAACATACACCCCCTGGCCTTCACCAAGGAAAACCCCATCCTACTGCCCTAGCAAAGCCTGGACATTAGGGTTATGTTGGTTCCAGCACTGAGAGGGTCAGAAGGAGGGCTCTGCTTTTCCCTGCCGTTATCCTTGCTTCTGGACTTTTCAGCGTTGGGAGGACGAGGGAGCCGGAAGTCAGAGCATCGTCTGGGTATTTGGGTAGATGGGACTTCCTCTTATGGACAGACATGGCCCCACCACTAGCAGAGAGACAGTAGGGAGGAGAGCAGGAAGCATGGCTGGAGGTTGGCTGCTGTGGTGGCCTGAGCTGCTGGTCCTCTCTCAGAGTGAGCCACTGATAACTCTGGTCTCTGTTAATGTCACTGTTCCATCCAGTTTGGCACTGAGTTGCCCATTGTCAGCTAGAATGCTTCTCTGGTTGGAAAGCTCACTACCCAATCCTGTGAGGAAATGGGGGCCAGCTCCAGTGAGTCCACACCTGCCTCCATGACTTCTGGCTGTTCCTGGGTTCCAGAGTGACTCAGACTAAGTCAAAGGCCTCTTTTCACACAGCCCTTCAGCTGGATGAAGAACATTAACCACATCTGACTCAGGCTCCTCTCTTCTGCGTAAATGTGCCTGCCCCTCCCATACTTTCTCTAAGTGGCAGGTGTCCAGACCCTGTCCCCGGAGGGCCTCCGGAGTGCAGTCTAGGCATCTTGGGGGGCTTTGGGGCTGAGGGAAGGCCAGTCAAGGAAGAGTTCCTCATCTTTTGATATCAGGTGGTTTTTTTGCTTTAACTATGAATTCTAATAGCTTTTTTCCTTGATTATAAAATTAATATTTACTCATTGTAGGTGATTTAGAAAATACAGAAAATCACACTGAAGAAAATGCACCCAGGTCCCATTGTCTTACGGTCCTTCTGTTGGGCGTGAGGGTGACAGCGGCAGCTCCCGCCAGTGTTAGGAGTGGTCCTGAGTTACTGTTTGTCACTGCATCCAGTCCACCTGCGGGCTCTGGAGCACCTTGGTGTAGCTAAGCTGAGTTGACAGATAAGTTTCATCTTACCAATCAACCTCAGCGTCGAGAGTCTGAGACTAGGACCAGGCTCAGTGAGCAAGAGCACTGCGATTGACTAGCAATGTCTGCCATGGGTACAGAAGGTAGGGCAGTGGCATCTGCCACCTGCTCGCTGTCTCTGTCAGTGCAGCTAAGACTGGTGTTGGGTCTCTTTGAGACTCTACCCCAAATCCTAGAATCATGTTCTGTTTCTTGGAAGGAAATAGCCCAGGGCTTGCATTCCCAGTCAACCCTCCCTTCCACTGACGTGTGACAAGGGAGCTTATAACCAGCACATGAGGCCACTGTGGAAGAAAGGCATGGATCCTGTTAAACCAATAAGCGATCCCAGTATAGGCTGGGGGCCGGGGACCTCTTGGATGACAGGACATGGGGGAAATGTGTCCTGGCATTAACCCGTGGGCCCGGGAGGGCTGCTGGACCAGGCCCTGGCTCTTGGGGACCTTGCAGTAGGGCACAGTTCGTTGGAGCCTATGACAGCAGCTACTCGATGCAAACCACACTTCAGGTGCCCTGCCCTCCGTGGCCTTGTCTAGCCACAACTCCAGCTGCGGGAAGGGCGAATCAGTGCCCTGGGCCTTCTGCCCATCTGGTTTATTACCTCTCACCTTCTCTCTTTCTTCCTCCTCACTCCCAGCCCATGAAACCCCTGAAGGCCACAGCCACCACCTCCCAGCCCGTGCTCACCATCCAACAGATTGAGACCATCTTCTACAAGATCCAGGACATCTATGAGATCCACAAGGAATTCTATGACAGCCTCTGCCCCAAGGTGCAGCAGTGGGACAGCCAGGTCACCATGGGCCACCTCTTCCAGAAGCTGGTGAGTCTTCCGTTGATGGAGGGTCGTTATCCGGTGCCTCCGTGGAGCTTCTGGTGTTGGGAGACATCCAGTCATCTCCAGCCTTCTTGGCCTCCTTGAAGACCTGGGTCATTTCTGAGTCCTGGAGGAAAGCCTGGGCCTTTGCTCTGTGGGGCCCTGAGTCTAGTGTCGCGACTCTTGGCCTCCCACAGCGAAGCCCGAAAGTGCTTCTAGGGATGTGAGAGGCCAGGCGCAGAGGTGCTCCCGGGAGGACACTAATTCTCTCTCACCAAGGGGGGCTCCAGGGCTGGAACGAAGGCTCACCTGCTGGGCTTCAGGTTGCCTGTCCCTCAGGTGAGAGAGGGGCATGTGCCAGGTGGGCGGGCAGGGACCGCTGCCTTGGAACACCGTGGGCATTTGCCACACCGCGGCGCTGCCTCTGAAAGGAAGCCGTCGGATGGGTCAGTGAGTGATCCTCTCCTGGGGACCCTGGAGCAGAAAGCATGAAGAGCTCAGCCCGCCCACCATTGCAGGGGAGAAAAAAGGGAGAATTAATGTGCAGACATAGTGTTGGGAAAGGCTTTCAGAGGTCTTCCAGTTCCCAGGACTTCTGTGACACCCTCTCCCCTAGCTCTGAGATTGTCTCTGGCTCTGTCCCCTGGAGGACCCCCAGGTCAGACCCACAGTGCCCCCAACCCCTCTCTTTCCTGATCTTTCCCTGCCCATAACTTCTGCCAGCCCTGGAGGCAGCAAGGAGGCTGCCAATCTGTGGTCTTTGTTCTCTGGGTGTGAATGGTGATGGGCAGGGAGCAGTGCCTCTCCTTTACCTGCCCTGCAGTGGTGGGACTGGTTGAATGGACAGGCCTGTACTTTCCTTACACTGGAGAAAACTCTTGCTTGGATACTCCTAGGGCCTCCAGCTCACAGCATGTCCAGAATTGAACTTATTGTCTTGGAAGTTCTTTGCTCTTCTTCCTGCCTCTGTGTCGGTGGGTGCTGCCATCATCCCATCCCCCATCCATCCATGACTCCCTTGGACCAGTCCTTGGCACCTCCCCTGCCCCCCCCCTTCCCCACCACCACTTCTGGAGGATGCTCACTGCTGCCTGCCTTGCCCTGCCCCCTCTGGGGCCCTCATTTCAGGAGTGGCTCCTGCCTCCAGGCCTGCCTCCCTGTCTGCCTCCCACCTCTACCTAGCAGCAGAAGAGAGTTATCTGAACTCCTGACCAGACCTCTCTTCTCCCCTACTTAAATTCCTTCAGTGGCTCCCCCTTGCCCGTGGGATACATGCCAGGCTCTGAGGAATGGTTTATGAGACCCCTAGCATGCTGGCCTCTGTCCACCCCTGGCCTCTGGCTGCTGCTTCCCCTGTCCTTGTGCCCCCTGACACTGAACTTTCTATTCTCAGTTCATGCAGCAGACACTCTTGACCTCTCTGATCTTGCAGCTCCAGCTGCCTGAAATGTCCTTCCCCAACTGCTCCCAGCTTAGAAGTGACTTCCTTGTCACTTGGACAAGCCTTCCCCCAACCATCAAATGCAGCCCCTATGCTTATCCCCTCAGTGAACACGGTAACCTCCTGTGTCACTAAAACCATAAGCTCTGGGAGAACAGACTGTATTTTCTTCATTAGACTCCAGAACTAGCCCAGTACTCAGTACACGAATGAATGAGTGCACCATGACCTTGGCCACTGTGACTAGGGAGAACTCGGAAGGGCACTGAAGGGGACCTCACAGGGCCTGAGGTCTGTGTCCCAAGATGCCAGCGGTGTGGTAGGGACAAGCATAGCTTCTAGAGCCACAGCTGACTTTTTTTTTTAAGATTTATTTACTGATTTGAGAGAGAGAGAGCGCGAGCGAGTGCGCCCGTGGACGGGGGGAGGGAGAGGGAGAGAGACTCCCAGCTACTCTGCGCTGAGTGGGGAGCCTGATGTGGGGCTCAAAGCGGGGCTCGATATCACGGCCCTGAGATCATGACCTGAGCCAAAAGCAAGAGTCAGACTCTTAACCGACTGCACCGTCCAGGCACCCCAGCCACAGCTGACTTTGAATCCTGGCTCTGCTGCAGACGAAACCTGTGACTTTGGGCACAACCTCTCTGTGACTCAGCTTCCTCATCTGTAAAAAAGAGGATAATAGTAGCATTTACCTCATTGAATTGTTGTGAGGACTACGTGACTTAATACCTGAAAAGTGCTTGGAACAGGGCCCAGAACATAGTAAATTGGTAAATACTCAATAGTCAGCCACGAGCATTACTGTTATTACTATCCCTACTGTCACCATCGTTGTCGTCATTGTTGTTCTCAGCGAGAGGCACCCCGGAAGGTGGTATTGCAGGGGGACCCCACACTCCCGGTTCCAGCAGCCCCAGAGTGCTTGGCCCAGCTCAGGGACGGTGCATACCCAGTCATCACTCCTGGCCTGGTCCCAGGAGCCGGAGCTGACTGGTTTGGGGGCACCCTCTCCTCAACCCTCAGGGGGGCATGAGAGAGCCAACCAGAGGGGGAGTGGGGGGCAGAGGCCAGAGCGTAGCAGAAAGGCTGTCCAGTTTATCTTCGTCTCCAGTGTCCCCCATTCTGGTCTCAGCTCCATAGGCCCGCGTCGTGAGTTTGCCCCCCACCTTCCCTCCCCCAGCAGCATGAACTGCCTTCCGCAGCCCTGGAGCTGCAGGCCTGGGAGGGTCGGGGAGGAGCTTGGGCGGTCCAGGCATCTGGACGTAGTTTATTTTCAGCTGGTCTCCGTTACTGAGAGAAGGGAATTAGCATCTCTGCTGTTTGTTTTATGAGATCACCCCAGTGCCAGGCTGCTGTTTCCAAGCAACCTCCACTTCCCAATTAATGGCCCTGGCAGGCCGGGCCTTTGGCTCTACAGACGAGGGTCACCCGTGGAAAGGGCAGTGCCTGGGATGGTCAGTGACCCCTGTGCACAGGCCTTCTGCCCAGGTGGCTCCCGCTCTGACTCACCTCCTGCTACTCCCTTAGGCCGTGGGATGGGAGCAGTGTTCCAACCTGGGCAGCCAGCCTGTATCATTCTTATGGGAAAGGGGGACAAGAAGAGCACATCCCTGGAAGAAGAAAAGCAAAGATTTTTACTTTGGTTTAGGAAGCAGCTGTCTAGCACCTTCCCTGTAGCTTGGGACACTGGTGGGCCAGTACCCCCTCCCCGGAAAAGAAATTGAATTCATCCCTTCCTGCACTCCCCCCCCTCCCCCGATTTTTCTTCTCTGCCAAGTCTGGCCCGTCTGGGGCTGAGACGTGCACAGCTCTGGCCTTGGCTACTCTGCAAGCATCCCCGTTCTCATTTTCCCCTCTGGCTTTCCTGGCCCCCCACCTGCCAGCTTCCTGCACCTTCCTCCTGCCCCACGTCTTTGGGATCTAAGGGAGCGCAAGGATTCTGCAGAAAGCAGAGTGGTCCAGGGTGGGTCCCACGGGCAGCCTGCTTTCCCCAGCACCTCGGTGAGATCCCCCAAGGAGGCCCAGTAGCAGGCGAACCTCCATTACTTCATTTTAAAATATTTAAACAGAAATTCTAGAGAATACATGCACTGAACAACTGTGCACTCCTCTCCCAGAATTAATGGATGTTAAGCTCTGAAGACAGAAATACTTTTTAATCAAGAAAGCAAAGCATCATATGAGGCACCTGGGTGGCTCAGCCGTTGGGCCTCTGCCTTCGGCTCAGGTCATGATCCCAGGGTCCTGGGATCGAGCCCCGCATCTCGGGCTCCCTGCTCGGCGGGAAGCCTGCTTCTCTCTCTCATACTCCCCTTGCTTGTGTTCCCTCTCTTGCTGTCTCTGTCTGTCAAATAAATAAAGTCTTAAAAAAAAAAAAAGGGAAGAAAACAAAGCATTATAGACGAAGTCTCTCTCTCCCTTCCCCTTGACCTTCTGCTCAGCCCAGAAGCAGCTACAGGATTGAATTTGGTGTGTCGCCTTCGGGGCTGCAGTTTGTATTTTTATTATGTATCTGTATCTTTTATGGCATTACATGTACTATTTAAATGTATATATTTTATGTGTTTTGCAATTCGATCAACATTGGTTTAGGAACTTGGCGGTGTCACTACCCACAGATCTCGTTCATTCGTGTTAACTGCACCGTGGGTATGGATTCCCCTATTTGTGAGCATTTGTTACCAGTCTTTCCACAGGAGGAAGAGTGAGGCAGTGAATCCCCTTGCGCACATCTCCTTGGGTACATACATGGGCAAGTTTCTCTAGAGTGGGGCTTCCAGTAAACTATAATGTGAGCCACATATATGATTTTAAATTTTCTGGTAGCCCTATGTTTTAAAAATAAACACATGAAATTAATTTTAAGAATGTACTTTATTTTTTAAAAATATGTATTTAGGGGCACCTGGGTGGCTGAGTCGTTAGGCGTCTGCCTTCGGCTCAGGTCATGATCCCAGGGTCCTGGGATCGAGCCCCACGGGGCCGGGCCGGGTTCCCTGCTCAGCGGGAGGCCTGCTTCTCCCACTCCCCCTGCTTGTGTTCCCTCTCTTGCTGTCTCTGTCTGTGTCAAATAAATAAATTAAATATTTTAAAAATAATAAAATAAAATTTAAAATATATATATAGCCCAAGAGATCCAAAATACTATCATTTCAACATGTAATCAGTATTTTAAAATTAATAAGATAATTTACATACTCTTTTACATACTAAGTCCTTGAAATCCAGTGTGTATTTTATACTTAGAGCACATCTTGGGGTGCCCCTTAGTCCGGTAAGCGTCCGACTTTTAGTTTCGGTTCAGGTCATGATCTCGGGGTTGTGAGATCGAGCCCCATGTCCGGCTCTGCCCTGGGCGTGGAGCCTGCTTAAGATCCTCTCTCTCCCTCTACCGTCTCCCCTGTCTCTGTCTCTAAAAATACAGACACACACACACACACACACACAGCACATCTCAGTTTGGACTAGCCACATTTCAGGTGCTCACCTGCCACAAGTAGTGACTGACTCCTGTACTGGACCCAGAGCTCTGGGGTTTGTATGCAGAAGTGGATTTCCTAAGGTGTAGGCCGAACTGTGCATATTTTCAGCTTTATCGGGTATTGACAAATTACTGTCCAAATAACGGGACTAACACCCCCATAAGCAGTCTCTAAAAGCTCTGATTTCCCCCGCATTCTTGCCAACCCTTGATATCATTAGACTTTTAAATTCTGGCCACTTTGATGGCGATGAAATAGTGTCTCACTGTGCGTTTAATTCACATTTCCACCCTTCACTCTCTCAAGAGGAAATGCATATGCAAATCACAGAGAAGACTTTCCATACATATTTGAGGAATTGAATTAATGAGCCTCGGTTTCCCCTTTTGCAGAAAGGGATGATGGCATCTGTTCTGCCTCCCAGAGATGAGGTTCTGTGTGGTTGTAATAGTGGGAAGCTTTGTGTTAGGGTCAGAGCGACATGCTATTGTGTACTGAGGTAGGTAGGGTCTCTGGCTCCTTAGGAGGCTGAGGATGTGGGGACAGGAACCGAGAGAGGCCAAGGGAAGTGGGGACTCCACCTCTTTTTTTTTTAAGTAATCTCTACACTCCACATGGGGTGCAAACCCCAACCCCGAGATCGAGAGTTGCACGCTCCACTGACTGAGCCGGCCTGGCGCCCGGGGACTGCACCTTTAAATGCTGTGCCTTACACTGAGTGTGGGGCGTGGGATACTGAGCAGGCCATGAGTGCCCTCCCTGCTCCAGCTAATTCCAGGATATGAAAGACATGTGAGGCATTAAGGGGCTTCAAACCCTGAGAGACCTTTATGATGCTAAATGAAGCCAAATGCTGTTGAATTTCTTGTGTGCCAACAAAAGGCCCTGCCCTGCTCCCCCCCAGCCCCCAGTACCCTCTTGTTAACCTTATTGGCTGAGCTGGTTTCCATGGAAACTGTCAAGTTCAAAGGGATACTGTAGTATGTTCCTCCTGCTTTTCCCCTCTGTTCTTGTGTAGCCCTTTGGAGCAGAGTTAGAGGTTCCGAGTGCTAAGGGAGCTCCAGGTGCCCTGCTTATGCTTTCATCCATTCATTAATCCTCTCTCCCATCCCACTGCCCTCCTCTCTCTCTCCTCCTCCCCCTGCAGGCCAGCCAGCTTGGCGTGTACAAAGCATTTGTGGATAACTATAAAGTCGCTCTGGAGACAGCTGAGAAGTGCAGCCAGTCCAACAACCAGTTCCAGAAGATCTCTGAGGTGGGCAGCTCCCTGCACAGCCCCTGCCTTCCAGCCTCTGGGCCTGTTGCCGGTTAGGGAAGTGGTTCTCCCGAGAGTAACGCTTAGACTGACCTTTGCTTTCTCACTTGATACTTTCTCTCTTAATATAAGAATAACGATGTGTTTGATTTTGTTATTCTATTTAGGTTATCCTGTATTAGAACAGAGGAGACAAAAAAGAAAAAAAAGGCAGTATTCTCACACACTGTCGTGACCTTGAGCAAGTCACTTCCCTTCTCTTGGCCTTATTTCCTCTTCTGTCAAATGAGGTGTCTGGATCCTTCGGCTTATCCCCAGCTTGCTTGAGGAGAACCACCAGGGGCACTGTTTAAAATGCAGATCTTCAGACACCTTCCCTCCAGCTTTAATTCAGTTTGGGGTGGGACCCAGGAGTCTATATTTTTAACGAGCTTCCCGGGTGATTTTTATGATCAGAAAGATTGGAAGAGGTCTGGACTCGGTGGTCTCTTAAGATCCTTGCCTCCGCATGACAGAGAGGACCAGGGCCATATGTGAGAAGAAGCAGCCCTACCCTCTGGCTGGAAGCATGCCCGTCCCTGCTGCTGCAGCTGAGCCTTCCTTCCATGCTCTTCTGCAGGGCAAAGCTGGGGCATTGGCTGCCACTGACCCTTCAGGAAGTGGCAGGGAGGCGCTCTAATCTCCTCCAGGAGCTCAGCCCACTCTTGGGTCAAAAGGATCTCCATGAGCTCCCCAAGCTGCTGGCCTTTCAGTCGCAGCCCCAACTTCAAGCCTGGGGCAAGAGAACCTCTGGTTGCAGGGAGGAGGAGCTCCTTCTGCAGTTTTGGAAATTCTGCCTTACGGGCCTCTCTGGACCCTTTGCTGTCCCATCTCCTCTCTGATACTAGAAAGTTGGTGAGATGCGGGATAGTGTTGGTGACACTCCTGGGGTCATGGATTCTCCTCCAGTTTGGAATCAGCTGAGAGGCAGCACACGAGTTGGACAGAGCGGGATGAAAATGTCAGCTCCATTGCTAGTAAGAGCCAGGCTGGAAAAATGTGAACTTGGATCCGTAGGCACATTGGGCTTGCTAACCCTTCCCCTCCACAATGAAACACATCCATCCAGGATGGAAACAGGGAGCTAAGCTCAGTTTCTTCTCCCAGCCCCAGCCATCAGGTGAGTCACTCTGCCTGGGAGGACAGAGTCGGGTGGGGAAGTCCCTCTGCAGGGAGTCACAAGGCCGGAGAAATGGTGCTTCCCGTCATGGCTTCCAGCCCTCCCTGGGAACAAACTGGGTCTGCCTGATGTGTGTCCAAGGCTGCCCAGGGTCATGTCTGGTCCAGAGAGTAGTGAGCCTCCTCTTAGCCTAGGTTGACTGCCCATTCTCTGGTGGGCAGAAACCCCCGCACCCCTCCATGAGTCCCTGGCCCAGCCTGCCAGCCCCAGCGGCAGAGCCAGCCCCCTGGCCTGCTGCCCGGTGGCTTCTCACCCTGACTCATGCGTTGACGCTGTCGCTTCCTACTGGCGCTTCCACTTAATTACTGCAGTTAGGGCCCTTCTCCTTTGCAGCGGGAGCGATTTCATACCTCTAGGCCACACCGGAGGGGGGCACGGGGACAAGTTTCCTGAAGCTGGGAATCCAGTCACCCACCAGAGACACAGACTTCAGGAGCCGAGTCCCCCCCCTTCTCCCCACCCCAACCCCCAAGCTCAGTCCCTAGGGGTTTTCTCTGTCTAGAGACAGCTTGAGGCAGGAGTAGGAAATGTGGAGCTCCTGCTGCCCCGGAGTGTCCCCCCCCTTCCAGGCAGAGCAGGCCACATCCCCTGGGTTCCTGACCTTGGCCTCCCCTCACCCTGGCCTCCCTGCTGACGCGCTACTTGGAGGCCCCCTCCGCGCACTCAGCCCTGCAAGCGGGGATTGCCTTACAGCTCCAGTTGCGGGCCCTAGCGGTTTGTCGCCAAGGGCTGGAGCTGGAACCTCTCTCTCTAAATGCAGAGAAAGGAAGATAGGATAAGCAATCCCTAGAGTCTAGAGTCTCTTTCCAGCGCTCACTCCAGGTCATTTTGCTGGGGGCCAGGAGGGGTGTTGCCTCTTCCTTGCTTGCAGTTTCCTCCCTGAGGAAACCCACAGGCACCTGTGGGTGGGGGTGGTGGGTGTGGTTGGAGACTGGGTGAACCCCTCTCAGTCGGGGTAGGACCTAGGTGGGACTGCCCTGTGGAGCTCAGTCTCTGCCCCAGGTGCACTGCCTCCCTGCTTCCCCCTGTGCAGGTGCACAGGACCCCTCGCTCCTTATCTCCAGGGCTGCTCACGCCCTAAGGCGCTGGTACACCTGCTGTTTGTCCTCTCACATCCCATGTACCCTGGGCTGATGGTGGACCCCTAAATAGTGGCTGCTGCTGGGGGATCCAGCTCTTGCCACCTCTCTGGAAGGCCCTCAGAGTCACTGGGGAGGGGCGTTAGGGGGTGTGCCCAAGGAGCACCATTGCTACAGAGCTCTCAGGTACCCAGAGCCCCTCCTTGCCTACACCCAGCCTCCTCGGTACTCCACGGGCCCTAGGAGATCGTGGGTGCGGCACAGGGAGTCTGGAGTCAGTGAGTCAGGGGGAGACCTGTGCTTTGGTCTTTGTCCTCCTGTTTGCACCCTGGGTTTCAGAGCGCTTCTTCCTGCTCTGCCTACGATGGAGGATGGGGAGGTTCAGGGGGCAGGCCACGTAGTGATTCCTCCCCTCTGTTTCGCAGGAACTCAAAGTGAAAGGTCCCAAGGACTCCAAGGACAGCCACACGTCCGTCACTATGGAAGGTACTCCGGGGAGCAGGCTGGATAACAGTCACCTTCCTTTGTCTGGCTTTGTGGACTGTGGTGCCCTGCTTGTGTGAGCATGTGCACGGGAGTGTGTGTGTGTGTGTGTGTGTGTGTGGTGCACAATCGCGAGGAATCCAGCCTCTGTCCCTAGGCAGCCGGCCAGCTACAAACGTGCTCCTCCTTAGGATGCCAGCAGGCAGCTCGCTCCCCTCCCCCCCTCCCCCCTCCCGCCTCTCCACGCGCGCCTCCCCTCCCGCCCCTCCCCCTTGCTAGAGGAGCACTCTGAAGCGGCTGCTTGATTCAGGCTGTGCAGCAGCAGCCGGCAAGGTGGCTGAGTGGCCAGGCTGCTGATGGGAGCCACCGAGCGATGGCCGCAAGCTCCTGCCGCTGGGACGGAGGCTGCCATGGAAATCCTCCTCATCATTCGCTTCTGCTGTAACTGCACCTATGGTAACCCAGGCCCCCTCTCACGGGAGGTGGTGTAGCTTCCCACCTCTGGGGGCTGGCTGGAGTGGGCTGACATGTGGCCGGCAAGGTGGGGGGGGGGCGGCTTGGAAGGGAGGGGGTGCAAGTGGCTGGATCTGGCCAGCTTCCAGCCTGGAGTTGACATCTGGGGCCACTGGGGGCAGGGTGGCTTGGAAATGGAAGGACCAGGCTAGAAGTGGCCAGGCACCCCCTTCCCGAGCCTCAGTGGGTAATCGATGGCTTAGCTTGGGAGGCAGCGGGCAACTTCCTGGAGATGCTGTTCAGGAGAGAAAGTGACAAGGCTGTGCCCGCAGGTGTGCAGCCCTGGGGCTGGAGGGGGGTCAGCAGGGGCTGGTCAGACTGTGGCATCTGGTCTGGGCAGCAGTGCCTCGCCCGGGAGGGCGTCAGCCCCCGCTGGAGGGACAAGTTGGGAGTTTCTTTGTTTCCGGAGAGAGGAGAGGAGGTTGAGCCGCCAGGGTATTGTGTGCTCCGAGAGCACAGGCTGCCTTCGAGACATTCTCTCCTCGGCACGGCGGTGGTGGTGGGAGAGGCGGTGGTGGTGGGAGAACGTTGCCCCGGTTGGGAGAGTGGGAGGGAACTGGGTTGATCGCAGGGCGTTGTTTGTGGCCATGAGAGACCCTCAAGCTACGGTCCCAGCATTTGGTGCATGCTGGTGGGAGAGGGGGGCGTGGCAGGCCTCTGCTTTGTGAAGGTCACACACCCACTGGGCAGTGGAAGGGACCCAGGGCAGCCCCTGTGCAGCGCCCTCAGCAAGGGGGTCCTGGGACAGGTGTGTGCTGTCGGCTGGGGCAGGCCGAGGCAAGGAGGCGTCTGGAAGTGGACACTGCCCTCTGAGTCAAGAAGTGCTTTAGGGATGACCCAAGCTGCCTTTGGCAGGGATGGAGGGTCAAGTGTGGCCTCCAGGGGCCGGCTGCCCTGGGCCCCAGTGTGTTGGAGTGGCAGGAGGCTGGTTTTAGGACCTTCTTCCCTCCCACCAGGTTTTGTCTGCACCCCTCAGTCACTTTGCCTTCACATCTCCGTGGTAACCTGGAGCTCCTTGGTGAAGGCTGAACGGAGGGGGATGGCAGTTTGCTGGAGGAGAAATGATGAGGTTTCCCAGGCTCTTTCTCAGAGGCCACTGTGCTGGAGGGGCTCTTGTCTGCTCACCTGCTCAGGCTGTCCCACGTCGAGGATCATTCTTGATCAGCTGTGGGAACTCTAGTTCCGGAGATAGGAGATCGTGGGTGCGGCACAGGGAGTCTGGAGTCAGTGAGTCAGGGGGAGACCTGTGCTTTGGTCTTTGTCCTCCAGAAGCTGCCCTGTGCCCCCACCCGTCGGCTTGGATTTTGACAGGCTGGGGTCAAGAGGAGAGATGAACTTGAAATTGGCCTGTTTGAAGATCAGAGGAGAAATGCTCTTTTTGGTCTGGCCTAGGAGTGGGTCAGGTCTCAACTCTGCCTCCTTAAAAAGGAAATGGGGTTGGCCCTTGGCTTCCTCTTCCCTTCCCAAAAGGGAGTTTAGTCTTAGTGAAACAGACCTGGGACTGGAGTTCAGTGTTTCTTTGGTTTCTGTGATACTGTGTTTGAAGTCATCTTCAAAGTGGGGAGGGAGAGAACAAGCCCTTACCAACCACACTGTTTAGAATCTTCTCAGGCCATCCAAGGGATGCTGCTTATGGGGCCCCAGGGCGGGGGGTGGATTCTCTGGCTTAATGGTTATTTGCTGAGCACCCACTCTGCAGGTCTCTGAGCAAGATGCTGGGGGTGGGGGCATGCAAAAGGAAATCATGGGTGATCCAGGCCCCCAAGGAAGGGGCTCACCTTGGTAACAAAAGAGGCCAGCTTACCCACTCCTTCCTGGTGAATCTTTCCAAAGATCCTCCCAAGGGTCACCGAGCTTTTGCAGATGCTACCCTCCCATGCTGAAGAAGACGGCTCAACGTTAGGAGCATGGGTAGACCTACATTCAAAACCCAGCCACCATTTGCAACTTTGTTATTGTGAGCAAATTATGTACCTTCTCTGTGCCTTAGAGAGGCTTCTTCATCTGTAAAATGGGGCTAGTGATAATTGCTTCTCTTTTTAATCAGAGGAAATAGCGCATATAAGATAGGGCCACAGACATAGAGTAAGTACCCAGCAAACTACAGAGAGGCCAGCTTGCTCATGTCAGTGGTCTGACTTTTAGGTACTGTGGGTGTTGTTTGCAAAAGTCCTGGTCAGGGAAGGCTCCTGGAGGAGGTGGGGAGACAGGCATTGCAACTTGGTGAATGGTGTCTATCTCCGGAACAGGAATGGCATGGTGAGGAGAAGGAAGGGTAGGGGATGCAGGGGCAGGAAGCAGCCCGGCCTGCCAGAGCCGTGGAACAGATGAAGGGCGAAGGTGGGCTCTTTACCCTGCATTGTTAGGGGAAGGCTGCACACGGGGGCTGTGGGGAGCACAAACAGAACATTGGGGTTGCGCTTCCTCCCCTTTTTCCCTCCGTATCTGACTCTGGCCCCAGGACCCTCTCCCTGCATTCTGTTCTCCCCACCTTTCCTCCGAGCTGTTCTCCCCCAACCCGGGCACTCATTCCACATCCAGTCAGGTAGACTCGAGGTGACTGCAGGCATATTAATAACCCCTCAGAAACCCGACCCACCATTTGTGCAGACCTCTGAGCTTAGTCAGAAACCTCTTCCTCCTGGGACTTGAGAGAGGGACAGAGGGAGCTGACACTGCAGTATCAGCTTTCCCCGAGCTGGAACTCCAGGGCCCACCCTGGCAGGTGTCTGCTGAACTTGCACTTTCTCCTGGGTCTTTGGGGTTCTTGGGTGTGATTTCCCCCCGAAGATGAGCTAAGCCACAGGTGGGTACTCTAAATAATATCTGTACGGCCCTCCATCCCCACCCCCCAGGCTGGTAACTGGGCTCTACCCTCACTGACCCAGGATACCCCAAGCCTGGTCTTGTTCATTTTAGGTCCCATAGACCATGGGGAGGGTCTCTCCACAATTGCCAAGTTAAGAAGGGGCTAAGGATAAGTCATGGGAAGTGGGTTGGCATAAGGCAGTGGTTTTCAACCAAGGCTACGTATCAGAATCTGCAAAAGAGCTTTTTAAAAATGCTGATACCCAGGTTCCACCCAGCAGAGATTGGGATTTAGTTGATGAGGTGGGGAGAGGGGGACAGAAGCTGTTTCTTCTAAGAGCTCCCCCAATGATTCTAAAGGGCAGCCAAGCAAAGACGGCAGATAAGGCTCATGGGATACCACGGAGACTGTAGCTTCTTCACAGCCAGCAGATCGTTCCCCAAAGTGTCTGCTTAGCAATGCATGGGGTATTTATATCCAGGGCTTCAGGGGACTCTTTGGTTTGGGGACTGGCTAGGGCATGAGTCTCGGCTCTGCGACTGTCACAGCCAGCATCCTGCCTCTTCCTGCCCCTGTGGCAGGAGGACAGAGGTCATGACCCCACGGACAGAGGCATCCAGGTATAGGACTGAGGCTGAACCACCTATGTTGGGAGGGGCAAGCCACAGCTGCTTGCGGGAAGCTTTGTTTGAAAGTGTGGTCAGCCAGCTGCTGCCTCCACCTGTCCCTGCTGAATCCCAGCAATCCTCATTTGCTGCCCTGGTCGGCCAAGGGGTGTGGGGAATGGGGGCCCCGCTGAGTCTGCATTTCCCCAGCCTCTTCAGCGCTTCCAGGGGCCCCACCTGAATTCCTTCGGGAAAACTTTGCTCCCTCAGCTGTCACTCGCTTGAGAGCAGAGACTTTGTGTGAAGAGCTGGCCTGCCTCCCTGGCCCTCAGCCTGTCCTGTTTTGTCGGGGAGTTTGACGGCATGGAGGGGGGTCTTCTCATGGAGAAGAGGCCGCCCGTGTGAGTCAGAACAAAGGCCGCGGTTCCCAGCTGGCGATGCCAGGTCTTGGGCCAGAGGAGTGTAAGAATGGTTGGGTGTGCGGGAGCCACCTTCCCTGGAAAAGCATCATGTCTCCTTCCCGCATCCTGGGGCGCCGGGTGTGAGCAAAGTGCCCGAGCTCTGTGGGGCGAGGCTAGGTATAGTTGTACGATGCAGGGTTAAGGGTAAGAGGAACATCTTCATCCACTCCGACCTGGCCAGACAAGGCTGGGCCTGTGGGATGGCCCTGCGAGAAGTCACGTCTGGCGGGAGATGAACTGAGGCATGCGGGAGGGGCCTGGGCAGCCAGGGCTGAATGTCTGCGTGCAGGTGCCGTCGGGCCCGCCCTGGGGAAGAGCGGAGCTGCGGTGTCCTGCACCCGGGCATCCAGCTGGTCTGGCAGTGAGGTGGGAGGAGGGATAAGGCTCGTCTCTGAGGTATCAAGCTGCTTCCTGTATTTCTTCTGTCTTGTGTCCTTCTCCCTGCCTTTGCCGACAGCTCTGCTCTACAAGCCCATTGACCGAGTCACCAGGAGCACCCTGGTCCTCCATGTAAGTGTCAGCCCCTGAGTGGCCCGAGCGGGGTTAGGAGTTCTGTGGGAGACTGAGCCCAGGGGGGCGGGCACTGGAGTCACTGAGAACAACCCACTCGGGGAACTGGGCAGAGGGGCCCTGGGCCCTGACTGCACCTCCCTGGCCTCGCTAACCATGCCAGCGGCGCCAGGGCCTCAATATAGCTTGGCTGCGAAGCTCAACGTTTGGCCAGATGCTGCCGTGGAGGCAGGCGCTTCCTGCCTCCCCATCCCTTGCCTCTTGGTCTCCAGGGTCCTTGGGGCAGCTGTGGGGTGGGTAGAGGGCTGTCTCTCCCAGCTGCTAGGGGAGGCGAGCCCCCACCTGGCTCACTCCGCCAGGGAGCAGAGTCATGACTACGGTGGTAATAAAGGGGCACCACTTCCCTCGGCCCTGACTCTCGGACCCTCCTCTTGAGTTCAGATTGTAGAGGCATGACCAGATTAGATCATAGGTCCCCTAGGGCCCCGCCCTGGAATTCCTTTGGTGAAGATTGAGTCCCCACTGTCTTCTCGTTGAGCCCCAGAACTGCTGCCCCCGACTCACCACCCCACCCCTTCCCAGGACCTGCTGAAGCACACACCTGTGGACCACCCAGACTACCCGCTGCTCCAGGATGCCCTCCGCATCTCCCAGAACTTCCTGTCCAGCATCAATGAGGACATTGACCCCCGCCGGACTGCGGTTACAACTCCCAAGGGGGAGGTGAGCTTGGGACCCACCCTGCCTCTCACCCAGGCTGAGAAGGGCACAGCAGGCCACATCACCCATCCCTGCTCTCCTGCTCGGATGGGCACCACTGCCCCGTCCTCGGTGCCTCTCCAGCCCTCATCTCCCATGCCCAGCTAAGGAAAGGTCTTCAGACCCCGGGAGCTTTACGTTCAGTGTCTCATTAATCTTCATATAATCCACTGAGGCCTAGAGAGTCTCTGCAGATCGAACACAACGTCTCTTGGCCGTAAGTGTTGGAACTGGATTCTTTAGCTGCGGTTCTCCGTCTGCAAGCCTCATGCACTAACCCCCAAACCACGGAAACCCGGGGCTGTGGCTAGCGTTATGGAATGCACACCCCCACCGTGGGCAGTATGATGCCCTCAGGGTCCCCTGGAAGATAATGGCTCAGACTGCGGGAGCCTGGGGAATCTGAGAATAGGAGGGGCAGGAGCTAGGGAGTGAGCCCAACAGTAAGAAAGGCTGGAACGGGGTGGGAGGGTGGCTAAGGCTGCCAGGTTGCTGGAGTGTCCCAGGTACAAATGTGGTACAGCAGCTCCAGTTCCTGGGGGGCCCTTCTTGGTGGAAAAGTGGGGGCACCCCAGAGAGGGGAAGTGATTTGAAGAATTGGAGGGACAGTTAGTCACGTGGGTCAGCAGCCTGGCCCTTATACAGTGCTTCCTGTCCAGGAGAGGTAATTAAGTGGCATTTAGGAGTGAAGACTGGCTGGGTTTATGCTCCTTTATTACATTTATGAGCCTCCAGTGTCTCCTGGGAAGGGAAGTAATGAGGGACGGGGTCTGGAGCATGACTAATGGGGCACAGAGAGCCGTCCCCATGTGCAGCTCCCGGCCCTGGTTGGCAAGCCCTGGAATGTCACTGGTTTGTTTGACTCGATATCTGAAAGATCTCCGAAGGGTTTAGAGCACCGTCAGTCTCTGGTCGTGTTAACTGTATACTTCACCGTGCTCACCTGCATTCTGCGGCACGTGTAGGTCACAAGGTCTGTAATACACACAGGGAACGCTGGCACGGACCGCGACAGCCCCCGAGAAGCCTGCTGGCTGTGAGGGTGTCAGGGCAGAAACTCTGGAAGTTCTGCATGGAGCAAAATGCTCTTACCCATCCAGAACCCATTAGAGATGGCTGCAGGGTCCCGCAGGAGCTGCTGCAGCCCCACCAAAGGTAGCCCGTGTCTCCCACCACCTGAGGGCAGCTGTAGAATCCACGCTGAGGCAGCCGAAGCAGACTGAGAGGGCCTGTGGGTCAAGGTTGAACTGAAACACGATCAACTTCTTAGGCAGGGTTGGGGGGGGTTTCCCACGGCTGGGGGGGAGCTCCCCAGTGTGGAGGAACCAAGTCATTCTGCACTAGGGTCTATCCAGGTGAGAGCCATTAACCACTGCAGGAAAATACAAAGCTACCATTTTTTTTTTAAGATGTTATTTATTTATTTATTTATTTATTTATTTAAGAGAAAGAACATAAGCAGGAGGGAGAAGGAGAAGCAGGCTCCCCACTGAACCAGGAACCTGATGTGGGGCTTGATCCCAAGACCCTGGGATAATGACTTGAGTTGAAGGCAGACACTTAACCAATGGAGCCACCCAGGTGCCCATAAAGCTACCATTTATTGACCACGTATTATGTGCCAGGCATTGGGCTCTTTTACACATACCATCTTGATGAATCCGACGTTATAGGGCAACCATCATTATCCCCATTTTACAGATGGTAAGACTGAGACTCAGAGGTCGGGGAACTTGCCCAAGATTACAACCAGAAAGCCCGTGTCTGTATGACCTTAACCACCAGGTGCCATTGCCCCTCCCTGCAGCCCCTCCCAGCTGGATGGTGCCTCCAGTGCAGGCTGGGCCCTGGGCGGACTCCCGCTGAGCAGGTGGGGGTGGGTGTGCCATCTCCCTCAGACGCGGCAGCTGGTGAAGGACGGCTTCCTGGTGGAAGTGTCGGAGAGCTCCCGGAAGCTGCGGCACGTCTTCCTCTTTACCGATGTCCTACTGTGTGCCAAGCTCAAGAAGACATCTGCAGGGTGAGTCCAGGGGGTGGGGTGGGAGGGAGCTAGACTCTGCCCCCCCCAGGGAGCCCTTGGGCATGAGGGGCAATCTACATTTATTTTTTCTTTTTAAAAAATCGATTCATTAATTTTATTTTACTACATATCCTTTTTCTAAAAATAAATAGTTTTTAATTATAAAGATAATATAACCAAATTACAGGGGGAATAACCCATCACCCACCCGAACATAAGCATTGGTCTCCTGCTGCTATATTTCCTTCCAGTTTTTTTAAACATTCTTATGTTTTTTCATGTACTTGTAATCAGAGTGAATACCCAATTTTGGTCTCTGCTTTTTCCATTTCACGTCATAAGCATTTTCCCAGTCTCTGCCTAATCTTCATAATCATCCTTTTACTTTCCTTCGTGATGTTACAAGTGGATATGCCATAATTTACTTAAGCACTCTCCTTTTATTAGACATCTCTAAATTTCTGCTAACTGCAATTCCGTGAATATTCATTAAATCTGCTGTCATTACTGAGTGCTTATGCCATTCCAGGTGCCATGACAAATGCTTTGACTCTATTATTTCCAGTCTTCCCCAAAACACTCACAGACGAGAGAGAAGACTTAGAAAAGTTAAATCCGTCGCCCAAGGTCGCATGCCTAGAGGTAGAGAAGATGGGATCTGAACCTTAGTCAGACCTGAGAGCTGCTTCCCACCTCTGTCTCTGCCCCCAGTGAGCGGGCTCTGCCCTGTGCCACCAGCAGTAGAGGTCATGCAGGACTCATTCCCGCATTCTTCCTCCGTTTTCTCATTGTCTACTGTGTGCCAAGAACACTACCTCCCAGTCCAGGGGGGACAAGCCTCACGCTCACATCAGCACTAAGGGGCCAGAGTGAGAGGGGCAAACCCATGTCCTGGGGGAGGTGAGGGAAGGAGAGGTTAGTATGCGCCTCAGAAAAGGGGGTGGCTCCCTGGAACTAGATCACAGGTGAGATCATTCTAGAGCACCGATGGCAGTCACAATGAGCAAACACACCTCTGCCTTTAGTCCTTTGCCCATGACAGACATCACTAATGAACCATGGCACTGTTTCCCACTGGGCTGGGGTGTGGCTTTATCATCTTCCACCCAGTACCCCCACGTGACCTTTATTGATCAGAGTTGGCATTAAAAATAGCATGTGTATTCCATCTCCAGCCCAAAGGACAATGACTATGAGCTAAGTATAGATAGGCTAGGGGGAGGGGAGAGCACAGGATGGGGAATAGGAAAGTGTTAGAGGTTTGGGATGTTTCAAAACACCAGCCTACGGGGCCTGAAGATTGGCAAGGCCAAGGCCCAGAGCTTCACTGCCGCCTGACCCTAGACCCTGACTGTCATTTCTTCAATGTGGGTTTCCTGATCAGACTCGTCAAGGACACGGATCATTCTTGCCCATGACAAGTTCTTAGCAAATCCCTCTCAGGTGTTTTTCTGGTTCTAGCAGTTGAGGCTTGAAGAGCCAAGTTCTCTCTCACTCATGTCTCTCTCGGGCTTGTTTGCAGGAAGCACCAGCAATATGACTGCAAATGGTACATCCCCCTGGCCGACCTAGTGTTTCCCTCCCCCGAAGAGTCTGAGGCCAGCCCCCAGGTGCATCCCTTCCCAGACCATGAGCTGGAGGACATGAAAATGAAGATCTCTGCCCTCAAGAGCGAAATCCAGAAGGAGGTGAGCAGAGCCTGGTATCTGAGCTGAGATGGGGGGGGGGCCTTTTCCTTGGGGCCCTTTGAACTAGGTGTGTCAGGGTGTTGGAGGGAGGGGAAGTAGTAAGGCTTGAGAGTCTGATAAGGGAGACAAGATGCAGGAGTAGGAGGCCTCGAGGACATGCTCAGGGAAAGACTCTGGTGATGGCGCGTTAGCACTGAGCAGATGGAAGGAGGCCAAGAAGTCAGCGCTCAGCATTTAGTGGGGTTAGTCAGGGGGAGCTTCCTAGTGTATGTCAAGCACCAAAGAAAAGGAGAGCAAGAGAAGAAGGCCTTCTTAAGGAAAAGCAGGATGGGTGCAAGAGAAGGAGCTTGACAGGCCTCTCAAACTGACAGATCAAGTAGGCAAATAAGTAAAGGGAGAGGGGCTTTGAATAACACAGTTAACATGCTCCCGCTTGACCTGAAATGCACAGAAGCTTGTGCCTGAGCCTAGAACGGAAATTCTTGTCAAACACCTATGCGGCATTTACACACATTTATCATGTATTAAGCTGCAAAGGAAATTGGAAATTTAAAAAACACTTTTTGGGTCTTTTTTTTTTTTTTTAAAGTAAGCTCTACCGAATGTGGATCTTGAACTCAATGACCCCGAGATCAAGAGTCACATGCTGTCCTGACTGAGCTAGCCAGGCACCCCTAAAAAAAATTTGATAGCCCACTGGTCATGTTCACAGACCACAGTGCAACGAAATCAGACATCGACAACTAGAATACAGTTAAGTATATGCCTAGAAAATTAAAACTTGCAAGGTAAAGAGGAAATCCACGTGGAAACGGCAGACTGTTTAGAACTGCATGAAAATGAGAGCACTCATAGCAAAATCCATAGTTGTGGCCAAAGCACTCTTTAGAGGAAAATATATAGCCTTACATTAATATATCTGAAAACAGTGGCTAGAGGAAAGCCCCCCCCCCCCCCGCCCCCGAGGAGGTTTCCACGTGCCTGTCGCAAAGGGCAGGGAGAGGCTTGGTTCTTTAGCCTAGTTTCCCTTTCCCACCTGTCAGTTCAGCTTCGGCCTCCCCTCCCCGGGAGCCTTCCCTGCTGTGTATCCACTTTGTCTGGGTCGGGTGCCCCGCTTTCTGGTCCTGGGGTCTGCCTCTTTCTTTTGAGTTATTGGTCCTGAATTATAATTGCATAGGCCGCTTTCTCTTTTTCCCACTTGAATTTGAACTCTAGCACGGGTGTGGTTTTCTTCAGTTCAATGCCCCCCAGACTCGGCACATAGTAGGTGCTTTGTAAACACGTGTCGAGGAATCCATGACCAGGTGGCTTCTAAGAACCCTTTCAGCTTAGACATCCATCTTTGAAGGAGAGGAAGACCACAGTCATGACCCCGGGGGTGTCTGGAGCAGGGGGATGACTGAGGACCGACGGTCTCCCTGGGGGCACACCTGCCCAGAGGGGCGCAGGTGTCCTCCTCCTGACTGGTCACACCCCACCCTGCCTCGGGGGAGCCTGTCTCCCCCGGTAGCACTGCCCCTCAGCCCCGCCCAGGGCATCCTGCCGGCCTGTTCCTCCCTGTCCCGGTTGCTGGTGGACTTCGTCCCCTCCCTCCCACCCCAGGTGCGCAGACATGGCCTTCTGCTCGGTGGAATCCACACTTCCTGAGCTCCGCTGGCAGCTCGCTGCAGGGGTGTGCCAGCACCTCCTACTGTGACTGACCTCAGTATGTGACATGATGTGAGGAGAGTCGCTGGGGAGGCACATTGTTCTCTGAGTCACAGAAGAAGCAGTGATTGATTCTTTTAATAATACTTTGTTAAAACTTATTTTTGTTCCCCCAACCTAACACTGGCTTGTTATCACAAGAAATACAATACTGAAGCATACAGAGTGTAACAGATTATCACCCACCCCCCAGTGTTAACAGTCTGAGGTGTATTCTTCTAGACTCTTCTATGCTTATACCGGTGTGTATGTTTGTTTGTTTTTAATGAGACTAGACTTTATGTGCCATTTTGCAACTTAAGCTTTTCACTTAATGGTGCATTTGAGAGCTCTTTGGATCTATCAGATTCCTTTTAACAGCTGCACCCTCTTCTGTCGCTTCACCGCGCAGTGACGTACGAGATATTTAGATGGTTTCTGGTTCTTTACCCTTAACAGGCAAGACTGCACTAAACCTGATTGCGCTCCTGTTTCTCTCTGGTAGCTTCCCTACAAATTGCAGGGCTGGGCCAGAGGGCTTGCTCTAATTGCCAGATTTACCTCTGGAAAGGTTGTTTCCGATTATGCTCTCCCCCCCCCCCCCCCTTAGCATGAGAGAGTCACTCTCAACACACACTGTCACAACACTGGCTGTGAGCACTTGTTACCATTTTGCTAGTCTAGTGGGTAAAAAAAAATGCGGTACAGATGAATTCTAACCGAGGAGCTTGAAGTTGGCGCTGGAACTGAAACTTGAAGGATAATAGCAGTTACTAAAAGGGAAGAGATGCTTCACAAAAAGTAAACTTGAAACGTTAGAGAAGGGCGCCCGGGCTGAGACATGAGGGCTTCGTGCAGAACGGGGAGGAACACGGTGTGGCCGAGGTGCAGGGTGCGGGGTGGGGCGTGGAGGCCACTCGGCTGGGCGCGGAGGCCAGCCCCGGCCTTCGGGGGCCCCGTGTGCCAGGCCAGCAGTGAGGGCTTTTTGCTGAAAGGCGCCTGAGATTTTTAAGCAGGGTATTTTGCTGGTACCCAGGATCTGATCTATCGAAGTGACTGAGTGTTGACCCCATTAGGCTAACGGCACTGAAGGAAGATTCTTATTACTTCCAGTTTCCAAGAGGAAGGGGTGCATCACCCTACCTAGGGCCACGGGGGAAGCACCGGGTTTAGGCAGGATGCCAAAGGCACAGGGGAAAAGCATGGCTCGCAGCCTGTGTTGTATTTTCCGTAGGAAAGGAAGGCAGGGCAGGGGCAACTGCGTAGGACTGGGAGTTTGAGAAATGATAGCAGGCTCTGGGCTATAGGGTGGTCTCTCACTGTCTGCTACCTGGCCCTGGGTTACCTAGGGCAGAGGAATATTGGCTTGGTGAATGGGGGTATGAACTCAGGGCTGGTTGGTTTGTATATGGGAGGTATGTACATAGAGGAGTCCTTTACCGTCTTAGGGCTCAGCTTGCCCTGGGAGGGGTAGCTTTCTCCCTGGCCAGCTAGGCACCCCCAAGACGTCAGAGCATCATAAAATATAAAAAAGAAAAAGACACGATGAATGCACAAGGAAGTGCTGTGCTTAGAGCTGCCGAGGGAGGAGTGGAGTGTGTGAGGGACGCCATCTGTACCCTCTGGCCCCCACAGAAAGCCAACAAAGGACAGAGCCGGGCCATCGAGCGCCTGAAAAAGAAGATGTTTGAGAATGAGTTCTTGCTGCTGCTCAACTCCCCCACGATCCCGTTTCGGATCCACAATCGGAATGGAAAGGTCAGGAAGGGGTGGTGATGGGACAGAGTTTCCTCATTCTGGGGCTGCCCATTCTTTAGGGCTCGGGTCTGTGCCATGTGGGAATCAGGGACTCAGGCCCAATCCCCAAGGATGCTGCCCCAGCTCCTGCCCAGGACTCCCTCTCCCTGGGGTGTGGAGCCAGTGCCCCCTGCTGGCCATCCCCAGTACTGCCCCTCCCGTGGCTGGGCTTCCAGGAAAGGAGGCTCTCCCCAGCTCCCACCTTTGCCAAGCCTGGGGGTGCCTGGGTGACAAGGAGTCAGGAATATGCTTGGCCACCTGGTTGCCCCCACTGAATTCTCATCTCTCTTCAGAGCTACCTGTTCCTGCTGTCCTCGGACTATGAGAGGTCAGAGTGGAGAGAAGCCATTCAGAAGCTACAGAAGAAGGGTAAAGTCCCGCCCCACCCCACCCTGCTCCAAGGGTGTCTAGGGCAAGAGTGGCCTCTTGAGTTTCCATGCACTTTCATGTCCACGGTCTCCTCTTCGGCCCTCACGGTCACTCTGTAAGGTGCCAGGACAGGTGGCACTTAATTGATACTACTGATCACTTGATGCCCAAAGAATTTAAGTGATTTGCTTATGGCACAGAGTAAATTAGCGGTAGGGCCCAGAGCCCGGGCTTGTCTGTCTCTCTTTCTCTTGCTCTCGCTATTGCACATAAAACAGTTGCAAGCCACCTGTGACTGTCTCCATGTCCCTACAAGTCTTTCCCTCGCTTCCAGTGACCACCTCTGCCCCTAGAGCTAAGCTTTTTTCCTGCAGTAGCCCCCAGAGAAGAGCCGCTGGTCCTAGCGGACCTGTGATGACGGTGTCCTCTCTCGGCCGCTCCTACAGATCTCCAGGCCTTTGTCCTGAGCTCTGTGGAACTCCAAGTGCTCACGGGATCCTGTTTCAAACTCAGGACTGTACACAACATTCCCGTCACCAGCAATAAAGACGGTAAGATCTGGAACCCAACCCAAGCTTGCCTAATCAGCAGGTCCAAGCCCCAGGGCATTGCTAGAGCGTTCCATGAGGACCTAGCCAGACACATGGTTGTAACAACTCAGTTGCCAGGTACACAGAGAGCTTGAATAGTTGTTCTCTACTGAGTTCCCAGATGGTCCCAGCTCCTCCCGGCCCCCTGTGGCTTGAGGGAAGAATCTGGCACCCTCATGCACTGGAGTCATGTTAATATGTTCATGAGGTCGTCAGATAATGGAAGCAAAAGACTGAAGCATGGTGCATGATGGTGGTAGAGGAGGCAAGGGTAGGTGGAAGCGTATGAGAAATAAGGCCAGAAGTTTCCAGAGACCAGATCTTGGAATGCCAAGCAAAGGAGTTTGTTCAAGCTGAGGAGCCTAGGGGAGGTGTTTGAGCAGGGGAGAGCTGTGCTCAGGGCTGATCCAGAATGGGTAGAATCTGGTTGCTAATGGGTGCTGGGAAGGGGTTTTGCAGGCGGGCTCTCCCCTGTGGGGTTATCTGCCCCTGCCCCGAGTTAATTTTCACATTGAAAGGCTACACTGAGGACAGCCAGGGGATAGGCAGGATTCAGAGGCGGAGGAAAAGGGCCCTGGAGAATGGTCTGAAATGCCTGGCCCAGTAGGGAAGGAGCGTGGATTGGCCTTCCAGGCTGAGTGGTGGGAGAAGGGGTACCAGCTCATATTCCAGGAAGCAGTGGGCTCTGGAAACTTCTTCCTCCGCCCACCAGGTGGTGCTGCAAGACCAAGGCTGAGACTGTGTCTCACACCCTTTTGGCCTTCCTACGAGCCTGGGGTGAGAAGGGGCTGAAGCTGGCCTCTCGCCAAACCCTACCCGGGTGGGGGCTTTCCTCTCTTACAGACGACGAGTCTCCAGGACTCTATGGCTTCCTCCATGTCATCGTCCACTCTGCCAAGGGGTTCAAGCAGTCAGCCAGTAAGTGTCCCTGACCCCAGCCCTAGGAAGAGCGGGAGCCATGGTTCATCCGTTCACAGGAAGTCCCTATGGATCCATTGCATGGGACCTCCCACGGCCCAGCAAGTCTGCGCTGGTCTGCCCAGGCTGGGGCCCTGCCAGCTGCCCTGACATGTGGGTGGGCACTCCCCCAACGGGCAGGAACCAGCTTCTCTTGGCAGGAGGATCATTCCTGCCTTGTGTCTCCAAGGTCTGCCCTCCTCCCAGCCCTCCCCAACTCCTGGGTGTCTGAAATCCTGGACTCTAGCCCCGCATCTGCCATTGACAAGCTGGGTGACCTTGGGCAAATCTCTTAACCTCTCAGAGCCTCAGCTTCTTTCTCCATAAAAGGCAAACACTTGTTAATGGGGACCGAAGAGCGGCCTCAGAGATGACTGAGTTCTGTGCTGTCAGCACACTGCCACACACATCCTCTCTTCTGCCTTCTTTCTCACCATCTCCCAAATCCATGCAGTTCTTAGCATTCGACAAGATACAACGACACTTTTTTATCTAATTTTCCCCATAGGAATTTTTTCTTCCCATTTGCCAGATGAGAAAACTGAGTCACAGACAGATAAAGGGACTGAATATCACAGAGGATCAGAAACCCAGGGCTCCTGACTCCTCCCCTCTCCTCCTGCCCCCAGCCCCTCTTCTTTGTTTCTGGAGGGTGAGATCTGCCCCGGGCCCCTCTACCTGCACTGCACCACACAGAGAACGTGGTGTTGGCTTGCAAATAGCCATTCAACAAACATTTACTGTGAAGTTCATGGGCTACCTTACTTCTGGGTGCCTGGTACCTTACTAGGTGCTGGAGAAAACTCAAACGTGGCCAGCATGCGGATGATGGCTTGGTCTGTTTCAGAGCCTTTCCAGTGCATTTTCTGCTCTGATCTCCCTGGCATCCCTCCAGGGTCCCTGAGGTCACTCCCATGTACCAAAGCCCATACCTTTCACGTTAAAGCAGCCTTTCTCTCAGTGTGGCCAGGGCCACCCTGCTTACCACTCAGGCTGTGCTGCTCCTGCACACGGGGCAGCCTCCTGGACCCTCCCGACACACAGAGTCCCCTTCTAGGGGGCAGTGCCCAGGAATATTCCTGGTTGGTAAGTTCTAGAAAGCTGTTCCACACGCCTGAGTCTGGCCCAGCGTGCCCAGATGCCTCACCCTCTCTGTCTGCTCCCTTGGCCTGGATGGGGCTCAGGGAGCAGGGCCAGGGAGGTGGCGTGGCCCCCTCTCCCAGAGCAGTGTCTGCCTCCCAAACTGGGTCGGGGGGGTTAGGCATGAGGTGAGCTGCTACAAAATCTTCCCTGACCTCCAGATCGTCCTCACCTCCTCCCTCCACCGGCCTCTGGCACCACTCACGTGTTCATTATGACCCAGTGGGCTTAGGCCCCATGAATCTTCAGCCATGGCTCTCTGTCCTAATACGTTCATTACATCTGCACAGTCAGGCCTGGCGGGCAGGCACCATTGTTCGTCCCGCTTTACAGATGAAAGCAGTAAGGCAGAGAGGTCCAGTGATTTGTACGGAGCTGGAATTTGAACCCAGACAGTCAGACTCAAAGCCCTCCTTCTGTCTCATGAACTTTCCCCTAAACGCTGACAGTACTCACTCACACGCAAGTCAATAAATGGGATGGCTCATGCCCTCCATCTCTCCACCACCCAGACCTGCTCTCTGATCTGGCAGAGGCCAGGGTGCTTAAGGCCTCTGGTGTTGTTTGCCTGTTAATCTGTGCCCACCTCCCAGCTTGCCCGGATACCCAGCTATGTCTGGTCTGCGTCCTGCCTAGCCAGAGACAACTCGGGAGCTGCTCCATCCACTCTCCCTTCTGAAGAAAGCCCTTTAATGTCCACCCTCTGACCTCTGCCCCTTGATTCACACTGCAGAGGATTGGCTCTGATACCCCCAGAGCACCTCCAGTGCACCATTCCACTGGGATACCACCGTGGCCGCTCCCGTGGAGGGGGATGGGTGTCAGGGTCTGAGCCCCAGAGGAAGGGCGTGGATTTGCAGAGTGCCTGGAGTGGCTGCCCAGTGCTGTGGCCACGTCCACTGGGTCTCAGAGTAGAGGGGAGAAGATTTTCAGCCTTAAAGGCCAAGGTTCAAGATAGAAACACCAGGAAAAGCTCCCCTTCCTCCCTCCCCAGCCCTCTACCACTTTGTTTCCAGAAGCACTTGGAAGGTGGTACTCACTGTGTGCCCTGTCCTTGGTGCCACGGGTGCACCGGGGCTAAAAACACGAGGCTTCTGCCTGTGTGGCGTGGATGTGGCGAGGGGAGACAGGCAGAAAAGATGACTTGAGTTGAAGTCAGGTGCTATGAAGAAAATAAACCAAGCTTTTAGAACGCGGGGGGCATTTTTGGTTGTCTCAGTGAGTGGGGTTTACTCCAGATTTTCAGCACCCAGAGGCCAAATGCCTTCCAGAGACTTCCACCTCAAACTGAGGCTTCCGTGGTGAGGAGGCAGCCAGGCAAGGATCAGGGATGGAGGGAGTGCAAGGGCCCTCAGGTGGGGGCAACAGGGCAGGTCGGGGTCACTGGAGGGCGGTGAATGAGGCAGAGGGGGCAGAGCCGGCTAAGAAGAGGGCAGAGAGGTGGGAAGGAGCCAGAGCACATAGGGCTGTGAGAAGGGGAACACGGAGGGCTGTCCTGCAGGGATGTCGGGGGGACAGAGGCATTTATCCCCCTTTCCTTCCTGCGCTCCCGAGCCTCGGGCCTCACTCGGTGTGTCTCTGCCTGTCCCCACTGCAGATCTGTACTGTACCCTGGAGGTGGACTCCTTTGGCTATTTTGTCAGCAAAGCCAAAACCAGGGTGTTCCGGGACACGACAGAGCCCAAGTGGGATGAGGTGAGTGGAGGCGGCTGGCATCCCCACGGGGACCCCTGAGCTTGTCACCAAGTGTACCCACCCCACTCCCTGTGCTCACTTGCTGTTGACTGGGGGTGGCCAAGCCTGCTGGCTGGATGAATTCTGTCTCCCCAGTCCCTCTGCCCTGCACTCCCGGCTCACTTAGCATCTGATACTATTTGCGACTAGACGTGGGGTTTTCAGCTCAGGCCCAGACTCCACTCCGCCAGCAGTTCAGAGGCCTCTGGAGCTCCAGAAAGGGAGACGGTTCCTCCATGCCTTATGACGTGCTTCTCTTGGGCCCTCGTCACCCCCTTCTAACCCTTGCAAAGGTGGGGCCCACACCTGCCAGGAAGCCTTGGAGGTTCAGGGTTGTTGTACCGTCTTTCCCCAGGAGTTTGAGATTGAGTTGGAGGGCTCCCAGTCCCTGAGGATCCTGTGCTACGAGAAGTGCTATGACAAGTCCAAGGTCAACAAGGACAACAACGAGATCGTGGACAAGATCATGGGCAAAGGGCAGATCCAGGTGAGGGTCCAGACGCAGCCGGGGCACCAAGGCAGGCCTCTGGGAACTGCCAGGGGATGGTGCTACTGGGAAGGAGTCCTTGTCACCTGTCTTCTTGGTTAAGGTGCTTGACCTTTTGTGACTTGGGTTCAAAACTGGTTTGAGAAAAGTTCCCCAAGGTGGTGGTTCTCTCCTGCTGGAGCTGGTGTCTTATTCTAGCGGCAGAAGCCCACGTGCGCCCGCTCCCTCCGGCCTCTCTGTGCCTGGTTCAGGTGCACCACGCACTCGCCTGCACAGCGGACTGGAGGGGTGACAGCTACCTTTGTTTTCACATCCCAGCTCTGATCTGCTGGGAGCTTTTCCCAGGAACACTGTGTTCAGAAGGATTCTGAGGCTGTATCCATGAATGCTGTATTTGATTAGCAATGTCTGCCGTTGGAGTCATGAGGCCTTGAGCCTTTGCCACTGGACTGGAAGGGCTTAGGACCCAGCTGGCTTGCTGGGGGCTGGTCTCTGACTTGTTGCTGGGGCGGCTGGGCCTTCCTCATGCCGGGAGCTGATTGACTTACGGTAGTTCTCTGGGTATTGATAGAGCCAGGTCCTGATTCGGGTTAAGAGTATTCGTGCCTCAGCTGTGTTGCTTGGAGGCCCTCGTTTGCAGCCTGTGTCCCTGAACAGTCTGCCCGTTCGAAGATGACTGTTCCTTTACCGACCAAGAGGATGTAGGTCTGGGGGGATGACAGTCAGCACAGGGCCATCCACACTCCATCTGGCACCAGGTGTGGCCTCATGCTGGGAACACAAGTGTCTCATTGGGGGTGGATTCTGTGACCTGAAATCAAGGGGAACTGGCACTGGGACTGAGTCCATGAGTGTTCGGTGTTTTGAGCTTCTTAACAATTGCCCAGATGTGATCTGGTGTGGGGGGGGGGGTGCAGCTGAACGGCGCTTTTCTGAAGAAAGTGTGTGTTCTCTGGTGCCCTGTGTAGGCTGCGGAGTTTGGTATCTGGCTTTTGGCTAGGTGTTCTTGGTGGTGGTGCCCTTCGGGGACCCATGTGGGCCTCCTCCTCCCCCCACCTCTTTCACCTGAGTGTTTGAACAGGGGAATGGCATCGTCCGGTGGGGGCCCAGCCATCTGCCTCATGTCACCCCGTGTTCCTGTGCACGTCCCTTCCTGATGCTGTGGGACCAGCTCTTGAGCACTGTCGCCAGGGAGACGGCGCTGCCAGGCAACCATAAGCCAGTCCTTCATCATTTAGATGAGAGCGAGGGCTATAAATTCAGTGCTGGACCCTACTTCCTGCAGGGGTGAGGCGGGGAGCCCTGTCTCCATATTCCTAGGCTGGCCAGAAGGACAGGCAGGGAAGGGGTTCTGCCTGGCCAGCCCCAGGAGATATCCAGCCAAGAAACGTGAGTGGTTGCCGTGCTCCCTGGCCTTGAAATGGAAGGCCATGAAATGGAAGAGTTAAGAAGGCTGTCCAGGGCAGCCCACTCAGGGAGCACCATGGGCCCTGAGCCCTCCAGAACCCAGATTCCAGGGCCCCAGGGCACCGTCCCCACCTGGACTTCCAGCCCCATTGCTTCCCTCCCCCTCGTTTCTGTCAGCCACACAAGCCCCAGGGGAAACACACTATAAATCATTACATCTTGGAGACAGGAGCAGATGGAGGCTTTGGGGGAAGGGGAGGAAGCCAGGTTATGTTTGGCAGAGCAGAAAGCACAGTCTGGTAAGGAAAATGTTTCTGTGTTTAAGCTTCGAGGAATGTTAAATGCCTGGGAGTTGATATTAAAAGAAACACAAACCTTCCCGCTGCCAGCCGACCTGGGCCTATGAGTGGCCGGTTCGGAGCCCACATTCTCTGGAGAACTTTGGAGTCTCCCAGCCCTCAGCTCCTCAGGGCACAGCCCCAGTGCAGCCCTTGGCCCTTAGCTGTGGAGCCGTCTTGCCCGCCTTCCTGTGGGTCAGGGAGGGGTGAGGGTGTCCCAAGAGGGGTGTGCCATGCCTTGTGAAGTCTGCTTGCCCCGTGATGCCCCTTGGAGCCCCTGAAGATGACCAGGCTGGGTGGAAAGGCTGCACCGAGCCATTCCCATGCGGCCAGGCCCCCCGGAGCCACCGCACAGTCTGTTCCCACAGCTTGCTCCCACCTCCCTTTCTGCCACGTGTCCAAGGAAGGGAATTGGCAGCAGCCTCTGGCACTTGGTTCTGCTCTCCTTCCCAGGCACCGAGGATGGAGCAAAAGGTGGCCTTTCAGTGGGGCCATCCTTGCTAATGTTCAGGTGGCCTGAAGGAGAGGCAGGGGGAAGAAGGCCCCCCTCTGTCCCTGTCTAAGCCCCTTCTTACTCAGCCGATCCAGAGAACAGCACGAGACCCCATTTCCTGAGCTCCAGGTGTTTGCTCCAGAATGAGTCTCTCTCTGGGTTTGCCTGATGTGGCGGTGGGGGCAGGGAACCTGGAGCAGCAGGCTGGGAGTGGGGGGGCAGCATGCAGGGACAGGCAAATGGCAACACTAATCAGCAACATGTGTGTGCAGCACTTGTGCTCTTGGAGGCCCATTCCCAAACATGATCTCCTCTGATTCTCGCCACAGCCCTGCCAGGAAAATGACAGTCATATCCTCCCCATGAGGACACTGAGGCCTGCAGCCTCTGCTGACCGTGTGCAGAGAAGCCATGCCCTCTCCCCTGTGCTGTATCTCTATGCCCCAGGCCTCCGCCAGGGAATCTTCCAGCCTGGGTACGGGGCCCTGGCATGGCTAGCGGTCTGGAGAAGGAGCCAAGGTGAGGTTCCACCCCAGCATCCCACTTGATGGTATAAGTGAGCCTGAGCCTTCTTTAGTCTGGGGTCCTCTTACCTTGGGGGGGGGGACACTTACGTTCTAGGGCACCTGGAGGGAAGCGGAGTGAGTGGGCATGCATGAGAAGGAGCCAGGGGAGGGAGACCTGCCATCCCTCTGCCGTGTACCCAGCACGGGCTGGCCGCTCCAAGGGGCATAGGGGCCTGGCTTCAGGATGAGACAAGCGTATCAAGGCATGCCAACCCACTAGAGACCACAAGATGCTGATGTCGGTACTGATGATGACAACGCCTGCAAGCTTCCTGGGAGCCCAGCACTGGGCTCATGCTCACAGCCGTTATCTCGGGGGTCCCAATGGGGAAGGAAAGCGATCGCAATTAGGTGAGAAAGCTGAGGCACTGAAGGGACGAGTAACCTGTCCAAGGCCAGGCAGCCCGCGGGGAGAGAGCCAGGGCTCTGCAGAAGCAGGACTAGAACCAGGACAGGAAGCAGGACCAGAAGTCAGACTGGAACCAGGACCAGAAGCAGGACTGGAATCAGGACCGGAACCAGGGCCGAAAGCAGGACTAGAACCAGGCCCGGAAGCAGGACCAGAAGTCAGACTGGAACCAGGACCAGAAGCAGGACTGGAACCAGGACCGGAAGCAGGGCCGGAAGTCAGACTGGAACCAGGACCAGAAGCAGGACTGGAGCCAGGACCGGAAGCGGGACCAGAAGCCAGACTGGAACGAGGACCAGAAGCAGGACTGGAACCAGGACCGGAAGCAGGGCCGGAAGCAGGACTAGAACCGGGACTGGAGCCAGGACCGGAAGCGGGACCAGAAGTCAGACTGGAACCAGGACCAGAAGCAGGACTGGAGCCAGGACCGGAAGCGGGGCCGGAAGCAGGACTAGAACCGGGACTGGAGCCAGGACCGGAAGCGGGGACTGGAAGCAGACCCAGGCCTTGCCCTCTGCAGGTGCTCTCCCGTCAGCCACTGTTCCCTACAGAATAAGATGGAAAAGTGTGGGGCAGGAATTCGAAGAAGGCAAAATCATCGTGGGCTGGAGTTAGGGAGGCTCCTGGGAGGCTCCAGGGAGGAGGTGGAGGGAGAGGGATTTGAGAGCGCTGGGTTTTTTAGATTCCAAATGCAATGTTTACATTAGAAGGAAAATGGCAATTATAGTAAAGAGACTAGAAACATAATCACTAAGCACCCTACTCCCACTCCTGAAACAGCCGTTTGATTTTGTGCCTTTTCCCTTCTTCAGGCATAGAAATTTTACATAGTTTTAATCACAGTGTGTATTTTGTATTTTTTCTATTTTCACGTAATAGCATCATAAACCTCCCTTTTTTCTAAGGCCATGTGTAGTTTTTATAATGACCTTTTTTGTTACATTGTCAAAAGCACTTCTTATACCTCATAAAAATCACTTCTACATAATGGCCAGCACATCAATTGCCATTTTAAGTCTCTGTGTTATTCTAGCAAGGTGGGCCGGCTCTGGACCAGCAGAAAGGAGCAGGTGGGCATTCAGGGGAAAGGGCCTTCACGGCCATGCAGGAGGTGGAAACGTGCAGGGAGTGTCCCAGGAAATTAAGGAGCCCGCCTGCCCTGAGCAGGAGGGATCGTGAGTCACGAGTAAGAGGGTGGTTGATGAAATGAAGGGGATCAGTAGGATTTTAGGCCAGAGGACTCCTAGAAGGCATTGAATCCAATCCTGTTTTGGGTCGAGAGGGAAACTGAGACCAGAAAGGGTAAGTGGCACCATGCCACAGTGGCTGAGCAAGGGCTCTAAATTCCGGAGTCCATCCCGGTGATGTTGGGTTGGCTGCCAGACAATGAATGAAAGAAAATCGCCCAAGTGGGGCAGGGGCAGACTTGAAGTCAGTCTCTGACCCTCAGGGGTCTGCCCTTTGTCTTTACAAATTCAGTGGAGCTCTGTTTCCCCTCCACCCCCAGCTGGGTGTGTTTCTCCTCTTCTAGGCTCAGGAGTCCTCTCTTTGTCTTTTCCCCTCCACCCCTAAGGGGCCAGTATCTCCAGATCCTCCATCCAGGCCACCCCCACTGCCCGCCTCCTCCTTGCTGCCCCCATCCGGCCCAGGAACCTCTCAGCAGGAGGCCCCCCTTTGTCTGCCTTGGCTCCCTGGCCCCAGGGGACTCCCATATATTTATCCCAGTCTATTTCCAACCAGGCTGCTCCAGGCTCCAGATGTGCTGTCCCCAACTGGGACCTACCCACTGGCTGATTAGCATATTCCCAGGGCCCAGCCTGTGTTGACTGGCTGGGCCAGAGGGGAGAGCTCTCCCTGAGGACCCACAGCTCAGTTCCCGCCAATGACTCCAGACTGAAGAGGAGTCTGAGACCTAGAAGCCACCTTAGCCAGAGGAGCCCCTCCATGCCCCTGCTCCCTACCGTTCCTGGTTAAGCCACAAGCCTGGGGACAACCCCCACCCTCGGCTCTGTCCCCCCCCCACACCCCAGGGTAGGAGGCAGCTTCGCTTTGGGAGTGCTCAAGACCCTGGCATGGGAAGGGGCAGGGTCCCAGGCCAGGAAGGAAGCTCCAGCCATCCTGGTGCCCTGCACCCCCAGTTGCAAAGTTCAGGCCTAATGGGATGCCTCACCTCCTTCTTCTTCCTTTCTGAAGCTTAGAACGCAGGTCTGAAGGGGAAAGGGGGTATTTCTGTAACAGTCTTGACCTGGCTTCTTGGAAGCTTGTTAAGGGTTCAACTCTATTATAAATGACACTCAGGAGGGGGTCAGGAAGGCCAGTTCCCTGCCTTCAGGACTAGGATACAGAGCCCAGACTGGCAAATCTGACAATATCTAGACCCTTACTTTTTTTTCAACTGTGGTAAAATATACATAGCATAAAATTTATCACTTAAATAATTTTTAGGTCTACCATCCGGAGGCACTATGCATTCACATTACTGTGCAGCCATCGCCACCATCCATCTCCAGAACTTACTTTCTTTTATTTATTTATTTTTCCCAGAACTTTCTCATCATCCTAACTGACCATACCCATTAAACAGTAACTCTCTAGGGGCACCTGGCTGGCAGTAGAGCACACAACTCTTGATTTTGGGGTCATGAGTTCAAACCCCACCTTGGGCATAGAGCTTACTTAAAAAACAAACAAACAAGCAAGGAATCAAAACACTGTAATTCCCCGGGCAACCACCATTTGACTTTCTGTGATTTTGACTATTCCGTTCCAGGGACTTATGGAAGTAGAATCCTACAGTATTTGTCCTTTTGCAACTTCACTTGGCCTGATGTCTTCAGGGCTCACCCATGCTGCAGCAGGAGTCAGAATTTCCTTGCTTAAGGCTGAGTAACATTGTATGCACAGGCCACATCTTACTGATCCGCTCGTGCACCAGTGGACATTTCAGTTGTGTTCACCCTAGACTCTCTTCCTTTCAAGTGGGAAAAAGAGCCTAGTCTTTGAGGATGGAGATTTCATAGCCTCCTTCTCTCCAGACCCAAGGTTCCCACCCTCACCCAGTTACACATCGGTCTCCAGCTCTCACAGAGAGCAGCGCCCCATGAGCGGAAGACACAACTGGTCACTGTTAGCCTCTTTTGGTTAAAACAGTTGCCTCCTGGCTTTCTCTCCCCCGAGTTAGGCATCCCTGTCTCCTTGCCCTTATATCCTCAGATCTCATCTGCCTTCCCTTTGGTCGTGGTTTATAGATATTGAATGTGGAGGGAGTCAGAGGTTCAGAGGGGGTCAGAAGATCGCCATCTGAGTCCTCTGATCTGGGGGCCTCAGTTTCTTTATCTGTTAAATGGGGATAAGTATCCCCACTCTGCCTTCATCACCAGCTTATTGTGAGGCTCAAAAGAACGGAATGGACCATTCGGAGCTATGATGCGACATTCATCCTGTCACCAGCTTACTCATGCATTCCTACTTGCCAAGCCCCCTCTAAGTGTCGGGTGCTATGCTGCGGGTACAAAGAATGAACAGGACCTCACCATGCAGTCAAGGAGACAGAAGAGAATTTTGATTCATCAGTGTCGATGGGCCTTTGAGGCCAAACAGATCTGGGGGTCAGTCCTCCTTTCTCCTTTCATTAGTTGGGAGAACAGAGTAAGTTACTTTATTTTCTGAGCCTCAGTTTCCTCAACCATAAAATGGGTCCTCATGAAACTTGAATGTGCAAGTCCGTGAAGCCCTTGGCACAGGGCTGGCAGAGTCCATACTCATCTAATGATGGCAGCCCTTTGCCCAAACTGGCAGGTCCTGGTACACTGTCCTCCACCTTCCTGCAGGCACTCCAGGTGTAGCTTGTCAAGCAGCACCCCGCCCCCCAAAGGCCGTCACCTGCAAGAGGCCTCCTGTGTATGGACCTTAGGCTGGCTGAGGCCACATCTGTTTTCTTATGCTGATGAAGTCAGATCCAGCTTTGATGAACTGAACTCAGAGTAGACTGGAGGTCAAGGTTAGGGCCCTCACCACCTGCCAGCCGAGATTTCCCTGCCTTAACTGGGGCTTGAGCAGCTCTGGGCTCTTCTCCGTTGGTGCAGCTCGCAGCCTGGCATGGTGTGGTCAGGCCCAGAGCACAAAGTGAGTGAGGAGCCGGGAACAAGGGGCCATTGTTGGCCTGGAGTTGTTTCTGGTTTCAATTACTCTGCAGAGCAGGAGGAAATTCAGAGTAAGCGTGGGTCAGGAGCCTGCTAGGGCAGGGGTCAAGGGCTCCCCCTGCCCACATCCCTCTCTCTGGTCCCCGAGGGGTCTGTTGTCCCTGTTGACCCTGCTGGAGGGTCAAGCGTGCCAGTTTTATTGCTCTGGGAGCCTGGGCTCTGGGGCACTGGTCTGGTTGACCCAAAAACACTTTTAATTCTTGGCTACTCTAGTTCTTCATGGCTGGTACCAGGAGGTGCCGGGTCCCTCCCTGGGTGGGATGACAGAGGGGCATTCACGTGGGTCCTTAACACCTTCTCCCAATGTCCTTCAGGCCACACTGTCCACAGCTGGGCCCCTGGGTCCTGGGAATGGCCTGGTTTTGACCAGGGGGGTGGGGGCAGCTGTGAGAAAGCTTTGGGGCTGGCTTCCCCCTTTCATTCCATCGCCCCAGCCCCAACGCCTGGCCTGACACCTCACAGCCCTAGGCAGCTGCCTACCCCAGAACACACCCCAGGACGCTGCAGTGGCCATGCTGGGTGTGGCTCTCCAGCCTTTCCCCCGGAAGGTAGGCTCCTCCCTTGCACCCATCCCGGGCCTGATGTGCATGACCATGGGAAGACTCTGCTTCTACAGTCTGCGTTTCCTGTCCCTGCTGCCTGCTGTTCTCAGCGCTGGCCCACGTGGAAGTCTTCCCTTTGCCGCTGTCATCACCACTGTGCCAGCCCCGAGGCATGTGGGGACGGGGGAGGGTGAGTGCCAGGACTGTTCCTCTCCCTGCCTCAGACACTACTTCCTCCCAGGAGCCTTGGGACTGGAGCCATTGCCTTGTCCCCCCACCGCTGGGGTTGCTGTTCGTCTTCCTCAAGACAGGTCCGGATGCCTCAGTTACACTTGGAGAGCAGGCAGCATGATGGGGGAAAGCCAGAGGCAGGATCCCTTGAGAGGGCCGCCCTGCTGCCCAAAGACTTGCCCACACTTGTACCCTTGCTCAGCCGCCTGTCTCCCAGGTGCTCCTGATGTGGGGAGGCAGACCCTGCCCAGTGGATTCTGGAGACAGGAAGCAGCTGAAGGCTCAAGTGTCCCTCTTGCTCTCCCGCCCCATTTGGAAATGCCATCTTGAGGGGCAGGCTGGCTGCCCACTCCCTAGGCCCACCTCTCGGGGCTGGGTGTCAAGCAGAAAAGCCGATCCAGAGAGGACCCCGGGGATGGACTTATTCGGGGCCTGAGAATACCCAGCTTTTCTACAAACCAAAAGAGGGGTGCTCTCTTCCAGCTCTGGGGGACTCCTAGACTCAGGCGGAAGAGCCTGATTTGATCCCAGTTCCACCGCCTAATAGCAAGGTGGCCCCAGGTGACCTCTCTGAGTGCTCCCTCTGGAACCGAGCCCGGGTGAATATTAAACGAGATTGCAGAGGTGATTGCCCAGCCTGCTGCACAGACTCAGTAAGTGCTGAGCTCCCTGCGGGGGGGCCTGCAGCTGTACCCTAGAAATCCAAAACCCGGTCCCTAGGGTGGTCTCACTTTTGATGTTTTTAAAACCTCTGAGAAAAGGACTTAGTAGAGAAATTACCAGGGACATCCCTGAATGAGGACCGAGGTGGATACGAATGCTGTGAGGGGACAGCTCTCGTGGGCTCTGCCAGCCTCCCTCCCTGCGGGTGCCGCAGACCTCACCATGGCCCGCCACTGCAGCCCAGCTTCTGCCATGGTATCGAGGGGGGTGAGCGGTGGCGGCCCTCGGCAAGGGTCTCACCGCCCTGGCACAGCCTGCTCCTACCCTTACAGGCAAGCACTGAGCCGTGCTGGCTTCAGGGCCAAGGTGACCCAGAAAGCACCAGCCTGAATGACTCGATAAGCATTATCCCATTGTAAGGCCTCTGAAGGGAGCTCACACCAGCAAAGCAGAGGCCCACAGTTTTCCCAAAACAGAAAAGTAGAGATAAGACACGAGTTTCAGATCCAGGACTCTGACCCGGAAGTTTCCTTAAAAAGCCCCTAGTCTCCCTGGCCTCCACATCTCCCCACCCTGAGGGCGGGAGGGGGCCAGTGGCTATGGTCAAGAGAAACAGCAGTTCTCATGAGAACTGTCCCCTGGAAGGAGGCTCAGGGGCTCCAGGTTCTGCCTGCAGAGTTTGGGGATTGCTTGGAGGGAACTTCAGCCCGGGGCCTCTGCTTTCTTCTGCGTTATCTGATTGGGGGGCAGGGAGGCTTTGACATAAGATTTCATTTGGAAAGAAAGTGTCCCCTGGTTTAAAAAAAAATTCATTGATGACCATTTGTCTGGTCCAAGTTCCTGTTTTGAAGGTGTGGAAACTGAGCCCAGAGGGAGAGAGTGGCTCCTGAGTCTCTGGTGACCAGGCAGGACTCTCACCCAGGCTCCCTGGCTCCCAGCAGCTTTCTCTTATTCACTTGGAGCTCAAAGTTGGGTGGAAAAAGAGTTGGGTAATAATAAAGAAGGAGAAGAAAGACATGGGGGCTCAGTGGACCCTGACCTATTTTCAAACCTTCCTGCCTGAGGCTGTGATGTCTCCCCCTTCCACTGTGCTGGGAGACCCTGGCCATACATCTCCTTTCTGTGAGAAGGATCAGGGGAGAGGCCAAGGGAGTCTGGGTGTTGGTCTGGCCGTGAGTTTTATGGGGAAGGAATGGAAGGACATATGGTGGGTGTGCTCTGCCCACTCTGTCCCTGGGTGGGTTTTGTTTTAGATAAGCAAGATGTTCCCAAGACTCAAGTGGATTTTCCAGCCGTTTCCATGACCAAGTATGCCGTGAGAATCACTAGGGGTGGCCGGGGATGTGCCATCAGGATAGGTCTTCTGCAGTGCACAAGCTCTGTGGTTAGTTCAGCTTCCAGCCTACCTAGAGCCACCAAGCACCCTCAAGACACCAGTCCAGGGTGGCCAGGCAGAGTGGAGAATGAGGCTGCGCGGGGAGCGATGCGTGCTTTGTCCTGTGCTGCCGGCTGGCGTGGGCCCCAGGACGTGGAGGTCCGTGCCACACTTGGGGCAGGACTTGAGGCTGGGGTTCCAGAGCTGAAAGCCTGCAGCCCCATGCACAGCTGGTCAGTGAGTTGGACCCAGGCCCCAGGGAGCTCTGGCCTGGCCTGCCTGAAGGAGTCCCGCCCGATTGCTCTTACCTCCTCACAGGGGTGGCCATTAGACTGGGACCCGTTCAAGGTCTTCCCTGCCTGGCGTGGGGGGTGGGTGTCTATTCAGTGATAAGTGAGTGAATGAGTCAGTAAGTGAAAATATAGCATCTAGGCTCAGCTCTGCCGTTGGCTCTTCGGTAACTTTGAGCAAAGCGTTTCTGTCCCTGGGCCTGAAGCAAGCCTCAAACATAGCAGATATATGGGTAGGATGGATGGATAGATAGAAGAGCGTGAACAGAAAGGCTCACTTTCTCATCCTCTGGAGATCTCTGCCCTTCCAATGCACAGGTTTGGGTTAGGATGAGGAACAGAAGAGGTGAGAACATGCATTAGGGGTGCAGGGACTACAGAGCCAGGAATCTTAGGGGGAGTCTCCCATCCTCCTTTTTCACAGGTGCCCTGCGATGCCCCTCCCTCACCAGTTGGCAAAGCCTGCACGAGGGCCCCGATCTCTCTGGACTTCCCGGCCCTGCTGGCCCTGCAGGTTCTCTCAGCCTGACTCCTGTGCCCGTCTTTGGGCAGGGACTACTGCGAGCTCCCTTTCTGCAGCCCTCCAGCCTCAGACGCCCCCTTGCTCTCCCCCACCACCTTTCCCCCCAGCTGTGCTCGTGTGGGGCCTCCTCCATGCTGTGCTGCTGTGGGGCTGAGAAGCAGCTTTCTTGGCAGACCTCCTGGCCCCCATCCTCAGCACAATCCTAGGCTCCTCTCAGGCTCCCAGCTCCTGCACCCAGACACTCTGGGTAGCTGACTGGGGCTCTCACCAGGCTGTCCCAGGGTGGGACACTCCCAGGCTGTCCCCTGCTGTGCCTGTGGCCTTGGTCTAGCTAGCTGGCTGCACAGAAACCCCCTTTCCTGACCTGGGGTCATTTGGCTAGAGGATAGGGAGAGGGAATCAGGGTTCCAGTCTGGGCTGGGGGAGAAGACAAAAGTCATTCCAGTGGGAAAAAGGAGGTCACTCCAGAAAGTGGCAGCAGCATCCCAAAGTTCTGAGAAAGAACCTTCCTCCTCGTGTTCACAAGCTGGAGGATTTGCCTGGAAGCTGTCCCCACCCCCAACCGTCACCAAGGCAGCACTGGTGGCAGTTCTTGCCTCTCCCGCCCACACATCTCAGGCTGCGTATATTCCCTGTTGACCTTTTTTCCTTCGGCGATGCGGCTGCTGATCACTTTAACCTGACTTTGCCTCAGCCCCAGCTGTGGCTGGGTGCCCAGTCCCACCACCCAAGGTAGATAGCCCTCCCTAGGTAAGAACCCAGGGCCCTGCATCTCCCCCGGGATGTCCCTTCTCATTCCTTCTGCAGAGAGCCTAGGTGGCGGGCAGCAGGAATGAGGGAGGACAGGACAGTCTACGAGGAATGCTTTTAATTCCAAAGACAGCGACATCTGTTCATGTGGGCCTTCCCGCCCCGGCTCTGTTTATCCAGACAGAGGGCCGTTGCATGTCCTCAGAGGCGGGTTCTGCCAGGTGTGGCTGGACAGAAGGGATGGACAGAGGGAGGAGGGGATGCGATCCCTTCTGGGTGGTCATGACAGCCAGCCTAGCCCATCCAGCAGAGATGCGGAAGGGTCCGTGGTGGGCTGGAGGGACCAGAATTCAGACCTCTGCTTTTGAGGAACTGACTGAGAACATTTGTCTTGCACAACCCCCCACTGCAGCCTGCTCCTAGACCATTGATTCCAGGAAGGAGTGAGTCAGGCTGAGGGAAGAGAAGGCAAATCTGTGCTGTCCCAGAGAGAGCCCCCAGCCCACAAGGAGGCAGAGAAAGATGAACATCTCAAGGGAAGAGCGTCCCAACTCAGCTACCCATCTGCTAAGGCGCTTATGTCACCATGGAGACCAGTTGGCCAGCTTTCACCCAATTGGAACTTGCTTTACCCAGACAAGTATTGAGCCTGGGGTTCCTAAGACAGACAAGCACGGGGCTTTGGGAACAGGATCTGTACTGCCCTCGTTCTCCCACACACCCGGTGGGCGTGGGGAGGGACACCTTGCAAAGCATTCCTCCAATCTGCACCCTGTGGCGTGTGATCCAGATAGAAGGGAGAGAACCTTAGAAAGCCAGCAAGGGGCCACTATTGAAGTGAGCCAGCTGGTGGTGCCAAGCGCACTGACATGGTCTGCAATTATAATGGCCCCTTACCAGCCAGTTACACAACATGTTAGCCAGAGGAGTGCAGAAGAAAGCTAGGGTGGATGGCCTTTTTCCACAGCTCTTGAGGCCCATGCCAAGCCCTCCTCCTCCAGGAAGCCTTCCATGGTTCCTCTGGCTAGAAATTTTCTCTCCTTTCTCTCAACTGTCATTGTACTTTGTGCTGTTCTTATGGCTTAAGACTGGGTTTCTTGAGAGCAAAGATGATGCTTTGTCCATCTGGGTATGCACATGGTAGGTGCCCACTTGCCATGTGCCAAGTGCACGAATGCTTTTCTGCTTCCTGTTAAGAGGTGGTTAAGCCTATGTCTTGCTCTCCTCTTGGGCTGTCAGTTTTATGACGCACAGGCTTTCGATTCGTGTCTGCGATTCCTCAGCCCCCACCCAGGTTCGGACACATAGCCAGGCCCTCAGTCAGTGCCTCTTGAACGAAATGAACAAGTTGGAGAAGTGAAGGCTGCAGGAGCAAGCAAAGGCTTCATGGAGGAAAGGGGTTTTGTGACAGCCAAGGCGAGGAGGCTGCCTGGCCCCTCACGGGACTGGAGGGAGACTCTCTTCAGAGGTAGCACCTGGTGCCCTGGGAGAGACAGGTGGGGGGGCGGGTCAGGAAGGGTGGCTCAGGCCTCAGCTGGGCAGGGGACACACGTGTGTCCCTGCCTCTGTGGGTCTTTTTCCCTCCCCCTTAGGGAGTACTGGGCAAGATGTGATGGGCCGAGCCTGTCTAGCTGCCGTTGGTTTGGGCAACTTCGGCTCAGGTACGAGGAGGCTCTGTGCAGCCTTGGCAGCCCCGTCTGCACCGTGGAGAGGCAGGTGTGGAGCGTGGAGCCCTAGAAAAGATGGAGCTGGCCCAGCCACCCTGCAGGGACCCCCAAAGCCCAGCAGATGGAAGGGATGTCCCCCAGGACCCCACCTCCACCAGCCAGGCCGGGGGAGTGCGGGACCAGAGCCGGCTGTCCCAGGACATCACAGTGCTGCTGTCAGCCAGACCTCTGTTGTGGCCCAGCCCGGCATGGCCTTGGGCAGGGCGCTCTACTTCTCGGTCGGCTTCATTTCCTCAGTGGAAAATGGGGTGCCGGGACTTCCTTCATAAGGTCGGGGGAGCACTGAGTTAATCCGTGTGGAGATTTAGCATGGTACCCGTCGCTCGTTAAGGGCGGCTCTTCCTATGATCAAGGCTTCGCTATCTCTGCAGTGAAGCTGCCCTTCTCTCAGCAAAACACGGAGGGTCTCTGATGTTAAGCCCCAAGACCTCCATATTGGTGGGGATCCAGCAGGAGTATTCCAGATGCCAAGGCCTAGTTCTGTGCCCTGACCCACCTGCCCTGAGGTCAGCCAAGAAATGTGCAGAGCCGGCGCCTTTTCCTGACTCTAAAGAACCAGCCACACTTGAGCGCGGCCCGGTGGCGTGAGCGCCAGCAGCGGTGGGAGAGCCCGTCACTCCCCAGCGGCAGGGGCCTGACCTCAGGCGAGAACTTTACCTCCCTGAGCCCAAGTACTCAAAACTGGAAAACAGAAGTTGTGAGGCATAAATGCAATCGGGTATCTGAAAGGTCTCCGCGTGGGACCTGGTTCATGGATGGTACCATGAAAATGTTGGTTTCCTTCTTACTCTGAGCCTAACGACCCGTAATGTGACATCCTGGGTGCTTCTGGGGTTTGTGTACCCTCACCGTCTGGGGTTCAGGCCTTCATCTTTTCTCCAGACACCAGACTCTAACTTGATGCTTCACTTCTCACTCTGGACTTGAGCGTCAAGAGCAAGGTCTTTCTCCCCTGTCTTCTGAGCCACCCAGCCCAGACAACGTGGCTGATTGCCCCTTCGCCAGTGGATCTCCTCTGCCCCTGGTGGCACAAACCTGTTTGGGCTTTTCTGATGAGGTCCACGGGGCTGAGGTCAAAAGTGGCTGGGTGAGAGGCACCTCGTGCTGGGCATTCGTAACCAGTGTCATCCTTGGCTTTTCACTCACGTCCCTGAAGACGGCCCGAGCGGCCAGTTCCTTCCGGTCCACTGAAGCCCAGAAGGCTGCCCCACTGGGGATCTTCATTATTCTTTACGTTCCCAAGGGGAGGTCTGTGAGTGCGTCTGGCCCTGTCACCAAACTGGCATCCGGGGAGGTGCCTTGGGGCAGGAATTGGGAGTAGGGGGAGCAGAACTCCAGGGCAGTGCAGGTCCTTTGCCTGGGACAAGGGCAGATGTCGCCGGCCAAAACGCAGCTCCTGACCCTGCAGACCCCTTCTGGCTTCTTCTCAAGCCTCCCTTAGACACAGCAGGCCCCCAGGGAGCAGCCTAGTGGTGAAGGGGTTAACCGGGGATCTAGAGGGGAAAGGACTGGATTGTGTTTAGCCGCTTGTCAAACTTTATTTAGTACTTGGGCTGAGGGTCGGTGAGGTGAGCCCGCCGGAGCCCCAGCCTGCCAAGAGTTAATACCCGGAGGTTGGGTTTTTTGGAGGGGCAGCCTCCAGCGCCTTCTTTGAGTCACTTCCTTCGGTGGGGGCGGGTCCCCGCGCTGTCTCGGGCGGTCCGTGGCGCACGCACTGGGGCGTCCCTGCGAGCCTAGCGGGACCAGCAGGCGGAGGAGAGGGCCCCCGCGGCCGCCACCGGTGCGCTCCTCTGGGAGGCAGTCTCCGGGGACGGGAGGAGAAAGCGGAGCCGCGCACCATGCGCTTGCCTGCCCGGCTCGAGTAACAGTCCGGGCCGGCCTGGGGGCTGAGCACTCCGCGCGCTCCCTCGGTCTTCGCCGCTCCCGCGGAGCCCCGGCGGCCAGGCTGCGCGCAACCTCTCCCGCGTCCCCGGTCCCGGAGCCGGCCCGCAGGCCAGGTGGTAGTCCGGGCCGGGCTCGGCCCCCGCCGGCATGACCGACGTTCTGCCTCAGCCCGACTGCAGCCTGAAGGCGGTGTGTGAGCCCCTGGAGCGCTGCTGCCTGGATCGGCTGGAGGAGCCGGGGAGCAAGCGGCCCCCCCAACACAGGCGCCCGGCTCTGGGGCCGCGTGCGCAGCAAGCTGCTCCGCCAAAAGGTGCTAGCGGTGGGGGGGGGGGGGGGACCCGAGTGGGTGGGAGGGCTGGGGACTGCCGGGCTGCTCTGTTTCCCCCACCCTCCCTTGGAGATCCATTCCAGCTCCTACCTGATTATGGAGTCCTAGGACAGAGGCCGAGTATGTGTGTGGGTCTGCTCTAAGTGGCTTTAATTTGATGATTAATGCTGTTGCCACCCCCGCCACTGACCCCGGCTGCTTTCTCTGCATCTGTCCCCGTCTCAGGAAAAAGGGGGTTGTCTCCTGTGGGAGAGGACTGCCCGGCTCCTTTCTGAGTCTATACAGGCAGGAATGCGAGTGGTTAAGCAAAAGGTCTCCTGGGTCTCAGTCACCCCCACCCAGGGTGCCCAGCCCTGACCGAACCTCCTTCCCAAGCCCAGTGGACATTGCTGGCTGCCCCTTTATGGAGGGGCACTGGCAGAAGCACCTCAACACCCCTGGCCGTGGAAGACTTATTTGTGCGGGGTTGCGGGTATCCTGCCCCACCAGGGAGGAAGGGGGGGTCATGTGGAGGTAGTGGTGCTGCTGAGCCTGGGGGCTACCGCCTCCAGGGGGCTGCCTTGTTGGGGACCACCCAGACAACGCCGGCCCCGTGCCAGCTAGGCACCAGTGTGCCAGGAGTGTCCTGACCCAGCAGGCAGCTCCGCCTGAGCTGTGTGCCAGGGCAGACCGCCGTCCTGCCTGCAGCCCCAGACCTTGGGATGAAAATCGGAGATAGAAGTTGACTGTCCTGCAGCTGGGCAGGCTGCCTTGGGCTGGCTTTGGGCCCTGGCATTGGGTATCCGAGGAAGAACCAGACCCAGCACCTAGAACACAGTAAGCGCTTGATAACTGCAGCCTGAACTAGCCCCCCAAGCAAGATGTCGCAGGGGGCCTGTGCTGGCTGGCAGGGGCCATGCCCATCCGTCAAGGGAGGCTTTGGCTACTCCATGGGGCTGATGGAGATTTGCAAGCCATCCTGCAGCTCAGAGGAGGGGGGAACCCTCCGTGCAAGTCCTTGGTGCCAGCCAGCACCTGCCAGGAGGAAGTGATGTTGGGCCCTTTGCCTGCTTGTCTGGTTTCACTCCCTGCCAGTGGGGCATACTTGACCTCCCAGAGATGACATCAGTCCTGAAAAGTGCCAGGCATGGCAGCAACTTGAGCTGTCCTGCCCTGGCCCCCAGTCACCTTCAGCATCTCCGGGGACCGGGCTCGCAGGGCCCTGCTGGCCTCAGCTGCTACCGGAGCCCTTCTGTGCTGAGACAGCTGTCTGTGCCCGGCAGCTCGGAGCCGGCCCTTCCCTGCAGCCCCCTCCCTGCCCAGCCCTTGCTGAGGCCAACAGACACCAGCCCAGGGCTCATCGTCCATTCCCAAACCTCAAGGCTGGCGAGAAACTGACCCCGCAGGTTCCTGGCCCGGCGCCAGGCAAACGGAGCCTTTAGGTTTACCTGTCCCTTTGAGGAGGTGCCTGGCAAGTAGGGGCCAATGTTTAAGCCCCCAAATCCCAGACTTTCCTTGTGCGTTTGTGACTGGCACATCCAAGAATCCACTTCAGGAATTCTTTAGCCAGCCATACCTCTGGTGGTCTCTTGCTTCTCTGAGTCTGATGGTGCCCTCTGGGCAAGGGCAGCGGGCCGGCCAGGTGCTCACTGCTGAGCCCCCTGGCATCAGGGCAGCTGCAGGCTGGCTCTGGCGCGGCGGCCCCTCGCTCCTGCTGTGACAGTATGTCAGCGTCACGGATACAAGGGTCTGCGTGCTGGCACGTGCATGCACCCTGCTGTGCCCGCCTCCGTGTGCCGGGCGAGCGGGCGGACTTGCGGGGCCAGGCCCGCTGCCCACGTCCCTTCTTTCCCCAGCTGCGTCAACCTAGTTTTTTTTTTCAGTGCTGCAGGCTCCCTGCCAGCCAGGGGGCTGGGACCAGGCAGCAGCTTAGGTGGCGTGGGGGAAGGGTGCCAGGTACCGCCCAGCCCGGCGGGAGGGGTCACCCATGAACTTCTCACCAACTTTGCCCTGAAGTTTTGCTGTCGCGGACGCCAAGACACCTGTGGCCTCCAACTCCCTGTTGAAGGCTGCGGGGGAGGGGGGGGTGACTCACCGGGGGAGCCCCTGCTGGGGCTGAAGTATCTCTTCAATGGAAGATTCCTCGCGTTAACCTGGGGTCCCTGGCCCCAGGAGTCTGCAGTTGCTCAGAGAGGCTCTCCTTTGGGCCGCAGGGAGCTGTGTTTGGGGTGGTTCTTGTCCCCAAGGGGAGCTCTGGGGCCGAAGCCTCACTGCGGCCTCCGACTTGGCATCGGTTTGCTGTGCAAGCATTGAGCAGACGAGACACGTGGCATCGGGGTTTGTGGGCTCTGCCAGCGCTCGCGGCGCTACACATTTCTACTTTCCTTTTCCTGTATTTGCTCCTTTATTTTTATGTTTTAACTTTCTGCTTCAGCTCGCGCTCACAGAGACTAGGCCCAGGGCCTGCTCTTCCTGCCTTCCCACCTGCTTCTGTGTCCTGAGGTTGCACTTGAGAGACTGAAGGAGTCCCATCCCCCACCCCCTGAAGTACCCAGAGCCTGTGATGGGGTCATTTGTGGGAGCCACAGAGAGGCTAGCAGGACCCCCGCGCAGCAGAGCCCAAGCCAGAAGCCTTTGGGTGGGGGTGCCTGGAGAAGGGGGGCTCAGGCTGGACTGGCAGGGCCCAGAGGAGTCGGGGAGAGTGGAGGACAGTTCTTGATGACCTTGTCTCTGCTTGAGGGGTTGCCACGTGGGGCTGAGAATTCCCTGCCTCGAAAGAACTTCCGTCCAGAAGCTAGAGGCCAGCGAGGTGAATGGAAGTGTTGCTGCTGGAGCACAGTGACTCAGGCTGCTCTGTGAGGGGGTTTGCTCCCCTCTACTTCTGGGGAGAGTCAGAGGTGTTACCTGAGGAAGGACAGGATGGGGAGCCCCCTTTGGGCCACTTGCTGGGGAATCTGAGGGCCCAGGAGGGTCCCTTTCTTTGCCATCTTGACTGCGACTGCAGGACAGCTCCTAGGCCCTCCCAGAGTCTGTCGTTGAACTTGACCGTTCTTCCTAACAGGTAGCATCAGGTACACAAACCGTGGGTACACCCCCCAGGCTCACACAGCCAGTGAATGGGGTGTTGCGGGTACAAGGGTGCTAGGCTATCAGACATAGATATGTCTTGGGCTCATTAACTTTATTTCATAATCTGGTTCAGGGCATCAAGAAAGATCTTGAAACCTCGTGCAGTAGACATCTGTCCTGCCCTGGCTGTCCACACTCTGCCCTGCCCCTTCGCCCTGCCCACCCCAGTCTGCCTTATCTGCTGGGAGGAAGGGACCCTTGTCCGTGTCTTAACCGTCCACACACCCACTCACACTCCTGTAGTGATCCCTCAGCTGTAGGAAAGGGACAGTAGCGCCTCTCCCTTGGGCTGGAGACCCCTGCAGCTGGCCTCTTCCCCCCGGGGCCTGTGTGAGAGCCAGGACTGTGGCCAGGCTGGCTGGAGAATTGGAAGAGGGAGCAGAGCGACCTCCCTGCATTCCTGCAGCCATGAACCTTCTCGAAGCATCTGCTCACTCCCTAGAGGGAGAGGACCTTACTCCTAGCAACACATGGGTGGTCTCCTGACTGCCAGTGCCCCTACTTCTCTACTAAGCTGACTCCCAAGGGGCCTGTTTGATTCCACAAAGTAGGACTCCACAGCTCTGAGAATCTGTTGGAGGAAATGGAGCCTCCATGCAGACCCAGAGCCACCCATTGCCCAGATGATATGCTGTTTTACATAGGGTCACAGATCCCAAGGCAGGAACCCCTGCTCTAAGTGCACTTGGCCTGCACCTGGGGAGGTTAAAAAGCGCATTGGCCCTCTCCAGCATCTCTGTGGTCCACAGGTGGCTTGGCCAGGCAGCCATGCTGGGCTTGGTGCCTCAGCCTTTAGATGGCCCTGGACCAGGGGGAGCTAAGCCTGCCAACCAAGGTGGTTTCCGAAAGGCCAAAGCTGGGGGAGCCTAGTGTTGCAGGACTTTCCAGAGGCAGTGAGTCCCCAGGAGGGCAGACATTTTGGGAAGAGCCCAGAAACTTCTGCAGGTGCTAGTTGGGGGAGTTGCCAGACATTGATGAGGGAGCACAAGTCTGGAAAGGCCCAGCCCTCTGCCAAGTGGCCTTGCCAGCCACCCAGATTGTCGGGTGCTGGTCACCAGGTACTGTTTTGGCTTCCTTTTCTCAAACAGACAGTGCTGGGGACGGGAAGGAGATCTGTGTTCTGCCCGCTCCCTAGCACCTAGAGGGATACACATTCCCCCACATCTGGAACCTGCAGGCCCAATCCCTGGGAGGAGCCAGACTCAGTCCAAAATCCCAGCGAGCCTTAGATCAGGGCCTCATTGTCCTTTGTCCCCAGGGTGAGCGTAGAGAGATGGGAGGCCACCATGAGAGCTGCCCTTGGGATTCTTCTGCAGAGAGGCTGGGAGGGCACCATAACCCCACAGGGATTTCCTCAGCGGAACTGATGCCTCAGCCAGGAGCTAGAACCATCTCTGTCCTGGACAGCGATCCCTGCCAAAGTTGGTGCTTCAGATGGGCCCAGCCAGAGCAGTGACAGCCACAGCTCCATTTCCCAATCATGCCTGAAGTCTTCTTTGTGCCCTGGCCGCCTCCCTGGAGCACCCCGCCCCTCAGGTTCATGCGGCATAGGGTGCTGGGGACCCCACCAGGCTAGTAGGAGTGCAGAGACCTTATTTTTCTAAACCGGAGTCTGCCGTCTGTACTGGCTGTGTGACCTTGGGCAAATCTCTTCACCTTTCCAGTTCTCTGGCATCTCCCAGCTCCGGCTCATGTGATGATGTTGGCCATGTCTCAAGATTCCCGTTCCTAAGCCTTAAACTCTCAACACACTGGGAAAGTCTGGGTGGGAGAGGTCACAGGGCTGCCCCTGGGCCAAGGCCAGCCATTCACTGGACACGGGACAAGAGAGGTGAGCAGGAATGTGGGGCTTTTTGACCCCTGTCCCAAAGGAGCCTTGGTGGAAAGGCATCGCTCTTTCCATCCCCCACATCCCGTTTCATTCATTTGGTCCCTGAATATTGATGGGTATCTCCCACGTACTGGGCACCCCAGAGGTGGGAGGCAGAGACCCCTTAATCTCATGGAACTTTCTGTCTACAGAAGGAGTCAGGCAATGCATAAGATGGTTTCAGGCTGGACAGGTGCTAGGAAGAACATAAAATTGGGTAATGAACAAGAGAGTAATGGGGAGGGAGAGGCCTTGCTGGAAGAAGTAATTTTGAACTAAGATTTAAATGACAAGAAGGATGCTGGGGGCGCCTGGGTGGCCCAGTTGGTTGGGCGCCTGACTCTTGGTTTTGGCTCAGGTCATGATCTCAGGGTGGTGAGATCAAGCCCTGTGTCAGGGTCCATGCTCAGCACAGAGTCTGCTTAAGACTCTCTCTCCCCCACTTCCTCTCCCTCTGCCCCTCCCCCACTCCACTGGCATACGCGCGCGTGCGTGTGCTCTCTGTCTCTCAAATAATTTAAAAAAAAAAAACACAAAACAATTCTGGAAAGATCCAGGACAGTGCACTCCAGGCAGGGGAACTGGCAGGGTGAAAACCCTGCAGCTGGTAGGGTGGCCATGGCATCTTCAGAAGCAGACAGAGGCCACGGGACAGGGTCTGAGGGCATCCTGGACGGGGCAGGCAGTGACCAGCTGGAGTAGGACCTTACAGGCCACGGCAAGGAGTTCAGCTTTTAATCGAAGTGCGGCGGGAAGCTACAGGGGAGCTTAAGCCCAGTTTTAGTGACGCTGACATGTTTGGGGCCCTGGCTGAGGTCCAGACGTCATTCTCAGCCCGTGCTGTGAGAGGAGCTATTATTATCTGCTCCATTTCACAGGCAAACTGAGTCCCAGAGTGACCCAGCGTGACAGGAGTGGCTCGGTGCAGGAGCCAGCGCCCAGAGCCGGCTCTCAGGCAGTGGCCGCCCTGCGGGGCGGGGGAGCCGGAGCCCCACGGGGCCTGGGGCCGTTCCTCGGCGGCCCGGCTGTCCGGGTGCTCAGGGAGCCCGTCGGGGCCGGGGCAGGCGCCCACCCAGAGGCCCCTCGGAGCGGGCACGGGCAGTGGACTCGCCAGGGCCGCTCGTTCTCAGGAACGGGCTCTGTGCCCAGACGGCGTTGCTGGCCTGGGCAGGGAGGAGGAGGTCAGCTTCAGAGGAGGACTTTCACAGTGCTCACCGAAGCACTCAAGTGCAGAGGGAGGCCGCTGACCCCCCGCTCAGCTAACTTCCCACGGCAGTTAGCAGGAAGCTTCCGGCTCGGGACCTCAGCCTCCCACTCCCGACGTTGGAGACGCCGCCCCTCTGGGCTGCCTGTGTGTTGCTTTGGCCCCAACCAGAGTGACCCTCCCTTCATTACCCCTGTGCCCCCAACGTGGCCCTGAGCTGAGGCGAGGCAGCTTCCTGGCTGTTTGTCTGCGGCCTGGCTCTGGGGTGAGGTGTCCAGGCCATGCGGAACAGGGAAGGCAGTGGGATGCCAGCCGGCCCCGAGGAAGACAGGGCCCCGGGGCTCTGGGAGAGATGCGCCCAGCTTTGGGGGTCTCCCGAAGCAGCCCAGGTTCGAGTGCTGTCTACAGCCGTGCCCAGCCCCAGGACTAGAAGTGCGGCAGGCACAGGACAGACTGGGGCTCTGGAATGCCGAGTGCCGGGGAAGGCAGGTCACAGTGGGTGCTATGAGGCTAACCTGGCTTCAATAAAAGCCTCATTCAGAGCTGCTAAACCCTTTCCATATGTGGGCCTCTGAGAACTTCAAAGTCCAGGGGGGCAGGGGGAGGGGAGGCAAGACCCGGCGCTGTGCCTACAGAGTCAGCACCAGCCTGTCGTGTGGCTGCGCTGGGGGACGGTACCTGACCCTGCAGGGTGAGGGCTGGAGGGCCGAGCTTGCTTGGCCTAATCGTGGGGGAGCCAGCCTCTGGGAAAATGGCGTGAGTTTACTGAGCCCGATCGTGGTCTCCCCCGGCCCGGCTGCTGAGCTGGAAGCCAGGCTTTAGGCCCTGGCATCCCCCTCCCACTCCACCCTGCCTCTCTAGGAGTTTCTCTCAGAGCAGCCACGTTGACGGAATCCTCCCGTACCCTTCCCGAGAGGGAGGAGAGGCAGGCCTTGGCAGCTCCCTAGTCCCCCTGTTGCCAGCCCTACCATGCCTCTCACGCCTGTGGTCTGTCCCAATGACAGACTGGCTTTGGTGTCCCAAGGGGACCCAGCCCAGGGTATGTGGACACACTTGGGGGAGGGCAGGAAAAAGCCAGCCTAGTACCGCCATCGTGGCCACTGGCCTGGGAGCCACAGGAAACGTACCCCCGTCAGACAGGACACCTGGCTCAGGGCCTGGTCTCCACAGCCCAGCACTGTCTCTGGCAGGCACCCCCAGAAACAGCCAGCCATCTCCACCTTCCCTTCGGGGCCCCGTTCACCTCGGGGCACGACAGCTCCAGGATAACGGATTTAGTGCCCTTGCTGTTGAGAAGCACTTCATTTGTATTAGCCCTAGAAACAACTCTGGCTTCAAGAAAAGTCCATGCCACCTCCCCGGCCAGGCCCAGGACACCAGGCCCCGGACTCAGAAAGGCAAGGGAAGGGCCGCGCGGGAGCGACAGAAAGCAGGAAGCCAGGCCCACAGGGACAGGAGGTCAGGGATCAGTGGGCTCCTCCGGGCCTCAGGCCTGCGCTGGCGAAATGACAGAGTGAGGTTCTGAGGGAAGGGGCTCGGTGCCAAGAGGCTTTTGGGGGGGAGGGGAAGCGGAGGCCTGGGAGCCCCTGTGTCAGGTGCTGAAGTAACACACCGAGGGCTGCTCTGTGCCTCCCCGCCCACCGGGACCGTAGCTGCCCCCAGACGGTGTGGTGCCGCCCAGGCCCCACGGAAGGCGGTGTGGGAAGGGGCAGTGGCAGAAATCACCCAAAGTCTTTCGGGCGAGCTGCGTGGCTACAGGCGTGCAGTATAGTAGGAAGGCTGTGGCCCACCATCAGAAGGGCCCAGGTGTGAACGTGCACCGTGTCATTACCCAGGGCAGCGAGAATGGGCACCCCAAACTCACCAGTGCCCCTGAAATCCCAGGCCACAAACAGCCTTCGAGCCAGAGGGAAGGAGATGCACTGGCGACAAACGGGCTGGGAGGAAGGGCTTAGGCCTAAGGACCCCTAAGGACGTTGCTGCAGGAACGAGGTGCACCCACCATCCAGAAGATGCCCGGGTGAGCACAGAGCAGCCTCCCCGCCCTCCTGTCCTCAGACCCTCTCAGCGCCCCTGCAAGGCCGCTGTTCCTGTCCCAGATGCGAGGCTGGTGAAGCAGTAACCCAGCTGCCTGCCAGGTTCTCTTGAGAACATGCGTCTCCATCTCCTTACGTGGGCTCAGGATTTCGTTGCAGATGACCTGGCGCTTCTCTTGTGGCCGTCAGTCCCCAAGGTCAGCCGTGTCTCTTTGGCCGAGGGCTGAGTGTGCAGCCATGACCTGACCGAGTCTAAAGGCAAAAGCAAATAGAACATACCTGAGCTGCTCCCAGCGGCGGTGTGTGGCCACTTAGAACTCCCTCTAGGATGTCCTATGTCTCCTTTCTGTCTCCTGCCTGTGCCCCACCCTGGGGTAGCCCCCGCGATGTGTGTCTTACCTGTGGGGTGAAAGAGGGGCCCCTGGGGGTCTCCCCCAGCCTGGCCCTTGGCAGCCCCATCTGTCTTCCTCCCTTGGGCAATCTGGCAATCTCGGTACCCGCTGCCCAGGGCCAGTGGGTGGCACCTATCTGCTGGGACCGGAGAGTAAGCGGTCAGGTGTTCCCATCCACTGACATCCTGGGGGCTGGCTCTTCCGCCCCCAGCACTAATCTAATCAGGAAATAGCAGAGTCCACATTTCCCAGGGGTTATAAATAGCCACAGCAGCTCAGGCAGCATCATTTCTCTGGAAAATGTGCCATGTCCCTCTCCACTCCTCACCCTCCCTTCTCTGTATTTAAGTGACGTCCTGAAAATAGACTTGGTTTCTGGAGGCTGCTGGCCTGCTGGGAGACAGAACTTCGTGGTCCAGCACCGAGGGGCTAGGCGGGCCTCCCTTGAGCACACCAGGGCCGCACCTGCCAAGGGGATCTGGGAGATGGCCATGGCAGGGACTCACAGTAAAACACAGAAGTGCCACCTAACTCAGCCCTGGCCTCAGGTGGGAGGGTGCCAGCAGGCTGTGGAGGGACAGCGTCTCCGTGGGCCGGAAGGCAGAGGAGAACCGAAGGCCTGAGGCCTGGAATTCTCCAAGGAAGTCTTCCTGGAAGAAGCAGGGCGAGACCCAGGCCTTAGCACCAGGAGTTGCTTTTCCTGTGTCTCACGTGCTCCCAGGAAAATGGGAGCTTGCTGCTCAGCGCAAGAATGGATGCAGTGGGGAGGGAAGGCACGGCGGCGTTGTACCGGAGGCGGCCCCAATGTCGCCTTTCTAAACCAGTAACAGAAAGAGCAGATGCCTTGCTGCCGAGAGGCGCAGACACCAGGCAGGGTGCTTTCCACCTTCTCCTGCAGGGTTAGCCGAGCAGGTGAGTCAGGGAGACTTTGTCTTGTACCCCAGCTCTCACTTCCTAGATCTGGGGCCTTGGGCAGGTTCCTCAGCCTCGTTAAGCCTCAGTGTTCTCGTCTGTAAAATGGGAGCATAAAAAGGCTAAACCTCGCAGCCTTGTTACGATGATTAATTGAGATTCCGTGTGTGAAGGGTTTGTCTTCATGCCGGATTCCTAGGAGATGCTCAGAATACATTAGTTCTGTGATTACTTTCTAGAACCATCCTCTGAGGTGGTATGGATGCCCCAGGGAGGAAGTTGAGGCTCAGGGAAGTTTAAGTGACTTGCCTGAATTCACACAGTTGAGTCGAAGAGCAGACGTTTGGACCTAGATAGGCCTGACTCTCAATCCCTGCCCTTCCCCCACTTGGCTGTGCCCAGGCGCCACTCTAGGACCCAGGGAGGGACCCCTGGCTTAGTCCACAGCAGCTGCCACGAGGCGCCATGTCACGGGAGGGGCATCAGGTGCAGGGGCACCTAAGGGCAGCCTGTGCTACAGACCTGGCGAGGGTTTGGAACAGAAAAAGTTTCAGGAGAGGGACGTTTCAGGGACTTCCTTTGGGACCCAGTGGGATGCTTGGTCCCAAGGCTTCTGGAGTAGCGAGCCGGGCTGCTGAGTCCCACGTGCCTCCCTGGTGTGTCGGAGGCGGCGCTGGGGCAGCGTGGGGAGCTCGGGGCTTGCTGGGTCCTGTCCACGCTGCTCTCCCTCCGTCCCCTTCTCAGTTCCACGCCTCGTCCGGGCAGGGAACCGACGGCTAGAGGCTGGGCCTAGACCAAGGCCGGCCCACACACAGAGCCCAGAGCCCCTGCCGCCTGCACCCAGTGCCGTGTGGGTAATGGAAGGTGCGGAAGGACTTACATCGAGCTGTAGGAAGCCCTAGGCCCAGCCACCCCGGGCTGACCCGTCCGTTTTCCTCCGTGCTGTGGGCCTGCTGGAACGGTGGTGTTCACGCTGCTGTGCACACGCTCTCGGGGGGGCGCAGAGGCTTTTTAGGGGGCATGGGCAGGGAGAGTTTTCAGAGAATCAATCTGCAGACTCTCCTCTCCCGTAGATGCCACTGCCAAAAGCGATGTGCCTGAGAAGGGCTTTCCGCTTCAGCCCTGCCTCTGCCGGGGCGCGACCCGGGGAGCCAGCGCCTCCTGGCTGGCCGATAGCGGGGTCTCTGGAAATGTGGGATGTAGGTGTGGAGAAAGGGGAAGACACTGATGGCCGAGGTCCAGATCCATTCACAAGTCAGGTGCTTTCTAGTTCTGTGCTCTCCACAAAACTGATGGAAATTGTCAGCTGAGAGATCATTTAAAATAACTTTTGCTAGGGACGCCTGGATGGCTCAGTCGGGTAAGCGTCTGCCTTCCGCTCAGGTCATGATCCCAGGGTCCTGGGATCAAGCCCCACGTCGGGCTCCCTGCTCAGCGGGAGCCTGCTTCTCCGTCTCCCTCTGCTGCTCCCCCTGCTTGTGCTCGATCGCTCTCTGTCAGATAAATAAATAAAATCTTTTTAAAAAATAATAAAAATAAAATACGTTTTGCTAATAGGTATATATGCAATTTAAGGCAAACGAGGAGGAAAAAGTTTAAAGACTCATATAACGTTGCTGTAATAAACTATTTTCAGCCCCATCTAGTTACTTATATGAACAAGATGTTTCATCCTACACGTGCTTAGAAACAAAATCAGGGGCTCCCGGCTGGCCCAGTCGGTGGAGCCTGCGACTCGGGGTCGTGAGTTCAAGCCCCACGCCGGGTGTGGAGGTTACTAAAAATAATAAATCAACTTAAAAAAAAAAACACCACCACGCAAGCATATTGAGACTGCACTCAGTTCCACCCTAGCAAAAAAATACATGAACTAAAACAGAAAAAGTGTTCTATCCACTTTGTGAAGAGACACAAGTCCACCAAAGTGGTATCTTGCTACCAAATATTTATTAGTACTTATTTGTAACGTGTTGATTAGTGTTTCTTTTGTGTGCTGCCAATCACTGTAATAACTACTCTAGACCATGTCTCGAATGTTTGGGGTTTTGTGGTCTTAGGACGTATTTCATTGCCACTTGTACAGATTTTTTTTTAAGGCTTTTTTTTTTTTAAGGCTTTTTTTTTTTTTTTTAATCTGGGAAGATAGGCAGATTTTTTTTTTAAGATTTTTATTTTTAAGATTTTATTTATTTATTTGTCAAAAATAGAGAGAGAGAGCGCACACACACAAGCAGGGGGAGAAGCAGACTCCCCGCTAAGCAAGGAGCCCAGCGCTCAGCCTGGGATCATGACCTGAGCCGAAGGCAGACGCTTAACCAGCGGAGCCACCCAGGTGCCCTGTACGGATACTTTTGTTGAAGCAAAATTTAATAGGGTGATTAATAAAAGACTTTAAGACAGGAAAGTACAAACTGGGACAAATTTCTTTGGGAGGAAAAAGAAACAATGCAGGGTGTCTGCAAGGGAACGGGGAGCTTGTATTTTCCTCAATGACGGTGGGTAGCAGATCGCTGTAGTAATTCGATCCCACTGAATCCACTGGAGAAAATGATGTCACAGTTTTATTTTAAGATGTAAATATTTACATTATCCTGTAAGTCAGGCTCTTTGCAACTATTTAAATTTGCTTTGGAATACTCAGATGTCGAGCTGCAAATGTGCTGGGAGTGCACAACTTTTCAGAGTCATTGTGCGGGTGCGCAAGGAGGACCGGTCCGAAGGCCACGGAGTCAGAGGAGCGGAGGCCTGGCCGGTCCCCTGGGAGGGATGCCTCTGAGCCTCTGCTGCTCTCCCCACTTCCTGGGGCTCCCGCCCCGTCCAGGGGCCTCCCCCACAGCGTGTTTTCCTCCTTGGAGGCCAGCTGCTCCTCCCCAGTTATCTCAGGGAGCCTTCGCAACAGTGCAGCCGGCAGCATCTGCAATGGGCTGTGGGGCGCGGAAGACACAAAGGAGGCTGAGCCAAGGTGAAAACGTCCCAAGGTCACACGCCTGGCGGCGCCAGTGCTGAGATTTGGACCCAGGCAGCCTGACTCCCGAGATGAGCCCCTGACCTCTCCTGGCCCCCATTCTGCACCTCAGTCCGCACTGCCCCCCCCCCATTGACGCCAGTCCTGGTGGTTGAGCAGGTCGCCTCCTGTTTGTGAGCCTCCATGTGTGCACCTGTGAAGGGGTGAGAATACCCGTCGCAGAGGGGACGGGCCGGTGTGCCTACCCGTGCGTCCGGCTCCTTCACCAGCCAGGACAGGAGGGGCCGGGGGCTGGAGCCCCGAAGAGCAGCCTCGGCCCGGTTCTGCCTGACCGTTGAGCCCGCCGGGAGCAGCTGCCGGCCAGCGGAGAGCTCTCGCTCACCCCCACGCCATCTCCGTCCCTCGCGCTCACATTCTCTTCCTTCCCTTCTCTGCAGTTGGACCCACAGACTGTAGAAACCAAGAACTGGCACACAGATGTGATTGAGATGAACGGGGTGAGCCGGGAGAGGCGGGAAATGTCTGCACAGTGGGCGGGCCCCTGGCTGCTGTCCTTGGGGTGCTGTCTTGCCCCCTGTCCCCTCAACGCAGTCCCTCTCCCCTCCCCTGTGCCCGCACCCTTCCCACTCCCACCCTGTAGGTGTTTCAAGGAGCCCTGGGGGGTAGCAGCAGCCCTCCTCGGCCGTCCTGGGCAGGGGACCCGCGTTTGGGAGGCTCAGGCACTCGTACCCTGGGGGACTTGGGCCTGTCTCACCCTCAACCAGATCAAAGTGGAATTCTCCATGAAGTTCACCAGCCGGGATACGAGCCTGAAGAGGACCCCGTCCAAAAAGCAGACTGGTGTCTTTGGCGTGAAGATCAGCGTGGTGACTAAGTAGGTGTCCCCTCTGGCGCCCGAGAGGCGGCATTAGCGCCCGGGGTCCCTGCCAGCCCCTAGGCGGTCACCCTCCAGGTCCGTAGTCAGGGACGGCCAAAAGGGGCCCACAGAGGCAGGTCTCGGTCTTACACGTGCTTTAGAAGTAAACAAGCCGCCATTTAAACACCAGGGGCTTGGCCACAGCAGGCGGGAATCCAGGAGGGGCTGCCCCTCAGGGAAGGGCACGCACCCTTCGGCTCCCCACCACCCCCTCCACTGCCCTTGTCTCCAGGACCTCAGCCACCTCCTCAGGGGAAAACATGTAGGTCCCACATAAGCATTCGAAGCTGAGATCTGTGTTCTAAGGAACGTTCTTGTCTCAGAGTCTTTGGGCTTGTCTCCCAGACCTTCCTCCTGCCTGTGTCCCTTGCTGTCCTGCAGGAGGCGGGCCTTGGGCTGGTTGGGTGGGGTGGGGGTGGCATGGCCTCTTAGCCCTCTCAGCGGCCCCAGCCCTGCCACCAGAGGCTAGAGCCCTCCGAGGCGTGCAGGGGAGGGGATGCCCTCCGCCACTCCCTCACAGCCCCTCCCCACCAGGCGGGAGCGCTCCAAGGTGCCCTATATCGTGCGGCAGTGCGTGGAGGAGGTGGAGAAGAGGGGCATCGAGGAGGTCGGCATCTACCGGATATCAGGGGTGGCCACGGACATCCAGGCGCTGAAGGCCGTCTTCGATGCCAGTGAGTGTGGGAGGCCCCGCCTGGGCACCGGTGGGGAGAGGGCGCCCCCCCACGGGCTTCTCCGGGAGCCCAGGTGCACCGGAGGCCTTCTCCACAGACAGGCCCCAAGTAGCCGAGGGCAGCGGAGCCTTGTTCTGTGACCCGCAGTCCAGTGCGGCATGCGGCGGGCCAGTTCTGAGTGTCCGATGCAAGGACTCTGCCCGTGTTTGCTCGTGTAATCCCCCTCCTCTCCAGTCTCTTATCCACGGCTCCCAATGAGGACCTGAGGCTCAGAGGGGCCAAGTCACTTCCCCGGATTGCCCAGCTTGTAGGTTTTGAGCCTTCTTTCAACGCAGATCTTTCTTACTCCGGTGTTCCTGGCTTTCTTGCTAGTGCCCTGGTGCATAGGGGGTGTAAGGAAACTGAAGGGCTTTGAACCTGGGCGGGCTGGCTGGCTCGGGCTCCCCTCTGCGGTCTCCAGAGCCCTGAGCGCCCTTTGGGACGGGCATTGCTGTCTAGCTCTGTAAACTCCTCGGTGGTGGGGCCTGACCTTTCCGGTTCTTCTCTCCCCCATCTTGCTGGTTGAGGCTGCTCGGATTCCATGGGAACCGAGGCGGGGCCCGTGTTCGGGAAGCCTGGGCTGAGGGGCTGGGGATGTGTTGGCATTCGGCTCCTCTGTGCAACCTGGAAGCCGAGGCTTTGTGGGAACATGATTTTACGTATAAAAAATGTGCAGGGCCTTCCAGAGAGACGCTTAGCAGCGGGGAGATTCCAAAGAGGGTGTCTGACATATGAGTGTGACTCCAGAACTCTGGATGGAGAACGGTGCTCCCCTCCCCCCACAGGGCTGAGTCACAGACCACCTGTGGGCGCTACCTACATCCTGCCTTTCCTGGGGAGACTGGGGCGGAGCGGGAGTGGGTGGGGGCTTCCCCCGGCTCTGTTGTGCGGGATGGAACAGGGCGCACTGCCTGGCTGAGGACTGCGTGGAAGAGGGGGCTCAGGCGGGCGCAGTCCCCATCGTGCACCTCCTCTGCAGATAACAAGGACATCCTGCTGATGCTGAGTGACATGGACATCAACGCCATCGCCGGCACCCTGAAGCTCTACTTCCGGGAGCTGCCCGAGCCCCTCCTCACAGACCGCCTTTACCCAGCCTTCATGGAGGGCATCGGTGAGGCTTTGGGGGACCTGAGGGCTGGGCCGAGCCGGCCTCCCTGACGGCAAAGAGCAAGAGACCCATGGCTTCCCTTGTTTGTGGATCTGCCCGGTGCCCTGGCGCGACGTGGCTGAGTGGCCCGGCGGGTGGGCTGTGACCCGCTGGGGCCTGAGCCCGAGGCTGGACCCCTACTCACCTGCCTCTCTCCCCTCTTGTCCCTGTGGGCTGCCCTCTGTGCTTCCTCCTCGAATACTAACGTCCTTGCTTGGAAAGCTGGGCGTCCAGGGAAACGTGCCCCGAGGTGGGCGGTCAGGGCCAGCATCCCAGAGCCCAAGACAAGGCTGGCCGGAGCGTCCCGGAGATGGCCGGAGCCCAGGCTTCCAGGGGAGTGCGCTCTCTCTCTCCCTGACGCCCCAGGTGGGGACGAAGCGGAGGGCCTCGGCCAGCGGGGCTCCAGCTACCACCCACCTGGGCCGAATCCAGGCCTGGGCACCTACCTCCTCCCACTGCCTCCTCCCCGTGCAGATCAGGGCTTCAGCCGCCACAGGAAGCGAGGAACCCCACGGAAGGTGTTCACTGCCTGCTCCAACATCAGAGGCCGTTGAAAGAGAGGACACATTCAAAGCGGTGTCCTCATGGCCTTAAACTTAGCCTCCTAGACCAGGGACGGGGCATGGCAGGAGCCGAGAAGGCCCGTGCGGGAGGGGCGGAAGGGGTAGGAGGGTGCCCACTCCCTGCCAGCTGCCTCCGGACTAAGCTAGAGGTCACGGGTGGGGGCTTCTACAGGAGCCAGCTGTTCCTAGTCCACCCTTGGGAAGATACCAGGCCCTTCCTTCCCTACAGGGTCTGCTCCCCTCACCCCTGGGAGCCTGGGCTCTCCCTCATTGTCCCCTAGCCCCCTGACCGTGGGGGCGCCGGTGCGGGCCCCACCGCCGGGAGCCGAGCCCCACCCTAGCCCCGCTGTCCCCACAGCCCTGTCGGACCCTGCTGCCAAGGAAAACTGCATGATGCACCTGCTTCGTACCCTGCCCGACCCCAACCTCATCACCTTCCTCTTCCTGCTGGAACACTTGAAAAGGTAAGAGCAGGGGCGCAGCCGGGGGAGAGGCAGGGAGCCCAGGGCCCTGCTGGGGAGGACACATCTGCCCGGGGACCCGGCCCCTCGGCTCTTCTTCACGGGTGCCGGCCTCTGCTGGGTCATCCGTCACAGGGCGAGGGTTCACTTTGCAAACTCTGGCCTTCACAGTCTTCGGTTTGAGAAATACCTGGGTCCTAATGGCAACCTCACACATCGGCCACACGCCGCTTAGAAAGGCAGGGCCAGAGCCCAGGACTGTCGATAGACTGCAGTCCGTGGTCATTCAGGCCACGTCAGAGCTTGAAGTGGAAGGGAACGGAGAGCCTAGGGTGGGCTGCAGCGTAGCGCGCGTGTTGTCCTGTGCGGTACCCGCACTCGTGTCTGGCTCACAGCGTGAATTGTGTTCGTTGGGGGCACAGTGAGGAGTCTGCAACCCGCTGGTCTTGACCTACACCTCATCTAACAGGGAAACCGAGCCCCAGGCCAGCAGGGCTTTGCTTGGGGTTGGCCACAGCTCTGTCCTTGGAAGGCACACGTCCCGAATCCTAAGCTAAGTCCCCTCCCCCCTTCCCCCCCTTCTGTCGTGGGGTCCGAGAGCTGCTCAAGCTGATGCCTGCAGCAGAGCTCAGAACTGACACCAGCCCTCGCCGTGTCCTCGCCACTTGCTTTTGAGCCCAGCACACCCGGGTCTAAGTGGGGAGCAAAAGTTTCCTGGTGTCCCTTCAATCCACTTGCCACCCAGGACCAGGGAGCCCCCTGAGTTGGGGTCACGCGGCGGGCCCGCTCCTCCCTGAGCTCAGCTGTAGCCCTCGGGCCTGGGCTCCGGCCGCGGCTCAGCCAGGCCAGCTCCGGAGGGCCAGCGGAGACCTGGAAATGCCTGGGGCTGCTGTCTCGTTTTTCCCATCATGAGACATTTTCCCTCTGGTTTGGCCAGAACTGAAGCCCCAACCAATTCCCATAGTTTGGCGAGCACTGTGGGGAGGACACACAGAGGAGGAGTGGGAAGGGAAAATTCATTAAGTTTTCCACCCTGGGAACTGGGCACAGTCTGTTCCCACATCTGGGCCCCTGGCTGGCTGGCGTGTGTGCGTGTGTACGTGTGTGTGTGTGTGTGTGTAGGGGGGCTGGGCCAGCTACGCAGCTGCCTCCTGGCATGGCAATGTTTGTCTGCCTGTTTCCAAAGCAGTCAGCGTGTGCGTCCGTGGCTCTCGCCTGGTGGCTGGGAGTGACGGTGTGGTTGGGAGTTGGGGGGTGCTGCTCGGGCGAGTGGGCTCAGCCCCAGAAGCATCTCCTAGGACTGAGGAAGGCCCAGGGCCTCTGTGATGTGTTGGGTGGTCTGGATCTGCCTGGACACCAGCCACAAATGGCAGCCCCTTCTGTCACTCGGGAGATATCTACTGAGCATGTGGCCTAGTATGCAAGAGAAGCAGAGAAAGATCCAAAGGGAGGCAACGCTGGGGTCCTGTGAGGAAGACCGTTCTGGAAAGCACGGGAGAACAGTCCCTGGGCTCCACCTGGGATGAGGGTCACCTTCCCGCAGCACAGCAGGCAGAACCTCTGGCCTAGTTAGCCGCTGCTGCTGGAGCTCCGGCCCCTCCTCTGGCCCCTGCCACTGCCCCACCACAGTAGGACTCTCCGCCAAGGCCACGCACGGCAGCTTGGCTGACCCTGGGGAGAGCATGGGCTCTGGAGGCAGACCGCGTGGGGGCAGATCCCAGCTCCGCCACTGGCTAGCCGTGTCGCCTTGGGCAAGTCACGTCACGCCTCTGTACTTCGGTGACTTCGTCTGTATGGGGGGTGATGATAATAACCTCCCCACAGGGCTGTGATGAGCGGGAGCTCCTACGGGGAAAGTTCTTGAGTCAGGAATGTCATCATCCCCAAGGGGAAGGAGCTGGAGTAGGTCCTTCTGGCTTTGGCAGTTTACCATCAAGGGGTGGCCCCGGGAGCTCGGAATCCAGTGCAGGAACGTCCTGGGACACCGCTGGAGACTTGGTCCATTGGCTTAGTCCCTCCCTACCAAGAGGTCTCTACCCTAAGGAGAGGGAGGCTAGTAGCCACCGTCTGGGAATCCTTGCCGGAGTTCTTACAGCTCAGGCCGAGCGCCTGGAGCTCCGAGTGGCTACTGAGAAATGACTTCTTTTTCTCCCCTCCCCCACCCGTTTCAGGGTTGCTGAGAAGGAACCCATCAACAAAATGTCCCTTCACAACCTGGCTACTGTGTTTGGCCCCACGTTACTGAGACCCTCGGAAGTGGAGAGCAAAGCACACCTCACGTCGGCCGCAGACATCTGGTCCCATGATGTCATGGCGCAGGTACGTCGGCCCGTCACAGGCCTGTGGCTGGTCGCTGGCGCAGCGGGCTTCTCCGTGGGGCGGAGAGAGAACAGCTCCGAGTCCCACGCCCCATCCCTGCTGAGCAGCTGGCTAGATGGTCTGTAGGATGTCACCAGGGAGCCAGGGCTCCGGACAGTCCTGCCGCTCCCAGGCCAAAACAAAACAAAGTGTGAGCCTGGACCCGAGGCCCAGAAAGCGTGTGTCCCAGGCGCTGCCTGCGGTCTTCGGAGGGCCGCAGTCTCGGACAGCAGGCTCAGGGGCCCTGGAGACCTCGGGGGCCTCGTCCTCCTGTGTGGAAGCTCTAGGATTGCTTCCAGGGGGAGGAAGCTTCTCCGGAATCCCTGCAAGATCCAGGTCAGAGTGCGGTCTGGAGGCAGGGCTGCCCATGAAAGCCAAGCTCCGGAGCAGGTCGGAAGCTTCCACAGAGGTTGGCCAAGTGGCCCCAGGCTCCCCAGCCCTTTGCCCCGCGGCGCTCTCTGCTGCCGCCAATGGGCACACCCGCCCAGGCTGCGGGGGGGCGGGGGGGGGGGGGAACGTGGCCCCAGACGGCCTGAGGGCAGGAAGGGGGTGGCCCAGAGGAGACCCCAGCCCAGGGACCACTTCTCGGCAGATGGGAGGAGGGCCAGGAGGCCGAGGAGCCCAGCCTGAGTCTTCCCTGTCCCCCGCAGGTCCAGGTCCTTCTCTACTACCTGCAGCACCCCCCCATTTCCTTCGCAGAACTGAAGCGGAACACACTGTACTTCTCCACCGACGTGTAGCCCAAGGTGGGAGCCGCTGCGGGGGGCGGCCCGGGCCAGCGTCTCCAGCCGGGGGGGGGGGCCCGACACAGACTTGAAAGACTCCAATAGAAAACTCCCAAACCCAGCACTCCAGACTCCAAGGGACGCAGGTTTCCAAGAACTGGAATACGTGCATCTTTCGCGCCGCCTTGTACAAAGCCAGCCGCCCCAGCCCCAGCCTCGCCGCCGCGCGCCGGGCCCTGCCCTCCGTCCCTCTAGCTGTGTCTCCTACCCGTGCAGTTCGGGAATTGTGTCATGTCTATTTGTCATGCAGAAATGGTAGTGACCGACCCAGTATGGGCATACAGACAGCCTGCTTTGTTCTTTCGTTTCCTCCAACACTTTCTACCCCCCCCCCCCAGTCCGGTCCAAGGGCTTTTATTTTGCGCTCTGTAACTGCGGCCAGCTTATCCTCTCTTGGCCCTGCTCCCAGATTGCAGCCTCCGGGCAGCGTCCCCTCGGTTTGCCTCCACCCTCCCCTTCCTCCCAGCCTGCCCACATGCATGTGCAGCCTTGGTTTTCGCTCCATTACTCTGAAAGTTGAGGCGGCCCTGGGCAGCGGTGGCCCGTCCGAGGCCGCGCCTGCTGCCCCCCCGCCCCGCCCCCGCCTGTGGAAGCACACCTGCTTGGCCTTGCTGCCTGTGCAAATGTCGTACAGGGACACAGCCTCACACTAATCCTCAGCTTAGCACAGAGCTAGAGAGCCGATCTCTGGAATTTCCACCTGACAATCTCCATTTCTGGGGTTTATCTGTTCTATCTCCCGCCTCCTAGTAAGGCATCTTTGACTGTTTCTTCTGCTTTTCAGTTCCTTTTCCCCTGGTGTTCTATTTCCTTTGAGTGTCTAGACTCACAAGTGACCTGATATCAAGAGAGCCAGAGGGTCAGGAATCGGGGGAGGCAGGAGAGTGGGGCCACCGAGCAAACAAGACAGGCGGAAGATTCAGAGGAGTGCCACGGAGCCCTGGGGGCCCTAAGCTGGGGGAAAGCGGCTCTCAGCAGCAAGGACTTAGCGTGGCTTTTCTAGGGGAGCCAGGTCTCTAGGATGGCAACGAGTAGGGCTGAAGCAGGTGTCCAGAAACAGGCAGGCTCCGTCCGGGAGGCAGCCCGTCCTGGCCCCTCACGTCCCCTGCGGTGCCTTTGCCTTAGATCGTATGATCGTCCACAGCCACGCACTGCCACAGGGCGGCCCCCACGGCCACGCGTGCTCCGGGGCCTGGCAACGCCTGGCGCGGCCCAGCAGGCCAGCCACCGTGGTGCTGCCTCCCCAGCCCCAGATGCGGCCTTTTGGGGGAACTCTAGGACACTCCAGACGTTGGGGAGGAATGGGCACCTGCCTCTCTTGGGACTGGGCTTTGCTGGGGACATTCACTCTGCTCCAGCGTAGAGGACCAGCAGGTTCTATTCCCAACTCTGAGACCTATTTCTCCGCACCAGCAAGGAATGAGAAGTCTCCTCAGAGCGCAGCTTCCTCCCGTCTCAGCGGCCGGCCTGGGAGAGCGAGCACGCTGGGGGCGCAGGGCCTGAGCACGCGGCTTTCTGGCCCTCCTAGCTGGCAGAGAGCAGATTCTAGGCCCTCAGAATTGGAGAGAACAGCTCCTTCAGCTTGTGCTCAGGGCTAAGTTTTAAGGACAGGTTTGCTGGCCCTAAAGCCACAGCATGGGCTCAGGGAGAGGCGGGCCCTTCCTCGTGGTGGTCACACCTGTGGCCCTGTCTCGAGCAGAGCGGTACACATTCTGTGCACATCAGAGGACAGAAATGCCTAAGAGGAGGGAAGTGATTCGGACCACATAGCTGCCTGTTAGCGGCTTAGCAAGGAGCCCTGCTCGCTGGGACAGGAGGTAGAGGAAGACCACCACTTGAGTCTAGAGATCCCAGCCCGTGATCACCCCTGGCGTCTCTGCTCAGCACGCGGGAGTTGGTGTGTGGCACGGAAGGCTCTCGCTTCCAAAGCCATTGATGGTAGTGACCTGGAGGCCCAGCTCGAGCTAGTTACAGCCCAAAATGGGTGCTCCCACCTCCCCCAAACGAGAGGTTTGCTTCTTGGCATCAGGTAGCCACCGCACCCCCCAAGCTTGCTTAGGGAGGAAGGCTGGAGGGGCTGAGAAATGCAAAAGGCTCAGAATATTTATAAGTTCCACCCCCAGGGTGGGGGGGGGGCAGGTACCAGGCATGGACTAAGGAAGCTGCACCAAGGAAATAGCCCGTGGCTTCTCCTGAGAGTCAGGGACTGTGCAGCCCAGAACCCCCGGCCACGGTGCCCAGCAGGGCAGGCTGTGCCAACAGGAGCCCAGCAGACAGGCCTCGGGAATGCCGGGATGCCTGTCCCTGCGGGCAATGGCTATGGGCTGCCAGTTTTTGCTGATACAGGTAGGATGGGAAACTTCGTTAATATCTGACTTTCATAAGTTGGTAAGGATATATTTTTTTTTGTCTATGTTCTGTTTCAACTTATGTAGATTATTATAAATTGATGTAAACCACGTGAAAAGAAAATGTTAATAAAAAAATGCAAAGCCCCAACATTTGCACACGACTCAGCCCTGTGGTGTGGACATTTGTATACTCAGTAGTCCAGGGAAGACCACCAATCTAAATATTTTAACTCTCCAGCTGCCTCCAGATGTGAGTTTCCAGGAATCTGTGCACCCAGTTAACTTCCCCTGAGCTTCCCTTCAGCCTGTGGGGGCCGGGGCAGTTTGGGGCGGGGGGAGTAAGCCCGAGCCCCCTCCTTGTGCTTCACAGAGGCCTCCAGGTCAGTTATCAGCCAGATTCCTTTCACAAAGGACAAACGCCCCACCAAAGACCTGCCCGTCAGTATCCCTCCAAGAGAGGGCAGAAAGTTGTCGATCCAAGTGGAGGCGGTTTATTTTATGTAAACGTTTCTCTACATTTTCCTTGGAAGTGGGTGTCTTTGGGGCAGCCTTTTGGCCTAGTCTGATGGTTGGAGAAGCTGGATCCCCTGGGGGGCCCAGCCTCCCTTTAGGAGAGCCAGTGGGGTTAATACAGGTTCCCACCAGCCGAAGCCATTGGACGCTATGTTTATTCTGGAGATCAGGAACAGATGTCTCTGAAAATTGGTGTTTGGTTTATGAGCTCATACTGACTCCTTAGCCATCTTAAACAGGAAACTATTCATCTCCTTTCCTGATTGAATAGTCAGTGTGGACAATGCTTGGCTTATTGAAATGATGGCTACTGATAGCCCCAGGGCTCAACTGCTCCAAGACAGTCATAAGGGCAGCATTTCGGGTACTCATTCGGCACATTCGACCCTCCTCGCCAGGCTGCCTGCTGGAAGATGCCAGGCATCCCGGTACTTCCACAGCTGCCAGGTAGGAGCGTCTGCTCTTGCTTGCAAAGTGCTTACAGGGGACTGATTTAGCAACAGTATTGGAAACACTCCTTTGTTCCCAGACCTCTGAGGATACTCCAGCGGGCCGAGGAGCAGTGAAGCCTCATACCTGTGAGACTGGCCTGGATGTTACTTAGGCTTCATCACAGAAGGACGTAAGCCCTGTGCGTTAGCTCGCGTTCACTGCAGAGGAAGCGGCAGCGGTGGCCAAAGGAAGGTGCTACCGGCTGAGTTGGATATTGTCACTCACATACACACACACTTGGGACATCTGGACTTCTCAGCCAAGTCTGAATATTGGTTGGGGCTGGGGGGGTAAGCTAGAAGGCAGCAGAAAAGGGGGGAAGAAAGCAAAAAAAGGTGAAGGAGTTAGTGTGCAGTAGAGAATAAGAGACATTACCGCTGGCTGAAGGTGGCTGGAATTCACGGCCCCACCGAGCCTACCCTCCCGCCCCACATGGCAAAGCCTGCGCTCATTCCCTTCGTGTCATCACCAAGGACCAGAGTGAAGAAGCACTCCCGGCAGATCCCAACCACAAAAGCCTATTTTTTTGCTCTGGGGCACACAATTAGGCTGAGCTTCTATTGTCAGAAAAAGGCCATTAGGTCAAATAAAAAAACACTTAATATGTTAAAAAAAAAAACACAAACAAAAAACCTGACACCGGAGAACAAGGGTAATGGAGAACAGCCCCTCAGCACTGTCTGATCTTCACCAGTCGCTGCAGACGGAGTCATCAGGAGGACCACAGCAGGACTCTTCACACGTTGAGCTGGGCCTGGTCCAGCGGTCAGAGCCTAAAACCAATGTGGCTCGGACGGTAGGCATTCCCATCAGCCGGCCCATAGGAGGGTTTTTAGAAGAGGCCAGGGGCTTATGCATGGAATTTCAATGTGTCCTAGGACACGGCTGGGCTGGGCTGCTTGGAGGGCAGGCCCTGGCTGACGTGCCAATCTCAGAAAAACACTACTCTGTAAACCCTGAGAATCGAACATTCCCACACTTCTCAGGAACTTTCTCACTCTCCCTTCTGGATGACCAGTCTCTGGGCCACCTGGCACCACATTTTGGGGACTCGCGGAATTTGAAAATAAAAATAAACCAACCCTTTATTTATTCATTTATTTTATGGTATGAACAGCCTTAATTGTTCGTAATGGGAAGTGGAAGAGGAGGGGACAGGACCACTCTGGCTCCAGGGGCGGCTCCAAAGACCCACTCTGTCAGTGTTCCCTCCCCCCCAAAAACCAACCAACCTTTTAAACTGTAATCTAATTTTTTTTAACAAAGAGAGCAGAACACTAAACAAAATGACATAATGGGTCAGACGGTATAAATTTACTCTGCCCTGCCATGTGAGATGGACGACTGCGCGGAGTCCCGAAGTAGACCAGCTTCCTGGTACATGTCCAGTCACCTCTGGTCCCACCGCACCAAGCCACCAGAGGGCCAGCTGCGGTCGGGACTGAACACTTGGGGAGCTTAATTCCTACAATCCGCACACTCCTGATGCGCCCGAGAGAGGCCGGTATGGCGCAGCCCGCACACGGCGTGGCTGGAATCCAGGAGCAGAGAACGTGGCTCCTCAGAGGTGGTGGCAGGCGGCGGCCCGGTGGCTCCCTCATGACACCAACGATGTGAGGGAAAACAAAGGTCTGCGGTCTCTGAAGCGAGTGGGCTGCCGTGGGACAGGAGCTGGCCTCCACAGAGCAGCGCTGACCCTGGGCTGGCCGTGTCCTTCCCCGGAGGCACTAACTCTCACCGTAGGTAATAATCAATGGCAGCAGAGAAAGCAGCAAAACCTCCACAACCGATGACCCCGGCCTTTAAGCCAGCTGTCAAGTGAACAGAAATGATGTTACGGGGGGGGGGGGGGGGGACACACGACGAGTCCGGCCTAGCCACGGCGGCAAAGGCACTGGTGTCAACCCCCTAAGTCACTCAACCGACCCAGCGGATCTGGAAGACTCCCAGGGAGCTGTGTCCACAAGCCACTCCGGGGCTTTATCTAGCCACACAGTCAACTTTTCACATTCCAAAAAATGACGATTTCCAGTTTCATGAAATAGCCCCTCATGGGCAGGAAACTGGCTAAGAGAACCAGCCCTTGGAAGCAAGTGAAAGCACATGGCCTGTTACCCTGATGTGTTTATGAAATAAATTCCTGGGAAGGTGATCAAAGCAATCTCAGAGGGAGCTGAGCTTCTCCACGTCCCTGACAGAGCTGAGCGATGGGCAGACCAAAGGAAAAGTTACTTTATAAATCACAAATGGCTGTCTGAGCAGCAGAAGCAGCTTTTAATGACAGCAAATCATCCTGCCTCTCCGAGAAGGAGAAAACAGGCTTTTTGTTTCGGGTAAATCAGGGCACAGCAGATGGAGAGTGGCCTAGCAATGGACACTGGGAGAGTCAGGTCACTGACACCCCACACCACACTCCTGATGGGCCCGCCAACAGCGAGAAGTGCAGAGAACTGTTTTCTTTGTTGTTTACTGCTGATAACCTGACATTTCCAGAATATCCCTATCTGGCTTTCAATGGGTAGAAGTCTAAGAATCCTCACTGCAGAAAGACATTACCGTATAACTGATACACAATATTAAAGCTGACAGTTGTATAGTATTAAGAAAAATGCCTGAACTATTTGAAACGCACGGAACTGAAAGTTCAACAGTGCCTGCCATTTGGTTCAGCGGGCTCTCCGGGGCTGAACGAGACCCAGCCGTGCTCCTGTGCTATCCTACAGATCGACACACTTCAAAATTCCTTCCTGGGAGGAAGTTCTTCCCATCTTTTCCATGAGAGGGCAGTTCTTTTTCCTAAAATCTAGATCTTCCTGTGATTCTCAGCCACAGGTGATTCGGTCCCCTGGGGGAATCCGGCAATGTCTAGAGACACTCTCAGAGCCGCCACTAAGGGATGCTACAGCTTCTAGTGGGAAGCGGCGAGGGACACTGCGAGACATCCTACAAGGCACGGGACAGCCATACTCTCTCTCTAGCAAAGATTTATGTGGTCCAAAAGGCCAACGGTGCCAAAGATGAGAAAACTCTAATCTAGATAACTAGAAGTTTCCAAAATTAGGTTAATGCAAAGTAAATGTGATTTACTTGTCAGAAGAGAAGAGTATCAAGTGTCCACATATGCCTTGGGCTGTCCCTGAAACACTCATATGTTTGGAAATGTCAACTACAGCACGTTGTCCAAGGCCACAAAGAAAACCATGCAAGAGTTGTTTACTAACCTCTGAAACCAATGGCTCCTCCAGTGATGCAGCCACTAATGACACTGTTCTTCCAATCTGATTTTCCCCGGTACTGTGGGTGGAGAAGTGCAGTTTAGAGCCAAAGAAACAAGCCAGACAACATGATTAAGGGAAAAAAAAAAACAGGGTTTCTAGCTGGCTAATTTAGTCCCTCCCCAAAGGAAACCCAATCCTTTCTGCTTTCCAAAATATAGTTCCTAAAATCTGAATGTGTTCATGGAAGCTTCCTGCAGGTGGTGCCAGAGTGCTGAAACCAAGCGCGCCATTTGAGAAGCGACCCTGATCTCTTCTCTGGTTCCCCAGTAAGGCTCATGGTTAAAATCATTCAACCAACTTCTAACAGACACATGACAACATGCCCAACATCACTCATCACCAGGGACATGCTAATCAAAATTAAATGAGATATCACCTCACACTTGTCAGAGTGGCTACGATCAAGACGATAAACAACAGGTGTTGGTGAGGATGTGGAGAAAGGGGAACCCCCTGCACTGTTAGTGGGACCGTGAACGGTACGACCACTCTGGAAAACAGTACAGAGATTCCTCAGAAGGTTAAAAATAGAACCCTTGGGGCGCCTGGCTGGCTCAGCTGTGTGTCTCTTGAGCTCAGGGTTATGAATTCAAGCCCCAGGTTGGGTGTAGAGATTACTTAAAAATAAAATCTTAAAAAAAAAAAAAAAAAGAAAGAAAGAAATCTACCATACAATCCAGGTATTTACCCAAAGAATACAAAAATACCAATTCAAAGGGATAACTGCACCCTGATGTTTATAGCAGCGTTATCTACAACAGCCAAATCATGAAAACCGCCCAAGCGTCCATCTATTTATTGACTAATGGATAAAGATGTGATAAAGATATATACACACACAGTGGAGTATCAGCCATAAAAAAGAATGAAATCTTGCCATTTGAAATGTCATGGGTGGAGCTAGGGAGTATTATGCTAAGTGAAATAAGTCAGTCACAGATAAACACATACCATATGATTTCATCCATGTGGAATTTAAGAAACAAAACAAATGGGCAAAGGGAAAAAGAGAGAGAGAAGGGCAAACCAAGAAACAGACTCTTAACTATAGAGCACTGATGGTGACCAGAAGGGAGATGGGTGAAATAGGTGATGGGGATTAAGGAGGGCACTTGTGATGAGCACCGGGTGTTGTACGGGAAGTGTGGAATCACTATATTGTACACCTGAAACTAATATTACACTGTATGCTAACTAACTAGAATTTTTAAGAATTAAAAAAATAAACCAAATTCTAGCCTACAAAGAGAAGTAAAAAACAATGCAAGCCCAAATAAATGCAATAAAGGCACAAAAAGTTTACATTGGGGCCTATTTAACGAAAAATTCAATCTAGCAAGTATCAGACATCTCTGATCTGCTTTCTAATTAACATTTCTCTTTAGAAGTCATAACATGGGGGGGGGCTGCGTGGCTCAGTTGGTTAAGCATCTGCCTTCAGCTCAGGTCATGATCCTGGGGTCCTGGGATGGAGCCCCTCGGGCTCTGCTCAGCAGGGAGCCTCCTTCTCCCTTTCCCTCTGCCTGCTGTTCCCCCTGCTTGTTCTATGTGAAATAAATAAAATCTTAAAAAAAAAAAAAAGTCATAAGATGGTACAGGCAAGGCTTTATCAGAAGGCAGAGACACTTACAGATTCTACCAAACACTCAGTGCAAGAAAACATGGCACCCACAATGGCAAAATTTTTGGCGTAGGACATTCCTCTCTGTCCCATGTCTTTAAGAACTTCTTTTGCTGTCGGCGTACGGTAAGGATCCTTAGGGTCAAAGCCCACATTGGTATCAATGCCGGCAGTGAACACCCCAAATGCACCTCCCAAGACAAATCCTAAAAACAAACACAGAAATGAAGATTTCTTTGGCATGTTTTCTGGGTTACTGTAATGAGGTCATCATACTCAAAAAGCACATTTTGGATGGCCACCAGCAAAGGGGACACCCTCTACGTACGCCCTCCAACTCTACCTTACCACTCAAACCCTCCAGTTACCTGGTTTCCACATCACACAAGCCAGGAACTATCTTGACGACAGCTTCTCTGACTTCCTTTGGATTTCTTCCTCCTTTCATTTTTTTTTTTTTTAAGACTTTATTTATTTGAGAGAGAGACAGAGATAATGATAGAGAGCACAAGCAGAGGAGAGGGAGAAGGAGGCTCCCCGCTGAGCAGGGAGCAGAATGCAGGCTCGATCCCAGGACCCCAGGATCATGACCTGAGCCGAAGGCAGATGCTTAACCAAGTGAGCCACCCATGTGCCCCAGCCTCCTTTCATTTTCTAACATTCCTCAAGATTCAATCTTTAACCTTCTGCTGTCTATACTCATACCTTCAGCTGTTGACTTTGATGGTGACGTTCACAGTTGTCATCAGGCCTCACTGAGTTCAGTTTAGCAAATGCAGGATACCGTCTCCCTAGCCACAGACTTTTCTTTCCTCTGCCCCACTCCATGCTGGATCATGGGCATCAATGACTGCCCTAATGCCTAAAAGCAAAAAGCCCAAATCCCCAACTCCACCCCCAACTTGAAAGGGCATTTCCCTTCCTCTTTGTCTACCCCTGTTCTCTCCACCCTTCAAGATACACCTGCAGTCACCTCTTGTAGCCTTCCCCAAACCAAAAAAATACCCCTCTCCTTCCTTTCTACTATACTTCACATCTGCACTCACTATATTTGTTTCTTGATTGTCTTTCATTCTCATTGAGATTTCAACTCATCTGCAAATGTGGCAAACCGCTTTACAGGAGGGACACCATATATTCAAACATTTAAACCTTCAAAAGGTTTTAAAAGGGGGGAGGGGGGCTCCAGATTTCTTTCCCCTTGTTCACCGCCATCTGGTCACACTGGCCACAGTGGCCTTTGTTTTTCAAACCCGAAGCCGGTTCCTGGCAGACCTTTGCACCTGCTCTTCCCTGCCAGGCTCCTCCTCAACACTCTTGCTTCTACATATATTAAAATGTTAGCTTCATGAGAACCAGGCTCTGGTCTCTTACCCTGTCCCTCCACCGCCCAGCACGTGATGGTTACTTGTAATACTTTGTCGAAAGAATGCTTATTTAAAAGCGAATCAACGAATGAATGAAGTCAGCCATTTTATAACCAACTTCCAGGACCCGACCCATATAGTACCGATTTTCTGATCCAATTTCCGGAGGAGAAAACTAACCTCAGGGCCTAGAGAAGGGTTACTCGAGTTCACGGATCGCGGCAGGGGTGTAGTCAAGCTCGAGGTCCACAGGCTCCTCGCCTCCCAGGCGCGTGGTCTTCTTGACAGAGGACCCCGCTGCCGTCCAAGCCCTCAGCCTCCCAAAGGGCCCCCTAGTCTTGCCTCACCTCCCACGCAGGCCAGCGCTGCCTTGAAGGCGCAGCTTTCCATCGCCTTCTCGATCATCTTCTGTTCCTCACTCTTGGTTGGGCTCGGGATCCCGCCCAGGCTACTGGGCTCCAGAAGCCGGGGCTGACGCTTGTCGCCCACCATGTATTGCAGGAGAAGGCTGTACTGCAGCGGGGCTTCGGCGGACCCCGCCGCCTCAGGCGCGGAGGCCCCCGCACCGGGGGCAGTCGCCGCCATGACAGTAGTTGCCCGAGAAACCCTGGCGTTTGCCTTCCCACAGCAGATTCCGCAAGCTTCACGTTAAGGCCTTGCGCGCCTAGCCTCCGCGACGCAACGGCAGATTCGCCACAAACAACAAGTCCAAGAAACCGCGGCAGCAAAGTCCGTTCGTGCATCCGGCGAAAGAGATATCATGTTCCCCAAAAGCCTCTTGTGAATACTGAATCAGACTTGTGCAGCATCAAGATTTAGAGTCACCAGAAAGCTCCCCCTTCTTCGCGGCTGCAGCGCGGTGGGTACAGGGATTTGTAGGCCAGGCATTTCCCAGGAGGCTTTGCGTGGGCACTCACCTCGCCGCCTCCTCCGGAGCTCCCGACAGCGGGTGGGGGAGCGGTAGCGTGCCCGCGAGGCTGCAGCGCTCCGGGGCCACGGTAGGGGGCGCACGCGCCCCGCCACTGCCCTTCCAGCTTAAGCATTCCTTACAGAGGTCAATGGTGGAAGGTGCTTTGTAAATAAACGTGAAAGCGTGGTATAATTGTATGCAATATATGTTTTGTTTGACAATTAAACCTTGGAGAGAGAAGAGACCCAACAAATGAGTGAACAAATGAGCGAAACTAGCCAAGTATAAGAAAAATCAGGGACGGTGGTAGGAGGTTGAGACGACTGGCCAGATGGAGAGCTCAAGGCTGGGGCTGCTGCTCCTGCAGCCAGTTGTTGCTGTCAGTGGAATTGGTGATGTGGGACTAGCATTGCCCTGGGAAGCCAAGTTTATATTATGTGAAACCAATTGTAAGATAGTACTGTATATGAACCCAGACAAACTTTTGCAGTAGTTTGTAAAATAGACCCCAAGCTAGTGCATTGCTCCAGACTAGCAATGTAATTGGGTGTTTTAGCTAAGAGAAACATAAATGGAAACAGGTGGTGAGCCTAGCCAGTCACCATTGGCAGAGAACTTTGGTACCCAGAGTTCTCTGTGCCCGAGAGCATGGCATATGCTTCACCCTGCTTCTGTTTGCACTAAGCCACTGAATGAGCCGGTCCAGAGGTCCCCCATGACTTCCCAGTTGCTGAATCTAATTCAGACCTCATTTTACTAGACTTCCCTCCACTGCATTTGACACTGTTGACTCTTTCCTCCTTGTCTGAAGTTTCTTCATATTTTTGGTGGAGCGTCTCTCTCCTAGTTTTGCTACAGCCTCTCCAGTTGCCCGATCTCCTTTGCAGGCACCTCTTCCTGGCCTTTTCTTGTTGGTCCTCTCAGGGCTTCATCCTTTACTCTCTTCTCACGCAGCTCATTCCACCTGAGCAACTCATCCTTGTGGCTTCTACTCCACCTTAATGCAGTAGTGATCTGAAATCTTTATCTCCAGCTTAGACCTTTCTCCTAAACACAAGAACCAGACCATTTCCCCTAAGCACCTCTAACTCAACATGCCCTTCCAACCGCCCTTTCCTTCCAGACGAATGAGGAACCCAGGGCTCTGATATATACCGAGGTCTTAAGACCCACAGTTGGATCTGAGAGAAATTGGGTTGCGACCCGCCCCCCCAAGCAAGTCCCAGGTAAGGTGGCCTTGGAAAGCAAGGAACAGTCTAAATAATTAATGAATGGAACTACTTAGAGAGCAATAATCAATCTCCAGACAAAGGATCTGTTTAGAGTTCAGGTAAGATCCGGGTCAGCACATGAAGAAATTCCATGTGGCCAAGGTCCATGAAGGAGGGAGCCTTTTATGGAACATCCTTGGATCCTTGGCCTGGATCAGAGTTGGAGAGAGAACAGTTACAGGCACTGCACTGGCGTCTCTCTCCACCCATCCATTTCCTTCCATAAGTGGAATGGGTTTCAGCTGATGGAAAGCTTGAACCTCTTCAAACATATTCTGAAAGTGAGAAGTGGTTTCCCATGTCCGTTTCCCTGGGCTGAGCCTCTGCCAGTAGTCTAGGGACACTCTCTGGCCCTGGAGTCCAGCAGTCTCACATTATAGTTTGCTTCCCTAGCCCGGATTGTCTGTCCTGGCCCCAAGGCTACAGGGGGAGCATCTCAGTGGGTCAGGGAGAACAGGGGACAGTTAAAGATGAATTAGATTCACGGGGAGTGTTGTAGGAAGAAGTCAGAACACGCTGAGGGGAGGATTCCTCACTTGAAGGACGCCAGAGAGTAGGTGCTGAATGGGAGAGAGGTCAGATCGTATCTCATCCCAGGTGTCCGAGAGTCCCCAGCTGGCCTGTAGTTGGCTCAGCATGTCACTGGAGCCCATGAGTAAAAGAAACGGCACGAGTGGGATAGAATGAAGAGGTCCCAGTGGAGAAGTGCGTTGTGTCCTACGTGGATTTGAAGCGTATGTGAATTTGGTAACAGGGAGTAAGTAGTCTGAATAGTCCTGTCGCCGGCAGGTGGTCCAGCCTCATAGATATTCTGAGGAGCCAACTGATCCACTGTGGATATTGGCTGCTGGACAAGTGACTTTGTATTTAAGGGAAATTTGGGGCGCCTGGGGGCCCAGTGAGTTAAGCATCCGACTCTTGGTTTCAGCTGGGGTCGTGATCTCAGGATTATGAGGTTGAGCCCCACATCGGGTCCGCACTCAGCGCAGAGCCTGCTTGAGATCTGCTCTCCCTTGCCCTCTGTCCCTACCCCCATGCGTGTGCACTCTCTCTCTAAAATAAATAAAATAAATCTTAAAAATTAAATAAGTAAAATAAAGGGCCTAGGCCCATGTCCTCCAAACCCAGAGGATTTCTGGGAGCTGAGGATGGAAATATGGCGTCTGAGAAGTTCATGGAAGGAGAAGGTACTAAGAAGTGGCTGGAGCTGGGCTGGAGCAGAAGCCGAAGCGGCCTGAGAAGGTGACGATATCCACCAGCGTCACAAGGATGGCTTTGTCTTCGGGTGAGAAGTGTCGGTCAGAGGGGAAATCCAAGGATGTTCAGGAATTAAGAGTTGGTACAATCCTTGCTCTGTCTGTCACATCTGGTCGCATAAGGCAAGGTGTTCACTTTAACATAGGGCCACCTGCACACCCGTTTGGCTAGAGTTGCTGGTTAGGGAGGAATGTTGGGTAAGGCACCACACCTGGGCAGAGGCTGCCCCTACCTGGGTAGACAGCCATACCACTTGTCTCTCCCCAAAGGTTCCCTCTGGACAGCCCTAGCTCACTCCAAGATGCCCATACAGCCTCTCTCAGGGCAGCAGCAAGAGAGGCAAGCAACGGCCAGTTTTTCTGGGCTGAGGATCTAGGGTTAAAGTTGCCCACTCTTGTTGGTCCTCTAGATTTCTGTTCAGAGGCTTTGGCTGGTAAACTTGGAAGCGTCCGGGGGGAGAGGTGCACCCCCCCAGATCATCGTAAACCCTGGGATGGGAGGTAACTGCTCAAAATTTGAGAGGTACCGTGGGTGTGCCCACAGCCTGTTGGAACAAACATGAACTTGCAAAGCAAAGAGTCTCGGTTATTTGCCATATGCAGTCCTTCCTGCATCTTTGAAGGGATGGGTTTGGTAAATTGTCACCAGTGTCCCACAAGCCTTGTTCCACATGGCTTGGCCTTTTCTTTCTAAAGGGAATACCCATTCAAGTTACAAAAAGCAAGGGATCAAAAAAGCACCACGTGTTTTTTGCAAAGTTCATACATTTTTCTCCAAATCCTGAGATATTTGGCTAGCTTGTTACTTGATGATATTTAACGTATATAGTAATAACTTTTGGTGTCTCCAATAAAGCTGTGATTGAAAATCCTTTATAATGGAAGCGGTTTCTATCTAATCATTGGGATTTTCAAAAGGAGGTTAAGTCACCCCACTTCTGTCCCATGAGGAACCTCTTTCGGTACACCCCTCTAAGAGAGGCAGGATAAGTTCTCTACTGTTTGGATTTTTGAAGCAAAAAGAACAAAATAAACCTTTCTGAGAAAGCAGCGTAGCTAATTTCATCGTTCATAAATAATCAGTGCTTTATTACTGATGGCAGAAGATGGAGAGTTGTGGAAAACTTCCTTTACTGATCCTTATCTCTTGTGGTTCTAAAACTTCAAGATAACAAGCAAAAAAGGAGCCAACTAATTAACTTCTGGCCTAGCAAACAGGAAGGAGCTTCCCCTGCTCTCTGACCAGAATTTTCTAAGCCACAGAGTAAATATTATTTTTGTTGTAAGCAACAGAAACCAACCCCGGCCGGCTCCCACAAGAAGAGAGGGATTTGTTAGAAGTATAAATAGGGTGGGGGCACCTGGCTGGCTTCGTCGGACTACAGCATGTGACTCTTGATCTTGGGGTTGTGAGTTCGAGCCCCACGTTGGGGGTAGAGATTACTTAAAAGAATTTTTTTTTAAAGGACAAATTATTTAAAAAAAATAAAGCAAGGGGCTCCTGGGTGGCTCAGTCAGTTAAGCATCTGCCTCCAGCTCAGATCATGATCCCAGGGTGCTGGGATCAAGCCCCACATTGGGCTCTGTGCTCCACAGGGAGCCTGCGTCTCCCTCTCTCTCTGTCGCTTCCCCTGCTTGTGCTCTCTCTCTGTCAAATAAATAAATAAAATTTTGAAAGAAAGAAAGAAAGAAAGAAAGAAAGAAAGAAAGAAAGAAAGGGAGAGAGAGAAAGGAAGGAAGGAAAGAAAGGAGGAGAGAAGAAAAGAATGCTATGGAATGGTGTATCGCCGGCATTTCTTCTCCACTTTGCGATCAGTGACATCACGTTGGTAGCTTGAACTTGGCCATGACATTCACACCATGGACATCAGTACATGCTGTGAGTCAGAGCTGTTTTGTTGTCGTTGCTGTTCTGTATCTGACAGCATAGCACTCATGGCCACCAAGCTTTGGAGACTGAGAACACCTTCCCCTTTCGGAGGAAACCAGGAATTGAGGGGTCATAGGGCAGAAAAGTAAGACATGAACTGCTGGAAATATGTAGGAAAGTCCCAGGAAATGGTGAATGTTCCTGACTGATAATTAGAAGGAGAGGGGTTCTGGGGTGCCTGGCTGGCTCAGTCTGTAGAGCGTGTGACTCTTGATCTCGGGGTTGTGAGTTTGAGCCCCATGTTGGGTGTACAGATGACTAACAATTATAAAAAAGAGAAAGGGGGCTTCTCACGTCCATGAATGTAACACCATGTTTGGTATTATTTCGGATCCCTTGTGTGGACAAAATGTGGCCCAGGAGCTCTTCTGTGGCTTTTTTTTTTTTTAAGATTTATTTATTATTAGAGAGAGAGTGCAGTAGCGAGCTAGTGCCCAAGCAGGGGGCGGGCAGAGGGAGAAGCAGGCTCCCCGCTGAGCAGGGAGCCAGACACAGGGCTCCATCCCAGGACCCTGCTTGCGGCTCGATCCCGGGATGCTGGGATCACGACCTGAGGCCCTGGGATTGTGACCTGAGCCAAAGGCAGACGCTTAACCACGTGAGCCACCCAGGTGCCCCTCCTCTGGGGATTTTAAGTGCACTTCTTGCTCTTTGCCTGGAGGCCGTGCTGTGGCAGGCACGTACCAGGGACTCTCAGAGGATGCTGGCCGAAAAGATGGAAGGCACCTCTAAGTCGACAGTGGTCATGTGAGAAGGCTGCACGAGATGATTTCTGTCCAGGACTGCAAGACGGGGCTGAGGCACTGCTGCACAGTCCCATGTCCTAATGTTACTTTCAGGGCTGAGTGAGAAAGCCTGGAGATCCTCTGGGTTGAGAACAAACTTTTCCCGGAGGGGCACAGCAGGCGTGCCGCTTTGCTGGGGCCATGGCCCAGGCAGGGCAGGCGGAGTTCTATATTTCTTATTAGAGCTTCTTCACAGCTCATCGCCCGTCACTCAGGAGCACCATTGTCTGCAAGGAACACCGCCAGGTGGACTTCTGACCAGAGAGCAGAGTAAGAGCCAGGCGTTGGATGGCTTGCTCAGACATGGGAACCTCCCATGGACAAGAAGAGTTGGTCAGATTGGAAGCAGGTCCAGGACTCGGAATGCTGATGCCAACCTGGGTTTAGAGAAAAACTTCCGTCCCTCCATCCCTACCCAGGAGAAGGGACTTTGGCCCAAGGTGGGCTCTCTGAGGTCTCAGGAGGCATCACCAGTGTGGGGGTTGGCAGGAAATGCTTTTGCCTGTGAACTGGGAGCAGAAGCACCGTAGGAGGCCTCACAAAGCACAGAGGAGCCTGAACCTAGAGGGGAACACTTAGGAAAAAAATAAGTTGGATCCCAAATCAGGCTCCCTGAGGCCAGGGAGCAGATCGGAGAGACAGACCAAGAGTTCGCCTAAGGGCATGTGGCTTTTATTGCACACCCACAGATAGAAGCTGCTAGGGGGCTACGGGGTTCGGGTGGGTCTAAGTGAGAACTTATTTCCTCCACAAACCTACTCTTTCTGAGTTTCCCATCTAGGTGAATGGTGCTTCTGTGAACTCGATTAGTCTTAGACGCCTTGCTTCCTGCATCCCCTGCGTACCATCCAGATAGCTATCAAATCCATCCCTTCACTTTATAATTCATTGCCACTGCCATGGTCTGGGCTCTAGTCAGTTTTCATTTAATAGGGTTTTAATTGTTCTTCATACCTACGACCTTGCTCTTCTCCAAACCATCCAGAGCGATCGTTCAGCACAGAAACGTGATTAGTTCCCTGCTCAGAATTCTCCTCCATGCCAGGAGAAAATCTCAACTCAATATGTTGCTTTTATAGCTTGTGCCCAAGAAGACAGTTCAGCTTCAGGCCACGTTCAGTTCTCATTTGAACATTTCCATTCCCGTTTGTTTGCTTTCCCTATCTCGTTTGGATCTAGAAGTGATAGCTCAGAATCATTCTTAATAACTGGTGACCTGTAGTGTTTGAGAGATGAGTTTGGACTTTTTGACTTGTGCCTTGTCCTCAGTCAAGGACAATTGTTAGAAAATATTTATTATTACTATTTCTTAATTCTTTTTTAAGAAGATTTTATGTATTTATTTGAAAGAAAGAGAGAGAGCGCGCGTGTGCGCACGAGCCGGAAGGGGCAGAGGGAGAGGGAGAAGCAGGCTCTCCGCTGAGCAGGGAGCCCAGGAGCCTGGGATCATGCCATGACCTGAGCTGAAGGCAGGCTCTTAACTGACTGAGCCACCTGGGCACCCTATCTCTTGATTCTTTTTTGCCCCTTACCTAAGGTAGCCATGGTGAGAGCATCGGTATCCTGTGCTGTTTCCAGTGACAGTCCTGAGACTGTAGCCTGATTCTGGTGGGTGGTCTTAATGTTCTGGAACAGATTTCTCCCCCAGCATAATTGTTTGGAGGTTTTATTTCCTCACTCATACCAACAATCCAGATTTGCTTACTATCTCTTGGGCTGTTGCTTTGGCTTTGCTTACCAAAAGCGATTGGAGCCTTGGCGAACAGTCTGGCAGCCTGATGGATTGTTAGGACCCACTTCAGACTCGGTTAATGAATCATCCCCTGGCCGTGTCTACAATAGGGTCACAGCGATGCTGAGCTGTGATCCCGGTTTGATCTGAGAGGCATTGGAGGCGATGGAAATATGCATAATGTTTTTCTCGCACCTCACACTTCCAACTCAGAAAAGTGCTGGGAGGCTTCAGGAACCAGAGGGCTCCTCTGGCTTTGCTGAGGGATGGCATGAACGATAAAAAGCACAGTAATGGTGACTCCCCAAAGTTACCTATGAAGTTGGTGCCAGCAAGATAAGCACCACACCTCGTCGTGACCCTCATCACATCTCCACTCAACTCTCTGTCAAGGAATTTCCCTTATCAGCGGATCTGTAAAAAAGACCAACTTTTAACAAAAGGAACAGATAATGGGGCGCTTGAGTGGCTCAGTCAGTTAAGTGACCAACTCTTAGTTTCAGCTCAGATCCCGATCCCATGGGTCATGGGATCAAGCCCTGTGGGGAAGCCCATAGGGAGCCCCAAGAGGAGCCCCACATCAGGCTCCGAGCTGAGCAGGGAGTCTGCCTGAGATTCTCTCCCTCTGCCCCTCCCACCCCGCTAGCACCCATGCTCTCTTGCTCTCTCTCTCTCTAAAAAATAAATAAGTAGATCTTTTTTTTTTTAAAGGAACAGATAAAACACATGTAAAATCTGTAATACAACATTAATCTATAGGTAAAATCTTTTACAGGAAACTCTCAGTTAAACGAAATACATTTTTTGTTTGAATACATCTTGATTCGAAATTTGTTGAATCAATTATTTTTTGAACTAAGTGGACTTGGAAGACTTTTATACTCAAAATGTTCATTTTGGCAGTTCTTTTTATAATGGAATTTGAATTTTTTTTGTATGAGACCTTTTTTTTTCTTTCATTCAGAGATGTCCTGATGTCCTTTAATATTTTTTTTCTCCACTTATAGTATCTTACCTTTTGAATAAGTTCTTATTTGAAAATTCAAAAAGTATTTTTTTCTTGGGCTAGTTTTCTCACCTCTATTTCCAGTCCCTCAATTTCCTTCCCCAAGCAACCTGTTACTATTTCTTAAATGTCTTTCCAGATATATTTCATCCGTATGTAAGCATATTTATGTGTGCGTGTATAAATTTTTCTCCACTTGGAAATTTACAAGTGATTGCTTAGTATTTCCTACCTATTCTGCACCTTACTTTCTCTCATGCTACGTCGTAGAGCTATTCCATATTAGTGTATGTGATGGTTAACTTTATGGGTCCATTTGACAGGGGCCACAATGGGCCCAGCTATTTGGAGGCAGTGTATTCCTCCGCTGGGTGTGCTACTCTGACTCATTTAATGAGTGCCCCCAAAAGCTGCTAATTTTGAGTGTGCCCAGGACAAGAGAAGGCTCAGCAAGAGGTCCGGGCTGCCCGCTGAGCTGCTCTGCCACTTGGGCCATACAGGCCAGCAGGTCCAATGGGGCTTGAAGGTCAGCGGCAGACAGGGATGCTGTGGGGAACTTCTGGCAGACCCCTGTAGGTGAGCCCTTAAGATTTTTGAGCAAAGCCCTGCCACTCTCTGTGAATAATGGTATTTTTAAAAAAGATTTCTTTCTGGGGTACCTGGGTGGCCCAGTCTGTTAAGCATCTGCCTTTGGCTCAGGTCGTGATCTCAGGGTCCTGGGACCCCCATGTTGGGCTCCCTGCTCAGTGGAGAGTCTGCTTCTCCATCTGTCTCTCCTCTCCCCCTGCTTGTGCTCTCTGTCTCTCTCTCTGTCAAATAAATAAATAAAACCTAAAAAAGAATAAAAAATTTAAAAGATTTCTTCCTTTATTTGTGTAGAAAGAGAGAGAAAGAGAGTGGGTTAAGGGACAGAGGGAGAGAATCTTCAAGCAGACTCGCCACTGTGTGGGGAGCCCGACACGGGGCTCAATCCCACAACCCGTGAGATGATGACCTGAGCTAAAACTGAGTCGGACACTTAACCAACAGAGCCACTCCGGCGCCCTAAATAATGGTATCTGACAAACAGTACTCTCTCCATTTGAGAAACAACACTTGGTCTGCTCCTGAGTCTTAACAGAGGCTCAACGCTTGACCACGGGCCACCGAGTTACCATGCTACTGAGCGTCCATCATGAAGTGGGTATGAGCTGACCCACCAAGCCATAGAGCTGGGCATGCACAGGAACACTCCATCATCAAACAGAAGGCACGAGTCAGCTACATGAAAAAGTGGCCCAAATCCATGGTCCCCACTCCTGCTATAATGCCTTCTAAGCAGTGGGCAGGACTCTGAGCAGTGCACCTGCTTATTCATTTTGCTTGGAAGAAGTAAGGCCAGATATGAGATTATATACTGATTCATGGCATGTGGCTAATGGTTTGGCTGAAGGGTGGGGGACTGGAAAGGGTGCAATTAGAGAATTGGTGGCCAGAAACTTTGGGGAGAAGTTATGTGGGTAGACCTCTCTGAACGGACAAAAATACGTGAAGATGTCTCCTGTGAATGCTCACCAAAGGGTGACCTCAGCAGAGGAAGATTTTAATAATCAAGTAGATAGGATGACCCACTCTGTGGCTATTAATTGGCCTCTTTCCGCAATTACTCCTGTCATTGCCCAATCGGTTCACGGACAAAGTGGCCATGCGGGCAGGGCGGGAGGTTATGCACGTGCTCGGCGACATGAACTTCCACCCCCCGAAGCTGAGTTGGCTGTGGCCACTGCCAAGTGCCAGACCTTCCAGCAGCAGAGACCAGCACCAAGTGTCCCATACGGCACCGCGGCCATCAGCCCGCTACCCGGGGGCTGCTCCGTTCCTTTGGATTCTTTCCATCAGGGAAGGGGTAGTGTTTTGTCCCTACGAGAATGGGTAGCTACTCTGGATATGGGTTTGCCTTCCCTGCACACAGTGCTTCTGCCGGAACCGCCATCCGGGACTTACAGAATACCTTATGCATCGTCATCGTGTTCCACGCAGCATTGCTTTTGATCACGGCGCTCACTTCACGGCAGCAGGAACATGGCAGTGTCCCCGTGCTCACGGAATTCACTGGTCCTACCACGTTTCTCACCAGCCTCACCGACACTGAAGGTTCAGTTTATAGCGCTCGTTCATTGGCAGTACCTTGCAGGGTGGGGGAAGATTCTCTAGAAGGCTGTGTATGCTCTGAACTGGTGTCCAATATATTCATGGGTCCAGGAATCAAGGAAAAGAAATGGGATGGGGCGCCACTAATTATTACCCCCAGTTACCCACTAGCAAAACTTTTGCTTGTTGTTTGCACAACTTTGTGCTCTCCTGGCCTGGGGGTCATCGTTCCAAAAGGAGGGATGCTTACACGAAGAAACACAACAATGATCCCATTGCCTTGAAAGTTAAGACTGCTATCTAGCCACTGGGGGCTCTTCATGCTTCTGAACCAGCAGGCAAAGAAGGGTGCTGCTGTGCTGGCTGGGTGATTGATCCTGTCTATCAAAGAGAAATTGGACTCCTACTCCACAATGGAGGCGAGGAGGATTATGTTTGGGATCTAGGAGCTCCCTGAGGGCATACCCTGTGATTAAGGCCAATGGAAAACTACAACAACCTAATCCAGGCGGGGACTACTAACGGCCCAGACCCTTCAGGAATGAAGGTTGGAGTCACTCCACCCGGTAAAGAAACAAGACCAGCTGAGGTGCTTGCTGAAGACAAAGGAAATACAAGAAGGTTAGGAGAAAAAGAGTAATAATACTAGCTGTGGTCACGTGACCAGTTGTAGCCGTGAGAGCTATCATTGTCACGAGGATTTCCTTCTTACATTGTTATGCATATGTGTGTTTATATATGTGTTTGGCAAACGTCTTTGTCTCTTCCCTCTCTTGTTCCCTTATAAAGTATTACAAGATGTATTTGAGGATTGTTAATTTAACATTATTGTATTCAAGTTACGGGACAAGGAGAAGAGTAAATATCACTGACGGACTTTATCTCCTCCAGTGGGTGAAGCGCTAGTGCATTTTTGGTTCTACACAGGGGTTTGTATCACGGGAGGTGGGATTACGGTCTGGTTATTGTCCTTATTTGGAGGGTAAGCATGGTTGACGGAGATGCATACGGGCGCCAAGTTCACAAAAGGGGTTGACTTGTGATGTTTAATTTTATGTATCAACTTGACTGGGACACAGGGTGCCCAGATATTTGGTTAAACATTAGGGTGGGTGTGTCTGTGAGGGGATTTCTGGATGAGATTAACATATGAATCAGGAGATTGCCCTCTCCCGTGGGTCTCATTTAATTGGAGGAAGGCCTGAACAGAACAAAAAAGTGAGATAAGGGAGAATTTGTTCTCTTGCCTGTCTCCAAGCTGGGACATCGATCTTCTTCTGCCTTTGGACTCAGACAGAACTCATACCTTCAGCTCTTCTGGTTCTCAGGCCTTCGGACTCAGACTGGAACTCTACTATCAGCTCTCCGAGGTCCAGCTCGCTAGCTGCAGACTGTGGGACTTCTCGGCCTCCCTAATCAAATGAGCCAATTCCTTATAATAAATCACCATAGATATCGGTTCTGTTTCTTTGAAGAACATGGACTAATACAGTGTACATTGAATTTTCATTCTTTTCAATGACTAGATTGTATTTCAAATGATGAATGCGGTATGATTTAATCATCTTTGTTGATACACAGTTTGACTCTTTGCAATTTTCCCCTTTTTCCAATTTCACCAGCATATCAGTAAATATCTATATACACACATCTTCGTGCACATCTGCTATTATACCTGAAGACCAAAGAATGTGATTTAAAAATCTTGAAGGTGACATATATATGTGTATGCGTATAGCCAGGGGCGCCTGGGTGGCTCAGTCAGTTAAGCGTCTGCCTTCGGCTCAGGCTCCCTGCTCAGCGGGGAGCCTGCTTCTCCCTCTGCCTGCTGCTCTCCCTGCTTGTGCGCACACTCTCTCTCTGACCAATAAATAAAATCTTAAAAAAAAAAAAAAAAAGAATAGCCAGTCAACTCATATAATACAGCTAGCTAAATACCGGTAGGGACATTATCTGTAAGTGGGTCTCTTGAACTGCATAAGCAGAGAGAGTGCTTTTCACAAGCCAAAGGATGTTGGCTATTCTTTACAGGAAGCCAAATGAGTCTCCTTGGACTTCTTGTAACAAACACCCACTAGAATTATGATTTTGGAATCATTTCCATTGCAAATCTCCTCTTTCCACACCCCTTTAAAAGGCAGCTGTGCTATTTGGCTTCTAACCAAGGCCTGCTGCACCAACAATTCTCTAAATTTTATTCATATTTCATGTGCAGTATGTTCAAATTCTCACTTTCCCAGGTGCCAGATGCTGGTTTGGACACACTCCAGTGGAAAGTGCTTTCCTGTAAAATAATAAAAGTGAAATACTGAACAAACTGCCTCTTTATATCAGACTTGCACCTAGTATACCAAAGTTAAGTATTCTAATAGTAACTTCACTATTTTCCCAAATTTGCAATCCCCCAAACTCCCACTTCACCTAGCTCCACATCAAATACTTTGTCCTTTGGCTTCCATAGGGTGTAAATGCTTCCAGTCCTTTTATACCTTTTCAGCGTTCATTTGAAACTGTCAGAACATAGGATCTGTCTATCTCACATGATTTCAATGGTGCCTAATGTAACCCACCAATGGGTATTTCAAATATGATATGGATGAGAAAACAAGGATTTTTAACTTACTTTCAGGACTTTTTTCCTTTTTTTTTTTTTTTTAAATAAGTAATCTCTATGTCCAATGTGGGGCTTGAACTCACGACCCTTAGGTCAAAAGTTGCAGGTTCTACCAACCGAGCCTGCCAGGGGCCTCTACTTTCAGGATTTTAAAAGATATCTAATAAGTTAATGTCTGTTATGTTCATAGCTTAATATATGTTCACTAAAAGGTGATACTTTCTGGGGCGCCTGGGTGGCCCAGTTGGTTAAGCATCTGCCTTCGGCTCAGGTCATGATCCCGGGGTCCTGGGATCCAGCCCCATGTTGGGCTCCCTGCTCAGTGTGGAGTCTGCTTCTCCCTCTCCCTGTGTGTGTGCTCTCTCTCTCTCTCAAATAAATAAATAAATCTTAAAAAAAGGGGGATGCTTTCTGTGTGTTTTATAGTAAGATTATCCCCGCAGTGGCATAAAATTTTGGCATGACACTCTAAGACTTAACTCAGAATTTGCCTTTTGTGGTAGGGTTCTTGCTTGTTTAAAGGTAGTCCTCAATTCAAACATCCTTCTTACGAAATGAGCTGCAGTACTAGGTGGAAACTAAGAAAGTGGATATAATTTTTAGAGACTGACAATCTGCTCTTGGTTTCCATCTCCACCTGTTCCACCAGTTTGTGTCGTAACATTTCAACGGAGCTGGAAACCCGTACAACTCCTCGTTCTGTCCTAGGCAAAATGAGAATCTTAGGCATGTAAATTTACGTTTGTGCCAAAATCATGTGGTTATATTGAAGTTTAAATGAACTCTTGTAAAGCGTGCCATGATTTGTGTGTGTGTTTGTGCGTGTGTGGAAAGCCGCTATAAAATAACGGAAATACTCTGCCTGCCAGTATCTTCTAAACATGTTGGACTCTGGCAGATCTCGTTTTTTTCACTCTCTCCATTAGATGGCGGTAGATGCCCAAGAAATAACTTCCAAAGGCTTGGAGAGCGGTGAGAGGGGCGTTTTTTCCTTTCACTAGGTGTTGGTAGCTGAGCACACACACTGAAGGTCTTCTATTGTGGGTTGGCAGGGTATGCATTTTATTTTTTCGTGTATGTGTGTGAGGCGGGAAGGCTTGCCACAGGCCACCTGTTCGATCTAAGCACAGGGTAGCATCTTGCCAGCTGGCAAAAAAAAAAAAAAAAAAAAAAAAAAGCCTAGAATTTTTCTTAACTATCATCAGACTTGATAGAAGCTATGGAACCGATTCAGGAGTGCAACCAACATTGAAAGATGCTGCGGCATTTTTTTGTCGACACTTGTGGAAATGGAAGAGAGCCGCTCGCAGGAGGAGAATGATTGTTGCGACCTGTGGACTGAACCCTCCCAGTGCGACCTGTGATCCACTAGCAAGTATCGTGGACGCTCTCACGTGTGCCTAGCCCCAGATCAGAAGCTACCCGAGAAATATAAGAGGTGGCGTCCTCCAGTTCTCTTATAGACAAAAACACACAAAACACAGAAATCAGTGCAAGCAAGACCCAGCTTGATGAGGTAGTAATTGTGTATGAAGATGCTTAGTCCTGTAAGCATCCCAAGAGGCCAGTGGGGGTGGGGTACGAAATGGCCAGTTAGGCTTTGGAGGGAGAGAGAAAGAGCACAAGCGAGCGAGCACTCGGGTGGGGGGACTGTGGGAATGTTTGGGGAAGTCCAGAGAGAATCGAGAGTTTGGAAGTACGGAGGCCAAGTCCAGCTCCGCGAGGACTGCAGCTTCAGAGAGGCCGGCTCAGCGGACCCCTCTCCTTTCGGCACTTAGTTGGGAGAAAGCCCTCAGAGTGGGGCGTTTCAGGCCAGCTTTCTCGCCAGGGCTCTTTCCCGAGCAATTCCGCCGTGCGGTGGAAGCCCTTGCCCCGCTCGCCAGCAGCGGCAGATCCGGGCCCAGTGCGCGGCCCGGGACGGCCACGGAGGGGGCGTGGCGAGGGCGGCCCGGAGGGGGCGTGGCGTGGGCGGGCCTCGGTGGGCGGGGCTCCCCGCTGCCCCGCGCCCGCCGCCGCCGCCGCCGCCGCCGCCGCCACAGCCGCTGCTGCCTCCGCCCGCCTCGCGGACCGAGGGAGCGGGGTCGCCGCCGCCTGCCCGCCCGCGTGCCCGGGGCTGCGGTGGGCCAGGATGTCGGGCTTCCTGGAGGAGCTGCTCGGCGAGAAGCTGGTGACGGGCGGCGGCGAGGAGGTGGACGTGCATTCGCTGGGCGCCCGCGGCATCTCGCTGCTCGGGCTCTACTTCGGCTGCAGCCTGAGCGCCCCCTGCGCGCAGCTCAGCGGCAGCCTGGCCGCCTTCTACGGCCGCCTGCGGGGGGACGCGGCGGCCGGGCCGGGGGCCGGGGCCGGGCCGGGGCCAGGAGCTGGGGCGGCCGCGGAGCCGGAGCCGCGGCGCCGCCTGGAGATCGTCTTCGTGTCCTCGGACCAGGACCAGCGGCAGTGGCAGGACTTCGTGCGGGACATGCCGTGGCTGGCGCTGCCCTACAAGGAGAAGCACAGGAAGGTGAGCGGCGCGGGCCTCGTCGGCGCCCCCGGCCTGGGTGCGCAGCCCGCGAGTTGGGGGGAGCGGGGTCCCTGCCGGCCTCTCCCGCGCCCCTCGCAGCCCCTTCGCCCGGCTCCTGTATCTTTGAATGCGCTTCCCCTCGTGTCCCTCAGTGTCCCCTTCCTCTGTGTATGCCCGCCACCGTCGGAGGACCCCGCCGTGTTGGGGCTCCCGCGGCAACTCCTCGGTGCGGGCTCTAGGCCGCGCCCGTAGGGGAAGTTTGACACCCTCCGGCCCCCGACCCCGGCTGGCGTCCCGAGGAGTCCAGAGCCAGGTCCCCACACGCTGGGAGCCTCGTATAGTGGGCGGTTGCTCAGGGGGTCCCGACCCCGTGACCCCCGCTCCCCGCCAGAGGCGCGGGGACGGGCTGCTTCCTTCCCTCAGCCGCCAGACTCCCTGTGGATACCTGTAGTGGGTGGGGGAGGCGCTCGCCCCCTACCCATAATGCCCAGACCAGGAAGTTTCCTCTCTCCGAGAGAAATCGGCTTTTCAGGGGACCCCTCCCCTCCCCCCACCCTGTGACCCCGGACTCCGAGGCCAGGCCGCCCCGCGCCCTGGAGAGGCAGCCGCTGACCGTGGCTTTGGGTGAGAAGGGCGCTCACTCCTCTCCCCTTCTCTCTCCCTCCTCTCCCCTTCTCTCTCCCTCCGCCCCCACGGGCTCGGCTAGTGGCCACCGGGGAGCTTTTCATTGTCTGCCTGTCCAGCAGTCCTTCCCAGATGCCTCCCAGGCACAGGAACAGACCTGCGGATCTTAGTTGCTTGGTCGGTGTTGCTTGGCACGCTTCGAATTAAATGCTGAACATAGGTGCAGATTAACTGGAAAAAAGAGGATTTGGGGAAATTTATACTTCGCTGACAACTTCTCATTCCTACCAGTTTGCTGCTGAAATTAGCTTGGGTTTTCCAATGTGTCTGTTGGATGAAGATGTCCGTTTTAATAAAACGAATTCGGGAAATTTTGTCATGAATCGAAACAGGACAAGTTTCGGAGCGCTTGTGCTTCATTGGCATGCCTGATGCAACGTGTGAATCTAGCCCCTTCCCTTTCAGAGGAGAATCTTAGTTTATGGAGTGGACAGGAGAAGGCTGTTCTTGGGGGCTTTTAGGTGCCTCTAGGGAGGATGGTAACGGCACGCCATGTGTTTCTTTTATGTGCACAGAGTCTTGTTGAGAAGCATGATTAGATTTAGTAAGAGCAAAAGGCTTATACTGTGACCCCAAATGTCTCCAGTAAATCATCCAAGCAGTATACCAAGTATACCAAGCAGTATAAGGTACAGACTTGGGATTTAAAGTATGAGATACAGTTCGACAAATACAGTTTGTAAATTTAACATTGGAAAAATGTGGGCTCACTAACCACACAGGCAAAACTTGGCATTTTAACCACTTTTTAGGTGATTTTGCTCATATTTGATTTATATACCTGATAGTGCATGAATGTGAATGGCCAGTCCTTTTTTGCTTAAAAAATATGGGAATTTTTTGTTTTCCTTGGTGGCTATTTTTATGATCCTTTTAGGGAGGAATAATGTTCAGAAAGTGATTTACCAAAAAATATTTTCATTGTTGGGGCAAATTTCTGTGTATACCAATGTGTGTAAAATAATGTCCTTATTGGGCAATACAAATGATTTCTAGCTTTTGCAAACATAGAATGATGGTAAAATGTTACAGACCTAAGGCCTATTGTGTTTTTCACAGTGGATGAAAGAAATTTGCTGGATGGTAAAAGCGTGGAGCAAATTGAGATGTTTTGCAAATGCTTTAAGCTTTTTCTTGGAAAAGGAGAATGTTTCACATGATAGATGCCATGCCTGGTTGTCTCTGCCCTGGCCGGTCCCTTGGCACACACACACAAAAGTGGTCTGTGGCCCTAGTCTGGACCTGCTCATTTCACCAGGATGAGAGTCTGGATGACACGGGGCAGACCCTTATTTGAAAATACAGTTCAGAATGCGGAACATGTCCAAACCATGGTGCCTAGCATGTTAAAAATTTATTTTTTGCTCAGAGTTTTTCTGTCTCGCATCCAGTGGTTCACTTTGTTCTGTAAAATAAGTCCAGTTTTTGAGGATGTAGTTTCTGCTCCTGGATGTTCACGAATAGGTGTCTCAAGATCCGATCCCAGAAATGTTGGTCGTAATAAACCAGGGAAAAGACTTCAGCTGTGTTTCTTACGGAAAACATACTTTTAGAAATTACAAAAGCTAGGTATTCACTTTGACAGGAAGTTTTTTTCCCCTTGAAACCAAAGAGAATAAACAATTCCCGTTTTTGTAATTTTGAGTTTTTGTCTTTCCTGTTTGAAATCGAGAGGCTTAGAAGGAAGTCTGTGAACTTGTGATGGCAACTTCATGATAAGAACAGTGAAAAAGGCCAGGACCTCCCCAGTTCAGGGTGCTGAGTGGGTGAACACTTACCTTTTTGCTGATGGACCCTGTCCATGTTGTTTCACCAACTATAAAAATACTTACAAAGAATAGAATTTTGTTTTACACCGAGGGGCAACCAGAGTTCCAGATTACTAATTTTTAAAATTCTCATTAACATTTGTTCTTTACAACCATTCATATACTTCTTCCCATTGGGATGACAAAGGATATGGTTCTAATTAGTTATTGGCTGGCATTTCTCTAAAGAAAATTGAAAAATTATGGTGGGGAAAGAAAATGCTGTGTGGTATTTTTTTCCTTTTTTTATTAATTTCCCCTTTATGTAGTAAGAAAGTCTGGGGGTGACCATATATCCTATGCTTGCGTTTTGCCTGGCTCTGCTCACCTTGATTGGAGCTGTGAGAAAACAGCAAATAAAAGGACTCCAGCATCTTTAAAAAAAAAAAAAATCCCAATGAAAGGTTGTCCTGTTTCTACTTGCTTTTGTGGTGGGTACAAAAGTAATTGAAGCTTCATTTTTTTTTGGCTTCCAAGCACACACATATAAATAGCTGTATAGAAATTGTAATTAGATGGGGCGCCTGGGTGGCACAGCGGTTAAGCGCCTGCCTTCGGCTCAGGGCGTGATCCCGGCGTTACGGGATCGAGCCCCACATCAGGCTCTTCAGCTATGAGCCTGCTTCTTCCTCTCCCGCTCCCCCTGCTTGTGTTCCCTCTCTCGCTGGCTGTCTCTATCTCTGTCAAGTAAATAAATAAAATCTTTAAAAAAAAAAAAAAAAAAGAAATTGTAATTAGATGATAATAGAACTTTGAGTGCCTTTATAAGAGCAGTTTTGTCAGGAAACATATAATCTTGAAGTTAAGGTAGTTAGACTTGTTTTAATAAGTAGGTTTGCTTTTTGTCTTGGTAGTAGACATTTTTCAGATTTCTGGAGAGAGAGAATGGGATGAATAGTTGGAAAGTTTAGGGATTTGATCTTTTCCTTCAGATGAGGGTAAGTTACTTAGGTGTCAGACTAGGACAGCCGAGCCGCGGGATCTGCTTCAGCCTCATAGAGGGGAGCACGGGTTTTGGGTTTACAGCCACCGGACTCAGTTTTGCCTGGGCTGGATGTCTGATGGACTGCATTTGGTCAGTGTGGGTCCACTGACATCAAATGGTGCAGTACCACTGGTCCTGGACCGCACAGGTTTGCTGGGGTCTGGCTTGGCCCCAGAACTTCTTGCCAGACAGAAAGGAAAAGAGACGGTTGGGGGCAGGAGACCTGCACTCAGGAGGCATCCCTGAGTATCCCTGGTCTACCTGCTGCAGTCCTCGGGATGGAATCTTCCTGCTTCCTTGTGTGGGTTGCTTGCTCTGCGTGGTTCTCTTGGGTCAGACTCAATCAGAGGCTTGGCCTAGAAGTCACCAGAATCCCTTTGGCGCTCTGGAACGGGGCAAGGTTTGGTACCAACCCAGTCTTATAGCTCCATTTCTCCCAGCTCATCCTCCCTCAAATCCAGATACCTCAGCCACTAAGAAAATGATCTCTGTGACCCTGACAGACCACTTTGAAGGCATTAAAAAACAGCAGAAAAGCAGAGCTTTGAAAATTGGGGTTTTCCGCCTTTGCAAAAGGAGCCTGGACCAGCCAGGACAGGCTCCCTCCATTCGTTGTGTTTCCAGGACTTGGATCTGTCTAATAAAAGACCATAGTTCAATTAAAGTAATAAGAGCAATTTTCCTTGAGAGGCTTTTTCCTTGTTCCATTATTTGTAATGTATTTTTTAAATCTTTACTTTTTCTTCTCTGCGTAAGGAAGACGTCTAGTGTAGTAGTAGTAGTTAAAAGTAGGGACTCTTGTCCATCCGCCTGAGCTCGAATCCTGGCTCCGTCATCTGTTAGCTGTGGGACCGTGTGCAAGTTACCCTACTTGTCTGTGCCACAGGTTTCTTATCAGTAAAGTGGAGATGATAATAGCATCTGCCTTGGCATATAGTAAGTGCTCAGTAAGTGCTAGCTGTGGTTCCTAAGTTATGAAATTTAGGAATTCCTTTCATAGCTTGAGCCTCTGGAATGTATCCCATTACAGAATTGCAAAACTGTTAGGATTTTTCTAACAAATGAGTTTTATCAGCATACAGGAGGATACAGTGAAGGGGTTGAAAGAATTGCCCTAGGGGCGCCTGGGTGGCACAGTGGTTAAGCGTCTGCCTTCGGCTCAGGGCGTGATCCCGGTGTTCTGGGATCGAGCCCCACATCAGGCTCCTCTGCTGTGAGCCTGCTTCTTCCTCTCCCACTCCCCCTGCTTGTGTTCCCTCTCTCGCTGGCTGTCTCTATCTCTGTCAAATAAATAAATAAAATTAAAAAAAAAAAAAAAAAAAAGAATTGCCCTAGAAGAGATTCTAATGGAGGAGAAAGACCTAGAAGAATGAAAGAACGAAAGCAAATGAATATTTCAAAAATTCCGCTCCTTAAAGAACTGAGGGTTCTGAGATTTACTGAGCGCCATACTCACACTTGCCAGGAAACTTGAGACATCAGATCAATGAAGCCCAGACATGATAAAGGGTAACAGCTTTAAGATGAAGAGGTACTCTTCTTGAGAGAGATTAATTCTGGACTTGGTGATCGTCTTGCGGTTTGCCAGAGCTCTTAGGCAGGCGTGCCTGCTGCTGATCCTGTCTGCTTAAACCTGGGCAGCGGAAAGGTTGTTGGATTGCTGCTTTCAGCATGGGAAAGGGATGGTGCCCGCTCTCTGGAGCAGTGAAGACCTCACCTCCCTTCCTAGCTCTGGAATGTTGTCGGGTAGGTTTGCTCAGACATGTAGCCATTGTGGGTTACTATGCGGGCCTCAGGATAGCCATTCAGGCCTGCCTGGCTAGCTGTCCACAGCCCTTGCTGATTGATATAGGTTGGAATGTGAACCAGAGCACAAGAGGGAAGCTGTGGGTTTTGAGGTTAGGGTCATTGATTTCATTTACGCTCTCCACCCCCACCTCACCCCCCCTTTTATCACTGTTCTTTTTGGTTTGAGGCCTTGTTTTAATATCTGCACAAATTTGAGAAAGAAGGCTTTGTGTTAGACACAGCTGGGGTGGGGGATGAACAAGTCCCTCGGTGTACGGTTGGGGGGGTGTCTTCTTTTTTTTTTGATAGTACTTGGGACTCCAGGGCTCCAGCTAGCCCTATTCTGAATAGACTGGGCTCCTCAAGGCAGGATTTCCTTTCAAGGGGGAGAGCATAGGCTTGGCATAGGATCTTTTCTTTCTTCACATTCTGAATTCCCAGCGGTGCTCAGTGCTAACCACCGGGGTGCTTAGTTTTCTGTAGTTCATTAATTTACCATTCTGCCCATTCAAAGGCACTCAAAGAAAATGGCTATGAATTCAGAATCTTTTTGTTGGTCCTGACTCTCCTGAGGCTCTTGCATGCTGTTGCTTTATATATGGCCATTATTTTTTTTTTTTTAAGATTTTATTTATTTATTTGACATGACAGAGACAGGAACAGAAGCAGGGGGAGCGGGAGAGGAAGAAGCAGGCTCCCAGCGGAGGAGCCTGACGTGGGGCTCGATCCCAGAACGCTGGGATCACGCCCTGAGCCGAAGGCAGACGCTTAACGACTGCGCCACCCAGGCGCCCCTGGCCATTATTTTAAAAGGAAAGAAGAGTCCTGGAATCTCAGGAGCCATCCATGCTTCCCTTGCACCCCTCACATCCAAATGGCACCGAGTCTCGGCGTTGATTTGATCTCTTTAATACCTCTCAACTCTGACCTCTTCTCACCATCCCTACCATCACTGCTTGACTTTAGGTTTCATTTGGACCACTGTGTACCAGCAACTTCTCCTGGGGCTCCTTGCTTCCAATCTTTTTTTTTTCTTTCTCTCTTTCTTTTTTTTTTTTTAAGATTTTATTTGTTAGAGAGAGAGGTGGCACGAGGGGAGGGGCAGGGGGAGAGGGAGCCGACTTCTCGCCGAGCATGGAACCCAACACGGGGCTCAGTCCCACAACCCTGAGATTACGCCTCAAGCTAAAACCAAGAGTCGGACGCCTAACCTTCCCTGAGCCACCCAGGCGCCCTTCCTTGCTTCCAATCCTGACCCCTGAAATGATTCTCAGACCAGCTTTTCAAGCTGCCTGTAGTCAGTGGTCAGTTTTATTTTGTTTTGTTAATTTGCAATCAGTCACACCAATGCAAGTATGACTCCTATCTGGGTCGAACCACATGCAACCCTGCACTAAGTTGACCTCACACAAGTTGGTCTCTGTCCTATTCAACAGGGTCACAAACCTGGATGTTGCTGCAATGTCGAGCTGCTGTAAACATTTGTGAGTACTCATTCTAAGTTTTTGTACTTACCTTGTTGTGGACCAATAACAAACAGCTTATGGGCAAGGACTGGGTTGCAGACCCACCTTGAGCAGCTCTGCTCTAGACTGTTTCCAGAATGGTCAAGTCCCAAATCACAACTTTGATCATGTCATTCTCCTGCTTAAGAATTCTTCAGTAGTTCTTCATAGCTTTTGGGGTCAAGTCCAAATTCTAGAGCATGGTCCTTGATTGTTCTGTCTCCTCTCTCGCCTGCGCAGTGTTCTCTTTCCTTCCAACTGGCTGAGTTTGGAACTTCTAAACTCGGTCCTGGTTTCCCTATTTGCCTAAGAAGATTTCCTGTCTCTTTTCCTTCTGGGTGAGATGATTCTGTGGGCTTCCACAGATCTTGTGTACAAATGTCCTAGCACTTAGGTTGTTTTTTGCTTGTTTCATCTATTTTTATTTATTTTTAAGTAGAGACCAAGAGAGAGTATGAATAGGGGTGGGAGAAGGGGCAGAGGGAAAGGGAGAAGCGGGCTTCCCGCTGATCATGACCATGACCAAGCCCAAAACAGTCGCTTAACTGAGCCACCCAGGCGCCCGGTTTTTGTTCCGTTTAGACCGTAAGCTCCTTGAGGACAGAAGCCAGCGGAAGGGAGGGGAAGATAATCAGTTCCTGGGTGCTGAGACGTGGGTAATGTGATCACAGAAAGCAGGCATGTGACTTTTAGATTGGGACTGTGAAAATATGGTAGTTTCCACATCATGTAAGTTGAAATGTGCACTTTCACTATTACAAAGCTTGTTTTTTAACATTTAATATTAGAGTTGGGCCTTAATTGAATTGTATAATTGTATATATCCACAGTGTGTGGGTGTTTTTGTTTGTTTTTGTTTCTTAACGAGTGCTTTAAAGAGCACTGAAACAAGCAAATAGACGTGTAACTCCATTGCCCTGTAATTCTGTGCTCAAAAATAGGAAAAGACTCTACTCTCCACTTTAGAAATGTCAAAAATCTTAGGCTATTTAAGTAGTCTTCTAGCTGCAGACTTATCATTCCATGCTTTTGTATTTCATAAATAGTTTGCGTTTCTCAAGAATCTTTCTTCCAAGGAACTGAAAATGCATGCCTATTACATCTTCCAGCAACTAGTAATCAGTAGATATTAAACATTTTAACTTTTCAAAGTATGTTCAAGTTGGAGAATTGAAGCAAAGAGAACCAATTATTAGATTAGGGTCACAGTGTCAGATGAAAGGGCTCAGCTGAACTCCCTTAAATTCAACTCGGTCCTTTCTGTTCGTGAAATTGTATCTTACAAAATGTTCACATCAGACATTCTCCATGGAAGAGGAGGGAGCTGAAAGTTCTCTTTTCAACAAATGGCTTTTGGTGTGGATTCACTCCAGATATGCATAGAAGACCCTGAAATAAGATAGAAGTAGTTTTAACTGCCGAAACCATTTGCCTAGAAGACGGGAAAGCCAGAACTCCTTTTCTGCTGCTGCCTTTCCGTGGTGGTGGTGGTGGTTTCTAAGGGCCTTTTAATGATTTGGTTTTTTTTAGATCAGCCAGTGAAGTGCCCGCAACTCCCCTTCATCCTATGCAAAGCCTGCGGGCTGCTACAGTGCTTTTGTTCAGAGACAAAATTGAACTTCAGGTATCCTGCCGAGATCCTAGGACTAAATCAGTCCTCCCTTTTATGAGGTTTTCAGAAACTGCTGTTCTAACTTCCAGTAAAATCTCAAACATGTGCTTTCTGCTTTATGACGAGGAAGAAGTATAGTAATTGAAAGTTGCTCGAGTGCTGTTATTCTCGAGCGAAACCCTGTAATGGAAACTTTTGTTCTGTGGCATCCATGATGAAAAGCAAACATAAATTTTCTGCAGCTTGCTGGTCATAACTCTTGGACCAGATACACAGTGTATTTTTGTATGAACCACACTTAAGAAAATCCTTTTTAAAAAACCATTTATGCTTAAAGTTCGGCATTCCTTTCTGTTATATCTATCACCCACTCCCCATTGTGTTACCTCAATGCAGACACCAATTACAGGTACATTCAAGTAATATTTCTACAGTTAAGAATGCTTTCATCTCTTGGGCACCTGGGTGGCTCGGTCGTTAAGCGTCTGCCTTTGGCTCAGGGCATGATCCCGGGGTCCTGGGATCGAGCCCCACATCAGGCTCCTCCGCTGGGAGCCCGCTTCTTCTTCTCCCACTCCCCCTGCTCGTGTTCCCTTTCTCGCTGGTTGTCTCTCTCTGTGTCAAATAAATAAATAAAATCTTAAAAAAAAAAAAGAATGCTTTTATCTCAGATCATTGTTGAAGAGTCATAAAACCAGGTGTGGTGAGTTTCGCGGTTCTAAGGATAGGGTTTCCCTCTTTGTTTTCCTACGAGAATTTTATCCAGATGAATCGGTTGTATAGTTTTTTATTTGTCTTTTTTGGTCAGTGTGCCAGGGATAAAAATCTGAATGGATGTAGTCTGTTTAAAATCAGAAGATGTTGCCTTTTTTCCCTTTTAAATGTGATCAGGTCAAGACAGTTTTCTTTTGATCATGGTGGCTCACAGCACAGCTGCCTCATGTGTTAGTCATTTTTCAGGGTTTGATGTGAAATATACAGATTGGGCAGAACAACCTGTGATGGGGAAAAATCACAGTGTTACCCTCTGAGCTCTGAATGGCAGCGAATGTAGGTGAGAGGACAGCATTCATTTTCTCTGCTTTGGGCCCATGCTTGGCTGCAGCTTAAAAAAGCATCTGTACCCATGGATCTTCACAAATTCTCCATTAGAGGTGAACGTTTAGAATCTGTTGAGCGGTGGGTAAGAGTATGGGCTCTGGTACCTGACTTGTGTGTCTCTAGGTCCTGGTCATTAAAATGGAGATAATAGTATCCACCTTATAGGGTTGTCATTAAGGGTTAAACGAGCTAATATTTAAAAAGTATTTAGAACAGTGCCGGGTGCGTAGGAAGTGCCTTTTAAATGTTTACCCCAGGTGCTTGGATATTTCAGTCCTTATGTAATGGCTATTCCAATTACAGGAGAGAAAAATTCTCAGCTTTTATTTCTTTGTATCCTTCCTACCTTCAGCATTCCCTCACACTCAGCCCCCAGACCCTGACTCTAGTGGCCCGTCATGTAATCTTATTTCTCCTCAGTTTCTCACTAGGACAGTGATAATTACCGGTCAGTTGCTGATTTGATAATACATCCGTATCTTTGAATATGGGTAGAATTCTAGACCATCTCTTTGACTGCTTGCTCAGTTTTCCTGAATGGATTCCAATTTCACTTTTGAGCTGGGAGGGGTAGCAGACTCTGGGCTGTGTATATTTCTCCTGCCAATTTATTTTTTGACTTTTATGGAAAACGTCAAACATCACACTGGTAGGGAAAATAGCACAGTGAGCCCCTGTGTACCCAGCACCCAGATACAAGGATCACCAACTCATGTACACCCTCTGTCCCTCCCCTTCATTGGATTACTTTGAAGCAGCCCCCGGGCATCGTATCATTTCCTTCATAAACATTTCACTAACTAACGCTTTTTTAAAAAGTCACAATATCATATCATACCATACCTAAAAAAAATCCAGTAATTTCTTAATATCGGCAGATACCAGTTAGTATTCAAATTTCTTTCATGTCATAACTTTTTTTACAGTTATTTATTTGAATCTGGGTTAGGTCTATACATTGCATTTGGTAGCTATGTCTCTAACGTCTCCTTAAATCTTAAGGTTCTCCTTCCACTTAAACTTTCTCTGGGTCTGCCCCCTTGCCACATTCCCAACCCCTTCTTTTTTTTTTTTTTTTTTTAAGATTTTATTTATTTATTCGACAGAGATAGAGACAGCCAGCGAGAAAGGGAACACAAGCAGGGGGAGTGGGAGAGGAAGAAGCAGGCTCATAGCGGAGGAGCCTGATGTGGGGCTCGATCCCATAACGCCGGGATCACGCCCTGAGCCAAAGGCAGACGCTTAACCGCTGTGCCACCCAGGCGCCCCCCAACCCCTTCTTATCCATATTTCCCTCTTAATCTATAAACGTCTATAGAATATTGACTCTTGGCTTCAAAAGTATCCTAGGCTGTTGTTGCTGAGAAGTCCAGGAGTTGGCCACCTCGTAGGCCGGGTGGCTCAAATGCAGTCTTCCGGACGGGCTGCCCTTCTCCATCTGTCCACTCTGCTTCTCTCTGTGGGGGCCCTGACCTCCAGCAGGGTGCTCTCATACTGACGTGAGGGCCACCACAGCTCTGGGTTTGCTTTTTGTCCTCTCAGAATCCCAGCAGAAGGAGGCCAGCTTGGTCACCCTCCCATCCCAGGACCAGTCACCAGTGTATGTAATATTCTGATTGGCCAACCCTATGTCATATCCACACCTGTATAGCCAGAGGGTGGGGTCACAAGCCAAGTGGACTGAGCATCAGGAAAGGGGTGGTGTAGGGGGCTTACCAAGGAAAAAGATCCAGAGGTAGAGGACAAGAATGAACTGTAGATGCCCACTTGAGTCATCTATGCTAACCCCATGGCAGCGTGTGTGGCAAGTGGTCAGCCTCTGCTGGAGCATTTCTAGTGACCACAAAGTACCATTTCCTTAGAAGGCAGTTCTGACATCAGCCATCCCCTCCTAGGGACTGGCCAGCCTTCAAAGAACTGTAGACAACTCTTCGCTCTCTGAAATGAAAGATTCCCTTGGTCCTTCGGCCATTTCTCATATGATATGGGTTCAGGTTTCATTCCCATCCTGGCCATTCGTATCTGAGCCCTCTCCAAGATTGTCTGGGACCTCTCTTCGAGAGTAGTCCCCAAACCTGAACACAGACGCCAGGGTGGCCTGCCCTGAGCACAAAGGGTCAGCTTATCACCTCCTTTGTTGTAGATATTATCTAACCTTACGTTGTCATAGTTTGAGATTGCATTAGCTTTTCTGACAATCACATTACACTGTGTTGATTCCCTGACCTTTTGGTCAACCAAAACTCCAGAGTCTTTTTCATCAGTTTTATATCCAAACAAATGAGAACACAGTCCCAAATCTTATATCAATTATCCTCAAGAATAAGTTTACTTAGGGACACCTGGGTGGCTCAGTTGGTTAATCATCTGCCTTTTCCTCAGGTCATGATCCCAGGGTCTTGAGACTGAGCCCCACATTGGGCTCCCTGCCCAGTGGGGAGCCTGCTTTTCCCTCTCCCTCTGCCCCTCCTCTGTGCTTGTGTTCTCTCTCTCTCTCTGTTTTTCTCTCTCAAATAAATACATTAATTAATTTTAAAAAAAGAATAAGTTTACTTCGATTTGATCATTTTCTGCAGCCTGTCGGAATCTTTTTGCATGTGTATGTGGCCATCCACAAAAATCATAACCCCTTCTGAGTTTTGAATTATGTGATCCCTTCCAGACCTTCACTAAATCTGGGGATGGAGTCCCAGAGCATACCACTAAAGCCTCCTCCAGGCTAATCTTGGTCTGTTAGTCAGTTGTTGAAACAACTTAAAATCCAGCCAGCTTTCAGTTTGCCTAATTATATTAGTATTCGGCCCCCATTTCTCCATCCAGTTAACATGTAGCACAGGAGACCTTAACAGATTGCTTGCTGTAACTTAGCTATTTGCCGTTTCCCTTTCAAGGAAAGATAGTCTGAAGTGACTTCTGTTGAGTGAGCCTGTGCTTGCTTCTAAATCGATCACTACTTTTCCGAATTATGTGTTTAATAGCTGTAATAAGCTGTAGGAGCTGTTGAAGGGTTGATGTCAACTTCACTGATGTGTCGTTTGCAGAATCTCCTCCTTTTTTGCCCATTTGAAAATCAGTACCCCTTCCATCTGTTAGCTGCTGGCGAAGAAATCATTGCTGGGGTTGGGTGATCTTGGGGGCACATTTTCTCTCTCTTGGATGTAATTCATACCTCACAGGAGGAGAGTTTCGAGGTCGGCTGGGCCTGTGTGGAGTGTTGGCGCGTTTGCTTCCTGCAGAGGACACTGGAGGAAGAGCTGTGACCAGAGACCCCGTCAGTGTGCAGTCGGGAGCACCCCATTTGTTCAGGATGTCCAGATCCTGCCCTTTCTGAAGGCTCTGTGGCAGCAGTGGCTGCCTGTCCCCAGCCCGACACCTCCCTCCCCCCACTCTCTCATTAGGGCACTAATAGAGCCTGAGGGAGTCTTTTTCTTAATGCCATTTCTCCCCACCGGGCTCAGGCAGGATGAGAATCTGGCAGGCTAATTAAGTGTGGCATTTTGTTTCAAAATTAGCAAGAGACAGGAAACTAGCCGCAGAGCAACCTGGCGTCCTTGTGCAGACAGATTTTCCTTAATACTGACTTTTTAAGGTGAATTACTTCATTTTGAAAATTTTACCTTATTTTAAAATGGACTCGTTTTTTTACCCAGGTGTATTTGTCTATTTAAGACGACGCACACATCCTTTCTATGCTGTGCAGTTTGGCACCTAAGAATTCTGACATTTCACATGTGAGGCATGAGGATGAATTGGAATTAAATGCCTTAAAACACTTTCCTGGGGGAAATCACTTTCCCAAATGTGCGGAAGGTTGCTGGCTTCAGCCCTCGGACGCACTGTTTTTGCTGTTACAAATGTGCTTAAGAGTAAAATACCACTTGGACATACTCTCTTTCCTTTGGAGTTGTGGACACTGTTCGTTTGCAGCGACTGTGGTGGGACGCTCTCGTTTTGAAGCGCTTTTCGAAGCACCGCTCTCCTGTGAAGGCTTAGTGACTTTTCCCGAGGTCGTGGAGCCTAGGTTTTGGTTGATACAGCCACAGAGAAAGTAGTTACCGGGCGAGTCCAGAGTCCTGTGACAAAACACGGTGTGCCTCACGAGGAGCCTGGGGTTGGTTGGTGCACAGCCACGGCACAAACCCAGGTTTTACCGCTGTTCCCATGAAAAAGCCATTGATACTCCTTTTCTCGGCATATACTTAAATGCTATTTTTCCACTTACTAACTTTCTCCCATTTGCAAGAGAAAGCCAGCATTTCATTATTTAGAAGAAATTATCTTCTTTCTAGAGATAATCACTAACAGTGTCTTAACGTATTCTTCCAGAAAAAGAGTAGACCCATCCTGCCTGTATGAATGTAGATGCTTACATATTTTTTACGTGGGTAGATTTAGCATTTGAAGTTAATTTTTGTTTTCTGAAAGGCCCGTGTCCTAACATGTTAAATAAAATTTCAAATAAAACGGAAGACATACGGAGTAAGGGAGTCTCCCTCCCACCGCTGACTGTAGCTCGCCCCCCCCCAGCAGCCACCGGGAGCAGTGTCTCGTAGAGCTCTTCAGACGTATTTTGTACATCTGCAAATGTACATCTACAAGCATGTACGTGTGTGTGTGTCCCTGATGCACACTTTTTTAAAGCCAAGCCTTTTATTTTTTATCTATTTTAAAGATTTGGTCCATTCATTTTGAGAGACAGCGAGCGCACCACCAGGGGGAGGGGCCGGCAGAGAGAGAGAGGCGGACTCCCTGTTGAGCAGGGAACCTGACTGTGGGGCTCGATCCCAGCCCCCCCCCCCCCCCCCAGGGACCACGAGCCACTCCGAAGCCCCTCTAAACCAAGCCTTTTAAACAGATCTTGCTCCTATTCTTGGCTGTCCATGACAGCCGCTGCTTTTTTCTCAGGTGGGTAAAGACTAGAAATTGTCATTGCATAGCCCTGTGATAACTTTGTAGTGTGCCTGCCTTGGTATGGACCCCAACACGGAGACAAGGAACAGAATCCTCCCAAACACCACTGTCCCTAGAAGGGAAATGGCTTAGCCTGACGTGTTCACTGAGTATGGTGGACTTAGGAGACCTTTGAAAGCAGCTTTCCCTGTCCTCGGAGAGGGGCCCCCTCTAGAACTGACATAAAGCGCTGAGAAGACAGCATCTGTGGAATTTCCACTGCTGTGCCCTGCCATTTGGATAAATTAAGAGGTTCATTCTCTGAGCTGTCATTCTTCCCTTCCAAGAGTATTCGGATTTATACAGGGACAAAAGACTTCCCCATGCCGGGCACTTGTATTATGCTGTCTTTTGTGGTGACTAGTATTAGGCAACCTGTATTTAATATCAGTTTTTATTTACTGAGTGTGCTGCACCTTTAAGAAAATCCATCGCCCCCAGAATCCGAAGTTATGAAATAGATAAAGTAAAGGATTATGTCTGTTATTTTCATTACGGAAGGATCTTCATTTTATTTTATTTTATTTTATTTTTTTTAAAGATTTTATTTATTTATTCGACAGAGATAGAGACAGCCAGCGAGAGAGGGAACACAAGCAGGGGGAGTGGGAGAGGAAGAAGCAGGCTCATAGCAGAAGAGCCTGATGTGGGGCTCGATCCCAGATCACCGGGATCACGCCCTGAGCCGAAGGCAGACGCTTAACCGCTGTGCCACCCAGGCGCCCCGGATCTTCATTTTATTAGGCCGAACTGTTTTAGATCGTGGGCTCCTAAGAAATATTCAAAATGCGATTTCTTCCACTTAGGGGAAAAAAAAAAAACTCCTTTACAACATCTTTGGGATGCATCTGTTGTTTGAGAAAAATGTACAAATATTACATCAAAAGTCATCATACCTAATATCACACACAGCTTTTCCCCTTCCCCTGAACATTCCTTCCTCATTTCTATAAGAAGCAGCTGAGAAAACTTGAAACTCATTCAGTTGTAGGTTTGTGGATGCTGGTTGCTTACAAAAAATCAAGAGTTTGCCATGGGAATTAAATAGGTTTATTATATAGATAAATAGATAATAGAAATTATGAAAGGCAAACTTTGCAATGATCTAGCGACTTTAAAAGGGGGCGTGATTTAAAAAGGAAAAGGGAATGAGTGTTGGTTTAGAAGTGAGAATATTTTCTGAACAGTTAGTCATAAATGAGGATTAAGTTTACATCCTATAGGTCAGAACAAAACTGGAACGATCCTTGCCTCACCTTATCTTCAAGAAGGTATCCTTTCAAGCTGTGTAATAATAGTAAGACATTGGAAACACTAAATGTTCGTTATGGAATGGTTAAGTAAATTACAGTCTCAGAATCATGTTGAACAGCTATTAAAAATGGAGTTAATGACCTTTGCTGGAACACAGAACTATACTTCAGATATTGTACTCAAAAAAGATCCCAAATTATACAGATACCATGATTACAGTACAACACTGTTTAAACAGATGTATGAGAAGAAAGGTTGAAGTGAATACCCCAAATTGCTTATCATTATGTTAGGGTAGTGGTGTCTATGGTGGTGGGTCTCTGATTTACAAATGCTCTCAATGTAATCACTTTTGTAATGAAAACATATGTGAAGAAAATAATGGTGCTCTTGCCTGAAAGAGTGTGCATCTCGTTTGTGAATGCTTTGTTTTAGTGTAGGGTTTTTTAGACCTCCTTTTGATCTAGTTGGCAGGTGAGTGGCATTTTCATGTCTTACTGGGCAAAGTAACACGGGGGAGTGGGGGAGAGTGAGCTTGCGGCAACCTACTTCAAGAAAGCTTTCCAGAAAGAACAACTTGAAAGTGACCTTTTCAAATGAGGGGGAGGGTAGTCCAGCGGATTAAGAAGAGAAATTCTGGATATAAATAACCATGTGGGAACGAAGGGGAAAGTTGAGAAGGAGCAAGTTCATTTGATCCACTCCGGAGAGAGTAAGTACCGAGTACCGAGTACCGGGTGGAGAGGGAGAGACATGCCTGTTTGGAATCTGATGAGTGACAGGGGAGGCTCCCGGCGCTCAGGGAGAACATTGTTACCTTTTATGAGGAAAACAAAAGTTCCTTTGGCAGGTGGTCAGGAGAATACATTTCAGGTGATTCTGATTGGAGGGGCGATTTCATGCATGAGGGCTCTGGGAAGCTGACTGCTTACACAGTGATAGTAGCCTCTCTCAGGGGTTGGGCTTGGAATGGGAAAAGAAGGTCCGGATTCCAGACGTGCCAGGTAGTAAGAAACAGATGCTTTTGTACCAAAGAGGCCAAACTCAAACCCAAGGACCTCATCGTGGGCCAGGTTGCAGAAATGCATTTTCGAATGTGCTTCATTAGATCATGTAGAAGAAACCCTGCGTTAATGCCTTCTGTTTGTGAAATAAAGGAAAAGAAATTTCTCTGGGAATTTTCCACTACTGTATAGTGTTGGGGAGAAGGGGAGCAGTGACAGGGACTTAGAGGCTGCCAAGCTGGATTTCTCACGTAGTCTGCACTCCTACTACAAAATCAAGCATGCGTTTTTCATTGCTTTCTATTGACACCGGCCAGCCTGGGTCAGTCACATTCTTTTTGAGTATCTCATTTGTCTCAGGCAGTGTTGGGATGCAGAGAAATTAGTGACGAAGTCCCTGCTCTCAAAGGTATTTTTAATTTTAATTTTCCTGGGGAGATAAGGCATGAGATATGTATGTGTAACACACACACACATTTATATATGGACTTAGAGTCTCTATTGGACAATGTTTGGTGAGTTGATTCTAATAGGGATGGGGTTGCCAACAGAAGCTCCGAGGACTGAGTCAGACAGCTGTGACCTAGTGAGACAGCAGCCAGAGAAGCTGACCGCTCTCATGGATGACCTGGCTCAGACCTCTCTCTCCTATTCTCTAGCTTTGAGATCTTGGGCAAGGTACTCTGATCTTTCCAAGTCTGTTTCCCCATCTGTAACTTGGGAAGGATAGTAGTACCTAGCTTGTAGGGTCGCTGTGGAGGTTCGAGATGATGAAGAGTTTATAAAGCCCTCAGCATGGTGGGTGGCACAGGGCAGCTGGTCAGGTGGTGACTGTTGATCGTCTGACCAGACCAGAATGCTGCTGAGGACAGGGACTCTGTGCCCTTCATCATTATGATCTTCATCCTTAATACATTTGGTATTAGGCACAAATGAATATTAGGCACAAATATTTATTGAAAGAAAGAATGAAGAGGTTGGGACTGAGAATCGAAGAGTTGGCAGGAGTTGGGTAGAAAGAGGAATGGATTTCCAAGCATAAAGGCGAGTCTCAAAGTTAAACAGAGATGTACATTCTTCTGTATATTTGTGCTTGAATCATAATTAAACAGATGCTCTTGTTGGGTAATGGGGTCTTTGAATGTTAAACTGGAAAGGGTGTTGGGGATCATGTAGCAATTCCCTTCCCTTACGGCTGAGGAAACCAAGGCCTGGAGCGAACGCAGCCACGTTGCTGACCAGCCTCTAGGTCCCAGGTCTCCTACTGCTGGGTCTGTGATATTCCTTGGTATTCTTCCTGGTAGCACTTTAAAAAATGGCCAGCAGCGTCCGTAGGACGTTGCCAAAGTTTGCTCGTAGCGGAGAGAGATAAGCGTCCTGAAAAGAGGGAAATGCCACAGTCCTATTTTTCCCGAGTGATTTTGTGGATCTTGGCCCGTAGACAGCAGGACTGTGATTTTCCCGGTCCCAGGAGCCTGTGCCTGAGAGCAGAGCCACTTTCCTGGGGAAGGGCTGGGGTCAGGCCCGGGGTGCCGGTCAGACCTCCTCTGTGGAAAGCCTCAAGTGGCTGTAACTCATCGCTGAGAAAACAAACACGTTACTGCACCGAACTTCACCGAACAACAGCACTGAGCACTTAAGAAGGGGATTACCAGGGCTGAAATATGGGAGATGTAAAGAGAGGAATGTAAAAGGAGCCAGGTGTTTCAATTTGCGAGTCCAGGCTGATGAGGCTTCTAAGTGTGAAAGAGAAATTCCAGTCGGATGACTCGGCGGCCACAGTATTTTTTCCTGTGGGGCCAGCGGGGAAGGGAGAGGAGGCATGTTATCTTGGGGCCTGTCCAGGCAGTTAGCGCCCTTCCCGTGTTGAGGGATCGCCGGGACCTGAACCCCGGGTACCTCGCCAAGGGGCCTGGGGTCGCGGGAATTTGCCCTGTGCCTGCAGGAGGTCACTCTGACCTGAGCAGGAAGATGGAAGCTGGAGTAGAGACGAGCACGGTCAGCCCAGAGCAGCCCTCCCTGGACACACACTTGGCTGCGGCCTCAAGTTTGGGAAGGGGGCTGCTGGGCCAGACCAGCTCTTGTACTAGAGGGAGAATTTAGATGTCCTGAAACTTCGGGGTGGGAATCATTCCTCAATCCTGAAACTTCGGGGTGGGAATCATTCCTCAAGCCAGTTCTTACCAGTGCATCATCTTGGTGTGCTTTAAAATACTAGCAGAAGCCCTGCCCAGTCTTCTTGAAGCGGTGCTTTGCAGTTTGCTCTCTAGAGAGGTGATGTGGCACGGAGCCGTGGTCATTGTGAGCGCGCGCGGTCACCTCTCTCCCTGGGGACCGTGCACAGAACTTGTTCTATTCGTGTTTCTGCTTTACGACACCGCAATCAACACAGACTGTTGATTCGGTAATATTGAGCGTATGGCCACAGCGGTATAACCCGTGTCCGAACGAAGCTTATCTTTCCTCCTGAGGACACGGCCCAGCCCTCTTGCACTCAGGAACACTGGACAGCATTCAGCATGATGCTTGGGGGCCATTTTAAACCATGAGATCACCAACAAAATGCATAGAAATGCAAAAAATGTGGCACTAAAGAGACCATGTGAGGGACACTTGTTTACAGGACGAGCTGCAAGAAGGAGGCAGCGTGTTGCCTAGTTGGACCTCCTCTGGGACGTGTGTGGCAGGCAAGTGACTCAGATTTTTCACCAGTGCATGTCTGTGAATGACCGCAAAGGTGTCACTAGATCGATTTGAGGGTGACAAATAAATTTGAGCAAGTAGGCAAACTTACAAATATGGAATTCATGAATAATGATTGACCAAACCCATTTTTCCAGTGTATCTTGCTAAACACGCAGAGCAACCTCGGTAATTTAGTTGTGCTTGGCTTTAGGGCCCACGCCTTCAGCGAGTTCCTTTATTCCTATCACCTTTTTAATTGTGGTGTTATTAAAAAAAATGAGAAAATACAAATTTGCAAAAGGAAACATGCTCAGGGTACCCAGATTCCGCCAACCAGAGATCACAATTTCTTACATTTTGGGTGCCTATATTTCTGGAGTTTTTTCTATGCAAATGTATACCTGTCATCTGTACTCTTAGGCGTTTTATAGATATCCATGCATAAATATGTTTAAAACAAAGTTAGGGGGTGCCTGGCTGGCTCAGTCGGTGAAGCGTGTGACTCTTGATCTTGAGGCTGTGAGTTCGAGCCCCACGTTGGGGGTAGAGATTACTTAAAAAATAAAATCTTTAAAAAATTAGTATCCTACCGTGCTCACTGTCATATGATCTGCACTTTACAGTCCCTGTTGCTGGAGCCTAACATGAGAGGGGGTGTGAATGGAGGGACGAGGCTGGATGGGCATTTGGGAGTAGAAAGTGGAGGGACATTAGGGACAAGACTGTGTCCTGATGGGAGCCACTGATGCATTCTAAGAAGGGACCTTCCATAATCAGATTAGATAGCCATTGTAGCCGTGTAGACAATGGACTTGAGGGAAAGAGACCAGAGCCACACTGTCCAATAGCTTCTAGCCATGTGTGACAGTGAGTACCTTGAAATGTGTCCGGTCCTGAGATGTACCATGTTAAATAGATAGTGGATGTCAGAGATGTGGTACCAAGAAAAGAATGTAAGCTATCTCATTAATACTTTTTTTTTTAATCAGTTGCACATTGGAATGATAATCTTTTGGCTATATTGGGTTAAGTCAGATATATTATTAAAACTAACTTCACTGGATTCTTTCTACTTTTTAGAGGCTACTAAAAATTTTTAAATTGCATGTAGATTGCCCTGATAAACTCCATTGTAAGTTGAAAATATCATAAATTGAAAATGCATCTTTTTTAAGATTGATTGATTGATTGATTGACTTATTTATTTGACAGAGAGAGAGACAGCCAGCGCGAGAGAGAACACAAGCAGGGGGAGTGGGAGAGGAAGAAGCAGGCTCCCAGCAGAGGAGCCTCATGTGGGACTTAATCCCTGCACTCTGGGATCACGCCCTGAGCCGAAGGCAGGCGCTTAACGACTGAGCCACCCAGGCGCCCCTGAAAATGCATTTAATATACTTAATCTGCCAAATGTCATAGCTGAGCCTTGCCTACCTTAAACACGCTTAGAACACTTACATTAGGCTACAGTTGGGCAAAATCATCGAACACCAAGCCTGTTTTATAATAAAGTAATGACTCTCTCTCATGATTAAGTACGCTACTGAAAGTAAAACCCAATGGTTGCATGGGTGCAGAATGGTTGTAAGTGTATTGATTTGTTCGCCCTGGCGATCGTGTGGCTGGCTGGGAGCAGCGGCTCACTGCTTCTGCCCTGCCTCATGAAAGAGCATGCACCCCATAACGCCAGCCTGGCAAAAGATTCAAATTCAAAATTTGAGGTACGATTTCCCTTGAATGTGTATCGCTTTCGCACCATCGTAAAGTCAAGAGATCGAACCACAGTTAAGTCAGGAATCGTCCATATTTCTGGTGGACAGCATTGGACCGAGGGGGAAAGATGGTGAGGGAACTAACTCCACAGGGCCGTGGGGATGGAATGGGAGGGAGCCGGGTGGGTCTGAGAAGCATTTGGAGATACAGCCCATGGCCGTGTCCTGGCTTTGGAGGCTGCTGTGGACCGAAGACAGACAGACTGTGGAGACATTGCAGGCTCTGTTCCAGACCACTGCCATAAAGCAAGTCAAATGAGTTTTTTCATTTCCCAATGCATATAAAAGTTATGTTTGTGCTATACTGTAGTCTTAAGTGTGCAATAGCACGTCTAAACAATGTACATACCTCAATTAAAAATACTTTATTGCTAAAAAATGCAAACCCTATCTGAGCTTTCAGTGAGTTATAATCTTTTTGCTGGTGGAAGGTCTTGCCTCTCTGTTGACAACTGTGGACTGATCAGGGTGGTGGCTGCTGAAGGTTGGGGCGGTTGTGGCCATTTCTTAAAATAAGACCACAGTGAAGTTTGCCGCATCAATTGACCCTTTCTTTCACGAATGATCTCTCTGTAGCCTGTGATGCTGTTTGATAGCATTTGATCCACAGTAGAACTTCTTTCAAAATTGGAATGCATCCTCTCAAAACCTGCGCTGCTTTATCAACCAACCTTATGTAATATTCTAAATCCTTGTTGTCATTTCAACAGTCTTCACAGTATCTTCACCAGGAATAGATTCCATCTCAAGACACCACTTTCTTCACTCATCCACAAGAAGCAACTCTTCATCCATTAACATTTTATCATGAGATTGAAGCAATTCAAATATAATAATATTAGGAAAGTTTGAAATATTACAAGAATTGTCAAAATGTGACACAGAGACACAAAGTGAGCAGATGCTTTTGGAAAAATGGCGCTGATAGACTTGTTCAGCACGGGCTTGCTGCAAACCTTCATTTTTAAAAAACGCACCATCTTCAAAGCACCGTCAAGCAAAGTGCAGTAAAATGAGATATTCCTGTATTTATGTCCTCCCAAATGTCTGTGTGGAAGCCTTAGCCCCCAGTGTGATGGCGTTCGGAGGTGGGGCCTTTAGGAGGTAATTAGGTTTCGATGAGGTCACGAGATGGGACCCTCATCATGGAATCAGTGCCCTTATGAGGAGATGAGAGCTGGCTTTCCCCACACCCCATGTGAGGCAGTGGTCTGTAGACCAGGAAGAGAGCTCTCACCAGACACTGAATCTACCAGCACTTTGATTTTGGACTTCCCAGCCTCCAGAACTGCGAGAAATCAATGTCTGCGGTTAAAGTCCCCCAGTCTCTGGTGTTTTGTTAATGGCAGCCTGAGCTAAGACGGGGTGAGACAGGAAGGAGTTAATGGCATGGAGATATGTCACCAGCTGAGATAGGGGAAATGGGAGGGTGTTGGTTTGGGGGGGAGGTTAGGGAGAGTAAAAGCAGGTAGAGATGTTCATTTGTCTGCAGAGAGGTGGGTCTGTGCCTCAGAAAGGCCTGTGAGTCACCAGCAAATAGAGCCCTGAGAGAGACTGAGATTTCCAGAGTGTGGAGAGAGAAGGTGGCCTGAGGGCAGGTCCTGTGGAGCCCCAGCAGGGATCTGGGGACAGGACAGCAAAGGAACAAAGAAAGGGCACGGTGGGGGGCACAGAGCCAAGGGAAGGTGTATCACAGAGCAGGTGAGCAACTAAAGGTGTGGATGTGAAATGTAAGGAAAGTTTGAAAAGTACCAAAGATTTGTAAATTTAGTCAGGGTGCTGTGAATCTTCAGTAAGCAATTTTTATACTTTATTAATGTGAATAACAATACTTAACATTCTGTACCATTTATTTTGTGCCAGGCACAGCACTACAGGCTTCATACAACAGCCCCATGGGGCACCTGCTGTTCTCCCCATTGTACAGATGAGGATACTGAGGCACAGAGCCCTGAAGTCACTTACCCAGAGTCATACGGTAAATGGCACCTGCAGGGCTTCAGCACCACCACCCCCCACCTGCCAGTGTGACCTGAACTTTTTTGCAACTTCCGCACTTGCCCTGGCAAGAAGTGGGGCACTGTCCTTTCAGCCTTAGTCAGGAGTCTTAGACCACACACAGAAATCTACCCTTTCTTTGGTGCTGGCCTTGTGAGAGCAATGGTGATGGATGGCATATTGTGGAGAATTCTGCATTCCAGTGCGCTGAGGTCAGTGCATGCGTGAGCTGAGTAGCACTGGCTTTCTGGGCTCAGCCTTTGCTCCTGGGCCGGCCTGGCTCCTTCTGTCCGAGCCTTCCAACTGAATGAGCCTCCACTTCCTGGGTGCCTTCTGGCTATTGACTGGGCTGGGCCCGTTGTTCTGCTGCTCCCCATCCTTCCTGCCTTTATGGCCATTCCACTGAAGAATCCGCAGGACCCCAGGCCAAGGGCAAGGTGGCAGGGCTGGCGTAGCCCATCCCTCTGGACCAGGACTGGCTTTACCGTGAGGAATGCTGCCCCCACCCCCCAGCCCTGCCCAGACTCATGCCTGAGGTTTTACTGCTTTCGTTCACTTCCATACAAGGAAGCGGGGTTGCCAGCCTCTGCCGCGAGAGTGCTTGTAAGCAGGAGGCTTGTTTCCCCAGAGCTGACAGACACCCCCCGGCTCACATTTTTAAAATGTATTTATTGAAAAAGACTCTGGATTTAACCACCCATGTTTGCAGAAGGAGAACTTGGCCATCTCCATGGAGAGAATAGGCAGCAGAAACTGCAGTCTGGTTCCTGAGTGCTGTGGTTACAACACTTGATCTCCAATTTTGCGATTGTTAGAAAGTTCTAATCTCCTGAGTGATAAGATAGTAAATCTTAAAATAAGGAGAAAAGCTTTTGGGGGGGAGGAGATCCATTTTATAAACGCACACACACACACGTGTGTGTGTGTGTGTGTGTGTGTCTGTGTGTGTGTATGAACATAGGTTAGCATACGTACATTTTTGTGACTGATTTAAGGAAAAAGTATCTGAGGAGGACAAAGGAAAATGTAATCGTGCTTTGCTGAAAGGAAACCAAACAGAGCCCAACCCTGGGCCGCCGGTCCTAACACCTGTAGACCTTGAAATCGCCCAGCAGCCCACTGATGTATTTTCAAAGAACTTCTTTGGCTCTTCCGAGGAAATGCTTTTTAATAATGCACAGTGCTCAGGTTCTTTTTTGTTTTTTTTTAAATATATTATTTATTTGACAGAGAGGCAGCGAGAGAGGGAACACGAGCAGGGGGAGTGGGAGAGGGAGAAGTAGGCCTTCTGCTGAGCAGGGAGCCTGATGCGGGGCTTGATCCTAGGACCCTGGAATCATGACCTGAGCCAAAGGCAGATGCTTAACAACTAAGCCACCCCGGCGCCCCCCCAATAGTACTCAGGTGCTACCCATTTGACTTTGGGTTTGCTTCATCAGCAGTCAGTGACTGGACCATGTAAGAGTTAGATTTGTAGAAAGTGATCGGTGACAACGGCGGATGCTAAAGTCATTTTGGGAAATCATGAATGTGTGTGTATGGGTATGTGTGTGTGTGTATATATATGCACACATTTTTTAAAAGATTTGTTTATTTTAGAGAGTGAACACAAGTGGGGGGAGGGACAGAGGGGGAGGATCTTCAAGCAAACTCCCTGCTGAGTGCGGAGCGCCCCCTCCCCCCCACCCCGGGCTTCATCCCATGACCTGAGGCAGACGCTTAACTGACTGCACCACCCAGGTGCCCCATGAAAGTATATTTCTTATGGAGCCCTTTTTACTGCTTTGGTGTGTAATTTGCTGGTCCTCTTGTGCCAAAATTACCATATTGTGTTGTTCTTTTCTCTGCTACCATCTTGATTGTGTACAGTTCTTTGAATATGTTTTGCTGGATTTTCTTTGTAATCTGCCTCACATCTCTGAAATTTGTTAAGAGTGGAATCTGAATTATTTGAAAGCTGTAATTCAAGACTGTAAAATTCTAGAAGCATGTGACAAGCTCTGGTTTTGTTTTGGGGGGCTGGAAGAGGGGTGAGAAGATTGGTACTGGCCTGACCACCCTCCCCCTACAAACACTCCAAACTGTTCCTGCCTTAGATTAGATCTTAAAAATAAGATCACACGTTCTAGTCCTTTCTTATCATGATTTATTTTGAGCTGAAAATAGCAAGCCTTAAGCTTCTTGATCTCTGTCCTTGCTCCCTTCCCCCACCGGATCCCTTTCTTTAATTGTATAAAAAGATTTTGAAATTCTTCCTTGATTCTTTCCTGCCTCGAGGGAAAGGGGTGAATCGGCACCAGCTTTATTGCTAGAGCCAGTGATGTTGATCTGAATTCCTTCTCTTGCTCTTTCGCTAGTTAAAAGATTCCCTGCTGTGACAGATGCATGTGTATTCAGAGGGCATTGAATTTGTAAGGTGGATGGAACTGCCTTCTGAGTTAAAGGGCTTCTTTTAAGCAACCCTTCTTTCCCTTCTTTTTAAAAAAATGATTTCTCAAGCATCAGGCTGTCATCAACCTACTAATTGTTTTGCCTCCAAGCAGGACCAATACTTGGGGCAAATTACTTCTGGCTGTTGAGCGGTTTGGTTTCAGCATTATTCTCCCAGAAGCTGCTGGCCAAATGGCTGTTATCACAAGGTGTTGGGCCTGCATGCTGGGGCCTCAGGATGGGTAATGTCTGCCTGCACCAGCCCCAGCTGCTGCTCCTAGGCTGGATCTCAGGCTGAGTCCCCAGCCTCCCAGGGGGGTGGAGGGCCTTCACTTTGCTGCCCTTTTCCAGATTGAGGAAGGGGGTAGGGCTAGCAAAGGAGGCCGGTAGGGAGGAGACAGTCTCTGTTCTTCCTGTTCTTAAGTGTGGATCCCATACCCATATTCTTGTAGGGAATACACTTCTCAACCTCAGAGTGCAGTGGGCGGAGGCAGGGAATGGTGTCGGGACCTAGTTCTGTTAGATTTGCCTGAAGAGCTTATTCCAAATGAAACATCTAGTGGTAAGTTTTCAACCCTGGCTGATATTCGGAGTCAACTGGGGAGCTTTTAAAAATGCATATTCTCCGTGCTTGTCACTGTTGTGTTCCCAGCATATACCACAGTGCCTGGTACATAGGACATGCATATATGAAATTAGCTGAGTGCATGGGAACCCCATTCTGCCTGCCCATAATGGCTAAGAAAGTGAGTGGGTACAGTCTCGTGGTCCGTCATTCATACACAGAGTCCAGAGTAGCTGTGAGATGTATCCTTCCTTCTCATATGAGACCGAGTAGTCATGCAGCTCTGGTCCATCTCAGACAGACCCTGATGCTTATTGGTGTTAATATGCTTTTAGGTCACCACTAAGGTATCTAGTGCTTTGTGATCTAGAATGAGACCCATAAATGAAAGGGATGCTGAGAATAAAGAATCTTAATAAGGGTAAGAATTACAGCTTCCATTTATTGGGTGTGCACTCTGCCAGGCCCTAAGTGCTTTGTATGTATTTATTTAAATTCTCACATTGATGCAGGAGGCCGGGTCTGAGGACCCCGAGTGGGGTCCCACAGGACCAGCCAAAGGGGCAGTTGGCTTCCTACAGGATAGAAATCAAACGTAAGCTGAGAGGAAGTAAGAGCAGAGTTTACTGAAGATCTAGGGAGAGCAAATACAGAGCATCTGGGAGACTCGGAAAGGAAAAGGAGCATGAGTCTTGTCTTTGCTTTGGGTCTGGAGTTTTTACTGAGGACAGTGGTCTGGTGTCCGTGTCCTCTCAGGCTTCTAGGAATTGGCTGAACAAAGATGAGTGCTTAGGGGTCCTCCATAAGTCGAGCCAGGGGTCTTGCTTCAAGGTGTTTGGAGGCCATCGTCTTGAAAAACGTTCGTGGGGACCTCACTGAACACTCCTTAGATGTTCTCTATTGTGCTGGAAGACTCCAAAGAAATCTTTAATTCCCTGACCTTTACAAGGTGGGTGGTCATTAAGGCAGGAGGAAGGTGGGGGTGCAGGTCCTAGCAGGAACAGACACAGGAAAAGAAGCAAAGGAGAAAAACAGCTTTTCCTTTCATGGGGTCCCTTCGGTTTCCCCATCTCAACATAACCTTTGAGGGAGGCACTATTGGACTGAGTAAATACTGGTTGAGCCAGTATTTGAGCTTGGCCCCCTGCCTGTAGATCCTGCACCCCCCCCCCCCCGCCCCAGCTGTGCTGAACTGCCTAGTGACTGACCCAGGCTGTCACAAGGAGGCTTGTTCCAAGCGTGGAGCACCATCATGGGAGCACTTCCATGTGCTGCCTCGTTTAATTTTCACAAGAACCTATGAGGTAGGCACTATTACCCCCATTTCACAGATGAGGAAACCGAGGCCCAGAGAGATGAAAAGGTACGTCCACAGAGCTAGTAAGTGACAGAATCACCTGGTTAATCACATTTTTAAGGCACATTTGGGAAGCAAATATGGCCTCTGTCTTTGGCAGGAATTTCTCAGCTGGGGTATTACTGGCGATAGGGCAGGCAGGGTCTTGAGTGTACCAAACACTCTTGGAAAAAGAATTCAGGAGAGTGATTGAAACTTTCAGTTCTCAGAAGACGGCCTTCTGGATTTTCAGGCACATACAATCCATCAGCCCCTTGTCTTCTTTTAGCTAACCCAGCTCCCCCAACACACACACATACACACACACAGTCTCTCCCTACCCCAGGAAAGAATGTCTATGGCAGCAAAGAAAGAGCCCTTTGAGCAGCCAACAGGGTGAAAACAGCCAAGGTCCCAGGACCCCAGGGACATTTCCAGCCTGTGGTTTGCTGACCCAACCCAGAGGAGCTCCTGATTGGCTGATATCTCTGAAAGGTTAGCATTTCTGTGAAAGGGCAGAACTGACAAGATTCTAGAGAAAAAAAGGTTAAAAAAAAAAAAAAAGTCATCGGAGAGACAAGTAGTGGGAGCAAAGGGAGAGGGGTGTGCCTGACAGCCGAGGGTGGGCAGAAGAGTTGGGGCAGCTGTGTCCGCTATGGCCCTGTGGTCCCCTTTGAGGCACTTGCGCTGGACCCCGCGATTCGTTATATTGGGGGACATCTGCAAAGAAACATGCTCCTTGCCCATTTTTCTAGAATCGTACATTCTTTCTCATTTCTCTTCTATTTCCTAACTTTTGAAGGAGATTCAGGAGTAAAAAGTAATTAAGTATTGCTTCAACTCCATCCCGTGTGAAGTTGATAGGGAGTCGTGGGCCTGGGGCAAAGTGGTGAGAACATTCTTCATCTTAAAGGAGTAGCTATGCCAGAATGCAGACCCAGGAGGGCGAATCTTCCAAAATGTTCACAAAATGCGGGATCTTCCGGTTTCTAAGTATTGTCCGCTAATTCACATTTAAACTGTGTGAGTTGGGCTGTACATCTAAGGGCAGGCCTGGTTTGGTCCTCGGGTGGCCTCTTGGTGATTTTGGCCCTAAGTGGTGCAGCAACTCCTGAAGCTGTGCTGTGTGTGCCCGGCAACCTGTAGGGCACCTGGGGGTGCGGAGTTTTGCGCAGGGAGCCCCAGGAGCATCCGGAGTCTGAAGCACATGGTTTCCAGGGAGTTTGTGGTCTTCTTACAGAGGAAAAGCCCTACCTGAGTCAGAGAAGCACTGAAAAACAGAGATGGCGTTCAGCCACGTGGAACCGTGTGGAATGAGTTGGAAGACAAGCCTGGGACCTCTTGGAGTGGCCCAAGAAACTAGGACTTGCTGTGGTCCGGAAGGGGAGGGGAGGAGGCACATTTCAGGCAGAGTTCCCAGTGTGAGCTCTAAAGTGGTCCTAACACACACTGTCCGCATAGCACTTGACTGTCTTCAGAGTGCTTCCAGAAGTGTGTATTCCTGACCACAGGGCTGCGAGATGAGGCAACTCACGGAGGGAAAAGCGGCCGGCCGGGGACTGAGCCCCGGGCCGATGCTTGGCACACTCTTCTCCATGTTACCCACGAAACAGCCCTGAGAGGTAGGTGGTGTTAATCCATGTTTTTCAAGGGAGGAAATTGAGCCTCAGAGCAGCAAAGAAGGGATTTACCCAAGCCATGCAGATTAGCAAGTGACCGTGATGGGATTCAAGGTCAGGCCTGTCCAAAACCCAGCCTCCTTCTGTCACAAAAGTGTTGTGGTCCACACGGCTGTTAAAGTCAGACCAGGGACTCTGAACCCTGGTCCTGACAGGGCCCAGGCTGGAGGCGCTTTCTGGGAGTGGAGGAGTGCAAGTCTCTACTGAGGGTGGGGCTGGAGAAGCAGGCTGGGAAGTTTACCCTGGATGTATGATGATTTAAGCAGCCATTAAAGGGTTTTGAGCAGAGGCATGAGATGATGATTGTGGTATTTAAGGAAAATTATTCTGGTAGGATTTTGTTGGAGAGCTAGAGTGGGGCAGAGCAGCCTGGGAGGCTAACGAGAGGGCACGGGCCAGGGTGGTGACAGAGGGCATGGCTTGGCACAGGGACTTGTCACAGGAGTGAAGGCTTGAGAAAATGGGTTTCAGCCCCTTTTGGTGCTTTCCACAAGTACTTTAAAGAGAAATGCTCGCTGTTACAAATCACTGGTATGTTGTTGATTACCGAGGCAACCATTCCTAGAGTTCTCTGGTGAGCCCTTTGGGCATCTGACTCCATTTTAGAAAAATCCATTTCCATTTTGCACCCAATTTTCTCTTCTCCATGTGTTTCACAGTTGGTAGGTGGTTTGTTATTGTTGGTTTTAAAATTTCCCCCAGTGTGGCCCTTGCCTGAAAGAAAACACTGACCCTTTTGGCCACAATTTAAAAAATTTTGACCTCTGCCCAAGCATTTCTGGATTTTTCTCTTCAGTTTCTAAGATTGAAGAATACGAACACGGTGGGAATCCCCAAACAGAGCTTGGTGTTTTTGAGGTGGAATGAGGAAAGGGGCTTCCTTCCCTTCCTACCTGTCTCCACCTTCACCCTGCTGACTGGCTGGCTTGTAGAGGGAATTTTCCAGCACCGGATACTTTGTTAGAGATGAAAGGAAAAGGATCTGGTCATTTTTATCTTATTGACTGATTGATGGTAAGCTCTACGCCCAACGTGGGGCTTGCACTCACGACCCCAAGATCAAGAGCCACATGCTGTAGCATCCAAGCCAGCCAGGTGCCCTGGATCGGGTCACTTTTAGTTACTTGAAACAAATAAACAACAAAAATTTACCATACTTTTGGCCCTTTGCCATCTGTTCAACCGAAAGAGCCCTCCTGTTGCTCTGAGTGGAACCACTGGCTGAAGCGGAGCAAACACGTGAGAGGAGCTGCCGTGTTGACGTGAACACAAAGCAAGGCCTTTGTAGCTGACGGGAAAATAACTCCTTTTGCAGGCGGTCCTCCTACAGGGAAGGGTCTGTATAAACTTTAAGCTTTCAAGTCAGAAGTATATTTGGAGTTTGGGGCTAATACAGACACGATTGGAACACAAGTTACCTAGATTCCAAGCTTGCCTTATAGAAGTTTGAGCAAGTCGTATAGCAGCTGATGTGTGTATTTTTTTAAGTGGAAGAGTTATTGAGTGAAATGACTTTTTTTTTTTTTAAAGATTTTATTTATTTATTTGACAGAGATAGAGACAGCCAGCGAGAGAGGGAACACAAGCAGGGGGAGTGGGAGAGGAAGAAGCAGGCTCCCAGCGGAGCAGGGAGCCCGATGCGGGGCTCGATCCCAAGACCCTGGAATCACGTCCTGAGCCGAAGGCAGATGCTTAGTGACTGAAGCCACCCAGGCGCCCCTAGTGAAATCTTTTTAAAAAAGATTTTATTTATTTATTTGAGAGACAGAGCATTTCCATGAGCGGGGATGGGGGGTGGGGGGGAGGGACAGAGGGAGAGGGAGAAGCAGACTGCCCGATGAGCAGAGAGCCCCCACTTGGGACTTGATCCCAGGCCCCTGAGATCATGACCTGAGCCGAAGGCAGACACTTAACCAACTGAGCCACCCAGGTGCCCTCAAATGACAAGTTTTGTTTTTTTTATTGTAGTAGAATATACATTACCATTTTAGCGGTTTTTAAGTGTACAGTGCAATGGCATTTGGTACCTTCACATTGTTGTGCAGCCATCACCACCATCCATCTCCAGAACTTTCTCGTCTTCCCCACCTGAAACTCTTTACCTTTTAAGCAATAACTCCTCATTCTCTCTCCTTGGCATCACCCTCTCTACTTCTCTATTTCTATAAATTTGACTCCACTAGGAACCTCAGTGAAGTGGAGCTATGCAGTACTGGTCTTTTTGTGTCTGGCTTCTTTCACTTCATGTAGTGTCCTCAAGGTCCGTCCATGCCGTAGCACGTGTCAGATTTTCCTTCTTTTGTCAGGCTAACACTGCATTGTATGTGTGTACCACATTTTGCTTATCTACTCATCTGTCCCTAGACACAGAGATAGATTTTAAGCTCTCTTCCAACTTTGTGGTTTTATGAATCTCTGATTTTCCTCTTGCAACCTCATTTATTTTCTGTCCATAAAATAGGACTGCCAATTATGGATTTTGGGGGGGCACTGTTTTAAAATTTGTTAGTAATGTTCTCTTGAAGAAAGATATACGATTTGATGGCAAGGTGTTACTTATTTTCAGTGCCTGAGGGCTGGAAGAAGTATGTAAGCTCTGGAGAGCAGACCCATCCCGGGGTTGAATGTTCGGGACCTTGCCGGGGAATCCTTTCTGCTTTTCCATTGTGATCTCAGAACCCTCTGGTCAGTAGATCTCCTTGGAACCTCCATGTCCCTGCCTGTGACTTTTCTCTGGAGGTCCCTGAACTGGGATTGTTCACATGGAGCTGGGAGTCCATTGTCCACAGGGTCACTTCATGCAGGACACATACCGCAGTTGAGAGATTTAAAATTCACAAACATTTTAGTTGAGAGAGAATTATGATGCCTGAGAAGGAGCTAACCCTAATATTTACCTTTAGAAACTGACAAGTTATTTAAAAGTAGTGAAATATGTTGACATAGGAAAGGGAGGGTAGAGGCTCAAGCCTGCCTACCCTGTGGAAAATCCGAGCAGGCAAACACAGACTATGAATTTATGGCTGTGCAGTGGAATCCTATTTCTAAGGGTTCTGGAAAGCCTGCTGGGTTGTTGTGAAATAAGGCAAACGGTAAGGTGCCAATCCTGAGTAGTAAGGAGACTTGTCCGGGTGATAGCTTCATGAAGGCAGCTGCCTTTGACCTTAGCAGAGTTGATTTTTGGCAGCTCTGCTGCTGTATTTTAAGGTTGCCCAAGGCTCTTTTTCCTTATTTTACCAAAACATCTATTGGGTTATTTTTCTCTTTCAAAAGTAATACAGGATCATTGTAAAACATTGGAAAATACAAAAAAGTATGTGTGTGTGGGGATCACCTATCAGCCCCTTTTCCTGTGTATTTATATTTCCATGTAAGAATATATTCTTCTAACAGATGATCTCTAATAGCTGCATGGTATCCCACTATATAAATATGCTGTGCTTTATTTAACAATTCCCTATTATGGGAAACTTAGGCGAGTTCCAGATTTTGCTATAATAATCAGTGTGGGTATAAACTTGGTTTTATGTACATCTTTGTGCGTGTCTTTCGTTGTTTTCAAAGAATAAATCCCTCAGAACTGCTGGGTCAAAGATTCTATTATATCTTCAGGTATTCTTCTCCTTTCATGTATTCTATCCTCAGTGTGTCTTTCTTTTCTTTCTTTCTTTCTTTCTTTCTTTCTTTCTTTCTTTCTTTCTTTCTTTCTTTTTCTTTCTTTCTTCTTTCTTTCTTTTTCTGTCTCTTTCTTTCTTTCTTTCTTTCTTTCTTTCTTTCTTTCTTTCTTTCTTTCTTTCTTTCTTTCTTTCCCCCTCCCCTCCCCTCCCCTCCCCTCCCCTCCCCTCCCCTCCCCTCCTCCCTTCATTGGAGAGCACACGCGCCGGAGGGGGGCAAGGGGGGAGGACCAGAGGGAGAGAGAGAAATTTGTTAGTAATGTTCTCTTGAACATTAAGCAGGTTCCACGCCAGTGCCGAGCCTGATGCAGGGCTCAATTGCTTGACCCTGAGATCATGACCTGAGCTAAAATCAAGAGTCAGACACTTTTTAAAAAAAATAATATTTATTTTGTTATATTAGTCACCATACAGTACATCCCCAGTTCTTCATGCAATATTCCATGATTCATTACTTGCGTATAACACCCAGTGCACCATGCAATATGTGCCGTCCTTAATACCCATCACCGGCCTATCCCAATCCCCCACCCCCTCCCCACTGAAGCCCTCAGTTTGTTTCCCGGAGTCAGACACTTAACCGACTGAGCCACCCAGGCGCCGCCCATCCTCAGTTTCATCTCCTTTTTCCTTCTTTTAATTTTTGTCTTTCCCTGTTCTCTTTTTATTGCTCCTTTCAGTTCTATAGTATCGGCTCTGTTGTTTCTTATTGCCTTTAAATGGGTCTTGTAAAAAACACAACTGCAGTTTTAGTTTTCTTACAATATTTCCTCATTTTATTCAGCCCTCTCTCTCTCTCTAAACATTTTGGCCTAAACACAAGCATGCATTTTCCACATTTTTCTTCTGTTTCCAGTGGTCTGCTCTTTGTATCTTAAATGCAACTTTGCTGTTGTGTTGTCGAATCTTTCTGGAAGCTTCATAGTTCGTATTGTTGATTTGCCCTCGAGTAAAGTTTTGTTAGGTCCTGTATTTGCCCACAGATGGGGCTTGTAATTTCAGCTTGGTTCCCTCTGTCTGCCTTGTTGCCGACAGAGTCCCCTTTCAGATCTTGGGGTTAATACAAAGTAATGTGCTATTTCAGCGCTCTGGTATCCCCATGAGAGCCGGGAAGATGCTGGACACATGGGCAGTTCTAGCAGGGAATGTCTGTTCTCTTTCTTCTGTGTTGGTTGGAGCTGCTGAGATGGGGTCAACTTTATGCTCAGACTTTTTTCTTTTTTCCTTCCTGCTGGCTGTCAGCCGTGACTGTGGCCAGCCCACCTGTTTGTCACATCTCTGCTGTAGACACCACACCTCCGCCCTCGGACCTCCCGTCCTGTGCTTTCCAGATAGCGCTTTCTAGAGCAATGAACAGTCCAAGTGATATGCTTATTCTGTGTCTCGGGCCACTCTTGTCCACTAGTCCTTGCCTTTCCAAATAAGAGGTGGGGGTCCTGCTGGGGTCTCGTTCCCTTAATCTCTGTGTACTGCTGCTACGCAGGAGGGCAATCGCAATTCTAGCCTTGGTAGCCTTTTCAAATCTGGCCCCAGCTATGCTATTTATATCTGACAGCTATTCCTTTTCCTCCCTTCATGTCCTTATATCAAGCATAAATCTTCTGAGTTACTATTTAGTGAAGAGAGGCTCACCCGTAAGCCGACGTGGATCCCTCTGGTTTTTTCCGCTGGGTGCAGCATTTTTCTTCCCTTGCTGGCCTGCTGCTGAATGCTGCTCTGGGCTATATGACTTCAAAGCCATCCCCCCAGAGGTAGCTGTCCTTAAACTAAAACTAAAACGAAAGACATTTCTGAGCTCTTTAAAAAATAATAATAATAATAATAAAACGCCCTGTGAATTCTCTGCTTTTCATGTGGTTCCTAGCCTCCCTCTGACAGCATGACCTGTTCTGGGCTGCCAGCTCTCATTCCTTTGATGTCTGTCTCCAGGATACCTCCCTGGAATCTGCGCAGAGAAGAGTGAAATTGTCTGGTGTGAGTGTGTTGGAGGGGGGTCGGTAGGGAGAGACCCCAGTAACTTTGTGTACATGTTCAGAAGGAAATGAGGTTGAACTGGCAATAATCCTGGACGAGCATATGTGATTCTTGATTATGGTGAATATTTCAGTTTTCTTTCCTTTTCACCGCCCTTCCCCTCCCCCCAAGTTTTCCCCTAAACTGTGGCTTCAGTATTCATTGTGTAGTGATCCTCGCAGGGTGGTTTTCTTGAGGTAGTTGTTGTTTCCTGAGTCCTTCCTCTGGCTGTTCCCCTCTCTGGAATGCCTGGCCTCTTCTTTTAGCCATTCTACACCCCCCCCTTTTATTCCTTTAAAAAAAATTTTTTTCTTATTACAGAGAATATCAAATATATACAATAGTGGACGGAACCACACCGTGAACCCCCATACACCGATCGTCCAGCTGCAAAATGATCAGTTCGTAGCATCTTTTGTTTCGTCTGTTCCCTTTGCCACCCTACTTGTCCTCTTCCCCTCTGTTATTTTGAAGCAAATCTCAGACATCATATCATTTCAGCCATAAATATTTGAATATGATCTTTAAAAGGTTAGGATTTGAAAAACAACTAATACTGTTATTACACCCCCAAATTAATAATTACTTAATAACATCAAATATTCAATCAGTGTTCAGATATTCCATATTTTGTCTTATATATGTGTTTAAGAGTCAGATTTTAAAATTACATCTATATCTTAGTTAAACTCAGGCTTTCTTTTCCTTAAGTGTTTACCCAGCCAAGGCCTAGCCAGCTTCAATTAAACATCCCCCCAAGACTAGCAAGGAGAATGCAGTGAAAGGCAACTGGTCTAGGATGCTTGGCCAGGCTCTCACCCACAAGGTGTCTGGCCGCATGCCGCAGACCCTTCTAGCCAGACAGCCCCTGTAGCTGGAGCCCTAGGCTCCTTCTCCTTTACGGGCTTGGAGCCCCTGGAGGCTATGGACCGTTTCCCCATAAACTTTGAGTCTCTGGGGTCACAGCAAATTTTTGTTAAATAGGTTGTTCCAAACTGTGGCATTTTAAAATGTTATCCCTGGGGCTTCTGGGTGGCTTAGTCGGTTAAGCGTCTGCCTTTGGCTCAGATCACGATCCCAGAGTCCTGGGATCGAGCCTCACTCTGGGCTCCCTGCTCAGCTGGGAGCCTGCCTCTCCCTCTCCTGCTGCCTGCTGCTCCCCTCTCTGCCAAATAAATAAAATTTTTTTAAAAGATAAAAAATAAAATTTATTAGTTTTTCCTTGTTTAACAAACTTGCATAGTACTCCCTTTGTACCTAATGTTGATCTAAGTGCTTCTATGTACATATTAGCTCTTTTTTCTCATAACAACCCTAAAGATTAGCTTATATTTACCAGAGGGAAAGGATTATTTTCTGTCTCTTTTATATCAGTAGGTGTTGTGATGGTGAACACATGTCCTGTAGTTTCTGGGACACTCCCAGTTTTATATCATTTTAACTTTTTCAGTAAAGGTGAGTTTATATGTATGAATGTGAACTGTAATGTCTTTGTACGCGCACATTAGGGAAAAATTCTCTTATGTGACCATGTAATCTGAAAACTGGTTCAGCCGGCCGCTCTGACGCCTGACCCACGTTCCACATGCCTGTTAAGGCTGGTGCCGGAACATCCTTCTTTCCTCACCGTTTGCGTGGCCAGTACTTGGCATCGGAGCATGGAGACAGGCCAGCACACCTTGTCGTTCTCTCCCTGCTTCCCTCTAGCTTTGTGTTTTTCACCTGGGTCCGATTGTCACAGCAGCGTCCGGTCTTTAGGTCACTTTTGGGGACTGGAAGGTGTGGAAGGAAAGACTCAGTGGCTGAGCCGCATAGTGTGTCCATTCACAGACACAGGCTTTAGCTGGGGTGAGTGCGGGCCCTGAGCTCGCACCTGCCAGGCGGCCACTTGCCAGGGCACGCGCCCCTGTGGTGCTCAAACGGCAGCTCTTCCACTCTAAGGGCAGGGAAAGGTAAAACTGAAGACTTTGTCATGGAGGTCGTTTTTCATCTAATGAGAGAAGGCAGCTTTAGCCAGGTGTTCTAGGAATAGTGTTTACACTGGGTCGAGGCCTGTTTGCGCAGCTTTACTCCAGAGGTTGAATGAGCGGCATGCCAGTGATACGGGGAGACCCAGCCATTCTTTGGGGACAACAGATGTAAGCAGGAGGGGGACAGAGGATAGCGTAGTCTCACGGCCTCAGGGCTGCAAGTCTTATTTGGGGTAAGTTTGAAGGATGCTAAGCGATTCTCGTCTGGGCAGCCTGCTTTGAAAGGTGGCTTTGTTCTCTAGAGGACTCCAACAGTCCATGCCCACGTTATAGCATCTTCTCCCGGAGCTCTGTCAGAGTAAGCTCCTTCTGTGACTCCTGGTCCCGGTCCGCACAGGTCCCGGTCTCAGACATGGCAGGCGCTCTGTATATATGTATTGAATGAACAAGCACGTACTCATGATCAGAATGCTCCTTTACTGTAGCCCTCAACGACTTCCAAAGCTGGTGTCTTCTCATTTTCCAAGACCTTACCAGGTCTTCACTAAACTTTTATCACCTCTCGTTTTCTAGATTCCTCTTGATTCTGCCTTGGCCGGAAGGTTCAAGGGCTTTCCAAGCTTTCCTTTGGCCACACCCCGACCCAATTTCATGGTTCTCAGTTTCCAAGAATTGCCCTTCCCAAACCTCGTTGCCTAGTTGGTACCCACAGAATAGCCTCTGATATGTGTCCCCGTCCTGTCGGCACAGCCATCTGGTGGCAGGCCCCCCCCCCGAAACATCTCGGTGTTCTTAAGCTGGGGGGGATTTTTGGTTGTCACATAATATCAGAGAGGTGGAGACTCCTTGCCCGAGAGTCCCCAGAAACCTAAGAATGGGGGTGGAGTCCTGCAACTGTTTTAAAGAGCTCTACGATATGATGCAACGATGAGTGGCAGCAAATGAAGGCTCCGTCCAACTAGAAAGTCCGCTTGGAAGCAGGCTAGGAGAAGGTGCTTACTTGGGTTGGAATTTGGCCAGACTTGGGATTTTATTGACCCTAGTCATCAGTTTAAGAACTTTTTCAGAAGTGACCCCTTGGTTTTCTTTTTGTATTTCCCAAGTTTCCCGTAGTCACCATTAATTACATTTATCATAACGTTAAAAATAAAATGCCTACTTAAAAAATAAATTGAAGTCTAAAACATCACCTCATTTGTTCAGTTGCGTAGCGAGGCATGCACCCGTGCCTTTTCCCGTCTGTTTATTTTTCAATTAATAAAGGGCAAGGGATGTTTGTGCTCAGGGCTTGAGGTCTTTAGCTGCTTGCATTGGAATCCGTGAATTTAGTCCAAATTGATAATGTTCTGCTGTTCACAAAGGCTTTAATTTATTTTATCAAAGCAGCTTAAATGAAGGCATATTTCTCAAACTGACCACGTAGTGTTTAGGATAAACAGCTTTCTAATAAGTGCTTTGTGAATAATAGGGATGTGGATTTACTGTAGGGGTCTTGAATATTTTTTAAAATGCATTGTTTTAAGTTGGTGGGAGGCAAAGATGAAAGGACGTTTCAAGATAAGCCCTGTGAGTAGTTTTTGTTGGAGTGAGGAGTTGAGATGGATGGGATTTGCTTTGGCATTCATGTGTGGTCCTGATGCGAAAAGTGTCCCAAAGCAGAATGCTGCCTGGGACTCATGGCAGGACAGGGCCCTCATTTTGGCTGGGCTTTGGGGATTGAGCATGTGGTGAGTCTAATATTAGAAAATCAGTTCTTACCCTTCCCCCTTCCTTATCCTTAAAGCTCTCTGTCCCTCTCACAATGTGTGTACCAAGCCTCTCCCCCTCTTTCCTCTTGTGCTCTCTCTCTGAGCAGTCTTTTCATTTATTTCTTGGCTGCTTATCTTCTTATTAATCAGATTTTCTCCCTCGGCCAAGCTCTTCTCCCAAAGGCCTTGCCTCGGTCTTAGGAAGCACACTGGCCAGTTAGAAGGGTTCTGTGTTTTAGATGCAGATGTTGGCTTCTGTCAATGGTGACTGCATCCTGAAGGAGGAAATCTTACCAGAAGAACCGAAGTACCTTCTATGTGATTGGTTACGTTGTGTCTTGGTCCCAGTGGTACCAGGAATGAGACATTAAATCATCTTGCATTTTGGAACTTTTGAGGATTTGGAAACAGGCGATTTTTTAGTTCTCTTAGGGAATTCAGGCTGTAGATAGTAAAGTTGATGGGAAGGGACTATTCCGAGTGGTCACAAAGATTGAAAGGAGCAGGGTTAAAGAGGGGGGCTTGAGGGGTGCCCCGGTGGCTTAGTTGGTTAGGCATCTGCCTTTGGCTCAGTTCATGATCCCGGGTTCCTGGGATCCAGCCCCACACCAGGCTCCCTGCTCAGTGGGGAGTCTGCTTCTCTCTTTCCCTCTGCCCCTCCCCACCGCTTGTGCTCTCTCTCTCAAATATATGAATAAAATTCCTAAAAAAAAAAAAAAAAAAAAAAAAGAGTGGGGCTTGACTATCCCTCTCTGATTTCCTTTGTGATTTGGACAATTCAAATCAGTTGAAAGGAGATTTTTACTGGGCACCGGCAAAGAGCCTTTCCCAGTCTGTTTCATCTTTATCCAGTTAGTTGGACTGGATAATTCCTAAGTTCTCTCCAGCTCCAAAATTTTATGTGAACGTCAGGTGGTCATATGGATTCAGATGGAGTTGAGGGATGTTGAGACTTTGTAAGAAAAACCTGTGAACTGGTTGACTTGAAATACTAATCCATGAAAATAATCTTGGAACTAGCATAGTTACTACATGGGATAATACTGCTGATAATAGCTGTATTTATGAACACTTACTATATGTAAGAGATTGTTTATTTTTTGCATGTATTAATTTAATCTACAAAACAACCCTATGAGGTAAGTGCTGATATTAGCCCCATTTTATAGACGCAGAAACTGAGACACAGGGAGGTTAGGTAACTTTCGTAAGATCATGGATTGGTTAAGTGATACATCTGGATTCAAATCCAGGCAGGACAGCTCCCCCAAGCCCCAGCTCTCCACCATTATACCCCGCTACCTCTATAATTAACTAATTATGAACGAGTCACGTTAGATGCCTTCAGCGATTTCCCAGCCCTCAGGTAACTGGAAGAGCTTCAGGGCATTTTATGGTGCTGGGTGCTGTGGCAAGACCGGGATTGGTAGGATTGATGAGGCAGGGGGACATGGGAGGAAGTGGGGGCAGCTGGTCTGAATTCCTTGTCTTATGGACAGCAGGCCAGGGAGAAACAATAGACCGCTCTGTGTCCTTGTCCCCAGAAGAGACCCAGAAAAGAACATAGCCCCATAGGTCTTCGGTTGTGCCGCCCCAAGCTTCAGTTCATCCCTTATGCAGTGGCATTAATCTCTGGTAAACACCAGTCTCACTCAGCCACTCCTGAGGGCAGTCTTCTCAATTGTTCTACCCACTCAAGTCCAGTTTCCATTTTCACTGCTTCCCGGCCCTCCCCGGATCCTGCACCGTGCCGCAGGCTCTGGCCCATTTCCTCTCCATGCTGGTCATTTCTGGTCGCGTCTCCTGCCTGGAATGTCTGTCCTTCTGCTCTCTGCCTGCCCAAATCCAGCTGTGACCTCCAGAAAGCCTTCTCCAACTTTCTGGGGACCTCCGACTCTCTGAGCTCCGTTTGGGAACGTCTGGTGTTACTTTGTCTTCAGCAATCTGGCACTCACTTATGTTGATTTCTATTTTTCATTTTGCTTTCCAAACTGTATTACAAGCACTTTGAAGGAAGGGAACAGCACTGAACATTTAGAGCACCCTGTTTATGTTCAGGTGGCACTCAGACCAGTTCTAAATGGGTTTTTGGAACTTTAAACTTTAATTTCCCTTATTGAGGATGGTTAGGCCTGCAGATCAGCCCGCCAACCTCTGGTCATAAATTCTAGCAAGACTGTTTAGGAGAAATGAAAATGAGTTCTGTTTCATGTAGCTGGTAATCAATGTTTGAAGTTCATTACCCTAAGCAGGAAAATAATGTCATTAATGACAGTCACCTGTTCCCACCAAGAGACTCTAGCGTAGCTGTGTCATCCTTTGGGACTTTGTGATGACAAAATACTTGGGTGTCCTGAACTGGGTATGATAAATTCATCTTGCCTGTCAACACCGATTGATTGGGAGTAGCTTTGCGAGGTGAAGGTTAGGGATTCCGAGGCTGCTTCTGATTGCTGTGTCTGTCAGGGGCTCTCTGGAGAGAAATGGTGGCCGTCATGAAACGTTCTCTGCCTTCGTGGAACGCTGACTGCCTCCTAACGGAGCAGAAGTGAGAAGCTGGCAAAGCATATACCCTGGAGCCCATCATCACAGTGTATATAGGATGCAAGATACTCTTCCCCACTCCCACTTTGGTCAGAAATAGCCAAAGGATATCTGAGAGCTCTGTTCAGAAGCCAGGAGGCAGAACAGAAGTGAAGTGCCTTTTGCGTCCTTATAATAGCAGATGACTTATGCAAAGCTGGCCACATGGCACTCCCGCCCCCTCAGCTGCTCAGCCGAGGGGCCACCTAGCCCACTTACTGCCCACCGATGGCTGTGGCAAATGGGTACCTCTCAGAAGCTTCTTCCTATGATGAGTCCTTTCCGCTGGCTCCCACCAGAGCTCAGGGCAGGGTCGCCTCTCTCTGGCGCTGACCCTGGGGAAACTAGCTCTAGAGATTGCTTTAAAGTGCTTATTGTCTTAGAAGGGGCTCTGGCTTTCACCTGCGGTGGCCTTAATGGATAGTGAACAGTTTAGCTGAGGAGATGATGATAGCACCAAAAACTGCCATTGAGTTTTGTTTCGCTCAAGACCTGTGGTTCTCGAACCTGGGTCTGCATCAGAATCACCGGAAGGAAGGCTTGCTAAAATACAGATTGCTGGGCCCCACCTCAGAGTTTCTGACGAGGTAGGTCTGGGGCGGAACCCCCAGATTCACATCACATTTCTCACTAGTTCTCAGGTGATGCCACTGCTGCTGGGACTGCTGGTCCAGGGATCACGCTTTAAGAACCAGCTCTCAGGACAAAACCGTGCAACATTGGTTGGCAGCCAGGCAGGGAGGCAGACTTTTCAGGTGTTCTCTGGCCTTTGCTTTTTGACTAGGTTTCCAAATAGATTAAAAATATTTTAAAAATTGGGGCACCTGGATGGCTCAATCGGTTAAGCGTCTGCCTTTGGCTCAGGTCATGATGCCAGGGTCCTGTGATCAAGCCCCAGGTCGGGCTTCCAGCTCAGTGGGGAATCTGCTTCTCCCTCTGCCTGTCCCCACTATTCGCGTGCACCCAATCTCTCTCTCAAATAAATTTAAAAAATATTTTAAAAATTAAATAATATATGCCAACACAGACTCTCCATTGTCCTCCAATATGGGGGCCTCCATTGCTCTGAGTTTGCACTGTTCTTAGTTTATCCTCGGAGCTCTGTACAGAGGAAGATAAGCCGTCAGATGGAGCTTCCTCATCTCCCCGACATGAAACCCACCCGTGTCTTTCACTCTTCCTTTGGTCATGGTGGTTGATTCCCTTTGGCGTGTTCCTTCCTGGTAGCATTTCAGTTAACTGTTTACCCTTCCTCTTTGTATTTATATACAATTGCTTTTCTGTTGCATTCTCCTGTTAGCCTTATAAAATGACCTAGTGTCTAGCCACAGTTGTCATTAATAATGTCCACAGTGTCACAGATTCCCATGTCTCTTTCTTTCCTGGGGATGCGCACCCCCTAGCAAACCACCCGAAGCCACATAAACATTTGCAGACCTACTGCATATCCTTCTTTGTGAGCAGGGATGTCTGCGGGTCTCCATCCGGGTCTGCATACCCCCCGAAGCCAGGGTGGACCCTTCACATCTGTCTGTTCAGATGAAGGGCCCAGAGAACACCTGGTGAGTGACAGACTCACCGGAATCTGAATGTTGGGGGCCATCTCCTCCCCTCTGCTGTGCCAGAGCAGCTCAGGCCACTCTTCCAGCTCCGCACTGGAGGGTCCAGATGTGTCCTGGTAATTGGCTCTTCCGACTTCTGATGCTCCCCTGCCACCTACATTCAGCTAGATTGACTATTTATTATTTAATTCACTCAGCTAATCTGTGGAGTAGCTGGGAGACAACATGCTTCATTCCAGGCTCTGGTCATGAATGACGTATAGAAAAGGCTTTCAGAAAGGACTGGATTGAAGTCACTGAATGCAGTGGGGAGGACAGAGGGTTGAGGGTGTGCAAACTGCCCATCAGGTGGGACATGCCACTGAGGACCAGAGCAGGTGTTCCTCATGCAAACGTGTCAGACAAAGCAGCCTCTTGAAGGGCTTTCTGGCTCCCTGGGAGGTAGGTAACACTGATTGCAGTGAAAACAGCGCTGCCGTCCTACGACGTACTTAACATGTAAAGCTCCCACTGCAGTCTCCTATCTGTAAAAAAACAAAACAAAACAAAACAAAACAAAACATTAAATAGTATATGCTTGTGGCTAAAAGTAAACAGTATACATAGGCTTATAATAAAAACGATCTTTCTCTGTTTCTTTATTCCCAAAAGCTACCACTCTTAATTGTTACGGCTTTTTTGTTGTTGTTGTTTAATTCTGGTAATTACGTCGCTATCTCTAAATAATACACGTTCCTGCTGCTATTTCTGTCAGTCTTTTTTCAACATTATTAGTTGTTTTTCTATTAGGAAGGATGACTATTTAGCTCCAACTAAACCTTGCCTTCCTGGTTCTCTTGCTGTGATTATGTCACCACTTAGAGCTCTCTGGATTACACTTTTAGCTTTATGTAACATGCTTATTGCCTTTAATCCTTGTCTGGGTTGAGGATCTTGGTCTCTCCACTTTCAGTCCTTTTCCCCTCCCTGTCCTGTTTTCTGTACCTTAACTTTGACTCTGTCGAAGTCGTTCTACTTACATTCTGTTATATAACTGTGACTCCTACTTGGTGTGTACTTGAGAATCTATAAATATTGTTCAGGGCAAATTCAACTTGTGTGTTATGATTATATTTTTTGTATAGGTTTTTGTTCAAGTTTCTAATTTTCTTGTTGTCCCCCCTTGTCTTATTTGACTTATATCCTCAATTTTCCCCTCCAAAACTCAATTCAATGAGGCATTGTATTGAGTGCCCCCTTTACCTTGGAGAGCCCCCCCCACCCCTTTCCTGGGATTCTTCAGTCTTCCTTCATTCTGGACAGGTTGTTCCCTAAGTCTGCCACACAGCTGTCATCCTGGAACTTTCCTGCGTTGGATTTCCAGTGGGATTTTATTCTAATTCCAGTCACTGATTGGGTCCAAGTTTTGTTTTTTGTTTTTTTTTTGGTTTTGTTTTTTTTTGGGGGGGTTTGTTTTTGGTTTTTGTAGCCCAGATACCAATTACTAGTGTTACCAAGGAGATCTTAAAGAGCAAAATGCATTTTTGAGCGCAGAGATTTAAAATTTAGTATATAAGTTCAACACCGGTTAAGTGTAAATGAGAGTCAGCTGTCTTTGGATTAAACACTACTATAGTTTTTTTTAGAAGATTATAAACGGAAGTAAAGCAAGGATTCCAAGTGCTGTCCTCTCTCCAGAGCAGCCCAGGGGCTTTGCAATCTGGCCTTAAGTGTCCTCTGGTTGGGTCAGCCCAAATCGGGGCTGTCTCCAAAGGTTTCGGGGTGGTTCATGGTATGCTGGGAAATGGTAGATTAAGATTTAACCCAAGCCCCAAGTTGAGATCTTGCCGTTGGCCCCTGTTAGCTGGTTGATCTCCCTTATAAGATGGACAATAAAGCCAGACTTCCTGCAATATTGGGAGGATCAAATACACCAAAAGGAGAGAAGACACACTGAAAAACTGGCATGTTCTGTATATACAGGTTGTCATTATGAAGTCGTGAACTGGAGTTTAATGCACGATCAAAAAGAGTGTACAGGGTCATATTTAATCATATAAACCAACATTTTACTGCGGGAGTGAGGTCAGTGGGGGCCAGGCAGGTGAAGAGGAGTGAATTGGGCCGTGTGGGTGCCCCCGATGGAGGCCCATCCACGGGGGAAGGCCACGTTCATCTCCAGCTGATGCTGCCCTGCAGGAAGGAGGTCTTCTGCTCCTTCGAGCTGAAACTATGGATTTTAAAGTGAAATCAGCTAATTTTTACATGCTGTTAGCCAGTTTAAATTCTTCCTTAACATGGAGCAAGCAAACGGAGCACATGTGCAGTTCGCCAGTTTAAGGCCTCTGCTTTACTGTATGGGGATTAAATGTACATTAGGAGTTCATAAAAATTATTCCAAGTATTACATTTACACAGTTGATTATACTATTTATTGTCTTCTAGTTCTGTGATATCTGTATGTTTATGATATTCCCTGATACTTTTTTCCAAGGGAATTAAGAATAACGTTGAGCTGAACACAGCCCGAGTGGAGTCTTTCAGGACACAGTGAGAAACTTCCCTCTAGGTTATGTTCCTCCAGTAATCCGCACTTTGAAGGCATGTTGGTTTGGCCACTTACCAGTTTGCTTTATCCAACCTCCAGATCTCCACCTTGTCCACAGAGATTCCATGGAGAAAAGCTCATCGAATGTTTTCCTCATGAAGTCAGATATGCCAGGTGTACCACCTTTCCCCAAACTGCCATTATTTTGAAGTAAAATATGAAGTTAGATGTCACTTTTTAAAGAAGTGGCGCCGAGCCTTCATGATCCCACTCCCATAAACCCTCTGCGCGTCGACAGGTGAACAGCAGCTTGTACTGTGCTCGAACGGCAGCACGCCTTCCTCTGAGTCCTCCTGACTTCCCCACGACAGTCCCGGGGCGTAAATAACCCCTCCAGGGCTTTGGCCAAAGGCTGCTTCAAGCTTACAAACTGTGGTTTTCCTTTATCTATGGTGTTGATCTTCGCCTCTCTTTTAATTACCAGCCGCGCAGCTCCTCAGAGGAGATGGCTTTGTTAGTACAAGCTTCTCTGGCTGCTGACATTCTAGGGAATCGAAGGAACATTACGTGCAGACTTCAGGAACTAAAGGACAGCTGGTGAGGGGTGGCCAGGCCTATCCCCAGGGGCTATTTGGAAATTCGCTTCACCTGTCTCCCCTTTAGCCCAACTCCTTTTTACCTCTCTCTGTTCTCTGCCCCCCCCCAAGCCTAGGGCCTTCTTTTTTTTTAAAGATTTTATTTACTTATTTGACAGAGAGAGAGCACAAGTAGGCAGAGCAATAGGCAGTGGGAGAGAGAGAAGCAGACTCCCCGCCGAGCGGAGGGGGCTCAATCCCAGGACCCTGGGATCATGACCTGAGCCTAAGGCAGATGCTTAACCCACTGAGCCACCCAGGCGCCCCGAGCCCAGGGCCTTCTGATGGAAGTACCCCTGCCCTTCAGCCAGATTAGCCCAACCCTCCCCTCATCCCTAACCAGCTTTTGGTTGGTTTTTGTTTTTTTGTCTCCTATGCCAGTACTCCTCCCAGCCCTCCATTAGATCACCCATTCACCTTCCAGGGTATTCTGAACAGGTTTCTGGCTGCATCGGGTGGGAGGATGGGCAGTCGTATTTAAGAACAGATCTTTTCATTACCTAGAACCGTGTTCCCAAGAAGATGGGGAAGGCTGCTGTTAAGAAAGAGAGGGAAGGAGAGGGGGAAAAAAGCCACACAAACGGTATATACGTAGAACGTGCAGATTTCACACTGTCCTGATTTTTTTGAGCTCTTCAAGCAGTCCCACAGGTTCCTGACAGGTAGTAATTTGTGATTTTATTGAGACCTGGATTTGAATTGCAGCTTGGTTGTAAATCTTAACTAATTAAAACTTTGTTTGTGGGGGAAAAAAACCCTGGCTCTTTTGAAAAGAATATCAGCTGCTGGTATTAATGATGTTAGGGAAGAAAAAGCAAAGATGTCCAAAGAAGGGATAGGTCTTAGCCAGAAAAAAAGGAGTTTTGGATAAATTAAAGACTAGAATGATGGATTTTGCTGTGCTGGGAACACGTCCACCGGATACTTCATAGGGAAACAAGGAAGTTCATGAAAGTTTTAGTGGTTGCTTGAGCCAGGACAGCATTTTTTTCCAGTGAGATAGAGTTTTGGAGGAGGTTGAAAAGGGGGTTAACTTGCAGTAAGAGGTGAGACATTAAAAAAAAAAAAAAATCAGGAAAAAGCCAGAAGCTTCTACCACACTTTCTGTATTTATGGGTTTGGGGATTTATGGAGCTGTCTGGATGTTCTTCTCCGGAATGTCAGGGCTCCGTTGTACCCCTGTCGTGGGATGTGTTGGGGCAGGTGCTGCACGGCCAGCTGTCAAGGGTATTGTGAAAGAAATTCCTGCCTTTGGTTTCTGGGTGACCTGATTCACTGATGTTTAAGTTTCTCTATCTCTTCCTTACCATCCTTCCTTCCTTCTGCCATCTTTTGTGGGTGTGTGTCTCTTAGCCAGAGGCAGTGAGCATCGAACTGAAGAAAGCAGAAGTTAATGGTCGGCTTGTCCTTGCCACCTGAAAACACTGACTGCCCCCAGGGCCCCGGGGCCAAACTTCACAGCAAGCAGTTACTTTGCCTTCCCATTTCTGTTTTAGAACCTCCTCCCCTGCTGCCCTCAGACCTCCCATCCTCTGGTTGTCCAAAATTGCCACCTAGACCTGTCTCAAGGCTGTAAAAGCCTAGCGCCTGCCTGCCTTACTAGGCAGCCTTTCCTAGGGCCCGAAGTTTGGCAGATGACTGTAACTGACACTTAATGGGTGAATGAAGTTTGGTCTTTGAATGTTGGCATTTTAAAGGCAAATGAGGCTTGCTGGTTGCCAGAGGCTGGGGGAAACAGATTGGTGTGTTTGTGATTAATAGGTTCAGAGTTTCAGTTTGGGAAGATGAAAAAGTTCTGAATGTGGACAGTGGTGATGGTTGTGGAATCAGAACTGTACTCTTAAAAATGGTAAAAATTTTAGGCTATGTATATTTTACCAAAATTCAAAAAAGAATTAAGTCAAACGAGGTTTTCATGAATACGGCACAAACCATAGAAGAATACAAGATCTTTTAGAAAATTTGGCAAATTCAGAGAGACACTAGAAAATAGGAACCCTAAATCTCCCTATTGCTAATAACATTTTGCATTTCAGTGCCTTTGTATATCCTTCCAGCCTTTTTTCTGTATAAATATAATTTTTATATGAAAGTGGGGACTAAACTATATGTACAGTTTGTAGTTTTCACTCACTGTGTCATGAATATTCTATGGCAGTTACTGTTCATCAAGATATCATTAGTTTTCACAGTGGTTTGATACTCCATCATCCCTGACCCCCAGATAAGGCCCCTTTCCCAGTATCATATGCACTTCCATTGGCACCTCTCTATTTATTTCATACCATGGCTCAGAGTTACAACATGTATGTGTTGGGCGTATTTGATGTCCTTCTCCTTACAAGAGTGTAAACTCCATAGGGATAGGTATTATGTGTTTAGCTTACCATTTTATCACCAGTATCTGCCTGGCATGTTGCAGGTTTGTAAACAAAAAGTGAATAGATTGATACATTGTTGGACATTTCCTTTTCTGATTTTTGCTCATAAAGTATATATAAAAAGCTCATGTTTTGTTTTGTTTTTAAGATTTTCTATACTTATTTGACTGGGGGGGGGGCTGGGGACAAGCAGGAGGAGAGGGAGAGGGAGAAGTAGGCTCCCCATAGAGCAGAGAGTCTGATGTGGGGCTTGATCCCAGGATCCTGGGATCATGATCTGAGCTGAAGGCATATACTTAACCCACTGAGCCACTCAGGTGCCCCAAGCTCATGTTTTTAAAAGATTTTATTTATTTGAGAGAGAGACTGCACTAGCAGGGGGGAGGCACAGAGGGAGAGGGAGAAGCAGGCTCCCTGCTAAGCAGGGAGCCTGACTTCGGGCTTGATCCCAGGACCCCAAGATCACAGCCTGAGCCGGAGCCAGATGCATAACCGACTGAGCCACCCAGGTGCCCCTAAAAGCTCATTTTTTAATAGATAAAACTTTGTGCAAATTCATAATAATTTCCTTGTTAAAAATTCCTTTAAATCCAATACGTTTAGTGTCTTTATAATTATTAAAGTAATAATGCTCTGTGTGGAGTTTCAGAAAACAAAAAGAATACAAAAGTACAGATCACACACAATCCTTTTTCTGGGGTCTAGAATAATTCGTTTAAACAGCATGATAATACCTGTTCCTTAGAGCTTTGAAGGAAATTGACTGTGAACCTGTCTGAGCCCAGTGCCCTTTTGGGCAAGTGGTGATTTGACAATAATGTCTAGATATTCTTTGATTATTGTTCTATTCAAGTGTTTTACTTCTTCTTTTTTTTTTTTTTTGGATGCATCTAACATGGTATTTGTTTACTTATTTATTTATTTTCTAGTCCATATTTATTTATTTATTTTTATTATGTTCAGTTAGCCATTATATGGTACATCGTTAGTTTTTTGATGTCAAGTTTTTTTTCTTTTTTCTTTTTTTTTTTAAAGATTTTATTTATTTATTTGACAGAGAGAGACAACCAACTAGAGAGGGAACACAAGCAGGGGGAGGGGGAGAGGAAGAAGCAGGCTCATAGCAGAGCAGGGAGCCCAATGCGGGGCGTGACCCCTGAGCCGAAAGCAGATGCTTAACGACTGAGCCACCCAGGTGCCCCAAGTTTTTTACTTCTTAATTACTAAAATTTTCCTCTGAGAGTATCTGTTTCATCCAAATGCGCTTTTAGTTGGTGGAATTCTGAGGAAAGTTCTCACCCTTAACCAGTCCATGAAGGAATAACTAGCATTGCAGTCAGCAGGTAAATGAGAGATTTCCAATGATGAAGAAACCTGGTTTCTGGGAGATGGGCAGCAAAGGGTGGAGATGTATTTTGGAATCTGAGAATCTCTTGGAATTGCCCAAGTATTTCAAAATGTTCTATGTTCTTGTGAGGATTAATGAGATAGTGCATGTGAAAAGTTTAGCACTCGTTAAATGGCTCTTTTCATTATTCTTCTGTGCTAGACACCCTAATAGCACCCCCGGGGATAGAAACTGGATGGAGAAGATAAGGGCCCTGCCCTTGAGGGGCCCACCATCATATGTAGGGAAGACAGAGCATAAACAAACATAAAAAAACGCAGGGATGGAGAAAGGACAAGCTCTCTGCCTGAGGAGGAAGCCTGAGGCCCGTGAGACAGTTGCAGGCGCATGTGAAAGAGGAGTGTTGGTATTGGCTGAAGGAGGAGTAAGGCAAGGAGGGGTGCCCCAGACAGGAGAAATAACCCGTGTGGTGGGTGAAGGGGTCAGAGTGTGGCATGTTCCAGGGCAACAAAGAACCCCAGTCATCTGTTGTAGCTGTAGTGATGCCACATGGAAGCTGGAAAGGCAGGTGAGGTCTAGACTGTGAAGACCGATGGTGCCTGTTCCTAATAGCAGTCAGGAGCCATTGAGGGTTTTAAAGCCGAGCAGTGGTATGATCATAATTATGGTTTAGAGAGATGGGCGAAGGGAGAGAGAGACTCAAGGCTGGGAACAGCCTGCAGGTGGTTGTGGTAGGTAAGATGAGACACAGCGAAGTCCTGGGTTGGTGGGACGGTGGTGGCAGGGAGAGCAGACCAGGAGGAGCCTAGAGGAGTTTGGGAACTGAGTGGTTAGTAGAGTTGAAGTGAGAAGTAGGAAGGAGATGAGCAACGTCAGGCCCCTGGGAGACACAAAACAGTACCTTAGAAGAATTGGGATGAACTTCCTCAGGGCCCTTCCTCACTTTCTCTCATCTCTCTGGCTCTTAGCCCCAGACTTGAGCTAGCTAGGTGTTTTATTAAGCTCTTGCTTTGAGAACATACTCCTTAGGTTTTATTTGTGGCCCTATCCCATTTCTGACTCATGATCCTTACACTTGGAATCCATGCCCATGAATATAGGGGTTACCCATTTCTCTTTACCAGAATGGCCCCAGGTACCCACTAAAATGGGTCTACTAGAACTGTGCCCTTTGCCTCGCACGCTTCCAAGGGTTTGAAGCAAGGAGCTGGTTTGATAATGATGTCATCAGCCCATATAAGAAATCTAGGGGAAGAAACAAGTTTGGGAAAGCAGTAAGCTCGTTTGGACATGTTTCACATTGCCTTGGGATAAGCAGGTGGAGACACCAGGCCGATAGAGCCCAGAAAAGAGGCTGGGTAAGGAATGAGTGAGGAACCATTAGCTACCAGACATTGTCTAAGTTGGGGGAACAGATGAGCTCATCTTTGAGGGAGGACGAGAAAGCCAAGGGTGGAACCAGCCCTTGCTTTTAGGGGGCAGGCAGAGGGGCTGGGGTTGGAGACCAGCAAGGATAAAGCATGGAAGCCACAGAGCCAGGAGAGGCAAGTGAAGAGTTCCGAGGAGGATTTGGAAGGCAGTGGTGTCACATGGCAGAGAGGACTGAAAACTAGGTAGTGGATATGCCGTTAGAAATCAGTGGTAAGCTCGCTGAGAGCGGATTCTGTAGAGTTGCCCGGATTCTGTAGAGTTGCCCGGCCCAGCCCGCCTGCCAAGGGAGCCAGGGAGCGAGCAGGGGTAAGGAAGAGGGGGCGGGGAGGCAAGAAGCTTGGTGCTGAGGAAGAGAAAGCAAGTAGTTGCTTGAGGTAAAACCGCCATTTTGGGGGGCGGTAAAGATCTGGCTCTGTAGGTTGAGGAGAAGGGCCGGTCGGCGGGGAGTAAAGGAAAATCCTCCAGTGTATGTTGTAGGCCCTGTTCTGAGTGCTTTATCTCTGTGGTCCCGCCTGGTCTTCAGTACTGAGTGCTTAGTAGAGATGGACGGATCTGTGAGATGGGTGCTCTGCTCTGTATTACACAGATGAGAAGACCGAGTCACAAGGACGGTAAGCAACTTCTGAAGGTCACATGGCACTTATGTGGCAGGTTTGGGATGACAAGACACAGGTGGAAGAATTGGTTGTGGGAGGTGGGGTGCCAGCTTCTGAGACGTGGTAGGGGAGGAGATGAGGAGGGACACTGAAGGAGGAGGGACCTGAAGAGTCCTTACTGGATGCCCTCTTTTCATGGTGGACATGAGGCAAGGCTATTGAGAGCGAATGGCTCTGGGATGGGAGAGCTAGCCGACTTTGGAAACAGCTGCTGTGGGCACCAGTAAGGGAGCTGAAAGAGAGTCACAGAGGGGCCTCCCGAGCGAGTGGCGGCATCCTCAGCTGCCTGGGTGGGTGAAAGACTGGAGACCGGGTTAGCAGGGCAGCATCAGTCAAGAGCTGGTTGAGAATGTCCTCGTGGCTGCAGTGAGATGCTAACTGATGAGCCAGACCCTGCGGTCTAGGCGGGACAGTAAGTGACTCTGGATCCGGGCAGAGAGCCCGGGGGGCGGGGGGAGCACTGCACATCTAGAGGGAATGGAGCTGGACGCTGGGCCGGGGGATATGGGAGGAACTGAGGTAAGAGACTATGCGTGCACCTAAGCCAAGGGGTTTGTGCAGGCCCTGCTGGGTTGTGAAGTCAGATTCCAGTGGGGCCTCGGTGTGCCCCACGGGCACCTTGCTGAGACGATGGCCATGTGGGCATGTTGGCTGGTTAGGTTGAACTTAAACAATTTTAAGATGCCGTCAGATTCCCCAAGGCCAAAGACGGAGCTGTCTGGGAGAAGTGAAAGGGTAGGAAGCAGGATTTCTAAGTTTGCAGTTTGGGATTTGGGGCAGTTGGGTGTTAAAAATTCAGGACGTTGCCATGCTAAGGTGAACTGGAGGTCGAGGTCCTCAGCGTGGCGGGTATTCTGGAACTGGGTGGGCAATCTAGCCAAGTGATCAACACCTTTTGGGTGCTGGCAGGATTTGAGGCCGAGAGAAAAAGAGATAACATTTTGTTCTGTGGCCTGGAGGTTCGTGAACGTTCTTTTGTGGGCAGAGGGAGGTCCAGTCAGATGAGCTCACACAGCACTAGGTCCACCAAGATTGAGCAGATTCCCAGGCGTTTTCTACCAGGATTGCTTTGTGTCTAGCTGGATTTTCTGGCTCCTTCCCCAGCACTGTTTTCCCAGTTGTTTGCCTCCAGAGCTATGCACTACCTAATCAGTGCTGATCGATGCCCTCCTAGCTTCCATCTGAGGGCAAATGAGCTGAATGCAGGGATTTCAGTGAGCAAAGCATGGACAGTGGTGGCGGGGGCAGGGCGGGGGGGGGCACAGATTCTGTGACCCACGATGCAAGTAGGTATATAGAAAGAGATTTGACCCCGTCTTCACAGCATTGGCTGGATTAATTTAACTTCCAATCGTGCTTAGATTATAGAGCTTTTTCCTCGTTGTCACTCACATTTAATAGGATTTCATATTCAGGAATTATCACACGACATTGCCGGAGCCCTGTAACAAAGGCTGTTTAATTGGAACAACCCTTCCAGAACCATTTTAATAAAGAAAGAGGCTGTGCAAATTTGATTTAACCTTACTTTGTTATCTGAGTCCTTAAATTCGCCAAGGTTTCAACCAAACCCTTTTTAAGTCAGGAAGACAGAAGACGGTTAGAACTGAAGTGAATTGTTGACGCAGCGGGCAAGCGAAGATGGGAATTAGGGGCCCCCCAGTCCAGTTCACTGAGGAGGATGCCGGGAGGAGGCTCGCCGATGCATCTTGGGCCCCTCCAGTTTCCTTTTAGATCCTCCTTCCCTCTCCCTCCAATCTGAACGTCACAAAGGAAAATTACCTTAATCAGGACCAGACCCCTTTGGGCCCGGGGTTCTGTGGCTCTGTTTCTGGCACAAAGGGCCGGGCCTCACACAGTCATCCTGTGATTACAGAAGGGAAAAGCTCTGTTGTCTTGGGGGACGTGATACTGAATTTTCTGGGGTTTTCGCTTTTGTTTTTGTTTTGGTACTTCTGGTAGGATAATGTTCTAGATTATTTTCTGAGTTACACATACAGCTTTACTTTTTAAATGAAACTGATATTTCATTGATTCCACAAATGCTTAACGAGTTTCTGTTACATGCCAGGTCCTGCACTGGATCATGTGCCCAGACCAGTAAATGTTTTATTAGAATCAATTAGGGGTACCTGTCCACAAACAGACTACAAGACGCAGTCTTTTTCTTCACTGAGATGCTACCCCCTTTGTGTGGAATGCCCTCCTCACCCTTCCCTACTCTGCTCACCCTCTAGGCCTCGGCTTGGCCCTCACCTCCTCTGCAGAGCTAGGTAGTGTTAGCTCTCCTTCCGTTCCTCCTGTGATGTGCTTGCTCTGTGCCTCTTGGAGAGCTGGAAGCTGGGATTTACCTCCAGGAGGCTGACGCGGGTAGGAGCTCCCGCCTAGGGTGGGTGGTCTGAGCTGGGTGGAACGGTTAAGTTGGTCTGAGCCAAGTCCTTGACAGAGTGCCCAGTGCCAAGCCAAACTGCCCATAGGTGCCAGGGCTGAGTTCAAGGAGAAGGTATGGAAAAAAAAAAAAAAGATGGGATGAGAAGAACAGGGGTCAGGAAAGAGGCAGCAGCATGATCAGAGAGTGCGAGCCGGTTGAGAAGAAACAGGGAGGATCTGTCACAAGGAGGTGACAGGGTAGCACTTGGGGCTTGGCTTTTGGTTCAAGAGTCTAAGAGTCACAGATGGAAGACTTCATCCCTTTGTTCACATAAGAATAAGCAGTCTCATTGGAGGCAAAGTCTATTTGATTTGTAACTCCAGCATGCGTAATGGACCAGGAGAAATAGTGAATGTAATATAAATGTGATCGGTGAATGTCGATAGAGACCCACTGAAAATATCTGCCTTCAACTTGGTTAGAATTTTTTTTTTTTTAATTTTTAAGAAAGGGGTGTGATGTACAGCATGGTGACTATAGTTAATACTGCACTGTGGACTTGAAATCCCCTAAGAGGTTAGATCTTTAGGTGTTCTTACCACATACACACAAAATATGAGTACTGTGTGAGGTGATGGACCTGTTACTTGGCCTAATTGTGGTAATCACCTAACAATATATGTGTGTATTATACTCCCGAAACATACACAGATTTTTTTCAGTTATATGTTAAAGATGCAGAAAAAGAAAGAATAAACAGCAGAACATCAGGAAGGAAGGATGGATGGGCGGAGGAGGGGGAGTGGGAGGGAAGGGGAGGGGAGGGGAGAGGGAAGGAAAGGGGAGGGGAGAGGGAAGGAAAAGAGAGAAAGTAAGTTCCTTTCTAAGGAAGAGGTGAAGATGGTGATTAACTCAGAGGGAGACGTTGGCTATTGTGACTTTTGAGCATACTGGTGACTCTCTCTACTTTGGGATGGCTTCACAGCTCCTAGATCACTGCCCCACCTTGTCTTCTTTCCTTTTCCGCATTTGCGCACAACATTTACTCTGGGCTACAGGGATCCCTGGAATCCCCAAACACTTAGAACTTTGATTCCTTGAATATTTACAGTAGCGAATCTAGCTGGGGTGCAATTTCACATTTCACCAGGAGGAACCGTAGCTTAACTACATCCTAAAATCTTCATTTTAAAGTTTGGGAATATGTTTTTATTTATTTTCTTTGCCTCCATTTTTAGTTCAGTAAATTTGGAATTTAATATATTAATTTTACTTAAAACAAGGGATTTGACCTTTAATCATTTCCAAAAGCCCCCTGTAAGGGGAAATGATGTTTAAAATAATTTCATTTTCAGCAGGAAGAAGTAGAAAAGAATACAACGGATTCTGAGCCACAGGAACCTGAAAGCACATCACTCCTTGTGGTTTTTCCTATTTGATGCTGTGCTTTCTGGAAGATGCAGTTTTCTACTTCCATTGCTGTTGTCGACATGCCAGGATTTCCAGCAAAGTGGGCCCAGTGTTTCACTGGAGGTTACTTTTCCTTGGAAGCAATTCAAATAAAATCATCATTCCGTTTCTCCCTGTTCATTTGACATTTGACTAAAACAGTGCTCTGGCAGCTAGACAGGAGCTAGCCTCAGTACTTTTCTCCCAATCTTTGCCTTTCAAAGAAGTGCCTTTTCAAAATGTGGTTTAAAACAGAGAATAGAGATAAAAACACAGACCTGATTGCTTGGAGATCAAAACTCTAGGGAAAAGGGGAGGAGACCTGGCAGGGGGTCAGGGGGAAACCCTCGATGTTCCAGATCTACCCCCTGTATGTGGTCACCCATTTTAGTGTTGTGCCCCCTGGTTTCTGAGAACCCCCACCCTTGCTTTGTTGGGTCAACTGCCATCACATTTCCAGCTCCAGGGTATCCTTGTTATATTCTTTCTTTGTTCTGCACCGAAGCTGGTGAGCATTATGCCATGTACTAATTAATTCTCACTTTTAGTCCTTTCTTAGAAACAATTCCTGGAGGTTATCCAGAATTTTACTTTGTAATACTCCAAAGGTCCTAATCCTAATCCCACTATTGTCAACTATAAAATCCTATTTTTCTAATACAACTTCCTTCTTCCCACCCCCCCACCTTTCATGTTTTTATTTGTTTTCTTTCTTCTACTTCTGCTCTTGATTCCACGAGCTTACCTCTTCTTTCGGGAAGCCCCGATTCCCCAAATAGGGCTTGGGTGTGCCTCACGTGCACCTCACAGTACCTGGTACTTCCCATATCATAATACTCTCTCCCTATTAAATTGCATATTTCATTAATTACCTCACTCAGTGGACTGTGAGCTTCTGGAAGCTTAGAAGCAAGTCTTTGTTAATCATCTATGTCTCCGTCCAGTCCAATGCCGGCACAAGGTGGCATTTAGTAAATACTTGTTGAATTGTGTATATCCTGTCTCCTCTGGGAATCTTGCTTGCTCTATCAATTGCAAACTCAGTATTTGTTTTCAGTCTTTCCTCTGTGATCTCTCTCCTTCCTCCTCCATAAAAAAATCTTCCTTCTCCCTTAATGAAGTCTTAATTAAGCTCTTATTCCATCACTGTCCTTTTTATTTCCAAGCTTCTCTTTGCAATAATCCATGCTTACAGTATCCATCGTCGTCCCCCCCCCCCACTTCCAGTCTGATTGTACGTGCCCCCTGTAGTTTTTCTTAGCGCTTTGATGCATTCTTCTGTGAAAAGACTTCAGGTGACTGCCGTCATTGTTGTATGGGCTTCAGCCTCTCATTAGCGGGTATACTTCTGAAAGGCACGGACTCCACATCACAGATCCAGGCATGTGGCAGGTACTCCAGAAATGTTTGTTAAGGAAACAAACATTTGTAGGGGATTTGTTAAATAACCCCCCTACAGAGAACCTTTGCTTATCGTGGTGGTGGCACACTGATTATAATTTTTTAGCTGTCCCACTTGCACAGACATTAATTTGGTACCATCATGTTCAACTACCAAGAACAAATTAGAATGCAGTTAAAATCTTCCCTGAATTTGGGAGGACACACCATTCTAATTAGAGTTAATGTCCTTTCTGTATCGTAAGTGACTTTATGCCAGTGGAGGGGAAAAGAGAAATCTTTTTAAATGGTTGGGTTTTTTGGTGTTTTTTTTTTTTTTTCATTTTTCTCTGTTCTTTTATGGGAAAGGATAAGAAGAAGAAAGTGCCAGAAGAGAAATAGTTATCTGAGAACATCTGTCATCTGTTCCTTGCCTGGGGACCTAGTGGGTAGTTGGAGAACCTGCCTCGTTATCATTTTTTCTTTTGGTCTTGTGTTGAGCCATAGTTTCTCTGGGAAATTGACCAAATCTTTTTTTGCCTATTGAACTGGGTGTTGTGGTGAAGAGTCTCTGCTGTGGCAGGGCAAGGGCCAAAGTCTTCATCTGTAATCACTTCTGTTTTGAAACGGCTAAGCCGTTTCAAAAAAAAGCATCTTTTACTAGAGGCAAAGTGGGTTCCTGGACTCTGGGAAACTGACAAGCATAATGGACTTTTCAAACAAAAGGAGAAAATGTGCCTTTCCAGGGCATGTGCCATTTCGACGAATTTCATCACTGGGTTGGCAATGGCTTGGTCAACAGCTATTTGTTCTTCCAAGTTCTCACAGATTTAGGGGAAGGATTTTTGGTGACTGGTTGTTAATTTTGCTGTCTGACTTCACCTCTCTTGAAAGGAAATTAACATATATTCCTGTTCAGAAAATTAAACTAGATTTTGTTGGTGACTGTAACAGCGATGACTCTAATACAAAACTTCTGTGTGATTCAAAATACCAGAAAGCAGATCAAATGACAAGCCACGGACTGGGCAAAAAATCTTTCCAACACATACAACAGAGAAAAGGTCCATTTTTTTTTTGAAATGCATAAACAGCTCTTAAATTCAAGTAAAGAATTTAAACAGAGAGAGAAACATAAACATGTTTGTGAACATGAAAAGATACCTGGTTCCACTTAAAATGAACAAAGTGCAAGTGATAAAAATATATGTCACTATTTAGACTGGCAGAAAGAACACTGGATAATATGCAGTGTTGGCAAGGGTGTGGAGAGGCAGGTCCTCAAGTGGTTCGAGAGAGTGTAAACTGATGCAGTTTCCTTGGCAATGTCACTCAGAATTCAAAATGTATCATCGGGGTGCCTGGGTGGCTCAGTTGGTTAAGCATCTGACTCTTGATACCAGTTCAGGTCTTGATCTCAGGGTGGTGAGTTCAAGCCCCTCACTGATAGGTAGGTAGGTAGGTAGGTAGATAGACAGACAGACAGATAAAATGTATATCATCTTTGACCTACCAGTTCAATTTCTGGGAATTAATCCATCAGAATTTACAAATATAAACAAAGATGTCTATACAAAGATACTCATTATAGCAATATTTGCAGTTAAGATGTGAAACAGTATAAATGCCTATGAGGAGAAGACTGGTTAAGTAAATTACGAAAAGATTTCTCATTTGTGCCGTGTAGAGTGTGCTTATATTTAGCCCCTCTGAGCCCAGTATCAGCTTACAGTCAGTCTCTCAGCTCCAGATTCATCCTTCATTGCCTGATCTATGAAAGTGGACCCATTCCCTTTGAATATTTCTCTGTCACCCTCTGAGAGGTAAGGAATTGAAAACGTATTTGTTTGTTCTAAAGAAGGGGGGCAGGGAGAGATGATATTTGTGCTTATATAAATACGCACATGCACAAACATCTTCTGGAAGCTACACAAAAACATGTTGAGAGGTGTCACCTCTAGGGGTGAGACTGAGACCTGGGGAGACAGACTCATTGGGGTTTCCCACCATCTGCATGTTTGTTTTTCTAGTTAGAGACAACGACAAAACTTTGGTTAGATGTTAAAGGAAAAGAAAAGAGACTTGTGTCATTGGAGAAACAGACTGTTCCTAGCTGGAAATGGGAAATATTGTAAAGATGCCATTCAATCAAAATTAATTTATAGGCTTAATGCAGTCATGGTAAAGAAAAAAAATCCCAGGGTGGAGGCAGGGCATGGTTTTTATCGCTGAGAAGCTTAGAGTATAGTTTGGGAGACAGAAACATAATGTTCACAGAAAGTGCCCCGAACGGTTACAAAGCAGTACATCAAATGCAGAGCAATAAAATTGAATACATATGTATTGTGGGAACTTGGAGTCCTTTGAGAGAATAGACAGAATGGAGTTAATCAGCAAAGGATAGTTTAAAAAAAAAAAAGCAAGCTTACAAAAGATAAGCTGTAACAAGGAGGAATCTTTCTTAAAGTCCATCTTCTCCCTGCACCCCCCCAAAATGGAAACTCCCTGTGTCCCAAAGTCTTCATCTAGGGAGGGAATTCTTCCCACAGTGTATTTTGTGTTCCAAAGACCTATGTGAGAAAATCTATGAACTGCCCCGCATTCCTTGTACTGCGGCTGAATAAAGTGGCCCAAATGCCTCTACATTTTCACTTTTGAGTTTGCAAATGACTGAAAATTAAGTAATCAAGGACAGACGGCATTGGGTTGACCGTACAAGGAGTACAATTGCTCGAAGAATCTGGAAACAATACTGACCACATTTGTTGGCATTAATTCATCGAAGCAATAATGCTGTATATAGAAAGTATGTTGTTTAAGAAAAAAAGTCATCCGTTCTGAGTATTTGTTGCAATTGAACTCTAACTTGGAACTGATGATAAATTCTTTAAAAAAAAAAAAAAACAAGCAACAGACAGTATTATGCATTGGGAGCTTAAAAAAAAATTCCCACAGCATTTGGAAAACATTTTATCATCTCTATGCCAGTTATAAAAATTAGAATTTAAGTCATAGATTGTTTGATTTAGAAGGCGTGACATGTTGCTCCAACCTAGAACTGGAGAGAACTTTCATAGAAAAAAATAATTGCTTTTGTAGGTCTTCATGAAATTTTCACGGTGACTGGGTGAAATGACTTTTAAGATTTTTCCCCTGACAAATCGCTTTTATGTTTGGAGTATTTCGTAATGATTCTTTGGGGCTTTTGTTTGTTTTAAAGATTTTGTTTTTAAGTAATTTCTACCCCCAAGATGGAGCTCAAACTCACGACCCGGGATCACTCCACTGACTGAGCCAGCCAGGCGCCCCTCATGGTGATTTTTTTGGTAATATTGATAAGAAATAGAAATAGATATTAAAGGGGATCTCACTTGATAACATTTCTGAAGATACGTTATCTGTTGCATGCCATTTCCCTTTCACGAGCTTATCAGTGTCACTTACAGTAGTTAAGATTCATTTCCTTTGAAACACAAGTTTATGAAGCCTCCATTTTTCATCCCTTGCGAAGCTCCAGTAGAAATAAAGAAATGCTGTCTTGTGAATAGTCAAAGGTTGTCATGGTGTTCGTGGCTTTACTGGTTTTCTCATCAGTGCAGGTTAGTCAAAATGCTACACTGAGACTTTATGCTAAAGGCACATCAGGATCTACCTCTGTTTGGTATCAGTGAAAAACAAATACCAAATCTGCTAATCTGTCCCTTGCCGAAGAGTAGGAAGATCGTAGATCTTCAGGGAGGACAGTTATCTAATGTTTGGGTTAATGAGCGTTTGTAATTTCAAAATTCTGCCATGTTTTGAGATTAAAACTGAGAAACAAGACCAAAGTCTTTTTTAAAAATCATTTAATTAATATTAACTTAAAAGAAGATACCAAGATGTATTCTCGTGGTAATAGGACAGATTACTGGCAGGGCGTGTATTTTTTAAAAGCCCTGATCTTGGTCTCCGGTTTTTGTTTTGTTTTGTTTTAAACACAAAGATCTTTTTCGCGGAAAAGGTTACATGGATCCCCTCATACGATAGCAGTTGTACTTCTGAGTTTCGGGTTTGCAGGCAATTCTTGGTGCTCATGTGCATGGAAGGAATTTCGTATGACCCTGAGGCCGATGTTTGGGCACCCGGGCCGTGCACCCACCATGACTTCAGTCCCGAGAGTTGGAACATGGGTTTTTGAAACAGCCAAATTGGGCTGTAGAGGAGAAAAATCCAGGGTCAGAATTGGAATGGCTCTTCCTTTGTAGCGCGTTCCCTCTATGAGCAGGCTCCGTAGACCACTCAGACCGTAAAAGTTGTCAGGATTCATATTGTTTCCGGATGTTAACACCTTTTCTCTTGGTACCTTTAGGTACAAAAGCAGAAATGCCTTTGATTAGGGGCCACTGGTCTCTGTAGGGGTGGCCTGGGTGGTAGAAGAGAGAAATCACATGTAGGTGGTCAAAGCTACTGAGCCTGTTCCATCAGTCTGTGCCGAGTCGAGTGCTATTTTTAGACCCAGTTCAACAAGTATGAAAACAACGAACAGAGATATTCTACCACTTTCAGTGGAGAATCTACCTTCGTTTATTGATTGATTGATTGCCTCCCAGTATGTTTTGTAGTTACTTAAGAAAGTGGAAGTGTCTGAAGACATACTCGTGTCAACTTGAGAATAGTCCAGATCTGATACCTGAAAAATCCGCCCCCCCCCCAACACTATGAGCAGTAGAAGAACCTGGTGAGCTTTGTGTGGACCCAGGACTTCCCAAAACTCACTTCGGGCCATGCAACCCCTGCCTGTTCCCCCTTGTCCTTAATGAAATGACTGGACACATTGTGCAGAACGCACTCGGGAAAGGCTGATCTTAGATGTCATCTGGACTTGAGAAACGTGGAGCATTTATGGCTTAGCTGTAAAGTGGGGTTGCTGTCGTTGATGGCGCTCACGACCACGGCCAGGGTTGGCCTTCTGTGTCCAGGGAAGAGTGCTCATGCCAAGGACTGCAGATGGCCTTCGCAAACAAGGATTTGTTCTCTGCCTACAATTCGTTCTCAAAAGAAAGCGGCTCTCTCTGGTTTCTCTTTATATAAATCACTCTTCAAAACATAATTACTACTCACTCACTTAATCGCTCTCAAGGCCTGCATTATTGTCTGCATTATCATAACAGTGGGGCAAGGAGGGGCACCTAGCAAGTCTTTGTTCCACTATCAAGAAATATTTAGACAGCAGCTCTCTTCTGAATCTTAAAATATTGATTATTTCTAACCACCAAAATCACAGATAATTTGTGAAAACACTTAAAAAGTCTGGAGGCTGGAGGGAAGGGAACAGGGTGGGGTGAATGGGTCAATGGTTTGGAGGGTGGGTGTTCTCCATCTTTTGTTCACTAGTTCAGGACATGTTTTCTGAATTGTCTTATTCTCTTGGAGGCAAGGCTTATTCCCTTTAGAATTTGCTGACCAGTGATGTATTCCTGTTTTTAAAGCAAGGTCTTCATTTTAACCAAATAACTATTTAAATATGCCTTGGAAATTATGATGGGATTTGTCTCATAAAGTAGGTTTATGGCTTGTGATATGGTACCAGTGCTAGGGGATTATTGATATGCATTTCTTACTGTTTATATACGCCTCCAGGAAGGAAGGCCAGCTGTGTGCAAATGTTTATAGACTGAAGACAAGAATGCTATTGATCTGTAAGGATGATCTATTCTCTTCCAGGAGCTATAATAACAATAATTAGCATTTGCATAGCATTGTACAAAGCCCTTCGTAAGCCATATGATCCTTCCAACAGCCCTATAAGGGAAGTCGCATGGGCGTTTGTCATCTCTATTTACAATTTTTTATTTTATTTTTAAAATTTTTTAAATTAATTTATTTTTTTAAAGATTTGTTTATTTATTTATTTATTTGACAATGAGAGAGACAGCTAGAGAAAGAGGGAACACAAGCAGGGGGAGTGGGAAAGGAAGAAGCAGGCTCCCAGCGGAGGAGCCTGATGTGGGGCTCGATCCCAGAACGCCAGGATCACGCCCTGAGCTGAAGGCAGACGCTTAATGACTGAGCCACCCAGGCGCCCCTATTTACAATTTTTTAATACTTTTTTTTTTTTTTTTAGGATTTTATTTATTTATTTGTCAGAGAGAGAACAAACGGGAAGTGGCAGGCAGAGGGAGAAGCAGGCTCCCCACTGAGCAGGGAGCCCAATGTGGGACTCGATCCCAGGACCCTGGGATCATGACCTGAGCTGAAGGCAGACGCTTAACTGACTGAGCCACCCAGGCGCCCCCCCCCCCCATTTACATTTGATGAAGGTGAATATCAAGAAGGTTAAGATTACTTGCCCAGAGTCATTTTTAAAATGGCTTTGTCTTGGGGCCCCTGGGTGGCTCAGTCGTTGAGCGTCTGCCTTCCGTTCAGGGTGTGATCCCAGCGTTCTGGGATCGAGCCCCACATCAGGCTCCTCCGATGGAAGCCTGCTTCTTCCTCTCCCACTCCCCCTGCTTGTGTTCCCTCTCTCGCTGGCTGTCGCTCTCTCTCTGTCAAATAAATAAATAAAATCTTAAAAAAAAAATAAAATGGCTTTTTATTTTTAAGAAATCTTTAAAAAAGTGTGTGTATTTATTATTTACAGGACAGTCATTCAGAAATACAGTTTAGCAGCTGGAACTCTGGGCAATTCTTAATGATAGCAATTCCTAGAGCCACGTAGTTCATACGGTCGCCACAAGCCTCACGTGGCTGCTGAGCACCTGAGATTGAAATGTGCTGTGTTTAAAACGCATTCTGAATTTCAGTGACTGAATAGGGAAAAAAAGAACGTAAAATATCCCATTAATACTTACTTACATTGATTATATGTTGAAATGATAATATTTCAAGTATATTGAGTTAAAATATATTAAGATTAATTTCACCTGTCCCTTTTTAATGGGACTGGTAGGAAATTTAAAATTTAAAATTACATAGGTGGCTCACATTATCTTTCTATTGGACAGCAATGGCTAAAACCATTTTCCATGGTTTGCAAAAGTATAGTTTGTGTCTCACGCAAATAATATGGCTTTCTATCTCACTACCATTCTGGCATGTAACAGTGACCTTCACTTTTTTGGGAAGGAGCAGGGTGACCTAAACTTCTCTGCTTAGAGGACTACTTTAAGAAGCTTATCAATTATGTCATAATCTCAATATACTTTCTGTGTTTTTAATGATACCACCTTGTGGGAAAGGTTTGATCCATTGGCCCTGTACTTGTTTGGGGTCCGTGGTGCTCTGAGTGTGTGAGTTTGTGTGTGAGCACACACACGCACGTATGCTTGTGCTTGTGTGTGACCAGGAGAGAGGGGAAGAGGAAGATGGGAAACAGATCCTCCAGGGGCCTTTGCCAAACTGTGCAGCTCCCCACCCGATTCTTGAAGGGTGGGGATAAAGATTTGGATTCTCCGCTTAAGAACTCCGGCCCCGTGGCTGAGTCCCTGTTCCTGTTGGGAATGTACCAAGTTAGGGCAGGGCAAAAGGCTGAAAATCACTTTAGAGAGAAACGCTTTATAGCCCTTGACTCGCGGTAGAAAAGAGACCGTTGGGAAACGTTTTTCTTTATGAGCTTTTTCTAATTTTGTCTCCCTTCCTCTCCTCCCTGTTGGGTATGGGATATTAGTATAAAAGTGGAGCCAGTTGTTAATTGGATGGAAGGCCGAAGTCGTGGGCAGCCCACAGGTGTGTTTCTCCACTGCCAAGCCCCGCGCCCGGCCTGCTCACCGGCCCTTCCCCGGCCTTCGCGGGCCTTCCAGGATAGCTGGTACATCAGCAGATGTTGTCAGGCATGTACCGACAGAGTTTGGTCTCATTCAGCCTAATTATTAAAATTCTTGGCAGGAATTCTGCATGAATCACCTCCAAAAAAAATTTGCATTAAAGTTAATGCTGCAGAGTCTGACTTGAGCCCACAAAACTGAGAAGACCAAGTCTGGAAATGTGGCCTTAACTCCTCCTTGTCCACGGACCAGTGACTTTTCCCCCTCAAACAAAGGAATGTGAATTTTATTAGGAACCTGTGTTTGTTGGGGCAAGGTAGGGAGGTGCTTCCGAGGGGTCACTCTAGAAGGGAGTTATTCTCATCTTCCAGGTAAGGCCCTCTGGCTGTGGAGTTTGACATCTTGCGTTTGAATCCTGCTGAGCCACTTATGGATCATACTTTGGGTGGGTTCCTCGGCCTTTCTGAACCTTAATGTTCCGTCTGGAAATTGGGGCTGATAATGCCTCCACGAGTTGTAGGTACTACACGCACTGTTGCATATGAGGCGTAGAGCAGAGTGGAAGAGGCAGGCACCTTGCTGACCGGCCTCCGCTGCTTCTGTTAACTGCTCTTACGGTAATTGTTCCTTGGGTGAACGGTTTCGGGGCAGCACGCTGGGTTGAAATGGCAGGAGAAACACGCTTATAACGGTGCTTCTCTGCTTCTCTTCTCTCCCCTCCCTCACGTCCTTGTCGACATGTTTGGGGGAAAGAAAACAAGCTGTGGAAAGCCTGTGGCATTGCCACTGAATGCCACTTGACTTTTGGGGCATGGGGCAGGGTGAGACAGCCCCGGGAGGCCGCACGTGCTCTCTGGGGGCATCTCGGACATCCCTGCGGTCTCCCTCCTCGGTCCGTGCCTGCCTCTCTACAGGCGTGCTCAGGACCTTCACTGTGATTTGGGGGGGCTTCCGAGAGACATTCTCATGCTCTCTGCTTAAAGGTGGTGGCTATCAGAGGTTGCTCTTGGAAGATAATTGTTTTCTTCCTCTTTCCGCTATAGTTTTTAAGAATGATAGAGCGAACGTTGATTTATGTCTGGGTTGGATCGCAGGTATTTTTGTTCTTTGTGCATGTGAGCAATGGGAAGATTGGTGACAAGTAGGAGGTGAGTCATAATACTTTCCCTCGGTTTCAGGTTCGGTCTTGACTCATCAGCTGGAGTAAACGGCCGGGGGTATTTTGGGGCCGTGACCGTGGAGGGCTGGAACCTCCTACTGGTGTCACTGTCCAGCTGACAGACGGGACTGCATCGGGCCCTGTTTAAACTCCCAAGCTGACGGGGGGTGGAGGGGGGAGCCTTCATGATGAGGGTTTCCAGGACAAAATCCAGTTGATTCAGAGTGCGCTAACATTTATGGAGCGCCTGCAACTGCCAGCCGTTGTGCTGGTTTTAAACGACAAAGCGTCCTTTAGTCCTCGAAGTGTGGCCTGAGGGAGGTGCCCGCGAGGAAGCTGGAGGTCAGGGCAGTGGCGGTACCTGAGTCACAGTGGGGTCGGGGCAGAGCGGGCAGGTACGACCAGCTCTCCCGTTTCCCAGGCCAGCGTTCTTCCTGGCATGAACTGCAGAAAAGGACGGAGCTAGCCCTCAGTAAGTGTCCACTTCGAGGCCGGGTCCTGTGACCCCGCTTCACTTAGATATATCATAGCCCCTCCTTCCAGGTCCCCAGATTTGAAGGAGCTAAGTGGGTGCAAATTTGAGTGCCTGTCTGCCTTCCTGAGTCCATGCTCGTTCCTTGGAACCACTCTCCCTCTTAGAAGACGCTCCTAGCCCAACAGTTGGGGTCATTTTTAAATATCTGCACAGAACAAGCCTGAGCTTTTAAATACTGCAAACTTCTCTTTCTTGAAAAGAAAAAGGCAGACATTTTTGGCCCTCTTCTTTGTAGGCGTTGGCTTTTGAGTGGTTTTTGGCCTTCTAATAAAGTGCTAAAGTTTAGGCCCGGTCCCAGTGGTAAGAGTGAAAAATTAATGTCATTCCGTTTTCTTCCTCTTGAACCAGCAGACCCCTTTTGCCTGTAAATAAACTCACCACCTCCCCGTTCCCACCCAGGAGGACCCTTCAGGCTAGCCACAGCCTGCCAGCAGTCTTCTGTGAGGACAGAGATTTTCTCCTGACATTTCTACCTGATTTGTGTCTGTCTGGTTTGGAAAAGAGGCAGTGGTGTGTGGTGGGAAGAGCTTGGGTTGGGAGCCAGACGCTCCATCTGGTTTCCCAGCTTTTCTGACCTTGGGCAGATCACTATTTCTGAGCCTCAGTTTCTCCATCTATAAAATGCTTGTCTCTCCTTATAAAAGCATTTTAGCTCTATCTTTAATAAAAAAAATTTTACTGTTAAAAACTATAGTTTGAGGAAAATCATTTAACAAAACCCTCTGGCTTCTCTCTATAAACTTTATAAATTGGGTAGGATCCTTCCTTTAAGAAGCTTACTGTATCCTAGGAGAGAACCCCTGTACCTAAGCCTCCATGACAGAGAGCAGAAGGTGACACAAGCCTGGAGAGAAAGGGGAAAGTCCTAGTTTTTTCTTTTTGTGTTTTTAAGGCTCAGTGCTAATTCCTACAGATACAGTAATGAATAAAGCAGGCTTTGCCCTTAAGGAGCTAATAAGTCTCCTAGGCCTGCTATATTACTTTATAGCTCATATGAATGTCGCCATTTTCTTATTTGTAGTTATTTATGGCTTGTCCTCCATCGCTAGAACATAAGCAGGAACCCAGGTCTTATTTATGGCCATAGTTCCTATACCCAGCACCTCGGTATTTGTTGCGTGGATGAGTGGAGGGATGAATTATTAAATGATGTAAGGAGACGGTTATGGAACTGTAACAGAGATACCACCAGAAAAGCATGCACAAGGCAGGGTGGGCACAGGGGAGGAATCCCATCCCCTTTCCCTTTTGGGGGCGTGTGGCAAGGTGGGAGCGTCATAGTAGTTTTCCAGAGGAGGTGACGTCCAAACTGATTCCTGACCGCAAAACAGGAGTTAGGAAATAAAAGTGGGACCCAAAACTATTCCGGGTGCTGGGAAGTAAAAGGGAATTTGTTCCCAGAAGAGCACAGTGCACTAGACTAGGGAAGGGCTTCGCAAACCAGGGCTAATTTTGTATCCGCGGGGATATTTGTCACAACTGGACGTGAGTGTAGCTAAACGTCCTGTGAGGACTGGGCAGCCCCCCACCACAAAGCCGAGGTGGAGAAACCCTGAGCTAGGGGAAGAACTGCCTAGGGAGGCCTGGGGGAGGGCCAGGGTAGGAACAAAGGTGACTAGGAGGGAAGAAAAGGGTGGCAGTGGGTAGGTAGTTATTTGAGAATTAAATGTTGTTGGGCCGGCTCCATACATGGAAACTTCTAGTTGCATAATATCAGGTTGCCCTTAAATAATCCTGAATCAGGAGTTCTTTTAACACCGGGTTGAAGAGCACACAGTATCGAAGAAGTCTTTGCTCATCAGCATGGGACTGGGCATCATGCAGCTAAAAGATTATGCTGTCGTTCCTCTATTTCCTTTCATAATAGCAGAACAAGCAGGATGTCAGTGAGGCTGCCCAGCATTTTCTTTTTCTTATTAAATTTAAGCAATTGCCTTTCTACATCGGACCGATGAGATACAAATGCATCAGACCCTGGAAGGAAGGTGCTTTCAAAAAGAAATGGAGTTTGTTTCTTTTTTTTTTTTTCCTTCTCTTGACCACATGACTCATCTTGCTAATTGATTGTCCCCTAAGCAGTGTTGGGTGGCCCATGGTGGTTTTGTTCCTGCTGTGCTAGGATTCTGTAGCCTTGATTTTCACCCAGCTGGGCATTCCAGGGTGGGAACAGCCTTTACCTACCTCTGCCTCCTTTCCCAAAGACGGAGCGTTCCAGTTCTCCACTGAGCCTGGTTTGGGCTTGCCCGGGACCTGCCAGGAGCTGAAGGTTGTTTTCTTTCTCCCACAGGAAATAATTTTCCTGGGCATGGCAGCCCTGGGTTGCCAACCCCTTGCTTTCACGAAAGCTCACACATGTGTGACAGTGGCACTATTGTTGGGAGTGCTGGAGTTCCCATTACAGATCCTGTGTTTATCTGCTGCAGGGATTTTTCTGAGAGGCATAATTTAAGCAGCGAGGCATGCAAAATCACCACTGGTTTGGGGGGGGGGGGAAAGAATATTCTCTGTGATATGAGGCAGTGGAGAAATGGGGTGAGCTGCTAATGGGGCACAAGCTGCAGGAGCGCCTCAGTGGGGTGTGGTAGCCCAGGGCCACTTGGTCCTTTTTCTTGTCTCAGAGGTTTGGAGAGGCTCAAGTGTCTGTTGGTAAGGGTTTGAGGGAGTCTTGAACTGGGTGAGAAGCTCCTGCTCCCAGGAACAGCTCTCTCCATAAAAACAAATGCCAACTCCATAGAAACTTCCCTGGGCTGGGCTTGGTGAGATGAGATGGCTTAATAAGTGTTTAGATTTAGTTAAAAGTGAAGTTGAGGCACAAATCTAGATAATAGCAGAAACCATCTAGTAAGCACCTTTGGTTGACCCCATGTGTAACTTTTGACTCCCCAAAACACTTCGCTACCATTAGGCTACTGTTGACTGGAAGCCTTACCAGTAGTGTCTGCGGTTGACTGACACATCGTTTGTATGTTATTCATATTATATACTGTGTTGTTGCAGTGAAGTAAGCTAGAGAGAAGAGAATGTTATTAAGAAAATCATGAGAAGAAGCGACATTTTCAGAACCGGACCGTAACAACGTGCATGTAAGTGCACGTGTGCTGTTCGAACCTGCGTTGTCCAGGGGTCACTTGTACCACGTGCCACACACCAGATTAAGGGCTGGATGCACACGGTCCTGTTTGATCTTCCCAGTGGCCCTGGGAGGGAGAGGAGTCATTCTTAAGGCCCATTTTACCAAAAGGTTCAACCTTGGAAGGATTGGATGGGGTAGAGGAAAATGAACAGTGTGGGGAAAGCTCTGGTCTTTTCGAGCTGGGTCGGGCGGTATTCCCGCAGCAGTTTGGGAATAATGCCCACGAGTGCTGCTCGTCCCCTCACCAGGCTTTCCTGCGGAGCGCACCCTGATTGTTTCTCGCGATGTGTGTGTTACCGTCTCCTGTTTCTCCAGCTCCCTGGGGAGGCTCTTTTCTTCCTCTTTCTTTTAGAGAAGATGAACCGTCAAGGGAAGGGGTGACAGGATAAGAGGAAAGAGGAAGGAAATGGGGCCACAGATGAAAGGGGGAGTCAGAACTCAAGGCTGCAAGGGAGGGCTGGCGTTGTTCACGTTTCGGGCGTGTGTACACTGCTGTCTGCCAGTTGGATGTAAACTTCACACTGTCCCATCTCATTATGCATTCTGGGGGGCATACAAAGCAGACGGTGGGATATATGGGTCCCTCTCCCCATCGTAATCCTGCCCGAGTCCTCAGAAACACCTAGGCGGGGGCACCTGGGTGGCTGAGTTGGTTAAGCAGCTGCCTTCGGCTCAGGTTATGATCCTGGGGCCCTGGGATCGAGCCCCATATCGGGCTCCCTGCTCCGTGGGGAGCCTGCTTCTCCCTCTCCCTCTGCCGTTGCCCTCCTGTGTTCTCTGACTCTCCCTCTGTGTGTCAAATAAATAAATAAAATCTGAAAGAAAGAGAGAAAGAAAGAAAGAAAGAAAAAAAGAAAGATAGATCTAGGCTGAACTGTGTCCGCTGCCACCTGGGGGACCCCAGGTTGAAGGGGGGCACCACTTAGGTTCCGCCTTTGACCTTTTGGAAGCCTGATGCTCTCCATTCCTTACCTCAAGCCACTGGGCTGCAGAGAGCAGTCTTGACAAAAGGAGAACCAAAGAGGCTGTTCTTACGGAAGACCGCACGCAATGGCCAAGGCACTGGCTTTAAGGCCAGGACAGGAGGATTGGGTCCCTTTTTCTTGGCTCTGCCTGGACTTTCATAAGAGATTTACTTACTTTCTCCCCCAATAAGATGATCCTCTAGACGAGTCTCTGCAACCCATGTACACTCAGAAAGCTCATCTTTTCCATCCTCCATCCCGAGGTATGACCGAAATCAACTAGACTGGTCAGCTCGCTCTAGGCACTCAGCCTGCCCCCTCCAGCAGTGGCTCTCTCCTGGAACAGTTTGCCCTATAAAGACATATGGCAGGGTCTAGAGACTTTTTTTTTTTTAATTCATAAACTTAATTTTTTAATTAAAATTTTTTTATGATTCATTCTTTTTTTAAAACCGATTTTGCCCATCCCTCCACCCCCTCCCTTCTGGCAACCATCCTTTTGTTCTATGTATTTATGTTAATGAGCTTTATTTTGTAGGGCAGTTTTAGATTTACAGAAAAATTGAGCAGAAGGTACAGAGTCCCCATATACTCCCCTTCTTTCCCCCGGTTTCCGCTATTATTAACCTCTTACATTAGTGTGGTGCATTTGTTACAAATGATGAGCCAATGTTGATCCACTATTACTAACTAAAGTCCATAGTTTACATCAGGGTTCCTTCTTTGGGTTGTACGTCCTGTGGGTTGTGACAAATGCGTTAATGACATGTATCCACTGTTACAGTATCACACGGAATATTTTCTCTGCCCTAACAATGTCCTGTGCCTTCTGGAGGCATTTCTGATTGTCACAGCGAGGCGGGTGTTACTGGCATCTAATGAGTAGCGGCCAGGGATGCTGCCGAATACTCTCTAAGGCACAAGGCAGTGCCCCACCAAAATGTCAGTGGTGCCACGCCTGGGAAACCCTGCTGTACAGAGCCTCGTGCAGGTGTGGTTGTGTGTGTGTGTGTTTGGGGGTGTGGGGAAATGGGGTGGAGAGGCTCCAGGGCTGGAAAGGAACCTGGTTTTTGGATGGTAGGAGGCCTGGCCGTGCAGTGGCAGAGAAGAGGCAGTCGAGAGGGTTTGGAAAGGCCCGAGGAGAAAATGAACTGTAACTTGCAGGCAGCATTCCAGCCATAATCCCTACACACATTCCTTTAACTCTCACCCTCTTAAATTCAAACCCTGAGGTCTGAGTCCAATTAAAATGCCAAAAATTATAATTATTGGGTTGTGCACGGTGGGGTTAGCTTAGGTTACTCTCAGATGGAATGCAGTCTCTGATCCCATCCAGAACTAAAAGCCCAGATTTTGGGTTCAGATCCCCTGTGTTTAAGCAGCACGGTTACTTTTCTCAATTGCCTCAGTTTCCTTTTCTGTCCACCTTGTCTCAACTTAGAGTGTCTTCATGAGTTGGTCTCTGCAGCATATGCTGTTAGCTTTTGTGATGCCAGCGTTGTGCTGTGGGCAACAGGGTATACTGTTAAAGACCTAATCAATTAAAAACTGCCGAGCGGTAGCATTTTTATACTGGAACAGGCTTACGTGGACGCTGAGGTTTGCGGGCGAGGGTGGCAAGCTACAAGAAAGCTGCTTTTAAAGACAAGAGGTTTGTGAGGGAAAAATCCAAGCTGTCAAAGTCAGCAGTTTTTGAAAATGGTGGGGGTGGGGAGCGCACGCATGCAGTGGGTGGCGTAGCTTGCATCAGCCTGCAGACCTCTCGTGCTCCATAAATCTTGTCAAGCGGGAGCAAGGACTTTATTCCCCTGATAGGCACGGGAGGAGAATCCAAAAACCAAACTCACTCCCTTACAGAATGTAAATATGGATAAAGAGAAATATTCCTTTTCATAAATTACCTCCTCCACCTTTATCTTCCTGAAGCCCTAAGACCCCAAATGTAACCAGAAAAATGATGCTGTGGAAAAAATTTTCCTTTGTGGGTGCATCTTGGGGCTGGAGAGGGAAAAGCTTTGCAGAACAAGAAGGTTCCAACTGAGGCATGTAAAACAAGTTTTATTAAAACGTTAATTATCTCCCACCTGCTGGTACTTTGTGAAGTTCAGAGGAAAAGGGCTAATTGAGAACAGCATTTGATGTTCATGGGAGTTGCTGAGTTCTTTCCTCTTCTTAAAAGGGATTTGTTCTTAATCAAGTTTATTTCGTAATAAGTAGGTCCAGACACTGCGTTCACATTTGCATTTTTGACACTGTTTAATTAAGATCCTTTACATGTGAAGTGTCGACTTTTGTTGTTTAGAATTTAATGTCCTGCTAAGTTTGGACCTTAGGTGTGGGGCATTTTTCCTTAGACGGATGGTGTAGGGATCCTGAGCCCACCGTGCTCCAGCATGTTCTTTGTGAGTGAGGGTGCGTTTTGTGTGGCAAATCCAGGGGGAGCAAAGACCAAGCATTCCGGTGCTTTGTTCCGCACTCTGGAGTACAAGAAGTGTCTGTGGCTCTGAAGTATCTGTGGCCTTCAACTTGAAACCCCAGGCACCACACTCATTTTGCATCCTGCAACCTGCCAGGATTAACCTGGCTGCCTTTTTCATTTATCTCCACCTTTCCGCCATCTTCTTTTTCACTTGAATGGCACAACCACTCCAGCTCTCGAGGCTCAGAGCTCTTCAGTGTGTTGCAACAACAGTAACTTCACCACGTGCGTGGGGACTGGGCTTAGCGCTCTGCCTTCTCACTGACTCCTCCAAGGAGGGCGGGGTCGCATCCCCGGTGGGCAGAGGAGCTGAGATCTGAACCTGTTTGCTGACCGGCACAAGTCCTTTACCACGAGGCTGTGGTGCTTTCTCTTTGTGCTCTGAGAATCAGAAAAACTCCCAACTTTCTGGGTCTTGTTTTTTGAGTCTGTCATTTGGAGTGGATCAGTCAGTATTTGTGTAAGTTCCCAGGTATCTAGAAGGTTCTCTGACATCCCAGCTGTTGTTTTTCTCTGTGATTGATAATCGCGGTTGTCTGAAGACCTTGGAGCACCCTATTTTTTAAAGTTTCTAAAATCTTGCTGAACCTTCCGCTGTTCTGGGATGTAGACATATCCCCCCTCCTTTCTCCCCCCATTAAAAGCTCCTTAAGCCCAGGGTTCTGTCCTTTTGGGTGCTTACCGAGTTCCCTGTGCTGCACCCAGAATGTGGTGTGAATCCAAGTGGAAGGGAAAGGAACACTTACCAAGCACACACTCTGTGCTAGGTGCCTTCTGAACATGGATTGTCTTTTTTAATTGTCTCAGCAACCTACGTAATAGTTACTGACATCTCTGTTCCGTGAGCGAGGAACTGAGGCTTGGGGGCGGCTCAGCAGAATTGCTCTGGACCTCAGGGCTCCTGGGCGGGAACAGAACAAGCATTCGAACCCAAGGCCTGCGTGCCATCAAAGCCCACGCGCTTTCACCCTACATGCTTCCTTTCCATTGAATGGAAATTGGGTTTAATGGAATTTTACTTTTTCTTAGGGAGAAGGAGGTAGAGAAGTCTTGTGGAAACACATGGAAAATGTGTTTTTTCCCCCTGAAGCCAAAGGGGCCATCTCAGTAAAGGGGGTTTACTTGCATCAAGTGAGTGGAAAAACTGGGTCATGTCGCTGCCAGGAGCCTGCGTTTCTGTCTAATTGGCTAGCGCACACTTTCTTCGTATTTGTTTACCTGTGGCTAGTTCTGACAGTACGGATTCTTTTCTCGTTCTCTTCACTTGGGAGAAGTAAGCCGCAGGATTTTAGTGGAAGGAGAAAAGGACCGAAAAACGCCTGGGATTTGGAAAAACTCCACTATGTGGGGCAAAAAAAGAAGTATGCTTGTTGACTTTGATGACAAGAGCATAAGAATGGGGGCACCTGGGTGGTTCAGTGGGTGAAACGTCTGCCTTCGGCTCAGGTTATGATCGGTCATGATCTCAGAGTCCTGGGGTCGAGCCCCGCACATCAGGCACCCTGCTCAGGGAGAAGTCGGCTTCGCCCTCTCCCTCTGCCCCTACCCTTGCTTGTGCACTCTCTCTCCCCCAAATAAAGAAAATCTTAAAAAAAAAAAAAAAAAAAAAGCATATGAACGACCGCTTCCTGAGTCACACCCCCCGAATCACACACAGCCCTGCTACTACAGAACTTTGCACATACCTGCCTCTCCCCTCAGTCCTTCATCACTGTGGTCTCTTCCCTGAGAGGTACTGGTCAGTCAACCAACAAGTGTTTATTGAGCTCCTACTAGATAAAAGTTTGTTGTACCCCGATTGTCAGGCAAAAATGTTAGAATAAATAATAGAATAAGATCAAGGCATTTTTCCTTTTTTTTTTTTTTTTAAGATTTTATTTATTTATTTGACACACAGAGAGAGACAACCAGCGAGAGAGGGAACACAAGCAGGGGGAGTGGGAGAGGAAGAAGCAGGCTTCCAGCGGAGGAGCCCGACGTGGGGCTCGATTCCAGAACGCCAGGATCACACCCTGAGCCAAAGGCAGACGCTTAACGACTGAGCCACCCAGGCTCCCCGAGGCGTTTTTCCTTTTTATTTGGATCACGATTAAAGTACCCAGAAGAGTAAGAGCTGTTCTTTCTAGATACCTTCTCTATGTCATGTCATTTCAGGATCACTGGAAAGGACTTCGATCCGCTTTCTAGAACTGAAACTTTGAGAATTCAGCAGTTTCCCTTCAGAGCCTTAAAAGTCATTGTGTAATTGGGACCTTGTTTCCTGTCCCTTGTTCCCTTTCTCCTGCTGATGTCCCATCCCCCCTCCTGTGCACTGCCCCGCCCCCAAGTCTCTGGCTCTTCTCTCACCACAGTGACTTTTGGTAGCTTAGCAACATCGATTCTCATGTAGCAAAGCCTCCTGTGAACTGCTGGCCCTCCCAAGGAAGAATCATGTGAAAGTGTCAGGTATCCAGCCGAAGAGATCTCCTTGGACTCAATATTCCTTTGGCTTGGTAAGGGCAAAGCCCGTTTAGTCCAGCCCGGATGTGAAGGGACCTTCTGCTTGCTTTATTTATTGGTTTTTTAAAGCCAAAGCAATGTTACCAGAGCCAAGAATAATGTTGGAGAGATTCCGTACAAGAACATACCCTTGCGTAGTTTCCTGACAGGAATCCAGTCTGCCTTACACTTGGGACCCAGGAGCTTTGGTTGGAGGAATCCTGCACGGTGATCAGAATGGGATGGGTCCTGAATACAGAGCCTCTTATTTCCAGTGGGCTCTACCTCATGCCAGCCCCCTTCTGCCTTTTCTTTGTGGTTCTGTGCAAGGGTTTTGAGCTGTATTTAGAGCCCTTGTTCAGATTTTCCCAAGAGACAGCAAGCATCTTAGTCCCCAGGTGGGCACAGAGCCTGTCTTCAGAATGGGGCATGTGAAAAAGACTAGAGAAAGGCCATTTCATTGCAGAGACCATTCCTGGCTGAGAATTCAACAGGACAAACACGGAAGACCGGAAGTAGGAAACGCACTGAGGAATCCTTAACCCTTTTTATTGCCAATCTCCTGCTCAGATGCACACATCTGTTAGTATATTCACCATCCAAGGCTTGCCTGATTGTTACGGGACCTGTCATCCTGCCAAGGCCCCTTTCCTGGATCTCTCTCCCTTGTACCAGTCCATCCCACCTGGGAGACCTGGCTTAGGACTGCTTTGTCTTAGGTATCCCTCTTCCCCCTCAGATGGCTCTTGCCAGCTAATGTGCTCAGCCACGCTCCTTTTTCATGCATGCCTCAGTCATTCTTCCTTGTCCTCAGCTATATATCTGGGGGAAAACCCCACAAGTTAATCATAATAATAAATAACAGATTCTAATACTTCATTTTTATTGTGTCTAGAACTTACGAGTACAGGTAGGTGGGCCTCCCTGTCCAGCAGTGTTTGACTGTTACTAAGGTGAGGTCGGCCAGCTCTCCTCTGGAGCTTCAATTGACCAAGTAACTCTACACAGTAGATTAATCAGATATGAGTGTGTAGACACCATGTTTTTGATCTTTGGTTCTCCGGGTGCTACACTGGTTATTGGGATATAGCTGCTAAAGAACCGTTCGTTCACATTCTAGAAGTCAGTTTTACCAGGACATCCCCAGGTGGTGAGACGCTTGGGGTAGGACATCGGCTGAAGCTGGTTTATGAAGTCACAGGGGTGTCCATCCCTGTTCTCATATCTGATCATTTGTATTCCATCCGGGACACTGTGTTTGCCTGTTCTCTGGTGGCTAGAAAACCAGATTAGGAACTAGATTTTTTTAGAACGGTAGGTGGGTGGCAAGATAGAGGGCTATTTCCTTCCACCTATTCCCAGTTCACCCCTTCTCCTGTGACCACTGAATCCCCCCCCTCGACAGTGCGGGGCATATTTCCAGAACTTGCTTTTGTGCATCCTGATTTTCTCTGTTTCTCTCTGTTCTTTGTTCCCCACACCCCACATCAAGTCCATGGTACCCCCCAGTCTTTCTTTAGATGTGCTCATCCCCCTGACTCGGCCAAGGCCCTATGGTCTTGCTGCCCTGTCTCTGTACTTTGCAGTGTTTGGGACAATTATCTCTAAAATCTCCACCAAGGGAGCTTTCCTTGGTGCTTCTCTTTATGGGAATTTCTGGTTCTCTTGGTGTCTTTCTGGGGAAGATTCCAGGGGGGTCTTCTCATGGGTGATCTCTTGGGAGGAGATTTTAGTTTCTTAGCCCAGGACGTTTATGGCCAGCTTTTTTCTTTCTTTAGCCTCAGGTCATGAAGGTGGTGTGGGAGGGACTGCCAGCTGTGGGTGTCATGGAAATTTGAGGCCCATGCTGGTTGAACTCCAAGAACAAAGACTACTTTTACAATAGCCAGCTAGCAGCTCCTGCCTGCAGAGCTGGGAGAGAAGAGGAGAGGCCTCGGCTGCAAACAGTGTGGTTGCCCGGCTGAGAAACCGAGATTTAGCGACAGCGAGCCAGGTCCATCATCCAGATGAGCTTCCTTCTTCCTCCAGCTGCTACCTTCCGGCCCGATTGCCACGATTCTCGCACATGTTGGTGTGAAGAAAGAAATGGGAGGAAAAGACAGAAAACTCATCTTTTTTCTTCCACTTAAAAATGAAGAGTTTCAGATTCTTTGAACTGATGTCTCAGACACAGGGAGGGGGGAAAAGGTGGGGTTCATTGCTCACAGATCTTTCCCTTACCCCACCCTTCCTCAGGAAGGATGGGACCGCCTACCCACCAGTTTTCTGCTCGTGCTCCATGGCCTGGCTTTGGGGACCCCATTGGCTTCTGTCTTGTAGTTCCACGTAGCCAGGCAGAGTCCAGCTCGCTTTCCTCACATTCTCTGGAGTTCTGCGGGCTCTGTTCTCCACGGGATGACAGTTCTATCAGCATGGTTTTCTGCTTTTTATCACTTCTAGGGAGGTTGCAAGTCGATCACCTCAAATCCCCAGTTGATCGAATCCGCCTCACCTTAAACCACCAGCTTCCCACAGGTATCTTCCAGATCCTCTAGCCTTCCAGCTTCTCTTCCCGAGTTGTCTCTAACACATCACCTAGCCCTCAAGGCAGTATTCGTGTAAAACAGTCTCTCCTCAGTTCTGCTGTCTCTACCTACTAGAGTTTGGCTTTAAAGATTTTTGCTTTTTTAAGCCAGAGCCATTGGAGACTAAAAATATTATGATCATTTCTCTCGTTCTCTAGAAATTCTGAACACGAAGCCCAGTTCTTCTCAGCCATACGATGGGTTTGAGTAGGTCGAAGGGTGGCGCGCCGCGCGAGCAGCCCAGAGGGGCCTGTTGTTCAGTGATTTGGCAGCGGCCTGGCCATGCAGCCCCCACCCCTCCCTCGTCCTGTCCTTACTCCGCAGGCTCAGCAAGGCACAGAGTTGCAGTGAGTCTTGGTTTCCCGTTCTAGAAAAAGTATGTACACATCTACATGACCATGACGCAAAAACCATTGTCTCAAAGCAACAACAAGGTTGGTTATTCAGTTTGTCTTTCTTGGGACGCTGTGGTGAGTGGGAGAAATGTAGGTTTTTAGTATTGGAGCTGCTGTCTGTTCTGCCTTCACCAGCCAGTGGCTCTGGTTCTTTCACTCTCTGAACCTCTGTCCTCTCATATGTAAACACAGGGCTGAAGATGGCGCCCCCCTTCAGAACCATTGCTGGGATGAGATGAATCTAGGTGTGTGAGGGGCCAGGACAATGCAAGGTATACAGTAGGTACTTCTTAAGAGGTGGTTGTAAGGGGCTGCTCGTAGTTAGAGAAAAGAGTAAGACAGTTGAGATGCCTGAGGATTGGGCATGGCACGTGACTCACCCCGTGAACCGCTCTGGATACGGTCAGCTTTGCCACAGCAAGCCAAGTAGAAGCCTCAGCCGCTAGCCTGCCCTACATGCTCGCTTCGCTTGTCGCAGTGAAATGAAATAGCAGCTGTCCTGTACTTTCACTTGCATTGACATTCATTCATTCATTCAACAAATTGTTAAGCTGGTACCTATATTCTCCTAGTGCCTGAAAACGTACTAAGGAGAAAGTTGAACAAAATAGCCCCTGTTTACGGCTTAGTCAGTTTAGGCAAGACAGAAAACCAATCATCCTTATGTAGAGTGATAATTACTATCAAATGAGCTAACATATGTAAAGGGCTTTGCACCAGTCGTAACCGTCTATAAACACATAAGCCCCACACCAGTGTAAAAAGATGTCTGGAGGCAGAGTGGAGAGGAGGGATACCTAGGCTTGTGAGAATAGGCAATGCTTGATCTAAGCCTTAAGGAAGGGTGGGGAGTTACCAGGCTGGACAGGTGTGAAGACAGTGGTGGGAAGGAGTATGAGGGGGAAGGTGGTAGGAGGGTGCTCCAGGCAACTGTAACAGCTAAAGCAGAGTTGATTGACGCACGAAAGGACCTCAGAACTTTTGCTTTTCTTGCTAAGGAGTTTGGTCTTTATGCTCAGGGTGATTAAGAGCAATAGAAGGAAGTTAAGCAGAGCCTTTTGTGTTTGGATGTGGATAGACTAGAGAGCCAGACTGGAAATGGTCAGGAGGCAGGTGTAGTAACCTGGATCTGAACTCCAGCTAAAGCAGTTGGGATGGAGAGGAGAGGAGAGGAGAGGAGAGGAGAGGAGAGGAGAGGAGAGGAGAGGAGGGGAGGGTTCAGGAGCGATCCAGGGAGGAACCTAGTAGAAGGAAGGAAGAAGGAAGATTGTGGACGACTCCCAGTGTTCTGGCCTGGCAGATTGGGTAGAGGGTGGTTTTTGCCGTTCACCAGAACAGGGAGTAATAGCAGAGAAAGAAGGCAAGGGGAGGCGATCACTCGTGGGAAGGTGAACATGCCCAGTGGGCAGGCACCCCCTGTTCACTCTGGAATTCTCCATTAACCTACCCCTAGATGGAAAGAACAAACTTTTTTTAATACAAAAAAAACAACAACCCCACAAATCTTAAGTGTTCAGTTCAATATGTTTGCACAACTTTTATGTAACTATCATTCAAAACAAGATGTAGAACATTTCCATTTCCCTGGAAAGTTTCCTCTTGCTCTTTACTAGTCACCACCCCCCACCTTTGGTCTTCTGTCACTGTCATTTGCTTTTGCACATTCTAGAGCTTCCTATGAACAGAATCATACGTGCGCCTTTAACGTCTGTGGAGTTCACGTATATCGTGGCACGTGTCGGTAGTTCTTGGAAATTGCTGACAAGTATTCCATTGATTGAACGTGCACAGTTTCTCCATTCTTCTGTTGTTGGAGGTGTTTCCAGTTTGGGGTGGGAGAAGGCTGCTCTGACAATTCAGTGCGTGAACATATTTTTCCCCTGGGGAAATACCTACGAGTAGGATTGTAGGGTTATAGGGTACCAGTTCTTTGAAGCGCTTGTACCGTGTTCTACGCCCTGCCCCCAGCGGTGTCTGAGGCTTCTGGTGTCCAGCCTCCTCACCAGCGTCTGGTGGTGCCTCCTCTTTATTTCTGCTCTTCTAGCGCCTGCGAAGTGGTTTAATTTGCATTTCCCTGATGATTTACGATGTTGAACACTTCCCATTTGCTTATTGGGTATCCACGTATCTACTTTTTTTTTTAAGTGGCTTCAAATCTTTTGCCTGTTTTTGTTTTTTTTATTGTATCACTCATCTTCTCAGAGTTGATTTGTAAGTGTTCTTTATATGGTCAGGGTACGTATCCTTTGTCAAATGTACATTTGTGCAAGTTTTTGGATTTAATACCACTTAGTTCTACCCATCTAAAAGCATTTGAGGCATTTTAAGTTTCTTGCCAAGAAATTATAAGGTGAAACGTGCTTTAGTGCTTATAATCATTTATTTCGGTTGCCGAAGAAGGGTATGGGGCACTGTTGCTGGCCGTGCGTTTAGGTGGGGGATGGGAGCTGAGCAGGGCCCATGGAGGCCTAGGAGAGGCTCTGGAAGTTAAGAAATATGTTCATTTGTCGTGCCAGGGAGAGTCTTCCCAGCCGTTGAAGAACCAGTGTTAGAGCCTTTCCAAGAATGTATTCCTTTGTGTTATTTTTTTTTAACGATGGTAAGTAATGGTAACTTTCAAACTTATTTTCACAGCAGAGAAAATACTATAATGAACCCTATACCCAGACTCAGTGGTTCACAGCCAGTGGTGTTTCATCTGATCTCCGGACACTACTCCTCCCCAGTTAATTTCAAAGCAAATCCCGGACGTCATGTCATTTCTGTCATAAACGTGTTAGAATGTATTTCTAGAATGTATTTCTAAAGAATATTTAAATATACACACACAGCCAAATTATCATACCTTAAAATTAATAATTCCTTAATAGTACTTTGGTTTTTTAACGGTTTATTTGAATGGCCTTTGTCTGAATTTTGATCGTCACTGACAGAAGATAAGCTTGTTCCCCTTTCATTGTACTGGCTCTTCTTGTATGTAGGCTCTCTGCGGTCATGTGTTCTCAGTCTAGGTGTCTGCTTCCCCTGTACTTTTTCTTCTCAAAATCTTTATGTCCAGGGGGCCCTGGGTGGCTCAGTTGGTTGAGCGTCCAACTCTTGGTTTCAGCTTGGGTCATGATCTCAGGGTCGTGAGATAGGGCCACGTCAGGCTCCACATTCAGTGGGGAGTCTGCTTGGGATTCTCTCTCCCTCTCCCTCGGCCCCTCCCCCTGCTTGCACACTCTCTCTGTCTGATAAATAAATAAATCTTCTTTTTAAAAAAGGGGTGCCTGGGTGGCTCAGTCAGTTAAGCATCCACCTTTGGCTCAGGTCGTGATCCTAGCATCCTGGGATCAAGCCCTGTGTCGAGCAGGGAGTCTGCTTCTCCTTCTCCCTCTGCCCCTCCCCCCTCGTGCTCTCTCTCACTCTCTCTCAAATAAATAAGTAAAATCATAAAAAAAAAAAAACAAAAAAAAAACAAAAAACCCTTATGTCCAGCACACATAACATGCAGAAAAGTACATAAGACATAAATATACGAGTTACTACATTATAACTTCCATATAACCACACGGAAATCAAGAAATAGACCTTCATCAGACTCCAAAAGTCTCGACCTGTGTGCGCCCTTCCCTGGCACAGCCCCTTCCTTACCTTCCAAAGAAACCATCACCCTGACTTTATGGCAATCACTTCCCTGCCTCTCTGGAGAATTTTCAACCTAAGTGTGCTTCCCTGAGCGCTATGGTTTAGTTTTACCTGTTTGGAGCCTTATATAAATAGAATTATTTATTAATCTTAAAATGAAGTCAGATTTGTCAGACTTTTCATTTAAGGTTGTGCTCTTGTGTCATGGGAGGAAATCCTTCATTACCCTGGGGCTTTCATCCTATGTTTTTTCTTTTACCTTCTTATCTTTTGTAAGCTTTATTGTTCGGCCTTTCGTATTTAGGACTCCTTTTCACTCTTCTGACCAATTTTCCATCTCCCTTTTCCCAGGAAGACATTCCACAGCCATGCAGACTCTAGCCCATTGCTCTTTGCTCTAGCTTCTCACTCCCACACGTAACACTTCCCGATTGTTGAGAGCGTGCACTCATTGAGCGGAAGCCGGGGCTCATGCCACCCAGCAAAGACGGAGCAGCAAGGGAGGGAGACACTTCCAGACATTTGGGCCACCCGACCCTGGTCTGATCCACCTCTGGGAGCTCTGGCCCAGACTGTGGGATTTGCAGAGGAGGGCCTTATTTAAGATAGCCTTATCCTGTTGTCAGAGCAAATGTCCTGCTAGGTTTCTGGTTGGAAGCATCTACCCTTCCCAGTCAGCTTTCTCTTTTGGCCAAAAGGGTGCTCTGCTTCTAACTATGTGTAAGGAATTTGATGGAGGGTCCCCAACTCTACCCCCTGTGGGTCCTTTTCCTCTTTTCTCTGCTTCTCACTCCTGTGAGTAGAGGTCTTTGGGTATGCTAGCTCATGGCCACTTGGAAGAGTCTGTGGCTTTTCTGGGGCACTCTATTTTGAGACCAATTGTTTGGATTTGATCAGAAAAATAAACAGTAATTTTGAATTTTCTCCCTGACCTCTCTGAGCTAGGTTCAAATGATCTTTTTTAACTCCACCACATGTGAATTACAGGAAATGCTCTCCTGTTGGGGAAATGGGTCATTTCCAAGATTTTTCTCTCCAGGAAAAGTATAACTTATTAGTTTACTGAGAAAGGCTCAAACAGGCAACAAAGAAGTTCGTCTTTTATGTGCCCTAATCACAATCTTATCATAAACCTCAGCCCTGGTAGTTAGTTAAGCCAAAGTTATTTAATTAAATTCTTTCATTTTACATATGAGGAAATAAACACCCCTCCCCCCCGAAAAAAGAATGATTTGCTCAAGGCCATGAGTTTTCAGAAACCAGGATTAGGGATTATGCCCTGACTGAGGATAAGACCCTCTTTCCCCCCCAAAAAACAATGGTTTAAAAAAAAAATCATTGTGATCTTGTTTTTTGTTGGTGTTTTTTCATTTCTTGAATGAAACCTCATCCTTGAATTTGGTGCATCAGGTTGAAATACAAGTGGAATTTCCTTTTTTTTACGATTGTATTTACCCATTTGTCAGAGAGAAAGAGACAGGGCACAAGCAGGGAGAGCAGCAGGCAGAGGGAGAAGCAGGCTCCCCACTGAGCAGGGAGCCCAGTGCAGGATTCGATCCCAGTACCCTGGCAGTACCGAAGGCAGACGCTTAACCGACTGAACCACCCAGGTGTCCCTGGAATTTACATTCTTAACCAAACAAAATGTAGCTCAGAGATTTTACTTGAAAGATGAATTGGTCTCAGTGTCATTTTGTTCGTCACTCTGCTTGAATCAAAGCAATGCTTTACCACAGTGGGCATTGTGGTTGAATTCCATACCTGTGAGAGAAGCTTCTAACAGCCCTTTGGCTTGAACTGCAAATACGTAGCTGAGCTGTTTTTTCTTTCTTTCTTTTTTTTTTTTAAGATTGTATTTATTTATTTGACAGACAGCCAGTGAGAGAGGGAACACAAGCAGGGGGAGTGAGAGAGGAAGAAGCAGTCTCCCAGCAGAGGAGCCCGATGTGGGGCTCGATCCCAGAACGCTGGGATCACGCCCTGAGCCCAAGGCAGACGCCCAACGACTGAGCCACCCAGGTGCCCCTGAGTTGTTTTTTCTGAGCCGTCCTTTTTGCTGCCCCCTGCTGGAGGCCACAAAGAGGCAACTGCTGAAAGCTCCTCCCCACTCTGTAGGAGGTAACCTCCCCCGGTGGGAAAAGGGCAGTCCAACAGACTGCCAGTGGGTTCGCATGCAGTATTCATGTTGGATGTCACCTACTCATCGGTCAACTGGTGGTGTCCTTACCTGGTTGCCGGAGAGACCTCAGCTTTCATGGGTCCAAAACCAAACTCGTTTCCTGACTTCACCAGTTCTGCTTCCATTTTGTGTTACACTGCTTCTCCATCCCTCGCTCTCCACCCAGTTTTTCATTAATTAGTTCATTCAACAAATATTTGACCTCTTAACAGGTTCGACCTGCTTTTTAAGGCTCTGGTTAACTCCATAACAGTGTCCTACTGATTCATTGACCCAAGCTACAATCCTTGGCATTTCTCAACTCATTTCCCCCCATTCTCAGGATCTGATTAGGTCCTGCAGGATTGTTCCAGTGGTGTCTTAACTAGTCCTCTGACCTCCAGTCTTACCCAGTCTGCACAGCTCCCAGCAGACCTTTCTACAACACCAGTCGTTTGTACATACAAACCTTCATTGTAGATGGATTGAATCCGAAACTCCTTGGCCTGGACTTCAAGGCCTCTCACCACCAAGCCCCACCTAGCTTCCTGTGTCATCTCTGTGCGCTCACCATTGCTCTGCACTCTACCATGTCAACCTGCCCCAGAGATCCTCAGACCACCACCAGCTATGTCACCCTTGAGCCTTTGTGCCTGCTGATTCCTCCACCAAGGCTGCCCTTCCCTTCTTCTATATCTCGTGAAGCAGTGCTCAAAAATAGCCGGCTGCATTGTCCTTTCAGGTGTCGCGTACTCTAAGACACCTGTTCTCCACTCTGCAGTTATCTCTTGGCTCTGGAGATCTCTGTCATGGCATCCATCACCTGTCTTATGGTTAGTTCTTTACTTGTCTGTTTCCCCCTCCAGATTATGTCTCCAGTGTGCAGCCTGGGTTTTCTCGCTAGCCTCATTTCCAATAGTTTGTCTCCACAATGACATGAATGAGAGTCATACTTGTCAGCCCATGTGGCCCCAGGCTCACCATCTCTCACTGCTCCCCTACCCTCCTTAACAGCCTCCAAGGCTTTATATTCCACAGGACTGAAAAACTTGCAGTTCCCCAGGTATCCTGGGCTTTATCCTGCCTCTCACTCTGTCTTGGATGCCTTCTCCCATCCTACTTGTGACCTGCCTGATAAAATCCACTTCATTCTTCGAAAAGCAGCTCAGACATCTCTTCTTTCTCCTTCACTTGCTCTAACTTGCAACAAGATTAAATAATCAAAATAGCTAATACTTTATGTGGCCCTATCAGCTCTAGACACTGTGCTAAGCATATGATGCTTGACACAAAGCAAGAATTCAACCAATGATAGCTAATATTATTTTGATTTTTAATAATAAGGTGCATTATGTTAATTGGAGTGTTGATGTGTTTCTTCAAAATTATTCTTTTCTCTTGTCATTTTTGTCTTTTGTTCCTGCTAATTTATTTATTCACTTAGAGTGGGTTCTGGTTCTCTCATGCAGGACCCTGCAGTAATGACAGTTGCCTTTGTGGCAAAAGGATTGTGCTTGAGTGGAGGACTCAGGCAAGAGAAGAATATGATTCTATTTTAAGGGCGAGTGTTGGAGAATGAAAAGAAGCTGAGAAGTGTTCATTGTCACTAGACTTCGGTCTGTTTTCTTTATCCCACCTTCCCTCTTCTGTTGTCCTATGTAATAAATGAGCTGCCCTGTTTTTCCAGGGAAATGGTTTAAATGAAGGCTTAAACATTTTTCCTTGATCAGCTGTGAGAATATTTGTTTTTTTTTAATTTTCTCTGTGAAGGGGGGCAATTTCCTACAAACTCATTGGATGTTATCATCATCATTATTATGAACAAAGCTTCTAGAACTTCACTTCCCCCAGGCCTTCTACCACAGGAGTTTTGGAGGTCTCAGGTAAGGAGAAGCTAAAAGTTTCCAGTAAGAAGAGCCTGATGTTCCCCCATGCATAATTTTAAAGGTGGTAGTCTCTCTCTATGACCTGCAAACGTCATTGATTTGGGCTCTGTATTAGTCTGGATTCTCCAGAGAAACAGAACCAATAGGGGTGTGTGTGTGTGTATTTATAAATGAAGAGATTTATTATAAGGAATTGGCTCATGGAGTTTTAGAGGCTGAGAAGTTCCAAGGTCTGCAGTTGGCAGGCTGGAGACCCAGGAGAGCTATGGTGTAAGTTCCAGTTAAAGACCAAAAGCAGAAGACCAGTGTCCCAGCTCAGAGACAGGAGGAGGGTGAATTCTCCCTTACTCAACCTTTTGTTCTTTGCAGGCTTTCCACTGACTTGGACACAGCTTACACAGGGGCGGGCATCCTATTTACTCAGTCTAGCGATTCACCTGCAAATCTTGCCTGGAACCGCCCTCACAGACCCTCCCAGAATAATGTTTAACCAATATCTGGGCATGCTGTGGCCCATTCAAGTTGACCCATAAAATTATCACAGGTGCTTGCATGCTCTGTCTGTCTGTCTTTTAATGGTGTGTTTCAGTGTCCAGGCCTGGGAATTTATGGCAGCTTAGCTTAAAGACTAGGACTTGATCCTGGAGCTCACCAGTTTCTCCCCGGTTCTTCTATGTACAGCTGGTATTACTTCAGGCCTTCTTTGTTCCATATTAGAACCACAATCCTCAACTTTTTTCTTCTTTCTCCTTTTTTTTTTTTTTTTTGCCACAGTACGCATGGTGTATAAAATTCCACGTATAGCCATGTCCAGATTTTGACAATTCCTTTCCCGTGTATCTCACCCCCCAGTTTCCCAGGAAATAAAGCAAATAGCACCATAGATGCTCTGTGACTTGTTAATGAAAGCATTTTACAAGCTTCAGAGAAACTCTTGGGTGTTCATCAGTAATGCAGCATAGCTAGATTGGAAATGGGCAAAACATGTAATTCCTGGTTAGCTAGTGGACTTCAACTTTTTCCACTCAAGGAAGCTTATGAGAAACAAATGCATGTGCTGTGATTTATACTTGAAAAAGAAATTATTTACAAACTTCCCTTCAGGTGATATTAATAATAGACTACTTGTCTCTCTCATCATGGAGGTGATTGTACTGGCCTAGTCTTTAATAGTGGAGCTCCTGGATTCCCGAGGGTTGTTTACTCTTCAGTTAATGGCAGTTGTGAATGTGCCTTCAGAATTACAGCAACAAAGATTACCATGTTTAAAGTCAAAACATATGTCAAGGTTCTGAAAGTGTGGGTGATTCCAAAGTATTTGCTTAGAAGGAAAGATGATAGGATTCCTCATCTAACCTGGCCCTTCCTATTCCATGATGTTCCTTTAGGCTCCTCTTATCAGATTATAAAAACGAGACTCTTAAAGCTTGCCTGTGAGTCTTCCTTATCACACAATAAATTCAAGGTGCTTTCCCTATTATTAATACTTGGCACAACCAGTGCCTCTCTAACTTTCCCTTGGTTTCTCTAATCTGTTACCTCCATTCCTGTGTTGGGGAATTAGAATTAGAAAGTGATTCAGGATTGAACGGAAACCAAAAGAATTGCAGCAGAGGCTTAGAGCAAGGCTTCTCAACCTTGGCATTATTGACATTTTGAGCCAGATCATTTTTTGTTGGGAGGGGCAGTGTGCTGTCCTGTGCATTGTAGAATATTTAAGAGTATCTGTGCCTTTTACCCAAGACATGCCAATATCACCTGCTCTCTCCAGGTGTGACAACAAAAAATGTCTCCAGACATTGCCAAATGTCTCCTGGGAAGCAAAATCACCCCTGGTTGCGAACCACTGGTTTGGAGCAAGCGCTCAATGCCCAGCCCCAACCCTTTCTTCCAGAGCAGCTGGCCTTCCCAGGGGCGTCCTACAATGCCACCTTTGACACCGGGGCAGCAGGTTGGCCTACTGACTGAGAGCAAAGAAAAGGTGAGGAGCTTGTTCCCAGAGACGCTTGGAGGGAGAGTTGGCAGGACTTAGCAATTAATTGTCCATGGGATACAAAAGAGTAGAGGGAATAAAAAACGATGTCAAGATTTGCCTATTTAACACTTTCTCCTTTCCTTTGTACTCATTTCTCCAGGTAATTTACAGAACTGAGTATTTGAAATGAGGAGTCTCTTTTTAGTGGGTAGAGCTAGGGAGCTAATTGTTTCCACTGAAACCTATCTACACTGACTATTCTTACAGCATCTTTCTACAGTATTAAGTTTAGACGCTGCAGAAATAACACTCAGTATTAAATACATGAAAGTGAACAGGGACAGAAACTTCTGCCAAAATGCCTCGAGAAGATCGTTCCATTTGCAGCTCAGGGCCATTTCGAGTACTTTAGAGACCTCCCTCCACTTTGTAATCTGTGAAGGTTCGAAGCCCTTGTTGGATCAGAGCAGAGATGTGTCAGGCAGCCCCCTGGATGTTGACGTTGCCTGCCCAGAGCTTCTTGATCAGAGAGCACGAGCTGGTGCCTGGTGAGTCAGAAGCTGGGACGCTCCTGGGTCAGCGTCAGGAGCTGCAGGAGCGGCTGCCCCGGTCTGTTCTGGATGGCCTCCTCGAGGCAGTCTGGCCTTTGATGGAACCTGGTGTGAGTAACAACTGCCTGCCCTTTGAAGAGAAACGGATTTGTGTTGGGAAGTTAACAAATAATGAAATAGAAAAAGATGCGAGAAAGGCAACTGTTTGGTGGATGGGTTCACCAGGTCTTGGGGTTCGTGTGTGAGACAGCCAGAGGTGATAAAGGCCTGTGGCTGGGGGTAGTGCGCCATACGTGTGGCCGTTGCCTCCCTTCTGGATGTGGGCTTCCGTGGCTCTGCACGTGTCACTTGTGCAGTGATTTCTGAGGGGAAAGGAAAGCCTCTTTTCCTCTTTGTGCTTTCTGGACATTTCCCTTCTGCTTATCTACTCCTGCACACTTGTACTGGATGGCAAGCCCGGTGCAGAGCAGTTGTGGCTCTGGGGCGACCATGGTGGAGGGATGTGGTTTCTGCTCTTGAGGAGTCTTGGTGTCAGTGGGAGCGGGAGAGAATTGTACTATGTGTGTTGGGATGGCGTTGGGTACGCTGTGTACCCAGGGCTCCTCACTCTGCTGGATGGATGAGAGTTGAGAGAGATGAGATCAGGAAGATTTCCCAGAAATCTCATCAAGTCTTGAAGAAAGAGTAAGACTCAGATAAACAGGACAGGGAAGGGCCCTCAAGGGAGAGGGAAGAGCATATGCGGGGGACAGAAGGCAGGGGACTGACTCTGAGGTACACACAATTGTGAATGTTGAAATATAGTGTTGGCAGTTGGAATGAGTGACAGGAGCAAAAAGTGATATGGGAAGGAGCTGAGACTTCATTTTGAAGGCATCAGAAGGGTTTTTTGTTTGTTTTGTTTTTTTGTTTTATTTTTTTAAGATTTTATTTATTTATCTGACAGAGAGACAGCCAGAGAGAGAGGGAACACAAGCAGGGGGAGTGGGAGAGGAAGAAGCAGGCTCCGAGCGGGGCAGGGAGCCCGATGCGGGGCTCGATCCCAGGACTCTGGGATCACGCCCTGAGCCGAAGGCAGACGCACGACGACTGAGCCACCCAGGCGCCCCCATCAGAAGGGTTTTTAACATGAAATGGCTTTTTAAAGTACCTTTTTTTTTTTAAGATTTTATTTATTTATGTGACAGAGAGACAGCCAGCGAGAGAGGGAGCACAGCAGGGGAGTGGGAAAGGAAGAAGCAGGCTCCTAGCGGAGGAGACCGATGTGGGACTTGATCCCAGAACGCCGGGATCACGCCCTGAGCCGAAGGCAGACGCTCAACGACTGCGCTACCCAGGCGCCCCTGAAATGGCTTTTTAAAAAAATATTCACTTGGATGCATTTGTGGATTTTTTATTTTGCTCCACTGGCTTCCTATAATGTACCAAAACACACTGTATGGAGACTTCATGATGACTTCTGATAATCAGTAGTACATACAAATCCTGCATTTTTAAAAATATTTTTTTTATTTGAGAGACAGAGAGAGAGCACCAGCAGGTGGGGGGAGGGGCAGAGGGAGAGAGGGGGGACAAGCAGAGTCCCCGCTGAGCAGGGAGCCCCGCTCGGGGCTCAATCCCAGGACCGTGAGATCACGACCTGAGCAGAAGTCAGACGCTTCACTGACTGAGCCACGCAGGTGCCCCAAATCCTGCATTTATATTGTATTTTTCAGGGGTTTACTGGCTATTCTTGACTGTTTTTTTCCCTGAGAACTTTAAAGCAAACCTGATGTTATTCTTTGGGGATCACTTTAATTGATCTACGTATTAACTTAGAAAGAGCATATATCTCTGTGATGTTCCATGTTCTGATGCAGTAACAGTATTCCTTTCCTTTTTACAAGGTCAGTTTTCTGTTTTTCTGTAGTTTTTTAAAGCTTTCCTCAAATAGGTCTTGCAAGAAACATGAAATGGTTTTAAACAGGTGTTTTACGATCAGCCTGCAGATGGCCAATGGGTAGGAGATGGAGGGAAGTGGCCCCAAGAGTGGACGCAGGGAGACCACCAGAGCTTTTGCAGGGGTCCAACTAGGAGAGGATATACAGGAAGCCCCACAAACCCTGCCCACAACCTAAGTCACATCCCCCTGCCCCTGTGCCCCTCAAACTAGGTCAAGTTCCTGTAACTCTGAGGGTCTCTAATGACAAGGCAGAGTCCACATCCAGGACCTTCACTTACATTTTGCCATATTCGGCTTATCCTTTGCAAGTTAGCTGATTGCTCATATGTTTGTTTAAACTTCTGAATCTCCTCTCTGTCTTTCTCTTATTAATCACAAGTTTGGGATTATCCAGAAGGCCAAACTGCTCTTCTCCCAGCCTTTGAGAAAAGCCACTGGTGTCTTGCAGCTACTTAGTTTTGCTGGACTTTTCCTTCCACAAAGGGAGACTATACTTTCGTAGCTGTGCAAGCCCTACCCCGAATATAACTTGAAGGACTGGAAAGAATTCCCTGGAGAAGCCAGAGAACTTGCTGACCAAGCTGGCATCGGTTTTCTTTCCTGTAAAATGTTTCCACTCAAATGTTCTGACTCCAGCCTGAGGCTGGCACTGGCTGAGGGTTTGCAGCAAAGCTGTGTTTGAATGTTGGCCTCGCCCTGACCCATGTTCAAATCATTTGTTTCACTAAGAGTATATATTTTGAGATAGCAAACTAGATTAGCTCATATCCAGCAGTTTAATTGGTAATTCAGTTAAAAAGTCTTCATTTGATAGGGTCTGGGCGGAGACCAAGTAGCCTCCAAGGCTGCCAGAACTTTTCCTAAAAGAAGAGGCCTTTCCCTTTTTTTTCTTTAAGTATAAAAGCAGAGCTACTTGCACATGGTTAAAAAATGTAAGCTGTACCGGAGGGTAAAACACAGGTATAACTCAATAACCTCACGCCCTCCTAAAACCTGAATAAATGCACCTATCTTTCTCCATGTCTTTATAAACACCCATATATGTATGGGTAATCTGTCTAATTTACAAAAAAAACTTGATTAAAAAGTTGTAATTATGTATCTTGGCAGTCTTGCCCTATCAGCACTTGCTGACCTGACTCAATCTTTGAAATACCAGCATTACATTCCAATGAATGGGTATAGCGTAATTTACATACCCGGTCCCCTGTAAATGGACATTATACCCCTCCCCTGGTCTTTTGCTATTTAAGATAATGCTGTGGTTAACATTCTTACGCACTCATGCATGCATGTCTGTGGAATAACTTCCTAGCATTCGAATTGCTAGGACAAAAGATACGTACATTGTTAACTTTGATGACATGGCCCAAGTCCTTCATGTAGGGGACAGAGCAGGAGCTGCTTTACAGAAAATGTCTCACTCCAGCTGCTTACAGTAAGCCCCAAATTCCGGCAGCTTCCTCCTCCCAGAAAATGTTGCTCCCTAAGGCAGAGGCTCTAAGCACATGCATTACAAACTGTAGGGCAGCACTGGCAGGGAGCACGCATGCCATTTGGCAAGACAGATGATCTCTGGGCTCCTCGGTTTTCTTGTCCGCTCAGTGTGGGCAAAATGATCTGTTTAGTCCCATGCCATGATTTTATATAAACCCAGTATAGTTCTAGTTCTGAGACTTGGAAGCCTGGCCTCTGGGAAGGGCTTAAGCAGGAGATAAAATGCAGTCGGCCCTTCACTGTTGAGCCCCTTTACCTTTCATTATCATTTAACAAAGTGAGAAGACTTCAGGCTATCTGGCCTTGTCCTGGGCAGCAGACAGGCTGGACAACTCCTGGGTCATCTATGTTTTCGGGAGATTTCCTAACAGTTTACTTAACTGTGCATCATCCTCTTTGCTCCTTTAATGCCAAATACATTCCTTAAGGAGGCCCTTTAATTAGAGGAACCTCAGAGTGAGGGATGGGGTAATTATGGTTTCCGTTGCAATTAGCTTAGAAATTCTCTCCGGGTAGAAGTCCGGTGAAAAAAATTTCTGAGATGCTGGACCAGAGAATTGTCTAGAGAGGGAAGAAATGCAAGATGAGTTCTTCCAAAGCTTCACCCATCTTGGTCAAACTGATGTTTATTAGAGAAAAACAGCCTGAACACCAAAGGTAGCAGTTCACATGGCAGAGCCCCATTTGTTCCTCTGTTTTATTTCTTTCAGAGAGTCGCCCCCCCTGACGGGCCCCCTTTGAGATCGGTGTCTCAGTTGCACATTATACGTGGAATAGACAACTTGGAGCAATCTGAGCACTTTTGCACATTCAAGAACCAGCAGTTTGAGGAAGACCCATCTTTAGATTCCCTGAGAAGCAAATGGATTAAGACTTCCTCTCTATACTCCCCACCTTTCACTTTGGGAAATTTCAAACCAAATAAGCAACCAGATAAGTTGCTTCTCTGCTGGGCCTTTTAGTGCAAAAGTTAAATAACAGTATGATGAATGCCCATCTTGCACCCCACACCTAAATTTACCTGTGATAAACATTTTAAGGCACTAAGTTCCCAGGTGCTGCTGCTGCTTCTGGTGTGGGGAGCTTAGTTTGAAGAACCTATGGCATAAATCCGTGGGGTGCCTGACCGGCTCGGTTGGTTGAGCATACAACTCTTGATCTCAGGGTCATGAGTTCAAGCCTCACGTTGGCCACAGAAGTTACTTAAGAACCTGTGATATAAATCTATACAAATGTATGTATGAGTGGTGGGTATTTTTTTCCCCCTGAACTATTTGAAAGTAGGTTGTGTACATCGTGGTGGTTCGCTCCTCTAAACATTTCAGTATGTATCTTGGAAGAACAAGGATGTTCTCTTCATAACAACAGTATCATTATCATATCCAAGAAATTTAACAGTGCTGCATGAAGGATGTAGGTCAGTTATCTTCTAGAAGTTTCCAGTCTGAATTTGTGTAATTGCTACCTCATGATAAGGTTCAAGTCAAACATTTTTGTCAACACTGCACAGTTGACATGTACTTCCTGTCAGAATTCGTCAGGAGGCACGTAATGATTTTGTCTTGTTGTTGGTATCTTAGTCCATTTGGGGTGCTATAGCAAAATACCGTAGACTGGATGGCCTGAGTAACAGACCTTTGTTCCTCACAGTTCTGGAGGCTAAGAAGTCCCAACACCAGCAGGTCCGGTGTCTGGTGAGACTCCTTTCCTGGCTCATAGATGACCTTGTCTCACTTTCTCCTCACGTGGCCAAAGAGGCAAATGAACTGTCTGGAGCCTCTTTTATTTGGGTATTGATCCATTCACGAAGGCTCCACTCTCATGACCAAATCACTCCGCAAAGGCCCCACTTCCTAATACCATCATGTTGGGGGTTAGGATTTCAACATATGAACTTGAAGAGATACAAACATTCAGTCTGTAGCAATTGGCAAGGCTGAGCCTAAACACTTGGTTGAAGTCAGGTCCTCTAGATCTGTTTCTTGTAAAGGCATTTTCTCATTCCTAATTAATGAGCAATAAATGCTATCATACTTTAGGACCACAGGAACATTCTGTCCCCAGTAACTTGTCACGCAGTGGCTTTATTTTATTTTATTTTTTTAAGATAGAAGTTTCTTGAATATACCACAGGGGAGCAGTGGGCAGGACAGCGGAGGAGAGGCTGTCTGCCTCACCCAGTGGCTTAGCACTCATCGATACATTGTGATCCTTGCCTAAATCTGTTTTTACATGGGTCATTGCAGAACTTTGATCTTTATGTCCATTCATTCCTGCACTTATTAGCTTGTGTTCTTTTATAAAGAGGAGACCCTTGTGCCGCCACCCCCCACCCTTTAGTATCACTTCAGACTCATGGATTTTTAAAGAGTTCAATTCATCTGTTCACTTTATTATTCTTTTATAGTGCTCTCATTATCCTGAGCCTGATAAATGGGAGCCTTTCCCAGGTAGCTCTTGGGTCCTTTTAACATGTCCCCAACATTTTTTTTTTAAGATTATTTATTTTATTTTTTCGTTAGAGCGCGCGCGCGCACACACACAAGCTGGGGAGCAGCAGGCAGAGGGAGAAGCAAGGCTCCCCGCTTAGCAAGGAACCAGATGCCGGGCTCGATCCCAGGACTCGGGATCATGACCTGAGCTGAAGGCAGACGCTTAACCGACTGAGCCACCCAGGCGCCCCTGTCCCCAACATTAACTGTTTCCTTGCTGTTCTGCCACACAGGAAGATGTTCACACTCAACTTATGCTTTCCTTGACCCCATCTGAGAATCAGCTGTTTCTCTAAGAAACCCTGCTTCCATTTGGTGGAGAAATGGTATTTAGAAGCCAAGGTGTGGATGTCAAATGTGCCCACTGCTAGGAGTGTCACTGCTTCCAGACACTTTCAGTAGACATAACGAAGAAAGTCAAATGTTTTTAAAAATCTCGAGCTCAAGGTGATCTGTTCGATTCAGAACCAGCATCACAGGACACTTCCTGACTTTCTCATTGCATATTTGCTCCTTCTTGTCCCAAAGCGAGAACCTTGTTTACAAATTTATAATACTGATATGGCCCACAATAAGCCTACTAAATAAAGTTCAAGATTTTCCTTCCTTCCTTCCTTCCTTCCTTCCTTCCTTCCTTCCTTCCTTCCTTCCTTCCTTCCTTCCTTCCTTCCTTCCTTCCTTCACTACATCCAGGTAAGAGTGAACAGTGAGAGAACTGTATCCAAAAGTCACTTGAATGATTTTGCTCTTTTGTACAGAAAATGTAATAATTACCATATACAATTAGGTTCACATGTTTCTCTTCCCATCCAACTTTAGCATTTGCGTTTTCTCTCATACTTTTTATTTGATTTTATTCTTTTGACACATAAAATAGTTACATGGTCCCAACGTCAAAACTGTATAAAACAATAAACTAAGAGAAGTCTCACTTCTACTTCCAGAAGTAACCATTTTTTAAAAAATGTTTTATTTATGTATTTGAGAGACAGAGAGAGTGGTGGAAAGGGCAGAGGGAGAGGAGAGAGGTAATCTTAAGCAGACTCCTTGCAGAGAGTGTGGAGCCGGACGCAGGGCTCAATCCCACAACCCTGAAGTCATGACCTGAGCTGAAATCACAAATCAGATGCTTAACTGACTGAGCCACCCAGGCGCCCCAGAAGTAATCATTTTCATTGGTTCCTGATTTATCCTTTCTGTCCTGCTTATTGCAAAACTAACCAATACCCATCTGTCTTAGGACCTGTTCTTCATGCACAGCCAAGAATGGTCTGAGGTGCTGGTTCTCAGGGTCAGCCATGACCAGAGGAAGCGGATTTGGAACAGTGAAGTGCAGTGTTCCTTACCTTCCCCCGCTCTGTTAATTTGCTTAGTTTCGTCTATTGCTTCAGTCCTCTGTGCGAAAGGCACAACACTCTGTGGGAGGATCGTTAATGGGTTACCACGAGGACCTGAAGTGCAGGCCTATCAGAGAGAATGAAGATGTCTGAGTTTGGTTTCGACGGTCAATGTAATGGCCTTTGACAGGAGTGGAGCTGACGCTGGGATCCCCAGAGCAGATCTGGGATCTGTGAAACAGATTTTGACTAAGCAGATAAGTTGCTTCTCTGCTGGGCCTTTTAGTGCAGCTGTTGTTTTGTACTGGAGTGATTTGGGTTTCCCTTTCCTTTTCATACCGGAGTATCTAGCTTTAATCCCCTCCTTCATCAGAGCTGCAGAGAACACAGTTTTTCTTTAGAATAAACATCTTGGGGAAGTTAACTTTTCACGTTTGTTGTTCTTTCCTTGACATTAAGGAGCTTTTATAAGCAATTAAAACGAAGAGAAAACCCAAACCAAAAATTCCCCTAAACTGCAAATGACCTCAGTAGGGATCTCTTCCAGTATTTCTGGTCTTAACTCCTTTGGTGAGTTTAGGGAGTGACTCTTGGTCTCACTTCCAAGTGACAACTTTCTACTATTGGTAAATGTGGATAAACATGTCTAATAGATTCCATTAAACATGGTTTTGGGGTCAGATTGAGCAGAGTTAGCCATAAAACTCTAACTGAACAGGAAGTTGGATCTGAAAGTATTTCCTGGAATGACTTGGTCTTTTTCTTGAGTGGTGAATGTTCTTTTTTTTTTAATAATTTTCTTTTGCAGAAATGAGATTGTAGCGTCTGTGTGTGTGTGTGTGTGTGTGTGTGTGTTTTAAAGATTTTATTTATTTATTCGACAGAGATAGAGACAGCCAGCGAGAGAGGGAACACAAGCAGGGGGAGTGGGAGAGGAAGAAGCAGGCTCCTAGCGGAGGAGCCTGATGTGGGGCTCGATCCCATCACGCCGGCATCACGCCCTGAGCCGAAGGCAGACGCTTAACCGCTGTGCCACCCAGGTGTCCCGAGTGGTGAATGTTCTTGGTAAAGAAACTCCCGGACAGTGGGAGATGGGATGGCCCTCTGAACTGGATCCTTTCAGTCTTAAATCATTTCGTCCGTTCTTTCTTGGGGAATGAAGCCTAATTTGACCATGTCAGGGCACTCGGAATGAAGTAAGTAAACTCCGAAAATTGACCACTGCCTGCTCTTGGCTAGAGATGGGTTAAAAAGGGAAACGTGAGGTTTTCCTTGCTATTTTCCATGTCTCAGTCATCCCAGTACCACCTTTGTGGTTTTCTCCCATAGAATACCAGCTGTATTACCATTTACCTACTATTTTTCTTTAAATCAACTCACTTAAAATTTTGCTTTGTATCGCTGTTGGAAAGGGAGATGAGCAGGTTTTGGAGAAATGTTCATCATTTATTGGCATCAAACTAGGACTTTTCCCCTAAAGTAATTGGAAGGACCAGAAGAAAATCGAAAACGGAATAACATCTGATCCCGATTTAATTCAGTATTATTAAGCAAGGAATATTTGTGCCGCCGAAAGATGACCTCCATTGGTTATAGATAAGAAACTCTGCTTAGGGAAACATTGTCCAGTGACAGATTTTTGACTGCCCTGATGGTGTTTGGGATGGTGGTAAGATAGCTTTTATGCACAAGTTTTTAGACTGTCCTTGAAAACTACGGGTTTTATAGTAGTAGACATGGGTCTAAAAAAACCCCTCATTTCAGATCACGACACTAGTGTTTCCTCTAGAAACAGATCACAGGCATACATATTGCAATCCACGTTCAAAAAAGGAACCAGAAGATGTGGCAGGAGAAAATAAATGAGACAAAATAAGATAAACAAAGGATAGGATACATAAAAAACAAAATGAAAATAAGGAAGGAGAGGACAAAGGTGAATTAGCGGCAAGGCTAAAAATGTGTGTCGTGGTGACCTGTGTACCTGCTACATGGGGATGTAAAGTTTTGCACGTCCTAACGGCTCGTGTCACCTTGGTCCAGAAAGAAAACCCTAAGGGATTCCTTACAGACTACCTAGCTGTGATCAGCCCCGTGTGGTGGTAACTGAGGGAAGCAGCTTGTCCCAGGGGACTGCTGCTTCATTTATAAATCAGCTAAAAGCTGGAAACAGGTCTACCCAAAACAGTGACTTTGGCTTTATTTTTTTGTTTGTTTTTCTTTTTTAAAGATTTTATTTATTTATTTATTTATTTGAGAGAGAGCGTGCAAGGGAGCACAAGCGGGGGAGGGACGGAGGGAGAGAGAGAAGCAGACTAGGGCCCTGCTGAGCAGCGAGCCTGACGTGGGGCTCGATCCCATGAACCTGCGATCATGACCGGAGCGGAAGGCCACCCAGGCACCCCTAACTTCGGCTTTAGAATAGTTGGTGTCGAGCCCTTCCGGCAACAGTTAATTAGCAAAATCAGTTGTCCATTTGAGGCGATAAGCTTGCACCATAGGTGGCAAAGGAAGGCCTGCCTGTATCTTTTGTTCTAGAGAGGCATGTGCCCAGCTCGTCGAAAGTGGCATTATTAGCAACAAGTTACAAAGAAAAGAGAGGCTAGAATGGAAATCTGTTGTGGTCTGTTTGAAACCACTCCCTTAGGAGAACGTTTCTGATGGTGACTCATGAATGGTTACAGTAGAGGATCTGAATGAGCCTCAGTAGCCCAGGCTCGAGGTCACGCCCTTGGCCTATGACCTGCTCCTGTCCGAAGAAGCAGCGGGCCATCAGAGCCACAAGGAATCTGCTGGTTCTGACGGATTTCTCCACCAAGTGGAGGAAAGTGACTGGGGCAAGAGGTGGCCTGCCCCTCCTATAAAACGCTGGCCTGAGAAACCCCAACTTAGTAAGCAAGTAGCAACTCCGTACTCTCCGTCGCCTCTTTGGCCAGGGATGGGTCCGTCTCACCGGTAAGCCCCGGTATATTGTGGAGGCTGCGGCTGCACCTTGCAGGCTAATTAGCTAGAGTGAATTTCGCCATCCCGGTGCAGGGCAGGCTCCGCCATGGAAGTTGTGGGGTTTCTGGTGAAAGGCAAGTACTTAGCAAGACCGAGGGAGCCCTCCTGTAATACCTGGTGGGCCCCCAGCGTAGGGCACGCTCTACCATGGCTTGAGACTCTCCCCCCTGCCCAGCACGTCCTGTCAGAATCCGAGAAGCAAGGACCGTGGTGAGAAAGCCAACCTGAGGGGTTTTAATGTTTGTTTTGTGCTTGCAAAAGCCTCCGCTTTAGACTGTCCATCTCCTCTTACTTAGGGTTTTAGGCCATTTCTTTCTTCAGCCATTATTGGAAAGAATTTTGGTAGATGCAGGGCTAGATTAGACCTCCTTATCTCCATCTCCCCTCGGGGACTGCTGGCGAGTTGCCTGTCTTCTATGACAGGAATCACTCTGCTGGTTTCCATTGAGTTCTCTGGCACACTGGATTTCATTTGTTGAAGCACATACGTTCCCTCTGCCAAGGTACACAGAGTCTTTAGACTTAGAGGCTTGTTTTATGATTTTTCCCCCTAAACTTAATTTATTCTACATATCCCATGGCAGAGCTAAACATTTGTGGGTGTTTGGCCTGCCAGAGCTGGTGGTAGATCAGATGGGGCCGTGTCTATACTCGTTGAAGGATGGGAGGACTGCTTCCTTCTGCGGCATATTTTCAGAGAGCATGGACTAATTCAAACAAAACTTTTCAACAGACGTACTCAGGAAGAGAACTTACAGGATACATTGACCCTAGGCTAGCAGTCAAGTTCTTGCTAGCCTTAGGAAAGCTGTTTTGGACCAGATAGAAAGCCATCCCTTCCCTCTGCTTGCAACCCTGGGCAGAACTCTCCTGGATCTCCTTAGGGCACAAGGGGACCCAGGAGAGGCAAGGGCTGAAATGAGCAGGGGGAACTGTGAAGGCTTTTAACCTCTCATTGTGTATAAATAATTCTAAACTTTTAAAACTCCACCCCAGTGAGCAGATGGAATCATTTAAAAATCCACTTAACTACAAAACATCTCAACAACAGGGTTCCCCCTTTCCCAGTACCTGCTGAGACGAGGACTTTCAAGGTGCGGAAAAACCTCAGTGGGGAGTAGTGAGGTACGGTGAGAAATGAGAATTAGAAATAGTGATTCCAGACTCTCTCACTTCATCGGCAGAGATTTGATTATGCGCTGACTTGGCGCCAGGCGCTGGGCCTGCCGTGGTCAGCATAGTGTCAGCCCTGTCCTCTCGGAGCTCTGCAGGCCATCGAGGAGGACCAACAAGTCACACATACTGTGAAAGTCATAAGCAGGGCTGTGAAGGAAGAGCATCAGGACTTGCATGTGTAATGGGGGCAGTGGGCAGAGACGGCTCCTGTGAGGAAGTGACATTTGATCTGAGACCTGCAGGCTGGGTAAGAAATACCCAGGGGCGGGGGAGAAAAGCTGGGTCAGAGGGACATATGTAGGAAAGAGCAGATAGGACCCAAACTTCAATTGCCTGGCAGCTTTCTTAAAATTTATGTATTTGTATCTCACCCTCAGAGAATCAGATTCAGTGGGTCAAAAGTGGGGCCCGGAAATTTATCACCCCAGGGGATTCTGATGCAGGTCTTTCTGGGGACAGGCTGCCATAAACGTGGAGAAGCTCTTCTTTTCAATTTACAATTTTTCGCTGGAGACAACTCCAGGCCTCCTTCGTAAGGTGGCTATGGTTAGATTTGGCATAAATGTAACCCAACTGCTCAGGGGACCTTGCCAGCTTCCTGGTCATGGTACGTTTTATAAGTTTCCTTGATGGAGACACCATTGCTGTGGCCAAGGTGGGGTTCTCACTGAGGGCGCGTGTGGGAAGGCGTCATTGTGATGCCTCCAATGACAGAAGTGAGGAGCCGGCAGGGTTTCCTCCTTGGCGAAGACCTTTCTTTTTCTTTCTTTTCTTTTCTTTTTTCTTTTCTTTTCTTTTCTTTTCTCTTCTTTTCTTTTCTTTTCTTTTCTTTCTTTCGATTTTATTTATTTATTTGACAGAGAGAGAGCACAAGCAGGAAGAGCGGCAGGCAGAGGGAGAGGAAAAGCAGGCTCCCTGCTGAGGAGAGAGCCCCACTCAGGGCTCGATCCCAGGACCCTGGGATCCTGACCTGAGCTGAAGGCAGATGCTTAGTTGAGCCACCCAGGCACCCCTCTGAAGAGCTTTCTGGAGGCAGTGGGGCCATAGCCAGCATGTAAGGGTAAGCTGGGTGCCCCACTAGATTCTCGTCCCCTTTTCTCACCACTGCCTCCATTGGCACAGGACCTAAGGAACTTAAGGTGGCAGGACTGTTACTGGGATTGGAGTCACTGATTAAACTACATTATGCTTTTTCCAGCCTCCATTTCAAGTCTCTACTTATATCAGGAGAGCGTTTTGATGCACTCCTTCTTTAAAGCCCTGGAACATTCGCTAACCTTGCCAGTAGAGAAAGCAGAACTTACATTAGAGCCTTGTGCAGGCACCAGGGGCTGGATCAAGTTTAATACTTGTTTGGTTTTTGTTCTTTTTATTTTGACACCTTCTATTTAGTGGTACTGGTCTTCCATTTACAATAGCAACATAAAATTCCCTTTCAAAATAGATTTGTTTGGTTTTTTTTAAGAGTATTAAAACAAGTAAATAAGAGTTAGGGGGCACAGACTCTCAGTGATGGATGTGAACAACTGCGTGTGGGAAATCTGTACACTGGAAGGAGCCATCTGGATTTTCTATGTCATTCCATCCTCATCGCAAACCCTCCACGGCAAGAATGGCCATTTCCCCCAGTTGACAGCAGAGATCACTTTCTCAGAGAAGTGAAGTGACTTGGACAGCCTGGTCCACGTCACCACTCTGCTCTCTCAGCCTGCTCTTCGCCAGGAGTAGGAGACACAGCGACCCCATACGCTTCTGTGACCCCTCCTCTACCCTGCTTGCTCTTCCTTTGTGCTTCCTGGGCATTTTCCCCTTCTGTCTGTAGCCTGGAGCTGCCCTCAGAGGACCGGGCGGGGCTGACCCCACCCTTTGTCCTGGCCTTTTTCATTTCAGCCTGGAGAACTTGGGGTGTTAATTGTCACGTCACCAAGAGCAGAGCTCAGGGGCACTGGAATCCAGTCTCTTGCTCTTGGACACAGCTTATCCTATGGGTGGTCTGGAGCCCAGTTTGAAGCTTGTTGATGTTTAACAGTGCTGGTGAAGGTTGACGAGATTATTGAGCTCTTGAATATGGTCAGCGTGTCCCAGAAAGCTTGAGCTGCTCTGGAGAATCACTTTGTGTGTGGTTTCTCTTCAGAAGGCCCAGCAGCTTGAGTTCCCTCAGCAAGTGATTAGTGGCATATTCGAGGTCTGATTCACTGGGACATTTCTGTTCTGGAGAAGAAAGCTAGTCTGATTGCAACCTCAGAAACTTGACACTCTTGGCCCCTTTTTGGTTCTGTGGCACCAGCGGCTTCTAGAATCAGCCCATAGGGAGGTGCTGGCATACCTAGTGGGGAGCATCCTCAAAGCACAGCGCCTCACTGAGCTACCCTGGAAACTGAAGTTGGTGGAGACTGGCTGCAACTGCTTCTGGATGTCAAGAATGCTGTGATACCTTGGGAATGTGCTGTAAAGGATGCTGGGGTTTTTTTAAGTGGCCATTCATCTTGTCTGTGGAAACCTCAGGCTTTCCTCCCTCCTGACTCAGCTTGGGGCAGGATCTTCTGGAGCCAAAGAGAATGCAAAACCTTTCTGGAGGGAGCTCTACTGGGGAACTCAAAGGAGGGGCGCTTCTCTCTGCAAATTTGTGACAGTTTGTGCACGGTCACCTTCCCTCTGACCCGCAAGTCAGAGAAGCAGGCTGGTTTTTCTTACATCCACATGTAGTGTTGTAGGCTCCTGTTTAAGAAGTACTGTATTTTCCGGGCTGCTGGCTGGCAGTGATTGGCCCTGTCGCCCTGGGCGAGTCACCTTTCTCGTGTCTCTGCATCCAAAGCACACGGAGGAGTGTCCTCCCCAGGGTTCCAGAATCCCATAGGGACAATAGAGGAAGGATAGATGAGAAGGGGATTTGAAAGCGTTCAGGGTATACTGCAATTTTGCTTTTCTTCCACTGGTATTTTAAGCAGTGGGGATTTCGTGGTGCGCATGGGCCCTCATGCACACATATGCACACATCTGGCTTAGTTAGGGGTTGTTTACAAGGAACAGAAACGCACTCAAGCTGGCATGAGTAGTTGGGTTAGGCTCTCAGGATACAGTTGTTAATCACACGGGCATCCAGATTCAGGAAATCGAGTTCAGCTGGGATACAGACACCAGAATGGGATTCAGAAATCTGGCCCCTCTCACCCTCCTCCTCGGGGGCTGCAGTTTCTCATTTGCGTCTCTGTTCTCTGCCATCTGTTTTTCTGACTGCCCCTTCTCTGTCACCTTAATTTTTCTCCGCTTGTCGCTGGTCCAGCAAGTCTGCTCCTGTCTCTGCTTCACCTCCACCACCGTCTGTCTAATCAGCACTGCTCCACCTTTTCCACATCCCTGCCACATTAGGAAACAATCACTGTTTGTCTTCTGGGATAAAGAGACAAAGCAGCTTGCCACCAGAGGCCAAGGACTAATGGGGGGAGATGGGGGGCTCCAGCTGCCCCAAGGGCTGAGAGAATCAATATGGCGTCTTCCTCTAACCCAAGTGTTGCACATTGGTTGGAAAGCTCCAACCTTACTGAAACTTTTTTCTTTTTTTTTTAAGATTTTACTTATTTGACAGAGAGGGAGAACAAGCACAAGGAGGGGGAGCGGCAGAGGGAGAGGGAGAAACAGCCTCCCCACCAAGCAGGGAGCCCAACACAGGGCTTGATCCCGGGACCCTGGGACCAGGACCCTAGCCGAAGGCAGATGCCCAACTGACTGAGCCACCCAGGCACTCCCTGAATCTGTCTTTGTATCCAATTTCTTTTTTTTTTTTTTAAGATTTTATTTATTTATTTGACAGAGATAGAGACAGCCAGCGAGAGAGGGAACACAAGCAGGGGGAGTGGGAGAGGAAGAAGCAGGCTCCCAGCGGAGGAGCCTGATGTGGGGCTCGATCCCAGGACCCTGGGATCACACCCTGAGCTGAAGGCAGACATTTAACCACTGTACCACCCAGGCGCCCCATTGTATCCAATTTCTGAATTACCAGGAGAGTTACGATTGGCCTGAGATCAGATGTCCACACCTACGGCAGTCATCTGTGACCCGAGATGGGTGCCCATGGAACACACATGTCCCACCACAGGGGTTGGGGATCTGTGGGTCAAGGACCAGAATCCCAGGTGGAGTGTCCAGATAGCAAGCAGGTTCAGTACCTAGCAGGCTCCTTTCCTCCCTTGAAGGCAGGGACCTTTGTCCTTAATCTCTATATCCCCACAGCATCTGGCACAAATACTTGGTAGGTTTTAGATGCTCGGTAAATATCTCTTGATGAATAAATGATGAGGCATATGCATGGTGTAGATCTGAAGTTATGCTAAGCAGTATCTTGAAGTGTGGCAGTTGATCTCTCTAGAAAACTCCCTCATCCCCCCCCCCCCCGGGATCTGTCCTTGGATGCTGCTTTACCCCATCTCTCTAGCACTTCTAGCGACCAGGAACATTCTTGCTGTTTTCTTCTTTCTTGTTACCATCTGAAGTCTCAAACTGAGAGTAGTTAACCAGCGAGGCAGGCTGCCCGTGTTTCTTCTCAGTATGAAGCATTTGGAACCAATTGCGCGGTGGCCCCTTTGAGTTAGCTGTTTAGAACTAGAAGAACACACACTAATACTTCATTGTAAAAATGTCTTTCCGGCCAGTATCTTGGACTTTTGTGTTTCTGTGGAAACGCCCATCTAAATTTCCTGCTTGGTTTTTTTTCCTTAATGGTCAGGCATTAACCTGGCAAATACTACTATTTTTTTAAAAAATTCTGATGTTAAGCAAGTGGCCGCAGTACCTTTTGGAGATAAGAAATCATCGTTCAGTAATTGGACATCAATTGTTGGTGGTTGACATCCTGTTGAGAGTGACAGAGGCTGCAGAGACCCTCTGCTTAATTAATAGTTTCGTCTTGGACCCTTCACTCACCCTGTTTTTTAACAGCCTTATTTAGCAGAGAGATGTGCATTGATGATGTTTCTTTGTAAGGATTGGGGAATGTATTACTTTGTTCTGTATTTACTCCCGTATTTGTTCCTATATTGGGAATGTAGCTCTTTGTTGTTGTTTTGTTCTCCTTATTCTACATGAATCACTTGGATGCATAAATTCAAGGACATTTGTTTGCGGCTCTCATACATCTGTCTTGAATTTCATCTTTTCCACCCTGTCTTCTACTTTCCAAACAATTTACCTCCCTCTTTCTCTTTCCCTGCTGTTATTTATTTCACTGTGGACCCTTTCATTTCAAGAGCTGGCAGAGGGGACCAGTGCAAGCCACATGCATTTCTATATCAAGGCCTTGGGGAGCGCGGTGATCACAGCTTCTTAGGATAGGGCACGACTCCTTTCACTGGGGACACAGCTGGCCCGTAGCAGTGTGGCTCACGCCGCTCTCAGAGCCGCGACGGAGCCTGCCGGCTTCCCGGTGACGTAATGGCGTTCCTGTCACGGCCCAATCCAGTCCAATTTATGGAGGACCTTCATGTGCCAGGCTCTGTGTAGAATGGGCCGTAATGACTGTCCTCTTTGATCTTTTTTTTCCCCCCCAGTCGGGGAATTTCTCACATCATTGTAAATGTTTCCTTCCCTCCCCTTGTCGTTTGGCCCAGGCTCCGTGGGCCTTCCCGAGGCAGGAAAGTGGTAACAAGGGGTTTAACTGGGCACTTGGAAAGTTCTGCCAAGAAACAGAGCTTTCCTGCACCCAGTGGAGGGGGAAAAAACACCGCAAAAACACCCCAATGAAAGAGCAGTCGGGTAGGAAAAGGGAAGGAGTGCTCTGCTGAGCGCTGACGGCCCCGCCGTGGGTCAGGTGTGGATGGCGCTGAAATGCTAACCGTCTCCGCAGTTCGCACACACCACGCTTCCTGCTCCTGTTTTCATTTCAGGGGTGGACGTGGAACCACCCAGCCCGGCCTGCTGGCCTGTATGTTACAGCATTGGGGTTCGGAGGGGTGATGCAATCGCAGTCCCGATCGACGGGAAGCTGCGGGAGGTTTTCAGCCTGTTGGCCTGATCTCTTTTTGGAAAAGCACTTATTTAGTAGCTGTTCAGGTGATGAATGTGTAAAACCGCGATGAACGTGTAAAAATGAAACACCAGCTCGCTTGCTTTTCACGCTGCATCTGCAGAGTCAACTGCGAGAAGCTGAGAAGTGGCCTCTTTCTCGGCCCGAATGTCATTGTCCTCATCGTGATCATTTATTGAGTGCCTACCATATGCAAAAGCAGCAGGAGATTTTATTCCCCCGGAGGGACGCGTCTAGCGAAGGACACGTGAGCTGGTCTTCTGGTTTTGAGCCCTGTGAAGATGACGGCAGTAGGATTCCACAGGGATGGAATCCCTTCTTGCTCTCGACTTGGCGCATCACTTCGCATCTTGAAACTCCCTTGTTCCCACGGTGTATGGAATCTGCCTTTGTCTCATCGGAGCTTTCTACCTGGTCCAGGGGCACTGCCGTGTGCAGTGCTGGTGTTGGACATGTCCTCCTAGTGCTGAGTGTGAGAGTTAGTAGGAAATCAGAGCCTGGAGCTCGTCAGCGCCCCCCAGAACGGAGGAGGCTAGGGAGCCTTTTGTCCGGTCCTCGGGACCCTGCCCTCACACCATCTCAGTGGTGGTCATGGGGGGGGGTGTCTGTTTTCAGATGCGAAAAGGCTTCTTAGCATGGATTTTTTTTTTTTTTTAAACAAAATGAAACAAACCTTGCTAGCTTATTTTTTGCAAAGTCCTTTGGATGGATTAGTTGGGATGAATTGATGGCATCTGCCACCTTCCAACTGAGGACAGGGAATGAAGAGAGAGATTCCTGCCCTGACAAGCTACTTGCTCCAGCAGAATGGCCACATCTACAAGGAATGGCACTCTTCCTTCCACACAGTCCTTATTTCTAGAGTTCCTTTTGTGTTTTCTTGCAACCTTCTGGGTCCTCTAAAAATCTGGTGTGCAGACGCTCAGAATTTATTTTTCTGTGGTATGAACTCAACAATCTGGGTTGAACTTGTATGGTGACACGTCTCGCAAAGGAGATGGCAGATCAGGGATCCCAGTGTTCAAGTAAAAATACACTGCTCAGAGCAAATGGGGGCCAACTTGAACTCTTTCCTGATTATATCAGCAAAGGATCCTCAATGACACAAGCCACAGAAACCCTAGCTCTGCCCCCCATCCCCCAAGCCCCGTGAGCCATTGCGTTTGGAGCTGGGACATGGTCCCTCAGATTCCAGACCGACTCTGACTCCTTGTCCTGTCTCATGGGCAAACGCCCAGCCACTTTAACCCTTCCCCTGTACAGCATTTGGCCCTGGTCTGTTATTACTAGCCACCCTCTTACTATTCCAAACCACTCTGCCCAGTTAGAGGTTTTTGTACCAGATGGGGCTTTAGGAAATCCCTCTGTCAGCTTGTGAGAGCTGCAACACAGGGAAACAGAACAGCCTTTCCCTCCGTCCGTGGTGTCGGCCACAAAGAACCTGGCAGCCATGTGTCACTTTGTACTCCCAACAAACTGCCCATCTCCCGGCTTGTCGAGTCATTAGGGCAGGAAGTTGTATAGCATAGTCAACGAACCTCTTTAATTAGTGTTAGAAATGGTACCAGGTTCCAAGTGTGGAGGAACGGGATTCTCCAAGGCCCACAGGGAACTAGAGTGATGGAAGAAATACTTGGGGCAGAAAAAAGAAAAATATTTTGCATTTCAGTGATTTCGAAAGGGCGAGAAGGAAATATTCACGTTTTTGTCCTTATGTTTGTGGGCATCGTTTCTAATCTTAATAATTTGCTGCTGTTGTTGTTGTTGACTGAGGCCGATCCGAAGGTGCGGCTTTCCGAAAGGAAGTTTGGTGACAAAGTTGGTTGGTGAGGGACTGTGAGAAGGAGGGAGGAGGAGGCAGCCTCCGGTGCTTTAGAATGTGCTTTAGTTCCCTGTCGGCTTCTTCGACTGCTGGTCACACGTGGGACGCAGCCCCCGTCCCATGCTCTTTGTCACCAGAATCACGAGACGGCAGCCCACTGCTGCTGGACCCGGGTCTCCAAGCCGTGGGGGACACTACTTTGTTATTTTTTTAATTTCTCACGCCCACCCACATGGCCACCGCCAGCCCCTTGTGTCTGTGGTGCTTGGGAGCATTTCTTAGTCGATGTCTGTCACTCCACAGAAAGAAGGATCCACAGACTGGCTGCCAGCCTGGAATGTTGTCTTCATTTCTGTGAAGAAGGGGAGCTGTTGCCTACCCCCCAGCGTCATTATTGGGGAAGTAGAGACTCCTCTGCTCTCCCCTTCCTTCATCGGGCTTGATCTGCTTACATCTGGCAGAAGTTCTCTTGTAGAATATTCTGTACTTTTTGTTTTTTTTAGTCTGACAGAGAGAGACAGCGAGAGAGGGAACACAAGCAAGGGGAGTGGGAGAGGGAGAAGCAGGCTTCCCGCCAAGCAGGGAGCCCGATGCAGGGCTCGATCCCAGAACCCTGGGATCATGACCCAAGCTGAAGGCAGACTCCCAACGGCTGAGCCACCCAGGCGCCCCTATTCTGTACTTTCTCATACGGATTTGTGTGCATCATCCCGGGTCCCAGCCCTGGCAGGGCCCAGTGGCGCTGTGGCGTCCCGATCACCACAGTCAGTGGCTACCTGTTATGTGCTTTTGCGGTCTGACCATGAGCCCTCAGTGGGCTTTCTGATGTCCAGCCTGGAAGGGCACACATTAGACGTGTTCTCATGTGAGTGCTTGCTGTGGGCCAGGGGCTGCTCTGAGCACATACATGTATGATTCTCGTAGGAGATGGGTACCACCAGGCCATTTTGCGATTGAAGAGCATAAGGCTTGGAGAGGCCAAGTGATTTGGCCGAGACGGCTGAGCCAGGGTTCAAACTGATGTGCCTGCCCCCAGAGCCTGAGCTCTTGCCTGCCACACTGCTTCCCCCCTCGGTGCCGTGAGGCTGTGGGGCTGCCAGAATGCAGCGATCCCCTGGGAGAAAGGATTAGAGTCATGGTTGTGTTGTGCCCGACCTAGTAGACCGTGTGCGGCCCTTTATCCCAGGAACCCACCGTGAATATGACAGCACGCTGGAGTCATGGGCTAAGGCGGAGGCACGGCTTGCTGTGGACGGGTGAGGTGTGTGCTGGAAGGCTGGCCGCTGCTGAGGAGAGACAGCTCTTGGATGACGAGATAAAAGGAAGAAGCACCGTATCCGATTCAGCACCTCTCCGACCAGTGGCAGCGTGATTTCTGCTGTAAAAAAGTTCATGCAAAGCAAAGCGAGCCTTGCGAGAACTTAAGTCCACGCAGCACCAGTGAGTGACTGGCACTTCCTCACTCCGTCGGGTTGTCTCCTGGCCTGGTTCCCCTACCTGTGGGTGCCCCGAATGATACAAGGCCCGAGAAGTCGTTGCCTCCGCCCGCTCCCCCGGAATGGGAACCGGCCACTGACATGGGCGCTCATAAACTGGAGTTAGAGGGGTCACCACATGTTTCTCCTGCCGCATTCCCTAACCGAGATGGAGCCAGCCTTTCTCCTGCCCTGTGTGTTCCTTCCTCCTGGCTGTTGCCATGATCTGTCCTGGGTCTGGACAAAAGTAGTCATGGTTCTTTTTTTTTTTTTTTTAATTATTTATTTATTTTTCAGAAAGAGAGAGAGAGAGTGGAGGAGCAGGGGGAGCGGCAGGCAGACGGAGAAGCAGACTCCCTGCTGAGCAGGGAGCCCGACATGGGCTTGATCCCAGGACCCTGGGATCACGACCCTGGCTGAAGGCAGGTGCTTAACTGACTGAGCCACCCAGGCATCCCATAGTTCTGACTTTTTTTTTTTTAAATTGTGGTAAAATAGAGAAAACGTAACATCTGTCATTTTAATCCTTTTCAACTTGTAAACTGTAAGATCCTGAAGGCAGACAGAATATTTCACCCCCCCATCATTTCTCCTGCAACACTTTGAATCACGTTGCGAGGCAATGACACCTAATATTGGATTACATAGCCCAACTAGGGCAGTGATCCGTTGGTTAGAAAACTTACTATTCTTTTTTTTTTTTTAAGATTTTAGTTATTTATTTGACAGAGAGGTAGCGAGAGAGGGAGCACAAGCAGGGGGAGTGGGGGAGAGAGAAGCAGACTCCCCACTGAGCAGGGAGCCTGATGCGGGGCTCGATCTCAGAACGCTGGGATCGTGACCTGAGCTGAAGGCAGACACTTAACAACTGAGCCACCCAGGCGCCTCAGAAAACTTAGTGTTCTGACGTTTCGAGAAATGAAGAACACATTTTTAATGTCCCTCCAGCACAGCCTTGTCTTTTGCATTTAGTACAGCCTGGAGTGGCAGAGACAACCCCAGAAGGAGGGTGTGTGGCTCCTGTAGCGCCTGGTGCTGCAGGAAGCAGGGTGGACATGTTCTTTCCTGAACCTCACACTCTGCGACGCAGGGGGCACAAGCCCTCTTTCTGAAGGAGCTGTGGTGAAGGGACCACTGATCATCGCTCCGGCTTCGTAAGTGCAAATCCTCGAGGAGGGCTGTGATTTCTCAGCATCAGCCTGACCCGTCCACCTACCTCTTTCCCTTGGTCTCGCCTGCTGATTGGTTCTCTGTGTTGGCTTCAGGCAAAGGAGAGATGGGAAGGTGAGGAGGGAACGGGGGTCAAAGTCCCCATCAGAGAAAGGGAGAAGAGCTCTAATTCCACCAGCACTTGTTTTGAGCAATTTATTCTTCAATTTAAAAAGCCTCTGGGCCCCCAACTATCCCAAGGCACTGGGAAGAGTCTTGGTCATCAGGGAGCCCTTCAAGCAGCTGCACTTGATTGCTTTGCTAGGCATCCCGTCTGGCTGGCCCCTCGACAGTCTTCTCTCCCTCCTTTCCTTCTGGTCCTTCATTCCCCATTCGTTCACCCATCATTCGTTGAACACATAACGTGTCCAGCCCTGTACTTGGCCAACCAACAGCTGTACCAGGCTAAAATTTCAGTCACAGGACAGATCACACTGGAATCATGCCTCAGAAGCAAGGTTTCATCTTACCTCTGGGACAAGGTCCTGCTGGAGCATCGAGAGTGGTCCTGAGATGACAGTAGCAGCGACAGTAATAATAATTGATAGTAATCCCAGCAGCTAGCTATAATCGTATTGTACCTGATCCATGCCAGGCTCTATTCTAAGCACTTTGTGGGACACATCTGAATCTTCACAACATCCAGTGAAGTGTAGGTACTGTTATCCCCATTTTGCAGATGAGAAAACCAAGAGAGAAGCTAGGTAGCTTGTCTGCGGTCACCAACCAGCAGGTGGCCAGAGCAGAATGAGACCTGGGCCAGCCTGGCTCCAGAGCCTATGCTAAGTAACCTCTGGCTTTATAGACTGCCTTCACGTCGGAGGGTGGGGCGGGGAGGCGGGTTCTTTTCTCTCAGACAGAAGAGACAATGAGCTTTAGTAGTGGTCGGTTCGGAAGGGCGGAGACGCTCGTAAGGCTCTGTGGGCAGCATTCGGTGGAAGGGCAGGGGGAAGCTTTGCCTCAGAAGGCTCCACTGACCTCGCCGAGGAGCTTGCTGATGCATCCTACATCTGTTAGCTTTGGCTTGATCTGTAGATTTGCAGCAGCTGTTGAGAAATAAAAACTTGGACCCCCAGTCAAGTGCAAGGCCCAGTCCTCGGAATGAGAGGCAGATTCTGAGTCACCCTCCGGAGTTGGGGCTTCTCGGAAATCACCAGGCAGCATTTCCCTGTGGCGTCTGTGGGTGCTGACGAATCCCCCCAGTGTTGTCGGAGGAGCCCGGCTTTCGAGTGTGCCTTTTTACAGTTTACCAGTTCCCGGCCCCGTCCCTTTTGATATTTGCCTCATTGTTTCGTGGGTCACTGGAGAAGCGTTCCTGGCCGGCATTCCTAGGATGATAGCTCCAACCACGGCCTCGGAGTCGCTAACCAGAACCAGCCGCCACGCCGAGGAATGGGAGCTTTCAAGTAACTCAATAGCCCGTTTTGTCATCCTTACTGATTTCTGCCAAGTTGAGCTCATATTATCTCCTCTTCCTTTTTTTCCATTTCGTCTTTGTTGCCTAGCTTCTGAATCCGGCGAACTAGTTATAAGCCCTTAGATCTCTGAGCTTAGAGGGTTTGCTACGACCTCCTCTGCCCATGTCACCTGGCCTCTGGGCAGCTCTGAAAGGATGTGGCACAGCCAGTCCGACTGTCGTCGAAGTGAGCTCTGGGTGGACGTTTGGCCAGACGGTCACCCGAGAGGGAGTGGGCACTGGATGTGGAAGTCACTCGCTTGCCTCCGGCTGCGGCAGTGCCAGCCAGGGAGGCCCTTCCAAAGTGCTGGGGTTGCCGGAGCCTTTTCTCTCCGACGGCCTGCAGGATGCGAGCTCCTGCGCTGCCTCCATGGTCTGGTTCAGAGGCTGCGGGGACGGGGTGCCGCGGGCCTTGGCTCTTCCTCCCCGGTTCCTCTGCCCCAGGCCACACCGCACTTCGCCCCGCGGTCACCTGCCAGAAGGTGAGGAGACCACGCCGAGAGTCCCGGCCGAATCCCACGTGTCCCACGTGTTAGAGTTCTCAGTAGAGAGAAGAGCAGAGTCCACAGAGTCTCTTCAAAACAATTTCCAGATGCCCCTTTAAAATCTGGAAGTCCAGAATGGGAAGTGGAAGGCAGAAAAGAAAGGGGTTGGGGGGCAGCAAACAGACCTCATAAAACTGGCCCCAAAATAGGTAGATGTTTTGCAGAAGGTGCTTATGGCAAAAATACCACTTGCTACAGAAGGAAATGCCGGTCTTCCGAGGAGTTCTATATACAGCCTACTAACTCTGCAGTTGATTGATTAACTTTACAACAGAGTTGACAGGAAAATGTTTTTTTGAAGAGGATGCTGACAAGACAAGGGGGAAATAGGCATAAATTTGGTGCAGATATTAGCGATGTGTCCCATGTGTACAGTGCTTTGGTTTCCACAGTGTCTCCACACACATCACCTCCAAATTCATCCTGAGACGTGGGCATTACTGCGCCTGCCCGAGCTCTGGAACCGCGTCACCTACTGACGTCCTCTGAGAGGTCAGGGCCGGCAGGTGAACCGGGCCCCCTAGAGCCCGTTTTCATTCTGCATTGCGGGATTTCCTCCTAAGAAGGAACTCTAAGAGAGTGAGGAGGCCCCGACTCTGGCTCCTGACTCATGAAACGCTCTACTATCACACCAGGGAGGAAAAGGAACGGGAATTCCTTCCTTGGGGATCCTTAAAACTAAGTGCAGTTAGCGCTCAGTCCTGGTGGTTCTGATCTTCAGCCTCCTGAAGGCAGAGGGTGGATTGGAGGCCGCAGGCGGTAGTCGGTTGCGACAGAGTTCGAGAGCCTAGCGGCAGTGGGCGGCCAGGGTATGACCTCCCACCCTTCACTGTTGCACCATCTCAGAGTTTAGGCAAATGCTGATTTTTATTAGAGGGAGTTTTATGGGTGGGGCAATATCGTAGCTGTCTCGGTTGAATCAAGGTCAAGCCATCCCCTAAGATGAGACAAAGGGGTCATCATCAGGGGTCCATAGGCCACTTGGGATCTGACAGGTTGACTGACAGGCTGCAAGGAATTCACCAACTCTGTGAAATGACACACAGACTTTTTTGTGTATATGCATTTTCCTCCAGGGAAGCAATCTATAGCTTTTATCCTCAAAGGTGTCTGTGACCCCAAAATGGTAATGAAACCACTGTTTTAAGAGGCCTCTTTGAAAACCTTTAGTGGACTTGAGATGTGACACACAGTTGAAAAGGCACAGGGGTGAGTCTTGGGATCACTTCTTTAAGCTCCAGCATTTCTCCTGTCCAGTCACCATAAGAGTATGGTGAGACCTCTTATGACTTTTCTAAGATAAGGTTCACTTTTCTGATTCAGGTATCAAAATGGACATGGTTACAAAGATCATTCCCGTGCCTTCTGCACTGACTCAGAGCAGAGCAGCCGTGACGCTGCAGCCTGAAAAAGACAGTCCCGTGCAGTCTGCACGTCACCGATGAATGCTAGAAGTTCCTCAATAAATCGATGTTCTATAAAATTATACCATGAGGTATTAGTCTCCAGAAGGGTGGACTTTTCAGTGTCCAGTGTGAGTCTGAAAGCATAATTATTTTCCACTGAACGAGTGGACCTTTATTTGGAAACAAAAGATCCAACAACTGTGGGTAAATCACAAGCCAAGACTTCTGTCTTCCTTGAGACCCCATGGGAAAGAAAGGGGGGAAATGCCTAGGGAGGGAGTGAAGGGAAGGGTTATTGGGGTTACAGTTTCTTACCTCTCCAAGAAGGATACTGAGAGAAAAGAAATACCTCTGCTGATTAGGGGTGAAGTAGGGGAAGGGTGTTACAATCCTTCTGCCTATGTGAGGGACCCAGAGCAAATTATTCTTTTTTTTTTTTTTTTTTAATCTGTGTGGGGTGGGGAGACAGCACCTCTGTTTTTAGAGTCTTAAAAAGCACTGTACTAATGCCCTCAGGGTACCCCCAGCAGGCCAGCAGCCCGCAGGTCCTCCTTTTATTATGTCAGCTGGGAGATGGCCCTGACTCCCACTGGGTGGCCAAGCTTTTAGGTGCTAGGTTGCCCAGGTACCAAAACCCACCCTTCCTATAACATCTAGCCAAGAGCCAACATATGCCTACATTCCAAGTACAGGGTGGGTGCCTACACACAGAGCACTCTATTACAATCACGTTGAATCTTCCATTTTTATATTGAAGGCTCACAGGTTGCAACTTACTTTAGGGAAGAGTCTAGCTGCCCATAAAGTCTGTTACCAGATGCCATTTGTTTGTGGGAGCCCCGAGCCCCAGGGAAGGGAAGGGAGTTGTGATCCCTTAACAGCACATGTGACAGGGACAATTTCTTCTAGGAAGGCAAGGATGGTTTAGTCTTGGAGTTGAAGGCTACTAATGAAATGTATTGCAACAGATCCATTCCTGATAAAACTTTTGGTCAAAAAGTTATGGAAGGCTATTTTTTTTTAATTGTGGTAAAATACACATAACATGAAATTTACCATCTTAGCCATTTTTAAGCATACAGTTCCATGGTATTAAATACATTCACATCAACGTGTAGCCAGCACCACCACCCATCCCTGTAACTCTTTTGAATTTGTAAAACTGAAATTATAGGGGTAGCTGGGTGGCTCAGTTAAGCTCTGACTCCTAATTTCGGCTCAGGTCACGATCTGAGGGTCGTGTGATTGAGCCCCACACCAGGCTCTGTTCTCGGCAGGGAATCTGCATGAGACTCTCTCTCTCCCTCTGCCCTTCCCCCTGCTCACGCATCCTCGCATGTACTCTCTCTCTCTCTCTTTCTCTCAAATAAAGGAATAAACTATTAAAAGAAACACTGAAACTGTACACCCATTAATGCCACATTTCTTCCATCTCTACCGTCCACCAGCCTCTGGCAACCACCATTATAATTTCTGTCTTTACGACTTGGACTCCTCTAGGTACCTCATAGAAATGGAATCACACAGTGTCTGTCTTTTTGTGACTGGCTTCTTTCACTTAGCGCGGTGTCCTGAAGGTTCGTCCGTGTTGTAGCACGTGTCAGAATTCCCTTCCTTTTACAGCTGAATAACATTCAACACTATTTTATTTAACACGTAGAGAATATCTGTCTCACACCAATGGCTGATATTACATATGATAGTAAAAGATCTATCCATTATGACCAGGCAGAAGTTAGAGATGCTTGCTACTTACTGTTTTGTTCTGGAAATTCCAGCCAGTGTAGTTCTATAAGAAAAGGAAATAAATGGTATAAAGGCTGAAAAGAGAAGATAAAGTTATCTTTATTTGCAAATAGCATGGCTTTCTGTACAGGCTCCAATGTGCTTTGAAGTGAGAGTATATACTCAAAAGTTAGCTCTTTTTCCAGTTCCGCCTTTCTGTTTGTGACCTCGAGCCCACCCTCTGTCCTACTCACCGACTTTGTTCTTGCATTTTTCCTTCTCATCAATTTTTTCCCCATCTGGCTTATCCCCAACAGCATATGTTAAAGTATCTCCCATGTACAAAATATCCACCCCCTGACCTCATCTTTCAAATATCCCCTCTCTGACCTCATCCTGTGTTTTTCCAGCCACAGTCCTATGCTCTGCTCTCTTTACAGCAAAACTCTTAAGGAAAGTTGTCTAGTCACCACCTTAGCCCCTTATCTACCATTTTCTTTTTCCCTCTACAGCCGTTCTTCTTTTTATTGGCCCATGCTAGGTGTTTCGTGTTGGCAAGTGGCCTTGAGTTTGTCTGGTCCCCCCCCCACTCTAGGTGTGTGTGCTGGACAGAGCCGCACCCCAGTCCCTCCCTCTTCCACTTGCTCTGTCTTTCATCCTCGAGCCACTGACTCCTTGCCCTGTCAAGGTGATGAATGACCTTAGTTGCCATAGCCGCTGGTCAGTTCTCTGTCCTCATCGTACTCAGCATCTCAGCGGCATTTGACACAGGAATCTAATCTCTCCTCCCCAAAACACTCCTGTCACCTGCCTTGGGGACACCAGAGTCTCCCCATTTTCCTCCTCTGTCACTTGTCACTCCTTCTCAGTCTTTTGTGGGTCATTCCCGGATCTGCTGGGAGTGCCTTTTCCTCTATAGCCATGGTGTCTCCTTGGATCAACTCAGGCAGGCCCATGACAACAGCATCCAGGCCATGATGATTCCGATTTATATCCCATAACCTCCCCTGGCTCCCCAGAGATTGGTCAGTCCACGTCCCTCCCTGAAATCTCCACAGGCACCTCGGATTGACCTGTCCAATCTTGATTTTTCCCTCCCGAACCTCCTCCTCATCTTGGTCAGTGGGGCCCCTTGACACGCGTTTGCTCAAACCCCCAAACCACAGTACATCCTTGATCTTGTTCTTTCCCTCATCCCTTCCCCACGTTCAGTTTGTCAGCCTGCTCTGTTGACTGTCTTCGAAATACATCTGTCCTCGCTCTCTGCTGCTGTAACCCAGGTCCTCACCGCCGCTGTCAATTCCTCCCTGGGCTATTTGCACTGGCTGCTCCAGATCCTTCCTTCCCCTGCAGTCTGTTCCTTCAGGGCTACCAAAGTGACCTTTTAAAATGTAAATCAGATCATACCTCTCCCCTCCTAACCCTTCACAGTCTCTTATTACACTTAGAATAAAATTCCATTACTTTTACTAGACTACAAAGATCTGCCTTCTGACCTCATCGCGGCCCCCTCTCCAACTCTGTCTGGCTGCTCCACCGCAGCCCTCTTCCCAGTCTGCCTCCCAGCCTCTAACAGGTGCCCTGGGCTTCAGGTGGCCTCCCCCATGCGCGCGTGACTCGCTCCATCTCCTATCAGGGGTCTGTGCTCAAAAGCCTTTTCTTCAAAGATGCCTTCCCTGATCACTCGCTAAAATATGTGCCACTCCCCCTCAGCACGCCTTTGCTCTTACCCTGCTCTTTTTTCTTTTATTAAAGTATCTGAAATTATTGTTCTGTTCTTGTTCGTTGTCTGTCTCTCGCGCTAGAATAGAAGCTCTGTGAAGGCAGCAGCTTTGTTTGCCTCATTCTTTCTTGTATGTTTTGTGCTGAGCATAGGGCTGGTACATAGTAAGCGCCAGTTAATATCTGTTGAATGAATTTTAGCACTTAGCAGTCACAAAACATACTGGGCAGAAACAGTGTACTTAAAAGAGTGAGATATGAAATCTCTAAACATCAATAAGTAAAAGATAAGCAACAAAAACAAGGCTTTTTTTTTAATTTAAAAAAAACTAATATTGGTAAGAATACTGAGCAATGGACTCTCTCGTTTACTGCTGGTGGAAATGGAAAGTTGTCCAAGCTTTCCTAAGTGGTGAGTCATGGGTGATTTTTTATCTCCATTTTTATGGTTTGCTATGTTTCTCATTTTTTCCAATAATTACTTTCTCCCCCCATAATTACTTTTTAAACCAGAGAAGTTCCTTCATCTTCCTCCCCGCCCCTTTTTAAACTTATTAAGCTGGCTGGACCCTGGCACTAGCAAACTTTCGGAGCGAAGCCAGCAGCGGGATGGTCTTGTTCTGCTGTTGAACCTCTTCTTGACTCTGCAGACTGTATCCGGTTTCCCTGGAATGATGCAGTTCCGGGCAGTGCAGACTGTATGCGCAGAGTCGCTCTCCTTCGAAGGGCTGGTTTGGGAGCCCACTGCAAAGGCGGGGCCCACCCAGTCCGAGGTGGGGTCCCACAGCCTTTCCTGCCAAGACCCAGATCTCCACAGACAGGGAAAGCCTAACATTTCTTGGTAGATACCCCACCCAACTCCCTCGCTGCTCGGGATTGAATTAAAAACAATAATAATCTGCTCTGTGCAGCTGGACTTCCAGTGCCTGCTTCCCTTTGACACATCCGTGCCCCATTCTGCCCGTGCCCAGGCGGGCGCCCCCCTGCATGGGCCCCAGGCCCCCGGAAGGGAGGCTGCGGCTGAATCACCAGTGGGCCATTCTTCCATTTCCCCTGGTTTCTTTCTTCTCTGGAGCTGCCTTGGTAGTTGGACTTTTTGTTTAATTACGTCGCTTTCTGGGCTTGGCAGTTAAGTTCCAGAGTGGCCGGTGGCCCACCGCAATGGTGTTCAGCCCGATGGCTGGTTGCAGATAAAGGCGCCGGCCCCTACTCAGCTCCCTGACCTGCCTGGGCTGTCACATTCATGCTTCCTCAGCCATGTCCCTCCTAGACCCTGTTCCTCTGACAGTTGGCACAGCCAACCTCAAGAGCCTGCCAGTAGACTGTGGGTTGTTTTAAGTGGCACGGAGAACTGAGGGTTGGGGCTGGCTCGGGAAACTGCTTCCCTCGTGTTTGTGGGTGAGTGGCACGCATGGCCCCTGCTGATATTCCAAGCACAGGAACCCGCTGGAGTGGGGAGAGGGCCAGACTCCAGCTACTTGGTCTTCTGTTGGATACCCTTGTCCCCTCTCCCTCGGGGCTCAGGGGACACAGCAGAGCTGGGAAGCAGAGGAGCACCTGCCTGCTGACAGGGTTGAGAGGCACGGATAAAAAGCCTCCCTTCCTGCCTTAACCACCTGGCGTTGGGGGTGCACATGTGGTTCATATCATGATCCTTCTTCTGTCTTTGTGCTTTTTTGATCAAGTGTCCATGGGAGAGGGGGGTAGCGAAGAGCTCTCTTGGAAGAGGTATGGTCCTCTGTCGGCCTTCGTCTTGGCCTGAGCCTGAGTGGGACTCAGACTCCCCTGCCTGCCCCAGCCCGCAGAGGCCAGTGGGCTTGTAGCTTCACTTGTTCATTGACCTGACTTCAGTATGTTCCAGTCCATTTACCCCTCAGGCCCGAGGGGCTCAAAAGGACGCTGCAATTTATGCGGTTGGGACTTAACCACCTTTTTCCCTTTTCTTCTTACAGCTTAAACTTTGGAACAAATATCGCATTTCCAACATTCCATCACTAATATTCCTAGACGCCACCACCGGGAAGGTCGTGTGCAGGAATGGGCTGCTGGTGATCCGAGATGACCCAGAAGGTAGGACCTTGGCATGTCCATCCCGTACTCCTTGCTTCGTCCTCCTACCCTGACGTTGTCCCCATTGGCAGAGAACATACAAATGAAATATATGTGAGTGGGTTTACTTGGCTGGAGGATATTGTCATGATGAAATTATAGTATTCTCCAGGTCATGGTTAAGATTTTTAAAGAGATCAGAATGTCCCTCCTGGGGGCTTTAATTCATGGGCCAAAGGAGATAAAATCGGAAAAAGGCAATTCGGTTGTGAGGGCTGAGGAGGCCGTTGAGAAGCAGTGAGAGCCCGGAGACTGACTTCGGTGCCGTGTCCATAGCAGCGGTCACCTTAACAATTGGAGGCCGACTCAGTGGTTGTGAGGTTTTTGTCTCTTTAAAATCTTACCATCGCAAAGTCACAGTCTCTGTCTTGCTCTCCAGGCCCTAGGGGTGACTGACCTCATTTCTTGGTGCTGCCCAAGTCCCACGGCCTTGGCCTTGCTGACCGGCCGGGGGTGGGGGGTGGCCGTGCGCTGGGTTGCTCTTCCCACCGTCCCGCTCACTGGCTGCCGCAGCTCTGGTCCTCTCCCCGCTGCACTGGAGTCGTAAAAGTGTCGCAAGGTCTTCCCGTCCCTCACTTTCTGATTAGGGGCTTCAACCCTGGTCACAGATTTTCCCAGGAAAAATTTCACCTCCTTCAAAGAATTGCCCTCAGTGGAAACCAAGGCATGGTAGAACCCAGTCTCCACCTTCTCAAGTCTCTCTCACATACACACACACACACACACACACACACACACACACACACACAGACTCACTCTACTCCGAGCTTGTTAAAAGTGCAGAGTTCTCAGCCCTGCTTCCAGAGATGTTTGGGTCCCTTTGTTTCAGGGTGGGCTTGGCCACTTGCATTTTCCGCCAGTCTGTGCTGCTCCCATCCCCCACCCACCCCAGGCGATTTTTGAGGCGGTGGTCCATGGACCACCCTGTGAGAAAACACTGTTGCTCTTCCTGCCTGGGGCCTAAGTGTCATCAGAATGTAGAACATCTGGGTTGAGTGAGTTTTACTTTCCTCTTACTGGATTTAATTCTCACTTGGTTCCTAGGCCCCAACCCAGACCGACTGAATCAGAATCTCTGGGGGTGGGCCCAGGAGCATCAGATTTTAAAATTCCCCAGCTGACTCTAAAACGCTGTCAGAGTTGGGAGCCCCTGAGATCCCAGGGTTGGACTTGAAGGAGAAACCTGTGGTTCCTCCACGAGGCAGTGATTCCCCAACCTGGCGCAGTATCAGACTTACCTGGGGAGTCGGTTTTGCTTTGTTTTGGACATACATCTTCAGCCTTGGCCCCAGATCCCAAGACTCAGAGCGTGACCCAGGCTTCGGTAACTGTACAAAAGCCCCCCAGGAGATGGGCCCTGTGATCACCCAGGTTCGGGAACCGTTGTCTTGGAGGTAGGGGGAGCTCTGCCACGAATGGGTTCTGCCTTTGTTCCTGCCAGGTGTTAACAGATACTGTTTGATGATAACACCCTGCCTCTCTGAGGCCCCTTGGGTCAGAGGCCATAAGGAAGAGTCTTAACAACGTTCTCACCATCTGTTGCCTGTTTCAGGTTTGGAATTCCCTTGGGGACCTAAACCCTTCAGGGAAGTCATTGCAGGGCCCTTGCTTAGAAATAACGGACAGTCCCTGGAGAGCAGCAGCCTGGAGGGGTCTCACGTGGGCGTCTATTTCTCCGCACACTGGGTGAGTGTTCAGTCCAGACGGAAGGAAGCAGTGATGTTGCCACCAAGACCAGTCGTGGTTGGCTCTTGGAGGTGCTACTGCTCGGGCATGACTTCCCCATGTCCTTACTCCTCCTGCACCTGACGCATTGTTGGCATGCCGTGAGTGCTTATTATTATGAATGATGTGGTAGCAAGAAAATGACTTCTTTTGACTGGTCTGAAAGGATAGTCTTCCTAACCCATTCTGATGAGGCTTCCAGTAGTCTCCAAGGGGGTTTGTTTTAACTGCCACCCGCCAGCGTGCCGTGGCGGGGGGGGGGGGCGCCTGTGCTGGACGTTCGCCGTTGTAAGAAGCATGTTTGTTTCTGCCTCTTTAATAAGTTGGGTTTTGCTCTCCCAGTCCTGCTTGGGTCTTGCTTACCCGGTCTCTTTTGGCAAGTGGCTGGGAAATGGGAAGGCCAGATTCAGCGTCAGGCTGCAGGATCCCCCTCTCCTCTTGCAGTGCCCACCCTGCCGAAGCCTCACCCGGGTGCTGGTGGAATCCTACCGGAAGATCAAGGAGGCAGGCCAGAAATTTGAGATCATCTTTGTTAGTGCGGACAGGTAACGTGAGCTGGGGCAAGTGGCTGCGCGTTTCCCTTTTCCAGAGGTGGTTAACATGCATTTCTCTTACCTTACACATCTCACCTCCTAAGGGTAGAGCGCAGAGATGGGGGTTGGGGAAGGCTTATGTGGGATGATTGGCACACGGACAGATACATTTCAGAATTCCTTGTGCAATTGTCTGAAGGGGAGCTGAGAAAAACCTGTTCTTACTGTAAATATTGGGCCATGTCCACTTCCAGCCTGGGTCATTAGAGATTAGGATGCAATTTTCTGATTTGTTCAGCATTTTGGATCACGATGAAAGGGCATGGAGGAGAAGGATGGAAAGAAAAGATCCAGAGGCTGATGGAATGTGACACCTGCTGGGATGGCTGTGCCACAAATTTCCTTCACTCTGGCCACATACTGTGCCTGGGGGCTGTCCTAAAAACAAGAAGGGCAAGCTCTCCTCCTGGAGTACCTCAGGTCCTTTTCACCACAACTTCCTCTGCTGCGGGCCCTCTTGCTGGTTTTACTCATCAGCCACCCTCCTTCCTCACAAAACTCCAGCTCCCATTCAGACCGAGCCACCAGGTGCTCCTGCTTCTTAAGTTCCTGTTCACAGAAGGTTCTCTGGGAAGCACACTGAGGGCATTCTGTATCTTTGCGGTCTGCACTGTGCCGTGCTCGATCCCCAGATCCCCATCTCTGCATGTGACTGGGGGTCAATTTGAAGGCATACCACATGGACCAATCACTTTTTTAAAGCTTAAAAAAAAAAATCAACTCGATTGAAGTATCATTTACATACAATAAAGTACATTTTGGGCGCACAGTTCAGTGACTATTGACGAAGGTATGTACCCCTGTAATCAGCACTGTTAAGTATACCACAAGGTGCCCTCTCAGTCAGTCCTCACCCTCAAACCCCCGCCCCAGGGAGCCCCCGATCGGCTTTTTATCACTTTGGTTAGCTCTGTCGTTCTAGCGTGTTTTATACATGGACCTGTAGGCTTCCGCTTGGCCAGGAGTGTGCCCCTGTGCATGGCACTGTTACACGCACAGATTCGACGCATCACGGGGAACGCAGTGTCCGTGTCCATCTAGGCTGCTTGTAAAAGTACTACCTGTCTCTGTTGAAAAATGAGAAGCTGGGCCTGAGTTAAACTGGTAGGACCCAGAGGAGCGGGCTACTGGAAATGGCCTGGTGGTCTAGTTCACATCGGCCTGCGTGTGGAGGCTGTTGCTTCTTGGTGGACACCAGAAGGGGTAGAATAATTCCCGCCCGAAACCTGGTGTCTGAGGAGCAAGGTGGTTCGGGCGCTGGCACCTGCGGAGCCCCGGCCGTAGCTCGGTAGCAGGCGGGGGGACCCTGCCGTGGTGCTTTCGGGGGTAATAGAGCCTTGCTTCCATGTGTGTCTCTGTAGGTCCGAGGACTCATTCAACCAGTACTTCAGTGAGATGCCCTGGCTTGCAGTCCCCTATACCGACGAGGCCCGGCGGTCACGCCTCAACCGGCTGTACGGAATCCAAGGTGGGCATTCCTGACTCCATGGCTTTTCTTTTAGAGGGAAAAGGACATCTTTAGTTCCATAAATGTTCATGTTCCTTACCGTCTTAAAAATTACATGCTATTAATTCTATGGTATGTGAATTATACCACATTAAAGCGATTTTTTTTCCCCTGAAGTACTCGTCCAGGTGAAACAGCCACTTCTCACCAGCGGCCCTCGTGTGCTGTGCTACAGCTGGGCCATAGAGCACACGCTCCCAAATGACGTGGCCAAAACCCTAGCCTGGGGTTCTCCGTCAGACGGACTAGGAATGGTCTTTGGTTGCATCAGTCAGACTCTGAGCCTCAGTTTCCTCATCCGCAAAGTGGGCATGATAAATCCCTGCCACGAAGACTCGCTGGGCGCTTGCATAGGATAAGACATGCAAAGCATTTCCTGGTTCCTGAGGGCTGAGCGGCTAGGCCTTGTAGGCGAGAAAACTCATTTCCTGAGAGGGTTGAAAACTAGGACTTAAAGTACTAATCGTGGTGTTTTGGGGAATGACGATGATTAAGTGAGACAGACTGTGTTTTTATTCTCTATTATGTGAATACCTTCTTCCCAGCCTTCACCCAGCCAGGTTTTCTCTTGGTAAAGCACTTAACTGACCTGCTAAGAATGAAATGCATCCTTGTATGTCAATTTTATCTCCATTTTGTAAAAAGGATTAAACTCATTTCCTTTGTAGCAGTAGTACCAGATCCTGGTTAGCCCTAGGCAGACACAGCTAATATTTGAGTTCTCAATGCTTCTTGTGTTAAAGGGAGTAGAGGGGGGGAAAAAAAGACAAATCAAAATTTAGTCACAAATTCCACTGCTCAGGCAGGGACTCATCAGGTTCTTTAAGCTTTTTCCTCACCCTTTAGAGTAAGCATATGGCTTCGTTTGGAGCTAAGGTTTCAAAAAAATGAACAGTTAATTTTAAATCAGTGCTTCTCCATGTCAAATGCACATAAGAGTCCTCTAAGGATCTTGTGAAAATGCGGATTCCCTGAGTCTGACTGGAGTGGGCTGAGACCCTGCCTCTCTAGCAAGCCCCCAAGTGACGCTGACGCTGGTGGCCCAGGGACCACACTTTGGGTATTAATAAGCTAGGTCTGTCAACCCTTGAAGAATTTTGGAGGCTCATGCCTTCTAGGGGTGGGAGGGATGGGGAGGCTGGGTGATGGACACTGGGGAGGGTGTGTGTTGTGGTGAGCACTGTGCATTGTGTAAGACTGATGAATCACAGACCTGTACCCCTGAAACAAATAATACTTTATATGTTAATAATAATAATAAGAGAAAATGCATATAATAAACCACTTTTTCAACTAAAAAAAAAAAGAGAGAGAGAGAGAGAGATATGACATCAGTTCCCTTCCCAAACAAAAGCTGAGTGATAGATAGGGAATTGTTTACTGGTCTAGAAGGAAGGGTATGGGGTTGAGTGACTTAAAGAAGATATCACAGGCTTATTTTCTTCTAGCGCTTTGTTTGCAGAGACTTAAAACACGCGTGCTGTAGGAGCGGCAGATGTTGAGATGAGTGTCCAGAATGACCTTTGGTCAGTGGTACTGAACAGAGGGTTATGTTGCCCCTTTGTGAGCATAAGCGAAACTTCAGGTCTCTGAATTCATTTATTCATTCACTCAATAAGTATTTACTGAGGGCTGATTAGAGGATGTCTGTTCTCCCAGGTGTGGAAGATACAGTCTTGAGTAGAAACAGACCCAATCTCTACCCTCGGGTAGCTTACAGCACTAGAAGGGAGACTCACCCCATCAGTCAATTGTACAAATAAGTGTAAGTTGCAATCGTGAGGGCTCTGAAGGAAGGTGTCCCCAGTGCTAGCAGGGCCTGTAACAGGGAAATCCGGATTGGTTGGGAAGATGAGAATGTTATGCTCAAACCAAGTTCTGGAAACCATAGGAGTCGCCTTAGTGAAATGGAGAGGAAAGAGTGTTGTTGGCAGAAGAAACAAAGGCCCTGCCAGTGTAGGGCTGCTGGGAAAGAGGGCTGGAGTGTGACAGAAGAGACCTGGCTTCAGCCCTAGCAAGGGTCCTCTGCTATCAAAGAGTATGACAGGGAAAGGACAGGGCTTGATGGTTTTATAAATATTTTCCTCAGTCCTCTTTGTTCATTTAAAAAACATACCTTCTTGCTCCTAGGATTCGGATATTCACCCCAGAGGTAACTCTGTGTGTCACTTAAGGGAGATGTGACAGTCTTATTATTTTTAAGATTTTATTTATCTGTCAGCGACAGATAGCTATCGAGTGAGCACAGTCGGGGGAGTGGCAGGCAGAAGGAGAAGCAGGCTCCCTGCTGAGCAAGGAACCTGATGCAGGGTGATCCCAGGACCCTGGGACCATGACCTGAACTGAAGGCAGACCCTTAACTAGCCGAGCCACCCAGGCGTCCAGTGACAATCTTGTTTTAACTGCATCATGGAAAAGGGGTACAGCCAGCCAGTGTGAGTCCCTTAGCCGCAGTCCCTGTGTTGTGACTAGAAGTTCTTGGAGAGGCTCGAGGTGAGGCCCACTGGTAGGCTGGCTAGTTCCAGATCTTTCCTTAGGGTTACCTAGATTTTGCTGCCCTTCAGTGCCCATGTTTATACACAGCTGTGCCCTGCTTCTTCTGAGGACCATAGATTTCTTGGTCCTTGCAGCAGTACAGAGACATTCCTGAGTTATCTCTATTCCCTATTCACCGTACACACTAGCAGATGTCTTTGATGTGTGTCTTCCTCTGACGCCCCTAACAAAGGCCTTTCAATCATGTTCTGGCTTCTCCTGCCCCCCTCTCCCAGCTTCTATACATGTCTGTGCACATGCGTGTACTCACACAAATGTGCACAAAACGTAACTCTGTGCGACATGGTTGGGCCTTGGAGCGTACCCTCACAGGTGACTGGGGAGGCATCTTAGAGGTACATACCAAAAAGTGTCAGCTGTCCTACCTCTACCAGGCCTGGGGCCTCTTGGATCTTTGCCTGGGGCATTGTTGTCCTGTTTCCTGTCTTATTCCGCCCTCACTGATACCACCTCTGTAGTCTAGGCCACCAGCAACTCAGTCCTGTTCCTACCTCATGCTGAGTGACCTTGAACTAGTTACTTATCCTCTCAGTAAAATTGAGAGGCTTCAGTGTTGGGTCTTAATAAATATTTAACTGATTAACTTGGGGGAAAGGGGGGGGATTTCGTTTTACAATAAAAAAGATAACTTTGGGGTGTCAAAAAGCTTAAACAAAGGCAACCAACAATATTAATAACATGTATGGCAAATAATCAGTATCTTTTATAGAAAAAAGATCTCCTTAGAAAAAAAGAGACAGAATTGGGCACCTGGATGGCTCAGTTGGTTAAGTATCTGCCTTTGGCTCTGGTCGTGATCCCAGAGTCCTGGGATTGAGCCCTGCATCAGGCTCCTTGCTCAGTGGGGAGTCTGCTTCTCCCTCTCCCTCTGCTGTTCACCTTGCTTGTGCTCTCTCTCTCTCTGGCAAATGAATAAATAAAATCTTTTAAAAAGAGAGAGAATTTAGTAAGAAGTATGTATAGGGTATGAGGTAGGCAGTTCATCCAGCAGATGGATAAGATAGGGTCGTATCATTTTCATATGACGTGAAAAATACTCAGCATAAGTTACTTCCGTGATTTACGGCCAAAAACTGAATTTGTATCTATCTCATTTGCAAAGAATTCCCGCCACCCCCACCATCCCCCCTAAAAGATAATCCCCAGTGTAGGGAAGAGAGCAGACTGCTAGTAGAAATGTAAATCAGGACAACCTTTCGGGAGAGCAATTGGCAATATACCTCAAAGGCCTTTAAAAATCTACGAAACCTTTAATTTAGAAATCCCACTTGTAGGAATTTATGCTCAGGAAATTATCCTATAGTGCCCAGCAGAAGCTGAACTTCTCTTGAGCAAGTGGTAGATTTTTCTTTTTCGGTTTTTTTCTTTCATCTTTTGTATATGTTGAATTTCATTATGGACCACAGTGTTTTTTCCCCTTTGGCCCCTAGAAAACCCAGAGCTGAATTTGTAACCACCTTTACAACTTTGCGAAACTCACCTTTTCTGTTGCATGCCCCTGACCTTAGCTTCATTGTTTTCCCTTCAGGAGGATATTTTCATCTGTTTTTATTGAATTATATTACACACTTTTTAAGCAGCCTCCAATCCTTTTTGGAAGAAGCGTAGAGTGGTTTTAAACGCATAGGAATCTATTTCTTGAACTCCTGCTAACCACCAAACCTGTGTGCTGATCTCTGGGAAATAAGAAACCAGAAGAGTAGCCCAGTGCTGCCCTTGAGTGGACAGGAGGAGATTTACATTGGGAGGTATTTCAAGAGCAGAGTATGACGATGTCTTGAGGAACTAGAAAGTGTAAGTCCAATAAGTGCCATTTTGTATGAGGGCTTAGAAGACTGACACTTGTCCCAGAGGGTGGAGCAAGTGCGGGGCCTCAGGCGGCCACCCTGCTCCACCACGAGCCCGCTCCACGCAGAGGCACGTTCTTTCCAAGCCCCTGTCGTCAATGAGCAGGATCTTTCCTCCCCGAAGTAGAGCCCTTTCCTGGAAGGCCGGGGATGAGGGGGAGGGGGGAGGCCGGCACGATGCAGGTGTTCCTGGAGGTCCGTGCTTAGGCTGTGGAGTACTTGAAACTAACAGTTACCAAAATATGGTCTATACTATCCGTAGCCAGTTTGAGGGTGGCAGTCTGTGCCCTCTCTGCTCCGTGAGATGTGTCTAAGGACCCTGGGGAAGTGGGGCGAGGCTTGGCACTGAACAGCAGTCTCTGAAGGAGAGATCACAAGCTCTGTGAGATTTAGCACGAGTCGTGGATACACTCCTAGGGCTGGAGGGTGGCCTGTAAACTGTTGGGCAGGGCACAAAAAAATTGAATGGATCATTTTCTGTCTGCCTTCAGCCAGCAGAGAAGGGAACTCTCAGATTCCCCAGCTGCCAACCTATAAATATTACAGACGTAGAAGCCACGGTTGTTAGGTGTGGCCCCGGCCTCCAGAAAGTGGCTGACCACGACTGAGGAGGAGAATGGGGAGTTCTCGGAGACACGTTGATTCGGCCCCATCTCTTAAGGCCCCGGCGGCGTGGGGCTGAGAAGTGTGTGTGTGGTCATGACTTGGGGGAGCCCTCAGTGGAGGATCAGCAAGCTGACCTGGAGGCCCTGTGCGCGGGCAAGCAGCGGCCAGCTCGCCGCAGCGAAGGAGTGTGCAGTCCACGCTGAACCCGGCTCCGCCAGCAAGCGTCCTCCGCCTGCGGCCAGAGCGCTGCTCCTCATTTGTTAGCTCCATGCCCCCCCCGCCCCCCGCCATCTGTGCTAGTCTCTCTTCCGGGTGGACCTGTCTGCTCTTCTAGCCCCCACCTCCTGCTTCCTCACTCTCAGGGTTATAGTCTCCCTGGCACCGTGTGTGTGCTGACCGCTTCCTTGATCACTGACCTCTCGAGGGAAGCCTTAGGACTCATTCCCGCAGGCAGCCTGGCAGGCACTGCTTGTTGACCTTGAGCTGTCTGCCTCTGGCCCCATCAAGCCAGAGTTGCACTAAAGCACAGTGAAGTGAGAGTGTAGAGAGAAGCCCAGGACCCTTCTCAAGGCAGCACCTAAGGAAGGGCCCTGCCGGGGAATTATCTGAGTTCAGATGAGACTCTGGCTTGGAGCTGTTGAACCAGGAAGGCTTCCTAGAAGAGGTGGCTCTGGAGCAGAGCCTTACCGAGTGGATGGCATTTAGATAGAGAGTGTCTATGGCAAAGGCCAGAATAGGACGCCTGTAATGTACTGTAGGGCAGAGAGGGCACAAAGGTCAGTGATGCCACCTCTTAGCGAGACTCGAGCACCGTGCCCCATGTCTCCTTGAATTTGACCCTTCGCACTTTGGAGCCTTTTGAAATTTTTGATTAAAGTTGTGATCAGTGCAATAGTGACACTCTCTAGACTGGCAGAGAACTCCCAGAGGCAGACCGTCCACTGGGAGTTCTGATGACCAGGCCTCACACCGGGGTTCATGACAGGCCTACCTGTGGGGAGAGGAACACGTGGCCCACGTGACTTCCAGCCCAGGGCCTATCTCCCTGCCTCTGCCTCCCTCCAGCCTCACAGGGTCACTTACAGTCTTTTGCTTCCTGGCATTCTGGGGGTTCCATGTGCATCGGGGGTCTGGTTTCTGTTGGAAGTGCATGTCGTTGGTAAGTTCTTGTATTGATCTTACCAGCCAGCTGCGCGTACGAGTTCATACAAGGACAGGCACTCCTCGGACGTGGCGCAGGTCCGGTTCTAGACCACCGTAGTAAAGCAATACCTCAATAAAGCCAGGCAGATTAATTTGGGGGTTTTTTGGTGCATATGAAGGTTATATTTACACTATAGTGTGGGGTTTTTTTTTATTGAGTGTTTATCGTGTACCAAACGTGGTTCCGTTTTCATATGCATTAAGTCATTAATCCTCACCATGTGATCAACACTGTGTGATAAAACCGTTGCTCTCTCCTGAGTCTAGTAAGTGTGCAACAACATTACGTCTAAAAAACAACGTACGTGCTTTAATTTAAAAAGTTTATTGCCAGAAAACGCTAACCGTCCTCCGAGCTTTCAGCAAGTTACTAATCACTGATCACAGATCACCGTAACAAATATAATGATGGTGAGAAAGCTTGAAATATCACAAGAATTACTGAACTGTTGACATAGAGACGTGAAATGAGCAAATGCTGTTAGAAAAATGGTGCTGATAGACGTGCTTGAGCAGGACTGCCACAAGCCTTCACTTTGCAAAAAACGCATTCTCTGAAGCGCAGTAAAGCGAGGTGTGCCTGGGCCAGGGCATATGAGTTTCTGCATCCCGCGGCCTCTGACGACCCAGACAGCAGAGGGAGAAATGCACAGCCTGTTGCCGGGGTGGTGGTGCCGAGGGCATGCCTTTGCAGCCTTGCACGGGCTGGGCCAGGGCAGAGGGGTAAGGGTGTGGAGCAGGGCCCACTGGGGCTCAGCCAGGGACCACAGGCTGAGCTCCACGGCCGTCCCCTCCTCCCTGCTGGTGTCTCCCGTGGTGCGTCCTCCCCTGCATTCCCTGTTTCCCTCCTCTCTGCCAAGGAACATCTCTGTGACACCGTCAAGTTCATAACTCCAAATGTCTGGGCGTCTCCCCCATCCCCCTTTCTTCTTTCTTCTTAGAAGAAATATCATCCAGGCTTTCTGAGAACCTGGCTTTGTTCTTCTAGAGTCTTGCTCTTGCCTCTTCCATTTTTCCTTCCCTTTTTTGCCTCCTTGTCTCTCATTCTCTCTTAGTTCCTTATCCTCCACTTCACGGAATGCTCAGGTCTCTCTAAGCCATAAAAGCTCGGGCTGCCATTAACAAACACTGTGGTTTAAATAGTTGAAATTTATTTCTCACGGAGCTGGAGTCTGGGACATCCAAAATCAGGGCGCTAGCTGATTCGATTCGTAGTGAGGGCTTGCTTTCTGGCTCGGGTATGGCCACCTGCTCGCTGTGTCCTCACATGGTGAAGAGAGCTCTCTGTTGTCTCTTCGTCTTATAAGGACACTAGCCTTGTCCAGTTAGGGGTGCCATCCTTATGACCTCATTAACCTTTATCACCTCCTCACAGGTCCATCCCCAAATACATTGGGGGTTAGGGCTTCAGATATGAAATTTGGGGCACTACATTACATCCCTGACAGCTACCATTCCTCTCTCTTTGTCCCAAACATCGACATTCTCAAAGACACTCGCATTGCTTTGGCTCCTACCATGTGACCTTCCTCTAGCTACAAGGGACACCAGCATGGTCAGGTCATGGTCCCTGTCGTCATGGAGCTTGGGGAATCTGCTTCCCCTCTTGTTCTTCCAGCCCTGGTCCTGGGCTGCAACTGGCCTCTCAGGTCAGGGCACCGCCCGTTCATGTTTTATTTAAGAAAATGGAATCCTGTGCTTTGCGTATGCCAGATGCTTGTCCATTCGCGAACTAAAAAAACAAAGGCCCCTGACCTCATGGAGCTTACATTCTTACTGAAAGAGACAGGCAGTAAATATAATTTTAAAAAATAAAAAATAAAGCATATGGTGTATTGAGTTATGAGTCCTGTGGGTAGAAAATAGAGCAAGGTAAAGGCATTGGGAGGACAAGGTGTGGGTCACAGTTTTAAATAGGGTCAGGGCCAGCTCCATGGAGAAGATGATGAGAGAATTCACTTGGGGGTGTCTGGGAGAGAAGTGTGTTCCAGGCAGAGCAAACAGGCAGCGTGAAGGCTCTGGGGCGGAACTATACCTGACATGTTTATGGAACAGTGAGGCCTGTGTAGCTGGATAAGAATGAGCAAGGGGGAATTTGGGGTGGGGGGTAAGACTAGAGAGGGACTTTGCAAATAAAACTTCGGCTTTCACACTGAGTGAAGCGGGCCAGCACTGGGGGGTTTGGGCAGAGGAGTCCCGTAAGCTAATGGTCGGGTCCCACTGGTTGCTGTGCTGAGAAGCAGGGAGAGGCGTTGGGATGCGGTTGTAGGCCTCCAGGGACAAGATGGCGGTGCTCGGGGAGGGAGAGTGGCAGTGAGGGTGGCAAGACATGGCGGGTTCTTGACGGAATTTGAAGAGGGAGTCCTAGAGTTTGCTAACAGATTCGATGTGGGGTGGGAGAGAGAAGGACGAGTCAGAGACCGCTCCACGGCTTCCTGCCCGAGCAGCTGGAAGAAGGCAGTCCCCGTCGGCGGAGCCGGGAGAGCTGTGTGCGCTGGACGTGGGGCTCGTGGACAGCAGCAGTACGGAATTCGGTTGAACGGTAGCTTAATTCTGACCATGTTACATTTGAGATGCCCATTAGACACTCAAGGGGTGGTGTGGCTGCAGCGGTCTGGAACTGGGAGGGAGGTGGGCCTTGAGATAGAAATCTGGGGTTTTCCAGTTGTCCCTTAAATTGGATGAGGTCTCACGGGAATGAGTAGGGATATTTACAATCCACTGACCTCCTTATTCTCTTGCTTCATTTGCTTTTGTTTTCGGACACTTGGGGCTACCCCTAAAATCCTTTCCCCTTCCCCCTCTCCTTCCACATCACCCCGTCACCTGGCTGTTTCCTGCCCCACTGTTTCTTGGATGTCTCGTTCCGCATCTCCTTCACGGAGGCTTGTCCCGGGCTCTTTGTGTTCTAACACACCTAGAACGCCTCCATTCCTTTGCACCAGGTATTCCTGCTTCGTCCCAGTGTGCTGGACGCGCCAACATGGCAGAGCAGCTCCCGGTTAACCTTCCAGAAGATCGACTCCGATAGTGGGATTCATCCCCTTGCCTAGAAGCCCTCATGGCTGTGGCCTGGCTTCCAAAGCTTTCCGCAGTCTGGTCTCAAACACCTTTGCAGTTCCATTTCTTACTTCTCCCCTGTCCACACCCTCCCCTCCCCAGCCCTGCCATCTCTCCTGGAGCAAACCTTCCTCTTGCGGACTCCTGTGCTCGTGCAGTCTCTTGCCACGTATCCCGTTCCCGAGCGTAGTTGCAAAGGCTGACTCTTTTCTCATAGATTGCTCCTTTAGGACAAGGAGTGGGGACTCGTAGGTTGCAAGCCAGGAGTTCTTTCCCTTCCTTCCCTCCTTTCCCTCCCTTCCTCCTTCCTCCCTCCTTTCTTTCCTTTCTTGTTCATTCAGGCTTTGCTTCAGGAATCATTTCTTAGGCATCTACCGTGGCTTTGAGCCATGTGCTCCAGCCGGGATGGAGACGGCCCAGGAAAGCAGGGGGCATAGTGGGGTGCCCGGGCCTGGCACCTGAGCCGCAGGAAGTCTCTTCCCAGCTCACTGAGGTTGCATGGGTCCAGCATCTGGGCTCCTTGCCCTCCACCTAGGATGGTCTTCGCCTTTGGAGCCCTTGTAGTTCACATCCCTGGTGTGGTATCATTTCTGAATGCTTCTCTTGAGTCTTAGAAGTGATGGGGCGCCTGGGTAGCGCAGTCATTAAGCGTCTGCCTTCGGCTCAGGGCGTGATCCCGGCGTTCCGGGATCGAGTCCCACATCGGGCTCCTCGGCTAGGAGCCTGCTTCTTCCTCTCCTACTCCCCCTGCTTGTGTTCCCTCTCTCGCTGGCTGTCTTTCTGTCACATAAATAAATTTAAAAAAAATCTTTAAAAAAAAAAAAAGAAGTGAGTAGTTCCTTGGGGCGCCTGGGGGGCTCAGTCAGTTAAGCGTCTGCCTTCAGCTCAGGTCATGATCCCAGGACCCTGGGATCAAGCCCCATGTCTGGCTCCCTGCTGAGTGGGAAACCCACTTCTCTCTCCCCCCTGCTTGCGTGCTCTCTCACTTTCTCTCTCTCTCAAATAAATAAATAAAATTGAAAGAAAGGGAAGGGAAGGGAAGGGAAGGGAAGGGAAGGGAAGGGAAGGGAAGGGAAGAAGGAAGAAGGAAGAAGGAAGAAGGAAGAAGGAAGAAGGAAGAAGGAAGAAGGAAGAAGGAAGAAGGAAGAAGGAAGAAGGAAGAAGGAAGAAGGAAGAAGGAAGAAGGAAGAAGGAAGAAGGAAGAAAGAGGAGAAAGAAAAGAGAGAAAAGAAAGAAAAACAATTATTAAAAAAAGAAGAAGTGGGTAGCTCCTTGCCAGGCTCTACCATCCCTTGGTTGGATTTTGCTTTTGTTTGCATCTGAGGATATTTAAATGCCTCCAGTCCAGCTCTGATCTCTTCGACCTTGATGAAATTGTCTATTCTTCTATACTCATCATAGTGTCATGGAACTCTGAAAATTATTTTTGATTGAATTCTGAGTATTTCTGAGCTTTGTGTGACTCTGGTTACAACTTCCAAAGTCATTCAACAGATGTGTTTATATGTATGTCTGGATATTCTGGGCTCTTTTTACTCACAGCACTTTTTTTTTTTTTAAGATTTTATTTTTAAGTACTCTCTCCACCTAACATGGGGCTCAAACTCATGACCCTGAGATCAAGAGCTGCGCGTGGGGCGCCTGCGTGGCCCAGTCGGTTAAGCGCCCGGCTCTTGATTTCAGCTCAGGCCGTGATGTCAGGGTCGTCAGATTGAGCCCTGCATCAGGTTCCACGCTCAGCGCGGAGTCTGCTTGGGAGTTTCTCTCTCTCCCCCTTCCTCTGCCCCTCCCCGTGCTTGCTTGCTCTCTCTCCCTCTGGTAAATAAAATTTTAAAAATGTCTTTATTGAGAAAAAGAAAAAGGGTTGCACCCTGCACCAACCGAGCCAGCCAGGTGCCCCTACTCACAACACTTCCAACATCAAATGTGTGTGAGGGTTTTTCTCCCCATACTCCCTGCTGGGTTCTCTGACACCACCTGGATGTCCTGCGAGTCAGTTGAATTCTGACACCATCTATGTGGAGTGCTCAGTCCCACCAGAACCCCCATACTGTAGACATGCATTGTTAAGTCCAGGCCTCCCATACTTCTGACCAGCTGGCCATAAATCGGGTTCCCATGACCCCCTCCTTGGGTTTGGTACTTTGCTAGACTGGCCCACAGAACTCAGGAAAGCAGTTTATTTACTATCATCAGTTTATTGTAAAGTCTAGAAGCCAGGAAGAGCCAGATGGAACTGATGCCTAGGTGTGTGGGAAGGGGCACAGAAGCCCCATGTCCTCTGGGCACACCACCCTCCCAGCATCCCCACGTGTTCACCAACCCAAAGCTGTCCGCCCCCACCAGTTAGGGGTCTTTCTGGAAATTCCATTACAAAGATAAAATTGATTAAATCCTTGGCCATTGTTGATGAGCTCAACTTCCAGTCCTTCTCTTCCTTCCCCAGAGGGCAGAGGTAAGGGGGGCCGGCTGGAAGTTCCAACCTTCTAATCAGGCCTTTCTGGCCACCAGCCCCCACCTTCTGAAGCTATATAGGGGCCCCCGGCCACTGGTCATCTCACTAACATACAAAGATACTTACCACTCCCAGATTTCAGGGGTCTTAGAAGCTCTTATGTCAGGATCTGAGACCAAATGTTGTAACAGGAGGTCCCTCTTACCCCTTCCGCTCAGGAAATTATAAGGGTTTTAGGGACTCAGTGCCAGGAACTGGGGATGAAGACCGATTGTGTATTTCTTATTACTTTACAATATCACTGTATACACAGCCTCCACACGTACGCAGGGTCGGTAGAGGGTTCTTGCTATTTTGAGGATCCGGTCTTCAGCAGATCCTGCCGGGCTGTGTCTGGCAGAGCTCACGCTCCGTGGTTGACTCTGTACCCCTCTAAGGCCTTCGAATGAAGGTGCATCCCCCCGGGTGCATCCCCCCGCCCTCACCCAAGCTGAGCCACCTCCACCTGGCCCGTGCCTTACAGTGAGCCTGTAACCTGATCTGATGGTCACTCCGTGTACCGAGACACATGAGGACGGAGCTGCCCTGTGTTATGCCGACAAGCTCCGATGAAAATGGGTAATGCGAAAAGAACCCAGGATCCTCTGAGCGTTCTGGAAGCTGGACCCAGAGCATCACTGGATTCCGAGCACCACCCAGCGTCCTGAAGGACGCCTTGCATAAAAATAAAATGCCTTGTCGAGGTGCCCATCCAGCTGGCCGTGGCAGCATCCAGATCTAGAGGTCATTACCAAACTGCTACAGGCCTCGATGAGCTTGCATCTGGCCTAGCCAAGCCGAAGGGCCTGCTTCTGCTGCTGCTGGCGGCGGCCGGTCGCTGGCTCCCTCTGGCGCTCTGGGCTGAGCCCAGGCCATGTTACCGGCAGCTTCACCAGGCCACCGGGGCTCACCGAGGCCCTGGCATTCCTTCGTCCCTTGGGAGCGGCCCTTTTACTGAGTCCTGCCCTCCCTACTCCCATGGCTTTATGCAGACTGGGGAATTTGCAGCCCTATAAGCTGTTTAAAAATGCCTTTCTAAGGAAAGGGTTTAGACACACTTGGCAAAAGGCAAATCGCATTAGCAATTGTCTAATCCTGGCTGTCAGAGAACACTGTGTTCTTTGCAGGGAGGCTTAGCACCCCTTCTCTCCGGGGTTGGGGGTCCTAGTGTTTTGTTCCTCCTCTCCCCTCCTCTGGCCCCAACCGTAGGGGAAGGCAAACAGCCTAAGGGCTGTGTAGGGGACCGAGTGGACAGAAGGAATACGCAGGCCCCACCTCCAGGAGAACAGCCCTGGAGCAAGATGGTGCTTCCAGCCTGGCTGGGGGTGGGGGCGGCAGCGTGAGGGCCTTGGGCTGCAGGGTCTCCTTCTTGGCTTCTCTGTCTCCCTCTTTCCCTGCTCCTTAGCTGTCTCCTTCTCCTCTTCCCTTTTCACTCCTTCCTTTTCTGATTCCCGCCATCCCCTTCTGTCTTTCCCAAACTTGGCCCTCTTTCCCATCCTCATCACAAAATGAATTTGAGGCAGGACCTACTGATTTTATAGAGACAAAGCGTCTGGCGACCGTGTTTTTCTGTCAGTGGAGGGTGAGGGGCCAGTGCCGGTGTGTTTTATAGACCCACATCGGTGTTTGAAGGGCTGGCCCCATGGGCCTCGCGAGGGCAGGCTGGGCACTGCCTCAGTGTCCTGTTCTGGGTGTCTCATTTAACTTGGAGAACATAAAGAAGAAAAAATAAGAAAGGACAAAGAATGAGAACAAGCACCCACGTGGCCACCCCCTAGAAGTGCCGGTTTTGCTTCGGGTGTTCACGATCTAAACAAATGGGAGCGTGAACACAGACAAAGGTGGGCTTCCCTCCGCAGCTCTTCCCCCGGGGAGCATGCTACCATACGTTTCATGTGTATCTTCATAATTGGTTTTCATATTTGTACTGCATATGTATGAATCCATGAATAATATATAGTCGTGCCGGGTGTGTTTTTTAGAAGCATACTTAAGTGCTGACATGCCGTAATATCATTCTGTAACTTGCTTTTCTCACTAAACATTATGTGTTCGAGATTTCTCCTTGTTGGTGTTGATATCTGGTTCATTTCTCTTCAGTGCCGAAAAGGGTTTCACTGAGGGATGGACCGCAGTTTATGTAGCCGTTAGGCTGTCGATGGGCACTCGGTTGTGTCTGGTTTCTCTGTATCACAGAACGGTGCCATAAATGTCTTTGTGCCTCCCGACGCAGACACACACCCCAGCAGCTTGCGGGCCAAGTTCAAGTTGGCCAGACCGAACCCTGCACCCTGCCTGGTGATTCTCCCGAGCTGCACCACCCAGACCAGCTGCCCTCTCCCTCCCTGAGCTCTCCAGGCAAGGGCTGCTTGGCGGGAGCCAGCAGGGGGTGCAGAGGGAGCTGCTGGAGGAAACTGGCAAGCGATGTGGCCAAGGCGTGCCCTGTGTATGGCGTCCCTGCCCCACTGCCCTCCAGTTCTTCTTTGCTTTTTACTTTAAGCTAATACAAATTTATCATAACAGCGGTTCAGAAAACTCAAATCCGTATTGCTCTCACCCACATTCCTGCCTTACTACACACTTGTTTTTCCTGTTCTGAGTCCCTTTTGGTCTCTGTCCACACGCATACGTCCTTACCCAGAGCTGTAATCGTACACACAGCGCTGGGTGTTCTTTCTACTTCACGGTACGTTATGAACCGTTCCCACCTTGCTGTAGTCCCCACGATGGGATCACGCGTGCTGACCTGCCTGCGCTCTTCCTGCCGAGGGACTGCTTTTCCTCCATTTCTCTTCCAGCTCCTAGGAATCTTGCGTGAGGACTCCCAGCCCCCTCAGATCTTCGCACCATCTAGAAGCAGAGAAAGAAAGCTCTCGGGGTGACAACCCTGCCCAGCTCCTGTCCCGCTGCCCAGGGTGCTGTATGACTGAGCTTTGCTGCCCCAGGCCCTTCCACTGCCACCTCCTTCAAAACCTGCTCTTCCCTCGGTAGTAGAAGAGCAGCCAAACTAAATGTAGGACAGGCTCGGGACACACGGCTTGGAGATTGTTCGAAAGACTCACAGCCAGGCTCCTCCCAGGAGGAAGCGGTTTGGAGCAGGCTTTTCGGCCTTGCTCTTTCTTCTGCAGGTTTTGCGGGAGGCCGCGAAGGGGACTCTTAGGCACTGCTTATGGCATGGCCCAGCTCCCCAGGGCAGGGGGCTTGAGGCAGAAGCTCTGTCCAGGAGCGTGGGTGTGTTACGTTCTTCCACGCAGCGTTAAGCTCGGATGGTGCAAGTGAAAGAACGCCAACCCCCCGCGTGGAAGACGTCACACGGTTCCCGGAACCCTCGCTGCGGCGTCGACATTGTCCCTGCCTTCTGTTCCCGTAGCTAACTTCCTCCAGCTAGCGCAGAGGCTGCTGTTCCTCTCACTAGACCAAGCACCAGTCTTCTGTAGCTCTGCCTTCCCGTGAGCCAGATAGTCAACCCAGGGATGACCAAAGCTAGTACCGATGAGCTCCCTCTGAGAGGAGCCAGTATTGATGGAGTACTCACTGGACACCAGATGCCCTGCTTGCAGCATTTGATACTTCTTGTTCCCTCCTCTTGTTCCCTCCTCACGCTGTCTCCACCTGCTGTGACAGCTGTGCAGATGAGGCTCCAAGGAGTTACGTGGGTGGCCTGGACCGTCCTTAGAATTCTCCCTGTACTTTCCTCAGCCATCCTGGCCATGCCAGCCGGGAGCCGACAAGCTCGAGCAGCGATGAGATGCCCCTCTGCATTCCCTTCAGAGAAGCCCCTCGCCGACGTGGAAGTTATTTTGTACGAAAGCATCTATTAGAAATTTTCCATTCCCTTTTGGTTTCCCATTAGAAGCTTTGCCCTATTTTCTCCTTAGAAGTCTCTGCTTCGGGGAACCTGCTTCAAGGGAGGGGAGCGGGGAATGCTTGCCTTGGGGAGGAGAGAGCAGAGGGGGTGGCAGCCCCAGCACCCCCCCCCCCGCCTTGAGGAGGAAGGGCAGAAAGCTGTGGATGCGGGGTGGGGGGCCTCCGTCGCCTACTTGCCAGAGCCCCCAGCCGCACTGGCCGGCTAGAAAAACCACCGGCAGACCAGGGCTCCTGTCAGCGTGGCCACTTGCAGCCCGATGACCGTAGGGGGGTGACTTGGCCAGCCGGGAAAAGAGGAGGAACCGTAGCTCTCACGGCTGAACGTTATGGGGAGTAGGGAAGCAGCGTGGCCGTGCCAGCCCCGGGCGCTCCTCTTCTTCCCGCGGCTCAGCCGAGACTGGGTGACGGCAAGGGGGCCTGGCCCAGGGCGTGCGCCAGAGAGGGCCTCTCGGGCTTGGTGTCTGACTGGGGTTCTTTTCCCACCTGCTTTCTGTTGATGCACCGCAGGTGTACACGGTTCCCTTGGGCTCGTCGACGTGGGCTTCGGTGCTCAAAGCACAAATACGAGCGGGGCCTTTGCTTTTGTGCAACTGCGGGGAACGGCGGGGAGAGCCAAGGCCCAGGGGTGCTGTTCCTCGGTGGAACCAGCGGAGGACGCCTCGGCAGCCCGGTGGGGGCTCCCTGGCCTTGTCCTGCTGGGCCCTGCCGGCAAGGACTCCAGAGATGACACTGCAGCCGCGGTAGCCGAGAAGGCCGCTTAGAAAGGAGTCCCTTGGAGAAACTGAGGCACCCAACCAGGAAGTGGGTTTCTTTGCCTTCAGATTTTACTTTTCTTCCCTTCTCTGCCCTCTGTGCCTGCTCGTCCTCCACAGACCAAGTCAGCGTCCCAGGTCTGGGCTACGAGCAGGCCCGCTGCCCTGTCTGGTCGTAGCCGTGGGAAGTCCCCGGTCAGCCCAGCACTGGTGACTGCCCGATGTCAGAAGCACAGCAGCTCTGGTGAGAGAACTCTGCCAGAGCACACTGGACGTGGGGCATGGCGATGGGCGGCCTCGGGGTTGGGGAACCCAGATGCTGGAGGCTGACGTGCAGCTGTACGGACGAGGCTGGAAACACGCCAAGTCTCTTGTGCTCCGTGTGACACACACCTCAGGAGGCCTGGCTGGCCCTGAGAATGTTCTCAAAGCCCGCAGGAGCCGAGGCTGCACGCGTCTGCACATGATGCGGTGGGAATGGCGGTTCTCCAGAGCCCGTTTCTCTCTCGACCTGTTCTCCAACACGCCAAGCCACTTCTTCTAATAGGTGTGAACATAATGGACTTGTTTAAGTCCTTTTGAAGACAGGCCCACCGCTGCATGCCTGCTGCGCCAACAGCCGTGCCAGGCTACAGAACACTAGGGCCCTATTCCTGGTCCCTCGACGTCCGTCCTCTCCCCCCACAGAGAAGCAAAATGTCAGTGGAGCAAATTACTCAGTGAATGCTTTGGAGTCTATAAATATTAAATTGCTATGGCTTTCACTGGCCCATATAAAATTAAAGCTCTGGTCAGCTCCAGAGGAGGGCTGGCTGCTTAGGAGGAGCGGGGGAGGGGAGCTGCTGCCAGGGGAGAGACAAGTGTCTCCAAAAAGGGCAGAGCCGTGGCTGTGGGCTGTGGTTGGTAGGGGGCACCCTGGCTGGCGGAGAGGCAGCGGGCAATGGGGTACAAAGAGCCAGGAGGTAGAAATACCGAATGCGACTGTAACCCAGGATGGGGTTTTCTCTGGTGTTTCACTTGGGGCTTTATGGTTGGGGATGTGTGTGGTTTGCACAGAGTTTTATGTCACGTTTCTTACTCTAGCCCAGGACTCTAAAGTCAGCATGCTCCCTCGAGGGATCGTCCCCCTTAGAGCGGGTATTGGAACCCTCCGCAGCAGCAGGGCTGGCGATGGGGGTGGGGTCGCCAGCTCACTGGCAGCCAGCTGTCCCCTGTTGTGTGCAGCCCCTGCCCCAGGCTCCTCCCCTCTGGCCCCAGTGCTCACATTGGCGGCGCGGCCTCCTGTGTGCGGACTTCCGGCCTCCTGTGTGCGACTTCCGCAGCACTGACCTGTGCTGGCTTGCGTATACAGCAAGTGCACCACGTGGGACTGTGTTCACGCCACTTCGGTTAGGTTTTTAGGTCCCCTGCAGGTGGCAGGGGTATCTTCTGCTTCTTTGGGATCTCTTGAGGATTTATTGAGTGCTTCTATGTGCCAGGACCCCGTGCTAAGTTCTTTGAATGCACGACCTCTTTGATCTTTACAAAGTGGGAGAAGGAGGGAACTGTCCTCCATTTACCACATTGCAGTGGAGGACACTGAGGCCAGGAGAGGGGAAGTGAGTTGCCGGCTTCCTTGGAGAAGTCGCCTGCAGAGCTGTTCAGTGGCTGAGCCTGGAATCTGTCCCAGCACTCCCAGCACTTCCCGACTCTCAAGCAAGCTCTCTCTCCCATGCAGGCATCCCCACCCTCATAGTGCTGGACCCCCAGGGGGAGGTGATCACGCGGCAGGGGCGTGTGGAGGTGCTGAACGACGAGGACTGCAGGGAGTTCCCGTGGCACCCCAAGCCCGTGCTGGAGCTCTCCGACTCCAATGCTGTGCAGCTCAACGAGGGCCCCTGCCTCGTCCTGTTCGTAGGTAGGAAGCCTGGCAGGAGCCCCAGGGTGGGCTGGAGGCATGGACCTCACTTGTTGCGGGGGAGGGTGGGTGTCTGTCCCTGCAGCTTCTTTCTGTCACGAACAATGCCAAGCCTGGGCCTTTGTCTCTCCCAGCAGCCTTGCTTTTGACCCCAATGATTTATTCATGGCTCTGCCCCTGCGGGAGGGGTTCTGGGAGCTCCCCCTGTGCTTTCCTTCCTAAACCGCCAGCTGGGAAGAATAGGTCAGGCTGGAGCCCGGCCCCCACGACCAGACCCATTGTTGGAAGGAGGCGGGCTGCGAGCACAGCAGCTGCAGGGGCTGGGCCCCCTTGGGCGAAGCCCCCCCACCCCCACCCAGCCTCTCTGTGGCCAGGTCCCCCCCTCAGTCTTCCCACTCTCTGCTCAGTGGGTGACTGCTCTGTGGAGCAGGAAGACACCAGAACACCCCCTGCAGGCTCCCTGCAGCCCTGTGGGATGACCCCTGTTCCTTTTGCAAACACCACTGCTGGCCAAGGGCCACCTCACCTTCTGCCTTGGGACGTGTTACTCAGCTCCAACTCAAAATAATTTGGGGTCCTAGGATCATGGCTGAGATGCTGCCATGCCCACTTTATTGATGGGGTTGGTAGGGGAGGTGCTCTGGAAGTCTGCCGTGGGGGCCCCCAGGAGGGGAGCCAATATGCAGACTCTCAGGAATTCTTACACAAACTGACTCGCAGGCGGCCCCTGTGCTTGGAGAACAGAGGCCTCCTGGGGAAGGATGGCCTTGGGGAATCCTTGTCCTGCTGCTGGCTCACACACCCACGTCCAGGGGCTGCTGGGAAACAGTTCTGAACTGAGGGACAGCTGCATCTCACTGGCCCCCTGTAGATGCTGGTAAGGAGGTCCCAGAGAGGCAAAGTGAGTTCCAGCATCACAGAGCGGATTCGATGTGGATCAGGAATATGTCCTGCCGTGTCTACGTGCTGCGGCCGGCCCCCCAGGGCAGTGTGGCACTGCTGGGTGAAAATCCTGCTGCCTGCCTCCCCTTCCCCTCTTTGCCCCTTGGGGAGTTGCTCTCGTTCTGGGTTACAGGGTCCGGCAGGAGTGAGCCCCAGGGCCCCGGAGTGTGGCTGCCCCCATGTTGCTCTTTCACTGGAGGCAAGAGATGCCTAAAGGGGGTTCTTGGGCACCCGGGCAGGCAGTCCATCCCTTCCCAGGCAAGTCTGGCCATCAGTGAAGTTGGCTTTCCAGGGGTCCCGGTGCCACCGCATTGCCACCAAAGCTGCTGACCGGACTGCAGTCCTGACCCCCCTGCCACCACCACTTCTGCCATTTTCAATAGGAAGTTAGACCGGAGTTCCTCCTGTGGTTCTATGATTGAGAGAAAAACTACCAGGACCTCAGGTTCTGGCTTCAGGGAAGCTCGGCTTCCAAGGCCAGTTTGTGCTGAATGCGCTGGACAGAGTCGTGGTACTTGGGGTATTAGTGACACTCGATGAGGTGAGTAGTTGCTGCGGGAGCGTGGTGCAGTGGTGCGCATGCGCTGCGGACACGCCCCCTGTAGCCCGGGGCGAGGCCTGTGTCCCAGGGGAGATTGTTTCCGTTCAGGGGCTGCCCAGATGGGCGTTTCGGCCCAGGACCCAGCTCCCTCAGGGGGCGCCACTCCATCTGTTCCACAAACCAGTGCTTCTCGTGTCTCTCTCTCCCCATTACAGATTCTGAGGATGATGGGGAGTCTGAGGCAGCCAAGCAGCTGATCCAGCCAATAGCCGAGAAGATCATTGCCAAGTACAAAGCCAAAGAGGAGGAGGCGCCACTTCTGTTCTTTGTGGCGGGCGAGGTGAGTGCGGCTGGGGCCCGGCCCGCAGGCTGCTCAGCGGGCCAACTCTTGGGACACGAGGGATGCGGCTCTAGGGGACGTTTGAAGGAGCTCCGGGATCTGGGGTGAAGAGCCCACAGACAGATTTCCCGCACGGAAAGCCATTTCCTGTCGCTGCTGTACCTTCCTCCCTTGTTTGCCGCTCAGCAGCCTCAGAGCAGCAGGACGGCCCCCGGCTCTACCCCCCAGGCTGCTAGGACGAGTGGCAGCCACAAAGATGGTCGTCAGCACTCGCTCCCTCCCGGCTGGGTCCACACCAGGCCCTGGATGCTTGACGAAGCGTCTGCTTGGCTAGTCCCTCGGCCCTGGCCTGCAAAGTGGGCGCGTCACAACTCAGACCTGCATCTCCCCAGCGGCCCGGGAGGCTGCTGAGCTTGGACACTGGGGCTTCCCAGCCTCTCTTCACCCCAGCTGGGATGGACCGCGCGGGGATGGACCGCGCGGGGGCCTTTTCACAGGGTGAGAAGGCCGGGCGCTGAGCTGGGGCCACCTCCCGGTGCAGGCGCCTGTCCTGCCGGCGCGGGAGTCCCCGCAAGCCGGCGGCCCCGCTCTGGCTCAGCCCCCACCCCCGGAAGCCCGTGCACGCGTGCTCTGCCACCTCCCCCGCCCCGCCGGGCGTCGGCCTCAAGCTGACTGTTGACCCACACACTTTGGGAAGCCCCCTGTCCTCTTTCCACCCGTCCGTATCCCCAGTTGGTCGGAGCCCAGCACTCATTTGATGCTGTGCTGTTTGGCTCCGAGGAGAGCCAGCACGGCCAGACACCCTGAACCCGCACCCATTCATCACCTCTTCAGTAGCCACCCCTGCCAAGCCCTGCCGGGCCCCCGGCAGGCAACTGAAGTCACCCTGCTCTGCGGTGGGGTGGAGGGAACAAAGCAGGTTCACAGGGCCCTGCCTTGGGGCTACCTACGCCCGCCCCACACAAAGCACAAATGCAACCTGCTCTTAATGTATTAAAGTCTAACCCCTTTCAAAGGGCTGTGAGAGAAGAGATGGGTGCAGAAGAGAAGGGGCCGAGCCAGGGGCTGGGGTGGGGCTGGGGAGCTCCCGTAAGTGCGTGAGGAATGTGGCCGAGAAGGCGCATTTGCAGGTCTCCCGTGTACCAGGCAGCCAGCCGAGCTCCATGGCGCCCTCCCATTTGCTCCTCACGGCGCTGGCCGGGAACGGCACCCCTGGGTTTCACATGTGAGCAGCGCAAGCCTTGGGGAGCGCGCCGGGCGGCTGCAGGTCTGGGCTCTCGGCCGGCCGGGCTCTGCGTACTTTCTGGCTCACCAGCTGGCTCGCACCTAACCCCATGCAAGCCGTTCTGGAATCCGTCTTACAGACGACAAGGCCTGGGCTCCCAGAAGTGACTTACCAGAGCCCCACGTTAAGTAGGTGGTGCAGAAGACTGAACGTGAGGTCAGCGGGACCCCAGAGGCAGTGTTCTCACTCGCTCTGCCCACGTGGTCCCGCAGGTGGCCAGGCCCAGAGGGCAGGGTGCCTGCCCCAGGACAGAGGAGGGTCTGACGGAGTCATCCACTGCGCCAGCTCCCCACCTGGCCATCCTGTCCTTCCTGTGCACTTCACCTGGGCTCCTGGCCTTGGCAGCTCTCTTGGTCCAGTTCTCTGGCCTCGTGCACCGAAGCCAGGCGTCATGGAAGGGGATGGGTGCGGGTGCCGGGTCATCGAGCACCGATGGAGCACCTCTGAGCCAGCACTCTGGCCCTCTCCCACTCCTCGCAGGGCTAAGGGTGTTTGTCGTGATCCCCCTGCTCTGACAGGCAGAGGTCATCCCTTCTGAAGCCTTAGTGGATGTTAAAATTCACCTCCCCGTGGTTTGCTCCCAGGGAGAGGGGCGGGGCCGCAGCCCTGTGCTCAGCTTGGCCCAGGCCTCCTCATGGGAACTCCGTGTACAGTCGTCGTGTGGTTGCCTCCCCTCTGCTTAGCATGAAGATCGTTTATTAACCCACACGGGGGGCCCGGGTGGGGCCAGCAGTGCCAGAGACGCTGACTCACCCATCATTGCCGGAAGCGCATGCCCTTTCTAATCATCTTCCTAAAGATCTGCCCTTTGACAAAGGAATGGTTTTTTGAGAAACCAGTGAGTGGTAAATTCCATGCCTCCTGCTTGCCAGCATTTAAGGCCAGGAATGCCCCAGCCCTTCCTGTGCAGAGGGACGTGGGTCTCCGTGTGCAGCTCAGAGGCTGCGTGTGTGTTTTGTGGTGAGACGGCCTCGGGGTGGGTGTAGAGTCCGTTTCCTGCTCTCTGCCAGATTTGGGTCGGTAGCCTGATGGGTAATCTCAGATGCTTGCTCCCTTACAAAATCTTCCGCTAGTCTTTGGGTTTCTGGGTTTGCTTTTGGACTTAATAAGGAAGATTCACCGCAACAGTCCGTGGGAGTGTGACCGACACTGGCACCCGTGTAAGCCTCGGGAAACGCCTTCTGAACGGCCGTGCTTCTGACTCCTGCCCTCCTGAACCCCAGGGGTGGGGTGGGGACAGGAGCTGTTTCTGTTCAGAATTCCAGAGCTGGAAGTGCAGATTGGCCTCAGATAGCCACAGTGGGGCTGCAGATAATTGAGAGGTAATGGCAAAAGGAAGTGATTAAAAGACAACACATTTTTAGCAAGCACAGGACACGTGGAAGTTGCTTTTGTGCTATTGAAGGAAGAGGCCTTGTCTGGTGGTCTGCGGAGATGCAGAGAGAATTCTCCAAGGCAGGGTCGAGTCCACTGCTCCCTGTTCTGAGAGCCCATCTTTCCCGGAGGGCCACCCACTCTTCAGGACACTGGAGTGGTGGCTTTCCATGCCGTCTGGGGGACCGGGGTGGGGGCCAGGTGACTCTCTACCCTCTTTCTTGAACACTTACGGGTTTTCTCTCCCTCTGGTGACTTCCAGGACGACATGACTGACTCCCTGCGCGATTACACCAACCTGCCCGAGGCTGCCCCTTTGCTCACCATTCTGGACATGTCGGCCCGGGCCAAGTATGTGATGGACGTGGAAGAGATCACCCCTGCCATTGTGGAGGCCTTTGTGAATGACTTCCTAGCAGAAAAGCTCAAACCAGAGCCCATCTAGGGGGGCTCCAGCCTCAGGAGACGTTATTTAAAACTCGGTCTTCTCCTCTTCCTCCTCCCCTTCCTTCCCTCCTCCCTTGGACTTTTCCAGTGTGTCCCGAATCACACAGCCCAAGTGTCCAACCTCTCTGTGGTGCCTTGTTTTCTGCATTAAGTCCTCAGCTAGCACCCTAAGGTGCACATCCTCTCCGCAGCAGAAGAACCCACCGTGTCTGGAGACTCTGCTTGGGATCCACGGGGCTGGCAGAACCCGGCCAGAACCAGGACTGCAGCCCACTCCCAGTCACTAGCTCTCGGGGAAGTATTTGCCGGGTGGTCTTGTGCCGAGCAAGCATGAAGGACAGCGCGCTGGTGCTCTGGCCCCGCCCCCGGTGTCCGCCCGCTCGCGCAGGGCCCAGGACAGCTCAGTGACACACGGACGTTTGTGCAGGTGGAGCAGGGAAAGGGCCGCGGCCTCGCGAGGCCTCAGCTCGGAGCTGCTGATGAGAACACCATCCTCTCTCCTAAGTGACTTCGTCTATCTTGGTGTGAGGGAAAGACACCAGCCCGGCAGTCAGTTCTTGGGCAGGGGATCTCAGGATCTCAAAGGAAGCTTGTGTTCTTTCTTGGTGAGAGAAAGGGAAGCTCTGGTAGTGGTTCATGTACCAACTGCTTACTCTGAGCTCCTACCACGTGACAAGAAAGAGCTGCTCGTTTTTTTCCTTACATCTGCCTTCCTTGATCTTACCTTCTCCAAGTTTCTGCCTTCTCATATGAACAGCCTCTACCGTCTTGGAATTTTGTTAATAAATTCTTCCCCCTTGGACAGCTTCGCGAGAGGCACCCAGCCCTGTGTTTTTAGAGGAGCCCCGCCTCACCAGCGCAGACCTCTGACTCGGCCCAGCTCTGGGCCCGGGGCCACTGCAGCTCTGCCGAGGTGCCTGTGTCCGCCTTTGGTTACCTGTCATCCCTCTTTTCTTTTCAAAGCAGAACTGAAACAAGAAATTACCAGAAGCCTAGCTTTTTCCTGAGAACCTGCACAAAGAGCTGTGTCCTGGGTGGCCGTGGGAGCAGAGGACGGGTCAGCTAAAAGTAGGCCTTGGATTCCCTCGGCGAGGCTCAGGTAGCTTGGCTCCCACAGAAGGGAGATAACAGCTGTGTCCTTGGCACGTGGGGTAGAGGGCTTTGCCTAGGGGGTCACAGGGTTTGGGCCTCTCTCGACCAGGCCTTAAAGGTCTTTCATACCCTTGGCTCCGCCTGTCAGCCGAGAGCACCGATTTGGAAAACCTGGCCCCCCACCCGCTGTTGGCACCACTGCTCCTTCCTGAATTGGATCGCTGACTCGCAGTTCGGAGGTACAGTTAGTTGGTAATAGACAGTTACGTGATGTCACGAGCCTGAAATGCAACCACCTAGTGAGAAATAAAGCAGGCATCTCGGGACGTTATCAACGACTTGGCCTTTCCTGTGCTTCGTAACAAAAAGCTTTTTGCTTATGGCGCTGGGCTCTGGGGAGGGGGTGGGCGGCACGTACGAGATCCTCGTGACTTCTCTGGATGCCTTAGTAGCAGAATTGTTTCAGAATAGTTTCAGAATTGTCCAGAACTGGCCCTCTGTCGAATCCTTCCGAAGCTGAGGCGCTCCTCTGGCCTAGAGCACCGGAGGCCGGTCCCTGCTGGAGCCCCGGCTGCCATCTCTCCTGGTTCCACTTGTGCTGGCGGAGGGCAGATTCTCCGATCACAGGCCTAACTGTGGACACTGGTGCTCAGGCCCTCCCCACAGGGGAGCAAGGGCTCCGAAGCCTGAGGGGGGCAGTTGTAGAAACAAGGAATCCCACGCAGGTCTCCCTGTGAAGAATGGGCAATAGCAGGAGACCCTCCACCCTGGCTCTAGGCTGGGCTAGGGGCTTCCGTGGGAACCCTGCCAGTGCCTCCTCTGGGAGTGTGGTGGATGCGGGGACAAGGTGAGCACCACGCACTTGGAAGATGGAGTTCTGCCTACGTCCCCGTATCATGATAGCCTTGGAGGAAAAGTGGTCTCTCTCAGCAGCCACTTCTCTTCTGGTGCAGAAGGAACAGAGTCCAGTGAGGGGTCCCTGTAGGTCCCTGTATGTCCCTGCAGCAGAAAAATTAGGTCATCGTGATTCTTCTACGGCCTTACAGGGCTGACTGAACTACTTGCCCCCGAGGGCGACTGGATCCTTGGCACCAGATGCCCCTCTTGGAGTGGGTGTGTAGGTTAAGGGCAGTGGGAAGGTTGACTACACGAAAGCTTTAGGTTTGTCGAGTGGCCGCGTTGAGGGGAAACGCGGGGAGAGGACCCGTTCACCAGTGCCAGCAAAACCCCGTCTCAATAGTGCAAGAGATTTTAAAGGATCCTGACGCAGACGAAGTGGGTGGCTTCCCAATTCCCACTAAGCAGCTCAAAATTCCTTAATTCTTGTCACTAATTGGAAGCAGGTTAAAACCCCGGCTGTGATCTCTTCAAGGGCTTCCGTCAGCAGCAAGGGAAGCCGTGCCCCGGCCGCTGAGGCAGGAAGGTGGGCTGTGAAAATGCCACCCTGGGGTTCCAGAGTTTGTGCTCACCACAATGACTTCCAGATCCGATTCTACCCATTTTCACAACAGAGATGAGATTTTTTTTACCTGTCCCCAACAATAAAGATCTGGTTAAGAAAAAGGGTCTGTGTTTGGAATTGGTATGTACAGTGGACAGCGCTGAATGCCAGGGCGCAACCGAAGCTTCCTTTCCAGGAGTGAAGTGGCTGCCTGCACCCCCCACCACCATCTCCAAGTGTGTCCTCAAATTCAGTGGCTCTCACTTCCCCAAGCACGAGGAGCCAGTACTGTTTTGTCATCAGCCAAGCTTCAAGTAGTAGTTTTCAGCCAGACTTTGTTTTTGCTTCTTGCCTCATTAAAGACACTAGAAAGCTGTTCTCTCCTCCTGCCACCTTGTTCCAGGGTAGCAAACGGAGTTCTGCAGTGATCTAGAGACGGAAGCGTGGTCCAAGATTCTCATCAGTGGGACCCAATCAGGTGTCAGCTTAGAATAGCAGGCGTGTGTGCGCGCGTGTGCACGCGTGTGGACTGGGATCGTAGCTCTGGGAGGGGTCTGAGCAGGCACCCGGCCCAGCCCCCTCCACGCACACACATGCAGGCACATCCTGATCCTAAGTCTTCCCCGGGCCAGGCTGGGGAGGCCTGTGCTTGCCCCATAGGACTGGAACGTGGCCGAGCATGGACGGTGGGGAGCTCTGCCATGTGAGCAGAGGACTGACCCAGAGGCCCAGAGCTCGGGGTCTCTCATGTTCCCCGAAGCAGCTGTGTAAAAGTAAAAGTAAGCACTTCACCTCGTTGCCCTCCCCCTTATATCCAGGCAGGCCGTCCAAGGGAAAATTCTTTGTTGACAAATGGCTGTTGCCTATTAGCTTCATTCTTGATTATTCAACGATGTAAATGGTGCAAGGGAAATATTTTCTGGGAAACAGAAGGCGGTTTGTAGGAAAATTTTATATTGGTCTACTTTAGGGCTAGGGTTTCTCCTTCTAGTGGGGGAAATAGGACATTAGGGTGTCCTAGGCACACCGCAAATGTGCAAGCATGAAGAAAATCTGCTCTGTTTAAGGCATGATGTGTCCCAGCCCCTTGGGGGTTTGGACTACTTCCCAAGCCAGGAAGTGTGTTATGCCAGTTGGGTAGGACTTGTTCTGAGGGGCTGTTGGATTTCTACCAACTCATGGAAGCCTGTCCTCAAGCCCTCGGCCAGTGCACAGCCCAAAGGAGGCAGGTGGGCCCGTCTGGGTTCCTGGGTGCTGATGCGTCACACGGGCTAGAACTAGGGTAGAGGAGGAGGAGGAGGCATGATCTTGGGACCCAGGGCTAAAAAAGAAATCTTTGGACATCACGGGATGTGGAAGGAAGTCCCCAGTCAGGAGCCACTCTGCCGGTCTGCAGTCAGTATGCACCCCCACCCGCCTTCGGAGAGGCGAGAGGGAGGCTGGGAGGCCAGAGCCCGCTGCAGCCCTGTCCCCTCCCCAGCCCTTGTTCCCTTCTTGCATCCTGAAGTAGCAGCTTGGAGGAGGGCCCCGTAATAGGAGACTTCAGCTGAAGAAGGTGGCTTCCCTACAAGCATAGTAGGCAGAGAACCGATGGCATCTGTAATGGACTCAGACTTTGGGTTACACTTGGCCTCTGAGCGTCGGCCTTGGCCGTGGCTTCCTGAGTCCAGCGAGGGCGGCCTGGCTTGCAGGCCGCGTCTCAGCTGCACCGGTGTAACGTGGCAACCTACTTCAGACTAAGTTGCCCACAGCAAAAAAGAGCCCATCCATTCATGGGGCTTCTAGCTTGTTACGTTTGTGTGTTCCTTGATGCAGACAGACGTTCTTGGGAGCTTAAAGATGTCTACCTACGTGAGTGTTTCTTAAAATTGTTGGAGCCAGCCAGATCTGCTCCCGGTGAGGGGGGCGGTGAGGGGCTGGGCCCTGGGCCGGGCACCAGGCCCTGCAGCACAGCTAGTGGCTTTCAGCACTAGTCACAGGACCCTGGGTGAGATGCTGCTGCTGGGGTCTTCGTGGGACAAGATGATAAAAGTGGAGCTGAAAGCGCAGCTTGGAGGGGGACATCGGGTGCTCCTATCCACCACAGGTTGAGGGGAAACTGGTAGAAACCCGGGCCCAGGGGTCTGCTCACCCTCCAGACCTTAACGACAGGATTCTCACGGCGAGCTGGCTGCTGGGGCTGGGGCAGGGAAAGGCCTCTGCAGCTCTCCCTGCCCCGGAGCTCCAAACCGGGCGGAGGGCTCCCAGGGGGAGTTGCAGGCGTCCGGGGACAGCAGCATCTGCCCAGAGCTGCTTTCCCAGACGTTCTACTCCAAGGAAAAAGTTGTGCCACTTCTTGCCGCAGCCACTTCCCACTGTCCAATTCCTCCTTAGTTTTTGGTCTGATGTCTATCTAGGCTTCAGATTCTGCTGAGAGAATGAGAAGCTGGATGGGTCTCCACCTTCAGCCCCTCTGAACACAAGTGGCCTGTAAAATGCCCTCTGTGGAAAGAGACTGACTCCGGCATTTCCAACAATTTAATTCCAGGAAAACCAGACCCCTCCCTTCAGGGCTGGGAGTGGTTTTGAAGCACGGCTGCCACCTTGTGGCAGAAGTCCCCAATAGCACTCACTCCACACAAAGACCAGGAGCCCCTCGGCCAACCACAGGCCAGCTTCTCGGAGTCCGTGCTTGTCATGCACTGCTCATTTTTTATTCTGATTTCCTGGGGAAATGGTGAAAAAACAAATGATGGCATTAAAATGGCAAAGAATTCAAGGGAGCAATTTTCCATTATCGCTCAAAAATCAAGAACTTCGCCACCATCTGCTTCCCCTGTAGTCATCTGTAAGAAAGGAAAGCTTGCCCTCTGCGAGATTATCATCACAGAAAGAACTTACGAGTCATGGTATCTAAGCCGTTGACTAGAAAGTGAATGGGATGTAAATTTCTTTCACCGGGTGCGATCAAATAGGCTGGTTTTACACTTGCTTTGAACAGTAACAAGGCATAGTGTTTGTTGCTCTTTCGTTGATCTTTATTTTGTAACAAGAATCAGCAGAAGAATCCAGGACAAAGCCACAGAAAACTGGTTTCATGCTGGAAAGGTATGAACTTCCCATCAGTGACCTCTGCTTTCTTAGGACTTCTCCAAGGTGTCGAGAGAACAAATGTCAACAGACTCCAGCAGTTCAGGTCCCTGAGCTGCCTCCCAGACTTAGCCTGCTGGTGTGACAGGCATGAGGGCTCTGTGAGCCAGAGGGCCAGGGCATGGAGGGTCCCAAGAGCAATCTGTGGGCCACTTGCATCGAACACCGGTGAGGCCCCAGGCAGCCCAGACCGGAGTGGGACACGAGGGCAGCGACTCCAGGCCTCCCGCCTGCAAGAGCACAGCCACCGAGAGACTGTTCCTGCCAAAACCTCTCCCCTCAAACATATCAAAGCAATCCCACCCTGCCGCCACTTGGGGCACGAGTCACGCTCGATCTCTGGGTTCTCTCAAGAGGAAGTTTTGCTAGGGAGCAGGGGAAGTCTCAGGAAGAATTCTCACCCTGGTTATTTTTGAGGATAAGCAGAGATTCACGGAAATTCTTATTTTTCCAATAACCATACAGTAGCCTCTTGCCCACCTCTTGCCTCCTGGATATGGCCTGGGCAGCCACAGTTACCGACTCTGCCTATCTCCTAACAACGCAGGAGGGGCTGGGGACCCCCTCCAATCAAGGACCGACTTCCATGTTCCGTCTCAGTGGCACCTCCCGTCCCTGCTCGAGTGTTCTGCCCTCACACGCAGTTGTCTTTTCCCTTCAAAAAGCAGGATGCTCGCAGCCATAGCTGAGTTCAGGCTGTCCACACCGGGCACGACGGGGATCAGTAGCCTCTTGCCCCCGGTGCTCTCGGCCAACTGCAAGGACTCCAGGCTCACGCCGTGGGTCTCCCCACCTATCACCACAGCTGCTGGTGCCTCTGTCCAGTCCGAGTCATACCTCTGGACCTCCAGTTCAGGGAGCCAGGCTTTACTGGCTCCAAGTTCTCGATCGTCTTCTTCCTCTTCCTCCTCCTCATACTTGTGCAACTTCGAGAGTTGTCGCTCACATACCCAGCCATGGTCACTGGCTTTGTTAGACATCTGGGCCTGGGCATAAAGGCCACAGTTGTCAGCCACGTAGACCCGGGAGTCGGTGGGCAGGTAGCTGGGCAAGGTTTCCCAGTCCAGATTACTGACGATGGGCACCTGGAAATGCGCCCCCATTGCTGCCCGTAGCACTTTGGGCTCCCAGGCATCCACACAGCCTAGAAAACAGAGATAGAATCCAATTAGGACTAGAAACCTTCCCAGACAAGGGGATTTTGGAGTAAATCAGATTAATTCTGGATCAGGACAGAAAGCCAAAAATGTCCTACTGTAGCCTTCTTGAGAGCTGGGACCTCTGCCTCCCCAGTTATGGCAGCGTCCGGCAAAGGGACCAAGGGTGGATTCCTGCTGGTGCGGAAAGAGACTTTTCTCATTCCTTCAACGTGACCATCCACCTGGGCCAGACACTGGATAGGAGACGCAAAGAGCATTAAAGTCCCCAGCCTCGAGGGGCTCGTGGCAGACTGGGCGATGGTGTTGGGACATCTGAACACATGACTACGTATCAGTAACTGATGTAAGAGCAGCATGAACAGGGTGACGGAAAACCCTTGTACAGAGCAAAGCTACCAGGAAAAACACCCCACAGAACATGACCCTAAGCTGGACCTGGAAGGATAGGAGGAAGCTGTCAAAGAAAGGCCGGGGGAGTTACAGAGGCGGGAAGAACGCCATAGCCCAAAACCCTGTAAGGACAGCGATCTGGCCGATAACGGGTGGGGTGCAGTGGGAGATGAGACAGGAGGCAGGCAAGGACCAGTCTAAAGGAGGGTAGGAGCCAAGCTGAGGAAGTCTGGGATTTTATCCATTAGACAATAAAATGAGGATGAAGGATTTTAAGCAAAGTAGTGACAGAATCTGGTTTATGCTTTAGAAAGGCCCATCCAGCTTCAATGTTGAATCTGCACCAGAGCAGGGAAGCCGCTAGAGAGCGAGACGGTAGATGGGGGCAACCACAGACATCCAGGGAGAGCCGGGCAACAGCCTTCTCTTTCACACTCACACACGCCCTCTCACCACACGGTAAGAAGGCTAGAACTCTTGTATACATAGCCGCAAGCTAAGCCCAGCCACTTGCACGTGCGCTTTCCCAGGACCACAGGCCAGGGGAGGCAGCAGGGCCAGGCCACCACCGACCTGCCCCCCCCCCCCCCCGCCATCAGCACAACTCTCCTCATTCTAAGTTACTGCAACAATTAACCTAACTTCAGGACAGAGTAAGTAGACAAACCAAATTTTAAAAGGAAAATAAGACACAGAGAATGGAACACTGCCCACACATTGTGCCAACAATGGGCTTTCCCAGTCACCGCAGGGACCCAGAGATGGGAGGTGGGCTGTCTGTCAAGAAGCTGGGGGCGAGGGAGGGACAGAGGAGGGGCTGAGACTCATGAGGGGAGCCATCCAGTCTGACCCCTCTCCCTGGTGGGGAGTAAGGGACAAGAGGAGATTTCCCCCCTCATCCTCATGCCCTCCATCCGGGGCACCACACCAAGTGTTCCCTGCTCCCTCCCCACCTCCTCTGTACCAGCCTCCACCATCAGTGTGGAAGCCGCACCGCCTGCAATTTATACGTAAGCTTCCAAAACCACCCCGGCTCTCCGAGCGCTCAACGACGGCGTGGGTGAGCGAGGTACTGATGATGGAACCCCAGCACCTAGCTCTCATGCTGGCGTCTCTATATCTCCTCCATCTATTCCAACGAGGTGGGACAGGATCGAAGGGTTGAAAGGAGCAACCGAGGCAAGTCTCAGGTGCAGGGTCATTATCAGCTTACACTGAATGATCCTCCCCCCCCCCACAAGTTGTAAGAGGCATTTTTTAGGTATGTCCCACGTGTTAGCCAAGTCTCTTTAGAACCAAGCCTATCCATCCCATTTCCTTTTTTTTTTTTTAATTTTAATTTTACTTTTTTTTTAAAGATTTTATTTATTTGACAAAGAGAGAGAGAGCACAAGCAGGGGGAGTGGCAGGGAGAGGGAAAAGCAGGCTCTCTGCAGAGAAGGGAGCTGGATGCAGGGCTGGATCCCAGAACCCTGGGATCAAGACCTGAGCTGAAGGCAGAGACTTAACCCTCTGAGCCACCCAGGCACTCACCCCCCTTTTCTAAGATTTTGTTTACTTGAAAGAGAATGAGAGAGCAGGATGGGGGGCAGGCGGAGGGAAGGGGCAGAGACAGGAGAAGCAGACTCCCTGCTGCGTAGGGGCCTGACACAGAGCTCCATCCCAGGACCCTGGGATCATGACCTGAGCCAAAGGCAGATGCTTAACCAACTGACTGAGCCGCCCAGGTGTCCCCTACTCAACCCATTTCTGATGACAGGAGAGAAATGTCATGGGGCTAACTTGTGTGGGGGTGTTTGACCCATCCCAAGGCTAAGACAAATGCATCCCAATTTCATAATCACACTCCGTCGGCATCATTCCTTTTATCGGATTCAGAATGGCAAGAGTTAGAAAGGTGTCATATGCCCAACATTTTGGGAACTCAAGACCGTTACACAAAGGATGGAAACAAAGTGTTAAAATTGGTATCTATTTCTTCCCCTGACTGGTTTTAAGTTCTTTAATAAGCTAGCAGGTGCCAAAATAATTTTAAAAGAGAATCCATACCTCCCGAAGTACTTAATGTGTGCCAAGCAATCGCTGAGTACTTCATGTGGGCCGTCTCAACCCTCACAACAGCCTTACCGGGTCGATTCTGTTATGCCCACGCTACAGATGAGGAAACTGACACTCAGATTATTGCTCACAGACATACAGCTAATAAGGGGCAGACCCAAGACTCAAATCACAAAGCCAGCTCACTTCCAAGTGGCCACCCGATCCACCCAGTAACAAGTGCTCTGACCTTTGGTGAGTAATACTTTGCTGCAGCCGGCCCCAGCAGCAGATCTCAGAATCGTCCCCAGGTTCCCGGGGTCACGGAGATTGTCACAAATCAACAATAAGGGCAGCAAGTGGCGAAGCTGAGTCTCTGGGTATGTCATCTTAACATGGTCAGGTTTGGCAAAAATCCCTGAGGAAACAAAATAGGCGGTTCACTTGTCTGATGTGACCACAGGGAATCATTTGGCTTTCCATTTATTTACCCAGCTTTCTATATTCTTAGTTACGTAAGTAATACAGGAATACATTCTGATTGAAAAAATTCATACAGTCCTACCAGTGATATGCAGCCCCCATAACTGTTTCCGATCCGAGGGTGTATCCCTTCAGAACTCGGTCCATCCACCTACCTATGTATATATCTACATCTGCCCACGCAAGGTGCTAATCCCCCTTACATCAAATAGTCACACCCTACGTGTTATTCTGTAACTTTACTCAATTCGCTAACATGAGATGTCTTAGAGAACTCACGTCAGTCCATTCGGAGCTACCTTATTTTAAATGCTTCACGTTATCTTGTAATACGAACATACCAGGTTTATTTAGCTCTTCCCCAGCTGACGGACATTTACTTTCCATTTTTCCCTATTATAAACAACCCTGCAATGAACATCCCTGTATCTCTGTGCACATGTCCACACATTTCCTGTGAAAAACACCTGCAAGTGAAATCGATACACGCTGTGTGTGCACTCCTAATGTTGTCAGATACTTCTAGCCACAGGCTAGGCCAATTTATTCCACACCGAGAACACATAAATATCTACACCTAAGCCATCGGTGAAGGCCCTAGAATGATACTAGGCATCTGTGTGCTGTAAAAAGATCCTGCACTTAGGAGCCACGGATAGCTGCAAGACCATTCAGCAGGGCAGGGGCCTCAGGAGTCCTTTAACTTCTACCTGATCAGCGGTAGTGATGAGAACTCTCTCCTAGAGGCCCTACTTACATTACTGGATTTTAAAGATATGCCGGAAGTCTGACATGAGGTCTTACCGCTTTCTCTTTACCCCACCCCTTTAATATTAAATAAAACATAAGGATAAGCCAAATAATATGTATTTTTCAGAGGCATGAAATGATGAAAGCAGTCATAACAACGAAGAGGGCTACAGAAGTCCTGGGTGGGCTGGCCACTGTTAGCACACATGCCCAAAGCGGCAAGCATGGTGCAAATAAGTGATACTTGCACTGTAACATGAAGTAGGGAATTAGGGGTGTAGCTAACGCACAAACTCTTAGAGTAAGGGAAGGACTTTAGCAGTCCCAAATCCCCACCCTAGGGGAGAGTTCTAAGCGCAGGGTCACAGATCCCTGTGACTTGCTGGGTTACAAAACAAGAGATGGTCCCCAGAATATCCTCTCGCAACTAATAGCTGAACTTTACCAAAAGGAAACACATGCACAACTGGTATGAGAGCTCCTGGCCCAAACATTAGAATCTTGAAGATAACTCCACTTGCCCCAACTGCCCCTTACTATCCAAGAGAAACTTCTACACTTACTGCCATTCAATTCTCATACCTAAGATATAATTCCAGGGTGAAAAAGATATAAAGAATTTAGTTTTTCCATATTTAGAAAAAAGGCCTAAGTGCTAACAGATATTACAATCTATTAGAATCTTGTTAGATTCAACCAAATAAAGACACGGTTTCCTGTTCAATGGGCTAAGCGGCGTAATCGCTTGCAGCTTACTGCTCAGACAGGCTTCTAGAATAAGGGGGTCAATGCCAGAGAGGTATCACCACACTGGTGGAAGTCTTGTGCAAATGGAGGGCTAAGTATTTTAGTAAACATTTTCTTAAATTTTAATTGGACATTAGAGGTTGAAGAAGTAACCTAAAAATATAATGTTCAAGGAACAGTGGTTATTCCTGGAGACTGTAAAGAGCCCTAATACATTTTCCACTGAAAATACTGTAAGATGCACAGATTTGAGAACTGTATTTTTCTGGGTGTCTTATGAAAACATTTTGAATTTGGTTCAAATAAAATCTGTTGCCCTCAGACAATTCTGAATAAGTAATCCTAGATCTCTACTTCTAGTGACACATAGTATAACCACTGACCCATTATTCCTTGTGGTGTTACTAGGTCGGACCAATCCTTGATATCCTCAAATTTCACCTTAATGAGGCTGACACCTTTCAGCTTATCAATGGGTAGCTCCTTTATGTATTCCAGACGGCTAAAGAAGAAAACCTTGGGCACAGCACCAGCCTTGAGAGCATCTGCAATCAGCCTGCGACCTTCCAGCAGGATCTTTCCTTGCTTTTCCCGAAATGGCCTGGACTTAACTATTGTCATTACACTGCTGTGGGTGGAAACAAAAAGACGGGTCATCACCAACATCCTTGTTACGGAGACACACCTAGTTCTAACAGATATAAAGAGCTTCACAGACATACACTAATTCCAAAGAAAACACTTATTCTGCCTTCCATGCATAATAAAAACCAGAGGGGTGTACCGGGAAGAAGTCCTCCAACAGAAGGAAAGAGGTTAAGCTTCCGCTGGCAGGCGGGAACAGAAACGGGAATACAAGACAAGTCTCAGGAACACATCACCTCAGCCTTCTGTCCCCGGGTAAAGCCTTATCATAGCGAAGCCCCGACTCTTCCCAGGTGCAGGGCTTCTGGGATCGGGACACCTGAAGCGGCTGCTTTGGTCGCTGCTCGGGATTAGCCTCAGTCTCAGCCCTCCGGGGCTGCTTCCCAGAACTGGGCTTCCGTTCCACCACCTGTCCGGATGGAAACACCACCCTCACGGGGCTCCGCCGCAGCGCGCGGACCCAGCGCCGCCCGTCGAGGTCCCAAGTTTGGACCACCGGCAGCAGCGGCCGCGTGGTCAACCCCAAGCCCTTTACCCACGCCGCCATCTTCCCCCGCGCCGTGGGTTGCGTCACGGAAGCGCGCCGGCGGAGACCAGTGACGTCAGGACCCGTCTGCGCATCTGCGGGCTGGCGGGGTCACGCCGGTGACCGTGTGGAGCTGGTGCCTGTGGCTATGGCTACTCGTCGAGCTTTGCACTTCGTATTCAAAGTGGGAAACCGCTTCCAGACGGCGCGTTTCTTTCGCGATGTTCTGGGGATGAAGGTGCAGACGGGGCCGAGAGGGGCTGGCGCGCGAGGGTGGGTGACCGGGGCCGCTGAGCCCCCCTGGCCCGGGGAGACAAATGGGTGTGTCGTAATCTCCGCCAGTGCCCGGGTGTCCGACCTTAGCCCTGGACTCCCTGCTAGCCCTGTCGGGTTTTCAGCTTCAGGAAGCGTTGCATGTCGCGGTTGGGTTGGTGACCTTTGAAAGGGGCCTTTATTAGTCGCTGTGTGCCCACACGTTTCTTTCATTTAAGGTCATTCACAGATATTGAGCCTCAGCCCTTGTGGAGCTTCCAGTCTAGTGGGAAAGACAGTAAACAAGTAATATAATACTCTCCCAATGAACAATAACCCAGTCTCTTCCGGTTTAGATAATCGGCCTATTTAGAGCTCTGCTTCTCTCAGGCCTGCTTTTGAATATGGATATTCAGTCTCCGCGTGAATGCTCCGGCCCTCCTCTCAACAGCCCAGATCTAAGTGTGAAGCCAGAACCCATTGTCTCCAACACCCGGAAGCGGCCTCTCCAGCCCTGAGCAGCTGCGATTTTGCAGGGATCACCTGGGTAGCAGGTGGAAGCTATTAGGGAAGCTATTAGGGAGCTCCCGATAAGCAAGGGCTTTAGAGGTGCAAGAGTGCAATTTAATGCAGAGAGTGCAGAAGATGTGGAGTGCAAGAGAGTTACCTGAGCTCATCAGTCACTTAAAATATATCGTCTGTGCTTCACTGTCCTCTGTTGGTGACGGCTTTGGTGACAAAGGTGAAAATGACCTTAGTTAATCTGTCCTCAACTAAAGTTTCTGACCTAGGGTGGGGGTAGAGATGAGAATTAAGATTTGTACGTAGCTAACAATAATGGAAGTCAAAACTTGATAAGTGATGGAAAATCACAAAACTCCCTTAATGTGTTTCCTCACTGATTAAAGGATTGTTGAGAAGATTAAACACTGTTATGTGTGTAGTATTTAATACATCATGTGTATTACATAAACGGTAGCTGTTATTATTATTATTATTAAAAAATACTACAGGACAGATTTAACTTCATCCTGGGTCATCAGGAAATAATTCATGGAGATCTTGAATTTGAGTTGATGTATAAAAATAGGATTTCCACAAACAAAGATTAGAGGGAGGAGTATGCTGGAAAAACTGAAAGAGCCGATGCAAAGATAAGGTATGTTTGGGAAACACCACTAATTTTCTGTGCCTTTAGTTTAGATTACTTCGTTGAAGTTGAGATGGGATATCAGGACAAATTTGTTGGGACTACTTCTGATAGTATCTTGAATACTGAGAAATTTGGATTTTATGGCACAGTAAGCAGGGAGCTTGCTTACATTTTAGAACAGGTTAATGATGTGATCAGAGCTGTGCATGAGATGTTATGGTGGTGTGAAGGAAAGAGATCAGTAAAGATGATTTTTAATATTGTAGGAGAGAACTGATGGGGCCTTGAACTGGAGCAGTAGCGATGGGAATCAAAAAGAATAGAAACTAGGCATTGAGAGGTTACTCTATGTGGGGTTCTGTGTCAAATAGTTTAATAAATTATCTATTTTCACAACACTTTGGGAGACTCAGACCCTAAGCAACATTCTCAATGTTCTCAATCTCAGACAACTATTGAGTGACAAGCTAGAATTCCAAATCAGAATTCGCCAATGCTAAAGGCCATACTTTGGTTTTCCGGGTGGTGGTGGTGGTTTTAACTCCACAGTGCTGCTTCCCCCAATCTAAGTAGTTTGGTTTTTTTTTTTTTTAAGATTTTATGTATTTCTTTGACAGAGAGAGAGACAGCGAGAGAGGGAACACAAGCAGGGGCAGAGGGAGAGGGAGAAGCAGGCTCCCCGCCGAGCAGGGAGCCCAATGTGGGGCTCGATCCCAGGACTCTGGGATCGTGACCTGAGCCGAAGGCAGACACTTAATGACTGAGCCGCCCAGGCGCCCCCCAATCTAAGTAAATTTCACAGCCTAGGTTGCCTGACCCTTGGTGTCAAGCTGTTCTTCCTTCTACTACTTCCAGTCTGGGAAAGATATGAAGCTCATTGTCTTTTGTTTGTTTTAGAAGTAAAACCTACAAATTATAAATGTCTGTGTTTTAACATTTTAGCTTGTGCTAAATATGCTGTGTACAGTGCTGGTAACACTACAACGTGTTCTAATTCCCTTACCAGATTCTGCGGCATGAGGAATTTGAAGAAGGCTGCAAAGCTGCCTGTAATGGGTATGGCACCTTGTTTCTTAAACTCTCCTTTAGGCTCTGAATACCCCTGGAGAACAGAAGACAGTTTCTCGAAGTGAGTATAAGACAGTGGAATAAATTCAGGAATCAGTAAATTAGGGTGGCAGCTTCAAAAACACAAGTATATATTCTAAATGAAGCAATGTCTTTTTTTTTCTTTTTTTAAGATTTTATTTATTTATTTGACACAGAGAGAGTATAAGTGGGGGGAGCAGCAGGGAGAGGAAGAAGCAGGCTCCCACAGAACCCAACTTGAGGCTCGATCCCTGGGACCCTGGGATCATGACCTGAGCTGAAGGCAGACGCTTAACTGACTGAGCCACCCAGGTGTCCCTAAATGAAGCAAGGTCTTATTGAGTGTCTCTTAGCTTAGTAGCCATAGCAAGCTGGAAAATTCTAAGGCCTAATGAGAATTGCATGCTTGTTGAGAGATAGGCAAAAAAAAATAAAGGTCAGGTTGGAGAAGTATCTTTATAGGAGTATATCCCCTACTTTAAAGAAAAGGTAAACAAATCTTTCCCTCAAATAAGTGCCAGACAGGTGATCTTTGGATCCTCTGGTGGTGGGGTCCACGAACACTCTCCATAGCTGCTTTTAGCACCAGCTGAGAGGTTAGCTCATCCTTGCAGGTACTCAGAGGACCAGAGGGGACTGCCCGCTGTTCTGTCCCGAGAGTGCCTTAGGGGAGTCCTGAGGCAGATTTTGTTTGTAGTCATTGGGTTCATTTACTTTCACTTTTCTAGGCCTTATGATGGGAAATGGAGTAAGACAATGGTGGGATTTGGACCTGAGGATGATCATTTTGTCGCAGAACTGACTTACAATTATGGCATCGGACACTACAAGCTTGGCAATGACTTCATGGTAAATGTCATTTTGTTTGAGCAGATTTTGGCTGTGCCTTTGGTTGAGGTCCCTGATACAACTTCAGGTGTGATGACTGCTCAAGTGACGGCGTTTGAGTGCAGGCTAGTGGTTAGTTTTTTGTTTTCTGTTAAGACAAAAAACTGCTTGTGCACCTCTCTCAGAGCTGGCTTCGGGATGAAATGTGTTCCGGTGTTTCGGAGTCAAACTCAAGACTTAAAGACAGCGCTGACAGAGACAACTCTCCTTTTGGGGAATGACTGAGCCTTGAGAGCTAGAAGGGCCAGAGTCATTGTTCTGGTCAGGCAGGTCCAGATCACCACCCGGAGAAATATTTTCTCTCTAATGAGCCATTAGGATCGGGCTGAGCTGTTATGGCCAGTGCTAGTCAGAGAAAATCATGAGAAGCTTTTAAGGAGAAAGAGAAAGGAGCATTGCACGTGCTGCATCCATTCCTTCATTCGTGCCAGAGTCCAAGCGAGTGTGCATCTAAGAGTTCCGCTCTCTGCCTCCTACTGAGCAGCCGCGGTGTGCGGATGGAATGTGACTGCGCCCAAATACACAGCAAGATAGGAGGAACTAGTGTTCTCAGGATCTACTGAGCAAATCTACCTCGTGCTAGATGTTATTCTGGTCATTTAATCCTGCGATTACTCTGAATTCACGTTAAAATAATAATGACATTTAAATGGAATTTTTATGAGAATCAAATATCTATAAAAGTGTTTTGTAAATGAAAAGGATCGTTGAGATTTAACACACTAGTGTCTGTTTTTCTCATTCTTCATGTCTCTCACTCACTCATTCATTCATTCATTCACTTATTTATTTATTTTTACAAGAGAGGGAGAGATAATCTTAAGCAGGCTCCATGCCCAGCTCAGAGCCTGATGAGGGGCTCGATCTCACGACTGTGAGATCATGACCTGAACGGAAATCAAGAGTCAGATGCTTAACCGACGGAGCCACCCAGGTAGCCCTAATTTATTCATTTAACAGATACTTATTGTGACTTACTATATGCTATGTACCTGGTTAGGTCCTGGGGATAGAGTAGAGTGAAGCATGTTCCCTGGCCTAAGGAGCTTCCTGTCTGGTGGGGGAAGCAAGTAAAGAGATGGAAGAATACAGTGTGATTAGTGCTAAGATTGGTGTAAGAACAGGCAGATGTGGGAATACCTAGGAGGAATTCCCAACTTATTCCCCAAGAGGTGAGAGTTCAGAGAAAGCTTCCCAGAAGTGACACCTGAGTCGGGTGAGTGGGGTGGAGGTGAGAGGGTGAGATGAGTGCCCTCAGGGTGTGCGCAGGCCTGGAGGTGAGAGGGAGCGTGGCAGTCAGGGAGCTGTGACTGGCGCAGTCTGCTTGGAGCTACGTGTGTGAAGAGGAGGCGGGCAGAGATGAGGCTGGAGAAGCGAGCTGGGGCCACATCATACTAGGGTGTTTACACTTTGTTCTAAAGACCGAGTGAACGCATTTTTAAAGCAGGGGATGGCGCAGTGTATGTGGCGTGCACGAATCCCCCTGGCTGGAGCGTGGACATGGGGTTGGAAGGAAGCCAAACCGGAAGCCAGGAAGCTAGCCCGAAGGCAGTACAGCAAGTGACCGGAAGCGCCTAACTCGTGCGGTAGTGGTGGGAGGCGGAGAGAAGTAGTGGGCTGGGGAGATGTGCAGGAGGTAGAGTTGATTGGATTTGGTGACCGAGTGTAAATGAAAATTTCTTTGCGTTTCTCCTTATCTTTTCCTTACTCTCCAAATTTAAATCAGGGAGAGAAAAAGGAGCAAAACCATCTTGGCACCATCACCATTCCACCGGCTCAAGTCAGATGTTGATTGATGGTGCTGCAGGGGTTAGAGGTCATGTTGGTGGAGAACAGCAGGGCTGCTCCGCTGTTGATCTTCCTGAGAGACTCTGGTAGTAAAATGTCCCTAATGAAAGGAACCTTCTGGGCTCCTCAGTTCATGGAACAAAAAGAAAAACAAGTTACATAGAACTCCGATTTGTATAAAGAATCCCCACACATAAAAAAGAAGAGGATCCAGGGGCACCTGGGTGGCCCAGTCAGTTAGTGTCCTGATTTTGGCTCAAGTCGTGATCTCGGGGTTGTGAGATCGAGCCCTGTATCCGGCTCTGCACTCACGCAGGAGTCTGCCTGAGATTCTCTCCCTCTCCCTCTGCCCTTCCTGCCTCTCTTTCTCTGTCTGTCTCTCTATCTCTCTCTCTCTCTCAAATAAATCTTAAAAAAAAAAAGGATTAACAACTTAATTTTTTTTAAGGGGCAAAAACTATGAATAGACAGCCATAGAAAATCAGAAATGTCTCTCAAATATTGAAAAAGATGTTCAACTGCCAAGCTGCCATTTGTCACCTATCGGACAGACAAAAATCAAGAAGTGTGATAGCACACTGTGTTGAAAAGGGTGTTAGACAACTGCCCCTCTCATACATTACTTTTTTAAGAGTGTAAATCACTACAACTTAGTTTGGCAGTATCAAAATAATGCATCTGATCTTGGACCTTGCAGTTTCACACCCAGGACTTTAGTTTACGTGTATGTACACAAATATGTGAAATGAACTACGTATTATTTATCGTGATATTTATTCATACAAGAAATATTGAGTGCCTGCTATGTGCCAGGCACAGTTCCAGGAACTTTGGATAACCAGTGAACAAAATGGGCAAAAATCTATGCCTGGCAGGGAAGGGAATCAGGGCCTGACAGACAATATGTAATAAATAGAATAAATAAATCGTATAACATGTTTTAAAGGTGATTGTTGTTATTGGAGAAGAATAGAGCAGAGGAAGGGGGGATGGGGCGTATGGGACAGATGACTGGTTTTAATTTTAAGGAGGGTGTTGAGGGTAGGTATCAGGGAGGAGGGCACATTTGTGGAAAGTCTCACAGGAGAGAAGAGAGTTAGCCATGTGGGTATCACAGGGAAGAGCAATCCGGATAGAACAGCCTGTGCGAAAGCCCTCAAAGGGCACCTGGCATGTTCCAGAAAATGCAAGGAGGCCAGTCTGGCTGGAATAGACAGAACAAGAGGAAAGTGGGAGGAGATGGAGTCAGGAACAACATGGGATCAAGTTGTGTTGGGCCTTTCAGGCCATTAGAAGCCATCTCTGAGTGAAACGATGAGCTGTCGAGGGTTTTAAGCAGGAGAAAAACAACGTAGGGTTGCTGTTTTAAGGGTAGAGTATGTTTCAGAAAATTTACTCTGGCTACAGAGCGGGTGATTGATTGACAAGACTCAGGGAAAGAGAGGCTGTTATGATAATCCCAGTTAGAACTGCAGCTGGTCTGAGCAGAAGACATAGTTTACATTTTTAGGTATTTTGATTAAATTTAAGTAATACCTCGATAGTTGGTTTAAATTTTTTTATTTATTTTTAAAGATTTTATTTATGTTAGAGAGAAGAGATTTAGAGAACAAGTGGGGGGAGGGACAGAGGGAGAAGCAGACTCCCTGAGGAGTTGGGAGCCCAACGTGGGGCTCGATCCCAGGACCCTGGGATCATGACCTGAGCCGAAGGCAGATGCTTAACCAACTGAGCCACGCAGGCACCCAAATTTTTTTGTTTAAAAAGCAAAAATAAAAATAAAACATCTTAAGTAGGTAGCTGGCAAGCCAAGGTAAGATCAGATCAAGATTTCTCTGACTAGATCTTTAGAATTAAAAGAGATTATCTTTGGTTTTAAAATGATGAAACTTCTCAGGGTACCTTGGTCAGTTAAGTGGCTGCCTTTGGCTCAGGTCATGATCTCGGGGTCCTGCGATCGAGCCCCACATTGGGCTCCTTGCTCAGCGGGGAATCTGCTTCTCCCTCTCCTTCTGCCCTTCCCCCTGCTTGTGTTCTCTCTCTCTGTCAAATAAATAAAATCTTTTAAAAAAAAAAATGATCAAACTTTTCTAGCCTTTGAATTTCTTTCCTACAATTCACAACATTTGGGATCTTTGTAGGAGAAGTATGTCCAAAACCTACTTTAAAATCACTAGAAGAGGGGTGCCTGGGTGTCTTAGTTAAGCATGTGCCGTCGCCTCAGGTCATAATCCTAGCATCCTAGGATCGAGCCCCAAGTCAGGGAGCCCGCTTCTTCCTCTCCCTCTGCTGTTCCCCCTTCTTGTGCTCCCTTGCTCTCTCTCTCTCTCTGCTCTTTGTCTCAAATAAATAAAATCTTTTAAAAAATCACTAGAAAAATTTGAATGCCAATTAAATCTTAGGTGGCATGATGTAAAGGCAGTGCGGTTTTGTCTCATTATCTTGCTCTAGAAAAGATCTTTGGTTATACACTTGGTGACATTGTTGTTTGTCATAGGGTGTCACACTCGCTTCTAGCCAGGCTGTCAGCAATGCCAGGAAGCTGGAGTGGCCACTCAGTGAAGTTACAGAAGGTGTTTTTGAAACCGAGGCCCCAGGAGGATATAAGTTCTATTTGCAGAATCACAGTCCACCTCAGTCAGGTAATTATACCGGGACTACTAATAATACCCTCTGTCTAACGGCATCTTTGGTGAAAGGAGAGAGGAACTGGATTTCTTTCTCCTGTGGAGTCTTCCTATATTGACACGATATCTTTCCCAAGCCAGTGTTTCTTATTCTTTGAAAAATCATATTTTCTTTTTTTTCTTTTCTTTTTTTTTTTAAGATTTTATTTATTTGACAGAGAGAGAGAGACAGCCAGCGAGAGAGGGAACACAACCAGGGGGAGTGGGAGAGGAAGCAGCAGGCTCCCAGTGGAGCAGGGAGCCCAATGCGGGGCTTGATCCCAGGACCCCGGGATCACGCCCTGAGCTGAAGGCAGATGCTTAACCAATTGAGCCACCCAGGCGCCCCTGAAAAAACTTTTTTTTTTTTTTTTTTTGAGAGAGTGAGAGAGAGCACACGGGGGGTGGAGAGGAAGGGCAGAGGGAGAGGGAGAATCTTTTTTTTTTTTACAATTTTATTTATTTGTCAGAGAGCACAACGGGGGGCAGCAGGCAGAGGGAGAAGTGGGCTCCTCACTGAGCAAGGAGTGCAATGTGGGACTTGATCCCAGGACCCTGGAATCACGACCCGAGCCGAAGGCAGAGGCTTAACCAACTGAGCCACCCGGGTGTCCTTGGAGAGACAGAATCTTAGGCAGGCTGTGCAGCCCGATGTGGGGCTTGATCTTACAACGCTGAGATCATGACCCAAGCTGAAATCAAAAATCCGACGCTTAAACAACTGAGCAGGCACCCTGAGAAATCATATTTTCATATTAGAACTTTAGTGCATAATGCTAGGGGATCTAACTGGTTCTGGTTCTAATCTGCTGGTAATATATCTATTTATGATACTTTCAGCTGTAACAGAAAACCAATCGCAGACTAGCGTGAACAATAAGAGAATGTTTTAGCTCACAGAGCAGGTATCCTGTAGGTTAGTTGATTCAGCAGCTTAGCAATGGCATCAAGAATCCAACTTTCCTCTCTCTCTCCATCCTCTTGTCCACAGGGGTCTACTTTTAGAACCAGTTCCCTTGTGGTTGTTGGGTGGCTACCAGTAGCAATTGGGGCTACCCACTACCACATTCTCATCTGGCAGGGGAAGGAGAGACTGACTTCCTGTTGCTTCTTATTAAGAGCAGAGCAAAACTTTTCTGGAAGCTTCCTGCAGACTTCCTGGTCAGATTTGATTCACACTCCTACTCCTGAATGAATCACTGCTAAGGGAAATAAGATTATCCTTAGACCAGTTGGTCCTGTCTCTCCAGCTGAGGTCAGTTTCGCAAACTGTAGTGCTGGTACTAGGTGAGTGAAGGTGGAATAGAAGTGAGGAGCCCAGCACTCTGCCATACAGAAAGAAACTTTGCACCGCATGTTTCGTGTACTGCAGAAGCATCCTCATCATCTGATTCCTGCATGTTCTGTCTGCTCTGCGGAAAGAAAAACAGTAGCAGGAAAAAAACACTTGTGAATAGCAAAGGCCGTTCTCCCTGCCATTTTGGTCCATGAGAACACTCCCTTAAGTGGACCTGAGATGGGAGACATATGTTCTCTTTCTTCCGCTGGTCTGCCTCGGTGCCCAAATGCCCCTGGTACTGAGTCTGGTTGTGTGTGTAATGCTGCCAGCTCAGCAAACAATGACCTGTTCCAGTGCGGGAGTTTAGGTGGGTGCCAGATAGTATTTCTGTACCTCACTGGTGATTTAAGGGAGTTTTATGATTATTTTTATTGATGGGTGATTCTTGCAAAAAAAGCAAGAATTTAAAACTCTAAAGCTTATGGGGCGCCTGGGTGGCTCAGTTGTTAAGCGTCTGCCTTCGGCTCAGGGCGTGATCCCAGGGTCCTGGGATCGAGCCCCACATCAGGCTCCTCTGCTGGGAGCCTGCTTCTTCCTCTCCCACTCCCCCTGCTTGTGTTCCCTCTCTCGCTGGCTGTCTCTCTCTGTCAAATAAATAAATAAAATCTTAAAAAAAAAAAAATCTTAAAAAAACAACAACTCTAAAGCTTAACTCCTGCCACTAATTCCACTGCGCATTTTTTCCCCTAGTTTTAATGGTGTTTCAATATATAAAAAATGGAGAGGCGCCTGGGTGGCTGAGTCAATTAAGCATCTGACTCCCTGCCGGCTCAGGTCATGATCTCAGGGTTCTGGGATCGAGCCCCACGCTGGGCTCCCTGCTCAGCGGGGAGTCTGCTTGTCCCTCTGCCTCTCCTCCTGCTTATGTGCGCTCGCTCTTTCTCTCTCTCTCTCTCTCTCTCTCTCTCTCAAGTAAATAAAATCTTGAAGAAAGAGTCTCTTTAAAAAAAAATACATAAAATGGAGAGCCCCACAATCCTAAGATTGGAATGATAATACCTTTAGGGCATTAATTTCCAATTGGTAATAGAGTCAAATCTGTCAGTGTAGATGGTGTCCAGCCTTCCTTTGAATCACTGGGTCCTGGGTAGTCTCGCCTACTTGTCACCATTCCTGTCCTGCATCCTTCAGGGACCCAGTTGGCTGAAATTTGTTGATTTCTCAATAAATGGGGAAAATGAACAGTCTGCCACACAGAGGCACCGGTGAGAAACTTCCCCTTCGTCATGGTATTGCTGTTCTCGCAAATGGGGCTGAGGCAATGAAAACCCAAGAAAAATACACTGAATTTATCATAGAGCAGCTCTTCAGAAGGTCACCTTACAATATAAAAATTTCCAATAATGTTAAATATTTTAGTATAACTTATCCTTTTTGCAAAAAAATAGATTTTTCTTCCTAGACAGATGAGCAAAGAAGAAGAAAGAAAAAAACAGTACCCACATAGCCAGATAATCATTGTTAACGTTTTAGAGTGTATCTTTCCAATCATTTATCCAAAAAAAAATCTATCTGGGTGCCTGGGTGGCTCAGTAGGTTGGGCGTCTGCTTTTGGCTCAGGTCGTAGTCCCTGGGTCGTGGGATCAAGTCCCATGTTAGGGTCCCCAATCGGTGGGGAGTCCGCTTCTCTCTCTGCCCCGCCCCCCCCGCCATGCTCTCACCCATTCTCTCTGTCTCTCAAAAATAAGTAAATGGAATCTTAAAAAAAAAAAATCTGTTTATATATCTGTCATGTTCCATTGTAGCGATTCCATTGTATTACATGGTAGGAAGATTAAACACTTGTCTATTGTTGGGTGTTTATGTTGGCCCCGGTGTTTCATTGTTATGAGCAACACTGTAAAGAATGTCTTTGTGCTGAAAGCCCTTCATACTTCTACAATTACTTCTTTAATTGGTGATCATAGGATTGCTCTCTGAAAAGCAGTTTACATTTTTTTAGGCTTTGGATACATTCTGTCAAATTGTTGCCCAGAAGTGTACTAATTTACACTCTGCCAGTATTATACGATTGTGATTTTCCCCCTGCCCTATCACAGCACTGTGACTTTTACAATTATTTGCCAATGAAATAACAGAATGCTTTAATTCTAATTTCTTTGGTTATTTGTGAGGTTGAATGTTGTTTTGTTTTTTGTTTTTAATGTTCATTGACCATTCCAGTTCAATCTTCGTGGATTACCACTTTGTGTTTTTTACCTATTTTTTCTAGGATGTTCGTCTTTTTCTTTCTAATGTTTAAAGGTGATTTAAATATTAAGGACTTTTTGTCACATATGTTGCAAAAATGTTTCCTAATTTGTCATTTACTCTTTGATTGTAATTTTTTCCTGTTCTTTCGTTTCTTCCTTCTTCCTTTTTTTTCTTTCTTTCTTTCTTTCTTTCTTTCTTTCTTTCTTTCTTTCCTTCCTTCCTTCCTTCCTTCCTTCCTTCCTTCCTTCCTTCCTTCTTTCTTTTTTGGTGGTTGTTGTCTAGGAATTTTCCATTTCATGTAATTAACCTAGTAAATTTTTTCCTTCATGGTTTTTCTATTTCTGGTGTCAGGTTTTTTTAAAAAATCTTTTTCCACCCCAAAATTGCAGCAATAATGACCTGTTTTTGGTATTTCCATGGTTTCATTCTTTAAACTTAATCCTTTAGCCCATCAGATTGAACGTGTTTTGCCATTTAGTTTAAAGGTGTAATTTTTCCCCACCAAATGACAAGCCAGTTATCTTTGTGCCATTTATTGAATAATGTGCCTTTTCATACTGACCTAAAATCCCTTTCTTATCGTAAACTAAGTTCTTGGGGTGCCTGGGTGGCTCATTCGGTTAAGTGTTTCCCTTTGGCTCAGGTCATGATCCCAGGGTCCTGGGATTGAGCCCCACATAGGGCTCCCCGCTCCACGGGGATCCTGTTTCTCCCTCTCCCTCTGCCTGCCACTCCCCCTGCTTGTGCGAGTTCTCTTTCAATCTGTCAAATAAATAAATAAAATCTTTAAAAAAAAAAACCTAAGTTCTGGGACACCTGGGTGGCTCAGTCGGTTAAGTGTCTGCCTTCAGCTCAGGTCATGATCCCAGGATCCTGGGATCGAGTCCCACATCAGGCTCCCTGCTCAGCGGGGTGCCTGCTTCTCCCTCTCCCTCTGCTGCTCCCCTTGCTTGTGCTCTCTCTCTCTGTCAAATAAATAAATAAAATCTTTTAAAAAAAGAACACCTCAGTTCTTATATATACTCAAGTCTGATTTAATCTTTCTATTCTATTACATTCCACTGATCTGTCCATTCCTACTGTTTTCTTACTCTCCAGATCCTGTATTAAAAGTAACACTAGCAGTGTCTGATCTTCAGAAGTCCTTGAACTACTGGTCTAATCTACTGGGAATGAAAATTTATGAAAAAGATGAAGAGAAGCAAAGGGCTTTGCTGGGCTATGCTGATAACCAGGTGAGTGATCTTGGAAGGAAGTAATCGTTAACTTTGAGTTTGGCTTATAAATGAGGTTAACATGAAGGTTATTCTCAGAGTTTTTCACAGTGATTCAATATTTACACAGATAAACAGAAAGAAGAAAATAAAAACTGCTGATAACCTCATCACCCAGATATTACCTTTGTTTATATTCGGGACTATATCCTTTGAGAAGTGGAATTGCTGAGTCAGAAGAGATGGAGACAAGATCTAATACTATAATGATAATCTATTTTCATCTTTTTTTTTTTTTTTTAATAACCTAGCATTTGAACGTGATTTAGTCCTTGCAGTCTGACCCAGCAGGTCTACTCCTAGGAATTTATTTCACAGACGTACTCAGCCATTCACGTGCACAAGGAAATGTGTACAAGGTTATCTGTTGCAGCGTAGTAATAGCAAAAGATAAGAAGTAACCTCAATGTCCCGTGCGTTAGAGGAATAGTTCAATGATTTATGGTTTATAAATAAACGGATTACTGTGCAACCATCTAAGAGAATGGGGTGAATCGTTATGTGCCGACGGAGTAACATTGGATAAAAACAAGGGACAGAATAATGTGTAAATTATGCTACTGTTTGTATAAAAAAAAAAAAGATCTGTGCATGCCATGTGTCTAGCAGGACACACAAGAAGCCTCTGGGAGAGAATAGAGAGTTTTTACTTTATTCCTTTAGTCCTGTTTGAATTAATTAATTAATTTCCACATCACCTGTTCCAAAAAAATAGACCCACTTTCTTATTCCTTTGCAGTGTAAGCTGGAGCTACAGGGTATCAAGGGTACAGTTGATCATGCAGCAGCTTTTGGAAGAATTGCCTTTTCTTGCCCCCAGAAAGAGGTAACGTTTGTTCCTGGATCTTTTGTGTAAGCTCTGTGACTAGCTAGTTGAACCAGCTAAGGAACCTCAGCCCTCCCTCCTTTAGGTTCGTTCCAGTTGTGGCTTTGGTGTCAAGTTCAGCAGTTGTCTCAAGAGCAGCTGCGATAATGAAATCAAACAAGCGGTGCCTGGGTTCTCTCTGGTTGATCTGATATTCCCCTGGGGCTGATGAGGACCGCAGTGTGGGAGTGGTACGTGACCCCTTGCTCACTTTGCGTTTTTTTTCCTCAAGTTACCGGACTTAGAAGACTTGATGAAAAGGGAGAACCAGAAGATTCTGACTCCCCTAGTGAGTCTGGATACCCCAGGGAAAGCAACCGTACAAGTGGTCATTCTGGCTGACCCTGTAAGGATTACTCAGGAAAGGGATGGGCTGCACCAAGGGTTTCTTCAAGGTGTCTTTTTGCCAAATTTCTTTTCTCTTTATTGGTATAGGATGGACATGAAATTTGTTTTGTGGGGGATGAAGCATTTCGAGAACTTTCTAAGATGGATCCAGAGAGCAGCAAATTGTTGGATGATGTGAGTCTTATTTCTGACTTTGTATCTCCATAGGCCCACAGAGGATGGTGTTAAGTGGGGGGGGGGGGGGGGGAGTGTGTGGGGGAAGGGCTAAAGCAACTGGGTCCGGTGCTATGTCCTTTTGATGATAGGGTGACTTTTGAGCCAGGAATATGTGTCTTCATTACCACCCATATGACTTTTGTTTTGTTTTAAGATTTTATTTATAAGTAATCTCAACACTCAATGTGGGGCTCGAACCCACAACCCCGAGATCAGGAGTCACATGCTCTACCGACTGAGCCAGCCGGGCGCCCCACGCCCGTATGACTCTTAACTGGGTGCAGCGTTTGTGCCTTCACACTTGCTCACGCTGCCCCTGTGCATCACAGTTCTGCTCCGCAAGGGGAAGGCCCGGATGCATCCCCTTGCTTCTTTAGCTCTTTCGGTCCTCTCATCTCCAGTCTACAGTGGCACTCCCTCCCTTTCCAGTGAATCGTTCTCGTCAGCATGCAAACAGGCTTTTATGTGTCCCAGCTTTTTTTTTTTTTTTTAAAGATTTTATTTATTTATTTGACAGAGATAGAGACAGCCAGCGAGAGAGGGAACACAAGCAGGGGGAGTGGGAGAGGAAGAAGCAGGCTCCTAGCGGAGGAGCCTGATGTGGGACTCGATCCCATAATGCCGGGATCACGCCCTGAGCCGAAGGCAGACGCTTAACCGCTGTGCCACCCAGGCGCCCCTATGTCTCTCAGCTTTTAAAAATCTTTTGCCCCATATCCCTTCTCCATAGTTCTTTTAAAAAAGTCTGCCTACGGGGCGCCTGGGTGGCTCAGTCGTTAAGCGTCTGCCTTCGGCTCAGGGTGTGATCCCAGTGTTCTGGGATCGAGTCCCGCATCAGGCTCCTCCGCTGGGAGCCTGCTTCTTCCTCTCCCACTCCCCCTGCTTGTGTTCCCTCTCTCACTGGCTGTCTCTGTCAAATAAATAATAAAATCTTTAAAAAAAAAAAAAAAAGGAAAATAGAATCTCAGACAGCCTCCCAGTTGGCACATTTGTTAGACTTTTTCCTTCTTGCTTTTTCATATCACTGACCACCTTCCTTCTCTTCCAAGCTCGCTTCTCCTTTGGTCTTAGAGATCCTGCCATCCTCATATCTCTCTGACAGCTTCTCAGACACAAGCACCTCTTTCTGTCTTATTCCAAAACAATTTACCCACAGTCCCGCTCTAGCTGTCTTTTATTCTCATTCCACATTTTCCCTCTTCTCTGAGTAGAAGTTACCTACTACTCTGGTTTCTTCTCCTCTGAGCTACAACCATCGTCCATTCCCTGACTTCCTAATTTCTAGTTCCTACTTCTCCCTAAGCTCCAAACAAGTATTTTTTGTTGTTACTGAGGTAAAATATACACGAAAAATAAATGAACAGAAGTTTAGTGTTCCATTTGATGAGTTTTGACAGTTAAATATTCTCATACAACCGCTGTTCAAAATATAGCGCGTTTTCATCATTGTAGAAAGTTCTCCCATGCCCATTTCCAGCTGATTCCCATCCCTGCCTCCCAGAGGCAAGTATTGTACTGATGTGTCACGTTATTTTTGTGTGTCCTTGGACTTCATATAAAGGAAATCATTCAGTAGGTATTCTTTTGTGCCTGGCTTCTGTCACCCAACATGACAGTTTTGAGATTCTTCTATGTAATTGTACATAACGGAGTTTGTTTTTGTTTTTGTTTTTGTTTTTTATTGCTGAGTGGTATTCAATTTTATAAATATAACAGTTTGCTTATCCATTCTTCCAGTGGTGGATGTTTGAATTGTTTCCAGATTTTTATCCACAATAAGGAAGACTGCTTTGAACATTCTTATGTAAATCTTGCAGACATGTTTCATTTGTCTTAGGTAATAACTAGGAGTGGAATTGCTTTTACTTTCTGAAAAACTGCCAAACAGTTGTCCAGAGTGATTGAACCACTTGACTCTTCTGTCAGCCGTGTATGTGTCCGAGAGTTCCAGATGTTCCATATCCTCATCAGCATTTGCGTTTTTCTGGGTTTTTGCTTTAGCTCTCCTAGAACATGTAAAATGGTTTCTCACTGAGATTTTAAGTTGTATTTCCCTGATAACTACTGATGTTGAGCACCTTTGCGTTTGCTTAATGGTTATTTGCATACCTTCCTCTGTGAATTATATGTTCAAGTCTTTTCTCCGTTTCTTTCCATAATAGATTTTATTTTTAATATTTGGTGATTAAAAATTCCAGAAATACGCAGGAGAGTACAACAAATCTCTGTGTGATTGTCACTGATCAATGCTGCCATAATTTTTCATCATTCCTTCCCATCACCCCCTCTTTTTTTTGGCTAGGGAATTTTTTTTTAAGACTTTTTGTTTATTCACTTGAGAGAGAGCAAGAGCACGAGCACAAGGAAGGGGAGAGGCAGAGGGGGAGAGCCAGACTCCCTGCTGAGCCATGTGGGGCTCAATCCCAGGACCTCATGACCATGACCTGAGTGGAGGGTGACACTCAACCAGGCCACCCAAGCGCCCCTTTTTTGCTAGGGAATTCTAAGGCAAATCTTAGCCACTGTGTTATTTCAACCCTAAATACTTAAGTATTTTATACATTTAAATTTTTTAAGGTTTTATTTATTTATTGAGAGCTTGCATGAGAGCACAAGCTAGGGCAGGGGCGGAGGGAGAGGGAGAAGCAGACCCCCCTGAGCGGGGAGCCCGATGTGGGTGTCAATCCCAGGACTCTCAGAAGATTAAACAGTGTTTGAAATGACTGGATTTAGGCTTTAGAAAGCTGATGCTGGCAGGAGGGATGGCAGACGAAGGCAGACACTTAACCGACTGAGGTACCCCAGTATTTTATATATTTTTAAATTATTTAAAAGAAGTAAAAATCCAGGAATTTCCTTATGGGCCATATTGATATTAGCACACTTAAAAAAACCCCAGTATATCCTTAATGTCACCTAAAATCCAGCTTTATTAAAATTTCCCTTATTATCTAAAAATGATCTTATATAGTTGGTTCTCCCTATGTATTTTTAAGTAGCTTTAATGTAAATGGACTGTATCAATACAGAACGATCTGTATGATCCACTGAGTTTCATGACAAACTAGTTGGAAGACACACCTCTGATCTATTTTATATTGTAGCCATTCTAGTTTGTAATCTCTATGAATGTATTTTCATGTTATGTGACTTTGCTCACATGATTTTATTCTCCTGGAATGTCCCTTATTTAAGTATTTGCTTATTTTTTAAGGCCCATTCAAATCCCTTTTTTTAATTTTTTTATTTTTTTTTAAAGATTTTATTTATTTATTTGACAGAGATAGAGACAGCCAGCGAGAGAGGGAACACAAGCAGGGGGAGTGGGAGAGGAAGAAGCAGGCTCATAGCGGAGGAGCCTGACGTGGGGCTCGATCCCACAACGCCGGGATCACGCCCTGAGCCGAAGGCAGACGCCTAACCGCTGAGCCACCCAGGCGCCCCCAAATCCCTTTTTTCTCATTGGTTATTTATCTTGTTGATTAGTTGGAGTTCTGGATGTGAGTCATTTGTTAAATATCTACAAATGCGAGTACTTTCCCCAGGCTATGGCTTGCCAGTTTATTTTCTTAACAGAGTCCTTTGGGGACGCCTGGGTGGCTCATTCGGCTAAGTGTCTGCCTTTGGCTCAGGTCATGATCCCAGCGTCTGGGGATCGAGTCCCACATCGGGCTCCCTGCTCATCGGGGAGTTTGCTTCTCCCTCTGCCCCTTCCCCTCACTCCTGCTCTCTCTCGCTCTCTCTCGCAAATAAATAAAATCTTAAAAAATCTGCAAACACTTGTTCAATACTCATCAGCATCCTGTCAAACATAGTACTCTATGCCGAATGAATATATTTTTTTAAGATTTTATTTATGTATCAGAGAATGTGAGCTGGAGGGAGAGGGAGAAAGAACTGAAGTAGACTGTGCTGAGTGCAGAGCCTGATGTGGGGCTTGATCCCACAACCAGGAGATCATGACTTTAGCCTAAACCAAGGGTCGGATGCTCAACCGATTGAGCCGCCCAGGTGCTCCCTGAATGAACACTTTTTACTTGTTAATAACTGTGGACAGTGCAGTGAGGTACAAAGTGGACTGTATACGTTTTGTTTTATGGACTTAAATATATATTCCAATTCTTTTCCTGTAGGCAATGGCGGCAGATAAAAGTGATGAATGGTTTGCCAGACAAAATAAATCAAAGGCTTCGGGGTAACAGAAGACATGATGTGGAACAAGCATTTGTGATTCCTGTCTAGCACCTGCAAGGCCTGACGTGTCCATGCACGAGAAATGCTCTCACAACTTGGTGGTTTCCTGTATAAGCAAGGAGGCTGGGGTGGGAAAGATCTGTGTGTTTTAATCTAGAAACAAAATGCTATTATCATCAGTCCAATTAGAGGAGAACTCTTGCTGTAATCTTCAGTGTCACTAGAATGGCACATCCTATGTGGACCTCTATTCGATTAGGCATAAATTAGTTTTTAGCTTGGGCAACTATGTGGGACGTTACCTTTGGTTGGAGGTGGAGGGAATTTTTATAAGCTTATAGCAGAAATACTTCTAGTACCATGATAGTGTGCTGTTCTAATGCCTTCCTCTGGCAGGCCTTGACATTGAAAAATGTTAAAGAAATTTCGTTCCTTGAATCAAAAGATTTGACTAACACCCCACACATTCCTTGCTTCAAAATTTTGAGCAGCCAGAGAAAACAGAGGGAAGGATCTAATGTGTTGTGTTGCTACATGCCTGGCTTCCTGCTATTTTCTTTATATAATTTTTTTAAATCTTCATGAGAATTTTGATTTCTTAAATATGGGTTAGATTTCTTAAATATGGATTAGGTTATTTCTTGAGCCTGAAAAAATTTTTTTAATGATTTCTTGTAGTTTTCTACTTGGTTCCACAGAACAAATAAATTTTAATCATTGGAAACTGAGTTACATTGGCCATATTTATTATAAATGGTTTTTGAAAGTATACTTCTGAAACAAAGTTGTTACACCAGCCTCTAAGACTCTATTTAAAATGGGTGGTAGCCAGGTTCCAATTTTAGGGAAGAAACTGAGGCGATTGAAAAGGATTGACTCACCAAGAGAAAAAAATCCTTTTCCAGCTCCACGGTCCTTTTCATTCAACTTAAATTCTCTGTCTTAGGGAAGCAATCATGAGTTTCAAAGCAAACCAAGTTACACATGTTCCTTCTCTAGACCGTTGGTTCACCTTTTTCCTATATGCCAGGAAACTGTAGGGATTTTGAATAACAAACTTCTCTGTGTTTCTTTAGACTATGATTTGTTAATTTTCAGATTTCCTATTAGGTTATTAATTCTCGGTGTTTATTTCTAGTAACACTGTTCTTGTGCAAAGAAACTGTGCTTTTCTCAGTGTATTATGCTGCTGTCATAGGCCTTCTAAGTTTGTCATAGCAAAATAAATGGTTCATGTAAGTACTGAATGACTAAACACGTACTAGATTTCTTTTCATCTACTTATATATTAACCTACCAAAACCTTTCTTTCTTAAGTTGCAGCTGTGCATGACAGAAGTTAATACTGTTTATCTACCTGGGACATTTTAATTTTATGATATAAGCCCCCTTTTGTCTCGCTGCCGTTTTTCTTTTGTTGTGTTCTTTAATATTGTATTCATCCTACAACTATTTAGTGGGCAATTTTGGCCTTTTACCAAGGCTTCCAAAAGTTTACCTCTGCACAGTGGAGCTAGCGATTTCATTTATTTTTTAAGGAGGGAAGGGGCAGAGCGGGAGAGAGAATCTTAAGCAGTCTCCACGTTCAGTGACATGGGGCTCGACACGGGGCTCAATCTCACAACCCTGAGATCATGACCTGAGCCGATATAAGGAGTCAGACTTAACTTACTGAGCCACTCAGGCACCCCTGGTGTAGCTAATGATTTTAAACCACAGGTACAATTATTTTCCCACCTCTGAGGACGGTGTGATTCATTAGAAAACAAGGTTATAAGATGGTTTTGCCCAAGCTGGTGTTTCAAAACAGGTGAAGTTGGAAAGTTCTTTGGCTTCTCTGGAGTTGTGTTTTCAGAGCTGTCAACCCTCAGAGCCTTGAGGGGTTGAGGAGTTCTAGCATATTAAGTTTGAATTCAAACTTCCCTTGGGTTTAAATCCAGAGAGATTTAGAATGGCTATGTTGCAAGAGCTCCCCTAGCTTAGCCTGGGGAGTTAATATGAAATCCATATTTGCTTGACATCTTGATGGAATTAGCAAAGCTGTGGACGTTCACAGCTCCTTTACGTGACTTTCTGCCCATTCACCTGTACCATGCAGTTGCCATTGTGGCAGCTTTTAGGAGGGCTCCAATTTCTCCACTGAAATTTATGGTGAGAGTTAATGGGAAGTTTCAGTTTGGTCTAAGAGTTCTTACCTTTCCCTTGGGAAGTCAATAGGAAATTTACTCAGGCCCTAATCAACAAAAAATGCTCTTGATTTTTAGAGAGAGAGTGCATGCAAGCAGGGGCAAGGGGGAGGCAGAGGAAAGAGAGAAACTTAAGCAGACTCTGCACTGATCATAGAACCCAATGTGGGGCTCAATCTCACGATCCTGAGATCATGACCTGAGCTGAAACCAAGAGTCGGTTGCTTAACTAGCTGACCCACCCAGGTGCCCCAAGAAATACTCTTGCCTCAGACTCCTATAAGGTAACAGAGTCGATGCAAAAATCAAAACAATAGTTAAAAAACTTGGAAAAGTCTTGCTGCTACCAACCCCTTTCCCCTTGCCTCGTACTTATTAAGCAGACAAATATACTTATTTTCTCCCTTTTCCCCACAAAATTCCGCATACTGTGTATACTGTATATTTTTTAATAATGTATCCTACGATTGCTTTCTGCAGTCCAAATATGGTGCATTTTTACTTTATCAGGTTTTATAATGATTTACAGAATGGTATGAGTAGGGGCACCTGGGTGGCACAGCGGTTGAGCGTCTGCCTTCAGCTCAGGGCGTGATCCCAGCGTTATGGGATCGAGCCCCACATCAGGCTCCTCCGCTAGGAGCCTGCTTCTTCCTCTCCCACTCCCCCTGCTTGTGTTCCCTCTCTCGCTGGCTGTCTCTATCTCTGTCGAATAAATAAATAAAATCTAAAAAAAAAAAAAAAAAAGAATGGTATGAGTATACCTACAGCGCCTAAGTTGACACCATATTTTGAAGCAAGATGTTCCATCATTATTTTTACTTACTAATCCACACTTAATGTGAATTAGGGCCCTAAAAGCATCAAAATGTGCTTGTAATATCCTCCAAAGAAGAGAGGACAGCACAACTATTGTACAATGTGGCTCTTGCCCACCTTAACAATAGTTCTTTAGTCACCGTGGCATCTTGGGGATACTTTATTCTCAAGTCATGTCCTCAGTCTATAGCAACTTGTAGAGCAAAGACGTGAACAGAAGATCCTGAAGGTATCTGGTGAGATTTGGTTTCCTTTGTCCTCTGAACTCTTTATCGTTGCTTCTGTTGTTTAATGGCCCTTCAAGAACTGGAGCTGACCTGATGTCATGCTCTATGAAAATCGTTTTCGAGGAAAAGTATCAGGAAGACCCATGCCACAGCAGAGCTTTTTCTCTGCAATGTCTTTAATAATAGCATTTAGCACTCCCTATCCCAGTGCATTTACTGTGCACTGATGCCTCCATGATAACCAGCACTAAGGCGTGGAAGCTGAGCACAGGCACTTTGGCCCTTGCACGGGTCAAGGGGTGTGTTGTGCTTCTAAAACAAACTCCTTTACACCTGTTGTCCCACAGACATCCCCAAACAGTAACCAAGGTTAACTACGAGCTAATCCCAAGAAAACTTTGGTTGCATGGCCTCTGATCAGACTCAGAGCCTGGGATTTTGAAACCATCTGCTCCGGCGTTTCTCATCTGCTGTGTTGTCAGGCATCCAAAAAAAAAAAAATTGACTTCCCTCAAAATATTAACTTCATTAGGCCTGTGTTCCAGTAGGGGCTTTTGGTAGTAGGACTGGACTTTAGCGTTTTGGAAGACAAAGCCCCTTTCCCCTCAGTAATGTTGGGTTAGTAGTGAACGGACAACCCCTGAGGAGATAAGGGGCCTCAGCCTCCTCCCCTTCTTTCCCCTTTCCCGAGAGGCCGAGCCTCTGGAGAATGGTCTATTGACCTCAAATCTTGAGGCATTTTCATAGCATGATTCTTCCCTCAACCCCTCTACTCCTGCCAAGCATCTGCATATACTCTTGGAATAGGAAGCCTGGGAACTCTTAACTCAAAATCATAAAGCCAGTTGTGATGGAACTTTCCCCAGAGGAGAGCTGCTTTTTATATATTTCGGACACCTCCCCAGGACTCTCACAGTCACTTTGAGTTTAATCAGCTTTCCAACAACAGTCACTCACTCTCATGCAGTTTAAGTGATTTATTGATGTCTCTCAGCTATGGTGGCTATGGTTTCAGGGTGTTTCCGCCATCAGTCTATTAAGCAACCCTTTTCCCTACCAGAGAAGCCCTGCTACTTCATTCCGTTTGACACTCTGTCCTCCTTAACCAGTATCGTTTTTCTTCAGTTCTTCCACTTTGGCAACATAGATCCTCATGGCATCCATCTTGGACATCCCTCTGTTCTCGTTCCATGCCTCCCACTTGGCCTTGGCTTTCACATCTGTAGCAGGTGGGGCAGGGATGTTGCAATCGCCCTGGGTGGCCTGTTTGTAGAAGCTGTACACCAACAGTTTCTCCCGATCACTCACAGGCCCCTTCAACTGCTTGATAGCAGCGCAAGCCATCTCAAACTCCACTTGGCACATTGGGGTTGCTGAGGCCGGGCGCTGGAAGCTGGAGGATGGAGAGTTAGAAACACTGGAGGCTAGTGATTAGGTCAGGGAAGAAGGGAAAGGGAGTAACGGAGACAGGGTTATGTGTGAGAACATAAGGTATTCGTGTGTGTGTGTTCTCAGAAGACAAACCTGCTGATAAAGTACAGATTGCAAACTGGGCCCATTGGATTGGATCTCCCCCACCGCTGCTCTGGCTAGCAAAGTGCATTTTCTGGGGAGGGCAACCAGTAACAACACTTCAAAGGCGTCTATGATGCCAGAAAATGAAGGTTACTGTGCTTCCGTGAGAAGTACGCGGGGGGTGGGGGATTGTGCGTCTGTGGGGCGGACCAGCTTCAGGGGAGGAAGCCTCTCAGAACGGCACATCTCTGCGGGTTGGTTAGTGGGCAGCCTGGGGAGGGCGTTCAGTGCGGGTGAACTGTAAGCGGGGGATCCCTGGGGGGCCGTGGTTACTGCATGGGCGCGAACGCGGAGCCTGGTGAGTGGGATCCGCTGGGACTCAGAAAACTGGGCTGGCCGGCGGCTGGAGAGAAGCGTGGCTCAGCTGCGCGAGCACAGGGAATGGTCAGGACCGGCGTTTGGGGGCGGGGCGGGGCACGCTCGATGTAAGGGAAATGTAGGTACTTGCCTGTTGGCTGGTTGGAGACCTCGGGCTGGTAGGGGGCGCTGTGGGCCGGGCTGCTTGGGCGCCGCGAACTGTTGGTGAGGACTGCGCGTGCGCGCGGAGCGGCGGGAGGACTGAGGCCGGCGGCGCCGAGCCAGAGCAGAGATGGTGGGCGGGGACTGAGGCGCGGCCCATTGTCCCGCCCCCACCGAACCACCCATTGTGCCGTGGCGCCTGCGCCGCACTCGGGGCGTCGCGGGGGAGGGGCGGCCCGCGCGGCCCTCAGCGTCGCCGCCATGGACCTAGGTGGGTGTCCGTTCTCGGCCCTCGTGGTCTGCGTCCCGAAACCGGCGACCAGGGCAGTGCTGAGCGCCCCGGGCTGAGGGAGACTTCGGGGTCGGGAGGGCTTGGGAGGCCGGGGGTGTCCTCGCGGCCGGGGGTCCGGAGGCCCGGCTCTCGCCCCGGCCCCGCCGCTCCTAGGCCCGCATGTTGCCCGCTCCGGGCGCCTTTCCACGTGAAGGGCCAAGCGGATGTGAAGTTAGATTTCCTGAAAGGGGACAGGGTTGGTGCACGTGCTTTGGAAAATGCCGGGCTCGGAAGACGCCCCCGGGGAATCCCGGCTACCCCGACGGTTTCATTTATTGAATGGCTACTGAGTTCTTAAGCAAAGCGTCTTACGCTCGTGAGGTCCTCCTCGATAAAACGGGGATGATGATAACATATCCACCACAGAGTTTTGGGGCGTTTTGATGGAGAGCACGTGTATACAGTGTCGGGTACGGTGATGCGCGCCCGGCTAGCTCCTCCGAGCTGCACCCTCCGAGGGCTGCAGCAGTCGAGGTGGCACTTTCGAACCTATGGGCGCTTTGATTCTGAGTCCTCACTGGCAGGGTCTGGCAGAAGGGAGGGGGGAGCTAAGTATAAATCGGTGGCTCCTTGTCCAGCCTCCCACCCAGATGAGACAGGAGGCAGTTCCGAGAGAGCTGGGGTGTGGCACCCCACCATGTGCCAGGAAAAGGCTGTGGCGAAATGGTGTAGTCCTGTCAACCAGCCAGGTCCTGAGTGGTGGAACACTAGAGCTGGAAGAGTTTGGAGCCCTGCAGCTGTTTCGATTTCTGTTGGCAGCCCCACCACACTGTAGTTGGGACATCCTGAGCGGAATCTCAGTGTTCCCGTCTCTAAAACAAGGGTGGTTCTCAAAAGGTTGATTTGAAGATTAAAAGAGATCTTGCACAGTGCCTGGCACCGAGTAAGCACTTAATAAACATACGGAGTGGGCACTTAGAAGCACCAGTTAACCAGTAGTGATAAAAACACTTGGGATTTGCCCAGCTATTAACCAGTAGGTCCTGGGACTTAGTCCTCAGGTAGCACAATGAACATAATGTCTCTGGAATATAGGTATTAGGGGACAAACATCTCAGCTGACTGCAATGAATTTAAATTTACAGAGTCATAAAGGGGACATATTTTGGGAGCCTAGGAGAGCAGCCCGAGCCAAAGGGGGGAGGGGGCGGCAGAATCCCCAGTGAGACTTCTCAGCAACCTAATCCTCCTGGGAGTCAAGGTGGCTTGTCTTCAGCAGATGGTTGCATAGGACTGCTGATCCTTTGGCCTTTTGCTGCTCCCTTAAAGTCCAAGGGCAGGATGGTTTTTAGTCTCCTGAATCAAGATTCTCTTGCTGGCTTCTGGCCTGTGAAAACGGGAAAGGGGTGTTCTTGGGGGCATGAGGGAATGAGGAAGGGGTGGCATCTCCAGGCCCTGGGAAGGAGGGGAGAAATGGGGAATACTGACTAGTGAGTAGCGTTTGTACTCTGATTTTGTTTCTGGGCCAGAAGCAGCTTACCTGGGGAAGACCTGTGTCCTTTCCTGTTACTGAGCTAGGGAAGGCAAAGAACAGTGACAGGTTCTGGTCCTGCCAACAATGGAAAGATTTGCAGCACTTTCCAGGCCCTTTGTAGCCAGAGGCTTACTGTAGCTGTATCTTAGTAACACTCAGCAGCTCTGGGAGATGGAGCTGGGAGCTAAGAACACTGAACAACTAGCTCGGTGCTGAGGGCTTGACTAGTATATATCATCGGATCCTCCCAGTCTAATACAAAGTCTGTATTTTCCCCACATACGCAGAAGGGAAGCTCAGAGAAGCTTTAGCTTCTTCTAGATGGTTGAGTTGGGATTTAAAGCTATGTCTAATTAAATATCCCCAAATGCCTTCCTTGATAAGTCTGTTGATTCATGGCTCACTGGAGAAAGGACTTTTCTTTCCCAGTCTACTGAAGTTTATTTTTTTGTGTTTGCCTCTTGGTTTCTACCAGAGAACCAGAGTCTTTGGTAGCTTGTTCTGTTTGACAGAATGAGCTGTGGGGTAGACTGTTTCCCTGAAAGGCAGAACACTTGAAATTTGTTCGCAAGACACGGCTATAAGAGAAGAGAGAGAAGACAGGGCTTGTCTCATTGCTTCTGTGCTCACAGCCCGGGCCTCTGTCCCTCTTAGGCTGTATCATTACTGAGAAGCTCGACTGTCATGTTCCACAATTCGCACTTGGTGGCCCCTGGAGCTTGGCACTGCCGTGCTCTCTCTGTCAGCCCTTGGTCCTCACATCCTCTGCTGGCCCATCCTTTGCTGGAGGGCCTAGCTCTTTCCTTTACACATGCTTTTCCTGCAGGATCTCATTCACTTTGTTCATTCCATTGATCCCCTCTGGGCAGACACCTCCCTGAGCCACGTTGCCGTTGCTGGAGGACGTCTCTACCTTCCTGTTCTACCTCAGACTCCAGATAACCAAAACTGAACAGTGTTCCCTCCAAAGCTGTTCCGATTCTCTGCTCTTCAGCGATGCCCGTTGTCTTCCCAATCCAGGCTAGAGTTTGGGAGGCCTCCTTTATTCCTTAGGTAAGGCCTTTTGATTCCAGCTCTGCAGCGGCTCTTAGAACCCACTCTCCTTCCCCGTTAGAACCCTCGTCATCTCTAACCCCGATGATGACAGCCAGCCTACTAACCGATGTCTCTCCGTCTAACATCTACTGATTATTTTAAAGATTTGTCACCACACTCTTTCTTGTGTGGCCTCTCTCTGTGCAGGACCCGTGAATATCTGTGAGGAAATGACTATTCTGCATGGGGGCTTTTTGCTCGCCGAGCAGCTGTTCCACCCCAAAGCGCTGACAGAATTGACAAAGTCTGACTGGGAACGCGTTGGGCGGCCCATTGTGGAGGCCCTGAGGGAGATCTCCTCCGCCACAGCATGCTCCCAGCCCTTTGCCTGGAAGAAGAAAGCTCTGATCATCATCTGGGCCAAGGTTCTTCAGCCCTACCCTGTCACCCCGTCAGACGCTGACACTCGGTGGCAGGAAGATGTGTTCTTCTCAGTAGGCAACATGATCCCTACCATCAATCACACAGTCCTTTTTGAGCTGCTCAAGTCGCTGGAAGCTTCTGGACTCTTTATCCAGCTCCTGATGGCCCTGCCCACCACTATCTGCCGTGCAGAGCTGGAACGCTTTTTGGAGCACATGTCTATTGACACCTCTTCAAAGGATGTGGCCTTTTTCCTCAGCGTCTGGTGGGAAATGATGAAGCACAAGGGCAATCAGCAGGACCCCCTGCTCTCCCAGTTCAGAACAATGGCCCATAAGTACTTGTCCTCTTCAGATGAGTTCTCCCATCCTCCGAAGAGGTTTAAGTCAGACCCGGATGTGTGTCCCACTATGCCCCTGTTGGCCATGCTGCTCACTGGGCTGAAGCAAATCCAAAATCGAATCCTGTGCCCAGGGATGAAGTGCTGTGCATTGGCCAACTTGGCAGACATGCTGACCGTGTTTGCGCTGATGGAGGACGACCCCCAGGAAGTGTCTGCAACCGTGTATCTGGACAAACTGGCCACGGTGATCTCCGTGTGGAATGCAGACACCCAGAACCCGTACCACCAACAGGCGCTGGCGGAGAAGGTAAAGGAGGCGGAACGGGACATCAGCCTGACCTCCCTGGCCAAGCTTCCGAGCGAGACGATTTTCATCGGGTTTGAGTTCATGTGCAGCCTGCTGCGGGAGTGGGGAGAGGAGCTGCAGGCCATGCTCAACGGCAGCCAGGGGACAAATTATGACAGCTACCGGCTGTGCGACAGCCTGACCTCCTTCAGCCAGAACCTGAAGCTCTACCTGGCTTCTACCAGCCTGTCCAAGGAGGAGAGGCAGGTGGTCTCAGAGCTGGCAGAGTGTGTTGGGGACTTCCTGAGGAAAACCACCAGGGTGCTGAAGAACAAGGGCTTTGAGAAGGACATCACTGCCTCCATTGCCATGGCCATTATTGAGCAGAAGATGGACCGGCATATGGAAATGTGCTACATTTTTGCTTCTGAGAAGAAGTGGGCCTTCTCGGAGGAGTGGCTAGCCTGTCTGGTGAACAACCGGGACCTCTTCCGAGAGCCAGACTTGGTGTTAAAGCTGCTGGAAACCGTGATGGAAGTTACCATGACAGACAGAGCCATCCCTGAATCTCAGATCAAACAAGTGATCGGCTTGATTCTAGAATGCTATGCAGACCTCTCGCTGCCAGATAAAAACAAAGTCCTCTCGGGCACCCTGCTCTCCTGGGGGCGGAAGGGTCTCTCTGAGAAGTTGTTGGCTTACTTGGATGGGTTTCAGGAGGACCTCAATACAACTTTTAACCAGCTCGCACAGAGTGCCTCTGAACAGGGCTTAGCTAAAGCTGTAGCTTCTGTGGCCCGCCTGGTGATATTGCACCCGGAGATGACAGTGAAGAAAATGTGCAGCATGGCTGTGGTCAATCTTGGCACCCACAAGTTCCTGGCTCAGATTCTCACTGCCTTCCCTGCCCTTAGGTTCATGGAAGAGCAGGGTCCAAATCCATCCACTACTTTTGTGATGTCATGCCTCAAAGAAACCGTCTGGACAAAGTTCTCCACACCCAAAGAAGAAAAGCAATTTTTGGAGCTCGTGGGCTGCCTGATGAACCCTGTGAAGCCCCAGGGTATCCCGGTCGCTGCTCTTTTGGAGCCAGATGAGGTGCTAAAGGAGTTCGTCCTGCCTTTCTTGATGCTGGATGTCCAAGAGGTGGACCTCAGTTTGAAGATCTTCATCCAGACTCTGGAAGCAAATGCATGTTTAGAGGAGTACTGGCTCCAGACATGTTCTCCGTTCCCCCTCATCTTCAGCCTGTGCCAGCTCCTGGATGGCTTCAGCAAATACTGGCAGCTCCCCAAGGAGAGACGGTGCCTCTCTTTGGACGGGAAGGATCTGGTGATCCACATCCTGGAGATCCTCTGTGAGATCATATTGGCGAATGCGGAGACCTTCTCCCCAGACACCTGGATCAAGTCCCTGTCGTGGCTCCACCGGAAGTTGGAGCAGCTCGACTGGACGGTGCGCCTGAGAATGAAGACCCTCTTCGAGGGCCACTTCAAGTGTGAGGTGCCGGCCACACTTTTTGAGATCTGTAAGCTTTCTGAGGACGAGTGGACCTCCCAGGCCCACCCTGGGTACGGTCCAGGCACAGGGCTGCTTGCCTGGATGGAGTGCTGCTACGTCTCCAGCAGCATCTCCGAGCAGATGCTGTCCCTCTTGGTGGTAGATGTGGGCAACCCTGAGGAGGTGAGACTGTTCAGCAAGGGCTTTCTGGTGGTCCTGGTACAAGTCATGCCTTGGTGCAGCCCCCAAGAGTGGCAGTACCTGTACCGGTTGACCAGGAGACTGCTGGAGAAACAACTCCTGCACGTCCCTTATAGCCTGGAGTATATTCAGTTTGTTCCTCTGCTCAACCTGAAGCCCTTTGCCCAGGAGCTCCAACTCTCCGTACTCTTCCTGCGAGCTTTCCAGTTTCTCTGCAGCCAGAGTTGTCGTAATTGGCTTCCTATGGAAGGCTGGAGCCACGTCGTCAAACTTCTGTGTAACAGTCTGACCGATCTCCTGGACTCGGTTAGGTTGATCCAGTCAGGTGGGCCTTGGGCTCAAGAACAGGACCTGACCCAGGAGACCCTGTTTTTCTATACCCAGGTGTTCTGTCATGTTCTGCACATCATGGCCATGCTCCACCAAGAGGTGTGTGACCCGCTCTACGTTCTGGCCTTGGAAATCCTCACCTGCTACGAGACCCTGAGCAAGGCCAACCCTTCTGGTAGCTCCTTGCTCCAGAAGGTAAATGAGCAGCGCTTCTTGAAGTCCATCGCTGAGAACATAAGCCCTGAGGAACGGCGCCAAACCCTGCTGCAGAAGATCAGCAACTTCTGACCTCTGTACGTCGGAGAACAGCGGGCCCCGACTTGGTGGGGCCTGTGGGGGCTCGAGCTGAGAAACACAGGCTTTTCGGTTATGTGACATTGTACACAAGCTAAAGAAGTATATGGCAATAACTGTAAAGAAAATAGTTTCTTAGGTGTTTGTAACATACAAATTATAGAATTCTCGTTTGAGTTTCATCGTGTCTCTGAGTCTTTCTTGTCCATAGTCTAGGCTTAGATATGCTCTGCGATTGGGCTCAGCTAAGAGATCAAGGCAGGCTGGGAGGAACTTGTTCGTAACTGGACTTACCCACCCTAGAATTTGGCACAGAAGTCCAAAGGTGGAACCACCCAAGCGGAAAAATTACAAGGTATATGTTCTTTTGCACTGAAACCCTCTTTAAGAGTCATTTCGTGGTGTCTTGGAAAGGGCAGCAAGAAAAAAAAACTCTTCTGCCACCAACTCGCCATGTGATTTGTGAACCCAAGAGCCCTGCCCCACTGCTAAAGGAGAACATTGGACCAAGAAAATTAAATGTCAGGGAGTAGACTAATAACCCCAAGAAAATGGGTGTGTACTGAGTGGAGGACTTCTGCCGTACAGTCTTAACTCCATTTAGTGGATCCGGGAGGGGCGGGCGTAAAACAGTCCGGTAAACACCAGAGATGCGTCTAAAGGATGGGCGTAATTCTCTTGTCCCTGGGGTAGGCTGCCATGGTTTTCAAGAGTGAGTGGGAACAGGCGGTGGTGTACACAGAGGCGTAAAAACGTGACCTTGACGTGTCCAGTGTATATCCCAAAACTGGGAGAACTGGTTGGGGAGGCGTTTAATTTGAGAGGAAAGGATATGCCCCATCACCTTCATATGCTTACCCTCATTCAAAATAAGGCATCATTCCGGTTCCCTCCCGGCTCCCAAGTGGGATTCACGTAGGAAGAGAAGACCATGCCAAGAGTCGCCCGACCACTGGGCTTGAACTCGAGGACCCGGCGATGTACTCTCGGAACCCCAGAAGCATGTTAGAGGAAGGTATGAGCTAGGCCCTCCCGCATGCTGAAGGCACGCCCACACCCCTCCACACCCCACCTCTGCCGGAGGCGTGGATGGGAACACAGACCAGGAACAATAGCACACAGCAGGGAGTCCAGTCAGGTCAGGATGGGTCTGAAAAGAAGTCGGTATTGATGTATTTCACAAATGAGAAGAAGCTGGGAAATATTAGTGCAATTTAATCACCACAGGGGTGATTTATAAAGCTATATTGACAGTAAACAAAAACGGTAAAAAAAAATTACAGCATTTGACATTTTTAAATGGCACCCATTAAAGACTGAAACAATCTGAGACACTTACGTATCAGTACTACAAGTTCACGGACAACAATGAATTAAAAGGCACTTTAAAACTTCTAGATTTTTACTACCGTTTGAAGAAAAAACTTCATGGTAGCAGTTTCTAAAACCCACCCCGTGGGTAAGGAACAGTTCGTGTTGGCACCAGAAGATCCTATTTGCAAGTGGCAGGTGAGTCAGTCCACAGGACGTATTTTGGCCAGGGCTATCCTGCACTCTTGCCCCCCGGCCTTCTGCGGCACAGTGGCGGCACGCTCCTGTAGGAACAGGCTTTGGAACACGAGCTCTGGCTTATCAGGAGGCGGCCTGGATGAGGCCGCTCACGTTCGGAATACAGAAGCCTGTTTCTATGTCCTATGAAAAGGACTAGGTCAACGAATGGGGTTACCCAGGAAGGAGCTTGACAGGCACCACGTCACTTTACCCCTGCGGTTTTTAACAGCATCCTGTGCGTGTGGACATGGTGAAAGCTGGGTTTGAGGGGACATGCTAAGAAAGAAATAGTGTTTGTGACTTCACAAGCTCACGGTTTGACATTGGTCTTCCCAAGTCAAGCCTGCAATGGCGCTGACCTCTCAGTCTCCCCCCCCACTCCAGTGCCTCAGGTTCCCTTCCCTGCCTCTTACCCCCCTGCCAGGAAGACTTCTGAATGGAAGTCAGTGGACATGGGAGTTCAGTGTTGGCACGTGGATGACAGGCCGAGGCATAGGAGCAATAGGTTATCTAGTAAACAGTAAAAAAAACGACCTACCCACAATGCTTTTCCCAGGCCAACAGCACAAGAACTTATGTCAAGAACCAAGTTCATCACTTGCTGCTGCTGGCCCAGTAAGCGAGATGCTGCCCTGAGTGGTCGGAAAGGTGGGTAGCCGCCAAACTGTGGGCAGGGCCAGGTGGGTGCCCAGAACTCGTCACCCTAGTCCACCTGTCTCCACACCCCCATGCTTCTACCTCCCAGAACCCTTGAGGTAAGACCCAAGGAAGGATCCTTGGGCTTGCGTTAAAACCACCTTGCTGCCAGTGGAGGTCTGACAGGATCCAATCGCTGTTACTTAGAAAAAAGTGCTTTTGCAAAAGAGGCAGGTTAGAAGAGGGAGGCCATATGAATATTCTTTAGAAAAACTCAAACCCATCTGCTTATCAAGACCCAAAAGGCTGAGGCCACCCAGGGCATGATTTGGTCCATGGGAGCACCGAGTAGAAGAGGCAGCTCGTGTGAGGAGGCACCCTCACTGCCCAGCTCCCGGGAGCACTTAGCCATCCTTTTTGGCCAGGGGGGTGTCAAACAGCCGGGACGCCTTCTTGCACAGCAGCGAGAACCAGTAGACCTGCGGAGCGATGAGGAAGGCGTTGGCCACGTTGCAGTAAAAAGGGATACTGAAGGGCACTTGGAGCAGGCCTAGTCCCTGCTGTCGGCCGTAGGACCAGTACATGAAAGGGAAAAGGAGGATCCGACAGGAAAGAAAGGTGGTCAGCGTGAGGATTCCGTTCACTTTGTACAGAAGCGTGTGCTGCTGCTTCAGCTGCAGGAGAAGGGGGAGGAGAATGCAGTTAGCGCGAGGCCGAGCCTTCCAGGAACGACCAGCCCGAGTCCCCCGGCAATAACGCCAAGCGTCTAGTCTTCTGACGCTTGTGGCAAAGCTGACGGAGTGCTGCTCTGTTTCTGTGTGCACACAGGCTCGTCATTTTTCCCACAGTGATAACTGAATTTGGCCTAAGCCACCCAGCCAGCAGGCACACAGGAACAGTGGATTTAACAACAACAACAAAAAAACACCAAAACAACAAAAAAAAAATCTGTGACCAGGAAAAAGTACCTAAAAAACTATCAAATTTGAATCAAAGGTACAATTTCACCCCCAAGGCTCAGAAGACCAACTGAACTTTACGTCTGTTAAAGGGTCTCCTGTCCCACCATTCCCAGCACTAAGGGATTTCTGCACACCCCGCAGCCTGCCAGGGGAGAGCAGGGCCCACTTCCTCCCACCGCCACGGCCAAGTCCTCCGCACGTGCCTGAATCAGAACTCGGCCCAGCGACACAAACGGAGTGCTCAGCTCTGCCATGAAGATGCAGCCAACAAAGAAGTCCCCGAGGTCTCCCCTGAGCCTCTGCGGAGAGAGGGGAGAACAAGAGAAATAAGAACTGGAAGTTAAGGAACCACCGGAAGGAAAATTCTAACGGGGGCTATTAGAAAGGGTAACCATGAGAGACCATGCAGGGAAAGGGAAATGCTAAATGAGCGAGTATAGACCTGATTAATACTCTGCTGCTTCCATAGCGAGAGAACTTGGGAGGGTCAAATCCCCAGGCTCCAGAGGCAACTTCAGAGGTCAGCTGATTGCATCACATACCAAGCTTTTTCTGAATTTCAGTGTCAGCCGGAAGGAACCCTGTAGCCTACTTTTGGGTATCTAACTTAGTCATGCCAAGGGCACTTGGCCAAAAAATATGTGCCAGGCCCTGTGCTAGGTGTCAGGGTCCCAAAGCAATCAGGAGAAACTTCTTTAAGAATGTAATGTACTCCACACCACTCCTTTTATCTTGTCAAAAAAACAGGACAGCATCGAACAGCAGCTCTGCCACTTACTACCACTGGGTACAATAAATAAACTCTCAGAGCCCCCAGTTCCTTCACCTCTGGTACAGGGCGAACAAGATCTAGTTGTCACTTCTAATAACTTCTAATTATTAGTAGAAAGCAGTCAGCTTGGCAGTCCAGAAGCTGTCACCTGGTAGGCACTCAGGAATGACTAACTTCCTTTCTGCAGTCCCGCCTCTCTTCCTTGTTGTGGCGGGGGCGGGGGGGTGGCGGGGACATGGACCCGAGGAGAAGTTATAAGGCTATCTGCTTTGAGAGCAAGTTTCTGTGACATCAACACAGCACAGAGTTCTCTCTGACACCGTTAGAGCAAATCACCAGTTGACTGAGCTACTCTCAGTTTCTTAAAACAATTTTTATGTTGTTTTGTATTGTACTGTATACCGTTTTTATATTGTAAAACTAAAGACAGAGCCTAGGGAATCAGAGGGCTGGGGGACTGCATGAAGGGTACTGTTGGTAAGGAGGACCGGCAACACTGCAGGGTGCATTTTCTTCCGACGGGATCTGCCGGGGAGATTTTACCATGGAGGTAGCTGGCACAGGCCGGTGGGTACGGGAGGAAGGGGAAAGGAAAGAGGGACAATCCAGACTTGTAAGTAATGGTCAAGATACCCAGTTTAACAGGAGGAAACGAAGGACCGAGTCTGCTAGCGGCTGTTCTGGAAGGCCATACCTGGGCAACTGGCACAAGGACAAACAGAATGACCGCGTGGTGTGCGATCATGAGGCGGTTTTTACTTAGGAAGTTCCGAAAAGTGGTGAGGGAGTGTCTGTGGTTCTGGTCTCTGGTTCGGTACCACTCACAGAGGTACATGGCGTAGGAGTCATAGATCATGTATGGAATCAAGAACCAGACATACTGTCGGGCAAGCCAGTGCCTAGAAGAAAGCACACGAACAGTCCGTGAGATGGTGAGGGAGATCAGCTACGAAGGCTCAAAGCCGACCTCTTCCCAAACACATCCCCTTCAGCTCTGTGCCTCGCCAGCTATTTTGACTCCAAACACTTTACAAGGAAGATGCTGACCGTGATAAATAAGGCGAGTGAAGATTTTTCTCTCAATTACAGGGCCAATTAGTAAGTGGCAAAGGCGGAAGGCTGGGACTCCCTCAGCACCATGAGTTTCAGTAACCAGCTGTCACCATTTCCCTGATTTAGCTACTCCTTTCTAATGGACTTTCTGGCGTTTTGTAATATAAGCCAACTTTGATACAGATATCTCTACAAATGATTCATTAGCCCCACCAAGAAACTTGTTTGAAGGTGTCCCAAATGCCCAATCCAATATTTCCAGTTTAACTCCACTTAGTTGCTCAACAGTTGGGAGTTTCCTCGAGTATCTGCTTGCAACCCCACTTTAGGGAGTTTCTGGGAAACTACCCTGACCATTTTTCTTTACAATTCTATGGCTGATCCCAATTCCACTCATCAAGAAAACTACATCTGGAAAGGAGGCTGGAGCTCAAGGACTACCCGACAGCAGTCAGATATCAGAAGAGAAGCTGGGACAAAAGACGATGTCCCCATTTACTTGCCCAAAGGGGTTAAATACATATTTGCTGAGTCTAAATGATTGTTTATCATGGTCCCAGAGCAGATTAGAAGGAAAGTCTCTAGTTTCGACAATTTTGTTCCCAAATGAGAAATGATCACACTACAGAAAATGTGGGGAAAAAATCAAAATAGAAATCATATACTCCGCTGAGGGTTAGCTTCACTCAATCAGCACATTTTCACTGAGAACCCACGTGTCAGAAGACACAGTTTAGTGTCACGGTTCTCAAACTACCCGAACCCAGAATCACCTGCCGTGCTTGTTAAGGACTCCACTCCCGGAGGCCTCGGGAGCCCAACTCTGTATTTTTAACTTTGTGTCGGGTGATTTCCTAAGAAGCCAGTCCACTGAACCACAACACTGGGAATATACTCTATAGAGGGTGCCGTTCAAATTCTGTTCCTGAACCAGTCCATACTCTATAGAGGGTGCCGTTCAAATTCTGTTCCTGAACCAGTCCGCACTTCCCAGGGCATGACTAAATTAAGAAGCAACAAAACAGGCAAAGTAACAATGGCAAATAGACTAGATGTGTATGTGAATTCATTAGCGAGGTTCCATTTTGGCAAAAAGGTGTGATATTTATTCCACTGCCCATCTATGGTCTCCAGTTGCTTTCTTGAAGCAATTCCAAGTAAAATAACTATGAAGAACTACTAAAAGCTTAGCTCCCCTGGAGTGGAGCCTAGGACTGTAATATCTTGCACATAGTACCAATTCAATGAGATCTGAAATTGTGGCTGATAGGGAGAATTCTCTGAAGATTCATTAACAAGAGGTCTGGATTATAATCTTAACAACGACCAGCCTGGGACTTAACTTTCTTTGTAGTAGCAGGACAATAATTCTTGTTTTACTTCCCTGACAAAGTTCTTATGCGGATTAAAAAACTAGAAGTGTCAAAGTCCTTTTAAACATAAAAAGTACTACCCAAATATACATGCTTAAACCGATCAAATTGCCTAGGGCTAGGACACTTAGCCCTTTTGGGCATCTGGACTCCTTTAAGAATCTCCTGAGATCTTTGGTCCCAACCACATTATGCATATAATTCGGGGGGATTTATAGATATGTATTCCGTATGAAGGCATAAAACGAAAGGATATATAATAGGGGCGCCTGGGTGGCTCAGTCGATTAAGCGTCTACCTTTGGCTCAGGTCATGATCTCAGGGTCCTGGGATCGAGCCAGGCATCGGCATCGGGCTCCCTGCTCAGCGGGGAGTCTGTTTCTCCCTCTGCACCCCCCCGCCCCCCCCACTTGAGCGCAGTCACACGTGCTCTCTCAAATAAAAATCTTTTAAAAAAGAAGGTGTACGATAGAAAAATATTTGAGTGCACAGTATATGAGCCCCAAAAGGCCTTTTTTTTTTTTTTTTTAAAGACGATCTCGGTGCCTTTAGAACATCCTTATGCATACATGCAGAGGTGGGGAGCACAGAAATGCCTACGTCCATTCTGTGACCAGAGAACCTAAGGCATAAGGATACACAAAAGGGGGAACCGGAAAACAGACTCGGGTGTGCTACCGTGATCCAGCCACGAAGAACACAGAGCTTCGGAGGGGATACCACAACAGCGGGCGACAGAACTGACAGCTAGCGGTGTGTAAATACCTTCTGAAATGTATAGTTGCCTGCTGCTTGCCCTCACATCAGCTCAAAAAAATACTGCAAAGTCACATTTGTCACTTTAATCTTAGCAAAGGAGGCTGCTGTCAAATTTGATATGACAAACTGGGGGCAGTCAGGGACCTTGTTACACGATCAGAAAATGCTCAATGAAAATAAAAAACTGAACCCATCCAAGCAAATGTGTTAGCCTTTGGTATATGCAGTCAAGGTCACTTGGCCTATCTTCTCTCAGCATCTACAATTCATTGCCGATAGCTGGGTTTTGTCCAAAAAGAGGCATAGGAAGAAAAGCACAAAAGTCACCATGGCGGGACTAATCCTAAGAAAGATCCAGACACTAAATTTGCAGGCCACAGGGAAATCAGTACCGCACTCCTGCTCCCATCCGATTCCACTCTTAACTGGTAAAAAGCAGGACACTTTGCAGAGTCAACATGAGAAAAGGACTAGGAAAGGCTGTGAGACTTTCCCTGCACCTTTGACTATCACTCTTTAAGGAGGAGAAAGTAAGAGTGGTTCTAGGAAGACAGTTGAAAAAAAAATAGCTTTTTAGAAAACTCGGGGGCCGGTGGAACAACTGCCCAGGTCTAAACACTACATACAAAGTAGACCGCCCTGGTCTTTATGATTTCTTTCCCTAGATGCACATTTCCTGACCTGTCTCTGGACTGAGCTCGAATTCAGGTACAGGTCAGTTTCCTGAAAGCACGGGGAACCTTTTCATTGCCTTTAGCGAATCCACAGGAGACACATGAGCAGCACTTGTAAAGGAAGGGTTGGTGGCTTTGTTCCTTTCCACAGAGGGTTTCTGCCAATCACACTGGATATATGTTGGCCAAAGAATACTCCAGATCAGGACTCCAGTGAAATCATTTAAAAGACCCAAAAGCCAGACTCCCACTTCCAAATAATTCTCACACTCATTATCCCATAAGGAACTTGAATCAACGGGCCACCTTAAATCAGATTTAGACCCTGCCATTCTCTAGCATGCTTCAGTTTACTTTGTCTTAAGTGGGCGAGGCTGAAAGAGGTAAAGAGAGGAGGAGGGACTAATTATGGTGCCCAAGTTCTCCCATCAATCAGCTACCTTACCGCATGTGCTGATAAACAACTAGCTCCTGGGAGCCACTCAAATGTGGAAACTTCGAAAAAGTTCACCGCTGTCATTTGTGCTTTCACCTGGCATTGGATGTTACCTGTCCGTGATCACGTCGCTACAGGAGCGGATGATGACGATCCCCGACCCGGTGGCCAGCACAGCCTGCACTGAAGAAACCAGCCTAACGTGCGACAGAAAAGAAAAGGAAAAAAAAAAAAAAATCCAGTCCAGTGGACAGCATAAAGCCCAGAGGCTTCAACCTGCCTCTCCCCGAGGCTGCCAGTGCGGTGAGGGAGAGGGCACGGCCGCCGCCGCGCTCCCGACCCCGAAGCAGCTGGCAGACGTCGACCAGCAGCTTCCCGCCCGGTCCCGACCCGCGTGGGCGCCCCCCCATCCTCCTCCCTCTCGCTCTCCCTCCCGAGAGGACGCCGGGGTCTTCGGAGAGCTCCGGCCAGCGCCCCGGAGGGGCAAGGCACCAGGGAGGCAGCCCCCTCGCTTCCTGTCGCCCCCCTTTTCCGCCCTCGGCGCGGCGCAGGGGCGGGCGCCGGCGGGGCGGGTCTCCGCGCGGCCGGGCGGGGGGCGGCGGGGGGCGCCGGGGGCCGGCCTCGCCCGTACCTGGTGCTGATCATCACGCAGTCCGAGTCGCTCCATGGGGGCCGCGCGCGCCGCAGCGCCCAGGTGCAGAGTGCGAAGAGCCCCGGGAAGAAGAGCGAGCCCCCGGCCAGCGTCAGCAGCATGGGTGCTCGGGGGTCGGTGGTCGCGCTCGGCGCCCTCGGCTTGGCTCAGGTCGGCTCCGCGCAACTCCCGACTGGCGCAGCCCGCCCGCCCCTATTTCTACCCTCCGCCCTCCGTCCCCGCCCCGGTCCCGGCCCCGGCCCGCCGCGACTCCGGCAGCCGCCGGGCGCTGGCCCCGAGCCCGCAGCGCCACTCTCCGCGTGACCAGGCCGGCGGCCGCGATAGGCGCGGGCCGGCCGGGCGGGGCGGGGTCTCGCCGCCGCCGCCCCTGGGCCCCGAGGCTTCCCCGGGTTCCCCCGGCCGGCCGGCGAGTGGGCGGCGGCGGCGAGCTGCGGCCCGGGAGGTTCCGAGGGCGCGGACGCTGCGCCCCGCACGAGCGGCGTGGAGCGGTCGCCGCCGCCTCCCGAGCGGCCGCGGGGCCGGGGCAGCGGTGGGAAGGGCCGAGGCTCTCGGGGCTTCTGTTCCGTCACCGCGGACGCGTCCCCCTCCCTGCGGGACCGGCCCGACCGAAGAAACGCCCGGCACCTGCCCACAGCTCGGCTCCCCAGCCCCAGGCGAAGGGGCCGGGGCGGGGGGGAGGCCCCGAGAAGGCCAGGTTTTGGTGGAGACCCCCCACCACGCGGGTGGGCGAGCCTCCGGGCCGAGGCATCTCTCTGGCAGCAGGAAGGCGAGGACGGGTGGGCTTGTGGCCATCTGCCCGCCTGGCTTATCTACCAAGCACTCTTGCGCCCAAATAGGAGTCTTAAGGAAATGATCCCTCTGTAGGCCAGAGATGGCTTTTCCACGTCCGGCCAACTGCGGCAGTTCCTCCAGAGGAGGCGGGTCGCTCCTAAAAGCCTGAACTCCGGCTGCGGAATCCAGCAGTTCCTCTCCATCGGCCTAGGCAGGTGGAACACCAGGTCCGCGGACTTTCTGCGGTACCGCCTCTCGCCTTCGGCCCAAGACACTCGGCAGTCTCGGGGGCTGCTGACAATGTTTTCTTTTTTTAAAGTTCTCCATCCAGGTGCCCTAAATTTGAACGCGTTGGAAATCATTTTCACTCAGCACCAGTCACGTGGGCCAATACAGTAGCTTCAGCATTGCTGGCTTCTCTCCCTTTTGGGACTTCCTAACGTTTTACTTTGCTTTGGTCTCTATCTTCCTCAGCTAACGTGGGGAAAGATAATTCATTTACGCCTATTGCGCCTGAAAGGCTCTGTGGGTCTCTTCCCATCACCACCATGCAACATGCTGAGGAAAGCCCCCTAAAAGGGACTGACTCTCTAAAACAGTGGGACTCAGCCTCTCTGGGCCACTGTTTTCCTCATTTGCGAAATGAAGAAGCTGAACTACAAGGTCTGTAAGGTTCTTCCAGTTCTAAATTCTTGTGATTCTATGACTTTTATAACATGATTTCAGGTAGATGCCAATTACATTTCTCTAACACAGCAGTTACCGATGTAGAAGCAGGTAAACACAGCTTTTAACGTCTTCTTACGTATTAAGTAGAGGGATTTAACCAACATTAAGGAAACAGAATACCCAAAGGAAAGTCTGAAATTTCTTCCAGTTAGGGTAGCATCCCAAACTCCCAAATTCATTGCTAACATACTTGGTGAACCGAAAAAGACACTTCAGTTTGGGAGCAAGGTATCTGGCAAATGCAAAGCTTTCTGTATTTTCACACTCGCATGTGGACAAAGGACACCTGTGTGTAAGCTTTTCACTGTCTCCAGAGCAAATGCATACGCATTCCACTTTCTATCCCTTCCCTATTTATCCCAGTCACCTCCAGCTCCAGCTTTTCCAGAGAGGGGTAAGTGCTTACCAGTCTTCCCTGCCTGCTCTCCTTAAAGGGATCAGCACCACGCAGCAAGGATGCTAACACTTTGAAGTGGTGGGAACCAATCTAGTCCCTATGCAAGAAGTTGTCTATGCAGCCCCTATGGGGTCTACAAAATGCAAACAAAACAACAGATGTTTCACATATAGAAAATAGCAAGTAAAATCAGTTTCCAACACCAAGCTCATGAAATCTCCAGAATGTTAAGCTTGAATCACCAGAAGCCAACAAGCATAAACACGAGCCTTGGCTTTTCAACCCCTCCGGCGAATGATAAAGCCTTTTTCACACAAACTTACCCTTCAAAGTTTTGAGCTGTGTTTCCTTCTCCAGGAAGGTTTCTATCTGTTTCTTGTAGGCACATTTATAAATTCCCCTCTAGATCACTTCTGCATTTGAATAGTGGGCATGTTGGGTTTTATTTATATGTATGTTTCCCTACCAAACTGTTCTTCGAAACAGGAAGGTGTCTTTTCATTTTGTTTCCCAAGTTAGGCCTGGCACATTGCCAGTGCTCAAGAAATACTTGGTATTTTTTAAAGCTAATATTGATTGAATATTTACTATGTGCCAGGCACTGTATCAAACATTTTACAAGCATTATGTCATTGGATCCTCACAAGGAATCTGTTGTCCTCTGTGTGCGTGCATGCACGCAAAATAAGTCCCAGAGCAATGAGAACACTGGTCCAAGTTCGCAGGCCTGGTGGCAGAGCTGGGATTTGAACTCATTACTTTCTGCCTCAAGGTCAGCGTGCTTAACAACTACGCTGCCTCCAAACTTGATAAGCAAGGGAAGAGTCGTTGTTTTCCACAATACAGTTTCTGATTAATAACCACTGTTCCTGTTGCCTCACAAATTTATAATGTGTGGAGTGTAGTTTATGGGCTCTGATGCTGCCATTATTAATATCATTTCATATTTATAGATGCCTTTACAATTTTTCAAATCACTTTCACATATATTAATCTCACTTGGGTCTCAAAATGACCTGGTGGGGTAGGTGAACATATCACTTCGTCTTGTAGCTGAATGGTAAACTGACGTGCCACTCTAGGACGCGGCAGGGCTCAAGTCACCCGGGCTCCTGATTCACGTTCAGGGTGATTTCATCTTGTAGAGTTGGGACTTAGGAGTTTTTAGTTACGCCTCTTAGGTGGGTTTTGAGAGTGAGGTTTGGGTTACCAGATGTCAAGATAAGACTCGTTTACAAAATAAGAACTCATATACAAAATTCCCTTGAATGGGAACTGATAAAGCTCCCAGTTTGGGAGAGCCACGGTGGGATTTCTCTGGTTTCTACCCTATCTCTCCCATTCCTTTAAACCCCAGTCTGGATACCATTAGGGTATTAGAACTCTCCCCATTCTGCTCGCTGGTTTCTCTAGCCTTAAACGGAAAATACCATATTTACTTGTAAGAGACTCTTGAGAATACTCAGGTGAATGTCATGAAGATACGTAGTGTGCGGGCTGCTACCCTCAATCAAGGACATTTTCTTCCCATCCAGAAAAACACACCAAGGAAAAACCACCGAGATTCACACACGAAACATCTTCACTTCAAGCTCCAGAACTGAGAGACCTTGGAGGTCTCTATCCACCCATCTACTAAAAAAAAAATCATAACAGAGAAAATGAAACTCTATTCTGAAATGGGTTATTTTGCTTAGAACTGCACTTCACTTCTGTATTACCGGCTTTAGAAGCAGAGACAGAGCAAGAAGAACAAGGGAAGAAATAAAATGATGGGAGATGGACAGAGAGATACAGCACAGGAAGAAGGTCTATCAGAAGACTGGGAGCGGTACAGTTACAGGGAATAAAAAGGCCAAGATACATATCCTTTGACTCTGGAGAATAAACAGAGATAAGGATCCAGAGACTGGAATTCACAACAAGTAAATAGAAGAAGGAGCTGTGAGACACAGAGAAGGGTAAAAGGTGTACAAAGAGTTAGAAAGAGACAGCCTTTTATGGAATAGCATTCCCTTTAGGCGGGCGCCAGCGAAAGCCATATTGCATTTGAAGATCTATGGCCCATGGGGCGCCTGGGTGGCTCAGTCCTTAAGCGTCTGCCTTCGGCTCAGGGCGTGATCCTGGCGTTCTGGGATCGAGCCCCGCATCAGGCTCCTCCACTGGGGGCCTGCTTCTTCCTCTCCCACTCCCCCCCTTGTGTTTGTTCCCTCTCTCGCTGGCTGTCTCTCTCTCTCTCTCTCTCAAATGAATAAATAAAATCTTAAAAAAAAAAAAATGAAGATCTATGGCCCAAGTAAGGAGGCGCCTTGTTCTCAGGCCAGAATGTGGCCAGGAGGAGGTTACTCAGTCGCCTTCCCCCTCTTTCTCCTGTACTCTGCTTGCACCCCACAAGAATACCTGATCAATACGGCCTTGCCCTGGTGCTTGTACATTTATTTCCCCTTTAGACTGCAGGCCTCTGATGGGCAGGCAGGGCCCGTCAGTCCAGAAGGCCGCCGTGACACACAGCGCGGGGGTTAGCGTTAGAGGGCCTGAGTTCCAGCACTGGCTCTGCGACACGGAAGCTGTGTGACATGGGGAAAACCACTTAACCTCTGTAAAATACGGGTTCCTCCACCCACCTCACAGGGTGCTTGGGAGAACTCCATGAGAGATTTTCAGAAATAAAAATAAAAATAAATAAACTACACGCCGGGCAGGGGCAAGGGACTCACTCTTCTTTATCTCCGTACCCTGCCGCACAGTTACTTGAAGTGAAACTTCTCGGTACACACCTACCGGATTACAGATGATCGAGGTCTGGCCTTAGCCAGCTTCCAGGCTGCAGCTCCCTCAGCTTTATCCTGAGCTATTTGCAAAAGCAAACTCTACGTCTAAGAGGCACAGCCACACCCCAAGCACATGGTTTCTACAAACAGGGACCACAGCTGCGCACCGCAGGCAGCTCCTTGCTCCGGTGCGCCGTGATAATGATCCATGTCAATAAAGACCATAATTTACACAAAGAACTGATTATATAGTACTTGCCTTGATGTATTGCTTTATATTTTTAAGGCACTCTCACATATTTCTTTTGCTGTAAGTGCAAAAATTTGCTCGTTTGCAGATAGTCACACCTAACCAAAAGTAGTGTGAGTTCTAAACTCAAGTTAAAAAAAAAATATTCAAGGGCATCGAACCATTAAGGAAATTGCCTTTGAAATGAGTTAGAACCAGCAAACTGGAACAATTTCAGCTGCCTTCCTAAATCATCACATCAATAATTTTTAGTGTCTTCGCATCTCGGAAATAATTCCATAACAGGTTTGTTTTGCTTACTCAACTAAACTCTGATGGTATTGTTAATTTTTTGCTCAAAATATATGCTAGGGGCACCTGGGTGGCTCAGTCGGTTAAACAACTAACTCTTGATTCCAGCTCAGGTCACGATCTCAGGGTCGTGACATCGAACCCTAGCATCAGGCTCCGCATTCAGCACGGAGTTTGCTTGAGGTTCTCTCTCTCCCTCTCCTTCTATCCCTCCCACTGCTCGCATGCACTCTCTAAATAAATTCTTTTAAAAAATATGTTAGAAAAAAAATATATGTTAGAAAGTAAAACATGCCCACTATGGAAAACAATCACAAATCATGCCATCACTGGGGGATACTACTCTCAGGTACTAACATTTTGGTAAAATTCTTCCCAGTCCTCTTTAAATGCATTTATTGTATTTTTTATTCTTCTTTTTAAAAGATTTTATTTATTTATTTGATAGAGAGAGACAGAGAGAGAGGGAACACAAGCAGGGGGAGTGGGAGAGGGAGAAGCAGGCTTCCTGCCGAGCAGGGAGCCCGAGATGCCGGGCTCGATCCCAGGACCCTGGGATCATGACCTGAGCCGAAGGCAGACACCCAACGGCTGAGCCACCCAGGCACCCCTATATTTTTTATTGAGGTCATGCTTTAAATTAATTTTGAATAATATTTCACTTATAAGTATTTTCAATGTTATTAAAATCTTTACAAACCTTGTTTTTAATAAGTAAGAAGTAATCTGATTTTTGATGATTATAGATTATCTTTCAAAGTGGGTTATCACTTGTTTGAAAAGAATTCTTAACTGGGGGAGAGTGGGTTTGTCCATAGATGCACACTTTGGCACAAAAACATAGACAAGGTCTTCATCTGTTCTGGTAACTTTAAACTTAAAAATAGTAAGAGTCCCATCCTTATTAGCATTCGGTTTCTGTCTTTAAAGTGGGTATCATAATATCTATAGAAACTCAAGCTGCTATTTCAGTATCTAGTTTTTGCTTTTTATAGGCTGAGCTCTATTAACCTATTTAGTAAACTGTAATTACGTAGGCCCTTGGTGCCTGTTTAAGCAACGAAGGAAAACCATTCTTTGTGAAGCTAAGCTTGCAGTGTCTTTTACCACGCACAGGCAATTTCCACCCCAGAGTTAATTACCTCTCGACAAGATTATGGCTGAGAACTAAAAACACTGCAGAGAAAGCTAATTAGTTACAAGGACTAAACTCATTTGGGAAGGGAATCTTCCTTACACACAGCACCGAGAGCTCGGCCCCAAGCCCACTAGCGCACGCTTATGTGGCTGCTGAGTGTCACCACCTATCTGTGACCCACCTCGCAAACTACTAATTGTGAGTCGAAAGGCTGAATAAACTGGTGAGTTATGAGCCAGACGGAAATACATTTGCCCTGGAGGCAGAGCAAATTCCCCTGTTGGCAGGTAACCTGATGGAGCTGCCCAGCAGAGGTCTCGGAAGGATTCAGAGTTTTAAATACTACCCCAACGTGAAGAACAGGAAGCACTGACTAGCCAAGATTCTGCCACTTTCCTTCTTTCATGTGTTGCAAGTCCACTGTTTCCTTACGCAGCATCTGTGGCTTGATTGGTTCATCTTTATATGTTTTCTTCTATTTCAATTTTAAGCGCCACGTTCATTCAATCTGCAGCTGTTGAACGCTCTACTACTGGGGTCCTGGCCAATACAGCAGCACACACATAAACCTTCAAAAAGATTTTAACGTTGAAAAGAAAGAGAATATAGTAATTTATCAAGAAAAACTAAGAAAATCAACTGAAATATAGAATAAAAGAATTGAGGTAAAGTGGCTGGAAAGAAGACCAATACACAAAATTGAACGGATTTTCTATAAGCCAGCAAATATCAATTAGAAAATGTAACAGAAAAGGAGGACCATTTGCAGTCTTTTTAAATTTTTAATTCCAGTACAGTTAACATACAGTGTTATATTAGCTTCAGATATATTTTTTTAATTTATAAAATCTGTTAGTGAGGTGCCTGGATGGCTCATATGGTTGAACATCTGCCTTCAGTTCAGGTCATTATCCTGGGGTCCTGGGATCGAGCCCCGCATCAGGAATCCCTGCTCAGCGGGGAGCCTGCTTCTCCCTCTCCCTCTGCTGCTCCCCCTGCTTGTGCTCCCTCTCTCTCTGTCAAATAAATAAATAAAATCTTTTTTAAAAATTAAAAAAATTTTTTAAAAATCTGTTTTAGACCTAACAAAAAAAATGCAAGACCTATATGGAGAAAGCTACAAAACTTTACTGAAAGATATAAAAGCCTAAACAAATTGAGAGCATGGTCCTAAAGGGAAGATTCAATACTGTAAACATGTCAATTTTCCTCAAATTGATCTTTAAATTCAGTACAATTCCCATGGAATTCTTAACATGATTTTCATAGACTCAGTAAGCTCTTTCTAAAGCTTATACGAATTAGAGAAAATGTGCCAGAATGACCAAGAAATATTTGAATAAAGAACACTGGGGAGAGGGAGGAATTTACAATATATCAAAACACCCTCGAATTATCATAATTGAAACACTGTATGAGAAACAGCTCAATGGACTAAAACACAGTCCTGAACCAGACCCACTAAAGTTAATCTTTGGCAAACACATCATACTTGTGAGCAAAGGAAGGCTAAGAAAACCACAGATACCGTTAGTCTTCCTTTGGAAAAAATAAAATCAGTTGAATACTGTCCCTGCAGAATTCACGTCCTCCCAGAACCTCATGACCTTACTTGGAAATGGGGTCTTTGCAGATTTAATTATGGTAAGGACTGAGGTGAGACTATACTGGATTAGGGTAGGCCCTAAATCCAATGAGAGTATCCGTGTAAGAGACAAAAAGGACACAGACACAGAAAAGAAGGTGATGTGAAGATGGAGTAAGAGATTGGAATGATCAATCTATGAGCCAAGGTATGCCAAGGACTGGTGGTACCCACTGGAAGCTAAGGGAGATAGCCTTGGAACGGTTTCTCTCTCAGAGCCCCCCAAAAGGAATCAATCCTACCAACACCTTGATTTCAGACTTCTGGCCTCCAGACCTGAGAAAATTAATTTCTGCTGTCATATGCCCTCAGCCTTTGGTAATTTGTTACGGCAGTCCTAGAAAACTAATACAATGCCACACACCAGACACAAACGTAAATTCCAGATATATAAAAGATTTAACATGAAAAGCAATGCTATAGATGTATTAGAAGAAAAGTTTGAAAAATATTTTTATAATTCACAGGCTAGAAAAAGCTTTCCCAAACAAGGCATTAAACCCAGATGTCATATAGAAAAGGACAGATTTGTGTATGCTAAAAACAAAATTGTACATCAAAGGGCACTATTAACAAGTTAAAAACAAATAATAGTTTAGAAAAAAAAATTGTAGTATATAGCAGAGTAGGGGTTAATATCCAGAATAGCCAAGAAATCCTACAAATCATGAAGAAACACAAATGACCCAAGAGAATTATTCCAATAATATAAACTGAAAATACACAGAAGAAATACAACAAGGTCAATGAAAGCTTTGTAAGTAAATATTTAAAAAACTGATAATATCTAGTGTACATAAAGATACAAGGATATAGGCACTTTTCTCAATGCTGGTAGAAGTATAAATATGTGGTGAGCCTGGGTGGCTCAGTCGGTTAAGTGTCTGCCTTCGGCTCAGGTCATGATCCCAGAGTCCTGGGATCGAACCCGCATCAGGCTCCCTGCTCAGTGGGGAGCCTGCTTCTCCCTCTCCTGCTCCCCCTGCTTGTGCTCTCTCTGTCAAATAAACAAACAAATCTTAAAAAAAAAAAAAACAGAAGTATAACTATGTATTACAAGGATATAATTTTTTTTGCAAAAGCAAAAAATTAGGAACAATCTAAATATCCAGTAAAAAAGTAATAAAATATTTTATGGTATGGTGAAATTATAGAATACTATATAGCCATTAAAAGGAGACAGACCAAAATACAAAGAAAGATTTCCAGAACATACTGTTAAAGGGAAGAAAACAAATCACTGAACAATAAGTACAGTGAGATATAACTTATAATTTAAAAAAAACTATAAAAGTGATTAGTACATATACGGCTATATAATCATGCAAAGAAAGGTTTGGAAGGAAAAAACACCAAACTGCAAACAGTTTGCTAACCTCTGTAGAGAGAAGTGTGTACGTGCCTGTGTTGGTTTCATGTGTACATGGGGTAAGGTGAATTAAGAGTGACTTTTACATTTTCCTGCGTTATACGAGTTTCTCCAATAAAAATGGTTATTACATAATTATCAAAAAAAAGGAAAATCATAATAAGCTCCTCGAAAGTAATAGCTCTAATTATTAGACATGCTTGGTTTTCTAAGGCACATTGCTCTTTACAGCCATGTTATCTTGAAACACAGTTACAAATTCAATGAAGAAAAGCACGCTGTGCCCCAAAATACATGAAAGGGAATATTTTTTAAAACATGACATATGTATAACATGCTTTTGCGGGCATCATTTTTTATTTTTTTAAAGATCTTATTTATTTATTTTGACAGTGAGTGAGCACAAGCGGGGAGAATGGGAGAGGGAGAAGCAGGACCCCGCTGAGCAGCGAGCCTGATCTGGGTTTAATCCCAAGACTCTGGGATCATGACCTGAACCAAAGGCAGACACTTAACCAACGGAGCCACCCAGGTGCCCTGGAGTCATCATTTTTTTAAAGTGTCAAAGTGTCGTATAAGCTCTTAGAAGACAATGGCTTTGATTTTCCAAGATTTTTCCCCATTATTTATGTATGTGTGTGTGTGTACACACACACACACATATATATATATACGTACACATATATATACACACATATATATGAAGATATTTAAGCTGTGTATAAAATACATGCAAATACACTTTATTCTATTAGTCCCTAAAACCACCCACTGTCATTTAGTGTAGTGGATTATATCTGCCCATAAAATGCTAAACTCTAAACCCAACAGAGAAGCATGTTTAGGCAAGGGCAGTGAGGGCAAAGAAAAAGAGCGAGTGAGAATAAGCAAAGTGAGGATTTTCACAGGCAGCTGTAACTATGTGACTGACGCCAAGGAGAGAAAGCCGAGTGTGGATATAGAAGATTTGGAGACCAATGATGGCTGCGCGAGCGGTCTCACAGCAGTGACTCCCAATGGGGGACTGGGGTGGAGGAAGCCATCAGGATCTTGAACAATATTATATTTAGGAAATAAAACTTTTTTTTTTAAGATTTTATTTTTATTTATTTAACAGAGAGAGGGAAAGCCAGCGAGAGAGAGAACACAAGCAGGGGGAGTGGGAGAGGAAGAAGCAGGCTCATAGCGGAGGAGCCTGATGTGGGGCTCGATCCCAGAACGCCGGGATCACGCCCTGAGCCGAAGGCAGACGCTCACCCGCCGTGCCAGCCAGGCACCCCAGGAAATAAAACTTTTAACTGGCTTTCCGATGTAGACCTAAAATATAGCCAGGCAAAATATTCTTGGCTGGTAGAGAAGGGATATCAACTGTGTTATCAGTGATTGTGAAACTGGAGAATATTACGTGTAGGAAGGTTGTTCATAAGATTTTTATGTTTGGCAGAAGGAGACATGGGCTTAAAAAATAGGTTTTTTGTTTGTTTTGTTTTTTTGAAGAAGTTTAAGAAATATTCAGTGGAACTCCCCTTCCCTTAAAATTGCATGCAAAATGTGCAAATGTATATTTTTCTGGGGGAAAGATCTATATAGAGTTCTTCATGTCCTCCAAGGGATCCAGACTCAAGAAAGATTAAAAGATACTGGACACTTAAGGGTGTTAGATACAATGAATTAATGGTAGCTACATTATAATGATTGTACTAGTTAGTTAATGTCAATTTTACAAAACAAATACTGTTTTTGTTGTAAAGTGTAAGACTTACACAAAAGGGTTTGTCATTTTGGCCTGTATAATTATCACCTTGTTGAGTAGGTGAAGGAATTACTGAATGTGAACCCAAAGTAGCCAATGTGGACGGGTTCTACAAACATCTGGGAGCTAGCATGTATGCATGACTGAATGCCTGAGCCACGATCGTGGGAACAGGGGAGCTACTGAAGCTAGCTGGAGATTATGATCTGCTTAGCAAGAACGGGCATGCACGGAGAACCAGAGTACCAATCAAAACAAAACTGGGTGTCCAGCCGATGGGAACAAGCAGAACCCCTGAATGCCACTCCAGGACAAGCGGTGGTGTTCAAGATATTCAAAAACTTGAGGATTGGTCAGCAAGAGACTGTATCATCATGAAAAGCCATGTACTAAAAATAGTCCTTAAAAGAGTGCCAAGGAAACATTTTTTGAACAAGATTTCTTGCAGAGATCAAACTCAATTCCTCCATTACAAGTTGACATGGGAACTTTGCCACCCATAGTGATAACAGGATCTGTGTATGATGGGGTTTGAGAGTCCTAGGGGGCATTTTGGAAATTTGTAGGGAGCATTTTTGGTTAACACAGTGTTGGGAAGGGGCTATGCTACTGGCTTAGTGGGGAAGGATCAGGTAATTCAGAAGTCTTGCAGGTTTTTTTTTACAAGACATTTCACAAAAAGCTGAGGCATTTAAAGAAGGTCATTATGGAGGGGAAGCTTAAATGAAGAATGATACGGTCTTGATCTGATAAAATAACATACTCTGCACCCTGTCTATTAATGTAGTACGGCTACGAAACCAGTGCAAATACAACAGGGTATTAGAGACTACTTTTAACCGGGTTAGAAAGAAATGCTAAATTGACAGGCACATGAAATGTAGAGAGCTCACTGGATTTCATTGTGAAAGGCTATTTTAAAACTACTTAATACTTCCATCCTATAGACTTAATTTTTTTTGGCATAATGAGAAATGTTATGAAAATTCTTCTGGGGATTACTGTTTTTTTCCATTTCATTTTGATGCCATCCTCAAACTTCTCATATATGTCAACATCCATATTTTATCTTAAGACCGTATAATCTGTCTTTCCAGACTTCTTCCATTTTTTGTACTTCTTCCATTTCCCTTTTCTGTTTATCATAAATAAACCAGTCTAGCCTGTTACTTATTTTAATGCCCCCCCCTTTTTAAGATTTATTTATTTATTTATTTTACAGAGAGAGACAGCCAGCGAGAGAGGGAACACAAGCAGGGGGAGTGGGAGAGGAAGAAGCAGACTCCCAGCGGAGGAGCCTGATGTGGGGCTCGATCCCATAACGCCAGGATCACGCCCTGAGCTGAAGGCAGACGCTTAATGACTGAGCCACCCAGGCGCCCCTTTTCCCCTTGCCCATTAAAAGACAGGGTCTCCAAGGTATGTGAGTGTGTTTTAAGTATTAGAATAAGGTAAAATCTCAAGTGAGAAAATATGTTTTCTGTAATAGTCACCAATAGTCACCAGCTATACCCCATCCCACAGGAAAAAAAAATTTTTTTTTAAAGCTCAGCTCATTTGTTTTTTGTTTTTTAAATTTTTAAAAAGATTTTATTTACTTATTTGACAGAGAGAGAGACAGCCAGTGAGAGAGGGAACACAAGCAGGAGGAGTGGGAGAGGAAGAAGCAGGCTCCCAGCGGAGCAGGGAGCCCGATGTGGGGCTCGATCCCAGGACCCTGGGATCATGCCCTGAGCCGAAGGCAGACGCTTAACGACCGAGCACCCAGTCGCCCCTAATGCCCCCTTTTTTTAAGAGAGAATCCTAAGCAGACTCCATGCCCAGCATGGAGCCCAGAGCGGGGCTTGATCCCACAACCCCGAGATCATGATCCAAGCTGAAACCAAGAGTCGGACGCTTAACCAACTGAGCTACCCAGGCGCCCTCTTAATGCCTTTCTTTTAAAACCTAGCGTCCACCTGTATCTCTGTTCTTTTATCTTCCACAAAGTACAAAAGTACACTTTTTGTACTGTGCAACTCTCTTAAACTCAAGCTTATACTCATTACTAGTACCTTCTCTGCAAAGAGGGAGAAAGGAAATCACTGAGTTGGGAGCTTCAGAACAGGGAAGCAGGGGGAATGCAATTGAGAGTTGACAATGGATGCATAAAAGGACAATCAGTGGAAACTGGACAGCATGAATTTGGACTGGAGATGGTCACCCTAGTTTCTTGACCGGCCACAATAATGCGAGCTGCTCAGAAGCAGAGAAAACAAAAATGAGAGGACCAGGGCTGACGGCAGGCATGCTACACTTGATCCTATCACTTCTCTGCTTACAGTCCTTCGAAGGCTTCCCATTCCTTAACGGGACCTCCAGGAGCCTCAGTCATCTGGCACTGCCTACTGCTCTAGCCTCTTCTTGTACCATTCTCCCCTTGGCGTTCAAAGCCCCAACCCCCTGGCCAATTTCTTCCATCCTAAAGGCTTTGGCACATACCATTCCTTTCATCTGTCACCTCCAATTCTTCCCATCTCCCACACTTTGCTTCAGCTTAAAAATCACCTCCTCAGAAAAGCCTTTCCTGACCCCCAAATCCAATCAGGACACTCTATCAAGAGAGTCTTTCGACATATGCTTTATTTGTCTTTTGTTGGACCTATCATGGTTATGTTTATTTGTATGAATACCCTTTTCAGACATGGAAATAGCTCTGTGGAGGCAGGCACTTGGTCTCCTTTGATGATTGCTAAATTCCCAGCACCTAGCCCAGCGCCTACCTCCAGAAGGAACAGCAGCAACATTCGTTCACTCATTCAATATATTTATTGAGTTTACTGAATGAGTGAATCAATGTTCGGAAGAGTTAGCTATGGGACTTTAGACAAGTTTTTTATTGTAATTACATCTCCGTTTTCTCATCTGCTAAATGGGGCAATGATACTAATTTCTAACCGCAGGATTGCCGTGTGGATTAAAAGAGACAATGCCTGCCTAGCATGGTGCCTGGCATTATACTAGGGGTTAGGAAATGTTAGGTCTTAGCGTCATTAAAAATAAGCTCTATGAGCAACCAGAACTCTTATACAGCACTGGTAGGAATGCAAAAATGATACAGCCGCTTTGGAAAAACAGTTTACCAGTTTTCTACAGAGTTTAACACAGATTTTCCATACAATCCAGCAATCCCACTTCTAGGTATTTACCCAAATAAAATGGAAACTTTTGTTCACACAGAGCCCGCACACAAATGTTTATATCAGCTTTATTCATCATTGCCCAAAACTGGAAACAACCCAAATGTCCTTCAAACAAGGAATGGATAAATAAATTGTGGTACAGCCACGTAGACTACCACTCAGCAAGAAGCAATGAATTACTGATACATGCACAACACGGATGAAACGCAACAGCATCATACTAGGTAAAAGAAGCCAGACTCAAAAGGCAACATGTTATATGATTCCATCTATATAACATTCTAAAAAAGCTGAATTGTAGGGACAGAAATCAGCTCAGTGGTTGCCAGGCAACAGGGCGGAGCACGAGGGAATTTGGAGGAATGACAGAACCGTCCTAGGACTTGATTGGGATGGTGGTGACATGACTACAGGCATTTATCAAAACTCATGGCATTATAAACTGAAAGGTGAGTTTTACTATATGTAAATTATGCCCGGATATAAAAGATAAAGATCCAAAACAGGTGGATAAAATTACCTTTTCCTTTAAAAAAAAAAAGTATTATAAAAGTCCTACAGGCTATTTGTAGACATTTTGGGAAAATGTACAAAGAGTGTACATTCCAGCATCCACAGAAAAGCACTATTTCTTTGCCATCATTTTAATACATGCAAAATACACGTAAACTGGGACCACGCTGGGCATTTTCGCTTTCCCAAATGTACATTTCACTCTCTAGTATATATTAAGCACATTTTTCCATGTCATTAAGTAACTTTCAAAACCACGATTTTATGTGTCAATACACTACTATCGTATAGCCGACTTATATTTTTAAGCCTTCCCTCATTGTTAGAAATTGCTTCCAGGTTTTTACTACAAACAGCTTCGATAAAATTTTAAAAAGAAAAGCTGAGTGGGGCCAGGGACTCATCCATTTTGCAATTTCACAATGTTTAACTAGTAAAACAACTCTTCCTTGGCTGCCATCGCCTCATTGTTTTAAATGTCTGGAGGAAAAGTAGTTCCACAGGGTGATCGGGCCTCTCTTTCCTTTGCGGTGCATAAAAGCTAGGCACCCTAATATTACCTGTATTACTAGCTTAAATTTGCATAGCGCTTTTTATCCTTGCAGGGTAAGCAGGGCAGATGGAGTGATTTGCTCAAGAACACACAGCTTATTAGTCTTGGAATGGGACTTACACTCCAGATATTGAGTATCAGAAAGTAAACATTTCCCCAGCGGCGGCGCACTGTCTAATCTGGCTCTTCACGCCCACCAACCCCCGCCCCCCGCAAGGAGAAGCTGCAGACACCCCCAGAAAACTCTGCCTAGAGGCTTGGCACATGGGGAACTTAACTGTAAGTGGACGCTGTCCCTCCGACAAACTGTCCTTGGCAACATCGCCACTTACCAGCTGGGGTCAATTCTCCCGCCGGTGGCAGGGGGACACCTACTGCCACTGACCAAGGGGGCCCTGGGAGCTGTAGGATCGCCGGCTTCGCGGCCTGTGAAGGTTGCTGTCGGTCGGTCGCGACGCTGTCGGGGCTTACCCTCACTGGGGGTCATGCCAGGGCGGCCAGGCCCTCCCCAACACCGGGGCCTTCAGTGGGGGGCGCGCCCTCGGCGAGGTGAAGCGGGACCCCATCATGTTAAGGAGAGCTGAGCGCAGGCAGGGGCCGCGGGACCACACGGCTACCCGGGGAAACTCCCGGAACGTGACGGGAACGCCTCCTCCGGGAGACCAGAGGTCAGTCCTCCGCTATCCCAGAGTGCCCCGGATCCCGGAAGTGCCCGGCTTTCCGGAAGTGCCCGGGTGGCTGACAGGAGGTTTGCCTGAACGCCGCGGAGGAGAGGGTTGTGGTTCTTGAGCTTGGGTGACGGCTGCAGGAGGACTCGGGGTTGAGCGGGGGCTTCAGGAGAGAGCTGGGCGGCGGGATGATGGAGGAGGAGGAACTGGAGTTCGTGGAGGAGCTGGAAGCCGTGCTGCAGCTCACGCCTGACGTGCAGCTCGCCATCGAGCAGGTGAGCGTTCCGCCCCCTTAGGGGAGGAGAGCGGAGGACCGGGAAGTGTGGGGTGGGATCCGGGTGGGACGCGGAGGGAGCGGTCTTTGGACAAGGGAGAGGTGGGAGCTAGGCGCTGAAGGGAAAGGAAAGGTTTGGGGGGAGGTGGTGGTGGGAGGGGGTTTCTGAATCTCAGGGGAGGGAGGGAGCCCTTTCCAGGCCTTGATTGTCTTTGGAGGAGGGTAAGGCGTCCTGGTGGGTTTGGGCAAAGGAACAGGGAAAGCCTCTTGAAAGCATGAACCTGGAAGAAGGAAGTTCGCGGATACTAGCCTCAGATTTGGGGGGTTATTTACCATGCTGGTGTGCTGCTGCTCCCGATTCTTAATGTAGCCCTTTGTGAGGGACTCGGAATTGAGAGGAGGAGCAACTTTTATACCTGAAGCGGATCACTGAGCAGAGGGGACAACGTTGAAAAAGGCCCTCTTTACTGTATTTAAATGGTTGAGAATTTCTGCTGTTGATTAGTTTGGATTAGATTGAAGGATAGTCCCCGGAGACCTTCCTTCCCTTCAGGGGCTCTTTGGTTGACTAAATTCTCTTTTCAAGTTTATTGAGTTTTTAAGAGTAATGATGTTAGAAATAGTTATTTAGACCCTTCTGCAGGGTATTGCTCCTGATAAAGGGAAAGGATAGCCCTTAAAAGAACTGGTGTAGGGGATAAGATTTAAGAAAAGGAGGGTTTTGCCACATTTAGGGACCACTGGGAAGTTTTTTGCAGTAAAGCATTTGCTACTATCATTGCTAATAGTTAATATTTATTGAACATTAGCTCTAGGTCTGTCACCGTGCTGATTATTTGTATTGTGCCATTTATGGATTTTTGGATGTGTGTTTTCTACCCGTGGTTGGTTTACCCATACAAAGCCCATTTGGCACATCCTGAGGATGCCAGACCATTGGGCAAAGGTTTAGTTATTTAGGCCACAGCTGCCCACCCACCTCCACTGGACAGAAAAAGACATGCATTTCGTTTTCTTTTTTTTTTTTTTTTAAGATTTTATTTACTTATTTGTCAGAGAGAGAGAAAGAGCACAAGCAGGGGGAGTGGCAGGCTCCCCACTGAGCAAGGAGCCCGATGCAGGACTCAATCCCAGCACCCTCCAAGGGCAGCCGCTTAACCAACCGAGCCACCCAGGTGTCCCTGTATTTCAATTTCTTTTTGGACCTAGTGGGCTCTGATAGAAGAAACAAACAATGCAGTCAGTTACCGTTTGGCAAGGATTTTAGAAGAGCACATATTTGCTATTTCTTAATAAGACTGAGTTCAAGCATAAGTTTATCTAATAAGCAGACATCAGAAAACAATTGGCTTTCAGGATGGCTGTCTTGAGCTGGTCAAATTCAGTGCTTGGGATCACTCGACTGCTTTTGTAATCTACCTTGTTATACGTTCTTGAAGTTCGAGCTTTTGGAGGGAGTTATTTTTCAGAAGGCGGTATTCTTTCTTCTGTTAAAGAGATGGACAGTTCCCAAAGGCAAGCTCCATTTACTGACACTGTCTGAAGCATAAAAATTGCTTTGATGCATAGTGAATTCTAACGCTGAGCCATCCCAGGGACATAGCGCGTAAGTCTTTTATCAAGACTTCCTTAGTACAAGCATGTCATCAGCTGATTTAACCTGATAGTGGAAAATGCCCATTTATTTTTCCTTGTCCATGGGAGTTTGTTGATATCTGTGGAACTCGCCACTGTGGCACATTCTGTTAATTGCACCAAGGTGTTAAAATTACAGATGTTGGTGAAAATTAAAGATTTACTTTAACAGGTATTTTACTGAGCAGTTGTTGCGTGTCAGGCTTTATAAGATGAAAAAAGATATGTTTTTTGCCTTCAAAGAGTTTATCATCCAGTAGGAAAGAAATAATACATAAAACAAGACAGAAAGATGATAGTTATTTTTAATCCCCTGTCTTTATATAGGTGTTTCCAAGCCAGGATCCTCTAGATGGAGCCGATTTCAATGCTGTGGAGTATATCAATACCCTGTTCCCAACAGAACAAGTAAGTATAGGGTTGCCTTCATTTCGGTGGTTTCTGGCTCATCCCCAGCGTGATGATTGGTGTGTTTTGCTGCAGATTATAAGGAGACTTGATAAACAAGTGAGAGTTAAATTCAGATCAAACCCCATTGTAACCGATTGGGGGTGGGGGGTAGCTTATACCAAATACCGTTGTGTGAGAGTGGAATTCTTTGTGTTGTGAGCATATTATTAGAAATTATACCTTTATCTTGTAAGCGTCCCCCCACATTTTCTATAGTATGTTGGGAAGTAGAAAGGATTTTTAAAGCTAATAGGGAAGAGTGAGAGTGAAGCGGAAAGGACAAGCCTAGAATCGTAACGCTGCTTTCACTCCTACTCCGAGATGTAACTTTTCAGACTTGATTTTTCTACTTTGCTGTGTTGGATGACTTGCCTATACAGATGGGTTTTTCTTCCAAAATTGGGTTTTGGGCGTGTAGGTGAGAAGTAGATCAGAATTAGAAACAGGAGAGCTGAGAGCATAGGGTCCTGAGTTCAAGCCCCACTTTGGGCTTGTGGAGCCCACTTTAAAAAAAGAAAAAAGAGCAGAGTTGGGAGGTCAGCTAGAGTTCTGCTTGGTTTTTCATTTATGAATTCAGCAAAAGTTCAGTGGGCACCTGTCAGGTATTACTGGTCACTGTGCTAGGCGCTGGGGACACAGATGAAAAGTGCCCCGTCCATGCCACCTTGAAGTGTCCATGATCAAGGTTGGGGAGAGACACTGGTGAATCCTGGAAGAGAGGTATGCAACGGTTTAGTGAGGAACAAGGGAGTAGTCTTCTTAAGGAAATCGAAAGCTCAGAGAGGAGGCAGCCCTTCTGCCAAATCTTAAAGGAGTCATTCCTTCACTTAGAGGCATTTATTAAGTGTCTACTAAGTGCCCGGCACTGTTTAGAAACCGGGGAGAAATGGTAAATGTGATAGGCAAGTTCCTGGTCTCGTGGAGTCTAGTGTAAGGAAGAAGACAATAAACAGATCAACAAATACATATATAAGAAATTATCAAGCGTGGTTCATGCTGTGATAAAAAGCAGGCAGAGCGATAGAACTTGACAGCATGGGGAGGGGCTCCCTTAGGTGGGTGGTCGGGGAAGGTCCTGTGAGGTACTTACCTATAAACCGACACTTGGTACCTGTGAAGGGGCCGGGCTTGTGGCAGTCTGGCAGAGCACTGTTTGAGGCAGAGTAAACCACTAGGTAAATCTTCCAGGATGACAGGGAAAGAAGGTCATTCTAAGCACAGGACAAAGGCTCAGAGATGAGAAACACAGAGTGTGCGCAGGGAGCATGGCCTCCTAGGAGATGGGGCTAAATGGGTTGGCAAAGCAATGTTCTCTGGGCTTGCAGACTCCAGTTTTTTGGATACCACACGCCTTGCAGTGAAATATTTTCCACACGACGATTTTTCACTGGGCTTAATTTTAAGCTTGTATACGCTCAAAATATTATGCACATATCCTAGTACTGATCTTAAATAAATTAGGTTTTAGTAGTGTTTGTCATATAAATAATAAATATAGAGGTTTTAATGTTTCCTCTTCACACTCTAATGGGCATTACTGCAAACCCTTTGGGGATGTGCGCACCCTGTGCTGGAGACGGTGACTCTAGGCAGTGGGTGTTCATTCAAGGACTCTCGTCAGGGTCATGACTGGATCAGATTCACATTTTAAAAATTCCACCTGGCAGCAGTATGGAGGATGGAAGGCAGGACTGGAAGGCAGGGAGACCAATTGGCAGACTCCTGTGATGGATCACTTAAGAGGGACAAGGAGAACCTGAGGGAACACTGGGATGGAGAGAGCAAGATCGGAAGGCCTTTTAGGAGTCAGAAGACCGAATTTGGTGGTTGAAAGGATGCAGAATCGAAAATTCCCTCACTTACTGAGCAAAAAACACCTCCTCTGCCTAGCTCTCTGAGAAATCTGGGGCTAGAAGATGAACAAGGTAGATGTGGTGCTTACCAGTATAGAACTTCCAGTCTACCTTGATAGGTAATAATTGCACCATTAACAGATTAACAGTACGTTATTATGACTCCACAATGACTCGTTTGTATGATTATTATTACTCGTTGCTTGCTCTCAAAAGAGTCCTAAGTTCTGCTACGACTATAATAATAGTTAACATTTATTGAGCGTACCAGACACCATTCTAAACATTGAATGGTGATATGTTCACCACCTTGTTAACATGCTTGGTTTTTTGGTTTTGGTTTTGTTTTAAAGATTTTATTTATGTATTAGAGAGAGAGAAATCACGAACGGTGGGGGAAGAGTAGAGGGAGAAGCAGACTCCCCACTGAGCAGGGAGCCCAACTCAGGATTCCATCCCAAGACCCTGGGATAATGACCCGAGCTGAAGGCAGACGCTTAACCAACTGAGCCACCAGGTACCGCCAACATGCTTGTTTTATGATGAGAACAAGGAAGCACAGAGGGAGAAAGAATGCCCAGCTTAAATGTGATAGCGTTGCCGTGAAGGAAGCGTGCTGAGTACTGTGGAAACAGAGCACACGCAGCCTTACTTACTAAGTCTGAGGGATCCAGAGAGACTTCACAGGAGAAATGGCACTTCAGCTGCACGTTACGCACCAAATGAAGGGTTTTGAACTTTGATTTCCAGCCTGCCGACTGGATGGGTGTTGCCACCTTTACCCTAAACTGGGAGTAAGGAGGAAGGGTAGGCTTCAGGGGTAAGTAGGGTTGGAGGAGTAGGGTGTAAGAGTGACCCAAGTTTTGGACGTTTTGGGGCCATCCAAGTGGAAATATGTACTTGGATATTTGAGTCTGGGGCTCACAATCCCCATAATTGTTAATATTTTGGCACATGTTCTTTCACACTTTCTAATGGACATACTAATTTTTAAAAATAAGTTGGAAAAATGCCATGATTCTCTGTGATTGTCTTTGAGGTTTCACAGATAACCTTTAGAGCTCATTGTTTTCTGTGGAAGGAATTCTAGGAATTAGCTGGAGATAGAAATTTGGGAACAACTGGTATAAAGACAGCAGGTTTAGCTGTAGAAATGGCATCTGCCCCACCCTATCAAGAAGGCTGACTCATCAAAACAAAAATAACTGTTAGATTTGGAGATTATACAGGAAACCACCAGGTTCTGAGTTCTTCCGGGTATGTTTTTGTATGTATTTGATTTGATTTTTTTTAAAGATTTATTTTTATTTGTTTGAAGAGATAGAGACAGCCTTCGAGAGAGGGAACACAAGCAGGGGGAGTGGGAGAGGAAGAAGCAGGCTCCTAGCGGATGAGCCTGATGTGGGGCTCGATCCCAGAATGCCGGGATCACGCGCTGAGCCGAAGGCAGACGCCTAACTAAGCCTGCGCCACCCAGGCGCCCCTGTGTGTATTTGATTTTAAACAACTGAAGGTAGCACTAGACATTTGTCATAACACAGATTCAGTTACATGTCTTGTCTAATTATGCCTCCATTACATGATAATGTGTAGTAAAGTTTCTTTTTTTCTTTTTTTTAAAGATTTTATTTATTTGGTGCTCGAGAGAGCGGAATCGGGGAGGGCCAGGGGAGAGGGAGAAGCAGGCTCCCTACTGAGCAAGGAGCCTGATGTGGGACTCCATCCCAGGACCCTGGGATCGGGACCTGAGCCGAAGACAGATGCTTAACCACTTAACCGATTGAGCCACCCAGGCACCCTATAGTGACGTTTCTTAACAGACTAAGAAAATTTTCTTAACAGACTACCTTTATTTCCCCAATCCTGGATTTACATTTAGCAGTTCATTTTCCAACCCAGATTCCCATGAACCTTAACGGAAAGGCAGTAGAAAATAGTGGCATGATTTAGAATTTCTTTCGCGTCTTGATAGACCTTGGGTAAAACCCACCTACCTCATGGACCTATACTTCTGAATCATGAGTTTAGAATATTTAAAGTAGATGTCAGTAGATCAAGAATAAATTTAGTGCCACTCTAAGGAGGAGGAGGAGGATGCGTAGGTGGGTTCTGTTGAGTAGCAGTTACTTGCAGGTCTGTGGTTGCCTGGAGGTATCTGCCTGGAGGCAAGGAGATCCCTGGATGTTTCTAACTCAGGAGGTCCAAGTGGGAGGAACTCAGTTTTCTGTATTTAACAGGGCTCTCTGGGTAGTTCAGAAGAGTAGCCGGGTTTGGTACCAATGATCTGGAAAACTTTTCTGGTCTCCTAGCAGAAAACTGAAGATAATCATTTGTCATGTTTTCATAAGAGGTTTGATTAGGGGAATCTATCTAGGTCTATTAAAAATGAATATAAAACTAATATAACTAAGAACTTTGAAAGAAGACTTATGTGAAGCTGTTTCTAAAGAATTTTTAATGACCCCCAAAATGCTCTGGGTCTGGGTTGTTAAGTGAAAACTGTAAGATGCCAAATTGTTTATCATCCCAGTTTAATTTTTTTTAAGCCACATGTTTGCTTAGAAGGAGCAGTAGAAAGCAATATACCAAAACGCCAATGGTGATTATTTTCTAATGGAAGTGCAGTGGGAGGGTTCTGTATTTTCTGTAATCAGCAAGAATTGCTTTTACATTCAGGAAAGACTTTTTACACCTGAATGGCTCAGTTGGTTAAGCGGCTGCCTTCGGCTCAGGTCATGATCTCAGGGTCCTGGGATTGAGCCCCCCCATCAGGTCCCTGTTCAGCAGGGAGCCTGCCTCTCCCTCTCCCTCTGCCTGCTGCGCCCCCTGCTTGTGCTCATTCTCTGTGTCAAATAAATAAAATCTTTAAAAAAATACTCAGGAAATACTTTTCAATAATTAAAACATTTTTAAATGATAAAACTGTACAACCACATTGTAACTAACTAGGTCGGTGATTCTCAAAGAGGAGCAGTATCCCCTCCAGCCAGGGTCTCCAGTCCGCATTCCTCTTTGTTGTTTCTGAGCCTCCCTGCCCCACGTCTTTAGTGGCATAAACGTCCCTCGAGTAAATGTGGCCTGATTTATTTTAACTTTTCTACTATGGCCATTTAGGTCATTCCCTGCTCCCTTAAATGCAGTTGAATATCTGAAGGCATAAATATTTTGAATCATTTTTCTTAGAAAAATTGTATGGCTTAAGCAAGACCTTAAGGAGTATTAAATTTAAGAATTGGTTACTCTGACACCCAGATCAATATTTACTGTTGTGGAATGACCTCCAAGTTATATTGTTAAGTGAAAAAAGTACGAGGCAAGACAGTGTGCTTTATCTAAAGCAGGGGACGTAAGTTATGGATGTGCTTTAAATACATAGACTGTTTCTGGAAAGGTGCAAAAGGAACCGGCTCAGAGCCATTGCCTCTCTGGAGAACTGGGGAAGACGGGCAGGACAGGGGGAGAGGAAGCCTTGCTTTTCACTATTTCTTCTTGTGTACTATTTGGATTTTTGGTCATGTCTCTATTTTACCAATTTCAAATAGATTACTATTTTTTTGTTAAGATTTTATTATTTATTTGAGACAGGTGGAGAGAGAGAGAGAGCATGAGTGGTGGGGAGGGGCTGAGGGAGAAGACTTCCTACTGAGCAGGGAGCCCGACTCGGGGCTCGATTCCAGGGCCCCGAGATCATGACCTCAGCCAAAGGCAGACGTTTAACCCACTGGGCCACCCAGGTACCCCTAGATTACTATTTTAAAATTTTGGTATAATTATCCATTTTCAGAAAACATGCAAGAATCGTACAACAAATTCATGGCTACCTTTCACCCAGATTCTCCAAATATTAACATTTTTTTAAATAGTTCTTTTTAAATACCAAAACAAAAAAATGTTTTTAAAGGAACAGGTTCCAGCAGAGATAGGGTAGGAACTGTCATGCCCAGTTTACACATGAGGATGTATAATTCAGAGAGGCTGAACAGCTTGGCCTCTGTACGTTGAGCAGGTTTGTAGCGGCAGAGCTGGGCCAAATCTATGTCCTCCGACAGACTCGGCTCCTGTTACCACAGTGGTGACTTATGCCCAGGCTCATTTCAGAATGACTTGACAGTGGATTTCTCAATTAAAATACCTTCTCTTTTTTGAGATTTATCTTCACCTCAGTCTGGATTTCTGAAAATTGTGAGTAACCATTGGCTTTGTCAGAACAGTAGACAAGATGTAAATGGCCTGGTCTGACATCTCAAACACTTGTGACCTTGTTCTTGGCAGGCTCCCGGCCTCCTCCTGCCACCAGAGGTTGCTGGTAGCAATTTATAAGCACTGTTCCTGCATCACCCCCGATTCCTTCTCAGGTAAAATACCTGTTGAGGGAAAGGGAAAGAGGAGTTATAAAATTATATTTTGACAACTTGAGTTAAAATGGTGTTATAAAGTTGTACTATCTCTATTCCACCAGAGGGCACCATTTCCTTGTATTTTCTGCTGGCTAAGGTTGGAAATAATCTGTTTTTATTGTCAGTCTTAAAAATAGAAATAATGTTATTATAATTATAGCAGCAATGTATAGCCAGTGTAGAGCAATTAGTAAATACTTATAGGCAAAAAGAAGAAAAAAATAAACTCCTTTTCTTAGATTACGACTACTGCTACTGATCTCATAATTTACAGCTACTAGCACACATTGCACAGCTACCAACGTTTATCCTTCCAGACATTTTTTCTAATGGATCTACAAACTCAGAAAAAATAGATTTATTTATTTATTTATTGAAATATAATACAATGTAGACACACACCCAAATCTTACGTGTACAATTTGATGAATTTTCACAAAATGATTACAGCCATGTAACCACCATTCAGATCAAGAAAGAAGACACTAGGGGTGTCTGGGTGGCTCAGTCTGTTGAGCATCTTACTCTTAATTTTGGCTCAGGTCATGATCTCGGGGTCCTGAGATGAAGCCCTGCAGGGGGCTCTGTGCTCAGCTGGAAGTCTCCTTGAGATTCCCTCTCCCTCTCCCCACCCTCGCTCCTGTGCTCTCACACTCGCTTGCTTGCTTGCTCTCTCTCTCTCTCTCTCTCTCTCTCAAATAAGTAAATAAAATCTTAAAAGGGGGGGTTCACCTGGATGGCTCAGTTGGTTAGGTGTCCAACTCTTGGTTTTGGCTCAAGTCATGATCTCCTGAATTTGTCACAATCCTATATACTAGGGGTTTGGAGAACTTTCTATAAAGGGCTGGATAGTAAATATTTTAGGCATTGTGGAACATTCTGTCTCTATTGCAACAATTCAAATCTACATTTGTAGCTCGAAGGCAGCTGTAGATAATATGTAAATGAGTGGCCATGACTGTGTTCCAATAAAACTTTATTTAGAAAAAATAGATACCAAGCTGGAATTTGCAGTAGTTTCCAACAACTGCTATACTTTTTAAAAAAGATTATATTTGTTTATTTGTTTGTTTGTTTATTTAGAGAGCAGGGGGAGGGGCAGAGGGGGAGAGAGAGAGAGAATCTCAAGCCAGCTCCATCCTGAGTGCAGATCCCGACATGGGGTTGGATCTCATGACCCTGAGATCATGACCTGAACCAAAATCAAGAGTCGGATGCTTAACCGACTGAGCCACCCAGGTGCCCCTATACTTTTTTTTAAAAATAGAATTGTATCACACTATGATTAAGTTTTTTGAGATGTCATAAATAGCCTTGATAGCTCATTATTTCCGTATAAAAGAGGAATTCTAGAAAGTGAATTAATAGCTGTCACTTTCCTTCTTTATCGTAGTCTCTGGCAAACATAGATGAAGTCGTGAACAAAATTAGACTGAAAATAAGGTAAGTAACACCGTGTGATTATTAATAATCAGTGAAAAGTATGCTGTTAATTTAATCATGTTCTGGATCACACCTGTCAGAACACTGAAATCTCAATTTTGCTGTTTATGACAATTTTTTAAAAAATAATTCTTCTATCTGGATTTCCATTTGAACCTCGTGGCAAAGACTTTGATTCTTTGGCCAGTCTTCAATTATTTATAAAAAGGAAAGGAAGCTTTAACAGGCTATTCAAAATTGTTGGTCATAAAAGGGGGCAAAAGCATTTCTACTATATTTTTAATGGTTTTATTTCCTTAGCAGATTTACCTTTTTCTGTACTCCCGAGGCTTAGATACAAGGACGGGCATCTACATATATCCCTTGGCCACATACCAGCTGGCAGGATGGTGAGATCTGCTGGTTGGCATTTGTGGTGGCCCAAAATTAAATGTTGTGATTAATCTAGGATGTGCTTGTCAGAGTTAGACATTAAGCATCCTTCCTGCCCGGTAGCCTGGTTCTGGCTTATCCACGTCTGGATTTCCAGTTTTGATATACGGCAGATGGTCAGTGTCTGTTCATTGTAATTAATATGCTAATGGTCGATGTCATTATTGCAAATATAGTTGTTTGATTTTTGATAAGGAAAAGCCTTCATTTTGAATCCAGGAGATGATTTCTTTTTGCCTTACAAGCTTTGGGTCTTTCAGTGAAGACCTCTGTGGTGGATGTCTTGTTTAGTTGGGTGCCTCTCATTGTTTTGGTGGACTTCAGCTCTGACAGTTCTGGTAGAGACTGCTAAGTTGTCCAGGGTTTGCACAGAAAATGGGAATTCCCTAATGATCCAGAAATCCCCGCAAACCGGTTATTTTCAGCTTTCTCCCAACATACCATTAAAAGATTCTGTACATGAAAAATGAAATCGACTGATCTAAATTTCCCTGGTTGAGGTGCCACTAAATGGTCGCTGTTGGAACTGGAGGTCACAGACTCACGTTCTACACAACTTGCACAGTCAGGGCCCAGAAGGTGAAGCACTGATCTCATGTAGCACTCTGGCTCCTGAGCCCTTTAAGGTTTCTGAGGAAGTTACTGAGGATTTTGTGTGGGGTAATTTGAATTCTCTGACTTGTTGCCGTAAAATTGTAGCCACGTCATCATTCCTGGTTTTCTCCATTGAAAAATACTAAACGTTACATTGGCCCATTTGGGCAGCTCTGAATATTAAGAATAGCCTTTTTAAAAAACAAGGACTGCTCATCAGTCTGTGCTGGCTTTGGCTTCTTACACTACTGTTGCTGCCTTAGCTAGGGTCCAAGGCCTCAGTCTTCCTTATATCATTCAAATCTGTTTGGTTTTCTGGACAAGTAGGTGCAACCAGCAGAGGTTGATGGGTAAGTTAATGACCTTTTTTTCTTTTGGTCACCCTGGAATGGAGGTTGTTTTAATGATTCTTATACTTTAACTTTTTCACTAGGAGACTGGATGACAATATTCGAACTGTTGTAAGAGGTCAAACAAATGTGGGGCAGGATGGGAGGCAAGTAAGTAACTTATTCCTCCATATTAATCATACTCTCCTGATTTCCTCATGACCCAACAACCAGGCGACCGAAATGTTGATCCACCGGCTTGGAGAGAGCACTTTCTAACTGATGTGTCCCACACGCGGCAGGAAATGTGCCTGGCATGTCCCACTAACATCAGAGGAAGGCTGCCTGGACCAGCAGTGAGCTCTCACTCAGTGTCCGTGCACCAGGAGCGTGTGGTAGCACAGCTCACCCAGGCTAAGGCCATGCAAGCCCAAGTGAGAAAAGCGAAGTTTCCTTGTCTTTCTCCTCCGTGTCAGACATATATTCATTTCAAAGTTTTATAGTTCTTTTGGCATCTAGCTAAGGAGGGCTGTTGGAAGGGAACGAGGGGGTAAGGAGTGTATGGGGTAGAGGGATTGGTCAGTGACCGAGGGGGCAGGTGTTATCTCTTAACCATTTTCCTTTTTATTTGGATTCTATTCTGTGAGGCATCATGTTTCAAAAATTGCTGTCAACAGAGGTGCTGAGCGCGCCGCGTCTGCTCTTCCCTCTTCAGTACTGACTCACGCCGGCGTGTGCCTCTGTCGTAGCCTCGGTTCTGCTGCTTGTCTTCTTCGACATTTTGTAGTGCAACTCAATTCTTAAAATACGCATGGTGCTCCCCAAGTTTGAGGGGGAAGGGAGAAGACATCCTACGAGTAAATGTCCTGATCTCTCATATTCCTGCTTCCTCGGCTAGTAGCTTACAGAGTCTCTTTCTTTTTCTTCTACATTTTTACTTTTATCCATGTCTCTGTTGGTCCTACATTTTATGACTTTCTTTTCCTCCTAATAGTCATCTTCCATTGGCCTGTTTGTAAGTATCTACTGTCTTCCTTGTTGTCATCGTAAGTGTTTCTGTACAGGTATATTAGTTTCCTATAGCTGACCCAGTTTCCTGGTCCCTGCATGATTCTTAGTCCTTATTGCTTTGTTTTTGTCATTTAGGTTTCTCCCATGAAGCATCATGTCACAGGTGAGGCCTGCGTACATGAGGCCCTGGGAGGTAGTAATAAAGGGTAACGAGGTAGCCTGCAAACACTCCCGCCTCCTCCCACCCTTTCTTTAGCTTTCCTTCTGTATGGCTGGCCATGTCATCTGCCTCTTCAGAAACCTCCGTGGCCTCTGTCTACCGAAATCCAAGTTCCTTTGCTTGGCATTCAAGGCCTCAATCTGCCTTTCCAATTTTGCATCCTGCCGAGCTCCATCCATACAGAAGACTCAGTGCTCTACACGCACGCCCTGTGCTTTCTGAACCCGTGTGCTTCTTTTTGCCAGAAATTTTCTCTCTCCTCTTTTTCTTCTAGTAACTTCATCTCAAAATCTTACCTAAGGCCCAGCTCAAATATGACTTCCTCCATGAAATTTTCTGTTTAGCTCACCTGCACGTACAAAAGGAGTCAGAATTTTAGACGTAGAAAGGACTTGGAACTCACATGGTCCACACTCCTCATTGTTCAAATGTGCAGATTCATCTTGCTGTCCCTCAGCTTGGTGTGTGTCCTTTCTGCCCACACACTCTCAGGCCTGTGCCCAGACTTTCCATTTGACTTCCGTGGTCTCCTTTGACTTTCTAGTGAACACATCTTGTCTCTTTGACTAGTTTATAAGTTCCGTGAGGCAAAACGGACTCTTCCTCATCTTTGTATTTCTCTCAACACGTAGTCCACGCGCAGTAACGTTTTATTCAACGGTATTGAATATTTGGTCTGCGTGAGACTGTTTGTTTATTTTAAGTGAACAAAGCCCTTTACCATAAGACATCATTCTGATCAGTGTGTGTCCCCGTGAAGCAGTTGAGAGCTTGATTGGTGTGTGACTAGTCCTGAACGACTACCCTTTGAAATAATAACACAACTGTTTAGTGTGATTCAGCCTGCGTTTAGAGCGGCTCACGAAAAGCGAGAGTCTCGGGTATTTCAAATTCCAAGCACGGGCAAGTAGTGTGAATGATTCATCAGGACTTCTTGTTGGGTCACGCTGTGTAGATCTGTATCTTCACGTTAGTTGTTTGTGTCTTAACCCGTGGTCCCAAACTCGCAGTAGGGGAGAGTCGGGCCCCAAGTTAGCCAGCCTGCGGGAATGCCGGCCTTGCCCGCCTTCCCGTGTTAATAGGTTACAGGTTGGGGCAGCAGGGCAGGGCCTATTTCAGAGAGCAAGACCACATTTTCAAGAATGTTTAGATAGCATTTCAATCTGTGGTGGAATTTTGTGTTCGTCTCCTTAGAATCCAGACAGAAAGGAAGCCCAGAAGAAATAATTGCTTTTCCTGTCATCCCCTCCATCTGTCTTTTCCAGCAGTTTGTAACGCAAGGTGAGGGAGAGACTTTTTTTTTCCAGGGAGCTTTTGGGTCCCATCCTTGTCAACTCCTAGGGATAAAAGGCTTGCTGTCCAGCCCTGGCTGACTCTTACTTGACTGGCAAAGACCTGGGAGAGTTATGGACGTTCCAGAATACTGAGTTTTGTAGGTCAAGAGGCCCCAGATTCCCCTCTTCCCTGGAATAGAGGAAAAGTCCGCCTCGAGAACTTGTTTCCTAAGCTTCTGAGGAACACTCGGGAGGAGGGCAATATTACGGACCGAAGGAAATTTCATCTTGATTGTGTTCAGCCAGAACTGTTGTGCTTTCGAATCTGTAAATAATGGGGAAATGTTTACTTCCCATTCATGGTGTCTTAAAAGATAGTTTTAGCAAAAATTTTTGAAAAGCAGTGCTTCTCACTAAAAAATTACTTCTGAGGAGGCAGTGATTTAGAAATCGAAGACACAGTAAGGCACTTTCTTTGCTTTTTTGAAATTTCGGAAATACCAGCTGCCGGGTTAGCACTCTGTTCCACATTTTGGAGAGCCTCGGATTGTGGACCACCTCCTACGTGGCAGACTTGAACTGGTTTAGTCTGTGACCTCCCCTAACCAGGCTCTGATGCTCGTACAAAGTTAATACAGCACGGCATTCTCCCCATTTTCTTCTGCTGAAATCATCAGGCAAAAGCTTTAATTAAATGCCCACATGTTTCAGACTTTGTGGATAAGATGAGTCAGTTTAACTAATACATGATCCGATATGCTACGAACCTTACGCAGCTTCCTGAGAGTGAAAACAGACAGCTTGACCATGGGTAGAAAGAGCTGAGAAGAGGAGTGGGTTGGAAAAAGAAAAGGTTGCCGTACGAAATTTCAAGAGCGGCCAAAACTTGACCGATTCCCAGTGTGCTCACTGAGAAACACCAAAAGGATCAGCCACTGGGCTTCTGTCTCTGTGGAGCCTGGCTGCCATGTTACTGCTGCATCAGAGCAAGACTAAGGTTTGGGAGGGGAAGAAATTGTTAATTGCCTCTCCACCTCAGCTCACTAAAATGTGACCGTAAGAAGCTTCAAGTATCCACAGTACAGTCTCACACCCGGTTCAGGAATCCTTTTTTTTTTTTTTTTTTTTTTTTGGTAAAGATTTTATTTATTTATTTGACAGAGATAGGAACAGCCAGCGAGAGAGGGAACACAAGCAGGGGGAGTGGGAGAGGAAGAAGCAGGCTCATAGTGGAGGAGCCCGATGTGGGGCTCGATCCCAGAACGCCGGGATCACGCCCTGAGCCGAAGGCAGACGCTCAACCACTGTGCCACCCGGGCGCCCCTAGGAATCCTTTCTATGATGTCGCTGACGTTTCATTGGCCTGCTTCTGCTTGGGTACTCATGGTGATGGGCAGCTCACTGTTTGTTCTACAGGACAGTCTCAGTCTATTCTAGTTTCGAACAGCTTTAATTGTAAGAAACTTCTCTCTTAGACTGAGCTGAAATAGTAAAATGGACCTCATTGTAACTTCTCATTGCTCTTAGTTCTGCCAGCTGGATGGGTGTAAGCCCAATCCCTTTTCCTTATTATAGTTTCTAAAATTTTAAATGGATATTATGTTTCTTTCTGCGTGTTCCTTTTTCTAGGCTAACCATTCTTAGTTTCTTCAGCTTTATGATCTGATTTCCAGACCCTTTATCATCCCGGTTGCCTTGTAGTTTATCAGCATCGTTCTTAAAAAGTGGTTCCTGGCCAGGAGTAGACATACTGTGTGGACACACAGTGGGACAGCCTGTCTCCTTGTTCTGCACTGGGGCTGTTAATGTGGGAACTGGGGGCTCAGGGGGACTGAAGTTAATGATTATAATTCCTGAAGTTAATTATTCTTTTTTGTATGAATAGATTTATTTCTTAGTACTCATTGGATTTTCTAAATCCTCTAAGGAGTCCGTGACTCTTCAGAAGTTAAGGGCCCCTGGTTTAGACATCATTCTTCCATTAGCTCGGACTGGCTGAAATTTTTGGCAGCTCTGTCATGCTGTTGGCTTCTGCCGACAGTCGAGTTGGCAATTCTCCGAAACCCCCAGCTCAAGAGCTGCGAACAGATGCCCACAGAGCTAAGAAAGTGACCAAAATGGCTTCGGCAGGCCGGTGTGCACCCACATGCATCCCGTGGGCGAGTGAATGCCCTGTCTCTTCGAGCCCAGTTCAAACCAGCTGTGCTCAGGTCTGACTGCAGACCTGGAGATGCCAGATCTATCAGTCTTTCAAGAGAAGCCGGAAATCCGGATTTTTATGTGATTCTCCAAATTTTTAGTTGTTGGCTTAGTGTCTTTCACAAATACTGCTAAGGCCAAACAAAACACATCTGTGCCAACAGTTCGCAACATCTGCCCCAGGTCTTTTTTCATATGAACTGTTTTTCAACTTTTCCCTCCTCTGTTTGTTTAAGAGATTCTTTTGAGAGCAAGTGCTGGACTTTATGTTCGGCACCCACCCCCCCCCCCAGTTTCATCTTGCTAATTGAGCTTGATTGTCCCAGCTAGTCGAGGCCTTTTGGAATCTTGATGACCTCCCTGTTTATCATTAGCTGACTTGCCAGGCCTGCCTTGTCTTCATTCACGTTGTAGATGGAAAGGTTGAACAGGGTGGGTTCAGAGCCACGTGGCATGCTATGAGAGACTTACTCTTCTCTTCCTTATCCTCATTTTGGTACAAAGTGCCAGGCCCAGAAAACAAAGTATTTCTTCCTGTCCTTGGTATCTGTCCAGGGCCATGTTTCTTAAATTTTCTATGTCTCCATTTTCCTCAGAAGAGGGGACACTAATCTTACTTGCCTTCTCTTTTCTTGGCGATATCATAAGGATTTATTAACTAAATCAGTAAAGCTTGTTGCCTTCCACAGAGAAAGTGTTCTTTGCTTTCCATCCTCAAAATTAGCCTATCATCTAATTCAGGCGTTAGAATGAAAATTACTGGGGCGCCTGGGTGGCTCAGTCAGTTAAGCGTCTGCCTTCGGCTCAGGTCGTGATCCCGGAGTCCTGGGATTGAGCCCCATGTCTGGCTCCCCACTCGGTGGAGAGCCTGCTTCTCCTTCTGTCCCTCACCCCTCATCCAGCTCACTCTCCCTCTCTCAAAAAAAAAAAAAAAAAAAAAGTATGAAAATAACTGTGCTCCCCAAGACCCTGAACTAGGTAAATGGTGAGGGTTCACAGCCTAACATTGGTCTTCATTCATTATTTGGGTTATGAATTTGTATTTGTCAGCTCTCTAGCAGGGTGGTTGGAATTTTTCCCCTCTATCACTTCAAATTTATTCTCTCTCATCCTCTCTTTGGGAGGAAAATGAAGCCCATTGATGGAAGAAAATAAACGGCATTACTATTAAAGGGACTATAAATAGTTTGAAAAGGAAGGAGAGGGGGCATGTCACTCGCTTCCTCCTGCTGAAACATACTAAATCTAAAGCAATTGAGCTTTTAAAGCATACGCTCAAATTTTTCCATTAGTGACTGAGAATGGTTAGGCATTTTTTGTTTCTTTTACTTTTTTTTTTTTAATTATATTTTTCAAAACATCTGCAGAAGACAATAACCGTCGGAAATTGCTAAGACCTTAGAATGACCTGGGAGTGCAGGCAGCACTAGGACCACCCAGTGGGGCAGTGCTGGAGTCGGGTTGTGAGGGTTCTTAGGGCTCTGTGCCTTGCTTGCAGCCTTTCGTAGGGGAGTGGGGTCCTTGGTTTTGATGGAGGCTCCCCAACCAGGATTTCTGACATCTGGTGTAGAGGTCAAGGTCGGTTTGCCTTTATTTGACAAGTTGATTCTGAGTGAGTGTTCGGTTTGGCCTGCCTGCAGAGCACTACTGACTGTGGTCCGGACGAGGACTTGTAGTGACTGGGCCAGTCTTAGCACCGTGCTGCATCCTGTTTACTGCACGGGAGCCTTCACAGCACGTTTTGGCAGAGTGACTTGGCCACTGTGAATTGGAACCCCTCGCCACTTGTCTTCTAAAAATCTCTGATCTTAAGACAGCCCGTAAGGATTTCACACAGCTGTCTTCTCTCTCCTCTGTGCACAGTGAAGGACTGAGCATTTCATTTGAATTCTCTAAGGGCTGGGGTGATGGGATGTTGTCACTGATGTAACATTGGATGGCAGCCTGGGTCAAGTGAAAAAACTTCTGAATTTAAGTTTTGGCCGTGCCACTGAGTGTGACTTCAGACAAGTTACGTAGCTTCTCCGAGCCTCAGGTTCTTCCTCTGTGATAAGAAGATAGTCGTGTGTAGTTGAAGGCGGTGGGGCTCAGTGTGCCCGTCACACGGCCGATCCGCTGCCGTGGGTTCCGATGTCGCCCGCTGGAATATCCTAGTGCTGTGCGTCCAGGCAGCGGTCACGGTCCTGGGGCTTTTCCAGCAGCTCCACTCCTTTCCGTTCCTACTTGCCTTGCTTCAGACCAGCTCTGGGTTGGTTTGCTCTGCAAGCCTCCCTGCTGCTCCTCAGGTGCTGCTGTCGGAATGGAAATTGCAGCACAGCTTCCCCGTGATCTGGAATACCTGTTCCAACAGAGGCGCCCAAAGGTTCTGTTCTCCTGTCCTGTCCCTAAGACCTGCGTCATCTGTTTGCCGGGGTTGCCCCTCACCCAGGGGTTTAAAAATGGCTTCCGAGAGATGGCTTTGGCAGCGGTTCTCAGGGCTTCGCACATTTCCTCCAGCACCCGCTCCTCTCCTCCCCCGGCTCTGCGCCACGAGAGGAGGCCCTTTCCAGTTTCCCACTCTGCAGTTCTCACGAGCGCGCAGCAGAGCTCTCGGGAAGGAGCCTGAGAATGGGGTGTGCGGCGCTGTGCGTGTGCGGCTCCCGGACGTTCTGTCCCGCTGCACTAGCCCTGCACTCGCCGCTGCTAATTTGTTGGAAATTTTAGTTGATTCCTTCCTGTCTGCTTGAACAGCTGTGCCGTATAGGAGGTGGTCCTCGGATATCCCCATCTCTCCGTGGGGAGCCTGGCCCTCCTTGGATTTCAGGATACTTGGTTGCCTTCAGCTCTCTGATGGGTTCAAGAGGAGTTAAGATTTTTCAGTTGTTTATTGTTTTCTCATCGTTCATACAAGAGCAGTGCTCTTTCCGGCCTTCTGCATCCTAGGCAAAAGCACAGCTGACCAAGGGCTTTTAAAGTAGCATGGTACGGTAAGTTCGTTAAGAAGATTTTAGATTCCATATGCAGCTAATCGTTAAGAATCTACCACTTCTCAAGTTTTGATGTAGTTTCAGGGAGGATTACCAATAAGCACCTGAGAAAGGTATTGCAACATTTTTTTCTTTTCTAACTACTAATCTGTGTGAAGCCAAATTTTCATCATATTTTTCAACCACAGCAAGATACCACAGCCGAGCCGATACGGAAGCACACATGCGAGTCCAGCTGGCCTCTGTCCAAGTCGACACCGAAGATAATTGCAAAGGCACAGAAACAGTGCCACCGTTTTCACGAAATTTGTTTTGTTTGGGGGGAGTAAAGGTTTTTGGGTTTTGTTTTTTTTTAAAGATTTTGAGAGAGAGAGAGAACACAAGCAGGGGGAAGGCGCAGAGGGAGAAGCAGACTCCCAGCTGAGCAGGGAGCCTGACGCAGGGCTTAATCCCAGGACCCTGGGATCATGACCCGAGCTGAAGGCAGATGCTTAACTGGCTGAGATACCCAGGTGCCCAATAGAGTTATTTTTCATAAAAATATGTTATTTATGTTAACACGTAATGAGCTTATTGTAATTTTTAAATGGATTAATAGATTAATGGTTTTTAAGTTTCTCAGCATTAATTTCCAATATGGTATCTATCAATAGGTACAGTCCACAAAAACAAAATCTCTTTGGGGCCCTCAGTAATTTCCAAGGGTATGAAGGGACCCTGAGATAAAAAGTTTTAGAGATGCTCTTTCTGAGTAACATTTCAGTGTTAAGTAAGTAGGGACCTCAAACAGTTCGTTCTTTTTTTTTTTTTTTAAGATTTTATGTATTTATTTGACAGAAGAGAGAAGTGACAGAAGAGAGAGCAAGTGACCACAAGAAGGGGAGCACACAAGCAGGGGGAGCACTCAGTAGGGAGCCCTATGTGGGACTTGATCCCTGGACCCTCGGTTCATGACCTGAGCTGAAGGTGGAGACTTAATGACTGAGCCACCCAGGCACCACCCCCCCCCCCCCCGCCCAGGCAGTTTGTTCTTGATTTTTATAACAGTGACTCTGATTAGTATATTTGTTCATTCACTCACTCAGTAAATATTGAGTGAGTGCCTTCTGTATGCTGGGAACTATTCTAGGCATTGAGGATAATGCCGACAAACTAAGCAAAGAGACATGAATTGTGATGTTCACTTGTTTCCGGATTCTGTGGCTGTTAAGGAGTTAGACCTGTGACCTTGGTTCACTAAGCATGTTTGCCAGAAAACAGGTATAGAAACTTATCATATGACTTCTCAGTTTCTACTGATGATCATACGGCTTTTCCATCTCATCAGTTAGCTTTGCTTTTTGCTTTTTGGTGTTTTTTTTTTCAGATTTTATTTATTTATTAGAGAGAGTGAGAGAGAGTGAAAAAGAGAGCATGAGTGCGGGGAGGAGGAGAGGGAGAGGGAGAAGCAGACTCCCCGCCAAGCAGGGAGCCCAACACAGGGCTCCATCCCAGGACTCTGGGATCATGACCTGAGCCGAAGGCAGATGCCCAACCGACTAAGCCACCCAGGTGCTCCTCGGTTTTGTTTTTTTAATATTTAATCCAGGATTTGCATTCATATTCAAACACTTCGTTCCTTTTTTATGACTGAATAATATTCTGCTGTGTGTGTATACCACATTTTGTGTATCTCTTCCTCTGTTCGTGGGCACTCGGTCATTTCCACCTTTTGGGTATTGTGAACAATGCTGTGGTGAACATTGACAGATATCTCTTTGAATCCCTCCTCTGAGTTCCTCTTAGTATATGCCTAGGCATCGAATTGCTGGATCATACAGTAATTTTTAATCATTTCAATATTTAATTTCTTCGGACACATTTTTTTCCCCACATTGTTCTGAACTTTAATAGATTTATTTTTCCACTAGACAAGCGTACGTTCCTATTTTGTTTTCACTTAATCCATAGGGCCTGTGTCTTCAGATTAGCTGGAGAGTCCTATAAGTTTCTGTGTTCAGTACCTGCTAACAGTGGTGCTGCCCCCTCCAACCAGGAAAACTACCCAGATTATTTCTTTTAGCTAGGAAGTCCAGCAGTTGGACTCTTTCCTCCCTGACCTTAGAAACACATCAAGTCCCACTTGTGTGCAGCATGACTACTGAAAATGGTTTTGGGAAAATAGTGTGCCAAGAAGAAACACTGAAGTTTATTATTCTTCTGAGCCCTCTCCATATAAATTGGCACTCTTCAGGAGCCAAGCAAGAAGGTCAAGCCTAACTTTTGCCATCTGCTTGTTTCCATGTTAAAGGCAGTCACAAGTTTAAACTAGAGTCTCTGCATCTAAAGAGGAAAATGCCATTCATCAGTACTGTAACTGCTCTGGCTATTACCCAGGTTGCTCTTACTGTGGACTGCTCGTGGTTAGTGATTTTAGAAGGAAAATTCCACCTTAGTTTGAGGTTGCACATTAGGAAAATTGCTGACAGGGCAAAGCTTTCTGGGTTCCAGGTCTTTGACACAATAAGTCATTCAGATATGTTTAAACAATGGATGGAAATTTGAAACTCTGTCTTCATGTAAGAACTTGACCTCCTTTTTCCTCTTCCTTTTTTCGTCCGTGGAAAGACAGAATTTAGAACAGCAGGAGTTCAGGGCTGTGGTTGCTCTGTCATCCTTTCCATTTTTAAATCCCTGCGAGTCTGTAATGTAGCTATAAAGTTTCCTTTCCTGTAATTTGGACTCTGAGGTCTCCTCTAGAAGGAGATTAATTTTGCAAAACTAGAGATAATGCTTTTTTAGTCTGCTTTGGTTTGGTGCCTGTAGCCATCTAGATTAAAGCTCTAAAGCATGTAAGAAACTTACCGTCCTTCATATAGGATTGGGTCACGTGCCAGGATTTTTGACTCTCGTTTCCGCGTGAGATTGTAAACGCTGAGCAGATACCGTGTTCATCTCCAGGTGCTGTATGTGATACCTAGAATGTGGATGTTAGGCAGCCCATATTAGTGCTACTCTCATAATGGCCTCCAACCAGAAGGGGGACATTTCTTCTCGAGTTGTACTTACAGACAGGTAAATTTGATGATCCAAATACTGCCTTCTATAACACAGAAGAAGAGGTGAACTCTAAGGGGTCTTTACCCCATCTCAGACCTAATTGCTCACCTTTGTCTCCTTGTCATAATTCTGAACTTTTCTTGTTCTCATTCTCCTAAGCGCAGTAGGGACAGATAGCCAACTGCTACTCATATGGTAATATCATTTATGGTAGGCCAAGTGCTACACTCTTTTTTTTCATTGAATACTTGGAGATTCTGATCTTTGGAGACTTCTGGTGACTGGATTAGCATCTTGTGGTCAGGTTCCGATACATTTTTTTTTAAAAGGTTTTATTTATTTGAGGGGGGTGCAGAGAGAGAGAGAGAGGGAGAGAGAGTACAAGCAGGGGGAGGGGCAGAGGGAGAGGGAGAACCAGACTCCCCATTGAGCAGGGAAGCCTGACATGGGCCTCGATCCCAGGACCCTAAGATCATGACCTGAGCTGAAGGCAAACGCTTAACCGCCTGAGCCACCCAGGCGCCCCAGGTTCCAGTACATTCGTCAGCCCTGTAGTTACCCACATCTCTGGAATTAAGAATGAACTGTCATAAGACCAATGTGTCTTTCTCGATTGATTCACTATAAGCAAAGACATGTTTGAGTCATTTTGACAGAAGGTAAGTTTGGAGTCTTTTGTCTGGATCTATAATGCTAATGTTTTACTACAACGTAAATACTACAAAATACAGGATAAATATGTTATCTCACCTTCTACAAAATGTTGTTGCACGTATTGCTTGATGTGCACAAAGATGTGAACTAGCCATATAGGTGTTATTCTCCCCCATTTTTCAGATGAAGAAACAGGCTCAGACAGGTCCTGTGACTTGCCCCGAATCACAGTCAGTCAATCACAGATCCAGATTTTCTGACTCCCAGGATGCTGTGTCCTTGTCCAGCCCAAATTCTCTTTTGAAACAGTGACAAACTTTAAAAGCAAGTTTGGGGGCCGCATTTTTCTACTTCGGAGCCTGAAAGGTTAAGTCGTTCACAAAGGAGTCCTAGCAATGACAGTGACCGTGGCCTGGTTAGCCTGCAGTGTCCGTGTCAGCATGATGAGGAAACGGGGCTGGAAGTAGAGCTCAGGTTTGAGCACAGAGAGCTGCATGGTTTGTGTAGACCTGGGGTATTGGAGAGAGTTCAGTGAAATAAGAAGAGAAGATCGTTCAGATGAAACACCAGCGGGGGTTCCGTAGCCTAAAGGGCATTTGGTACAGAAGGTATCTCCAAAAATCAGCTGAAGGAGCATCCAGATGTCAGCACAAAAGGTTGTTTTCTTCTGAATGAAGACTCATGATCTAGGTGAGAGTGTCTAGGTGACTAAAGAGCAGCAGTAAAATAGGGGGGATTCGAATTTAACTTGACAATCAGGAAGTCCGAGCTGTTTGTGGGAAGCAGTCCTCTGTGAAACTTGGACAAATGGTTCCTTGAAGCGTGCCCATCTCCGAAAATATTGCATTTCTCTACCTTTTATTCGGCTGAGATGTTTGTTTAAACACTTCCTTCTCGTTGCCATTTGAGGCTGTTGCTTTCAATGTGCTCATCCCCCAGGTTACATTTCTGCAGAGGGAGCTATGCTCGAATGCATTCGCCTCTCCCAGCTATTTCAGGGCTAACGTGTTTTTAAATTATGGGTGGTAACAGATATAAGCAGAACTTTAAAATGTCAATGTTTAGTCTTGTTTGGGCACTGCTGAATTTCTGTCCCAGTCTCGTCTTGTGATTTTAACTTCTGGCTTGTCTCCTAAAAACAATAAAAATGAACTCTTTGGTTCATGTTTTCAGTGGATGCGGTTTGCAGAAATCATAAATAAAAGTGACTTAGGTGGAACAGAGCATTTTAACAAATAAGGTGAGAATGACTCCTTTTGCCCTTTACATTCTTTCGGTTCACAAACTTGGAAAGAAATCTGTGCTTTAAATAAAACCCCTTTATACTTAAGGTTTCTGAATGGGCAGTGGAGAAGTTAGTGTTAACACCAGTGATTCTCATCTCATGGGTGCCCATTTGGCATTTGACAATGACTGCCAGACCTAGATGGTACCCGGTGTGTTCTAGGATACAGGGAAACTGTGCACATGCCACCATCCATAGCTATGAGATTCCTGTGGCTTCTGTTTGGAGCCGTTATGGGGACTCGGCTGCATTGTTACTATTGCGGAGGCTTCTTCAAGCACCTCTTCTCCAGCTGTGGATGCCCTGTTGCCATAGCAACAGTTCTTGGCGATGCCAGGGGTGGCAGGCAGTATCAAAACAAGGGACATTCCATAAATAAGGGCTATTTATGCCTAGCTGTCTACCTCTGGTAGATGTCCCTTGCTTTCCAAATGATTCTGGCATTCTTTATCCGTACCGTCTTTGTGTCATTATCCTGCAGTTCTTTCTGTTTCTTACATGTATTCCTTATAAGCTCTTTGAAGACGCGTCCCCATCTAGTGATCTTTTCTTCTCAGTATCTGGCGTAGTACATATAATAGGCTTCCTTTTTATTGAAGAAGCGAACAAAAGATTGAAACTTTTTTTTTTCCTGGAGAATGTCTCATTTTCAACATAGTTCAAAGGTACAGTTTCCATGAGCCATTCTTCTGCCTATGCCTGTAGGTGTTGAAGTTAACCAGCTTACTTACAAACTCGAAAGGATGGGTCGACAACCTTTGGCTATTGAAGGGAGAGTCACATTTGAAATCTCGTACTCCATCTGGGAGATCTGGGAATAATATTAATAATGGCCATTTAGCGAGCCCCTTTTATGAGCTGAGTCCTCCGTCAGGACTGTCTCGGGTGCAGAAGACAAAATCCCAGTTCAAGCAGGCTTAGGCCAAAAGGGGGACTGTTTGAAAGGCATTTGTGACTTGTTTTGAAGAAGTCGAAGTCAGACCATGGAAGAGTAGTATCTCAGCTGAGCTTGTCAAACAATTCAAGTCCGGGATTGGAATAACGCTCAGAATTTTTCTATGTCTTTCTCTCTGCATGTGTCGGCTTCATCATCCCTACCTGGAGACCAGCCTCCTTCCCCAAGTGGGGAACGTTGCCACTCTCTAACTTAGCTTCTCATCTTGGGGCTCCCACCAGAGAGAGATGAACACTCTTTGCCAATTTATTCTGGAAAGTCACAAGAAAACTATTTGGCTCAGCTTGGACCAGGCCTGCTTCTGAGAGAGCGGCCTCTATAAGAGCATGATGAGAGGAAGATTCCCAGAAAGAAGGAACTGGGTAAACAGCTCAAAGGTGTTCACGAATAAGCCCTATATTCCTTCCTAACAAAATGTCTTTGAGGTAGGAGCTCCTGTTCTACAAATGGTGAGCTTGTGCCTCCTAGAAGTAAAGTGGCTTGATAGAGATCACACCGTAAGTGCCAAGGCCAACACTCAAATCCCAGTCTGCTGGTTCAGAAACCCTTGTTTTTTACTAATATGATGCACTGCTTTTCCAAACATAGGGAAGGAACTGGCAGACAAATGTAAAGTCGGACGACAGATGATAGCAGAATAGTGGGAAAATACAGCATTCTTCCCAGGAACCTTGAATATTACCACCGTGTTTTTTCAAGGAATGTAAAGCCATATCGGTTCTTCTGAGAATGATTAACCTTTTCCTCCTTCCTGCCGTGGTGACAAATGGGATCTCAGTTTCAGATCTCTTAGAGGCTGCCTGTGGACCCACAGGATAAAAGCAATACAATTCTCTAATAGAGCAAACTACAAAATTACATGCCTCTGAGAGCCAAAGGGGACATTAATTTCTCAAGGCATTTCCATTGGCTCAGATCTCCTCTGTCTACACAGGTGGCAAATGACAATTCTGGAAAAAAAAATTTTTTAAAGATGAAAGAAAAAAGCAGTAGAGTCTGTGATGCCAAGTTCCATGCTGCTTCTCCTCTGTGCACAGGACCTGACATGGCTTTGGTGGTCTGTTCATCTACTTCAGGAGGCAAGGAAAATGAAGAAGGACGGTTACAGTTAATGATGCAAAAAATACAGAGATAGCCTCATTGGTTCTGCTCAGTCTTCTAAGCTCGCTCAGTGGGATGCTTTGCCTCTCCCAGTGGTAGCATTTGAGTTTCTAAAGAGGACCAGTGTAGTCACTGCTGCTTAGTAACACCCTCGAATGCAGGCTGGAGCCACGCTCCTGGGCTCAGTGTAGAAATTCCGGTAAGGGTAGATCGAAAGCAGACATTTTTGGGTGATTAGTTCTGTTTTTAATCCGCATACAGCTTGGAATGGGAAAGTAGCCACGTTTTATTTTAAAGAGTGTCTAGGGATAGTGCCAGAATCTTTCTTTCAGCACATTTTCTCATTAGCCAGGTAGTAAAAGTGTTTTGGTATTACTTAAAAATAAAATCTTAACCTTTTGTAGATCTTTAATAATTCTTCCAAATGACAAAGCGCTCTTCCTCCTGTGTAATTGATTATTAGAGATTAGACAGCCAACATTGGGCTGCGTGTTGAGAATGGACTTGCTTGATGGCGTGGGCTTCAGAAGACCCTTATCGACTCTGGAAAATGAATTGTATTAAATTTCCTCAACTTCATACATTGTTATAAAAGCAGAAGTATTCCAGTCTGAAAAAAAAAATCTGGCAAACAGTTTCTCTTTCTTTAAGACTGTGAAATGTAAGATTGTGTGAGTCTAATTTGTTTGGTGGAAGGAAAACATGGTACCTTCAGCAGAGACAGTTCTGGCAGGATGCCAGCTTGAGAAGAACAACTTTGGAGAGAAACTCTGAGAAGGGATCGTGCACACTTCTTCAGACCTTGCATCTAAGTATAGAACTTGGTCCCTTTTGCCTTTCTTAGCTGAATGTCATGTGTCTTAGGGTATTTGGCTAGAAGATGGTTCTTATAATCCCATTAGAGCATCACCGTGCATGCCATGTTCAGTAATATCACAGAAGTCAGTCCTTTCTGGTGGGCGGTTGCCTTTCACGTAGTGCTTTTTTACACCATGAGCTGACATTTTTGAGAAGACTCCAAAGGGTTTAGAATTTATTGACCCCTTGCCACATCATGGACATGAGACTCCATATTTGCCAAATATATAACAGTTACAGAAAGCATGGTACTGTGTTTTTGAACCGCTGCTGGTGGGTGTCTGGGTTAGGGAAAGTCAGGGGTGTCAGTCAGCACACCTCACTCAGAGCAGTGGTCTCAGCATGGCTACTCTTCTGAGAAGTGCTCCGTGACAGTTTTAATCAGCTGGCAAGTTTTTGTCAGGTTCCTGCAGTATTCTAGCTTTGGCCAGATGCCGTAGGTGATGAGACTGTATATATGATCAATCACCAGAGTTACTTTTCAATGTGAGAAGAAGCTATTAATAATTATACTGAGGCAGTAGTCATAAACCGAGCCTGTCCTTCTGGCAACCAGCATGGGTGATTGGCCAAACCTATAGGGGATATAAGAATGCCAGTCGTGTCCTTGGTCTGCCCTCTAAAGGACATTTACAGCCCTGTTTGAGAGCTAATACATTTTGTTTTCTGAGAGAGAGAGAGGGCGCGCATGAGTGTGGGGGAAGGGGCAGAGGGAGAAGAGAGAGAGAATCTCAAGCAGGCTCCACACTCAGCTCAGCGAAGAGCCTGACGCAGGGCTCAGTTGTGAGATGAACTAAGCCAAAACCAAGAGTTGGACGCGTCACCAACTGAGCCACCCAGGCGCCCCAAGAGATAATACTTATACACTAAATAATCTAAGAACATCGTAAAAAAGTTCGTCTCTTCTCTAATTGTCCCATTACCAGCCCCCCGCCAACCTCGCGAATCAACTTCTCCTCTTCTGTTGAATAATTCCCACACTTGGCACATACAAGCATTGCTCATCTTCATAATGTCCTCCTTTCACTCCGTTGCCCCATTTTTCTTGTCTTCTCATAGCAAACACTTTTTGAAAAAATAATCTACGCCAGGGGTCGTCAACAGACTTTTCCTGCTAAGGGCCAGACAGTAAATGTTTTATGTGCTGGCCCCTGCTCTCTACTCATCCCCACTTCATCACGTCGTCACAGTCCACTTCCGTTGCCTCGATGCCACTGCGGCTGCTCTTGTCAAGGTCGTCAGCAGCGTCCCTGTTGTCAAATTCAGTGGTAATTCTCTATCCTAATTTAGATAAATTTTTAAAAAAGATTTTATTTATTTGAGAGAAAGAGAGAGCACGTTGTATACAAGCCGGTGGTAGGAGCAAAGGGAGAAAACTCAGAGCCTGACGCAGGACTTGATCTCACAGCCCTGAGATCATGACCTGAGCCCAAATCGAGTTGGATACTCGACTGACTGAGCCACCACGTGCCCATTAATTTACATAAATTTTCAATAGCATAATATATAATCTCTCTTTTCCTCCTCCTTCCAACACTTGTTTGGCTTCTGTGACACCACAGTCCCTCATTTGATTTTCTCTCATGTCACTGGTGCAACAAGGAGACCACATCTTTTCTCTCTTTTTCTTTTCTTCTAGACTTCTGACCACTGCAGTGCCTAAGGGCTCAGCCTGGGTGGTTTTTCTCTTCTCTTTCCTGTCTATGCTGTCTTCCTGGGTGACTTCGAGTCCTACAGACTTAAGCATCATCTATAAACCAATCATTTTCTAAATTTGAATCTCTAGCCTGCGCCTCCCCTCCAAGCTCCAGACTCAGATGTCCAGCTTGATAGCCCCACTGGACCTCAGGTAGGCTGTGCACCTGAATATTGAAATGGAACTCTTGATTTCTGATCCCACCACCACTACACACACCTGCCTGTCAAAACCTCTTCCTTCTGTCTTCGCTACTTAGTAAAGGGAATAAACCAAAACCAAGGAGTAATCCTTGATTCTTTCCTTTCCCTCATTATCCACATCCCGTCATCAGTGAGTCCCGCAGGTCAGATCTTCCTAGAAATCCCGGTCACTCCACTTCTTCCCGCCACCGCTGGCGGCCTACTCTAGACCTACCCCGTTTCTCACCTAGACGGTGGCAGCCCTTCCCAGCAGTCTCTTCCTTCATTCCTCCCTCTGTGTGGCCCCCCACCACATAGCAGCCAGGGCGGTCTTCTACACATGTAAACCATTTGCCAGTCCCTTGTTTAAAACCCTTCAGTGGCTTCTCATTGCACTTTGAACAAAATCCCATGATTTTACCAGGCCTTTGAGGCCCCCCAGACTCCAGCATCTGCCTGCTTCTCCAAAGTATTAGCACTTCCCACTCTGATAAGCCTGCCATCCACTGCCTTACTTTTGGTCCTTCAAAACACCAAGGTCTTTTTCTGCAACAGGATCCTTTATTTGCTGTTCTCTCTACTGGGAATTCTCTTACTCCAGATCTAAAAATCCTGACTCTTGCTCATCCTGCAGGTCCCAGTTCATATGTTCTTTATTCTATGACCACCGTCTTCCCTACTTCCCACCAGCCTGCTTAATTCCTCCAACACACCTGTGCCTCTATGAGACTTTCTTCTTTCTTTCTTTAGTTAGTTGTTTTTCCAATATCTCCCCCCACCTGCCACTCCTTGGAGTAAGTTCCTTAAGGACAGGAAGAAGCACCATGTCTGTCTCATCTGCCATTGGGTTTTCACTGCTTGGAGGAATACCTGGTACGTGGAAGACGTTCAGTAAATATTTATTGATGGGGCACCTGGGTGGCTCAGTCATTAACCTTCTGCATTCGGCTCGGGTCATGGTCCTGGAGTCCTGGGATCAAGCCCCACATTGAGCAGCAGCCCTGCTTCTCCCTCTCTCTCTCTGCTCCTCCCCCAGCTCGTGCTCTCTCTCTCAAATAAAATCTTTAAATAAATAAATATTTGTTGATGATAGAGGGAATAAATTAATGAAATGCTGACTAATGCAGTTGGGACTGTACCTGCCACAGGAATTCAGAGTAACAATTCAGATACAGGTTGTCTTCGGTCACAAGACAGTGACGGTCTGTGTGGCTAGAAAGTGCGACTTTGTGATAGAGTATAGATTTGAAAAATAGCATTTTAAAGTACTCACTACTCTTACTGCTATTATTTTAAAACGTTCTGGCCTGAACAATAGCTTGTAAAGTTGAGATCTTCTTCAGGATGAGTTTGTGGGCCTCCCTTCCTTCTCTTTCTCTCTTCCTACCAAACAAACGAACAAACAAACGAAGAAACAAACAAAAGCTGGTGTTGGCAATGGGCTCTCTGGGCTCCCACAACATTCTGTACGTATCTTTATCATATCTCAATGTTTTTACTGTTTATTATCCTATTTGCCTTATTAGGCAAACTCTTTGAGAGCAGGAATTACATTTTTTACTCCTGTATCTCTAGAACAGCGTTTGTTGATTGAATAAAGTGAATATTAAAATTTGTTCTAGTTCCTGAGCAGTGTGGCTAAAAGACAACGATTTAACAATTATTTCAGAAGGAAAAATGTAATCTAGTGTTTACAGATATCTGAAATCTAAAAATATAGTTTATTCAGAGACAATCATAGAAAAATGCCTTTCTCAAATGGAGAGGAGAGGAATATATGGAGGGTTCTGAGGTGGAAGAAATTATATATATATATGAAGTATATGTATGAAAAAATACGTGTATGTGTGTATAGAGAGTAATTTATTACTCTAGCTACAATTTTACAAAATTCGGTAACACGGCAAGTTAAAACATTTTCCTGTCTCATATCCTAGGTTAGTTAACCCGGTATTTTTTTCAGTATGGGAGGATTGCAGAACTGAATTATGTGGCTTGAAAGAAGGTCTGAAGTTGAAATGCTGGCACGGCCGTAACTACTGTGGCTAGCGTGTTTGTCGCCTGACTATCCTGAGAGCAAAGATGGAGCATGTGTGTGTACCACGATTGATTTTAAAATGCAACTTAATAAACACGCATTGAGCACCTACTGTATTATTCTAGGCACTACCCTCAGTGCCAGTAAGTCACAGTGAATGAGATACGGTCCATGCCTTTCAGGAATGTCATGGTCCAACCAAAAGACACGTTCACAAAAAAATTATTATAAACGTTAAGTATGCACAAAGGATCACAGGCACCCAGATGACGAATGAGTTGATTCCACTGTGTGCTGCGTGTGTGTTTACAGGAGAGGATGTTGGGAGGGAAGGGGAAGAAGTAGCATTTGAACTAGGCCATGGGAGACAACAAAAATTTGCACCCTGTCAGTAGCTGTGTTGAACATTTTATTTTGAAATCTCACTCCTTTGGTTGTAAATGGACATTTGATATTTTATTCCTTTTTATCATTTTAATTTTGTTAGAACTTGGTTTGTCATAATCTTAGGAAATCTGAAGTTGGGTGATATGGTAAACAATGCTGAAGAGACTGGCTTGTATGCTGGGTTTGAGGAGGTGACTATTAGAAATGAGGAAGAGAATTCGTGGGGGGATGGGGAGGTGGAATGAGCGGACAAGGATTCACTCAGGGAGTGGCTTAGGGTAGGAAGCATCAGGTAGTGGGCAGGCCTCGTGGTCGTGCTGAGAGGGAAGGTTCAGTCAAGGGGGTATTATATAACGCATGTCTCTGTGTGTGTACAGAGATGCAGGCTTGCATTTGCTTGGGTGGTCCTGAGGCCTGGAAATAAACCTAATATTTGTGCAGTCTTTTACACCTGTGTCTTTGACTCTTCCCCAAAACTGGAAGTAGGTGCCCTCATCACCACTTTGCAGATGAGGAAACAGATGCCCAGAGAGGTTGCACACAGAGTGAGACAGCACAGGCGGGCCTCACACTGCTGCCTGCTGGCTGGAAAATACAGGCTTTTCTCACACCACCACAGCCGTCTCAGGGGTGCTGAATCCTAGAATGAGAAAGGCAGGATGGCAGGAAGCCAGGAGGAGAGATTGCCAAGTGAGGCATCCCCTTGGGGCAGAATGGGATTGAGAGGAACTGCTCAGCGCAACCCATTTCCATTCCATCTCGTCTTCCGATCATTTCCTACTTTTTAGGTAACATTTCCCAAGTTAGGAATTTTGGGATCTGATAGCAATGCCAACTGTTGTTCGAAGACCAGACTTTCTGGTGATTAACATCCTGTGTCCAGGTGTCAGAAATCACAAGTATAAAAGCTCCTGTGCTCACAAACCTTTGTAGATACAAGTGAAGCAATCCGGCAGAGAAACACACACTGACTGGCCTGCCCCCAGGAGGGGGTGCAAGCAGCTGCCGGAATAGTGTCCCCTCAGACTCGGCCACAATGGGCTAAAGGAACAGCTTCTCAGAGGACCTTCTGGACATGCATTTTAGAAGCCATAACACAGTCCCTTGCAACAGCTCAGTGTGTGAAATTCCTGTTTGGGAGTGAGCCGCACATGGGGCAAGGAACTCCAAAAGCAGCAAGGATTCCCAGTATCAGAAGTGGACAGCCCAGGAAACCTGCGAAGGAAAGGAAGACACAAGCCCTGCCTCCAGCAAGGAAGGAATTTGCAGCAGAGGAGGCCAGCCTGAGTTTGCTTTGGGGGGATGTTTTTTTAAATACAAAGAAGACATATGAATTTGTGGTCTGGAGGTAGCTTTTTCATTGGGTACAGCTGAACACAGGAGTCCAGATCATTCTGTCAGGGCTTCTGTCCTTCTCCCTTCGTCTCGGCTCTGCTTTCCTCTCCCCTCCTTGGGGCGGCCCTCTCAGGGAGGCTGGCTGTTTCCCTGTGCAGGCTGAGAGGGCCACACACAGCCCTAGGCTTACGCTGGCCTTACCATTACATTCAGAGAGGGCTTGTGAGGCCCGGTTAGGACAGGCCACTCTTCAATCCAAAATAAATAAAGTGTGTTTGATGAAATGCAGTATGAGTTCTTCTTCTGGCTGCTGCATCTTTTCTAAGTACATATGTTCTGCACGTGTGTGGTTTTAGCACCCTGACAACTCCCTGAACCTTGCTTCCCCCACTCACGGAAGTGACTGTGGTTTATCATACTTTTAATGCGTGGTGTCCATCTTCTAGGTTTTTCGGTAGAAACATTTGGCTCACCGTTAGCTTGAAGTGTCCCTTTCTAACTTCATGTCATAGGTTTCCATATGGGGTGGTATCAGTGTCTTTAAGGTTTACTGCTGTTCTGGAATCCCCACATACAGTTGATTTTGTTGAAAGTACAGTCTTCTGGAACTTTCAAAATTCAGAGTCTCTCCCAACGTCTGGCCACCTGTGTCTCTCTGTACGCTTTGGCGGTTATTATGGATGTGTGCATGTACATACAGACGCCCAAAAATGCACAAATGTGCATCTCTTGTTTATGCGTTGTTATCAACAACATGCAGTAATCCCTACGGGAGGGAAGAATAAAATAAGACGAAGTCAGAGAGGGAGACAAATCATAAGACACTCTTAATTCTAAGAAATAGACTGCGGGTTGCTGGAGGGGACGTGGGGTGGGGAGATGGGGTAACTGGGTGATGGGCATTAAGGAGGGCACATGATATAATGAGCACTGGGTGTTATATACAACTGATTCATCATGAGTCACTGAACTCTACATCTGAAACATACACTGTACATTAATTGAATTTAATAAATAATAAATAAGTTAATAAAATAATAAATAAAATTAAAAAAATTTTAAAAACAAGTAGTAATCCTTGAGATGGAGGGAGATCATTTTTAAATTAAAACTTTGTGATTCAGGGGGCGCCTGGGTAGCGCAGTCGTTAAGCGTCTGCCTTCGGCTCAGGGCGTGATCCCAGCGTTCCCGGGATCAAGTCCCACATCGGGCTCCTCCGCTGGGAGCCTGCTTCTTCCTCTCCCACTCCCCTGCTGTGTTCCCTCTCTGGCTGGCTGTCTCTCTTTCACATAAATAAATAAAATCTTTAAAAAAAAAAACACAAAACTTTGTGATTCAGGTTGACAAGAATCCTGTGTATTTGCCCGTATCCAAATGCTAGAGTCTGTGTACTACTTTGACGCAGTAAAATTGTCTACATAAGTACAATGAGTCAAGAGAGCTTTATGGTAGTTTTCTTCTGAAACTAGACTTGAATATAGTGTAGTGACCGGTGCTGTCTTGTGTTGCTTCTTGTTTGTCATTTATTTATCTTATTCTAGGCACTTGAAGAGGCCCAGAAAGCTATTCAGCAGCTCTTCGGCAAAATCAAAGATATCAAAGACAAAGCAGAAAAATCAGAGCAAATGGTGAGTTTAGGTTTCTTCCTAACTTTTTTGCACTTGAAGAGGTTAGGTGCTTGTCCAGTCATACTAATTACGGGGCTTTTTCTCCCACTCGCTGCAAACCACAGCACCCACATCTCTAAAGCAAGCCCTGTGAGTACATTCCAGATCGATTCAAGAGGAGCTGCTAGACACACAGTGACTCACCATCCCTGCTGCCCTACATTTGCAGCCCTGTTTTTAAATAGGAAAACTTTTCCTCTTCTTTCCCAAAAATAGTTTTCTTGTCATTTTGGATTCCTTTCTCTGGCATTTGTGCATATCATGTATTTCTCAGTTAAGATATACGATATGTAACTTGGTATAGCATGAAAACTGGTACTGGATCTGGGAGGGGGAATGCCTTCTGCCACCATACATGCTTATGGTTTTGACTAAATTCCCCCTTGACAAATTTGTGTTCCCCGGTGATATACTCAGGAGGCCTGTCCGCCCACCGAGAATCCCGCCTCCCCCACTCCTACTCCATGGGGGGGGACACTATAAAATGTTAGCTCCTGCACTCACATTCTGACCGCGTAATGTCATGTCTCTGAATTGTTTCTGAATTCCAGTTCTTCAGCTGTAAAATAAGAACAGTTAACACCTGCCTTAAAGGATTGCTGAAGAATTAAATGTATGAGGGGCACTGAGCATAGTACTAGGCTTGTGACCGAAGTCGTTACTAATGTCATTTCCCCTCCTTCTTTTGGTTACAAAAACTCCCGAATCTGTACAGTCTTCTTGCCCTGCACCCTCTTCTGATTTACTACAGGAACAGAGCTGATGTCACATTTCTGTGTATCCTTCAGCTGTCTTCCGTGGCCATTCGGCAAGATAGGGAAGGATATGGAGTGGGTGGGGGACGGGCAGTTTGACAGAGTAATGCAGGGCATGACCTCTGAAGGCAGGCTGCCTGGGTTGGGATCCCGCCCCTCTACTTACTAACTGTGGCAAGTTACTGAACCCATCTTGCCTTGGTTTCATCACTGTAAAATGGAGATTATAGTGCTGGGTACATCATAGAATTATGGGAATTAAATGAGATCATGTGTGACACCCATGGCCCCTGAGTAAGGATCGGTTGTTGGTGTTCTTACCGTTAGCTCTTGGGTTCCTCCTCCCAGGCAGGCGGTGTTGGGGGCCTTAACTACCAAATGAGGGGTCACGGAAACAGAAGCCCTTCATCAGAGGAAAAATGTTAATATTTGTGCTTTGTCACCGAATTCAATAGTTCTTGAGAGGAGGCTGTATGTCATCAGAGAGGGATTTGGATTTGTGGTTCTTTCCCCAAGGACGCGCTGCCTCAGCACCATCCACAGGCCATTGAAGCGCGTAAGTTCGTCGCTGTTTTATTTTAAGGCAGTTTGCTCTCCTGGATGGTGCTTTGCTAAAGGGAACAAGAGGTAGGACTGAAGAGAGAACTGATACTTGTTGAGCTCCTTCAGTGTGCCCAATACTATGCCACGGATATCCTTTTGTATAAGTGATCTAATTGAGCTCTCACTGCAGCTTTATGAACTAGGCTTTATTATCATTATTATTTTTATGATTACCCGTCTTTTTTTTTTTTTTTTAAACATTTTATTTGTGTATTTGAAAGAGAGAGCATGAGCAGGGAGCTCAGCTGGGAGCCCGACATGGGGTCAATCCTAGGACCCCGGGGTCATCTCATAGATGAGGAAACTGAGACTCAGTGGGGCTAAGCAGCTTATCCTAGGACACAGAGTTGGTAAGTCGAAGAGCTGAGATTCAACCCTAGAGCCGTCTGAGTCCAAAACCTGCCGTATCATGTTCTGTCCTTTTTTTGGCTGCCCCTGGCTGACAATTAAGGTACATTAACCACGGGTGTTCTGTTTGTGTAATGGTCTCTGGATTTGACCTGAGCGTCCTTTGCGTGAGCTCGGTTTGTCTAGAGAAGCACAGGGTATGTGATGGGGAGAGATGGGAGGTACTGGGAGTGGAGAGACCAGTTACTTCTGGTACAGAGCTCCAGGGAGGGCCTGAAGGATGAATAGAAAGGGACAGTTTTTGTAATGAGGCACAGGAAGAATATTCGGGATTTAGTGGCTGACTAATGATGTAGGAATGAGAAGAGTCACAGAGGACTGTGACTTTTAACGCAAGAGTTAAAGACCCCTGATGTTAGTACTGGAGCAAAGGAAGCTCAAAAGAGGTGCAGGGATTTTTCTGTAGGAAAGAGGGTGATGATTTCAGCGTTGGAAGTGGGTTATCAGATTCTAGGACCAAACTCCTGTACTAGTTCACTATACCACTTTCCCTAAGCTCAGTTATTCGGTGAAGAGGTTCTTAACCTATTCCCAATCTCCCTCCCCCCACGCCATCCCCAGGGAATAGAAATACAGATACTTTGATGGCCTGAGAGTTACAGGGAGAGCGGGCTTGATGGGGAAGTCCCCGTGAAAGAGGCTTTCACTGCCAAGATCCAGGTCAGCTTAGCAGGTTTGTGGGTGTGGAACGAAGCTGCGAGGGTCATAATATTTATGGATTCACCTAGGGTGATCAGACTCTGAAAAATCAGATCACGTGAACTTAACTCACCACCAAGTTTTTCATTTTTTAATGGGAGGTCTTTCCAGTGTCTAGAATATTTGTGCCTGGTGTCCAGCGCACTCCCTTCCTTCCAGGTAGCAAAGAACCCGGGAAACCAAATTGCTCTTCCGCAAGTTTCTTGGTCAGCGTGAACTCAGGCAGTTTAGTGGAACATTCTACCTAGGTGTTAAGTAAAGTTGGAGGATTGTTCCCGCTTCACTACGAAATGTGCTTCTCTAGTGACTGAAATACTCTCGCACTCCAGGTACAGAGGTTGTTTCTCTTGGATCTGCTAGGTGAACTCTGTCTGAGTTTTACTTCCCCAGGTATCTTCTTGCTCCTGAAGACTTCACATCTCCTCTGTGACAGTACCTGTCAGGCGTACGTTATGGGGGTTACATTTTAGTCTTCTTGAGATTTGAGAGCAAGTCTTTCTTTGCTGGGGATCGGGCAGTAAACCCTAGTTCCGTGAATAAAGATCATTGCAACAGAATTAGCCGACTAATACTATCCATTTTGTATGGATCCTGGTAGCCCCCCTGTCAGAAGGCATCCTTTTCTCACCTTGTTCAAGAGGAGATGAGCCAAACTTGGCTCCTGGACTCTGTAAGCTCCATACTAAATTGCTATTTGGATCACTCCATTTGCGGTGAAAAATAAAGTGCATTTTGTTCTCACAGTTGAAGATTTTGTACCCCTGGGTAAAGTCTTCTGAAGAAATGCCAAATGAGATTTAAGTGGACTGATTGGAAGGTGTTTTGATTTTACACGATGAGAGGGTCTGTTCTCTCTAGGGGCTAACCTGAGGGTTTCCTGCTTCATTTGCCTTATTCTCTTGTGGGGCTTCTTGCAAATGGATTTACATCTTTCTTAACCGTCTTCCTTTTTCTCCTGTGATTTTTCACTGCTTAGGTTAAAGAAATCACCCGCGATATTAAGCAGCTAGATCATGCCAAACGCCATCTGACCACCTCAATCACGACACTGAACCACCTGCACATGTTAGCCGGTGGCGTGGATTCCCTCGAGTAAGCAGCGTCCGCTTTCTCTTTGGGGTCCACAGGAAATGAATGTGCCACATAAAGAAAATGGCATCATAGGTATTTTACTCCTCAGCCAGGGAGGGCTCGCTATCCTGTCCCACTTTCTGCAAATTGGTCTCAAATGTTTAGTCACCATTTGGCTTTGTGCCCTCTGGTGTTCAAAATGTAACAAGCACCTGAAAGTTTGAAGTGAGTTGTGAGTGTGGAAGGGACTCAGATAGCATGTGGAGGATGATTCCAAGAACACGGCTCATTTAAATATGGTAGATCTCTACCATTAAGGCCAGCAGAGTCGTTCAGGACCCTAATCTCTCCCCATAGCTCTTGCCTTAGCAAGCTTCCCTGCTTGCGTCGGGCTGAGCTGCAATGCTGTTGGATGTTCTGTATAGAAACAGGGCTTTAAAAAAGAAAGGAAGGAAGGAAGAAAGAGAAAGAAAGGGGCTTGGTTTATCATTCATCCCACCTTTTTTTTTAACCCACTCTTTCAAAGACAATAGCATCGTGTTTGGTTTATGGAGGAGCTGTAGGGAATGATGCATGAGGACATTAGAAGTAGTGTTAAAAGGAAGGGCTGGTTATTTACCACGAGAAGCAATCAAAAGGCCTCTTTTACTAGCAGGATTCTGCCATGGCTGAGAATTTCCCCTGCCCCAGCCTCAGTAGTGTCTCGTGTGTAGACAGACAAAGAACATCTTCACAGAAATTTAGATGCAGCATCTGAAGCTGGGAGGAGGACAGGGTCAGACTCCTTCCTGGTCTTTCCAGGCGTTGTATGAGCTCCAGCAAACCCTGGTCTATCCTCCTGCCAGTAGTGATGAGAGAGGTGAGCCAGCCAGTGGGAGACTAGGAGAGCAGTTTCCTTGTCCCTTGCTCCAGATGCTCCAGATGTCCCTTCCCACCAGACTATCAGATCAGGCTGCAGTAGCACCATAACACGTTGGTGTGAACTTGGTCCTGTCATTTTAAATGTCTCTCTTTTTTTAATGCCTCTTAAGGGAAGTCGTGTATTACACACTTAATTTAAAAGCCCAACCCTACCATATGCACCCCAATGTTCATGGCAGTATTGTCCACAATAGCTAAACTCTGGAAGGAGCCGAGATGCCCTTCAACAGATGACTGAATTAAGAAGTTGTGATCCGTATAGACAATGGAATATTACTCAGCCATCAGAAAGAACGATTACCCAACATTTGCAGCAACATGGACAGGACTGGAGGAGATTATGCTAAGTGAAATAAGTCAAGCAGAGAAAGACAATTATCATATGGTTTCGCTCATTTATGGAACATAAGAAATAGCAGGACGATCGGTAGGAGAAGGAAGGGAAGAATGAAGGGGGGTTAAACAGAAGGGGGAATGAAGCATGAGAGACTATGGACTATGGGAAACAAACTGAGGGCTTCAGAGGAGAGGGGGGTGGGGGACTGGGATAGGCCGGTGATAGGTATTAAGGAGGGCACGTGTTGCATGGAGCACTGGGTGTTATATGCAAATAATGAATCATGGAACACTACATCAAAAACTAAGGATGTACTGTATGGTGACTAACATAACCTAATAAAAATTATAATTAAAAAAAATAATAAAAATAAAAAATAAAAGCCCAACCCTAATAAAAATTTGGATCTAATAATTTGACCTTCCTTGTGTGTGTAACTGTTGCTTTTATTAGCATCCTTTTATTTAAGCTTCATTAACCTTAGTATAGGGAAAGTAGACATATCTGGGAAAGTTACTTAACATTGGCTTAAAACCTACAGATTTGAGTTAACATATAAATGCATATAAATGCCTTTTGTTGTATCGTGGGAAGATGTGTTTGGTTTGCCCATATGCTGTAATCCTCAGATAGTAACATTCCTATCCCTATTTTCTGTCAAAAGTCTGCTAATCCCATAATACCCAACCCAAATCCATAGTCCTCCCAGATTCCCTGCCCCCCACCCAGTGAGAATCCCTCACTCACACATTCTTTTGTACCTCCCATAGCACACAATGTGTATTCTGTTTAGAACTCAGTTTATCCCGCTTGGTAGTAGATGTGCACTTGGCTCTGTCTCTCTTACTAAGAGATGTCACTTTGAGGTTTTTGACTAGGTTTTATTTTTTTTTTCACCTCCAGCGTGCAAGACCGTATCTATGCAGTACTCAGTAAATGGTTACCACACCAAGTTGATGTCTGTTTTGGAGCTCCGAGTAGGTTGTTCCACATCTGTATCTTGTGTCCTTCGTGTTTTTCTAGATTCTCAGCTTCTTATTTCCTTGCAGAGCCATGACCAGGCGCAGACAGTATGGAGAAGTTGCTAACCTTCTTCAGGGTGTGATGAATGTTCTGGAGCACTTCCACAAGTATATGGGAATTCCACAGATCCGGCAGCTTTCTGAAAGGTAAACTGTCATTGGAGAAAACAGTCTTCTGCTTTAAGAAAAGATGGCGCTAGGATGCGCTTGAGCTGCGGAATCTTATTGTAAGAAGGAACCTCAGATGTCATCTGATGTAACTCTGTGTGATGTAGATGTCTGCTTTACCCCTTTCCAACTCCTGACCATGTCTTCTAAAGCAATCTGTGTTACATAGTTGCTGGCCTGGCATCACTGGAGGGGCAGCTGACGAGTTGTATCTGTGGACAACTCTTGGTTGTCCACGTTTGTGAGGGAAACTGTTCCAGTTGTCTGTTTCCTTGTAACAAACCATCACGACACTTAGTGGCTTACAACAACAGGTATTTCACTCATGTAATTTAACCTGCCTCCGCAGGAACAGCTCACCTCTGCTCCATGGGGTGGGTCAGGAGGGGCCTGAGGGATCCATGGCTCAAGCTCATGGCTGGCAAGTTGGTGCTCGTTGTCCACTGGGAGCTCAGCTGAGTAGTCTTCCACGGGCTGCTTGGTCTTCCTCACGGTGAGGTGCCTGGGTCCCAAGAATGAGCCTCCCAAGAGAGCTAAGCCTTGGAAGTCACATAGCATCGCTCCCGTAGTCACAAGGCGGCCAGGATTAGAGCGAAAGGAACATAATCTTCCCCACTCCCTCACTGGGAGGAATGTCAAAGTCCCATTGATGAAAAGAGCATGTGGGACGGGCTGTATTGCTGTGGCAGTTTTTTTGGAAAGTCTCATTTGCCACTAGAACTTCAGATGTGACAAAACGATGACTTAGCCTCTTCTTTTCTTCCTACCTCTGTCGAGTTTCAGTCCCAGATTCAGAGCCAGTAGAAAGAAAGCCTGATGCTTAGAAGGAAGATGAAGATTCTAAAGGAGAATAAGAGGGGAGTGAATTCAGTGTCTTTTCTATTAGAAATAGCAGAGAGAATACTGAAGAGGCAGAGATGATCACAATTGACGAATCCCAACCTTTCTTTTCTCTCTCTCTTTTTTTTTTTTAAGATGTTATTTATTTATTTGACAGAGAGACAGCCAGCAAGAGAGGGAACACAAGCAGGGGGAGTGGGAGAGGAAAAAGCAGGCTCCCAGTGGAGCAGGGAGCCCGATGTGGGGCTCAATCCCAGAATGCTGGGATCACGCCCTGGGCCAAAGGCAGACACTTAACAACTGAGCCACTCAGGCGCCCTGAATCCCAACCTTTCTTGAACAAAGAAGAGACAAAGGGGCTGGCCCTTAACAGCAGCCAGCATTCTCATTTCTTTTTTTAATTTTTTTTATTTTTTATTATGTTATGTTAGTCTCCATACAGTACATCCTTATTTTTTGACGTAGTGTTCCATGATTCATTGTTTGTGTGTAACACCCAGCGCTCCATGCAATACGTGACCTCCTTACTACCCATCACCAGCCCAGCCCAATCCCCCACCCCCCTCCCCTCTGAAACCCTCAGTTTGTTTCCCAGAGTCCACAGTCTCTTGTGGTTCATTCCCCCTTCTGTTTAGTTTAACCCCCCTTCATTCTTCCCTTCCTTCTCCTACTGATCTCCCTGCTGTTCCTTATGTTCCACAAATGAGTGAAACCATATGATAATTGTCTTTCTCTTCTTGACTTATTTCACTTAGCATAATCTCCTCCAGTCCTGTCTATGTTGCAGCAAATGTTGGGTAATCGTTCTTTCTGATGGCTGAGTAATATTCCATTGTCTATATGACCACATTTACTTATCCATTTGTCTGTTGAAGGGCATCTCGGCTCCTTCCAGAGTTTAGCTATCGTGGACAATGCTGCTATGAACATTGGGGTGCATATGGCCCTTCTCTTTACTACGTCTGTATCTTTGGGGTAAATACCCAGTAGTGCAATTGCTGGGTCATAGGGTAGCTGTATTTTTAACTTTTTGAGGGACCTCCACACTGTTTTCTAAAGTAGCTGTACCAACTTGCATTCCCACTAACAGTGTAGGAGGGATCCCCTTTCTCCACATCCTCTCCAACAATTATTGTTTCTTGCCTTGTCAGTTTTTGCCATTCTAACTGGTATAAGGTGGTATCTCAGTGTGGTTTTGATTTGAATTTCCCTGATGGCTAATGATTTTGAACATTTTTTCATGTGTCTGTTAGCCATTTGTATGTCTTCATTGAAAAAGTGTCTGTTCATATCTCATTCCTGTCTTCTGAATCAGGCCTGATTGCTACAGGCCTCTTTTCCTTAAGTTTTTGTATTTTTAATCATGTAAGTAATTATGTAAGAAATACAAGTATACATTTTCTTTATTTTAAGAAAAGTCAAATACACAGATGGAACTGAAGTCCTGCTTAGCTCTCCCTGAGATCCTAGTGCCGCCTCTACAGGCGGTGACGGTGGTGACTATGATCAATTTAATATGGATTCCTCTAGATTTTTATCTGTGCATTTACAGAAATCTGTAGTTCAGTTTGTGGTTTGGGTTTTGTTTGAATAAATGGTTTCACACCATATGCTTCATTCTGGAACTTACTTTTTGATTTTAACCTCGTGATGTATTTTAGAGATTTTTCCACATTGATATGTACAGACCTACCCTGTTCTTTTTATTTTTTAATTATTTTATTTTTTAAAGATTTTATTTTTGCGAGAGAGATAGAGAGAGTGTGCATGTGCGAGACAGAGAGTGCGCGCGCGCGCGCGCACACACACACACACACACACACACACACACACGCACAAGGTAGGGGGGAGGGGCAGAGGGAGAAGCAGACTCCCTGCTGAGCAGGGAGCCTGACTCAGGACCAAAGGCAGATGCCACCCAAGCACCCTACTTCCTTCTTTTTAATTGATGCCTGGAATTCCGTAGTATAACATACCACAGATTATTTAACCATTTTCATATCACTGGATTGTTTGCTTCTAATTTTTTTTTTTTTTAAAGATTTTTTATTTATTTATTCGACAGAGATAGAGACCGCCAGCGAGAGAGGGAACACAAGCAGGGGGAGTGGGAGAGGAAGAAGCAGGCTCATAGAGGAGGAGCCTGACGTGGGGCTCGAACCCGGAACGCCAGGATCACGCCCTGAGCCGAAGGCAGACGCTTTAACCGCTGTGCCACCCAGGCGCCCCGTTTGCTTCTAATTTTTAAAAGCTCTCCCTTTTTGCACATCTGTAAATATTTCCTTAGGATAGATTCTGGGTCATGGGTAAAGTGCAATTAAAATCTTAATAACCACTGTCCATTTGCCCTCCCAAGAGTCTTTATCTATTTATAGTACCATCTGCCCCGCGTGTGAGTACCCACTTCCCCATACCCTCAACAATGCTTTATGTTGTCTGTTTTCCTTTTTTATTTAACTGGTGGATGAAAAATAGCCTCGTGTTCCTTTCATTTCCGTTTTCTGGTGACTACTGAGACTAGTTTTCTTTTGATTATTGGCCGTTTGCATTTCCTCTGAAATCCCTGTTTACCCATTGCCTTTTTGTCTATTGGCTTATTTATTCCTTTCTTATTGTTTCTATATATTCTGGACATTAATACTTTGTCAGAGCTGGTAGATCTTGCCTGTACAACCATCTGGGTGTGTTAGCTCTCTTAAAGGCAGATCTTTGACTCTCACTGCGATTTCTTCCATGGTAATTGGCCTATTTCTCAGGTTTCTGGCCAGGTTTCTCACTTCTTTTTTTTTTTTTCTTTTTTTAGAATTGTGTTAACATATACATAAAATTTACCATGTTAATAATTTTCAAGTGTGCAACTCAATGGCATTAAGTATATTTACAATATTATACAACCATCACCACTTCTATTTCTAAAACTTTTTCATTACCCCAAACAGAAACTCTTACCCATTAAAGAATAACTCCCATTACCTCCCCTCCCACCTCTGGGAACCTGTGTTCTAGTTTATGTTTCTGTGATTTGCCTAGTGAGGTACCTCATATAAATGGAATCATACAATATTTGTTCTTTTGTGTCTGGCTTATTTTACTTAGTACAGTGTTTCAGGGTTCGTCCATGTTGTAGAATGTATCAGAACTTCTTTCCTTTTTAAGGCTGAGTAGTTCATCATATATACTACATTTTGTTCATCCATTCATCTGTGGGTGGACACACAGATTGCTTCTACCCATTGGCTGTTGTATGACAGACTAGGCAGATCTATTGTCTGGCATTTCTAATTGCCTGTTAAAAATCTGGTCAATCTGATTCTTACTCCTTTATAAGATAATCTGTTTTCATTTGATTTTTATTTTGCTCTGCAAGCATTTGAGGTTGGGGAGGTGGGCTGGTCAGGAATTTGACGAGGCTGTAGGTCTCTTGTCCTTCATGTTGCTCTGTGCTTACCATATCTTTAATCTGAAGACTTGTGAGTTTCTTAAGTTCTAAGAAATCATTTTCTTCTCTGTTTCTTTGAGTAGTTTCTATGCTTTGTTCTCTGTGTTCTCTCTTCATGGAATTCCTATTACACGAATATTGGAACTTCTAGATCTGCCATCTTCCTTCCTTCCTTCCTTCCTTCCTTCCTTCCTTCCTTCCTTCCTTCCTTCCTTCCAGGGAGGAAGAGGGGGTGAGGCAGAGGGAGAGGGCGAGAGAGAATCTTAAGCGGGCTCCGTGCCTAGCACAGAGCCCAATGCAGGGCTTGATATCACTACCCTGAGATCATGACCTGAGCCAAAATCAAGATTTGGATGCTTAACTGACTAAGACACCCAGGTGCCTCTGCTGCCATATTTCTTAATTTTTTCTTCATCTTTTTCCCTCCCCTTTTTAGGCTGAATTCCTCAACTCAGTCTTAACTGTTTTAATGTATTTTTCAGTTGTGCCCATTCTGCTATTTGGCCCAACTGTTGAGTTTGTATTTCAGCAACCCAACTTTAATCTTCAAGATCTCTAGTTGATTCTTTTTTCACAGGCATGATATCCTCTTAAATCTATCAGGGAATATAGATTATATGTATTTTATTATTTGTTTGTTTTTAAAGATTTTATTTATTTAGAGAGGAGAGAGAGCAGGGAGAGGAGCAGAGAGGGAGACGGGGAGGGAGAGGAACAAGCAGACTGCACTGAGCGTGGAGCCTGACTTGGGGCTCCATCCCACAACTCTGAGATCATAACCTGAGCCAAAATCAGGAGTTGGCCACTCAACCAGCTGAGCCACCCAGGCACCCCAGATTATATGTATTCTAAAGCTCTGATTTACCTCTTCTGTTTCTTTGTCCTCTGATACAAGGTCTTTGGTTTGTTGAGCATGGTGACTCTTTCTTGGCATTAGCATTCCTCCACTGTTTGGTGATTTCTAGTTGAAAGCTCAACCTTGGTTTTGAGATTCTCTGTCATCCTGATCAGGGATGCCGGGCTGGGGGGGGGGGCAGGGCACGGATATGTGCTGCCCATCTAAGGGCCACAGATAGCTCTTCTTAGGTGAGGTGGGGCTGGAGCTGGAGGAGCTGCCAGGTGGATATGCCAGTGGCTGATCTGCTGGGCTCGGGGGCTCCCTGATCTGCCTGGATGTTGTCAGCCCTCTGGCCACTGCTGGGATTCTCAGACCCAGACCCATTCCTTGACCTGAGCATTCAGGGGAGAGATGCAGACCTGGACACTGGTTTCATTACTCCTCTTGCAAGAGCCCAACATATCCTGCTGGCATTTGCTCAGGGCCCCTCCTGCTCTTGGTATCCACTACCCTCATGTCTTGCATTTTTGAAAAGCAGTTTTCAGCAGTGGTTTCCTTCTTCAGTCCTGTGCTACCAGGCAGTCCTGAGTTTCTAGTGTGCCACTTCTTCTCTTGCCTGGTTCTGGATTTTTATTAAAACCTTTTTATTATTTCTAAGGATCTGGGGCCGGAAGGGGAGATTGCAACATGTGCTCCGTGTGCCATCTTATAGTGAGAATGCCAGAGAACTATTAGGGAATTTAAGAACAGAGTTCGGCAGAATACTAGGGAAATCACCACCCTTTCCCTCATGCTTCCTAACTCCTCCGCACTTAGAACTGGCCGATCGCCATATCACACTGGGGGCATGAAGTAGCCAAGGGAGCAGACAAACAGAGCCTTATGAGCTGCCAGAAAGAAGGAAGCTTGGATGGAGAAGGCGGACTTGTTCTTAGGGCATGGAGGAGGCAGTGTCACCTCCGCTTACCCTTGTGACAATCTGGAGTTGATCTTTTTTCCCATTCACTTATTCTTTCCTTCATTTACCTAATAGATACATACTGTGGACTTTCTCTGTCCTAGGGCCCGTGCTGGGGTACCGAAGGCACAAAGTAAGAAATACATATTCTCTGCCCTCAAGGAGTTCCGTTGTTGTGTGGAGAAGAGAGATGCTAGTAGAAAATCTTGTCATAGCATAGATACCATAAAACTGGTAGATGCTGGACAAGCAACAGCAGGATCTCAGAGGAGGAATTGAAAGACTCAGCCTTCAGGGGCTGAGGGCAGGGGTCACAGAAGAATTCAGTTTTCATCTGATCTTAAAAGACTGGTAGGATCTAACCAGCAAGACAAGAAGAGAGGAGGAAAAATAGAGAACATCATGGTGCTTTGGGAGACAAGTATGAACGTCTGCATAGGTAGGTAGGGTCACATTTTATATGACTTGTGAAAGAGTCTATTCTTTATTCTGTGGACAGTGAAAGGGAGGGGCATGATCGCCTTTGTGTTTTGTAAAAGTCTTATGGACTGTAGGTATTAAGAACTGGAGATTGAGACTATGTTCTAGACTAGAAAAGATAAGAACCTTACCAAGACAGTGACCATGAGGTCAAGGAGATCTGTGGAGGAGTTGGTTATCAGTCGGTTGTGTTGGATGGGCATTGTTGGATGGCAGGAATATGGCAGAACTGAATTCTAGTCCTAAAAAAACAATGGAGGGACAAATAAGAGGATGCACTCTTTTAGGACCCTGCTTTTTAACATTTTTCAAAAAGGTGGTTTTATAAATTTGAAGGAACTTTGTGATCACTGTTGTAAGACATTCTCCTTAAAAAGAGAAAATCTAACATTCTAGCAATGTATTTCAGTATTCTGAACATTCATTATCATGTAGGATTGCTGCAAACAGGAGGACTTTTCGTTTCGCAACTTCTATTTGCAAAAATTTTGTGTAGGTTAATACAGAATAAATATGTGCTGTTAAGTAACACTAAACACAAGAGAAGAAATTTCTGGTTTTCAGTGCTTGACTACAATTGTTTTTCAAGAGGTACTAAAAGTTTGAGGAAAGTCCAGATTTCTTATTTTTAGCATCTTTTCTGGTGAATTCTCCTCCCTTATGTTTGCGTAGTGATGGTAGAACCATCTGGAAATGATAGAAATACATGTTTGTTGGGGGGGCAGGGGAGAAGGCAGCAGAGTTACACTCTGTTCATTGCTTTAGTTTCTCCAATTTAATGGCTTGCTGTCTATAAATCGTAGAGGTCACATGAAAGGTTGTGCTCTGAAACCTTTGCCTGTACATTTGAAATATGAAGTTCATGGACTTTGATTTGAATATAACTATTTCTTCCAACTACTCTTCTGGAAAATGCTTAAATGTTAATGTAGCATTGAGGGAAAGATTTTTTTCTTTAATATCATCTTTACATTTCAGAGCCTCCTGGCTTAAGAATATCCATGAAAGCAAATGTTTTTGGTAATCAGTCAGTATTTCCTGAGAAAGAGTGGAAGATTCTTGCATTCTCTTGAAACCCGTAAAACTCTCGAACTAAAAAATAGTTTTCAGGGCTATAGCTAACCTCTAACATATGAGAGATACTTGGCAGGTTGGTGGGGGTGGGTGGGTGTTGCATGGTGTAGCAATGAAAGAAATTAGAGAATGAAAAGACCTGACTAGCTGTGTGACTTTGACAAGTTCTTTCTGAAAGAACTTCAGTTTCAAAAGCATAAGGGTTGTACTTCATTGTCCCACTGAATCACGCTTAAGGGTCTGGATTCAGATTCTTTATAGAGCCTGTCTGTTTGGAAATACAGCGTCTGACTAATCTGGCTAACTAGCCATTCTGTCCAGCACAGACTGTGTGTATTTGGGAGGTCAGTTTACTGTGAAGCGCTGAGGATGTTTCCCCTGGGGCATTCACAAGGTAATGGAATCATCAGGGTTACTTTATCTACAGATGTCTAAATAATTTTCATAATTTGCTGTATCCTTCTGCTGCCACGCATTGTGCAAACTGATAACACATTTAGGAAAGGTCACCTTTGTTTCTTGTATTTATTTTTGTTTTTTTTTAATTTAATCTCTTAATTAATATAATTAACCTCTCGAAGAGAGAGAGAGCACACACAAACAGCGGGAGCAGCAGGCAGAGGGAGAAGGAGGCTCCCCGCTGACCAAGGAGCCCGATGCGGGACTCAATCCCAGGAGCTCGGGATCATGACCTGAGCCGCAGGCAGACGCTTAATTGACTGAGCCACCCAGGCGCCCCAGGAAAGGCCACCCTTGAACAACCCTTTGTCATATGGCATGGAAGATGCTAGAAGTCATTGGTTGACCTTCCTTTCTGAGCAGCATAGTGACTCCTTTGTTTCCTAAGTGTGATCAACCCTGAGTTATCACCATCTAAGTGGACTGAGCTTATTTGGGTACGGGGAGGAATTTTTATTTACTCTATTCTCTATTAGTCGTAGATAAATTTCTTAATCATTCTTATGAAAATCATGGTAGCTCAACTCTGTTCAGCTAACAGAGTCTCAGTTGGTCCCATCTCTTTACAATAGGAACTTACTTTTCCTTGTTAGAAGAGGAAGGAGTTTGGCCGAAGATGTGTTCTTTTAGTGTTGACTTCTTTCTAGGATCCTGTTTAGGCAACTGATGGTAAAGACTGTTATTCCCATCTCACCCTGAAAATGCCTGGAATCATGGTTTGGGTTTATAGATGCCATCCTTAATATCAGGAAGGGAAATGGTTGCTCTTTCATCTGAGTCACTGATGGACACTTGGAAGACTATGCCTGGAAACATTTATGTTCTGAAGCCTGCTCTTCTGCTCCAGCATTGGTCACACCTCCAGCTTGCAGTCACCGTGAAGGTGGCCGCTGTTGCCAGCTAGTGCTGTAAAGGTGGATGCAGGGAGAGAAGCAGTCCCGGAGAGGACAGTGGAAGGCATCCGGTCCAGGCCTGCATCCCCGCCCTCTTACTTCACAAATCTTCTTAGTTGTGGCCCAGGTAAGGGAAATGACTTATTTACACGTGGCTCACTGCTGGCACAGCTAAGTCTAGACTGTCTCAAGACATAACTTTGAAAATGGATTGAAGAAGATGGCAAGGGGATCTGCAAATCATATTCTGGTACTTCCCCTGTCTTCTACACTCTGGAAGTACCAAGCCTTATCATAGGCTCTGGTTGTCTTTTCAGGCACCCCAGCAAGAATATGGAGTTAGGGAATGAGGGGGGAGGGGTGTTAGAGGCAGAGGTGGGACCTTCCTACCACTGAGATGCTCAGGAGCCCTGAGAATATGACCGGAAATGTCCCCGAGGGGGGTGGAACGTCCCCTCTGAGAATTGTCCCTGTGGCTTAGGAGGAGCTGGTGCTCTCTTTGTGCTGCCAAGAGGCAAGTAGGAACAGAGGGGCCGGAGGCTCTGGAAGCTCTGTCTTGTGACCTGGCACCAGGGGAGGCTGTCTGCCTGGCCCATTTTGTGGAGTCACAAGACCTCTGAGGTACAGTTTTACAAAAGCATATTCTCTTCTCTCCTGTCAGAGCTCCCACTCAAGGCACACTTCCCATTGTCCGTTCGGCAACTCTGGGTGGACGGCCCTGATTGTGATCTGGGGGCTACTCCAGGAATAGCCTCATCTCTGTCACTGAGTGACTGAAGAGGCTGCAAACCCACCTGTAAGAGTGGTGTTAAAGTTTTGAAGATAGTGGAAAAACCCTGGAAAGTATTTGGAGTAAAGCGTAATTATATTTTGCCACAGAAAAAACCAGATTGTTTGGGGTCCTGCCTATCCCCTCATTAAAAAAAATTTCTCAGTAGGTTGCCAGCCACTGCTGAATAGCCAAAGAAATTGTGGTTTTGAGCTGTTCGCTACTTCTAGAAACTTTAAAGTTAATTCCAGAGTAACAGGGTGGAGACCAAAAAAGGAAGAACACTATTTTATGGTGCTTTTAGCAAAGGTAAAATATTTGCCTCAGGCTCAGGGCAGTCAGCTCTGTGGGAAGGGCTGGTGCGAGGCATCCAGCTCCTGGCGGCTGGGGGAGGACGTGATCATTGCAGGTGGTGCTGACACGCACAGTTCCTTTCTCGTGCCAGCTGCTTCTCCTCTCTCCCCTCATTTCAGCCGACAGGTATTTCTTGAGCTCCTGGTAGACATGTAAACCACCAGGTTAAGTACTGACCTCCCGTTTGGAGCTTTTTTGTTGTCAGCCAGCTTTCTGAGTGAACTTCAGTCTTCATTCAGTGGCCTTTACTCCCAAGTAACAGCTCATCTTATCTTTCAGATCTTTTTCTTTTTACTTTAGAAAACATTGCTTTTGTTCATTTATTGTTGTTGGGCTTTTTTAAGATTTTATTTATTTATTTATTTATTTATTTATTTATTTATTTATTTGAGAGAGTACACAAGAGCAGGAGGGAGAAAGAGAGAATCTGAAGCAGAGTCCCCTCTGGGCGCAGAGCCCAACGTAGGGCTCGATCCCACCACGGCAAGATCATGACCTGAGTCAAAACCAAGTTGGAGGCTTAACCGACTGAGCCACCTAGGTGGCTTTTTGTTCATTTTGTTCATTTGTTAAAACTTAAGATCCTGATATTGACTTCCAGATTGAAAAAGCAACATCTCTGAGGCAGTGTGGAGCCCTCCTGCATTCTGGACTCCAAGGAGAAGGGGCACAGCTATAACAGTAATCCAACAGGGATTTCTGTTGGATTGGGCATTTTTATGTTGCATTTTCCCCACAGTGTAACTACCCCCTGATGACACCTTGTAAAATTTAACATACGCTCCCTTACACCAGGTGAGGGTTGGCCTAGAAAAACTTTGGGATATAGAAAATCTATCATGAGAATAAATCAGATGCCTGGGTCCTGGGCATAAACTTGCTACTAACTAGTATGTGACCTTTCTTACCTAGCTACCACCTCCCACTCCCCAGACGATCTCTAAAGACTTAAACAGTTCTGAGCCAGATCAATCTTTGCATAGTTATTTATGGATATATGAAAATTATACCAGGCAATGACATGTTCTCTTTTCCCTACAGAGTGAAGGCTGCCCAGACTGAGTTAGGACAGCAAATCCTGGCTGATTTTGAAGAAGCATTTCCTTCCCAGGGCACCAAGGTATTGTTTTCCCTCCAGTCTTAGACGTTATCACCACTCTTGCCTGTTCACGCTCGCTGTTACTCTTTCTTTACCATTCGTCTGCTGGCAGCCGTAAGTCTGTTTGCTAGAGGTTTGGGGTAATGATACCACCCTTGATTTTAAATATCCCAAAGCAGTGTTGATTCTTCATTTGTGTTCTTCCAGCATCAGAGTGAGGATTTATTTTGGTTTAATTTAATATGTGTCAAACCTGATATCTCGTCTGCCCAGCAAATTCCTTTTTTCTCATGACTGTGTTAAAAAAAATTTTTTTTTCAAGCCGCAATGTTTTTTAGAGTCGTTACATAACTTATTGGTTTCAGTTTGGTGAAAAGACAGCCAGGAGGCGCATCCACGGGCTTATGTAACTCTGAGAGTGACACAGTTTGGAGACTCAGTTTTAATGATCAGAATCGTTCCTTGGGATTAATCCCTTTAGCTCTCGCTGGTGGTGTGGCTGTTTGTGTTATGTCTGCGAAGTCCATGGTGTTTCGCTTGTGAGCTATGGTTACACTTCTCCCATAACAAGCTTTGTCTCACTTGGCTGTCATTGTGCTTGGGTAACTGCTTTTAGCTCTATCTTTCAAATAGTAGCAGATGTAATCTTAATGCTTTGCATGTGTTGGGGAGAGAAGAACCTTCAGAAGCTATTTTTTCTCTATTATTTGAGCTATTTCAAGAGAAAGAATTATTCAACACAGAAACGAACCAAAGCACACACAGGCAAGCAGCGTTCCTCACTGCACTTGGTGGGTGGAGATGGGGACATATGTTCATTTTCTGAGCCAAGGAGCGTTTCCTGGACCTGCTGTATAATTCAATAACTGGAAATATCTTAATCATTTTTCTTTGTGCTCCATAAAAGAAACTTAGGAAGTAGGTGGGGGTAGCTGCCCCAGCTTTGTAGATTACTTCCTATAGGAAACCTGCTCTTGATTTTAACGTCTGCACATATTATGGCTGCCTTCTAGTAATCAGATATTTTATTTGTAAAGCATGTTCCTTTCAGGACTTTATATTCTGTATTCATTTGATATAACTGTGGGGAATGGATGTTGGAAAGCCATTCTGTAAAAAGGGATTACAAGATATTCATAAATTATAAACACCAGACTGTTCTTAACCCCAGGGTCTGCTTTACTATACTGTGGTATCTAGCCCAGTTTCAAGAAGTTTCAGAAAGATATGAATGAAGCCCAGCTTTATTGTTTAGAAGAAACTAATCATGACCTACTTTATGTCTTTTTCTCAGATCCCACCAGGCAGATGAAGTTAAAAAGGTTTTCTTTAACAACTTCCTTTTTCTGTGGCTGGGTATCTTAATTTTTTTTTTTTTTTTTTTTTTGAGTTTTCTATTCTCCTTTTCAATGACTGTGGACTTTTCTTAATGGCCTTGTGTTGCCATTCCTATTTCACAAATAGAAATCAAGACATTAAAATTGTACAAGGTAACCTGCTAAGTCCTTTTTAAATGAAAATATCTGAATCCACGAGCCCATAGGTTTCAGCCTCTGTGACTTCTCTATCAGATCGAACACTTTCATCCAGAAGCAAGAGGTGGGCAGTCAGAGCACTCAGCAGATGAAATAACAGCCATTCAGCACAGAGTGAGTCAGCATCTTAACAATTTAGCTCTCAGGCAGCTTAGTGAACACTGACAAAACTCTTGAACTGCAGTTGAGACAGACACGTTATTGGACAGAGTTTACCCAAAAGAATCATAAAGATTTGGAAGAATGTTAATCATCACCTAATTGAAGTCCATTTCTTTCATTTATTTTTCAGATGAGTTTCAATAACTTTGCCAAAGCTACGTAGCCTATTTAGCCAAGCCAAGAGTAGATTCCAGGTGTTCTTTTTGCTCTAGTTCACTCAGCCAACCATGTTCATTTAGTGAGTTACTATAAAGAAAAATTCAGCGAGATTGGATTGCCTTCGGTAATAACAAAGGCTCTCCCATCACGATGTATCAATATGGCCCCTCAATAGCCTTCTACTGCCTTTCAGATCAAGGGACTGATACAATATTTCACCTCAGGCCACCTGCCTGGGTAGTTGACTGTCAGCCAAACGAGTCTGGCAGTTTGGAACCTGGCTGTAGATTTTAAATGCCACTGCACTGTTTGGCACAAATATGGCACTTTAAGAACAGGAATCTGAGGTTGGAATCGGGAAAGTGGCACGTGTGGAGTGAGACTGATGTCCTTCTGAATTGTATGGCTCTTCACCAAGGTGATTTCAGTTTTCGTATTCAGAAAGCAAAATTTCCTATGACCATTGCTGGCCCTGTTTCCAAAATGTCTCCTTGCTGATTCACAGAGTAGCTTTTGTATTGGCTACTACGGACTAGCTTAATAATTCTTTCATCAAGTAACAAGTAACTAAAATATCCATCCGCAGCAAAAGAGTAAGTGTCAGGGGAGTGGAAGTAATAATAACTTTAAGAGAGGAACAAGAAGTAGCAGCTGTCAGAGGCCATGAGATTTAAAGGTTGTTTCTGGCTCTTGAACTGGTGTGCGTTGTCTGTCTTACCAGAGGCCAGGAGGACCCAGCAATGTCCTACGAGATGCATGTCTGGTTGCTAATATTTTGGATCCTAGAATCAAACAGGAAATCATCAAAAAGTTTATTAAACAGCATCTGTCAGAATATCTAGTACTTTTTCAAGAAAACCAAGATGTAAGTATTAACCAAACGAAATCGATGTTACATTTGAATTTGATTGAAAATTGAATGCCCTCAAGTCTGCTGATTCGTATTTTAATAGTATTACTGCCTTAAAATGTTGATGGTTGAACTGTGACTTTTAGGGTCTGACAGTACAGTTCAGTGGTTCTTAACCATTTTGAGGTCACTGACCCTTTGGAGAAATCAATGGGAGCTACAGATCTTCTCCTCAGGAAAATGTACCTAGCATACAACTTTGCATACAGTTTCAGGAAATTTATATATCGCTGAAGTCTAATTGTAGACCCGAGTTAAGAACCTCTGGATCAAGGGAAAAAATAGCCTAGATTCTTTAAAACTGTGAGAAATACGGGTGCCTGGGTGGCTCAAGAGTATCCAACTCTTGATTTTGGCTCAAGAGCATCCAACTCTTGATTTTGGCTCAGGTCATGATCTCGGAGTCGTGAGATCAAGCCCTGCTTCGGGCTCTGTGTGGGGTGTGGAGCCTGCTTGGGATTCTCTCTCTCCCTCTCTAAAAAATAAATAAATAAAGTAAAGTAAAATAAAATAGAATAGAATAAAAATAAAATAAAAAACAAAAACTGTGAGAAATAAAGAGATTGGTTGTGTTTTTCTTGGTTCTGTGTTTTTGTTTATTTCCTTAAATTGTCAACACTACTTCTGAGCACTGGGTGGATTTTGTTCCCTGCCTTCTTCAGGTTGCCTGGCTGGACAAAATTGACCGACGCTATGCCTGGATAAAACGCCAGCTTGTGGACTATGAGGAGAAATATGGCCGTATGTTCCCACGTGAGTGGTACATGACCGAGAGGGTTGCAGTCGAATTCTGCCATGTCACAAGGTAGATTCCAGCTCTGCTGGTTTTATTGTTAATTGAAATCAGTCGATTGAAATCAATCCCCTGGTCTCTAGGCGTTCCATCTTGTTCTGTGGATTGGGTACCACTTCTACCTTTGGTTGTTGTTGTTTGAGACTCACCATTTTAATGAGGACCTCTTCACCTGTGCTGGACTCTCTCCCTTTAGAAGACCCTTTTCCTGTTGAAAGTCAGATTTTATAAACCCAAAACCAACCCCTAAGCTCCAGCTGCAGCTGTATTCCAACTTCTCTAACTTCAGAGCTCGAAACCTAGAGGAGAGGGCATGTATGTGGAGGAAGAGTAAAAACTTCTAGGAAAAAACTGAGAAAGGGTACACGAGAGTCCTGGGCTAGTAGCCTGTAGTCAAAGCACTTTTTTTTTTCCTTAAGAGTAATATGTATAAAGCACAGCAGCTTCATCTGCTCCTGTCTTTGCTCTAAGACTTTCCTGTGGCCTGACCCTTGCCTTGAACACCGTGCCTTCTGAACTTAACCTAGTCAAGGCTCATCCACCAGATTCCCCTCTGTTATTCATCATCCCACATTTTCTCCTGTGTCTCCATCACATTTATCAGTGTATAGTGTATATATCCATCATCGTGTTGCTTCTCTGACTTGCTACATACATTGTTCCATAGGGACAGGGATAGTATCTGCTTCAGTGACACTCAGGAAATATTTGCTGAACAAATGTCCCGTCCCTAATGCAGTGCTTTTATAGTCTTTGGATAGTTAATAATATCGGCATCTGAATGCTCTAAGCATCCTAAAGACCTTCTGTCACTCATCCTGTCTCTGCAGTTTCATGAATGTAGCCCAGGGCCAGATAGTCCATTTATATTGAAGAACTAAAGGGACCCCTGGGTGGCTCAGTCGGTTAAGCGTCTGCCTTCGACTCAGGTCATGATCCCAGGGTCCTGGGATGGAGCCCTGCATCCAGCTCCCTGCTCCGTGGGAGCCTGCTTCTCCCTCTCCCTCTGCCTGCTGCTCCACCTACTTGTATTCTCTCTTTCTCTCTCTGTCAAATAAATAACTAAAATCTTAAAAAAAAAAAAAAAAAGAAAGAACCAAAACCCAAGAAGTTGAGATCAGTGTGTCCATGACAAAGCTAAAGCTAGAGTCAAATTTTTTATCCTTTACTTGCAGCTGTACCACAGCAGTGGTAGTAACTGGGTTTTATTAGTTATGTATGCCCTTCTTTTTTTTTTTTTAAGATTTTTTTAAAAATTTATCAATAAGAGAGAGAGCAGGGGCAGGGGCGGAGAGAGAGAGAGAAAAGTAGACTCCCCACTGAGTGGGGAGCCCAACGTGGGGCTTGATCCCAGTACCCTGAGACACTTTCTTTCAGACGCTTAGCTGACTGAGCCACCCAGGCACCCCAGTTATCTATGTGCTTCTCACAGTGCACAATTACATTAACTCCAGGCAAATCTTTTTAACAAGTCCATGTCTAAGCATAACTTAGCCACCTTAGAATAATTCATGGTAAGCATCTTTCTTAAAATCATAGAGAATATAATGAAGTTGTATGCTTTAAACACATGGGGGGGGCAGATTTCTTAAGGGATGTTAGCTATTGGCTTCATTTTTTTTTAAATAGGCTTTATTTTTTAGAGTAATTTTAGGATCACAGCGATGTTGAGAGGGAGATACAGAGGTTTCCCATATACTCCTGCCCCCACACATGCATAGCCCCCCTATTATCAACATTCCCCCCTCATTTGTCACTGCTGATGAACCTGCATCGTCAGACCGTTATCACCCGGAGTCCACAGTTTACATCGGAGTTCACTCCTGATGTTGTACATTCTATGTGGCTCTTGTTCTCAGAAGTGCATTTGCTACCATAGGTTTAGATAACCTTTAAATGTTGATTCAAGGACAATGTGGTTGTCACTTTCTAAGTCCTGATTAGCAAAGAAAGCAAATTCCTTGAGAAATTGATAACTAATTCTCTTTAGCTTACAGTTCAGTGACTTGCAAACTAATTCTGTGAAGAGTGCAGTCTGCAGGAGACGGGGAGTATGCTAAAGCCACAAATCTGCCGTCGTCGTGGCAGCCAATGGCCCCATTGCTGCTGTTGCTGCCAAGCTTTCATTGTTGGAATTTTGGCCAAAATCCTACAGATACATAATTTTCAAGTAATCGCAGAGGCTCTTTGTTTGGTTTTGCCATTTCTTTGTATGGGAAGATAACCGTGGCTCAGTACTTCCTAAGAGCTCTCAGGCCACTGCTCCCTCACAGCTCCCACTCTGAAGCAGACCAGAGCGTACATAAGCTTCGCGGGCAGGCCCCACCTGGGCACGTGCATGTCACTTTTCACGGGGGGATTCCAGGCTCTCACATGTAGTTCTGGGGTTCCTGCTCTCTGGTTGAAGAGATGGAGATTGAGCTCTTAGGAAGAGGGGGCTCTTTAATTCAGTAATTAATGACTTGTGACATTATATAAAATATATGCATTTTATAAAATATGAAGTAAGTGCTTTATATGTATTATTAACTACTTATGGAAAGGTTGAAAGATCTAAAAATAATAGTAACCATGTAAACAAATTGATCTCCTTAATCCTTGAATTTTTAGACTAGTGGATAATTTCACCTTCAAATTCTTATTTAGAGTGTATTTCTATTCTCCAAACATTAAAATTGGTAACAGACCTCAGGATTTGAAATGACGATATACTTCCTTTTTCTTTCTTTTTTTTTTTTTTTTTGGATATAAGCTAAACCCGTTTACTTTATCCTATCTTGAACAGTTTTTCTTGACAACATTCTTATCTCTTTATTTTGAAGGACAGAACTTGCCAAGATTATGCGTACCAGAGCTAAGGAAATTGAAGTGAAATTGCTTCTTTTTGCTATTCAGAGAACGACTAACTTTGAGGGCTTTCTCGCCAAACGCTTCTCCGGGTGCACCCTGACAGATGGAACTCTGGTAGGACCTTCCTGAGGGAGGCTGGAACATGAAATCAGGGGGCCGGGGGGTGGGGCTTCACTTCAGTCTTTCCTAGTTTGGTGGTTCCATCCAGTGGCTCGAGTGCTCAGTCCCTCATTCCAGGGATTTTGCTAAATTATGTGAGTGGTGGTGCAGAGTACTCTATGGATGTAGTGTTTTCTCTTATGCAGTACTTCACGTTTTTAGAGTGTCCTGTCATCATTTTATCTAAGTAGTGGCCTCATCTTACAGACTAGTAATTTTGTGAGTTAGGGAAGCCTCACTTATTCAGTCACAAATACCGTATTACTTTATCAGCTGTTGAGTTGTATCACAATTAGGGTATGTTTTATCTTAGAGTTTGTTTTCTTAATGTCTCTGGGGAGCAAACCAGGTCAGTGCGTCTCTGTAAACCTCAAAGGCAAGTATACAAATCCGCATGTCCAAGAAATACTGAAAAATTTAAAACACAAAGGTACACAGGTATGAGGACTGGGCACCTCCGTTGGAAAGGTGGAGTGTGTGTTGTTAGTTAATATCACTTAATGTCTGCGTAAGCAAAGACCAGGTTCAAAGCATCTCTCACAACTTCTTTTTGGAAACCCAGCCTCCTTCCTAACACATCAATATGCTTTCTTAGATTTCCTATCCATGAGGAAACCAGATTTTTATGTTTTATAGTAATTTCTGTTTACATCATTACACACACGTGTGCACACACACAGACTTTGAGCTCCTTGAATGCAGGAATCATGGTTGATTCATCTCTGTTCCCTAGTCATGCAAAAAATACACAGACTTTGTGCAGGCTGGCAGGAGTGAGGAGGAAGGGAAAACAGGAGGTAAGGAGGAAGAAATCCAAGTTGAGAGAGTCAGACCTCTTAAAATCCTTTAAAAACTGGTAACAACTGAGAAGTGATGTGATTTGGTAGGAAAATCCTTGGACCAACAAATCAAAAGATACTTGTGATCCAATCCAGACCTTGCTAGAATTCCGTGAACTGCCTTCTCTATTACATGAGAAGAAACTATCCTTAAGTAATAAACAAGGGGAGATAAACAAGACGTCAAACCCAGAAGCCGTAAAGAAAAGTACTGAAAGATTTTTCAATATATAAAGAGACCATTAATGTAATTAAGGGATAAACAAACTAGGAAAAAACAGTTTAGGCTGTAAGACAAATGATTAATATCTAACATAAAAAAATTCTCTAAAATCAATAAGAAAAAGGCAAGTCACCAAATTCGAAAAATGAGTACACAGTCTAGTAGGAAATTCACTGAAGAAATAACAGTCGGCCAATAAAAATGAAGAAAATAGAACAGGATACTATTTTCTTACATCAGGTTGGCAAAAAAAATTGCAAGACTAACAATACAGGTTATTAGTGCTAGTAGACAAATGGTGCAGCCTTTTTGGAGAGCTAGTTGTCATTATGTATCAAAAAATTACATGGGCATGCCCTGAGAGGCAACAGTTTTACGTCTGCTGTGAAGTCTACAAAAAAAATCCATACAGGTAGAGGATGATGTACCAAGAAAGAGGTGAACTGCAGCCTTCAAAGCAAAAAAAAAGAAAAAGAAAAAAGGAGATTTCTATAAAGTTTATCTCTGAAGAATAGTTAAATAAAATGTGGTTTATCCACACTGTGGAATAGTGGGAGAATGTGGGATCGATCTAGAGGTGCTATCACAGAAGAAAACCTCTCAGGATGCCTGGGTGGCTCAGTTGGTTAAGCGTCTGCCTTCGGCTTAGGTCATGATCACAAGGTCCTGGGATCGAGCCCCGCATCGGGCTCCTTGCTCAGCGGGAAGCCTGCTTCTGCCTCTCCCTCTCCCCCTGCCTGTGCTCGCTCTCTCTCTTTCTCTCTCTCTCTGATACATAAATAAAATCTTTAAAAAGAAAAGAAACGAAACGTCTCAGATATATTGTGAAGTGGAAAATGGAAGCTGTAGCCCAGTATAGATGGTGGAATTCCACATGTAAAAACCAAAAAGCAAGTTTATGGATGTAAATTGGTAAGGAAAAGGTCTCGAAATGATAACAATGAACGTTCTGGGGAAGGAAGTTGGAGTGAGAGTATGTGGAAAAGCAAAGAATTATTTTTTCATTTTATTCTGGTATTTTGTTTGAATTGCATAGTTGTGTGTGCGTATGTATATATATACATATACATATTTGTATATATACTTTTTGTATTTACATGCTTTAATAAAGTTATTTTTCAGTTTTTTTTAAATGAGGGAGATGAGCCAAAACAGTGACTTCCAAGCTTTTCGACAAATTCTAATGTGGAGTCCACACAGAACAATTGCTAACATTTTTGAGCGCTCTCTGTGTGTTCCACACTGTGCTAGGTGCGTTTGCCTGCAGTCGGTCACTTTGCTTCATCAGCTGTAGGAGGGAGGTGCTGTATTCATTTAAAACTTACCAGTGGTCACACAGCTAATGTGTAAATACAGAAAAACAGCTACTCTGGTTGAAGCAGGGAAGTAAGAGCAGAGGTTGAGCCTGGAGTCCTATTCACTTGTTCACCCTTCACCTCTGCTACCTTCTCTGTCCCCCACGCTTTTAGTCCTAAAATCCTGGGACTTCGGTGGAATCCACCTCCTTGAACGATCTGCCTCAGAGTGGGTGCCTCAGGAGCTGGTCCCTCAGGACGCTGGGCTGAAGAGTGGTGGCAGCAACACTCATTTTTAAGGCAAGACTATAAGGCCCTACCTACCGAGGGCCAGTCATGACTGTAGTGAAATAAAATACAAGGAACCAGAGCATTCTTTCCATACTTAAAAAATAAAAATACATATGTATACTCCTCTGCTTGTTACCTCATGTTCGAAATTGGCTTCTTTTTAGTAACAAGGAAAAAAATAGGCCGTGAAACAGATGAAAGTGCCCTTAAATAAGATGCAAGCCACAAAAGGAAAGTAATGGAAATGCGACTGAAAGAAGAATGTCTCTCTCTCCTGAGAAGTATTTGGTTGACTTCAGCAATGCCTGATAGCCTCATACCGGCCCTCCTCTCTGCCCTACCTGAACCGTGTGTCTGGCCTGGTTTCAAACAGAGACTCATGCAGCTCTGGGTTCAGCCCTACAGCGATCTGCTTGGGGACAGGAGGTTTAAGCATTGAGCGGATACCCCACCTGGGAGTGGCTTCCAGCTGGGCAGGGTCAGGGGAGCATAAGGATGGGTTCTGTGAGCCGGTATTCCAGCTAACCACGTGGGAAATAGATCCCAATGAAGGGCTGCTTGAATAATGTTAGTGCCAAACACCTGTTTTGAACCCTTCTCCACCTTTGGCTGGGCCCTACTTCCTGGTGATTTTGCTTTTACATTTAGGGAACTGTAGGATTACAGGGGAACAAATGGCCCCGTCGTATCTGAAAACCAGGATAGTCTGTAAACTTGGAGCTGTCCCAAGACACATCACGTCTCATTTGTGCAGGGAAGTGCCCCGTAGGCCCAAAGAGGTAGAGTAATATGGGCCAGGAAGCTCCCTCTGGACAAGGGGAGTCTACTGAACATGTGCAGACCATGAAAAACTGGCAGGAGCTGTTGGAAGACAGTGCTTTTTTTTTTTAAATGGAAAATAGGTATCAGAATGTCAAAGTGGCAGCTGGCCCACAGTCAGCACCTTCTGTCTGAGGGAGGAGAGGGCTTGGAGGTGCTTGTTTCTCAGGGCAGTGTGGCCTCTCTGCACTTGCGCTCACTCTGCCAGGGCCAGGCTCCCGGGCTGCAGCCTTCCAGCTCCCGGCAGGTGCTGCGCTCTGTGGGGTCGGGCATGGTCAGCTGGAACACTTGAGCCTTTTCGGTTTGTTTTTTTGGTTTTTTTTTTGTTTTTTACCAATTTCTTCCCTTTTTGTCTTCTGTTTTGGAAATTTTCTGGCATAGTTGATCTATAAATTTCTCCAATTGTTCAGTTGTTGGTTCTTCTCTTATCAAGTTTGCAGAGAGTTTCAGATTACAAATTCTTGGCCAGAAATCCCGCTAAGCCATAAACTTTTTATTCTCCCCTCCCAATGGTCAACTGTCTTTTCCACAGATATCTCCAAATCATTCAACTTCTTTAGATCAGACTCTTCCCCTGGACCACTCTTTGTCCTAGTTATCATGACCTAGCAACCATTCTGCATTCCAAGTCCTGGCAGTGGCTGGTCTATAACCCTTAAGGATTTTCCCTTAAAGGTTAGTTTCTAGAAAGGCAGCAGAACTCCTATGGCTTCCTCCACAAGGAAGGCCAGGTCTTAGAGAATTAGTTCACTGTAGCCCTGCCTTGGGAATATGTAAATGCTATGCTTCTCACTGTAGGTCATGTTCACTCTGAGCCTGGCCTACCGTCTACCTTCCTGCGGGCCAAGTGGGGCCACACCTTCACCTGCAGCCTGTAGACCTCAGGAGCAGGGCCACTGGTGGATTAGTCATGGCCAGTGACCATGCTCCCAACAGTGCTGGGAAGAGGTGGCCTGGGGCTGGGGGTCCAAGTGGCCTTACTCTGCAGTCTAGCTCCTTGGCACCCCCCTGAAGACTTGCTGCTCCTTGTCTCCCTTACCTCCTCCCTGTGCTGCCTAGCTTTTTCAAAAATCGTTTGTGGCTGCCATTTTATTTCAGGGCATCCGAATAAACTACAAAATGAACCAAGGTATATCTTGTTACTCTATAGCATATGCCAAATTTCATAGAAGGTTGTGAATTCCTTGCAAAGTTAGGGAACAAATAATTCAGCCAAGGAGTCATGTTGACCACAGACCCTCCCAGGCCCACCCACCCCTTCTCACTGTATTACTGAGATCCTTTTAAGGGCCTTGCTGACTGATTAACAATTAGGGTGAGCTAGAGAGACGATGAGCTCACCTGGAAGGACGTGCCACAGTCCAGCTCGTCCTAACTGATCAGTGTGATGCGTCATCTTTGGCTCTTTTTTTTTTTTTTAAGATTTTATTTATTTATTTGACAGAGACAGCCAGCGAGAGAGGGAACACAAGCAGGGGGAGTGGGAGAGGAAGAAGCAGGCTCCCAGCGGAGGAGCCTGATGTGGGGCTCGATCCCAGAACGTCCGGATCACGCCCTGAGCCGAAGGCAGACGCTTAACGACTGCGCCACCCAGGCGCCGCTGGCTCTTTTTTGACAGATGCAACTTTGATATCTGATAAGAGATGGAAACTGAAAGAACCTTAAGGACAGGGCTCGTCTTGTTTTACAGTACTAGCCCTAACAAGTTTATAGTGTCCTGTGCTGTAATTTACTGGAAGAAGTGAGCTGCCATTGCTTTTTGCTAATTGTCTAAACTCCTGACCCTTAAGAGGGATTTGAAATACCCTGTAAATTAAAATGCCTTGAAATGAAAAGCAAATACCTGGATGTGATTTAACTATGCCTACATTCATTCATAGTAACTCAATGATCAGATTCAAGGTAAGCATTATCTTCAGCCTCTACAAAAGCAGAGTAGGTTGGGTTAAGTTTTTGTAACAGGCTCACTGAATTTGGAAGTTTCGGGTTTTTTTTAAATAAGATTAAACTTTTCCCAATTCATGCAGCTGGATTTCCCCTCCTCCTAGTCATTGCATAAATTGCCTTTCTAAATAGAATCATCCTTTGGCTTATAGGGGTCATTTTAGTATACATTTATATTTGCCTGGTTTTTAAAATTACATTATAAATATACAAGCTATAGGTGTAATTTTCAACCAGGCAGTTTGAGGATAAGAGTGCTTGCAGAAGGCTCACTATGTGAGAAAGCCCACCCAGAGTGGCTATACCTCAGTCTTCCAGCAACTTAACACCTGAATCAGGGAGACCTTGCGAGTAGGAGAGGGGCAGGGTCTCAGCACTTGTGCCACAGTATAAGGACTTCTGAACAAGGAAATAGCTCTGCTTTGATGTTTCAAAACGTTTTATAAATGGTTTATTTGATGGTGAAGGAATGTGTTCCTTCATTTGAATAACATCCTAGGAGGAAATTAACTTCTGTTAATTTGTTTCTGAGAAGAGAGTAATACATAGTCAAGATAGGAAAGGTAGAAAGTATAGCAAGAATGGAGACAAGAGAAAACATCATTCAGAGATGAGGATTTTGGCGTGTTCATTTTATAAAGTTGAAATTGCACTTTTTAAAAAGACTTATTTATTTTAGAGAGTGGGGGGTGGGGAAGGGCAGAGGGAGAGGGAGAGAGAATCTCAAGCAGACTCCTCACTGAGCATGAAGCCCGATGTGGGCCTCAGTCTCATGACCCTGAGATCATGACCTGAGCCTAAATCAGGAGTTGGACGCTTAACTGACTGAGCCACCCAGACACCCCTCTCATGGTGGTTTTGATATGCATTTTCCTAATGACTAATAACATTGGACATATTTTTTATGTGCTTATTGGCCATCTTGGAGAAATGTCTGTTCAAGTCCTTTTCCCATTATTTAATTAGGTGGTTTGTCTTTTTTTTTTTTTTTTGTAACACGGGGCTTGAACTCACGACCCTGAGATTAGGACCTGAGCTGAGATCCAGAGTTGGACACTTAACTGACTGAGCCACCCAGGCATCCCTGGGTTATTTGTCTTTTTTATTGTTGAGTTGTGGGAATGTTTTTAAAAACTATTTTCTAGATATATTCTGTCATTTATCAGGTACACAATTGCTAAATATTTTCTGTCATTCTGTGGGTTGTCTTTTCACTTTTTTTTATAGTGTCTTTTGATATGCAAAAGTTTTCCATTTTGATGAAATCATACTTTTCTGGTTTGTTTTTTTTTTTTTCTTTTGTTATTTGAGTTTTGGTGTCATCCCCAAGTTCACAAGCATTTACCTATGCTATATTCTAAGAGTTTTATAGTTTTTGACCCTTACATTTTAGATCTTTGATCCATATTGAGTTTATTTTTATATATGATGTGTAAATACAGTTTTATAGCTTACTTTTCTTCATATGTCCTATCTTAAGTGGTTTCTCAATCATTATACTTGAGATGGTCCAGAATTTCCCTAACTACCCTTTTCTTGTTGGATCCTTAAATAATTGTCATTTTTTCACTACTATAAACAAGGCCACAGTGAACACATTTTTGTTCACATTGGAGATTGTTTTCTTATGATACAAGTATGTTGAATTATAGGGCCAAAAGGTATGAGTTTTTTCAAATTTAAGAAAGCCTCTGTTTTAAACTGTTTTCTGTATCCTTGTCTCTCATGAATGCACCTGCTTAGTCCCCCAGCACTGAGTCTTGATGTTAGTGATGGTTTGTAAGGATTCAGAAGAAATAGTTACTATTTGTTTTCATGCAATTCGTGGTGCTAACATACCGATGCCTAATGTAAGGGGGTAACTCTGCCAGATTAAAAAAAAAAAAAAAAAAAGGCAAAGCAATCTGAAACTTTTTTTAGAGTAATACATGCTTCCTCCTAGGTATACGCTCAAGAGAATTGACAATTCTCCCATGTTCATATGAACACTTGTCCATGAATGTTCATAGCAGCACTATTCACAATAGCCAAAAAGTAGAAACAACCCAGATGGCTTTTTTTTTTTTTTTTTTTTTAAAGATTTTATTTATTTATGTGACAGAGACAGCCAGCGAGAGAGGGAACACAGCAAGCGAGTGAGAGAGGAAGAAGCAGGCTCCCAGCAGAGGAGCCCGATGTGGGACTCGATCCCGGAACGCCGGGATCACGCCCTGAGCCGAAGGCAGACGCTTTAACGACTGCGCTACCCAGGCGCCCCCCAGATGGCTTTTAATGGGCAAATGGTTAAGGAAAATGTGGTATATCCATGCACTGGAATATTATTCAGCCAAAAAAAAGGACTGAAATACTGACACATAACACAGGATGAACCTCGAAAACACTATATAAAGTGAAAGAAGCCAGACACAAAAAGCCACATTTTCTATGAAATGTCCAGAATAGGCAAATTCATAGAGACGGTAAATGGATTAAGAGTTGCCACAGATTAGGGGAAGGGGAGGATTGGAAGTGATAGCTAATGGATATGGGGCTTCCTTTGGGGTAAAAAGGTTTGAGGATTAGATGGTGGTGATGGTGGTACAACCTTGTGAACGTACTGAAAATCACTCCGTTGTAAATCACCTAACATGGTGAATTTGATGTTAATTATATATCACAATTTTAAAATATTAAGGGTTTTAGGAAATACTGTATTTAGTTATAAATCATCTTCACTCTTCAGATAATTTGTCTACCAGAAAAAGGAGAGAGAGAGGGAGGGAAATACATGCTTGTTAAAGCTCAAACAGAATAAAATATTTTAAAAGAATCTCTTCCTTAATTACTCTAAATCCCTCTCCCCAGAGATTGTCCACTGTTTAATAGTTCGGGGTATATTTTTGAGACTGTGCTACAAGCATACACACGCACACACACACACACACACACACACGGGTTTTTTGTTTTGTTTATAGAAAATAGAAAGTATTGTCCACGTGTCTGAAGAGGATTTTATTGAGTGTTTCTCATCCAATCAGGATTTATTCCCAAACGTTTTTTAAGCTCTCGGTTTGCGCAGAGCCTTCAGAAAGGATGAAAAATTGAATCAGACAGGTGCCTATGGTCTAGTGGAGAAAGAAGCCTATACATAAGGGTCACAATATAAGATATGAGCGTGGTGGTACCAAGAGAGGTCCCAGTAATATTAAACCCGGTGTGCAGGGCCCTGTGTTTGCAGTCGTATCAGTTCAAGCCTCCAGGCCATCTCTTTCAGAACAAATCAGGAATTGGGCTGGAATAAAGTATTTATGGAATGAGAAATGCAGAAATTGTGGAATTTTCATCTTATAACTGAAAGCTTTCTCCCCCAGGGAAAGGAAACGGATTAGTCTTAAATTTCAGAGTTCCTTCTCTGATAATTTGAAGTGTCGAGCGAGGGCCCCAGAAAAGGATTTGTGCAGGCAGACCCGGCTGCAGATACACTACTGACTAAAGCCAGGGTCTCTCTTCCCAGCAGTCAGCTAGACAGCTTGGCCATCCTGTGCGCCTCATTGTTTTGGAGGTGTTGGGAATCCCATGTGGTTTAATTAGTAGGAATTAACTGGCTATATGAAGAATTTTTCTTCGCTGTATGGACTTGAAATCAACTGTCATCATAGCAAAAAGAAGGAATGCTTTTAAAATTGGAAAGTCGTTCATTTCTTGGCAATTTTTTTGTTTTATTTAGCGGCCCCAGAGCTCATGGAATATGTCATTTGAGTTATTTAAAATCTAAACCCAAACTTGTAATTCTTTATGGTCTGCGACAGCTGCAGAGCAGAAATGAGAAGTGTGGTCTGCTTGGCTCTGACACCAGGGCTCTTGCAATAGAAGGCTGAGTTGTGCAGGGGATTGCTCACTGCAAAGACTTATTCTTTCATCACAGCAAATTATTCTGAGCAGTAACGTCGCCCTCCAACAGCAGGAGTCTGTGTCCGCCCCTTAGCGTTTTCTCATGTAATATTTACTGGTAGGGCATCAGTACGTGCAGTACTTGGAGAGCCTCATTGGAGGCTAGGGAAGAAGGCAGAAGCTCAGGGAGCCTGTGCGTTTGTAATTTGATGGACCCATTGTTTTCATTTCCTGGAGATCTCCCAGAGAGGCACAATAGCAGGTGCAGGATCTTATTTGTGATTGAAAGTTCTTTTTTACAAAACTTCTTAGCCGTGTGCTCCCACTTCTTTCCCATCTGAGAGTTGCTCCGCTGGGAGAGGCACTGCCACGGTTCTGCGCCCTTAAATATGAATGAGAGCTCCCACTTACTGAGCTTTGCCTGCTTGCCAGACATCGTGTTGAGCTGCTTTATGTCCGTATCTTGTGCTTTACGTGCGTGGTCTCATTTGATCCTCACCCAGCTCTGTGTGGTGGACATTTGTGTCCCTTCACGTTGCAGGGGAAGAGCTGAGGCTTGGAGAAGCTAAGCAGCATATCCAAGTGAATGAGCCTGGACTCAAACCCAGACTTGTCACTCGTTAATGGTGACACCAGCCATGTAGCCGCTCAGGCCAAAATGTAAATGGTCCCTGATGCCTTCCTTTCCTTCACCCTCACATTCGTTTTCTCCACCAGTCCTCTTGGGTTTGTCTCCTAAATATGTCCCCAAATCGGGCCACCTGTTTCTGTCCCCACAACAGTAGCTTAGTTCAGTCCTGTACTGTCTTTGCCTGGAACACAGCAGCGGCCTCTTCGTCTGGTCTTCTTCCATTACAATCCATCCTCCCTCCCCACAGCAGTGGAATGATATTTTAAAAAATCTAAATTAGAGGGGCGCCTGGGTGGCTCAGTCATTAAGCATCTGCCTTTGGCCCAGGGCCTGATCCTGGGGTCCTGGGATCGAGCCCCACATTGGGCTCCCTACTCCGCTGGGAGCCTGCTTCTACCTCTCCCACTCCCCCTGCTTCTGTTCAATCTCTTGCTGTCTCTCTCTGTCAAATAAATAAAATCTTTAAAAAGAAAAATCTGAATTAGATCACATCACTTCCTTATTTAACCCCCCCCCCCAGTGACTACCCAGTTCCTGTGAGAAGAAAATCTCACCTTTACCGTGGCCCACAAAGGCTCTGCGAGCAGGCTCCGGCTGCCTCTCTTGCTTCACGCCCCCTGTCGTCCTCTCTGTCCCTCAGACTCACCAAGCTCATCCCAGCCTTTGCACCAGGTCCCCTGCTGAGAATGCTCTTTCCAGATCTTTGCCTCACTAGCGCCTTCTCCTCATTCTGGTCTCTGCTCATCACCTCCTTGAAGAGGCCCTCCTTGTCCAATGACCTTGTATAAAGAAGCATTTAGAAATATTGTTTTCAAAGATATATTGCTTTCTAAAAATAGCCTAATTTTTTTTTAAGATTTTATTTATTTATTTGACAGAGAGAGAGAGAGATCACAAGCAGGGGGAATGGCAGGCAGAGAGAGAAGGAGAAGCAGGTGCCCCGCAGAGCATGGAGTCTGACATGGGGCTCAATCCCAGGACCCTGAGATTATGACCTAAGCCGAAGGCAGCTGCTTAACCGACTGAGCCACTCAGGCACCCCCAAAACAGCCTAATTCTAAAAATAAACTATTTTGCTTTAAGTCTATAGGGATTTTTTTTCCCGTATCAGGCAAAGCAAGCCAAAGTTTGGAGTGTATGAATTTTAAGTATTTGCTTGGTTGTTAGACCATCTTGTTTCTCAGCAGGATACCATAAAAATCACTGTCCTACTAATGACTGCCTTGACCTAATGCACTGATCACAAGGCTTTTCTTATACACTGGGTCTTTATCTGGCAACATAACAGCATCCAAGTGTTCGGGCCGAAAATTAAATAGTTTACATGAGTGTAAGCAGAATGGTCTTAAAGCCTAAACCAGACACCGATATGGTTTGTGTTTTTTGTACTTAAGTTTTTCATATTTTTCTGGATTGTTTCTGTTAATTTGTTTTGCTCTTTTTCTTTTTCTTGGTATATCTTCAGCTGATGTCCTGGCACTTGACAAAGTCATTCACACTATATAGTCCATGTGCTGTCCCTCTTGGCTTAGGGGTTAGTTCAAGTTACTCTGCTGATATATGCAAAAGTGTCACAAGTACATTTAGAAACACCCTCTCCACCTGGCTTCTTGTCTCTAAAGAGCCATTCCTTGACCCTTCCCCTCATCCCCAGCATCAGCCAATCCCTTTTCTCCTCATCCACTTAGTTTTCTTTTAGCTCCCTGGCATAAACAACATCTTGGAGCCAGATTTGTAAAAAAAAAAATTCCAAAGAGCTGCCTCGATTCTGTTGTTGCACTGAAATTAACATCACCGGTGTCCCTTATACGTGTCACGTGCTCCTTTTTGCCTTTTGTGCCTTTTTTTTTTTCCCTCTGCACCTTTTATCACATCCGATCCATCTGGTGGTCCTAACCACAACCTCGTGCAACAGATGAGGATGCTGTGGCCGAGAGAAGTTAGGCAGTTGGCCAGTGCTGCAGAGTTGGAGCTAGGACCCACACCTCTTGCCTCCAGCTTTCCCACTCCAGCCCGTGGTCCCACTCAGTGCCATGTTTTAAAACAGTGGTCATAATCAGGTCCTGAGAACTAACCTTTCCCAAGGAGATTTTGTTATACTTGTTGTAATGAGACTTATTTGGGAAGAGACTTCTGTCTGTAATCTAGAACACATAAGATTAGCTTTATAGTTCTTGAATTCCAACCCATCCAGCATTTTGATTCATTCATATTTAGGGAGCACCTGGGAAATGCCAGGCGCCGAGATGTAGGAGGGGGAACAAGACAGACATGGTCCCCTGCCGTCACGGAATCTAGTGGGCACAAGACAAATAAATGGACAGTTTCAATATTTTAATAAATATCTGGGTAGGTGGACATACTGGGTAAGATGGAAACATGTAGTAGGGACATCTGTCCCAATCTTAAGAGACAGGGAAGGCTTCCCAGAAAAAGGGACTTCTAATTTGAGGGCTGAAGGATGAATGAGAGTTTTAACCAGGTTGGGATTGGGGTGGGGTGGGCAGTAGGTTTCAGGAAGATGGGAAATAGTATGAAGGCTGGTAGGTAAGAATGTGGTCCGTGTTGTCTCAGTTCTTGCTCATTAGATCAGATTTTATGATTTAGGGGTTAGAGAGACTTGGAAAAAGCAGATGAATGGGGAAAGGTATTGAGAATATGCTCAGAAAATACCTATCTCCCATGTCTTCCTAACAGAAAAAACTCGAGTCTCCGCCCCCATCCACCAATCCCTTCCTGGAAGATGAGCCAGCACCAGAGATGGAGGAACTGGCAATGGAGAAAGGAGATTTAGATCAGGTAAGTCCAGGTTGCCTTTCCATATGCCTCCTACCTAACGTTTGCTTCTGAAAATGGGTCTGCCCCCTCTACATGTGGCCCTTTGGCCATTAACCACATTCAGGGATTGTAACTCTGGTGGGCTTTATAGAAAGCCCTTATCTGGAGGTGCATTTTGAAACGGAGTGAAAGAACAGCCTTTCCTGCCCGCCTCTGTCCCCAAAGAGCTTCCCCGCTGGAACGAGCAACCCGCACAAGCTTAATCGGTCCGTGGTGCGGCGGCAGAACGCCTGCCCACCTCATTCATCATCTCCTGCACCTGCCAGCCTAGCTCTCGATTAGGTTCTCATTTGGCCGGTGACGACAGGAGAGAGGCTCGAGGATCCCCAGGAGAGTTCTCAGCACCATCAGCTAGGAGAGGCCTCCAGTCAGTGCAGGCTGAGCACTCGAGGTCTGGCAGGCATCGGGGAGGCCTGGAAACATCAAGGTGACCAAAGGCATATTTGGAGAGTTACTTTTCAGAGCTCACTAGCACTTTCATTTCCTTCGGATTTTCTGTCCAACTCTAAATTTCCTCTCCCTTCATCCTATAGAATGGTGTTTTTGTTTCACTGCCATTTTATGACAGAGCGGTTAGAGCAATAAATCAGGCCTTTTCCTGTCTGGATTAGTGATCCTTCTTTTTAATTTTCTACACTTGGCTGCTCGAGGGTTATTTTATAGCGTTGTTTTGCTCCAGACACCACCAAAAGGGAGGCCTGGGAACCCCATAGCCACGCACTTGCCACTAACCTGCATTCCTGGCATGGTGAGGGTAGGTGTACAGTCATGGCAGGAGCCAAGAGAACAGCATTCCAGGAGCAATTCTGAAGTGATGCAGTAAAACGTGTCTGGTCCACTGATTAAATAATTGTAATAACATGGATACCTCACATTTTTATGGGCTTCATAGTTTCAAAGTCTTTTACGTGCTTTATTTCATTTCGTCTTCCCAATGCCTGCCTCTCATTTTGTAGGATTTTATATGAGCTGCAGTGTGTGCAGCTCAGAGAGGTTAAGCCATTTGCCCAGGGTTACAGAGTTTGGGCATGGATGAGCTAGGACTGGAAGCAAGATCTGGAAGTCAGAGACTAGAATTCCCTCCATGAAGCTTTTACTACACCGTGCTGTCTCGGTGAAAAGTGGAGGTCCCAGAAATTAATGCCATGAATACAGGTGAATGAATAAAACTGGAAGGATGCCTGATGGCTATTTTCCAGAGATCTGTGAGATTAGCTATAATTGATTTAAAGCCATCATATCAGCTAGTGTGAGAGATAACAAAAGATTTCTTCTAACTAAAGAAATGCATTTGTCACATTTGGGGAGGAAGCACTGGGATAGGAAGAAGTCTGGATTTAGAGTTCGTTCTTCTGGTGTGTCCTCCACCCACATTCCATCACCTGCACCCTTTGAGCTTGCTTTGTAGTGCTTTGGTGTGTAGTGCCGTTTTCAGGGCCCTGTGTCTTCCCAGTGCCGGTGGCTGTCATTGTCCTTGTGCTGCCATGAAAAGTTATCCCTTCAGCTGTCATCCCTGGATATCATTAAACTGGATTATGGTAGAGGCCCCCATTACTACAAAATCTGTTTACTAGATGAAATATGATTTGTCTTTCTCATGGACCTTTTTGCTCATCCTGGAAGGTAGAGGTTATTGTTGTAAGGACCGAGACTGCTCATTCTAAGGACACAGAGCACAGATAAGGCGGTAAAGCAGAGGCAGAGTCTGGTCCGCCATTAACTGACCACATGGTAGGTTTTTACTCTCTCTCGGCTTGACTAGTGCTTTCATCTTTAGAGAGAGCCGTGGTTTTCAAACTATATTCCTTGGTGCCCCATCACATGTCCCTGTGGGGGGTTGGGAGGAGACCAGGGCTCTGACTCCTTCCAAACAGAGCAGTTCGGTTCTGAGTCACTTTTTTCATGGAATTCCAGGGAAAATTTCTTTCGAACCAAGGGTTTGAGATCTGTTTAAAAAGAAAGTACCAAGACCCCTGGACTAGATGACCCACCTGCAGTTTCACTGGCCGTCACTTGTTAGTGACGACACCTGTATACCATCCCCAGCCTCCTGCAGCCTCCCTAGCACTTGTCTTGCTTGTGGTCCATTAGGGGGGAGCTCCAGGATCTCCCTCTTCCCAGCCACTTACTGGCTTCTGGAGTTGGGTGTACAGAAAGCGCAGGAGCCCTGTGGGGATTAGGGAGGAAGTCCATGGGAAGCTAGGGGTGAGCTGAGCCAGAGGTGTGGGGGAGGCCCCCAGCAGTCGTCTGGGTTACCCAACCCATTGTGTCATTGCAGTAAGTAGATAGTTGGCCCTCAAGGACAGGGTCCCTCCCTGCTCACTCCTGCAGCATAGGCTGTTGAGGAAAGAGTGTGAACTTGAAAAAAGGTATTTAGTTTGAGCTACCAGTTGCCAACATACCCCCAGTGATGAAAAAAATGGCATGTGAAAGGGGACTGAGGGTGCTCGAAGAAAAAGGGAGAAGAATAAGGAGTTTCTGGTTTAAAAATGTACCCTTCTGGTGATCCAAGCAGTTAGATTTAATCTGTTTACATTGGATGGTAATAAAAGGAAGTGGGGCCAGCTGCAGAGCTCCTTACTGTGACAACAGTAACCTTCTATTATTCCCTCAAACTCCGGGAGGAAATAACTGAAACATCTGCGGCTCTTGGACAGAATTCACACACTCAGACAGGCAGCCCGAATGCTACTGCTAAATGACTTCGTGTGTTCTTTCAGCAGACACTCAACCCTTTGGGGAGCCGGACAGCTCACAGGGAGAGCCAGTGTGAACTGAAATTCCAGTACCTCTTATCTAAATAGCACAGTCATCAAGCAGCTATAGGCCGGAGACAGCCCTGTGGAAAAAAAGCAAAAAGGAAACTTTGGGCAGTCCCTCCCATTGTTCCCCTTTTGCTTCCAGCTCACACTATAAACATTGCAAGGGACCCGGAGCTATGGTGTTGGGTCTCCCCTCGCTGCCAGGAGTGGCATTGGTGGGCAGAGGCAGGGTGGAGCAGTCACCTGCCCATAGGGCTGGGACAGCCACACTGTCTGATGATGCGGCTCCCTGAGTTTCAGGTTCGGAGTGCTCTGCAGGGCGTCATCGGACACATGGTCTGGGGAAGACTGACCGCGATGACTTTGTTGGAATAACACGGAGTTCTTTTCTTTTATCACTTAGAGTCTGTCTCTTATACATACTCTGAATGAGCTACTCAGACTTCTCTAGACCCAGATTTTTATTGTATATCATTTTGCACATATGTAAAAAGGGAATAAAAGCAAAATAAATAGGTTAAGATATTCCTAAACCCACTTCACATTCAGAGTCCAACTCTCCTGTACCACTTTTTTAAAAAAAAAACTTTGTGTTTTGAAATAATTATAAATTCCTAAGTAGTTGCAGAGTGCAGAGAGGTCCTGCGTACCCATCTCCCAGCCTCCCCCGGTGGTGACAGCTACCCTAACTATGGTGCATTGTTAAAACTGTGAAATTGATTCTAAGCCCTGTTTTACTCAGGCACGAATGCCCGTGTTTTCCCACACTGCTGTCCTCTGGGCTATCCAAAGTGTTGGTGATGTGCCGTTGCTTGAGTGCTCCATGACGGTCTCTGGGGCTATCTGCCAGGCCATTAGCACCCATCTCCCAAGCTTTTTATTGTTATTTTTATTTTTTCCTTTTTAAAAAGAAAATACCTAAATTAGAGAAGAGTTTTAAGAATATTACAAGAACTTATATATCTTGCACCTGGGTTTACCAGTTGTTAACATTTTGCTACAATTACTGTATCATTTCCTTTTCTTTGCCCCCCATTCCTCCTCTCCCTTTCTCTCCCTGTCTTCCCCTCCCTCTCTGTCTCTCTCTCTTTTAGAATAGTTTGTAAGTTAGCATATATCATGTCTTTTACCTCTAAATATTTCTGTATGTATTTCCTAACAAGAAGGTCATTCACTTAAATGACCACAGATCAAAGTCAGAAAATGTAATGTCAGTACAGGACTGTTATCTAATTTATAGAGCTTGGATTTCATAATGTAGCCTTCCTAAGGTGATAAACTAAAACATGGTCAGTAATTGGAAAATTGCACATAAATTAGTAAACAAAGCCAAATACAAAATACTTGATTTAAAACATGACAACATTCTGTATTTTATAAACTCCCAATTTATAATTATCAGAAGCTATCCTGCAGACATGTGAATACTTTTGTCACAGGAAGAAAATGTAGATAAAGAGGATAATTATCCTTACGATGACTGTATTAATAAAAAGATAATGGGTATCGTGGCTATAGTTTTCAATTCTAAAATCAGGATATCTGGCCTTACAGAAGTTAGACAAATTAAATTACATTTGGCTATTCATTTAACCTTATTGAAAAAAATGAAATAATGAATAACTGACTTGGAAAATACGGAATAATTAGGTAAGAACCACCCCTACACAGCCATCATACTACATCACGGATCCGCTGTTTTAAACTGATGGGAGTGTGGGAGAAAGTCCCAGGGCATCTGTGAAATGAAGTGGAACTTTGGATCCAGCCAATTCAAACTCAGTGAACCCAGGCTGGGGAGTCTCTTGTGCTCTCAGCCTCAGACCTGACTTTGGTGGTGGCTTCTAGGTGATAAGGGAAAACAGCCTAATTATAATTATTTTAGGAAGGACCAGAGTTTCTAAAAATCTTGCAAAAAAAAACTAAGGTCACGGAACTCTCCGAAGTGGTAAGGGAGAAAGTTACACAAGAGACTGAATGGGCTATGTCTAAAGGTGACATTTAATTTTGGGGGTTCACTTCCAGTTTTTACAGATGCTATTAACCATTACAGTGTTTTATTTTTAGAAGTTAAAGAAGAAGGGAATCATTCTGTTTGTCATTAGAGGCTTAGTTTTTCCTGTGTTAATTAAAAGATATGAACAGTTCAACAAGTATGCTGTTGGTATCAATTTATGCCCAAATTGTACTCTGGTATCAACCCCAGCAAGGGCTGAGGGTCCTTGTGCTGGCATTCGATGATAAAAAGAATTGACTTTTTTTTATAAATAGAAAGAGATATGTCGGAGGATCTTCACTTAGTTTTTTTAGATTTTTTTTTTTTAAGATTTTATTTATTTGACAGAGAGACAGCCAACGAGAGAGGGAACACAAGCAGGGGGAGTGGGAGAGGAAGAAGCAGTGTCCCAGTGGAGGAGCCCGATGGGGGGCTCGATCCCAGAACGCCAGGATCACTCCCTGAGCCAAAGGCAGACGCTTAACGACTGAGCCACTCAGGCACCCCTTTTTTTAGATATTTTGAAAAGAAATTAGGAAGCAAATGGAGTTTTTAAATGCTTACCTACCTAGATGGCCTATATATCAGTGGTTTTTAAGTATCAACTGGGGACCAGTGCTGGCCCTGTTTTACAAAATGGTCCAAGGCAAAAAATAAAGACAAAATGGCCTGCATGCCTGCCTGTCTGTGTACTATATATCTATCTGTCTGGTATAAGGTCACCAACTGTCTTTTCATAAGAAGGACTGCTCTCATGATGCTGTTTTCTCCCTATAAAGTGTTTGGGTGTAAAATACTCTTAGGGACTGGTGAGAATGGAAAGTGACAAAACAAAAAGCTAGCAATGCTATGTTGGTCTCTTACCGTTCTTTTTCTTGCATTTACTCATCAGTGCAGTTCAACAGGCCGGGAACCATCATGGCAAAGCAATGCTGTAATAGAAAGAGTTTTCTAGTTCGGGAGGTAGGAAGCTTCACTGTGTGCCTTTGGGCAGGCTGCTAGAACCCTCTGAGCCTTCCTTTCTTTAGGTGTAAAATAGTAGTACTAATTCCTACACCGAGGGTTGTTGTGAAGAATAGATGAGATGTTATTTCATATTGGAGTGTTTGGTCCATAATAACAGTCACTAAGTGGAGGCTGTCAGAAATAGATCACATGAAAGCACTTTATAAATTCTAAAGCACTGTACAAATACAAGATACCGTTAGTAGCTTGGGTTTAAATTTTTAAAACAACAGTCGGATGATGAATAGCTTCCAGACTGAAAGCGCATGTGTTATCAGAGCAGCAGTAAATCTTTCCCCATACAGGGCAAGTCCGCGATGCTGACAAAGCTGGCTCATTGTTCACAAACTGGCATGAGTCATAATGCAAGACATTATTGACTGCTTCTTATCTATGTCAGGAGTAAACTTTGAAGGGATGAATTCTTTGAAACTGCTTAAAAGCTTGCAAAGATGGCTCAAGTGTAGGTTTCTTTCTTCTTTTTTTCCCCCCTTTACAGCCAAAGAAGCCGAAAGCCCCAGACAATCCATTTCATGGCATTGTTTCCAAGTGTTTCGAGCCTCATCTCTACGTGTATATTGAGTCCCAGGACAAGTGAGTGATGAACATTTTGCTGTTTTCTACTGTGTCTCTCCCTCCTCTGGTCATGGTTGGGCCTCGCAAGGGCACAACTCCTTCCAAAGGCTGAAGGAGGGACTTAGCAGGCCTCCTGTTACCCTCCCTGGAAACCTTCTAAGGGTTTTTTTATATCGTATGAATGTTATTCATTGTATCCGTAAATCTTAGAAGCCTGAGTTTAACTCTAATAAGGTCCCAAATGAATCCCAACAACCCTTTCCCATGTGGGCATTGAGCTCTTATATAGCTAGACAGGCTTGACCATGTCAGGCACTGAAAAACGGAGAAAGATAGCTGAATCTCTAATATACATATTTTCAAGTATAATTTGTTCAGGTTTTCATTTTGAAATCATTTAGACTTCCAAAAAGTTACAAAAAATTCTCATAGATCCTTCTCCCCCCTTAGAATGCTACCATTTTATACATAATCACAATTATCAAAATCAGGAGGGTAACATTATGCCATGAATGTCCACTTTCTGGCCCAAGATCCCACCATGCCTTTGGTTGTCAGGTCTCTTTGGTCTCCCTTTACCTTGAATACGTCCTCAGTCTTTTGTTTGTCTCTCATGACCTTGACACTTCACAGAATATCGACAAGTTATTTTCTACAGTGCCCTCTGTTTCAGTTTGTCTGATGTTTGCTCTTGATTCAATCCAGATTATGCATTGTGGGCAAGTATGCCATACAGATGATGTCGTGTCCCTCTGGGTACGTCATATCAGGAGGCACATCATATGGGTGTGTCCCATCACTGGTGATGGTAACTTTGCTCACTTGCTTAAGGTAGTGCTTGCTAGCTTTCTCTGCTGTGAAGCTACCATTTTTCTCTTTGTAATTAATAAGTATCTCATGGGGGGATACTTTGGGACTAGTGAATATCCTGTTTCTCCTCACACTTTGCCCACTCATTTTGACATCCCTTGATGATTTCTGCCTGAAGCAGTTATTACTGTAGTGTTTGCCAAGTGTTGGTTTTCTGTTTCTATCATTTCTCCTCTATTCTTTAATTGGAGTTCTTCTGTAAGGAAGCACTTCCCCCTCTCCCCCATGTGTGTGTGTGTATTTATGTCAGTATGGACTGGTGGATTCTTACTTTATTTTATGGATTATTATCCATTTAATATATGTACTTTTTACAAACTCAGGAGTTCCTGAAAATTTTCAGTCAGAGGAATATCTTCAAGTTCCAATGTCCGTTATTCATGCAAAGGAGGAAGACCCCTCCTCATCCTGAATGTCTGTCCACAGCCAGAGGAACTGTTAAGGCCCTTCCACACTGGAAGGCAGATTTTGGAAAGGTCAGGTTTCTGGAGACAGGCTGGCCCCGGCTCTGAGACAAGGCCCCGTAGCCAGAAGAACACACTTGGGAGGACCAGACAGTGGCTCACGCAGGGAATGCAATAGCGGCTGTGAGAAAGTTCTCAAAGGGAGTTCTCTGGGAAAGCACTTAGGCGCTGAAATTTAGTCCTTTTTTAAAATTTTTTTTTTAAAGATTTTATTTATTTATTTGACAGAGAGAGACAGCCTGTGAGAAAGGGAACACAAGCAGGGGGAGTGGGAGAGGAAGAAGCAGGCTCCCAGCAGTGGAGCTTGATGTGGGGCTCGATCCCAGAACGCTGGGATCACGCCCTGAGCCAAAGGCAGACGCTTAACAACTGAGCCACCCAGGCGCCCCTAAATTTTTTTTTAATGCTTCTGTTGTGGGTTAGCAAATTCTTGTTTCTGAATATGTTTCAGATGTAACCCACAAGATTAAGAGACTATTTCAAGTGGAATCACTACATGGAGCGTTATTTTTATTCACCTATTTGATTTTGTAGATAGTGTCTACTCTTTTTGTTCCCAATTATAAGATGTTTCATATTTTTTTAAGATTTTATTTATTTATTTGTCAGAGAGCAAGCACAAACAGGGGGAGTGGCAGGCAGACAGAGAAACAGCAAGGAGCCCAATGTGGAATTCGATCCCAGGACCCTGAGATCATCACCTGAGCCAAGGGCAGACACTTAACCGACTGAGCCACCCAGGCGTCCCAAGAAAAGTAGAAAATGAACTTTGTAGGAGAGCTTCTCTGTTAACAAAAACAACCTCTTGCCTGCCGTCCTCCCCAAAAAAGAGTTGTTCAGTTTTGCCTTATGAAGCCAGTTTGCCTCCTCCTGTCTATCCAGACGTTGGGCTTATGTCGGAAGGCACACAGCAAGGCAGTAATTACTTATTGCCATTTGCACCTTTGGAACACCCTGTCTTCTGTGTTAAAAAGTTCTTTCTCTGGGGGCGCCTGGGTAGCTCAGTCATTAAGCGTCTGCCTTCGGCTCAGGGCGTGATCCCGGAGTCCTGGGATCGAGCCCCACATCAGGCTCCTCTGCTGGGAGCCTGCTTCTTCCTCTCCCACTCCCCCTGCTCGTGTTCCCTCTCTCGCTGGCTGTCTCTCTCTCTCTCTCTCTGTCAAATAAATAAAGAAAGAAATAAAATTTTTTTTAAAAAGTTCTTTCTCTGGGTTAATAAGCATCTGCCTTCAGCTCAGTCGGTTAAGTGTCTACCTTCAGCTTGGGTCATGATGTCTGGGTCCTGGGATCTAGCCCCGAGTCAGGCTTCCTGCTCAGCGGGGAGTCTGTTTCTCACTCTCTCCCCCTCCCCATCACCAGTTCTCTCTCTCTCTCTCTCTTTCAAATAAATAAATAAAATCTTTAAGGAAAAAAAGTTCTTAGGAAGTTAATAAGACACCTGGAGGGGCAGGTAAAAGATCCGTTATTTACCTATGAGATTTTTGGACAAAACCTCTTCTTCCCTCATCAACCCAAATTCTTATTTTTAGAAAGGTTTAAAAGCTGTTGGATCCAGAGCTTAAAGTGCATATCTGAGATAACCACATACTTTCCCCAAACCTACCTGGTCTAGAGAGTCGTTCTTCTGAATTATCATAATTCCGGTATCTACTCTTTTCACATGGCCTTGATTCATATAAAGTGTACTCATTGTTCATGATACTTCGGGCAGAGAGCCAGACCTCCCTTCCTTAGGGACTCTCCATTTCTCTATGAAAAATGAAGTGCTGGCCACTCATCTTGCCGTTTGGCCTCACTAGGATGTTTCCACAGCACTGGGGAAGTAGCAGAAGCTGCTCGTAGGAGAATTGCGTAGGTTGTGCTGTTGTCGCTCCAGAAGAAGCAGAAAGGCTTGAAGTAGAAAACAGAGTTCAAGACATCCATGTCCTCATCTTTTAAAGCAGAGAATCAGACAAAATAATGCCTAAAGCGGTGGCTATTAACCTTTTTTTGAGTCACGGATCCCTTTGAAAGCCCGATAAAACCGTAGATTCTCTTGCCAAAAAAAAATTCACATAAACCCACCCACTATCTTGAGTGCAATTTTAAGGGGTTGTACAAAGCCCGTCCTCCCTTTTGTCCAAGAATCCTAAGGGAAGAAGCTCAGGTGGGGACTGATTTTGTACATATTACATTCTTGTAGCTCTGACTCAAAAATCTGCAAGGGAGGAAAATCTTAGACCATTCACAAGCTCCCAGATGACAGAGACCCAACATAGTGTAGTGGAAAGAGCGTGGGCCTGGATGCCAGACAGACCTGGATTTGAGTCAGAGCTCTGCACTCGCTAGCCTGGGACCTCAAGCATGGTACTTAACCTCTCGGAGTTGGTTTTGTCCTCTCTCCAGTGCAGTTAGTAATGTTCCCCTCACAGGATTAGTGGTGAGGATGAGATGAGAGGACGTGTTGGCACTTGGCACGAGTGGTCAGGAGCTGTGCCTGCCCTGCCCACCCTGTGCTCTTCGTCCCAGACTCGTCAGCGCTTAGGGGGCCTGATCAGTATTGCCAGCTTTCTGTTGGGCCTGGCATAGGGGTCCGCCCTCTCGTCTCCCCAGCCTCCCACCTGCCCAGGGAAAGTTCTGGCAGCACCTGCGCCAGCCAAAAGCCAAACAGCAGTGCTGGAGGACTGCAGAGCCGGTCCCTAGGGAGGAGGAAGGAAGTAGGGCTATCCCCAGAGCCATCTCCTTAGCAGATTGGGCTGAGCCGTCCTTGCGTGCTCTAAGTGGCTTTCTCAATTTTTGTTTATGTTCAAGAAGGAAGTTCATACAATTTTTACTCTTGGGAATATAGTAATTTTCTCTGACTGACTCTTGGAGAAGAGATTTCTCTACATAGACACTTTCTTCAAATTGTAGGCAAGAGTGCCCCGTTACTCCTCAAGACTTCAGTGCGTGTTTCCTATAAATAAGCACACAGTCTACCTAACCACAGTACACCTATCAACACCAGGAAGTTAACTTGATCCACGAGTACCATTGAACTCGTAGACTCCATTCCATTTCGCCGGTGGTCCCCATCATGTCTTTTCTAGATCCAGGATCCGTGCCAGGACCCCAGGGTCCATTTACTTGTCACGTCTCTTTGGTCTCTTCAAGACAGAAAAACAACTCATTCTTTCTTTATCTTTCATGACCTTGAAATTTTTGAAGAGTACAGGCCAGTTCATTTGTGGAATGTCCGTCCGTCTGGGTTTGACTAATGTTTCCTCATGATTTATGATTTATGCAGAAGCGGTGCCGGGTTCTTCTCAGTAATTCACATCAGGAGGCGCATACTGTCGGCTTGCCCTGCAGCTCGTCGTGTTCCTTTGTATTACTTGCTTTAGATGGAGTCTGCCAGGCTTCTCTCTTTATTAATAAGTAATTAATAATAATAACTGTCAGGAGAAACGTTGAAACCATATAAATACTCTTTTTCTCATCTCTCACCTCCTGCTGATACTTGCCCGAATCATTTATTACTGAGATAGTTGCCAAATGATGATTTTTCTAATACCATCATTTCTTCTGTGTTTATTAGTTCGCATTATAGTTTAAGAAAAAGCTTTCTCATCCCCACTTATTATGTCAGCACGTACTCGTGGATTCCTGTTTTATTCAGTGGATTATAGCCGTTACTACCTTTTTGTAAGTTTATGTTGGAATAAATTTAAACCTACACGAAACTTTCAGAAATAGCACAGATTTCCCATATTCCCTTCTCCCAAGTTCTCCTGATGTCAGTGTCCTACATAACCGCAGCACAGTTACCACACCAGCAAGTTAACATTGGTACAGTTCTAGTTACTAAACCCAGACCTTATTTGGATTTCCCACTGGTTTTTCCACTGATGTCCTTTTCCTCTTTCAGGATCCATCATTATTTTATTGCTCAAATCGTCCCCGATTTGGCCACTGGAACGCCTCAGGCTGGTTTTTCATGCTTTTTGCATGCGCCTATCATTTCTGGGGCCGTTGTTTTCTGGCCCAACAAAACATACCAGGCTCATCTGGTACTTCCCTACGCCAGCCCAAGTCACCCATTTTTCCAGGCTCTCTGGTTTCTTTGGCGGGGAATCATATTTAGAAACTAAGTTCTGGGCATCAGGTATGTTCATTACTGCTTGTGTGTCATGCGTCTGGGTCCTCGCGGCTGAGAGAGCTAAGGACTGTATGTGTGTATATACATAGATGTATGAACACAGACGTCTGTACCTATTTTTATACCAACGTATATATTAAAACCTTTGAGTTTATGCTGATAACTAATTCCGATCCAACACCGCGGGGTTTATTTTCGCTTCCCGCTTTGCTCGTCTCTAACCACATTCTGCAGCAGTGAGAAACTTGGCTCCCCACATCTTCCATGGATTTCCTTATTTGCTCCATTTACCTGTGTGTAGTCCATCTCCCAGTTGTGCTCAAGCCACACCTTGGCTCCCCAACCCCACTGGCCCCAACCCAAGGGCAGGGGCGGAGGGGTGCAAAGTAGCTTGAGTACCCTTGAATTAACAAGCCCGGTAAGATCCTAGGGATCCTGACCTGTGTTGCCCATGCTCAGCTCCTTGCCAGCTTTGTCTGACTGCCATCTTCCTTTCCCTGTGCCATTCTGGTTAGAATATTGTTGCTAGGGATGCCGACTGCAAATCCCCCAGAAGAAATTCCTTGGTCGTTCCTCTACCATCCACACCCGTGACACGTTCCTTTAAGTGGAGAGAAAGTGAACACGGCCGCAAGCGCGATGCCATCTCTCTGTATAGCGCCTCAGTGTTGTAAAAGCAAAGCGTGGCACGGTGGACAGAGCTGGGCATTGGAGTCAGACGTCCACATTTTCAGATTCCAGCTCCGACAAATTCTGTGACCTAGGGCAAGCGATATTATTTTGCTCAGTTTCATCCTTTACAAGATGGCGGTAAGAATGCCTTCTCTTCAGGGCTGTTGTGAGGAGATCGTGTTTCTAATGGCGCCGGTACGGTGCCTAGTGTACAGGCTTGTGGCCAGGTGGGAGGTTGTGTACGGCGTGACGGTAGGAAGCTACCAGCGGTTTGCTGTGGGAAGACAGAAGACTGGGTAAGTCAGACTGAAAGTCAGACTTGCCCAACTGCTGACTTCTCCCTTAGCCACGTCCCCTCCTCCGTACAGCCCCCCTTCCACACACCGTATTCTGGGCTCGCTTCTGACTCCAGGCCTGTATTCCCTCACCTGAGTCTGCTGCGAAATTTTCTCTCGTTTCCTTCGTCTGAAACAAATTGTTCATATTGTCTGTACTGCCAAATTAGCATTTTGTTGCTGTCTTGAAATCTAAATATCATGAGCATGAGGGTCCTATCTCCCCAGATAGACCAAAGCTTCTGATGGGTCAATGCTGTGTCTTAACGCCCATACCCAGCAGCACTTGATCAGCACTTGACCCTTTATAAACTCTTACTTGATTGTAATTGCTTTCTGGTGTAAAAAACACCTCCTTATGACTCCAGTCAGCAGGTCAATAGGACACACACTCCTTTCTCTAGTAGTCTTACAAAAAGGTCTCGCCAGAACTCAGGCTAGTGTTTGGTGCCTGGAAGGAAGGACAACTTTTGTTGTTTTTTTTTTAATTGAACTCATTTATATCTTATATGTATGGCACACAGAGCCTTGCACGTACAAATTGATTGGATTGGACCATCTGTGCTGTGACATGTCAATCACTCGTTTTCCGGTGTTTCATATGGCATAGAAGCATGCAGATGTAAACAGCGTGGTAAGGGAGGGAAGCTTAGTCTGAGGGGTTTGTATCTCATGTGCGCAGAGAACAGTGTCAGAAGCAACCTGGGAGACAGCCTGCAAAGTATGGAAGATCTTCAGAGGTTTTTTTTAAGTGGAAATTTTCTTTATGTTCTATGAGCATGATTAATTTATAATCTTATTGATCGAGCTGGCTATGAAATACGAGGCAGGGAAGTAAGTATCCTGACTTCAGCTTCTAGGGGAATTGGATGAGTGGTTAAAGTAAAAACACTTCAGAGCTCTGGCCCCTGTTTTTGTTGGGACTAGAGGTTTGGCAATTAGAATCTCTCCTAAGAAGACTCAGATGGAACGGTTTGCTTTCCTGTTACATGTTCTCCACTGCACCAGCCCTTGCCCCATCTCCACCTACCCACCCTTCCGTTCCCATCCTTCGGGAACAAAGCATGAGGGCTGATGAGCTGTGTATGTCTTGGGCACAGACATAACTGGAAGGTTAGCTTCACACATATGTGTGAGGGGTGGGCCTGGGAAGAGCAGAAGTAACAAACCTTATCCCTACTCTCAAGGAGCTTGTGATAACATACATGAATCAGAGAAGATTTTACTGTGGAGCAAGCACCTTTCACCTTCTGTACCAACTTCAGCTTATCAGTGACTGGCTAGAATGCTGTCTCAAGAAGGATTCTGAAATTACACCAAAGATCAGTGAAAAAGAGAGCCATTATTGATAGCATCGCCTGCTGCGAGCCCAGGATGGGAGAAGGCCGTCCTGTTTCTTGAACATTTGACATCCTTACACTGGATAGTGAAGTGTTAAAAAATAATAATCATAAACTGTGAGTGTGTTGCAGATGACAGAAGTTGAAATTGAGACAGAGGGTTGGCGTGAGTAAGAACTGTCTGGGCCGAGCCCACGCGTGAGTTGGGGGGTGGCAGAGGAGCACCTTGGCCGGGGAAGGCATCCAGGCATCACAGGCGAAGGCCCAGAGTCAGAGACAGAGATGGGGCAGGGGCAGTTAAGGTGAGTCTGGCTGGAGTGGAGGGTCCCTGTGCAGGAGCAACGAGAGATTAAGTGGCCAGGTGGGGCAGGCAGAGGTGGTGAGGAACGGGGGTGGTGACCCTGCAGCTTTCCAAGGTTAACCAACAAGTTCCTTCCCTGCTCGCTGACCATCACCACAGGGACCTAGTCTAGGACTGAAGTTCTTTGAGGGCAGAGTGGCTACATCTGGATATAATCAACTTTCAGTAAGAAAAGCTCTTGAGTAAAATGTCAATTTTCTCCTATTCCTGCTAATTGGTGCTGTGTGTGGTTCTTGTCTTGTTTTTCCTGTTATATAAATACATTCTGAAAGCACAGCTGGATTCCTGTAGCCTTAGACAGTAACCTAAAAAGATGGAAAATGTCAAGGGGTGGGGACTCTTCCCATTCTTCCCTCCCATACAGCTCAACTGTGCAGGAAACAATGAGTAGAGCCCTGCTGGACCCAAGCTGTGATGACTCAGTATGACTGAGGCACACTCAGTGAGGTTTGAGAGGGTAATGGGGGGACTGCTACCACCATCATCACCATCGTGACCTGCTGCAAGCCCGGAGCTGCCACACCCTCCCTTCTCCCAAGATTTTTTATACCTTTGATTCTGGAAGCATTAAGGAAAAAAATGCATTAAAGGAGAAAGAAAGCATTAGAATACTTCTTTACTGTTCATCTCTGCTTAGGCATCTGTCCCGTGGGCACATTTAAGTTAATGATATCAAAATATTTGCTGACATCATAACCTTTTTGTGTTTTCGGAGATAGGAAGGGGCACATTTAAGTTAATGATATCAAAATATTTGCTGACATCATAACCTTTTTGTGTTTTCGGAGATAGGAAGGTAGAGTGGTTAAAAGCATGAGGTTTGAGCCAGGCTGTTTGGTTTTGAATCCTGGCTCCCCTACTCCATTGCTCTGACCGTGGACAAGGTCCTTAACTTTTCTGCACCTTGCTTTTGAAAATGAGGGCAGGAATACTACATACTTCGTAAGGTTACTGTAAAGATTGAGTGAAGGTCAGTGAAAGGACACTTCTAAAGTGCTGACATAGTACGTGCCTGGTACGTTGTAAGTGTTAAGAAAATGATCACTATTGTTATTTAGGGTTTTCATTTGTGGAGAGAAGAGATGGTACTAATATGGTATTAGGATCAGTGCAGGCACTTAAATGACAGCCTCTAGACTCAGCTGTGCCACTGAATTGTGTAACAAACTTTCTAGACCTTAATTTTTTCATCTCTTAGAGAGTCCAGTAATACCTTATCTCCCTCACAGAGGCTTTGGGTTCGATGGGATCATGAAACGCCTTGAAAAGCAGAGAGCAGCACACAAATAAACACCAAATACTCTTGCTGCTGTTATTGTTGGAGTGCTGGTGGCAGTTAATGAAGATATGGATAAAAGTGGTCCAGTTTCAAATGTGAAAAGCATTAGGAATGATTTATTTATGGGGGCGCCTGGGTGGCACAGCGGTTAGGCGTCTGCCTTCGGCTCAGGGCGTGATCCCGGCGTTATGGGATCGAGCCCCATATCAGGCTCCTCTGCTATGAGCCTGCTTCTTCCTCTCCCACTCCCCCTGCTTGTGTTCCCTCTCTCGCTAGCTGTCTCTATCTCTGTCAAATAAATAAATAAAATCTTTAAAAAAAAAAAAAAAGGAATGATTTACTTATGGCAGGCAAGCACATTTGCTTTACCTTTCTTGAAATAACATTGTAGGTTTTCTTCCTCCTAGAAACCTTGGAGAACTGATCGATCGGTTTGTGGCCGATTTCAAAGCCCAGGGGCCACCTAAACCCAACACTGACGAAGGAGGTGCTGTGCTCCCCAGTTGTGCTGACCTCTTTGTCTACTACAAGAAGTGCATGGTGCAATGCTCCCAGCTCAGTACTGGGGAGCCAATGATCGCCCTGACCACCATTTTCCAGAAGTACCTTCGAGAATATGCCTGGAAAATCCTCTCTGGCAACCTACCCAAGTGAGTGCTATTCTTCCTGATCTGAGTGGTGACAAAAGATTCTGAATATACCTAAATATGGGAATCTAAGGAAATCTCTGAAATTGTTTACCGAACTGCTAAGAGTCTCAAGGAGGGAAACACTCGTACTGAGTTCCCAAGGGTCTGAGACTATTTCCTTTCTAATGGGATGCCACAGCTGATCAAGACCGTTAGAGGAGATGCCCACACTGGCTGCCAGCACAGGTCAGATCTTAACCACAGTGGACTCCAGGGAGTCAGTTCCATTATGTATGTATTTAATTTGTATAGATTCAAAAATAGGTTTTTGGCCAAAAAAACAAGTTAAGGCGGTGGTAGCAATAACTTCTAAACAGCACGGGCAGTTTCATTCAGTGAGTTTGCCCTGGGATGGTGAGCACATGGGAGGTGGGAATGTTTTTCCCTCAATCTGATTACGTTCCAGAGTCTCTGTTTGTGTCTTGGTGTGTGTGTCTTGTTGAATAGAGTCTAATATTTAAAGATGTGGTAGGATTGGGGATAGGGGGTTACATAGCACAGCCCCTAATTATAGTGACTTCACTGTATTCTGGGACATTAGAATATTGCTGTAGTGCTTATTAATTAAAATAAATGGCTGTTCGACTAGAGTTTAAAGATTTTTGGTTCTGGGGCACCTGGGTGGTTCAGTCAGTTAAGCGTCTGACTCTTGATCTCACCTCAGGATTTGATCTCAGGGTTGTGAGTTCAAGCCCTACACTGAGCTCTACGTTGGGTGTGGAGCCAAAGATTTTTGGTTCTACAGCAATTTCGATTATGATAGAATATGATCTGAAGTAATGCTTTGAGGGGCGCCTGGGTAGCGCAGTCGTTAAAGCGTCTGCCTTCGACTCAGGGCGTGATCCCGGCGTTCCGGGATCGAGTCCCACATTGGGCTCCTCTGGGAGCCTGCTTCTTCCTCTCCCACTCCCCTGCTGTGTTCCCTCTTTCGCTGGCTGTCTCTCTGTCACATAAATAAATAAAATCTTAATAAATAAATAATGCTTTGGGGGCGCCTGGGTGGCTCCGTTGTTAAGCGTCTGCCTTCGTCTCAGGGCATGATCCCAGGTCCCTGGGATCGAGCCCCGCATCGGGTTCCCTGCTCCGAGGGGAGCCTGCTTTTTCCTCTCCCACTCCCCCTGCTTGTGTTCCCTCTCTCGCTGGCTGTCTCTCTCTCTGTGTCAAATAAATAAATAAAATCTTTTTTAAAAATTAAAATAAAATAATGCTTTGGAATTTATTGTTTATAAATCATCCCCATGGCTAAATTCAATAATTCTGGAAGTAGTTGCGGTTGTTTTCACTAAAATGTGTCATATATGGGAGTTTTACATTATTTGGAGGAGAGAAAATAAAATTTTTATGCTCTAACCAGAGATTTGAAGTAACAAATATATTTCATCAATGAGAATTTCTTTGACTATAATAAAAACATTTTAAAAAATTTTAATAACTTTTATTCTGATCATCAAAATAATGTTTATTATAGTTTAGAAAGCACAGAAAATCAGAAAGACAAAAGTAAAAGTCAGCTATAATCTCACCACCCAGAGAAAACAAATTTAACTTTTTAGTATATGTTTTTCTGTTCTTTATTTATATATATAATGTGTATGATTTTGTGCTTTTGTTTGTTTAACAGTATTGGGAATATACTGCCTGTAGTTTTGTACCCTGCTCGTTTCACTTAACATCCTGCCAGCATTTTCCCCAGGTATCACAGCAGGAAACAAATGGTGTACTCAGCTAGGGTATTGTTACCAAAGCAACTATTCACAGAAATAGAAATAACTATTCACGTGAAAGAAACCAACAGAGGATTCTGAAGCATCCAGATACTAGGGGGTAATTGTTACTACTTTAAAGCTCACTGAGGGGCACCTGGGTGGCTCAGTTGGTTAAGCAGCTGCCTTGGGCTTGGGTCATGATCCCAGGGTCCTGGGATTGCGTCCCCCAATGGGCTCTCTGCTCAGTGGGGAGCCTGCTTCTCCCTCTCCTTCTGTCCCTTCCCCCCCCCCCACACTTGTGCTCTCTCTCAAATAAATAAATAAAATCTTTAAAAATAAAATAAAACTCACTTGAGAGCTGGGACTGTGGACGAAAGATTGCCACAGAAAATGGAGCGCCACAGTCACCGCCAACACCACACGGAAGCAGAGGTGGCGGTTAGGACTCAGACATCTCTCTCCTCTACCTCTCCAACTTCTTGTCACATCTCCCGTTGATTGAACCCACTGGAGGCCAGAGGGCCAGGGAGCGAGAGCGATAAGTCTGTAGAGGTCAGTCTCCTGAGCCAGAGAGAAGGGAAGAGAAGAATGACGAATGGATCTGGGAGGCCAACAGAGAACATTCGGCACTCGTGAGAGTACATAGTCCTCAAAACACTTTTCGTGATGTCACGATAATCCAACATGCAGGAGAACCTCACTGAACTTCTCAAGTTCTTCTTGATCGTTCTCTTAATTGATCATTTAGGTTAGGGTCACTTTTTTTTTTTTAAAGATTTTATTTATTTATTCGACAGAGATAGAGACAGCCAGCGGGAGAGGGAACACAAGCAGGGGGAGTGGGAGAGGAAGAAGCAGGCTTTTAGTGGAGGAGCCTGATGTGGGGCTCGATCCCAGAACGCCGGGATCACGCCCTGAGCCGAAGGCAGATGCGTAACCGCTGTGCCACCCAGGCGCCCCAGGTTCACGGTTTTAGTATTTTAAATAACAGAAAAGCATCCTTGAACAGGAGTAGAACTACTGGGTCAAGTAACGTGAACATGTTTTTAAGCTGAGCTACTCCCCCAGGAGGGCCGTACGACCCCGTGGTCCTGACACATAGTGCAGGAGTGTCGGCATCCGCACGCCCTTGTTAAGTGCTGGAAATGAAGATCGTTTCAAATCTTTGATTACCAGTAAGACTGGGCAGCTTTAGGATTATTTTTTTAATATTTTTATTTTTCAGGTAAATTTCATAAAGAAGAATTCTGTCTTCTTTTAAAAAAGTTAGACTCGAGAGTGGCAGTATGGGGTAGCCCGGTGATGGGTGTTAAGGAGGGCATGTGTTGTAATGAGCACTGGGTGTTATATGCAAACAATGGGTGATGGAACACTACATCAAAAACTAACGAAGTACTGTCTGGGGACTAATATAACACAACTAAAAAAAATTTGGACTCACACAGTTGAAATAGCAGGAGGTTTTATAACTAGTTTTACATTTTGTGAACACACAATTAGATCAGTAGGAAGGGGTGAGGCGTTCGGGGCTTTGAGCAGGAACCATGTCTTAACATTCACCTTGGTACCCCTCCACAAGCACAGTGTACAAATTCCCGTGCAGAATTTTCTTGACTGAAACAGGGAACAGGCTTTCGTGCTACAGGTGATCCTGAGCGAGCCCTCCAGAGCAGGAGATTCTAAGCTAAGCAGAGAGGCCACTCAGCAGCCTTCTCTGTGAGTACCCGAGTCGTCATAGTTACTGTGACTGATTACTCGCTCACTGTTGGAGTTGTTTCTTCCTACTCCTGATGGGCAGAGAACTTAAACAGATGATAGTCAAGGTAAGGTCAGTAGGAAAAGGCTCATTGTATGTGGGTTTGTTTGGGCCACGTCCAGCCTTTCCTTCCCCCTTTTCTTTGTCTTAAGATGTGCAGTTACCAGTTCAGGAAGCAAAGGAGAAGCCCCAGCCTAACCAGTTCCTGTTCCTTTTCCTCAGAACCACGAGCAGCAGTGGAGGGCTGACCATCAGCAGCCTCCTCAAGGAAAAGGAAGGCTCGGAGGTAGCCAAGTTCACTCTAGAGGAGCTCTGCCTCGTCTGCAGCATCCTGAGCACAGCAGAGTACTGTCTGGCCACCACCCAGCAGGTGAGCTGTCCACCGCCTCCTTTTCCTGAGCCATCTGGGCCTCTTGACTCAGTAGGTAGGACTGTGGGCCGTCACAAGCCACGTACACCTGTGGGCAGACCAGTTGGTCGTAGAGGAAAACTTGCTGTCCAGCCAGAAGACGGTGCAGGCAGCCATCTTACAGAAGAGCCTTGTTAAAAGGAGACTGGAAAAGAAAGGATGACTGATCTCCTCCCCAGAGTTGTTTCAGCTACTCAGAGGGCATGCCCTCTTGAAAGTAGGTCAGTAGCACTGTCTCCCATGTAAGAAAGGCAGTGACAAGCTGAACGATGCTAGGACCCAGCCTTTGGTGGCGATGAGTCACAGCCAGTGATTCCATTCTCAGAAGCATTACTAGTCTAAGCAAAATCCTTTGGGCTTTTACACGTCCCCTGAAATGTACATAGCATTCTCAGTCTGCCTAAACAAACAACCATTGTTTGGATGCTGACGTTCAGGAACTGTGAAGCAGGAAAGGGTGATGCCTCTCCTGGAGCTCCCCATTAGCAGAAGGAAGACCCAGAAGAATTTTCCATTTAGCCTTCAACGTGGGATTAGAAGTTCCTTTTCACATTTGGTCTGGAATTCACCTAAGGCCAAGAGAAGGAAAATAATTGGAGAAGGTTGTGCTCTTCCCCCCTTTTTGGGTTTATTATTTACACATGTCTGGATCGTTGGAAGGTAGTCATAAATTATGGTTCAGACAGTACAGCTTGGAGTGCCTGTGAGCCAGAGCAGAATACAAGAGGCCAAAATAAGAAGTGTTCCCCCCAAAACTTCACAGTTGAGTTTAAGCCAGCCAGAGGCAATAGCATGCTCTGTGTGGGGACGTGGTCACACTGAGTCACACAGGGAATGATCTGTAAAGGTTTGGCCTTGGAGCCAGAGACAGCAATCCCTTTAGCCCCAAGAGCTCCCAGGGCAGGACAGAAATATCGGTGAGGACCTCCAAGGCGGAGAGGTCCAGAGTTCGGTGATGAAGAAACACTGTCTATTTAACTGTTTTTTTGCATGTGTGCAGAAAAGGACGACACACACACACACACACACACATATATATATAATAGAGTATTTTAAAAATAAAATTAAAAGTAAATCAAGTAAATAAATAAATAATTTTTAAATTAAAAATAAAAGTTAAATAACCATGGAACCAAAGGGGGGAAAAACATAAAGATAATGATTCTTAATCCCATCACCATCACATAATCATATTAGCAATTTGGAGTATTTTCTTTCCGTCCTTTTTCATGAACAAGTTTTGTATGCTATAATCTTAACTTAATTCAGCCTCATATCCCTTTGTTGTTTTTATTAACTTCACAGCACTAGCATTTCTCCTGTTGTTATAATATCTTTATTGCCAACATTGTTAATAATTATATATTTCATTAAGGGATAATACCATAAATTACTTCACAGTATCCCTCATAATTGTTTATGCTATTTCTGGTTTTTGCTTCTAAAGTAATCCTACAAAGAACATCTAATATGTTTTGCATTATTTTTCTAGAACAGATTCTTAAAAGTTCTAGAACTACTAGTAGATCAAAGACCATTTTGATGACTCATGATAGATATAGCCAATTTTTCTGTTACTTAGTGAAGATTTTTTTTTTAAGATTTTATTTATTTGTCAGAGAGACACAGAGAGAGCAAGAGAGCGAGAGCACAAGCAGGGAGAGCGGTAGGCAGAGGGAGAAGCAGGCTCCCTGCTGAAGAAGGAGGCCGATGCAGGACTCGATCCCAGGACCGTGGGATCATGACCTGAGCCAAAGGCACATGCTTAACCGACTGAGCCACCCAGGTGTCCCTAGTGAAGATTATTTTTACTGATTATAAAAGTCAGTACATTCTTAGCACCTATATTGTGATCTCTAAATACCATTTTCCCCTAAAAGAAACCAGAGATTCCTGGAGAATGAGTAATTCCAGGTCTGGGACAGGAAATGGGCAAGATGAGCCTGGAGCATCACGTCATGCAAAAAGCAAGAAAAATATCAAAGACAGTGACAGTCATTTCAGAAGGATTCAGGAGCCATAATGGGCTTATTGTACAAAAGGATGTGTCCAAGTCCTAACTCCCAATACCTGTAAATGTGACCCTATTCAGAAATAGGGTCTTTGAAGCTATAATTAAGTTAGGATCTTAAGAAGAGATTATCTTGGGGCGCCTGGGTGGCACAGCGGTTAAGCGCCTGTCTTCGGCTCAGGGCGTGATCCCGGCGTTATGGGATTGAGGCCCACATCAGGCTCCTCCGCTATGAGCCTGCTTCTTCCTCTCCCACTCCCCCTGCTTGTGTTCCCTCTCTTGCTGGCTGTCTCTATCTCTGTCGAATAAATAAACAAAATCTTTAAAAAAAAAAAAAAGAAGAGATTATCTTGCATTTAGGGTGAACCCTAAATCCAATGCCTGGCATCCTTAGAGAGGAAAGAGAGATCTAACAGACACAGGGAAGATAGAGGCAGAGATTGGAGTGATGTGTCTGTAAGCCAAGGAACACCAAAGATTGCCAGCAACCAGAAGGTAGAAGAGAGGCATGGAATAGCTTCTCCCTCAAAACTTCCAGAAGGAACCAACCCTGCCAGCTCCTTGATTTTGGACTTCTGGCCTCTGGAACTGTGCGAGAATACATTCTTTGTTTTGAGCCGCCATGTTTGTAGTAATTTGTTAGGGCAGCCGAAGAAACTAATAAAGGGGCCAACCTGAATAAGCTCTGCTGGTCAGAGGTGGGATGTGTAAACATCAGTGAGAAGTTCACTACAATGCCTTGAAAACATCAAATATGTTTAAATCCATGTGATTATGAGTTCTCTTTTTTTAGTGCACTTATCATCTTCAAAGATAATAAGGAACCACTGGTATGAATTGAATACTGGTAAATAAAGGGAAAGTTCTTACCCTTTCCTGTTGAACTTATACCTCAGGATAACGAAATCATTAACAATGGGAAATCTCTTTTTTTTTTTTAAGATTTTATTTATTTGAGAGAGAGCATAAACAGGGCAGAAGGAGAGGGACAAGCAGACTCCCCACTGAGCAGGGAGCCCAGCGTGGGGCTCAATCCCTGGACCCGCAGATCATGACCTGAGCCGAAGGCAGACACTTAACCGACTGAGCCACCCAGGGGCCCCAGGAAATATGTCTTTATAGCAGAATTTTAGCTAATAGATGAAGAACAAAAGCATTAGAATATCCTTCTTTTACACCTCCTAATGAAATAATGGATCTGGGCAGTGACCATCAATGGCTGTTGACATTACAAAAAAGAGACAACAAGCACCATGTATCTCCCAATAGAAGTACACAACACCAGGACGCCTGGGTGGCTCAGTCAGTTGAGCCTCTCTGCCTTCAGCTCAGGTCAGGATCCCACGGTCCTGGGATGGAGTACCTCGTCGGGCTCCTCGCTCAGCGGGGAACCTGCTTCTCCCTCTGCCCGCTGCTCCCCCAGCTTGTGCGCGCTCTCTGACAAATAAATAAATAAAATCTTAAAAAAAAACACAATACCATCATGAAATCGTTTTCTAAAAAAGAGAGAGAGGGAGAAGAACCTGAATCTGATCAAGTTTCTACATCAGACTACAATTTACGGAAAATACAGGGAACAGAGGAACATGTTAATTAATACCTCATGGATACAATCAACAAAATCCAAACTATGGGAGAATCTGCAGAGCAAACAATCCAGTTTCCTTAGGAAAAATCGCAGGAAGAGAGCAAAAAGAAATGGAGGGAGAAACTAGAGACAAGAATCTAAGCGTGAAGAATTGAAAAATAAAAACTTAAAAAACAGGGGCGCCTGGGTGGCTCAGTCGTTAAGCGTCTGCCTTCGGCTCAGGGCGTGATCCTGGAGTTCTGGGATCGAGCCCCACGTCAGGCTCTTCCGCTGGGAGCCTGCTTCTTTCTCTCCCACTGCTCCTGCTTGTGTTCCCTCTCTCGCTGGCTGTCTGTCTCTCTGTCAAATGAATAAATAAAATCTTAAAAAAAAAAAAAAACTTAAAAAACAACGCCAGTAATGTATCAACATCTGCTCATTAATTGTAACACTTTTACACCTGTTGTTGCCTTCATTCATCCAGGAGATCCTCAGGAAGCACTTACTATGGTAAGGACCAGGCGCCGTATTTGGTGTTAACTGACAGTAGTGAACAAAGTAGATAGTTTCTTACTATCAGGGAACGTAGAACTAAAGGAGGAGCTGAGATAGTAATAAGTAAGCCAAGAGGTAATTTCCGTTTTGTGGTGAGTGCTGGTTAGGGAGCTGGCTACTGAAGTAGCTGGCCGAGGAGGGCGTCTCTGAGGAGAGGTGGTATTGAAGCAGAGACCGAGGGTAGGCAAAGGAGACTGCCAGGTGAGGAGTATGGAAGGGTTGGGAGGTGGGGGGTGGCAAAGCAAGCAAGCTGGTTAGGAGGGGTGAGCAAGGAGTGTTTCGGGGAAAGAAAGTAGGAAGTGCGAAGCATGAAGGCCCTGAGGAGGTATGTATGAATTTGGTATGTTCCAGAACCTTAGGTTATAGCCGTAAGTGAAGCCAAGCAGGCAAGGAGGAAAGAAGACGTGAGCCAGAGAGCCAGACAGGACCCAAATTATAGTTAGAAAGTTCAGATTTTATTTTCAGTGTAACAGGAAAAGGCCACTGAGGAGTTGAAGCATTAAGCCTTCACTGTAATTTGCTTCGTCAGTCCCTTACAAACCCGTGGGTTGTTTCCAGTTTAGTCACTAACATAAATAAGACCAGAACGTCTCTGCTTTGTTCACTGAGTAGCCTGGCACAAAACATGCTTTCTTTTTTTTTAATAATATTTTTTTATTATATTATGTTAGTCACCATACAGTACATCCCTAGTTTTTGATGTAAAGTTCCATGATTCATTACTTGCGTATAACACCCAGTGCACCCTGCAATACGTGGCCTCCTTACTACCCATCACCAAACATGCTTTCTGAAAATTGTGGTTGAATTAATGAATGCTGTGAAGAATATTTGCATATCTTTGTATATCATTCTCATTCTCATTGAAGTGTATTTCTAGATGTGAAATTGCTATTTTAAAAAGTGTGTATATTTAAATTTCTGCTTTTTAAATAAATTACCTTCTGAAAGGTTACACTAATTTACACACCCCTGAGAGTACTTTTTAGTTTAAGACAAAACACTCATTATGTTTACAATTCCTGGTCAGTTGTCTTTTTCTTTGAGGCAGCTGGGAGCGTGGCCAGTGTTTCTGTCCTGGGCTGTAGGCTGATGAAGGCAGACTGTGTTTCCTTTGTTTACCGCAGTATCCCCAGCACCTTAACGTAGTGGGTGGCCCATAGTAGCACTCAGTGAGTACTTGAACTGATTTTACTGCCACTCCCCACCGGAGGCTTCCAGCTGCTGAGCGAGCCTGCGGGTCATAGAGCAGGGAGGGTCCTGAAAACTGGGGTCTTTTTAAAATTAACGAAATGAATTTCCAGTGTGTCCTAAGAGGTGAGTACAGCCCAGTGCTAAAGGGCACAGGTTCTGGAGGAAGACTGACTCCTGGCCCTACCACGTACTATCGCACCTCCATTTTCTCTTCTGTAAAATGAAGATAATAATAGAATCTTCCTCATGGGGTTGTAAGAATTAAATGAGTCAGTACCTGAAAAGTGCCCGGAATGATACCCGAATCATCAAACTCGGTAAATGTTAAGTATTCTTATTATGGTACTCCTTTGGAGCATTGTTAAACATGTTTTTCTCTCTTATTTTTAATAGCTAGAAGAAAAACTCAAGGAGAAAGTTGATGTAAGTCTGATTGAGCGAATCAATCTGACTGGAGAAATGGATACATTCAGCACGTATGTACCTCGCACATATTTGCTTAAGGCCTGCCCTTTCCCGCTCACAAAGCAGCATGTCTCAGGCTGTCGGCTTTAGGCCATCACAGGACCTAAGAGGTTTCCGGGGCCCCCTGTTGAATCAGGATGATTCTCCAGCAGCCAGTAAGAAGCATTAGAAGCTAGTGCAGCTGCCTCCCATTTGGCCCGCTCAGATACAGTCATTTTTAGCTTTCAGGGTCTTTATTGTTGCCCTATCTAGAATAACCAAAGAGAAGAAATCCTCCCTTGACCATCCCTGCAGGAAGGTCAAATCCAAGGCCTCCTGTGTGCCACCCACCCCACCCCAAATCCACAGAGGGCCAGCCCCACCTTCAGTGTCTTAGAATGTAAAGTGTGTGTGTCGGGGGGTGGGGGTGGGGTGGCAGGTGTCTGTCCAAGAAGTTCAAACTATGAAGCTTTCTCTGATAGTTATTTCGCTGGCGTTGCCTTGAGGTATTTTTGTTGTGGTCAGTAAATGAGATTGGCGTAGGCCATACTGAGGAAAAATCAAGATTCTCTTTTTAGGTCACTTCCTCTCCTTTTCTCAACTTTTTTTTTTTTTTTTCAAGTTCTGATTTAAACATTTTGAGCAAACAGGTGCTTTTGGAGTAAGAAGGGAAGAGGGATCATGGGTGGAGTGATTAGGGAGACTAGCCATGGAATTTTGTGACCTGACTCAGTGGCGACACACCCAGATAAGACCAGGACATGCAGCAAGAATGAAGAGCCAGATGCTCCTCGTTGTCGTCCATTCCCTTTTGAAATCAAACTTGAGTGTTTCTGATGAAATGATGAATCTAATCTCGATACGTGTACCTAAAAGATCGGGCGGGGGCTGTGTTAATCATTCGAAAAGTTACTTCCCCAGAGTGGTGACCACTAATTTGTTTGGTTTGCAGTGTCATCTCTAGCAGCATCCAGCTGTTGGTTCAAGATCTGGATGCTGCCTGCGATCCTGCCCTGACCGCCATGAGCAAGGTGAGGTTTTGTGAAGTGCTTCTTCTTAGACCTCCAAGAGTGACCTCAAGTGGTTGCTGTCAGCCCTGGCCTGTGGCTCCTGTGGGTTCTTCACTCCCTCAAGTGTCAGGGCCTCCAGGAGATGAGTTTATCTTGTGCCTTAGGTCAGTTGCTTGTCCTCTGAGAACAAGACAGGGAGCCGGTGTGTTCGTTAAGTCTGCAGGAGATACCTTTGTTTAGCATCTGACACGTGCTAAAAACCTTGATGTGGTCTCACCAGAATGGGTGTTTTTGTCAGTGCTTACAGCGGTAACTTCTCACTCTTTCTGAGTTCCATTATCAGCACAATATTATTGGATCAGGTTGTGGACCTTGGTTTCCTGAAGTCGTGGTGGCGCATCAGTCAGCCCGGGGCCCTCTGAACCCTCCTGGAGCACACGCTGCCTCGTGTTACTGTTTGGCTTTTATGTGCCTGTATCTTTTCTTCCTCAAAGAATGTAAATTCCTGAATTGCGCGGACCATACAGGCTATGGAAGACTCTCTTGTTTATTGATTAATTAAGCTGGAAATGGGCAGTTATTTATTGATTTTTTTAATCCAAATAACATGAAGCTTTCCACTCTAGAATTTCTAGAGCAGGGGTGAGCACACTACAGCCTGTAGTCCAAGTCTTACCCATTGCCAGTTTTTGTAAATAAGGTTCTATTGGAACACAGCCATGCTCATTCATGTATATATATTATCTGTGGGTGCTTTTGTGTTAACAATGGCAGACACAATTAATGAGTAAGGAACTCATGAGACTATATGGCTCAAAAAGCCTAAAATATTTACTGTCTGACCCTTTACAGAAAAAGTTTGCCAATGCCTGTTCTCGAGTTAACAGACTCTGGTAGCATTCTTACAAACTCTGGAGAAAGAGCTTCTCTGGAGCCTACTGGCCAGTAGCAGAGTACTGTAGAAAAAACACCGGCTTTGGGGTCAGACGGACTGAACTCTCCTCATTCTTCTTTTGGGGGTGTTGAGCAAATAACTTAACCTCTTTGGGCCCAAGTTAACTCATCAGTATGTGAAATGCAGCTCTCTGCCTCCCAGTGTTGTGAGGACGGAGCATGAAGAGAGTGACTGGCCTGGTGCCAATCAGTGTTGGTGCTCTTTTCCTCTTGTCAGGAGGAGTGGCCATGTCACTAGGTTGTGTAAGCACACATTTGGTCTGAATTTGGTTTTGTAGTAGATTGTAAACATTTAACGAAAATAGGATGAAAACCAAAACTTAAGCCGCAGGGTTTTATGAAGCTAAGTGGGGAGTCCTGAATAGCTGATGTCACAGAGTTTCTATTCAAAAGGTTGATCCTTCCACCGATCGGATGTGGATGTGTATTTCCAGTATTCTCAGTGTTTATGGGTAGCATATGAGCAGGCAAATTGAGGCTACCCATTTTCTTAAAGGAACGCGGCTCTGAAGATTCATTCTTCGGGCTCTGATTATCCCTTTGCTGCTGGTGAACATTCACTGTGTCCTGCATGTGATCTGCTCTAGCTGCCATCTCTCCTGAACTGCCACACACTTCAGATCGGAATGCAGCTGGTAAAAGAATTTTACATTTACCAAAGGAAGAGTGGACTTTTTTCCCCCCAGTAAAATAACAGTTGTAGGGGAGTTTAACACTCCAGGTGTTGCTTATATGAAATGTCAGTTCGTTAGCGGATTTCCCTCCCACTCCCCCCACCACCACGCATTTCTCCCCCAGACCCACACCAGCAAATATTAACAGAGACCATACCTCCAGAATCTTTTGTTTATATCATAGGAAAACCACAGACTAGGGAACGCAGCAGCTGGGAGACCATTACTCTTTGTCTGAGTTTTCTGGTATTCTGCTAAAATGAAATCCATGTGATGAAAATGACCAGATATAAACAAGCCAAGTGGTCACAGATTGATTCAACATACACTCTGTTATTTGTGTCTGCGTCCTGCTTTGTGTCGTTTCTTCTAGGATTTTTTAAAACTTCTGTTTTGCGGTAATGCTTATTTTTGTCTCTGGTTCCATCATTTTTGCTGCTAGTTGGACAGTTCAGTTCCGACTCTACCCAGCACAGTGCTGGGAGCTGCGAAGCCAGGAAAGACATGGACCTTACCCCAAGGTGCTTAGATTCCAGAAAGTGTGGGGTAAGAGATGTGTGAGATGAGAGGAATGCGCAAGTAACAGCAGTATAAGGTACGGGGAAATCAGTAACATAAGAAAAGTACAAAATATGCCCTCTTTCAAAGAGGAGAGAGTCCATCTCTCTCTCCGTATCAGGTGGGGAAGCGAAGAAAGCCATGAAGGATGGTGACGTTTTGAACGAATTTGTGATTAGGAGGGCATTCCAAACAGGGTGATGATATCAGCAGAGATTTATAGTTAGGAAAGCTTAGAACTTTGTCGAAATTGCCAGTCTCGTTACCCAGCTTCGCAGTTTCACAGAGCACTTGGTACTTGCGCTTACGTAGTCAAGATTGGAAACGGGAGATTGGCTGCCCTTGATGAGTTTATATTCTGGTGGGGAGAAACCTTTGAATAATTGATGCTGTAAATAAATGGATTTTATAAATAGTGAGAAAAATGAGTGTTGGGCTTGCCCACTTGGAGTAGAACTGTTAGGTGATTCTGAGTTGACGAAAGGAGGCTTTTCTGACAAAAATGGGTTGAGCCAAGCAATGTAGTTACGTCATTCTGGGAAGAAACCCTGTTCTCACCTGAAGGTACCGCATGACCTCCTTGGGCAGCACACAGGCCTTTCATTATCTGTCCCTCTGCTGCCTGGTCAGTTCTGCCACTCCTGTGCATATGCCTATGTTCTAGCCCCTGAGCCACTTCTACTTCCCTGAATGCATTACCTTTTGGGGGGCCTCCATGCCTTTTCTCATTCTCTTCTTTCTGCCTAGAATTCTCTTCCCACTATTGTCTGCCCAGTGAGCACACCCTTTAAGATCTAGTTCAAATATCTGCCCCCTTTTTAAACATTAAGGTATAATTTATATACCACAAAATTCACCCTTTTAAAGTATATATAATAAAAATATATATTTGGTATGTTCTCAAGACCGTGTAACCACCACCACTAATTCCAGAACATCTTTATCACACCAAAAAAAGAAACCTCCTACTCATTAGCACGCACTTCTCATTTCCCTGACAATCACTAATCTTTCTGTTTCTATGGATTTGCCTATTCTGGACAGTTCACATAAATGGGATCATGCAATATGTGGTCATTTGTGACTGGCTTTCTTCATTTAACCTAATGTTTTCAATGTTTGCCCATGCAGTAGCATGTATCAGTACTTCCTCCCTTTTTCTGGCTGAATAATATTCTGTTGTGTGGATATAACACATTTTTCTTATCCATTCATCGGTTGAGGCACCTTTAGGTTGTCCACTTTTTAACTATTATAGATAATGCTATGAATATTCATGTACGAGTTTTTGTGTGGATACGTTTTCAGTTCTCACATATATACCTAGGAGTGGAACTGCTGTATCACGTGGTAGCTCTGTGCTTAACATTTTGAGGAACTGCCAAACTGTTTTCCATGAGTACCTACACCATTTTACATTCCCACTAGCAATGTACAAGGGTTCTAATTTTTCCATATCTTCACCAGTACTTTTTTAAATTACAGGCATTCTACCTCATTGTGGTATTAGTTTGTATTTGTATTTCTTTGATGACTCAGACATTGAGCATCTTTTCATGTGCTTATTCGCCATCCGTGTATCTTTGAAGAAACGTCAGTTGAAATCCTTTGCCCATTTTTAAATTGGGTTGTCTTTTTGTTGAGTTGTAAAAGTTCTTTTCTAGTCTGAGTACTAGACCCTTATCAGATATATGATTTGCAAATATGTTCTCCCTTTCTGTGGGTTGTCTTTTCACTTTCTTGATTACGTCCTTTGAAACACTAAAGTTTTTAGTTTTGTTAAAGTCCAATTTTTATATTTTTTCTTTTGGTGCTTGTACTTTTGGTGTCATATCTAAGACACCATTGCCTAATACAGAATTATAAAGACTTACACCTGTATTTTCCTCTAAGCCTTTTATACTTTTAGCTTTTACATTTGGGCCTTCAGTCCATTTTGAGTTGAGTTAACTTTTGTATATGGTGTGAGGTAAGGATTCAACTTCGTTCCTTTGCACGTAGATATACAGCTATCCTGGTACCGTTTGTTGAAAAGACTATTCTTTAACCATTAGATGGTCTTGACACTCTTGTCAAAAATCAGTTGATAATAGATACACAGGTTTATTTTGGACTTTCAGTTATAGTCCCTTGATCTGTATGTCTGTCTTTATGCCAGTACCACACTGTTTTGATTATTGTAGCTTTGTGGCAAGCTTTAAAATCAGGAAGTTTGAATCCTCCCAAGTTTGTTCTTTTTCAAGATTGTTCTGGCTATTTTGATCTCTTACAGGGGTGCCTGAGTGGCTCGGTCGGTTAAGCCTCCAGCTCTTGATTTTGACTGAGGTCATGATCTCAGGGTTGTGAGATCGAGCCCCATGTTGGGCTCCATGATGGACATGGAGCCTGCTTAAGAGTCTCTCTCTCCGGGGCACCTGGGTGGCACAGTGGTTGGGCATCTGCCTTCGGCTCAGGGCGTGATCCCGGCATTATGGGATCGAGCCCCACATCAGGCTCCTCCGCTGTGAGCCTGCTTCTTCCTCTCCCACTCCCCCTGCTTGTGTTCCCTCTCTCGCTGGCTGTCTCTGTCGAATAAATAAATGAAATCTTTAAAAAAAAAAAAAAGAAAAAAAAAGAGTCTCTCTCTCTCCTTCTCCCTCTGTCCCTTCTACCCCCACCCCTAAAAATAATAATAATAAATTAATCTCTTGCAGTGTCACCACTTTTTTTGGTCTCACCCACAGTGTCTTTCTCCCTGAAGACACCACAGTACCTAGACTGCCTCTCTACTTTGTTATACAATTCTTTTTATTTCTGTCTTCCCTGTTAAGCTTTGAACAACTTGAGGGCTGTGTCTTACTCATTTTTGGATCTCCATGGCATACCTTAACAGTAGTATTCCCTGAATGACTTTGAAGGTAAAGAGGGTAGGAAGAAGAAAAAACTAAAGTTTGTAGACACCTGTTTGATCAAAGAATGGTGACAAAGTGAGATATAGATAACCCTCCTGAACAGAGGGAGCTGGATGGAGCTGGTAGACATCCAGCATGTTTATAGGAAATGGCAGGATCATAGACTGAAATTTTTAGGTGCATACAAGTGCTGTCGAAGATATGATGCTTCTTGATAGTACTCAATAACAGGGCTCCTTTTTTTTTTTAAGATTTTATTTATGTATTTGTCAGAGAGAGCGCACAAGCAGGGGGAGCGGCAGGCAGATGGAGAAGCAGGCTCCCGGCTGAGCAGGGAGCCTGATGCAGGGCTCAATCCCAGAACCCTCGGATCATGACCTAAGCTGAAGGCAGACACTTAACCAACTGAGCCACCCAGGCATCCCAATAACAGGGCTTCTTACTTGAACAGGTAACATCCTGGAGCTGATCGAAGGAAGGTCAGAAATAGGAAATGCCCACATCTAGCCATTAGCTCCCCAACTGTAGACAAGAGCCCTGCTGCTGGAAAAGGAGAGGAAAGCACGGAGTGGCACAGTTTGGTAGAAAATATACAGGAACAGCCTTAAACAGGCCAGGCCCATATGGAGGAAGTGAAATATGGTAAGAGTTTAACTTTCTGAAGCTCTAACTTAGAGATTACAGTTATGTTGTGGGTAAGTTATGTCAGAATTACCTTTCAGACCACTTTCTCTTCCCATATTGCATTATTTTCTTAGATGAGCTCTATGAGATGATAGTAAGTTATTCTTTATGGAGCACTTTACCAGGAATCAGCACCCCAATGCAGTATTTCATTCAGTTCTGACAATAAATTTATAAGGTACCTATATTATTTCCTTCTTCCTTTCCCGGATAAGGGAGCTGAAACTCAGAGAAGTCAAGTCACTTGTCCCAAATCTCTTAGCTAGCATGTGGGAGCGTCAGGCCGGATTCAAATTCAGGTCTGTCACCATGCAGGATTGTGCCACACCATACATACAGAGTAAGAGTCAGTCCGTTTGGCAAATGTGGAAACTGAAGCAAAATTAGCTTAAGTAATTTGCCTGCAAGTGGAAGGGCCCTAAGTTAGTGTGTGCCCGGTGTTTCTGGGTTTGTGACCCTGAGCTCCTCAGGCATTCCCAAGCACCCTTTTTGAGATTGGTCTTCAGCCTCTCTTGGTCTGACACCGTGACTTTCCTACAGGGGAGAAAAGGGGCTGAGAGCCAAGCCAAGTATTCCAGTCTGCTTTGCATATTTCTCCCTGAAAAGTAACGAACTGTCATCCTAGTGCATTTATTTTCTTTTTCATAATATGCCCAAAGCCATGTAGCCTTACAACAGTGAGGCCAGAAATAAAACCAGGTCTCCTGATTCTTGAAAAGGCAACTGCTTGGAATGCTTTAGTGGAAATAGGAAGAGTTCTGTCTTTTAAATGTAAATTCTATAAATCCTTAGCAATTAGCCATTGTAATTAGGCTTTTTAAGTAGGATTTTTAAAAAATTCTGTAGCTTCCTTAAAAAGAGACCATTAGTCCCATGGTACTCTCCTCACTATGTCCTTTTTTCCTAGGGCTACTCACATCACTAGGTTAAAAGAATCTAACTCTCTGTCCAAAATCAAACACACTTCGCTTTTTGCCCATTAATGGTAGTTTTAGGAGGGAAAAAAAAACAGAAGAAACTGAACAAATTAAATTTCCTTGCAGTCTGGCATGTAATTTCTATTAGGTTTCAAGACTGTGAACATGTACTCATTTAGAAGCTGCGTTACTATCCCCCAAAGACGTTTTGAAATAGTTAGAACAGTCCTCAAATCTGTTCTCATTTTCCTCAGTCATTAAAATAGATCTATTTCAGGAGGCCCACAGAACTCCATGGTTAAGAACTCCTCAAGGGCACCTGGGTGGCTCAGTCAGTTAAGCATCTGCCTTGGGCTCAGGTCATGATCCCAGGATCCTGGGAACGAGCCCCATGTAGGCTCCCTGCTCTGTGGGGAGCCTGCTTCTCCCTCTCCCCCCTGCTTGTGCTTTTTCTCACTATTTCTCTCTCTCTCTCTTTCTCAAAGAAATAAAATCTTTAAAAAATAATAAAATCCTGAACTTTCCACTTACAGTCAAAGCAAATCTTTCTTTTTTTTATAAAAGAGATTTCTTTTTCATTATGACTAAATCACCTTCATTATAAAAAATACAGATTTTTTAAAAGAAGAAAATTTAAATCACTCGTATTTTAATTAATAGATTTATTTCAGTCTTTTTATGCATATACTTTTAAAATATAAGTTCATACTTTATGTACTGTTTTATAACTTTTGTTCCCCATTTAGCAGGTTTTAATAGTTTTCTGTGTCATTTAATCCAGAGCTGTGGTAGTTCTAGTGATTGCATAGTGTTCCCCAATACAGAGTATTTATTGTTAAAATCGGAACAATAGTTAACATTTACCATGGAATCAGTACCTGACAGGCACTATGTTAAGAGCAGTCCATCTTTCAGTAATTGTGTGGATTATAGATACCGTCATCCCAGTTTTATAGCAAGAAAACTGAGGTTTAGAGAGGTTAGGTAAAACTTAGCCAAGTCATGCACTTAGCAGATTGGACAGACAGTATTAGAACTCTGAACCGGCAGACTCCACATTGCCTCATTTTAAGTATTCTAATGTACTCCTTCCCTTAAAATGTATGTAATCAACTCACTTTTAGTAATTATTTCCAATTATTCACATGTAAAAACAGTCTGGCAGGGCACCCGGGTGGCTCGGTCAGTTAAGCGCTGCCTTCAGCCCAGGTCATGATCCTGGTCCTGGGAACGGGGAACGAGCCCTATGTAGGCTCCCTGCTCAGTGGGAAGCCTGCTGCTCCCTCTCCCTCTGCCCCTCCCCCTGCTTGTACTCTCTTGCCCTCTCTCTCAAACAAAGTTAAAAACAACAACAACAACAACAGTCTGGCAACAGACAACCTCATGTGTGTATGTATGTGTGGGTGTGTATGTGTGTGTTTTCTAAACGTTCCTAATTATTAACATCAGATTAATTGCCTTAAAGAGAATTGCAGAGATCAAAAGATACGTAAAATGCTAAGCTTTTTGGTAGATATTTTCAAATTGCTTTTAAGAAAAAGTTGTACATGGGGCGCCTGGGTGGCTCAGTCGTTAAGCGTCTGCCTTTGGCTCAGGGCGTGATCCCGGCGGTCTGGGATCGAGCCCCACATCGGACTCCTCGACTGGGAGCCTGCTTCTTCCTCTCCCACTCCCCCTGCTTGTGTTCCCTCTCTTGCTGGCTGTGTCTCTCTCTGTCAAATAAATAAAGTCTGAAAGAAAGAGAGAGAGAGAGAGAAAGAGAGAGAGAGAAAAGAAAAGAGAAAAGAAAAGAAAAAAGAAAAGAAAAAGTTGTACAGGGGCACCTGGGTGGCTCAGTCAGTTAAGCGTCCAACTCTTGGTTTCAGCTCAGGCCATGATCTCCCTCTTGGGAGAGGGAGCCCTGCAGGGAGCTCAGGGGAGAGTCTGCTTCCACTTTGCCCCCCTCTTTGCTCTCTCTAAAATAAATAAATCTTAAAAAAAGGTTGTACAAATTCACCTTCCCCTTGGCCTAGTAGTAAGTAGAAAAAATGTATATTTATCTTCTTAAAACCTTTATTACTCCACTTTCTGTTCTGGATCTTGGGGAACCTTGGAGTTAGGCACCTGCATCTTCCTCTGCACTGCCATCACCACGACCTTGTCAGCTGCGTACGCACAGCCTCCCACGTAGATTCTGCTTGCTCCAGTGCCTTCAGCTAATTTCAAGCTCATTTAGGGTGGTAACACTTTTGGAAAGCAACGTGGTAAAGTGGAAAGAACATGGACTTTGGAGTTAGACATACCAATTTCTAGATCTCAGCCCTGCTAACTTATTAGTTACATGTCATTAGGCAGATCACTTCTTATCCTCGAGCCTGTCTTACCTATAAAGCAGGAATATTATTGCTTCCTTTACTATATTATTGTAGGCAGTAAGTGAAAATGTCGACCACGTGATCAAAAACTGTTCCTTCTCCCTTTTTATTTCCCACACAGTGCTTGGTCCAGTGCTGGGCATGCACGAGGTGCCTATAAATATAGCAGATGCTTGTTGTATGAGTAAAAGTAGCCCAGACAGGCTTTAGAGTGCTTGTGTGTTGCCTGGGCAGAGGCTGTTGCTTGGGCCCAGTGGCCCAGCAGCCTAAACCGTAACAGCAGACTCCGATTGCCTGAAATATTCCTGGGAGCCACATGTCTCGGTCTGTATTCTGTATCTCTCTTGTTCCATGATCAAAATGAAGAGGTAGGAATTTGAATTTGAGGAAAATTAGTTTCTCAGGAGGCCTCTCTCCAAGCTTCATATAGCAACAGAGAAAAACAAGTTCCAACGTAAGCATGTTGTAGAGCTCTGCTCTCTGATTGGTGGATTGGTCAGACTTCCCTGCTACAGTGGACTCTCTCTAGGAAGTGATTATCTCCCCAGCCTTCCCTGTAAAGTGGTAAGGTCAGCCACAGCCCGGGTCCTCAGGTAGCAGAAACCATGGTTGCGCCCCTGGCCCCGCAGTCTCTCTGCGTAGTTAAGTGTGATCATTTCCTTGTGTGCTATTTCTGTGAATCCTGTGTCTTAATCGCAGCTTCTTTTGCAATCTGTTTTTCTTGTTGTTTATATAGGGGCAGTCGTATGCAGCCCCACCTAGACAGAACGCACAAAAGGAAAAACTTCTAAGGAGGGGTAAATTTTAAATGCCAAATGCAAAGTTTACCTGGAAAAACTGGAAGTTTATTCCCACTGATGGCTTTTCATGATGTTTGTTCCTCTAGTGCAAGCTACTTTTTGTTGCCTTTTTTGCAAGAGAACTTTGGTTGATCACGGTCTGTTTAATTAGCTTCTCCCTGAGAAGCAAGGCGTACCTTGCATTAAGGCACAGTAAGTGCTTTTGTTCCTTTTTTTTTTTTTTTTTTTTTTTTAAACAAGCATCTAGGAAACAGCCTGGTGCTGTACTGCTCAGGCTTTAGACAGATCTGGGTTGTCTCCACTCTGTCATTTGCCAGCTGTGTAACTTTGGGCAAGGTACCTACCCTCGTTAAGCTTTTTTCCTTTCCTCATCTACAAGACTGCTGGGAGAACCCAGTGAGCTCACGTGGGAATAGTAAATGAGGTGATGTATGCAGAGTGCCGGGCAAGGGGACCTGCATATGGTGGGTCCTAATGTCCATGTCTTGGGCCGTTCAGGTTACAGCTCAAGTGTTAAGTCATCTGGGATGGGTGATGGCAAGCATCAACCCATCTGAGGCAGTGACTGGACAGAGTCACTGCCAATTACGTTTTGCGGACTTTTTTTTTTTAATAGTAAAACCAACATCAGCTTTCCTTGTTCTCCAGTACTTTAAATTGTTTTCTTCTGTCATTAAGCTGACTTAAATTTAAAATCACAAATCTACTTTACTTTTGCTAATACTTCTTTTAACTTAACCAGCGGAGTCATAACTGGCTAACGTACTAGAGCAAATCAGATCTTTTCACATATATTCCAGAGGCGGATGTGTACTGACCTGGCCAGTGGTGATCAAGCGGGAACTCGAAGTCCAACGTCCCACACTCCATCTTGCCTCAGAGTTGCTTTGTAGCCAGTGACAGGGCACATCACTACCTCCCTTTACCCTTGTCTTCTGTCAGATCATTATTTATTAAGTTTTTGAGATGTTGAAATATAAAATGCTGCCAGGTTGGAAAACAGTAGTCATTACTGTAGAAGAACTTCATGGCAATTGGAGGAAGGGGGCATGAAGCTCCCTTCCCAGATTACCGTGTTTACCCAGAGCATTCTGCTCCGAGTGCTGCCTCGGAGCTGGGCAGAAGGCGAAGTACAGACATTAACAGCATCTGTCAGTTTGGGCCTCACCTATGAGCTCATTTAAGCTCATCACCTAGGATGCTCACTGTTTGGATGGGTCAACTCTCTAAAATCAGATGGGAAAGGAAGCCTTTTGAATAAGATAAAAAGACAATGAGGAAAACATTACACATAACCAAGCATTAGAATATAAAGTCAGTTCACATAGAACTTTCCACTGTTACTCCGTTGTTCGTTTCTGATTCTCCCCAGTAAAAAACTTAAGAGAGCTTTTTCTATCTGGCACTTTGTTGCGGAACCTTGCATAAGACTTAAGGTCTCTGGGCCTTGGTTTTCTTATCTCTAAAATGAAGATGGAAGGGCCTTCCTGCTTTTTTATATGCTTACACATACCTAAAGCTTTTAAAATATAAATATCTGCTGATTTGACGAAACATTAGGGCAAAACATAGAGTCACTCAGGCTTTCCAGGCGCTGGGGAGTCATCCATGCACAATATGATTCTTTTGAACAAGTTCCTTCAGTATTGAATTTTTCCTTTCCCCAAGAGCTCCATAAAAATATGGTGGTTTCTTGCCAGAGACATCAAGGCCTCAGAACTACTGCCCTCCTTCTATTATATGGTTTGTGTTTGGCTTCGGATCCTTTTAACAGACAGCCCACCTCCACTCTGAGAGGCTGAGGCAGCAGAGCTCCTCCGGCACATTCCTGCTCTTCTCAGGATTAAAGTGCCCATTTGCTGCCAGCTTCGGGGCAGTCTGGGAGCCGACACTGCCTCTCTTCTCCTGTGTGTATCCAGGGAGGGAAAGGCACGGCGGCATTGCTTCTTTCCCTGTTTTACTCCAGACATTTTCCAGAGCATTTCTCCCAATGCTCAGATGGTCAGAGCTTGAGCCAAGCAGGGCTCTCATTTGTGTTCATGGCCTGGTCAGGGACCACTCAGGTCCTCTCAGCGGTGCTGGTCTGCCCCGCGCCTGCCATCCATGCCGTCCCTGCCCCTCTTTCCTGCCCTCTACCTCGTGCCGCTGTCTTACCCTCTGATCTGCCCCCTCGTAATCGCCAGGGTTCTTCTTTTCTTTCCCTTGATGGAAACCCCAACAGAATCTCAAAGGTTTTAGGAGTAAGGTTTGAATGTTTTATTATGGAAAATTTCAGTGGTGTGCAAAAGTAGAGAAAACAATATGACAAACCTCATGGACCTGTCACCCAAATTCACTAATCTTCTTTCATCTACTCCTCCTAACTCTAGATTATTTCGAAGTAAGTCTCACACGTCCCATCATTTCCAGTTCCCTTTTTTCAAAATCCTCCCCTCTTCGCAGTTTACTTGAGAGGAAGACCTAAGTCACCCTCATCGAGGTTTCGTTTCACTTAGCCCCAGCCACCTCCAATCTCCCAAGCTACCGGCGTGCTCACAGGTGGCTGCCCCTGCCCTGTCCTCACACAGCCTCCTTCTGCTGGAACAGCTGCAGGACAGTCCAGTTCACCTGCTTGGTGAAGGTTCCTTGTCAAGATGGCCACTTAGATGGGAAGGGAAGGCTATTTCAAGCATGAGGGGGCAGGTTAGGAAAAGATACCTAAGTCACACCTCACTGGCCAAGATAAGGTGGGCTTACTTGTATTTATCCACAGTCAGCCACGACAGACTAGGTAAGACACACTGCCCAAGATAAAATGGCAGCTGTGAGAGCAAGCTCTAGCCTCATTGCCACTCCGCCTGCCCCTTCCCCGGGAACGGGTCAGACTCCTCCTGTGAGGGATCTAAAGGCTTCTCTTCCCCTGTCTCCATTTTCAGATGCAGTGGCAGAATGTGGAGCACGTTGGTGACCAGAGCCCTTACGTCACCTCTGTCATTCTTCACATTAAGCAGAATGTCCCTATCATCCGTGACAACCTGGCTTCCACGCGGAAATACTTCACTCAGTTCTGCATTAAATTTGCAAAGTAAGTCCTGGAACATTCTTCTTCTTCTTCTTCTTCTTCTCCTTCTCCTTCTTCTCCTTCTCCTTCTCCTCCTTCTCCTCCTCCTCCTTCTCCTCCTCCTTCTCCTCCTTTTTTTTTTTTTTTTTTTTTTTAAGTAGGCTCCACCACCAACCTAGAGCCCAACACGGGGCTTGAACTCATGACCCTGAGATCAAGACCTGAGCTGAGCTCAAGAGTCAGACGCTTAACCGACTAACCACCCCCCACCCCGCCCCAGGCACCCCTGGAACATTCTCATCACTGGGTTATTTTGAATGCCATACTTACCACCAGCATGCTGACAATCCAGGTGTCCCACCATCCAGCTAGGGCTTATTCTGGTCCCTGTAGGCGAACAAATTTTTTGCTACCCCAAAGAAGCATACTAAAACTAAATCCACTACTTAAAGTCACAGACAACAGTAACAGCATGAAAACATCAACCACATGAAGACAAACTCAGAAATGAGTTGGAGAAACCATTACTTTGAATTATGTGGACATAATAGTGCCCCTGCCTCCCCACAGGTTTGGATAATTGAAATTATTTTTTAGTGATCTCATGTATATATTTTGTCTCTCCAACTAGATTATACGCTTTTTTAGAGTAGGAACCCTCAGTTCTATTTCTTTTAAGCCTTCTCTTCCTCCTTCTCCATAGTACTTATTACTGGGGCTGCCAGAATTTATCTGCTTCTCGACATCCTTTAGTCCAGGGAAGGTACTAGAAGCTGGGCAGAGCAAGTCCAGGGGTTCCATTGCCAAAGGAGATGAAGTGAACGCTTGTGCTGCGTGTCTTCCTGCTACGTCCTCGTGTGTGGCCATTTCTGGCTTGACGTTTGGAAGTAAGGAAATAAATGGTTTGGTCCTTTGCCAGTCAGCATCTGGCTGTAGCACCGTTTCCCCCGAGGCCAGGCAATGTAGAGGGTCAGTGCCTCCTCTAACCAACGAGCAAACAAGCGTTTTGGCACACGTCTCAATGAAGGGCTTCGGGAAGGTCAGCCTATTCCAAGCTACTGTATTTAGGTTGTCCTCATCCAAGTCCCAAGGGGGGATTTAGGGCTCCAAGTTTCTGTCTTCCCCAAATCTCTCCCGGTTTGTATTCAATTAAGGCTCGCTCTCTCCATCACAAATAAATCCCTAAGGAACAACAATTATGGAGGGGCTTGTGGTATTAGCTTCAGTTTCCAGTTTGTCAAGAAAGGATTGAGTGGGCTCTCCAGGGAGGCATTAATGTTTGCATTATGGCAGATGAACCGGAGTTGACGTTCCCTTCGCTCTCTGAGTGCTCGTCAGTGTGTGTTAAAGGCTTTGCTGATAAATCACATTGTGACACTCCCATACCCTTGGTAGAAACGACGTCTCTAAAATTTTACTGTGGCCAAAAATCTCCAGTGTGGCTGCACAGGGGTCTAACTGAGCTAATGGTAGAATGAGTAATGGGCCGATTTGCTTAGCTGGTCCCGGCATCACCCTCACATTCTCTCAGAGCCCTTTAATTTTATTACTAAGCTCATATTGGGTGAGCTAGGAATAGGACGCCCATCGCTATCTCTGGAAAAGTTTAACCTCTGATAGAAAAAGTAGTGTTCTGATTTAATCCATAGTACCCTCTCCTCCTTGTAAAATCGCAGCCGAGAGTAGGAGCCTCAGAGGTAGCACTGTGGGAAGACCCTTCCCCAGCAAGAGCAAGAGCTGCCGCCACCCCACACGGATGGGGTTCCCCATCACATTGCCGGGACTTCTCCCGTCGCCCTCCCCGTGACATGTTTCTGGTCCCTGTATTTTCCTCACCCCACTCTTGTAGACTAGCACACAGAGCCAATTCCAGGGTACAACCGAAGTCTACTCTACAGAGAAGTACCTTAGGTTATAAATTGCATGTACCATTGCGATTAGTCATGAATTCAATCTCACATTACTTGTTTGGCCTGGCTGTAGTTTCGAGCCCTGAAGAATCCCTTCTACATTACATGGTCGCCGTTCTCTCTCCTGATCAGCAAACCTGCCCCTAGACCTGATCGCTGGAGTTTATGTTGCTTTCTCTTTAACTTCTTTTCTTATCTCATCAATGCAAAGCCATAGATGTTTCCTTTTGCCTCCATTTGGTCTCTGAAGCAATAGTCTTTCCTGTTTAGACATCAAGATCACCCCTCGATTAAAACTACTATTTGAGGGGCGCTCAGTCTTTTGACTGTTGAGCGTCCAACTCTTGGTTGTGGCTCAGGTCGTGATATCACAGTTGTGTGATCAAGCCACTTCTTCTGCTCCTCCCTCTTCTCAAAAAAATAAGTAAATCTTAAAAAATAAAAAAAACGACTATTTGAACCATAAGCAGCTTCCTTCATCCACTAAGCTGATTCTCTTCCGTTCTATAATGGGGACGATAAGACAAATCTCTTACCAGTGGTTTAGAGGATAAAATGAGAAGTCATGTGTAAACTTCCGGTAAAGTGCTGCTACCAAGCTGACGTTCAAAAAGTGGTAGCTGCTACCATTTTAATTTGTTATTATTTATTATTTATTCAGCATGCAGCCATTTGAGCACCTGCTATGTCCCAGACATAGAATTAAGTGCTTTGGCTGAGTAGACACGTTCCGTTTTCATTCGCCTTACAGTCAGGTGGAGGGAAATAAACATGTGAGCAAATCAGTATAGTAAAGAGGGTTACATGCTAAGCTAGAGGTCTGTGGACTCTATGGGGAGTATGCTGAGGAAAGGCTTCACAAGGAGAGAGGTCCTTGAGCAGGGTGCAAGAGGTGTGTGTGTACTGACCCACAGGGCCACAGGGAAGGGTATTTTGGGCACAGGGAGCAGTGTAAGCAAAGGCACAGAGGCATTAAGTAGCCTGCAGAATCAAGCATAGGGTGCCACAGCACAGCATGATCAGGCGAGGGACGGAGAATCAGGACAATCAAGCAAGGCCTTGTCTGTAGCCATTGTAAGGATTTCAGTCAGGGAAGGGTGTTGAGCATGTTTGCCTCTGCAACAAATCCCTCTGGCAGCTGATGGTTAGCAAAGACGAAGCCGAAGGCGGCAAGACCAGGTAGGAAAGAACTGAAAGAGCTCAAGTGAGAAGGGTAAGGGCAGCAGCGGTGGGCATGGTCAGGAGGGCGGGGAAGGGAGTGCAGGGCAAGGACTGGGAACTGATTGGATATTGGGGTAGAAGGCCAAGGGAGCAGTCTCGGGAAACTCCTGGTTTCTGGTGTGGATGACTGGGTAGATGAGCTCGGGTCCGCTGAGCCTGGGTTCCAGGGTGGAGCTGAGTCCTGGATATGCTGGAATTGAGGTACCAGTGCCGTTCCAGTGAGGTGGCCGGTACTTTATCTGGTGTTCGAGCAGGCACAAACGTATAGAGATCGGAGAGGGGGAGTCATGGCTCCAGGAGCAGCTTTTGCAGAGTGGGAGAGGAGGGAGCTGGCCAGCTTTTATCTTGACTTCCACATCCTGTATTATTTTCGCTCCTTCCTTGGTCATGGGCCCTGTGTTCTCCTGGTCAGTCCACCTTGGATCTGGCCTTGGTTGTAGGCATTTCTCGTCCCACACCTTCCATTCTGCACCTGTACAACAGCTTTCCCTGCTCAGGCTCTGCAGTTTTTTCTAAAAAGCCCTCCTGACCTATTAAAATTCCTTCTCCCTTTCCCCAAACCAGCTTGCCCTCCAATCCCCAGTAAATTTTTCAGAGATCATGTATTTTTTTTCCTTTGTTCTGACAGTGACTCCCTTAGCAATTATTTTCTGTCTTTGCATTTAACATCCTGTAACTATCTATCATGTCTGTTTTCAGCTGCTAGTAATAGTAGCCATGACTTAAACTCACTTAAACATGAGGTGAACTTTGTATTTCGTATAACCAGACGGTCAGAGGTAGGACACATCTAAAGATGGTTGTTAATTCAGTGGTTCAGCAATGTCACTAAGGACCCAAGTTCCTCCTCTACCCTGCCCTCCTTGGGGCTGGCTTCATCCTTAGAATGGTGGTAAAATGGCTCTAGGTGTTCTATCCAAACATAAGAATACCTGAAGAAGGAGAGAAAGTCTTCCCCTGCCATGCGGTGAAGTCCCTTCCTCGGGTCTGATTGACCGGCTTAGATCGTGTCCCCACCTCAGGACCAGCAACAGCCAACAAGGGAATGCCGTGCTCCGACTGGCTGAGGCTAATTAGAATTCACCGGTAGGTTTAGGAGGGATCAGCTTTTCCCCAGCATCTGAAGACCACATATACCTAAATAAAACCAGGGTTTGGGCTGGAAAGAAACAGAAGGCAGTGGATGCTGGGAGGCCAAAGCAGCGCCTACTTTGAGTTCTCAGTTTTCTTGTAAAAGGAAGTGTAGGGCCTTAAAAAACAGTTTCTGCAGTTCTTTACCAAAGAGAGAATAAGCCGGGGGCGCCCTGGGTGACTGTCTGTTAAGCATCTATCTGACATTTTTTTTAAAGATTTTATTTATTTATTTGACACAGAGAGAGAGAGAGACAGCCAGTGAGAGAGGGAACACAGGGAGAGTGGGAGAGGAAGAAACAGGCTCCCAGCAGAGGAGCCCGATGTGGGGCTCGATTCCAGAACGCCGGGATCACGCCCTGAGCCGAAGGCAAATACTTAACGACTGAGCCACCCAGGCGCCCCTATCTGACTCTTGATTTCCGCTCGGGTCATGATCTCAAGGTCATGAGATCAAGCCCCACGGTGCGAAGTCTGCTTGTCCCTCTCCCTCTTCTCACCCCCTCTCGCACATGCTCTCTCTCTCTCTCTCGAAAATAAGTAAAATCTTAAAAAAGAGAGAGAATAAGCCTAATTTGTCCCTCTTTTTTTTTTTATTCACAGCTCCTTCATTCCCAAGTTCATCACCCACCTCTTCAAGTGCAAGCCAATTAGCATGGTGGGAGCAGAACAGGTGAGATGAATCTACCAATTCAGAGCCTTTTTCTTACGGGTTTTGTCATAGGTCAAACACAAATCTCTCTAGTAAGGATTTACTCTGGAGAAATAAAATTGCTGATTTCCCCTGTTTGGGGAGCTTAATTCATCCACTTATTTAAGCCATTTTTGTTGAGCGCCTACTACCTACCCAGGCATTATGCAGGGCGCAGGTGTCCCGCGGGGAACAAGACAGAAAAGTTCTGTCCTTCGTGGTACTCACATCCTAGTCAGAAGACAGATAAGATATGAGTTAACAAATAAATGAGAAGATAATTTTACCGTAAGTATGCTAAAGGGTATAAAAGTAGGTTCTGTAGGGGCGCCTGGGTAGCGCAGTCGTTGGGCGTCTGCCTTCGGCTCGGGGCATGATCCTGGCATTGTAGGATCGAGTCCCACATCGGGCTCCTCCGCTGGAGGCCTGCTTCTTCCTCTCCCACTCCCCCTGCTTGTGTTCCCTCTCTCGCTGGCTGTCTCTGTCAAATAAATAAATAAAATCTTAAAAAAAAAAAAGGTTCTGTGGAAGAATATCTTAGGGGCATGAGGGAGTAATGGCTTTTGATTGGACGATCTGAGAAGGCTCCTCCGAGAGCTGGTGCTTGAGAAGAGTGCGGAGTAAAGGGTCCAGGCAGAGGGAGCAGCAAAGGCTCTGATTATTTTGGATCCTGTAGTAGCTGGGCAGAGACCACTTGAGAGTAGAAAGCAAAGAAAGGCTTATCTTTTCGGTACTGAGACGCTATTCACTTCCCCCAAGAAGCCTTCCGTGATTAACCCCGCTCTGTTCACTTGAATTCTGTGCTTCAAGACATCTCCACACCCGTTGTATCACCTCAGCCCTGATGAGTTACCTGCTGCAGCGGAGTCACCTCTTTTCAGCCCCCACCTATCCAGACGGTCTGAAATTTGAGCACCTTGAATTTGGAGAACAGTTTACCTTAGAAACAAAAACAGTAATATTCAGCCCCTAATTCTTGACAAACACCTATTCAGATACAAGCTATGCACGTACTGATTGTAAATGATTCTCACATGTTCATTAAAATAAATCCTCTCCAGACCTCTGTGTAGCAACATTTAACCTGTTTGGGTTACTTTTTGTATTTAAAAGAACTCCCAACAACATTTTTAAGCAAGACTGTATAATTCAAGACAATTCTGTAAATCCTGCTCTTCCATCAGATTAGTCGGCTTGGTAGAGGCTCAGCTGTTTCCTGGCTCCGTGACTTGCCCTCACCCTGGGCCCTCAGCGTTGCTGACCCGAGTCATGTCTCAGGAAGACGGCAAGTTGGCATGTGCCCCAGTGCCTCATGGATCTCTCATGAAGCATCAAAGCCAGAGATGTAATAGCTGTGAACATCAGAAATCTCTTGAATTTGATACGTGCACTCTGTTTTTATTCTCCTTTTGTGAGGCCATCGCCTCCCTAGCTTATGAAGAAGCAGTGTGGTGTGAGCACGAAGGTCCTGGGGTCCCGAATCATGTAGGTGTGCAGCTGAACCCTGTCTCTGCAACATAGCAACTGCTTGTCCTTCAACAAAGCTGCCAGCACATTAGTTTCCTCATCTAGAAAATGGGGATGATCGTGGTACCGCCTTACAGGGCACTTGTGAGGACTGAACAGGGCGGTGCACATCAAGTGCCTCGTGCAATGTCTGGCTCATGGAAGCCCTCCACAAATGCCCGCTCTTCCTGATCTTGGCTTTCTCAAACCAAGAACATGACTTTGTTTCTGCTTTCAGTACCCGCCTCGCCTGGTAATGACATCTCGTTGCTACTTGCTGCAGGCTATCTGGCTGACCAGCTTTAAAAGCGGGAGTCAGAAGTATTGTCTCAGAAAGCTTCCTGGGAGGTTGCATGGATCCAGACAGCCACTGACTGCATAGTTTCAGTGTTTTGAAATTCTTGACTCTTGGATGTCATAAGCATCGAACTAATTCTCTCCGTTGAAGACAGCAGAAGATTGCCCCAGCATGTCTCCAGTTTCATTAGTACCCGTTCACTGGGAATTCATTCTGTCCACCTCACTATTGTGTCTCATCAGAGAGGATGTGGAGTAATTATCTGTATGTATTCAAGAGAAGCTTTAAAGTTAGGAGTTACTAACATTCTGTCTCTAGACTTGATGAAGCCCCTGGAACATGAAGTTGGCTCACTGGGAGCATGTTCATGAGTTTGCAGCTTTGCCTGGGCCATGCTAGCTGATTTAGTGTCTAACAACTATGATATTTTCATATTGTCACATAAATCCAATATCATATCTATGTTCCTCAGATTTTCTCTTCTTCAAAAGAATGTTAAAATAATCAGCTTGGAGTCAAAGCCTGTATCCTCAGAAAAATAGCAGTTTGGCCAGTATTAACTTCTGCTTTGAGATGTGGATGAGAAAACCATCTGTGAAGCTGGGATTTTACTTTTGTTCACAAGGCAAATGGGAGTGGGTGGTGAAGGAGCCCAGCCTGGAAGAGGACACAGGTGGGAACTGAAGGGCACGGTGACCCTGATGGATTCCCACATGAAGTTCAGGTGTGGCCAGGTCCACGCCTGCCCCGAGTATCTGAGCTGAGAGACACAAGCAGTCCTGTAGCAGGCGGCGGGTTCCTGGGGCAGCAGGAGCACAGGAATCAGGTACCTAACAAAGACTGCGGCCGATCCTGACTCGGGCCTTGCGGCAGCTCTAGTCCAAACTTTAACAAAAGCTGTAGGATTGAAAGCTAAGGGTTAGCCTAATCGCAGCTGCCTCTGCTCTGCCGCAAAGGCACTAGATCCTAAATTTAGATTATCTTCAATACTTGTGCCGAAAATAGGAAGACATTTTCCCGCTCTTTATTCTCTTCCTGATTACTACATAAAGTGAATTATCGATCTGTGCACGCCAGAGTCCTCTTGAGCAATGGCAAGGGTGCATGGAACCGAACCGTACGACATTTGTAATGCTTCTTCCTAGATAGTGATCTTTCAGGGAATCTTATGGGATTTGCAGGGTTATTAATTCGTCTTACGGCGATGGCATCTGTGACTGAGCACACAGGAGAAGTAGAATCCATTTGTACGAACTTACCATAGAGGAAGCAGCACAATGTGGTGTGAGAAAAAGGACCCCAAGACCTGAGGTCCAGTCCTTACTCTGCTGTTAATGGCCCCTGTGATCATGAGCCATGGCTTCCCTGCTCTAGGCTGTTTCCTCATGTTTATTTTTTTTTTTTAAGATTTTATTTATTTAGGGGCGCCTGGGTGGCACAGCAGTTAAGCGTCTGCCTTTGGCTCAGGGCGTGATCCCGGCGTTGTGGGATCGAGCCCCACATCGGGCTCCTCCGCTATGAGCCTGCTTCTTCCTCTCCCACTCCCCCTGCTTGTGTTCCCTTTCTCGCTGGCTGTCTCTATCTCTGTCGAATAAATAAATAAAATCTTTTAAAAAAAAATTTATTTATTTATTTGACAGAGAGAGGGGGAACACAAGCAGGGGGAGTGGGAGAGGAAGAAGCAGGCTCCCAGCGGAGGAGCCCGATGTGGGGCTCGATCCCAGAACGCCGGGATCAGGCCCTGAGCCGAAGGCAGACGCTCAACGACTGAGCCACCCAGGCGCCCCATCCTCATGTTTAAATAAGAGCACTGAATCAGACTCTCACATGCCCATTCTAGATCAGTCATATTATGTATGGAGTTTGAAATATTTTGAGCCTGTGAAGTTATTTTCTTTTCCTTTATATTATCTTCATATACATATTGACCTCGTTTTTATTGTGGTAAAACATACATAACATTAAGTTGACCATTTTAACCATTTTTAAATGAATAGTAGTGTTAAATACTACTGTTGTGCAACCATCTACCTCCAGACCTTGTCATCTGCTTAAACTGAAAGTCCATCCCCATTAAACAGTAACTTCCCATTCCCTCCTGGCAGCCACCATCCTTCCTGTCCCTGTGAATACGACTGCTCTGCGTACCTCATATGAGTAGAATTATACAACATCTGTCCTTTTGTGTCTGGCTTGTTTCCCTTAGCGTGTCTTCAGGGTTTATCCATGTTTGAAAATTTCCTTCCTTCTTAAGGCTGAATAATATTCCATCATATATACGTGTGTGTGTGTACACTACATCTTGACCATATTGACTTTTTAAGAATTCACATAATTCAAAACCATCTGGAAAAAATACTTAGAGCAAATTTAGATTTTTTTTTTTTTAAAGCCCAAACACCAAGGAAAAGGAAAAAGAGAATCAGGTAGTACACGCATAATGGCAGTTGGAAAAATGAGGAAATAGGATGGTTCTTCTTGGGCATAGTTCTCAGTAAAACCTAAGTGTGGCAGCGTGTTTCTACGCACTCCTTTAAATAAAAGCAAGTGGATCGGTAACAGCGCGATACCCATGAGCGACAGATTTAAAAGCACCACCACCACCTCAGCAAAGTAGGACTAGCAGTAAGGTGGTTGAATCTGATAAAGATTTTATACAGAAGCTTAGGAGAGTGTGTGCATTACAAGGCAAAAGGATTTATCCATTCGTCAGAATTAATTCAGAATCGTACATTTCAATATATGTACATTTTACTTCAGAAAAATTAAGTGAGGGCTACAGAGCACTGACAGCAGGGTTTCTCCCCTCTGCACTGTCGACATTTCGGGCCAGGGAACCTTTCGCTCTGGGGCTGTCCCATGCATTGTAGAATGTTCAGCAGTGCCCCTCACCACTACCCACTAGCTGCCAGCAACACCCTCCCGATTTTGACAAAGGAAAATGTCTCCAGACATTGCCAAACATCCGAGCACGAGTGAGGGTGTAGCCAAACCACCCCCGGTGAGAGCCGCTGGATTAGAGGCATAGATGCAGCGTGATGAGAAGGACAGTGTCTTTGGTGATAGCAGCTGCCTGGCGGGTACATAAGGGGTCCTTATACTATTCTGTGTGCTTCATATATGTTTAACCCTCTCCATAATAACAACATTTACCAAAAAAAATAACAGTGGTGTTACCCTATTCATGAGTAAGCCAAAATAAAATTTTCTTTTGAGAATTGACATAAAACCCCATGCTTCCTGAAATTAAACTAGCTTCCTTCTAGATTGATTGTAGAACTTACGTTCAGGGGCACCTGGGTGGCTCAGTCAGTTAAGTGTCCAACTCTTGACCTCGGCCCAGGTCTTAATCTCAGGGTTGTGAGTTCAAGTCCCATGTTGGGCTCTATGCTGGGTGTGGAGCCTACTTAAAAAAAAAAATTTTTTTTTAATTTTAAAAAAATTTGAAAGAGAAGAACTTATGTTCAGGAAAACTGAACCTTCTCCTTCCAGTTTTTGTATGCACGTGCTGCTGCCCCAATCGTGAAGCTTTCTCCCTTTTGCACAGAACTTTTCTCTTTTAAAGAGCTTTTGGAATATCTTACCTACCCAGTCACTCACTTTTCTGTTTCATTAAGCCGTAGCCCACCTTGATTTCTGTGAGACCATCCTGCCCTCTGAGAGCTTGAAGCCTCTTCCACCACTCAGTCAAAAGGGTCCTCCCGTCGTGCCACACAGAGTAAGGAGATGCAGCCACACCCCAGAGGAGTGTACAACCATCAGCAGGGTCGCCAAGGCCCTGGAGATGGGAGGACCAAGCAAACCTGGGAATGAAGGAATCAGTTAATGAAAAAAAAATTGCAATAAACATGCTTAATGGTCAAGTATAGAAAGATTTTCTCTTCACACTAGGAATAAGATAAGGATGTCTGCTACCACCATTTCTCTCTAGCCATTTCTCTCCTATATTGCCCTTGAAGTTCTGTTTTTCAGAACAATAAGACAAAAAGGAAATTAATTTTTGAAGAAATAAAAGATAGGTACAGATTAGAAAGGAAGAAGCAAAACTGTCATTTTTCGCAGAGAATATGATTATAAATGACAGTATCCCAAAAAATCTACAGGTGAACTATTAGAATACAAATTTAGCAGAGTTGCAGAAATAAGGTCAGTATTAAAATTATTTTTAATATTTTTATATACCAGCAACAAATAATTTGAAATGAAAAAATTTAAATGAAACCATATATAGTAGCATCAGGAAACAACCCAGGAATGAATCTATCAAAAAAATTTCAAGTCTTCTACACAGAAAACAATACAATATTAACAAACATTAAAGTGGCAGGATAGCTCAAGTTCATAGATTAAAAGACTCACTATTAAGCAGATGTCAGTTCTTCCAAAATTAATATCTAGGTACAGTAAACCAGCAAGGGTTGGATTGGGGGGAGTGTGGGAATGTGGGTATAAATCAATAAGCTGATTCTAAAAGTTCGGTAGAAATGCAAAAGACTTAAGAATACCTAAAACTTTTAAAAAAGAACAGAGTTGGAGGATTAAGTCTCAGGATATCAAGACTTACTTTAATGCTATCGTAATTAGGGCTGTGGGGTAGACCAACAGAACAGAATCCAGTTCAGGAATAGACCCACACATAAATAGACACTTGATTTATGACATAGTGGCACTGTAATTCAGTTGGGAAGGGATGGTCTTCTCAATAAATCATGTGGGGTAATTGAATATCCAAAAGGGAGAAAAATTAATGACCTTTACCACACACCATATACAAAAATCAGTTCCAGCAAGGACATAGAGAAACTGGAATTCTCCTTCACTGCTGGTGAGAATGTAAAATGCCAAAATTTTGGGAAGCACTTGGGCAGTTTCTCAAAAAGTTAAACATAGAGTTACCATACGACCCAGCAGTTTCACTCCTAGACACATACCCAAAAGAATTGAAAAGGTACGTTCACATGAAAACTTGTGCACAGATGTTCATAGCAGTATTATTCATAATAGCCAGAAAGTAGAAACAACTCGAATGTGTATCATCTGATGAGTGGAGAAACAAATGTGGTATAATCTCACAGTGGAATATTATTCAGCCGTAAACAGGAATGCCACAACATAGATGAACCTTGAAAACATTACACTAAGTGGAAGAAGCCAAATAGAAGAGGTCACATGTTATATGATTCCATGTGCATGAAATATCCAGAACAGGCAAATCTAAAAGAAAGTAGATTCATGGTTGGTGAGGGCAAGGGCAGAGGAGGAACGGGATGTGACTGCAAAGAAGTGGAGTTTCTTTGTGGGGTGACGACATGTTGTGGAACTAGATAGTGGTTATGGTTGCACAACCTTGTGAATGTACAAAAAAAACCCACCTGAATTATACTTTAGAAGGGTGAATATTATTATATATGAATTGTATCTCTATTTAAAAAAAAAAAAATTCCAGGTGGATTAAAGCTCTAAAAGTGAAAAATAGGAGCGCTTGGGTGGCTGAGTCGGTTGGGCAGCCAGCTCATGAATTTGGCTCAGGTCATGATCTCAGGGTCCTGGGATGGAGCCTCACGTCAGGCTCCACGTTCAGCAGGTGTGTCTGCTTCAGGATGTTGTTCCTCCCTCTGCCCCCCCTCCCACTCACTCGTGCTCTCTGTCTCTAAAATAAATGGGTAAATCTTTACTTAATAAATAAATACCTTCTAGGGATGTGCCTTTATCTTCTTAAAGTTGTCACTAGTGATAGTCATGATGCCCCCAAGATGTATAGGAGGCTCTTTTTTTTTTTTGTTTTTTGTATTTATTTAAGAGGAAGGGTGGGGATAGGGGTGGAGGAAGAGAGAGAATCTTAAGTAGACCCCACAACAGCATGGAGTCTGACACATGGCTCCATCTCACAACCCTGAGATCACCACCTGAGGCAAAATCAAGAGTCGGACGCTTTACTGACTGACCCACCCAGGTGCCCCTTTAGGAGGCTGTTTAAGGAATGAACCCTCCTGGGGCGCCTGGGTGGCTCAGTTGGTGAAGTGACTGCCTTCAGCTCAGCGATCATGACGATCACAGGGTCCTGGGATCGAGCCCCGCATCGGACACCCAGCTCAACCAGGAGCCTGCTTCTCCCTCTGCCTGCTGCTCCACCTGCTTGGGTGCCCTCTCTCTCTCTCTCTTTCTGTCAAATAAATAAATAAAATCTTTTTTAAAAAAGAAAGAATGGAACAGAACAACCCTCCAGAGGTTCCTGGGTGGCTCAGTCAGTTAAGCGTCCCACTCATGATTTCGGCTCAGGTCATGATCTCAGGGTTGTGAGATCGAGCCCCACATTGGGCTCCGAGCTCAATGGTGAGTCTGCTTGAGATTCTGTCCCCACATTCTGGCCCTCCCCACATTCCTGCTCGCACATACTCTCTCTCTCAAATCTTTTTAAAAAAGAAAAAGAAATGGGGCGCCTGGGTGGCGCAGTCATTAAGCATCTGCCTTTGGCTCGGGGCGTGATCCCGGCGTCCTGGGATCAAACCCCACGTCAGGCTCCTCCGCTGTGAGCCTGCTTCTTCCTCTCCCACTCCCCCTGCTGTGTTCCCTCTCTCGCTGGCTGTCTCTCTCTCTGTCAAATAAATAAATAAAATTAAAAAAAAAAAAGCTTTAAAAAAGAAAAAGAAATGAACCCTTCAGACTTTCCACACCTGGGCGGTGGTGACCTTCCACAGACAGCGTGCTGGCGAGCCTTGTACCCCAGTAGCAGTGAACAGCATGAGCTGTATCACCCCAGAAGTTTTCTCTGAGGCTCAAACAAATTTGGCTGATGTCCACTTCTTGCCCAGTGCTTCATGCCTAAGGAGATGAACTATTAGCTATTTTCAGAGATGAAAACCAGCAGATTTTCATGATAAATGGAGCCTTTCACCTGCACTTTCCACAGACAGCTGCAAAGTCTGTCAGACTAGCTTTTGCCTTTTCTGACCTCATTGCTTTTCGTAAAACCTGAGACCAAGGTTTCCATCTGTTCAGCTGTCTGGTGAGAACAAAATTTTATTGTGACTGGCCAGGGACTGAAAATGTCATATCTCTCAAGATACGAGACCCAAAGAATTATGTCAAGTTCATTCAAAACTCTTCCTGTCACTTAAGACTATACAATTATTTATGCATATAATATATCTCTGGGAAGTAGGAAGTATAGAAAAAGTAGGAAGTATCCCCATATGTTTTAAAACATTATCATTTTTTCCCACCAACAAATAATGCTAAGACATGGCTTTGATTTTGACGAGGCTCTGAAAATTTGCTGCATGGAAGATAAAGTTGAATCCTTACCAGGCATCGAATAGCATACTAAAAAAAAAAAAAAAAAAGGAGTGAAAGAGAATGTCAAGAATACTGGCTTAACACTTAGCTTGGTCAGATCTTACCATGTTCCCACATTTGCTTTAGATTGTTTTAATAAAGTAAAGCATTACAGTTATTACTGAAGCCCCTGTGTACCCTACCCCACCATTCCCCTCCCTCCATGCCCAGAGTTAACCATTATTTTTATTTCGATTTTTAGCATTCCCATGTGTATTTTGGTATGTTGCATCTGTATATATTCTTAAATTATATGTGATTTTGTTTGCATTTTAAAACTTTACACAAATGGTACTATACATATCATTTCCCAACTTGCTTTTTTTGCCTAACAGTTTTTTGAGACTTACCCATGTTGATGAATGCTGTTTGAATTCATTCATTTTAATTTCAGTGTCATATTCCATTGCATGACTGTGCCACCGTTCGTTTATCCATTCAGCTGTTGATGGACATTTAGATTGTTTCCAGTCTTTTTTGTTTTTTGTTTTTTGTTTGTTTGTTTTGGGGGTTTTTTTTGTGGGTTTTTTTGTTTGTTTCCAGTCTTTTGCTTTTACAAACAGTGGATGCAGGGAACATTTTTCACATGGGCAAGAATTTCGCTAAAGGATATAGGTGTGAGGGTCGGGTTATGGGTTATGCACATCCCCAGGTAGGAAAATATTACTGGATTTCCCCCAAAGTGCTTTCGTTGGTACTCTCACCACAAGTGTGAATTTCACTGCACCATATCCATGCCAACATTTAGTATTATCAACCTTCTTACCTTTGTCTCTCTGATGATTATGAAACGGTATACAGCGTGTGGCTTTAATTTGCATTTACTGGATTACTAATAACGTTAAGGATCATTTGAGATGCCTCGTGAGCACTTCTGCTTTTGTGAATTGCCTGTTCAAATCTTTGCCCCACTGTTGGTGTTATTATTGCTCTCGGGGTCGCTGATCTTTTTTTTGTTGCTTTGTAGGAGTCTTTATATACGCTGAGTATTATTCCTTTGCCAATACTGCACATACCCCTTTTCTGGTTTGTGTCTTTCCTTTGCTTATGTATCTCTTGATACAGCCTCATTTTAACGTAATACATTTTTCGATCTGTCCTGTTTCACATTCTTCTCTACCTATAAGTAATAAGAAAAAAGCTCTGTATTCTTAAAGTTTTTCTTTTCATATCTGTGTTTTTAACCTACCTGGGATTTAGCATGCTTATTCTTTAGAGGCGTGTATTGGGTTCCCTCTGAGCAAGAGCAGCAGTCATTTCTAGTGAGCTCTGAGAAGTGTTCTGATGCTGGGCTCCTCGTATAGGCCTCTAGCAGTCTAACCTCACCTCTCCTATGCATGCTTAGGTACTTTACTCTGTAAGCCCAAGGCCTTTTCAAAAAACAGATACTAGGAGAATTAACAATCTTCATTTCTGGAAACCAAGAAGAGCCCAAAATGCCCTAGCAGTTGAACGACTGACAGAGCTTTGACTAGCCACACTACTGCATGGAGTTGTGCTTTCCTCAGTGTAACTTCCTCACCAGTTTTTTAAATTCAGGCTTTATTTATTTTAGAGCAGTTTAGGGCTCACAACAAAATTGAGGGGCAGATACTGAGAGTTCCCATATGCCTCCTTGGCCCCACAAAAGCATAGCCTCTCACCCATTATCAATAATTGATCCTCCACCAGATTGGTACATTTGTTCCGATTGCTGAACCTACATTGACACATCACCATCGCTCAGAGTCTGTAGTTTACATTATGGTTCACTCTTGGTGTTACATTCTGTGGGCTCAGACAAGTGTATAATGACCTGTATCCATCATTATGGTATCGTACAGAGTGGTTTCACTTGCCCTAAAAATCCTGCTCTCCACCTATCCATCCCAGCCACCACCCCAATTCCTGGCCACCAGTGATCTTTGTACTTTTTCCATAGTTTTGCCTTTTCCAGAATGTCATATAGTTGGAATCACACAGTATGTAGCCTTTTCAGATTGGCTTCTTTCACTTAGTAGTAGGCATTTGAAGTTCCTCCGTGTCTTTTCATGGCTTTATAGCTCATTTCTGCTTAATGCTCAATAATATTCCATTGTCTGGATTACCACAGGTTATTCAGCTACTAAAGGATGTCTTGGTTGCTTCCCAGTTTTGACAATTATGAATGAACCTGTTAGAAACATCTGCGTGTAGGTTTTTGTGTGGACGTAAGTTTTCAGCTCCTTTAGGTAAACACGTAGGAACACTATTGCTGGGTTGTATGGTAAAGTATGTTTAGTTATTTAAGAAACCACCAAACCGTCTTCCAAAGTGGCTGCCATTTTGCATTCCCACCACCAAGTGAGAGTTCCTGGTGCTCCACGTCCTCATCAGCGTTTGGTGTTGGCAGCGTTCCGGATGTGGCCATTCTAATAGATGTCTAGCGATATCTCATTGTTTTAATCTGCGTTTCCCTGGCGACATACAATGTGGAGCATAATTACAAATGCTTCTTTGCCATTCGTGTATCTTCTTTCATGAGGTGTCTATAAGGTTTTTAAGGGCCCATTTTTTTTAACTTATTTATTTATTTATTTATTTTAATTTATTTTAAAGATTTTGTATATATTCATTTGAGAGAGAGAGACCAAGAGCACCAGTGGAGGGGAGAGGCAGAGGGAGAGGGAGAAGCAGGCTCCCCACTGAGCAGGGAGCCCAGTGCGGCCGGATCCCAGGAACCTGGAGATCATGACCTAAACTGAAGGCAGATGCTTAATCATCTGAGCCAACCAGGCGGCCCTTTCACTCATTTTTAAGTTGGGTTGTTTTCTAATTGTTGAGTTTTAAGAGTTCTTTATATATTTTACATAACAGTCCCTTATCTCGTATGTCTTTTGCAAATGTTTTTTCCCCAGTCTGTGGCTTGTCTTCTCATTCCCTTGATGCTGTCTTTTGCAGAGCAGAAGTTTTTCATTTTAATGAAGTTCCGGTTATCACTGACTTCTTTCATGATCACGTCCTTGGTGTTATGTATAGACAGTCACTATACTCAAGGTCATCTGGGATTTCTCCTGTGTTATTTTCTAGGAGTTTTCTAGTTTCGTGTTTTACATTTAGGTCAGTGATCCATTCTGAATTTTTCTGAAGGGCGGAAGGTCCTTCTCTAAATTCGTTTTCTTTGCATGCGGATGTCCAGTTGTTCCAGCACAATTGGTTGAAAAGACTGTTTTTGCTCCACTGTATTGCTTTTGCTCCTTGGTGAAAAGTCAGTTGGCTGTATTTGTGGGGGCTCTGTATTCTGCTCCATTGATCTATTCGTCTGTTCTTTCACCAGTACTACACTGTCTTGATTACTGAAGCTTGATAATAAATCTTGAAGTAAGGTAGTGTCAGTCCTCCAACTTTGTTCTCCTCCTTCAATAATGTGTTGATGATTCTGGGACTTTTCCTTCTGCATATAAACTTTAGAGTCGTTTGTCAACACCTCACCATTTTTTGAGAACAATATTTCTAAGTTATTCCAAGTAAAACATTGACGTCTTCTCCAAACGTTTATACCATTGTCAAAATTATAATCACATGACCATTAAGTCAATGGTGTCTCTCATTAATGAGTTTATCTTACCTTTAGTTGGTTATTCTCCTGTCCATAGCAAAGTACAGGGGGGATGGGAGAAAGCAGCGTCACAGGGCCTTAAGGGATCCCATTCCACCCCTGCTCAATATAATTATGAAAGGCTTTCTGAGAGGAGCAGGCAGTGGCAGAAACAGCAAGCCTTGTCCTGAACATAAGAGTCACCATCAGAGTGGTGGGGGCAGTGGCAGTAGGACTGTCACCCCACTGCCACCTTCAGTGGATATGTGATTCTCTTCTCCTAAACGGTTGCAACAGGCCAGAGTGTATATGCCCTTCGAGGCTTCAGCCATCTCCCTACCACCTGGTTGCCAGCAGTGCAGCTGCTTAGCCGTATGTGTGGAGTCGGCAGGAAGCGGTGTGAGCTCTAAGCCAACACTGTTCCATAGCACGTATCAGGGCCGCAGGAAATGGAGAGACAGTGTCGTGTCCACCTCATCATCCGGCGCCTGTCCATCATGTGAGATACTTTCAGCAAGTTATTTAGCCTCTAGAACTTTGATTTTGTCATCTATAAAGTGGGAACAATAAATACCTAAGGGGCAGGCTCTTGTAAAGTTTAAATGAGATGGAACATCTTTCCTGGCAGTTGGTGGGCAATCAGGAAAGTTAATATCCTTCCAAACAATTGGCATCCCAGAGAACGGAAGGAAGGAACAAAGAAGCAAAGGAAGGAAAAGGCAGATTGTTACCAAGATACTGATGTTTAAATTTGGTTTCATCTCGGGGCGCCTGGGTGGCTCAGTCGTTGGGTGTCTGCCTTCGGCTCAGGGCGTGATCCCGGCGTTATGGGATCGAGCCCCACATCAGGCTCCTCTGCTGGGAGCCTGCTTCTTCCTCTCCCACTCCCCCTGCTTGTGTTCCCTCTCTCGCTGGCTGTCTCTCTGTCAAATAAATTTTAAAAAAAAAATTTGGTTTCATCTCCTACATCCTCACTAACATCCAGAAAAATAAAAAATACAGCAATACTGGGGCACCTGGCTGGCTCAGTTGGTGACGTGTGCAACTCTTGATCTCGGAGTCATGAGTCCAAGCCCCACGTTGGGCTCAGAGCTTACTTTAGAGAAAAAATGATCTCTCTCTCTCTCTCTCTCTCTCTATGTATATATATATATCTCAATACCAAGTTACCATTTCTTGCCTGTCGAATAAGCAAGAATTTTACGACTGTTTTCAGTGCCGACGAGGGTGCAGCCTTCACTCCCGGCACATGGCGGATAGGTAGGCGCACATTCCATTTGAAAAGCAGCTCAAGATACGTATCAAGAACCTTACAATGTCCTTATCCTTTGATGCGTCCCGAAGACTCTCCTAAGGAAATGCCTTTGATAGACCTGGAATTAATACGTACAGAGTTGTTCACCACGGCATTCGTTATTTATAATAATAAAAAGCTAGGGGTGCCTGGGTGGCTGTCAGTTGTATCCAACTCTTGATTTCAGCTCAGGTCATGATCTCAAGGTCGTAGCGTCGGGCCCTGGGTTGGGCTCTATAGTCAGTGCAAGAGTCTGCTTGTCCCTCTCTCTCCGCTCTTGCTCTCTCTCTAGCTCTAAAATAAATAAATAAAATCTTAAAAATAAATAAATAGGGGCACCTGGGTGGCTCAGTCGTGAAGCGTCTGCCTTCGGCTCAGGGCGTGATCCCAGAGTCCTGGGATCGAGCCCCACATCGGGCTCCTCCGCTATGAGCCTGCTTCTTCCTCTCCCACTCCCCCTGCTTGTGTTCCCTCTCTCGCTGGCTGTCTCTATCTCTGTCGAATAAATAAAAATAAAATCTAAAAAAATAAAAATAAATAAATAAATAAAAATAAAGTTATGCACGCACATACCATAAAGTACGTATAGCAATTAAAAATCATGATTTTTTTTGAAGACTGCCAAGATGGGGAAAATAAAATATAAACAACTTCATATATTAACCGGAAAAACAGGTTATAAAATTGTGTATATACATGATTCTTAGTGGGGTTTTTTAATTTTATTTACTTATTATAAGTAGGCTCTATGCCCAAGCACAGGGCTTGAACTCATGACCCTGAGATCAAGACCTGAGCTGAGATCAAGAGTCAGATGCTTAACCAACTGAGCCACCCAGGCATCCCCCCCCCAGTTTAGTTTTGTATACACACACATAGACTGGCAGGTCTGTGCTTCCCTGAGATACAATGGACATACAACATTGTGTAAGTATAAAGGTCCAGTGTGTTGATTTGACACATTGATATATTGCAGACTGATTACCACCACAGCGTTAGCTAACCCCTCCATCCTGTCACATAGTCACCATTTCTGTTTGGTGGTGAGAACACTGAAGATCTGTTCTCTTACCAAATTTCAAAGGACTGTACCGCATTTAACTGTGTTTTCCTTGTTTTTTCCTGGGCAGTAGGAGTTGTAATGAATGTTTTTCCTTTTGTATTTTTGTTTATTTTCCAAATTCTCTCCAGCGCATTACGTTTAAAATCAGGACAATGTTACTCATCGGTGTAGGTATACTAAGTGTCGTGTCCCTTCATTCCCGCAGCTGTTGCTGGACACCCATTCCTTGAAGATGGTTCTGCTCGATCTCCCTTCCATTGGCTCACAGGTGGTGAGGAAAGCACCTGCCAGTTACACTAAGATTGTTGTGAAAGGCATGACCCGGGCAGAAATGATACTCAAGGTGGGGCTTTTGTCTTGGGGTTTCTGCTAAAAGGGGCTGGTTATCTGATGGCTTATTCCAAGTAGTACTGGTTTTGGAAGTACAGGTTAGGGCCTGTCCCCGTCAGTCCCAAAGGATTGTCCACATTCTTTGGCTGGATTAGATTTTGGCCTCATTAGATCCTGTTGAAAGTCAATGGACAGTTACTCAGGGGATCAGTAATTCTTTCTGACAAAAGAATTTTTCGTTGTAAAGGGATTCTCTTGTAGTAGGATTTGGTCGAGATTGGAAATTAGGTGGGTTGTCACCGTGAATCAGTGTCTCAGTCAAGGATCACTTTGCTTCTCAGCAGGAATTTCCGGCCCAGGTATCAGTTACTCCCTTCCGCATAAATCTCTTTAGCTTTCTGTACTCTGCAACTTTCCAGGAACTCCAAACAGATGTTACAGTAATTGAATCTAATCAGCAAATGGGCTTTCTAAAGCCCCATTTAACAAATTATTATATGTGGAGTGATGATGTTGAGAATGTCTGAAGCCTTGAGCACCTGCGTCTGATTTTCACCTGCCCTTGTTGAGAAGAGAGGGGGGCGCCTCTCGGGAGAGAAGGCTGGAGAACAAATGACCTATCCTGAAATCTTCCTAAGAGTGCAGGGCCTGCAGGCTGGTCGGGTCTGTCCCCCAAACAGAATGGCTCAAATGATGGCAGGAACGAAAAGTAGCTGTGGGACCTGAGACATGTGTGGGACCAGGTCAGGGTCCTGCGTGAGGGCATCGGAAGCAGCCTAATCCGTTTCTCCCCACAGCTGGCTTACTCAGCAGGGAAGAGAGCGTGCAGTTCGGGAGCTATCCGCAGGCAGTCTCTGAGGGAACTACTGCTTGCCCCTCTGTGGTCCATTCTCAGGATTTCAAGACAAAACCAGTCTGCTGCAGGAAAAAATCAGACCGCGCATTCCAGAACCAAATAGGAATGAATTTGAGGACCACGATGCTATTAGTTCCCTCTGTTTGTGTATTAATCGACAGTTTGTAGTTAATAACATCAAGTTCAGATTTTAAGTCTTGAAGAGTGAGGCAGCTTTGGGATTTTTGTCCTTGAGAAAATCCACTTAGATCTATGGCTTTTGCAACCCATCCCTCAGGGATAAAGGTGCCTCGGGACAAAAGGAGCAGATATCATAAACCCCTGTGTCAAAACAGGAGACTCTCCAACGTGGTGTTTCACAAATGGTCCTGATGTTTAAAAATCCCCTGGGACCCACCCCGGGCCTTCTGAGTTAAAATCTTCAGGAGGGGGACATAGAAATCTGTTACTTAAAAAGCAGTCCAGGTGGTATTTATGACTTGGCAAGTTTAAGAAACTTTGCTCATTGAATTTTGAGATGAAATAAGCCATCAGGACATTTCTGAGTTTAGGGCTACGTCGCTTAAGGAAATCTTGCAGAATCCATTGTGTGGTCAGCTGGCAAGTAGGGATAAAAGATCCCCTGCTTTCCAGTCACAACTTTTCCTGCAGGCCTACTCCTGTCTCTCTCCCCTGGTAGGTAGTGATGGCCCCTCACGAACCGTTGGTGGTGTTTGTTGACAACTATATCAAACTCCTTACGGACTGCAACACAGAAACCTTCCAGAAGATACTGGACATGAAGGTTAGTTCAGTGCCTTCTTTTGTCCACACGTGCACATCCTTGTCACACTCAGTCGTTCTTAACTGGGGCGGGGGTTTGGGATACGGGCTCCTGGGGAGCTTTCTCAAAGTGCATGTGCCTACCCCATGCTGCAAACCAGATTCTAAGAAGTCTTCTGAGAAGAAGGATCCCAGGCAAAATAACTTCCTCATTCTGCTGGTACCTCCTTGCGCCTTCGAGAACCACTGCTCAGTGGACGCTGGGCGCAGAAGGAGTGCAATGGAGAGTAGTACCCTTCCCCACCCTGTCCCTTCTCTCTTGACCCCTCCTTTCTCTCCTTTCCTTTCATCTGTTTTTCCTTCCTCTCCTGTTCTGCTGGGTACTACTCAGGGCTGGTAACTCCACTGGAGAAAGTGTTCATCCTCAGCCTGGAGTAATTACGCCTTTTGCACAACCAGATATTGCACTTTCCCCTCAGGCCTTTCTGGGGCCAGATTTCATGATTATCCTCCTTTGTCTTTCAACCTCAGGGGCTGAAGAGAAGCGAGCAGAGCAGCATGCTGGAACTCTTGCGCCAGAGGCTCCCCACCCCGCCTTCAGGGCCAGAAGGCTCCAGCTCCCTCTCCCTGCTGGCTCCCACACCAGAGCAGGAGTCCTCTCGCATCCGCAAACTAGAGAAACTGATTAAAAAGAGACTGTAGGAGCACACAAAGGGCACTCTTTTCCCCTGGCCCGTGGCCTTCAGCACCCCACTGCCTGGAAGCCCTCGTCCCCACCTTTCCTGTGCTCCCCCTGACTCTCAGATCAGTCTTGAAACTTCCTGGGACACTTGGGTTGTTAATGAGTCCTCCCCAGGACCTGTCTTACTTGGCACCCTGATCAAGAAGCCAAGCAAGGGCAGGGTGATGAAGAGGCTCCTGGTCGGTCCCGGTTCCTGCAGCAGAGGCAGTAGTGGGCAGAAGGGCCCCGCAGTTCACTTGTGTTCCTAGGCTGCTTTCAACCCATCCAGTTGTCCCTGGCCTTGCAGCCTCACCTCTGCAGCCACATCGTCCGGCATGTGGCCCCGTCTCCCATGCCTGTCCAGGCAACTTGGGTGAGAAACCCTGGATTCCACCCTTTCCTCCATCTGCTGCTGTTTGAGGTTACCTCTGCAGCCAGGCCCTGAGATTTGTCCTCCCTGCTCTGTCGGTTTGGCTCTGGGGCCCGACTTCATGAAGTGGCAGGTTCCAGGTGGAGGACATTAGCCTTGCCTTATGAGGGCAGTGGAGGCGGGAGCATTCTTCCTTGTAGATCCATTTCCTGGTACATATTTTCATGACTGGGCCAGTGTGTTCTTCCCATTTCTCCATAACCTGCAGTCCCCTGTCTATATACGTTTAAGGAGAAATTCCCACCGTGTCTGTCACCCGGGAAGATCGCATGTGCCAGGCCTTGGGAGCAGGTGTCCTCTGTGCCATGGGGCTCCTTGCTTGGGGGTGGGGGTAGATCCATATCTGCCTTGGAGAGGAGGTGCTGCTTAGCACGCTCATTGCATAATGTAAGCAGATTATTTTCTCCATTTTTTTATTCCCACCCTGCTCCTGCCTTCTAGGGGAGGGATTGCCTTCTGCGAAGAGATACTAGGACGTTTTCCTAGAAAAATTGTCCTGGGCTTTCTCCTCAGATAAAGCTGTGGGACAGAGCAGGAGGCCTGGGCTCCCTAATCCACTTCCTGCCCATTTATTTTCAAACCCAAATTCACTTTCCAGAGTGATCTGAAACAACAAGGGTGATGTGAAGTGCCAGAATGACATACGACTTTTTCACGAGCAGGAAAGAACCCAGGTCCACAGGTACCTTAGGAACAGAATGTTGACCTTAAACACCTGCTCAGAACCTGGCCCAGCCCAGAACACACCCCAGCCCCCGACCCCCGGCCTGCCCGGCCTGTCCACTGGCGCACAGCCCGCACAGCTTTGCGGAAGAGAACTGCCTCCTAGCACTGCTTCGGTCCTCGCGTCGTCCTGCAGCGTGAGAACGGGCAGCATACCCGGTAACTGCCCTGATTTGCCAGGTTCAAGGGGAACCGAGCCCCAGCTCACCGTGACCACAGCCTCAGGGCGGCCGCTGTTAGTGTGGGCGTTCTCCGGGAATTCTGAACCAGTCGCCGGCCAGGTGGGGAGAGAGCTAAGGAGGAAGGAGGAGTCTTTACAGAGAATGCACGCAGCAGGCCTCGGGGGAAAATCGGGATATCAAACAGCACTCAACAATGAGTTTTCAGGGTAGAGGAAGTTTCCTGAAAATCCATAAAACTTGTGATAGCCACACAGGAGGACACTTTAAGGCTGAAAATGAGACCAGGAACTGATTATTTTCCCCCTTCATGTTCTCCAGTCCCCTTCCCTGTTTATTAACCTCCTCCCAGACTCGGGCCATCGGCCCCCGCTTGGATCCTCAGCCTCGTTTCTTCCTCAGCTTCCAGACTCCTCTTGCTGGTCTGTGTGACTCTTACATGCGGAGTACTGAGAAGAAAGCGCGGCCCTCGGCTGAGCTCTCAGGAAAAGCTTGCTAAATAAGGAAAGGGTGGGTAGAGCGCAGAGGGGATTGGGCAAGCACGGGGCGGCGCAGGGGCAAGACCTCACTTTGCCCGGACAGCCGTCGTGCAGCTACGGTGACCTCCTACCGCCCGCACCGATGGAGGTTAAACTTCTCTTCCTGCTCTCGAAAGAGGGGCTGATGGGCCCATCTGCAAACAGCACAGCTACTTGGGCCATCTGTCGTCAACCTGGGGCATGGGGGAAGCTGGCAGACTCCACCTGGTTCTTGTCACTCTCGGTGTTTATAAATGCACACTTCTCTTTTTGGTTCATTCCTGAGGACTCGTTTCCTGGACATCTCCGTAACGCATTGAGATGTCAAGCCGCTGTTTTCCCCCAGTTGGTGGTCGCGGCCAGGGAAGTTGGTTTCTTGATTTGTTACATTGTCAGGAATCTCCGAGGAGCCAACAGATGTCAGTAGGAGTTATGTTAAATGTCTCATTGATGGGGTCTGAATGCTGTGTATGCATCTAAAGACGGCATGTTCCTCAACCGGGGGTATGTGTCAGAATCACCTGGGGCCCTTTTTACACATACAGTTGCCTGGAGATTCTGAATCAGTATATCGAGTGGGGCCTGGGCATAGAAGTAATGTTTACCCCCACTGCAATAGAGAGAAATTTGCTTTATCACAGGGTTCTATATTACATTTTCATAAATGTATATTTTTCCTGGCTCTCTAAGCGAGTGTAATTACAATACAGTTGAGCTGGCACCAGCATGGTAAAAATTCTTTGCTAATATCCAGCAGCTTTAACTTTAAGCTTGTGTTGATGATAGGGATCCTGCCAGAATTGTGCTGTCCCCATACAGACTAGAATTCTTAAAGTTTGTCGACTAAGCCCCAAACAGATATTTGTTCTATTACTGTCACTTCCAAGTAACACGAAGGAGGACTCATTGGTATGTAAAACAGTAACTAACAACTCTGTTATTCAGCTGAATTAGACATTGTACCCATTCCTCCCCCACCCCGCTTTCTCTAATGCTTAAAAAAAAACTTTGAAGCCACTTTATGTGGTTAAAATAAATATTGATAATTTATAATTGATAAAGATCTGCTGTTCTTACTATGGACAGACTTCGTGATAGCTGGCTTCAAGGCGCCCAGGCTGGAGAAAGTTCCGTTTGGATCATAACAGTGAGACAGGAACCACAATGGACAGTGTTTTGACCTCCAAGTTCAGTTCTGGAATTGAAGCTGTCGCCACTGCCCCCCCCCCCCTTAAAGAACAAAGTGTTAGTACCTAGGACTTTGCCTGCCCCTCCCCCCCCCCCAAGTGCCTGCTCTCTCATGACTAGGATGGTTCTTCGGTGCAGATCAAACGGGATTGAGAGCAGACCGCCAAAGGATGACAGTTAAGGGGCAGCCAGGGCGAGCAGGCAGGTCTGTGGCTGCTGCCTGATGTGGGGGCCATTACACCGGCCTGGATTGCTGTTGGACAAGGAAACCTAGTTCCCTGTTTGCAGAATGCTAGGGAAGATGCCAAAAGGTCACAGCTGGAAATGTAATTCCTCTCCCTAGGAAGAGAAATCTCCAGAATAACTAGCTTGCTGACGGTGAAAGCAAGTGTTTCACACTTCTGTCTACTCCAAGTCAGATTTCTACAAATAAAATCATTAGAACTGCATTGGGCCACTTAAACAATAGCCTTGCAAACATGCCCACATGAAAAGCTGGAGTGCTGAAGGAGTCCTTGTTGCATTGTAGATAGCAAATCCAAATTTCCAGTTTCCTTCTAGTATTTATCAGATAGCTTCTCAGACCCTCAAAGTTCTATACCTTTGGGAGATATCAATTTCCTTAAAATAAAGGGACTGCTTTTTGTGTAAATACCTTTCATTTCCCCCATCTGGAAGTGATACTACAGTTAATTAAAGCATTACTGGATGTCATTTGCTAGGGTGTATTTCCTCACTGTTGACAGAGAGCAGAACGGACGATAGGAAAGAATCAGGAAGCCCTGAGCCGTGGGCCCCCCGCAGCGTTTCCCCTGCTCCCTGCCCCCTGCCGAAGACAGGCCCCTTCCCTGACAGCTAAAGGGAGCAATGCCTGAAGACAGCACCGCTCATCAGTAGGGTCCTGGCACGTCCGGCTGCACTGGACACCCTCTATAAATATGTACAAAGTGTGCTGCTCCCAATTCGGAACCCTTCCTGTGCCCTGAATTTCTATTCTGTTGACTTTCCCTTCTCCACCTTGCTGTTCTAGTCACAGCCTGCTTTTCCATGTGACTACAAATGATTTCTCTCCTGTACACAGTAAGTTAATCCTGTTTCCTTAAGAACTGGGTGGGCATTTTGCAGTGAACTCTTTGGGAAATCTGATGTTTCTTTCAGCAGTGGAAAATCTGTTGCAGCACTTCCATTCGGTTGACTTGGAGGTCATTACCTAGTTTCCATTCTTTATTTTCACCAGCTCCCCACTATAGCAGGGTACCCAGGGATCAATCTGATGAAATAAGAAACCTTTCCTTATAACCCTCTAGAAGGGCAGTGCAGGACGGTTCACCTGCCCGGTTCTCTTCTCACCGATGTAATCAGGCATGGGAGGCACCAGAGAGCAGCAGGATGGGAAGAAGGTGTCCATTTGAAACACAAGCAGCTCAAGATTGGAAACTTCCACGGAAGACCTGGTCTCCAGGTCTGGTTCTGGCTCTTTGACATCGGATGAGTCTTTGGTCCTCTGAACAGTAGTTTCCAGGGTCTGTAGAAGGGGATTATAGTGAATCGGGCTGTGGAGGTCACCTAGGACGAGGTGGCGGGCACATGCTCTGTGAGCGGGAGGCAGTGTGAAGGAGGGAGCGTTCATTAGCACTCGCCAGGCCTGAGCCACCCGCAGCCGGACTGGCTGGATGGTGGGTGGCCACAGGGCTTGTTCTGTCCCCAGACTCGCTGGAACAACATGGCCAGTGGACAGCATAACCGTGCTGCTGTGTGCTGGCTGCATCGGAATAGCTAGTCTTTGCCTTTTTAGGTCATGGTTATGATAGCCAACTTACTCAAGAGCTTGAGGACTCTCCGAACCCTGTATTCCCTTTGCCCTAGCAGCTGCTGTGTTCATAACATTTAGGGACAAACCTGCAGGCACGGAGAAGAGAGCTTCCTCCCTCCCTCCTGTTGGCTGGGCCAACTGTTGTGGAAAATGTGGCACGTTTCCTCTGAATGCAAATTAGAAGGGTTGCCAAAGGCTGCCTTCCAAACGAATTCTTTAGATATGGTGTCTGGTGTCCACAGACCGGACTTCAGCTGGCTGTTCATGGCAGGCGGGGACAAAACTCTTGCCTGCCCTCTTTCCCCCGCTCCCCCGCCTTCCCTACAATGACCAAAAAACTACACGAGAATATCTTGGGACAGGCGGAGGTTCACCAGCTATTTGGTTTACTTTCCAGTTGCCTTTCAGAGAAGTTTAGACCTCTTCCAGGCTGGCTCAGTCCCCGTAGTCTGGGTCTCCAGTCCCCTTCGGGGATATTGATACGCAGAGTGCTAAGTGACAGCGCGATATTAAAGTTAAACAGGGCTCGGTGCTTTGTCCCCTGGGAATGTTTATCCCGTCATCTGAGGGCTCTGGTAGCCTCTGCTTAGTAATCAAATGGAATCGGTACAAAATTGCCGTGCTCCTCCTGTTTGGGGTAATTTTTCAAAAGTACGAAATTAAGAACAGCTCCTCCAAAAACTTCCCTTTACTTCTGAGGCCAAGACAAGTATTTGCAAAGCGAGCGGCGACTTTCAGGGGTACCAGGCGAAATGGGGGAGCGACCCTCTATCTTCCCGGTGTGTTTGCTCTGTGCGGACGGAAAAGGAAGGCGGTGGACCGGCTGCTGGAGAGCCTGCATTCCGCCGGGCTCACAAGCGCAAGCCCTGTGGTTGGGCCGCCTGGCGCAGCCCCTGAAGAGCCTGGGTAGCGGGCAGGTGGGAGATAACAAATACCGTAGAAAGAAAACATGAGTCCACGCGGAGGCACCCCCCCCCCCCCCCGGTGCCGCGTGCCTGGCCCGGCTCTGAAAGGCGGCGAGTGTGGAGACGGCGACGGCCGCGCTCTTCCCGGGCCGTCCGCATCTGGGCGGCCCGGTCCCGGCGGCTGTGCTGCGCCCGAATACGGTGCTAGCTCACGGCATCAACACCCCGTTGCGGGGCCGTGATGCGCTGCATTTGACGGGTGCGGGGCCCGGGCGGCCGACGCGGTGTGGCCGCAGCTGGTGGTGCGACGGCTTGGCTCGTCCGCCGAGGCTCTGCGGGCTACACCTGTGGTTTTCAAACGTACGAGACACGATTTTACACGGGACTCTCTCGACGAAACAGAAGCATTTTATTAATGTATTTTCTGTGTTCAATTCGAAGCAAATCAGTGAGAACATTGGAACTATTTCATTAACTAGAAAGCATTTTATTTGTTAAATGGTACTTTTTTATTTATTTTTAAAGATTTTATTTATTTGTCCGCGCGAGCACACAAGCAGGGGGAGGGGCAGAGGGAGAAGCAGACTCCCCGCTGCACAGGGAGCCCCATGCGAGACTCGATGCCAGGACCCCGAGATCATGACCTGAGCTGAAGGCAGACGCTTAACCGACTGAGCCACGCAGGCGCCCGGACAGAAAGCATTTTACACCTAAGGTTGTGAACGACAGTTTGTGTACTTCAAGCCCAGCGCCCGGTGTGTTTCTGTGTTTGGCTTTGGTTGCACAGAACACAGAAATCTTGACTTCATCCCGCTTAGAATTTGCGACTAACATCAGTTTTGTTTTGACAGCCTTCCTTCCAATCCCAGATGTTCTTCCGTTACACAGACGTGACAGGGACTGTTGACCCCGAGGTCTGTGTGCACGGGAGCAGCCGACAGCCCCCCGCGCACACACGGAGGGTCTGCATAGCACACATTTGCGCCTGGAACACATCTGAGGATGCGTGCTGCGTTACTGCCGTGTTGAGTGTTCAGTCATTAGAACTGGTTTTAAATAGGGACTCGAACCTTCCTGGAGTTCCTTTGCCCCCAGAACACGTCAGAAGAACTGCAGATTTCCCCAGAAGTCAGTCCGGAAGCTGCTCGCCTCGTCAGTAGCTGCTGCACGTGGCTTCTCTGACCTTGGGGTGGAGTGGGGGAGGGGCGGGGAGCGGTGTTACCCTTGTACAGGAAACAGCACCACTTCGGTTGAAGTTCACTCCCTGTTCAACAGCACGGCCCGGCTGTCACCCAAATCCTGTGTGAGTAACCCGAGAGGCCCCCTCCTGGGCTTAGCCCTGCTACCTTTAGCAAGGCCTTCGGAAAGCAGGGAACCCCTGGCGCGAGGCAGCCGTGTTCTAAGAACAAAACAGCGCCACTGGAATGGGCAGGGGAGGCTCGGGCACCATCTGAAGGGAAGCCCATCCTTCTTCCAAACCCCCATGAGCCTCACGTGTGACGCCTGAGGTCCAGGTCGGTGTAATCCGTGCTTCCCCAAGGTCCCCGGACTCGAAACACAGGAAGGAGAGTATGCGTGCTCCCGTTCCCTCCCACTGGGACAACTCAACTGAAGAGGGTGCTAGGGCCAGAGACGGTGGGTGTGGGGACCGCGGCTGCTTCAGGGTGCCCCCCCACACCGCCCCAAGCTGGAGGATCCGTGTGAGCCTTTGCTGTGTGTCAGCTATTCCCAGGTCTGTAGTTGGGAAGCTCTGAACTGGAGCCTCAGCGTTAGGTAGTATGTTAGTTTAGTTGTTTTTAGAGCGTTGGTCAAATTCCTTCATTTTGCAAATGGGAAACGGAGGCCCTGAGAGCTTCAATCACTTGCTTATCCCCATTATGTTCCCGCCACCCTCCCAGCCCCCATGCTACTTCTGTTGTTTTAGTTACCATTCCAAACGAGAGGTACAGCCACTGCCTCCGTCCCCTGCATGCATTTCCTCGTATTCAGCATCCAGTCAGCTACTTTCCAGGAGGTTCTCTTGAAGGTCACTGGTGATCTTCTTGCTAAACCTTCATGCTCTGTGCACTGTCCATTTATTTGATGAGTCCTTCCCTCTCCCTGGGAAGTCTCCCTAAACTCCTTTGATGCCTTGCTTTCCGGCTGCCATACTTCTTGGTCTCCTTCCCTGACTTCTTGTCCTGACCCTTGACTGTCGTCAAGCCCGGAGGTTTTCACTCCACACTCCTTCAGAGAACGTATGTATCACAGGTGTAAATACCAGCTGTGCCTTCTGAAGTTTCTCAGATTTTTAGTTTGTGTCCTTCCCCCTCAGCTGACTCCAGCCTACCTGCGTGTCCCATCCTTAGCTCATGGGTAACACCTCCAGGTAACCTCGCCCCCTTCCTGGAATTCCCTGTTTCTCTATGGCCCCACCTTCCTTCCCTGGGTCCTCCATCTCAAAGCCTTAGTCAGTCACCCTTGACAACTCTCCTTGTCAACCTCTATGGTTAGCTGATCATAAAACATTTTCTTGGACACCTGGGTGGCTCAATCGGTTAAGCGTCCGCCTTCGGCTCAGGTCATGATCCCAGGGTTCTGGGATCGAGCCCCACATTGGGCTCCCTGCTGAGCCTGTTTCTCCCTCTCCTTCTGCCTGCTCCCCCTGCTTGTACTCTCTCTCTGTCAAATAAATAAATAAAACTTAAAAAAATTTTTTTTCTTAATTATTAATCAAGAGAAAATCTAACTTGCCCCAACAAATAGAGACGGTCAGCCCCAGTAAGGCCTGGGAGGTGGGGATTCCCAGCATGTGAGAGCCCCTCTCCATGGGCTCCTTGCCGGGCCCAGTGAGTTCCTCTTGCTCTGAGGGTCTCTCAGATGGAACTGGTATAAAGCTCACTGCAGTGAGCCTCCTCTCTCTTGTAACTGGCAACACTGAGGGGTCTGAGTGTTTCCTGTGCTGATGTTTCAATTGTCTTTACCTTATAAAATATTGCAACAGTAATACGCATTCTTTTTTTTTTTTTAATATTTTGTTTACTTAGAGCAGGGGGAGGGGCAGAGAGAGAGGGAGAGAGAGTCCCAAGTGGACTCTGCACCAAGTGTGGAGCCTGACATGGGACTAGATCATGACCTCAGCCGAAACCGGGAGTTGGACGCCCCACCAACTGAGCCACTCAGGTGCCCCGTAATACTCATTTTTGAAGTATAATGTCAGGGGCACCTGGCTGGCTCAGTTGGTAGAACAGGTGACTCTCCATCTCTGGGTTGTGAGTTTGAGCCCCACGTTGGGTGTAGAGATGATTTAAAAATAAAATATATAGTTTTTAAGTATAATATCAGTATTCTTGTTAATAAGTTAAAACAACATGGCAAGATACCCAAAGTCCTGTTCCCCTTCTAGATTTGTGTCCGTACTGTGGGGGGAGGGGCTTTCGCAAAGGAAAAAAGGCAATAGTAAGCATATTATTCGCATATTTGCAGCCTAACGACAGAGCTCGGACATCTCGTTCTTCAGTATCTAGAGATCGATTCATTGTTTCAATGGCCACAGGTGGTTTTATGGTCCAGCTCAGATACATCATTGTTTCCTTAGCCAGTCCCCTATCCACATACAAATAGGTGGTTTATTTATGTGTCTATGTGTTTATTTTTGGCTGTTAGAACACCTCATCAGTGAAACTCCGTGTGTGTAAATATCTTTGCTTACTTGTTCTCACCTTTTTGCAGGATGCTCTTCTGGCGCTGTTCTGTTCCTGTTTAGAGGACACGGAGTGTTGCTAGCCCCTGCCGAACTGCTGTCCGCAGAGATGGTTTTGCTGTGCCTCTTGTCGACTGCATGCGTGCCCCCCTCTCCACATTGCGAGCCCTAGATGTTTTCCCCTGCTTCTTGAGCTACAGGATATGGTTGCAGCTCTGCTTGTAGAAACCCAGCGAGCAGAAGTTCCCCTTCGGGTTTCGTTGCATAAAACCAAATGTGACCCAACCGGGCCTGTACCTTGCAGCAAGAAAGCTTCCTTATTAAGCAAAAGCCCTGCGGCTTCCCTTGTGGTCAGGGTTCCTGGAGGACGTGCTTTGTTGGTTCCGTCGTGAAGGCAATGGTTACCCTTTGTATATGAGAGAGGTAACAGTTTGATATTAAATTGGGCCTCTTTCCTATTCCTCTTTATCTCTTCCCTCTCCCCAGCATTCCAGGAGCAGGCGGGGCGTCCTCCATGCCTTGGCCTCAGGTGGAAATGTATAAAGATGTAATAGCTTAAATTCTTAGCTTTGGAATTATATAGACTTTTGTGATTCTGTAGCAGAGAGGAAAGTCTTGAGAGGTCTTGAAAGCCATGGCTGTCCGTGCAAGACTGTTGGGATAGCATTGTGTCTTATTCTAAAAGTGTACCTTTAAATTTTTTTAAGTAATCTCTGCACCCAACGTGTGGCTTGAACTCACAACCCCGAGATGCTCTCCTGACTGAACCAGCCAGGTGCCCCTACCTTTACATTTTAAGAGCCAAAATTCTGGAGGACTTTGCATACAAGCCACACCATCATCCCAGGGACACTGCATTTTGACATAAATATTTTTTTTCCATTTTAAAAGAAAGAGGGTTTTGACTGTCATGTAGGAAAAGAAAAACTAGAGGGACTATGACTTGGCTTAGAGGCTGAAGGCCACTGAGAAGAAATCCAGAACCCCACCACCCTGGGCTAAGCTCTCTGGGGTATAAGAGGTACCCCCCTAAGTTTGAGGGAAATCCTAACCTAGAAGCCATTGCCTGCCTCCAGTGATCAACCTAGGAGACAGCAGGCCCCATAGGGAAGCCTAGAGGAGGCAGAAACAAGGCGCCCGAGGGAGAAGAGACAGTGTCTGAGGGTGTTGTCCGGACAGACAGACCTACGGGAGGGTGCACCCCACAGGGTCCCTCACACCCCATCATGGGCAGGTGATGGCTCCCAAGCAACCTGAGTTCCCAGAAGTAATGAAAGGGCCAGCTCATTGGAAGACCCTTCCGCTGGGACAACTGTGATTCAGAAAGGGAGGCCACTGGGTATGAAAAGCAGAGGGTAGCCTTCCCTGGCCAAGCAAAACAAGCTTTACCTCAGTGGAGGCCAGAGGGGTAGGAAGATGACCATCGACCAGGCCCTCACCCCAGCCACCCCACCCCTGCTGCCGTGATCCCCAGATGCCACGCAGGCAAAAGAGAAGGGCAAGACTGGTAATTACCCAAAGCCTCTAGTCATTTCCAGAAGAGAGGAAACTAAATTGAGTTACAAGATAGTTTTCCATAGAGAGAAAATGGGGGCACATGAGCTCAATTGAGTCAAGTTAAAAAAAATTCAAAGAACATTAACCTCTTGTCTGCCAGGGTACAGAGTCACGAAACAATCCCCAGCACAAGTGAAGAGGAGAACTAGGAGCTTGTCACCATGTACTTGACATGGCATTTCCAGCCAAGAGCATGGCTGAACTAAGCCAGCCACCCTAACTCTTGCTTCCCTTGGTCACCAGGGCAACGCCTTTGCAAGATGCGTGGCCAGCAGTGGAACTAACTGACTCCAGAGGGATTGAACTTGGAGCCTTGGCCATGTCTGCAGTGCCCTCTACCCAGTGAAGCTAAGCCAGAGGAGAAAGAGGTGACCGCCAAAGCTCTGCCACGAGGTCTCAAGATCTAGTCCGAGACTGTTAGGCAAACCCAAGGAGACACGATTGGATTCCAACAATGCCCTTTATCCCTACAGTTGAGGCAGTCTGAGGCCTTCCTGGTGGGGCCACAAAAAGCTCCCAAGGTTGACATTTGGTAAAGAGGATGCTTGACGGTCCACTACTCAGTGATAAGCAAAGACCATCAGAGCTCCCAGCCTTTCCCTGTTGCTCCTCCGCCTTCTCCCCCTCCCTTCTTTGCCTGCCTAGGTCTTACTTGGTGCTTTAAGATCAGCACGCTCGCTACTTCCTCCGGAAGTCTTTCCCCAAGCCTCACCTCCCTCCTTCCCCGGGCTGGGTGGAGCTGTCTTTGTGCTCCCACACTCTCTGCATCTCATACAGTAGGCACTTGGTAGGTGCTGGTCGAATGAATGAGTCTTGCGGGAGAGCAGACGCTCAAATCCAAAACAGATTTTGGTAAGAGCTATCAGCCTTGGGGATAGGGGTAAAACGCTTCTGGTGGAACGAGGCCATAGATAGTATTTCAACTAGGAGCACAGGGCCCAGATTTTTTAATGTTTGTGTGTGTGATGAAAGGCCCGGGCCTAGCTTCTGTTAACTGCTCTTTGGATTACAAGAGTGTAGAAGGACAGGCAGGCATCGTGTCCTGTGCAGAAGCCTGTCTTGGGGAGTGGAAGATGATGATGTCCGACAGTCTAGAGACTCCTGCTTCCAACACAGCCCGCTAACAGCAGAAGGCCCCTTCTCCGACCTGGCAGCTCTGGCCCCAAAAGCATGCTGGGCAGACAGCGTCGATGTAAGGCGGTTAGCTGGTGTCCCTGGGAGATCGAAGTATACCTTTCAGTCTTCAGAAACAGGGCCTTGAGGGGCACCTGGGAGGCTCAGTCGGTAAAGCGTCTGCCTTCATCTCAGGTCATGATCCCAGGGTCCCGGGATTGAGCCCCAGGTGGGGCTCCCTGCTCAGCGGGGAGCCTGCTTCTCTCTCTCCTCCTGCTTGTGCTCTCTCTCTCGCTCGCTTACTCTCTCAAATAAATAAATAAAATCTTTAAAACAACAACAATAAAACCACAAAAACGAGGTGTTGAGATGGGATTTGGGTGATGTTTGATGGCTGTCTGGTGGAACAGAGGTCCCAGCTGAGGCCAAAGTAGAGTATCCCCATCATCCCCTGGTCTAGACAGCCTCTTTCCATACAGGACCTGGGACCCTCTTAGAGAAATCCTCAGAGAAGTGGCAGAAGGCTAGGTCTGGCTCAGGGGAAAGGGATTGGGAATTCAAAGGGGTTTTTTGGTTGTGTTTCTTTTACTATTTGCTTGTTGGCCTAGCCCTGCAGAGTTCAAATTCGAATCCTAGTGCGGGAAGCCAGCATAAAGGAAGCCACACTGCTCCAGGACCACCCTCCAAATTCACCTCCCCCCACTATCAGCGTCGGCCACTTGGCCCAGGGCTTTGGGTCGTGCCTGGCGAGGGGCAGAGGCACAATACCCACGGTGGCATGGCTGAGACCTCTCCCAGGTGCCTGGTGGAGCCAACGGTGGTCTCAGCAAGGGCAGCCTGCCAGGGGGCCGCGGTGGGACAATGCCACACGACTTCGCAGAACCAGAGGCAGGGGCGGTGGGGGCAGGAACAGGAAAATTGATTGCAGGCATCCCATGCATCTGACCAGCTTTATTAATGAGCACATGAGAGACGCCTTCGGAGATTTCCAGAAATCTTGTCAGTGGTTGGGGTCATCCTGCAAAAGTGCTGGGCAAGAGGCAGTAAAATTCTAGTGCCCCCTCCCCCCGCAGGAATACGGCGTGGGAAAACATGAGACACAGTTTTTCTCTGGTACCTCTCCTCTCACCCCATGTTCTTCCCCCACCCCTGGCTAATGTTCAGCAGAGACTCAAAACTGAAAAACATTTCTTCAAAGGCACGTAAATGTCTTCAAGCAAGTATGGCGAGTTCCCAGTTGTACATAGCTGCAAACCACAGCCGCCTCCAGCCTGCGTCTACTCTGCTTTGAGTTTGGGGGAGGAGAGGAATGCACTTCGGGGCTATGGCTCCTGGGAAGGGACACCGTGGCTTAGACCGGCCTTGTGGAGCCAACTGGCCGCCTCCACGGGCTCCCACTCACCATCTCTCCCCACATGGCCCAGCAGGCCCGAATCCCTGGGTGCTCCTGAAACACACTGGTGTCTCACAGCGGCCTTTGGAGTGTGACCATGCAGACCCACCATGTGTTCCCCAGGGACAGTGACAGCACACCCTGCTATCACGCCTATCAGCCAAGGAGCCAAGGGTCTTAACTTCAGTTGCTCAACTAAGGGCGCTTTTTCTGGGCTGCAAGTCCTTGTCCAGTGTGAGCACGCAGAGCAGAGCCAGGAGTGCAAGTGTATTGACGCAGCTCCAAGGAGGCCATGTGCCCCAGCTCTTTGCAAAATCCCATCTGGGTTTTATTTTGCAGAGGCCACGGCCCTTTTCTGTGTAACTAGGGAGCCAGCGAACAAATAGGAGCCCACGAGGATAGAGTCTGTATCTGGGGTCACGGGCTCTCCACACAGGGGACACCAGCTGACTCCACCCCGAGCTGCATTCCGTTTCTAGGTTAAGTGGCCCCAGCTGGGCTGGGCCAGAGAGCTTTCCACCCGGCCTGGTGGTCTCCCAGTTGAAAGGTCAGAGAATGTGCCCTGGCTCATCTCGCCCCGAGATTGCTAAGCCAGAACGTCGGCGTCCCCTGGCTCTAGGTGGTGGACGTCATCTTTGTGAGCGCCAGGGGCCCCGGGCAGAGGCTGACCTCACGACGGCTGTGCGCACACTCCTGCGAGCAGTGTCCTTTCCGAGTAGCTCTTTTCAAGTCAGTGCCTTTTTTTTAATTGAATCTGGCAGGTCACTTTCGATGTTCTTTGAAAACTATCATCTTAATCCTAAAATACTTCCAGAACAAAGTTTAATTTTTTGGAAAGTTTGGCTCGGTATGGGGGCAGGTGAAGGAAAGGGAGGACCTGCTTCCACCGTAAGGCAAATCCAGTGTATCAGGAATTCCAGAACACCGGGACCCAAGAGACTGGGGCGACAAGGTGTCCCGGGGCTCGGGCCACAAGCCAGCGTGCTGGAGCCGGCAGTGTTTTTAATCCGCTGTCTGGCTGGGTTTATCGAAGACAAGCTGTTTCAAAACAACAGTAGTGCAGTGGCAGTTTGGGGGGTGCCTGCCCTGGCCCGTGTGACTCAAGCCCACTCAGGCATCAGCTTAATTTAGTGCAGAAAAAGGGAAAATGCAGGCTTGGCATCAACATTAGGCATCTTTTGTTCCTCAGACCCTGCTGAGAAAGGCCTCAGGCCAGAAGCCAAGTCCTGTGAGGACATCGGTCTCTATGATCCAGGCAGGGGGACGATGGCCCTGGCCCGCTCTGAAAGGCCAGCCTGGAGAAGAGGCCACTCTTCAGCGGGCTCTGGGGGCTTTTCTTGTGCTGTGGCGCTCCCCGCTGACTTCTAGGCATGCCCCAGCACGTGCCCCTTAAAAGAAGGCCTGTCTTCAGAGCCCGACCAGGGGTGGGTGAAGGTGGGCCCCATTGTCCTTCCCCAGCTCTGCTTAGAGATTATTTTAAACAAGCATCCTTGGGAAAGCAGTCTGGAATAAGACGAGGACAGCAGGGAGCGCCGGCAATGGGCTCTTCCAAAGGACGACACGACCGTAGAGCTGACAGTATGAACTCGTTGCTCGGGCCCAGCAGACACAGCTGACTTCCAGGCTGAGCCGCATGGCTCCCTTGTAGCGACAGAGGACGTCCCTCTGCCCTCACACTCACAAGGACACATGGGCAGGTCGAAGTTGGATAACTGCCGCTGTAAGAGCGTCTCTGCCCGTCTCCACCGGCAGCACCAGGAGCTGGTGGAGATGCCAGAGCAGGCAGGACATTCCCCACCTTCTCCTTGGTCCCCATGTGGCTTCCAGTCGGCTCGGACTTCTCTTTGAGCTCTTCGCAGACAGTCTGACAGGAAGGTACAAACCTGGGGTCCCTCCTCCGTGTCTTTCAATTGGCTGGGAGTCAGTGGAAGATCCGAGTTTGGTGCGGCTTATGGAGAGGGAGCATCTGCTTCAGGGGAATCTGGATGGGACCATGGTCACCAACTCTGCTTCTCCATCAGGGTCCAGACCTGGGGCTGGATTCCCCTTCGAGCCCCTCCAGTTTCTTCTGTGTGTATCAATGCTGGGTTTCTCTGTGGGGAAGGAGGCCACGGTGGGCCAGTGGCTTATGCTTCAGGAACTCCTTGGCAGTTTTCTTGGCTGAGGCCCCAGGATGTCCTCTGGGTTCAGAAAGTCCTGCCTAATCTCTACTCGAAGGGTTCTTAGGATCTACCTGGCAATGCTGGGGGGTAAATTGCCTCCAGGGCGCCAAGTCCTCCCACTGCCAACAGACCACCCTTTCCACAACCCCAAGAGCGTGGCCATTCCTCCTGTGATGCCCCATGATGAAGGCAGCCTGGGATGTGCAGGTGGTGGGATCAGCATGGGCAGGAAGGAATAGCCACCTACTTGGCTCAACTTCTAAGGCCCACTGCAAACAGTACATCCTTGCACTAACCACTGATCCAAGACTGTGCCCTGTTGACTTTGTATCCATTCCCACAGGCCCTAAATGAATGAGCGACCTCCCAGTATACGGGCATGTGCCAGGTTTTATTTTCCAGTGAAGGGAAAGATCCAAGGCAAGCTGCCTCGTACCAGTTATGTGACTTGGACCAAGTCAAGTTCCTTTTCTGTTATTTCAAAATGATGAGTGAAGAAAGTAGGAGGGCTGAACTTTGCTGGGAGACCTCTAAAATTGACCCACTCTAAATTCTGACTTTAACAGGTCCCAAGCACCGGGACCTGTTTTTGCCAGGATGTAGACTGGGCTGCCGTTGTGGGGCACGCACAGAGCCCACCTCTCATCTAGCCAGGGCACAACGCCTCTCCGAGCTGGCACCTGCCAGCTAGGTCTGGGCACAGCTCCATCTTGAAGCCCTGAGCTAAACACCCATCAGAAACTCCCAGAGGAGGATGGCTGGTGGGGGTGGGAGCTTCCAGTATTTACTGAAAATCATGAAGGGCTTTGTGAGCAAAATACTAGATTTGAGAATAGCCCAGCTCCACGGCTGACAGCTACTGAACCGAGCTCCCACTGAGATGAAGCCTCTCTGTCAAACTGAAGAAGGGAGGACTCCCCCAATCTGGTTTTTAGACAGGATTTCCCATAAATGAAAAGCTGTGGTCCCCACCAGGAGCCCCTGGCCCATGAGACAGCCCGTGGGCAGCCTGCTGAGCTCATGTCGTTCGAGGTCCCAGTCTGCGCCCACTGCAGAATTTCCCTCTCTGGTGTGGTCACAGCCCGTTCAGCTGAGCAGCCAGACCAGGGAGTGATGTGTGTCCCCCTCCTGGAATCCCCTGAGGATACTCGGAGTAGGTCCTCTTTTCCTCCGGGGTAGAAATGAGAGCCGGAGACACACTGACAGCCCGCACTGCCGAGCCAAAAGGCGGCTGGAGCCATACGAGGCGCATTAACTATTAATAATTTCCAGTTGTTTGCTCGCTGGGTTCGGCCCGCTCCCCAGGCTTCTGCAGGCCGGGGCTCCACTCTGGCTCCCCAGACCGCCAGGGCCCCACACCAGGGCCCGCCGGGCTCTGCCGGGCCAGGGCCAGGGGCCAAGGCGCCATCAGGAGCCTGGTGCGAGTAGGGTCCCGCGTCCACCTGTAGCAGGGCGCGGGGCGCGGGGCTGCGGCGGGGCTGGGGTGCCTTTCCCTCTCGCGGCGAAACGGCCCCCTTCCCCCGGCGCCCCCAGGGCGCCCGGATCGGCCGCTCGAGGCGGGCAGGGCTGCAGTGAGGACCAGGGCGCGGGTAGCGCACGGCGGGAGCGCAGCGGCCCCTGGCGCCGGGCCTCGCGGCTCGGCCGGTGCGGGTCGGTCCCCGCGCGCCGGGCGGGGCGGGGCGGGGCGGGGCGGAGGGCGGGGCCGGGAGCGCGGCGGCCGGCGAGACCCGGACGGCGCGCGGGCAGCAGGCAGGGAGGGCGGCCGGGTGGGCAGCGGCCCGGCCCGCGTGTGCGCCCTTCGCGCCCCTCGCTCGCCCGCGGCCCCCGGCCCCCGGCCCCGGCCCCGGCGTGCTAACAGCCATGGTGGGCCGGCTGAGCCTGCAGGATGTGCCCGAGCTCGTGGACACGAAGAAGAAGGGCGACGGCGTCCTGGACAGTCCGGACTCGGGGCTGCCCCCCAGCCCCAGCCCCAGTCACTGGGGGCTCGCGGCGGCCGGGGGCGGCGGCAGCGGCGGGGAGCGCGCGCCGGCCCCCGGGACGCTGGAGCCCGACGCGGCGGCGACCCCCGCGGCCCCGGTGAGTGGCCCCGCTCAGGCCCCTTCCCTCCCCATCCCACCCGCAGCCGGTTCCCCAGGGACCACCGCCAGCCTTGCGGGCCCGCTCCGGCGCGCCGTCGGCGCCGCCACCCGCCCGTCGGGACGGCGTGGCCATCGCGGGGAGCCCGGGGCGGGAGCGCGGCGAGAGCCTGGCCAGCTGGAGCCGGTGGCTGGAAAATTGTCATCGCCTAGGAGGCGCGAGAGCCCCGGGAGAGGCGAGCCCCCGCCTTCTCTCTTTGGGGTGGCGGCGCCCGGGGCTGCCAGGCTGCGGCTCGGCCACATTCCTGCCCGGGCCGGGCGGGAGAGGGGCCCGGGACACCGAGAAGGAACCCCAGCCTTCTCTGTCCTGCGGGCCTGGCACCCCGGTCTTCGCCCCCTCCTGGCTGGTCTTGGGGAGAAGGGTGTGTGTGCTTCAGCTCCCTGATTCAGAGAGCAAGTGGGGCCAGCCTTTGGGGACCGTGTTAGTGGTGTGGGAGGGGACCTTGGAGAAAAGTTAACCCCATGAGCCTCCGGCCTCCTGGTGCCCCCCCTTCTCCTGTCACCTAACCCTTGTCTGGCACTTGGTGGGTGGGAGGACTTTAGATGGGTGGAACCTTTCAAAAAGGAATCCTTTTATTTTATTTCAAAGTTTTTATTTAAAGAAAAAACACCTAGTGTTTTTTGCCTTAGGAATCGCTCTGGTGGTGGTGTTTATTGCCTTTACCTAGCGCTCAGGGGAAGCCACATCCTGTCTACAGCCAAGGCTCAAAGTGGGGCTCTCAGCCCCCCTCCCGCCCCCTTGGGGATGGGGATGTACAGCCCTCTCCCCTGGGGTGAAGTAGTCAGTGGCAGCTGCTGTTCCTTAACGACCTGTGCACGTTGATAGGCGTGGAATTCTTGACCCACTGACCCCGTCTCCGGGACCTCGGTGCCCTCTCATTCCCACTGGAAGGCAGCGCTTGCTTCACCTTGGCCTTCAGAACCCTTGCTGTCGGGCCCTTCTAGCCTCGTCTCCGTGACCACAGGCAGATACGTACAGGGTGCCTCCAATATTGCTCTTCTGCCTCGTGTGCCGTTTCCCTCTGAGCCCATCCCCTCCTACAGCTGCCTTTTTGACCTCTCTATCAGAGCCCTGCTGGCCCTTCAAGCCCAACTCGTCACCTCCTCTGGGAAGTCTTCCTTGATGCTTCCCAGAGCCATGCCAAAATCGGTGGCTTGGTGCCCATTCCCTGGTGGCACCTTGTTCATGTGTGTTGTCATTCCTGATGCCTGTCCCATCTCCAGCCTGCACCTGGGCTGAGGTGTGTGCCCAGGGAGTGTCTGTTGGGTGGGCAGGGAGGAGGGAGCCAGTAAGCCAGAGGCAAGAGAACTGAGTGCTTGTGTGGCTTCCTGGCCGCCGTGTGAGTGTGGAACAGTTGTCTGCCTCCCCTCCTGCTGTCATCCCGCAGCCCCCAGGACTGCCCGAAGGTGCTCCCTAGGTTGAGTGTCTGGTAGCCAGGGGGCTGGGGGCAGAGCAGGGCCCACTGTCAGTACTCGGGGGCTGTTTCCAACAGCCCGGCAGCAGCCAGTGCCCACACCTTCCCCGGCCCCCATCCGCAGACCACCCAGCCACAGCCCCTCCCCCAGCCAGGGCTTCTTCAGCCCTCCACCCAAGGTCAGGAGCTGGACCCTGAGGACACTTTGCCCCTCCCTCACCTCCCCAGGTCCCCTTTGACTTTGTATTTCCACCCTACGCCCTCACCTGACACCTGTTCTGGTAACACGTAAGAGTCTGAAACTGTCTGCCTCCTTCTCTACCCTGGAAGACGTGGGGGCGGGGCTGCCACTGCCACATCCTGGCCCAAGTGTGGGTTCTGCTCTCAAATTAGGCAAAGAAAATGACAGATCTCCAGGAAACCCAGGAACCCGAAGGGCTCCCTGCTGAACACTTAACCCAGAAGCCCGATTCCAGTTAAGTCAGGTGAAAACTAGCACCTGTGTCTAGGACAGAACCACCCCTTATTCAGGCTACTTGATGAATCGGGATGTGCGGACCTTCCTCTGGGCTAGAAGCCAGTTAACCTCTAGGGATGCCGTGCTCTGGTTCTTTGAGTTTGCTGAGTAGTGGAAGGTGGTGTAGAGAACGTTTTGGAGTTCACCTTCCCAGTGAGTCTGTGGCCCCTCCGTCTCGGCCGGGTGTCAGTCTGGCTGTCCTGGAGGCAGAGAAGGGCAGGGGGAGTCCCACTAAATCTTCAGTGTGAACAAATTTCTGGTAGAATTTTTTCATTCTGCCCTTTTCTGAGTGTTGCTGAGGCAATGACAGGGTTGCGGGACACATAATTGCGGGTTCTGGTTAGTGAAGCCCCAGTTCATCGAGGTTTTCTCACGGCCTTGCTGGGGGATGGCGCAACAGCCCCGGGGGCTCGCCGGGGTCCTGACGCTGAGCCCCTTAGCCTCTCGCAAAACCTCAGCACAGGAAGGAGGCATCCCCCTTGGTGTACAGACGAGGTAACGGGGCATGCGATGTGACCCAGACCTCGTGGCTCTCCATCCAGAGCTCTGACCGTGCTGTGGGCGCCCTTTCTCTGGCATCATTCCCAGGAGGACGACACAAGTCACAGTTGGGCCCATCCGCCGGCTGCTCAGAGCCGGGACCTCTGCGGGGCATGCGCCAGCCTGGCCTGTGGTCTAACTGCCTTCTCCATCCTCACAGAACCCGGCGTCTCTCCCCAGCCCCCTGGCCTTTGCCTGCTCGCCGAGGCTGTGCCCCCTGTCCTTTGGCGAAGGAGTGGAGTTTGACCCCTTACCACCGACGGAAGTAAGGTAAATACAGCAGGCCCAGATGTGATTGGAGTTTTTCATTTTCTCATTGTTTATTCCAGAAATGAATGCTTGTTATTTTTTAAAAAATGAGTTAATCACAAAAGTGTGCCAAAGACTATTCATAGTTTGTTGGGTACCAGTTTGGGTTTGTGTATTCTAACCAATTAAATACATAGGCACGCCTTTTGAAATAAAAACAAGATCATGTTGTAGTAACGTCCTGCAACTTGCTTTTTGCACTTTCTGCCTTTGCACACCATGGCCAGTAGTATGTACGGTTTCGTAATGAAATAATTCCTCTTTCCAGAAGCTGCTTCCCCCGTTGCCCCACCCCTGCTTCAAGGTGCTATAACCTTGTCTCATTTTACAGTTTCACTGGGCCAGTACCATTCTTCCTTTGGGAATTTATCTCAGCCAGGATTACCTGGGGGCAGAGATCCATTGAGAGCCTCTATTAAATATCTGTCTCTTCAGGGAAAGGAATTTTACTTTTGGTAGCTGGTGGGGTTTTTTGCTGAAGTTTCAGTTCCCTTAACACAAAAGGCCCTTTGATGGGAACAAAGGCAGTTCACCGGTTTGGAGGTGAGCAGTGCAGTCCTTTATTCCTGCAGAACTTGTATTTTGAACAAAATGAGGACATGACTTTATGACATTAGCTTCCACCAGCCTCTTACCTACTTGCTTAAGGAGAATAGACGTTTCCATCATCCATCCGATCCACTGAAAAGAATGCTAATTCTTACTCCCTGACCCATGGGTAGGGGCTGGTGGGGGCAGCTGTGGGATGCTGTATGAAGCTGTAATAATTACTCAATAAAATGAACTAATGCTTTGCTTACATTAAAATAAAATTTAAAAAAAGATCCCAAATGACCAAAGAAAGACTTAAAAAAAAAAAAGTAAAGTAGCTGCTGAGGAACGTGGAAGTTAATTTATTTTATGGGAATCAAGATGGTAATTGGCTCTGATTGATGCGGTCAGATCTCCAAGTCTCTGGTTTGAGGGTCTCTACACCAAAGGCCAAGGGGGACCAAGTACTAGTACTCGGTGTTACTGAACTTTAAGAATTTCTGGGTTCTGGCATCCTGTCATTAAAAAGCCCACGGTGGGGGCGCCTGGCTGGCTCAGTCGGTAGAGCACGCACCCCTTGATCTCAGGGTCGTGAGTTCCAGCCCCAAGTTGGGCAGAGAGCTTACATTAAAAAAAAGAAAGCCAGCTGATGGTGACTTCAGGGGACAGAAAAAACCGAGCACTGAACCCTAGTGAGCGGCTAAACCGCCTTGTTCGGCCACTGACTTCTACCCCTTGCTGCCCGTGAACCCTGCTCAGTTCCTTCTGGGCTCGGTTCACAGAAAGAGGAACCGAGGCTTGGAGAAGTAGCCCGAGCAGGCTGTCCGAGCTTTCACGCAGGGGCGCGGCCTCCGGGGCGCTGCCTGCCACGAGCAGCGGTGCGTGCAGGGCGAACGGGGCCGTCTTGCACACCTGCACGTAAATCCCGGCCCCACGGCTCACTCCCACTGTGACCTTGACCTCTGCCCCGCCATGTCCCGTCCCGGGGTGGCTGGTTCAGTTCAGTTAGGTCCTGGAGAGAAAGTGCTTCCAACAGTACCGGCCGTAAGCGCTTCGGCAGCTCTGTGCCGCTTCCGACCACAGCCCCCGGTCTCCAGGTTTGCCCCACGAGAGCATCAAGGGCCCGCCGGGGACCGCTGCGCCCCAGGCTCAGGGGACCGGCTCCGTGCTGCCTTCTCTCTCCGCCCAGGTACACGTCGTCGGTCAGGTACGACTCCGAGCGGCACTTCATCGACGACGTCCACCTGCCCCTGGGCCTGGCCGTGGCCTCCTGCAGCCAGACGGTCACCTGCGTCCCCAACTGCACCTGGCGCAGCTACAAGGCCGAAGTGCGCTTCGAGCCCCGCCACAAGCCCAGCCGCTTCCTCAGCACCACCATCGTCTACCCCAAGTACCCCAAGACCGTCTACACCACCACGCTGGATTACAACTGCCGCAAGACGCTGAGGAGGTTCCTGTCCAGCGTGGAGCTGGAAGCCGCAGAGCTGCCGGGCGGTGACGGCCTCTCGGATGAGTGCTGACGGGAGCCCCGGGGCTCGGACCGGCTCTTCCGCGCCGTCGAGGGGCGTCTGTGCCCCGGCCAGAGGAGTCTGGCCTCGCCATGCCTCTGAGCCCCGCCTGGGGAAGAACACAATGTCATGGCCTCTTAGAATCATGGAGGGAATTGGGTTTTTAAAAATGCTCACGTTGGTTTCCAAAGGCGTGTATTTCTCGTTGCCGCTGCGTGGCTTCCGCAGAGTCTCAGTTTGATGACCAGTAGAAGGGCAACTGGGGCAAAAGGAAAATGGCCCCTGTTTGAAATCGGGAGGGAGGAGAGGGCTCTTCTGCCACTGGTCAGTTAGCCTGAGGAAGAGCGTGGAGAAAGTCTCTGGGATGGACGAAGTGAGTTGTGTAAGACCTTCCAGCCCTGGGTTGTCGTCACCGGCAGCAGTGCTGGTTCCGTAAGCTGCGACATCCCTATGGGTCCAATATGTGGAGAGCTGAGTTCCATTCCGTCATTTATTTCCATTTCCATTTGTATTTTCTGTTCACCAAGACTCTTGGAATTCCCTAAGTCCTTTTCATATCAAAAAACCCCAAACCGCTATAGAAGATGACTTTTTTAAAAAAAGAGAAAAGGTTCACCCTGTTCTCCCCTCTCTTCAGGAGACTCACGCCCACCAGCGGCCAGTATGAGAGCCATGGCTTCAGTTCTGGGTCTTTCCACCGGTTGAGTCCCAGCTTGGGCTCTGGCAAAGTGCCTTGAACCCTTGGCATCTGGTAATGTCTCCACAGGCTTGTGTAACTCTCCTGATATGTGTTTTGGGGTTTCCAAATATTTTCCTATTTTTTTCATAAGGCAGAACATAGCCGAGGGCCCTTTTGAGAGAAACAGCATTTTGGAAGAATGCTTAGGGAAACCACTTTTGGGGACTCCATGACGGGGTTTCACTCCCAGTGGGAAGGGCCGGCCACACCCAGGACGGGCCGGCGTCTGGGAGAGGCCGAAGTAGATGTTTCTGGTGACCTGCTCCATCAGGATGGGTGTCCTCTCCAGGGACCCCGGGTCAACTTTGACCTGGTCACCACCGCGGAGGACTTCTGCCAGTGCCATAAGTCTAAGCCGGAAAGCAAGAAAATTGCCCCCCCCCCCCTCCAGGCGCAGGAAAGGTGACTTCAGGATAGGGATTGATGTCACAAGTCAAACTCCGAAACTTGGGCACTGTTGGACGGTACACGTTTCTTGTAAGAGCTTACTGTAATGGAAGTGACAGTCATGGCGTTAGGTGCGCGTGGAAGACACTGCGTGAGCTCAGCTGAACCAGCCTCAGACGCGGAAGGGGCCAGAGGCTGCGCTGGGCCGGGCTGTCTCTGGCCTCAGCCCCCTGCCCACCCTGCCTCCCCACCAGCCCATGCTTCTTCCTCCTGCCAATCCCTGAAGTTTTTGAATGAAGACAGTGACAGGTGGCTTTTTCTCTTCCAATATTGGAAAGAACAATCCGTGAATATTTCCTTTGAATACATCCAGATTAGACCATGTGCTCGAGCGTCTTGTAAACCCGGATTTCCGATGTATTTTGGGTTTCTGTTGATGGCTTCCATGTGTCCTGAAAGCAGAGTTGATAGCCCGATGGGTACCCTGGAGCCACAGCAGGGACTTTTGTTCCGAGGAAAGCAGGTGTGATGATCTCTCACTTGAAGTCACTGGAGACCTCAGAGCCAACCTGGCTGGTGCCCTCGGCTTTAACATAATGTGTAGTTTGTCATGCCCCTAACTGTTTGACGCAGCCTTCGCTGGGTCCGTGGTCCCAAGTTTCCCATAGTGAAGCTCAGCGGAGACCCGTGAAGGGGGCGCTCTGGACTCATGCAGAGTGACAAAAGCTGTCTGCCTTCGGAGGAGTAAATTACGTGGCATTTCTTGATAAAAATGGATTTTTTTCTCTCTGATTTCATAATCTTGGCATTTAAGACAAGTGGTAAATGTAATTTTAAATTATGCTGAAAGAGTTCCCAAGGCTTTGCCCTGGCCCAATGGGGACCCTTGAATGAGCTCCGAACAATATTGTGAGCAGCGTGGCAGGAGACACATATGGGAGCCTTGGTCCACAGCAGCATTTCGAGGTGTCCATATGAGATTTGTTTGTTTGGGGGGTTGGGTTAAGTTGGGACAAAGTATTCTAGGTGTGGAGAGAATCTGAAATATTTCAGTAAAGTAAGTAGAAGTAAGCAATTGCGAATGTGTAATGCGAATGGAAAAGCAGGTTTTATCTTAAGTTATTCGCTAGGGAACGAACTGTAGTTCTTTCTAATCTTTCTAATCCTTTTTTTTTTCTTCTAAGCTGCTTTGCTGCAAGTTACGGGAAAGACGCGTAAGAGCGTAAGAAGGCGGAGTGGGACACTTCGGGAAGGGTCAAAGGCCATTGAGCTTGGTGGGCTTGTGTTCGTTCACGAGGTGGAAGCGATGATTTTAAAGCTCATTAAAACCAGCCATTCCTAAGCCTATCTGAGAGATACCGTTTACTTATTAATTAAAAAGTCTTTGTTCTGGGTCTCTTAAATTATAGCTTTCATGTAAGAAGGATGATTTGTATCTTCAGAGAAAAGTTGTTTTCAAAGTCAGACCTTTTAAAGAAAGATTACCTTTTCATTTGACTCTTCTCCTGTTTCTAACCTTAGAAAATCCAGCACGGTATTTGACAAAAACTATTTTTTAAATTTATCTTTGACACCTGTCCCATTCCATTTTGCTTTGTGACTTCTTCATTTAACAATAAATTATCTTTAAAGAAACAAAACTTAGAGATGCCTCTCTTTTTGACAGTAAAATTATAATGTTTTGGTGAAGAAACATGAGGAAAAAACCTCATCTTGAGAAATGTTAAGCTGTGATTGTATTTTAATACTATGATACTTCGGAGCACGCTTCCCCCTGGGGTACAAGAAGGTTTCACAGGGACCCCTCAGCACAGAGAGTTTTAGGGAATTTGTTCCCAGATGCAACGTGTACTCTTTGCTAAAACTTATCTACCCAGGAATTATGACTGGTCCAGTTCTTCCTTCCCACCTCCTGTTTCAAATTGCCTTTCTCCCATTTTGCAGAAGAAATGCATTGTGAGTCTAACACATCCTTATTTTATTATGGGACATTGCTCCGGGCTGGCCAAACCTATAGGCACTGGACAAAGGGACAGTTAGAAACACTGGTATCAGGGTGCCAGGACCCCACTGTAGGGCTCCATGTCTATCAGTGTGCTACACGTACTTTTGTCAAGAATCAAGCCTGCGGTCAGAAGCAAGATTGACCTGTGTTGGGAAATTCTTACTTCCAATATCTCAAGGTAAGGCAGTTGGAGTGATAACACTATTCTTTTAATACCTACAGTCTCTTCAGTCTCAGACCGTTGTCTTCCCTGAAGGAAGGTCCCTTTGGGCAAAGTGTTGATAAGAGAAGAATTGATAAGAATTATCCAAAGTGAAGGCATCTTATTTCATTCAAATGTCAAATTCAGGGCAAGGCTCTGTGCCTTACCTGTTAGTCTTTGAGTTACAACTTAAATATGTCCCGGGAATGCATATTAGTGTGTGTGTGTGTGTGTGTGTGTGTGTGTGTGTGTGTGTGTGTGTGTATTTAAGCCAGTCCCTTTTTAAAAGAAATTAAGTCCAATTTGGCTGGCTGGGATGACAACATGCCACTTAGGTTTTATAGTATTTCCCATAAAATGAATAAGCTAATAGCAGTTCCAAGGTTATGTTGGAAAAATATTTAAAACGTGTAGATTAAAGCTACAATTTTGTGTGCGTGTGTGTATAGAGTGAAGCAAACGTGTTCAAACTAATATTTTTTTTAAAGATTTTATTTATTTATTTGACAGAGCAGAAGCAGGCAGAGTGGCAGGCAGAGGGAGAGGGAGAAGCAGGCTCCCCGCTGAGCAGGGAGCCCAATGTCGGCCTCGATCCCAGGACTCTGGAATCATGACCTAAGCCGAAGACAGACACTTAACTGACTGAGCCACCCAGGCTCCCCAAAACTAATAATTTTTCAGTTTTCCCTCAAAAAATACCTTTCTATGCATATCAGATTAAGCCCGCACCTCAAGAGAAAACGTAGTAGGTGTAATTGACAACATGATAAATTGTAGGAAGCCATTTTGGTTAACTTCCCAGAAATGTCAGAAGGGAATGACTCTATTAATTAGGTAACAAATCTTAATTGCAAGAAATACCTCTTCTCAAAATTGAATTCTAATATTTTTATTTTAGGGCATAATCAATACAAAGTGTTTTATTCATAACACTACTTCCCAAAGTTCTTTCTTTGGGAAGAAAGGTTCCACGATCAAATAAGTTTGGGAAAATGAAAAGCTTCATGGAACACCTGCATTAGTCAGCTTTTGCTGCGTAACAACCACAAATTCGTAGCAGCACACAGCAGCAAGCATTTATTTCTTGTGTGAAAATGTATAGGTCTGACAGGGCAGTTCTGCCCAAGGCTAGGTGCTGAGTTCAGGCTGTTCCGTCTGTCTCTGAAGCAGGTTGGAGAGGTCATCTGGGACACGTTCTTCTCATGGAGAAGGTCAAGGATCCCAGAGGAGCAAGTAGAAACATACAATACCTCTTAAAGTCTGCCCTACTGCCACCCAGTCATTTTCATGCATGTCCTATTGGCCAAAGCAAGTCGCACGGTCAAAGCTAACGGCAGTGGGTCAGGGAACCATACTTCCCCCACGAAGATGGGGGGCAGGGAGTAAAGATTTGCTGTACAATAAGCTACCATAGCTTTTACTATGGTAACGTGCATTAAGAATCTTCAAAAGGGAGAATCTACTCTAGCGTTTTCCAAAGTCATTGGACCAGAGAACATGTGAGCATTTGGTAGGACTAACGTTTTTTGAAATGCGATTTAAGGCGCAACCTGGATGGTTCAGTCGGTTAAACATCGCACTCTTGATTTCAGCTCAGGTCATGATCTCAGGGTCCTGGGATTGAGCCCTATGTTGGGCTCTGTGCTCAGCAGGGAATCTGAAGATTCTCTCCCCCTCTCTCTACCCCTCCCTTTGCTTGCACGCTCTCTCTCTCTAAAATAAATAAATCTTAAATTTAAAAAAAGAAAGAAGGAATACACTTTAAAAAATGCTAGTATGGGGTGACTGGGTGGCTCAGTCAGTTAAGCGTCTGCCTTTGGCTCAGGTCATGATCTCAGGGTCCTGGGATCGAGCCCTGCATTGGGCTCCCAGCTCAGCAGGAGTCTGCTTCTCCCTCTCCCTCTGCCCCTCCCCCCACTTGTGCGTGTTCTCTCTCTCTCTCTCAAATAAATCAATAAAATCTTAAAAAAAAGAAAAAAAGAATGCTAGTATCAACTGTGTATAACAGTCAGAGTCTAGTCAGGAAGGCCCGAACCATACTAGATATTTCCAGTAGAGGGCATTTCATACAGAGAATTGATCACACAGATGTTGGAAGCCTGAAAGAACAAAAAGGGGACCCTGAAGTAACCCTAACTACTAGTAACTGCATGAAGCAGCCCCCACCTCTACCACCCCTCTTATGGAGATTTCCGTCTTAAGGAGCTAGAAAAAGATAAGCAAATTAAACCCGAAGTAAGAGGAAGGAAGGAAATAATAAAGTTTTGTACTGGTGAAATAGAACCAGACAAATAATTGTGAGCATTGTAAAAACAAAAATTTTTTTTTTAAGATTTTATTTATTTATTTGACAGAGATAGAGACAGCCAGTGAGAGAGGGAACACAAGCAGGGGGAGTGGGAGAGGAAGAAGCAGGCTCATAGCAGAGGAGCCTGATGTGGGGCTCGATCCCAGAACGCCGGGATCACGCCCTGAGCCGAAGGCAGACGCTTAACCGCTGTGCCACCCAGGCGCCCCTAAAAACAAAATTTTGATTCTTTGAAAAAAATTGATAACCTCAGCTGCTTTGATGAAGAAATAGCACAAATTGCCATGTCACAATTGCATAGAGGGTCTACGGGCACCAAAAGCATAATAAGGTAATACTAGTAACAATTTTATGCCGGTAAATTTAACAACTTAGTTAAAAAAGGAAAAACTACTTCAAAAAACGTATCTTATGGGGCGCCTGGGTGGCTCAATCGGTGAAGTGTCTGCCTTCAGCTCAGGTCATGATCCTGGGGTGCTGAGATTGAGCCCTGAATCGGGCTCCCTGCTCTGTGGAGAGTCTGTTTCTCCCTCTCCCTCTCCCTCTGCTCCTCTCCCTGTTCATGCTCTCTCTCTCTCTCTCTCAAATAAATAAATAAAATCTTTTTTAAAAACCCACAAAACCATATCTTACCAAATTGACACAAGATGAAATAGAAAATGTATGAAAAAAATCCATCAAACTCTCTCTTATATATAAACTTCTGTTCTTAAAGACTCTCTTAAGAAAATAAAATGTATGGGGCGCCTGGGTAGCGCAGTCGTTAGGCGGCTGCCTTCGGCTCAGGGCGTGATCCTGGCGTTGCAGGATCGAGTCCCACATCGGGCTTCTCCTCTGGGAGCCTGCTTCTTCCTCTCCCACTCCCCCTGCTTGTGTTCCCTCTCTCGCTGGCTGTCTCTGTCAAAATAAATAAATAAAATCTAAAAAAAAAAAAAAAAAGAAAAAAAAAAAGAAAATGTAATCCACAGACTGAAAAAAACATTTACATCTGACAAGGACTTACACGCAGGATATACAAAGAGCTGCTACAAGTCAACACTGGAAGATGAACAACCTGATTAAAAATGGGCAAGAGGAGCTCCAGGCTGGCTCAGTAGGTTAAGCGTCTGCCTTCCGCTCAGGTCATGATCCCAGGGTCCTGGAATTGAGCCCCGCCTTGGGCTCCCTGCTCAGCGGGGAGTCTGCTTCTCCCTCTGCCCCTCTCACCAGGCTCATGCTCTCGCTCTCTCTTAAATGAATACATAAAATGTTAAAAAACAAATAAAATTTAAAAAAATAAAAATGGTCAAGAGGGGGGCGCCTGGGTGGCTCAGTGTGTTCAATGTCTGCCTTTGGTTCAGGTCATGATCTCGGGGTCCTGGGATCGAGCCACATGTCAGGCTCCCTGCTTGGTAGGGAGTCTTCATGTCCCTCTCTCTCTGCCCCTCCCCTCAGCTCATGCTCTCTCTCTTTCAGATAAATAAAATTTTTAAAAAAATGGGTAAGAGGGGGTGCCTGGGCGGCTCAGTTGGTTAAGCGTCCAACCCTTGATTTTGGCTCAGGTCATGATCTCAGGGTCGTGAGACGGAGCCCTGTGTCAGGCTCCACGCTCCGCAGAGAGCCTGCTTGAGATTCTCTTTCCCTTTCCCTCTGCCTCTTCCCCTGCTCTTTCTAAATAAATAAAATCTTCTGAAAATAAAATAAGGATGCACAAGAGACTTGAACGACACTTCACAAAGGAAGATCCACGGATGTAAAATAAGCACAGTGAACGGTGTTCCGCGTCATGAGTATCAGGGAGACGCACGATGAACCCACAAGGCAGTACCACTAGATACTCGTCCGAGAGAGATGAAAACGTAGGTCCAAAAACGAGCATGGTCACGGCAGTTTTATTCACAACAGCCGTATGTTGAAGGGACTGCAGTGTCTGCGGTGTATGTTCATACAACGGAATACGTCGAGTAAGCAAAAGGTTCCGGGTTACAAGGAGACACTTTTCTGTTTGGCCCCAAGGCCCCCCAAAACACCAGACTTTGAGACCCTGGCTTCATTTCTCCTGCATTCCCTCTTGCTCCAGGCCCCTGTAATTTGCTCTGTGGTTTCTTTGAATTGTATCTCTTGGCCGGCCACTGAATCCACATCTCTTCGTGCCACTCACCCTCTGAGGCGGGAGCGCTCCGCCGTCACCAGGAGAGCCTCTCCAGCGGCCGTGCAGTCACCCCAACCTAAAATACCACTGCTCAAAGCTCTGCCGATGGACTGAGCGCTTCCTAGGGGCGAGGCGCTCTGCTAAAGGCTTTATGTAAGTACTGCATCCCTGTTTCCAGATGTGGGAGCTAACGCCCAGAGAGGTTCAACAATTTGCCTGAGTTCACACAGCCGGCACATAGCGGGAAAGACAAAAGTTCAGCTCTAATGGCGAAGTTCGTCGTTCTAACCACTACACCAGAATATCTCAGAGCGGAAAGGTGACCACAAGCCACCCCCACTCTCACCGCCCTAGGAGGACACCCCTGCAAAGCGGTCAAGGCACCCTGCGGCTTCAGACTGTCCCGCACACAGCACCCCTGGCCGCTGTGCTTTGGGGGGGGGGTTGCACAGGAGGTGCAGCCCCGTCGCTCCACCCTCCGGCCTTTACCCTGAGCCCTGGGGCATCAGGCTGAGGATTAACACGTGTCCCATGGCCTCCTCCCCGTGGGGACACACCAAAGCCCTTGTTCCTCTTCGCTTGATTCTATAGGTGCCCCTCAACCAGGAGAGCAGCCCACGGAGGGCCATTCCTGTTCGCCTGCGGGCCCCTGCCAGAGGCGGCTGCTAACCTCCTCTCCAGGCGGAGGACGGGGCTCTTCCGAAAGCCGCTTTGCTGGTTTGCCACCGTACGATGGCCAACATGTGAAAACTCTGTAAATGGCCATTTCAGGAAAGGTGAGAAGAGGGCTGCTCTGTCAGCTGGGTTAGCAGGGACCGAGATGATCACTTTCACTTCGCTTCCAAAACCGCATTCTGTGTTGCTCTGTATTGGCTTTCAACTTCTTCCAAGTACAATGCGGGTCTTCAATTCCTTGGAAGGCAAGAACCTGATCTTAACCCTCCCCTCTGTCCCTCTTGGACCCTACACTATGTTGCATAGAGACTACCCCATCCCCTGCACCTCCCGGTCTGCACCTTTGTGCCCGAGGAAGGCCCCCAGGAAATACCAGGAAATTAGCAGCCCCCGGGACCATCCCTCAGCCACTGCCTACGGGCAGTAGAACGGCCCAGCTCCATCGCGCTCAGGCGGGATAATCCTGACAGTGTCTCCCGGTGGGATTAGGCTCCAGTTACCCGACAGGGAAACTGGTTTAACCATGTCCTTGGATTGGCTGCCTTCCCCTCCCCTACCTGTGCCTCTCTATTGAGCTTTTAGCTCCCAAATAGTCTGCTTCCATTTGAGTCTTCGTCTCAGGGTCTGCTTCTCCAGAACCCAAACTAACACAGCACAGGGCCCTCACCAATTAATACTGGTGCAAGGGAAGAAGATTAATTTAGGACAAGTAGGGTAGGACGTTTTTAATGCTCCAGCTCCTAAACGCTGTTTTAGGGGGTTAGAGGAGGAGTATATATATATAAAATCACACATATATGTGTGTATACACACACACACACCCCCATACATACATATATATATATTTTTTTTAATTGAAGTAAAATTGGTAGGTAACATTACATAAGCTTCAGGCGTCCGACATCATAATTCAGTATTTGTACCCGCTACAAAGTGATCACTACCACAAGTTCGGTTACCATCCATCACTGTACAATTGAGCCCCCTCACCCGTTTCCCCCACCCCCACCCCCCCTTCCCCCCTGGCAACCACCAATTTGCTCCCTGGGAGGCCCATATATAGAAGAGAAGCAATACTCCTTTTGAGACTTCTCCCAATTATCTCCCAGGGATGGAGCTCGGGAACTCAGTTAACTTTTTGAAGACCACATAAGGGCAGGGAGTGTATGCAATTAAAAAAAAAAAGTCTCCAGGATATTTGGGGCCTGTTCCTTGGGCCTAGAGAAGCATGCTGTGTGAGGAGTTTTACCCATTAAATTAGCTGAAGAGTTAGAATGGACATAATTACTTTGTCTTCTAGAGGAGAAGATTACAGACATCTGAGAAATTAAATAACAAAGAGATGCCAAATTATCCAAGAAAACACCCCACAACCTTCGGAAGAGCGTGGTCCATCCCAAGCCCGTGTGCCGAACCGCAACTTCCCCGGCCCGAGGCGCCCGGTGGAAGGAGGGGCTGACCTCGTGGACACACCAGGCACCTGCTTCCTTCAGGCGCTCTGATTTCCTTTTATTATTACTCTCCCGTAACGCAAAGCCCGGCGGTGCGGAGACGGCGCGGGGCGGGGTTCGCAGTCGGGCCGAGCGGCCGCGGGGTCGGCGCGCGGCAGCTTGGGCGTCAGGCTCCCTTCGAAGCCGGGGGCCCGGCCGCTCGGCTTTCGGGGCGGGCTGCCCGCTGCCCGCGCCGCCGACTTTGTCCGGGAGGTACGGCAGGTTCTCGGGGCTCTCCTCGCCGCCCGGGTCAGAGTGGAAGCCCTTGAGGGCCGAGATCCGGTACCGCTCCCTCCGGTTCAGCTTATATATGCGGATCCTTTCTTTTTCCGCCTCTGGGTCGGCGAGAATTCCGTCCCAGCGCAGGCTTTCGTTGACCTGGTTGGAGAGGTTCTCTTCTATCTCGGCAAAGTGGGGGAGACTTACAGTGGCGGAGTAAGGGGCGATGGGCTTGTGTTCGCCTTCGTCCTGTTTGTGCTCTTGCCTGGGGCCATGATCTTTGCTGGGACTTAAGATGTCCTGCGAGGCTGAGGCCGGCGGCTGACTCTTCAGGCCTCGACTCTGACGTTTATCTGCGGAGCAGACGGCGGTGTTAGTGTGCCTGCCCGCAGCCTGCTCAGCTGTGATGCCCAAGTCCCCGAAAGGGACCCGGGTGGAGGCCCCTCCTGACCTAGGGCTCAGAGAGCCGAGCCCACCGGCCTCGTACATACCCACTGGCTCTAGGCTTTCGGGCGAGTCATCTTGGGGAAGGAGGAACCATTTATTGGTTCTATAGGCCGGGTCCTCTCGATAAAAGTCATCAGCCCTATTTTCCAGGTGAGGAAACTGAAACTCCGAAAGGCTACCTTACCAATAACACATAGTGAGTGGCAGGGGTCAGGATTCGAACACAGGCCTAGCTCCCAGTGCCCTGTTCCTGTTCTTTCCACCCGCCATTCATGCTCCGTATCTCATCCAGGTACCTTCCATGACTCCGCCCCTAGTCTGGACTTCTTTATGATGGGAGAGATGGAGAACAACAGAAAAGCTTCCCAAATCTGAGTGTAGAAAGCAGTATCATGCCAAGCCAGGAAATACTTCTGCTGTGTGGCTTGTACTGAGGTGTTTTTGTTTTTTGTTTTTTTTTTTTTTTACATTAATAGCATTTCTGAGTTATAGAGCCCTCATATAAAATACTATAAGTTGTGGTTCTTTCATTTGTTCATCCTTCTGCTTTCGGGGAGACAGAAATCCTTCCCCCCCCCCAAAAAAAAGAGAAAGTAAGAAAAAGTCTTCTTGGACATTTCTATGCCTTCCCATTCCTCAAAAACGATTTGGTGTCCCCTGCTGACCGTAGGAGTTACATGCCACTATAATTTCCAGAGTTAGAAACTAAGCCAACAAGACAATAAACTTCTTAATTTGGTTTTGCAGATACATGTGGGGCCTTTTGACCTCAATTCCAGAATTTTTTTCTTGCCTTTTGATTAAGATTCCACCTGAAGAAGTCATGATAACCTTCCCATTGCTCCCTCTCCCCAACTGCAAGGACGACACGGGGAAGGCTGCCCAGAAACTTGAATCAAGGACTACCGGTGCTGGAGGTGAGAGCCATCTCCCCGACAGTCAAAGCCCCAGAAGGGGACCACACAAGTGACGCTGGAAACCTAGCACTCACAGGCTGGTGTCTTCTATGTCACCATTGCACTCTCTCTCCATAACCTGGGTGCTCAGTGCCTGTGTCAAGAAATCCAGGGGCTTCTGGGAGAGGAACTTGGTGACATACAGGCACTCTGTGGGATTGTGGCAGGTGTTGGTGTGTGTACGTACATGAGGTGTCCCTGGGAGACACTGGAGTGAGAACCTGTGTGCATTTGGTTGCATGTGTCCAGGAAGTGTTTGGGGGGTGGGGTTTGTGCACGCGAGTGTGTAGCTGAGTACCCATACGAATCTGTAGCCTGGGAATGTGTGTGCCGGATGGGGTATCTGTACTTCATTTTTATTTGGTGGTTATGATGCTATAAGGCGGTATTGTTGAGGGTGTTGGGGACGGTAAGAGTATGTAGCAGTGGCCGGTGTGATGGTGTGCGTGCAGGTGAAGGCTGGCGCTGGCACATGGGGGGTGGCAGGAGACAGTCTGTGCAGGAAAGATACTTTCTATGCATTTACAGGATGTCTACATAGCATGGAGAGGGCAGGTGTCCCTAACGCATGGGGCAGAAGGCAAAACCTGTGTTTCTGTGCCAGTTTGTCACTGGTGTCTTAGTATCTTAGGCTTGGGGAAAGTCTATGTGAAGATGAGGGGATCTCTGTAGGCGGGCTTGACATTTCTGTGGGGAAAGTGTGGTTATTTAAGATTCTGAGTTTTAGCTGAGGGATTAGGAAATTGAGAGGGTGTCCGCGCAAAGCTGAGTTGCTGTGTGGAGCTGGGAGGCTCTGCGGGAATAATGCTGGGGATGTTGGGGATCTTCTCCACGGATGTTGAGAATTCTCCATGCAGGATTTGGGGTCTCTGCGGACATGTATGGTTTTTATGGTTAGGGCTGGGCATCACTGTGTTGCGTTAAGTGGTATGTGTGGGGAGCGGGAGGACCTCTGTTTGGGACTGGCGAGTTTCTGTCTCCGGTCTGAAAGTGGTCCCCACCTAGACGGGGGTCTCTGTGAGGAGTGGGGACAGGTGACAGAGAAGAAACTGTGGTGCGGGAGCTGAGGCTGCTGCGCTAGCTGCTCCTCTTACCGTCCCCCTTGCCGGACCCCTTGGTCTTCTTCTTTTTCTTCTTCACCTTCCGTTTGTTCAGTTCTGAGGCGCTGCCTGCGATGGGGGGCAGTTTGGCCCCCCGAGAGCCCGCAGTGCCACCCTGTCGCTCCTCCTCGTCGTCCTCGTCGTCCTCACCCTCTTCGCCATAACCCAAAGCCCCGGCTCCACCGCGGCAGTCCATCCGCCCTCCGCGCCGCCACCTGCGCCTCGGACAGCCCAAGACCCCTGCCGCCGAGCCCGCGGCCGCAAGAGCTCCGCGCCCGGCCAGCGCCACGCGTCTCCATGGCGACCGCCACGGACCGCGCGTGCGCAATCCGGAAGCTGCCGGCCAGGCCCCCCTCCCCGTGAACGTAGGTGTGCGCATGCGCCTTCCACCCTGTGTGAGAACTTGGCACAGTCCGAGGTGCGTCCGGGAGGAGTGAGTAGACAGTCTCCCAAACTTGGCCTGCCACAAACGTCCACATCTGTGCCTTTTAAAATGCTGTTGGTTGTCTCCCTAAATTTTTATCTCCCGAGTTCCAGTCGCGTACGTCTACCCTGGCCTTTCAAGCCCAACGCGTCTCAAACGAACTTGCTTCTCCGTGGTTCTCCGTGGTTCTCCGTGAACAAAACAGCTGGAAGGCGGCCCTCCTTCCTCGACACTCCCCCAAGGCCGGGACTCCTCACGGTCATGCCTGGCGCTTGAACTTCTGGACCCCCCTCCTAAATGGTTTCTCTGCTTCCAAACCCTCCTCACAAATTGTTTATCCACACACCTGCTGCCACGAACTTTTAAAGACAGTTGCCTAATTTCACTCTCGCTTAAAGCCCGCCAGTGGGTCCCCATCACAAAACCAATCAGGATAGAACTTGAGTGTGGCGTACAAGGCCTCGTGTGATCGGTCTGCTTTTCTTGACAGGTTTATCCACCACAGATTGTATTTTCCAAAAACAGCTGCAGGAATGGCGCCTCTCCCGCCGTGCTCTTCTAGAATATTGCCACTTCCACATCAAGAGACAGTCTAATTCCACTGCCCTTCAGTCTGGGTGGGTTTGGTGGACTCACTTGTAACCCATGGAATGTGGCGAAAGTGATGCTGTCGCTTCTTAGCTAGGTCATAAAACGGAATGCAATAGCATCCTTGTTAGCCTGGGAGACCTGAGTCCCCTGGCAGGAAGTCTGAGTACCTGAGGCTGCCATGCCGTGAAGAAGCCCAAACTAGACCACATGGAAAGACCATAAAACTATGTGAAGGGAGAGAGAGAGGGAGATGCGCCAGCTGCTCCAGTCCCCGATTTTCCACATCCAGCCATAGTCTGACTGCAAGAGCGGGAGAGACCACTCCCACGCCCCTCGGGCCGGTCTCACCCAGCCAAGCCCTTCCTGAGTTCCTGACCCAAAGACATTGTGAGAGATAACTAAAATGATTATAACGGTTGACATTGCTAAGTTTGGGGGTGACAAGGTAACTGGAACATCAGTTGTTTATTTTCGCTCTTCTAGTATGTATGCAGTCGTGTTTCCCTGCGGAGGTACGGGCCATTTCCCTGAGCGCTCATGATGTTTAGCACTTTCTCAGCTGCTTATTGGCTGTTTGTGTATCTTACTTTGTGAGGTGGCTGTGGAAGTCTTTTCCCATTTTGTAATTGCAATGTTTTTCTTTTTCTTGTCAATTTGTAACAGCTCTTTACGTGTCTTGGATATAAATCCTTTCTCAGTTTTATGGCTGCAAAGATATGTTTCCAGGTCTGCAGCTTGTCAGTTATGGTCTTAATAGTGTCTCTTGATAAGCAGACATTTTAAATTCTGATGAAGCCATTTTAGCAGGGCTTTTTCCCCTTTTTGTATCCTGCCCACAGAGTCTGCCCTTACTCCTAATCACAAAGATAGTCTTCTGTTTTCTTCAAGAAGCTTTATGGTCCTGGGGTTTAAGGTGGGGCCCATGATCCACCTCAAATTATTTTGTGAATAAGGTCAGATAAAGGTCAAGATTCATTTTTTTCCAAATGGATTTCCAGTTGTTTCAGCAGTTTGCATTGAAGAGACATTCCTTTCCCCATTGACTTGACTTGGCACTTTTTTTGAAAATCAACTAACTGTGTATATATGAATCCATTTCTGGAATCTGTTCTGTTCCGTCAATCTATTTGTCTCTCCTTCCACTGATTTCACACTGTCCTGATTATTGTAAGCTTTTAAAAAAATATTTATTTGAGAGAGAGAGCACAAGTGGGGGCGAGGAGGGGCAGAGGGAGAGGGAGAAGCAGACTCCCTGCTGAGCAGGGTGCCTGCTGCGGGGCTTGATCCCAGGACGCTGAGATTCATGACCTGAGCTGAAGGCAGACATTTAACTGACTGAGCCACCCAGGCGCGCCTCTGGTTATTGTAAGCTTTACCGTAAATGTTGGTATCAGGTAGTGTATGTCCTCCGGCTGTGTTCATTTTGAAGATTGTTTTGACTATTCTAGAGCCTTTGCTTTTCCGTATACATTTTCAAATCATCTTATCTATTTCTTCAAAATAGCCTGCTCGGATTTTGATGGCGACTGCATCAGATCTATCAAGTTGGGCACTCTTTTACTCGGTAATGACAGTCATTAGTGTTGATCCACACACAAGCATGTGTGGACGGACACATTACTCTGTAAAGGACCCTTCTGTTATTCTGTACGTGTCTCCTCAGTCCTCTCAGACCCTGGCAAGCTCTCGATTTTGTCCAGCACAACTCTATACATGGTGAGTGCTTGGAATCTGCCCCTTGCTTGTCTGCTTTTATCCCTAGTTGCTAAGTGAAATGTAAATGACAGAGATCCTTTGTGCAAGTGAGCACCTGCTAGATGAGATGTCAGGGTTTGCTTTCCAGGTGCACTGCCCTGCTCACCCTGGTGCTTGCAGACCCGTGCTCGGAAAGGCTCTCTTCTCTCCCTTTCCAAGAAAGGCTGACGTGTCTTCCCTCTCGGCTGGTCCTCCTTGCCTGGGTGCTCATCTGGCAGGACACAGCTTGACCACATTTCTAGTCCTGATTTTAGTAAGGGTTGTTTTGAGGTTATGTTGAGCCAGCCAGTCAGCTTTGAAAGAGAAAATTCACATCCAGCAAAGGAATACATTTTTTTAAAGATTTTATTTATTTATTTGAGAGACAGAAAGAGCATGAGTGGGGGGAGGAGCAGAGGAAGAGGGACAGGTAGACATCCCTGCTAAGTGGGGAGCTCAATGCAGGGCTCAATCCCATGACCATGAGCTCATGGCCTGAGTCAAAATCAAGAGTTGGATGCTTAACTGACTGAGCCACCCAGGTGCCCCCTCTTTTTTAAAAAGATTTATTTATTTATTTATTTATTTATTTATTTATTTGAGAGAGCGAGAGAGAAGAGCACAAGTGGTGAGAGGGGCAGAGGGAGAGAATCTCAAGCAGACTCCGAGCGAACCGCAGAGCCCCACCTGTGGCTCGATCGGGGCTTGATCCCAGGACCCTGACATTATGACCTGAGCTGAAATCAAGACACTTAATCGACTGAGCCACCCAGGCGCCCCAGGAATACATTTTTGAATATTCATAAAAATCACTTGCAGAGAGATGGGGAAGTATATCCCAATTTGATGGATGAAGAATCAGAGAGATGCAAAGTGACTTACTTAATCTCTCTATGTGAATTAGCCCCCAGATCCGGCTGGAATTGCAACTGAACTAATGTGAGCTCCCCCCTTGGTGAGTTACATGTAGACTACACCAGGTGGAGCGTCAGACAGAGGAAACTTTATTTGCAGCAAATAAGGAGATTGTGGGGAATAACTTCCAAAGCTATAACTTGCGATGCTCTGACTCCCTGAGCTGGGGTGAATGGATCTCTTTTATTTATGGTTAGGATCAATATTCAGAAAGAGGAGTTTTGGGGTGCCTGGGTGGTGCAGTTGTTAGGCGTCTGCCTTCAGCTCAGGGCGTGATCCCGGCGTTCTGGGATCGAGCCCCGCATCAGGCTCCTCCTCTAGGAGCCTGCTTCTTCCTCTCCCACTCCCCCTGCCTGTGTTCCCTCTCTCGCTGGCTGTCTCTCTCTGTCAAATGAATAAATAAGATCTTTAAAAAAAAAAAAAAAAGAGGAGTTTTGCCATTGTATGTAGAGGTGGGCATAAGGTCACGCATGGGTCTTAAGGAAACGTGCCTCAGGGTGCGTACATTGTATGTTACCTTACTGAGTTTCAGCTCCTTCTTGGGTGGAGATTTCAGCATCAGATTTTAGCATTATAATGAGGTAGAGATAACTGTCCTACTAGGTCGGTCTGCATAGTTGGGAGTCTAGTTGAGCTCAAACTGGTCCAGGTGGTCAGGGCGGTCCTTACCGCTTAGAGGGTAGTTTCGGTTTCTATCACAGGATGCTATGCCTGTGGGATCTTTTGCCTGGGTTAAAAGATAAGGCGGAAGCTCGGCGCCTGGCTGGCTCAGTCAGTAGAGCGTTTGCTTCTTGATCTCGGGGCTGCGAGTTCCAGCCCCACGCTGCAGGTGAGTTTGCTTAGGAAAGAAAAAAAGCTGGAAAGAACTTAAGGAAACAATGGTGAATGGGTACCCGCAGGTGGGCGATACAGGTTAGGTCTTGGAGTCTTGCCGGTGACAAAACCCACATCCCCAGTTCTACATCTCTTGTAGGAGAGCGCTCGATTTTACCATGATGTTCGCTGGCCAGCAGAAGAGATGATAGTGTTTTTATAATTGTCACATCTTCCTTGTTTGTACTTTCTCCTTGTGGTCTCAGTGGCTGGTACTGTTTTAAGCAGGTAAAAGCAGAGGTTTCTTTGTAAGGATCAAATTTTCTCTTTGGCCAGCACTGGACGTGGGCCTGCGTTGGAGAGCTTTTGACTTTACCCCTTCCTTCTACCTGCTTAGCCAGGGTCCCTGCCGCTGGCTGGGCTGCTGGTGCCTGCTGCCTGCTCTGCCCTGCCCACTGCCTCCAAGCTGTCCATTTCTTTCCCAAGGCCACCAGGCAGTTTCCACCCTTCAGCAGCACCAGCCTTGGACTTGGGCAAGGGAGACCCTGCCCTGGGTCTTGTGCTTCACGGGACCCCACTCTGACTCTCCTCCAGCTCTCTCCCTCGGTAAGGGACAGGAAGTCTGTGGAATCGAGTGGTCCTACTCACCTAGTCCCTCTCCCTCATCCTTTAACCCACAATCTGAGTCCCTGGCATCTTGGATTTTATTGCCCAAATGACCCCAGCCCTTTTGTAGGGTCTGTCCGGGGCTCTTTCCTGAGCCTATCTTCCCGATTAGCCCTGGGCCAAGGGCAGCATAGATGGAAACTCAATCGGCAGACTGAGGTGACCAGACCTATTCATTCAAGGACCTTGTCAGTGCAGGATGGAGCTGGGAATGGGAAGAGGAGTGACAGGCCATGGGCTGGGTGCAGAACCCCAAAGGCGCTGAAATTTTAAATTAAAATCTAGCCTTCCAGATTGTTATGAAGATCTGTTTGCCAAGGTGGGAAATAGTACGTATTTTATTTAACAGTATGTCAATTTAATTTATAACTTTTAATATTTAGGCATATGGTATGTGGGCCTCTGTTTCTACTCTTGCCCCAGGCTTTGCAACTGTTAAGAGCAGGTCTGCTCTTTGTCTTTTCTCCTTTTTACCCACTCCAACCGCTTCCTGATTTTCACTTGTTAAATAACAAAAATTCAACTGAATAAATTTGAAGATCTAATTGGCCTTATCAATCTATTCATGAATTGAACAGCATCCTGATATCTAGCCAGTAGAGAGATGCTCCGCTGAGCCAAATGAAAGAAAAGTTTTTAAAGACAGAGAGGGGGGAAAAAGGAAGGGAGGAAGGAAGGAAGTTGGGGAGGGAGGGAGGGAGGGAGGAAGGAAGGAAATTATTAGTAAGGAATGCATTGTTTAGCAAGATTGACCTCCTAAGGGGAGTGGAAGGGTTCTATCAGTAAATTTCCTGGTATTGACCAGGAGGTTCCATGTTGACTGGTTAAAGGTTACATTCCTGGGGGTTTGAAACTGCAGTTAGGTTAGGTATTAAGTCTTGGTTAGCTGACTTGGCCTAAGTGATGCCATTTTGGGCCTGTGGTTTTCTTTTTTACACATTTTATACCTCATGTTACCTTAAAAAAGAAAAAAAAAGTTAAAGGAAAACCCTACAACCAGTTAAATAAATTGCGCTGTATCCATATGGTGGAGTCCCGGGCAGCTTCTGAAACAGAATGAGGCAGCTCGATTTAGACTGATTTGGAACAGAGGCCAAGAGACTGCTCCAGGAGGAGAATAGCACAGAGCAGTGTAAATGCTTTGCTAACACCTGCTACCCCCTCCCTCACTTCCCTCCAGCCGCCCTGAGCTTGCTGCTTCTTCCACACGCCGAGACAGCTCAGCTCGGGTCTTTATGCTTGCTGCCCCCACAACACTCTGGCTCTAGATGTCCTGCCTTCATTCTAAAGAGTACCAGAATATCCCACCCCAAAATATACCTCTTTGGAATTTGTTTTATTTTGAGCTAAAGACCATTGAGAACTAGCAGACACAGGAAGAGCTCTAAAACGCTCTTGTAAAGGAAATTGACATTTATAAATGAAATTTACATTTGTAGAGTTGTCTCCCTCTCCCATACCAGAAGAAGCGAACTCTAAATTCAAAGAAGTCACTGACTGACAAACCTTACTAGACAACCCTTGCTTACCATAGTTCTCCTGGTCACCTTCCCCTATTCCCTCCCCACCTAGAAGCCCCAAATTCCTTTTCTTTTGTTTAGCCTAAGATCGCATACAAGCCTCAAGCACCTGGCCCCCTCCTTGGCCACATTTTTTTTTTCTTTGTAAGCTCTGGTGTATAGGTAATTAAAACTTTTATTCTCTTGTAAATCTATCTTCTATAAGTTTAATTCACAGGCCCTAGTACCAAACCTTGAATGATAGATACAATTCAAATATTACCTTACGAGAAGCCTTTCCTGACTATTGTCCCTGACTGTTCTTTATTTTCCTCCAGGGCACTTATCATCCTTTGACATCTACGTCTAGCTGTTTGTGCCTCCTCTGTCTGTCTCTGCTAGAGTATAAGCTGGAAACTTTGTTTTGTTCACTGCTTTACCTCCCAACACCCAAAGCAGTGCTTGGTATACAACAAGCACTCAATAAACACTTACTAGGGGCGCCTGACCGGCTCAGTCGGAGGAGCGTGCGACTCTTGATCTCAGGATTGTGGGTTTGAGCCCACACTGGGTGTAGAAATTACTAAAAATAAATAAACTTTGAAAGAAATAAGTGCTTATTAAATAACAGATGTGTAAAAAATATATGCCATATATGGGGCGCCTGGGTGTCTCAGTTGGTTGAAGATCTGATTCTTGATCTCAGCTCAGGTCCTGATCTGAGGGTCATGAGTTCAAGCCCTGTGTTGGGCTCCACCCTGGCATAGAGCATACTTTAAAAAAATATAGATAGGGGCGCCTGGGTGGCATAGCGGTTAAGCGTCTGCCTTCGGCTCAGGGCGTGATCTTGGCGTTATGGGATCGAGCTCCACATCAGGCTCCTCTGCTATGAGCCTGCTTCTTCCTCTCCCACTCCCCCTACTTGTGTTCCCTCTCTTGCTGGCTGTCTCTATCTCTGTCAAATAAATAAATAAAATCTTTAAAAATATATATAGATAGATAGATAGATAGATAGATATGTATGTATATGCCTAGCATGGTGCTAAAAGGGTATATAAGAATTGGTAGATGCAGTTTTCACTTTATCTTCTTTTGTGATGCTTGACTTTGTTGTCCATTGCATATAATACTTATTTTTAAAATGATTCAAGTTCCATAAATTCATCAATAGGAGTAAGAATTTAATTTTATTATTTAAACAAAAAAATTTTAAAGATTTTATTTATTTATTTGACACAGAGAGAGAGAGACAACACGAGAGGAAACACAAGCAGGGGGAGTGGGAGAGGGAGAAGCAGGCTCCCCACTGAGCAGGGAGCCCGATGCAGGGCTCAGTCCCAGAACCCTGGGATCATGTTCTGAGCCGAAGGCAGTCGCTTAGTGGCTCAGCCACCCAGGCGCCCCTAAACAAATTTTTTTAAGAGTAAGAAGTTTAAAAATGTGGTTGAGTCCCATGATGGAATTGATTTTATGGGAATGAAAAGCAAACAAACTATGGTCAAATGTGACCACATGGATGAATCTCTCAAATGTTGAGCAAAAAAGTTGCAAAATACAGATAAGCAAATCTATAGAAACGAAAAGCAGATTAGTGGTTACCAGGGGGTGCGAAGGAGGGGGAAACAGGAAGTAATTACCTAATGGATGTGGGGGTTTCTTTTAATGTGATAAAAAGCTTTGAAATTAGAAGTGGTGGTGGCACAGCCCTGTGAACGCACTAAGTGCCCTGTGCTATACACTGTAAAATGGTTAATTGTAGGGGATGCCTGGCTGGCTCAGTCGGTTAAGCATCTGCCTTCAGCTCAGGTCATGATTTCAGGGTCCTGGGATCGAGCCCCGCATTGGGCTCCCTGCTCAGTGGGGAGTCTGCTTCTCCCTCTCCCACTCCCCCTGCTGGTGTTCCCTCTCTAGCTGTGTCTCTCTCTGTCCAATAAATAAATAAAAATCTTTTTTAAAAAATTAAATAAATAAATAAAAAGGCATAGAGAATGTTACCATGTACATAAAGTTTAAAGCAAAAAAAAACCCCAATACTATATTTCATTCTAGAATGCACAGGTATATAGTAGAAGTATAAAGGAATGGAGGGAAGCCAGAAACACTAAATTCTAGAAAAGGTTACCTCTAGAAAAGGTTAGAAAAGCAGGTTGGGAGGTGATCATGACCAGAAAGATTATACAAGGCGCTTCTACTGTACTAGAAACATTTTATTTAAAAAACTTTTTTAAATTCTTTTTTAAGTAATCTCTGCATCCAGTGCGGGGCTGAAACTCATGACCAAGATCTTGACCAGGATCAAGAATCGCATACTCTACTGGCTGAGCCAGCCAGGTACCCCAGGAACTTTTCATTTCTTTTCTTTTTTTTTTTTTTTTAAGATTTTATTTATTTATGTGACAGAGAGCCAGCCAGCGAGAGAGGGAACACAGCAGGGGAAGTGGGAGAAGAAGAAGCAGGCTCATAGCAGAGGAGCCCGATGCGGGACTCGATCCCAGAACACTGGGATCAAGCCCTGAGCTGAAGGCAGACGCTTAACGACTGAGCCACCCAGGCGCCCCGAACTTTTCATTTCTTAAGCTGAGCAGCAAGTACATCCTGTGTGTGTGTGTGTGTGTGTGTGTGTGTGTGTGTGTGTGTGTGTGTATAAATAATTTATTTATTTTGTTTTTAAAAAGGGAGTTAGGGGAGGGCAGAGGGAGAGGGAGAATCTTAAGCAGGCTCCACCCCCAGTGCGGAGCAAATATGGGGCTCGATCTCACGACCCTGAGCGGAAACCAAGAGTCAGATGCTTAACCAACTAAGCCACCCAGTCACTCCCATATATGTATATTTTATATTATTCCTTATACCTTTTGGTATGTCTAAAATACATTTTTTTAAGTTTTTATTTTTATTCATTTACTGAAGTAATCTCTGCACCCAACGTGGGGCTCGAACTCCCAACCCTGAGATCAGGGGTCACATGCTCTTCCGACTGAGCCAGCCCGGCGCCCCTGTCTAAAATGTTTTCTAAGCAATTCGAAACTTCACGCAACTCCAGCCTGTACATTTGCTTAGGATCCTAGTATCTGCTAAACTGTGTCACCTCCATTCATCTGTCGAAGTCCTAACCCCAGTACCTCAGAATGTGACTGTGTTTAGAGCTAGGATCTTAAAAGCAGTAATACATGAAAAGAGGATATTAGAGTGGGCCCTAGTTCAACGTGACTGGTATCATTATAATTAGGACACAGACTTGCACAGAGGGACAGGCGTGTGAGGACACATCAAGAAGAGGGCTGTCTACAAGCCAAGGAGAGAGGCCTTGGAAGAAACCATTCCTGTCAGCGCCCAGGTCTTGGACTTCTGCCCTCAATAAATGCGGGAAATACATTTCTGTTGTTTAACCCCCCCCCCCCCGCAGTCTGTGGTACTTTGTTGTGACAGCCTGAGTAAAATCATCCGGAGTTTTGTCTTCTACCTTCCCCCATCCCTCATCCCTGGCCGCCCCCATCCCCCTTCCCCAGAGACCACAGCTTTACTCTCCACTTCCCCTTCTCCACCTTCCGCCAGGCTCCCTGAGTGACTTCCTGGTATGGTCAGCCGCCAGAGCAGACAAACACAGCACAGAAGAGTGGGGTCTGCCACTGACGGGAAAGACGGATCCTCCCGTCTCCTGTTTTTAGCATTTTAAGCACTCTCTACACCCAAAGTGGGGCTTGAACACACGACCCTGAGATCAAGAGTCGCACGCTTTACTGACTGAGCCGGCCAGGCGCCCCTTGTTTTTAGCATTTTAATAACTCATCTCCAGACCTGAACCCAGACCCTGTAAGAGCAGGGGTTCCAGAGGGAGAAACTGGCAGGGAAAATGCCAGGAGCTTGGAGAACTGTTCGGGCTGACCCAAGGCCGGGGGGGGGGGGCGGGGAGCTCCCCTCCTGCCCCCCCCCGGCGGGCTGCGAGCCGTGCTGGTTACTTGTAGAGGCTCTGGAACCAGACTGCTGGGATTTCAGTCCTAGCTCTGTTACTTATTTGCTGTGTGAAGTGAGGCAATACTTAGCCTTTCTGTTTCTCAGTGTTCTCATCTTTCGAATAGTTACCATAATGAGTACTTCAGTCCTAGAGTTGTGGAGAGCATTAAATGAGTTTTTGAAAAAACTTGAACCTAGTCCCTCATGCCTGTGAGATAGGGAAACCCGCTTTTTGCTCCTGTTCCTGCTTCTGTTCTTGCTGGGACCTGCACCCTCTCTTTCACACACGCCTCCGAATGCAAACAGTGTTTGTCCTGCTGATAAGGGACAAGGAGTTAGTGATTTCCTTAGGGTGGCTAACATCGAGGGAAGGACCACGGGCCAACGACAGGAGGAAGCTATCCTAAGTGTACCCCAGAGCACCCGCGCTAGACATCTGGACCCTAGGTCCCCCCACCCCCGGCTCTAAGGAGTAACACCTGGGCCCTCGTCTTTGTTCTGACCGGTTCCTGGATGCCTGAGAGGACACGTACAGCAGGCCACCATGCTCAATAAAAACCTCCAGACCCCAAACGAAGACGAGACTTCCCCCTTTCCTTTAGGTTTCCCACACACCTGCATTCTCTCTACACCTCAGTAAACTGCGCTTACCTGCTGCTGCTCGCATTTGATTTCCGTCCTGCACACAGCCAGGGACCCTCTTGGCCCGTCCCGTGGGACCCCCTCCAGGTCCCCAGGGCCGGCCTGCCAGCATCATGGATACAGCGTTGTATTTTGTTTTGTCCTGTTTTGCTTTAAACTTCATGAAAGAGGACTTCGGCTGCCCCATTTTGACTTCAAACTTTCTAGTGGGGTTCTTCCTGCCTTCTGGTCTCCTTGCTCAGGTGGGAGACTCTGCAGGCAAAGCATCCCCCGAAGGGAACCCAAACTACCCCCTCAAGCACTAAGGACGGCCGTGAGCCAGCAAGGCCCCACCCGTGATGGGTTTGACCTTGACTGCCTACCTGCATCCATGAACATAATGACCTGTGACCCAGGCCTGGGCTGTTGTTGCTGTTTCTTCATGTTGCAAGTCCCAGGAGGTTGGGACCCACCGGCTTGTGGTTCTGGTCGCATAGCCCCTTCCCCACACTGTGTGTGACTACGTGCTGGGGCCCTTCTGTGGACTGTAGTTTCCTTGAGAACGTTAACTGATTGTATCTGCACTTTGGGCCCAAGGCTGTTCCCAGAACTCAAGAGACTGAAGTTTCTCTCTGTATTAGTTGTTGTTGACTAGCGTGGCCCTCTCTGTAGGAAGCCTGTTGCCTCTCCAGGGCCTCCCTGACGGAGCGAGGGGAGATCCTTTTGTGTGACCAGATCCGGGCCTTATTGGCTCACAGCTGATGGGTTGCCCTCGTGCTTGCCTTCGTGAGCTGCTGCTGAACTCTGAGACACAAGGCCTGTCGTTCTGAGGTGGCAGGCGGCCCCAGGCTCCATTTCACCCAGAACATTCCTGGGAGGGGTTACAGAAACACAAAGCTGGCTATTAGTTCATGGTGGTAGAGATAGATTTTATTCAATACTACAGCAATAGGGGAAAGAGACTTCTTACTATAGAACTGAGTTCGGTTCTGATCTGTGTGGAGGGGAGTTGGCCTTTGAAAGGGAGGGTGAGGGAGTAGGGACAGGCAGCACATGGGGGTTGAGCAGAGTCGGGAAAGTGAAAAATTACCAAAGGCGGGTAAGGGGTCAATGTCAAGGGGATTAGGCCACTAATCTGGCACTTACCCTGTTAGGCTCCTACCATCCTACAAAGACTGAGACACAGGGGCCCTGTCATTCCTTCCTTCCTGATGATTATATTTTAAAGGAATGGCTCCCAGGGGTGTTGGGTGGCTCAGTCAGTTGGGCATCTGCCTTCGTCTTGGGTCATGGTCTCGGCATCCTGGGATCAAGCCCCGCATTGGGCTCCCTGCACAGTGGGGAGCCTGCTTCTCCCTCTGCCTGCTGCTCCCCCCTGCCTGTGCTCTCTCTCTCTCTCTCACTCGCTCTCTCAAATAAATAAATAAATAAAATATTAAAAAAAAAAAAAAGGAATGTCTCCCATGTCCTTGAGGAAGACACTCCTGGGTTCTAGGAGCTGCGTGTACATCTCAAAGGGACAGAGAAAGGATATACAATACTAAATTTTTAAAATAAATGCTCTAAGAAAATGGAGGTCGGGGCTTATAGGCAAATGTTAGCTGGAACAAATGGTAGATTCTTTAGGTGGTCTTGACCTTTTTTCGACAGGAACTCAAGGAAGACTGGTCATCCCAGTGACGTGGTGGCTTTAGGCTGCTAAAAGCCATCCTAGATTTTTTTTTCAAGCCTCTACATGAAGGGAGTAGACAAAATCACTCATGTTCAAATTTGCAGTTCTTATAGGCCAAGATTGAGGCCTAGTCAAAAAGTGGGATCCGAGGAGGGGCGACGGGATGGCTCCGTCAGTTGAGCGTCCAACTCTTGGTTTCAGCTCAGGTCCTGATCTCAGGGTCATGGGATGAAGCCCCACCTTGGGCTTGGCATTCAGCATGAGGAGTCTACTTGTCCCTCTCTCTCCCCCTCTGCCCCCCACAAACAAACAAATAAACAAATAAAATCTTAAAAAAAAAAAAGTGGGATCAGAAGAACCTACTAATTTTGGCCAACGTGAAAGTCTTTCTCAAAAGGAAGGTAGAAGTCAATGAGACTCTTCCTGCTGAGGTTGTTAGAGGCTCAAAGTGGAGCAATGTGTTTGTTTCAATGTTCTACACACAGGCCAAAGAAGAACCCAGCCCATAAAGGATCAGGTTGGCATCTGTAGGAAGAGGACATATTTTCTCTCTTAAGTGGTATCCTGATGGTGGATTTCCACTCCTTTCTGAAAGGGTTAACCATGGTGTGCATCAGAGTACTTGGGAGAACATGTTAAAATGTAATTTCAGGCCCCACCTCCAGATTCAATACCAGGACCTATGAATCTGCATATTTAACAAGCCCTCATGTGCTTCTGACACAAGAGGCCCCATCTGGGAAATCGGCTTAAGTATAAACACGGCCTCTCAAATAGACACATACAAGCGGAAGTCTTCTTCAGCCAAACACCCACCGTAATGGTCTCCTGCCCAAGAAACTCCAGCGTCATCACGCATTCCCCGGGCAGCACGATCCGATATAAACCGTTTCCATGCCACTAGGGAACCCTGCTGGGCACTGCCATCCTCAGGAGAGTGCCTGTCTGACCTCACCCAAGACATCCCGCAGACTTTAGGCTTCAAGATTATTTTTTGTCCTTTGATCATCGGGGCGGTTTCAATAAATGTCAGATAGCAAGCTAGTCAATGCCCTTCAGATGGAAATTCTCTAGTCTGAAGTCCCGGGAGACTGCGGGGAGGTACTCCCAGGCTTTTGCCAGAAGCCCCAGTCTATACCCACATAAGGCTATGACACAGAGAATTTGTCACAACCAGCACCCCAGCTTCTGTTCGACACTGTGTGGGCTCGGACAGGCTTACTGGTTCCCGTAGAGCATGTCCCATTAATACTGCTTGAGGGTGGGTTTACATCCCTTCTTTTTTAAAGTTTTTATTTATTTATTTTAAAGAGAGAGAGTGGCGGGGACTGGCAGAGGGAGAGGGAGAGAGAGCCCTAAGCAGACTCCGTGCTGGGTGCTGAGCCCTACATGGGGCTCGATTTCACGACCCTGAAATCACGATCTAAGCTGAAACCCAGAGTCAGATGCTTAACTGACCGTGCTGGATTCACATCTCTTCTATTTTTACAATACTGGGTAGGGGGAACATTCCCCAGTCGGACACACTGTCCATCTGTTGCTGGGTGGACTGGGGAGACCTCCAGGCTCTGAGGCGACTGCCCAGCCCAGCCCATCCCCCAGACGTCACTGGAGAGTCTTACTCTTGTCGCTAGAAAAGAATTCAAGGCCGGACTGGATAGTGGTTGAGCAGCACAGGTGAAGAGACAGAGAGTATATTCCGGAGATGTGAGAGAGAGCGAGCCCAGAGAGACCTGTGCCGGGGTTTGGGTCTCTATCTTTTATTGACAGCTGTTCACGAAGGGGTGAACTATTTCTTACTTGGGCAGGGGATTTCTTTGGGAGCATGGTTTTGAGATTTTTCTTCTTACTTGGTCAGAGTCTCAGGTCTTCTTTGTCTGGGGCCTGTCCGGTTTGGTCTGGCTTCTTGTGGCCTCGTGTGTGGAATGCTGTCAGGGCAGGTTGCTAACTTTCCTGGGAGTGGGCCTTGGTTCCCCCTTCGTTGGCCTCCAGGCTTCCTGTTAAAGCCTAACTAACTGCTCGCTCTAACACATCCTCCTAGTAAATAATCAGGTAAATAGACGTAACGGGTCCACATAAAGCCTGTTCAAACTTTCCAGTTCTACAAACTTCTACCTTAGTTCCGTCAACCCTTCCATTCCTAACCGTGGCCTCCATTAGGATTCCATCAACAGGTTTTGGGTTTACAACACTAGGCAGAAGTGTTCCCCCGCCAGATGTAATACCCATTCCCAGAAAACCTTCATATCAAGGAGATACAACTGCTTTACATAAAAGCCTGTTTAAACATTCTGACTTTCATAATCTTACTAACACTCATGTATTTATGTTCTCCATCTACATGCAGCCCGAATGGAGGCTTTGTCAATGGGTTTGGCGCCACGGTTCGTGGGGCTCTCATGTTGGGTCCCAAGAACTTAACTTCTTCACCCTCTGACCATTTACTCCCTAATGTGCAAAAAGCTTTGGGTACCAGTGAGGAGTTGAGCCAGCCTGGCCCTTTTGTCAGTCTTTATCTTGATTACTCTACCTAACCACTGTGCTGGCTAGAGCTGGTTAGGTTGCTTCTCCAAACTGGGGTAAGCAGGGTGGACTTCTTTGGGACCTTTTAACATTGGGGAGACCAGTAGGGGAGTCCTTCTGGCTCACTCAACCTTTGGTAGTGCTGTATTAAAACCTTTGTATTAACCCCATCAATGTCTGCTTCACTCAACCATTCCTTAATAGCCATGTAAAGATTTCCACTCTGCTGGGTGAGTCCCATGACTTTCCCTTTCTGTTTCCTCTTTGTTTTGCTCTTAATCAATATTTGCTTTATTACCCTTCTTTCTTTCTTTTCTTTCTTTCTTTTTTTTAACGATTTTACTTATTTATTTGAGAGAGAGAGTGAGAGAGAGAGAGAATGAGCAGGTGAAAGGACAGAGGGAGAGGGAGAGGGAGAAGCAGACTCCCTGCTGAGCAGGGAGCCCAATGTGGTGCTCAATCCCAGGACCCGGGGTCATGACCTGAGCCGAAGCAGACGTTTAACTGACTGAGCCACCCAGGCATCCTTCACCTTATTTCTTAATAACCATTTAAAAATTTCCACCATGCTTAAACCAGGGCCTAGACTCTGCCTTTCCTCCATCTCTCATTAATTAACCTAATGTTTTTACTAGTATCAGTAAGACCCACGAGGGGAAGCTGAGGCAGCAAATTTGATAAGGCTTCCAGAACTGTCCCTTAGTTTTACAGCAGTAAGGTTACATGAGGTGCCCATGTAAAAGGCACCCCATTAACCCTGGCATCTATCATGATCTGAGTAATGGGCATATACAGCAGTGAATATCTGGGTCATCATAAAGCATCCCCCTGTGCCTCGCTGCTTCGTCGGGGGTGCTGTACATAGCGGGGCACAGACCATCCCCTTCTCAGGGTAAACAGACCTCTCAGTCCACCAGGCTGGCTGTTCCCTTGGGAAGAAGCTGCTTTGTGTTCGGGTTATGTGTCTAGTAGTCTGTGCTTGTTCCCTAGTGACCTGTGGGTCCGGCAGCCCCCCAAGCGTGCTCTTCCAATCGGCAGCCTTCAAAACCAAACCCATAGCCCCCAGATTCGTTACTTTCGTAATCCATTTTATTAAAGGTTTCTCGGGTAGCTGATGATACCATTCTACAAGATGTAACAGCTCCTTCACACTGTAGCCCTGGCTCCAGTAGTTTCTTGGTTTTGCCCTCCCCCTCCATTGACTACCTTCTTGGTGACCAGAGAGGTCTTAGAAGTACCTTCTGTTGTCACTGCATACTTTTTCCCTTGGTGGGTGGCTTCGAGGCTAGCAGCCAACACTTGGACCCAAATCTGAGCTTAGTCTAGCATCAAAGTCCAACCCAGAACTCTACTTTAATTTCATTTGCGCTATTACCGATAATAACCGAAGGACTGAGTGTTTTGCCTTTCTCTTACTAGTTTGCATTTCCTGTACATCCTGTGGTCCAGCTCCCTGGGAGCTGGATCGACCTCTAAATTCCACTGGTAACGTTTACCTTTAGTAACTGAGCACGGCTGCTGCTCCAGACCATCGAGGACCCCCTAGGAATCCACGGCTCCTCCCTCCCACCTTTTTATCCTTTTTCGTCCCGAAGCACACCGTTTTCACTGAGCCAGAGCCATTCCTGCCAATCCCACTTTTCTGACATCGACTGAAGGAAAGGTGTGCTCTGTTCCGGTTTAGACACAGAGCCCTCCCGCCCCAGACCTATGGGCTCTTCCACACCAGCCAGCCTGCGGTTCCCGGCAGACGCCGGCTGAGTGCTTCACAGTTTAATTCCATTCTGACGCTAATTGCCCAGAGGTAACACAGACTTCACAAACGAAGGGCTCCATCCCACAACACCCCCCCCACCCCCACTCCCATTCAGATGCCAATCACGGGTCCAGGCCTCCCCTGCTTCAAGCTGAGTGGTTATAAACGGCCGGCCGGGGGGCGACGGGGTGGGGGGTGTCACCAATTTACTGCCGAGGAGATACTAAAGGGTACACGCGAACAGCGAGGTGGAGGGATGCATAGGGCACGGTGCGTGCGCGCGGTGCGGGGCTTCCAGCCGTCTCTGGGGCCTCCCTCACCTTCCCTGCGCCTCGGTGTGTTCACCGACCCCGAAACTCTCCAGACCCTGTCAGTTAGGAATTTTGCGGACGCTTCCTCCTGTCAGCACGATGGGTGAAATCCTTGGCCATCGACGAGTAAGTCGTCTCCAGCCCCTGCCCCGCTCTGCTCGCCGGAGGCGGGGCTGAAAGTTCCAACCCCTTAGTCCCAGCGTTGGTTGCCCTGGCAACTGGCTCCTCCGCGCTTCGGGCGTCCTTGGGGGCTTTGCAAAAGTCACGCGTTAACACAGACTCAGGTGTGCTTGCAGGGGGCTTGTTACGAATAAGAAAAGACGCTCGTCTCCCTAGATCACTCTGGAGCTGTGTCCGGAGCCTGGGGCAGAACCTAAACACTGCAACGGGAGATGGCCCTGTCGTTCCTACCACTGAGGAAATTAGAAGGGTTTTAGGAGCTCTGGTCAGGAGTCAGGAGGAAGACCAAAATATGTATTTCTTGTTATATCACAGTATCACAGTGGGGAAGAGCCAAGTCTCCCACACGGAAGAATTCCAGATAAACCATGTAGCTACTCCCCGCCAGAGGAGGAGGGACGTGGCACCCACTCCTTAAGTGTGGGCTGCACATAGTGACTTCCGCGAGATGGTAACTTTGGAGTGAAGAAGTCTGACGAGCACTACCTCAGCCAGGTGATCAAGGCCAACAGCCAACGGTGATAAATTGTGAACTCTTTTTTTTTTTTTTTAAGATTTTATTTATTTATTTGACAGAGATAGAGACAGCCAGCGAGAGAGGGAACACTAGCAGGGGGAGTGGGAGAGGAAGAAGCAGGCTCATAGCGGAGGAGCCTGATGTGGGGCTCGATCCCATAACGCCAGGATCACGCCCTGAGCCGAAGGCAGACGCTTAACCGCTGTGCCACCCAGGCACCCCAACAGTTGTGAACTCTTGAATGTGATGTGAGGAAAATGGCTCCTTGGGTCTATTGTCTTTCTCCCAAATACCCTAGCCCCAGGGTGACCTTGAAAAAACATCAGACAAATCCCTGGGGATGGGGCATCCTCCAACATACCTGACAAGTACACCTGGCTTGAAATGAAAGCAGACTCCGTCCCCAATTTAAGGCACTGACTCTTTCAAAGCTCCCTGCCTTGGGCCTCACCCTGTCCTTGGCTGTTGAGCTCTCTTGAAACTCAACACTTCTTTGAGTTGTCCACCAAAATCTACTCACACATAAGTGTTAGGTATAAATCTTCTTCTACCCCTGTGGCTGTGTAAGACACAAAAGATGGGTGCCTGGGTGGCTCAGTCAGTTGGGTGTCTGACTCTTGGTTTCTGCTCAGGTCATGATCTCTGGGGTCGTGAGATCAAGCCCCACGTCGGCCTCCACACTCGGTGCAGAGCCTGCTTGAGGTTCTCCCTCTCCCTCTGCCCCTCCCCCACCCCTCAAAAAAATGGTAAGATGCAAAAGAAACATAGGGGAGTGACCTAGAGTGTGGCAGGACTTGGGGCTTTTCAGAGGAAACCCCAGTGCAGGGACTCTATAACAAGGATACATTATATTCATAAAATCTTCCCCCTGTGGGAGTGACTCTGTATTAGTATCTATTTACCCTTGTCTCATAGACTCAGTAGAGACATGACTTCACACACATGCAGATAGACTGCTGATTATCTTCTTGATGGTGCACCAGAATTCAAGGACCTAAGAGCGGAAGAAATTGCCCAGCGAAGATCCATATCCTCAGTGGAGTGTATGAGGCCCTTCTCACGCTGGTCCCAGCCTACCACTCTGTACTCATTTTCTGCTCTGCCTTCCTATCCTGCCACTCCCAACTTTTCGACATTCCCTTTCTTGCTTTCTCTGTGCCTTGGCACCTGCTGTTCCTTCTACCTGCAATGTTCTTCCTCATCTAGCTTACCTGGCAAACTCCTATTCAATCCATGAGTCCTTGCATTGGGGTTTCCTCTGAAAAGCCCCTCTGAGCCCTGCCACACTCTAGTTCAGTCCTCTGTATTTCTTTTGTATCTTACCATTTTTTTGGCGGGGGTCAGGGACAGAAGGAGAATCTCAAGTGCTGGGTAGGAAGCCCCACACAGGGCTTGATCTCACACCCCCCAAGATCATGACCTGAGCAGAAACCAAGAGTCGGAGACCCAACCTACTGAGCTGCCCAGGCGCCCCTCTTTTGTATCTTACACGGCCACAGGGGTAGGAGAGTATAGTGGTTCTGCCACTACCTGTCTCTATGACCTTAGGGAAATTACTTAAGGTTGTTTATGCCTCAACTTGCATAGCAGTAAAATGGGGATAAACCAGGTCCTACTTCTTACGGTACCTGTGTACTGTGTGATCAGTACACAGTAGCCAGCATGCCACAGAATGCATTTCATTGAAATTGTTTATGTTTCTGTTTTCCCTACAGAACTATGAGGTTCTTGAAAACCATGCACTGTACTTATCTTCCTCACGTAGCAGATTTCAACGCCCATTCAAACGCATACCTGCTGTGGTCTCAAGAACACTAGGCCTTTCTGGCAGCACAGGGAATAGAATTTGCAGAAGCAACCAAAGAAAGTTTGGGAAATAACTCTTAATTACCAGGTTGTCAGCTGCGGCTCCCCCAAGGCTTGAAATGAAAGCGGACTCTGTCCCTAATTTAAGGCACTGGCTCTTTCAAAGCTCCCTGCCTTGGGCCTCGCCCTGTCCTTGGCTGTTGAGCACTCTTGAAACTCGACACGTTTTTGACTTGTCCACCCAGATCTACTCACACAAAAGTGTTAGGTATAAATCCTCTCCAGGTGGTCAGTCCAAAGAGAAACCAGGTCCCCCCACAGATGGTAGGCGCTCTGTCACAGGCTCTTGCTAGCAGCGGGAGAGCAGCTCCTGGGAGGGTGGTTTGGGGCAGGTAGCTGGGGTAGGTAGAGCCGATAGGATCCCTGCAGCTTTGACATTTTAGGCTTAGTGAGGTGATGGTGGTGGTGAAAATGATGTTAGTAACACCCTCTGACTGAGCCTTTATTTATTTACATTTATTTATTTTTTAAAAAATATTTTACTTATTCATTTGAGAGAGAGAGAGAGAAAATGCGCGGGCATGAGTTGGGGGGAGGGGTACAGGGAGAAGCGGACTCCCCGCTGAGCAGGGAACCCAATGGAGTGGGAGAGGAGCTCAATCCCAGGCCCCCGAGATTGTGACCTGAGCCTAAAACAGACGCTCAACCTTCCGAGCCACCCAGGCGCCCCGGAGCTTTCACAAGGAGCCAGGTCTTGGGTCATTCAGTCCTCACAATAGCACTATTATGTCTATTTTGAATATAAAGAAACTGAGACTTAGCCACTAGCTACCATGGTGATTTAGATTTAAATTAAGTAAAAGTAAATGAAATTTAAGAATCGGTCTCCTATGACCAGTGGCTAGTGGACTGCCCAGCAATATGACATTTGTGTAATTGCGATAGTCTGCTGGACAATGCTAGCTTAGGGACGTTTGCTCACATGGCCAAGATCACATTTCCCACGGGGAAGATCCAGATCCCAAGTGGAGCCCCCCCCCGCCCCCCCACCAGTACGGCTGCTGTGTGTCTGGAAACCAGTACTCTCAGATTTGGTGTCACTCAACTACTGGTTTCAGGCGTTCTCTCAGGAAATTAGTTCATAAAATTTTCTGGGGTAGAGTGGAGGGTTAAAGGCCTGTAGCATGGCCCTCCCATTCTTCCCCACTCCCGCCCCGAGGCTCAGAGTGGATGAAAATGGAACATTGCAGATGTTCTTGAAATGGTGGAGCCAAGACTCCAGGCTGACGAAAGCTTTAGCTTTTTGTCGCTGTTTCCTTTAGTGACTGTAGCGTTGCCTCCATTTGTCCCTCCATCAATGGAAGATTCGTTCATTCAACAAATAGATGTTGCGTTCGCACAGGTGCAGTGTTCTGTTTCAGGCCCCAGAACCCTTACCTGCCTTCCCTTTGCGTCCTGGGGTTGTTAGAATGGGTCCTTTTTGCCTTTAGGGACTTGACGCTGCTTGTGGAAAACAGTGATGTTTGGAATCCAGTAACAAGAAGGAGCCATCGAGACCCGAGCAGTGGCGAGCGCGGCGGCGCAGAGGGGGCCTCGCCTACAGGTGAGCGCAGGCCCCGCTCTCCGGCGCGCGGCCACAGGTCCCGGGGCGGCGAGGGGCGGGGCGGGGCGGGGCGGGCGCCTGGCTACCTGCGGCGGCCGGCAGAGGGCAGCCAGGGAGCGCGCGCGGCTGCAGGGCCGACGCCCCCGCCCAACCCCAGGTGAGTGTGGCTAAAGTGGGGCCGCCCCCTCGTGCGGGGCCCAGTCTCGGAGGGCCGGGGAGGGGGGGTGCGTCTGGCTCCCGGCGGGGCCCGGGCTGGCGCGCGGGGCGGCTGCGGAGCGGCGGGCGGGACCCGGGAGCTCTCGGCTCCCGGGCGGGATGAGCCCCCGGAGCCGGCGGGGCGCTGGCAGGCCCTAGAGCCGCGCTCCCCTCCCCTCCGCGCCCGCCTCTCGCGGTGCCCGGGCTGGACCCGAGAGGCCGCAGGCAGCGCCCCCCCGGAACGCCGTGCGCCCCGAATGTGGCCTGCTGTCGGCCGGGGGCCCTCGGGGGAGCGCGTGGTGCGCCCGGAGCTGGGGCGCTGGCTGGCCGAGGTGGGGGCGGCCGGGTGGGGGAAGGGAGTGGGCGGTGAGAGGGCGGGCGAGCGCGGCTGCAGACGCCAGGCGGCGCTGGGGTGAGCGTTGCTCGCGAGCGAGTCAACAAGTGCCGTGTTTATCAAGCGCCCGCCGCTGGCTGCCAGCCGGGGCGCGCACGTGCTGCGGGAGGGGCCCCGGTGTGGCCGAGCAGCGGCCCCTCTGCGCTCGACTTGCCCTCGGTGAGGATCCCACGCTCTGGGCGATGGGCTTGGGGCGCCGTGGTGGGTTCTTGCCCCTGGTTAGGTGGTCGGGAGTGGGATTGCGATGGCACCTTGGTGCCCAGGAGCGTGTGAGTGCGGGATGTGGGTATTTCTCACTGGCCAGACGGACTTCCACTGGTTCACGCTGCCCGCCCCTTTAAGTCTGAGAATCCTGCCCTGGGTTTGTTTTCTAACCCTCCGGAAACCCACTCCGAGCCCTCAGGCCCACCTGTTTTTCCCAGGCGGAAGACTTGGAGGAAGTGTTGAAGTCCATCCAGGGTGCCTCATTGCTTTCAGAATGAAGGCTCTGGGCTCGTAGTGGTGCCCGTGACACTTGCGCTATTGGGGCGGAAGCCCCCTTTCTTGGGCTTCAGCAAGGGCTCTGCCGGGAGGTCTGAGACTTTTGTCCCCTGCCTGGCTGTTGGGAAGGCTGAGGACCGAATTTTCCCATCTGGGTTGTCTGTACCACCCCTCCCCCCATCCCTTCCCCCTCGACGTCGTTCTAGGGAGAGGTGTGATGCAGAAGGTGGAAACCTAGCCTCAGTGAGATCAGGGCCAGGGGCATTCTGGCGAATGATCGGATTCTTCCTGTGCTGCTCCGGGGGAATCTTTGATCTTCCTAGCAGCTGGGGTCTGGGGGAGTCAGGGGTGGCCCTGGGCACCCTGGTAAGAGCATTAGCAGAGCCAGGCTGTGGTCCAGTCTCTGCCCCTCTGCCCCTTCCCTCCCTTCTACCTTAAGCGATTGTGCCCTTACCGGGGTCTCCACGCCCCTCATCCTTCTGTGACATTCACTTGGCCTCCCATCTTTTGGGGGGAAAAATCAGGCATCGGAGGCCTGAGCTTCATTTCCTCTTTTCTCTCACTGTCACATTTTCCAGACAAGTGCTCTGCACCTGCCGCCTGCCTCTCAGCTCCACGCCTCCCCTCTTAATCCTCCGCAGCCTGGTGCAGCCCAGGCCCCACCACCACTCTGTGAAACTGCTTTCCTCAAAGTCATCTTGTTTCCAAGCACTGCTTTTTTGCTGGTCTCGTCCTTCTGCTGGGGAAGCGGACCCCTGTGTGCGCATGTCTTCTCTGCAGCCTTCTTTGCTGTGATTTCTGGGGCACCCCACTCTCCTGGTTTGGTTCTTCTCCATTGTTCTTTCTCTTTGGAGCCTTCTTCCCTCCTTAGGGGGATGTTTTTTGAGGTGCTGTGTTTAGCTTTTCAGGTGCTTTCTTCAGAAGCCCCTCAGGGCAGCCCCCCTCTCTGGGTTCTAGTGTCAATCCTGGCCCCCAGGAGGCCCCAGTGACACCCCAGGCTCGGCACATCCGAGTCTGGCCTCCTCCCAGGCAGCTGCTCTCACTTGCTCCTCCGCAGTGGGCTTCCCTCCTCCATTAATACTCCCTTTTCCCTGAACTGTCTCGCCGCCCCTTGCTGCTCCTCTGACCCCGAGGCTGTTGCAGGCCTCGAACATCTCAGGCGGGGCTCCAGGCCCTTTAGCAGGTCTCTCTGATGCCAGCATCCCGTCCAGCCTCTGCGGTCCATCTGCCATGTCCCCGGTAGACTGATGGTCCCAGACTCCTGCTTTTGCCCTGCGGCTGACCCTCCTCCCCTGACAATCCTCACCGGCTCTGCATTCCTCCCACACAAGGCTGAGCTCTTCCGCCCCTCATTCATGGGGCCTCACTGTCCCAAACCAATTTCCAGGCCTGCAGCTTCTTCCCTCCCTACCACACTCAGCACCGTTGCCCTTAGCCTCTGGGATCATGCTCACTCACTGTTGCCTCTGGGAAGGCCTTGTGACCCCTCTGGCTGCACTGGGGGCCCTTTTCTTGGCTTTCCCTGTTCGTGGTGCCCTGGTGCAGCTGTCTGTCTGCTGATGATCTCTGGCCCTCCGTGCCCTTGAAGCCTGTTCCCTTTCTCCTGGCTCCCCAGGACCCGGGCCCCCTGCAAGCACTCGAGAAAGGAGTTCCCACCCCCAAACATCCAGGAATACGTCTCTGTTATCCTTCAGGGTCTGGCTGAAACTCCACCTCTGTCCTAGATTCTTCCAGTCTTCCGGATCCCCATCCGTCTACACTCCTGCTGGGTTATTGATGGATTCATTACAGTTTGTGCCACCCAATTGAATACTTTGTTCTCTGCCATCAGCCTCCAGGTGTATCATGGGTGTGAGAGATGCTTTTCCGGCTCTTAACCGTAGCAGCTGTTTATTAAGGGGCCATTGGGAGTGGGGCAGTGTGCTGATCTTTCCAGGCGTTCTCGTGTGTGTGTGTGTGTGTGTGTGTGTGTGTGTGCGCGTGCGTGTGTGCGCTGCCCTCCCAATGCCCAGAGGGGTGGGTGCTGTAATTATTGTCTCGTCCTGCCCATGAGGACACCAACCCAGGGAGCGTTCGGGACTTGCTGCATAACACAGCTTGTTGGCGGGCAGGGCACAGGTTGGAACTCCAGTCTGCCTGGCTCCCAAGACGTTTCCAGTGCTAGGGTTTGCTGTTCGGGGCAGTGTGTGCTTCAGTCCGAGGAGTGTTTATGTCCTCTTGGCACCTGGCCCAGGTGCGTGGGCTGTGTGGGTGGCATGGTCAGCTGGTTGCTTTGGGACTCCAGGAAAAGACTTTGTAACAGAACAGATGGTTAATGGTGGGACAAGTGACTCAGGCTGTGACATCTGCCCTGAGGCCTTAGAAACAGGACATCTGTGTGTGTGTGTGTGTGTGTGTGGTAAGTAAAAGTTGTGGTACAGAGAACCGTGCAGCGCCCTCAGGTAGTTTGGGTCATGTCTGTCCCTTAAGGCACTTTTACCTGCTTTTTTTTGGTCAACAAAATCAACCCCACCCCCCCAGACTGCACCTCCTTCAACGAAAGAAGTTTCCTAGTCCTTCCTCCCTCTGCAGGTCACTGTCATATGAAAATGAGTTCCTGCTGTGAAATACGGTTGCCATGGCAACCACTAGCTTGAGGCCCTGAGTCTCTTGCTCCTAGGTCTCTGCACTGTAAGCTTCCAGGGGCTTTTTTCCATCTCTGTCGCCTAAAAATACAAAATACTATGCTTCACTCTCCTTTCGCGTAAACATTTAAAAATGTGTTCTTTTTTTTCCGGCAGTGGTTTCTGGGCACTGTTGGTGCCCCAGCAGCCCGTGACTGGGCTGCTGGCACGTGCCATTATTAATGACTCTAGAACAGTGCCCCCAGTTGAGGCCGTATTTTGAGTGAAGGCCATTGCACAGTGTTCTCGATGACCGGAGAGGCGCAGGGAGAGAGAGGTTTGGTGCGGTGGGGAGGGCTTTCTCGTGCCGCTCTGCTCCCCTGGGAGGTGGTGAAATTGTCTTCAGTTGCCGCCTCCTTGTGTGTTAGAGCCTTGCTTGGCACTCCTGGGGGGGCCGCCCAAAGCAGGGTGTCTCGGGGTGCTGAGAAAGGGTGCCTTTGGCAGCGGTCATCATTACTGACATTGATTGAGCGCGTGCTATGCGCAGACGCTGTTCCCGTAATTAATCCTCCACTGAGTGAAATTCAAAGTACAATCTTATCCCCATTTTATGGGTAAGGAAACTGATGTATAGAGAAGCAGCGTGCATGGGCAAGCACACACAGCGAGAGTCCTAGACGTGTGGCTCCTGTGGCCAGGGCCCTTTACGTGGCGTAGCCCGGGAAGGACTGTGTTTAAAGAGCAAAAGGGTGAATTGGAGAGGTAGGGCAGATGGAGGCTTAAAGCGCCAGTTTCCAACTTTCTATTTAATTTTTCAGTTTACCGTTTTTAAAAAAGATTTTATTTATTCATGTGGGAGAGAGAGAGAGCGCAGTAGGGGGGAGTGGCAGGCAGAGGGAGAGGCAGTCTCCCCGCTGAGTCAGGAGCCTGAGGTGGGGCTCGATCCCAGGAGCCCGCGATCACAACCTGAACCGAAGGCAGATGCCCAGCCCTCTGAGCCACCCAAACCCCCCTTCATTTTACCACTTTTTATGTCTTAAGGGCAAAAGGCTGTGGTGGAAAGGCCCGTACTGGAATGCTTAGAGCAGCGCTATTTGTGACTGCCACAACGCTGGGAATCACCCAGCGTCCGATGGGCAGCAGCATGGACAAATGAACTGGGGGGTACACACGATAGAACAGTCCACTACAGCGAGGACGAGCCATTTGCAGGCACATGGAACAACGCGGCTGTATCAGACAGACCGTGTGATTGCGTTCCTTCAGCTATCCCACCGGCACTGAAGCCTCAGACTGTACGGTTTTGCACGACTGCAAACTACCACCACAAAGACTGTCCCAGAACTTTCCACCCGTGCACACACGCCGGGGTTTCCTCAGAGCAGATCCTGAGAAACAGAATCCCTGTGTCACAGGGCAGATGCATTTTTTATCTTAACAAATTGATGTCCATGTGACATTCCTTTCTAAGCCTCAGATCCCATGGCTTTATCAATCTGATCCCCGTGAAATTTCGTCTTGTCAGTTTTGGCCCGGCACTTTGGTCTCCTGGCATATTCTGTGCCCTGGCTTTGCTCCATCGCTCTCCTTCCTACTCACATCATCCCCCCACAGTGAGGTGGGCTGCCCGCTCACTCCCAAGCACAGGCCAAACGGCCACCCTTTCTGGCTGCTGAGGGAGAGGACTCTTGGATGGAGAGGAGGCCCTTCTGAGTCCAAGACGCTACATTTCTGGGAATCAGAGGATGTATCACTGGTGAATGAGAAGGGGGTGGGGCCCGAGCAAGAGGCAACTTTATCAACTCAGTTGCTCGGATGGCCCGATGCAAAGCCGAGAAACACCAGCACACCGCAGGCGCGAGCGCAGCTGCGTGAGTCAGGCAGGGCTGGGTACTGACGATCACTCGCCCTCCTCGCCAGGCAAACACACCGTAACTTCATAATGATGCCCACAGCCGTCACTGCAGCGCGCCGCTGATGAACTGCCGTGGTGTACTAAGTGCTTTTACATAAGGCGCCAACTACGTGACTGTGGGCTTACATAAGGTGCTCTGGTATTTTTAGCAGCATATAACTGCCATATGAAAGGAGATGCTCTCCCAATGAACGCCACTCACTTTCCGGGCTGGCATAGTCCTTGAAATGCTGAGGTTTGACGGGCAGCTCGTGGCTGTCAGAGGGTCAAGGATGTCTGGGTTGAGGGCAATAGCAGCAGCCAGATTCTGCAATTTCTCCAGGCCCACCTGACGCCCTACAACCAAGAGAAAGGGATACACATCACCTCGATTGCCCCCGGGCATCACAGCAGCAAGAAAAGGGCCATTTCACTGACTCGGCAGATCCCACCAGACACATCCTATCTTAGCAGGTGCTCCCCAGACCCAACAGAGTGGAGGGGGACAGGAGGAAACCAGAACTGGTCTAGCCCTGCTTCCACATCCCCAGAGCTGCCCCCCCCCGCCAGAACCCGGGTGCCCACCCTCATGTCAACTCCCAGCTGTCACTAGAAGTCCAAGGTTCCAGGTAGAGTAAAGTCAAAGGTATGGCGCATCTGTATTCATGTCTTGGGTCTAGGGTCACAGCTGCCTTTATTCTGGTTTTGCTCAATCTTTTTTTTTTTTTTTTAATTTTATTTACTTATTTGTGAGAGAGAGCACACAGGCAGGGGGAGCAGCAGGCAGAGGGAGAAGCAGGCTCCCCGCTGAGCAAGGACCCTAGTGCGGGACTTGAGCCCGGGCCCCTGGGATCATGACCTGAGCTGAAGGCAGACGCTTAACCCACTGAGCCACCCAGGCGCCCCATTGCTAAATCCTGAAGTATGGCACACATACAGAGAGGTACACATATCAAAATTGATGAGTTTTGACAATATGAACACTCCTATGTGACCAGCACCCAGATAAAGAAAACAAACATTACCAGCCTCCCAGGAGCCTTCCTCGTGCCTCCCGGAACCTACTGCACTGACTTTCAACACCTTATGTTCGTTTTGCCTTTTTTGTACTTTGTATAAATGGAATCGTATGGCACCAGGTTTGAGTAGCCGGGAAGGGTGGCCGTTTGGCCTGTGCTTGGGAGCGAGCGGGCAGCCCACCTCACTGTGGGGGGATGATGTGAGTAGGAAGGAGAGCGATGGAGCAAAGCCAGGGCACAGAATATGCCAGGAGACCAAACTGCCGGGCCAAAACTGACAAGACGAAATTTCACGGGGATCAGGTTGATAAAGCCATGGGATCTGAGGCTTAGAAAGGAATGTCACATGGACATCAATTTGTTAAGATAAAAAAATGCATCTGCCCTATGACACAGGGATTCTGTTTCTCAGGATCTGCTCTAAGGAAACCCTGGAGTATGTGCACGGGTGGAAAGTTCTGGGACAGTCTTTGTGGTAGTCGGCAGTCGTGAAAAACTACAGTCTGAACCTTCACTGGTGGTGGAATAGCTAAAGAAACTCAGATGGTCATACCTAGGAATACTATGCAGCTTTGAAAAAGAATTAGTTAGAGGCTCCGGGGTGGCTCAGTCCGTTAAGCGCCTACTTTCGGCTCAGGTCGTGATCCCAGGGTCCTGGGATCGAGCCCCGCTCTGGGCTCCCTGCTCAGCAGGGAGTCTGCTTCTCCCTGTCCCTCTGCCCTTCTTCCTGCTTGTGCTGTCTCTCAAATAAATGAGATCTTTTTTTTTTAAGTTACTAAGGACAGTTTTTTTATTTTTATTTTTTTTTAAGATTTTATTTATTTATTTGACAGAGAGAGAGATCACAGGTAGGCAGAGAGATAGACAGAGGGAGAGGGGGAAGCAGGCTCCCTGCTGAGCAGAGAGCCCGATGCAGGACTTGATCCCAGCACCCTGAGATCACGACGGGAGCCAAAGGCAGACGTTTAACCGACTAAGCTGCCCGGCCACCCCTAAAATCTTTTTTTTAAAAAAGAAAAAGAATTAATTAGATCTTTATATAATAATATAGATGAAGGGTGCCTGGGTGGCTTAGTTGGTTAAGTGTCCAACTCTTGCTTTCGGCTAAGGTCATGATCTTTTAGGGTTGTGAGATCAAGCTCCAAGTTAGGCTCCATGCTGGGCATGGAGCCTGCTTAGGATTCTCTACCCCCCCCATTCCCTGCCCCCCCAAAACAAAACAAAACATATAAAACAATATAGATGAATCTCTAAGATTGTAGGGGGAAGAAGTTTCAAAGTGATAAATATATTACGATGCTATTTGTAGAAATATATACATGTAGTCCCTTATGCTTTATATGAGTACACATATATGTAACACGCATCTATATGTAAAATCATATAAAACGGTCTAGAAAAATATGTTCCAAACTTATAATAGATGTTATCTCCAGGGAATGGAGAAGGCGACCAGAATTGTATGTGTGTGGGGGTGGGGATGATCAAAAGGAAATTTAGCCGCCTCTGTGATATTTAAAATTTTTTAAGTTATAATTAAATTGATAATTTATATACCTCAAATAATTCACTCATTTTAAGTATATAATCTGTTTAAATCCGCAAAAGGAACAGTACTTGCGTAATTAAAGATTAATGCTGCTCTACCCCCTTTGTGATAGAAGAAGACCCCTCAGTGCCTGTCTGAGCACCGATGGACCGTGACATGCTGACTGTATACTGCTTTGCATTTGAGGGCAGCTTGCGTAGGTAGAAATTCTTCCTTTTTTTGAGCTGAGATTTGCCTCTTTGTTGTTCTGCCTCTGAGTCTGTCCCTTTGGAGCCGTCTCAAATAAGTCTTCCCTTTTCCATGGGCTCGGATTTTCGCTGGTGCAAGATGCATGTCGTGCCCACCTGCTCTGGGGAGAAATACTCGCCTCTTCCAGGGGCTCCTTGTACACTCTGCAGGGTCACATGGATCACGCGTTCCAGATTCCAGACTGTGCTGGGCACCTGGCTGTTTTCCTGAAGTTTTGCAGAACAGGACCCTCTGCCCCTGATGTTGCTTGACCACGACATAGCACTTCTTCAAAATAATGGTCTTTTGAATTATAAAAATAACTCACATTCCCTGTGGAAATTTAGAAAATACACAAAAACACAAAATAAAAGCCATTGATTCTCAACCTCCAGAGATAATTGTTGTTTAATGTTTAAAAGTTGAGATCATTCTATATAAATGATTTTCTAGCCTGCATTTTGTTTAACATGTTCACTTATTCATAAGAATGAGAACTAACGTATATGTAGCACATTTTTTCTTAGTTCACAGTTTTTTAATTATTATTTTTATGTTTATTTTATATTTTAAAAGATTTATTTGAGGGGGGGCCTGGGTGGCTCAGTCGGTTAAGTGTCTGCCTTCGGCTCAGGTCATGATTCCAGAGTCCTGGGATCGAGCCCCGCATCGGGCTCCCTGCTCAGGGGAGAGCCTGCTTCTCCCTCTCCCTCTGCCTGCCGCTCTGCCTACTTGTGCTGTCTATCTCTGTCAAATAAATCAAAATCTTAAAAAAAAAAGATTTGGGAGAGCATGCACGTTCACACGTGTGTGTGCAAGAAGGGGGAGGGGCAGAGGGAGAGAATCTCAAGCAGCCTCCCCGCTGAGCTTGGAGCTGACATGGGACTTGGTCCCGCAACCCTGAGATCATGACCTGACCCGAAATCAAGAGTCAGACGCTTAACTGACTGAGCCACCCAGATGCCCCTATTTTTAATTTTTTTAGCGATTTTATTTTTAAGTAATCTCTACACCTGACGGGCTCGCACTCACAACCTTGAGACCAAGTTTTGCACGTTCTACTGACTGAGGCAGCCAGGTGCCCCTATTATTATTATTTTTTTTAAACATAGAGAAGTTTCTATGTGGTGTCGTGGACTGAATGTTCTGTGTTTTCCCCAAATTCGTGTGTTGATACCCTAACCTCCGCTGTGATGGTATTTGGAGACAGGGTGTTCAGGAGGTAATCAGGATTTGACGAGGCCATGAGAGTGGGGTCCTCGTGATGAGATTAGTGTCCTGACGAGAAGAGAGATCAGCCGGCTCTCCCTCCCCGTGTCTCTCTGTCTGTCTCTCTCCCTCCCTCTCTGCTCCGCACGCACAGAGGAAAGGCCAAGGGAGCGCACAGCAGTCAGCCCCTGTCTGCCCCCAGGAGGAGAGCCCACACCAGGAACCAAGTTAACCAGCACCTTGATATTCAACTTCAGCCTCCAGACCTGTGAGACATAACTGTTGTTCAGTTGCGCAGTCTCCAGGGTATTTGTGAAGGCAGCCCAAGCTGAGTCCTTTCGTTTTATGATTTCCTCCTTTGCTTTTGGGTTTGAAAGGTCTTCCCCACCCTGAGGTCAGATAACTATTCACCTGTATTTCTTCGGGTTCTTTATTTGGTGCCCACTTTTCTATTCGCCGCTCTCTTCCAATCGAAACTTATTTTGGTTTATGATGTGAGATAAGACCCTGATTTTTATTTCTTTCCAGATTGTCGACCAGTTCTTTCCAGTTAATTTCTCTTCCCACCATCTGTATTTTAAATTTAAATTGATTTTTTGAATAGATGTTACAATCATGTTCAAAATTCAAAAGATATAATTCTATCCCTGAAACTAATATAACACTCTATGTTAACTAACTGGGATTAAAATAAAAACTTTAGGGGCGCCTGGGTGGCTCAGTCGTTAAGCGTCTGCCTTCGGCTCAGGGCGTGATCCCGGCGTTCTGGGATCGAGCCCCGCATTGGGCTCCTCTGCTGGGAGCCTGCTTCTTCCTCTCCCACTCCCCCTGCTTGTGTTCCCTCTCTCGCTGGCTGTCTCTCTCTCTGTCAAATAAAGAAAGAAAATCTTTTAAAATAAAATAAAAATTTAAAAAACCCCACAAAATTCAGAAGATACAAAAGACAATGAAATTCTCCCTCCTCCCTTACCCCTTAGCTTCCCGGGCCCAGAACCAGTGTTCCTAGTAACTGTGTGTTACTAGGTTATAGGTTTTGGACACTGGATATCCTTCCCTCTTCTCTGGATGGACTTTAAATGTTAGCTTTATTCTAGTGTACAAACATTAAGTTCCAGGCTTTCTGTTTCTCTCATTATCTGTCTTTTTTTCCTGTATGGTGACATTTTTTAAAAAATATATATTTTAACACCTGGAAGTGCAGATTCTTTCTTGAAATTTCCTTGGTTATTTTTGCCTATTTATTTATTCTTCTATATGAAATTTATAATCATTTCATTGTTTCTCTACAAATATCATTAGAATCAAATTTGGGATTATATTAAACTTACAGAATAGTAACTATTGGCTTTGCCTATCTAGAAATATGGTCTGTTCTGCATTTCTTTCCGGTCATCTCTTCTTGTATAGTATGCAGTAAAGTTTCATAGATTTCTTTATGAAGACCGTCAACACTTCTTGTTTAGTTTGTTGCCAGGAGATTTACATTTTTTTGTTACCAGGGAATAGGATCTTTTTTTTTTTTTTTTTTTAAAGATTTTATTTATTTATTCGACAGAGAGAGGCAGCCAGCGAGAGAGGGAACACAAGCAGGGGGAGTGGGAGAGGAAGAAGCAGGCTCCCAGTGGAAGAGCCTGATGTGGGGCTCGATCCCAGAACGCTGGGATCACGCCCTGAGCCGAAGGCAGACGCTTAACGCCTGCGCCACCCAGGCGCCCCCCCCCCCTTTTTTTTTTTTTAAGATTTTATTATTTGTCAGAGAGAGAGCACAAGCAGGGGGAACGGCAGGAAGAGGGAGAGGGAAAAGCAGACTCCCCGCTGAGCAGGGAGCCCGATGTGGGACTTGATCCGAGGACCCTGGGATCGTGACCTGAGCTGAAGGCAGACGCTTAACCTACTGAGCCACCCTGGAGCCCCAGGATATGTATTTTTTTTAACAGTTATTTTCAGTTGGATATGTTGGAATATAAGAAGTTACTAACTGAAAAAATTATTGTGAAATGTATGTATACAAGAGCATATAAAACGTACGTGTACAGTTTAAAGGAGAATAATAAAACGGACATCGCCGAGCTAGCTAAAAAATAGAGCACCACTAGCCCTTTGGGATTGCTTTTATGCCTCTCCTTAAATGGATCTCCCTCTTTCCCCACCCCCAGGGGATGACCGGCCTGGATTTTGTCATGATTATTAACCTCTGTCCTTTATAGCGTCACCACACAGGTTTATAGCCTTAAACAATACATTGTTGGATTTTCGTGTGCTTTTGAGGTTTTACCAGTGGGCTCACACTGGATTCAGATTCACTTTTAGATTGACACGTGTGTATGTGTGGTTGAGATTCATCGTGCTGTTGCGTGTGGCTGGTACCCCGTTCGTTTGTCCCTGCCACTTGTTGATGGGCATCTGGTTGTTTCTGCCTTTCTTTACCCCCACCAACGTCCTTTCTATGTGTAAGTTTCCCTGGGATGTATACTTGGGAGTAGAATTACAAGGTCAGAGGTCGTGTGTACCTTCCCCTCCCGTTCCTCTCCAGATTCTGAAGCAACGTGTATTGCCTGCAGACCTGGACCGCAGTGTTCGTTGCTCTGCACCTTCCCCCGTACTTAGTATCATCCACTCTTTTCGTTTTTGTCAGTCTGGTGAGCGTGGGCGCCTGGCTGGCTCGGTTGGTGGAGTGTGTGACTCTTGATCTTGGGGTTGTGAGTTCAAGCCCCATGTTGGGTATAGAGATTACTTTAAAAAAAAAAAATCTTGGGATGCCTGCGTGGCTCAGTCAGTTAAGCGTCCGACTCTTGATTTCAGCTCAGGTCATGATCTCAGGGTTGTGAGATCGAGCCCTGCATTGGGCTCCACACGGGGCGTGGGGCCTGCTTGAGATTCTCTCCCCCCTCCCTCTGTCCCTAACCACCCCTCCCACTTGTGCTTTCTCTCACTCTAAAAATAATAATAATAAAACAAAATCTTTTTTAAAAATTGACATTTTATGATTACCGCTAGCACGGAACATTTTTATAAGCTATTTGTGTTTCCTCACTTATGCTCCTGTACTTTTCTTTCTTTCCTACTCGGCCTTTTTTCTCTTCCCTCCCCCTCCTCCAGGTGGCGCCCCTATTAGATTATGACTGATTCATAAGTGATCTTCCCACATTCACATTCTGGTACTAATTCTTTGTTTATTATGTGTTATAAACACTTCTCTCAGTTTGTGGCTGGCTTTTCACTATCTTAGTATCATTTTTTCTTTTTTTAATATGTATATATATTAAATATACATACATATATATATATTTTTTTTTTTTTTTTTTTGAGAGGGGAAGGGGCCAAGGGAGAAGGAGAGAGAGAAACTTAAGCAGGCTTCATGCCCAGCGCGGAGCCCAACCCTGAGATCATGACCTGAGCCAACTTAACAGTTGGACGCTTAACCGGTGGAGCCACCCAGGTGCCCCCAACAGCGTCTTCCGATGAATGGAACAGTCAGAGCTTAAGTCGGCAAGCTTATCACTAACTAAAGTTCTGTACTTGTTTGTGTGTCCTTTCTTTTGTGGTAAGATGTGCATGCAGTGAGGTGCCCAAATCGTCTGTGTTCCGTTGGTGAGCTCAGATAAATGCACACACCCATGCACCCCAAACCCCCATCAAGATGTGACCGTCACCCCAGAAAGTTCCCTCATCCCGCTTCCCGGGCAATTTCTACACCACTGTCCCAGAACCAACAACTATTTGGATTTGTTTGCACCATGGACCAGTTTTGCCTGTGCTGGAACTCATCCCGATGGAATCATACAGTATGGCCTCTTTTGTCAAAGGCCTCTTTCTCGCTCACCTGACATAGTGTTTTGATACTTATCCTTGGTGTAGCAGTCGCTGCCTCCTTATTGCTGTCGTGTTCCGTTGTACGAGTATGTACAATTTACTTACCCACTCGCCTATAGATAGACCCTGGGCTGTTTTTAGGTTTTGGCTATGGTAAACGGAGTGGCCCTGAGTCTTCTTGTTGACATAGGTTTCCATGTCTCATAGATATTATTTCTCTTACATGTTTTACTTCTGTTAGGAGTAGATTTGCTGGGTTATAGGTTAGGCCTACCTTTTTTTTTTTTTTTAAGCAGAAGATCCATTCAGAAAACAACTCGCATCCTAAATATACTGCTTGAATAATGTTCGCACGCGAACGCTGCCACGTAGCCACCACCCAGGTCCAGGAGTGGGAGCCTGGCCCACGCTGGGATCTGACTCTTGTGCCGAGTGAAGCAATTAGGGGAAGGATAGTAGAGCCGCTTATCCCGCGGCGGAGCTGGAGGGATTTGAGGCCCGGTCTCCTGTCGCGACTAGAATTCCTGTTTTTATCCACATCAGCACCTTCAGCCTTGCCGTTGATTCCGAGCTGTGAGGTGTCCCTCCAGTGAGTTCCTCTGTGCTCACGTCAGCCAGGCCTGGCTTCGGTTGCTTGCAGGCAAACTCCTGATGGATACAGCGCGCCCACCCCCTAGCCCCCAGGTTTTAGTGGATTGCGCCCCTCATCTTGCTAGAACTGTCTTAGCAGCAGAATCTGCCCTAGGGGCGCCTGGGTGGCACAGCGGTTAAGCGTCTGCCTTCGACTCAGGGCGAGATCCCGGCGTTGTGGGATCGAGCCCCACATCAGGCTCCTCCGCTATGAGCCTGCTTCTTCCTCTCCCACTCCCCCTGCTGTGTTCCCTCTCTCACTGGCTGTCTCTCTCTCTGTCAAATGAATAAATAAGATCTTTAAAAAAAAAAAAAAGAATCTGCCTTTAAGCAACCCCTGAGTTTTTATATGACCTCATTTGAACCCTTGGATTCACAGGCTGGCAAGGTGGGCTCTCAAACAGGTGGGCACTTTACCTGTAATTAAAAAGTCGGTGGCAAAGCTGCTTCAAACATTCGGGCTTGGCGAATTGTTGGTTTTTTTGGGGTTTTTTCTTTCCCCTCTAACTTTAAATTTAGTTTGCAGTTTTGGAACAATTTTCTCTCTGTCCCCAGTGGAAAGTTAATGGAGAACGCTGGCTTAATTTAGAAGACGAAATCCAGGAGTGTGTATGATTTTCTGAACTTCATTTTTGGAAACCAGGTTCATTTCTCTCGCTCCCTCACGTAGAGTGCTGGGGGGCTAGGGGAGGGGGTGTTTGGGGCGCTGACCGGAAGGTAGACCCCAGTCTGAGTTCTTCTGTGCCATCCCTCAGGGACTGTTTGCCTAAGAAGGCTCAACATTCAAATTGTTCTACTCTAAGTGGGGCCTCATTTAAAAGTAAAAAAGGAAACGGATTCACTTCTGGTTTCTCTTTGAATGTCATCGAATCACACAGATTAGTGACAGGAGATGACCCAATTTCGACTGGTGTCACAGTTGTCACGGTGCTTGTCCTCATTAATGTCAGGGTCTGGGAAGGTGTTTGATCAAGGGACAGGTGCCATGGGTGAAGTTCACCAAGAAAAGGTCAGAGATGAGTGTGAAATCCTTTCTAACCCCACGTGATAAAACCAAGGTCAGGCTGTGTCTCGGGGCAGCTGCCCAAGTGGCCGCGTTGGCCCAGTTTCCATCCCACGGCCTTTCCGGATGGAAGGACAGACGGCCGGACGGCCGGTTCCCACAGCCAGCTCTTTCCGCCAGTTCTAAGCCTCAGGGTGGTTTTCCCGATTTGCAGAAGGCACCGCTTTGGGGTCTGATGACCCCGGCCTGGGCATGAAGAGCTTTCTCCCACTCTCTGGGCTTGTTAGGACCTTACGCGTAAGCCTGGAGCTCAGCAGATACAAGACATGGCTCTTCGCCGCGTAGCCTCCCTCTCTCAAGGTTGCTGCCGGGTACATCACCCAGCCGCTTGGAGTCTCGCACTTGGCCAGAGTGGCAGGTGGCTGCGGGCGTGGTGGGTTCGCCAAAGTCGATCTTGCAAGCCGAGCGTCCCACGAGGGCACCACATAGAAGACGGCTTCGATTTATGTGGTTGATGACCGTGATTTTCTAACAAATGGACATGAAGTCTCTTGTTTTCATGTTATCAGTTTACTGCAATAATTTTCCAACAGGGGGAAGAGAAGCACCTCGGATAAAAGGAGACTCCTCTCCTTCGACACAAAAGTGCGTCATGGGCTGGAATGGCCTCAGACTTGCCATAAACCCGTCTTCAGGTTTCGGTCCTGTGGTGAAGCGCGTCGCCCTCGACAGGGTGATGCGGAATAACTTGGCAAAGGAGGGGACTTGGGAGCAAGCAGGCCCTGTGCGGAGTCTCGGTTGCCTTCGCAGAATTGAAACTTGGCCTCTAGGTCACTCTCGGAGGTCATAGCAGAGAGGACAGGCCAAGGGAGCTGCTGGAATTCGACTGTGGGCGACCTCCCCCTGCGCAGGCCTGTCCGAGCGCGGGTCAGGGAGCTGGTGAGGGGTGAAGGTTTGCACGCCACAGGCCACTGCCCCGGAGCAGGCTCACATCGCTCTGTGGTGAGCTCTGCTGACAGGTGTGGAGCCGGGGCTCTTAGGGCATTCCTGTTGGAGTCGTCTGGGGCAGGCATGCGGGATGGACAGCGCGCTGGGGCAGCCTGGGAGCAGCTGCCTTTGGAGGAGGGCCGGATGGCAAGAGCGGCATGTGCTGGGGGTGCAGGGTTAGTGGGGGTGGGAAGGCAGGGCGTATCTCTCAAGGCTGGCAGGTGGGCATCAGGCAGGTTATTCGCAGGCGGCTCACGGGCAGTCCTAGGGTTCTGACACAGGCGAGGCCAGCAGTGGGAGAGCTTCGGAAGTGGAGAGGAGGGTTGGCCTGGAGCCGGCCCGGAGCCGGCCCGGAGCCAGAAGTGCTCAGGGTGTGTAGGATGCCGGTGGGCCCGGCACGCGCAGAGCAGAAGCTGGCTCGCTTCCTGGTTAAGGGCCTGGGCTCTGGGTTCAGACTCAGAGGTTTCATCCTGCCTCTAACACTCCCTCACTCTGTGGCCTTGAAAAGTTGCTTTGCCTCTCTGGGCCTCAGTTTCCTCATCTGTAAGATGGAAGGAACGAGTACCGGCCTTGCCGTCACGAGGACTAAATGCGAAGTCTTGCACAAAGCATTTAGAGCAGTGCTGGGCCCACGGGTGACGGTGGTCATTATTGTCAGTAATGAGGTCTTGGTTTGGCCTGAGGGGTGTCCTCTGGGCCTTGGACCCGCCTGCAGGTGGGGTTCACACTCGGACAGCAGGGCTGCTGCTTTGATTTTATATCGAATTCTGTAACCCACGTACTGCCCCGTTCTGCGGCTGCAGCACGCTGAGGCAGGCGTGGCTTTCAGTTTAATCATCAGATTTCCGGTGGCGTCTCCTCCTACTTCTCCCCGCCTGGCCTCTGTTCTCTGTGATCCCTAGGTTGTATATTTGTTACTGCGTTTGGTCCCCAAGCTGCCTCAAGCCCTCCTTGAAAGAGACAGTTATACATTTTGAATGAATAAATATAACTTCAGATCGTACGTTGAATCAGAATAACAAAGTAAGGAGGTATGCTGGGCCTGCCCGTGTCCCTGCCCACTCCTCCTTACCTGACTTCGGGGGGTCAGTTGAGGCCTTAAGAAGGGTCAGTCCCTGGGACAGGTGAGGGTACACCGCCCCCTCCCCAAACGCACTGCAGAGAAACCCAGATTTTTCTGGCTGTGAGGATGCACTCTTAGGCCTCATTGGGGGTTGGCGGGAGGGTTGGGGGGAGGAGGACAAAGACGATCTCTCATCAAGCACTGCTGTGTGCCTGGCACTCTGCAGGTGCCTAACCCACTTTGGGCTGCTACTCAGGATCATCTCCCAGTTGTGGGATTGTAGAATTCTAGGGAGTTTATTCTGTAAGTCTGGAGGAGGGGGATGGATCTGCCATAGAATCAGTTTGGACCCAGGTGTGGGCCATATGAAGAACCAGATGGAAGACCTTCCCCAGGACTTCCTTGTGCTCCTCAAACTTGCCAGGACATATGTCTCTGTCCTCTCTTGTCACAGTATTGCTGCACAAACCACCCAAAGCCCACCGGCATATGGCAGCGAGTAGTTAGTCCTCTGCACGTGTCTTTGGGTTGGGTGAGGTTTGGCTGACCTAAGCCGTGCTCAGTGGGAGTTGTTGACTTCAAGCTGTGAGTTGGGTTTAGGTGTGTTCCGTGTGTCTCTGGTTCCACTTGGACCAGTGACCACCAAGGCATGTTTGTGTCATGGTGACAGGCAGGAGTTACCACCGAGTGAGCTCAAATGAGCTCAAGCACATTTCAAGCCTTTGCTCACATCATATCGGCTGACATCCCATCAGCCAATCCCAGGCCACATGGTCAATCCCAAGCCAAGGGACAGGGAAGTACACCGCCCACCATGAGGCCGCGGAGAGCGTGGCTATCTTATACTATTACTGGGAGTAAAGAATTGACACCAGGAACGCAGTCTACTTTGAGATGAATTCTGTTCATTCTCTCAGTAAATATTTTTGGAAGACTATGGTGTGCGGTCTCTGTGCTACCTCTGGGGATAGAGCAGTGAACAAAACAGGCCTGGTTCTTGCCTTTTGGAACTTACATTCCAGTGAGGGAAACACACAGAAAGAGCTCCTTCTCTTGTTAATTGTTTAATTACAGTTGTAATCATCACTACAGAGGAGAAGTAAAGAGCCCTGGGGGGCATGTGCAAAAGGGCCTGACCTAGTCCAGGGAGGAAGAGATGGTGGAGCTCAGCAATGAAGGGTAAGACTTAATCAGGCAAAGGATCCCTGGTGAGATTGATGGCTGACTTCTCATCAGAGACCACGGAAACCAGAAGGCAGTGGGATGACAGTCAAAGTGCTAACAGAAAAAGGACCATCAACGAAGAATTCTATATCCAGAAACAAATCTTTTTTTTTTTTAATATTTTATTTATTTATTTGACAGAGAGAGAGACAGCCAGCGAGAGAAGGAACACAGGCAGGGGGAGTGGGAGAGGAAGAAGCAGACCCCAGTGGAGGAGCCCGATGTGGGGCTCGATCCCAGGACCCCGGGATCACGCCCTGAGCCGAAGGCAGATGCCCAACAACTGAACCACTCACGCTCCCCACAAATCTTTTTTTTTTAAGATTTTATTTATTTGATAGAGAGAGACACAGTGAGAGAGGGAACACAGGCAGGGAGAGTGGGAGAGGGAGAAGCAGGCTTCCCACCGAGCAGGGAGCCCAATGCGGGGCTTGATCCCAGGACCCTGGGATCATGACCTGAGTGGAAGGCAGACACTTAACAACTGAGCCAGACGGCCCTCCAGAAACAAATCTATCCTTCAGAAGTGAAAGAGAAATTAAGACATCCCAGATAAATCAAAACTGAATTTGTTGCTATCAGCCACGCCCTACAGGAAATACTAAGGGGAGTCCTTCAGGCTGAAATGAAAGGACACCAGACAGGAACTCAAATCCACATGAAGAAATCAGGAGCACCTTTAAAGCTATCGATGTATTTTGTTTGTAACTCCTTTCTTCTATCTGCATAAAGCAATAGTTGTGAACTGTGTTGACAGGGTAATAATGTTTAAAGATGTAGTTTGTGTAACAATAACAGCACAAAGGAGGGGAGAGGAAACAGAGCTGTATTATAGTGGAGTTTTTGTATGTTGTTGAAATTAATTTGGTATAAATCAGAGCTAGATCGTTTTAAGTTAAAACGTTGATTGTTATCTCCAGGATAACCACTAAGAAAATAACTAAAAAAAAAAAATGTAATAAAAGAGAATTAAAATGGTATGCTGGAAAATCCCTATTTAACACAAAAAAGGCAGTAATGGAAGAATGTAGGAATAAAAAGACATGACATAGAGAAAACAAATAGCAAAATGGCACAAATCTTATCAGTAATTGTGTTAAATGCAAATGGACTAAAAACTCCAATAAAAGGCAGGGATTAAGAGAATGGATAAACCCAACTCTATGCGGTCTACAAGAAACACACTTTAGATTTAAAGATACACGGAAGTGGAAAGTAAAGGAATAGAAAAAGACAGACCACACAAGCAGTAACTAAGAGGGAGCAGAGGTGGCCACGCTTATAGCAGAGAAAACATTTAAGACAAAAATAGTTAGTAGAGACAAGGACATTTTGTAATGATGAAAGGGTTAACTGATCAGGAAAACATGTCAATTATATATGCATCTAACAACGGACCCCCGATATACCCGAAGCAAAGACAAACAGAATTGAGAGGAGACATAGACAATTCAACAGTAATAGTTGGAGACTTGAAGTTCCATCTTCAGTACTAGATGGACGGGGGCAGACAGAATCCGCAAGGAAACACAGAGTTGAACAGCACTGTCAACCAGGTAAGACCGACAGACGTCTGTACAGCACTCCACCCAACAGAGCAGTGTCCACGTTCTTCTCAAGAGCACAGAGCGTTTGCTCCAGGAGAGACCTTATGTTAGGTCATGAAACAAGCCTCCTTAAATTTCAAAGGATCGAAATCCTACAATGAAATAAGATATCGGTAACAAAAGAGAATTTGGGAAGTTGGCAAATAGGTGGAAAGCAAACACTCCTAAATTTAGCCAGTGGGTCAAAGAAGAAGTCACGAGAGAGATTTGAAAATACTTTGAGATGTAAGAAAATGGAAATACAACATGTCCAAACTGACGGGAGGCAGCTGAAGCCGTGCCTGGAAGGAAATTCACGATTATAAGTGCCTCTATTAATAGAGAAGAAAGACCTCAAATTAATAATCTTCTATCTTAAGAAACTAGAAGAAGAGCAAACTAAATCCAAAGCGAGCAGAAGGAAAGAAATAATGAAGATTAGAGCACAGAAAAATGAAAGAATAGGAAAGGCCACCTATTACATGGCCCCATTTATATGAAATGTCCAGAATATGCAAATCCATAGAGAAAGCAAGGAGATTAGTGGTTTGGGGGGGAGTGAGTGCTGGGGAGGGGTGGGCTAGCGGGGAGGATTTTGGTTTTTATCTTCAGAGCAGTAGGAAGCTTCTGGAGGATTGGCCTGGAGAGTTCCATTTCGGGGCTGCATTTTGAAGAGCTTCCTGTGACTGTGGAGGAGAACGGATTGGAGAGGGTCAGCGGTGGGTGTGGGGAGGCCTCTGCACTTCAGGGAGGTTATTGTTCAAGGTTCCCCCGCTAGATGGAGCCAGACCTCCCCGGCCACTGATTTGAACCCCCCTGCATGTTCTGCATCAGCCCAGAGACTGGCTGAGATCTCCTCGCTTAAAGCGTGGTAGGGAGCGGGCCTCAATATTCATCGGGCTAACTAGGGCTGCTGGTTGCAAACGGTAGCCATTGAACAAAAACGGGAATTTACTGCCAGGGCACTGGCGTATCTCACGGAGCCCAGGCCCGTGGAAGGGCTGAATCAAGCCCGTGGACCCGAGGGGAACGCAGGAGCCCTCTGTGGGACTCACGTTTGCTTCAGCCTCTGTGTGGCCTCTTGTTTCCCTCACTGCACACTGCCCTTCTCTTTCCTGGGTATCCACATGGGGAGAGTGGGCCTCCATCTGCTCCTGAGTTTACGGCTTACTGTTCCAGAGAGCAGTTGAGACTCTTAGCCCATTTCCCAGATTTTCAAGGGGAAGGACTTCAACGTGCCCACTTGGGCTGGGTGCTCCCCCAGAGGGTCAGCTGGGCCCGGGAGGGCTGGTCACAGTGTAGACGCTGGGCTTCTGCAGCCCTCCCCCGCCCCGAAGGCAGCTGGGCAGCTGCAGAAAGGCCAGGGAGGGGAAGGGACATCGGACGCGATGTCAGGTTCCTTTATGGCAGGGTGTCCCCCCCCCCCCACACACACTTTAGCCAACTCACTGCCTAGGCCTGGTCTGCCTCCAGGGATAAACTAGGTGAGACCTTCTTCTGTCACTTGAACTGGCTTGCAGACATAGCCCTCTGACTGTCCATCTCCCCTCCTCTTTTGGCCTTTACTTTCAGCCCTTGACTGGGCTGGGAACATTCCAGAATTTAGAATTAGTCTTACCACCTTTGTGACTTCTCTCTGTTCCCCCAGAAAAGAAAGACCTAACCCGTGCCCTGCTGACAAACATGTTGAAAAGGAGCCCCGTTATTGTCATTGTCTCGTTTTCACTTGCTGTTTGAAACTCAGTGGCACTGACTCAGGTGCCTCAAAACCCTGGTGATTGTGGAATCAATGGGCGTCTGATTGCAGACGGTAGGGGACAGGAAATGTGTGTGAGGTCCAGTGGGAGGTGTGCGTGAGGGTTGGCTTCCCATGACCTCACACCTGCCCCGTGGTTTCCAGCCTCTGCTCATGCTCTTTACCTGGCCTGCAGGTGACGTGTGGGGGCCTGGAGCCCAGGGCCCTTGGCACCAGGGGGAGGTGGCGACTGCCATTTCCAGGCCCAAGCACTGTGATTGATCTGAATGGTGCTTTTTCTCTGGCTGTGAGAAGCAGGGACTTGAAGTCCTTCAGGCAGGCACGGCTCTCAGACACCGGCGGGGGGACAAGGAAGGACTCTGCATGCAGATGTGGGCTCTGAAGGCTCAATTCTCTTTGAATTCCTGCAGCATTTATAGGAAGCCATGCGGTGTGGCGTTTTCTTTTTTATGGCTGGGTGCCTGTTGCCTAGAATGTTCTTTCCAATACTGATAATAACGCCAGTGGCATAAACTGGGGGCTTACTGCTGATCAGCAGTCAGGAACCTCTCCATTTAATTTCGGTTACAACCGAGCGAGGTAAGTAGGACGGATTGTTTTATATGTTAATTCAGTAGTTGGTAAAACGTCAGGTTGCCTGGTGAGGGGCAGAGGTGTGAGTGTAGTTTTTCTCCTGTAACTCTCACCACTGCCCGTCCGAGCTGGGATGAAAAGCCCGGCCTCTCCTCTCTAATCCCGGACTCTGTTCACGGCAGGGCGCGGCGGTGACCTGAATGCTTGCTTTCTTCCTGGTTTTCCCGTGACCTGCCCATTTCTCCCCATCTGCCTGCGTCTTGCTCCATTAAGGAATCAAGATGCCCGCAAGAATATAGCTTTCTCTGTAGATCTTGAATATAGACGACATGGAGAAATATGTATTTGTAATAGAAACATACAGTAAATATTATATGCCAGGCCTAGAAGAGGGTGTTTTCTATATACGTACATACGTGTATGTAATTAACTAGAAACCCATGAAAGCGAGATCAGGAAAAATGTGGATTAACTGGAAGGTCAGAACCAGGGAGAGAGTCAGAATACGTGCTCAGGCCATAGAGCTGTACGCAGTCCGCTACGTCAGAACCACAAATTTAGCTCTGAACTCATGAGTGGTCATATCAGGAAAACAATATTATTTGCATGTGGTCTAGAAGGAAAAGGATACCAGACGCCGAGGGCTTTTCCAGGCCATTAGATCTATAGGAAATTTCTTGCCTGGGTGGTCATCTGTGGGACCCCGAGTGGCACAGAAAATATGAGACACACGCACCACTGCTGCGCACTCCTGCTCCCTTAGCAGACATCACTGATGGGTCGTGGCCCTTGCGCGTGGAGGCCAGAGAGAGCCTTACCATCCTTCTAGCATGTGCTCCGGACAGCCATCACCAGTGATTTGGAGCTGGCGTGCGAGACGAAGCCCACCGGCCGTGCCCGCACCGGGCGTGAGGGCGGTGTTGGGAGCCACGAGGGAGCCGTGAGCGGAGAGCCGCAGGCCCAGGACAAGCACCGCTGCGGTGTGACAGGCGGGCCTGTCCTGTGTGCACTGCAGACATGCTTTGCTGCCGGAGTCCTCTGGGAGCCAGCCACGGTGAGCCGTCAGGCTGGTAAGAGGGGATAAATGCATCTGAAAGGGCACAGGGACACACTAGCAATTTCTGACTCACTCCAGCCTCTCATTTGTTCCTCAGATGTTTAGCAAACACCCATTATTTGCCTAGAAAGTGTGCCTGACCCACCGTCCTCTCCCTTCTGGTGCCAGGCACCGCCTCCACGATGCCCTCCTCGACTTCAGAGCTCACGAGCCATGCGCTTCTCTCTCAGAGCCACCGTCACAGCCGGTACTGATGCGTTTATTTGTGTTGATTTGTTTCGTGGCTCTGTTGCCCTGCAAGACCCGAGCGCCAGGGCGGCAGGGACAGTGTGCGTCTTGCTCACGCCCTGTCCCAGCACGGGTCTGGCACGTCGTAGGTGCCCAGTGCATAACTGTGGCGTGAACGAGTGAAAGAGCAAGGAGAGGACAAAGACGAAGCAGCTGCAGGCTTTGCCTGGTGGAAGTAAAGGCCTAAACGAGACCAGCTAAGGCGCCGGACGCGCGGCACTGAGGGGGTGGGGACAGTGAGGAGCTAAAGATCTCAGGGGAGCAGAGGCCGCTTTCGCAGGCATGGGGAGATCGAGGAAGGCTTCCCTGTGTAGCCCCACTTGCTGGGTCTGCGAGGATGAGGTGGAGGCGAGGGTCATCTGAGGGCCTGGGGGCGGCGGGACCTGAGGCACAGGCAGCGCTGGCGGAGGGAAGGGCCAGGATTACTTTGGGGTGCTGTTAGGGCAGTGGCTGGAAGCCAGCTGCTGGAGCTGTGCCCACAGGCTTCCTAGGGCAGCAGAGGGGGTGGCAGCAGGTTTGTGGGTGGAGCAGGGGTGGGGTGGGAGGGACCTCAAGCAGGCAGGGGCAGGCGGGAGGAGAGCTGAGGAAATCAGACCCAGGCTGGCCCCGGAGTGGTGGAGGCCGTGCCTGGGGAGACCGTGCAGCCTTTGTTCTCAGTCTTGGTTTACATCCTGCTTCTCTCGTGTCTGTCAACCCTCGGGGACCACCCTCTGGCAGGCTCTGGCCCCCCGGCCCCCCGCTCAGCCCTGGCCATGCCTGCTGCCCCTGCTGGCCTGGCCCAGCTCTCCAGAAGGGCTTTGTGCAGCTAGCTCACTGCATAACACTGTGGCCAACACAGTTCCAATTTTATTTTATTTATTTCTTTTAAAGTTTTTTTTTTTCTAATTATTAGAGAGAGAGCGAGTGCGTGTGAATGAGAACACGAGCAGGGGGGAAGGGTAGAGGGAGAGGGAGAAGCAGGCTCCCCGCTGAGCAGGGAGCCCGATGCGATGTGGAATTCGATCCCAGGACCTGGGACCATGACCTGAGCCGAAGGCAGACGCTTGACCAGCTGAGCCCCCCAGGCGCTCCGCCCCCCCATTTCCAATTTTAAAATACAATATGTATTGATTATATCTGTAGCATGTTTTCTTGAACATGGCTTCTTTTTAATGCTTCTATTTTCCAGGGACAGATTTATTTTCCTCATTTCCCTCTTCTTTAGCTTTTTAAGGTGTTGTTCAGTCACTTACATAGGGAACTTTTATTTCCCGTTTATATTAAGTATCAAATCACTCTTTTTCACGGACGAGTCCCTCAGTTTGTCCCTTTCCGGCTCCTTCTCGCAGATCTTATGTACAGATTTGTTAAACAGTTTGGTTCCACTTTCGCGTTCAGACCCATCCGGTGAGGTTTTGACTGGGGAGTGAGGGGGTGCAGTGGTGACGGGGCCTTTTTGCTTATGATTCCTGCGTCATAGGAGGATGCTGGATTGAGAGAGGCCAGAGGACGCACAGACTCCCCACACGTTACTGTGGAAGGTTCTCAAGGCAGCATGCAAGGCCTCCTTGCCGTGTTCATTCTGGTCGCTAGTCTGGAAGCCCGGCAAACCTGGGGCGATTGGGGTGGATGACAGAACCCGAATGTGGAGGCTAGCAGATGAGTCAGGGTCTGGGATGATCTGGGACAGCCTCGTGTATCCCTGGGGCGTGAAGAGGGGGTGAACCTCCTGTAGTGGTTTGGGTGGGTGCTGAGGGAACAGTTCACTCGTGGGGACAGACGAGGGGACTGCCACACCATGCAGGGGCCATGGAAGAAGCCCACGGTGGAGGGAACTCCTTCTGGACTTGTGGCTGCTGCAAAGGGCCCAGGTAGGCCTGGGAACGAACACTGGGCATTTCAAAGGGAAGCAGCCACCGCCCTGGTGTGTCCAGGCAGATTGCTGCTGACACAGCCTGCACAGGCAAGCTCTAGGAGCCGGAAGCTCCCTTCTAGGGCGTTTCAGCTAACATGTCAAGCTCGCTCAAATTAGTGTATGTGTTGCCGCTCCTTCCCCTTCCTGGAGAGGTGCCTTACTTAGAACTCTTGATTACAGCAGACGGAGACCCAACTTAATACTAGCTTAAGCAAAAAGGAGACTCTGTGGACCTGGCAACTTGGGAATCAAAGCAGTGGTTCAGGCATGGCTGGATCCAGCAACTGACAATGCCAACTGGGTTATTTACCTCCATGGCTCAGCTTGGCTTGTTTTCATCCTCAGGCTGTGGTGGCAAGGTGGCCACTGGCCATCCCCAAGCCAACATTGTCCTCACAGCTTACTCTCACAGGGAAACAGTGTATTTCTCAGTAACTGTGGTGAGAACCCTGGGGGAGGACCACACGTCTGCCCAGTCTTGAGCCAGTCACTGTGCTCAGGGGGTGGGGATATTCTAATTGGTTGACCCCAGTCACATTCACCCCGAGGAAGGGGAAGGAGGGTCCGTGTGGTGTCTGTGCCCCCCACCCCCGCACCCTGAGGACTGGGCATGATTTCCTTGGCCTTTAGGAGGACTCATTCTGGAAGACAGGAATGCTGGACAGATGAAACATGCCCGGGCCAGCCTCTGCCTTTGCACATGGGCACGCGGCTGTCTGGAGTCTGTAGTGGCGTGGTAGCATGGCTGTTGCTCTTGGAAGAATATGCCTGTTCAGGCCTCTTCGTATCCTCAGGTCTGGTCATCCAAGCGTGCCTTCTGCAGGCAGCGAGCTGCTGGGGGCACGTGGAGACCAGCCTCTGGCCACTGTGTTCGTCCCAGGGCTTTGCCCGAGACCGGCTCCCATCACGGGCTTTGGGCCTCCGGTCCTGGGAGTCACAGATCTGGCTCTGATGTCTGCATTTGTCCCTGTCCCTGTTGAGGTTTGAATCTCCTCTCTGGATCTTGACTCAGCTCTAAGCCTGGCTTGATTTTGGTGTCGCCTGTACTTTCCAGCCTGTGGTCCTGCCAGGTGAAGGGCAGGTGGCCGGGCTGGACTTGGCGAGGGAGGTTCCTCTCCTTCATTTTTCCTGAACTCAGAGCCCACCCTCAGGATGAAGGACCAGCTGGTTCCCAGCATACCTGGGGATGTGGCGGCTGCTTCCCTCCCACAAACTCAGAGACAGCTACGTCCCATTCTCCTGTGTGGTACAACCAGGATCACACATCAGCATGTCTCAACATTGTTAGCTACAGGGGCTTTCCTTGAAGTGAAACCTTCCCTGAAAGTCCGATACAGGAAGCAGACAAGAGCCGTGTTGCTCTGGGTTGGGTTGGAACACATTCTCTGTATTCCCTCCATCCTCCGTCAGCAGCCCTGAAGAGGTGCTATGACACCCCAGGGCTCCTTGGAACCCAGTTTGAGAACCTCTTGAGGATGATGTCCCTCCATCCCTTTCAGTGGCATCTGCTTTTGTTCCCTATGAGGTATAGGTTGCTAGACGTGGTGTTTTTCTTATCATGACACCTTTTTTCTGTCGTTAACTTGTTTGCACTATGAAAAGGTCAAAAAGGAGATCCTTGTCATCTTTCCACCGTAGGCAGGTGTCAGCACGTAATGGTCCCTGGCTATGCAGAGGCTCGCTCTCTTATCCTTGTCCTCCTCGAGCTACATTTGGGAGGCCATTCCATTTATGACACTGGTCACGTTATCTGTTCCTCAGTTTACCTCTTCCTTGGGGAACCACAACCATACTTACGAGATGCTGATGTCTCGCATGACCACTATCCAGAATGAATTTGTTTTTAAAGATTTTACTTGTTTATTTGACAGAGCGAGAGAGCATAAGCAGGGGAAGCAGCAGAGGGAGAGGGAGAAGCAGGCTCCCTACTAAGCAGGGAGCCTGATGTGGAGCTCGATCCCAGGACCGTGAGATCATGACCTGAGCTGAAGGCAGACGCTTTACTGACTGAGCCACCCAGGTGCACCTACAATGAATATTTTGCATTTTCCATGAAAGGCACCCTTTCTAACAACAACAACAAAAAATCCTTGAAATTCATAAAAGTGACCAGACTACAAAAATAATACCAAAAAGATTATAAACATTCCCAAAGGAGGCATCCCCTAATAAGAAGTGTCCCGAGTCTGTTCAGTTGTAGAGAAGACTGTGTCGTCAGGGAAATCGGTCACCAGCAGACTGGCCCGTGGGCTACCTTTGTCCCGGCTTCAGTCCACCAGGGAGAATCCAGGCCTTGATTTGGCTCCAGCTGGGGCCTCCCCGTGGCTGCCACATATTGACTTAAGTCTGAGTGATTCAGATCTTCCTCAGGGTCGCCCCTGACAACACGGGGTGGGAGGGAGAGTGACCTCCCGTCTGGGGTGCCAGCAGGGCCAGGCCCGGCGAAGCCCCTCGGTTCCTGGTAGGTGTTTCGGGGTCTCTGGCTCTGAGGGGACAGGAAGAGGACTTTGTATTTCCTGGAGCCGGGGGCTCAGCTCATACAGGGGTTTTCCCAGAACTCTGCTAAGTCCCAGGGCAGGGTGGGTGTGTCTGGGCCTCGAGAGTGTGGGTTAATGGTTAATCGGAGACTTGCTTTTCCGGGTTGGGGTTGCCCAGGTCCTGCTGCCCTGGAGGAAGAGGCTGGAGGGGTCGTCCCCCAGCCAGCAGCACTGCTGTGACAGTCACTGTCTGTACCATCCTCCGAGAGAGCCAGCCGACAGGGATTGATTTGGGGGTGGTGGGCGGAGACAATGTGTGTTTCAGTAGAAAGCTGAACAGCAGCGGTCCCAGGGCCAGGCAGAGAATGGGACCTGTTAATACGACTGGGCTAATCGAAATGTTCAGTTTGATAAAATATTTTTATTGCACGTCATGCTGTCTGTAGGCACCAGGAAAGAGGCGGCAGGATATTTGCCCCCGAAGTGCTCACATTTGGGGTCAATCAGGACAGGCCTAGAACAAGTCCCCCGATAACCGTGTGACCGGCCGGAAAAACCAAGAGCCACGAGAGGCAAAAATAAACTGCCAAGGCAGGGTTTCTTAGGGTGTGATTTTAAGTATACGGTAATATTAAATACATTGTACAGATAAGCATTTAAAACACTTAATGAATTATGTATTTTCATGTCTGTTAGAATATAACTTTTTTTCAGTTGCCTTCTGTTTATGGCAAATGATATGGTCTTCTTTCTTTTTTTTTTTAAGATTTATTTGAAAGAGAGAGAGAGCACATGTGTGTGAGTTGGGGGGAGGGCCAGAGGGAGAAGGAGGGAGAAAATCTAAGCAGACTCCATGCTCAGCGCAGAGCCCAACACGGGGCTCGATCTCAGGACCCTGAGATCATGACCTGAGCCAAAATCAGGAGTCGGACAGTCAACTGACTGAGCCACCCAGGTGCCCTGATACGGTTTTCGATTTATGGTGGAGATACAAAGTTTCCTTTGAAAATAAGTGTAAGTGAAAGAGTGAGTTGGTTTTAAGGAACATATTAAGTAAAGACTAGTGCGGGGGCCGCGTGGGGATAGCAGGTGTCATGAGAAGCCCGAGGTTTGGGAACAGCGTGCTAGAGGGATTCAGAGACCAGGAAGGGAAAGGGCTTTAAGGAGAGTCAGGTGGTGTGGTGGAGGAATAGGGTCCAGACAGGGTGAATCCATACTCACGGGTCCAGAAATGTGTGTGCAAATCTTGGTAGAATTCATTTTATTATAAGCCCTGTGGGGACTGGATGGTGGGTTTGGATTATACTGGAGAGAACTATAAATCCCAGGGTGCAGTCTCTGAACTTAATACAGGGGGCAGTGGGAGACATTGAAGGTGCTTGAGGAGGGGAGTGGTTCGTGACTGCCCGTGAAAAGACTCGCTTGTAGTAGGTACCAGAACTAGAGGTAGGATGACCAGTCAGGGACCTAAGTAAAGACAGTGTAAGAGGCCCAATGAGGGCCTTGGCTGAGGGCAAGCAGCCCGGCTCCCCGGCTTACCTGTTTCTTACCTGTTTCTGGCCGGCAGCCTAGAGAAGCCGGAGAGAGGCAGGTCTATGGTTGACAAACCAAGGCTTGGTCTCTGGGTGGGGAGGCAGTGGGGGCCAGGCAAAGGTGCAGGTCGGGGGTTATACACAGAGAGGCCTGGAAGGGGGGTTCTGCCCACCCCTTGCAGTTGGTGCCAGTGGCCTCTTCTTGGTGTCTACCAGCTGAGCATGGAATGTTCTGGAGGAAACGGGTGGGGACAGCTGAAGGAAGCTCCTCTCCGGGCCAGAGCACTGAGTTCCTGCGGAGAAGGAAGCGCGCATTTTCCTGCCCTCGAGCTTGGCCCGGCAGCCTGGCTGACAGCCCCAGGCGAGGATTTCATTCATCAGCGGAACCTGCGGTCATCTGGGCCAATTGTCTTATTTAACTCTATTTCTTCCTGCTAGAGCAGAAGTTCACCAAGAGCTCCGAGACCAGCTTGGGTTAAAAAACAAGGGTTTTTGTTTTCCCCCTTGAAGACCTACTATGTTCTAGGCACTGGGTTTGGAACTTTCACTTCATTAATCAGAGTTCATCTCGGACAAACCAGTTGAGGAAAGGATTATTACCTCTGTGCGAAGGGGGGAACAGTGTGGGGAAACTGAGCTGGTCCCAAATAACACAGGCGGTTAACGGCAGAGCCTGGTCCCATATGCTTGCTGGTGTTGCCTGTAGGGCTGAGACTGGACAGGGCCTGTGACTTGGGAGAGGCCAGTCACTGTGTGGGGGGGCAGCCCCCTGCCACGTGCCGGGTCCATCTGTAAAATCCAGCAGCGCTGCAGTGGGGATTCTGCGACTTACGATCCGGCGAGGGTGACGTACAGATATTAGCTGCTGCTACTGTGATTACAGAAAGCTGGAGTCTATGCAATCCCGAACATCCATTTTGCTGGGAGACATTTTGGGGACAGTATCACTTAGGGTGAGGGAGAAACATTGTTTTAATTTTAAAATAATGAATATATATGGCCTAGTATGGGGATTTGACATCGGAGATAGTTCCCCTTTGGTCTGGCTCTTTCTGGCCACACTCCCTGACCTTGGATGGCAGGGGTTGGTGGTGGTGTGTGTGTGTGTGTGTGGGGGGGTCCTGTGTTCACTCTCCTGTATCATTAGCCTTACTTAGGTGAAAGCCTGAAAATCTGGGTGCACTTTGCTGTTTTCGTGGGCTCCTGGGAGTCCCAGGATCTCACTGGCTCTGAGTCGGTGCTCGGGAGCTGTGTGTCCTAAATGCCTGTGATCTTAAGTAGCTATCCAGCTCCGGAATTCAGAGAGGCCTCTTCCTTTCTGGCAAGTTCTACCAGGATGACTGTCTTCCTGGAATGCTGGCCTCATGCCTGCCAACTCCCTGCTTTTTCCTTTCAGCTCTCCACCAGACTCTTCTCTTTGAGGCCCTCAGGGATTGCTGCGGAGCAGAATTCTAACTGCGCCTGCTCTTTGCTCTCGCTGTTCTCTGTGCCGCCCCAGCATTTCTTAGAGTCATTGTCTGATTCACGCGGGATTCATCCTGCTTACGTGCAGCCAGCACTGGGTGTTCGCAGCGAACAAAACAGAGGTGGCCCCTCTCCGCGAGGATCTTACAGAGGTTAACAAAGAAAGAAACGAACGTGTTCAAATTGTGATACAGGCGGCGAAGAAAAAGAATTGGGAGCTAGCGCCTGTCGACCTTGCAGTCTTGTGCAATAGGCTGTGTCCGCATGTGGCGGGGACGCAGGAGACGATTGTGGAACGGAGGCACGAACCGTACGCGCTTTCCGTGTTTGTGATCGGGGATGATATGAAATCGTTAACTGACACAACACATTTCGAAGGGTCTGACATGTTCTACAAATTTAACTTTGATCCTAGTAGCGGTAATGCAAGACTCTTTCCCACTGATGAAGATTGGGTGTAGTACTTTTTTTGCTCTGTAGAAGAAAATTAAAATTTTTTGCCATTGCATCAGTAGCATTTGACTTTAACAGTTTTAAGTTTACAGAAAAAATTGAGCGAAACGTACAGAGGGTTCACACATACCCCTCACCGCCCCCAGCTTCCCATTATGAACCTCTTGCATGGGTGTGGTACGTTTTTTACAATCGATGGGCTGGTATTGATACATAATTATTAACTATAAGTCCATAATTTATATTTAGGGGTCCCTCTTGGTCCCGTACCTTGTGTTTTGATGAATGTATAGTGACAGATGTGAGTATAGCCACCGTCATAGTGTCCTAGAGGATAACAGTTTCACTGCCTTTAAAATCCCCTTTGTTCTGCCTGTTCTCTCTCCCCCAAGTCCTCTGATCGTGTTAACCTTCTCCATAGTTTTGCCTTTTCCAGAACGTCGTAGAGTCGGACTCATACAGCACACAGCCTTTTCAGATTGGCTTCTTTCACGCAGCAGTATGCTTTTAGGTTTCCCCCACCTCTTTTCATGGTTTAAGCTCATTTCTATGACTGAATTTTATGCCACTGTGCAAAGGTACCACAGTGTACGTATCCGTTCACCGGATGCGGGCATGTCAGTTGCTCCCAAGTTTCGGCAATAATGAATGAAACGGGATAAACATTGGTGTGCCATTTTGTGCATGTCGGAAGTTTTCATTTCTTTGGGTAGATACCAAGGAGTGTAATGGTGGGGTCATATGGTAAGAGTATATTTAGTTTTGTAAAGTACAGCCTTCCAAAGTAACCGCACAGTTCAGCAGTGGATGACTGTTCCGGGGGCGCTGGGCTGTGCCGTCGGCTAAGTGCCCAACTCTGGATTTCAGCTCAGGTCCTGATCTCAGGGTTGTGAGATCAAGCCCCACATGGGGCTCTGCGCTCAGGGCGGAGGCTGCTCGCCCCTCCCCGTCTGCTCCTCCCCTGCTCGCCCGCTCTGTCTCTCAAATACATAAAATCTTAAAAAAAATAAGAGTTCCTGTTGCTGTGCACCCTTGTCAGCGTTTGGTGTCGTCAGTGTTGCGGATTTTGGCCGTTCTAGAGGTGTGTAGTGGTGTCTCACTGGTATCTTAATTTCTGATTCCTTACGGACCGGATGTTGAGCATCTTTTCTTTTATTTTTATTTTTAAAGATTTTATTTATTTATTTGACAGAGATAGAGACAGCCAGCGAAAGAGGGAACACAAGCAGGGGGAGTGGGAGAGGAAGAAGCAGGCTCATAGCGGAGGAGCCTGATGTGGGGCTCGATCCCATAACGCCGGGATCACGCCCTGAGCCGAAGGCAGACGCCCAACCACTGTGCCACCCAGGCGCCCCGAGCATCTTTTCTTATGCTCATATTTGCCATTTGTGTATCTTCTTTGATGAGGTGTCTGGTCAGATCTTTTGCCCATGTTTTAACTGGGTTGTTTGTTTTCTTATTTTTGAAAAAAATAATGTTCCCCCATTTGAAATCTTACTCATCATCTCTGACTTATCTGAAAGGGTAAAGAAAAAAGATCATGTGTGTATGTGGTGGTGATTGACCCCCAAAACACGTATAGTTCTGTTTAGTGTTGAGCAGTGGGGATACCCTTGAAATTAAGAGCTTGGGCTTGGAGTTCAAATCCTGGGCTTTGACACTTACTGACTGTGTCACGTTGGGTAAATCATTTGTCTTTATGGAGCCTCAGTTTGCTCACCTGTAAAATGGGCATGTTAAAACTGTGAGGGGCACTTGGGTGGCTCAGTCGGTTGTGCATCGGACTCTTGATTTCAGCTCAGGTCATGATCTCAAGGTTGTGGGATAGAGCCATGGACTCCGTGCTCAGCATGGAATCTGCTTGCCCCTCCCCCTGCTGTACCCGTGTGCTCTCGCTCTCAAATAAATAAATAAATAAATAAAATCTTAAAAAAAAAAACCTGCTATGAAAAATAAAGGGGATGATTTTCTGGGGCGCCTGGGTGGCGCAGTCGTTAAGCGTCTGCCTTCGGCTCAGGGCGTGATCCTGGAATCCCAGGATCGAGCCCCACATCAGGCTCCTCTCCTGGGAGCCTGCTTCTTCCTTTCCCACTCCCCCTGCTTGTATTCCCTCTCTCGCTGACTGCCTCTCTCTGTCAAATAAATAAAATCTTTAAAAAAAAAAAAAGGGATGATTTTCTAAAGCACTTGGCACCAAGCTTGACGAATAAGTAAATATTCAATAAATGGTGGTTCTTCTAATAGATAATTAACTTGTATACCTTTCGCTTCTCCTGTGTGACCTTTTGTGTTTCCTTTGTCCTAGTCTTTGAGACCCCAGAGCCCACTAGAATCCCATTTATCTTTCTCTACTGGTTAGGGTGTGTGTGCTTATGGGGCGCATGTCATGCCCCAGCAGGCACCCACTTCTCGGCCTCAGCCCTTCCCTGGCCTCCTCTCACGGCCCTTGTTCCAAGCCCCAGACTTGTTGCACTTGCCTTCTCTTGCTCACACCTTCTACAGGCCCTGTCCCCTGAGTTGCTGTTTCTCCAAGCCTGGCTGCAAGCTTAGACAGCCCAGCTGCTCCTCATTCTGACATCTGTGAGGATGAACCCCAGGTCCGTTTTGTCTGAGCGAGTCCCTGCTGTTGGCAGTGAGGGGAAGTCAGGAGAGGTGGGGAAGTGACCAGGTTGACCGAGGCGTCCCAGCGGTGACTGGCTGGCTCCTGGCTGGCTCCTGGCTCCGTTAGACACGGATGTTGGAGTTGGCACCTCATATGGCCTCACCCGTGGGCCCCTACAGGTCTCTTGGGAAGGCAGTGTGGCCTTTCCCCTCATGCTGGTTTCTTTTCCCAGGAGATAGACTCTCTGCTCCCCAGGCCTCTGCCCTGCCCAGAAATGACATCCTCCGGGCTTTGCCCACAAAACAGAATGACAGGCTCAGAAACCATCTACCTTTTGAGGTTCTTTGTACAGAGGTCAGACAAGTGGCAAGACTGGCCACAGGCAGAGGGCATACTCTGTGAAATGCTGCTCCTTCCTGCCAGGGAAACATAGTTCAGTGGCTGCGATCATGATGGGGAGGTGGGGAGGGCCGATCTGTTATTCTATTATGAAGAGACCTCCTTCGGTCTTTGAGAGGGTTGAGTTAATACGTGTAAAATGAACAGAACTCACACATGGTCAGGGTTTGTTTTTCTTTTTTAAGATTTATTTATTTGAGAGAGAGAGAGAGAGAGAGAGCCAGTGGGGAGAGGGGCAGAGGGAAAGAAAGAAGCCTAAAGCAGACTCCCTGCTGGGTGCAGAGCCTGACAACACAGGGGCTCGATCCCAGGACCCTGAGATCATGACCTGAGCTGAAATTAAGAGTCAGATGCTTAACCGACTGAGCCAGCCAGGTGTCCCTTGGTCAGTGTTACATGAGAATGTCAGCAGGTGTCTTCATCATCGGTTCAGACCCCTTCCCCAGCACGCCCCACTTCTACTCCCCTTACCCCCACCCACTCCCTGCCCTGCACTACTCCTGCCCCCCCCCGGTGAGCTTAGGCGCTTGAAGGAAGACGGCGATCCCCCACCCAAAGGAAGGACCCGTTAGTTCAGTTTGGTACAGTGACATTCCTTGATGCCCTCTGCCTGAGCTCTGCTGGGTACCGGGAGTTGCAAGGCTGCTAATACGGACGATGGCAGTGATGGTGAGGGTGATGGCAGTGGAGGTGGTCTAGTGGTGGCCATGATGGCGGCCCTCACCGGGAACGCACAGGGTCTCGGGTCCTGTGCTGATGTCTTATCCGCACCATCTAAATCAGAGCTTCTCCAGCTTGCACTTTGACCTTTTCAGCCGATGATTTAATGTTGTGGGGGGCTGGACTGTGCCTTGTAGGGCATCCTGGCTTCTACTCGCTGGGCTGTAGCCAGTGGCACCCCCTCCCCCCCGCCTTGTCTCCAGAACGCGCCAGATGTCCCTTGGGAGACAAAATCACCCTGATTCAGAACCACTGATTTAATTTATTCTCAACAGCCCCAGGAGGCACCTCCTCATTTTGCAGATGAGGCAGCTAAGGTTTGGAGAAATAAAGGAGCTGTCCAAGGTCACTGAGCTAATAATTCACAGAGCAAAACACAAACCCGACTCCCGGTCTGAAGAACAGACTTGGCACCACTGCCCTTTATTACTCGGCGGAAAAGGCAAATTCACATGCCCCTTGGCTGGACCCCCTGGGGTACGGGACCAGGTTGGGGCCTGCGTGGTCAGCCCCGGCATCCACTGCCGAATTCATTTGGAGCTAATAAAAGCAGTGGGGCTGCTGCATTTTCTGACTTGGTTTGGACCCGAAGAGCTGAATATATTTATGTGGAGACTGTCTCCACAGGCCCCAGGCCTCTGCTGTGGCAGGGAAGTCCCACTACTTCTCCTCCCTCCAGGCAGCCCTGTCACCTGCAGACACCTGTGGGGGGGAGGAGCTCGCGTGGGTGTAGTTTTCAGCAAATGGGGCCTCCTATGCTCGTTTGTCTGCTTTCTCCCACCGAGGCTGTGAATCAGGGTTTACGGGTTGAGTGCCCAAAATACTGATTTGTAATTTTTCCTTTTAACAATTTATTATGAAAAATTTTAAATGTAAAGCAGAGTTGAAAGACTTTTACAGTGAAATCTGACATGCCCACCACTTAGATTCTATTATTAATATTTTACTGCTCTTCTGTTTCCCTTTTCTGGAACTCGGGTCAGCGTCGTCTCTGGCTGGTGGGTCACAGAGCACGCTATGAATTTTCCATGAGGAGAATACATTAGTAGCATAGACAGTGGTAATGAGACAAAGATGGTCTTCATTAACCAGGTTGTTGGAGGAGTTCAGGGCCATGGATGACCCTACTCACTGTTAAAGCAAAACTAGTTTAAACAAGTTACTAAGTAGATTGGAATGTTATTTAAAAATGCCATCCAGGGGGGCCTGGGTGGCTTAGGGCATAATCCCAGGGCCCTGGGGTGGAGCCCCCCAGTAGGGTTCCCTGCTCAGCCCTCTTCTTCTGCCCTGCTCTCCCCCCTCCCCCACTTGCACTCTCTCTCAAGTAAGTAAATTTTAAAAATCTTTAAAAATAAATACATAGGGGCACCTGGGTGGCACAGCGGGTTAAGCGTCTGCCTTCGGCTCAGGGCGTGATCCTGGCGTTATGGGATCGAGCCCCACATCGGGCTCCTCTGCTATGAGTCTGCTTCTTCCTCTCCCACTCCCCCTGCGTGTGCTCCCTCTCTCGCTGGCTGTCTCTATCTCTGTCGAATAAATAAATAAAATCTTTTTTAAAAAAAAATAAATAAATAGTCATCTAGTATTTAATCCATGTTATCTTAAAGTATAGAAATAATACAAGTGTAATAGTTTCAGACAATGAAAGTCCTGAAAATTGCCTGACACAGAGAAGGCCCCATTTGTGAAATTCTTAATTATTGTTCTCTCTTCTTTCTGTGGAGCCCTCCTTTGTCTCAGGAGTAAGCAAAGAGCCTGGCAGACACTCCTTCTTTGGTTAACTCCTGATCCCTTCAGCCCAGATCCCTAGGGCAGGGGAACCAAAGTCACATCTTGAGCCCCCCCGCCCCCGCCTTTGCTGAGTGGGCCTCAGCTCCTGCTTCGGACAGGGAGGGGATGTTCCCCCAGGAGTCGCCATCCTTGGAAGCCACCTCACACCACATATCCCTTGGTATAAGTGATTCTAAACAACAGACACCTTAAGACAGAGTTGTTTTTTATTTAAGTAATCTCTACATCCAGTGTGGGGCTCGAACTCAAGACCCCGAGGTCAAGAATCGCGTGCTCTTCTGACCGACCCAGCCAGGCGCCCCAAAATTGTTTTTTAATTATAAATAGTTTAAAAGCTTTTTATTTTGAAGTAATTTAAACTTACACAAAATTTGCAAAACTGGTTCAGAGAGTTCCTGTGTCCCCCCCCCCCCGCTTGCCCTGCTTCTGTAACAATATGACCACTCCTCGTTCAGTTTTCCCTTCTCTCTCGTGAGAAGAGCACTAGTCAGTTACTTTACAGAATGTCCCTCCGTTTGGGTTCGTCTGGTATTTTCTCACGACTCATTCGGGGCTGTGCGTCTCTGGTCGGAATCTCACAGAGGGGTAGGTCTCAGTGCCTTGTGTCAGGGGGTACGTCATGTCTAAATGTCTCACCACTGGTGACATGAGTTCTGATCCTGGATCAGGGAATGTCTGCTGGCTGCTCCCCTGTAAAAACACTATTTCCCCCCTTGCAATCCACAGATATTCTGGGGGAGATACTTGGGGAGTGTGCAAATACCCTGTTTGTTCTCAAACTTTTGCCTCCTAATTTTGAGATCCGTCCACAGATCTTCCCTGTGACAGTTATTACAGAGATGTTTTAATGGTGATTCTTTGGTTTCCTTAATTCCCTCTACATTTGTTAATTGGAGCTCTTCTGCGAGTAAGAGCTGTCCTCTCTATTTATTTACTCAATTATTTATGTAAGGACTCATAGATATTTTTCTTGCAGGTTATATAATCCGATTCTGGTGTTATTTATTTTGTTGCCCAAATCATTCCAGCTTTAACCATTGAGAGCTCACTACGAAAGTTTTTATTGTGAAGGTTTTCAACCATTGCAGAAAAGCTGGACGAACAGTACAAAGAAAACCTGTCATCCCTCCCCCGAGATTCAGTAATTCTTAGCATTTGACCATATTTGCTTTCTGTCTCTCTCTCTCTCCCCTGCCCTTCTCCTGCAGTGTTTTCACAAATGCACCATCTGTTGTGTGGTTTGGTTTTTTTGAGGTTAATTTACACTTAATCTGGCCCCAGACCATCAGGGGTTGATGGTAAAATACAAGTGGCCGGCTCTTTGCCCCCTGGAGACTGTGTACCTGGCTGTCTGGTTCAGACCCCAGTTCATTCCTCGCTGTGCCCGATGATTTTTTAAACAGCTTTCTTTTTTTTTTATAGACTTTTTTTTTTTTTAAGATTTTATTTATTTATTTGACAGAGAGAGAGACAGCCAGCGAGAGAGGGAACACAAGCAGGGGGAGTGGGAGAGGAAGAAGCAGGTTCATAGCAGAGGAGCCTGATGTGGGGCTCGATCCCAGAACGCCGGGATCACGCCCTAGCAGAAGGCAGACACTAAACCGCTGTGCCACCCAGGCACCCCCAAAGAGCTCTTTTTGAGACATAATCTACACACCATAGAGGTCACCCATTTAAAATGTACAATTCAAAAAAAAAAAAGAAAAAGAAAACGTACAATTCAGTGGATTTTAGTATATTCACAGGTGGGGCAGCCATCATGACATCCAGTTTTTGAACGTTTCTATCACTGTGAAGGTAAACCCCATATGCTTTCGCTCCTCCCCTCCTCCCCATGAGCCCCAGGCAGCCACCAGTCTACTTCCTGTCTCTGTATTGACCTGTTTTGGGCATTTCACACAAAGGTCGTCATGTATGATGCAGCCTTTTGTGGCTACTTTTGGCACCACGTTTTCAAGGTCCATCCATGTTGTAGCATGAATAGGTACTTTGTTCCTATTCCATTACTTTGTACAGTAATGTTCCACTGTACAGCTTTGCCGTGTTTTGTTTATCTGCTCATTAGTTGATGGACGTTGGGTTGTTTCCGCAGCCTTTTGGCTCTTGTGGACAGTGCTGCTATGCACATCTATGTACAAGTTTTTGATAGAACACCTGTTTTCAGTTCTTTGGGGAATACACCTAGCAGTGGAATTGATGAGTAATACGGTAATTCTATAGTTAACTTTTTTTGTTGTTTTTTTAAGATTTTATTTTTAAATAATCTCTATACCCAACGTGGGGTTCGAACTTGAAACGCCGAGATCAAGAGCTGCACGCTCTTCCGACAGAGCCATCCAGGTGCCCCTCTATGTTTGACTTCTTGAGGACCTGGCAAACTGTTTTGCACAGTGGCTGCAGTGTTTTACATTCCCACCAGCAGCGTAAGAGGGCTCCAGTGTCTCCTCGCCAACACTCACTATTTTCCATTTAAAAAATGTTCGCCATCCCGGTAGGTGTGAAGTGACGTCTCATTGTGGTTTTGGTTTGCATTTCCCTCATGCTGATGGTGTCAAACATCTTCTCATGTGCTGTTGGGCATGGGTACATGTGCCTTGGAGAAATGTCTGTGTAAGTCCTTTGTCCATTTTTAAATTGAGTTTTCTTTTATTGTTGAGCTGGAAGAGTTCTTCGCTTGTTCTGAATACTAGACCCTTATCAGATACATGATTTGCAAATATTTTCTCCCATTCTGTGGCTCATCTTTTCACCTTCTCGAGAGTGTCCTTTGGTGCACTTTTTAATGTCGATGAAGACCAGATTATCTGGGTTTTTTTTCTTTTGTTGCTCACACTTTTGATGTCTTATCTAAGAAACCACAGCTAAGTTTGGGGTTGTAAAGATTTACCCCTATATTTTCTTCAAAGAGTTTTATAGTTTTAATTCTTCAGTCCGTTTACAATTTTTTAAGTGGTGTGAGGTAAGGGTCCAACTTCCTACTTTTGCCTGTGGCTACCCAGTTGTGACAGCAGCATTTGTAGAAAGGAAGCTCGTTTCCCCATTGAACGGTCTTGACACCCTTGTCTGAAATCAGTGGACCCTGGATGAATGGGTGTATCCGGGACTCTCAGTTCTCTTCCAGTGCACACGTCTGGAGCGTCGTCCGGGCACGAGGCTTGTCCTGCTCCCAGGGTGCATTTGGTCCGATGGGAAAGGTCAGACACATTCATAAGCCACCAGAAACTGTCACGTGCTGGGAAGGGGTAAAAAGCGTTTATGAAGATGTCAGGGAGGGAGCAGTTGCTTCAGGCTGGGGCAGTAGATGTGGAGTGGGGGGCAGCAAGAGGGCTGCCTGGAAGAGGTGTGGGCTCAGACATGGGGGATAATGCCAAGTGTTTCTGTGTGTTTGGGGACAAATTTGGCAAGGTGGGGTAGAGCCTGTGGATGGCCAGGAACTTCCAGGTGAGGATGCTGGGCTTGATTTGGCAGTGTTTGAGTAGAGCCGGGCTTTGCTGGGGCCCGTCTGGTGGCGGGGTAAGCTGCATCTGGGCGGGGGAGCGTGGAGGCAGGTGAACCACTTAGGATCCTAGGGTGACTGAGGTCTAGCTGAGCACCTGGGTCAGGCAGTGGGAATGGTGGGGAGCAGGGGCCATCAGAGACCTGTGGCTTCGTGCCTCACTGCTCTGCGGGCTCTAAGGCGGGCCGGGGCAGCTTCCAAGTGCTGCCGTGACCCAGGGAACCCCGAGCCTTCTCGGAACTATTTGGCCAGTTTCTGCATGTCTCCGTGTCTGTGAGCTCCTGGCACACTCCCTCGTGCTGGGAGCGCGGGAAATGCCTGCAGACTACGCCTGGTCTGTCACTTTCAGTAGCTGCCACGTGCCATAGCCAGGGCTCCATGGGGGACAGAGAAGGTGACCAAAAGTGCCAGGGGCCAGCTGGGGGGCCTTGAGGCTGCCCCTCTCAAGCAGCAGGTCTCAGCTCCTTCTCTGGAAGGGGATGACGGTCAAGCCATCCGCTTGGGATTGGGATGAATTTCCGAAGGTTGGCCTGTGACAGGTATGGCAGGTTGGTGGTGCCCCATAAAGCCGGCTGCTTTCCCTCTCCCGATGGATAGCTCAGGGCCAACTGGGCGTTTGCAGATACAGTTTAATTGGTAGGCTGCTCCTAAAATCCTCAAAGACTACAGCAAGATACTGCTGGTCCCGTCTGGCCTTTCTCCTGCTCGTCTCCTCTGTGCCACGCCATGTGCTGGGTGTCTCTCCTCTCTTGTGCCTGAGTCCTTGGCAGCCCTCACCGTGGGCATTCAGGGTGGGCACCCCCATTTGTTTGGGGTCTTAGCCTCTACCAGGGGAACGGGGAGCACGCAGAGAAGTTGACAGCTGGCACCTGGCAGTGCAGTACTTAACCTTGGAGTTGGAACAGAGAGACATCTGTTTGTGTTTCCACGAATGAGAGGGGACAGCTGGCTGGCAGATAGCAGGCTAGGTCGGCTGGGGCTTGCCTTGGCTGCTGGCTTTAAGCAAATAGCCAGGGCCAGGGTTCCCGCCCAGGCTCCAGTGGAGTGGGTGGAAGAAGAATGGAGACGTACCTGGCGCAGCCTGAGAAGAACCACCTGAGAGCCGGTGTCCTGGCGGGGCCGTGAGGAGGCCGCTGGGGGTGGCGGCGGTGCCGAAGCTGCCCCGGGGACCTGGAGGACTGCCCCCGTCTGCATACCTGAAGATTGGGACTGTACTGAGCAGGTGAGAAGGGGTGCATCTGCTTCCTTCCAGAGGTTTCTCTGCTTCATGGAGAAGTTTCTGCAACAACTCCCAGGGGTGAACTAAACTCAGATTTCCTTCGCGGAAATTGTTTGCCTATGACTTTCAGACACACACATCACCTACATGGACACAGGCTTGTCTTTGCTAAAAGACAAGCAGCTCTAACACCCCTTACCATGTACCCCAAGCCAGGTGCCTGGCCGCCCCAGGAGGACTGGGGCATTTTCCAAGCAGAGCCCCTGGGGCCACAGACGCCTGATCACCCTGAAAGCTTGTTTTTTTCTGGTAACCTTAATTCAGCTCTGATTCCATCTCCTGTTCTTTTTTTGTGCCATCGACCCTTTTTTGATAGTCTGGTGAATCCTGTGGAACCTTTCTCAAGATAATGATTTTAAATGCGCAAACAGGATTACAGAGGTGCCAGTTATATTGACTTAGAGTTATCAGGTGCTTTTTAAAAACAAGCTTTTGATACAGTAATCTCTGTCCTTCTTTTTTGAATCATTAGGTAAACCACCTGACAGTAGGTCTAACAACTGATGGAATTTGAAGTAGTGATGAACACAAATAATACTTGGAGATAGCTGCAATTCTGTGATATGCAAATATCTGCTGGTCTCTTAACGGCCAAGCCACAGGCGCTGGTAATATGACTACGATGTGTTGCCTACATTCATAGTGAAAGAAAATAGACAATTTCAGTTGCAGGTTAATAAAAATAAAGGTATAATTTATTCCCATCCGAGGTCACAGCTCCCCTGTTAAGAACTCCCAAGAGAAGCAATGACCAGAGGAGATTGTTGGGGTTTTTTTTTTTTTTTAAAGACTGTATTTATTTATTTGTCAGAGAGAGAGAGAGAAAGGGCAAGCACAAGCAGGGGGAGTGGGAAGGAGCAGCAGACTCCCCGCTGAGCAAGGACCCTGGGATCATGACCTGAGCCAAAGGCAGACGCTTAACTGACTGAGCCACCCAGGCATCCCAGAGATTGTTTTCTTGAATCCTCTTTTTACATCAGCCATGACAGCTGTCTTAGATTTGGGCTCCTCTCCTAGTTTCCTGCACCTAGAAACTCCAGAAGGCATTTTATTTTTTTTCTTTTTTTCTTTTTTATTTTTTTAAGATTTTACTTATTTATTTGACAGAGATAGAGACAGCCAGCGAGAGAGGGAACACAAGCAGGGGGAGTGGGAGAGGAAGAAGCAGGCTCCCAGCGGAGGAGCCTGATGTGGGGCTCGATCCCATAACGTCGGGATCACGCCCTGAGCCGAAGGTAGACGCTTAACGACTGCGCCACCCAGGCGCCCCCAGAAGGCATTTTAGACCAATTGGAGCATCTGTGCGTACACACCGAAGGGTCCTCACGGCCTCTGTCCCCGCTCCCAGGGGAGGCCTCCGGTTTCTGTTGTTGCCCTGTGTTACAGGGCGAATCATGTCCCCCAGAGGGATATGTTGAATTCCTACCCCCAGCACCTCAGAATGTGGCCTTATTGGGAAATAGGGGCACTGCGGTTGTCCTTTGTTCCGATGAGGTCATCCTGGAGTCCCCTTGGTCTCGGTCCCGTATAGTGAGAGGCGCAGGGAGACGACCACGGGAAGAAGGCCACATGAAGATGAACACAGAGATCGGATGCCATAGCTTCAAGCCAGGGAGCGCCAAGGACTGCGGTGCAAACCCTGGCAGCCAAAAGAGAGACGTGGGATAGATTCCTTTCGAGGTCCTTCAGAGAGAGCTTGGCCCTGTCAACATCTCGGGTTTGGGCTTCCGAGCTCTAGAACTGCATAAGCCTCCCCGTTTGTGGTAAATGGTTGCAGCAGCACTAGGAGACAGATACCGTGTGGGCCGATGCGGAACGGACCACTGCGCGGGGCCTGTGAGGCCGCCCTTCCTCCTGCAGGGTGCAGGTTGAGCCTGGCCCAGGGGGTCTGGTTACCCCAGGGCGGGGCTCCGCCAGCTGGGAGTGCCTCCATCTGGGACTTGTACCTGCCCTGTTTTAGGCCTTTCAGAAGTAACAAAAGCGAGCTGTGCCTCTGGGGACATGCAGGCAGAGTGTGCGGCTGTTAAAATTGGAGGGCTGGCACTGGAAGTGAGAGGGGGAAGAAGTGGGATGGTTTGCATCTCATTTCGGTTGGAGGCTTTCCACAGCCTTTCAGCCTGGGAATGAGAAGACGGTTTCAGTTAGACAAAGAGACAGGCAGGGGTTTGGGCCCAGCAGAGTGGGCATCGTGGGTGAGGATTTACTGCGCTGGGGAGAAGACCCTGCCGCGGGAGGCCTTCTGGGGGCACAGAGAACTGCCCCAGCTCACCCTGCAGCAAACTCAGATGCACTCAACATTCAGTGCTGGTTTGTGGAATGAGTGAGGGCGACGGAGCCAACAGTGGCTGCTTCTTGCCTCTCGGAGGGACCACAGTCAACTCCTAGCTCTGTGACTCAGTGGGGATGCGCCACGGAATGGGCCACGGGGTGTCTGGTATTGGCTGGGCTGGAAGGCCACAGACAAGAAAGGCTGCCGGAATCCGAACGGGGCCTGCGGGTCTTAGAGAGCCCCACCCAAAAGGAGGAATGTGAGCCGGAGCCCCGAGGACAGGTAGGGTGCCTTACTTACCCTTAGAAAATGCTTATAGAAATAAACTCACCCCCAATGCCAAACTGTACTCTGACGTGTGGACTCTGCATTTCCCGCGTGGGTATGTGGTTGGGCCCCCGTGCCGTCATCGCGTCTACTTCTTGTACCGAATCTTGCCGTAAAGCCTCGTCTAGGTCATTCGTCATTTGTGATATTGACTGTGCCTTTGTGCCCAGATGCACTGTTGTTGACCATTCCTCAAGAGTTGGGGTCCTTTCTAGATTTCCTATGGTTCTAGTTGGTGGAAACCACTTTGCAGAGTGGGCCAGAGGCAGGACCCATGAGGCCTGTGCAGGGGATGGGCCTGCACGTGGTTAAGGAAATGTGAGGGTCACACTGTGGGGCCTTCGGTTCTAGGCCGGGGAGGCTGGGCGTTAGTCCATGGGCTGCGGTCAGCTCTCGAAGGTTAGTATTAGGTCCATAAAGGTGGACCGACACCTGCCACGTTCCGAGCACCGTGCTAGCCCAGGGACACCGAGCTGCGTCCTGGGAGCTGTGGTCTTCTTATGGGTAACAGAGGTACCCCAGGGTACAAAGGGGGATGAAATGCTGGGGGGAGGCAAGGGGGTGGTGTCCAAACAGGAGTTGGGTGGGCAGGAGTGAGGGAATTCCCAGAGAGGTGGAACCAGGCCGCTGCAGGTCGACAGTGTGCAGCAACAACGTTTCACATGAGAAGTTCTGGAGACAGAGCCGAGAGGCCAGAACGCGTCCAGGTTCCCAGTGGCTAGACCATGAGTTTTGTGGAGGGATGTAGTGGCAGGTGAGACTGGAAGGGTATTTCGGGCCAGATCATGGATGACCTCAAACGTGGCTTTGGGTTTTTTTTTTTCCCCTTGGCGGTGGGGAGCCATTGAAGGTTTTTGAACAAGGGAATCACAGGTTCTGACCTAAGCTCTAAGTGGGACTGACCTCTCTGGCTGCAAGTGAAGGGCCTGAGGCCTCAGGAGGTCCAAAGGCCAACTGCAAGGCTTTTGCTATTGTTTGGGCAAGAGAGGCAGAGAACTGAGCAGGGTGGGGAAGGAAGAGTCACCCGAGGAGGCAGATCTGTCAGGACACCTGCTGCCAGGGTGGGTTCCAGGGACATTTGTCAGGCAGTAGCTTCCTCAGGGGGCCTCATCTCCCAAACCCTCGAGCCCTGCCTCATGCACAATTAGCCCAAGACTCCATAGAGAGGTTCGCTCTGGTTTCAGACAGGCCTCTGAGGCTTCCCGTCTGGCTCTTTGATCCTCCCAGTGCAGTGTGACAGGTGGAGGGAACATGGACGTCTCAGCTCACCTTATCTTGCTATTAGCATGTTGCCCGTATCATGGTAACAGACCAGATGTCAAGGCCTGTTGCTAAGGGTTCCCTGGAATATTAATACCTGGGCACAGATCGGAGGGCTCTTACCGGTGTCTCAGAGGCCTTGGGAAGCAGCAGCTTGGGGGCAAGTATTTTTTATATTCATCCCTGCTTTTTCTCCCTCCTTTAGACCCTCACCGGCTCTCCTGCCACCCCGGCCGCTCACAGCTGGCTTGTCTGGGCTGGCAGACTGGGTGGTGGCAGGTGAATGGCCCCTCTCCCCTCCCTCCTGGGCAGGCATGGCGGAAGGCTCGCAGCAGGGGGTCCCCCGGGGGCTGAATGCAGGCTCCAAGGCCTTCCCCGGCCGCTCTCTGGCTGCTGGCTCAGATTTGGCTCCGTGATGAAGCCTTTTCCCAGCCCTGCACAGGACGCCTGAGGAGGTTCTGGGCCCTTCTCCAGCCCCCTCTCCTCACTCTGGTGTGGGGGTGGGAGCAGACTGGTTCTGTCTGCCCCGGTGTCTCCTGTTTGCCTCCCCCATCTGGGCTTTAGGCCTCCCACTGCTCACAGGTTTGGAAGTCCAACCCCAAACAGCTCTGGGCGGGGTTTGGCTGGGTATTGAGGTCAGGGTGGGGATTTTGTTTACCAGATATCATTTGTATCGGTTATATTTTGCCACGATAATGCTGCATAACAACCACCCCCCAACCTGGAACGACCTTCATTGATCGTTCCTGAGTCCGTGGTCAGCCGTGGCTCTTGGCTGGGCCACGCAGTTCATTCATCGTGCTTCAGCCGCTCAGAGACAGCCCCCTGCACCGCACGCGGAGGGATGAGGGATGCACGTTCTCTCGCGGTGGCTGTTTGGAACCAGTATCCTGCACTTGCTGGTGACTATGTTTACCTTTGCACGCTGTGTCCCCTCCTAGGCCCTGTGGTTTCTCCGAGCCCTTCTGCTCTGCCTGCTTCATTCCCACTCTTTTCTCTGTATCATTTCTTCTCTTCCCACGAGGTTGTCTATCCACAGCACATGGGGGGATCATTGTCCCATTTGTCTCCATGGAAGTCTCCCTGAAACAAAATCAAGGAGGCGGAAAATGCCAGAGTCTAAAGGCCGAAGATGTAACCACACCAAGGAAGAGGTTATTCGCTTTGGTAATAGGGCAGTTGCCTCTTGTCCCCACCCTGGCCCCGGCAGGCAGAGCAGAGAGCCACGGGTGTGTACGTGTGTGTGTGTGTGTGTGTGTGTGTGTGTGTGTGTGTGTGTGTGTGTAATCCTTCTCGAAGGGCAGGCTGTTTCGCAGCACCCTGCCCTCTGTCACCCCAGGGACAGCACGGGCTGCAGCGTGTCCCAGCACTGTTAAACAGTTGTAAGTTTGGGAAGGTTGGGGATCTGACAGCGCTGTTTCCTTGGATTAGTGACGATGTGTGCTGCTCTGTGGAGCTGACCGCAGTGTGCTCTCATCTCGTCCTCACCAGGAGCCTGGGTGGAGGGGGAGCCCCCCACCCCTTTATGGAGGAAGACATTGGCTGGAGGGGTGTTACATGACCACCCAGGTCACTCGGGGCTCTGTGTCCACCTCCGTGTTCACTTTACTGGACTCTGAGCTCACGAAGTCCCTTAAGGGGACGGAAGGTTTCTTTCAAGTAGATATGACTGCGGAGAGGAGGCCTTTTGCCGTGATTACAGGCCTGTGTGCATTATTAAACCCCTTTTGGAGATCTCCAGATAGGTTTTGAATTCTGGGATCAAAAATACAAAATCCACATGAGGCTAATGGGGTAGAGCTGCAACTCTGTCACTGCAAAAAGTAGTGGATAATTCCAGAAGCACCTTGGAGAGAGTAGGCGGAGGCCTGCGACTGATAGCTTTGAGGGACTGCGAACGTCGCTGTGGTAAACATTGTCTCAACAATACATTAGAAAAAAGTGTACTTTCCCTCTGGGGAATTTCTCCTGAGGAAATGATCAGATAGGCACAGAGGTTCATCTCCCAGATATCCATTTTACTGTTGAATAGAAATATGATAGAACAAACTGGAAACGATCTGTGTGCTCCCAAGCAGGACAGTGATCAAATATATCCAGAATGCTAAATTAAACAATTAAAAATCATGTTTTTGAGGAATTTTAATATTGTGAGAAAGTACAATGTGATAAAAAACCAAACCGGATGCATAGCAAGAATCCAATTTTATTTGAAGTCTCTACAGAAATACTGGAAAACAACTGGGAGGCCTTACATTGAGACGTCGGGAGGCTCCACGTGGGGCGGTGGAGAGCGCGTGGGGGCTGGTCCTGCTTGTGACACCCCGCAGTGCCCAGGAGCCGGCCTGTTGCCCGCTGGGGACAGCCACCGTGACTGCAGCGTTTGTCTGCAGTGACTAACGCCCGGGGTGACAAGCTTTGGACTTTCGGGCGAGGAGAATTGAATCCCCCTGAAAGAACAAGTTTGTTTTCACAGATCTGCCTCAGAAGGTTGCCTGAGGCTCATGAACTCCTTCCCCACAGAATTGTCTCAGGAAATCATCACCAGGCGTTTCCTGGTCCCTGTTCCTGGTCCCCCGGGGGTCCCCTGAGCCCATGCACTCCCCAGCGAGCCTCGCTCAGCAGGATGGAGGCAGTACCTGGAGGCCCAGCGTCCCAGCCTTACGGCATGCTGGCCTCTTGGAGGGGAGGTGGCTCAGCCGTGGAGCCCCTGCGTGCTGACTACCTTGTGGGGAGTCCTGAGGGACAAAGTGTTTTGTGAGTGAGCAAGTCGCAGAGCATGGTTGGAGCCCAGCTCTGCTCTGAGCACGTTTGGCTTGTCTGAATCGCTCCTCGTCTGCGGACGGCCATCTCTCTGATGAAATCAGTTCCGCTGAACAGAGGCACTGAGCACCTGCTTTGTAGCAGGCCCTGTGCTGGGCTGCAGGGATGGAGAGGGAGGAGGACACGGGTCCCCTGGAGAGTCCACAGGCCTGCAGGGGAGGAGATGGGAGCCTGTTGTCAGTAGAGTGGAGGACTCTGGGTTCCCAGGTCTGACCCCCCCCCACTGCCCCCCAGCCCTAGTCTTCCTTCCTCCGCAGAATGCACACACACACGCACACACCACATTCCTCTCTCCTTCAGGCTTCTCTCCCTCACAGCCGGAAGGACTTCAGAGACAGGCCTGCCTGTCTCTCCTTGTTTACAGAGGAGGCCAGAGCTCTGTGCAGCCCTCTTTCCACAGACCCTGCCACCTTGCTTCTCTCTAGGCGCTTGGCCCAGTCCCTCTTTCCCCCTGGAGAATGTGTGGTTTGCATTTCCTGCCTTTTCACTTGCCTTCTTTAAGCCCCTGTTTGGTTCCCTCATCAGTTGATTTTTGACCCAGACAGACTGGCATTTGTTCATACAAGAGTGCAGGCCATGTTCAACTCCCGTGGCCCTGCTCTTTGGAAGCTTTAAGGACCCAGCTCTTAAGAGGCCAGGCCCTCCCTGGCCCTCCTCCCAGAGCCCCGCTGGAGGGGAGCGGAGCCCCAGCAGGTGCGTGTTGGCTGGTGGTGAGCACACAGCTTGGTAGAGGAGCCCCTGGATGGAGAGGGTTCAGGGAGCCAGGGACAGGGCTTGGCTGGCGAGTCAGGGAGCTGGCGGCTCAGACTGAAGAGATTTGGAGAACCCAAGCTGGCTCCGTTGGCAGTTTCCTAAAATGTGGCTCCTCGAGCTGCCCTTCCTCTCTCTCGCCGTCTGTCCCGAGGTTGCGCTGTGTGGGCGGAGGACCGCTGTGCCTTGTGTTAGCTGCAGCCTGGGCAGAAGCCCGAGTTCTCTCGCGGAGCCACCCCTGCGGTCATGCTCAGCCGTGATCTTAGCAGATTTTAGCATCAACGGGGACCCCGCGAGCCAGTGTTCACAGCCCGAGGCCCGGGGAGGTGACATCCGTCTGCTCTGCTTGCCTTTCCTGAAGCTCAGGAGCGAGAGGGCTGGGGGACAGGGCGAGGCCTTACTGCTCCCATCCTGGGGCTCAGTTCCCACCTCCCAGGTTGGAGCAGCCACCAGTCTCTTGCCCCAGGACCCTTCTCTAGCCCCCCGCCTGCCACCTGTGCCACCCTCCTGCAGCTCGGCAGGGGGGTTCAGGTGTTGGAACTGCTCAGGGCGGTCCCTCCAGCCTGTCTGTCTCAGCCCCTTTGGCTACTTATGAGAAAACGGAGGCCCAAGGAAGATAACTCACTGGTTCCTGGCCTTCCAGTAAGTTTTCATAAAAGCCAGACTTTCTTGGGTCTTTTCTCTCCTCTTTGGGTCTTCTTTCCCCCTTCCTCACTGCCCCCAAACCCTTGGGCGGAAGGGGACCCAATGCAGAGACATTACTATGGAACGAAGAGTGTAGTAAGACCAGCACAGTTAGCTGTGTGATCTTTCCTTGGTCTCTTAACCTCTCTTGTTTCTCTTCTGTCCAACTAGGAAAAACAGTGATGAGATTTAGGAAGAACGGAGCAGAATGGCCTGAGCGTGGTCGCAGTTGCTTCGGCTAAAGTTTTAAAAAGAGAGGAAGAGGAGTAGAATTCAAATGGGTCAGAGGAAAGATAAATGTTAGCTTGGAGGTTCTCTTGCCAGTGATCCCCAAGGATCTTGCCCCACTGGGAAGTGACCCAAAGGAACAAAAGGGGTTCATTCCCTAAAGATTGATTTCGGCCTGTGAGGAACAGCATCTCCTCTCCTCCTGTGCTATCTTCTCTTGGATGTCCCCACCTGTCCTCACTATAAAGGAGGTGAAGGTTTGAGCCCGAGAGCATAGGACCCCTTCTTTCTCCTCAACACCCCCTCCCCAGCCCCACACACTCTAGGTTTAGAAGCTTCTGCAGAAGATGGAATTCCCACCCTGAAGTTCCCTGGCTTGCTCCAACCCTCTGGGGTCACCACTGGTGTGCCCCTGCTTCTGTGGGGGTGTCTAGTAGAACAGAAGGGCCACCCCTCCTCACTGTGTCCAGCTGCCCCTGGAGGGGCAGGAATGCTCAGGACCCTCCAGTCCTGGGAGCTGTGGCCTGGGACATGGTGCCCCCTGCAGGCCGTGGCAGGAGCAGTGGCCCTTGGGAGGTGATCACAAATGGCCAACTGGTTGCCCAGTTTACCCAGGCACGGTCTCTTCTGGTCAGGGAGACCCCCCCATCACTTCTATTTCTTGAATCTCCTAGGGTATTCTTTTAAACAATAATAAACAGGGATAATGAACTGTAGTATGATCTAAACGTTTACTTGGAACAGAGTAATGCTTTTCACACCCACGTGGCCGTGAGATTGTGCTATTCACAAGATGACAAATTCTGAAAAACAACAAAACAGAGCGTAGAGCTGAAGGCTGGAAGTGGGACGCTGGTTTACCCTTGTTTGATGAGTGTGTCATTTTTGACCCTGTCTTTGTCTCCCTGGATCATATGTTAGCCTCATTTGGGAGAAGGTCAAGACTTTTGATTTGAGGAGGCCTTTGGTGAAGCTGGCATCCTAGGGCCGGGCCTGACCATAGGGTCTCCACATGTGGCTCTCTAGGGGCTGGATGTGCCCAGGGCTCTCTCCCAAGGTGACCCACGGTGAAGAGCAAGTGCTTGGATGTGCTGCCTGGGATAGAGAGACCACTGCAGTCAAGGTCATGGCCTTGGTCTCTGAGTGGGTCAGTTAACTGTGGCCAACACGCTGCCTCCTGCTGGTCATCGTAGAAATCAGGAGCATTGGTCTGGAACAGTAGTTCTCAAACCATGATCCAGGGATCCCTGGGGGGGTCTCCAATACCCTTCAGGAAATCCACACGGTCAGACTATTTTCATAATAACAATAAAATACTACGTCCCGTTCTCTCACAAATGTACAGAAAAGGAAAAGTTCCTTACTATGGTTTCAGATGCCACGTTAGAACTAATCTTTAAGAAACTACCATCTGTTGAATCTGGTACACTATGAAAGAAGAATATCCACAATGACCTGGAAAGATGTTGAAATACTCCTTTTTCCAACTGTAGTACCTATTTGTGAGAGTCCAGACGTCCGTCACGTACTTGAACAAAACCACATAATCACAAAAAATCGAACAAAAAATCAGATACGAACACCCAGCTGACTTTTGTTGAACTGAACATTACACAGACTGTTAAAAATGTAAAACAAAGCCATTATTTTCACTAGTTGTTTTTGTTCTGAAAACATAGCTTTTTAAATAAAATATGTGAACATCTAATGGGTTTAGTGTTTTTTGATGAATCACAATTAAAATTTTTCAGTTTTTATTTCTAATGTGGCATCAATAGATACAGCCCACATAATTTGGCATTCTCAAAATTTTTGTAACAGTTTAATAAGATATAGTTCATATACCATAAAATTCATTCTAGAAGGATACATTCATTGGTTTTAGTTTATTCTCAAAGTTGTGCAACTATCACCACAATCTAATTCCAGAACATTTTCATGACCCCAAAAAGAAACCCGGAACCCATTAGCAGGTACTCCTTCCTCCCTCCCGTCACCCGCACTCCAGCCCCTGACAACCTTTAATCTACTTTCTGCCTCTGTGGATTTGTCTGTTCTGGACATTTCTTGTAAATGGAATCATACAACATGTGGTCTTTTGTGACTGGCTTTTTTTTTTTTTTCCCCTGAAGTAGTCTCCATGCCCAGCGTGGGGCCCAGGGCAGAGCCTGAACTCACCACCCTGAGATCAAGACCTGGGCTGAGATCAAGAGCCGGACGCTTAAGTGACTGAGCCACCCAGGCGCCCCTTTTGTGCCTGGCTTCTTGCACTTAGCATAATGTTTTCAGGGTTCAGCCGTGTTATAGCCTGTATTGGTACTTCATTTTTAATGGCCAAATAATATTCCATCGTATGTGGCTAACTCCATATGGTCTCCATTTATCAGTTGGAGGACATTTGAATTATTTCCACTTTTTGACTGTTGTGAATAATGCTGCTATGAACATCCAAATACGAGCTTTTTTTTTTTTTTTAGGTTTTATGTATTTATTTGAGAGAGAGAGCACAAGCAGGGGGAGCAGCAGGCAGAGGCAGAGGGAGAAGCAGGCTCCCCTCTGAGCAAGGAGCCCGATGTGGGGCTTGATCCCAGAACCCCAGGGTCATGACCTGAGCCCTTGAAGGCAGACACTTGACCGACTGAGCCACCCAGGCACCCCGCCGACCTCAGTAATTTTGAAGAGTATGAAGGATTCGTGTGTTTGAGATCCATTGGTCTAGATGGGATTGGACCAGGGCAGTGTGGGTAACTCAGTGCAGCCCCTCATCTTTGCTCTGGGATTGAGTTTCCCTCCTGCCCCCGCTTCTCTCTGCCCAACACACACACACACACACACACACACACACACACACACACACTCCCGTCAGCATGCATGCTCAATAATCAAAGAGCTGCTCATAGCCTTGGTGGAAGGAGAAGGCGGCTGACGTTAAAGCACCAGGCAGTCCCAGAGCGGAGGCCTCCCGGCAGGATTCCGAGAGTGCCGCCTTCCCGCGGTCCTGGTTGTAGCCTCGGCTCCCCACCCTCCTTCCTGCTCTGGGGAAGGTTGGCAGAACGTGCTGGGGAGCAGAACCTGTGAAGGTGGCCAACTTTAGCTGCGCCCTTGGGCCTGGGGCGGCCACGGCGGGTCGCCCAGGTTTGGGAGAGACATGCGGCTTCCCCGGGCTGTCTAGCTATGTGCCCCCCGGCCCGGCCCCTCCTGCTAGGCACTGTGCCCGGTACGGTAGGGGCTGTACTTGGGAGGCAGCAGTCAAGTGCCCTCTGGGCCACCAACCGAGTTGAAGATTACTGAGGTGTGCCTCTTCCCTCCCTTTCTGCTTCTAACTTCTGATGTCCTGCCAGTCATGTCCAACCCGGTCACTTAGCCGCCTGAGCCACCTAGTTAACCTTCCCAAGTTACGATCCTTTTGAAAGAGGAGCTTTGAGGGAGCCGTACTGAGCTGGAGGGTTCTGATGGCGAGGCTTCTGCGGGCGGCCAGGTACAAGGATGCGCCAGAAGTGCCAGTGCTTGGTGCGCGAGGGACCCTGGCTGCCCGCTGCACCCCAGCTGATGACATGCTCTTGATTTTTTCCCCTTCTCATCTCAGATGTGACTCCCTGCCCTGGCTGGGCACTCCGAGCATGGCCGACACCATCTTCGGCAGTGGGAACGACCAGTGGGTTTGCCCCAACGATCGGCAGCTCGCCCTGCGAGCCAAGTGAGTACCTCCAAGGCCCTGCCAGGCCTTCCCTTCCCGCCCTCTCCCCGCTTCTCTCCTTTTAGCGGCAAGATTCAATATCAGGGACCCAGAAAGAGAAATTTGGAGACAAGCGCATGTCTAATGCACACCACACTCCAGGCCCCGAGGTCGGCACTGAATAGCCATTCACTCATTTAACGGCCACGTGGCCATGTGGATTTACCCTCATTTCTCGGAGGAGGAGAGGGAGGCTGGGCTCCTTGCCTAGTGGCAGGGCTGGGACCCATGCCCAGGACCCCTGACTCCCAGGCCTACAGCAGGCAAGTGGCCAAACCACTTCCTCTGCCTTTTCTGGTGAGAGTATGTCACTGAGCCTTCAGTCCCCGAGCCCCTGGAGGTGGGGAGCCTTTGCTACCTGGAGGCCCACTTCACGGTGAGGGCCTCGCACTGACAGGACAGAGCAAAGACTGGTCAAGTGAACGAAGAGTTGCCCTCTGGGCTGAAACACACAGCCAGCCTCAAAGCGCCCCCAGTCTCCTCCAATACCCTGTCAGGGTCTCTCTGGTTCTGGTTTGTTCCCTTCAGGTCCCAGCTTTCCTGTTATCCCTCAGCCTGGTGAGCCCTCAGACCCAGTTAGGTCAGGCCATCTGTACCCACTTTCCCCCTGTGGCCGGAGACCAGGGCCTCCCAGATGCCTCTCCTGCCTTCCAGGCTTCCCTGTCTATCCAGGGATTTGGAGGTCCCTGGGGTCTGATAAGCCCAAGAACGCCTCTTCATCTGTCAGACCACGCCAATTATGGGAGCCAGCATTTCCCAAATGGGACCAAGTTCAAGAAATTTGCAATTAGATGTTACAGGCCTGCAGGGGGACAGAGCTGAAACATCAAAGGGGGATAGAAAAATTCATCCGAAACGCCCAGGAGTGGAGTCCTGCATGACTTGCAGGAATCTCTGTACCACAGTTCATTTGTCCCTCTCACTGGGACAGCTTGGCTCCTTTCAGCCCCCTGCACAGCCCCTGAGGGGAGAGACCAGGGGTGAAGCCCGACGCTCTCCCTCTCTGCTCCGATGCCAGGCGAGATGATGTGTCCTCCCTGGCAGGATACAAGGAGCTGGGGAGAGCTGTGCTCTTGTACCGGGGCCTGGTGTGACCCCTGGGGACCCCTCTGGCATTTCCTTCAGTTCTCCCTGACCTCGTCTTGCACTCAGCAGCAGCCAGAAGCTGTCGCAGCAGCTTTTAGTAGAGCAAATGCTTTTATCTCCTCCCCGAGGTGTGCTGCCTTGTAACGCCAGGCTCCGTAAAGGAGAATACTACGAATCTTGCATCCGGGTACTGTGCCCTGAGAGTTCCTCGAGAGGCCTGGGGAAGTTGCCTTCCCTGGCTTCAGCTCAGGTCTGTCCTCCAGCACCATCAGACATTTTCTAAACCCCTGCTATGTGCCAGGCACTATTGCACAGCAGTGAACACGACCGACGTGGTCCTTTGTCTTAAGGCACCGGTGGGGAGAGGTAAGCATTCTCCGTGTGATGACCCACGTGCAGCTACTTCGACAGCAGAAACAGGCAGCGGGCTGACGGCGGGTGCTCACTTAATCTGCGGATTTGGAGAGGCTTCCCTGAGATTGTGATGTTTATGTTGAGTCCTGGGGTAGGGGTAAATGTTACATGGAAATACGGGAAAGGAGCTTCTAGGCAGCAGGAACAGCATGTGCAAAGGCTCTGAGGTAGAAGGAATAGGACATGGAGAGGGCCTGGCGGAGGCCAATGTGGCTTGAATGCAGAATGAGGTGGTGAATGGGGTGAAAGGAAGTTGGGGAAGTGGGCAGGGGCCAGATGGCGTAGGGCTGGTCCTCCAGACTCACATTCTAGGGTCCTCCCTGGTCTTGAAGTAATGTTTAAGCCCCATAATGGAGGGGCTTCTGGGAACTCTGAGAATGGACTCAACCCATCTTGGAGTGGATCTTCACCAGGAATCTAAAAGAAGTCTTTTTTTTTTTTTTTTTTAAGATTGTATTTATTTATGTTCAAGGTGGGGGGCATGAGCGGGGTAGGGGGGAGGAAAAGGGAGAGAGAGACTCTGGAGCAGACTCCACGCTGAGCGCAGAGCTTGACGTGGGGCTTGATCCCAGGATCCTGAGATCATGATCTGAGCTGAAACCAAGAGTCGGACACTCCACCGACTGAGCCACCCAGGCACCCCCTAAAAGAAGTCTTATAAAAGAATAGGCGTGACCCAGTGGAAAGGGGGTTTAGGGAGGTGGGCAGGCACTGCAGGTGGAGAGCACAGCATGAGCAAAGGCCTGGAGAAGACGACATGCAGCCCAGAACACAGGGAACTAGGAGCCGTTGTGGGCACACTGTGTGAGGCCAGTCCAGCCCAGAGATGAGGGCTCCATACGGGGGCCCGCTGAAGAGTGTTCTTTGGGGCTTACAACCATGTCTGCATCTGGCAGCCGTGAGTCGGCCACCTTTGGCAGCTGGAGGGGCGTTTGGGGGACAAGAGGCTCAGTGGCATCCTGGGCCATCCGTGGGAGTTGCGGCCTGATTGGACAGGGGCGGTGGGACAGGGGAGGAGGTTGAATGAGAGGACAGGTTGTCAGGAGTTGGTCAGTGACCAGGCGGAGGCAGAAAAGGAGGCTGATAGGATGCCCCAGGGAAGCCTGGCAGGGCTGCCAGCAGCCGCTGGCCATGGGCTCCGTCTAACTGCTCTCAGTCTCCTCACTCTGCTGAGAAAAGGGGAGGCCAGCCTCATAGGATGACAGGAGGGTCTGGGGCGAGGAGGTGTGCCGTGCTCTGGGCTGGCGCCAGGCCCGGCGCTAACTGGGTAGGAGTTGCACCCTCCAAGGACGGATGGCGGTGCTGGTGCCGTGCCCTCGCATTTCTGTGTTCCTGGGCCTGCCTTTTCCCCACGTGGTGGGAGGCCTGATCTTGGGGACCCTGTTTTCCAGTTCTCCTTCCCTGGCCCCGGGGGGTCACACGGAGTGTGTCCTGGCCAATCCCTGCCTTCCTGAATCCCTGCAATGCTCAGGTGGAGAAAACCTGCAGCTCGGAGTGGGCGAGTGTTGCTTTTCAGGGCCTGAACCCCTCGAGTCTGCTCGGTACACAGGGCAAAGGTGGGTGTATGCCCCTGCCTGATCCAAGGACTGGCCCCTCTCCCTCTGTCTCCCAGCCCTGCCTGCTTCCCGCTGTTTGCTTTCCCTGGCCCTATGAGGACCGCTTCAAAAAGTGTTGGTCTAGGGCAGTGTTGCTTTTTGACTTGGAGACAGAAGCAGTCTAGAAGTCTGCAGACCCTCGGTAGGACCCCTTACTTTATGTCTTTGTACCTTTGCACGTGTCGCTTCCTCTGCCTGACACCATCTCCTTCTTCCCTTGGGGGAAGCACCAGTTCGTCCTGCAAAACCCTGCAGGAGCGCTGCCTCTTTGGTCAAGCCATTCCTGAGGGTTCTGCCCCGAGAATTATAGTAATCATCATTAACTACCCCTGATTAAGCAATTGGGCATTTGCTGTGCGCAGAGCAGTCTGTGCGCCCTGCCTCATTTACTCCGAGTGGCATCCCTTAAAGGGACAGATCAGGAAATCCAGGATGAGCAACTGCCCATATTCTCAGCGCTAGGAAAGGCCCGAGCCAAAGGGAAGACCACCCGGTGGACTCTGGTCTCAGCCCTTCACCTTAACCAGCCTGCTGAGCTGACAGGGGAGGGACATGGTTAGCTCTTCCGATGTACACCGTGTCGACAGTACAGAACTGTTGGCTGCACCAGCTCGGATGGGGCAGTGAAGTGGGACCACCGGTGTCCATCTGTGTCAGGGAACCACGAGGAAGGCGTCCGCATCCTCATCCTCCCCCCGTGTCCTGCATCGGAGACTCTTGCTTGCTGTCACTTCTTTAGGGAAGCCCTTCTAGAACCGCACCCCCAACTAGGTTAGTTCCCTGATGTCCACCTGCACGTACCGCCCGGCAGCATGGCTCCAACACCTACCAAGCCTGGCCTCGTAGTGGACAACTGGTAAATAGGTGTTGAACGAATAGCTCCTCTCATTTTTCATTAAGTAAATATGGGTATCATTGATTGGGCGTCTGGTGTCCCCAAGCCTTTGTCATTCTTCAAGGTGGTCACTTTGCCCTCTTGCCCATGTCCGTGTTCCTAGCACCTGGCGCAGAGTGTCTCGGACAGGCTGGGACCTGGGCAGACAGTTGAGGCTTGGTCTGCGGCTGCCACCCGCATTCCCTCCAGAAAGACAGGAAGGGCCTGAGTCCCCAGTCGCAGCCTCAGGGGGTGACACTCCTGCCACCTCGCCTGCCCTCGCCGCCTCTCCTCCTGTGCTGCCCTCCTGCCCGCAGACCCTCTCATTTTCAAACTGCTATGTGCATCTCCTTTTATATTCAGTGTTTGGTTTTGATCTAATTACCATTCTTTCCTATCCCACAGTAAGCTCCATTTCACACAGATGCCGCAGAGCTCAGTCCTTTTTTTTTTTTTTTTTGAGATTTTATTTGCTTATTTGAGAGAGAGAGAGAGAGAGCACAAGGTGGGAGAGGGGCTCAGGGAGAGGGAGAAGCAGGCTCCCTGCCGAGCAGGGAGCCCGATGTGGGGCTCGATCCCAGGACTCTGGGATCACAACCCGAGCCGAAGGCAGACGTTTAACGACTGAGCCACCCAGGCGCCCCAGATCTCAGTCTTGATGATCTTCCGCGCTCTTCCCTCGCAGCCCCGCGTGCTGTGGCCGTGACCTTCTCCTTTTGTCCAGCGGGTCACACCGCACGCTCCTGCCTCCCACGGTGCTAAGGTGGCACTGCCGTCTTCGTGGGGCCCGACGGCTGGCAGGTGTCAGAGCCAGCATTCGAAGCATGTGCCCTGTTCCCTGAACCCCTCTTCTGGACACACCGCACCTGGGCTGTCCGCAGACTGTGCTGGGTTGGGGGGGCATCGTGATGTGGCGGGGCTGCCTGAGTTTGCACTGCGGTGGCCTCAGGGCCGGCTCTGTTCTCTCTCCAGGCTGCAGACGGGCTGGTCTGTGCACACCTACCAGACAGAGAAGCAGCGGAAGAACCAGAGCCTCAGCCCCGCCGAGGTGGAGGCCATCCTACAGGTCATCCAGAGGGCAGAGCGGCTGGACGTCATGGAACAGCAGAGAATCGGGTGAGGGCTGCTTCCAGCTGGGGCTCCAGCAAGGTCCTTGAGAGGGCAGCAAAGTCATTTAGTGTCAGATCCGCGGGCTGAGAGTGGCACCCTGGGTCCTAGCGCTGGCTTTCCCCACTGGGAAGGAGTCCGCTCTGCCCGAACACCCCTGGGGTATAGATGGGTAACCCAGCCCCACAAAGCCTCAGGGTACTCCCGTGAGAAGTGCGCAGTGGCTCCTGCATGGGCCCTAGGCCGTGGGGGGGGCGGACACGCATTCGGGGCTCTTCAGCTCCACATGTGTGAGGGCCAGCCAGAGAAGGGATTTGAGTGGAAGTTGAGCCTGGACCTTCCTGTCCCAACAAGGACTCCAAGAGGAGAGGCTCTCCAGCCTGTTCTAAGCTCTTCTCCTGGCCTCCAGCATCCAGAGCTGACCTCTGTACAGCCTTCAGACAGTTTGGTTGGGTCTTTTTTTTTTGTTTGTTGAATCATAAAAGCAATTCATACATTCTAGAAAATTGGAAAAATACAGAAAAACAGAAGTAGGAAAACACAAAGGCAGTGCATCGCATCGGGCAGGATTTAATTTGATTTGGATCTCCTTGTTCTCCTTCTGTTCATATTTTTCATTAAATATGTGATCATTTAAAAAGTCAGACATTGTAGAAATGCACAGTTCTAAAAGCAAAACCGCCACTACAAGGACCCTGCTGTCCAGCTTGTTATATGTGTCTCAATAATACAGACATATTGTTACTGTCGTTTTATTACAAAAAGAGTGCATATCAGACAGACCAGTTGTCTTTAGCTTTTTTCCCATGTAAGGTGGCAAACCCTGCCCTCTCCCAGGGTCCCGCAAGGAGCCGTGCGGCCCCAAGCTCATGATTGACAAGCCAGCGTGATATCCCTCGGGCTCCCCCAGGAGGGCATGCTGGGAGCCGGTGGGGGGTATTTCATGAGACGTGTTTACACCCCCTCATCCATCTGTCTGGCCCCCACGGAGACCACTGGGTTTGACAGAGATGTGGAATGACCCAGAAGGCAGTGCCTCCAATTAAATGTCTCAGAAGGAGGAGGTGTATCCTGTATGTTTCCGTGAGTTAGAAGGCACGGGGTTGTACTGACGGGTCCCCGAGAACAAGCAGTTCAGGCCAGAGCTGCAGCTGGGCTTGTTCCTGGGGACTTGCAGGTCCCTGGGTGAGGGACAGTGGAAGGGACCCTGTGGAGGTCAGAGGGCATGGAGGAAGAGGCTTCCTGTTGGCCCCCAGGCGGAGTCTGATCACCTCAGGGGAGAGTGTAGGGTTGCCGTGAGCGGGGGGCCTAGGCGTTGGGCCCTGGGCTCCACCTCTTAGGAGCTGTGTCACGCTGGTGGGAAGTGACTTGACATTCTGAGCCTCAGTCTTCTTGTCTCTGAGATGGGGGGAAATAGCATCCTCCTCCCTGGGGGATTAGATAATCTTCCTTTCTTCCTTCCTTCCTTCCTTCCTTCCTTCCTTCCTTCCTTCCTTCCTTCCTTCCTCTTCCTTCCTTCCTTCCTTCCTTCCTTCCTTCCTTCCTTCCTTCCTTCCGGAATTTTCCCTAAATGTCCCCTGGCTACTGGAGATAGAGTGGCCAACAAAACAGAAGTGACCAGGTTTTGTGAGGTTTGTAGTGTTGCCATGAAAAAAGGGGGTCACAGTGGGCTGAGGGGCCATGGGACCCTGAGGAGAGTCACCTATCCTAGGCTTAACAGGGCTCAGGGATGGCTCCTGGACACTCGGCGTCAGAGGTTCAAAGAGAAGCTCTTTTCCTTCTTCCAGCTTCTTCATCCACCCACTTGCTCAAACCAAAATCTCTACATCATCCCCGATCTCTCTCTTATCTCCTGTACCCCATTTCCATGGATGCTGCCTCAGCCTCCGAGGCTCAGTGCCCCTTTGCTGGGCCTCCCGGCATCCCCTGCTGGCTTCGTCACCCGTGCTCCCTTGCTGTGATCCTGGCTTTCCACGGCGGATGGAGTGAGCTTTTAAAAATGCCGCTTGGGGGGGGGGGGGGCGCCTGGCTGGCTCAATCAGAAGAGCCTGTGACTCTTTATCTTGGGGTCCTGAGTTTGAGACCCACATCGGGTGTAGAGATTACTTAAATGAATAAATAAATAAATACTTTAAAAAATTAAAATAAAAAAAATTAAACTGTCCCTTAGATCAAATCCCTCCCCTACTTAAAACTCTTCAGTGGCTTCATGTTGATTTTAGAAAATAATCCAAACTCCATTCTCTGTCCTATAAAACCTACGTCGTCTGTCCCCTCCTTGCCCCTCCAGCTTCCTTTTATCCCAGGCTCCCGCAGGCTCACAAGGGAATGGCCACACTGGCCTCCCTGCTGTTCTAATGTGCCAGGGCCTTTGTCTTTACCCCCCCCCAAATGTTCCCCCTGTCTGGAGTGCCCCCCACCCCGTCCTGCTCTTCACCTGGTTTGACCTTGTCATCCTTCAGCTCTCAGTTCACACGTTCTCAAAGAGGCCTTCACTGATCACCACCTGACATGCTCCCTCTCAGTCTTCTGTCCACACACTTACTTGATTTCATAGCACTCCCCCTGTCTGAAGTCAGTTTGCTTGTTGACTTTTTATGGGCTTTCTCTTTATTGAACATAAGTTCTATGAGAGCAGGGACCATGTCTGGCTCGTTTGCTACAATATCCCCAGGGCATGGCACATTGTAGGTACTCAATTAATAGTTGGTACGTGAATGAATGATTAGGAGGTAGCCTGGAAAAGGGGTGGGGCAGGGAACAGTACCCCAGGTGAGGGAACAGCACATGGGCCATGCTATAGCACAGGGGCCCCATGGCAGCCATACCTAGGCAGTGGTCAGGTTGGAGGCAGGAAACATATTCCATCTGACTCTGTGTCCTGTGCTGCAGACGGCTGGTGGAGCGGCTGGAGACCATGAGGCGGAATGTGATGGGGAATGGCCTTTCCCAGTGTCTGCTCTGTGGGGAGGTGCTGGGCTTCCTGGGCAGCTCATCAGTGTTCTGCAAAGACTGCAGGAAGGTAAGGCCCTGCTCTGGCTAGCCAATTGGACCTGCTCTGTGGCTTTGCACCCTGGCTCCCAGGAGTGTACGTTGTATGTGTCTGTGTGTGTCCTTGTGTGCATGTGTGTGCACATGGTATCCTGTGCTTCTTGGCAAGAAGAATTAGGGCCTAAGGTTGAATGGCCTGGCGTCTAGGCCAACTCCGGGGAATGGACCTCCGGGTCTCACAGGCCTGGGTATGAATCCAGCTTTTCCACTAGCTGGATGACCTCAGAAAACTTGTTTAATATGTTGAGCCTCATCTTCCTCATCTGTAAAATAGGGATAATGATAACACGTACCCTAGAAAATTGTGAGGGTTAAATATTATATGCATAGGTCTTAAAAACCTCATCTGGCACATAAGTACTTAGTAAATTTTATTAGTTATTAAAGAAATAAAATTCTCCTCAGGGCCAAACAGTATGCTAGGATTATTCTTCTTAGTCTGTTGATCTGCTCTCAATCCCTGGTCCCTCAAATGAGAATGATCTTTGCTGGAAAGTCAAATGGATTTTTCCCTTTTCTTATACTCCACTGATTACTCTAAATGGTGCCACATACTAAATTGTTTCAGATTGAGTCCAAGACTTCTTAAAATAACTTTTTGTTTTTCCTGGAGTTTCTAATTGCCTTTCTTTTTTTATTCACCCAAGAATATAATAATGTGCCTTCCAATCCTTAGAATTACTTAGCATCTCAATTTTACTGTCTATTGTATGGAGTCTACGTTTTTTCCCTTTTTAGACCTTTAGTCCTACTCCAGCATAGACTAGTTGCCGCATAGCTGTCATCATGGGACTTCCCTTTACTGCCCTCCTAGGTTGGAGAGCTGTTCCCAAGGTACCATATTTTCCTCTTTCCTTTCTTTTTCACTCAGTTTTACTGGTATCCATCTTCCATATGTTTTAAGCCTTGAGTTATTTTGGTTAACAAGGCAGAGATAGAAACTTCTCTCTTGAGATTATGTTGGGTAAATGAACCAAAACCAAATAATGATCAAATAAATAAGAATATTTCAGGAAGTAATACATTGTAGGAAGAAATAACAGGAAATAGAAGATTGGGGATGGGGTGGAATGGGGTGGCTAGAGCCAAAAGGACCTTATAGAGAAGTCAAAGAAGTAAACATGGACTCAGCCATGTGAAAGCCATTGGCAACGTTGATAAGGTCTTTTTGAGTGGCATTCAAAAGCTAGATGAGAGAACCCAGAAGCAAAAAGGTCAATATACCAAACTAATAAGTGGAAAAGCCAGGATTTTTGCTAAGGTCATTTTCCTCCCTGTTCTGTGACATGTGGTGAACTGGGGTAAGGAATGTGGATTTGCTAGTGAAGAGTCTCAAGAACAGTGGGGAAGTGGCAGGGGCCTGTGTGGCAGGACAGGGGTAGGCACTTGTGTGCCAGCTTCTCCTTAAGCCTTCCATAAGCCCTGGACTACATACCAACATAGGCAATAGGCAAAGGGCTCAGAATGTCTTGCTCCCAGCCCTTGGGCAGATTGGGTTATACTTTGTGACTTCTGCCTGGCAGAGTAGGGCCCAGCAGCCTGTTTCCTTTTTCTGCCCCTCATCTCACAACTGCTGTAAATGTTCAGGTTTGTAGGACCATGACGAGGGGGCAGAGCCTTGTCTTTTCCCCTGGAAAAGTCTGGGACCTCTGCTCTAGGGGCAGGCTGCTGTCCTAATGACCAAAGGGTCCTCAGAGAGCCCTTTCCTAGACAACAGTGGCCATCCTAGGGGAGGATCTCAGCTTCATGGGGAGGGGAGGTAAAAAAATGTTCTTCTATATGCTCTTGACACTCCCCACCCCATTGTAGCCTGGAGTCCTGGGCTGTTCCAGGGTTTTTTTTCCCTAAAGATTTTATTTATTTATTTATTTATTTATTTATTTATTTATTTATTTATTTGAGAGAGGATGAGAGCTAGAGAGAGTGAGCGCAAGCACTCACAGAGGGCGAAGGAGAGAGATAAGCAGCCTTCCCTCTGAGTAGGGAGCCCCATGCGGGGCTTGATCCCAGGACCCCAGGATCGCCACCCAAGCCTAAGGCAGATGCTTAACCATCTGAGCCCCCCAGGCACCCCTGGGCTGGTCCAGTCTGAAATTGTTTATTTTGCAGCAGGCTGAGGACCTGGTCTTGGCTTGTGCGCAAGGTGAAGAGGCCTTTGGGTTTCCAAGGGGAGTTGCTGCTGGGTAGAAGTGGAAGGAGAGGGTGCTAGTAGGCATCTGGGTGTTTTCTTCTCCAACCTTGAGAAGATTGTGTCATTCATTCATTCATCCATTCATTCAGCAAATAGTAGAGGGCCATCTGTGTACAGACCCTGTTCTAGGTTCTGGCAATCCCACGAACGAGAGAGACAAAACCCTTGCTCTCACGGGAATTTTTTTCCAGGGGTGGGAGAAGAGAGACAATAAACAAACGAACAAACTACTGTCCAGTAGACTGAGGGCTCTGTAGTGAATTAGAACAGGGCAGTGTGGTAGGTACGACTAGGAGGGGCTCTCTGAGCTCAGACCTGAGCACAAGCAGAAGCCAGCCCTGGGAAGATCTGGGTGGCAAAGTGTTCCAGGCAGAGGGAGCAGCGGGCATGAAATTCCTGAGGCGGAAAGCAGCTGGGCAGGTTCAAGGAACTAATGAAGGCATCTGGGGCAGAGGCGGGCATGCTGATCACACGAGAGCTTCATAAGTGAAGATCAGGAGTTGAGATTTGATTCTAAGTTTCATGGGATGCCAGTGGAGTGTTGTAAGCAGGGTGAGATGTGATCTGATTTGTCTTCATAAGTGATGAGCCTCGCTGCCGTCTGGCGAGTGGATGGCAGGGGACATAAAGTGACAGTGGGAGGGGAGTTAGGCGCTGCCTGTCGTTGGGGATGAGACAGTAGGGCTGGAGACGAGGCAGCACAGCATGGGGGCCACTGTCTAAGAGAATCCATCTTCTCACTGTGTCGAAGCAGGTGGGGGTGATGGAGGGTCCCAGGAGGAAAAGCAGGTCCTACACTGCAGCCGGGCTGGAGCGAGAGGTCACTCGGTCCGTCCTGTGTGATGGGGGGCCGTGGTCCTGTGCCTGCCATTAAGTTCTGTTTCTGTGCACGTGGGTGTGGGTTGCAGTCCAGTGCGTGGGGGAGCAGGCTGCAGAGGGGATGCTGGGAGATCTCTGACACGGGAAGTGTCCAGATCTAAGTCTCAGGTGCTCCTGGCCGCACAGAGCTGTCCCCAGCAAGAGCCCTGGCACATTCAGCAGCCACAAGCTAATGAGTGTGCCGGCAGAGCCCACGATGCCGGGCGGGCCTCGCTGCGGTGACCCCCTCCGTAAGTGGTCCTGCACGCCCAGGCTGCCAGTCCTCATTATCGGAGGGCTGTGGTGGGAAGGGAGAGGGGCTGGCTGGCTCATTAGAGAGGCCTGGTGCTGCTGATTGCTTAGGAGCTGAGTCAGCCAGCTTCGGTTTGATTCACAGTCCGTCCTCACCAACCGTGGGGAGGCCGGACAGGGCCGCCGGAGAACCAGCCTGAGCCCGGGATGGCATTGTCATTGTGCAGGGGAAGCGATCGCCACTTTTCTGGTCTCAGCCAAAATATGTTCCATGATGTGAACACAGAGGGGCCTGCCTGTGAAACAACGGTCTCCGTAATATGTGCTGAGTCCGTGGGGAAAAGGGACTCTTTCTACTCTGCTCCAAGCCCTTAGAGGAAGTCTAGCTCGTTGGGGATCAGTCGTCCCACCCGGTGTAGGGAAGCACAGAGGGAAGGGGCCACGCTCAAACCTGATTGATTCCTGCCCCCACCAAGGCTCCGGGGAGGTGTGTCCTGCAGAAGTCAGCCCAGACCCACAGCCGGGGAGCTGGCAGGAGCCTTGGGGCCACTCATCCCATCCTGAGGGCCCACCCTCATGACCTCATCTAGCCTTAATCACCTCCCACAGACCCCCCTCCAAACACCATCCCAGTGGGGGGTAGAACTTTAACACATGAATTTGGAGGGGGCACGTTCGGTCCCTGGTACCTACTGAACAGAAGCTCTGGGAGTGAGGGCATGGATCTGTGCTTGACAGACCCTCCAGGGAAGCTGATTCTCTGTGGTTCGAAAACCTCTGCTCTAAGCCCCAGGCCCGGCTCAGGCTCAGGCTGGTGTTGAAGGCCCTCTGCTCCCCTTGCCCTCCCCCACACCTCCCCACCCCCACACCACACACACCCCAGCTCAGGGTCCCCACACCGCATCCTCCCTCTGGCCATCTACGCTCTTGCAAACAGTGGACAGTGAGGCCGTGGTCTTTCTTACCTTGCGATGTCCTTTAGGCTTTAGAAAGCTCTTTCACAAAACTCATCCTTTTTGACCGTCAGGACAAAGCTGCAGGGAGAGCAGGGGCGGCGAGGCTGTTCCCCAGTCACAGCTGGGAACTAGGGTTCATTTGAGGTCATGTGGCCTACTTGGGTCACCCAGCCGGGTGGTGGGGAGCTGAGGCCCCCAGGGGCGTTCGTTGGGCCATGCTGCCCCTCCACTCCTTCAGGCCAAAGCAGTCACATCATTTCCCTTCCTTGGAGAAGCAGGGCCATCTTTCTAAAGAACGCAGGAGAAGAAGCATATTCACGGGTTAAATATTGAGAGCTTTTCTTTAAAATCAGGAATAGGACAAGTTCTGCGTATGTCTGCCACTGCTTTTATCCCGCATTGAACTAGCAGCCAGCGCAGTGCATTCAGGCAGGGAAGGAAATGTATGGTGTATGGATTGGAGAAGCAGAGCTAAAGCTGTCGTTTTCTGTGAATAACATCACCGTGTAACGAGAGTCTGACAGAATCCACAGACAAATGGTTACAATTAGTAGGCGAATTTATGAGCAGGGTTGTTGCATACAAGCTTAATATACGTGTCAGAAAATCAGTGTTGCCATACACCGGAGACAAAAATGAGAGAAAATAAAAAGTGCAATTTAGGACGACAGAGCCACTGCTAGGCAGAGAATGGTCTTCTGAATAAATAATGCAAAGCTATTTGGATATTCACATGGGAAAAAAGGTATCTCGACTGTTACCTCATACTAGGCACAAAAGTCAATTCTAGATTGATTTCAGATTATTTATTTTTTAAGATTTTATTTATTTATTTGTCGGAGAGCATGAGCATGAACACAAGCAGGGGGAGCAGCAGGCAGAGGGTGAAGCAGGCTCCCTGCTGAGCAAGGAGCCCGATGAGGGACTCAATCCCAGAGTGGATGCCTGTGTCAGCACGGAAGATGCCTTTGGGGACCCCATACACACCCAGATGGCCCTGTCTGGAGGCCACCGTCCCACCTGTACTCTGTCCGGTGCCTACAGTGGGGGTGGCTGGCTGTCACCACCACCACTGGGGAAACAGCTCTTTCAGCTGCATTCCTAGGACCTTCAGAACAGCCTGAATGTTCTCAGGATATTCCCAGCGCAAAAGCTAAATCCCTGGGGCCGGGTGGAGCCCACCTCAAGGGGCAAGGGCCGTTGTCGGCAAGAGAATGGAGCAGCCCTCCTGGGGGGCTTTCACCTCTTTTGGAGCCAGCTCAGCTCCCTAGCCCTGTCCTTGCAAATGAAATTGACTTTCCTGAAGGGCTGTCTCTCTGCAGAATTCTGTCCTTCATTCATTCTACAGCGTTTATTGGGCACCGACTGTATGCCAGGCCATGGAGGTACTGGCAAGGAGCAAGGCAGGAGGCAGCCTGGCCCTTGGGAGCAGTGCTGGTAACCCTGACAGTCAGTATTCCTCTCACTGACCACGCCAGACACTGTTTCTAAGGGCTTTTCCCCCATTAACTTACTTAGTCCTGCTAACAACACTATAGGGCAGGGCTGTTATCACGCCCTTTTACAGATGGGGAAACTGAGGCACCAAGTGGTTAAACTTTGTCCAAGGTCCCTCAGCGAGTTAGTTGTGGAGCCAGGATTTGAAACCAAGCAGGCTGGTTCCGAGCATCCTGGCTATGCCCTGGGGCCCTGCCTCACCTCCGGGCGGGGATGACCTAGGAAGGCAGGATGGACAAGAATCGCTACATACAGTAATTTCAGAAGGTGGTGGGCAAAAACATAAAGAGCAGGGGGCACAGGGACAGCCGGTGGGACGGGCTAGGAAGGAGCTATTTATTTTGGATGCACAGCATGGACCTCTACGAGGTGACATTAGAGCTGAGACAGTGACAAGGAATTTACGTCGGCTCTGAAGAAAGTGTCCCAGGCCCGGGGAGGGGGGTGTGGAGAAGGTGCTGGGGGGAGGGAAGAGTGAGGCACAAGTGAGAAGCAGAAGAAAGAAGGCCGGGGAGCCCGGGGAGGGAGAGGGCCCCACAAATGACCCTTCAGATCTCTGCAGTCTGCCCCTTGTTGGGCCTACAGGGTGGGGGCTGCCCCACCCTTCTCCTTGGATGAACTTGAGTCCCCCAAAACAGGAGGCAGTTTTTAAAATGTTGTTTTAATTTGTGGTAAAATGGACATCACGTAAAATTTACGATTTTAACCGTTTTTAAGGGTACGGTTCAGGGTACCTGAATGGACGGTAAGTCCATTCACATTGTTGTCCCATCCCCACCACCATCTCCAGAACTTTCTCATCTTGCAAAACCGAAACTCTGCACCCATTAAACTAACTCCATTCCCACCCCAGTCCCCGGCACCTGCCAGCCTACTTCCTGTCCCTGGGGGTTTGACTACTCCAGGCGCCTCACCTAACAGAATCATGCCGCCTTCGTCTCTTCGTGACCGGCTTCTTTCACTAACGTCTCCCGGGTCTGTCCATGTGGCAGCCTGTGTCAGAATGTCCTGTCTTTTTAAGGCCAGATTCTATTCCGCTGGGTGCACCTAACCCACTTTGTCGAGCCACGAGTCCGTGGATGGGAAGGCGGGTTGCCTCCACAGTTCCGCTGTTGTGAATCGAGCTGCGATGAGTATGGGTGTGCAGACCTCTCTTCGGGGCTCTGCTTTCCGTTCCTGGGTGGTGTGGTGATTCTGTGTCCCGTTTCCTGAGGAGCTGTCCTGGGGGGGGCCACCGTTCTCACCATGCCACCGAAGTGCGCACGAGGGCTGGGAGGGGGCAGTCTTCCACGAGCCCGCCTCCTCCTGGAAGGCAGCGGGTGAAGGTCATCCACGGCGCCCTGCCCCCACGGCAGCAGCCTTGTCCTTTCTCCTCCTCGACCTAATTCAGATGTGTTCGTGCCTCATTCCCAAGATGGATTTTTTCATCCAGCTACTCATGTTTCCTCAATTCCCGGGAAAAGTCACTTCATTCGTCTGCCCTGCGGGCCTGCTCTGGCTGCTTGTGCGTCGCTGGGCTGCTTGGCAGGCACTGACTTGGCTGCCGTCGCCGGGCTCGGCGACCGGACGCGACAGCACACACGCGGCCCCTGGGGACCTCTGCCTTGCTGCCCACGAGGGCACGCTCTCCCTCTTGCTCTTGCGCTGCCTGCGGCGTGGCTTCTCTGCCCGCACGCTGGCTTCTTCCTGCCGTGTCGTGCAGTTCAGAGCCCAGTCTGCGCAGCCTGTTGTGCCGCCGACCTTGAACTCAGGGTCATCGGGACAAAAGCAGGGGAGGAGTCGACAAGTGAGGGTGGCCTCTGGGAGGAAGGCCTGGCGCTTCCCCGAGAGAGTGGAGTTGTGGCCGTTGGGTCACCGCCCATAGCCTTCTGGAGACTCTCCCGCTTGGCTCGGCTTCACGCCAAGCCCCGCCGGGCCGAGCTCACTGCTGGTGACAGGCTAGTGCAAGGGCAGTGTGAGAACGTGCAGCACGGACGTGTGGCGTGGACCGCGGCGCAGGGCCCCAGGAGAGCTGGAGGGCTGCAGGGTAGCGCCGGTTCTCAGCCGGGCGGCCTGGGCGGGAGGGCACTGAGGTGCCGGGGAGGGCGTTTCAGGAGACCCCCGCTGCGTAGAGGCAGGGTGAGAGGAAGAGCTGGGACTGGTGGCCGGGGCCATAGCTGCTGTTTGGGGGTGGGGGAGTGCCGGGGCAGGGAGCGGGGAGAGGCAGGCTCGGGGAGGAAAGGAGTGGGGCGGGCTGCCGAAGGATCCTATAGGCAGCAAAGCTATCAAAGGGTGCAAAACAGAATGACAAAGAGGTGGGTCTTCGGGGAGGTTCCTTCCAGAGGCAGATTTGGAGGAGGGAATGTGTAGTGGGTTGGAGAGCCTGTTGGACGCTCAGTTATCCAAGTAGCAATAAGGAGGGCCTGAATCAGAGAGGAACAACCAGGATGGAGACTTAAAAGACAAGAGTTGTAAATAACAAAAGCTGCCAGTGACTGAGAGCCCACTGACTTACCAGCCACCCTGGGAGGTCATGATACCCACTTTGCAGGTGAGGAAACAGGTGTGTGGAGGTTAGGCCCCTCTCCTGGCCACACGAGGGTCAGTGCCAGGGTCTGACGGCCTTGTCCGGCTGCTAGGCTTGTGCTCAGGGCCCGGCATGCTGGAGCAGGCCTGGGGAGACCGGTGGGACTGGTTGGGGCATGTTGGTGCAGATGGGACCGAGGTTCCTGGGGGTAGCCATGTGGACCGTGTGGTCTGTGGGCAAGATCCCAGGCCGCAGCATTTAAAGAGGGACCCTGGAGGGACATGAGCAACCCCGAGGTGGATGTGGGGGGGAGGGGGAGGCGACGGAAGTGACATGGGAGAAAGTGAAGGTCTGGATTGAGTAGAAGACTCCCACCACATGCGGCATGGTGGGAGGGTAGGGGGAGAGCTGTTTTCTCCCCTCGAACCTGCCTAAATGACTTATCCAGGGACATTTCTGTGACTTGTTGTCCCCACGTGGGTGTCATGCTTTTGAAGCGTCAGGGCCTCTCTGTACAGCAAATGAACCAGGACGGGTCACTGGGCACCTGCTACGTACAGTCAGGTGACCCAGGTGTGATGGGGGACACATTGAGAAGGATTGATCCATATAAATGTCAGGGAAGCTGCCCAGTAGGGTGTTGGGGGGCAGAGGACGTTGGAGAGAGCTGGGCCTCCAGGGAGGGGTGGTTGCCCTCAGGGTTGAGCTGCCCTCAGCTCTGAGGTGGCACCACCTCGTCCTCCTGATTGTCCCTTGTGGGCCCACCTTCAGCCACCAAGAGCTCAGGGCTTTTGTGCTCTCTCGACAATGCCCCTACTTGGGCTTCACCTTGAGCCATGACCGCCAGAGCCTGCGCCCCCAGCTCCCAGAGTGTTTCCAGAACTGTGGAAACGGGTTGGGCACCTTGGAGCCTACTCCAAGCGTCCTGCGGACCCTGCCTCTGCCCCACTGCTCTCCTGCACCGGGGACCCCAGAGCTGCAGAACACTCGATCAGGGGTCCATACCCTTTTTTTTTTTTTTTAAGATTTTATTTATTTATTTGACAGAGAGAGAGAGACAGCCAGCGAGAGAGGGAACACAGGCAAGGGGAGTGGGAGAGGAAGAAGCAGGCTGCCAGTGCAGGAGCCTGATGTGGGGCTCGATCCCAGAACCCTGGGATCATGCCCTGAGCCGAAGGCAGACTCTTAAAGACTGAGCCACCCAGGCGCCCCCCATGCCTATTTTTGTACAACCTTTGAACTAGAATGGTTTTTACATTTGTAAATGGTTGAAAAAAACCAAAAGAAGAATATCTTGTGACACATGAAAGTTACATGAAATTTAAGTTTCAGTGTCCGTCAAGTTCTGTTGGAACAGGCTCCGCCCATTCATTTACATATGGCTACTTTGGCTTGACAGGGGCACCATTGGCTAATTACGACAGACAGCCTGAAATGTTTACTTTTCTGGCCTCTTACCAAAATAGTGTGCCACCCTTGTCCTAACCTGTTGGCCCCCACCTAGGGTGCCAGGCCACTGGGAAGTGAGAAGGGGTGTGACTTCCTTCCCCTCTCCGCTGTGTGTTGTGGGGGGGCTAGGGTTATTGCTGGGGCTCCAGAGTATTAAAGGGTTTAGTAGGGTAGCCTCCCCTTATTTGTATTGGTTCTCTTCTAGAATTTTTCCCCCCTGGAATTTTAAAAAGTACTTTTCACCATTGCATAGAAGTGAAGACCCCTGGCTTCGGGCCGCCTGGGTTTGCCTCCTCCCTTTGGCAAGTGGCCTCCCCTCTCTACCTGTTTCCTGACCTGGAATTAAAGACTGGTGATAGCACCTACCTCGCGAGGGTGGGAGGGGCGGAATGAGTGAAGGAAGGATATGGTAAGATCTTAGAAGCACCTGGCATACGGTAACTGCGCAATAATTCTAGAAATCAAACAATACAGAGCACGTGAAATTCAACTCCACATCCCCATCCTTCGCAGCCTGGGTTTGTCCTTCTGCACTCTTCTGTCTCCACACGCATGCAAGTGGGCCAGGTGTGTATACATATGTAACTTTAAATGGGATTATAATATACTCTTCATAGTTTCCCTTTTTTTCCCCACATTTTTTTCCACTTAATAACATCAAAGATACCCCCTTCGGGTCTATACGTGGAAATCCAGTTCCATCTGCAAGAGCTACAGGATGTGAGAGAATTTTTCACACTTCGCTGTGGCCCTTCTCTTCCAGGCTGCTCACACACCCCCCCTGGGGGTCAGGACTGTGGGGGACACCGGGCCCAGCCCTCTCACCCCTGTCCCCGTTAGGTGTGGCCTCTTCCTCCAGTCCCACCTCTCCTTCCTCTGCTCAGGCTTCCCCCGCGCACACGCGTGTGCACACCCACGCCCCCCCCCCATGCCTGCAATGCAGTCGGGAGCTGTGGGTCAGGTTCTTTCCCGGAAGGGAATCCGAGGATGGACATAGCTAGTGGGGCGCGGCGGGGGCAGTGGTGCCTAAGTCTGTCGGTGGGAGCCGTCCGCATCTGTGTCAGTGGTACCGGCCTGCTCTGCCCGCACCTGCAGCCGGGGGACCCGCAATCAGGAGAGCCCGCTACAGGCGCAGCTCTGTTCTGATCCCCCCTGGGGACCCTGGAGCAGCATCCCTTCCCCACTCCCAGGCCTCGGTCTCCATCAGGCAAGAGGGTCTCTCGGGCCTTTCTAGCACTTTCCTTCTGTGACGCTCAGACTGCATCAGCCTTTGCAGCATTCCCGCCCCAGACCTGCTCCCCAGGGGCCTGCGCCAGCCTCACAGATCATGGAGCAGCAGCTGAGAGCTAAACCTCGTTTCTCAAGCCTCCAGAACGCAGGTGGGCTTGTTGTTTTAAAGCCGCTGTCAGTTTATTTCCCAGTGTGCTTTGGCTCAAGCTGTGGTCGCGTCCCTGTTGTCTCAGCGGGAGGAAGCCAGTGTGGGGGCTGGCATGTGCTTCTGAGAGCCCCTCTGCCTCTGATGTTTCTCTGACGTCGCATGGCCCTCACAGCCCCCCTCGGAGGTAGGTAGGCAAAAGGCAGTGATTATACCCATTTTCCAGATAGAGAAATAGGCTAAGCAAGAACTACTGTCACCACTTGGTTCAGCACTTTGCCCACATATACTATGGGAAGTAGAGAGAACCAAAGACATGTAGGAGACCCCAAAGGAAGGTGGTGTCTGGTGCCAGCTTGCCAGTGGGGTACCCAGGCAACTAAGTGCCTTGCCCCTAGAGCCGGCTATCGTAGGGTGCAGTGCCCAACCCTAGCACCCCCCCTCCTGAAGCCTGGGGCCTTACCCTGGTTTGTCACACCCTTGAGGTATCTGGGTGGCTGGACATGTGGGGGGGTGTCGCTGGGGGCTGTTGAGTGGTGGACCAGAGTCACTGTGAGGCCAGCGCCTCACTGAGCGGGCAAAGGCTTCTCTGTAGGCTTGGGTTGGGGTGTCGGGGACCGTGGTTGGGCCTCTTCCCTGAGGACACCTGTCTAGCACCCGTTGGGCCCCTTGCCATCCGGGCTCAGCGGCTCCTTTCCTGGGTCTGCTCAGTGTAGCTTTGCGAGAACGTGGACAGCAGGAAGCAGTGTTGGCAAATCTGTTTAGTGGCTGTTACCAGGAACTGTAATTTTGTGCTGCCTCTTGTCCTGTGTTGTGGTAAATAACAGATAATGACATTTCCAGTCAGTGGTGTGGCCCTCACCTCTCCGGCTGCGCCCTGCAAGCTGCCACACTTCGGAGGGCCTGCGATTCTTCATCGCTCTCCAGTGGCCTCTGTTTTTCCTTTTACGACATTTCCCTCCCGGCCGTTTGCTGCTCACTGACCTTAACTCGAGGTGGATTTAGCCAGTTCTCTGTTCCCCCACGGGGACGGGAGGGGAGGGGGGGACACAGGGCACGTCTCCTGCTGAGGGGAGAGGGGGGAGCTGCCTCTCCTGCGGCTCCCATTAGGCTGGGCTCCCAAACCGAGAAGGAACCAGGCCTTTCTCAGAGACAGCTTGGGAGCTCCGTAACTTCCCTTCCAAACCCTTTCCTCACCCTTGTCATCCCACCTTTTGTGGGAGGCATGACTCTCCCAGGTGCCAGATGGAGAAGCTGAGGAGAAGCCGAGGGCTGCCAGAGACCCCGCCTGTCTAGGAACCACCCCTGCCTTGCTGAGTTTGCAGGTGCAGCCGGGAGTGTGGCTTGGGCCCTCCGGGGAAAGGGGCCCGAGCACCCAGTGCCCCTGCAGAGCCTCCCCACCCAGCTCCAGACTGCCTGTAGCAGAGTCTCATTCGCTTTCCAGCGCCTTCTCCGCTTCTCTGCTCGGTCATCTTGCTCGGGTGTGGCCAGCCTGCCGCTCCCTGCTGCCTACGGAGTAAAGTCTGACCGCCCCCACACGGGATCCAGGCCTTCAGCCCATTCCCTGCGCACAAGCGGCTGACTTCAGCATGAATGAAACACCCGGGCTGGGGGTTCTGAGCCTGAGGGTGGGGCCTGGCTCCCCCTGGCCCAGACCGGTCACCGCTCTCCTTAGCGCTCTGTTCCTGCTTGTCACTGGGGCCCCTCCTTGATCATTAGTGCGGCAGCTCCTGGAATGTTTTGAAGCCCTAGGGTGTTTGTCTAGTCTGCTGTATTTTTCAAGTTTAAAAAAAAAAAAAATCAGTTCCAACAAAGTATTATTTTGGCTTCAGGGATGTTTACTTTGTCCCAGCACTGGAGGGAGAGGTATTTTCACATAAACTGAACTTTTGAGAGTTACGATAATCTTGTAAAGTCAGAGAAGGCAGTGCTGGCCCCATGGACAGTTGGGGCTCCCTAGGGGCTGGAATCTCCCAAGCTGAGTTGGTGGGGGCAGGGATGGGGGGATGGGTGGGGTCTCCTGACTTGAACCAGGGGGCGATTGGTGCTGACTTGGCTTCTGGCGGACCCTGACCAGCCATCCCCAGTCTCCCCAACCCTTCCTGTTTCCCAACCTGGTCTCCTTGGCCAAGCAACTTGAGTTTGTTGGATGGCTGGCAGCTGCGGTCCAGCTTCAGGCCCCATGGTCGTGCTCCGGGTCCCCTTCTGCCTCCCCCAGGTGCTGGCCCCCATGGCAGCCCCTTGCCCTTCTGTGCTCTCCCTCTCCACCAGCTCCATCCCTAAGACTCCAAGAGTTCAAGTTCCCTTCAGACTAAACAAACATTTATCGAGAACCTGGGGCACCGTCCAGGCTCTAGAGCTCCCTCAGGGAACGAGGCAGGCGAAGCCTCAGCCCTTCTGAAGCACCTTCCAGGGGTGGTGAAATCGGCAGACAGCACACAGATCTATACAGAAAGGTCACTGATCTACAGGCCCTCTCCCCTGCCCTTAAGTTCCCCAGCTTCAGCCCTCCTTCCTTGTCTGTTGCGTGGCCTTCGTCCCCAGTCCTGGTCCTGTGTATCCACTACCACTGGGCAGCTCTTGCAAGGGAGCCCACTCACACTGCAAATAGCGGCATGTCCAAAGCCGACGATCCTGCCTGACCCTCACTCCGCCCTGCTGACTTCACCACCACACATCCTGTCGTCCACGCTAGCAGCCTCAGAGTGACCTGGAGTCCTTCCTTTGCCTCACCTCTCTTACCCAGCCAGGAGTTGGAATTCCATAGGAATTCCTGGAATGTTCTGGAAAAAGAAACTTTGCTGCGAACATGGAGGATAGATCCACCAGGAAAGTGACTGAATCGCTCAGCAAAGGCACTTTTTCTGAAGCCCAGATCCGATGTGCCCCTCCTGTCCCCAAAACCCATGGCGTCCCAGCCGTGCAGCACTCTGTGCTTTGGCCCCTCCCTCCTCTCCCAGCCGACTTCATGCCAGCGACCTGCCAAAGTTGAGCATGCGAATGTACATGATGCCCTTTTTCTCCAAGGAATCATAATCTTAGAGGGGGCAGTCACGGGAGAGACAATTTCGATATGAGGCAGTCAGCAGTCTAGAAATGTCTACTCATTGTGGAAGTGCACAGAGGGAGAGACTAGTGCTTCGCTGGGGGTAAATCAAGGAAGGAGCCTTGGAGGAGGAGACATGCACGTTGTACCCGAAGGATACACAGAAGTTTGCTAGGCATGAAGCAAGCCTGGGAAAAAGCTTGGAAGCATGGATGAACCGAGAGTGTTGGGAGCAGACAGAGAGGCTGAAGAGTTAGGGAGGCGCTGAGGAGCAAGGCTGTCAGGTGTGTGTGCATGTTGTCTTCTCTCTCTGCCCCTCACCTGGAAGCCTCGCTGGGCTTGCAGCCTGGTCCAGGACCTGGGGGTAGCAGGGCCTTGGGAAGTGTTTCCTGAGTGCTCTGGACCTGCATTAGCCCTGGTCTGCAGCTAACGTTTCTGCCCACCAACTTCTAGGGAAAGGGATGGTGGAGGCTTAACAGGAGCCTCTTGCCTTGCCTTCCCATGGAGATTTCAACTCTTCCAAACGTGGGGCTGTGACTTCAGTGTCCTTGGGGTCAGGCCCACACCCTGGTCACCTGCCCTGGAGCCATAGCGTTTCTGAGCTAGGGTCTGTTGGGCAGACCTGGCCAAGGGCTCCTTGCGTGGCCAGCGCTGACCACATCAAGCATCCCCCCCCCTCCAAGGTGCGGCTTTGTGGGGCCCCCGAGGAGCCAGGCTTACTTGTGGCCATGAGTTTAGGGGGTGTTGAGGGGCAGGGCATTTTCAAGATACTGGATGTGAGAACCAAAAAAAAAAAAAAAGATCCAGTCTCTTCTTCAGCTGTGGTTCTGAGAACCAGGTTCCTTTAATAGAACCCGAGCCAAATTTCTACCAGGTGGCAGATGTGCCTCCCAGTGAGAAATCATCTGTGAGAGGCCTGGGCTTCTGGAAAGCGGAGGGTGATGGCGCAGCCATGGCTGGGCTGAGGGAGGCTGGAGCCGGCTTTGGGACTTTCAGTTGCTTGTGTTCATGCTCCTGGCATGGCCAGTGTCTGTCTGTCCCTTTCCTGGGCCCTAGAAGCATCCTTCTTAATGAGCGGGGTCCTAGAGGGCCATGGGTGAGAGGCAGCACCGGGACTGGGATCCCAGGCTAGCTCTCCACTTCCCTGTGTGACCCGGACAAGTTCCCGAAGCTGTCTGGCCCCACGCCTGTCATTGTTAAATGAATAATCCGTGTAAAGCGCTCATGCCGTGCCCAGCACACGGTACTACGTGTTATATAAGCTTCTGCTTTTATTATTATGGACCTGGGTCCCCACCCTGACTCTGCCACTTCATTGTAACACGAACTGGCCAAATCACCCAGCATCTCTGGGCCTCCCATCCCTCATCCACAACATTCAGATCATAAACCCACCCTCGCAGGGCTGTTGCGAACATAAACGAGATTGAATGTGATGATGATAATGTGTGTGGAGCGCTGAGCAAGGGGCTGGGCATGGAATAGAGTGGCTATTGTCGTTATTATGAGCTGTAATTCTAAGTAACCACGCAGCAGGGAGCAAGATGGATGGAAGCCGGCTCCCTCCACCACCTGGGCCTTTCCCTGCCCTCGCTCCCTCCTGACAGAGCAGAGCTGGAGGGCCACAGGCCGCTATGTGACATGGCACTCCTGGGATACCATTGGCTAGAGCCTTGTCCCCCAGGGTCTCAGATGGAGCCTGCTGGACCTGCGGCTGGGAGTCTGGGGGACAAGATGTCCTCAGCCACGGCTCAGGGGCTGTCAGTTCCAGGAACCCAGGCTGGCAAGCCAGGTGCAGAAGCAAGGAGTTCTTCCCCTGGGCTGGAAGGAGCTAATCAGGGCTCAGGGATTCTAGTTGCAGGACTTGTCAGAGCCAAGCAGGGGAGAAGCAGACTGTGTTCAGAGCTTATGTAAAGTTTGATGGTGGAACTCCATCCACCATATATTCCTTCTCCCTCAGCTGGTTGGCTCAGTGACAAGTGAGCCCTGAGTGCACACCAGGCCCAGGAGATTTTAGGGAGTTGTATTTAGGGACCCTGATCGAACCGTTCTCAGAGGAGTGGCAAGTTCTTATACGTGCTGTTTTCCGTTTGTCTGGAAAAGAGGCAAAAATCAGACACAGTCTCTGATCTGAGAGGTGATACTGAGGATAGGCAGGACCAGGAAGAGTTAGCATCCGCGCACCTCCCCTCCCCCCACCAGCCTGGCAGCTCCATCTTGCCCAAAGTAGGCCATGACCCCGTCAGACGCGCACGGTGGGACACGAGCACAGAGATGACCCAAAGCCTCACCCAAGCACGATTTCTTATCCTGCGCTCATGAATGTTAATAATCCAGACCTGCTTCTGATGCTTTTTCGACCCCCGTCTCTACTGGGGGCTCAGTGCTCACTGGCTGGAGTGAGGTGTTTTGGAAGCCAGTCCTGAAATCGGCGGTGCTTCCTTTCAATTGGGAGAGGCATCTGGGGTCGGGGGGCCAGGGGTGGCTGATGGCCAGATGTCAGTGGCTCATCTGGGGGCGGGGGTGGGCCTGCTTAAAGCTGGCCGTGCAGCTTCCCGGAAGCCTGGGTGAGGAGGGGAGAGCTGGCCCTGCATGGTCGTGCACCTGCCACCCACAGCCAGGGTGGAGAGAGCTGGTGTGTCCGTGGCCCAGCGTTACGGAGGGAAGCACAGAGAGAACTGACTTCCTTCTCAGATTCTTCTCCTGTTGCGTCCTGGCTTCTGTCTCATATGGAGCAGCAGGTGGCCGGCGTTCTTAAGGCTGCACGTCTTTGGGCCCGAGTGACTCGGTACTTGCAGGCGGTCAGGGCTGAGGTCAGTGTGCCCCCAACCCTGCTGGTCCCCAGGCTGTGTCCTGGTAAATGGGAAGGAGGCGGCGCCTGGCTGTGAAATCTCCCACCTGAGGCTTGACCTAGTCCGCAGTTCTGGAGGGGGGGTCGGCTCAGCTGTCACTTGGGGGTGAGGGTGGGGGTAAAGGCTTGGATAAGTGTCTGTCTGGGAAGCCACTATCTGGGCTCAGATAGCATGGGGTTCCCATCCCAGCTCCCTGTGGCCAAGTTCCTTAACCTTAAGCCTCAGATCCCTCATGTATAAAGTCAGGACAATAATACCCACCTCCTAGATTATTATGAAAATTAATAAGGTTCTACATAAAACACCTAATTTGGTGCCTGGTGTAGCATAAGTGCTCAGCAAAGTGTATAAATGTTTGTAATATGTACATGGGTATCTCAGCGATCCGAAGCCACTTGGCAGCGGGACCTAGGTTCCAGATACAGAATCTGTGGAGCCAAGTCCATCCCCAGCCCCTGCACTCTTGGCCCGTGGGGGCTGGTGAAGCCCCTCCAAACCTGGCTCATGTCTCCAAGGGTGAGCAGGGCTCAGCCTATGATCTGGGGGGTCAGGGACTCAGTGACACCATCTGGGAGAGCCTGGGGGATGAAGCTGATGATCTACGTTTGAGCCATAGTCAGCCACGAAGTCCTATCTCGTGCCTGTTTGCGTGCATGCTTTCAGCTTCTTGAACCCATCCGGACGCACAAAAATCCAGATCTGGTCAAAAAATGAACTTGGGGCCAGTGATTTCCCAAAGCATTTAGCATAGGCTTCCTTTAAATAGGAATTCTGCTTATCCATTGAAAATAGATTTTGACTTAGCACAGCTTGATTTACATTTGGGGCGCCATCCTTCCATATATTTTTCTGTGCATATATTGACTCCTAAATAGATACAGGCTCTCATACATATTTATGTGGTAAGGCATCACACTATGCATACTGTTTAGAACGTGCTTTTTAAATTTAATTTATTGTGAGTGTTGCTCCATTTCAGTACGAATACAGCTTTGCTGTGACTGTGTTCACTCTTTTTGATTTCCATCATCAGCATTTTTATTGCTGCATAGCTTTCCCCAAAACGCGGTCTCTCGCGCTGGCAGCAGGTGTGGCGTGAGGGGCGCGCTTGCGGGCTTGCTGCTGCCATGGCTCTGCGCAGGTGCGGCAGGCATTCGGGCGGGGCCTGGCTGGGGGCGGGGGCAGGTCGGCCGGCTGGCCCCTGCGTGGGCGGCGCAGCCGCGTGGGTCCTCACGAGGGCGCCTCACCTACCAATCACCCTCGGACGATCGGAACTCTCGGGAAAGTCCTTTTCTAGGTGAGTTTTGCCAGTTCATAAACTCCTCCGTTCGGTGGGACACTCACGGAGGACAAGGGGTCATGCCTCGTGCGTCCCCGTCCTTCCTAGCACAGAGCCTTGCATCCAGTAGCAAAGGTTTGCCGAATTGAATAACCGAGCAGTTTTAGTGAGCCATTGTCAGGATTCATTTCTGCAGCGCAGCTACACTTTCTGGCTCCCTGCATGGACACTTGGGCGCATTTGCGTCTTTCTGCTTGACTGAGCATCGCAAACGAGGCTTTCTGTGTGATGACTGGTGATGCCGTGAAGCCCCCCGGGCCTGTCGAGGGCTGTGTGGCTGTCTCCCGCTTGCTAAATGCTCCCAGACCTCTGCTCCTGGGAGGTGTTGGAGTGTGTGTGCCCGGCGGTGTCACTCCTGCCCGCGCTGGCCCTGCGCCCCCTCCCTTCTCCTAACGCAGCGGCGTGGGGACCCCCACAGAGCATGGGTTCTCCCGGGGGCTCACAGTGAGGAGGTGAAGGCCTGGCCTGGGCGTAAAATGCTTGAGCTCGGTGCATGTGGCCTCACAGACCTTCTTGTACTTCGGCTTCTTGGCTGTTCTGTGGGAAGGTGGTGTTGGATTGCAGGGCGGGGGCTTCGGGGAGTAGGCGGGTAACCCAAGCGGCCCGGGTGATGAGGATGTTGAAGAGGGCGCCTGATCCGACCGTGGAGTGAGTCTGCACACACAGGTGGCCTGCAGGATGTAGCCCTGGGGAAGCAAGCAGAAGAGGTCATGTGGAGGGTGGGGGACATATCCCGCCCCCCCGCCCCCACCCCTCGTCCGGACCCCCGGTGTCATTTCCTCTGTGACTGGGCCGGCCTGGATTCACGCCCCACACCCTGAGTGTGAGGCCCACCGGGCAGCAGTCCTACCACCTCAGACACTGCCCCACGTCCGGGCTCTCCTGTTGCCCTGCTGGTGAGCATCACGTGGTGTGGACGGGCTCGCACCCCGGCTTGTGCAGCACACTGTTTCCTGTCCCTGCGTGTCCCGTCTCCCAGACAGACCGGCACATTCTGGGAAGGACCATGTTTTGCCTTCTCAATGATACTCAAAGTATCTGTATTTATTCATTCATTCATTCCACAAATATTCATTGTGCTGGTCACTGGAAACTGGAAAGTGAACAGAAATAGACATGGCCTCTGACAGCCTAGCAGAGGCAGTGATAGTCACCGCAGAAATGAGAGTAAAAAGGCAAGAGGACAAGAGGAGGAAAAGAGGCACGAGCCTCTTGGAAGCTCCAATGGAGTAAGAGGTCAGGGAAGGCTTCCTTGAAGAAGTGGTGCTTTTTGCTGAGTTCTGAAGGATGCATAGGTTAACGATGAGAGAGTGTGGCCAAGTGTATCCCAGAAAGAGGGAGCAGCATATGCAAAGGTCCCGTGGTGGAAGAAGCAAGTGAGGACCAGGGACTGAAGGCAAGCCAACATGGCTAGATCTCAGAGCAAGGACAGCAAGGTGGGGGGGGGGGGTATGAACCGAGGCAGACGAGCAGGCATGACACACCATGTAAAAGCAGGTGGTCTTCATCCAGAGAACAACAGGAAGTCTCTGGAGGCTTTTAAGCTGGCAGGGACGGGAGAAATGACATGATTAGATTTGCATCTTGAAAAGATCACTCCTGCTGCTTTGCCGGGAACCAACTGGAGGCTGGCCAAAGTGGGGGTGAGGACATGTGCTGGGAGGCCACGGCGCAGGCCGGGCACTGGAGATGACCGCAGTGTGGACCTGGGGGCGGGGGGGGGGGGGTGACAGTGCAGGTGAGATGCGGAGTTCTCGGCGATGGGTTGTTTGGTGGGAGTGAGGGAGGGTGAGGACCAAGGATAATTCTGGGTTTGGGCCTGTGTGATGGATGGGTGCTGGCACCCTTCGCTGAGACAGGTGTGCGGGAAAGAACTGCGGTTGTTGCTGTTCTTTACCACACAGTGTGCAAGCACTTTCGTGAAGCACCTCCCTCGATCCCCCCAACAGTGGGAGTCTGCCTGTTACCGCCATTTTACAGGCAAAGAAATGAGGCTCAGAGAAACAAGTCCAAGGTTGCGTCTGTATGCAGATGGCGCTTTCCTGCTCCAAAGCCTGTGTCCTGTGCCCTGAGCCACCCCCTCTGAGCTGGAATACATATTTGCAAAAGGAGGGCCTGGAGGGGAAGAAGAGAGAGCACATGCAGGCTGCAGGCCTGGAGCTTTGCCGCTTTTGCTCAGAGGCAGAAGCTAGACTATTGTTTAACGCCCACACAGTTCCAGGCTGCAGGAAGCAAGAGACAGCCAAGCCCGAAGCCGGTGCTCACTCCCCTGGGGCAATTCCGCTCAATGGAAGCCCATCTCAGACCCGGAATAAGGGACCACCCCAGGCCCCGAGACTGCCCCTGACATAATGGTGCAGTGTTTCCTTTGCACCAAGTCAATATCATGGCTGACTTGCCTTCTCTGTCCCTGGCTTTTTCAAATGCCACCTGCCTAATTTTCTTTATTGGAACCTTGGAGCAAAGACCAAGCCCATAAGGAGAAAAGGCTCATTATTCTCTTATTGATCCAAGATTTAATAGAGCAGCGATTGTGTATCATTTGAACTGGAGCATGTTAACTTTTTGCTGGCTCGGATTCCCAAGCAGAGACACTGTAGGCCCATGAAGACGACAGAGAGGTGGCGAGAACTGGGGGCTCCGCCAGTGATGGCTGGTAGCCTGAAAACAGGCTTGTGCATGGGCTGGGGCAGGTGGCCTGCTGTGCTGTCCTATCCCCCACAGGACAAGAGGCAGAGGGGACATTTGGGACATGCAAATGTCCTGCCCTCCAGACTGGGAATTGACCAACAGCCTTTGACCCAGCCTCTGGAGGGCGACTGATCCGTGCCACTCCTGTCCCCAGGCTGGGCGGGTCTGCGTCCCGTGGTCAGTGGGGAGAAGACAACACAGCTGTTCCGCGCTCTCTCCTAGTTTCTTGCATTGCCCCCAGCAGCACAGATGTTCATTCAACCAGATATTTATCGAGGGCATGTGCCTGCCCACACTCCCAGCCTCACTTCCAAGGGTTGGCTCCCGGAACCCGCGTTGGGCAGCTGATGAGCAGAGTGGCTGCTCCCCCATTCCCAGCAAAGCCTTCTCCCAGCGTCATCGCGCGTTGCCTTCTCTGCCTGTTCAAGAGGCATCAGCCACACTCCCGGGGACACGAACCAGCTCCCTGGAGAGCCATGGGCACCAGCGGGGCACCTGGGCCGGGGAGGGAGTTATCTAGCTCTCCTGAGGTCTGGAGGAAGGGAGCCTCCTAAATCCTGACTGTCCCCAGCTAGCTGGGGGACCTCGGGCAGTCTTGAACACTTCTGAGCCTCAGTTTCCTCATCCTTATAATAGAGATCCTGACACCCCCCGTTCCTACTTTGTCACCACGGTCTCAGTGCGTGGCACCTGCCATTGTCCAGTAAATGGTAGTAACTGGCCCTCTATCCTCTCGTTATTCCTCGTACCTTCATCTCACTGGGAGGGGCAGAGTGAGCTTGGAGAGCGAACCGCCATCCTACCCGCTAAGCAGTAGGAAAATCTCGCCTCGCTGGGAGGGCCACACTTACTTTCACACATGTACCATTTATACAGGATGGTGGGAATTAGCAAGGAAAACAGCCAACTGGCTTCAGGGCTTCCTTCCTCTCTCTTTACCTCCAGCAAGAAAGGCCCACATTGGGTTTTTCAGAGATCCACCTTGTGGGCTTATGGGAGCCCCTGTCCTCAGGGTAGAATGGTTGTTGAGAGGGGTAGGGAGAGTCCCCAGACCAGGTCAGGGATGGCAGCTTCTGGGAGACAGGCCGCGGGCCCCTGGTGACACTAATCCCCAGCCTGTCACACATCCCAAACCCAGGCCTGGTACAGAAGTGGCCGTTCTCCTCCCCCTCCGAGGGACCATGGGAGCCCAGAGAGAGAAGAGCAGAGTAGCGAGCACTCCAGACAGCACTCGCTGACCCCTTCCCAGGTGGACTGCATCCCCAGACACCCCACGCTCAGGGCCTTCACAAGAGCGGGCAAGGGGCCCCAGCTGTGACTGGGATGGACTTCCTTCCAGCCCAGACAGACGAAAGCTTGAAGCAGGTTGCATTTTATTTGGAGAAATAAAAGTGACATTTCTCATACCTGAGTGTTGAATGGTAGCAAATGTCTACCCCCCCCCCACACACACGCACAGTATCCGAGCTTTCCTTCTGCCGAGAGCCGGCTCCCGCCTCCTGCGGCGCTGGGCTCAGCCGCCTGATCAGGTGGTGACGACATGCTCTGGGAAGCCAAGTCGGTGACATTTCCCTCTCCGAGGAGAATGTGCTCCTTGCTCAGTTGGCAGCCTGCAGAAAAGACCATGCTACAGATCTCACCTTCCCTGGGCGGCGGGAGGCAGGAGAGAGCCCCCAGCCTGGCAGGGACCGGACAGCTTCCACGTGGTAGGATGGATCAGCCAGTGGGACAGCTCTCCGCGGAGGACGCGCGGCCGCTGGCTCGTACCCTGCCTGGGTTAGCCAGAAGCAGGTCTCAGCCCCACGAAGTCCCCCTCTGCCTCCCTGCGGATTTCCTCGGGTCTTGCCCACCCTCGCTTGTTGCTGTGTATTTCGGAGAAGCGAGATGTGGGTGCAGAAGTCAGGAATTCAGCAACACTGTAGAAGGAAAAACACTGCAGAAACTGGGTTCGGGCTACTTAGGCATCACGAGAAAATTACATAACGGCTCCAGAGTCAGACCTGAGTCCATTACTTACCTGCTGCGTGAACTTGGGCAAATTTTCCAACTGCTCTGAGCCCCGGGTTGCTCACCTGTGAAATGGGCCTCATACTTACACCGTAGGGTTCCCAGAATCATTCCGTGGGCTACGGGATGGTGGCACAAAGCCATCACTGGTGTTTCTCGCTAGATCATCTTCTCACCTAGTCAGGCACGCATGTGAGCTTTTTGTGCCGTTATATACAAGCGTGTGTGTTCTTTGTTGAGTAATATCGTGTCCTGCCCATGTTACCAGGTATCGACACAATCTGCTAAGTCAAGGCTACATCATGTTCTGTTCTGTCTGCCTGGATCTTCTTCTGGTATCGGGCGTTTGGGTTGTTTCCAGTTCTTTGCTGTGGAAAATGGTGCAGCTGTGAATGTGAACCAGCTTCTTTTTTTCTGTGACCCTAACAGAACGTAATGGGGGTTATATCGTGGCGATCCACAGATGGGTGCGTCCGTTGTGCCCCAAAGCCAGCTACGGATTTTAGGTGATCTGTGCCCTCTGAGTCACGTACCCTGCTGGTCTCAGGCAGACACCATTCCCTTGGAAGATGCCAGAGGGTTCCTTGGCGATCTGCTCAGCCCCTCAGCTGAGGAGGAAGCAGCTGAAGGGCTCACGTTCCCGTGTCCTCTCTCTTGTAGAAAGTCTGCACCAAATGCGGGATCGAGGCCTCCCCCGGCCAGAAGCGGCCTCTGTGGCTGTGTAAGATCTGCAGTGAGCAGAGAGAGGTAGGACGCCTGGGGGCGACAGGTGGGGGGGCTGGGGCGGGTCTGAGCACGCTTGCAGTTGGGGAAATTCGTGGCTGGTCGCTGGGAGGGCCTTCTCTAAATGCCAGGAGGGCCTACCAAGGATGGCCAGGGAGGAGGGTGGGGGGGGCTGGCCTGCCTGCTTGCCTGTTCCGCGGTGCAGAGGGGGCAGTGGGCCCTGGTTCTGCTATGCCCGGAGGCTGTGGTTTCGGTGGGAAGTCCCTCACCCTGAGCGTAGGTGCGGGGAGCATTTTGTGCGAGGCTATGGTTCTAGTAATAGTAATGGCTGTTCTAGGCCGAGTGTTTACTACGCGCCCCGCTCTGCGCTAAGCGCTTTACGTATCTCAATCCGTTTCATCCTGGCACAACCCCATAGGCGGGTGCTGTGATTATCCCCTTTTACTGGTGGAGAAACGGAGACACGAGAGGTGAAATAACTTCGGGCACAAGGCTAGTTGGTGGGAGAGCTGGAAATCAAACACAGCCGTGGTCTGCTGTGATGATGCCACCCCAAGTCCGTTCTGGTACAAAGTTTCCATACTTGTAGTTCTGACCCCATTTTAGGAGAAGAAATCAAGGCTCAGTGAGTTCTCTGAGGCAGTCACAGAGAGGGGGCTCGAGCCGCGTCTCCTAACCCCAAACCCGGGGCTCCCTTCACTGTACCAGGATCGGGGCTGAAACAGAGGATGTTGGCAGGCAGCTTCTCTCTGTGGAGGGTCACGGGGCAGGGATCGTGGTAACAGAACGAGCTGGGCACAAGCGAGCATATGCCTGGTTTTCCAGATGTGGATTTTTTTTTTTTTTTAACTTATCTCTCTTGGCAACTGATGTGGGCTTTTGATCCGAGGATCCATAAAAGGTCTTCAGTTACGGGAGATTTTCAGCCATGCTGTCCTTGAATATTCTCTCCTGCTAAGGCATGTCTCCTCTTCTGGAAATCCTGTTGGATACATTGTTGAGCCTCCGTCCATCCTCCAGAAGCTCCCAACAGCACACGCGCTTGCTTGCTTTGCTCTTTTCTTTTCTTTTCTTTTCTTTTCTTTCTTTCTTTTCTTTCTTTCTTCTGGAATACTTTCTGGGTAGAATCTTTAGTTCACTAAACGCTGGGACTATCTCCCAACTGTTGGTTTTGTCCTCTGTCTTTCTCAGTGTCAGCTTTCCTCGGGTGTCTTGGAATTTGGGTTTGTACGCTCATCTTGAGTGGGAGTCAGTCTGTCTCCCTGCCCACCACCTCCAGCCAGCTCTCCTTGCCGAGGGGTCTTGCGTTTCCTCCACCCAGGTCCTGGGTCCCCACCCCCACGCCCCCGCCAGTGCAAAGCCGTGTGTCTTGGGTTAGTGATGGGTAGTATGTCCGCAGTGACGACGGGATCATGCCCAGAGCTGAGCATCACCGGCTTGGGCAGGGAGGCCGTCTCTGCTTTTTTCAGCCTCCTTCCCCAGGTGGGAAATCCCTTTCCCAGCTCCCATTTTCAGGGGCTCTGGCTGTGGTGCCCCATCTCTCAGGTGGCACTTTTAGTCCCCGTACCCAGGAAGGCTAAGCTCCCAGCTGCCTCCACGTGCTTCTGGACCCAGAGCTCAGCAGGCTGTGCCTTCGGCCCCTCAAAATGGTAACGTTTGGAGTCTCTGATCCTTCGAGATAGATATATATGTAATATATCGTATTTTTAAACACAGCTAAGTTTTCTTGCTGTTTTTAGAATATTTTCATCTGTCGCAGCTGTGTTCTTGGAACAGGGAAGGTCCTCAGAGTATGAACGAACATTCTGTCTTGCTTGGAGTTCTCCAATTTCTCACGCTGAAAATGAGGTGAAAGCAGCAGTTTGCCAGAGGAGCTGCGGGAATTCAGCAAGGTCCTTAAAGCCTATAAAGTGCACAAAAGGTCTGGCTTGGAATAGGTGCTTCGTAATGTCAGAGGCCTCCCTCTCACCCAGCCAGAAATGCCCGCTTTGAGCCTGAGGCCCTTCCGGTCTTCGGGGCTCCCTTCTGAGACGCGGGTACCCACTGCCACGAGAGAGGAGACTCCTTCCCAGGGCATCTGTGGCAGACACTTAGCAGGATGAAATGACGGTCACCCCCAAGCCGTGGGAGGACAGAGAGGAAGGAGCTGTCAGGGAAAAGGAGGTGGAAGACGAATTTAGCAAACGTAATGACTTAGCGGAGCACTCTGGAGGCAGCTGCCCCTGGCCAGCCCCCCTCCGGTCGCCCTCACACCCCCCTAACCGTCCTGAGCGGCCGCGTGCAGGGCCCACCCCTGGCCATCCTAATCTCCAGAGCGCTCCGGTGCCCAGAAGAGTCCAAAATAGCTTAGGATGAATTTTCTTATCTCTTCTAAGGCAAAGAGTATAAGGCTGTGCGGTATGCTATCAGTTTGTCCTTGAACTTCTAGAGCCTGTACGACCTAGCAGGATCAGGAGCGCTCCTGGTGCCCCCTCCGCAGCTCCAGGCGCGGCGCGGGCAGTTGGGAGGTGTGGACGGCCGTGACAGTGCGCGTCTAGGAGGCCGCGGGCCTGGGGGGGCCACCCCCAGGTGCTGCGTTTTCCCGCCTGCCTTGGGGGTGGGAGAGTGACAGGGTAATTGGTTTGCTCATGCCTTTTTGTCTTAGAAAAAATCATCTAATCACAACAAAGAGATAGTTAAATAGAAAGAGCATTTAAAATGTCGTTTTAAGTGCCACACAGAGCTGGTTCTGCGCCCGTGATAAAATGTGGAGTTCTGTCCTGCGGCCGAAGCCACATCCTGACGGGAGAGCCTGAATCCTGTGATGGAAACTCATACCACTGTGCCCAGATGCTCGGACCTGTCTCTCTTTTTGACGCTTCCCTCCTGTCGTCTCTGGCTGTAACTGTCCGGATTGTTTTCTGGGTGCTGGTTAAAGGCCCCTGGGGCTGTCAGGTTGGCGCTGCTGCCTGCTCTGGGAACCGCACCAGTGCGGCGACCTGAACTTCAGCCCCGATCGAATGCCTTTATCCGCTGGAGCACTCAACACATACTTACCGAGCATCTTCTGTGCGCCAGGCAGAATAGCTCTTCTCCGGGGAGACGGAGACCCCAGACGTCGTAAATCCTGCCATGTCACAGATGGCGACGGAGGGCTCGGGGTAAAGGGGAGGGTGCTGGGAACGCGGGGGTAGCTGCTGTATTTTGTGTGGCAGTCAGGGAAGGGCTCACGGATGAGATGACATTTGAGCACATTATGTGGCTCTGTGATTGGACAGTATTCCGAGAGGAGGGTACAGTGAGTGCAAAGGCCCTGAAGCAGGTGGTCCTTGGTAGGTTTGAGGAACAGCCCGGAGGCCGTGTGACTGGAAGAGGAGGCCAGAGACGCGGCAGGGGTCAGAGCGTGTTGCTCCATGTAGACCGTTGTAAGGACTTTGGCTTTCGCTCTGAGTGGAAGGGGGAGCCCTTGGAGGGTCTTGAATAGAGGAGAGACGTGACTTGAATCCTCTCCCTGTTTTTAAAGGATACTCTGGCTGTTGTTTTGAGAATAAATTGTGTACTATAATGTCAGAGTCAGTAAGATGGTATTTCATCTCTCGTAGCCAATATTACCCCAGATATTTAAGTTCTTAGCTGTTGTTACTCTTAGAAGTTTTCATTTTAATTTTTTTAGATTTTTAAAAATTTATTCATTTGAGAGACAGTGTGTGAGTGAGAGTGCAAGCAGCGGGAAGGGGCAGAGAGAGGGAGAAGCAGACTCCCCGCTGAGCAGGGAGCCCGACGTGGGGCTCGATCCCAGGACCCTGGGATCATGACCTGAGCTGAAGGCAGACGCTTAACCAACTGAGCCACCCAGGTGCCCCTATTGTTTTTATTTTTAAGTAATCTCTATCCCCAACGTGGGGCTCAAACTCACAACCCCAAGATCAAGAGCTGCACGCTCCACCCACTGAGCCAGCCAGGCGCCCCAAAGTTTTCATTTTTTTTAAACATTACATACATTTTACTCTTTTCTGATTATGAAATTAATATGGATTATTGACATTTACAGTGTATCAAAAAGCATAAAGAAATACACACCCCCAACTGAAAATCTTATGATCCCAGAGACAATCAGTGCTAACATCTTGGCATGTTTACTTCTGATCTTTTTTCTGCCTTTTTTCTCTATATTGTTGAACCTATGTTTTAAAATTGACATATCGGGGCGCCTGGGTGGCTCAGTCGTTAGGCGTCTGCCTTGGGCTCAGGGCGTGGTCCCGGCGTTCTGGGATCGAGCCCCACATCGGGCTCCTCCGCTGGGAGCCTGCTTCTTCCTCTCCCACTCCCCCTGCTTGTGTTCCCTCTCTCGCTGGCTGTCTCTATCTCTGTTGAATTAATAAATAAAATCTTTAAAAAAAATTGACATATCATAAGTAGTTTTCAGCATAATCAGTAGCTCTTTGTAAACCTTCTGTCAGATGGCTGCTTCTGCTAATTTAGGACATCCAAGCTATTTCCTTTTTTCCTTCTTACTAACAGCCGTAGCATGTACCTGTACACAACTCTCTGCCTACATTCTAAATTATATCCTCAGAATGGATTCTTGGAAGGGAAAAATAAACACCAGCTTTTATGTTCCCTCTTTTCTTATAGACCTTTGAGTTACTACTTTTGATTTATCCCATAATTAGCTGGTATATAATTTTATGTAATCGTAAATAAGGGCACATGGGCGGTATGTTTTCTGAGTATTTTGCTATCTAAATAATAACTCTTGCCTTTATTTTTTATTTTTTTAAAGATTTATTTAGTTATTTATTGAGAGAGAGGAGGGGAGGGGAGGGGCCGAGGGGAAGGGAGAGAGAGAATCTCAAGCCAACACCCCGCCCAGCACAGAGCTGGACTCAGGGCCCGATGTCAGGACTCTGAGATCATGACCTGAGCCAAAATCAAGAGTCAGCCTTTTAACCAACTGAGCCACCCGGGAGCCCCAATAACTCTTGCCTTCATACAAAAAAGACAACTTGACCGATAGAATTGATGATACTCTTTCCCACTCTAAATTCTGTGGATTTGCCCCTGTTGTCTGCCAACCGCATGTGGAAAGAATCACCATGAGGGAGAGTCAGAAAATTAACAACTAGGATTGGTGTCCAGAGAATGGGAGAAAACAGAGAAACTAAAAGAGATACAAATATGTTTTTTTAAATTAGTGAAGTAGATAAGGAAGAGAAACCACATCAAACAAGCAGGACCTTTGAAAAACGAACCAGCAGATTTGAAAAAGAACCACTGAACCGTTTTCACTTCTAAAAATGAAAAATGTTATTAATACATTTAAAAACGCAGTTGAACTGAACTTCGGTAATTTTCTAGAGCAATAAACCTCGTCATTCCTGTTAACAGCCACACGGGTTTCCTTATCATTTGCTTCTTGTTTTTCATTTTTGATCCCTGGTTGGTACCCCCAACAGCCTGGAGTTCCGAGTCCCTATTTCTGCTGTACCACCTGTCGCAAATATGTTTTGGGGACCACACAGTACTTTCCAACTTGCTGCCACGTGAGCATTGGATCTCCCTGCTCCCCACCCCACTCCCGTCTCCATTCCCCCCTTGAACAGGCACACGCTCTAGTCACTTCCCTGATTTCCTTGTTGGCAAATTAATAAACTCGGACGTGGGTTCAAGATTTAAAGAACCAGAAGCGGGGGAGGGCGCCTGGGTGGTACAGCTGGTTGAGCGTCTGACTCTTGGTTTCAGCTCAGGTCATGATCGCAGGGTCTTGAGGTCAGCGTCAGGCTCAGCACCGAGTCTGCTTGGGTTTCTCTCTTTCTCTGTGTCTCTCCCCTCCACTCTCTCTCTCTCTCTAAAATAAATAGATAAATCTTAGAAGAAGAAAAAAAGGAAAGGAAAAGAAAAGAAAAACCAGAAGGGGGACTGAAGCAGCCCTCAGTAGGCTGGTTCAGTGGCACATCAGGCACCACCGGAGAGCCCCGAAGGGGACCTCGTGAGCCGGAGGACTGTTTTGAGGGTGCAGCTGAGCCTCCGAGGAGATGAAGCCCGTGAAGGCAAAACTGAGAAAAAGAGAAGGCGGGATGACAAGATACAGTGCACAACAGAGAGTGTTTTCACGGCAAGCACAGACATGGGGGAGAAGTCGGAAACCAGACTTTGCTTTTATTCCTCTCTGCATTACCTGGAGGTGTTATTTATATACGTATAGGGAAATTAACAGTTTTGTCTGGGCGTGCCTAGGTCATTTTGGTCTTTGTCTAGAACAGGCATACCTGGATCTTCGACTCCAGAAAGCGTGTCAGTTAGGTTTTTGCTTATTGCTTTGTTCTCAACTATTCTTGTCTCTTCTTGGGGCCACTTTTCATTTGAAGGGTGCATTTCCGTTCTCTGTCTTCTGTATCCATGCTCTTCTACCAGATCATTTTCAACCCCCCCATTCTGAAAAACCTTAAAGCTTTCCTTCCCCATCACTGATTCCTTTCTTGGGGAGGGGGTGTGACGTTGGAGGTTTCCCGTGTTCGTCTTGGCGCGTGTGCCCGGAACGTGCCCCCGGCCACCTTCAGACTCTGTGAGTGCTACAGACTCAGGGTGCACCTGGGGCAGCACGGGCGCTGCTCACAAGCCCTTTCCTTTGTCCGGGATTTCACTCCACGGAAGGGGCACCGTGCGTCTCCTGTAACCTGGCCTTCTGGCCATCGGGACTAGGAGGGAGGGAGAAATCTGCAGGCCTCCTTTGTTCTTCCCGCCTGTCCCTGCTCTCCCACTGCTGAGCCTTCAAGAAGCTCACCTTCCCAGATGCCGCTCACGATGCCAGCTCCTTCCCACACCTGGTTCTCTTCTGGGAATCTGTCTCCCAGCGATAAAGACAGGGTTGGGAGAGGAAGGACAGCTCCTCCGTGGCTCCAGAAACCCCCAGACGGCTGTCCAGGGGCTTCGGACCCTTGTCTCCTGATCCCCGCCAGGTGGGCCAGTGATGTGCTTCCCGTCCGGCCCACTCTTTCGTCAGAGGGGAGACCAGCTGTACGTAGGCTGACCGTCAGAGTCTTCCTTTGCTGCTGTCCTTGTGCCCTTTCTTCACGCGCTTTCCTGTGTTAGCGCAAGGTTAGGAGGGGGCTGCGTCAGGGGCTTCCAAACACATGACGCTGCAAGCCGGAAATTATTTCATTTCTTGTTTAGCCTTTAATCCCGATTCATTAAAAAAATACAGTGACTCACTCAAAGTTATACTGTAATCCATGGAAAAGTTAATTAGACTCTAAATTCCCCAGGATTCTAGAAACTATTCCTCTAGCCTCTTTTTAGAGGCTGTAGCTTTGGAGTAAGTCTTCTTTGAGGATGCAGGCAGTCTCCGAGGGGGCTGAGTAGAAAGGGGAGAAGACCAATTTGTAAGCAATTGAAAGCTGATTAATACAATTAGAGCGTTTGCTTTGCCTTCCCAGTTTCGCTCTGCATCCTGATTGTAACTCAGCGGAGTCCGGGGGCTGCACGGACACTTACTCTGATTCCTGCAGTGCTCTGCATATAAAAGCTGCTTGGGAAATGTTTGCTGATTGAAAGAGACGTCTGCAAAAAAGGAAAGCCAGTTCCCTGTTCAGATCACTTCAGAATGTTTTCCCAGTAGGGTGTTTTTGATTTCCCCGAAGTCTCATCACAGCTGGCCCTGGCTGGGGTCCCACATGGATGCCCATTGGTTCTGTGTCTGTATTTTCACCTCCTGGCCCCTCTCTCCTGTTTGTTGATTGACTGAAAGAGGAATTTCTGAAGTAGGAAAGTGGCTTCCCACGGTGGTCTTTAATCATCTCTAAATTGGGGTGCCTGGGTGGCTCAGATGGTTAAGCATCTGCCTTCCACTCAAGTCCCAGGATCGAGCCCTGCATTGGGCTCCCAGCTCAGTGGAGAGTCTGCTTCTCTCTCTCCCTCTCCCCTGCTTGTGCTCTCCTCTGTCTCTCGCTCACAAATGAATAAATAAAATCTTTAAAAAAAAATCATCTCTAAATTGCCTAGCCTGGAGAGGGTCCACCTTGGCACAGGCCTGCAGGAGGCCAGGAGAAGCAGGGGCTTCCTCAACTGCAAGCCAGCGCCCGTGGGAAGCGGCCGCACCAGCCGAGCCCAGCCCCCCTGTGGCACCTGCCTCCCAGGCGGGCAGCCCGCGCTCACTGCAAGCTGCCATCTGCTTCCCCACGCTGGTTCTCTCCCGGTCCTGCTGTTACTTGCAGTTTGGATTTTTGCTGCAAACAGCTTTGCCAGAGGGCCCCCTCCGGAGGCCCATGAGTGCGCTCAGGAGTGGGTGGCTGGCACTCGAGCAGGCAGGCGGGCGGCTGCTTGAGGGCCCCGCCATCTGCGTCTGGCTCTGGGCTGCTGTCACGGCGTCCCAGGGGGACCCGGATGGCCATACTTCCTCAGTGTGTTGGTCACCTCCCACACTCCGTGGCTCTGCCAAGCAGACCGTCAGTGCAGGCTCCTGGCCTCCCACACATGTGGAAGTGGCAGGAGGAGTAGGGTCCTGGGGCCCACCAGCCCCCCTTCCTCCTGTGGGGGGGGCAGAGCTGTCTCCCACCCATTTCCCTGCCCCTTATTTGGGGTGCCTGCCTATGGCTGTGTCTGTGCACTAGAGAACTTTCCTCTCTGAGATGCTACCCAATCCAAGAGGACTTTCTCACCACTGTGCTCCAGTCCACTGGCCCCGTTGTCCTGCCCGTGCGCGCCGGAGGAATGCAGTCTGGCGTTGAGTATGGATGTTAACCGAGCACCCGCTGTGGGCCAGACCGCGAATGTCTAGCTTCAGCCTCTCAGGAGCCTGGTGAGGCACTCATTATTGTCCTTGTGTGACAAATGGGGAAACTGAGGCTTAGAGAAAGGAGGTCACTTGCCCAAAGACGCCAGGTGGTAATCGATGGAGCCAGGGGTTGAAGCCAGGTGTGTCTGCCTCTAAAGCTCCTCATAACTCAACTCTCCGTTCGTTCGTTCGTTCGTTCTTTCATTTATGCGTTCAGCATTGAGGAATTACTATGTGCTGGGTACTACTTTAAGCCCTTGGAAAATAGCAGTGGACAAAACAGCCAAATACCTGTACCTTGAGTTTACATTCTAGCAGGGGCTAGGGGAAGAGAGAGGGAACAATGAACATAACCAAACTAATCGATAAGTAAATTATATAGGCTGTCAGATTCTGAATGGGAAGAAGAAAGAGTAGAACAGGGCCAATAATCAGGAGTGGTGGGTGCAGGGTGGGGAGGGAGGCTGCGGGGTTAAAAGTAGACCAGTCACCACATCACTCGAGAATTAGGACGGCTGATATTTAAAAAGCAGGAAATAGGGGCTCCTGGGTGGCTCAGGCTTTGAGCGTCTGCCTTTGGCTCGGGTCATGATCCCAGGGTCCTGGGATCGAGTCCCATGTCAGGCTCCTTGCTCAGCGGGGAGCCTGCTTCTCCCCGTCCCTCTGCTGTCGCTCCCCTTGCTTGTGCTTGCTCTCTCTGTCAAATGAATACATAAAACCTTAAAAAACAAAACAAAACAGAAAATAGCACGTGTTGGTGAGGATGTGGGGAGACTGGCACCTTGTGCACTGCTGGGGGAATGTGGACCAGCGCAGCCTCCGGGGACAACAGTGTGGTGGCAATTAATGATCTACCAGCTCTCCTCCGAGTATGTACCCTGAAGCACTGAGTGAGAGCAGGGGCTCCAACGGATACCGCACACTAACGTTTGTGGCGGCACTATTCACATCAGCCTGACGGTGGAAACAGCCCGAGTGGCTACTGTTAATGAATGGATAAACAAAATCTTGTATGCACCGGTTATTATTCATATTATTCAGTCTTAAAAGGCATTGAATTCTGACACACGCTACAGCCTAGAAGAACCCGGAGGACATGGTGCTAAGGGAAATAAGCTCCACACAAAAGGACGAATATTGTAGGAGCCCACGTATGTGGGGTCCCTGGAGTAGTCAAACTCATAGAAGGTGGAACGGTGGTTGCCAGGGGCCAGGAGTTGGGGGAGGGAGGAGTTACTCTTTCGTGGGCACAGAGTTTCAGATGAAGATGAGAAAGGTCTGGAGACAGATGGTGGTGGCAGTAGCACGATCACGCAAATGTACTTAATGGCCCTGGACTGGATAACTAAAAATGGGCAGAATGGTAGGTTTTATATTATGTATATTTTACCACAGTTTTAAAAAAGGGGGAGAGGGACGTGTGGGTGGCTCAGTCGGTTAAGTCTGCCTTCAGCCCAGGTCATGATCCCGGGGTCCTGGGATCGAGTCCTGCAAGGGGCTCCCTGCTCAATGGGGAGCCTGCTTCTCCCTCTGCCCTCTGCCCCTCCCCCTGCTTGTGCTGTCTGGCTCTCCCACTCTTTCTCTCTCAAATAAATAAATAAATAAGATCTTTAAAAAAAAATAAAAATTTAAAAAGGGGGAGGGGTGGAGACTGACCAGGGTAGACCTCTTTGAGAAGCTAAGATGTCAGCAAAGACCTAAAGACCAGGGACTCCCTGGGGAAGGAGCTGTCCAGGATGGGGACACACTGTGCCAACGTGTTCACAGCGCAGCATGGAGCCAGTGAGGTTCCCTGCTTCCGTGTTTGAGGCCCTGGGTTCCACTGAGCGGCGGGCAAGGGGGCTTGATTGCAGGAGGCTCTTTGGCCACGGGGAGTAGGGAGATGAGTTGACACGGCCGGCTGGGAAGCCTTACCAGGAGCATGGCCCACAGTTCTTACCGCTTGGCTCTGTCGCACTGTGGGCGCCCCCCACTTACTCAGCCACCCCAGGGTGCTCAGCAGTCTGTGGGCTTGGGAACCATGTGATCTGTGTGACCGACCTTAGTATAACAAGGTGCGGGCCAGCTTCACTGTCCCTGTGGATATGTTGGTATGATAGTGTCGTGACACCACAATCGAGCTCCCCCCCCCCCCGCTCCCCCGTATTGGGTCCCTGTGACCTGGTTTTCCTTGCTATGATACCCTCCGGTATGTGTCCCTAGGGAGGTGGGCTTAACATGAGCGAGAAAGCATATAATTTGGTCGTTTTCCTGCACTAATTTGAATAAAAGTTTGGATCATCAGATTTTCCTGCCCGTTTTTCAGATGCCAAATGACATAGGCTGGCACGGTGATGCCCCTCCCCCTAGCCAGCTGTCTTGCAGATGGAGACTAGGGAGTAGAGTGTGACTCCATCCTTCAGGAAGTTTTATTAAGCTCCTAGGTGGTGCCCAGCCCTGGAAAAACACATCCATCCCCAATTCTAAGGAAATAACTCAAGACACATGACCTACCACAGCGCCAGAAAATCCCTCTATCAAAAAAAAAGGAATCAGGAAGGAACTGGCCTTTGTTGGGATCTTCCTCTGGGCCAGGCATGGGGCTCTGTATCCCCATTTTCCAGCCAAATGGAAGCTCTGGGACCTTAAGGGACAAGTTCAAGATGACACAGTGAGGACATGAAGAGCTGGGATTTGAACCTGGGCTGTCTGACAGGCTGTTGCCACTAGACCAGCTTCCTGCTCCTGATTTTCTACCAAACCTGTGACGACTGCTCTCGAGAATAGGCCCTCAGCCCTTCCTATTCCAGGACAGCTCCAGGGCTGGAAGGAGACAGGATGGATGAACAGAGGTGGTCCTCAGCCTCTCTCCCCTTCGTTGCCAAAGTGGTCATCCCCCACCCTCTGGGGGACCCCTGGCTCCCTGCCCCGCTTCTTCTTGTTTCAACTTTGTAGGTCATTACATCCCAGACCAGGCCAACGCACCCAGAACTAAAGCCCAGCCTGGCCCTCACCACTTTCTAATAACGATTTGCATCTCTGAACCTGGCTTTGGGTCCCAGCACCCGGTTGTCCCCTTGACCCTTGAATTTTGCCTGCTCTTCCCAAACTGTATCCACTTGAGGGTCATGTCACAGTCATGAGCCAGGTCCTGATGCTCCCTTGTCTGCAGACTAAATCAGAGTAGCCCATTTGCTAGGAGTCCGGCTGATTCTCTCCCCACTGCACCCGGCACCTTACAAATACCATCTCCCATGCACAATGCCCCACCGCACACCCCACTCTAGTTGTACGACCTGGAGAAACTCACAGTGCTCCCCGGGAGACGTGACCAGGAGTGCAGGCAGAAGCTTATTTTGTAACAGCAAAAGAACCTGGAGACAAGCCAGCTGGCCTTTCATGGTATAATGGATAGATAAATTGTGGCTGTGAAATACTATATAGCGGTGAAAAAAGAACAGCAGCTAAGCTCATCAAAGGATGAATTAAGAACACAATAAGCAAAGGGGAAAAAAGTCACCAAAGAATACACAGTGATTCACGAATATAATGTTCAAAGCCCAGTAATAGGAAATATTAATTTTATTTAGAAATTCACAAGTGTTTTTTTGTTGTTTTTGTTTTTTGTTTTGTTGTTGTTTTATAGAAAAGCAGAGGATGGCTTAACACAAGATTCCTGACAGTTACCTCTGGAAGACAGGGAGGGCTTAGGCTTCTCAGATTCAGTAATATTTAATTTCTCCAGGAGTTCACAGGTGTTTACTTGGCTACGATTCTTTGAAATCTGCTGTGTTTTCGTGTACTTTCGTATGGGTGCTGGGTTTCCCAGCACACCCCTTAACGATAACATGGGATTGTGAAAACCGGACACCGAAAAGCTTGAATTGGTGGTAGGGACAAAAACTTTAAAGATCTCCCAGAAGGCAAGGAGGAAGAAAGAGCTAAAAACAAGAAGAAAGAGACCATGGTGACTCTGGAAGACAGACAAGGCCCTGGAGCCTTAGAATTCTCGGTTTTCCCCACGAAGGAGCCAGAGCAGTGGGAAAGGAAGGACTAATCAGACCCACAGTGGAGGAAAGCGCCCCGCGAGGCCCGCGAGGCCCGCCAGCCCTGCCGGGTCGCGGTCAGCCCAGAAACGCTTTTGCGTTGGCTTTGGAATATGTTTCTGAGACTGTGTTTAAACACAGGCATGTTTGTTGTTCTGGGAATTGAATCAAAATCACAAAGCTCCTCTGAAAAGACCTGGCGGGGTATAATTGGCCTATCCAATTTTCTGATTCCAGCTCTATTCATTTCCTGCGTTCGGCCCACTCCATCTGGGGACAGAGGCGGGCTTCGCGGCCAAACGCCACCGTAACACGCCTGCCCTCTCAAATCTGTCTTGGAACAGGGAAGATAGTTAAATATTTGGGATGCAGAGGGATTTCATGCTGCATGCAAATGAAGAGTGAGAGGGGCCTGCAGGCCGGGTTGACAAAGCAAGTCATTAACACCAGTTGTGAAAGCGTCATTAGCCTGCACGGATTTGGTGACCTCACAAGACCACTCTGAGTACAGGGACTAGATGGCGTGTGGCCCAGAGAGGAGGAAGATGGGGAGGGGGCTCCTGTTCTCAGTGGCTTGCGGGGACCTTTCCACATCACAGGGAATGGGGGAGATGCGGAGATGCGGGGGGCTAGGCAGCACCCCGGGGGCACACGGCCCCAGAGTTGAGGCAGTGAGGAAGGGGTGAGGCCCGCGTGGAGGTTGGCCCACCCGCCCCACACAGCCCCTCCACCGTGGAGAGCCACTGTTGGGAGCCACTTCCCTCCGAAGCTGGCAAACCCTCCTCGCCAGTAATCGTGCAGAAGCCTCACAGGAGCGAGCCTCTCGCCAGGGGTTAATGGAAGCCAGAGCATTTCCTTTGGTTCTGAAATAATCTAGCCAAGGTGGTTAAATTATCTGTCAAGAAAACAGATAGCACCCTCGGAAGATTTTTTCACGCTGCATTTTTTCCGTTCCACTACGCTGCCAATTGCTTGCCTTCCAGACTGACCCGGTGGCTCAAAACCCACTTGAAAAGAAAATTCACAAGGGGCTCCCCCAAGCTCTTGGGCTGAGGGAGGAGCTGCCTGCGGCTGGGCTGGAGGAAGGGGCGGGTGTGCGCCCTGTCTTTGCTGGGGCTTAATTTCCAGCCGTCTCCTGACGGGGCGCAGGCCTGGCCCCAGTGTGGGGAGCCGGCCAGCCATCAGCAGCCCAGGAAGCCGAGACTGTCCAGCCAGGATGAGCTGGGGCCTAGAGTTCCGTGGAGGCTTTCTCCCAGGCTCACCAGCACACACACACACACACACACACACACACACACACACACGCAAACACACACACACACACACACACACGCAAACACACACACACACACACACACACACACACACCCTCAAGGTTTTAAAGTAGTATCCTTTAAAACGCAAATACACAAATACTCCTGGGGGGGTCTCCCTTAGCTTTCTGCTAACTGGTGAGTTCTGAGTTAGCATGTCCCACGGGGTAAGTGGAGAGCCTGGGGCAGGAGGAGAGCTCTGGCCTGCTGCCCCGGGGCTTCCCAAAGCCCTTTGTCGGCTGGGATTGCTAGGTTTCACCGCCCAGGCGCCCAGGCGCTTGGGGGATGGATAGAGGGAAGCCGCCTCAGGACAGAAGGGTCTGAGAAGGCGGAGCATGGACACGCTCCTGTGGTAGGAAAACCTGGCCATGGGCCTTAGCCTGGCTGGTTTATGCCATGGGCCCCGCATTTGCAAGCCCATTTGCTCTTTTCTTCCCAGCTCTGTCGTAACACATAGGCAGTGCTGAATAAATGTTATTTGAATGAATTCGTATCTACTCACTCCGTCTTCAGAGGCCGTTGTAAGCTTCATCTTTCTGAGGTAGGGGAAGCAAGCAATGAGGAAAGATGGCTGCTTGAAACTCAATCTCTACCCAAAACAAAAATGGCAAGAACAGGAAGGAAATTTTCAAAACAACAAGAGAGAGACAGGGAACGAGGGAGGGAGGAAGGAAGAGAAAGAAAAAGAAAACTTAGAAAATCACGTATTTCGGTATGATGAAACTTTTCCCTAGTTTTAATTCTGCTGGTTGTCTTGAATGGACAGATAAGTGTGTATATACATATATAAGTTTTTAAACATTTAAGCCAGTATTTGTCTAATTGCTTATATCACGATAGAAACAGCGTCTATTAACTCCCCTTGCCTCTGAGAATGAGGAGCCCAGTGCTTTTTTTTCAGCCACTTTTTAAAAACTTATTTAAATTCAGTTAATTAACGTATAATATATGATTAGTTTCAGAGGTAGAGGTCAGTGATTCATCAGTTGTATGTAACACCCAGTGCTCATTACATCACGTGCCCTCCTAATGCCCGTCACCCAGTTACCCCCTCCCCTGCCCCCCTCCCCTCTAGCAACCCTCAGTTTGTTTCCTACGATTAAGAGTCTCTTATGGTTTGTCTCCCTCTCTGATTTTGTCTTGTTTTATTTTTCCATCCCTTCCCCCATGCTCTTCTGTTTTGTTTCTTAAATTACACATATGAATCATATGATAATTGTCTTTCTCTGATTGACTTATTTCACTCAGCATAATACCCTCTAGTTCCATCCAAGTCATTGCAAATGGCAAGATTTCATTTTTTGATGGCTGAGTAATATTCCATTGTCTGTATATACCACACCTTCTTTATCCATAATTTGGCTATTGTGGACATTGCTGCTATAAACATTGGGGTGCAGGTACCCCTTCGGATCACCACATTATATCTTTGGGGTAAATACCCATTAATTCAATTGCTGGGTCATAGGGTAGCTCTATTTTCAACTTTTTGAGGAACCTCCATCTTGTTTTCCAGAGTGGTAGCACCAGCTTGCTTTCCCACCAACAGTGTAAGAGGGTTCCCTTCTCCACATCTTTGCCAACATCTGTCGTTTCCTGACTTGTTAATTTTAGTGATTCTGACTGGTATGAAGTGGTATTGCATTGTGGTTTGATTTGTATTTCCCTGATGCCGAGTGATGCTGAACATTTTTTCAAGTGTCTGTTGGCCATGTGTATGTCTTCTTTGAGAAATGTCTGTTCATGTCTTCTGCCTATATCTTAATTGGATTATTCTTTGGGTGTTGAGTTTGATAAATTCTTTATGGATTTTGGATACTAGCCCTTTATCTGATAAGACATTGGCAAGTATCTTCTCCCATTCTGTCAGTTGTCTTGGTTTCATCAACTGTTTCCTTTGCTGTGCAAAAAAAAGCTTTTTATCTTGATGAGGTCCCAGGAGTTCATTTTGCCTTTGGCGGCATGTCTAGCAAGAAGTTGCTGCGGCCGAAGTCGAAGAGGTTGCTGCCTGTGTTCTCCTCTAAGATTTTGATGGATTCCTGTCTCACATTTAGGTCTCATCCATTTTGAGTCTATTTTTGTATGTGGTGTAAAAAAGTGGTCCAGTTTCATTCTTCCACATGTGGCTGTCTGATTTTCCCAACACCATTTGTTGGAGAGACTGTCTTTTTTCCATTGGATCTTCTTTCTTGCTTTGTCGAAGATGCGTTGACCCCAGAGTTGAGGGCCCATTTCTGGGTGCTCTCTTCTGTTCCATTGATCTGCGTGCCGGTTTTGTGCCAGTACCATACTGTCTTGATGATTACAGCTTTGTAAGAGAGCTTGAAGTCAGGACTTGGGATGCCACCAGTGTTGGTTTTACTGTTCAACATTCCTTTGGCTATTCCGGGTCTTTTCTGATTCCTTACAAATTTTAGGATTATTTGTTCTAGCTCTGTGAAAACAGTTGATGGTGTTTTGATAGGGATTGCTTGAATGTATAGACTGCTCTGTGTAGCACAGACATTTTCAAAATATTTGTTCTTCCGATCTGTGAGCATGGAACAGTTTTCCATTTCTTTACGTCTTCCTCAATGTCTTTCATGCGTGTTCTGTAGTTTTCAGAGTACAGATCCTCATCTCTTTGGTTAGGTTTATTCCTCGATATCTTATGGTTTTAAGCCACTTTTTGCTTTTGTTGAGACAATCTGGAATTTTGGGTCAGATTCTCTTTTGTTAACTGATTTTTTAAAAAATATTTTACTTATTTATTTGACAGAGAGAGAGCATGAGCAGGGGGGAGGAGCAAGGGGAGAGGGAGAAGCAGGCTCCCCACTGAGCAGGGAGCCCAGTGCGGCACTCGATCCCTGGATCCTGCGGTGCTTAACCAACGGAGCCACCGAGGCGCCCATGAAGTGATTATTTATACCTACATTTTAAGCATCATTCCTTCCCATTTTTATCATTTTGTAATTAGATGTACACTCCTTATTTAGACTGAATTCTGTCTTTATTTCATTGGTCACTGTTCATTTTCTGGTACCGTGAGTTCCCTACTCAGGGGCTTTTTGCTTTAATTCATCTGTTGATCAAATGAACTCTACTTTTGAGCAATTTTTTTTTAGGAAGACTGGATGCACCTGTTTTCTGTTTTTTGCTGACGTGACCCCCAGCACCTTCTCAGGGTAAGAATCGCAGCCGTCTTCCGGATCACAGAGGCAGCCCCTTCCCCGGGGCAGGTAGAGGTAGGGTTGAAGGCTGGCAGATACCGCAGGGCTCCCCGAGCTGCCCCTGTGTGGTCACAGGCCTGGGGACCTGCTGCCCGCCCCCACTCGCTGCTCACGCTGAGCAAATACACGCACGGTCAAGTCCGTGCCACGGTCACACGCACTATATAAATGCTGAGTCTCCTTCCTCCTTGAGGGCAGCAAGCAGTCAAGCTGTTAGGCAGAACTGTAAGGTAGGGTGGTCCCGGTCTGGTTTGAATGCCAGCGTTCCTGCACCGATCAGTACTAAAAACGAGTATGTGTGTTACGTGAGCGCATCTCACATCACCTTGCCTTGCTGACTATCAGCTTGTCACCATTGGCTGTAATTACGGCTTTTCATACTCAGCTTGTCACCACGGAAACCTGGTCGGAGGGCACTGGCCAGCGGTCTTTGAGAGCAGCCTCCCTCTGACCAACAGCACACGATGCCCCGGCCCTTCCTGCTTTCTGAGGGACCCAGCGCGGCCTGTCTTCGTGCTGGGAGGCCCTGGTTCCCTTTGAAACACTGTCCAGGTTTTTCCCGCCGTCAGAATTCTGACTCCTGGGGCGCCTGGGTGGCTCAGTTGGTTAAGCGCCTGCCTTCAGCTCGGCTCATGATCTCAGGGTCCTGAGATTGAGCCCCAGGTCCGGCTCCCTGCTCAGCGGGGAGTCTGCTTCTCCCTGTGCCCCTCCCCTTGCTTGTGCTCTCTCTCTCTCTCTGTCAAATAAATAAATAAACCTTTAAAAAAATTCTGACTCCTGGAGGTTAGATGGGTACAGTGACATCTGAGAAGGACATTGACTTTCTTCAGGGACAGAAATTTCAGTAATATGACCTCGTGCAGATGTTTTTTTGTTTTTTTTTTGTTTTTTTTAAGATTTTATTTATTTATTTGACAGAGATAGAGACACAGCCAGCGAGAGACGGAACACAAGCAGGGGGAGTGGGGGAGGAAGAAGCAGGCTCATAGCAGAGGAGCCTGATGTGGGGCTCGATCCCATAACGCCAGGATCACGCCCTGAGCCGAAGGCAGACGCTTAACTGCTGTGCCACCCAGGCGCACCTCGGGCAGATGTTTTTAAACTAACCATGAATTGATTCTTTTCCTATCTTGCTCCACTACAAAAAATTTTAATGAGTGCTTTCTTTTCCTTTCCTGAACTACCAACTTTTCTCTTTTTTAAAATTTTATTTTATTTATTTTTTTCCCAACGTTTCTCTCTTAAGTCACATCCAGGTTCAATATACCAGCCACAGATTGCCCAACTCCACACGTCACACAGCCCAGGAACTCAATAACACGGACAGCCGATGACCAATCGGTTAGACTTTAATCTTAATCAAAGTAATACACGTAGGTAGTTAAAAGAAAAATCCAGGGTGCCTGGGTGGCTCCGTCGGTTAAGTGTCTGCTGTCAGCTCAGGTCATGATCCCCGGGTCCTGGGATTGTGCCCTGCGTCAGGCTCCCCGCTCAGCGGGGAGCCTGCTTCTCTGCTTCTCCCTCTGCTGCCACTCTGCCTACTTGTGCCCTGTCTCTGTCTCTGTCAAATAAATAAAATCTCTAAAGAAAGAAAGAAAACAATCCGATCATTCTGAGGAGCTGGAGAAGGGCAGTCGCCTGCCCGGCCTCTCCCCACTGTGTGCAGATGGGCTGTGTTAGTTCACGGGCTGGCTCCTGCCGTGACTTTATCCCTGGGAGAGCTTCGGGTATCCTCTGTGGACTGCATGCTCTGAAAGGTGATGAGCTGGCTGACCTGGCCACTCTGCTGCCCCCCACTCCTCACTGTTGATACTTTTATTCTTTATAACTGAAAATTTGTTGGAATTTGATGAAATGTGTAACTTTATATAATATTTGCCTCTTTCTTCTTCCATCAACTTTCTGCGTGAGCGGTGGGCACGAATGCCTCTGTTCTTCCCTTCCCTTCCCTGTTCCCACCTCCTTCCTTCTCTAGACTATACCTTTACGAATTAGATGCCGGAATGGTGCCTTGAGATTGTTCTTTAGCCATAATTAATTCTCCCATGCTTTGTGATTCGCGCCGGGTCTTAATTTACAAAAGTGACTAAGTGACAACACAGAGAGGTGAATGCCCTTGAAAGGACAATCTGTTGCTTATATATCGTTCCCAAGAGAAAGGGGGCATGCCACACACAGGGTCACATGGGGAAGCGCCAGGTTCGGTCAGGAGGCAGAAAGGAGTGAAGGGAAAGCTCAGGCCAGGGCCCTTATCGGGGTTTCTACAGGAAAGGCAAGGCAGGGCAGGGTAACTGTCTTCGGATTGGCTAGTTGCAGCAGTTTAGGGAGGCGGTGGGGCCTACAGGGCAGCCCTGGGTGATTTAGGGCAGGGGAACACTGCTTGGTAGGGGAGGGTCAGCTAAGGCATGGTTGGCAATGTGGTGTGGACTCGGGATTGGTCGGAGGGCTTGTGACATGACCCTCACGTGCCTCCAGAAGCCACATCACAGGGCAAATAGCAACGGCTTTGGCCAGTAGTTTGGCCACGTGATTAATGGATGCCAGAGAGACAAATACGGAATCTACGAAAAGTTAGAACACGCTGTATCTAGGTTAGTTCAGGTTGAGAAATCCATAAATAGCATTTGATTTAGCAAAGCCGTGTATGATTTTATAAGGGGGTGAAGAGGGCAGGTCCCAGGCCAGACTGGGTTTCAGTTCATGTTCCTTTCTTCCCTGTTCTCTCTGCCCCTGCTGTGTCCCCATCTGTAAACTAGAGCTGCTGATAGTACCAACGGTATAGCGTATCGGTGAGAGTTAACTAAGTTACTGTATATAAAATCCTAGGAATGGGGCGCCTGGGTGGCACAGCGGTTGAGCGTCTGCCTTCGGCTCAGGGCGTGATCCCGGCATTCTGGGATCGAGCCCCACATCAGGCTTCTCCGCTATGAGCCTGCTTCTTCCTCTCCCACTCCCCCTGCTTGTGTTCCCTCTCTCGCTGGCTGTCTCTATCTCTGTCGAATAAATAAATAAAATCTTAAAAAAAAAAAATCCTAGGAATGGTGCCTGACACATACAAAGTGGTCAATAATTATTGGGGATTTAAGTTTTCTAATTTTTTGTAAACATTAAACACCTCAGTGTCAGATGACATGTGAAGATCACATTTTTTTTAAGATTTTATTTATTTATTTGACAGAGAGAACACAAGCAGGGGGAATGGCAGGCAGAGGGAGAGGGAGAAACAGGCTCTCCAAGGAGCAGGGAGCCCAATGAGGGGCTCGATCCCAGGACCCTGAGATCATGACCTGAGCTGAAGGCAGATGTTTAACGTACTGAGTCACCCAGGTGCCTCTGAAGATCACATTTGGTAACTACCTTGACCCCTGCATCCCCCAAATGAAAATGTTCCTAGTATCATGATCCGATGAATTCCTTTTGAACTTTTCATTTCTATGTCATATTTTAATTGACCTAGTATTTAGATCATGATTTTCTGGTCTGATTTTTAATTTTCCCTGGAGGTTTTTACTGATTTTTTTCCCCTCAATGACAAAAAAAAATATTGAAGTGTTACGCCCATTTACACAGCTTCTTGATTTTACCTTCTGTTGTGCAGAGCCTTCTCTTTCCCTGTCAGAAACCCCTGCAGACCCTCTTCCGGCTCCAGCCTGCTCTAGTTACTAAAACCCAGCCTCATGGGACTTCCTTCCAACTCAGGAGGGCTGTTTCTAGGATCCTCTGTCTTCCTCTTTCTTGTTTTTCACCTGCGTTTTGCTGGAGCCCATCCTTAAGTAGCCTCTTAAAAATGGAATGTGCAAGGAAAACTTGGAGTCCCTGCAAGTCTAAAAACGTCTCTATTCTGCTGTCATGTTCGATTGATAGTTTGACTGATAGAACTCTAGGTGGATAGCTTTTTAGCATCCAGTGTTGCTGATGATAAGTCTGATGCTGTTCTGATTCTGGTTTCTTCATAGGCCTCTTTTTTCTTTCTGGAAGCTTCTAGAATCTTCTTTTTTATATTTGAAATTAAATGATTTTATGAGTATGTATCTATTGCTTTTTTTGACTTTTCATTTTTCCTGCCTTATATTCAATAAAAATCTTTTAATCTGAAGATATACGTTCTTCTTCAGCTCCAGGAATTTTTTTTATTTCTCTCTCTTTCTGGGGAGTATACTATTAGGAATTAGACCCCTCAAATTGATCATTTCTTGTCCCTTATCACTTCTTTTACATTTTTCTGTTTCTTTCTCTTTGTGCTCCACGTTCCAAATTTCCTCATTTTTACCTTTTAGCCTTTATTTTACATTTATATTTCTGCATTGTATTTTTAACTTCTTAGGAGCCTTTTCTTCTCCAGTTGTTTCTTTTAAGTCCCTGAATTTAACTTTCCTGCTTTACTCAATTAGTTATCAACGTACCTGATTGTTTCTTTTTCTAGGAGTGTCTAGACAGAGGATGGATCTCCTGCTGGAGGCCTGGAGCCTTAAATTGCTTAAAACAGCAATCATTTCTTGGCTCATGAGCCTGCAGTTTGGGCTGGGCTCAGCAGGGCGGTTCCTTTGCCGAGGTCTCCCAGGGCATCCAAGGGCTGCCGTTGTGGACAGTTGCACCGGGGAGGGGTCCAAGAAGCCTCACTGCTCTGCAGGTGGTGCTGGCTGGGGCTGGGGCATCTCAGTTCTCCATCTCGGACACTGGACCAGGCTGTCTCACACGATGGCCGCAGTGTTCCAGACTGAGAAGGGGAGCTGCTGGGCCTCTCAGGCTCGGATCGAAAGTCCTATGTTCCCACCACCACCGTCTGTTGGTCAAAGTAAGTCACAAGCCTAGAGCAGATTTGAAGGGTGGGGAAATAGACCCCCCTCTCGATGGGAGGAGAGGAAAATAATGGGGGCCGTTGTTAAGCTTCTACAAGCTCCCAGGCAGCTGCTCCCTCAGCTCAGGCAGCCATAACGAGAGAGCCTAGACAGGGGCTTAGAGAACAAGAGTCTACTGCTCGCAGTTCTGGAGGTTGGAAGGTCCAGATCAAAGTGCCAGCAGAGTCAGTTCCTGGTGAGAGCGCTCTTCCTGGCCTGCAGGTGGCTGCCACCTCTCTGTGTCCTCGCACAGAAGACACAGAAACATGTTCTCTGGTGTCACTTCTAAGGACATTAATCCCATTATGAGGGGCCCACCCTTATGGCCCCATCTAACCGTAACTACCTCCCGAAGGCCCATCTCTCAACACCATCCCCCAGGACGTCAACGTATGAATTGGGGCATGGGCACACTTCAGTCTATGACACCCTCTCGGCCAGTGCTTCTCTTAAGGAACTTGAGTTACATAAAGCCTTGAAATTTGGACGTGCTCAGTAGCCTCAGCTGACAGATTTTTGTGTGCTGTCATGCGTTGGGGGCCCTGTGTGCATCCTACCGTTACGGACTTTGGAGCTTTCAATCTGGTGCAGGAAACAGGCCATATATATGGGTCGTCATGACAGTGTGTGCATTGCAGGCTGGATTTCTTCATCCCAGACCAGGGAGGGAAGAAGGAAAACATGTACAGAGGCCTGGAAGCAAGAGACAGCCTACTGTGGTCAGGGAGTGAGAGGGGCTGTGTCTGGCTGAGCCCGAGTGCAGGGCAGGACGAGGCAAGAGATGAGGCTGGTGAGGGAGGCAAGGGTGGTAGAGTTCTGGGGTCCTGTTGGCCATGCAGTGAAGGTTAGCTTGCCTGGTGGAGTTCCTGGGAGGCCGACACACTGTGCGTGTGCGTGTGTGTGTGTGTGTGTGCGTGTGTGCGTGTGTGCGTGTGTGTTCAGGTAACGTGTTAGGGAAGGCCGTGCGGCCTGTCTGCCGAGTGGGCTGACCCTTTAAGAGACCCTTTTTAAAAGAACGAAGTGTAAGCAGGAAGACTTCTGTATAACAGGCCATTTCCTGTGGCTTTTCAAGCCTGGGCCAGCCTGGAGCTTGTTAAGCAGACAGAACATGGTCTCCCTGAAGACAGAGTCCCACGTTCTGTCCCCCGAGGATGATTCCTTTGCTTTGCCTTCTTCGTTTGTTCGTTCGTTTTGTCAGTCAGCAACAGTCTTGCCACGCACCGCCTCCTCGCGGGCCCTGGGAGTACGGGGGTGGCACAGCCTTGCCCTTGGGCTCGCAGCTCCCCGGCTGGGTGAGGTGCCGGAGCCGCTGCCTCTCCACACGGCCTCCAGCAGCAGAGCACAGGTGCTCTGGCTCGGCTCCAGGTGGCACGGAAGTCTTCCTAGGGGCAGTGTCACTGCCTTGGTGGGAGACGAGGATGAAGTACACATCAGGTGGAAGGAACAGCATGTGCAAAGGCCACAGACTGTACCTCTGCTCTTCCCAGGTGTGGACGCCTCCCCTGAATTCATGCAGCTGCACTCCTGAGCTGCTTGGGAGGCAGGGAAAGGCGGGTAGCACACGGAAGGGGTGGAGCAGTGGGCAGGGACAGAGATCTTGGACCGTCCCTTGCCCATCCTCCCCAGCGGCGGGTCCCGTGGGATCCTCTTCTTCCCAACAGGGCCTGGCAATCACCACCTTCTCCAGCCATAGCCATTTAGGAAATGCCAATGATTAGCAATTGTTATCACGGTAATTAAAATTCCCTGGGAACAGCTTGGCTAATATCCATCAGTATCTGCAGTCAGGTTGGCCGTGAGCTGAAATCCTAATGAAAATCTCGAAGCAGAGTGCAGAGCAGTGCTACGGGGAGGCTTTAATGCTGCTGGCCACCCCTGCAAATTCCATGGCGGCAATGCGGGTCTTTTCCTATTAAATGGCATTTTCAAGGATGGCTGCTGTGCTGGCCTTATCACAGCAAACCACACGTGGGGAGCAGACTGGGGTTTTACAGAATCCCACGGCTTCTATAGAAAGTGGAGGTTTTCCGATCTGTAGAGGGCTTCTCCTGCTGCTGTTCTTGGGGAGGGGGCCGGGTGCTGGGCCAGGTAGTGGGTGATGGGCCTGGAGGCACAGAGCAGAAATCATGCAAATAAAAGCTCCAGTTGTGCATTTCGCAGGGCAGAGTGGGCAGCAAGGCGAGAGAAGATCTGAGGATGGCATGGATTGACATGGGGGGAGGCGGGGTGGCAGCTCAGACCTCAGCCCAGCTGGGATCCCTCCCGCCTTGCCTCAGCAGTCCTGCTGTCCCGGTGGAAGGCACTTTCCAGAACACTGCATTTCATGCACCCCTACCCAGGAGTGCCATCCGTATTGGTAAAGCACCTGTGTGCTCTGGTCACGGCCGCTGTGGGGCCCTTGGAACTGCGGCTCCTCCAGCTGGTCCAGGATCACTGGCCTTTCTGGTCTTCTGGTCTCTGTCCATTGCGACGGCCTCAGGTTTGCCCAGACTGCAGTGCCAACGTGAGAGAGTAGGCAGACCCCAGGCCCCAGGACCGTAGACCCACATAGAGTGACTGACCCACTGGACCCCAGGATAGCCCCACAGGGTCATTGCCCTGCTGAGCATAAATATCAGAGTGAATTATATGAAATTCACAGGGGGCTTTATAGGAAATGATTGAATACCAAAAAACCATTGACTGTCCCCATGTTCATGCAATTCAGCCTAATGCTTTGGATCTTGGGCTCTTTATCCTATTTTCTAAAAGCACTTTACTGATCAGTATTTTTTTAAGCATGAGGTCGGGCTGGAGGTGGATCGTTGCAACAGGAGGTGAGGCTGAGGACACGGGGCCTGTTGGCTGCGATGTGCCGGGGCAGCCAGGAGCAGCCAGGGCTGTGGGTCACACTGGTGCTCGAGGAAGGGCCCGGAGGGCAAGGTCAGGGAGGCTTGCTGGAGCTTGCTGGGCACTGGCACGCCCTGCTAAGCACTTCTTCTTTATCCCTCTTTAATCTGAAACAGTACGTCCATTTGATTAATTACAAGGACTTAGGTGAAACCCTCAGGCCACATCTCCAGGAAGGTGACAACTATATGGACTGGGACATGTTCCGACAAACTACTTACAGCTGCCTTTCAGCCATGCAGCCGGTGTTTGCTGAGCACCTACTGTGTGTCGGGCATAGGCTAGGAGTTTGAAGATACAGTGATGAGCGCCCTGTCCGCCCCTCCTGGATGGTAGAGCCTAGTGGTCTCTAAAATGGAAAGGACCAGGGGCACCTGGGTGGCTCAGTCTGTTAAGCGTCTGTCTTCGGCTCAGGTCATGATCTCAGGGTCCTGGGATCAAGCCCCACAGCGGGCTCCCTGCTCAGCGGGGAGCCTGCTTCTCCTTCTCCCTCTGCCCCTCCCCCCGCTCGTGTTCTCTCTCTCTCGTAAAAATAAAATTTTAAAAATCTTTAAAAAAATAAAAATGAAAGGAGCAGCCTAAAGGTAGACACGACCCAAGTGTCCATCAATGGATGAATGGCTAGATAAAATGCGGTATAGACGTACGATGGAATACCATTCAGCCTCGAAAAGGAAGAAAGTTCTGACCCAGGTTGCAACACCTCGAGGATCTTATGCCAAGTCACAAAAAGATCAATACCGTACGATTCCATTCATACAAAATACCTAGAGTCATCAACTTCTTTCTGAGTCAGATTCTCAGAAAGTACAATGGTGGCTGTCAGGGGCTAGGAGGACGGGGGAGGAAGGAGCTATTGTTCAGCGGGTTCAGAGTTTCTGTTTTACAAGAGAAGAGCTCTGGAGGTGGGCTATACAATGTGACCGTGCTTAACACTACTGAACCTACCCTTAGAAATGGCCAAGATGGTAAATTTTATGTTATGGATAATTTTTATTTTATTTTTATATTTTATTTGTTTGTTAGTGAGAGAAAGCAGGATTATGAGTTGGGGGGAGGGGCAGAGGGAGAGGGAGAAGCAGGCTCCCCGCTGAGCAGGGGGCCTGATGCGGGGCCCATCCCAGGACCCTGGAATCATGACCTGAGCCAAAGATGGACACCAACTGAGCCATCCAGGCGCCCCTGTTATGATATTTTTTTTTAATTTAAAATTTATTTTAATTTAAAACAAAAAAGGAAAGCAAGGACTATGCCCAGGCATGGGCCAGAACCATAATCCCAGCTCTGCAGCAAGAGCCCAGGAGGCCGCGATGGGACCTCAGTCAGGATCAGGGATGCGTCTGGCCCCATGGAATCCCCACACACAGCTCCGTAGCATCTCTTGGTCTCTCCCACTGAGAGCCACACAGCCGTGATGTGTAAGCCACATCACTGAGCCTCCCTCGGCGTTGTCCTGTCCACTCCCCTTCACACAGGCCCACGTGACAGTGTGCCCCAGGGGTGGCCGTGGAGTCCCCATCCTCCCTCCTCTGGCATCTAAATCTGGGGGCCTTGGGTCCTAACACGCACCTTCCCCACACCCGCCGGCCCATGGGAACTGCTCTGAGCAGGTCCCCAGACCAGCCCCAGATCCCACCGGGAAGGGTAGTGTAGGCTTCCCACCCTGAAGACACTTAGCCCTCCTCTGGAGATTCAGCTTTTCTTCCTGGAGGTTGGTCTGACGATACAGGTCACCATCTAAATGGATACACATGCCTTGACCCCGCAGATCCGCCCCCCGGGGTGTTTTCTAAGACCGTAATGGGCACCTGTCCGATGAGTGTGCAAAGGTGATTGTTGCAGTGCTGTTCACAAGAGTGAAAATTTGGAAACCACTTAAATGTCTATCAGTGGGGGGCGCCTGGGTAGCGCAGTCGTTAAAGCGTCTGCCTTCGGCTCAGGGCGTGATCCCGGCGTACCGGGATCGAGTCCCACATCGGGCTCCTCCGCTGTGAGCCTGCTTCTTCCTCTCCCACTCCCCCTGCTGTGTTCCCTCTCTCACTGGCTGTCTCTCTGTCACATAAATAAATAAAATCTTTAAAAAAAAATAAATAAATGTCTATCAGTGGAGGGCTGGTTTAATTAGTTTTAATAAAGCCAAACTAGGAAGCCATTAAAAAGTGGTGGTGGAGACCATTACTTAACCGTGATAGATAGTTCGGTGGGAGGCAAACACGGGTTGCGTCTACATGGTCCTTCAGAACAAATTGTATACATGCCCAGGGTATACAGATGGCTCTTGAGGGCTCGCTGCATTTCATCCCCTGAGGCCCAGCCCATGTTGGGGGGCAGGAGGCCAATGTGCTTAGGGGAGGGCCGGCAAAGCCAGCACTGACGGGTGCTTAGCACAGGGAGGCTGAGTGAGCCCCTCTTGGGCTTGGGCCCGTGTTCTCAGGAACCACGCAGCAGCTCTGCAAAGACAGGGTGGCCTTGGCGGCCACTGCTTAAACCCATCCGCTCTCCCTGTACGGCCGCTCCCTCCCCCCTGGGCACCCAGTCTGCAGGACGCTCAGAGTCCACGATGATGTCTGCCCTGCTGAGGCTTTACTCACCACTCAGCCACGCATAGTGAGCACCTACTTTGCATCGGTAAACTGTTGGGATGAGGCTCTGGGGCCTCCAGTGTGGAACAGAGGCCCATAGAACAGTGGGCTGGCCTTGGGTAAGTTGCTTAAGTTGTAGGAACCTCAATTTTCCCATCTGGAAAGTGGGGATAATAACAGAGCTTCCTCAAAGAACTTATCACTAGATGCCTCGGAATGGGGAGGAGACTTCAATTTTGTGTTTCGTGAATTTGAGACCAGGTGTACACGCTGTCAATTCAAATAAATACTTACTGGAGGAGGGCCATGAGAGGATCAGAAAGGGTTCTTTAAAGGGGGCTCCACAAGGCATTCTTCCTACCAGACGGGTTCTATGTTGTTCAAGGGCCACACAAAAGCGGGCCCTTCTGCACAGGGCATCTGGGAGGGAGAAGTGAGTGATTCCAGCCAGGGACAGGGTTGGGACTCAGTGGCCCCATGCCTGGCACTCTGGAGCATAAAGAGAGGACTCATGGGGGCACCTGGGTAGCGCAGTCGTTAAGCGGCTGCCTTCGGCTCAGGGAGTGATCCCGGCGTTCCGGGATCGAGTCCCACATCGGGCTCCTCTGCTGGGAGCCTGCTTCTTCCTCTCCCACTCCCCTGCTGTGTTCCCTCTCTCGCTGGCTGTCTCTCTGTCACATAAATAAATAAATGAATAAATAAAATCTTTTAAAAAAAAAAGGGAGGACTCATGATAGTTGAGTGACTCCAGCACTGCACAGTTAGGTGCCGAGTCTATGCAGACCAGTTAATAGGGTTGAGTTTCTCTAGGAAAACCTGTTGAGTGGATTCCAGGTGGGAAGCTCTGTATGTTCTTTGGCTCTGTTGGAGAACCCTACGTACACTGGTGTCTTAAAGGCTCTGAGAAGTCCTGCAGTAATGCTTCATTTAACCTAGTGCTTCCCAAGTGTACATGAGCAGGAACTTTTTTTTTTTTTTTTGGTCCAGTCCGTGTTAATATCCCACAAAACCAATGTACAGAGGAAGCTTGGGGATTAGGAAAATCTGTCCTAGAGAGAATCGGGGCAACCTCTGGCCTTCTGATTTTCAAGTCTCTCTTTTGGGGGGTGCCTGGGTGGCTCAGTTAGCTAAGCATCCAACTCTTGATTTTGGCTCAGGTCACGATCTCAGGGTTGTGAGGTCGAGCCTGGCGTGGATCCTGCTTAAGATTCTCTCTCTCATCTCCCTCTGCACCCCGCCCCCATAAATAAATTAATTAATTCTCTCTTTTGAGTAGGGAACTTGGTCCACTGTTGTAAGACTTCCATGTCTGTCAGATGAGAGAAAGAGGGTGACAGTGACCGTGATGAGCATTACATCTTCGAGTGGCTGCTTTGTGCCCGGCGCTGGGCAGTGGGCCTTCCATTCATTCAAGAGTCTGGTCCTCATGGCTGCCCTGTGGGGCGGGCACTGTTCCTACATTCCACCTTCTGGTGATGAAACTGGGGATCTGGAAGGTCGATGTGTCCAGATCTCACAGCTGCCGGGTGACAGGTCCAGGTCAAACCCAGGCCGTCTGCTCTGAACTGCCAAGGTCTTCTCTGAGAAGGTCACGTTCCTTCACATTCTCCTCCTCTTACTGAATACCCTGAATGTATTTCCTTTGGCGGAGAAGAGATTATGGAGTACTTGGTGTTTCTTGAAGTAAGCATGAAGAGTTCGGGGACCTTATCTCAGTGCTGCTGTGAATTCTAATCTGAGGCTCTCTGAGGTTGGGGCCCTTCCTGCACCTGCACAGAGATAGCCTCGTCCCCGGGGAGCTCTCCAGAACAGCTTCCAGTACTGCGCCCGCCCCGAGCCCAGCCCTTCGCCTAGCCTCCTGTCGCTCGCTCTGCCCCAGAGCCTCCAGGGAAGAGGCAGGTGGGAGGAATGCGGGTGGCATCTGGGGAGCACCTTCTGGGCACCCACAGCGTGGGGCACTTCAGCAGGAGAGGAGGGCGGGCCAGCGTGGGAGCGCGGCACAGGGAGGGCCGCTCTGCATCCCTTGCTCTAAGCAGATGTCACCCCTGCCAGGTCTGGAAGAGGTCGGGGGCCTGGTTCTACAAAGGGCTCCCCAAGTACATCCTGCCGCTGAAGACCCCTGGCCGGGCCGATGACCCCCACTTCCGACCTTTGCCCGTGGAGCCCACAGAGCAAAAGCCCAGAAGCACTGAGACTAGTCGTGTCTACACGTGGGCCCGAGGGAGAGGTAAGTCCCCCTTGCCCCCCGTCCCGGGATAGCAGCTGTCACACGCCCGCCGTTAGCCAGCTGGACAGCGCCTTGGGCACCAGGCCGGCATCTGCCACACCCGCCACGGGGCTCATCCTGGCGCGTCGTCCTCCCTGTGCCCTCAGCTCCCCACCTGTGCCCGTGTGGGCAGCTGGACCTTAGCACGTGATCGCGCGCAGGAGGAGTGTCCACTGGGGGCCATTTCTCAAACAAGTGCTCATTTGGGGCTGGAAATGCCATGAACACTATGGATCTTTGCGGGAATGTGATACCCACTGAGGTTTTTCGCAGAGTATGAAAACGTATCTTTCCGAAGCTGGCCTGTACCGTCTCTTCTCGGCACTTGTCTTGCGTCTCAGGAAGGGAGGACTCCTGGTTTCCCTGGTCCTAATGAGCAAAATGACTGTGCCCAGGGCCCTTTGGTATTCGTGGAGGCTGCGCTGCTGCGGTGGCATGCCAGGTTGCCGCCGTCACAAGGGGAGCTCGGCCCCACTGGTGGGAACAGTACCTGGTGTGGTAGACGGCCCTCCACCGCTTACATGATGCTTTAATGTTCGTGGTCTTCATTTTTAAAATTCCTGGTCTCACGACAGGCTCCAGAGGTGACTGGGGCAGGTAGTTAAGCCCTGCAGCCTGAGGCCCAGAGGAGAGATGCACGTACTGAGCTGCTGTGTGGCTGAGCTGGGGCCCAAAGCAGGGTCTTGTCCTCTGGGCCCTCACTCCTTCTGCGCCAAAGGGTCCAGGTTTCAGCCCAAGACTTAGAGACTGAGGGTCCTTAATGAGAGAAAGCAGCCAGAGGGATGGTTGGCTTGCCTGATGTTGGGGCTAGACATGACAGCTGTTTCTGCAGGACTCTTCAAGACTTCTGTCTTTGGATTAAGACCTGGCATCTATCTTTATATCATTCGGGCTTTTTTTTCTATTGTTCCAAAAGTAAGGTGTGTTTATTATAAAATTCTGAAGGTTGCCAAGTGTTATCCCGTAGAAGGGAAACACTGGCTGTAGGTCAGCCCCTCCAGACATGACCAGCATCAACAGCTGGGCCTCTGTTCTCCTGAAACCTTCTCCATGTCCCCCGGCCCTTGGTGCAGAAGGCCTTCCCAGCTAATTCTACTTGGCTCCGTTTGCACTTCTAATTCCCACGAGGTCGCCTCCCCTGCCATCCCTGCCGCAGTGAAGTCCTTGTAGGGACCGTGGGCAAGTGCAGGTGGCCCCTGGGCAGGCAGGCAGAGGAGCAGGCCGTGCTGGGACTGGCCCTGGGGGTGCCGTGGGCCTCAGGGAGGAGCCCGGAATGGGGTTTTCTGGAGAAGTGGCTCCCTCCTCCACCCTCTAGCTGGGGCTTCCTCCTGCCCCCGCCCTGTCAGGGTGCATCTGTGTCCCTCGGGCTGACAGAGCAGTTGCAGCCGGGGAGACAGAATGTTGCTTTGAGTGGGTTGAGGAGGGGAGGCCCCAGGGGCCCTCACCGCCCGCTCTGCTCGCATCCGCACAGGACACACGTGCGCGCGCACACACACACACACACACACACACACACACGCACACCCCTGGGAAGGGCAGAGACTCCATCTCCTCAGTCATGCAGACACAGATGGCCTATTAATGACGTGGCCGAGGAGGCCTGCGGCCCACGCGCCTGCAGGCGGCACGGTTTATTTCCTGGGTTTGCACCGCAGCCAGGCCGGGCGATGTGGTGGTCCCCCGGGTGAACTTGGGCTCCCTCTGCAGACTGGGTCAGAAGCGTCCAGGCTCCCAGAGCACAAGGCAGCGCGTCCTTCACACGGGCCCGGGTCGGGCAAGTTGCAGCTCTGTGGTGCAGGTTTTAGTGCCGAGCCGGAGGCGGCCCAGCCAGATGGCTTATGTGTCTTGCCCATGGGCAGCAGAAGGGTGAGGACTGCTGGCCCCACGCTGGTTGGGGAGGCCCAGGGGGCATCTGCACACACGTAGACATGGGGTACCCTGGGGGTGCATGGAGTACGCGGCGTGGGCAGGCCTGAACTTGAGGAAACCCATAGTGGAGAGGAAGGAAGGCTAGGAGCTGCTGGAGGAGACTGAGGGGGCGTCCTGGAGGGGGGATGAAGGCCCAGAGGTCCTATGCCATGGGAACCAAAGCCCCAGGGATTTGCAAGGAGGGACCACAAACAAGCCGACGGTCCTGAGCTGCTTCCAAGCCTGAGCCTGTGGTTGTCCTCTCTGATGAGCCCGTGTGGAAGCCGGGATCTGTGCTTTCCGATTGAGGCGGGGTCCCCTGGCTGTCGCAGACACGGCCGTGTACTCACAGAGGCATTCGGGCGGTTACTGGATACCTGTGGGAGACTGGAAGCCCAGGCCAGCTGGAACCATCCTTATGGTGGGCCTGGGCCTGGAACGAGGGGAGGTCAACCCCACGTTAGCCCTTTCGTGGCTTCCTGGTGGCATACAGGCCTGGAGGTCATGCCTGCGGCAGCCCCAAAATAACAGTCTGCCTTGCCTGTCTGGAAGCCTCCCAAGCTGCCAGGGGCTGCTGCCTCAGTCCCGGTTCCTTCGCAAGCTGCTCTCCAGGCTGTCAGACTCCTGGTGGCAGACAGCCCCCAGCCGGCAGCCTTGGGAGTCTGGCGTTAGGGGCCTCATGGGGCCTTCCCAGACCACTGACAACTGGGGAACCAATTAGCATTTTTCTTTCTTTCTTTCTTTTTTTTTAAGATTTTATTTATTTATGTGACAGCCAGCGAGAGAGGAAACACAGCAGGGGAGTGGGAGAGGAAGAAGCAGGCTCCCAGCGGAGGAGCCCGATGCGGGACTCGATCCCGGAATGCTGGGATCACGCCCTGAGCCCAAGGCAGACGCCTAACGACTGCGCTACGCAGGCGCCCCAATTAGCATTTTTCTAGCTCCAAGAGTGGCTTCCCCTCCCCAGCCCTACCATCAGGCAGGCCCAGGTGCCCAGGAGTTGGTTGGGGTCAAAACTGTAGTTTGTGGTCCAATTGAGAGCCGGTGTGATAAGCCCAGCTCTTGGAGCACCCCATTCAACCAAAACTGAGCTCAGGGCCGGGCAGAAATAGAGTGACCAGCACTGGGGGGTGGACCCCCCACCACACTGGAAGCTGCGTATGGGCAGGGCCATGTCTGTACTGAATAGGCCAGTTCCTTACCGCCTAGCATGGGAGAGGCATGGGATAGACGCTTCTTAGGTAAATGAGTGGATGGATGAATGAACCACCCATCCCCCCCTCCCCAGATATTTGAAAAACTGTGGAAGGATTTTCCTTAGGGCCTGCAGGCTCCCCTGGGTCAGGGTTCTGGTGGACAGCCCCAAGAGAGACTTGAAGACTATTAAAACCACCCCCACTCTCATGAAGCGGCTCTCCTCCCAGGTCCCTGCCTCTGGGAACCCCAGGACCATCATCCCCCTCCCGCCCCACGGTCCCTGCTTCCCAGCGTGAAAGCTGCTCCTGGGGGCACCTGGGTGGCTCCGTCCATTAAGCGTCTGCTCAGGTCATGGTCTCAGGGTCCTGGGATTAACCGGGGAGCCCACTTCTGCCTCTCCCTCTGCCCCACCCCCCTCGCGTGTGCTCTCTCGCTCCTCTCTCTCTCTCTCAAATAAATAAAATCGTTAAAAAAAAAAAAAAAAAAAAAGGGGCGCCTGGGTGGCACAGCGGTTAAGCGTCTGCCTTCGGCTCAGGGCGTGATCCTGGCGTTATGGGATTGAGCCCCACATCAGGCTCCTCTGCTGGGAGCCTGCTTCTTCCTCTCCCACTCCCCCTGCTTGTGTTCCCTCTCTCGCTGGCTGTCTCTATCTCTGTCAAATGAATAAATAAAATCTTTAAAAACAAAACAAAACAAAAAACAATAAACCTTCTCCTAGCACCAAACACTCTCTCTTCTCTTCCCCTGCCCCAGTTCCTCCCTCTCCCTCTCCCTTCCCCTCCCCCAAATAAATAAATAAATAAATGTTAAAAATTACCTGTTCAGTGCTCTCTTCAGCAGCACATATGCTAAAAGTTACCTCTTCGAATCCATTCCTCATTTTTTAGTAAGTGGTTTATTTTCTCATATTGATTTGCAGGTGCTGCTTGAATGTTAGGGATGGTAGACGGCTTGCAGATGCTTTCCTCCTTGACTTTACATTTTGTTTGACCCTAGTCCTTACTCCTAGTATTTTGCCATTCAAAACCTGTTTCTTTTCATTTTTGTGAAGTCAAGTATGTCTTTCGTTGGTTTTGTGGTTTGTAGGTTTCCTGTCTTGCTTTGAAATGTCTTCCTCTCCAAGGTTAAAAACAAATATATGCTAAATAAAAAATTTCATAAGAGAATAAAAGGAAATTATATAAATATGATAAAATTACCAAAGAAGAAACATTATCTAACACCAAATATTATATTCACTGATAAAGAACTGAAGCCATGCTCTACTGAAATGCATGTCAAGAATACCACCTTCGGGGACGCCTGGGTGGCTCAGTCGTTAAGCGTCTGCCTTCGGTTCAGGGTGTGATACCGGGGTCCTGGGATCGAGCCCCACATCAGGCTGCTCCACTGGGAGCCTGCTTCTTCCTCTCCCACTCCCCCAGCTTGTGTTCCCTCTCTCGCTGGCTGTCTCTCTCTCTGTCAAATAAATAAAATAAAATCTTTAAAAAAAAAAAAAGAATACCACCATCGGGGCGCCTGGATGGCTCCATTGGTTAAGTGTCTGCCTTTGGCTCGGATCATGATCCCAGAGTCCCAGGATCGAGCCCCATATCAGGCTCCCTGCTCAGCGGGGAGTCTGCTCCTACCTCTGCCCTTCACCCCACTTGTGCTCTCTCTCTCTGTCTCTCTTGAGCTCTCTCTCTCTCTTTAAATCTTAAAAAAAAAAAAAAAAGAGTATACCCCCATCCCTTGACAGTGTTTTGTAGTATTTAACTAATGTAATAAGGCAAGAAAATAATCTGTGGCTCTTGGAAAAGAGAAGAAATACTAAGAAAACCCAAGAGAGCTTACTAAGACAACCCATTGGGATTAATAAGACAATTTGGGAACTGACAGGATGCAAAGTAAATCAATAGCTTACACACCAAAACAGTTGATTGTTTTACTCTGTGCTAATTAGAAGGAACAATGGGAAAATTCACTCATAATTACAGCAAAAATTATAAAATGCCTAGAAGTGAAATTGAAAAGCAGTTACAGGTCCAATTTGAAGAAAATTATAGAAACTTATCATAGGACAAAAAGCAAGAGACAAACAGAGGGCAGACAAAGACCTTGATCCCTCCAAGTTAGTAAGTGTAGTAATTCCTGTCTGATCTCCCATGGAGTTTTAGGAAGGAATGGGTTCACACATTTCTGTTGTCCACTGGACAGACGCACTGTGGTGTAATCACGCAGTGGGATATTATTCAGCCTTCAAAAGGAAGGACCTACTGACACAGACCACACCGCGGATAAACCGTGCACAGCCTGTGCCAAGTGAAAGATGCCGGAGACGAAGGTCATACAGTTGTACCGCTGCAGTGACACGAGACCCTCAGAACAGGCAAATCCGTGGGCCGCCTGGGTGGCTCAGATAGTTCAGCGTCTGCCTTCAGCTTGGGTCATGATCCCAGGGTCCCGGGATCGAGTCCCACATCGGGCTCCATGCTCAGCGGGAACCCTGCTTCTCCCTCTCCCTTTGCTGCTCCCCCTACTTGTGCTCTCTCGCGTGCTCTCTCTCTCTCTCAAATAAATAAATAAATAAACAAAATCTTAAAAAAAAAAAAAAGGTCAGGCAAATGCATGCAGATAGAACGTAGATTCATGATTGTCAGGGCCAGGGAGCGGGGGTAGGGGGAGGGATTGCTTATGGGTACAGAGGACACGGCACATATTCTGCAACTGGATAGTGGTGATGGTTGCACGACTTCATGAATATACTAAAAACCCTGGAATCGTATGCTTTCAAAGGGTGAATTTGATGGTATATGAGTTATATTTTATTTTAACAAAATGTTTTGGGTAATGGCGAGATAGGAGAAGGAGCTGCCTGACCAAATGTTAAGGCTTACTATGAAGGTACTGTAATCAATAGAAATAGTGTAGTACTGGCACCAGAATAAATAGAATATTTATTTATAGGATAAATAAATAGGTTAGTAGAACAGAATAGAGAAATAATAGGCCTAAGGACGTATGGAAGCTGAACGTAGGTAGTTTTTCAGTTCAGTGGGAAAATAACAGGTTTATGTAACAACCAGACTTTGCATAGATTTCCACCCCATTCCATGTGTATTTAGAAACACACTGCAGATAGATTAAAGATCTAAATGTTAGGGGCGCCTGGGTGGCTCAGTCCATTGAGCGTCTGACTCTTGATTTCGGCTCGGGTCATGATCTCAGGGTCGCGAGAACGAGCCCCGCGTCCAGCTTCATGCTGGGCATGGAGTCTGCTTAAGATTCTTTCTTTCCCTCTGCCCCTCCCCACCCCTCCCTCTCTTAAAAAAAAGAATCTAAATGTTAAAAATATGTATTTTTAACAAAGCAAAGAATGTATTAGAGGACGATCCAAAATATTTTTTTCTGCTGTGTTATCTCAAAGAGCTATGACACTCCGGCATGTGCAGGACAGGTTGGCTGACTCCCTGAATTTACCACTCTCTCCCTCTTCTGGACAATGGGTGTTGATGTGGGACAAGGATTTGCCTGTGGACCCCTTGGTGAGCCCTCTGCAAGCTTGTTTATAGCAGGTCATTTGTTCTTTCCCCAGGATGGAGTAGGGGACAGTGTGACCGCAGTGGCCCTGGGTCTGACCTGCAAGCCTCTGGGAGAGGTCCACCCTCGCACCTGATCGATCTAAATGGGGTGTGTGCTCCATGCTACTTTTCAATGGCAGATCATTGCTCCAGGTTTTTGGCAGCAATGACTAAAGCCAGCTTTTGCACACTCCTGGGTCTCTTTGCTCCCCTGTGAAATAAAAGGTGTAAAATGTGGAACCAGTACTATGGGTTCTTGGTCTTAATCCCTTTAGAGCTCAGCCCACCTCTTCAGCAGACTTCTTTCCTTTGAGCTGGATTCCCACCCTTGGGCTATGTACAAAGATATTTGCTGGCAGTAGGGGTGGCGGGTACCATATTAATCTGGCATATTTGGGTAATAAGAGATTACTTTTTTTGTCATATGCTAGAAAGTTCAAGGAAGGCATCTGCTGCTGTGGTTCAGCAGCTCAGTGATGTCAGGACAGAGGTCTTTGTAATTCTTGCTTCTTTCCCTGATGGTCACAAGATGGTTGCTGCAGTTCCAGCCATCACTATAAAGAATGGAAGAAAGTTAAAAGGGGAGGCTGAAAAATCAAGCCTTTAACTTCTGCAACCTTGCATCAGGATAGAAGCAGGCAATGGGGAGGGGGGCTCGTACTGGACCCGGATGAGCCAAATTCCCTATAAGAGCTAGAGAGAGAGCTGAATTTATCTGAGTGAAGTCATTACAACTGGAAATTATTCTCAGATAGGATTTTCTGCTTCTCTCTCTCCAGTGGCAAGGATCCTTAACATGATGTGGCTTCTTCTTTTCTTCAGCCCCCAGTACTCTGACTGGAGGCAACATTGCCCTGGATCTGCTCGATGTTTGGTCTGCCCCAGCTTGCCCAGCTGTGGCTGACGGGCTCCTGAAACTGGGGGCCTGAAGCCCTGAGTCTAGAGTCCATACGCTGTTCAAAGGGCTTTCTAAGATGTATCTACTTTTCTCCGATGGGAGCCAGAGAATTGGGATCCCTAGGAGACTGACCCCGGCTTGGTAAGGCTTTGCTGTGTTGGCCTCTCCCTGGGAGCCTGGAGCTGAACAGGTGGGAGGGGACCCTTGTCTAAAGCCTACATCACTGCCCTGGGGCTTGGCCGGATTAGGGAACCCTTTTCATTGTGCCTTCCACCCCAGACCCCGTAAAGCCCTACCTACACGGTACAAATATCCATTTCCTCCCCACTCCGTCTCCTCAGAGGTGGCAGAGAAGCCGAGGTCGGCCAAAAGGCCCTTGGCTGAGGCACACAGGCCTCTAGAGCTCCCGTAGCCGTGGGGCAAGTTCACTTTCCCATCTCCACCGAGCTGGCGTCACCGTCCCTCTGCAGGGCCCTTCCGCCCCCGCCCCCCCCCCCCCCCCCCGCCCTCCGGCAGCCCCGTGAGCAGAGCAGGGGCTTCCTGGAAGGACTGGAACAGATAGACGCACTGGTTAACTTCAAGGTCTGTTCCGGAAAAGTACTTCAAGGTTTTGGATTTGTTCCGATTGGATCGTTTTGAGAAAAATAGAGGGGTTTCATTATCACTTCCTTGGTTCACTAAATTTTTAACAATTTTTTAAAAAATCCTCAACTGTGGTTCTGTTTGCAGTCCAGGGATAGCATGAGGATTGCTTGAGTTGAGCAGTCTGGTTCAGGTCAGGCTACAAATGTTTACCCTGGGCCAGCCTTCCTGAATGACCCCCAGCTGGCCCATCTACCCCCAGTGCCACCGTGTCCAGCATGCTGGGTGCCGCACTGGCAGCAGCCACAGCGCTGTGGCTCACGGTCACTATCTCATCAGATGGGCACCCCATGGGGCAGTGTCAGGATGGACAGGGATGGGGAGGCTGTCCTACAGGCTGCAGCCAAGAGGCTTCTGAACCCAGCCCATTCCTCTCTCCTCTGAGTTCAACGCGGAGTAAACCGTTGCCCAAATCACCACGCACACTGGCTGTCCCTGTTCAGATCTGGCAGGAGGATTTTTGGTTGCCAGGAACAGACCCCCAAGGCCAGCTCAAGTACAGGCGTTGCTGCCAGGCTGCTGGGGAAGGTTTTCCAGAAGCAGGGAAGGAGATAAGGCTTGTGAGACCTGTGGGGTGGAGGAATGTGGCAGCGACTGCTTCTACTTCACAGGGAACTCTCGGATCAGCTCCATCCCCTTCCTCTGGCCGCTCTCAGGACCCCACATCCGCACTCTTCCCTGAGTGATTGGCCCAACTCATTCCTACTCAGGCTGTCCTTTTTGCATCTGGCCTGTGTCCCATCAGATAGAATAGATGGCATGGCTAGTTAGGGCTGCTTTCCCTCAAAGCAGGGCTGGGACAGCACAGGGGGAAGTTTGTAGCTCTTGCTCAGTAGCCACAGAATTGGATGTTTTGTATCTGATGTGGTAGTGAGTTCCCTGTCACCGGGAGCATTCAAGCAGAGGCTGGCTATTATAGTGAGGACACTATGCTTTAGAAACTGAGGGAAATTCAATATAGACTTGTTACCGTGTGTCCAGAGTTTGCCCCCATATTGTGATCAGGGCTGGGGAGATGGGGATACCTGCTATGGCCCAAGATGGAGAAATCCACATGGCCCACAAAAGCTTGGAACCACAGACCTCTGTCTCGTTAGTGCAGAGCTGCAGCCGACGGAGCTAATCAGCAGTTCGGTGGCAGCCGTTTTTCCATCAAACCCATATGCTGTTTCCTGACTTCCTAACGCAGCATGCTATTTATACCAGTAGATCCATTCATTCTTAATGAGCCACGGTTGTGGATTGTAAAATGTTTTATTTTCATACAGGATTGCTCACTGCCCAGAGCCAGCTGTTGCTATGCCACCTTCCTTCTTTCTCTGTTCCTAAGAAATTAGCATTTTGGAAGCTCCTCAGAGTGCTTTGCTGCCCTCTCCCACTCCCTGCTCACCCCCCAACGTGTCCCCAGCCAGACTCTGAACTTGCCATTTCTGTCACGTTGGCCCGGACATGGCACATGAACTCCCTGCAGCCTTCGGAGCAGCTGGGAGGGTGTGTTATGTGAAGGGGGCCAGGCTGGCTGAGGGTTGGAGAGGGAGGCAGAGGACAGCAGAGCAGGAGGGCTTCCATGTCGGGAGGTGGGATGCCATCTGTCCTCCAAGGGTTGGACATTTGCCGGTGTTAGAGGCTGCAACTCAATCTGGCTCACTGCTTTAAGTTCACCGACAACGTTTTTAAATGTGGAGAATTCTTAGTAAAAAGATACGGAATTCTGGCTGCTTTTTTGAACATCAGAAAGTCTGCGGATACTGCCCCCTCCCTGGACAAACTGGACAGGCTGAGTAGCAGTGTCCGTCTTCATACTGGGCAATGCAGTCTTGGGTTTGCCGCAGTTCCCACCCCTCCCTGTTGTCTCTTGCCACTCTGATCGTCACCCTTACAGGGTTATTAAGAAGAAAACGAAATAGTTCTTGTTTGCACATCCCTATGAAAAGAGAGAATAGGAATTAGAGCAACAGGAACATCTGTTGCAACAAAAGTGGGCACACTTCTCTGCAGAAATACTCATATCCAGAAATACCATGATAAATATATCAAAATAAATATCATGTCCAGCCCACCTCACCCACTGACCCTGCCGGCCGAGCAGCGGAAGGCAGAGCCTGACCGTGTCACGTCTGTGCCTCCCCACTCCCGAGCCTGACCCCAGGCCAGGGAACCTAGTTTTTGGAAGTCCTTCCTGTCTGGGCTCTGGTTGCCCCAGGAGTAGGATGGAGATGAGGGAGCCGGGACAGAGTCTGTTCTCTTCCAGCTTTCCAAAGCCAAGGGAAGGAAACTTTCTGGAGAAATTTCTGGCAACTGGTGAAGTAGTCACAGATCATGCGCCAAGGCCGCCCTGCAGCGGAGACCAGCCGCATCTCAGCACGGGCCTGCCCTCGGTGTGCGCGCGCACGCACGCACGCAAGCACGCACGCACGCACGCAAGCACGCACGCAGGCGCACGGGAGCCGGGAAGGTTTAGCGAGGAGGGCGGCAGAGGCTGTCTTCCAAGTGCCTGAGAGGGCGCTGCGGGCCCCCCCCTGTACCCCGGAACCCCCTGAGGCAGGGGTGCGTGGTGTGGGTCCGCTGTTTGGGGCCAGGCGCTGAAGAAGAAGGCCGTAGCACTGTCAGGGGCTCCCACCGGCCATTTGGGGAACTGAATGCCTTCCTTCTCCGCAGGCAGGAGGCAGTGGCGCCCAGTTGCCAGACCCATGTGGGCCGCAGCGGGCCAACACCCGCCGCCAGTCAGTTGGCGGTCTTCCTGTGCGGCCGCCATTCCTGCGCGCGCTGAGGGCCTGGGGAGCGTTTGCCTGTAGGTCTGCGCAGGTGGAAGAGGAAGGCAGGCCTCAGGCCTCGGTGCCGAGTGGCCGGATAAAATCAGCAGCGGTGGTCGCTGCCGGGGATTGCATGGTTGCTCACTGCAGGCTGTGCCAGGCGCGCTGCCTTCCTTGTTTCGTGGACTCCCCTGACAACTGGGCAGGGGGTGCTACTGTGGTCCCATGTTGTAGTAGGGCACGGAGAGGTCAGATAACTTGCATCATAATCTCAGGGTGGACAGAAAGATCCCCTCCACGTTCAGGAAACACTGCCCTTTCCCTAAATATCAGGGAAGTAGAGGCCTGGCCACCTCTTATGCGGCTGTGTTTTGAAAGAGAAACCCATGCATGCTAATTTGTCCTGACCTTCGGAGCCCTTGGTAAAGCCAAACGCCAGCCCAATGCCAGTGTGTGGGAATGGGGGGAGGGGGGGCATCCCCAGGACAGAAGTCCGAAGCTTCAGTGAGCTGTGTCGCCCCCACTGCTGTGCCCCACCCCTGCCCCAGCAGCTCCCCCTGCCTGTCCTGGGCATCCTCCCTGACTTGGGGATTGATTTCCCAGGAGCAGAAGGCCTTCATTAGCCACACCACAGAGGTCAGGGGCATGGCTGTCCATTCTCATTTGTCCAAGCCCAGTGACAGCCTCAGTTGATTTGATGATTCCAGCTGCAAGGCAAGATCTTGGGCCTCCTTGTCCCCGCTCCCACCCCATCTGAGCCAACACTGGGAAGCAGGGCTCAGTCCCCCGAGCCAGCCTCTGGCTTCAGTTAGTTGATGTGTGCAGAACTCCCACCGCGTGCTGGGCTAGGGCTGGGCTCCACCCTGTGCCATGAAGCACACCTCTCCAGCTGCTCACCTGTCTCACCATGGACACCTACAACTCAATTCTGCCCACTCTAGATTTCTCAGCCTCTAGGGGCCTGGGTGAAGTGAATAAACCTGGGCCCATCTGCCCTGTCCAATGCCAGTAAAGCCCAAGGAAATAGCAGTGCCAGCTCCGCTCAGCTCCCCAGCTCTCTCCTGGGGCCTCCTGTCCATCATAGGTGAAGGCTGCCCTGGCACATAGGCTGAGCTGATTCCCTACTGCTGGCCCGGGAGCCGCCGCAAGGATAGGAGCGTGCGTCTACCCAGATCTCCAAACAGGACGGGGGGGCAGGCCTTTCCTGCCTCACTTGTCTCTGGGTCCACCTGGGATTCAGGTAGACCTGGCAGCCCACCCCCCACACCCAGGCTCTGAGCACAGACCCCATGGCCCTGAGCCTCTGCTCAGGTGGGGGAACTGGAGGGACTAACCCAGAAGCCAGGAAGGCTGGACCCTGAGGGAATGGGACAGAGAGACCTGGGGAAAGAGAGAGATGCAGACCCAAAGACAGGCAGAGATGCCGAGAGATAAGACTGGAGAGAGAGAACCTGACCAAAAACAGAAAGAGGAACAAAGAGAAAACCCCAGGAAGACCCAGAACACAAAGACACACAAGACATACAAGACAGGAAAGAAAGACGAGGGGAGCAAAGGCAGAGAGGGATTTTTTTAAAAACATCAGCAAAAAAGAGGCACAAAGAGACAAAAGACAAAGGCCCAGAGACCCACAGAGACAGAAGGAGAGAGAAAGCTGTGGTTAAGGACAGAACCAAGACACATTTCGCATCCCAGCAAAGGCAGGAGATACTCACTCACTTTGTTTCATCTCTGCTATAAATCTGCAGCAATAACCTGTGAGAGAAATAGCGCAGAGCACACCCAAGCCAGACCTTATCCCCTAAGTGCCTGAGCCTGGAGCCTTTCTCTTGAGCCGGTGGGGCTGTCCGGGCCCCAGAGAAGCCCACCACCCGGCCTTTGCCTTTCCTGTTCTCTATCAGGGATACAAGGCACGCGCTGGCCCCAGCATTTCTATCCCAGTGTTTTTGTCTAAGTTATGCCCGTTTTTAAATTCCACCTCTTCCAAGAAGCCCTCCCTGACTTCCCTTCACCCTGAATACTCTCTCCCTCCTCCTGAGAGTATCATTTCTCTCTGGAGGAAGCTGTTCTTATCTTCCGGCCATCTACCTCCCGTTCTATCTGGAGCTCCTCCAGCAAGGGCAGGACTACAGGATTTCAGTGCTGGCGACCACATCATATTGATTTGAGGATTTGTCTTCATTACCCAGCGCCTCCTGGCTGTCTGTGAGCCCAAAGGAGGGAGTTAATTAAAATCAATGGTGAAGGAGTGAACAAGCACAGGAAACGCTCCACTCCCCAACTCTCAGCTCCCAGCCTGGTCTCTGCTGTCCCTGCTCACGTGCCTGGCGGCAGCCCGGAAAAAAGACCAAGGAAGAAGGCCTCCCTGGGTGCCACACGCCCACCCTGCCCTCTGAGGTGGTCCTGTGATATGTCCACCTCACTGATGAGGAAGCGAGGCTCAGGCTGTCCAGCAGCTGGCCCGCGAAGGTCACCCAGATCTCCTGACTCCGGGGTCCGAGGGAGGGAGGCATGCTCTGCCCCTCTCTGGCTTCCCAGGATCCACCCCTGTGAGGACAGTTTCCTCTGGCCTTGAGGTCACCCATCTCCTTGTCCAGGCCCTAGTTTCCCAAACAAAGGCAGAACCTGTTCCCTGGCCTGGCCTTGGGTTTGAAAGAGCAGGCTCTGTGGGATCAGGGCATCAGCCCCGCCCAGGGCCCACTCACCCCGTGTCTGTGACAACCAGCCTCTGACCACCCCTCCCCCCATCTGTCTGTCCCTGGCTCAGGCTGAGGCCACCAGCAGCTTGGCTCGTCCCACTTGAGTGTCCTTCACGGGGGAGGAGGAGGCTGTGAGGAGGTGCTTGCTGGGTCCACCCTTTCTGGAGACGGCGCTGGCTTGCCACCATCTTGCTGACCACCGTCCAGTCCTGCTGTCTCTGTTCCCTGCTGTGTCCTCTCCTGGGGAGGTTTTTCCAGAAAGCAGTCAGGTGTTTACTGAGTGCCTGCTTGACCCAAAGCTCGGTGCTGGGGGCCGAGGAAAGTAGCCAGATGCAGATTGAGATGGGGCCCTGACCTCACGTGGTTCCTGGTACAGTTGGGGAAATCAAGGCAGGCATTGATAGGAAAAGAAACTCAATGCTGGGCGGTGGCTGAGGGTCAGAAGAGCCGCCCCAGCAGTCGTGGGGAGAGCAAGGAAGGGCCTGTCTCCCATCTCTCCTTCCCCTGGGGCTGGAGACACTTTTCAGTAGAGGCACAATTTAGGTGGATTCTTGGAGGATGAACCGGAATTGAATTTTTAAAAATATTTATAAGCCTGCATAGCTTTTTGAACTTACAATGCCTTTTGTCCTACTCGATCTTATTTCCTTGGGGTTGCTCTTGTCTGTTTCACAGATGAGAAGATTGAGGCTCAAGGAGATGAAAGTCTTTGCCCAGGATTGTCCAAGGCAGGGCCAGGACTCAAGCCCGGATGTGGGGAGGGATCCAGAAGCCTCTCACGTCGCAGCACCTGCCTCTGGGGCGAAAGGCCCAGAGAAAAACCCAGAAAGGGCGTGTTAGGGAGACAGGGAAGGAGCTGGCCCACCTGGAGGGGAGGACTCCCGAGGGAGCAGAGCGCGTAGGGTGAGGCCAGACTGTGGGGTGCCCCGCCTGCTAGGAGGGGAGGAAAGAGCAGAGGTCTCACTAGGAGCTAGGCCTGGGCTCAGATCCCAGTTCAGCCTGCAGATGGCCCCTGAGGCCATCTCGTGCCTCCAGCACAACCTAGGAATCCACGCCCCCCAGAGAAGGCGAGCCCACCCCTGTGAGGTCGGCTCAGGCACCAAATGCCACGACTCCAGATGCCAGTCCTACACCACGCCGTGTGGGCCGGGAGTTCAGAAAGAGCCCCTCAAGCAAAAAGCTCCTCCCCTGTGCCAGGCACCGCCTGTGTTTCTGTGCGAATGCTCCCAGCAACCCAGAAAAGGACCCAACGGAGCCAGTGCTGGCCCGGGAGCCACCGGGAACCCCTTCACCACCCCGTACCTCCCCCCTGCAACCAGCAAACAGAGCCCCAGACTTGGGAGGCATCTCAGGGGGATTTCAGGCTGCAGGCCTCACCCTCCTCGCGAGTGAGACAGCCCTCGCCTGTCCCGGTGGGGACAGTTCTGCCACTGCCCTCTGCAGCCTGGTAGGCAGGGTAAGGCTAATTGGGGATGTCTATGCATTCCCCAGGGCCTTATCATCTTCCCTTTACATTAAAAAAAAATTATTTTGTTTTTAGTATGCAAAATTTTCCACCATCTGCTTTGCCTTGGCAGAATGTTTGCTGAAAATATCTCTCTTCCTCTCTAATTCCCATCGTTTCTGGGGGCTCTGGAAGCCTCCAAGTGGAGCAGCAGCAGCTCACAAGTGCCTCCCAGGCTCACGGGCTGTCCTGTGCCAGCAGGCGGATGTGGTAGCCCAGAAGTCACATCTCCCCACGCTCAGCCAGAGAGGGACCCTGGGCTCTCTCCACTGATGAAACAGAGCCAACCCAACCGAGTAGCTGCCCAGGTTGGTCTCTTTATGTGTGATAAAGCCCTGAGAGATGCCCAGGGTCACAAAGAGAGGTGGTGGCAGAGAAGAGCCAGGAACTAGGTCCCCCCAGACCCCAGTGCAGTGCTTTGAGGTCAAGTGGCCAGCATCCTGCCTGTCGCCTGGACCATCCCAGGCAAGGTGTTTTCACAGGACAGCAGCGGCTACACGTGTCCTTTGAGGCAGTCAGGAAAGACTTTCCAAAAGGGAAGACTCCCCCCCCCCTTCATGTACCAAAACTCTGAGTTTCCATGGTGACAGTCAAATTGCAAATCCATCTAAGAGTAAGCCAGGGGAAAAAAAAAAAAGCTGGCCTATCCCCAAAGATGTGGGCATGGCTGGCGCTGGGGCTAGCCGCTGCTGAGGATGAGAGGTGAGCAGAGTGGGGCAGCCCTTCTGGGGCACAACGGGAAAATCTCAGAGATGCCAGCTCCCCATGCAAGGGGTCCCAGGTCTCAGGCCACTGGGGCGGGGGACGCCTTCCCTCCTCCCTGCCTTCTGGCAGAGCCCAGGTGAGTCCATTTGGTGACTCCTCCTTCTTGGGAAGATGAGTGGGACAGTCTTCTCCCTAGTGTTTTCCCATCTTCAATCTGAAAAATCAGGCGTGGGCTGAATACAAGCACTCATCGCCAAGCCATCCTAGACTGTCTTGGGGGAATTAGAAGGGAAAAATCAGCCTTCAGACACACAGAGTGTTTTGTTGAGGATGGAAGAGCAAGGGCCAAAAGATTTATGAGCCTAAAAGCTTCTTTAATAGACCTGGAAGATTTACGATCACAGCTGCTGTGCGGCGAGAAAGGTGGCAATCGACAATCGAATGGCAAATTAGCCAAGATTTGGGTTTTATGGTGACAGTCGGAGGGGGAGGAAGAAGCAGAACTTCTTCCCTTGCTGCTGAAGGAATGTTTGGATAAATGGTGTTTGCACTGGGTTCTGCCGAGGGACATTCTCAGCAGTGTCTTCTTGGTGTGTTTCTTTCCCACTGACAGTAAATGCCAAGGCCAGGTGTGGACACTGTCGGCTCCTTTCGGTTTCTTTCTTTCAAGTAGAGTTTATTACAGTGGATTAGAGTGGGGTTGGGTTTGCACTACAGAGAGCTCTAAGCCGAGGCCTGGCCCCAGCTCAGAGTCCCAGACACAATGAGCAGAGCCACTCCAGCAAGGGAGGTGCTGCCGAAGGGGATGAGTCGTGGCCGGTTCTCCGCCCTGTGACACCTTTGTGAGCGGAGTTGTCATCTGGAGCTGTCCCCCCTTCCCATGGTTGTGGGCGTTTGGCGTCTGTAAAAGGAGACAAAGAACAAGTCAACCACCTAACTTGCCTAACTTGGGGAGGGCTTATTTTTTTCTAGAACTTGCACAACGTAGGCACATGGGGACTAGGCAGCATGGTGCCCGAACACGGCCTCCAAGGTTGGGATGCTTGGGACAATACTCGCCCCTCACAACAAAAGCTAATCTCCCAGTGCAACACTGCACAGTCTTCTTAAAATTTCGGCTCACTCTGGGACCCGCGTGCCCCAGCACTGCGCGTGGATGACAGATGACGGGCCAGGGAGGAGGGTGAAGGAGCAGGATAAATGAGCTTGCTACCGTAACCTGAGTCCCCAGGGCACCCTCTCCCATCGTTTCCTTTGGAGCTCTTGGTATTTTTTGCACCCTTGGTCACCTACACAGTAGCGCCCAAGGACCCAGGCGTTGTTTCAACACTGAGCTGCCTGTCCCCCACCCCCACTCCTCCTGCCCCAGCCCCAGCCCCGCCCCCCTCTGGCGCCAGAATTATGAAGATCCTGCATATTGAAGGAACACGAACATAGGGGAGATGGAGCAGTCCAAGTCAGGAAGAAGGACTACATTAGGCGTAAACGTCTCAGGGGACTCCGGGGAAGCCGATTGGAGGTCAGTCCCAGCTCTCCTCAGGGACTCCCTCTGCTTAACAGGCTGCCGGACCCCTGCTGCGGGGGGTGCACCCCCGTCCCTGATTTCTTCGCAGCTGCCCCAAGGGAGACCCGGGGAGCTGCTCACTGCCTCCTGCCCACCTCCCACTCCTTTCCTGGGAGGACCCCCAGGGTTGGTGCTTAGTCACCGAGTGAGTCAAAACTACGTAAATGCTTATAAAACCAGCACCTGTGAGGTCCAGTCGGTGGAGTCATGCTCAAAGAAACCCCGTCTGGGACCTGCAAAGCAATTGCAAAATAAATCAGGCCTTTGCACTTCTCAAATACTACGAAGGGGCACATGGACCAGAGCCCCTCGGAATCCCCAGCCCCTATCGATTCTACATCACAAAAGCCCACAAAGCCAAAGCAGAACTCCTTCTTGTGAAGGCCAGGAGGGAAAGAGAGCAGAAAAGGCAAGATCCTTGAGCAGCTAAAGGAAGGAAAAGCTGGGAACAATCACATTAACATCACTCTTGCCCCACCCATGTGGGTCAGGCTGTGCAGGAGAAGACTACCAGCCTCATTCGTGGTGCCCTTTGGCCCCTGCTCCCCAGGAACGCGGCATTCTGCTGGGAGAAACCCCGTGCACACACACACACACACACACGCACGCACACACACACACACACACACACACACACACACACCTCTGAAAGCAGAGAGCGGCTGTAGCAGAAGGCACGGGGCATTCAGCCAGCCAGGCACGAGTGATAGGGAAGGCTCCCTGGAGGAGGTGGTGTCCCAAAGGAGCCAGGAGAGGGGCGCCTGGCTGGCTCAGTCGGTATAGCGTGTGACTCTTGACCTCGGGGTTGTGAGTTCGAGTCCCACACTGGGAGTAGAGATTACTAAAAAAATAAATCAATAAACAAAAAGGAGCCAGGAGAAGAGCCATGGGCAGGGCATTCTGGGCAGTAGGAAGTGAGGTAGGTAGGTAGGAGGTACTGACCAGCAATTTGGTAAGAACACAGACGTGGGGAGAAGCCTGGGTGAGATTGTGCAGGATGGGGGCGCCTGGGTGGCTTGGTCGGTTAAGTGTCTGCCTTCGGCTCAGGTCCTGAGATCAAGCCCCACATCGGGCTCCCTCTCCTTCTCCCTCTGCTTCTCCCCAGCTCGTGCTCACTCTCTCTCTCTCTCTTGCTCACTCTCTCTTTCTCAAAGAAATAAAAGATTTTTTTACAAAGGGTAGGCTAGGATTTGCATGGTAGCTGGAGCATTGTCTTCCGTGCAGAGAGAGGGGCCCACGGCTGGGGCCCAGGTGGGAAGCTATTGAAGGCGTCCAGACTGGAGACACTGAGGTCTTGAGCTAAGCAGGGGCTGCAACTGTGGTTGGAGAACATTTAGGAGGATGTGGCAGAATGTGGGGCTGGGGGAGAGAGAAGAGCCAGGCAGTCACCGGGGCTTCTTCCCGAAGTGCCTACTGTGTACCAGACACTCTGCTGTGGAAGCCTGGGGTGGAGAATCTCCTAGAGCTGGAATGGTTGGCCGGCTCCATCCCTCTGGTTGCCAAGTTCTGTGACCTGTGACCCTTTGCTGAAAGGTGACACTGGCTGAAGGCACAAAGGCTGTCCAGAAGGCCCTGGATCCAGGTAGAAGTTCCATGGCCTAGGTCCTGCCCCTGCTGCTCCCGTACCGCAATGGATTTCCCTGCCTGACCAGGCTCTCCTTCCTGCAGGGTGCTGATGCTGGCTTGGGATCGTCCTCTGCACCCTGCCGCGCAGGGAGCCTGGCCCAACCCGTGAGACCTCTTAGCTACCCTTGGCATAGACTGATTTGATTTCCGATCTCGTCTCCCACCACACGGGTCCCTGGGGCACAGGCCTGATGGGCAGTAGTGCTGTCTGGGCACCTGGCACCGTGCCGGGCAGAGTGCCCGACCTCTCCTCCCCCGCTCCAGACCCGGCATTTTGCACTCCCCGGCAAGGCACACTCACACCCCGTCCGCCGAGTCAGTCCCCTGTGAGAGCTGCTTCCCTGTGATCCCAGACCTTCCTGCGCTCTTGTACTCGGTATTAGAATGACATCACTTAATTAAATGTTACGTAAACTGATGAAAAGAGCCAGGAAAGACAGAGTTGTTTCATTAAAACCTGGACTTCCGAAAGACTTGAGAGAAACTACTTGCTTAAAAAAGCTATTGATTCAGGTGTGGGCAGGACAACCGTAAAAAGCAAGACAAAGACAGGGAAAAGCAGAGAAAGATCCTGCAGTCATCCCGCTTTGCTCCCGTCTTCAAGCTGTGCTCCAGTCTGGAGACACTCCTGAGGGTCCCAGGCGCCGCAATACGGACGCAGCTCGGGCGTGAAAGACCCTGTGGGCCCGATCTCAAAGCAGCACCCTAGCCCTCCATGAAAACATGGGTGAATGGATGTGCATTTCTATGCTTGACATTACAGCAGACTGTTTCGTCTATGAGTACACCCTGCATTATGACTCGCACTACTGATTAACCGGCCGAGTATGGTCCCATGTAGTCCAGAAAAGAAGATCCCTACCACAGCGGGTGTTCACCGGGAGAGCTGCCTCTCCCCCCTCTCCTGGGACTCCAGCCCCATCAGCCCGGCTCCCTTGGGCGTTCACAAGGCCCCACTGCGCATTACTGAGTGAACTGGGACGAGCGCCCAGGACTGCCAGCTCCCAGTTCATTTCTTCCAGTAAAACCAGAGTGATTGCAGGCACGGGGTGTAGAGCCGGTCTGCCGGGGTGATAACCCCAGCCCTCCCACTTACCACCTTGGCCAAGTGCTTTGGGTTCCTCACCTGTACAATGAGCGCAACCCTGTCTTCCAGGGTTGTTCTGAACCTTCAGCGAGCTAGCATATGTCAAGTGCCTGGAGTGCTTTCTAAGGGTTGGCGAGGACAGGAAATTTTGTTACAAGCATAGATGTTGTGCCTCATTACAACGTAAAACAGCATTGCCTCGCGCCCTAAGCATTGCCAGGTGCAAGCCTCAGAGCAGTCGTGTACGTGCCCAAGGGGATAATCGGCTCCTGCCACAGCAAGAGGCTTCTGAGTCTGCCACTGGGATGGGGTCACACTTGGTGGGGGGTAAGCCCGAGTCCCAGCCTTCTCACACCAGCACTCGCCTCTTCGGCTGGCAGAAAGGAGTGCTCTGCCATCCCCCTCCCCAGGCCACTGTTTCTGTGTCCCAAACACAAGGACCGGCTGTGGTTCCAGGCCACTTTGTCCAGGCGGAGGGGAGGCCTGCCCCAGGCCTTCTGTCCGCTGTGCCTGCCGGTAGTGACCGGTAGGGGTAACCTTCTGTGCTGGTGTCTGTTCTCTGCAGTGGTCTCCAGTGACAGTGACAGTGACTCGGATCTCAGCTCCTCTAGCCTGGAGGACAGACTGCTTCTGACGGGCATCAGGGAGCCCAAAGGTGCCAAGCCCTGCGGGGAAGCCGGTAAGCAGAGCAAGGACGCTGCTTGTTCCTGAGCCCCCGGTGCAGACGGCGTGGCCGCTTCCTCAGGTCGTGGCTGCCCAGCTGGGGTCTACGGAGCTGTTCTCAACCGGGGAGGACAAGGGGGCCTGGGGCTGGGATGACCAGGAGCTAAGCATTAGCACCACTGCAGAGCAGGACAGAAGGGAGGCCCAGATGGCTGTGCAGGGGTAGAAGAAGGAGGGCAGGTCTGGTGCACCTGCCCGCACACCTGGAGTGCCTCCCCAGGCTCCCTGGGAGCATTGCCTGGATGAGATTTTGTCTCATGAGTGAGAGCTGTGAACGTCAGGTACGAAGCTCCGGGGCTAGCTCAGCTCTGCCGTGAGACCACGGTGGGCCCTGAACACCCTCTGTCTCCCTCCGTTTAGCACACATGGGGTGGGGCAGGTGGTCCCCAAAGTGTCTTCTGAGTTTGACCTCTCCGAGCTCTCCTCTGTGACCTTGTCATATGAAAGAGAGTTAACGGGGCCTTGAGGCTGGTGCAGAGAAGGCCTGGGGGCACACTTTTCTTGCCTTTAAACACACCAAGGGCCCTCCTGGGAAAAGGACCAAGTCACTCAGAGTTTAGAACTGGGGTTCTCCAGAGGTTAGAACTGGGGTATTTGAAAGACATTTCAGGGAGGCTGATTTTAGCACGGAACAGAGAGCTTTATAGTAACTGTCCCAGACTGGAAGGACATGCCTCGGGGTGCTGTCCTGGGACCAAGGCGGGGTGTCTGCCAGAGCTGATACGGAAGAATTCCCGGTGGGGATGGCAGTTCAGGCTAGGTCAGAGACGGCAAATGCCTGGCACACGCACTGCCTCTCCCACTCCGGTGCCCATGGCAGACATGACTAGTTGATCGCAGTACGCTCCCACTGAGCCTGACATGGCCTCAGAATCCTCCTCAGCAGTTTTCCAAGTGGTGTCGGTATCAGTAGGTGGAGACCACACCAGAGATGATGCTGGTTTCTGCACTACAGGGTCTCCCGGGCTCTCAGGCTAGAGATTCTCTCTTAGAAACGTGTAAAGGAAGCTTACCAGCCAGCCCTGGTTTCCGGGGCAGCATTACACCCCTCCCCACACCCCGCCCCTCACATAGCTCTTGAACCCTCCCTCACACCAGCTCTCACCTGTGACCACGGGGCCTGGGAGATAGGAAGAGGGGGAGTACAGTATTACAGGCCCCGCCTCTGCACTCTTGGCTCGGCAAGGTAACAGCCATACCTGAGGGAAGATTCCTTAGTTAATAAAGGCACCAACTAATAACCCCATTGGGGGGCGCCTGGGGGGCTCAGTCAGTTGGGCGTCTGCCTTCAGCTCAGGTCATGATCTCAGGGTCCTGGAATCGAGTCCTGCATCGGGCTCCCTACTCAGCAGGGAGTCTGTTTCTCCCTCTCCCTTTGTCCCTCCCCCCCACACACTTGTGCTCTCTGTCTCTCTTGCATATGCTCTCTCTCTCTCAAAAAATTAATAAAATCTTTAATAATAATAATAATTGGGAGGCCCCTGGCTGGCTCAGTCCGTAGAACATGTGACTCTTGATCTCAGGGTCAAGTTCAAGCCCCACGATAGTATAGAGACTACCTAAATAAACGAACAAACTTAAAAACAATCGCATTGGGTTAATGACTATATACACCCTTCCCCCTCACTCCATGAAGGCAGAAAAAACTCCTGCTCATCGCCTGTTTTCATGTTGGCGACTTGTTCCTTACTGAACCCTCGTGAGGGCCTATTTATATATCCGGGACCAGTCAGCATTGGTCAGAGGATAGGATCTCACCAGAACATGGCAACCATGTGGGGGCAGCAGGTAAGGGGCTCTGAGCAGACAATCCCACAGGTACCTACCACAGTTCCAAATGAGAAGATTTTATTTTTTTATCTATCTATTTATTTATTTTTAAGTAGACCACGTTCAGCATGGAGCCCACCGTGGGGCTTGAACTCACGACTGTGAGAACGAGACCTGAGCTGAGATCAAGAGTCAGACGCTCAACTGACTGAGCCACCCAGACGCCCCCAAAATGAGAAGATGTTAGATGAGCTCCTTATCAGCTGAGATCATTCCTGTCTCAGTTCAAGGTCCAAAGAGCCCATGCATGGTCTCTTGCAGGTGGGAGCGTGGAGTCCCCCAAGATGGGCCCCACCCGCCGGCCCAGCCACCTCTCGGGGAGCCAGAGCAGCCTGGCCAGTGAGACCGGGACGGGCTCTGCAGACCCGCAGCTGGGCACCCCACCCTGGCCAGACCCAAAGAGCCCCGGTGAGTACCAAGCAGCTCCTTCCAACCCACCGCCCCCCCCCTTCTGCCTCCCGATGGTCCTCCTCCCTCACTCGATCCGCCCAAACTGGAGAGTGCTGGGTGAGGTTCGCAGTTCTCTGTTTATTGAGCGCTGTGCCGGGCACTGGGGGATCTGAGGTAAGCCAGACCCCACCCCTGCCTGCAGTGAACAGAGAGAGGGACCCCAGATAATCATGGGAACCACCCCATCCATTCTTAGCAGTCCTAACAATGGTTCTTACCAACCCGAGCTCTGTGAACCGCGTCAGCTCTCAAAGCACTCTCCCGTCTCCACAGTAGCCTTAGTAAGTCCTGTTTCAAGGCACCTGCTGTGCGCCAGGCCACCCAGCCCTCACCCAGACCTCACTCAGCGGAGAATTCCGGACCCCTGGAGCTGGCGGCATGGAGCCTCGCCTGCCCTCGCACCTCTCAGGGCCCCTTGCATTCTATTGGAGTGGTAGACGGGAAGCTTCCTAACCCCCCCCCCCCCACCGCCCCCGGTGGGTGCGGAAACCAAGGGCCCGAACCCAAGCTCCACCCTGCTGTGCCCACTGTCCCTACCTGGCCAACTTGGGAACATCATGCAGTGGGGGCGGGCAGGGTGAGGTTCCTCAGTTCTGCCCCAAGTCTCCTTCCAGAAAGAAGCCCCGGCTGGACTTGGCCCCTCTGGGCCAGAATCCCCGTGGGCACACGGCGCACGCGCAATCAGCACAGCCGCTGACCTCCCCAGCGGCGGGCGGGAGTCTGTGTGTGCTGGCAGCCCCCCACCGTCCTCCCTCCTCCCCTTTCTCCTGCCTCGATGGTGCCAAGAAGCTACAGGGCAGGGAGCAGCCACAGGTGGGCAGGTCTCTGCGAGAGGGAGGCCCCGTGGCCGTGGCTGTGGAGCAGACCCTCTCCCCTCCTTCTGGCCTCCTGAAGTCCCCCACAGAGGACAGCCTGGAATCCACCACGTTTTAATCCCGGCCCTGCCAGACCATCACAGTCAACCACATGAAACTGCCTTTTTATAGGCCAAAAATAGTTAACTGTTGACATCAATATGACTGAACCTAATATTTGATCTCTCTGCACCCCGTTCCGTTATTGCTAAAGTGGGGATCACATTGTATTCCTCGTGGGGCTGGGGGGAGGGGGAAGTGCAACATTCTGGTGGAGTGCCCACCCTAAGTAGGTCTTCAGCAAATACCCGGTGACGGGAGAGGCCGTGTGGCCCGGGGCATATAAGGGGCCCCAGGGCATATGAAGGAAGCTGAGGGAAGTTTTATATTCCCATGCCATTTGCTCTTCCTGGTGTCTAAGATGGCCCGTGTTCCTTACCCCGTTTCTACACACACACTGAAGCACAAGGAGGAGATGCTTTGGTAGTAGTGGTGCGGCGGAACGGGCAGAGCTCCGCCAGAGCGCAGCTGCCCCCCTGCCTGGGGCCCGAGCCCCCCTCCTCCCCGGCGGACCCCTGTTTAGTGGCAGAAAGGGAAGCTGCTTCAGGTGTGGTCTGTTCCAGCAAGGAGCCCGCCTTCCCTGCTGTCACCGAAGGTCAGGCTGTCACTGGGGAGGGACTCGCCTCTGCTCACCGTCTAGTGACCTTTCTTTCCCTCTGCCCTAAAGGCAAAAGGCACACCTGGGCAGTTCCCCGCTGCTGACACGGCCTCCGAAGGCCCCGTCTGCCCGCCCTGGCAGAGACACATTTGGTGCATGGAGCAGACTTTCCAGTGGAAAAGCTCGAGAGAGAAAGCAAGCTGGGAGGGTCTGGTGAGCAGTCTGGAGCCCTCAGCTGGCCAGCCCTGTTGGGACGTGACCTCTGACTCAACAAACCAGTGTTTGGGGGGCTGAGTCTCCTTCCCCCCACTCAGTGCCTTTCTGCCCCCTTCTCTCCTGGGAGCCCCCCCCCCACTCCTACCACAGCCGTCCCACTCAGCCGTGACCTTTATTTATTGTCCTTCCCCTGCCCCCTCCCCCAGTCCACCTCCAAGTTCACTTTAAGTTTGCTCTCGTTGGGTTGGGCCCGAAAGGCCTGCGGACCCACCCTGTGGGGCCCTCCCATATGCACTGCAGTGTCAGAGGGCACTGGGCTGGGCTTTCTCCATATTTGTATTAACGGAATAAGAACCCAGCCCTGAACATTGCCCTTCGAAGCTGAGCTTGGCCCCTAGAGATGAGCGGTGGGTCCTAGAGTGTGTGGGATGAGAGGCTCGCCCACCCTTCCCTTTGCCGAGGGCTCTGGAGCTGGGAGCAGCATCCTGCCTTTGCTCGAGACCAGCTCAGGAGCTGCTGTTGAAACCTGGCCCTGGCTTGGGTTTCTTGGCACCGCCCTGATGGCCTCCCCAGGTTCTGCTCAGCCTCTCCCCAGCCTGTGGATCCGGGAAAGGCTCTGGTGGGTACTGTGAACTCACTCATTGAAGAGCAGCCTTCCGCTGCGTCCCCAGCTGGGGTGCAAGGCTCCCCTAAGCCCGTAATTCACTTCTCTTCAGTAGGTTCAGTTTGGCATGAAAATTAATTAATTCAGAGTGTGAGCAAATGCTTCTGGAAAACCCTTCCCTGAAGACAGAGATTGCGTGAGAGAGAGAGAAAGAGAGAGAGAGAGAGAGAGAGAGAGTGTGTGTGTGTATGTGTGTGTGTTGGTATTGGTGTCCGCATCGCTCCGTCCTGCCACTCTCCCACTGCCCCTCACATCTGGTCCTTGAAGGGCCTGCTCTCTAGGCTCTCAGGCCCCCACCATTAGCATTTTTGCCCTTGCCACTGGCAGATGATGAAAAGACTGACTGTTTCCCTGTGACAAGTTATGCTTCAGAATTGTAACAATAAAGATTAGAATTTGCATTGAGCCAGTGTGTTGATCCAGAGACCACAGTCACTTGTGTTTCTGAGATGCATCGGTAGAGAAATGGGTGGGAAAGAATGTAGTATGTTGATCGCCGGAGCATTCCCTAAGCCACAGTGAGAGAAACGAGCCCAATCTCTGTGTGGTAGGGCTCGCGAACCTCGTGTTGAATGGAAAAACAATGCTTAGGAAAATTTAAGAATACGTATAAATAACCAGAATGAGTTGTATGAACTTCCATGCACAGATGTGAAAATGCTTGTAAAATGGACAGGGACTTGTGGTTCAATATGGTGGTCTGAACACGTTTGTATTTCCTCTGCCCCCAAAACTGCACCAGGATGACCTGAAGGAATGAAACGGCATAAATTACAAGCCGTAAAGGAGAGGAAGGGGATGGTGGCAGAGAGGAGAGGTCTGAAAATCTTGGAAGACGGATGAGGATACCTTGTTCAGTGCCAGCTTCCCCAGCTCCCCAAAATGTCTACAGGGGAGAGAGCCAGCCATGAACACACCCATTGGCTTTGCAGAATCTGCCAGCTGCTCAGAACTCGGAGGGACCAGGTGTCCCTAAGGTGGAAGTTAGGATGGGTATGAAAATAGTATTGGTGGGAAGAAGTTAGATCTTCACGTCCCTTCTCGCAGCCCACACCTCCTTGCCTTACCCTACCTGTACCCAGGTAGACCCTAATAGACCCAGGTTTACTGCTGGCCAAGGGTGAACTAGAAGGATTTGGTACTGGGGACCCCAAGCCCAGGCAAAGGCTGGAGTGAGGCTGCAGTTAATGGAGAGACCCTCTGTCCCCTTCCCCCACTAACAGCTGGCTTATTCTCCATCCACCCTCCCCCAAGGCAAGATGTTCTTCAGCCTGTCAGTGGGGAACTGACTGAAGAGAAAAGATGGACAGATCCTAGTGTTGGACTCCCCCTTCTCTGCCCAGTCACCCCGTGAGGCCCCTGTCCACAAGCCCTGCCCGCGTGCACAGTTCCTAGTAGCTTGGCTCTGTGGCACGCAGCTGGAACAGCCAAAGACGCCAACCGTTGACCAAAACCAACAACCAAAAATAGAGATTCGAATACACAGGAGAAAGAGGTCAGGGAACAACCCTCCGAAGATATTCACCCATGGAATAAGAATGTCATCCATTCATTCATTCATTCATTCATTCATTTTTAGAGAGAGAGAGAAAGACAAAGTGAACAAGTAGGGGGGGGAGAGGGAAAATCTTTTTTTTTAAATAAAGATTATTTATTTTAGAGAGGGAGAGAGATTGAGCGAAGGGCCAGAGGGGGAGAGGGAGAGAGAATCCTCAAGCAGACTCCACGCTGAACACAAAGGCTGACTCGGGGCTCGATCTGACGACCCTGAGATCATGACCTGAGCCGAAATCAAGAGATGCTTAACTGACTGAGCCACCCAGGTGCCCCAAGAATGTTATTTTTAAAAAGGAAGTGTTAAAAAAAAAAGTAAAAATAAAAAGGAAGAGTCAAGGCTCTTGAAAATTAAAAATATAATAACAAAATTTTAAAATGCATTATAGGGGCACCTGGGTGGCTCAGTCGGTTGGCGTCTTGCCTTCGGCTCAGGTCATGATCCCAGGGGACTGGGATGGAGCCCCACATTGGGATCCCTGCTCAGCAGGGAGCCTGCTTCTCCTTCTGCCCCTCCCCCTGCTTGTGCTTTCTCTCTCTCTCTCTCTCTCTCTCTCTCTCTCTCTCTCTCTCAGATAGATAAATAACATCTTTAAAAAATAAATTTAAAAAATAAATAAAAATGCATTAGAAGGGATGGAAGATGAGACAGGAATCTCCCAGAAAGCAAAACACAAAAAGAGATGTAAGCATACGAGGAAAAGGTCAAAAAGCTGGATGACCCCAAGTTAAGATCCATGCAGAGGGTCCAGCGTCCAACTGATAGGCATTTCAAACCAAGAAACAAAGGGGAGAACATTGTTGACGAGCTTACCTCCGTCACCCGAGGTCTTGCTGAAGCAGGCGTCTCGCTCTCCCGGCCCGGGTGAGGGGCTGCAAGTGTACGTCTAACAGGCTGCTGGCTGGGGCCACACTCCGAGGAGCAGCGGTGTCAGCGGGAAGTTAGGGCAGTGCTTGTCACCACTGGCTACTCATTGGAGTTTTACAAGCACATCCACGGGACTAACCCCCCACCCCCAGGGATTCCGGTTTCATCAGTGTGGGGCACAGCCTTGACATCAGGATTCTTTTTTTTTTTTTTAAAGATTTTATTTATTCATTTGACAGAGATAGAGACAGGCAGCAAAAGAGGGAACACAAGCAGGCGGAGGGGGGAGGAAGAAGCAGGCTCCCAGCGGAGGAGCCTGATGTGGGGCTCGATCCTAGGACCCTGGGATCACGCCCTGAGCCGAAGGGAGACGCTTAACATCTGAGCCACCCAGGCGCCCCGACGTCAGGATTCTGCAAACCGCCACACAGAGCTCCAGTGTGCTGGTGGAACCAGCGAGCATTTTCATACAGAAGCTCCTCTGGGTGGCTCCAGGGGACACGTACGGACTGTTTAGAGCACTCCCTTTTTATTAGCCAAAAGTTGGGAACAGCGGGCATAGCATCACAGAATAGCTGCATAGGCGGTGATGCGGAGTAGTCAGCGGAACGTGCTGGTGGACGTGAGAGGTCCTCTCCACGTAGGTGACTCGTGAACCACCATGAGCAAAGAGACAGATGGCAGAGAAATGCATACTTTGTGACACCATCTATATATAGATTTTGAAACAGGGAGAAATGACATACATTAACATATATTTTATGCAGCGAAAGAATAAAGAAATGCGCAGGAAGGATAAACAACAGACCTCGAGGCACATCTCGAGAAGAGGGGGCCGGCTACGGAGGGGTTTCGACGTGCTGGTAATGTTTTAATGTTACTGATGGATGGATGGTTTTGCAATGTTTATATCGGAGTATTTCACTATATATTATATTTGCATTATTTTTATAGGTCTGAAATCTTTCAAAATAAGATAATTTAAGGAACTATAGCAAGCCTTCTTATCATGAAGTTTCGGGATCCCAGGATTAAAAATCCCAAAGGGAAAAAAGAAAAAAAGCAACAAGTCACATTTAAAATCGGGGATTTTAAATGGCATTGAAATTCTCAAAGCAGATTTTTTAAAAAACATTTTATTTAGTTATTTATCAATCAGAGAGAGAGAGGGAACACAAGCAGGGGGAGTGGGGGGAGTAAGCAGGCTCACTGCTGAGCAAGGAGCCTGATGTGGGATTCGATCCCAGGACCCTGGGATCATGACCTGAGCCAAAGGCAAACGCTTAACTGAGCCACTCAGGCATCCCTCTCAAAGCAGATTTTGAAGTAATATCGTCTGAATTCTGATAGGAAATGCTTTCTAATGTCGATTTGTATCCAGCCAAATCTCAGTGATGATAGAATGAAGATATTTTCAGACATGTGAGTTTTAAAAAATTGACCCCCCCTACATTCTTTCTCAGGCAGCTACTAAAGAATGGGCTCCAACCAGACAAGGGAGAAAACCAGGAAAGAGGATAGCGGGGACTGGAAACTGGAGATCCAGCACAGGAGAGGGGCAGAGAGAGTCCCCGGGATGATGGCAGTGACTGTGCGGCTGGGCTAGAGGCCAAGGCCATCCAGCCCAGACTGGAGCGTGAGCGCAGCGGAGGCGTGTAAGGGTATCCAGAAGGATAAGGAGCGTATGCGTGTTGGGGAGAATGTACATGGTATATTTTATACTGGGATATCTAATATGTAATACTGAAAGATCAAGAAATGGAATCAGCATGAAATTTCAGTAGGAAAGTGAATACCCGCAGAGCTGTTAGGGGTTCGAAGGGCTGCTTAGAAAGGGACGTGAGGAGCCGCGGGGGTTGCTGTCCTATATTATAAACTTCGGAGGATGGTTGCCCTTATTTCAGCTATATACTATATCACAATTCTAACACTGAGCTCTTTCGAAAGGAAAAAAAAAAACATATCAAACTCAGGATAAACCCACAGGGTAGGAGTGAGAATCCTGAGGCCATAGCAGGCGAGGGAGAGGTGAGGAACTGCTGGGTGGAGAAAATACAAACTGGGAGGTATCTATACCCAGATACCGTCTGTAAGGGCTGTTGCCCCTGCTTCCTGGCTGTAAGCTACCTCTGAAGTAGAAGGAATCCCCCTTGGGGCGCCTGGGTGGCTCAGTCGGGTAAGCGTCTGCCTTCGGCTCAGGTCATGACTCCAGCGTCCTGGGATCGAGCCCCGCATTGGGCTCCCTGCTCAGCAGGAAGCCTGCTTCTCCCTCTCCCACTCCCCCGTTTGTGCTCCCTCTCCCGCTGTCTCTCTCTGTCAAATAAATAAATAAAATCTTAAAAAAAAAATTAAGGAATCCCCCTTAAACCTGTCAGACCTGCTGCAGCACAGGCCTGCAGACTCAGCCCCTGCCGGACCCCCATGCCAGAGCCAGACCCAGTCCCGGGGAGGGAGTCGATCCCGCAGTCGCCAGGATAAACTCCAAATGCGTTTCCCAAAGACATGCCACAGGGTGGATGGATGACGCTCTGAAGCAGTTTCCTCTTGAGTTAATCCTGGACCCCTCAGCTTTAGGCTGGAGATGGAATATGGATGTCCCCCCAAGGGGTCTGAGAGCTGCCGGGAGTCAAGGGTTCTTTGTGGGCTGGCCTGGGAACCAAGAAATCCTTTTTTTACAAAAATGCTTTTTGAGTCTCAAGCAGACAAACTTACAAATTAAGTTTTGGAGCTGAGCCTTTCATGGCAGGGGGTGGAGAATGTTGTGTCATCTGCAAAAATCAGGGAGTACAGACATGACCTGATTGGTCCCGAATACTAGATAACCCAAGTAGTCCCTAAAAGAGATAGCAGGTGGAGAGCTCATAAAGTTTGGACACCTCATGTCAAACCCCAGCTCTACCACTTAGTGCCTGAAATTATGGGTACATCTCTGTGCCTCAGTTTCCTCAACTATAAAATGGGATAGTACTTCCTTCACAGGACTATTGTGGAAATTCAAAACCTGGAAGCACGTGTAAAACTCCTACCACTGCTATTAGTTATGACTCCCGTAGAACTCAGATGTGGCGCTTGCCTCCGAAGATGTTCAGATGACGTGAGAACATGAGCCTGGGGGGTTCAGTCGGTTAAGCATCTGCCTTCAGCTCAGGTCATGATCCCGAGTCCTGGGATCGAGCCCCAAGTCAGGCCCCCTACTCAGCAGGGAGTCTGCTTCTGTCTCTCCCTCTGCCTCTCCCCGCCCTCCCGACTTGTGTGCTCTCTCTAAAATAAATAAATGAAATCTTAAAAAAAAAAAAAATCATGCCACCATCTGGTGAATCAGTCACCTGCTATCAGCTTTAGGGACCTTCACTCACCTATGAGGCAGATATTTCTATTGTTCCCATTTTACAGAAGAGGAGACGGAGACCCAGAGGGGTCAAAAGAGCCCATATTGGAATGCAGGGCAGCTGGATGCCAAATACCATGTTCAGGGGAGGGTGGGGTGTGCCGGTGAATCAGGATTCCGAGGGCAGGGGAGCCAAGCGCAGGTAGAAGGGCCGCTGGGCTACGTCAGCCGCACGGATCCGAGCTTGTAGATGAACAGGGCAAAGTCAGCCCCTCGTCCCACTGGGACATTTTCCCACTGCTAATCTAAGAAGCGAGAATAAGGCTCAGGCACTGCCCAGAGATTTTGCCCCCACGTTGGACGCTGTCTTGTGCCCATAGCCCTGTGGGGCTGAGAACACCAGGTGTTCTCGTGAATCTTCCCTCATCGGGACACCCAGGGTGGGTTCAGTGAAGTGGCTTTTCAGGCCACAGAGTATAGGCAGTTGCAGGGGTGGATTTGGCTGAGAGGGTTTCCAAGAGCTTCCATCCATCAAGTAGCTTCTCAGGGTCTTTGGCATGAGGACCTGTCTGGACTGCCCTGCAGCTCCTCCAAGGGCTATGGGAGCTGTATCTGAACTTGGCCCCTGAACTCCAGGAGGGCGAGCTGCCATTCCCCAGCCCCCGGCACAACTCACCAGCCTACAACCATCTTGTCTTCCCATGCCACCTGCCTTTCTTTTTTTTTTTTTTAAGATTTTATTTATTTGAGAGAGAGAGAGCATGTGTGCAAGAGAGAGAGAGAGAGAGGATGAGCAGGGGGAAGGGCAGAGGGAGAGGGAGAAGCGGACTTCCCACTGAGCAGGGAGCCTGATGCGGGGCTCGATCCCAGGACCAAGATCATGACCTGAGCTGAAGGCAGACGCTTAACCGACAGAGCCACCCAGGCGTCCCGCCACCTGCTTTTCTTTCCTCTTTTTCTTTATTTTTTCTTATCGTGGCACAGTACACAAAAGCTCATCATTTTAGTGATTTTTGGGTGTGCAGTTCAGTGACATTAACCACCCTTACATAGTCGTGTAGCCATCACCACCGTCCACCTCCCGAACCGTGCCATCACTCCAGACCGAACTCCACACCCGCGAAGCAAACTCCCCGTCCTCGCTCCCCAGCCCCGGGTAGCCAGCGTTCTTGTCTCTTAGGAACACCGTTCCTAGGTACCTCGTATACGTGGAATCGGACGGTATTTGTTCTCTTGTATCTGGCTTATTTTACTTCGTGTAATGTTTTCGAGGTCCGTCCACGGTGTAGCCTGTGGTTCAGAATTTCCTTCCACTTTATGGCCGAGAAACGAATCCCAGTTATAAGCCCTCCCATCGTACAGATAGATCACATGGTTTACCCAATTATCTGTTCCGGGACATGATTTCCAGCTTTGGGCTATTGTGAATAACGCTGCTAGGAACGCGGGGGTCCGACCATCTGTTCGAGACCCTGCCTTAGCTCCTCGGGGCAGACGCCCAGACGTGGGATCGCTGGCGCACGTGGGGGGTCGCCGGCGCACGTGGGGGGTCGCCGGGGCTGAGGAATCGCCAGTCTGTGCACCGACCGCAGCTGCAGCCCGCTGCCCGCGGTGCTCGGGGCACCCTTCCTTCTGAAGCACAGGCTCCGCTCTGGCGTCTTTGCCCCTGGGGCTCCTGGCCCGGGGAACGGCGGGCACCCAGGGGCCCCAGCCATTCCCAAATGGCTTGGCCCACACATGGTCCGTGAGGTCACACAGGGCCCCACGCTCAGTTCAATGCTCTGTTGTCACGGTCTTGAAATTCTGAATAATTTTGAACAAGGGCCCATATTCTCACTCTGCACTGGGCACGCACTCTGTGAGTGTGGCCAGCCCCTCCGTCAAGGCCTGCTAAAGGGAGTCCCTCAGCTCTCCACCTGGGCTGGAGGCCAGAGCCCCTGACCGCGAACGCGGGACAGAGGTCCTCATCCTGGCCCTATGGCCGGCTCTCTGCCTTTTCACTCGCTGTCTGTGAGACGGGGGAACAGAACTAAATAGAGAGTTTTCTAATTGTGTCCCCCAGAGCCTCCTGGGGTGGGGGTGGGGGCACAGGAAGTCCCAGGTGGCACTTTGGGACCCATGCCCACCCCTACTGCCAACGTAGGGGCTTCCCTTTGACCTATTCTCTCTGCTTCATTCACACCAGGAAGGAGGCAGAGGTGGCTAGAAAGTGACCTGTCTGGACCCCCCACCGCAGGGGTGCTGCCCACCCAAGCACTCTGCCCCTCGGGCGGGAGGAGAAGCCTCCAACATGAGGCTACCAGGTGGAGGGCCCACCTGTGGGAGAGGTGCCCCAGATACCAGCCAGAACCCCTTGCCAGGGGAGATAGACACCAAACACACACACACACACACACACACACACACACACACACACACACACGTGCACACAGACACAGAAAGATGCGACAATTTACAAACCGCGTGACCAGTTGGTTCAAATTGCTCATCCAAAGCGCCAGCAAAGGCTTTTCTGCACAGGAGACGGGTGCGACCAAAGGAAAACCCAGCGCTGGCCTTGCCCAGGCGGCTACCAGACAGACATAGGCAGAGGCCCTGGAAGGGCTGTTCCCTGCAGAGAAGGGCCTCGAAGCTCAGTCTCCTCGTCCCTGGCCCTTCCCCAGCAGCTGGCGCAAGGCTCCGCAGACAGCCAGGGCTCTGACCTGCACGCGCCCAGCCCCACCCCCCGGGCTGCCTGTGCAGAAGGTCAAGGACAGCGTGGTCAGCCCGTCGGTACCCGGAGATGGGGAGGGGAGAGGGCGGGCAGGTGGGAGGGGAGAGGAGAGGTGGGTGGCAGCTGGAAGAGCCCCGGGAGACCGGGACAAGCTGCCCCCTCATCTTCAGCCAGACAGGTGAGCTCTGAGCAGACCCCAGGATGTCTGCAGCTTCCTTGGTGCCGATTACTGGAGAAATAATTCGGCGTGCTCACCCCCTGCCTCTCCGCAGACACTCTTTGGGGACATTTTAGTCTGACTGTGCCTGCTGAGCCTCTCCCCCACCCCCCTCCCTTCTGACTGCCGCTCTCCACCTCTGTCCGGCTCATTCACCGTTCCTGGGGGAAGGGGAACAGAAGGCTGGGTGTTGACATCCTGCCATGGCCCCCTGCCCCCAAGCTCCGGACCAAGCCCGGGCTCTGCTTCCAGATGGGGTGGGGGGCAGGGCTGGGTTCCCTAGCGTCCGTCCAGCCCACCGGCTCCTTCAAGGCAGAGGCCGTGTCGTATTCATCTTTGGTTAGCTGTCAAGAGTTACTGCCCGATTGCTAGATGGCTAGCCGGGCAAGTGGATGAGTGGGCAGACAGAGAGGAGGGAGGGACGGAGGGACGGAGGGACGGAACAGATCCCAAACGTGGCGTTTCCCGATGCTTAGGGCTTTCCAAGTCTAAACAGATGACTCAGCACCGGTCCCTGGGAAGCACAGCTGCTAATATCTGGGCGGTTGGCCCCGCAAGTCCTCCTGGGGAGGAACTGTCTTTGTTTAGGAAAATACTTTCAGGGCACCTGGATAGCTCAGTGGGGCGCCTGGGTGGCTCAGTCATTAGGCGGCTGCCTTTGGCTCAGGGCGTGATCCCAGGGTCCTGGGATGGAGCCCCACATCAGACTCCCTGCTCGGAGGGAAGCCTGCTCTCCCTCTCCCACTCCCCCTGCTTGTGTTCCCTCTCTCGCTGTGTCTCTCTCTGTCAAATAAATAAAATCTTAAAAAAAAAAATACTTTTAAAGGCTGATCACAGATGATCGCAAGAACACACTTCACCAGGGGACCAAGGCCACACAAAAGAGATCAGAAGTGAACAGGTCTTCAGAGAAGGGAGAGAGGTCAGAGACTGAAACCGAAGAGATAGGGATCCCTGACTGCAGCCCCCGCCGCCCCCCACGTGGCCACATGCCCCCCAGGGGTGGCGGAAGCACTAGGGTGCCACGTCCCGTTGGGTTGGGTGCCGTTGGCACCACCGCGAGGGAAGCCACTCCTCACCCCACCCTGACTGTCCCCAGGGTCACCTGCACGCCCAGATGCTTATGCAGATCAATTTCGTGAGGAAGGGCCTGAATTTCACATCTGAATCTCTGTGGTTCAGAAGCTTGAATATGGGAACTTAAGTCCGCCCCCCACAGGGAGTTAACTCAGCCAAAGCCAGACCCAGAGCCAGAGTGAGCCGACGCTCAGGATTGGCAGGAACCTTAGCAAAGGCTTTGGCCTTCCCCAGGGCTCTGAGGCCTGCTGTCCTGGATCTGAGGAGCGTGGAGACCACAGCCAGCGTGACCGCCCATGCCAGGCTCCCCACAACTCAGGGGTTTCCCAGGATGCAGGATGAAAGCGCCCAAACCAGCAAAGACCCCGGGCCAACTGGGAAGAAACAGCTGGCATGCGGGTCACACGTACCGCAGCTGGCAGCGAACCCAGACTCTTCACACGCAGCCCCTCCCTTGGTCCTCGCGACCCTGGGAGGAGGGCATTATTGCTCCCAGTCCGCAGAGGAAAGAACGAGGCTGGGAGAGGGTGAGCAATGTACAGATGCTCACACAGCAGGGGCAGAGCACGGCTTGCGCCCGAGACCCCAGCGGCGTGGCGCGTCCACGGTCTCCCGACGATGCTCAGCTTGGGAACCTGCAATCCGCAGCCTCAAGCAGCCTCACTCCGCGCCCAGGACCAGGGCCACCGTCTCATTTTCTGGAACCATCCCCATTCCTGCCAGTGGCTCTGCCTTCCTTGGGCCCCCCAGCTGTAGATCCCAGAAGGCCTCTGCCACCCACAGCCGTCGGCCGGCAGGCCCTGTGGAACTCCACCACGCGCACCCCTCTGCCCCCTGCTTCCTGCCCTGGCTTGTATCGCAGCCAGTCCCCACTGTATGCCACGTGCCGTCCCCCCTGACGGCAGCACCTCCTTCATCCACCGCACGCGTGGGAAGCAGCATGCCCCGCCCAGCCCAGGGATTTCCAAGCTGGGAATTCAAACAGCAAGGCACGGAATAGGCTCAAACAGAGTCGGCTAATGGAAATAACAAGATGATAAATTATTCCAGGGAAAGAGCGATTTTCCTTATACCCTGCTTGACTCAGAAAACACTGTGATCACAGTAGAAATTGGAGGTGTCAGAGCTGGTATCTGGGGAAAGAGAAATGAAAGCGTTCTCCTTTCTGCTATCAGTACAGCCCCAGGAGTGGGAGAGAATGTGAGGTCAATCCCAGGCCTGGCACACGGCTGCCCCGAGCAGGTGTGTCCTCCCTGGAAGCCCCAAGCAGGGGAACCTGCCACCAGCTGGCTGAAGAGGCTGGGAAGTCAAGGGCAGAAAGCCCAGGCCCTGGAGATAGGCAACGCTGTGTTCTCTTCTCAGCTCTGGCACAAGCTGGCTGTGTGATCCTAGGCAGATAACTTAACCCCTCTGAGCTCAGTCTCCTGGAGATAACAGCAGTGAGGATTACATGAAATGGTGTTTTGCACATGCTTCAAACATTGCCTCGGTCATGGGAACGGCAGTGAATGCCCTGACTTTCTGGCTATGCCCACTCCCCAGGATCAGAGGGGGCACAGAGTAGCTACCAGGCTGTGGGGGCAAGCTCCAGCAGGGGAGGACAGAAAGCACAATTGGATCCATGATCCTGGGGTACCAGGCCCGCCCGAGGGCCAGCTCCCAGACAGAAGCTGTGCCCGTGCCCAACACTGCTAATTCACAGGGTGGGGGAGGGGTGCCCAGACCGAGCCCGCCTCCCACCAGCTGAGGCACTCACCCTGCGGTGCGCTCCGCTCTCTCGGAAGCTTCCAGACAACCGAAGTTCATCCTTTCCCTTGTCAGTTTGGTCTTGTTGTGGTTTTATGATCGCTTTTTAGCCAGTGTGATGGAAATCTTCCTGAGACGTATCAGGAGAAACCTTTTTCTTCAGATCAACATTTCAGTGTGTTGTCAATTTTGCGTGACTACTTGGGGTGCTGTGGAAAGGAGACCTCTCTGCCCCCACACTAAATGACCCTGGGCTGTTGGGGCGGAGTCCTTTCCCCTGAATGCTCGGGTTAGCCGGCCAGCCCCCCACAGTCCTCCCAGCCGCCCTTGGGCCCTGCTGCCCCCTGCCCCCAGGGCTGGTGCAAGCGAGATAAACAAGCTTTACGAGATCGTTGTTCTTAATTTGCAGTGAGGCCGAAGCTTGGGCTCCGAACTGAGCTCTGTTCTAAAGACTTTTTTTTTTTTTTTTTACTGTTCAGAGGCCTTTGATTTCTTCCCTTCTCCAGAACTGGCTGAGTTCCCGGGGTTGAGGTTGCCTTGAAGTCTGACTGCTGAAGGAGAGAAAGAGTTTCCGTCCATTTTGTTGTTAACTCAATCCAGAGTCTGAGATGGTAACATAAAAATTGCAAACATCCGGGACAGCCTTTCCTCAACTAGGTTGTTTTGGCAAATACAGATATGAAACCGGGGAGGACAGATACAAAAGAAGTCCCAATTTCAGGCTGAGGTATGCCAAGTGGAGGTCACCCCAAAGAGGCCCAAACTTAAGGGGGGGGCACAAGCCAGAAAAATTTCCCCAGATCTGGGGATTGGCATGCAGTTGCCCACGTTTTAATCTTGCCGAGTTAAGAATATAAAATCATAGCCACCGTATAAGATCACTCTCATTTCAGAAAAAAAGGGAAAAGAATCAAGAAAAAGGCCATCTTTTTCAAATTAAGTGGATTTAACTTTGGAAGAAACAACAGACTATGTGGTCCTCTGCCTTTCCTCTTTTGCATGGCTGGGGAAAACCTTCATCACGAGCCTGTCAGCTGACCAGCTTTTGCAAACCCCCAAGCAGGATCAAGACTTGGGAGCTGGATGCCAGAACTCCTGGGTCCGGGTCCGGGGCAGCCCCCGTGCTGTTGCATGGGAGGGGGCTGGGTATTCCCGGGCTGCTGGAGCAGAGACACAGCCTGGCTTTGCATCCGGAGCTCTTGTTAGTTGTAGGATTCTGCAGAAGACCTGTGTGCCTCAGTTTCCCATCTAAAATGGCAGCCGTGACCATGCACACCTCGTGGGCCCGAGACGAGGCCACGTATCTGGTACCCAGTGCTTGCTCACTCCGTGTTTGCTGGTGCTTTTTTAATGGGGCTCCCACAGTTCCCTGTGGGTCTGTGTATGTTCAAATGAGTCCAGGTGATGAAGTTGGGGAATATACGGGAGGTTCAGTGGGGTGGAGTCCAGAGCCGACGACCGAGAAAGAATTCTTGAGGCGTCTTTGGTGCAAGATGGTGGTTTATTAAAGCACGGGGACAGGACCCATGGGCAGAAAGAGCTGCTGCCCCGGGGTTGTGAGGAATGGCCCATTGTATACCCTCAAGTTGGGAGGGGGTTAGGGATAGCGTAAGTCTCTAAGGAATTTTGGAAGCAAGGTCTCCAGGACCTTGAGGGGGCTAGCTACTGTCAGGGAAAGGTCATTTATTACTGTCTAATAAAACCTGAGACCCTTCAGATGTATATGGGTGGGCCGTATGCTTGGGGGATGATTGCCAACACGTATCTTGGGGGGTTAGAGATAAAGGAAGTTTCCAAAGGAATTTTTATACGTTAAAGTAGACTTACAGGGTCTTGGTGGAGGGGAGGGGGTCAGGCTAGGATGCCTTTTGCCGCCAGCAAAGTATTAACATCGAGGCAGCTGAGTTCCTAGAGGAATGTCACCCTGCCTGTTTCAAGGACTTGTCAATGGGCTGAGGTAGTAAGGACTGTTTCTTTGTCCTTTAGGGCAGCCAGGAGTGCCTGAGGAATGTCACATACATCCCATGGCAGGGGAGTGGGGGGGGGTTGCAGGGTGTCAGCTTCTGCTTTGTCCTCAGCTTGCCTTCCATTCCCTCATCGCAGGGATGGAGTAATCTTTGGGGACAGGAAGCATCCAGGCCAGGGAGCACAGACACGGTGGATTGGACCCCTGGCGACACAAGGCTGGGCTGGCCCTATGGCTCCAGTGGCTCCAGAGATCACACCCAGCTCCGTTTCCCCAGGCGCTGAAACTTTATTTAACAAAGGCCCTCAGCAGGCACGGGGGGCAGAAGAGGGGGCTGTGGGTACAGAGGTGGGGCTGAAACCCCCACTCCCGCCACACACACACACACACTCTGACGGTCTCTGCCCGCTGAGCGCCAGAGCACCTCTGAACACTGACTGTGGTCAGTTGAGCGTATATACAGTGCGCACGTGTGCGTGTGAGCGTGTGTGTGAGCATGGGGGTGAGCAGATGTGTGCACACGCATGTCTGCACGTGTGGTCACGTGTACAAGTGCTGGTCTGCACGCACAGACGCCGGTATATACGCATGTCTGTGGTGTATGCATGAGCACAATAAAATTTAAAAGTTGGTTCTGAGTTCTCTCTCTCTCCCTTTCCACCCATTCTCCCCTTCCTTTTTCTCCCTTTCTCCCTTTCCAGTAATAAAAAAAGACAAGCTGCAGAGGGGACAAGAGGGCCAGGGGACCTAGGAGTGACACGGACCAGCGTTGAACCCCAGCTCTGCCAGTTCCCACCCCAAGGCTCAGGGTCCCATCTGTGGGATTAAAGCGTTTGCCTGCCAGGCCGTCCGGCAGGCAAGCACAAGCATTCAGGGCAGCCCCTCCGCGGGACTGGGGTGTTGCAGGCTCTGGGTTACAGCCCGTCTGTAGGTGTCTGGCAGGGTGAGTGTGGGCCGTTTCTCCCCCGGTCTGCGCCCTGTGCCACTGTCTCTTGCAGGGGCCGTGAGGGCTGCGTGAGTGATGTATGGATCGCTCTCAGACCGGTGCTTGGCACACAGTGGGAGCTTTATGGCGGCAGCTATTAAAATGTGTATCAAGAAGCATTTAGAGAAAAGAAAAGCATTTCAGAGAAAGAAAAAACAAAAAGCATTGAGACTTCAGGACGGATGGAACTGTTCTAAAACTGGATTGTGCTGAGGTTTTGCCACCCCACGAACCCACTAAAAATCACTATGTCGTACACTTAAAACGGGTAAGTTTAAAGGGTGTAAACTATACCTCAATAAAGCTGGGTTTTTTAAATAAAGCATTCAGAGCTGAGTTGCAGAATAATACACACAGTATTGGTGCCATTTATGAAAAGTTTTAAACTGCATAAAACAATACTTCTCTAATACGAATAAGCGTAGTAGAAATAGCAAAGGCGGGGGGGGGGGGGGTTGCACGTCGGCGGCGTGACTGTGCTCGCCCCCGGGCTGGGCACCGGACTCAAAAGGGGAAAGTTTTATCTGCGATATTTTACCGTATTGATATTTTTAAAGGAGCGGGAAATCCAGGCGGGGGGGGGGGTGTCACAGAAACCGGGGCGCAAAGGGGCAGGGGAAGCGTGCTCGCGAAGGACCCGCCCTGGAGGCTCCGGGTGGAGGTCACTTCCTTATTTGGCGAATTCTGGGCTGAAATGCGATTATGCATCGCTTTAGGCAATTTTCAAGGTTATAGCTCACTTTTTTTAAGTTAAAAACCCTCTCAAAAAAAAAAAAGATGAAAATGTTCTTTTTGTTGAGGATGTTTTGGGGTTTGTTATGTTAATCTCTATACTCTTACGTATTGAAGTTCAAAATAGTCACACAAGATAATGGCCTGCCTTGCGGCTGGGGTGAGGGGTGTAGAGGGTAATGAGCCTCCTCTGGGACCACAGACTGAAGCGATGGGGCGGCAGGGCCTGGAGCGTTGCCTTGGTCCTCCCTCCTCAACCAAGGTGGCCCTGGGGCTGCCTTGGCCATCCTCAGTCCCCGTGGTGACAGCTGGGCTGCAGCGGCCCCTCGGCCTGCCTCCGCCCGCCCCCCCCCCCCCGCCCCCGGCTTCCAGACGCCCTGAGCGCTGGCAGACAGTTGGCCAAGGGGCCTCAGACAGCCTCCCTGATTTACCAGGCTCCCCACGTCTCCCGGCTGGTGGATGACCTGTGCTTTCCCTCTCTCCTCCCTCTAAATGCTTCTGTCTGCCAGGCCACCCGCCCGGGGTGGGAGCACCGGCAGGGCCTCTGCTGGCCTTCCCTGCCTGCTTCCACCCCGCTGCCCTGCCTGTAACCCCGAGTTCTCGCCCACAGCCGGAACGGGGCCTGCTTGGCCTGGGCTGCCTCGGTGCTCAGATCCCCCCTCTTCGACCACTGTGAACTGAGCTCCACCAGCCGGGCCCGGCTCACGGAGCTGGATCCCTGCCCCTAGGGAGCTCCCTGATGAGAAACAACAAACAGGACCTGAACAGCGCGCGTGGTGGGGTTGTCAGGCCTCTCTGGGAGCCGACATCCAAAGGGTGACAATGCGCCACCCATGGAGTGATTTGGTGCAAGAATATTTTGGAAAAGGAGCTGGCTAGGGACCCCTGGGTGGCTCAGTCGGTTAAGCGACTGACTTCGGCTCAGGTCATGATCTCTGGGTCCTGGGACGGAGTCCCATGTGGGGTGACCACTCAGCGTGGAGTCCGCTTGTCCTTCTGCCCCTCCCCCTGCCCGTGGCGTGCGCAGCGCTCTCTCTCTCAAATAAATAAATAAAAGAAGAAAGAAAGAAGGAAGTTGAAAGAAAGAAAGAAAGAAAGAAAGAAAGAAAGGAAGAAAGAAAGAAAGAAAGAAGGAAGGAAAGAAAAGGAGCTGGCTGCTACAAAGGCTCTGAGGCAGCCCGTGCATATGTTCAGGGACCTGCGACAAGGTGAGGTAGGGAGCCTCGGGGCCTATCCCTGACACGAAGTTACTGGATGACCTTGGACTGGTCGGATCACCTCTCAGGACCTCGCTTTCCGTGTTACTAAGATGTGCTAGGCTTGCGAAAGTCCTGCCTGCCGCCGACTGCAGAACCCTGGGAACATGGGTGATTCCCAGGCCCCACTCCGGGCCTGCAGCCGGGGCTCCCTGGGCCTGAGTCCTGAGAATCTCCCAGGGGGTTCAAAGTCACCTTGAGTAAGACCCCACACCTTGAGGGCCACAAAGATGGAGCAGTCTCCCCCAGGTCCTCAAGAAATTTGACACTGTGGGGAGACAGACTCTCAAACTAAAGTCCCCAGCTGTGTGACAAGCCCCGTCACAGACACGGCCACAAGGGGGTATTGTGGGAAGACCCCGCCGAGCAGGGTGCGGAGGGCAGTGCAGGAGCGAACTGGCCAGTCGGGTAGGGGGAAGGCAGCCTGCAGAGGCGCAGGGCCGCACCAGTGGGGGTGTTTGGGCACCAGCCCGTGCAGCGGGAGAGGAGCTGGAGGAACCCTTCGCTGTCCCCGACTCTCTGACTCCAAATACAGAGGCCACCAAGGGCTCCACACACTTGCCCAGAGGCAGGCAGAACCCAAGGGTTGGCAGCATCCAGGGGCGGTGTGACACTCAGCAGGGCATCAGGCCTTCACTCCCCACCCCTATGGACCCCCCTGACCCCCGAAGCTGCAGCCAGCTCAACCACAAACAGTTCTGCAAACAGCCACACTCTCCCACCCCGGCTTTAGTGTGGACCGTGTCCCCTGCAAGGACCCCGGCCCCTCCTCCTCCGCCTTTGCTGGGCTCTTTCTCAGCCTTGGGTTTCAGGGACCCAGAAGGCAGGGCAGGGGGGGCAGAGCTGCCACTGCTAACCCCACTCCCCCACCCAGACCCTGGGCTCTCTGAGGAGGGCTGGGGGTGAGCCCCAGGGAGCGTGGGCCCCGGGGCACTTGACCCATGAATGGGGAGGATGGACCCAGAGCTGGCAAATACCAGAGAGGATGTTAAGCAAAGCTCAGCCAGGCTCAACACACCCTCACACACCCGCAAAGAGCTGTGCTCTGTCATCTTCAGCTTAAATGTGTGCGGCCAACTTGGATTGTCAATGGGAGTTGGGGGAACAGTCACTGTCACAGCAGGGGTGACAGGGCTGAGCACATCGGGGGCTGGCGATGGTCAAGGGCGTAGATTCTGGAGCCAAACCGCCTGGGCTCGAATGTTGGTTCTGGCTCTTTCTAGTTGAGGCCTTGGGCAATTGACTCAACCTCATGTACTTAATGAAAACTATTTTATTGAGATAATTACATGTTTCTATCAATGCACAGTAAGAACTATAACCAGCACGCTGATTTCCGTCACAGATTCTGTTGTTCAGACAAAGCTAAGCGGAATATTTAAAGCAGTTTTGAAGCAAGTTGATTTGTAAAGAAAAATATAAAGGATGGGACAGTCGAGAGGCCGGCCCCTAAGCCCTTAGGGAATGCCAGTTTAGGGGCCTGCTTGGCTCTGCTTTGGGCTTTCACAGGGGCCCATGGTTTCCAAACTGTTCTTCAGACCCCGGGGCCCCCGGAAGGCTGGGGCAGGTGGAGATGGCCTCTCGGCGACAGAGTGCTCAGGAGCAGCAGGGGACCATGAAGGAAGCTACTCTGCCCTGGGAGCGAGGCACCCCCACATCTGGGTCTGACCCCCGCGCCCTGTCTGCGCTGCGGATGTGGTTTAGGACCTAGCGTGGCCACAGGGCATGGCAGGGCCGGCGTGGGTGTGGCCGTGGGGGAGGGTGGCTGGCACTGGAGGGGTCCAGGACCGGTCTGTTGTGTTGGCCGGCAGAGGCATCAGCAGCCGCCAGCGTGACGGGGAGGATCGTGTGCGTCGACGGGGGCCGGGGTCCAGCATGGTGGTAGGAGCCCCAGAGGGATTTGGGGGGACCCCGCTGCCAAGGGGCGGAGGAGGGTGGCGAAACGGTGGGGGAGGCCGAGGTCATCAGAAGTCTTGCTTACAGAGAAGCAGGGCTGTCTGAGACAGAGGGACAGGGCGGAGAGGGACCAGCAGTGGGAGGAAGCGGGCATCTGGGGAAACTCAGAGGTGCCCCCAGGGCAATGGAAGGCAAGGCCTCAGGAGCTGCCCCCTCTGCCCGCTGGAGGACCCAGGAAGTCCGAGCGTCCTCCCGTGGAGAGTCCTGCCTCGGTGGGTCCAGGGGCTGGCTCCTGGCTCCCACGATCCCAGCCACGGAGCCAGGATTAGGACTTGCCTGGGGGGCTGGAAACACAGACAGCGACTTTTTAAATCACTGTAATTTTTTGCTGAGGTACAACTGACATGTATTCGTGTAGGCGTGCAACATCATGATTCGGTGTCAGCACGCACTGCCGGGCGACCAACACGGTAAGTCTAGGTAATACCACCGGCACACACAGTTATCGCTCTTCTCATGATGACAACTTCTAGGATCTGCTCTCGGGACAGCAGGTGGCTCAGTCAGTTAAGCATCTGACTCTTGATCTCAGCTCCGCTCTTGACCTCAGGGTTGTGGGTTCAAGTCCCACGTTGGCGTCTACTTATAAAAAAAAAGACCTACTCTCTTAGCATTATTTTTTTCTAATGGTGCAATTAAAAACTTCTTTACGTTGTGGGCTTATTTTTTCCTACTTTTTAAATTGTGGTACAATATAATAACATAAAACCTGCCGTGCTCTCCGTTTTTAAATGTACGATCAGTGGGTTAAGTACATTCACAATGTTGTACAAGCATCAGCACTACCTATTTCCAGAACGTTTTCATCTTCCCAAAGAGAAACTCCATAGTCATTAAATAATAACCCCCCAAGCCTCTGGTAACTTCTATCTACTTTCAGTCTCTCTCAATTCACCTATTCCAGGCTGATTTTGTTTTAATTGGTAATACATGTATGTAGTGAAAATGCAGAGCAGAAAAGTTTCCCTGTCCCCTGATTCCCTTCCCAGATGAACCATTTTTTTTAAGAGTTCATTTAGGGGCGCCTGGGTGGCTCAGTCAGTTAAGCGTCTGCCTTCGGCTCAGGGCGTGATCCCAGGATCCTGGGATCGAGCCCCACATCAGGCTCCCTGCTCCGCTGGGACTCTGCTTCTTCCTCTCCCACTCCCCCTGCCTGTGTTCCCTCTCGCTGGCTGTCTCTCTCTCTCTGTCAAATAAATAAATAAATAAATAAATGAATAATAAAGAGTTTATTTATTTATTTACCTTAAAGAAAGAGAGAGAGAACATGAGCGTGGGGAGGGGCAGAGGCAGAAGGACAAGCAGACTCCATGGTGAGTGTGGAGCCCGACACAGGGCTCGAGCTCACGACCCTGAGATCATGACCTGAGCTGAAACCAAGAGTCCCACGCTCAACCAGCTGGGCCACCCAGGAGGCCCCCAGATGAACTATTCTATCCATTTCTTTGCACTTCCAGAGGTATCTTATGCCCATATGAAAACATACTTGTATGTATGTATCCTTTTATTTATATCCTGTTTATGCCTCTTTTTTTATTTAACCATACTTCTGAGATGAAAAGGTTTTTAGTGCCTCAGAGTATCAATAGATCTTCCATATTGCTGCACACAAGCTGTCTTGTCCTTTCTGATGGCTGCACACTATTCCACCACACGGGTGACTCCTTCTGTATTTGACCCACCCCCTTACTGATAGAAACCCTTCAGTTTTCAACTTTCTACATTTATCTATTGGCAGCACACGCCCACCCTTCGCAGCAAAGGTTTAACCGCACTGAGTAAGCAAGGAGAAAAATTCAATGCAATGAGAAGTCCTTTCTCAGCAATCAGACTAACAAAACGGCAAGTGTGGCAACACCATGCATGAGGTGGACGTGGAGAAAGAACTCTCACACGCGGCTGGAGGGAATGGGAATGGTCATAACCACTTTGGAGAGCATCCGAGTGCTACCCCGTCCAGCCAAAGTTACCTATGTCCTTCTGCCCAGCCATTCCCTCTCCAGGGACCTGAAAAGGAACTGTCGCATGTGGGCCAGGAGACAGGCATCTCCATGACAACAGGTTTATAGCAACAGGCATGGGATTCAGCCTGAATGTCCAACAGCAGGAAAAAGGAGAGAGAAGTTGTGCTATGTTCACGGAACATACCCACATTGTTTACAGATGCATATGTGTTTAATGAACAGAAAAATGGACACGGGTGCGATGATTATCAAATTTGAGACAGTGACATCCTCTGGGGAGAGCAATGGAACGGAGGACGAATATCGGGCATTTCAAATGCATCTGTATTTTTTTTTAACTGTGCTAATTGTATGTTTAGCTTTTTGAGGGGACTGTAATGTTTTATTTGTAAGCTGGCCAGTGGGTTCAAGCAGTCTTTTGATTATCCTCTGGGCCTTTTTTGTATGACTGAAATATTTCATAAATTTTAAAAAGTAGAACGAGTTACCTGAACTTTACAAGTTAGAATGAGGGGCGCCTGGGTGGCTCAGTCGTTAAGTGTCTGCCTTCGGTTCAGGGCGTGATCCCAGGGTCCTGGGATCGAGCCCTTCATCAGGCTCCTCCGCTGGGAGCCTGCTTCTTCCTCTCCACTTCCCCTGCCTGTGTTCCCTCTCTCGCTGGCTGTCTCTCTCTCTGTCAAATAAATAAATAAAATCTTAAAAATAAATAAAATAAAAACAAAAGTTAGAATGCGTTAAAGTTGGAAGCCACCATTTGCACTGTGAATACTTTCTGAATTGCATCATTCATATAAAGCTGTTTGAGGGAACATTCGCGGCTGTTCACCTGGGTTTCCAAATTGCCAGTTAGAGCTCCTGCCCATTCTAACCTCCCCTAATGCTGACCTGGCCGCCCCAGTCCTAGGGACACTCAGACAAGACCCTAGGCTCCAGCGGCCCCCGGGACTCCAGAGGCAGGGTGGTGGGGGCCTTGTCTCATCTGTGCTGTCACCCAAGCCTCAGGGTACACCCCTGTCCTCCAGCAGGTCATTTCTGGAGCTTTCCTGAAGGATTCAGCCTTATCCTTTGCTGGCATCTCATCTCCCACCAGAGGCAGCCTGATGCCGGCCCCTCCTGGCCGGTGAGTCTCTCACCTGGGTCTCTTTCCTGTCCAACCGCACAGACCCCACCCTGCAGGGAGGGAGACAACCCCTGGGTGTGTGTCCCGGCTCTGCCTCATGTGATATTGGGCCGGGTCCTCCAACCCCGCAGGCCTGTTTCCTTACATGGGAATTAGGGGGGGCAGGTGAGAGGCTCACACATCCGTGCTCCGCACACCTCTGGACAGGTGTCCCAGAAGGGAAAGGTGACGAGTGTCTCTAAGCCACTTAGCCCTTCCCGGCAGCTCCGGGAGCATTTGACATCTGCAAACAGCATCATCAGTAAGTGTTACCTTTTCCCCACCAGTAGACCTAATGCTAGTACATGTGCTGTGATGAGTGTAAGGTGTTTACAAGAATGTGCGTGATAGATGGTCACATGCAGTGTGCCCCTCAGCAGCCCCAGGCTCCCTGCAAACACAGGGCCTCGCTTACCCGCACTCCACCACGCTTCCCACCCTGAGGCCACCGTGCGGCCCAGGGAGGAGGCAGCAGTCTCCCCTCCATCACTGGAATCTAAAGAAAAAGGGGACTTCATCACCAGGACCCCTATAGAACAGAACACAGGGCCTGTCAAAGGGGAGGGGCTCAATAAATACTTGGGAAAGTACGGACTCTCAAGAGCCCCCGGAAGTCCTCTCCATCAGCCAGCCGCGGTGCTGAGAATTCCTCCAACAGCCCCTCCTTCGGGTAAAAGTTTCCTATGAACATAGAGAAGGTTCCTTCAGCACAACATGCCAAGAGCTCTTCCAGCAATCCAGGAAGAGTGGAAATTGGGGGTACGTGTCAGGCCAGGGCCAGGGAGGGCCGTTCCTCCCAGGGCCCGTGGACCCCAGCCAGAGATGCCAACCAAGAACGTCTAGCCAGGTACAGGGTCATTTCCTCTAAGATGCCTGTCACCTCCCGGAAGGAAAGGCTTTAACTGGTCATTCTCAGCCAGGAAAGGAGTCACAATGCCCAAAGTGGTGTGCATGGGACTTTGCCAAAGCACTCTAGAAATTTCAACACCTAACGCCTCCCGGGTGTTGCACATTGAACAATGTGGAGGCAGCAAAACGGGTTGAGAATCACTGTATTAAACCTTAGCACCTTCTAACCCAGCGATTCTCATAATAATAATTGTGCATAAAAATAATTCAGGGGTGTTTGTTAAGATGCATCCTGAGTCTTCACCACATACCTGAGTCAGTGGGTGTGAGGTAGGGACTTGGAATCTGCGTTATTAACAAGCGTCCTGCTGGTATAGACGCCTGGGCCACCCTTCGAGAAACCTACTTCTACCTCATTGGATGGGGGCCCTTTGGGGCGAGGGGACTCGAAAGTTGTTAGGAGGAGCGGGTGGGGAAGAAGCGTAGGCACAGCATTCCTGAGTTAACTTTGTTAAGGGCCGATCCAGCTGGCGACATGGAAGGCAATGTGACTGATGGGGTCTGGACGTGTCCAGCTGCTTAAAGATCCTCATTCATGCCAACCAGCACCCCAGCCTTGGCAAGGACATTCACTTGCCCCGGCACTTCCCCCAGCACCCTCACCTGGTCCTTGCAGCAGATGAGAAGAGGGCGGCCCACTGCACTTCACGGGTGGAGAAACTGAGGCGGGCACAGGGCATACGGAGATGGTTTACGCCAGGAAGGCAGGGGCGAGAGAATTGCAACTGGCCGAGGGCCCATTGCATGCAGGCACTTGATGTCCAACCTCATCAGCATCTCTCACAAAATCGTCCGTGGCCTCCCCCTTCCACCAGCGAGACGGAGGGGCCTAAGTGAAGTGACTTACCCAAAGTTAGACGCAGTGAGGAGCTGGGAGACGCTGGCTTTTGAATCAAATTTGCCTGACTCCCCAGTCCATACTTTTTCTAAAAAACGGACACCTGCCCAGATAACACCAATTCTACCCCTCCAGTGGACCTTACCCCATCTCAGTGGGGCTCAGAGCTGGATGGACTCAGACCTCAGAGTGGCTTTGCGTTTGACCACCTGCCGGAGGCTGGCCCCACATATGCCACCTCGTTCTCCAAGGGGCATCCCAGGGTTCCCTGACTCAGTGTTTTGGAGGCTGGGCCCTCCCCACTTCTTCCAGACCCTCTGAGAACCAGCACCTGCAGAGCCAAGTGCTGTGAGTTAACCCTCCAAAAACCCAGACCCACAGAAGGTCAAGAGGCCAGAGGGACAGGTCAGCCCCCTTCTATCCCCATCCCCAGTGAGCACAGACGTATCCTTTTTTTTTTAAGATTTTATTTATTTATGTGAGAAAGAGAGCGAGCACAGCAGGGGGAGGGACAGAGGGAGAGAGAGAAGCAGGCTCCCCGCTGAGCAGAGAGCCCCACGTGGGGCTCGATCCCAAGACCCGGGGTTCATGACTGGGAGCCAAAGGCAGAGGTTTAACCGAATGAGCCCCCCATGCGCCACCCAGAGGTATGCCTTTGATGTCAAAAGGGCACAGGGTCAGGGGTCAGGATATCCATTCTCATCCCCAGTCACTTGACTTCCTGAAGCCTCAGTTTCCCCAACTGTAAAAAGATGACAGCACTCTTTCTCCTCAAGTGGAGGAGTTATGAAATGATGGCTCAGCGTCGGTGTCCTAATACCTGTATCATTACATAATCACTTTGTGAAGCAGCCGCCTCTGGCACCCAAGTCACTGGGCCTGTTTAAGGACGAATCCCCTTAAGCATTCCCAGAAATCAGAAACCCACTGTGTTAGGCTTCTAGGCTCTCCTGTCCTTCCCTTGGCCTTTGACTCCTGGAAGGCTGAATTTTCCTCCCACCAGGATCCCAGACTGTCTTTAGGGAGCCCCTAGGCAGGTTCATCCCCTCCCCCCCCCCCCCGTAACCCCTGAGGCTATTGGCCCCCTCCCTCTTCCCCTCTTCCTCCTTAACTTGGGTGGTCTCCATCCCAGAGGCTCAGGAGAAGCTCTGGGGGACATTTACCTGTGTTTCCAGCTCTACTCTGAACCCTCAAGCTTTGTAGGGGTGGGGAGGAAGAAGCAGAGGAGGGGGCGTCAGGACACCTGGGTTTCTCATCCCAGCTCTGCTACAAGCCGGCAGTCACCGTGGGTAAGTCAGTGTACCTCGCCTGGACATGAGAACAGTCTATCCTGTCTACAACATGGCGTAACGTAAGGAATCAACGTAACGAGCGCTGTGAACGTTCTTGATAAGGTATAGCGACTGTCACCACCCAGGGCAGGGCAGAACCAACCACAAAACAGCGTATAGTTCTCCATCATTTCTCACCAGTGAGTCTTGTCTCCCTCGGGAAGGGAGAAGAGAAAGCCAACCCTATTGATCACCTCTGATGTGTCGTGTTCTGTGCTAGCAGGGGCCTCACCGTAATGCTGGCAGGTTGGAATTAGCCCTATTTCACAGATGAGAAAACTGAGGTTCAAAGAGCTCAAAGGATCTGTCAGAATGTAGCAGCTGGAAGTGATGAGAAAGGTCCTCTTCTCTCTTCTCTCTGCTCCGCACCCCTTTCAAGGGGTTATGATGGAGGGAGGGATACAGGCTTGGGGCCCCTCATTCAGGCTCACAGAAGGGACCCAGCCAAGAGGATAAGAATTTCTGTTACGTCGTCACCAGAAACCAGGGAGTAAACAGGATTCTGTCCCGGCCCAGCGCTTTCCGGAGACACACCTGTACAAGCAGCAGCCATTCCCAACAGAGTTCCGTTCCCAGAAAGCACGGGGGCTGGGCTGTCCAGATTTGTTTAGTTCTCTGACCATGTGGGAGGCCTGAGCCCGAGTGCAGGCCACGCCCTGCCTCCCCACTTCCGCGTGGGAAGGGGTCTTCTGTCCGTGCCTATCTGCTCTCCCCTCTCCAGACCACAGGTTGCCGTCAAGATCCTTACCCACCCTGTCCCCGTGGGGAGAGGGCGTAAGGGTTCCTCAAACGACTCACTAACCAAGTGAGGGACTGACTCAGGGTTACAGAGAGTGTGTGCTTGCATGTGACTGAGAGGGGGTATGAACACACTGCCCACAATGACCTTGGACCGCGGTCCAAGGATGGACATGTTCCACGGGGATGTCAGCAATATGTCCCCACACTCCTAGGAGTGTGGCCGTGTGGCCTGCTAGATGTGGGGCCGGGGGAGGGCTGTGCTCGGAGTCCCCTGATCGCTTCCAGGGGTGTGTCTGTGTGTCCTGTTAGGCAGGCGTGTACTGGGGGCTTACTGACAGCAACCGCAACCAACTCTGTATGGATACATGTTTGTGTATGTGTCCTGCAAGTGTGAGCCAGCGGGCGCTCCTGCCAAGCGTCTGCACACGCTGCTACGTGCCTGGAGAGATCTGGCACCCCCGCGTGTGTCCTGTGAGAGCGAACAGAACCCAACAAGGGCTGGCACGGGCGGGAACGTGCGAGTGTGCGTCCTGCGGCTCCCTGCTCAGCTTCCCGGCGGTCCTGCCAGTGTGCACGAGTGGAAAGCGCCCGGTGCCCGCGGGTGTGCGCGCGCCGGTGCCAGCGCGAGTGAGTGCGGCGCCGCTCGCCTTGCTCGCTCCGCTCCGCTCCGCGCCCGCCCGCGCAGCCCGCACACTCACACTGCTTGGTTGCTGCCGGGTGACGCGGGCTGGGCCCGCCCCCCGCCTGCCGGCCCCCGGCACTCACTAGCCGGCTGCCGCCGAGCAGGCAGCAGCCGCATCAGGGCCGTCCGGGGGCGCCGCCGGCGATGCCCGCAGCCCTCGCCGCGCCCCGCCGGGCCTGCTGAGCCGCCCCCCCTCCCCGGGCCGGGGCCGCGCCGGGCCGCGCCCGGGCGGGGCCGCGCTGCCTGCATGACCCTCCGGCGGCGCGGGGAGAAGGCGACCATCAGCATCCAGGAGCATATGGCCATCGACGTGTGCCCCGGCCCCATCCGGCCCATCAAGCAGATCTCCGACTACTTCCCCCGCTTCCCGCGGGGCCTGCCCCCGGACGCCGGGCCCCGCGCCGCTGCGCCCCCGGACGCCCCCGCGCGCCCCGCCGCGGCCAGCGCGGGCCGCCGCAGCCCCTCAGACGGCGCCCGCGACGACGACGAGGATGTCGACCAGCTCTTCGGAGCCTACGGCGCCAGCCCGGGCCCCAGCCCCGGCCCCAGCCCGGCGCGGCCGCCAGCCAAGCCGCCCGAGGACGAGCCGGACGCCGACGGCTACGAGTCGGACGACTGCAGTAAGTTTCCAACTCGCCGACTTCCCGCCCCCTCCCCCGGCCGGGCCTCTGGAGCGCTCCCCAACCTCGCCGGTGCCCCGGCCGCCTGCGGTCTCCCCTTTCGCCGGCATCCACCCCCGCCGGTGGCGGCCCCTCGCCTGCCCCGTGCGCCCTCCTCGCGCCCTGCAGACTCAGCCCCGACCCCTCCCTCACCCGCACTGGAGAGGTGGGAAGTTTGGGGGCGCCCCCTCAGGGCGTCCCATTTGCGGGGCCCGGTTCTGCGAACCCACGCCGCGCCCCCTCTCGGCCCGCCGGCGGGGAGCTCCGGTGCGGGCGGTGGCTTTTGTTCACGGGAAGGGCGGAGCTGCGCCCCGGGGAGACACCAGTTGCTGCCTGCCGCGCGATCCTCCCCGCCCGGGAGCCCGCTGCGGGCCGGCCTCGCCGCCGAGGGGCTGGGCTGGGGCGGGAGGCAGGAGGGCCGGGGGCTGGGGCCGTGCCGGCCTCCCGAGTGGGCCCGGCGGCCCACAGAGCGCAGCGGCTCTGCTGGCGCCCGGGCCGAGCACCAGAGGACCGCGGGGCCGCTTGTCCTTTGGAAAAACCTTGGCGGTTCCTCCTCCAGCGTCCGTGGACCCCGCCGCGGCGCTCTCCGGGGCGCCGACCTTCGCCCACCTGTTACGCCCGCTTTCCGCGGCCAGGAAGGGCCCCCCGGCACCCGCCTCCCCCGCCCCGGGCTGAGCCCCGAGCCCCAGCGAGTGGGCAAGCGCCAGGGTCCCCGGGGCCGAGGCCCGGCCGGCGGGCGTTCCTCGCCTTTCCGGTCTCTGAAGGTGTCTGCCGCGCCGGACCCGGGACTGGAGGGGAAACCGAGGCCGAAGAGGTCGCCGCGTGGTTCGGAAGGGGTTGGCGCCAGATGGGGGTGGGGCTGGGAGGTAGCGCTGCTCGCTAGGGCCCCAGTCCCGCTGTAGCCCCAGCCGCGTCCCTCTCAGACCTGCCACCCCAGCCCTGCCCCGGAGGTGGACCTTTCCGGGCAGGGTTCTATCTCGGGCTTACTCGAGGGCCGCCCGGCCGAGTGCCCCCCGCGTGCAGCGCAGCGAGAGCGGCCGCGCCTGGTTTGGGTGCTCACGTGGGCCTAGGGCCGGGGGCCTGGAGTTTCCCCAAGCGTGAAAGCTGAAGGTGGAGATCACCCTGCCGCTGGGGGAGGTGGCCGAGCTCTCATCGTCCTACCCAGGGAGGCCCAGGAGGAGAGAGCCGAGGGAGGCCTGTCCTCAGCCCTTTGAGGAGGGGAAACTGTCCCCTGTGCACTTTCTGTGGGCCTGGACCGGGGCATCTGGCCGGAGCCCGGTGTACTGAGGCCTGGCTGCGGGCGCGGGGGTGGGGAGCAGTCCTCTCCCTCCACTTTCTTGCCAGCTTGGGGAAATTGGGTCGGGAGAGTTTAATGCCCTCAGGGCTGTGCCCTGGATCTTCCCCACCCCCAGCTCCCAGCGCCCTGGGCAGATCTCACCCCCTCACCTGCTGTGCGTCTGGACAGGCCCTGACTGGGGCCCAAGTCACCGCTCTGGGTGCCCTGGATCCAAAGCCTCCTCCAGAAGAAAGGGTGGGGGACCTGTTACCCTCCCACCATCTCTCCTGCCGTGCCAAGGGAGAGAGCGGGCAGGGCAGAGCTTCTGCAGGAGCTCCAGGCACCCCTCCCCGTGCCACCCAGGGCCCTCTGGACAACACACTGTTAGGACATGAGAAATCTTGCCATTTCTTTGGGCTCTCCCTAAAGCCCCAGGCAAGGAAGAGGCCCGGAAGTACCACACTCAGGCTGGCTCCTCATCTCCAGCCCATCGGCTCCAGTCCTTCACTGACCACCGTCCCAGCAGCATGAGTGCGGCAAAGGGCAACAGGACTGGGTCTCGGGACCCAGGGAGCTCATGTGTCCTAGCAGGGGACAGACTCACTTGAGGTGGGCAGTGCAAGGCCATCCTGGACACAGCCTTGCCAGCCTCAACGGTGGCCTGGCCACACCCATATCACCAGGCAGTCTGCTGGGAAGAGCTGAGGAGCAGGCGTGTGGCTGAGCCAGGGCCGGCTTGGGCCCCCTCGTCCCCTTCAAGGAGCAGCCCACCTCAGGCTTGGATCCCATCAGTGACTGAGCAGACTTCCCAGGCGTGGGAACACAGAAATCTCGGCTCCTTCCTGTGGTGGGACCGGGTTCTGGCACGGAACTGCTCTCCAGCCCATACCCCAGGCTCAGGCCCCCTCTAGGCTCTGACAACCAGATCCCTAGAATTAGCCTAAGTGATTCAAGCCAGATGGTTCATTATGGCTTTAGCCAGGGTTATGCTATTTGCTGCCCTAATTATTGGATTATCTCTGTTCTAACAAAAAGAAATTAGGGCGGTTGCTCTGTTGTCCAAGGCTGAGAATGAAGGGCTGTTTATTTATTCCCCGTTTTTTCCCCTTCTCTTTATAGCTCGTCCTTTATTAAGTCACCTCAAGACCCAAGCACAAAATTGACATGTTCCAAACTGATCTAACAGGGGGCAATGATGGGGAGCAAAGGCAGTGAGTGTTGGGGTTAGAAGTGTCTTCCCTCCCACTGGTCCACAGTGTGGCCTGGCCAAGCTGGACCCCGCTGCCTGTTGCCCCCCAGACAGGCCCCGGGCCCCACTGTCCTGGCGCATGTGCCCCTCCCCTGCCCGTGCTCTCCCACCCAGCCTTCACCTGTGGAAACCCAGTCCCTTCTTCAAATCTGTAAGGACTAGAATGTTTGGGTTGCAAGTAACAGAAAATTCAAAGTGTCTTAAACCATGAGGACAGTTGAGATCCGCGTGACATCCAGGTAGGTGTATGTGGACTCATGAGCGTCCTCAGAAGCATGGTTCTGCCCCCTCCCCTCCTGGCCATGCTCTGCTCTTCTTAGGCTGACCTCCTGGTCCTGGGTGGCTGCTTCAGGGCCAGGTGTCGCCTGGAACAGTAAGATCCTCACTTTGACAAGGACAAGTTTCCTTGCCCGTATCTCAGTTGACAAGCGAGGAAAGCTCTCCCAGAGTCCCCAGGAGACCTGTCCTCTGTCCCATTGGCCAGAATGGCATCACATGCCCGTGCACACCTGCCCCGGCATGATTCATGCTGGGCTGGTTCAGGAGTGGTGCCCATGGAGGCCCGGAGTGAGGGTGGAGTGGAGGAAGCGCTGTCCCCAGGGCCCTCAGCGGGGAGCGGTTCCCCGTCCCCACTGGCTGTGAGTGCCCCTCCTCGGAGCGCAGTTGTGTTCCACACAGACCATAGCTTTAGGTAGTCAGCATTACAAGAGCAGCTGTATGTCAGGCACGTGTGAGATTCAAGAATGCCTGAGACTCAGCCTCTGACGTGAGGGAGTTCATGAAAACCGAGACGCACAAGTAGCCCAGCAGTGACAACAGGAAGGCAGGAACCCAGCCTGGAAGCACTGGCTTGCACAGAGTTTACCCACAGAGAAGGCTCTGCTCCGAGCCTGGGAGAAGGGAGGAAGCAGGCTGGCCGAGTGGAAGGAGGAACGAGAGGTGTTCCTGAAAGGGGGACTGCTGGGTGCACAGGTAGAGGTGGAGGAAACAGCCCAGCAGAGGCGCCACAGTCAAGTGGCTGAAGTAAGGGGGAAAAATCCATGATGAGGCCAAAGTGGTCATATCACAGAGGGCCTTGAATGCTACACCAAGGAGGTTAAACTGAGTCTAGAAGGCAGTGGTGAACCTTTGAATAATTTAAAGCAGGAGAATGAATAGACTTCTGAAGGTCCTAAAGTTCTAATCCTCTGCCTCTGAGCTCCTGGGAAGCAGGGACAGATGACTCATTCTTCTTTGTACCCCCTGCAGTGCTTGCCTCGGTGCCTCAGTTTCCCCAACTATGAAATGCTTTCAGCTCAGGCTTGACCATTTTTCTGTGGTTCTTGCCACAGTTTTTTTTTTTTAAACTATTTGAGAGGCTGACATTTTTCTTCAAGAAAGAAAGGAAGGAAGGAAAGAAGGAAAGAAGGAAAGAATGAACGAACCAGGGCCGGTCGCCTATTCCCAAGGGTATATGGGTGAGGAAGGTCCAGGTGCAAACCAGGGTCAGAATGATGCTGTCAGTCTCCATCAGCAGAGCAAAGGGACATTTGGCCTTAGAAGAACCAACTGGGGCTTGAGCCTGATTTTCTCTGAATTAGCCCCATTAAAGCTCTATAATTATCGACAGGCGGGTGACAACTCTCAAAGGCCCATTAGTGACCAACCCTCATTATTTTTCCAAGGATGTAAACTTCAGCCAGGACATGTGATTTCCATGGGCGGAGGGCAGGACCCCGGGGCTCAAGCAGACGAGCACCTTCACCTGCCCTTAGGGCCCTCCTCACCTGAACCATGAGCCCGCAGCTGCGTTTCCAACTCAGAGGCCCCTCTAGGATGGCAGCCCAGCCCTCTCTTGTCCCTGAGAGCAGCTCTGCTTTTCTCTCTCTGTTTCTCGTGGCATCCCCCTAAGATTTCAGCTGCACAAAGTAGACCAAAAAAAATGTTGGAAGCCACTAGGCTTTAAGACAGGAACTGTAGGATGGAAGTGAAGAGGCCTGGATTCTGTGTCCAGTTTGCTGGGTCACCCTGAGCGGGTCACCTCCCCTCTCTGAGCCTCATTTCTCTGAATAGGAAACGAAGACTTTGGACTGTAAGATCCCTAAGAGAGCTCCACCACCAGCAGATCTTTAAAAATGGTGATCACACTTCTATTTATAAGCTATTATTTCTTCCAAAACCTCCACTGGAGTTCAAAAAAATTCATCCATTGCGTGGAGGGGGCGCTGGGTGCGCTGTTCCTTCCTGGGAATGGATGACGGGTGTCGGTTTCACTGAGCCCTGTCAGCCCTCCTTAAACGGGGATGTCTGCAGAGCCAGCAAAAGGGGCTCCTCTCTCCTCCTGGACCGGAGTTTCCCAGTGGGGAGCAGGTGGCCCCACCGTCTGGCTGGCTGTCCTTCTCTGAGAGCTGGAAATGGGCAGGGATTGTGGAGCGTGCGTTTTAATACGTGGGCATGACCAAATCCCCACTGCTGTGAACAGCTGGAAAGCAGATCGGTTTGAATGGACCCGCCGTGCGGACTGAGCATCTGCTCTTTGTTGGTGTCACTGGCGTGGCTCTGGCATAGTCCCTCCTCTCTGGAGGCTGACGTCTTGAGAGAACAAGCCAGGGGTAGGCCTGAACGGAACGGAAGGCTGATCTACTGTCACATCAAGCAGCAGCTTTGGAGAATATTATAAAAGCGTGGACCTGGAGAATCTTGGGCCCATGGCCGTGTTCTTTGTGACAGGCATGGTGACACATACCTCACTCCCAGTCCCCCCACCCGTGCACCTGCATAGAAGGGAGCCAGGATACAGGCAGCAGAGGGCCAGACACAGTGAGCGCCAAAGCACACAGACTCTTAGGAGAAGCATCTTAGGCTCCACTCAAGGCCTATCGATTCATAGTTTGGACCCAATTCTAACAAGTATTCACACCTGCTTTTTTAGAAGAAGCAAGTGACTGTTGAAAAGGAAGGAGGGCTGTTTGCCTGTCGGAGGCAAGTATTCCAAGAGGAGTTTCAAGCTGATGGCAAAGGAGGAGGCAGAAAAATGGAGAAAATATAGGAAAACCTCAAAGAGTAGTTACTGGGGATCACTGGGTCGGGGCTGCGACCGTAGCGCCCAGAACAGTCGTCGTGGTCATAACGATGACTCAGGTCACGTGGAAGGGTGTAAGTGACTGTTCGTGTATTCTCTTCACAAAGGCTGGGAGGGCAGTGATCCAGTTTGGAACGAGTTCTTTCCAGAAGGCGTCTCAGAGGGGCAAGTACACTTACGTAGAAAATTCACCTAAATGGATGTGCTCCTTCTATAATTACGTCCTGAGCCTGCTCTGTACCCCAGGGGCTGTTGATAAAGCGCAGTGCCGCGAAGTGGATACTGTTGCGTCTCCATTTTGCAGATGCGGAAACTGAGCACGAAGAGGCTAGAAACGCTATCTAAAGTCACACAGCAACGACACGTGCAGCCAGGCCTTGACCCCAGGGTCAGGTGTCAGAGGGCGTGTCTCGGTGCCCCACATGTGCCCCTCCCAGGCAAGGACGGAGACTGAGCCCGGTGCCTTCCTTACCCTGTCTCAGGAGCCAGGGGGCAAGACAAGTGCAACGCGGTGCCAGCACCTCTGAATGAAGGGCAGCTCCACACACTTGGGCCTTAACTTGCCCATTTCTCTGCAAAGCCAAGTCCTGCCATGCTGGGGCGCAGGAGCCCAGGGGTCTGCGGGCGGAGGGCACCTACTCAGCCCTGGCCTTGTGATGCAAAAGCGCCCATGGACCAGATGTGAGGAGATGAGCGGGGGCCAGGCTCGGCATGACTCTAGAACCATGCCGGGTGCCGCTGGCTGGAAGAACAGAGCCTGCCCTCCCCCAGCCTCACCCCAGCCGCTCAGCCCCCACCTCCAGCTGGCCTGAGGTCCGAATGCCCCCCCCCCCCGCTCCCCCCCCCTCCCCCCGGCACCACCGTGCGCTGGCCAACTCCTGCTCACCTTTCATGGCTCAGGTGAAACATCACCTCCTCCGGGGAACCTTCCCTGGTGGCCCCCTTTCACAGCTGGGCAAGGCGTACCCCTTGAACCCCTGTCGCTCTTGGCTCACGAGACTCTGCTAGGGCTGATTGTTTTCATCTGTTTCTCCCATTAAGCTATGCTTTCCTTGAGGCAGGAACCCCACCTTACTGGTATTTTCATCCCTAGAGTCCAGCTTATTATAATAAGATTTGATAAAGAATGAATGAATGAATGAATGAATGAATGAATGAATGGGGTGCCAGTCGAGCAGCCCAGTAGTCAGTGCACAGGATCTGGGTTTCTAAAGACACCCTGTCACTGTGCATCTTGCTATCCAGAGACCTGCCCCCTGAGGCCCCCCCAAACCGCAGCCCCCTCCTTCACGCCAGGAGCCCTGTGAACGTGTGCGGCCACAACTGCCGCGTGTGAGTGTCCCCGAGGCTACAGCTGCACCCAGTTACCACCGCACACTCTGCCCTAGGGAATCACCCACTGCCTTTTAAGAGGCTGGCAGGTAGCAGCATGAGGACCCAGCTGGCTCCTCGCAGCCTGCCCCGGGCCCCCCAAAGGACCAGAGAAACTGGGGACCCGCAGCCCTGAGTGTTGCTGGGGGATGGATCAGCCAGTCAGCCGGGCCAGGGCCCAGAGCTTCTCACGGCCCTGTCTCTTCTGCCTTCTCACACAAGCCTTGTGACATTTAGCAGGTCAAGGAAACTGAGGCATGGAGCCAAGACTGGCAGTCACACAAGGAGGGCAGGAGGACAGTCCCGTACAGGGGGCACAGCATCGGACCAGCCGCAGGCCAGGCACCACAGCACCACACAGGGGCCTGGGCTGCGGGGCCTACCACCTGGGCTTGACGCTTGGGCCACCACTCGTGGTGACTGGTGCTGACCTCACCTCACTGAGCCTCCACTCCTCCGTCATCTGGAACCTTCCCAGGGATGGTGGGACTGGGAGGCTGGGCAGAGGGGTTGCACGCAGTAGGTGCTCTGTTGATGGCAGTCTCTGTGGCGCTGTGACACCTTGTCCCACCACACAGGGGTGGGCGACACTCCTCCCCTGTGTGGCTGAGGCGTGACCTGAGCCCTGTGTCCGCAGCTGCCCTGGGCACACTGGATTTCAGCCTGCTCTACGACCAGGAGAACAACGCCCTCCACTGCACCATCAGCAAGGCCAAGGTAGGCCCCCGCTGGCCCCCGCAGTCCCTGGGGTCCCGGGCCCTGGGTGGAGGTGAGGGGCTGAGGTCCGAAGGCCTGTCCTCCCCACTGTGTCCGTCCAGGCTCTGTGGCATCTGCCGCGTGGGTGCAGGGCAGGGAGGGAATTCTCACCTAAATCATCTCCGCTGCCCTAAAAACCCTGTGCAGACAGACATTCAGGGAAGGAGTGGGAAAACAGCAAGAAGAGAATGAGAGAAGGAAGGCATGGTGTGGCGGAGGGGGCAGAGCTGGGGAGGGGCTGTGGTGTGGGGGAAGGGAAGGGGAGAGATGACAGGTGTGTCCTGGCGGCCAAGGAGGGGTTGCATTGATTGTCTCTGGTCTGCTGAAGTTCCCCACAGCCCGGACTCATCGAGGAGTGGGTGGGCGCCAGGCAGGAGAGTCCCCTCCTCTGGGCTCAGGGCCCCAGCCTTGCTCTCTGGTCTCTGGGTCGGAGCTGTGAGCATCTCCCCCCTTGGGCTGGCATCAGCTCTCTTCTTAGCCATGCTGTTCCTTCACCCCCTGCATCGATCCCTCTGGGAGGAAGGTGCCAAAGTTGATGTTCTCTCGCAAGGTAAGGCCGGTAGCGCAGCCTGGTAGGACTCCCCATAGAGCCGTGGGAGGGCCTGGGCCAGGCTCGGAGCAAGGAGCTTCCAGTAGAGCCTCTCGAGCCTAGACCCCACCCTCAGTCCCAACCTGTGCGCTTCTGTGCCACTCAGCACCCCCACCCATGGCTCTGCCCACTCCGAGGGCCCGGCTGCCTGGTCCTGCCTCAGCGGCCCCCACCCGCCTGGGCCAGCACACCTGGACGGCCATGGCGGTGGGGAGCAGTGTCCCCTTCAGGCCCAGGGCCCCGATCGGGCACCCTAGAGGCCCGCACACGCCATCATGGCCCTGCCCTCTCCCTGAGGAGCTGCCCGGGCTGTGATGCTGGGGCTCCAGACCTGCCCCAGGGAAGGAGCTGAGAACGGTGACCCCTCAGCTGTGCCAGGGCGGAGGGCAGGCTGCAGGGCCCGGGCAGCTCCCTTTCCCTCTCCCTCTGCCCAGCTTTGTAGAGGTCGTCTGGGCTTGGGAACTGAGGATGGGCACCTGCTGCCAGGCCACTCCCCATCCCAGACACCGGGCCCCTCCTGTGCTGCATGCCCTGCCTTCCCTACGCAGGCTCTAGAAGGGCTGTGGGGCTGTACTGGGGGGGGTGGCGAGGAGGGTGTACGTGTGCCTACTTGGGTCTCTGTGGGCACCTGTGTAGGCACACACGTGTGTGTGTCCTTTGGGGTGTGTCACTCAAGGCATTGGAGGTGGGGGATGAGAGGACCGCAGGCCATAGAAGGACCCCATTCTCCAGGTCATTCTCTGCTTAGATCCGGTTTTGCAGGGGAGGGGGTGGTGCAGGCCTGGGAGGAACTGGGGCTCTGGGTCAGGGTTTGGGCAGGGAACCAGAGGGGGTTATGGAGGCTGAAGCAGGGCTGACAGGCGGAGGGGCTCTGGGAGGAGGCCAGATGCCGTGGAGCTGGACCCTAACTTGGCCAGTGCCCTCTGGGGAAGCAGAGCGGCGTCAGTTTGCTCATCTGTACAATAGGGTCGGTCACCCCACCTGTGTGGTGGCTGTGTCGAGTGAGTACGTGCTCAGTCCCCACTGCCCTCCTGGAAGACTGCCTGGTGGCGGGCACCCAGCCCCACCCACACAAACACGGACACCCGGGAACTCACGCACAGAGGGACTGGGAAAGCACTGACCGACTGGCCAGCTCTGGGCACGTCAGGGACGGGTAGTGAGGCCGCGGTGAGGGACATGTGCCCAGGAGGGCCGCCGCCTCGCCATGGGTGCCCACGGGGCTGCGGAGCCCCAGCAGCTCCCGCACAGCTCACCTACCTCTATGTCGGCCCTCCACTACCTCTCTGGCATCTTCCAAGGGGCCTGGCATGTGGGGAAGGGGCACAAATGGCCTATGGCCAGGCCCTGCATCACCACTGCCACCTCCACTCCTGGTCCACCCCTGGGAAGTGGGAACCAGTAACCCCTTTTCTAGCCTGTAAAGCTAAGGCTCTGGGGCAAAGCGACTCCTCCCCTCTCCCAGCTGATGGTGCAGGAGCCGAGGTCTGGGCCCCAGCCAGCCTGGCCCCGAAGCCTGTGTGCTCCTTCCCACTCGCAGAGCAGCAGGGGGATTGGAGGACCCGACCCCTGTCTCGGCCCCCCTTCCCACCCCGCTCTCCAGACCAAACCAGGGTGGGGGGTGAGGGCCTCCATTCTCCCTGGAGGTGGGCCTGCTCACGGCGGCAGTTCATCTGTGATGCCACACGTGTCTCGGCTGCCGCCCTGCGCGCCTGTGTGCCACCGCAGAAGCAAAGGGTACAGTTTTCAGAGATAAGAGCAGTCATGAGGTCAGCTAAGCCCCTGTCTGTTTATGGTTCCCTTGGTTCCTTGGCTCTGCACACTTGACTGATTGTTCCAAGTTAGTGAGGGATGCCATCTTGTGGAAGGACCCTCCGTGGCCATCCAGGTTGTCTGGCCTCCCTGGATTCAGGCTGGCAGGGAGCTGTGGCAAATGCAGAGAGAGACTGAGCATGGTCTCCGGGACACAGAACGTTTTCCCGTGGTAAAGAGGGAAACCTGTTGGTGAGTGGACAGAGGGTCACGTGACTATAGGATCAGTGAGGGAAGTCCCTGTATTTGGGGAGTGGGGGAAGGGGAATCCAGAAGGAAGGGCCTCACCGAAGCAGGATAATGAGGATCTCATTCAGGGGCGGGGGAGTCATCTGGCCTCCACAAAAGGGAGACTAGAAAGAGAAAGGCTGGTCTGACAAAGACACCCCATGACACCTGCCCCCCGGCCAGGACATTTGAGGGGAGGAGAGAGCACCAGCACTAGGCCATCCTCCCTCCAGCACTAGGAGTGTGGGCACAGGGGCCCTCTGCAAAGCGGGTCCTGAATGGACCCAGCCAGGAGGCCTGAGGACAAGGGACACCTGCCCACCGAGGTGCCCGGAGGCTGCGGCTACTCTGTCTCCGGCTCCCATTTCACACCTTCTGCCATCCCCCTCCTCTCAGGGCCTGAAGCCGATGGACCACAACGGGCTGGCAGACCCCTACGTCAAGCTGCACCTGCTGCCGGGAGCCAGCAAGGTGAGGAGGTCCGCCCCAGGCCCGCCACAGCTCTGCCTGCCGTGACAGGGGTCCCGGCTGAGCTTGGGACAACCGGGCAGGTGCATACCTTCCCTGCGCCCTCACAGACCGACCAAGATGATGGGACCTCACCGATTCACCTCCACCCAAGAGCCCCCCAGCCCCCAGACTTCCCGGGAACACTGCTTGCCTGATGAGTTGGGGAAACCCTGCAGAGAATTTCTAAGCCAGCATTTTATAAGAAGCAGTCTCAGTTGGAGATTACTATGTGGGGGGGCATAAAGGGCTGTGTAGCCTGATAACTTCGGGAAGCCTTGTTAACATTGGGAAGCCTTGTTAAACAGGTTCCTTTTCTCTAAGACTTATCAGAGCCTTTAACATGTTGATGGGCTGCCCTGTGACACTCTACAGGGGGATGAAGTGGGTAGATTCTGCCCAGCTCTTGGACCACAGAACCCTTGTTCCTGTAGTAGATGACCCAGCAGGCCGTCCAAGCACGTGGTACGCCCAGGAAAAGAGAAATTTTTTTTGAAAAAAAACTGCTATTGAACAAAAGCATCAAGGTGACCTTCAGCAATGGAAGATCAAAACTCATTAGACTTTCTTACATGTGTTTTACAGTTCAGTGGCATTTTAGTCTTAATTTCACAGGAGGGAGCATTAGATCATCTTTTCCGAGTTGGGTGTGCGACCCACAGACTTTTCAAGGGGCAGGTTTTGTGGACCCCATTGCTGGGGAGGGGATGGGGATCAACTGGAGACGAGCAGCTTTGCTTCCAAGAGGAGACCAGAGGTTGGCAGGGGGACACAGGACACAGGAGCGTGAGCAGCAGAGCCCAGTGGCTGGTGTTGTCATCCCGGCCTCTTTCTAAGAAACCAGGGGCTGGGGAGTTACCTCCTGGCCTTCAAGTGGCCTGGTGAGAAGAGTCTGTAACGGGAATGCTGTCCTGGGCAGAGGGCCTCCCTTGCCACCGACTCTTCCAGGCCAGCTGAGCAGTCCTGCCCCAGGCTGAGGCGCCCCGGGCTGCTGGGGCCCGAGTTGAGTCTGAGGCCCAAACCCTCTGGGCCATAGTGCAAGAGCCGAGGCTCTCCCCCCCCCCCAGTCCAGGAGGACCACCCGACAGAGGCGAGGACTCTCTCCGGGAAGGGAGGGCCGTGGCCCACCACCTCTGCCTAGGGCCGCTGCTCGCCACTCCAGCCCTCGAGGTCCTCCTGTTGCACGTAGGACCCCCAGGGCTGAGGGCTGAGGGCAGCGTGACCAGGGCAGTGTCCCCAGCTCAGGAGCTCAGTGGCTGTGAGTCTCTGGACTCATGGGACCCAGAGTCGGCAGTACCGGAAGGCCAAGTCATAGGGACCTCACCACGCAGACAGGATTTCCCACACAGGGTAGTGGTTTCTAAAAAGCAGGCTTCTGAAAGCCACGCTGAGAAAGAGGCATGATTATGCCCTTTTTGGCAGCAGGGAGCCTGACGCTCCCAGAGGGTAAGGAACCTGCCGGGCTGCACAGAGCTTAGGCGAGGGGTGGAGTCGGGATCGGGATGCAGGCCTGTCTGACCTCAGAGCTGGGCCGGGCCGTGAGGAGCCCAAGGCCCAGAGCTAGAGAAGTGCGGGGAAGGAGGGGAGGCAGCGTGGCGGCTTGGACGCGCCACCCCACAGGCAGTTTCTGGGAGAGGCGGCATTCCAGGGACGGGGCACGGCCTGTGCAAAGGCAAGGAGCTGTGTGGGAGAGCAGCCAGCCCCCCAGCCCGGCCCCCAGCAGCCCCAGCCCCTCCTGCAGCACCCGCGCCCTGAGCACACGCTAGGGGCCTGGGGGCGGCGAGCCTTCGGGTTGAGGTTCCGAGAGCCGCAGCGGCCCATTACCACCAGCTTTTAGCGGCTTGCAGCACGCGCTTCCTGTCTGCCGGTGCTGCGGGCCGGAGGCTGGCACAGCTCCCACACGGGGCAGGTGCAGCGCGGCGGGGCTGCAGTCCGTTCTGGGGGCCCTGGGGAGAAGCGATTCCGTCCTTTTCCAGCACCTAGAGGCCGCCCACATGCCTTGGCTCTCGCCCCTTCCTCCATCTTCCACGCCAGCGTCCACCTGGGACTTCTGCCCTCCTTGCCTGTCCCTCTGACGCTCCTCTCCGACCTCCCTCTTCTGCGTTCAAGGGCCCTGTAATCGCATTGCGTGGGGCCTGCCCAGATCACCTGGATAATCTCCATATTTTAAAGTCAGCCAAGGGCGCCTGGGTGGCTCAGTCGGTTAAGCATCCGCCCTCAGCTCTGGTCATGATCCCAGGGTCCTGGGATCGAGTCCTGTGTTGGGCTCCTTGCTCATCAGGGAGCCTGCTTCTCCCTCTCCCTCTGCCCCTCTGTCTGCTGGTGCTTGCTCTCTCTGTCAAATAAATAAACAAAATCTTATAAAAAGAAAAGTCAGTCGATTAACAACCTTAATTCCCGTTGGCATATTCAGTTTCCGGGGTCGGGCAGGGCCGTCTTTGGGGCCGTTATTCTGCCGCTCGAGCTCCCAGATGCTCAGAGCATCTTTTCTGCTCTCACCAGGCAAATAAACTCAGAACGAAAACTCTCCGGAACACTCTGAACCCCACGTGGAATGAGACCCTCACTTACTACGGGATCACGGATGAAGACATGATTCGAAAGACCCTGCGGTGGGTGAGGGCCCCAGACGCCCTGCTTCCCCACACCCCACCCCGCCTCACCTGCAGGGCCCGCCCCGCCCATGTCCCCGCCCACCGCGCGCAAACCGCAGCTGACTTAGGGACACGTAGTGGGAGCGCCGGTGTGTGTCTGAAGAGCGGGCCTTGCCTCCCGCCCTCCAGAATCTCCGTGTGCGATGAGGACAAATTCCGCCACAACGAGTTCATCGGGGAGACGCGCGTGCCCCTGAAGAAGCTGAAAGCCAACCACACCAAGACGTTCAGCGTCTGCCTGGAGAAGCAGCTGCCGGTGAGCAGGGGCGGGGCTCTGCGGGCTGTCCAGCGCCCTCCGTGCCGGGAACACCCACTCTGTGCCCTGCATGGCTTCAGGTGCTGGGGGAACAGACCAGAATGCATGCCCTCGTGGAGCTTGGGCAGCAGACGGACTCCAAAAAAGGTGGATGACCTCAGCAGAGCCTATGTTAGACAGTGATGAGGGTCACAAAGGAAAGGCGCAGAGCTCAGTGGTTTCGATGGAGCTTCGGGGGATGCTCCTGGCAGAGGGAACAGCAGGTACCAAGGCTGGTGGAGGCACAGACAAGACGCCCGCTGCGTGGGCCAGGGAGCAGGATGGGGCCGGGTCCTAGGAGGTGAGATCAGAGGCTGGGAGGCGGGGGAGCTGGGAGTGAGGCGGGCCACGGGGGGATGCCAGGCAGGGGCAAGGGCATCTGTTCCAAGAGGCTCGCCAGGTGCAGGCTGGGAGGGAGAGGAGGCTGAGCGTGGGGAGGGCTGTGAGGGGACGAGCCTGACCGGCCTGCGCCGGAGCCCCAGCGGAGCGGGAGAAGTGCGGGATCCCGGTTGGGTGCGCTGGCAGCTCAAGCATTCCCAGACGTGGGGGGCGAGCACCTGGAAAGCTGAGGGGTTCCTCACTGTGGTGTGGAGGGCGGCGGGAGGAGCCGCTGGGGTCGCTCCGGAGCTCAGCCGGAGCGCGGTAGGCGTGAGCTGCCTGTGAGCTACCTAGGGGAGACGGAAAATAACTCTTCCCTGGAAATTTCGGTTGTTTGAAAATGTCAAAACCTGTCTTGCCCCTGTTGTCTACAGCAGCTTACCCACCCAAACTCTGTCCATCTGTGTCTCCCCTCTCCCCCTCCACCCTCCCCCCTTCCCCCTACCCTCTCCCCTTTCCCACCTCTTGGAGGCCTGGCCTTCACCCTGCTCAGAAGGGCTGGGAGGCATTGGCCAGGAGGCCCCAGGGTCCCAAGACCTGCCAGCAGCCCAGTGTTCAGGGCACGATCCCCTTTTTAGGACATTTCCCCCCCTAGAGCCCTGGGCGAGGGGAAAGCTCAAGAGGACGGAGCCCGGTGGCCAACCCGTCCCTCCCTAGTGGGGCCTGGGCGCTGGGACAAATGCCCCTGCAGGCTGGCCCGAGTCAAGCCCTGGGAACAAGTCAGCCTGAGGCCAAGATCCCAGCTCTGCCTTTTTGCATAATTTGATCAAATTTTATTCCCTTGTCACATTCTTTCCTATATCACAGACATTTGTATGATGGGTATAACCTTTTTTTGTTTTATTAGTCACTAACCGAAACCCAGTTTTTCCAAATGATCTATGTCACTCGTAACAGGCACCATCAACTCCTACTACAGTTGTGTTGGAGTTTTGAACCCTGATAACAAACAGCTGCGTGGGGACGTGAGCACGCAGGGGTGTGTGTGCGAGTGTGGGTCTGCCTGTGGAAGCACACGTGGGCGTGTTTTCAAGGATGTGGAATGCGTGTGCACATGTGTGTGCGTGCACGTGGCTGGGTGGGAGTATGGGCGTGCCTTGCTCGAATTTGCCAGCAGCTCATCTCTCTGGACTCAGAGACATGCGGTGACCGCAGGAGTGCAGTTCAGGACGACTGCTCCGGCGGTATAGACACATTTTGATGGTACCTTTTAGATTTTACGTAACGTGTGAACATTAGTCATTCTCCGTGAGTACTGAACAATCCCCAGTTCGATGGGTCCCCTATGAAACAACCCGACGTATAATGTCCCACCCCCTGAAAGATGGCTGAAAATACTCCTGCTCGTTTATGTTGTTTCGTTCTCACACCTCACGCAAACTAGCACAGGATCACTGTTGAGCGAGGCCGTCCCGCACCAAGCCCTGGGCCAGAGTGGCAGACTGTTCAGTCTCGCGTGCCTAGTCCGGCCCGTTAATAACGGCCTCCCGGCACTGAAACGTGAGCTCAGAGTAAACGCAGGGATCGCTTAGTCCTGTCTGCTCTGGGTGTGCGAGTTGGGGAGGGTGGCCCTTACTGGGCCTCACAGGAGCGCCATCTCCAGAGAGGTGTGGGTAGGGCCCCTGCCTCTGAGGAGCCGCATGGGGCATCACTTCAGTGACAAGCAGAGGACCGTCATGGGCAAAGCGACATGGCTGGGACTTCAGTGACAGGAGCCTGGCAGAGAGGCCGAAGGAGGGGCCCTGGGGGTTCTAGCTGGAGGTGTCCAGGTGGACAGAGGGTGAGGAGGCGGCGTTCCAGGAGCCGACAGTGAACAGTGGTCTCAGGAGGGTAAGGAATGGGAAATCTCAGGCTAGTTGGGGCAGGGGGCGGAGGGGGCCACCTGTAGCTGAGGTCTGATTCCTGAGGCCTGGACAGCCGCTGCTTGCCCTCCTGCTCCCCTTGGGAGCTCTGTCTTCCGGGTGCTCCCCAGGGGGGCTCCAGGAAGCACTTTCAGGGGGCTGAGGCCAAGGTGACCCCTCACCATCGCCTGGGCCAGCAGACTGCCTCGGTAGCCTGTGGCTGAGGGAGGGTGTGGGAGCGGGTGAGGATAGCCAAGTGTCGTCCTGCCCAACAGGTGGACAAGACTGAAGACAAGTCCCTGGAGGAGCGGGGTCGGATCCTGATCTCCCTCAAGTACAGCTCACAGAAGCAGGGCCTGCTGGTCGGCATCGTGCGCTGCGCCCACCTGGCTGCCATGGACGCCAACGGCTACTCGGACCCCTACGTGAAGACGTGAGTGTGTGGCCCAGGCCAGCGGTCTCCTTCCCCCTTCAGCTCAGAGGACAGGAGTTCAGTGTAGCAAGCACTGACGGCGCCCCGGAGGCACGGCGGGGGCATGGCCTCTGCACTACTCCTTTGGCAACACTGTGGGTTAAGTCTGGCCAGCCCCGTTTCACAGATGAGGAAACTGAGGCCTGTGAACCTTGAGTGGCTTCCCAGGTCACGCCGAGAGAGTCGTTCTCTCCTGACTCCGCATTCAGACCTCCCCTTGACTGTGACCCCCAGAGGGGCCGTTAGCAGGTTGGCGGAAGGGGTGGGCCTGGGCCAGACCAGAGAGCCAGTGAAGAAGCTCCACCAGGACGTAGTGCTGCCCCCGTGCACCCAGCCCTGTGCTGGTGCCTCGGGTGCTGCTAAGGGTCCACCCAGCCCTCCCAGCCGCTCGCGGTGCTGGAGACAAACCCTAAGTCAGGGGGCCGTGCGAGGCGACATGGGCCGGGACTAGGCCGTGGTCCTCGCTGTGAGGGGAAGGCAAGAGCTGGTGGCCCTTCGGGTAGGAAGGAAGCAGGAGGCCCAGGGAGCACCATCAGTGCTCTGGGCCTTCTGCAAATACAAGACGGATGTCAGTCTGTTCCCAGTGAGACTGTTCTCGAAGGGTGGGACATGTGGAGGAGTTTGGCTCAGCAGAAAGGAGGTGTTGCGGTCACGTGGGGGGATAGAGGAGCTGAGACACAGAAGCAGGGATGAGGCTGGTCTGAGGGGACGGCGAGGAGCCCCAGGTGCCAGAGGCTGGGGGAGGCCGGGGCTACTGCACGGCACGACTCTGGGGCTACCATTCCCAGTGGCCACTGTTCCATTTCTGCCAGTTTTAAAATCCTGTTACAGGGGTACCTGGCTGGCTCAGTTGATGGAGCAAGTGATTCTTGATCTCGGGGCTATGGGTTCGAGGCCCGTGTTGGGTGTAGAGACTATTTATTTTTAAATATCACAAAAATGGTGCAGCCACTTTGGAAAACAGTCTGGCAGTTCCTCAAAAGTTACACACGGAGTTACCGTGTAACCTAGCAGTTCCATCCCAGGTACACACCCGAGAGAAACACATGTCCTCACAAACACTTGGACATGTATGTTCATAGCAGCCTTATTCACAGCAGACAAAAGGAAACCCACCTCAATGTCCATCAGCTGATGAATGGGGAAACAAATTGGGCCATATCCATACAATGGAATATTATTAGCTATAAAAAAGAGTGAAGGGGCGCCTGGGTGGCTCGCTCAGTTAAATGTCCGACTCTTGATTTCGGCTCAGGTCATGGTCTGAGGGTCGTGAGGTCGAGCCCCATGTCGGGGTCCGCTCTGGGTGTGGAGCCTGCTTGAGATTCTCTTTCTCCCTCCCCTCCACCCCCCAGCGTGCTCACTCTCTCTCTTAAAAAGAACTTTTTTTTGAAAGGAGTGAAGTACTAATTCATGCTCTAACATCTATGAACTTTGAAAAGATTATTACAAGATTATGCTAACTGGAAGAAACCAAACACAAAAGACCACACCGTGTATAAATTGATTTATATGAAAGTTCAAAACAGGTAAATCCATCGAGGCCAAAAGCAGATTCGATTAGTAGTTGCCAGGGGCTGGGGGAGGGGGTGGGGGGAATGGGGAGTGACCGGATTTCTTTCCGAGGAGATGAAATGTTCTAAAATTGATTGTAACAGTTGCACAGCTCTGTGAACAGACCAAAAACCATTCAACTGTATACTTTAAAGGGTGTATTCTACACTATGTGAGCCATATTTTAGTAGAGCTGTTATTTTTTAAAAATCCAATGCCACCAGGCCCAGGGTCGTTGGGGGAAGGCTGTTCCCCCATACATGGCACAGGGACTAGTGGTTTTCCACATGAAAATGCAGTGAATTGGGTCCCCACGCCAACCGTTAGCAAAACCGTGATTTCCAGTGGATTAGAGACCACTGGGAGAGGCAATGCCGAAACCATTCCGAGGACCAGCAGGAGACTCTCTATAACGATTGGAGGGAAAGTCGCTGATAACCAGTCAACGAGGCCAGTGTGTGCACCCTCTGGCTGCATTATTTCCCCTCCAGGTTTGTATCCTGGAGACCCGTGTGCACTGCAGCACTGCTCTTCGTGGTACACGGGCAAGCGTTCGTCAGCAGAGGACTCGATTCATAAAACGCGGCATATGCATGTAACGTGGTACTGTGCAGTTAAACGGATACGTTAGGACTAGGTAAATTAACATGGACAGCTAGCCAAACATGCCGATCCCAAAAGCAAACTTCGGAACAGTGCACACAGTGTGATACTGTTTCTGTACATTTGTGTATCTCAGACCTGCAGAGACTGTCACAGTAGCGGGGGGGGGGGGGGGTCTCTGGGGAGGGAGCGACGGAGGGAGGGGAAGGGACTAGGGAGGGCAACAAAGTGCCTGCACTTGTGCTTATGATGCCAGAGTTCCGTACAGAAGGAAAGATAATCCAAAGCCAAAATGGCAGTGAGATTTTAAAATCTGGCTCAGTGTCCACCTGCCAGGTTGACAGGAATTTATTTATTTATTTATTTATTTATTTATTTATTTATTTATAAGCTCTTCTTTACCCACCTGACAGAAAGGGCACAAGCAGGGGAAGAAGCAGAGGGAGAGGGAGAAGCAGGCTCCCGGCTGAGCGGAGAGCCCATCGTGGGGCTTGATCCCAGGACCCCGAGATCACGACCTGAGCTGAAGGCAGACGCCTAACCAGCTGAGCCACCCGGGCGCCCCTAAAAGTCAGGTTTATTGAGATAGAGTTTACACATTGTAAGTTTCTCTCCTTCCAGAGTTCAGCTGATATATACAATCTTGTTACCATCACCACAGTCAAGATACAGAATCCTGCTGTCACCCAGAAAGCTCCCCCAGCCCCAGGCAACCATCAGTTTGTTTTCTGTCCCAATAGTTTTGCCCTTTGCAGACTTTCTCATAAAGGCAAACTTTCCGTGTGTTGCCTTTCGAATCTAGCTTCTTTCATAGAGCGTAATGCGTTGGAGATTCACCCACATGGTTATCGCCGAGATAACACATGTTATCACACAGAAGCCACAGTTGGTGCTCAGTTCACTTCATCTTGAAGAGCATCTGAGTTTCCTTTTTTTTTTGAGTATAGTTGCTCATTGCGTTAGTTTCAGGTGTACAGTCGTAGCTAGAGCGCTCTGTACTCTGGCGCTGCTCCCCACAAACGTAGCCGACCTGTCCCCATACACTGTTACGGCACCACTGTGATGTGCCTTTCATCCCTGTGACTTAGTCTCCCACACCTGGAAGCCCGTGCCTCCCACCGCCCTTCACCCACCCTGCCCATCTCCTCCCTCCGCTCTGGCAACCACCAGTTTGTTCTCTGTGTTTATGGGTCTGTTTCTGCTTTGTCTGCTCATTTGTTTTATCCTTTTTTAAAAGATTTTATTTATTTACTTACTTACTTATTATTTACTTATTTAGAGAGAGAGTACAAGTGGGGAGAGGGGGAGAGGGAGAGAGAGGATCTCTAGCAGTCTCCCTGCTGAGCGCAGAGCCTGATGCGGGGCTCAGTCTCACGACCCTGAGATCATGACCTGAACCGAAATCAAGAGTCAGACACTCAACCAGCTGAGCCACACAGGTGTCCCTGCTTCACTCTCTGGGTTCCACACACAAGTGAAATGATACGGTACTCATCTTTCTGCATCTGACTCTTTCATTTACCATCATACTCTGTGTGGCTCCATCCGTGTTGTCACAGGTGGCAAGAGCTCGTTGGTTTTCAGGCTGAGGGATATTCCTGTGTGTGTCTCCCATCTTCCTAATGCACTCGTCTGGCCGTGTCTTGGCTGTTGGAAATAACGCCGCAGTAAACGCGGAGGTGTGTCTATCGTGAATCAGCATTTTCATTTTCTTTGGATAAATACCCAGTAGTAGAATTACTGGATCATACACTATTTCTTTTTTCCATTCTACTATTTGTTGATTACTGAAGGATAGTGGGCAGTGTTACATTAGCTTCAGGTGTACAAGTATATACATTATGCTGTTCTTGCCACCGATGTAGCTCCCAGCTGTCGCCGTGCAACACTCGCAGTACCACTGACTACGTTCCCTGTGCAGTACCTCTTCTTCCCATGACTTGTTCATTTTATAACTGGAAGCCTGCACTTCCCACTCCCTTTAGTATTTTTTTTCTTTTTAGAGAGAGAGTGCATGTAGTGTGAGCACACGCGTGCGCACACACACACACACACACACACGTGTTGGGTGGGGGAGAGGGCGAGAGAGAGAATCTTAAGCAGACTCCATGCCCAACAGGAGCCTGATGCGGGGCTCCATCTCACCACCCTGAGATCATGACCTGAGCCGAAATCAGTAGTAGGACGCTTAACCGACGGAGCCACCCGGGCGCCAGTCCCCTCGGTATTGTTTTGAAGATCCTTCAGGCAGTTTTCCACAGTGGCTGCACCAGTTTACATTCCTGACAGTGCATGAAGGTCCCTTTTTCTCCATATCCTTGTCAGGACTTGTTACTTCTTGTCTTTCTGACACTAGCCATTCTGACAGGTGTGAGGTGCTCTCTCCTTGGGGTTGTGATTTGCATTTCCCTGATGCCGAGTGATGGGGAGCGTCTTTCCATGTGTCTGATAGCCAGCTGTATGTCTTCTTTGGAAAAAGCAGTCTATTCTGCCCACTTTTTAATCAGATATTTTTGGTGTTGTTGCATAAGTTTTTTATATATTGTGGGTATTAACCCCGAAAACGGATATATCATTTGCAGATATCTTCTCTCGATCAGTAGGTTTCTTTTCATTTTGTTAATGGTTTCCGTTGCTGCACAAAAGCTTTATATTTTGATGTAGTCTCGATAGCTCATTTTTGCTTCTGTTTCCCTTGCCTGGAGAGACATATCTAGAACACTGTTGCTAAGGCTAATGCCAGAGAGATTGCTGCTTATATTTTCCTATAGGAGTTTTATAACCGTAAAACTAACCAGGTCTTAATATTCAAATCTTTAATCCAGTTTGAATTTATTTTTGTATATAGTGTAAAAAAAAAACATGGTCCGGTTTTCTCAGCACCATTTATTGAAGAGACTGTCTTTTCCCCATTGTATATTCTTGCCTCCTTTGTTGTATGTTAATTGACCACATAAGCATGGGTTTATTTCTGGGCTCTCTATTCCACGCCATTGATGTATGTGCCGATTTTTGTACCAGTACCATTTTGTTTGTTTGTTTGTTTGTTTGTTTGTTTGTTTGTTTTAAAGAGACAGTGTGAGCAGGGGGGAGGGAGAGGGAGAGAGAAAATCCCAAGCAAGCTCCACACCCAGCACAGAGCCCATCGTGGGGCTCGATCTTAACAACCCCAAGTTCCTGACCTGAGCCAAAATCAAGAGTCGGATACTTAACCCACTGAGCCACCCAGGCACCCAGTACCATTTTGATTACTACAGCTTTGTAGTATGTCTTGAAATCTGGGAGTGTGATACCTCCAGCTTTTTTCTTCTTTCTCAAGATTGCTTTGGGATATTTGGGGTCTTTTGTGGTTCTGTACAAATTTTAGAATTATTTGTTCTAGTTCTGTGAAAAATGTATTTGGTATTTTGATAGCGATTGTACTGAATCTATAGATTGCTTTGGGTCGAATGGACATTTTATCAATATTAATTCTTCCAATCCTTGCATGATGTATCTTTCTATTAGTGTCACCTTCAATTTTTATCATCAACGATGTATAGTTTTCAGAGTACAGGTCTTTCACCTCCTTGGTTAAGTTTATTCTCAGGTATTTTATTCTTTTTGGTGCAATTATAAATGGAATTTTTTTCTCTTTTTTTTTTCTTTCTCTTTTTTTTAGAGAGAGAGAGTCAGGGGGAGGGGCAGAGGGAGAAGGAGAGAGAGAGTCTCAAGCAGGCTCCACGCCCAGCACAAGCCTGTGACATGAGCTCAGTCTCACAACCTGAGATCATGACCTGAGCTGAAATCAGGACTGAGCCACCCAGGTGGCCCTGGAATTGTTTTCTTAGTTTCTCTCTCTGCTAATTCATTATTAGTGCATAGAAATGCAACAGATTGCAATATATTAATTATGTATCCTGCAACTTGACCGAACTCATTTTTTCTAGCACTTCTTTGGTGGACTCATTAGAGTTTTCTATGTATAATATCATGTCATCTGCTAAGTAGAGACAGTTTTACTCCTTCCTTGCCAATATGGATGCTTTTTTATTTCTTATCTAATTGCTGTGGCCAGGACTTCTAGTGGTATATTGAATAAAAATGACAGTTGTCCTTGTTTTGTTCCTGATTAAGAAGAAAGGCTCTCAGGGGCGCCTGGGTGGCACAGCGGTTAAGCGTCTGCCTTCGGCTCAGGGCGTGATCCCGGCGTTCTGGGATCGAGTCCCACATCAGGCTCCTCCGCTGGGAGCCTGCTTCTTCCTCTCCCACTCCCCCTGCTTGTGTTCCCTCTCTCGCTGGCTGTCTCTCTCTGTCAAATAAATAAATAAAATCTTTAAAAAAAAAAAAAGAAGAAGAAGAAAAGCTCTCAGGTTTTTACCAAGTATGATGTTCGCTGTGGGTTAGTCATATGTAGCCTTTATTATGTTCAGATGTGTTCCCTGTAAACCAACTTTGTTGAGAGTTTTTATCATGAATGGATGTTGAATTTTGTCAGATTCTTTTTCTGCATCTATTGAGATGATCATGTAATGTTTATCTTCCATTTTGTTAATGTGGTCTATCGTGTCGATTTGTGGGTATTGAACCATCCTTGCATGTCTGGAATAAATCCCACTTGATCATAGTGAATGATCTTTTTAATATATTGTTGAATGTGGTTTGCTAGTATTTCCTTAAGGATTTTTGCATCTCTGTTCATGTTGACCTGTAGTTCGTCTGTTCTCCCTCCCTCCCTCTCTCTCTCTTTCTTTCTCTCCTTCTTTCTTTTTTGTAGTGTCTTTTTTTTTTTTTTGAGATTTTATTTATTTATTGGACAGAGAGAGAGATAGCGAGAGAGGGAACACAAGCAGGGGGAGTGGGAGAGGGAGAGCAGGCTTCCCTCCGAGCAGGGAGTCTGATGTGGGGCTCCATCCGAGGACACTGGGATCATGACCTGAGCCGAAGGCAGATACTTAATGACTGAGCCACCCAGGTGCCCTTTTGTAGTGTCTTTGTCTGGTTGTGGTATCAGGCTAATACTGTGCTCATAGAATGTATTGGGAAGCTTTCCTTCCTCTTCCATTTTTTTAGAATAGTTTAAAGAGAATAGGCATTAACTCTTCTTTAAGTGGTTGGTAGAATTCACCTGCGAATCCATCTGGTCCTGGACTTTTGTTTGTTGGGAGATTTTTTGATTGCTGATTCAATTTCATTACTAGTAATGAGTCTGTTCAGATTTTCTATTTCTTTTCATTGGTTTTAGAAGATTATATGTTTCTAGAAATTTATTCATTTCTTCAGGGTTGTCTGATTTGTTGGCATGTAATTTTTCATAGTAGTCTCTTATAATCATTTGTATTACTGTGTTGTCAGTTCTTTTTCATTTCTGACTTTATTTACTTGGGTCCTCTCTTTTTATCTTGATCAGTCTGGTTGAAAGTTTACCAATTTTGTTTATTTTTTTTAAAGAACCCGCTCTTGGGTGGCTCAGTCGGGTAAGCGTCTGCCTTCGGCTCAGGTCATGATCCTAGAGTCCTGGGATCGAGCCCCACATCAGGCTCCCTGCTCACTGGTGTGTCTGCTTCTTCCTCTGCCCCTCACCCCACTCGTGCTGTCTCTCACTCTCTCTCAAATAAATAAATAAAATCTTTAAAAAATAAAAAAATAAAAAATAAAGAATGAGCTCTTGGTTTCATTGGTATCCCCCCCCCTTTTTGGTATTTTTCCTGTTTTTAAGTCTTTATTTCATTTACTTCTACTCTGATCTTTATTATTTCCTTCTTTTAACTTTGGGCCTTGTTTATTGTTCTTTTTCTAGTTCCTTTAGGTGTAAGTTTAGATTGTTTTTTTGAGATTTTTCTTGTGTCTTGAGGTAGGACTGTATCACCATACATTTCCCTCTTAGAACTACTTTTGCTACATCCCATAATAGAACTACTTTTGCTACATCCCAAAAATTATGGACCATTGTGTTTTCATTTTCGCTTGTCTCCATGTATTTTTAAATTTTCTCTTCAATTTCTTGTTGACCCATTGGCTGTTTAGTAGTATGCTGTTTATCCTCCATGTGTTTGTGGTTTTTCCAGTTTTTTTCTTTTGATTTCTAGTTTCATGCTGTTGTTGTTGGAAAAAATGCTTGATACGATTTCAGTCTTCTTAAATGTAGAGTTTTTTAAATATATTTTTTTAGATTTGAGAGAGAAAGCAGGGGAGGGGTAGAGGGAGTGATAGAGAATCCCAAGCTAAGCATGGAGCCTGACATGGGGCTCAATCTCACAACTCTGGGATCATGACCTGAGCCAAAATCAATAGTAGAGGCCTAACCAACTGAGCCACCCAGGTACCCCTTAAATGTAGAGATTTGTTTTGTGGCCTAACAGGGGATGGGTCCTGGAGAATGTTCCATCTGTACCCGAAAAGAATATGTGTCGTGTTGTTTTTGGATGGAAAGCTCGGTACATGTCTGTTAAGTCCATCTCGTCTAATGTGCCGCTCAGAGACACGGGTTCCTTATTGATTTTCTGCCTGGATGAGCTATGCATTGATGTAATTGGGGTATTAGTCACCCACTATTATTACATTACCGTCAGTTTTGTTCCTTACGTCTGTTCTATTTGCTTTATGTATTTAGGTGCTATAGTGTTGGGCGCATAGATATTTATAACTCATGTTTTCTTGTTGGACCAATCTCCTCATTTTATAATGTCCTTGTCTCTTTGTTTTAAAATCCATTTTGTCTGATGTAAGTAAGTATTGCTACCTAACCTCCCCCCCCCGCCCTGTTCGTCCTCACCCCTGATTCCATTTGCATGGCATATCTTTTTCCACCCCTTCATTTTCAGTCTGTGTCTTTAAGTCTGAACTGAGTATCTTGTAGAAAGCATATATATGGGTCTAGTCTTTGTTACCCATTCTGTCACCCTCTGTCATTTGATTGGAGTACTTAGACCATTTAGATTTAAAGTAATTATTGCTAGGTGTTATTCCTATCAGTGCTTACTGCCATTTTGTTAAGTGTTTCCTGTTGGTTTTTGTGAGTTTCCAGTTACTGGTGACTGCGTAAAGCGGCTAAAGAACAGGGTTTGTGTGGATCTGTGTCTTCGTTTCTCTCTCCCACCTCCAGCTTTCTTCCGTACATATTTTGTAGTGTTTTTATAATGAACTAGTGTTATTTATGTAATAAAAAATCACAGCTAAAAAATCAACAATTAGATACCACTTTCTGCCTTTCAAACCAGCAGGGATTTTTATTTTCACAACTGGAAGTTTGTACCTCTTAATTCCCTTAACCTGCTTCGCTTATCCCCTCCCCTTCCTCTCCTTCCCTTCTGGCAACCACCAGATTGTTCTCTGTTTTTGAGGATGATTCTGTTTTTTTGTTCATTTGCTTTGTTTTTTAGATTTCGTATATAAGTGAAATCATACGGTATTTGTCTTTCTGACTTATTTCCCTTAGCATAACACCCTGTAGGTCCATTCATGTTGCCACAGATGGCAAGATCTCATTCTATTTTATGGTTAATATTCTAGTGTGTGTGTGTGTGTGTGTGTGTGTGTGTGTGTATGCATATGGACAGATACATATATACACACGTATACTATATATCTACATACACAACATAGATACACACACGTAACATATATGTACACACACACGCATATATACACACACCACAACTTTCTTATCCATTCATCTATCAGTGGACACTTGGGCTGCTTCCATAATTTGGCTATTGTATATAATGCTTCAGTAAACAGGGGTATATATATATCTTTTTGAATTGGTGTTTTCATTTTCTTTGGGTAAATACTCAGTAATGGATTTGGTAGTTCTATTTTTAATCTTTTGAGGAACCTCCACACTGTTTTCCACGGTGGCTGCACCAGTTTACATTCCCACCAGCAGTGCATGAGGGTTCCCTCTTCTCCACATCTTTTTTATTTTTTTAAGATTTTATTTATTCATTGGACAGAGAGAACACAAGCAGGGAGAGCAGCAGGCAGAGGGAGAGGGAGAAGCAGGCTCCCCGCCAAGCAGGGAGCCTGACACGGGGCCCGATCCCAGAACCGTGGGTTTGTGACCTGAGCTAAAGGCGGCTGCTTAACCGACTGAGCCCCCCAGGCACCCCCTCCTTTCTCCACATCTTCACCAACACTTCCGTCTTGTCTTTTTGATACTGGGCATTCTGACCGGTGCGAGGCGCTGTCCCGTCGTGGTTTTGATTTGCATTGCCCTGATGATTGTTGGTTTCCTGCATCTGTTGGTCTTCTGTATGTCTCTTTAGAAAAATGTCTTTTCAGGTTCCCTGCCCATTTCTAAATCAGATTATTTGGGGTTTTTTGGTGTTGAGTTGTATACGTTCTTTATATATTTTGGGTACTAACCCCTTGTCAGATAAATCGTTTGCAAATATTTTCTCCCATTCAGTAAATTCTCTTTTCATTTTGTGGATGGTTTCGTGTGCTGTGCAAAAGCTTTTGATTTTGGTGTAGTCCCGATAGTTTATTTTTTTGCGTTTGTTTCCGTTGCCCGAGGAGACGTCCCTCCGTATGTGGCTAAGGCTGATGTTCAGGAGATCGTGCAAACCAGCGAGGATTTAAGGCGGCGCTCCTCGGCTCTGCTGAGGGCACTGGGTGTCATCTGTATGGCCGAGTCAGAGGACAGTCGGGCATAATGAAGCGAGAAGCTGGATACATGTGCGCCTTTGGGTGGGTCGCTGCGCTTCTAGGAATTCAGCCATTCCTTCAGCAGATGTTGGCTGACGGACCCGTGTACTGAGCCCCCGGGAGGGTGCCAGGAAGCTGATGGTGAGATGGGGGTAGTCCCCACCCCCAAAGCACCCTGGGCAGAGGCGGGACAGTTATCACTCAAGTGTCTATTCAGGGACAGGTTAAGAAGTTCTGCAAAGGAATTCCTGTCCTGGCTTCTGAGTACCAGCCCTGTGCTGAGCAGCTGTGTGGCCTTGGGCAAGTCCCTCTACCTCTCTGAGCCTGATGAAAGCTCTTCGGCATCAAAGTCTAAGGTGCTCACGCCTCTAGAGGAGCTGGCTCACAGGCCAGGCTCGCCTCTCCCTGCAGGCAAGCTCCAGCGAGGTAGAGGCGATGGAATATACGAAGGCATTATATACTGCAGATAGTATTTATAGTTCTAGACGATAACTGACATACTTTAGAAAGATGATTTTCATGGCATGTGAATTATATGTCAATAAACCTGCTACTTAAAAGAGGAAAATCTCTAACAAGGGACCAACTCTGGTAAAAATGTTTTTCTGGTGGGAAATGAAAGCTTTATGAAAATTTGACTTCCAGAAACAAGGAAAAACCTCTAGGAGAGAAGGGGACTCTGTGGTTGACTTCAGAAATGGGCGTGGACAGAGGTCTAGGTGACGAAGGAACCACTTGCTTCTCCCGCTGCACTGACCGCTAACCTTTGCCACGGGGGGTCCTCTGCTGAGTAGGAACAGGAGGCCCGGGGACCGAGCAGCTCCTCAAAGCCCTGCTGCTCCAGCCGGGCCCGCAGCCTCTCCCCACCCCTGCCCATTTGTTGGCTATGATTCCAGATACCTGAAGCCAGATGTGGACAAGAAATCTAAACATAAGACAGCAGTAAAGAAGAAGACCCTGAACCCCGAATTCAACGAGGTACAAGGGGCTGGCGAAGCTGCTGGGAAGCTGCTTGCTCTCCCCCAGGGCAGGGGGCCTGGGCCGACTGATTTTTCCAAGGGCCGCTGTGGGAACTGAGGGCTGGGAGGGGCCCCCAGGAGAGCCCCCAGCCATGGGGGCAGGGGAGAGACAGGCCAGGCCGAACCAGGCTGAGGTGGTACAGATGGAGGGGCAGGGCAGCCGGAAAGCTCTTCCGAGGATCAAATTGATAGGACGTGGCCATGCAGGATGTGGAGGTGGAATGGGGGGACCCAGCATCAAGAGGGGAGGTGCAAGCCAGGTGGGGGAAGCGCTGGGTGGGATGTGAGAATGTGAGGTACCCAGGGCCTTGAGAAGGCCTGGTCCCGGGGGATACCCAGGTCCTCACCCAGGGGGCATCTGGAGAGGAGCAGAGGGGCCTAGGGAAGAGCCTGAACGACTGAGGAGCAGGCAGAGGAGACTAAGGAGATGCTTCCAGAGAGTGAAGGGGATACCAGATGTCAGATCATCCCGGGAGCCTGTGGAAGAGAGTTTCACAAAGAAGGGAGTGGTGGGCAGAGCAGCCCCGAGAGACGTCAGGCACAGGAGGCCAGCACGCGTGTGCTGGTCCGCAGCAAGAGGCTCTCGGAGAGCTGGGGGCAGCGGCTTCGGTGACAGAGGCGCAGGTCGGTTGGAGGGCAGGGGACCCTGAGGACCCCAGCCAGGCTCTCAGGCAGAAGCGGGTGGAATGGGTGAGAACCTGCCCTCATCCACCGCCGAGCACTGACACCCCTCCCATCCATCTGTCCCTCCCACCCTCTCTCCCTCCATTCGTGCCTCCGCGCTCCACACCTCGCAGCCTTCCTGGCCACTGGCCAAGTTCCAGGCCCTGTGGTGTTGGCCCTGACTCTCTTCTTCTGACCACCAGGAGTTCTGTTACGAGATTAAGCATGGGGACCTGGCCAAGAAGACCCTGGAAGTCACTGTTTGGGATTATGACATTGGAAAATCCAACGATTTCATTGGTAAGAGCACCCAGTGAGAATGCTGTTTGACCACATGGCCTGTTCTGGGTTCACAGAGGGCAGCGGCCCTGAATCCAGGCCACAGCCCCTCCTTCCTGGCCTCTATGGCTCCGGCTTTCCCCAGGGGGCCTCAGACCTTAACCAGACTGTCTCATGTGACAGAGGACTAGCTAGGCCCAGAGAGGGCAAGAGGCCTGGCAGGGTCACCCAGCAGGCTATGGTGGAGCCGGGCTGAGAAGTGAGGGTGGCCAGTGCTTTGGGCTGGACTCTGAGCCCCTGTGGCCCTGAACCCGCGTCGGCCTCCTGGCTGCCCTTGGCCCCTAACACGTGACGTTGCCCTTCACCCCCAGCATTGCTCTGGTTCCGGAGAGGGGAAGGATGGGATCCTGGGCCCTGGCCAGGCGGTGGAAGGGGGCAGGCTGAGTGTGGCGTGGTGGGCAGTGGTGGTGGTCGGACCTGGGCCCCCCTCAGAGCCCGGGGGGCAGGGTGGAGAGTACAGCCCGGGAGCGCAGAATCCGGAGAGGGTGGTGTTGGGTCGGTCTTACGGGAGCACCTGCCCCCGGGGCCCCTGGAGTCACTGTGTCCCCGGCTCCCCGCTCGGCTCCCCTCGTGCAGGCGGCGTGGTTCTGGGCATCAACGCTAAGGGCGAGCGCCTGAAGCACTGGTTTGACTGCCTGAAGAACAAGGACAAGCGGATAGAGCGCTGGCACACGCTCACCAGCGAGCTCCCGGGGGCCGTGCTCAGCGACTGAGCAGCCCCACCTGCCGCCGCACCCGCCCCTGCCCGTCTCCTGGCCCGGCCTGGCCCCGGGCCTCCTCAGCCACCACCAGGGGCCTCGGCCCTCATCTTGCGGGAGATCCAGGACGCCTGCTCGGACGCCGGGCCGCTGCTTGGAGGCCGTGGCGGGCTCAGCCGCTCCGGGGACAGCAAGGCCAGCTGGGCCCGCTTTCAGCCCCTGAGGCCCAAGAGGGCGGGAGATGGGAGAGGACCGTGGCCTCAGCGCCCACCCCGGGGAAGGGAATGGGGCTGTCTTGGGGGCTGAGGGCCCCAGTGGAGGTCAGCGGTAAGGCCCAGGGACCCCAGGCTGAGAGAACAGGAGTGCAGGGGCGCCTTGGCAGGGCCAGTGAGAACTCCTGAGAGGGACGTTAGGGAGAGGGGCATGGGGGGAAGGAGACTTGGCAAAGTATTCCCCAAAGGAGGTTCTTACTACACCCGTTCCTCGCTGGCCTTACTGGGCAGGTGGAGAAAAGCTGAGCAAGGAGTGTGGTGAAGTTCCTACAGGCTCTCACTGAACATGGGCAATTGGCAAGCACTTCGCTCAGTGATTCCACGAGCCCTCGGAGATGAATGAGACCCAGGGCCTGCCCTCTTAGAGGTCTTTGTCTAATCAAGGAGCTAAAAACAAACCATTACAACAGGGAATGAGGAATACCAAGGCCAGGCTGACATACCTGTGAGTGCCATGGACTCTGACTCTGCTGGGAGGCAGGGAGGGCTTCCTGGAGGAGGTGATGCTTCAGCAAGGCCTTGAAGGGTGAGTGGAGTTTCTGGGCAGACAAAGGGGAAGGACAACGTGTGCAGCAGGAATGACCTATAAAAGCCTAGAGGGGAGAGTATAGTGATTGGGCTAGGGTCGCTGTGCAAGACCTGGGGTGTCACTCTGGAGACAGGGTGTGTTAGGACAGGAGTGGGGCCTAGAGGTGATGTCACCCACCCCTGGCCTGCCAGGCTAGCCCCAGCTCATAGCTTTGGGGGAAGCGATGGAGCACTGTGGTGGATCTGATGTTGGGGCAGGGTCAAGTTCAGTCCTCAGACCCAGTACCCCCACCTTTCATCTTTCTCCTTCCAAGGAACTTGGAGGATGGATCTTCCCTCTCATTCTTACCAGCTCAAGCATGAGGTCAGCTGTAATCAAGAAGAGGGTTTCCCCCCACACACACTTTTCTTCATGAAAAGAAGCAAAAAGTCCTCATCTCCACCTTCTTCTTCCCTTCATCCACCCCCTTCTAAGTTCAGGGCTGGGGAGTAAGGGGTCCAGGTGAATGTCACACATCCTGGCCCTACTGTGGCCACTGATGTCCCTTTCAAGGAGTGCTGGGTGGCAGTCCAGGGCCTTCTTTCTGAGAAGGCCTGTGAGGCTGGCTCCTACCTCCAGGAGCTTGAGAGAGACACACACCCTGCCTGGTGGGCCTGGCACCCTGAGTCGGGTTGAGGGCGGAATTTGGGGGCCCAGGTGTGAAGCCCCAAGTTTTTCCTGCCTACCAAGGGGCCTTCAAGGCTGCTGTATGAACAAATGCAGAACCAGGGAATTTCTGTTTGCCCCAGCACCGCACTAATGGAACACAGAGGCCCAGAGAGGGAAAGCGACCCGCCTGAGTGAGGCCTCCCTGCCCTCCCGGCCAGGCTTCCTGGCCCCTGCCTCAGGCCCAGCCCCAGCCCCAGCCCCAAGCTCTGGATACCACACTTCAAGGGAAGGAGGGTGCTGGGCTCCTGTTAGCTGCCTGCCTGGGGCTCAGCCCTGCCTGCTGCAGACACAAAGCACATCACCATCTGAGGCCTAGGGTGATGATGCGAATTCCACCAAGTGCCCATGAGCCCGTTCCCATTCTGCAGGGACAACAGGACTCCGGCCCCCACACAGCACCTGGCAACGTTGCTGGTCACAGAGCCTTGGTTTTCCTGTCTTTAAGGTGGCTTTGTGTAAAGGGTTTTACATGCGCTGTCTTAATAGATTTTCACAATTCCATGAGGTGGGTTTGTCATTATTTGACAGACGAAGAACTAGATCAGAGAGGCTGAGGAGTTGGTCAGTGTCACACAGCAGGGAAAGGGCAAACCAGGTCTCGGCCCGGGTCCCGTGCCTGCCACATCCTCCGGTTGTTGGGGAGCTAGTACTCCCCAGTCCTCTCCCTCCTGTGCTGTGGAGGGCTCAGCAGATACATTCAGAAGACTCGGGAAGCTCTGGCGCATGATGCAGGGGTGGGACCACGGCGCTGTCCTGCTGCCTCATCCCCTAGATGGCTTTGAAATCATCGATGCACTTAGAGCTTCCCCAGAGGTCCCCACCCCCCAGGCCTGGAACTCAGCTGTCCCTCCCCAGCCTGTGAGTCTGTGGGTCAGGCCTTCCTCCTCAAGGGGGCTGAGGCAGGGGCTCCTCTTTTCTCCACAAGGCTGGAATGGGGGAACCTCTGGGGGACTAAGCAGACAGATGGCCTATTTTGGGGGGGCGTCCTGGCTCCGTGAGCCCTGGGTACTTTCCAGCTTTGCCTCTTGGAGGACCTCATTAGGAAAGGAGCTGCAGAGCTGCTCCGTGAAGGTACTGAAATGCTGAATGGCACGGCCAGAAGGGGCCGCGAGTCTCGCCGAGTACAGCTTCCTCCTTAGACACCGGGGAAACTGAGGCCCAGCGAGTGTAAGGAGCCCATTTAGGGCTCTGTACTGCCCTGGGCTGTGCAAGGGTAGACTTGGTCCTGAAAGGTGGTCCCAGCTGACCACGGGGACAGGATGGGAGGTGGATCTTCTGGACAACCGGCCCAAGTGGAGGGTGGGGCGCTTAGGGAGGAGGCCCCTCGGGAGTGAGGGAATCTTCACCAGGACCCTGGCTCTGCTCCTGACCCCTTGCAGAATGTGTTTCTGTTAAAGCTCTTCGGGAAGCTGCGGTAATCAGCTCTGCCTTTGACCTCAAACTGGCATCTTCCCCTGGTCTGTCGGCCCCACAGAAAGATGGGAACGTTCACGCCCCTCCCCCACCACCGACAAAAAGTAACTCCAAAGTCTGGCGTCTGGGACCAGGAAGTCGCCCGCCCGCGCGCTGCAGCCGCCTCCACGCCCGCCTCCCACCGCCACCCCCAGCCAATCCCAGACGGGCCCGTCTTCCGACCGTGAGGCGGTAACCTCCTGACCCCTAGCGGCAAGAGCGAGGAACTGCGCCTCCCGGCCCGTGCATGTCCCGCCGTCCGTTCTCAGACCGAGAGAACCCCCGATGCATGGACTCTGGCTGTCGTCGACGCAGACTCGTGCACTGCTTAACACCGTTTTGCTACCATGTGGCGGCTGCAGAAAACGTCCTTAAACTGCAGCCCCCCACACAATTTTTGTACTTTCGTCTGACCTACTCGAGGGTGTCCTTTTTAAGTCTTATTTGTTAATATTTATAATGACCTATAATTCAAAGTAAATGAAAACGTTCACTGCAATCGCATTGGCTTGAGAGACTCCTTTAAATAGATTTGGATGAAAGGACCTTAAAGAATGAGAAAATGGCAGCTGAGGCTCGCTCAGCACCTTGTCTCCCTTGACTGTCACCAAGAACTCATTAGAGGTAGGTCTCAAGTTACACATGGGAACACTAAGGCTCAGAGAGGTTAAATCACAGCTGGTAAGTGACACAAGCAGGACTCAACTCATGCCCCCCAGGCCTTTTTATACCGGGATCAGCGTGCCACGCTGTCACCCACTCATTGGGCAAACAGCTGTGGAGTATTAAGGCTACCACCGGGCCCTGGCCTAGGCCCCTGGGGCAATTGTCGGCAAGGCGGCCAAGAGTAAATCTAGCCTGTTAAAAGACGGCAGTAGGGGCACCCGGCTGGCTCCATCCGTGAAGAGTGTCGCTTGATCTCTGGCTCATGAGTTTGAGCCCCACTTTGGGGGTAGAAATTACTTAAGCAAAAACAAAGGAATGAGGGTTGTGGGGGGGTTGGGCTTAAGTAGGGAGGTGAGGTGGACCTTTCCAAAGGACCTTCCCTTCTTTGGAGGGAGGAGAGGGGGAGTTATGGAGATACCCGGAATGGAATGTTTTAGGTGCGGGAAATACCCAGTGTCCCTAGTGGTGGGGGCAGGTGGCATGACTGAGAACAGCAAGGAGGTTAGTGGGGCCCGAGCAGGGTGGGGCAGGGGAGGGCCCTAAATGAGGGCACAGAACAGGGGACCCGATCAAGTAGGACTTTTTAAAGACTGGTTTTCACTCTGTGTGAGATGGGAGCTTATTTCAGGTGTTTTGTTTTTTTTTTTTTTTAAGATTTTATTTATTTGACAGAGATAGAGACAGCCAGCGAGAGAGGGAACACAAGCAGGGGGAGTGGGAGAGGAAGAAGCAGGCTCATAGCGGAGGAGCCCGACGTGGGGCTCGATCCCAGAACGCCGGGATCACGCCCTGAGCCGAAGGCAGACGCTTAACCGCTGTGCCACCCAGGCGCCCCTTATTTCAGTTCTAACAGGTCACCTGGTAGAGGCTGAACCTGTCATCTCTCTCAGATATTCCACCACAGTGAAGGCAGCAAACCCCACACATGCCCAGAGCGCTAGGGGAGGGTAAAAAAGAGATCATTTGAGGAAAGGCAATTAGTTCTTGTGCTATTTTGGCAGGAAGGCGGTCTTTAAGGACTCTAATACTGGGAACCAGAGAGAAGGTGCCAGAACTATAATATTAGCAGCAGTAACACCCATATAGCGCTCTCAGACACACAGACAAGTGTTATTTTATTCTCATAATTGTGACACTCTTTCAGTCCCCATTTTATAGATGGGAAAACTGAGGAACAGAGGAACATGCTCAAGGAATAATTAAAGGGTAGAGTTGGGATTTGGCCCCAAGCCTTGTGGCTCCAGAATCCATACTCTTCGTCTCTACCCTATGCTGCTGTAAGAAGCAAATGGTGTTGGCAGGTCTAGTGGAAGATGCCCAGGTCCCACTAGGTTTCTTGCAGGTTCAGCCTTATTCGTCCTCCAAGCTCCCAGAACTAGCGGGGTCCTGCTCGGCCAGGGAAGATTTTCCAGGGCTCACTCTTCAGGATCCTTGGTGCCATCTTGACCAAATGCAATGCTCACCTCTGCCCAGTGGGTTCCTATCTGTCATAGGCCCCAATCCCCTTCTGTGCGCCCCCTGGCCACAGGTCGGCAAGATCTCTTACCCGGAGAACATGTTGAACCGGGGAGCACTTGTGTGGCTTTCCAGGGGCTACCTGTGAGCCAGTGAAACGACTACATTATGAGACTCACAAAACTTCCCAAGACCTCTCAGGGCCTCCTGGGTTTTCTTCACTTCTCTGCACCTTCCTCCATCCTGCCTCTGTGAACACAGGCTTTCTGATTTATTAGTCCATAAATGATCCAAAATGGTGGCCTCAGCCCCAAGTGGTTTTTCAGCCACTGCTACCTAGGAATATTTTCTGACTCTTACTTAGCTTCTCAGGAGAGAAAGGGCTCAGTGCAGATCATAACTCACCTCCTTGGGGTCAAAGGGCCAGGGGGTGATAAAACCACGATCACATGATAAAACCATGGCGACGGGCAAGGCACACAGGCTCAAACATGTCTTTCAAAAGAAGTCCCTGAGCCAGCAGGAAAGGAGGAAGAGGTGCCAGCCAAGGGAAGAAAAGGGGACAAAAGCCAAAAAGCACTGCCATAGTATTCTAGGGCGGTAACCATTCAAAAAGCAAAGACTGGTAAACAACCAAAACACTACAGAAACAAGGAATAGACCTAATTTCCATTATGGCCCATCTGAAGGCTAAAAAGCCATGTAATCATTTCCATTTTTAATTATAAACATGGTGAGATGTCTTGGAAATGTATGATAGAAAGTAAGGGGAATAAAGCAAAATTAAAATTGAGTGTAGAGGGCAATCCTTTTCAATTATTTCATTGTGAAAAAATTATTTCACTGTGGTAAAATATAATTTTTCATTTTAGGATGTGAGGGCAATCTGGCTGTGACGTCTGTCACCCTAGGTTGACCTGATCACCACGGTTGACTCAGCTGATCTGGCTGGCTAGGCAGGTGTCTCCTTTCTCCTCCACCACTCCATGTGTGTCCCTCCAAAGCTGTGCGCCCAAACAGGACGATCTTCCCTGATGGCGGAGGACTGTTCTTCAGTCAAGGGTACACAAGTAGCTGCGCTCCCCTGCTAGAACCTCCGAAGCAGCTCTCAAGGTCCATTTGCAGGAAAACGTAGGGTAGTCAGGGTTCCAAGACTCTAGACACAGCCCGGTGAGGCACTGCATGTGGCAGTCTGCCTTTCTTTAGGAAAAAGAATATCATTTTAACCATTTTTAAGTTGACGATTCACTTGCATTTAGTACACCCATAATCTGGTGCAACCATCGCAACTATTTCCAGTTTTTCGTCATCCCAGACACTCTGTACTCATTAAACAATAGAACTCCCCATTTCCCTCACACTCAGCCCCTGATATCCTCTATTTTACTGTCTTTATGAATTGTCTATTCTAAGTAACTTATATAATCAGAATCATATATGTGTTTTGTTACGACTGGCTTATCTCATTCAACGTAATATTTTCAAGTCTCCTCCATGTTGTAGTACATATCAGAACTTTGTTCCTTTTATGGGTGAAAAATACGAATACACCACATTTTGTTTATCCATTCATCTGTATGTATGTTTGTTTGTTTGTTTTTTAAGCTCTATGCCCCAAGTGGGCCTTGAACTCATGACCCTGAGATCAAGAGTCAGATACTCTACTGACAGAACCAGACAGGTACCCCATCCATTCATCTGTTGATGAATACATGGGTTGTTTCCATTTTTGGGCTGTTGTGAATAATGCTGCTAGGAATATTGTACAGGTATCTAAGTCCCTGCTTTTGGTTCTTTTGGGTCTATACCCAGGACTAGAATTGTTGGGACATATGGTGCATCTACATTTAACTTTTTGAGGAACCACCAAACGGTTTCCCCCAGTGGCTGCACCATTACACATCCCTGCCAGCAACGCACGAAGGCTGCCTTTTCTCCACATCCTCACCAAAACTTACTCTGTCTTTCGAATAGCTACTCTAATGGGTGTGCAGTGGTATCTCACTGTGGCTTTCATTTTCATTGACCTAAGTGGGGATGAGCATCTTTTCATGTACTTTTTGGCCATTTGTATACCTTCTTTGCAGAAATGTCCACTTAAGTCTTTGCCCATTTTTGAATTAAGTTCTTTTTGTTGTTGAATTGTAGGAGTTCTTCATATGTTCTGGATATTGATCGCTATGAGATACATAATTTATAAATATTTTCTCCCATTCCATGGGTTGTCTTTTCATTCTTGATAGTGTCCTTTGATGCACAATAAGTTCTTCATTTTAAGACCAGTTTAGGGGCCCCTGGGTGGCTCAGTAGGTTAAGCGTCTGCCTTCGGCTCAGGTCATGATCCCGGGGCCCTGGGATTGAGCCCCACATTGGGCTCCCTGCTCTGCGGGGAGCCTGCTTCTCCCTCTCCCCCTGCTGGTTCTGTCAAATAAATAAAATCTTTAAAAATAAGACCAATTTATTTTCTTTTGTTGATCGTGGTTTTGCTGTCCTAAGATATCATTGCCAAATCCAACGTCATGAAGGTTTGCCCATTTTCTTCTAAGAGTTTTGGTTTGTTTGTTTGGTTGGTTTTTGTAAGATTTATTTGAGAGCAAGAGCACGAGAGAGCATGAGCAGGGGGAAAGGGCAGAGGGAGAGGGAGACGCAGGCTCCCACTGAGCAGGGAGCCCAACAGGGCTCCATCCCAGGACACTGAGATCATGACCTGAGCTTAGGGCAGACGCTTAACCGACTGAGCCACCCAGGTGCCCCTCTTCTAAGAGTTCTATAATTTTAGCTCTTAAGTTTGTTTTCCACTCATTTTAATTTTCTGTATGGTAAATGTCTACCTTCATTCTTTTGCATGTGGATATCCAGCTTTCCTACATTTTCTTCAAGTTCATTGATCCTATCTTCCACCTGCCCACATCTTCCGTTGAACCCCTCCAGTGTTTGTTATTTGTACTTGTTATAGTTGCCATATGCAGCTATTTTAACCCCATGATACCAAGTTATAAATTTACTTTAAACAGTGATCAAAAAGAGGAGTACCTGAGTGGCTCTGTCAGTTAATCATACAACTCTTGATTTCAGCTTAGGTCTAGTTCTCAGAGTTCTGAGTTCAAGCCACATGTGGGGCTCTGCATTGGGCTCTGTGCTGGGCATAGAGCCTACTTAAATAAAAAATAAAATAATAAACATATCAAAAGAGAATTATTTACTTCCATGTTAATGTCTTAAATACTCTTCACTCCTCCCTAAACATCTACATTTCTATCTGATATCATTTCTTCTCAGCCTGAAGAACTTTCTTCAGCATTCCCTATTGTGCAATCTGCTTACAACTATTTCTTCATTCTTTGATCTGAAAATGTCTCTATTTCACCTTCATTCTTAAGGATGTTTTCACTATAGAATTCTGGACTGGCTGTTTTTCTTTGAACACTTTAATTTTGCCGTTCCGTTGTCTTCTGGCTTCAGTTATTTCTAAGGAAAAGTCAATGATTTGAATCATTATTCCCTTGTATATAATTTGCCTATTTGTCAATATGTATGCTATTTTCAATAGTTTTTAAATTTTCAGGAGTTTCATTATAATGTGCCTAAGTATTCATTTTCTTTAATTTTCACTGGGCTTCTTTTTTTTTTTTTTTTTAAAGATTTTACTTATTTATTCGACAGAGAGAGAGACAGCCAGCGAGAGAGGGAACACAAGCAGGGGGAGTGGGAGAGGAAGAAGCAGGCTCATAGCAGAAGAGCCTGATGTGGGGCTCGATCCCATAACGCCGGGATCACGCCCTGAGCCGAAGGCAGACGCTTAACCGCTGTGCCACCCAGGCGCCCCTTCACTGGGCTTCTTGAATTGTAAATCTGTCTTCTACAAAATGTAAACTTTAGTCATACTTCACATTTTTTTTCCATCCCGTTTTGCTCTCTCCTTTCCTTCTGGAACTATACATATGCTAGACCTTTTCATATTATTTCACCAGGGCCCTAAAGCTGTGTTTTGTTTAAGATTTTGAGAGAGCACACACACGTGCACACACACACACACACAGAGTCGAGGGGCGGGGAGCAGAGGGAGAAGCAGACTCCTGGCTGAGCAGGCAGCCCAATGTGAGGCTCCATCCCAGAACCCTGGGATCATGACCTGAGCCACCCAGGCACCCCTCATTTTTAAAAAATTATTTTTCTCTCTCCTTCAGATTGGATAATTTTTATTGAGCTACCCTCAAGTTCAGTGATGTTTTCCATCATTTAAGCCCCATCCAGTGAATTTTTATTTCAGATAACCAATTTTTCAGTTCCACAATGTCCACTTGGTTAAGATTTTGAGAGAGCAAGAGAGCTCAAGTGGGGAGGGGGTGGTAGGGAGGGGCAGAGGGACAGGGAGAAGCAGACTCCCCACTGAGCAGGGCTCAATCCCAGGACCCTGGGATCATGACCTGAGCCGAAGGCAGATGCTTAACCAACTGAGCCACCCAGGTGCCCCTGGTTCTTTATCATAGTTTCAGTATCTCTGCAGGAATTTCATTGGTCACAAACACATTTTCCTTTCCTTCTTGAACATAATAATAATAATACATAACAGCTTTAAAATCCTTTTCTGCTATGGTGGGAGAACAATGACAATAAAACTCTGCTAATTTACGTATCTGGTCATCTCAGGGATAATCTCCATCAGTTGTCTAGAGTATAGGTCACGTTTTTGTTACTTCATACACAGTTTTGGATTGTGTCCGAGTTTATTTTAAGTGATGAGACTCTAGATTCTGTTATGCTCCTCTAAAGACTTAATTTTTATCAGGCAATTACTTGGCTGATGAACTATAAACTAAATAAACTATAAATTCTGTATCACCAGCAGTGGGTGGCAGCTGAAATGTCAGTTCAGTCAACAAAGAGATTTTTAGATGAGGAAATTACTTGGGCTTATCTTTTAATGTTGACTTTGTTTCAAAAAGCACATGGCATAATCTGCGGAACTGTTCTGTAATTTGCTCAGAGGATTCATTTCCAAATGTCAACACTGTTGAGAAGTTTCCAGCCATCAAAAAACAAAGAACAAATGTTCCCAGCTGTCAAAATTAGGTCTTATTTTCAATCTCTCCTTGAGGGAAGATTTGGCAGCACAGATGCTATTGTCTTCTCCTGCCCTCTTTTGGATTAATGAACACTTTTTACAATTACATTTTAGTTTACATATTTTTTAGCTATACCTCTTTGCGTTATTTTTATGTAGTGCTTGCCAGATATCACCATACATCCTCAGTCTCTCAAGGTCTTCACAGTTAATATTGTATCACTTCAAGTAAAATGTGAGAAACTAGCATTCAAAATGGATCCACTTACCTCCCTCTGGCTGCCGTTTTATGCCACAGTAACCATATGTATGATGTACCTACATATGTTATAAACCCCACATTATAGTTACAATTTTTGTCTTAAACACTTATTTCTTAATTTCTTTAAAAATCTCGAGTCTTTTACATTACCTTCATATTTACCGTTAAGTGTTCTTCCTTTCCTTCCTGCAGATCCATTGTGAATGCCAGCTGTTCTATACCGTCCACAGTGCCACAGAAGAAAAACTTTTGGTGCTATTAACATTTCATCACCCCAGAACTTTCAGGTATGGGCTCATGAACATGTAACACAAACAGTAAACAAACAAAATTCTAGCAAATCAAATCTAAGAATATTTTTAAAGGATAATACGTAACAACTGGAGTTTATCCCAGGAATGGTTTAATATTCAAAAACCAATCAATTTAATTAATTATATTAACAAACTAGGAAAGAAAACCCGTATGATCACCTCAATAAATACAGAAAAGGCATTTGACAAATCCAACTTCCATTCCTGATTAAAAAAAAAAAAACTCTCAGCAAACTAAGTAAATTCCTCAAACTAATAAAGGGCATCTATGAAAAACTCAGAACTAACATCATGCTTAATGGTGGAACACCGAATGCTTTCCAGGAACAATACAAGGATGTTTATACCACTTCCATTCAGCATTGTAGTGGAGGTTCCAGCCAGGGCAATCAGGCAAAATAAAAAGTCTCCAGAATGGAGCAAAAACTAAATGAAAACTTTATATTCACAGACAATATGATTGTCTATGAAGAAAATCTGATGAGATCTACAAAAAAAAAAAAAAAACCAAAAAACCCAAAACAAAATAAAAAACCAAAAAAACCCTACTAGAGTGAGTTTAGCAAGGTTACAGGGTATAATATCAATACACAAATACCAATTTTATTCTATATACTAGCTATGAACAATCAGAAGTTGAATTTTAAAAAGCAGGAACTGGGGCACCTTGATGGCTCAGTCAGTTAAGCATCTGCCTTTGGCTCAGGGGTCCTGGGATTGAACCCCGCATCGGGTTCCCTGCTCAGTGGGGAGCCTGCTTCTCCCTCTCCCTCTATGGTGCCCCCTGCTTGTGCTCTCTCGCTATCAAATGAACAAAATCTTTAAAAAGAATAAAGTAGAAACTTACAAAAACATCAAAAATTATGAAATATTTAGAGATAAATCTGACAAAAGAAGTGAAAAGACCTGTACACTGAACAGTACAAAATACTGCTGAAATTAAAGAATGCCTATACTATTAGATGTACCTTGTTCATGGATCAAGACTGTATTATTATTAAAAGACATTTTGCCAAAGATATACAGATGGCAAAGAAGCACAGCTTCATTAGTCATTAGGAAAATATAAATAAAAAACACAATGAGGGGTGCCTGGGAGGCTCAACTGGTTAATCTCAGCTCAATTCTTGATTTCAGGGTTGTGAGTTCAAGCCCCAAGTTGGGCTCCATGATAGGTGTGGAGCCTACTTACAACACACACACACACACACACACACACGAGAGATGCTACTATACACCTGTAAGAATGGAAAAATCAAAGACTGACCATACCAAGTGCTGGAGAGAATATGGAAAAAGAAAAACAGCTTTCAGACACTGCTGGTGGAAACATAAAATGGTACAATCACTTTGAAGAACAGTTTGACAGTTCCTTTTAAAAAGCTAAATATACACCTATCATACTATCCAACCTATTCCACTTCTACTTACCCACAAAAAAGGGGAAATGCCCATATAAAGACTTGTACACAAACATTCACAGCAGCTTTATTTGTAACAGACAAAAACTGGAAACAACCAAATTGTCCATCAATAGGTGAATAAACAAACTGGGGTATATCGTAACAATGGAATACTTCTCAGCAAAAAAAGGAATGAACTGATACATGCAACATGGATGAATCTCAAAACAAGTATGCTGAGTGAAAGAAGCCAGACACGCCCTCCAAAAACAAAAGAGTACATACTATATGATTCCATTTATATAAAACTCTAAAAAATGCAAACTAATATAACAGAAAGCAGGTTAGTGCTTGATCAGGAATGGAGGAGAGCAAACAACAAAGTACAGCGGACGCTTGTGGGGGTGAAGGCTACACTGACTCTCTTCATTATGATGATGGCTGTACAGGTGTATACACATGCCAAAACTCACCAAACTGTACAGATTAGTACATGCACTTCATATGTCAATTATACCTCAATAAAGCTGGACAGTCTTTTAAAAAGTTGTATCTTTCAGAAATTTTCTAAAGATAGGCAAGTACACATACAGCATACTCCTCCTGTTTCACATGCAAGATTACGTATCTTATGTATCTTACTTTCCTCAGTTAACATATGCAGACATCTTTCTGTATTAGCAGAAATGGTTTAGCTCATTTTTTCTTAAGCAACATAGTGTACAGAGCAAGGATGTACCATGATCGATGGGCATTTAGGTTATTTCTAATTCGCTATAATGCTGAAATGGACATATTCTGCATATATTTGTGAGCATATATACAAGCGAAGGATGCATGTGTCTAAAACTTCCATTTACATTGTCAGATAATCCTCTAAGTCTCAGGGCACCTGGCTGGCTCAGTTGGCGGACCATACGACTCTTGATCTCAGGGTTGTAAGTTCGAGCCCCATGTTGGGTGTAGAGATTACTTAAAAATAAAATCTTAAAAAAAAAAGAAAAAAAAAAGTCACAGAATCTACATCAAACTGTTGGAATTAATAAATTAACAAGGTCATGGAATACAAGATAACATACAATAGTCAAAATTAAGTAGCAACAATATGAAAATGAAAAAATTTAAATACTCTTTAAAATAACATCAAAAAATTAAAAATGCAGGAATAAGGCCAACAAAAGGCATCAGACCTCTACAATGAAAACTACAAAACATTGAAAAAAAATTAATGATCTAAAGAAATGGGAGAAATATACTATGTTCATAGATCGAAAAGATGTAATTGGGGGCGCCTGGGTAGCGCAGTTGTTAAAGTGTCTGCCTTCGGCTCGGGCGTGATCCCGGCGTTCCGGGATCGAGTCCCACATCGGGCTCCTCCGCTGGGAGCCTGCTTCTTCCTCTCCCACTCCCCTGCTGTGTTCCCTCTCTGGCTGGCTGTCTCTCTGTCACATAAATAAATAAAATCTTAAAAAAAAAAAAAGATGTAATTGTGTAAAGACATTAATTCTTCTCAAATTTATGTCATAAAATGCTTATCAAAATCCCAGCAGGTTTTGCTGTTGCTGTTCTACTACTGAAATGGATAAGCCAATTCTAAAAACTATATGGATGGGGCGCCTGGCTGACACAGCGGTTAGGCGTTTGCCTTCGGCTCAGGGCGTGATCCCGGTGTTGTGGGATCGAGCCCCACATCAGGCTCCTCCACTAGGAGCCTGCTTCTTCCTCTCCCACTCCCCCTGCTTGTGTTCCCTCTCTCGATGGCTGTGTCTCTATCTCTGTCAAATAAATAAATAAAATCTTTAAAAAAAATAAAAATAAAAAATATATGGAAATGCAAAGAGCCAAGAATAACCAATGCAATCCTGAAGAACAAAAAGCTGGAGGACTCGCATTACCAGATACTGAACATACAGAGTTGCAGTGGCACGAAGACAGACAGAGCAATGAAACCATATGTGGTGCTGGCTCTTCTGAACATCCATACAGGGAAGTATTATTTTTAACATCTCCCTACTACCGTATACAAAACAAATTCTAGGTGACTCTAGGTCTAGATATGCTAGGTCAAACAATGCTTCCAGAAAAATAACATCTTGGGGTATGCAAATATTTCTTAAATAAAATATATAAAACACTTACCTTAAAGGAAAATATGGATAAATTAGACTACATTAAAATTAAGATGTTTGTCAAGACACCAAGATCATGAAAAAGTAGGGCATAGAATACAGAAGATAATTGCCGTGACAACTCCAAAACCATACTCTATTCCTAATATATAAAGATTTCCTACAATCAGTAAGAAAATGACAACTCGGGGCTCCTGGGTGGCTCAGTCATTAAGCGTCTGCCTTCGGCTCAGGGCGTGATCCCGGCGTTCTGGGATCAAGCCCCCATCAGGCTCCTCCGCTGGGAGCCTGCTTCTTCCTCTCCCACTCCCCCTGCTTGTGTTCCCTCTCTCACTGGCCATCTCTCTCTCTGTCAAATAAATAAAATCTTAAAAAAAAAAATGACAACTCAACAGAAAAACAGGCAAAGGTGGGTATTTAACAAAAGAGCACACCCAAATGTCCAGCAGACATATTTTAGTGTTCAGTCTCTTTAGTCATCAGGAAAATTCCAATTAAATCCAGAATGAGATTCCACAACATACCCACCAGAAGACTACAACTAAAAACAGTGACCATACCAAATGCCCATGAGGATGTGAGGCAACTAAAGATTCTCCTACATTGCTGGCAGGACTGTAAAACTGCACAACTACTTTGGAAAACTATTTTGCAATTACCTACCAAAGCTGAACATTATTCCCCACAACCCAGTAATTCCATTCTCAGGTAAATATGCAACACCGATGCATATACGTATATGCCAAAAGATATGTACAAGAATGTCCATAATATCATTATTGGTAACATCCCCAAACGGAGAATAACCCAGTGTCCATCGATAGAGTACATAGTGGTATACTAATACAACAGGATACTATATAACCATGAAAACCCACTATTATTACAGGCAACAACATGGAGTGATTGCACATAGTTTTGAGGGGGTAAATGCTGTATGATTCCTTTTATATCAAGTTCAAGAACAGGCAAAACTAAATGATGGCAATAATCGAGATACTGGTTTCAGGTGCAGGAGTAGGGGGTAATTACATGACTGAGAAGGGAACATGGGAGAGTCTTCTAGGATTCTGGTCTTGTTCTATTTCTTGATGTGAGTGATGGTTCAACAGTGTACTCCCTTTGTGGGAATTTACTAAGCTGTATGCTTTTGAAGTGTTTTCTTTATACTTGAATATAAAACTTAAAGAATACCAACAGTATGAGAATGTTTCTCCACATCCTCACAACAGATTATTCTATAAACCTGATCTTTGCCAATTAACGATTATAACTCTACCTAGGCAAAATTAGCATTTCTTAAATGTTCTGGCTTACATCTTCATGAGAACAAGGCTTACTGGGGGGGAAAATGCTCTTAAAGTTGTTCCTAGAATTCCATCAAAAGCAAATTCTGAGGGGACTCAGCAGTTACTGTGGCCTGTTATCATGGCTACAAATGTGCTATTTAACAGGAAAGAAGCCTTAGGTGCGGTAATAAACCCTATCCCAAACCTAGAAGCACCAGAATTTTAAATGGAAAAGGGTTTGGGAGAAGGAAACACGAGTGCCCATAGTTTCAGCACAAATGGAAGAATGGTCAATCGCAGCTTTGGAAGTAGCCCCTTGACAGGATACACACTGCGTACACACTCTTACTTCAATTATGAAAGAAGTAAATGTCCAAAAAGCAAGGCGCTTAAGGAAAACAAACCCTCCCTTACACAGCAGGCCTGTACATACAACCTGGCACAGTGAGCTGGTCCTACAAGAGTGTCAACCCAGGGTCTTCCCCAAAGTAGTGTAACTGAGATAGCACAGGGCCCGTTTCTTAAGGTGCATATTACAGCTTTTGAAAAGGAGTGTATCAGTTGTAAAACAGATGATCTCAGAAATGTTAAAATACACATTTTAGTCACTTTACAGAAACTATTTCAATGAAACACTGAGTTTTGATAAAGAGCAAAAAGGTAGAATGGCTTAACGGTTAAGAACACGGGCTCTGTAGTCCAACAAACCCAACTATGAATCCTGTTTGAATACGACTAGCTGTGTGGCTTTGGCCAAGCTCAACTTCTCCCTATCCATCATCCTATTTGTAAAATGCAGGTGACAACTCATTGAACTACTGAGCATTTACATGCTAGAGCACAGACACTGCTTAATAACGAGCACAGTGCTGGGGCACCCAGGTGGCTCAGCCAGTTAAGTGCCGGACAATGGCTCACGTCATAGTCTTAGGGTCCTGGGATCAAGCCCCACGTCTAGCTCCATGTTCAGTGGGGAGACTGCTTATCCCTCTCCTTCAGCCCCTCTCCCCTACGTGTTCGTGCTCTCTCAAATAAAAATCTTTAAAATCAAAAAAATTAGCACAGTGCGGGTACACAGCCAACACTGAATGTTAGCTAAGTATTAGTTATTCTATCAACTACAGGATTAGTAACTCAAATGATATATAAAACAAGATAGGGCTTGATATTGCTTAGCTGATTGGATCCAGAATCACTTCCTCTAAAAGCTCACAATTCTTTAATGACCCATCCTAGAATTTCACCAGTGACCCTTATTACTTGTTACAATTTTTAAAACAAAGCAAGATTCATCTTTAAAATGCCATCTCAGCATTTTATACCCTGGCTTAATTAATCCTGGACAGATCCTACTATCCTAGGATTAAGAGCAATAGCAGCTGATTTGGGATCTTACTGAACTCTCAAGTGGCATTTGTCTGAGGCAGAAGCCAAGTTAGATGCTTACATTTATTCCATCAAATTCCCCTTACGATGATCTAACTTAAAGTTCATTCTCATCTTCCTTGAAGAAGCAAAACGTAAGTTTGGATATTTGCTTTTCTGGCCACCAACCAGTTCCAGAACCCAAGCATGGGAACAGACACATTTACTGGGGCTTTCAACATCTTAAAAAACCTCTGGGTTTAAAACTTTTTTTCAAAGCAAAACACTAAGAATTGTAACAAACATAAATTGCAAATTGTAATAACTTGAGTTTCTACTGAAACAAACTGATTCTCAGAGCACTAAACAGAACCACCTTTTCAGACCACAGATAGGAGTGACGCTGTTCTTACAGGTCTGTCACCTTTCTGCAGTGTTCCCTGGTTGCCTGTCCTCCAATTTTTTTATAGGGATCTAAAGACCTGCACCAATCACCACAATCCTTCCCCAAGTGCCTTTAATGGTCCTCTGGGCGGCAAGTTCTTTTCTCTCCGTACTGAGACGGCCACGTTCTTGAGCACACTCACGGCATCCTGAGTTTGCCGAATACAGAAGTCCAACCACAGAGCCAACTAGAGAACTTTCACTAAACACATGCCTGTAACAACACAACTTGAAACAAATCACCTCCACAAGCCAGACTATTTTGTAAAAACATTACGCATGTGTTTGACTCTTCAAGTCCAGGCACTTGTGCATTAGTGTTTAGTGTGGGAGCGGACTGCAAAACCCTGAGTCCCATTATCTTTAAAAAATCTGATAGAGTTTTAAGAATTCCTTCCTTCAGTTTTGGACCTTGATGCAGCAGACATTTGGCCACTTTACTGTAAGAAAAAGAACAAATCAACCTGAAAATCTCTTGGACACAGCTCCACATCTCTCCAACTATCTAATGGAATAGCAAAACAATACAAAACAAAAAAAAACCTTGTTTATTCTAATTATGGGCATACACTACTAGGACACATCACTATTCTGTTAATTTCTTAAGTCTTTATTACTGAGAATTAAGCCAGGGTATACTTTTGGTGTCAACATCTCATTTGGCAATGAGTCAAGTATGGTACCGGAGCGGATACTCTCAACACACTGCTGACTGGGGGTGGGGAGGACGACAGGATGCTATAAAAGTGGAACAACCCCTTTGGAAGGAAGGAAAAGGGCAGTATTTATCAGTTTAAAAGTTATATTCTCTCCCACAGGAAATCTAGAAACGTATCATATAAATACACATGCAAATATTTAAGTGGAGACAGTTACAAGGATATTTAATGCAGCACCATTTATAATAGCAAGGCTGGAAACAATCTCAACGTCCAAAAGGAGTCACCTAGTTTAAAAAAAAATCAGGAGTACATCCATGTTACACAGTCACTCAAATTAGATCTACATGCCTGATACAGAATGGTCTATAATAACTAAACACCTACACACACTGATGTATACACTATTTCTGGAAGAAACTACTTAACAATGAGTGTCTCTAGTAAGGGGGGTGGCTCCACAGTTCTACCACGTGTACATGTACTACTGAGAATGAATCTAATTATTCTTTTCTGCTCCTGCCACTGACCTTTAGAAGTGGTGGTGGGGGTAAAGTAATTTTACTTCAGCCTAAGGAGGATTTTTCTGACACATTCAGCCTTATTTGGTTATACAATCCAAAATTCCAGGCTAGAAAATGATCCATATCACACCTTGCGTAAGTATGAGTTTGTACTTTAATGATTAAAATACATACCATGTTGCTATCTGGTTGAGAAGACAGGATAGTAATGAACTGACTTGGGTGTTCTTACTCAGTGTTCTTCGACAACCAGGTTACAGGTAAAAGTTTTTTTCTAAAAATACACATCATCTTTGGGAAACAGGAGTGACTGGTGGAAGAAGGGGGGGAATCTTTCCACATTCAGGCAAACAATACTGTCAATGTGTTTGGACTAGAGTTTATTTTAGAAAGATAAAGGATGGAGGCGCAGTAATATTTGGCATTTTTAATTTAGGTTTGTTTTATTTAAGTTTAATGTTAATTCCATGCTGTGTTTCAGTAAGAACAATACAGATTCTGTATCTGTGGCTCCAGTCAGATATCCAGTAGTACAAATTAGCTTCAAGTTACACATACTGAACAAAAGAGGTTGAGCGAGCGAAGGAGGGAAGGGGGGGCCCAAGGGGAAAGGGAAGGAGAAGAAACAAAGAATTGAACACGCATGCAGGCTTTTCCATACCACCTTCAATGCTAACCTGCTTTAGAGGGAGAGTAAAAGTAGGCAAGAATGAGCAGCCACGGATTGTTGAACTGTTACCAGCACCATGCTTTTCAGCAACATTTCAGCAGAGTTTGAAACACTTTTTACAGCAAAACCATTAACAACTCTCCAAACAATCTTAAACCACTTCAAGCTAACACCCAATTAATTTTAAACATTGGTATAAAATTCGATTTAAACAATTAGAAAAAGGAAAAATGATACCACAATGCCTCTATAGTGTGATTAACCTCTCTCTTAGATGCTTGCATCACCTAGAAGTCTAATGGCTTTTGAATGTAATTTCCATTTCTAATGGTAATCTTGCCACATCTGGCAGGAGACAATACAGTAATGCTGAAAAAGCCTCTATGCAGTCCTGTTAGTGTCTTAAAGAACCTAAAAGCTGGGACCAGTAAAATCCACAGAAATTCACTCTTGCCTTTAAGAACTTTTGAAAACTGTTTTCAAAAAGGAAAAAAAAAAAAACAAAAAAAAACAAAACAAAAACAAAAACAAAAAAACCAACAGGGCAGGAACCTAAATTCTGAGACCAAATGTAAAAGTCAGATTTGGTGGTTCTCAGTGACAATGGGGGAATTTCCAACGGGAGTGGGATGGGAAGGAATGGGGTGGTCAGAGATGGTTTCTCTTGTTGGCTTTTGTGTCTCACTGATTTTCATCTTCCACATCCTGCAGCGCTTCTTTATTCTGCTCTTCACCTGCAAAGAAGAATGAGTTAATTATTTTATGCTGACTAAATGAGACTGTTGTGGTAACAAAGAAAGGTATCATTCCAAGCATAGACTCCTTATATGTGCTATAATTGGTATTACACACAGACAGCCAAAGGACTTCTACCATCCTTGACACCCGAGATGCCTAAGCCAAGAAGTGCTGCTGGATCAAGGTCCTGAATGATCAATAGTCAGGATGAAAAAAACTGATGCATAGTAAAACTATTTTTATGCTAAATAAGCTCTTGAAAGTAGACAGCCAAGGTAACCGTATTATTAAATGATTTTCAAGCTTTCGTGTATATTTTGGGTCAAAATACTCTTTCTCAATAACCTCACCTCTTCAAGAATCAAGGGTACTTAATAGTTTTTTTTTTTGCTAAAATCTACCCACAAGCTCCATGTGAAATGCTTCAGTAGAGAACTGAGCAGTAAAATGCTCCAAAGTAGTTCTATAGTTTTAGAGGGAGGGTTCTGCTTTTTAAAGTGAGTTTACATTCTGTATCTTAGCCAGTCATACCAAACCATAAACCAGATTTCTTACTCCAGAGTGAAATGGCATGCTCAAAGTAAACCAGACCGCTGAGGTTATTAAAGAAGGGCATTTGGACCTGTTCTCTCATGCCATTTTTCTTTTCCCTTAAAACATGATGATTGGCCTGAGGAGTTTCAACTGCACTATGACATGCAACAGAAAGCCAGCCTATTCACTGGAGAATCATCTACCTATTAATAAGCATTAAATAAGTCAGCCATAATAAAGAAAGCATGCAGGCTTTTGCTAAAAAATAATGAAACAGGTAAAAGTTACATTCTTTTGTGCTTTAACAATTCACTACAATTCCTATGTAGTTAGTAGTTTGAATCAAAATAAATATCAATTAACTAATCCAACACCATTATGGTTCAGACAATCCATCCATTCATATTGCTTGTTAAATTACTTAATCAGGATGGACAAATGACACTAAGACAGGCTGCCTACCAACATAAAGCATTTAAACCGAGGAGTGCTTTTTAAATAGTCTGAAAGACCTTGGTATGATAAACAATGCTGTTACGGTAACAAGGATTAGGTAAACATAGTTTTAGACATTTTAAATTTTCTTCTCTGACAAAAATGTTTGATAGTGAAATGTGACTCTTAAAAAGTACGTAAAGTACATAAGGATTTTTGACTCATATATAGAAAAAGACATGCAATGAAAGACAAAAAAACCATTTACTGAGGAAGAAATGATGCACCACCCAATGGTTCCCAAAATAATGTATTCAAACTTAGGAAATGATAGGAACATTCACGCTCATTTTTAACAGCAATACACTGCCAAAATATGGTTAACAAACAACAATAAAGCACACTCTAATTCACTTATAAGCAACCATTAGATTTGCCAAAAGTTCCAAGTAACTTTGGCATAGAATATTGTCAGATGAGTCCCACCCAACCAGAGGTAGACAGGGGTAGCAGATCATAAATGTCTTATAGGTTTCACATCCTAGAATGTAGAACAGGCAGTTTTGTAAGCAAAAGGATGATGATATATGCAGGCATGATTAGTGAAGAACCAAAACTAAAAAGCAGAATTCGCTGTGCCATGATAATGACTTACAAAGTAGAGTTTTTAGGAAAGGAAGAGTTGGATTTTCCTTTAGGAATCTATATTGCAAGGAGAAAGGGAGGGAGAACAATCATATGAAAGCCACATTACAAGAAAAATAAACCGAGAGAGCAGGACAAAAGAAAACACCAATGATTTAGGGGAGTCAGATCTGGGTCTTTTTACTTTGTATAAACTTCACTCTACAAAGTATCTGTTCCTCTTACCTTTAAAAGGATGAAATAATATCCTCTTAAAAGGTATACAGAAGTGGGGGAAAAAGGTTTCTTTGGATATGTATTTCTTTGCCCGCTGTTTCCTGATTTTGGTGGGGGAAAGAAGGGAACAGGCAGAGAACACACACTTCCTTTCTATGGACTTGTGTATGAAACAGTCCTCTGAACACAGGTTAAGAGAAAAGGACTGAAATCAATTGATGAGAAAAAGTGGTAATGTTTATAAAGATGTTCCGACACAGACAGAAGTGAACATACTGTGCAGTTAAAAAAACATAAAAACATCTCAGTAAAAGCTAGGGAATTACATACACACTTCTTCCTTTAGAAACCCCTAATTCAAGTGTTTTTCAACACCATTTTTCATAATAAAATTAAAAAGGAGAAATGCTCAACTAAATGCTCAACTAAATCCAAACATCCTGGGAGACTGCCAATTTCATGACTGCAATTTTGCACAGATTCTAAGTCACAAAACCAATTTAATAAAACATGTAATACTATACCTTTTAGGAAACTGGCAAATAAATTACTAGTACCCACAACAATTTGTAAATTCAGATAATTTAATTTTACTAAAATGTCCAGAAACTACTTGAATTTTTCACTGTTAAACCTGTTTCATAATTTTACCATAAAGCTCTTAAATGAAAATTAGTCTGTTTCAACCAAATTTAATCAACTGTCTGAACAAAGTGATGAGAACTGAAGCAAATGGATTTTACTAGATTTAAATTAAACTGTTAACAGGATTAAAGAGCAATCTATACTGAAATGTAATAAAACATCTCTGTACAAAGAACGTTCACAACTATGTAAAGCAGTTTCAAGAAAATAGCCTATCATAAAAGGCAATCTATTTCACAATATGTTTGATAACCAAGAGAAAAAATTCTTCGGTTCTATGTAAAAACAAAATGACATATAGTTTACTTTGATTAACCAATTATTGGTTACCAGTGATAATTTATAAGAGTAGCATTAGAAAATATAAACATTTAGTTTTATAATCTAGCAAGTTTAGTTACAGAAGGTGGCATGAAATGTCTAAAAAAAGCAATGTTTCTAACCCAGGTCACCTTCTTTGTTATTTTCACCCTCAGAAAAATGCTCCCAGAAGTCATAGGGGTATATACCTTAACTGAGGTCAATCCCGCTTACCAAACTCTCCACATGTTTTCCTTTTATCCCCTCAGACAGGCAGAGAGATACTAGTCTTCTCTGAGCTGAGGGTGACTGTGAAGAGTCCACAGCTGTTTGGCCATTCTTCTGAGTAGTTATTGTTTAGAATGCAAAAGAATGTTAAAGCTGGAAGGAACCTCAAGTCATTAGTTCAGAGATGGTAAATTGGTTTTGAGTCCCACAGACTGGTAGCGATTGCCCAAAGTGCTGTGTTGGAAGTAATTTGTAGCTCCATCTGGCTTTGTTGGGTAAGTGTGCAAGTAGGTCACACGTGCCACATATCTCAAGCCAACCCTAGTCAAATACCTAAATATTTCATAATGCTAGTTAGCACTAAAGTTAAGTCACCTAATTCTCACTTTAGGACCTAAGGAAGTCTAAAATCTGACTCTATCCTTCCAGAGCAAGGAAACTTACAACACACATGCCCGGAAAACCCACTTTCAGAGGTACATTTAAGAAGAACAATGCTTCCAAAGAGTCCAGCATGCTGGCTTGAACAACAGACATAGCTAGCCTCAAGCAACACAACATATGCTTCGGTTTGGGTAATATACTCTTAAAGGATCTGTAACTAAAACCGACAAACTTCTTACTTCCCATACCACCACCACCAACCGTAAAGCTATCTCATAAAATGGCCACATCACTAGTTTTTGCGCCCCGTGTCCTCCCCCCACCACTCTTCAATGATCTATCATGGATTAAAAGGATTCTTTGGAATAAGTAGAATAAAACCTCCTTTAAAATCAACAATTATGACAAATTTGGGCATTCAGAATAAATATTAACCCCCATCACAAGACTGAGTTTTGTAAAATACTATTTATAACTAAAAACAAACAACAACAAAACAAGAGATTATACCAGACCTCTTAGGTAAGGACTAAGGGCAGAACATTCCATTTGCTCTATAAAATCCAGAGACAAACAAGTTCCTTCTTTAAAGATTTCCAGAGAAGATGATTCATAAATATTTACTGACACCATCTAGTTTTAACCTGAGGTTACCAGTCAGCCAAAGCAGTGATCATGACATTCAAATACAACTACTTAAGTAAATCCCTAAAATTCAATCTGAGAAAGATAAAAGGAGCTGCTTCCTGCCTCCACCTTCCAAAACACAGTGAGAGAAGCAAACCAAGTTTAGCAAACATTAGAGACAAAACTTTTAAATCTTCGAATAAAAAAAGACCCCCTTTTCCAAACAAGTCTTTTACATTATCATCGTATAGCCCCAAATGGAAAACTGTACTTTGAGATCATCTGCTGTAAAGGTAATAATTAAAATTCAATAGTTTGGAGGATAGGCTGAGTCTAAACTGTAGCTTAATATGAAGAAATACCAAGGAATTCCTAAGAGTAAAAAGACTCAACAAATTAGAGATGCATTTAACTTTGGAGTTTCCTTACCATCACCCTGCATGTCTGAAGTCCATAGTGTCAGATTATCACGTAACAACTGCATGATAAGCGTAGAGTCCTTATAGCTTTCTTCACTCAGCGTATCCAGTTCTGCAATTGCGTCATCAAAAGCTGCTTTTGCCAACCTAAAAGTATTTACATAAATATATTATAAAAACAAGCCCCAAAACAGAAATGACACATTAGAAATCATTCTTTTTCTTCAGTTATCCTACAGTCTGTAATAGTGACACTGAGTATCTTGGCTTTAAATACTGAAATAAAGGAAAAACAGATATAACTGATGAAAATTAACTCTTTAATTTTGTAGTCTAGCACATGGAGGCAGGAAAATTTTTAGAGCACTGTTTTGTTTTGTTTTTTTAAACAAACATCCCAAGGTAGAGCTCAAACTCATACCTAGAGATCAAGAGTCGCATGCTCTATTGACCGAGTCAGCCAGGCATCCAAGAGCACCATTTCTTACCAGGCTTTTGACAAGTCTATCAGGAAACAGAATATACAGACCAAATTCGATCCTGACCCACCACGAAAATTATGCATAATAAAAGTATTACCAAGTTCCAGTCAACAGCTCACTTTTTTAATTTAAAAAGATGAAATGTTGGACAGCCCAGTTTAATTACAAAGAATTTAATATTAACGGGGAAAAAAAGGCAATACAGAACCCACGGAAATGTGATATATAAGCTATCTGCTAGAATTGAAAAGAAACAAAATCAACGTTTACTGGGTATGGTGTTGGTGTAGGATGAACACCAAGTGATGCGGGACACCAGTGGAAAAACAGAACAAAGGAAAGAAACACTCTCGGTCCACAATGAACATCTAGGAATAGAGACGACTGATACATAAAACTATTTTAAAACAAGTATGAAGTGCTACTCTGGAGAAAGTACTCAAGAAACCCTAGAGGACGAGGAAGTCAAATACGAACTCATCTTAAAGGGTAGGAGAAAAGCATGAATGGAATACTAAAAATTAAAGCAAATTCATAGGGGCGCCTGGGTGGCTCAGTCAGTTAAGCGTCTGCCTTTGGCTCAGGTCCTTGGGATCATGGGATCAGGCCCCGTATCGGGCTCCCTGTTCATTGGGGAGCCTGCTTCTCCCTCTCCCTGTGCTGCTCCCCCTGCTTATGTTCTGTCAAATAAATAAATAAAATCTTTTAAAAAATAAAGCAGATGCGTAAGAGCAAAGGCATGCAGAAGAGGAGAAGACTTAAATCGAAGTGATATGTGGGACAGCTGGACTGGAGAATGACAATGAAAGATCCAATCAATACTATCAGCTGAACAGATAGCTATTAACTTCTTCAGTTAAGACCTGTACCTGTTTAGACAAACTCAACTGGGAATTTAGAATGTTTTTAGATGAATAAATAATGGTTTGCATGTAAACGAATCCACCTCCCATCAGGAAAAATCTCTCCTTTCAGCTCTCCTTCCAATCTGATTCCTATATACTCAAAGAAGACTCTAAGTTATTAACAACAAATACATTATTCCAATTATAGGAGGCACCTAAAATAGGCAAATTCACAAAGACAAAGCAGAGATTAATGGGGGCAGAGGTAGGGGATCTGGAGAATTACTGGGTAGTGGTTAATGTATTTCAGGTGATGAAAAAGTTTTGGAAATATCTTAGTGGTGACAGTTACACAGTACTGTGGGTGTATTTAATGCCAATCAACTATACAACTTAAAAATGGTTAGAATGAGGGGCGCCTGGGTGGCTCAGTCAATTAAGCGTCTGATTCTTGATTTCGGCTCAGGTCATGACCTCAGGGTCATGGGATCAAGCCCCACGTCCAGTTCTACGCTGCTGGAGATTCTCTCCTTCTGTCCCCCCATTTACTTACTCTAATTATAATAATCTTTAAAAAAAAAAAAAAAGGTTAGAATGATAAACTTCATGTTGTATTTTACAATAATTTTTACAAGTAAAAAGCTATGTACATAGAGCTAGCTAGCTCTTAAATTTCTATTTGTATCAAAAATTGGGAGCAATCTAAAATATATATAAATGCGGGAATTAACATACGAAGACGGAGAACTGGTCATCTTAAAATAGAAAATACAAAATACGTACACTAAGAGCATAACTACATTAACATGCCTACAAAGACTAAAACATAATATAAAAAAAAATTCCATTATAATTCCACTCTCCCACTAACAAGTTAAAAATTCTACCTACCACCAAAAATTTTCCCCATCAACATAATGCAAAACTGCTATCCTAGTGAACTGAGACAGGGTGCGTCTTAATATCAAACCAGTTTCATTAAGAGCCAAAAGAATTCTCTGTTACATGGCCAAGGCGGCAAAAGCAATCCCAGAAAACAAGACAATTCTCTTTTGTAACTTTTTCCACTTTCACAGTGAGAGTTTTTGTTTCTCTTCCATGACTTACCTGCAGGCACGGTCGGGGGAATTAAGAATTTCATAGTAGAATACGGAAAAGTTGAGAGCAAGACCTAAGCGAATTGGATGCGTGGGTGGAAGTTCTGTCATTGCAATATCACTAGCAGCTTTATAAGCCACTAGGCTGTTCTCCGCAGCCTCCTTCCTGTCATTTCCTGTGGCAAATTCAGCCAGATACCTGTGGTAGTCCCCTTTCCTAAAACAAAACAAAATAAAACAAATAGAATTAGGTAAAATACTTTTTAAGTGAAAGTAAACTGTTAAAATTTTGTAATCTATAAAATGAAATATGTGACAAAAATATATTTAATAATTAACATGGATACTTCAATAATTTCACAGTCTCTTTCACCAAAGACTGACTATTCACCAAAGACTGACTAGTCTATTCAGCTTTCCTCCTCAAAGTTCAGAATACCAAGTATAAGCAAAATCCTAGAGAAATCAACTGGAAAGCCTAAAAAATCAACAAATTTTTGTTGATAGATGATAGAATTAAACATAAAAAAGTGGTTCCAAAAATGGCATTGACAGTTTGTGAAGTAAAACTTCTACATAAAATGTTAAGACTGAACTATGTAATACTATGTAATACAGTGCTACAGCTGATGGGTAACTCCACACAAAACCAAATGCAAACAGATAAAACCTAGTACTCTTACAGTAAATAGTCTTACCATCTTAAATGCAACAATTGTTCACTAGCAGTGAATATGCAAATGAGTACTCAAAAATTAAGTTTTAAAAATCATTCCTCCCATGTAACTACCCTTCTAACATTAAACAACTGTTCTTAAATAAAAGCTGAACACCTACACAAAAGAAGTGATAATTCTAAGGGGGCCAACATTTAATCTGACATTTTCCCTTCTAGTATAGAACCTACATTTTATAATAGAAAACCTTGGACTCGCCAGTGTTAGCTGCTGGAATGAGGTGTTTGTCCAGTACATCCAGAATGTCACAACAGATTAACTTTAGCTCAGTCTCAACCTGAAAAAAAAAAAGTCAAAAATTGTTTAAGTCTAAGAAATTACATAAATTATGACACATTCTCCCTCTAGTTTTGAGAAGAGAGCCACAGTAAACATAATACACATCTCTCTCCAAAACTTCTTCCCCACTCTTGATATAAAAGCAGAGAAAAGTTGTCTCCGGGTTATAGAAATTATCTTCTTTCTACATGCTGTTAGTTTAGTGCTTTAAAAAAAAAAAAAAAAAAAGGCCAAAAAAAACCCCACCACCACACAGAGACACCTGGCTGGCTCAGTTGGTGGAGCATGTGACTCTTGGTCTCACCGTTGAGATCAAGCCCCGCACTGGGTGTAGACATTACTTAAAAATAAAATCTTAAAAAGAAAAAAAAAAAAAAAAAAAAAAGAGGAAGAGGGAGAGAGAGAGAGAGAGAGAGAAATACCCCCAAGCCAACAACCTCATGATTCAGCTACATAACTGAGAGTAACACTAATTACCAAGTGCTGTACATTTATATTAATTAGCATATTTAATGAGGTATAGACTATGTCTCCATTTACATGGGGAAACAAAGATTATGGTATTTGGCCAAAAATCACCAACTTAAAGAACTTCAAGAGGGACAGCTAGGATTTGAACCCAGACAAGCTTAGTCTAAAGCCTAAGGTCACAGTTTATAAGGGACAGAATAAAAATTCAAACCCGGGTACAGTCTGCCTCCAATGCTCATGTTCCTAACCACTACTATACCCAATAGCCAATCACTCTAGTGGCTGAGATCCATCAGTTATGGCACCAAAAATCTGTACACTGAAGTAAATATTGCCACTTATCTAAAATTTATCACACTAAAAATGCATACCACCACCAAAGACACATATATATCCTGTTCTCTATTTTTCATTAATTCACGGTGACACTGCTGAACCTTTCCAAATTCTTCTTATGCCCTCTGGAACCTTCTTTCCATTGTAAAGAATTGCCCCATTCTCTCTTCTCCTATAATCTCATCCTTATCCTAGGTTAAACTAGCTCTTTCCTGAATAACTACCTCCCTTGTGGCTTTTCAAGTGGCAACTACTGTAGGACTAAGACAACTTCTTTTTTTTTTTAAGATTCTATTTATTTATTTGACAGAGAGAGAGACAGCCAGTGAGAGGGAACACAGGCAGGGGGAGGGGGAGTGGGAGTGGAAGAAGCAGGCTCCCAGTGGAGGAGCCTAATGTGGGGCTCGATCCCAGGACTCTGGGATCACGCCCTGAGAGCCGAAGGCAGACGCTTAACGACTGAGCCACCCAGGCGCCCCTAAGACAACTTCTGAATTCTCCTAGCTCCCCACTGACTCAATATGACTGGCTGCTATTACTCCGAACAGCTCCTCTTTGGAAGCTCATCCTCTATGTTCTAATTTCTAAGAATCTGTCATCAGTGGATCTCTACAGGCCTTTCATCCATATTCACAGCCTACCTCTCCAATTCCCAGTATCACACCCATGTTCCTTTCAACACAGTTCCTTGATCTCAACTCCATGACCTTTTTTCTCAATATCCCTGTGTTGTTCTATCCAAGAAGTCTTAAATTCTTTTTCACTACTGGACCGTAACTTACATTTTACTTTTTTTTTTTTTTAAGATTTTATTTATTTATTTGACAGAGAGAGAGACGGTGAGTGAGGGAACTCAACCAGAGGGAGCGGGAGAGGGAGAGGCAGGCTTCCCGCTAGGCAGAGAGCCCGACGCGAGGCTTGATCCCAGGACCCTGGGATCAGGACCTGAGCTGACGGCTGTTGCTTAATGAATGAGCCACCCAGGCACCCCCCTTTTTTACTTCCTTTATTCCTGTTATTCCTACTTAGGGACACATCAAGACACCAGCCTCTTGAATCTTTCTTCTTCCCCCAATTTACCAGTCCCTCTCTTTGCTTCTTGCTTCCTTTCCTACTTAATCCAAATCCCACAATTCAGCACCAACTTCTCTCTCTTCAGCACTTTTAACTTTTTTTTTTTTTTTTAAAGATTTTGTTTATTTGACAGAGAGAGAGAGAGACAGCAAGAGAGGGAACACAAGCAGGGGAAGTGGGAGAGGGAGAAGCAGGCTTCCCGCTGAGCAGGGAGCCTGATGCGGGGCTCAATCCCGGAACGCTGGGATCATGAACTGAGACGAAGGCAGATGCTCAACGACTAAGCCACCCAGGCACCCCTAACTTTCTCATTTCATCATCCTGCTGAGACACCAAACTTTTCTACTGACAATCCACATTCTTGTTCCAACATACTTGAGGTTAATGGACAGACTAATATCCTTGTATGTGACCCCAGGTATGTTAATCAATTACTCAGAACCTTAGTTTCCCCACCTATAGAGTAGAACAATAACCTATTCTTTACAGGGTCATTTAAATAAACACCCTACTTTGCACAATTATATGTACTAATATCTCCCCACTCAAAACTGTGTGCAACAGAGGTAGAGATAATTAATAAGTGTAGTTTCTGGAGACGCGTGGGTGGCTTATCGGTTAAACATCCTGCTTTCGGCTCAGGTCATGATCCCACGGTCCTGGGATCGAGTTCTGCATCAGGCTCCTTACTTGGCAGGGACCCTGCTTCTCCCTCTGCTTGCCACTCCCCCTGCTTGTGCTCTCTCTCACAAATAAAATCCTTTAAAATAAAAATGTAGTTTGTTTTTCTTCTCCCTACCAATTTCACTCCCTGTGCTACTTCATGAGTCTTCCTGTAATTTCCCTCACCGTATTCTAAATGTGTTTACATATGCCTATCTCTTCCACCAGGATGAGTTTCTCAGCGTAGTCCTAATGACATTTTGGGCCAGACAATTCTTTGTTGTGTAGTGCTGTCCTATGCACAACAGGATATAGAGCAAGCAGCATTCCTGTCTCTAACTACTGGATGCCAGTAGCACCCTTCAAGTTGTGACAGCTGAGAATGTCTTCAAAGGGGGCGCCTGCTTCTCTCTCTCTCACCCCCCCCCCCGCTTGTGTTCCCTCTCTCGCTGCCTGTCAAATAAATAAAATCTTTAAAAAAAAAAAAAAAAAAAAAGGAATGTCTTCAAAGATTGCCAAGTGTTCTCTGAGGAGCAAAATCACCTCTGGTCGGAAACCACTGACTAGATCAATGGCTACTGTACTTTTCTGACCAAAACCCACAGTAAGAAAAATTACATACATTTATATAACATCTGAAACAATAACTTCATGAAATTTCCAATGCCCTCTAACATTTTCTATTCTATTAAAAAAAAAAAAGGACGAGACTGAGCCTCCATAAGGACAGTAACGTATATTTGTCTCATCTTTCTCCCCATAGCACTTAGCAAACTGTGTGGTTCATAAGAGGTACAAAAATACTTGCTAAATTCTTTGCTAAATTCTCGTGAATGGTAATTTCAAGTCACTCAATGAAGCATTTTGCAGCTAACTACAACAAGAACAAAGATCAAATTAGTTCTCTACTTGTGTGGTGTTTAAAACTGAACACCCTCTGCAGCTTCCAGGGAAAAATTCTTCACGTCTTTCCTGAAACATTGTATAGCCTGTATTTCCTAATACAGGTTAAGTAAAAAATGCAAATCCATTGAAATATAAAATGTTATCACACATGTATACAACACATGTGTACTAGGCTGTGATCTAAAATGTCCAAAACCGGGGCAGCTGGGTAGCTCAGTCAGTCAAGCATCTGCCTTCAGCTCGGGTCATGATCCCAGGGTCCCGGGATGGAGCCCCATGTCAGGTTCCCCGCTCAGTGGTAAGCCTGCTTCTCCCTCTGCCCCTCCCCCGGCTCATGCGCTCTCGCTCTCAAATAAATAAATCTTACAAAACATAAAAAATGTCCAAAACCTAGGGCCCCTAGCTGGTTTAGTCAGAAAGAGCATGAGACTCCTGATCTTGAGGTCATGAGTTCAAGCCCCACACTGGGTGTAGAGATTAAATAAATAAAACTTCAAAATAAAATGTCCAAACGCCAAGAAGGCATCTTTCTTTAAAGATGTCTAGGATATGATAATCTCACCATTTGCCGATATTCCCGAATCATTTTTAGTTTGTCTTCTCCTCCCTTGTTTTCTTCTTTCTGTTCAATGCTGCTGATTATTCTCCAGGAAGCTCTTCTGGCTCCAATCACATTTTTATATGCAACAGATAGGAGGTTTCTTTCTTCAACTGTCAGCTCCACATCCATCCCCGCCACTTTCTTCATTGATTCCACCATTTCTATAAAGGAAAAGAAAGATCAGACCTTACAAAGTAAGTTTTGTTACACAATATCCCTTCACAGGTCTTTTTTTTCTGTCAAGCTAGTGTAAAAAGGCAAGAATTTTAACATACAATCATTGAAACTAAGAATATGAGTAGGGGTGCCTCGGTAACTCAGCTGGTTGGGCATCCGCCTTTGGCTCGGGTCATGATCCCGAGGTCCTGGGATGGAGCCCCGTGCTGCTCCCCACTCAGTGGGGAGTCTGCTTGTCCCTCTCCCCCTGCCCCTTCTCTCAAACAAATAAATGAAATCTTTTAAAAAATGAGTAAAAAACTAAAAACATGTAAAAGAAAGTAAACTAAAAGCCTGGAACAAGAGAATCTGTAATAAAAGATGTATGGAATCAAAACTTCATATAGTACCTACTGTAATTCACAGCATGGTTTGGAACGACCTATCTCATTAAATAAGGGAACTGGGGGGGCACCTGTGTGGCTCAGATAGTTAAGCGTCTGCCTTCGGCTCAGGTCATGATCCCAGGGTCCTGAGATCAAGCCCCGTGCCTTGAGCAGGGAGCCTGCTTCTCCCTCTCCCTCTCTGCTGCTCCCCCTGCTTGTGCTCTTCCACTCTGTCAAATAAATACAATCTTTAAAAAAAATTAAATAAAATAAAAAATAAGGGAACTAGGAAAGGACACCTGCCCATTTCTTGGTACAAATAACTGAGCTGGCAGTTTACACAAATATTAAAAAGTTACAGGCTCCAGGCACGTCTAGGTGGCACAGTTGGTTGGTTCTCCGACTCTTGGTTTCGGTTCAGGTTGTGATCTCAGGGTGGTAAGACCAAGCACCGCACTAAGCAAGGGAGTCTGCTTGTTTCTCTTTCCCTCTCCTTCTGCCCCTTACCCCCGCCCCACCATTCTCTAAAATAAATAAATCTTAAAAAAAAAAAAAAAAAAGGTTATAGGCTCTAAAATGTATTTTCTTACAAATAAATTATTTCCCAAGTAAATACGAATAAACTGTATTACAAAGTCATGGGAGGAAAGAGCATTCATACAGCAAACATACACATTTGAGCATTTGGTTAATCACAAACACAAACAAACTTACCTTTGGATGTTTCCATCCTTCCTCCTTTAGAAGGAAAACTGTCCACCCTCCTATGAATTCAATTCATCAGCAAAACTTTTGATGGTTCCTATTTATTACCACTAGGTGGCGACCAAAGAAAGGGACCCAGATAAATCTTAGGAGATCCCCAAGTAAAGGAAAAAATAGGTAGCATAATGCCCATGAGGGGACCCTGGGTGGCTCAGCTGGTTAAGCATCTGACTCTTTTTTTTTTTTTTTTAAAGATTTTATTTATTTATTTGACAGAGATAGAGACAGCCAGCGAGAGAGGGAACACAAGCAGGGGGAGTGGGAGAGGAAGAAGCAGGCTCACAGCGGAGGAGCCCGATGTGGGGCTCGATCCCATAACGCCGGGATCACGCCCTGAGCCGAAGGCAGACGCTTAACCGCTGTGCCACCCAGGCGCCCCAGCATCTGACTCTTGATCTCAGCTCAGGTCTTGATTTCAGGGCCATGAGTTCAAGCCCCACACTGGGTGTGGAGCCTGCTTAAAACAAGGGGCACCTAGGTGGCTCAGTCAGTTAAGCGTCTGACTCTTGATTTCATCTCAGGGTCGTGCCCTGAGATCGAGGTCTCTCCCTCTGCACGTGTGCTCGCTTGTGCGCGCTGATAAATAAATCTTTTTAAAAACCTTTAAAAAAAATAAAACAATGCATGTGAATGCAGAGGAAGAACCAAAAACAGCTCAATGAACACTAACCTAATAAATGTATTAATGAAAACTATGCTTTTAGAAAAGACTAAATGCCATATTGTCATATGGCTCTCCAACTTTACTGATTCAGAATCTGTGGTCATACATTAACACTCTAAACATAAGCAGTCTCTTAAGGTATGATGCAGATGGTAACTTTATGAAACACTGCTTAATAGTTAAATAATGTGTAATCCTAGGGAAGTATGTTTAAAAACATTATCCTTTTGGGAGCATCATGAAATTAACAGAAACATTAAGATGGTAATAAGATCTTTGGAAAACAGTTTGGTAGTTCTTACACAGAACACCCTAAGACTCAACAATTCCACTACCAGTTGTTACCCAAGAGAAATGAAAATATATCTTCACAAAGACTTTTTACACAAATGTTCACAGCAACTTTTGAACAGCCAAGATGAAAACAACACAAAAGTCCATGTATACAATGGAATACTACTCAAGAACAAAAAATAAACCATGGATACAAATAACAACATGGATGAGTTACATAATCATGCTAACTGAAAAAAGCCAGACCAAAAACTTTGAAGTTACAGAAAATGCAAAACTATAAGGACAGCAAACAAGTGGTTACCAAAGGTATAGGGGCGAAGTGAAGGGAGCTTGTATGCAAAGGAAGTTGAGGAGTAACAGGACTGCTCTGCTGCGGTGGTTATACAACTGAGTAGATTTATTAAACACTGAATTGTACAGCTGAATCCTTGAATGACACAGGAGAGCAGAGTGGGCAGACCCACCAAGCAGTCACAGTAGTTAGAAATCTAAGTATACCTTCTGACTCCCCAAAAACTTTACTAACAGTCTACTGTTGACCAGAAGCCTTGCTGATAATTAACACGTTTTTGTATGTTGTATTATACACTGTATTCTACAATAAAGCTAGAGAAAAAGTTATAAAGAAAATCATAAGAGAAAAAATGTTCACAGTACTATATTCACTGAAAAAAAAATCCGCATGTAAGTGAACCCACACACTTCAAACCCATGTTGTTCAAGAATTAACTGTACATGTAAAAGAGATCTATTTTATCATATACAAATACTTCAATAAAGTGGATTTTTAAATGTAACTCTGGAACATTAAAAAAGAAGTATTAGGAGGCGCCTGGGTGGCTCAGTCATTAGGCATCTGCCTTCAGCTTGGGTCATGATCTCAGGGTCCTGGGATCAAGCCCTGTATCAATCGGGGTCTCTGCTCAGTGGGAGGCCTGCTGCTTCTCCCTCTCCCACTCCCCCTGCTTATGTTCCCTTTCTCGCTGTCAAATAAATAAATAAATAAAATCATTTTAAAAAATAAAATAAGATAAAGAAGTATTAGGAAGAAAAAATTTAAGATGGGTTGCTGCGTGGCTCAGTCATTAAGCGTCTGCCTTCGGCTCAGGGTGTGATACCAGAGCCCTGGGATCCAGCCCCACATCAGGCTTCTCCGCTGGGAGCCTGCTTCTTCCTCTCCCACTTCCCCTGCTTGTGTTCACTCTCTCGCTGGCTGTCTCTCTCTCTCTGTCAAATAAAATCTTCAAAAAAAAATTTCTTAAAGAGGTTTATTTATTTGACAGAGCGAGCAAGCACAAGCAGGGAGAGTGGCAGGCAGAGGAGAGGGAGAAGCAGGCTTCCCAAAGACAGAGCCACCCAGGCACCCCCAAATTTTTCAACATTTCAACAATATTTTTACAATAAGGGAGCAGAATGGGGGATTGAAATATATTTAAAGCACTCAATGATATTCTATCCCAGATTCAATTAAATACAGCATTCTCATCATTTAGAAAGCCAAAACCAAGGCAAAGACGACTGTGGTACAACTACAGAGGCAGCAGTTGTCCAGTTTTAGTAAATAACAGCTTTATTAATCTATAATTCACATCTATAATTCAACCATTTAAATTTACAATTTAGTGGTAGTTTTAGTATATTCACAAAGTTGTGCAACCATTACCACAACCAATTTTACAATATTTTCATCACTTGAAAAAGAAATGCTCCATACCCATCAGCAATCACTCCCCACCTACTACCAACTCCCTCAACCCTAGGTAACCAAGTACTTTCATCTCTATGGATTTACCATTCCGGACATTCCATACAAATGGAACCATATACAGGCATACCTTGTTTTAGTATGCTTCACAGAATTGTTTTTTACAAACAATGTTTGTGGCAACCCTGTGTAAATCAAGTCTATTGGCATCTTATTTCCAGTAGCATTTGTTCACTACATGTTTCTGTGTCACATTTCAATAATTCTCTCAATATTTCGAACTTTTTCATTATTGTATTTGTTATGGTGATTTGTGATCAGTTACCCCTGATATTGCTATTCTAATTGTTTTGGGGCACCACAAACCACACCCATATAAAATGGCAAACTTAATAAATGTGTTCTGTTCCCACTGACCTGCCTGCCATTCCGTGCCATGTCATGTCTCTCCACCCTCCGCCATCTATCCCTCTCCCCCGTCAGGCCTCCCTATTCTCGGAGACACGACAATACTGAAATTAGGTCAATTAATAACCCTAAAATGGCCCCTAAGTCAAGCAAAAGGAAGAGTCACACATCTCTCACTATAAATCAAAAGCTAGTAATGATTAAGCTTAGTAAGGAAGGCATGCTGAAAGCTGATACAAGGCAAAACCCAAACAATCTTCCAAGTTGTAAATACAAAGTAAAAGTTCTTGAAGGAAATGAAAAGTGCTATACCAGTTAACACAGGAGCAAAACAGCCCTATCACTGATAGTGAGCAAGTTTTAGTGGTCTGGATAGAAGATCACACCAGCCACAACACTCCTTTAAGCCAAAACCTAAACCAGAGCAAGGCCCTGACTTTCTTCTATTATATGAAGGCTGAGAGAGGTGAGGAAGCTGCAGAAGTTAAACTGCAGGACAGCAGAGGTTGGTTCATGAGGTTTAAGGAAAGAAGTCATCTCCGTAACAAGGTGAAGCAGCAAGTGCTGATGCAGAAGCTACAGCAAGTTACTCAGAAGATCTAGCTAACATCATTAACAAAGGTTAAACTAACAGACGAAACAGCCTTATCTAACACTTTCACAGCCAAACAAAAGCCAACGCCTGGATTCAAACTTTCAAAGGAAAGGATGACTCTTGTTTAGGTAGGGGCTAATGCAGCTGGTGATTTTAAGTTGAAGCCAATGCTCAACGACCATTCTGAAAATCCTATGCCCTTAAAAATTATGCTAAATCCAGGTGTCTGGCTGGCTCAGTCTATAGAGCATGCAACTCTTGATCTCAGGGTTATGAGTTTGAGCCCCACGGTGGATGTAGATTACTTAAAAAACAAAATCTTAAAAAAAAAAAGAAAACAGAATTAGGCTAAATCTACTCTGCCTGTGCTGTTTACGGGAACAAAGGCTGAATGACAGCACGTCTGCTTACAACATGGTCTACTGAGTATCTCTGAAGATTTATCTATTTATTTGGGGGGGTGCAGAGGGAGAGAGGGAATCCCAAGCAGACTCCCTACTAAGAGGGGAGCCAGGCATGGGGCTCAATCCCGTAACTGTGAAATCACCACCAGAGACAAAACCAAGGATCAGTTGGCTTAACCGACTAAGCCACCCAGGCACCCTGGTTTACTGAGTTGAGACTTTACTACTGTTGAGACATACTGCTCAGAAAAAAAGATTCCTTTAAAAATATTACTGCTCAATGACAATGCACCCGGTCACCCAAGAGCTCTGATGGAGATGGAGAAGATTAATGTTTTCACATGCCTGTTAACACAACATCCATTCTGCATCCCCAAGATCAAGGAATAATTTTGACTTTAAGTGTTATTATTTAAGAAATACATTTGAGGGGTGCCTGACTGGCTCAGTCTGGAGAGGATGTGACTCTTGATCTTGGGGTCATGAGTTCAAGCCCCATGCTGGGTGTAGAGCTTACTAAGGAAGGAAAGGAGGGAGAAGGGAAAGAAAGAAGGAAGGAAGGAATTAATTTTGTAAGGGCACAGCTGCCGAAGATACTCATTCCTCTGATGGATCCAGGTAAAATAAATTGAAAAGCTTCTGGAAAGGAATCATCATTCTAGATGCCATTAACAACATTCACGATTGATGGGAGGAGATCAATACATTAGCATTAACAGGATTTGGAAGAAGTTGATTCCAACCCTCATAGATGACTTTGAGGAGTTTAAGACTTCAGTGGAGGAAATTAACTGCAGATATGATAGAAATAGCAAAAGAATTAGAATTAGAAGCAGACTTAACCTGGGGCACCTGATGGCTCAGTCAGTACAGCATGAGGCTCTTGATCTCGGGGTCATGAGTTTGGGACCCAGAGTGTACACATTATTTAAATAAATCAACTTTAAAAAAAGGTGGACCTGTGGGGCGCCTGGGTGGCTCAGTCGGTTAAGCGTCTGCCTTAGGCCTGGGATCGAGCCCCGCATGGGGCTCCCTGTTCAGCGGGGAGTCTGCTTCTCCCTCTCCCTCTGCTCCTTCTCTCTGTCAAATAAATAAATAAAATATTTTAAAAATAAATAAATTTTTAAAAGTGGACCTACTCAAAACCAAGATGAGTTATATCCCGTCAGAATGGCTAATATCAAAAAGACAAGAAATAACAAGTGTTCGAGAACATGTGGAGAGAAAGGAATCCTAATGCACCTTTGGTGGGAAGGTTAACTGGTATAGCCACTGTGGAAAACAGTATAGAGATTCCTCAAAAAATTAAAAACAAAATACCATATGATCCAGTAATTCCACGACTACTTACTCAAAAAAAAAAAAAAAAGAAAGAAAGAAAACATTAATTTGAAAAGATATATGCACCCGTTTATTGCAGTATTATTTACAACAGCCAAGACAGAGAAGCAACTTAAGTGTCCATCAATAGACGGGTAAAGAAGATCCCTACAGTGGAATAAAAAAGCCATAAAAAAGAATGAGATCTTGTCATTTGCAACAACACAAATGGACACAGAGGATATTGTGCTATCGTAATAAGACAGAGAAAGACAAATACCATATGGTTTCACCTACATATGAAATCTAAAAAACAAAATAAATGAACCAAAAAAGCAGAAAGAGGCCCATAAATACAGAGAACAAACTAGTGGTTGCCAGAGGAAAGGAAAGTAGAGGAATGGGCAAAATGGTGAAGGGGAGTGGGAGGTACAGGCTTCCAAGTATGGAATGAGTAAGTCACAGGGATGAAAGGCACAGCATAGGGAATGTAATAGTGTTGTATGGTGGGGCACCTGGATGGCTCAGTTGGTTAAGCATCTGCCTTCAGCTCAGGTCATGATTCTAGGGTACTGGGATCAAGCCCTGCATCAGGCTCCCTGCTCAGCGGCGAGTCTGCTTCTCCCTCTCCCTCTGCCCCTCCCTCACTTGTGTCAGCACTCTGGAGCTCGAGCTTGTGCACATGCTCACTCTCTCTCAAATAAATAAAATCTTTTTTTTTTAAGATTTATTTATTTATTTATCAGACAAAGAGAGAGAGCACAAGCAGGGGGAACAGCAGGCAGAGGAAGAATGGCAGGCAGAGGGAGAAGCCAACTCTCCGCAGGAGCAAGGAGCCCGGTGCAGGACTCCATCCCAAGTCCCTGAGATCATGACCTGAGCTGAAGTCAGACGCCCTTAGCCACCCAGGAATTCCAATAAATAAAATCTTTAAAAACAAAAAAGTGTTGTATGCTGACAGATGATAGCTATACTTGTGGTGAGCAGAGCATAATGCATAGTCGTCGAATCAGTATGCTGTAAACCTGAAACTAATGTTAATGTTGTAAGCTGTACCTCAATAAAAAAAATAACAAAATAAAGTGGGCCTGAAGGTTGACTCAATTGCTGTGATCTCATGATAAAACTAACAAAGAAGTTAGGCTGCTTCTTACAAATGCAGCAAAGAAATGTTTCTTTCTTTTTTTTTTTTTTTTAAGATTTTATTTATTTATTTGACAGAGAGAGAGGGAACACAAGCAGGGGAAGGGGGAGGGGAAGAAGCAGGCTTCCCGCAGTGCAGGGAGCCTGATGCAGGGCTCAATCCCAAACCCTGGGATCATGACCTGAGCCGAAGGCAGATGCTTAACGACTGAGCCACCCAGGCGCCCCAAGAAAATGGTTTCTTGAGATGAATAGTCTCAGACTTAGTTAATAAAGCAGTGGCACGGTTTCAGAAGCTTGACTTCCAATTTTTAAAGAAATTCTACCACGTGTTGGGGCAGCTGGGTGGCTCAGTCGTTAAGCATCTGCCTTCGGCTCAGGGCGTGATCCTGGCGTTCTGGGATCGAGCCCCACATAAGGCTCCTCCGCTGGGAGCCTGCTTCTTCCTCTCCCACTCCCCCTGCTTATGTTCCCTCTCTCGCTAGCTGTCTGTCAAATAAATAAATAAAATCTTTAAAAAAAAAAAGAAAAGAAATTCTACCATGTGTAATATGCCATCAAACAGCATCCCGTACTACAGAGAAACTGCTCCCGAGAGGAAGTCAACTGATGCAGAAAAACTTCATTGTTGGCACACCTGCCCTTACCTTCAGCAACCACCACCCTAATCAGTCAGCAGCCATCAAACAGAGGAAAGACCTTCCACCAGCAAAAAGATGACTCACTGAAACTCAGATACAGTTAGCATTTTTAAGAAATAAAGTATTTTTAATTAAGGCATGTGATTTTTTTTTAGACATGATGTTATTCCATACTTAACAGACTACAGTATATTGTAAACATAACTTTTACAGGCACTGGCAAACCAAAAAATTCATCTGACTTACTTTATTGTGATGTTCGCTTTATTGAGGTAGTCTGGAACCAAACCCTCAGTATCACCAAGTATGCCTGTAATATGTTGTCTTTTGTAACTGGCTCCTATCCCTTAGCATATCTCTAGGTTCACCCAGAGGGCAGTACCTAATAATATACTTCACATACTCCATGGGCATACCACATTTTATTTCTACATTTATCAGTTAATGGACATTTGAGTTGAATTTTCACTTTCTGGCTATTATGAACAATGCTGCTATGAACTTAAATTTATGCAAGTATGCTTTCAGGTCTCCTGCGTATATACCTAGGAGTGGAACTGCAGGGTGATCATAGTAACCTTTTGAAGAAGGAACTGCCAAACTCTTTTTCAGGAGGCATGCACTATTTTTACATTCCTACCAGCAATATGGGAAGATTCTAATTACTCCGTACTCTCACCAACATTTGTTAATTTCTATAAAAAGGGGAGGGGGCACCTGGGTGGCTCAGTGGGTTAAGCCTTGGACTCAGGTCATGATCAGGGTCCTGGGGTCAAGCCCCACATCGGGCTCCCTGCTAAACAAGAAGCCTGCTTCTCCTTCTCCCTCTGCTGCTCCCCCTGCTTGTGCTCTCTCACGCTCTCAAATAAAATCTTTTTTTAAAAATCACCTTAGTGCGTGTAAAGTTGTATCAGGTCATGATGTTGAGCATCTTTTCATGCGCTTAACTGGTCATTTGTGTGTTCCTTGGAAAATACTTTGGAGAATATTCAGATACGCTGCCAACCATTTTTTTAAATGTATTTCAGAAAGAGGGTGTGTGCACACAAGCGGGGGAGGGGCAGAGGCAAAGAGAAGCACAAGCAGACTCCCCACGGAGCAAAACCTGACCTGAGCAAAAACCTAGAGTCAGACACTCAACTGACTGAGCCACCCAGGCCCCCTGCTTTGTCAACCTTTTAACTGGCTTATTTGTCTTTTTATTACTGAGTTATTTACATACATACATACATTTATTTTTGAAGAGGGGGTACAGAGAAGGGGGAGAGAGAGAATCTCATGCAGGCTCCACTCCCAGCATGGAGCCTGACACAGGACTCTTATCTCACGACCCCAAGATCATGACCTGAGTGGAAATCAAGAGCCTGATGCTTAACCAGCTGAGCCGTCCAGGCACTCCAAGAGTTATTTACTTTATTTTTAAAGCCCTAACTACTCCTCTTAGCCCCACATCTTCAGGAATTTCTCCATTCCTGAAGGTAGCAGACTAACGGACAGTAGTAGCGTGAGTCAGGAAATGAAAGCACTTCCTACTACCCCTAGGAGTTCTATACCAGTGCTTTGTACCAATCTGCACAAATTATGACTACAATGAAGCTCCAGAACCTTGGTGTTATCCTTACCCCTTATAACACCAGCAACAGAAACATGATCCTGACTATAACATATCCCAAAACTTTATGTGAAAGCTCAGATTTACCCAAAATTGGCCACACCCTCAAACTACCATCAGCAGAGGATTAATTCAACTATATTTGCATAAAATTCTCAAAATTAACCAGTATTTCATAAAATCTTTTTTTAAGATTTTACTTATTTGACAGAGAGAGAGCACAAGCAGGAGCAGCAGCAGGCAGAGGACGAAGCAGGCTTCCCGCTGAGTAGGGAGCCCAAGGCAGGGCTCAATCCCAGGATCTAGGGATCATGACCTGAGCCAAAGGCAGATGTTTAACTGACTGAGCCACCCAGGCACCCCTCAAAAAATCTTCTTTGCAACAACTATTTTATCAATGTGATCTAAGCATTTCTGGGATGGAGGATGGCTGTCAAATCTGTTTGCAACAGTTATGATCATAACTTACGGACCAGAGAAAGAAGCATCAATGACTACGTGTGGATGCACAGTTTGGTACACAAAATCTGGGCCATAAAATTTTGGGGCCTTCCAGTTAGTCTGGGGACAATGGGTAGCTGACTGAAAATCACCAGTTACCAAAAAAAAAATCTGAAATTTACAATATCCCCAACTGAAAAGGCATCTTAATCAAACATACTAATAAGCCTGTTTGGTTCCAGGTCATTTCCCCTTCACTGTGTAACAGCCTAGTTAGACATCCATTACATTAAACCAGCTTGCCTCTATTCATTACTGGACTATCCTGCCAGAAGGAGACTCCCGTTATTTTTCACCCTGACCTTAATTTAGCTTCGATTCTTGGTTTTGCTCTTTGAAGTATTTGTGTAAATACGTTCGTTCAATAAACTCATTCACAAATAAAACACATCATGCCAGGCACTGTTCCAAATGCTTTGCATGTATTAATGCATTTAATCTTCTCAATAAACCTTTGAAGTAGGTAGCAGTATTCTCATTTTATGAGTAAACTGAATATGGAGGTTAAACTTGTTCAAAATCACAAATTCAGGAGATTACAAACCCAGACCATCTGACTCCAGAGCTATACTGTGATTTAATATTACCTCAAATCTGAGTATTTATTTGAATCCATCTGAATGGGGATCTCTTTTTTTAATTAAAAGTATAATTGATAGGATCCTTTGCTTTTATTTTTTTTAAGATTTATTTTTAGAGAGAGAGGGAGTGCACATGCAAGCGAGGGGAGGGGCAGAGGGAGAGGATCTCAAGCAGACTCCCCACTGAGCAAGGTGCCCACCATGGGGCTCCATCTCAGGACCCTGAGACCTGACCTGAGCCAAAACCAAAAGTCGGACACTCAACTGACTAAGCCACCCACCCAGGCGACCCAGGATCCTTTGTTTTAAGAACAGATGCAATAAATGCTTGCGATGATAAGAGACACAAGCTTAATGCATTAAAACATGGTTTATTCCCATTTAAAACACATCTTTTTCCACCAAGTTGACCCTCCAGAACAATTATCTCCAAAAAACTTAATGCCAATGCCTACCAGAACAGATACCCCCATGCCAACAGTATTTCTACATCAACATCCCAGTAAATATGATTCTCCCAAGACTGTCCCTGACAGCTGGTAAAGCAAGTCTGCTGAGATTCAATAGTCTTATAATCTTATAAAGCCAAAGTACAAATCTACAAGGGGGTGTGTTTTCACCTATTAGACTGACTACAAGTTACCACAAAGCCTAATTTCTACAGTTCCTAATGAAATCCAGGGTCAAGACGCAAGCGAACTGTTCAGAATCAGTCATGGGAAAATGAGCAGGCACTGTACTAGCTGAAAGAATTAATGTATCTTGTACTCAAGAAGCATGCAGGGTCATAACCATAATTATTTCCAACACAGAAAAAATATTGCCACTTTACAAAACTTAATTCTGACTTTAAAGACAAAAAAATGTAAAGCTGAATAACTTGCCTCAAGCCACATAGCTAGTAAGCTGTAAAACCAGAATTCAAACCCAATCTGGGGCGCCTGGGTGGCGCAGTCGTTAAGCATCTGCCTTCAGCTCAGGGCGTGACCCCAGCGTTCTGGGATCGAGCCCCACATCAGGCTCTTCCACTGGGAGCCTGCTTCTTCCTCTCCCACTCCCCCTGCTTGTGTTCCCTCTCTCGTTGGCTGTCTCTGTCAAATAAATTAAAAAAAAAAAAAAAAAAACCCAAACAATCTAACTTAAGTGCCTCAACTCTTAATCATTACATTCAACTAACTTTCCAAGTAAAGTGCTCACAGAAACAAACTCTTAAGTCCAGGAACACTGAAAGTAATCACCCCTAGGGCCAAAAATCTTTAAAAAAAAAAAAGGGGGGGGGGGTGCCTGGGTGGATCAGTCGTTAAGCGTCTGCCTTCAGCTCAGGTCATGATACCAGCGTCCTGGGATCGAGTCCCGTGTCAGGCTCCCTGCTCAGCGGGAGCCTGCTTCTCCCTCTCCCATTCCCCTTGCTGGTGTTCCCTCTCTCGCTGTCTCTCTCTGTCCAATAAATAAATAAAATCTTAAAAAAAAAAAAGAGGGGGGGCAGAGTATCAGACACTACCTTAAAAAGGTTCTGTCACTCCAAGTCTGGAGAGATCTTTGGTTTGCTTTATGTGAAGATCCACAAGCTGGCCAATGACCATTCCTCTTTCTGGGAAACTATTCATCCCTCTGAATCAAACTCAAACATCTTTTCTGTAAAGCCTTCCTGTGCTTTCCAATCCATGTTCACATTTCTCTGTATTGAGGACCAGTGTTCTCCTTCACATCAAATATTACCTTGATAAAAAAAATTAAGGAATTACCTTCCTAAAAGGGCATAAACTGTGTCTTCATCTGTATATTCCCAGAAGAGCACCGCATCTAATGCCACAAAAGGCACACAAACATTTGATGAAAGAATAAAGATGGTAAGCCAAACTATGACAAATATATTCTGGTGGGCTTGATTGAATAGGTCAGATAAGGATTCCCTCCCTAGGTAGGACCAGAGATTCTGTGGTCCTTTCCTAGCCATTTCAACAGAACTATTTCCCTGCAACCAGTATTATCTAGCAGAAAATTTAGGTATATCTATCCCTAAAGAAGCCCCCTGAGACCCAAGGTATCACCCTGAAGGTCTGAGGTCTGTTCTTTGAATATGTAAGGGGGAATTTAATATAGTGTCCTATGTTAGCTCACTTCGGTAAAGTGCCCAAATACCATTTGAACATTCCCAATTAACAGGGCACCTGGGTGGCTCAGTCGGTTAACCATCTAACTTGTTTTCGGATCAGGTTATGATCTCAGGATCGTGGGATGGAGCGCTGGGCACTGAGCCTGAGATTCTCTCTCTCCCCTTCTCCACCTGCCTCTCCCCCAACCTTGCTCTGTTTAAAAAAAGGGGGGGGGGACAATTAACAAGACTAAAGTATCTACAAGGGATCTGACCTTGCATACTATACACCATATGACTAAAGGAGAACCAACACCATGTCGTAATTTACAAGAGTCAAAACAGTTGGAGATATTCTGAGAACCTGGCTTACCAATTCCTCTGCTACAGATTATCAAGAAAAGGCAGGCAGGAGGAGTAGGGCTGTAATTTGTCTTTTATAAAGAAAAGCAACTGGTTGAGGTAAAAAAAAGGGAGGTGGGTGGGAAATAAGTCCCTCAAAGCAATCTATAACAGAGGATTAAAATAAACACCACTTTTCCCAGTCAAGAGCCCCTAGGGCTCATTTAGACCAGGAGAGTGAAGGAAAAATCCTAGCTCTTTCCTTTCTCTATTTAAAAGACTAAGAATGCAAACTGTGGAAAACACTATGGAGATTCCTCAAAAAAAGTTAAAAATAGGGGTGCCCGGGTGGCTCAGTCAGTTAAGCATCAGCCTTCAGCTCAGGTCATGATTTCAGGGTCCTGGGGCAGAGCCCCACCTGGGCTCTCCACTCGGTGGGAAGTCGGCTTCTCCCTCTCCCTCTGCTGTTCCCCCTGCTTGTACTCTCACACGCTCTCTAATAAAATCTCAAAAAAAAAAAAAAAAGTTCTAAAAGTAGTTTTAAAAATAGAACTATCCTCCAATCCAGCAATCACACTACTAGGTATTTACCCAAAGAATACAAAAATACCAATTCAAAGGGATACCTGCACCCCGAAGTTTATAGCAGCATTATCTACAATAGCCAAATCATGGACACAGCCTGAGTGTCCATCAACTGATGAACGGATGAGATGTGGTATATATACACAATGGAACATTATTCAGCTATAAAAAAGATTGAAATCTTGCTATTTCCAACAACATAGATGGAGTTAGAGAATATAATGCCAAGCAAAATAAGTCAGTCAGAGAAAGAAAAATACCATATGATTTCACTCATATGTGGAATTTAAGAAACAAAACAAACGTGTAAAGGGGAAAGAGTCAGGCAACCCAAGAAACAGACTCCTCTTAACTGTAGAAAATTGATGGTTATCAGAAGGGAGGTGGTTGGGGGGATGGGTGAATAGGTGATGGGGATTAAGGAGTGCACCTGTGACAAGCACCAGCTCGTGTATGGAATTATTCAATCACTATTTTGTACACCTGAAACTAGTATTACACTGTTTTAACTAACTGGAATTTAAATTAAAACTTTAAAAAAATAGGGGCGCCTGGGTGGCACAGTGGTTAAGCGTCTGCCTTCGGCTCAGGGCGTGATCCCGGCATTCTGGGATCGAGCCCCACATCAGGCTCCTCCGCTATGAGCCTGCTTCTTCCTCTCCCACTCCCCCTGCTTGTGTTCCCTCTCTCGCTGGCTGTCTCTATCTCTGTCAAATAAATAAATAAATAAAAATCTTTAAAAAAAAAAAAAAACTTTAAAAAAATAAAAGACTAAGGATGGCTACCACCCAAACAAAGAGAAAACAAGCACTGATGGAGAAGTGGAGAAATTAAATTAGACCCTGTGCTGTTGGTGGGCAGGTAAAATGGTAAGCTGCTGTGTAATCAGTATGGTCGCTCCTCAGAAATTTTGTAAAACACAATTACCATCTGACCCAACAATTCCACTTCTGAGAATATACTGAAAAAACCTGAAAGGAGGGTCATGAAAATGTATTTGTACACCCACGTTCACAGCAGCATTATTCACAATAGCTAAAACATGGAAACAACCCAAGTGTCTATCAGTGGATAAATGGATAATCAAAATGTAATAAATACATACAATAAAATATTATTCAGCCTTAAAAAAAGGAAATTCTGCAATATGCTACAACATGGATGAACCCTGACATTATGCCAAGTGAAAGAAGCCAATCGCAAAAACACAAACATTGTATGACTCCACTTATATGAGGTACTTAGTCAAAATCATAAAGACAGATATTTTAAGAGCCTGGGGGGGAGGGACCATGGGGAGTTATTATTTAATGGGTATACAGTTTTGGTTTGACAACATAAAGAGATATGAGGATGGATGGTGGTAATGGCTTCAGAGAAATGTGATGTATTTAAATACCACTGAATTGTACATTTAAAAACGGTTAAGACAGAAATGCCCAGGTGGCTCAGTTGGCTCATCATCGGACTCCTTGATTTTGGCTCAGGTCATGATCACGGGTCCTGGGAGAGAGCCCCGTGTCAGCTCTGAGCTTGGCGTGAAAAGTCTGTTTGGGATTCTCTCTCTCTCCCTCTCCACATGCCCCTCCCCCAGCACGTGAGTGCTTGCTTTCTCTCAAATAAAAGTCTTTGGGGGAAGGGGGCCTTTGTTGCTCAGTCAGTTAAGCCAACTGACTCCTGGTTTCAGCTCAGGTCACTTTCTCGGGGTCCTGGGATCAGGCCCCTCGTCAGGCTCTATGCTCTGCGGGGAGTCTGCTTGGGATTCTCTCTCCCTCTGCCCCTCCACCCAGCTTGCTCGCTCTCTAAAATAAATAAATAAATCTTTAGAAGAAATAAATATGACCTTTAAAAAGCACAAAAATGGTTAAGATAAATTTTGTTGTGTATCTTAACACAATTAAAAAAAATAAACTAAGATGAATTAAGTAGCTATGTCCCAAACTCTAGTCCCCTTCTCAATGAAAAGTAACTTGGATGACAGACATGATGAAGTGGAATCTTCAGTTGACTGGAGACTGTTGAAAAGAAACTCCTCCAAAGACTGGCTTGCATGAAGCAAGTTTCCCAAATCCGTATATCAAATGGAAAGAATGCAAAGCTATCCTAGGGATGACACAGAACTATCATTGAGGGAGGGGTCAAGGAAAAAAGCAAGATACCTCTGTAAATTGAAAAACTGTAAAATTCACCTTGGTATAATTATAAAAATCATCTGAGTAAAAATCTCTCTAGACTAATTATTAGTTTTCAGGCCTGGCTGTTTGAAATTGCCTGAGATCTACCAGAATATATTTTATATGCATATATCAACAGAGAAGTCTTTACCAATCCTGAGATAAAATATTTCTATGAAGAGAACTCCTACCAAAAAGGGAAAATCTACTGTACAATTGTAAGTGGCAGTCTAAGACCTATACATCCCAATAAAATGCCACCATCTTGAGTTTTCCTTTATCACGTGAGGGCTATAACTACCAGACATTTCACAAATAACTAAAAACCTAAAAATAAGGACAAATACAATAAAGAAGACTTACCATCACATCACAGAAAGCCATTTGCACTAGAAGAGAACAGCAAGAAGAAAGAGAAAAAACATCTTCCAGCATTTTCCCAGCTGCTGCAAAAAGGTATTTTATCCTTTGATGATAAAAAAAGAGGTGAACTTGGAGGAGTGTCAATAGCTTAAATTTCACAATGTTCCCATCTTGTGATTATCAGATACACTATTAACAACCAGAGCAGAGATCCTTGCATGATGATGAATGATGTCTCCTGCACCTATGTAGGAAAAATATTTGTGTCTTCTGGGCTAAAAAGGTAGTAAGTACAGCAGCAAAGGACAACCTGATGTCTGCATGGGGGATGGAGTCCCAAAGGAATAAAAAACATAAACCCAGACCTGCACCAGCAAATAAATTCGGAGAACTGCTAGACTGAGGGCCAAAGGGAGAACTAAAAGACCTAAGAGAAAAGAGCTCTGGCTGGCCAGAGAACTTCAAAGTGAAGAACGTCTCCTTTTAAATCTCAGTACTTAGTTCTAAAAAGATATAGTTTAGAAATTAACAAATGAAAAGGAACTCTACCAGAGAATCAGTCTATACAGAGAAGTTAAGTGTCATGCTTCTATATGATTCATTCATGTTCTGAGGTTGCCATGGAAGTACAGTGTCCGTCATATGGCATGCACATATTTAATAGTCAAAGGGATGATTTTCATCTTCAGAGAAGTTCCCATATAATTTTACACAATCCCCCTAAGATTCTGGAAAGCAAAGTAGCCTGGATGTAATCTACTTAGCATCTCAAAACTGAAAACACAAAACAGCTGTAAACATGTTTTAAACCTTTTCTAAAGAATTGATAAAACCTGGGGGGGGGGGTAATATAACCCTAAATTGTGACTGCTAAGTCTGTATTCTCAAAGGATAGGATAGGAATGCTTGGGAACCAAACTACTCCCCAAATTTCAGAGATTTCACACAACAAAGGTTTAAGTGAGGATCTATGCCTTTTGGTAGTTGAGGATTCCTGGTCAAACCAGAAGAGGGAAAAACAAAATAATCAGAAAAGGGGTCTTCACTGCTTCTACAATTACATAAGTTCTGCTCAAGTTTGAGAACAGCTCACAGGCCCCTTCCATCTAAGTACAGAAGTTGGGAAAAGAGGAGAGGTAGCACAGTGTGTCAAAAGAAAAGAAAAAGAAAAGCCAATGAAACCACACTAAAATAAAAAAGGCTGTCAAGTTAGGGAGCCTGGGTGGCACAGCCAGTTATGCTGTGGACTCCTGGGTTTCAGCCTGGATAGTGATTTGTGGGTTGTGAGATCGAGCCCTGAGCTGGGCTCTGCACTCAGTGTGGCGCCTCCCTGCTTGAGATTCTCTCTCCCTCTCCCTCTGCCCCCTCACTCGTGCTCGCTCGAGCTCTCTCAAATAAAGAAATCTTAAAAAAAAAAAAAAAAAGGCTGTCAAGTCAGATCAGACATTATTTAAAAGAGATACACATAGAAATTATGAACAATTAATTAATGAAGACCACAAATTTTGTCTATGGTTAACAGCAATTAAAGCAACAACTTAAGATGTCCAAAATTATGGGGCGTGTGGGTGTCTTAGTCAAGTAAGTGTCTTAGATTCACGTCATGATCTCAGGGTCTTGGGTTTGATCCCTATAGCCTGCTCACTGCTCAGCGGGGAGTCTGCTTGTCCCTCTGCCCCTCCCCCTGCCTGTGTTCTTTCTCTCTAAAATAAATGAAATCTTAAAAAAGATGTCTGAAGTTAAACTTTTTATTGTTACTTATAAAAAAGAAGTATGCAAATTTATTGGGGGAAAATTTCCAATATACTTAGAAGAGAGACTTATCATACGAAACTTTACTTAAAAAGGGAATAGTAACAGGAAATGTTTGACTAGATTTACATGAGAAGCGGTTTTCACTTGGGTATTTCTGGTTTCATGAGGGCATTTCTTTTTAATTTTTTTTTTTTAAACGTAGGCTCAACAACATAGGGCTGGAACTCACAACCGTAAGAAAGACCCGAGCTGAGATCTAGAGTCAGACGCTTAACCAACTAAGCCACCTAGGAACCTCAGTTAAGCACCTGACTCTCGGTTTTGACTCAAGCTGTGATCTCAGGGTTGTGAAACTGAGCCCCAATTTAGGCTCCACGCTCAGCTTGGGAGTCTGCTTGGGATTCTCTCCCCTGCTCTTTCTCTGCCCCTCCCCCTGCCCACACTCTCAATCTCTCTCTCAAATAAACCTATAATAAATAAATAAATGAATAATCTGCTTAGTATCTGCTTGAGTACACTCAAAGGTTGTGGTACCATTATTTTAAAGGCTATTTGCGGGGTGCGTGGGTTAAGCATCTGTCTCCAGCTCGGGTTACAATCCCAGAGTCCTGGGATCAAGTCGGGCTCCCTGCTCAGTGGGGAGACTGCTTCTCCCTCTCCCACTCCCCCTGCTTGTGTTCCCTCTCTCACTGTCTCTTTCTCTGTCAAATAAATAAATAAAATCTTTGAAAATAAAAAACAAAAACAAAATAAAGGCTATTTGCATTGGTATGAGTGTGCTTCCAAATCACTTAATAGCTCTATTGAGATGCTAAAACAGTTTGAGATTTTACATTACTCAAAACTGTAATTTAATCTATAAACACTTAAAAAAAAAAAGGTTTGAGAGACAGCGAGAAAGCATGGGGGGGGTGCAGAGGGAGAGGAGGAGAGAGAACTCTCAAGCAGATTCCCCACTGAGCACAAAGCCCAATGCAGAGCTTGATCCTAGGACCCCAAGATCATGACCTGAGCTGAAATCAAGAGTTGGTCGCCCGACAGAGCCACCCAGGAACCCCTAAAAAAAAAAAAAAAAAAAACACCTTAACCTACTGTAATTGCAATGGCAAATAATGTAGAAAGGATCTAAGGATACAATAAAAACCTGAGGTAAGCTTTTAGGAGTCTTGTATCACTTATATTTTCCTAGAAGATAAAATGCTATTATAATAATCACTACATATGTTTAGTTAAAACCCGCAAAATATTAGGATATATATGTATGTATGTATATATTTTAAGTAAGCTCTACCCCCAATCTCAGATCAACAGTCACAAGCTCTACCAACTGAGCAAGCCAGGTGCCCCAGGATATGTATCGCAAGAGTCAGTCAAGAATTATAAAGGTGCGCCTAGCTGGCTTAGTCAGTAGAGCAAAGGACTCCTGATCTTAGGGTCACAAGTTCGAACCCCACATTGGATGTAAAAACTACCTTAAAAAAAAGAAGAGTTACAAAGGAAGGAATAATTTGAACCGAATAATCTGAACTAAACTATTTGGCAAGATTTGGAAACTGCTCCTGGGATTTTTCTTTAAGCAGATTTTTTGGGAAGATATTTTTTGTCAAGAGAGCAAGAGAGTGAGAAAAGCAGAGGGAGCTGCAGGCGAGGGAGAAGGAGAAGCAAGCTTCCCGATGAGCAGGAAGCCCAATATGGGGCTTGATCCCAGGCAAATGCCCAACTGAATGAGCCACCCAGGCAACCCGCTAAGCAAATGTTTAAATGGCTTACAGTGGACAGGATTACAAATTCATTTAGAAGTACACTTTGTGGGGGCACAAGGGTGGCCCAGTCAGTTAGGCACCTAATCCTTTCAGCTCAGGTTCATGGAATCAAGCCCCATGTCCGGCTCAGCGCTCAGCTCATAGTCAGCTTGGGTTTCTTTCTTCCTCTTTCTGCCCCTCCCCTCCACAGGCGCACGTGCTCTCTAAAATAAATAAAATCTTCACAAATAAAGAAAGAAGTACACTTTGTGTTGAGTACCATGAAACAGGATTTTTGAAACAGAAAACAGGAAGACCGGGAAGCCTCTCTTAAGAGGTCTTATTTTAGGGGCGCCTGGGTGGCACAGCGGTTAAGCGTCTGCCTTCACGCTCAGGGCGTGGTCCCGGCGTTATGGGATCGAGCCCCACATCAGGCTCCTCCTCTATGAGCCTGCTTCTTCCTCTCCCACCCCCCCTGCTTGTGTTCCCTCTCTCGCTGGCTGTCTCTATCTCTGTCAAATAAATAAATAAAATCTTTAAAAAAAAAAAAGAGGTCTTATTCTAACAACACTTCACTGTTCCTGCCAAATATACATTACCACTTGTACCCTTACTAGGTGTACCAAAAGAAACACTCTGAGAAACATAGCATGCTAGGAAAACACCACCTTTATAGCCAAATTTAGATGAGACTTTCATTCTGGCTTAGGTATTTACATACACGCTATTTGACCTATGTCACGTAACCTCTATGAGACTGTTTCCTGTTTCCTCATCTACAACTCTCACTGGGTTCTGAGAATTAAAATGAAGAGTGCATAGGCAAATTCTCTGGCACATAACAAAACTCATCAATGTTAAAATGCTTTTCTTTGCTTGCCTGTCTTCCAAGATTTAAAAAATGGGGAGGGAAGAATCCAGGAGGATATAAGCCCTTTAGAGGAATGTTAAAACAATGCTTGATGTAGTGATGAGCTAAGCTTGATGTAGTAATGAGCTAAATAAAGAACAGAGTTTAGAATCTAAACATAATACAACCTTTTGCATAATCTGACTCCATTTCTTTTTTCTAGCCCAGATACTCCATTCTTTTTTTTTTTTTTTAAAGATTTTATTTATTTATTTGACAGAGAGAGAGGCAGTGAGAGAGGGAACACAAGCAGGGGGAGTGGGAGAAGGAGAAGCAGGCTTCCCACTGAGCAGGGAGCCCGATGCGACCTGAGCCAAAGGCAGATGCTTAACGGCTGAGCCACCCAGGCGCCTCCCCGCCCAATACTGTACTTTTGATAATATATCTGAAAGAACCTCCCTCTCCCACCACCGGAATCATACCCACCCCAATGAATTCATTCTATCTATTCAGTTCTATTACTCAAGCTTTCCCTGATAACCACAGTCCATAATGCCGTCAGTTCCCCTTTTCTGAAATTCCCGTATCACAAAAGTTAGCAATAATCATTCTTGTTTTTGTTTAAGATTTTATTTATTTATTTAAGAGCAACAACACAAGCAGGGGGGAGAGAGAGCAGGAGAGGGAGATGCAGATTCCCCACCCAGCAGGCAGCCCCACGTGGAGCTTGACCCCAGGACCCTGTGATCATGACCTTAGCCAAAGGCAGACACTTAACCAACCAAGCCACCCAGGTGGCCCTCATTCTTGTTTTTAGACACAATTTTCCTTAAACTAGACTGTAAGCTCTTCTGAATTAGGTATAATGATAAATTCTTTGATCATTCAGAAGGGGAAACTCATTCCCAAAACTCATTAAATAAATACCTATTGATTAAAAAGACCAAGAATGGGGGCACCTTGTTGGCTCAGTAGGTTGAGCATCCGATTTTTTATTTCGGCTGAGGTTCCCACATACGGCTCTGCACTCCGCAAGGAGTTTGCTTCTTCCTCTTCCTCTGTTCCTCCCCCAGCTTGTGTGTAGAGGCTCCAACTCTCTCAAATAAAGAAAGTCTTCTAAAAAAATACAACAGACGCCAATACAAGGAAAAATGACAGAAATCAACAAGCTACAGTAAATGAAGGGAAGAAACATTAAGGAGACCCTAAGGCATGCGGTGTAACCCCGAAACAAGATTAATAATATTTTCAGGGGCGCCTGGGTGGCGCAGTTGTTAAGCGTCTGCCTTCGGCTCAGGGCGTGATCCCGGCGTTCCGGGATCGAGTCCCACATCAGGCTCCTCCGCTGGGAGCCTGCTTCTTCCTCTCCCACTCCCCCTGCTTGTGTTCCCTCTCTCACTGGCTGTCTCTTTGTCACATAAATAAATAAAATCTTTAAAAAATAATAATAATAATATTTTTAAAGTCAAGTTAAATTTGATTAGCATTTATACAGCCAAATTTAAACCTAAACTTTATATGGAGAACATGGCTAGCTCAGTCAATAGAGCACCCAACTCTCAGTCTCAAGGTTGTGAGTTCAAACCCCGCACTGGGCATGGCGCCTACTTAAATTTTTAAAAATAAAAAAAAAGTAAAGCTAAAGTTATGTTAAATATTCCATCATTTGAAAGGCAGTAACTAACCCTGTAATACCGCACTTGGGCAACTATATCCATAACCATTAACCACTGTCTGTTAAAAGTTTAACAGACAGGGGCGCCTGGGTGGCACAGCGGTTAAGCGTCTGCCTTCAGCTCAGGGCGTGATCCCGGCGTTCCGGGATCGAGTCCCACATCAGGCTCTTCCCCTATGAGCCTGCTTCTTCCTCTCCCACTCCCCCTGCTTGTGTTCCCTCTCTCGCTGTCTGTCTCTATCTCTGTCGAATAAATAAATAAAATCTTAAAAAAAAAAAAAAAGTTTAACAGACAAAAGTTAGACAAAAAGCTATGCAGTACTGCTACACAGCTTCAAGTATTCTAAAACTCAATCCTTGGCAATTACTTAATTGCTGAAAAACAGCTGAGAGCGCCTGCAGAAGGAAACATTACAAGGTCATCTAGTCAAACCCAGCTGTATTATACCCAGATATGCATTAAATTTAGAGTACAGACCAAACACTTACATTTTTAATAAGCACACTCAGTGAGGCATATGAAAAACAATTGATTCCAGTGGTTCTCAACCCTGGCTGCGCACTAAAATTCTGTTTCTTTTTTAGAGATTAGACTGACCTAGATTAACACACCTTTTGTTAAGTTTTCATGTTAGTCTGTCCAAAACCACCCAATTTGTTTTTGAAGTTTTTTTTTTTTTTAAGATGGGAGAGGCACAGAGAGAATCTTAAGCAGACTCCATGCCAAGAGTGGATCTCACAACCCTGAGATCATGGCTTGAGCCAAAATCAAGAGTCAGATGCTTAACCAACTGAGCCACCCAGGTGCCCCAAAGTATAATTTTTATAGTCACAATGTTTTGTTGAGGGAAAAGAGCATGTTGCTAAATAATATATATGTTCCCACGAAAAAATACGATACAGATGTGTACATCAGCTGTTTTAGGAAACATTTTTTCACATTAACATCAATGAAATCCAGATTTTTCTTAGTGATGTGTCTGTCAATGGAGCAACTGGCAGCATTTTTCTTTACTGGTGTTATTTAAAATAATTATGCATGTTAAATCAATAGCACGTTGGTGTCTACAAAATGATGTATGTTTCTGCATTTATACTGCATTGGCAAACTGAGCAAAAAAAGTTCTCGAAGTATATTCAAACTATTAACAATAACAATAGTAACTACTGGGCAGGGCAGAGTAGCTATCAGTATTTATTTTGTGGGGCTGTACAATTTAACGTTCTTTTTTCTTTTTTTTTTTTTTTAAAGATTTTATTTATTTGACAGAGAGAGAGACAGCCAGCGAGAGAGGGAACACAAGCAGGGGGAGTGGGAGAGGAAGAAGCAGGCTCCCAGCGGAGGAGCCTGATATGGGGCTCGATCCCAGTACCCTGGGATCACGCCCTGAGCCGAAGGCAGACGCTTAACGACTGAGCCACCCAGGAGCCCCACAATTTAACTTTCTTACACTTCATTTTAGATTTTGTAGTTAAAAATTAAAGTATGCATTTCACATTTTAATTAACATTTAAAATACTTAAATACATGAAGTTTTGTGGTGAAAAAATTATGCACTGCACATTCATAAACTGGTGGTACTATACAATGAAAAAAATCCTTTTGGAGAATAATGAGAGCACAGAAGCCAAAAGCTTTAGGTTCATTTACTTTGACTAGTAAATTCCACTCCTCAGAATCTCTCCTAAACAAATAACCCAAATTACAGAAAATACTATTTTGGATAGAAGTATTTCACTGCAGTTATTACCAGCAAAATTCTAGCCAAAAACTTAACAGTAGTTTGTCAGCGGACAGGTCTATAGCCAATAAAAGATATTTATAAATAGGGGCACCTGGGTGGTTCAGCTGGTTAAGTGTCCAGTTCGTGATAGCTCTTGATTTTGGGTAAGATCACCCTGAGATGGAGCATTGGGCTCTGCGCTCAGCTAGGAGTCTGCTTGAGATTCCCTTTCCCTCTCCCCCACCCCTCCCATCTCACACAGGCACTCAGCACACACTCTCTAAAGTAATATATTCTTTTTAAAAAATAATTACAAATAGTTCATGATGAAATAAAAATGTCCATGATACAAAATTAAGTAAAACCAGGGGCACCTGGGTGGCTCAGTCAGTTTAGTGGCTGGCTGCCTTTGGCTCAGGTCATGATCCCAGGGTCCTGGGATCAAGGCCCACGTCTGGCTCCTTGCTCAGAGGGGAGCCTGCTTCTCCCCTGCCTGCCGCCTGTGCTTGCTCTGTGTCAAATAAATAAATAAAAATAAATAAAAAATAAAATACTTATTGCTAATATGTAAACAATAATTCCTTATTTTAAAAAAATTAAGTAAAACCAGTGGCACCTGGTTGGTTCAGTTGGTGGAACATAAACTCTTGACCTCAGGATTGTGAAGTCAAGCCCCACACTGGGCATACAGCTTACTTTAAATAAATAAATATTTTCAGGTGTTAAAAAAAAAAGTGCAAAATTAAGTAAAACTGGATATAGAGATATATAAAAACAAAACAAAACAAAACAAACCCAAAATGAAACAGAACAAAAAACTACTGCACAGAAAACACCAGTTAATACAAGTTTTCTTTCCACCTTTGATTTTTTCAAATTTTTCACAAATAAATACATCTAAACTGAAAAAAATACAGAAAATATACTGAATAGATACTTTAGCTGGAAAATATCCAAGGTGCTCAAGTTAATTTTAATGCAATTTAGCCAGCTACTATTTTTAGTAATGACTGACCTCCTAATTCCTCTGCTTTGCAAGTGTCATAAACTTAAAAAATCAGTTTCAGGGGTGTCTGGGTGGTTCAGTCAATTGAGTGTCTGACTTCGGCTCAGGTCATGATCGCAGGGTCCTGGGATAGAGCCCCACACCAGGCTCCTTACTCAGCAGGGAGCTTGCTTCTCCCTCTCCCTCTGCCTGCTACTCCCCCTACTTGTGCTCTCCGTCAACTAAATAAAATCTTAAAAAAAAAAAAATCAGTTTCAGATTTTTAAGCTTAAAAACCTGAGTATCAAATAAAAGTAAGAGAAAAAGTAAATCACATCTTGATTAGTGAAATAAATCTACCTGATCCAGACCTGACCTGAAGGTCCTTAAAACAGGCATAAAACATTCTCTTAATCTAATTATCTTCAAAGCCATACAGAACTAAAACAAAATAGACTGCTATACATATACTAGTGTTCCAAAACTCTTTCAGATTTTAGAAGTGGAGGCAAGAAAATTGGAAAACAGTATTAACGCAGTGTGATAGACAAGAATAAAAGGTAAAAACAAAATGACTTAAGAAATGTTGGCAAACCAGCACTCTGAAATGAGGAAAGCTAAAAGTCAAGAAAGTCCTAACCAAGCTGCAGCAAAGATGAATAAAAGATGAAGGCATAAAGAACCATGTTAATGGCAGTAAAACTTAACAGCATCTAGTCTAGTAAAAAACCAAGATCCCCTGTGACCATTCCCCAGTGCCCCCAAATTACATGCTTTATAAGTCACATATTAGGGGTGCCTGGGTGGCTCAGTTGGTTCAACATCTGCATTCGGCTCAGGTCTTGATCCCAGGATCCTGGGATCCAGCCCCGCACTGGGCTCCCTATTCGGCAGGAAGTCTGCTTCTTCCTCTCCCTCTGCCTGCCACTCCCCCTAATTGTGCTCTCTGTCAAATAAATAAAATCTTAAAAAAAAAAAAAAAAGACATATCGAAAAGGTACATAAAGAGAAGGGAAAAGGCCAGGGGGACCCGGCTCAGTCGGAATAGCACGCAACTCTTGATCTCGGGGTCATAAATTCAGGCCCCACTTTGGGTGTAGAGATTACTTAAATAAAGAAAACTTAGAAAAAAAAGAAAAAAAAAAGTAGAGGGCCACACTGCTGCATCGTTAAGTTCCCAGAGCTTCTTTCCTAACCAGCCCTTTATAAAGCTTTAGTCTCATATCAAGAAGTTACAAACAGTGGTATTTTTCTTATGCTCGACATTGTTTTTAACCTTTCTCTTCCTTGGTTAAGTAACATATGAACATATTCAGTAGCCATGTTAAAAGCTAGAAGGCTGAGAAATAAGTCAAGGATTTCTTAGAATTCAAAGCTTTTAGAAAGAAACAAAGAATCTCACAATGGGGGAGGAGAAAGAGGGAGGATATCAGTTCTTTAAAAAAAAAAGGGGGGGTGCTAGGTGGTTCAGTTGGTTGAACAGCTGCCTTCGGTTCAGGTCATGGTCTCAGGGTCCTGGGATTGAGCCCCACATCAGGATCCCTGCTCAAGTAGGGGAGGCCTGCTTCTTCCTCTCCCTCTGCTCCTCACCCTGCTTGTGCACGCTCCCTTTCAAATCTTTTAAATAAATAAAAAGAATAGAATAGTAAGAAAACTTCTACATTTATAAATGAGATTCTACTGGTTACAGTTAAGGAAGCATATTACCACTGCACAATCTAATAAATCCAAACATTTTTTTACAACTGCAGTTCATCAACTGTGAAATGTATCAGAGTCCAATTTTCTCTGGAAAGAAAAGTGAACATAATGGTCTTTTTCCATTCTCTTTAGTCTGACAACTAACCAAAAAGGATAAATTCTGGGCTGCCTAGCTGGCTCAGTTGGTGGAGTGTACAACTCTTGATCTCAGGGTTGTTGAGTTCTAGTCCCTTCTTGGGTGCAGAGATTACATAAAAATAATATCTTTAAGGGCGCCTGGGTGGCTCAGTCGTTAAACATCTGCCTTCAGCTCAGGGCGTGATCAAGCCCTGCATCCGGCTCCCTGCTCTGCTGGGAGTCTGCTTCTTCCTCTCCCACTCCCCCTGCTTGTGTTCCCTCTCTCGCTGGCTGTCTCTCTCTCTCTGTCAAATAAATAAATAAAATCTTTAAAAAAATAAAATAAAATAAAATCTTTATGGGCGCCTGGGTGGCTCAGTCAGTTCAGCATCCAACTCCTGATTTTGGCTCAGATCATGATCTCAGGGATGTGAGATCCAACCCCACATCAGGCTCCCTGCTTAGAGGGGAGTCTGTTACTCTCCCTCTGTCCCTACCCCCACTTGTGCACTCGCTGTTTCTCAAAAAAAAATCTAAATAAACAAACAAAATCTTCTTTTAGGGGAGCCTGGGTAACGCAGTCATTAAGCGTCTGCCTTCGGCTCAGGGCGTGATCCCGGCGTTCCAGGATCAAGTCCCACATCGGGCTCCTCCGCTGGGAGCCTGCTTCTTCCTCTCCGACTCCCCTGCTGTGTTCCCTCTCTCGCTGGCTGTCTCTCTGTCACATAAATAAATAAAATCTTAAAAAAAAAAAAAACTTCTTTTAAAAAAGATTCATTTTGAGGAAAAAAATTTTTATGTGCCACCTTTTCTCCAAAATTTTCAAAATATACCTGCAGTACCTGTTAAAACAATTCCAGAAGAACAAACTGAGGACTTCAGAGGGGAGGGGGGTGGGGGAATGGGATAGACCGGTGATGGGTAGTAAGGAGGGCACGTATTGCATGGTGCACTGGGTGTTATACACAACTAATGAATCATCGAGCCTTACATCGGAAACCGGGGATGTACTGTATGGTGACTAACATAATATAATAAAAAATCATTAAAAAAAAAAAAAACATTTCCAGAAGATATACTACACAGTGACCCTAAAAGTGCTTCATTAAGAGAACTGTACAGGCATCTGGGTGGCTCAGTTAAAAGTCTGCCTTCAGCTCACGTCATCATCTCAGGGTCCTGGGATCAAGTCCCATATAGGGCTCTCTGCTCAGCAGGGAGTCTGCTGCTCCCTCTCACTCTTTCTTTGTGTTCTCTCTCAAAAAATAAACTCTTAAAACAAAAACAAAAAAAACTGCAAACAGGGGTACCTGAGTTGCTTAGTGGGTTAAGTGTCCAATTCATGATTTTGGCTCAGGTTATGACCTCATGGGTCGTGAGATGGAGCCCCATACTGGGGAGTCTGCTTGGGATTCTCTCTCTCTCCCTCCCCCTCCCTCTGCCCCATCCCCACTCGCACACATGCTCAGTCTCTTTCTCAAATATATAAATAAATCTTTAAGAAAAGAAAAACCTGGGCGCCTGGGTGGCTCAGTCAGTTAAGCGGCTGCCTTCAGCTCAGGTCATGATCCTAAGTCCCAGGATCAAGTCCTGCATCAGGATCCCTGCTCAGTGGGAAGTCTCCTTCTCCTTCTGACCCTCCCCCTCTCGTGCTTTCTAATAAAATCCTTAAAAAAAAAAAAAAAACCTGCAAAAGAGCAAATTTAATCTTAATCCTGAGGAAAAAAAAACAATAGACCTAGAAAATGAAAATAGGTAAAATCAATTAGTTAAGTACAAAAAGCAAAACCAACCTCAGAAAATATTCACGTACAGTACCTCAATGACCCTGGTACTTCCTTAAAAGCCTAATGCCTTTTTGAGTATATTGAGGCCTCACCTTCCAGACCTTTCAACCATCACTTAACTTAGGTTGTACCACAGAAAATGATCATTTTTATAGGTCAAAAATGAATGAAACTGAGGTACAAACTTCCAGTTATAAATCGCAATGATAAAAAGTACATAAAGCATAGGGAATACAGTCAATAATACTGTAATAACTTGGTATGGTGACAGACAGTAACTACACCTATTGTGCTGAGCACCGTACAATGTATAGTACTGAATCACTACGTTATACACCCGTACATCAAATGCTAACTACATTTCAAAAAAATGACAAACTGGAAATTTCATATAGTTCAACCTTGTAATTCATTCAACACAAGTAGAAACATAAATGCAAATTTGGAGAATGGGAGTTTTCTATTCAACAAACCAGTAGCTAAGTTGGCTGGAGTAGAAACCAAAGTGGTAGATGTAATCCAGAGCTGAATTTAGATTTCACAGCTCTCCATTCACTGCCCACAAGGCAAATATTAAAAAAATAAAATAATTTTAAAAAATCAGCCTGCAAATTCATAAAATAACTTTCAGACATCTATCATTACAGATGCGAAAAAGGCCCTGAAAGTAACATGTCTAAAGGGAGAGTAATTGAGATAAAATCTGGACATGACAAACCTCCCCTAAATTTAATGACTTCTGGTCCAGTCTTTGTTCCTGTTATCTCTTGTTGCCTCTCCACTGGAAACTATACTCAATTTATATACCCTTCTGTCTCCTTCATATGAAAGAAAATGCTAAACAAAGAGACATTAAGTCAAAAAAATCTTCAAAGCAACTTTTTATTTTTATTTTTTTTTAAAGATTTTATTTATTTATTTGACAGAGATAGAGACAACCAGCGATAGAGAACACAAGCAGGGGGAGTGTGAGAGGAAGAAGCAGGCTCATAGCGGAGGAGCTTGATGTGGGGCTCGATCCCATAACGCCAGGATCACGCCCTGAGCCGAAGGCAGACGCTTAACTGCTGTGCCACCCAGGCGCCCCTCAAAGCAACTTTTATTTATTTATTTTTTTAATGATTTTTTATTATATTATGTTAGTCACCGTACAGTACATCCCCGGTTTCCGATGTAAGGCTCGATGATTCATTAGTTGTGTATAACACCCAGTGCACCATGCAATACGTGCCCTCCTTACTACCCATCACCGGTCTATCCCATTCCCCCACCCCCCTCCCCTCTGAAGTCCTCAGTTTGTTTCTCATAGTCCATAGTCTCTCATGTTTCATTCCCCCTTCTGATTACCCCCCCTTTCTTTATCCCTTTCTTCCCCTACCAATCATCCTAGTTCTTATGTTCCATAGATGAGAGAAATCATATGATAGTTGTCTTTCTGTCAAAGCAACTTTTAAATTATAAAATTAAAATCTAAGGAACAGAAATAGAGCTTCAAGCAGTTTAGACTAAAGTTTACATTCAAATATGAAGTCTTATCAGCCTGGGCGTGAAAGAGATCCATCCTAGTGATGTTATCTATTACCTGTCAACTTTCTTAAAGTTCTTGATCCTTACCTGTAAAATGGGTGGTATATCTACTTTGCAGGTTGTTTTCTGTTTTGTTTTTTTTTTTGAGGACTGAGAGACTGATAAGCACCTGGCATATAGTTGTTAATAGTAAATGGTATTTATAGTTATGGAGTTTTAGAACTATAGAGTCATTGAAAAATTTTTAAAGCTTTTCAATTTGTTAGCACCATTTGACAACAGCAGTCAAGAAAGAAAGCACATTTAAGGGGCATCTGGGTGCCTCAGTCAATTAAGCATCCAACTCTTCATCTCTGCTTAGTTCAAGCTCCATGCTGGGCATGGAGCCTACTGGAAGGGAGGAAGGGAGGGAGGGAGGGAGGGAGGGAGGGAAGGAGGGAAGGAAGGAGGGAGGGAGGGAGGGAGGGAGGGAGGGAAGGAAGGAAGGAAGGAGGGCGGGCGGGCCCGAAGGACACTTGTAGTTTTCTGCAGTCTTTGATACGGGACAGGGATCAACATTAAGTCTACATAGTGTCTGTATGTGTAACTGAGGTAATCTGAATTAATAACAACAGTTACTAAAAATAATTCTAGAAGTATTTATACATTCACTACAATATAAGCTCCTTGAAGAGTCCCTTTGTCCATTTTGTTTAAAGATGAATCCCAAGTGTCTAGAAGAGTGCCGGGTACATAGTTGGATCTCAATATGCATTTGTCAAATGCCTTTGGAACTTAACTTTTAATACTCCAAATACAAAGGCTTTTCAAAACACAATGATCTTGACATTCAAGCACATACAATTTTTTTCTTCTGGTACCAGCCTAAACAGAAGTACCTCTCACTGTAAAATTAACTCCTGTCTTCCCTAGAAATGGGAAAATTTTTTGTTTAAGCCTTCTAAAGAACTTCCAATTAGTTTGTTAGGCAGAAAACAAGACAACCTTCTACCCAGATTCTGTAATTTTGACAGCAAAAAAGTACCTCTCCCATCAGTCTCAATATTGAGGGAGGTGGAGAATTGCCTCTTACTCCATCAAAACAGGAGATTTCTCCTTTCAGAGTTTAAGAGGATATTCCCTCAGGCAGCCAAACATGTTTAGCTGTGGCAGAACCAGAAAGATGAGGGGCAAAGAAAAGAGAGAAAGTAAGAGATTGGCAAGGTAAGTGACCTGAGACACTGATATATGGGGAAAAAGGAAAAAAAGAGCTCAAGGTCTAAATTTCTTCTCATCATTTCTGTAGAATTAGAAGACACAAACAAGAAACATTAAAATTTTGTTCTGGAATACATCAGGGCAAAAAAATGACCAGAAATAACCCTTATATGGATATAGTTTAAGAGGGAGGTTATAATATTCATTCAGATTTATTACCAATTTGACTTTTTCTAAGTCTCTGAGCAGACCAAGAAACCCTCATCAAAATTTCAGCAGTTTTAAAGTTGTGAGAAAGAAGTCTATACTGCACGAAAAAAATTTCATTAATGAATTCCTTCTGGGAAATCTAAAAACAGTATCACAACTGTCAGTGATATTTTCTAGTCAAGAGCACACAAAGTTTTGAAATTTTCATGGTAATACTTCCATGAAGTTTTACTAGATAACTTAAAATTTAACCTAGTACCAAAAAAAATCAATTAAGGGGTGCCTGGGTGGCTTAGTCAGTTAAGCATCTGACTTCAGCTCAGGTCACGATCTCAAGGGGATCTCAAGGGGATCTCAGGGGTCGGGCTCCTGCTCTGTGGGGAGTCTGCCTGTCCCTCTGCCCCACCCCCCCCCTTCTTCCTCAAAATCTTTTTTTAAAAAATCAATTAATCAAAAAAATCAATCACACAAATTCTTAAGTAGGACACATTTTTGCAACACGAAGGTGTTCACAATAACCATTTCAAGGTCCTACAAAGACCTCAAACAACTAACCACCAAGGATTAAGTAGTATTAACTGGTAACATTCTACTAATTAGAACCCATTCACTGCCCAAGGTTTACCCTAAGCCTTTAGAATCACAATTCACGAAATTGGTTATACGTAGTATCATTATGTTCCTGGTCAGTAATCTGAGACTGCTAACAAAAATATTTTAACCCTGAATTACTTTATATTTTTATTCTATGGAACCTTTCATTTCAAATCTATATACAAGTGTTATATTTGCCAGGGAGATAAGCATATTCTCCTGAATATTAACCTGAAATTAATATCAAAAGAACTACGTAGCACTTCAACATGACCCAACTATAGATTATATTGCTTGGGAATAATATAGCCACTTCACTTTCAGGATATGCAAATTTTCAGATCTGAGTTACAATTAAGGATTTTATTTTGAGAACTAATTTTTCTTTATGCAAATGTAACTTGGAAACTAAAACCACAGAGTACGCTTGCTAGAAATAACTGAGAAAAGGTAGGTCATCTTCTAATATGACCACAGCATATCAGTTATAAAAATATTTTGTGCATCCTTCACACTAGAAGAAAGGAATTTTTCACAATAAATATTATTACCTGGCAAGTAGTATACTCTGCCCTTTACTAAACCATATAATTGAGTAACAACACTGTAAATTAGCAGGCAAGACAGGTATCTTAATTGCCCTTCTATAAGACAGGGAATCCAGATGATTCCAAGGCCTTTGCACTACACTGCATCTGCCAAAGTATGAAATAGTCATAACCCTTAGTACAAAGTGTCTCGTTCAAATTTTATATATAAAGAAATATTTCAGGGGCGCCTGGGTGGCACAGCGGTTAAGCGTCTGCCTTCGGCTCAGGGCGTGATCCCAGCGTTATGGGATCTAGCCCCACATCAGGCTCCTCTGCTATGAGCCTGCTTCTTCCTCTCCCACTCCCCCTGCTTGTGTTCCCTCTCTCGCTGTCTGTCTCTAGCTCTGTCGAATAAATAAATAAAATCTTTAAAAAAAAAAAAAAAAGAAATATTTCATATCACTTTAGCTGGATAAAATCCTGACCTGATCACAAATCAAGCCTACCAATGACAGATCTGCCCAGCTACTGTGCTAGATCACTCGAAGAAGGGCAATAAATTCAAGTTTAAATTTCAAACAAGATAAACCAGGATCATGGCTATGTTTCTAAACTAAACAGAATTCAGTATTCGTGAACAGAATAGTCCTAACAAGGTATGGGTGAGACTATAAAAACGTATCTGGGGAAGAAAGTTCTGAGCTTAGGGACAAAAACTGCTGCTAACACCTAAGTATTTTTAAACACTGATCTAGCTCAAGGTAGACATACATAAAACCAACATACTTGGCTCTGACACTATCAGTCAGGTTGACTAGTTGGTATGCCAGCAAGCTCTATTTTCAGCAACTACCATATCCTTGACTTTTCAAGTTCCCAATTGGGGAAGAGGGGAGGAGGAAATCTTTCATTTTGCCTTTGATTTCTTTTATTTTCTGCCAAACATTAACTTCATTTCAGAAAGAACGGGACTTAAGTCTAAGATACCTCTGTGGTAGAGAGGATGAACAAAGCTTAAGAACTTTTGTATGACTCTAGGGCGCCTGGGTGGCTCAGTTGTTAAGCGTCTGCCTTCAGCTCAGGTCATGATCCCAGGGTCTGGGATCAAGCCCCGCATTGGGGAGCCTGCTTCTCCCTCTCTCTCTCCCCCTGCTTGTGTTCCCTCTCTCACGGTGTCTGTCAAATAAATAAAATCTTGAAAAAAAAAAAAAAAAGAACTTTTGTATGAATCTAAATGAGTAGAACAAATGGTCTTAAGTATGATAACCATTAGGCAAGTTTGCAGCTCAAGACAATCCTAGTTTATGCTTACTGTACCAGCACTACTATGAATTGGTACCCCTTCGTTTCAAGGTATCCTGATTTGAATGATAAATTACGATGACCCTTTAATTATTATGGCAGTTATTATGACCCAGTTATTATTATGTAACCTCATTAACATGAATAGTTAATGAGCTCAAACCTTAGAATTATGTTGGCAAACCAATTTGTCAACTGGGGTACATCAGTATTGAACTGTATCAAAACTGTTAACTGACCATTTCAGAAATAGACGTAACTTTTTGTTGCTGTTTCTCACTACCCCTTATTGGATTGTTTGACGACTAGGCTATTATTTGCCAACATTTCCCCCTCCTAAAAGTGTTATGACTGCATCATTAACTAAAAGGCTGCATCCATCAAGACAAAAGTGGGGGTGGGGGGATTGCTTTTAAAAAAGCAATTTGCAGAAATGCATGGCATTAGCCATACCCCAGCACAGACATCATGACCAACCAAGGGAACAGTATGCAAACACACATTTTGAAATTCCCTAAAATCCCTCATTCTAACTTCATTCACTGTGCCTTGAGATGGGATTTTTTTTAAGATTTTTTTTTTTAGTAATCTCTACAGTTGGGGCTCCAACTCAGGACCTCAAGATCAAGAGTCACATGCTCTTCTGAGCCAGCCAGGTGCCCCAAGATGGGACTGTTTTGAAAGCACAAGGTTTCTTTAAAAAAGCATGAAGATATTTTATCTACTATTTATGATGGATACCAGTCATAAACACCAAGACATAGTGCTAAAGAAATAAGCACACCCCCCCAAGGTACTACTTTACTTAGTTATACGTAAGTCTTTTGTGAGTGGCTTAGGAGAAACAGAGTACTGGTCTAAAGGTCAGAAGACAAGTTCTGGCTTTGCCATTTACTGGCCAACCAGTCATGCGACGGAGGAAAAAAAAAATCATTAAATCTCAAATTCACTTTCCTGAACCATAAAATGGAGTAACATTATCTAGTTCACTGATATGTGAAATAAGTAAAAATGTCTGTGAAAGTGGTTTGTGAGTGAAGTTCTATGTAAATGTGGCATTAAATAGTTTAGAAATTTAACCTTTACCCTATTCCTATAATTACTGCTTAAACACACAATTAAATATAAGGTAAAAAAAATTGCTGCAAAATCAGCTTTACAGGCCTCTTTTTGAAAAATTACGCTTTCAGGAACGCCTGGGTGGCTCAGTTGGTTAAACATCTGCCTTCAACTCGGGTCATGATCCCAGGGTCCTGGGTCAGCGTGGAGCCTGCTTCTCCCTCTGCCTGCCGCTCCCCCTGCTCGAGCTAACAAATAAAATCTTTAAAAAATAAAAAAGTAAAAATAAAAATAATGCTTTCAGATCAACTTCTTAAAGTATTGGTAACTCATCTGTAAAATTAGGTACATTAAGTTACCAGACTGAAAATTCACTTGCTATACTAGGTGAAAGTCAGGAAATTTTTTAAATATTTCATATTCGCTTGACCAAGCTATTAGACAATTATGAAAAGCCTGCTTGTTTGTACAAACTTTTGATGTGTTTTCTTGTACTTACCTAATCTAAATTTTGTTCAGACTATGTGTTCTATCTCATACTAGAATTCAAATTGCGACCTTTTCATATAAAGGTGAAAAGGATGCCTAGGAATGTCCACAGTAGTAAGAATTTACTCCCATCATCTCAGATTATAATGATTTCATTATATTCCATAGTTTGGGAAGCCAACAAAATGAACTAAAATTTGCCCACTACGCACAATATCGTATAAAAGTCTAAAGTAGGATGCCTGGCTGGTTCCGGTGGTGGATCATGTGACACTCGATCTCGAGGTCGGTGAGTTCAAGGCCCATGTGTGGTGTAGTTTACATTAAAAAAAAATTTTTTTTGAAGTGCTAGGAAAAAAACCCTCTAAACACAACAGAGCATCTGCTTTAAATATGAAGACTAAAAGCTACCTATTGCATTATCCGATTCTGCTAATGTTTAGGCAGGAGAAAAAATATATACAATAGAGTTAACTTCATTAACTGAAAAAGCAATTAATAAAAATTACTGGCCTAAGGAAAAGAATTGATAGCAACCTGTTTTAAACTCATTACTAAAGTTAATTTGCTGGGGTGCCTGGGTGGGTCAGTAGCAGTTAAGTATCAGGCTCTTGGTTTCAGGTCAGGTCACGATCTCAGGGTTGTTGAGATCGAGTCCTGCACCAGGCTTCTTCAAGGGCGTGGAGCCTGCTTAGGATTCTCTCTCCCCCTTGCCTTCTGCCCCTCCCCCCACTCATGCCCCTCTCTAAAATAAATAAATAAATCTATAGTTAATTTTCTATTTACCCATTTTTTTCCTAACATATATTAAGGAGTTATTTCAAAACATGCCCCCACCCTTGACTGACTACCATAATAAGCTAGAAATGAGGTTCTGGTGTTTTAAAATGCCAGCTCTCAAGAAAGTGACTCAGAAAAGATTCATTCCTAGTATTGATGCATTCACAGAGAATGAATAATCAAAAGTGACCAACAAAACTTTACTCTTACCCCACATGGAGTCAATCATCACAGGGAAAAGGTAAGGAAACAACAGAGCCGGCAACTACCTCACAAACCCAGATGTACTTTATGCTGATCCCTCTACCCTGAAAAATGTGAAATCTCTTTTCTTTACTAGTGTGGTTCATATATATGTGGGAGGGTACGACTTGGTTCAGAAATGCTAAAAGGTAATGGATTGGACTCATACAACTACAAATGTTATAAAAACTATTCCCTAGACTTCGGACTTCTTAAATGAGAGGCTAGATTTAATCTTCAACATGAACAGTCCTAGCCCCAAACTTCAGTATTTCCTATCTGAAACCCACAAGTGTCCTTTTCCTGAACACAGCTTAGCTCTTCCCCTAATACCATTAAATAATCCATATAAATTGATTACAATTCCCCAGGATATAACTAAATAATGCTACAAAGAAGTATGAGGTTCAACAGAGTATGCAAAATAAAAGATACTGCAATAATAAGAAAAGCCAGTATTTACATCCAAGTACCCAAAACCAAATCATTCAAACTCACTTTTCCTTTCTTCCACTCCCCACACCACATATTGTTCGGCGACTAAAACTATGGGGAATTTTAGTCACATTTAGTCACCACAAACAAAAGTGAACTATTGTACCCAATAAAGGAGTGGACACAGTAGAGGCTGATTCCTGATGACTGCCTTCCTTTTCTTCCTTTCCAATAAATTCCTCCCTATCTTGTGCCCAAAAGTCACTGGAGTTCCTCCCCACCTGGTAGATCCTACTTCCCTCCCCCTTTCTATCCTGAAGGAGACGCGACGTTTAAATAACTTAATGATGAGGCTCTCTCTAGACAGTGTTATGCTGAATAACCAATATGGGCTTTCATTAAAAATCCTCAGCACCCAAATCCAAAATACTAGTACTAGACTGTCACTTACTTGGAAGCTACAACCATGAGCTTCCAAATTGTTTTTAAAACAAATTTTAAAAAAGAAACAAAAACAAACAAAAACAAAGTTCCTCCACATCCTTTTCTGTTACAACATCAAGTTTACTCAAAGCCTAATTCTTACAGACCAGAAACCATTCAAATGTAATTTCAAGTTTCCTACCAAGGACATTAATAGATTAAGAAAGAAAACCACTGGGTGCCTACCAGGACAGAAGAAAAACTTCCACTACTAGCACACCTACATTGTTTCACTTTTAAACACTGAAATAAAGACAAATCTGACCTTGAGCTGTACTTCCCCATCTTATTTCCCTCTCCCTCCCAAGAATCTTGTTCAGTACAAACAGACATTTAAGGATTTACAAAACGATATTTAGTGCACTACACCTTTCTTCGAGTTCCCGGCCTTTTTTCCTAATTTTCAAATTCCTGAATCCTAACGTATGATGATACACTGGGACTACCCCTGAGGCTATTCACAAGACCAAGCTGGCATTCAAGGAAAGCAAGGGCCCTACAAAACACTTTGAAAAGTAAGTGGCTTCAGTAATTACGAAAAAATCTGAAGATCGATGGCACTGGATTCCAACCTTCTCTCACCCTAGAGAGCACAAAAAGCACAGAAGCCACATTTAAGAATTTTTGTTTTTATAATACTACAATTTAACGGATAAGTGGGTAATTCAAGTACCTAGGTCCAAAATGAAGGGAGTGGGGGGCAATTTTAAAAAGCATCTGTCTGAGGATGACTAAACGGACACAATGGACATTTCGATCAAGTTCTGAAAAAATGACTGCAGAACCTTGAGGGGCAAAGCAGCAATGAACAAAGAACTGTTCAAATCTGTACACAAAGCCATTTATTTAAAATAGAAAAAAAGAAAATAGGATCTACCGGGATGCCCTATGTTCAAAATCCAAAAACACAAGCGTCGGGTGAGTGCTTGGGATAGGTGAAGATCCCCAATGAAGTACAAACACGCATTCCAATCCCGGGGAGTCGACCAAAATACAGTTACCATACGTTATTTTAAATAACTTTATTTTCCCACAGGCCTTTCCATCTGTCATAATGGTGCGTGTAAACAGGAAAAACAACATTTTTACAAACTGGTAAACTGAGGCACGGGCTTCTGAGGGACTGAGAGTCATGGTCTGTTTCCTGTTCAAAGCTCTATCCAAAAGAACCCCCAGATAACGGTGCCAGAAAATGATTACAAGAACTTCGAGCTCTTCAGGATAAGTCCGAGGGAAGGGACGGTGAGTGAGGTTTTTCGAGACCTCCCCAGAAGACGACGAGGTTGAACGTAAAGCCTAAAAAACCCTCAACACAAGGTGTGCCGGCCTACAGAAAGGAAATCCGATCGCAGCATCTCAGCTGGCCTCCGCTCAAGGATGAACTGCAGTGATTCCCACTCTGTCCTTCCCCAACCCTCATCCAAGACTGCCCTCCACCACAAACCCAAAGAGCCCTCCGCTCGCAAGGATTCTCCTTTGTGAGACTCCACAGCCGCCGCCCCACATTGGGCCTCCGGGGAAAAGCCACCGCCCCCACCCGCCATATTTCCCTGAAAGGCGCCCGCGCTGCAGCTCCTGGTGCTACTCTCCCCCATGTGGCGGGTGTTTCTTCCCCCCATCACCCCATCCAATTGTTCTCCACATCCCAAGATGGCCCAGAAGCTCCCCTGGGGATCGCTCGCCCGGAGACAGCACCCGCCATCTCCTCCCCCTCCCCCGCCCCGGGACTCGCCCTCCCCCCAGCCGCCATTTTACAACCAACTCCTCCACCCTCTCGCCTCGGCCTCCTGGCCAGCGAGTGTCTGCAGCAGAGGACGCCAAAGGGGTCAAATTCCCGGGCCTGGGGCCTCCCACCGCTCCGGGAGCCCACAGGAAATTTCCTACTTCCCGAATCCACGTCCCCGGCCAGGCTCGGAGACGATGCCGCCATTTTGTCTCCTGTTCCCGGCCTCTGTGGGCGGCGGCAGAGGGTCCGAGAATTCCAGCCCCCTGTTGCCCCCCCAACTCACCGTCGTATCGCTCAGCCTGCTCGGCCAGCTTCGCCTGGTACACCAGATCCTCCCGATCATCCATAGCGGCAGCGGCTCCGGCAGGGTCTGCGCGACGGATGGAAGCGGATAGCGTCTCCGACTCTCTCAGCCTCTCGCTCCGTGTCCGGGCAGCAAAAATGGCGGCGCCTCAATCCGGGACTTCCGCCTGCGCACGCGGACAACTGCTCAGCTCTATGGCAACCGCTCCCTGGCAACTGGCGCGGGGGGCGGGTCCGGGAGCTCAGAGCCCGAAGAGGCTGGAACCAGCTAAACGTCCCTCCTCCATGGGCTCCGAGGGCGTCGGAGGGCTGAGGCGGGAACTGCGATGGCTGGGAGGGAGAGCAGCCCCGGGGGACGGGGGCGGGGAGCCGCCTGGACCATTCCTGAAGAAAGTGAGCGAGGGATCCTGGCCTGTGACCGAGGGCCCACGCCTAGACCTGCGGGCAAAGAAAGCTGTAACGGTTTTTGTAATGGCAGGCCTTACTGAAACCAACTTCTCTCCTACCTTGCCCGTTTTCTTAGCCAATCCCCATCCTGGGCTTTTTTCACAACCTTTTGACACGGGGTAAAGAGTGGGGGTCTGCTATAAATGGTAAGGGAAAGGGGCCTCGCAGTTTTCACACCTCAACTCACCCTCGCATTTTGCAATCTTTCTCTTCTCCTTTTATCCTTCTTTTTCACCCTAGGCCCTCCATGGATAGGAACAAGGAAGTTGTTAGACAAGTCTAGGTGAAGTGCAAGATATGGAAGAGTGGGACCAAGATTAATCGAGATTGAGTCAGAACTGGGGAAGAACCTGGCGTGCTTTGCTTCCCAATGTATTCCCAGCACCTTGTACTCAATAAAGTATTGGTCGCAAGACTGAAGCTCAGGTTAGAATACAAACTATGTGGTGGAGTGTGCAGTACATGCAGAATAAAAAGTAGATTGGGGGCTTCTGGTTGGCTCAGCCTGTACAGCATGCAACTCTCGATCCCAAGTCCTGAGTTCAAGCCCCACCTTGGGCATGGAGCCTACTTTTAAAAAGCAAACAAACAAACTAGGTTGGAACCAAATTATGAAGATGGATGGTAAGCTAGGAAGTTTGCACCTTATTCCGTGGGCACAAAGGAGTTATGTTTCTATGATTTTGCATGGAGGATGCCATCATAGATACACTTTGAAAAGATTAATAAAGATTACACAGGGAGCCTTGCGGAGCCGCTGCCCTGGAGCCAACCAGGGCTGCCTGGCCCTGGACAACACCTCCGCGTTCTTCGACAACGCTCTGGATGGGGAGCCCTTGGCCCCCTCTCCTTCAAACTGTTTGCAGACAAAGTTCCAAAGACAGCAGAAAACTTTCGTGCTCTGAGCACTGGGGAGAAAGGATTTGGTTATAAAGATTCCTGCCTTCACAGGATTATTTGGGTTGTATGTGCCAGGGTGGTGACTTCACACGCCCTCAGTGGCAGTGGTGGCAAGTCCATCTACGGGGAGAAGTTTGATGACGAGAATTTCATCCCGAAGCATATGGGTTCTGGCATCTGGCATCAAATGCAGGACCCAACACAAAGTTTTTCTTCTGCACTGCCAAGATTAAGAGATTGGATGGATGGCAGGCATGTGGTCTTTTGCAAGGTGAAAGAGGGCATGAATATCGTGGAAGCCATGGAGAGCTTTGGGTACAGAAATGGCAAGATCAGCAAGAAGATCACCATTGCTGACTGTGGACAAATCTAATAAATTTGACTTGTGGTGGTTTTTTGTTTGTTTGTTTGTTTAAGATTTTATTTATTTGACAGAGACAGGGAACACAAGCAAGGGGGGTGGGAGAGGGAGAAGAAGACTCCCCACTGAGCAGAGAGCCCGACTTGATCCCAGGACCCTGGGATCATGACCTGAGCCGAAGGCAGACGCTTAATGATGGAGCCACCCAGGCATCCCTGACTTGTGTTTTAACCACCACGCCATTCCTTCTGTAGCTCAGGAGAGCACCTCTTCCACACCCATCTGGTTGAAATATCCTATAATCTTTGTGCTCTCACCGCAGTTCTAGGGATTATTTTTCCTTACTCCCCTCCAAGTCTAGCTGGATTGCAGAGTTACATTTATGATTATGAAATAAAAATTAAACAAAAAAGATTGCATAGCCATGATCAAAGAAGAGATTAAACTATCAGGCTACAATAATACAGGTAAAAGGTAATACGTGGTTGCAGTGAAAATGGGAAGGAAAGGACAAATAGGAATAGTACTGCAGAGAAAAGCAAGAGTTTGTAGCTGGGGGCACCTGGGTGGCTCAGTTGGAGAGCATGGGACTCTTGATCTCAGGATTGTGAGTTCGAGCCCCACACTGGGTGGAGGGATTACTTAAAAAGTAACATCTTAAAAAAAAAAAAAGCTTATATTTGATCAGATGTGTAGATTTTGTGAGAAGGAACAAAAATCAAAATTGACTTTCCGTCTTCCCACCCTGAGTCACTGGGATAAAGAGTGGTAGTACCATTGACAAAAAATAGGATTGGTAGGGAAAGTTGCTGACGGACTGCACAGAGAGGCATGAATTCCTTTCAGCACATGTTAGTTCTAAGGTTCTAATAGATTACCCACATAGAAATTACCAGCATGCAATTGGAAAAGGGACTGGCATTCCAAACTGAAAGGAGGCCGCCATGAAAGCAACTGGAGAATGTCTGCAGGTAGAAGACCAAACAAACCTTGAAGAATACCTACTTTTAAGAGATATGTGAAAGCAAAAGAGCCAGCGAAGGAGACTCAGTGGCTCCTTATTGCATTTTGAACTAAGACCCTTTACACTTTAAACATACTTATCAAATTTTAATGGTACAAGTGAGAAAGGATCTGGGTTCCAGTCCCAATTCTATAAGTAAATATGTGACCTTCAGCAAACATGTTCCTCTAAGTTAAGGAACCGGAGACTGTATTATAGGCTACAAAACAAGTTTTAATAAATGTTAAAAGACTGAAATCATACAAAATATCATTTCCTAACACCATGTATTGAAACTGAAAAAAACAAAGAAAACTGGAAAATTATCAAATATGTGGAAATTAAATAACGCTGTAAAATAACTAATGGGGCAAGAAGAAATCACAAGAGAGATTAAAAAATACCTTGAGATGAATAAAAGCAAAACCACAATATACTAAAACTTCTGAGATGCAGCAAAAATAGTGCTTAGAGGGAAATTTATAGCAGTAAATGCCTGCACTAGAAAAGAAATATCTCAAATTAATAATCTAATTGTACACCTTAAGAAACTACAAAAAGAAGAACAAACTAATCAGAAATTAGAAGAAGGAAATAAACAAAAATTAAAGTGGAGATTAAATAAAATAGAGAATAGAAAAAATCAACCAACCAAAAGCTAGTTCGTTGAAAACATCAACAAAATTGAAAAATCTTTAATTAGGTTGACTAAGAAGAAAAAAAAAGTTCAAAATTAAAATCAAACAAGGGGCACCTGGTGGCTCAGTAGTTGAGCATCCGACTCTTGATTTCAGATCAGGTCATGATCTCGGGGTGGTGGGATCAAGCCCTGTGTCAGGCTCCATACTGGGTGCGGAGTCTGCTTGGGATTCTCTCTCTCTCTCCCTCTGCCCCCTGTGCTCACTCTCGCTCGCTCTCTCTAAAATAAATAAAATCTTTTTTAAAGAAAGAGTAGGGGCAGTGGGGGTGGGGGCTCAGTCGGTTAAGCGTCTGACTCTTGGTTTTGGCTCATGTCATGATCTCATGGGTCATTGGATGGATCCCCACGTAGAGCTCTGCACTCAGCAGGAAGTCGGCTTGAAGATGCCCTCTGTCCTTCGCCCTGCTCATGCTCTCTCTCTTTCTCTCTCTCTCAAATTAATAAGTAAATCTTTAAAAAAAAAGTATAAAATCAGAAATGAAAGTGGTGACAGCACTACAAATCTTACAAAAATAAGTAGTATGAGTATTATGAACAATGGTATGCCAATAAACAGGATAATAAATGGACACATTCCTAGAAACATACTGTGAAATCGTGATATAGTAAAAAAACATATTTGGCCTTTGTCCATGGTTCCTGGCACAGAGCTCCTAAAACTCTTGAAAACTTCCCAAGTGATAGTGGTGAGGAGCTTCTTTTGTTATTTATAATAAAAACCTTTCTATTTTTTTTTAAGATTTTATTTATTTGAGGGGCGCCTGGGTGGCTCAGTCGGTTGGGCATCTGCCTTTGGCTCAGGTCATGATCCCAGGGTCCTGGGATTGAGCCCCATATTGGGCTTCCTCCTCGGTGGGGAGTCTGCTTCTGTCTCTCCCTGCTGCTCCCCCTGCTTGTGCTCTCTCTCTCTTTGTCAAATAAATTTTTAAAAATCTTTTAAAAAAATAAAAGATTTTATTTATTTGAGAGAGAGAGAGAACACGAGTGGAGGGGAGGGGCAGAGGGAGAAGCAAACGCCCCGCTGAGCGGACAGCTGGCGTAGGACTCGATCCCAGGACCCTGAGATCATGACCTGAGCTGAAAGCAGACACTTAACCGATTGAGCCACCCAGTGCCCCTATATTAAGCCCCTTTCAAACTTACCCAAGTTTGTGCTAATGAAGTGAATCTTTTTTTTTAATTTAAGATTTTATTTATTTATTTGACAGACAGCATGAGAGGGAACACAAGCAGGGGGAGTGGGAGAGGGAGAAGCAGGCTCCCTGCTGAGCGGGGAGCACAATGCAGGGCTCCATCCTAGGACCCTGGGATCACGCCCTGAGCCAAAGGCAGACGCTTAACGACTGCGCCGCCCAGGCGCCCTGATGAAGTGAATCTTGTGGATGCTCTAGCTTGATTGCCGGAGAGACCAATCGTGTAATTAGAGGATTGGAATTTTGTTTTAAGATTTATCTTATTTTAGAGAGACAGAGACAGAGAACACGAGCCGGGGGAGGGGCAGAGGGTGAGGGCGAGAGGGAATCCCAAGCAGACTCTGCACTGAGTGCAGAGCCTGACGGGGGCTTCTCAGGATCCTGAGATCATGACAACCCCAAATCAAGAGTCAGCCGCTTAACTGACAGAGCCACCCGGGCACCCCTGGAATTTTTTTAAAGATTTTATTTATTCATTTGAGAGAGAGAGAGAGACAGAGACAGAGCACAAGCAGGGGGGAGAGGCAGAGGGAGAGGGAGAAACAGACTCCCGCTGACGTGGGGCTCAATCCCAGGACCCTGAGATCATGACCCCAGCCGAAGACAAATGCTCAACCATCTGAGCCACCAGGTGCCCCTGGAATTCTTTTTTTTTTTTTTAAGATTCATTTATCTGAGGGTCTCCTGGGTGGCTCAGTCAGTTAAGCGTCTGCTTTCAACTCGGGTCATGGTCTCAGGGTCGCAGCATCAAGCCCCCGCATGCTGAGCAGGGAGTCTGCTTCTCCCTCCCCCTCTGTCCCTCCCCCTGCTTGTGCTCTCTCTATCTCTGTCTCCCACAGAAATAAATAAAATCTTTAAAAAATGAAAATATATAAAAGGTGTATTTATTTGAGAGAGAGGGAACACACACGTGCACCCACGAGAGCGCAAGCAGGGGAGGGACCGAGGGTGAAGAATGAGAGAGGCCGGGGTGCCTGGGTGGCACAGCATTAAGCATCTGCCTTTGGCTCAGGGCGTGATCCTGTCGTTATGGGATCGAGCCCCACATCAGGCTCCTCCTCTATGAGCCTGCCTCTTCCTCTCCCACTCCCCCTGCTTGTGTTCCCTCTCTCACTGGCTGTCTCTATCTCTGTCGAATAAATAAATAAAAATCTTTAATAAAAAAAAAAAAGAATGAGAGAAGCCGACTCCCTGCTGAGTGAGCAGCCGGACGTGGGGCTTCATCCTATGACCCTGAGATCATGACCTGAGCTGAAATCAGGAGTCGGATGTGTAACCGATTAAGCCACCCAGGATCCTACCCATCCTACTCCTGATCTCCAGGGATGGGAGAGGCTGGGAATTGAGTTAATCACCAATGGGCAATGACTTAATCATACCTAAATAATGGAAACTCCATAAAGACCTTTAGCATGGGGTTCTTTTAAGATTTTATTTATTTATTTGAGAAAGAGAGAGCACAAGCAGGGAGGAATGGGGAGAAGGACAGAGGCAGAGGGAGAAGCAGACTCGCTGCTGAGGGGGAGCCTGACATGGGGCTCGATCCCAGGACCCCAGAATCATGACTCAAGCCAAAGGCAGACACTTAACTGACTGAGCCATCCAGGCACTCCCCAAAATATGGGGTTCAGAGAGATTCCACATTGGTAAATGTATCCACATGCCAGGAGCAGGGTGGCATACCCTAAACCACACAGGGTCAGAAGCTCCTGTGCTTGGGACCCTTCCAGAATTTACCTTATGTGTTTCTTCATCTGGTTGTTTGCATTCTTTATAATAAACCAGTAAGGATAAGTAAAGCATTTCCCTGAATTCTGTGAGCTACCACAGCAAATTATTAAACCTGAACAAATTGTGAAAATTCACAATTTGTGGCCAAGTTGGACAGAAGTTTGAATAACCTGGAGACCCACTGCTTGCAATTGGCATTGGAAGTGGGGAGCAGTCTTGTGGAACCCAGCTCTCACCTCAGTCTCATGGGTCTGAGCTAACTCTGGGTGGTACCAGAATTGAACTACATTGCAGGATACCCAATTGGCCTCCATAGATAACTGGAAAATTGTTTGGTGTGGGAACCCCACACATTCGGTATCAGAAGTGGTGTGTGTAGAAACAGATGGCAGCACGTGCAAACTACCAAAACTGATTCAAGAAATAGAAAACCTGGGGGCGCCTGGGTGGCTCAGTCCATTAAGCGTCTGCCTTCGGCTCAGGGCGTGATCCCAGCGTCCTGGAATCGAGGCCAGTGTCGGGCTCCCTGCTCAGCAGAGAGTCTGCTTCTCCCTCTCCTCCTGGCTTGCGCTCACTCATGCTCCCTGTTGCTATCTCTGTCTCTCTCTCAAATAGATAAATAAAATCGTTTTTAAAAATTAAAACAAAAAAGAAAGAAACAAAGAAGAACTAACACCTGGCTGGCTCAGTCAGAGCACGAGGCTCTTATGTCAGGGCTGTGAGTTCGAGCCACCCATTGCCAAAAAATAAACTTAAAAAAAAAAAGTAGTAGAAGAATTAACACCAATCCTTCTTAAGCTCTCCCAAAAAATAGCTGAGAGAACGCTTCCTCCCTCAGTTTGTTACACCAGCTTTACCTGGCACTCTAACACCAAAGCTGGACAAAGACATGACGAGAAAACTACAGGTCAATACCTTTCATGAATAGATGCAAAAATCTTCAACAAAGTAATAGCAAACTAAATACGACAGCATAGAGGGCGCCTGGGTGGCTCAGTCGGCTGAGCATCTGACTCTTGATTTCGGCTCAGGTCATGATCTCAGGGTCATGAGATTGAGCCCCACCTCTGGCTCCGTACTTGGCATGGAGTCTATTTGAGATTCTCTCTCTCCCTCTCTCTCTACCCCTCCCCCTCCCCCTGTTGGCTCTCTATATAAATAAATACATAAAATCTTTTAAAAAAGTTAAATCTTCAAATAATTCAATAAATTCAGCAGTATAGTAAAAGGATTATACACCATGACCAAGTGGGAGTTAACCAGGAATGCAAAGATGTTTTAAGAAAATCAATGTAATTAGGGGCGCCTGGGTGGCTCAGTTGTTAAGTGTCTGCCTTTGGCTCAGGGCGTGATCCTGGCGTTCTGGGATCGAGCCCCACATCAGGCTCTTCCGCTAGGAGCCTGCTTCTTCCTTTCCCACTCCTCCCACTCTCTCACTGGCTGTCTCTCTCTGTCAAATGAATAAATAAAAATCTTAAAAAAAAAAAGAAAATCAATGTAATTAATATCCTACATTAATAGAATGAAGGTGGGAAAATAACATGATCAGCTCAATGGGTACCCAAAAAAAAGCATTTAACAGGGGGCCTGGCTGGCTCAGTTGGTAGAGCATACAATTCTTGAACCCTGTCTTGTAGGTTCGAGCCCCACACTGGGGGTAGAGATTACTTAAAAATAAAATCTTTAGGAAAAAAAATATTTTTAAAAATTGGACCTTTCATGGTAAATATAATAAACTAGGAATAGTAGGGAACTTCCTCAACATGATAAAGGCCGTATATGGAAAACCCACAGTTAACACCATACTCAATGGTAAAAGACTGAAAGCTTTACCCCTAAGATCGTGAACAAGATAAAATGGCCCCCTTTCCCAGCTCTTCAGTATAGTACTAGAAGTTCGAGCCAGCACAATCAGGAAATATAAAGAATTAAAAGGCACTCCAATTTTAAAGTAGTAAAATGATTTCTGTTTGCAGACTTGACCCTACAAGTAGAAAACCATAAAGTTTACAACAAAAAACAAACAAAACAAAACCTGTTAATTCGGTAAAGTTGAAGGATACACTCAACACACAAAATCAGTTGTATTTTCTAATAAGACTTTAAATGAGAAACTTTTAATACATTTTTAAGTGGGGTTTGTACCCAATGTGGAGCTTGGACTCAAGAGTCACATACCCTGCCAACTGGGCCAGCCAAACGCCCCAAAACGTGTAAGTTTTTATATACGTCTATAATGTTTGAACATAAAAAAGCAAGCATGGGGCACCTGGGTGGCACAGCGGTTAAGCGTCTGCCTTCAGCTCAGGGCGTGATCCCGGCGTTGTGGGATCGAGCCCCACATCAGGCTCCTCCGCTATGAGCCTGCTTCTTCCTCTCCCACTCCCCCTGCTGTGTTCCCTCTCTCGCTGGCTGTCTCTCTGTCACATAAATAAATAAAATCTTAAAAAAAAAACAAAAAAACTGCGGCCTGAAAGTTGTACAGGTTAAGAGACGTACTTAGTAGCATTATTAAACTGCCTTTATCTGTAAAATTTAGAGTTTAACTGTATAGATTATCAGTCCCTCCTAAAAGATATCTAATCCAGGATGTTGAATGGGATTATTGCCATTTTATACCATATTTTTGTAAAATGTAGCTTAATCATAATCTCACTCTGAAGATTTTGCATCACTTTTGCTATTTTCATTCTTTTAAGATTTAGAGCTGAAAGAATTTATGCCTTAATGTGTCATTATATAACATTCCTTAAAAGAATTGCGAACACTGGTGTTCATTTGACATTTTAACTTGAAAGCCATATGCTGGGGCGCCTGGGTGGCTCAGCTGGTTAAGCATCTGACTTCGGCTCAGGTCGTGATCCCAGGGTCAAGCCCCACATCATTGGGCTCCCTGCTCAGCTGGGAGCCTGCTTCTCTGTCTGCCTGCCCCTCCCCCTGCTTGTGCGCTCCCTCCCTCTCTCTCTCTGACAAATAAATAAAATCTTAAAAATAATAAATAAATCTTTGAAAATGATATACTGCAAGATAATGTATTTAACAATATTTGGTGGCAAATATTCGATAAATAGTTTGCATCTATTAAAAATGTAGTGGAAGTTTTACTTTTTCCTGATGGATTTGGATGTCTTTCATTTCTTTTTCTTTTTCTTGTTTGATTTCTATGCCTAGGACTTCCAGGACTATGTTGAATAAAAAAGCAGAAGTATTTTTGATTAGCATCTGAGGCTATAAACAGAGATAAAAAATCATGGTGCACAGGGCGCTAACTGGCTCAGTCCGTAGGACTCGCGACTCTTGATCTCAGGGTCATGATTTTGAGCCCCACGTTGGGTGAAGAGATAACTTAAACAGGAGAAAATCCTGGCGCTGTATTGAGGCTCGCACAGTCTGGTACTGTTCTCGCAGCTGCTGTGCACGAGTACTTCCTACTCCACTGACAATCCTTTAAACAATCTCCAGGTCACTAAGTCATGCCCTTACATACGACTCTCCCAACTTCATTGAAAAATTTCCTTGAATGGAAGCAAGACCTCACCTGCCGTGTCTTGAGTAAAGTGTCCATACATGGTAGTGAACTAAGCACTACAAGGAGGAAACAGGACGCAAGGGACACCGTGAGTCATCGCCTCCAGGAGCTTGCAGTTTGGTTGTTTGTTTTTTAAGTTATCATTGTGTTTTCATTTGTAAAAATAAGCTAATTATTTTATTTTAAACCTTTTGAATTTGTTTAAAATTTTAAAATATAGGTATTACCTTTACAATACAGATGTGTATGAAGAGACACATGAAAAATTCTCACAATGTGTGATTAAGTATAAAAGCCAAGAAGTGAAATCACATGTTCAGTATTATCATATTGTTAAAAATACAATTATACTTAGAAAACAATAAAAAATGAGTTAAAAGAAGGTTAAAAGCAGGGTTTTTAATATTTTATTTATTTATTCATCAGAGACAGAGAGCATAAGCAGGGGGAGGGGCAGAGGGAGAAGCAGGATCCCCGCGGAGCAGGGAGCCCCATGCGGGGCTCAATTCCAGGACCCTGGGATCATGACCTGAGCCCAACAGATGTTTGACTGACTGAGCCTCCCAGGCGCCCCAATGTGATATTATTTATCACAATAGTTTTACAGCACATTATCATCTGTGGTAGGGTAAATTTTTTCTTCAAAATTTCACTCATTTTGTATTATTAGTTTCCCGGCTGAACTGGATGGAGATTCAACTTGAAACATTCTCTCAAGATACGTTTTGATTTTGATGGAGTTGCCCTGCATTTATAGATTGATGAGCGGAAAATTGGGAATCTTTTACAAAATAAGTCTTCCCACTTGGGAATACTTTTCTCTAATTTTCTTAGAGTCTCTGTAGTACGCTCTTAGTCTGTGTCATTAGAGTTCTAGAGACCTCATGTATTTCCAGTGACTTTTGTTTCCAAGTATTTAGCAGGCTGTTGATATTATAAATGGGGTTTCCTTCTGCTTTTTGTTTCTGATCGTTACTGCTAATATATACAAGAATTAAGGATTTTTGAATAGTTATCTTGCATCCATCTGCCTCATTGGACTTTATGCTGATAGGTTTTTTAAAGATTTATTTATTTATTTGAGAGAGAGAAAGAGAGCACGGGGTCGGGGGACAGAGGGAGAGGGAGAGAGAATCTCCAGCAGACTCCCCACTGAGCGTGGACCCAATGAGGGGCTTGAGCTCAGAACCACGAGATCATGACCTGAGCCAAAATCAAGAGTCGGCTGCTTAACCTACTGAGCCACCCAGGCGCTCCTGTTGTGGTAGTTTCGCAGTTCATTGGCTTGGCTTTCCAGAGCGCACTGCTGAAAGTTTTGTCTTTACCTTTTTAATATATACAGCTCTTACCTACTTCTCATTCCTCCACATCTATGGCGCCTGAGAGAAAAGCTGAATAAGAGATCAAAATGGGCATTTATTGTTAAATTCCACGTTTTAATGGAAATGTCTACTCTTTCACCATTAAGTCATGTTTTCTATTAGTTTCTGATAAGTAGTTATTGTTGTTTTTGTTTTGTTTCATTTTGTCTTTTCTTGAACTCAGGACCCCGAGATCAAGACCTGAGTCGAGATCAAGAGTGGGTCGCTTCACCGACAGAGACGCCCAGCTGCCCCTAGTTTTTGGTTGTTTTTCTAAAAAATCAAGTTAAAGAGATCTCTCTATTTCTAATTTGGTAAGAGTGTTTATTAAAAAGCGAGTTTAACTTTCCCCGCGCGGGCCGCAGAGGGCGGTGGCGGGGGTCGCAGAGGGCGGTGGCGGGGGTCGCAGAGCCCGGCTGCCCGAGGGTCCGGCCTGCGCTCTCCACCCGCGTGCGCGCGAGCCCAGGGAAGCGGCGGCAAGAGGGGAGACTGCTCTCCGACTCGCGCCGACCGGCGGGACGATCCCCGGCCCGTGTGGCCCACGTCCAGAGCTCTCTGCCGGCCAGGAGGCCCCGCAAGAGAAGGCGAAGGCTCCCTGGAGCGGCGGGCAGTTGCACCGCGTCGCGGCCAGGGCGGCTCTGCCGAAGCGACCGGGAGCACGACGGAGGGGAGGACGGCGGTGGGCACCGCTCCCATTCCGACTTGGCAGAAGCACGACGCGCACGGCCCGAGCAGCACACGTCTGAACGGGTGGCCGAGCGCACCGCGAGGGTGCCCCACGTGGAGGTCGGCGCGATTCGGGGCTTCTCAGCCCAGTGGGGCTAAGAGCGCGGGGAAGCGATCGGAGCCTGCGGTGGGCGCGTCTGAGCCTCGCCGTGTTCGGCCACCTCCGCGCTGCTTCCCGGCAGCCCCGGTGCTAATGAACCAGCCGTCTACGTGCGGGGAAATGGGTCTTAAAAAATGAGTGTTGCGGGCGCCTGGGTGGCTCAGTCGTTAAGCGTCTGCCTTCGGCTCAGGTCATGATCCCAGGGTCCTCGGATCGCGCCCTCATCGGGCTCCCTGCTCAGCGGGAAGTCTGCTTCTCCCTCTCCCACTCCCCCTGCTTGTGCTCCCTCTCTCGCTGTCAAATAAATAAAATCTTAAAAAAAAAAAAAAAATGAGTGCTGGGGCACCTGGCTGGCTGAGTCAGTAGAGCCCGTGGCTCTGGAGCTTGGGGTTGTGAGTTCGAGCCTCACAGTGGCTGTAGAGATTATTTAAAGATTTTTTTTTTTAAGGCTGTTGACTTTTCACTGGATGCTTTTTCAGGCTCTGTTCTTATGAACTATGATTTTGCTTTCTTTAATGAGTAAGTATGGTTAATTATATTAATAGAGCTTCTAACATTGCTGGGCTAACTTCTTAGTTATACATGGGGCAGGCGGCCCGTGACTGGCTTGCTTGGGGACACCTGTGTGAATTTGAGAGGGTTCCGAAGGGCTGCCCTTCTCGGTAGGTTACAGGCAAGTGGGTTCAGCCCAGCGACTTACTGTCTTGTCCATTCGGCCCACAGGAAAACACCCACGTTTATATTGTGCCAAAAGACAGGAGTACCGATGGCTCCCCTGGCACCTCCCCTCTCCTGCCAGCTCTCCTCAGTCCTCCGGTGGGGGGTCAAGGAGAGGCTTGGGCGGGTCAGCAATCCTCCACACGTGCGTCCTTCTTCTTTTGTGGCTGATGCCAAACAAGCTTCTGCCCTTCAAATCATCGCTTCTGCACCTCTCACGATTCCACGAATTAGGAAGAAGGAAAGATTATCTAGCCAGTGGCTTGAGGACAATAGTAAATTAGAGAGAGGTTGGGTCTACACTTTCTGCCATTGGCCAATTGGTTTTCTAAATTTAATAAAGTAAGGTTAAGAATCAACATGTAGGGCTCCTGGGTGGCTCAGTCGGTTAAGTGTCTTCCTTCAGCTCAGGTCATGATCCTGGGGTCTTGGGATCGAGCCCCGGGTCAGGCTCCCTGCCCTGCAGGGAGCCTGCTTCTCCCTCTCCCTCTACCTGCTTCACCCTCTGCTTGTGCTCTCTCTCTCTCTTTCTGTCAAATAAATAAAATCTTTTTAAAAAAAGAATCAACTTATAGAAATACTATTATAAGATAGAATCAAATAACTCAGATCTCTGGAAGAAGGTTTTTTAACATTGAAAGTAAAAATTGACTATTAGAATAACTAGTAAATCCTGGGACAGGCAGTTAAGTGTCCAACTCTAGGTTTCAGCTCAGGTCGTGATCTCAGGGTTGTGGGATCAAGCCCTGCATGGGGCTCCATGCTCAACATGGAGCTGGCTTAAGAGACTCTCTCTCCCTCTCCCTCTGCCCCTCCCCCCAAACTTGCACATGTGCGTTCTCTCTTTCAAATAAATAAATAAATAAATAAATAAATAAATAAATAAATCTTTAAATAGTAAACTCAGTAAGTAAAATAGGAAAAGTGTATAACCTGCTAATTCATACATGAGAAAGTTCAAGGGGTTAATAAATGGAAATATATTCATTCTCACAATAAAAATATATAAAGTGCCTGAGATATACGTTTTGAAAAAAATAATTTTAAAATTAAAAAAAATTAACTATAGTAAAACACACAACAAATTTATCTTAACCTTTTTTTATTTTTATTTTTATTTTTTTTTAAGATTTTATTTATTCATTTGAGAGAGAGAGAGACAGCCAGCGAGAGAGGGAACACAAGCAGGGGGAGTGGGAGAGGAAGAAGCAGGCTCCCAGCGGAGAAGCCTGATGTGGGGCTCGATCCCAGAACGCCAGGATCACACCCTGAGCCAAAGGCAGACGCTTAACGACTGCACCACCCAGGCGCCCCAGCCCTAAGATTTTTTTTTAAAGCAATCTCTACACCTAATGTGGGGCTCAAACTCACAACCCCAAGATCAAGAGTCACATGCTCTATGGACTGAGCCAGCCAGGCGCCCCAAGATGTACTTTTAAATTTACTAAATTATTTTTTTCAAGTTGAATGATCAGAAAAAAATTGAATGATGGTCCATGCTTTCCAGGTTACACTCCTGGCAGGGTGGACAATGGGTAAACACCCTTTGGGAAGCAAAATATTCAAATGTGGTGATAGCCATGACCCAGTAACCCTACACCTGGGAATTTAGCTAAAAATAATTCAGTTGAAGCAAAGGCTATATTCATGAAGTTATTTGTAATGTTTTCCTATTGCTACTGTAAGAAATTACAACAGATTTTGTGACTTAAAACAACACAAATATATTATCTTATAGTTCTGGGGGATAAGGAGTCCTAAATTCAAGGTGTCATCAGGGCTGTGTTCCTTCCGGAGGCTCTATGGTTGAATCTATGTCCTTGACATTTTCAACTTCTAGAGTCAGCCTGTGATACTGAGCTTATTGTCCCTTCTTCCATCTTCAAGGCACCTCATTGGAACCTCTGGTTCCATTGTCATATCTCCTTTACTGACTCTGACTCCTCCTTCGTCCCTCTTACAAAGATACTTACGATGCTTAACCAACTGATCCACCCAGGTGCCCCTCATTCATTCATTTTTAAAGATTTTTTAAAAATATATTATTTATTTATTTGATAGAGAGAGACAGCCAGCGAGAGAGGGAACACAAGCAGGGGGAGTGGGAGAGGAAGAAGCAGGCTCCCAGTGGAGGAGCCTGATGTGGGGCTCGATCCCAGAACGCCAGGATCACGCCCTGAGCCGAAGGCAGACGCTTAACGACTGAGCCACCCAGGCGCCCCTAAAGATTTTTTTAAAGTAATCTCTACATCCAATGTGGGGCTCGAACTCACCACCCTGAGATCAAGAGTCAAATGCCCTACTGACAGAGCCAGCCAGGTCCCCACATTTATTTATTTATTTATTTATTTATTTACTTACTTACTTACTTACTTACTTAGAGAGACGGAGAGAGCACAAGCAGGGGAAGGGGCAGAGGGAGAGAAAGAATCTCCAGCGGACTCCCCGCTGAGCATGGAGACCAATGCAGGGCTCAAGCCCACAACCCCGAGATCATGACCTAAACTGAAAGCAAGAGTTGGACACTCAACCCACTGAGTCACCCAGGCGCCCCCATTTTCTAATATCATCTAATATTCAGCCCATGTTCAATTTCCCATGGTTGTATCAAATGGTTTTTTTTCCCCCAATTAGTTTACCTGAATCAGGATACAAACTAAATTCACAAAATATGTCAGTTGATAGAGCTCTTAAGTCCCTTTTTATCCATAACAGATCTCTCTTCCGGTCCCTTTTCTTTTTCATATCATTTATTTAAGAAGAAACTGGGCTACTTGTCTTGTAAAATATCTCGCACCCTGGATTTGTTTCTTCGCTCCCTTACGGTGTATTTAACTTTCCCGTGTTCCTCGCATTTCCTGGAGACTGGTCGCTGGATTAGAGTCGGGTTCAATTTTGTTTTTATTTGAATGCCTCAGAGGTGGTGCTTGCTGTGAGCTTCCTGTTGTATCCAGCAGAGACACACAATGTCTTGTTCACTTTCAGTGTGGCTAACACTCACGAGACAAATAATAATTTTATTATGCCCAGAACAATTTTTTAAAAATTTTCTGTACCATTGAAATATAATTATTATGCAATATACAATGTTATGTTAGTTTCAGGTGTACAACATAGGGATTTGGCAATACATCATTCCGTGCTCACCACGGAAAGTGTGCTCACCGTCTGTCACCATACAGTGACAGACATTATTTACTATATTCCCTGTGCTGTACTTTTCATTATCGTGACTTATTTCTTTTATTACTGGAAATTTGTATCTCTTAGACCCCTTCACCTATTTTGTCCCCACCCATCTCCCGTTGGCAACTACCAGTTTGTTTTCTGTATTTAAGAGTCTGTTTGGGGTTTTTTGTTTGATTTGTTTTTTTAGATTCCATATATAAGTAAAATCGTATACTATTTGTCTTTCTCTGTCTGACTTGCTTCCCTTAGCATAATACTCTTTAGGTCCATCTATGTTGTCACAAATGGCAAGATCTCATTCTTTTTTATGGCTGAGTAATATTCCACTTTATATATATATCCATAAATATATTTATTTATTTAACATACCACATCTTCTTATTCATTCATCTATTTTTGTAAAATATTTTTTTTATTTATTTGACAGAGAGAGAGAGAGCACAAGCAGGAAAGGGAGAAGCAGGCTCTCCGCTGAGCGGGGAGCCTGATGCGGGGCTCAACCCCAGGACCCTGGGACTGTGACCTGAGCTGAAGGCAGTTGCTTAACCGACTGAGCCACCCAGGCGCCCCTATCCATTCATCTATGGATGGACACTTGGATTGCTTCCATATCCTGGCTATTGTAAACAACGCTGCAATAAACATAGGGGTGCCTTTTCAAATTAGTGTTTTCATTCTGGGGGGTAAATAGTAATGGAATTACTGGATCATATGGTATTTCCATTTTTAATTTTTTGGAGGAAACTCCGTACTGTTTTCCACAGTGGCTGCACCAATTTATACTCCCACCAAGAGTGCACGAGGGTTCCTTTTTTTCACATCTTCACCAACACTTCACCAACCCCAAAATCAAGAGCTGTGTGCTCTGACAACTGAGCCAGCCAGGCACCCCAACACTTGTTATTTCTTGCCGAGACAAATATTTTTATTACTTATTTATTTTTATTTATTTCTTGGGGACAAATATTTAAAAATAACTTCATTGAGATATAATGTACACACCATAAATACACCTGTTTCATGCATAAAATTCAATGAATTTTAGTGTGTTTACAGAGGTATATATCCATTGCCACAATCTAATTTTAGGACATTTCCATCACACGAAGTGAAACTTTGAGCCCATTTACAGTCAATCCCCATTCCTACTCCCAGTCCCAGCAGCCAGTAATCTATTTTCTGTCTCATAGATTTGCCCTTTATAGAAACAAATCATGTTTTGTGCGCTCCAGGGTTTTGGTCTCCTTGTTAACTCTCGGTTGGTTTCTCCTTTGGATTCAGACATGCTAACTGCACAATATCTTTTTTTTCTTGCTCCTATTTCTCTCGATCCCTCACCCACTCATGTTGATCAATTTGTAAGAACGGTGTCTCCAGTTTTGTGCTTGATTCTCGCTTTGTGCGTTTTGCGCCATCTTGTGCTGCTCAGTAACCAGTGCTCTGCTCCCACAGATTATCAGGGCCCTGCCGGTCCCTAGGGAGCTGCGGGGAGCTTTCTAAATAGGCGCCCCTCCAACACACAGTCTTGGAGGCTCGCTGCTTAGCAGGCAAAAGGGGACCCTCTTTGGGTTTGAAACCATGCCCCCTGCAGGCAGGTAAGGCCAGCAGAGCACAGGCTGGGTTTCAGCTGCGCTCCTCCGCGCGCCACGCGTCCTGGGTTAGGGCGGAACGTCTACATCCACACGCAGCCGCACTGCGAGTAAGACTAGACATTTAGTTCTCCTTTACGACAGTAAATAGAGGTTTACTATTGGTCATTAACAAATATTTGCTGAGTGTTTTCCATGTGGTGATCATGTGAGGTGTCACAGACGAAAGTGAATAAACTGGACCCAACCCTGACCTTAAGAAACGTGCTGTCCGTCTTTTCATTCTCGGTAATCTCTTCCATGTGCCTTTCTTCTCCAACAGTCCCCAAGTCCCAGTGCTACACACCTACTTTGGCAGGTGCTGAAAGTAATGCTTGGGGTGCCTGGCTGGCTCAGTCGGTAGAGCACGCGACTCTTCATCTCCGGGTCATGAGTTCAAGCCCCACACTGGGGGTAGAGATTACTTCAAAGAATAAAATAAATTAAAAACCATGCTTGCGCATGCAAAATATTCAAGTTATAAAATAAAGAAATATATAGGGCGCCCGGCTGGCTCAGTCTGTAGAACATGTGATTCTTGATCTCAGGGTCATGAGTTCGAACCCCGTGTTGCACTTGGGTCCTACTTAAAAAGAATTTTTTAAAAAGAGAAAAACTATAAACATTTGGATATTGACTTGTCTAATGATGATGCCTCCTAGTAATTTATGCTTCTTTATACATTTTAATCAAATAGCTTGTTTTATGGGGTATCTTCTGTAGATTGCAAAAATTGCCACAATCCTTCACTCTTCCTCTATCTGCTCCCCTCTGCAATACGACTTCACAGCTCGTCCCATCAAGAGGTGGAGTCTGTTTCCTCAGTCCTTGAATCCTGGCTGGCCGCCATCAGTAGAACGTGAAAGGATGCAGTGGGATTGACATTGTGTCAGGTCTAAGGCCAGGCCTTAAGAGGCTCTGTGTGATTCTGCCTGTTCTTCTGGCCATGAAAACCAGTCCAGGCTACTCTGCTGGAGGATGGGAGACCACAGGAAGCAGAGGTCAACTGTGTCAGCTGAGGGCCATCCAAGACCAGCCAGCCCACAATCAGAAGCTAAGTAGACCAGAAGAACAGTCCAGCTGAGCCGACCCAAATTGCTAAGCTGCAGAACTGCAAGATAAATACATTTGTGTGTGTGTGTTTTAAAAATTTTTAAGTAATCTCTATCCAACATGGGGCTTGAACTCACAACTCTGAGGTCAAGAGTCACACGCTCTACGGACTGAGCCACAGGCGCCCCAGTGACTGTTGTTTGAAGCCACTAAGTGTTGACATGGTTTATTTCGCAGCAAAAGCTAACTGATACAGTAACTTTCTCTTTTCTTTTCTTTTTTTTTAAATATTTATTTATTTAAGTAATCTCTACACCCAACCGTGGGGCTCAAACTCATAACCTGGACATCAAGAGTCGCATGCTCTTCCGACTGAGCCAGGCGGGAGCCCCGACGCAGTACCTTTCTTATGTCTCTAGGATTATTCCGACCCACTGCTCCCACTTGGCTTTTGATGACCTCTAGCCTATCTTCTGTTTTTCTTTTTTCTTTTTTTTTGGGGGGGGGGTCAGAAATACATACCCGGGGTGTCTTCTGTGTGTTCAAGCAGAGCTGGGTGTTGGAAACCCACCAGTGATCAGTCTCGGTCTGGGGACAGGCATGAGCAGGTGACGTCAGTGCAGCGTGATGCTACAATGGTCAGCACATAGTGCCAACGGAGGACATGGGACAGACAGCCCAAATTAGAGTGTCAGATAAGACTGGTAATTGAAGGTGAGTCAGATAGAGGTACAGACTGTAAACAAAAGCCTAGAGGGGCAAGTAGGCAGGTCAGGTAAAGAAACGTCAAGAAATTCAGTGTGGCTAGAGCCCAGAGTACGGGAGGGAGAGCAAGGAGAGCTAAGGCTGGAGAGAGAAGCGGGAACTAGAATATAAAAGAGCTCGCTACCTCTCTGCAGAGAGTTTAGGTATCTGCAGCAGGAGAATGTAATCTAACATAATATGAATTATAGAAAGCTCACTAGAGGGGCGCCTGGGTGGCTCAGTCAGTTAGGCATCTGCCCCCAGCTCAGGTCGTGACTGAGCCCCGCACTGGGCTCCCTGCTCAGCGGGCAGTCTGCTTCTCCCTGTGCCCCTCCCCATGCTCATGTGTTCTCTCTCTCTCTCGCTCTCTTGCTCTCTCGCAAAAATAAATAAAATCTTGAAAGAAAGAGAGAGAGAGAGAGAAGGAAAGAAAGAAAGAAGAAAGAAAGAAAGAAGAAAGAAAGAAAGAAAGAAAGAAAGAAAGGAAGGAAGGAAGGGAAGGAAAGAGATAAAGCTAGCTCACTAGGACTGCAATGTGACAGAGGGACGGGAGGGGCTGAGACCAGGGGCAGAAGACCAGTTAGGTGGCTGTTGACGTCTAGATGAGAGAAGTTGGCAGTTTGAACTAAGGCAGCAGTAGTGGGGATGAAGTTAAGTGGACTGATTTTATAGATGCTTAGGACTTTAGATATGGTAAACGACTGGAAATAGGATGATGAACGAGAGGAGGGAATAATGGTCCCAGGTTTTGGGGTTGGCCAAATGGGGACAGAATTGAGATAGGTAATGTGGACGAGGAGCAGATAGGGGAGAAGGGACGCCTGGCTGGCTCGGTTGGTGGAGCAGGCCTCTTGGCCTGAAAGGAAGGGAGGGAGGGAGGGAGGGAGGGAGGGAGGAAGGAAGGAAGGAAGGAAGGAAGGAGGGAAGGGAAAGAGAGAGAGAGAGAGAGAGAGAGAAAGAAAGAAAGAAAGAAAGAAAGAAAGAAAGAAAGAAAGAAAGAAAAGAAAGAGAAAGAAAGAAAAAGAAAGAAAAGAAAGAAAGAAAGAAAGAAAGAAAGAAAGAAAGAAAGAAAGAAAGAAAGAAAGAAAGAAAAGGGAAGAGACAATTCAGTTTGGAGTATGTGGTGACTTCAGGACATCCAAATGGAGCGGTCTAGCAGGCAGTTAGATATATCTAAGACATGACAATATTTTATATATTTGCTCATTATCTAACTTGGAAAAAAAAAAAGGATAGGAGGTGGCTGATTATTGAGAGGTTTAAGGACTAGAGGAATCCTTGAAATGAAAGAAGGGCTTTGGGGAAAGTGGAAGAACTAGAAGACTGGAAGGTAGTAGAGAGTAAAATGTTTAAGATTCCAAGATGTAAGAGTACAAGATAATGGATTAAAGTAGACACACACACACACACAGAGAGAAGCCAAAGTAATAGATGGGTCACCCCAGATGAGAGCAGGCCTTGGGGTGAAGAGACCCTGTAAACCAGATGTCAAAATCTTTCATAAACATATAATGGTTTTTTTTTTAAAGATTTTTTAAATTTATTTATAGCATTTTAAAAGATTTTAATTTTAAGTAATCACTACTCCCAACACGGGGCTCGAACTTACAACCCCGAGATCAAGAGTCACGTGCTCCACCAACTGAGCCAGCCAGGTGCCCCCATGTAACAGTTGAACAGAAGTTTATTTCTTGCTACCTAGCTGATAACTAAGCTGGAGAAGCCCTTCTTCATGCAGTCATTTAGGGGTCAGGGGGATGAAGTCTCCGCCCCGGTGTCCAGTCGTTCCAGCCTGATGGAAACAGAGAACTGGAGGAGCCCCTGCGGAGGTTTCTATAAGCCGGGCATGAAAGGGACGCAAGCACTCCTGCACACAGTCCATTGGCTGAACTCAATCACATGGTCGTACATAACGGCAAGGGAGCCTAGTTAATGTTGTCAGGCAGTGTGCGCAGAAGAGAACGTGGATTTGAGTGACTAGTCTCGGCCATACCCTTATGAGGTCTACCTCCGGATCCCCTAGGGGTCACAAGATTCTGGATCAATAACCTTCGCTTTAGAAGAACAGGCCCCTCTCTCCCTCCCACAAACACACAATATCCTGATTGCTACCGAAAATGTGATTAAAGACAAAATTAAAGATGACCCCATTCTTCCCTTTTTTTCCAGGTATGACAGTACTTACGATAGCCCCAAGTGGTATCTCTCAAATAGATCTCACTAAAAGGAATAGGAAGTCTGCTCCGTTGTTCCAATTCTAGCTGCTAGCCAGCCAGGTTGGTGCTTTATCTTTCCATTACGATGAAATTTACCGCAAATCATTCCAAACAACAACGTTCTCCCCAGTTCTTGCTTATGTAAATGTCGGTTGTCATGACAACAAGAAGACTGCCCTTGATCATATGGCAGACCTTACTAAGAAACAAGAAGCAACTAGCTGGTTCAAACATAAACCTAATCCCACAGGCATGCCTAACATGGGAAATGAGAAACTGGGGCAATTTTTTATTCAAAAGAAAAAGTGAAAGTAGAGGAAAAACTTGATTCTACTGGGAGAAAGGATGTGGCCAAAGAATTTAAATAAACCACTTCCTCTTGTTATATTCTTTTTGGGGGGTGGGATCTGGCTTTCTCCTTCTTTCTTGTTAAATTGCAAGTCCCCTAACAGGATTTGGGCCCAGACTCAGGCCAATTTTCTCTTTACTTCCAACCCGCCTTGATACTAGAACGGGGTCATCCCTTTACTATAATTTACAGAAAGAATTCACAAGGACCTTGCCCGTTAGCTGCCTTCTTGACTTGCTGCCTCCGAGGTTCATGTTATTGAGACCCAAATGGCAAGATAAGAAGTAATTATTTTGAATAGTGTTCATGATATTTTAAGCTACTTCCATCACAATTGGCATTTTAGGACAAAATAATTCGGATGTAATCTTGACATTGTTGGTAATGGGGTCTGGTCTTTCTGAAAGTACTGCTAAAACTAGAAATCAAAAATAACATACAACTAGCGAGGAACCCTTATGCACTGCTGGTGGGAACGCAAACTGGTGCAGCCGCCATGGAAAGCCAGAGGTTCCTCAAAAACTTAAAAATGTCACTACCCTACGATCCAGTAATTGCACTACTGGGCATTTACCCAAAGAATACAAAAACACTAATTTGAAGAGATATATGCACTCCTAGGTTTACTGCAGCATTATTTACAATAGCCAAACTATGGAAGCAGCCCAAGCATCTATCGACTGATGAATGGATAAAGATGTGAGAGAGAGTGTGTGCGTGCACACACACACTGCAATATTATTCGGCCATTAAAAAAAAATAATATCTTTGCTTAAAAAAAAAAAAGAGGGGCGCCGGGGTGGCTCACTAGGTTAACCGTCCAACTCTTGGTTTTGGCTCAGGTCATGATCTCACGGTCATGACATCGAGCCCAGCGTTGGGCTATGCATTCAGTGCAGAGTCTGCTTCAGATGCTTTCTCCCTCTCCCTCTGCCCCTCCCTGATCCCACGCTCTGTCAAAAAAAACACAAAACAAAAAACTGTTGGATCACTATATCGTATGCCCGAAACTAATATAGTTCTGTATGTTTACACTGGAATTAAAATTAAAAAGATACAACCAGTGAATAATCAATAATCTTCCTTTATGAATGTAGGCCCCTCTGGGTGACCCAGTCACCTCTCCTTCTATACAAAAGGAAAGGAACATGGACACAGGAAAGAACCCAAACCCTGAGACTAGGCTTTGACAAGGATTTCATGTTTCTGCAACAGAAAGGACATTCCTAAATGGATTTTACTCTAATATTAAAATGAACCTACAGTCTTTGAGCATACCCAAGACTAGGAAAACTAGAGACAGCAGCTGAGAGGTAATCGGCCGGGTCCCTGCTCCCCAGCACTGAAAACTCTGAAGGAAACATTCTTCATTCAGTAGGTATGTATTGTCTGCTATGAGCCAGGCGGGGCTCTCAAGATGGACTGAACAAATCCCATGCAGCTCCTGCCCTGCTGGAATGGACTTACAGTCTAACAGAGATGGAATAAAATTACCGCAGAAATAATCACAATATGAGATGAGCACCGTGAAGGTAAATGGTGTGACTGATTATGAGATTTAGGGATTCGGGGAAGGCATTTAGGGAATGACAGGAATGGGCAAGGGCTAAAATGACCAAGGGCTTTTTCATCTGAGAAGCTGATTTGCTCCCCTAAGTAATCACTATACCTAACATGGGGCTCGAACTCACAACCCCAAGATGAAGAGTTGCATGCTAGAGCCAGCCTGGTACCCCTCATCTGAGAAGCCGAAAGGAAAGCCTGCCAGGAACAGAAAATAAGAAAGACTGAGGAAAAGGTCAGCACTTCCATGTCGGCCATTCTATGGAATGCAGATTGTACTTTATGATTAAGAGGAAGCACTAAGGGGCGCTTGGGTGGCTCAGCCGTTGGGCATCTGCCTTCGGCTCAGGTCATGACCCCAGGGTCCTGGGATGGAGCCCCGCATGGGGCTCCCTGCTTGGCGGGGAGCCTGCTTCTCCCTCTCCCACTCCCCTTGCTTGTGTTCCCTCTCTCACTGTCTCTGTCAAATAGATACATCTTAAAAATAAAAAGTAAAAAAAAAAAAAAAAAAAAGAGGAAGCACTACGGGATTTGTAAGCAAGGGAATGCCCTGATCAAGTCTGCTAATGAAGACCATCCTGGTTGCTCTCTAATGAACAGATTAGGGAAAGTGAATGGCCAGGAAGGAGGTTGTCACAGTGGTCCACAGGAAAGATGTCTGCTTGGGTTGTGGTTAAAGAGGCATAAAGGGATCCATTTTGGAGGCAGGCCTGACAATTTGGTGATGATGGGGATGTGGGGGAAGAGAGAGGTCTGTAAATGGGCAGGCAATTGGAACATTAACAGAATAATCAAAGCTATTTACTGTCACGGACAGTCATGCATCAGACAAGGACACTCAGTTGAGGAGGCCAGAGGGGTTGTAACCCAAATCATACTCCCTTCGGCACTTGTCAAGCCATGAGCCTGGCATGGAACTGTCCACACAGAGGAAGGGGTGTCTTTTCCAAGTGTTTTACTCACGGAAAGCTGCTGCCCACCAAGCTGTGTCTGGTGACCCTGACAGAACACTTACTTTCAGAAAGTCACCAGGGGCCCCCATGGGGGTTATGGATGTGGATTTTGTCCTGCTCCTGCTAGAATACAGACTCACAAGGGCAAGGACCTATTCTGTAGGAGCCACCACACTTAGAACTGCTAGAACCTGGTCAAAACTAGTCACAGAAGCACCAGTTAGCCCTGACGGCTAAACGGCTCACAAAACGTGGAGTCAATTTCTCCCTCTGATGATAACAGATGAATACCTATTAAAATACTTCATATTTAAAACAGCCCTCCTGTGGCAGTAGAGGTACTTGGGTTCATGTGATCGCTCTCAAAACAAAGAATTCCAAAATGATGGGTGAGGTCAAGATTGCTGTCACCCCGCGGTAGGCAATCTTTAGATACCGTAGTGACACCAGCTACAGCAGCCAAGATTTTGTATTAGGGCTCCCAACCGTTAAGGGCTCATGGGAACCCTGCAGTCAGGCTGGAAGTCCAGGGGACGTAGCACTGAGTATGAAAACCTGCACAAACAGCACAGCAACTTCAGGAAGCTCGATCCTGCGTCACGGAAAACAGTAGGGCAGCCCAAAGGTATCCAACAAACAGTATTATACCCCCAGATAGTACCAAATTCATTTTCACTCATAGACTTTCCTGGCTTAAAAGAGAGGAGGAGCCCATCTTCCATCTCAACTCGGGGTTCTACTTTCCTCGTTTCCTTGCTGGTACTCAGAACCTTGGAGAAGCCCACCTGGGTTACCAGCTTGAAATGAAGCTAGAAACTCCAAAAAAATTTACCAAAGTAAACAGAGAAGGCTTTGAAAAAGTCAACCTCCACATGTCTGATACACAACTATTCTCCCTCCCACTCCCAGAAATGTCCAAAGTTTTCCCCATTTGAAGTAGGAGGACAGAAAAAAACTGCCCAAGTCAGTTTACCTTTGACCATTTAGTCAATATTCTAGAGCTCACTTTTCTAGGATTCAACGCAGATCTCAAATCGAAGAAAATCAGGACAAGCACAGAAATACTGGAAGCCTCCCTTTACTAAAAGCCAGCCTGGATGCTCATTTTTGCTGGCTTTCATCCTGTATCCCTAGGGGATCCTCAAGCATTGCTCTTTGTATGAACCTCATTTTTTATATAAAGATTTTACTTGAGAGACAGAGAGAGCTAACAAGCAGTGGGGAGGGCCAGAGGGGGGAGAGGGAGAGAGGGAGAGAGAGAAGCAGATTCCCCACTGAGCAGGAAGCCCGATGCGGGGCTCGATCCCAGAACCCCGAGATCATGACCTGAGCTGAAGGCAGACACTTAACCGACTGAGCCACCCAGGTGCCCCACTTTTTTTACGTTTTTTTTGGGGGGGGGACAGAGGGAGAGGGAAAGAATCTCAAGCAGACCCCTTGCTGAGTACAGAGCCTAATGCAGGGCTTGATCCCACAACTCCAAGATTATGACCCAAGCCAAAACCAAGAGTCAGACACTCAGCTGACTGAGCCACCCAAGTGCCCCTGAACCTCACTTATTAATGATTATAGTTCCTGTCCGCCCTCCACCCATTTCTTTTTATCTTCGGGGTGTGCGTGGCAGTAGAGGTCCAAATACTTTGCCTCCTCCTGCCAAACTTAAGAGGCCTATTTTCACGTTTTCTTCTATGGAGGGGGCTTCTCTCTTCATATCTGTAAGAGGAATAGAATTTAATCTGAAAATCAGGGTCACAAATACAAGAGTCGGTATAAGCACTCAAGGTTATGTGAAGGAACCCCAACACTCAACATATTAAAACAAGATTTTAACACTTTATTTTTATCGATAAAAAGTTGAAACATACGTAAGCCACCTTGCTGTTAAGCTTGTGTATGCCAAAGTTGGCTCCCTTTGGAGGAGGTCCCTTTATTTAACTCGGGTTGGCAATCTGCTATGTCTACAGCAGTAATGAGATGTTTTGTTTTGGGTCCAAGGCAGAATACTGGCAAAGCTTGTCCTTTCCATTTCATTTTTTAAAAGTATTATCTACGCCCAACGTGGGGCTTGAACTCAAGACCCCAAGGTCAAGAGCTGCATGGTTTGACTGAGCCAGCCAGGCTCCCCTGTCCTTTCCATTTTAAAACTTCATCACCTGCAGGACACAAAACTAGAGTATAATGTCATCCTTTTAGATATAGTGTCACACTGTGTCTCTACATACACACATGCTCTGAGAAACAATGGGAAGAACATAATGTTTAACCTTTTCTTTATTTACTAAATTATCTATTCTGAAAATGTGCTACTTACATAAGAAAAGGAGAAATTACACAGTATTATCTACACTAACATTCTAAAAACCTATCATATAACATCCAAATTTCTAATTTCCTTTTATAAAGCCCCCTACCACATCCTTATTTTCTTTATACCCACATATAACCATTTCTGGACAAATCTGATGTTCTCTGTCCACACTATTCCAGCTTTTTGATCATTACATAATCACTCCTACGTTCGTCTCAATTTATCTCATGACTTCTGGAGACCCTTCAAAATATCACCAACGATTAACCTCATCTTTAATGAGTGCCTACAGATTATGTATAATTGCTTCTTTATCTGATTATATGATTGTTTGTAGGCTGTTGAATGTACACATCTCTTATTCCCTAAGCATAAAAGATTTAGCTCTTTTGTGAAAAATATTCAAAGATTACTTTCTTCAAAAGATCACCAAGCCAAACATTTGGCCATATTTTTATTTACTACATATACTATAAACATATACAATACATGCTACAAAAAACCATTTTTTTTTAAATTTAACTGTCCAGAAAGTGTATAGTGTTATAATACAACGGCACATGTTCATATTTTATTTCAAACTGGTTTGCTTACCACCCATTTCAAACCATTAATAGTGAAATGTTACTTAAGGATAATTAAAAATTATCTATTTGCATTATTAACAATAAACAATTCCAACAAATTAATAAGAATTAACCATGTCAAATATTAGTATCCAAAAACTGGGCTTTCGCAGAAATGATTATATAAAATATAGCAGCCAATTACAGTTTACTTTGCTCTGTGACAATGTACATATGCACTTGAATAGGATTCTAGCATTTGCTTTTGGAAGATACTGATTAGAAGTCCTTTGATTTAAGGTCCAACAACTGCCATATCCAGCCAAATCCAACCCAACAGTTCATGTAATGGCTTCAGACAACTGATCACTGAAAAATTCTAATGATTTGGGTAGAGTTGAATGTTCCACTAATATTACATATGATAAAAAGAGACATTACAAGCCAATATCAAAGTCAAAGGCAAAAGAAAATACAAACATTCAAATCCGTTTATGAGAAGGTTTTTCTACAAGTATTTTAGACGTCATACTTTCAGGAAAACAAGATTTTCATGTATATTTGGATTTGGATTTTACAGTATCTATGCTCTAACTGAAAAGAGTGGTCAGATGGAATTAAGTCTAGTATTGCAAATCTGTTCACTTAACATTATTGAGCACCCACTACGTGCACTGCACTGTGCTAACTTTTAAAAATTGAGTATTAATGTCTTCATCAAGCATACCTTAGTGTGAGGTAAAAGTACATTAAATTAGCGTCAACTCATTAGTTTGCTTGTGGTATGTAATCCTGTGTCAGCTGGCTTCTCTGTGCCATATAAAGAGCTTCTGCACACCCCTCACTCACACAAACATCTGCACACCGACCATGCCAGGCATTGTGCTAGCCACTGGGATACCATAATTTGGTATATGTTCAAAGAATGCATATGAATCATTAACCTATGTAAAAACAATTAGAAAGATATGTTACTTTTCTAAAATGAGGCCCAAAGCAAAATATAAGGTGTTTCTATGGGTCATATCACACCATAGACCAGTAAGTGCCTTCCTAGACTGGGAACTAACTTTGAAGGTTTCATATTGTAGTCTAAATAGCCTAGAACATTTTTGGTCTCAGAAGTCTATTCTTTGGAGCACCTGACCCCATATAAACCATTCCATGCTTAAAAGGATTTGTAAACTAAACTGGAACACAAAGAAAAAGAGCCAAAAATGAAGGCAGCTGATAATGTAATGCACTTCAAGCACTATTCTGGCCATGTAAAATGAATAATATGCAAGTAATTCATGATTGGTTCAAATGTTTTTCAAAGCACTAACCCTACCCCAAACTCATGTAATTTTAACTTGACTTTTATACAAGTTGCAAATAAAGCAAAGGGCAGAATCTGGCCCTACAACATCTATGGAATAGTCTAAGTGATTGGTCCTTCCACTCTAAACAAGTAGAAGCTAAGAATTTCAAAGAGTCCCCTAATAGGGTACTGGCACTCAGGAGGAATGACCCTGCTGGATCCCATTAGCCAGGAGTCCGTTTAGCTGTGGTAGCAGTGTGAACCTATGACCCCTTGATGGAAGGCAGAAAGCTGGGAGTCTGGGTGCCCACTCAGTGAATCCGAACTGGCTTAAAGCTATGCACTGAATAAAGTGCTCTGCACATCTTGCTTGTCATCTGGAATGGAAAGAAAACACTCTTCTTGAAAATGAACCTATTCGTAGGTTTGGGGGAAAAGAATGACAAGGATTTAAAGAATCCCAAGAAAAAGTATGAAGCATTGACTAGGAAGGAAGACAAATGCCTCTAGTAGTGTCCTCAGAAATCTCAGGATTTGAACTGTCAGAATGAGTCATACAGTGGTCATGTTCTATAAATGAAAAAGCAATCCCACTGGGTACTTACTATTCACACGGTGCAAGATTACTTCATGGGGGTGGAAGGGAACAGTCTATTGCCATTTGATAGCATCGTTTCAAAACGAAAACAAAACCATTGCATAAATCAGGGTAAGCAGCGTGCAATATTCCTCTCCTGTCCATCAGTTTTCCACAGGTTGATTTGCACTACCTGAGGGAAAGGAGGCAAAATACCCGTCCCTGCTGATACACTCAGGCATGGCTGCTACCACCTAAAATTGCCAATTCAGAAGTTAACACACGAGCCCTCCAGTTTCGTACCCTGAATATGGTAAATGAGACTAGAGATGTAGTTCAGTCTTAAGAAGATCACAGGTAACAGAATGCTTATATAAACTAGACTGCTTTGACATCTGTAAGAAAATTGTATAGATGACAATCGGAAAAAAAAAAAAAAAGAAAAAAAGAAAGATTGTTCCCATCTGTCAGCAAAACTGTTAGTTGAGCTATACTCAGCTGAAGTCCTCATCAGGATTCTGTTGATCCAGCAGACGGACATGTGTGAATGGGAAGTGACCTCGTTTGCCATTACACTCCCCTTCCCACTGACCACTCACATTAATCTTCGTAACCTTTACCAGCTCACCGACCTGCAGGAGGAGAATAAGGAAAGCACTTTATTTCCAGTTATGAATACAAACTGAAAAACTCCATTCTCTGGTTAGGCATACCCTGCCCACGTGATTGCTCTAGGGCTGACATTACAGAAATGGCTATTTGCTGCCTCCCAAGCCCCAGCCACCAGACTGATTACTTGTGGTTAGTGCAGGCAGAAGGAAGAAGGGATCTCAGCAGAGCAGAAAAACAGAGTACAGAAAATAGAAAGGATCCTAGAAAATGACACTTTTTTGGAAATTTTATTCATCTCTGGATGAGCAATCCCAACTAGAACGACCCAGTATTCCTTTCCTTGGTACCCACTACCCTTAGCTTCCTGCTTGCCCCACAGGCTGTGGCCTGGGGGAAGAGATCCCCTACCCTCACTGGCATACAATAGCTGCACAATCCCCCAACCACTCATGTACATGTATCACTTCTGCTACTGCTTGCAGAGCAGAAGGTAATCATGGAATGCAACTTCATTTGGTCCCAGAAAACGAAGTGTTCCTAGCACCTTCCTACCAAGGCAAGGCTTTTCCCACCTGGGCAGGTATAGGCTAAAACCCCAAATTCCATCAGCTCTCTGCAAAACCCCCACCTTCTTCATCAAACTCTATCTGGCAGGCTACTGCCTGCCAGCTCCCCACCCCTACCCCACCACCTACTAACAGATCTCGCTGCTCCCTCAATGCCACTTGGTACGTATTCATTAGCAATAAGGAGATATCACGTTTTTGCTTGTACATGAAGAGCTGTCCTTTGCAACATCAACTATAAAGTTTGGACAATCCATGGGGTGCCTGGGTGGCACAGCGGTTAAGCGCCTGCCTTCGGCTCAGGGCGTGATCCCGGCGTTATGGGATCGAGCCCCACATCAGGCTACTCTGCTGTGAGCCTGCTTCTTCCTCTCCCACTCTCCCTGCTTGTGTTCCCTCTCTCGGGGGCTATCTCTGTTAAATAAATAAATAAATAAAATCTTTAAAAAAAAAAAAAAAAAAAGAAAAGTTTGGACAATCCAGGATACACCTCTATTCTATAAAACTGAAGACAAAATCAGTCTGATGAATGGATTCATCTTATGGCAAAATATTGAACAATGGTGAGATAAGTGGTGAGACACTAAAGAACTTTATCCTTTGATTATCAACATCTGAGTTCTGAGGCTACAAGAGGTTTCTAAGTATAACTGTTCATTTGGTTTAAGTTAGTAACTACTATTTATTGAACTTTCACTAAGTACCATAAAGGATTTTTTTTTTTTTTTAAGTAGGCTCCATGCCCAACGTGTGGCTGGAACTCAAGAGATCAAGAGATGCATGCTCTGATTGAGCCAGTCAGACGCCCCTACTATACAGAATACTTTATATAAATTATTTTCTAGTCATTGTAATAACTTTGTAAGACAGGAATTTTTTCTTTAACAGATGAAAACAAAACGAGGTTCAGACCAATTGCAGATGTACCTGAGGTCACACAGCCATTAGCAGGGCTGGGATTTGAGCTCAGAAGTATCAGCTCCAAAGCCAAATTTACGTTCTTTCTACAATAGCAGGAACTTTCAAGTACTGGCCAAAGTCAACTCGAGTCTAGGACCAGGGCCTTTTGTAAAACGAGCTTGATCTCACTCACAGGAGAAACAGCTTGCTTACTGATCTGTCTACAATTTCCTAAAGAACTATCTGAAAACCAGAAAGGCCTAAGGTGGTTGTGGGGGTCAAAGGATGCTGAGAAAAGGAAGACAGAAACTAGAGAATATCTGACATAAAATGGATAAGATACAAGAGTGAGAAAAGGCAGCAGCTCAGTCTGCTGATGTGGTGAAGATTAAGGCTGACAGGGTAAGGGCAGAAGAGAGGATGACACTGCATGTCCATCCTTGCGAGCACATCCAGCCCCTACAGGCTGCTAGCACCAGGGTTCTTTATTATCGGCAATCTTCTTACTCAAAGTTCCTGACACCCAAGCAAGTCAACCGTGACAGGTCAGGATCCTCCTAGTCTGCTGGGGAGAGGGAGACTAGGACCTCGAAGTGAAAATTTCCGAGCTAGTAAAAACAATCTGGAAGTTCTTCTTATACCCCCAATTCTAGTTCTGACTTTATTTTTATTTTTTAAGTAAACTCTACACCCAATGTGGGGCTCAAACTCACAACTCCAAGGTCAAACGTCATGCTCTACCAACTTACTGGGCCAGCCAGGCACCCCATGAGTTCTGACTTTATCTTACCTGCCCCCACACCTTTTTTAAACTCTTACAGTGTTGCACCAGGAACAACATCCACTTGATATCTGACTATTATGTAGTGAATTTTCCTTGTTTCTGACCTGTCAACTATCCTTGACTGTCTCCCCACCCCCCTGCTAGAATTAATGTCACCATGCTGCCAGCCCCTTGCTATAAGGTCAATTATATCAAGTGCAGTACTTCTTTCCCTCATTTTAGTATTTATTTGTATTTTGTTTTTTAAAAAAAGATTTATGTTAATATTTATATTTTTATATATTTATCTGAGAGAGCCCAAAGGGGAGGGCCAGAGGGGGAGGGGGAGAATCCCAAGCACACTCCTTGCTGAGCACGGAGCACAAAGCAAGGCTCGATCTCACAACCCTGAGACCATGACCTCAGCTGAAGCCAAGAGTCAGACACTTAACCGAATGCGCCACCCAGGTGCCCCTGTACTTTCTGTTAAAACACTCAAGTCATGCTAAGTGCTATTCTGAAAGCTGGACCCAGAATCATAGAAGTCCCTAACATTAAGAAAGAGAATTGTTGGGGGATGTCTATGCTCATGTGCTCATGTCAAAAATCTAAATTGCTGGGGCGCCTGGGTGGCGCAGTCGTTAAGCGTCTGCCTTCGGCTCAGGGTATGATCCTGGCGTTCCGGGATCGAGCCCCACGTCAGGCTCCTCCGCTGGGAGCCTGCTTCTTCCTCTCCCACTCCCCCTGCTGTGTTCCCTCTCTCGCTGGCTGTCTCTCTGTCACATAAATAAATAAAATCTTAAAAAAAAAATAAATCTAAATTGCTACTCATGTTAGGGGACAAAGGGGCCAATTTAAGAAGCTGGTTTGACAGGACACCTGACTGGTTCAGTCAGTAGAGCATGTGACTCTTGATCTTGAGGTACTTGAGTTCAAGCCTCACATTGGGTGTAGAGCTTATTTGGGGGTGGGGGGGAAGCTAGTTTGACAGCATCCCAGATAACAACACCCCTAACAGCTGTCATATCTAAATTCATCATTTTACTGATATTAAAAACACACAAATGGGCCACAAGGGAACATTCTTGAGTGCTGGAAATGTTCTATACTTTCATCTGGGTGGTTATCCCATAGGCATATACACATGTAAACTCCAAGCTGTATACTCAGGATCAGTACTTTTTACCAAATGATTGATTTCATATCTAAAATGAAAAGATGGGGAACCTGGGTGGCTCAGTCGGGTAAGCGTCTGCCTTGGGTTCAGGTCATGATCCCAGGGTTCTGGGATCGAGTCCCCGCCTCAGGCTCCCTGCTTAGTGGGGAGTCTGCTTCTCCCTCTTGCTTTCTCTCAAATAAATAAATAAATAAATAATCTTTAAAATTTTTTCTAAAAGATGAAAAGAAAAATTTGTTATCTTTTACCCAGGTTTTCTAGGTGTTTTTTAGAAAATGGTCCTTCAGGGGGTGCCTGGGTGGCTCAGTCAGTTAAGTGTCCAACTCTTGATTTCAGATCAGGTCATGATCTCAGGGTTGTGGAACTGAGCCCCATCTGGGGCTCCACGCTCAGGGGGGAGTCAACTGGAGATTCTTTCCATCTCCCTCTGCCCCTCCCCCTGTTCACACTTGCACACATGCACACTCTTAAAATAAATAAATCTTAAAAAAAAAAAAGATGGTTTTTCAGGATATATCCTTAAGCCCACCATTCTACTTGATACCAAAATTGGGTATAGGTTTAAACACTTTTCTCTCAATGCTATACTGTCTTTATTCTTAAGCACTTAAAAGTGCTATCTCAAATTGTATCCTACAGAGCTCTAAGAAGTGCAGGGTAGGCTGAAATGCGGAATAGACCAGCCTCTTGCTGTTATCAGTCCCCACAGAACCATGCCAGGCTTCTCCACAAGCAGGACGGAACCTGCTGACCCACCTTCAGACTTTTCTTCTTTCCGAGCTCAAAGGGAGAAACAACAGGGATTCCTACATTGCAAGATGTCATTGGTGGGGAGGGGGTGATTATGGACAGATTAGACCTTAGGGTAACATCAGAGCCATCTCTAATGTACACAGTCTCTTGGTTCTACCCTACAGAGGACCAGGAAAGCCACACCATATTGTGAAATCCAAAATCTTTTTTTTTTTTTTTTTTTTTTTTACAGTTGATTAGGTTCTTGGCAGAGAGGCCCAAATATCAGGGGGTGAAAACAAAGGCTATGCCACAACTCTGACACGATTTTTTTTTTAATGATTCTGATTTTTAATGGATAAAAGAGTAAAGTTGTAAGCAGTCAACTGGGCTAATTAATTTACCCAAAGTGGCCTTACAATACAAATACTCTGAGGAAGACCTTATTAAAATTAAATAACCCTTTGTATCCTATGGAGTCTTTCTCCTGAAATAGTCAAAGCACATAGGGACTCCTGGGGCCAAGAAAAGACAAATTCCAAAGGCAACATGACTATCCTTAGATCACATGAGGCCCAAGTGCTTCCACAGTTTGGAAGAATAGATGGCTGTCAAGCCTGGCGGGTGTAGGTTGGGGAAGTGCAGGAGGAGACAGGGCAGTCTGAAAACACGGTGCTACATTCAGTGCCATTCTTTCTCCAAGTCAGAAACAAGGTGAGAATTCACACTCCTCCTCCTGGTAGGCAACAACTCAGTAACGCAGAATTCCCAAGGCCAGACTGGGGGGGGGGGGCGAAGAGGGACATATATGGGCTTGAAGCTTGGCAAACTATCTCGAGGATGAAGAAAGCAAAACGGAATATTTGCCCCAGAAATGCTATAATCTTAAGATAAAAACAAATGTACTGCAGTGAGTGTACCAGTAACTGTAGTTTTAACACTACTGATTTCAAAATTTAAGTTACAGGTGGAAAAGATCTTAATTTGCCTATCAATGAACAAGAAAGACCTTATAAAGGAGTTGAAGCACAAGGCAGTTAACCTTTCTTTTTATGAGGCAGATCTCACTACCACCTTGTAAAGAAGAGACGGTGAGGACTCTTTCACCGGGGTACTGCTATCTTGTCCAGTCAGTTTCTCAGCTTCCTGACCCTGTGTCACAGCCTGAGGAGCAAGTCTGCAAGTCAGTCATGGCATCATCTACAAAGAGGACTGAATGTCCGTACTTCAGGTTTTTCACTCCTTAGGAACTTGATGAGAACTGTCCCTGGCCCTGGGTGGTCCCCGACATAAATCACAATCTTGGTACATAGGTAATCAAATCTACAAATGATTCAGGAGCAAAAGATTACTCAACCCCTATTCACCAGTAAGTTCCGGTGACAGTGAGAACAAAATTGGAACCCAGATAGCATTAATTTTTGGTGTTAAACAGGAGACATCAGGGGTCTGTGTGACCGCCTCTGCTGGTGTAACCCCAGGTGACTACTTTTCTAGTTTCTGTCCCTACATCTAACAGTTGCCAGTGTTCCTTTGATCCTGACTTGCTGCAGGATTCCAGTGAGCTCAGGACAGGAAACACACACAAATTCATATAAACAGAGCCAGGGCAAAGTACATACAGAAATGGAATACAGAGGCCTTATCCTCAAACATTTTCAAACACACCAAGAACACACGTAGTAAACATTTCAAGATCTGGCTGAAGGAGAATAAAAGTTAAGAAAATGACAGCAATCTAAAACAAGGGTCAACAAACTGGCCCACGAGCCAAATCCAGCTTGCTGTTTGTTTTTGTAAACAGTTCTATTAGAACACAAGAAGCTCATTTGTTGTTTTGTCTATGGCTGTTTTGCTACAATGACAGTTGAGTGGCTGTGACAGAAACCGAATGGCCTGTGAAGTCCTTTACTGAAAGTTTGCAGATCCCTGATCTAAGGAATAGGTAATATTTAGAGTGCATCTACAGTCTTCCAAATCAATGGAAACAAATGAGAACAGTTCAGCTTTAATGACTCACTTGCCTCAGAGACAGGCTAAAATGGGTATGTGCTATATTGTATATTGGTACAAAGTGGCAGGTCTTTGAGATTTAACTGGTAGGCTTCCAGGTGAAGAGAAAAAGCATCCCAACAAGTCCTGGAAAAAGGTCTCACCCTAGTTCTAGTCTAAGTAAGAAAAGATCATCTCTAGCTCAACAGCTGATAATGCCTAAAACTAAGTCCCCTATCCCCTCGGTGCAAGCTGGGGAGGTATATATACTAGGTACATTTCTAGCTAAACATAAAAAAATTTTTAAAAACTAACACAATGAGAGTACACTGGGTGGCTCAGTTGTTAAGCATCTGCCCTCAGCTCAGGTCATGACCCCAGGGTCCTGGGATCGAGCCCCGCATCAGGCTCCCCGCAGCAGGGAGCGTGCTTCTCCCTCTCCCACTCCCCCTGCCTGTGTTCCCTCTCGCTGTGTCTCTGTCAAATAAATAAAGTCTAAAAAAATAAATAAAAACTAACCCAATGAACTTCTTGACCCAAGGTTCCCAACTGTACAGTGTCAGAGGCACTGCAGCAAATTCAGAGGATGCCATGAAATATTTAAAATTTTGAGGAAAACAGCAATACATGACATATATTATGCCACGTGAACTACTATCTCGAGGCAGTTGACAATTTCTACATAAGATTGCACGCATTCCTTTCAAAGATGTCATCTCTTTGCAAAGCTGGGTTTTGGCAGTTGCTAAGATAAAAAACAAGCACCTCACGAAATTAGTGTGGAACAAGAAATGAGGGTAGCAGTGTTCAATATAACGTTTGAGAAACTGTATGGTGTGTATGTACACATCTTATTACTTAACAGTAATTACAGTTATTGAAAATTAAAATATTTTCTTTCCATTATGTTTATTGTTTTTTTCAAGTGGGTACTAAGTTATTAGGATATAAATATTATTTCGTTTGAACCTATCTACCTAATCAATGCAACTGTTAACTATTTCTTTTGGCCTGGGACACTGTGCAATATTACTGAGACACTAAAGGTGTTATGAGTCAAGAAAGTTTGGAACCTCTGGACTGTACTCCTGTGTTGATAGCAAGTTCCCCAAAAATACAGATACCCAAACAAATGCTTAAAAATCATCTGGGAAGATACCAGAAGGCCTGCCTTTAATGTCTGAGAGGCTAGATCAGTTTACTTCCAAAGTCCTTTCCAACTGAGATTCCAAGAGCTGAAATAAAGGTAATGTCCAAGAAGGATGGAAAGGAGAGAAAAAGCAGATACCTGTTACAATGAACAATCCAGAAATCTACAGCTACAATTCCAGAAAAAGACAAATTGACACAGCAAGAACTTGCCACTCATGTTCTTATACTTTCCAATCTCATTTTTTTTTCTAACAAAGGGAAAATTGGGGTCTTCACTCCAAATTCCTATGCATAGGTCAAAGGGCCTCACCAACTTAGGTTTTACAGAGTTCCTCAAGAGGAGATATAGAGTTGATGCAGCCACTAACGCATATAATCAGGGACCTAAAGCACCTTACAACCTTAACCATCTGTGCCAAGGAACAGGTCCAAGCCTAAGAACACCTGAGAAGCTCCTTGATGACTCTAAAGTCTTATCATCTAAAGGCAAAAATGCCAGGTTGAATCAAGAATGTGAGTTATGTGATTAGTACATTTAAAAGTAATGTGATTGTTCTGGACAGTCTACAAAAGCATTAAAAAAATTTAACACCTGCAATTCACAAGATTCATCCTATTCCAGCTCCCAAGGTGTCATTAAACAAAAAATGAAAGGTGCTTCTGCACTATTCTAGTGTTACTTCCAGTCTCTTCTTCAAAACATTCAGCATATCTGCATGTTTAAAATCTTGGGAGCTCCAAAATGGAACAGATGGTATCTGATTTAGTTATACTCCCCCAGATATGACTGACTGACCCACAGAACTATAGTGGGCAAAGGAATACCCCTACTTGGGTTAGCTGGAATCAATCCCTACTTTCTACAGCCTTCATCCCTACTACAGAAATCTGGTGGGTAGGAAAAGAGGAAATATCTAATAACTTATTTTCTACTGGGGGACTGTGGTTACAGCGAATGTACCAACCAGAAAAATCTCATCTTTAAGATGAGGGCAGGTGGTTCTTGAATCCCTTTTTAGATTTTTTTAAGTGCAGAAATCCTTTCTTCAAAGAAAACCTTAGATCTGGATATGTAATACACTTAAAAACAGAGCTGCTTTGGTTGAAGCAAGAGAGGGACCCAGGGCCTTGCACCCTTGGCTTCCCCCTTTCCCTAGAAACACCGAGAAGCAGTCTGAAGACTGCTGCTCTAACACAGTATCTCTAGGGCCCTGCCCAATTCTAAAGTGCAACGGTTCTACTTTATCGATTTCAAGTTAATGTAAATTCCATTAAAATGTACCTACCTAGTCTACAGATCTCGATTTGCAGTGGGTCATATATAGCAATGAATGTTTGAACCAGAATGCTAAGGTCAGAACACCACAGCCTCCTACTCTTATCCCCTAGCCTCACATCAATAGGGACAAGGCATCAGCTTTTATGAAAACCCAGAAATGGAAAAGGAGAACTGTAGACAACTGTTTACTGTACAGTTGTACTGTACTGACAGCACAGCTGTCCCTGCATACAGTACAACTGAGGATATGCTGTCAGCGAAACCACACAAAACCTATATTGAGGGCAGTAGTACTGTTATAAAACAGTTAAGAATCACAGATTGAATGGGGTACGGTAGAAAAGGCACCATGGTAGATCTGGGTTCATCCTATCTCTACCTCCAAATAGTCTGAACAATCCAATCTGTCTAAACATCAGTTCTTTTTATATAATAAATAATCTAAGGTCCTTTCCTGCTCTAAAATTCTATGATGCGGGGCGCCTGGGTGGCACAGCGGTTAAGCGTCTGCCTTTGGCTCAGGGCGTGATCCCAGCGTTCTCGGATCGAGCCCCACATCAGGCTCCTCTGCTGGGAGCCTGCTTCTTCCTCTCCCACTCCCCCTGCTTGTGTTCCCTCTCTCACTGGCTGTCTCTATCTCTGTCAAATAAATAAATAAAAATCTAAAAAATAAATAAATAAAATTCTATGATGCAAAACTAACACCATGTTTTTAAGTACATGAGGTATTATGAAGCTATTACTTTGGGGTATTTGTTCTAACCTGAAAGAGGCCATCTTCAGCAATCAATATATGTACCTCAAAACCAGTATCTAACCAAAAAACAAAACTGACTGAAATTAGAAGCTATTTTCTACTTATTTATTTCGCAAAATTTATGATTCACAGCAGGGAGAGCAGCTCAAGAATTTCTGAGCACTGAAGTCTCTAATCAAGGCAGGCATCCTTAAAAACAATTCTCTTTAGGAAAGAAAATGCAGGGCAGCTGGGCAGCTCAGTCAGTTAAACGTCTGCCTTCGGCTCAGGTCGTGATCCCAGGGTCCTGAGATCGAGTCCTGCATTGGGCTCCCTAGTCCACAGGGAGCCTGCTTCTCCCTCTGCCTCTCATGAATAAATAGGGAGGAAGGAAGGAAGGAAATGCAGGGGCACCTGGCTGGCTCAGTTCGTACAGCATGTAACTTCTTGGTCTCAGGTTGGGTTGAATTCGAGCCCCATACTTAAAAACAATATATATATACATATATATATATATATACATATATAATTTTTAAGATTTTATTTATTTGACAGAGACAACGAGAGAGAGAACACAAGCAGGGGAAGCAGGAGAGGGAGAAGCAGGCTCCCTGCCAAGCAGGGAGCCCGACATGGGGCTCAATCCCAGGACCCTGGGATCATGACCCGAGCCGAAGGCAGACGCTTAACGACTGAGCCACCCAGGCCCCCCCTAAAAATAAAATCTTAGGGGTGTCTGGGTGGCTCAGTCGGTTAAGCATCTGACTTTGGCTCAGGTCATGATCTTGGGGTCCTGGCATCGAGCCCTGAGTTGGGCTCCCTGCTCATAAGGGAGTCTGCTTGTCGCCTTCCCTCTGTTCATGCTCTCTCTCTCTAGCTCTCAAATAAATACATTAAATAAATAAATAGTCTTAAAAAAAAAGGAGGTGGCACCTGGGTTGCTCAGTTGGTTGTATCCAACTCTTCATCTCAGCTCAGGTCTTGATCTCAGGGTCATGAGTTCAAGCCCCATGTTGAGCCTACTTAAAAATAAATTAAAAAAAAAAAAAAAAAAAAAGGAGGGACTCCTGGGTGCCTCCATCGGTTAAGCATTCAACTTTGATTTAGGCTCAGGTCATGATATGGGGTCCTAGGATCGAGCCCTGCATCAAGCTCGGGGCTCAGCAGAGTCTGCTTCTTTCCCTCTCCCCTCATGCTCGTGCGTGTGAGCTCTCTAATAAATAGATCAATCTCTGGGGCTCCTGGGTGGCTTAGTCAGTTAAGCGTCTGCCTTCAGCTCAGGTCATGATCCCAGCATCCTGGGATCAAGTCCCACATCAGGCACCCTGCTCAGCAGGGAGTCTGCTTCTCCCTCCCCATGCCCTTGTGCTCTCACACTCTCTCTCTCTTCCTCCCTCTCCAATAAATAAATAAAATCTTAAAAAAATAGATACATCTTTTAATAAAGGGAGGGAGGGAGGGAAGGGAAAGGAATGCAAACAGAAACAAAATAATGTGATAACTATTTTTTCCTGTTAGCTGGTTTGTTTCATGACTGCTATTTTTCATACTCCAGCCCAGTCCTCTTATAAACAAGGTCTGCAATAGATGTCAAGAGTCACATCTGCCATGTGCACAGCACCATGTTGGATGTTGACACCATCGGAACTTAAATGAAAACATGAGGCAAGAAACTTCTGTCTTCCTTATCCTCCAAACTCAAAGTGGGGGAAAAAATGGTGTGACCTATATATTTCATTTGACATCAAAACAGAGACACGATACTTGTCACAACATGATCTCAAAAAAGAAGCACTTTAAAAATACATTTTTCAGTCAAACCTCTAAGACTCAGCTAGCCCTCTTTGCATCCACTATCTAGAATGTAAAAGAAAAATTTCAAATCCAGTAATATCAGAGACTGGTTCAAATAAATCCTATTCTGTAGGCTAACACTTCTACTTAGGGAGAAGGCAGCTCTTACTCCCAGTGTCTGAACATGACCCAAAGGAAACAGCATTTGGAGATTTCAGTTTATAAGAACACACTTTTGCCGCTTCTCGGCTAGTCTGAGCTCACATAACTTCAGCCTCTACTTATAGAAGTTAGCTACTTATGGGCGCCTGGGTAGCGCAGTCGTTAAAGCATCTGCCTTCGGCTCAGGGCGTAATCCCAGCGTTCCGGGATTGAGTCCCACATCGGGCTCCTCCCCTGGGAGCCTGCTTCTTCCTCTCTCACTCCCCTGCTGTGTTCCCTCTCTCGCTGGCTGCTGGCTGTCTCTCTGTCACATAAATAAATAAAATCTTAAAAAAAAAAAAAGTTAGCTACTTACATTCAAGTTCTATCAGTAGGTTCTGAAAGATGGGATAGCATGCCACTTTTTTTTTTTTTTTTAAGATTTTATTTATTTATTTGACAGAGATAGAGACAGCCAGCGAGAGAGAGAACACAGGCAGGGGGAGTGGGAGAGGAAGAAAGCAGGCTCCCAGTGGAGGAGCCTGACGTGGGGCTCGATCCCAGGACTCCAGGATCACGCCCTGAACTGAAGGCACACGCCTAACGACTGAGCCACCCAGGCGCCCCAGCATGCCACCTTTGCACAAGCTTTTACACTGAACCACTAGCTCTGCAGAACTCAGAAAGAGAGGGAGGGAAGGAGGTAAGAGACAAAGCTATGAATGCTAAAGAGAGGAATAAAGGAATAGACACGATGCAATGGCTGGCCAGAGGAGATGGGCTACCAAGGATAACTATTCGCCAGTGAAAGGCAGGAATTTACTCCTCAGAACAAACTGTTTTCCTGCCTGTAAAATGCACCAAACAACAAAAACCAAGTAAACCTGCTGCTCCTAGAGTGTAGAGTTTTGGGTATGGATCGCTTCTCACCTTCTATGCTTTACTGTTCCTCCTAAATTCTTACGTTATGAACACAAGCAGTCAATGGAAAGAAACCCCATGCCCCCTAAAGTAAAAACATTATGTTTTTGTGGGAAAGTTCCATTTAAGTGCTTTGACAGAGCCCACCTTAGACAATGAAAAACAGAAAGAATCAGAGTAGAATGTAGATGAGAAAAAAATATTTTAGGTTAATTCCTGCAAATTCAGGTGGTGTTATTAAAGAAGTCAAAGTATGTTTAGTAGATCAATCAGAACATTCAGTTATATAATTTTAAGCTTACTCATTCCAAAATAGGTTTTCTACAAAAAAGAGAAAACCTAACATTAAATGCCAAAATCAGTACTTAACGGTTCGACATCTACAACATCACAATGCTGGTGTTTGTATTCAGCATTCCTACAAAGCTCTAAGAGGTCTGAAAGGGAGACCCTGTAGCAGATCTCTTCTTTCTACATTTTGCACATTATGTACCTCCAAAGCCAAGGCTGTCTTGTCGTAGGCATTAGGGACTCGCTTCTGGATTACCCTGGCATAAATGGGCCCATTCTGGAGGTTAGGGAGCGGAGTGTTGACGCTGGGTTGGGCATAGGGCCCAGGCTCCGGCCCACCCAGTGGCTGTGGGTGGGAACCCTCCTGGTTACCTCCAATCAGAGCCGATACTGAGGCGGAGGCAGGTCTATACTTCTCGACGTAAGGGACTGGAATCATCCCCCTCTTGCCTTCGCTGTCCTCTGCATTCCACCACTGCTCTTCAGGCTTATCCCGGATTCTCAGGATGTCTCCTTTCTTAAAGGGAAGATCTTCTTCATCATTCCCATTAAAGTCAAAGAGGGCTCGCACATACTCTGCCTCCTCCTGCCTGAGAATCACTCCACTACCCTGCCTAGATCTGGAAACTGGTTCTATCAACGTTGTAGTGTCCAAATAATGTATTTTGTAGAATTCCAGTAAAGCAGGCAATGAATCAAACTCTTGATCTCCTATTCGGAGTCTGGAGGGGCTCACCCCTGGAAAAAAAACAGAGCAGGCTATTATTTAAAGATGTATTACGAAGGAGATAAAATGCAGATTTTAAGCATTTCCTAAACACATTCGGTCAACACTTGATCAGAAAAAAAGTCTAGAAAAGATAGCCCCTCTCCTTACGGTAAACTGAAATCATGCTCTGTAGTTACAACGTACCCTAGAAAGATGCCCATCACCACCTGCAGCACTGACGGAACAGCAGGCCACAGCGACCAGGCCAGTTGGGGCATGCTTTCATACTGGATCAAAGACAAAGCAATATGGAGACTTTTTGTTCATTCTCCCAAAATGTTCTGTGCTATCCCATTTACAGAGTAGCATAAGGTTCAAGGTTTTGTTGCAATCTTCTTTTCAACCTCAGGGAATGTAGCAAACTCTCCTTTTTCTTAGGTCCCAGCAGCTTTTCCAAGAAGAGGTGGGGAGAACTTGCTATCTATCTACACCAGGCTCACACACTCCTCCTCTTCACATCTAGAATGTATAATTCCTAAGAAGAAAAAGGTTTCGTTTTTTTTTTTTAAGTGAACTCTATGCCCAATGTGGGGCTTAAACTCACAACCCTGAGATCAAGAGTCCCACGCTCTACCAACTAAGCCAGCCAGGCACCCCAAGACTATCTTTTTAAATCTAGGATTGCTGATCTCAATTTCATTTCTGACAGCCACCAAAACAAAAACCTTAATTAGGCAAAAGAACCAAGGACTCTAAAAAGAGAAACCAACAAGCTAACTGCTTAACAATCAATTACCAAGGTCTTCACTGAAATAAAACATGTAAACCATATTGTTCCCTCAGGTCAAGAAAAAAAGGTAAATAAGGATGCTTGAAAAAATAGTGTTAAAATTCTCAACCTCTGGGGACACCTGGCTGGCGCTGTTGGCAGAGCACGCAACGCTTGATTGCGGCGTTATGAGTTCCAGCCCCATGTTGGGTGCAGAAATACTTAAAATCTTGAAAAAATGAATAAAAATAGAAAAAAATAAAGTAATAAATACTAAATAAATTAAAATTCTCAACCTCTGATGAGACAGTAGGGTCCAAGAGAAAAGACATCAGGAATCCTTAAAATTCACATGATGCCAAGATGTGTATGGTCCTAGACACACAGAATACCTCAGAATGTATTCCCTCTCTATTTCAAGATTCTAGAGCTGAAGGATAATAAATTAACATATATCAGTTCAAATGAAAAAGTTTCTAGTGAGGAATATACCCTTTAACTTACACTCTGCTAAGCACCAAAATATCAAATCATCTTTCTTGGATTTTTTTACCTTTTGGTTTCCTGATAAATAAAGAACCCTATAGAAAACTGGTTTTTGCGGAACTTTTGTTTTGTTTTGTTTTTAATTAGCCTTAACCCACAGGTTTAAGCCTTAACCCACAACTCAGCATTCAGCTTTAACCTCCCAATTTTAATATATATATATAGTGTGTGTGTGTATACAAGTATGTCATAAATATATACAGTGTTTTACAGTTAGGGTACTATAAAGTTTTATATCTTGCCTTTTTTGCTTATGAGATAAAAAGATTTTATATAATAAAAAATTTCTCATCTCTTCAAGAACATAACTTTTAATAGCTATAAAGTATTCCTAACTTTTCACTAGTGAAAATGCTATTATGGAGCATTTTTGTTCTTATCTATTAATGAGCTTTTTTTTCTTAGTTCATTAGGATAAATTCTTTGAAATGCAACTGCTGGCTGCATCAAAGGGTAAGAAGATTAAGGTTTATGCTGCCAAATTGCCCTCCAAAAGTCTGTACAATTTTACACTCCCACCACTGGTTTATGAGTTCCCACTTCCCCCCTATCCAAAACAGCATTTAAAAAAATTATTACAAGGGATGCCTGGGTGGCTCAGTTGGTTAAGTGTCTGCCTTTGGCCCGGGTTATAATCCCAGGGTCCTGGGATCGAGTCCCACATCTGGCTCCTTGCTCAGTGGGGAGCCTGCTTCTCCCTCTACCTGCCGCTCCCTGTGCTTGTGCTCTGACAAATAAAATCTTAAAAAAAAAAAAACAAAAACAACAATTTGGGGTACCTGGGTGGTTCACTTGGTTAAGTGTATGCCTTTGGTTCAGGTCATGATCAGCGAGGAGTCTGCTGCTTCCTCTCAAATAACATTGACAGTTTATTTATTTTTAAGATTTTACGTATGTATTGGAGAGAGACAGTGACAGAGAGCATGAGCACGGAGGAGAGAGAAGCAAGCTCACCGCTGAGCAGGGAGCCTGATTCGGGACTCGATCCCAGGACTCTGGGATCATGAGCTGAGCCGAAGGCAGACACTTAACCAACGAAGCCACCAGGCGCCCCTCACTGACAATTTAATGAGAAATGATATCTCTTTTTAAATATCATTTTTGATTGTTTGGTGTTTTTCAAGTTTACTATTTGTACTTCTTTTGGGAAGGTTACTTGTTCAAGTCCTCTGTTAAGGGAAAATGGCCAATTTATTCTCTTCACTCCAATAACACTAAAACCATCTAAAAGCCATAGTGATAGGGGCACCTGGGTGGCTCAGTCAGTTAAGTGTCCGACTCTTGGTTTTGGCTCAGGTCATGATCTCATGGTTGTGGGATCGAGCCCCATGTCAGGGTCCGTGCTAAGCGTGGAGTCAGCTTGAGATTCTCTCCCTCTTTCTCTGCCCCCACACCCTGGCTTGCTTTCTCTCTTTCTCAAATAAATAAATATTCAAAAGCCAGTGATTAATATGGTAAAATAGGAATATTGCAGTAGCCTAGAAGTCTAAATTAATTTGCACTCTAAAAGAAATGAGACCCAATAATTTTGTTCAGTGTTAGAAATCACTTCTTCCAGGGGCGCCTGGGTGGCACAGCGGTTAAAGCGTCTGCCTTCGGCTCAGGGCGTGATCCCGGCGTTCCGGGATCGAGCCCCACATCAGGCTCCTCCTCTATGAGCCTGCTTCTTCCTCTCCCACTCCCCCTGCTTGTGTTCCCTCTCTCGCTGGCTGTCTCTATCTCTGTCAAATAAATAAATAAAATCTTTAAAAAAATTAAAATAAATAAATAAATAAATAAATAAAAAAGAAATCACTTCTTCCAGAATGACCAGAAAAAGTACATTTAAAATTCAGTGGTGGGGAGAAGTGAAAAGATAAACCTTGGACATTAACCAGAAGTCCTCAATACAGAATGAGTACTGATGAGTGCCTTCTCTTTTTACACAAATGAATGCATGACGAGACACCAAGACACAGTTTAAAGGACAGTTGCACATTTCTTATATCGCAAAAGTCCACCTGTGGAATTCATGGCTGTAAGCTAAAAGAAGTCAATAGCCCACACTCAGTAATGCTGGCTGGCTCTTCAACTCAAGATGCTGAAATAGACGCCCAGACCCAGGACTACAGAAGTGCCGCAAACACTCATCAGGCACCTGCAGGACACAACCCCAGTAGTTCCGAGTGCTGAACTGGAGAGAGAATTTTGGTTATGAATATACCAGAGCATGGCAGTGCTGTATTCTGGAGTTTCTCTTCACTCAAATGGATCACTGAAGGGGGATTGTTCCCATTCAAGTCTGGTGGGCAATGAGATACATGGTCACTCTATTACCACTAGGTTAATTCAGTGATCCTTCTGGCCTGCTGAACTATGCTAAGGACTACGTCAATGTGAACTCCAAGGAGACCTACTTAGCACTGCCTGGCCAAGAAAGCCTCCAGGGCAGAGTGGCAGGGAGGACCCTCACACCAGCAGAATACCCATGGCTTAGAAAATGGTCCTAATGACACCGAGGGTGGAAAGCTCCCTTGCTAGAGTTTACGCAACTACATGCCAAGGTGCAATAGCCAAAATGGTTTTCACTAGTTGCCTTTTTGGGACAGTGGTTGGCAAACAGTACTCAGTAAATGTTAGATACTATTCTTAATGAACAAAATTCTGAAGTGAGGGAAAGAAGTTAAATGAAAGTCTGTTCCCAGTTTTAAGAACCTCACAGCATAGCTGGGGATATAAAGGCATACACAGTGTGGTTGGTGAGCAAGGAATGAAGCAGGTCTTAGGAAGACTTAAAAAAAAAAAAAAAAAAAAAGGAAGACATTATTTCCCCCCCTGGCTTTCACTTCCAACTGGAGATGTATTCTTACAAAAACTAGTAGCAACAACGAATTGTGTTCTTAGATACAACAAAATCACCATAAAAGAACAGTTCTGTCCATCCCTGAACATTTCCAAGGCACTCTTTTCACTCTAAAAAGGAAGGTAACCACTCCCTGTCATCCATTGTTATGGTTCCTCCATTACTGTACTAGCTCAAATAAAATGCATTTTGGGGGGGGGGGAGATAGTTTAGAAGAACAAATGAGACCACAAAGCCAAGACCCTTAGAAAGATCACTGTGAAAATTATGAAAAGAAAAAATGGCAGCTCCTCTGTCATAAACATAAAGGTAGGAAGTTGGTTCAATTCATTTCTTGCTCAAATGGTGCGCGGTATTAAATGGACCCACAATGATTTCTCTCTTTTTGGCTTGGCTTGGCAATCCCAGCAGTTACAGAAATACAAGCAAAACACCAAGGAAAATCTTTGATATTCTTAACAACAACGATTTTATTTTTAAGTAACCTCTACACCCAACGCGGCACTCGAACTCACAACCCCAAGATCAAGAGTTGTATGCTCTACCCACTGAGTCAGCCAGGCCACCCTTTGATATCCTTTACCTATAAATTTTTTTCTATTCTACTGACACTATAATTCCACCAGAGGAGTGCCTGTTTCTGTGTACTGCTGAAGCAGTCAAATACATGGACCACCACGCTTCACTGATCCAAACTCCAGAAGGGAAGGGAGGAGAAAAGAACCTAAGTCTCAAATAAGCCCAAACCTCATCACAGCTATGTGTTCCGGCTCCTTTCCCTACCTCACCTCCTTCCAACCACAAACAGCCAAGGGCCGGAAACAGAAGGGCGGGAAAGGAAGGAGATATAGTCAGTCAGTCTAGAGAAGAGAACCAATGACCAGGTTCTCACTGCTGGAACTTGGAAAACCTCACTGACTTGTTCTACGTAAACCTGTGCTGGTATTCTGAACATGCAGTTATGAACAAACACATTCAGAAATCAAAATCAATGCAAGCAGTTACATTTCTTTTGGTTTCTGCACTGTTGAAACTCATTACTTCTAAGTATTTTAACCTTCAGGTAACAACAATTTTTACACCACCATTCCCTGAAGGTTTTATGAAGAACACCCAAGAGCTCCGTGGGCTAAAAACAGGCCAGGTCACCTCTGGCATGGGTACCATCATGGCAGCTCCATCATCAGCCTCTCCTTGATCTCAAAATACTTCCATTTTCCCTTCCTCTTTCTTTAATTCCCACTCCTTTCCTCCTCTTCTGCCTATGGTATTTATAGAAACTGCTTAAACACACCCCACCACCTGTCCAATACAAAGGGCTAAAAAGGCTGCTGACGTCCATCTGAGAAGGTCTCCTCAAGAAGTATCAAATATCTGGCCTCGTAAGCTAATAGAACTTTCTAAAAATGGTGGGTATCAACATGGTACTTCGCAGATTCAGACTGACTGGGTTTAATGAATTCTGGTTCTGCCATTTACTAGCTATACGAGCTGTTATTTAACTTCTCATGGTGCCAAACACCTATGTAATAAAGTTCCTAAAAGTTGCTGGTACATTACAGGTGCTTAATAAAAAGCAAATGCAGCTTAATACCCTGCCCAAACCTCTCAATTCCTTTAGAAATTTTCGATTAATCCCCAAATCCAAAGTCCACTGAACTGTTTCCCAGAGAAGATTCTACAGAATCTCAAGATGCTTCTCAAAATGTCTTGTGGTCTAATACCCGCTTCTCTTGGGAGGGTCTTAATTTCACATGAGCATAGTAAAAGGCTGAGAAATCCTGCAATAAATAAACCTACTTCCTTTTACCATGGCATCCTTTTTTTGTTGTAAACCTGTAAGTAACTCACTGAAGAACTTCTCCAGAACCACTGGATGGAGGGATACTCTAACTGATGAGTAAAACACGAGGACCAGATTTGAGAACTGCAAAGATGAGGTAAACAAGTCAAACACAGATGGCGGAGGTACAAAAAGGCGCAGTAGGTAATGAACAGTCCCACAAGATTTCTAGAGAGTGGCTCGGTCCAGCACCACCTTGAAGAGGCAGTGCAAACAGTAACTACCCTAACATCTGCCCCTCCCCGCCCCAAAATGAGGCAAGCTTTTATGCTTCCCTCGCCCACTAGAACAATAGGTAGAAGGCTCCGGGTTAAGCAGGTAACAACAGGTGCCATCATATTTCCATGTCTTGGACCCAAGGTCCTTTCACACTTCTGATGCACTCCATCACCCCCCACCCCGGCACTGACTCCCTTACACGTGCTATCTTACTGGTGCTTACCAACCCACACCATGCCTGCCTGTGAGCCTCTCAATGCTGAGAACAGTTTTCCATTTCGCTTCAACTCCTGCTCTCCCAACCTCACAGTCATGTTCGTAAGACTAATATAGCTAATGCTTATTAAGTACTTACTATATGCTAGCCCCATTCCTAAGCATTTAATATACTAAAACGCATTTAATCCTCACAACAACCCTATGAGGTCAGTATTATCATTTCCTCTCTTTTACAGATGGGGAAACTGAGGCAGAGGCAAGTCAAAGAATGTGACCAAAGTTATATAAGTAGTAAGTGGCAAGGAAGAATGATTTAAACCGAAGCTCCAGAGCTCACACTTGTTCAGTTTTGTCAATTGTCTACTGGCCAAGGTCTAGTAATACCCCACTGTCTGAAGAAACATGTGCATCAGTGATTGCAAAGCCTTCCCAAGAGGTCTATCTTGAAGTCCAACCTGACAGAGTACGGCCAGTAGACTTGACCCTGAGGCACAAACAGGGTGCTTCCAGACTATGGCAGCCTGTGGTAGCTGAACATCTAAATTAAAAATAGATTCATGAGAAAAGGTTAAAAATACCTGATCCATCCTACCCCATTCCTCTAAAAACTGTATCCAAGCCGTTCCATACAAAGTCTACCTACGTATTATGTCCACAAAATACGCTATAAAGTCCTAAGCAAAAAGCTCATTTTTCACGTTCAATTTGCCAAGTAAGAATTTTAAAAGCCTCATCATTGACTTTCAGATAACAGACATGTATTGTCCAAATACTAAAGCTAGTTTCTTCTTGTCATCCTTTCCTTTTGATATTTAAACAGAACTTAGGACCCCATGACAAAGACAAAAGTGCTGAATCTTCTATACGCACTGTTCGGATCTCAAAAGGAAAGAGAAAGAAGTACAGCGTAACAGTGTCAGCTCTCTGGTCAGAATTCCGAGGTTCAAAATCTGGCTCAGTCATTTACCAGCTGTGTGACCTTGGGCAAATTACTGAATCTCACTCAGTTTCCTCACCTATAAAATGAAAATATTTTAATAAATAGAGAGCATAGTACTTCTCACCAGATTGTTACAGGCAGAAAATGAGATAAGGCATAGAAAGTACTCAGCAAAGTACTTGGCATAGAATAACCAGTCAATAAATGTTAGCTATTAATATTCTACATGCTTTTCTAAAATTGAAGAAATTTCTCTGTGTAGTTTCAAAAGAAAAGGAGCTTGATGGGGGGAGGGGGAGAAAAAGATTAAGTAATCTGTATTATAGACAGCAACTCAATCAATTGCTCTATGTAGAAAATTGGCCACATTAACAGAAACAAGAATTACCACAATGCCTGTGAACTTTCCACACCCCATCCACAAACTTTGGCAATCTTCACCTTCTCTCTTGGGCCAAGGATCTGAACTCATATCTGTTATGAAAAGGTGGAGCTCAATATCAAGGTAAGCGCAGAGATATAAAGTCATTAAAAACAAGGTGTGGAGAAAGCTCAAAATAGCAAACTTGCCTGCTGCCATCTCCAAATTTTGCAAAACACATACACAAAAGGTTGAAAACTGGGGGGGGGGGGGGGGTGTTGAAAATTGAGTTTCAGTGACCGTTTGCCATCATATTACTATACTGGGATTCAAAACCCTAGATACCAAGAAGGTGGTAAAAAGTAGAATATACCTGGTTTAGGGCAAAGTTGTGTTACATCAATATTCCTGTCTCATGTTATGCTATTAAATCAACCAGACTGAGAAGACCCAGAATAATTTGTGGACTTAAAGATCCCATACTTTTTTTTTTTTTTAATTGGTATGTGTTAACAGCAAAGAGACTGACTATCCCATCTCCCCATTTCTGGCCAGAGCGAATTAATCTAAATTAGGACTATCCCAAAAGGGCAAGAGACTGGCCTGCAGCTAGCCTCAGCTGGTCAGAAGAAAACTGCTTCAACCTGAGAACAATGAGAAAGACTAAGACCCTTGGTGCTGTTGTTACACAGGTGATGGTAAGATGACAATGACCTCAGAATTACTCTGTACGTCACATATCTTAGGTACGAAGTGCAAAAATGTCCTTAACATTCTCCAAACAACTCTGAAGGCATAAGTAAGACAGTCACATCTCAGTGACCCTTGGTAAGAAAGACCTAGGTCACAGCCCCTGACATACAGCACTGACAATGTTTACGTTCAATGAAATTGGAAGTTCCATTCACTTTTTCAAGGAAGGGACTGTTTCCATTGGCTTATTTCCTGGGAAAAAAAAATCTGTCCTCCACAAAATACCTTGAAAACTAGAACCCCCTAATTGCAGAAAACCGTCTCTGGACGTTAAGATGTCTTGGACACCGTCAGCTGGACATCAACTTGTTCTGGGCTGATCACAGAGGGCTTACTTCTATCACCAAGGCACTTAGCTCACCACCTTCGTCCTCTGCGGGGGAAGAGGACAGTAAAAGTATTTTGGAAAAATGCCCAAGAAAGAAAAAAGCTGACCGGTTTCCTGAGGGTGTCTCCATCCCTCCGGGCTAGTATGTGGTGACTTCCTACCAAAGGCCAGCAGGGGAGAATAGCTCTCCAAACCAAACCCGGCTCTCTAACACTACAGGAAATGTTTCAAGCCTAAAAAGCCACTTGTAGGATTATCGAATTCATTCTGGGAACCCCTGCCAACTGATGCCCCCGCAGTGCCAACATCCCCCTCAGCTCTTTGTCCCCACGTTGCCCGGCCCTGCCCTTGTGCCTGGCCCGGGCGCGAGCCCCACCCTGGGGCCGAAGCAGTTCCCCTTCCCCTGGGCTGTCCTCCCAAGGCACACCCAGAGGCCTGGGTCAGCGGCTCCTCCTCCCCCCACACAGAGCCGCTCGTGGTGGGAACGAGCCCAGGCACCAGGCTACCCCCCTGCCATGGTCATTCCAGCCCTCTGCCCACGTCCCTCGTGGAGGTCAGCTCTCGAAGAGCAGCCGGCCAGGCGCGGGAGTTCCGCGGCCCTCACCCCGCCCGGGGCCTCCCGTCCCGTCCGTCCTCACCGGGCGGAGGCTGGGCGGGCGACGGTGGCACAGACGGGCGCGGGCCGCTGCTGTTGATGATGTAGTGGGAGACGCGCGAGTTCTCGGAGACGCTGAGCACATAGTCCCCGGGGCTGGTGCTCGAGTCCCGCACCAGAAACACCCCGTGCCGCTGGCCCTGCAACAGCGCCACCGCCTCCTGCCGGCTCAACCGCCCCCAGTACCAGCTACTCCGCTCCTCCGAGTCGAAGTTGCCCGCCATGGCCTCCTCCGCCGCCTACACGCTGGGCCGCCGCCGCCGCCGCCGCGCGCGCCCCTCCTGCCCCGGCGCCCGCCGCCCAGCGGACCGGCTCCGGTCTCAGCCTCACAGCAGTGCCCGAAATGGCGGCGGCGGCCGCGGGCCTTCCCCACCGGAAATGACGCGCACTTTGCCCCCGCGAGGATGCCGGGAAGGGGACCGCAACCCGCCATTGGGAGAAGGGCAAAGGACGCCTCGAGCGCGCACTGCGCACGCGTTCTCACGTGCGTCGCCGCCTGGCAGGGATCGGAACTGCAGGGGATGAAGAGGCGAAGTCTGGGGCGAGGGTTAGGGGCGAGGGCCGAGGTTTGTGTTTGCGCTTTTGGCCACGCGGCCCTTCGCTGGACCAGGCTTCAGGTTCCTGGTAGGCCCAGGATTTCTAGGCAGCGACTCCGACACGCAATTGGAGTACAAAAGATGGATGTGGCCCCAGGGCCTGAGCTCCTGGAGACGTAGGTCTTTTTCTGGTGGTTCCTCCTGCTTCGCGCTAGACTGGCTAAAGTTTTTTGTTTACATTGATTCATTCAGCAAACAGTTATTGACACCACATTTGCCCTGTGGGTGCAAAGGTGATCAAGGCTGGGCCCTGATCTCATAGAATTCACAGACCTGTGGGAGGAACCAGGAAACAATGACAAAGGAATGCCAAGTGCTATGATCAGGACCCAACAAGGGGCCATAGCAACACAGAGGGGCGCCTGAGTGGCTCAGTCGTTAAGCGTCTGCCTTCAGGCGTGATCCTGGAGTTCTGGGATCGAGCCCCACGTCAGGCTCTTCCGCTGGGAGCCTGCTTCTTTCTCTCCCACTCCCCCTGCTGTGTTCCCTCTCTCGCTGGCTGTCTCTCTCTGTTAAATAAATAAATAAAATCTTAAAAAAAAAAAAAAAAAAAAAGGAACACGGAGCAGGGCCCCCAATCCAGTCTATAAAGGGATTCAATATGAAGTGGCTTACCAGAGGAGGGGGCTTGAGCTGAATGTTGAGTGGCAAGTGGGGCAAGAGCATTTAAGACAAAGGGAGCTGAATGTGCCAAGCCATGTAGAATTATGGAGTTCTCTCCATTGAGTCTCTCAGGTCATTTGTCCAGGTTCTTCTAAAACCTAGTTGTGGCCGCGGGTATCCTCTATTCTCCACGCTATCGTAATCTCTAGCTCTGTATTCCATATCTATAGCTATATTCCTGTGAACAGCTTGCTCGTGGGTGCCCTGTAGTCTTGCTGCCCCAAGTGCATTGCACACATGTGCCAGTGTGTGCTTTCTAAATTACAACTCTAAGTCTGTTGCTACCCTGTGCACAACTTTTAACAGTTTCCAGATGTTAAAATTCCCAGTTTAGCTCACAGCATAAAATGGGGCCACAGTCTCTTCTTAGCCGCTCCTACATGAACCTTGTGTTTCTTCTTTCTGGAATACCCTTCTGGAATACCTTTCCAGATCTCAAACTCAAATGTCCCCTTTTTTGAGCAACCATCACTCCCTCTCTGTCTCCACAGCACTGTGTCTATATTATTTCTATTACAGTTCCTACCCATTCTACTGTAATCTTTCATTTACAGGTCTGGTCCCACGGCAGAGCTCCTCAAAGGCCAAGCATCTAGTGTAGGAGGCACCACATAAATGTTTTATGAGAACGGCTAACCTTTATTCAGGGAATACTACCTGCCAGGCATAGCGCTAACTGCCTTGATATGGATTTTTTTTTTTTAAAGATTTTATTTATTTATTTGCCAGAGAGAGAGACAGCCAGCGAGAGAGGGAACACAAGCAGGGGGAGTGGGAGAGGAAGCAGCAGGCTTCCCGCGGAGGAGCCCGATGTGGCGCTCAATCCTAGAACTCTGGGATCACGCCCTGAGCCGAAGGCAGACGCTCAACGGCTGAGCCACCCAGGCGCCCCTGCCTCGATATGGATTATCTCATTTAATCCTCTTAACAACCTTATAGGTGGTATTTTACAACTAATCCCATTTTACAGGTGAAGCTCAGAAAGGTTATTTGTCCAGAGACACACGGCTGCTGAGTGGGGAGCTGGCATTCAAATCCTGGAAGGAGCAGAGAGCTATGGTCACTGTGCTATAACCTCAGACTTCTGGAATAGGCATGGAGGGGGACAGGACGTCGGGGAAGGATGGCAGAAATAGACATTAAGAAAAAAAATGTATCAGTCAGCCCTGGGTTTTGATCTTACATGAATAACACGCCTCTCGGGATCTACTTCACACACCCCAGCCTGCTCTGGGAAGGGAAGGGGAGCAAAGGCACCTTCCCTGCCGTGACTCACTGTGACCCTGGCTTAGTCACAGCGTGTTACCACAAGCCAGCAGCAGAAGCCATCCCAGGGTGAATTCTGGCCCTTTGGGAAAGAGAAGCGCCTCCTCTTCCCTCCTCCAGGATGGCGGAGCTTTGAGGCACGGCCTGACCCAGAGACTGCCTGTGGGTTCTGATGACAGAAAACATACTTTAAAAGAAGAAAAGGGAAAGAAAACGAGGGAGGAAGAAAAGAAGGAAGGAAAGAAGGAAGGGAGGGAAGAAGGAAACAGATCATAGCTAAGCTGGATAATAAGCAAGAAGATTGGCAAGGAGGGGAGACCTAGACCCAAGGGACTACTCACGTGTGTTCTTTCTTGGAGCACAGAGAAGACAACACGGTAGGAAGAGGAGGGGCCTTGGGACAAATAGAATGCAAGCCCGTCCTGCCCCTCCCTCCTTTCTCGCCTCGTCCTCCTCTCCCCTTCATACATTCAGGATTTGCTGGTATAATGGTGGTTTTTGCCCCCTGATAAGCTTGAGATGGGCCCTACAAAGAATGTGACCTTCCTGGGGCACCTGAGTGGCTCAGTCGGTTAAGCATCTGACCCTTGATCTCAGCTCAGGTCTTGATGATCTCAGGGTCATGAATTCAAGCCCTGCATTGGGCTCCACACCGGGCATGGAGCCTACTTTATTTTTTATTTTTATTTTTTAAAGATTTTATTTATTTATTTGACAGAGAGAGAGAGAGAGAACAAGCAGGGGGAGCAGGAGAGGAAGAAGCAGGCTTCCTGTTGAGCAGGGAGCCCAATGCAGGGCTTGACTCCGGGACACTGGGATCATGACCTGAGCCAAAGGCAGACGCTTAACCAACTGAGCCACCCAGGCGCCCGACATAGACCCTCCTTTAAAAGACACAAAACAAAACAAAACAAACTGTGCAGGGGCAGACACGAGGGGAAAGCTCTGTGGAGAAATGCGAGGGGACTCCAAGGAGGGTCTTGGGGAGGAGAGCGTGCTGGGAACCAAGGCAGGAGGCCGGACCTTCCAGCAAAGTCAGTGAGATGTTCCCAAGTGGCGACGTGCCGCAGGGCTGCCGAGAATGGTTGTCTAGCTTGCTGTGAGGCATATGCCCCTCACGGCCTCCATCCTCTGGGAAAGCTGCTCGCACAGACGCCTCTGCAGGAAGGCGTCCAAGAGAACGTGTCAACTCCTCGTCTCTGTCCTCTTGGAGCCGAGACAGTCAAGAGCATCTGAAGGACGTTAAGATGCGCGTGTGCCTATCTTCTCCCCCGCCCCGCCCCCTCCTCGCCCCTCTCTGGCTCTGCTGATCCTTCCCCGTCCTCTGACAAGCCTCCACACCTGGCACTTCTGTCCCCTCCACGGGCTCCCCCCACCTCCATGTGGCCCCCTCAGGGAAATCTTCCCTCACCAGCGCCTTTGGACCTGTAAACCGCACACCCTCCTCTCCCTCTCCCCCTTCTCCTCTTTGCTTATTTTCCCCCTCCTCTAGAACATGAGCTCCCTAAAAGCAAGGATTTGGTAGGTTCTGTTCTTGCTGTACCCCTAGTGCCGGCAGAGAGCCTGGCACACGATAGGCATTAAGGAAATCCCGGTGGAATGAAGGAATGGAGAGTCGGGGGGGCAGGCTCTGGTCCAGAGCCTGAATCAGCCCCCTACGATTGGCAGGTAGCTCCCGGAGGGCCCTGGAGGATGTGTTCTGGGGTGCAAACCACTCTTGATTACCTGTCTGAGGACAAGGGTCCTCGGGCCCATGTGGGTTATGTCTGTGATGTCACTCTGGCACGCATTCCAATTGGCCAGAGAAAGGAGCGTTGCTCCGTCTGGAGAGCTGGTAATTGCACCCAGCACAAGGCTTATCTTATCCGCGCCGCAGCCACTGTGGTTACTGATAGAGCCGACAAATTACCGTGGTGCTTTTATTTGTCTGTAATCGGAGGCGGGGCGGTGTCAAGTCAAGGTGTGCGCACAGGCCTGCGTCAAGCCCGAGATAGCCGCGCGTTCGTCTGGAACGTCTGCCCCAGATGCTGAATCTAAACGCCTCAGCAGGTAGCTTGACCCCAAATTAAACTTCTTCTTGCCTTTAAAGCCTTCACGAGGCCTCTCCCGCCCGGGAAGACTCGCAGCCATCCGCCGGGGAGTTCTGTGGCTGCAGCGTGCAGCGCTCACTCCCTTTCTTCCGGAGGCAACACTCTGCTGATCTTTCGGGAAGCCATCGGCTCCCCGCTCTTGGACCACGAGGCAGGTGTGGTTCACACTGCTTCCGTCCTGGGGGTGGGGTCGGGGCTAGGACACAGCCCCCAGGCCTGGCAGGCGCATGTCAGAATATGCTCTTCTCCCTAACTACAGTGACTGGGTCAGGAAAGAGCACTTCATTCAAGTCGGTCCCCTGCGAGCCGGCTGCGAGACCCGCGGCTGACTGGGAAAGACGCTCTTTCTTGGCCTCTGCTAACCCGGCAGAGCGAGTGCCCACGGCTGCTGGTGGCCGTGGCTGCCTGGCTGCAAGTGGAGAGCTTGCCCCACAGTGGAGCCACCAGAGCACGGCTGAGCCAAGAGGTGGCTCAGACACACTCCTGACAAGGTTGTTGAGTGCTTGGAAGCAGCCCTACCCTGGGACGGTTGGGGTGCTGGTGCTAATAAATGCCTTTTCTGCCCAAGCCAATTTAGATGATATTTGCCACTTGCAACAGAATTTGGAGCCTATCCTTTGGGACCCACGCCTAAGGTCATCTTCTCTGTGAAGTGTTTTCGACCCTTCTCCCTGACTTGAGCCAGTCACGAGTCAGTGCGCCCCGTGGGGCCTGCACTTCCCACACCGGCCTGCGTCTGTCCGCCGGGCTGAGGACCACCGAGCAGCAGCTGGGTGTCACGTGTCTTCCCCTGGCCGCAGCACTGGGCCGGGCTGCGCAGCCCTGCCGTAGACCATCCATGACAGAGCAAGTCCAGGGGCACCTGGGTGGCTCAGGTGGTGAAGTGTCTGCCTTCAGCTCGGGTCATGATCCCGGGGTCCTGGGATCAAGCCCCACATCAGGGAGCCTGCTTCTCCCTCTCCCTCTGCTCATGCTCTCTCTCGCTCGCTCTGCCCCCCACCCAGCTAGTGCTTGCTCCCTCTCAAATAAAAAATAAATAAAATCTTAAGAAAGCAAGCAAGCAAGCAAGCGAGTCCATGTTGCAGCTACTAGTTACTTCTGCTTTCCCTCAGGGAAGGAGCCCTGCCTTTGTCCTTCTGTGGACAAGGCAAAAATTCTAATACGATTCTAATACCATTCTAATACAAGACCGCTGGTTGCGTTTTAGGGGTCCACTCCCTCCCCTAACATTCATGAGCAGACCGGCATTGGCAAACACATATTGCTTTATTTAGTGTTTCTCTGGATTGCAGAAGTGTCAGCAGTGGGCTGAGACCCCCCCAGGAGGGCAGAGGCAGTTGGGCAGCCCCCAGGCCCTGTGGGGAGGTTGGGGGGAAGCAGCAAAAAGAGGTGATACCTCCACAGCTCCTCCCAAGGCCAGCCTCCTCCCCGGGCTCCCAGCACAGGGAGGGGGTCAGGAACCAGGAAAGGCCCTAATACCTTGAATTGGGGCCAAAGTGTATAGACAAGGTGTTTGTCGTCCTGAGGCGTAGACGCAGGCAGGAGTGCTTCTCCCACCTGTTGGCCCCCAAGGGTGACTGCTGGTTAGGGAGCCACATGCACCCTTAAGATATGAGCCTGTCCCTGGGAGAGGCAGTGAGGTGTGCTGAAGACAGGGCTGCAGTCCCTGGTTTTGCCCCAACCTGCTAGACGAAGGGCAAGTCCCTTCTCCTCGTGGGCCTCTGTCTCCTGTTCTGTCACACCAGGAAGCTGACTGGATGATCTCTGTGTCTTGCAAATTCTGTGGTCTAAAACTCCTTCCCCCACTCCAGGACATCCTCAGGCTGGGATGATGATTTTGAAAGGGTATTTTTAAGGCAGGAGGAAGGGGGGCAGGCAAAGGTGGTCTCAGCCCCCAGGGGGATGTCGGAGTGAGCAGTGAAGGGTACAGGTGGGCGGACAGGCAGACAGACAGAAAGGTGCCGAGGGAATGAGGAGGAGAGGGTGGCCTGGGCAGGAAAGAGGGCACCAGGGCCCAGACCGCCCAACCTCTCAGCTACATTCCCTGCCCTGCTAGAGTCAGGGAAAACACATCCAGTGTGTCTTGGGGTGGGAAAATGGCTTTTTTAAAAAATAGTTTCTTATAAAGCATCAAAAAATCTCAGAGAAAACCTCAGCAAAAGTTCCTTTCTCTCGAATATTTGGCATTGGCAGTGGGGCTGGCATGGCTGCCTCTGGCCCCGGCTTTCCTATTGCTGTGGCCCGGCCTGGCCCCCATCTGGGGCAGCTCCCTGGCTCCTGCTGCTCCCTCAAGAGAGGGGTGAGCAAAAGGCAGGAATTTGTCGGTGGGCTTCGAGGTGTCCCTGGGTCCCTGTCTAGAAGCTCGAGTCTTTGGTAAGTGGGAAGGGGAGGGGGGAGAAGCAAAGCATTGGGAGGTGGGAGGGGGTCCAGTGGGCGCCTTCATCACCGAGAGTTCAGCCGTGGGGCCACCTGTGGGGACAGACAGAGAACCCCAGGTGGTGAGTAGGGAGTGAACAGAGGGGCTCTGGGTGCTTGTCTTCATGGAGGAGACACATGCAGTGCTGATTTGAGGGGTGGGGGCCTGGTGACCTCGGTCCCGGAGACTGACCCAACTCCCACAGGACTCCCCGCCCTGCCAGTGGGCCTTGCCTCTAGCACCGCCCCGAACGCCCCTAGGCCTCCCCACCTCCCCCATGCTGCCAACTTTACGACTGTCGGCACTGTGGGGCCTCAAGTGGCCCTGCTCTCTGTGCCTCAACGGGCAATGGGATGAAAGAGGTGGTTTGATGCCCCCGGGATGGTGATACGTGGATGAGGGGCCCGGGCTCTGCCAAGCCGCCAAGGAAGCGTGCCCCCCCCCAGCTCACCCTAGCCCTGGGGCTATTGGTAGAGAGGCAGACTGTCACCTGCTGGCACCACTCACCACAGCCAGGTGCCCGTTCTTGGCCTTGGTGATGAGCAGTTCTGAGCCAGGTGTGAAGTCGATAATACCATCCCTGCCGGGGCCCCCCCGCGAACGTGATGCTGGAAGGGAGGGGTGTGTGAGGGCCGCCTGTGGGCGCACGCGTGGCCCCTCCGCACTCCCAACCGCCTCACCTGCCCGGGTTGATGTTGATGTTGTTCACGCGGTCCGCGCTGAGGGCGGTCTTGGTCAGTGTCTCAATCACGTGGTCACTCTGCAGCACCACGTCTCCCTGGGGGCCGGGAGGGGGAGGGGTCAGGCCCTGCCCGATCTACAGAACCCACCTCTGCCCTGCCTCCCGGGCCCCGAAGGAGTACCTTCTGCTTGTTGTCCTCCCGCTGCACGTGCAGCACGAAGAGGCTGTCGCTCAGGCTGCTGACAGAGATCCCTGGGGGGAAGGGCAGAGGTTAGGGGTCAAGGGTCAGAGTCCGGGCCCTCCCTAAGCAACCACGGGCTCCGGCTCACCGGTCAGGTTGGCGTAGTCGATCCTCTGCTTGACTTTGGCGTCCTCAACGATGACCACGGCGCTGGGCGTCAGCAGCAGCTGCCGGGAGCGGGCTTTGTAGCCCTTGCGGTCATATTTCACTACGGGCACGGCGTACTGCGGATGGGAGGCGGGGCGGGGGTCAGCGGAGGGGCTGAGGGGGCTCCAGGGCGACCCGGCATCCTCTCTCCAGGCGCCAGGCCCCTGCTCAAGCCCTCAGGCTGCAGAACTGTCGTCTCACCTGGATGGGCTCAGAGCCGAGGGCCTGCAGCACTTTGGGGCTGATCTCATCAGCACCTGCAACCCGGATGGGGGAGCGGGAAGTCAGAGGAGGGAGAGGGGACTAAGTCGGACGGTGCTGGAAGGTCGGAGCACTGGAAGTCAGGGGCTCACCAAGCCGTGTGCTGATGAAGAGCCTGGGGACACTCTGGGGGTAATTGTCCTTCTTGCCCCTGAAGATCTCACTAGCCACGGCTTTTTGCTGCAGCTGAGGAGAAGGAGGGAGGTGGGGGGAGCTATTAGAAAGGGTGGGAACCATCATGGGGGCAGGAAGGGGCAGGCCAGCCTCAGGAACTGAGACAGCCTCTTGCCCTCTCCCTGGCCCCCAGCACCAGAGGCTAAGCCCTGCCATGCACACTCCTGTTGACCCCTCCTCTGCTTTGCCCCATCCCGACTGACAAGGGAGAGGGCTTCCCAGAAGGGTCATGACGGCATTGTCAGGGGCCATGCTCGACTTTGGCGCTAAGTCCCCCATCAGGCCCCGGGGCCCCTGATATTCAGCTCCTGCTTGGCATCTTGAAGCTGGCGACTGCTGATACTCGAAACTACCGCAGGTCATCTGAGCTGATGGGCCCTTTAGCGTCACCCCACACTGAACTGGCAAACACGAGGCACATCGGTCACCGACGTCCATCTCTGGAACCGTGGCGATCACTACCAATGGATCAGACTAAACCTGTGGTCTTTTCAACACAGGGCTCTGGGGGGCCTCTACCAGTCCAGTGGAGCTGGCCTAGAGAGCCAATCCTATTTGCCACCCCAAATCCATTCCGGCCTTGCTTCCATACACGAGGCCAAATAGGGCCCGGCATCCGTTTGAGGTCACGCTGCCTGCCCAGGGCTCAAGTGCTCCTCCCTGGCCACCCTCCGAGCGGTGCCCGCGGCCTTCCTGCCCCCCCCGCCCCAGCTGGTCCACGCCTGGCTCCTCGCTCCCCGCACCTGCTGCTTCCACTCGGGGCTGATGCCGCGGCAGTACTTCCACACCATGTTCTTCACGCACAGTTCCCGCAGAAGCTCCGAGGCCTGAGGGGCACAGCGAGGTCAGGGCACCTGCACAGCCCGGCGCGCTTCCCTCTGAAGACAGAGGCGTGCTCACTGCAGGGCCTCTGCCAAAGCGACACCCCCATGACCTGGACAACCCTTGCGTTCCTGAGTCCCTTCTCTCAAAAGAACTCGTTCTCCATGGCCCAGCTCCAATCCCCCCGCCTTGGGGAGCCCTCCAGATTCTTCTCTGGCCACAAGATTATTAGCCCCCCCCACCCCACTGATCACTTTCACGGTCCCTAGGTCAGCGGGGAAGGTCACAGACTTCACGCAGGGCAGGCGGTGGTGTGGGCCAGGAAGTGTCCAAGACATTCCGGGGCAGATGCCGCCTCAGGTTGAGCAAAAAAGAGGTGCGCACGTGGTCCAGGAAGAAGGCATTCTCAGGGCAACGGGGTGCATGGCGCAGGATGAATCCGCGGATGAGCCTGGGGGGGCCCAACAGGGGTGGCAGTGAGAAGCCTGGCGACGCCCACCCCGCGCCCTTCTCTGTGCCACTGCCTTGTGCTGCCCCCGGTGCTCACCGCCGGATGGTCTGCGCGGCCCACTTTCTCTTGGCTGCCTTCCTCCGGCCCAGGGTTCCCCGCCACCACGACTGGATGCAGATGGCTGTGGAGACCACAGACGGCTGACCTTGATCTCGCCACGGTGGCCCACCCTAGCCCCAGACCCCGCCCCTTCTGAAGACCCCTGGGCCCCCCGAACCTGATCGCTTCACCCGCAGAAATTTCTGCCGCCAGTGGAAGCCCCTCCAGGCGGCCTGGATCTTCGTGGCTGTGGTGGGGAAAGAAAGTCAATTGGCCAGAGCCCAGGGGAACCAGCTGGGGGCCTGGCACTGCCAGAGCTCCCGGAGTGGCATGAGTGAGGGAGTGGCCCAAGGAGCTGCTGAGCGAGAGGGTAGATAAGCGAAGGGAGAATAGTGAAGGAGAGAGGGAGGGGGCAAAGGAATGCGTGAGCGTGCTGAGAGTTTGCACCCAGGGGCAGGGCTGGAGCTGGTAAGGAGGGGAGCTGAGTGTGGGTGAGGCGGCCTTCCTGGAGAAAAGGCCCAAATGCGGTGATTCCTCTCCGCTCCCCAGAACAGACCCCACTGGGACGGGAAAGGTGGGGCCTCTCTCTCACCCAGGCTCTGCCGCCGGACCTCCAGGGCATCCTCTGTGGCAAACAGGGTCTTGGGGAAGCGGATGAAGATCTTGGTCCTGAGAGGGCAGCAGTGATCAGCCCATGCTTGCCACCCCCGTGGCCCCCAAACACTGGGTACAGGTAGGCACCACTCACCTGCCCATCTTGTACTCTTCTGGCTTGTAGCCCAGGTGCCTGACCAGCACAGCCACCCCGTCCTGGGGCCGTCCTGCCCATGTGGGCCATGTCTCTGGGCACAGTGACTTGTATCTGGGGACAGGAGGAGCAGAGATGTACCCAGTCCCCGCTCCGACAAGTGCCCTCCTCTGGGGGCCCAAACCAGCTTTCCTGGGCACCTGCTGGTAGTCCCACTCACTTGCAGCTCATGAAAAGCTGGGGAGGTCACTCTGTCACCATGCCCATTTAAAAGAGGAGGAAACTGATGTATCCTCATCTGCTTAAGGCCACAGGGCTAGAAAGTAGCCAGGATGGAATTCACACCTGATTGACTCCCCAGCCCCTAACTCAGACTCACCACAATGCTACTGTATCTTTTCCGAGCTGATTAGAAACTCTGTCCTCTGCCTAGGTTTTACCATCACCTCTGGTGACAAACATGTGGATGCCTGCCTATGGATCCCTATAACCAGGTGCTCTATGAGGGCAGGGCTGGAAGTGGGTGGGTGGGGGGAGCTGATGTTCTGTCCATCTAGTTTGATATCAGGTCTCCAGGCTGGCATGCGTCCCACGGCAGCTCCGAAGCTCAGTGTCTTAGTCTCTGACATGGGCTTGTCTCCTCTCTCAGGATCTAGAAGGTTCCTAGCCTCCTACCCCCTTTCCCTGGCGCTGAGCCAGGCCATGCCCCCACCTCTGCAGGAAAGCTTCATATTTGCGGCGATAGGCAAAGCCGGCTCTGCGCACGCGCAGGTTCTCCATCAACCCCAGGTACTTCACCTGGTGCCGGATCAGCACTTCGTCAAAGCGGCCTGCGGCAGGGGTAATGGGGTGGTCAGCGGCCCCTCACCGATGGATGGCCCTTTGCCTCCGCAGGGGAGACCCAGCCCTCGCAGGCCTACGGGGTGGGAGGGGCCTACCGGGCTGTTTGGCGTCGTTGGGCTTGATGCAGCGGACGTAGGCGGGCTCCTTGGACTTGAGGATCTCCACCAGCTGCAGGAGGCTCATCTTGAACTGAGTGGCAACCTGACCAGCCAAGGTGAAGGCAAGGTTGGATGAGGCTGCGGAGCCCTGCGGCTGCCCCTCACTGGGGCAGAGCTGCTGAACCCTGCGGAGGCCGCTTCCTGGAGCAGAGCAGCGCCAATTCCCACAGCTACCCTGTGCCCTGCTTCTTTCTTCCTTCTGCCTCCCCTCGATCACCGTAGAGGAAGGGGCCAGACTGGGCTAGAGCCATCAACTTAGGAACCTCACTCGTATCTAAAAACGCTGCTCAGGGGCGCCTGGCTGGCTCAGTCAGTGGAGCACAGGACTCTGGATCTCAGGGTTGTGGGTTTGAGCCCCAAGTTGGGTGTAGAGATTACTTAAAATTTAAAAAAAATCTTAAAAAAATAAAAACCCCGCTCAGGTCTCTCCACAACCCCAATTCTACACTTCACTTTGATGCCCATTCTTTCTCTTTCTAGAATTTCAAGGCCACATTCCTTAACAATGCATCCTACTTCTATGCATTCAACCATTATCTCTGCACACTGCTCAGCAGGACCTTCAAGGGTATCAGGACTGTGAGAGAAGCAGACTTCTCAACAGACTTGCAATCCCACTAATGACAGAGGTGTATGCCTGGGGGTTCTAACGGCATCAAGAAAGGGCAACTGATCCAGTCTGCGGAGTAGGGGGCATCAGGAAAGGCCGTCTGGAAATGATCATTGGGCTGAGATTTAAAGGATAAGTAGGAAATAGCCAGAAGGAAGAGAAGACCGGAAGGTATTCTGGCAGAGGGACAGTCTGTGCAAAAGCCTGATGTACCCAGGGAGCTAAAAGCAGTGCAAGGACCCAGGTGAGGAGTCAACAAGATAGGATTAAAGAGGCGGGCAGAGGCAGTATCATGACAGGTCTGGAGAGTCCCATTAGGGGGACTGACTTATCCTGAGGGAAAGAGGGAGCCAGTGAGGAATCTGGAGTGAGGGAAGAGCAGGCACAGATCTGCATTCTGGAATATCTCTAAGCAGGTATGTGGAGGGTGGGCAGCAAGGGCAGCTAGGAAGCCAGGAGAGCAGGGAGAGCTCTTTGGCTCAGAGCACTGAAATGGAGCAGAGGTTATGGGGAAGGGCCAATGGAAAGGAGTTGAGAAGTACTCAGGCAGTGGAAACTGGCAAGAGCCAGCAGTTGTGTGGATGAGGGAGATGGGGGAGACTGAAGAGTCACGGAGGTTGCCCAGGTTTCTGGGCTGTGGGACTGGGGAGGCTGATCCTCGTCTTGAGTGAGGGACACAGAAGGAACAGGCCCGTGGCACTGTGCCGTCAGGGGCCCACTTTAGACCAGCGGAGGCCAGGTTGCCTGGGAGCCACTGGAGATCAGTGGATACATGAACCCGCAGCCGCTGGAGAGGCCCAGACAGTGGTGCCCGCGTCCTCCCAGCATGGCAGGATGTGGGGTACGCAGCAGAGAGCAGGGGTCTGGGGAGTCAGACGCTGGCCAACCACGGTCTCCACGCCTTCCCTGCCGGCGTGTCTCAGCCTGCAGCACTCCAGCTAACACCTCCGACACAGCATCTCCTCCCGGGCCCTGGGCCCTCCTCCTGCCACGCCCACAGCCACACCTCTGCCCCAGCTCACTGCAGCTCTGCCAGCATCTGGCACCGCGGGCCACACCTGCCCTTCGCAGCAGCTCTCCTCGATGATGTCACTCTCCTGTAGCTCTCCCGGTGTTTTCGGGGCTCTGTTTGTCTGTGCTAGGCCTCTCGCTGCCTACAGTGCCCTCCCACAGGTCCCTCTGACAAGCACCTACTCCGTTCCAAGTTATCTCAGATGCTTCCTCTTCTAGGAAGGCTTTTCGGACCGCACCCCCACTCAGGCAATTTGCTGTCCCCTAGTCTAAGCTTCCAAAGCACCCTGTGTACCTTGCTATGAGAGCGCCTATTCATCTTGGCATCCTAAATGCCTCATAACGTCTGATCCAAACGTCTGCCGAGTGGGTGAATGCACACAAGTGCCCACGCACAGACAAGTTCCCACAAGGACTCAGGTGTGCACGTGTGGGCCTACACTCAGGGCCAGGCGTGCTCATGGAAGCGCACAGACGCACCCACGGGCAGCCGCCTCGATGCAGACAGAGGTGTTCCAGTGAACACCAGCTCCCGTGCATGCCGCCAGCTCCTGGCTCACGTAGGCACGCATTCACACACACACACACACACACACACACACACACACACACACACGTGCACACACACACACGTGCACACACACATAGCCCTCAGGTCCCACAGCCTCTCCACACCGTCTCTGGCCGCTTCTTGTCACTGAGTTCACTCCGGTCGAAGCATTGGCTCATGATGGGATTTTCCGAGCTGCACATGGTCTGTGAGGGCAGAGCAAGGGTCAGGGTCAGGGCACAGGGGCAGGCAGGACAGATTCCTAGGGCGGGGGTCAGTCGGTGTCCAGACCCCAATCCCTCTCCCCAGTCTTCCTCACCTCCTTCAGGTTCCGGAACAGAAGGTCATTGTTTTTATCCAGAAACCCTGGGAGAAGGGAGCAGACACAAAGTGAGGGAGAACCCCTCTCCCTGCCCACTGGAGGGACCCAGCTCCAGGATCCTCACCAGTCACACTGTAGGTCACCTCTCCAGCGTAGTGCAGAAGGCGGAACTCCCCACGGTCCAGAGATTTCCTGGTCCGTTGGTCAGCCAGCTTGTGCCTAGGGAAGGAAAGGAAGCTACAGATTGCTGGCCTGGGCCACGCCTCTACCTGCGGAAGAGGCTCGAGAGAGGAACCAGGCGTCCGGGAAGGAGTAGGTATGCCCCAGGCCAAGCCACAACCCTCTGTACCAGTTGGGAGACAGGGTAGAGCCATTAGCCTCCCTGCACAGAGACGGTCATGGAGGCTTGGGGAGGCATATGGCCTTGCCCGGGGTCACACGGGGCCAGGACCAGGCCCCAGGCCTCCGCACTGCTGGGGCTCGCTGGGCAGAGGGCTGAGCACTGCCCACTACATTTTAAGAATGGAATCTGCCAGACGCCTGGGTGGCTCAGTCGGTTAAGTGTCTGCCTTCAGTTCAGGTCATGATCCCAGGGTCCTGGGATTGAGCCCCACATCGGATTCCCTGCTCAGCGGGGAGTCCGCTTCTCCCTCTGCCTGCCTCTCCCCCTGTTTGTGCGCTCTCTCTCTCTGATAAATAACTAAAATCTTAAAAAAAAAAAAAAAAAAAAAAAAGAACGGAATCTGCCCCCAAAGATTACTTAAATCTTAAGCATGTTTCTATCCTTTAACCCATTTTCTGCTTTTAAGGACTATTCCAAGCCACAAACCAGAGATACAGGCAGGGATTTAAGGCACAAAGATGTTGTGGCAGGCTTGTTACCCAGCAGAAACCTGGAGGCTGGCCAGGGTCCCCCAGAGGCTGGGGGAGAGCCATGGAGTATCTGTGAGTTAGAGCCATTGGAGGAAGTGTTTTCAGGAAATTTTTCTGTTTGATGATACAGGAAAATACTCAGGATATAACATGATCCTGAACCTTATACACAATAAGTTCTCAGCTATAAAAAAAACCCAAACAAACATATAGAAAAAGGCAGGAAGGAAATGCCTCAAATTGTTAACAGCGATGACCTCTGGGTGACAGGATAACCAGTGGCTTTTGCACACATTCCAACTTTTCTCTAATGAGCAACATTATTTTTGCAATCAGAAAAAGGGTTTTAAACTACGATTAAGCAACATATGCTCAGGGCTTTGGCATTCAACAGCTCCAGCCCCAGGTCCGAGCTCTGCAGCTTCCGAAGGACGTGATAACCTTGGGCAAATGGCTTCGCCTCTCGGAGCCTCAGTAAAGCGGAGAAAACACCACGAACACCTCCTTACAGGGTTACTTCGGGTTAGAGGAGGTGAGAGGAAGAAAAGAAGCAGGACAGAGCTGGGGCAGAGGGGGTTGCTTCTTTTCTTCCCCTCCCCACTTTGGGGGATTCCTTAAAGAAAAACCACCTTCCTTCCAAATAGGGAAACTAAAACATCTTAGCAAGTTTCATTCTCAAACAAGAATAAAGCGGGAGCCCTGGTCCTCTCAGCTTCTTACTGTGTGGGTGCGCCAGCCGTGGCTTTGAGCGCCTGTCCTCAACTTACACCTCCCCTGGTCATCTGCTTGGGGCTGGTGGTTTACGACTGTAGGGGAATCTCGTGCTTCACAGGCTCTGCCCCCAGCAAGCCCTTGTCCCTACGCTGCACTGCCACCCCGCTTACGTCAGGAAGTGCGGATGGTGCTTGATTGTGTCCTCCAACTTCTCCAGGAAGGTCAGATCCGTGGCCTCCCCAGGGCGCAGACATTCCTCATCCTGGGGGGTGTGGCAGAGGGTGAGGGATGTATCAGGGAAGGAGCTGGAGAGCACAGGGGACTCAGGGGCATCGTGCCAGGAAGCACAGACACAGGGCACCGGGCACAGCACAGGGAGCCTCCCACAGATAGCTTCCAGACCAGGCCGGCGCCTCACTTCACCCTCCACACACAGCCCTGCCCTGTCCTGGCTCAACACCACACTCGGGCCCTCCGTGGACATGCCTAAGAGAACAGGGAAGGGAGTCACATCCTCCCACCCAGCCTCCCGCGTGAGGCCTTGGAGGAGCAGAGGACTCACCAAAATGGAGATGATGCCCTTGAACTTCTCCTCCACCAGGTCACAGATGATCTTATTGTTGAAATACTGGACAGGCTCCCACTGAAGGGCAAAAGGGAAGGAAGGCATCATCGTGGGGTCCTAGCACCTCTTCTAGGAGACCCCAATGCCTGGCTTCCTCCGGGGTATGTGCAGGGACACCTGCAGGCTCGCACGCACCGCGATGCCCTCGGCCTCGTACTCCTCCTGTTCCGACTGGAGGGTGAGCTCGATGAAGAGCTGTTGCAGCTTCTCGTTGCAGTAATTGATGCAGAACTGCTCGAAGCTGCGGGGGAACAGAAGAGCTCACAGCGGGTCAAGGGGACACAGGACCAGGAGTGGGGGGGGGGGTGGACAGCACGAGGCCTCTGAGCAGCCGAGGGTAGACACACAGAACAGGACCGGAGGTGGCCAGGGGCACCGTCAGGAACAGAGGCAGGGGGAAGAGGGGAGGGACCAGGACGGGGTGGGGAGCAGAGAGAGAGTCAGGGGAAAGGGGTGCTGACCTATTGTGCTGAAATACTTCAAAGCCATAAATGTCCAGAAGCCCAAGGACTGTGGTGCTTCGCCAGCTGGGGCTCTCAGCATCCTAGGGCCAAGAGCAGGGGTCCCCCGGTGTTTAACGGCTCCCAGCCCCAGGCCTCCCTGCTGCTTCGGAGGCGGCCCCGGCCAAGCCCTCACCTTGGAGGCCAGCGACCTGTTGATCTTCCTGACCAGCCAGGTGAAAGTGCGACTGTACACGGCCTTGGCGAGAGCGTCTCGCGCGTACGCGGCCTGCTCCAGGTTCAGCGGGCTCAGGAGCTGCCGGCCAAGGTGAGACAGGAGAGGGATGCCGCGGACCCCTTTCCATCCCCCTCCTCTATGCGCTCAGGCTGGACACCAGAAAACCACGACCCCTCTGTCCTCCCGGCTCCTGGTGAGCCTGGCGGGTGGGGGACACCAAGGGAGGCCACGGTGGCCCTATCAGAGGGAAGCTGGCATCGGGACAAGAGGCCTCATTCCCGGAGGCGGGAGTCTCGGAAGAGGCCCTGGAACACCTGCACCCTCCACCCCCCAGCCCTGAGACAAAGGCCTGGCCTCACCTCTTCTCCCTTGGCGATAATCTTCCTGTGTGTCAGGGCTTCCCGCAATGTGGAGCCTTCCACGCCCAGCAGCTGCCAAGGGAGGGGGTGGGCACGGTGAGAGCAAACTCCCCCTCTCCCGCCCTGCTCTGCCCTCGCCGGCTCCTCAGCCCACTCACCCTGGTCAGATACTTGAGCTGATTCTCGGTGGTGACCTGGGCATTGCTCTCCTCGTCGGCAGCGAAGTGGATGTTGCCCAAGTGCAGGACGCTGGCCACGATACTGAGCAGGTCCTGGGCGAACGGGGGACGGGGATGGGGGGGGTGTCACGGGAGCGGCAGAGGGCCCGCGAGGGCCCCCAGGGCACAGTCAGGGGCAGCGGAGTGTCTGAGAGCAGCAGCGGGCTGTCAGAGTGGACTGAGATTTTCAGGGTGAAGAGGGAGGAGAGGGAGGGTCCCTGGCACGGGTCTCACCTCGACTTCGTCCTCAGTGAAGTCGATGACTGTCAGAGCCTTCCTGACCACCTTCCAGTCACTCTTGTCGTTGATGGAGGAGACTTTGGCGCACTGGCCCTGGGGGAAGGCGGGGGGGTTACGCCCGGAGCTGCACCCCGGGGGGCGGCGGCCCTGCCCGCGGGCTCCCTACCTTCACCAGGTACAGGTAGCTCTGCGGGTTCCGTTCCAGGCCCAGCCTGCGCAGCAGCTCCTCCTCGCCGCCTTCCAGCAGCTGGTAGAAGACGTGGAAGTTCCTCTCCCCGTGGTTCTGGTGCACCACCCGGGACTTCTCCAGCAGGTAACTCAGGATGTGGCCGCCCACAGGCGCACCCTGTGGCCAGGGCAGGACGCGGCGCTGTTCAGGGGGCCTGGGGTGGGCCCCAGCTTCCCCTCTGTCCTCGGCACTCCTGGCCTCTAATTCCAGCGCTGCCACTAGCTGTGTGGACTCAGGCGAGTCACCCCCTCTGGCCTCGGTGTCCTCATCTGAGAAACGAGGCCATGCGGCCCCATCGACCTGGCCGCTGCCCTCGGCTGTCCGACAGGTGGGCGGCTCCCGCCAGCGGGCCCGGAACTGAACTCCTGGTGTCCCCCTCCTCAGACTCGCCCCTCTTCTCATCTTGGCCGCTGGTCACTCTGCCCCTCTAGGGCTGCAGGCCAAGACGTTTGCTGTCCTCTGGGGAGCCTTTTTCTCCCTAATCCCATGTCTGTCACACAGCCAATCCTGTTGCCGTCACCCCCAACACAGCCAGAGCCTCCACTACCGCCACACTGGTCTCAGTCACGGTCATCGGTCACCTCGATGTACTCATTGTCAGCGTCCTAACTGGCTTCCCCGCTCAGCCTGCTTCTCCTACCGTCTACTCTCAACAAAGCGCCAGAGGGATCTGTCTGAGAGAAAAGCCGCATCACAACACGCTTCTGTTCCAAACCCTCCCATGGCTCCCCTTCTACGCACAGTTTTTTGTTTGTTTTTTAATTTCAAGTTTTTATTTAAATTCAAGTTAGTTAACATCTACTCAGAGTTTTGTTTTTGCGGGGTTTTTTGTTTGGTTGGTTGGCTTTTTTGAGACAGAGGGAGAGGGAAAGAGTGAATCTCAAGCAGACTGCCCGCAGAGCCTGGAGCCCAATGTGAGGCTCAATCTCATGACCCTGAGATCGTGACCTGAGCTGAAATCAAGAGTCGGGCGCTTAGACTGAGCCACCCAGGTGCCCCGTTACTCAGAATTTTTAAAACAAGTTCTTACAAAGACCCAGAAGTGCCTGTACCATCCGGCCTCCTCTCCTACTCCTTGGTGCCTTGCTCACTGGCCTTTATTTTTTTAATTTTTATTTTTTTAAAGATTTTATTTATTTATTCGACAGAGATAGAGACAGCCAGCGAGAGAGGGAACACAGGCAGGGGGAGTGGGAGAGGAAGAAGCAGGCTCCCAGCAGAGCAGGGAGCCCGATGTGGGGCTCGATCCCAGGACCCTGGGATCACGCCGTGGGCCGAAGGCAGACGCTTAACGACTGAGCCACCCAGGCGCCCCCCCCTTGCTGTCCTTTAACACACCAAACAGTCCCAACCTCAGGGGCTTTGCACTGGCTAGTCCCTCCGCCTGGACTCTCCCCCAGGGGTCTGTACACCTTGCCCCCCTGCCTCCATCAAGCTTTCTACCGAGGCACCACCTTCTCAGTGAGGCCTGCCCTATCTGCCTTATTTAAAATAGCAACTGCTTCCACCCCTACCTCATTTTCCTTTTTTGCCATGGCACTTGTCACCTAAATTACATTTTTCTGTTTAATGTCTATCTCTCTGGAGGCAGGATTTTTGTCTGTTTTGTTTCCAGCACCTGGAACGGCACCCGGTACACGGTAGGCACTCAATAAACATTTGCTGGTACCAAAGACCTGGTCAGCGGGTGCCTACTGAATGGGACCCCACTCATCCTGCCCTGACAGACCCACCGGTACCTTGAAGTCAAACTGCACATCCATGTACTTCCCAAACCTGCTGGAGTTATCGTTCCGGAGGGTCTTGGCATTTCCAAAGGCCTAGGAGCAGAGGAGGGAGGATGAGGGACGCGTGCATTTTCTCCCTGCCCCTCTCGCCCTGCAGATGCTGCTGTCCCCTCACCTCCAGCACGGGGTTGCTCTGCAGCAGCCGGTCGCGCACGGCACCCCCCCTCTCTGGGGCTGGGCAGGTCTCAGCGTAGAACTGTAGCAGCCGCTTGGTGGCCTCCGTCTTGCCTGCCCCGCTCTCCCCAGAGATCATCACTGCCTGGTCCCGGCGCTCCGTGCGCAGTGACCGGTACACGGTGTCGGCCACGGCGAACCTGCGGCGGAGGCTTGTTGGGAGCTCCAGGGGTGGGGGTTGGGCAAGACAGGAAGGGGAGGTGGACTCCCACATCTGGTTGCAGTTTGCTGTGGGTGGGGATGGGGAGACCCTCGAGGGTGGGGGTCAAGGGAGGTCCCTCATAGTTGAAGATGGGGATCGCTATTGCTTTCAGATGTAGGACTGAGGAGATCGCTTGGGGTGGGGGTCCTGGAGCTCATTCAGGTAGAGGTTGGGGTCACTCATAGGTGGGGCTGGGAGGTCTCTTAGAGGTGGGGGTCAGAGAGTCACTAAGGTTGGGGGGCCATGCCCAGGTAGAGTTGGGGGGAAGGAGCTAGGAGTGGGAGTTGGGGTGGGAGCTGGGGAGGTCCTGAGAAATTCATCTCAAGTGGGGGTCAGGGTCACTCCAGGGTGAAGGATTGTGGGGCCCCTCACACATGTAAATAATGACTTATCCCAGGTGGGAGGTCAGGGATATTCTAGAGTGAGAGTTGGGGGGGGTCATCTTAGGTGGAGATGGGGTGTCACTCACAGGTGGGGTGGCACCTCATAGAAGCTGACACCCCGGTAACGCTCCATGTGCTGCCGGCTGTAGATCTGTAGGTCCCGGTAGGGGTTGACGGAGACCAGGACCGGGCCAATATAGGTCTGGGGGTTGGGGGAGGAGGGTCAGAAGTTTCTCCCAGAGGCTCCTGATGCCTCTTTCCCCCTCAGCCCTGTGTCTGTGTCCCCCAGCACCCCCCCACCCCACCCCCGCCGCTTCTTCCCACTCGGGTCTCACATAAATGAGGTTCTCCCGGAACCGTCGCCGGAGGTTCTCAATGAAGGCCGCCTCACTGGTGAAGTTCTCCAGAAGCACGAAATCCTGGACCCCCACCCGGTCCCGGGCGGTCAGAGCACTCTCCATGGTTACCCGCACCCCGTCACTGCCCAGGGCCTGCAGGGAATGCAACACGGGAGAAGGTCAGAACCACCCGCTTCTCCTCCACCTCAGCCTGTGGGACTCAAAGGGCAACCAGGGGCCCATGCACACAGGACGCAGAAAACACCCAAGAGACAGACCATGCTGGGTACAGTGGGCCTGGGTCACAGTAAGCTGGCACGTGGAACACTGAGGACATGGGTCACACAGGACAGAGACCAGGTGGGACATGTGGGACCTGGACACAGGACACTGGGGCATAGAAGACCCAGAGGACATGTGAAGCAAGGCCACTGAATCCAGGCAGGCCCTGCTTTTGTGTAGAGAAAAGGGATCATGAGAAGAAACTCCCCGGAATAATCAAAAGAATGCTCTGTTGACCTTGGACAAATCCCCTTCTTTCTCTCTGGGTTGCTTCCTCCTCAAGGAGGAGGAGTTGAGTTAGACCAGGTGACCTCAGGTCCCTTAGCTCTGGGCCACGTGTGACAGGTGCTTTGGAGGACAAATGGCTCAGACTGAATTCAGGCAGGGTGCGGCCATCTCTGCCACTCACACTCATCAAAATCTCCAGGGGGAGAGTGTCTAGGGACCAAGCAGGAGGCCACCCCCAGACCACATGAGGGGGATTCCCCCAGGGGTCCTCCCATCCCAGCTGGGCTGGACACCTACCCCAGAAGTTGGGGGGGCCCGTCCTTCTGCTAGCTGGGCCACACCCTCTCCTCCAGCTGCCAGACTCCCCAGACACTCTCCTCCTGACAGCCCCAGAAGCCTCAAGGGGGTGGGGGTTTTACCATGGAAAGCCCAACTGCCTCCAGAGCATACAGCTCAAGGAGGCCCTCACCCCACACCACACTCTTCAAATAGGAGTGGGGGGCTCTAGGAAATTGACACTAAGAGTGTCAAGGGTTGGAGAAAAGCAAGGTGGCAGTGGTGGGAAAGGGCGAAGATCCCATAGAGGCCACCAATTCTCCTCCAGCCACAGAGCACCCAGATCTCTGGTTTGGGGCACCCCTCTGGGTCTGGCCTGCCTCTCCCAGGCTTGTCCCTCCCCGCCCCGCCCCCATCCTGTTCCGAAGCTGCTGCCAAATCTGGCTGAAACTCCCGCCCCCTTGTCCTCTGGGTGGCGGGTCTCTGTGCTCTCAGTCCTCCCCGAGGGCTACTGGCCTGGCCCTGGGTCCGAGCGCCCCGCGGCCCTTCCTGCCTCTAGCTCTTCCCCCTGCAACTTTCCGGGACGTTTTTCCACCCGAAATTCCTGGGCCGCGCCCGCTTCCTGGCGGAGCCCAGGCGGCGCCGAGAAGCACGGAGGGACGCCCGGGATCCCCCGCTCAGCCCTGCCCGCCACCTCCGCTCACCGACGCCCGGTAGCGCATCCTGCCAGGCCGGCCTCGCGCCCTGCTTCGCTGCTCGTGCTCTCCGTCCGGGACTCGGCGGCGGCGGCGGCGGCGGCGGCGGCGGCGGCGGCGTCAGCGAGGGAGGGGCCGGCCCGCCCCCCGCGCCGCCCCCTCCGCGAGCCTCAGGAGCGGGGGACTCCCCAGCCGACCCCGCCTCCCTCGGGGCTCGAACTCGGGGGTCCCTGTCCAGCTGGTGGGGTGGGGTAGGAACTACGGGGGATCTCGGTGCGGGGGTGGAAAGGGGGGGCGGGGCTCCCCGCCAAGCAGGGGCTCCGCCTGAGTCAGGTTTTCCAGGAGGGCCGTCGTTGGTTCCAGGGTGGGGCCCGGAACCCGCGCGGCCGCCGCGTCTACACGGGCCCGGAACTCACTTCCGGGCCGTGTCTACACTACGCACCAGGCCAGGCGCGCAACGAGGGTTGAGGCCTGTGGATCCCGGAGGAAGCAGGATTTCCCTCCCCCCTCGCCCCAACCTCGAGTCCCAGGAAAGTTAAAAATAGATCGAAATGTCCAAATACGGCCGGCGCGCCCAAGCAGGCGGAGCCTCCGTGCGGGACACTGTCCACCCTTATATACTCTCTGGGGGGCGGGTGGCCCTGGGTCTTTAAGCCCCAAGAAAATCTCTTTAGGTTTCCGAATCAGCACGGAGAGAGCCCCCAAGGGACAGGGACGTCCACAGGGAGTCTTTGCCGAGCGCGATCTGTGTCCGGCCCCTATGGAGGTCTTATTCTCCCATCTGGAAAACGTACGTACGTCCGATTTCCAGCATTTGGGGCCTATACCCCTCTCCCCTATCCCAGACACCCCAACTAGGGCCTCTGTGCCTTAGGGGCTCCTCAATTCTCGTCCTCCTCTGGAGGGAGCTTCCCTCTCTTGTCCCTCTGGATCCCCCAGGACACCATTCTTCTCCCAAACCAGCCCCAAACAGCCGCACCCTCACCGGGATCCTGGAAGCACTTAGGGAGCGAACTCTAGCTTAGATCCCACCGCTGGTGGAGGTGGTGATGGCTAAAAGCCTTTGATGCTTGCAAAAGACTGCGCTATTTCTTTACAAGCAGTATGACTAGGAGCAAGTCACTCAACTTCTCAGAATGTGGCTAGTCTGCCTAAAAGGACTGATGAGAAGGCTAAGCTGAAAGCGCTAAGGCACTTCCCAGTCTCTCAACAAGCACTTCCCTCTCTTGGTCCGACATCATTCCACACATGTTTGGGACGGACCTACTAAGAGCCAGGCCCTGGGCCAGACCAGACACACTTCTTATCTAGCGGGGAAAGCCCTCAGGCATGTCTGCCAGTTACAAAGAGCTCTCGAGAACTTTACCTGTTCCCCACCTGACAGATAAGGAACGTGAGGCGCAGTACGGCGGACATTGACTTGTCCTAGCGGGGGGCAAAATGCAGAGTCGGGACCCAAAGCCCCAGCGCGCCCCTCCCTCCGACCCAGGCTCCCCGGAGAGGGGGTGAGGCTGCGGCAGGTGCGGGCTGCAGCCTCGTGGGGAGGCTCATTACCTCGAGAACAACAGCCAGGCCCGAGCCGCGGCCCGGGGGACCCCGCGGGGGGGTGGGGGTGGGGGTGGGGAGAGCACCAGCTGGGAGATGGGGCCTTCTGCAGGGGCGAGGGGACTGGGTGCGCAGCTGGGAGATGGGCTGGAGCGGAAGGGGGTATTAAACGCCACCCGCAGAGGCGGGCTCAAGGAGGAAGGGGGCGCCCTCCGCGGTGCCCCCAGGTTTAAAATCTGGAAGGGAATGGGAGCGGGGAGGAGGACTCTGCCTCCAGCCCACCCAGGGTGGGGAGTGCCTCAGAGTCCTGGGGGGAACGAGGTCGAGTGAGCCCCCACCGCAGCACAGCTCCCTGCGGTAAGGAGGGCACGGGGCTGGCACTGCGGCCGCTAGCGGACGGGAGGGGAGGAGCTGAGAGCGGGCGGAGCTTCGCGGCCGCAGAGCCCGCCCCGCCCGCTGCCTCGTCAAGCGGCTGGAATGAGGGGAATCCGCGTGCGGAGGGGTCCTGCGGGCCACCCCCCACACCCCGAGCCGCGCCGCCGCATTCCCGGGATGCCCGCTGGCGCCCCCACAGCCACCGCCTAGTGGCGGAAGGAGGGGGCGTCTTTGAAGCCGGGCTGGCCTGAGGGGCGGCCCCAGCCCGGGCTCCGGCCCCCGCCTGCTCCGGCCCCCCGCCTGCTCCGCCTCACTGGGCGGAAGCGCCAGCCCCGGGGGGGCGGGGGGGTGCCGGGGAGCCGCGGGTGAGAGACACAGCGACGAAGGCTGCAGCGCCAGGCCCTTCCTGAATTCTCAGCGCTGTCTTATGATATTCCCTTCAATGCCCTGAAGCCAATCCATGAGCTCTGTGCTATTACCCCCATCCTACAGACGGGGAAACTGAGGCTGGGCAAGGGCATGACTTGCTCAAGATCTCAGGGCTAGTAAAGGGAGGCGTGGGATTGGAACCGGGAACTCAAGCACTCACTGCTTCTCTAGAGCTGCCCTAAGGGAGAGAGAGGCTGGTGGATTTTCAAGCTTCCGCTTCTCTGTAAAGGTTAACTGGCTGCCCTGCCAGGCTGGGACCTTCCTCACTAACCCCATGACTGCAGTGCCCAGTATATAACCCTGTCGGTGTTGTGCGACTATTGACATGTAGGCCTTAGGAGTAGCAGCTTGGGACTGGGCACTGCCTTTGGGCCCCCAGCATGGCCCTGCACCTAGGGGCTGGCCGCAGGCTGGGAAGAAGCTGTGGCTACATGAGTGACCCAGGACTTATTTCCCAAGACTACCTCTGGGTCTCCTCCCACCTGTGTTGTTTCCTGTAAAGGCAGGGATAGGGCAGACCCAGCAGACCTGGGTCATCCAGTGCCCTTTACCTAGTGTGAGCCAGGTGCCTTCTGGCCTGACCTCTGGAGGAGTGGGGAAGGCAGTGGGCAGTCTCAAATGTTCAGAGGGCCTCAAAGGACCATGCAGGTCTGGAGAGGGTGTTCTGAGGACCCCCAGATTTCTGCTAAAAGCTGATTTCCACTGGGGCAGCCTCATGGCCTACTGGGGAAGCAGACAGAACCATAGCCTATCTCACCCACAGTGTAGTACTGGGTACAGAACAGGTGCTCAATTTATATTTCTCAAACATATCTTAGATCTAGGCCCAAGCTGCCCTACCAAGGACTGACTGTTCCAGACTCTAGGGAACTGTTGTGAGTGGCAATGGAGGTGAAAGGTGGGGACTAAAGGGCTCTCTACCTGATTGTTCACAGGGCCCCAGTCAAGGCCTATACACTCTAGCTCTAGAACCATGAGCCTTTGGCCTGCCAGACATCTCTGCCTGGGGGTCCAGAAGAAGTAAATAGAGCACCTTACCCCTGACCTCTCCTCCTTGTTCAATATACTATAGGTAGAAAGGAGGGAGACATCTCCAGATAGTCATCACCATCTGGCATCAAAAAGCCTGTTCCCCTCTCTCCATGTCTCACACCAAGGAGTCACCACCTGCTAAAAACCTTCCCTCTGCTCCCCCTTCACTCGTCTGCTCCTGGATCAGGCAGCAACCTCCACACTGCTTTCCTCCCTCCAATCCATTTCCCCACAACAGCCTGTAGTATTTACAAATGTGTATCTGATCAATTAACATCTTATGTTAATAGAGTGAAAGTTTATAGGGCCCAGCCCATTCTTCACACCCAATGCTTCTTGCCAGGTACCTGCATATAGACTCCAGCAGTTCCCTCTGTCCTCAGTTTACTCCAGTGGCCTGTGTTCTTGTGTGACCCCAGGGGTGGCCCTCTCCAGTCCCTTCTCTCCCCATACCTCCCTCAGCACCACAAACAGCCAGAAGGAACTGCTCCCACCCCTGTTACATGTGGCTCTCTCCCTAAGCTTCTTGTCTTTGCACCTGCACCTTCCTTGGTCCGGCGCACCATCCTTCTCCCCACTTGACTGACTCTTAGTCATCCTTGAAGACTCAGCTCAGGTATCACCTCCCCCCGAACTCCTTCCTGCCTCCCCCAACACATAACCCCCCCTCCTTATCGCATCAGGCTCCAATCGCTGGTTTGCTTGTCAGTCTCTCCCAGGGGCCTGCTCCCGCCCGGGGCGTTCACCCAGCTCGGCACACAGTAGGGGTTCAATAACCCCTCGTGGATGCCTGTACGAATGAATGAATCACAGAGCCCAGAGCGTGCCGGGAGTTGAACAAGGCCGTGAGCCAACCATTCATTTTCTCATTCATCTCGGAGACCCTGGCCGCCGCACTCACAGGCTCCCAGGCGCGCAGGGAAACTGGCGCTGCGGGGCTCGGGGTGGGGGTGGGGGGTCGGAGTACGGGAAGGGGCGGGGCGCGCGCGGCCTCTCCGGAACCCAGAGGCTGGGCCGGGCTGTTGGAGGGGCCCAAAGGGCGCACAGGTTGCCTGGGTCCTGCGACCCCAGCCGGCCCTCCCCGCCCTCACGTTACCCGCAAGTAATTTAAGTCTCCACGAGGCCGAGTTCTGGGACCCTGCATAGGCCGAGCCAGCGCCGACCGTCGGCCCCAGCGATCTCCAGACCGGCGACCCCCGCCTCCCGCACCGCAGCTCCGGGCTTGGCTTGGCGCCCGGCCGCCTGCCCTATTCCCCTTCCCGCCCGCCAGCGGAGCCCTCCCGGGACCACGCAGCTGCTGCCCGCCCCGCGCCCGCGCCCCGCGTACCCACCGGCTCGGCTCTTCGGGTGCGCAGGCGGGGGCCAGGCTGGGCGGCGTGGCCGGCTCCGGAGTCCGCGGCCTCGGCACGCTCTCCCCGCCCAGGGCCCGCCCGGGGCCGGGCCGCTGCCTGTCGTCATCCCCGGCAGGGCCTAGGCCCGGGCGCGCGCGCGCGAATTCTCCGGCCCCGCCCCGCCCCGGCCCCGGCCCCCGCCCGAGTTCGCGGAGACTTGGTGCCGCACGCTGTGCAACCAGCTCCTGGGACGGGGCGTCACAGCCACTTTCTCTCTCTCTCTCTCACTCTCTCTCTCTCTCTCTCTCTCTCACACACACACACACACACACACACACACACCCCAACCACACACCCTCCCTCCTCCACACCCGGCGCCCTCGCCGCAGTGCTGGGTGGAAGGGTGCATCTCCTCATCCTAGGGCCCCTTTGCATCCTCAGAGCAAACCCGACACTCTCCCTCCCAACTCGCCCCACTTTTGCCAGGCCAGGTGAGTTCTTCCCCGTTTGTGACTGTCTCCCTCCACCCTCCTTCCCCGCTCAGGCTACTGCTCTGAGCCGGCCAGTCCTAGTTCTCTGGGCCAGAAGGAAGGGGAGGCGTGAACCGAACGTGTACTACGCATCGGGAGCTTTACATACACCACCAGTCCTTTGGCCTCAGAGCAGTCCCGTCACCTCCGTGTTATACCTAGTTCATAGCCCAGCCTACGGAGGACCAGGGAGCTGGAAGAGAAGGGATTCAAACCTAGATCCCTGCTTTGAAAAATCCTGCTCTTAGAGGCGCTTGAACTCTTTTCCCTTCCATTTATTCCTTCTCGTCCAGACTGTTCTGGACAAGTGTCAGAACCCCTCCCCACTGCTCACCTCTTTCCCGAGGGGTTTGCTTGAGGGAGCTGGTGGGCCCTGGGAAGATATTGCCACCCTTTCTCCCAGCCCAGAGCATCCCGGCTTACAAGCTTGCAGGGCCTGTGGGGGTGAACCACACGGATGATCTCCCCAGTGGGTATCAGCTCCACTTGCAGCGCCATTCCGCCGATGGAGGGCCAGTGTGCCTGCTGAGCAATGGGGCCGCTGAGCAGAAGCCTGCCCACTGGCCCGGGCTGTGCCCAGAGCCAGGAATCTGGTCTCACACTGGGATGGCCACTTGGTTCAGCTTCAACTCCAGCCCCAGGGGATGTGTCTGGTCCAGCTCCTCAGGACACAGCTGGAGCAGCCCAGGTCTGATTGGGAGGCCTCTTGGCCCAGCGGGTTGGGGCAGGAAGAGGAGGGGCTGAAGGACTGAGGAAATGCCTGTTGTCCCAGGTAACCAGAGAGGCTGATGCAGCCGCTCATGGGGGACCCCGGCCTCCAGGTCAAAGGGTAGGAGGTCTTTCTCCCCAACAGCTCCATGGCCAGGCCTCTCCTGCTACCCACTCACTGTTGTCAGCTGGAGAGCTGTGTTCCCCAAACCAGAACACACATCCTGCCCTAAGCCGACACAATCCGTCAATAGGCACTGTCCCTCCAGCATGTCTCCCCAGCTTGCCTCCTTCCCCCCACAGCAGCAGGTGAGTCCCTTGAATTTGAGAGGCCAGAGCTGCTGAGGGGTGGCCACGTTGAGCAGAGTTTAGCTGGAGACGCAGGAAGGCACTGGAGTAGGCCCGTCCCACCATCCTCCGGAGGCTTTAATGCTTAGGAGAGCTGGACTCCCTGGCTCGTGGGCAGCCTGAGCCCTGTTGGCGTCTTACTTTTCCACACTACCCTCAGGTGCCCCTCACCCCAAATGTTCCTGTTTTCTATCTTTATTGTTGCTAAATCACTGCTGACACTTTCCTGGCCTGGGACTGAGCCCTCAGGTCCAGCCATTCCTTATAGGAAGTAAGAAGGGAAGAGGATGGGGAAAAATGACCTTTCCAGAGGGAGACACTGGCATGGGAGGGGTGAAGTCCAGCGGGCTGGTGCTGGCCCTGACCACCCCCTGGACAAGCACCTTCCCCTGGGGCACCCTTTCCTTCCCTCCCCACAGTGTCCCCCGCCCAGGAAAGGCCAGCAAAGCTTCCTTCCTTCCCCTGAGAAGCACATCTATCTAGGGCAGGCTCATCCCCGGTGGCCACACAATGGCCCTTATCAGCTGTGGAGCCAGGCACGGAGACCCAGTGCACACCGAGTCTCACACATTTCCTGTTTCCACCCAGCGGGTCAGGGCTGGGCCCAGAGCGGCCATATCCTGACTGGGGCCAAGAGGAGGCAGAACACTCCCCCTTCCCTTCCCGGCCTCTCAATCAATGCTGGACTCGCTCCTCCCAGGCCAGGAGGGGCCCCCCAACAGGAGGCAGGGATAAGGGTGTGTGAAGACCTTAGGGGGAAGGGGAGAGGCGGGCACCTGGACAAGCATGCTGCACAAGCAGAAGGTGTGTGTGTGGGGGGGTGTCCCCTGAGATCCAGGCCAGGCTACATGAATCAGAATGAGACAGGTATGCTGTGCTTTGGTTGTTTCCCAACTGTTCTCTCACAATGATCTTGTGAATGCATACGCTACTTGTATTTTACAGACAACCAGGATTCTTACGTGGCTAGAGGTGTAACTCGCATCTGAACCCAGGTCTTGACTTCATTCCTGTGTTTCTGGCCCCGCATGACACCACAGCTGCCCGTGTAACTTCAGACGGGTCATGGCACCCCTCTGAGCTTTGGTTTCCCTTCTGCCAAATGACAGGTGCGGTGTGGCAGCGCCCATGAGGCTTGTGCAGGTGAGAAGGCGAGAGGTGCGCAAGTGCGAGTGGTCGGGGGTCCTCAGGTGTGAGTGTGTTGGGGCAGGGACAGAGATTACCATGGAGACCTTGGGGCAGGAGGCTCAGGGGAAAAAAGATGGTGACATTTTTAGATAGCTCGACGTGGGACCATGGCCCGAAACTAAGGTGAAGGAATGTGGGTGAGGAGGGATGAACCAGTGAGTGCAGATCGCCTTTTCTGAGAGTCGTCAGTTCCCAGAAACCCATTCTACTTCACAGCAAGGTAAACGAAGTGCCAAGAGCATAGGTGGCTCACCCCGACGGTGCCAGGGCCTCAGGGGGCCACCATCCTGGGACCTCATCCCATTCCCATCCAGGCAACATCTGCCACTCTCAGACATAGAGCGCTTAGTCTAGCTCTACAAGGCCCTCGTCCTAGAGTCTAGCAAGGGCATGGAGTCGTACCCCCACCCCCACCCCATCATGCAGCCACACACAAGTATAAAAGCCATGTTTCTAATTATCCCCCAACACAACAGACACAGAACACAGCCACAGGCCAGGGGGACAGTTCTTGATGGTACACATGGCTCCCACGGTTGAGTATGGATCACAGAGTGATTGGAGTGTCCCTCAGTCTCAGGTCATAGGATGGGCGTGACAATCACAGAGCAGATTCCCTGAGGTGTCTTCTCCTAGGAGAAGGGCCGTTGAATCACCAGTAGCTGGAGGCAAGTGGCGGAAGTGGGACTGAGTGCCCGCACAGCACCTAGAGAATGCTCTCTGAAGACCCTCAAGGCCAGATTTCAAAAATGTCTGGATTCTGGCTCTCTTCTTTGCCTGCCTCTACTTCTAGGGGCAAGGGCAGTCTACAGAGAAGGCAGGTTTCTGGCCAGTGAGGAGCGTAGGAGGCAAGGGTAGGAGCAGATGAGCTCGACTGGACAAGCAACACCCTGGAAGAGTCTGTGGCCACAGTTCCTCTACTACCTGCCAACACTTCACAAGAGGGCAGGTTAGGGCATGGAGCCTGACCCACCAGCACAAGCGAACCTGGGTCCAATCCTTTGCTCAGGCCCTGGAACTTTCTGGGTCAGACTGCATGGGGGCAGGGGTGCTGGGACAACACGCATCATCCTGTCCACAACACCTACGTAAGAGCCCAGGTGGAAGGGCCCTTCCATCCTGCCCACTCAATCTAATTGCTTTTGCTAAAAGCAGGGATCCCAAACCCTCTGCCCATCCCCCAGGGGGACAGGCAATGAGATGCCAAGACTCTTGGAAACCAGAGCTGCTTGTGCCAACCAGTCTATGGTGCCTGTGCAAATGTGAGCATCTCCCCCTCCCAGGCAGCCTGAGGCCCAGGATGGCGTGACAAGAATGCAGGCCTGTGCCAGATGGGGCATGTGCCTGGCAGGCCTGCCTGGGCGGGACTGGGAGTGTGTATGGGGAAAATCAAGAAACGAGATATAGGCTGGAGGGTCCTTCCCACATCCAGTGGACTGTCCCAGGTCTTCACTGTTGACAGACTAGCTGGTTTCACTCAGATCTCAGCAACAAAAACCTGTATTTAAGTGGCCAATTCTAGAGATCTGGACTGGAGAGAGCAAAGGAGTGTGGCTAGAGCTCCCCCTGGGAGGTGGAGGATACCTGCTGCCTCCTCTGGGGGCTGGGCTGGCCCCCAGCGCTCCTGGCAGTGGTGGGCAGAGCTGGCTGCCAGCTCTGGCCTCCGCCCTGGATCCACTCTCATCCGGGCTCAGATATGTGGCTGGGCTTCACCCAGTGGGTCCTGCGCCAAGAAGGAGCCAGGCTGGATCTGCAGGGATAAAAGAGGCAGTGAGTAGAAAGGAGGGAGAGCAGATTTTCCTCTGTGTCCTTCTATCGCTCCCCTTCTCCAGTGCATGCGGCACCATGGTACAAGTGGGTTCCCAGGCCGGTGGCACTGGAGAACGGAGGAGGGGCTCAAGTCTCCTTCCCCCACCAGCATACCTTGAAGGGTTTGCTTATCCCCACCACAGAATGTAGATTGTTGCTATAGTAACAGAGGAGAAACTGGTCCTCAGTCTCAGGGATATCACTGGTATTGAAGTATACCTGGTGGGGAGGATGGAGAGGAATGGGGTCAGCTCCCCGGCCTGGGCCCCACCCAGCTCTCAGCAACAAGTTATCCCACCCTCTGTTTGCTTCCGAAAGACAGGCAAGCCCACACGCTGGAGACATGGATGGAATACCTATCCCAGGGAAGTGGGCCTGTACCTGGCTCAGCCCATCGCTGAAGGAGACCTGGTTGTCCCTAACCCAGACATAGGACACGTAGTCATTTATGTGGCGAAGCCCGACCTGTGGGAGAGGGGATTGGGCAGTCAGTGGTCTGGGAGGACACAGCACCTATGACAAGTCCTAAGGAGAGGATGTCTCGGGCCGGCCATGGGACTGTATGCCCCCTCCCCCTCACTGCCAGCGTCTAGGGGGGCAAGGACCCTTGTGGGGGACGAGCACGAGCTCTTCAGTCTCTGCACCCAGCTCCCGTGAGTCCCCAGAATGGATAAGCCAGAGGGGTGGTGCTGACGGACACCACGTCTTGCCGTCCACATCACCTTGTAGAGTCCAATCCAGTCCCAGGGGCTGCTGAGAAAGTCTGGGGTCAAGGAGTAGCTGATCAACATGTCGTTCTCCACGGTCCACAGCCCCTCGGGTATCAGGGTGATCACTGGGGCAGACACCAATGGCTTCAGCTACATAGGGGTGGGAAAGGGGTTGAAATCCCATAGCATCACTCCTTTCTCTGAGGCTAATGTTCTTGCTGTGAACCTTTCCAACACATCAGGGTCAGTGAAGGGGAAGAGGGGCACACAAGGGGGTGGGCACAGAACTCCACTAGGCTGCCCCGAGAAGTATCAGACCTTGGCAGGCCCACTGGAAGGAGAAAGGGCCAAAGGCTTGTCGGGGGTGGCTGGCCCTGCCAGGGAGGATGGCGCTGGGGGCCCGGTGGGCAACCAAGCAGCGAGCCAAGTGCTGAGGGGAGAGGGTGGGGGAGAATAGGGGAGTTGCTAACAGGTTTAAGAAAGCAGCCAGGTCGCTGCTCCCAGGCCTCGCGGGTTCCTTGCCCGAAGTAGGAGGGCAGCTCTGTGGAGGTCAGCTATAGCAAGTGGAAGGGCACAACAGTATAAAGACAGACAGACCAGCCGTGAAAACGTGAAGGCTGAGGGCGGCCAGCAGGTCTCAAAGGAGGTCAACATTGCCTCGGTCATCTACCGTAAGATGCAAGGATGGAGGGAGCTCCCGTTGCAACCCGATCCAGGTAGATTTAGGACAAAGAGAAGGAAGTCCTACTTCACATGGTAGGTAATAAGCATAATGGCGCCCATTAGCCCTGAGGGACAGTACCAAGAGGACATGGAAACCTATTCACGAAGGTTCTGAACACGTTTTTGACAGAGCCCTCAACAGCTTCTAAGAGCTGGGATACCTGACCTGGGAGGAGTGGCAATGGTGTCCTCCTACAGGCCTCGCCTGGGAGATGTGCTGACAAGAGAATCCAGGGCTTGGGGGTTTGGGAGGCGGCCCAGCGGGTGCTCTGTCAAGCGCAGGCAGCCTGGAAATTCACCTCCAAGTCAAAGGTGCTGGTGACAGGCTTATGGTCACTGATGCAGTACTTCATGTGGCTGACATAGCTCCTCAGAGACAGGCAGAAGTGGGGGGCCAGCAGCCTCTGGGCGTGGGGGTCGGCCCGGGGCTGCCGCTTCGACCTCCACAGGATGCGGTCGGTCCATGCAGGCTTGCGTTTTTTCTCACTGGGGGTGGTGGGGAAGAAGAATGTGGAGAGAAGGGTTGGCACGAGAGCAAGAAGGTACCCCCAACAAGCCTGCTGGAGCCCCGAACACCAGGGCCTCTCAGTGGCCACGAGACCCCCGGGCCACAGTGGGAGTGTGGCATGGCAGCAGGCAGGAGGGGGCCTGAGAGAATCAGAAGCATACTGGCCTTTGTCAGACTCAGCCAAGGACCTTCAGTCTAGTCTACATTTTCATGAATCAAACTGTGATTCAGAAGCACCCCACTTCAAGGCTTTTCTGACTTCTAGACCAAAGCAGCCGAGGTTTGGATTTTGGAGTTAGAGGTAAACCGGAATTTGGCTTCCTTCTCACTAACGGTGCAACCTCAGGAAAGGAAAGGGAAGCACTTGGGGAGGCTCCCTAGGTGCCTGCCATCAGTACTGCCTGTCCCCCCCCCCCCACACAGGTGGAGAAACGGAGACTCAGCAGGGAAGGCACTTTCCTGAAGTCACACAGCTACTGAGTGGTGGAGTCAGGATTCAAGGCCAGGCAGCATGACCACAGAGCACAAGCTCTTAATGACCAGGCCACCCCTTCCACGGCCTCAGCTTCCTCGTCCGTAAAATGAAGGTAATAATAGTTACCTCACAGGGTTGTTGATGTGATTAAATGAGATAAAGCACACAGAATATTTATAGCACAGCGCCTGGTATAAAATAAGCTCTCTGTAATCACTGGCTATTATGACTCTTTGTTCTCAAGAGTCAACTGAGACACCTCTGGCCTGTTGCTTGCTTACTAGCTTCGCTGAGGAGCCCGAGGGGCCGTATGGCCCCTGGAGACAGGAGTACTTTCCTCCCCTCGGTAACTGTGGTTGCCCACGACAGGCAAGTCTGACTCCTAACACAGCCACGCTCAGGGGTGTTTCACGAGTCTCCACTGCCTCCAGAATAAAGCTCAGGCCCCCAAGCCTGACTTTTAATGAGACTGACACCCTCGTCCTACACCATCTGCCACCACTGTCCCAGACCCACCCACCACAGTGCCTCTCAGGCCTTTGTACCTTTACTCTTGCAGTTTGTGCTGCCTGGAACACCCTTCTTCACAGCGAGAGGCCCAGTTCCAATGCTGTCTTTGTCAGAAAGCTGTCTTTGAGCTCTACTTTCTGCTTCCAAAGCATTTTGCACCAGTGCTATAATGTTATCCAGTGCTGGCGTTTTTGGTTTCCCAGTCGGCGTATTGGTTCGTGTGTGAGCTCGGAAGGCAAGGACCGGCTCTTGGGGTCTCCTGCGTAGCCTCAGCGTTAGCACAGAGCCTGGCACATAGTGGGCACAACTGCTTGTGGAACCAAACTCACTAAAACCCCAAACTCAATCTCTCTCCTCAAAAATGCCCATCTGGTCCTAATGTATACAGTTTCAGATGCTGATAACCAGTTTGCAATGCTGTTTTTTGTCTTGTTTTATTAACTATTTTATTTTTTAGAAGATTTGATTTATTTATTTGACAGAGAGAGAGAGAGCACAAGCAGGGGGGAGCGGCAGGCAGAGGGAGAGGGAGAAGCAGGCTCCCCGCTAAGCAAGGAGTCCGACATGGGGCTCGATCCCAGGACCCAAGGATCATGACCTGAGCTGAAGGCAGATGCTTAACCAACTAAGCCACCCAGGTGCCCCCATTTACTGTTTTAAATACACATTTCTGACATACTGTTGTCAATTCAACAGCAATACAGTCTTCTAGCAACAGAGAGGCAGAATGTCTCGCTGGTAAAGTCTGACTCCACAATCAGACACCAGGATTTGGGGGGGAGGTTCTGCCCTGTTAATTAAGAGCTATGTGGTTCTGGTTGGTGAACTCGTGACTTGGAGAGAGTGGTGGGCTCAGGGGGCATGGAAGCTCCTCCCCCTCTCCCCACACCTTGCCCTAGGCCTCTCTTCCATCTGCCTGTTCCTGAATTGTATCATTTTATAATTGACTGGTAATCTACTTAAAAGAGAGAGAGAAAGCTGTGCGCCCATGGGCAGGTAGCTTCACTACTCCCAGCCTAGCTGCTTCAGCTCTAAAATGGGGTGATAACAGTACTAACTTCAAAGAACCACTGTGAGGGTTAAACAAATTCAGGCCTATTAAGGGAGTGGTCAAAAAAGTAAGTGCTAACTGGCTCAGCCACACCTGTTTGGGGCTCTTGGGGTTGTCTTAACCTTCCACTCTCCTGAGGAGTGTTCAGAACACATCGGATAATGCTATTTCCACCCCAGAGATGACAGAGAGAATCTCCGAACCCACCTTGGACATTCAGTACCTAGCAACGCTTAAACCTGGGAATGAACCACACAAATGTACCACTCTCCCTTTCAAAGCATTCCCCCTCCCCAACTTCCCTATTATGGTGACTTGCTGTCACTTCAGGATCCTCCCCAAGTCCTGACCACAGCCTGTCTTCCTTTCCTTCTTTTCCAGGGCCTGCCCAGGCTTATCGCTGGGCACCTGTATGCTTCAGTCTTTCAACAAAGATTTACTGAGCCCTTATGATATGCTGGGCAACTGGGGATCTGAAAAACGGGACTGATAAGATCCTCGAGGAGCTTGTCTAACAAAAAAAGGACAAGAAACAAGTTAAAGGTGTACAAATTGGGGTGTCAGGCTGGCTCAGGTGGTACAGCATGTGACTCTCAATCTCAGGGTCGTGAGTTCAAGCCTCATGTTGGGCATGGAGCCTACTTATAAATAAACAAATAAATGTGTGTGTACAAATTAAGTATTACATATATTCTCCCAGTTCTCCATTTCTTTCTTAAAAAAATTTATTTTTTTTAGAGAGAGCGTGCGCACGTGCGCGCACACACACACACACACACACACACACACACGCACACACGCATGCACGCAGAGGGGAGGGGCAGAGGGAGAAAGAAACTCAAGCAGACTCTGTGCTGAGCATGGAGCCTGACTTGGGGCTTGATCCTACAACCCTGAGATCATGACCTGAGCCAAAACCAACAGTTGGATGCTTAACCGACTACGCCTCCCCCCCAGGGACTCTCCCCCACCAAGTTCTCCATTTCTAATAATAACAATTGCAAAACATGGGATCTTCTGTCCACTCGACACTGTGATAGGTGTCTCATGGACTGTCCTGATCCCCTCCGCACTGGAAGAATGTTACAGGTCACATTCTCCTCCCACAAGGCACTGAAGTCACCCTGTGCAGGCAGAAGTCAGATGCTTGCCCGGGTCCATGAAGTCCATGCTCCTTCCTGTGCACTCCAAAGTGGCCAATTCCCAGCAGCCAGAACCGTCTCACCGCATGCCTTACCAGAACTGGACCTCACGTAGATTTTTTGGCTGAATGGTTGTGACCAAGTACAAGAATTGTTTCTGGAGATTAGTATGTCCTTACTTTAGACAAATTAAAACCAACTAGCTCTGCAAATTTCTCTTTAAGAGCCTAGAAAATTGAGCTGATTTACTGACCCCAAAGTAGTGATGTGTTCCATTTCTGGGTCTGAAATGGGACTTTTCCCTTCAGCTCCCTAGAGATGGCTTCTAAGTGTCTTACTGAACTCTGGACATGAGTCTTGACTAGATTGATCATAATATCCTCTGCTCATTGCCTAGTGGAGAGATTGACCAGGCTCACGTCAACTGTAACAAAACCCTATAGCAATCCCTGACTTTAACAGGATTTCCCGCTCTCGGCTCGTTCACCCTCCCCTGTAATGGGAGCTGACCTTGTTTCTCATTACATCTTGGCTCAGGGATGTTGCTGTGGCTGGGCAAAGCAGCGTGTGTACCATGCCCTGCACACAACTCACTCACAGACACTTTGTACAGCCGGTCAGGCTCTTCTCAAGGTGCCTCTCATCCGTGCTGCTGACTGACTGGAATGCCTGCCCTTCTCTCTGCCAAACTCTGCTGTTTCCTTGACTGCAGCTCTGACTGATTCCTCCCGGCTTCAGCCGCCTGCCTCTTTACCACTCGCTCAACCTCCTTCAGCACTTCCAGAGTTCTAGAACCTTCTATTGGCCAACTCCTGGACATGATGTGCTTATTTGGATCTCTTGCTATGGGTGGATCCCTCTAATAGACTGGCTGCTCCTTAAATACCTTATCTTTTCCTTCTGTCTTCTCAGGCTCCAATTCAAACATATGCCAGGCACTATGCTACATACCAGAGATGGTCATAAATCAGATGCAGTCTCTTCAGACATTCGTAGTACAGCAGGAAAAGCACACTGTATCTTGACAGCGACATTGAAAGCAGGGTGTGTGCAAGGCTTTCAGGCAGCATTATGGGCAGGAGAGAACTCTCAGTGAGATGGGGAAGGGTCAGGGAAGGCTTTCTAAAAGTGATGATGTCTGAACTGGGTTTTCAAGGAGGACGAACAGTCTGGTTATACAGGCACATGGTAAGTGCTCAGTAACGTCAATCACAATGTGGACTATCTATCATGCGGAAATAAGCATCTGCTTCCTCCATAGCAAGCCTCTGCTATCCCAATCCTGCGCTCTTTTTTGCTGCTGCTGCAAGACTGGCTGTGAATTTGGAGGTGCTGTGGGCTAGATAGAAGCACTGTGGGCCACAGAGTCCAGAGTCAGGTCTCAGCTCCAGCTCCGCCATTACTAGCTGAGCCTCCTGGGGAAGTCCTTTAACATCTCGGAGCCTCTGTACCCAATCTCAGTACCGGCTGATCACAGCCTAGCCAACGCTCCCCTGTCTGCAATGACTTCTAATCTCCTGGTGGTTTCCCTACTGTACCTGGCGGTGGGGGCAAAGGGACCCCTGGCCACATGGCCTGCCAGCAGCTCCCTTCCTGCTAGCAAGTGAGGATTGAAAGTCCATTAGTAGAAGGTCCCAGCCGCCAAGGCCCAGGCCCACCCCACCGAGGCCTCACAATTTCCATGATAGCTCTCACTTCCAATGGATGGCTGGGGAGACTGGCAGTCTCCCTGCAGCTGTGGCCCCAGGCCAGCTGGCCAGCTGGAACCTGCCCTCTTACCTCCTTTCTGGCCTGCTCTGTTGCCCAGGCTAGACTCTGTTTCTACGGTTCGTGGCCTCTTCTTGTGTGCACTGCCCAGGCCGTGACCCCAGCACGTCTTGCTCCACACTCCTGAAATGCCTCAGCCCCTCTCCCTTCCTTGGAGGGGACGCTGTGGCTCTGCCATACCGCTGCCAGCACAGGGCCGTCCGTTCTACCTCTCACCCCCACCTGGCTGGGGAGACACCTGTTCACTCCCTACATTCCAGAGGCACTGCCCTGGAGGCACCTCCTGATAAGAGGAATAAATGAAGGAGCTGCTCCGGGTGAAACAAAACCCCTGTAACATGGAAGGGGTTCTTCTTTTTCTTCAAAGAGATGCGAATCCTTGCCAAATTGGGCCGGGAACTTCATGCTGGAGCTGCTTTTGACCTTCTCCCTAAGCTTAAAGTTTGGGTGGTTACCTGGCCCCTTCTAGGCTTCTTAGAAAGGTTTTTAGTAAAACTACCACCTGAAGACATGAATCTAACAACAGCAGTTGTCATAGTACTTACCAGGTGCCAGGCACTGGGCTACGCACGCTCAAGGTCTCATTCAATCCTCAACACCATGAGGTGGGTACTACTATCACCCCCATTTTACAGATGAACAAAACTGAGGTTTAAATGCCTTATCCAAGGACATACAGCTGATGAGGGGCAGAGCTGTATTTCTAACTACTAGATGCACTGTCTCTACATTGTTCCCTGTAAACTCCTCCACTGACAACTACTATTTTATCTTCCTAAGTAGCACCCGATCCACTCACAGTGGGGGCAGGGGTACCTGATACCAGTAACTGGCTGAGCCAAGATTTCTGTCCCCCTGTCTGAGAAGGACCGGAAAGCCTGGGAGAGTGGAAGCAAAGGTTCCCAGAATGCTGAAATGCAGTCCCTCCCAAGTGAGGAATCAGCTGCTTCCCCCCACCCTCGCCCTACCTGCCCTGCCCCCGCCCCCACCCCCCATCCTTTCCAGCACCTTCTTGCTTTCTGAGGACAATCTGGGACAGCTCCCACAGTCAGCGCCTCATGAGGCGGGTGGGAGGTGCCACTCCTGAGGTGATGGCTGGCTCTATTCCTGCTTCCCTAACACTTCTATTCTGAGGCAGCTCCCTCTGCCACTAAGGCCCACACAACCTGACTTCCCAGGCCTCCTGGCCCCTCATTTCCTCCTCACAGGCTAATTCCAAATCAGTGGCAGGCTGACCTCTCCTGGTGGGGCCCCCTCACCTGGTGTCATAGTTGTTGGAGTTCTTATCAAACTTGTAGGTGGGTGGGAAGAGCAGGGGGCCCTCCTGGAATTCCCGGAGCAGTGGATCGTGTCTCTTGGCAATGCTGAGCTAGAGAGAGAGGCACAGACCCATCTCCTAGTAGTCCTGACCCAACGGCCCAGCACACACTCCACTGGAGGGATCAGCACATGCCATCGTGGTAGGCCAAGAGTCAAGCCACACCACTTCACTTCCTCACTGCCCCAGTGACAGGCTCAGCAGCCCATCCCCACTCCACCCCCATCCCAGGAAAGCTGAATCCTTTTGCAAACGTTATCCCATAGTCCCAGGGGAGGGAGCTGCCTGCCATTTCCAGTCCTTGGACTATAGGGACCGGGCTTTGAATTCCATCTCTCTGGGAGTCACTAGCAAACATGTATCAGAGGGGAGGCTGGGGTAGCCAGGGGCCCCCTCAAAGGGCTGGTATCTCATTATCCAGGAGGCAAGCAAGCCTGGGGATGGAAAAGACGACAAGGATCCAAGAGAGCTGGTACCCAGTGCAGGATCATGGCTAGCCGAAGCCCTTCTTGTTCCCTATCTTAACGCACACTCCAGGGAAGACCAGGCCCCCGGGTGCAAAGCCCTGTTAAACGCCCCCCACCCCCCCGGCCTGGGAACAAGGACTTCAGAGGCCTGGAAACGGAGAACAGGCGGCTAAGGAAGTGTCCCCCACATTTGATGTTGGACTTCCACAATGGGCTCAGATCACCCCTCTGGACCCTTCCCTCACTTGATACCTGATCCTTCTCCCACAAGTCACTGTAGCGCTGATTTCTTATGGATTCCCGGACAAAATGCAGCCCAAAGTCATCAATCCGAAAGTTCATGTCTCCAAACCAGAGAATGAGGCTGCAGAGAGAAAAGAAGGCAGCTGAGGGCTGTGATGAGGTAAGAGCAGGCCTCAGGCCTGCTCCCTCCTCCAGCGCAGAGCTCGAGGGGCAGGTGAGATGCTGGAAGCTGGGAGAGGAGCCAGTGATGGTGATGACATGGCATGAGCCCTAATGAACTGTTCTCATGGCCACTTCCCTGCCGTTTAAGCCAAAGAGACCAGCCCCCAGGGGCAAGTAACAAATACAGAGCAGGCTCTCGCCTTCCCTCCCCCTCCCTCAACGGGTCACCAGGCAAGGCTGAGAACCAGTTCTCTGTGGGTGACCTCAGGAACCCTGGGGTTCTCAATCTGGGATCTTCAGGAGTGTCCAGAATTCCTAGGCAGGACACGGGGGCCAGGGAAAGGGAAGGGGTCGTAGACCCCAGGAAGGTAAAGCTGGACAGGAGAGCAGATGGGGCATCAGGGAAGAGGCTGGGAAAGGGCCGGACTGGAACACAGGCTGACTGAGGAGAATGCTAGCCTGGCTGGCGTGGGGGCGAGGACGGGGCGGCAGTTCACACGTGCATGCTCACTCGTGGTCCAGGATGTTGGGGATATCCTGTCCCTCAAAATTTTGCATCTCTAGGATCCGGTCAAAGTGCTCTAGCCGCTGGTCATTGTTAGCCATGTGGGGGGGCAGGTGGCAGTTGATGATGCTGACATAGTAGCCATAAAGCTTCAGGCAGATGTTGACGCCCCCTTTGTTTCCCTGGTAGGACAAGTGGGCAGAAGGGTGGGAAGTTACTCTGGGTGAGACACACCTCCCCTTTGCCATCCCAAGCCTAAGGGGAGATGGCCTCACCTGCCACAAGATCTCCCAGGGCCAGACGCTCAGCTCCCCGGAGTGACCTCTTCTCCTAAGAGCCCAGCTCACCCAGCCTGAAGTCTCAAGGGTGCTAAGCTCCCAGAGGCAGGAGAGCAGGTATGCGGGGCACTGGCTTGGAAGATTCATGTCACCCCCCCCTTTTCCATTTGCTTGCCCTTAAAGCACCCAGCCTTCCCCAGCCCAGTGGCAGAAGGCCTCCCAGCTCATGTCACAGACAACAACTCAGTCCTTACCCAGTACCCGAAGAGGCCAGTGGGGGTGGACTTAGTAGAGAGGATCTGGACAAAGGGCAAATGCTGATGCTTGGCAAAGAACAGTAAGAGGAGCCCCTGCATGCGGACACTGGAGACCTACAGCAAGGGGGGACAATGGTCATTCATTTCCCTGCACAGGCTGAGCAAGTCCCTGCCTAGCCCTGAGGTCGATGGTATCTCAGCTCCAGACTCAGAGTTTTACTCCTCTGAGCTGCCAAACGATGCATTCTGAGAGCTAAGCCAAGTCCAGTTCCTGTTCCTGGGCTCAGGTAGAAGGCAGAGAAGACAAGGCTGCCAGGGCACCCTGCCATCAGGAAGACACCGACTCTCCAGTCCCAGCACCAAGCAGCCTAAGGAATCCTCTCACCTGCACTATGGGTCCTTAGGGCACTCTGGGCTACCAGCCCCGTGGGCCAGGGCCTCAGAGAGGGATGGCACAATGTAGGAAAGTGGCTAAGGGCATTGGCTTTGAAGTTAGCCAGACCTGGGTTCAAATCTCACTTGGGGGGGGGCACCTGGGTGCCTCAGTTGGTTAAGCAGCTACCTTTGGCTCAGGTCATGATTCCAGGGTCCTGGGATCAAGCCCCACATCAGGCTCCCTGCTCAGTGGGGAGCCTACTTTTCCCTCTCCCTCTGCTGCTCCCCCTGCTTGTGCTCTCCGTCAAATAAATAAATAAAATCTTAAAAAAAAAAAAATCCCACTTGGGCTCTTAGTATTTGCTATTGGGCCAAGTCTTGGTCTATTTACTCACTGAAAAACCAGGACTCTATCTCATCTATCTCACAGATGCTGGAAGGATTAACTGGCAGCTATTCTTTACTGGTTTAAGGATTTTAGAAACATTTTTTTAGTAATTTCTACAACAAATGTGGGGTTCAAACTCATGACCCTAAGATCAAGAGTCTAATGCTCTTCTGACTGAGCCAGCCAGGCACCCCTGGTTTAACGACTTTTTAAAAAAGATTCTTCCTTCCTTCCTTCCTTCCTTCCTTCCTTCCTTCCTTCCTTTCCTTTCATTTTTTCTTTCTTTCTTTCTTTCTTTCTTTCTTTCTTTCTTTCTTTCTTTCTTTCTTTCTTTCTCTCTTTCTACTTTATTTTTTAAAAAAGATTTTATTTATTTATTTGACAGAGAGACAGCAAGAGAGGGAACACAAGCAGGGGGAGTGGGAGAGGGAGAAGCAGGCTTTCTGCTGAGCAGGGAGCCTGATGCAGGGCTGGATCCCAGGACCTGATCATGACCTGATCATGACCTGAGCCGAAGGCAGACGCTTAACGACTGAGCCACCCAGGCACCCCATTTTTTAAAGATTTCATTCATTTATTTGACAGAGATAGAGAATACAAGGAGGCAGAATGGCAGGCAGAGGGAGAGGGGGAGGGAGAAGCAGGCTCTCCACTGAGCAGGGAGTCTGATGTGGGGCTCGATCCCAGGACCCTGGGACCATGACCTGAGCCAAAGACAGGCGCCCCAAGATTTTATCTATTTATTTGAGAAATAGAGCACGAGTGGGGGGTTAGGGGATCAGAAGGAGAGGGAGAAGCAGACTCTCTGCTGAGCAAGGAGCCTGATGTGGGGCTCCATCCCAGGACCCTGGGATCATGACTCAAGCCAAAGGCAGACGCTTAACTGACTGAGCCACCCAGGCACCCTAAAGATTTTTTAAAAAGTAAATGCAGGGAGGGACACCTGGCTGGCTCAGTCGGTAGAAGCATGTGATTCTTGATTTCAGGGTTGTGAGTTCAATCCCCATGCTGGGTGTGGAGCCTACTTAAAAAAAGAAAAAAACACAGTAAATTCAGGGAAAGAACATGAGAGAGTCTTCAGGGTGCTAGAAATATTCTGTACCTTGACTTTTGACTTGACTGGTGGTAACACTGATGTAGATATACATAAAAATCCATCAAAAATACATCTAATTTCGCATACATTATAATGCTCAGTGGAAAAAAATTAAGAAAATGCTCTCCAAAATACTTATACGCTGTGGGTAGCTGGATTTCCATGAAGGTGATGCAGAGGCAATGAGAGCAAGCACGGTGGACATGTGTTCATAGGCTGGGGAGAATAGCCACTGTCTACAGAAATCCTTCATACTGCATTTAATCTTCACACCAACCTTGTAAGGAACCGCTGTCCCTGTTCTGCAGATGGAAGGCTGAGGCTCAAGGAGACTAAGGAACCAGGAAGATGACTCAGGTAACAATGTTAGAGGTCAGGGATCCCTCAAATCCCTGCTCTCTGTGAGGTGCGGTGGGAAAGGGCCGTAGCCAGTGACCCTCTCTCTCAGCCTCAGGCTGTCTACACCTACCACCCGAGTAGCTGTTTCCGGACCTTGAGGTTACGGAGGCCAAAGAGGAAATCCCCGGGTGGGGAGCGTGTACTGGGGCCTTCCAGGAATTATGAAACTTGATCCCACAGGCCAAGAGCTCTGGCAGAGTGGAAGAGTCAAAGCAGGGGGAACCCCAAACCCAAGACTGAGTGAGGGAGGCGTGAGAACCTAGTGTTGGGTAGAGGTTGCTACAAACGTGTCCCCAACCCCACCCTCCAGCCCTAGTCTTGGTCTCCCCCATTCACAAGCATTTAAGCCAATGGAACTGACTCCTAAGGAACTGATAAAGATCCAGGAAGAGCTTTCAAGCTTAAGCCTAACCCACAGAGCAGGCCTGGACCACTGGGACCCGGCACAAAGGCACCAGTCCGCTTTGTGTAGGAGCAAGGGAGGGGGGCGGGAGGCAGGAAAGCCTCGGACTGGGAGAAAGGGTGGGGCTGTGGGGAAAGGCGGGAGACTTGTAGGGGAAGTTCTGTTGGAGGAAGTGAAGTGGGAGGAGCTAAGGAAGGGGCTAAAGGGAGGGAGCTAGGGGCCCTGGAGCCAACAAAGGGGGTCAGGCCCAGGCTTCTCAACCTATAACTGGCAAACTCCTGCCAAAGGAAGAGGATGCAAGCAGGGCTCACCTCTTCACCTCAGTTCTTGGCTAGGGGAAGGAGGGTCACCCATCTGCTTTGGGTGCCAGGCCCTCAGGCAGGCCTCCCAAACGCGGGAGGCCACATGGGTAGAATGAGTTGTGTCCCTGCCACAAGCTGAGCTAATTTCCTTGGCTCGATTCCATTCTTCCAATCCCTTGCCAGTTAGCCTGGGGTGCAAGGAAGCCTCCGGTCTTGGGAAGAGAGTGGGTGGTGAGAGAAGTGGTTCTGCCTTCTCAGAAGATCTAGGTCCACATCTGTAGGAAGAAGCCTGAGCTTCATCTGGAGGGAACCAAGGGTTTGGGGACTGGCCTTTTCCGGCCTTTGAAGCAGGACAAAGCTCGTATCCCCTCCTCCTGCTCTGTCCTCAAGAGGACTCACAGCTCTTGCCTCAGCACCCTTAAGCAAAACTACGGTAAGAGAATTAATTCTGAAGAAATGAGTCACCCAGGAAGGGACTAGAGGAATTCTGGTATCTCCAAGAAGCACTGCACAGGGTGCTTCGAATGGGAGTATGCCTCATGCCTCAGCTGTGCAGGACATAAAGGTGAAGACCCAGCAATCTAGAGCCTTCCTGTGGATTCTCCTATGGTCTGCTTTCCCCAAAGAATACTGGCCCTTCAGACGGAGAACTATTTTCCTCCCCATTTTTCTCCCCTCTGCTAACTTCTGGGCCCTTGGGAATTTGAGGTACATGTCTCCTGTGATCAGAGGACACCCTCTGATACCAGCAGGCTAGCCATGAGACACCTGTCAGCCTCAGAGCTCACCAGTATAGCAATAAAGTATGACAGTTAACTACATGGGTTATGGGGCCGCCTGGGTGGCTCAGTAAAGCATCTGCTTTCGGCTCAGGTCATGGTCCTGGGGTCCCGGGATGGAGCCCTACATCGGTGCCCTGCTCAGTGGGGAGTCTGCTTCTCCCTCCATCTGCCCTTCCCCCTCCCGCTCATGCTTTTGCTCATGCTCTGTCTCTCTCAAATGAATAAATGGAAAATCTCAAAAATAAATAAATAAATAAATAAATTCCATGCTAAATACAATAAAGAAAAAAAAAAAAGAACATGGGTTATGAAGTTTGAAAGATCTAGATTCAAATCCCAGACAGCCTGTGTGACCTTTGAGTCTTGGTTTTATCTGTAAAATACCCGCATTTCAAGAGAGGTAAGAGTTCTCACTAATGTATATAAAGAGCTTATTTATAATGCTTACTACCAAGGAAGCGCTCGGTAAATGTTAGCGGTTATTACTACACTCAGGGACTCCAAGCTGGGCATGTGAGTAGGGACTGAAGGCTGATGGTGGGTAGGCACTGAAGTGTTAATAAGCCGTGCTGTGCTTCCCCCAAGATTCTCCCAACTTGAAAAATGTCAAGGCGTTAAACTAACCTCCTGGGTCCCAGCTCTGCTCCAGCTACACTGGAAAGACACAAGGCAGGTGGGAGCCCCAGGAAGCCAGGCGCAAATGAGATTTAGGACTTTAAACAAATGGAAACAGTATGAAAGCCTGAGTGGGAGACCAAAGGACTGGGGGTTAGTGATGAGAGGTGAGACACATTTCCCAACTGCCCATGAACTTGTAAGTTACCTTGACGAAGCTCAGAGGGGAAAGCACGTCCATGAAGAAACTGCTCCATGGGTCTTCGAAGGCAGTATCAGAAAGGAGGCTCATGATCCCACAGTTCATCTCCTGCAAACTGCCCATCCCAGGTCAGAGGCTCTTCCCCGGCCCGAGGGCAATGCCTCTGCCACAGACATTTAGTACAGCCCTCGGCACTTTCAAACCTTTGGTACTCATGACCCTGATCTCTCCCTTCCGTGGCCACTGACTGCCAACCCCTTGCCATTACTGACTCAGGACAAGAAACACTGACTGGTCCTGATGCAGGCTGAAAGCTCCTAGCCTTCAGACTCCACAGTGAGGGAGGACAGGTTGCAGTGGCACCCCATGGGGACAACTTTGGACTGGTTGGGCTTATCTATCTCAGAAATGGGAATGGGTGAAAGGGCACTGCAGACACCTACCCAATGACATACATGTCCAGATTCAGGTTGTCTTTGTTCAGCTGAAGAAGATCACTGAGGTCTAGAGGAGGTGCTGCAGAGGCCACGTTCCACGTCACAACATGTATGCTGTGGAAGGGATGCGAAGAGAAGTCGTGGAGGGAGGAGGATAAGACCTTATGCAGGTAACGAACAGGGGTCTGGGACTGCTAAGTGCTGCACCACAATCCACTGCAATTGTAATGGGAAATGTCAGTTTCTGTACCTGGTAGTGGGAATAGAGGCACTGAACTACAAGCCCTTCATCCTCGCTTTGTTCCTGAAGCAAGAAATTTCCATCCTGTTTTGGCTCCTCCGTGCAGACCCACAGCTGCCCAGAGCTGGCAGCACTGGTGCTGCTGACATTAAGAAAGACGGTCGAAGTAGGCGCAAAGGTTTCAGGGTCAGGCGAGGGAAGGAATGGGGATGGGGTGGGTAGTCAGGAATTTAATAATTCCACCAGCCATTCACATCTCAGGGCTCCTAAGACCACCGGAAAGATTTTGAAGGTTCAATCTTTACCTTGTAAGAGGACTCAGCACTACAAGACAGGAGAATTTCAAAAATAACAAAGATAACACCACCACATTCCCTTCCTTCCTTCTTCCTAGCAGGTCCCTGGAGCATAACCAATTCTGCCAAGCATTTCAGGGAGCCTGAAGGAGAAGATAACAGGGTTCTCAACACCCTCTCAAGAGTCTACCCTCTTTTGGGAAAAGTCATCAGTTGGATAACATCCTCAGCCTTGGCTTCATACAAGCCCCGGGGAAGCAACAGAGCTAGAGCAGCGGCTCCCAATAACAATGGATCCCACCAGAGGCTCAGGGGAAGAAGACACTTTAATTAAATAGTTACAGCAACACTCCAAGCCAGCCCCAGACTCCGATGAATACAGAGCAGTCAGGGGCTACAAAACCTGCAGAGACCAAGGTCCAGCCACGAGGCCTTAGGTGAGTCCTAGGTACACCATGAGGAGGAGGGCCTGCAGCAGAGGAAAACCTAGAATGGGCGAGGATACAGGGGATTGAGAGACGTGGGAGAAAAGGGCAGGATGTTCAAAAACATCTCTTCTCCACCAGATCCTGTTCTTAGAGGTCCATGTTCTCAAGCGAACAACTTGAAATTCTTGGCCGGCTTAAAACAACTTCCTGCCCCTCCCTACGAACATCAACAAAACAATACACAAACCACCTTCCCCGGCATTAGGCCAGCGATTCTGCACTTCGTTTGTTTACGATCTCCCCCTGCTGTCCAACAGAGGATTAAGGAAAGCAGTCCTTTCAGTCCAAGGCTCTTTGTTTTCCCAGGGACCTGCTCTAAGTGGACGGAGAGCAGAAGTCGGGATTTCTTGCTCTCACTCTCAGATCCGACGATTAGCAGCAAATCCTTGCATCGTGACCTGCACTAAGTTGGTGATTAGCTTTGTTCTTCGTTAAAGAGCAAGCATGGGAACAGGCTATATCACTGCACTAAAGGATCTTACCTAAACCCGATTTCGGATTTTGGGAGGTCACAACGGGATCAGGCTGACCCCGTGATGTATGTGCGGATCAAAAGAACAAGATTTCTATTCTAGAGCTGAGAGAAGAATGCCTTGTTATGTCTTTAACTTCAAACAGCCCAATACTGCTGCCTCTGCCAGAAGACAACCAAGACACCTGCATGGGGCGCCCAAACACGAACGAGCTCGGCGGCCTGAGTTTGGAGGGAGCGCGGGGCTTGGGCCTAAAACAGCCCCCTCGACATTGGCTCGGGAGAACTGGGAAGGGTCTCTGAACTAGAATCAGCCTTGCAGGCCTGGTCCCTTCTGTACCCCAGATTCTCAGCCCCGAAAGGGTCGGAGATGGTGATCCCACCCCGAACAGGCCGGGTCGCCCGCAGCCGCCTTCCTCACCTGAGCGTCTTGACTCTCGGTTCAGTCGGCTTCCGTGGGTTCACGGCCGCCATGGTCCCCACGCCGCGGTCCAGCCGGCTCGCGCCTCCCCGCCCCAGCCGCTCCTGGCCCGATCCACCTCCCTCCGGCAGCAGGTCCCGGCTAGCTTACTCTCGCCCGATTGTTTTCCTTCCGGATTCTGACTCTCCACCTCGGCTTCCGTAAGAGGCGGGGCTTGAGGGCACGGAGGGCCCTGGGTGGTGCGGCCGGGGGGGAAGAGGCGGGACCCTCCAACGAGCGCGAAACGGTGAAAGGCTGGGAGGAAAGAGGCTTAGGGGAGCCGGGACGTAAGAGAGGCGCGTCTCCGTGTCAGCCGAATCCGACGCAACACTGCCCCGCCCCGCGGCGCATCTGTCATTCCCGCGGCTCCCAGGGTGCCCCGCGCGAGGCCGGCCGGGAGGGGCAGCGTTCCGGCGGAAGCCGCCGCCCGGCCCGCACGTGCATCCGAGACCGGCCCGCACAACCAATTGTCGGAGATGAGGTCTCTGACCTCTGCGCTGTGCCCCTCCCCCTCCCCAACGTCCACAGGTCTGAAGGGCGAAGGGTGAGGGTGGGGTGGCAGTGCAGCCACTGGCCAGCCTGTGAGGTCTCTTTGCCCCTCATCTACAGGTAATCGCTCTCTTGTTGGTCACAGAGCTCTTCCGTCCTTAGTTCTCCACTTCCACTTTCAAGTGTCTTCGCTTTTCACACTCGTTAGGTTACCTGTTACACATTAGACGTTGGGGGTGCCTGGGCTCTTAGAAAATTAGCCACCAAAGAATGAAAAATAAATCACTGCCTCTATTTGATGCATAGAAATGAAAAGTTTTGCCAAAGATTAAGATTCTCTTCAAATAAGTGGTCCTTAATCTTTTTGGGGGGTGGGGAGGGCGGTGCATGGGATTCCTTTGGGGATCTGACGAGAGCCATGGCTCTCCCCAGAAAAATGCACACACGATTTTACAAACAAGTTTATGAGGTCCACAGACCTGGAAGCCAGGTTAAGAACTCCTACTTTAAATAAATGTTTTGCCTGGTAGGATAGTAAAAAAGAGGGAGATGTGAAGAGGAGGGGAAACAAAGGAAGAGGAGATTCTGCCAGTAGAAAATGGCCGAATTACTTGCAGATATGTAATGTCTGCGTAAGTAAAATGACAAGGGGATGTTTTAATTTACAGAAATCGACTTGCAAAAAATTTTGGACTATCTTGTTTTTCCTAATCCTGGTAAAATGGAGGATAGCAGCAAGAGTTTGAGGATATCTAAGTTGTAAAATGGACGTAAGGACATCGCCAATAAGCTGGACTCCAGAAAGCTCTGTCTAGGATTTTATTAGACTGCTTTTCCCCCCAATATACCTGTTTTGGAAGATTGAGACAAAAAGGCACAAACTCACATTAAATAAACAAGGTAATCTAATCCGTTCTACAAAGTGTATTTTGTAAAAGAAGTAGCACTAGGAACCAACCAAAATAAGTCAGGGAGTCCCAGCAGGGACTGTAAGAGAACTTGGGGAGATATACACATGCCCACAATACTGACCCTGTCCCTGACCTCTCTCTGTGAGAAGGCCAGAGCCCAGCACCGCCCCCGTACAGAGGCACTGCTGCTTCAAACCGAGACTCCGACCCCGGAAATCTGATGGAAGCAGCTGGTCTGAAGGGGCACGGCACATCGTCAGGTACTACCCTGGGGCTGAGCCTTTCATCTTAAAACCCTCTGAGTGCTAGTCAGTGCCGGTCCGGAGGCGGGCGAGAAGGTAAGAGGGGTACTTAAAAGCCAACACTGTTGCCCAGCAGCACGCCTATCCACGGGGATAGAATAGACCAGGGACACCCCTCCTTATGTTTCTGTGGGCTAGAGCCCCCGATCCAGCTGACCTCAGGAAATTCTAGCTCAGCTCATGAGGATGCTTGCAAACTGGGGCAACAGGTGGAGATGGGAGGAGCCAGAGAAAAGCCAGGTAAAGAGCAAGGCCCACCAGAGTTGGAATGGTATGTGTGGATCTCAGAGAAGAGCTGAGGCAAGGAGACTAATAATCTGATGACCCTCAAACCACATACTGTCTGCTTAGAACATCATGGTTCCTTTCTCTCAGGATAACCCACATCTGGATTTAGCTGATGAATGAAGGGAAAACTTTAAGCACAAATATAATTATAGCTAATACAGAGCTTATAGGAAAACATTTACATTTTTCTCCAGTAGGAATGCTTCACTTTCCCAAATAGATGCTACCAGCAGTTGGGAATCCTAAAAACCAACTGAACTGCCCCAGATCCATTACTGTAGACCCCACAAGGTGAGGAGCCTGAAAGGAAGGTGTAACAGGACATTTCCTGGTCCCAAATAGGCCTCAATGAAGGTGAGAGATAACCACACTGAGGGGTCTGAGTCTGTCCACTGTTGCCCCAAGAGGGTCACAGGGAAGCAGCCATCAGGACGTCACAGGTGCAATCCTGTGAAACACTCCCTTATTGCACTTAGAAATCAGTAAGGCGAAACAAACTGACGACGACGTAAGGATAAATGGTCCCATCCTACTTCTCGCTCCCCCAGCACAGATTTGGTCTCTTAATCAGCCACTGCACCCAGACTAGCATGGGCTTGGATCATAACACACTCGGCTAACATACTTCACGGGCCTTGGGAAATGTCAGGTGACACCACAGCTATCTCAGACTCTCCCGCTGGGAAGGCATACTTGGGTTCCGCCAAGTTGTATACAACCACGGAGCGCTTGGCAGCTTCTACCTCCCCTGGAGTCTGGACGTTTTCACCGGCCTCCCTTTGGTAGAGTTCTATACTACGAGCACTACTTGCTTTTTGCTTTTGATTGTCCAGGACAGAACTCAGCATGGGGGCGGGATGAGCTGAGTTCCTGATCCCCAAATTCCTTTCCAGCAACTGGAGACAAGAGGGAACATGTTCTGCTGGGGAAAAGCTTTTTGCATGCTCGTTTTGTGCAGCATGGAAAGATCAGGACCCTCGTGTCCTGACCAGCCTCAGAGACAGAGGACAGGAATCTAACAAAGCACAGAGAAAAGAGGATTATTGCTGAGTGGCAGCACCAGCCCAAAAGGGAAGAGGAGCGTGGACATACAGAGCTCCGCGGGGGTGGGGGCGGGGGTGGGGGTGGGACAGACTAATTAGTACATATGGGGCTGACTCAATTCTAAGGGCCACACTGGACAGGTCCCTCCACGTGGAGAACTGACCCGGACATATTGCGGGCTCTGCAAGGTTCAGACGGAGTGAGCAACAGGAGGCCCAAGAGGCCACAGGTGTCTCTAAGACCAGTGACCAGAGATGCGATCCTGGGGCAGGGGTTATCTGTATTTGTTACATTTTTAAAACAGAGACTGGATGGGCCCTGGTTACTTCCTTGGTGCCTACAGCACGTTAACAATGGGTTACTGAGAGCAGAGATCAGAGTTATGAAGCCACACTGCTGGTCTGTGGAACTGGAGGAAAAAACTGTATTTCTAACTCATCTCTCCCCAGGTGAGCACTCAAAATTGCAAAGATCTGCCCAGGAAGCAAAATACCTCAGTTTCTCCCCAGGTTGAAAACAAATGAACTTAAATCATTTAAATCACCACATCACAAAAGGCAGCTATTTTGAAAGACTAAAAATGTCACTTGGAAATAAAGGGGGGGTTGTGTGGGGGGGAACACACAGAAATGGGCTGAGAACAAAATGGTTGGAGAGGGAGGAGCTGTAAATACAGCAACCTACACGCCATATATCTCAGAGGAGCAGGCTCCCGCACACACGGGCTTCATAATACCAGACGGTCTATTTGTTCACAATATTAAAGGGCATCTAGAATTAGCTACAGTAAGGGATCGAAAGTTGCCTGAAGAATGGGCACAGAAAGGCTGCGTCCGAAGATGGCCTGTCACTCAGGAGGGTGGAGCTGCTGGGCCTTCCTGTTGACCACTGTCTTGCAAAACTAGAAGAGAAATATAATTATTAAGGAAGCAACAGAGGAAAATGGAAACACACTGTAAATCATTGATGGCGGAATTTCAAAAGGAGGAAAGATGCCAGTTGGGGGTCCGGGGAGGAAACCAATGTCCAAGCAGCTGGCACTGCATCAATCCACTTAGTCCCACTATTTTATCTCCCTGAAGTTCTCACGCACCATGGGCAGGGAGTGCGAGCCAAGGTTTGCATTACTACTAGTGAGATGCCAGGCCTCCTCAGGTCCCTAGTGTTAGAGGACAATCAGATTTTACTTGATAAAATAATTTTCTCTCAGAGCCTGATGGGAAGCAGGGCCAGGTTTTTAATTCCATGACCAAGCCCACCGAGAGCTGCTGGAATATCAGCAAGTCTGGAGGTGTGCAGGGTACTGGGAGCTAAGGGAAGGACGGGGCTTGAGAACGAGTGGCAGCATGAAACGGGGACATCTCATCCTGCTCCTAGGACGCTCCAAGCATCTGAAAGAGGCTGCCTCTGATGAGGACAGCTACTTAGTATGGATCAGAGGCTTTAAGGAGGAAGGAAATGAAGCACCAGACAAACGACAAACGGCAGGAAAAGCTCGCCAGCAGATTTTCCAAGGGCGGGGCAGGGAATGCGTGCAGGTGGGGGCCAGGAACTAGCTCTGGCACTGGGGGGTACAGGGAGCACCCCTGAATGCCGGCTTCAACTTGAAATAGCTCTAGTTACGAAAGGAAGAGGAATTAGTTGCAGATAAGCTTCAGTTCTTGTGTCTACCCCTCCAACCCAGCCCCACTTCTCACTACTGGGTGGGTCCATGTGTCTGTCTGGGCGGTTCATTATAAAATCACATGTCCCTGAGATGGTCTAATAGTCGCCTCTTTCAATGGAAGCCTGAGAGCTGTTTAGCATGGCAGTTATCATTATTAACAGAGGGCAGGACGAGGAATGAAGCAAGTTTCCTGACTCCATAGGTGGGCTGCTGAGGCCCTGAGGACCTAAACTGATTTTCACGTCAATGAGACGCAAAGGGAGAGATTCAGTACATACAGTGCAGAAGGGGGAAGGGTGCCTTTAGTCATCCGCGGTCATTCCTTTCACTGGGTCCTTTTGTCTCATCTGGAACAGAAAAACACAGGAAAAACTGAAGGCTCTTGCTGCTGATGGAACTCCAACACAAATACATTCCGCCTTCTCTTCAGTCCTGCCAGTGAAGAGGGTGGAGCATTTTTTGTGCACAAAGCAAATCAGAAGATTCTGCATACGTACAGGCAAAGCCATACCATTTATAGCTCCATGTCACTGGTCCCACGGTCCATGATTTCTGTTCCTCTCCCTGCACCCCAGTGCTGGGGTGCAGCTCTTAAGGTCCTCTCTTCATTCATTCATTCATTCATTCATTCATTCATTCATTCATTCAACAAATATCTATGAAGCAACTCTTTTGTGCTAGGAGCTGCACAAAACGGCTCCAGGTCTGAGGATTCGGCAATGAACCAAAACAGACCAAGTCTCTCCTTCTGGTGCTTACATTCGGGGGCAAAGTAGGGGAGAATGAACAAACCAATATACTTTGGGGGAGGCTGCTGGGATGGAGAATGACTGTGAAGAAGTGGGCTGTGGAAGGCCTCTATGGTATGTGATGTGAGTAGGGACCCGAAGGAAGTGAGGGGGAAAGTCCTGTGGCTCCCTGGAGGGGGTATGTGGGGGTCGTCCAGGCAGAGGGAACAGCAATTCCCTTTCCTGGGCTCTGCTGAGGGCTCCACGCAGTCAGTCAGGTAGGCAGAGTGTGGCACAAGGCAGGGGTTGAAAGTGCAGGGGGGGTAGGTCTCAGCAGAAGTGCGAGGCTGCTGGAAAGCAGGATGGGGTCTTCTCTGGAAGCCCTGAGTAGCCCCTGTCAACTGCATCTTCCAAGCAGAAGTGGACACAACTTCTTGTGGGGATAGCGTGGAGGTGATCTCTCTCAAATCCTTTCCAACTTGAGTTCCATTCTATTTGCAGATACCTATAGCACATGTGTATTTTAACTTCCCATTAGATACTTCCTCACTATCCATGAGCTTTCTGCTTGACTTTCATTCTTTTTTCATTCAACAAATTTGGAACACCTCAGAGAATGACCCGTGGAATCAGACTCCCTGGATTGTATTCTGGCGCCATGACCAACTGTGTGACTCTGAGCAAGTGACTTCACTGCACTCTAAGCCTCAGTCTCTGTCATAAGAAAATAGAGATAACAGAAGTACCCACATCATGTGGTTGTTGAAAATTAAACAAAGATATCCGCGGTGAGTACCTAGCATGGAGTACGCACTCAGGCCACGTTATCTGTGTTATTTCTGCAGCATCCTGCCCTGAAGGGGATGCGTGTGTCCACAAGCTCTGAAGAACTTGGACTTCTATGCTACGTTCTTCCTCAGAGTTCTGTTTTATTCGCTGAAACTTTAATACTGCCGCATTTTGCAGAGATTCTACCTCAGAAGAAGTAGTTCTCCACTAGGAAATATTTTCAAAATACCCTCCCCACTACATTTCAAACTCCTGTTCATTGTTCACACTCCCTGCTTCCCCCCAACTATTATACTCAGTGAGTCCATGGGGAACCTGGGCATGGTAAAAAAAAAAAAAATTCTCCTGCTCCTCCCCGGAGTTCTGATATTCACTCCTTCTTGACAACTTTTACCAGAATCACATCAAATGTCTTAGGTTGGTCTTTTAGGCCTGAGTTCCCTACTTGAGCAAAACAATCGCCTGGGCTACTTGTGGATTTTTGGAACCCAGGCCTGCCAAGTCAGAACCTACAGGAGACAGGACAGTAAGTGAGTCATAAAATCAGTCTTACAAGCCTCACTCTTCATCATCCCGGCAAAGACCCGCTGTGCCCAACAGGAGGTCTAGCTGCCAAGTTGACATGTGCTCATTCCTAACTCCACCTGCACGACTGCTCTAAACTCGCTCTCAGGAAGGGGGTCCTTTTTTTTAAGGTTTTTTTTTTTTTTTTTTAATTCATTTAAGTAATCTCTATCCCCAACGTGGGGCTCGAACTCACAACCCTGAGATTAAGAGTCGCACGCTCCTCCAACTGAGCCAGCCAGGCACCCCATGAATGGTAGAGTTTTGATGTTTATTGCTCCTCTAACCTCAGTTATCTGTCATTTAATGTCTGTTAATATATTACTTTCTAAGAGTTTAACAAATTCAAGATTTTCCAACATGATAGGAATCTGTTAAGGATAAAGGCACTATCATATTTTAATTTAATTAATTTATTTTATTTTTATTTCTTTTTTTAAAGATTTTATTTGTAAGTAATCTCTACACCCAACATGGGGTTCAGACTCACAACCCCAAGACCAAGAGTCACACACTCCCCTGACTGAGGCAGCCAGGCACCCCTGGACTGTCGTATTTTTAGAAAGACAGAGAGTTTACCTTGTAGTGTTAGGCTGGAATTGGAAGTATCTGTGTGAACATAATATGTAAGACAGAGGGAGAAATAGCTATGGACGTCAAAGTTCCCCAGCTCTGTCCTATGAGGCGGCCTGGGGGCAGCAACACCCCAATCATCATGAGCACACCTAACCCCCTTCACTGAAAGGAACCAGGGCTCCTTAGGGATATGACTGGTCCCAGGGCTGTGTCACGGAAGGAAAATGGCGAGCCTGTGATACCTCAGTGTGCCTCGGGTGGACAGAGATAGCCCTACCAGTAACTGGACAGAGAGACAGCCGGAGTACAGTGAAAGGACACCGGGTCTGGGACAGTGTGGCCTGAAACACACAAACTGGGTCTGATGACGCAGAATCACTGGACAAACTCAAACCAAAAGACGTTCTACCAAATGACTCGCCTATCGCCTCCAAGCGTCAAGGTCACGGACGACCAGGAAAACTGAGCAACTGCACCAGACTGAGAGACACTAGAAAGGTGCAGTGTGTGGCCCTCGGGCTCTATCGTCTGCTTCCAAGGAATGGGGTCTCTGGGTCAAGGGGCATACAGGAGTGCTTTGTATTCTTGCTGTTTCTGTAAGTTGGAAACTCTTTTGAAATAATGTTTCTTTTAAGAATTGAAGTACAACTGACGTACGATATTATGTTAGTTTCGGTGTACAATATAGTGATTCGACAATTAGAAATGTTAGGAAATGCTCGCCACATAAGGGTAGTTGCATTCGGTGACCATACAAAGTTATCACACTACTGTGGTAGCGCTGTTCTGTGCTGTACTTCTCATCCTGTCACGGACTCACTTTATAACAGGAAGTGTGTACATTGTAATCCCCTTCACCTATTTTCCCCCTCTCCTCTGGGAACCACCAGTTTGTCCTCTGTATTTATGAGTCCACTTCTGCTTCTCGTTTGTTTGTTCATTTGTTTTGTTTTTTAGATTCCACATGTAAGTGAGATTATATGGTATTTGTCTTTTTCTGTCTGACTTTTCACTTAGTATCATGTCCTTTAAGATCCATCCATACTGTCACAATGCAAGATTTCATTCCTTTTATGGCTGATATTCCATCCATTCTATTTACACACACACACACACACACACACACACACACACATACACACACACACACACACACACCCCAAATCTTCTCTATCCATTAATCTATTGAAAGATACTTAGGTTGTTTCCGTATCTCGGCTCAAAATAATTTTTTTAAATTTTTTAATTTATTTTTTTAAAGGATTTTATTTATTTGACAGAGAGAAAGAGGGAGAGAGTGAGCACAAGCAGGGGGAGAGGGAGGGGGAGCCCGATGTGGGGCTTGATCCCAGGACCCTGGGATCATGACCCGAGCCGAAAGCAGACGCTTAATGGACTGAGCCACTCAGGCGCCCCAAAATAATTTCCTTTTAAACACAGAAATGTGCTCATTAAATGTTTGCTCACTAATGACCATATAAGTTTTCAATTTCAGAGAAGCTCAGATTTAATATAGGGGAGCAAAGCTCCTTGGGCCTCAACCAGATCCATGTATACCCTAAGAGTTTATTGCCTTGCTTTAATTTACTAATGCAAAGCCAGGTCCTGTTTTCCTACTGCTTAAGATGCAACTTCCTATCAGGGAACATGACAGCTTCCCCTACTCTCAGAGACAAGGTCACCTCAGAGGGTGCCGCTGAAATAAAAATACATTATTTCATTCTTATAATGAAATGCTCTAAGAATGCTTTTTTCCTGTTTCCTGGGGCCTATGTGACACTGTGAGATTTTATCTGATGTTTGTTCCTCAGATCAAGCTACTGCAGGCTATGTATACACATATAGTCAAGGAATATGAAAACAGAAACTCCAATCTTGTTTTGTTTGTTTTTAACTGATCTTCTCTAGGGAATAAGGCCAGGGATTGGAAGAAAGGGACTTTAATTCATCTATTTATTTTATTTATTTACATGGACTTCCATTTTTTATTTTTCCAGCTTTTTTTAAAGATTTAATTTTATTTTTTTAAGATTTTATTACTTTTTAAAAAGAAATCTCTAAAATCTTAAATAAACAAATAAATAAAATCTCTATACCCGACATGGAACTCGAACTCACAACCCTGAGATCAAGAGTTGCATGCTCTACTAAATAAGCCAGCCAGATGCCCCTATTTTTCTATAGCTTTTGAAAACTGTTTTTACTATTAAGTATGATATATTCCTTTGATTACAAAAAAACAAAACAACACAAAACAAAAAACTAGTAAAAGTATCGATGTCAGTATCCTGGTTGTGATACTGTGGTATATAGTTTTGCTACATGTTGCCATTGAGAGAAATGGATCTCTGTGTATTATTTCTTAAAACTGCATATGAATCTTACAATCATTTCAAAATAAAAAGTTCAATAAAATAAAGCTAGTAAAAAAAAATCAGTTTAAGACACTGAAAAGCATGGGGCGCCTGGGTGGCTCAGTCATTAAGCGTCTGCCTTTGGCTCAGGGCGTGATCCCGGGGTCCTGGGATCGAGTCCTGCATTGGGCTCCCTGCTCCACTGGGAGCCTGCTTCTTCCTCTCCCACTCCCCCTGCTTGTGTTCCCTCTCTCGCTGGCTGTCTCTTCTCTCTGTCAAACAAATAAATAAAATCTTAAAAAAAAAAAAAAAGACACTGAAAAGCAACCACAGACCAAGCATTCCTGAAGGAACAGATACGAGGCACATGCAGAATTGTTTTTAGAAGCCCTTTAGAAAGCCCGTTGGAAAACAAATTTGGTAATAAATGGTAAGAGTCTTAAATTCTCTAATTCCATTTGTAGGAATTTATTCTAAGGAAATAATCGTAATCCAAATCCAAATAATAATCCAAAACACTGAGTGCACAAAAATTTCCATCATGGCATTATGTGTAGCAGTGAGAACCTGGGAGCATGAAGGAAAATCAGCACAGGCCAGTGACAGACTGCGGAGCAATACGCATGCGGCAGTCAGGACCACCTATGGGAAGAGAGTCCTTCAGTGGGAAACTTTGTATTTGTTGTAATGTTATATATTTGTTACGATGTTCAGAGAAAAAAGTAGGAAACACATTTGGCCCACGCGATATGATGGTAACTAAGTAAAAGTGTGTAGGAAGACTTAAAATGTGTTAAGGGTTGTCTTTAAAGATTTCATTTATTTTGAGAGACAGAGAGAGCACGCACGCATGTGCCAGCGAGCGGGGGGGAGGAGCAGAGGGAAGGGGAGAGAATCTCAAGCGACTCTATGATGGGCGAGGAGCAAGGCTCGATCCCATGACCTTGAGATCATGACCTGAGCCGAAACCAAGATTTGGATGCTCAACCGACACCAAGAGGTTGAGCCACCCAGACACCTAGAGGTTGTCTTTAAGTAGAGTACAAGTGATTTCTTTCTGCTTTTCACTATTTCCAAAAGAATGTTGAATGTTTATACATTACCTTAATATTGAAAAACGAGACTATACCTAAAAAGAAAATAAAGCTACTTCCGTGTTTCAAGATGCTGGGGTCTGCCCTGGGGTCAATCACTGTTGGGCAGATGAGAGAGAAGTAAGAATCCACGGAACATCATCTTCCTCCACATACAGGGATCCTTCAGCCTCAAGATACTGAGCTAGCTCTGCCCTCTGCACCTGCTACCGGCACTGAGTTTCTCTATCAGCTTAACTGTCCAAACTTCTATCTACCCCATTCACAAACTGGAAACTTCGGGGTATAATGTCCTGCCAGGCATTTCACTGCACAGGGACACTTATAAGTCTCTGGGTAACCAGTTCAGAGTTTAAGACTTAAAATCTAGAAATGATGGTGATCCATCATCCATCCATCTGTCCGAAAGCCGCAGGATGGAACAAGAGACCTCTACATCAAAACTCAGGAGATGAGAAAGGACAGGCACATTCACACGTAAGCATGTGGACAGGAGACTGACTATGAGGCTCAGAGACGGTCCCCAAGGTGGGCCAGCAGAGCAAGGGGGTCACGCAGCCTCTCGGCATCATCACGAAGGGATGGGCTATGGAGGGACCAGAGGAATCATGGAGCCAACAGGGACTTAGAAGGCAGCCCCACAAGGGAAGGCTGGGAAAGAAAATGGTGCAGAATCTTAATCATGCACTCTGACACACAGGATCTCTGCTGGTTTTAAGCAAATGTTCTACAGGCCAGTAAATCAGAAAACAAGTTTTCTTAAAAATTTTTAAATGAGGGGCGCCTGGGTGGCACAGCGGTTAAGCGTCTGCCTTCGGCTCAGGGCGTGATCCCGGCGTTCTGGGATCGAGTCCCACATCAGGCTCCTCCGCTATGAGCCTGCTTCTTCCTCTCCCACTCCCCCTGCTTGTGTTCCCTCTCTCGCTGGCTGTCTCTATCTCTGTCAAATAAATAAATAAAAAATCTTTAAAAAAAAAAAATTTTTTTAAATGACTTCTCTTCTTCCAGGTTCATTATCTAGAGTTAGTGGCCAAAGGCCCAGGCGGTACCTGTTCACTGAACTAGAAGGTATCCTCAACTTCTTTGAGCCTCAGTTTCTCTTATCTATAAAATGAAAATAATACTATAGCACAGGCTGACATGATAATTTGATGACATAATTCAAGGAAAATGCTGACCACACACGATAGGCATACAGTACGACCTCAATAAAATATTAGCTTTTTTTTTTTTTAAAGATTTTTTTTTTTAATTTATTTATTCGACAGAGAGAGACAGCCAGTGAGAGAGGGAACACAAGCAGGGGGAGTGGGAGAGGAAGAAGCAGGCTCATAGACGAAGAGCCCGATGTGGGGCTCGATCCCATAACGCCGGGATCACGCCCTGAGCCGAAGGCAGACGCTCAACCGCTGTGCCACCCAGGCGCCCCCAATAAAATATTAGCTTCTATTTGTAGTAAAAATATTTTTATTAATACCATGTTCAAGAGATAGTGAGTTCCCCAATATAGGAGGTGATCAAGTGCAGGCCGGTGGGGAAGCTGCAGAGAGGACTCAAGCACTGGTGAGGTAATTGGACTAAGTCACCTTTAAGGTGCTTTCTTCCAATTTTGAGTCTGTATTAGTCTGTTTCTTCAGAGAGCAAGAGCAAGGGAGGGGGAGAAAAAGAGAGGGCAGAAGGGGAGGGGAAAGAGGAAAGGAGGGAGGGAGACAGAGAGACGCTGCTCTCCTACAGGCACATGTTTCCTGACATTTTTCTTTTTAGGGCGAAGGACTAATCTCTTGATCCTCTGTTTCTCAAATCCTTGAGCCTCATCCAAGAATGGTGAGTCCACCCTCCCACAGGGACTAGAGTTACAGTAGTGGAGGCTGTGGCCTTATAGTGACCTCTCATAATTCACAAAAAAATCCACCCACACTAGGCTACTAAGCATTAATCAAAGAATAAGGGTCATAATTCCTATTGCAAATCTACAGTTAATCATGGCAGATTGTAAACATGCATTTATTCCAATTCCTGCCCCAAACCGTACTATGATGCGACTGAAGGAATAGCAAAAGATCTAAAACCACGAAGGCAACAAGACCAGCAGATAAGAAATCGTAGCAACATTCTGGAAGACGAAATACGGATGGATGAGTAGTTACTAATTCGCAGAGCAGCAGATCTGACACCCGAGTGCCTGTGAGGAGGGGAGCTAAGAAGGACATGCCTATTTGTGCTGCGGGTTCTCCAAAGGCTCAGGATCTGGAAGCACCACGTACCTTAGAGGGTGGGAGTGCAGGTGGGGCTGAAAACAGGTGACTTATTTGTAAGTGAGAAAAAAACCCAGTTTGCTTCTGGTATGCCCTGGTGTTCCCTCCCTGAATTCTCAAAGGAAATAAAGAACATACAGGGGGCCGAAAAACGTTGAAAACCAAACACGAAAACAAAAAGCCATAGCTTTAGAAAGGGAGATAATGCACAAAGAAAAATAGAAAAAAGGGGTGCCTGGGTGGCACAGCGGTTAAGCGTCTGCCTTCGGCTCAGGGCGTGATCCCGGCATTATGGGATCGAGCCCCACATCAGGCTCCTCCGCTATGAGCCTGCTTCTTCCTCTCCCACTCCCCCTGCTTGTGTTCCCTCTCTCACTGGCTGTCTCTATCTCTGTCGAATAAATAAATAAAAAATCTTAAAAAAAAAAAAAAAGCTAGGTCTAAAAAAAACAAAAAAGAAAAACAGAAAAAAGTACTTAAGAAAAAGAACACAGCATAAGAAGTGCTTTAAAATGTTTTTAAGGGGCGCCTGGGTGGCTCAGTTGGTTAAGCGTCTGCCTTTGGCTCAGGTCATGATCCTGGGGTCCCAGGCCCAGGTCGGGCTCCACACTTGGCGGGGAGCCTGGTTCTCCCTCTCCCTCTGCCCTTTCCCCCACTTGTGCTCTCTGTTTTAAATAAATAAATAAATAAATAAATAAATAAATAAATAAATAAATAAATAAAATCTTAAAAAAAACCAGAAAGAAAACAAAATTATTAACTAAAAAATATAAATAAATAAAAAATTTTAAATTCAACAGATGAGAGAGAAGTTAACACTGGAAACTACCTCCCAGAAAGCAGAAACTAAAAAGGGACAGAAAATGTACGAAAATCAGGTCAATTCATGAGGTCTGACTTCTAACTTCTAATAAAAATTCCAGAAAAAGAACAAAGAAAACAGAGGGGAGAAAACTGTGATACAAAGAGAAATTACAATATAAAAACATTTTCTACAACTGAGAAGACCTTGGGGCACCTGGGTTGCTCAGTTGGTTGAGTGGCTGGCTCTGGATTTCGGCTCAGGTCATGATCTCAGGGTCCTGAGATCAAGCTCCGAGTTGGGCTCTGTGCTCAGCATGCAGAGTCTGTTTGTCCCTCTCCCTCTGCTCCCCCCCCAACCCCACTCGTGCTCTCTCTCCCTCTCCCATAAATAAAATCTTAAAAAAAAAAAAAAAAAAAAAGAACTGAGGGGCTCTTTAGATCTTTAGTTTTTAGAACTGAGAGGGAGCAAAATCAATAAGGATGGACTGACTCACCTGCATTATACAGTGTGCATCACACACCAACCAGACCAGACCGTCCATGTAACGTAACGGCAGAGGTACACAAAACTAAGCTAACAAAAGGGAGGGAAGCAACTACTAACTTCTTATATTATTTTTTTTTCAAGTTTTTATTTAAATTCCAGTTAACAGGGGCACCTGGGTGGCTCAGTCGGTCAAGCATCTGCCTTCAGCTCAGGTCATGATCTCAGGGTCCTGGGATCGAGCCCCACGTCAGGCTCCCTGCTCAGCAGGGAGTCTGCTTCTCCCTCTCCCCCTGCCCCTCCCCCCCCCCCCGCCGCTTGTGCTCGCTCTCAAATAAATAAAATCTCAGTACATAAATAAATAAATAAAAACTAAATTTCAGTTAACATACAGTGTAATATTAGTTTTAGGCTAACTTCTTAAAAAAAAAACACAACAGTTCCTTCAAGAAAGGAACAAATATCAGGAGCAGACTAAAGTGCTCAGTTGGGGAGAAGAATGAGAAAGTTGTCATAATAACAACCCTGAATAATGAATTAACCCCAAATTGTGGTACTGGAGGAAAGAAAAGACAGTTTGAGTGGTAGGTGGGGTAGAGGAGTTAAACCTTTCATAGGAAAAGATGATCATTAATATCTAAAGTTGAGAAATGAAGAATTAAGCGCCTAAGTATATTCTTTGGAAATATGGGGGTAATTAACAAAAGAAACAACCATAAGAACTGCAAGGGGCCGCTTCTGGGGTGCTGCACTCCAGGTCAGGGCAGAGGAGGACAGCTTCTTCCTTCTAAGCCTGGGATACTGTCTGAGTTTGTAAATTATAAAAATACTTCTAGAGGTAATGTTTTTGTTATGGCAATGACCGTCATGGTGGTTTCCCCAGGTGTATACTTACCTGAAATTCATCAAGATGGAGAGATTAAATATGTGCACAGGGCACCTGGGTGGTTCAGTCAGTTAAGTGTCCAACTCTTGGTTTCGGCTCAGGTCATGACCTCAGGGTAGTTAGATCCAGCACTGCATCGGGTTCCTCGCTGAGCATGGAGCCTGCTTAAGAGTCTCTCTTTCCCTCTCCTTCTGCCTAACCCCCACACTGCTCGTGCACACACTCTCTCTTAAATAAGTGCAGCTTTTTTTTTTAAAGATTTTATTTACTTATTAGAGAGAGAGAGAGAGAGAGAAAGAGCAGAGGAAGGGGCAGAGGGAGAGGGAGAAGCAGACTCCCCACTGAGTGCAGAGCCAGATGTGGTGCTCGATCCCAGGACCCTGAGATCATGACCTGAGCTGAAACCAAAATTCGGATACTTACCGACTGAGCCGCCCAGGAGCCCCTGTGCAGCTTTCTGTATGCCAGTACACCCCAATAAAGTGTTTTCTTTTAATTAAGAAATGAAACTAAAAATTAAACTTTGATAACAATATTTTTAGGAGGGAAAAGAAAGCAAAAAGACAAGTAAGTCAGAGGTACAGTTAGCACACAAAGGTCCAGTTCAGTTGCTAATGGGGTCAAAAGATGTCCCCCAGTGACACAGACTTGGTTTTGCTTTCTCTTCCACTGCAAACTATTTACAATTCCAATTCTAAATTGGGTTTCCTGCATTTGCAGTTATCCTGGAGGATAGTGGTCTTCTGGGTTTTTGGCACAATTCTCTACAGAATGGAGAAACACACAGAGAGAGGTGGGGGACTAAAAAAGACCTCCCTAATGGTCAGGGCTCTCAAACTTTGGATCTGAGGGAGGCAGATCCAGTGGCTCCTCTGGAGAGCTCTTCCAGCTCCAGGAATTCAAATTCTGCCCAAAGAATGAAAGGCTGTCCATAAATGCTTCCTCGAACCCCAGTATACTTTCAGCTGGCTTTTGTCAGGCAGTGGGTGGCTGAGGCTCCAGGCTAAACCCCAACGTCTCCATACTCCTTTGTCTGGTAACTTTTTTTTTTTCTTTTCTTCCTTTTTTTGCTCAGGACTTGGGTGACCAAAACACTGACGCCTCTCTCTTACATAGGCAGTCCCACCAGCGCCCTGGACATTAAAAATCTACCACTTCCAGAAGATCCTTAGCCGAAGAGTCAGGAATTGTGTCCAAAATCCTGCCACTTCCCTGCCAAGTATAGCTGGATGAATAATCAGAACACCTGCCTTCAACAGCAGGGAAGGAAGGAAGAACTCCTGGGCCAAGTGTGCACCCAAGGCCAGCACAGTGAAGCGGCAGCACCACGGACACTCGGCCTGGGTCTCATCTGAGGCACTGCTGGGGAGCTGAGCAAAGCTGGGCATGGCAATGTCTGCCTGACATCTGGCTCCAGGCCAGCCCACCCAGGGCAAGGAGGGAGAGATGGATGGCAGTTATGAAAGAGCTTTCTGCCTTATTTTTAGCCCCGAGAGGGCAGGAGGGCCCCGAATGGCATTTAAGTAAAGAAGAGAAGCCAAGTGATTTCGCACTATGGCTCTTACCCTGACGGTATCACCTGCAGGCTGTATGACCTTGGGCATGGAGCTGGACTCTCTGAGCCCCTACCTCCTCATCTGAGGGAGGCAATAACAGTGGTGTCTCCTCACAGGTACAGCGAGGACCGCAGGAGATGGTGTATGTAAAAGCCCTGAGTGGTGCCCTCACACAGTAAGGACGTGAACCTTATTGACGATCTCCTCAGAGTGCGCCTTGCAGAGAAGCATTCCCAAATGAGGCAGGAGCGCTAGGCCTTCAGCTCCCACGGAGCAGACAGCCCTCCTCCTTGGGTCCATGCCAATCCCTCCCTTCCCCCGAAAGAGCCAAGGGTCCAAACTCTAAAAATAGGTCCAAACAACCTTGCAGAGTAGTTAGTTGTGTGTGAGCTGTTGCTGTCCTCTGTGGGTGACGTGCATGGTCCTCACGAATCGAGCCAGCCTGCCTCCTCCCAGGGTCACCTCCAACCCTGCAGCCCAGCAGGACTCCCCCCACCCCACCAGTTCTGAAGAACCACTGCAGAGTTACTCACTTGGCGTGCAGCACACACTGCCATATTTGTCTCTCCGAATACGCCAAGACCTCGGCTAGACTGCGAATTCAAGAGCGCTAGCTGTTCTCTTCCTTACGGTTCTAAACTACCTGGCACCAGACCTTCCTCACGCGGGCACTAACATGTTCCTGGAGCCACAGGCGGCGCCCTCAGGAACTGCCCCACAGGACAGTCTCCTTCATGGATTTACTGAGTCGAGAGCCCAGTCTCCTCCAGGAGCCCACTTACCTCATCCAGCTGTCTCTTCGTCTCTTCTTCCATCCTTCGGATGTCGTCCATTGTCAGGTCAACCCACTTATCGAGCCAACAGAAGAGCTGCCTGTGGAAGTTTGTAAACAGACGCCTTTCTTGCTACAAAAAGGAGGGAACCTAGTTAGAACCCAGAAGGCAGAGGCCACTGTTGCAGCTCCCCTCCCATGATCTCCATGTCAGTAAGCCCACTTTCTTGAAGGGGCGGGGAGGAGAGGTGCCTGGCTGGCTTATATGGATGAGCCTGCAGGTCCTAAAAGTCAGTGACTTTTGCCCTCACATGACAAGAGGTATCGCTTCAAGGAGGGAGCCCCCTGGAGACGATGGGTACCTACCTCACAGCTGGGCCCTGTGCCCAAAATGCTACCAACACAGGCAGCCTACGAGCTCACGGTTCAGCCAAGGCCCCGAAACAACTGTGCCAAGTTTCCCTCTTGTCCCTGGAGCCGAAGGCCAGGTTAAAACTGGCCAGCAGCTAAGAAAGGGGGCCCAAGAGCGAGGATCCAACACATCAGAGAAAAAGCTGTAAAAATGCCTTAGGTCTGTCCAGTTCAAGAATTTAGGGCACTGGAGAATTTGGCCCATAGGGCCTCTTGCCTTTTGGCTTCAAGAAAGTTTTATCTGCAGTTCTGTCACAGCAAGCCCCTTCCTGTTTCCTTTTTTTGGGGGGGGGCTTCAGTTTCCTTCCCTGTCACACGTGGTGCCCCTGGATAGATGGCATTAAGCTGTAGGACAGTCAAGTGGAAGGGGAAGTAGGGGTCTGGGAAATCAGACTGAAATATTCTGATGTCAGCCATCGTCAGACACAACTCACATGGGTTCTATGATCTTCTCTTGTTGGGCAAAATACACCCCCACCAACACACACACACACACACACACACAGGCCTCACCCTGGTCACTTACCTTATGTATAAAGTTTTCCACTTTGTTCTGTAGGCCCCACCACTTGAACTTGACAGTAACCAGTTTGTATGCACACATGTATGGGCAGTCTTTCTGATTTACAAGTTCTTGCTGTATTAGAGACACACATATAGGCAGGTAGGTAACTAAAAGGGCTGACCTCTGGCTCTCCCTTAGCCCACCATAGCCAGTTCCCTCCTCCCTGGGGAGAGGTCTGCCCATGCTACGCCCTGCCCCCTGATGGTGAGGGTGTGAACTGCACCTTCCAATTTGGGCCCAAGGGTCCTCGGCCTGTTTTGATAGATTTAAATTTTGCTGGGTCTTCCTCCGCCTTGTAATCCTGAGAGAAGTTGTAGAATTGGAGTTAGGGGAGGAAGGGAAAGAGGGACAGAGAGGGAGAGAGAAGGAGTGACAGGGAGGGAGAGGGAGAGAGAGGAGGGAGGGAGAGGGAGAGAGAGGAGGGAGAGGGAGGGAGACCAAGATTAGATTTTTCCATCAGAGTACACTTCATACCAGGCTTGAAGCTGCTGGTGTAGAGAAAATATGGGAAAATGTTATAAACAAGATATACAACTGTTTATATTTGCCTCAGAGGAGAGCTGTGTGATTTTCTCTGCCATGGTTTGTTTTCAATTTTACCCATATTAAAGGGTCACGGGACTGTCTGAGCAGGCACATATTTCCACTGTTTAAGACAGAGATTTTCAGCCCGGGATAAGCATGGATGCCTACCAGGGAAAGCTTTTTCTAAATACAGATTTCTAGGCCACTCCACCTAAAATCCAGTGAGTAAGAATATCTGCAGGTAAGGGCAGTGTACTTTTTTTTTTTTTTTTTTTAAACCTCTGCAGGTGATTCTAAAACATGGCCAGAAATGAGAACTAGCCACCAAGCCTGAAATCTCAACCAATCTCCCTCTGGCACAATTTTTTTTTTTTAACTGACTTGTTAAATAAAATCATTACTAGAAATGTCCAATGTATAGAAGCTACCCTCTTGTGTACTACTGCCAGTCTCACTTCACCTAGTTATGATGCAGCCAGCGCTGTGTGTGCATTAGCCGTAAGGACAGATTAATCTGTGGTTGTTCTTCTGCACTGACTAATACGCACTTAGGAAAGGCAAACTTACTATGACATCTACTTAACAAAAATACTGAAGAAAATAAATCACACATACACATGCACAAGTTATAAAGTATTTCCCAAAGCTAAGAAGATTATTTTATGTGTACTTAAAAAAAATAAACCTTTGTGTCGACTACAACCAGAGTTGACAAAATACACAAAGAGCCATACTCTCTGTTAGCATTTCTGTTTGAGAAATATTTGGGTATGTTCAGTTTGAGAAAATCCATCAAGCTACACATTTAGGATATATTCATTTTACTGTGTGCTATACTTCAATAAAAAGTTTTTTGAAAAATCCAGTAACCTTTGTGGTGGAAGTGAGGATATTAGGCAAGGAAAACAAAAGATGGTCTCCATATCTTTTTGGAAATGCACAAATCAACATATTTTAAGCACAGAGAGAGTGACTCCAGGAAAGAGCTATAATACCCTGGGACATGGAGAGCAAACACTTACTCCCCACCAATGGGCAGAGAGCCAAATTCCTCTGCCCTGATCCCAACAGGCCTCTGTCAAATAGGAAGAGTACTGAATGAGCAGGAACCTAAACTTTCCTTCCCTAAAGAAATACTTCCTGGGAGCGCTGAGCAGGACAGATCTGGTCCCTGCTCTCTCCAAGTTCATGGTCTAGCAGAGGCTGTCCTTTTCTAGGCGTGTGCTGCCATGTGTGTTACTCTGAGAAGCCACCACCAACTTCTTGAGAGCAGGGCATCTGTCTTTTCATATATTCTGCTAGAACCCATAGAACAGAGTCTTCCAAACATAACTGGCAGGCAGTAAATGTTTTTTAATTACTGGGTTGAAAAAATGAACTTGAGAACTCGTTTCAGGTTAAGTGTCATTCTGGCTGAGCAAACTGTCCTCGGCACCTACACTGTCTGGTGGTAATTTCAGAAGCCAAACAGGCCACTATCTTCCTGGTGGAATCCCCAAGTCAAGACAAGAGAATTCTTAATTCTAATTTAAAAAATAAAACAGTAGCCAAGAGAGAACTTCCCTTTAAGCCAAGCTGGGTATGGTTTCCTGGTTTCTCTGACACTTTAAAGTCATTTTTGCATCTCAAAGGCCGTCCACCTCGTTACACAGTTCCTACCTTGCTCAGTACTTGGCTCCGATCAGCAATGTCTATATATATGGCTTCCACGTGTTTCCATGCCTCAGGCTCCAGTTTATGCACCTGCAGGAACAAGGAGGACCACGGTGTAGTTTTTGTCAGCTACAAAGCACCCTTTATCCGGAATGAAGACCCACGAACAGCTATTCCCGTAGCCACTGATGTGAGATTCCTACCAGTAAAGAATTACACACAGAGTTATCCAAAGGAACAGGAGGAGGGTTTTAAGTAGATACACATGTGAGAACTAACGCTCTGGTTTCAGCAGGTCAGATCTGTCCGGCCCTTTCAGGGCTGCGTACAGCACTTACGTTATTTCCGTATGTTCTGCTTTGTAAAGGCTGACTACAAACACTCATGGGCATACTGCCTGTTCAGTCACAGACTGCTGACTTTGACGCTTTTTTTTTTTAAGATTTTATTTATTTATTTATTTATTTATTTATTTATTTATTTAGAGAGATAGAAAGAGGGTGTGCGCGCCCGCATGCATGTGAGGGATAGGGGGAGGGAAAAAGAATCTCCAGCCAACTCTGCGCTCAGCCTGGAGCCCAATGCCGGGCTCAATCTCACAACCCTGAGACTGTGACCTGAGCCGAAATCAAGAGTCGGACGCTTAACCAACTGAGCCACATGGGTGCCCCTACTTTGATGCTTTTAAAAAGCCTTCTCTTGCTCACCTTGCAGCCCCTCCCACGTACCACCACCACTACCAGATTCCATGCACACACAAACAACCACACACAGATTTTTCTCTTAAAACAAATGGTAGCACATACGCACTTTATTTTGCATCACACTTTTTCCACTGCAGTCTACCTTGAAGACTGTTCTTTTTAATGGCTGCATAACGTACCGCCGCATGGCTGTGCCACAGTTTAACCGTGTTCTACTGATGGGCTCTAACAGTTTTTCATCTTTGGCTACACAGAGAATGCTGCAATGAATCTCTTTATGGATAAGTTATTTCACGTATGTGAAAGCATAATTACATGATAAATTCCTAGGTATGGAATTGCTGGGGTCAAAAGGACAGGTGCATTTTAGAGTTGAGGAGTTATCACTGGGCTCTATAGAGGCTGTAATCTTCGTGTTTTAAAAATACAGTTCCTCTGTGCCAAGAGTTGCGTTTTAGACCAAACTTAGCTCTATGAGAAGGCCCTAGAAGGAGTCTTTGGAGATCATGTTTTGCAAATTAGAGACAGAGCAATCCCATGCTGGTAGGAAGGGTCTAGGAACAGGCTGTTAAAACAGGACCACAGAGAAGGCCCCATGACAGGGAAGGATTCGCTCCTGGGCAGAGCCTCAAGACCCCACCCTGCAGCCTGGAAGTCCTTGGGCTCTCGGGAAGTGCTACTTACATTCTCCTGGGTGCCAAGATCTGGTTTGTGCCAGGTTTCAATTTTAATCAGAAAGTCTTCTTTCATGTATTCATTCTGCAAGGGGGGAAAACACCTTAGTCACCAGCCTCAAAGTTGGAGAGTAACCATCTCCCATTACTGATCGCAGGTGGTTCAGAGACTCTGGCCTCCGCCTTACAGTAACAGCTAACTTGACTGGGAGCCCACAATATGCTAGGGGCACATTCTCTTGTTCAATCCTCATCCCAGCCTGTCAGGGCTATAGTCGTATCATCCTCATTTTACAGATGAAGAAAGTGAAGTTCAAAGTGGGGAGGTGACTTGTTCAAGGCCACAGAGATAACGACAGAGCTGGGCCTCAAAACCAGATTTGTCTGACTTCAAAATCCATGTATTTAACCACCCGACCAGCCTGCCTTATGCACAGAGCACTAATGATTAACATGAGAAGGAGCGGTTCACCAGCGCCCCTTCCACCAGCCCGCCTTTTGCTGAGGCCTGAAGTTCTCTTCTCGGCAACTGAACCCCTGGTGCTCCCTCCCTTCGTGCTGTTGAAAATGTGGCGCTACTCGAAGAAGGCGCATATTAACCTCTGAGGTTAGGCTGGCAGAAGCCGCCTCCGTTTAGCAGCAGGGACTGGCACTGGATGAGGGTGCCGAAGGGTGGAGAGAAGGGGCAATGACACAGGGGGTAGACGTAGAAAAGACACCTTGCTGACTTCTCAATTTTGCCAATGGACAGTGCTCCCTGCGGTCCACAGGGATTGTGGAAAGCCACAATCGGATCAGCTGAACCGGTTTCAGAAACCCTGAGAAGGCATGATGTGGGAAGGGCAGGGGAGAGCCTCGGGTCACCCTAAACACGTCAGCCCCACGGCCCCGAATGCTGGACCGACAAAGCCACATGCCAATGCAGCTTAGGGCAAGAGGCCACTTCGCCAATTAACAGATTCCTCAGCAGGAACGAAAGGATGAAGCTTCAACAGCGCCAGTCTCCTGACAGAGACGAATACCCAGGAACCTCCAGTGCAGCGACATTTTTATTTCTTCTTTTCTTATAGATCACTTACAAAACCCCCACCCCCGCCCCCCGAGAATTCTTACCGTAATAACTGCTCCAAGGCAAGGACATGGAAAGAAGAGAGAAAAAGATTAATGAAGCTGAATGAATATCTGCCCCTCACCCCCAGGGACCACGACAGTAAGGAGTTCTCCACTCCCTGGGGCTTAGTCCACAGTCGCCCTTCAGCCCCGTGAGTGCATCTGGTCCCTCAAATGCACCAACCCTCAAGTTTCCCTCATATGGAAGTCCCAAGAGACCCAATTCGGAATTTCATTAAAGTGATGCCACTCTCAGTTCCCGAGAACTCTCCAGCTGGGCAAGGAAAGGGGACCGGCTCTGGTGTGCCGAAGCACTGGGACCCGCCACTCTGCCATCAGAGCATCCCCTGCTGTCCTGCCACCTCCTAGGGCCCAGAGAGGGCACTTTCGGCCAGGCACTGTCCGTCTGCCTTCTGCACGCTTCCTCTCACTGTAACCAAACCTCGTGCCCTCTGCACTCCTGCTCATTGTAATGAGACCCCCTCGGAAAGCACAGTTCAATTATTTATCAGAGAAAATGACTGCAGCTCTAATGTCACTGGGGAACAAACCAGCTCTCCTCCTGACAAGAGCCTAGATCACTCTGTACCCTCTGAATTTAGGAGTTATCTCAGTCTCTGGTGGATGTCGCACGGCCATACTGGACAGTTTATGGGGCTAACGGTCAAACTCCGTAACTCCAAAACTGAAACTAAGGTTACCTCTGAGATTAAGATGAGGAAAGGGTAAAATATAAGGGATAAGGTTCTCCTTGTACAGAAACAATCCAAGAACGATACTAGTCATTTCCCTGTATCCAATGAAAGATACTTGCAAGAAAGCACCAGGTTAGGATTATAACTACGTGGCCTACTGAAGTAATCGCCTCGTTATCAGCTTGAAGAAAATCAGTTAACAAAAAGGAAATGGTGGGCATGATATTCATTGAATGCAAATCCAAAGAGGCCAGGCTGGCAGAAATTCTGTGCTGCACTGGCGGCCGTAGCCTCGGGCTGCCTGTGTGGCTCGTCCAGCAGCTCCATCTCTAGAGTGGAGACACCGGTGTCAGCCGGGCCGGTTTGATGACACGAGCCATTAAGGTTCCCAACTAACCCCCTGATTCTGAATCCATGTTCTCCAAGCAATCTTCTAGTCTGGCCTCTGTAGGGACAGAATATGCTAACCAATGGATGTAAGAGTCTGATCATTTAAGCAAATGGGCATTTTCACTGCATGTTGGCATTCTGACTCCACTCTGGTTCCCCGTGGAGAAGAGTTCACAAGGGAAGAACACCTTAATCGGCCAAGAGGAATACCCGGTGTCATCAGTAATTCTGTATTTCAATATAACTTACTATATTAGCATTTGGGGTTTTCATACATTAGTCTTTCCTAGACCCTGAGAAAAGGATCCACTCAGTTCTGACAAACTAGGTTTCTGAACCTATGAGGGTGCTGGCCCTCCCTGAAGTTTATTTTTATTTTTTTAAAAGATTTTATTTATTTATTCGACAGAGAGAGACAGCCAGCGAGAGAGGGAACACAAGCAGGGGGAGTGGGAGAGGAAGAAGCAGGCTCATAGCAGACGAGCCTGATGTGGGGCTTGATCCCAGAAGGCAGCCGAAGGCAGACGCTTAACGACTGAGCCACCCAGGCGCCTCCCTCCCTGAAGTTTAATGCCAACCTGGGTGACCAAACAATCTCCTCCAATCTTCTCCAGTCTTCCCTGTCCCTCCAAACACCTCTGTATTCAGACCACTGCCTTTTCTTCAAACTGCAACCCTAGATACACTAGAGGGGTCTCAGGAAATCCTTTGCAGTTGGGAAATACGGCTGTCCAAATAAGACTAATAAGGTACTTTAAAACCACGGCTTAGTGAGACTGTATTCAGGCCAGGGTTAAGGTTAGAGGAAGAGGCAGGAGGAAAAACATTTATTTCCCTCTTCCTACTTTCATTCACAGGTCATGCCCCATCTTACCCCCTCCTCCTGTCCCAACACATCAGCATCAGGAGGAAAGAAACAGAAAGAAATAAGGTAAGAGGACAGAAAAAGCTGATAGTGAGCAGAATATTACAAATCTGTTTTTGTTCCACTCAGAGTAAGGGTAGAGCCTTCTAAAAGACATGTGGACTTTTGCCCTATGCTTCTTTATCCATTCTCACCTCAAACTTTCATCTACTTTGGCCAAGCGAAGGGGTTTGAACTACTGACCTTTCTCCCACCAATCCCCAGAGGGAACTGGAAAGTAGCCTTCTTATTTCAATCTCTGAGTTTAAATGAGCAACGTCTAACTAAGCACCCGTGAGGCCAGCACTCACTGAGGAAACCAACTTTCCCTCCCCTACTCCCTGCTTCTCCTCTTCACTGAATATTTAGAAATTATATTTTTCTTGTGGCCAAGGATCAGGACGATATGTGAAGGAACACTTGGCATCTAGAAAAATGCCCATATCAGCTGTAGCATGCTCTCCCCAGAATTACACAGAGGACAGAGACACTGAGGCATCTCTCAATCGGCATAAGCTCTCTATGCAGAACACTGAGCCAGGCATGGAGGAGTCCACACTGTCCGTCTGTTTGCCTCCTTTATGCCAAGTTGGTTAAGGTTCTTATGACACATGCTCAATGGCAACTCACCCAGACATAAAGAAAATTCACCTTTGGCCCTAGACCAGACACACCCAGCCACAGTGCACACTGTCTATTAAGAAAGTGTGTGCCTGCCTCTTTTCCAAGAATTTAACAACTTCCTGCTCAATGTTTAGGGAGTAGAGACGCTTGCATTTTCAGCTACATCAATGGAACTCTAAGTGTTACACATCCCAGGTTCCACCCATGATTGCACATCTCCTGACACAAGGTTCTTGAACTTCTGTAGGGTCACTGAGATTGGAGAGAGCAATGACTGTGCTCTAGACTTCAGTCGTTCCCAAAGTCCACAGGAATAAGGACTACCTGGGTGGGGCATCCTCCTCAGATACAATCTGGGGAGTTCAACAAACAGTCCACATAAGTAGAGGCTGGCAGGAGGGCCCCAGAGCCAGACTGTTTATGCCGACAAACATGGGTTGTCTAGGGGAAATGCCACTCAACTCACAGCCAAGTTCCAGGGGACCTCTAAGGACCCCCCCACCCCCCGTCAAGGATGTGGATCAGTACTAACCCTCAAGACCTAGAAATCCTAAAAAGCTAAGAGTCTGAACTACTCAAAGGGAATCCCAGAATGTCTAGAACAGAAAGTTCTCTGCCTTCAAGTCTTTCCTTTCCAGAAATTCTAGATAGGACACTAGCCAAGATTAAGACAATAATTCCACCCCTACTCCTCCCTTAAATTATAGAATAGTGCTAGTTTTGTATAAGCCACCATTTCGGGGCTCTCAGCAGTGACTTCCCTCCTCCTCATCTCCCACCCCACAAATCTGACATGTATATTCTATGTGTTATATATTTAGGGGGCAGTTGTTTCTAAAACTTTTGTCATAAAAAAAAAGGGGGGGCTTATTTCAACTTTTCCCCAACAAAATCAGGGTTTCGTTGCTACGTTTTCTTGGTATTAGGCCTGGCCCTCCCCCAGGGCAAGAAGGTCACCCTATAGGTCGTTTCCTATGACTGCCTCTCTCAAGAGTTCCTTGGCGTCAAAACTGCTTTCTAAACCAAACCCAAATAGATTACGTTAAACTGGAAGCTTCAATATCTAACAATAAGTGAGTGGTTTAAAAGATGACAGTGCTCTCACAGAGCAGAACACTACGCAGACGCTATAAATTTAAAAAGTAGTAGACTACACAGCGACGGGAAAGATTCTAAGTAAAAAATGAGCAATTTAAGAATTAGTATGATTTGATCTAAAATTTGTCTTAAAAATGTGTCTGGAGATAAACATGTAAGCATTAAAAAAGGATTAGATAAAAGACACCAAAATGTCAACACTGACTATCTGGAAATGGGAGAATCCTGGGTGATTATTTTCTTCTGTTTGTATGTATTTTCCACAATTTAAACAGAGAACCCTACTTTTGTAATCAGTAAAAGCAATCGTTACTATTATAACATCCCAACCAAGAGGGGCTGCTTCTGTGCCACCTCAGGCTATGACTAGTCGGTGGTTCCCAGCCAGACGGCTGCCGAACCGAGCTAGACAACACTGACGCCCACCACCAGCCTGAGGGGGTCCCCACGCTCATCCTTTCATTGACTTAATCTGGAAAATAAAGGTGGGACACACAACCCTAATTCATGGCCACCACTGGGGCCTACCTGACCACACCCTTCGTCTACCTTGGGGCCCAAACCCCAGCTTCTGACCACGTGTGCACTTACCAGTTCTGCAGTAAGGGTAGGCGTTCCACGCTTTTTCGTGTATATTCAGGGCTCCCTCTGGGGCTAGCATTCGAACAAATGTGGGCACTTTGCTGTGGTAAGAAAAGGCGGTCATGAAGAAAAACGGAGAACAGAGAAGACAATGGGCTTTTACATCACATTCTTCAGCCCATAGCTCCAGCCTCTTCAGTGGGGTTGGCAAGCAAGTTTCCATGAGCTAAGCAGGTTACTCTTCTGTGTGAGAAGCTACCCTTTGGGATCCTGACACCCAAACTCAGTTGTCTACTAACATCCACCCACAACTCGCCCCAGCATCTGACCTCCCATCCGGAACCGGGCGGCAGGCGGGACCCTTGGCTACCTGCCATGGCTTATCAGTCCTTACGTTATCATGACCCATAACTGAGCTCACTGGGCCCAGGGTTTTATACTACACACTGCCAAGGATGGGGTACCTTCAAGAGTGGAACAGTCTTGGTTTACGGGCCACAGTGACTGGCCGATGGACTTGGAATATGGGATCCAAGCTGATCTGATCTGCTGTCATCAGTTCTGGGAGGCCAGGAGGGCCTCAGGGCTATCTGCCTCCCAGGACAAAATATTTCTTCTACTCAATTCTTTTTGTCTCAGGTTACAGAACAGCACGTACAAGTATGAGCCTTTTTGTTTGTTTGTTTTAAAGATGCATATATTCCTCTTCCTTCGTTTTTAACTGGTAATCTATGCAGTCTTTACTAGGCTCCAACAATCTCATCCGCTTTAGTGTCTGAGGGCTAAAACAAAAGATCTAAGCCCGGCAGAGAGCTAACCCAGGCACTCAGAACAACCCTCTGAGATTCATTCACTCACTGCCACACTCATTCAAGTTAAGTCTTCCTGTGTGCCAGGCACCAGGATACCTACAGAAATCACACAGACATGGCTCCTGACTTCATGAAGCTTACATTCTAGTGGGGAATCTACCTAACCAGGCAGAGGACAGCACTGAAAGTGTGTGCCACAGTGGGTGAGCACTGGGCTCTGGGGGGCAAGGCACTGGGAGAATGTGGTGCGGGAGGCACGGTACGTGGGGAGGCTCCTCAGGGAGACTAGGAATTAAATGACCACATGGAGTAGAGCATGAGCAGGACTGAGCTAGATAAAAGGATGGGAGCGGGGTGGGAAAACCTGGGAGAAAGGGAGAGAAGTGTGGAGTGGCTGGTGCAAGGTATGAGGCAGGGACTACAAGAGAACATGCAGAGGCTAGGTCATAAAAGATCTTGCAAGTTACGTTAAAAAGGAGTCTGGACTTTATCCCAAGGGCTAAGGAAAGCCATCCAGATCTATCTAAGCCAGCAACAGATCTATCTGGATAGAACACTGGAAGTTGTGCAGAGAAATGGAAAGCAGGGAGGGCAGTCAGGAGGCGCTCTAGTAATCCAGGCAAGAGATGATGGAAGAAAACGGAAGCACTGGAGATACTAAGGAGTTGGAGTCAAAAGGACCTGATTTGATATGAGGGGTGGGGAACCCATGTTTCTGACTGCAGCAACCAGCTGGCTGACAGGAAGGCTTTGATCCTAATGAGGAGAGGTGGTCACAGCGTTCAGCACTGCTGGTTTTGATTTGGTTTTTGTAGTTGAGGGTTTTGGGGTTAAGTAAAGAGTAGTGGTGGCAGCTCAAAGTTTACTCCCTCTCTTTTAAGGAAGAGGGTAAGACAAGTCCCACCCTCCACATGTACAGACCTCCTCTCTAATACTTTGGTTGGACCAACTGAGTCATAAGGAACCCATCAGCCCCTTCTACCAACCTCACTGTTTGCAAAGTCCTCTTTAAAAAAACACAAATGCACTATGGGAAAGGCATATCCCGAGCCTCATTCTGATCAACTGCTCAGTAAGGACTGGCTGGCAGTCAACTCAGTAGGGATGGAGGAGGACAAAGAGAAGACATGGCGGAAAAAGAGCACGATGGCAAGGAAGTGGGATCATGGTGAGATTTCCCCCACTTCACAGTGCTGCCCTCCTCCTGGTTCCAGCTCTCACGAAATCCGTGACCTCTACAGCACTTGTATAGCTCCAGAGCACCAGACGACGCTAAATCAGGGATTTTACCAAATGAAAATGAAATTGGTTTCATTTCTAGTCAGTTCAGTGACTAGAAATTAAGATCCTGGTTTATATTGCACAGCAATGTGAATGTACTTACTGCCACTGAACTTAAAAATGGTAAAAAAAAAAAAAGGGGGGGGTGGGGCTGCCTGGGTGGTGCAGTCAGCCAACTCTTGGTTTCGGCTCAGGTTGTGATCTCAGGGTCTTGGGATCAAGCCCCTCAGCGGGCTTTGCGCTCAGCACAGAGTCTGCTTAGGATTCTCTCTCCCTCTGCTCTCCCCACACCCTGCTTTTGTGCTCTCTCTCTATCAAATAAATAAATCTTTTAAAAAATGGTAAAAATGGTGAATTTTGTGTTATGTATATTTTACCACAGTTAAAAAAGTTTTATCAGGTTTATTTTTTCCAGTACTGGATAGCTTCTAAACCTAGCTTGGTCCAACTTCCATTCAAGCTGGTGTATGTTTTTTTTTGTTTTAGTTTTTTTTTTAAGATTTTATTTATTTGTCAGAGAGAGAGAGAGAGCGTGCACACAAGTAGGGGGAGTGGGAGAGGGAGAAGCAGGCTCCCTGCTGAGCAGGGTGCCCCGTGTGGGACTCGATCAGACGACACTGGGATGATGACCTGAGACAAAGGGAGACACTTAACCGACTGAGCCACCCAGGTGTCCCAAGCTGGTGTATGTTTACTATGGCTTTCCACGCCTTTGTGTCAGCTTATAGTCTACTGAAATATTACTGTTTCAATTAGAGATGCAGCAAATTTGTGCGGCTTGCTACGGATTTTGGTATGTAAATCAGAGTCACTTTTAAATATTTATGCCTTTGATCCACAGAGAAGTACCAAAATTTCTCTGGTAACTGATTTCACAATATCAGAATTTAAAATACTACCTGCCCCACAATTTCACTTCTAGGGGCATTTACTCTAAATTTACACATGTAAGTACAGCAAAAGATTTTGTAGGAGGAATCTTACGGGAATACTGTATGTCGACACCTGGAAATGACCATGAACATCCATCAAGGGAGGACTGGTGAAACCAGCTACTGCGCATGTGCACAGCACGCTGCCAGGCGCACTCTAAATGAACAGGGAAGAATACACTGACAGTGGAAGGAGCTATGATGACAGGCAACAAAGGAGCAAAGTCAAGAACAGTATGTACAGTTTGATCCCGTGTACGTCAGAGAACAATAAAGAAAATGGAACACCCATTACACACATACGTACTGTACGCGCACGCACTCACCCCTCTGCTCACAGACAGCTAAGAACTAAACGCTAAGAAACGAAACTCTACCACCTTTGAGGACTAGGAGCCTGGTTGGGGCAAGTATTTTAGTTTAAAAAAATGTAAAAAAAAAAAAAAACCTTTAAATGAGCAAACACCCACTCTCACAGGTGAAGCAACCTGAGCAACAGCTAATAACCCGGAAACACCCCCAATTATCCACTATCGCCACTTCAATACCTGGCTGCCTCCTGGCTCTACTGCTCAGCCACATACCTCTGCAAGTGGTAGATCTTGTGTGTGTACTGGCCTTTCTCACCGTCCTTCTCATAGGGCTCGTTGACCAGGACCTCCACGCCTTCTCCGCCACCCGTTTCATTTTTGCTGGCCTCAGCCACAGAATACAGCTGCCCTACTTGATACTAGAGGGACAGAGAAACAGGAGTTACTGTCAGGGCAGAATTCTCAACAGGTGCACACAGTCCAGTTGCCAGCAACTGTTCAATGAGATCACTCTGGGATCCCCCCTGCACCCCCCTCATTCTGCAGTTCCACATGGGACCTTGCCCAAATCTACCCACAGCAACTACAAACACTGCTCCGTGGCCTCTCCTTAGCTATCAGATGTGCTTAATTTCCTCCTTCCCACATTTACATCCTCCATCAGGCTTAAGGAGGCAGGTGAATATACTTAACCTCATACCACTATCCAGAAAACACATTATAGAGTTCGAGGTTGCCTTTTCCCTGAATCTGCCTCTGGTATTAAGACCTTAAAACAAGGTCTGGGTTGGCTGCTAGAAGTCTCTTTATCCCACTCATCTAAGCAGATCCTCACACATGAACTTCTTGTTCAAGAAAGTTGCCCATGGGGCGCCTGGGTAGCGCAGTTGTTAAGCGTCTGCCTTCGGCTCAGGGCGTGATCCCGGCGTTCCGGGATCGAGTCCCACATCGGGCTACTCTGCTGGGAGTCTGCTTCTTCCTCTCCCACTCCCCTGCTGTGTTCCCTCTCTCGCTGGCTGTCTCTCTGTCACATAAATAAATAAAATCTTAAAAAAAAAAAAAAGAAAGAAAGTTGCCCAGTGCTCTGTGAAATTCACAACCTCTGCTGTAAACTGGCTCATCTACTTATCTTTTCTCCAGTGTCGTGCAGCTCGTCACCCTGCCAGCAGCTCAGAGAACAGTCTTGCAGGCAACCAAACCTCCAGATGCTTTCCAGAATCCTGGTAGGGCTGAAGCAAGTGCCCTGTTTCCCATAATGGGTAACACAGATTCCTACCCCACAGTATGGACCTTTAATCCCAATTTGACAAGTGCACCCTCTGGTTGGCACTTACTAGATGGAAGGACCTAGTTTTCCTTTATTTGGGTCACGGGCCACCCTAGCAAGTCATCAGTTGAGATTACTGGCCTCCTCTAACCCTCTCAGGACAACTCAGCGTTAGGACCAATGACCTGAGCACCGCCCAGGCCTGGTCCTTCTGCTCCCTGCTCTTTGAAGGAAGCTGTTTGGAGGGGAAAATGAGACAAAAAGAACGAACAGCAACAGTTAATACAGAACGTTACATCTATACCAAAGGATGCATTTTCCCTATCACCACCAGCGCAACCAGGAACAACAGTTTAGGGAGTATGAGAAAAAAAAGGTACTTGATTACGTTGGGGGTGTAAGGTTTTCCTCACCCTCTACATCCCCTCCCCAAACTCCTGGGACTCCCAGGAGTGACAGACAAGGGCTTTTCTCCTTTTGAGATTAAACCAGAGAGGGTGCATCTCTGGACAGCTGCCAATGACACCACTGTCTACAAGAGCACAGAGCAGAGGCAGCTTCCAGGGCTGCTTCACCTCAAACTTGGAAGCCTGCTTTACTGGGCAGCTTCATAAGGACTGCAGAGAAATTTCTGGGCAAAGTCCGGAAGGGGAAGCAGCACACCAGGACAATTCACTGTTCACCATAAAATTGAAAGAGCCCTAACTTCCAAAGTAAAAACCCAGTACAAAATGCCAAGGAAAGGCCCAGGCAAGCGATGAAGGCTCAGTTAATCCCATAAAGAGGAACATCTGGGCGACAGCCAGTCACCTTGACCTTCCTAATCCTGAGCAACATCAGTGCTGCCTCAATGCCCCCCGGGATCACCAAGCTGTCTCTGCGCCTTTCCAAGTCCAGCCCTTGGCTGAGGTGACATGAAAACCCCTATCAAGTGGGTCAGGGTTTGACTAAGCTAGGGGTTCCTAAGAAGGAACATTAACTGTTTTAGAGAAGAGTCATAAGAACATCTAACCACTGACTCAGCAATCCTAAAGGGCAGGCTGAAGAAAGGGCCTGGTGGAGGGGACTGGGTTGTCGGCTGGTGCTGCTGTTTGGGGGGGGGCCCCAGGCAGACTAATCCCCTTCATTTGGTTCCTCATCTGATGCAGGAATCAGAGGGCAAGCTCTAAGAGGATCAGTCTGCTGGGCTGGCATCTTCCCCCTTTAATCTCTCTTGATATTCTGATCCTTTAATCCCAATGAGACAAGTGAAGGCAGTTTGTTAATCCAAAGGGGTTAAGTAAGGCTGGCCTCGTAAGCTACAAGTGAGGGACACTTTCCATGGCAAAGGCCCCCCTTTGGCACACTGGCTCCATATCCTGGGAAAGGGTGGGGGTCAGATCATTACACCAGATAAAGAGCCCCAAGAAGAGAAGATCGGGATTCCAGCCTCCTCAGGCCTAGGGCAATGATGCCTGCCCTCGTCCCAAAGAACTATGACACTCAGCTAAGAAAAACAAGAGACTCTATCACTGGGAGTGGCAGCCCAGGGAGATGCAGCAGGTGGGCCTGAGACACTGACAAAAAACATTATCATGAATAACAGCACAGCTGTTGGTCCCACTCCCATGACCCTGTCAGGCCAGGTACCACATGGGGATGGTACCACACACACATCTCTGGCAATGGAAAGTAAACCAGCTCTGCCCACATGGAAAAGGGTGGGCCTGTCTAAGCCAGGAACCACCGGTGGACACACCCTTGTCAAACAGCCAGGGCTTTCTCGCTCTGCAGCAGAACTTCTAGAAACCCTATACCATATTAGGCCAAAGTCTCTGGCCAGACAGAAGCTAATTCCACCCCAAAATATTGATTCAGACCATCAGGATGGTTATAAAGCCATGGCCTTCTCTTTTCTCTTTCTTCTCTTTCCCAAACTACATCAGAAAGCCCTGAGGAGGGGCGCCTGACTGGCTCAGTGGGAAGAGCAATGCAACTCCTCTCAAGGTCATGGTTTCAAGCCCTACATTCGGTGTAAAGATTACTTAAATAAATAAATGTTAAAAAGAAGGAAAGGAGGAAGGAAAGCAAGCAAGCCAGTGAGCCAGCCCTGAGGGCCTCAAATCAAGGCCTTCAATTAGGAAGTCACTGATGCTGGGCTGTTCCCATGGGAACCATGACTCAGGATGGGGCTACTGATAAAGAATGAAAGAGCTGATCATTACTTGTTTCTTCTTTGGCTTCCCCATTCAAGATTTTCTGATCTTCTGGAATTAAGGTTCAAGCCATCAGAAAAGCAGCTCCAGGGCACCGGCTGGCTCAATCAGTGGAGCGTACAACTCTTGATCTCAGGGTTTTAAGTTGAAGCCCCATGTTGGGTGTAGAGATTACTTAAAAATAAAAAATCTTAGAAAAGCAGCTCCTGCTTCCCCCTACCCAGGCCATGCACTTGCTTTCTCATCAGCGGTTTCTAGCTGAGAACAGGCTGACCATTCCCAGGCATAAAGATGAATCCTAACCAGCACTTACTTCCCAAACTTCTGCTTGGACTTGAGGGTCTGTTCACCCATCCCCATCACTTCCGCAATACTACAAAAAAAAACCCTGCCAATTGCAGATGCTCTCAAGGTGAGTTCCTCTTTTCCTCCATGCTTGGCCCCATCGTAAGTAATCTCCAGGCTCACTGCAGAGCAGCCACTACTGCTCCCAAGCAGTGCCGGCTCTCCTGGATGGGCCACACTTCTCAGAAACATTTCCATCCTTGTTCAATCAAGATACTCCCTGTGAAAAGACCTATTTCACCCTGAAATGCACTGAGGTACTCCCAAGTTTTGGGAGACATCTTCCTGACTTGGGGAGTGGAATCATCTCTACAGCAGAGAGAGAGACTTATTGGACCCCCCAAGAGGTGAGTTTTAGGGCAAGGGACATGCTGGGCCTTCCCGCTTGGCTTCCTGGTTTGGAAAATCACTGCTTTTATTTTTCACAAAGAGAGCAAGGTCCCCAAAGGATGTGGGTTAACAGGAACGCCCCCAAGCCAACACTTGTTAGCCTAAGCACACGTTTCCCAGGACCCAGGTACATGTCAGGTGCCTCCAGGGACAGCAACACCTATCCTTTCCAGGCCCTTTCCCCAGCTTCCCAGTCTCGTTTCTCTTATGCTCCTCTCCCAAAACTCCCAGAGTGTGTCCGAGGCCCACCTTTGGCTCCTTCCCCCAGATCTCCACAGCTTTTATCAGATATGTAGCCCACCACAGGAGACAATCCTCTAGGGGGCTAATGCCTGCCCACCTCTTTTGGGGTCAGGAAGCTCGACTTTTGTCTCATCTAAAGTGTGCTGCAGCCTCTGTTGGCCTGATTTCATTTTTCAAAGGTCCATTTCATATTTGGAACAGAGTGTAAGTTATCACAGAAGCTTCATGCTAACACCACAGGAAAGACGATGACTGAGGGCACCACACTGGCTGACAAACTTCACCCAAACTGGAGCCTGGCTAGAAGCTGGGCGGGGGGGGGGGGGGGGGGGGTTTAAAGAACAGGCTGCGCCAGGAGAGGAGAGTCGAGGAAGTTCAAAGAAAGGGTGGGCCAAGGGAGGCTGTATGACAGTTTTCTGCTGTCCAAGAGACTATTCTGAGTCAGCATGGCCTATGAACCTTCTGGTGGCAAATTCTACCAGGTCCCCATACACAGGAACATTGGGCCTAAAACTATAAAAGGACAGAGGGCAAGCCAAGCCCATTTGTTATTCCCTGCCCTTTGTAAAAGGATTCTGGGCCTTGGTCTTCCCAGCAGTCACCTAGAATGTGGCTAGGGAAGGCCTCAGAGATTTCCCGCCCTACTAGTCTGTTGCACAACCAGAGCCAGGCACACTTCCCAGTTGTGTCATGGAGGTCCCAGAAATCCCCTCGCACACTGAATCCCCTCAATAAAATGTCCCAACAGAATCCAGCCCTAGCAGGTAAAGGGGCTTGTTCAGCCTCTAGTCAAAGTCACCTAGCAGGCCAACAGCTTACGGCAGTTTGCACAGATATAAAAAATAAGTGACTTCCTTCGACAGAAAGTGGCACCAGGAAAATTCTCATCAAGTACTGATTATCTCTAAGTTAGAACAGCCATGAAAACCACGTGAAGAGTATGGGCCACTTGGAGCCCAACTTAGCTAATGGTCACAAGCAATTATATACAACTATGAATAAAAAGGAAGAAAAGGAACTTACCTCATCTACAGACACAGGCAGGATGACTCGACTACAAGAGAGGGAAAACAGTATCAACTTCAGGCTCTGAAGGCTGCCCAAGGTTCCTACAGCATCATCTTAGAACAGCGTTAAATGTTTTGTTGCACATGACATATACTCACTGTCAAAAACTCAGCAGAGAAGGGCCCCCTGAGTGCTTTGAGGCAGGATCATCTGTGCCCTTCAGGTCCCATTTAGAACCCTATGATTCAGTGCAAATCTGTCCCTCTACCAGCTACTTCCCAGGCCTCTGACTCACATTTGGAGCTGTCCTTTTCTCCCTCTCCCCCACTAACATCTTTCCCAGCAAAACCAGGACCCGTCCCTGCAAACTCTGAAGCCAAGATGAAGAGTCAGAGCTGAAGAATCAGGTCCTGGGGATTTCATCTCTATGGGCCCAATCTCCTAACAGTAGCCCTCAAGGTGGAAGGCTAGGATGGGGCCATGCTCTTTCGAAGCTTAATCACCGTAAGAGCATACACCAACTATCTCTACTCTGGGGCAGGACACTGCAATACAAGCTACTGTCACAAAGCCACCAAGAGCAGACACTCTCCTTATGTCCTGACCTCCAAAGCTGTCCAAAGGCACCCCAACTGACTGTTTTTTCTTCTCCATTTCAATGAACACCCATTGTTGGAGGTACCACCAGTAACCTGACAGAAAAGCCATGGCCAGCAAGGTCCCAAACCAGTTGGAATTCTAGAGAGGTACGAGGGCTGATGGCAGAGCAACAGCCAGGACCCAGATCAAAGCTGTGAGGTCAGACAGTTGAGACAACACCACTTGGTTGTATTCATACAAATTATGCCAGCTCCCGAGCTTAGATTCTCAGTTCCCAGACCTTAGCTGGAACCCACTGGAACCTTCTGCACCTTGCACGCTTGGTGAAGCACGAGCTGCTATGTACTCCTTCCTATGCAGTGGTTCTGACAATTGGGATCTGTGTTCCAGGCTGGTAAATAGTCCGCTCACTATTTTCTAGACCCACGAATGTCCCCCAGGTAGCAAGAACCACACAGGGGTCTGAGAAAAACACCACACTAAAGGCAAGGCACAGAGCAGAAAAGTAGCAGGAAAACCAAAATGGGCTTCAAGTCCTTATCGCCTGCTAACCCCCCTCCTCCGGAATGACCCCAGTAATAGAAATCCTGCAGGTTACTGGATGCTGCCACGAATGCCCTCCTCCCATTAAAGAAAGTCAACAGTGCAGAAAAATACTTTCAACTTGGAGGCCACAATTTCTGCACCCTCAGAAGGAACTTCCTAGAAAACAATATGCCTTTTATCTTCAAGAACAGCGGTAAGAATCACATCCAAGAATTTGCAGAAATCAAATCAAGGAGAATCCTGTTAGAGGAAGTGTCAGAAAAATCAACAGGGAAAACTTCAGGCCCTTGGTGGGCACCAAGTCTCCCCCAAAAGAGACCAGCATCAGCCAGTTCCTGACAGGACACTCTGAGGCTGCTTACATGAAAACTGCATGCCCAGACATTTCTCCCTGGCTCCTTAGGAGGAAAACGACTTCAGCAGCAATAGAGTGCAATTCCAAAGGACAGGGCCACAGGGGCAGTGCTGGGCTGAGACTGGAACTGTACTCACTTCAGTGTGACCTTCACTTCCACCCTTCTCAGAGCTGCAGCACTGCAGCCACTGCCAAGCGTCTCAGATGCCCCCCTCCTCAGCCCCTGCCCCAGGACGCACACGCAGGGCACAAGTCAGGCAGGAAGGAAACGCGGATGCCAAGCAGGCTCTGCATCCCCAGCACCTGGGACCTTTCCCTGGCAGGCTTCAAGGGTAGAAGAACAAAGAATGGGAAGGAAGGACCTCTCTTCAAAACTCACTCAGACCTCTTCTGAAGGTCCCTGACCTGCCTGACCTTCTTCACAGAACTACAGGTTTCTGTAGACTCTGGGATTCAATTTGGGAAGAGAAAAAAAGATCAGGAGAATGGGAAAAGCCTGTTGTCTGGACGGTCAAGATTAAAATCCAAAGTGCTGGGGCACCTGGGTGGCTCAGTCAGTTGAACATCCAACTCCTGATATCGGCTCAGGTCATGATCGTGGGGTCCTGAGATCAAGTCCCGCATCAGGCTCCACGCTCAGCACTGAATCTGCTTGAGATTCCCTCCCCCCCCCGTCCCAACTCACTCTCTCTCTCTCTAAAATAAATAAATATAATCTTTTAAAAAATAAATAACAAATAAATAATAAAATCCAAAGTGTACCACTCCCTCCTCCTGCTGGGATCCCGAGGTTCTTCCTCTCACCATATAAAGCTCGGAGCTCTGGATCAACATCATCCTGGATGTCAAGAGCTAGAAGTGGAGGGGCTTCAAAATGATGCTGTTCAGATGAAGTGTCAAGCTGGGATGACACCTGGGTCTCTGCCCCCTTTGTTATCCAAAACTCCACACTATGTCCTAAATGTCCTAACCACCTCCGAGGAGCAAGCCAGATGGAATGGGGCAAAGTGCCTTCAATGACAAAATGGAAACAGCCCTCTGCACACCTGCCAGGGTACCAACTGAGTTCTACCAGTTGCTCTCTACTGGGACATCTCCCACTTCTGGACTTCTGGGCTTCTGACCTAATGCTGCCCACCTGCCTTCCCCTCCAGCAAAGCAGTTTCACTGTAAATTCTGCACATACACATTCAGTCTCTCCTCTTTGGGGAAAATAAAAAGTCTTGAAATGTTTACTTGGAACCATGAGCTTCAGTGATCAGTCATCTAGTGTTTGAAAGATTTAGCAATTTAAACATTCCACTCTGTCATCTAATCCCTTGGATTTCAGGAGCAAGTCTATCTTTCTGCAACACCTACCAGAAGTCACTAGTTTCCCACCCCAGTCACTACTCAAGAACTTCCTCACCGTTCACTGTCTCTTATCAATTAATGACTTTATGGGGATATTCCTCAATTCCACAAAGCAATTTCTCTATCTCTTTGCACCAAGACTGAGAATGCCCTCGAGACAGGGCATTCTACCCAAGCCCCATTCCAATATGTATATTTATTATATTCACAAACATTCCCTCTCTAAACTGTCCTCTGCCCTGGTAACATCCCAGCCCTCTCCATCACTCTAACTCCCACAAATCAGCTCCTCCCCAATATTTTCTGGACTCCTCACCCAAGTGTTCCCAAGTCCCAAGTAAACATCCTAAGATTCTTTCCAAGTACCCCCTCCTCTGCACCTACCACCTGGGCACCACGTCATGCCACCAGTCCCCTCTGCTATCTTTTTAGACCCTTCCTCTGTGACCCAAGCCTGGCCCTAACTTCCTGCTTCTTTTCCTGTGTGAACTTATTACAATCCTTCCCCTGATGCCTAGGGCAGCCACTCATACTCCAGGTTCCCCTCACACTCCTCCCCATCATCTCAGCTCCATTCCTGAAGCTGCCTAACTGCTCCTTGGTCCCTGAAGCCTACTCCTCTTCTCCCGCCAGTCCCCTCAGCCACTCCTGCAGTTCTGGCGGGCCCCTCCGTTCCTCAGCCCCACTGTATGACCGCCCCACATCTCCATCCCCTCAGCCCCTTCTCATGCCTTGTTGGCTCTCACTGTCCCCTTGACCCCATCTCAGGCCCTGCCCAGCCCTCTTGTCCCCTTGGCCTCTCCTCTCAGGCCTATCCGGCCCTCACGGTTCCTCAGGCCCCACCTCAGGAGCTGTCTGTATCTCTCTATCCCCGTTGGCCCCATCTCAGGCCCTGTCCGGCCCTCACGGTCCCCTCAGCCCCTGCTGGGCCGACCAACAGCCCATCCATTGCTCTCCATCCCCTCGGGCCCCGTCCGGCCGCTGCATCCCCTCCGCCAGGCCATCAAGCTCCCTGGTCGTCATCCCCGACTCTCCCTTCCTCCCCGCTTCCGCACGGCCCGCCGGACACTCACTACTCCTTGAGCAGCACCATGTCGCTCCGCAGCTCGGCGGCTGCCCGCTGCCCGCCCGGCCTCCCGCCCGCTTCCCGGCGGCCGCTCTCCCCGTGGCCCGGCCCGGCCCGGCTGCCTGTGCGCCTTCGTCGTGGTCTGCTCAGTCCCCGCCGCTCTCGCTGCGGTCGCCGCGCTGGCTCCTGCCGCCCGGGCCTTGCCGACTCCCGCGCCGCTGCCGACGCCGCCCGGAGCTCCGGTTCCGCAGCGCCGCGCGGGGGCGGGGCGTCTCTGCGGCAACCAGAGCGTCACACGCAGCGGTGCGCGCTGACCTCAGCGCGGAGGCGGAGCCTTCTCGGGCCCGCCCCCTCCCGTCCTTAAATGGGCCGTGGCGTCGGCTTCGGCGTCCGAGGTGGGCCCCCAGCGGGCGCAAGACCCTGGCAGTAGACGGAGCAGACATCGCGGTGTTGGGTGGGGACCTAGGTGTGAGTGTTCTGTTCCTGTACGCACGGTCTCCTCGGTGCGGAGGGTTGAGATCCAGGAAAGGGTTGTGCCAAGAAAACATTAAAGATTGCCAAATTTACGTGCAGATGCTCTTCTAAAAGTGCTTGACTCCTCAAGACATTTCTAACAGAAAAAGTTACCGTTACTGTCCACCTTTACAGGTGAGGAGGAGGCAGAGGTTAAACGACTTGCTCAAGTCGATAATGAGGATGTGATGGCGATTTTCACCCAGCACTCTTAGTGTGATGTTATTCGTCAAATAAGTATTTGCAAAGTACCTGCTGGGTACCCAAAACCTGTGCTTTTGTTGAGAGAGTGAACAAGACCGCTGAGAGAAAAGGGCTGCGAGCGGTGAAACACAGGCTCGGTGGGATTACACTGGAGGTATGGTCAGCAAAAGCTTCCTGGAAGGAGAGGAAAAGGTTTTTTGGTTTTTGTTTTGTTTTGTTTTTGTTTTTTCTGTTTGTTTGGTTTTGATTTTTTTGTGTTTTTTCTTTGTTTTGTTCTTAAGATTTCTTTCTTTTTTTTTTTTTTTAAGTAATCTCCACATTCAACATGGTGCTCAAACTCCTGACCTAGAGATCAAACGTGGGGCTTGAACTCACACAGAAAGAAGAGTCGCATGCTCCACCGACTGAGCCAGCCAGGTGCCCCCCCCCCCAGAAGAAGAGGTTCTAAGTTGAGATCTGCAGGGGACTAGGAGGGGAAGAGTTTACCAGGCAGAGTGGGAAGAGGGTTGGGGGCAGATAATACACTTCCTGGCAGGTGATGATAAGGTGTTTGGAGTCCATCCTACGGGGGCTGAGGCCCTTGAAGAGTTTTAAGCAAGTTTGGGGCACCTGGGTGGCCCAGTCGGTTAAGCATCTGACTGATGATTTCGGCTCAGGTCATGATCTCATGGGTCTTGACACAGAGCCCGGGCTCCACACTCAGCAGGGAGTCTGCTTAAAAGTCTCTCTCTCCCTCTCCCTCTGCTGCCCCCCCCACTCGCCCATGCACAAGTGCTCTCTTGCTCTCGTGCTCTCTCTAAAATAAATAAATCTTTAAAAAAAGAACTTTAAGCAACTTTGGTGTTTGAAGGCTCACTCTGAGGGGTGGGTGGAGAGGGGATGGAGGGGGCCAGAGCAGAAGCAGGGAGACCAATAAGGAAGCCTCTGGAGAAGTCCAGGTGAAGATGGACTAGGACAGTGATGGGAAAGGACACAGGGGAGGGAAGCAACTCGAGTGGTAATATCAGTAAGGTTTGTTGACTAACTGGCTGAGAGGGAGAAAGGGAGAAAACCACCCAGGTTTCTCACCTGGGAGCTGGGTGGACAGTACTGCCTTCAGGAGAATACTGGAACGGTAGATTTACACAGAGGAAGATGCCGCCTCCAGTGTTGGACTTGAGGGACAGCCAGGTGATGGTGAGCGGGCTGCCCATGATAGGGACTTGGGAAGGGAGAGTGGAGCAGGTGGCCTATTGCTGGCAGGACATGACTGGAACCTCAGCAGAGCCCTGAGTATTGCACATGTTGGCCAATCCTTCTCCAAATCCTGAAGCAGGCACGTGGATTGCCCCAGAAATCCAAGCCGCTTGAAGGAAGGCCAAGCGAAGGGGTGTTTTTTTTGTTTTTTTTTTAAGATTTTATTTATTTGTTTGAGAGAGAGAGAGAGAGAGAGCATGCACAGGGAGGAGAGGGAGAAGCAGGCTCCCTTTGAGTAGGGAGCCTGATGCAGGGCTCGATCCCAGGACCCCGGGATCATGACCCGAGCCAAAGGCAGATACTTAACGGACTGAGCCACCCAGGTGCCCCGAGAAGAGGCATTATGACGCAGAGTCCAAGATTAACTGGACCCTGACCCCCTAACTCTTCAGTATAGGGCCTTTTCTCCTACATAATAACAATGAATGGTTATTTAACAATTGCCATGTGCTGGCTTTCTCCAGAAAGTAACCAAAACCTACCCTCTGGGAGCCTGCAGTCTAGTTGGGATAACTACATTTATTCATTCACTCGATAAATATTGATTAAGCTCCTGGCCTTATCCTGGGCCTTTTTCTCAGCACTCAGGATGCAGGGGTGACCTGGAAAAACCAGGTCCTTCCTTTGTTCAGTGGGGGGAAGTGGAATATAAACAAATACAGAAATAGCCTCAAGTAGGGGTAGACATTATGGAGAGGTGGGACAGGGCGACATTAGCTGGGTGGTCAGGGAAGGCTCTTAGAAGAGGCGATGTTTAGACTGAGCCCTGCCTGACGAGAGGGATTATTGCTGAGCTGGCTCTTCGTTAACAAGAGCTGAGACAAGGGGGCTTGGAGGCTGTGCTGGGCGATGGGGAAAGTAAAAAGCAAAACAAGCGAAACAGCCGAGAAACAGCCTCTGCTCTCGAGCTGCTCATAGGGAGGAGGCCTTGCATTTTACAGAGCTGTGACTAGTGACGCGAGGCAGCTTGTGATAAAGGCGAACGTGTGTGACACCAAGAACCATGCTCAGGCAGGTCCTCCCGGGCTGCAGAGCGGTGGGAAGCATCCCAGGACAACGGCGCTTGAGCCAGACTGGAAGAGGAAGTGGCATCTCCAGAGGGAAACTACGATGAGCAAAGGCCCAGAGGCAGGATTCTACAAGGGCCTCTGGTTAGCACATGAGTGGGCATGTGTGGGCGCCACAGGTGGGACTGAGTCCCGAGCTAGGGAACTCTGTTCCGGGGGCAGGGGGCAGCCACGGAGGGCCTTAAGGAACCCCCAGTCCTCCTTACCCAGATTCAGCTGTTAGCGAGATGTTGCCACTCTCGTGACATCTCTTTTCTGAAACATTTTAAAGAAGATCTCAGACATCGTGCCACCTCAACCCTCTGTGTTTCAGTGTGATTCTAGAAATAGGAATATTTTCTTGAAAACCCACAACGCCCTTACCATACTTAACAAAATTCATAATTTCTTTTTTTTTTTTAAAGATTTTTATTTATTTATTTGACAGAGAGAGAGACAGCCAGCGAGAGAGGGAACACAAGCAGGGGGAGTGGGAGAGGAAGAAACAGGCTCCCAGCGGAGTAGGGATCCCAGGACCCCGGGATCACGCCCTGAGCCGAAGGCAGACGCTTAACGACTGAGCCACCCAGGCGCCCCAAAATTCATAATTTCTTGATATTATCTCCTACCCAGTTCGTATTCAGATTTCCCTAATTATCTAGAAAATATTGTTTTGCAGTTTCTTTTAGTGAAGTTCAGTGTCTGAACAAGGTTCACATTTTTCTTCCCATATTTTCTTTTTAGTTGTCGTGTTTCTTACATCTCTTTTGCTCTAGCAAGCTTTGCTTCCTCTGTGCTAAGGAGTGAGCCCCCACCTGCAGGTGCCACAGCAAGGCCCAGCTGTGGCCCCCTGGCAGCCCTCAGCCCCACTGTGGGAGCAGAGCCCCTGGCACCCAATGCCTCAGTGTCCCAGCCCTGCCACTGCCCACCTGTGTGAGCTTGTGCGAGTCACTGAACCTCTCTGTGCCACAGCTTCTTCATTTGTGAAACTGGGCAATGATTGTGCCCACCTCGTAGGATCGCTTGGGACGCTCGGGATCAGTAGACGAGGTGAGGTACTTAAATCAATGTTGGTGGCACATGGCACGTTTCCACATCACCATTACTGAGGAAGGGGTGTTGTGAGGGAGGAGGGATGGACACCACTGCCCCCTCAAAACTACTTCTCCATGCTCCAGGCTTAAAATCTCGAGTGTCCCAGCCTCTCATGTCTCTCTTTCTTTCTCTCTTTTTCTTTCTTTCTCTCTTTTTCTTTCTTTCTCTCTTTTTCTTTCTTTCTTTCTTTCTTTCTTTCTTTCTTTCTTTCTTTCTTTCTTTCTTTCTTTCTTTCTTTCTTTCTTTCATCTCTAACTGCACCTTTCCATCTTCTCTCCATCTTTAGCTCCCTCTCCAACCCTCTCTCTGTCTCTCCTCCATATCTCTCTGTACCTTTGTCTCCCTCTGTAGCTTTATTTCTGTTCTGTCTCTGTCTTTCCTCTCTCTGTCTCTGTTCACCTCTCTTCCTGCCTCTCTCCATCCATGTAGTCTCAGTCTCTGTCCCACTGCTCTGCCTGGGTGATGACCTTCAGCCCAGTGTTTCTTCCATCTTCTCTTCTCACCAGTCTCCTTCCCCATTTGTGCTCTCTCGGCTCCGCCTCCATCTTCCTCTCACCTTCATCTTCATGTCTGTGCATCTCAAAGTTCGGCCGCCCGCCCAGGTTCTCGGCTGACAGGCCCTGTTGCTGCCTCAGCTGCAGCTGTACCTGTAACCCATCTCTGGGTATCTCGGGGAGACTGTGTTTCACTGTTTCCATCTTCTGCTCTGTCCCTTCCTGGCGGTCGAGAGCATGCTCTCCCCCAGCTTCTCAGCGTGGTTCAGCCTCTTTTCTGTTTATTTCTGTCTCTCTCTCTCTCTCCCTTTTCAAGTTTCATCTTCCAAATATTGATTGAGCACCTGTTCCATGCCAGGCACCATTCTAGGCACTGGAAGTATCGCAATGACCAAGGCAGGGCATGTGCCAGCTTTCAGGGAACACTTATTCTGGTGGAGAGACAGACACCAGACCAAAACCAAAACAAAAAAACAGATAAATGTGTGACCCTAGCTGCTGGGCTGGGCCTATGGGGTGGAGGAGGGTGTCGGCCAGTCCAGGCCACGGGCAGGCACGCGGCCAGTAAAGGCAGGTTGCTGCTTCTGCCCTGCACTTTGCCTGACAATTCCCTGTCCCTAAATAGAGACTCCGGGCCACTCTAGAAACCAGACTAGAGTGTTTAACCCACTTGCTTACTCAACAGCATTCATTATGCACCAGGCTAGGGAGAGACAAAGGTAAAAAGAAAAAGGTCCCGGACCAGGCAGGGCTACAGTTGGATGTAAGACAAATGTGTCACCTGCTGGAGTCAAAGAAATAGACAAGCAGTTGCTTTGGGCACTCAGAAGACGCAAGGGGACTTTTACTTACTCGTCTCCTCTCTCCCTACCTTTGACAGTGTTTGGCCTGCAGACAATGGAAAGCTATTTGAGCAACCATGATAGTTAAGAAAAAAATTTTTTGAGCCAACATTTGAAACTGGGGATTTGGGTTGGGGGGCGGGGTAAAGGGAGAGGGCGAGAGAGAATCCCAAACAGGCTCCATGGCCAGTACGGAGCCCGACTCAGAGCTTGATCTCACGACCCAGAGATTATGACCTGAGCCAAAATCAAGAGTCAGACACCTAACCAACTGAGCTACCCAGGTGCCCCTGAAAATGGCGATTTAAAAAAATAATAATAAAATTTAGGATTTCCAGCTTCTCTTTTTCTTAAAAAAAATTTTAACGTTTTTATTTTTTTATTTATTTGAGAGAGAGAGCATGTGCACAAGTTGGGGGGTGAGGGGCAGCGGGAGTGGGAGAAGCAGACTCCCTGCTGAGCAGGACACTGGACTCAATCCCAGGACCTCACGATCATAACCCGAGCTGAACGCAGACACCTAACCACCTGAGCCACCCAGATGCTATGGATTTTCAGCTTATCTTGAAAAAACTCAGAAGATCTGACAACACTAGGCTCATTTCCACATGGCCATGCTAGGTTAGAATGGTGTCAAGGCAGCCCCTTAGATGGAGGCTGTGGCCTCCAGGTCCCCACAGTCCCCCCAAGTCCTCCTGTGTCCCTGGCATGGAGGTCAAAATCTTACAACTCCTGCATCACTAGAGACCTCATGCTGTGGTTCTGCTTATATTAGAGAAATATTTCTCTGAGCTGTCTCAAACATGGGAAAAGGAAACGTAGCAACAAAGGGATGTGGCAGGCCATCCACATCCCTCCCCTGGTACTCAAGTCCCCTCCACCCTAGCAGGGTCAGGAGCCAGGAGCCAGGCTGCCCCTTCCCTCCCTGGGGTGGGACTCTCCTTGGGAATTCTCTGGGGACGCCCAGTGGCTCTCCCTCTCTTGCTGCCACGGCCCAGGGTGGAGGATGGCCCGCTTGGTGGGACATCTCTCAGAGGAGCAGTCATGTGCATGACCACCACCTTAGGACAAAAGAAAAGGGACAAGAGTGAGTTCTCTTTAGAACCAGAACTCACTAGGAGCCTTGGTCTTCCTACGCAAGAGACCCCTTACCCTGTCCCTCCCCCACCTCTTCAGATGGCAGAGCAGAAGGCTAAACTAGCAAAGCTGGGGGATGGCAAGTGCAACAGAGGGCCGGGTGAGGGTCAGGGAGCATGTTTCAGACAAGTGAAGGGAATCTGAGCAAAAGGCAGGGGGCAGAAAGACGTGTGACTTAGGAAGAGACACAGAAGCAGAGGAGCAAGCAGTTCTTAGTCATTCTCACCATACATTTATTGAGTGCCTACTGTGTGCCAGGAAGTAAGCCAGGTGGTCAATGGAGCAGGAAGTCAGGGTCTGTTATTGAGTTACGGTGACACTACTGACCCTGATTGACCCAGGGAACTGATGAACCTTCAGGCACCACTCAGGACCCAGGCCTTTCTGGCAACGGAAAGGGATTCAGCGAGGCAAGACCCCCTCCCTCTTCTCCGGCCAGCTGGAAAGGTGGCGCACGGACGAGCTCCTACGCACTCCTCAAAACGCGTTCACACCTGACAGGCCCGAACACATCTGGACACACGCGCACACTGAGACACAGCCAAGCAGTTGTAGAGGAGGTGGTATGGGGGTGTTGCCTACACCCCGTGATCTGACTCGTCCCACTTAGCATAAACTGTCAGGGTGCCTGAACGTTTAGAAATTACCTCAAGAAGCTTTGGGGCCACATCTCTTACTAAAACGTGAGGGATGTAACAAAAATGGACAAGGGGGGCGCCTGGGTGGCTCAGTCGTTAAGCATCTGCCTTCGGCTCAGGGCGTGATCCCGGCGTTATGGGATCGAGTCCCACATCAGGCTCCTCCGCTGTGAGCCTGCTTCTTCCTCTCCCACTCCCCCTGCTTGTGTTCCCTCTCTCGCTGGCTGTCTCTCTGTCAAATAAACAGTAAAATTAAAAAAAAAATGGACAAGGAGACAACTTCTTAAGGCTTCTGCATAGAGAGCGTTTCTGAGAGGGAGAGGGGTCAGCAGAAAGAGACCTCACTTCCTTCAGTTGGCCACAAGTCTGTTCCGGTGCGAGGAGCCTAAAGCAGATGTCCGATTATAAGGATGGGGTTAGGGTGTGGGGTGGCCTTCGTTCCCTGGGCTATCTGCCCGCCTCCAGCATCATAAACATAACGCTATCACCTGTGAAGGACCGACTAAGGGCCAAGTAGACCACTGTGCGAGGCCTTTGTGTCCATGTTCACCTACCTCACGGTGAGGGCATTACCTCCATTTGACAGGTAAGCAAACTGAGGCTCAAGGCGCACCTAAGGCCACCAAGGCGGTATCTGTGGCGGGGCCTCTAGCCCTGCTCCTCCCCTCACTGCCTCCTTGGCACCAGGAGACGGAGCTTCATTCTGGGGTGGGGCTGGGAGCTGCCAGGGGCCCCGGTTGGCCTCAGATCCACTCCAGGAGGCTGAGAATGACTGATTCGAAGGTGGACATGCTGTCTGCAGAGAGCCAGGGGCACAGGTAGTGGCTCCCTGCTGGCGGACAGAGCTCTGCCCTGTGGCAGGCCACCCTGTGGACGGTGCTGCACCCCCTTCCTGACACCGGCTCCTCGCCCCAGGCCTGGGGAAGCCAGGGCATGGGGGAAACGGGCTCACAGAGCCCACCTATTCACCCTGACCTACCCTCAACCCTGGGGGTGGGGTGCTGCAGCTTGGAAAACCAACTCCTTCATTTTGGGGGTCCTGGGCTCCAAGTCCTCATAATCCCACCACTTGTATTGGGGAAACGGGCTATGACCCTTGAGCTGGGCCCCTGGTAATTGGTACAGGTAAGGCACCTCACCCCCCTGAGAGCCCATGAAGTCATTGTATCCTCCTTCAGAGGGCGGGGAGCTGGTGCTTAAATAGCCCCCCGAAGCCCAATCCTGTGGAGGGGACTTCTCAGAGTTCTCTGACGGGAGCCCCCCACCATAGAGTGCCAACTGCTTGTCTGCACGCCTCCCCCATCCGCCATGTATTCACTCAAACTCACGTAGGCTGACAGGCGAGCATCGGAAACTCCACTGGGCTGAATGTGTTCACTCTGCTGCCTGGGGCGGCCTGCCTATGTATCCCCAATACCAGGTGTGTCCCCATTTCAGGGTCCTTGGGGCCCAGGGCAGTAGATGCTCCCTGACTCCATAGCCCGGGGCCATGACGAGGAGGGCTCGAGCAGACGTACTTTTAACCCAGCCGATTCAGGGTACAAGCGGAAAAGGAAAAAGAAAGAGGGGAACCCACAGGGGCCTGCAACCATACCCATGGCCTTTAGGAGGGTTGGAAACCTCCCCCAGGAGGGTTTAGAGGGAACCAACCACAAAGGAATAACTAGACTCCTGGGTAAGAGTCCAGGGAGACGAGAGAGGAGGGGACTCCTGGCGATGCTCCTAAGGGTGACCCAGCCCCCTTCCTCACTCTGACCAAGAGCACATGGCCAGGTATCACTTCCTGTTTCTTCCCACCAGGAGCCTGGAGAATGGGGGGAGGGGAGGTGAAGACAGAGTTCTGTGGCCACTTGATGCCCACTGCCTTTGACTAGCCCGTGGTCTCTTCCCCTCCCATGGCATTCCTCTCAAGGTTGGGGTGACCAGAGGTTTGCTCCCCTAAGTACCCATCAGCCAACATGACTCTATTAAGTGGAGCTTAACCCTCTCTCTGCGGAAGCTCTTGGCTCCCCAAAATGGAGATCATGCCTGGCTTTTTCCTTCCCTTCCCTAAGCTGTTGCTGCCCTGCTCCCAAGGCGTGGTGGGCCCTGGGGCTGAGGCTCCAAACGGAATGTCCTGGTCTGGAGGGCCTTGGATTCTGTGATGACTTCGGAAGTATATGAGTACGAGCTCTAACCTTGAGCCAGTTACTGTACCCTCTGGGGCTCGAGTTTTCCAGCTATAAAATAGGGATAGTATCTAACTCCTGGCTTGTTATCAGGATTCAAGGATGATAATGGGAAAATATGTAACGCATCAACTCCCTACCGTCAGAATGACTGACCCCTGACAAGGGGGTGGGGGTAACCATACCTGACCCATCGGTACGGCTCACGCGCTTTGGCACTAGACTGTTTTCCGCCCTGAACTCTAGTTTCCCAATGCCTGTTTCTTCCCACAGAGTGCTCCTGTCCTGCGGGTGGGTGCGTGGGAGAGACAGGCAGCAGCTCCCTTTGGCCAGGCCTGGGCGCTGCTGGGGACAGCACAGGCCCTGACTGTACAACCTCTATTCGTTTTCCCAGCTGGAAGGGCCCTTGCTAAGTAGCATTCCCCAAACTGCACTCTTCTGGCTCTAACCTTGAGCAAGTTATTATACCCCCTGGGCCTCGAGTTTTCCAGCTATAAAATGGGGATAGTAATTAACTCCTGGGTTGTTATCATGATTCAAGGATGATAATAGGAAAATATGTAACCCATCAACTCCCTACGGTCAGAGTAGAATGAGGTCTCGAATGTTTGGGGGCACCAGAATCACCAGGTGGGGCTTAGCCGAATGTAGACTGCCGATTCTGTCTCGGCCAGAGGCAACACCTGCTGTTCACATTTTTAACAAGCGCCAGAGGAGTTCCCGCTGCAGCCGGTCACTGGGCTACATGGGGAGGACGGCTCTGACGGCTAAAACCAGTGCTCTCTCTGCAGCACACCGCACCTGGTCTTGGGGGGCCACATGTCCATGAACAGGACAAAGGCGCAGCAAGTGCCTGTTGCTGTAAGAACACACACTTAACTCTGCATTTCCCAAATGTGACCATTTTCTTTCTTTTCTCTAAAGTAAGTTCCATGCCTAACATGGGGCTTGAACTCACAACCCCAAGATCAAGAGTCACATGCTCTACTAAGCCAACCAGGTGCCCCGACCCTGAACATTTTCGTTTTTTTTTTAAATTGGAATCATTCACATCTTACAGAACTAGTGTTCTGAGGAATGGTTCGGGAAATGATCTAGTTCTCTCTCCCTCTTAAAAATATTTGTTTTAAACAAATGTTTTTTGCTTTTTAATGTTTGAGCGGACTAGACGGAAGCCTAGGAAAATTAGGTATGTTCGAGGTGCTCAACTGCATGCAGAGTTCGAATGTGGGCCTGGCTCTGCCCCTTCCTGTTCTCCACGAGTTCCCCTCACCGCATTCTGCCTCTGTCTCTTTAAGCCTGAGACTCTTGGTGTCGTCACCCTGTGTCCTACGCGCAGGAGGAATCCTCAGGGCGGTTGAGCCAGGGGTACCGAAATCTGAGTAGGGGATGGAAGGGGTCAGGATTTGCTGTTTGGCTGGGATAAACAGCAGAGGAGGGGTGGCCCCCACTTCTAAGATGTCTGCACAAGCCCAGTCTGTCTGGGGGTGAGGAGGGGGAGTAAGGTCTTTTCCTGGCCCAGTGCAGCTCCTGAGATGTCAATCACCCAGAGAGATGGGTATGATTGCGGTTGGTCAGTGGCAGAAAATCTTGTCTTGCCTTTTCTTCCCCAGCTCAAAACAGGCACATGTAGCCATTAACTGAAATACTAGCAGGGGCATCCCTTCCCAGGAGGAAAATGGATTTATTGCTTTATAAAAAGGAGTCTGGTAAAACTTTAAAGACCCAAAAGTATAAACCTAAAAATCAACCCACCCTGCTGAGCACTCCCAGGAAGTCTCAGACACATTTCTGGGGGCAGTCAGGCGGGTGGCTGGAAAGCCAGGCCAGCCTGGCAGAGGGCAGCCTCTCTCACATGAACAGCTCCAGGGCCCGAGGAGCCTGCCGGCAGGGGGCGCTACACCCCCACGGCCTCAGACAAGCTCCAAGCCGAGAGCGAGGCGGGACCCTGGGCCTGTGGCAGGCTTGGCTGGCTACTGTGCAGCTCTGGGGGGATAAGGGCAGACACCCAGAGCCCACACCTGGCACCACCCCACACACATCTCTCACACATACCACATGGTCACACATCCCACATGTACATACGCCCCTAGGCCCCTCACAATCCATCTCCCCAGTCAGGCCTGGACCTCCATGTCTGTCAGCAACAACCTGACTTCCACCCCCATAAAAACAGTTGTGTGTGTAGGGGGTGCCCTGTTGGTGCTGTTTTAATTCCCTTCAGGTCGCAGACTGGACTCAGGGCGGCAGTGGAAAGTTGCTCCTCGCCCTGAGGGAGGAGGTGAGGGACTGCTAATCAGCCTTGTCCTTGGCTCCTGAGCAGCGCCTGACTATCCAGCCCTTCATCCCCTCCCCAGACTTTAAGCCGGGGGTGGGGGGGGTTCTCCGCAGGCCTATAACAGGAGGACAGGTCATGGACAGGCCACAGGGGGCTGGAATTACAAAGGAGTTAGCACCAACAGGAAGCGGGTCCTTCCTTCCTCAGGCAGCCTCAGACTGGCCAAGGGAGGAGGTCGAGGGGCCAGGCGAGGGGTTGCAGACAGTGCAAGCCTTTGTCCTTGGGCAGGTGTGGCCAGTGGGCATGCGGCCGAGAGGCAGGTGGCAGGCAGTAGATGGAAGACCCCACTGCTTTGGCAAGAGGCGGAATCCAGACACTTAAGGGAGAGAGCCTGCCTGCTGGGGGTCCTCCTTAACCCCCCCTGCAGGCACCATGGAGCCTCAAGGCCCCAGGGCCCCTCAAGGAGGGCAGAGCAAAGCCCACGCAGCCCTTGCTTCCAGCAGTTGGAAAATCACACACGCGGCCTTCTCCCATCCTTCCACTGCAGAGCTCCGAGGCAGGACCAGGGCCCCGGGAGGGAGCGTGGACTCCAAAATGTGAAGCAGAGGTTCCTGAGGGTGCACGGAGGTCCTCTGGGGTGGGGAGAAGGACACTGATGAGTCACTGAAGCAAGGGCGGGAGGCCACAGTTCTGAGGTGGTGGGTGCTACACGAAAGCCTCTGGGTTAGAGGAGCCATTCAGCTTGAGGAAAAGCTTGTCATCCTCCCTCTTCTGCTGTAGCTGCCTCTCCAGCTGGCGCCGGTAGCAGATGAGGTAGAGGGGGAGGCAGAAGCCCAGCATGCTCAGGCCGAGCAGCCCCACATTCACCTGCAGGAGCAGAAACGAGAGTTGCCGTCACGTGCGGCAGGGGACTGGGCAGGAGCTGTGGTCTTTTACAGAGCGTAGCCCAAGACCCTTCCCCACAGTCATGTTTGGAAAAGGTGAGGTCATAGGAGAAGAAAGGAAAAACCGAAACTGGAAGGTTCAAGCAGTCCAAGGGCCCGTCATTCCACATTCCAGAGTCAGAGTTTCCCAGTGTCCATGGCCGCTAGGAAGCCCTCAGGGCCCAGGCCCCCACCTCTGACCTACTGCTGTGAACATCCAGGGGTGGGACCAGGACTGGGGAAAGCTCACCGTACCTAGGTAGGAATCCCAACCCTCGGCGGGAGGGCTACCCCCAAATCAGGTCCTGAAAGGATACTTTTCTCCCCCTGCCCAGCCACTGGTCACCAGGGGACCCTGAATTCATCCTCGCCAAAGTTCCAACCTGCCTACCATTGGGCCTCCAGAAGCTCCTGAGGGCTGCCTCCCAGATCTGAGTCCGCAGAGCGGGGCAGATGCCCATAGCCCACTGCCCCAGACCCTTCTTACCCAGAGAGGGTCTCCTTGGAGGGGACCCATCATGGCGAGAAACAGGGGCTGCTGCAGGAGAGCGAAGAGTGCACTGACCAGCGACTGCAGTCCTGTGAGGCTGCCAAACTGGGTGGAGGGGTACCTGCCGGGACAGTAGGGGACCTGTCACCAAGGGTGCCACTCTCAGGCTTTCCAAATGCTCCTCGGCCTCAGCCTGGCCCCAGGTGCCTCCAGGCTGCACATCGGGTGCGAGAGCAGAGCCAGGAGCAACCCGAGAGAACGGTGAGCTGCCTGCCTTGGATTCATTTCTGGTAAGCAGCTCTGGGACTGGGAATTTCTCTCAGACCAGTGTGAGACCCCAGATTCTGGAGAACCCAATGCAACCCAGGTGTGCCCCAGGTCCACAGGTGTATGGACGAGCTGAGTGGAAACTGGTGCTGGCAGGAGACTGCAGCTTGGGAAACGGGCCCAGGGAGCAGGTTGCAGGCCGGCCCTGGCTCGGCTACGCCCTCCTCCAGAGGAGCATTGTGTAATCACGGAAACTCGGCATCACACTCTTGGTGGACTCTCAGACTCTGCCAGGGCGGCAGCAACTTCCTCCTGGCACTGGGTGGAGCGGGGGACGACACGCAGACCTGGAATGACCCCCGTGGGATGCTGCTGGAAGCGGGACAGAATTCTGGCAAAATCTCAGCGAATGTTAGGCTTTGAGGCCCCAGAGGTGGGAAGGGGCTCCCGGAGAGGAATGAACTGATCTTTGGTCAGAGACACACAGCAGATGGTGTTTGAGTTCTACTTTTTTTCTAAGATTTTATTTTTAAGTAATCTCTGCACCCAATGTGGGGCTCAGATTCAACCCTGAGATCAAGAGCTGCATGCTCTACAGACTGAGCCAGCCAGGAGCTAACTCCCCGAGTTTCATTTTTGAGCCAAGCCCCAGCCCAAGGGGAAAGAACAGCCGTGGTGCTTCCTTCTGCACGTGTGGCCTCTTGGAAAAGGAGGCAGGTTTCATTTCAGCCAAGGCCTGAGAAGGCTGTGGGCAGAACCAGGCCCTTTCCGACTCAGGTCGAGAACAGTCTGACACACTGTGGGCTCAGTTACCCATTATCACTGCCCCTGCTGAGGGTCACTGGAACATCAACACTCAGCTCTGGGCAGCCAGAGCCCACCTCGGCCCTTCCTATGAGCAGCCAGGGGCAGTCCCAGGACGCGGCTCAGCGGCAGCCCCGAGGCAAGAATGAGCTCCACAGGAGCACTGACCCTGGCTGGGGAACTGACTTCGTGTTCAATGCCAAGGCTTGTGGGCACCCATCGGTCTGCCTGCTGACCCATCTCCCGCCAGGTGTGACCGTCCCTTGACACAGCTGACAGAAATCCTGGTGCCCGTCCCCTGACACAAGATGAGCCCAGGTGGCCGGCTGGCCCCCTTTGGGACCTCATTCCCACCACAAACCTCCCCCAGGCCATCCCCTCACCATCGGCGCCAGGCCACCCACAGCACCGGCACTTACACGGCAGCGTACAGGCCCCCGACGGCAGAGTGGATGAAGCCTCGCACAATCGTGTGCAGGATAAAGGAGAGGATCTGACAGAGGGAGAGCAGAGTGTGAGGGTCCTCAGAGTTCCTGGGGTCCTGAGCAACGGGAGCACTGGCAACCCTGGTATGGGCTTGCACCAGATCTCCAGGGCCCATTCCTGAATTTTCAGGAATTTTGTGGACTATTAAAGACAGTTATGACTAAAAATTAAATTTGTAAACTTACAATTATATTAAAAAAAGTTAACAGATTCTCAAAACTCATCATTTCTTAATTATTTTACTATGTTTTACTCTTATCTGTGCTCTGGAGGCTTTTACTTCTCACATAGTATTGGTGGGAGTACTGCATGATGGCGTGTCACCGTGAATCTCTGTCCAACTTCGCAATCAGTGATTTCATGCTGGTTGAAATCAGCCGCGGCGGAAGCATTTACACCATGGAAATTGGCAAACACTGAGTAAAGGCTCCTCCTGCTTCCACCAAGAATCAGCACGAAGTAGGAGGTCATTCACCACAACTTGATCTCCTACCTTTGCTGATCTGAGGCTTGTGCCCACAGGTCTCTGTGCCTGGTCACCCTATAGGCAGATAGTTTTCCTTCCCCCTCCCTCGGAAAGCTCAGCTTCTCCAAAAGGCCACTGCCGGCAGGCTGAGCAAGCTCTAAGAAGCACTTGTAAATGATTCCTGAGAAGCAGGAGAGCCGGCCATCTTGCCACTAGGACCCTTTGTTTGCCCTTTGCACACAGCGCTGCCATCCTGCTTAGCAGCCAGGACCTGTTCTCAGGAATGTGGGCGGTGGAGGGGGCAGGGGCTGCTCTCTGCCGTGCGGAGAGACGGCAGCGCCCGACTGTGCACGCGCATACTTGGGCAGCCTCTCCCTTTCCACTTCAAATGTCTTACTGCCTCCTCAGAACTTCTCTTCCAACAAGAACTAAATACAACAAAAAGCAGATGACTGTCCCTCCTGAGCACTGCCCCTCGGTCGGACAAGGTGGTCCAGACAAGGATCTGGCAGTCTTGTAGAGAGGGCAGCCACCAGGAAGCTGGGAGGGCACCAGGGATGCAAGGACGCCCTCACAGGCCGCCTGTGGTTTACTCTGGTCTGCACACACAGGGCCGGCACACCTATGTGACAGTACCATGAGTGGGGCGCACCTGGGCGCTCGGTGGACCTCAACACAGGACCACTTGTAAAAAAGGAGAGACTCTCACTTTCCTTCTGAACCTGGCCCAAGATACTATCTGGACTTGGGCTAACCCATATGGAAGCAACACCGTCGCTCATGACCCTTCAAAGTTCATGAGAAGGAGAGAAGGAAAACTATCTGCCTATAGGGTGACCAGGCACAGAAGATGGCTTCTATGACACAGAGACCTCTGGGCACAAGCCTCAGATCAGCAAAGGCAGGAGATCAAGTTGTGATTAATGACCTCCTCTTTAGGGGCACCTGGGTGGCTCAGTCGTTAAGCGTCTGCCTTTGGCTCAGGGCGTGATCCCAGGGTCCTGGGATGGAGCCCCACATCGGGCTCCCTGCTCTGCTGGGAGCCTGCTTCTTCCTCTCCCACTCCCCCTGCTTGTGTTCCCTCTCCCACTGGCTGTCTCTCTGTCAAATAAATACATTAAAAAAGAAAAACGACCTCCTATCTAGTGCTGCGTTGATACGTATGGAACAACTGATTCTTGGTGGAAGCAGGAGGAGCCTTTACTCAGTGTTTGCCAATTTCCATGGTGTAAATGCTTCCTCCGCGGCTGATTTCAACCAGCATGAAATCACTGATTGCGAAGTTGGACAGAGATTCACGGTGACACGCCATCATGCAGTACTCCCACCAATACTATGTGAGAAGTAAAAGCCTCCAGAGCACAGATAAGAGTAAAACATAGTAAAATAATTAAGAAATGATGAGTTTTTGAGTATCCATTTCCTTGGGGATTGGTACTAGAACACTTTCATGGACCTAAGGCTAGAGCTGGGCAGGTGACAAAATCTACTTTGCTCCCAATCTCTGACAAAAGTCAGGTTTCAAGAGCATCAGAAATCTTGGGTAAAGGAATTAAGCTTTTGAACCCTGATGCCAAGTGATCATCACCATCTTTCCCACTCTCTACAACACAGATACCCTGTAGGCACTCTGGTACCAGAGAAGCAGATGGTCCCACCAAGGCCATAGATCGGCCAGACCTCTATGGACAAATGCAAAACAAGCAGCCATACAACTCCACCATATAGCTGCAGGAAATAGCACGACAGTGGTGTTCGGCCACGAAGAATGACATGCCTTCCTAGAGAAGAGTCTTCTGTGAAAGGCAATCACAGTTTCATTTAGAGCTCACTCCCAGCATCAAGGACGGAGCCTGGCAGGTAAGAAACCCTTGGTAAATAACAGTGGGCTGGCTGACTGCTTGGTTGGATTAAACGAATGAAAAGTCACCCCTGTCTTTGTGGATGGCTTCTATGACACATCATGTATCTCATTGTCCCATACCCCACCTGGCCTCTCCTTCTCCCGATACCCACCTGTAGAGGCAGGTTGGGAATGAGGCAGGTCACCCCAAAGCCCACAAGCAGCAGGTTTGTGAAGGCGAAGGCCCGCATGGCATTGGTGACTTTCTGGATCTGCCGGTCTCGCCTCTTCTTCTTCTCGCCTCTGTGGAGACAGGGCACACACTGGAGCTGGGGGCTCCAGGAAGAAGGATGGGCTCTCCCAGGAAGTCAGGCCTCAAGAGTCACAGCTTGTAGACAACACAAGACTCCGCGACTAACGCAAGCATGTCTCAGGGGCTGTCAGGGCTAGACCAGCACCAGGGACGCTCCCACTGCACACTCCTGACTGAGCGCGAGTGTGAACCTCAGTGGAGAGGTCGGATATGAGAAGATGGCTATCAACACGCTGCATTGCTCAGTGAAGACTGAGCACAAATGATGGGGAGGCAAAGAGCGGAGCGTGGCCAGGTCAGGATGTGGCAAAGCCTCATTTCATCTGAATGAACTGGCTCCAACTTCACCCAAATCTTGCAGGGAGCTAATGATAAGTCAGATAATAAGTCAAATAAGGGAGGGAGTGGATTTCCCCTTTGGGGGCAGGAGGGGGTGAAGGAGAAACAAATACGAAGCAGATGGAACCGGAATGGGCACGAACAATCTCTTGGCTCTAGAACCTGACCCAGATAACAGAGCATTCTCTGTAATTATTTCCTTGTGAATTTGCCATTACGGATTCCAGTCCCACTGCCCACACAGATACCCCATGGAAACTGTACAACTTCCAAGGATGAATGCCAAGTGCTGCAGACATACGGGGAGTCCCAGGCCCACCGCTTCCCTGCTAGGTGACCTCAGGCAAGCTACTCAAACTCCTAACTTCCGTTCCCGCATTTGTAAAATGGGTATAACATTAGTACACGCCTCTTCGAGTGTTGTGAGGCTTAACTGAGATGCCATGTGTTAAGTGCTGGCACAGGGCCGACAGCAATAAATGGTTGCTTATTATATTAAGGTGGAGTCATGGAAGACGGCATTTAACTCATCCTCTGATCTTGGAGCCCAACCCTTACAGAAGCGGGGCTCCAGCACCTTGCTGAATCCTGACAATCATGAACAGATCTAGCAACACACACCTCGGGAATAGCCACTTCCCACTCCCCCCGAGGGCAGCGAACCTCGCAGGCAGGCCGCTCCTACATCGCTCACCTGCGGTGCTGCTCATCTGAGTGCAGTCCTAACGGCAGAACGATGGCCTCCCAGTGCCTGCACACAGACCTCTGCTTTCTCCCCTTCTTTCATCCAGCCCAGTGACGGCCTAACTTTCGAGTACCAAAGAATCTTCATAATGAAGTGACACACTTAAATGTGTGCTCAGCCAAGACAGAATGTGTCTTAAAGCCCTTATGAGTAGCTTTGGGCACGACCTGCTCTTGCCTCTCCCGCCAACTTCAAAACCTAAACCACCCACCCGTCCCTGCCTCACATGGGACTCTGGGGGCCAGGAGCCGGGGCACAGGCCCTGTCTACGCACTGGCTGGCATCTTTCTCCTCAGGCTCCTCCGAGGCATCTTCACACTCCTTCAGCCTCCAGTCCATGATGTAGCCAATGACAGGAGCTGTCAGCAGGCACAGCAGCTGGAGCACACCGAAGATGGACGTGTAGAGGCCGACTGGGGAGGAAAACGTGCTGTGTCATGGGGGGCCCTAGCAGAAGCCTGGGGCGGGGGCTGCGCGGGAGTCTGAGACCTCACAGACTCTTCTGGGGTCTTCCACCGACCACCCCCTTGGTCACCGTGGGCCTTGAGGGGAGCCTAGAGACTTGAAACTCTGAAATCAAAGCTGGAGCAAGGGGCAGGCACCCCATTCTCTTCTCCGCATCTTCTGCTTAGTTCCAAGAAATGGCTCCTGAAATCCAGTATGTCACAATGACCCCCCCCCAAGAAGCTCCAGGAAGTGTCTACGACTTGGGAACCACAAATTACTGATGCCTGGGACTGAGGCTTCGTGTGTGACTAGCTGTTAGTTTTCTGCTTCTAGAAATATACCGGGAAGGCATCGCTCATAGGGGCTCTGATGTAAGAGCCTTAAAATCTTCAAAGAGCCTTAAAATTATGACGGGGATTTTTTCAGGCAAATAGAAGCTGAGTTGACTGCCCCTTCCCCCAACCACAGTTTTGGCCAAGAGGGATGTTTCTTGGTAAAACAGAGACTGGCTGGAGGGGATGTTGCAATGTTCTCTGACAATCCCCCTGCTTACCGGTGGCCATCACTGCATCAAGAAAGCAAAAGTAAAAAAGCAGAAAGAAGAGGTTAGCAGCAGAAATCTCAAAGGTTGTTATAGGGATATGGGGGCGGGTGGAAGCAGGCTAGCTCTGGGTCCAGCACATACGCCATTTCCCCCTAAGATCTGACTCTCAGAGGGCCGGGGGGACGCCAAGCTTGAGCCAGGCTTCTGGGAACAGAGGCGGGTAAGGCCCAGCACGGGCATCTGCTGAGCGCTTCCTGTCTGCTGAGGCCTCAGTCACATGAAGCCGGGACCTCGTCACAGGCGGCTGGTGAATCAGGCCTGCGGTGCCTACCGAGCACGAGGATGGGGAAGTGGTGTGGGTGCAGAAGACTCAGCAAACCCGGCCGCTAAGGAACACTGCTCTGTCGGTTACCTCCTACAGCTCTCCGAGGGAAGGAGGGAGAGGTAGAACATGGGCCCTGACCCCAGCCGCACACCGGACACCAGGGGTCTCCCTCAGAGACCCTTCATTCCACCAGCTCCCTGGTCCTGAAGCAGTCCCTCTGGGAACAGCTGGCTGGTGGGTGTGGGGGGCAACAGCTCACAGGAGCAGAATGGGGAAAACCAATGCCCCATCAGCTGCAGACTGAGTTTCCTGGCCCAACTTTCCCTACTTCTCGAAATTGACTTTTTTTTTTTTTTAATTCACTTTCTGAATGTGGGAAACAGTTGGGAAAAATTCCTCTTCGCAGCAAAAGATCTCTTAGAGAACTGGAGTAAGAGTTCATGGATCAGCAGCAGAGAGATCTGCCTCCCAAGAGCCACACTCCAAGGGCTTCATGTCTCCCGGCCTGAGTTTACAATAGAGGGTGTTTAGACATGATAGATCAGCTTTCCCCAAAGTACAGTCCACGGACTTTAATGAGTGTTACACAATAAAAATGTTCCTGTGGTAGAAATTTGGGGAAACATCATTGGACAAAACAAAGCTAAAGAGGTGATTTTTTCCTATAGGGCTCTCTTAGGGCCTTTACTGTGTCAGTGTTCATTACGAAATTTTGCAAGGGCACATGATAGCGTGCACTTCTCCACTTTGCTTTGCACGGGACGCTCATTTTCACAGTGGAACCAGTGCTGTCTGGGTCCCTTTGTCATCTTTCCCTTTTGTTAAAGCTCAAATTTTCATCCCCTTTAACTGTATTTGGGGGGGCACTTGAGTGGCTCACTCGGTTAAGAGTCTGCCTTTGGCTCAGGTCATGATCCCAGAGTCCTGGGATCGAGCCCACATTGGGCTCCCTGCTCAGCGGGGAGCCTGCTTCTCCCCCTCCCTCTGTCTCCCAGCTCTCACTCTCTCTCTCTCAAATAAATAAACAACAAAAAACAACAACAACAAAACCCCCTGTATTTGTGGCTCCTGGGTAGCTGAGTTGGCTAAGCGACTGCCTTCAGCTCAGGTTGTGATCCTGGAGTCCCAAGATCGAGTCCGGGCATCGGGCTCCTGGCTCAGCAGGGAGTCTGCTTCTCCCTCTGACTCTCCCCCTTCTCGTGCTCTCTCTCTCACTCTCTCAAATAAATAAAATCTTTTTAAAAAACTGAATTTGACTGCTTACGATGCCTAGTGTAACTTCCCCTAGGGAAAAACAATTAAACCAACAAACAGTTGCACACCCATGGGGTTGCCAATAAAAAGGATTTACCGGCTGTGTTTGTCCCGCTTAGGGATGACTAAAGCTGACTCAGCTCGGGCCCTGAGGAAGTACTGACTTTCTTTGTAGAATCAAAACCTCTAATCAGCTGCAGACCTCGCGCTGTTTTAGAAAAGTGGCCTGTGCCTTATCAGCTGTTTACCGAACTCAACAAGCCTCAACTCGATCACACACACAAGAAAGCCTCTGCCTCGCCTCGCCCTCCCGGTTCAGGGTGCAGATCGCAGAGCCTCAGGTCGCCCCAAAGCATCCAGCTGTGTAGCCGTCCCTGCCCCTCAGCACACAGCCGCGCCACGCGCCGGGCCTGCGGGCTCCCGGGGCAGGGAGACGCTTGGCTTTGGGTCGCCTGCCCGTCTTTCAACAGGCTCTCAGGTGGAGCACTCCGTTCTGCCCCATGTTTTCATTGACAAACACGCGCAAATCAACGGTCCCCCTGGGGCAATGGAAAACGCAGGCCCCACACCCTGAACACAGTCATCCCTGCAGTCCCTCCGCCTTCCCGCCCAAACCAGGACACTGTCATGGCGACAGGAGAGAGCAGCCGGGGCTTCCCGGCAGTGGGGCAGGAGTGACCCCCGCTCGCGGGGTGCCCTCTTGTGGGGTGCGCCCCGAGGTCCGGGGGCCACCTACCTACGTCCTGGTCGCCGCTGACCAGGAACTTGAGGATGTTGTTCATGGCGCCCATGTAGAAGATGAGCCGCAGCTGCGTGATGCACATGGTGACCAGGCTGAGCAGCAGGATGGGGCTGAACACGCTGTGCACGAAGGACGGCGCCGCTGCGGGGGGACAGCGCGGTGCTCAGGACAACAGGCCGCACGGGCAGGCCCGGGGGAGGGTAAACGTGCGGGTGCTGGGCCGGGTCGCCCAGGGGCGTGAGGGGAGCTGGGTGAGCCCCTTACCCCTCCCGGGCCTCAGTGGGCTCATCTGTAAACCAGGCTGCGGGTGCCGCCTGCCCTCCGGGGACGAAGCGGCAATCGCGTGGGGCCGCACGCACAGAGCCCTCGGTTGCCGCGGGCCCCCGTGAAGGGGGCTGGGGCTTCCAGGTGGGGCTGGCTGCCTCCTCCCCGTCGCTGAGGTGTGGGTTTGGGCGTCGAAGGCGAGGGTCGGGAGGTGGGTACCTGCAGCGTCCGGCTTGCACTTCACCTCCAGGTCAATGGTGGACAGGCACAGCTTATGGCCCTCCTGCAGCGCCGCCTGCTCCTTGGCGCTCCTCATGGAGCTGCCCACGCTGAGGCGGCGCCCCACCGTGGTCACCTGCTTGTAGAACTGCTTCCCTGTGATCTTGTGGTCAAAGCCCAGCCAGCTGAACTTGATCTTCACCCTGGAGGCCACAGGAGAGTGTCCCTCGGTGTCGCTGGGGACCCTGGCCAGGGTGGGGGGGAGGGGCAGACACCGCGTCCACTTACGAGTAGTCCATGTCCTCCGGCCCTGGGAATGGCTCCAGGGGCCAGTTAAAGAAGCAGTTGAGGAAAACCAATCCGGAGCAGCTGGCCCAGACCACGAGGATGATGACGAAGGAGACACCAAAGTCGTAGATGACCTGACAGGCACAACGGGGTCGGCGCAGGGCCAAGGGGCAGAGTTAGCAGAGGGAAGCCAAGGCAGGCAGGCAGGGGGCATTTGGCAGCCCTGTTCTCTTCTCTGCTGAGCTGCGTGAGGAGGCACGGCCCTGCCAGCCCGGGCGTCTGGTCATCAGATACCCTGCATTCCAATAATCCCAGCTTGCCCTGGCACATCATTAACCCCCTGTGCCTCCAACTTGGGCCAAATGTCACCTCCTTGGAGAGGCTCTCCCTGACTGCCCCCATCACTGTCACATCACTAGTTCCCAGGGAAGAGCCCTGGCTGAGATTACTGACTTCTTGATTACCTTCCCTGTCCCTTACTATTAGCCTAGCTCCCTGAGAACAGGAACCCGCTAGCCTCGTCCACTGACATGCCTTGAAGAGTGCACATGGTAGGTGCCAAAAAATACTCAAGGAATGAACGGATGGATGTCTCCATTTGCTCCTCTGAAATGAGCGTAACGCTGGCGTGCACATGGTGCTGTGGTGGGGGTGAGCAGGTGGGCTCCTCAGTGCTCAGTACAGGGCCTGGCAGGTGGGAAGCCTACTGGGCATGAGCATGTTAGCTGTTACTGCCACCATGTATTTCCAACACGAGTCCCCCTGTCCTGGCAGACAGCTGCCCAGCCCCCCCCCCCCCCCGGGGTGGGGAAGGGGAGCCGTAGTGAGACAGCAAGAGGTGGAGGAGGAACTTGTAGGCTTCGCCACACTCCAGAAGCATGAGAACCCCTAGAAGGCCACAGGATGGCTGGCCCCACACCCTCCAAGCACCAAGATTGCCTGGTGGCCAGCCCACACCTATGACTCCTTCTCCTCATCTGTGGCCTCCCTGCCATGTACCACAGGAAAGGGGATTCGCCGTGTGTTGAGGCCAGAGGTGGCAGAAGCTGCTTCTGAAGCCTGGCAGCAGCAACAGCATTTGGAATGGGAACTGGGAGCTGATGGACTGTGAGGTGTTTGCTTCCTCCTGACCCTGCGTGACTTCCACGGGCTCAGAATCCTGCCTGGGAGGGAAACAGCTGAACCAACTTAGCGAGAGCCACGCTCTGGCCAATGGGGAGTCACAGCCCAGCAACAACAGACCGGGGGCGGGGGGAGGTGACCAGTGACAAACTAACTGAGCCATCCCTTTTCTCAACCCCGACCCCGGCGCAGAAATGGCAGAAATGCGAAGGCAGCCTGCGGTAATACCCTGTACCATACGCCTGAATTTCCCCTCCCCCATGGCCAGTGGTTTTCTTTTCCGACTCCCGAGGTGCCCAGGTGCATCCTCCCAGGTGTGGGCGGTGGGGAGGGGCCAACCCCGGCTCCCACAAAGACTTTGCTCTTCAGAGGTTGAAGGAGCCCTGGGAGGGGCCTCTGCCCAGACACCAGCGCTGCAGGGTTGAGGCCGGCCAAACCCTCACCTTGATTCCCGGGAAGGTGACTGCTGAGGAAGCATACGATCCAATCATCAAGGCAATAAACGTGGACCGAAGGTCGCCAAACATGTTGGGTAGCTGAAAGACAAGAAGCAAGGGGGACCCGCTGAGAGAGTGGGCAGCAGTCCGGTGGGGGGTAGTGGGGGAGGGAATCAGGGTATCCTCAGGCACCATTTCTTATCTGCATTCCTCCCTGGGTCCCTGGGGGGCGGTAATTACGGCTCATTGAAGTTTTTCCTTTGGGACCGAGCTTGATAAGGGAGGCCGGATTAATGCAGAACTCAGACTCCGGGGGCGCCTGGGTGGCACAGCGGTTAAGCGTCTGCCTTCGGCTCAGGGCGTGATCCCAGCGTTCTGGGATCGAGCCCCACATCAGGCTCCTCTGCTATGAGCCTGCTTCTTCCTCTCCCACTCCCCCTGCTTGTGTTCCCTCTCTCGCTGGCTGTCTCTGTCTCTGTCAAATAAATAAATAAAATCTTTAAAAAAAAAAAAAAAAAAAAGAACTCAGACTCCGGATGTGAAGACAGAGATGTTGGACTTCCTGGCAGATGAGTGTCCCTCCAACTTTGCTCAGGCGCAAGCCAGGGACCTTCCTGTCTTTGCAGGGTTTACACTAAGATGCCAGGGAGCAAAGCTGGGAGCCTCAGGCATCCCTCAAAGGGAGCAAGCCTGTTAAGAATCTATTTGGGGACGAGAGTGTCACTGTATAAATAAAAATATCAGCGTCCCAGAAGGACCAGATGTCAGCAAAAGCTGCTTTCGGTTCTAAGACAGCAGGCTTCTGGAAGGTGCCAATCAGAACACTACAGTTCCCTCAGGGCTGACAGGGGAGCTAGCCTGGGATTCCTGCTTCTGAATTTCTAAGTGCAAGGAGGGCTCTCCCTCTCCAGGTGATGGGCCAGAGAAGACTGATGGCAAGAAAGACTCAGCCTCTCTTCCCAGCAAGGTCCCCCTCACACCTCACATCAGCTCATTGAGGGCCTATGTGACACAACTTCAAAGCTAACCCCCCCACACACCGTGACTCCACACAAACCCAGGCATGGTAAATGTGACAAGGTATCACGGATTCAAACAGATGCAGGGCAAATACCTCCTCCTGAACAGCCAGTTTGTAACTCTCTTGCCAGCCTCCAGAGAGACTGCGCTGCCAGGCTGGGAAGCTCTCCTATTCCATGCCCACAGCGTCCTGGGCATCGAGGATCACTCTGCATAGCAGTGCCAACCTGCTGTTCATACGGACTTCATCTATGCTCTCCCATTTGCCTGTAAGCATACTGGGGTGTTCTTAATCATGGAGCACTGCTGCTCGCAAGCCCATCCATTGTTGCTGAATGGAGGCAGTATGAACTTGGCTACTCCTGCCTTTCATCATTTCTGCCTGTTTTGCCCACAGTTAAAAATGAGGAAGGGACATCGCCAGAATGAAATGCTTTTGTGCTTCAAGGGACACCACCAAGAAAGTGAAAAGACAGCACACAAAAGAGAGAAAATTTTTGCAAATCATACATGTGATATGGGACATGTGTCTATATACTATGTCTATAGATAAAGAACTCCCACAACTCAATAATGAAAAGATAACCTATTTTTTTTTAATGGGCAAAAGATGTGAACAGACATTTCTCCAAAGAAGATACACAAATGGCCAAAATATACTCGATATCATTAATCATAGGGAAATGCAAACTGAAACCACAATGAGATATCACTTCATACCCCCTTGGGTGGCTATAATAAAAAAATCAGATACTAACACTGATGAGATTGCACAGGAATCAGAGCCCTCATCTGCTGCTGGTGGGATTGTAAGATGGTATATGGCCACTTTGGGTAACAGTCTGGCCTTTCCTCAAATAGTTAAACACAGAGTTACCATATGACTTAGAAATTTCACTCCTAGGTTTATACCCAAGAGAAATGAAAACATACGGACTCACAAAAACTTGTATGTGAATGTTTATGGCAGCATTCTCCACGATATCAAAGAAGTGCAGACAACCCCAATGCCCATCGGTGGATGAATGGGTAAACAAAATGTGGTCTATCTATACAATGGAATCGTATTCAGCCACAAAAACAACAAAGCACTGATACATACCGCAACATGGATGAACCTGGAAAACATGACAGGTGAAAGAAACAAGTCACAAAAGACCACATATTGTGTGGTTCCATTTATATGAAATGTCTAGAATGGGCAAATCCATAGAGACAGAGAGTAGATTAGTGGTTGCCCAGGGCTGCGGCAGAGGATGCCGGGAGTAAACAGGGAGGAAATGCTAACGGATACAGAGTTTCTGTTTGGGCGATATAATTGATTATGGTGATGACTGCACAATTCTGAATATACTAAAAACCACTGAATTGTATATTTTAGGTGAATTGTATGGCATGTCAATTGTCTCAATATCACTGTTAAAACATTCATGAGTAAGATACTTAAGATGTTTTGGCAACCTGGGATTAAAGGGGAACATGAATAAACCTATAGTATATAGCCAATAAACCATTCTATGGCATGGGGCCAGGGTGGCCATCCAGGCTTCCCCCAAAATTCCTAGCACAAAAAGAGCTCTTCTTCCACCCCTCATATAGAGTGGACCCTCTGTTCACTCAGGCTTCTCAGACAGGGTCTAAGGGGGAGAAAGAGCATAGAGAAATTCCCCCCAGAAGGAAACAGAGGAAATGTGACAAACTCCTGTGTGTCCGGGGAACACCCAGGTGAACCGTAAAGGTGCCAATCTTACTCTGCACACCTGCTTCTCAGGTATGCTGTGGTTCAGAGGACTGCCTCGGTTCCTGAGTTCACATATTCAGGCTGCTCTGTGCTGGCTGACCCAGCAAGGCCGCCTTGTAGGGGAGTCATTCCTGGGGTCATATCCACCGCAGCGAGAATCCAAAGATTTGCTCTGCTTATATGGAAGGAGAGAACCATTCCAATCGGGGACGCCACTCCAGCCAGGAGAAATGAAGGAAGAAAGGGATCAAATGGGCTTGGAACCCAAACAGAAGAGCAGATAGAGGCCAAGTGCCTGGTATAGGAAAGGCTACCTGGTGCAAAATCAAACCAGCAGAACACTCTTGTTGCTGCAGTCACCTTTGTGCACAAGGAGTGTCTCCAACTTTTCAACAAGGCTGGGAATACTCTAAAAAAGCAGACAGCTTGCTAGCTAGCCCTTTTCCTTCTACCTCCTTAAGCTCAAGTTTGCCTTAACCATAACCTAGGACAGAGGCCAACACAACAATGGACCTGGGGCTAGCATACAACCCTGGCTTGATCTCCTGGAGTCTTCTCAGAACTAGATCCAGGACAGGGAAGAACAGGTAGCTGGGAAAGGACACTGACTTCCCATCTGCCCATGGATGAGGCCCTTGCCTTCATACCTAGACAAAGACAGGAGCCTTTCAGCTGTCCTCCTTGCTGCTCAGCCTCTCCCTGCCTATATATAACACTCTTAGCAACACCAAGAAAATTCTCCCCAACATGTTATTTTGGTCAGCAGGGCGATTCCTAGGGGGGTAGAGCGTCAGGTCAAACCATACTACTACACAGCCTTCTGGCCGATACCTACATCTTATATTTTAAATTAGGATTATTTTTCCTAATTAGAAAAGCAATTTATGTCCATTGTAAAACATCTGAAACAAAGTGTACATAAAGAAAGAATAAAATAAAAATCACCCTGATACAGTCATATTACTATTTTGATATATTTCCCTTTAATCAATTTTCTATAAATACCTATAACTTTTAAATAAAACTGGGATCATATGCTACATATTGTTTTACAAATTGTATCCCTTTTACTTGATATATCACAAATGTTTTCTTTTTTCTTTCTTTAAAAACATTATTTGATTTTTAATTTTAATTTTTTATTTTATTTTTTTAAGATTTTATTTACTTATTTGAGACACAGAATGAGAGAGAGAGAGCACCAGAGGAGGGAGGGTCAGAGGGAGAAGCAGACTCCCTGCTGAGCAGGGAGCCTGATGAGGAATTTGATCCTGGGACTCCAGTCACGACCTGAGCAGAAGGTAGTTGCTTAACCAAATGAGCCACCCAGGCGCCCTTATTTTTATTTTTTAAAGATTGTATTTATTTATTTGAGAGAGAGAGAGCACGTGAGCGCTAGTGGGGGAAGGAGCAGAGGGAGAGGGACAAGCAGACTGCGCTGACCTCAGAGTCCCATGTGGGGCTCAATCCACAACCCTGAGATCATGACCTGAGCCAAAATTAAGAATTGGCTGCTCAACCGACTGAGCCACCCAGGTGCCTCTGTTTTTATCATCTTTTATTTTTTATTTTTAAGTACTCTCTACACCCAACATGGGGCTCAAACTCATGACCCTGAGCTCAAGAGTCTCATGTTCCACTAACTGAGCCAGCCAGGCACCCCTATAAATGTTTTCTAACTTATAGTCACCTTCAACATACTTTGTAATGACTGCCTGGTATTTCCTTATCTGGATGGTCTATAATTTATGCAACCATTTCTCTGATGTTGGAACTCAGGTCCTTTTTAATTAACATTCTTGAAGATGTGCACACGGCTATTATTCCCTTAAGGTAAATCCCCAAAAGTAGAATCAATAGACAAAAGGGATACACATTTTTAAGTTTTTGTGATATTCCATGCCAAATTGCCTTTCAGAAAACTTATAGCAATTGGCATAGTAGAGTGTCTATTTCACTGTATCCACTCCAGCATTGAGTGTTATCATTATTTTTAATATTTGCCACTTTACCAACATTCTTGTTTTATTTATTTATTTTTATTTTTTTAGATTTTATTTATTTGAGAGAGAGAGAGCATGTGAGAGAGAGAGAGAGAGAGAGACATCATGAGCAGGGGGCAGAGGGAGAAGGAGAAGCAGACACCCTGCTGAGGAGGGATCTTGATGCGGGACTCAATCCCAGGACCCTGGGATCATGACCTGAGCTGAAGGCAGATGCTTAACCGACTGAGCCACCCAAGTGCCCAACATCCTTGTTTTAAAATCCATTTCTTTGTGTATACAGATGAAGTGAATCAATGATTGATATTGGCTTCAAAATAGTCTGGATGGTGGATGGAGACAGTAACAAAGCAAGGCTGGTTATGAGTTGGTAACTGTTGGAGTTGCAAGATGGGTACATGGAGATTATTATACTATTCTAATACCATGTATATATAACTTTTTCCATGATTAAAAAAATTGAAAAAATTTACATTTATTAATTACTAATGACTTTGAACATTTTCTACAATTCTTAAAATCAGTCATTTACAGACGCCTGGGTGGCTCAGTTGATTAGGTGTCTGCCTTCAGCTTGGGTTGTGATCCTGGGGTCCTGGGATCGAGTCCTGCATCCGGCTCCTTGCTCAGCGGGGAGTCTGCTTCTCCCTCTGCTTGCCACTCCCCCTGCTTGTGCTCTCTCTCTCTCTCTCTCCAACAAATAAATAAATAAAAATCTTAAAAATATCAGTCACTTATATTCCTCATTTGTCCTTATTTCCTATGAGGATGTTAATCTTTTCATATTGATTTTATATAGGCTCTTTATATATTAAAGAGTCACAGTGTGTCCATGCACTGCAGGTATGTTTTGGTTTCCTAGTTTGTCCTTTAACTTCTTCTTAGTTCACGGTGTGTTTTTTTGGCCAACACAAGTATTTAAATAGGTAGTCAAAGTGTGTGTCAGCTTTTAGGGTCTACTTAGCATTTATGTCAGATGAATCTCTCTGAAAAGAACATCAGGGGTGACCCTGACCAATGGAACCCAAAGTATAAACATCCCAGCAATACTCAGTGTGTGGTCACAAGAGAATAGCAAGCACAGAAGAGAGGATTTCCCCAAGGACATTCATTATTTTTTAAATGTTAATACTAATTGTGTTTTATCCTTTAAGCTGCTTCCTTCCCTTCCTCTGAAAGCTGCCATGCCTGCCAGGAGGTCTCCTCCATTTACTGTGCCCAGGAGCAGCTTGATTAGAGAATTTTCCTTATTATTAAATAATAATATATAATAACACAGCATAATTATATTAGTATAACATATAATAATAATAGCACTGCCATTACAATAGCAACTATGTTTAATGCCTACTACAGGTATTATCTTAAAAACCCTCAGAACAATCTTATGAGGTAGGTGTAACTTTTTACCCTCACTTACTGGGTAGAAAAGGATTAAGGGGCGCCTGGGTGGCGGAGTCATTAAGCGTCTGCCTTCGGCTCAGGGCGTGATCCCGGCATTCTGGGATCGAGCCCCATGTCGGGCTCCTCCGCTGGGAAGCCTGCTTCTTCCTCTCCCACTCCCCCTGCTTATGTTCCCTCTCTCACTGGCTGTCTCTATCTCTGTCAAATAAATAAATAAATAATCTTAAAAAAAAAAACAACCAAAACACTTGAGGATTAAAAACATCAAGGGACTCCCCCAAACTGGTCAGGGTCAAATGTGGGATTCAAAGCGGGTCAGGTTTCTGTGCATTGCCACTGGACTACTCTGCCTCTTGGAAACCTCAGTTTGGTCCCCAAGGCAATTACCCTCACCTCTCACCTTCTGTTTGTTCGTTATTAAGCTCTGCTCTCCCACTAGAGGTTTTCTACATCCTTCTGATGCTCCTTTGGACCTATCTGCCCCCTTCCTTCCCCTTGACCTCCCTACGGTCCAGGGCTGCACCTTCAAGTGGACTCGCATTTGGTATGGACTTTCTCCTATTTCATCCTCACATCTGTCTCCTCCTCCCTCCCAACCTCTCCCTCCTTCTGCCTCCAAATGACCTCATCTGCTCAGAGTGGCTACTGTGAAGCCCGGGTGATGGGAATGATGGCTGAGCACTGAGCAGAGTGCCCCAGCGTGGGCCTCAAGGGCTAGGTGGAGGGGGAAGAACCAGCTCTGCGGCCAAGTAGGAACCCAGAGCCAGGGCTACAATGACAGATGACAGGGGAAACACTCAGCTGGGGCGGCTTCCTGATTCTGGATCACGACTGCACTCGCAGGTGGGGAACACAGGCCCCCTTCCCAGGCTCCGGGTGACTCCCATAGCCACTTCTGTTACCTCTGCAAGAGCCGGGGCTGGAATAGGCTTGCAGGGCAGAACCCGGCCTCCAAGCCGGCCTTGCTTGCTCGGGGATACAGTGGTGACTCATTCTCAGCCCCTTGGCGGCCCTGTAAACAGGCCCTGGCTGTGTGACCTTCCCAGAAGGGAAAACAGCAGCTGCAGGGAGCACCGCCCCCACCCCCCAGAGTCCCGGCCATGGAACAGGGCTCCTGGACAAGAGGACCCAGAGTCCTGGGCTCCAGGATGGTGACAAAAGGCCAACCTCCTTGGAGGACCCTCTCTAAGATGCCTCTCTACTCAGGGACCCCCAAGACAGGCCTTGGCTGGCAAGCAGGGACAGAAGGGCCGCTGTGTCGCCACTGGCACTGACTTTGCAAATCCATGGACTCCCAAGCCCACCAGCTAGGGGCACACCCTGGCCCTCAGGGAAAAGCCACAAGGCCCCTTCCAGAGGTGAGCCTTGTCCAAAGGTGGCTGGTGTACACACCCAGAGCTCTGTACAACCTGTATAGGCCAGGATCCAGGTACCAGTCTGGACAAGCAGACTCAGCAAAGCTGGGCTATTTCCTAACCCCAAACAACCGGGCAGCTCCAAGCATACATTGCCAGGAAAAGGTCCTTGTGGTCACCTTTCCGCTTCACTGCTGGGGGGGTGGGGAGGAGGGACTCCACTCCCGAAACTACCTCATTTGCCTTCCCAGCCAGGACCAGCCCTGCTGATGCCTCCACTACATTTTCTGTTCACCCCTGGACGTGTCACATGGTGAAGTAAACTCACAAGCCAGAACCTTCTGATGGGCGAATTCTTCCCAGGTCAACAGATCAGCTGGCTGTTTAGGGTTCCTAAGGCACAGGACAGAAGCCAAAAGAACTGGCTCCAGGCATTGGGAATTGTGCTCACCTGGCACCTAGGCTCCCAGAGGGCTGGCTGGGGTGCTGTGGGGGATTTTCTCCTGGCTGTAGAAATGGGTCAGCCGAGCAGAAACGCCATGTTCCCATCCCCCCACCAGCGGGCATGTGCTTCCTTGCTGTACCCCAATTCTTTTTCTTCACTTCCTCTCAGTAGTTGAAGAAGGCTATTTATTTTGTTTTCCTCAAACTCTGGCTCCAACTCCCATGGGATCATTTCTTCCTCAGATTTAAATTCAGACTTCAATGAGTCAAATAGGAAAAGTCCACAGAGAAATTTTTCATTAAGGACCCGGACAACATTTTGCAACCAGTTCTCCAGGAGGTTTCCAGCTCAGAACTCCCTGTCCCGCCCACACGGATGGGGGGGTGCAGAGTAATGAAGTGGAAAAGATACGTCCACAATGTTGGCTGCATCTGCTCCCATCTCTAAGCAACCCCAGACCCCGGATCGCAGGGTGGCGGCCCAAAGACGCCACCTCGGCCGTCGGCCGGTGTTTGCACTCCAGCCAATGAAGCGAGTTAAGGGGTTGTACAAACGTTAGACATTGGGCAAACAGACCAAAGTGTGCTGTCCAGATGTCCAGCAGGGAGGCTGAGGCTCTGCACCTCAGGGAGTCCTCTGTTCCTATGGAGTGACCGGTCACCCTCCTCCTCTGAGGCTCTCATGGCCCGGCTCGGAGCCTCTGCTGCAGGGACCTGGGAAAGCCACCTGGGTGTCAGGCAGCCCACCTGGCATGGGATCCCATCTTGCCCCCCTGAGCCTCTACTCTAGGGGCAAGGATCACCCACGAGTACAGACCTCTGAGGCTCTATTGGCCATCTCGCCCCAGTCTGTGGGGAAAAGGCATTTTGCCAACCTGGAGCCCCCTCTCCACCAATGGGGTGACAGCTCATGGTGCCTGGTCACTTTTATTCATACCACAGCCCATGCAACACAAACCTTAGAACTCAGAAAGTCCCCAAATTAAGGTTTCCATGGCAACACATTCCCCCAGATTCCCAGGTTATCACAGAGTGATTATCCAAGGCCCCAAAGAAGTTGAAAGAGATTTGATTTAGGAAGCTCCTAAAGGCGACCCTGAAGACTCCTTTGTCCCCCAGATTAGAACATGGGTGGGAGACACAAACAGAAAGTGCCATTGTGCTGCTAGCTCGGCGTCTTTGGGAGCCGATCCTGACAGTTCTGCTTTTTAAAGGCCTGGGCTGTGTCAGAACGAGATTCAGCTCTGCTCAGCAGAAGCCCCAGCCAGCCCTAAAACATTGCCCAAGAGCTCCAGCTCTGTCCTCACTGACCTGCTTCTCATTCCCCTTTTGGGGTCTATTCTGGAAAGGAGAGCCACGAGAGCCCTCATCTGAGAACACGCTGGACAGGAGAACGGCCACTGCGATCCCTCAGGCCAGGGGCAGTGGTGGAGGGGGAAATACTTAGAAAGTGCTTAGGGAGCTGGCCCACGGACAGAGAAGGGGGTCAGCAGGACAGGGGGTGAGGGAGTGGGTGTCAGCCCCTGCCTTCTGGCAGCGAATAGTAATTGAGCAGCATGTTGGCGCCTCTAGACTAAAGGCTGTAAAGTGTCGGATAACAGACATTGTAGGTTTTGCAGGCCACCTAGTCTGTACAGCTACCTCACTCCGCCCGACAGCACAAAGGCAGCCACAAACATAGTAAACAGTAGGCAGAGCTACGTTCCCATAAAACTGTTTACCGGGGCTCCTGAGTGGGTCAGTTGGTTGAGCGTCTGCCTTTGGCTCGGGTCATGATCTCAGGGTCCTGGGATTGAGCCCCACATCAGGCTCCCTGCTTCTGCTTCTCCCTGTGCCCCTCCCCCTTGCTTCTGTGTGCGTGCGAGCTTTCTCTCTCTCTCTCTCTCTCTCCCGCTCTCCCGCGCTCTCCTGCTTTCTCTCTCAAATAAATGGATAAAATCTTTGAAAAACACAAAAAACAAAACTTTGTTTACAACCCGCACTCCCCCGCCACTGTAGAGACCGCTTTTAGGCAGCAGGCATGAGCACTGGAAGCTGAGTGGGGTGGAAGGGCCGCAGTGACCCCCGGGCTGAGTGCAGACAGACCCATCAGCCGACCCATCTGGAAATAGCCGCAGGCCCTAGCTGACCCACGGGCGACTTAGAACCGGGCACAGGTACCAAAAAAGGAAAATCCCACACATCCCCAACCTCCTCACTCCCCACCTTAAGTACAGCCCCCCAGCACTGTCTCCTGGCAGAGTCTCTCCCTCGCTGTCCTGCCCGCTGCTCCCTTGTGGTGTATTCGATAAACTTCTATCTCCTTTCTTCTGCCTTGGGTGAATTCTTTCACCGCCAGTCTCTCCACCCAGTCGGGTTGTCCCACACCTACCAGTGGTCTGGATTTGGCCTGGGGGCAGCAGCTTACTAACCCCTGCTCTAGACCCAAGAATGGAGACCAGCTTAGGAGACAAGGCACCAGCCTCCCTTAAACACATCTCTGCTAACCGAACTCTTAAGGTTAACAATCATATGGTTTTCTTGCCTGGTCACTGTGTGTCCTGTGTACCTTTGACTCCCAGTGGGACAGCGAGGAGCTACTGGGAGTGCTCCTGCTGCAGTGCTTTTGACCTTCACACAGACCTATCAGAGGCTGGTGAAAGCAACAGACCCTCCCGCAGAAAAATGCACCTTCACACAGCACCATCTGCTTGCATACAACCTCGAGGGAAGTGCAGCCTCCCTTAAGCTTATTCATGATCCCCCAGAGGCCTAAAGACCCTGGGGTAAGATCCCTTACTCACTCAGAGAGCTGATTTTTTTTTAATATATATGAAAGAGCTCTTACAAAACACTTAAAAAAAGATAACCCTGTAGAAAACCAGACAAACCACACGAAGAAACAATGCATAGAATAGAAATGCCCGCAGGAAGGAGGTGGAAAGATGCTCGGTCTCACAAACAATTAAAGAAACGTTTTTTAAAAATGATGGTTATGCCGTTTTCACCAGATCAGACTGGCTAATGTTTAAAACACTAATACCAGGGGCGCCTGGGTGGCACAGCGGTTAAGCGCCTGCCTTCGGCTCAGGGCGTGATCCCAGCGTTATGGGATCGAGCCCCACATCAGGCTCTTCTGCTATGAGCCTGCTTCTTCCTCTCCCTCTCCCCCTGCTTGTGTTCCCTCTCTCGCTGGCTGTCTCTATCTCTGTCAAATAAATAAATAAAATCTTTAAAAAAATAAAAAAAATAAAACACTAATACCAGGGTACAGGGAAGGGGTGCGGAGAAAGGGCCACTCTTATCCATGCTGGTACGACAGGAGCAGGACGGCAGCTCTGGACAAGGCCAGCAACCCCACTTCCAGGAATTTATTTTACAGAAAGGTATGTACAGGGGTGTTCCCTCCATCATCATCACAACTCAGAAAGACTGGACACCAACCCAAGTGTCCATGAGGAGGAAACTTGTTAAATAAATTATGGTACATCCATAGTATAGAATAACATAAAACCGTCTCATAATGAGGTAGAGCTCTAGCATTTAAAATAATAAGGTAGGTTTCTAAGTATTGGCAGAAAAACATGTGAAAGAATTAAGTGAAAAAGGCAAGCTGTAACAGACCTAAAAAAAAAAAAGAATAACATTAGTATATGCAGATATTTTGAATACTGAAGAGATATATTCTAAACTGACAAGGTGTGCTTATAGAATTTTACAGCTTATACTTTATATTCCTAAAATACTGACTTCTTAAAATAAAAACATTTTTGTTTATAATCATAAAAAAAAATCCAGAAAACAAATCCTTATAGACCTACTAGCCTCCCCTAAATGTTCCTTGATAAGAACTATAAGCTCATTTTAAAGGCTTTCTTTTCTTTCTTTTCCTTCCTTCCTTCCTTCCTTCCTTCCTTCCTTCCTTCCTTCCTTCCTTCCTCCCTCCCTCCCTCCCTCCCTCCTCCTCCTCCTTTTCTTTTCCTTCCTTCCTCCCTTCCTCTCTCCCTTCCTTCCTTCCTTCCTTCCTTCCTTCCTTCCTTCCTCCCTCCCTCCCTCCTCCTCCTCCTTTTCTTTTCCTTCCTTCCTCCCTTCCTCTCTCCCTTCCTTCCTTCCTTCCTTCCTCCCTTCCTCTCTCCCTTCCTTCCTTCCTTCCTTCCTTCCTTCCTTCCTTCCTTCCTCTCTTCCTTCCTTCCTTCCTTCCTTCCTTCCTTCCTCTCTTCCTTCCTTCCTTCCTTCCTTCCTTCCTTCCTCCCTCTCTCCCTTCCTTCCTTCCTTCCTTCCTTCCTTCCTTCCTTCCTTCCTCCCTTCCTCTCTCCCTTCCTTCCTTCCTCTCTTCCTTCCTTCCTTCCTTCCTTCCTTAGTCTCTACACCGAACATGGGGCTTGAACTCACAACCAAAAGATCAAGAGTCACAAGCGAGCGGGGGTGGGGGGGGAGAGGCAGAGGGAGACAGACAGACTCCAGGCTGAGTGTGGAGCCCAACATGGGGCTCGAGCCGAAATCAAGAGTCGGACACTCAACAGACTGAGCCACCAGGTGCCCTCCACCAAAGGCTTTCTTAAAGGTGATTGATGGTGTGGTGGTTCTTACCCATTTGTCCTACACCTTATTACCATAAAGCATCCTTCTGCATCTCAGAGCATGAACTCCTGACATTCAAGGCCCATCTCTTTTTTATCCCAAAATTCAGAACTGCCACAGCATAGGCACAGCATGACTAAAATAATGGGGATGATGCCAGGTTTTTAATTTTCATTTTGATGAAAGAGCTGGTCATTTCCATGCCGTCAAAGAACAAATAGAACCATGACTTTTGTTTCACAATTTACACAACTTAGTGGGATTTGTGTACTTTGGATAGTTGTAAAATATCTCTTACAGTTTCAACATCTGTTTTCTCCTGGCAATTTGAGAGGGATGGGGGGGGGTACATCCATTTAAAAAAGAAATCTACCTGGTTAAAAAAATAAAAATAAAAACAACAAAAGAGTACAAAGTCAACCACCCTCAGATCACAGAAGGCAAGGCAGCCAGAGTTCCCAGATTTGTGCGTGTCACTCACACCCGTGTGTCACCCACAGCCCAAGCATACCACATACACAGCCCCCGCTGTGCCTTTCTCACCGAACACAGACTTCTCTGAACTCTCCAGCTCTGTGGGCTCCCCACCACCGGTCAGCCCTTCCCACCGGGGCAGAGTTAACCAGGCAAAGCACAGGAAGGGGGAACAGAAGAGGCACTGGGCCTGGCCGGGCCTGGCCGTAGGCTCTCAGTCTCCAGGCAGGGGTCACACAGAGGCCAGCACCTCTTCAATTCCCTTCCAAGAAGACCAGCAGCCCCAGGGTTCCCTCAAAGCCAACCAAGGGCCCCTCAACAGCAGGACTCCAGACTCACTGGTGGAAAGGGGGATCAGAAACCAGAGTGTCCTGCAAAGGGCGATGGCAGGTACTGTGTCATAGAAACTTCGTCACAGGGAACCTGAGGCAAGCCAAACCTTCCTGCTGCACAGAAATCTCTCTGAAGAGCATAATATTCTCACTTTTTTCCCACTGGCCAGCTCCGAAGGGCCAGCCTTCCTCCCTTCTTCCTCCTAGGGAAGACATTTTTGGCTTTCTTTGACTTTCTTTCTTCCAACAACCTCTCTCACCTCACAAAAAAGCACGTTCTGTGGTATTCTGCTGCTACAGATAAGGGGACACTCAAGCATCCCAAGAAAACATCTCCCTCCCCAGGGTGGCTCTCTATACCCTGGCATTTAGAAAACCAAGAAGAGAGGCAGCCACGTACGCCCCTGGGCTTTTCATTCCATTCTGGACAAAGGCAACGGTTCGGTTCGGGGTGGGGAGATTCCAAGGGAGGGTTGTTTTTAGGTTGCACTGTTAGCCAGAGCTGCCATGGAAAATGAGAGAAAAGAAAGTGGGTGGCAGCTTTTTTCTCTCTGCTCCTGTCTTCTCTGGGCACATGGCTAGTGAGCTGGCTTCCTCGGCGCCTAAGCCAAGGTCAGCAGGCAAGGGACGGGCCTGCTCTGAGAGCCGTGCTCTGCTGCCTCCAGGTCTACCTACAAACCTCCCCAGCCCAGGCGGCCACGACTGGCTTTGCTGCCAGGCCCCTTCATCACCAGCCGCCCTCTCCTGCTTGGGATGTCCAGGCACAGGTCAGCAGATGGAAGGCAAGGAAGCCGAAGCCAACAAAAGCTGTCTCAAATGCACAGAGAGATGACTGAACGAGAGATCTTTAAAAAAAGCAATACTTACTGTTAACGAGGTGAAAGTCATGCACATCCCACCAAAGCCATTCAGAGCCAGGGCAACGAAGATGAGCACAGAGAGAGCTGTAAGGAAACAGGAAGCTCATCACCGGGGAACCACAGCTGAGCGTCGGGGAGGCGAGGGCCTAGCCCAGCGCCTTGCAGGGAGCAAGCGGAATGGATGACGAGCCATCTGGGGTTAGTGATGGACACCTGGGGAGCTGGAAGAGCCTCTTCCTCACCACCGTCCTCCTGCCTATTTTACAGAGCTTGGGCTCCTACAAAAGGTGTACCCCATCCCCCTTCCTCCACTAACCTCAGCAGCAAGCCGGAGGCCTAAAGGAGCTGCTTCTCGGAAACCGGAAAGACAGGTGCTCAAAAACCAGTGGATGAGCCCCGCTAAGATTCTGGCGAAACTCAAGTCCTATTTTGGTGTTTGTTCTGAAAGTCCTTGAAGCAACAGCTCCACCTGAACGGGCTTGGAGACCAGCTGGATTCTAAGTCTTTTCTTTTTTTTTTTTTTTAAAGTAGGCTTTACGCCCGACATGGGGTTCGAACTCACAACCCAAGATCGAGGGTCACATGTTCTTCCAGCTGAGCCAACCAGGTGCCCCCCAGCTTCTAAGCCGTCTTTATAGTGCTGGCCTGAGCTGCCTCAGGGGACTCAGCTCCCAGCTTACGCACATACCCCTCAGCTGGCCTGGCTCTTAGAACTCATATCGGGTTGGCATCAATGAGGCCATCGGGGACTGGGCTGGCCTGGTGACGAGATGAGAGTATCCTAGGAGCTTCTCTCAGATGTCTGTCTGGAGTGACAACCCATTTAAGCACCGCCCATTTAAGACAAGTAACTGGGTGAAGGCTAACAGGCATCCCCTCGAACTTGAGCAGTGAGCACCAGACCTGGCATGGCTTTCTAGAGCACGGGGCCTGCGAGCACCTCCGGGCGCTCTTTCCCCAGTCCCTGACAAAAGGGTACAGGAAAAGCATACTCACAGTTTGGGTTACTTGCTCCATATGCAATCAGCAAGCAGGAGACAGCAAAGCAGGCACTAAAAACAAGCAGAAATAGTACGTTATTTATTGTTGCTGTTGTTAATAACATTCTTTGGAAGTATTTACTATGGGTCAGATGCTTTCGGAAAATTCACATACATTCTCTCATTTAATTTAACAATTCTAAGAAGTATAACTGACTCCACTTTACTGATGAAGAAAATAAAACAAAGAAAGAAAAAAACATTCTCAAAAGTCTCACAGCGAGCAGGTGTCTAAGTTAGAATTCAAGGCCCAAAGGCAGACCTGGTAAACACGGCACTGCCCTGTCCCCTCCCCGCCTCAGACTGGAGAGGCCACGGCTCTGAAGTGAGAGGGCGCGATCCATTCCACGCGCTCCTATGCCCGCTCTGCCGGGGGGGGGGCGACAGAACCCCACTGAGCATGAGGGCGATGAGGGGCAGCTTCCGAATCCTCTCTGCTTAGCTCTATCCTGGGGACAAAGGCCCCTTACGCTCCAAAGAATGAATGAGATGGATCCTCCACCCATTCCCTTCACGACCACGGGTATCACCACGGCCCTGCAGAGGGTCGTTCCCAGCGGGGCTGGTCTGGGGAGGACTGTGGCCTGAGAGGACCAGCTGCTTGGTGGACCGACTCCGAGTCTGGCAGAGGGGGGCTTTATAGAGCAGGGACACGCACCTCAGGAAGTGCACAAGACGACCCACTGGAGTGCTGGGAGTCACAGAAACAGTAGGACTTCTATTTTATCATTTTTCACCTTAGCCACTTTAATTGACATTTTTTGTACATGTGTTATAAAGCACATAAAACATTAAAAATGGTGTATGTGTGTGTAATTGATAATTCCATGCTTATATTAGAGGTTCATGTTCAAAATCTTTTTTTCTGATGAAGGTATAAGGTCAAAGAGACTGTGGAAACCAGTGTTCTCAATGACAAGCAACTGCAAGCCTTCCCAGGCAGGCTCGGGGCCTGGAACCCTTTAACTGCAGTACTGGCACACAGCAAGGATCTCAGTGCCTCCTGACTTGGTGACAGAATGGATAGGAACCCCACTCTGGGTGGGCACATAGGGAGCTCCACAGTGCACCTGATAGCAGGGACCAGGATTCCTGACAGCAGGGATCTCAGCCCAGCAGTCCCACCTGCCCACCCCCAACCCCTGCACTGACCTGCCCAGCAGCCTGAGCTTCCTTGGGCCATATTTGTCCATGACGATGCCTAGAGGCAGGGTGATGGCACTGAGCAGGAAGGAGCCTACGGTGAAGGCCAAGTTTAGCATCTCATCCTGGGCCTTGCAGCTGAGCCAGCCATTCATCCAGCTCATCTCCTCGTGCTCCTGCTCCGGCTCTGCTGTGCCCCCCACTGTGCCGTTGGTGACAATCTCTGTGTGTGTAGAGGGAGGGAAACTTGATCACAGGGTTGAGGCAGGGATTCCCAAAGATCAGAGGGACAGATGCACATTCAGACGCCACTGGAAATGTCAGGGCTGGCTCTGGCTACCCCAAGCAGGCTTGGCTATCCATCTGGCCCAAGACCCTTGGAGCGATAATGCAGAGGCTCTTATCTTTTGTGGAGGTCGCAAACCCTCTGGAGAGTCTAATAAAGGAAGCTATGTTCCTCGTCCTCAGAAAATGCACACAAAGGCTTGCCCACAGTTTTGGGGTTTCCTGTGTCCGTTGCATGAGCCCCAGGGTGGGATTCCCATTCTAGAGTAACCTATACCAGAGAAGAGTAGGCCTCAGGACTCAGCCTCGGCCGTGGGGCCACAGACTGGCTGAACCCTTCTCAGCAGCTCTGTCCATGGAAACAGACTGCAGCCAGTCTATCAGGGCGCAATCCTAGACCACCTGGGAAGGACAAGCTGCTGGTGTCACTGCAATGCCCTGGTTCTCCTCCGTCAACCAAGGGGAAGAGTGAGCGGGCCTCTTGCACTGCTAGGTACAGGAAACTTCTCAAGCGTACAAGCCATCTGCTACCTCCCCCTGTTATTTTCACAGCATCAACCACCCCATATGCTGAGCCTCGGAACCCCCTGGAGAAGTTTTTTTAAAATAGTCCCAAGTCATTTGCTTTCACTTGTTGAGGTCCCCCTTTCTTACTTTTCCTGCTGGGGTCAAATGTTGCTGTCCCCTGTGGCCACACCTGTGCCACCTGCAATCTTGGCCCCAATCGCCCCTCCAAAGTCCACCCAGCACCGAGACAACGAAAAATAGGGAGGAAGAAGTGCTGCCGCCGCTGAGGGCGGGAGGGTGGAGCACAGGCCGGAAGGCAGCAGAGGAAGCCTCTCCTCTCCCAGCACTGCTAGTCAGAGGTGCTGACTAATCCTGCCCAAAAAGGAGCAGCCGCTGATTAGATGCGAGGTCACACTGGGAGAGTCAAGGAAACACCTCTCTCCCGATAACTGCCCGCCTCCCGATTGCGGCCCTCTGGCGCCAGGGCTGTAAAGCTGAGGTCTGCAAAGGCCTGCCCAGGCCTCCCAGGGCTGCCCCAAGGTCACGGAAAAGGATGCACTTAGGGTGAATCATGCTATATGCCAACCTCTAACCAACAAGCCCTGCAGGGGGCACATCGATTAAGGGTGAGGTGCCAGAACGTGGCCTCTGGGTTTCAGTTTTGGTTCCTCTACTTCCTACTTGTAGAACCTTGGAAAAATGACTTAATCTCACACGATCTCAGTTTCTTTATCTCTAAAATGGCACAATATAATAGTCATATCTACCTCCTAGAGTCGGGTGGCAGATACATGAGAAAATCCAGACTACAATCCAGAGCTCACACAGACATAGAAAGTGCTTAATAAACAATAGCCACGAGTTGCTATTATCATCACTATCATGGGAGGCTGGGGATGGTGTGACTGGCTGGCAGCAGAGCTGGACAGAGGAACTGGGGGTAGGGTTCCACAGCTGGGTGTGTGGCCTGACTTTGTGTCTCATCTCTCACTGGGCCGGGGGCCCACGTCCCCAGCCCCTCGCCCGGCTCCTGGTGTACAGCAGGTGTTTACTGAATGAATGAAAATGAGGGAGTCAGATCAGGACGGCCAAAAGGATGGAGAGAAAAGAAAAGAAATAGGATGTATGGAACCAAGGTGAAGATAGAGGGGATTCAAGGAGGTAAGAGGCACAAGGTCAACCTCCTGAAGTCACAGAAACAAAACCTAACAAGCCAGATTCTCTCCCCACCCCCAATCCCTGCCACTTCGTTTCCTAAAAGAGGCCCGACTGTGCTGACAGCCGACACACAAGCAACAGGATCATCGGAGTCCATTAGCGTCCAGGTCAGAACCACCGCACGCACTGCCTTAGCCGGCCTGAGCTGCTCATCCACGGCGGGGTAGCGGCGGGGCAGCTTCTGCAAAGGAGGGGCTGCCTCTAGGCCGGCGCGGGTTTCAGGTGACGGCTCGTGGCCAGCAGCAACAGGAACTGGGGTCTCCGCACCACAACGGCTGTTTCCAGGTAGGTGTGCAGACACAAGCAAAGCAGCACAGGTGTCACAGAGAGGACGGGTGGAGAAGGCACCTCGGGGTCCGGGATCACGGGCTTGGGCGCCCTGACGTAGCCATGCAGGCTCCGGAGCCCATGACCGCACTGAAGAACACAAAAGAACTCAGGACTTGGAGTGTTCTGGGGTCTGTGGCTGCAAGCAGACAGCCAGAGATGGACAGGTAACAGACGGAGCCAGCAGCACTACCTCTGGGTAGGGGCCCCAGAATGCCCACCCCGCTTCCCCAGAGCTGGACCCCTAAATCCACAACTGTACTCACCATAAGAGAGAAGATAAACCCCAAGGCAATGTACTCAAGGCAGCCTCCCTGACTTGCTATAACTGGGGATGGCGGTAGAAACATCTCGAATTGTTAGAGATAACTAGACAGGGGCACTCATGAGGAGAGAGGCAGGAGTGGAGGGAAGGGTTTCTGTCCCCCGTCTTTCATCCTGGAGCCACTACACACAGGAACAAGGGCTTATATGCTTTGGGCCACCAGCTCTCTCCCTTTTTATTTTTTTTAATTAATTAATTTATTTATTTGTCAAATAGAGAGAGAGAGCACTAGCAGGGGGAACAGCAGGCAGAGGGAGAGGGAGGCTCCCCCCACCACCCCACCTGAGCAAGGAGCCCAATGTGGGGCTTGATCCCAGGACCCTGGGATCATGACCTGAGCCAAACGAAGGCAGACGCTCAACCAACTGAGCCACCCAGGCATCTCCAGCTTTCTCTCTTTAAAAAAAATTCCCTGCCAACTGGGCTGCCTGACCCCTGCCCTCCTGCCTCTAGGCAGCGATGTCCAGCATCAGATAAGCCTGGGGTAGGGAGTCTCAGTGGCCTTTCTTGTCTGCGCATGAAGCAATGCAAGAGAGTCCCTTGCTCCTAGAGGAGACTAAATCTTTGGTGAGCCCAGCTTTGTTGGCAGTAAACAGCCCACATGAATAATCACAGATCCGGCAGATGCCCAAACACAGCCACACCCAGGCTGTTCCTCTCCCTCTGCTCCCACCTGGGTCACTGTGGGCCAGCAGAGACACAAACAGATAAGCACCAAGGAAGTGTCAAGTCCCAGGGTGCCCCTCTGCTCCCAGCCTAGAGCTCAGGCCTCACCCCAGCCCAGCCTGTTCTGAGCCTCACCTGCACCTGTTTATGAAACAGATGCCTCTCAGTGGGCGGCCAGAGTGGCCTGGCCCAGCCTGACCGGGGAAGGTGAACCAAGAGGACAGGCAAGGAACTGGTGTGGCCCGAGTGTGCCGAATCACTGTGAGGCTGCTGAGGGGCCGGGAAGAGAGAACAATGCCTGCACTGTTCAGCCCTCCTCGCAGAAGACTCACACACAATCTGTACAGTGAAAGGAGGGGACAAAAGGGGGTGCTGTGACCCCACTCGGGCTCCCCTGGCATCCCTGGGTCAAAGAGGGGGTTTCCCCCACCCCAGAGAAACCAAGAGAATGGGGAGCCGAACAGCTGGCTGCATGATGCTAAAAGGAGCAAGGGGCGCTGGGCTGGAGGCTCCTTCAAATTCCTGAGCAGCCCCCTTCTCAGACTGCTTACTGAGCACCCCCACCCAGGATGCAGGCCCCTGGACCTCCCTGCTGATGGTCTCTGCCCCAGGATCTCCTGTCTCTCTCCCAAATCCTTAGTCTATCCGGCAACAGGAAGCAGTATCTCAGTCCAACAGGGGATGTAGGTGAGAGGTCAGCCTCAGACACAGAGCAAACAAAAGGCAGGACACAGACAGTCAGAGGGCCATCCTGGGTAGGCCAGAGCCTAGTCCCTGGTTGTGGCCACAGAGTGCCTGTGTGTGCCGGCCACGTATTCAGCGGTATTCGTTCCATGTCACTTAGTGTTCTCTCACCCCCATCACACTCCACACCAGGACACCAGGAGCTTTGGAGCAGCAAGCTGCTTGCCTGACGTCTCACAGACAGCACATTATGGAGAAGCTGGACTTGAATCCGGGCTGCTGGACCTCAAAGTTCCTGCTTTTAACCTTTAGGCTGTGCTGATGCTGTATTAACTGGGTTAGAGGCTTTCAGAGAGAACATGCTGAAGGAGCGGAGACAGCACAAGGCTGTCACCGTGTCAGGGACAACACCAGGTGGCCCTTAATGCCACCCAGTGTGAATGGGACTGCCCCCAAGATCCTCCCTGAAGTCAACCCAAGCTGGACAGAACCTTAATGCAACACCATGAAGGCAGGTGGGGCCGGTGGATGTGGGAGAGGGAAGTGGGTCATGAAACGGGAAGAAGAAGGCAGGGCTGGCAGGAAGGTCTGAGGCGCCAGCTCCTTTCTGTAACACATTGTGAGGCCACGGGCACCAGCCTTCAGACCTTCTTACCCATTGCTACAGAATGGGTTTTTTTTTAATCAAAAATAAACCGGGGGGGGGGGCAAGTAGGGGGAGTAGAAACAGTCACATTCACAGAAATACAAGTAAAAGGGTGGGTTTTCAAAAGTTGTCAAAAGCCAGCAGCCTTTGCATGAGGAGACCATTAAAAGAGGCCCCCACGCAGCAGGGAATGTCTCCTATCCACATCTGCAGCCTCGGCCCACCTGCTGGGGATCAGGCCTGCCTCTGCTTCCCAGCCCCTCTGCCTTCTCAGGGCCCAGGCGACCAGCTTCCTGCTTTGTTTCATGAGGGGTACGGCTCCCCTGCCAGCACAGGCAGAGAGACTGCAGCGGTCACGAGCATAGAACTCAGGTCTGCCTTGGTGTCCACAGATGAGCTGGACTGTGACTTCCTCAGGCAGAGGCCACGACTCCCACCCGCATCCCACGCCCAGTATGTGGCAAGACCTCAACAACTCCTAAAAGTCTAATAGGTGAATCTGATTGTCACCCTCCTCTGCTTCTGTCACTTCTTCCTGCCTTGAGAATAAAATACAACTTCCCTGAGTGGCCTCCTAGGCCCTGTGGGCCCTGGCCACTTCCCACCTCTTCTTGACTCCTCCTCTCCCAACCCGCCCCTCTTTGCCTCCCACGATTCCGCCTAAACATCAGAGAGGCCCTCCCACCCAAGTTGAACCAGATCCCCACTGTCATTCTCCTTCCTGGCACCCTGCTCTGTGCTGGAGTCTGGACCACGACTTGGAAGTATATGGTCTGTGTGTTTGATGCTGGCGGACTACGGACTCCCTGAGGGCCAGGGCTGCTCTGCACCCCCAGCACAACACCTCAATAAATGCTTACTGAACATGTAGGTTAGACGAAGAGGAGATTAACAGCCCCCTGACCTGACCCTGTCCAAGCGGGCCATCAGATGACAGAGAAAACGAAGAAAGAGGTCAAGAGTGGGTAGGTACAGCAGTCATCCAGAGGCCAAAAGGACACAGTTCTGGGAAAGCCCCGTACTTCCTGGGCTGGGAAGCCAGTCAGCCTCCTCTCCACACCAGGGGGGCTGGGGAGGCAAAGCCCAAATGCCTGGCACCGGCCCTTATCAATCTCATCTGGTGGGCAAGGCAAAAAGAGCTGAGAGGTGGCAGAGAAACAGGCTCTTTTCTTCTCCCATCTCGCCGTGCTGGAACCCAACACCGTGTCCAGGGCCAAATTCTGGCTGGAGTGCCGAGAATGAGTTCTGAGAACCTTTCAACAGGTTCAGGCAAATTTTCTTGAGAGAACCACCCAAAGCAAAGGTCCTATAAGCACCAAAAAAGCTGACGAGTTTGCATCCCAGTCAGCTGCAGACCACTCAGCTTTTCACAAGTCTAATGATAAATGATAAATTCCATAAATGGCCCAACTGCTTCTCTGCAATTCAGCCATCCACCAAGTTTGAAAATATTAGGCCTAAGCAGAAACCTTGACCCTGAATCCTCCAGGCACTCCCAGTTAGGCAAGGCATGGAGGAAACTCCTGGCTCCAAAAGGCAACAGGCTACTTGGACTCCAAGAAGCAAGGAGCAGGCAGGCCAGAGAGATAAGCTATGTGGAATCGGCAGGGCTGTCTGTCCAGGATGCTGGGTCAGCAGGTTTGCCAGGTAGTCAGAAAAAACAAAATCAAAGGCAGGGGCAAAGGCACTGGATAAGAAGTTGATGTTCAACCTCCAACCTGACCCTTCACCTTCACTTTGGTTTATAGGAGGGTCAAGCCTCTCCCGGGCTTCAACACCAGCTCAGCACTGTGTCGGCACAATCTCTGCAACTCCTCCCACTTTAAATGGAGGAAGAAGCCAAGGTCGAGGCAGGAATGAAGTGACCAGTCCTAATGCTGCCAATACCATAAAATAAATTAAATCAGTGGACAATCTCTGGAAAAAAACCCTAGAATCTGACCTTCCACAGTAGGTTCCTCCCCCCCCCCCCAATTAACCACAACAGTCCCTCAGTCTGGACTAGACGCTAAAAGCTTCATCTGGGGATGATGATGTTTCTCTCTGTTTTTAAAACCCTCGGTGCAGCCTGAAAGAATCTATCAAAGAGGGAGGCAAGAAGGGTCATGATCTAAAACGGAGGAGAGAGGGAGGGAGAGGAGGAGCCAAACACTCCAACCTGCTCCTTCCAGAGAGTCATTAATCTGCTAACATCTCTTGGGCAAAGCAGAAAGCTTGTTCAAGGAACAAGGTCTGAGTGACTCTCCCATCTCCCAAGATTTCTTGCTGATGTACGGAGAGGTCTGCCAAGAACCCTTAGGCTATTAGGAAATATTTCTGAGTAGCTAAAGGCTAAAGGTTATAAATGATATACTCTCTGCCCTCTCTCAAGTGACCTCTGCATTCCCCCCACCCCATTTCTCCTGCCCTTAACCCGTCCAACAAAGCTTCCCTAGAGACTGAAACACTCCGAAATCTCCTGGGACTATCAGAAAAGGGAAACAAGGACTCTACGTGGGGTTACAGCCAGCATGAGCTGCTCCAAAGCTTTCTCTTCCCCCCCAGTTTAGAACGCTAAGAAGAAAAGGCATGCCAGTGGTGTGATTCAGAGGGTCAAACTTGAGCTGTCTCCCTCTTAGGGGACCCACTCAGGGGCTGGCTGACAAAGGCATTGGGAAGAGACATTACAGAGGTCAACTATTAGGTAGCCACTGTTGGGGACAGCAGAGGGAAACATTTCTTATCAAGGTTACCTAGGAAGGGGATACAAGGGTAGAGGTGGGGAGCCGTGGGGGTCCCCCTGTTTGGATGGATCTACAGATCTACAGCAATCAGGACCCCCAGAAGGAATGGGAGGGGTGCGAAGGTAGGAGCGGGGGGTAGACTTTTATAGACAAGCATCCTCAGCCTGCATTCAGCAACACCAGTGGTGCGGCAAAGAGAGAGGACAGGACCAGTGTTATTTCCCTAAATACCCGCCTTGCCTCCCTCCACGATGGCGGGCAGATAGAAGGCCACGGGGATGTTCTCACAGCCTGTGGGAGGAAATGTCCTTTGGAAAATCATAAAACAGCAAAAATAGACAAGAAATTGTAGCTGACATGCTTTTAAGAGACTCCATAATGGCCTAAAACACATCTAGATTCTAGATGAACCTTCAATGGGGTGGAGGCCAAGCCACTTCCTCTCTCTTTCTGCACCCCAGCCACTGAGTCAGGAGTTCCTCTTTCTCACAGTCAGGGAGCAACATATTTAGAGTAAGGCAAGTGATGTGCTACCCACTGGAAGGAGAGCAGTCCAGCAATGTTCTGGAGGTGGCGGGCAGAACACCCTGGACTTGGGGGGTCTGGCTTTACCGCAGTCCTCAGCTGTGCGGCCTTGGGCAAGCCAGATCTGTCTGAGCCTCGGTTTCTTCATCCACAAAACAGGGACAATGACACGTACCCAGCAGAGCTGACTGAGGATCAAATGGGACTTCTGCTGAACGGGAGGTGCTGCGCAGCGAGGGGGTATTGCTGGCCGGGTTTTCACGGCCACTGCCGTCTCGCCCTCTCCCAAAGCTCCCACTCCGGGAACCCCCCCGAGCCCGAGCCGCCCCGACTCACCTGGCTCAGTACACAGGTACGAGTAAAAGCCCTCCGACTTGAGCATGATGAGCAGCGAGCCCCAGCCCAGGAGGACTGCCGAGAAGAGGAGGTTTTCCAACACGGCCGTGCAGGCCATCCACCAGCGGCGCCGATGGGCAGTGGCTAGGGTGGGCGCCATGGCGCGGCGCGGAGGCCCGGCTTCGGCTCCGGCTCGGCAGCCACCTGCACACAGACCTCAGCGTCAGCGCCCGGCCCTGCCCAGCCTGGGCGGCCACCCCGGACCGCTGCCGCAGCGCGCGGGGCTTGTCACCCCTCCACGGCCCAGGCGATGGGTGCGCGCGGCGAAGGAAGCCCCAGCCCGGCCTGGGTCCTGGGCCAGCCTGTCCGCGGCTGGCTCGTGCGTCTGCCCTCAGCTACGGGACAGCGGCCCCGGGCAGGGAGCGAGACCTCTCCCTCGGCTGGTTCCGAGGTAACCTGAGGCATGGAAACAGGAGAGACTAAGGCATGCTCAGGGACGTGGAATTAATCCTGGCTCTCCGCAGATTTTGGCATAGCTTGGGGACTGGCAGGAGAGGCACCTTGGGTCCGGATACCTGGACAGGGCCATACCTGGGGGCTGCCACTCCCTGGGACCCTGACAGGCGCCCTCCCGCCCGCACTCGAGACCCTTCCTCAGAGCTGGTTCCTTCAACCACAAGATCGGCGCACAGAGTCCGGAACGGCCCGCCCCCAGCCCGCTCATTGGCCTCACGGCTAGAAACTGCGGCACCATTGGCCGCTGTCTAGGTCGCTAGGCGCTGCGGCCACGCGAACCCCGCATGGGAGAGGCGAAGCCGGTTTAAACCGGCGGCGCGAGCCACCTGAGCGACCCCCATCTCAGGCCGTTTCCTCGACATCTGTTCCCATGGAAGCGGACTTCCGTCCCTCCATCTCCCAGCTGCCCCCTCTATTCGTCATCTCTTCCCTGGCGGCTCCTCATCGGTCTCTTTCCTCTCGTAATCACACTTCTCCCTACGCCCCTATTCGTGCGCCTTCTGTGCCCTTAGCACCTTCGCCCCAGGACCCAGATCCCCAAGATCCAGCTCACCCGGCTCCTACCAGCGTGTATCGGGCCCGGCCGGCGCCTTTTCTGCCTCCTTTTATTCCAGCGCTTTTATTCCAACCCAAGATGAAAACACTGCCGCACGCTGATTGGCTGAGTGGGGGCTGGAAACAGGCATTGACCAATCAGCAGGCACCCGCCCGCCCGGCGGCGAGCAGAAGCCGGTTCCGGCCGGACTTGGAGACAAACAAGAGAGCTGGGGGGGCCAGGGGTAGCGGTGGGTCGTGCCTCTTTTCTGCCGCTTCAGACTGGAGTCACAGCTGGGCTGGGAATCCCCGGGGGCATTGCCCCAACGCCTCTCCAGAGCCTCACTCCGAAGCCCTACCTGGGTCAGGTTCCCGGTCGATGTACCGATACCCCCCGGACTGCATGCCTGTCTCCCTCTCACACCCAGCTGGGCACTTGCACTCCATTCTCCTCGGGCCCGCTTATGTATTTCCCAGCTTCCCCCTCTGACCTGGGCACCACATCCCGATGCTCTGGCTCCGTGTGGGTCATTCCGCTCCCGTCTCCTCCGTTGCTTCTCCCACGCGACGCTGGCATCCCCGGCTGCCTCCGGCTTTGTGTTCTGATTCCTCGCTCGCCTGCCCCCAGTGTCCTCCATCCAGGCGCTGTCTGCACATCCCGGATCCCCGAACCCCTGTCCAGGCGTGTTGTGCCTCTTCCCTGCTCCCCTGACTCACGGACCCCTCTCCTGGGTGCCACTTGCATTTTCCCTGGAAGATGGCCCTCGGGGATCCCTAAGTGGGAGTTTGGGGCTTGTCTGTACCCTTGGACGGTCTGCTCCCATCCAGACTGCCCCCCTTTCCTGCTGTCCTTGGTCCCCTTGGGGATCCCTACGCAAAGTTGACCATCCCATCTCCATTGTCTTGCACCACCTCCACCCCCTTACGTCCCATTCCTGGACGTCAACTCCAGGGGCCCTCTCTGCTTGGTGACGCGGCGGGCAGCGCCTCCAGGAGAGCGCGTGGAGTCGGGAGGGCTCCGGAGTTCCAATCTGATCTGAGAGCTGGACCAGCCCCCAGAACGGCTAGAGCAGGGGGATGGAGCCCGGGCACGGGAGGTTCGGCAGCCCAGATGCGTGTCCCGGATCAGAGTCGCTAGGCCGATGTCAGAAGACCCTCGGTCTACCCCAGGTTCAGCTGGGTCTGCCTGGCACGCTCTGGGAGCTGACTTATCATTCCAGGATTCTGGGAGCCTCAGCAGCCTTCTTTTTCACGACCCCGCATCGAAGTGCGCCCCCTGCCGCCACGAACCCACCGCTGACAGCCGTGCTTACACCATGCCTGGCTCTGTGGGCTTGGGGGATCCTGGCTGGTTACCTATCCGGTTATCCACCCCGCAGAATCTCACCCACTCGCTTGGGACTGCCACTTAATAAACTTCAGTCCTTCCCTCCCTCCTTACAGTCACCTGCCCGAGGAACGTTTCCGGGCAGCTGTTCCATACACATCTCTGAACTGTTTGAAACACAGCTCTTAAATAATTCACTTTCGCGGCACCTGGGTGGCTCAGTTGGTTAAGCCTCCAATTCTTGGTTTCGGCTCTGGTCGGGATCTCATGGGTCCACGGATAGAGCCTAGGATAGTCCCTGCCCAGTGGGGAATCAGCTTGAGATCCTCTCCCTCTGCCCCTCTTCCCACATGCTCTCGTGTTCTCGCTCGCGCTCTCTCTCAAATAAATAAATCTTAAAAAAAAATAACATAATTCACTTTCTACCCCCAAAACTGTCCCTCTCATTCTTTCTGATAATAGCACCACTACCTACTGAAGTAAGATACCGTGAACCACCTTTTCAACAAATATTTGAAATTTGTTTTAAATTCTCCATTATTCTCCCTCTCCTTCACCCCAGTGCCACCCCACCAATACAGCCATATCGCCTAAATATCTGATTCGTCCATCTGTGTCCCTAGGACTGCAACTGCTGTTCATCCAGCCTCCAATCTCAACCCCTCAAATACATTTCTTTGCCCAACCCCATCCCAGTGAGCTGTGGGAAAGGTAAATCTGACCTTAGTAAATCTGACCTCTGCTCAGTTCTTCAGAAACTCTCTACCATTTGTCCTGTAGGATAAAGTTCAAGTTCTCCGGCCTAACCCACACAGGCTCCTCCCCCCCAGCCAGGTCACAGATGCTTCAGTCACATGGAATTGCTTAGGGTTCCTGCAGGTGCTGTTCTCCTACCTCTGGCCTTCAAACATAGACCCTTCTTGGACAGCACCTCCTTCAGGAAGCCTTCCCTAACCACTCCCCAAAATATTCTTTAATATCTTAGTCCACTGATTGCACTGTTTTATAATTATCTGTTCATTTGTCCCTCCCTTTTCCCACTGACTATGAACAAATATTTGGGGGCAAGAACTATGTCTTACTCAACTTTGTTTACCAGCCCTTAACACAGAAGCACAAAGCAAATGCACAATATTGGGCTTGTTGAGTGAAAACACGAACAAATGAAAAGGGGTGGAAGCTATCAGCTTCTTGAGACAAAGGATTCAAAGCTGGGAGAATGATGGATGAGAATAGTAATTACCCTTTACTGAGAACTCAAAATTTCCTAGGTGCTTTATGTAGTTTGTGTCATTTAATCCCCACGATAACTCCGGGTGATGGCCAGGATCCCCATTCCAAAGTCCCCAGATGAAAAAACAGGTTTTAAATACCATTTCAAAGTCACAAAACAATTATATCAGAACTGAGATTTGAATCTGTGGCTATTTGAATGAAATTCTGGGTTTCTTTTTTCAGTCTTTCTGTCGAGGGTGTTAAAGCCCCCACACCAGCACTGCTGGCAAATCATAAAGAAATAAAACCGCTAAAGTACCAGAAGAAAACGCAGGTGATTATTTCACTAGTTTTAGGGTAGAGAAGGCCTTGACACTAAGCATGACGTGAAACTCATAAGTCAAGGGGCGCCTACGTGGCTCAGTCGGTTAAACATCTGCCTTTTGCTCAAGTCATGTTCCCAGGGCCCTGGGATCGAGCCCTGCTTAGGCTCCCTGCTCAGCTCAGCGGGGAGTCGACTTCTCCCTCTCCCTCTGCCCCTCCCCCTGCTGGTGCGCGAGCGCGTGGGCGCTCTCTCTCTCTCTCTCAAATAAATACTCTAAAACAAAACAAAACAAAACCTCAGAAGTCAAAAAGAAAAAGACTGTCTAAGGGGGGCCCCACCCTAAGAGGAAACCGCCCTTAAAAGGATTTTATACCACTCTGGAAGGAGCTCTCCACCCCTTTCCCTTGTGACAAAAACCTGATTGGATGACAGGTGCCAGGAGGGTCCATCAGATCAAAACAGCCCGCCAACAAGCCCATAAAAACCCCTAGACTTAGAGACAACGGTTGCAACCCTCTCCAGTCCCGTCCCTCCTCAGGAGCTTATACTGTCACTTTGCCATCACTCAATAAACCTTGCTTTGAGGCCCACCAAAAGAAAAAGAAAAAAAAGAAAAAAGACTGTCTAAATTAAAAATTTAAATTTCTAAAGAAGAATTTCTAAAGAAAGAAGAAAGAAATTATAAACAGCATTAAATGACCAATCACAAATGGGGCAAAGAATTAATATCCTTGATATGCACAGGTACTTATAAATCAATAAGGAAAAGATGAACATCTCAATTGAAAATTGGGAAAGAATATAATCAGGTAACTCATAGGAAAAAAAACACAAATAATTATTAAAGATACAAAAAGAAGTTCAACCTTAGAATATTCATAGAAATTCACATTTTAATGATATAATTTTTGATGGTTAAAAAACAAAAGCAAAAAAACCTTTTAACTGTACAAAGATCTTAACTTTTTAAGAAGCTTTAGCGTGTTATCACTTTATTATTTTTATCACGCTAAGATAATAAGATACCATTTCAACCTATCAGACTGGGTGTGGGAAAATAGATCTTGTCATCATTTGTGAGAATACAAAACCATGTAAATTTTTTGGAGGACAATCTGAAGTAAGTACCCAAATATTTAATGTCTTATCCTATTACCTAGCAATTCCACTTCTAGGAATCTCTTCTACAGAAAACGTGCACAGTGCAAAAGAAATATGGACAAAGTAGTACACTGCGCCATGTATTGTATCAAAACGATTAGAAACAACCCAAATCTCCACGGGTAGGGGATGGTTTAAAGAACCTCTGCTTTTTCCACACGATGGCATTCCATGCAGCCATTTTTTATAAAAAGAGGTAGCTTTATATTTACTGACATGAAAACATAGCCAGGATATGTTGTTAAGTAAAAAAGCAAATCGTACAACGATATGATCTTTTGTTTTCATGTGCCCAGAAAAACATCTGGAAGGAAGGATCTAAACTGCAAGATTCTCTGAGCATTGGGAGAGAAGGGGAAGCGGCTGTTTCTGTCCTGACCAGGTAATTCAAGTATGTGAGAAAAGAATCCAACAAGACCAAAAGACATTCCGTGACAAGTAAGCCTGGTCCCTCCCCTGTCCCTCAGGCTCCTCTGAGGAAAAGGCAAATACTTTATACATGTCTGTAATGTTAGTACTTTTTAATTTTTTAACAAAGAACATTGTTTTTTATGATTTTTTTAAAAATTAAACCTAGTGAGAAAAGTAAAAAGAATGTTCACTAAAGAAAATTTACAAATAATACAAAAGTTTAAGAAGAAAATAAATATCAGCCACAATCTCATCTCCCAGAAAAAAAAAAAAAAAGCCATTTGATGCCTTTCCCACAAATCTTTTTTATGCACATATATCCTTTACAAAAAAAAAAAAAGTTTGCAAAACAATCACAAAATACAAACTGGAAGGGTTCTAAACATGTAGCCTGAGGCAGAAGGAAATTAAATTTATAAAGAGAAACTTCACACTTAACGGTATAGCATAAACAGTCTCCCATATTTCCCATATTAAATATTCTTACACAACATGATTTTTCATGGTTGTTTAGGAACCTATCATAAGCAATCTTTCTTTAACCAATCTTTTATCATCAAACATTTACGTTGTTTCGCATTTCAGAAAATGAAGAAAAGAATAGCTTTTTGGGGCAAACAGAGTCCAGGACAACAGAGAAAAAGTCCCTGCAGTCATCTCTTTCCCCTTCCTGACCCCACCCTATGGGGTCTCTGCCCAGGCCTTCCAAACCACTCCCAGAGCACTGCCAGGGCCCAGAGCCAATTGGCCTCCAACTCTGACGTTTCCCCATGAAAGGGCAGAGGCTCTGGTCTGTCTTTCCTGGCCCTGAGATCTTTTTCCAGCAAAACACAGTCTGATCCAGGGGCAGTTCAGACGCCGACCCCCCATCCATAGGCTTGCCACTCTCCAAATTCAAGGTTCTCAGGGTGCTGGTGGCCCAGAGATGGGCACAACATTCTCATACTGGGGCTCCTCCTGCCCTTCCTCATCAGCCAGCTTCTGGGGATCCTGTTCTTGGGGGCCACCCTCAGGGGCAAGCTCCTGGGCCCTCCCTGAGCTCGTGGTGCCGATCCCTAGCCCCCTGGCCACTTCCTCCGGCCCAGTTCCTACAGACTCCAAGGGCCTAGTGAGCTCATCACTGGGGGCTAAGCTGGGGCTCTGACTGGCAGAGCCAGAGGCCAGCCCAGGGCTGCCCTTATTTCGACTTAGGGCCCGGCGTGGAGGCTTAGGGATGGCACTCTTGACCTTGGGCTCTGCCTGGCCTTTCTGGAAGCTACCAAAACGGCGAAGAACAGACCGGACGGGGCCCTCAGATGACTGGGGTGTCCCGGCCAGCATGTAGATCGTGGTCACAGAGCCAGAGCCCTCCAAAACACTGCCTTCAATGGCTTCTACACGCTCAGCCACTGTCCGGCCACCAAGGGGAAGCCGGCGGCGGCCAGTGGCTGAATCCCTAGGACTCGCAGCACCAGGAAGGGTCTCATCCATTTCTGCTTTCTCTGAGCCCGTGGACTCCTCAGCCTCCTGGCTCTCAGGACCCAGCTGGGCCCCCCTGGAGAGCCTCTTGGGCTTTCGGAGAGGACTGGAGATCTCCCCTGAGCTTCGGCGACTCTGTGGTGCAAACTTGGTGCCTTCAGCAAAGGAGACTGATGGCCGCTTGGCCCGTGCAAGGCTGGAAGTGCGCGGGATGGGAAATGGTGTGGAGGCGTCCTCAGGGGGAGGGATGGGACCTCCAGCCACGCTGGCCTCTGGAAACTCTCCGTGGGCCACAGTGACCATCCCTGGCAGAGGAGACAGAAGAGCTTGGCCAAAGCTGGGCTGGCCACCCCAAACCATCCTGTTTACTCAGTTTAGCATCTGCCGGGAAGCCTCATCAATGGTGCGAGGAAGAGGGTGAGGGTACAGAGGCAGGGGAAGGGCCTATTCAGGTGGACATGACTCCTTCTACACACTTTTCTCACCACCCCTTCCCCCTTGAACTAACGCCACACCCTAACTAAGCTAAAACTCTGTCAGTGCCACAAAGTCATGGCCCCCTCACCTTCGGGTCTTTGTGTGTGCTGTTCCCTCTTCCTGAAACACCATTCCCACCCCTCCTTAGCTGTCACTTGGTGAACTCCTGATTCTGCTAGACTCATCTCCATTATCACCAACACTGAGACATCTTCCCTGACATGGCTGGACTGTAAGCCCCCATCAAAGCACGGATCACTCTGTCCTACACGTGCCTGGTTACCGCCCGCCGGACGACGAGCTTGGTGAGGACGGGAATCTGTCTTGTTCTTTACCATGTCCCACAGCTAGGAAACTGACCTGCTCTCGAATGGGCACTTGTACATGTTTGCTGAAGGAATAAAGAAGTGGTAGCAGGCAGGGCTGCTCGGCGCCGAGCGGGCTGTTGGGGGGCTACCTTCTTGGGGCGGCACGCAGTAGGCAGGGCTCTCGTCCTCTCCAGACTCGGGGTCAGAAGAGAAGGAGTCGTCTGAGGCCCAGCCCGCAGAGGGCGGCTCGATGAAGCTGTGGTTGAAGGGGATCTCCGGGTCGTGGTGTGAGACTGCAGAGGGCTCCGGGTCAGATGCAGAGCTCCGTGGAAGACCTTGGCCCGTCCCAGCCCCTGCCCTTCAGCACCCACACTGACCTGTCACCCAGGGAAGCTTGTGGCTGCTGAAGGAACCACAGGGGAGCGCCGAGCCCAGGCTGCTCAGTGCCCCCCAGACCTGCAGCTTCATCCTGGACACAGCTGCTCCATCCCTTGCTGGCCTGAGGGTATGGGAGGGGGGAGTCGGTGCATGCGACCACTGGTGGGGGCAGGGTGGGGGCAGCAGAAAAGGGCCAGGACCGTCGTGGTCCTGGGGTTAGTGTGAGAGAGGCAGGGTGGCAGAATGTGTACTTCAGGGGTTCCCTTGGACCACGGAGTAAAATCCAAACTATTGAGCCTGAGATCCAGACCTGCCACAGAGGGCAGCAGAGCTTCAAAAGTCAAATAGACCTGGGTAGCAGCTCTGGTTCAGGCTTCACCTGTCGGGCCTCAGTTTGCTCATCTGTCAAGTGGGGACAATGCCTATCTAGCAGACCTTTTGTCAGGACCCAGCCTAGTGCCAGGCACCCGGTGGGGTTCCCCCAAATGCAGCTTTGTGTTATTATCACCCTGGCTAGTCCCAGCTCAGCTACATTTCTGGAAGTGCCACTGCCTCCAGGAAGCCCGCCCTTGACCCCACACCCAAGCTGGAAGCCAGGGCTTCACTGTTACCATTCCTCTGACAGCCTTTGTCCGTTTCCATCCTCGAGTGAAGGCCTTCTTCCCCACCCCCAGGCTCTGTGCCCCAGGGAGGGGCTACTGGGTCTGTCATGGGCGAATACCCCACAGCACAGACGGGGATGTCAGGGATTAGTGCATGAACTAGTAAGAGAGCACCAGACAGAGAATCCAGAAAAACAGAGCATGGGCTTTGTGCGTGCCAGTGACAGGCTGGGTCACCTGAGGCCTCTGCGTCCTCCTCTGTGAACTGAGAATGCTGACCCTCCTGCCCCATATTCCCTGCTCTGAAACTCTTGCTGCAGCGAGTCCCCAAGGAACCAAGACATGTGAAGAGATTTTGTAAAGGAGGAAAGCTCTGTGCAGACAACGTTCCCCTGCGGGGGGCAGCCCCCACCCCCCAGCAAGCCGCCCTAATCCTTCCCATGATCTTCTTTTCTCAGAAAGCCACCATCTCTGATAAACCACTGCTCAGATTTTATGTCACTCTCCTTTCGGGAAATGCGGACGTATCGAGGCCTAGTCTCTTGCCCCCCTTGCCCAGCATTGCCCGGCTGCTTCTGCCTTCCCTGCCTTCCTCCTCTGGTCCCTGTTAATAAAGCCTCAGCCACGCGCTGCAGGTTTGAGTTTCCCCAGCCCGGTGCCCAGTGCCGACTGCTCACACTCCTGCAATTGGAAACTCGCCTACGGAAGGCTTCCAAGGAAGGCAGGCAGCTGACCTGGTGTCTCCAGGCCATGGCCACTGCCAACTGCCTCATTACCTCTGATTTAAGTGTGTGACAAGGCCAGCCCTTCCCCACCCCTGAAAGGAAACCAGATGCCAGCCTGCTCCCAAGCCCCTGGCCTGAGCTGGGGGTGGGGAAGGGGCAGGCCAGAGTTCACCTGTCCTTGGGGTCCGACCGGGAGGCCCAGCAGCAGCAGGCACAGAGGATGATACCCAGGAAGAGCAGCAGCAGAGGCACGAGGACGCCGGCGATGAGGGCTGCGTCCTGACTGTGAGGCCCTAGGGAGAGCGGGCGAGAGCGGGGGATGGCCAGATATTCAGGGCCATTATGTCTTCCACACATCATGTCTCGTCTCTAGCTCTGAGCTGCCTCCTCCTTACAATCTTCCACCTGTGGGTCCCTCCCCTTTTTCCGAGAGATGTAGGCTCTACTCAGCCTTGAGGCCCTCTCCCCAAGCAGCATCCCTGCTATCCTGTCCCCTCCTGACGGTCCCTGGTCTGTTCCTTGCCCCCAGCTGTCACGCCCGGTACACATCCCCTGTGTATCAGGCTGACAGCTGCCTGCTCATCTGGATGCTAGCCTGCTTTCTCAGGAGGCAGGGGCTGTCATATCTTCAGGGACCCCCACAGCAACCATATAGATCTCATGCCTAGGGAATGCCTCCCAAGTGAGCCCAGCCTCCCTGGCAAGTGATAGGTCCTGGAGCCACATAAAGGGCCAGTCTTTCCCTGGTTACTGTCCCCTGCACCTTCCTACATACCTACCTACCTTCCTTCCTTCCTTTCTTCCTTCCTCCCTCCTGTCCGCCCTCCCTCCCTCCCTTTTCTTCTTTTTAAAGATTTTATTTATTTGACACAGAGAGAGAGAGAGAGAGAGCACAAGTACGGTGAGCAGCCGGCAGAAGGAGAGGGAGAAGCAGGCTCCCTGCTGGGCAGAGAGCCCAGGGGCTCGATCCCAGGACCCTGGGATCATGACCTGAGCTGAAGGCAGACGCTTAACCAACTGAGCCACCCAGGCGCCCCTGCACCCTCTTTTCCACCTTACCCAACTGGCAGGCCCCAGAGACAGGGTTGCAGGGTCCCTCTGGGCATTCACAGGGAACAGAGCAGTTGTTGCCATGGAAGCCAGATGGGCATGAAGTGTTGCAGCTATGGGGTGACAAGAGACAAAGGCTGAAGGCTGGGTGAGAAGAGACGGGGTGTGCAGGGCACAGGGGAAGGTAGATTTCTGGGCACTTCTCCCCACCCCCTGCCACAGAGACTTCCCTGGATCATGCCCACGCAGACTCCTCTGACCTCTGAGCCACATTCTCAGTACCCCTGGCAGTGTTTGGGAGAATCCCCTGGCCTCTCAGCCCATTTCTAGGGAGGCCACCCACAAGTGGCCCCCGGGTGCCCAGCCCCCCAGGGTACAATCTTCAGACAAGATCCACCTCTCATGATCCCCATCCCTAGCCCGTCCAGCACTAATGTGCAATAGGCTAGATGCCAACAGCATCCAGAGAAAAGTCCTCAGGGTCTGGAGGTCTGAGCCTGCCCTGCCCTACTCTCTGGGCCTTGGTCCTCTCCTCTATAAAATGAGGTCCTTTCCATTCGATACTACATTCTGTCCTACAGTGGAAAACCTGACATCGGAGACATTGACCTTGATTATGTTTTACCACCTAAAGACCTCAAGGAACCAACAATGGAGTTGGCGTCCTACCTCTCAATACCTTCTCCACCTAGTTAGGGAGCCAGGCCTTTTAAATTAAGCATCACTCTGACCTGCCTCTGGAAGATGCAGACCGCACAACAGGAGTAACTTCGCAGTTGGGAGCACGCGCGGTGGGTGTGGGGGAGGTGGAGAAGCCCAGGAAGGGAAGTTCAGGAAACAGATTGCACAGAGGCCAGACCTAGGCCCCTGCCTCCCTGCCAGGGCCCCAGTTCCCTCACCTGGGTCCCCAGTAGCCAGCGTTGCAGACACACTCCCCAGTCACAGCGTCGCAGGTCCCCTGAACACAGGTGGGGCAGGCGGAGCCACAGCCCTTCCCAAAGGTGCCGGGCGGGCAGGGGTCTTCACACCTGAGGTGATGTGAGACTTGGAATGGGCGGGCAGGGCAGGCCTGCCAGGGCAGAGCCCCCCACAAAAGGGTCCTACCCATCTTCCCCCATGCTTCTGGACTCGGCCCCAACTGTCCACTCCTCAGCAGTGAAGCTCAGGTGTAAACAGGGCCTTGAACCCGGGGCCAAACCCACGAGGCAACAGACTACAGATGACTAGAGGGAGAAGAAGAGAGCGGGGTACCTGAGTGGTGAAGGAGCCGGAAGAGAACCCTGCCCAGGGCCTCATCAGCACCCATCTCTCATCCCTCAGTCTTCACCAGGAGGCAGGCCCCAAGGCCGTGTGAATGAGTGTGTTGGGGGAGGGGCCAGCTATCCCAGAGGGAGTAGCTGGAATGAGGATCCTGAAGGAAGGTGCACCCCACCTGGAACAGGCCGGCCCCCTCACCTAGGCCCCAGCCACCCAGGGTCACAGCGCTGACAGTGCCCAGTGTCTGGCTGACAGGCCTCCCCAAGCCGGCAGTGGGGGCACAGCTGCCTGCAGCTCTCGCCAAAGGTGCCAGCTGGGCAGGGCTGGTGGCACTGGGTTCCGTTCCAGCCTGGCTCACAGGACTCACAGCTGCCTGTGTCTGCAGAGCATGGCTCCTTCTGCTTGCAGTGGCCACAGCTGGGAAGAGAAGGAGTTCATGGGAGCACTGAGGAGCGGATAGAGGGGTCCCCACTCAGGTCTCCAGGGACAATGGAGAGCACCCAGAGCATCAGGCCGGTTTGAGCCTCAGTTTCCCCATGCTGTACAACAAAAAGGCTGGACAGAGGATCTCTGCAGGATTCCAGCCCTCTCCTTCTAACTTCCCATTCCAGAACCCGGGCTTCCTAAAATCCCAGGGTCACCAAGAGCTCCCAGCCCAGCCAGAACAGCCACGTTACTCTGGCCAACCTTCTCCCCAGTGTTCCTTCCTATCCCCCTTCTCTCAACCCTCCTATCCATGCTATTTCTGAGGTCTGGCATGATTGGGATTCAGTGTATCTCCTATCCCATAACATGAAAATGCATAAAAATTAAAACATGCCTGTTTTCATCACTATAATTTCATGTTTATGTTTAAAAAAAAAGTTTTGGGGTGCCTGGGTGGCTCAGTTGGTTAAGCATCTGCCTTCAGCTCAGGCCATGATCTCGAGGTCCTGGGACTGAGCCCCACATTGGGCTCCCTGCTTAGTGGGGAGCCTGCTTCTCCCTCTCCTCCTCCCCCCCACCTTGTGCTCTCTCTCCCTCACTGTCTCAAATAAATAAATAAAATCTTTAACAAAAGTTTTCCCCAGTTTTTTTTTTTTTTTTGAGATGTGTCATACTGCACTGTGTAACTTTACGGTGTACGGTATAATGACTTGACTTACATATATTGTGAAATGATGACCACATTTAGTTAACATCCCTCATCTCATACAGGTACAAAAAAGGAAAAAAATGGTTTTTTTCTTTTTGACGAAAAAACTCTTAGGATCTGCTCTCCTAGGAACTTTTCCACTAAGGTTTTCCTTATCTTAGTTTCTCATTGATTCTTTAACAGTTTCTTGAAAAGTTTCTCCCCAGATAATTATCTGGAACCATATGCTTGGATCAGACTCATTTGTTCATAAGATCAATTTAGCAGACCAGCACCAAAAAAAGAAAAGAAAAAGAAAGAAAATATTACAGTGTGTGTGTGTGTATATCTCACATATGTAATACACACAGATATATACACATATATTACATATAATACATGAAGCAAGGATAAGTATATGTTGTCTGGTTAAGCTTTTACCTCAGAGATAAGTGTATGGAGAGAGAGAGGTGGGATGTAAAACGCCATTTTTTTGTTGTTTTGTTTTTGTTTTAAGTAAGCGCCATGCCCAACGCCCAACTCAAGACCCCTGAGATCAAGAGTAGCACGCTCTACCTACGAAGTCAGCCAGGCGCCCCCAAACGCATTTTTTATTGTGAGTGGGACGGCCAAAGTTTGAAAGCCACTTTTAAAGGGACCCTGCAATCGCTTTTTTGTTAAGATTTTATTTATTTGCTAGAGAGAGAGCACGAGCAGGGGGAGCGGCAGGCAGAGGGAGCCCCATGCTGGACTGGACCCCAGGACCCTGGAATCACGACCTGAGTCGAAGGCAGACGCTTAACCGACTGTACCACCCAGGCCCCCCCGCCATCGTTTTGTCACGCGATTCATCTAAGTATAGCTTGCTGGCACTACTATTGTTTACGAGTAACCGGACGAAGGGGTGGGCGAGGCTGGACCTAGGGCATCGAGGGTCTTTCTCCCCCTTTCATCCCGTCCTCGGCTGTCTTTGCGGAGAGCACCTCACCACGTTTTCCCCGCGCCCCCGCCTCTGCCCTGCTCATCCTCCGCCTTCCCTTCGGCTCCTTCGTCCTCCCTCCCCGCTCTAGCTCCTGCCCCGCCCCCCACCGCTGCGGCCCCGCCCCCGGCCGCTCCTGCGCGGGGAGGGGCTCCTCGTCGCGCCGCGCTGCCCCCTCGCCGCAGCCCGGCGGCGCGCGCTCACCTGTCGCGGCAGTGAGGCCCGTAGCTGCCGGCGCGGCAGGGCAGCTCGCAGCGCGCGCCGCGGAAGCCCGGCGGGCAGGCGCACTGGCCGGAGGCGGCGCTGCAGCGGCCGCGCACGCACTCGCACTGCTGCCGGCACTCGGGGCCCCACCAGCCCGGCCGGCAGGCGCAGCGGCCCGTCTCCTGCGCGCACGGCGAGCCGTGGCAGGCGCAGCGGAAGCTGCAGCGGCGGCCCCACCAGCCCGGCTCGCAGCGGCAGGAGCCGTCCGTTTGATCGCAGCGCGCCGCCGCCGGGTTGCACTGGCACGGACGGCGGCAAGTGGACGACCACCAGCCAGGCTCGCAGCGGCACGCGCCCGTCGCGGGGTCGCAACGCCCGTGGGGGCCGCAGGCGCACGCGAACTCGCAGCGGCCGCCCCAGCGGTCCGCTTGGCAGTGGCACACGCCCGTGGCCGGCTCGCACTGGCCGTGTGGGTGGCAGGCACAGATCTCACGGCAATCGGGGCCCCAGTACTGGCCCGGGCAGCCTGCAGAGATGGGGTGGGGTGGGGAACGGAAGGGGGTCAGCGGGCTCAGGGCCAGGCATGGATCTCCGCCTCGCGCCCCCTTCCATAAGGAAGAGGGGCGCCAGGCCCACCCCCAACAACCAGAGACAGACCCTTGAACGTCTGGCAGCCTAACCTCCTGGGGCACAGCTCACTTCCTGCCTGTGACTCCCAACTACAAAAACCCTTTGCAGTGGCCCAGCTTCCTACTTCCTACGCGAGAACACACTTCAAGTTCCTGAGTGGGAGACGCTTTGCCCAGAGTCACACAGAAGTCCTCTCTCTCATGCCCATCCCCCCACTCCCCACCCCCACCCCACTGGAGGTGAACTGGGCGTCCTGAGTGTCCACCTCGGCCCAGATGCTGACCGTGAGAGTCACAAGGGAAGCCACATTTGCCCCTAGTGTCTCCTCTCAGCCCTGATTCCTGCTCTCTGGCCATCCTGCCCACCAAACCCTTTCCCATGCCCCTCTTTCTACCAGAGGACAGAGAGCCCAACCGGGGGTCTCCTTCCACCCTCCACAGATGTATAAAGTGCATGTGAGGGAGACTGAGAATGTGCCCATTTTGCAATTAACAGGGATAACCAGCGTCTTTTCTGAGAAGTTGAATGTGACGGTGAAGGGCACAAAACTGAAACTGTGGGTAGGGCTTTGTGGATCTGGGTAAAACCCAGATGACTCAGGGCATCTTCCAGGAATGCGGCACTTCCCGACTCTGGGCCTCAATTTCCTCAATAAAGCTTGGAGGTATTCTGGCCCTGCTGTTGTAAGAGCACATTTCTACCTGCTTTGCATCCCCCTCCCGGGTTCTGCCTAGCAACTTCATCCTCCAGGTGAAACTAGGACTCACGGGAATTGCACTGGGCCCCGAAGAATCCAGGTTTGCATCGACAGAGGCCTGGTTTCACACATACTTCATCTTCCCGGCAGGCATCTAGCCCCTCACAGATAGCTGAAAAACATCCCACCCAGGTGGAAAGGACAGTGGCATGGCCCAACCGGGGGACACTCTGCCCCTCTCACTGGCTCCCAGCACCCTGGCCCTCTCAGGGCCATTCCCTCAGGGCTGGGGGTGTGTGTCAGGATGGACTCTAGCTCTAGGGCTCAGGAGGGGAAATAGGCCCAAGGAGGAGAGGAAGGAAGGGTCACTGGGCTACGTCTTCATTTCTTCTCGGGTGGGGATCCATTCTGGCTACTCACGGATAGTGCATTCTTGATCTTTCTGCCTCCAGCCTGGGCAGCACTGGAGCTCAGCAGAGGGGCTGTGGGGCAGAGAGGGGTCAGCCGGGGGACAGACTGGCTCCGCAGGTGGATCACTGCCTCTGGCTGAGATGTGGGAGGCTGCCTCAGCCCCGTCAGGCAGGCCTAGCCAAGAGTCACAGCCCCAGTGTCCCTAATCCCGTCCCTTTCCTTCCCTGGTCCTCCCACCTTCGGCCTTGACTATCCACCACCCTCCAGGCTGTCCCCAGGCCCCCTTCCCTTCAGCCCCATGGCCTCTTCCCTCATGTCCTCCTTCCTGGCAATGCCTCAACACCAGTTCAGCCACCCCCCGCCCCACATTAGATTCCCACAAAGACCCACCTGTTGGCCATGCAGACATGCTGCCCATTGGGGTCCAGCTTGGACCCCTGGGTCCCCTGTGTCCAGAGCAGCAACAGTGGGAGCAGCCTCAGGCCCATGGCGGCCAGTCCAGACGGAGGGCTTGGGTTAGTCTGGCCCCCACAGCTCCCAACCCCCTCCCTGCTTCCTTCCAAGGCCTTTCCTGAGGAAACCAGTGTGAAGGGGCGGGCTGCCATGAGGCACCTCCCTGAGAGGGCGGGTGGGTGGGTGCTGGGAAGACCAGACACCAGAGAAATGAAAAGGAAGGGAAGGCCGTGGTGAAGGCTGAGTGGGGACTTTAGGGGCCGGTCTCAGTCTGGAGGGGGCTGGAAGATGAAGCTGCAAGTCCCAGGATACGGGGACAGGCAAGGGTGTGCGGTGAGAGCGGGAGCCACGTCTTTCCATTAGGTCATACTATGCAAGTGAGGCCCCAGCTGGGAGAAGCTCCCCACCCACAAACAACCAACAAGACCCTGTGAGGAAACCACAGCCTGCCCTTGGTCCTGGCAGAGCCAGGTGGGGGCAGACCACTGACACACAGACACGGAGCCGTTTCTGGGGATCACGGGCAGCTGCTTTATTACAGTAGCTTAGGCCGTTCTCACAACCCCCTGGGAGGTAGGTAGTTAGCTCTCTCTTTTACGGATGGGAAAACTGAGACCCCGGGAGGAAGCACTTTTATCTGGCCCCTGAGGCTTGGCACAGAGATACAGGGAAGGAAGGTCGGCTGAGCTCGTCTTCATGCCCTGGCTCAGGCCAGGACCGGGAAAGAGCCCGGGGGGCCGAGAAGTAGGGAGCCCTGTCTTCATGTGAGGCCACACAGCCGCCCATAGCGAGATTCCAAAGTCAGGTCTCTGGGGCAGCTGAGACCCCCAGACCGAGGTGTTCACCAAGTGCAGAGCAGAGCCCGTCAGGAGCTGAGGCCTGTGGGGCTGCCCCCAGGCTCCACGTGGGGTTGCTGTGGGGCCTCCTCTTCTCCCCCTAGCTCACTGGGAGCCATGCTGCTGGTCTGCTCTTTGGGGGCCTCCGTGTCACCCTCATAGGACAGGCCAAAGCTGGGGGGAGAACCAAGAGGCATTTTCAGCTTGGATGCCAGAGAGGTCAAGGCTATGGGCTCAGGGAGTGGTGGGAAAAGGGGTTACAATAGGAAGAAAGGGCAGCATGAGGTACTGAGGAGACAAAGGGACCAGGACCAATGGAGGGAGGGGCATGCTTAGAGCTAATGACAGCAAGATGAATGTCAGTGGAGCAGGAAAGGGGAGAAGAACAAAGGTGGGGCCCCTCCTTCACCCCCACAACCTTTGCCCTTCCTCTTCCCCCAACATACAAACTCTGTATTCTGGACTCAGTGGGTGGAGGGTGAGCTCCCTTATCACAGGAGAGCAGGAGCCATGAGCTGTCTTCATCGTCACTGAGGCAGAGAAGAGGAGAGGGGAGATGTGGGGGTCATTTATCAAGGCCCTGGGGGACAACGGGAGTCCAGCTGTGTCCAGCCTTCTGCACAGTATCCGGGAACAGCCAGGGGAGGACAGAGTGACTACGGGACCCTCAAGGCTGGAGAGAAGGAGGTGCTAGGGAGATGAAGGACATCTTAAGGCTTTTAGTTTATAGCTTCACAGCAGGCCCTGATGTGGCTGTAATTACCTTCTTAACCTTCTGAGAACAGATTCGGCCAAGAGAGGAAACTGAAAAACTAACGTGGAGAAGCAGCATTACCAGATTTCTTCAGCAGGAGGTATAGTGAGCATGGCAAGTCGGAGCAGCGCGATCCAGAGAGAGGGGTGGCAGGCTGGACAGCAGGCTCAGGGGGTGACCAGGCCAAAGTGGCAGGCTCAGCAGGGTAGCCTGGACAGCAGGCCGGAGTGGCAGGCTCGGGGGGTGACCAGGCCGGAGTGGCAGGCTCAGCAGGGTAGCCTGGGCAGCAGGCTCAGGGTGACCAGGCCAGGTCAGCAGGTTTAAGAAGTGACCAGGCTAGGTGACATGTTCAGGGAATGATGAGGCTAAGGTGGTAAACTCAGGGGGTGATTAGGCTGGGTTAGAGCTGACCAGGCTCGGTCATCAGGCTCAGCGGAAAGAGCAAGGGAGGGCGGCTCAGTGGGAATGGAGGCAGGGACTTACCTGCTCTCCGCTTCCTCTGGGATCCCTAACATCTTGGCCTTGATCTTCTTCCGCTGCTTCTTGACAGCCACCTTCATGGCCTCAACCAGCAGCCCAGGGACCCGGTGGTCTGTGAGCAGCTCCCTACAGAGGAGGGAAAAGGGCAGAGTACCCAGTAGGGACGCCAACAGCCGGTCTCCTCCCAAGTACCGGTGCATGCTGTTCCCCCTTTTTGAAACACTCTGCCATGCTAACACCCCTCAGACTTAGCTTAGGTGTTGCCCCCTCCTGGAATCTTTCTCTGACCCCTGCTGTGACTTTTTGTACTACTTCCTCCCCCATATGGAAGAGGTTCAGGGAAGGCAGGGCCGTGTGATTCATGTCCTCCCAGTGTCCAGCACAGTGCCTGGCCCATGTCACTGTAGATAGATCAGTGAACCAAAGAATGACGCTGGTGACTTGAGGCCCAGGAATAGGTGTGGGCAGAGCCCCTGAGCCTCCCAACGCCTGCCCACCGCCCTCACCGCTGGAAGTAGGCCAACTCCTCCTTCAGCAGGAACACGTTGGCTTTGAGCTCATTCCGCTCCTGAAGGATCTGCTCAAGCTCCTCTCGACTGAAGCTGCACTGCCCTGCCTTGGAGGGGCGCCCTGGCTGCTGCAGGGCACCCGCCTGCAGGAGGACAGGCTTGGTCAGAGGGGTGCGTCTACGGCGCTCCCCTGCGCCCGCGCCATCACAGGAATACTAGGGCAAGTGACAGGCAGCGAGACTTGGGAGCTGAGGGCGCTGCAACAGATGGCAGATCAGTGCTCTGCTGAGCGTGGGAGCAGGGGCCGGCCAGGGCCGCGCACTGTGTGCCGCCTCCCCCCTTCCCGGTGGACCTGCTGCGCAGCACAGCAAACCCTCCGCGAGGGCCCAGCAAGCACCGGACCTGTGAGTACTGTGATGGGCCCTCACCGGGTCCTCAGGGGTCCCCGGGGCTCCTGCGTCGGCGGCGGCCCGCTCGGGCTCCTGCCTCTGTTCGTACCCGGCCCCTCCGGCCTGGTCCCGCGCCAGCTCCACGACCCCCTGGCGCGGTAGCTCCCGCTCGCTCTCGCGGTCCCTCGCGGCGCGCAGCTGGGCTTCTACCGCGGCCAGCTTGTGCCGCAGCTCCGCATTCACCAGTAGGAGGCGCTGCAGCTGCTCCTGCAGCTGAGGGCGGAGCAAAAGGGGAGGTAGGCGGGGCGTCGATGGGTGGGGTGGGGAACCCCGCCTCACGCCCGTCGCCCCGCCCCGCCCTCACCGCCTCGGTCTCCTGGCTCCGCTGCAGCAGGTCTCGGTTGTGCGCGCGGAGCTCGTCCCGCTGGCGGTCGGTGACCTCCTTGAGCTGCCTCAGGAGAGCGCGCTCCTCTGAGGAAGGGGCGTTGTTAGCGGAGGCCTGGGGAGGAGGCCCAGAGCCGGCGCGGCCCGCCCCTTGGCGGTGCCCGCACTCACCCTGCGGCCCAGAGCGCAGCTCTCTGCGGAGGCGCTCGTTCTCCTCCCGCAGCCGCCGCAGCTCCGCTTCGGCCTGCTGCGCTGACACCTGCAGCTGGGGAGGCCAGGCTGTGAGGGCTAGGCTCCCACCAGCCCTGCGGGGGGCCAGGGGAAAGGGCGGTGACTCACTGAGTCTGGGTCCGGCCCCACGGCAGCCTTTTCCAGAAGCTCCAGCGTCCGCACCACGAGCGGCACCAGCCTGGCCGCCGCCTCCGGCCCGAAGCGGCGCGCCAGCTCCTTTAGCTCCGTGCCCAGGGCCCCGGCTAGATGGTACACGAGCTCTGCGGCCGTCCCTGACCCCGGGGCCACTCGAGGTCCGCAGCTGTGCACCCCAGGCACTGCCTTCCTGGTCTCCATGTTCCCAGAAAGTTAAGAGCTGCGACAACCGCCCCCTTCCAACCCTAATTGAGGCAGGAAAAAGCCAAACAGTTCCGGCCCAGGAAGCAGTTCACGGCAGTAGAGGGCGGGGAAGAAGCGACAGAGGAGGAGCGACTAAGAGAAAAGACTTGGGGAAGGAGGTAGTGCCCTGGGCCCCCTGGGCCCTGTCCTGTTCAAGCCCCCAAGGTCACAGGAAGGAGGACTGCCTACTTCCAGCCAGGCGGCCAAGAGCTGAGGCTCAGGGCTCTAAGTGGTCACTTTTGTCAATCCCTCCCCACAGCGCCCAATCCAGGCTCCACCCCCGTGTCTGGAGTCATGAGGCCCAACTTGGCTGCCAAGTACTACAGGCGACGGGTGAGGTAGGAGGGCTGTCACTGGCCTCAGCCAGAGGCTAGGCACCACACTTGCAAGGGGTGGGGGGGGACCACAAACCTCCAGACTCGGAAAATGGCAGCAGCCGCTCCAAAGGATGTTGAAAGGGGTGATCGTTTGCAAATATTTTGAAGGCAAGTTGGTAAATGTGATCAAGGGAGTAAGGGCATGAAAGCCCAACCCCACCTCAGTTACCTGAATCTAGGGGATACTTGGTCCACAGCCACTGATGAGGGGCCTCATGCCTCTTTAAGGCTGAGGCCAGCACTTTGCTGTGAACAAGTCCAGCCTCCTGCCATCCCTACACCCAGAATTTGAGCTCAGGGGGAAAAAAAAACTCAAAAACTCCTACTATTTATACAAAATTTATTATATTTTGCTCAGGACTACAAGCCACTAGAAATCAATAACACGAGCAGCACAAATAGGAGAAAAAGGGACCAAGCTGCTGAATGTCACCAGCTTCTCTTTGGGGGTAAAAGGCTCCAGTCTTTGGGACGTCTGAAGCAGGGGGAGGTGAGGAAACAACTACGCATAGAGGTCCTCTCGGTCCGCAGAGTAGACCTCGCCCTCTTGCAGGAGAGCGAAGTTGAGGAAGTGGGAAGGTCTGTGCACCTCGTGGTAGAACTCTTTAGGATTTGCCAGCTGCAGCTCATACTTCATGTTGGGATCATGCCGGACACCTTGGGGAAGAAGGAAAGGGCCGCTGTTAACCAGGTGCACCTGCCTCATCCAGCCTGGGTCCTTGGGCCATCTCCAAATCAGAGTCAAGCCCCAAGTGCCAAGGGTGATGGCCTAACTCCAGTCCCACTTCCCTGTGCTCCCCAACTTACCCATAAAGTTGTAGTTCCATGAGGACTGGGCAGGAACCATAAAAAAGCCAAGGAAGCGGTCTGACAGCAGCATCTGGACCCTTTCATAATGTGAGGGCAGATAGCCCTTGGGATTGTTGCCCTTGTCTGTATTTTGGCGACCCCATTCATAGCCACTGGGGGTCAGCTTATAGGCTGTCAGTGTGCAAGAACCTGGTGTGAAGCTGAAAGAGGGATGAGGACAGAGTCAGAGAAATGCCTGCCCCACCACACTTCCTCCCAAGGGGGCCCAAAGCCTACCTGCAGGTGATGATAATGGTCTTCTCACCATCCCAAGACGGGTTGTCAGCCATGATCTTAGCATGGGTGGTGACATCCTGGGGTGACAGCTGGGGGGATTCATTGGGCTGAGTGTGGATCCATCCTAAGGGTTCCATTTCCTATATGCAAAGAGAGGTGAAAAGCTATTTGGAGCCCTGTCCCCATCTGCAGATGGGAATCACCTCCATGAGAGTAACACAGCTCCCTTCCCTCCACCACTCCTAAAGAAAAAGGCCCCCATTCTCCCACACCCTCACTGACCTTGAGGTACTCATGCTGGGGAAGCTGGCCAGGCAGGTGCACGGTTTGGTGAGTGCCCCACTGTGGTACCATCACGATGCAGCGGATCTCCTTCACCTGGGGGTTATCTGGTGGGCTCACCCCATATAGGTATCCTGCAATCTGGAAACAAAGGGGTCAAGAACCAAAATGATTCTTAGTACCACTCTAGACTCTGGGCTGTTAGCCCTGTGCTTTGTTCCCTTCCCCAAGAACAAAAAATAGGTCAGAGTGTGGTCAGAATCTCTTGCGTCAGAATCACCTGGAGGGCTTGTTCAAAATGTAAACATGGATCTCATCTTGGACTTACCACATCAGAATCTCGAGTGGGGTTCAGGAATCTGCATAGTATAATCTGTATAGTACCCGCAAATAAATGAGCACACCAACACACGGCTCATGAATTTGCACAAGCTGAACACATCCTTAAACCCATGAGGTGGTATTTTAAATTTTACACTGCCATCAACAAAGTAAGAGGACCTGCGTTCCTATAAAACCACGGACCCAGGATATCAATAATCTTTTCAAATTCACCAACCCGAGGCCACAAACTGGGTGTTTTATACAATATGAGTTACCTGATTACCTGTAAAGCTGAGCATCTTTTCATCGGCCATCTGTAGTTCCTTTTCTGAACTACCTTAAGATAGGTTTCTTTTTTTTAAGATTTTATTGGTCAGAGAGAGCGCATACACAAGCTGGGGGAGCAGCAGGCAGAGGAAGAAGTGGCTCCCCCCTGAGCAGGGAGCCCCATGTGGAACTTGATCCCAGGACCCTGGAATCATGACCTGAGCCGAAAGCAGATGCTTAACCAGCTGAGCCACCCAGGCATCCTTACCTTCAAATTCTTTGCCTATTCTTCTATAGTTATGCTTTTATTTTTTATTTTAAAAAAGATTATTTTATTTTATTTTATTTTATTTCATTTTATTTTTATTTTGGGGGGGAGCACACTCCCAGCTGAGCAGGGAGCCCAATGTGGGGCTCAATCCCAGGACCCTGGGATCATGACCTGAGTTGAAGGCTGACACTTAACCGAGCCCCAGTTATTTGTTTTTAAATCAACTTCTGATAATTCCCTATTCTAGATTCCAATCCATCTTATTTTTGAATTATGCAAATATTTTCTTCCTGTTTTTAGTATGTCTTTGTCACACACAAGTTATTAATTTTGATTATGGTTTTGGGTTTTATGTCTGAAGAAGGCTATCCCAACACTAAGGCAACCAGTACTTTCCTCCAATACTCTACAGCTTAGTATCTTACATCCAGATCTTCACATGCATTTTACTTTTTATAAGTTGTGGGGCAGGGTTCTGATTGTTTCAGAAGCATAAGGCACCCTTAATCCTACAGATCTGACACAAATTATATCCACATGAACCTGCTTCTGACTATATGCTATCCTCTTCCAATAACTTTTGGGCCAATACATCATTTTAATTGCCATGGCTTTATACTATTTGGTGGGAACCAAAACCTTTCCTGGTGTTTCAGCCATTCTTACATATATATTTATTCATCCATGAATCCTGAAACCAGCACCTTAAGTTCCAGGCAATCGCAGGTGAGTTTTAGGCACATAAGACCAACTGGGCACACACTGTGGCCTGGTTGAACACACTTACTCACTTGGGCCCGAAGGTCAGATATGCAGATAAACTTCTTAAGCACATTCTTGGGAAGGATATAGGTATAACCGGTCTCCTTGATGTCATCAGATGAAACATAGATATGATTGGTCCTTAGGTGAAGGTTGGCAGCAGAGATGGCCCTAAAAATGGTGGAGAATGTCAGCATTTCTCCAGCCTAGAGTCTCAGCTAGTATCAGTAGGCTTTGCCATCCCTACCCCTTTTGCCCCTTAAGAGTACCTAACCCTCCATTCAGTCTTAGAGGAGAAAGTCTGGGTCTCATAGTTGCTGGTGGTAGAAGTAATGATCTCATCACCATGCTTGTTGACAGTACGAGTCTGTGTTGCTGTCAGCTGTGACTGCTCCTTGGTCTGTTTCTCAATCTCCGCTATCTGCTGCCGCTGCTGTGATGGTGCTGAGATCTCCATACCCAAAATGATGTCTCGAATTTCTGACTGTGTCAGTGATGCCACATTCACACTGTGGAGACAGCATGGATCACACCACAACATCCCTTCCCTCAGTCAATTATGTCCCAATGGCAAGAGTGTAACTTGGTACGACAGGGGATCCCAGACTCTTACCCCAGACGATCCTCAAGTGGCATTTGTAAAGAAGTGTGACATGGAGATGCACTAATACCAATAAGACTGACCACAGCCCAGGATGGCTCTGTGCATGTATACCTTTCAGCCATGCTCAAACCTGCTCAGTAGCCAGACCTTCCTCTCTTCTTTGACAAAAAGTACCCTGGTTTATAGGACAATTCTCAAAAATAGAAACCCTTAGAACGTGTTCTCAATCACAGCTAGTATTGTCAGCCACCCTAGGGGTACCCGGAAATCTATGGACATTTTTATTTTTGGTTGCCATATGACAGGGAGGGTAGTGATGGTGCCTGGGGATCTGGGAAGTTAAAACTTCCTGTAATGTATGGACAGTGAAGAAATACCCTGCTCAAAATGGCAACATGAAAAAATGCCCAAGAATTAGACTGAAGCCCTGAAACACAGACATTTTCTGCATTATCTAAAGACACTGCCTACCTGTTTTCTATAGGCATCCCCAGGACAATTCCTTGAGAAATTTCTGAACCTAAAGGTTTCCAAAAAACCCAGAAACCATATACTGAACCATTCATTTCACCCTTTTAGGATCTTCCATCCATCTCCCCACCACCACTGCTCACTTGTTTTTCTTGCCGTAGTCAGCCAAGATCAGGTCTTTGAGCTGCACCTCCACCTTGATCCACTCCTCGTCAGTCAGAGTGGGCCAGATGTGGTGCGGCTCTGTAATCGTCGTCTTGTCTGGCTTTAGGATCACCTTCGCCCGGTCATTATTCACATGCAGGGCACGCAGAATCAGGATGAGGCGGGAGAAAGCCTGAGAAGAGAGAGCGCAGCCGGGGGTGGGGGGTGGGTGTCAGCCACTAGATGTCCTCCCCCTTTCCTTGATTCTACCCTTTCAGGGAACCCAGGAGTTGATTTCAATCTCTAAGATGAAGCCTCCCCTGCTCCCCCAGTCAACTTGATATGCAGAGCATAGAGTTACTATCTCATCCACAGGTTGAAGATGTGAAAATGGCCTCATAAGGGACCTGGGAAAAAGCTAAGGCAGGCACAGGATTGTCTCGTGCATGGCCCCAGACCCACTCCTCTTAGAGTGACCCTCTTTGTTAGGTGGTTTCATACCGTGTAGGATGAGATAGTCTTGAGCCAGTCATCATAGAGATTAAAGAGAACCATCTGGGGTTCCGTGGCTTTAAGGATGAGGTCCCCAAACTTTTCCACCTTGAGACAAGCCTGGAAAGGTAGTTGGAGCTCTGATCCTTTGATCACAATATTGGGAAAGTCCAGCAAGTGCACCTGAAACAAGATCAAGTCCGAGATTAGAAACAGAGCCTGCAGGTCTCAGGCCTCCTCTCTTCTACCTCATCCACCTCTCACCTCCAGTGGGTCCAGCATGCCCTTCCTGGTGACAATGATCTGCTTGGGCTGCTCCTCCACAGGCAGAGATCGGATGAGGGCAGCCACTTCCTCAGCTGTCTTCCACTTAGCCAACTAAAAAGCAAGTGGGGAAGAAAAGGAAATTGAGTTTCTACCATCCCAAGGTCAACTAAAACAAAAGATCCTAGTCTTGAAATAATCACCCAAAAGGCTTTTTCAACCTAGCTGGCCAAAGAAAACTCATACAAGATATACCGCAAACCGGTGTTTGATTATGTCAGGGACAAAATAAATTAAGGCTAAAGATCATAAAAAGCTACACTAAGAACCAGGAAGACTATTTAGAGAGAGCACTTGTGCGCGCACAAGTGAGAGGAGGGGCAGAGGGAAAAAGAATCCCAAGCAGACTCCGCAGTGAGCGCAGAGCTGGAGGAGGGGGGCTTGATCCCACAACCCTTAGATCACAACCCAAGCCGAAATCAAGAGCTGGACACTTGACCAACTCAGCCACCCAGGCGCCCCACTGCACAAAGAAAAAGGTCTTAAGAAATGAGTAAGACTATGATTAAGAGAGTAAAGAAGGGAATTCATTCTAGAAAGAAGGTACGTGAGCAAAGCCACAGAAGTGGAAATGAATATCAGTTTGGGGATAGTAGGATACTGAATTGTTTGCCAAGAGGAAACAGGTGTTTTTAATTAATTAGAGAGTGAGTGTGTACGCCTAAGTTGGGGGAGGTAGAGGAGGGACAGAGGGTGAGGGAGAAGCAGACTCCCACTGAGCAGGGAGCCCGTTGGGCTCCATCCCAGGATCAGGACCCTGGGATCATGACCTGAGCCAAAGGCAGACACTCAACCGACTGAGCCACCCAGGCGCCCAGGAAACATGTTTTAAAGGAAGAGAAACCATGGTTGGACAGGTTATAACCCAGCTAGATTTCAAATGTCTAGGAAGCCAAAGAAGATTTAATTCATTAGGAAGAAAGGAGCTACCAAGGACTTAGAGGTAGATGGGCCGCCTGGGTGGCTCAGTCATTAAGCGTCTGCCTTCGGCTCAGGTCATGATCCCAGCGTTCTGGGATCGAGCCCCACATTGGGCTCCCTGCTCAGTGGGAAGCCTGCTTCTCCCTCTCCCACTCCCCCTGCTTGTGTTTCCTCTCTCACTGCCTCTCTGTCAAATAAATAAATAAAATCTCAAAAAAAAAAAAAGGACTTAGAGGTATAAATTTGGTAAAGGTGATGTTTTAAGACTACTTGTTCCCATGGGGCACCAGGGTGGCTCAGTTCATTAAATGTCTGCCTTCAGCTCAGGTCATGATCCCAGGATCCTGGGATCGACCCTCACGTCGGGCTCCCTGCTCAGCAGAAAGGCTGTTTCTCTCTTTCCCTCTGCCTGCCACTCCCCACGCTGCACTGTCAAATAAATAAATAAAATCTTAAAAAAAAAAAAAAAAGAAAAAAGAATACTCGTTCCCTTTAGAAAGATGACTTTTGGCAATCTTGTTTAGGATAGGTTAAAGATGGGAGAGTCAAGAAACAGAGAAACCAACTGTAGGTAACGAAGGACCTCACACACTGCTGGGCCTCCTACAGAATACTTCTCAAGTTAAGTAATTCAGGGAAAAGGTTCAAATGACATACCTTTAATCTCTCAGAAACAGGGGGATGCCCCCTACCTCTACCCACTGTCTCCCACATACAACCCCCTAAAGAAAAAGGGATAGAAGGTAGAAAAAGGGGTAAAAAAAGTTTATAGCTTCTCTACCCTTCAACTGGCTCACCTGCCCCAAACGCTTCTGTCCAGCCCACACAGATGTGTGGATTATCTTGAGGAACAGCTGCCCTGTGCGTGGATTGAAGATAAAGATGGCCCCGTTGATGGGTTTGGTGGTCAAGTTCCCTTCAAAGGTCTAAAAAATGATTCCATCAGTTAGCACAGCCTAGACACAACTATCATGCCTTCATGCCCCGTATGTACGCACTTGCCTTATCATCCTCCCATAGGCATATACAGAGCCCCACATGCCTACATCGCTTCTAATTCTCACCTTGTGGATAGTCACTCTGTAGACATTTGTGTCATCCACAAACCAGATAATCTGGTTGGAGAAGAGCTCCCCATAATTCTGAGAGGACAGATAGGGCTCAGTGGGCTCAGATGAATAGAGCTGCAGCCCCTTGCGGATCCGTTCACGTAACACATACAAAGCAGGGTTTGCCTTCATGATCTTGGCCATGGCCTGCTGTATGAGAGGCTTGCTGCCAGGGAACCAGTTTCCATAGGCACTATGAGAATAGAAGAGGCAAGAAGAGTGAAGACCAGGCTGGCAGCCCCGGGAACAAGGCAAAATGGAACTCTACAGAGAAAGAAAAGACTGCTGGCCAGGCTGACAAGTGTCTGCTCACGTACACAGAGGCAAGGAAGAAAAAGTCAATGAACCAGAAAAAGGAAGTGCCACCTTTTTAGTTGGCAAACTAAAAAACACATGTACATTAAAGTACAGGGCCGACTGGGGTGCCTGCTGGCACGCTCAGATCATTTAACTCTTGATCTCAGAATCTTTGAGTTCAAGCCCCACACTGGCCATAATTTACTTAAAAAATAAATAAAATTAAAAAATAAAGTATGGGACTGACAGAAAATAGACATGCTTCTGAGCACCAACTTACCTGTGCAGATTATAGGCCAGATCAATGGCAATAAGCACACCAGTGGGCGAAGGGTAGATACTCATGTTGTCTGTGGTATAGTCCAGGAACTTGGCCCGGGCATAGCGTTCAATGTCGTGGGAATCATAGTCCCCCCAGCGCAACTGGATATCAATCCAATACTTCTGAGTGGTGGTACTATCCATCACATCCCTGTGGGTAGAGAGGTCAGGAATCCATGCTTCCAAGAAGCCACTAATACCACCAATGTCCCAGAACCACATGAACTCCCAATCACTACATCTAACTCTCAAAATTCCCAATCCCTTTGCCTGTTTCGGATCAGCAAGTCCCTCACCCAGAGAATTAGCAGGCCTTTGAGGGTGTTGACGGGATCCAGGGATGGCACTGGACCCAAGTCAGAAAGAAAAGCAGACAATTCCTAAAGTAGCACTGCTAGAAGAACAGTAAAACCAAGCTTCCTGAATGCCTAGGGCTTGGTTATAAAGCACTTACTTGGAGTCTGCTAGCAATGAGGGCCGGGAGACATTCCACTTATAGGAGGCAAAGAGCAGGATATCTGCACAGGAAGAATTCATCTTATAGGACTTTCGAGGATGAATTGTCTCCTTTTGTACTGTCTCAATTTCTAGTGCATCCAGTTCCTGATCAAACACCTGGAGGCAAAGGCAGAAAGGTTTTAACTGCTATGGCAGCCCTAGGAATGAGGCCTTGTGGAACTTCAGATGTGGCACCTGGCACTGCGATTCAGGTCTCACCCTCAGTGCTGCCAGGACGGATTTCCCAAACCCAAGAGGGAGCTGACCTGACTTCTGGTGGTCCCCTCTCCCCTCAATTCTGGCCCACCTGACACAAGTCCATCACAATGCTCTCGTGGATCTTCTGCCATAAGTGAGCTCGGAATATCTGGATAAGAGAGATCTTCAGTGTGGGGATCTTGCCATGCATGAAGATACCTGTTAGGTCCAGCTGCACCTGAAAGCCTACATACACCTGACAGGACAAAGAGAGGGACAAAAGAGGTCAAGAGACTTTGGTTCTGAGGACATCATTAAGGAAGTAGAAACACTTGCTTTTAGCTTCCTGTCTCCCAGGTCTATCACACTCACGTTGGCTCGGTTGATGGTTGGGGACCACCAGAGGGTGAACCTACGATTGGGAATCTGGTTCAATCCTGATCGCTGAGCATTAGTTAGCTTCTTCCACTTCATAGACTCCTCAAAACCACTGGCCTTTTCCCTGGGGAGAAGAGGCCAGGTAAAGTGATGCCCTGCCATCTCCCAGAGCACTGCTCTCTGGTAAACACCAAAGGAGAACACAAAAGCACACAAGGGATGAGCTCAGTATTATGACAGGTTGTAAGGGGAGAAGAGAATCCTCACCAGAAAAGCCCCTCCCAGGTAGGGAAGTAAGTGCCCTTGAAGAGTGTGTGTTCCAGAATGCCTTCCACACCACCCAGGGCCTGGATCATGTCTGTACGGTAGTTGTTCAGGTTCCAGAGCTTCCCATCATGCCGCTGGTGTGTCCACCAGAAAGGGTTCTGCTTCAAAACCTAGATGGCAAGGCAAGTACCATTAAGGTTCTGGGTGCCTACTGCCCCAGATTCCTGGCATGGCCACGGATTCTTTTAATTCAGGGAAAAATCTCTACCATCCTCTCTATGTACCTGGTATTGCTTAAAGTCAGTTCGAACACGCCAGCCCTTATCATAAGCCAATGTGTGCCGGTCCTTCTGGAAGAGGGTGTTGATTCGAGGAATGCCACGATCCCATGAATCTTCCAGATCTTCTAAGGTCAGTCGTCTGTCAAAGAAAAAAGATCTAAGTCAAACATGCATTCACACAGTGTTTAGCATTCCTCCCTGGCCAAGGTAAACGGGTCAGATGTAGAACCTACTTCCGTCTCCATAAAAATATGACATGCTCTGTTCCTGACCTCCACGCAAGGCTCAAACATCACCCCTCCTGACGGGACTGCTATGCCTTCCTGGATGTGTACCTGTTCTGAGCAATGGCCTCTTGTCTCTTCAGTGCATACTCAGCCCAGACCCGCTGAGAATCAATGAACTCACTCTCCCATGGCTGTATGTAGCGGTACAAGTTGGGAATCAGCTGGTCTTCTTCATGGCTCATTCCTGAACGGAAGTGTGTGATACCTACATCTGTCTGCTTGGACCACCTGTTTGTGGACACAACCAAGATTAGAAAACCCTAAAAGTAAAGAACATCCCCTTCCCTCAGGGTCTAGCAAGACTTTCCACCCTTTTAAAAAGTTATTTATTTATTTATTTAAGTCATCTCTACACCCAACGTGGGGCTCAAACTCATGACCCTGAGATAATGAGTTGCATGCTCTTCCAACTGAGGCAGCCAGGAGCCTGTAGCGAGATTTTCTTTTTTTTTTTAAGTCTATATTCTTATTTTATTTTTTTATTTTATTTTATTTTTTTTAATGATTTTTTATTATATTATGTTAGTCACCATACAGTACATCCCCGGTTTCTGATGTAAAGCTCGATGATTCACTAGTTGCGTATAACACCCAGTGCACCATGCAATACGTGCCCTCCTTACTACCCATCACCGGTCTATCCCATTCCCCCACCCCCTCCCCTCTGAGGCCCTCAGTTTGTTTCTCTGTAGCGAGATTTTCAACCAAGTCCTACCTGAGGTCAGACTGGGGGATGAGCACATGGCCCATTGAGAGCATGCCAAGTCCACCCAACTCCTTAGGGGTATAGAACACAACAGGTGGGAACCGACTGGGCATCTTGGAGTTGAGGCCAATCTTGATACGTGTCTGGATCTTGTTCTCACACTTCACTAGCAAGTCCAGAAGCTCCTGGGTGTTCACCACAGCCTCCCGAAAGTATGTCATAAGGCCTATAAGAGCTGTGTTCCACTTATTCACAATCTGAAAAAAGTGGGGAGAAAGCAAATTATAGGTGAACTATGGGAGGGGGGAGGTGGTAGGGACTACTTGATCCAGTTAATTATATTCCCCCTTGTTCTCAAGGAAGATTTGAGCTCATTGTCATTAGGAAGTATATATAAATCAAAACTACTATGAGGGGGCACCTGGGTGGCTCAGTCGTTAAGCATCTGCCTTCGGCTCAGGTCATGATCCCAGGGTCCTGGGATCAAGCCCCGCATCTGGCTCCCTGCTCAGCTGGAAAGCCTGCTTCTCCCTCTCCCACTCCCCCTGCTGGTGTTCCCTCTCTCATTGTGTTTCTCTCTCTCCAATAAATAAATAAAATCTTAAAAAAAAAACACACAAAAAACCAAACAAAAAACTACTATGAGATACTATTTAACACCCACAGTAATGGCTATAAAGCAGTGACAAGTGTTAGCAGGAGTGTGAAGAAAATGCAACACTTATGTACTGCTGGTGGGAATGTGAAATGGTACAATGGTTGAACCACCACCTGGCAGTTCCTCAAAAGGTTAAACATAGTTATTACCATATGATCCAATAATTCTAAGTATATACCCAGAAGAAATGAAAACATACGTCCACACAAAAATGTATACAAAATGTTCACAACAGCATTATTCGTAATAGCTAAAAAGTGTAAAAAAACCCAAATGTCCATCAACTGACAAACGGATAAACAAAATGTGGTATATCCATATAAAAGAATATTATTCACCCATGAAAAGGATTCAAGTATTAATACATGCTATAATACAGATGAATCTTTAAAACATGTTAGGTGAAAGACTAGACGGGCGCCTGGGTGGCACAGTCAGTTAAGCATCTGACTCTTGGTTTCGGCTCAGGTCATTATCTCAGAGTCCTGGGATCGAGCCCTGTATCAAGCTCCATGCTCAGCGGGAATCTGAAGATTCTCTCTCCTGATCTGCCTCACCCCCTACTTGCACACTCATGCTCTCTCTTGCTCTAAAATAAATAAATCTTAAAAAACGGGAAACCACCCAAAAAAGTCACATACTACACAATTCTGTTTACATGAAATGTCCAAAAAAGGCAAAATCATATAGACAGAAAGTAAATTTGTGGTTGCCAGGAGCTGGATGTGGTGGGAACAATGGGGAGTGAATGACTGTTCATGGGTATAGGGTTTCTTTTTGGGGGTGATGAAAATGTTCCAGAATTAGACAGTGGTGATGGATGCACAATTTTATGAATATACTGAATTGTATATTTTTAAAGTGTGAATTTAATCTCAAAAAAATCAATTAAGGCAATATAAACACTTAAAATAAGAGCAAATATAGTGTAATCTGGAGTGGATGGGGAGAAAAAGGGATGAGAAAAGCTACTAAAAATTAAGAGAGGGAATGAAAACTAATGGGGCCACAGAGATTGCCTTCCCAGTATAAAGAAGTACAAAACAAAGCAAAAAACATAAAACAGTATCTTCAGACAATTGACAAATAGGCAACACAGACCATGACCCTCGAGAAAAAGGAAACAAATGAAGTGAGCCCCACAACTGCCCCAGCTTCCTGCCTACTGGCAGTTTCCCAGATGCACCATACACATGGAGGGGTAAGGGAAACAAAGCCCAACAGTCTCACTGAACTGAAGAGACAGAGATTAGAATTCAGGAGACCAAGGAAGCTAAAATTTGTGGGGTAGAAGTACTAGAAGCAAGTTCTCAGCAAGAGATTTCTGGAGATCCATGAAGGGATTCAGTCAAGCTCTTGCCTGAGTACCAATCAGTATGCAGTAAAACCCCAAGGTCTAGAAGAACACCACAGAGACTCTTAACTCTAGGAACAAACAGAGTTGCTGGACGGGAGGTCGGTGGGGGGATGGGGTAACTGGTGATGGGCATTAAGGATGGCACTGATGTGACATGCACTGGGTGTTACAGGCAAGTGATGATTAACTCAACTCTACACCTGAAACTAACGATGTATTATATGTTGGCTAACTGAATTTAAACAATAATAATACAAAAGAACAGCACAGATCAGAAAGCTGAACAAGTCCCACAAGTCATATGAGGTTACCAACAGTTTGTGTTCCCACCTGCCAGAGCAGAGAGACCCTGTAATACACGGGAACTGGGTAGAGCACCAAGAAAGTTACCAACCTAGCAATGGAGGTACATTAGCCGCAGAACAAAGGGTGCTATAAATTTCCCACAACCAAGCTTCGAGGCAAGCCTTAAAAGGATCAAACTAATCCGCGAGCTCCTGAGCTGCACATAATACAACTCAATACTCTTTAACAAAACGTAACAAAACCTATAAACAATGTAAAACTCAAAATTTCTAGCATGTAATAAAACATTACCATTCATGCAAAAAAAAGGAAATAATTATCCATAATCAGAAAAAACTCAATGAACAGAAACAGACCTAGCAATAATACAAATAATGAGATTAGTAAACAAGGACCTTAAAACAGCTATTTAACAACTCTTATAATTATGCTTGAATATATAAAGAAAAATACGAATAAAATAAGAAGAGAAAAGAAGATACTAAACACCCTGATGGAATATCTAGAGATAAAAATGACAGTATCTGAAATTTAAAAAATATACTGATGGAATTAATAACATTGTAAAATCGCAAAAAAAAACTAACAGTTCACATTAACAGAAATGAAGGCAAAGTAAACACTTTTTCACAAACAAAAGCAGAGTGTACTCACTGCCAATAGACTTACTACAAGAAATGTTAAAGGAAATTCTTTAAGCAGAAGGAAAACAATACCAGATGGAAATCTAGATCTACATAAAGTAACGGAGAAAACCAGGAAAAGTATGTGAGTAAAATGTAAAAGATATTTTGCTCATTTTGTAATTTCTATAAAAGATAAAGGCTGTTTAGAGCAAAAACTAGTAATGAAGTATTGTTGTATTTATAATACAGATACAGTTAAAACGTATGACAAAAATACTACAAAGAATGAGGGGGAAAATGGAAGTACAGTGTTGTAAGGTTCTCATACTACATGTAGAATGATCTTAGTTGCAGACTAATGGTTACAGTAGAGACTGTGGTAAGTCAGAGATGTACAGAGCAACCAAAAAACCCCCCAAAAACAAAAAAAATATGTGTAGTTACTAAGCAAAGAGTGAAACTAAATCAAACAAAACAAAAAACCCACCCAGGGTACCTGGCTGGCCCAGCTGGTGGAACATGTGACTCTCAGGGCTGTGAATTCAAGCCCCATGCTGGGTGAAGAGATTACTTAAAAAAAAAATAATAATAATAATAATAATAATGCAATCTTAAAAAACCAAAACCAAAACCAAAAAAATCCCACTTAATCCAAAAGATAGCAGGAAAAGAAAAAAGCAGAATAAGAAACAAAGAACATGATAGGCAGATTTAAACCCAACTATACTGATAGTTCTATTAAACTTAACTGGAGGTTAAGAGTAAAAAGATGGAAAAAGATACCCATGCAAACACAAAACAAAGCTCCAGTAGCATTACTAGTATCGGACAAAGTAGACTTCAGGACAGAGAATATTACCATGAATAAAGATGTACATTTCATAATGATAAGAGAATCAATTAAGAAGATATAATAATCCTACAGGGCACCTATAGGAGTGGCTCAATCAGTTAAGCGTCTGACTCTTGATCTTAGCACGGGTCTTGAGCTCAGGGTCGTGGGTTCAATCCCTGCACTGGGCTCCATGCTGGGCACGGAGCCATGATAATCCTGAATACATACCTAATTACAGAGCTTTAAAACATATAAAACAAAAATGGTGGTCCTGTTGAAGCAGAAAACTCAAAAAAAAAAAAATCATGGGTATGAACAATGCATATTCCTTCCAGGGGTTATCAACAGAATTGCTCGTTATGTATAGAAGTGTCTTTGTAGGGGCGCCTGGGTGGCTCAGTTGGTTACGTGTCTGCCTTTGGCTCAGGTCACGATCCCAGCATCCTGGGATGGAGCCCCAAGTCAGGCTCCTTGCTTGGTGGGGAGCCTGCTTCTCCCTGTCCCTCTGCCCCTCTACCCGCTAGTGCACACGCAGCTCTCTCTCCCCCGCTCTCAAATAAATAAAATCTAAAAAAAAAAAAAAAGCGTCTTTGTAGGGGTGCCTAGGTGGCTCAATCTGTTGAACGGATGCCTTTGGCTCAGGTAATGATCCCAAGGTCCTGAGATCGAGCCCTGTGTCAGGTTCCATGCGTAGTGGGGGTATCTGCTCCTCCCCCGACCCCACTTGTGTTCTCTGTCAAATAAATAAAATCTTTCCAAAACAACAACAAAAAACCCCAAAAACCCCAGTAGTGGTGTCTTTGTACCAGTTACAAAGCCCAGTTCTAACTTTAGCAGTCTCTCCAGGTACATGACATAGCATTCCATCTTGCACATGCCCTTGGTTGTCACCTGTATGCAGGTTCACTGCTCCCTGGACAAAAGGTTTGTCCGTTTGCATGTGGTATCAACGAAACAGCCCCCCACTCCCCTAAGCCTGCTGATACCTTGGATGAGTCCTTGTTGGTTTTCCATATCCAAGCCAACTATATTTTGCCCAACTTTCAGTTGCGTTCAACAAAATGTCCTGCCTTTTTACACAGTTACAACCTAATTGTTACGTGGGTAATTTTGGTTAAGTATTTTAAAGATACCAGATTTCTGAACTTCAGAAATTCTTCCATGCTCAAAAAATATATAATTTTCTTGAAAAATGTCACGTGGCTTTATGCTAAAAGCTTGGATGTCTTATTTATCAGAGAGAGCGCACATGTGCATGCGGATGCACAAGTGGGGGGGGGGCAAGAGGCAAGAGGGGCGGCCGCAGAGGGAGAAGAGAGACAAGCAGACTCCCTGCTGTGTGCGGAGCCTGACATGGGGCTTGATCCCAGGACCCTGGGTTCATGACCTGAGCTGAAGTCAGACCCTTAACGGACTGAGCCACCCCAGTGCCCCAAAGCTTGAATGTCTTTAATTAAGTGAACTGTGTCTCTGAACAACCCCTTTCAAAAACAAAACAACCCCAAAACAAAAAAGATGGACCTGAAAGAGAAAATAAATCCGCAATTGTAGTTGGAGATTTCCAAGACTCTTAACTGATAGAAGTAGACAAAAAAAACCATTAAGGGTATAGAAAGACTCGAACACAAACACCAAATCTGACCTGACATTTATAAAACACTACCCAATAGATTACAGATTCTTTTCAAGTACACGAGATAGTCATCAAGACAGAACTTACATGCTAGACCACAGAACAAGTCTTAAGACATTTGGAAAGACTAAAGATCATACAAAATAGGTTTTCTGACCATAATGGAATTACACTAGCAACTAATAACAAAAATACCTGGAAAACCCACAAATATTTTTAAATTAAATAGCTTACTTCTAAATAACATATGGGTGAAATAAAAACTCTCCAGGGGAATTAGAAAATATTTTTAACTGAATGAAAATAAAGACAACTTATCAAAATTTGAGGGATGCAGCTAAAGCAGTGCTTAGAGGAATATTTACAGCATTGGATGTTTATATTTAAAAATACCTAAAAAGATCCAAAATTGATCTAAACTTTACCTTAAACTAGAAAACTAAGAGCAAATTAAACCCAATGTAAGCAAAGGAAATATACTATGAGAGCAGAAAACACTGAAATAGAAAAGCGAAAAAGGGGGCGCGTGGGTGGCTCAGTTGTTAAGCATTTGCCTTCGGCTCAGGGCGTGATCCCAGAGTGCTGGGATCAAGCCCCACATCAGGCTCCTCTGCTGGGAGCCTGCTTCTTCCTCTCCCACTCCCCCTGCTTGTGTTCCCTCTCTCGTTGGCTGTCTCTCTCTCTCTGTCAAATAAATAAATAAAATCTTTAAAAAAAAAAAAAAAAAAAAAGAAAAGAAAAGTGAAAAAGCCCGAACATGGGGCTCACTCCCAGAACCCCAGGATCATGACCCGAGCATAAGGCAGACACCTAACAGACTGAGCTGCCCGGGCGCCCCACCCAGGCACCCCTGTCCCTCTGGCTTTAGACTTCAAGTCATCTGGACATGCAGAAAGGGACTCCCCCGGTAAGGGAAGCAGAGTAGGAAGGCAGGAAACCAAGCAGGAAGGTAGCCATAAGGCCCTTCAGAAACTGAAGCTAAGCAGGCTGTACCTTATAAATCAGATTATCTATGTCCATCTCTGTTTTCCTTCTGCTATTCCTGGCCCTCACCAAAACCTTGCTTAAATGTTCCAGCCTTATTTTGTAGTTCCTACTAGGACTGAAGGCAACGGTCCTGTGTCCAGGCTCAGGCTAGTGTGCTGCATGTACCTAAAACAAGGATGATGAGAGGATCCAAAGTGGTAGTGGCAGCAATGATTCCAAGAGTCCAAGGAAGAATGAAATTTTAGAGGACAAGAATAGGGCTTTAAGGTCCAGCCACCTCTTACCCTACTGGATATTTCCCTCTATTATCAATCTTCGAAGAGCAAGAAATTTTATTCCAAGTACTTTACCTTAATACACCTCAGGAAATAAATTCCAATATTCTATTATCTGATCATAATCCCTGATCCCTCTAATTAATGACAGCAAACGTTTATTAAGCAATTTACTGAGTAATAGAACTTACTACATTCATTAATTCTCACAAAAGCCCTCTGAGCTAGGTAACACAACAGTACCCCCATTTTTTAAAAAGATTTACTTGAGAGAGAGAGAGGGAGAAGCAGACTCCCCACTGAGCTGGGAGCCTGACGTGGGGCTCCATCCCAGGACCCAGAAATCATGACCTGAGCCGAAGGCAGATGCTCAACCATCTGAGCCACCCAGGTGCCCCTCCCCATTTTTTAAAAAAAAAGTTTATTTAATTAACTAATCTGTACACCCAACTTGGGGCTCAAATTCACAACCCCTGAGATCTAGAGTCGCAAGTTCTTCCAACTGAGCCAGCCAGGCACCCCATCATCAGTATCCCCACTTTATGAAGAGAACTAAGGCCCAAAGTGGGTGACATGCCCCAAATCCCAGCTAGTTATGTGACAGAGCTGCGATATGAACCTGACTGGACTCCAGAACCTGTGCTTCTAATCACTTCTAAACCTTTCCCTAACCTGTGATACTACTCAGGCTCTCACCTCTCACGTATCTACTCCTCTGATCCTACACTTTCTTCCAAGGCCTTTGGCCTCTTCTGGTCTCTTCCTACCCCCCCTCCCAGCCAAACAAATCCAGGATCCCAATAGGGGCCAGCACTCTGGATTTCCCTGCATCTAATCCCTTACCACTCCACAACAGTCCTCTGGCAAATCCCAATCCTGAATCACCTCAACGCTATGATACATCCACTTTGTCCATCCTGTCACTGAGCAGCTGAGTGTTTCTGGGAACAGCTCACACTAAGAGTTGTCCTCATTGTCTTGAAACCCACCTGGAGCATACAGTCCCTTCAACAACCCTATCATACCTCATCACTGTGCTCAAGTTCAACCCAGGCAAAACAGGAAAATTCACGATTTATTTTAATTTCCCACTCAACTTTACATTCACATCTATCCAGACCTCTCTTCTTTTAGGTTCAGAGGACGCTTGCCCTTTACTATACCCCCCCACACAACTCCTCAGACTACTGCTCCATCACTTACCACACTGGTCTGCTGCACACTGAATTGCCCTGGCTCCTTCCTAACGGGAACATGTTCAAGCCAATCCCATTTAAAACTACTGCCTTGACTTAAATCTCCCTCTAGGTGGCATCTAATGTCCTTCTTCTTACTCCAGCTCTGGCAGGTTGCCAGTCCTTGCTGTCTCCACTCCCTCACTTCCCATAAAGCCTCACCCACTGCAATCTGGCTTCTATCCCCACTATTTCTGAAACAGCTCTTGCTAAGGTCACCAATGACGTCCTGACTGCCAAATCCAATGGATACTTTTCAGGCCTTATCTAACTAAAACACTCTTAGGCAACTGACACTGTTAAATGCCCGCCCCAATTCCTGACATCCCTTGGCTCTGATGACCCGGCACTCTTCCAGTCTGGCCACACTGCTGCTCAGTGTTTCCCATGGTTCCAAATTCATCACTCTGCTCTTCTCTTTCCCTACACTTGACCTGGACAATCTTGCTCACTCTTTTTTTTTTTTTTTTCCTATTTTAATGATTTTTTATTATATTATGTTAGTCACCATAGAGTACATCCCCGGTTTCCGATGTAAGGCTCGATGATTCATTAGTTGTGTATAACACCCAGTGCACCATGCAATACATGCCCTCCTTACTACCCATCACCGGTCTATCCCATTCCCCCACCCCCCTCCCAATCTTGCTCACTCTTGAGCTTTAAACCACCACCTTCATGCTGACAGACTCCTAGATCTACATTTTCGACCCAGATATCTTCTCCAAGCTTCAGACTGCAAAAACATCTCCATTTGGACATCTTACAGGAGCCTCAAAATTACCCCTCACTGCTCTTTCTCACCTCATTTCTCCCTCAAAAACTTAAAGTATTTTTCAGCAAATCTAAGAGACCATTGATTTAAGAAGCATCGCTGGGGCGCCTGGGTGGCACAGCAGTTAAGCGTCTGCCTTCGGCTCAGGGCGTGATCCCGGCGTTATGGGATCGAGCCCCACATCAGGCTCCTCTGCTGTGAGCCTGCTTCTTCCTCTCCCACTCCCCCTGCTTGTGTTCCCTCTCTCGCTGGCTGTCTCTGTCTAATAAATAAATAAAATCTTAAAAAAAAAAAAAAAAAAAAAGAAGCATCGCTAAGCGGGGGCGGGGGGGGGGGGGTGCGGGCGCCTGGGTGGCTCAGTCATTAAGCGTCTGCCTTAGGCTCAAGTCATGATCCCGGGGTCTTGGGATCAAGCCCCACATTGGGTTCCCTGCTCGGCAGGAAGCCTGCTTCTCCCTCTCCCACTCCCCCTGCTGGTATTTCCGCTCTGTCTCTCTCTCTGTCCAGTAAATAAATAAAATCTTTAAAAAAATAAATAAATAACAGAAGCAATGCTAAGGGGGGAAACACACATGTACATATATACTTATCTTGGAATGGAAGAAATATGATATAATAAATGCCTGCCAAACAACTCCATCTGGATGTTCTCAGGAACCTCAAACTTGTTACATCCTAAACTAAATCTACTTATCTTCCCTCCTAAACCTGCTCTTCTTCCTATACTCTTCCAGCTGGTAGTGCCAATATCTACCTAGTCAGTCATGCCAAAAACTGTTACTTCCTTTCCCTCTGGCATCCCACCAAAATGAGGCTCTGCTGACTTTACCTGCTAACTACTTATCAAATATGCTCCTGTCTCCTCACTGCTCTCATTACTGTCATCGGGAATTCAGAAGTCTCCAAACCTGATCTCCCACCCCATTCCTCTAAACCCTTCCTACCCACAGCTGCAAGAAGAATCACCTAACACAGAAATCTGGAAAAGTCACTCCTACACCTAAGACCCTCACAGGATCTTAACAAGGCATACAATACCCTCCAGCATCTGGCTCTTGCTTATCTATCCAGCCCCTATTTCTTAACAGTCCCAACTCCACAACCGTACTCCAATCAATCCGAACTTTCTATAGCCCTACACGTATCATGCTAGTTACCTCTCCAGACATAAGGCTGTCTCCCTCACCTGTCTCATTGCATGTCACTTCTTCCGATAAACCTTTCCTCTCCCTCTCCCAGACGGGGCTAGAGTCATTAACTTGAGTCTTCTCACAGATTCCCAAATAATACTATAGCTCTAAAAACACTACATCCTGTTACAGTTCTCTTGTCCACGGATCTGTCTCCCCAACTAGGTTGGCCAGCTCAACCAAAGCAGAGACTCTATGTTACGTGTAGTGTGTGCGGACCCTTGAACCCAAAAGTTATCAACAAACACCAATGGAATGAATGAGTTACATAATTCTTATTATTTGACCCTTGGAGGGAATAAACCAACCTAAAAGGATAAACCTTTTTCTTATACTAATAAACCCCCAAAAACATGAGAAATTTTAAGTAAGATATACTAAGATAATGGACGCCTGGATGACGCAGTTGGAAGAGCACACAACTCTTGATCTTAAGGTTGTGAGTTTGAGCCCCAAGTTAGGTGTAGAGATTATTTAAAACAACAACGACGACGACAACAACAAAACTTAAAAAACAAAACTAAGAACATGTATCCTTAACAAAAGCATTCAGCCTAATAAGAACCTGGCATTTCTCTTTTTGGCATTACTGATGCTCTTAAGAGTGTCAGCTAAGACATTATGTGCCCCATTATGACGGCAGGAAAGACGGCAGGAAAGGCAAGGTGACTTTTTAAACCCTGCAGAAACTTAAGTATACACAGTTAACGAATCCCCAGATTATTCTTTCTCAATTCCAGCTGCCTTCAGCTGGGCCTTTAGAAGCAACTGAAAGGGAAAATAAACACTGAGATAGCTAGTTATACTTGCTTTTTATATACGTAGTTATTGCTTAAAAGATGAACCATATGAATAAATAATAAGCTCCTGGTAAGATGTAAAAAATGAAAATTTTTGGGGCGCCTGAGTGGCGCAGTCGTTGAGCTGCTGCCTTCAGCTCAGGGCGTGATCCTGGTGTTCTGGGATCGAGCCCCACATCGGGCTCCTCCGCTGGGAGCCTGCTTCTCCCTCTCCCACTGCCCCTGCTTGTGTTCCCTCTCTCACTGCCTGTCTCTCTGTCAAATAAATAAATAAAATCTTAAAAAAAAAAAAAAAGAAAATTTTTGTTCAAATTCGAGAATCCAGCTTCTATTCTTACCTTAATTTAGAGTCATCACAACTACACAGAACTAGGCTGCACATTCCCTACAGGTATTCCCAGAAAGTACCTGAGTTGATTTGATACTCTAAGCTGCTATACCATAAAGCATGGAAACTGGTACACTGGGAAAAGCTGGGAAGAAACAAGAGCCAACCAGGGGAAGAGCTGAAAGGGAAAGGAGACGGACAGAGGACATGAGGCAAGCTAGGGCTGACTGCCTTATATACCTTGGTGAAGGTGGTAGAGCCAGAGGCCATCAGAATCTGACGCACACGGTTGTGGAAGCGCTGCATTGACTCATCATCCACACGCAGGAAACACTGAGCTGTCCGCTCCTTAGTAACCTAAACCACAAGGTCAAGGTTAGTTTGTCTCTGCTACTGCCCTAGAAGCAAGGACCAACTCTGACCCCTGCCCCCCTACTAAACTCTACCCACACACCAAGGCTCAACTGACTGATAATGAAAAGGTGTGATGGTGTTCCTCACCCCTGCACACCCCAAAGGTACAGGGGTGGTAATGCTACCAAGCCCCCTTTCCAGACTGTACCTCATTCTGTAGGTTCCAGACCCCATCCTTGTGAGTGAACTCCTCATAGCTGGTGCGGCATTTAGGTAGGATGCGGCACTCAAAGCCACACATGTTGAACAGCAAGTTGGGGTTGTCCTTACTGTACACAGATACAAAGCTGTTCTCCCACTGAACTGTAGTCACTGACCGTGGCAGGCGGTTCTTGATGTCCCAGAACACTGCCCGACCCCTGCTCACAGAGAACATATGGTCACATCACTCTCCTGGAACTTGAAGGAACTTCCCTCAGAAGGCCAGACTCTCAGTATTCTAGGAGAGTACCCTCCTTCCACCCAGGACACAACCTCATAAATTCCCTCTAAGTGTTCTCTGGGTCCCTCAGGCTGATGTTCTTCCAGCTCCCACAGCCCCAACTTAAGACTCACAAGTTGACATCATGCTTCATGAGGCGCATGCGGGCATCTCGGGGCCAGCACTTCTTGTTATTATAGCCAACGATATTTTCATTGTTGGGGTCAGGATGCTCTGTCAGGTAACGCTGGATCAGGTCCCGAGCCTCATCTGCTGTGAACCTACACCAGGCAAGATGCACTGTGGAGACTGAAATAACCTGGGACCCCATGAGACCTACAGCTTTGCAAATAAAGCCCACCTCCAACCCCCACCCTACTCACAGGACTTCATTCTGTTTTAGAGCCCCAACCCAGAAACAAGTCAACTAAGGTATAATAGCTGCATTCAGAGGCTGGGCATACGCCTCAAGGGTAAGAATGCAGGCAAGCCCTCACCTGAAGAAAATGTGGATGCGATCGATGTATCTGCAGAACAGACGGATGGGGTGGGCAGCCTCGGTGGCTATGTCCTGGAAACTAAGAAAGTCATTTGGCATCTGAGGGGGCCCAGCCATCTCACTGGCCCGGTGCAGTCCCAACACCAGCAAATCCATCACCAAGCCATAGTACTGCACGATGAATGAAGCAAACTGCAGGCCTCTAATGATCCCATAAGAATTTGTATGGTTCATGTCCTAGAACAAAAGATTTACAACTCTGAATGATTCTTAACTCACGGCCATGTCCCAGGCCTCTCTGGGGCCCATCCTCTTTGGTCCTCCCCTCAGCAAATCCTACCCCAGGGAGCCAGACACACCCCTCCCCAATTCCTTGATACCCTGCCCCCAAGACACACCTTATAGTTGATGACGACGTTGTTCTTAGCTGTCATGTAGTCAGCTATGTTGTGGTCCACGATGAGTCGCAGCAGCCTATTAAGCAGGGTCAAGTCGATCTTTTCATACATCTTCTCAAAGCGTGATTCCAGCATAACATTGCACTCACCCTCACTCGTCTCCCACACGTCCTGCAGATTATTGATGCCTGAGGAGTAGGCAAGACAGGTCTCCAACAGGTTAGAAATTCCCTTCCAAGGCTAGTGCCTGCAGTACCTATCATAACCCATAACCTCATCTCACTCCACTCATTCATCTGGACTGCTAAGAGTGTCGGCTTTGCTTGGTTTAACAACCACACTATTGCCCTGGCACCTATGCAGCAAGAGAATAAACTAAGTATACTGCCTGAATGAGAATTTTGATGTAGAACTCAATTCACCTCAGATCAACCCAATTGACCTCAATGTCCAAGGGCAAAGCAAGAAAAACTTTACCTTGGCACCACTTGTAAACAAGCAGAGGAGGTGGTTCTGTGTCAGCAGGCTTGATCCACGGTGGGAAAAGGCGGCGCTTGTCAGCTTCATACCAAAGGTACTGGTCCAAGTAGGCATCAGTGATCTTCTCCAGCGGCTCCACATCATATACTGGCACCAGGTGGCTATAGAGATCCATGAACTCAATGCCCACCTGTTGGACAGGGAAGCTGGCTTACTCGGATCCACCAATCACCTGAGGCAACCCACTACCCTGGGTGCCATGAACGAATAGCATAGCTAACAGAAAACTTGAAGAGGCAGCTTACTCACTTCTTTAAAGGCTCTCTGTGTGAGGAGGTGACGCTTGATGCGGGACAATGCCTCATGGGGGTTGTCATAGGCTTGCTCTATCAGACCTAGCTCCTCCCTCTGAGACTGGTTTAACCGAGACTTCACACTGACAAGGAAAAAGAAAAGATGAACGGAAAAACCAAGAGGAAACCAAACCCAGAAAGGACTGAGGCTAAACCTACTTCCTTTGGCCTCTGACAATGACGCTGTTCTCCACGCTCTCACCTTCCCAAAAGAATCTACCTACTCTATTCCTCACCTGTAAGCTTCCTTGAGCCGCTCCAAGGCCAAGATGAGCAACTTGGTGTCATGCTTGTAGGAGAGTGGGGGAAATGGGATGGGTGAGAACCTCCGGCTCTCCAACCAATGCACAGTGGTGGTATACACTGCCACCGCTTCCTCTGCTGTGATATATGGCCCATCCTGCGAAACAGACGTGATAATCAGCCTCCCACCGTGGCCTAATCCCTGCGGACAAGGCACGGTCCCAAACCAGCAGTGTATCCCTCTGCCCACTCCCCACGTGCAGCCCAGCCTAAGCTGCTTAACCTTCAGGTAGTTGTGCTGTCTCTCCTGTTCCGCCTTCAGATAAAGCCGAGTGAGGCGGCCCAGGTTCTTTTTGCAAACAGTCTTGTCCACAGTGGCTCCACGGCGGATCCGTTCTCGATTGTAGTGGGCAGTGTTGGTCCACCAATCAGCCTTGGCCTTCACATATCGAAGGATCATATTCTCTATGGGTGTTGGCAGCCCAGGTACCTGAAAGTGTAAAAGGCACAATGAGAAAGTGACAGCAACCATGTAACTCCCAAAGGGAGCCCAGGAGTGGTAACCCTATCCCCATGCTTCTTGGAGTTGGGGCAACACCCACCTTCCAGGGAATGTTGGCCTTCCAGCAGCGCCAGGCTTCACTGAGGTGCTGCAGGATCGTCCGGGCCTTGTTCTGTTTGATTCCCTCAGGCATCATGTCCAGAATGTCATGCATCACAGCTGCTCGAAGCTCAAGGTCAAAATGCGACTCCACTCGCTGCTTTGTAACAGTCTTTGCCACCCCCTTGGAGTGTCGGCCTAGAAGTGAAATTGATTAAAAGCAAGATTGCTTTCAATGAGTCTCTACCATCATGCCCCCTCATTAACCATGGTTACACTGTCCATATGCCCAGCAGCTGCAGAAAAGACGAACTATCTCGGGACATTCACAACTATGCTTCTGAGAAATTTCCATCCTGCAAATGCAAGATAGCCTCAAGGCCCCAGAGAGAAACCCAAGAAACAGAATACTAGATCAGAATCACTGGAGAACGGGACCTGTTATAGGCAATCCAGCAGGAAGGGATTTTCAGTCTCAAACAAGGGCAGGGGATAGAACAGAAACATATGATCTACCCATGAAGCGATAATAAAACACAAGTTGGAAACAGAGAAGAACACTCACCTTCAAACTGTCGGGCCAGGAGGTTGCCCAGCCACCGCTCCAGCAAAGGGGTGATGCCACGCATGAAAAACAGCCAGACCCGCCAGCCAGCAGCCCAGAAGCCACAGCCAGGGCCCTTCCCTACAGGGCCCTATGGTCCCAAGCAGAAATCAAGAACGTAAGTTAGCAATTCATTTAGAGAGCAATAGAAAACTGCACACAGGTGGGGTCAAGAGGAACATATCTTAGACAACAGAGGGAAAAAGAGGCAAAACTCTGGGACCTCAACATCTAAAATGCAGTAAATGAGAAATTATAAGGCAGAAACTAGTAACTGAGATTCCCAATTTAAAGGTAGCTTTTGGGATGCCTGGGTGGCTCAATCGGTTAGCGTCTGCCTTCGGCCCAGGTCATGATCCCAGTGTTCTGGGATCAAGGCTCGCATTGGGCTCCCTGCTCACAGAGTCTGCTTCTCCCTCTGCCTGCTGCTCCCCCTGCTTGTGCGCTTTCTCTCTCTAGCAAATAAATAAAATCTTAAAAACAAAACAAACGGCAGCTTTGGGGGGGGGAAGTGTTACAATTCACAAGGTGAGGGCAAGTAATGACACACTTAGAGGCTCTCTCTAAGTAAGTCCCAGGAAAGAGCCCTGACTAGACCTAAAAATTGAAATGGATCTGAAACTCAGGGTCCTGAGATCGAGCCACGCATCAGGCTCCACGCTGAGCATGAAGCCTGCTTAAGATGCTCTCCCTCTCCTCCTCCTCCCTCCCCCCACAATGAATGAATGAATGAATGGAGAAAGTGAGAGCAGAAGGGCAGGGTCCCACCGTATTGAAGCGGTAATAGATGAGATGCTTCAGGTCCTTGCACATGCGAATCTGCCGCATCAGCTTGTATTTGTACCGGTACATGCCTGTCAGTTGCCCCACATGAGCAAAGATATACTGCAACCCATCTGCCAGCTGCAACACAATGATCCCATGAGGCTTTACACTACAGCCAGCTCCATGATCAGCTCAGGCTTCATTCAGATTCCCTACCCGTGGCAGGGATGAGAGATACTTGGCCTCACCTGGAAGGCATCCACATTGCCCAATCGATACTGCACATGACTGTCCACCACCAGCTTAGTTAAACGCAAAACTTCCCTACACAGATGGAAGGCATTCCCAAAACGAGATTTCTTTCTTTCCTGGAGAAGGTGCCAAGAATAGAAAAAACATTAATCAGCAATGGTCCCAAGTGGATGGATGCCTTCCTCAGAGGACAGAGCAAAATCCGTCCATCCCTCAAGCCCAGAAGACCCTTAAGGTACAATGCACACACCTTGGTGGTGAGGGTCTTGACAGGTTTAAGATTGAAGTTGTAATCCAGATGCAGATAGTTGAGGTTTTTACGGTGAATGAGAAGGTTGAGCATGTTATAGCCCTGGCGGCAAACCTGCAGCCCCACCTCCACCCAGTCCAGCTTCGTGGACTGAAAGAATTTGGTGGCTTTGAAGGAGCGGAACAGGTACCTGGGGTGGGAATAAGTCAGAGAGGGAGAGTTAGCTTCCTGGTTAACTCTGGAATAAAAGAAGTCTGAGCAACGACCCTCAGGCACCTTACCTCTTCTTTTGGGCTTTAGGGGGTCGGTGCTTCAGGGCATTCAGCACATAGTACTTCAGCAGTTTCTGGTAGGAGACCCTCACTTTCACAGGCTGCCCAGCAGGACAATGCTCCCGATACCTGGGAAAACAAGCCAACCAGAGCTAGCCCACCTCTCCTTCTAATCCCTCTGGAAAAGGCTGCATGCCCACCCAGTTGGGAGTCTTTTCTCCTATACATCCACTACCATCCCCCCAGGTAGTCTTACCAGTTCTTGACAAGGGGGATGTCCAGGGCCCGGCGGGTGCGACCAGAGCGTAGGTTGAAGGGCCGTGGGGCCCAGAGCAGGGCAATGCCATTGGCTGTATTGTCTGTGTAGAGGGGTGTGTCCTTCAGGAAGGGCTCCACAAACTCTGGGAGCTCAAACTCCTCATCATCATCAGGCAACGGTTCCTGGCTCTGAAAGAAGAACCCCCCCAAGGGTTCAGCTCCCATTGAACTGGGCAGAGAATGGGGATAAGAGGGAAACTCTCTGGGGCCGAGCACAGTGGCTCCATCTACCATGGAAACTGGGCTGTCAGACAAGAGAAGCCCTAAAGGGTCAGGCCAAAAGGGCCAAGGGAGCAGAGAACAAGCCAGGACCAACCAGGAAACCAAGAATCACTCCTCACACCCCAACTGGCTCACCACCAAAGGTCTCCCAAATGAGCCCCACTACCTTAGGTAAACACAAAAACTATGCTAGGGTAAGGAGGTCTGTTAAGAACACTATGGAACGTGGGTAAAAATCAAAAATATTACTCCAAGTGTAAAAGGCCAATCACAAAAGACCACATACTGTTAAGATCCCATTTATATGAAATCTCCAGAATAGGCAAATCTACAAAAACTAGGAGTTGCCTAGGCAAGGGAGGTTCGAGGGAAACAGAGTGACTGCTAATGGTATGGGGATTTCTGGGATGATGAAAAGTTTTGAAAATTGCCTATGGGAATCGCTGGACTACTTTGTGAAAAAACTAAAAACTGCTGAATTGTACACTTTAAATGAAGGACTTGTATGTAACTATATCTCAATAAAAGGACTGAAAAAAAGGCCATAATGCAAACAGACCAGAATATACAAAGTCCCAATCACAGAAACCCAGATAACACCAATAACTTACTTTGAGCCAAGTGCTGAACTGTCAAATTAGCTTAAAACTCAAGAGGAACACTAAACAGGATGACAAACATGTCTCCCTGTAGCTGAATTTTTATCTAGTAACACTTCAGCCACGGTCAGGAAATTTCTCTCCAAAGAACTAAGGTCAGGGACGCCTTGGTGGCTTAGTGAGTTAAGCGCCTGCTTTTGGCTCAGGTAATGATTCCCAGGGTCCTGGGATTGAGTCCCACATCAGGCTCCTTGCTCAGCAGGGACCTGCTTCTCCCTCTGCCTGCTCCCCTTGCTTGTGCTCTCACTCTCTGACAAATAAATAAATAAAATCTTTAAAAAAAAAAAAAGGAACTAAGGTCAATTGTTTCTCCTTCTCACCTTGACGGAGTGCCTGTGAGAAATTGGGTTGATCAAAGGATCAAAGTAGAAAGCTGGGAGATCAGGATCCTCAGTTTTGATGAACACAACGTTAGGAGTATGGTACCTAAAATGAAGGAAGAGTAAGCTCAGGTTCTCTGGCACCGGCCCAACCCCCCTTCCCCCCCACCTTTGCTTTGGTTCTCACCAGGTGAGGTGGACATGGTGTGGGAGGTTGTTGTATAGATAAGGAAAAGCAATCTTGTATTCAGTGCGGATAGGCTGCCGGATGATGATTTTGTTAATATCGTTGAATTCATTCCAGTCTTCATCCCTAGGGTACAAAATAAAGGATGAGCAGACTACTTGGGGAGTTTGGAAACCACAACGGGATCTCAAGGATCAAGATTAGATTTTATACAACCCAAGGTGCCTATAATCCCCAATATCTCCAACTTACTGGAGATTGATGTCTCGAACAAGAGGTTCAAATTTGGGGCCTCCAGGAATGGCCATATTGAGCGCCTTGGAGGTAAAGAAGGCCTTCAGATCAAACAGATAGAAGTAGTTGTCATCTACCAAGTCTGTCAGGAGCTGATTGGCTAGGCGGTAGAGTGTAGACATCATGGGCAGTGTGAATTGCCAGCGCTGGTAAGTGGAGCCATTCACATACCTAGGAAAAAAAGACAGGCCTATGTCAGGAAGGTATACCTAGCCCAGCCATTCACTGAGGACTCCTTCTGGACTTCCAAAACTCTCACAGGAGCAGTAACTCCAATCATCACTCACTTCCGGCTGTCCCTCAATGGCTGGTGGTCATAGAACCAGTCCAACACAGGGGCATCCTCCTCAGGGTCCAGCTCTAGCTGAATAGCCTCCAGTGGTTCAACATCTAGGATGTTATCAGCATAGTCCAAAGGTGGCTCCTCATCATCAAAAGGGGGGAACCGCATCCTCTTGAAATGCCTCCTGTCTCTTTTTTCTCGACGCATCATAATCCACATTGACCTAAAAGTCAGCAATGTTACACTACGGTTTCCACCCACTGCCCCCAACCACCACCACCACCACCACCGCCACATTCCAGCCCTTCTCACCCCCACTGGGAGATGTAAACAGGTTCAATGACCCAGGGAATCTCATTAACAAAAGAAATGGCTCCAGTGATATGGTACAGCACAGGCACATCCCGAATCTGCTCCCAAGGCATAGGCATGTTCTCCAGGAGTTTGAGGACTGCGTGGGGCATGTACTTGAGGGCACTGCAACATTAGGGAGAGAGAGGATTATAAATGACTAGGTGTTCTGCTGCCTGTGCCATGCAGAAAAGCCACATGGTATCACAGTACCACATTCCATAGAAAAGCCTGCCTTACAGTCCAAACTCTCAAACTTAGCACACAGATCCTCCTTGACTAGGAACCCTATTCCCCCCCCCCCTTCAATTGTGCCACTCTTTCTCTTAAACTTCACAGTCCCACAATATTGGGCTTCTGTCTCTCTATATCAATAGCTGTCCCTTTAAAGACAGCTTCTGGACTATTACACATTCTATACTCTCTGTACCTTCCCATATAATAATAAAATACTCATATTTTATCGTAGCCATCTTTCTTGTGTCTGTCGTGCCATAGACCATAAGATCCAGAAAGCCCATTATTTTCTATTCACTGCTATATTCCTAGCACCTAGCACAGTTCTCAAAAAAATTTTTTTTATAAATAAACATCTATGGCTATCTTTTTTTTAATAGCTATGTTAGACCAGTTTATTAAGTGGCTAACATTTTTGCTTTTCCAAATGGAAAAAAAATTTGCTAAGGCGCTTACACCTGTATTCACTCAGCTTGGGGCCACAGAAAAACAAGAGTAGAGAGGCCTTAGGAGTTAAATATCCTGAACCTCAGAATTCTGGTCACTGAGGAGTTACAGGAAACAAGAATGTAGTGTCCTGTTATGGGTTTCAACCCATTCAAAGATAGGGACATCTTATCATAGCTTCAACAAGACAAATTAGTGCCAGATCAAGAAAAAAAAAATTAGGGCAATCAAGAGAATAAGTGAAGATCTGGAAATTATCACAGAACCTAGTTTTTTCTCTTCTCTTCTAACCACCAAGATGGGCTGTCAGAGAGAATTCCTGTTCCCAAAATGACAGAGCAGCTATCCAGGATAGCAACCTATGGGTCAGGGAGAAAGGAAAGAGGTCAAAATCCACATGAAATAATTCCAAGAGGTTCCTTACCCCAAGTAGACCCTTTTGTCATGGCGAAACTTCCTGTTGGTCATGTCTCCATGGTCTCGAATGATCTTCCTAACATGTTCTGGGGGCATGTCTTCCTTCTGAGCATCCACAAATCCAAACTTCCGCTTTTCTGCATAGCGCTTGGCCTGTAATTGCTGCCATTTTCGGGCTACAAAGACACCTCAGTTTAAACAGCTGCAAACCCTTAGCCTGATCATCCCCACCTCTCACCCCAGGGTAAGCCCCTCAGGATGTATGAGTTAGGGGTGGGCATACAGCAGGAACACTCCTTTACAACTCTCTTATCTCACTCTGCTTTACTTTTTCCTTTATCACATTTATGACTGTCTGACATTTTTGTTACAGATTAAGTTTTTTATTGTCTACCTCCCTCACTGCAACTTAACCCGTCAGGGCAGGGTTTTTTTTCATTGCTATTGTGTCCTCATAGCTTGGATCAATGCCTGCAAATAACAGACACCGTTAAACACTTAATTAGACGAAAAAATAAATGGGGCTATAAGTAAGCTGACACCTAACGCTCTGACGCTTGCCAAAACCGGGAAAGGAAGCAAACCCGCTGCGCGCACGCGCACAGCCGCCCTAAGCCTTTGGGCCCCCCGGCGCCGCTACCGCACGCGTTCTTTACCTTTCTCTTGCAGCTTCTCCTCCGACATGTAATCTGGCAATGGGGCTAGAGGGCCGGGCACCGGGTTACCCGGCCCTCGGTAAGGAAATACTCCGGCCATTCCCGGAGAATCTGGGAGACAGAGAAAGAAAAAATTGAACGAGCAATAGGGCCCGAGTCCAGCAGGAACGCGTCGACAACCCCGGCCGGCAGTCCCGCTTTGCTCCGAGTTCGTCCAGCCCGGCCAATCCCAACTTTCCGGTCATCCAGCCCGACCCCCATCACGCCTCCCTCAGCCCAGCCCATAAAGCCCACAACGCACCCCCACAGACCCTCACACAGGCCGCCGCTTTCTTCGCAAAGCAATGGCGGCAAACCTACGTCCGCTGTGCGTTCCCAACGCCGGGAAGTACGCAACTCTCGTTCAGCAGTTGACCCAATAGGCGCCCGTGTCCTCAGACGGATTAGAGAGCTCACCAATTAGACTTGCAGATAGCGCCAGAGGGGCGGGTCCATAGGCGGAAAGTTTAGAACGCAAGAGGGTGGGGTCCGGTAGGCGCAAGCTCCGCCTCCCGCCTTTTTCGGGCTGCATTTGGGGACCTGTCGCAGACGAACCTCGCCTTACCGTCCACGATTGGGGGCCGTTAGACTACGAAGGACCTTATTTTTCAAAAATAAATTTGTTAAAATCTGCACATTTCACTGTGTCTAGTTGTGTAAATGTAGACTTGAGGTCGGCTAGCTCCGAGCCCATCAGTCCTTTGTTCGTTCATAACATTCATTCGTTAAGCCTTCGTCTATTGAGTGCCCAGTTATCGGAGGTTGCAAATGCAACAGGGGGAAAAGCCAACCTTCATGGAGCTCATAGGGAGCGGGGAGGTCAAGCAACCCAGGATCTTACAATGCAATGTGACGGGGGTTGGCGGCCGGACATTTAACCCTGCCTGTGAAGTCAAAGAGTTATACAATGAACCTAGAAAAATAAAGAAGCCTTGGGGAACAGCATTGCTTGGTGTCTTTACCTCTCCCCCTCCATTCCTTTTCTTCTCTCTCTGGCAATGATTGCATTATGGAGTATATAGTGGACACCTTATAAATGCTTCTTGTTTTCCTCAGGCTCTGCCTATGTCTTGCTGCTTGAATTGTACTCCATCTCCTGCCATCGGGTTTTTTTTTTTTTTTTTTTGAGATTTTATTTATTTATTTGACAGAGAGAGACAGCCGGCGAGAGACGGAACACAAGCAGGGGGAGTGGGAGAGGAAGAAGCAGGCTCCTAGCAGAGGAGCCTGATGTAGGGCTCGATCCCAGAATGCTGGGATCACGCCCTGAGCGGAAGGCAGATGCTTAACGACTGCGCCGCCCAGGCGCCCCATCATCTCCTGCCATCCTTGTTTCGCTTTCTATCTCTCTTATTCCATCCTAATAACTTTAAATCTGACTTAGTCAACAGGTAAGTCTGTTTGAACTCACACAGTTTACCATGGAGGATGTAGAGGAATTGTAACCGATAGGACCTCTCAATCTGGTTGACAATTTAGGACACAAAGGTGAAATAATTAGAGAAAAATGTAAAGGAGAGCTCAGGCAAGGGCTGGCTCGTGTGGATATTCACAGAAGGGAGAGGAGCATTAGTAAAGTTTTGATGGCAATGGGGGGATGTTAAGGTTTTGATGGAATAAAAAAAGGACGGAAAAAGGAATCCCAACTGGTAGAAACTGCTAGAGATGGAGTTTTGAAAGAGGAACCAATATGGCATGCTCTGAAAACAACCAATCAGTCTGGCAACAATAGAAATTTCACTATGATCATTATTATGTTCATCATTGTTATTGTCATAACGTCCTTCCACCTGTATAAGGTTCACTTGTGTGCCAGGTATTGTTCTAAACCCTGGTAATATCCTAGCATTGTCTATGGCTTTGTTAAAATTACCGATGTCAATTTCTGGTTTTGATTTTTCTGCTATTGTCAAGTAAGAAGTTCCCAGTGGGTGAAAGGTACATGGGAACTCTCTGTACTATTTCTTTTTCTGCCTCCGAGATCAAGTCCTGAGCTGAGATCAAGGGTTGGACACTTAACCAACTGAGCCACCCAGGCACTCCTCTTTTTTTTTTTTTTTTAAGATTTTATTTTTAAGTAATCTCTACATTTAGCGTGGGGCTCTAACTCACAACCCTGAGATCAAGAGTCATGTTCTCCACTGACTGAGCCAGCCAGGTGCCCCTGTACTATTTCTAAACAGTATTATTGAGATATAATTTGCATTCCACAAAGTTCACCTGTTTAAAGTATACAATCCAATGATTTTTAGCATATTTATAGAGTTGTGCGATTATCATTACTATCTAGTTCCGGAACATTCTCACCATCCCAAAAAGAAACCTTGTACCCATTAGCACTCACTGCCCATTTCCTCCTACCTCCTACTACTCAGCCCTTGGCAACAACTAATCTACTTTCTGAGTCTATAGTTTTGCCTGATCTAGACTTTTCTTATAATTAATAACATACAATAGTGATCTTTTGTGACTGGCTTCTTTTACTTAGCATGTTTTTGAGGTTCGTCCTCAAAATATACACACATACACACATATACGCATACACATACACACACACACACATATATATATAAAATCTTTGGAGAAATGTCTATTCAGATCCTTTGCCTATATTAAAATTGTGTTGTCTTTTTATTATTGAGTTCTGGAAGTTTGTTTTATTTTTAAGATTTTATTTATTTATTTGACAGAGAGGGAGAGGGAGAAGCAGACTCCCCGCAGAGCAGAAGATCCTAATGCAGGGCTCCATCCCAAGACCCCGGGATCATGACCTGAGATGAAGGCAGTCGCTTAACCAACGGAGCCACCCAGGTGCCCTGAGTTCTGCCCTTTTACCTGATACGCAAAAATTTTCTTTCATTTTTAGGGTTATCTTTTCATTTTCTTGATGGGTTCTCTGGAGAGCAAAGGTTTTTAATTTAAACAAAGTTCCACCTATGGGGCGCCTGGGTGGCTCCGTTGGTTAAGCGTCTGCTTTTGGCTCAGGTCATGATCTCAGGGTTCTGGGATTGAGCCCTGCATTGGGCTCTCTGCTCAGCGGGGAGCCTCCTTCTCCCTTTCCCTCCACTGCTCTCCCTGCTTGTTCTCTCTGTCTCTCTGTCAAATAAATAAATAAATAAAATCTTAAATAAATAAAATCTTAAATTAAAAAAGTTCAACCTATCAAATCTTCTATTGCTTATGATTTTGGTGTCAAATCTTAGAAATCATTGCCTAATCCAACTTACAAAGATTTCTCCTATGTTTTCTTCTAAAAATTTTATAATTTTAGCTCTTACATGTAGATCTATGATTCATATTCAGTTAATTTTTATGTGTGGTGTGAGATAGGAGTCCGAATGCATTCTTTTGCATGTGGATATTCCGTTGTCCCAGCACCATTTGCGAAAAGGACAATTTTTTCAGTTTTGAATTGTCTTGGCCCCTTTGTCAAAAATCAATTGATCATTTGTTTGTTTCTTTTTTTTTTTAAGATTTATGTATTTATTTATTCGACAGAGATAGAGACAGCCAGCGAGAGAGGGAACGCAAGCAGGGAGAGTGGGAGAGGAAGAAGCAGGCTCATAGCGGAGGAGCCTGATGTGGGGCTCGATCACGCCCTGAGCTGAAGGCAGACGCTTAACCGCTGTGCCACCCAGGCGCCCCCATTTGTTTGTTTCTTGATGCTGTTTTATTCCGCTGATCTATGTTTATCTTTATGCTCTCTACACCATTTGTGCAATTTCAATGTGAGCTTAAAATTATTTCAAAATAGAAAGCTCATAAATAAATAAGCTAATTAAATCCTCAAAACAACCTTAGAAGATAGTTATTATTATTATACCTATTGTGCTGATTAAGAGACCCAAACTCAGAATGATTGAGTACTGGGCCTTGGGTCACATGGCTAATCACACGAAGTATGTGTCAGGTTTTGTCTAACAACTTTATATGCATTAGTTCATTTAATTGTCACAATAATCCAACAAGGTAGTTGCTCTTTTTTTTATTTTATTTTATTTTTTTAAAGTGTTTTTTTTTTTAAGATTTTATTTATTTATTTGACAGAGAGAGAGCACAAGCAGGGGGAGTGGCAGGCAGAGGGAGAGGGAGAAGCAGGCTCCCCGAGGAGCAGGGAGCCCGAAGCGGGACTCCATCCCAGGACCCTGGGATCACAACCTGAGCCAAAGGCAGATGCTTAACAAACTGAGCCACCCAGGCGCCCCTGTAGTTGCTCTTACTAACCCCATTTATAGATGAAGAAACTGAAGGTCAGAGAAGCCAAGCCACTTGCTCAAGGCCCCACAGGGAGTAAATAATGAAGACTTCTTCTTATCCTAAGCAACTGGATCCAGAACATATGGTTTTTTTGTTTTGTTTAGTAAATTCTACCCCCAACATGGGGCTTGAACTCATGACCCTGAGATTAAAAGTCGCGTGCTCTACCAACTGAGCCAGCCAGGTGCCTCAGCAGCTTATGTTCTTAACCATACTGCTATATCATCTCCTATGGTCATGCTAAGAAGCATAATGTTGGATGGGAAAATTTGGCCTAAGCTGTAGTTGGTCTTGAATTCCAGAGCTTTGGCAGCCTTTTGATATTTGCCAGTGATTTGATCTACTTGCCAATGTTTTTCAAGCTTTTTCTTTTAAAGCTGGAAAACATTTTTGTAAGTGGAATAACTTACAAATGAAGGAACTTTAAGACTTAAAGAGTTAAGAACTTCTCTTAAGGGGGCGCCTGGGTGGCACAGCGTAACCTTAGGATCAGGGCATGATCTCGGCGTTATGGGATCGAGCCCCACGTCAGGCTCCTCCGCTGGGAGCCTGCTTCTTCCTCTCCCACTCCCCCTGCTTGTGTTCCCTCTCTCGCTGGCTGTCTCTATCTCTGTTGAATAAATAAATAAAATCTTTAAAAAAAAAAAAAGGACTTCTCTTAAGGTCTCTTAACTGGTCAAACAGTCTAAGTTAGTCTGCGGAAGCTCAGTTGAGTAGCACAGTGACAAAGCCGAGAACAGATCTGAACAGAAATACTACCTGCCATTATCATGGACTATTCCTTACATCCAAGCCAATCTCCTCATTGTTTATGGAGTTTAAAACTGGACTTGAAAGGGTCCCTGGGTGGCTCAGTCAGTGGAGAATCTGCCTTCGGCTCAGGTCATAATCTCGGGGTCCTGGGATTGAGCCCTGGGGTAGGACTCCCTGCCCAGCAGGGAGTCGGCTTCTCCCTCTCCCTCTGCCCTCCCCCGACTAGTGTTCTCTCTAATGCTCTCTCTCTCTCTCAAATATATAAATAAAATCTTAAAAAAAAACACTGGACTTGGAGGTGATTATGGGTCATATAAATGAAGGAGTCCTCTGGCTAGAAATACGTAAGTGTTGAGTCTGGGAGCTCAGGCTAGATATTCAATCAACAGACCAAAGCTGATACTAAAGCCATGAAAAGAATGACAGAAAGACAAATGAGGAAGCCCAGAGACACAGTCTGGAACAGGAGGTTGCCAGAAAAAGCCAGAGAAGTAATAGCTGGAAAGGTTGGGAGAGGCCCACGGGAAGGAAAAGCTTCAAGAAAAGGAAGCCCTTTACCGTGTTAGATGATGCAAGAAGTAGAGGAAGACTGAGAAAGGACATGATCTTCGCAAGAAAGAATTCTCTGACCGAGGAGAGAAGTTTCAGAAAAATAATGGGACAGTAAGTTTCCTGGTTGCCAAGGAGGTTCATAAAAACAATGAAGGCAATGGGAATCAACCATTCACTTGAAAATGTAGGCCTAAAAGTAAAACAAGAATTTGGACTATAACAAGAGTGTTAAGAGAAATTGAGATAAGGAGGAACGTAGATTAGAATCATAGAACTGGCAGAGGGGCGCCTGGGTGGCTCAATCAGTTGAGCATCTGACTCAGGTCATGATCTCAGGGTCCTGTTGGTTTCCACTCAGGTCATGATCTCAGGGTCCTGAGATCAAGGACTGTCAGGCTCCAAGCTCAGCAGGGAGTCTGCTGGAGATTCTCTCTCTCCCTCTCCCTCTGTCCCTGCCCCTGCTTGCACACACACACTTTCTCTCTAAATAAATAAATAAACAAACAAACAAATAAATAAATACATCTTTTTAAAAAAAATCTTAAAAAAAATCGTAGAACTGGCAGAGACATCAAAGATTATCTTGTCCAAAGTTCTATACAACTCAGTAAGTCTTCTCAAAGCATACATGCCCTTAAAGATGTGTTTGTACAAAAGTTTAACACACACCTCCAGTTGCTGGCCTTCCCAGGGTGCCAGGATACAAAAGACAGCCAACCAGACTGAGGCTATCCCTTCTGGGACCTTGCATTCTAGATGGGGATATTAAATAGCTAGTCATACAGTAAATTTTTTTAGTTTCAGTTTTTACAAAGTTATATAGTGTCATAGAATTTGTTATGAAGAACAGCTGCTTATGTTCCCTCTGCCCATTTCTTCCTCTCCAAAGAAAACCACTTTCAGGGGGCGCCTGTGTGGCTCAGATGTTAAGCCTCTGCCTTCGGCTCAGATCATGATCCCAGGGTCCTGGGATAGAGCCCTGCGTGGAGCCCCGCATGGAGCCCCTTGCTCAGTGGGGAGCCTGCTTTTCGCTCTCCCTCTCCCTCTACTGTTTCCCCTGCTTGTGCTCTCTTGCTCTCTCTGTCAAATAAATAAATAAAACCTTAAAAAAAGAAAGAAAGAAAGAAAGAAAGAAAGAAAGAAAGAAAGAAAGAAAGAAAGAAAGAAAGAAAACCACTTTCACCAATTTTAGCTGATCATGTTGGTGTTTATTTTCATATCTCCAAATAAGTGTGTAATGCTACTTTTTTTTAAGTAGGCTCAACGCCCAACATGGGCTCAAACTCAAGACCCTGAGATTAAGAGTCACATGCTGTGCCAATTGAGCCAGCCAGACCCCCCTGTATTGCTATGGTTGACCTTTTGCTTTCAGAGATTATTTACTTACTTCCCACTATAGAAAGTGGAGATCCAGGAGCGCCTGGGTGGCGCAGTCGTTGAGCATCTGCCTTCGGCTCAGGGCGTGATCCCCGTGTTCTGGGATCGAGCCCCACATCGGGCTCCTCTCCCACTCCCCCTGCTTGTGTTCCCTCTCTCGCCCGGCTGTCCCTGTTAAATAAATAAAATCTTTAAAAAAAAAAAAAAAGAAAAAGAAAGGAAAGTGGCAATCCAACTTTCCCCCTAGCCTCCCAAATATACATATATCCTTCTCACTACCCCATTCTCCCAGTCTGGTTATTTTATAATTTTGGCAAGTTTAATAAGCAATGTTTATGTAATTGTCCATGCAATAAAATAGCTAGCCCTTATACTCTGCATTAGGCACTTTTTTTTTTTAAAGATTTTATTTATTTATTTGACAGAGACAGCCAGCTAGAGACGGAACACAAGCAGGGGGAGTGGGAGAGGAAGAAGCAGACTCATAGCGGAGGAGCCTGATGTGGGGCTCCATCCCATAACGCCGGGATCACGCCCTGAGCCGAAGGCAGACGCTTAACCGCTGTGCCACCCAGGCGCCCCAGCATTAGGCACTTTTCTAAGCACATTGCACATGTTAATTAATTTAACTCTCATGATAATCCTGTTACTGTCATTCCATTGCACAGATGAGGATAGTGGGGCACAGAAAAATCAAGGAACTTGCCCAAGTCCACATAGCTAGTAAGTGGCAGGTCTGGGATTGTAATCCAAGCAGTCCGGCTCTAGAAGCCACAGCCGCAGGGTTCCTCCCCACTCCCTGTGGGAGGACACAGCAGTATTGGACTGAGTGCCCAGCGTCTGAGATGCTCATTTATTTCCTGACTCCGCAGGTACAGAGCGCTGTGCCAAGCCCCACCTCCTGGGCAGACATTTCCCTCTTGCTAAGGATCCAGGCTGTAGGGGGGAATCTACACCTCTCCTAAACCTTCCCCTAAATTATTACCTTTCCTGTCCCCCTGTTTAGTGCACCCACCTCCAGCTGTCGTTTGGGTGTCTATCATCAGTAATTTATATGAGGTTTTAATGTAAAAAAAAACCCGAAGAACAAAATCATACAAACAAACAAACAACTTTATTATGCCTGTCTATACAAATGGTATGCACAGATTCGCAGCTCATTGATGTAGTAAACTACGATTGCGTTTCCTTCCCTAAGCAACTGTTCATTTTGTCTATAGTTAACAGATGCATCTGCTCGGTTTTCTATAGATTCTTTGGCAATTACTCCCTGGCTCCTCATTAGTTTTTAAGTCTCTTCTCAAATATGCAGACATATAAGGCAGACGATCAGTTTACCTTTCCCAAAAAGGTATCTTCCAGAGCCTTATGACCCGCTGTAGTATGCCAGTTCCCCTCTCTGCTTGCTTATTGTATAGCTCTCTTCCTAGGATCCCCATTCAGCATCATCCTGGAGAGTCCTTTCTTCTCTTTTATCTTGATTCTCCTGTTTTCTTCATCTGTGTGTTCCTCTTTCTTAACTACCCCCCTCTCGCCTTTTTTTTTTTTTTTTTTTTTGGTGGAGTGTATCTTCTAGTAGCTTTCTGAGAAGAGTGCATGGAAAATAAATTTGGGGGGACAACCCTCACACTTGATTAGTAGTTTGGCTGGGTGTCAAGTTCTAGTTTGAAATAATTTTCCCTCAAATTTTTGGTGACATCACTCCATCACCTTTAAGCTTCCAGTGTGCTGTTTAGAAGTCCAAAGCTGTTTTTATTCCTGGTGTCTGTATGTAACTTTCCCTCCCCTCTAGAACATTAATCTCAATATCCTGAAATTTACCTGTGATGTTGCTTGATGTAAATCTATTTTCTTTCACTGGTCTGGGCATCCCACAGACCCGTCAGTATGTAGTAACTGCAACCCATGTTCTTCGGTTTTGAGGAATTGTCTTTCATTACCTCACTAATGATTTTCTTTCCTTCTTTTCCTCAGTTCTCTCTCTCTGGGACTCCCATTATTATTTTTTATTATTTTTTATTTTTTTGAAGATTTTATTTATTTATTTGAGAGAGAGAGAGCACAAGCAGGGGGAGAGGGAGAAGCAGACTCCCACTGAGCAGGGAACCTGACGTGGGGCTCAATCCCAGAACCCTGGGATCGTGACCTGAGCCAAAGGCAGACGTTTAACTGACTGAGCTACCTAGGCCCCCTCCCATTATTATTTTTTAAAGTAAACTCTATGCCCAACACGAGGCTTGAACTCACAATCCTGAGATCAAAAGTAGCGTGTTCTACTGACTGAGCCAGCCAGGTGCCCCTCCCATTATTTTGATGTTGGGTCTCCTGGACTGCTGCCATGATTGTCTCATCTTTTCTCTCCTAATTCTGGGAGATTTGCTCAACTTTGTTTTCTAACTCTTCCATGAATTTTTCATTTCCAGTATTATGTTTAATTTCAAAGTACTCTTTTTGGTTTTCTCTGAATGTTTTTTTTTTTCTTTTTGGCTAGTTCTTATTTCTTGGTTACAATATATTCCCTGGTCTCTCTGAGGAAAACAAAAAGAGCATTTTTGAAGTTTTAGTCTCCATTCATGGTCTCTGCTTTTTGTGTGTTTTCCCCTGTTTTTCTTTTTCTTTTACTGTATATACCATGTTAGAGGCTTTCCTCAAATGCGCATAATTGGGTCTTTAATTAAACTTGTAATAAGTACTTCCAATGAAAAGTACAGAGAGATTTGACCTAATTATAGGGGGAGGGTCATGGGCATTTCTTTGGAAAAAGACATGTTGGAAATGAGCACTGAGGGGCACCTGAGTGGCTCAGTCGGTTAAGCATCTGACTCTTAGTTTCGGCTCAGGTCGTGATCTCAGGGTGCTGAGATCAACCTTTGTGTTGGGCTCCACGCTCAGTATGGAGTCTGCTTGTCCCTCTCCCTCTGCCCCCCCCCACACTCTTACTCTCTTGCTCTCTCAAATAGATAAAAAACTCTTAAAGAAAAAAAAGAAATGAGCATTGAAAAGTGAGAATGTAAAAAAGAAAAAAAGAAAAAGTGAGAGTGTAAAAGATGCAGGATGTGGGGTAGGTGGAGGGGGGCCAGAAAGACGGGAGCAGGGGATGACGGGAAGCCTACCAGGCATTGACCGTTGCCTGTGCAAGGTCCTGAGAAAGAAAGAGTGAAACAGTGAAACACAGAGTACCATGAGTCTGGAGAGCAGACAAGGGGAGATCACGCAGGACACTACAGGCCACATCACGAGTCATGCCTTTATCTTAAAAAGGAGGAGGAGCATCTGGATGGTAACAGGAAGATGACATGATCAGATTTGCATTCTGACAATCACAGACTGGGGCGCCTGGGTGGCTCAGTTGTTGGGCGTCTGCCTTCAGCTCAGGTCGTGATCCCAGGGTCCTGGCACCGAGCCCCACGTCGGGCTCCCTGCTCAGCAGGAAGCCTGCTTCTCCCTCTCCCACTCCCCCTGCTTGTGTTCCTTCTCTCGCTGTCTCTTTCTCTGTCAAATAAATAAATAAAATCTTTAAAAAAATCACAGACTGGCTGCTACATGAGAATAGTTACAGAGTCATTATCATGTCACCTGGGCTTAAGATGACCGTGACTTTGACCAGGGTGGGATAGCGGAGATAGAAAGGAATGAATGGATGTGGAATCCATTCCAGACCGGATGATTAATCAGATATGTGAGTATGGGGTAGGAGGTGGGGTGACACGCTTGAGGATGACTCAAGTTCCTGACTTACGCAGTGAGCTGATGGCAGTGCTATGGACAGACTGGGAGAATCCTGGAAAGGCTGCATATCTGGGAAGAAAGTACCTGAGTTAGCTTCTGGACAAGCCCTTGGATGTGAGAATGCAATAATCCCATCCTCGAGACGTTGCTGGTTCATTCTCAGTCTGTGGATGACCCGTTTCTGTATTTCTTACCTCTGGTTTCCCTCCTCTAGATGACTCTTCCTTTTCCAGTTTCCGCACCTTAACAAAAGTATGGTTGTGGGTTTCCCGTAGCCAGGGATCTGGCCTGTTTACTCAATAGTATAAATGCTTTATAAATACTTGTTGAAAGGAGAAATAGGGATGCCTGAGTGGTTCAGTCGGTTAAGCCTCTGCCTTCAGCTCAGGTCGTTATCCCAGAGTCCTGGGATCGAGTCCCACATTGGGCTCCTTGCTTCTCCCTCTTCCTGCTCCCCCTGCTTGTGCTCGTGCTCTCTCTCTCTCTGGCAAATAAAGAAATAAAATCTTTAAAAAAAAGAAGGAAGGAGAAATAAAGAAAAGTGAAGTGTGCCAGTAATAGTTGGAGACACAGAATAAAATGGCACATCTTCCTGGATCATAAAACTGACAATTTCGCTTGATATTTTGTAAAAAAAAATTATTTTATTTATTTATTTTAAATTTATTTTACTTTTAAAAAGATTTTATTAATATATTTAAGAAAGAGAGAGCACCCACGCATGAGCATGGGGAGGGGCAGAGGGAGAAGCAGACTCCCCACTGAGCAGGAAACTAGATGTGGGACTTGATCCCGGGACCCCGGGGCCACGACCCAAGCTGAAGGCAGATGCTCACCAACTGAGCCACCCAGGCGCCCCTATTTATTTATTTATTTTTTAAATTTTATTTATTTATTTGACAGAGAGAGAGCACAAGTTGGGGGTAGGGGCAGAGGAAGCAGGCTGACTCTCTGCTGAGCCGGGAGCCCGACCCAGGGCTGGATCCCAGGATCCTGAGATCATGACCTGAGCCGAAGAGAGATGCTTAACCAACTGAGCCACCTAGGAGCCCCTTTACTTACTTTTTTTTTAAGATTTTATTTATTTATTTGATAGAGAGAGGCAGCCAGCGAGAGAGGGAACACAAGCAGGGGGAGTGGGAGAGGAAGAAGCAGGCTCCCAGCGGAGGAGCCCCAAGCAGGGCTGGATCCCAGGACTCCGGGATCACACCCTGAGCCAAGGGCAGACGCTTAACGACTGAGCCACCCAGGCACCCCCCTTTACTTATTTTTTAAAAATATTTATTTATTTATTTTGAGAGAGAGAGAGAGAGAAGGGGAGAGAGGAGCAGAGGGCAAGGAAGAAAGAGAATCTCAAACATGGGGCTCAATCTCATGACCCTGAGATCATGACCTGAGCTGAAATCAAGAGTCCGACACTTAACCAATTGAGCCATGCAGTTGCCCCTGTAAAAAAACAACAAAAAACAAAACAAACAAACAAAAAAACCCCACTAAGTCAAGTATTATAACTTCTTGGGGCACCTGGGTGGCTCAGTCGGTTAAGGGTCTGCCTCAGCTTAGGTCATGATCCCAGGGTCCTGCTCCGTGGGGAGTCCGCTTCTCCCTCTCCCTCTGCCACTCCCCCTGCTTGTGCGCTCTCTCTGTCAGATGAATAAATAAAATCTTTAAGAAATAAGTATTATAACTTCTAAGTAATTTCAAATGGTATTTTTTTTAAAGATTTTATTTATTTATTGGACAGAGAGAGAGACAGCCAGCGAGAGAGGGAACACAAGCAGGGGGAGTGGGAGAGGAAGAAGCAGGCTCATAGAGGAGGAGCCTGATGTGGGGCTCGATCCCATAACGCCGGGATCATGCCCTGAGCTGAAGGCAGATGCTTAACCGCTGTGCCACCCAGACGCCCCTCAAATGGTATTTTATATGAAAACATTGGAAGAGACTTTGAAGCAGAATGCGAAGTTCCTATGAATTTCTAGAATTCAATACACGTCAAGGAAGCACTGTTGTAGCTGCCCTGCCTAGGCAGTGCCCCCTGCTTCCCTGCCCCCAGCCCCTTGACCTCCCCAGCCCCGCACCCTTGCTTGCTGTCAGGGTGGAAGCCTTTGGATTTGGGGAAGAGCTGGGGTGAGGGACGAAGGGCAGGAGCTTGAAGCAAACAGTGTTCAGACAAATTGCGGAGGGGAGCAAGTAACCAGCAGAGTAGCAGAGCTGTTCTTTCTTTCTTTTTTTTTTTTAGATTATTTTATTTTATTTTATTTATTTGACAGAGAGAGAGCGAGGACAAGCAGGGGGAATGGCAGATGAGAGGGAGAAGCAGGCTCTCTGCAGAGCAGGGAGCCCGAATTGGGAGGGGGGGGCTTGATCCTGGGACCCTGGGATCATGACCTGAGCTGAAGGCAGCTGCTTACTGAGCCACCCAGGCATCCCTAGCAGTGCTGTTCTAGGCCAGTGTGGCAGCAAGACTTTGTGGCGTTCCAGTTCTTCAGGCTTCTCAGTCCTCTCCTAGCCATGCCCTGACCTGGGCTCTGGGGCAAACACCGTGCCGGTCTCTCAGCCCCCAGGATTAGCAATGCCAACCGGTGAAGTTCAAGGAGGCAAAGGAGTCCTTTCAAGGGCACAGGCAGGCAGGCCAGAGTGAGGAGGACAAAGCTTAAGCCCAAGAAATCATTTCCTATCCCTGGAATGTCAGACACTACCCCAGAGTGGTTTTGGGGTTGGGTGGTGGTAGGCAGGGAGCCCTTTGCAGGGACCCTCACATTGCACGACACAAAGGAACTCCCATTCTTCTACTCCTAAAGGCCCCTGGGTTTACATCCTTACCTCAGTTGAAAGAGCTCCCTAGGTCTGAGAAGTGCTACTGTGTCCAGTTCCTGCAGAAAATGTGGCAAGTGAAGGTTTGTTGCCCACCAGGTGAGAGGCAGGGAAAGAATACATTCACAACATGGAGTTAAGTGGTATTCTTGTTTGCAGGGGAAGCTGAAATGGACCTCTGCCCCGTGGTTACTGCATTCCTGAAAAGCACTGAAATCAATACTTGGTGACTGTAAGCCTGGCTTTCTGACTGAAGCATCCTGACCTACAAATACCACTTCGGAGGCAGTGTAGATGACTTGATTGATCTCCAGTTGTCAGGTGGATCCTATTTTTCTACGTCGAAGTTTCTCCACTCCTCAGCCTTTTTAAGAAAGAAGCAATGTCGTGTAGAAGGAGCCCTGAACCAAAGCAAAGACCTGGATTCTAATTCTGGTCCTGCCACAAACTAGCTGGGTGTGCTTGGATAAGTCACTTAACTTTTCTAGGTTTCATTTTCTGTAAAATGAAATAATAAGACTGGATAGTCTTGAAGGTGATGTATTAACAAAAACTCACGGTTACAAGGGGAAACAAACTGAACCCATACTCACTTAAACAAATATAAAGCTTTTTGGCTTGTGTGACTGAAATTCCAGGGAAGTTCTGGCTTCAGGCAGAGTTTGCTCTAGATTCTCAAAGGATGATAGAAATCTCCATCTGTGCGGCACCTGGGTGGCGCAGTCGTTAAGCGTCTGCCTTTGGCTCAGGGCGTGATCCCGGCGTTCTGGGATCGAGCCCCACATCAGGCTCCTCCGCTGGGAGCCTGCTTCTTCCTCTCCCACTCCCCCTGCTTGTGTTCCCTCTCTCGCTGGCTGTCTCTCTCTCTGTCAAATAAATAAATAAAATCTTAAAAAAAAAAAAAAAAGAAATCTTCATCTGTGTCCCCTCTTTCTATGGTGGCTTCATGCTCAGGGAAGCTCTCTTGCATCCTACTGGCTTAGCAATGTTAGCACACATGCTGTATCTTAGCCAAATTTCTAGCAGAAGTCAAAGTGCTGAGGCTCAGAAGCTCTGCGTATGTGTCCTGAACTCATTTCAGGGAAAGAGGATATGGTGTTTTGATTGGCTAGGCCTAGGTCACATGCCCATTGACAGGGGAGTGAGAGAGGGGTGGTTTTCAAAGGAAATTCTCTACAGTGCTAGGCAGGCAAAGATAGCAGACGTTGACCACAGGTGATGTAATGGGGAAAAAATGGGTTTGAGTCTAGACCTGGTCACTAACTAGCTGGGTAAACCTGAGCAAATTATCTAACCTTTCTGAGCCTCAGTTTTCTCATCTAAATAATGGTATTAATCTCTATTGAGTGGGGTTAAATAGGATAAAGCATAAAAGGCCACTGATATGTGGGAGAAGCACAACAAATGTGCAGGTTGGGATGCTGTGACTTTAAGTTAGTGATTCCAAGCAAAGATTTCATTTCAATACAAGAGCAGCTCTTTAAAGAATAGCTTCCCTTATGTACTTTCCTGCTAAGTGAGGGCTCCTAATTTTCAGCCTGACAAATCCAAATTTTATATAAGATAAAACCTTGACAACTCAGTTATGGAGATTTCTGTTTAATTAATTTTCTTGATAATGCAAGATTACTTTGGCTAAAAGATTCTTTGGGTTTCAAACCTTGGCATTGAAAATCACTCTAAATTGCCTGAATCCATTCACTTGCTCTAAGACCATTCTATTGAACAAATTGGGTTTGCTTTTGATGGTGGCGGATCTTCAAACATTTGAGGGCTTTGTAGATCAACAAGTTGGTGCCAAGAGGAGACCTTCCCAAAGCAGAGCTTCCACAATCCAGTATTTCATTATAAATCGGACCACTAGAGCGAAGAAGAAGTGACTCAAAGAGACTGCATTCACTAAAGACTGATGCAATTACTTGCATAGCAATTTATTAATTTATGATCATGATAGTGTTTCAAGACCATAAAATACCAATGTCCCCCATCCAAGAAACCCATGCCCCTATGCCGGAAGACAAATAATTCATCAGCCAGTAGTTTGGCGGCATGGAGTCAGTCTTGAGGACCACTTCACTAGGCCATGATGAGGTCTGACAGATCACTGCCACAGTGACCCAACTCATTGCACCAAATGTAGCATTTGCCAACCTCTGCATTTTTGAGTTTCTCTTTTCTAGGGACCCAATGGACCCGGCCTCTCTGAGACCCATCATTTATATCTGGTCTGCACCATCCATAACGGGTCTACTTGGTGAGATATCTACTTAATCAATTAAAATTATAATGCAGTCCTGCCTTCCTGAAGTTTCACTGGGTCACCAGGATGAAAATTTGCGTGATCCCAAATTCTTCAGGTGTTCCCTTGTGTCCTACCTCCACCAGTAGCTAATCTCACCCTTCCTGTACAAGTTTTACTGGTTAACCCACAGAAACAGCCAAACTTCCATAATGGTCAAGGTCTTGATATCTCTCAGAGATACTATCAACTGTTAGCTGGAAGGGTGCTCACTGGAACCGTGAATTTATGACAGTGGCAAAAGAAAACATGCAGGCCTTGGAATGAATCAATATTGACCTCAACACACACTTAGGGAACAGATTCGTGCCATGGTTTGCCACACTTCTTTTTCTTTGAAAACCGAAGACAATGTTTTTGTTAAGACATTCAGCGAAGATGGCAGATTGAGTTTTGAGGATTCTACTGCTATTAAGGACACGCACACTGTGCTAGAATTCTACTGTTTGTCTACCTCAACGTTTATACCTTTGCCTCTCTGGCTTTTGTCTGATTATGTGAAATATCTCTGCTCTTATTTTTTGCCTGTATTTGCTTCCAACTGTGGCAATTTCTCCTCAGTCTCTATTTGTTATTCTTCCGTTGTGCTGTAATGACTCTATGATGGGCATCTCTCAAAATCTCTCCCTTATTTTTTCCCTCTTCTTTCTTTCTTCCTCTCTTCATCTATCTCCTCCTTTTCTTTGTTCCTTCCTTCGGATGTTTTGTTTGTTCTGTTTGTCTGGTTTTTTTTTTTTGTGTGTGTGTGTGTGTGTGTGTGTGTGTTTGTATTTATTTATTTATTTATTTATTTATTTATTTATTTATTTATTTATTTATTAAGTAATCTCTATACCCAACATGGGGCTCAAACTCACAACCCTGAGATCACACATGCTCTATCACCTGAGCCAGCTAGGTGCCCCCTTCCTTTGGATGTTTATTTAATCAGTCTTCTCCCTCCACTCCCCTCCCTCTCTGTGGTTCTCCTCAGTCTCTTTGCCTATTCTTCCACCTCAATCTACATCCCTGATTCTGAGTTCTCTTCGTCTTCCTACCAGTCTCTGCCTTTCAGTTCCTGTCAGGCTCTGTCTTTGTGTTTTGCACTGCAGCTGTTTGTCCTTTGTCTTCCTGCCTGTCTCCAACTCAACATAGTTCCTACTTTCTTTTTCTGCCAGTGAATCTTTCCATTGAGTGCCTCCTCCACCTTCTGTTCTTCTGCTTCTCAGCTCCCCTAATTCCCCTCATATCTATTTCCCCCTCTTTCTTCTCTCGCTCTGCCAATCTCTCTAAATGCCTCTCTTACCTCCATCTCTCCTGGTTGTTCCTCCTTGTCACTCACTCTATTTCTCTGTCTAGACCATCTGTGCCTTGTACCCTTGGGGTCCCTTCCTGTCAGCTTTTATTTCTATTTTTCTTGTCCTCTTTGTTTATTACCATTTTGCCAGTTTTATGACTTTGGTTCCTGTCAGCACCCATGACAGTCTTAACATTTCCGCCAAGGATTCCCTGTCTTGCCCTCCATCTCTCTTCACCTCTGTCTCTTCAATACAGGTGATTCTTCTCTTTCTTTCTATCTGTCCCTCAATCTATGTATGTCTATTTCTATCATCCCTTTTGTCTTTCTCTAGCTCAGCTTTTGGGCAGAATTTTTTGTTTAAATCTTCCTGTCTCTTGCTTTTGCTCATGGATCTTTTCTGTGGATAATTAAGGGTTATCTCTTTCTGTCCACTGTTTAGTAGAAAAGCAATCTTAATCTGCTTTACACTTCCCATAACCTGGCTGTTCCGCCTGAAGAAAGGAGAGATTTTGTGCCATGGGGTGGGGGGAGCAGCAGAAGTGGTAGGGGAGAGGGGCGCCTGGGTGGCTCAGTCAGTTAAGTGTCGGGCTCTTGATTTCAGCTCAGGTCATGATCTCAGGGTTGTGAGACTGAGCCTGGCATTGGGTGTAGAGTTAGTAAAATGAAATGAAATGAAATGAAATAAAATAAAATAATTTTTCCTGTCTCTTAAGTGAGATGAGAGAATGAGAATTGGGTGGTAAGAAATTACCCTAGGGGTGCCTGGGTGGCTCATTCAGTTAAGCAACTGACTCTTGGTTTCAGCTCAGGTCATGATCTCAGGTTCTCTCTCTCTCTCTCCCATTGTCCCCCCTCTAAAAAAAAAAAAAAAGTGGCAGGGGAGAAAAGAGAGGGAGAGCTTGCCAATGAATCCCAGAAGAGAGTCGATATTCCTTAGTCCCTCTGCAGCCAAGTGAAAGCCTTCCCTCGTCTACTTCTGCCTCTACCTTCATTCTTCCATGAAAGCCTGGCCTCAGAAAACACTACACTTGGCACCCAGAATGGGCGTCTGAGTCCCTGCTACGGCTCTGGATGTAAGTACTGTCCTAAGAAGACAGACCTAGTCCCATGCTCACTCCTTTAAGAATCTGCATTTTCTTTGAAAAGGTCAGAAGATAGTAAGAAAATTTAAAAGGCAGATGTTGGGCTTTTTAAAAATTTAAAAGGTGGTAGAACTAGCATTAAGTACAAATACAGTAACGTGGCTTTGAGAACCAGAAATATCAGCAGCAATTGTAGTGGTCCAGTTCTTCTGTTTCTTGGCCACTAGTATGCCCATCCCTACTGGCTACAGACAGTACCTATTGCGGCCTCCTCCCCCTGCTAGAATTTGGTCACAGGTGAGGTCTCTCTTCCCTCTGAACCCACTCCCTCCACATCAGATCTCTCTGGTCCTAACAGGACCTCACGTTTCTTCACCTGTTCCTGTGCTAAAAGCAGAGGATGTCATTGGCAGTTTCCCTTAGCTTCATGCCTCCTGCCACCCCTAATTGGTAGCACTGGCTGTACTTTGAGTTAGTTTGCTGGAAGAAGCAGTCATCTGATGATGGAATTCACTGAACAATAGCCCAGTTTCCCACCCATCCATGAACATCAGCATTTCGTCTCAGATCCTAGGAATGGGGGAGGGGTGTGAATTATTTGGAAGAGGGACTGAGATACTAAAAATTCAGTCCAGTCCTTAGCCCAGTGAAGGACTGTACACTGTGGACCACCATCTCCTTGTCCTAGCCCTACCTCCCCCCAGGACTGGCAGAAGAGGAGCCTGAGGCCTCTCTCTAGTCTTTCAGGCTAAGAGTGGAATCATCCCTACTGACAAGCTCACCCTCACAACATCTCCTTGTGCCCCTGGTTTCCTTGTGCCCAGGGATGGGTGGGTGGGGCCGAGACCGCAGGACATCACTGACCAAAATACGGACACCCAGTGTGATGCTTATGGCACCCACAGTGACCAGCCCAGTTCCACCGAGGATGACCAGAGGAGGAGGCACCTGGTGTTGCTGCTGGATCAGCCACAGACTCATCCACGCCAGAGGCACTAGGCGGAAGAGGGCCAGAGTGGCCAGGGTGGCCCAGCTGGCCATGCTGAAGGCCAGGGATGGGGCCTGGTGAGAAAGCAGCAGCAATTTCCGCAGGTGCAGGCAGGCAGAGTTCAGCTCCAGGAGCAGAGACACCACAGAGAGGCCCACATAGTGGCTGGACAGAATGGCAGTGCTGAGGCAGCTCACTACCTGGGGAACGGGAGTCAGAGGTCAGAGGATCTTCCATGACCTCCCACCCATCATGTACCAACATTCCAGGCCTTAAGACAGGGCCTCCTATGCACTTTGTGGCACCCTATCAAAAACCTGTCCTTTATACTTACCCTCATGTTGGGGCCTGAATGGCCTTAAAATAACCCTTCCATAGGATGGAAGCAGTCTTGGCCCAGAGGCCGTCTCCCCTGGGGCAGCATCTGCGCAGTAACTCCCCCTGCCCCCCACTTCCATTCCTGGGCTTTCATGCCCCGCGCCCATTCCCCATACTGGGACTCCCCTTTCTCAGAAAAGCGCCATATGCAACATTTCTGCAATCAGATGGGACACCTGAGGGAATCCAAGCTACTTAGGCAGTGCTCAGACTCCAGCTGTGGCTAGCAGCCAATCCTCCTCCCCCAAACCAGCCCAAGGCTGATGAGATCAAGCCCCAACAGGGGTCAGAGACTCTGGGAAGTCATTGGACAGAAACCTGAAGAGAAATTGGGGGCCCTAGCCTGAGCATACCACCCTTCCTTCGTCTCCTTTCCCCAAGTCTCACCACGAAATGATGACAGAGAAGTTCCCAGGCCTGGCCCAAGGTCTGGTTCCGCAGCATGTCAGCTCCATCCGCCAAGAAATAACCTATGGGCATGGCATGAGGGGAGGGGCATTAGGCCTCCCCTAAGTTGTTCTACATACCGGAGAGGAATCTTCATCCTCTCCTTTTTCCAGGTCTTTATTTACCTTCAGCAAAGCTGCCAGAAATATTTGACCCCTGTGGTGAGGGGAAAGGGGACAAGAAAGGTATTACCATTGTTAGGTTGCTCCCCGACAAAACGGCCCAACCTTCCCTGCAGACTCACCCACGGACACAGCCACCAGCACCAGGGCCCAGGGCGGGTGGCCATGAATCGGGTCGGCAGCCATCTGAGGGTACAGCGACAGCCTGTAGGAGATGGGGGACAATGGTCAGCTTCGCGCAGACTCAGACCCCATTCTCCCGCTGTGCACGCTCACCCACCCATTCACACCCCCACCCCGTGTCAGACTCTCTTCGATTTCGAAGTTGCCCGCGGGGTCTTTCAATCTCAGCTTTCCACCCCTCGCCCTCACCCCAGTGCCTCCCGAATCTCTATAGCCCGCACCCGAGCAGCGCCCCGACCCCTGTGAGCAGGCTGTGCACCAGGGAGACACAGATGTTCCGCCACTTCCAACGGTCCTGGGCAGTAGATGCCGGCGTGGGCAGCAGCTGCAGCGCCCAGTGCAACCCCCGGAAGGCGGCGAAGGAGGCGCCGGTCACCAGGAGCCCCCAGGGCGCCATGGCGGGCTAGGTCCGGTTCAGTCCCTTGGACCCCTGCGCTCTCAGCCGGGACTCATCCAATGCCAGCTGCGGGGACTGTGAGTTGGCTTCCGGACAAGAACGGGTCCTTGGCCTCCCCAGCCCACCGCTCCTTTGGAATCCGCTGTAACTTTTCCAGGGTTTGACCACGCCCCCATCACTCGGCTAGGTGGCGATTGGAGCAGCCGTGGGGCCACGCCCCGGAGCCACAGCAACCGATCGCGTCCCGCCCTAGCGGGGAACCGAGGGTTGGGGGCTCCCGGGGACCAAGTCTGTCAATCGAGCTCAAGGGGACTTCCCGCATGTCGATAGGGGTCTTCCCCAATGCCATGTGTCCCAAACCCCTCGAAGCTCAGAAATAGGTCGCTAATCTCACCTGGCACTCTTACAGGCCCCGCCCCACTGCTTTTCACCTCCTCTCCCCACGCTAACCTCTTACCTGCTGGTCATCCTTCTTCCCACGGCACCCTCACCGACCTGAAGGTAGAGGCCAGCGAACACCCACTCCCACTTGCTTAAACATCGCCACCGCCCTGCTCCGCACCAGCCCCTGTCTCAGCTGTAGGGGCACCTCACTTCCTTGGAGCCACCCTTTCCACCTCCCGAGGTTTCCAGACATTTGGCACATCATAGCAACCCTATGATTCCAACAGTCCTGTTCCCTTACACAGTACCTTAAATGGAACAACAGCTCCCATTTTGGAGAAGCGACCCACTGGGGACTCCTCCCCACAACCACTTTTGGAGGACCTACAGAGCAGCCTTGCTATTAGGAAGGGGAGGCAAAAGGAAACCACTCAGCACCGAAGTCTTGAAAAGCACCCCTCCCCCCAGGGTTTGGTACACGTTAGGTGGATAGAATTCTCTATTCCAATCTGAGGCTGCAAGGAGAGGTCACACAGGGTTACCTCAAGGTTGGGGCAGAATCAGAGAAAAACAAAGACCGCTAGAATTCTAGAACCTTTCAGCCTGGAGAGGAAAATCCCACCCCCACTTCCCCATTTCCATCTCCTGAAGTGTGGCAGGTTTTTACTGTTTTCCTTACTCCACACCTCTTTAGCTGGCCAAAAGCCAGCAATTCAGAGAGCTGTTTCCCGTCCATGGAGAGGGTAGATTCCAGCTACTCCTGGAGAAAGAAGTTTTCCATATTCTCACAACCCCTTTTCTTCACCAAAACCCCATTATGTCCAAGGGGCTAGAGGCACCCCTTGATTCCTCCACACCCACCTCTCCAAGCTTTTAAAAAATTACACTGATTCTTTTAAATTTTATTATATGAAAACCACACACAATATAGAAAATTTTAAAGTTACAGAAAAGCCAAAAGAGGAAAATTACAATGACTTTGTTCCACTGTCCAAAGATAACCACTATTAACATTTTGTCTTTTTCATCTGTTTTATGTATACAAGAATATACCCATCTTTTAAAAAACAAAATTGAGATCACATAATACACACTATTTTTATAACCTTTTTAATATTCAAAGAGCATTTTTCTTTCCAAATGTTCTTCTACATGACTTTTAATGGCTGTGCAGTACTCCACCATCTGGATGGATATACAGTGATTTACTTAACCAATCCCCCATTGCAAATTTTCATTATGGCAGAAAAGAAATGAATTCCCAATCAGACAGTTATTTCTCATTTTCTCTACTGCGATACTAGTATGAGCATCTTGTAACTAAATCTTTAATTATTTTCTTAGGATAAATTCCCAAATGTAGAATTACTGGGTCAAAGGCGATGGAAACTTTTAGAGTATTTGAGACATATCACCAAACTGACATCCAGGAAGGCCGTACCAATTTGTACCCCCATATGCAAAGTATGGGAGTGTTTAGTATTTCTTTGCCAACACTGGGTCTTTCTTTTTTTAAAATATAGTTTGCTAAGGGAAAAATGCTTTCAGCTATATTTGTCTTTTTTTAATTACTAATGATACACATTGTTTTTCATGGTTTTATCCATTTGAATTTCTTCTATGAATTTCCTATGTATGTCCTTTCACAGCTGGTTCTTGCTCCTTGAGGCTGCTTTATATAAAAATTACAGGGTAGGGAGGTAGAAGTAGGAGGCTGAAGCCACAGGATACTTTAATACAGTCTCATATCTCTGAGGGAAGCAGTAAGTAACACTGGAGAGAAATAGTGAATGAGGCAGATGGCTGGGAGCTTGTCCTTGATGGAGGCTCACTGTCCTCCTCCCTCCGGGGGTGCTCCTATCCTTTATGGGTCCCCTCTGCGGGGTGCCCAGACAGAGCCCTGTGCTCTCCAGGCCTGGTCCTTCACTGGTCTTCTGCCTGCCTCTGTGTTCCCAGGGTGCTCTTCCCCATCTTGACTTCATGATGGCTGAGGATGGCAGAGCCACATACCCAGGGCTGGAGGGAGACACTGTGGCCAGTGAAGCGGCGAGGGGAAGAAAGGATGGAAGCAATGTCGAGGGACAAAGCAATCTTTGTTGCAGGCTATGAGTTGACTCAGTCTACCCACCCGCTCTACCGCAGTCCCACACACATCCAACTTAGGCTGCAGGAGGGTGGGTTCAATGAGCTACTCTCCCCTAAATCTCCATTTCTCATAAATGGAGAAAAGGACCCTGCTACCTCTATACCTCCTGCCCCACAACAGGACAGCTTCCTGCAGCCCCTGAATTTGGGCACCTTCAGGCAGGGAGACTGGACCATGGTTGAGCCAAACCAGAGCCTGAGCCCCAAGAGCTAGCCTGCGTCAGGAGCTGGGGGTGATAGGTTTATACTGCTTGATGCCCTAAAAGGGGTCACATCCCACAACCCACCTCGCCTGGTTGCTGGAGAGAATTTCCTGCCTGCATAAGCCTGAGCAGAGTCTCACAAACCATCCTGGAAGGTAAAGTGAGGGAAGAAACAGAGGAACAGCAGCTGGAACCCCATCAGGGGCTTTAGTCCTGTTTTAGGAGGCAGAGGAAGGCTGGAGCCACCTTTGCACGGTGGGATGTCAAGGGAGAGACTCAGTTCCTCCCAGCCCCTTGCACTGGTCTAACCCTAGCCCCCTTGCTAATCCTTCCCCCACCCTCCTTGGGTTACGGTGTTCAGGGATGGGGGAGGGGCAATAGCTTATGTGAAAAGCTGTTTTGTTCCCACCCACAGGGAGAGGAGAGCCCAGGCTCTGAACAGTCTGCAGAAGTAGGCTTCTGGTTCCCTCCTGCATACTCAACTGTGTGATTCCCCATCTCACAGGTGAAGAAGCTGAGACAAGAGGTCTAAGGGTCCCACATACAGGTGATTATCCCTGAATCCAGAGTCTAGGCCTGTCTAAGGAAATAGAGGGAAAGGTAAGAGCATGGGGAGGACTACTCAGATGGGAGTTTCAGTATGACCTTTTCCCTGAAGAAGACATTTACTTCAGACCTCACCTGGAAAGGCAGTAGGAAAGAAAGGCAGACAAGGAAAGAGGGCCAAGAAAGACATCTGGGTAAAGAGGTAGATAGTTTTCTTTGCTCCTGTTATCTTCCTCTTGTCACACCAATGTGGACCAACTAACCTTGGCTTGTCACAGCCACCTATTTCCCAAACCAACCGGGGTCTCTAATGTAAAATTGTTCTCTCTTGATGGGCTAATCTGGCTGAAGGCTCTCCAACTAAACAAGGTTCCCTTTCCCAAAAGGTATCATCACTTCCACTGTGTGGACCTTCCCAGCCCAAGTCCTGTCACCTTCCAGATGAAGGGGAAAGCAGCTCCTTCTCCTCTTCCTCCTCCTCCTCCTTGAAGCCAGGGGCAGAGGGCAACAGTTCTTCAACTGGCAGCTTTAGCTGGGTCAGGACATAAAGCTTGCCACTGAAGAACTACTGCGGCTCAGCCAGGTGAGGATGTGGGAGGGACAGGCTCCTAAAAGGAAAAGGAAGAAAAAATGGGAAGGATCGGAGCAGGGCAATGTTACAGGGACACTGTCCCACTGGCCATCTCCAACAGATGCTCAACCTTGTAACAAAGCATTCTTGGCTCTGACCTGGGCCTGCAGGAGCAGTTAACTTCGGTAAGAAGCAAGAGGCAGCTCTAAACATACTTCCTTGTGCCTCTTTCCAGAACCAAAGGCTGTAGAGAACCAGGTCTGCTCTCACCCCTCCTTGCCCCAGCTATCCATGGAAGGGTCCAGCCTCTTCAGCATTCAGAGAGGGCTGGACTTAGAACCCTGGGCACATTCCACCAGTTGCCCAGGTATTAGGTGAGAAGTTGTACCTTAGGTCCAGAAATGTGAGTTCAGTGATCAGCCTAACTGACTTGTTCCCAGGGAATTCAGCTGGAAGAGTTTTGGGGGCCTACATCTGGGGAAGAGTGAAGAAGGGAGGAGGTCTGGAGTTTGGAAGGTCAGCAGAGGCTCCAGGGACTATGAGGAGAGGACGGGGAACCAAAGGCTGGAGGGGAGGGAGGTATGGGCAGGGTGGATGGGCAGCTTCCCCAAGACTCTTAAATGCCAGGCATTCCGCTTGCGCATTCCGGGTACATCTGGTATGAATTCCAGGCTGTCTGCCGGCCCCTCCATGTCTGAACTTTGTTCCAAGTTCCAAGCCCCGCCCCCACAGTTCCAACGCATGAATCAGCAGGAAAAGCCGGGCCCTGCAGCATGGCCCAGGGAGGGGGCTGGGGGCGTGGCAGGCTTGAGGGCCGAGAGCTGGGGAGGGCGGGTCTGTGCTGACACTCAGTCCAAGGGCATGGCCCATGCCAGTGTAAGGAGCCAAGGCAGTCTTGCCTTGAGACTTCTATACTCAAAGGGTAAGAAAGATTACGGTGGGGGTGGGAGGTTTTCAAATTACAAAAACCCTCTTGGGGAGACATGAACTTTGTGGTATCTTTCTTCCCCCAGGTGACCAGTCCAACTCCTTCCCACTCTCCTCTGTCTGAGCCAGCTCTGTTCAGCCCATAGGACTCAACGGCTGCTCAGAGTCTGTGCCAAGCAGGTGCCCTTGGCTGCAGGGCGGGGTGGGCCCAGGGCACTGACCCTCTGACCAGCTGCTCCATCAACCCTTTGGCACCCTGACAACTCCTAGCCCAGTATGACAGCCAGGATGACAGGCCAAATGAGTTGGAGGCTGGAACTAGGGCCGGAGGGAGGTGGGGGCGATAGCCTAGCGAGAGGCTATAGGGAGGGGCCAAGAGTTGGCCGAGAGGTGGGGAGAGAGGGAGCCCAGTGATGACTAACCCAGGCGCCCCACCCAGCCAGCCGGCTTCCCAGGCGGTCAGGGCCAGGCCTGGGCTAGGGGCCCCACAACCGGACATGCTGGGGGGAGGTGCAGAGGTGACCTTCTCTAGGCCCAAGACGGCCAGTTAGGCTGGGGAGGGGGGGTTAGAGATTCCAGGTCCTCCTCCAGCCCGCTTCCCCCACCAACCGCGGTGAAACCCTAACCTTTGGGTTGCATAAGGCCCCCGCACCGCCGCCCCCTACTCCTCTCCCCTCCCCCCTTACATAACATCCCCTGGAGGGAACGAGAGGAGGGGCCGGCCCGCCCAGAGACCCCTTCCCTGCCAGGGCGCTCAATTGGCCCTGACCAACTGACTGCCAGTAGAGGAAAACTACTTCCCCGCTACCCGCCCGGTCCAAACCCTCCCTAAGCTGGGAGGCCAGTTCTTGTATCCTCTGACCAGGGGACGCCGAGGTTAGCTGCCCCCAGCCCTCTAGCCCCTTGTCTTCCTTCTAGCCACTCTGCAAAACCCTCCGCCACGACTGTCGTCCCGGACTCTTTCTTTAAACCTCCTGCCACACTACTCCAGCCAGTCTAGGCCCCCTCTCCCCAAGAGCTTCCCTGCCCCCGCCGCCCCCTCACCCCTCCCCCGGAAGGGCAGGGTGTGGCCACCAGGACCCTACTTTCCCCCATTACCCCGTTAGCATGGTTCCCTCCAGTGCGGCCGGGACCCCAGCTCACACCCACCTGGTGCTGGGTGGGGGGATTGCTGAGGGTAAGGGAGCAAATCAGTGCGTCCGTTCCCCACGGCCGGCGGCGCTGTGTCTTCCCTGCGCCCAGCACACACCGGCTCCAGTCTCCGATCAGCTGGCGGCGTCGTGACGCACAAGCAGCGATTGCACCGCCCAGGGCCAATCACCGCCCACTGCTGGGCAGCGTGACCACACCCACTCGGGGGCGCCAGCACTTCGCCCAGGTCCCGCCTCTCCAGGCGCCTTAGCTCTGATTGGCAAGGAGGTCACCCCTTTGCCTGGTGGAGCTGAGCTAGGCCACGCCCACGAACTCACAAGCTCGCCAATAGCTGAAAGGGTGTGGCTGAGCCCTCCGCCTAAGGCCGCTTGCTTTGAGGAGCGCTACGTCAAACCAGAGTCCTAAAGAGCAGAAGGAAGTAAAGGCGAGTGTGTTTGCAGTGCACACTGGTCAATGTAGTTCTCGGTCTGACACCTCGTTCCCAGAATCCTGCGCGCTCTGTGAGTTGGCATTTTTAAACTCATTTCTGAATCCATCCCGGCGAAGTCCTTAAAGGGCTACAGCCCCTCCTTTTGGGAGCCGTGAGTGCTTCTTTTAGACCACCCCGAAGCGGATTCGCTGACTTCTGCTCACGAGGCAATAGCTCTCTAGGGAAAGATGGATAAGGCCAAGCAGGAGTGGGTAGAACGGAAGGTGGAAATCAGCCTCCAGGGCCGCAGGCTCTTCCATTGGATGAGGACTCCTGAGGGATTTGGGGGACGGGAAAACTGCCCACCTCGCCTTGTGCTAGCTTTCACTGGAGAGATCTAGTCCTTCTCTCCTGGCGGGCTCTTACTAACCAGGAGACTTATCTTGTAGAGTGTGTCTCGTCCCAGTCGTAGACAGAGCCTCTCAAGCAGCAGACTCCTAACAAAAGATTAATAGTACAGTCTTCACCTGAGGGTAGAACCAAGACTTGTGGTCGGAAACTAGGGGATGGGTCGTGCCAAAGTGTAAACTGGTAAGCAACCCCATCCTCCGCCGAGTACCCCATTCTGTCCCGCCCTCCAGAAGCTTTTCACTGACTCAGGCCTACTTAGAAGGGATTTCAAAGGTGGAGACCAATGAGGAGGCTGCCCCTTCCCCAGGGGCCAATCAGAGCCTCGGGGGGGCGGGGAATGGGCAAAACCGAGAGGAACCCAATGACTTGGCAAAAGCTGCCGAACCGCTTATTTAAAGGGGCAAGTCTGGGACCCGTAGCAATTTATCACCCACCCGCCCCCTTCCCGCTCCCCCAAGGACGAAAGTGCGGACAGGGATCCATGACTTTTCCATAGGCTTGCAATTTAGTGTGAGGGTAACTGAGTCGGAAGGATTAGTCTGGGGTGTGAGATAGTTTCTCTGTATTAAATACGGGCTCCATCAAGTAATCGCTGTGGTTCCTAGGAGCTCCAGAATTCTGAGCCTGCGTTCAGAACATTGTGCCTTTAAGGAAACTTCCTGCCTTCCACCCCAGTAACAGCTGATTGTTGGAAAGTGTGACCTCAGGGGACGAATCAGCTGTTACCACATCCTCCTCCAGGCCTGCCCTCCTCCATCCCCTTGTTCCCCCCCACCCACCCCCGCGCCTCCGCCCCAACCCTCTTGGGTCGTGAGGGAAGAAAGGAGATGGAACCCCAAATATGGGGGACCTGCTTGTATGTTCTTTCCTCTTTCACTCCAAGACGGTCTCCGTCCTCCCTACCATCCCCCCCCCCCAATCTGCTGGTTAGTTCCTCAGAGGTTCTGAGCTTGGAACGAGAGGTATTTCCTGTCTGCTCAGTCATCTCAGACCCGCCTTCCCAGGTCTAAGAGGAGGCCAGTATTGGGGAAGCCCAGAATGGTGGCTGGCACCAGGGTGCTCCAGGAATGGGTGCTGGGGAAGGTCCAGTGAAGCAGCAAACCAAACCTAGAGGAGAGGAATGGCTGTGGAAAGCAAGCCTTCAGGGGTCAGAACCCTGCTCCCCAGGCCATTTGCCCCCTACTCCTTACCCAAGTTGCCTATTCCCACCCAGACAGGGACCAGCTAAGGGGACTCTCTTGGCTTTGCTCATTCACTCCATTTCTAACCTCGATGCCACCTGGCCCTTGTTTTATTTACACTGTCACCCTCCACAGGAAGGGTGCTAATGTGGAGCTTCCCAGGGGCTGCGGGTAGAAGGCACTGATCCCAGGAACCAGGGGCTTTGACTGGGAAGTTCTGCAGGAAGACCCAGGTAAATATTTTACCCCAGCCCTGAGCTGGGATTCAGGGTCATTCCAGGACAAACTTAGTGTGAAGTCCCAGGACTGACTTGGCAAGGTTGGGAGAAACTGAGCAGGGCCTTGGCCAAGCTTGGAAGAAAGAGAAACCTCACCAGCTGCCACCATTATCCATTATCCTTATCTTGGAAGTCCCATTCCCTTCCTACCCAAGGCCTTTGGGGTAGGCCCATCTCCACTTTGTTCTGTTAACTCTCTCTCCCCTCACCCTCCCAACCCATAGGGCAAAAGCACAGGCTTTGAGTCCAGGGTTTCTCAACCTCAGCACTATTGACATTTTGGGCTAGCTTCTTGTTGTGGGGGCTGCATTTGTAGCTTACTTGGCATCCCTGGCCCACTAGATGTGGCACACTTAGCAGCCTCCCCGGCCCAGCCTCCCACCCCGACCCTGCAGTTATGGCAACCACAAGTGTCTCTGGACATTAAGAGATGTCCCCTGGTGACCAAAATCTCCCCCAGTTGAGAATTGCTGAATTAGACAAACTTGGATTCGAATTCCAGCCCTTACCAGCTGTGAACTTGACGCAGGTACTCAATATCTCTGTACCTCAATTTCCTCATCTACAAAAGAGTGAATAATAAATTGTAGGGATTAAAAAAGGATTATATTTGAAGACACCTAGCACAGTATCTGGCCCACAGTTGGTGCACTAAATGTTAGCTTCCTGCACTTTTCTCCCTGCCAGATCAGCAAGAACTAACCCCGCTCAGCATGGGCTGACTGCCTGGGCAGCTGCAGCTTCCCTCCCTGCCTATCCAAGCCATGACCTCCAGGAAACTCAATATTGAAGTTGGCAGAAGGGAGTGGCTAATTTGGTCCCAGATTCCCCAAAGCCCAAGGGTGCTTGGGTTGGGATTCCAGGGAAATGTGGGAATTGAGCTGTTATAGATCATTACATCAGGATGTGGCCTGCAGATGGCCTGCATTAGAATGAACTGGGGTGCTTGTTAAAAATTCAGATTCCTGGGTCTCACCCCAGACTGCTGAATCAGAAGTACATCATCAAGTTTGAGAACCACTGTTTTAGGCCTCGGATTGGGGAAGGTGTCAGTGCCCCAGCAATCTTAGTGCACCGGTGCCCAGCATTGTAAGGCCATCCTATTCAAGGGAAGAAAAGAATCCTTAAGTTAAGGTTAGTTACACTCAAGGTCATTATTGTATTGCCGGCGAAACCACTAGAGGGCAGAGCACACACCGACTTGCAGGAAGGAAAAGTAGGGCCTGCTCGGTCTAGGTAAACAGACCAGAGCAAAGACCAGGTGGACCCAATTTTATCAGTCCTCAGCAGCAGGCACTACCTGTTATCAAAACCTGTTCTCTGCCTTCAGGTACTCAGACCAAAGTTGGGGATGGAGATTGTCAGGGAACCCCTAACTTCTCAGGTGAACAAATAATACTGTATGGCCAAGGAGTACAGTGAACACTGGTTTTAGAATGACATAGTCTTGGTTGGAATCTTGGCTCTACCGCTTCTTACCTATGTGACTTTGGGCAAGTTACCTAAGGTAGTTGGCTTCCTCATCCTAAATGGTTATAAAAATATCTTCTTAAAAGGGTTGCGGTGAGGATTAAACAAAACAAGATATGCAAAGTGCTTAGCAGGGTGCCTGGCTCCTAATCAGTGCTCCCTGAATGATGGTTGTAAGTTATTACTGCCCAAGGCCATGTGACCAAGCACATCAGGGCTCCTGCTGCTTCAAGAAAGAGGATACAGATGGAATGAGATCACAGCTGAGCCGTTTGTTTCCTCTGTAATTAGGACTTTAGTTTTTTTTTTTTTTTTTTTTAAAGATTTTATTCATTTATTCGACAGAGATAGAGACAGCCAGCGAGAGAGGGAACACAAGCAGGGGGAGTGGGAGAGGAAGAAGCAGGCTCCCAGCGGAGGAGCCTGATGTGGGGCTCGATCCCACAACGCTGGGATCACGCCCTGAGCCAAAGGCAGACGCTTAACCGCTGTGCCACCCAGGCGCCCCAGGACTTTAGTTTTTCTTAAGTGTTTTTATGGATCCCCCAAACCTCTACACCAAACTCCTCCATGAGGCAAAATCTCCTTCTAGGAGAGACTCAGAAAAACAGCCAGTAGTTTTACTACACTGACCTATCTGTTCTGCAAATGAGTCAGAACTGAGACCCCTAGAAGACCTGTAGTTTGGTGCCAGCTCTCTGGTTTCTGCCCCCTGTCCTGTGCGGCATCCTCCCTCCCTCCCCCGCAGCCAAGGTAGCAAGGCTCTGACCACAGCAGCAGGCTCTGACACCTCAGGCAGATCTTCAGCGCGAAGTCTTGGGGGACATTTCCTCCCAAGAGCCACAAACATCTGGGCCTGGGACACTTCTCTCCCTCTCAGATCGCCCAGAATTTGAAAGAAAGAGAGAGAAAGCCCCAAGAGGACTGGGGGGGAGGGAGAGGCGTGGAGGAAGGACTCCAGGGCAGAAAGTTTGTGCACCAGCTTCTAAGTTTCCATTCTGCCACTCGGACAAGTCTCTTTGGTGGCTCTTGGTTATCGCTTTGTAAAATATAAACAATATTAATTGTCTTTTCTACTTCAGGGGTTGTAAAGATCAGATGGAATGTTACTGATGAAATGTGTTGGAAAACTAAAAGCTCCTTCACTTGGTAGGCAGCATGGAGGCGCTGAAGGGACTTAATGTCAAAAGCCCCAGCTCTGCCTGCGGTTTCTTATCTGTAAAACCAGAGGGGCAGGTGGGATCAGCCCGCTAAGGCTGGAATCTCTGGGAAAATCCTCCTTAAATCCGCGTTCTGGTGCGTGCAGGAGGAAACAGGGAAGGGAGGGAAAAATCTCATGGGCAGTTCAGCATTTCTCTCCCCAGCACCCGGAGGGAACGAAGCCGCCACCTGACCGGAGCAGAGCACGGGGAAGGAGGGCACCGAGGCCTGCCAGGCGGTGGCGCCGGCGGGAGGCGCGGTCCGGCCGGCCCATTTGAGCCACGTGCGGTTGTTTCCGTGCCGGGGCGATCACGTGAGCCGCGTCAGCTGACCGGTCACGGCAGAGCCCGACTCTGGCGCCTGGCAGCACCTGCCCGGCTGTGCCCGGAGCGCAGGACCCTGCAGAGGGGTAAGAGCGTCCCCGGCCTCCCCTTCTCTGTCCCCGACCCACCCACACCGCCTCGGCCTCAGCCCCGATCCTTCGCCCATCCCTACCCTCCCGGCCTGGCAGCCCGGAAGCCGTCGCGGGCAGGGCCGTGGCGGGGCTCAGCCCCGCGCTGCCCCCAGGCGGCCGGGAGGGGATGGCCCTGGGGAGCAAGGGGCGGGAAGTCGCTCTTACCCACGGGGCCGACGGCTGGTCCCCGCCCCCAAGCCCCGACATGGAGGAGCTGCTCCAGAGCGTGGAGAGGGACCTGAACATCGATGCCCGGCAGCTGGCGCCGGCCCCGGGGGGCACCCACGTGGTGGCCCTAGTGCCCGCGCGCTGGCTGGGCAGCCTCCGCGAGCGCCGGCTGCCCGCTGGACCCTGCCCCAGGGCAGAGGGCCTGAGCGAGGCGGAAGTGAGAACTCTTCTGCAACGCTCCGTGCAGAAGCTGCCCCCCGGCTGGACGCGCGTGGAGGTGCACGGGCTGCGGAAACGGAGGCTCTCCTACCCCCTGGGCGGCGGCTTGCCCTCTGAGGAAGGGTCCAGCAGCCCCGAGACCCTCACTCGCTTCATGCAGGATGTGGCTGCCCAGAATTATCGCAACCTGTGGCGCCATGCTTATCGTACTTATGGGCAGCCCTATAGTCATAGCCCTGCCCCTTCAGCTGTCCCTGCGCTGGACTTAGTGCGACAGGCTCTGCAGAGGGTCTATGGTTGTTCCTTCCTTTTGGTGGGTGAATTTACCCAATGCCCATCATCCACAAGAGATGGTCCCTGTCCCCCTCGGGGCAGCCTGTCCTGTCCCAGTCTTTTGCGAGCTGAAGCCCTGCTGGAGTCTCCAGAGATGCTGTACGTGGTGCACCCGGACGTGCAGTTCTCCCTGCATGATGTGGTCACCTTCAGCCCTGCCAAGCTGACCAATAGCCAAGCCAAGGTGCTCTTCATTCTCTTCCGTGTGCTGAGGGCTATGGATGCCTGTCACCGCCAGGGACTGGCCTGCGGGGCCCTAACTTTGCACCACATCGCTGTAGACGAGAAGCTTTGCAGTGAGCTCCGGCTGGACCTGAGTGCTTACGAGAGGCCCCAGGAGGATGAGAATGAGGAGATCCCTGTAGCAAGGAATGGGGCAGGCATTGGACCTGGAGAGGAGGGAGGAAGGCGACCTGGGTGTCCCACCTGCCAGGAGGAACTTCGGGGCCTTGTGCTAGACTGGGTCCATGGCCGCATCAGCAACTTCCACTACCTCATGCAGCTAAATCGGTTGGCAGGTCGGCGGCAGGGCGATCCCAACTACCACCCGGTGCTTCCCTGGGTCGTGGACTTCACCACACCCCATGGGCGCTTTCGAGACCTACGCAAGTCCAAGTTCCGGCTCAATAAGGGGGATAAGCAGCTGGACTTCACATACGAGATGACACGGCAGGCGTTTGTAGCAGGTGGTGTGGGTGGTGGGGAGCCACCTCATGTTCCTCACCACATCTCCGATGTGCTCTCCGACATCACGTATTATGTGTACAAGGCTCGGCGGACACCCCGCTCAGTGCTCTGTGGACATGTGCGGGCACAATGGGAGCCCCATGAGTATCCCGCCAGCATGGAGCGTATGCAGAACTGGACCCCTGACGAGTGCATTCCTGAGTTCTACACCGATCCCTCTATCTTCTCCTCCATCCACCCCGACATGCCTGACCTGGATGTGCCAGCCTGGTGTGGCTCTAGCCAGGAGTTCGTGTCCGCCCACCGGGCATTGTTGGAGAGCCGAGAAGTGTCCCAGGACCTGCACCATTGGATTGACCTCACATTCGGCTACAAACTCCAGGGCAAGGAGGCTGTGAAAGAGAAGAATGTGTGTCTGCACCTGGTGGATGGCCACACGCACCTGACCAGCTATGGCGTGGTGCAGCTTTTCGATCAGCCGCACCCCCAACGCCTGGCTGGGGCTCCTGCCCTTGCCCCCGAGCCCCCACTCATCCCCAGAGTGTTGTTCCAGACCATCCAGGAGAGCATAGGCCGGGAGGACTTACCTGGACAGCTTACAAATGGGGTGGGCAGGTCGGTTTTGGAGGCCACCGCCTGTGAGGCTGGCTGGGCCAGAGACAGGCCGGTGGCAGGGGAAGATGACTTGGAACAGGCCACAGAAGCTCTGGATTCCATCTCCCTCGTGGGAAAAGCAGGTGACCAGCTAGGCTCCTCCTCCTCTGCCTCCAGTCAAGCCCCCCCAGGCCTCCTGTCTTTCTCAGTGGCCTCGGCCTCTCGACCAGGCCGCCGGAGCAAACCTGCCGGGGCAGACCCTGGGGAAGGTGAGGAGGGAAAGATTCTTCTTCCCGAGGGCTTCAATCCTGTGCAGGCTCTGGAAGGGCTAGAGAAACTCGGCAACTTCCTGACCAAAGGCCTAGGGAGCCAGTTGGAGGTGCTTGAGCAGCCCCAAATCCAGCCACCCGTGCAGCTGCAGGAACTCTTCCATCGGGACATGCAGGCCCTGGGGGTTCTGTTGGCCGAGATGGTGTTCGCCACCAGGGTCCGAACACTGCAGCCTGATGCGCCTTTGTGGGTACGCTTCGAGGCTGTTCGGGGGCTCTGCCTACGCCACCCCAAGGAGGTCCCTGTGTCTCTGCAGCCCGTGCTGGACATACTTCTGCAGCTAAGTGGACCTGAGGGCCCTGTGGTAGCAGGGAGGGGCAAGCTGGCCCCACTGTTCGAGTACAGGCCCGTCTGCCAGGGATTGCCCCCTCCCTGCCCGGCCCAGCTCCTCAGCCCCTTCAGCTCTGTGGTTCCCTTCCCCCCGTACTTCCCGGCGCTACACAAGTTCATCCTCCTGTATCAGGCAAGACGTGTGGAGGACGAGGCCCAGGGGCGGGAGCTCGTGTTCGCTCTGTGGCAGCAACTGGGTGCAGTGCTGAGTGACATCACCCCGGAGGGCCTGGAGATCCTGCTGCCCTTCGTGCTGTCACTCATGTCTGAGGAGCACACGGCTGTGTACACAGCCTGGTACCTGTTTGAACCTGTTGCCAAGGCACTAGGCCCCAAAAATGCTAATAAGTACCTCCTGAAGCCTCTCATCGGCGCTTACGAGAGCCCGTGCCGCCTGCACGGCCGTTTCTACCTGTACACGGACTGCTTCGTGGCCCAGCTGATGGTGCGCCTGGGCCTGCAGGCCTTTCTCAGCCACCTGCTGCCCCACGTCCTGCAGGTGCTGGCTGGCGTGGAGGCCTCCCAGGAAGAAAGCAAGGGCCTGGTGGGGGCCGCCGAGGATGAGGACGGTGAGCTCGTAGGGGCCAGGCCCAGCTCCTGTGCTTTCAGGGAGGAGATTCCAATGGATGGTGAGCCTGCAGCCTCCTCGGGCCTGGGGCTCCCAGACTACACGTCTGGCGTCAGCTTCCATGACCAGGCCTACCTCCCTGAGACCGAGGACTTCCAAGCGGGGCTGTATGTGGCCGAGTCCCCGCAGCCCCAGGAGGCTGAGGCTGTGAGCCTGGGTCGGTTGAGTGACAAGAGCAGCACCAGCGAGACCTCCCTGGGCGAGGAGCGGGCTGCGGAGGAGGGCGGCGCTCCCGTGGACAAGAGCAGTCTCAGGTCAGGAGACAGCAGCCAGGACTTGAAGCAAAGCGAGGGCTCAGAGGAGGAAGAGGAGGAGGAGGAGGAGGGCTGTGTGGTGTTGGAGGAGGAGGAGGGAGACGGGGAGCAAGACGAGATCACCACGGCATCCGAGCTCACTCTCTCCGACACTGTGCTGTCCATGGATACGGTCGTGGCCCGCGGCGGCGAGACAGGTGGGGAGGAGGACGCGGAGCCGCTAACTGAGCAGTCGGAGGGTAAAGAACAGAAGATCCTCCTTGGTGAGTCCTCAGGCCTTAGGGTGTGGGTCAAACGGTCCTCTGGTTGGTTATTTATTTAAGTCATTTTTACACCCAACGTGGGGCTCAAACTCATGACCCTGAGATCAAGAGTCCCGTGTTCTTCTGACCGAGCCAGCCAGGCGCCCTGTGGTTTGGTTTGGTTTGGTGTTTTAATTCCAGTATATTTAACATGCAGTGTTTTATTAGTTTCACATATATAGTGATTCGACAATTATATACATTACTCAGTGCTCATGATGACAAGTCTGTTCTTAATCCCCATCACCCATTTCTCCCATCCCCCACCCTCTTCCCCTCTGGTAACCATCAGTTTGTTCTCCATAGTTAAAAGTCTGTTTTTTGGTTTGTCTCTCTCTCTCTTTTTTCTTTGCTCTCTTTTTAAAAAAGATTGCTCTCTTAAAAAAAAAGATTTATTTATTTGAGAGAGAGAGAGAGAGCACGTGCAAGCATGAATGTGTGGTGGGGAAGGGTCAGAGGGAGAGGGAGAGAGAGTCTTCAGCAGAGGGTCTGCACTGAGCTCAGACCAATGTGGGGCTCGATCTCATGACCCTGAGATCATGTCCTGAGCCGAAACCAAGAGTCGGACACTCAGCCGACTGTGCCACTTAGGTGCCCCATGCTCTTTTGTTTTGTTTCTTAAATTCCACATGTGCATGAAATCATATGGGATTTGTCTCTCTCTGACTTATTTCGCTTAGCATTATACTCTAGGTCCATTCATATTGTTGCAAATGGCAAGATAGGATCCTCTTAATGGCTGAATAATATTCCATTGTGTATATACTAGATCTTCTTCTTCATTCATTCATCTGTCAGCGGACATGGGCTGCTTCCGTAGTTTGGCTGTTGTACATAGTGCTACAAAAAATAGGGGTGCATGTATCCCTTTGAATTAGTGTTTTTGTATTTTTGGGGTAAATACCAGTAGTGCAATTATTGGATCATAGGGTAGTTCTGTTTTTAACTTTTTAAAAAAAGATTTTATTTATTTATTAGAGAGAGAGAGAATGAGCCGGGGGAGGGAAGGAGGAGAGGGAGAAGCAGACTACCCACTGAACAAGGAGCCTGATGCAGGGCTTGATCCCAGGACCCCGAGATCATGACCTGAGCCAAAGGCAGATGGCTAACTGACTGAGCCACCCAGGCGCTCCTATTTTTAATTTTTGCAGAACCTCCCAACTGTCTAATATAGCGACTGCGGCAGTTTGCATTCCCACCCGCAGTGCACGAGAGTTCCTTTTTCTCTACATCCTCGCCAACACTTGTTTCTTGTGTTGTTGATTTTAGCCATTCTGACAGGTGTGAGATGATATTGCAGTTTTAATTTGCATTTCCTTGATAATGAGTGATGTTGAGCATCTTTTCATGTGTGTTGGCCATCTGTGTGTCTTTGGAGAAGTGTCTGTTCATGTCTTCTGCCCATTTTTTAATTGGGTTACTGTGTTTTGGGTGTTGAGTTGTAGCAGTTCTTTATCTATTTTGGACACTAAGCCTTTATCAGATACGTCATTTGCAGATGTGTTCTTCCATTCTTTAGGTTGCTTTTAGTTTTGTGGATTGTTTCCTTAGCTGTGCAAAAGCTTTTTATTTTGATGTAGTCCCAGTAGTTTATTTTTGCTTTTATTTCCCTTGCCTCAGGAGACATATCTAGAAAGATGTTGCTACAGCCGATGTCAGAGAAATTACTGCCTGTGCTCTCGTCTACGATTTTTATGGTTTCAGGTCTCATTTTTAGGTCTTTAATCCATTTTGAGTTTACTTTTGTGTATGCTGTAAGAAAGTGGGCCAGATTGATTCTTTTTTTTTTTTCTTTTTAAGTAGGCTCTACGCGGTGTGGACCCCAACGTGGGGCTTGAACTCAAGACCCTGAGATCAAGACCTCAGCTGAAATCAAGAGTAGGATGCTTAATTGACTGAGCCACCCAAGCACCCCCAGTTTGATTCTTTTTTGTGTAGCTGTCCAGTTTTTCGCCATTTGTTGAAGAGACTGTCTTTTTCCCATTGTATAGTCTTTCTTGTCCTCCTTTGTCAAAGATTAGTTGACCACATAATTGTGGGTTTATTTCTGGTTTTTCTGTTTTGTTCCATTGATTTGCGTGTCTGTTTTGTGCCAGTACAATACTGTTATGATTGCTGTAGCTTTGTAATATAACTTGAAGTCTGGAATTGTAATGCCTCCAGCTTTGCTTTGCTTTTTCAAGATTGTTTTGGTTATTCGGGGTCCTTTATGATTCCATAATAATTAGGACTATTTGTTCTAGTTCCATGAAAAATGCTGTTGGTATTTTGGTAGGGATTGCATTAAATTTGTAGACTGCTTTGGGTAGTTTAGACATTTTAACAATATCCGTTCTTCCAATCCATGAACATGGAATGCTTTTCCATTTCTTTGTGTTGTCTTCAATTTCTTTCATCAGTGTTTGATATTTTTCAAAGTATAGGTCTTTTACCTCTGGTTAAATTTAATCCTAGGCATTTTATTATTTTTGGTGCAATTATAAATGGGATTGTTTTCTTAATTTCACTTTCTGTTGCTTCATTATTAGCGTATAGAAGTGCAGCAGATTTCTGTACATTGATTTTGCATCCTGCGACTTTACCGAATTTATTTATTAGTGCTAGTAGTTTTTTGGTGGAGTCTTTATGGTTTTCTATATATAGTATCATGTCATCTACAAATAGTGAAAGTTTTACTTCTTCTTTTACTTCTTCCTAAAATTTGGATGCCTTTTATTTCTTTTTGTTGTCTAATTGCTTGGCTAGGATTTCCAGTGGTGAGACTGGACATCTTTGTCTCATTCCTGACCTTAGGGGAAAAGCTCCTAGTTTTTCCCCATCAAGGATGATGTTTGCTGTGGGTTTTTCACATAAGGCGTTTATTATGTTGAGGTATGTTCCCTCTAAACCCACTTTGTCGAGGGTTTTTATCATGAACGGTTCTTGTATTTTGTCAAATGCTTTTTCTGCATTTGTTGAAATGATTGTATGGTTTTCTTTTTTTCTTTCTTTCTTTTTTAAAGATTTTATTTGTTTATTTGACAGTGAGAGAGAGAGAGAGAGAGAGCACGCGCCTGCACAGGTAGGGGGAGCAGCAGGCAGAGGGAGAAGTGGACTTCCTGACAAGCAGGGAGCCAGATGCAGGACTCGATCCCAGGAGCTTGGGATCATAACCTGAGCCTAAGGCAGCCGCTTAACTACGAGCCACTCGGGTGCCCTGTCATATGCTTTCATCCTCTCACTTGTTGATGCGATGTATCACATTGATTGATTTGCAAATATTGAACCATCCTTGCGTCCCAGGAATAAATCCCACTTCATGGTGGTGAATGATTTTCTTAATGTGTTGTTGGATTCGGTTTGCTAGTATTTTGTTGAGGAGTTTTGCTAGATCTATATTCATCAGAGATAATGGACTGAAGTTCTTTTAGTGTCTTTACCTAGTTTTGGTATCAGGATAATACTGCTTCATAGAATGAATCTGGAAAGTTTCCTTCCTCTTCTATTTCTTAGAATAGTTTGAGAAAAATAGGTATTAACTTTTCTTCACTCTGGCTTTCATTGAACATTTCTGAGTACGTAGTGTGTGCCAGGGAGTGGCTCGAATAAATTCCCAAGCAGCACAGATGTGGGCCTGCCTCCCGGGCTCACCTCTAGCAGAGGAGGTGCCGCATTGTAGACAGTCTTACATAAAGTAGTGCTGTAAAGAACAGGGCTAGGTGCTGCAAGGGAATATAAATAGGGCTTAGATCTAGTTTTCAGGGTTTGGAGAAGGCTTTCCTGAAGGTAGAGCCAGGGGAACCTGGGTGGCTCAGTCAGTTAAGCATCTGCCTTCTGCTCAGGTCATGATCTCGGGGTCCTGGGATTGAGCCCCGCGTTGGGCTCCCTGCTCAGCAGGGAGTCTGCTTCTCCCTCTCCCTCTGCCCTCCCCCAACTCGTGCTTGTTCTCTCTCTCTCTCTCAAATAAATAAAGTCTTTAGGAGGAAAAAAACGTAGAGACAGTTGAGGTCCAATGAATAGGAGGTAGCAAGGCAAAAATGGTAGGGTCTGCAATGGGAAGAGCACACCAGGCAGAGGGAACAGTATATGTGAGGCTCTATGACTGTCATGGTTCCATTAAAGAATCAGTGAAAGGCTAGCATGGTTAGACAGGGAGAGTGGAGGGAAGAAGAGGGAGCACAGGCAAAGAGGGAGGGAGCTGGGGCTCATTTAGCAGCTTAAGAAAATTCAGTGAAAGGATAACCTTCCTGCAAGTTGTGCCCCAGGAGAGGATCCTGGAGCAGCCCCGAAGCCATAGGCCACCTCTGCCACTGTGAAATAGAGGGTGGTGGTGTGGGGCACCCAGCTTCAGCTAGGCTCTTTGGCAGGTTTGCGGCCAGGATTGGCTAGGAGGGGTGCCATGGGGTGGGGTGGGAGGAGTGGCAAGCCACCATTATCTGATGAGCTCAGGGCCCGCTCCCGCCTTGCAGATACAGCCTGCAAGATGGTCCGCTGGCTGTCTGCCAAGCTTGGCCCCACGGTGGCCTCTCGCTATGTGGCCCGGAACCTGCTCCGCTTGCTGACGTCTTGTTATGTTGGTAAGGCCTGTGGTCGGTGCTGGAGGTGGGGCTTCACCTCAGAGCCTCTGTCCATCTTCAGCCCCCTCTAGGGGCTCCGTCCCACTTGCACGTCCCTGCCAGCTCCTGGGTGCCGGTCTGTGAGCTATTTCCTGCCTTGGGTAGGGCAATGGGGTGGGCCCCAGGCTAGACTGAGCCAGAGTGGCCACCATAGTCCTGAAAGACTGACCTCCCTCCTGCCTGCCGCAGGCTGCTCAAGGCTGCCGGTTTCTCCTCGGCAGGGCCCACTCGGCAGCAGTTCACCGTGAGCAGCGGTGAGAGCCCCCCGCTGAGTGCCGGCAGCATCTACCAGAAGAGACCGGTGCTGGGGGATATAGTGTCGGGGCCCGTGCTCAGCTGTCTCCTGCACATCGCTCATCTGTACGGGGAGCCCGTCCTCACCTACCAGTACCTGCCGTACATCAGCTACCTGGTCAGTCACTGGTGTGGCCGCCTCGGAGGCCAAGGAGCTGGAGGGCAGACGGGCAAGCTGGGGGTCCCGGGGGTCCGTGGGCAGCCCGGCCCTCATCTCCTCTGTGGCCCTAGGTGGCCCCGGGTAGCACCTCAGGCCCCAGTCGACTGAACAGCCGTAAGGAGGCGGGGCTGCTGGCGGCGGTGACCCTGACCCAGAAGATCATCGTGCGCCTGTCGGACACCACGCTCATGGACATCCTGCCCCGCATCAGCCACGAGGTCCTGCTGCCTGTGCTCAGCTTCCTCACTTCCCTCGTCACTGGGTAGGCTGCTGCCCCACCCCCGTGCAGGGAGTCGTTGAGCTGAGGGGGCCACCCAGGAGGGTCTGGGAAGTTTGGGAGCGAGGCTGGACCGGGTGTCGGGAGTCCCGGTTCTGATCCAGCTGTGCGACCCGGAGCAAGCCACACCTTCTTTCTGTGCCTGTTTCCTTATCTGGTTTGGACCAACTGGTCTTATAGCTCTTTTCTTTGAAAGCTTTTGATAGATTCTGGGCAAGTCCCCAGAGTGGGGGGAGGGGGCGCTAGAGCTCATGGACTCTCTTTCCAGGTTCCCAAGCGGGGCCCAGGCCCGGACTGTCCTGTGCGTGAAAACCATCAGCCTCATCGCCCTCATATGCCTGCGCATCGGACAGGAGATGGTCCAGCAGCACCTGAGTGAGCCCGTGGCCACCTTCTTTCAAGTCTTCTCTCAGCTGCACGAGCTTCGGCACCAGGTAGGCAGACCGTCTTCCCTTCCCTGGCTGGCATGGGCTGGGCAGGGGCCGTGAACTTGGCTAACTCCCGGGCTGCTCTGCCCACAGGATCTGAAGCTGGACCCCGCGGGCCGCAGCGAGGGCCAGCTGCCAGAGGTGGCCTTCTCCGATGGGCAGCAGCGGCCGGTGGACCCCACCCTGCTGGACGAGCTGCAGAAGGTGTTCACCTTGGAGATGGCGTACACAATCTACGTGCCCTTCTCCTGCCTGTTGGGTACTGCCCGATCACATTCCCTTGCAAAGCCTTGTGGCTCTGTCTCTGCCCCCCAGGAGGGCCCCGCGCTCCCCTTGCCCCCAGAGTCCATAGTGGATATTCGGCACGGTGCTCTGCGTCAGAGCAAAGGGATTTGGCCTCAGACCTCAGAGTCCCAAGGAGTAACGTGTGAACGTGGACAGAGCATTAGCCAGCAAGGAGGCACGGGCGCTGGTCTAGAGTATCCCTGGGGAAGGCGGGGGCATCAGGCTGCTGTACTGACATCTCCAGCAGCTTCTGAGAGGAATAAGCAGCCCGCCGTCCGTGTAGCCTCCCGTGCGGGCCCGGCACTGCTGAGTGGTTACATGCGTTGTCTCGCTGAATGGGATGAGCAGCCCTGTGGTCAGATATGGTATCGTTCCTCCACTGAAATCTGGGGCCTGGGAGGGAGAGCACCGGCTGTCTGTCTCGCCATTCTGGTTCCGATGTGCCGCATGGCGCCCAGTACTTAGAGAGGACGCTCATGTGAATGAATCCACGTGTTTCTAGGGAAGAACCAGGCTCAGAGATGAAGAATTACTTGCCCAGAGTTGCACAGCCAGTACCAGCCCTGTCTTCTGTGGTTCCCAGGCCTTGGATGGGTGGTGGCAGCTGCCTGCCATCTTCCCTAATCTTAGGACCACTCCCACTCCCATCCAGGTGACATCATCCGGAAAATCATCCCCAACCACGAGCTGGTCGGGGAGCTGGCGGGGCTGTATTTGGAGAGCGTCAGTCCAAGCAGTCGCAGCCCTGCCAGCGTGGAGCCCACCGTGCCCAGCACCGGCCCCGAGTGGGACCCCCAGAGTGGGGGCTGCCCCCCGGACGACGGCCACTCGGGGACCTTTGGGAGCGTCCTGGTCGGGAACCGCATCCAGATTCCTGACGACTCTCAGCCTGAGAGCCCCGGCTTGCTGGGCCCCATCCCGGGGGTGGGCAGCGGGGGCCTCAGCAGCGAGGAGGACAACGCACTGAAGCGGGAGCTGCCCCGCAGTGCCCACGGGCTGAGCGGGAACTGGCTGGCGTACTGGCAGTACGAGATTGGCGTGAGCCAGCAGGATGCCCACTTTCACTTCCATCAGATCCGCCTGCAGAGCTTCCCGGGCCACTCGGGGGCCGTCAAGTGCGTGGCGCCCCTGAGCAGTGAGGACTTCTTCCTGAGTGGCAGCAAGGACCGCACGGTGCGCCTCTGGCCCCTCTACAACTCTGGGGATGGCACCGGTGAGACGGCCCCACGCCTTGTCTATGCCCAGCACCGCAAGAGCGTCTTCTTTGTGGGCCAGCTCGAGGCCCCCCAGTACGTGGTGAGCTGTGACGGGGCTGTGCACGTCTGGGACCCCTTCACAGGTGAGCGGGCCCAGGTGAGGCCTGTTCTGTTGCTGCCATCCTGGGCCCTGCCGGGCCTCTGGGTATGGGGACCTGGGGTTGGGCGGTTGGGGTGTAATGGCATACAGTGTGGGGGAGACCCAGTGAGGCTGCACAGAGGAGCGGTTAGACCTGAGTTGGAATCCATGCCCTGAGTTTGAATTGGTTCTGCCAACTTATTTGCTGAGTGACCTTGTGCAAGTCACTTTGCTGCTGGAAGCATTAGTTTTCCCATCTGTAAAATGGGAATCAGAACTGGCTTGGAAGATAATGCACGTAGGGGTCTGGCTTAACAAGTAGCATGCCGTACAGGTTTGGCCAATGATTGCTCGATTATTTTTTGGCATCATGGGGCGAGAAGTACGGTTAATAAGGTTTTTTAAAGGGGGAGGGGATAGAGTAGCATTGAGGTAGACCGAGGAGCGGTAGCATTTGATCAGGGGGCACCATGGGAAGAGAAGAGGTTGCTTTGGGGACCAGAGTCTGGCCTGGCCACGGAAGCAAAAAGGTGGGAGAGTCAAAAAACATCTTTAGCATTTTCTTAGGTCCTCTGGGATATGAGAAGCAGATCCAGGGTATATCAGGGAGATAGGAAGAGTTGGGGTGCTTCCATCAGCCACTGGGACCCCAGATCCACTGTGCCTCTCCTTCCCAGGGAAGACCCTTCGCGTGATGGAGCCATGGGACAGCCGGGTGCCCCTGACTGCTGTGGCCGTCATGCCCGCCCCCCATACCAGCATCACCATGGCCAGCTCTGACTCGACCCTGCGCTTTGTGGACTGCAGGAAGCCTGGCCTGCAGGTCAGGGGAGTCCCGTTCCCCGAGCCCCGGCCTGGATGCCCAGCAGGGAGGAGAGACCCCGAAGAGAGCTGGCCAGGGTGTAGTTTAGGCCAATCACCCATAGCAGCAGCAAACCTTGGGGGGTGGGACTCTGATGTGAGATGAAGGGGAACCCTCTGCTTAATGGGGGGCTGGATAGAGGATCAGGGCTTTCAGCTGTGTGGGCTGGGGGGTGAACAGGACCTCAGGGAGAAATGGGTTGGAGTGGGTGGCGGCACTTTAGCTCATCTCCCTCCGTCTGCAGCATGAGTTCCGCCTCGGCGGCGGGCTGAACCCTGGGCTTGTCCGCTCCCTGGCCGTCAGCCCCAGTGGCCGTAGCGTGGTGGCTGGCTTCTCCTCGGGCTTCATGGTGCTCCTGGACACCCGTACTGGCCTGGTTCTGCGTGGCTGGCCGGCCCATGAGGGGGACATCCTGCAGATCAAGGTGACTGACCGGGTCCCCTTCCCGTCCTCACTGCCCAGCCCCACCCCTGCCCCGGGTCCTCTTAGGGCCCACCCCGGAAGAGCTCCAGCTGAGATGATGTCCCTCGTGCCTGCCCCAGGGCTGATGGGCAGAGAGGGTTAGGAGCCAGCTGCACTGCAGGGGCCCTGGCGGCAGGCAGGCCACGGGGGCGGAAAGCAGGGGGTGAGCTGACCCTGCTGGTCCCTGGGGATGTTCTAATGAGTAACCCTTGTCCATATTTGCCTTGCTTGGAGGATCGGGGGTCAGGCCCTGTCCGTGACCCAGTTCAGGTTAAATAAAGCTCAGCTGGGAGGCTGTTTACTGCCCCCAGAGCAGGGAGCAGAGTCCATGCCCCATGCTGGGCTGCCCTTGTGGGGGCAGGGACATCCCGGCTTGGGGATCCTGCGCCTACCCCCGCCCATTCTCAGTCACAGACCTCAGGGAACTGCCCAGGGAGGGACAGGAGGGGAGGAACAGGGCTCTTTGTGGGAGGGTATTTCCAGGCAACTAGCACTCCCTCCCTATCCTGACTGTAGCCAGGGGACCTGCACTGCCACTGCTAAGGGCAGATTGCCCCCAACTCTATTTAGGACCCCAGGGAGCCCAGGGGGCCAGGTAGCTTTCAGTTCAGACCTTCCAGGGAAGTGTTAGGAGGGCTTTGGTGTCGGCCTGGCTGTTAATCCTGGCAGTGCCACTTACTGGCTCTCTGACCCTGGTAGGATTCCTTAACTTTTCTGAGCCTTGAGTTTTCTTCTCTGTAAAATGGGGACAGCATTTACGTTCATCGAGTTGTCATGAAAATTGAATTGGTAATATGGCATGCCTCACATGATGCCTCGATATAGTAGTTAAGTGCTCAGGTTACGGTGATGGTTAAAGACACTTCAACACAGTCATATTAACCAACACTCACGTAATGTGGTGGGAGGGGGCAGCTGGTCCCCCGCCCGGGATTCCTTATCTTCCTGGGAGACCCTGGAGCTCGGCGGGCACGTGGGCGGGCCCAGGCCCTGCTGAGGCTCTCTTCGCCCTGAGCAGGCCGTGGAGGGCAGTATCCTGGTCAGCTCCTCCTCTGACCACTCCTTGACCGTGTGGAAGGAACTGGAACAGAAGCCCACACACCACTACAAGTCAGCGTCTGACCCCATCCACACCTTCGACCTGTACGGCAGCGAGGTGGTCACCGGCACGGTGGCCAACAAGATCGGCGTCTGTTCCCTCCTTGAGCCACCGTCCCAGGCCACCACCAAGCTCAGCTCTGAGAACTTCCGAGGCACGCTCACTAGCCTGGCCTTGCTGCCCACCAAACGCCACCTCTTGCTGGGCTCGGACAATGGGGTCGTCCGCCTCCTGGCATAGGCTGAGGTGGGGCTGGCCAGTGACATCCCCCAGGAGTCCATCTCTCACCCGTGTTTGCCCAGCAGCTCCCTCCGGGCAAGCTTCAGGCCCCACACCCCGAGGGCCCCCGTGGCCTGCCAGCTACGGTGAGGCAGGGGCCAGGTTTCCGAACTGCCAGAGCCACCAGTGCTGCCAGAAAGGACCTCCTTCACGGCTCGGGGGAGACGCTGCCCCTAGTCGGCGGGAAGCAAGAGAGAGAGCTTGGGAAAGCCTCGCCCTCTCTTCTCCCTAGCTCTGCCCTCTGGGTCCACATGGGGATAGGGAAGCTCTGAGAAGACGAAGGGAGACTGGCCCTGTCCAGCCGGTCTCCGGCCAAGGATGCCCCACACCTTGCTGAGCTCTCTGTACCCCTGTCTCACAAGGACAGGACGGCTGCTGCAGTCCAGGACACTGATGGTGCTTGGACTCCAGCCTCTAATGATGGCTGTCCGTGGTCCAGGAGTTCAGGGCCTTGGGCCGGGGTTTAACTGTCCACCCAGCCAGGCCCTGTCCAGTGTGGGCCCAGTAGGGGAAGAAAGAGGGCAAGACCAGGGGAGGGAAGAGGGACTGGGCCAGCTGGTGCCTGCCAGGAGTGACCCCATGCCTTGCCTGCCCACCCCTCACCACAGTGTTTGTGCCTTGACCTGAGGAGGCAGGCCCTGGGCCCCGAACCCTTGTGGTCCAACACCCTGAGAGAGGGGGCGAGAATGATCTCTGCATCTCAGGTCTCTCCCAGGGGCCGGGAAGGCCCAGGCATCCCGGAACCCTCACATTCTGGAGCAGAGATGAGGTCTGAGCCTGCGCCCCTACTGCCTCCTCATTATTTGCAATAGATGTAAATAGGACCAATAAATCCTTTGGAAGAGCCGTGGAACTGAGTGACGCTTTTCTTGACAGCGGCGTCAGGGTCGGGAAGAATCGGGACGCAGCAGCTTCCAGGGCAGTGAGGAGAGGGCGAGGAGGGTGGGAGACAGCCTGATCATTGTTCTTGGGCACCACAGGGTACGGGGCTTCTGGTGCATGCAGTTTCCTGACCCCTCAGCCTTGGGGGAGGGTAAGGGAGGATGCTGGCTGGTGCCGTGGCCCTCTCCTCTCCCACCCCTTCCAGATCCAGGCTAAAGGCAGCCAATTAGGATCCTGGGCTTGTAAGCCTTGGGGATGGACATCTTATCTTGGGTTCCCCACATAGGCTCCTGCGGCTTCCCCGTCCTTTCCCTCAGGATGGGGGAGAGGAAAGGACATTGGAAGTGGGAAGCTGGATGTGACCCTGAGCCTAGCTCTGTCCTTGGGCATGTTACATAGCCTCTCTGACCCCACTAAAGTGGGGATAAACCCCCACCTCATGGGGTTGCTGGGAGGCCCCTGTCCTTCCTGGATCTGCCCTACAGATGAGGACATTCTCAACTTTCCTGAACCTCCTTTCTCCAGGCTTGCAGGGGGGAACCCAAATGCATAGGGGCTCCAGGTGGCTGTCTCAGGATTAGATGCCCTGGTGGGAATGGGGCTTCCGGCCCCAATATCAATGTTTAACCGGATGTGCAGGTCAATATTTACCAGAAGAGAAAGCAATCTGAACAGGGGTTGGCTGAGAGCAAAGGTCCTGGTGGGAGGGGAGGGCTCAGCTGGGCTGGCTGGAGCCTAAGCAAAGTGTGGGGAGTTCCCAAGTGGGGCCAGAGGGACACTGTGTGCAGCAGCGAGGAGCCTGCAGAGGTACAAGGGGAGGGGTGGCTTGGCCTGCTATCTGGGCGGGAGAGGAGGTGTAAGGGCTGCCCACCTGGCTGAGGGGGTCTGGGGTGAATTCATTCAGAAGGCCTCTCATTTCCCAGCCTTCTGGGGTGATGAGGAGCCAAGGTGGGGGTTCTGGCAGGACTCTCTCTGGGACTTGAAAAACTGTAGGTCTTTTCTTGTCAGGAAGATTCAAAAGCCCAGGTCGGACATCAGGGGCCCTGGTCAAGGGTCCTTGTGTGTGATGGGGGTGGGACCAGGGGTGATAGAAGGATCCCCTGGAAGGACTGGCCCTGAGATGGGGGCAGGGTTGGAGTGTGAGGGACCTGCTCTGAGGCCAGACCAAGACCTGCCCATCCCCACCTGCCAGCCTGGCTTCCCGGAGCAAACCTGGACAGAGTGGGGGGCAAGGCCTGTGCTTCCCATAAGTCCAAAGGTGGCTCCGTCCAAAGCCATTCATTGGGTTCTGTGGCTGGGTCAACAACGCGGCTCTCCAGCCCACCCCACCAACCCTGCTGAGACTTCAGGGACTCACAGGGCTATCCACCCTTGTGGTCAAGACCAGACCAGCCAGAAAAGGTGGGCCCATGGACAGCAGGTTGCATAGGAGCTCTGGGAAAGGAGCCCCTGTATACAGGAGGCTTCAGGGCAGGCTTCCCAGAAGAGGGACCTTGGGCTAGGCTGAGAACAGCCATATTACGGAGTGCCAGGCATTGTAATCAGGGCTCGCAAAGACTGTCTTATTTTGGTCCTCACAATATACCGTGGGAGGAGGTAGGGACGTTTGCTACCATTTTACAAGAAAAGGCAAGACCCAGAGGGGCTAAGGGAGGTATCTAAGGTCCTCTGGGAAGAGGCAGAGTCTGGATTCCAACCCATGGCTGACTCCCAAGGCCAAGCCTTGAAGAATGAGAACTTCTTTTGTTTTGATATTTTCCCTATGAAAAAAACATTTTCAGTGTACGAAATGTGAAAAACTGGAAAATACAAAGGGATTAAGAACAGTTCAGGGGGACATCCCACGCCAGAATGAGAACCGCTGCTTGTGTTGGGGTGTGCCGGCGGTAGCTGGGTGTCCCTGGGTGGGAGAGGCGCAAGATCTGCCAGGCCGGCAGTGCGGGGGTGGGGGGGTGGTGGGGCGGGGATGGGGGTGGCTCCAGGACGGAGTGCAGGCCAGGTGGGGACAGAGGCTTCCCATCCCGCACAGGAACATGGCGCTGCTCCAGGGGCTCCTTGTGCTCAGCTTGTCCTGCCTGCAGGGTCCCGGCTTGGTGGTGAGCCTGGGCCTGGGTCTGGGCGGTGCCGGAAGGCCGGTGGGGACGCACCGGGGTCTGGACAGGAAGGGGGGCTTGAGTCAGGGGAGGGTTTGGCTCTGAGGGGGTTCCCTCTCCTCTCCTCATCCTTTTCTCAACAGTTCTCTCCTGCCAGCGCCATGGAGCCCTTGGGCCAGCAGGTACTGGGGAAGGAGAGGCATGAGGGGGACGAAGGCCCCGAGGGGCCTCACCTGTGGCTCGTGCAGGGTGGGGGAACCTGTGGGAAGGGTCATGCTCCATTTGCTTCCTCCGTTCTTCAGCTAATGAGCGGGCAGACCCAGGAGAAGCTGCCCCCGCTTACCCTCCTCAAGCTGGGCAACCAGGTACAACCAGGTGGGGCTGGGGGCAGAGTGGGCAGGGTCCAAGGGAGGAGGGCCAGTCAGCAGGCGCCAGGGGACTGGGCCAGGCCGTGAGGCTGAGGCCAGAAGACAGAGGGTGGGAGGGACCAGAAGAAAGGATGGGGTCCCTGTAATGCCATTGTCTGTGTCATTGTCCCCCTCTCGTCAGGACTGGGACAAGGCCCTGCTATTCCCAGGCACAGGGGACTCTGAAAGGGATCTTCAACACAAAGCTGACTGCTTGCCCCTCTTGACCCTTGATCTGTCCCTGTAGGAGGCCCACAGCCATACTGCCCTGAGGAAGGCCCCAAGAGATTGCAAGAGGGCCCCAACCCCGGAGCAGACCCACAGGTTGGCCCAGGACATGATGGCCTTCACCACAGACCTGTTCTCCCTGGTGGCCCAAAGGTCCACCAGCCCCAACCTCATCCTGTCTCCTCTGAGTGTGGCCCTGGCACTGTCTCACCTGGCACTAGGTACCGTGGCACCACCTGTCCAGGCCAGCAGAGCTGGGAGGCCAGTAGGAACTCACTACTCCAGAGTTTGCTAGGGGGTGCTTCCTCCATCGGGATCACTTGGCTGTTTGGTAAAAACGCAGATTCCTGGGCACCCATCCAGTCTCTGCGAATCAGATTCCCAGGGATGGGGCCTAAGGAGATGCTTCTAGTGATTTTCCTGCAAGAGTTTGATAGCGGCAATGTCTTCACGGGACTGGAGGCTCTCATTGTGGGAAACCGAGGTCCAGAGAGGGAAAACAGCTTGGATGGGATGAGGTCACCCAGATGGCCAGCAGCAGAGATGAAAGTGGAACTTGGGGAGTGCTGTCGGTCAGACCAGTTCAGTGGATACGGGAGGAGAATGTGTGATGTCATGGGCATGAGCACCGCGGGCGTTTAACAGGGACTGGAGTGGGCAGCAGGGCAGGGGAAGATCTGCCGCCTGGGCCACAGCGGATGCTCTCCCTTCCAGGTGCTCAGAACCAGACGCTGCGGAGGTTAGAGCAGGTGCTACACGCAGACTCGGGGCCCTGCCTCCCTCACCTGCTGAGCCGCCTTTGCAAGGACCTGGGCCCTGGTGCATTCCGATTGGCTGCCAGAATGTACCTGCAGAAAGGTAGGTGCTGGTGGCTTAGAGCTCCCTAGGTGGTGCCCTGGGGTGGACAGGGCTGGTGGAGCTGGGCTTGGCCTCGGGCAGCTAGTCAGAGCATTGGTGGCTCTGGAGCTCCAGCCCCTAGGAGCAGCTCGTGGCCCCTTCCGTGTAGGATTTCCCATCAAAGAGGACTTCCTGGAACAATCAGAACAGCTCTTTGGTGCAAAGCCCATGAGCCTGACGGGAAGGAAAGGGGATGATCTGCTGAACATCAACCAATGGGTGAAGGAGGCCACAGAAGGGAAGATTGAGGATTTCCTCTCTGAGCTGCCAGATGACACAGTGTTGCTTCTGCTCAATGCCATCCACTTCCAGGGTGCGTTCCTCCTCTCCTCGGGTCCCCCACCCCGTAGCCCCTACCCCTGCCCTGTGGCTTGGGGGAGGGTAGGAGACAGGTAACGGTGTGCCAAGGAGGGGCCCCAGGAACTGGATGAGGCCGTCGTGAAGAGAGAATCCTAGGAGGAAACCGAGTCTGCCAGGATGGGCGGGGGTGGGGGGCGGCGCTCCTGGGAGCATGGCAGGGCTCGGGAAGAACACAAGCCCAGATTTCAAAAATGCTGCAGGGAAGAAACCTGTGATCAACAGAGTATCACCTGGCACAGTGCCCCTTGGGGTTTTGACCTCTACCTTGTGTCCCTTGAATGGGTTCTGGGTGGGATGGGGAAGAGACTAATACAGAACCTCTCCCTGTCCGGGTCCCCGTGGCCCCTGCCTTCTGCTGGATATAGGTTTCTGGAGGAGCAAGTTTGATCCGAGCCTCACCCGGCGAGACAGTTTCCACCTGAACGAGCAGTTCACGGTGCCAGTGGACATGATGCACGCCCACACGTACCCCCTGCGCTGGTCCCTGCTGGAGCAGCCTGAGATACAGGTCACTCTCGATTGCCCAGGCTGGGCCTGGCCGCAGGGAAGGGGCCGGCCGAGGGGTGGAGGGGGGTGTGCTCCGCCTTCCTTGCAGTCACGTCCCCGAGACAGGTGGCTCTGGAGGATCTCGCTATACTCCGACCCAGGGGGGGGACTGAGGTTCCAGGCTCTCGGAAGTTCATGAATGTGACACAACTGTATTGGGCGTTTGCTGCGTGCACTGGAACACACTAGCACAAGGGAGGCCAGGCCCCTGCCCTCAGCGGGAAGGACACACAGTACACCAACAAACCTAAGTCACAGGGTCATGTCAGATAGAGTCCGTGCTGTGAAGGGAAAAAAGCGAGTGATCAGTGAGTGGCCGGGGAAGGTGTTTGAGAGCCGTCAGGGAGTTTTCTTCGAGGAGGGGCCTCAGGTGGAGAACGAGGTGATCTTTGGTTATAGGGGTTTATTACCAGGGCCTATGGGTTTGTTGGGCTGCAGGGCCACTCAGGCCTGGGAGATGTGACCCGACTGTCACGGTGCTCCTTAGAAGGCCTCCCTCCTAAGATCTGCTTGTGATAGATGTGTCAGGATCCTGCTGGAACATCCTGATTGGATAGAGTGCTATGCCACGCTTGTCTCAGGTGAGGCCTCCTTTGCTTCTGGCCTCAGCGTGGTCCTCTTGGCTTGGGCATGGCTCCCCGGGCCAGTCAGCTGTGGCAGAGATGGCGATGTCGGTTAGTTTCCCAAGGCAGCATGCCACAGACCTCGGCCCCCTCTGTGGCTCTCCTGAGAGGGGCTGTGGGTGGGGCAGGCCCTTGGAGCAGCGTCTGGCTTCTCTCCCTTTCACCCTGAAAGGCCGTTCTCTTTATGCTGCTCCTGCCCTCCAGGCTGTGTCCCGGCCACACTTTCTTCACCCCTGTCTCCTGTCCTGGCCTCCGTCCTCCTCTTGCTCACACACTCTATAGAGAGACCCAGGCAGCCAGACGGGGGGGCTCCCCCCTCCGCCCCCCGCAGGGCTCCTGCTGCCTGGCTGCATCAGCCCAGCGCTTCCCATACTCAGGAAGCTGCAGGAACCCCATTCACGTGGAATCTTACCTCAGAGCGCGGTACTGTACGCAGCTGGGCAGAGTCACTGTTGAAGGGGGGCTGCGGAGAGAGACACCCTTTGCAGCGTGTCCTCTGCAGAACCTAGGCTGGCTTACACGAACGGCCCAGTCCATTGTACACACAGAGCCACTGAGAGACAGACACGGGATTTCTCAGCCCAAGTCACGGGCCAGCTGGTAGCAGATGAAGAGACACAAAGTCACCGTTTTTGAGCACCGCCTGTGTGCCGATACTCCCCTGGAAGCTTTAAAAGGGCCCCCCCTCTCGGTCACGTGTCAGCTGGCACTGTGGGCAGGTAGTGTTACTCCAGGTCGCGGGTGAGGAAGGGGAGGCTCAGGGAGGCGGAACACACACCTGAGAAGAACGGCCTGGAACCCCTGGTCCATTTGTCTCAGAAGCGTATGCTGGTCCCGACCCTCGCCGGTCTGGGCACTTTCTGGCCCTCATGTCGTCTCTTTCCACCTCTGTAGGTGGCTCATTTCCCGTTTAAGAACAACATGAGCTTTGTGGTCATCATGCCCACCCACTTTGAGTGGAACGTGTCCCAGGTGCTGGCCAACCTGAGCTGGGACATCCTGCACCAGCCCTTACTGCGCGAGAAGCCCACCAAGGTCCGGCTGCCCAAGCTGCATCTCAACTACCAGCTGGACCTGGTGGCCACCCTCAGCCGCCTGGGTAAGGAGGCTGGGCACAGGCAGAGCGGTGGGAGGAAACCACCCCCCCCCCCGCCGCGGCCAGTAGGTCCAAGTCAGAGCAGCCTTTCCTGGGGCTTCGGGAGGTAAAAGGGCTTCATGGGACCCCCTGGACCCCCTGTCCTGAGGTGGGGTGGGGCGGCCCAGGGAGAGGACCTGTTCCATCCAAGACCGAGTGTTGCAAACAATCTCCACGGGGAGCCTGGGTGGCCTGTGGGCCTTGCTGGCTGTCCCACAAGGGGCACTGCGCCCACCACGTTCAAAGACTCAGTCAAATGGAGTGGGCGGACAAGGAATCAGGTATTTACGATTCAGCATAGGTGATAAGACAGAGGACATCTCTCCGGTTCACCAGAGAAAAGGTCCCTGTCCGGACTTTGGGGCAGGGGATCGGGAAAGGCTTCCTGGAGGAAGTGACTTTGAAGCTGGTATTTGGAGGTTAAATAAGAGTTAAGCAGGCATCTGTGGGTCGAAGGTGGTCCTGGGCCAGAATGCCAGACAGCTTCCCAGGCAAGTCCGGGCAGCCCGTGGGGCCGAAGGCAGCTCTGACCCGCCGTCTCCTGCCCTGGGCAGGCTTGCAGGAACTGTTCCAGGCCCCTGACCTGCGTGGGATCTCTGACCACAGCCTGGTGGTATCCAGCGTGCAGCATCAGTCCACGCTGGAGCTCAGCGAGGCCGGTGTGGAGGCGGCCGCCGCTACCGGCACGGCCATGTCCCGCATGTCTCTCTCCTCCTTCAGCGTGAACCGCCCCTTTCTCTTCTTCATCCTCGAGGACACGACAAGCCTGCCCCTCTTCGTGGGCAGCGTGAGGAACCCCAACCCTAGTGCGCACTGGGAGCGCAAAGAGCAGCAGGATTCCCCGGATGACAGGGACTACTTCCAGAACCAGAAAACCCTCCCCCGAGGAGACAAGCCCTTCGGCCCTGACTTGAAACTCGCGCCGCCCTCAGAGGAGGATTACCCCCAACTTAATAGCCCCAAGTGAGAGGCCAGCTGCCAGCATCCTGAGTCCCTGCCTGAAACAACCTCTCCACTCCTGGGACTCTTTCCAGACGCCTTTGTGGGATTGGGGCAGGGGCCTGGGTGGGCAGTCTGGGAGCGGAGAGGGAGCCGTTCTCTCCCCGCTCCTCTCCCGGGGAGTTTGGGGTGGGGGGCCTCAGGGAGGGCAGGCCTCAGGGAGTCACGGGCCTCGATCCTACATCCTTTCTTCCAAAGTGGCTCAGAGGCTTCCTTGTCTGGGGCGGAGGGGCGGCTGTAGATGCACTTTGTCAGGTCGGTAGGTCTTCCCGAAGCTGGCTGTGGCACTTCCATGTTTGTTTACCAGAGCAGGGGACAGGAGGGACTGGATGCCTTGGCTGGGGACAGGAGAGACCGGCAGGGGCGCGGGGCCTTGTCCGGCCCTGTGGACGGGGGCCTGGCCTTCCACGTAACTGCTTCTGCCCTAAGCTGCCCCGGGCCCTCCAGCCTCCGCCTGCCCTGATGCTCTGTCACCTCAGGGCCCCCCTGCTCCCCGGAGATACCAGCATTGCCAGGACTGTCTCTCCCTCCTCTCGCCTCTTCCCCTGCCCAGGTGTCTCAGGGGCCCAGGCGGGAGGGGAGGGCAAGAATTCCCTCAGGATCTTTTGTAAAGTTTTTGTAGTGATTTTTATGGCACCCGAATAAAGAATGAATGGCCCTGGCTGCTTTGATGTCACTGTTCTGGGCGGGGGGGGGGGCAGGGCCCCCCTAAGGAAGGCGGGAGGAGCCCACAGGCTGCAGAGCAGCACGCTGGGCCCAGAGAGCAGGCAGCCAGTCTCTGCCACGTCTGTTCTCGGCCACTCGCCAGCCCGTCTCGGCACAGTCCCCTCTGACCTCGCCAGCCCTCTCCAGGGCCACCTCCACGCCAGCCTGGCTCTGCTCTCCGTCGGCTCCTCTCTGGAGGCCTCAGGCAGCCAGCAACAAGGGCGGCTCAGAATAGCGCTGGCCTCCCAGATTGGGAGAAACCTGGCAATTAGGGAGCTTGTGGAGTTTCTAATTACATGCCGGTCCTTCTGCCAGGGGCAGGCGCCCGCCCGCCGGGGACAGGCCGCCGGGAGCAGCGGCTCCAGCCGGAGGCTGTCAGCACCTGAGCACTGGGGAGGGGGTGGGCGCACCTCAGCCCGGGCTGGGGGCGGCCCGGTGTTCGTGTGGGTGGGCCCTTGGCTGCAGCCCCCGAGGTCCTGCAGGGCAGCGGTCCAGAGCCAGGGCCGGGGGACTCTCGCTTCCTAGAACGGCAGTGCGGGGCCACAGGGAGCACACAGCACCGGGAAGCCGACGCTAAGGCAGAGGGCGGGAAGCGCCGTGGTGCGAAGTGAGGCAGGAGGGCCTCCCTGAGAACGGGGTGTGGGAGCAGAGACTTGAAGCGGGTGAGGCCAGGCGCCGTGGACCATCTTGGGGAAGAGCTTCCGGGGCAGCGGAGTAGCAAGGGCAGAGTTCCTGGGCGGGAGCATGCTCGGAAGGTTCCAGATGAGCGGGAGATCCGCGGGGCTGGAGTGGAGGGGTAGGAAGGAGTCAGAGGGGAGCATGTGGGGCTTTAGGGCCACTGTGAAGACTGTTGCTTTTATCTTAGGAGGAAGAAGTAATTGGAAAGTTAAATCAGCAAGCCACCAACTTAATTTTACCTGCAAAATCTTTCTCAGCTCTCTCCTCCTCTCCATTCTGGATGTAAGCCATGGATCTAGTTGTCACGCCCAAGGGTCACTGCCCTTGCCTCCTAGGTTCTCCCTGCTGCCGGTCGGGCTATCTTCCCTGCATTTCCCTGCAAGGCCTTATCAGAGTCCATGTGTCCTGCAGTGTGTCAGGCTCTGGGGATGCGGCAGTGAGCAAGCAGACGAGATCCCTCCCCTAACCCCCGACCTAAATCTAGCTATAGAGTGGTCTAGACAAGAAACAAGTTAGTGTTTCCTACTGAAATGTAGTAGGCAAAGTACACAAGTCAGAATTGTACATAAGCTTCATGAATTTTCTCATGAACCAAATACCCCTCTACAACTAGCACCCACATCAGGAAACAGTACTCACTCTCCTGACTTCTGTTTTTTTTTAAAGACTTTATTTATTTATTTTTTTGAGAGAGAGAGAGAGAGCACAAGCAGGGGGAGGGGCAGAGGGAGAGGGAGAAGCAGGCTCCCCACTGAGCAGGGAGCCCGATGTGGGACTCAATCCCAGGACGCCGGGATTATGACCTGAGCCGAAGGCAGATGCTTAACCAACTGAGCCACCCAGCCACCCTCACTCTCCTGACTTCTTTTTTTTTTTTTTAAGATTTTATTTATTTATTTGACAGAGATAGAGACAGCCAGCGAGAGAGGAAACACAAGCAGGGGGAGTGGGAGAGGAAGAAGCACGCTCCCAGCGGAGGAGCCTGATGTGGGGCTCGATTCCATAACGCCGGGATCACGCCCTGAGCCGAAGGCAGATGCTCAACGACTGAGCCACCCAGCCACCCTCACTCTCCCGACTTCTAATACCAGATTACTCTTTCCTGGTTCTGAACTCCACGTAAAGGAATCATACAGTCTGCTCTTGGGTCTGGCTTCTTTTGTTCAAACTCATGTTTGTGACACTCATCTGGGTTGCGGATGGCAATAATCCATTCACTGTGGAAAGCTTTTAATTGAGGGCTGCCATGGTCTGATGTAAGCCCTAGAAGGCTCACTTGGCTGCTGTGTGGAGAACAGAATGCAGAGAGGCTGACGTGGGCTAACAGGCAAGAGACAGGTGGCATGGCCCAGGGTGTCAGCTGTGGAAATGGAGCAAAGGGGTCAGCATGCAGAAATCTTTTGCAGGTAGCGCTATAGAATTTGTGCTTAGATTGCACGGGATGTGAGGGAAAGGAAAGCCTCAAGGATGGTGGGGTTCATGGTTTAGATTCCTGGATTTTTATTTTGTGAAAATGGGTTTCACTGAGATGGGAATCAGAGTGAGGGACAGATCTGGGCACTGCTTGGAGATTTCTATTTGGAACACGTCATGATTGAAATGCCACACTAATGAGGACTAATGTAGCCTACCTGGGACAGTTCAAGTTATGTCTGTGGTTCTACTTCTGCTCTGAGGAGTGTTTGGACGATAAATTATATGTTCATCTCACCTACAGGGCATCCATATGGATTTGTCAAATAGGCTATTGGATATCTTGGTCAGGCCTGGAAGTGTGTATGTGGGAGCATACAGATGCATTTAAAGCCATGGAACTAGTGGAAGTAACTTTTTTTTTTTTTTTTTTTTTTTTTGTCGGAGAGAGAGAGTGAGAGAGCACAAGCAGGGGTAGTGGCAGGCAGAGGGAAAAGCAGGCTCCCCGTTGAGCAAGGAGCCCAATTTGGGGCTCGACCCCAGGATCATGACCTGAGTGGAAGGCAGATGCTTAATCGACTGAGCCACCCAGGTGTCCCTGGTGGAAGTAACCTAAGAGGAGATGTAGATGGAGGGGAAAAGCGGTCCCAGGATCAAGTGAGCAAAGGAGACAGAAAAGACATGGCATGGGAGGTGGGGTGGGGGAGCGGGGAATAGAAGTGCGTGGAGAGCCAGAGTTTCGAGAAGGAGGAACAGTCTGCTCTCCTGCCTGCTGTCCAGAGAAGAAATGTCCTTTCGATGGTCAAGAAGAAGGTCACCCACGAACTTGGCGACAGCTGTTTTGAAGGTGAGATGGGCACAGCAGTAGCAGTGAAGCTGAGGAGGGACTGGCGCTAAGACAGTACAGACACAAGAATAAAGAGCTCTTTCCCTCGTGGCTGTGAGGGAGAAGGGAGGGATGGGCAGGAGCCGTAGGGGATGTGGCATAGAGGAAACGTCACTGAAGAGGGGAGTGACAGAGAATGCTTGAAGGCTGTGGGATGACCCTCAGAGATACGTGGATTAGGCAGGAGAGGGCTACCTGCAGGAGCAGAGCCCATGGAAAACACAGTGGAGGCCCCCTCCTTTGGCAGGAGCGGGACATCTTTCACGGCAATCGGAGGAGGAAAGATGACTCTTTCTTTGTAAGTTCCCATGAAATAATTGGGGCACACGAAAAGGTGTAATGAATTGCAAAACGCCGTTGCTCAGCGGCCAGATCTTCCCTTCATGATTTCTCAGGGCTGCAAGACTTCTCCACCTCCATCCACTCAGCTATTGATGGACATGCAAGCAGCTTCCATTTTTTTTGTTGCCACCACAAACAGTGCTGCGATAACCTTCCTGTACATGCAGACTCTGTGCACATATGCGGAGTTTTTCCAGCGCACATGCTTAGGAGTGGAAGTGCTGAGTTGTGGGTTTCGATTTACCCATCTTTAACCGTAAGGGCTGCCATATATGCTTATGCACACCTTTGCCATTTGCTGCCAGATTCTTCTTCAAAGTGGTTTTGTCAGTTTACATTCTCCCATTCTCACCAGCGGGGCGGAAGAGGTCCTGGTTGTCCACATCCTCACCAACACTTGGTCGTGTCAGATGTGTAAATTTTGCATATCTGATGAGTGTGAAATACGCTCGTCAAATTATGGTTTTGATTTGCATTCCCCTGATTGCTGGAGAGGATGAAACACCTTTTTCAGAAGTTTATTGGCCACTTAGGATTCTTCTCCTGTGTATCACCTGGGTCTACGTTTCTGTTGAATTGTTACTTTTTGTGTTAATTCATAGTTCTTTCTATGTTACCGTTCATAATCATTTTTGTCAGTTACGTGTGTAACAACTATTTTCTCCCAGTGGGAGGCTTTTGTTTTCATTTCGTTTTATGGTATCTCTTCCTGAAAATAAATTTTTAACTTTAGTGTCAAATTCATCGATCTTTTGGGTGGCTCAGTTGGTTGAGCGTCTGCCTTTGGCTCAGGTCGTGATCTCAGAGTTCCAGGATTGAGCCCCCGGGCAGGCTCCCTGCTCAGCGGGGAGTCTGCTTCTCCCTCTCCCTGCTCTTGTGCTCTCTCTCTCTTTCTCCCTCTCAAATAAATAAATAAATAAAATCTTTAAAAAATTTTATCAATCTTTTGTGCTTCTTTTGGTGTCTTGTCTAAAAACAATCTTTTTCTTTGGGGCGCCTGGGTGGCTCAGTCGTTAAGCGTCTGCCTTCCGCTCAGGCCGTGATCCCAGCGTTATGGGATCGAGCCCCACATCAGGCTCCTCCGCTATGAGCCTGCTTCTTCCTCTCCCACTCCCCCTGCTGTGTTCCCTCTCTCGCTGGCTGTCTCTATCTCTGTCAAATAAATAAATAAAATAAAAAAATAAAAACAATCTTTTTCTTTAAAGAAGGCTCCACCCCCATTGTGGAGCCCAACGTGGGGCTTGACCTGGGGCTTGATGTAAGGCTTGACGTGGGGCTTGACGTGAGGCTGACGTGGGGCTTGAACTTATGACCCTGAGATCAAGATCTGAGCTGAATCGCTTCTCGGCCTTTTGGCTAGGAACAAGTGAAGATCTGAGCTGAGATCAAGAGTTGGACGCTCGGGGCGCCTGGGTGGCACAGTCGTTAAGCGTCTGCCTTCGGCTCAGGGCGTGATCCCAGCATTCTGGGATCGAGCCCCACATCAGGCTCCTCCGCTATGAGCCTGCTTCTTCTTCTCACACTCCCCCTGCTTGTGTTCCCTCTCTCGCTGGCTGTCTCTCTGTGTCAAATTAATAAATAAAATCTTTTTTTTTTTTTAAAGATTTTATTTATTTATTTGACAGAGTTAGAGATAGCCAGCGAGAGAAGGAACACAAGCAGGGGAGTGGGAGAGGAAGAAGCAGGCTCACAGTGGAGGAGCCTGATGTGGGGCCCGATCCCAGAACGCCAGGATCACGCCCTGAGCTGAAGGCAAACGCTTAACCGCTGTGCCACCCAGGCGCCCCAATAAATAAAATCTTAAAAAAAAAAAAAAGAGTTGGACGCTCAACAGACTGAGCCACCCAGGATCCCCTAAGAAAAAAAATTCTTTCTACCTAGAGATCACAAAGGGATCCATCTATACTTTTTTCTAAAACATTTATAGTTTTTCCTGTTGTGTATGTGTGTTTGTATTTGCTTTTTAAAGCATTAAAAATATTTCTGAAAGAATACATAGCAAAGAGATTAACATCGGAGGTCTCCGGAGAGTGCAATCAGGTGACTGGAGATCACAGAAACAGCAAAAAGAAGGTTTTTCACTGTTTACCTCTTGTTGCTTTTGAGTTTCGAACCACGTGAACAAAATGCCTATTCTTTTTTTTTTAATCAAAATGTCTATTCTTAAACAGCTTGAATAGAAAGTCATTAAGAAAGCTTCTGCAAGGCACCTGGGTGGCTCAGTCGGTTAAGCACCTGCCTTCAGCTCAGGTCATGATCCCAGGGTCCTGGGATTGAGGCCCGCGTCAGGCTCCCAGCTCGGCAGGGAGCCTGCTTCTCCCTGTGCCTCTCACCCTGCTCGTGCTCTCTCTCTCTCTCTCTCAAATAAACAAACAAATAAATAAATAAAACATTAAAAAAAAAAAAGAACAGTTCTGCAAAAACAGAAATTGCTGTTCATGTTTAATCCCTAACGTAGCTAGAGCTACTTTTTGTGTATGGTGTGAGATAGGGATCCAATTTTAACTTGTCCACATGGATAGTTATGCCCTTCCTGCCTTTCTATGCTTAGCCCATTCTTATTCATCCTTCAAGATAGAGCTTAGGTTCATATATTCCGACCACATTGCCACAATACCCTACAGAACGACGCTGTCCAAATAGAAATCCAATGCAAACTACATATGTGATTTTAGATCTTCTAGTAGTCACATTAAAAAAGAAATAGGTGAAATCAATTTTAATAATCGATTTCATTTAACCCAATATAATCAGCATTAAAATCATTGAGATACTTTACATTATTTTTTTCATACTAAATATCCAAAGTCTGGTGTGTATTTTACACTTACAGCAGCTCAGACTAGCCACGTTGCAAGGGCTCTGTGGCCACATGGCTAGTGGCTATTGTATTGTATTGGCTGTAGAGACTGCTAGCATAGATTGTCTCTTTATAGCGGAACGATCTGTTCTCACAGCAGCCTCTGTTATGAGCCAGTTCATTTCTGGAGTGTGGCACGGAGTCTTATTCATCTCTATCTTCCTCCTCCTCCACATACCTAGCCAGTGCCTTCCAGAGAGGTGCTCCATTTTTTGGAGAAAGGATTGAACTCTGACTGTTGATACATTTTTTCTTACTCAAAGCTGAACCTTGCCCACTGGAAAGTTCTACCCAGGGGCTCTAGCTCTTCTCCCTGGAGACTCACATGAGGTGATGTTTCCCTAAATTTTCTCTTCCTTCAGCTAAATATCCCAGAGCACTCTCCATCCCTTCTCTGAGCTCTCCTCTAAATGACCACTGGGCTTTCGGCCAGCACTCATACATGCCTAGAGGCATTTTGTTCCATTGTCTACTTATTTCCCACGTCAGTATTTTATTTTTTATAAGATTATTTATTTATTTATTAGAGAGAGAGCGCGCGAGAGCAAGAGCACGCACATGAGCAGGGGGAAAGGAGAGGTAGGAAGAGAAGCAGACTCCCCACTGAGCAGGGAGCCATCCCAGGACCCTGAGATGTTACCTGAGCCGAAGGCAGACCCTTCGCTCCAACTCAGCTACCTAGGCGCCCCTCCCGCGTCAGTATTTCAGATTCACAACCACACTGCAAGGTCCTAAGCAGTCCAGGTGAGCAGGGCCTAGGTGTTGTCCTGTCTAGGTGACCTCTACTGTGCCTAGGCGGTGCCAGGCACACACTCGGCCTCCCCTCAGGACCAATGGTTACAGCACAGCTCAGTTCTTCCTCTGGTCAGATATTTTTTCCACTGCCCTCTCTGATCTTCAGAAATCACAGAATTTCAGGGCTGATAAAGCAAATAGACATCCCAGTTCCATCTCTTCATTTTTCAGCCAAGGAAACCTGGGAGAGTTGTCTTCCCCAAATCCCAGTTAGTGCCAGAGCCAAGGACCGGGAAAAATCTAGAGTCCCAGCACTGGAGCGGGGTTTGCTCTGGTCTGGCCTGCCTTCCAGGCTTCCTCCAGAAGACTCTTCCTCAGCCCTGTCTCCCACCCATGTGGGCCAGCGTGCCCTCTGGGGGTGGGACTGCTGGCAGGACGAAGGCCAGGGCCCAGAACGGAGGTCTGGTGGGGGAGCCGGCTGTGTGGACGTGTGTACTGGGGGTGGAAGGGCAGCAGTGGGTTAAAGTTAACATCAGGCCATGATGCAATCACAGAATCCGAATTGAGTGCAGGTCGCTTTAAGAAAGGAGCAGCTGTAATCCGAAGCTTGTTGGGCTCTGGGCTGGGAGGCAGGCAAAAGCTCTGGTGCTTGCAGGAGCCCCTCAGTGTGCAGACCTAGGCTGGCCGAAGCTGGGGCACCCCTACAGGTAAAGCAGCAACCTGTCTGCTGCCTCCCTTGGGCTGGGGGCGCTGGGGAGAGGCAGCCGCACTCCAGGGAGCAGCAGAGAGGGTACAAGGGAGAGGAGGTGGGGGAACAGTGGCTCCTGCTGCTTGGGCACCGGGGTGAGAGGATGAGAGAGGGCAGAGGGAGTTGGGGCTCAGAAGGCCAGGGCCTGGTTATACCCAAACCCCACTGCACCACTAGAAGAAGGGGCTGGGAAGACTTTTGAATGAAGTGGGTGGGTAGCCATAAGGAGGGCGGTGGTGGGAAGGAGCAGCGGGCGCAGCTGCTGGGCCACGTCTGAACAGCACCTCGAAGTGGCTCTGCAGCCCCGGCCGCCTGAGGGCAGGAGGCTGTCCCCTAGCTGGGCTTCCCTGGGGCAATCAGGAGGCAGCAGCCTGCAGTCCAGCCTTGGCTTGGGCTCAGCTGCCTGCTGGTTTTTCAAAAGCAATTGGTGCTGCTTTCCAAGCCAAGCCACCAGCCTGTTGAGCCTGAAGAAGACTGGGAGGGAGGACAGCTGGGTCCTTCGATCCAGCACCCACCCCTTCCTTCTCTTTGGCCAAATTAGTTGCCAGTGAATGCTGGGAGACCCATGGGGCTTTGGCCTCTCGCAAACGATGACCACTATTTAGTCCAGCCAGTGTATGGGGTTTGGGGGCCTGCAGCCCATGCTGGAGAGGACGGCTGCCCGCATCCTTCCTGCTCCCAGGGCTAAGCCACAGCAAGGAAGAGGGTCTGGGCCCAGGAAAAGCCGCCGGCTTCCCAGAAACCCCATCACTGTCTGGACCATGCCTGTCCACCAGGAGTTCAGCCCCCAGGCTGAGGGAGGGAGGGGTTCTACTTCTAGGGCCGGTCCTCCCGGGGTGTGCGGAGCTGAAACTCATGGGTGCTCCGGCCTGACTCACTCAGGTTCCAAGACTTGAGAAGGAACGCTGCCTGGGGACTGGCAGGGTCACCGCGGGTGGAGTGGGCCTGGAGGGGACCCCTTGGAAGCTCCCTTGCAAAGCCAGGAGAGAGGGCGGTGCCCTTCCCTGCACTGCCCAGGAGGTCCGCCGCCATGTGGCTTTGGGCTGCGTGGTGCTGGGAGGAGGAGGCGGAGGAGGGATGGTGTTTGTCTCACAGCTGGATTTAATCTGAAACACATGTATTGGCTCAAATTTATCCTCCCAGCTGGAAGGCAAGATCACAAAATCCCAGTTCCTCGTGTCTCTTGATTTTGGTAAATGTGGCAGAAAGGAAGGCCTGACCTTGGCCCAACAGGGAGAATATCTACGTCCTCCCCGTGCCCTCCCCTTCCTGGTAGGACAGGAGTCTGGCTTGGATACTGCCCTTTGGACGGATGGCATCAGTGTCCCTGTGCCCCTGACCAGGCTGTGGCTGCCTGCCCTCAGGCCTCGGAGCAATCACCTTGGACAGAGCATCGAGTGGGCTTAGAGGAACCCCCCACCCCATGCAGACTCTGACTCTCGGCCCTCCCAGTGCCCTTTTAGGGGGCCTCCATACTCTCTCCTCTTCCTTCATCTGCAGGGTGGGGAAGTGGAGGATTCCAGAGGTGCCATGAATACCACATGTCCCAGCAACTGGCTCCGGCCAGGCTGGGGACCCATGTGCTTTCGTGGCCAGGGTCCCTCACCTTATCTTCAGTCCTCAGCCCAGCCACATGGGGACGGTGATCCCACAACCCGGGGCTTGGGCTGACTCTGTAGGGACCCCTACGGAGAAGGTTTGACCCTCAGGTGCGTTTGAACTGTGAACTTAGTTTTCTTAAACACGATGCCAGGCTGACCCTCGTGTCCCTCCTCTCTCAGCTCCCTACCTTGGCCAGAGGGGCTAGAGCTAAAGGCTCTGCCTATAGCCTTGCCGCCTAGAAATCTCATGGGATTTTGAGTCTCTGATAAACCCGTCTGCTGAGGCTGGGGCAAGACGACTCCTGCTAGCTCCGGGGTGGGGCCGGAGGGCGAGAGAGCAGCTCTGAGTCCGTGTGGTGGTCAAGGTCTCTATCTGGTACCGCAGAAAGCTTGTCCTGGTGCCTCAGTAGAAGATTCTCCCTGAGCGCCACGGGCAGCGGTGCGGGAGCGCAGCTGGCTGAGCACTCGGGGTCTGTGGGGCTCACTCTGGGACCAAGCTCCAGATCAGGGTTTGGGAAGAAAGCTGGGCCAGTTCCCAAGGGCAGTCCAGCCGTAAACTGAGCAGACTCTGGAGGTGGTCTCTTCTGTTGCCTTTCATCTCTACAGTGTTGTCCGGTGGATTATCTGGCTTGATTCTAAGGACTTTGGCCAAAAATCACACACTGCACTCCCAACTTTCCTACTTGTTCTGAGAAGCCAGGAAAGTATGTGTGCGGCATGTGTGGGAGGGTATTTATGGGCATATAAAAGGATGAGGCGGGATACACTGGAGATCCTTGGCCTGTGTGCGTGTGTGTGCGGAGGGAGGCGAGGGGCAGCAAGACAGATATTATAAATTGTTGACCTGGTCATATGGATGGGAGGGAGGACACGGACCAACCAAAGGTCCTAGTTACTGAGACCTTATCCCACTTTTTAAACAGAAGGCCCCTTGGAAGATCCTATCTGCAAACCACCCCCCCAGCTGCCTTCATCCCCTCCCACCCCACACCCTGACTCCAAGGGGTGAGTTCATGGGTGCTGCGAGTGCAGGAGGCTGAGGGATGGTGGCGTCCCTAGAGCCCTGGACCCAGATTTCCCTTTTCCCTTGCGGTCCAGGGGCCAGAGAGAGCTGGTCGGAGGAGGCCACTGCTGGGATGTGAAGGGACCTGGCGTTGTTTAACCTGAGAGAGAGAGCTCTGAGGGTGTAAAAGCTATTTTTGAGCTGGTGGGGAGAAGAGGACCTGGCTCCCCAGGAGAGAAGGGGGACCCTGGGGTTCCAGGTGTAGGGAATTTTTAGCTCTGGGGTCGCTGGAAAGCTTATCTGCCTCTGCATGGTTCAGTTCTTTGGAGACATCATCTAAGTTAATCCTCACCACAATAGGTAAGAGCTATTTGATTTCCATTTAGCAAGAGAAGGCGCTGTGAGTTAGAATTGAGATTTGAACCCAGGCTGTCTGACCCTGGACCTCGCGCTCCTTACCAGGAGAGTAAGAACTCTCCACAGAGAACTTTCTGCAAAGGGAACGAGTCCCTTATGAAGCCACAGGTTCCAGGCCAGAGTAATTCAAGGACAGAGTCTGACAACTTGCTGGGGATAGCAAGGACTGGACCAGACGCCTCCGTTCTCTGTATTCTGTAATTCTGCATATGGGAGCTAGATTCTGTCTTGTTCTGACATTATCCCACATCCTATGTCATGAGCTGGTCGGGTGCCTCCAGGGAAGAGCCCACTGCTGGCTCTCCCTGGCCCTGGAGCTTGAGGTCCCAAGGTCTCCTGACACACACAGGGGGACGAAAGCACAAGCTCGTGCTGGGGCTGTAGGCCATGGGGCAGGTGGAGGGGTGGCGACGTGCTCAGAGGGAGGGACTGTCAGGTTGAGGGTCCACTTCCAGCCTGGGGAGGTTGGAGGCCAGATGCCTAGTCCTGCAAGGCGCTTGCTCCCCGCCCAGGGCAGCTGGCGGAGCGGGGTGGTGGGTGAGGGACACAGCTTGTGGCCTCTGACTTTCTTGCAGGCACAGGATGCAGGCCCTCGTACTGCTGCTCTGGACCGGAGCCCTCCTCGGGCACAGCAGCTGCCAGGACAGCTCCGGCAGCCCACAGGAGGTCAGTGCGGGGGGGGCGTCGGCAACCCCAGCCCCTCCGGAGCGGGCAGCATGGGAGACAGGACAGACGCCCAGGTTCCGGGCCAGGCTCTGGCCTTTATGTGTACATAGGGCCTTGATTTCTCCTTCAGCAAAACAGAAAACACCTTGCCTTGCCTTTCAGAGAACATAGGAGCCAAAAAGAAGATCCCAGAAGGTGAAAAGTGAAGGCAGTCTAGCAAGCCCAGGGTGATCCCTTTCAGCGAAGACCTTTTCTCATTCCTATGCATTACTCGTGGGTCTCGCTGACTGGGTGGTGGTCGGTATCGGATATTTGTTCCGATACAGACCAGGGGGCAGCGGTGATGTAAGCGCGTGGAAAGGCCTCTTTCCTGTCCAGAGGAAGCACGGTCAGACTGCAAAGGCAGATGCTGAGACGCTTACGCTAAGGGACGGTGAGGGGCCAGGACAGCCCGGGCACACTGGCTGGAGCCCCGGACTTTGTCGAGAGTTCTGGCTCTACCTCTCACCTAGCTTTGTGACCGTAGACAAGTCACTTTGACCTGAGTCTCTTTCTTATCTATAAAATGGGATCAAAAATACTTATCCTGGGATGCCTGGGGGGCTCAGTTGGTTAAACGTCTGACTTCAGCTCAGGTCATGATCTTGGGGTCCTGAGATCAAGCCCTGGGCTGGGCTCTTTGCTCAGCAGGGAGTCTGCTGGAACGTTCTTTCCCTCTGCCTCCTCCCCTGCTCGAGTGTGCATGTGCGCTCGCCTTCTCTCTCTGTCTCTCTCTCTCTCAAATAAATAAATAAATCTTTAAAGAAAACCCAAAACTACCCTTGCAGGGCCATTGTGGCCACTTACTTTTTACCTACTGAATACCTGCTCTGCAGGGACTGGGGATGGGTGGAAATATAAAAGACTCAGCTCTTGCCTGCAAGGAACAGTCTGTGAGCTATCAAATACATCGACAAGCAGAAATGAAGTAACTCCAGTGAAAATAACTAGCAGAGAGCCTGGCACATGGTGGTGGATAGTAAGTAAGTGGTAGCTGACCCCATAAAAAGTTCAGAAAACCAAAAGTTACCTTCAGATTGGGGTGATTAGGGAAAGTTGTGGAGGAGACGCTAGGTGATCAGGGCCATAAAAGACAGGGTCTAGGGGCGCCTGGGTGGCACAGCGGTTAAGCGTCTGCCTTCAGCTCAGGGCGTGATTCCGGCGTTCTGGGATCGAGCCCCACATCAGGCTCCTCCGCTAGGAGCCTGCTTTTCCTCTCCCACTCCCCCTGCTTGTGTTCCCTCTCTTGCTGGCTGTCTCTATCTCTGTCAAATAAATAAATAAAATCTAAAAAAAAAAAAAAAAAGACAGGGTCTAGGTGGGGGGATCATAGGAAGGTCCAGGTAGAAACCTGGGAGCAGCAAGCAAGGGGAACAGATGGGCAGCTTGCTCTGGCCTGAAAGCAGGGTTCCTTGGAAGGGAGGGGGCTCTTCTCTTTCTATCTCTTTTTTAAAAATCATATTTATTTATTTGTCAGAGAGAGCGCATAAGCAGGGAGAGGGGGAGAGGGAGAAGCAGACTCCCAGCTGAGCAGGGAGCCCGATGCGGGACTCGATCCAAGGACCCTGAGAGCATGACCTGAGCCAAAGGCAGATATTTAACTGACAGAGTCACCCAGGCGTCCCTCCCTCCCTCTCCTTTTAAAGTACCTCACAGGCCTGAGCCTCGCAGGTCACTAGTGTTTAATTTCCATGTGGGGCTGCATGTTCCCAGCCGAGAACTCTGGCATGATCTGGGAGCACGCCCTCCTTCCAACATTAGGCTACACGTAGGGTACTCAGGCAGGACGTCTCTAAGGGGCCAGAAGGACAATCCCACTCAAAGCAACGAGGGTTCCAGGCACAGCTCATCTCTGATGGCGCTTGTACTCAAATCCAGGACTCCCCAGCTCCCGACACCACAGGCGTGCCCGTGGAGGAGGAGGACCCCTTCTTCAAGGTCCCTGTGAATAAGCTGGCAGCGGCCATCTCCAACTTTGGCTATGATCTGTACCGCGTGAGGTCCGGCCTCAGCCCTGCTGCCAACGTGTTGCTGTCCCCACTCAGCGTGGCCACCGCTCTCTCCGCGCTGTCGCTGGGTGAGTTCTCGGATGCGGCCTGTGGCCTCTGCAGACACGCTTCCCCGCAGGGAGAGGCAGAGAGGTGCTGAGAGAGCGGCCCCACCGGGGTCCCCGAGCGGGCATCTACAACACCTCCCTGGCTCCGTGTGGGGGTGGGGCGCAGAGCGCTGCGACTCAGGGACGACGTCATGACCACTTACTGACGGGAGGACTCCAACACTCATTGCTCGCACAAGCTGCTGCGTGCCAGCCACTCGGCTAGGCTCTGGGGGTGCAATGTCCGCAAGCAGCTGAGGTCCCCGGGGAGACTAATGAACAGGTGGCCCCAAAACGTTCTGGTAAGAGCTGTGACAGGAGAAGCACAGGGGCTTGAACCCTCCCACCAGCCCTTGTCGCTCTCTCTAGGCCTGATGGCCTTCACCTCCTTGAGGAAGATCTTGTTTTTCTTCCATTGCCTTCGAATTTCTTGCCCACCTAGAACGTCTCCGGTATGAACAGTAGAAGACTAAGAGCGTGGTGTCCCTGCGCTGTCCCAGGAGCTGGCCTGACCTGGGCCCTGGTGGCCGGTTACTAAGGCTCCCGCCCTGGTTTCTCTGGCAGGCGCGGAACAGCGGACAGAATCCACCATTCACCGGGCTCTCTACTACGACCTGATCACCAACCCAGACATCCACGGCACCTATAAGGAGCTCCTTGCCTCCGTCACTGCCCCCGAGAAGAACTTCAAGAGTGCCTCCCGGATCATCTTTGAGAAGAGTGGGTCCCCTTGCTAGCCCAGGATGCCTGCACGGCGGGGTGTGGGGTTCCTTTCTAAACACGAGATCACGTCTGCCCAGGCCGGGCCTGGCGCTGGTGGGCAGGAAGGGGCCCCGTGAGCTCAGAGAGGATCAGAAAGAGGAAGGAGCCTGAGGGAGACAGCGGGAGGGCCGGGGGAGAAACAGCAATGAGTGAGATTCGTTGTTCCCTGCCCAGTGCCCGGGGAAGCTGGCACGGAGTCTCGCAGTCACGGGAAGTCACTAGGCGGGAAGTCAGGGCCTGCTGAGTGGTAAACCAGAACCTCGGCCTGGCGGCTCCCCGAGAGCGGATGCGGTTAGCGCTCGCAGCGCACTCACCTCCGCTCCATCTCTTCCCAGAGCTGCGGATAAAATCCAGCTTTGTCGCACCACTGGAGAAGTCCTATGGCACCCGGCCCAGAATCCTGACCGGCAACGCTCGCCTGGACCTTCAGGAGGCTAACAACTGGGTGCAGGCCCAGATGAAAGGGAAGATCGCTCGGTCCACCCAGGAAATACCCAGTGAAGTCAGCATTCTCCTCCTCGGGGTGGCTTACTTCAGGGGTGAGGGCTTCACTTCTCTTTTGGCCAAGGGTGGATGGTGGGTGGCAGAGGGGCTGGGGAAGGGGGCACGTCAGAGACGGAGCTCAGCAGGAACCGAGATGCGAATCCAGAGGATGACCTGGGAAAGGCGCTTGCCTGAGGGCTCTGTGCTTGTCATCTAGTCCCAGGAAAACACGGGGTGCGTGTCCACAAAGCGTAAGAGGCCGAGCACAGAGCCTAGCAGAGAGAAGAAAGTGCTAGCACTCGTGTGCCTGTTTGGGGGTGGGCACCGTGAGATTCGGGCTGGAGTCAGATGAGGGTCAAAGCCCAGCTGGGCCTTTCCTGGCCGTCCTCGGCCCGCTCCCTCACCTCTAACATGCGATGACACTTACTTCAGAGGCTGCCTGTCTACATGGTCCTTGTCTTCACAACAACCGGAGCACTGTGCCCAGGGCACAAGTATTCAACAAACGGTCGTGAGTTCTCGAACAGCGTCCTGCTGTGGTGACGTGCCCAAGACTACAGCACGGGCCGTGTGACGCTGGCCCCATTCACATAAGACTTGGGTGGGATTTGGGGCAACCTCTCCTTAAAATGCTTCATAACCTTCTCTCAGGCAGTAGCTGCAGTGACCCCTTACCTTGAGAGAGGCCCTACTTGAAGCACTGATCTCTGGAAAGTGAGAGAAGCCGTCTCAGGCCAGCACATTAAAGGTCACCTTGAACGAAGGGAGCTTGGTTATCACCTCACTGTGTGAGCACAAGCCAGTGCCTCCGCCCCTCTGGGCTTGACCAGATGTGAGAGGGGTGATGTTGGGGTCCCTTGCAGCTCTGACCTCCTCTGAACCTGTCCCCCAGACACCTCACTGCAGAAGGAGACAACAGTTGACTTTTCTCCGAGGCCATCACAGAACTTGTATGGTCTAGATGGTCAGATCAATAATTCCTCCTGAGTATTTCCTCCCGAGTCTCTTTTTGGAGGGTATTCAGGCCCTAGACATACGGTGGTCCAGCCCGCACATTCTGAGACACAGCTGTTCCCTGATGTGTCGGGGCCTCTACGATTCCTTTAGCCAGGGAGCTTTCCACAAGACACAGTCCCAAGGCTCAGGGCACTCCATTTGTTTCATTCCAGGGCAGTGGGTAACAAAGTTTGACTCCAGAAAGACTTCCCTTCAGGATTTCCACTTGGATGAGGAGAGGACCGTGAGAGTCCCCATGATGTCAGACCCTAAGGCTATCTTACGCTATGGCTTGGACTCTGATCTCAACTGCAAGGTCTGTAGGGGCTGGGTGAGTGGTGGGTGGGAGGACAAGAGACAGGCAGGATGGCATAGCGGAAATAGGATGACCTCTGAGATGGGACAGCTGTCTAAATTCTGCCTGCTGTGTGGCTTTCAGCAAGTCAATAGCTTCTATTAGACTTTGTTCTTAAAATGAAGAAGGATGGGTGTCGAAACTTACCCTCTTAGGGTTTGTTGTAAAGATTAACAGATAATGTGAAATGGGCCCAAACTGGGCAACTCACATGTTGGTGTTTTCTTGTCTTTTCCCCCCTTCTTCCTCTGCCTCTCCTTTTCTTTCTTTGGGGGGAACTTTTATTTCTAGAATTCAAAGCCAAACTTAAAAAAAAAGGTCATACACTCCAAATTGCTGGCATTCTAAGTCTTTCATGTATACCTGACTTCTTTTAATTCTAAGTTAGTAGTTCTTAAACCTTTTTCTTTGGAACTCTGACAAAACGCCTAAAACAGTTGAGAGAAATGCCATGTATGCACATGCAAACATTTCCATATATGGAGCCGTTAGGACTCCTGGGGCTGTTTGTCTCATGGACCTAAGGTTAAGAACCTCTGCTCAAAAGACCCATTTTATGTTTTTTTCTTCATAAGATTTTATTTGTCAGAGAGAGAATGAGTGAGACAGAGTACGAGCAGGGGAAGCTGCAGGCAGAGGGAGAAGCAGACTCCCTGCTGAGCAAGGAGCCTGATGCGGGACTTGATCCTAGGACCCCGGGATCATGACCTGAGCCGAAGGCAGACGCTTAACCGACTGAACCACCCAGGCGCTCCAAAAGACCCATCTTATTACTGCTTCTGTGTTGCTGTGCTCAGCACCCCCACTTCTAGTCCAGGGCCCTGTATATAACATGATCAGTCACTATTGGCAGACAATCTTTGGGAGAAAATACCTGGAATTCAATTCTAGCTCCTCCGAACCACAGGAGAAAATTCTTTCAGCACCTAACTTCAGTTGGCATTAGGCCGAGATAAGAAAAGACAACAGCCTACTTTTTTGAGGGAACCTCAGTAAACATCTTGCTGCCAGAAGGCAATGGCCAAGAGGGACAGTTTTAAACAGATTAGGGGCTGGGGAAAGCACGGCCAGGGACCCACCGTCAGAGAGAAGGCAGCTTGGCGTGCGTGTGTCTAGCCCCCAGCTCTTGGGCTCCAGAGGACTAGCCCACGTGCTTCCTCCCTGTTGTTTCAGATTGCCCAGCTGCCCCTGGCCGGCAGCATGAGTATCATCTTTTTCCTGCCGCTGAAAGTAACCCAGAACTTGACCGTGATAGAAGAGAGCCTCACCTCTGAGTTCATTCACGACATAGACCGAGAACTGAAGACTATTCAGGCGGTCCTGACCATCCCCAAGCTGAAGCTGAGTTACGAAGGCGAAGTCACTAAGTCCCTGCAGGAGATGAGTATGTCTGCAAGACCACTTTGCTCTTGGGGTGGGCGGGGGTGAGCCTCTGAGCTTTTCGCCTTGCTAAGCAGCACTCAAGGGCTCTATGGCTTTGTGGGGAGATCATGGATGATTCCTTAATTCTAGTAGTGCTGGAGGGGAAGCCTGAACTGCCTTTCTTATCACATTCCTCAGTCCCAGAAGCATGCATCTCGTAACAGAACACTGCCTCTCAAGACAGGTCTGTTGAGCTGGTTTCGAATCTTAACCTCACTTGCTTGTGTGCTCTTGGGCAAGTCACTTAAACCCTACCGAGCCCAGAGGTCTACAGACCTCACCGAGGGTCCAAAGGGGTGTTCTGCTCCCAGCCTGCCTGCCTCCTTGAGAATCAGGATTTAAGAACCAGGACTCTATTCTTCTGCGGGGTGTTGGGTAAGGCAGGGTTTTAACGGAAATCTCTCAATTTCTGCAGAACTGCAATCCTTGTTTGATTCGCCAGACTTTAGCAAGATCACAGGCAAACCTATTAAACTTACCCAAGTGGAACATCGATCTGGCTTCGAGTGGAACGAGGATGGGGCAGGCACCACCCCCAGCCCAGGGCTCCAGCCTGCCCACCTCACCTTTCCCCTGGACTATCACCTTAACCAACCTTTCATCTTTGTACTGAGAGACACAGACACAGGGGCCCTACTCTTCATAGGCAAAATTCTGGACCCCAGGAGCATTTAACGCTCCAGTTTAATGTTTAAATAGCCTGGAAGAACAAAACCCTTGAGGGATGGCAGATTACATATTACAGGAAGGCTGCCCTACAATGTTTCAGTGTATACTTTGCAATAAAAGTGCTTTATCCTTAACTTTTGTTGTCCTGTTCCTCCTCCTGTTTTGAGCTATGTTAAGTTTAATATGAAGATAAATAGCCCTTTTGTGATTTGCTGGTCCTAAGCTATAGCCTGGGTCTCTCTAAACTCTGCAGAAAGTCACCACTTATAAGAACTTTTAGTTATCTTCACTGTAATATGCAGGCATGGAGTCTCTGCTCTGGGAGTGTTTATGTCCTAGGGCTGCTAATGCTCCCAAGAGGGTATCTCCTGCCCTCACAATTGGTGGGGTATGCTCTTAAATAAATCAAAACTTAGGTTGATTTTTTTTTTTTAAGATTTATTTATTTTATTTGAGAGAGACAGAGCACAAGTGAGGGGCAGAGGGAGAGGGAGAGAGAATCTCAAGCAGACTCCATGCTGAGTGAGGAGCCTGACGCGGGGCCTGATCTCACGATCCTGAGACCACGTCCTGAGCCGAAACCAAGAGTCGGCTGCTCAACCGACTGCACCACCCAGGTGCCCCCAAATTTTAGCTTATTTATTTATTTATTTTAAGATTTCACTTATTCATTTGACAGAGAGCACAAGCAGGGGGAGTGGCAGGCAGAAGGAGAGGGAGAAGCCGAGTAGGGAGTAGGGAGCCAGAGTAGGGAGCCGAGAAGGGAGCCAGACATGGGGCTTGATCCCAGGACCCTGGGATCGTGACCTAAGCCGAAGGCAGACGCCCAACCGGCAGAGCCACCCAAGCACCCCAAAACTTTAGCTTTTCATGCAAGCACAGATATCCCCCAGTCAAGCTAATATCATGTCACAACACAGGATAACACACGGACAGATAAGAGAGGTAATTTGTAACTTAAGGAAATGTTTTGTAAAGCATTTAAGGAAAGCTCCCAAGTGCACCTAAAATGGGACCTGACGTGTGAAAATTCTAAACACATTCTTTTTAAGGGGGCATGCCTATTTTACAGCGTATAACAGGACCATTTTTTAGGAACACGAAACATGACAAGTATTTGGAACAGAATGCAGAACTGTCCTTAGGACTACACTTTCAAGAAGAAAAATTTCTCTCTATGAAAACAAAAATCTCACTGGCCACTGCCTTGCCACAGTGAATTAGTAGTAAGAGGAATCAATGAGATCCTGCCTGACCTTCATTCACACGTTTGAATGTAACCTGTGTTCTAAACACTCGGTTTCCTGAAAAGCTACTGCCAGACATCTTCAGGCTATTCATTTCCTGATTACTGTGCTGAGGCCAGCAGCGGGGACTGCCCGGGGAGGGCGAGCTCTAGAAGCAGCGTGGGCCTGACGTTCCTTTCCGCTAACTCATTGGAACCACTCGGTCACGGACGGCGATACGGCAACCAGGGTACAGAACAGAGTCTGCCAGCCTTCTGGCCAGGAAGGAAATCTAGACTATCGTTCTACACATCCAGGCAGAAAAGAGCTATCACCCCTCCCTTCTGCTGCTCGAGTTTGAAACCACAAGCAGCACTGTCTACGTTCTCTCGCATCTTCTGAAGTCCCCCTCATATGGCTCAGGACTTACACAGTTTGTATTTCATTTGCCAGCCTGGGAAGGTCTGGCAGAAGGGAGTCTCTTTTCAGGAGGAAGGAGACCCGCATGTCATTACTATAAGCTTGATTCTATTAGTGTTTGGTCAGCAGGTCTGCCAAGAGTACAGAAGGAGAGGCAGATAATAAGGACTGGAAAACTGGCAAGAGACAAATTTAGAGTTGCCATCCCTGGAAGAGATTGCCCAACAATAAAGTGGCCCCATACTTATTTTCTCTAGTCACAATTTACACTGTACCAGTTTTAACAAAGGATTCGAGAAGGCTATATACCATATTTGAAATGGTGTCTCTAGAGGTAAGGAGCCTCAGTGATTTCTTGCTTTATAACTATTTTTCAACTACAATACAACTACTAAGAGCGTAAGTTCCCACTAGGGTGGTACATAACATTTCATTACTACTAGAAACCACAGGAATGTTCTAGGGAAAGAGACTATCATCATTTAGTGAGAGGCAGTCTAGCCAAAACCCCAGGCTAACATCCAGATGCCTGTAGATCAGCTAAAATCCTTTTAAAGGGCTTTGGCTCTCCAGACACTAGTTTTAAGTCTTTTCTGGGAACTGGGAGTTTTTACAGGAGGGTAGGTAACTATCTGAAGAAAACCTTGGGATCCTACACTGAAGGCCCCAGTGAGAAGGGTGGCGAGTCCATTAAACAAGATTTCATCTTCTGTAGCTCCTGGATCTCGTCACTGCAAGGGCCATAGTGCACCATCAGAACCTTTTCTGCCCTCTGGACTGTGTGCAGTGCTTCTGCCATTGCAAACCTGAACCGAAGGAGGTAAAAGCAGTGAAGCCACTCATTCAGTCAAGCAGACATTAGTCAAGGGCCTACTTCCACCTTGTGGAGAATACAAAGTTATCGAAGATCAGTTTGTCCTCAAGGATCTCACAGTCTAGAAGGGTAGGGGAGAGACTTTCACAAACACACGGTAATGCAGAGTTTGAAAGCAGAGTTATGAGAAAAAGCATAAAGATTCTAAGGTCTGAGAAACAGGAAAATCTCAAAATGTTCAATCTGGGATTTATCCCATGGTTTACTCAGGAGTCTTCACTTTCAGGTAACCAAGTCCACCCCAGACCTGACTCTGCAGCCCCGATCTCTCTCTCTGACCAAATGGGAGACATCTGTGTCCTACATATCAGGTCCACAAATCATTCATAATCTTAGGATCGAGCTTCAAACATTGTCTTGCCCCAAACTGCACCAATGGCAGCTTTATCAAGGCTGGAAGGAAGTATTCCATCTAGAAACAGGGTCTCCCAATGATCACAGCTGCAAAAATGGATGACATCAACCCTATCGTTCTTTCCTTTAAACCTTCAAAGCAGGGTTTCTCTGCCTTGACGCTATTGATATTTTGGACTGGATAATTCTTAGCGGTGGGGGGCTGTCCTGTGCAGTGCAGGATGTTTAATAGTATCTCCGGCCTCCACCCTGAATCATGACAACCAACAATGTCTCCAGACATTGCCAAATATCCCCTGGGGGTAAAATTACTCCTCGTTGAAAACAACTGCTTTAAAAGGAACAGGATGGGGGAAGGAAGGGCCCCTGGAGTTGAAGGTGCTGAGAATGAGGGTGGTGAGGCAAGTGCGAGGAAGCAGAGGGCTGAGGAGAGCTGCCCAGGATGCGGGTGTGGGGTCGCGTGGCAACTTCTCCCTAGGAATGTCCCTTCAGTGCTAAGAGCTTTCCCCATATCTCTCAGGAGGAAATTCTAAAGCTTTGAGTTTGTCAGCAAAACAGAAGGAAAGGATCTCTGCTAACAGGGAAATAAAGAAGTTTCCACATGCTTAAAAGCACCATAGGAGAAAAGTAACGCCCAGAAGAGCCTAATAAAAGACAGTGTGTGGCCTCAAGGGCATTAGGAAGCCAGAGAAAGACTTACCCATTGAAAAAGAGTTGGGCCAGTTTGAAGAGCTCATGGCCCATCTCAACACTGGCTGGCCCATGCTGAACCTCGACCACTCGGAGGCTCTTCTGCAGGTGCGTAGCTGACTTCTGCCAGTCCCCTGCAATGAAAGAGAAAATCTGGTTCCACAAAGAACCACAGTCTGTGGATGACTGTTTTCAGAGTGAGGAAAGCTCAGTGGAAGGGGAGAACAGCTTCAGCTGAAAGACTGAGAGGTGACCAACCAGATGCGTCTGGGCTCATGACCAAAGGCAAAAGACAAATGTGGTCCTCAGAGCAGAAAATGAAGACACATGCCATACCTAAGGCAGCGTAGGCCTGGGCCAGGGCATCCTCCATTTCTCCCACCATGCTGTGTTCTGCTGACAGGAAGTTCTCAGCATCGTGTCGGTACGCCAACAACAGCTGAATGGCTTGCTCTGTCAATGCAAAGGAAGGTGGCCTCATCACTACACAAACCCAGTCCTAGAAATGAGAACCCAGCTCTTAAGTTCCATACTGGCTGGGCTGAATGTGGAAACCCCACTTTGTCTCCTTGTTGTGACCGACCCACAATGTTTGTTCCGATAAAGCTGTTGTTCTCTCACAGTTTCTCTTTCAGCAGAAGAGGTGCAAGCTGAGGCCTCCCCGTGTTGACGCTGGGTTTCCAACTTCAAGTGGCCTAGATTCCACTTATGATCATCATTTCTCTCGACTCAGAAATCTAAGTTAAAGGTCAACTTTCACAAAGTTGGGTAAATAAATTCCTATGACATCAAGTTCTAAGGCAGAGTTTGCAAGGATAATGTGGAGTTCCACAAGTCTCTCTGAAAACAGCAGGATACTTCTATCCACTGGGCACATGCTCCATGGCTCTCTAGAAGAGATGAGGCTCTGAGGAGAGCAGAGCAATCTCTCTAGGAAATTAGGTCATTAAGGCCCTGGAATTAAAATAAATGACACCGAACTTCTGGATCTGCACAAAGATCATGGGTGTCAGAGATAACCCTTCAGTCATCACAGGGTACTTTAACTTAGCTCTCTGGTGCCCCAGAGAACAACAGCTTAAATCATCGGGCCCTTTTCAAGGCTACCACACAAGCTCAGCCGGTTAGGGCTTGGTCTCATTGGCCTGCATAGCCATCTTGTGGCTGGCATGGGGATAATTAAATGTAATTCTTCAATCATCACCACGTTGCCTTGAGTCCAAGGTGATTCCAGAATAAATAAAAAGGGAGGGGCTGGAGGACCAAAGTAGGGAGCCAGTCTCACCTAGTTGACCATTGCTGAGAAGATTCCGGGCGCTCCCAACCCGCTGCTGAAGGTCCTGTAACCGGGAGATGAGGTGCTCCCTGCTGACTGATTCCGTACAGGACGTGCTGCCACAGCTCAGAACATCCCCTCCCTGTGAAAGTCAGTTTTGTCTTTATTCTTGTACCGCGGTCGGTTAGCGGCACCGCATGTGTTTTACATTATAGGGTCGCTCTACAGCTTCCGACCCTATGGGGCAAAGAGATGCCCTTAATAATACACCATGACCAAAGCCTGACTCGACTGGGTTTGGCAACAGCAACTCTAATGAAAGCAGTAGGCGATGCCTCCCTGAGATTTAATCTTCACAACCAAAATTAAACTAGTACAGGTCACAGTTTCTTTCTGTCTCTCTGTCTCTTTTACCCTTCTCCTGTGTCTCTCTGGATCCAGAACTTCAGATGACAGACATATTTCTAGTGCTTATGAAGAAGCCACGAGTACAGAGTTGTTGAATCACTCTGTTATGCACCTGAAATTAATGTGACATTGCGTGTCAACCATACTTCCATTAAAAAAAAAGCAAAAGCCAGGGGCGCCTGGGTGGCACAGTCAGTTAAGCATCCAACTCTCAGTTTCAGCTCAGGTCCTGATCGTCGAGTCATGGGATCGAGCCCTGCATCGGGCTCCATGTTCAGTGCAGAGTTTGCTGGAGATTCTCTCTCCCCTGCCCCTCCCACTTGTGCTCTCTCTCTCTCTAAAATAAGCAGGGGCACCTGGGTGGCTCAGTCAGTTAAGCATCCGCCTTCGGCTCAGGCCATGATCCCAGGGTCCTGAGATGAGCCCCACATCAGGCTCCTTGCTCAGCAGGGAGCCTGCTTCTCCCTCTGTCTGCCGCTCCCCCTGCTTGTGTGCTCTCTCTCTGACAAATAAATAAAATCTTAAAATAATTTAAAAAAATTAATCTTAAAAAAAAAAAAAGCAAAGCCATAAGAAAATCAATACCAGGTGAGGCCTCCCCACACATGACCTCGGATTTATAACTTCGGCTTTGCAACACAACAGCTCTGCATTACACTTATGGTTCCCCAAAGAATACTGTAACCTCTGGCAGAAGAGAAAATCTTGAGGTGGACTTTGGCAGTTTTTTATTTTTATTCCTTTTTTTTTATTTTTAATTTTTTAGGGGGGAGGGGCAAAGGGAGAGGGAGAGAGAGAATCTTTTTTTTTTTTTTTTAAAGATTTTATTTATTTATCCGACAGAGATAGAGACAGCCAGCGAGAGAGGGAACACAAGCAGGGGGAGTGGGAGAGGAAGAAGCAGGCTCATAGCGGAAGAGCCTTATGTGGGGCTCGATCCCAGAACTCCAGGATCACGCCCTGAGCCGAAGGCAGACGCTTAACCGCTGTGCCACCCAGGCGCCCCGGAGAGAGAGAATCTTAAGCAGACTTCATGCCCAGCACGGAACCCAATGCGGGGCTCGATCTCACGACCCTGAGATCATGACCCGAGCCGAAATCAAGAGTCAGACCCTTAACTGACAGCCACCCAGGCGCTCCATTTGCTGTCTTTTAAATGCCACTGTCTAGACCCTCATTGGCAACGGCAATGTGATTTCTCCCGAGGATCCTCTCCTACCCTCCCATCGTCAGTGCCTGTGGCCGAGAGGGTGGGCCTGGGGCTCGCATCCGACCCGTTCCCCTGGGCCAAATGGCTGGAGGAAAACTATGGTAGTCTGATTTGCCACCAGCCATGGGTATCAGGCCAATGAAACGCCGTAAAATTTTTGCCCAGACTGCTGTTAGAGGAGTGCATGTCTTTATCCTTCCTGACCAGAGGCTGTGAGGCTGGAGCTGCACACAGCTATCTCGCCACCACCAGAGGGAAGTCTGTCTGAGTACTGGGCTAACCGAGAAAGCAGAGCTGAGGGAGGTAGAGAGAAATTGGGTCTTGGTGACATTATCTGAGCCCCTGGATCAAGTCGTTAGCTGAAATACCCACTTCCTGGGACCTTTCAGGGATTTACTTGAGCAAATAAATTCTCAGTCCCCCCCCCCAAACCAATTTAGGGGGGGATTTTCTGTTATTTGCAGGAGACAGATGACTAGATCCAGCCTTTCCTCTGGTTCCCGCGGAGGGGTAACCAATGTGCCGGCAAGATGGGCTGAAGGGGAGGAGACTGTGGCTCTCAGTCTGTCCTGAAGATTTATGGCTTTTGGGCTGGATGACTGACCTCCAGCAAAAGTGGGGAAGAGAGATTCACCTGCAGGACTGCTCCGCAACGGTTACAACAGAATGCCTCCCATCGGGGCCCGACAGCAGCTCTGTGCTTCTCCTTCTGACAAGCCGGGCAGCCGCAGTCAAAGAAATACTGGGACCTCAGCTTCTGCTGCCTGTCGGCAACACCCATCCTGCTGTGGTGAGGCCCTGCAGAGAGACCACACTTCGCCAATGTTTAAGGCAAGAGAGAGTCTAGCGAACTTACGAAACTTCAGCTTAGCAGAGGCCATTCTTCATCATGCGACAAATGCCCTTCAGCAAACATTCTAGGCACCAGATATAGAAGTAAGCTTCCAAGCCGCAATGAAAACACCCCAAAGTTATTCTTAGTCCATTTTTTGGAATAGGAAGTTTATGGGATTAAGCAGGGAGATACATGATAGTTTAGACACAACAGGGCCAAGGAAGGAGGCCAGGAGGCTTTTTTTTTTTTTTTTTTTTGGCCTAAGTACGCACTGCCTTCACCTGTCCGAGGGTTTGCTTGTTCTCATTTGCCCCGTCCTTTCCTGCCAGAGAAACGTGGCCGGTGATGAGGAGGGGGCTCACCGTAGCAGTGGAGGATCTCCTGCCCTTTCCCAATCTTCTCCGAGGCCCGGATGGTGGCGACGGTGCTCATGAAGGACATGCTGGTGTTGGGGCTGCAGGAATGGTTCAGGAGGCTGACGACAGGGAAGATGCCCGTGGCAAGGCGGACCAGCCTGCTGTCGGTAACGTTGTTCTCTTTAGATCCTGAAAGTGCTAGAGGAAAAAGGAAAAAATGTGTCAGGACATTAGTCTTGGCCTCACCATCCATTCCTCAGAAGATGAGCTGGGCAACTGGGCCTGAAGCCCGCGTGAGTCATAGCCCCACAGCCGGATCCAGTACACATCAGACGGGACATGACTCACAGCAAACTCTCGTCCCCAGGACGCAAAGCAAATGAACACATGAAAAGTCCGCTGGGATTCTGGCACCTAACCACTGTGTCTCGCTACCAGGAAAAAACCAAAGATCAGAATTTATAAAAAAAAATAAAAATGAAAAAAGAACTACCAGTCGGGAGCCTTCTAGATAGACAGTTTCATAATGTTCACCAGGACACAGAAACCAGAGCACCCGCTGAGGTTATTTCCCACAGGCGTCTATGGTTGAAGCTGCTTTTGTGTAACTGGTCTTTGGGTAGTTAATAGAACAAGTAACCTAATTACTTTTGAGAGAAATATATTAAAATATATTATATTATATATATTTATATATAAGAGAAAATAATAAAATATGTTATATAAATATATATAATAATAAAATATATTATATATATTATATAGAAATATATTTTAATATATTATTAAAAATCATATTCCTTAGGCTTACCTGTTCATTCTGCTGTCTGTCCCAACTTTGTGGGAAATCAGCCAGCAGTAGTTGTCATTGAAAAAAAACCTCTGGTGGCGCCTGGGTGGCTCAGTTGGTTAAGCGTCTGCCTTCAACTCAGGTCATGATCTCAGGGTCCTGGGATCGAGCCCCGCATCGGGCTCCCTGCTCAGTGGGGAGCCTGCTTCTCCCTCTCTCTCTGCCCCCCGCCCCGTTTGCGCTGTCTCTCTCCCTCAAAATAAATAAATAAAATCTTTGGGGGAAAAAAAAAACCTCTCTGGAAAAGCTCTATTCCAGACAGTCTCATGTCCCAAACAATCTCTTCTTTGAAACACAATTAACGAGCGATTTAACCACATGACTGAAAATGAGGAAGGAAGGAAAAGGCCTCTAAGCAGTGAGGCTATTTCTGCACCAAAGCTCCCACACTTACATTCATAGATGAGTTCTTTATCCTCTCATGCAGTCCTATTTGCTCTTATTTTAGCCACAGTTATAACTGGCTTGGTTATTCAGTTTCTCAGCCCACAGTAGTTGAGAAACAGAGAATTAATAAGAGGCAGGTTTTCTAACAATGGCAAAAGACACAGGGTGACAGACAGGAGAGGGAGGCAGAAAACTTCTATAAGAATAACAGCCTTAGGGCAAACAAAAACCCTAGTACCACTCAAGCTTTACACCGTCACATCTCCCTTAACCAGAGGTTCCTAGACCGATGGCATATCTACATGGGTTCTGTAATAGCCATACATATCTCAGAAAGACGCATGCACAAGACAGATAACCTTGGGCATCCAGAAAGGCTTAGATTGTGTTCAGCAGCGTTGGTGGAAGCATGAGGAAATCGTATTTGCAACCAAACTGGTTGAAATATGAAAGATACTCATACTTCAGAGGGAAACTTTCCGTTTTCTGGGTAACTGAAAAACCATCAGCTAATTGTGCTATCACTGCGTACGCCAGGAATCTCAACACACCAATCACTGAAGAAATGAAGCAGTCTAGGGACAAATGTAATGAATAAAGGAAATATCATGAACCACCACGTGGAAATGTTCTAGAAGGGAAGACATTTAGATATAGGAATAACGTTGTCTCTCTGCAGACAATTCTGTTATCTGTTGCTATGGAGGACAAGACTAGAACAAGTAAATAAAATGCACGGGGAATCCAAGTGACTCAGTTTTAGTCAACAGCCCTATAAACTGTACTGCAATCTTTCAACAGGGCTTCTCTTAAGTATTGAGCAGGTTTTCGTTTCCCCTCTTTCCCCCTGTCCAATGCCTACCTTCCCTGCACGTGCTAATGAGCAGTGAAAATGCTAAAAGGCAGGCAGCAGGAAGGAGCAGTACAGGGCACGAACGGTTTGTAGTCTGAACTATCAGCCTCTGCATAATTACGAGTGGACCTGCATTCCCAACTACCGATAACGGGCAAGCTAAATTAGAACAGTTGCTACAATTTTCCCACAAAAAATGATCACAATGCAGTGAGTAATGTCAGCTCCGTGAATTATTTATAGATTATTCTCTAACATAAGTAGGCCCAGGAACTGAGTGGAGTGAATATTTATGTCAGAGTTGAGTCTCTAATTATTTCTAAAAATTAAGTATTGACTTAAAAAAATTATCCAATATTTTGGATTAATCATCTGTTAGCAGAGATAATGGAAAGTGAGAACATATATGTACCTTATCAACCAAATTTAACATGTGACATTTTGTGTATAAAACAGAAACAAAGAGGGAGTGACTCTTTATTTTACTAAAAGCGTACCTTGGTAATATCCCTAGTGCATTTAAAATGGATTCAACGGGGCACCAAGGGGTCCCCATCTGTTGAGTGTCCAACTCTTGATTTCGGCTCAGGTCATGATCTCGGGGTTGTGAGATCGGGCCCTGTGTTGGGCTCTGCGCTCAGTGGAATCTGCTCTCTCTCTCCCTCTGCCTTTCCCCTCATGTGCTCTCTCTTTCTCAAATACATAAATAAATCTTTTAAAAAAATAAAATGGGATTCAAGTGCAGAAAAAAAGATTCATTTGCAATACTTCCAGAATATACCTATTCTGGTAGATATTTTATAACAAGAAATTCATGTGTATGCCACACGAACAATCAAGGACACAAACTGAAGGTGGATTCCTTGGTTGCTGAAGAGTGAAAGCCAAGGGCAGTGAATTAATCTGAACCTACGTGGAACCTCACTAAGCCTTGTAAGGAATCCAGATACATCTCAAATCTGCCGTTCCCTCTGAGATAGAACCGCACTGACCGAGGTCTAGAATATCATCAGTGGCCAGTTCTGTGCCTTAAGATTAGTACCAAAGAGAGGTTTCTGAGGAACTTTGATTAAATAGGATCTACGCAAAGATAATAACATACATTTTTACAGGTTTCGGTCAAAGACTATCCTAGTTAATGCTTGAATCCTTCTCTGCTGCTAATGAAAGACCTGCTAATGAGATTCCATAAGAACACTAACTGGGAAGTGTTGGAACCTCAAAGAAATAAAAGGGATATAACAAGATTAGAAATATGGGGCGCCTGGGTGGCACAGCGGTTAAGCGTCTGCCTTCGGCTCAGGGCGTGATCCCGGCGTTCTGGGATCGAGCCCCACATCAGGCTCCTCCGCTGGGAGCCTGCTTCTTCCTCTCCCACTCCCCCTGCTTGTGTTCCCTCTCTCGCTGGCTGTCTCTATCTCTGTCGAATAAATAAATAAAAAAAAAAATCTTTAAAAAAAAAAAAAAAGAAATATGAGCAGACTAAAACAAAATCTAATTGGATTCTAAACTGAAAGTGAACATTGCTGGTGGGCGTGTAACTGGTGCAACTTTCCTGGAGGGCGATTTTGCGCTATGTATCAAGTGCCTTGAAAACGTGCTTATAGGGGCTCCTGGGTAGCTCAGTTAGTTGGGCTTCTAACTCTAGATTTCAGCTCAGGTCATGATTTGGGGTCATGGGATCAAGCCCTGCCTTGGCCCAGCAACAGAGGCTGCTTGAGTTTCTCTCCATCTGCCCCTCCCCCAGCTCGTCCTCTCTCTCTCTCTCAAATAAATAAATAAATACATCTTTTGAAAAATTTAAAATGTTCATATAAACAAAAGTTCCTATCATTTGAATTATTTTTATTATTTAGAAAACTAATTAAAATTATAAAAAAAATTATAAAATTATAAAAGGAATACATGGTAGTCAGAAAAAAGTCATAAAGTGAAAATTATAGAGAAAATAAGTCATCTGTAAGCCTATCAGCCAGGTACAACAGTTTGGGGCATTTTCTTGCAGCCTCTTTCTAGCCTTATATATGAAATTCTCATGTGATGCACAGAGCGATTTGTAAGTTATTTCTTTCACTTAATATATCATGGCCATTTCTTTATACTCTAACCTAAAATGCATATTAAAGAAAAAAGCCAACAAAGCAACCCTGTCCATCTGATAGGGAACGAATGGTATCTTGTTTCAATTACAACAGCGGTTAAACATGACCATGTTTACTACTGCTTTGATACAGGGCTTGCTTATGTACCTTTTTAAATAGCTATTTAAAGATATAATTTATCTACCATAAAATTCACCTATATTAAGTGTACTAACAATGATTTTCTTTAGGAAATTCATATAAGTTGTGTAACCATTATCACAATCTAGTTTCACATTTGCCACACTATGCATATGCTTAAAGACTGACTTTAAGAGTTGCAGATTTGCTAGAAATGATCTCTCATTTTGTCATTTACATTTTAGTTTATGGGTTTTTTTTCCCCTGGGGGTGGTTTGCTTTTAAAATAACAACTATTTCGGGTGCCTGGGTGGCTTAGTTGGTTAAGTGTCCAACTCTTGATTTTGGCTCAGGTCATGATCTCCGGCTGTGAGATTGAGCCCTGAGTACTGGGGAGTCTGCTTGTGATTCTTCCCCTCTGCCCCCTCCCTCCACTCGCATGCATGCCCTCGCTCTCTCTAGGGTGAATAAATATTAGAAACAAACAAACAAAAAAAGAAACTATTTTATTTGCCAATGCTCTGTGCCAGCCACTTTGCTCAGAGTTCAACTACACGTTTTCTGCTGGTCTTACCCGGGACTATTCATATTTTTTTTTTTAAAGATTTTTATTTATTTATTTGACAGAGAGACAGCCAGCGAGAGAGGGAACACAAGCAGGGGGAGTCGGAGAGGAAGAAGCAGGCTCCTAGCGGTACAGAGAGCCCATGTGGGGCTCAATCCCAGGACCCTGGGATCACGCCATGGGCCGAAGGCAGACGCTTAACGACTACACCACCCAGGCGCCCCAGCTGGGACTATTCATATAATGGCATTCATCTAGGGTCTTTTACCCTCAGGAAGGCTAGACTTATTTAAAAAAAAAAAAAAAAAAAGGGCGGCTAACGTAGGCTTGTTCATATGGCTATACACCATCATTTCAAGAAAATGACACAGGGGCGCCTGGGTGGCCAGTCGTTAAGTGTCTGCCTTCGGCTCAGGGCGTGATCCCGGAGTCCAGGGATTAAGCCCCGCGTTGGGCTCCCTGCTCTGTGGGGAGCCTGCTTCTCCCTCTGCCCCTTTCCCTGCTTGTGCTCTCTCTCTCAAATAAAAATCTTTAAAAAAAGAGAGAGAGAGAGAAATGATCAAAGAAAAAAAAGAGAGAGACAGCCAAGAAACAGACTCTTAACTATGGAGAACAAACTGATGGTTACCAGAGGGGGGGTGGGGGGGTGGGGGTGCGGGAAACAGGTGATGGGGATTAAGAATACACTTGCGGTGATGAGCACTGAGTCATGTATATAATTGTTGAATTATATTGCACACCTGAAACTAATATAACATTGTTAACTACACTGGAATTTATTTTTTAAAGATTTTATTTGAGAGAGAGACAGCCAGCGAGAGAGGGAACACAAGCAGGGGGAGTGGGAGAGGAAGAAGCAGACTCACTGAGCAGGAAGCCCGATGCAGGGCTTGATCCCAGAACGCCGGGATCACGCCCTGAGCCGAAGGCAGCCACTTAACGACTGCACCACCCAGGCGCCCCACTACACTGGAATTTTTTTAAAAAGTATACCAAGTGAGACACACAGACAGCTTAAGTAATCTGAGTTCATACAGACAGTTGGCAATTAGAATCAGTGGAGGAGAAATCCAGGTCTGCTCCCTTCCAGTCCTGTATTTTCATTCCTTCAAGGATCTCTCTCATCCACATTCTCTATCTTCTTTACTGATTACAGTGCTTTTGATATTTGGTCTTTAGGTTGAATCTAGCTATCTTTTAATTACCTAAATTGGATATTCTACGCTTTAAAAGCTTCTCTCACCCTAAGACCATGTAAGTGTTCACTTATCTTTTCCTATATATTTTATGGTTTAATGTTTCACTGTTTAACTTTTTAATGATTTGGAAAATTTAATACTTTTAGGGAGCTATCATGTCAGTACCATCCTGTCTTTAATTACTGTAGCTTAATGCTGATATGAAATCTGACGGTACTAAGCCCCTTCATATTATTATTACTGCAGCGCCTGGGTGGCTCAGTCAGTTAAGCCACCGACTCCTGATTTTTGGCTCAAGTCCTGATCTCAGGGTCCTGAGATCTGGTCCTGCCTCCGGCTCCAGCGCTAGGAGCGAGTCCGCTTGAGATTCTCTCCCTCCGCTCCTCCCCCACCACTTGCACTCTCTCTCGCTCTCTCACTAAATAAAATCTTTAAAAAATACTTGATTATTAACAGTTCGGCTTTTTATTGAACCGGTTACAGAAGAGATGTAGTCAAAAACGAGTCAAAGACCAAACCGAGCGTCACCATCAGGCTCCTCTGATTCGTCCTTCTTTGCTTCCACCTCCTTCTCACCGGGCAGCAGTGGTGGCCGCAGCTGCTGGGATGGCTCCACCAGCACCTCCGCTGGAGAGCAGATTCCCCGCGTTGACACAGGTCAGGGCCTTTGCAAACAAGCGGGGTGGGAAGGGGTGGACATTTACACGGGATTTTCAGGAAGGCACGGATCTTAGCCTCGGTGAGCGCCACCCGGTCGTGCAGGGTGTGCTCTGAGAAGGTGGGTGTGGGCTGGCGCCAGCCTTGGCTTCAGAGGAAAAGGATTCAGTACTCTTTCACAAGATGAACTTTAAAATCAGTGTCCAATTTCAAGAAATACCCAATTGTGATTTTGTGTGGAACTGCACTGCACTGGTTGGGGAATGCAGGGGAACCGCCGTTTTTAGTTTTCAGGTTTTCCATCTCAGAATATGGCCTGTCTCTGCACTTACCCAAACCTGTGTATCCTTCCAAGTTAACATATGCTTGCATGTCTGGATGAAACCCTTCTTGGTCATCTCTTAGCACTCCTTCAATAAACTGCTGGATGTGATATGGCAGTGATTTTTTCAGGATTCCTACAGTGATATTCACAAGTGAGACTACAGTTTTTATCCTTGGCTTTGCAAAATGAGTGGGAAAGGACTCCAGGCTCCCCCATGCCCTGGAACACTTCATACTGTATAAAAATGATCTGTTTCTTGAAAGATATTTTCTCTTTGCTTTATTAAAAGAAATGTGGCTAGGGACGCCTGGATGGGTCAGGTGGTTAAGCATCTGCCTTCGGCTCCGGTTGTGATCTCAGGATCCTGGGATTGAGCCCTGTGCTGGGCTCCCAGCTCAGTGCGGAGTCTGCTTCTCCCTCTCCCTCTGTCTCTCTCTCTCTCAAATGAATACATAAAATCCTTTTTAAAAATGTGGCTAAATATGGTCCTTAAAAGTGTTAAAGAACTTACATGGAAAAGAGTGGGTCTGGCTTATTTTTATGGGGGGAGGAATATATATATATATATATATATTTTTTAAGATTTTATTTATTTGTCAGAGAGAGACAGAGAGACAGAGCACAAGCAGGGGGAGCCACAGAGGGAAAAGAGGGACACAGAGGTGTCCCTGGAAATATTTTGATAATCTTTTTCAATTTCTTCCATAATCACTGGATTTCTGAAGTGTTCTCCTCCTGAGAAAATGTAAGAAATTTATGTTTTCTACAAAGTTTTCTCCTTAATGTTTTCAAATTTAATAGTCTAAAATTGTATTGCTTAAAATTTAAAAGATATTTTATTGGCTATATCCCCTTCATTGTTCCTAATTTTATGGGCTTTTTTTCTTTTTTCTAAATAGATATCTTAATTAGATTTGTGAAATCTTTGTCTCTATCAGGAGTCTGTATACTGTACCCTGTTGGTCAAATCCTGCCTGCTGCCTGTTTTTGTAGAGTGTGGTCTAAGAACTGTTTTCACATTTTTAAGTGGTTGGAAAAAAATGAAAATAATGCTCACACACACACACACACACACACAAAAATAAGAATAATGCTCACGATGTGAAAAATTATAAGAAATCAAATTTCAGAGTCCATCATGAAGTGTTATTGGAACCCAGCCATACTCATTCATTTGTGCATTGTCAATGGTGGCTTTTTTTTTTTTTTAATGATTTTTTATTATATTATATTAGTCACCATACAGTACATCCCCGGTTTCCAATGTAAAGTTCGATGATTCATTAGTTGCGTATAACACCCAGTGCAAATGGTGGCTTTTGTGCTACAATGGCAGAGCTGAGTCAAAGAGACATCATGGCCTGCAAAGCCTAAAATATTTACTGTCTAGCCCTTTACAGAAAAAGTTTGCTGAACGCTGTAAGGAGAAGAACAAAGGCAAAAGAAAAGTAGGTAAAATCAAATTTCCTTACAACTGGCAGCCCATTGACAAATACTTAAGACAGGCAAGAGTATGACATTCCTCAAGGAGCTCACAACTGCCTTAATGTCAATGCTTTCTTAGAGGCAAAAAGCAACCTTAGCTTGACAACAGCCAGACCACGATTCTCTCTCCCTCTGCCACCATCCCCCCACCCCCCCAGTGTGAATGTGGGTATGAGCTCACTCTCTCTCAATGAATAAATAAATGAAATCTTAATAAAAAAAAAAGATTTTATTTATTTATTTGATAGGAAGAGAGAGAGAGAGCACAAGCAGGCAGAGGGAGAAGCAGACTCCCCGCTGAGCAGGGAGCCTGACACTGGACTCGATCCCCGGACCTCAAGATCATGACCCGAGCTGAAGGCAGACGCCTAACCGACTGAGCCACCCAGGCGCCCCTAAATGAAATCTTTAAAACAAATAAATAACTAAATAAAAATATATACATAGGGGGAAAAAAACAGACTAAAAGCAAAAATACCAAAATCTTAAAATGGATTATATATTTTTCCCATTATTCTAGTTTTCCTTAACATATGAAAATCCTTTTGGAAACTTCCTTTATCTAATCGATCACTCCCCACAACCCCAGTGCAGCTCTTTCTGCCCATGGGTCCTGTTTCATGCCTTAATAAAAGCAACTTTTGCACTGAAAACGTCTCAGGAATTCTTTCTTGACCGTTTGCTCCTGGCCCACATCATATCACCCTGGTCTAACGCACACAAGTTCTGATAGATATATGTACTGAATCCCCCTGTATATTAGTTATCTTGGCTTCAAGACCCTTATTTTTAATATATTTGATCAAAATCAGAGTGGTATATTAAAGTTTCTCACAACTGTGGAGTTTTTGCCGATTTCTCCTGGTATACTTCATGATTTTTGTTTTATAGTCACAATCTCTATGTTTCTGAGAGCCAAGGTTGATGACATATTTCAGCGTGGAAAGTGTCCTATGTAAATACAGAATTCTTTTTACTGGATACCTTGGGTTCTATATTTCATATTAATTCCAGTACCCTGATTTGCTTGTGATTCCTGACATGTCTTACCCAAACATTTGTGTTACTTTGTTATATGTGTTACTTTTGCAAACAGAGTATAGTTGGATTTAATTTTTTTTTTACCCATTCTGAAAGATTCGTTTAGAGTTTAGCCCATTTATAATTACATACAGATTCATTTTATCACCTTGTTGCTCAGTGAACTGGTTTTTATTTAAAAAAATTTTTTTTTAAAGATTTTATTTATTTGACAGAGAGAGAGTACAGGCAGGGGCAGCGGCAGGCAGAGGGAGAGGGAGAAGCAGGCTCCCTGCTGAGCAGGGTGCCCGACCCGGGCTCGATCCCAGGACCCCGGGATCATGACCTGAGCTGAAGGCAGTCGCTTAACTGATGGAGCCACCCAGGTGCCCCTCACAGAACTGGTTTTTAAAAGAAAATTTTCTTCCCTAGACTAACAGAAAAGGTATACAATCCATTTTTAAGATTTATTTACTTTTAGAGAGAGAGCATGTCATGAGCAAGAGAGAGAGCAGAGGGAGGGGCAGAGGGAGAGGAGAATCTCAAGCAGAACTCTGAGCCCAACGACGGGCGCGATCCCACAACCCCGAGATCACGACCTGAGCTGAAACCAGGAGTTGGACACTCAACCAACTGAGCCACTCAGGTGCCTCCAATCCATTTTAAATTTACTAGAATAATGTTACTGTGTGAATCAGTGTTTTTAATTTTTAAAGTGTAGTAAAAGTTCAAAGAAGGAGGTAGGAATCGCCCTGACTTCCACCTTCAGAAATGATTACTGTTAAGATTATGGTATTTTTGCTTTTCGTCGTTTTTTTCTATGTATATATTTTTATTTAGTTATTTATTTTAAAGATGTATTTATTTATTTTGAGAGAGAGAGCGAGAACACACATGTGCACTAGTGGGAGGGGGAGGGGTGGAGGGAGAGGGAGAGAGAGAATTTCAATCAGACTTGGGCTGAGCATGTGAGAGCCCCCAACTCAGGGCTCGATCTCACAACCCTGAGATCATGACCTGAGCTGAAATCAAGTTGGATGCTTAACCAACTGAGTTGCCCAGGCGCCCCTTTTTAAAACATCATATAAAGAATAAATTATGCATAAAATATAAAGCCTGACAGGTAAAGCCAAAATCTCCAGTCCTCTTTCCATCACTCCACATAGCCAGTATCATGCTATGTATCTATTTCTCTAATCCTTATTAGTCACAGAAAGTACAGGTATTCCTGGCTATACACACATTTACTATCCAAAAGTTTATTCTGAACAACTTGTGAAAAAATTTACCTGAAACTTGCCATGCAAATAAAAACCTGACTATAATGAAATGTCACGCACGTGGACCAAAAACATTTAGGCTAAGATTCTTTGACAGTTAGGGGTAGGCCACTGGAGGAAAGTGGATGGAAGACTACTTTGGTCCCTGTGACTTGGCCATTCTGCCTCAAGGATTCAGCCTGCTATTGTTTACCTGGACAGTACTTTCTATAGTTTTCTGAGCTCTCGACATTTGTATCTTTTTTTTTTTTTTTAAAGATTTTATTTATTTATTTGAAGAGAGAGAGACAGCCAGCGAGAGAGGGAACACAAGCAGGGGGAGTGGGAGAGGAAGAAGCAGGCTCCCAGCGGAGGAGCCCGACGTGGGGCTCGATCCCAGAACTCTGGGATCACGCCCTGAGCCAAAGGCAGACGCTTAACGACTGAGCCACCCAGGCGCCCCTTGACATTTGTATCTTTTTTGTATGTTTTGTTAAGTACTTTAGAGGCAAGACACAATAAAATCAGGAGTCGGTAACTTTCTGCCATTATAATCCAGAAGCTCCATATACTATTTTTTATATTCACAAAAACAAAACTAAATGAAAATAATATTTTTTAAAATGCCAGTGAATGTACCCAAGGGAAAACATGATTCTGGAAAAACACTCAACAGATGTATTTTAGAAGGAAGCAGTGGCTCAAAGAAGCAAATGAAAGCAGAGAAGAAAATGGAGACTAACTTGCAATGGGATTTCCTAGCATTATAGGATGAAGCCAGGGCTATTTTTGGGTGTTCCATGCGCTTCAGGATGGGGAAGACAGTCTTCCTCCAAAACACCTCTAGTGAAACGCCTACACATTGTATAATTCAGCAGCTGCACTAAAATTAAAGATAAAAACATATATATAAAAGGTTGACAAAATTCTAGATTACCTAACGTGAGAAGACGAAAAGAGCCACCTAAGCATGTACAGCTTACTAAAGCCACATTTACATCAGTCTGTCTATAAATCTGAGGTTTAGGTAATATCTAATTTTTCCCCTCAATAGAGTTAATTAAAAAATTGAGAAAAGTATAATGACTTAATTGAATTGAAAGACATTATCTGCTAAAATGGAGATCATACAATAGAAATACTAGAGACACTGCTTCTTTTCTAATAGTATCTGTTGTCAGTACAGCGTCACTCATGATGCTGGGCACATCCACCCTCTCCATCTACCTTAAACAGCCTTATCTGCAGGCCCAGTTCAGGCAAGCAGGGCTAGGCTGGTCTGTGCTGGTCTGTGTCTAGAGGTGGTCCCTAGATTGTCGGTCCCTGACCAAAGGACAGCCCAAGCAGGCTGGCCAATAGTTCACGGTAGTACTGTGTGAAGAGCTGTGCTCGGCCAGATTGCTCTCTTGGAAATTTAAAACAGAAGAATGGGGGAAATCTGTCAGTTAGAAAGAGAAGAGACAGAGTAGTTGAGTCACATGAAGAAGATTTTGATACCTTAACTCAACTGCAGACCCTTTTTTTTTTAGATTTAAAAAAATATATATTTTATTTATTCATTTATTTGAGAGAGAGAGAGAGCAAGAGAGGACCAGAAAGCACAAGCAGGGGGAGCAGCAGAGGGAGAGGGAGAAGCAGACTCCCCACTGAGCAGAGAGCCCCACGCAGGGCTTGATCCCAGGACCCTGGCATCATGACCTGAGCTGAAGGCAGATGGTTAATGGACTAAGCCATTCAGGCACCCCCGTAGACCCTTCTTTCTGCAGTCTTGATTATTGTTTCAGTTCTTCTTCACAATAAAAATCCCTCAGTAATAGGGTTTTTAATTTTAAAGTAAATTTACAAACACACACATCATCATCACAACTCAGTGAAGTTAGGATTAAACTACTCATTGTTGAGACGAGAAAATGGAGGGAGAGTGGGATCAAAGAATTTGTTCAGGTCACAGAGCTTCTCAATAGCATAATCATGGTAACACAAGATAGCTAGCTGTGTTTTCCCATTAGACCACCACTACTGTTTTCGCTCACAGTTCTTTCTCCCCAGATATCAGCTACAGCCAGAACAGCACGGTAAGGCGAGCAAAGCTTCCCTCTTACCTGTTTGCTGAATGGTAGTTATTGCCTGAGCGTTACACTGCAACTGTAACATCTGCTTCAACATGGCCACTCCCCAGATATTCAACTCGGAACACAAGACAGGAGGCACTGCTGCTTCCGGCTTAGAGGAATCGGCTGCTTCAAGCTGCTTGCACAGCGCAGACACACTGACAGCACAGAGGAATTTGTATTCTGGGCTATGGTTTTCAGTGTGGGGCAAGAGGTGGAAGACAGCATTATAGTTATTTTCATATTTGCCATTAATATCACATCCTGGAACTGGGGTCTTAACTCCTGTGCCATTTTTCTCACTCTCCCCTCCTACGTCAGAACTGAGCGCTTGTATCAGATTCTCACTTTCAGGTGAACACACGTCCTTGTTACTAATCTCACCACAAAGCTTCTTCAGGACTTTGCCTGCATCCTCAAATCTAGCTAAAAGAGTTGACCTCAGGGCGATGTGGCAAAAGACACCCAGTGCGAGCAGCAGCCCCCCTAGAGGACACTCTATATTATGGTAGAGATCCCAGGCCTGCTGCATACACTCATGGCTGCAGTACTTGGCATAGCTGCATCCATCACAGGGAACCATGGCCAAAGTGTGCTTCAAACATCGGTGACAGTAGAGGTCCCCATTGGTAACTCTGGTATCCCACTTGCTCTCTAGGCCATGATGTAGTGGTGGCCTTTCTCCCGGGTTAAGGACACTCACAAAAGCATCCTCCTTCACCAAGAGCTCTCCTGGGAGAATATCTTTTGTGGCAATCAGATAGCGGCCTCTTAAAGGGTCCACGCGTAGGCCGACAGAAGATGACGCACTGGCAATCTGTTCATTCTCTTCCCTTAGGTCCATATCCTCAAAGACTTTCGTTACAACTTCTGGGAAGGTTGCTGTGAGATTCTCCCTTTCTTTTACCTTCATTTTCAGACGACAGAGGTTTCTCTGCAGAATTTGAAACTGGGCAGCTGCTAGGGTTGGTTTGGCAGCAAAGCTACTTTCAAGATGCCTGATGGTCTGGCCTGCCTCCTGTAGTCTCCCCAGGGTCACCAGACATTCGACCTTACGCAACGTCACCTTGGGTTGCAAACTTTCCGGATACCCATGCATCTGTGCTCTCGTGATGTCTTTAAGACACATCTGAAAACAGAAAGGAAATCCCCAAATGACCCTTGGTTCTGACTCTTCAATGTCTACTGAAAATCTTAACAAAAATCTACAGGAAAGTTAAAGATGATTAAAAATGGAGCAACTATAACCACGTGCTTATTTCTTTAAATCATATTCTACTGTGCAGAACACGTAAAGATTAAGTAATACTTAAGTGATTAAGTAATACTTGTCGAGGATATTGAATTTAATTGTCTTATTAAATATTCCTGTTTTGAGAAAAAAAAGTCTTACAGAGAAGAACTATACTGATTAAAGGGGTAGGCTGAGAAGCCAGACAGATCTACATTCCACTTCTGATTGCTTCTTACTAGCTGTATGACCTTCTGCAAGCAACTTAATTTCTCAGCGTCTTAGTGCTCTCATCTGAAAAACACGGATACCTCACAGGGTTGTTTTAAGGATGAAATAACGTAATATACCTAAAGTGCTGAAAAGAGTGTATGTGTTTAATGTATGATAATCGCTGCTACAAGAAGGGAAATAGAAATAACCAATACAGGGAGGTTATAAAGGGTTAAATATTTCACAAGTTCTTCCAATTGTTGTCCTCAATTGTCTAGGACTTTCTTGCTTAGGGCCTAGAGTTAAATTCTTGCTTGCCTCTTTTATTTTATTTTTAGAGAGAGAGAGAGGGGGAGGGCAGGGGGGAGGGGCAAAGGAAGTGGGAGAGAGAGAATCTTAAGCAGGCTCCACGCCCCAGCGCAGAGCCCAATGTGGGGCTCAATCTCAGGATCCTGAGATCATGATCTGAGCTGAAATCAAGAGTCAGACGCTCAACCGACTGAGCCACCCAGGCGCCCCCCTTGTTCGTCTCTTTCAGTTCCAAGGGCAATAAGTGTGAACCTGTGATTATTCAACTAGTTCTTAATTCTAGGGCATATTTTAAAATTTCTGTGGAATTCCAAAATGGATGTACCAAAATGACATTTGAGAGCTGGGCTTTAGCCCTCAATCGGAGAATGAGAACAAAGCCACTCATATCAAGCCCACTCCCTCACAGACATACACAGGCACTTCCGTGCAACTTTTACTTGCCCATTCAAAATTCGCATTGAAGGTGAGTCATATTACTGCAGGGATAATCTTGAACATGCTCCACTTATTAAGAAACAAACAAACAAGTAAATAGTTTGCAAACACTTGGAACCTAAAGTATTATTAGCAACATATCTCATAGCTGATCTTGACACTGAGAACTGCTGACCCACTGGATATAGTCCATGGCCCCGTGCCGTGTGCCATGACTCCTGTCAACCAATATGACCCACATGATCACCTGTGATAGGTAAAATGAAGCAGCGGAAAGAACAAATTTGGGAGGATACCAATTTTCTTCCAACTCAACCAGCTGAAGCAGGGCCCAGTTTTAGTGCTCTAAGGTAGGCGCGGAGCTGAAGGTCTAGTCTTCCAGTGAACCCCCTACAGATCCTCTCCCATCACACCAGGCACCCCGATACTCACTTCATACTCATCCAGGTAGAAGAGGGCCGCAGACCGATTGGCATAACACAGTGAAATGTCTGCAGTGTGAGGCCTTGCATGCGATATTCCCTGCAAAACAATCAACCAGTTAAAAACATAAATGAAAACTGGCATTTTAAAAAATAATTTCTACCCCCAACATGGGGCTGGAACTCATGACCCAAGATCAAGAGTCACATGCTCCACCTACTGAGCCAGCCCGGTGCACTGAAAACTAGCGTTTTTAAAGCTCTTTTGTGGGGGACGCCTGGGTGGCTCCATCTTGAGGCTCATGTTAAGAGTCTGCTTAAGCTCAGGTCATGATCCCAGGGTTCTGGGATGGAGCCCCGCATCCTGCTCAGCAGGGAGTCTGCTTCTCCCTCTGCCTGCCGCTCCCTGGCTTGTGCAAAGTGTGTGTGTGCGCGCGTGAGCACGCGCTCTCTCTCTCTGACAAATAAATAAATAAAATCTTTTAAAAAAGTACACTTTTTTTTCAGATAATAAGGGCTATACTACGAAAGATGGCCTGAAATTGGTAACGGTAGTGGATCTCTTTGTGCTTCAGCTTCACTTTTAACCACCTTAGAGCAAAGCTGGGAAGATTAAGTGAGGAGATAAATAGTCCAAGCACTCTGAAGACAGCAGCATCAGACACAGCTTCAGCCACAAACAATACTGAAGGTAAATGAAAACGGAGGAAACTTTGCAAGCACAATCCTGCACATAACAAAGGGTGAGTGGCACAAATGGATATTCACAGAAGAAACGCTAATGATACTTATTTCTTAGAAAACAAATAGCTAATTCATTTGTGGATTGCAAAATATATGAAAACGAAAGTACACAAAGTTTCCTTTTTTTCTACCACCAAATTGGCAGGGATGAATAATTATCATAAAGGCAGCATCTCAAATCACTGAAGAAAAGATAGGGATTATTCAATAAAAGTATTGTGACAAGTAGGTAGCCACTGAAGATAAAGTTGGCTCTCTATTTATGATAAACCTTTCATTATGATAAATTCCAAATGGATCAAAATCTTAATATAAAAAATGAAACTCTCAGAGCACTAGAAGAATCTATAGGAATAATCTAAAGTAATGTTGGAGTGAGGAATCCCTTTCTAACTATGACACAAAACCCAGAAGTCATAAGAGGTAAATAAATTTGACTATATAAAACATTTCTTTACAGCAAAAACCAATAAAAGCAGTATCAAAAGGCAAACTTGAACTGGAAAAAATATCTGCGACTCATATCACAGGCAAAGGGCTCATTTCTTTACTTTATGATTAGTTCCTACGGCTCAATAAGATGACCAATAGTTCAATAGGAAAATAAGCAAATAACAGGAACAGATAGTTCTAACGGGAAATACAAATGGCTCGTAAACATATGAAAAAATGCTCAACTTCATTTGTAATCAGCAAAATGCAAATGAAAACTCTACTGGATCTTGAAAACATTATGCTGAGGGAAATAAGCCAGAAACAAAAGAACAAATATCGTACGATTTCACTTGCACGAGGCACCTGAAATTGGCAGTACCCTAGAGACAGAAAGTAGAACAGAGGTTGTCTGAGGTGAGGGGGGAGGGGCTGTGGAGAGTTACTGTTTGTTTAATGGGCATAGAGTTTGGGTTGATGAGAATGTTCTGGAAATATAAAATGATGATGGTTGCACAACACTGAGAATGTACTTAATGCCACTGCACTATATACTTAAAAATGGTTAAAATGGAACATTTTATGTAGTGTATATTTTATCACAATAAAAAAAGTTTTTATCTGATAAATTGAAAAAAAAAAATCCCAAGTCTACTGAGATACTATTTTTTACCTATCAGACTGGCAAAGATAAATAAAACTGATAGCACACTGAGTTGCCAAGGAGTGGGAAAACGGGCATTCTCATATGTTGCTAGTGGGAGTGTAAGTTGGCTTCATGATTATGAAGGGCAAGTTAGCAATATGTATGTGTATTTCGTATATATCCATATCATTTATCTCTCCATCACATCAGCAATTCTTCTAGAATTTATCCTACCGATAGAAGCCTTTACCCTAAAGATATGTGCAAAATAACATATGCAAAGTTTCTCAACACAGGGTTGTCTGGAACAGCAAAAGATAGGAAACAACTTAGATCAATTACACATAGATCTATAAGACACTGATTACATAAACTATACGTCCGTTTTATGGAATATCATGTAGCTATAAGAAAAGAATAAGGAAGCTCTTAATGTACTGACGTAGGATGATCTTCAAGATACTATTAAGTGAAAAAAGCAAGGAGCTGAACAGTATATATAGAATGTTATTTACATAAAAAGTGTTGGGTGTGCAGGAACGAGAGTATTTGTATTCATTTATATATGCGAAAGTATCTCTGGGAAGATACAAAAAAAAAAAAAAATTTACTTATTTACTTTAGAGAGGGAGCATGTGAGCCGGAGGAGGTGCAGAGGGAGAGACTGCAGCAGACTCCTTGCTTAGCACTGAGAAAGGAGCCCGAGGTGGGGCTTGATCTTAAGACCCTGAAACATCAGGACCCTGAGATCATGACCTGAGCTGAAATCGAGAGTCAGAGGCTTAAATGACTGAGCCACCCAGGTGCCCTTGGAAAGATACATTCAACAGTGCTAGCTTCTGGTGTTGGGTAAAGAGGTGGCGAGGGGACAGAAGAAATAGACTATATTGTATATATACTCTTGTACCTTTTGAATTCAAACAATGTAAACATATTTCCTATTCAAAAATAAATAGAGGGGCACCTGGGTGGCTCAGTCAGTTAAACGTCTGCCTTCAGCTCAGGCTGTGATCCCAGGGTCCTGGGATTGAGCCCTGCATCGGGCTCCCTGCTCAGCGGGAAGTCAGCTTCTCCCTTTCCCTCTGCCTTCGCCCACTGCTTGTGCACTCACTCTCTCTCCCAAATAAATAAAATCTTTAAACATAAATAAATAGATAAAGTAATAACAAAATCTTAATAACTAGTATTGCTAAGGATATAGAGAAATGGACGTTCCCATACTTTACTAGGAGGGTTGTTAACTAGTTCTTTCTTAGACAACAACTCAGCATCAAGTACCAAAGGCCTTGAAGAAATACATTCAAATGACCAAGCAATTGCTCTTCTAGGAATTTATCCTAAGAAAACAATCAGATATGTAGAAATATTTACATAGAAAGACGCTCCTTTGTAGCTTTACAATACCAAGCAATTTGCCAACATTAGGCGATGTTAATCAAGTATAGTTCTCTGTAATGAACACTAAGCTAGCTGTAAAAAATCATGTGCTAGTGGAAAATTTAATAACACGAGAAAATGGTCACAATAAATTGTTGAGGGAAAAAAGCAGATTACAAAACAGTAAGTGCAGCATTATCCCAATTTTGTAAAAGAAAAACATATTTTCGGAGGAAAAAGTGTCTGGATGGATATAAGCAAAAATGTTAACAGTGCCTATCATTGATTATGTGATTTTTTTACTACTTATGCTTCTCTCTATTTTCCAAGTAAATTACAAAATATAGTACTTTTATAATCAGATAAAAACAACAAATATTATTTTAAAAAAGAAAGAAAACAGCTGCTTTGTAGAAAATTGCAAAGTACCATAATCACCAAATACTAGCTTCATGAAATAGGAAGGCTCATCTCCCTCCACATCCAGAGCAAACCTTAATTTTTTGTCTGATTTCACTTTTTACTTGTTTTCCTTGAACAGCTTCCAATGGGATCACATTTCTGATATACATGCATAAGGTTGAAGAGATTAGCTCTGAAAAAGAGCTATTAAGTCATTTATTAGTATATCATTACATCTAGTGAATCTTAAGTCTTCAGCATTCACTAATGCTCAGAGTATTCCACTAAATACGTTATAACATTACAAAGCAGGGCTTTTATCCCTTACAGAGGCTGTTCTTTTTTTTTTTTTTTAAGATTTTATTTATTTGACAGACAGAGACAGCAAGAGAGGGAACACAAGCAAGGGGAGGGGGAGAGAGAGAAGCAGGCTTCCCACCAAGCAGGGAGCCCGATGTGGGGCTCAATTCCAGGATCCGGGGATCATGACCTGAGCTGAAGGCAGATGCTTAACGACTGAGCCACCCAGACACCCGTACAGAGGCTGTTCTAAGTCCGACAGTTGTTGGAAAACTAATTCCAAACATTATGCTTAGCCCTGTTAAAGATGCAGAGTAGGGATACGCTCTTCAAATTCACACTCATTCTTTTAATATACAAGATCACAGACCTGGTGCAAGGGATTGGTTCATTCTTGCTTTAGGCCCATATTTATCTCTTAAATGTTATGGAAGGAAGTCTCTCTGGGGTCTTGTTTCAGTTTCTACCATGGAAGCAGGACAATAAGAGCAGCAGAGTGGTAAAAGCCACTTTTTCTCATCAAAATCTAGTTCATGATGTTTAATTTTAAATACAGGCACACCTCGTTTTAATGTGCTTCGCAGGTATGTTTTGTTTTGTTTTGTTTACAAACTAAAGGTTTGTGGCAATCCTGCACGGAGCAAGTCTATCGACACCGTGTAACAGCATTTGCTTACACTGCATCTCTGTGTCACATTTCGTTAATTCCTGCAATATTTCAAACTGTCATCATTATTATATTTGTTATGGTGAGCTGGGATGAGTGATGATGACTTGCTGAAAGCTCAGATTGTGGTATTGTTTTTAGCAATAAAGTATTTTTAAATTAAGGTAGGTATACATTTTTTTAGACATCATGCTATTGCACATTTAACAGACAATGGTATGATGTAAACAATTCTTATACACACTGGGAAACCAAAAAATTCACTTGACACGCTTTACTGCAGTAGTCTGGAACCACACCCACAATATCTCCTAGGTATTTCTGTATCTGTTGACAACCTCTAAAATGCAGTTCAAACAGGCTGTGGCAATTGAGCTTATTTTCCTTTCAGACTTAATCTAAGTCATACTGGTTGTAAACTAACACTGTGGCTAACCAAAAATCGAGGTGCTCGATTGGGACTATGAAGCCAACAGCCCCATCAGTCATCAGATAAAAATGGCACGCAGTTCAGTGACAGCTGACAGACACGGGCAAGGCAGGGCCAGGGGTCCAATAAGCCTACAGCACTACAAGGTATCTGAGGGAATTTGAGAATATAAGTTTCTGAACGGAATCCAGGACATATAATACAAACTACCTGCTGTTTCGCCGTATAACCAGCACCAGAATTCTGCCAGTTTTATCAAGTTCAATTCACAAGTTATAAACAAAGCAACCACTGGCTACACAATTCAGCAAGATGGTTCTATCTTCTGAAGAAATAAGCCCTGTGAAATTGCTAACACAGCCCCTCCTGCTGAGCTGGGGGTACCTTACCTTAGAGTACAGCACTGTGGCTCCCGTATAATCCTTCTTCTGAAATTTTTTGTTTCCCTCTTCTCTGTAGAACGGGGGAGCGCTGGGGTCCTTTCCCACAAGGTAACCTCCAGAGAGACTTTTCAAAAACATCTCATCCTCAGGTCTTCATGAAGAAACAAACAAAAAAGAGCACAAATTTGTTATTTCAAGTGAAGCTCCTAACCACTGAACTTGAAATGGGAGTGAGTACCTGCAAAACACTGGGACACATGAGGTTGTCTGTGTCATGTTATGTGAACGGGGGAGGGTGACCTTGCCTAAAATATGGATTCTCTGCTAATAATTTCCTTTTTCCACTCTCTCTCTACCTTTAGAAACCTTCCCTTTTCTGTAGCCCTTTGGAGCTCCCCTCTACTTGCTACATGGGATGCTGCTCAACATTTTAAAAAAAGATTTATTTATTTGAGAGACAGACAGAAAGCATGAGTAGAGGCAGAGGGAGAAGCAGGCTCCCCGCTGAGCAAGGAGCCGGATATGGGGCTCCACCCGGGACCCTGGGATCACGACCTGAGCCGAAGGCAGATGCTTAACCAACTGAGCCACCCAGGCGCCCCAGGATGCTGCTCAATTTATGAATCAATTAACCAAGCCAATTTGATTTTAAAAATTTACTTGGTTGACTTTTTGTTATTTAACAAAGGATATCACACAGTAATTCTTGGTACTATTTTGTAAGTAATTCTGAAATTATTAATCTGAAAAGCTAAAAAAGCAAGTATACAAATGTTCTATATTATAATAAAATTAACAAGGTCGATCTAATACACACACAAATATACACACAGGCTGGCAACGGAGGCTCTACCTTTCTTCCAACAAGGAGAAACAGTATAGAATACCCTAGATTCTCTTTGACTGTAAAGCAATAAAGTAAAATATTCATGATGTGAAAACTAAGAATTCTCGTAAGCAACCCTTGGGTCAAAGAAATCAAAATCAAAACTGAAGAATGTTTAGAAAAGTGTTTTTCAAATTTGTGTTTACAAAGACCCATAATAAGAAATATCTTTTAACCTATGATTCAGTACGATGCATCTGTGTATGTAAATATTGAAATTTCACAAAACATTACTACGTATGAGTTAATATCAAACATTTTATTAATACTTAAATACAATATAGAAAAGTCTCAAATAACATAAAAAGGAAAATTAGAAAAGATTTTATTCAATTTAAGAGGTGTGCTTGGGGCACCTGGGTGGCTCAGTTGGTTAAGAGTCCCAACTCTTGATTTCAGCTCGGGTCACGACCTCAGGGCCCTGGGATCAAGCCCTGCGTTGGGTTCTGGGATCAGCACAGAGTCTGCTTGTCTCTCTCCTTCTGCCCCCCCGCCCCCTGCCACTGGCACTCTCTCTTTAAAATAAATAAATAAAATCTTCAAAAGGTGTGCTTGCCTGTTCTAAATTTATTCCAGTCCAAAACATGATGAGGACCATACCCCATGCATGTCTGGTGCACCAAAGAGCCTGTTCTTTTTTTTTTTTTTTTTAATTAGGTTAACCCTGAAAGATCCTAGTTCAAACAAAAAGATTGTGGTGAATAATAATAACAGCAAAGCTCTTCTTGCCTAACAATGGATATTCTTTATCTTAATTCAAAATGATGATAAATTCAATGTTGTGTAATTGTTCTTTAGGGCAATTAAGAACTGAGCAGCAATAATTCATTCTTTTCTTTAGGCACCAAGTTAACTCAGTAATTGATTCAAAGTTTTGAAAAGCAAATGGATGTTCTATCTTTTTTTTTTTTAATATTTCAAATTTTCTTCTGGAACAGTATGATAAAAAATTTGAGGAAGTGAGATAAAACAATTTTTCTAATTAATTTTTATGGTAGTAAAATACACATGGCAAAATTTACATTTCAGCCATTTTTAGGTGCACAGTTCAGTGGCATTAAGTACATTCACAACATTGTACAATCACCACCACCATCCATTTCCAGAACTTTGTCGCCATCCCAAACTGAAACTCTTACTCATTAAAAGATAACTCCCCATTCCTCCGCCTTCCTAGCCCCTGGTAACCTCTATTCTATGTTCGGTCTCTATGAATTTGTCTATTCTAGATACGTCAGGTAAGCGGAATCATATAATATTTATCCTTTTATGCCTGGCTTATTTCACTTAGCATACTATTCCCCAGACTCATCCATATTGTAGCATGTACCAGAACTTCATCTCCTTTTATGGATGCATTATAATCTATTTTATGTATATGCCAAATTTTGTTTATCCATTCATCTGTGGATGGACATTTGGGTTGCTTCCATTTTTGGCTATTGGGAAAAATACTGCCATGAACATCGGTGTGCAAATATCTGTTAAAGTTCTGTTTTCAATTCTTTGGGGTATAAATGCAAAAGGGTGTTGCTGGATCATATAGTAATTCTAGATTTAAATTTTTTTAAAGATTTTATTTACTTATTAGAGAGAGAGAGAGAGAACCAGCTGGGCGAGAGGGAGAGGGAGAAACAGACACCCCACTGAGCAGGGGCCCAATGTGGGGCTCAATCCCAGGACCCTGGGATCATGACCCAAGCTGAAGGCAGACGATTAACCAACTGAGCCACCCAGGCGCTCCTCTAGCTCTAATTTTTTGAGGAATTATACTGTTCCCCATAGTGGCTGTACCTTTTACATTCTCACCAGCAATGCACAAAGACTCCAGTTTCTCCACATCCTCACTGACACGTGCTTTTTCTGTTTTTTTTCCCCTAGTAGCCATCCTAATGAATGTGAGGTGCCATCTCATTGTAGTTTTGATTTGCATTTCCCTAGTGATTGGTGATGTTAAGAGCACCTTCTCATGTGCTTTTTGGCCATTTATATATCCTTTTTGGAGAAATGTCTATTCAAGTCCTTTGCCCATTTTTTAAAAGGTTTTTTAAATTTATTCATTTGAGAGAGAGAGTGAGTGAGAGCACAAGCAGTGCGGAGGGTCAGAGGGAGAGGGAGAAGCAGACTCCATGCTGAGCAGGGGGCCCGATATGAGGCTTGATCCCAGGACCCCGGGATCATGACCTGAGCTAGAGGCAGACTGAGCCACCCAGGTACCCCTTTTGCCCATTTTTAAATCAGGTTGTTTGTTCTCTTGCTGTTATTCTCTATATATTCTAAATATTAATCCCTTATCAGATATGTGATTTGCCAATATTTTCTCCCATTCTGTGGGTTGCCTTTTTTAAAAATCTTTTTTATTTATTTATTTATTTTTTAGTAATCTCTCTGCCTACTGTGGGGCTTGAACTTACAACCCTGACATCAAGAGTCACATGCTCCACCGACTAAGCCAGTCAGGTGCCCCTCTGTAGGCTGCCTTTTTACTCTGCTGATATTATCTTTTTATGCACAAAGTGTTCTAATTTTCACGAAGCCCGATTTGTCTATTATTTCTTTTGTTGCCAGTGTCTTTGGTGTTATATCCAAGAAAATATTGCCAGCCGATGTCATAAGCTTTTGCCTTAGGTTTTCTTCTAAAAGTTTTATAGTTTTAGCGCTGAAGTTTAGGTCCTTGGGCTATTCTGAATTAGCTTTTGTATGTGGAATAAGGTAAAGGTCCAATTCATTCTTTTCATGTGCATTCTAATTAGGGAGCAGACAGAAAGAACCAAGTTTCTTCTTCTTCTTCCAGTCTTGCCTTTTCTCTCTAGACTCCTACAGAGGGAAAACCTCTCATGGAGTAAACTGGCAAAGCATCAAGTTCCAGCCTCAGCAGAGAGTACAGAGGATTGAGACTGGAGCTGAGAAACAATAGCTTATTAACTCCCATACAACCATATATACATGCTTTTTCCTGAACCATTTGAATGTAAGTACAATCATCATGAAAGTTCACCTCTAAGCATTTCAGTAGGCCTCTGCTAAGAATAAGAACGTTTTATACCTTCATATCACACACTATCATTATCACACCTAAAAAAATTAACACTAATTCAAATATTTAAATTTAAAACTTCCCAATTATTCCTAAGATATCTTTTATGTTCTTCCTTTTGCCCCGCCCTGATCCAGGATCAAAGTTTTGTTTTGTTTTGTTTTTATTTTATTTATTTATTTTAGAGATAGAGCAAGTGGGGGGAAGAGCAGAGGGAGAGGGACAAGCAGACTCTGTGCTGAGCGCAGAGCCCGAGGTGGGGCTCAATCCTAGTGAATAAGGAAGGGGTTAAGTTATAGGCAGGGAGGGGTAGGGGGCCCCTGGCTGGGCTCTGAAACTATTCCTGGCAGGCAGAAGCGCTAAGCCAGCCTAAACGAGAGATCAAGAAACACATCACCTGGCCTCCGATGTTGGTGGCTACTGTGCAATCATAGAAAATCGCCAAACCTCCAAGAATTAAGTCACTGAGGGTATTACCAATAGTCCTTGCTCAAACCAAGACCGGCACAAGAATCTCAAGGCACAAGCTTCCCAGTCAGTTCTCAATAAAAGGCTGCCGCTAAAAGCCCTCAGTGGCAGCCCATCCGGGACCCCTCTCAACTCTAGAGAGCCTCTTCTTTCCTTTCGGCTCTCACCTTCGCTTAATAAACTTTCACTTCGGGGCGCCTGGGTGGCTCAGTTGTTAAGTGTCTGCCTTCGACTCAGGGCGTGATCCCGGTGTCCTGGGATCGAGCCCCACATCAGGCTCCTCCACTGGAAGCCTGCTTCTTCCTCTCCCACTCCCCCTGCTTGTGCTCCCTCTCTCGCTGGCTGTCTCTGTCAAATAAATAAATAAAATCCTAAAACAAACAAACTTTCACTTCACTTCAACCTTTTGTGTCCATGAGATTCATTCTTTGAGTCTGTGAGACAAGAACCCTGTAATCCTGTGACACTAGGACCCTGAGATCGTGACCTGAGCTGAAATCAAGAGTCCGTGTGTTGTTGAAATGACTGAGCCACCCAGGCGCCCCAAGGATCAAAGTTTTAATGTACTACATTTAGTTGTTATTTCTCTTCAGTCTCTTGAGATAGTCTGATAATTTGTTTTTCATGACTGACTTTTTTGAAGACTCAAGGCCAGGAAATATTCCACACTCTGGTTTTGTCTCATTGCTTCCTCATGATTAGGATCAGATTAAACAATTCTTGTCAAGGAAATTAGTACATAGTTAAATCTGTATACTTGTATTGCTTCAAGTCAGGAGACATTATAATGTCAAGTAGTCCCCACTGGAGGCTAAGTTTGGTCGCTTGGTTGAAGTGGTGACTGTGGATCTCTCCAATGCAAAGATACCTTTCCCCTTGCACTTAATAAGTAATTTACGGGCTGTACTTTGAGACCATGTAAATAACTTGTTCCAACAGTGTTTCTTCTAATGGTTTGAACATCCATTGATGCCCATTGCCACAATCAGTTATTATCCTGGGTTAAAAAATGGTGATTTTCTGGGGCGCCTGGGTGGCACAGCGGTTAAGCGTCTGCCTTCGGCTCAGGGCGTGATCCCGGCGTTGTGGGATCGAGCCCCACATCAGGCTCCTCCGCTATGAGCCTGCTTCTTCCTCTCCCACTCCCCCTGCCTGTGTTCCCTCTCTTGCTGGCTGTCTCTATCTCTGTCAAATAAATAAATAAAATCTTTAAAAAAAAATGGTGATTTTCTAGTTCTATCATTATTTCTAAATTTATTAATTGGCATTCTTCTGTAAAGACAAATGCTTCCTCCTTTCTTTTGCTTATTTATGTCTTTGAGTAAAATAATTCAATGTTAGAAACTATTATTATAATACATTTTGATGCTCCATTTGTCCTAAATTTGGCCAGTGGGAACGGAACCTCTTCAGTTTGGCTCTTATGTTCTTTTTTTATATAAATCCATTAAACTTTTGAGTGCTTCCTTGCTTTCTGGTACCACAAGGTATGCCAGTTGAATCAGTACAAAATCAAAACAAACAGTGTGGAGAATGAGTCTGTTTAGGATTTCCCAGGACACTGTGAGATATTATTAATTGTGGGGGAGGGTCACCTGCCTCAAAAGAACTTCGATACTGATAAAAGCTACCTATTTTGGGAAAACATTCCTCAAAGACTGTAAATCAGCAAGAAAGAAAAGGATATGCCTGGCTTTAAACTTTAAAGGCCCAATTCACACTTTTACTTAATGGGCATGCATATAGAGATTAGAAGTTTAAATGTTTTGGTCACTAGATTATGACTGAATAGTTTTACAAACAAGTCTACAGAGCTAACTTGTTCTAAGTAAAGCAGTCTGGGGACGAAGCAGTGAGAGATATAAGGAAAAAATTAAAATGGAGGTAATTATTAACTTCAGGGAAAACAAGAGTTGTACAAGAAGTGAAATGTAATTCGAAGTCTACTTCGTGGTTCATAGGAGTAGTACTTACATGGCTATTTGTTTAACCAGTATATTCTACTGATTATATTACATTATAAACTATAATATAGTTATGAGGATGAGGCAAAAACAAAGTATATACACATAATTTGGAGTTAAGAGAGCAAAATTTGACATCTAAAGCTAAAAATTCAAAGAATAGCAGTATTAGCATACTGTTTAGTAATATGAAATTAAATACCAGAAGACAGTTAAAGCAGCATCCTCTGGGGAATAGGAACGGGGAAGAATGAGACAAAGGGTGGCTGTTTTTCTTTATAAGAGCTGAAGTACTATTTGACTTCTTGCACTATGTGTATATTATTCTGATAAAAAATTCAACTAAAAATGGAAAATATTTCCATTTATTTAATTTTTTTAAAAAAGATTTTATTTATTTGTCAGAGCAAGAAGGTGAGCAAGCACAAGCAGGGGGAGGAGTGGCAGGCAGAGGGAGACGCAGGCTCCCCACTGAGCAGGGAGCCCTAGGCGGGACTCGATCCCAGGACCGTGAGATCATGATCTGACCCGAAGGCAGCCACTTAACCAACTGAGCCATCCAGGCGTCCCAAAAATATTTCCATTTAATAAGGCACCTAGTCTACATATTTTTACAGGATTTTTCCACTAGCCTTTAAGAATCAAATGATCCCTACATTATAAGAACTATTTCAGAGCATAGAAAAAATGGGAAGCTCTTCAATTCATGCTACAAAGCCACCATAACCCAAATACTAAGAGTTGACAGAGCAAAAACACACACACACACAAAAGAACATGTAAACTAATATAATTAATGAACACAGATATAAAATTAAAAAATAATATTAGAAAATTGAATCAAGGGGCGCCTGGGTGGCACAGCGGTTAAGCGTCTGCCTTCGGCTCAGGGCGTGATCCCGGCGTTATGGGATCGAGCCCCGCATCGGGCTCCTCCGCTGGGAGCCTGCTTCTTCCTCTCCCACTCCCCCTGCTTGTGTTCCCTCTCTCACTGGCTGTCTCTATCTCTGTTGAATAAATAAATAAAATCTTAAAAAAAAAAAAAAGAAAGAAAATTGAATCAAGCCATGTATTAAAAGAATGATGGATAATAGAGTTTATCTTCAAAACAGTTCAACTTCAGTAAATCTACAAATGTAAATCCTATAGTAACAGGTTAAAGGAGAAAAAGAAAATGACTGTTATACCGAAATATATAAAAGAAAAAGTATCTGATAAAATTCAATACTTATTTATGATAGAATGTAGGCAACTTTCCTTAAACCGAAAAAGGATATGTACTATAAACCTATGGTAAATGTCCTAAATGGCCGTTACTATTCAATATTGCACTGGAGATCTAACTAATGCTATGATAATCACAAGATAAAGTAAGGGGTAAAAATATTAGAAAAGAAGATTACTATTTGCAGATATAGCTATTTACCTAAAAATTCCAAGTGAACTGGCAAAAGAACAATAAAATAATGTGAAAATACGGTTAGGTGGCCAATTGTAAGATGAGAAAAACATTCCTGTATTTTATTTATACCACCAATCATCAGTTCTAGAATATAATTGGGGGAGAAAAAGTCTTATTCATAATAATAACAAAAACTTACAATAAGTAAGAATAAACCTAAGAGGGAATGTGCAAGACTTATACAAGGAAAACAATAAAACTTTACTTAAGGATATAAAAGAAGTTCTAAACAAATGGCAAATGACAGACCCTTTACTTGGATGAGGAAATTTAATATTGTCAAGATGTCGAGTCTGCCTAAATGAATCTATAAATTCAACAGAATCCCCATCAAAAACCCAACACTTTTATGGAACTTGACAAGCCAACAAAAGTTACAAAGGGAAAATGTACAGAGAATAGCCAAGACATTCTGAAAAAGAATGAGTGTATGTGTGGGAACTTGGCCTAACAGGCAGCAAAGCGACACCTATACTAGACTTCCATGCTTTCAAATGCTCCTTCCTTCTACTTCTGGTAACAGAATCTCAGGGAGAAAACCATTTCTTGTGGTTGAAGTAGGGAAGACCCCAAAGCCACAAAAGGGCTGAGCACGTGCTATAGGCCCGGCCAATCAGAAAAGCCCCAAACTTTTGGTTGAAGGGATTCACCAGGCAGTCAAAATCAGGTTGATTGGAGTCCAATCCAGACCTTTTCTGCCAAAACTCTCAGGAATGATGGCCTCTTTTCTTGTGGTTTCTTGTGGTTCAGGATGTGCCCTAGGCTACCAATGTTTATCACACCCATCAAGTGTAGAGTTTGTCTGAGAGACGAGGAGATACAGAATCTGATGCCATCTGAGGCCCTGGATTCAACAGTGCTTGAAAACAGATCTGCCTTTGGATATCCTAGTTTCATAGTGCATAAATTTCCTAATTTGAGCTAGGTTTCTTTCACTTGAAACTGACAGAATTCTGATACTATAAAGTCACAGTAAAAACCCTTTGGTTTTGGCATAGAAATAGAGTCTAGATGCAAATTTATGAGTTAAGTGTGAATTTAATTTTTAATAAATACAGTATTTTGAAGCACTAAGGAAAGAATGGACTATTCAATAAATGCTGAAGAAAAATTATCTGAAAAAAAGTTAGAACACTCTCTCATATCATATACAAAAATAAACTCCAGGGATGCCTGGGTGGCTCAATCAGTTAAGCATCTACCTTCGGCTCAGGTCATGATCCCAGGGTTCTGGGATTGAGTCCTATGTTGGGCTCTTTGCTTCTCCCTCTGCCTGCCGCCCCCCTCCCCCCGCTTGTGCTCGTTCTCTCTCTCTGACAAATGAATAAAATCTTAAAAAAAAAAAAATCATTCACTGCCACATTGTTTCTAACAGTAAGAATACAACCGGAAGTAATATAATTGCCCCTCAACAGGGAAAGAATAACTACATTATGGCATAACTCTACACGTATATCACAGGGTTGCCAGAAAGATCAAGGCGTGACATTGGAGAACACATCCTGGAACAAAGCACATAATATAGTCTAACAGGATAAAGAAACAGATACGAGCATATTTATTTACAATTGTATGAGAATACATAAAAAGAACTAGAAAACTCCAATAAACGGTGGTTATGTCTGTGGAACTGAATGAGAAGAATAAAGGAGACTCTTTCCTGTTAAACTTCATTAAATATCATTTCAAATCCAATGAGAATGTATTTCTATCCTGTGAACATTTGTGAAAAAGAAAACTAATAAGCAGACCAAAAAACCCACAAAAAACCAAACCCCAAACCCAACTATTACCCTAACTGTACCTAGTCAGTACCCGAACTGCCAAGGCTCAACGCTGTGCTCACTATGTTTCAACAAAAACACGAGCCCCTCGCTACGTGTGAGACACTATTGACAGCTGCCCGCACAAAGGTAAAGATGTTAACGTTGAACTTGAAAGGTATGCGTTTATATATCTGTATATATATGAAGCTCTCATTTATGTGTCATATTGAGCATTAATATGTGCCAGTTGGTAAAGAGCTTTATACCTATTTCCAAACTGTCATTTGATCAGTATTTATTAAATACCCAGGTTTTTGTTTTGTTTTGGACACAGCACTGCTCTTGTCTACAGAAAGACAGACACAGACAAGATCTTTGCCTTCGTGAGGTTTATAGTTTAGTAGTGAAGAGACAGAAAGCAAATGATTACACAAATATAGAAAGGAAAGCTACGTAGTGTTGTAAACGTATAAAAAACAAAGGTGAGCCAGCTGGGACTTAGGGAAGGCCTTCCTGAGGAAAGATCTGGCTGACCCTGAAGGATGAGCAGAATTTAATTCGCGTGTGCAGGAGGAGAGAGAAGCCAGGAAAAGCATTTCAGGCAGAATACAGGGAGCAAGGCCACGTGGCAAGAAGCAGAGTGCACATCAAGAACTGAAAGAAGGCCCATGTGCTGAGAACAGGAGTGGGGTGAAAAGAGGAGACAAAGGAGACAGGCAGTGGGCTGACTGCAATGTCTTGCTGGCTGTATTAAGTTGAGAAATTTAGTCTTTCTTATAAGAACAAAAAAAGACTCCTGAAAGATTTTAAGTGAGAGCAATAGAATCTGATTTCTGTTTTGAAAAATGATTCCTGTTGGGGTGTAGGAATAGTTTGGTGGGAGGCAAGTGTGCCTCTGGGAAACCAAATAGTCATGGTCTAACTACTGATAGTAGTGTGGATTAGGGAGGTCAAGGGAGCGCATTGGTTTTTTGTCACTGCTGTAACAAATTTCCACAAAATTAGTGGCTTACAACAAGCAAAAATGTGTCAGTTCTGTCACGGGGCTGTAACAAATTTCCACAAAATTAGTGGCTTACAACAAGCAAAAATGTGTCAGTTCTGTCACGGGGCTCAACGGGCTAAAATCAAGGTGTTGGTAAAGATGTGCTGCTTTCCAGAGGCTTCAGGGGAGAATCTGTTTTCTCACCATTTCCAGTCTCCAGAGGCTGACTATATTCTCTGGCTTGTGGCTCCCTTTCTCTACCTTCAAAACCGGCAATGCTGCGTCTCTCTGACAATTCTTCCACTAGTTCTGTCTCCCTCTAACACTTCTGCCTCCTTTCTCCACTTCTAAGGGTTCTTGCGATTATATTGGGCTCACAGGGATAACCCAGGCTACTCTGCCTATCTCAAACTTGGCTCATTGGCAACCTTAATTCCATCTGCAAACTTAATTTCTCTCTGCCACGTAACCTAACACATTTGTAAGTTGTAGGGATTAGGATGCAGAGAACATTGGAATGTATACCTACCACACAGAAAAGGGGGAGAATTAACTTGATTTTATTATAAAACTCAAAATTTTAAATATATGTTTCATGGTTATCCTGGGATTACAAAATGAATCCCTGATTTATTTACCATCTTCAGTTAGTACTTTTGCCATTTCCCAGGCTATACAGAAGAACCTTAAAACAATTTACCTCCTTTTGCCCATTTTCCTATTTGTCTATTATCATGCCTCACTTCTAAATGTTCTAAGTCCCATAATAATAATAATAAAACTAAGTAATAATAAAACTATTGTTTTATTAACATCTAAGTAATAATAAAACATTATTACTATCATTATTTTAAATAATGATTTTAAAAATATTTAGTCACATATTTATCTTTTCTAGTACCTTGCATTATTTCTGCAACTGCATGCTTCTATGTGGGATGATTTGTGTGTGTGTGTTTTCCCACAGAGCGATTCTATTGGTTTAAGATGAGCTGCGTATGAGGTAATAAAGCCATCTGGAGGGGCAGGGGTGGGAAGGCGCAGAGTTCATGGCCCATGTCCTCTGTCCAGAGTTGTGTCCCCAGTTTTGGCATCTCTGGTCAGGCAGGGCTGGCTTCTCCACAGATCCCAGAGCAGACAAGTGGGGTGGGGGAGGGACAGTGGGGGAGCCCAGAGAAAGAGACAGAAACAGAATACAGTATGGCAGGTAGAGCAAAGGGAAAGCGATCTGAACAACAGGATTCTGGGTGTATGGTTTGTGTGTGAGAGAAAGGGAGAGAAAAAAGACTGGAAAAAAAGGAGAAAAGGGGGAGAGAGAGACCCCATTCTCCCTGCCATGTAGTCAGCACCCACAGCACTGAGAGAGTCTCGTTGGGGAAGGGATGACCCCATTTGCCCTTCTCTGTCTTGTGCTTCTCCTGTGTTTGGGGTTTGTCCTCTGGATGCCTGTGTCCTCTTCACGAGTCGCCTTGTGCGCCCCCATCCCTGTGGCCCTGAGGGGCAAGATCAGGTGGAAGTGTCAGAGTGAACGCTCTGGTCCATCTGTCGGAGATGTCACTGAGGAGGGGGTTACAGCCTCCTGCCAGCCACCATTTGCCCTCATTTCCCGAGGGCTGTACATCTGGCCTCCCTCAAGGTTGTCCCCCTAGCCCCCTGGCCCCACTGAGTGTCGGAGCGATTCCACCTGGGAAGCAGAGTGGGAATCTCCGCTGAGCCCGGGCATCCCTAGACACATGTCTCCGGATCCTGAGAGTTTGAAAGAGCCGCCAGAGCCTGCAGAGGAAGGGGGTGTCGGGGAGCTGGTGCGGCTGTGGCCCCCCTGGGTGACTGACACGGCCGTTTTGACGGCATAGATGTTTGCCTCCTCTTGGAACTTTCCAATATTTTTCTTATAGTGAATGCGCTTGTTGCCAAACCAGTTGGAGACCGGAGAGACAGTGCTGCCGCGCTTCTTGGCAAGCCCCTCCTTAGCCTCCTCACTAAGATAGGCCTTACTCAGGTGGGAGCAGAAATACTCGTTGAGGACCTCAGTGGCCTGTTTGCTCAAGCTGCGGCGTTTTCGTCTGGCATCCAAGAAGCGGGAGCGCAGGATCATGACGGCTCACAGGTGCTCTGCTTGAGCTGCATCTGGATGGCGCTGAACTCCCGACGGATGATGCCCACCATGCGCTCCCTCTCCTTGGGGGCCACGGGGGCCGAGTGCGGCTCTGCTCCCGCAGCGGGTTCGCGCCGTGCGCTCGTTACACGCCCGCTCATACTTCTCCAGCTCCGAGTGGTAGATGCGGCCGATCTGGGCAAGTCGGCTGCGATAGTCGGACTGTTCGATGTTGTCAGGGGACACGCCGCCCCCGGAGGCTGCAGCGGCTGCACTGGCTGCGGCTGCGCCCCGCCCCCCTCCTCAGGCCCAGCCACACCCTCTCTCGGAAGCATGTTGTCAGGCGCATCAGCTGTGGGTCCACCGGCTCCTCTTGCGAGCTTCGAAGGCTGAGGCCGGTTTTCTCCTTGATTTCACACAGGACACTAAAGAGAGCAGGCTTCATGCGGTGGTTGTTAAGGGCGTGTTTCTCGGCCTGGGCCTCGTCCAGGCTCTGGTCGGTGATGGTCATTATCTGCTGCATAATGTCCCCGATGTCTTGCTTCCCTTGGCCTCCTGGGACCTGGGACCTGGGACCTGGGATCCCCCCCCCCCCGCCTCCCCCACCGGGGTCTCCGCCACCGGGAGGCTCGCCAGGGCCCCAGGTTCCCCACCCACCAATCCCAGCCCTCCCCCCGCCCCCACCTGGAGGAGGCGGCCCCAGCAGCCGCTCGTCCATAGTTGGGGGGCTCCCGAGGCCCCCTCCCTGCTCCGCCCCTCCCCCCGCCTGGCTACCCCCCCAAAACTGGGTGGGGCCGCTGCTCCCTCCCCCCCAACCCCCCCTTTCCCCCCCTCCTGGCTCCCCCGGAGGTTCACCGGGGCACAGAAGGGAGACCGGGGGTACGGGCTGGGCCCCCCACAGGAGACCCCGGCCCCCCGCGGCGGAGAAAACGGAGCCGGAGAGAGAGGAGGCCCAAGCGGGGGTGTATGAGAGAGAGAGAGAGAGAGAAAGAGAGGAGGGAGGAGGGGGGAGCCGGGGGAAGGGAGCCGGGGAAGAAGAGCTGGGATGATTTTTGTTTAACCTGAGGAGATTCCTTCAGTTATTTCTTGAGGCTCTGATCTGCAGAAGATGGTCTCTCAGAATTTTTTTTTTGGCCTGAAAATACCTTCATTTTGCATTCATTTTTGAAAGGTATTTTATTACCTTTTATTTTTAATTTTTATTAAAAAATTTTTTAATGTAATCTCTACCCCCAACATGGGGGTCAAACCCTGAGATTAAGAGTCACAAACTCTTCCAACTGAGCCAGCCAGGTGCCCCACATGTCTAGTAATCATTTGGTGTATTCCTGACTGTGCACAGAAGACAAGAAGACATCTTCCATTGTCAAAGTCTCCCCTCTCCTATGTTAAGGCAGATGGGATGAGGGACTGGCCAACCTTCACGTAATTGAAAATTGAGTTGAATCAGGGTTGGGCTACTATTTTTTTGTTTCTCTTATTTTTTTTAAGATTTTTTTTTTTTAAGTAATCTCTACACCCAAAATGGGCTTCAAACTTACAACTCTGAGATTAAGAGTTGCACGCTCTACTGATGTTCTAGAAGGTAAACCTACCTTTTGGGCCTTGCGTTTGGGGCTCCTCTAGTTTCTTTCTTTTTTTTTTTTTTTTTAAAGATTTTATTTATTTATGTGACAGAGAGACAGCCAGCGAGAGAGGGAACACAGCAGGGGGAGTGGGAGAGGAAGAAGCAGGCTCATAGCGGAAGAGTCTGATGTGGGACTCGATCCCCGATCGCCAGGATCACGCCCTGAGCCGAAGGCAGACGCTTTAACGACTGCGCTACCCAGGCGCCCCCTAGGGCTCCTCTAGTTTCTAACCCGTCACATCAGCCTCAAACAACTGCCGGGGCGCCTGGGTGGCTCAGTCCGTGAAGCATCTGCCTTCTGCTCAGGTCATGATCCCAGGGTCCTGGGATGGAGCCCTGCATCAGGCTCCCTGCTCGGCGGGGAGTCTGCTTCTCCCTTTCCCTCTGCCTGCCACTCCCCCTGCTTGTGCTTTCTATCTTGCTGTCAAATAAATAAATAAATAAATAAATAAATAAAATCTTTAAAAACAAACAATTGCCAAAATGTCTGCTGGGTTCAGTGTCCCCCAGGAGAGTACCTCTGCTTAGGGCCCACTGGATCCTCAGGTTTTATTCTCAGGAAAGAAAATCACTAGTGATCAGTTAGTAAGGAGTCTGTCTTCTCTGGAATTTTAGTCCACCTAGTTCTTGTTGCTCTCTGGTGTCTTTAAAAATATGATTATTACCATCTCTCTCTTTTTTTAAGTTATGGTAGGAGAGTTGTCATGATCAAGAGTTGCATGCTTCACTAAGCCAGCCAGGCAACCCCTTCATAAGTAATTTTTAAATATAGAATGGTTCACAGGTTTCTAGCTTTAGGAATTGAAATAAGGCAGTGCAATTCACTAAGATAGGGACCACTGGAAGGGACGATGATTTTGGATATGTTGAATTTTAAGGATTTTTTTTTTTTAAGATTTTACTTGTTTATTTGACAGAGACAGCAGAAGCAGGGGGAGCGGCAGGCAGAGAGAGAGGGAGAAGCAGGCTTCCTGCTGAGCAGGGAGCCCAACGTGGGGCTCAATCCCAGGACCCTGGGATCATGACCTGAGCCAAAGGCAGACACTTAGCTGACTGAGCCACCCAGGAACCCCTGAATTTTAAGTATCTTTGAGACTTTAAGTAGTCAGCTGGATTTAGAGATTTAAGTCCCAGAAGAGAGGTGAGGGCTGGACATAGAATTTTCAGGGTAATCAGCATATAGGACGTGACTGATGTCATGGGTGTGAACGAGACTATATCAGTTGAGAATACAGAGTGGAAAGGAAAGAGAGCCTAAGCTGGAGTCTGGAGGAACTTCAATATTAAATGACCAGGCAAATTCTCTTGATTTATATTCCTTTCAGTGTACTAAAAGTTCAAATGATTCTTGTGGATTACAACATCTTGCTGTTAGTAAACCATATCAAATTACCTTGGGATAACTCTATTACTATTTTCATCAACAGGTGTCTATCATCTTTGGAAATTCTGTAAAGGGAATCCACAAATCCTGAAGAGATTTAGACATTATTTCTCAAATTGTAGGTCACAACTGAGTGGGTCACAAAATCAATTTAGTGGGTCCTGATTACTATTATTTTTTAAAGATTTTATTTATTTTGGGGTAGGGGAGAGGGAGAGAGAGTCTTAAGCAGACTCTCTGCTGAGTGCAGAGCCCGACATGGGGCTTGATCCCACAACCCTGAGATCATGACTTGAGCCAAAACCAAGAGTTGGTCGTTTAAGTGACTGTGCCACCCAGGCACCCCTTGATTAGTATTTTTTTTATTTGTATTTTTAATTAAAAAAATTTTTTTAATCCTTTTAAAAAATATTTTACTTATTTACCTGAGGAAGACCATGAGCAAGAGAGCACAAGCAGGGGGAACAGCAGAGGGAGAGGGAGAAGCAGACTCCCCACTGAGCAGGGAGCCAAATGTGGGGCTTGATCTCAGGACCCTGAGATCATGACCTGAGCCAAAGGCAGCCACTTAACCAACTGAGCCACCCAGGCGCCCCTATTTGTATTTTTTAAAGATTTATTTATTTTAAAGAGAGAGAGAGAGAGAGAGGGGAGAGAGCATGCACAGGGTGGGGCAGAGGGAGAGGGAGAGAGACTGCCAAGCAGACTCGCCACCAAGCACAGAGCCCCACAAAGGGCTGGATCCCAGGACCCTGAGATCACCACCTGAGCCAAAATCAAGAGTTGGACGCTTGGGGCGCCTGGGTGGCACAGCGGTTAAGCGTCTGCCTTCAGCTCAGGGCGTGATCCCGGCGATCTGGGACCGAGCCCCACATCAGGCTCTTCTGCTATGAGCCTGCTTCTTCCTCTCCCACTCCCCCTGCCTGTGTTCCCTCTCTCGCTGGCTGTCTCTATCTCTGTCGAATAAATAAATAAAATCTTTAAAAAAAAAAAAAAGAGTTGGACGCTTAACCAACTGAGGCATCCAAGCACCCCTAATTAGTATTTTTAAAATGAGATAAATAGAGGAAAATATCAAAGTACATCATATGCAGTAAGCATCTACACTCTCTTCCATGGTGAACTTACCCAGTCTGTGACTTGAAATCCCATGAATGACTCCCAAATTTCTATCTCTAGCCCAGTCTCTCTCCTAAATGCAATGCTCCACTTAGAAAGCTCCACTTGGATGTCTACTAGACATCTCAAACTAAACGATGAACCCCTGATCTTCCTTCCCAAAACAGCTCCATCTGAAGCCCACCCAGGTGACGGTAATTTCGGATTTCTTAGGCCTATATCCCCAGAGCCCCTTTTTACTTCTCTCATTCTCTAACACAGCACATCTCATCTTTCAGGGAATGCTACTAAGTCTACCTTCAGAATCCAGCCATTTCTCATCATCCTTACCACTACCACCCTGGTCCAAATTATCATCACCGCATCTCTCACCTGGATTAATGCAAGAGCCTCCCAACAGGTTTCTCTAATTCTACCCTTTCTTCTCCTATAGTCTATTGATCCCTTGAACTAGGAGTCAGCAAACTTTTTCTGTGTAAAGTCAGAGTAAATATTTAGGGAGAAGCAGACTCCCTGGGGAGCAGGATATGGGGCTTGGTCCCAGGACTCTGGGATCATGACCTGAGCCAAAGGCAGACACCCAACTGACTGAGCCACCCAGGTGCCCCACAGGTCTATTTAAAAAAAAATTTTTTTTCAAAGCAATTTCTACCCGTACCTTGGGGCTCGAACTCATGACCCTGAGATTAAGAGTCACATGTTCCTCCGGCTGAGCAGGCCAGGTGCCCCATGTTATACAGAATGAGAATGGAATTAATGAGAATGGAATTCTTTTTTTTTAAATTTTTTTTTTTAAAGATTTATTTATTTATTTGGGGGGCGGACAGAGGGAGAGGAAAAAAACTTCAAGCAGACTCCCCGCTAAGCATGGAGCTCCACCTGGGGCTCGATCCCAGGACCCTGAGATCACAACCTGGGCTGAAACCAAGAGTCAAACACTTAATCAACTGAGTCACCCAGGCACCCCTCTTTTTTAAAATTTTAATGGATTTTTAAGGGTTCAAACCCAGTGTTCCCTATCATCACATCAACTGTAAATGCTTATCTGTAAAAACCATTCTTAGCTGATGGCCATATAAAAACAGGCAGTGGGATTGATTTACACTGCAGTTGTAGTTTCCTAACCTCTGCTTTAAAATATTATCAGATCACATCATTCTCTCAAAACCTTGTGAATTAGTTTTCTTACGTTGTATAACCAATTACAACTTCAGCAGCTTAACACCCATTTCTTATCCTCATAGTCTACAGATCAGAAGTGCAGGGGAGCTTGGCTGAGTTCTCTTGAGTAGGGTCGCACAAGGCTGAAATCAAGGTGACGTCTTATATGGAAGACCTGGGAAAGAATCTGCTTCTACGGTCATTCAGGTTTTTGGCAGAAGACAGTTCCTTACAGTTGTAGGTCTGACATCCTCATTGCCTTGCTGGCTATTAGCCAGGAACTACTCTTAGCCTGTAGGGGCTGCCTGCATTCCTTATCATGTGGTCCCCCTCCATCTTCAAAGTCAGCACAAGCACATTCACATCTCATGATCTGAATCTCTTTGAAATTCCTTTGTGCTACCAGCTGGAAAAAGTGCTCTGCTTTTAAAGATGTCACCTGATTAGACTAGGCCCACTCAGATAATTTTATCTCAAGGTCTACTGACTTGGAAGTGCTGGTGGGGGGCGTCAGTTTTAGAAGTCTGCCTACCACACCCTGCAATAATTTCCTACTCTGATGAAAAAGACAAGACGCTTAGGAGGGCCAACATGATTTGTGCCACCCGCTATCCCCCAATCCCCATGAATGTCCCATACCTCTCTGATGTTATTTCCTGCTCTTCTCCCTCTGGCTTATTCTGTTCACTCATACTAGCTTTCTTGCTATTGCTTGAACATGCCAGACACACTCCCAACCTGGGATCTCTGTCTGGAGTACTCTTCTCTCAGATATCTGATTTGTTAACTCCTGTATCTCCAAGACTTTGCTCAACTTCCACCTTTTTTTTTTTTTTTTTAAAGAGAGAGAGACAGAGAGAGAACGCCCAAGTGTGGAGGGCCAGAAGAAGAAGACAATCTTAAGCAGGCTCCACGCTCAGCATGGAGACTGATGTGGGACTTGATCACACAACCCTGAGATCATGACCTGAGCTGAAATCAAAAGTCGGACACTTAACCGACTGAGCCACCCAGGTGCCCCTCAACTTTCATCTTTTCAGTGAGACCATATATCATCACACTATTTAATACTACAATCTGCACTCTCACTCCTGGCACTGCCTATTTCCCTTACCCTGTTCTACTTTAGTTTTTTTTCCTATTATACTTAGCACCTTTAACATATTATATACTTTGCTTATTTATGTTTACTGTCTGTCCCTCCTTGCCAGAATTAATTTCCTCAAGGGTAAGGATCTGTGTCTATTTTTTGTTTACTAAATGTATTTTTCTTTCTTTTTTTTGAAATAAGCTCTACTGCCCAATGTGGGGCTTGAACTCACGACTCTAAGATCAAGAGTCATGCTCTACCGACTGAGCCAGCCAGGCGCCCCTCACTGATGTATTTTTTGTTCTCTAAGCATCTAGCACAGTAGCTGGCATAAAACAGGTGACCAACAAAAAATTCACTGAATGTTTCAATTTCAATTTTATATACATATATATACTAGGTTGTGATATAAAATAGTATTTCTTACTGAGGAGGGTAGTCAAGAGAGTTAGAAAAATACTGGGGTTAGATGATATGACCACTAAAGTCCTTTCTCAATTTGAGCACTTATAAATTTCTATGCGCCCTACACATGTGCCTGGGTGGCTCAGTCGTTAAGTGTCTGCCTTCGGCTCAGGGCATGATCCTGGAGTTCTGGGATCGAGCCCCACATCAGGCTCCTCCGCTGGGAGCCTGCTTCTTCCTCTCCCACTCCCCCTGCTTGTGTTCCCTCTCTTGCTGGCAGTCTCTATCTCTGTCCAATAAATAAATAAAATCTTTAAAAATAAATAAATAAATAAATTTCTATGTGTAGCTAGTAAATGCCCACTATATCTTTTGGGAGATGGCAAAGTTCACAGCCTAGTTTCTGTAGGAAGACATTGATTACTGAAACATAACAATGACACCAAAAAAGCCATTAGCATTCCTGCCTGTTCTATAATAGTAGGTTAGGAAAAACTGGAAATAGCAAGAACTAATGAATGCCCCAAAATATAAAAATCTGAACTTAATCCTTCCATGAAAATGAGATAGAACTTGAGAGCAAATGACAAAAAAAGAGAACATTTTCTAAATCAAAACTTCCCAGGTTAAAGCTTTCACACACTTACTGAAGAAGTGAAGAGGAGTGAAGAAAGAGATCCCTTAAAGTATCTGCTGTAGAAATTGCATCCTGAATGGACTTCGGAAGCAAAGACCATTTCTGAAATACATATGATTTCCACGCATCCACAGGCAGATCCATTCTACTTTAGGTCTATAAAATGAATAAGAAAATAAGGAATTCAGATTTCTACAAATGCCCAATTCTACAAAAAAATTAAGATTTCACTCAAGCAAACGTGAAGCAACAAAATCAATTCTTGCAGTCTTTTTCTGTAGTTTACATGCTGAGGATCCATTTTCTCTCACACCTGTTCACTGAACATCCTTTTATTCAGAAATATTTACTGAAGGCCTACTTCGTTCCACACACCACGCTTGCCTCTTAGACCTCCATCTTCCCAAGCTCCTCAAGTCAGAAACCTGAAACATTCCAGATTTTTCTCTTTCTCCCCCCAGCTACTAGTACATTAACAAATGTTTCCATCTCTTACAGAGTTCAGTTTTTTCTTTCAATCCCCATCTCATTTCTTTAGTTCAAGCCTCACCATCTCTTTCCGGTATCGTGGCTAGTCTCCAAGGCCTCAGTTCCCTACCCTACCCCCTAAATTCAATTCATCCTCCACATTGAGACAGATGTTGGCCCTCTGCCTTAATCAATGCTCCTCCAAGCATTTTGGGAATACAAATGTGACCCCTGGGCTCATTTTCTAATGCCCAAGTCTCACCTCTTCCTTTGTACCCTACTATCCTGAGCTCCTTAAAGCTATCTCCAGCTTGCCAGGCTATTCACCTCTCTAGTTTTTGCATAGGCCATCCGGGAGCATCCTTACTCTCACTTAGAGTACACCTCGCAAATCTGACACACCCTTCAAGACCAAGTTCAAATGGCACCCTCTCCAGGAAGCCTTCCCTGATTGTCCATCTGTGAGTGCAGCACACTTTGTGTTTCTCCTGAGGCCCAGATCATGTCTACCTGGAGTTAGGGCTACTCACTGCGGTAACTCCCTCGACAGACTATGCTCTCCTTTGAAGGCAGGGACCGGATCCTATTTACCTTCGGAGATTCCCACTGTGCCAAGCTCAGGATCTAGCAACGGCGGGAGCTCGGCTCTGCGTTGCTGAGGAATCGTTACTGCTTTGCCTACGGTTAGCAGCAGATTTATCAGGGAACAGCTCTAATTCTCTTCTGGGCTATCAGTCAGTCTGCAAGCCAAAGGCCCAGCCAGGTTTTTTTCCGAGAACCGTCTCGAAAACCTTCAGGCACTGGACCTCGAGCTGAGAGAAAGAGATCGCGTCATCCCTGGCGCGCCCCACAGCTCGGGCCCCGCCCTCAGGCGCAGTCGTCAGGTGACTAGGTCCTGAACCCGGGCTCCGGAAGGTCACGTGGGCTGCTCGCAGCGCCTAGGCCAATGCAGTGGCTGCTCCGTCCCTAAGCCCGCCCCTGTGCCTTGCGCATGTCAGAAGGCGGGGGTGATGCCTGCAGCTACTTGGCCCAATAGCTTTGGAGCGCGCGGGGCCCCGGGAGTGAAGCAGGGGTTGCGTAGGCGTCGGAGCGCGGGAGTTGGCGCGGCGCAGTCATGGTGGGCCGCCTGAGCGAGGGGGCCATTGCGGTGAGGAGACGCCTGCGGGCAGGCGGGCTGGAGTGGCGGTGGGCCCTGGGGTTGTGGGGGTGGAGAAGGGAGAGAGGAGCTGTAGGCGGTGGGGAGAGAACGCGGGAGAAGATGGGGGCGGGTACCGTCGGGTGACTCCCTAGAATTCTCACCCTCTCCTCGAAGAATTTTTACTGTCGTCTTTTAAACATGTTCATGTTTTTTCTACTTAAGAAAACGGAACAAAATTAACTCGATCGTCCCCCATCACCCTCCTGCGGCCACTCTCTGTCTCCTCCCCGTCCCGTATCCACAGCCAAACTTCTCTAGAGTTGTCTGTTTTCAGCTCACCTCCCGTTAACAGATTCCAATCCGTTGTTTCCTCGATCACTACAGAAAGAACCCTGGCAGAAGTTAGCGGTGCTTCCAGGTCGTTAAATCTAACAGACACTTTTCAGTTTTAACTTACCAGAGTTCTCAGCAGTGTTTAGGAGTTACTTCTTTCGAGCAGTTTTGAGCATTACTTCTTTCTGATAACACTCTCTTTTGACTTCTGTGGCTTGGCTTGGCTGGTCTTTCCTCGTTTTATTTGCCGGTCCCTCATTGTAAGTTTTTGTTTACTCAAGGTTGTGTTCTACCGCTTCCACTAAGACAGTCCCATTACCAACTATGTCAGTTGCTCACACATTTCTTTGTCCGGAGCCACCTTTAACTCTGAAAGATAAACCTCTGTAATATGTCTGCCTACCTGATAGCTCAAAGGCATTTTAAATTCAACATGTCCCAAAGCAAATCCGTTATTTTGCTAAATTTGGGCCTCTTGGTGTTCCCTATCTCGATGAATAGCACCATTTTCCTTTAAGCTATGCTAGCCAGAAATTGTGGAATCATTCTTCCTACAGACTTCCGTCACCTTAGATGTTCAGTCCATCACCAAATCCGGTGTTTTACCTCCACACATATCTCTTAAATCCATCTACTTCTCTTCTTCCACTCTGGCGCTATTGTTTCTTGCCTGGACCACTGACTTCCACCCAGCATAACCTCCCCCCCACCCCACACACCATTCCCATCATTGCATATTCCCACTTGTTCTCTCTTCCTTTCCAGCCTCGTTTTTTTTTTTTTAATTTTTAAAATTTTAATTCCAGTAGAGTTAACATACAGTGTTCTGTTAGTTTTGGGTGTACAATATAGTGATTCAACAATTCTCTACATTACTCAATGCTCATGAAAAGTGTATTCTTTAATCCCCTTCACCTATTTCCCCCATCCCCCCACCCACCGCCCCTCTGGTAACCATCAGTTTGTTCTCTGTAGTTAAGAGTCTGTTTCTTGGTTTGCCTCTCTCTTCCTTTTTTTCCTTTGCTCATTTGTTTTGTTTCTTAAATTCCACGTATGAATGAAATCATATGGGATTTGTCTCTCTCTGACTGACTTATTTCGCTTAGCATTATACTCTCTAGCTCTATCCATGTTGTTACAAATGGCAAGATTTCATTCTTTGTTATGGCTGAATAATATTCCATTGTATATATGTACCAAATCTTCTTTATCCACTCATCTATCAGTGGACACTTGGGCTGCTTCATAATTTGGCTATTATAAATAATGCTGCAATAAACATGTATCCTTTTTGAATTAGTGTTTTCATATTTTTGGGGTAACTACCTAACAGTGCAATTTAACTTTTTGAGAAACCTCCATACTCATTTTGTACCAGTTTGCATTCCCACCAGCAGTGCACAAGGGTTCCTTTTTCATGTCATCTTTGCCAACACTTGTTTTTTGTGTCGTTGGTTTTAGCCATTCTGGCAGGTGTAAAGTGATATCTCATTGTAGTTTTAATTTGCATTTCCGTGATGATGAGTCATGCTGAGCATTTTTTCATGTGTGTTGGCCATCTGTGTGTCTTTGGAGAAATGTCTGTTCATGTCTTCTGCCCATTTTTTAATTGAGTTATTTGTGTTTTGGGTGTTGAGTTGTAGTAGTTCTTTATATATTTTGGATACTAAGGCCTTACCAGATCTGTCGTTTGCAAATATCTTCTCCCATGTTGACTGTTTACTTTGCTGTGCAGAAGATTTTTATTTTGATGTAGTCCCAGTAGTTTATTTTTGCTTTTATTTCCCTTGCCTCAGGAGGCAGACAATTCTAGAAAGATGTGTCTATGGCTGATGTCAGAGAAATTACTGCCTCTGCTGTCTTCTAGGATTTTTATGGTTCAGGTCTCACATTTAGATCTTTAATCCATTTTGAGTTTGTGTTTGTGTATGCTGTAAGGAAGTGGCCCAGTTTCGTTCTTTTGCATGTTGCTGTCCAGTTTTTCCAAAACCATTTGTTGAAGAGACTTTTTCCATTGTATATTCTTTTCCTCTTTCATCGAAGATTAATTGACCATATAATTGTGGGTTTATATCTGGGTTTTCTGTTTTGTTCCATTGATCTGTGTGTCTGTTTTTGTGCCAGTACCATACTGTTTTGATGACTGTGGCTTTGTAATACAGCTTGAAGACTGGAATTGTGATGCCAATGGTTTTGTTTTTCTTTTTCAGGATTGCTTTGGCTACTTGAGGTCTTTTGTGGTTCCTTAGAAATTTTAGGATTATTCTAGTTCTGCGAAAAATGTTACTGGCATTTTGATAGGGATTGCATTAAATGTGTAGATTGTTTTGGGTAGTGTAGACATTTTAATATTTATTCCTCTAACCCACGAACATGGAATGTCTTTCCAATTTCTTTGTGTCTTTCTTTTTTCTTCCTTTTTTTTTTTTTTAATTTAAATTCCTGGTATATTCCATACTCTCGCACGTTCTTTTCCATCTGCCTGTATGGTTCTTCACTCTCCCCTCCCTGGCTAACAGTCTTCAAATCTCAGCTCAGTTAGTTCTTCAGAGAAGCCTTCCTTGACTCCCTTTATTTTGAGACCCTAATTCCTGCTTGTTCACTTATTAGCTGTGTGACTTTGGGCAAGATACTAAACTTTGCCTTTTCTCTTCTGAAAAATGCGTAAGGTTAGTGGGAGAATTAGATGAGCTATTACATTTAAAGTGCTTAGTCCATGCCTGGTACACAGTAAATGCTCAGTATATGTTATCTCTTATTAGTAATTGCGGGTGTAATTTTATACTTATTTGCTTTTTATTTGATTAATATTAGTTACTTTCTGTATTCCCCAGTGGATTGTAAATTCTCGAGGCCTGAAATTACATCTTTTTTTGCTCAGAATAGTCTCCTAAATACCTGGTCCAGGGATCAAGTCCCACATCAGGCTCCTTGCTGAGCGAGGAGCCTGCTTCTCCCTCTGCCTGCTGCTCCCCCCGCTTGTGCTCTCTCTCTCTCTTTTTTAAGAAAAGATGTTATTTATTTATGAGAGAGAGAGAGTGCATGGGTGAGCAGGGGGACGGGCAGAAGGAGAAAGAGACAAGCAGACTCCCCGCTGAGCTGGGAGCCTGATGATGCAGGGCTTGGTCCCAGGACCCTGAGATCACAACCTGAGCTGATATCAAGAGTCAGTCACTTAACCTACTGAGCCACCCAGGTGCCTCCCCACCCCCCCCCCCGCCCCGGTGCCTTCAAGACAAATTAGGAATTGTTCTTCACTTTTAGAAAGAATGATTATGGTGTTAATAATTTGATTGCTTAGTTTTTGCTGTATGCAAAATTTTGGAAATATTTCCAGTGTTAGATCAAGTATTACTTAAATTTTATTCATAAATGACAAAGACAATTTTTGTGTTTGTGGTGACAGTGTGGAGAACCTTTGCCAACTGTGATTATCATCAGCTAAAGCAAGTAGTATCATTTTAGTTCAAAAGACACAGGCCCAAAGGGTAAGCAACTAACATAAATAGTAGAGGCATTTGGGGCAAGAGCTAACATCATAAAAGAAGAGATTATGCATGGAGGTATTGTGGTAAATAAAATAAATAGTATTTGTATCTTAATTTATTGGGTAATATAAAGAAAGGGGAGGGGAACTAATATTTTTGCCTTTTCCAATGATCTATAATAGTCAGTACTTACAGTAACCCTGTAAGGTAGATTTTTATAATTATCTACATCTCACAGACGAAGAAATTAAAGTGCAGAGAAGTTAAATAATTTGTCAGTGGGGTGAAGATTTGAATGCATGTGCCCTATTACTTTCTGTTGCTTTGTATTTTTTAATTGAAGTATAATTGACATACAGTATTCTATTAGTTTCAGGTGTTCATCATAGTGATTTGGTATTTTTATACATTAGGAAATGATCCCCATGATAAATCTGGTTGCTGTCTGTTACCACACACAGTTATTACATTGTTACTAAATCCCTGTGTTGTGTATTACATCCCTATGACCCATTTATTTTATATCTGGAAGCCTGAAACCTTTTTTTTTTTTTTTTTAAGATTTTACTTATTTATTTGACAGAGAGTAAGAGCAGGGGAAGTGGAAGGCAGAGGGAGAGGGAGAAGTAGACTTCCCGCTGAGCAGGGAGCCCGATGTGGGGCTCAATCCCAGGACCCTGCCTGAGATCTCAACCTGAGCTGAAGGCAGACGCTTAACCAGCTGAGACACCCAGGTGTCCCAAGCCTGAATCTCTTAATCCTCTTCACACATTTCACCTGAACCCCCAGTCACTCCCCAGTCTTGTAACCAGTAATTTGTTTCCTCTATATATGAGTCTGTTTCTGTTTTGTTTTGCTTTGTGAATTCAACATGAAATCATATGTTATTTGTCTTCTCTGTCAGGCTTATTTCATTTAGCATAATACTGTCTGGATCCATGTATGTTGTCACAAGTGTCAAGATTTCATTCTTGTGGCTGGTAATACTCTTCTGTGTGTGTGTATGTGTGTGTGTGTGTGTGTCTTTATCCATTCATCTCTTTATGGACACTTAGGTTGCTTCTTTATCTTGGCTAGTATAAATAATGCTGCAGTGAACGTATGGGTGCATATATCTCTTTGAATAGGTGCTTTTGTTTCTTCATGTACGTACCCAGAAGTGGAATTGCTGGATCATATGGTAGTTTGATTTTTAATTTTTTTTAAAAGATTTTATTTATTTATTTGACAGAGACAGCCAGCGAGAGAGGGAACACAAGCATGGGGAGTGGGAGAGGAAGAAGCAGGCTCCTAGCGAGGAGCCTGATGTGGGGCTCGATCCCAGAACGCTGGGATCACGCCCTGAGCGGAAGGCAGACGCTTAAAGACTGCACCACCCAGGCGCCCCTGATTTTTAATTTTTTGAGGAGCCTCCATACTGTTTTCCATTGTGGCTGCACCAATTTATCTTCCTAACCAAATTGTACAAGGGTTCCCTTTCATCCACGTCTTTGCCAACACTTCATACTTTTTGTCTTTTTGATAATAGCCAATTTGAATGTGGTTTTGATTTGCATTTCCATGATGATTAGTGATGTTGAGGATCCTGTGTGTCTGTTGGCCATCTGTAGATCTTCTTTGGAGAAATGTCTGTTCTAAAGTCTTTTGCCCATTTTTTTAATTGGGTTTACTTTGTGTTTTTATAGGCAATGTTAATTAGGAAAATTTAAGGCAATTTTGTCTTAAGTGTACATATCATGTTGTATGTCCCAGAAGATTTAATTTTATAATCACTTTATGATGACACAAATTAAAAAGAATAATAAATTAATACATGCATGTGGTTTTAAAATCGAACAGAAAGGTGTTTTATGAAGTTACTGACTTTTTGCCCCATCCTACCCCAGTTCTGTTCCCTAGAAACTTAAAAAAAAAAAAATCACCTTTATTGAAATTCAGTGTGATTTACATGTAATAAAAACTATAACGTATATAATAAAAACTCATCAAGATGTGTTCAGTTTGGCCTGCCTGGGTGGCTCAGCCAGTTAAGTGGCTGCCTTCACCTCAGGTCATGATCCTAAGGTCCTGGGATCAAGTCCCACATCGGGCTCCTTGCTCAATGGGGGGCCTGCTTCTCCCTCTGTCTGCTGCCGCCCCTGCTTGTGCTCTCTCTCTCTCTCTGACAAATAAATAAATAAATAAATTGCTAAACTGTTTTCCAAAGTGTGAGAATTCTAGTTGCTCCATATCCTTGCCAACACTCAGTTTTGTCTGTCTTTTTAACTATACTAGTGAATGTGTAGTGGTATTTTCATCTACATTCATGAGTGGTATATAAGTCTGTAGTTTTTCTTTCTTAGAATGACTTTGTTTTTTCTATGAGGTAAACCTAATATCCTAAAAGGAGTTGGAAAGTGTTCTCTTCTATTTCCTGACATAGTTTATGGAAGATTGATATTTTTTTTGTCTTTACGTGTTAGATAAAATTTACCAGTAAAGCCATCTGGACTTAGTGTTATCTCTGTTGGAATATTTTAAATTATAAATTCAGCATAATAGTTACAAAGTTATAAATAGTTACAAAGTTACAACTATATATAGTTATAACTATATATAACTGTAATATCTATATTACTATTTAACTATATAGAGTTATAAGCATATACACACAGAGAGGAGTATTACTCAACCACAAAAAAGAATGAAATCTTGACACTTGTGACAACATAGATGGACCTAGACAGTATTATGCTAAATGAAATAAGCCTGACAGAGAAGACAAATAACATATGATTTCATGTTGAATCTATAAAACAAAACAGAAAGAGACTTTGTAACTATAGTTATAAAAGTTATAAATACATGGATATAGTGCTATCTAGATTCTCTACATTTTGTATGTCAGTTTTGATAATTTGTGTTTTTCAAGGGACTTACCCATTTAATTTAAGTTGTTTCATAAGGTTGTTCCTAATACTCCCTTATTATCTCGTGTATGTATAAATTAATATATATGTCATTTATTGTGATGCATTTTTCATTTTTTTTGCATTTTTCATTTTTTTTCGTTTTTTAAAGATTTTATTTATTTATTCGACAGAGATAGAGACAGCCAGCGAGAGAGGGAGCACAAGCAGGGGGAGTGGGAGAAGAAGAAGCAGGCTCATAGTGGAGGAGCCTGATGTGGGGCTCAATCCCATAACGCCAGGATCACACCCTGAGCCGAAGGCAGACGCTTAACCGCTGTGCCACACAGGCGCCCCTGCATTTTTCATTTCTGATATTGAGAATGTTTGTTTTCTTTTTCTTGATCAGATTAACTAGAGGTTTATCAATTTTTTAAATCTTTTCAAAGATCCAGCTTTTGGTTCAGTTTTTTCCTGTTGTTTATCCATTTTCTATTTTATTGATTTTTGCTCTTTTTATCGTTCCTTCCTTCTACATGCTTGAGTTTATTATTCTTTTTCTGGCTTCTTATGATGGAAACTTACATACTTGATTTGGGGCCTGTTTTCTTCTCTAAGCATTTAAAGCTTTAATTTTCCCTCTAAGCATTGCTCTAATGAATCCCATACATTTAGATAGATTGTATTTTCATTTTCATTCTGTTAATAATACTTTCTAATTTCTTTTGTGATTTCTTTTTCAACAGATGGGTTATTTAGAAGTTTATTGTTTACAGGGCGCCTGGCTTGATAGGTAGAGCACGCAACTCTTGATCTCTAGGTTCAAGCCCCAAGCTAGGTATAGAGATTACTGAAGGAAAAAAAAAGTTTACTGTTTAATTTCCAAGTATTTGGAAGTTTTCTAGATATCCTATTGTTAGGATTTTTAGTTTAATTCCAGCGTGGTCAAATAACATAGTCTCTGAATTCAGTCTTTTTTTTTTTTTTTTTAATTTTATTTATTTATTCGACAGAGATAGAGACAGCCAGCGAGAGAGGGAACACAAGCAGGGGGAGTGGGAGAGGAAGAAGCAGGCTCATAGCGGAGAGCCCGATGTGGGGCTCGATCCCATAACGCTGGGATCACGCCCTGAGCCGAAGGCAGACGCCCAACCGCTGTGCCACCCAGGCGCCCCCTGAATTCAGTCTTTTAACATTTATTGAGACTCATTTTATTTCCCAGCATATGGAATCTTGATGAAAATGTTCTAGGTGCACTTAAAAGACTGTGTATTCTGCAATTGTTAGATGATCTAATTGGGTCAAGTTGGTTGATAGTTTTATCTTTCATATTCTTCTACGTATTCTTTTGTCTATTTGCCCTATCATTACTGAAAGAAGAGTATTGAAACCACCAATTATAATAGTGGACTTGTCTATTTCTCCTTTTAATTCTGTAGGATTTTGCTTCATGTATTTTGAAACTTCGTTATTAGGTGCATACATTTATCATCGTGTCTTCTTCAGGAATCAACCCCATTATTGTGAAATGTCCTTTTTTACCACTGGTAATATTCCTTGTCCTGAAGCCTTCTTTGCCTGCCAGTAATGCTACGTCTTTTTCCAATGTTTCATTTTTAACCTGTCTCTTTATATTTGAAGTGCATTTATTGTAGACAGCAAATAGTTGGATCTTAAGACAATTTCTGCCTTTTAATTGGAGTACTTGAACCATTTACACTTAATATAGTTACATGTTTGGGTTTAAGTTTTTCGTTTCGCTACTTGTCCCATCTGTTTGTTGTTGTTTAGCTTTTCCTGACTTCTGGATTATTTGAGTATTTTTTATGATTTGAATTTATTTCCACTATATATTTATTAGCTGTACTCTTTGCTTTACTTTTTCAAGGATTGCTGTAGAGCACTTCATCTTAGTTTGGACTACTATTACAAAATAGACTGGGTAGTGCAAACAACAGATTTAGTTTTCATAGAGGCTGGGAAATCTGAGATTGAGGTGCCAGCAGATTCAGTTCTGGGTGAGGGCTGTGTTCCTGGCTTGCAGCTTCCGTCTCACTATGTCCTCACATGACCTCGTCTTTGTCTGTGGGAAGAGAGAGCTCTGGTGTCTCCTCCTCTTCGAAGGGCAATAATTCTGACATGGGGTCTTCACCCTCATGATGTCTTTAAAACTAAGTACGTCCAAAGGCTCCCATCACACTGGGGGTTAGGGCTTCAACGTATGAATTGGGGGAGGGGAGACACAAATATTTAGTCTAAAACACAGTGGTTCTCTCTTTTTTTTTTTTATTAAGTATGGTGGATACACAACATTATCTTAGTTTCAGGTGTACAACACAGCGATTGGACAACTCTGTATGTTATGCTATACTCAACATCAAACATTTTGATCTTAGAATATTCTTTTTTTTATTTAAAAGTAAGTTTATTTATTTATTTATTTATTTTAGAGAGAGACAGAGAGAGAGCAAGTGCACGCTAGAGCAGGGCGAGGGATGAAGGGAGAGAGTCCCAGGCAGACTCCGTGCCCAGTGCCCTGTGTCCCCAAGCCTGACACGGGCCTGATCTCATGACTTGAGCCAAAAATCAAGAGCTTGACAGATTGAGCCACCCAGACACCCTGATCTTAGAGCACTCTTAAAAATCATTACCCCTGGGCACCTGGATAGCTCAGTTGATAAACGTCTGCCTTTGGCTCAGGTCATGATCCTAGGGTCCTGGGATCAAGCCCCACATCGGGCTCCCTGATCAGAGGGGAGCCTGCTTCTCCCTCTCCCACTCCCCCTGATGGTGTTCCTTCTCTTGCTGTGTTTCTCTCTGTCCAATAAATAAATAAAATCTTAAAAAAAAAAAAATCATTACCCCTTTACCCCTAAGAACTTTTTTTGTGAGATATCTACCTTACCATATTTGAAATTATAACTGAGATATTTTAAAAATATTTATACATTTAAGATAATAGTAACTTCTGCTAACAATGAATAACATGTTTTGTGAAAAATAGCTATATATTTCAAAACAAATAGAAAATTGATATTGTTTTACATTTTTGCACATTGCTTTAGCATCTGGCTTTAGATGAAGCTAGATTTTTGTATCAGCTTCTACATTTGGTATATTGATATTTTTGGGGGGGTGATCTGTAAGAAGGAAATCTGGCCTCAGGTATGTAGTTGGAAAAAGAGGGAGTATTTTAATATTTCAGGCTTCTTTTTTTATCCTTGTGGTATTGTAATATAATTAGGGACTTATATTTAGTCTTGGGGTGTCTGGGTGGCATAGTTTGTTAAGCATCTGACTCTTGGTTTCAGCTCAGGTCATAATCTTAGGGTCCTGGGATCGAGCCCATGTCCAGCTCTGCACTCAGTGCAGAGTCTGCTTGAGATTCTCTCTCCCTCTCCCCCTCCCACTCATGCTCATGCTCACTCGCTCACTCTCTCTCTCTCAAATAAATAATCTTCAAAAAAAAACAAAGGTTGGAACTTTCAACCCTAAACTCCCTCCTGCCCTGCCACTGTCCCCCAGAGAGTCAGGAGATTGATCTAGTCACCAATGGCCAGTGATTTAATCAATCATGCCTATGTAATGGGACCTTCGGAAAACCCCTAAACAGCGGGGATCCGAGAGCTTCCCAGTTGGTGAACGCATCTACATGCCACGAGGGTCATGTACTCCAAACTCCACACAGGGACAGAAATTCCTATGCTCAGTACCCTTCTAGACCTTGCCCTATGTACCTCTTCATCTGGTAGTTCATTTGTATCCTTTATAATATCTTTTATAATAAACCGGGAAAATGTTTCCCTGAGTTCTTTGAGCCTGAGGAGGGGGTCATAGGAACCTCCCATTTGTAGGCAAGTAAAGCAGAAGTGTGGGCATCCTGAGGACCCACTGCCTTAGGTTGGTATCTGAAGTAAGCAAGGGATGGTCTTGTGGGACTGAGTCTAACCTATGGGGTCTACACTAACTCCAGGTAGTGTCAGAATTGACTTGTAGGACTTGAAATGACTTGTAGGACACCCACTTGGTATCTGCCGAGAATTGTTTCATGTGGAAAACCCACACATATGGTGTCAGAAATGGTTGTGAATAGACAAAGTTTTTCTCTAATACTCTGTCAAAACTCAACAAATTGTCGTTTTTTAAAGGTTAGTTGGAATGTGAGATCAGTCTGTCTTGGGGCACCTGAGTGGCTCAGTTCGTTAAGTTCTGCCTTCAGCTCAGGTCATGATCCCAGGGATCTAGCCCTGTGGTGGGCTCTCTGATCAGCAGGGAGTCTCCTTCTCTCTCTCCCTCTGCCCCTCCCCTTCCTCGTGCTCGCTATCTCTCCCTCGCTGTCTCTCAGATTAATTAAAAAAAAAAAAAAAGGATTGGTCTGTCTTGCATTTTGAATGGCTCTTTTTTGCCTATGCATTATTTATGATGTCATGCATTGGTCATTTGGAAGATGCTGGCTCATTGCATTATGCAGATCTTCGAAATATTGATGTTTCATTATATAACAAAAATTCATACTTATTAATCTCACTAATTTAATCAGAAAAGTTTGAGAAGCTGTAAAGCTCATCGTTGGGTGAATAAGTTTTCAAAAGTTCTGATTTTCACTAAAAAACCCTTGTATAATTGGCAGTAACTGTCATTTTCCTTGAAAACAGGTTCACCTTATTTTTTTTCTTTTAAGATTTTATTTATTTATTCAACAGACAGAGACAGCCAGCGAGAGAGGGAACACAAGCAGGGGGAGTGGGAGAGGAAGAAGCAGGCTCATAGCGGAAGAGCCTGATGTGGGGCTCGATCCCATAATGCCGAGATCACGCCCTGAGCCGAAGGCAGATGCTTAACCGCTGTGCCACCCAGGCGCCCCAGGTTCACCTTATTTTTGAGAAAATATTTACCAAATTCTGAAGTTTGAGTAACTAGTTTGTCATTTGGCCTTGCAAGTCAAAATGGTGTTCTGTGAAAAAACAGTTGTTTCAACTCACAACTCAACTGTACAAGTGCTTTTCCTCGGGGTGACAGCCATTACTCCAGTGTGCAGCAAAAGTACTTTTTGCCTACTTCCCATACTGTTTCACAGAGTATTTTAAAATTTCTTTAAAGAATATTGAGTTGTAGGGCACATGGGTGGTGCAGTTGGTTAAGCGTCTGACTCTTGGTTTTGGCTCAGGTCCTGATCTCAGGGTCATGAGATCAAGCCCTGCTTTGTGCTCCTCACTCAGCTTGGAATCTGCTTGACAACATTCTCCCTCTCCCCCTCCCACTTGTGCATGCATGCCTGCCCACGCTCTCCCTCTCTCTCAAATAAATAAATAAATCTTAAAAAAGAATATTGAGTTGTTTTGGCAGACTGTTAATTTACTTGCAAATCCCCCGATCCCTCAGAGACTGGAATGGGTCTAAAATAGCTTTTACGTTGGTCTAGTTTAATTCTCTTTCTAAAGCATGCCCTTTCTGGGGTCTCTACTGAATGCAGCAGATGTTTATTGAGTTTTCTGTCCTCTGGCTACAGAGAACTCATCTGTATTCTAGCCTGTGTGAGCTCCACTGATTTTTCAGTTTATAGCTCTCTAATACTTACTCTTTGCCTGAACTTGTAGAATCTCCTTCTGTGTATGCCCAACTTAGAATTCAGCCAGAGACTCAAGGGAACCCCTGTGTAGCTTACTGAAGCTCTTTTCTCTGTGTAGCTCCTTCATCTCTGGTACTCTGCATCCATCATATCCAGCTAACTCACCTCCCTGAACTCTGATCTGTGCTCAGTAGTGCTACTACGTTCTTCTTGGGTTCCCTTGTCCATGCTGTGGTCTAAAAGTGCCTCTGCAGAAAGCCAGGATGAGCATAGGGTTCCGCTCATTTCAATGATCACAGTCTTGCTGTACCTGTTGTCCTGTATTTGAAAACAGTTTATATATTTTTGTCCAATTTTTTTAGTTGGTGGTTGGAAGAGCTGGTACCATTTATTTCAGCATGGGCAAAAGCAGAGGCCAGAGAATCAGTCTTCACTGCTGTTAGTTTTTCTGATGGTTACCTTTATTTTTTTTTAAGATTTATTATTTATTTGAGAGAGAGAGAGAATGCACAAAAGTGGGGAGGAGGATCAGAGAGAGAGGGAAACCTAAGCAGACTCTGTGCTGAGCAAGAAGCCCAATGCAGGACCTGATCCCAAGACCCCAAGATCATGACCCGAGCCCCGAGCAGAAACCAAGAGCCAGATGCTTAACAGACTGTGCTATCCAGGCACCCCCTGATGGTTACCTTTAAATGATGGCTTTTCAAACATTAACTAAAAGCCTGATTGATAATCTGGTGTGCGTTTTTTAGATATTTGGGGGGTGAGCAGAGGGAGAGGCAAAGGAAGAGAACCTTAATGTGGAGCCTGACGCAGGGCTCCAACTCACAACCCTGAGATCATGACCTGAGCCAAAATCAAGAGTCAGATGCTTAACTGACTGAGCCACCCAGGTGCCCCTTTTTTAGATATTATTTTCATAATTCCTAATAGAGTCATGAGATTTAAAATTCAAAAGGTGTAAAAAGGATTCAGTGTGAGGTCTGCCTCCCACATGTGGCCTCCACTCATCAGTTCTCCCACAAGAGGCAACCAGTATTATATAAACATCTTTTTAAGGCTGCATAATACTTCACTAATTCTCTAATAAGGAGCACTGTAGTCAAATTGATGCGCTGTTCTGAATAATGAGTACGTATGCGATGCCTGTATTTTGGATGTAGTAAGTGTATCTTTGTTGGTAAGCATGTATCCCGCTTTTATGATTTTATGGTTTGTCCATAGTGATAAAACTTAAACTGGATTTTCAAATGATAAGCTCCAAAAAGGCTCTTTAATAATGTTATGTGTCGTTTATTCCAAATACCAAACTGTAAAAATATGTCAGATTTTGGTCATGATTTGAATGTATATCTCATTCTGTTTTTACTTTTTCAGGCCATAATGCAACAGGGAGATACATCCATAAAACCCATTCTCCAAGTCATTGTGAGTACCTATGACTGTTTTATGTCAAACATTTTAAAAACATTTATGTAATTACAAATCACATTTGATGAAGCACACACAGATTCGTCCACTTTAGGAAATTCTCACCTTCATCCCACCCCCCAAAAAATAGGCCAGTCTTCTTGTAACCCTAAGAGAGAAACCAGACCTTTTTTATTTTTTTTAAATATTATGCTAGCCAGAGTTAACTTTGGGGGTTCAGATTTGAGGCTTTGCCTTTCCGTTCTTTCCACAATTGATGGATACTGTAGTGTTACTGACTGTTTCTACTGCCTCCTTACTATTCTTCCTGCCCTGAGGTTTGTCTTGCTCAAATCTGCCTTACATGAGCCTGCAATGAATGTATGTGCTTAAAATTCTTCATTAACCCTGTCATTCATTTAAGGGATCTCAAATTTTAGTGGGAATTTAAAAAATGCATAGAAGCAGCACCCTGGATCATATCTGCAGATTCTGAGTCAGTAGGCCTAATGATCTCCCTGTTACTCCCAGACTCGCTGCCACTCATCTTAAAGCTCTGTATATGTATTTCACTTTTTTTGGAGAGCTGCTTCTGATTTCCTTCAAGTTGTGATAAATGTCTTCGCTGTGGCCCCGTGTCATGTGCATAACTCTCCTATGTCTCTTTGCCTCTGTCTCCACCTCATTTGTAAGCCCCTTCAGGGCAAGGGTTTTTTGTTTTTTTTTTTTTTTTTTTCCATTTTGTATTTTTAGCATGTTTTCTGTGTAGCGCCTTGCATATGTTAGGTGCCTTGTCATATCTTTTTATTTTTTTTATTTTTTTTAAAGATTTTATTTATTTATTTGACAGAGATAGAGACAGCCAGTGAGAGAGGGAACACAAGCAGGGGGAGTGGGAGAGGAAGAAGCAGGCTCATAACGGAGGAGCCTGATGTGGAACTCGATCCCAGAACGCTGGGATCACGCCCTGAGCTGAAGGCAGACGCTTAACCGCTGTGCCACCCAGGCGCCCCTGTCATATCTTTTTAAAAATCAATTTTCAATCAAATTTGAGTTGAGAGAGAAAGAAGAGTATTGAAACTCATTTTATTCTCATCTGTGTTGTGTTTAATAATGTTAATAGGGAGAGGTTGGTGGGAAAATCATGAAATCCAATTTTCTTTTGCTTAGATTTGGGAGTCAAGAGAATGGGCAAGCAGTTCAGTGTTTGTTGAACTAATGGCAAACCCACTCTTCTGCTACTTAAGCTTACTTATCCCTGGGGACTGGGAAGACAACCTGGCTAACAAGTCAAATTTTCTATCCTAGAACATCCGTCCCATTATCACAGGGAATAGTCCGCCCCGTTATCGACTGCTTATGAGTGATGGATTGAACACTCTATCCTGTAAGTATGATGTATAAATCTAGGATTTGTATTTAAATAATAAAAGAACACCCAGCACTTTGATGGCAATAATTTGGGGCATTTCAGAAGTGTACATTTGCTTGGCTGTGCACTTCATTCAGACAGAATTACGGCTGGCAGGGAGCATTCTAACAATAGACTGGATCCAGTGGAAAGCTGCCACTTTGGCTTAATTAATTTTCTCTAACTGGTGCTCTGTTTTCTTTGATTAATTTCCCTCAGGATGGTATTGACATTTAGTGAATATAATGGGTTAGCTGTCCTATACTTGCCTTTTTGGGGATTTATTTCTATGTCGGAAACTTTACAAGGGAGAAAGAGAATTTGCAGAATATTGCTTGCTGTCTCTAGTCACAAGGTGAAGAACATAGAAAAGACTTTTTAAGTCTTTGTCATGAAACCTGAATGATGGAAAAAATTATTTTGGGCACTTTAAGAAATACGTTTCAAAGTACCATCAGATGTTTAATGCACAGTAAATTATATTGTTTTTCACTGTGCAGAATCTGAGTGGTTTTAATTTCAGGAACATATTCAAGGCATTGTTTTCCTTTGCTAGTCCAGGTGTGATCAGCTTTCAGGTTGTCATGACTGAAATGTGGGGACTAAAGTAATCTCTGTGCTTTTCAGCTTTCATGTTGGCAACACAGTTGAACCCTCTCGTTGAGGAAGAACAATTGTCTAGCAACTGTATTTGCCAGATTAACCGATTCATTGTTAACACTCTGAAAGATGGACGGTATGTGGTGTTTTTCTTTGTTTTGGGGGGTTTTCTTTGGTTTTATTGTGTTGTAGAGTGGGGACTAATTTTTCCACAGAGAAATCTGTTGGATGCCAAAATTCATTTAGGAATCAAAAACAATGAGCTTTCAGCTAAGAGTTCGCAGCTATTGAGATTTGAACTCGGGTGACTAAAACGTGGCACCAAAGGAAGGGAAATATGGAAGCAAATTGGAAATTTCAAAGCAGGAGATTAAAGCAGAATGGAGAACTTTTCTTTCTAATCTCTTCAGAAGCACTGATTTTAGGATTCTCTTTTGAAGTATCTGTTAATGAAAAGGGGTAACTTATAAGAGCAAAAATGATGTAATTAATTATGTAATGCTGGCCCTTTTTTCCAATCTTGAATCTTTCATGGTAAATACTTTATTCAGCCAATATAGAGTATGCTGAGTCCTGACAGATGCTACACGCTAGAGGTGTAGTGGTGAGCAGCAGTATTACTCCTGGGTAACTGTTGCTAAAATAGGACTTTGTTGGGGAGAGGCTTTTAAGTTTTTTATTTCCAGTCACAGAACACATGGGAAACAAATACAGCAAGCGTTCTCATCTTCATACGGGTATGTTGATGTATGTTACAGCATTATCTGTATGGTTTGCTTTGTATTTGTTTGCTGTATCGTTGTCCTTTTAACTTTCGGCTTCTGTATTCTTAACCTTGATTGTCTTTTATAAACAGCATATGATTTTAGAAATCAACTTGAGATTTAGTTGGTGAGTTTATTCTGCTTAATTTATTATTGATTTTTTTTCTAATTTTTGTATTTTTACCATGTTTTTGCTTTATTTTTTCTTGCCTTGGATTGATTGAGTTTTTCCTTAATTTTTTTTTCCTCTACAGTTTGAAATATATTTTATTTTTGCTGTGTTTATTTGTTTTTGTTTTGTTTTGCGGATATTCTCACATTTTAAAAAATCCGTATGTGAATTAACAGATATTCTAAAATAGGTTTGTATTTTTACCATCCTCTCAAATAATGCAAAGGTCTCAAAATGTCTGTGTTTAGTGTTTTAAGTCAGCTTTGTTTTTATTTCCTTGAATTAGTATGGTCTCTATATAGACAGCCATTACTTAGACTTACCCATACTTTGTTAGTTTCCTTTTGTCTCCTTCATTACACTCCTTCTTTTTTAGTTCAGTTCTCATTTTCCTGAAGAATATCTTTTAGCAGCTTTTACAGGGAAAGTTTGAATGATAAAAATCTGTCATCTAAAAATGTGTGTTTCATTCTCAGTTAAATGAGTTTAATTAGGTGTAGAATTCTAGGTTGGCAGCTACTTAGTTCTCTATATCATATAGTAGGATCTTCACCCTGATAGAATTTTGTGTTCTTGTCATTGTGTTTTGTAAAACAACTTTTATTATACAAGTAATATATACATAAATTATAAAACTCAAATGGGGGTTGGCTCAGTCGGTAGAGTATGCAACTCTTCATCTTGGGATTGTGAGTTCTAGCCCCACATTGGGTGTGGAGCCTACTTAAACAAAAAGAAGGGATGCCTGGGATCAAGTCCCACAGTGGGCTCCTTGCTCAGCGGGGAGCCTGCTTCTCCCTCTTCCTTTTTCTCCCTCTGCCTGCCCCTCCCCCTGCTTGTGCTCACTCGCTCTCATTCTGTGTCTGGCAAATAAATAAATGAAATCTTAAAAAATTAAAATTAAAAAAAAACCTCACATACACAAAAATAACTGTAATTCCACTGCCTACAAATAACTATTCTTAAAAATTTTGTTTTTATCCTTCCAGAATTTTTCTATAAATGTAAGTACTTATAAATTTGTATTTTCCTTAAAAAATTCATAATATGTTTTGTTTTAAAGATTTTATTTATTTATTGGACAGAGAGAGACACAGCGAGAGAGGGAACACCAGCGGGGGAGTGGGAGAGGAAGAAGCAGGCTTCCCGCTGAGCAGGGAGCCCCATGCAGGGCTCGATCTGAGAACCCTGGGATCATGACCTGAGCCGAAGGCAGACACTTAATGACTGAGCACCCCAGGTGCCTCTTATTTATTTATTTGAGAAAGAGAGCATGAGGGGGGAAGGGTCAGAGAGAGAAGCAGACTCCCTGCCAAGCAGGGAGCCCGATGTGGGACTCGGTCCTGGGACTCCAGGATCATGATCTGAGCCAAAGGCAGTCACCTAACCAACTGAGCCACCTAGGCGCCCCCATAATATGGTTTTATAATATTTTTTTTTATAGTGGTCATTTTTACATGTCCCTAGATAAACCTCTCTCTATATATATATTTTTTTTTCTTTTTTTTTTTAAAGATTTTATTTATTTGTCAGCACAAGCTGGGGGCAGGGGGCGGTTGAAGCAGGCAGAGTAGGCAGAGGAAGGAGCAGGGATCCCGATGCAGGACTTGATCCCATGACCCTGGGATCATGACCCGAGCCAAAGGCAGATGCTTAACCAACTGAGCCACCCAGGCATCCCCTCTATGTCATATATTACTTAGTATGTCATTGTATAGATTTACCATAATTTAGTTAACATTAATAGCACTTCACTATTTAAAATTTTTCACCAGTGCTTCTTAGAATATATTTGTAGCTCTTTGTATATTCAAATTTTTAGAGAATATGAATATTTTAGTAAAATGACACACAGAGTCATTGAGTCAAGCAATGCAGTGAAAGGTACAAAGAAGGAAAAAATTGTCTAAAATTCATACAACCCAGAAATAAACATATTATGATTTAGTGAGCACCATTCCAGATATCTCACAGTGTGTATTTATCAATAATTGGTGGGTAGATAGAAATACTTTTGATAGTGGAATGACAGTATATGTATTGTTACTCTCTCTCTTCCTTCCTGAATAATTTAGTCAACAGCCATTAGGTGGGGCCAAGCAAGGTAGATGTTTACAAGGGACAGATGGTGGTGGCCATGGTGATGGCTTGGAACCAGGTGTTAGTCCAAAGTGTGGAAGGTATCTTTGTGGGCTGGACAGGGGGTTGGGAGAGCAGGTAAGGAGAGCACACATGGGGAGAGGTTGGCTGTAGCCCAGAACGGGTTGTCAGAGCCTGAGTAGGGTAAGGCAGGAATCTGTGTGGTTGTTGGATCCTGAGCAAAGGAGGAAGGCATCTGGGGGTGTGGGGATCCAAGACAGCAGCAGGTTGTTGGAGGAGACGAGGGTGCTTGTTTGTAATAGGGTGGTTGTGGTCTTAGAACTACGTTTGGAATTAGAGCATTTGGAGGAGAATGTCCGTGTGTGTAGCAGTTGCAGGTGGTGACAGGAGGTTGGTTACCTATGAGGGGAATTGATCTGATAATAAATATGTTGAAGGCTATGGGAGCTGGCCAAGGGAGAAATCTGTGATTCTGGATTAGACTTGAAGGATTCAGAGTGAATTCAAGGTTTTTGATAGACAGATAGATTTAGATGTAAACATTTAGTTTGAGGTTTTAAAAATATTTTTTATTGGGGTCCCTGGGTGGCTCAGCCAGTTGAGTGTCTAACTCTTGATCTCAGCTCAGGTGTTGATCTCAGGGTTGTGAGTTTGGGCCCTCAGTTGGGCTCCATGCTGGGTGTGGAGCTAAATAAATAGTTCTCTTTTTTATTATATCTTATTTTAACTCAATTTATTTAAACTAAATACAAAAATAGTTCTCCCATTTCTCCCACCTCCTACTCCTTGCCTTTAACAACCACCAGTGTGTTTATTCTCTGTACCTGTGAGGTTGTTATTTATTTCCACATATAAGAGAGATCATAGGGTAATTGCCCTTCTCTGTCTGACTTAGCGTAATGCCCTGGAAGTCCATCCATGTTTTCACAAATGGCAAGACTCCATTCTTTTTTATGGCTGAATAATATTCTGTGTGTGTGTGTGTGTGTGTGTGTGTGTGTGTGTGTGTGTGTGTGAGAGAGAGAGAGAGAGAGAGAGAGAGAGAGAATTTCTTTTTTTAAAGATTTTATTTATTAGAGAGAGAGCGTGCCATGAGTGGGGGGGAGGGGCTGAGGGAGAGGGAGAAGCTGACTCCCAGCTGAGCAGGGAGTCCCACTCTGGGCTCAATACCAGGACCCAGGATCATGACCTGAGCTGAAGGCAGACGCTCAACCAACTGAGCCACCCAGGTGCCCTGTGTCACAATTTGTTTATCCATTTATCTATTGGTGGACACTTAGGTTGTTTCCATGTGTTGACTCTTGTAAATAGTGCTGCAGTGAACATGGGGGTGCATATATCTTTTTGAGTTAGTACTTTTATTTTCTTTGGATAAATACCCAGAAGTGGAATTGCTGGATCTTACGGTGGTTTGATTTTTAATTTTTTGAGGAATCTCCATACTGTTTTCCACAGTGGCTACACCAATTTACATTTTCACCAGCAGTGCACTGGCGTTCCTTTTTCTCCATATCCTTGCTAACATGTGTTATTTCTAGTCTTTTGAATAATAGCCATTCTAACAGATTTGAAGTGGTATCTCATTGTGGTTTTGATTTGCATTTCCCTGAGTCGTGATCTAGAGTATCTTTTCATCCACCTGTTGGCTAGCTGTATATCTTCTTTGGAAAAATGTGTTCAGATCTGGTTGGCGTATGCATATACATATATTGTGTGGTGTGTGTGTGCGTATGTGTGTATTCCCTAGATCTGCCTACTGAGAGGGCTTTGGATGAGCAACACCCCAATAGCTATGAGCCCAGTTAGCACCAGATCCTGGTTTCTGAATACCATTTCACATTAAAAGGAACTAGGGCTTCTTGGAGGATGGCTTGTTACAGGCTTGGACTATCTTAATGTGTCAGATGGTAAAGAAGTGCTCAAAGGGAAATGGGACCCTGTCAAAAGGACAGAGAAACTGGCTTGCAGAATCTTACACTTGCCAAATCTAAGGCAAATTTATAAACCACAATCAAAATGGGAACAGATTATCACCAGTTAAAAACAGTAGGAGTTCATAAGTCCATACTGAATAAATGGATACATGGGGGAAGAGAAATGTTTTTCTTAAAATAGAGTGCCATCTAACAAATGTAGAAGGAATGACGGAATTAGAAGATCACCCTTTGGTAACCAGTTTATGCAGGAAATGTCAGTGGGTGCTGTGGCTGCTCTAAAAAAATTAACACAAACTTGGTGGTTTGTTGTTGTTTTTAAAGATTTTATTTATTTGGCAGAGCACACAAACAGGGGGAGCAGGAGAGGGAAAAGCAGGCTCCCCACTGAGCAGGGAGCCCAACGCGATCCCAGAACCCTGAGACATGACCTGAGCTGAAACCAGGAGTCGGACACTTAACTGACTGAGCCACCCAGGCGTACCAGTGACCTCTGATTTTCAAATCTCAAGCATGAAAGGAAAAAAGTTGTGTACACTGAGAGACTGTTCCAGATTGAAGGAGTCTTAAGAGATTTGATAATTAAATATAACAAGTGATCCTGGACTGGATCCTTTTGCTAGTAAGGACATCATTTAGATAGTTGATAGAACTTGATTAGGTTCTATGGATTAAATGGAAAAATTGTTTGGTTATGTTTCAAGTTCAGTGACTTAACCAGGCTATGTCTTAACGTCAGTTGTTCTTACCATTTTTTTTTTTCCTGGTATATGGTATGCCTTTCCATCTGCAGATTCTTTTCCTTAATGCTGTTTCCTATTTCATTTGAGCTTTAATTTTTACTTATATTGTGGATAATTGTCCTCCCTTTGTGTCTTCAGTTTGCTTTAGTCTTTTTTTCTAATGCATATATTGGGTTAAGTCAAGATTTTCCAACATTATTGTAGTTCAGTTTTTACCTTTCTCCTTGCTGGTTTTTTTTTTTTTTTTTAAGATTTTATTTATTTATTCGACAGAGATAGAGACAGCCAGTGAGAGAGAGAACACAAGCAGGGGGAGTGGGAGAGGAAGAAGCAGGCTCATAGGGGAAGAGCCTGATGTGGGGCTCGATCCCATAACGCCGGGATCACGCCCTGAGCCGAAGGCAGACGCTTAACCGCTGTGCCACCCAGGCGCCCCTCTCCTTGCTGTTTTTTGGTGTTTATAATGTTTAAGTGTTAGATGTATAATGGTATTACTTTTGTTCTATTTTTGTCTTAACTTCTCAAGCTCATTTTTTCTTCTCAGTCTCTTGTTTTATCTCATCTTCTGAGTTTCATTTTATTAAATTCTTAGTCTTATTTCTCAAACCATCTTGGAAAGTATTATTCCCTTTCTTGGCTTATGCTTTCTTCTAGATTGGATTCTTTAATTGTCTCTGCCTTCTTTGTTCCTTTTATTTTATACACTTTATATGTTGCATTGTTGCTGTGTCATTTCTTTTTATCTTGTTCACGCTTGATGTGGGTAGTTCTGTCAGACATATTTGGCTCTGACATAGTTTAGGATGGGTACATCTCCTTGCCAGCCTTCCCACATGGGACCTGTTATCTTCCACTCCAGGCTTCCTTTGAGTGCTTGAGCGGTGCTTTCTCTCCATTTTCCTGTCCTCTAAGGTATGGTTATGGGAGAGGGTGGAGAGTTTTGCTCAGGTTGAGTACAAAAACTTAGGCTTCATTCTCGAATCAGGGATAGAATTTCACTCCCATGGGCTTTGAATGGTGGCATGTCTTGTATTCTTTCTTACTTCTTTTGAGAACCTGTGTGTGTACATCCAAGTTTATTTACCCTTTACTTTTTTGATGGTCATTTAGGCTTATTCCGAATAGGGCTTCAGCATTCATTCTTGTACATTTATTTTTATGTGCTCGTGCTGTTATTTCTGAAGAGCAGATTGCTCGAATTAGTATTGTGGGGTCAAAGGACATGTCTTGCAGAAAATATACCAGTTAACATACTCATTAACTTTGTGTAAGAGTGCTTGTTTCTAAATAAGCAAATCCAAAGAAACAGATTAGTGGTTCCCTAGGCGTGGGGAAGTAGAATGGTACATGAGTGATAATCTCAGAAAGCTGATACTTAACAACAACAGCAACAAAAACCTGTTTCTCCTTAACCTTGTCAACATTCTGGATACTGCTAATTTTTATGAATAATCGTTAGTCATCATTATTTTAATTTATATTTCCCTAGTGAGGTGAAGTGTCTTTTCATATATTCCTTGACTCTTAGTTCTTTTTTTTTTTTTTAAGATTTTATTGATTTATTTGAGAGGGAGTGAAAGAACACAGAGGGAGAGTGAGAGGGAGAAGCAGACTCCCCGCTGAGTGCAGAGCCCGATATGGGGCTCCATCCCAGGACCCTGAGATCATGACCTGAGCCGAAATCAAGAGTTGGACACTTAACCAACTGAGCCACCCAGGCGCCCCTGTATATATTCACATTGTTTTAGCAACCTTGCAAAATTCATTTAGTATTTCTGTTTTTGTTTCAAGTTTTTATTTAAATTCCGGGTGCCTCAGTCACTTAAGTGCTGGCCTTCAGCTTAGGTCATGATCCCAGGGTCCTGGGATCAAGCCCTGTGTGGGGGTCCCCGCTCATCGGGGAGCCTGCTTCTCCCTCTCTCTTTGTCCCTCCCTCTTGATCGCGCGCTCTCGCGCTCTCTCTCTCGCTCTCACTCTCAAATAAATAAATAAATTCACTCTAGTTAACATATAGTGTAATACTGGTTTCAGGAGTAGAATTTAGTGATTCATCACTTTTATGTAATACCCAGTGCTCATCATAAGGAGTGTCCTCCTTAATGCCCACTACCCACCCACCTCCCTCCTTCTACCCTCAGTTTGTTCACTCTACTTAAGAGTCTCTTAATGGTTTGCTTCCCTCTCTTTTTTTTTTCTTTTCCATATGTTCGTCTGTTTTGTTTCTTAAATTCCACGTATGAGTGAGGTCATACAGTATTTTCTTTCTCTGACTGACTTATTTCATTCAGCATAATACACTCTACCTCCATCTACATCTTTGCAAATGGCAAGATTTCATTCTTTTTGATGGCTGAGTGGTATTTCATTGTGTACATGTACCATATCTTCTTTATCCGTTCATCAGTCGATGGACATTTGGGCTCTTTCCATAGTTTGGCTGTTGTTGATAATGGTAAGTGCCATAGTTTTTGTTATTTATTTATTTATGTGTTTATTTATTTATTTATTTATTTATTTTTTGGTAACAGCTTTATTGAGATGTAATTCATATATAGCTACAATTCATCCTTTTAAAGTGTAAAATGGTTTTTAATATATTGACAGAGTTGTACAGTCATTACCACAATTAATTTTAGAGTATTTCATCACCCCCAAAATAAACCCTGTACCCTTCAGCTATCACTCCCAAACTCCCCATTCTTTCTAGCCCTAGGCAACCACTAATATGTCTTCTGTCTCTCTAGATTGCTTATTCTAGACATTTCATATAAATGATTCTGTCTCTCCGAATTGCTTATTCTAGACATTTCATGTAAATGAAATCATAAAATATGTGGTCCCTCATGACTGGCCCCTTTAATGTAGCATAATGTTTCCAAGGTTTATCCGTGTTGTGGCATGTAGCAGTACTTCATTCCGTTGTATGGCCAAATAATATTCTGTTGTATGAATATGTCACATTTTGTTTATCCATTTGTTTGGACATTTGGGTTTCTACCTTTTTGCTATTAAGAATAACGCTATGGACATTTGGGTGTAAGTTTTTGTGTGGACATTTTCCATTTTATATATGTGTATCTAGGAGTGGAATTGTGGGTCATATGGTAACTTTATGATTAAATTTTTGAAGAAGTACCAGCCTATTTTCCAAAGTGGCTACCAATTTATAGTCCCACTAGCAATGTATGAGAGTTCCAGTTTCTTCATGTTCTCACCAACATAGGTAATTAAATCTGCCCTAGGGTTTTCAGTTAAAGTATCATCAGTAGAATAGTTTAGTAACTTACAGGTGAGGTTATCTTTTACTTTTTTCCCCCCAAAATTTTCGTGGCAGCTCTTCTCTTTATTCTTCCATATGAATTCCAGAGATGTATAGTCAAGTTGAAGAAAACAAAAGTCTCACTGGAATGCAAAGAATTGCATTAAATTTATATAGTATTTGATACTAAGTCTTTTCACTAAAGAGTATGGTATGGAGGGGCACCTAGGTGTCTCAGTGGGTTAAGTGTCTGCCTTTGGCTCAGGTCATCATCCCAGGGTTCTGGGATCAAGCCCCACATCAGGCACCCTGCTCAGAGGGGAGCCTGCTTCTCCCTCTCCCTCTGCCTGCTGCTCCCCTTGCTTGTGCTCTCGATCTCTCTGTGAAATGAATAAATAAAATCTTTAACAAAAAAAAAAAAGAGTATGGTATGGAAACTGAGGGTTGCTGGAAGGGAGATGGGTGGGGGATGGGCCAAATGGGTGATGGGCATTAAGGAGGGACTGGATGTAATGAACACTTGGTGTTATATGCAACTAATGAATCACTAAATTCTACCCCTGAAATTAATAATATGGTATAGGTTAATTAAATTGAATTTAAATTAAAAATTTCAAAAATAAAAAAAGAATATGGTATGTGACTGACTCCATATATCCCATCATCCAGCTTCAAATTATCACCTGATACCGATCCTGTTCTGTATCCCTTCCACATCTATCCTCTTCTATATTTTTGAAGCAAATCTCAGACATCGTACTATTTCATCCATAAATATCTTAGTATATATCTTTAAAAGATAACATTTATGTATTTATTTATTTTATTCATTTTTCTAAAGTGGTCTTCATGCTTGGACTCACAGCCCTGAGATTAAGAGTCATATGCTTTACCGACTAAGCCAGCCAGATACCCAAAAGATAACTCTTCTTAAAAAGTACCATTTTACACCTGAAATATAAATATCCTGTCAGCGTTCTGTTTCCAGCTACTGGTGTGTGTGTATGAATAATTTTATCTGAATCAGGATCCAAAGTAAAGTTCACACTGTAGTAGGTTGATATTTCTTTTAAGTCTCTTTGTATCTATAGGTTCCTCCACTATATCTTTTTTCTCCCTTACTATTTGTTTGTTTTTGTAGTTTCAGGTTTTTATTTAAATTCCGGTTAGTTAACACCTTACTGTTTATTTGTTAAAGAAACCAGGTTGGAGCGCCTGGGTAGCTCAGTGGGTTAAGCGTCTGCCTTTGGCTCAGGTCATGATCCCAGGGTCCTGGAATCGAGCTCCGCGTCAGACTCCCTGCTCAGCGGGAAGCCTGGTTCTCCCTTTCCCTCTGCCTGCCTCTCTCCCTGCTTGTGCTCTCTCTCTGTCTCTGTCAAATAAATAAATAAAATATTTTAAAAAATTAAATCAAAAAAAGAAGCCAGGTCATTTGCCCTTTAGCCTCATGCAGTTTCCCACAGCCTGGATTTTGCTGATTGTATGTCTGTAAAGTTGTAATGTGTCCCTGTGTCATCTGTGTTTTCTCTAAGTAGATATTGGTATGTTCCTTTGATGTACTCTTGAATTCATCTCACCAATTTTTTATGTAGGAAATATATATATATATATATATATATTACAGTTAATTTTTTTGAGCATATTTTCTCTTAGGTTTTGGTATTTAGCCAATGCTAAATGATTGATAAGCCTGGAGTAATTTGGATAATTTTGGAAGGTAGTTAAATATCTACCACTAAATTTCTATCAGATAATTTTTATAAGGAATCTGTATCTAATTGTCAGGAATAGATAGTTTCAAACTTATTTTACTGAAGTAATATAACTTTGATATGAAAGCCTGATAAATGTAGCACAAACTCATCAATTGAATATAAAATCCAAAATATAGCAATCAGACCATTTGAAGAATACAGCATGATGAAGTTGTCTTTGTTATTGCTTAAATATTGCTCTACGGGCCACCTGGGTCGCTCAGTTGGTTGATGTCTGACTTTTGGTTTTGGCTTCAATCATGGTCTTGGAGTTGTGGGATCAGGCCCCGTACCGGGCTCCGTGCTTGGTGCAGAATCTGCTTGAGATTCTCTCTTTCCCTCTCCTGCCCCTCTCCCCTCTTATGTACATGCTTGCTCACTCTCTCTCTCTCTCTCTCTCTCTCAAAGAAATAAATAAAATCTTAAACCATCTACCTCTTTTTATCACCGTTGCCGTGACCCTAATAGAGGCCACCATCTTTTGGTCTCCCTGCTCTAGTGTGTTCCCCTCAAATTCCTTCTTCATGTTTCAGTTCTTTTTCAAATACACACATGATCATGACGTTCTCGTTCAAGTATATATTGAGCAACAGCTGTGGATACCTGGAGGCTACCTACTTTTGTTGAAAGTGCTTTCTGGTAGGAGAGATCAATAATAATGAAATGATGAGTATATAAAATATATATAAAAGAGTAGTTAAATGATGAACACAGTTAAAGTCTATGTTCATAATTCTGTATTAATGTATATTAATTAAACCTGAGAGAAGTGATGTGAAGGAAAGAAGTCACGGCCGTAGGGAAAAGAATAGCAGAAACCCAATCTAAACTAAAGATGAAGCAAGTTGTCTCTTGAAGAAGTGGTGTTTGAGATGAGAGCAAAAAACGAGTACTAGCCAAGGGCAGAATGAGAGAAGGCCATCCCAGTCAGTGGGCGGCATGTACAAAGGCTTTGTGGCAGGAGATACACCAGGAGCTGAAAGCAGACAGAATGGCTGGAGAGCAGAGCACCTCAGGGAAGTGGTATGAGATGAGCTGGAGAGAGATTGGCAAGGCCAGATCACACAGAGCCTGTAGGCCATGTGTGAAAGGTTTTATTTTTGGCCTAAGGTTCTCGGGAAGTTATTGAAAGGTTTTAATCAGAGTTAAAGGTAGGTGAAAGAACTGTACATTCTTAGATAATAGTTATATTAAAAAGTAGCTACAGGCGTAATGTTTTTCACTGGGAAAAGGTAATTGTTTAGGTAAGTATATGTTTCTGAAAACAGATCTTTTGTTGTGCCACATATTATTGTGTCCAGTAATCTAAATTCTGATCGTGTCATTTGCTCCTTGAAGATATGGTTTGTGGTAAGGACACTGCATTTTAATTAAAGGACTAGATGGAAAATAAAAACCCTGCGATCATAAAAAGCCTTGATAATGATGCAATGAAAGATTAAGGGAAATATTTACATAGGAATTGATATCATATCTTTCTCAAGTTACTCAGTAATGAAAACCCGTTGACAAACAGAAATAGTTTTATCAAAATGATTATTGGGGGAAAGCTTTTTAAGTAGCTTGTCATTTGAAGGGCTTCTGAATTGATTTTTCTAACTTGTTTCTATTCCTTTGCCTTCATAGGAGAGTAGTTATTTTGATGGAGCTAGACATTTTGAGATCAGCTGAAGCAGTTGGATTAAAGATTGGCAATCCCGTGCCCTATAATGAAGGTAAAATGCTTTTTTATAGGTTGTAGCTCTCAATTGAATACCTCTTTATAGATCCAGAATTCTGCTGTTTGGGTTCAGCTTGATTTGTTGGTCTTACTAAAACTAGTGATTTGGGGGTTTAGGAACCAGGTTAATCTTTCAGGGTTTTCAGCCCTAAAGAAATGATGGTAGGACTCCAAAGGAAAACCCTCTCCTCTGTTTTTCTCTGCATACAACTTCTTTCATACTTTTGGCTTGTCTGTCACCAGAAGTGTGGGGTTTGTCCTACACTGAGCAATTCTCTAATTCTTCATGGACACCGGCTGGTTGTCCTATGATTCAGTTTAGTTCTGATACTGTCTATCCTCAGGTAAAGACTGGGTCCCACAAGCCTGCCTCCGTACCCCTCTGCCACCTCCAAACCCCAGTTCAGATGCCAGTCAAAAGTCCTAGGTAGAAGGGACGCCTGGGTGGCTCAGTCGTTGGGCGTCTGCCTTCGGCTCAGGGCGTGATCCTGGCGTTATGGGATCGAGCTCCACATCAGGCTCCTCCGCTGGGAGCCTGCTTCTTCCTCTCCTACTCCCCCTGCTTGTGTTCCCTCTCTCTCTGGCTGTCTCTCTCTCTGTCAAATAAAAAAATAAAAAAATAAATCTTAAAAAAAAAAAAGTCCTAGGTAGTTACTTGCACTTCTGACCAACTGGCTGTGAATTGGAGGTTCCCACAACCCCGTCCCCAGGTTCGATTAGATTAATGAGGTACAGTGGCTCACAGAACTGAGGGAACAGCCAGGTGGAAGAGGTGCACTGGGCAAGGTGTGTGGGAAGGGGTGCAGACTTTCTGTACTCTCTTGGCATGCACTGTCCTCCCAGCACTTCCATATCTTCACCAACAGAAGCTCCCAAACCCCATCCTTTTGGGGTTTTATAGAGGCCTCCTTAATTAGGTTTGATTTAATAATCATTGGTCTTTGGTGATTGGTTCAGCCTCCAATCCCTCTTCTCTCCTCAGAGGTATGGGGGTGGGTGCTAAAAGTTCCAATTCTAATCACATGGTTGGTTCCCCTGACAACCATCACCATCCTTAGGGGCTTTCCAGTAGTCACCTCACTGACACTCAGATGTGGTTGAAGTGGGCTTCCTATAAATAAGTTGCCCTTATTCCTCTTATCACTTAGGAAATTATAAGGGTTTTAAGAGCTCTGTTCCAGGAACCACGGATGAAGGCAAAAAAATACTTACGGTATCACAATATCACAGGCTCGCATTAGGAAAGGAGGAAAAATCGGAGAATGTAATAGAAAAATATCCCACTTACAATAGATTAAAAATAAATACATAGGGGCATCTGTCTGGCTCAGACGTAAGAGTGTGTGACTTTTGATCTTGGGGTCGTGAGTTTGAGTCCCACATTGGGTGTAGAGATTACTTAAATAAAACTTGAAAGAAAGCAAATATATAGAAGTAATATGAATGATTAATATGCTTTCTTAAATGCACATTTTTGTATGTATGTATGTGTTTATTTATTTATTTTTGTTTTTTAAAAATGTAAAGCAAGGAGCACCTGGCTGGCTCAGTCAGTAGAACACGCAGCTCTTGGTCTCGAGGTTATGAGTTTGAGCCCCACATTGGGTGTAGAGATTACTTAAAAATAAAATCTTTAAAAACTAATAAAATAAAAAATGTAAAGCATATGATATGTACTCTTTTGATAGCACTCAACACACCAATAGTCTTAAGAATAGTTTCTGTGTTTATTGCCAGGCCCTGAGTAATCTCCATGAAGGTGGATACTGTATTCGTTTATTTTTTGTTATGTCCCTGGTGCCTAACTTTTATTTTTATTTATTTTATATTTTTGTTAAATAAAGTGCAACAACAGTGGCCACCTGCCTCTTCTTTTGCACCTCTGTGATCAAAAGCAGCTTTCGGAGCACAGATCCCCAGTATTTGGAGGACAGGGTCCTTTTTGCCCACCTCATTTCCCCAGTGTGCAGGCTGCTCTAGGAACAGGTGCACTGCAGCCTGCCACCTAGCTGACAGTCCAGGGGTGGGTAGTTGCTACTGTGCTAAGAGCTGAAATTGACCACAGTTTACCATCCAGGTCTTCTCCTGGAAGTTGAGAGACTTCAGTAGACTCCCAAATTCCAAAATAGTTACATCAGACAGGTGCTGCCAGTGCAATTATAGTCTAGGTTAAGAGATACATTCCTGGTACTTCCTACCCCGCCATCTCAACAGTGATTGTTGATAATGAGTTTTATTTTCTTGTGAAAATATACAGAAAAGCACAGTGAAACGAGAACGGTTTAGTTACTTTAAATGAGAGACAATTATAGTTCTAGAAAAAGGCAAAGAATCATCAAATCATTGACCCTATTAAAGGAGATGGCTTATCTGCCCCCCACCAAGTCTAATAAAAATAAAATTAAAAAATAAATAAATAAAAATTAAAAGGGGTACCTGGCTGGCTCTCAGTAGAGCATTGAGTAGAGACTCTAATAGAGACTCTTGATCTTGTGGTCTTGAGTTCGAGCCCCATGGTTAGGTGTAGAGCCTACTTTAAAAAAAAAAAAATTAAAAAAATTAGAGCCTCACTGTTCAAAATAATTTCCAGATTTTTTTTTAAAGTTAGAAAATGAGGCGGCGCCTGAGTGGCTCAGTCGGTTAAGCATCTGACTTCGATTCAGGTCATGATCTCAGGTTCCTGGGATCGAGCCATACATCGGGCTCCCCACTCAGCAGGGAGTTTGCTTGTCCCTCTCCCCCTGCCCCTCCGCCTGCTTGTGCTGTCTCTCAAATGAATGAATGAATGAATGAATGAATGAATGAATGAAGAAAGAAAGAAAGAGAGAGAGGGAGGGAGGGAGAGAGAGAACGAAAGAAACCATCAGAAATAAAGAGAATGGGGCTACATATGGATTGGGGTAAAAGGTATGTGAGCTTAAACTAGGATAAAATAGTACAAAAGATAGGACTGACAGGGGCTCCTGGTTGGCTCAGTCAGTAGAGCATCTGACTGGATCCTCAGGGTGGTGAGTTTGAGCCCCACACTGGGGGTAGAATTTACTTAAAAAAAAAAAAAAAAGATGGGACTGACAAAAGATTAGTATCTTTAATATTTACTGAATTTTTTTATAAGAGAAAATTATTTTTTGTACTTTTTATTATTGCTGTTGAAATTATTTTTTCCAAGGAAAAATACTTCAGTAGGAAAGCAGGCATCAGGCATTAGATGAGAAGAGAGTGTTCACTGTGGAAAAGACAAATGGCCAATACATAACAAGAAATATTTAGCTTTATTGGTCATTTTTGTTTTGTTCCTGGTTTTAGGAAGATAACATTGTCTTTTTCCATTAAGTAGTTTGTTAGCTGTGGGTTTTTCATAGATTCTTCTTATCAATATGAAGAAGTTTATTTTCAGTTCCTAGTTTGCTGAGGGTTTTTATCAGGAATAGATGGTGAATTTTGTCAAATGTTTTTTTTGTGTCTCTTGATGATCATACGGGTTTTCTTTTTTTATTGGTTAATATGGTGAGTTACATTCAGTGGTTTTTGAATGCTGAACCAATTTGTGGCTTCTGGGGTAAGTTATATCATCATGATCTATTTATTACTTTTTATATATTGTTGGAGTTCATTTGCCGAATTCTCTTGATTTAACAAACAAATTTGATTTGATTTTGTTTAAAATTTTTACATCTATATTATGAGGGATATAGGTCTCTAATTTTCTTCTTTTTTTTTTTTTTAAGATTTTATTTTTTTATTTGACAGGCAGAAGGAGAGAGCACAAGCAGGGGGAGCAGCAGGCAGAGGGAGAGGGAGAGGGAGAAGCAGGCTTCCTGTGGAGCAGGGAGCCCTATGCTAGGCTCGATCCCAGGACCCTGGTCATGATGGGATCGTGACCTGAGCCGAAGGCAGACGCTTAACTGACTGAGCCACCTGGGCACCCCCGGTCTCTAATTTTCTTATCATACTTTCGTCTAATTTGGTGTCATAGTAATCCTGTCCTCATAGAATGAGTTAGAAAGTGTTCCCTCTTAAATTTTCTAAAATAGTTTATGTAGAATTATTACTTCTTTTTTTTTTTTTTTTTTTAAGATTTTATTTATTTGTCAGAGAGAGAGCACAGGCAGGGGGAGCGGCAGAGGGAGAAGAAGAAGCAGATTCTCTGCTGAGCAGGGAGCCCGATGTGGGGCGCAACCCCGGGACCCTGGGATTATGACCTGAGCCGAAGGCAGACTCTTAACCAAAGCCGCCCAGTCCCTAGAATTATTACTAATTATTTAAATTACTTCTTTAGAAAGAAGTAATTATTACTTCTTACTTAAAATGTTTAGTAGAGTTTACCAGTGAAGCTATCTGGGGCTGATATATTTTTTTAAGAAAGGTTTTAAACTACAAATGCAGTTTCTTTAACAGATATATATAGGGTTATCCAGATAATCTATTTGTTTTTGAATGAGCTGTAGTAGATTGTGTTTTAAGGAATTTGACCATGTCACTTAAGTTGTTGGATTTATTGGCCTGCATAAAAGTAAACAGTCTAGAGGTGCCTGGCTGGCTCAGTTGGTAGAATGTGTGACTCTTGATCTCAGGTTTGTAAATTCAAGCCCTGCATTGGGTGTAGAGATTACTTAAAAATAAAATCTTTAAAAAGTAAATAAATAAAAGTAAAACCCCAATTAAGTGGCAGAAATTATCATATTGAATAATATAAATGCAGTAGTCCCTTATTAGCCTTTTAGTGTCTGTAGAATCTGTGGTGATGTCACTCTCTTACCTGATACTGATAATTTGTGTTCTTTTTTTTTTTTTCCTTGATCAGTCTAGCTAGATAGTTTATCAGTCTTACTGATCTTTTCAGAGAACCAGCTTTTGGTTTCATTGATTTTTTTCCCTTTTTTTATATTTTCTATACTGATTTATCCCTTGATCTGTAATGTTTCCTTTCCTCTCTTTACCTTGAGCTTACTATGTTCATTCTCTCCATTTCTTTAGGTGAATGCTGGGTTCATTGACTTGAGACCTTTCTTCTTTTCTAAAATTAGAGGTGTTTAGTGTTAAAAATTTACTCCTAAGCACTGCTTTAACAGCATCGAGCAAGTTCTGGTGTTGCAAGTTTTAGTCTGTTTTAATTTCTTCTTTGACATTATATTACTTTGACGTGTAATTTGGTTTCAAATATTTAGACATTTTCCAGAGATATTTCTGTTATTGATATATAATTTAGTTCGAATGTGGATAAATTCCATATGTTATGTGACCTGAATCCTATTATTTTATTGTCCCAAGTTGTGATCTCTCGTGGTAGATTTTGTATGTACTTGAGAAGAATGTGTTTTCTGTTGTTGGGTACAGTGTCCTATAAAATAAATAAATGTCAGTTAGGTCAAGTTGGTTGATAGTAGTTGTTCAAGTACTGATTTTCTGTTGACTTGTTCTATCAGTTATTGAGAAGGGTTTTGAAATCTCTGACTGTAATTGTGGATTTCTCTATTTTTCCTTGAGGTTGTATTAGGTTTTGCTTCATGTATTCTGAAGCTGTGTTAGTAAGTGCATTAAACATTTAGTATTGGTATGTTCTCTTTATGAACTGACTTCTTTATCATTATGAAATGACTTTATCATTGACAAAATTCTATGCTTTGAAATCTTTGTCTGCTATTAATGTAACCACTTCGTTTTTGATAATAAAAATCCTAGAGAATCAAGTTTGAAAAAATATATATATAACCACTTCATTTTAATTAGTTTAGCTTGGTATATCTTTTTTCATCATTTATTTTTCACCTATTTACATCTTTATATTAACTGTGTATTTCTCGTAAGGAGTATATAGATGGGTCTTGCTCTTTTATCCACTTTGATAATTTCTACCTTTTAACTGGGGTATTTAGGCCATTTACATTTAATATAGTTATTGATATGGTTAGGTTTAAGTCTGTCATCTTACTATTTGTTTTTTATTTGTCCCATCTGGGGTTCCCCCCCCCCCACTTTTCCTTTCTGCCTTCTTTTGGGTTGAATATTTTTTGTGATTCTTTTTATCTCCTTTGTGGACTTAGTAACTATTGCCTGTATTTTGCTATTCCTAGTAGTTGGTTTAAGGTTTACAGTATGCACTTTAACTTATCAGGGTCTGCCTTTGATGCTACACCACTTCGCTTAAAGTGTAAGAATCTTACTTCTTTTTCTCCCCTCCCAGGCTTTGTACTATGGTTGTCACACATCTTACCTATGTTATAAGCCTCTTGGTACATTGTTATTATTTTTGTTTAAATAATTATCTTTTAAAGAGATCTACTTAATAATATCTTACGTATTTACTTATGTAGTTGCCATTTCTGGTGCTCTTTATTCCTTTGTCTAGATTGATATTTTTCACTGTTATTTAGTGTTTCTTGTAGTGGAGATCTGCAAGTGATGATTTCTTTCAGATTTTGTAGGTCTGAAAAATATTTTACCTTTGACTCTGAAAGACATTTTTGCTAGCCATAGAATTCCAAGTAGATAGTTTCTCTTTCTTTCTTTCTTTTTTGTTTGTTTTAAGATTTGTTTGTTTATTTTAGAGAGGGGGAGGGGCAGAGGGAGAGAGAATCCTGAAGCAGACTCCCCGCTGACTGCGGAGCCCAATGCAGGGCTCATTCCCAGGACCCTGAGATCATGACCTGAGTTGAAATCAAAAGTTGGTGCTTAACTGGCCGCTTAACCGACTGAGCCTCCCAGGCGCTCCTAGATAGTTTTTTTCTTTCTGTATATTTTGAAGATGTCCTCTTGTTTGTATGTTACCCCAAGAGAATCTGTGATCATCCCTATTTTTGTTCTTTGTTCTTAACATGACTTTTTCTCTGACCACTTTACAATTTTGTGTCATTAGTTTTGAGCAATTTGATTGTGATGTACGTTGGTGTAATTTTGTGTCTTTTGTCTTGATGTTCATTGAGCTTCTTGAATCTGCGTGTATAGTTTTCTCAAATTTTGAAGATTTTTGGCCATTATTTCTTAAATATCTTCTCCACCCTTTGAGTATCCATCATGAACAAAGTAGGCTTTTCACTTATTAAAATACTTTAGTAAATAGGGATCCAAAATAAGCCTGGTCACTCTCACTTTAGCTGTTTTTTGCCTTGCTGTTCCAGTCACCTTCCACACACACACACACACACACACACACACACACACACACAATCCATTTGGCATGGGCAGATGAACAAACGACTGACATTATGTGGCTTTGGTCACCTCCCAGCTCTCCTTCCCCTGTGTGTGTCCTGGTAGTTAACTTCTTCAGGAACCTCCATACTGTTTTCCAGAGTGGCTGCACCAGTTTGCATTCCCACCAACGGTGCACGAGAGTTCCTTTTTCTCCACATTCTCGCCGACACTTGTTGTTTCTTGTGTTTTTGATTTTAGCCATTCTGACAGGTGTGAGGTGATATCTCATTATAGTTGTAGTTATGATTTGCGTTTCCTGAATGATGAGTGATGTTGAATATCCTTTCATGTCTGTTTGCCATCTGTATGTCTTTGGGAAAATGTCTGTTCATGTCTTCTGCCCATTTTTTAATTGGATTATTTGTTTTTCATTATCCGTTAATTTTTTAACTAAATCTGAAGAGATAATGGTCAGTCAATGGATATTTGGAAAATAATTTCTGACACAATTTATGAGAAATACATATGTTTAAGGAAATGTATTGAATAATTTAAGAGTCTATATAATTTATTAAATTAATAACTTATGTTAGCTATTTTAATTATAAACATGACATCTAAAAAATTAAAAATGACTTTTCAGCTGTTCAGTATTAAGATGCCAAAAGTTGTGTATATGACTTCACTCACTTAAAGTTTTCCACTATGTATCTCTCTTTCTTTCCCAGTTGATTTCACAGTAGGAAATTAAATAGGTGGTTTTGGGTTTTGTTGACTTAGAGAAATAAAGGTTCCAGTTAAAATTAAATTCTGTTGCTCCTAATAAAAGCACTTAGGTGGTTTCTACTGAAGGATATTAATTCACCATCTTAATTTAAATTTACCAAACATAATTCTTTAGTTTATCATTAATAAAAAATTATTAGGTTTTTGCCTAAGAATAAATAGATTTGGTCCCAATAATTTTTGTGCTAGAAGCAAACTGCATCCTGTCTTCGTATTCCTATCTGGGACTCAGTTCTAGTCATCACCTCAGTGGAGTCAATGGAAAGGAAAGTGTGAGAAGGTCACACCTGAACTCTCACATGGTAGTCAGCACACTCACAGAATGTTAGAGATAGGGGCGCCTGGGTGGCTCAGTCGTTAAGCGTCTGCCTTCAGCTCAGGGCGTGATCCCGGGGTTCTGGGATCAAGCCCTACTTCGGGCTCCCTGCTCTGCTGGGAGCCTGCTTCTTCCTCTCCCACACCCCGTGCTGGTGTTCCATCTCTCCCTGGCTGTCTCTCTCTCTGTCAAATAAATAAAATCTTAAAAAAAAAAAAAAAAGGAGTAGGGACATTAGTCCTTCGTCTCCCGAGTTATGAAGGCTCTAAAGTTATTAGGGCATTCACCCATTTTTATTCTAGCACTTACATGGTTTCGTTTTTATATTTAGATCACCTATGTCACTTCTGTCTTACAGTTGGTTTCTTGGTTTGTCATGTTTTGAGCTTCACTTTTCACTTCATTTGGAATTTGTGGGTTTTCTTTGCCCCCCCTCAATTCACTGAAGGTGTAGTCTGTATGTGGGATGTTTGTGTATAGAGTGGATATTCATTATTATTGCTCTATATGAGTTTTAGAAGTGGGAAGACTTGGTCATCGTTCTTCCTCCAGAAATGGAACCTTTTAGATTTTAATGTCTACCTACACAAAACATAGTAATTTGGTGCTTAAATTGGACAGGAAAAGCTGGAGCCTATTTAGGTAAAGTTCTAAAATCTTAAATTGGAATATTACATTTGTTTTGCAGTAGTAAATTTTTGTTAAAAGAGGCACATTGGTTAAGCTTTCAGGACAAAGCAGTGGTTAGCATCTCTGAAATCTTTGGATGCAGTAAGGTTGAGGGAGAGATGATTGTGCTCAACTTTATCACCTTTAGCCACAATCCTGATGTTTTTTATGTTGTATTTGATTGAGTGGTTGCTTTGGACATTTTGTGTTTCAGGTGCAAAAGTATTTGAGATAAAGATGGAGTTGAAAGGGTTGAAAGGTAATTATCCCTTGAGGTCAGAACTATAGCACTAGGGAAAAAACTCCTTTGTCTCAATACTCCATTCCACTTGCTCTTCCCTTTCTTCAGGATCTGTTAAAGTGCAGAGGGATGAGAGAAGATTTTGCTGTTCAGGATTATTTGCTATTGAATTTCATTGTAACCAGATCAATAACACTTTGTTACTTGGGCCATCATGGAAATAGCTTTGTTACAGTGGCTATTACCTTACGGTGTATTTCACAGAAATGGTTTCTAATTGTCTATCGTGAAGGCAAGGAAACTGTTATTAGTGAGGAGAGAAGTAAAGTTAGATTTGTATCCTCCCAGCACTTAACCCAGAACCTGTGACATATCAGGTGAGTGGTAAAATTAATTGACTAAACCCAGCCGGGAAATAAGCAGAGGAATTCCAAAATGTGCACTGAAATTGTTTAGCACTAGTACGACATTAAATACAGATACTTACAGAATTTTCCAAATGTGAGAAATAAAACTTCAAACACATTTCATGTTTCATATAATATTGGATTGGTTGATTTTAAACTCCCATATCTACCACTATGTATGTATGTGTGTGTGTATATGTATATATATATATATATATATACTTTTTTTTTAAGATTTTATTTATTTGACAGAGAAAGACAGTGAGAGAGGGAACATAAGCAGAGGGGGAGAGGGAGAAGCAGGCTTCCTGCTGAGCAGGGACTCAAAGCCAAGACCCTGGGATCATGACCTGAACCAAAGGCAGACGCTTAATGACTGAGCCACCCAGGTGCCCCTACCACTATATATTTTTGTCAGTATATATATCATTGCTGTGTACCTACACTATTTCCAACAATATTTTACTTAGACTTAAATTTCTCATGCAATATTTAGTTATAAGTATTATTCATTATTGAAAGGTGTTGGAATTTTTTTCAGCCTGATTCTGATCATTTTCTGCCAATGGGAATTTTTAATTATTGGGTTGATTTTTTTTTTTTTTGTAGTTTTTGTAGTTTTTATTAAGAAGTACTTGCTGGTAGAAATTGAGTTTTTGTTACTCTGTATACTCCGTATCTGTTAGCTAATTGTTCTCAGCTGGTGGCTCACTTACCATTTTGTGTGTGTGTGTGTGTGTGTGTGTGTGTGTGTGTGTGTGTGTGGTTTTTTTTTAAGATTTTATTTATTTGAGAGAGAATGCGCATAAGCAAGCGAGCACAAGCAGGGAGAACCTCAGTGGGGAGTCTGCTTCCCTTCTCCTTCTGCCCCTCCCCCTGCCTCCCATCGAGCTCTTTCTTTCAAATAAATAAATAAATCTTAAAAAAAAAAAAAAGACTCCAGCTCCTCAAGTCACCTGCATTCACACCTATCATTTCTGCTATCAGTATAATGGTAAGTGAGTCCGGCTCAGTCAGTGGAGCATGCCACTCTTGATCTCAGGGTTGTGAGCTCGATCCCCATATTGGGGTGTATAGATTACTTTTAAAAAAATTAAAAATATAGGGACACCTGGGTGGGTCCGTCAGTAAGCAGTTAAGTGTCTGCCTTTGGCTTGGGTCATGATCCCAGGGTCCTGGGGTTGAGTCCTGCATTGGGCTCCTTGCTCAGCGGGGAGCCTGCTTCTCCCTCTGCCTGCTACTCCCCCTGCTTGTGCTCGTACTGTCTAGATCTCGCTCTCTCTCTGACAAATAAATAAATAAAATCTTAAAAAAATTTTTTTTAAAGTATGTAGGGGCTCCTGGGTGGCTCAGTTGGTTAAGCAGCTGCCTTTGGCTTGGGTCATGATCTCAGGGTCCTGAGATCAAGCCCCACATTGGGCTCCCTGATGCAGGACTCCATCTCATCAATCTGAGATCATGACCCTAGCTGAAACCAAGAGTCATACACTCAACTGACTGAGCCACCCAGGTGCCCCTAGAGTCCATTTTTAAATGTCTTATTTCCCCCTGGTTCAGAGACAGTAATAGGAAGCTAGCATAAAGCAAAAGAGTCTAAGAATTATGATCTTGATTCATGTTACTGAAATGGTTTCATTTGCAGGTGGCACAAAACAGAAGATTAGCATTGGGGCGCCTGGGTGGCTCAGTCGTTAAGCATCTGCCTTCAGCTCAGGTCATGATCCTGGGGTCCTGGGACCGAGCCCCGCACTGGGCTCTACACTTAGTGTGGAATCTGCTTGGGATTCCTTCTCCCTCTCCCTCTGTCCCTCCTGCCCGTGCGTGTCCTTGCTCTCTCTCTCTCAAATAAATAAATCTTAAAAAAACAAAACCAACAGCATTTTTCATAGAGCTAGAACAGATAATCCTAAAATTTGTATGGAATGTTTACAAAAGACCCTGAATAGCTAGAGCAGTCTTGAAAAGAAAGACAAAACTGGAAGTATCACAATTCCAGACTTCAAGTTATATTACAAATCATAGTAATCAAAGAAGTATGGTACTGGTACAAAAATAGACACATAGATCAATGGAACAGGTAGAAAACCCAGGAATAAACCCACAGTTATATGATCAATTAATCTTTAACAAAGAAGGAAAGAATATACAATGGGAAAAAGTCTCTTCAGCAAATGGAGTTGGGGAAGCTGGACAGCTCCATGCAACAGAATGAAACTGGACTACTTTCTTACAGCATACACAAAAGTAAACTCCAAATTGATTAAAAATCTAAATGTGAGACTTGAAACCATAAAAATCCTAGAAGAGAGCATAGGTAGTAATTTCTTTGACATTGGCCGTAGCAACATCTTTCTAGATATGTCTCCTGAGGCAAGGGAAAGAAAAGCAAAAATAAACTACTGGGATTACATGAAAATAAAAAGCTTATGCACAGTAGAGGAAACAGTCAACAAAACTATAAAGGCAGCCTACAGAATGGGAGAAGATATTGCAACTGACATATCTAATAAAGGCTTAGCATCCAAAATATATAAAGAACTAATACATATAATTCAATACCCAAAAAACAACCCAGTTAAAAAATGGGCAGAAGATATGAACAGACGTATCTCTAAAGAAGATATACAAATGGCCAAAAGACACAATGAAAGATTGCTCATCATCAGGGAAATGCAACTCAAAACTACAATGAGATATCACCTCACACCTTTCAGAATGGCTAAAACCAACAACACATGAAATAACAAGTGTTGGTGAGGTTACCCTGTAGGTGGGAATGCCAACTGCTGCAGTCACTGTGGAAAACAGTATGGAGGTTCCTCAAAAAGTTAAAAATAGGACAACCTTAGGATCCAGTAATAGCATTACTGGGTATTTAAACCAAAAAATACAGGGGCGCCTGGGTGGCACAGCGGTTAAGCGTCTGCCTTTGGCTCAGGGCGTGATCCCGGCGTTACGGGATCGATCCCCATGTCAGGCTCCTCCGCTGGGAGCCTGCTTCTTCCTCTCCCACTCCCCCTGCTTGTGTTCCCTCTCTCGCTGGCTGTCTCTATCTCTGTCAAATAAATAAATTTAAAAAATCTAAAAAAAATAAAATAAACCAAAAAATACAAAAACTTGAATTCAAAAGAATTGTACCCCATGTTTATTGCAGCATTATTTACAATAGAATTATAGAAGCAAATTATAGAAGCAGTCCAAGTGTCCATTGATAGATGAGTGGGTAAGGAAGATATGGTACATATATGCAATGTAGTATTATTCAGCCATAAAGAAAAATTGAAATCTTGCCGTTTGCAACAACACGGATGGAACTAGAGAGTATTATGCTAAGTGAAATAAATGATCAGAGAAAGACAAATACCATATGACTTCATTCATATGTGAAATTTAAGAAAGAAAACAAATGAACAAAGGAAAAAGAGAGAAGCCAAGAAACAGACTCTTAACTCTAGAGAACAAACTGATGGTGACCAGAAGGGAGGTGGGAAGGGGGATGGGTGAAATTGGGGATTAAAGAAAATAAAATTAAGGTCCTAATTTTTCTCCCCATAGGAAGAACTAAAGAATAAGCAATTCTGTTTTAAGCTTCTTAATTTTATGCTAAATTTATTTTACTCTAATAGCACGGTTAATTCTCATTTTGTTGTATTAGTTAAGAGAAATATTGGCAGAAGGAAATGAAGTCGGTGTATAATAGGCCCATTTGAGTGAGGGCTTTGGGAAGCCCAGCAGGAATAAGCCTCGTGATTGGAGAAGGCAGAGACAAGGTGGTAGGCAAAGAGCCTTTTCAGCGGTGCTTACCGTTTTTGTTTGTAGGCCTTTCTAGGAAATCTTTTTGAGCTGTACTTGTGTGCTGCAGGCATTCTTGGTGATCCGCCTAGATTAGGTTGACTTTTAGTGCCCCTCACAAAGGCAAAATCAAATTCAGTAAATCTGTTCTTTTTTTTAATTAGGTGTATTTTGCAATTTTAACATTCTTCCAACTCAAACATTTGTAGAAAGGGTGAGGGGCAAATACATAGTCTCGTGGTATGGCATTTCTTATTTTCTGCTTGAGAGACATGTTCCTTTCCCCTCCTTTCCTTTTAATCTTCCTGTTTCCTTGACACACCTGCTTCTGAACTCCATTTCATCTCTCCCTGCTGTGACAGTTCACTAGCACTTCACGGTACCTAAGGCTCTTTCAACTCTTATTTTCCACTAGCTGTCAGTTGCGAAATAAGGTTGCTTTGTTTGGGAGGGAAAGGGTAGAATCCTTTCTGAATGTCTCCTTTTCCTTTGAAGCAGGAGCACTTCAGAGACAATTGAACTGCTTTTAGGTTTTTCTTACCACCCAGCTTTTTCTTCTGATAGATCCTGCCGTGAACACAGTTCTGTTGATGACATCGATTTGTTGCTATGGAAATAGTGGTAATGTCACAGATTCAGCCCAGTGACTTTACTTCAGGTTCATGCAGGAGAAATGGGCAAGGCTTTAGGGGAGAACCTCATTAAAACTGAAAGCTATCAATTATAAGCAGGTGAAAGGTAAATGGAGCCAACCTTTTATATAATGAAAACAGAAGCAAACCCCTAGCTCATTGACTGCGTGCAGTTGAATACCCCAGCATGAATTCTGACCCACGAGAGTCTTTGACAAAATAAAAAATTTACACTTTCTCAGAGTATTTCTTCTACTTGAGTTTAAGTCTTTTAACCTGCATTATTTGCACAAAATTGTCTTTCTTTTGATCCTCAGGACATGGGCAGCAGCAGGTAGTTCCTTCCCCCGCCTCAGCGGCCAGTGCGCCAGCCAGCAAGCCCCAGCAGCAGAATGGGAGCTCAGCAATGGGTAAACGGCCACAGAAGGACATGTGCTAATTATACAGATCAGGCTTCTGAATCATGTTTTGAAATGTAATCTGGGACTAAAGAGAATTTTCAAAATGTCGTTCATGATCATTGCTTCTTGGAAAGGAGAAGTCCAGTTCTTACTGTAAAGTGTATGATTGAACAAATCATTAAAGATAGATCTTTAAAGATCTCTTAAAGATACTTAATATGCTTATTTTTATCGGGATGATATACTGTTCTCTGTTGATAATAGTTTATCTGGTACTTTCTCACATCTTACATTTTACACTCTCTTGACTTTGCGAATTTACATACCTTTTAAATTCTCGCCTTTTAACTATTTGGAATCCACTTGTCTCTCTCCAAGTTTCCGATTTGGGGTTCTCATGGGTATTTATCTTAACGTGAAAATGGTATCATTTATAGTGGTCATAGTCTTACGAATGGGGAATCGTTTTTTCCTTTAGCTCTCTCTGCAGTAGGTCTTGAGAGGCTATAATGGAATCATTTTGTTTAGTTTCTGGCTTTCACTTTAGGAACTACTATTGAAAATGATGATTTTGGTTGGATTTATTTTTAGAGGTTGGATTTATTTTTAGAGGTTCTTTTTTCTGCACAGCTTCTTATACACCACCTCCTCCCCTCCCCTCCCCTCCACCATTAATTTATCAATTTAGCAATGCTGAGATTTTAAGAAAAGCAAGGTTAAGACATCACTGATGTTGCTGTGAAACTATCAGGACATGGGACTTTTTCCCCATTGGTCTTCGATATTTTTATCTACCTTGCAATATCTGTCAGTCTGCTTTCTATCTCCCTTTGTAAGTGAATCTATTTATTTTATTTTTTAAAAGATTTTATTTATTTGAGAGAGAGAGAGCGAGATTGAGAGAGAACACGAGCAGGGGGAGAGGGTGAGGGAGAAGCAGGGAGTCTGATGCAAGGCTGAGTCCCAGGACCCTGGGATCATGACCTGAGCTGAAGGCAGACGCTTAACTGACTGAACCACCCAGAAGCCCCATAAGTGGATCTGTTTATATGCAACTAGAAAATTATGTACTGTTGAAGGAGGTCATGGACTAGATTTAGTATCTAAGATGGTAAATAATCTCATAGTGACTTCTTTAAGTCGAACTACAAATAGTGTGTTATTCTTCTCCCTCCTCCTACAGATTTATTTTCCCAATCTATTTTCCTATCTTTGGCTTAAGTTAACATTTATTCAGCTAATGTTGTCCAAACACACATCAACTGGGTGGCCAAAGAAAAAAAGACTGGCTGTGTATCGAGGGGAAGCATGTGTGTGTGTTATATAACTGTATCTTATAGAGAGTATTAGGTATGTCTACACATGCATATGTTCTTCTAAGGTCATGTGCTTCCTTGCATAATCTTGAGGCAATTATTACTGTTGTGCATGTAGTTCTCTCTTGACTCCCCAGTTAGAATAGAAAATGTTAAGATCCAGGACAGTCTATGTATAGTTTTTACTAAGTGCTACAAATACCTAGAATAGTGTCTTACAGGCTGTGGAAACTCAATAAAGAAATGCTGAATAATGGTAGATTTACATTTCCAGCCAAATTCCATCCTAAAGAAATGCTTTGGTAGAGAAGATATGAAGTAATTGGACGAAATTGTATTTTCTGAATTTGGAGGTTGACACTTTATAGAAACTGCGTATAAAGGAACTCATGTGTTTACAGGCTTTAGTTACCCTCTCTTTCCAAGTACATGGTAGCTGCTCAGGCTTGGATAAAGAAGCAGAGGGGATCCCGGTGCCCAGCCGCCTAGTTGTCTTGAACCAAAAACTGATTCTTGTCCTTTGGTCCCAACTAAACCCAGTCCCATAGACTTCATTCTAGACTTTTCAGTCCTGTAGACCTGTTGAACACTGTGAGTTTTCTGAGGATGTTTTGAGGTGAAATATTTGTGATAGGTATCCTTCACCTCAGATGGTTCATTCACTATGTCCCTTATCTTCTGGCCTTCCCTTTTGCTTTTTTTTCTTATGCAACTAGTGACTTGCTATCAGTTTTACAGTCAAGAAGGTTGGTTGATTTTCTTTCTCTGACGCATTATCTTGCGCATTAATTCAAAGGACAGTTTAAGAAGGATGGGCCTCAGAAAGAGCAGTGTCTGGACTCAGTACAATTATTACCTTGACCTCAGTCAGAGCTTCAGTTAGCAAATATAGTAGAAAACTTGTCTGCCCAGCTTTCATTCTCAGTCGCTTTTCTAGCCTCCTGTTTTGACATCTCTTGATTACTAAAAAGGAAGAACTTTGCCTCTCATTTTGTATAATTTCACCAGCGACACCTCAGTCACTGAGAGTTAGTATAAAATTTATATGATATTTACATAGAATAATGATGGTCCTCCTTTGTGTTTGTTTTTAAAGGTTCCACTACATCTAAGACTTATGGTGCCTCAAAGACATTTGGAAAAGCTGGAGGTACCAGCCTCGCGAACAGTGCTGGAGGAACACAGGTCAAAGTGGTACCCATTGCCAGCCTCACCCCTTACCAATCCAAGTGAGTTATTCCGTAGAGTAAGTTCCGAAGGTGCCCACGATATGGTGTTAGAGGTTATGACGGGCTCTTGAGTTATTTGTGTGAACTTCAGAGTCACCATACATAAAGTAAGTTTCTTTTTTTTCCTGCAAAGGGGGAGGACGGTACAAATTGTGGCAAACTTTAACTCTCTTACCATAAAAGAATGGCAAGAAAAGCAATCTGCTATAGCCCATGGAGTTTTGTTTTGAAAGAATTTGAATTGAAAAATACTCAATGCTTAAAGAATCCATTTATCGTCTTACGAGTAAAAATAAATATTTGTTGTAATTCAGAAGGCATTTCATCTTCTCATGATATAAATAAGTGCCTTTTAGTCTAAAAATTGTTACTATGATTTAGTTGACTAAGAGAATTGTACTATTTCTATAGCCACATTAATACACCCTGAACAGATATTTTCCATTAAAAGTTAATTTTAACAGTTAAAAATTAGGGAATTCTCTTTTCAGAATTATTTCAGATATGTTTTTATATACTCTTCAGTTCTTTGCAGTGCAGGGAAAATGAGTAAGGTAACTAATGTGCCCAACACTTGCGTTCAGCATGGGCCCCAGGACTGGGTTTTGGATCTTGTACCTCCTTTTTTTTAGTGGCCTCTGTCTGAGGTCATACTGCTTTAGTGTGTTTTTCTTTTGGTGGCTTACCAACACCATGTTCCATAATTTTGTATTTATATTCAGGGCGTGTTAGAATGGAGACAGAAGTTTGACACCAGTTTTATCAGTTCCCATAATTGAAAATAGTGGCGAAATATAATTGCTGGTATTACTGCATCTTCTAGCTTAGAACCTTTCATTAAGGGGATACTGTTGCCTTGGTGATGCTTTTTGGAGAAGGGAGAGAGTTTATAAATTTACTAATTTGACAGGAGAATGAGTCAGTGTTAAATCATCTTGTATGTTTTACTACTTGCTTATTCTATAAACTGTCAAACCTGTATGTTATCTTGGGGTTTTAATTAGCTGGATTAAAATGCAGCTTACATTGAAAAATGGAATATGCATAAGATAAGGAAGGCTATAGGAAGATGATAGGGAACCTTTTAGATCTTTCCCAGGTAAGACTCTGAGCACTAATATAATCTATTTGGCTTTTAGGTGGACTATCTGTGCTCGAGTTACCAATAAAAGTCAGATCCGTACCTGGAGCAATTCCCGAGGGGAAGGGAAGCTTTTCTCCATAGAACTAGTTGATGAAAGTGTGAGTATTTGTCAAGTGGGGAAATAGGAGTAGTCTGAGAAACAGGGCTCATCTCTGTGCAAGCCTATGTGATGAAAAACAGTAGTAGGCCAAAAATAAACGTGATTGTTATTGTTGTTTTTCCTCTTCTATAATCTTTTGATGCTGTCTGGGGCAAAGGGTTAAAGGTCTTTTTTTTTTTTTTCTAGAGGGGATTGTGTTGGGGGAGGAGGAGAGAGAATCTTAAGCAGGCTCCACGCCCAGCTTGGAGCCCGACACGGGGCTCAGTCCCTCATCCCTCAGATTGTGACCTGAGCCAAAATCAAGAGTCGGACGCTTAACCAGCTAAGCTTGCTAGGTGCCCCAAAGGGTTTAAAGTCTTTTAAAAAATCCTTTTATTTTATTTTAGTTTTATTTTTATTTACTTAAAAAAATTTTTTTTTAATTTATTCTTTTTAAGTAGGCTCTGTGCCCAACGTGGGGCTTGGCCTGAGGACCCTGAGATCAACAGTCACGTGTTCAGGGCACCTAGCTGGCCCAGTAGGTAGAGCGTGCAACTCTCTTGACTCTTTTTTTTTTTTTTTTTTTTTTTTTTAAGATTTGTCTATTTATTTGAGAGAAGGAGTGCATGAGTGGGTGGGGAGGGGCAGAGGGAGAGAATTTCGAGCAGACTCCCCACTGAGTGCAGAGTCTGACTCAGGGCTTGGTCTCACAGCCCTGAGATCATGATCCTGAGATCATGAGTCGAAACCAAGAATCAGACACTCAACTGAGTCACCCAGGCACCGCTAGAGCCTGGGACTCTTGATCTCAGGGTTGTGAGTTCGAGCCCCTTGTTGGGTGTGGGCTTTACTTAAAACAAACAAAATCTTTAACAACAACAAAAAAAAGAGTCTCATACTCTATCAACTGAGCCAGTTAGGCGCCCCTGAAATCCTTGATTTTTTTTTTTTTTAAAGATTTTATTTATTTATTCGACAGAGATAGAGACAGCCAGCGAGAGAGGGAACACAAGCAGGGGGAGTGGGAGAGGAAGAAGCAGGCTCACAGCGGAGGAGCCTGATGTGGGGCTCGATCCCATAACGCCGGGATCACGCCCTGAGCCAAAGGCAGACGCTCAACCGCTGTGCCACCCAGGCGCCGCCTGAAATCCTTGATTTTAAATGAAAGCATTTGTAGCAATAGAAATTAGTTTTCTAATGTTTGAACAGCCTCATGAGCAAGAGAAACCAGAGACACACTGTCTGGCCTGTTTGCAGGGTAAACTGAAGCCCAGAGAAGTGATGTCTGCTTATGAGCAAAGTGTTGCTTTGGGCCACAGCAGAAAGCATGCACCAGCCACCTTGAAAAGTGAACAGTTTTGTGGGAGATGGATTCTGCTTGTGTAGACTCTATGCTTTACTTAAACAAAACAAAACCATGATGAAGAAACAAAAAATCCAAGTTGTGGAATCTTGACAGTCTTGTTAGCTGTTTCTCTGTTAGTTTTGTGTATAATTCCTAATGTGTACTTGACACATTGTTTTCAATCTGCTGCATATTTCCTATTGGTTCAAACTTCTGAGAAGGCAAAAAAAAAAATAGGTGGTTTGTTTTTGTTGTTTGTTTTTGGAAGATGGACTAACACCCCAAATGTATTGACTGTATGATGGTAGAATCAATATCAGAACCCAATTTTTTACCAGATTATCAGTCTAATCTGTCAGGTGGCTAAAATTTAGCCCTTTCTTTAAGTTTCTTATCCATCTGTAGTTTTTCTTGTTTGTTTTAAGTAATCTCTGCACCCAACGGGGGGCTTGAACTTACAACCCTGAGATCAAGAGCCGCATGCTCCCCTGACCGAGCCAGCCAGGCGCCCCCATCTATAGTATTTTGACTGATGGAAAAGTGAAAGTGAAAATCAAATCACAGGCAACTTGAAAACATGGTGTATTGTAACATTTTGGCAATGACTCTGAAATATGATGTAATTCCTTGCTTGGTACGTGCGTGAGGGCAGCTGGTGAATCATTTGGCTCATCAGACTTCCTTGTGGGCTTCATTTGTGTCACTCAGTGTTCACAATTTATTTTTATTTTTGTTGTCAGAATATTCAAATCACTAGGTTTCTTGTGGTTTTTTTTTTATTTTGCTTTTTTTTTTAGGTCTCTAACTTGAAGTTAAAGCACCGTAGCTGGATCAGCCAGTTAAACCTAGCTTGTTCCGTTGTGGTGAATAATGAGTTCGTGACTATAAAATGTGTGTTTCTGGGGGTGTCTGTAGCTCTCTCACACATCCTGTTTGTGCTTGTGTTACTGCCTTAAAGATGTCATTTTGACACTAAAGTGTCCTCTTTTTCAGGGGTAAAACTTGATAAACACAATTCTAACCTGCTGTTGCATGCTTCTGCAGGGTGAAATCAGAGCTACTGCTTTCAATGAGCAAGTGGACAAGTTCTTTCCCCTTATCGACATGAACAAGGTAGGGTAGTGTTTCGTTGAGAACCGAAACCGTTGAGTGGTACCAGGAGGAGTGAGGGGACTCTCGTCCACTGAAGAGCTGCGTGGTGGTAAGGAGTTGCTTGTTTAATCTGATAGACTACCCACAGTCCGTGGCTTGCCTCTTTTGCAGGTCTATTATATCTCTAAAGGCATCCTGAAGATTGCTAACAAACAGTTCACAGCTGTTAAAAATGACTATGAGATGACCTTCAATAATGAGACTTCTGTCATGCCCTGTGAAGATGGTCATCATTTACCTACAGTTCAGTTTGATTTCACAGGGATTGGTGACCTGGAGAGCAAGCCTAAAGACTCACTTATAGGTAAGTCTGTGTATGAGACTAAAGAGAGTTGTGATAACTAGTTTTGTTTGCAACATAATAAGGGAAGTGTAAGACTTAAGCGCTTGCCATTCAACCTTTGATCATGCTGTAATGGGTGCCTTGACCATTTTTGCTAACACATTGTGCCTGTATTTTAGACATAATTGGGATCTGCAAGAGCTACGAAGATGCCACCAAAATCACAGTGAAGTCTAACAACAGAGAAGTTTCTAAGAGAAATATCTATTTGATGGACATGTCAGGGAAAGTGGTGACTGCTACTCTGTGGGGAGAAGATGTAAGTATTTGCCTTGAGCAGTCAGAGCGTGTGCGGGAGGCAGAGACTAGAGAGCTGGGCGGCTGTCTTTTCTTAGAGTTGTGGAGCGTTGGCCGTGTAGGCCCTTCCTAAAGAAGGATTGAGCTGGCCAGGGAATATCTGAAGTCCTTTATTTGATTTACTTTGGTGAAATATGCTGTGATCTTAGTTTTACACGGTGAAATGATCTTCCCTTTAACTCTAGATTAGATTTGCTGTATCTTTGAACAGATTCTGGTGTGTGAGGTTATGTTGGATAGATTCCATGTACCATTTATTGCATTTACTCTGCAATTGACTCTTTTCCTTGTTTTCTATAAAAATGTTCTGTGTGTTCTTGCTGCTAGTGACACCTGTTCACTGTATTTGTTTGGTGTTTTTGTTGTTACTCAGGCTGATAGATTTGATGGTTCTAGACAACCCGTGATGGCTATCAAAGGAGCCAGAGTTTCTGATTTTGGTGGACGGAGCCTCTCTGTACTGTCTTCAAGCACGGTCATTGTGAATCCTGACATCCCAGAGGCCTATAAGCTTCGTGGATGGTAGGTTTTATGGGGCTAAACAAAGGGGTTGTTTGAGCCTGGCCTTTGAGTGAGGAGAGCGAGCTCTTTTGGCTCTTATGATCAGTATGTGAGCTGTCTGCAGAGCAGAGGGCTTTGTTACTGAATGGAGCAGTTCCTATATTTCTTGGAAGCATTATGCCTTCTGAGAAGATGGCTTTAAAGCCCTTAAACTGACAAACCTGTAATCCCATGACAAACCCAGAGATTCCAGAGGAGGCAGGCAGAATGGAAGCGCTGCTGCTGACCTCGATCCTGCCAAAATAAGGGGAGCCCAGGCTCTCACGACTGTGTGCTGAAGGACTGTGAGCCGGAGGCAACTTTGTTTCCTAGGTTTAAAGCTGTGGGCTTCTGTGGGGTGGGGGAAGAGTGTGCGTCCTTGTTCTGTCCAGTTGTAGGTGCTGATCACATCTTGTAGTGTGCGTTCACTGGACTCTGATAAAGTGTGCTGGGAACAGTGGGCTTTTGTTGGCATTCTGTTGTTATTCCCCAAGCACTCAGGGGCTGAGGAGAGCCTATTAAAATCTCCTCACTATATATAGCTTTGTAGGGTGTTAAAACTCTGCCTTTAAGGAGCACTTCAAACTGAAACACGGTATGCAAGAATTGATGTGGTCTGGGAAAACACTTTAACCAGCTCAAGCTTTAATAATTTCTGTAGCTGTAGTCCCGGGGGAGTTGTGTCAGTTTCCACCTATGTCCTAGGGTTTTAGTACTTAAAGAATTAGCTCCTATGACATACTTCTCACTTTTATTTTGAGTGTAATGTGAACCACTAGTAGCACTAGTAGTTGAGTAATTTCATGAAACAGCTACGAGAGTGTTCTTGTCACTCAAGCCAGCCTCCTGAGTGTCCACACGCATCTCTGTGTAACAGTCCTGGTAGCTGGCATTGCATTAGTTAGGGCCTCTTTGTAGTCTGACCAGAAATAGCCACAGCTTTGGTTTGTCCTTATGCTTGATTTTCTTTCGGGCTCTAGAGCTCAACCCCAGGTTAATTGCATGCCCACATTAAGGTCTTCATATTTTACTTGTCAATAACAGTGATCCTGGTCAACAGTAAAAGACATGGCTGTCTCCAGAGTAGAATAACTTGGCATTGATCAAAAAGAAGTCCCATGCACACCCCACCTAGGCAAGGGTGGGAGATGTTAGATCTTGGTTATAACAACGTGGGATTTTTTTTTTTTTTTGTAAGAAGGGCTACCTCTGTCCTTCCTCCGTTGATTCTTGATGAGCTGTCTTTGGTGGCAAATGTCTCCTTGGAGTTTTTGAAACCATAAATTGGTGTAGCTAGTAGTGGTGAAACAGATTTATGGACCTTGCTGTGCTTCTGTGACGGATTTAGCCACTTACCTGACAGAATGTGAAGGCGATTGTCTGCAGCTTAGGGCGTCCGTTCTGTTAGATGGTCTCTTTTTAAAAAGCCTGTTCTGTACGTGGTTAGCTTTTAGTTATCCTCCTTTTAATCTCATACTGACTGGCATGTTTTTAATCTCATACTGACTCTTCCCTGCCACAAGTATGTTTCTGAGCCACTTTCCTTCATACCAGCTGATACGTGATCAAGAAGTATAATCAGTTTTAATAATAATGTAGCATAAATTAATGTTAATTTTGATATTGGCATAGTTAAAATCTCACTAAGAAAATAATCTACGAGAAAATAGATAATATCTTCTGTTAAATTACTTTGGGTTATATAATCCTTTAAACTCTATATCAGGCTTATAAAATCTTTTCTTTTTATGATTCTATTTATTTGAGAGAGAGCACAAGCTGGGAGAGGGGCAAAGGGAAAGGGACAAGCAGACTCCCTGCTGAACGTGGAGCCCAAGGCAGGGCTCAGTGCCAGGACCCTGAGGTTATGACCTGAGCCGAAGTCAGACGCTTAGAAGTCAGACACTTAAACCAACTGAGCCACCCAGGCGCCCCAGGCTTATAAGATCTTTTACCCTGGGAACATTTTTTTGCCACCATGTTGTAATGTGGGGACTGTCACTTTCTATGCTGGTATATTTCAGTAATGATAAAAATGCAGCTGTTGATTGAGAATGAGCATCAGTAGCCTAAAGTACTATGTACCAGATGCTAATTTAAGAAAAGGTGGTTGTATTTTGGCACTGTCTTTCTTGACCACTGGGGGGCATCAAAGCAATTGAGATGAAAAGAGGTCATTCCCTTCCTGCAGTTGGCTTCAGGTACAAGGAGGAAGATACTCATTTCAGGCCACATGACCATGACCTATGAAAGTTGGACGAGTAGGGCGTTGGGGGTGTGGATAGCCTGTATCTGGCATCTAGAAACAAGTAGCATATTCAATAATTATATAAAGTGCCTGTTGTTCTTTGGGTTTTTTTTCAGGTTTGACTCGGAAGGACAAGCCTTAGATGGTGTTTCCATCTCTGATCTAAAGAGTGGAGGAACAGGAGGGAGCAACACCAACTGGAAAACTTTATATGAGGTTAAATCCGAGAACCTGGGCCATGGTGACAAGGTATCCCACATTCCTAACTTTCTTCACAAAAGCACATAAAGTGTGCAAAAGGATGAGTTTTCAAACCTGATTTCTGGTCCTAGCTATCAGACATCCATTCAGACCTATGGTTCTTAACTGGAGCTCTGACCAGAGCATGGCGTGACGGTTGAGAAGCACTGCCGGAGTGAGGGGGCCGTGCCTGCATGTTGTATCTCTCACATATCTTGAGGCCAAAAAAATGTTAAGAGTTCTGACTTAGAGAGTTGTTTAATTCTTAGAGGGATCTCAATGAAGCGGTAATGATTTCGGGTCCGTATTTATTTTTGGTAATTGTTCCTGCAAATCGAAATGCCCACATACCAAGAAGATGCGTTTTGAGTTTAGAGCCAACACTGAGCATTAGTGAGGCTCCATGTCAGACATCAGGCGGTTCACACGGGCCTTCGCTGGCTGCACGACTCTAACCTCTCACGGGCCGAGTGTTTGCCCCTATTCTCTGGCGGGAGTTGGCTCTCGTATTTGACTTTAGTTAACGGCTTCCTTTCAATGTTTGTATGTAGTGACGCTCTTGCTGTCTTGACCTAAACCTGTGTCCTGCCAGCAGTTCAGTATTTAAGTCATTTATTTCTCCCTTATGCTCCCCAAAACATAATTCCTACTTTTCTTATTTCCGTATTATATAATACAGTTTTTACTCCCCACTGTCTCATTTCACCCCACTCCCTTATGCAGCGTTGTCATCGGCGGCACCTTGTGATGCTGTCATACAGCACCTTGAGACTTAACAGTAGACGGATCCATGTTGTCCTGGCAGGGGAGCAGCTAGTCTTCAGGTTCTCTTGACACCCACTTTCCTTCTTAGATCTAAGAAATCAGGCCTGCGAGGCGCTAGGGCGGCTCAGTCGGTTAAGCGTCTGCCTTCGGCTCAGGTCATGATCGCGGAGTCCTGGAATCAAGCCCAGCATTGGGCTCCCTGCTCGGTGGGGAGCTTGCTTCTCCCTCTCCCTCTGCTGCTCTCTCTGCTGTGCTGTTTCTCTGTCAAATAAATAAATAAAATCTGAAAGAAGGAAGGAAGGAAAGAAAAGAAAAGAGAAAAAGAAAAGAAAGAGAAATCAGGCCTGGGGGCACCTGGCTGGCTCAGCTGGAAGAGTGTGTGATTCTTGGATCTCAGGGTTGTGATTTCGAGCCCCTCATTGGATGTAGAGATTACTTAAAAATAAGTAAATAAATGTTTAAAAAAGAAAAGAAAGCAGGCCTGGAGAGCACCTATTTGCACCCAAACTTTAAGGTCATGCATTGAGTCTGGATCTTACCTGGAAATACAGAAAAACTCAATAGGCATTCTCCTAGGAGACTTTCTCCTAGGGTGTAATCTCTACACACACTGTGGGGCTCAGACACACAGCCCCAAGATCAAGAGTCGCATGCTCTTCTGACTGAGCCGGCCAGGCGCCCTGAGCCTTACTTTCTTAGAGCCTTTTTTGGTCTGAGACATTGGGAAGCCCCAGAGGTTGCTGACCTGGCTCTAACTTTGGAGTACACGCAGAGGGAGCTGTTCACCCCCCAAAATTATTCACTCTGTATCCTCTCTGTGAGAGTTAAAAAGCAAAACAAATAGGGACAATGGAAAGCCAGAGCACATGACTTAGTCCTTGCTACATTGACTTCTCCGTGATCTCCCCGAGTCGCCTCAGACCAGAGTTGGCACACAGCTGCGTGTGTGCGTGCGCACGTCGTGTGGGGCTGCTCCCGCACCGCAGCCGCAGAGAGAGCAGCTGCGACAGAGCCGGTGACTGGATGGCTCCAAAGCCTAAAATACGTCCAGTCTGGCTTTCTACAAAGTTTGCCACCGTGGCCTAGAGAAGGATGAAGGTGAATGTAGGCCCCGGAAGTCACTGCTGTTGTTTTTCCTGCGGGAGGATGGTTGGACATAGCGACACTAGGTTCGCCCGCATTCCCCTGTATTTCCTCCATCTGTTACCTTTGGAGAGTCAGAGGAACGGGAGGAACGAATGTGTTCTAGGTCTCATGTCACTCTTTCCTCCCGAAGGCCGACTATTTTAGCTCTGTGGCGACAGTAGTCTATCTTCGCAAAGAGAACTGTATGTATCAGGCCTGCCCAACTCAGGACTGCAATAAGAAAGTGATTGACCAACAGAATGGATTATACCGCTGTGAGAAGTGCGACAGTGAATTTCCCAACTTCAAGTACCGCATGATCCTGTCAGTAAGTAGAATGGGTAGATGGGAAGTGCTGTGGTCCTCGAGTCCCTACCAAATGCCAAGGTCCTGTAGAGACAACAGCAAAAGTAAGATTGCTTGTGGTAGGAAGCCTGCAGATGCGTGAGTGCTATAGGGTCTGTTCTCGTACTAAAAGTTTGTTTTCATACCAGAAAGTTGCGTTTAGATACCCAGCTGATTTCGGTTGCTGTGTGTAGTACAGTTGCAGCATTGGTGACACTCTCCTGCTAACTGTTAGGAAGATAAATTAATTTGAAATGGCATTTCTGGAGAGCAGTAATTGTACTTATACCGCCAATGCCTATATTTAGTTATTTTTCTTGTAGATAATCTGTTCCTCTTAGCCTTCGTAGGGCTGACTTCTCAGGAATGTGACTGCATGCTGATGTGGGAGTGTGGCTTTTTTGCATTGTAAGAATTGTTTCTGTTTTAAAAACCTTTAAAGTGAAGGGTGTCCTTTAAAAAAAATCATAATACTAAATGATAATAAAGGTATAAGAAAATAGGTTGCATTTTTCTAGAAGGTGATTTGGCAATAATATATCAGGAGCCTTAAAAATGTTTATATTTTCTGGCACATTAAACACTTGGAGGGAATTTCTTCTAAGAAATCATCAGAGATGTTACAGCTGTGTAAAATTATTTGTTACTGTGTTATTTTGAAAACTTCGATGCAACTTAAACTTCCTTAATATTATATTGGTTATACGTAAGTAATGAATCATGGAACTTTACATCAAAAACTAGGGATGTACTGTATGGTGACTAACATAATATAATAAAAAAATATAATTAAAAAATATTATATTGGTTAATTCCTTTATTATATATCTGTAGTGCCAGGTCCTGTGGAATACCATGAAGGCATCAGAATTTGCCAATTATTTGACAGTTTTCTACAGTTAAAATACTTGAAAATGACATATGTTCAGGTTTATTAATTAAAATGGCAAATTTTAATGGTATGTTCGATATAGTCTTGAAGTATGTACACATAGAAAACAGACTGAGAGGACAAATACCAGAGTGTTGATTGAGGTTATTTCTGGTTGATTTCTAGTTTCTTCTGCATTTTCCTTTTTTTTTTTTTTTTTTTTTTTTCTTGTAATAGGAAATTTTTTTTTAAATCTTTTTAGATTAAAAAAGAAATGATTTTACTTATCCTTTCTATATTCTAATTGCTCCATAAAATGTTAGTTCAGCAGGAAAGTTCTACATTTAAGCTTGGTATTTTTACAGAAAATAAACATGAACCTAACTTAATCGAAGCAGGATGGAGAAAATTGTTTTAGATGGTTTATCAGCCTTTCTGGGAAACTCGTAAGTAGGAATCCCAGCACACTGGTTTCACGAGATGGTGTCTCCATTGTCACCCTCCTCAGCCCTGTTGAGCGGTGCTCTTTGCCTCTAGGAATAGCATGAGGTAAACAAACTGTAGGTGTGAACCCTGGTGTATGACATATTTTCTCATATATGTGAGTGTTTTTAACTTTTCTGGTCCGCTATTTTTTCATCATAACTTTTGATATTAAACCTCCATGTATAATCTAAGCGAATATGTAGAATCGTCAACTTGACACCTTAAAAAAAAACCTTCGCTTTCTTGTTTGTACTAAGACTTATAGCAACTGGATTCCATGTGATCCACTTTCTTCCCTGACTCTCCCCTGTTTAATTTTACCGTGGTCTAATTGGAGGCATTTCTGTTGCTAGTGGCGGCTGGATGAAGGGTGTTAAGCTCAGGCTTCTACATAGTCCGGGAGGTTCAGCAGTGTCCGGAACTAATCTTACAGAACTAGTGACTGAAGGACGTACAATTTAAAATGCAGAGAACCTGCCCTTACTCTTTGGAGGCTCATTCAAAACCTTGAGTCCAAAGGGCTTTGCACCCAGTCTGGTGTACATGGGTTCTGTGTTTAAAGGAGAGTTTAGTTGGGTTGTTATCTCCACTGAAATCTGAAATCACATATCCACAGCATATTGTGTTCCTGCTGTGATCCAGACTTATATTTTAAACTTCTTTCTCCCATAGTTTTCACATTCTTCTGAAAAAATATAGCATATATAGTAGTAGTATTTTAATTATTTTAATGAGTGGAAAAAAGTTAATCCTCCAGTCTCCTGAGTGTGTCTTTCTTTTATTATTTCTTGGCTAAATAATATATGTTTTTTAGGTAAATATTGCTGATTTTCAAGAGAATCAGTGGGTCACTTGTTTCCAAGAGTCTGCAGAGGCCATCGTTGGACAAAGCACTTCTTATCTTGGGGAGTTAAAAGAGAAGGTTGGCCTCATCTTTTATTATTACTGTAACACTTGTCAATAACACCCTTTTTTTGCCCTTCAATTTTTTTTTTTTTAATTTCTTTTGGATGTTGTGTATAGTTTCTCAGTCTGATGATTATTTAAGAGCTCATCTGATTCTGTTGAATTTTGTCCACCTTGGGTATGCTAACAATGAGTAATCAAGTAATGTATAAAGAAGTGCTTTATGGGCTCCTGGCTGGCTCTATCGGTAGAGCACGCAATGCTTGATCTCAGGGTTGAGTTTAAGCTCCACGTCGGGTGTGGAGACTACTTTAAAAAAAAAAAAAAGTGCTTTAAAAACAGCACTTAATTTTTTTTTAAGATTTTATTTATTTATTTGACACAGAGCAAGAGAGGGAACAGAAGCAGAGCGAGTGGGAGAGGGAGAAGCAGGCTTCCCACTGAGCAGGGAGCCTGATGTGGGGCTCGATTCCAGCATCCTGGGATCATGACCTGAGCCAAAGGCAGACGCTTAACAACTGAGCCACCCAGGCGCCCCTAAAAACAGCACTTTAGAAGTATAAACCACTTATTTCTCCTATTCCTGTTAGCACACTAAAGTTGTGTGCCTATAATCACTTGAGATCTGGAAGGTATCTTCTCAAGTAATCTGAAGTACAGGTGTGCTCTTTTAACATAATAAACACGTTCCTGAAAAGTTGAGTCAAATCCTGCTTTAAATTCACATATAAGGTACTTGCTACTCTAGGTCATGCAGTTCGTACGAAGTAGCTTTCTTTCGTAAGAGAACTTTATCCATTTCATCTTTATAAATATGTATTTTTATATATTAGGTTTATTTAATGTAGGGAATAGATAACTAATTATGCTAAATGTAGGAAAGAATCTCAGATAAAATGTGTAAAGATGGGGACGCCTGGGTGGCTCAGTTGGTTAAGCGTCTGCCTTTGGCTCAGGTCATGGTCGCAGGGTCCTGGGATCAAGTCCTGCATCGGGCTCCCTGATCAGTGGAGAGTCTGCTTCTCCCTCTCTCTCTGCCCCTCTCCCCACTTATGCTCTGTCTCTCAGATAAATTTAAAAAATTGTTAAAAATGTGTAAAGATGGGGGCACCTGGGTGGCTCAGTCGTTAAGCGTCTGCCTTCGGCTCACGGTGTGATCCCGGCGTTCTGGGATCGAGCCCCACATCAGGCTCCTCCGCTATGAGCCTTCTTCTTCCTCTCCCACTCCCCCTGCTTGTGTTCCCTCTCTCGCTGGCTGTCTCTCTCTCTCTGTCAAATGAATAAATAAAATCTTAAAAAAAAAAAATGTATAAAGATGACCAATGAAAGCTGTGTTTTCTGGGCCACACAAATTAGCATCTATCTAAGATTTTTCCTCCAAATTGGTTAGAAAACTTATAAATAAACCACTACGGGAAAAAAACACACACACACACACACCACTAAGAAAAAAAGATTTGGGGGCGCCTGGGTGGCGCAGTCATTAAGCGTCTGCCTTCGGCTCAGGTCGTGATCCCGGCGTTATGGGATCAAGCCCCACATCGGGCTCCTCTGCTGGGAGCCTGCTTCTTCCTCTCCCACTCTCCCTGCTTGTGTTCCCTCTCTCGCTGGCTGTCTCTAACTCTTCAAAAAAAATAAAAATAAATAAATAAAAAATCTTTAAAAGAAAAAAAGATTTGTCGTTTGTTTGGTGTGTTTTTCTTATTCTTTCCTGTCTTCAGTATGTCCATTCAACTCCCCTGCCTCCCCTGACACACATTTTTTTTTTTTTTTAAGATTTTATTTATTTATTCGACAGAGATAGAGACAGCCAGCGAGAGAGGGAACACAAGCAGGGGGAGTGGGAGAGGAAGAAGCAGGCTCATAGTGGAAGAGCCTGATGTGGGGCTCGATCCCATAACGCCAGGATCACGCCCTGAGCTGAAGGCAGACGCTTAACTGCTGTGCCACCCAGGCGCCCCTGACACACATCTTTTAAAAATTGTTTGTGAGATCTCTGAAAATAATGCCAACAAGCCCTTTTGTAGAAATAACTGGAATTGACTTTAAAGTATGATGGTATCTTTCATCTGTTTTGCCTGGTTCTTTATTTTCATATCAGATTTTAAGGCTCGAGGCAGCTTTTCAGGGTTTTTTATGAGCTTATTACATTTGACTGTTTTTACTGCCGGTGAATAAGGACATATAGAAACTCTTCCCTCAGGAACCATGAAATATTCTTGGAGTGCACGCTCCATGCTTTCTCATGCTTTCTCTAATCTTGAAGAATAATGGCAATTGGTATAATTTTCTTAAGGTTTAACACATTGTTTTATTTACGTATCTGAAAGCCCAGAGGACTTTGTGTGTATATGTGAAGTAACTTTTACACAGGAGTTCTGTGTAGCAAAGCCATTTTCATGCTCTATGTGGCTTGAAAAGATAATATTGACTGATATGAACTGTTAATTTTATATAAAGTTACCGCAAATTTATTTTACGCATATTTATATAAAATGCTTTCTCTGATTCCTTTCTGTTTACCATACTTTTTTTTTTTTTTTATAAAAAAGCTTAATTAGTGGGGCACCTGGCTGGCTCAGTCGGTTGAACATGTGACTCTTGATATCAGGGTCATGTATTCGAGCCCCACATTGGGTGTAGAGATTACTTTTTTTTAAAAAGGTAAAAAAAGCTTACGTAGTGTTTGAGGGACAAGAGAAAGAGGGAGAGAACTGTGTTTTTCAAACTTTCCCTAATCTTCACCCACTTCACCTGTCTTCTTCACTTGCTCACAAATCACTATAAATGCAGAGACTAAAACAGTATGACAACTTGAACTTTTTTCTGTGGTTTTTTCCCTCAATTCTTTTTTTTTTTAAGATTTTATTTTTATTTTTTTAAGGTTTTTTTTTTTTGTTTTTTCTTTAAAGATTTTATTTATTTGTCAGAGAGAGAGTGAGAGCACAAGCAGGGGCATTGGCAGGCAGAGGGAGAAGCAGGTCCCTGCTGAGCAAGGAGCTTGATGCAGGGCTCGATCCCAGGACCCTGAGATCATGACTTGAGCTGAAGGCAGACGCTTAACCAACTGAGCCACCCAGGCGTCCCTTTAAGATTTTATTTTTAAGTAAATCTCTGCATCCAACGTGGAACTCGAACTCACAACCCTGAGGTTCCATCACAAACTTTTGAAGTTTAGAAATGTGTTTTCTGGGGCGCCTGGGTGGCGCAGTTGTTAAGCGTCTGCCTTCGGCTCAGGGCGTGATCCCAGGGTCCTGGGATCGAGCCCCACATCAGGCTCCTCCGCTGGGAGCCTGCTTCTTCCTCTCCCACTCCCCCTGCTTGTGTTCCCTCTCTCGCTGGCTGTCTCTCTCTGACAAATAAATAAAATCTTTAAAAAAAAAAAAAAAGAAAGAAATGTGTTTTCTAAGAGTGGTTTAATTTATTATTATTATTGGGAAATATGCATAACATAAAATTTACCATTTTAACCATTTTTAAGTTTAAGTTCAGTACACTCATTAAATACTAATTCTCCATTTCCCCTTCCTCTGGCCTCTGGCAAACATTTTACTTTCTGTCTCCCTGAATTTGACTACTGTAGGTAGAGTATTTTAGTTTTTTAACAAAATTCTACCTAAACAGTTTTATGTAATGAAGTGTCACCTGTAGATTAGTTATTCCTAAGTAATTTAAACCACTGGGGGTAATATATTTTTGAGAGAGGTTTTTATCAAAAGTCTTCAAAAATCTTTTTTCTAAAGATTTTATTTTGGGTGCGCCTGGGTGGCTCAGTCGGTTAAGCGTCTGACTTCAGCTCAGGTCATGATCCCAGGGTCCTGGGATCAAGCCCTACATCGGGCTCCCTGTTCAGTGGGAAGCCTGCTTCTCCCTCTGCCTCTGCTGCTCTCCCTGCTTGTGTTCCCTCTCTCACTCTCTCTCTCTGTCAACAAAATAATAATAATAATAAATAATAATAAATAAAGATTTTTATTTTTAAGTAATCCCTACACCCAATGTGGGGCTCAAACCTATAACCCCAAGATCCAGAGTCACATGCTCTTCTGACTGAGCCAGCCAGGAGCCCCTCCAGAAATCTTAATGGATATTTTCAAATGGTCTGGTAGCTTCCATGCCTAAAGTTTTACATTTGTTTTTGCAGAATGAGCAAGCATTTGAGGAAATTTTCCAGAATGCCAACTTCCGATCTTTCACATTCAGGATCAGGGTGAAACTAGAGACCTACAATGTAAGTGGGGTCACCTGGGGTGCAGAAGGGTTGGCAGTGGGAAGCTGCTGTCTGTCACCCACAGCAACAGTACAGTGGCAGCTGTCACTTAATTGCATACTGTGTGACAGACCCAGGGCTAAGCACCCTGCACTTATTACTCATTGAATCTTCCCAGCGCCGAGGAAGGGAGCTTAGAGCGCTTGAGTGTTCTGTCTAGTGCTGAGCACCTAGGGGGAAATGCTGTGCGGTCTCTTCAGTTACAGCCTGCGGTGTTCTGTTGGTGTGCTGACAAAGAACGTGGCAGGGTGTTCAGTGGACTCAGTTCCGTGAGGTTTAGGCCCTACGGTTGGCGAATGAAACCAAGGCTGCACATAGTGAACATTACCTTGAAAACTCCTTTAAGTTGCCTGTAACATTGTATAATTGGATAGTCCTACTGTAACAGCAGTGATTAGCACTTACTGTCTGCCAGTTACTCTGCTACACCCTTTACTTTCCATCTAGTATCTCACTTGATCCTGGCAGTAACCCAGATGTAGGAACTACTGTTACCTCATTTTACCACTGAAAAAGTGGAGGCATGCAGCGAATAAGTCATTTGCATAGGTCGCATGCCAGTGAATGGCAGAACCTGAGATTCCGGCCCCCAGCTTCAGAGCTTTGCTCTTCATCATTCTTATAAAGAGGACGATGTCGTCATTACGGAGCGCATGCACACACAAGTGCGTGAGTCCCTGAACCAGACCGTGTGCCCTTTCTGGGCATCACATCATCCTGCCTCTACAGTCACTGTTGAGTCCTGATGAACGAGCGAGGAGGGAGAGTTCTCTCTCTTGTTTCAGGGGTTCCTCACTCTGTTTTATTATCACACCCTCACCCTAGCCGCTGCAAGTAGGGGTGTTTGTTTCTGTAAGCCCTGAATGATGTGGGGAGTCAAATGTCTGTGATAGGGTGACAGTGAGGTGGGCCCAGGGACGATTGGAAGGGTCACGTGGTGCTCTCATGGTGCAGACAGGGAAGGTGAGTCGCAGAGCTTAGGTAGCCCCAGACCAGCTCTTCCTCCTCTGCCAAGGGCGCTTTTGCTCTCACACGGCTCTCAGAACCAGCTATGTGGCTTCAGGCAAGTCCCTTCTCTGGGCTCTCCTCTGCAGAGAAAATAAATTGACCTACATCAGCCCGCTAAGGTCCATCCCATTTGGAATCTAGGTTTCAGAGAGCTTGGGAGCACAAGGGAAGGATGAAGGGGGCTTCTGTCCACCCTCCCAGCTCCAGAAGTTCCGAACATGGCTCTCACGGGTGATTTTTTCTGTATTGGAATGACTGAACACTAAGGCCAGCATGCCTTTGTGTTTTCTCCCGCTGAGATCATTGAAACCTCTGAAGCAAAGGGGGTTATCACCACCGCTCCATGCCGCAGGCTTTCCTCCACTCACAGACTGCTTTTCTCAAAGGACGAGTCTCGAATTAAGGCCACTGTGATGGACGTGAAGCCCGTGGACTACAGAGAATATGGCAGAAGGCTGATCATGAACATCAGGAGAAACGCGCTGATGTGAGAAGAGCAGGGCTGCAGCGCTGATTGGGCAGTTTGCAAAAGCAGAGCTGAGATGAAACCGATTCCTTCCCCCCCTCCCCCGCCCCGCCCCGTGTGACATTTCCACATTAGCTCCTGTGGGCCGAGGGCCTCTCTGCGGTGGATGAAGCGCTTTCCTCCCTTAGGCGCATCTTGGAGCCCATCGGTACCCGCTGATAGGCAAAGGGAAATGCGCTCCGACGGCTGTGGTGTAAACCGTGTCCGTCCTAGCGGGTCAGCTGGCGGGTAGTGTAGTGCCAGTCACTCCCTCTGTCTTAAGGCTTTTGTCAGTTTTATTAAGATTTCATTGTCTTCAAGCAGGAATTATGTCACAAGTAGTAATTGACCCTAACTTTGCAGATGTGAAATAAATTATGTAACTAGGGTTTCCGCCTCTCCTGTGGTGGCACCTTTTCGACTGGGGTTCCCTCTCAGGAGGGGGAGCTGAAAGGTGTTCGTGCGGAACCTGTACTCTAGTGAGTGTGTCTTTCTGGAATTCAAAGGCTCTCTCTTTCTAGAGGTGCCATGTAGTTGTTAATGCTTGGAATGGCAATGGGGTAGAATTATTAATCAAAGACATATCTTTTATATCTGAAGAATATCCCTCCTTCAGGGTTTAATAGACTGAGTCAGATGGTCTGATATTAATCAAAATTGTCTCTTCTGAGGAAGGCTGATAAGCATGGACTTGCTGTCCCCCAGGGACATCCAGGCAACTACAAAGCATTGCTTTAGTTTTCACTTCAATCAGTGTTGCGTTGTGGCTGGTGAATGCACACTTTTCTACCTGTACATATTTCTTGCACTTGTATGTTTCATTTCTTGATTAAAGCTATGTTAAATAGAAGGGATTTTGAAGGAAGAAGCCCTTTGTTTCCCCTGCTTTGTTTTAATAAACAGAATATTCTCTGCGTGTGAATCCTACTTTCTTTGAATGCAAAGGGTTCTTGTAACTGGAAAGCAATTAATTAGCCTTCATAATAAATGTTCACTTGGGGGAGATGTTAACTCATTACAGACTCAAAGATTAGTCCAAGGCATAGAGATCATTCATCCTAATGTTTTTAACCCTAAAATGCATCTTTTAGAAGAATGAAAACACTAAAAACAAAAAGCCGTTGTGCTCAAGAATGCTGATGATCTGGCACTTTGGGATTTTATTGATGTTTACACAGCAGTCTAACACCAACCAGGCTTTGAAATGTGTACAGACAGTGAGCTAGTAAGAAAACAGTAATTATGCTACTGGGCTTTTCAGTCAGCAAGAGCGTGCTTGCTCTGTGTGTTCCTAATCATATTAATTATCTATCCGGTTGCCGCGACCCACCACTTGGCATTTGCTGCACATCTCTCCCCGAACATCCAGGCAGAGTTGCAGTCAGCCTGCAGCGGGAGGAGCGGGTTTTAGTCTGTGCAGGTGTGGCATATGGCGGCCCTGGTGGAGCTGGAAAGCAATGGTGGCCTGGCTGTTTCCTTCTTACCTGTCCTCTGTCAGGAGGGAAGCAGCCAGCTCTAGGCCGGATGACTCCCGTTCCTCACAACCGACAGAAAGGGTCTTTCTCAGGCCGGCTGATTGTTTGGACACATTCGAGTCTCGGAAGATGGTCATCAGGCTGCACTTGCCTCTTGGACTGAGGCCTCAACCATTTTTATGGAAGCTCTTTTCTGTCTGACCTTGCTTATCAAGCACTGACTAGAAAATTACAGTCTTCAGCACAATTCTGGATTGACAAATTGAAGGTTGGAAGTGGTAATCTAGCTTTCAGCCCAGTAACCAGTCTCACGTCTCCTACTCCCAGCATTCTCTCTGTTCGCATTCACGACGGCTCTACCTCGTGCAGAGCGTGTTGCCCTGACACATCGCGGGACCGCTGGACCGGGTGCTGTGCGTTTTCAGTGACCCGGTGATGAAACCAGCAAATCCATGGGGCTGTTCTGGGGGAGGGCGGCTCCCTGGAGGGAGGATGTTTAGCAGATCTCCCTCCTAAAAATCAGATCACCAGTACAGAAGCATCAGAAATTGGCTCCACTGTTAGGCTTTTAAGAGATTTAGGTCCCCGAGGATTGCCTAAATAGATTCTGGCCCACAGTTCTTGGAATTCTCTTGGATATGGTTTACCTTGAAAGGCTGTTCATGTTGTTCTATTTCTCATCTTTCACTTTGAGATCAATGTTTATTTTGCATACACCATGACATCAGCGTTAAGCAATTAGGAAAAAAATCTAATCATTTTGCCTTCATTTTAAGTGGTTCTTGGAGTTCCTCCAGTCTCATTGTGAAAGAGGCAAGAAAAAAAAATAAAAGGGCAATAATCTGATTTCTGTCCATATTTTCAGTGTTTTATGTTTTCCATAAAAGCCTTACTAATCTCTGGTGTGCTGTTCTTTTTTGAACTGCAGGGTCAAAAATTTGCCCCTCCCCCACTTTTTTTTTCCTGAGTGGCCTGTCTTGGAAAAGTATAAATAATATTGATCATGGTATTTAATACACTAATGAAACCCGTGGTTATTGACTACATAATTAATATACTGTCTAAAAGTGAAGTTTGGCAGCCCAGTGTATAAAGGTTTATATTGACTTGTGTTTCTTTGGCAGTATGCCTTCTAAGGTTTTATTTATAGAAAGTGAAACAGGTTGTCCAGGCGCCTTTCCTTTTCACTTGTTAGAAGGCCACTCACTGCTCCCCTAGTAAACTGATTGTTTCCTTATCTCAGAGGATTTCTACCCCCCCATCCCCACCCCCATAAAATGTGGTTTGTTAGCTCTTAGTCTTACAATCCACTCTTGGTAGAGTTCTGGCTTTTATAAACACTTTTGGAAATAACCAGCTTTTCTCAAAAAGGATAGAATTTAGATATTTTATTTTCATTTGTTGAAAAAAACCTCAACTAAGTGTATTTGTTATTAAGCTGGTAAGTATTGTTAATGTCTGTTGAAAAGGAAAGGAATAGGGTCTCTTCGGCCCATTGATTATCTCTTACATAAGTAATCCGTGTTTGTTGTAGAAAAATAGCCTACAGATAGGAAAAAACAAAATTACCCATAATCCCACAAATCAGCAAGAACCACTTGTAGAGCCGACTTCCTGTGCGTGCACGCATATAAATGCAGTTTTCACTGAAATAGGATTATACTATGCACATTATTCTGTAACGCTTTCCTCGTAGCACTCTAGGATGGACATCTTTTCTTCTTCAGTAAAAATAGATCTGCATAATTTTAATTAGTATTTGGCTATATGGATGTATACATTGAGCCAATTCACTTGCTGGATGTTTATACTCTCCAATTATTTTTAAATTTTATTTTTGTTAAGATATAATTGGCATATAACACGGTGTTCGTTTTAGAGCTAAACATACTTCCTAATTGTTATCATAAACCCAGTATGTGATGGGCAGGAACACGTACCCTTTGTGGCACTGTGAAAATGTCTGCCTTCTTGACCTGCTGTGTTAGCTTTTCTGCGGGCTTTCTCCGTGCCCTAGTCCAGTGGTGACTCCTCTAACCCCGTGTGCCATCAAAGGCCGGCAGGTGATGTGAGCAGGTCCTGGAATCCTCTGGAGCAAAAGCAGGTGGATGAATGTAGGGAGGAGAGGGGAAAGGAAGGCTCCGAAGCCATAGATGGCTCCATCCTACCTGCCATACCGATGGGGCCGTGGCTCTGAAGAGGCCGAGATCCAGTTCTCTGCTTGTGTGGCAGCAATGGCCTCTTGAGAACACATTTGACTTGCTTTATAAATCAGTATATGCCAATGATTCTTCATCCAAAGCTATTAGTGAATGTTTAAAGCTTTATATCTGTGATGGCGGCTTTGTTGTCGAGAGGAGTATGGAGCACTTGTGTCCTTTGATTGCCTGTGCTGCCCTCCTTGTAAGTGATTCGAAGTAAGATACCTTGTCCCCAAGAACTGTGGTCTATCTGGAGCAAGGCTTGGGGGTAAGTAGTAATATCACACGTCAAACTAAAATTCAGTAAACGGGCGCCCGGCTGGCTCCGTCAGTCAGAGGAGCATGTGACTCTTGACCTCGGGGCTGTGGGTTCGAGCACCATGTTGGCGGGGGTATTTAACTTAAGGAAATAAAATAAATGTATATATTACTGATATAGATAGATAGATAGATAGATAGATAGATAGATAGATAGATACCAGTAAATGGAGAGATCCCTGAAAACTGGAGTTTTCAGGAAAGATTTCACGAAGAATTGAGTGATTTGAGACTCACAAACTGTAGCCTTCATTTCAATCAGGGGCCGTCTGATCTATAGGGAAGGACACTTGCAACAGCTGTGACAGCCGTTCGTAGACGGCACCAAAGGGAACGGAGTTCCCTCTGCGAATAATGTCGGACCACGGTGCGGGAAGCGGACTTACATCTTCTATTGCCAGATCCCCAGCTCTTGCACTGGGCCTGTCCTAAGAGTTTATGATTGGCCAGTAACCTGTGGGTGTGCTTGAGCCTTGAACCTGGCCATCTTTACAGCCTCTCAGCTTTGCCAGGCTCTTAATCGCTGTCCCCTTGCACCCCCTACTTCGGAGCTGTTGATAAGTCTCAAAAACGTATAATTTTCAAGAAAACAGTCTTCCTTTTCCCAGCCTTGACTAAAGACCATGTGAAAAACTGAATCCCACCTGCCTTGTGAGAAGTACTGTTATCCAACTCAGAAGTTATCATGTAAACTGTTAATAATTGTGAGCTATTCTTATAAAACTGCCCCTGCTCCCCAGTGTATTACCCAGTTGGTAATCGGAAGTTTGTGCTGTCATTAAAAATGGCGGCTTCCTCAGACAGCATGCTCGGTGCTTGTAAGATGCAGATAACTCGGCCTGTACGTAACGTGTGCGTGTGCGTGCGGCGTCCTTCCGGCCTTAGGTAACCGGGGCCGCTGCCTGGGAGCGCAGGGGAGCTCACGGCAGGGAGCGGCAGCTTTGTGCTCCTGAATGCCTGCCCTGAAACCGAGTCAGAACAACCAGGACTTTTTAAAAATAAGCCCCAGTTGGGCTCTCATCTCTCCTCTCACAGTTGACACCGCTGTTCGTGTTGAAGTTTATTTCTATCTTCAGTCAGCCGTGGTGCAGAGGTCATTTCCATTGGCCTAAAATTTGAGAGGCTTATGTGTTTGCCTGGGAAAGCTGATCTCCCCAGCTCTCAGGCTCGAAATGCGAAGCCTGTCTTTTGTAGAAGCTTCTCCGTCTCCACAGCACCCCTTCTCCCACCGGCACCACGATTTCCTTCTCTACTAGTTAGTTAAAATCCGAATAGCTTTAGAAGGTGCACCCCCGTAAATGAGCTCTCCTCCTGTAATGGGCTCTCTCCAGGCAGCAAACCTTCCGTAAAGGAGCCACTAATTAAGCAGAAAACGGTTTGTCTTGCTTAGCCACGTTCCATGAATCCAGCAGTCAATTTAGAAGATGGCGACATCCTTCTTTGCAGCTATGATTTTAACAATATTCCTCTGTCTTTCCGCCTACGGTTGGGGGGCGGGGGTGTCTCCGTTCCTCTCTGGCTCTCCATCTTTAAGAGGAAGATCCGTTTCCATGGACTTTCATTTTTATGAAAATCCTTATTAAAGTTACTCTTGCAGGATCAAACCCGGGCCGAGCCTTCCTGGTCGGAGAGCGAGCGGTGCTGTGGGGAAGCGTCGATTTGCGGTGGCGGCACGCGCGGGCTTTCGGGGAAGATGCCTGTCAGTCAGCTGGGTCTCGGTGGCGAGAGGCCTGAGCGGTTCTCCGCCTCGGTCTGCGGCAGAATCGAAGGTGCTAGCAGGCTTCCCCGGGCCGCACCGCTCACGGCCGTGCCTCCCTACCTTCTAATAGAATCTTTAGCTCCTGGAGCCAAGTCTCATCTCGCGTGTGTGATTAAATCGCGGGTGGCTAGGAAAAGCAGAGCCCTCTTAATTAGAGAGCGACACTCTTGCATAGTAGTTGTGTTCCGTTCGTGGCATCATTGTCACAGCAAATTACCGGTTAGGTTAAATATTGAGCTGGTAGTTCTCAGAGCTTCAATTATTCCCCCCACCTCCTCCTCCCCTCCCCATCACCTGCTATCCTGCACTTCTAACTTGATCTTCTGCCAAGTGGTAGCTTTTAAGTGAGGCTTAGAGAAGATACACTTTACAGCGGGAGCAATAAATCTGGCTTTGGGCAAGTTATAGGATGCTGAGAACATCTGAATGAGGGGCGCGATTTTTGCCGGGTGTGTGGGGGTGTGCTGGGTCATCTTACAGGCCATCTAACTCCAGCCATGAAACCCCATAGGTCAGTCAGTGTATCTAGCGCGGTGTCTCCAACATGAACACCCTACGTTTGGGATGCCACAAGAAACGCAAAGGAAATAGAAGCCTCGGTCCCCTCTCTCTCAATTTTAATCCATGATGGGAATCCACAAAATGGAAGCACACTTGTTATGAACAAGCAAAGTAACCCAGAGCAGACCGAGGACAGAGGAGGAAACAGTCCGGCAGAGGCGAGTGGTCACCGTGAAGGTGAGGGCAGGGACCTGCAGGGAGAAGAGAGAGGTACGTGTCCAGGCGAAGGACCAGCCCGCTGCACGGGCGCGGGAGGAGGAGAAAGTGGGCCAGGGGCAGGTGATACCAAGAAAACGAGTTTGGTTTGAGTGGTAGCCTTTTGTAGAGAAATAATAAAGGAGATTGTGAGATTGCGGAACATCAGGAGTGCAGCCCAGGCTGTGATTTTCTGGGAGCTTAAGGCTTAAGCCCTGCGGAACGATGGTCTTGGTCTCGATGGTCTCGGTGAGTGTCCTTTGTCTTTAATTGACCTTTCAGTGGCTCCTAGAGCGGGGCTCTGGCCAGCCAGGGCTGGGGGAGGATTGCTCCCGCTCGGCCTGCTCTGCTTAGCCAAGAGCTGAGGAAATCCTGCAGGGCTGTTATCGGAGTGTTGTGCACTTGATTCCTCACAAGCTTCATGCTGGGCTGCTCATTTTCTCTGGACAAAGATAGACTGGCTCCCTCTCTTGTTGATGGAATGAAAATTCTCTCTTGCATTATGGCTCATGTGATAACTTTGGTGGCGGTGGTGTGGGGATAATGAAGAGTCTCTTAATGGCTCTAGTTAAACCTGGTAATATCACTCCATCAACCTTCCCCCCGGCTGTGGGAATCTAACCCAGATTCGCATTCCTAAATGTCTAAAACCTGCCACTGGCGTCTTCAAAGCGCTAAAAGGGAGCTGGCCCTCACTCGTCTGTTTCCTGGAGCACATACATAAGCCAGCACTCATTTCTTGACTCTAGACTTGTGCCTCTTCCCATGCCAGCTCCCCAGCCCAAGGTCAGCCTCCTTGGATAAACTGGGGAAGTCGAGGTTATTTCGGCTACAGCATCCCCCTTGGCAGTCTCTTAGCTGCTGGCATGCTGGTTTAATGCCCCCAATGGAAGAGAACTCATTTTATTCTGGAAAATGGGGAAATGAATTTGCTTCAGGACCTGCCCAGGTCTAATTAGTCCAGCCTGTGAGCAGGGCTTGCTCCGTGTCCAAGGCTTGTGTGCACGTGTGTGTGCACGTGCGTGTGGCATGTGAACGCGTGTGCCCTTGGCTCCAGTAAGACGTGCTCAGCAATGACGGCTGTTCCATACGTTGGCCGACCTCAGTCCCGCGCTCGAAAGAGCTGGGGGCGGGGGGGGGGGGGGGTGTGTGGCCACCTTACAACCCGTTTGCCTTCCTGAAAACGTCTCATACTCACCCCCAAATGGAGAAGTAGCCAGGTAAATGTCAAGGCAACTTTTTGGTGCGAATTAGGAAGCGGAGGCCACATGCCGACGAGGCAGAGAGCGGGGAAATGGGGAGGGACTGGGAGAAAAGGCATAGGCGGGAAGAGGTCATTTTAACCTAAATTAAATCATGGAATGACAATTATGAACAGCAACGAGGGCAATGATTGGGCTGCCGGAACTCCAAGACCCTGACAAACGGCTCTCCCGGGGAACGGGGCTCAGCCTCCTCTCCTGCCAGTCCAGGAAGGGGGTCTCTCCACCCCCCAGGGGCGCGAGGCAGGGCCTGCGGCTGCCGGATTTAGCCTGGAAGTTAAAATCGCTGGAGCAGTTTATAGAAACACCGGCGTGAGCCGCGGCGCACAATCAGTGCGCAGGACCCAGAGATGAGAGCATAAATGTTTCAGATGTGCTCAGGGTAATGAGTTTTGAATTACCATGTGCATATTTTAAATATTTAAATGATCATCCCAGGTTTTCGAAAACAGTTTCACACGAATTCGAGTGGCTCCCCCGCCCCCGCCCCCGGGACTGCAGCCGGGCGGCCGCACTCGGTCGCTGGAGCCAGGAGGAGCCGAGCGCTCTGCGGCTTCAGCGCGGGCCGGGGGCGGCGGGGGCGCGCTAAACCCTCGGATAAAGGGGGATTAGGCCGCAGCCCCGGGTCCTGGCTCAGCCAGCTTCCCCAGGACTCTCCTTCCTCCAAGCCAGCGTGGTCTGTGCCAGTTTTTGAAAACGATTTGTTCAGCTTTTAAGTTTTCCATTGTGCATGAAAAGGCAATGCCATTTGGGTCGGGGTTTCGTCAGTTTTTTTTTTTTTTTTTCCTTCTTCATTTTATGAAGACTGGGCAGCGGGGAGGCTTGAAAGATGACTAGCCAGGTAAGACCCACATGTGGTATTTTAAACCGGCGACCGTGTCCACCAGTCATCCCGGGCAAACTGCTTTCCAGCAGCTCCAGTCTCCCCGACGTTGGGCCCCCGACGTAAACAGCAATTTCTAAAATCCCTAAATCAGTAGAGAGTAGCAAAGGCAAAGGTTTTCATGCCGCAGCCCTGGAGCCTCCCTCCTCCCGCAGGAATTGTTAAAGGGGGCGCCCTCCGGAATCCTAAACAGAGGCTCCTTCGAGACCCTTTGGGCTCTGCGAGGAGACGTTTAAAGTCAGCTAACTTCATGGGCCTTAATGTAGGGAAGCTCCTTGGAAACGCCGCCCTGCATCCTTTTCTCCCTGTTAAGCGTTGTTTTTCCAGCAGGGGGAGCTGGGAGAATAGAAACTATGAGCCAGTGCCTAGGACCTTCGAGTGGGAGCTATCTCTGCTGAGATCCTGATTGAATGAAAATTGTTCATTATGCAAACTGGTTCAACACACAGCGGCAGCCCCCAGGCACAAACCCCAAGTACTTGCTTTTTCTCTCCCCAGATTAAAACATATGAATTGCTTTGATGTAATCTTATAACAAAGCCTAATAGAAATTTTATTTCTTCTGAAGTTGCCTGTCATTTCTTATTGCCCCCCTTCTTCTGTCCTATTAATACCCTTACAGCCAGGAGTCTGCGGCTGAGTTTAGACTGTGTTTGAGGATGAGAGCAGTGTGTTTTTCTTGCTATGGCCCAGGTTATTTAAATATGGTTACTACACGGCTTGCAATATATTTAATCTCTTGGTTCCCCCCCCCCACACACACACACTGCTCTTTATCATTTTAATGGAATGCTACAGAATATCACATTATGCAATGTGTTTAAATTGATAAATTGTATTAGAAAAATATTGGATAGGATGTTTTAATGGTAAGTGGGGTTTTGTAGAAATATTTTCTCATTAGTAGATCAGCTGCTTGCAGGGTAGAAATTGTAAGGATTTGGGAATAAGCTATATTTATGACCTATTTGGCTAATTAAAATTAAAGCATAATTTTAGCATGAAGTTCCTGCAAGACTTTGCAGAGAGGGTGGAGGAAGAAACTTGCCCAAATCCAGTTACTTTTAAATGTCAGTTGCCATAACAACTTCACATGAGCCATATTTTTACTTGAAAATTCCTTTTAGGATTCAGTTGCTATAATAATTTGCCTCAGCTCTTTTTAGGAGGCATATTTTCCTATTTTCCTTTTGTGATCATTTCAAGGCTTTCATTACTGGAACAAAAATGACCATGTAAACCTCAACCCTTCCTTTTTCCATGTACTGGAGCAGAGTGCTCCCCCCCAAAACAATAGAAGTGTGGGCTACGGGGGATTCTTCTGCAGGGAGGCTCTCCCCGGCCACCAGGGAAAGGGGCCAAGGGCTAGGGGTCCATTGCTGCAGGAGCCAGTGCCCTTCTTCGTGGAAATTATTAAGTCAACAGAATTTTGTTAGTGTGACTAGTCACCTTTTCTGTGTCCTGGGGATTTTGCACAAGGCAGAGACCGGCCTGACCGTCTGAAGAAGGGATGGGTCCGCTCATGTATTCTGAAGGCCTCATCGGCTGCCGTCAGCTTGTTCAGTGAAAGTACTGGCATTTGATGACTAAGTGAGGCAATCCCTAAAGTGTTTGCTTGGAAGCAAAGTGGTAGCAGAATAAAGTTCAGTGCCCTTTCCTTTGCTGTTCAGCTGTTAACCTTAATTCATTAGACAATATGACCTCAGATAAGCACCTGCACCTAAGATCTCTTCTGGCCACAGACACACCAGACGGAACTAATTGCTGCCAGCCTTCAAGATCTCTCTGGTGCAGGCATTGTCATTATTGAGGGCAAGCCTATGATCCCAGGGAAAGGGTCTTACAAATGGGCAGAGCACTTAATTTCAAAAGACTTACGGTCCCATCTCCTTGAAGGGGCTTGGCGCTCATCTCCCCTGTCCCTGATGGAAGCTGCAATCAGGTTTCTGACTTGACCCCGGCCCAGCTTTAGTGACCACTGCTCCTCTTCCTGGGTCTTGTCTTGGACCTTCTTTTCTCTCTCCCATCTCTTCTCACCCCAACTCTTTGGTTGGATCTCAAATTGTCACATTTTTCTGGGACTCTGAAGCTTGCAAGGGGCCCGTGGGGCACCTGCAAAGAGGACGGTAGAGAAAGAGGTGCCCTGCTGACTAGCCAGCCTTCCCCTGGGATTCCCTGTTGGGCAGACTCCTGGTGTCCCCACCTTTGCAGTGAGGGAAACACTGACCCCCACCCCCAGCCCTGCCTCATAGGGCAGAAGGGATGACCAAATGCAAAGATTTATGGGAAAGAGAAAGCATAAAACATTCCATAATGGTATAATATTAATTATTATTCTGTTTTCTCCTCTGGGGGATCCAGCCTTTGGAGGTGTGGAGCTCATACTCTGATACCCAGAGTCAGCTGGGCTGGCAACATGAGCTGCTCTTTTCAAACTTCAGTGACACACCTCTGCAAGATACTTCGGGGAAGCTTCGCATCCGTTTGGGGATGTTCAACACGTGGACTGCTCCGCACACGGCCACTGAAATGTAACACCTGACATTTCTCAAGCACCAGTGCGCTTTTTTTTTTTTTTTTTAAACCAAGGGTAACTGAACTCTGTGTTCAGGGAAATTGAAATAAAACATTATTGCTTGGTTTAGACGTGAGACTGGAGATTCTGCTTCATCCTAACCCTCCTTGGAGGACTTTCATCCTTTCCCCACCTTCCAGCCCCCAGGCAGAGCAAACAGACTGTTCCTTCACGCTTGAGGGCAAGCGGCAGGCAGGTGGTGGGGAGGGCTCTGTGGTCAGCCAGATCTGGGTTCAGATCCCACATCTCCTACTTAGCTGACCTCACAACTCATTCCCTCGCGTACAAAGCACAGTTGATAATAATGCATGTCTTTCGGGCCTGTCATGAGGATTAGAAATAATACACTTAAAGCACGTAGCAGATAGTGGTCTAAATTCACAGGCTGCAGTGCTGGTTGCTACCCGTGTTTGTGGAAGCACGGAAGCTCCTCCGGTCGGTCTGGCCCACCTGCCAGTGCCCTGTGACCTCTGGGGAGATATTTTCATCCCCTCAACTGATTGGAATGAGACCGCTTCTGAGAGCCCGGTGGTGACCTTCATCTCTAGAGTTCCCGAAGGCAAATCTGGGACAGTGGGTGTGGATGGCATTATAGGTAGGTCAGTTTTGACTCAACTGAAGAAAGTGTTTTCTAATTATTAGAATCGACCAATAACATAATAGGTCACTTTAGGATATAATGAGTTTCCATCCCTTTTCAATTAAGAAAAGGCTGATAACCATTTTAAAGCCCCTATAGGAGAGGGGCCCTGTGCTTGGCCCTTGCAACCCGAGCTACATGTGAGGCTAGTCAGTGGGCAGGTACGTCCCGGCTACACTCTACTGGTTCCCTGGGATGCCCTGTGGGCAAGATGTGCGGCTGTGGCCTGCCATCTTAGAGGCTGCCTGGGAGACAAGGCTTTCAGGGCTGAGTGGCACTCTGAGACCCGGAAAGGATTTTGAAAAGAGTGGCCTGGTTTGAGGAAAGGCTTGGTGTCCCTGTGGCTTTGTTAGAGAGCCATGGTCGCAGGTATCCTAAGGGCAGGCAGAGGGTCCAGGGGGAGGTGGGCCAGTCCTAGAAAGAAGGTTCTGTCCTGGGAACAGTTCTCCAGATGGCTTTGGCTGTCATCGTGGGCCGAACGGCAGCTCCCCAAAAGATATGTTTAAAGGAAACTATGAATGGGGCCTGATTGGAAAAAGGGTCTCCAGGTGAGATTATCCTGAATGCGGGTGGTCCTGAACTCCAGTGACAAGTGTCCTTAGAAACGGAGAGAAGACATGCAGAGGAGGTGATGTGAAGACAGAGATTGGAGCTATGATAGCTCCTACAAGCCAAGGACACCGAGGATTGCTGGCAGCCACCATGCCCTCCAGGAGAGAGGCCTCAGAGCCTCCAGAAGGAAACAACCCTGTTGACACCTCGATCTCAGACTTCCGACCTCCAGACTGGACAGAACAAACTGCTGTTGTTTTCAGCCGCCAGTTCCTGCTCGTTTGTTGGGCAGCCCTAGGGAACTCTGAGAGTGATTGCTCTGCCATCTTGAATTCCCTTGCGCTCTTTCAGCTGGGTCAGCGAGGGGAGTTGGGGGGGCACTCGTTCCCACTGTATTCTGGGACCAACTGTGATCCCTTGTTCCGGGGCTGTGCTGCGAGGCTCCTCAGCTCGGTACTCCCTCGTCTCTACCCCCAACCGCCTCCTGGCATCTGCTTTCTTCCACGTCAGGTGCAATGCTGTTGTATTCTTAACGGCTAGGGTTTTATCGCTTAATGAGGTCTGAGCCGCAGCAGGAAGGAACACGGGGCCATTAGCACGAGGCCTGGGCCCCAAGCAGAAAAGGCACATCACCAACTGAAAGAACATTTCTGAAAATCACCTGAAAAAAAGAAAAGTAGCACCGAGCATGCCATAAACAGCTCTCAGCCACAGTCCGCCAGCCATGAATTTAATCCTTTCTGACCCGGACACAGCTGTTTCCCCCTCTTTTCTTCAGCATCTTATTCTGAACTGGCAGCGGCCAAGTGCCCATTGTCATTGGCAGTGAGTTTTCATGTTGAAAGACACTTTAATGAGAGAGTTGGCACCGCGTCCTGCACCTCGGTGGGCATTGTTCCCTCAGCAAAGTTTTTAGCTAACGAGTTTGGGGGTTTTGATCTCGAAAGCACTAGGGAGATAGGCTGGAAGGCCCGGGGTGCCACTCCTGTGGAAGCAAGCATGAGCCAATGCCGTTTTCCAGGAGCTGCAGATCTGCCCGAAAGGGGTCTGGAGGCAGATCCCGCAGGAGCGGGGGGCAAGCTGGGCCCTTCCAGCCCACCCACAGCCGCCCCCACCCTCGATCCTGCCTTCTCCCGGAGAGAACCCCAGAACCACGGGGTGTGCTTCTCTGAGCTATGGTGGCCCATCCCGCTTTTCCAGAAGACACGTTTCTTCTATGTGCAGCCCAGGATTAGCATGGAAACAGAGACATCATCCTTTAGGGGACCTCTGTTGACATCTCCTTCACACATCAGTATTGGGGAATCAGTCCCTGGGCTGTGCTCTGAGGAGAGAAGATACATTTATCCTGTCTCCTGGCAGGTGGTACCCAAGGAGCTCTTGCATTGGACCCTGTCACTACAGAATGTCAAACATTCTGGTCGTCGTGGATTCTCCCAGCCAGGCTCCGATGTCTCAGGAGCAGCGGCCTTTCTAATTCTTGGGACTAATATGAACCTTTCAAACCTTTTGCTCTTCTTTTTTTTTTTTTTTCCTTCCTTTTCATATTCTTTTCTGTCTGTGTGAAAGCACCCAGCACTGAATGCTGCTAAAAATGAAGGGAGCTGTCAAAAGTCAGAAGGGAAGGGAAAAATCAAAGTCACCCCCGCGGCAACAGCTGAAAGGCGCGTCGTGACCCGTCCCCACTCCTCAGTGGGACGGAGAACCTGTGCCAGCCCGAGCACGCCGGTCTGCGGCCCTGTGCAGCGGCGAGGAGCGCGGGTACCACGGCACTTCCCAGATGATGCAACATTTCAACTGCTTCCAGGCACGCACCTTGCACGCCCCTCTGTTTCGCTTCTTAATTACGGGCAGCGTTTGACTTCCAAGGAAACCTCTCTTGCCCACGGAGCCCGTTCCTCCCTCCTCCCGTGCACATGCATGGCCTCACGTAGACGGTGGGGTGGCACGTTGTATGGCAACAGATTGTGATTTGGGGGCGAGGGTGGTGATCCCCAGGGCAGGAGAGATGCTGGCGGAGAGGAGGTCTCCTCCACTGGAAGATGGCACCTGTAATGGAGTCATCGGCGGTGGCAGAGGGAGGGGCGCTGGAGGGAGAGGCAGGAGCTGCAGCACGAAGTGTAAATATGATGATTGTTGTCTCTTTCACGGGAAGTAAATAAATCAGCCGCATGTAGATTCGAGAGGTGGCTGCCGGTGCTGTGTACTTACACAGCGTCCCGAGCCTGGCCTCTTCAGAGCGCTTCAGACGTTGATTCATGACGCCGTCCAGCGCCCACGGAGGGCGGAGGTGGGAGAGTTATTATCCCGTCTCTAAAGCACGGGGCTGAGCGAGGCTAAGAGGCGGTGAGCTGGGAGTGGAAGACGGCGGTCCCAGCAGCGCGTTGCGTGTCTCTGCCACTAGATCATGCTCCACTTAGAAGCAAGTAATTGTCAGGTAACCTATTTTTCGAGGGCTAATTTCAGCATACGAGAACTTTGTCTCCTCCGTATATTTCTTTGCCTGAAAAATGTATGAGTTTATGGAGCAGGAAAGGATGATGGTAAGCACGCGCCACGTTTGTCTGGGGAACGGGGGTTCAAGCGAAAGAGAGAGAGAGAGAGCAGGAGGATCTGACCCAGCCTGCCCCCAGCCCCCAGCCCCCAGCCCCGCCTGAATGGATTCCATTCAGCACGTGGTTGAACACCTGGAAGGGGAAATGCATTGTATGTGTGGAATCCTGAGCCTTATGGCCCGAGGTTTCATGAAAATGTGGACCCGAAATTATTTTCTCATTAGGAATAGGTTGACCAGGTGTCACAAGGAAGGGCCGTGCCTGGGAGAAGTAGCCAGTTGCTTCGGCAGTGGGTTCTGCTCCGCAGCCGTGCTGAGGCAGTGGGACAGCAGCTGGGGTTTGCAAATGGGTGGGAAGTGCAGGAGTCTTTGTCACCCCGGCCTGGAGCTCAACCCGTAAGCTGGGACAGCCAGGGAAGCAAGGAAGGGAGGTGATTCAGACACAGGAGGGGCAGCGCCTTGGAACAAGTCTCCGCAGTTCTGCGGCCTGCACTGGGCTGTCCAGGACTCTCCCCAGCCCCGCAGCCCTCCCCGGTGCCTGAGAACGGGAGGTGAGAGCAGCCGAGTTGCTGGCAGAGCTCTATCATACGCGTTACCAAGGAGCAGCTGAACAGAGGAAACTGCCTGCCACGTCCCCAAAGGCCAATTTCCTCCAGCACCAGCACGAGTGCAGAGCCGGCACCAAGTCCCACGCGTCAGGGGGGCTGTGGCCCGGTGTCTCCACCCTTGCACGGCAGATGGATGCCAACCAGCGCCTCCAGGCACCTGAAGGAAGACACATCCGGGCATGCCCAGCGGGCATCACTTCCAGCCCTTGTGAGTCCACAATGGGGAGAGGAAGCCGAAGCAAGCCCTGTGTCCCGGTTCACTCAGCCCAAAGCAGCAGCGCCGAGAGCCAGCCCAGCTATGTCGGGCAGGCCCTGTGGGGATGCAAGGATCCGTGTTTAGCACCGGTGCGGGTCCTGGCCACCGTGAGAGCTATCTGATGGGCAGCTGCTCCCCCCTTTCCACGCCTCCCCTTCGTTCTCTCCCTTCTCCTCCCCATCTTCTCTCTTTTTTTTTTCTCACTCAGCCTCTCTGCTGAATTCGGCATTGACACCAGCACTTCCAAAAACAACAACAAAGGAAAGTAGGTCACTGGCCGTTCCAGGTCGGAGCTGCGCCCCGGTGTCAGCTGAGTCAGGGGTTCGGCCCGTCTCACGGGCAGAGGAGAGGGACGCCCCAAACCACGCTGCTGCCTTGCGGATGGAGTCGGCCCGCCCTGTATTCTTGGGCGGAAGGGTCGGCATGCACACGCGTCCTGGGCGTCAGCGCCCTGACTCACGGACGGGGCAAGGGTGGGATTCCCGAACTGAGGGCAGTGCTGCACACGTTCAGTGTTGGGATTCAAGGGACCCGGGTACACACAGCTGGTCTCGTGAGTGGGAGGCCAGCCTGCAGATACACACGTTTGTCTCCACACACGTATGTGCACGGGCCCGACCGCTCTGCCTTCTCTGCCTTGTTCCTCGGGGGCTTCACACACAATATTTCCTCTGCTCTCTCTGGTCATGGAACTCCCAGTTCTACTTGAAAGATTACCCAACATGCTAATTGGGACTCCTGCTATGATTAAAAAGAAATTTCAGATCAGAGCCACCATGCCATAGAGCTCAGGAAGAAAACAGCTCTTTATAAGCCCAGCAGGAGCAGGCTGTAAGGTTGTTGTTTTTCTGGCTTTGAAAGAAACTGCTTCTTGCTATTGTTTTGCCCACCAACGAGTCAAGAGCAAATAGCCACCAGGTATGGTCTGAACCATAAAGAGAGGGGCACTTGTGAAGAGATAAAATTGCGCCCCAAACCCTTTAATACAACAACCATAAAGGAGTTATCCCTGTAAGCCCGGATCCTGCCTCGGCCAGCACCTCTGGCCTCCTGACTTAGGAGATGCCTCCATTCATTCTGGGTCAGACTTTGCCTGGGATAAAGCTTTTATGAGCAGCCGGGGGTGAGGAGCACATTTCAGTCAATCTCCCTGAAGCGATTAGCTCTGGAGGTCCCCAGAGGTGGCTGGGGGAGGGTAGGGGGGTTAAGCTGTGGTCAGTAAGAGGCAGACACAGAGGCGAGGCCCGCACTTCTGAATGATTTCACTTGCAAGGGTGAGCTCGTCACATTGACACTTTTAGATCTCATTAGCTTGGGCGGGGGCAGGCCACACTGTACTAGGCCCCCTGGGCATCTTGCCTTTTAAAGCAGCACCTCTTGTTTCAAGTGGGAAAAAGCCCGTCAACTCCTTTCCCGACCATCAGCCCCAGTTCCCAGCCCCCAGTTAAGATTTTAAAACTTTACTTTTATTTTTTTAAGATTGTATTTACTTTATTTGAGAGAGAGAGCATGAGCAGGGGAAGGGGCAGGGGGACAAGGAGACTGCCAGCTCAGCGAGGAGCCCCACATGCCGCTCAATCCCAGGTCTGAGATCATGAGCCGAAGTGAGACACTCAGCCAACTGAACCACCCAGGTGCCGCAAGATTTTAAAACTTTAAGGTTGGACCCAAACCCTCCTCAAAGGGGACCATTTGGCTTTATGTAAGTAAGTGTCTCCTTAATATTGCCTTCATTAAAAGACCCAAGAAAAGAACATCAATGTTTGCTGATGGAAAAGTGTAACTGTCTTTAAGGGTAATTGGTTAATTATTGCAGATAATTGTCTGCAAATAATGGAGAGGCAGGTAATAAAGAGAAACGGGGCTGTTCCAAGGGGCTGGAGGCCCCCGGGCCTGAGTGGGGTGAGGCGGGGGCCTCCAGGGTGCACCGCCCCACGCCCCCAGAACCCAGAACCGCCCTTCCCTGAGTTCAGGATTCCCCAGAGCAGTGAAAGTGTAGAAAGAATCTGGAGGGCCTACCTGGGGTAGCCAATGTTTATTTGGCCAGCTGGAGACCTTGAGAAGCGACAGACTGACCCAATACCATTAGTTGGTAAAAGATCTTTTTAGGCTACCCCCTCCTTCTCCCAACCAGAATCAGGGACACAGTTCTAGAATAAAGGATTATCCTTAGATTGAATAAATTTGGCTTAATGAAAAGCTCGCTACATTAATATTTCATTGCAAATCTGTAGAATCGCAATCACAGACTCCCCTGGTCTTCGACCTGGCGATTACAAACCTCCCAGCTTTGCTTCGGACCAGGGCCGCCCCTTTCTGGAATAATGAAGAAGCAGAGAGCCTGGCTTTAAAACGCTGCTGCTGTCTTCTTCTCCGTCCTTGTTTCACCCCCTTTCCCTTGTGTGAGAGAGTGGAGAAGTAGACAGTCTGGTCAAAGCCAAATGGGTTGAAAGGACAAATTGGTCAAAAAAGTGTATTTCCAGCCCCGCCTTTGTGGCTTTTCCTGCCCGGGTTGCCCTAGCAGCCAGTGACGTCATCCCAATGGCAGAGCGCCACCTGTGGGAGAGGGTGGAGAGCTGCAGCGATGCTTGGGGTTACTTGAAGGTTTGCTTAGGGCGCGCCTCCACCCCAAGTCTGTAACCTTTCCCAGGGTCTGATGGAAAGCTCTCTCTAGAACCCAGCACACACCCAGAAGGACTTGCAACAAATTCCAAGAGGTTTATGGACACACTCCTCCCTCATCCCCCCAACCCCAGCACGGACCCTGGTTAAGAGCCCTGAATCTGGGCAAACATTTCTCATCTGTCATTTCTCAGTCCAATGATACATTTACAGTTAAAATTGTAATATTTCACTCAGAAATATCCAGGCAAAAAATGTGACCATTCATATCTTCGTTTCTGTCAGAAGCTTTATTTTTTCCTCATCAATGTTGTTTAAATATAAGAAAACGCTAGCTAAATAGATAAAGTAAATATCATTAGCCAAGAATAAATTTAGAATGGAAAAGGCAAAATAACAAGATGTTATGCAAGAAGTTACCGTTGCAGAAACCTGGGTGACGATATATGGAACCTCCCTGCACTTTTTTTGTGTGTGTGGGGGGGACAACTTCTTATAAACCTAGAATTATTTCCAAATAAAAAGTTTTTTTAAATTGAAATGAGATAGGGTGATTGGCTGGCTCAGTCCACAGAGCATGCCACTCTTGATCTCAGCATTGTGAGTTCAAGTCCTACGTTGGGCGTGGAGCCTACTAAAAAAAAAAAAAAAAGGAAAAGAGTTTCACTAAGATAAATTGTAAAAAGTTATTATGGATAAATTAATATATGAATAGTGGTTGCCTGTTCATTTTTTAAGCCAATTTGATATTAGCCAATTTAAAATTGGATACAAAGTTTAAAAATTCATGAAAATATTCCAAACAAGCAAAGCAGACATATTTGACTGAAAATTATTATGATGATTTTAAGTTAATTTTCCAAATGAACGAAAACAATGAAAAGAAAACACAAATTCCCAGCAGACTCAAGGTTCACAAAAAACTCTGAATCGAGGCTGAAAATCAATGATCAAAGATGCTTAAAGCACAAAGAGTTGTCAAAAAGGCAGCCACTGGAGGGGGACGGCCAGGAAGTTACCTGCTTTATGTTTATACATAGAAACCCCCACGTGGGAAGATCATCAGCTTCAGTAGCCCTAGGCCCACTGTCTTCCTTTCCCATGATGGGAAGAAACCCCCCCATAGCACCTGCAGGGAGAAGGACTGTGGGGCAGGGTCTTCTTTCTCTGCTCTCACTTCGTGTGGGGTCCTTTCAGAGACAGGGACCCAGCTAGAGCTGTCAAGAAACTGTTGAGGGCATCTGGCTGGCTCTGTCAGTGGAGCATGTGAATCTTGATCTCGGGGTTGTGAGTTCGAGCCCCACGTTGAGTGTAGAGATTACTTAAAAGTAAAATAAGAAAGAGAAGGAAGGAAGGAAGGAAGGAAGGAAGGAAGGAAGGAAGGAAGGAAGGAAGGAAGGAAGGAAGGAAACTGCTGAAACCATGCCGGCCATCATGGGAATTTCCTGCCACTGCACCCCTGTTCTTGGTGGAAGGGAAGGCAGAGAGCAGGGGTTGTGCCAGCTCCTTCACTCACCAGGTTGGTGATCCCAGTGACCTATTTTGAGAAAGTTTAAGGGGTCAGGAGAGCAGAGAACTGCTAGGAAAAAGTTCTGACTTCCTCTCCGGGTCTTTTGCAAATCAGTTCTTCTGAGCCTGAAGTTCCTGGGGGTGGGAAGGAAGTGATGGGCCCCCCAAGGTTGATCCCACTCTTCACCAAGGGTCATGTGGGATGGGGTCTTCCACTCAGGAGAAGGCAGCACAGGGCTGAGTTGGGGAAGAGCCCCCCCCCGGACTTAGAAGCACAGGCCCATTTCTACGTCTGTAACATGGGGGTTACAGTCAAATCTCAGACGTGACACTTCCCAATTAGTTATGTGGCTGTGTCTCCCGGGGGGCTTAAAAAAAAAAAAATCAGAACTACTACCCAATTCCCTGGACTTAGGACAGGGAGTGGAGGAGGAGGAAACCTCTGCAAGAAGAGGGGCTGCGGCCCGGCGGGAGCCACGTCAGCAGCTGAAGAGAGGCTGCGTGACGGATAAAGCGTCTCTGAGCGAGAGGCCGAGGGGGTGTGGGCCAGCGGAGGCGGCTCCTGAGCCAGCCCGGGAAGGCCGACGCCAGTGCTGGGCCCAGCGTGGGGCCGGCAGGAGAGGAGAGGGGCCGGTAACCCGGCGGCATGATCACCTGTGAGGCCAGGAGGGCCGCTCTGTGGGGTGCTGGAGCAGAGCAGGAAGGCCAGAGGGACCGATCTGGGCTTGGGGGGCGGCTGGGAGGCCCGCAGTTCACAGCAGCTGCGCCTACGACAACCCCAGCGGGACACCAGTCCCCACCCATCTCCCCTCCGCGGGTGTGGAGCTGGGAGCCAAGTGGGGCCCACCCGGGTGGGTGTGAGCCCCTTTCCCATGAACTCAGGCCACAGCCGTCAGGGACACAGGTGAGGAGGCAAGCCTGCAGTGGCTTCTAGAAAGAAGGCTGCTGTGGAAATTCAGAAAAGCCTGTATCTTAGGCTCAGAAACTGCCAGACGCTCGGTGGCACTTTAAATGCCACAGATAAAAAGTGAGAGACTCTCCAGGTGGCAGGCGAGACGAGAGGTCAGGGACCTGGGGCCTCTGAGGCTCGGATGCCAGGATAAAGCATAAAAGCGCCTTGGAGACCCTGTGCCCCTGAGCGTGGACAGGCACGGCATCTGTGGACCAAGGCTCCGTGTGTGCCTGCAAGTGCAAAATGTCTCTTTCCCTATCGCACCCTCCTGTCTGTCCGTCTGCATCTCTCCCTGCCTCTGACTCTCCGGTGACCTGGCGGCCCCACAGGGTTGTGCTTCCCGTCTCCCAGAGACACTGCACACACGCACCTTTTGGGGTCTCACTCGGACTTCACCTTCCCTTGCCCACCCAGTCCATGACCCCAGCCCCGGCCAGGAGTCCCTTACTGGGTTTGTCCTGCCGGCCCCTCCTCACTGAGGAAGTCTTACTTGAAGATGATCCCTCGCATCTCTCTCTGGCTGGAGCGCCGCATCTCGATTTGTCGGCAGCCATGCGGAGGGCATCACCGTCCTGCCAGTGGCTGTCGCTGAACTCGGGCCGTGGAGGACTCGGGCTATGGAGCCGGTTCCCCGGGAGGCCTCCCACCTGGTTAGGCCCCGGGCCCTTGCCTTTCCTTCTTTCTTAGAGCCTGCCTCCTGGGGAAATGGTACTCACAGGGATGGAAGAGTTGCGTACATCTCTCGATTCCTCTCTTTCCTGAGGCCCTGAGAGGGAGCGGCAGAAGCTGTGGCTGGCAGGGCCCCCCTGAGACCCCTGGGCGAAAGAGGAGGGGCAGCACGGAGCTCAGCCAATTTGGAAAGCACCGTGACCCAAGCGGATTTTGCAGCGGTCGTGTCAAGTTCTGCCATTCAGGCGTGCCTTTCGTGTGCACACACAGAAATCCGTGACACAAAAGGCACAGCCTTCCCCACCCCGCCGGTGCTTAGAAACTCCCGGCTCTAATGAGAAATGAGAGCTGAAAGGAGAGAAACGGGGGGCAGGCCATATCAGTGCAGGCTGGAGCCGTATCTTGGAGGAGGCTGACCCACTTCTTTCGGAGGTAAGGGGCCTTGTGGACCAGCCCACTGAAATGCCACTTGAATTAGCCACTGCTACCTACACAGGGGTCCCCTTTGTCCTCCTCTCTCCCTCGTTACTCTCAACATGGCACCGTAGCTACTTGCTTGGCTTTCCCCTGGGGCATCCTCGGTCCCTTCACCTGGGGGATAGTTTAGGGCCAGAAACCTCCCTGAGTCCAGCGGCCCTTTGAATGAGACAGGCGAGGACAGTCTGAGGGACAAGGTACAGGTGGGCATGCCTTGCGCTGAGCCTCCCTTTTTTTCCTGCCTTTCTGATTGTGTGGTGAGTTATTTAGCCAACAATAGATGTTTATGTACATTTTTTAGAGCTTGTATTTATGAAGAGCCTGCAAAGGGGAGACCGAGAGATTTATTCCGAAAGCGCAGTGAGTTAAAAGGGACAATTAGGGGAGCAGAAAGAGATATCAAGCATGGAGCTGTAAAGGATATTTTAATGCACAATCAAAGGGTTCTTGAGATATTTTCCAAGTAGACAGAAGGTATAAGAAAATTGGCCCATTACAAGCTGATAGTGGGGGATTGGTGACACGGGGCGGAGTAACGGCTGACGTGCTAAACTCCTACTTGAGGAAGGTGAATCAGAAAGCCAGACTGGGGGGAGACGAGCCAGGCTGTCACCACGGCCAGGTCAGTAGGCTCAGCCACATGTGTTGGCCCGGACCCCACCAAACTGTACACACACCTCGGTCAATCGAAGGCCGTGCACGAAGAAACGCTGGCATCCTCTGGGTTGGTGTGGAGTAGGGCCCTGAGGAGCTGGGTCCCCGGACGGGACCTGGCTGGGGCCTGGAGGGGCAGCCTGGGGCACTGGTGGGACTATGAGGGAAGACTAGCTGCCCGCTCCAGGGAGCTCTCCCAGCTAACTCGTCTCTCTGACCCCTGGGCCCTGCCTCTTGTCTTCCAAGAAGCTTTCCTGCCCCCCACCCCCCGGCTCTCTCAAACTTGCCAACAGGCCTTCTGGAACTGCATTCGCCACAGTGGCAGAGTGCTGGGTGATTAGTTAGGTGACAAGTAAACATTTGCTAAATGGGATTCTTGGCTCCCTGGTAATGAACAGCCCCTAGCAGGAGAGAAAAGGGGGAGATGCTATCTGGAGGGTTCTAAGGATTGCTGATGGTCAGCCGAAGTGGGCACAGGTAGAGGTGGCCATGCCCAGAAGCAGGGGAGGGGCTGAGGGCTGAGCCCTGCATGGATGGGAAAGGAGGAAGCACAGGAGACAAAACGGCTATGGGATACCTTCCGGGCTTGGAAGCAGCAGGTGTCTGGGAATGGGACTGTGGCCCAGGCAGATTTCCAGGGAGCGCTCCAGCATGCTGGCACGAGGGAAGGATCTGGCTGAGCAGAAGAGACAAGTTAGGATGATGAAACCCACTGTTGAGGAACATTGGCAAGCACACCACGAGTGGGGGACACGTGCTCAGAGAGACGCTGGGGTGTGGGGTGGGGAAGAGGACCGCAGATGGGGCCATACCTCCACTGCAGAGTCAAGTCCCAGTCCCTGAGGAGGATTCCCCTCAACCTTCCCCTTGCCAGGCTCGCCTCTCACGCCTCCCCCGACAGGATTCCCAGTCCTCAACTCACAGCTCTTTGCTGGTACCCCAAACCAGCATGGTGCTGCTGTAACCCTCCAGCCTTCTGCCTTGAATACTCCCCACACTCTTTTTTGGCCACCTCCTCATCTTGTTAGAGCCATTGGGTGTCACCTCCCGCTGGAAGTCCTCCTGGACTGTCCTCACCCCAGCTGACTTTCTCATAATGAGGGGGGCACTAACAGGGGCACCAATCTCATACCTGTTTCCGCATCTAGGCCTTGCACTCCTTATAGGAGGGTCACATCTTTCCACTTTTATGTCCTCAGAGCCTGTGCCAGTGGCTGGCACATGTAGGCCTTTGATCAGCACTTGTTGAACGAAGGGTAAGGAGGCAACTAAGCTCTGGGGCCAAGGGAAGAGCTTCTGTGGAGAGCCACCAGTGGCCACCCAATCCCTCCCACAGGCCAACCCCCGCCCCCCAGAGTGGACCAATGAGTGGCAGGAGGGGAGAGAGGGAGAGGAGGAGATGGCTCTCTCCCAGGGTGCAGGAGAAGAGCCAGCGAAGATGGCAGAGGGGCTGGCCCCGTTCAGAACAAAGGAACTGGGGAGGGGGACAGGATTCCCAGGGGCAAGAACCCACGTGTCCGGGCCCTGACCCACCCAGAAGGGATGCTGTGTCTGGTGACCAGAGATGTCTAACCGCTGGCTTGTGAACTTGCTCTGGTGCTTTGGGCAACGCTGTCATCATTCCTGCGTAGCATGGGAGCTGCTGAGTGGCAAGTGACGTCGTCCACAATGGAGCCGTTTTCATCCCCTCTACCTCTTAGAGGAAAAAGCTGCTAAAAATACACCTGCCATCCCGGGCCCCTCTGCCTCGCCTCTGATAACAGTCGGCTCCAGAGACGGTGCCGCACTTGACGGAAGCGCATCATTTATAAGACATTAGCATTTCTCGTACTGACATTTCACTTCCATATTACAGGACTTACTGAGTCTTCTAAAAAAATTTAATAAAGTGCTTGGACTCTTGATTTTCCCACTGAGGGCTTTGCTGTCTAACGTTGGAAATGAAATCCACAACAGGACAACATCCTCGGGTTCTCGGGGACAGCTGGGCCCTGGCACCAGCCTGGGCGAGAGCAGGCAGGTCACCGGAGAGCACACGCTTTGCTCTGCCATCCCTGAACTCCGTTAGTGCGGGCTTCAAGCCTCGTACTGAGGAAGACTTGTTCAGTTGCGTCTGCAAACCCAGCCCTCCCCTCTAGCTGGAGAACTGCCTCATTTCTCTGAAGCAGGAGAGACAGGTGTAGCCTCCAGACCCTCTCTGCTGCCCTCTGGGTGGGTCCCTGGCCTCCTGGAAACCCCTCTGGGCCCCAGGAACCGGCAGCTTCCTTCCAGTCACTCCTGAGCCCCTAAGAATCAACAGCTCGGCTGCTGCGGATAAGGCTCTTGGGAACAGGCCAGGAAGGATCCAGGACCAGCCTGCTCCAGGGAGAGCCGCGGAGATTAGGCCGACCCCGCACAGCCAGGGTGTGGGAAGTGAGTCATGTTTTGTGAGGGTGAGGGAAGAACCACAGAACAGAGAACAAGTGTGCGTGTGTGTGTTCGCACACGTGTGCACACATGCATCCCAGTGAGTCAGTGTGCCCCTGCCCCATATGGCTTCTCCCGCCAACAAACGTGCTGTGCCCAGCCAGGCTCGCCCACCCCACAAAAGCCCGCGATCTGTCACCACTTTGGGAATGCAGGGTTAGGAAATGAGAAACAGGGTTCTTGTCTAAGAGAAATGTTTTTATTATTATTATTTTTCTCTCTTAATTGAATTCGCTGTTTCTTGCTCCTCACACACATCCTCTCTGGTGGGGAATTCAGGTTGGTGCAAAGCTCAGAGGAGACTGTGCCTGCCGAGGCCCTGGCCGACAGCATGGCCAACCTTGACCGGAGCCACTGTCCCCTATCTGGGCTTGCCTGTTCCATGCCCTGCACGTCCCCACTCCTGACCCCTGAGTCTGGCCCCCTTCCCCACCTCTGCCCGTCCCTGGGCATCTTCAGAAGGGCCAGGAGGGAGGGGGGCCTCCATAATGCAGAAGTGCCTGAGATGGTTCTTGAAATGCCCTCTTTGTTCCCCTTCTGCTAAGGCCACCTGATGCTTTCCCTCCTGCCACCTATACAGGACCCTTGCTGGGATGGCCATCAAAGAGCCTCAAGGAAAAATTCAGCAGCTGAGCCGTGCTGGAGGCCTGGGCTCATGCCCGGAGTCTCCCTGGCCTGTCCAGACCATTGCTGGCAAAAACGCTAGGCTGACGACACTGCCCAGCCTGTTGGGCTAACACTGTGGATGCTGCCTGCCCGTCGGCAAAAAAGACCCAGAGCCCCTTCCGTCCTCTTCTCCATCAAGCCCGTCCCCAGGGCCTGGCTCCCTGATGTCCAATGAGCCGCTTCTTGCCCTGACAACACCTAGGACAGTGGGGGTGACGGGGTGCTCTGGGGCGGCAGCCGGACTCGTGTTGCATATAAAAAGAAGGTGATGTACTAAACGTTGAAGAAGCCTGGTCCCCTGAAGTGATTCTTGCCGCCTGCCCTTCTTCCCCCTCGTCCTCCCACTGACCCTTTGCCGTAGGCCCTGGCAAGCCCAGTTACAACCAGGACTACTGTTGCCAGGTTGGGATTCTAGACAAAAACCCTATGACTCTTTTCTTGCTAGAAATTACCAATACAATCCTTAGTTCAACAGATATAGTTTTCCATATAGTTTATAAACATGAGAAGACCTACAGTCTGGTAGGGGAGTGGGGCGGGGCCTGTGCATCTGTGTGTATACATATGGAGAGGGTGTGTATATATATAAGTGGACAGAGTGATAAAACTGCACCTCGTGTCAGAACCTCACTGCACTTGATGCATTTCTGAATGTCAGCCTCTGATGATCTTTCCTTTGGTAACTGGTTCTTGGAGCCCAGCAGCTGGGCCTGGGTCTGCCAGGGTTGCCTGAGACATCAGGAATGAGAGGCGTTACCCCCGAGGGAGGGACTGAGGACTGGAGTGAGGGCAGGTTGACTCTGTGGCCTCAGGCAAGAGCCAAAATGCCACCTGCTCCTGGGCTCCCAGATGGCTGGGCCACCCAGCCTCCTGGGTGAGTCTCGTCTGTTCTCCTCTGAGTCCTGCTTCCTCCAGGTATGGCAGGGGCCCTTCAGACCTCTCCAATGACCGGGATTCCACAGAGCCCAGCTCCTGTGGCGCGCTGTCCCATGTGGTCAATGAAGGATTCATTTTGCGTGCTTTAACCGCCTTGCTGGATGGATGCTGTCCGCGGGCGCTCGGCAGGGCCTGGCTGGGACAGCTGGGTGTGACGCGCTAATCCCGTCCCGCTTTGGGGCTGTACACTTTGGGTTTATAATCCACCGGGCAGGGCCCAGACAGCAGCCGAAGACTTTACCAGCCTCTGCCTGAAACCCAGCAGATCCTCCACTTGTTAAAAAAAAGAAAAGAGATTCTGTTCCTTGGTGGACACGTGGCAGTGCTGGGTGCAGGCTCCCCAGGTTCTCAGCGGAGAGTGACCACCAGCCCCAGTATCCAGGCCAGGAGGGAGGCTCCCAGGGAACTGCCCGAGGAGGCCTGCTGCACCCCGCTGGGGGCGCGGATGGGGGTCCTGCGGGCACACTTGCCCTTCCTCTTGGGCCGCGCCGTGGGCATGATGTCAAAGCTGAACTTGTGCTGGTAGTCAGGGGCGTAGTCCTGCAGCTCGTGGGCCTGCTTCCCGGTGCCTGCCTTGGACACCTGGTTGCGATTCCTGTGGCTGGTGCAGTTCTTGCCCGGCTTCCTGTAGCCTGGGCGGGAGCCGGGCAGGTGGCCATGCGGGTGGCCCTTGTCCCTGGCAGGGCCGCGGGGCGGGTAGTGCTCCTTGCGGGCGGCCCTGTCGGTGGTGGTGAGCGTGTGTGACTTGATCTGGTGCGGGGAGGCTGGCCCCGTGCAGTTCCGGAAGTCCTCGGCCCTCAGCAGCTTCAGGTCCTGGCCTTGCCGCGCCTCGGGGGACACGCAGGGGACGGCGGAGCTGGAGCCGCGGAATCTCCGCAGCCATTCCCACAGGGAGTGCGCCCGGCAGCCACAGTCCCAAGCATTCCCGTTGAGGCGGAGGAACTCCAGGGCTCCCAGGGGTGCCAGGCAGTCGCCCTGCAGCTCCGAGAGACTGTTGTTGAAGAGAAAGAGGGTGGTCAGCCTGCGGAGGTCGTGGAAAGCCTTGTGGTGGACCCACTGCAGCTGGTTCTCGTGCAGCAGCAGCCGGTCCAAGTTCACCAGCCCCCGGAACGTGTCCTGGCCCAGGCTCCAGAGCTTGTTGCCATGGAGAAACAGGTGGCTGAGGTTGACCAGATCCACAAAGGTGTCGTCCTGCAGGTACTCGATGCGATTGTCCTGCAGGTAGAGGTACTGCAGGCTGTGCAGTCCGCCGAAGATGCCCGCCGGCAGCGCGCTGAGCCCGCACTTGTAGAGGTAGAGCGCGTGGAGCCTCACCAGGCCCTGGAAGGTCTCTGGCGCCAGCGTCCGCAGCTGCCGGTTGTCGCCGAGGTCCAGCTCCTCCAGGTGCACGAAGCCCTCGAAGGTGTTGGGGTCGATGAAGGTGATGTTGTTGGAGTAGATCCACAGGGTGACCATAGCGGGGCTGAAGTGGCCCTGCTGGAGGAGGGTGATGCGGTTGTTCTGCAGGAAGATGCGTTCGCTGTCCTCCGGGATGCCCTCGGGGATGGCGGCGAAATTGTGCGCCTGGCAGCTGACCGTCATGGGTGCCGGGTAGCACACGCAGTCCCGCGGGCAGCCGCCGCCCAGGGGCAGCTCCCCGGCCAGCAGCAGCAGCAACAGTTGCACACAGCACCCTGGCGGGGGGAGAGAGAGCACAGCCAGGTCAGCGTCGGCCAGGGGAGGCGGGGACTGACGGGCTGCGGGGCTGGTGGGCGCGCCACCCGCCTCGCCCGGGCTCTGTCCTGGGCTGTGCCCAACTCGGTCTGGGATGGCAGCCCCCTGGGGGAGGCTCCTGCAGGGAGGAAGGCTGGGGTCGGGCCCAAGCGGGGCCCCCACCCGGCGTGAGATAACACTCTGGCTCTCCACCCCTGCGGGAGGGTTCTATCCCCCGGCCCGGGCTGCGAGGAGAGCTCGGGGACGCGCTCCGGAAACGCTCCGTACGCTCAGTCCCGCCCCTAAACCCTAGCCCCGCCCCCAGGCTCGGCCGGCCGTGCTGGGGTGGGGGTCACAACCCATGGATACGGTGCCCAGGCTCCGGTTCCTGTCTCAGCTCTGTCACTTCCTCCCATAACAGCACATGGACAGGCAGTGATTCACACTCCTGGCCTAACAAAGTAAATATATGGAGGCCTGAAGAGTCCTTTTATGTATTCTTAATAACAAAGCATGCATGCAAGACACCAAAGTTCATCTCAAAAGATGTCTCATTTACGGTGCCTTCTGTCCTCAAATACGTCACAGCTCTCTGTGCCTCAGTTTCCTCATTTCTAAATAGTAGTAGTTTTTCCCTGAGGAGCCGTGAGGATGTGCTAAGGGGCCATGTGTGTGAAGGACTGGGGGAGACACCAGGGCTGCCTGGCTTTGGGGCCCCGAGGCACTGCCAGAGTGAGGCTGGCAGCCCCCCCCATGGGGTCCATCTTCTGGCCCCTCTGGTCTCCGCACCTCACTCCCAGACTGGGTGCTCCCCGGCCATGGTTGCAGAGCAGGCCTTGCCTCTCGACTGTCCGAAGCATTTCCTCTGTAGCTTCCCTCTAATTGGGCATTAATTAGGCATTCGTTAATGGATCCTTAAAATAATTTATTTTCGGATGTGTCCAGCCTGTGGTCGGATAATAGCCCCGTGCTCATTATCGGAGCAGCCTCATTATAGGCGATCATCATTACCTACCTTTTTCCAGGGTCGCAGCTGCCCCAGGCTGCCTGGCAGGCGCCGGTGTGCAAGGACAGGCTCCAGGCCGGTAGACCCCCACCCCACGGGGCCGGGCAGCCATCGTCCCTGCCCGGCATTGGCCTCTTGCCTGTCCCTTCCAGCTTGGCCAGCCGGGCCTCTCGGGAGAAGCCGGGGCCTGGGGCAGCTCAGCTGATTCCTGCTGTCAGCTCTGCCCAAAGCATGTAGAAAGGACCAAGACTCCCGGCCACTCTCAGACCGGCCTGCTCCCAGCCTCACCCGGGCCACTAGGCCCTGCTCCCAGGCCTGCCGCCCGCCTAGCCTCCTGGCCAGTCCCGGGCAGGCTTAGCCACCACTGCCACCCCCTCATTCCTGGCAGAAACGGCATCGTAAATAAGTGACAGTTCCCAGCTGTTGGGAGTTATGGGCTCCCAGAGAGTGGCGGCTGCTTCCCGTCCCCCTGTAATCACCCGGCTTCCACCAAACGTTTCCAACATAAAAATCATCGCATATAATTTCGTTTTTGCATAATTGGGTTCGGTTGCGATTTCAGAGCAATTATGACCTCGGTGGTGGCGGCGGCGGTGGTGGTGACGGTGCAGCTGTGAGGACCCTTTCCGGGCCGGGCCACGCTCCATGTGGTTCCTGCAGCGTCTTGAGCCATCTCGACCACTGGACAGCCCTCAGGCTAAGCCCAAGGCTGATGCCCCCTCAGCCTCCGTTTCCCTTTCTATAACGTGGGTAGGAGATGATCGCTTTGCCAGCGTGCCCCACGGGGAGGCTCGGGTCTGACCTCCAGGCCCCCACTGCCCACCTCAGTCTGGCAGGGGGTCCCAGCTGTACAGGGGGAAGCAAGAGTGTGAGGGGCTAGGAGCCTGGACCCCCAAGCCCCAGCTGACTCTCAGGGAGCCTGCCAGGTGGCTTGAGCCTCCAAAAGCCAGGGGTGGGAGGAGGGCCCAACCCACACTGGCTGTAGCTTCCACAGAGACTGATACCCCTTTCCCGAAACTCTCTCGGCTGGCACTCCTCACCCCTGCCCAGGCTGCCGTCTCCCAGGAAGCTCGCCTCAGGGCAGCAGCCCTCCCCTTGCCATCTCGGGGGAGCCCAGGGTGCCCCTCCCAGCTCAAGGGCATGCACAGCGCTCACCGTGCTGAAGCGGACCAGGCCATGGCCATGAACTGGTGCTTGTGGGACCCACGGTGCCACACCAGACCCTGGGGGGTGGGTGCTGCAAAGAACAAGGCTTTCCCTGTCCTTAATGTCTGGCAGCGGAGAGACACTGACCGTGGGGGCAGGGGTAAGCTGTGGCAGGCTCAGCACTAATACCACTCGACATTTGTGCAGCTTACGAAGTTTACAAAGCGCTTCCGCTTGCGCTCCTCTGATCCTCAGCATTACTGTGTGGTGGAAGGGGGTTCTCCTGCCCCCTGACCTGGATCGGGGCACACAACCCTTCCACCTGCTATTGTGCTGTGTCTCCCTAAGGCCCCGGGCTGCGCTTCTCTAAAGTGTCCCCAGAGAAGCTGGGGGCCCCAAGGAGAGCCCTGATCTTCCTCAGACAGGTGCCCCAGGGAATGTCGGGGCATAGGGAAACCAGGCAGAGACCCCAGCTTGGGTGAAAAAAACAAATGCCCAACAATCTAAGCAGGGGCCGAGCAGCCAGCATGTGAACACACTTCGGCAGGTGTGTGGGGTAAAGGCAGGACCTAGGGCAGGAGCCCCCCATGTCCTTCCTATGAGAGGGGCCCAGAAGGAGGCAGGGACCCCAGCCAACCACTTGGAGCTGCTCTCCATCCATCAGTGCTGCCCAGATGCCGGGGATCCAGGCCAGGGAAGCTGCCCTTACACCAACCCTGCCTCCTTCCACTGGGCACTGGAGTGGGTCTCGGCTGCATCTGCTTCTCCACCCTGGAAGCTGGCCCCATCTCCAAGGCCCTGGACCAGCCCTCCCACCCAAACTCACCTGCCTCTGGCACCCCTGCCCGAGCCAGTGGGAGCTCTGGTCCTGTGCGTCACCCTGCCGGGGTTTCTTCCCAGGGAGGCTGGCACTTCGTTGCTGCAGCTCCTCCTGTGCCCCCTCTGTGTGCCAGTGGGAACCCCGACCCCGCTGATTGCCTGATTAACGTACTAACGGTGAAGCGGGTGTCTTTGCCGTGCACTTTACGATCGCCAGTTAGCAGCCCTGCTCCATGGAGGAGCCTTGCACCCCCTCCATCTGCCTCCTCAGCCCTCTCTGGGTGGGACAGGGCTTGCTCTGCTTGAGGGGGCTGAAGACAGCAAGGCTGGGCCTCCTCCCCCCGTCCTCAGGCTCTCCTCCTCTCCTCCAGGGGCATGCACCTGACTGATGCTTGGCTACTCCCAAACCTCCTGGCTTCCCACACATCTGAGCTCACCTGAGGCTCCCCAGCCTCATTCATTCCTTCCTCCCTCCATTCAGCTCTTGCCCTGAGTCTTGCAGTGTCCAATGTGCTAGGTAGGGAGGAGCCCGGGGATGAACTGGGCAAGCCCTCACGGGTACATTAGCAGATAGGGGGGCCCCCAATCCCAGGCAGTCTGGTCAGCTGCTGGGGCCCAGAGTAGGCACCCAAGGGTGTGTGTGTAAGGGGAAGCTCAGGGAAGGTCCCTGCCGCCCCTGGGCCACCTCCTCCACGAAGCCTTCTGCTCCCCTGCTAGCACAGAGAATACACGGCAGAGATTGTGTTGTTTACATGTCCTCCTTTCTGCAAATCCCAAAACCCTTCACCTGCAGGGCAGGGACCTGTGGCAGAGGGGGTGAGTGGCTGGAGCATGGGCAGTGCCTCACCCCGTCTACTCAGCACCCCCCGATGTGCTTATGAATGGCTGTGTGGGGCTGGACCTGGCCGGATGGGTGGGAAGGGCATAACAGGCAGAAGGGACAACATATGCAAGGCACCGAGATGGGGAAACAGGCAGTGTGCCCTCACCTTACCCCAGACCCCTCTTCTCTCAGCCTCTGAGTAGCTAGAGCTCCCAAAGAAGCTGTAACACCAGCTCTGCGAGGCTGGGGAGACCCAGGCCTGGGAAGGCCAGAGAGGCCACCAGTGGGACCAGCACTGACAGGACCTCTGCTCCAGTCCCAGGCCAGACAGAGCGGCAGGGGTCCTGCAGCTTCCCCACCTTGGAATCAGGAGGGAGCTAACCGAGGAGGACTCAGTCCTAAAGAACACTCCGAGTTCTTTACATGGAATCCTCACACCACCGAGCCATCGCAGAGCTGAACTGAGGCACACGGCGGGGAAGAGGCTGGTGAGGCCACACGACTGGTGAAGAGGTTGACGGAACAGGCCTCACCCCCTGACTTCAAATCCAGGAGCTCCAAGTTGCCTGGGGCAGGCAGGGCATCCTCATGGGAGGGAGGGCTGCTCAGCCCTCCCTGGCCCCAAGATCTCAGACCTCCCCCTGACCACCTCTCCCCACGCCTGCGCAGGGACAGCCCCAGGGACTGGAATCCCCTGAAGGCCCCCAGGCAGGTCCGTGGGGCTCTGTGAGCCTCAGAGACTCGTCAGCCATGTGGCCAGTCCTTCTGGCTCTGCAGCCCACCCTCCCTCTGCACAGGGCCGGGCTCCCCCACCCTCCTGCCCCAGCCTCGCCAGCGGCTCTTCTCTGAGCCAATCAATGCTAACCAAATGGCTCTGCCGGTCAGATAACAGCCTTGGGCCAGGCCGGCTGCGCTCACAGAGCTACTGGCGCCCCAGGCCACTTGGCACCGTCCCTCCATGCCACACCCAAGCGCAGGCCGTTTCCTGTAGCATCCCCCCACCCCAGCCTGGCCCAGCCCGGAGAGGCTGGGCTTCCCTCTGCGGCCCCCACTGCAGATGCCTGGGATCCACCTGCCTCCTCTGGGTGTCCACCTGTCACACAGACTGTCCGAGGGTGAGCTGCTGCTCCCCCATTCCCCAAGCCTCCTCCCCACGCATCTTCGCATCTTCCGTCTCAGGTGAAGGCGGCACCTTCATTCTGGACGCTCAGGTGAGACCCTCAGAGTCACGCCAGCCCCTCTCTCTCACCTCATACCCAATCTGCTGGGAGTCCTGTGGGCTCAACTTCAGAATGCCCCCAGAATCCCCCCATGTCTCCCGGCCACCACCCCAGCCTGGGCCCCCAGCATCTCTCACCTGGCAATTGCCATAGTCTCCTGAGGGGTCCCCAGGCCCCCCCTTGCCTCTACATGTCTACTAACACAGCCGCGCAAGTCTGAGTCAGAGCACGTGACGCCTCTGGTCAAACCCTCCTCGGCCCCATTGTGCTCAGTAAAACCCTCCCCCCTTCCCTGCCCTCCCTCCCCCTGCCTCTTCCGCCTCTTCTTCACATGCTGGGTGTGTCCTGCCTCCAGCCTTTGGCAGGCCCCCTCCTCCGGGAGCACTGCCGGGGATACATGCCCCTGCCCTCGCCCCAGCATTCGGGTCTCTCCCAGGGCCACCTTCTCAGTCAGGCCTTCTCCAGCAGCCTATTTTAAATGGGCTCCTTCCCTCTTTTACTTTCCCCCTTAACACTCATCCTCTTCTAAATAAATTATTTCATTTATTTATTTATCTTGTTTCTTTTCTGTCCCCTCGCACTGAGTGTCAGCTCCACAAGGACAGGGATTCTGTCTGGTGCGTTTCCTGCTGTGCCCCTGGGGCCTAGAATGGTGCCTGGAACATAGTAGGTGCTCAATAAACCTAGTGGCTCTTGTTAGTACTGAGGCCTCTGGGAGATCAGGCTGGGCTTTGGCTCTCCGAGGCCCCTGGGACATCCCAGAGGTGACAGATGGTGGGGAGAGCTCTGCAAGGGAAGATATATACCAGAGCCCTGTCCAAGGGGCAGGTGACCAACATACCTTTGCCTGGGACTTGGGGCTTTCCCAGGACTTGGGACTTTCAGAGCTTAAACCGGTAAGTCCCAAACAAACCAGGACCAGTCAGTCACCCTGTCTGAGACCCAAACTGTGCCTCCCTTCCAAAAACCAAAATCTCTGGGCCCAGGAAGGGGAGGGGACACACAGGCAGGCACGAAGCATGAGGGTTCTCCAGACACCCATGCCGCGGGTCTACGGCCTGCAGCCCGGGAGGCAGGCCCGGCCTACACGGAGCCTGTGCGTGTGCGTGTGCATGGATCTGCGTACATGTCTGTGCACGCGTGCTACTGTGTGTGTGTTTAGCCGTGTGTGTATACGTGGCCACGCAGGCATGTGTATGCAGTCTCTGAGTGCACGCCCATGTATGCAAGCTTGTGTTTGTCTCTGGAGGCCACCAAGGGGGCTGGCAGCCTGGGCCCTTTCATCCTGCAGCATCCCTGAACTCCAGCCCAGAGAGGGGGCCTGGGTCTGTGATATCCCCATCTTATCTGGGCACTCACTCTGGCTTTGCCTTTAGCTCCCGCTCTCCTCCCGACACGCTCAATTATCTACCTACTCCAGGGTCACTCTCAGCTGGGAAGCAGGTGGCCTCTTACCGGAACAGCCCTTGGCTTTTATCTGCCGTGGCGAGCCCCCTGCACAGGCCTGGCCTTGATGCCGTGCTGACTGAGCTGCCGAGCTCTCGGAGGGGGGGCCTCACTGGAGCAACCGCAGGCTCCCCAGCTTTGCCAGCTGAGTCTGCCACCTCCTCACTGTGGGGTGCCCTCTGGGGGGGTGGGATGCTGGAGGCTGGTGCGAGCAGCTCTGTACCCCTGGACTGCCCAGCTTTGGGACCAGCCCCATTGGGAGCACATTTCAGCTGGGCAATCCGGGCAGCTCACTAAACCTCCACGGTCTCAGTTTTTTAGTCCAGGAACTGGGAGGCAGAGCACCTGCTTTACTGGGTGTTGGAAGCACTCGGTGAGGCTGTGCCCCCGAACTCTAGCCCAGGGCAAGCTGAAGAAGAGGCATTCCCAAGGGTGATGATGGTGTTACTGGTCCTGCTATCAAAGGAGCTGCTGCTCGCCCCCCCCCCGGGGCTCTACCCACCCCCGTACCCTGGCTTTCACCCCACCCACTCTGGTGCCCCCAGACCCCAGAGGCCTGGCACAGGGACCTGACAGGTCAGACACTGAGGCGGGGCTCAGACCCAGGTTCAAGTTCTTTCCCTACCAGGCCTTGGCTGCCCCCAGGACACAGCAGGTGGGGATGGGGTCTTGACCTCTCTGCTTCGCCCTTCCTCCCAGCCCATCCACCTCCCTCCGGAGCTGCCAGCTCTCTGCAGAATGCCCCAGGTACTTGGGCTCTACCTTCACCTTGGGAAGCCTCTCTGGGGCTCAGAAAATGTGTCCCGTGTTACTCAAATTTGCTCCCCGGTTTGCGGCCCCAGAATCTGGGCTGTGGCAGCCCCAGGCTGAGGGCCGAGGGCCTCTGGGAGCCGGTCCTTCCCAGGAGGTTTTGAGAAGGCTCTGCATCCTGCCTCCTCCCTCCAAACCTTGGAGCCTACGGCCCCTCCCTCAGAGCCACAGCAAACCGTGGGTCCAGCTGTACACAGACAGGGTCGCTGAGGCTGGAGGGGTATCTCGGGTGCGTTTGGTGGGGCAGGTGAACCTCTGTGGGCATGGGACAGCCCCCAGGGGCAAGTGTCTATTGCCTGCCTGGGGTCACTGAGGGGACGTGAGGGAGAGAGAGTAGGGGTGGGGGTCTACCAAATCCCGAAGGCCCTGGCATTGGAGGACACAAAACAGGAGAGGGGACCCAGCCTGTGAGAAACAGGTGCACAACTCTCTTCCAGGAGCCCTTGTTCCTAGTTCTGGTACAGCCGCCCTTTCCTTTTTGTCAGTGAAAGGCGTCCAGAACTCACACCCGGGGCGTCGATCACCCCGTTCTGAATCTGTCCCCCACCTCCCTCATTCACCAGAGTTCGCTCTGTGCTTGCTGCTGCCACACTAAGATCCAGCTCCGCCCCTCATGGAGCCTGCACATTCCAGCAGGGAGATGATTAAGCAAAGGGACCAGACAAGACCAAACAGACAAAGGGTGGTTGACACTGGGGATACAACGAGGGAGCTAAGACTGGGACAAATGGGAGCGCCTGGGGGGCTCAGTCGGGCCCCATGTTGGGCTCCCTGCTCACAGGAAGCCTGCTTCTCTCTTTCCTCCCCACTCACGCTCTTTCTTGCTATCTCTCCCTAGCAAATAAATAAATAAAATCTTAAAAAAAAAAAAAAAGACTGAGACAAATGGGGGGAGGGGACTGACATTAGTCTGTGTGCTCGTGAAGGGCCTCCCTGAGCAGCGACACCTGAGTTGAAACCTAAAGGAAAGGAAGGAGCCAAAGAACAGAAGGAATAGCAGGTGCAAAGGCCCTGGGACAGGACCAAACTTAGTATAGATGAGGGAAGAAGGGAAGGGCAGGAGATGCAGTCAGGAAGGCAGGAGGCAGGCTTTATAGGGACTTGAAAGCCTCAGTTGAAGAGTTTGGATCTAATTCTGGGTATGGTGAGCAGCCATGGAAAAGCCTGAAGTGGGAGCAATATGAAGGGATTTGGGGGGCTGCTACTAGAGCACAGATTGGGGGAAAGCTAAAGGAGGGGCAGGGCTATGGAGTCAGATAGCAGTGGACAGAATGAGAACTGTTTAGCATGTAGAATTGGCAGGATATAGAGGTGGACCAGTGTGAGGGATGGGGGTGGGAGGGACATGGGGTGGTTCCAGAAGAGGAAGGTACAGTGAGACTGGAGGAGCATGGGAAAGCAGGCATGGCGGCCGACAGGAGCGCCATCTAGGACACACGAAGTCTGCGGAGCCTTACAGAGATGTTTGACTAGTGGCAGCTGGATGTACCAAGCTGGATATGAAAAGCACACTTGGGGGTCGTGGGCATAGAGATGGTATTTAAAACTGTGGGAATCGGTGAGGTTACCTGTGAAGAGAAGGGATACAGGATCGAGGCCTCCAGCAACAAAGTTCTGGAATGTAAAGGAGAAGGAATGGTCAGTGATGTCAAAGGAAAACCATGGGTGTGGTGTGACCAAAGCCAAGAGTGTTTCAAAAAGGAAGGTGGACTCGGGCATGATGAGGGCTGAGAGAGTTCACATGAGGATGGAGAAGTGCTGTTGTTTGGCAGCATGGAGGTAACTGGTGATGCCAGAAAGCTCATTTCTGGGAGAAAGGTGGTGGCAGAATGCATACCAGAAGGGGAGGAAGAGTGAATGGGGAGACAGCACTGGGTCAGTCAGGACACGTTAGGGCATGCTAACGTAACAAGTGGCCCCAGGGTCTCAGTGGCTCACGACAGAGCTGGTTTCTTGCTCAGGGATCTGGGCGGAGAACACATCCTCCACCCAGAACCCTACCTGTCTCACGGCCGAGGCCATGGCCAATACCGGCTTTTGTTTCAAGCAGCACACAGCACTCCTTGTGTTTCATTGGTCAGAGTCAGTCCCATGGCCCAGCCTGTCCTCGACCAGACAGGGAAGAATCCGGGGTGGGGTGCTGGTATCAGGGAGCAGTGTCTGTGAGCACCCGGAGGCCGCTCATTCAGAACTTTGCTGTGAAGGAGGCAGAGAAACAGGGCAGCCCCTGGAGGGGCGTGGAGTCCTGGGAGGTTATTTGCTTTTTAAAGATGGAAGAAACTAGAGCTTGTTTGCACGCTTGTAGGCATGATTTGGGAGGAGGGAGAGGGAAAGAAACTGAAGCAGTAGGAGTGGGAGGGCCAAAGGAACAGGGACCCCAGAGCTCTGAAGGAACAGGAGGGACTCAGGTCTGTGCTAATGACAAGATGATGGACTTAGCCTCCCGGGTCTTCTTGTCTCCCTGAAGTAAAAGGGGGTCAGTAGCTGAGAGCAGACGTAGGGAGGAGGGCGGGAGTTTGAAGAGAAAGAAGACAGAATGAAGCTGGCATTCCATTTGGTGGGAAATCAAACTACCCCAGTCACATGAGAGGTTTGTGGGGGACAAGGAGGTAGGTGTTTGCAAACACAGGTTTCCAGTGCCCACTGCCCGGGCCCTGCCCAAGTCCTCCTCACTGCCCGCTGGACTGTGGGGCTCTCCGGCCCCTATGATGAAGTCTGCTCGCATCACTCCCCTGCTGACAGAGCGTGCATTAGCTCAGCAAACATTCGCTCCACCCCTTCCTCTGGGCCGGGCACCGTGCCAGGAGGGCTCTGGGGACAAAAGACCCAGTTCCTGGCTTCCACGAGCTCAGTCTTCCCCAGATGCCTTCGGGATAGTATGCTGTGGACATGTGTCACTCCTCTTGGCCACCTAGCTGCTAAACCCTCTTCCTGTATTTGAGAGATCTCCCAATTTATGTAAATGAGTCCTTCCCTCCCTGTGGAAGCTGAAAAGGTCAAGCCCTCACTTTCCCATCCTTCCTTGAAGACCAGGCAAGGCAGGTAACCCAGACTTTGAACTAGGACTTAATGGGGCAATTAAGCTGTGACGGGAACATTGGAGGTGCAAGCTGGAAGTGCCTTTGTCTTCGTTTGGGGCATCGTTCCTGTCTGTGGAGCCCCCAACCCTTTGGGAGATTATGTGGGTTACCTTTAAGCAGATCTGCTTTTGATTTAAATCAGTCAAGGCTGGTGTGTCTGTTGCTTGCAAATAAGAAAGCTCACTGACGTGAGGTCCCTCCAGCGGGGCACAGCTTGCAAGCCCATCGGTGGTCTGGCTCTGTGCCCCTCATTTCTGCTCTTCCCCTCATCTCAGCTCAGGGGCTTCCTGCTCCCCTCTCTCTGTCTTCTTGGGGAAGCAGTTCTCCAAGTTCCCCGGGGAGGATCACCCCTTCCCCATTGCAGGTGATTCCGGAGGCAGGGCTATCAATCAAGTGGCCAGGCGCAACCAGTTAGACCGTCTCCTAGGAATTTCACCCTGAACCTGACGCCGAGTGACTCGGCTTGAGCCGATGGTGGGGCCATCCTGAGGACACTGCCTAATAATTCTTTCCACCCACACCCCCAGAGCCACCCTGGTTCTTGCTCTTCCCACACCTGGGTTGTTCAGCTTCTTCTTTGGGTTTCATCTGCTTTCTGCAGTGGCCCACCTAACACCCCACTTCTTGGCTATCAAGATCCAGATTTCTTTCAGCTACCAGGTAGCCATATGCCCTAGAAGAGCTAGGCGCCTCTCCAGTAGATTAATAACCTCCTCCATTGCCACTGATCGGTTTAGATAGGAGCATGTGACTCCATTCTGACCAATGAGACACAAATAAAGTCACCTGAAGGACTTGGGGGTGGAGCAATGCTCTTCTTCCTTCTTTTGAAAAGGGACACAAAGAAAGGATGTTCTCTTTTCCTGCCTTAGAGTGTGGCTGGGGGAGGATGAACTGCCTGGTGCCGACACACTACCATTTGGTGTTGAGGGGACCTAAAGGCCTAAAGGCCAAAGCCACTTTATCAAAGACTGAAAAGATGGAGAGAACCTGGATCATAATGGCCTTATTAAGCCAAGGGGTCAACCAATCCTGGGATCTCCAAACTACTTATAGGACATAATAATTCTTGTTATAGCCATTTTTTATTTGGGCTTATTTTAAGTTTTGTTTTTTTAAAATATTTTTTTATTTATTGTCAGAAAGAGAGAGAGAGAGAGAGAGGGCACACACACACAGGAGGAGCTGCAGGCTCCCCAATGAGCAGGGAGCCGGATATAGGACTCGATCCCAGGACTCTGGGATCATGACCTGAGCCCGAGGCAGATGCTTAAGCAACTGAGCCACCCAGGCGTCCCTGAAGCGGGTTTTCAATTACAGCCCCAAACACACCTTCCAATGGGTTCCTCTTTTGCTTAGTCAGTCAGAATAGATTTCTCTTGCTTACAACCAAAGAAGTCTAATTTATGTACGTGCAGGACTTGCCTCAGACAGGACCTGTCCCAGGAAGCCTCCCCAGACCCCTTCCCTCTGGGTTAGACCCCCTCGCCCTCCTCAGTCCTGCCTCCTCTCCAAGCACTCACGGCTCTCCTAAAGTCACCTGCCTCCAACACCAGAGTTGGGGCACTGCTGGGGCGCCCAGCTGGCGCGCAGAGCTCATCTATACCTGTCCGGAAAGTGAAGCAGTGAACGGATGATTTCGCTGATGTGACTTGAGCCCAAAGCAAAGAAACCAGGTGCTTTCCTTAGCTGAGTCGGCCTCGTTGTGGGTAGATGTGGAGATATAATAGGTTTCAGCAGCCAAAGGCTGCCAGGTACCTCATGCCTACGAGGATAAAGAGTTTACGAGGTATTTTAGGCCTTGCCTCGCAGGTCTTTCTCTTTTGGCCCCTCGGCAGAGTCTGGCCACTTAAGACCCTACAGGGAATGCTTCAAATGTATTTGCGGTGGGGCGCCTGGGTGGCACAGCGGTTAGGCGTCTGCCTTCGGCTCAGGGCGTGATCCCAGCGTTCTGGGATCGAGCCCCACATCAGGCTCCTCCGCTATGAGCCTGTTTCTTCCTCTCCCACTCCCCCTGCTTGTGTTCCCTCTCTCGCTGGCTGTCTCTCTCTGTGTCGAATAAATAAATACAATCTTAAAAAAAAAAAAAAGAATACTTCTAAAAAAACAAAAACAAAACAAATGTATTTGTGGTGTTCTGTGTCTTAATCTGAGCAGTGGACTCGGGGATGTTAGTTTTATTATTCTTGATACCTTAAACATACTATATTTTGATGCATGCATTTAATATTTCATAAGGGAAATGAGTCATGGAGGGAAAAAGACACCTTGCAGAGTCTAGCTAAGAACCTCAGGTCCCAGGCCTTGACTTGCCTCCTGCTCCCTGCTGCCCTGAGCCCTGCACTTTCCCCAGGGGCCAGCCAGCAACACATGCCAGCTCTGACCCCAGGCCTGAGGGCTTTCACCCTGGCACGAGCGGCATGGGCTTTCCCCGTGTGGTCCCCAAACCCTATGTTCCCCCGTAAGGTTTTTCTTTAAAGTCACTCTTCGTCATTTATTTTAATTCTGAAATAATAATTGCCAATTGTGGAAAACATGGAAAGTAGAGAAGGGAAAAGGAAGAAAAATCATCACAATCCCATTACCCTTGACAACCACCGACAGTGTCTTGCTGCGCTTTCTCTCTGTACTTCCTTCATTTATGTAGGGATATATAAAATTTAAATAAAAATTTTATTTAAAGCAATAAAATTAGGATCGTGCTGTATCTGAGCTCGGTATCCTGCGTCTTCTGCTTAACTTAGACCATCTGTCCATTCAGCAGCCCTCCAGGTGCCTTCTCTGTGAGGCCCTATAGTAAGGCGGCTGGGCAGGCAGTGACCCCGCCCCCTGGAGAGTGCAGTCTGAAACACATACTCATCAAATGGTCACATCCAGATATAATCACACCCTGAAAAGAGGAGCCCGTAGAAAGAGACCCGAGTAGCTATGAGGAATGCGCGGGCTCCCCTTGGCAGTGGGAGTGGGAAGGCTGGCAGAGTTTGAAGACTGAGAAGAACTCCACTGGGAGGGTGGGGGGTGGGGTTCCAGGCAGAGAGAACAGCATGTGCTGAGGGCCTGGGCCAGAGGAAACATGCAGTGAAGTAACAGAGATTGTGTAGAGATTGCAGAGTGTCCTTCTGTACGGACAGACCATAATTTATTTATCTCTGGAATATTTTGATTGTTTCTCATTTTTCACTGTTATAGATTATCACGGCAAAATGGGTAATATTAGTTGCCCCCCAGGAGGACTATGAGAAGCTCAGGGACTAGGGAGAGGGGAACGTCACTGCATACCTGACATCATACGTGTGGTTTATTGCCACGTAAATGTTCTTATTGATTCTTTCAAGAGTCAGCGGGGCACCTGAGTGGCTCAGTCAGTTAAGCGTCTGTCTTGGGCTCAGGTCATGATCCCAGGGTCCTGGAATCGAGCCCCATGTCGGGCTCCCTGCTCAGCAGGAGCAGAGTTATCTGTGTCTCTCTCTCTCAAATAAATAAATAAATAAATAAAATTTTCCAAAAAAAAAAAAAAAGAGTCGGCTAAACCAAACAATGTTGGAATGAACATCTTCCAGAAAGTTTAGCTCACAGAGCCTTAAGTTCAATACCCAGAAGATCACCAGCCATAGGGACCTTCCAGAGACCCCACTCTTCCCCGTCTGCCTTCCCAACTAGACTGAGCTACTCAAAAGAGCCAAGAGCTGTGTGTGTCATATGGAGAGATCTCTGCAGCGGGGAAGCAAAGGCGATGAATGTGTGTTGAATCCCTCCCATGTGTCAGACCCATCCATAACCGGGGGTATCATATAACACTCATTGAATGTTCCAAAAAAAAAGTATTACGAAAGTATTACTATCCCCATTTTACGGTTGAGAAAAATAAGGCTCAATAAAAGGTGGAGATTCACCCAAGATGGGGGAGCCAGGATTCAAACCAAGACCTCTCTCTCTCTTTTTTAAAAAAGATTGATTTATTTATCTATTTATTTATTTATTTGGGGGGGGGCATGAGCAGGGGGAGGGACAGAGGGAGAGGGAGAAGCAGACTCCCTACTGAGCACGGAGCCCAGTGTGAGGCTGTATCCCACCTGAGATCATGACCTGAGCCAAAATCAAGAGTCAGGCGCTTAACCGACTGAGCCACCCAGACGCCCCTAGACCTCTCTTTTGAGGCCACAGCTCTCTCACAGGCCCTCCCCAAGCCTTTCCTCCACAGGCCCCCCAACAGGCATCTCCCCTACCTCCCACGAACTGTGTCCTTGCTCCCTTGCCAATAACTTCATTCCTGCCTCTGTCTTCCTTATTTATTTTCTCTCCTGGTGCCTCACACCCATGAGGCTGGGGAAATGGACAAGGCAGCTGGGGAAGGAAGTGGAAATTCTGTGTAATACCATCGTCTGTATCACAAAACTTGTCTTAAGTGCCAGCCCCAGGGATTTGCTGGAGTTGGTGCGACAGAGGTGGGGCTGAAGGTCAGATTAAATTGGACTAGTAACCCCAGGGGGATACTTGAAAGAGGTTGCTAAAGAAAGCCTTTCCGGCAGGAATGCGAGCGGCGGGCAGCATGCTGGCCAGCCGGCCAGGTCAAGCCTGCTTAACAGGGCTTGGTGGTGACAGGCTTGGGTTCACACGTCCTCCCCCGGAAACCTGAAATCTTGCCTTTTCCCCCCAATAATGAGTTGGTATAAAAATGGATCTTGAATAAAACTGTCTGCAGTTTCCAAATTTCAAACCGCATTAGTCAAAATATATCAGATTTCCATGTACTGACTTACCACCTGCTCAAAATCTGATCCTTTTTCAGCTGGAATGTATTGAAATATGAATCACCTCTCCTGAGAGGAAAAAGGGAAAAGCAGCAGAGGGAAGGCCCTTTGAAAATGTGCCGGGGGGGAGGGGGGACTGCAATCCGGTGCTGCTTCGGGCTCCCCCAGCCTTCCCTCAGTAATGGGTGCTGGGTGGTCCCAGCCGCTCAGCCACTTCCCTGTGGAACCTTGTTTCTTGCTCAAAGTCCTCGGCTCTGGGCGGTCTATGCTGCCCAATGCACAACATCATCGTCTCAAGTCCTCCAACCTTTAAGGAGCGCCAGCTATGTGCTGGGAGTACAGGTGTACCGGGGCGGCCGTTCTGCATTCATATCGCTGAATCCAACGGCGACTTCGTTGTCACTCCCTCATGCATTCACCCTCTTAGCAGCACTGGACACAGTTGGCCCTCCCTTCAGGAAACACTTCCTTCTCTTCAGAGACAGCACTCTGCCTTTTCTTCTACCTGCCTGGCTGCTCTCCTTGGGTGGCTCTGCTGGCCGTTCCTCCTCTGCCTGATCTCTGCATATCCCGATGCCCCAGGGCTCAGCACTTGGACCATCCATCTTCCACAGCCACACCTGTCCCTAGCATCTATCAGGGATGCTCAGGTTTTCAGTACAATCTCCATGGGGCAGAGGACCAGATATGTGTCTCATTCCTGAACTCCAGACCAGCCCACCCGACACTGCCACGTGGCTATCTGACCAGCAGCCCCACTCGACGTGCCCTAAAGGCGTTTCTCAAGCAAAGGCTTCCCCATCTTAGTAACTGACAACTCCATCCTTTCCGTTGCTCAAGGGGAAGATGTAGACAGCATTCCATATTCCTCCTTTTCCCCTGTTCTCTTTCCCTTTAATCCATCAAGTCCTGTGGGCTCTACCCTTTAAATAGATCCCAGATCTGTCCACATCACTCTGCCCCCACTGCAGGCACCCCGTCCCAAGCCGCCGTGCTCCCCGCCCCCCCCGGGACCGCTGCAGTGGTTTCGCTAACTGGTCTCCCTGCTTTTGCTTCAGCTCTGTCACCACCCACGGCCCACACCACAGCCACGAGGATCTTCTAAAACAGAAAGAGCTATCAGGTTACTTTCCTGCTTGAAATCTCCCAGTGGCTTTCCATTGCACCAAACAGAATGCAAACTCCCTACCAACCCACAGTGTTCCTCCTGACCGGCCCCCGCCACTTCTCCAACCCCACCCCGCACAATTCCCCCCATCCCTGGCTGCACTAGCCTTCCTGTTCCTAGACCCCGGCAAGCTCAGTCTTTTGTTCTGTTGTTTTATGGTAAAATACACGCACCCTAAAATGTACCGTCTTCACCATTTTAAAGGGTACAATTCTGTGGCATTTAGTACATTCACAATGTTGTGCAAACATCACCACTTTTGAGTTCTAGAACATTTGCATCATCCCAAAGAGAAATCCCATACCCATTAGCAGTCATTCCCCATTCTTCCTCCCCCCGGCCCTGTCCCTGTGGATTTACCCATGCTGGATAGTCCATAGGGACGGAGTGATACAATGTGTCTGTCTGGGAGTTTTCGCACTGACTGAACACTCTGCCCCCAGCCCTTGCAGGACCACCTCCTTCTTAGCATTCAGGCCTCAGCTCAAGCATCGCCTCTCTGTCTAAAGCAGCTGCCCCAACCAGCCCTAGTCGCTCTTGATTACATAAGTACCCTGCTCTAGTTCCCTCTTAGCACTTAGCACTAACAGTATCTTGTTTAATTATTTGTTTACATGTTTATTTTCTTCCCCCTTGTCTGCTTATTCCCTAGGATGTCCACAGCCTCCAGGACGGTGCCCGGCACCCAGGAGGCACTGGCTCGCCGGGCGATGACTGGTGGACTGAGTGAACACGCGTGCTCCCAGCGCTGGGATGGCGTGTCCACGATACTATGGAAACACGGAGGAGGAAGAAAGCAAGGCGCGCTGCCTGGAGTGGAGTCCCGGCGGGACGCAGCCTCCAAGGGCATTCAAGGGGGAAGGGGCAGACATTCTGGTGGGAGGAACTGCACGGTCAAAGGCCTGGAGGCACAGGAGAGCGTGTCCAGTGTGGTGTCTCCTCTAGTTTGCGATGTGTCCCGATTGTTCCCCAGCCTCCCACAGAGAGGACAGAGCGTGGGGCTGGGCACCGGTTCTCATACACAATGCAAGGGACTGGCAGGAGAGAAAGGACAGAGTCTTTTTCATTGGTTTCTCCCACCCTGGTTCCAGCATGTGTTGCACACCCCTACGGACACAAAGAGAAACAGGCTCGTTCCAAGTTTTCTGATTTTGGGGTCATCATTAAGAGATGCAAAGGGGCCCCCGGCTGGCTCAGTCAGGAGAGCATGTGACGCTTAATCTTGGGGTTGTGAGTCTGAGCCACGCTCTGAGTGTAGAGATTCCTTAAAAATAAATATTCTTTTTAAAAGAGAGAGCGAGAGATGGGAAGGCGGGACAGCATAATGAGGTAGATAGAGTACAGACAACTGTCAGCTGTGCTTTGAGGGCAGGGGGCCTCCCAGGAGGGAGGAGGAGCTCGGATGGACCTGCAGCCCCCACCCGGGCCCTCTTCACTGGCCTCACCTTCCGGGACCAAGCCACCGGCCCCTCTGGCTCCTGGGCTGTCTGTAAGCCCTGTGTCTTTTATTTCTCCTGATCGAATCAGGCCTGGCTGACCCAGGCCCCGTGGCTCTGGGAGTCCAGCTGAGCTCCCAGGAGAGGTCCCTCCCCAAAGCCAGGAGGCTCAGGAAGGCAAATTCAATCGTGTGCAAGGCAGGAGCCATTAACCTGTCTGTGGACTTCGGTGCCCCACCCCCTCCCCCTCTGCCAGATTCCAGCCTCCCACCATCCCAAGGGCCCCCTGCTGCCCCTGGGCTGTTCCAGCCTCCTCTGTCCTTCAGTGCCCCAGAGTTCTCATCGCTCCCGCCTCTAGGGTCAGAGTGGATTTTGAGCTGAGAAGGAAAGCGAGTCCATGCGGAATTCGCCCTCCTCAGAGGCAAGCCAGGCTCTGGGCCCTTCCAATCCCTCGAACTTCCGGGTGCAATCTGCCCTGAAAAGTCCTAAATGGGGAAGAGGCCCTGGAAGCAGGCGGGGCCATCTGAGCAGAGCACGTTGAGGTCTCGAATCCCTATGCCTAGTCTGTGATAGAGAGCTGTGCTGTCCCGCGCACTGGCTGCTACCCACGTGTGGCTTCCGAACGCTTGAAATGTGGCTATCTCAAAGGCCTAGTACAAGAAAGGGTGCTTGCTATATTGATTACATGTTGAAATGATAATACTTTGACTATATTGGCTTAAATAAATAAAAATATTTTAAATGAATTTCACTTGTTGCTTTTTACTTTTTTCATGTAGCTACTAGAAAATTTAAAGTACCTGTCACTCCCATTTCTACTGGACAGAACTGCTCTCAAGTGGTGGGCACGGGCTCTGGGTGGGCACATCTCCTTGGCTCCCCAAACTCCTTGCCCTTAGGGGAGGGGAGAAACAGGAACAGGGCCAGAGCAGGATCCTCCAAAGGGTGGTGCTGCTTGGAGGAAACCAGTCCTGATACCCACTCAAAGGGCTCCCCTAAGCGAGCACAGCTGGTGCCCCAGCGAAGGCTGGCTGGAGAGGTCCCGGAGGGAAGCCCCAGGAAGGGGCGTGGCCTGGGGCAGAAAGCAGGGGCGGCCTTTGCGGGCATTCACCGTCCCTCTATCACAGCACAGCTTGAGCACCTAGCTGGGGCCACTGCTCAACGCAGCTGTGGACAGGACAGACCCAGAGGCTACCTTGGGGTGGCTCACGCTGTCCCGGGGCAGCAGGCCCACAGCAGGTCCCTGTGCCCCCCAGGAGGAGAGGCAGCAGCAGGGGTGCCCCAGGAGGTGGCTCTGAGCAGAGAGCAAACAGAACTCTCTGGGAAGTTTGGCACTGCCGATCTCCAAGCTGGAATGCCACAGGCCTGAGAAGGGAAAGAGGAGGGAGAAAGAGAGAAGAGGAAGAAAAAATAAAGGAAGAGGGAATAAAGGAGAACCGAGAGAGACAGCCTGGTGCCCCTGGAGGGTGAGGCTCCAGTGCCAAGAACCGATGAGGCTGCGCGGGAAGGTGTGAGTGGTGGTGAAAGGATGCCCAGAACAGGGCCGAAGAAGCTGACTGGAGGTTTCTGCATGGGAACGGGGAAGGGGGGGGGGGGTAGGAGGCCGCCCAGGGTAACACGTTCTCGCTAAAACTGGGAGCTGTGGGTGGCACCACGTGGGGACAAGCCGGGGGCTTGATGGAGAAGGAGGGGCTGTGATGGGACTGCTGGGCAGGCTGGGCTGGAGAAACTGGTCTCAGGGTGGTCTCTCCTCCATGCCCTCCAGGGGCCCTCTGACGGGCTACCGCTGTGTTCACCATGGAGGAGGGAGGCAGGTTGGGAGCACTTCAGAGGAGTTCTAGCTGACCCTCCCAGGGACTCAGGGCAGGGCTGGCCTGGGGCCTCTCCTGGCGAAGACCCCTGGCCTCTCTGTGCCCCTAGCCCGGGCCTCATTCACACGTGCCACTGTGGAGGACGGTGGCTTCTCTCTTCCCCCGACCCCAGAAAGGGATGACTTGCTTGCTTTCCGGCTTCAAAGCCCACAGTACCCTTTTAGGCTCTCCACTAAAGCTCCCGCTTCCTGCTCCAGAACAGAGCAGGCTCGGTTTCCACAGCCAGGAGGAGGAACAAATCAGGAGCACCTCCAGAGCTAATGAATGATCTGAGCCTTCGGCTCAGGTCAGCAGTCCCCCACCAGCCTCCCTGGCCCTCTGTGATGGCTCATTATTCCAGTATTCCCAGGAGACAGGCAGAATTTTCCCCAACATTGCCTAATTACATTCCAGCTCTACGTGATACAGTGACATGTGTCCCAGGCACACACACAATTCCCAATAAGACTGGGAGAGGAGTGTTCCGGCGGAGGGTGTGAACGGGGATGTTTTAATCCTGAAGTGTGCACTGAGAGCCCTTACCGGGGAAGGCCCCAGAATGACACCCTCCTCTGGGTCAAGAGCATGCCCAGGACTGGGTGACTGATAGAGCTAGCCCTGAGGCCACAGAGGGCCAGGGAGGAGAGACTTCAAAGGGAGGACAGCTTGGGGGAAGGATGTGTGTTTCCTGAGAGCCTGCAAAAGGGATGGAATGTGGTTCTGATAAGGAATCTCAGGAGCATTCCAACTTAATGCAAGGCTCCCTTGGATTGATTCCTTCCCCATGCCAAGTAGAGCCTCTCAGCATGTTCCCAGCCTGGGAGAGTCCCCAAGATGGGGGAGGACAGGCTGTCTTCTGGGGTCATGTGTGGCCCTGAGCTTCAGGGACTGTCCACACCCACTCCCAGAGGCATGGGACACTGAATTGGGTATGGAAGCTCCTGAAGGACCGAGCAGGCTCCCAGCCCCTGTTCCACCACTCAGGATGTGAGTCGGAGCCTCTGCAGGTCCCCGGCTCACAATCTTAGCTGGTCTCAGCTCTGTGGCCACCTCAGCATCATGCACGTGGCCTTCACAGCTTCCTGTCCTGATCCCCAACATGGCCATTCCAAACCTTCCCCTCGCTCCTTGAATCCCTACCCTTGGCCTCTGGGCCTGACGCCTCACCTTCACAGCACCCTCACACATCCAGCCTCAGAGCTAAAGGCCTCGGGCCTTCTGCCTGAGCCTGGCTCTGGCCCGGCCCTCTTACCTTTCTCCATGCCAAGGTTTCAATTCAAATGCCCACAGGGGCCAAGCAGGAAACAGAAAAGGGCAGAGATGGGCAGGTGGCAACCTAGAAGCCAGGCCCACCCAGAGGGCCCCAGGCTCTAGCCACTGTTGCCCCCGGAGAAGGGAGGCCCTGGGTTATCAGGACTTCTGATTTTGCCAGAGGCTGGGAATCAGGATTTTTGCATGCACTGATTGGCAGCAAACAAAACAAAACAAAACAAACAAAGAGAAAACACTGTGTGGGCCAACACAATTCCTGCAGCCTGATCTCAGACAGGCTTTCTGACAGCTGCCTCCCTGGGTGGTGTGCCCCCAATCCCGGAATCTTCAGTCCCCACCCCTACTGCTCCCTCTCTGCCTACACACCGCTCAGCTCTCTCCCACTGAAACAACAAACACTTGCCCAACCACAATCTCCTGCAGCTACCGCCTCCTTCATCCCAGGCAAGAGCCTTGAAAGGTCTGCCTCAGTGCAGTGGGCCCCCTTCCTCTCTTGTCTCTCTCTTCAAGCCCCCACACCTGGGATTCCACCCCTTCTCACAGTCCAGCTCCCACTGTGTGCCCAAATCCAACAGTTTCCATCCCCGGCTTGCCTCTACTGACCCTGGGCACAGAGCAGCCCTTCAAATCTCCTCCCACCGGATTTCCTCGGCACAGCTCTCTCCTGGGTGCACCCCAGCTTGGGTCTACTGTGGACATTCCTTCTCAGCCCCTGTCATGGGCACCTCATCCCTTTCTCATTTGACCCACTGTCCCAGGGGCCACTATGACCCCGGCAACTTAAATCTGCGCTTGGCTCTCTCTGGGCTCCAACTCTGAATCTCCCACGCTTCCCTGGACACGTTCCCCAGATCTCCCAGACTCTTCCAACTTAGCATTCATGAAACAAACATCACCCTCCAAGCCTCCTCCCCTCCTCCTGGGTCACCTTCTTGGGGATCACTACCTTCTCAGTTTGCAGATCACCCGGACTCTGCATGCTCCTTCTCCCTTGGGTCCCATTCACCAGGTCTTATGGCCTCCGTCTGCCTCCGCCACTCTCTCCTGATGGTACCGCTGCCTCTGGCTAATCTGTCTTCACCCTTGCCCTGCTCTGTCTTCTCCATCTGAAGAGTTTTTCTTAAACTTGGCTCTGACTCTACACTCTGAATGTTTGTGACCCTTCTTTCAGGAAGATGTCTAACTAACTCATCGCCTCATGCCCTGGGTCCTAAGCCCACGTGCCCCTCCATCATGAGCCCAGCCATGTCAGCCTGCTGCAGTCTCTCTCTCTCTCTCTTTTTTTTTAGAGAGGGAGAGAGATGGCAGGGAGGGGCAGAGAAAGACAGAGAATCTTAAGGGGAGCCTGACGGGGGGCTCGATCTCATGATCCTGAGATCATGACCTGAGCCAAAATCAGAGTCGGACGCTGAACCGACTGAGCCACCCAGGCGCCCCTGCTGCAGTGCCTTGCACACGCAATGTCCTCTTCCATCTGTAGGCCTTGGGTCATGCTTGGGTCCCTCTGCCTGGGATGTCCCTCCTTCCTTCTCTGGCCTGCTAATTCTCACCTGTTCTTCAAACTTGGCACAGGCCAGGGGGGATTATCCCCACTTTGTGCTTCCCTAGATCACTGTGTTCATTCACCAGGGCCTCATAATTGTCAGTGTGCATGTAGGTATACTGTTGTGTGAAAGACTGAATATAAAAACGGCAGTGCCAGACCACATATATAAGCAGAACTCTGACCCCCAGTCTACAGTAACAAGCCCCAGAAACCATACTGTTATCTGTTATAACCAGCCCAAGAAGCCAGCCTGCTTCTTGTAGGAAGTCAGACTTGGAGGACATCGGACCGCATCTCTAACTGGACCACAGTCACTCCTGTGACAACCAACCCCAAATGGACAGGACTTGAGGAGCTTCCCTAATTCTTGTTCCCACTTCCAACTTAGGACCAAGCAGAGAAAACCAAACGTGCTCCCCTCTCCAGTCCCAGAGGATGCCCCACTCCTTGCAAGCCTGGGCCCAGTTTCCCCATCACGGCAGTCTCCAACCAGGGCACACCTGCAGACTTTTCTTTTCTTGACCAAAACTCTTCCACTCCTCTGCCTGACTTGGGCCTCTGCCAAAGTGTGTGTGACAGCGGCTGACCCCTTCGGAATAGCACGCTCTCAGTAAACAGCTGCTACCTGTTCTCATTTGGTTGGTGTCCATTTATTTCTATATGTGTAACAAACCGTTCTAGATTTGAGGGCTTAAAACACAACCACTTCATGACCTCATGGCTCTGTGGGCCAAGTGGATTCCAAGGGTTGGTTCTTCTAAGGTTCTCACTTGGGGTTTCTCATATGGTTGCGTGAAGTAAGATGCTGGAACACCTCTCCCTCTCTCCGTGTGGTCCCGAGGTTTCTCTCACTGTGCTCCACATGACCTCTCTAGCAGAGTAGCCCCACTTCCTACAGGGCGGCTCAATCTCCCAAAACCACAAAAATGAGGTTGCTGGCTTGCTTCAGGCTTGGGACTGGACACTTTCCCTACACCCCACTGGCTGAGTCAAATAGCAGGCCAGCCCAGTTCCTTGTGGCGAGGGACCCTCACAAGGACACGATCGCAGGAGCTTGTCGGGGGCCATCTCTGGGGACTGGCTGCGGCACATCTTCCTTCCCACTGACACTTGGTCTCTGGGCCCTCAGCATCCAGCAGGGGGCCAGGCTGAGTCCGTGCTCAGCAAGGCTTAATGATCCAGTGAGTGGATGGAAGGACGGTGGGCCCAACAGATGGACAGAAAGGCTCCACACTGGCTTCCCTGCCCTCATGCCCACACCACCATGTTCCGTTCTCATAAACACTGCTCTCTGCTGCTTAACACTCCTCTATTTTTAAACCTCTCAAGCAGTGAGTGGTGCTTAACATTTTTTGCATCAGGACCCCTTAGGGAATCTCATGAAAGCTGCAGGAGACCCTCTCCCTAGAGAAGAGCGCCTCTGTATAATCGCTCACGGTTCTGTGGCACACTAATGACGGCCGCCCGTTCCCGAGCTCTCTCCCGCATGCCCGGGACGCTGTGCAGCACAGCACGGCCAGCCAGCGGTGCTTACCGCCCAAGCACCTTTGCAAGCTACAGACCACCCTTTAGTTCCACTTTAGAGATGAGAGAGCTGAGGCTCAAAAAGATTAAAGATTAAGCAATAACTAGCAACTGGCAGTGGGACTCAGAGCAGGCAGCTCTGACCGCGACGCCCATGCACTCCCAGCCACCGCACCACACTGCTGAGGGAGGCTCCAGGGTGCTCTGAAGTCTGGCTCTGAAGAAGAATTAAGAATTCCTCTCAAAGGGCTCCCAAAGTCTCACTTCCCGATTTAAGTACCCTCACCGGCTTCAAGGCCTAAGTTAGCCAAACCCACCCTGTGCTCCCCACTGGAGATCCCGTTAGTCTGAGACCATACCTATTGCTGCCTTCACCTGGCCCCCTGACCGTTGTCCTGACATGGTCTCTCCCTTGAAATGCTCTCTCTACACTTGGTCTTCACCCAAAAGTCAAGGCTCTCTTCTTCTGGAGCTTTCCCTGATTGTCTGCCCCAGACTTATTCCCCCATCTGCTTGGGGCTCTCATCATTTCCTGAGTAAGTGCTGACTTCCCAACTTAGCTGCGATCCCCTTGAGATCAGAGACCCATCCTCCAGTCTTCCTCGCCTTCCTAGACAGACACTCCTGTAAACACAAACTGTTCACAGACTCCTCCCAGGCCTATTCCCTCTGCTCTTTTTGGTTTCTGGACCCTCCAACCCATAAACTGCATGAGACTCCAGAGTGGACCAGGCCAGAGGGGGGCTGGCTGGAACTGGACGTGTCTCCTTAGGCAGGGAAGCAACAGCTGAAATGCAGATTCAGAGCCAAGCCAGGGTCCCACCCCACTCGGTCACTCCAGCAGGGATATCTGGTGGCACCTGTTTCTTTCTTTTGTATTCTCAGGGGACACCGTGTTGCATGAAATCTGTAGCTGCTTTGTTTCCCGATAACAATGAATGAAGACGGGAAAGAATGTGTACATATATTGGTTCGATAGACGGCTTCTATGGGAGATCACAAGACAAAAGAAATACCAATTTCCTGAATCCCGTGAGATTCTGTCCTTGTAGTGCTCTCCACCGGACGGTCAGCAGTGCCTGGCTCACAGGTGGAAAGCAGACAGCAGGATGGAAGACTACCACAGGCCCAAGGCCAGAGGCAACTGTCACTCCCCCACACACTATTTCTGCACCTATACACACCTCTTCTGTCCTTGCCGGCTGGCCCTGCCCTTCGTGACCAGCCTGAGGGGTAAGGTTACTGTCCTCCTCTTTGGACTCACTGCAACCACAACAGCAAACTGTTTAACAGTAAAATTCATTTTATAGGTGAGGGAGACAAATCTCCAGGACTTGCCCAGGACTGCTGTTTTAGGTGTCATTAGGTCTTTTGAGGACAGTTTAATAGAGACAATTGACAAAGGTGTAGGTAGGGCCTAGGGAATCCACAGCGATAGCACGTAACAGGCAAGGAACCACCAGTGTCACCGCCTCTTGGCCTGGAGTGGGGAGGGAAGGGACTGGAGATCAGAATCCAGAAGAGAGAAGCCGTGTGGAGAGCACACCCTTTGACAAGACGGAGACCAGCCTGCAGGAAGGGGGATAAAGAGCTAGCAACTCCTCTCCTTCCTCCCTCTGCTCACCCGCCGGCGCCCCCCGAACCTGGAGTCGGAGGGCAAGAGCCCACAGGTGTTCATATACAGGGCAGCCTCTGGCCACAGGGAAGGGGCAAGTGGAACCCTCTAGCACCTTCACCCCCTGGAGAATGGCCGGGGTGGCCACTCAGACTTGCCTGCCCTTCCACTACTGTATTTCCCTGGGGTGAAAGCCGGAGAGGCCCAAGGGGGGTGAAGACAAGTCTGAGGTGCCTCACTGCCCTGGGTTTTGGCACCCCTGTCAACCCCAAGCATTATGGCCTAACCCCTATCTTGCTTACTATGCAGTTCTGACCCCAAAATGGACTTTGTAGTTCTTTGAAAAGATATGGTGTGGGAGGTTTGAGGAAGTCCCCCGCAGAGGGGAGCTGAGCTTCTACCATTAACCTAAAAGCCTTTTATTAGCATCTTGGCCTAAAAGGGCCCAAACACCCACACAGCAATGGGTCTCCCCCATGCCGACCGGCTTCCAGCTTGGGGTAGAGAAAGGGTTTCGGCAAAGGTGTGGGCTGACGCCCTGCAGTTCAGAGAATCAGCACGTAGCCCAGCCCCTCTGGGGGCAGGGTTAGGCTGCATACCCTGCGACAGGGAGCTCAGGGTGAGCTAACGTCACATCATCTCACCGAACCCCACTCCATTTGCAGATTTATTAAATCGAGAGCCGATTCTGACAGTTTCTTTCAAGCACTTCCGCCTTGCAGGTGTGCAACATTGATTTGAGATAAAGAAAACCATTACAGAGAGAGAGCACAGTCTTCAAAGCCCACCTCTGAGACCAGAAAGAAATAAAAACAGTAGCCCGTGCAAATGTGCAATTAAGTTTCCAAATACTTGGGAGCCAAGAGAAACACCATCCCTGTGGAGAGCAGGTCTTTAAGGCAATTTTCTTGAACTCTATTCAGCACTCACTCAAAATGCCTTTTAAAAATAACATATGATTTTCTTCCCTCTCCAAAGGCTCCCTTGTTCTTTCTCTTCCAGGTAAGAACGAGCCAGCTCTGGAGTGAGAACTGCAGTCGCTTGTTTTGATAGGGGATGATGGACTATGTTCCCAAGAAGGCAGATAAGAAAGCCAAACAAGCATCCCTGCCCACTGGTGCAGGAGTCTTGCTGGGTGCGGGAGACCCAGGGCCTGGGGGCTGGCTCCAGGGATCTTCACCTACCCGTAGAAGGCCACAGCGCCAGAGGGCAGACCTGGCTCACGAGGAGGTGTCTATTACCCAGCCAAAGCTGGGTCCAACGAATGTCCACCTTCCTTCCCCAGGTGGAGATCTGATCCCCTGTGAGGAGAAGTCTCGTTCTGCTATAAGATTTGCTCAGAATAAAAGACTCCTCTTTCCACAGGAGGCTGAATTAGCTAGAAAGAGGTACAAAACACAGTCAGTGCTGCAGAAGGAGACAGGACATACATCCCAGACTTGCCACTCAGCAACAGTGATTTGGGGCTGAGCCTTGGTCACCGAAGCCACAGAATGAGATACTTGACAGGGCTGTTGGGAGAAAGTGTGATTTATCTGTAAGAGCACCTAATGGGCTATATTCCCTGAGGACAGGAAAACACCAGTGCAGCTGGGGCTCAAATCGTTGTCCCAGTCCTGGAAAGGACCACCACCCAGTTACCAGGACAGAGAGCCAAAGGTGCCAATATGCAGAGAAATAATAGCACAGGCTGTGGCTGAAAGCCCAGCTTTTGGATGGGACTCAGCTTTGAATCTCAGCTCATCATTTAGTGTCTATGTGCCCCTTGGCCAAAGCCCTTAGCTTCTCTGACACTGTTTCCCCATCTCTGAAATGGGAATGTTAACACATAATACCAGATCAAATGAGCTAATCCATGGAAAGTGCTTAGCTAGTGCCTGGCACAGCATTAACGCTTAATAAGCAGCTCTTTTGTTATCATTATGGCCCTCCCAGATCAGACTCCATGTGCTAAAATTTAATAACATTGTTTCTCAGTATTTATTTCTGTAGTTACTTTCTATTTATGGCAAGTGATAGAGTTTCCATTTAGAGAAGTGTTATCGTTTCCTTTTTAAATGCATTTATTTAAGCTAATCTGGGTCAATATACAGAAGGAAGAGAATGAACAAACAGTGCGGATGGTGCACAGATGGGTGAGCCACTGGGAAGGTGTGAGGCAGAGACCGAAGTCTGGGAAACACCAAGAACCTACGTGTAAAGCCAGAAGCCGGGCCCAAGCCGGGCCCCGTGCCCGGTTGTCCAGAGGCCAGGGACCCTGAAGCCCGTCCTGCCTCACCTTCAAGGTCTTCCCTTGGGTCCACCATCTTCCCTGGCGAAGTCCCCAGCTTCCCTGAGGATGACTTTCCCAAAATGAGGGCACCGTGAAGAGCTGGCAGAGGCCCCTTGCCTGCCTGCCTCGCGGAGGGCCCCGAGCCCCGGGAGTTAATCACGGAGCAGAGGCCGCTGGGCTGGGGACTGGGGACAAGGGGAGTGAGTGGGGTGTGGTCCCTCTGAGGAGGGGAACCAAATGCCATCGTTCTACAACTTCTAAGGAGAGGAGCAGCTAGGAAATAAAACACCATCCTGGCTCTCGCCACCGAGGTGTTACAACTCAGTCCCAGTTGCCTGGCAACCGCGCAGGTGTGTGATAGGGCGAGCGGCGGTCCCCGGGAGCCAACCAGCGCCGGCCGCGCCCGCCCAGGTGGGGGCTGCGGGGGGGCGGGGCCCGCAGCCGCAGCCGCAGCCTCAGACTCCCGCCACCCTGCTGCTGCCCCCCCCCCCCCCGCCTCCTGCCCCCTCCTAGGGGAAGAACCGCCATCGCCTCTGGGGGTCGAGCTTTGGGCGTCTGCCAGGCGCACGCACCCGTGCTCTTGCCTCCGCTGCTGCCTGTAGCCGGTGTTGGGTCACTGGAATCAAAAGCCAAGAGAGCCCTGACCTGGTCGGGCTCCTACCCACCCCCCCATTACCCCAACCCCCCGCCCCCCGCACAAGCTCCAGCCCAAACCACGCATTTCAGAGAAACCCAAGAATGGGGACGGGCAACACCTTCCTCTCTGGGATCTGGGCTCTCCGTTGGCACGTAGATACACTTCCTTCCATCCCCAGAGAAAGTGCCAATGGAGCAGAAACCTTCAGTGGAGGGATCTGGTGGACTCCCACAACAGTCATCCTACTAGAAGCATCCAGGTGGTTCTGCAGCCGGCTTCCCAGCACCAACAGCTAGAAATAGTGGCCAACAGGGCTGGCTTGATTTCAAGGCCTGCATTTGGATTCCACCTGGGCACCGACTGGCTGTGGAACCTTAAGCAAGTCATGTAACCTCTCAGTTTGCTCACCTGTCAAATGAGGGAAAAAACAGACCCACTGTATTGGGCTGCTGTGCAGATTAAGTAATACACACAGAACATTTCGCACGGTACTGGGCAAACTCTTAGTCCTCAGTTGCAGAAAGACCAATTGTTCCATTAGGGCCTGGAAGCCACCGCCATCAGGAACAAGTCATGGAGTTGCTGGGCAGACTTCCACCCAGAGGACAGGGCGTTCCAGCCCCCACTTCCGGTAACCTGTGCAGGTGGCTCCTCAGAGGTGGGGCCCAGTGAAGGAGAGTGGGTTACTCTGCTCCCCATGTGGGGGCTGAGCCCAGGCCGCAGAAGGCAGGGCCCCTGCATTTGCTGCCTCCTGGCAATATTTATAATCACCCTAAAGAAATGCTAAATGAAGGGGCAGCTGGTGTGGGCCCGCAAGATTTCTGCTGGACTCACTCCACCCTCTCCTGGCCCTGCTTTGTCTCTCTCCCTCTACAGTGGCATTCTCCATGGGGTCCTCATCGGCCTGCACTAATGATTTCCCTTCCCACCGCAGAGGCTGCTCACATGCAATTCAGCACTGGCCACTTCCCCCCAACACATACACACACACATACACACCCCTTCAGGAAAGAAAAAGGGACACAAGCTGGCCCGCAACCATCCTTTGCCAGGTGGGGCGATTCTCTCTTTGGAGAGCACCTCCCGCACTTTGTTCTTCCGGCTTCTACCCTTTCCAGCCTTCCACTTGCTGACAGGCATGGAAGCAGGCAGGCCACGTGAAAGCCAGGAAGTGTGTGGAGAAAGCAAGCAGTGACTGAGGCCAGCCTCATCCAACCTTCTAGGAGGCTCCTGGGAAGTCTTGCTGGACCCCTTGGGGCTGAAGCCCCAGGCTTTGTCCCACACTGCCCTGCCTAGGGGTGCTTCCAAATCCCTGCACTCCAAATCCGCTTGGCTCAGATGTGTTTTCTTTCTTTCTTTTTTTTTTTTTTTAAGATTATTTATTTGAGAGACAGCATGAGTGGGGTAAGGGGCAGAGGAAAAAGCAGACTGCCCCCTGAGCAGGGAGCCCTAAGAGATGGGGCTTGATCCTAGGACCCTGGGATCATGACCTGAACAGAAGGCATTCATTTAACCGACTAAGCCACCCACGTGCCCCTCAGATGGTGTTTTGTTTTTTTTTTTAAGATTTTATTTATTTATTTGACAGAGAGAGACAGCCAGTGAGAGAGGGAACACAAGCAGGGGGAGTGGGAGAGGAAGAAGCAGGCTCCTAGCAGAGGAGCCTGATGTGGGGCTTGATCCCAGAACACTGGGATCATGCCCTGAGCCGAAGGCAGACGCTTAACAACTGCGCCACCCAGGTGCCCCCAGATGGTGTTTTCTTAAAAAAATCAATCCATGGAATCCCAGGCAGCCTTTGACATTGCCGTTTACATGGGGTTTTTAAAAGCTTCTGCTTTTCAGTGGAAAGCCAACATATTAACATGTTAACAGTTGTGCTTGACTCTGCTTTGGTGTGTGGGATTTTCCTCCCTGCCTCTTTATAGTTTTCTGTACTTCTCAAAATTTCCCCAGATGGCATGTTTTACTTTTCTAGTAAAAATAAATAAACAAAAACAAAAGATTTATTACTGGGCCTGCTGAGCAACCTGTTTAAATCCTTATCAGAAATGTAGCAGGTTTTTCCAGGGGGCCAGAACAGGTCCCTGTTCCTGGCTCTGGGATGCGTCCCGGAACCACACGGGGCAGGAAGGGTGGGGAAGCCCTGACGGGACAGAGTGCTCCAGATGACCCCGTCTGACCCTAACAGGGAATGGCTGTGGTCACAGTGGGCAGCAAGAGGCCAACAGTCTCCTGGGAGTCACCTGCCCAGGGCACCAGCCACAAACTGCCCTCTTAAGAGGCCTAGAAATGAAGCTGACTCCAGCCTGCTATTTCCTTTTGCCCGGCTCTGTCCCTCCAGGGACGTTAGTGAGATGGGCTGCAGCTGGGGGTAACCCTTTCTCCCCCCTGAAGCTGCCTCACCTGCCTGTCCTGAGCCACCCCATATATGTCTCTGCTCCCTACCAGCTCAGCCTGCCTCCAGCCTGATGGGGCTAATGCTGCCCGAGGCCCTGCCCCAGGAGCTTTCAGCCTGGCCCACTCTCCTCCCAGGAAGCTCCGGACCCAACAGGAAAGGAGACTTACCAGGATGCTAGAGAGAAAAGGGTGTCAACTCCACGGGGCAGGATTGGCTCTTCCTGAATAGTTACTGTAGGACAGGCACTGGACTCAGCCCTACATGTGTGAAATCCTTTTCTTCTTCAACACCTCAGCAAGGTGGGTGTGATTATTTGTTTTCTAGATGACAAACTCGAAGCTCAGGGAGACTCAGAGGCTGCCATAATACCCACGCGTAGAAAGTGGCAGAGCCAGAGCCAGAGCCAGCTCCCCTGTGGTCACCCTCTTGCTCATGGCAGCATCTTTCTCACCATCAATCCTCAGTGCAGTGCCTGGCACACAGCAGGGACCCAACAGATGCTAGTAGACTGAATAAGGCAGGGATGGAGGTAGCCCCCTTCCAGACCCCAACCTTCCGTCTTCCTGTGGACCTGCCCAAAGCCGGGGCTTGGACAAAGAGGCGTGCTCTGCACATCCCAACAGAAACAAAGGGAAGGGGCTCATCGCAAACACTGAGACCCTTCCTTGGATGTCCCGCAGGGGGCCCTCACCTCTTCCTGAGCAGAGGTAGATTGCCAGGGCTCCCCTAAATCGCCAGGCTGCTGAGAGGAGCGTGAGGGGGGCCAGGCAACTTGCTGAGCTGGGGGAATAAGGAAGACGGAGGCTCAGCAGGCAGCAAAGTGAAAGCAGGGGAGGGACGATGGCAGACAAGTCATTGTTTACTGCTGAACTGCATCGGCCTTTACTAGGAACTTCTGGAGGGCAGGGCTGGTCGGCTCACAATTCCATCCCAAGTAACAATAGGGCAGCCACCAAAAAACTGGGCAAATGTCTCTCGGGGGTTACAGGGGGCCATTGGTGGGTGAGCTACGCTGACACCTCACATTCTCCTGAGGACACTTGTCCAGGAAATGAAAGGGCATCAGTGAGGGCCGATTCACAGCGATGCTAACGAAACATCCCCAGCCCCTCCCAAGGCCCTGCACCTAATTCTGCATTCATGACTTGTTATGCTTTTTCACAGAAGGGGTCCCCAACTTGTATAAGCTCCAGGCTCCATGAAATCTGGATCTGGCTCAGAATGCCCAAACCTGGAAACTCCCTCTGCCTGTAACGGGCCCACACCCTGCAACGGGCTGGCACTCGGTCTTCCCGGGGAAGAAAGGTGGGAACCAGGCCGCACTGACAAGCGTCGGTGGGGGCCCTGAGGCCAGGGGTACCCCAGTGACAATCCGATCTTGATCATAATTGAGGCCTTGTGTACACCAAATACAGGTGAGAGGGGTAGGTGGGACCCCTCCTTTACCTCCATTTAGTCACATTATCACAGAGTCCAAAAGGGTCTTAATCATTTTGAGTGGGGGAGCCTTCCTGAGAATGAAAGGCCTGGATGCTGTAAACTGTGCCCACACAAGGAGCAGTACTTAGCATTTTAGGGGGTTATGGATGCCCGAGGCCCCTTGGTCGGCCCCGTCGGACTTGGAGCAGCCCAGGCCAGGCAGCTGCTATGGAGGCAGCACGATGAAACAATGAACCACGGGTGACAGCTGGGGAACTGGGTTCCATTCCGGTTTCTAAGTCTCTTCACTTCCCCAGCCCTCCTCAGGGCTTTGCATTAAGTGTTCCCTAAATTCCTTCCAATTCTAGAATTCCGATTTCTGTGATACATGCAACAAGCATTTTTCACGCATTGCTCATTTAATCCTCTGTTACCCTGTGGAACAAATATTCTTTGCTCCATTTTGCAGATCAAGAAATCCCTCTGTCAGGAAGAGGGGTAAAGGAACTCCCCGGAGGTGCGTAGTGCGTGGTGGGGCTCGGTTGTGCACCTGTGTCCGTGGCATGGCACAAGCCTGTGCCTTTACCCACGGCCACAGCCAACACCCTTGGCCCCTTGCCTCTCACACCACTCTCAACTCTGCCTTGGAATATGGGGCTTTCCCTCCACCTCTTGCACTTCTTGGCCTCGAGCCACCTGCCTCCCGCTCTCTGTCCCCAGGGCCTGCTAGCTCCCTGACAGATGGGAAATGAGGACCCCGTTCCCATCCAGCTGGATCAGATTCTACTGAGCCTGACCCCTCCAGGGCCACTGCTTCGCTGGGGCACAATCACCGGCTGTGGCTGAGTACTGGACGCTTGGGCACGGAGCAGCGTCAACCAGGTCTGCAGCCGCAGCTTAAAAGCCCAGATTAATCGCCCCGGGCTGGTTCTGTCACACACAGGGATATATTTTCTTCTTGGAATTTACAAGTAGTTCCATCTAAGAAATAAACAACCAGAGATAAAAATTACATTGTCACAGTGCAGGTGTGATAGATGTACGTAGTGAGCCGTTGTGGTGGCCAAGGAGGTGTTCTGCCGACACAGTCTGCCAAATGAGACCTGGAGGAACCCCAGGTACGGGCAGTGAGATGCTCATGCGATCTCAGCCCCACAGAAGCCACAGAAGCATGGGATCTCTGCAATTTACATTTCATCACTCTAAATCCTAGGGGTATCCCCCACCCCCGCCCCACCGCTGGCTTCCCAGAGCCAGGGTGAGAGGGTGATTGGCAGGAGGCCTCCTCAGGCTGCCCCGCCTCCCGGCCCCATCAGGGCCTGCCCAGACCGTAGGCCCCAACTGAGGAGCATTTGGGAGGACACCGGCCTAACCTTGACAGCTCTGTCTTCACCAAGATGTCAACTCCCCGTCTTCGTCTCCACCACTGCTAGCTGAGGGGAGCTCAGCCTACCTTTGATGAAAGCCACCTCAGAGAAGGAAGAGCAGGCTGGCTGTGGTGTCTGGACGCTAACACTAGCTAACATTTCCTGAGCACTTCCTTAGTGCCCGGCCCTCAGTGAACGGCTCGGCAAGGATTATCTCACATGACAACCTTATGAAATAGGCACTGTTATCATCCCGTTACAGGTGACAAACTGAGTTTCAAAGAGGCTAAGTGACCTGCCTAAGGTCCCTGGAATGTATTGAATGGTGGCCTCCTAAAACATGGCTCCTGGAACCCGTGAATGCTAGCTTATTTGGGAAAAGGGTCTTTGCAAATGCAATTAAGCTAAGGATCTTGAGATGAGATCATCCTGGATTATGGAGATGAGCCCTAACTTTAATGACAAATGTCCTTTTGAGAGAAAGAGAAGACAGAGGCAGAGAGGTGAGTGATGTGGCCACAGGAAGTGCCAACCACCACAGAAGCTGGGAACAGCAAGGAGCAGAGCCTTCGAAGGGAGCTCGCCAGCACCTGGACTTCGGATTTCTGGCCTCCGGAACTGTGAGGATATAAATTTCTGCTGTTGTAAGCCCCTAAATTTGTAGCAGTTTGTTATGGCAGCCGTAGGAAATGAACACAGTCCCACAGCTAAGAAATGGCAAAGCCCGATTCAGATCTGGCAGGCTGAGGCAGACTCGGGCTCGGCCCAGCAAGCGACGCTGCCAGGCCCCCAGGTCTGGGTGCCGGCCTAGGAGCCACTGCGATGGAGCTGTGGGACCTCAGTCTACTCATCCACAGAATGACGGCCTGGATGACATAAGCGGGGCGCCTCAGGGGCTGCCACAGCAACAGGGCAAATGGAGTTCCGAGGAAGACGGGTACAAAAAGGAAGAAACACTTAGCAAACCACCTGTAGCCTACAATTTCTGTGGGTATCTATTCACCCGCAATATGTTCCCCTCCTTCCGGACACAGCACCCCGATTTTACTTTGGGAAAACTGGTCCTCCTTGACTCTCTAGCCATGAGCTGACCCCAGCCGCCACCTTCAGGGCGGGCACGTACCCAGTCAGCACCTGCTGCCCGGCCTCAGTGACTGGTGTGAGCTGGAATCCGGGCCGATGACAACAGGCCCACAATCTGTCCAAAGTGTTCGGGAAGAGAAGCTCTGTCTTTCTGACGGGAGGAGAAATGTGAGCCTAGAGCTGCTGGAACCTTCTGTGTGTGACGCCAAGTCAGGGGAAGCCGTGCCAAGAAGCTGAGAAGAAGAAACCAAGTCGTCGTGACACTGTGACCAGGCTGTACCTGAAGACGAATCTTGTCAGTTTCATGAGCTTGTAAGATCCCTGTTTTTGTCCCAAGAGTTTGGGTTTCTGTCATTTGTAACCAGAGACCACCAAACCTCAGGCTACCAGTCATGCCCACTTCCAAGGGTCTTTCTGCCTGTGAAGCAGTGTGATTTCGGGGCCAGAAAACCCACAGCGCGTGGTGGGCAATGCATACGTGTGTGAGCTCACAGGCACACATGCGCAAGGGGCCTTTCCACACGGGATCCTCCCAACATCTCTGACGGGAGCTCGTGAAGCCTGCACTGCTCGGTAGCTCCCTTAGGAGGCCACGGGTCTACTGGGGTCCAGACCAAGCCTCCCCAAATCCTTCCTGGACTCTTCCAGGTAACACCCTGGAGCCTCTGAGTCTAGCTCCCTTTTTTTTGTATTTAAGTTTATTGAAGTTTTTTGTGTTTTGTTTTTTTGCTTTGTTTTGTGTGTGTGTGTGTGTTTTAAAGATTTTATTTAATTATTCGACTGAGATAGAGACAGCCAGCGAGAGAGGGAACACAATCAGGGGGAGTGGGAGAGGAAGAAGCAGGCTCACAGCAGAAGAGCCTGATGTGGGGCTCGATCCCATCACGCCGGGATCACGCCCTGAGCCAAAGGCAGATGCTTCACCGCTGTGCCACCCAGGCGCCCCTGTTTTGTTTTTTAAGTAAGCTCTACACCCAACATGGGGCTTGAACTCACAACCGTGAGATCAAGAGTCACATGATCTACTGACTGAGCCAGCCAGGTGCCCCTGAGTCTAGCTCCTTTATTCCTCTGAAGACAGAGGCCCCCCGTATCTCTTCTTCAGGACAAGCCCTCACGTGGCCCCTTCGGGAGTTCCTAACATAACCCAGTTTTTAGTATCTTCACTATTTCATTCAACGGGTATTTACTGAGCACTTGATACGTGCCAGGCACAGGTGAGAGCTAGGGATATGGAGCAAATGAGCAACACAAGCCCGTCCTCACAGAGCTCCCAGTCCAGAGGTGCGCGTGACTCAGTAGGGCGCTCAGTGATTGACAACCATTCAGCCCTTCTGTACCACCAAGTGGCAGCTAGTCCAAGTGACCACTGTCCTCAGGGGCACTGCGGTGTCTCCTAACTTCTCTGGTCTCTTCCCTTCTCCTTCCCCCGAGTCTCTTTCCCACTTGGCAGTCAGGGTGGATTACCAAAAATAGGAAGCCCTTGACCATGTACACCAGCCCTTCCTATGGTTCCCCGTCACACTGAGCATACACTGACACACTGCCCACCTGCCACCGCCCCCAGCCCTGGCCCGGAGCCCCACCCCTGCTGCTGGAATGCCCCGAGCACACAGCCCCTCACTCGCAGGGGCTTTGTACTGGTTACTTCCTGAGCCCGGCCCCTCTCTTGGCCCAGCACCCACGGGCTCCTTCCTTCGCCTCTCCAGGCCCCTGCTCCCTGTCATCTCACAAGGCTTCCTTGAGCACCTTATCCCAGACTCCCGCCCCTCGCTTTCTGTGCCCTTACCTCCCCAGTCCTCATCAGTCCTGCCATGGCCTTCTTATCCACGAGCCCCCCTCCCCACACCCCGACCCGCTGCAGGACTGTGAACTCCATGAGAACAAGCTGTGTGAGGGGATGGCAAAGGGCGAGGCAGGGGCCAGCTTACGTGAGGCCTTGAAAGAAAGTCCTGTTAAAAATCAGGCCTCTAGGGGCGCCTGGCTGGCTCAGTCAGAAGACCACGTGACGCTTGATCTCAGGGTTGTGAGTTCAAGCCCCACGTTGGGTATAGAGATTACTTTAAAAAAAAGAAAAGGAAAAAAGAGAAAAAAGGGGCCTCTATTCCCAGAGCTGTGAGAAGCCTGAAGGATTTTAAGCGATCAGAGGGATATGATCAGATTGTGCTCCCTAACATCACCCGTCTGCAGCACGGAGCCCGAAGACAAGAAGCTCGCGCACCATCAGGAGGCTACTGCGATGGTCTAAGCAAGAGACGTGCAGCCTGGTTTAAGGCCGTAGCGGCAGGGGAGATGGAGAGACGGGGATGAATTTAAGCAGCATGCTGCTGATGGACTGGATCCGGGGAAGATGACGAGAGAGGATGACTCAGTGAGTGCTCACAAAGCGAAGCAGGTCTGTCGCCATCCTAGATTTGGACACTTCTATTAATATGGCCAAAGATTATAGATGCTTTTTGGGGATTTTTGTTGTTGTTGTTGTTGTTTTTGGAAGGCACATCAAACTTTCTGACTCGCTGCCTGCGGACAAACGCTTTCTCATCATAATCACCCTTACAGGGACAGGAAGTCTCTACTGCGAGCGGGCTGGATGAGTCCCGGGGCCCGAGGCCGGCTGCTGGATCACAGCCTGGAGACCTATGCCAGGGCATCACACAATGGCTCAGGCTGGAGAACTGCTGAGAGAATTTCATTTTGGGAATGTTTTCATTCCTGGGCAAGAGATACACTCTCCTTCCTCCAAGCTCGTGCATTTTTGAGACAAGAAAAAAGCAATTGGAGGAAAAATGTCACCACACTGTACTAGCTGGATCTCTGCTTCTAGAGGCTTCCGTGACCACTACCCACGTTCTACTGGATTGCCAATGCCGGGCATGACTTCCGAGACCAGAGAAGGAGTCCATCGAGGTGGAGGCTGCAGAAGCCAGGGTATGGAAGATGTAAGTGGAACTTGGGCCCAGTCTGAGCAAGGGTACCCTCCTTAGGCAGAAATCAAAGGCCACGGAGAGGCGTTTCTCAGGCTTTCCCCACCTTTTAACAACTGTGCTAGTGGTGCTGTTATAAACCATCATCGCGGGTTGCACAGCAATGTGACTGTACTTAATGCCACAGAACTGAACACTTAAAAATGGCTTAAATGGTAAATTTTGTGTTATATATAACACAGTAAATAATAAAAAAGGTACCTTATAATTCATTGAAATAACCAACTCCCTCATGCTCTCATTCCTACAACATGCCTGCTAGCTGGCTGTCTCCCAGCCGTGGTGGAGCGCACACAGCTGCAGACAATTCACTACCGTGCTTAGAGACGGCCGTCTTTTATACCTCTATGAGAAAGTTCTTCAAATAAACTGGCTAATTATCAAACTGGCTGATATGAAGGAAAACAAGTCATCATGGAGCTTTTGGACCCCACTACAGATGCTCTCCTGAGTCAGCATCTTTCCACAGTGGGGCCTTCCTGCCTATCACACCATATTTGTCCTGCCTCCTAAGGTGGCTCTGAGTTGTGTCTCCAGGAGATGAGAGGGTGTCCCCACCCTGCCCAGCACTCACCCTCCATCCTTGTACATGGGGGCCCCTGCTGCCCCATGACTGTGCCTGTGGGAGCAAGGATTCAAAAAGAGCCAAGCTATGTGGGATTTGGACATCTGACCTTGGCCAATTAGCACCTTACTCGGTGTAACCAACCGAGTCACAGATTCAATTCAACTCGGCAAACATTTATCGAACATCTCAGCGCCAACTGATTTCTGTCTGTTCTGTAAGTGCAATGAAGCTCAGCCTTCTCTCCAGATTAGAGTTATTTGTATTTCAAGGCAAAAGGGTAGGTTTTAAGTACCTATAAGAGGTGGTAATGGATGCCTTGGGGAGCGGGGGCATGGGCTGGGGCCAAGGGAAAAGAGCTGAGAAATGGCCACTAAGTCAGGGTGGCAGGACCTGGCTGCAGACAGGGAAGCGGATAAAGCCTGGGGATTTGTTTTTTCTAAACCTCCCCCCACTACCTTTTTAATCGAAAAGATAATGCATGCACATAGTAAAAAAATTTTTTTTCAACGAACACAAAAGGGTATACAATGAAAAATAAGTCTCCTTTCCTCTCCCAGACCTCCAGTCCCCAGTATCTTTCTTCAGAGGCATCCCACTGTTAACAGTTTCTTTTGTGTCTTTCCAGAAAATTTCTATCACGTACGAGTATATCTTTCTTTTAAAACCAAATTGTAGTGCAGTATATTACCACTGCTTTTTCACTTAGCAATACAAGTTGGCATCCATCCCATATCAGTGCGTACAAGGCATCCATTCCTCAGAGCACAGAATCCCATCGTATGGGAGTGTTGTAATCTACCCAATCGCTCCCCCACTGATGGGCATTTAGGTTGTTGCCACTTTCTGTTATTACAAGCAAAGACAACACGCACGCTTCTGTATGTACGTTTCTGCCCACAGACGCAAGGATAGCAGTAAAATTAATTCCTGAAGTGGACTTGCTAAGTGTAGACAACTGGGACTGGGACTGTGGCTGAGAAGTCCTGTTGGAGCTATGTCTCCAGGAGAGGAGACAGCATGTAGTGTCTCAAACCACCATCCTTCTAGCCCGCACAAGCCCCCAGTTCCCTCACTGACATGTGGCCATGGCGTGCAGGGAAAGAGCCCCTCTCTGGGTTCAGAGAGAACCAACTATGTGGCTGGGGATCCCGTGGGAGCTAAGAGAGTACAGATCCCCTCCAGTCAGGGGCTAAAAGTGTATCAATGGATCAAAGCTTCACGCTAAGGCATTTAACACAAAGCTCCATCAGCATGAGCTCTCACTGGTACAATTATCATCATCATCATCATCAACATCATCATCGAGGGATCCCTCTCTGGTCATGGCCCGGAAAGCTCCCAGAGTCAGTCCTTTCAACAGTCCAGTTGATTCGAAGGCCCCAAACTGGGACCTGCTCAGGATCTGGGCTGGGTGGGAGCTGAGACAGGCCGTTCCCACTCATCACTGCGTGGCATCTGGAATTCCCGGGCCTTTGCCAGTACCTAATAAACACCACACTTCATGCCTTGCCATTGTCACCCACGCATCCCCTGACGCCTGCTGACGTCTGCGGCCGCACACAGTCAGCATTTCGCCTTGGCACTTGGCTCCTTTATGACCTGCTTTCTTTTTTAAGTGGCGGATGCAGCCCGAATGATGCCGTGACATCATGAAACTAAATTTGCGTGTTATCGAGGGCAAGCATGAGTGGGGTCAATACGCCAGCACCTACACACCCAAAAAAGAATCAGCCTTGTTTGTGGCCAATCAGATCTGGTTCAAATTCCAGCTCTGGCACTTATGAGCTCTGTGACCTTGGGAAGCTGTTTAACTTCCTTGAGCCTTAATTTCCTTTCCTGTGAAATGGGCCCAGGGCTTGTTCTAATAGATTACTCTGAAGAGTAAGCAAGGTAATGGATTATTTATGAATTTTTTTATAGACTGGCCTTATTCCAAAAATGATTTCAGGCAGTTGAGATAATGTATGTAAAGTGTCTGGCACATAGCAGAAGCTCAAAAAGGCATCAGTCCCTTCCCCTAAGCTTCTAGCCAAGTGGTCACCTTTGGATCCAGGCCCCCCTATTTCAGGGTGCTGCCATTGCTTGAAACACTCCTGGAACTTCCTTGTAAGAAAACTGGCTAAATTCTTGAGTCCCATCTTGGTTTTAACCTTAAAAAAAAAAAAAAATCCCAACAACAAAACAAACCACATTCTGCAAATTGCTCACTCCCTTTATTCACAACACACAGCTTCAAATTACTTTTGGCCTTTTCCAAAAAATCAAACCGACCCTCAAAGGTCAAGGATTCGCCGCCTCCGAGGCTATTAAGAGGAAAATGCTGTGAGATCTGAAGCAATTTCCCAGGAAGGACTCATCTACTGTTTTGAGCTGGTGCAGCAGACCTGGGATAAGAGCAAAGCCACCACCCCAGCACTCCCCTCCTCCCAGCCCCCCACCCCCCGACTACTTTGAACGGGCCCATTCCTTGGGACACTTACAACCAAAACCTCTTTGCAGGAAAATGCAGCTCACTGCTCCCTGGTCCCACTGTGTGGTTCACATGCCCCTGTCTCTGGGGTAAAAGCAGAGGTTGCTGCCTCTGTGAAGTGTGTGCTCAGGTGGCAGCGTGAGACACTGGGTGTCAGGATAAAGGCATTGAGAGGAGAGTGATGGCAAGAGTTTGAGGGGATACTGACAAAGGAGCCAGGGACTGCATCAGAGATAGGGTGCTTCAGGGAACAGAGAACAGCATCTCCCTTGTGCCCACACCCACTTTGTTACAATGCACCCATCAACTCTCCCAGCCGGAGACCCACTTGGCCCCTCCTGGGGCAAAAGCAGGGCAAACATTGCCCGTGTTCTGAATTTCCTCAGCCTTGTCCCCAGAGGGTCTCAGGCCAGAAAATGCCAAAGGGCCCCCTGCATCCTCTCATTGCCAGCTCGTTGTGGACTTGCTCCTCCCCAATCCACAAGGTGGAAAAAGCCCCTGCTCCTAGTGGACCTATAAGAAGGCTGCAGACCGTCTAGCCAAGTGAAAAGACACCTGACTCCAGAGCAGCCAGGTCCACATGCAAACCGCTCAGATGGCACAAAGAGCCCCTGCTGCCTCCACCTCCAAGCGTCAGTTTTCTTGTCTAGGAAAAGGAATAATACATACGTGGGCTGTGGGGTGGTAGTCAGGAAGGGGGCCTATAAAGATTAAATGAGGCCATGCAGGCCCTGCACAGATGGGGTGGGGCTCGGTCCCTGTGCCTGGAAAGTGTGACTTCTCTGCTCTCACAGGAAGCCTGGGATCCTGTCCTGAGCTGACAGGGACAAAACGAGCCACTGAGGCCCCAGTGGCCCACCCGGCTCTGGGAAAGGAGGCCGGGGAGGGGAGCCTCCACAAGAAGGAGGGCGTAGAACTGGCTCTTGAGGACAAGACCTCTGGCCTTCCCCCAGCTCACCTCCTCGTAGGCTCATCCCAGAGATGAGGGGGCCGACTCTGGCCGTGGGTGGAAGCTGCCTGGCATGGTTTTTCCTTTTGCCTGGAACTCAGCACTGAAAACACACCTCTGGACCCGTATCCTCCCTCTTAGATGCATCGCTGCAAGATCTATAGTTGGTTAAAGATAAACAAGTCCTTACCCTCCTGCTAATTGGTTCAAATCGATTGACCTTATAAGTGGGTCTAATGTACAACTGGTAAAAGATGGCCTGTACGCCGAACAACCCGTGCACTTAACTAGCTGTCACTCAAGCAACTACACAAGGCACATTAACCCAAATTTCTCAGAACACCTCCTGATAGGCCGCAGCAACGGCGTTTCCCCTATCGGGCTAAAACATTTGCTGGGCCAACAGGCCTGCGTAAAGGCATCAAATCCTATTAGGCGGGTGGTAATACTAGTGTAGATGCCTCGGGGAGGCAGAGGGAGCCCCCAGCCTGTGACAGGAGTCCCTAGACCTGGCCCGGCCCCGCTTCAGGCCTCCTGGCAGGGAAAGGGACCGCATCCCAAGTGCTGGCACAGGAGGCGCAGGGAGGCAGCATTCCTGGCACTCTCATAATGTGGCTTTTAATCTGTTTCCTCCTTCGTCCTCCCTTCCCCCCCCCCCCCAAAGCTCCGCTCTGTCTCACTGAAGCCATCTCTGAGGCTGGGTCATTGCTGCTTTCCAGGTGGGAGCTGCTGCTCAGCTTTCTGTGTTGCCAGTGTCTGAAATGGTCTGGAAACTGGTAAAGACAAAAGCCACCAGGAGATGGCCTAGAAGCTTTGGCCGGGGGGGGGGGGGGGGTGGACTGTGGCCCTCCCGCCTGCCCTCACTCCTCAGTGCTGCCCTGTGGAGGGCCAGCTGCTGGCCAGGAGTGCCTCTCAGCCCCCCAAGGGGCAACCAGCCACCCCTAACTTTCTGCTCTATTAATAAACCTCAGCTGAGCTCCTCTGAGCCCCTCCTTGGGGTTTGATTCACACCGCTTTGCCTCATCAGCCTTGCTTTTCACAAGCACTTAAATTCATGAGAAAAGGGAAAAAGTGAAATCAGATAGAAATGCAGGTCTGTTTGCTGTTTTCTCCAATGAAATGGTTCTGGGTAAACAGCAGCCGCCTTTGATGAAATCCCAGCAGGCTTAAACAATAAAGCTGGTTACAAACTCAATCTGGCGGAGATATCAGATCTGAAATTGTTTCAAAAAACATGTCAACATTTTCTAATGCTCCTAAAAAAAACTTCGTGGGCTGCCCACTGTGGAGTCTGGGTCAGGGAGATAGGATGGGGGCAAGCTGGGTCTCGGCCTCTGCTCAGGTCCTGTGGGACTTTCCAAGGCAGGAGCCCAGGATCTCAGCAGCTGGCTGCTGTCGCTGCTGGGGGGCCCTCTCATCTGTAGAAGCCTATAGGGCCACTTAATAGTCACTGCCACGGCCGGCCGGGCAGGGCACCACTCTCCCTTCTCATACACCACTGCTCCCCCCCACCCCAAACCTGGCCCCTCTGCCTCTATCTACCCTTAACTCCCTACCTTCTATTCTCCATACCCAGCCAGCGGAAGCTTTTAAAAATGTAAATCAGATCATGCCATTCCTTTGCTTAAAACCTCTAATGCCTTCTCACTGCACTTAGAAGAAAATCCGAACTCCTCCCCTGGCCTACAAAATCCTCCGGGATATGCCACTGCCTACTACCCCACTCACGAGGCTCCAGCCTCCCCAGCCTTCTGCCCAGTCCCAGAACACCGGTCTCTTTTCTGCCCTGGGCCTTTGTACTCCCCGAGAATGCCCTGGGATGCTTTTGCCTCAGCGCATTGCCAGGGTTCAGCTCCCTGACCGCCCTGGCTAGTGCGGCTCCATTCCCTAGCCAAACGCATTCTCACATTACAGTTGACTGTCTACTCTAAGTTCAGCCACTAGCTGAAATCACCTTATGTGTTCACTTACTGTTTCTCCTTCAGAATGTAAAACTCTCTGCACACCCAGACTTGTACGTCTCCTTGGGTGAAGCTGATGACTGGCATATAGTAGGTGCTCCATAATTACCTGCTGCCCGATGAACAGCAAAGATGTGGTGACCTCTCTAGGTATCCTCCAGGGCAACACCCAGGAGACCTGGGGCACACCACCATCGAAGTATCTCGCCAGCCTCTCTATTTGGCCTCCCTGGCTGCCCCACTGCGGCCTTACCCAAGGCCCCTGCAGGCTTTGGGCTTCCAGGCCTTGGAGGCCAGGTTTGGCTTAGGAACTAGGATGTCAACGCACTTTGACTGCTCCCTTCCCTCGGGCTGTCCCCCAGGGCCCCAAGACGAGGAGCTCAAACAAGTACTCTAAGATCGGGTGGGCAGGGGCGAGGCGGTGGGGAAGCTGGATCCCTACGCCGTCCTAAGGCCTTCTTGGAAAAGCGCGGGCACTGTGGTCTGCTTCGGCCTCCCGGGTCTGGAGCCCGGCCCGGGGTGGACAGCGACGCCACCCGAGGGCACAGGCCTCCCCACCCCCACCGCCCGGGACGCGATCGGATCGATCCCTGCCACTCCCGGCCTCATTACCGAGGAGAGCTGCCGGGGCTGGCGGAGGAGCCAGACGGCTGCGGAGGGGGTGGGGAGGCCTCCTTGGCTCCCTGGCCCGGATTAAATATTTACTATGTTTTGTTTGGCCTTTGCGGGAGGGGCGGGGAGGGCGGTCGCATCGATCCCGAGCTGCCGGCGAGTCCCGGCCGGGCAGGCGGCGAGGGCGGCGCCCAGGCCCCGGGCCCCCCCGAGCCTCCCCGCGGTGGCCCGGGCCGAGCGCGCCCCCGGGCCCGACCCCTCCCCGGGGCGAGGATCTCTCCCTGCCGAGCCGACCCGCCGCGCTGACAGATCTGGGTTACCGCGCGGGGAGCCGCCGCCAGCGCTGGAAACAATTCCCACCTCTCGGGCGCCAAGGCCGGGCGGGGGGCTGCGAACGACGCCCCGCGCTCTGCTAACCCCGCCGCCTCCCGCCCACGGTCCTGCCCGCAGACCCCGGAACCCGGACTCGGCCGCACGCGACCCAGCGCCCAGGCTATGCTAAACCGCACCACTGGTGCCGTGTCTTCTGGTCCACCAGCAGCCCTGCGCGGGCTCCACGCTCCCATTTTACAGATGTGAAATCGAGGCAGAGAAGGATGGGTGAGGAGCCCCAAAGCCTGGTGGCTTCCTCGCCTGGCTCACTCCGCCCTCTGCCCACCGGCCTGGTGGGCTTGGGAGCAGAGAGAGAGACAGCCAGCGGTCTCGCCTCGCAGGGACCGGATGGGCGGTTCTGGGAGTGCTCTGAAACTGGGTGCTGGGGGCAGCTAGCTAGGACCCCGGAGTCCCTGTACATGGGCACACGCACACCTCCTAGTCAGGCATTTACTATTCCACACACGGAAGAGGCCCCACGGGGGGTGGAGAACAGAGCCTCTGCCCCACCGAGAGCAGGTGGGTGGACACACAGTGAGAGCGGCCACCCCCTTCCAGTCCCTCTGCTCCCGTGTGCGCTATGACACATGCTCACATGCACACACGCAGGCATGACCACTCTCCAACAGTCCTATCACATGCATGTACACTCACCCTAAAGAGCTTCTCACATCACACTCTACACACGGAGACACACGCGTGTCCACACTGCCCCATCTATACATATGTGTTTGTACATACGCCCACATACATGCACACCGCCCGGTCACCTGTGTGCCCGCTAACATAAACATGCACACACACATACATACAAAGAGCTGTCCCATCCCTATACATGGGTGTGTATAAGCTGGCACACACACATTTACACACAAGGAACACCCATCTTTACCTTCGTACATGTTTGCATACACATGCACAGAGCGCGGACTATCCCCTCAGCCCATCCCTGCACACACTCACACACAAATGTGCCAAAGTGTCCACCCCCACTCCATCCCTATACTCGTGTGACACCCCTAGACACACACACACACACACACACACACACAGGCACACACGCATGCGCGCTGACTACAAGCGGCTGGGGAAGAGCTGCAGCCTTCAGCCCTGCTCCTATTTAAAGAGAAGCATTGCTGGAAAAGGAACAAAAGCAAAGCCGACTATAAATAGCCACCTCCCTCCCAGCTTTTCTTGCCCTCCGGCCTCAAAGCCCGGCCTCTCCTCTCTCAGCTCAGGCCCACAGCAGCCAGGGCAAGGCTGTCCCCCAGGTCTGGCAAGGGAGCCCCAGAGGCCACGTGGCCAGGCACCGACCACCAAAGCAGGCCAGGGACTCTGGGGCCCCCATCTGCAGCCAGCCCTGTGAGCATGTGCCTAGCTCAGAGGGAGGGAGGCCCACTTGGGCCAGGCCTGCTGCCTCAGCAGGGCAGCAAAGGCTCGGAGCCGCAGGGAAAGGAAGGTGGGCCTGCCAAGCATCAGCCACGCCTGCCCTGGGCGCTGTCTTCCCAGCCAGGCCAGGCCTTCCCTGGGTTGGGGATACTGGGTGCCAGGTCAGGAAGCCTCAGAGGGTAGAGGAGAACAGGGATCAGGGCAGGAATTGGAGGAGGGGGTACAAGTCCCACTTGAAGTTCCAGTGCTGTCACCTACTGAGCCTTGAGCAAGGCTCCTAACCACACCACCCAGCCTTGGGTTCCACCCCCGCCCCACATGGTGTTGGCAAGGCTGCATGAAAAACAGGTATGCCTGGCAGGCCCTAGGGAACTGTGGAGCACCATGCGGTGGGGGAGCTTACAGACTGCTCTCTGGGTCTGAGAAGGCTTGGATCAAGATAACTATAATAATTTATTTAGTTTATTTTGTATTTACCACTCACTAGGCACTGGGCTGCCTTACTTGATTCTCTGTGAGATAGTTTATATTTCCATTTTATAGATTGAGCCACTGAGGTTCAGTTGCCTGCTCCAAGGTCACACAGGCCGCTGAAGCACAAAGCCAGCCTGCGAAGCTCAGCTGGGGCTGTCTGAAACCAAAACCCTCTTTCCTATGTCCTGTACTCTGGCGGCCTGGGGGACCCTGGTCCTCAGGCAAACCCATCCTCAGGAGCCAGAGGAGGGCTGGGTTGGGCTGCTTCCCCCAGGCTAGCCTGGGACTGGAACTGGATGGGCTGCAGAGAGGGAGCGTGGTGTGGCCCTCGATCCCAGAGCCCCCCATCAGGACTCAAGACTCGCGGCCACCGCCCACAGCTCCCCCTCCCCCATCTCTAGCTCCCCCAGGGGCCCTTCTCCACCAACCCCAGGGAAGGGGAAGGTAGGGGGGGAGAGCTCAGGCAGACCTACTTTCAAGGCTTTAATCCTTTTTGCTTAAAGGATTTTTTTTTTTTTGCTGGGGGAAGACTTGGTCTGATCAGAGGAGAGACGCAGGGAGCTGACAAGCTGCGGAGGATGGGGGGTGGTGAGGAGAAAGAAATACATATTTATTACCCTCAATTATTAAAAAATAGATAGTACCAGATCTTAGGTCCTGGCAGACATGCAGCAGCTTTTGCGCAAGGACTGTTTTCTTTTCCTTTCTCTCTCTCTCTTTTTTTTTTTGGTTAATTCTCTTGAGATTGTATTGTGGCTAGCCTGTTAGGAAAACCGCCCTGGCCAGTTTCCAGCAGGTGGAGGAAGGCTGGGGTACTGGACAGGTGAGCAGGGCGGCCTGTGGCAGGTAGAGGGAAGAGCCCAGGGGGTGGGGGGGAGGGGTCTGGGTCCCATTTGGGACTACACAGTCTGTACCCCCAGCAGGCAGACATCCTCAGCTCTCTCTCCCTCTGCTGCTCTCTCAGGGCTCCTACTTTTCAAGGAAGTGGCCAGAGAGAGAAATCCATTCTGGATTCCTCCCTAGGGGAGGTGACACAGCTCGCCCCAGAGCTTCTGAGCACTGCACCCAGGGCCAGCTCCCCAGACTCACCCTTCTCCTCCTATGATGGGTCAGCCTGTTGAAAAGGGGGCAGGTGGTCAGCTTAGTGCAAAGACACCGAGGCCCCCTGAGGCCTGACGTAAGAGGTTAACACCCCCAGTCTCTCCTACAAGAGGGCAAGGTGGGGCCTAGAACAAAGACAAGAGGGATCTACCATGTGGAAAAAGGCAGGGGAGGCAAGGCCACTGAGGAGAGGATTATGGCTTCATTTTGATTCTCAGAGTCCCCACAGAGCCTGGCACACAGTAGGCCTTGACACATGGCCCTTGAGTAACGGGCTTGTGTGATGAAGACAGAGCAGCAGCAGTGACTCACTGAGGCCTTGCTACATGCCAGGAAGTCACTTTATATCCATTTGGTCAAGAATTCTCAGAATCCCTTAAAAAAAAAGAAGTCTCAGAACCCCAAGAGGCAGGTGGCATTAGCCCCATAATTCAGAAGACGAAACTGAGGCCCAGAGAATTAAAAGTGTTTGCCCAAGGTCAAGCAGCTGGTAAGTGGTGGAGCGGAGCCCTGGTTCCTGCCTGTCCTACTCCACCGCCCTTACTCTCACCCGCTCCACTGCAGATACAGAGAGAAAACCTGAGAAGACCAGAAATAAGTTTGAGAGGAACCAGGCAAAAACAAGTGACTATTTCACAGATCAAGAGATCAAGACCTTGTTTTGAAGAGAGGGCCGAGGTAGCTGAGTAGAGGTCAGGGCCTAAGCAGGAAGTTGCTGATGACGGACCGGCTTTCTGGGGAAGCCTCCAACCTCATCTCACCTTTCTAAGCCAGTGAAAACCACTTGAGAATGCTTCCCCATTGCTCCTCCTGCATCGTCTTAGGGGACATCTCCCTGACCCTGGGCAGAGGGCGCAGGGAGCTCAGGACAGGGTCAGTCTTCCCCAGACAGGGTGGCCCCCTCTGCCCAAGGTGATCTGACCCATCCTTACTAGTCCTAAGACTCCTTTTCCTGGCTAGGGCTGGCCCGTGTCAGCCTGGCCACTCACTCAGACTCAGCCCTGGTCACAAAGAGGCAAAACTTCTCAGGATAGTCAGGCCCGGCCTGCGGGAAGGAAGATGCAAGGACGTTCTCACTGTTACTGCTAACATTGAGGGCAGCATTCTCAGAGCTCCTGGCACAGTCAAGCACCAAGAACTTTATCAGGATTGTCTTTTTTTTTTTTTTTAAAGATTTTATTTATTTATTTGACAGAGATAGAGACAGCCAGCGAGAGAGGGAACACAAGCAGGGGGAGTGGGAGAGGAAGAAGCAGGCTCATAACGGAAGAGCCTGATGTGGGACTTGATCCCGTAACGCCGGGATCACGCCCTGAGCCGAAGGCAGACGATTAACCGCTGTGCTACACAGGCGCCCCAGGATTGTCTTGTTTAATCTTCACAATCTTACAAGTCAGGTATTCTCATCAGTAGCCCCATTTTACAGATGGAAAAACTTAAGTTCAGGGAAATCAGGTCATTCCCAGGAGTTGAACCTGGGTCTGGCCAGATCCTGTGTGTTTAAGCAACCCACTTGGAGATGAAGGGCTTGTCCACTGACCCCTGGAATGAGCCCTCCCTACCAGCCTCCACTGAGCACGGACAGCCACTAACACTGTGTGCTCTGCTGGGTTAGAGGCACAAGAAGAGTCTGGGGATGGGGTCCTGGACAGATAAGGGCAGTTACCAATGTTACCAGCCAGCATGCAGCATGCCTTGGACGTTCTAGAGGACTCTTAATGCTCTGTGATGTTGGGCAAGCCACAGCAGTTGTCTGTGCTTTGGTTTTCTCAGCTGAGCTACAAGGTCCCTTCTAGCACCAAATATGAAAGAGCTGGGGTGCCCGGGTGGTTCAGTGGGTTAAGCGTCTGCCTTCGGCTCAGGTCGTGATCTCAGGGTCCTGGGATTGAGTCCCGCATCGGGCTCCCTGCTCAGTGGGGACTCTGCTTCTCCATCTCTCTCTGTGCTCTCACTCACTCACTCTCTCTCTCTCTCAAATAAATAAATAAAATCTTTAAAAATAAAAATTTTTTTAAAAGAGCCACAAAACTGTCAAAATCACACAAATCCCCTGGTCCAAACTACACAGCAAGGGGCATGCTCTTCCTCATGCTCCATCCTCAGGAGTTTTTGGTACCACCCAAACCCAAGGAAAACTACTGCCTCTGGACATCTTTCTCTTTGGTTCGTCCACAGCCTGCTTCACTGGAGACTTAGACCATGTTCGCGGCCACAACGCATGCGCGCGCTCGGCCCTGCCTCCTCTCTAAATCCCCAGAAGGCTTCAGGTCTGGCTGGCTGCTACTTGAGGCAGCTTCCAGCCCACCCACCTAAGGGGTGTCACTGACATCCCACGATGGCCTCCACACACCTGGCTCCCTGTGAAGACCTTGACATCTCACACTTTTTTCCTTCTCCTGCTCAGAAGTGCAGACAGCACATGGGCGTGTGGCACAGGTGTTGGCTAACACGTCTAAGACCAAAGAGCTGGAAACAGCCTCTATGCGCAACCTGAGGGAACAGGTAGTCATGCGATGGAACATTCCGCAGCCATTAAGGTAGGTTTAGAATTACCAACCTAGAGAGGCACCTGGCTGGTTCAGTCAGGAGAGCATGTGACTCTTGATTTTCGGGTTGGGAGTTCGAGCCCCACGTTGGGTGTAGAGATTATTTAAATAAATAAAACTTAAAAAAAAAAAAAAAGAAGAAGAATTACCCACCTAGAAACTACTCAACCTAGCGTCTGAGACCCAACAAGAGAGGGTACGTTCGCATGAATGCAGGAGGCCGCGCAGAGGGATATACCAAATGCCCTCGGAGGGATTAGCTTCCCCGCACTTCACTCTTTGGGTTTTGTGATTTTCTTCCTTTTGCCAATCCAATGTTTTCTGTCATGTGTATGCATTATTTGGGAAGTTCAAAAATTTTACTCAGTGGCTGATGAGTCAACCAACCCTCCTCCTCCTTGGTCCTTAGGGCTCTGAAACAACTGGGCTCCCCTCAATCTGCCCTACAGCCGATCCGCCACTACCCCATACAGCCATCATGGCCTATGTATAGTCGTCCCCTTGCTCTCCAACTTTTCCACCCTGCCCGTTCCTTCCAGGCTCTCCTCCACCCACAAAGCCTTTGAGCAGGAACCTCCCCTCCTGCCACCTGCCCCACTGGCTTGAAAACACCTTCCTTACCACCCTACCCTGGGCTTGTGGCTTCTCTCTCCCACCAGGTGGTAAGTGTCCCGAATGGGACGGATGTTCCGCCTATCGCTCACTCCCCATGGTACCTGGTCCAGAGTGAGAGTTTGGTTATTTAGCAAGTAACAACAAGGGAACACAGGGGCTCAGGCCTGGTCAGAGATGATGGTCTAATTGGGGACAAAAGGCTGATGTATAAATGAAAAAGACAAGACCATCCACTGAACTAAGTTCTGTGTTTCACGCTCAAAGTTAAAGGGAAAGGCTTATGGGCAGTGATCTGCGACCTTGTATTCAGGCTGCAGACTGAGCCACATTAACCGAGGAGAAGCATCTGACCCCAATGGGAAGGTGGATCCCTAGACCCACCACTCCTCCTCCCGCCATGATGTTGCTTTGGTTTGTAATTTGGCTCCTCCCCCTAGCCAAGTGGCTGATGAACTTGGAACTGACACCAAGCTCTAGTCCTCTCCAATGGAACCTGATACTAATTCATGGGCTATACCTCAGAATGCCAGCCCTGCCTGCAGCCTTTGGCAGCCAGGTACTATGTCAAGAACACTCCCACCTCAGGGCCTTTGCACTTGCTATTCCCTCTGCCTGGAGAGCTCTTTCCAAGCAGGAGCAGCTCAGATAGCTGCAGAGAGCCCTCCCTCCCTTAGGCCTCTATTTAAATGTCACCTTACCAGAAAGTCTTCCCAGTTTTTCTAAAATAACACCTCTCTAGGGGCACCTGGGTGCCTCAGTTGGTTAAGCGTCTGCCTTCGGCTCAGGTCATGATGCCAGGTGGGATCAAGCTCTGCATCGGGCTCCCTGCTCGGCGGGAAGCCTGCTTCTCCCTCTCCCACTCTCCCTGCTTGTGCTCTCTCTCTCTCTCTCTCAAATAAATAAAATCTTTGAAAAAAATAATAATAATAAATAAAAAGTAAAATAAAATAACACCTCTCTGGTCACCCACCGTTCCTTCATTCACCCTCTAACAGGCTTTTCTTCTAAGCACCTATTCCTACCTGACAGAATATAGTGCGTCATTCATGGTCTATCTCCCCCCACTAGAATGCAAGCTGCATAAGAACAGGGGACTTAGTTTTTACTCATTGCTTCATCCTTAGGCCCAAGCAGCAGTAGGCAGGCACTCAAGAGTTGTTAAATGTTTGTCACATGGAGACACACCTCCCATACTCCTCTTGGCTGACAGAATAAAAAGCAGCCACCTTACCCACGGATAGACAACTCATAGGTGCCTGTGATCTATAACATAGAAAACATGGCTGCCTCAACTGAGGTCTTCCTTCTGGGAACTAAGGCTGGGATACAAAGAATGTGAGGCAATTAGCAGTGGAGGAGGTGAAAGGCCATCCTGAAGAGCAAGTAGCCCTGGGTGACCATCCTGGGCCTGGTACAAGGTGACAAGTCATGGGTACTGACGGTGGGGCAGAAGCAGGGGCAGCTGGGTTGCATGGAAGGAGAGGCATCACAGGAAGGCTGCTACTTCCTAGAGCTACTCTCTTTCCTGGAGGCTTCTGGAGCCCCAGTCACTCACCTCCTCTCAGTAATCCCCCATTTCCAATGAGCTACCTTGAATCCCTGCAATCAGATTTGCCCACTGAAGGCAGAAATAGCAGCCCACCAGGGGTGGTGGGTCAATTACAGGAAGATGAGAGCCACGTCTGCCTCCAGGCAGCCCCAGCGCCAACTGCCATCACACGGTTTGGTGGCACAATGTCCCCCTCGGCTGGTGCATTCTCCTGAGTGTGGTCCTGTGAACCACCCTGGCCTCTCTCCCTCTGCTCAGAGACTTTGTTTCAGCTGCAGGCTTGGGGCCTGGGCAACAACCCAGGAGCCCTCCCTCCTTGGGAGGAGAGGAAGCAGTTCAAAGTAACAAGCCATGTTTCACAGAGAAGACAAAACAGGCAGTCTCTTCACCCCAGGCACCACCCGAGCTTGGCTGATCTCATGTTCGGGCCAGTCTCAGTCAAACATTTCAGATCTTGGAAGCCCAGAGCGTCCACAAGAGATTTCTATTTGCCACGGAATCAATAGTGCAAATTTTGTTCCATAAAAATCTGCCAAGTACACCTTAAACTTTTCATAGTAAGAGTGCTGTTTCTTCTCCCAACACAGCTCCCGTCCCGCTAGACGGCCTCTGTGGTCCAGCTGGCCCGTCGTTCTATGCCTCCTAGCTTCCTGGGTCTGCAGAGGAGCAGAGCTGGGCTGGGGTGAGGTGGCAGCAGCCCCGGGCCCTGGATGAGCCATGTAGCCTCTCTGAGCCTCAGTGTCCTCATCTGTAACTTGGGGCCAATAAGACCTGCCTTTTCTGCTTTTAATGAAGCACTGCACAGGAAAGCTGTAAGATCTAAAAAAAAAAAAAAGTGTGTTCTCTTGGTTCCTGGTACTGAAGCCCTGGCCCCAGAGGTAACCAGGTATTGTACCAAGAATACCCCTGCCTCAGGGCCTTTGCACTTGCTGTTCCCTGGGCTTGGAGAGCTCTTCCCAAGTAGAAGCAGCTGGATAGCTACAGAGAGCCCTCTTATATTTTACTTAGCCTCTGTTCTTCTTTTTTTCCTTTTTAAAGATTTTATTTATTTATTTGACAGAGAGAGAGACAGCCAGCGAGAGAGGGAACACGAGCAGGGGGAGTGGGAGAGGAAGAAGCAGGCTCCCAGCGGAGGAGCCTGATGTGGGACTCGATCCCAGACCACTGGGATCACACCCTGAGCCAAAGGCAGACGCTTAACGACTGAGCCACCCAGGCGCCCCTTTCCTTTTTTTTTTTAAGCCCTAGGTTATCATGGTTTGATTTTTCTTATAGTTACAAAACAATTTAATTTAAAAAAATGAGGGAGACGGGCTGGGGGAGAGGGAGAGAATCCTAAGCGGACTCCGTGCTGAGCGCAGAGCCTGACTTGGGGCTTGATCCCAGGACCCAGAGATCATGACCTGAGTTGAAATCAAGAGTCAAACTTTAACCGACTAAGCCACCCAGGAGCCCCACAGAACAATTTCAAAATGAGGTTTTGGCACTACGTTTTTGGGGTTCCAAAACCAGTGATTGTGATTGTGTATAATCACTGAATCAACATTTCTAATCAATTCACGAAGGCATGACATTAGTTACTGATTCAACGCTACCCCATCACTCTGCTATATTTCTTTTGTGCGGGATGCTGTTTTAATCGGGTCCTGGTAGTTAATTTGATAAGTACATAGTACTCAGAGAATCTGGGTAGGGAAATGGGAAGAGAGAATGCCATTTGCCCCCACCTCCACCCCACCGTGGGGCTGAGGGGAGGGAGCTCCTTCGAACCTGGAGCTCCCTGGCAGGAGCTGTGTAGCAGACGCTGTGGAGGCCTGCCTATCCCTTGCTCTCACCATTTTAGCACACGCCAGCCTGACTTCCAACTGGCAGAACCTGCATTTCTTTGCCTGAGGGCTTTTTCTAGCAGTGGAGCTGGCAGTTGCTCACCCACAGAGCAGGCCAAAAGTGAGGGGGGATTAATCTCTACACCAGGAACAACACTCAGCCAATGATGGATAGGAGCTGTGTATAAATACCCCTGCTCCCTCCCTTCAGTGAGATAACTTGGAGGTGCATGTTCTGAACTATATCCCCAAGTTCCCTGGTGGGATTAAGTTCTGGTTGCCCACTGTGTTCATTTGCTCAACCATGGGCCCCTTATTGGCTTCTTCCCTTCTCTGTCTCACTTCCCGGCTCACCTACTGGCATTTTCTAGGATGCATCCCAAATATACAACTTACACTTGAATCCTTATCTCAGGCTGCACTTCTGGAAGAATCTTTGGGGGATGACGGAGGGGCAGGAGAACTCATGGTGACTCACCATTGGTTGAAGCCAACTGAAAGCAAGAGGGTGTGGGAGCTCATTGTTGACGTTGGACAGGCCAACCTCCTGGGACAGAGAGCAGATCTGGAGGGGTGGGGGAGTGGGGAGACTAACCGGTCTCCTCATGAAACCTACCTTCCAGTGAGGAGGGCAGATAATAAAAAGGTAATTGCAATGAAATAGGTTGGATACAATGACCAGGAAGCACAGAATATTATGGGCCGTCCAGCTGGGAAGTCTGGACCATCCCCTGAAGAAAAAGAAATCCCTGCAGGTGTTTTAAGCAAGGGAGGTGGCATTGTAGAACGTAGCCACAGTGTAAAACCTGGACTGGGTGAAGGCAAGAGAGGTGGCAGGGAGCTAGCCGCCCATAAGGTCAGGGAGAAGAAGGCAGCCTGGGCTGGGTCAGGCAGCGGCGAAGGAGGTGTGAAGGCTACTGAGGGGAAAGGATGGCACTTGGAGATGGACTAATGGGGAGGGATGGGGGAGGGGCTCATCGTGGATCCAGGGCTTGAGCTGAGGGGGCCTGGGAAGTTGATGGTGCCAGACACCAAGATGGGGGGAAATGGTGAAGGAGCGGGTCTGCTGCGAGCTCAGGTAGAAGGAGCACAGTTTCGAACACGCTGAGTTGAAGGGAGCTGTGGGGCCGCCAGCAGAGGCAGTGGGGGCGGGGAGGGGGGCAGCGGGACCAACGGCCCTGGACGTCAGAGGCAACACCTCCATGGAGAAGGGTGTGTGGGAGCTGGGGGCGTGCTGAAGCCCCCCAGAGGAGAGCGAGGGCTGAGACAGCGCCCAGGGCGATGCCTGGGGAGGTGCCATGTTTGAGGATGGCGAGAAGTGCTGGAGTTGGCAAAGAAGACTGAGAAGGAGCAGCCGGCTCTGTGGGCGAGCGAAGTAGGAGAAAGACCAGGGGAGCTGCCATCAGGAGAGCCACAGGGAAACCACGGCCAACACTCAGATGCCACCAGAAGGTCAGGTGAGACGAGAAGAAAACGTTTGGTAGGGTCAGTATCAGGCCAGAGCGGTGACAGTCGAGTGACAGAGGACACAGCCTTACGTCTAGGTTGAGGAGTGAGAGGGGAGGGGAAGGCAAGGAGACTCCAAGCGTAGACGGCTCCTCTCAGAGAGCTAAGTGGTCACCAGGGGTCCAAAAGGAGAGGAGGAAATAACGCACTCCCACCGCCAGACAGCGAGCTCGCACCTCAAGCCCTGTGGGCAGGGCTGTGTCCTTTGTTAACACACCACACACGGCACACCCAGTGGCCTTCCTGTGGGCACTGTCTTGCCAAAAGGGGACACAGGAGACTCGCCAGTCTCCAAATTGGGGGGGCTGTCAGGGTGTCCATGAGGCCAGAGTTGGATGCCCCTCTCCCCAGTTCTGACCAGGCCCACTTAGGCTTCTCTGTTTTATATTTTGGTCTCTGACAGTAGATATCATTGGAAAAAAACCTGTTCTACTTCCAAAAAAACATCTGAAAAGCCATCAGTCTAGTCTTGTTATCGATGGAGAAATTGAGGCCCAGAGAGGAGGCAATGCCCCTCAGGTCCCAGAGACGCAGCCACGGAGGCGGAAGCTAAGGCAGCCCTGGGACGACTGCGGTACTCTTCCTACAAGCCCACGTCCCTAGGAACGAGAGGCCACGGCCACGCCGAAGCTAGGGTCACACAGAGCCACGGTTACAGGCAGAGCCTGGCGGCCAGTGAAAACAGAGACCGACAGGAGAGGAGACGTGCAAGGGCACGCTGCGTGCAGCTCACGGCAAGGCGGCGGCCGCAGCGCAGGGACGCGGCCGCTGTCCCCCAGCCTCGGGCTGCCTGGTGCCCCCGCCAGCCACACAGTGACCCACCGGGCCCTGCCTGCCCCCTAGGCTGCCCGGCCTCAGCCAGCTAGCCCACCGCACTGCATGCCCCCTCCTTCTCGCTGCCTGCTCAGGCAAGCCCATGAATAGAACATGAAAGGCAAAACCTTCTAAAAGAAAAAGCAGCTCCCTGGTATGAGTCGCCCCACTAAATGTCAAATACAGAGCAAGGCTTTCTGCCTCGTGTGCTTCTCACTAATGGAGGTACCTTAGCCTCCATATCCCCATCATCCTATAACCCTATAAATAAATCATTGAAGAAGAATGCCAAGTTCCCCCCAGGGCCTCATGAATCTCTCTATATAACCATATGTAAAGGCCTCCTTCACTGTGTCGGCACAGGTGCCCAGAGAGAGATGGCAAGTCTGCTAGGGCAATTTTAGAGACAGAAGCAAACTTTCACACCATCTCTGTGGGCTGTGAGTTGGGAGCCCAGCTTTTCTCCTGACTTGGGGAAGACTTCTGCTCAATTTCCTGTAGACCCACCCTGACGCCGCTGCCACAGTCCTCTGGAATCAGCCCAGGAAACTGCCAAGAGGCCCATCTCCAGGGTCTCCTGTGGTCTGTCCCCTAGAACCCACCCCTGCCGGGGAGCCACACACCAGCTCCCCAGGCTTGGCTCCTGACACGTGGTGTGCAGAGAGTTGGCCCACTCACTCCTGGAGGCCCCCCACCGACGAGCTCGCCAGCCTGCTAGGGGCGCCAACGCCGTGCTACCAGCCCCAAGGTACAGGTGCCGACACAGGCTCCAGGACCAGTCGGCGGGGCACATGCACGAGGGGTGCTCCACTCTGCAGCAGCACATTTCGGACACGCACACTCCCGGCACCCTGCTGCATGCTCGCCAGCTGTGTTTCTGCAAACGCGTGCACACGCGTGCGCGCACGCACCCCATATTGTGCCGACACTCTTGCCATGCCAGCATGGAGGCCTCCAGAGCAACTCTTCTGAATCAGATAGCAGAGGCCGTTTGCTGTTTTGGATCCCAACTTCGCTGATTGACTAGACAATGATCACAGGCTCAGAAGAGCAGCTTATCTGTGAGATCAGACCCCCTGCCTCACCGTGGTGAGAGGTGGGAGTCTGCCCTTCTACCTCTCAAGACCACCTAGACTCTCGACCTTAACTCATCTTTCTTTTCCAAACCACAGGGAAAACTGGCCTCTGGAATTCAACCATGGCCGGAAGAGGGCAGAAGTCCCTTCTGGAGGACAGGGCTGAACTCTGCGGTTACAGTCCAGCTAACAGACTAGGGCTGAGCCATGGGAGCACCACCCCAGGAGTGAGGGAGAACTCCAGAGGTGGGGGGCAGGTACAGGTGGGGGGACCCACTTCATCCAGCCTGCCAGCTACCACCCGCCTGGGCCAGATCCTGGGGCCGCTGCTCCCCACACAAGCACCCACCAGTCTGGGTGTGGCTGTGTGAACAAGTCCACCGGGCTAGCCAGGAAAAGCAACACATGGGGAAAGCCCAGGCCCCAAATAAACCCTGTCCCAGCCTTTCTCAAGGGCATGAAAGCAGGCAGGATGGTGCTGGCCCACCCGCCCTTCTCCGTAATGAAGAACCCACAGCGGGACACAGGACGCAGCAGGTGAGGGTATGTCTGCCCAGACACAGAGAAGGGTGGGAAGAAGAGGGCAGGTGAGAGCCCGGCTCGGGGTCCTAGAGCCCCAGGTCCCAGCCAGAGATGCCCCTGGAGGTACAGCAGAAGGGGAGCGCATGGGAACTACCAGGGAGCTCTGTAACAAGATACAAATGAGTCAGCACCCCGCAAAACAAATGTCACATAAATTCAAGGCAGCTGGGTATGCGAGACAGTGGAGCTTAGGGGTTAAGAGAGCAAGCAAGCGAAAGAGCGTGGTGGCAGACGGATCTGGGATTGCGTTCTGACTCAACAATGTGCCAGCCAAGTGACCCAGGGCAAGGGACTTCATGTGTCTGTGCCTCAGTTTCCATATCTGTAGAGCAGGGACAAGTACAGACTGACCTCAAAGGGTGACTGTGGAGATGACATGACATAAGGTATGGAGTACACTTAGCTTGGCCCATCAGTAATCAACTATAAGCAGGTATTGGCAGTGCACGGATAGGAACGGGCACGAGTGGGCCCTTGCTGCCCCTGTCTCCAGCTAGCATCCATACCCCCTCACAGAGGGCTCAACCAGGCATGCTCTAAGACCTGACGTGGCTTGGCTTTGCCCTAGTGATGGACACCAAGTCAGGGTGCCTCCTCTCCCCAGTTCAAAGGCATCCAAGGAAGTCCCTGTTCTGGGCCCCCTAACCTTGGGGCTGATGTCTCCCTAGGTGTTGTCCCAGGCCTTAAGGAAGCTCTCACCCTGAGGTCCCTGCCCCACTCCTCTTTCTGACTCACTTCTAGTCAGGGTGGCCTGGCCAGCGCACCCCGAGAAAGGGCTGCTTCCGGCATTCTGCACGGAGGTCCTGCCTTCTGCTGTCCCTGGAGGCTCTGTTCCCGTTTCGCCAGCTATTTTGCTTCCTTGGCCATCTGTTCCCTCCCTGTCATCTCCTCTCTGCTTTAACCTTAACCACTACTTTGCTGCAGATGGTACCAAACAGATCCGTTCTTGACATCCTTCATGATGCCTACCCCCTCCTTCTCCTCTCCAGCAAATGAACTTCTGCTCTGTCCTTTTTCAGGCTATGACTCCAAAACTTGGAGCTGGATTCACCCCACAAGCCTCCCTCCTCGGTCCCATCTGCTATCAACTCAGCCACAGGTCAAGGGACAGACACCCACCCTCTCCCCTGCCTTTTCCTCTTCCTAATGACACTTCCCCTTTTCAAACTTGGCCAAGAACCTTCTCCTAGCATCAGGTCCACCATCTACTCCAGTTATCTACCTGGTGTTCACAAATAGTGCCCTTGAAGCCTCCAGAGGGCTTGGGACCAGTGGCCTGAGACAGAGACCAGAAACTCCAGGCTACCTTCCTGCCGTGCGGCAGGCAGTGCCCACACTGGGCCCTGAACGGTTTCTCTGTAGAAAATGGGCCTGAGCAGTGCAGCGAGGACTTGGCCACATATTGGCATGACAGGAATTGAACCAAAACACTTTGCTACATGGTCTGAGCTCACAAGGGAAACAATGAGTGCTGTTCGCCGTGCTTTTCTTCTGGCTGGTAAGAAAACGCGTGCAGGGACTTCACTGAACAACTCCCTCTGCTTCTCTCCTTCTATTGGTGTGTCCTGGTGCTGCCCTAAAATTCCTCCTCTTGGCTTCTCTTTTCTGCATAAGGACCAGAAGCGTTGAGGAAAGAAGTAGCCCAGAGGCTCCCAATTAAAGAAGCTGTTTTGGTGACACTGGTCCCACCAGGCTGCATTCCCTGGGTGGGACACAATTAGGCGGGGAAGACTGAAATTTCGTCTGCACCAGGATCTGGGGATAAAAAAGCCTCACATCTCAACCCTCCTGAACAGGGCTCTTGTATTTCCCCTCTATACACTTCTTCTGCAGCAGAAAGAAGAATGTCTTGGCTGTCCATGAAATACTCCTCCCTTCTCTTCTCTACTGGAGCTAAAGAGGACCATGATACGGACAGCTCCAAGAGGTGAAGCCTGCTGACACCTGGCCACCTCAAGACTCTCAGGTCCCCTGGGGAACCTCTGGATCCAAACCCACCAAGCACTGATGACCCCACGGTCCCTTCCTCCCATGGCCTCCCCTTCTTTACACAAAGGAGACCCAATCCAGCCACCAGGCCAGCCCATCTGGCTATGGAAACCAAAAGAACAAAACGCTTCTTACTGGATTGCAGGCCTTAATCTAGCTCTTGCTGAATTATTCAAGGATGGCATTAACTTATAAATGGGTGTGTTTGACTGATTTTGTGGTTGATGTACAGATAAATTCTAATGAAAGACAGCTACAAGATTTTAAATTATTAATTAGGCTGCCACTTAACAAAGCCTATTTGGCACTCTATCTCCTTGCTTAACAAGACAAAAACTTTACGGATAGGTTCAGTATTAGCCCAGAGGCTGTTGATTTGCATTCTGTTTTTATAGCTCTAAAAATGAAAACCATAGATCCTGACCTTAAGCAGGCCACTTCTGGCAAAGCAAAACCCCCAACAGGCTGCCCTTTCTTCCTGGATGGTGCTGGGTGGCTCCGGGCCTGGCTTGCCCTGCCTGCCTCTCATCTCTGACCAGAGGCTTGCTTTTTATATCCCTGGTTCTGCCAGGGTAGGCCAGGAGACGGAAAAGAGGGCAGGCAGCTGCTGAAGCCTTCAGCTACCAGCACCGTCAGCGGCAGGATCCACTGACAACCCAGGCTGTTCTGGTTCACAGAGGTGCGGCTATGGCCAGTAGAGCCCTTTCATTAAGAGACACAAGGCAGCACCCTCCCAAATCCTAAAATGTCCTGCCAGGGGACAGCACCCAGCTTGCTGTAATAGGACAACCGGAAATCAGAGCAATGACCCTCACGATCCAATGCCTACACTGCCTTCTTCAGACCACTGAGCCTCCTAACTCCACAAAGCACTCCATCGTCAAGACCATGAGCCCAACCCTGTACAGGAGTGTAAGAGGGTTTTTCTCTTCCACACTACCCCCAGGATCTAGGGATGGCTGCTCTCTCTTTTTTCAAATCCTTTTCCAAATCGAGACTATGAAACCCCCTCAGGTCCAGGACTCCATGCAGGGCTCTGCAGCTGACAGGCAGGGACACTGCAACAACTGTCTGAACCCATCCCCCCCTTTTTGAAAGATTTTATATATTTATTTGACAGAGAGAGAGAGAGAGCACAAGCAGGGGGAGGAGCAGAGGGAGGGGGAGAAGCAGGCTCCCCGCTGAGCAAGGAGCCTGATGCGGGTATCAATCCCAGGACCCTGAGATCATGACCTGAGCCGAAGGCAGATACCCAAACAACTGAGCCACCCAGGCACCCCTGTCTGAAGCCAACCTATAACATTTTTGCTATGGCCACCTCCCTTGGCATTAGCCTCAGGCATACCTTTGGCTTTGAGCACACACCCAGAAGCCACACAGAGTATCTAAGTGTTCTGTATATGTGTGTAAAAGAAACAAGTCCTACGGATCAGGACCAGGGGCTGAGAGAGAAGATTGTCCAGCAAAGGACCAAAATGAAAGTCCTTTGCCCACACAATGTCCCAGCAGCAGGCTGCAGGCCAGTGGAGCTGAGCCTAGCCCAGCAAAGGGCTTTTCTGCTCTGTTTTCCTCTGGCCAATCCAGGTGGAAACCTCTTTGTTGGTAGAACCTCTCTCACCAACCAAGCCACGCAGGAAGGGAGAAATAGCCCAAGTGGTGAACCCGTATGACTTCCAAGCCTCCAGTGCCCACCTCTTGAACAGGGTAAGTCAGCCTCCTCTATGGGGAGAAGCCCCCAGAATGCACGGGGCTCATCCCGGGTTGGGTCTCTTGCTAGCAAGGACGGGAGAGAAAGGCTCCTGAGGGCTGCTCAAGCCTCCCTGGGCACCTAAGCCATGTAAATAATGTACACGGGCTGCTTTGTGGCTCATTTTTAACTATAAACTGCCAAAAGACAAAAGACCAAAAGGAAAATGAGATGTCGGTTCCCCTCAATTATCTCCAACACAGACCCAGCAACCCAGACATGGTAGCCTCCTAAAACTGCCAGGGAAGACTTACCCACCAGGGCAAGTGTGCACACCCCAGGCCCACGCTTCTCAGACCTGGGCTTCTGCTCAGTTCTGTCAAAGTCACCCTCTGTGTGTAGACACTCTGACCAGCACCACTAGCTGCTGAAAAGACTTTTAGTCCCTTTGTGCAGGGAAAAGGAACCTGGGTGTATCAGTGAAGAGGCTTCTCCAACCAGCCGCAGAGACTTTTCCCACACTATAGTAAAAGGCAGTCAGCGTTTCCCCCACACTGCCCCAATCCACGTGGAAGACACAAGTCACACACAAGTTTGTGACTATTGACACGATGGGGCAACCGAGGCTCCCGGTAGGCCTGAGCAAGCCAGGACCACCACCCAGCCTTTACTGCTTCCAGTGAAAGCGTGGTTTCTTCACCCACATGTCCCACCTGCTTGTGGGGTCTCTTCCATGACCCCCACATCTGCTTCTCTCCGCCCATCTTGGGGCTTCGCTTCCCATTCCTCCGCCACCTCCCCCTGCCCGTTTTCTCCTTCCCCATCCTACTGTGAGGTCAGAATCCTGTGCTTACGACACCTCGGTCTGTTGCCATGGAAACAGGGGCGGATTAAGGCAGGAGCGCAGAGCGCAGGGATCAGGCCCCTCAGCTACCTGAGCTCCCGCCTCAGCAGGCTCCCGCAGGGCCCGGGCAGCCAAACGCAGCCGCCGAGGCTCGCCGGCCACCCGGCCCAGCCCAGAACGATAGGGTCCCGACGGAGCGTCGCAGCTCGCCCCGACCTGGGAGGGGAGGGAGGCAGACGCAGAGGCCGGGGCAGCGGGAGACCAGGCTTGCGGGCTCTCGGCGTGGTCACCTGCCCTCCCTGGGCCCCGGGGACAGCTCCCCGCGCGGCAGCCACGTGGGGGCGCGGCGGGACTTCCCCAGCACCCGCGCCAACTTTGCAACGCTCTGCAATGAGCCGCGCTGCAGGGGGGAGGGGAGTTGTGATTAGGTGGTCGCGGAGCCAGCTCTCCTCAAGTTGAGCCTGGCACCTGCCGCGCACGCAGCCGGTACGGCCCCCACCTTCCCATATCTCTCCTCCAGGCGTAAGGAAAGTTTGAAGAACCGGACATCAGGCGTTAGCCACCTCCCCTGGGCTGCTGGGTGCCCAGAGCCCGTCCCTGAGGACCAAAGCAGGACTGCAGGGAAGGTGCCCGCGTCCCGGCCCCGCCTGAGAAGCGAGGGCTCGCAGTGAGCGCCAGGGCCGCGCGGTGACTGACCGCTGGCCGCCCTGGAGCGCGGGCTGCACCCGGCCCCGCCAAGGCGGCAGAACTGGCAGCATGTGCCCACGCGGGGGATGGAGCCTGCAATTGCAAAACTTTATAATGGCAAAGCAAAGGTCCCAGAAGGCCGGCTCCCCTTCCATCATGGGTAGCTCACAGTTGTCTCGAAATGACCTCGCCGAGCCAGATCCCTAGGCCTGGCCGCTTGATCCATGGTGCAAATCCCCTGTCTCGCAACCGGCCACCGACAGGCGCTGAGCTCCAGCAGCAAACCCTCCGCAGGTGCGTCCCCGCAAACCCCACCAGCCCTCTAGACCGCCAGCTGCTGCCTCCCGAGCCAAGAGCTCCGGCGCCGGGGAGCTCTCGGGTGGCGCCCGGGCTCGAGGCTCTGCCGCGTGCGCACTCAACTCCAACTTGCCCCTTCGGCTCCAACTCACCTTTGCGAAGCATGTTGGCCGCGGGGCCGCCACTCCGAGGTCGGCCTAGGCGCGCTTCCTCCCGGAGTCCGGATTCAAACCCTTGGGCGCCTGCTGCAGCTAATCCGAGCGCGTCCAGGCGGGGGCAAGCCGGGGATCCGTTTGTGCCCGGCAGCCCGGCCCCTCAGGGGCATGGTGAGCCCGAGCCCCGCGCCGAGGGCACCGGCGCCCACTAGCAACCGCGGCGCTGCCTGAACAGCCCGGCGCGCTCGCTCAGCCCCAGGACAAGCAGCTTGCTCCGCGGAGCTGGCGGCCTGCTTCTGCAGCCCCAAGCTCTTTGCAGGAGGTTTTGAGTGGGGACACCGCCCCCCGGCCGCCCGGCCGCCGGGCCGCGGCCCCCTCCTCTCCGCCCCCTCGGGCGGCAGCCGCCGCGGCTGCTGCAAAAGGGCGCTCGCACGCACCGCCGAGCTCCAGGGAAAGCGCCCGGCGCGCGTTTGCAGGACCCAGCGATCGGCGGAGCGGGGCGCCTCCCTTCCTCCCCCCACCCCCCGGTTTCCCCCACCTTTTCTCCTCCCTCCCTCCCTCACTCGCTAGATCCCTCCCTCTAGCTCAGCTCCCCGCCCCCGCTCACAGAGCGCCTCCCATACAAAATTTATGAAAGTGCTCTCAGCTCGCGGTGCTGAGCGCCGTCCTATTCCCAGGGCAGCGGCGCTCAGCCGCGCGGCGCCGCCTCCCAAGGTGTTTTCGCTGCGCCCGCCCCCCGGGACGATCCTCGGCCCGCGTCGGTCCAAGTACTTGCCCCAGCCCTTCGGCGGCCGTCGGGCCACTCGAAAGCCCCTCCCGGGCCCCGCAGGCTTCCCGGAGCTCGCACCCGCAGCCCAACCCCCGCCCGCTCGCCCTTCGCGGCTGGAGGTCACTGAGAGAGGCGGCTGGAAGCGTGCGCTCTGCCCACCGGCTGGGACGGGAGGACTCCCGCCCAGAAACCCGGATCACAAGTCTGCACCCCTACCCATATCCTCTCTAGCCGGCTCCGCTTCCTTCTCGGAGACTCGACGGCTCCGCCCTGCCCAGGACAGCTCCGGGAAACCCAGCCGCCTCACATCCCGCGTCCCAGGATACTATTCTTTTGCGGGGTAGGTGTGGCGCGCCCCCAGGCTGGTCTAGTCCATGCAGCAAGCATTCAGGGAGGCCCAGTTGCAAATCTTAGAGAAAGGGAAGGACCGATGTGGGGCTCGGGTGGGCTATCCCCGCCTAGCGGGGGGTCCCTGATCTCCTTCAGTCTGCACAGACCCCGCCCGGGGCTTCCTGGAAAATGGAGGAGGCGCCGCCTAGAAAGCAGGTCCCGCAGGGGGCCAGTTGGGCTTAGCAGAGAAGGTTCAGGTCAGGCGAGATCCTGGGTGGAGGCGGCACCCCCTACTGGCCTGGGTTAAGAGGGGTCCGGGAAAGGAAAAAGAGTGGGCTAAGTCACTCATTCAACACGCATTTATTGACGGTCAATCGTGTGGGGCATTACTATTCCTAGGGATTCAGCCAACGAAAAAGACAAGGTCCCTGCCTTTGTGGAGTTTACAGTTAATAGGCACCAAATGAGAAAAGTCCAGATGAGACAATGCGTGGAAGAAGAGCAAACAGGGTATAGTACAGGGCTGGTATGAGGGGTCAGGGAGCACTGCTTTGAGCAGGTGACATCTAAGAGAGCTAACTGAAGTGAGACAATGAGTTGCAATCCCTTGGAGAAACACTTGGTGTGATAGGAAGTTTCAAAAGAAGGCCAGTATCATTCATTCACTCACACGAGCATTCGATGGCACTGAGGCTCTGGGTTTCAGCTAACTACATAGCCATGTAACTACAAAAGCTTAGGGCGTAGTTGGGGAAGAAAGACCCACAAGCCATCTTAGAATGTGACAGGAGGAGACACAAAGTGTTGGAGGGGGCTCTGCTAGCTCTGTGAGGGGGTGAAGGATGATCAAGGAAGGCTTCATCAAAGAGATGCCATTTAGGTTGGGCCTTGAGGGCTGAGTTCATCAGTTTGAGAAGGAAAAAGGGCATTCCAGGCAGGAGACAAGGTGCAAATGCTTGAAGGTGAAAAAGTAACCCTGTTCTGAAGATTAAGAAGATTGGTCCAGGGGCGCCTGGGTGGCACAGCGGTTAAGCGTCTGCCTTCGGCTCAGGGCGTGATCCCGGCGTTATGGGATCGAGCCCCACATCAGGCTCTTCTGCTGTGAGCCTGCTTCTTCCTCTCCCACTCCCCCTGCTTGTGTTCCCTCTCTCGCTGGCTGTCTCTCTCTCTCTGTCGAATAAATAAATAAAATCTTTAAAAAAAAAAAAAAAAAAGAAGATTGGTCCATCTTGGGTTGGAACTGAAGTTGAGGTATTCTTTCTCTTAGCCTTGACCAGCTGCAGGGCTGGACTTGGGCCCACACCCTGCCAGACATTAAAGCTGGTCTGGAAGGCACTGGGCGCTGCAGAAGCTCTCCATGAGTGAACTGAGGCCCAGGGAGGCTGAACAACTTGCTCCATGTCACAAAACAGATCAGTGACAAAGTGAAGGCCTGAATCGGGGTATGCTAATCCCCCTTCCAACTCCCTGAGCTGCCTCCCCATGACCCCCCTGCCCCACAAACTCCAGCATCTCAGACGATGTTGGCTGGGGCTGGGCGTGAGTGTGAGAAGCAGAGTTATTTTGGACCTCAGGAGGGCTGGGTGCTGCTTTGGAGTCCAGCCAGGGGGTGGGGGTGACTATAGGCGGGTGTTGTGGTATAATGTGGGGGTGCACTCTGCCCGCCTTCTTGTCAGGCAGTAATTACTCAGCCTGCTGAGTAACTCAGGCAGGGAGACCCCCCACAAACAGATGGAGGTGTTCTCGGCCCAAGTTGAAGGACAGCCCCAATGTCCTTCACTAAAGTATCTTAGGGGACATGCTCACATCTGTCCTGGATGTCTAGTTCCCCTAGACATCACCTGGTTTCCTAATGGGTGCTAGATCAGCTCATTCAGCACAAAAGGCTGTGGGGCAATATTGTAAGAGATGAGGGCCTTCAATCATCAGCAGGCCCCACTTCTGCCTAGGGAAAGGCCCTTAAAGGATGGGGCGCCTGCTAGGGAAAAGCCACTACTCTGGAGTCAGTCTTCCCCCCCTGGGAACTCACAGCTGCAACCAGAGTGAAAGCTGTCCACAGCTGGGCCTTAGTGTCCTGAAGGGGGAGGGGCTGCACTCAGGGTATCCCTGGAATTGAGATCTTGCACCCTGAGAGTCCAAAGAACCTGGGAGAGATGGGAAGTCCAGGCTGGGCTCTTATCAAGGCAAGAAGGGTGTTCCAGGGACCCATGATGGCCACAGTCCCACCCAAAGCTATGACCATCCTAAGAGTATCGGTCGGTGGCCTGAGAGCCAGAGCACTGACCCCTTCTAGTCTTCCCCTTGGCTGCTCACTCTCAGCCAGCCCATACATCTTTCCTCTCTGGGCAGCCGCCCAGGCAGGCCTGTCCCTGGCTGCTTGTTTTTCACTTCTCCATGTACCTTAATTAGGAGTTTCCAAGCAAGGAGGGCCTCCAGGGGAGCCCCAGGCCACAGAGCTACCTTAAAGGGCCAGCTGTGCTCACATCACCACCTCAGAGAGAGAAAGATGGTGCCAGAGGGCTGGATGGGCAAACAGCCCTGGGGGACTATTGCTGTATGGGGCAGACCTTGCTAAGGGCCAGTCCTGCAAGTACTCAGCTCTACCAAAGGTCAAGGCCGTCTCACTGGCTGCTCTGCCTTCTCTCTGGATCCCAGGAGCCCAGGCCTGATCAAGAGAAAGGCTAACTTGGCCTGAGGGGCAGCCAAGGCAGGGGAAACTGTGGATTGGTTTAGGCGATTGGATTCCCTGGACTGCGTCCCCCACTCCCCCCCCCACCCCGCCCCGGAAAGCACCCTCAGCCTTGGGGCCTTCCCTTGGTAGCAGTTTTTCACATGGGAACCTTCTGCGGTCGCACTGTTGGTTCTAAAGGTAAGGGCACTCTGGTGCTCTGGAAATCAACCCCAGGACTCTTGGAGCTGGGCTGATGGGAGCTGAGTTCTGTCTTGTTTGCGCAGTGGGGACCTTTGAGGTACGGAATGTGGCCCTACTTACACGCCCTCCCCTGCTTACTAGGAGGGGAGACTGGGAGCGGAGCAAAAGGGATACCTGGGCGGGTCCCATTCACAAGACTTGGCCCACAGATTTCGGGCAGGGAGTCAGCAAACAGGGGAGCACTGGTCCGGGAGTGCCAGGTCTGGCAAACCGGGAGCGGAGATGAAGACTGGGTCGTCGGGGGAGAGCAACTGCGATGGTACTGGACTGCTAGGGGCGGGGGGAGCCCGGTCCTTCGGGGCTGAGGGGGACCCGCGATAGCCCCGCCCCTATCGTCTCCTTCCTGGTCTCCGCCCAGCAAATCCCCGCCCCTAGCTAGCGACCGGCGATCGATCGCAATGTCTGAGTTCTCCGTGTTCTTCTAGCGCTGCCTTTTTGGTCTCCACGTGGACAGGCCAGTGATGGCGGCGCTTGCGGAGTCCGTGGCGGCGGAGCCGGGCAGCCGAAACGGCACTGGTAGAGGTGGGTGCTACTACGCTGAGGCCTCCGGACCTCGCATCGTGAGTTAGGTTCCCAAGGCCAGGGCAGAACCGCCCCGCTCTAATGGCGGCAGTCTTTCTCCGCCAGAACCGGAAGGCCTCTCCGTCACTCGCTCCGGCGGCTTTCGCTGGAGCCCGAGGGACCGGTCTTCCTTTTGCAGTCTTAGGGCGCGATCGGGAGCAGCCCTTCCTGGGAGCTTGCAGTCCTCAACCCGGAAACGCTGCCCCGCCCCCGCCTTGGCTGGCACAGGAGGACTCACGGATGAGGCGGACCCCTTGAGGAAGAAATGAGCCAGGCGCGTTGCAGCGGCCGTTCCACAAGTGGGCCCTCGGGGAATGCCTTCAGGAAAGAGGCACATGGTTGCATTCACCAGGCGCACTTACTGAGCGCTCACCGACTGCCAGGCCTCTGCTGGATGCAGGGACTACACGACAGTCTTGTCCTCAGGGATCTCCGTCTACCTGAGAATACTGGTGTAAACAGATCACAAACACGTGATAAAGGAGGAGGCGCCTACTAGTCCTGGGGACCCCAACGACCACAAGGGACTTGCCCTATCTAAGGAGCTTCTCTGAGGGGTCCAGGGTTATGGGCTGGTTGTTCAAAGGCCTCTGAAACAACTGAACAAAAACGATGGCAGTGGTAACATTCAAATATCGTCTCAGGATCCCAGCCTGCCAATGCGAATTCTCGACTGTACCATCGTCACTACCGTCAGCCCACCCACAGGCAGAGGGTGAAAGGTCATGTCTGGGAGGATCCCCCCCATAGTAGTAAAGGGCCCTAGCAGAAGTTCTGGCACAAAGTACATTCAATAAATATTTGTTCAATAAATTAATTTCTTGTTTCCGTATCATATTCCCGAACTCTGGTTCCTAAAGAGATAATAGGGGTTGAGCTAAGCTGAATTGTGGGAAATAGGATGCAAATTAAGGGCTGCAGCTTTGCTAATGGGCTACAGTGTTTTCTCCTTTAATCAGGTTGTAATTTGTATACCTACATTTGCCCCTGCTAGACTACTAGCTCCTAAAGGGAGAGGTCACTTCTCTATCCTTACCTGTTTGCCCACAGTCCTAACTAGAGTGTGTTCTTTCATTTTCCCTGGAGTGGAACAGTGGGACTAAGGAACCTTTTAAGTCAGTTAAATATTTGATGTTTATTTCCCTTTTAAATGAGGAGAGGGAAGAGTGTAGAGATTCACCAGTGTAGACAGAGTCAGTGGGACTTGAGTAAAGAGAGCAGGCTTTTAAATTAGTACTTAACAACAGTTTGCTAATAGATCCTGTATCTAGGACCTCAGAACTTCAAGATATTCTCAAGGCCTGGGGGCGGGGATGGGGGGAGGACATCTTCCCAGACTGCTAGGTTTTGGGTTTTCCTCAGAGTTGTTCTTTTTCAAGGAGCCATTTGGACTTTTTTCTGTTTGCCCCTCAGTTCAGTCTCCTGGTATCACCTCTGTTCTCCCAAAGGTAAAGGGTTAACTATATCCCACTCATGGGCGCAAGTCTTTGATTCCCAGTAATCTCCAATATGGAAACTAATTATGCAGATTTCTTCCTGGCTCAGGGTTGTCTTTCCAGCTTCAGAATGAAATCAGTGAGGAAGAAGGCTGGGCCAACCCCCTTGGCATCTGGGATCTGGGCCTGAAACTTGGGTGGTGTTAATGGCTTAACTGGGTCTTGTTCTGTTTTAGGCCAGGTGCCAACTCAAGCCTTGCATTGTCCTAGGTCGAGCCCCTAGGGGCCGCTTGGCCAATCAGATCCCCCCTGAGATCCTGAACAACCCCCAGCTGCAGGCAGCCATTCAAGTCCTGCCTTCCAACTATAACTTTGAGATTCCCAAGACCGTCTGGAGGATTCAACAGGCCGGGGCCAAGAAGGGTGAGCCCCCAAGCTTTGAGATGGGGTAGGGGCGGAGAGGTTGCCTGGCTCAGTCAGGGACAGTATCCCCATTCCAGCATTTTCCCAGCCCTCTGCTTTCATGTCTCTGCTCTGTTTTTCAGTGGCCTTGCAAATGCCTGAGGGCCTTCTCCTCTTTGCCTGCACTATTGTGGATATCTTGGAAAGGTGAGGAGCACTGGAGAAGGAGCTAAGCCAAGACCTTCCCCATGCCCATTATAGCTCTGCCTGTTGAATTTTCTCCTTCTGGACCTTGGTCTTACTCTGTCCCTTCCCACAACCGTACACACACAAAGGGAAAAAGCCAAAACTAAACTCCCAGCCTGCTGAGATCCCAGCCTATGCGGCTTGGATTGTCTGTATAAATCTCTTTCCCTAAAATATTAACGGGGGACGGGGGGTGGGGGGTGAGGGGGATGGAATGAATCAGTTCTAGGATCTTCAAAGCTGGGCCTAGAGCAGGTGCAGGTGGGGGGGCCTGAGGAGGAACTTAATCCCCAGGGCTGACCTAGAATGAGCTGAATTGTCAGCATCAGGTCTAGCCAAGGGAAACCTTTTTCTCTGACACATTTGGGGGAGTAGGGCAAGGAGGGGCTTGGTGGGGGAGAACTGTCTAGGAGATGGTATTCAGTCCTCTCCCCTCTCTAAGTTTCTTCTTCACAATGAGCCATCCTGGGGGATGGGGGTGGGGAGTGCTCAGCCATCTGGAGCCAGCACAGGAACAGGGAGGGGGAATGGGGAAAGGGGAGGTCATCTCGTGATGGGAACCTCCCACTTCCCTGCTGGTGCCCTCCCCCACTCTGCTTCTCATCCACTGCCACAGACTCACTTCCCAGCTCCCACCCTCTTGCCCCTTGGGGATGCTCTCTGGGGCTCAGGCCAATTTGCATACATTTTAATCTATAAAAAATTAAGTGCTCTGGCTGACTCAGACGCCTGGGCTGCATTTTAAGGAGTTGAATAATCTGCTTCTGTGCACAGGCTGATTTGGGGAAGGGGGAGGAGGGGGTTGCTGACTGACAGCAGCTCAGCTTTCCTCACCGTAGTACCCCCGGGAGAGAAATGGGGAGACCCCAGGCACCAAGCCAGGCCCCATGCCCCAGGGGCGAGTCTCTCAAGGAAGAGCTGGTCCTCTAACTCCATTCCCGACATGAATTTGGGGAGCGCGGGGTCTTCCCCACCCACCCCCGTCCCCCAGTGATTCAGGCCTGGCAGCAGACCCTATGGCAATGTGTTGGCCAGAGCCCACTCTTTCTGACGCATGAGGTATGTGGGTGGTGCCATGTGCTGTGGGGGAGCTGTTCATGGGTCCCCCCACCCTGGGCACAGAGGGCCCTAACTAAGGGTGGGGAGGTAGCAGGGGGTCTGGGTGACTGGGAGGCCGTGTGTATCCATACGTGCATACCCACGCACACCACGGTGTCAGGGCCTGGGAGTGGGTGCCTCCGCATGTGTGTATGTGCTCATTGCTCTGGGTGGGAGGAGTCAGGGCATCAGAGGTCTGTATTTGACCCTCTGTATGCCAGGCTGAGGGCTGGGGGTCCTTCTTGCGGTCTGAGCTTGGATAGAGGAAGTAGGGTGTTGCAGAGACCATCCCCTACAGCTCCATCTCCAGGAGCTGTGCCAGGGCTGGGGGATGCGGCAGCTGGGCCCCTCCTACTCTTTGTGGGCAGAAGTGGCAGCTGCCAGCCCAAGTGATTGTGGGGGGTAGGGAGAGAGGAGCTGGGCCCTGAGATACCCCCCCAGGGGTAGGTCTTTCTCCTACCTCACCCTTGTGCCACTGTCTCATTGTCTCCTCCCACCCCCACAGGTTCACGGAGGCCGAAGTGATGGTGATGGGCGATGTGACGTATGGGGCTTGCTGTGTGGATGATTTTACTGCAAGGGCCCTGGGAGCTGACTTCCTGGTGCACTATGGCCACAGCTGCCTGGGTATGGCGGGCCAGGATCCTGGAGGCAGAGAGGCGGGGCTGCCTGCTAACCCCCTATCACGGTGCCTTTTTGTCCTTCTTGCGGGCAGGGGGTCCCTCCCAGTTTCTGGGATGGCCTTGGCCTTCCTGCTCTCAGGTGGATCTTTCCTTTGGATTTGGTTGCCTTGGAAACAATGTTGCTATCCCAGATGTGGGTGTTTGAAAGGCTGTTGGTGGTAGAACAGGCTGGGCCCCCGGCCGAGTGACGGAAAAGGAGCTTCTGAGGGACCTATGACTGCCCCCCGCCTCCTACCCACTCCTTGTATCGCTAGGCTGAAGCCACTGGTCCTGGCTGCTCAGACACCTTGGCCCAGGCAGACCCCCTGCCCCTCTGGCCTTCCAAAACAGTCTCCTGAACTCTTGCCTCCTCCCAGTTCCCATGGACACCTCGGCCCAAGACTTCCGGGTACTGTACGTCTTTGTGGACATCCGGATAGATACTACCCACCTCCTGGATTCTATCCGCCTCACCTTTTCCCCAGCCACTTCCCTTGCCCTGGTCAGCACCATTCAGTTTGTGTCAACCTTGCAGGTAAGTGGAGAGATAGCAGCCAGCCTCCAGGCTGTTCCTGGGGCCCCTGTTAGGTGCTCCAGGCTGGTCCTCTGGCCCTGGCTCTTCCCTCCTTAGTCACTTGCTTCCCTTCCCTCATCCCTACAGGCAGCTGCCCAGGAGCTGAAAGCTGAGTACTGTGTGAGTGTCCCCCAGTGCAAGCCTTTGTCTCCTGGGGAGATTCTGGGCTGCACGGCTCCCCATCTGCCCAAAGAGGTGGAGGCTGTTGTGTAAGTGAAAAATGGGGGGCCAGTTGTAGAGACATAAGAAGTTACCCTAGAAGGGAGCTGGAGTTTCCTTGTATAGGAAAGGAAGCTGAGTCTCAAGCTCTTTAACTGTTTGCTCAAGGTCACCCTGTAAAATGGGGACAAAATAAGGTTTCAGGTTTCCTGTCTCCCTCTCAGGTGCTCTGTCCACCATGTAGGAGGCTATGCCCAGGGTGGGGCAGGAATAAGAGGGCCTCATGGGTGGGCAGAGGGGGGTGGAGATGAGGGTGGGCTAGGAATGGTGGGAATATAATTGGAGAAGATGGACGAGCACGCCCAGGCTGCAGCCCCATTAATTTAGCATCCGGACAGCTAACAAGCAGGAGCAGCATGTCTCCTGCCGCCTAATTATTTTAGGTAATGGAAATGCTTAATGTTGTGTGAATGCAGCCAGCCTCAGAGCCGACAGCTCCCCCGGCTGGGACTAGGGAGGGGAGCCCCATTCCTAGCTAATGGCAGGGAAAGAGGGAGGGGCACTCCCCTGACTCAGCCCCACCTCTGGGGCTGTAGATGCTGGTCCCACAGGGCTTGCTGCTCCCACGTAGGACACCCCTGCTCCAAGACAGGCCCAGATCAGGGCCTTCCCCAGCCCAGACCTGGCAGCCCTGCTCCCCAAAGGGCATTCTCCCTGTGCCTGTGGCCGCATAATTCTGAACCCATCGGTGTCTACCGTTGGGAATTTCAAGGTGTGTGTTGGAGGGAGAGACACCCTGAGTGTTGGCCATTCATCACAATTCAGTGTGGTCTCCAAGAAAGAAGGAGCTGCCATGGCAGACTGTCCTCTGTGCTCTGCCTTCTCCATGGCCTGGAAGCTACTTTTAGGGACAGGCTTGACTAGCCTAGAGTCAAGTCCCAGATACACTGCTTAATAGCTGTGTGACTTGGGGCAAGTTTCTTAACATCCCTGAATAGCAGTTGTATCTATTGTAAAATGGGGATACTCTAGGTACCTTGGAGGGCTGTGTGATAGGACTGAGTGAAATCCCACATGACACGTGCTTAGTCCAGGCCTTGGTGCACAGAAGACGCAAACCTGGTAAACAGCAGTTGTTAACTCAGTAACAGGACCTGAGAGCCAGTTTGGGAGAGTGAGCCGGTGATACCCCGAAACTTCATTTACAACTTTGAGGACACCTTAAACCCTACTTGCCATGTCTGTGTTGAGCTAGGTGAGGGAGAACCTGTCCCCCACCTCCAGCTTAGGGTCTTTAGAGCCCTGAGCGGCCTTCCCATGGCCCTGGCTGCCCTTTTTACCCTTCCCTCTGAAGGCTGGGGTGAGGAGCAGTTCTCAGATGCCGCATTACATAACTAGAGAGGCCCTACGCGCATCCAGTTCACACTCCTTATTTTGCATGTGAGGAAACCAGGGCCTTGGGAGGTAGAATGGTGACTTAGGCCAGTACGCACGCGTGCACACACACACACGCACACACACACACCCCAGCACAGGCAGCCAGGAATTCAGTCCGGACCTCCAAGCCAGTGCCTGCCTTTTCTGCTGCCTCACGCCACCCCATACTTACCATCCCCCCTCTGCCCACTGCAGATATCTGGGAGATGGCCGTTTCCATTTGGAGGCTGTCATGATCGCCAACCCTGGTGTCCCCGCTTACCGGTATGGGCTGAGCTGGGCTGACCAGCTTGGGTCGGGGGGGGGGGTGGAGTTTCCTGCCACTGAAGTCCTCAGTTGGCTGAAACTTCCTCATTCCCTGGCCCCTTGACAGCCAACAGCTCTAAGGATCTGAGGTACTTGTGTCCTGAATCCGGGTGTCAGACCCAGGGCTGCTGCACAGTACCCACCTGACCCTGGGATTCACACTGAGCTCTAAACCCCCTCCTACTTTGCCTGCTCCATCTGTGGAACTGAGCTTCCCAACAACGATCTCGGCTCTCGCCTCTGTTCCCGATTACCTGCATGGAGCCTAAAGATTTAGGAGCCCAAGGGGCTGGGTCAGGGAGCCGTGTGTACGACAGGTACTGTGCATGGCTGTCGCCGTAACCCTGATAGCTTCTTTTCCAGATATGACCCATACAGCAAAGTCCTGTCCAGAGAGTGCTATGATCACCAGCGCATGCAGGCCAACCGCCAAGAAGCCATAGCCACAGCCCGTTCAGCTAGATCCTGGGGCCTTATCCTGGGCACTTTGGGCCGCCAGGGCAGCCCCAAGATTCTGGAGGTCAGAGGGCTTGGGATGGCCTCTGGAGGAGGGGACTGACTAGAAACCCAACTGGGAAAATCAGTAGACCAAGGGACTTAGACTTGGCTGCTTGATCATGGTGACCTGAGCTTGGCCTCCCTCTTCCAACAGCACCTGGAATCTCGACTCCAAGCCTTGGGACTTCCCTTCTTGAGGCTGCTGCTATCTGAAATCTTCCCCAGCAAGCTTAGCCTGCTTCCTGAAGTGGATGTGTAAGTTTTCTCACTGTACCTCTCTAGCGATGACTCTGGCTAAGGAAGTTTATATCTGAGTCCTGCCCAGCACATATTGAAGGCTGGAGTCGATGGGAATTGCTTCCATGAAATTTTTTTTATTTTTTTATTTTTTAAAGATTTTATTTATTTGACAGAGAGACAGCCAGCGAGAGAGGGAACACAAGCAAGGGGAGTGGGAGAGGAAGAAGCAGGCTCCCAGCGGAGGAGCCCGATGCGGGGCTTGATCCCAGAACGCCGGGATCACGCCCTGAGTGGAAGGCAGACGCTTAACAACTGAGCCACCCAGGCGCCCCAACTTCCATGAAATTTTAATGTTTACAGAGCACTCATTCAGCAGGGGCTACCCTTGGCTATGGGTCACACCCATTTCGTTTTGGGGGCTCACAGGTGCCTGCAACATCATAGTCATTCTGTGTGAGATGAGTTTAAGGGGTGGTTGGCACCTGCGGTGTACCAGAACTAAACTAAATTTGATTCTGGGGATATGATCACAGATGAGCTGCCTAAGCCCTGCCCTCAGAGAGCTCACAGAGAGCCCTCATGGAGGAAACAAGAGAAAACAAACAGTGCTATGGTGTTATTCTAAACAGGAGTAGGTGATTGTCTTTACTTTAGAATTAATAGTAAACATTCATTGGGGGTGTTGGGGACACAGTCATGTTTTTCAGCATGCTGCCCAGAAGGGGAGGACCCTCCCCCCCACCCTTGGGTCTGACCTGACTTCCCTTCTCAGGTGGGTGCAGGTAGCATGTCCGCGCCTTTCCATTGACTGGGGCACAGCCTTCCCCAAGCCGCTGCTGACACCCTATGAGGTAACACCAAGTTTGGAAAATACCTGAGAGAGAGTGGGCTTTGCACCTGGTCTGTCAGGGGAGGGATCTACAGAGGGGTGGGCAGCACTTAGTTACAGCTGACTCATTTCCTAGCTATGTGTGGCCTTGGCCAAGTCCCTTAACCTGTCTGAGCCTCACATTTCCTTTCTGTGGTATGGGGATAATAGGACCTCCATAGGCCATCGTGTAAATTGAATGAATTAATCCTGCTCAGAAAAAGTTGGCAAATGTCATCCAGTTGTCCTTCCCTAGGCAGTGGTGGCCCTGAGGGACATTTCCTGGCAGCAGCCCTACCCTATGGACTTCTACGCCGGCAGCTCCTTGGGGCCGTGGACTGTGAACCACGGACGGAGCCGGCCCCCGCTGGAGAAGGTAGGCTGGGACTGCAAGCAGGGAGAGACCACAGCCGCGGCCTGGCCCTGGCCGCCCTAGCGACGCGAGCCGAGGCCGCCGCCGTGCGGCCGCTACGGAAAATGCAGGGGAGCAGGGTGGAGGACGTCTTAGAACGACCCTGAGCAAAGTCGGCCACCTCTGATGCAGGAGGAGTCCACGCGCCCCTCTCCAGCCGTGCCGTGCGGCGGTTGCAGCTGCAGAGACGAAAAGGGAGCGCCGCTCGCTCGGTGAGACCCTCCTTGGTCTCAGGTATCCGCCCCTGCTCCGGCCGCGCCTTACCCCTCCCCGTTGTTATGGGAACATCCACTGGCTCTGAGGCCCGCCTTCGGGGTGGTGCCGGCATTTGGTTCCGCCCCTCGGATATTCGATTTCCGCTCGGGGAAAGGCTGCTTCCGTTCCCTGCCGCGTTGCCCGGCAAGATGGCGGCGCAGCATCCTCTGCGGGTGTTAGCCCTGGCCGGCTTCCGGCAGAGCGAGCGGGGCTTCCGTGAGAAGAGCGGAGCGCTGAGGAAGGCGCTGCGGGGCCGCGCCGAGCTCGTGTGCCTTAGCGGCCCGCACCTGGTCGCGGATGCCGCGGGCCCCGAGGACGCCGGGCCGGACTCCGGTGAGACGGGCCCTGCCTGGGAAATGCATTCCGAGTCTTTTATCTGGCCTCGTTTCCGTAACACCCTTCAGCATACCCTCAACGCTGTATCCTCGCCTCGTTCCTTCCCCCTGCCCAAACTCCTCATTGCTTCCGTCCCAGCCTCCCAGGCTTCCGCCTTGATCAGTCTTCCCCGTCTTGTCAGGACACTGTGCTCTCCACCTCATTTCCCCTAGATTTTCTTCTCTTCCTTCGACGGCCTCTTTGCTCTTTGTCATTTCCAAACCCTCCGTCCTTCCCTTTTTCATTTCGCATCCGCTAGATAGGCTGTCCCTAACCCGATCCTTTCCCCTATATCGCTGTAGAGCCCTGCCTTCCTGAGGAGCAGCCCCGAGGCTGGTGGTTTTCAGAAGAGGAGGCAGACGTTTTCGACGCCCTGAGCCAGCCCACAGCTTGCAGAGGTCTGGAGGAAGCCTTGGAATCCGTGGCACAGGCACTGAAGAAACTGGGGCCTTTTGATGGGCTCCTTGGTTTCAGCCAGGGGGCCGCGCTAGCAGCCCTTGTGTGTGCCCTTGGACAAGCTGGCGATCCCCGCTTCCCCTTGCCAAGGTTTATCATCCTGATATCTGGTTTCTGTCCCCGGGGCCTTGGACTCAAGGAACCCATCCTGCAGAGCCCCTTGTCACTGCCTTCACTTCATGTTTTCGGGAACACTGACTGCGTCATCCCCTTTCAGGAAAGTATGCAACTGGCTAGCCGATTCATTGGAGCCATCACCCTCACCCACTGTGGTGGCCACTTCATTCCAGCGGCTGCGGCCCAGCGCCAGGCCTACCTCAAGTTTTTGGACCAGTTTGCAGGGTGAAAAATGAACAAATGGCTCTGCCCCTACATCCCCCACACCCATATGACCTCGGGGCAGCCTCTGTAATCTGTCCTCCCACTCTTCGCCCTCTTCTGGGAGCTCAACTGCTGTTAGTGTTCTTCACCATCACCAATTAAGAGACGAATATCAATTCTTAAGACTCAAATTATTATAAGCCCAGCTCTACACTTTAGAAAAAAGGGATCAGGAGACCTTAATGGACCTTGGCATCTGATACTCAAACATGAAAGAGGCCAGTGGACCCCTGGATGAGTGGAGGGTGACATGGGAAAACAAGGGCTGACGCTGCTGTGACTGCCACATAATAAAATGGTGATTGTGAATTTGAGCATCTTTTTCCTCATACACACAGAAAAACCCATTTTGTTTTTTTTGTTTTTTTTTAAGATTTTATTTATTTATTCGACAGAGAGAGACAGCCAGCGAGAGAGGGAACACAAGCAGGGGGAGTGGGAGAGGAAGAAGCAGGCTCATAGCGGAAGAGCCTGATGTGGGACTCGATCCCGTAACGCCGGGATCACGCCCTGAGCCGAAGGCAGACGATTAACCGCTGTGCCACCCAGGCGCCCCAGAAAAACCCATTTTGTAACAGAAGTCTGGATACCTGGCCATCCACACAGCCTCCACAGCAGCTCCAGAGAGGGAAGTGTTTCCAGTTATGAGCTCCCAGGACAAGCTCATGTGTGCACATGTTTTGTAGAAGTCTCAAGTCCCAAGCAGAAGGAAAGGAGGCCTTGGTGGTGGAGTTGGAAGGATTTACAGCTAAGAAGTTCTGGGAAGAGATCACCTGGCAAGGTGCTGCCTGGGCTCCACTGAGTTAGGCTTCCTCCGTCCTGATCCCTGAGGGTTGTGTGCGGGCTTCTGTCGAACTCTGGCTTCTTGGGTTCTCTGCTTTCTCCTCCAGAACTGCTTTGGCCCCTCTGAACCACAAACTTGAAGGGTGGAATGGTGCTAGACCTTGGGTAGAGGCCCAAGACCACACGGAAGAAACCCTTTCACAAACCTGCCCTGACCTACAGAGTTTCTGGGGTTAATGCTACTCTGTAGTGATCCAGCCAAGGCCTAAGTAGCCCCTCCAGTTTTAGAGTGCATTTGTTCCTAGGCACTCTAAAGACTGCCCACTTTAGCTATTTGCCCTACTTCTGGTGCCCCCACCTGTGGCCCATCCTGCTCTCTTGATTTCAGCCGTGCCTCTGCAGGATCGCCACCTTGGTCCTTTTCTGGAAACCACAGGAGGTCCTGATCTAGCCCTCAAGCAAGGTTGCCCCAAGGGAGTTTAGGAATTGAGTAGGAATTGGGTTAGGGGATATAGCACAGATACTCCAGCCCATCCTGAGGCAATCAGACTAATATCCCTTAAATTACCCCAAATCCTGAATTCTTCACTACAGATAGTAGTTGTCTAAGGAAAAAAAAAAAAATGAAACAAAAAACTGGAGTTATACACCCTCCCCCCAACAGACCTTTTAGGACCTTTACAGCAGAAAGTGGGGATGGGAGGATAGTTCCCCCTTGCTATAGTTTGCTTCTGCTTGCACGTGGTGTTTTAAAGGGATCCCTTCTTTTGCAAAAGGAGGGGACTCAGAAATGGGCTGAATTACTCCTACAGACCTGTTGAATTTGGCCCATAGGACTTTGGAAAATATTGGATTTACACGACTTAAAATCTTAGGAATTTCACATGCAGAAAGATTCCTGGCTTCTCTGGAAATGAGCAGTTCATAATGGAATGCAGTGGGTCTGCCTTCCAGAGTTCGGAGCTCACACACCCTCATGGCCATCAGAGGCTGTCCTCTTAAGCAAGGTCCCAAGAGGTGAAAATGATGACAATTGCTACCACAGCCCTTGCTACTTGGAATTACTGTGAGGATTAAAGCAGAAAGAACAAGATAAAATTACCGATTTTAAGCCAGGGCTTAAAGTTAGAAGGATAAGGGGTCGAGCAGAACAGTATTAGGTGGAGCAGAAGTGCTCAATGATCTGGGTGAGAATTCTGCTCTCTCCCCAGCCTCCTGCTTCAAGAATCAGAAAATGTCCAAGCTAGAAGGAAAGCGATCATGTGGTTCGCTGGTTCCCAACAAGTGAGATGTCCTCTCCCATCACATCCTCCAGGAACAACAGAGAATCTTAGGGGTCATTGCTCCCACCCCACACAGATTCTATGGACCATTTGCATCAGAATCATGTTAAAACTTAGATTCCTGCATCCAATTCCTGACCTATTGAGCCAGTTGCTGGACCCAGGAATCCAGTTTGGCAAGCTACTTGGACATTCCCACGCAACACGATACTTGAAAACCATTGTCTTAGAGAGTAGAATATAAGTCTCTGGTAAATATATGCTACTTGAAAACAAACGAACAAACATGGGATTCTCATGCACTCCACTAGGGAGGAGGAGAAATCTCTCCAATTAAGAATCATTCATCTAATATTTTCAATTTATATCTAAGGGAAATGAGGTCTGGGTGATAGAAAGAGGAATACCGTTTGTTGAGTGCTAACTAAGCCAGATATTGTGATAAGCAGAACCTTTAGAGTTGCCCAATTTAATCTCACAATTTCCTAAGGTAGATACTGTTAATATTACAACAGAAGAAACAGGCACAGAGAAATTAAGTAACTTACCCAAAGTTGGATTCAGATCCAGAACTCACATTCCTAACCTTTACTAGTAATTGTTTTCTCTCCTGCACCTCAGAGGTGAGCAGAGGCCACCCACCACTTACTACTGTTGGGCTATATGTCCTGTCTGGGTCTCACCTTCCTAATCCATAAAACAGGTTGGGGGTGGGGTGCACTTAATGAGTTGTAAGATACTAAAAAGTTCTCTACAGTCAGTTCTCTGGTTTTTTCCTCCTCTGACCGTCTTCTCCAGATGGGTTCAACTGCAAACAACTTGGTCCCTTCAGAATATCCCTCCCATGTCTCTTTTCTACCTTTCGTTCCACCTTAGATACCTAAAGCTCTTGAGAGAGTCCCTGAGCAAAGAACCCCCTCAACAGCCCCAGTCCGAGAGCTGCTCAGAAAGATGTGCCCCCTTCTCTGTTCATTCTGCCTGAGTGCCCAGAGCTGGGGTCTCCCCAATGCCACCAGTCCCTGACAAAGACATAACAGCCTAGTAGAATACTTGATTGACATAGCATTCTGCAGTTTTCTAAGGTTTTTACTCAGGTGATCCTATTTGATCCTTACAAGTCTGCCAAAGAGGAATGATTATCCCGTGTTACACAAGGCTCAGAAACAACCCAGCCCCTTAAATAACCAGTTGGTGTTGAGGCCAGGTTGGACCTCCTGCTTCCCAGTGCACTACTCCCATCTGTACACACTATAATCTGCCCACGGATGTCCACTGGATTCCAGAATCAAGTACATTTAATCTAAGATCTCAGGGTCCTTGAGTGGGAGGAAGGAAGTATGTGGGCATTGATTAGCTGTGAAACCAGCACCAATTGTCTTAAAAGTAGTTTAGCAAAGGAGGGATTATGGAGAGTAACCAAAAATTGGATTAATGAGTGGCAGGACTGGGTTGCATTAATCATTCCCAGCACTGTCCCAAGGGAAGTCCTGCACCCGGTATCCATCAGTCAGCCCCTGCAGTGGGTGATGTTGGCAGTAGCAGGTGACATAAGCGTGTTTTTGAAGAGGTGGTTGCTCACACTTCACTGAACCAAGAGAAGGACTTCAGCCCCTGAGATATTCACTGTCCCGCTTTAGAGCTAATTTGAGGCACTATCTCAAATTAGAATCCAGTTCCCATTGAGGCTGCTGATACGTTCAGACAATGCTTTACTGACCGGGTTAACTTTACAAGCACCCGGGCTTCCTGAGGGTTGGGGACTCTTATCATCCTACATGGATCAGAGGATGAAAGAGTGGGGAGAAGAGTGAATGAAGGCTGTAACTCCATCAGGAAATGTGTTCAAGGATTAGTCTTGCTTTCTGCCTACTCAGCAGAGGGGTTCCTGGAAGAATGCGGTTGTGGCATGTTCAGGGACACTTCGCTCGGTCTACTCCCTTCAGTCTCCAGGAGGCCTTCAGGTCCCAGGAGCCTCCCTCCCACCGAGGAGATAAAAAGAACACAAATCTCAGAACTACCCCTTTTCTCGCCATTCCCTGTCTCCAACCTCGGCTAAGAGAACAGGATGGGCGCTGAGGCGGGCGGAGACATACTGCCCAGACCGTGCTTCATTCCCTGCCTTGGTAGACACGCAGCAGCCAGAGCCGAGAGTAGCCCGCCTCCCCCACCCCCAGCACCGCACCTCCCTCCGCCGCCACAGATACATCCGATCTTGACTCGCCGCCCCCGCTTCCTCCTGCTCCTGGTCTCCCCCATCCGGGGCTGGCGGAGCGCGGCGGGCGCGGCGCGTGGGCGTGCTGCGGGGCGACCATGGCTGTAGACTGTTACCTCCGGTTCCCACAGTAACAATCGAAAGCCACGGTTGCCCTGGAGACGCGGGGGCGGGGCGCGCGCTGCTGACGACACCGTGGCAGCTCCAGTCAGGCAGACGTCAGGACAGCGAGTTGGGGATGGGGGTAGCGGGGGTAGAGCGCGCGATGAGGACCGGGCTCGGGGGCCGTGCGATATGCGTGTGAGCCGGCCGCCCCTCGCAGCCTCTGGTGACCAGGGACCGGACGGGCGGATGGCAGCGCCTGCGCTGGATCAGCACCGCGGACAGCGGCGGCGCGGACAGCGCGCGCTGGGTTGAGGGACCCTGGGGGACAGAGGGGCCGGGGGCGCGGCAGGTGGCCGGGTCCGCGGTCCTGGGGCGGGGCCAGGCGTCGGTGGCCGTGACTGGAGACTGTTACTGAGGGCGGCCCGGGCAGTAAGCAGTCTAGAGCCAAGGTGCCGGCGCGCTGCCCGGGCGGGGTGCCTCCGTCCCCCGCAGCTGGGGGCACTGCTGCTCTTCCTCCCCCGCGTCTCCCGCCTTACTCGGCCCCAGCGCTCGCGGACAGGCACGCGGCCCTTGACGTCAAAGCCCTGTGACGTCAAATATGTCCCTGCGGAGAGGCACTTCCGGCGGCGGGGGGGGGGGGCCCTCGGTGGGGGGCGGGGCAGTCCGGCCGAGGCCCCGCCCCCGCCTGGTCCTGAGAGGACAGCTCCTCGCGCAGAGGCGGGAAGTCGGGGGCGCAAAGGGACCAGCCCGACAGGATGGGACGGGGAGGGGGCGCCCGACTGGATGCGGGTGGGGGGTCTCAAGAGAGCCGCGGCTAGGGCAGGTGGGCGTTTGTCCTTCGCCGGCGGCCCAGCTCAGCCGGCCAGGGGCAGCGAGGCTGAGTCACTGCGCTGCGGGGAGGGGGAGGAGGGGGCGCGTCTTCTGGGGCGTCAGCGCCTTCGCCCCACTTTCTTGGGAGGATGGCGCAGGAGCCCCAAGAAATGTCGCAGGGACCCCTGGGATCCGTCTTCTATTCGATGCTCCTCCGAAGTGGCTGCGTCTTCATCCGGGCGCGGGCAGGTGCTGCACGGGGTTCTGGGTACGCCTCCGGCCGGGCTCCACCAGCTGCGAGGGGATCCTCGTCCCCCACCCTGTTCCCAATCCCACCCCGTAGGGGCCCTCCAACCTGCCGTCTGCCGGTCTCCTCATTGCCCCTCCGTCCGTGTCCGTGCACCGGTCCATCTGTAGCCCGTCGGTCGGTCAGTTCCACTTACCTGTCGGGCCGCGTCGCGCCCGCTCCCGCTCGCCTCCTGCAGCCGGGCTGGCGCGGCTGCTTTTATAGGCGCGCGTAGTACTCGTGCGGCGGCTCATTCATGCGGCCGCGGCTCCTACACACTGACGCGCTGCCGACGTCAGCAGGGAATTTAGGAAACGGGAAGAGGGGCTATTTATAGTGGCGAGGCAGGGGGTTGGGGGGGACCAAGGCGACGGGGAGCTGGGAGGGGGAGGAGGGTGCACGGAAGCAGGAACACGGGGGGCGGGGGAGCCCAGGCCCCTGTACCGGTCTACAAAGGGTTAAGTTTCCGGAACTGCAGGCTGGGGGCCAGCGGGAGGACAGTGCCGGGAGGGTGGACAGGTCAGTTACACCTTTATTCACTCTGGGGTGCAGTCCCACTTCCCTCCCGGCCTTCCAAGGTGCTCACCCGGTAGCCCCCCTCCCACTCCTCAGTTCCTGGACCCGACGGCTCCGTGACGTCACAAGATGACCCTCGGGGGCGTTACACCCCGCATGGCCACTGCAGTGTTGTTACCCTGGGGAGGGAGGAACAGGAGAGGAAGCTGGACCTGAGGAGGGGCCTAAAGCAGCATCTAGAGCTGTGGCGTCGGGGACATGGGGGAAGAAGAGTGGGGGAGCCCAGGGCTCTCAGAAGCTTTGTGGGACTCTGGGATTAGAAGGAAGGGGGGGGGCGTCTAGGTACCATTCAGGAGCTGGAGACCCCGGAAAAGTTAAGAAGAGTGACTTGCACTCTTGGGATATGAGCAATGGGTTCCTCTATGGTGGGGTTGCGGGAAAGATGGCAGGAGAAGGGAGTGAGTGGGAGAGGAAGCCTCAGCAAATGGAGGGGAGGAGTACAGGTCGGCAGTGCCAGTTTCAGAGCCTGGCACCAAGCAGACCGCATTCAGGACCCATTTGTGGGCATTGGCAGAGCTCATATGAGGATGATTAATGAGTGAGGGAGACCAAGGGCTCAGCAGCTTGGTGGAGAGGTATCTCCGGAGGGTGGAGAAGTTAGAGTTCCTGGAGGTATGAATTGGCAGGAAGGCCCTAAGCCATGTGGGGCAGAATTCCCCTGAACAAGAGCAGGGAAATGAATGATCCTGTCTCCATCAATTGAGGAAAGTTCTAAATGGAGGAGGGTGAATGTGTTCAGAAAGAGGAGATGGAGTGTGTGTGTGTGTGTGTGTGTGTGTGTGTGTAGCAGTGCCAGGATGGTAGGATAGGTAGAAACTAGGGAAGGAGGGAAAGATCAAAGACTGAAGAAGAGTGAAGTCTCCGGGAAGGCAGCAAAGCTGGCTGCAGGTCTGTGAGGCGCTTCCATATGGCCTGAAGGTTGGGATGGGGGCAGTAAGTTAATTCAGGGGGTGGGGATCCAGGGACAGTGAAGAAAAACAAAGACAGTGGGCACAGTGGACACTGCACAAAAGTGAAACTGGGTTGAGGGGCTCCTTGTGGGGCTAGGGTCTGATCCCGTCAAGAAGATAAAAGATTACAGCAGAAACACAGTCGGAGAGGTCCTGCACAACCTTTGGAATCTAGCTTCCTGGAGTACCCCACCACCACCACCACCACCACCCTCTTTTTCTTTTGCCTCCAGCCTTTGTCCCTGTGGTTCTCTTCTCCAGGACTGCTTTTCTGTCTGGGGGAAGAACTCCTATTCATTCATCAAAGCCCAGTTCTAAGAGCACTTCTTCTGAGGAGCCTTCCCGCCTTTCTCCAGCATTCCATACACCTTTTTCCGCTTCAGCGCAGAACACATCCATCCCTTGGCCAAGATGTTGTCCATCTCCCCTAGAGGCCGGCAGCTCCGGAACCCACCCTTTCTATTCTTGGAAGCTCATTTGCAACCCTAGTGAGGAGACCGTGGGTAGAGAGAGGAGAGGAGTGGGATAAAATGGATCCAGAGCAAGGAGTAGAAACAGGGTGAGGACGGGGGTAGGACGCGGTGGGAGTCAGAAGGACCGGCGGGGACCAAGAACCACCGCACACCCCCGAGGCCATGAAGATGTCAGCGGAGGAAAAGAGAGCCTCTGGGGGGCGCCCGAGACCTTAGTGTCTGTCAGGGACGGCGAGTGGCCGCGCTGGCGGCCCCTCATTGAGTGACTCAGCTACTACCTCTCGCGGGGGCGTAGGGGTGGAGGACCGCGCGAGGGGCGGCGAGCGCGGCACCCACCCGCCCAGCAGCCCTGCGCGGTTGCTAAGCTCTCCAAGGCCTCAGAGAGACGCGATCTGCGCGTACCTAATCGGTTACTATGGTAACTCTGCGCCCCAGCCTCTCGCGCGCGACGGCTGAGGAAGGCGCAGCCAATCAGAAGCTGCGGGCGTTCTCGGGGACCCACTCCCACTCCCCGACGTGTGGGCAGGGGTCAGGAGGTGCCGGGAGGAGGCGCAGCGTGGGCCGCGGAGACCCGGCACTCACTACAGGCCAGATGCGGCGGCGGGGCCGCGTGGGGACACTTCCGGAGTAGCCGTGCGAGTGCCCACGCGCCAGTGCGGGGTCCCCTCCTTCCCAGTAGGGGCGTCACCTGCAAGAACCGGGCCTTCACTTGGGGTGCAGAACCTTGCCGGGGTATCCCGGCCTGCAGCCCCTGCGGTCACGTTCCGGGTTAGTGGGTTGGAAACAGGGTCGTGCAAGCAGGTCCCTCAAAATGACTCACACGGGGAATCTGGGGGCTTGCGTCGCTTCTGCGGGATCCCCAGGAGGCCCTGTCCAGCCATTCCCAGTCGAATATCCTGGGGTCCCTCCAGAGACCTCTAAGTACAGGGCAGGCTGATTGTGTAACAGTCTTGCACAGGCTCATGGAGGGCCCTACCAGGACTTGGATGGAACTTTAGAAGGAGGCAGATGTGTGTTTGTGCCAGCATGCGCGCGCGCAGGTGTCAGTGCCTGGAGAGGGTCTGGGTGCAAATGGGTTTTTTCCGTGCATACCTAAACCCATGTGGCTGAGTGAAGGTGGGTGTGTTGGGGGGTGGGGTGGATATAAAAGGACAGTCCCATCCAGGAATGCCTAAGGAGTCGCCCCCAAGATCTTGTCTACCTTCTTCTCTCTTAACGACTTCCGTAACCTCCCTCACCCCATTCACTTGTCCCCAGAGTCCCCTCCTTGCGGGCAGGACTTTTCCAAACTAAGGCAATGTGAGAATCTAGAAGTATGTACGTGGATGGGAACGTTTAGCTCAAAACCCCAGAGTTTGTGGGGTTCGAAGTTCCGGGGCCTGGGTCCTCACGTGGGCACATCTGGGATGGTGAACCTGTCAACCCTCTCCCGCGTCCAGCTCTGCTTCTGTGAGCCTCCAACCCAACCCAGGTGCGCCGGAGGGCGGTCGCGGCTGTGCGGCGCAAAGTCCTGCAGGGCCGCGAGGTGGCGCCATAGCTGCAGCAGCGCGTGCCGGCCCGGGCCGCTCCAGATAAGAGTGTGCGGAAAGCGCGGCGGGGCTGAGACGCGACCAGTACGCGGGGAGGACGGACCAGCAGGACAGACCGACCGGGGGCCCGGCGGGCGGAGGGCAGCGCAGCGCAGCCACATCCCCCCCTGGATCCGCCGGCAGCCGGGCCCGGGGCTTCCGACATGCCCCCCAGGTGGGTCTTGAGGCTCGGGACCGGGAGGGACAGGGGACCCGGACAGCCCGGTCCTTACGCACTGGCCGCCTCGGGCGCATCCTCCGGCGCGGGTGCCCCAACGCGGCTGACGTTCGGGACTCCGGGTGTCGCCCCTAGAGGACTCAGGAACGCCGGGCCGCTGCCCTGCGCCGGGTTCACGGCGGGGTCAGCGGCCCGGGGCCGACTCTGCCCGCACATGGGCTGGAGAGGCGAAGGGAAGGGAAGGGGAGCTGGCGGGCGGGGCTGGCAGGGGCGCTGCCCTGGCACAGCTCGGCGCCTGGCAGCGGGGCGGGTGGGGCGCCGGCTAGGAGCTGCCACAGCCACGGGGAGGGAAGCCGGGTCGGGTTGCGGCCGCAGGTAACGGGCCGCGAGGCCCTGCGGGCCAGGCGGGGAACAGGGTGGGCGGGCGAACGAGCGGGCAGGGGAGCTCAGGGCCCGGCTCAGGCCCCAGGGCCGCCTGGCTGCAGAAAATTGGGGGCCGAGAGGAAAAGCTGGGAGTCGAGGGACTGGGGCTGGCGCGCTTCTCCCGGCCTGTCTGAAGTTGGGAAACTTTTCCCCAAGTTTGGGGCGGCGGAGTTCCCGTGGAGAAGGGGCCGAAGGGAGCTGGGGAGGGAGGCGCCGGGGCCCGCGAATGCAGAGCCGAGGCCGGGGCCGGGACGCGGGTGGGGCGCAGGCCCGGGTCAGGGCCGCAGCCGGCTGTGCGCCGTGCCCGCCCGGGGCGCTGCCCCCTCCCTCCCCTGGGAGCTGCGTGGCTCCCCCCTCCCCCCCACCTGCTTCCTGCCTCAGCCTCCTGCCCCGATATAACGCCCTCCCCGCGCCGGGGCCGGCCTTCGTGCTCTGCCCGCCACGGCAGCCTCTGCCTCCGCTCCCCGCGCCGCGGCCGCGCCCCGGCCCCAACTGAGGGCCTGACAGCCCCCGGGCAGGGCGGCGCCACGGCGGGCACCGCGCTCCCCTCCACTGGATCACTTCCCCCAGCTGGGGCAACTTCTCCCGAGGCGGGAGGCGCTTTTTTACTCGGCTCCCTTATATCCCAATTGGGCAAACTTCTCGGCCCTGAATGACTTTTCCTGAAGCGGACATTTTCCTCAAATCCGGTAACTGTCTCCGAAGGGGTCACTTCCCCCAAACAGTTTTCTCCTCGGAAGTCCCCAGAACCCAGCCTGCGTGCCCGGTGGCCTCCGGGCCTGGGCGTGCAGGCCAGCCTGGCCTCCTCTCCAACAGCCGCTCTCCGACGCCTTCTTCTGGTCCAGGCCCGCGGCCCAGGCTTCCACACCAGGAGGCCGCCGGTCCTCTGCCGGTGCCCAGGCCGCCGTGCTCCATGCCCCCGCCTAGCTGAGGGGAAGGGGAAGGGGAAGTCGGGGGGGAGAAGCGCGCAGCTGGATCCAGGCGGCGAGCGCTCGGGGAGGCGCTGACCCGGCTGCTGTGTACCCCTGCAGGAGAGTGTGCTGGGCAGACGATGCTGGACACGATGGAGGCGCCGGGCCACTCGAGGCAGCTGCTGCTGCAGCTCAACAACCAGCGCACCAAGGGCTTCTTGTGCGACGTGATCATCGTGGTGCAGAACGCCCTCTTCCGCGCGCACAAGAACGTGCTGGCGGCCAGCAGCGCCTACCTCAAGTCCCTGGTGGTGCATGACAACCTGCTCAACCTGGACCATGACATGGTGAGCCCGGCGGTGTTCCGCCTGGTGCTGGACTTCATCTACACCGGCCGCCTGGCTGACGGCGCGGAGGCCGCGGCGGCGGCGGCCGTGGCCCCGGGGGCCGAGCCGAGCCTGGGCGCCGTGCTGGCCGCCGCCAGCTACCTGCAGATCCCCGACCTCGTGGCGCTGTGCAAGAAACGCCTCAAGCGCCACGGCAAGTACTGCCACCTGCGGGGCGGCGGCGGCGGCGGCGGCGGCTATGCCCCCTACGGGAGGCCGGGCCGGGGCCTTCGGGCCGCCACGCCCGTCATCCAGGCCTGCTACTCGTCCCCAGCCGGGCCGCCGCCGCCGCCCACCGGTGAGCCGGCTTCGGGCCCCGAGGCCGCGGTGAACACGCACTGCGCGGAGCTGTACGCCTCGGGCCCCGGCCCGGCCTCCGCACTCTGCGCCCCGGAGCGCCGCTGCTCCCCGCTCTGCGGCCTGGACCTGTCCAAGAAAAGCCCGCCGGGCTCCGCGCCTCCTGAACGGCCGCCGGGCGAGCGCGAACTGCCCCCGCGCCCAGACAGCCCTCCCAGTGCCGGCCCCGCAGCCTACAAGGAGCCACCGCTCGCCCTGCCACCGCTCCCGCCGCTGCCCTTCCAGAAGCTGGAGGAGGCCGTACCGCCTCCGGACCCGTTCCGTGGCGGCGGCGGCAGCCCGGGACCCGAGCCCCCGGGCCGCCCCGACGGGCCCAGCCTCCTCTACCGCTGGATGAAGCACGAGCCAGGCCTGGGCAGTTACGGCGACGAGCTGGGCCGGGAGCGCGGCTCCCCCAGCGAGCGCTGCGAGGAGCGCGGCGGGGACCCGGCCGCCTCGCCCGGGGTACCCCCGCTAGGCCTGGCGCCGCCGCGCTACCAGGGCAGCCTGGACGGGCCGGGCGCGGGTGGCGACGGCGACGACTACAAGAGCAGCAGCGAAGAGACGGGCAGCAGCGAGGACCCCAGCCCGCCCGGCGGCCACCTCGAGGGCTACCCATGCCCGCACCTGGCTTATGGCGAGCCTGAGAGCTTCGGTGACAACCTGTACGTGTGCATCCCGTGCGGCAAGGGCTTCCCCAGCTCGGAGCAGCTGAATGCGCACGTGGAAGCTCACGTGGAGGAGGAGGAGGCGCTGTACGGCAGGGCCGAGGCGGCTGAGGTAGCTGCGGGGGCCGCCGGCTTGGGGCCCCCTTTTGGAGGCAGTGGGGACAAGGTCGCTGGAGCTCCGGGCGGCCTGGGCGAGCTGCTGCGGCCGTACCGCTGCGCGTCGTGCGACAAGAGCTACAAGGACCCGGCCACGCTGCGACAGCACGAGAAGACGCACTGGCTGACCCGGCCCTACCCATGCACCATCTGCGGGAAGAAGTTCACGCAGCGCGGGACCATGACGCGCCACATGCGCAGCCACCTGGGCCTCAAGCCCTTCGCGTGCGACGCGTGCGGCATGCGCTTCACGCGCCAGTACCGCCTCACCGAGCACATGCGCATCCACTCGGGCGAGAAGCCCTACGAGTGCCAGGTGTGCGGCGGCAAGTTCGCACAGCAGCGCAACCTCATCAGCCACATGAAGATGCACGCCGTGGGTGGCGCGGCAGGCGCAGCCGGAGCGCTGGCGGGTCTGGGGGGGCTACCCGGCGTCCCCGGCCCCGATGGCAAGGGCAAGCTCGACTTCCCCGAGGGTGTCTTCGCTGTGGCCCGCCTCACGGCTGAACAGCTGAGCCTGAAGCAGCAGGACAAGGCGGCGGCGGCCGAGCTGCTGGCGCAGACCACGCACTTCCTGCACGACCCCAAGGTGGCGCTCGAGAGCCTCTACCCGCTGGCTAAGTTCACCGCGGAGCTGGGCCTCAGCCCGGACAAGGCGGCCGAGGTGCTGAGCCAGGGAGCGCACCTGGCCGCCGGACCCGACGGCCGGACCATCGACCGTTTTTCCCCCACCTAGAGCGCCTCTTGCCGGCCCGCCTCGTCGCCGCCGCTTGGCCCTGGCCCGTGCCCCCCAGGGAACAGCGGCAGCAGCCGCGAGCAGGCACACCGCGCCCGGACATCTGTAGTAGCAGCGGCAGCGTCGCCGCAGTGGCGGCGGCCCCACCTGGCCTCACTGCTTTGTGCCTTAGCCCGGGGGTGGGGGTGGGGGTGAAACCCCGGGACGGGGGTGGGATGGGGGAAGGGAGATTTATATTTTTGATATCAGCTTTGACCAAAGGAGACCCCCGGCCCTTCTCCGCCTCTTCCTGTGGTTCGTTGGCCCCCTCCCCCGGCTCCGTGCTGCTCTTGGAGGGAGGGGTGTCACTGTTGGGGCGCTCCCAGCCCTACCTCCGGCCCTTGCGACCACACCCATTCTCACTGTGAATCTCCCCGCTGGGGTCGGAGCGTCGGGCAGAGTTGGGGAGCGGGGAGGGGACTGAGCCGGCCGGAGGGCCCCCCGCCCCCCGCTCCCGCCCGCCCCGGGACTGATAATGTGAAGTTCCTCATTTTGCACAAGTGGCACTAGCCCCAGGGCCAACCCTTCCCTCCCTCTGGAGTCAGAGGGCTGAGACAGCCCTGGCCTACCGGTCTCCCACTCCCGCCGGTGTCCTCCCCATCCCTCCCTTCCCTGGGGCCCCGGACCATATTTATTGCATGCGCCCCGGGCGGCCCCCCACCCCGAGCCCAGGCTGGGCTGGGCTGGAACGTGGTCTCTTTAGCTCCCTCCTCCCCGTTTGTATATTTCCTACCTTGTACACAGGCTCTTCCAGAGCCGCTTCCATTTTCTATACTCGAACCAAACAGCAATAAAGCAGTAACCAAGGACCCTGGACCCCGCTGCTCTCTTCCGCCCTGCACAAGGACCTAGGTGGGTGGAGGGGCCAGACACGGCACCCTCATACAGGTGCAGAGAGAGGCTTGGACCGTCTTCCCTCCCCAGTCCCAGAGACAGATGGGCAAGAGGTCAGGCACGTTCATAACTAAAAATTTATTAAGGAAACAAAACCAGTGCTGCAAATGGGACAGAAAGGAGAGTGGGGTCTCCCACCCACCCAGTCATTGGCCTTCATCCAGGGGAGAGGATCTCAAAGGAGAGGCTGGGACCCTGTACCCCAAAGAGCCAGTCTTCTGAGGCCCTTGGGGGACTCGTACCCCCAAACCACTGGTGGCTCTCCTGCATAGCACCCCCTCCTCCTGGTATAATCTTGGGCCTCAGGGAGGGTACAACTTTGCTCCCATCCTCTGGGAAGGCTGTACAGTCCAGACAGGGAGCTCTGGGGGATTCCCCCTCTGGTCCCATCAAAATTGACTCCTGGCTCCTCCTCAAAGTCCTGTCTTCCTCCAAGTTCCTTTCATCCCTGTCCCTGGGTTGGGAGAACCCATTCCCAGTAGGAAGCCCCTCTAGTGAGGCTTTGGACACAGGTGCCAGCTAAAGAGGCAACAAAAACTTGAAAGGCCAAAAGGCCCCTGTGTCAAATTCTTCTAGGGCAAAGCTAGAAATGGTGCACACTCGAGGCTAGCAATGTCCCTCTCAGGCACCGGCCCACCCCACCCTCAGGCTGGGACGCAGGAGCCTGTAAGTTTCTCAGAGCACAGGGGCCTGAGAAAGAAGGTCAGGGCAGGAAAGCTTCATTAGGTTCCTGGCCCAGAGGAGGAAGAGGTACCAGAGGAGGAAGATTCAGAGTGGGAACCTGCATGGCAAGGACCTGAGGTGAAGAATTTGAGGGGATCAGGGAAGTAAGAGGGATCCTCTAGAAAGGGAAGGAGGCCAAGGAGATGATTCAGGAGGGAGAGAGGGAAGAGAGAGGAGGGGGGACCGAGAGGAGTCTAAAGAAATTTTGTGAAATGGGAACTAGAGCAAAAGGAAGGCCAATGAGGGAGAGGAGCAGGCAGAGGCCACCCAGGAAGCATGAGCCTGAGACCAGACGTCCCTTCCCTCTAGACCCATGACCATCCAACGGGGAACAAGGGGCAAAGTATAATGGACCCAGAATGATAAGGACAGGAAGAAGAGCAGCAGAATGGATGTGTGTTTGGGGTAGGGGGGTAGAAAAGATGGGGCCTAGGGCTGCTGTTTGGGACGCGGTGTCCAGAACCCAACTTGGGTCCATCGGGGAATCCAGGCCTCAGAGAGACACACCCTGGGCACTCTCTTCATGGCATGACCAAAGCCTCTTGGGACACATTCAGCACAGGGGTTCTGAAGATTAAAGGGACCCATCATTTCACCTGCACCTGATGGAAATGCAACCCCTGCCCTATCTCCAGCTGAGAAAGTGGCTGAGTCCCTGGGCTGAGAAGGCCTTCAGCAAGCCCTTGAACTAGACAGGGGGAGGGAGAAAGGCGAGACTGTGGGCGGCCTGTCTGGCTCACCCACCTGCTGTCACTGCAGCCAGCCACCTCCCTGCTAAATCTTGGCAGCCCAGGAGGGTCCCAGCAGCTTCCGCCCGACCCTCAGGAGGGGCTCTGTGAGGAGCAGCTCCCCCACAGCACGGCCACGGCGTGGGTTGGAAGAGGATGGTTTATTGTCTGGGTGGATTGCTGGCTCAGGCACGTGGGCATCTTCGGTGCTACACTGGGCACCTGGTGGCCTCTCAGGAATGGTTCCATGGCGGGGGGGGGGGCCCCGGTGCGGCCCCCTCAGCCCACCTGGGCCCACGTGAGGAAGGCTGGGATGTCCCGCACAGGCACATTCCTCGTCAGTGCCTTCACACGCAGGTTGCGGTCATCTGTCAACAGCACCACCTCCCGCAGCAGCCGGATTGGCTCCTCTGTAGGCATGAGAGAGCAGAAGGACTTCACTGAGGGCAGGAGGCAGAGGCACAGGCTGCCTCTCCTCTCTCTGAGGGGGAATGTCGCCCGGGAGGGGTCAGGGCCAACCATTTCTTGGCCCTTCTACAAGTCTTTCCCTCATGCAATCAGCCGGGGTACCCCTCCCCTACTGGCTCAGAGAGGACCATGCTGGGCCAGGGCTGGCCTTCTGCTTCAGACCCTCACCTCCAGCCCGGGACTGAACTGCCTCGTGTCTGGAGATCTGCCCAAGCCACTGGCCTCAACAGACCCCTCTCCCGGGATGCTGAACTGAGGGGAGCAGAGGAAACCCCTCTCCTTCTGTTCCCCTAGACTGCATGGCTGGTCCTGGGCTCACAATTACTCCTCTCTTCTGGCACATCCTCTCCCTCCAAGGCTAGGAGGTCAATACTTTAGGTATTAAGAGGTAGAAAGCTCAAGATGGAATCCAAAGTGAATCCAGGCTCCCAGATGTGAGGAGAGGGGTTAGTTTAAGGGAGCTCTGAGGAGAGGAGGGCAAGGGTCCCTGGCAGAGCCGTGCCAAGGTGGCCCCGAGTGAGAGCCAAATGATTTCCTCTATTACATGAAAGTAATCGATGTAAATGGTGAGAACCTCTAACAGTACAGAAGAGGACAAAGGAAAGGAAAACTCCAAGCCACTCTCCCTTCATGTGTCTCTGTCTTGCTCCCCAGGGCTAGATCTATGCGTGCTTCCAGATTTTTTAATGCACACGTGCAAGTATATATACTTGTTACATAAGCTTTTTTCCCAACATTACAATCATACTAGCCATATTTATTTTATTCAAATTTTATATATTTTAAAGCTCTTTCTGTAACGGCACAAGCAGCCTTTGTTCTTTTTAGATGACCTCTTAGCAAGATGTCACACTACCTCTCTCCTCCGGATTCCCACACCTTTTAATGTACTGGGGAGAATTTAAGCCAGGGCCAAGTACCCACAGAAGTGACATCCCCACCCCTGGTCAGGCCGCTCAGGGGCAGGCCCACCCCTCAGTCCCAGGCTGGGCATTTCCTGACGGAGGTCCGGCAGACTTGTGAGGCACAGGAAATGTCCTGCGGGGCTTACTGACTGCGGGGGGCTGGCGGGGCTGGGCAATTGCAAATGTCCAGGTCTGGACCTGAGCAGTTTCAGGCTTGCCAGCTCCAGGCAGGGAGGCTGAGAACTGGCTGTCAGCCTGGGAGGAGTTTGGGGGGAAAAGGGAGGGAGAGGCTCATGAGGCTGACGCTGGTGGGAGAAGGGGAAGGGCGGAAGGAGAATGGGTGGGAGGTGAGGGCTGCGGTGGGCAGACGGGGAGAGGAAGGCCACATAAGCAGAGAGGATGCTCTCAGACGGCTCCACTGCCTGGGCCTGGCCCCTCAGGCGTGGGTGGTGCCGGGCTGTGCTTTCTGGGGTTCCCAGCTGGCTGCTCGAGGCAGCCCCACTGCTCCTGTCCTGGGGCTCAGACCAAGAGAGTCCCAGGCCTCAGGACAGTCAACTAAGGCCCGGCATTGCTGGCAGGGGTCTGCAGGGGTTTCTGTGGATACTTTCAGACATTTTTAACAATAAACATCCTCTGTTTTGACACTGGTAACTTCACTTTGTTAGAAACCAGAGACTGTCATCTTGTCAGGCCCCATCCGCCATAATCCACATGATTTTAAAATTCAACATCGTTTACACATAAACATTTAGTGACGGTTTCTCTGTGAATCTGACAAGTTAATCTGCTAAGAATTCACCCTGACAAATGGGGTTTGATTACACTAGCCGTTGCTGATGTAATTGTGATAGGGGCGGTCCCCAGGATGGCAATGGGTTCCTGCAGGCTGTTTGGGGTGAAGTGGGGGGTGGAGAGACTAGTAAGGCCAAAGCCAAAATGTGTCTCTGCTAAGAAAGAAACAGCTCCGAGGCTGGGTGGGGCCGCGGCAGTATCTGAACCATACTTCCCAACAAGGCCTTCTGCGATGCCGTCTACCTCTCCCTCAGAAGGTGCCTCTCTACGAAGCTGCCTGGGAGCAGAGCCCAGGGTCCTCCGTTTGGCTCAGCCAGGACTCCTTTCTACCACTTCACTGCTCCAGGTCTGGCCCTGAGGGACAGAATGAGCAAGCCACGTGGCAGGACCCCTCTGAAGAACAGCCCTCATGGGCTCATTCTCAGCCCCTGGTGCAGAGACTCAGGCAGGAGTGAGGGGCTGCAGTGACATGGGTGGTAGGAGCAGCGGGAGAGAAGACAATCTCCCTACCAGCTTGGAAGCCAGGGCTAGGAAACTGAGCGGGGAAGAGAGCTGGGAAACCACCACCAAAAGAAAAAGACAAGATGCAGGCACCTACACATAGACAGAAACCAAGCGGTAAGAATGCCGAAGTCTGTAGACGACACAGAGCAGGGCCATCCTAGGAAGAAATGTCAGACTCCCGGGAGCCAGGAGCAGAAAACACCTGAGCCGTGCTGACTCTGAGGGGCTGTGCAGGGAAGCGTTCTGGATTGAGGATGAGGTGCTGAAGCGCCTGGAAGAGTCCCAGGGTGGGCTTTTGGCTCAAAGATAAGACTACTGGCTGCCAAAAAGGCCTTGAAAATTGGGCTGAGGGCTCAGTCCTCAAGCTGTCAACTGCCCCCAAAGTGCCGCAGCACATGACACAGAGACAGGAAGAAAAGGCCCACTACTCGCTGGGGAAGTACCTCCACTACAGGGCTGATAGAGGGTAAACATTCAGGGATGAACTGAGAGGGTGTGCGTGGCCAAGAAAAGGGAGGTGGGCCCTAGGGACCAGTGGGGACTGTCCTCTCAGAGCTGCAGAGGGCTGGGTTCAGGAGACCATGGCCAGAATAAGCTACACTGAATCATAAAGACATTCTTGCTGTCAGAAGACTCACTGAGGACCCAAGAAAGGAAACGGGTGCATGCCGAGTGGGAAAGCTCGCTGCCTAGAGCCTGCCTTCCAGGTCTAGGTCCACCCCTAGCTGGCCCAGGGTCCACCTGCGAATGGGGGAGCTGTGACAGTGAGGCGGAATTCCCAGAAGGCTGGCCTCAGGCTTGCATCAAACTCCCCAGGCCAGAGTTGGTGAAGGGACTCTTCCCTAGGGGTGAGGATGGTAGGGCGGGGGGTGGGGAGGAACGGATGATCCTGAGGCAGGGGCGAAGCTGTACCTTTGTTGGTGGGCATGAAGTCCTTAGCCTTGTCTTTGCAGTAGTGGAGGCAACAGGAGAGGATCAGGTCATCATTGTTACCCTAGAGGAAGAAAGTGTGAGAAGTGCCACTGGGCAGGAGGGGGCGCCATTCGGAGGAGGCACAGCTATACTTCTGCCTCTGGGGTCCTGGGGAGGATCACATCCCAGAGTCCCGCCCATACATCTTCTGGTCCTGTTTGGTGGGGTCCAACTTGCCAAGAGTGATCTAGAACTGCCCCTCCTGGGCCTGGCCAGTGGCTGCCCCCTCAGCTGCCCGGGCTGCGGGAGACCCTGTTCTGAGGCTGGCTATGGGCTCTCCCTTTCTGCCGCAGGTCTTACCAGTTGGCCAGTGATGTCTTCGCTGCGGAAGGCGATGGATTCAAGTTCATTGCCACGGCTGGTCAGGGCCCGTAGACAAGAGTCCCGACTCTCAAATCGCCGCTCGAGGAACTCGATGGACTTCCGGGCCTTTTCCTGCACCACACGGGCATAGCCCCCAGCCCGGTGGTCTGTCTCCTGCCCCTTGGCCAGGCCGTCCAGTTCATTGATCACTGATGAGACACAGTCCCACAAGGTATCAGCCTCAGCGATCGGCAATCATGTCTGCCTTCACCCTAGGCTCACTTTCCCAGCCGGCCCCGTCCCAGACCACAGAGTCCACCTTGCCCCACAGGAGTCTTCCAATGACACTAGGGGAATCTGGGGGGGCAAGAAGTGTTCCAGACTCTCCACAGAGCTCTATCTTTCTGCCACTTCCCCTGGGCCCCACGCTCCTCCTAGAAGGAACCTACAGGGATTTTCTGGAGCTGCTGTATTGGAAACCTGGCCCCTCTACTATCACATTCCTCAGTTATAGGATTAAATTGAAAGGGTATCTCAAGGAGAGGCAAGGGTAGCTGCTAAAGGACAAGAGGCACTCCCCCTCATCCATCTGGATCCCCAACCACAGCAGTTCATAAGAGGCAAAGTTCTATGGCCCACCCCCTAGCAGAGTGCAGGGAGGTCACCAAGTGGGAAGCAACAGTCACAGCCTTACTTGCAAGGACCCTGGTATCCTTCAAACCATGCCCCTGGCACATCTACTCCTCTGATACTGCACGTGTTTGTGAGTATGTATGTGTGTGTGTATGTGTGTGTGTGTCTGCCTGCCTATGTGTCTGGGACACGGCTTCATTTTCTGGTGAAGATTCTTTCCAAAATTCCAGCCAAAAGCCTGAGGTCAAGTGGGAAATATGCACTCCTTGGGGGCTCCGGGAGAGTTTGGGGTCTGAGGCCTCTCCTCAGTGCAATGATTCATGGCTCGGGGAGTCGGCATGAGCATGCTGTTCCATGGTGAGCCTGGCACTCACTGTCTGGGTATTCAGAGACACTTTCTGGAAAGGGCCCATGTGGGGATACACACACACACACACACACACACACACACACACACACACACAGCCCGTGCTTTCAGCAACCTAAGGCTGCTGCATGTCCACACAATGTATGGTTGAGGCTGGGAAGTAGTGGTGGATGCGTGTATGGTACAGCAAACAGAACATCAAACACGAAAAACTGGTATTCCATCCCAAAATCTCCTTTCCTGCTTCCAAACTAAACAGGCTTCAAAGGGGAAGCTTGTTTGTGCTTCTGCACCAGGCGGGGCTTCTCGATGCTAGGGTCAGGCCTAAGGAGCAGGAGCAGGTTAAAGAGCACAAGAACAAGCAGGGAAGGCTGTCGGCTTAACCCTTTGTGCTCTGGACACAGAGTGGGAATGCACTGAGGAAGCCTCACTGAACGGGAGTTGCCTGTACAGCCCCTGAGGGTCGAGGGCCCTGCCCCACTGAAGAAGGTGCAAACAGGCTGGCCTGTACTTCTGTGGCAGAGCTGTCATTTCCCAGCGCCCACGGAGGGCATCTATTTATTCTACGTGTGTCCTTTCCTGGGGGGTTGCGCATGTATTTACTCCCTCCCCGCCATATCTGCCTTTCCCTACTGAACCACAAGCTCCTCGAGGCCAAGGGCTTGCAGCTCTGCCTTTCCCTGGATGCCCCGGGAATAAGGAGACCAGGCACACAGTAGGGGCACAATCAGTGCTGGGGACCAAGAACCGTGCTAGCCTGGGATGGTGTCTGAAGCTCTTTCCAAGTCCTAGGGAGCTCCTCAGATGTCAGCAACCTCTCTCAGTTATACCATTTCCTGACCATTAGCAAAAGTGACCACTCACTCTCTTTCCCCTCAAAATCTCCCGGGGTAGGAAAGCACAGAGACACACTATCCTGATAGCTTTCCCACCCCAGGATGCAGTGAGGGAAGAGGGGAAGCTGGAACAACTTGTCGGTCTTGCTGCTCTACTTCTGAAGAACAGAAAGCCTCCCCTTAGGTCTAAAGGCCTGGGTTTAAGAGGTTCTGGCCAGGCCACATGGGGAGGGGGAAGGAAGACAGGGAGGGTGGAGGCGGGACGAGGCCTGCTTCAGTGCCAACATTCTCAGGTGGTGCTAACGTGTTTCCCACAACCCCCCAGGGTTCTATAGCCTCTGCAGGGGCGGATGTTTCCTGCCCTTTGTTTCCACCCTCATCTGGCACTAAGACACTTGGGACTAGGAGGGGAGGCCCAATGGAACATCTTGGCATGGATGTCAGAGGTGGCGTGGCAGGCAGACTGCCAGTCTGGCAGCTTTTCCAGAGGACAAGGATCCCAAACTTGCTCCAAGTGGCTGCTGAGAAGGGGACACCGAAGAGCCAATCACCTCCTAGACCCTTTCCCTCCACAGGATAGCCATCAGCTATATTAGCTGTATCAATTATATTAGGAGCCTAGAGCCCAAAGCCCATCCTCAGGCTGACCCACCACAGAGCTCCAAGAACTAAGACAGTGCCTAGACAGTCCCTTGGAGACAGCCCAGCTGGGCTCTTCTGGCCTGAGGGTGGAAGAAAGCTAGCTGGGTCCTGAGATGCTGACCCTGCACCAGCATCAGTGACCAGACAGTGGTAAGGGCCCAAGTGGCAAGAATCCACAGGCATGAGCCAAGGGCTTACTCTGGAGGGTTTCCGTCAGCCTGGCCTTAGGGTGACACTGGCCAGAAGAATGCTACCTCGAACCAACAGAATGATCATGAAAAGCTACAAGACAATCAGACCAAAGGCATCTAACCACTTCAAAATCCTCCCAGCCTCCCTGCCAGACCACCCAGCAGCACTGCCGTTATCTGCCAGGGCTGAGTGTTTACCAATAACGGGAACCAGCTTTGCTGTTTTACTGCAAGCTTTATAAGGATAAAAACAAGGGCTGGGCTCATGCAGCCTCTGGTTGCTGGGACACAGGAGTCCATTTGCTCAAGCAGTTTAAGCCATGGATCAGCCATAATAATTCGAACTGCTCTGATTATTAAACAATTTTCCTTGCCCCATGCATACCCTACTTCCCTGCAAGTCCTGTCATACACACATAGCGGGGCTCTCTGGCTGCCTGGCCCCAGGGCCATGGGGCGTGTGTGGAGAGGGGGCTGCAGCACACGTGCAGGGGTGCTCTGGCCTGACTCACCGATGAGGGGCACCACCAGGATGTACTTCCTGCTCTCCAGCAGCCGTGCCAGACTGGCCAGGTGGTCAATGAAGCCGTTGGTGTCTGGTACAAGGAACAAGGGTCTGATCTCGAGCTCCATCTGCCTCATCTGACTCTGGTCCTCCAGGACAGCCTACAGGGACACAGAACCGTGAGTGAGCCAGAGTGAGTAGGCAAGCGGGGGGCTGAGCCAGGGCCCTGACTTCACAGTGTGTCAGCATCCTGCCCCCTGAAACTCTTCCCCCTCCAGAGGGACAGCCAGCCCCTGTCAGGCCTGAGGGACTGGCCCAAGGGCTGGGCAAAGTACTGCAATAAAAATCAACACGGACTAAATGGCCTGAGGAATGGGGTGTGACTAAAACGCTGCCTAGGACAGAGAGGACTCTGATGGTATTAAAAATAACAGGTTTCTGAAAGTAAGACCCTGGGCTAAAAGTCAATAAGGGAGAGTCAGTTTCCTTGGATATGAAAGTGGTTTTGCACCCATTATCTAGACAGCACAGACAGGTACGGCTCAGGGCAAACACTTTATACATGTATCATTTGTTATTTCAGTTTACTCCACTGTGTAGTTAGAAAAAAAAAAAAAAGGTTACACTCAAAGGCTATACAAAAACAGTGATGCCAACAGCGAATTATTAACACCCGCAGCAGCAGGAGTCCATGCAGTGTGATGGATTTGGACCCAACTCACATGCTTGCGAAGACTGATGAGAACAGCCACCCCCACCCACCAGCAGAGTGTTTCCTAACACTCTGTTTCCTAACGTGAGTCTTTTGTGTTCTGCTTGTGCTCCTTAGCTGCGGTTCTGCACAATCTATACCACCATTTACTTGATGTTTTTCATTAAATGGATTTTAAGCCAACTACTTTTTTTGGCTTAGCCACTTCTTAAGCAATGATAAGCATGGTATCAAGTTTACTAGTGCAAGCTGTCCTTCCATAATAAAAAGGCGAAGCGTCTCCTGTGCGTCCCTGAGAAACCATGTCACGCAGCACCAGTGAGCGGGGTGCACCACACCCCGAGAAGCACGTGGCTGAAGCCTTGTCTGTCTGATGGATGTTCTCCTCCTCCAGGGAAGCTCCGCGCACATCTGTGAGAGCCCGACTTTCTCAAGTCTGACAGAGCCCCGAGTGGCACGGGGCCCTCCGAGATAGGCTCTGGATATGTCTGTCACTATAGAGCACGGTCACTGTTGTGCTGCTTCCTCTTGTGGGGACCACGGCCAAGCAGCAGAATGATTTGCTGGCATCTGCCCAGTGTGCCCCCTGTGTACAGAGGAGGAGGGCACCAGCACAAACCTGGTGGGGACCAGTCCTGTCACTCCCCCACCCCCCAATCTTCTGCCACACACCAACTTGCAAGGACAGAGACACAGGCTCAGGGCAGGGGAGGAGATGTGCGTGCCAACTGAGACGGGTCCCACAGTGCCGGGCCTGGCCACTAACAGTCAGTGAGGGAGGCGCTCAGGTTTCACTGGCAACGACAGTAAAACTGAAAGGGCATGCCTCTGAATGCTGGGGGTGGCTTCTCTGTGACCTACTGGGGACCTCTTCCTATGACTAAGTCGTTGCTGCCACTGCCACCACAGCTGGTGGAAGGCACAGGCCACAGGCCACTGGCAGGCATGAGAAATGCAGCTGAGAGGCCCATTCTGCTGAAGTCTTCCTACTGCTCTCACCTCATCAGGGGAAAGTACCCCTGCTGCTGGCCATCTTCCCAGGGGACTGGGTCACAGTCCCTCCCCATGAGGCTGCCAACTACAGGATGACACACATTCCACTCAACTCAGCTTGGGGCATTTTTTTAAAAATTTATTTTTTCTTAAGATATAATTGACCTATAACATTGTTCAGCAGCTGGGGCATTCTGTAAGAACAGGGACTCTACCCTTTCTCCTCACAGGGGAGCAGCAGCATTCCTCTTGCTCATTCCCCCACGTCTTGCTGTTCTCTATCCAGCCAGGAACATTTTTTTTGGTATCGCAGGCACCCAAATCTTTCTCTCTCTGGGTGAGAAGGGACAGGACAGACAGGGACACAGGCTGCAAGAAGGCAGGGGCTCACGGTCCTATGCGAGCGCGAGGTCTTTGCCACCACTCCACTGCGACTCTACACATTTTCGTTTTCCTGCCTCAAGAAATGACAGCCCAGCTCTGGTTTGACTCTGAAGAGCAATGGGCTGCACGAACAAGAATGAGCTCCTGGGACCTTGTACCATCCCACCTTGAGAGAGCTGGCCTGTAAGCCAGGTGGCCAAGGGAGGCTGGGGGCTGACAGCCCGCCTGTGTGTTCTGTGGGCAGGGCGGGCGGAAGAAGTGCCCAGGAGCAGGGTACAGGGCAGCTCTAACCCTCGGACTTCTCTGAGCTCTGGCTCAGGGCCAGAAAGGTGAACAAAGGCCATGGCCTCTTAGGGAGGTGGCAACCTCGTTGGCTCCCCAGGGGTGGGGTGGGGTCAAGCTCTACGAGGGTGGTTGGAGCTGTGCTGCCATCATCCGGTCCCAGGGACGCCCGCAGACAACTTCCCTTAACCTGGCTCTGCCTAGTGAGTCACCACACAACTGCTTCCTGTTCCCCACATGCCCTCAAGAGTCTCAGGAGGTTACATGAAGCTGCTCCCCCTTCTCCTGGGGTACCCGTGGGCCTGGGGGGGGGGGTGTCATACCTGGGTCATGAGACTGGCCCAGTCCCCTTCAAAAGAATGGCAGATCGAGGAGGGATCGGGAGTCCGCAGGCCCTCTTCTGTGGGTGTCTGTGTTTCCGGGCCCTCTCTGAGCGGCGCTGTGTGTGTGTGTATGTGTGTGTGTGCGCGCGCGCGCAAGCGCGCGTGCGTGCGTTTAACATTTGCCCTCCCAACTTTTCCAGATTTTACCCGTCAGATTCCTGGCAGCTGTGCACGGCGCCTGTGCCGGCCGTCACGTCCCATTCCGATCTCTGGGTCGCACGGTGAGAGAAGGACACAGGATGCGCAGGGAGTGAAAAAGTGATGTCGGTGGGGAGAGTGCCAAGTCCCCACTCACAGCCATGGGACGCTTGGGGAGACGGGGGGAAGCAAGCTGCTGCGGAGTTCAGAGGCCGGTAGTGAGATTTATTTTTGTTTGTATGAGTAAAAAGCTGCAGAAGCCTCTGGTGGGGGTGAGGGGGCTCCATTGGAATGCTGTGATTCAGACAGACTAGCCCTGGCCTGGAGTCAAGTGTGCTGACCCGGAAGGAGAGTTCCACAGGAACCCTCCTTGCTGCAGCTAAGACTGGGCCACAGTGGTCCTTGGAGAATGAACTGAGAACCCAAGGAAAGCATGGACGCTTTGAATCAGATCAGTGGGAATAAGAACCAAGTTGTCACCAAGCATGGAAGGAAAAAAGAACTCAATTCTGTTTCGGGAAGGTGCTAAGTAACCCATTTTCTCTGAAGTATGAGAGCATCCTTGAGCAAGCCGGTGGGAAACCGGGAAAGAGATAATCTACAGTAACATCTAATGAGGAAGCTGACAGGCTTGGGAGAAGGGCTCGTTCACAGGTTCAGTTCCTTCTAGACAGTGGGGATGATTTGCGGATGCTGACCCACTAAAAATTGAGACACTGAGAATTACAAATAAAAGGTAACACAATTAATTAGCTCACACAGGAGCTGTGGAACTTGAAGAACCCACGTCATGAGGCAGAGTCACATCAAGAGAAGGCCTTCTTAGGTCTTCCTTCTGCTTAGGGCTCCACAGGGAGTGGGGCTGCTTCCTCCTCTCTCCTGGGTGATGGAGTCATTTATCCCTGGGCCTCTCTGGCCACAGCCATGTCTTCACCAGAAATGAGAAGTTCTGTACCACAGCAAATTTCTGGGCTCACTCTGTATGGGAAAGTATCTAGGAAAACGCCTGATCCACGCATCAGCAACTCCACAGGGGTCGCTTTCCTTTCCTCCTGCCCAGCTCCATGAGTCACCTATAGATCCAGGAGGGGAAACTTCTGGGGAAGCCACTTGGGGGCAGAGCAGGAGATAGGGAGGGGTGACAGAGAGGACTATTGATTTCTATGATAAGACTCATGATACTTATGGTTTCTTTTTTTCTTTAATGACATAGGTGGCTTATTTTTAAAAAAATGAAAAATGGAAAAATGGAAATGAAATAAAAAAATAGGAAGAGTTGGTGAGATAACCACCAAAAGTGCAGACAGGCAGTTCCTTCGTGAGCCACAGAAACCAAAGGGACAGATGCTGCATTTGCTATAGAAAGCAGGCAGCGCCGTCTGCCGCCCTTGGGAACGCACGGTCGACCTCTGAGTTTAGCAGTCTGGGTGCTCATGGGAAAGTTTCTGCTTAGGATCCCTCCTCTGGAGGCGCAGCCAGTACCACAGAACTTAATGTATCCTTGCTTTCTTTTTAAAAGTTACAATTAGGATGACTTGCTTGCTACTTCTTATCATTTTATGAGGACTGATTTTATTTTCAAACTAGACTGTGAGGAGCGAATGGCCTTCTTTTCTTGTAGTTTCTTTGATAATACCTAGCATAGGGTTTGATATATTATAGGAGCTCAATGAGCTCAATCACAGAATCTCAGAGTTGGAGGGCATTTTAAAGATAATCTGATTGAATTTTATCTGCTCACTCTTGTTGTGAGAATGCCGAAGAAGTGTGCCCTTTCCTGATGGAGAGGGAGTGGCAGGCCTAGTTGACACCTCCGAGCTTGCTCTAAGCAGTGCTAGCCTAAGGGTGATCCAGCCAACAGCCTGACCATTCCGTAGGAGGAAAGGACCTTGTGGATGCTGCTGGAGCAAACTGGAGCCTAGCACCACAGTCTGTGGCAAAGCCGGAACGGGCTCTGGAACCGCTCGAGCAGGGTGGGCGGCTGCCCAGCTCTGCAGGCTAATGTGCTTTCCTGCCCCTGCGTGAACGTGCCCCTGGCCTGGTAGCGCACTGGCTCCCACCCTGCCTCCGACAGCTAGGAGCCAGGGCTGAGTGTCTGCCTTCCGCTAACTTCCATACAGGTGTGGGGGGCTCTGTGTGTGCCCCATTGTTCCACAGCACCACCCTCCCCCAGCTGGGTGGCAGTGTGAATGGGCTGCAGCTATATTTAGAGTGAAATTCCTGGGGCCACCACAAAGGAGTGACTGCATCTTCAGGAGGGTGGGTGGGCGGGAAGGGGACAGGGGAGCCAAGCTATTTTCAGAACACATGTCATTGCTGGCTACAGAGCAAGACTGTGGCCATAATGCCTAGGGAAACAATAGCTGTGGCCAGAGGAAGAGCCTGTTATGTTTCAGGTGGGATGTTTGCAACTGCTCAGGAAACCCGACCCCGCCCGACAGCAGCACAAATCACAGTAAAGCCTCGTGGAGGCAGAGAGGAGGCGGGGGATTCACAGGGCCAGGATGAGGTGCCAAGAAGCCACGCCTCATGCCTAGAGGCGGATTTTCAGTGACTGCTTTGCCCGAGGGGTATGATTAGGACTGAGACACCTCTGACCGATTTCCCAGACAAACCTTGTACCCTGCGCTCTGGTCTCTGTACAGCCCCCAAGAATGGCAATGGGAATGAAAAGGACTCGGTCAGAAAGCACTGAGGTGGGCAGAACTGACCTAATACGAAGAGGTTCTCAGGCAACAGGCAAAGCCTGGGCTGAGCCAGAGAGTGCGGCCTCAAAGCCCCAGGTGGGCGGACTTGGCCCCCCAGTATGCAGGGACTTGCCTGGGTGCAGTGGCTCCAGCTGCACAGGCCCTGAGAGCTGCCCACACCCCTATTCTGACCTCCATTCGGCCCCACTCACCAGCCTCTGTGCAACGCCGGAAGCAGGGAGGGACAGGCTGCAGAGGGAGGCCAGGTCTCGCCTCCCCCACCCCACAGATGAGCTTGGGCCCAAGGGTCTAGGGGAGAAGGGAAGTGGGGGTGTGGCCACAGCCCCAGATCTCAGTTGGACTTTATAGTCATCATGGGGGCCAGGAGGATTTTTTTCAACTCCATCTTCATATCCCCTTCCCCAAACATGTGTGGTTCCTGTTTTGCTGCATCTGTAAAAGGCGCCGGGAGCTGGGGACTTGCCTTACACCTCTCGGTTAACACCCCTGGAGACTGATGGAGTTCAGAGCACTGTAATTTACAGCCCATCTCTCCAATCTTAATTCACCCGATGCTCCTCTCTTCCTTATTGTATTAGTGTGACCCAGGTACCTGCCAACAATAATGGCCTCTCCAGCTAGGAGCCTCTCCCCCACTCCCAGGACAATTTATACCTTTTCCTTGGGATTTTCCCCCCTTAAATTAAACAAAAAGAGGAAAAATAAGAAAAGGTTAACATGGGTTTGGAGTGCTGCAGCCCCGTGGTTCTGGGCAGGGAGCCAATGGCCCGAGGGCACACACATGTGTGTGCTCTCCCAGAAGGGCCTTCACCGGCCCTGTTTTACAGCCACCTCGGCACAGACTCCAGGGTTCACGCATATGGCCAGACAGATGTGTCTGGCTTACGTTCAAGGCTGGAAAATGAAGAATTATGGAAGTGAAGGGCCCCGGGCATTAAAAGGGAGGGGGGGAAGGAAGGGGGGAATTTTTCCTCTGCTGAGAAATCCTCCTGTGGCTGTGAGGCTGGAGGAAGAAGGCTGACAGGAGGCAGGGCCGCCAGCAGTGGTACATGTGGGGCCTGTTCTTAAAGGGGCCACAGCAACCTCAAGCCCCAGCTGGCCCACAGCAGGCCTTTGGTGCCCAGGACCGAGCAGCCTGCTCTGAAGGAGGTGACAGGGACAACAAGCTTCCCGAGCACGAGCGGCCACAGGCACCAAACATCAAGTCTCATACAAGACCTCCTGTTTGTAAGGTACTGCTTGCTGCTGGAGAGGCCAAGCTGAGCACGGCGCTCCGCACAAGGCCATGCCCCCATGGCACACGCTCCCACGGCATCCTGTACTTCCCCGCGGCAACCACGCACGCTCACACCTCCAATCGCTGGCTTCTCCATTCACTGTACGCTCTGTACATTCTGGTGGGACTTCTTTGGTTCACTCCTGTGTCCCCTGACCACCAGCCTCACACATACTCATCACCACTTATTAAACTGAGCTGAAGACAGGGTACTTGCTTCTAAGGAGTTCACAGTACCAGTGGGGCGGGTGGGGTGGGAAGGTCGGGCGGGGAACAAGTCCAGAAATAACTGTAATACGAGACATGATATAAGTATCACAAATGAAGTATAAATCAGTGCCACAGGAACACTGAGCAAAGAGAGATGAATTCCTCCTGCGGGGTATCAGGGAAGGCTTCACTGGGGGATGAAGTTTCATCTGAGGATTGAAGGAAGAATAGAGTTTCAACAGGTAACAGGAAATGTGGAGCAGAAAAAGGGTATCTTGGTCTGAGGGAACAGCATGAACCGAGACCCAAGAGTGGGAAAGGGTAGACCATGTCAGGGGACAGTGAGAGGAGAGGACGCTTAGTGTTGTTGTTCAGGTAGAAGGGCCTTAGTGTCTGGACAGGCATGTTACACACACTTGCTGAGGTAGGTGCTGTTACCACTTTCATTTTACAGATGAGGAAACAGTTTTAGAGGAATTAAATAATAAATAATAATAAGCTAGTAAGGCTCATGGGGGACAGGAGAAGAGGCTGGAAAGACTGGGAACAGATGAGAAAACCTCCAATGCTATAATAAGGAATTTGACTTTATTGCCGAAGCAAAGGCCCCAACGATTTCTGAGCAGGGAAGTGGCTCTTCTAGGGAAGAGGATGATAAAAGCACATGAGGTGTACTGGAGGCGCTGAGGTGACAGGGTCCTGTATCACGTGACTCCAGGACCTGCCATTCACAGGCTATCAAGTGAACAGCACCCCCTGGAGTTGTGCAATGCATGGACCTTGACTGCTAAAATCTGAGTCAATATGTGGACCAGAACAGCAGTTGTGGCAATGGGAACAGATAAGTGAGAAAGGGATAAGTGAACAGACAGGGTTTGATAAGAAATCAGACATACGGGGTTAAAAGTCAGTGAGGAATTTTAAGAGGATTCTCTAGTTGCTACTGTCTATTAAGTCACTGAACAAATATTTGCTGAGTGCCAACTCTGCACACTGAGACTGAGAAGTAACAGAAAGGAAGGAGGGGACCAAGAAGAGAATGGTGGTGAGGAAGCCTAGGAGGGTGGTGTGGCCAACGGAGAGGGAGAAAACGAGGGCTCACTTGTGCTTAACTGTGGGTGGAGAACCCAGTGCTATAGGGATGTTAACTACAATGCAGACTGAGACCTGATAAAGACAGGTACTTGGTGACTTCTGACAGAACAGTTTCCGTAACTGCTGGGTTGAGGGTCAAGACATGGAGGTGGTGAGTACAGACAGAACCTTTGGGAGACTGACGATGAGGAAGAAAAGAACCACAGGACAGGAAGAAAGACAGCTTGAGGATGAAGTTGCTTTGCAGTCCACAACAGACAGTTCCATACAGGTCCCAGAAGGGCTGAGGAGGCAGCCACACTATGACGAAGACCCAGGAGAGGTATCACACACTTGATTCCAATTGGCAAGTGGACATGAATGTCTCAAGAACAATGGACCCCAAGTGGTATTCATTCCCCTTCCCAGGAGAGAGTTCTGACTCGTGTTCAGACAAATATCAGACCACAGTGACCATTTAAGGAGCACACGCTGTGTGCCATTCGTTGTGGTAAGTGCTGTACATGCATTGGCCCCTGTAGGCCGCATAGCAATTCTAGGAGGTAGGTGCTATTACCACTTTCATTTTACAGGTGGAGAGACAAGTTCTGAGAAGTTAAAGTGCCCAACATCACAGAGCCAGTAAGTGGTGGAGCCCAGAATGCGATCAGGTCTGTCTGACCACAATGCACTAAGCCCCACACCAAAGGCAGGGGCGGCTCAAGAGAGGATTGAGAACAAGACATTCCTAAAGAGTCCTGATGCCTCCCCATGCTTACAGTCTTTAAAGTCTTTAAAGGGAGGACCATGATGGGCTCTTCCCTGTCTGCCCCGAGCCCTAGATAAGAGGAAGTGAGCTTCTAGTGCAAAAGGACAGACCTGGGAGAGCCATAAAGAAAAACTTGCTGCAAGGGCAGGTATGGGTCCACAGAGAGCTGACGGTGGAGGACCCTGGTACAGAGAGGAAGCAGTTTCTCTCTGGGAGGGTCCAGAGTGTCCTGTCCAGAGAGGCTCGGCCATTACACTGGGAATCCAGATAAGCAGACCTTCTCTTGTCTGGTAAGACATGTGGCAATGACATTCTCTTCCCTGGTAAGAGGTATGCTCTAGAGAGCATCTGTGACCGCTCCAGGAGCATCTGGATAAGGTTTAGGGGCACTCTGAAGCCCCTGAAATTGTGTGGAAGGTTGTGTATATGTGGGTGTATATGCACCGATCATCGGATTCTCTGAGAAGAATCTGCTTCTGCCTTGCAGTCTATGAGGAGGGAGACTACAGGCACCGTAAGTGCTGTCAGAATTTGGTGACGGACAAAGACAACGGGTAGAACCAGTAAAGGACACTGCAAGACAGTCTCTTCCTGAGAGGGTCCCGCTCACCCCTACTCGTCATGCCCTAGACAGCCACCGCCCTGATGGAAACCACCCTCCCCAGACAGGCCCCACCTGGATCTTTTCTTGGCGACGCTGCTGCTCAGCTATCTTCCTGGCCAGAGCCAGCTTCTTGGCCCGAAGCTCCCTGATGTCATCTTCACCCCCACTGCCTTCGGCTTCTGAATCTTCCTCGAAGTCTTCAATCACCACGTCCTCCTCCTTCGGGTGCTGGAGCAGGCCAGAGGAGAGAGGAGACTGTGAGCCCATGGCACTTACCAGACCCACCCTCCTGTCCTTCCAGCACTTCCAATTCCATGCTCTTTTGGGTCTTCCTTGCAAAGGGCCCCAAGGTGTACACTTCCCTCAATTCAGGCAGAGAGGGAATAGAGAGAAGCCGCCACCTCACCTCCCCCTACCAACTGCTCCCTTCTGTACTCCAGGCTCTTTCCTCTTGGAGAGTCACAGGTCCATGCCAGAAGTCACTCACATACACATCCACTTCCATGCTTATACACACACTCACCAAGTGAAGCTTTGAACCTATTTTCATTTTGAAATCACCAAAGGGGAAAACAACAGAGAAAGTTAAACCACTCAATTTAAATCTAATTCCTGCTAATGATCTGATAGGAATCAATTTTGGCCAAGATCTGGGATTTAGGCATAGAAGCTCCCCTGCTCCCCAGATGGCTGCAGGGAGCAGATGCTGTAGCTCAGCAGACCTTGCCCTGATTTCTTTTTAAGACTACAGCCTGGTGGTGTGGGGCCTGCTAAGCCCCATTATAGGAATTCACATGACATGACCTTGCTCAGCTGCCCTCTTGGGGTCTGGGCAGGCTAGGAGATAGCCGGCTGGCTAGCTTCAGGAGCCTCTTGCCAGGCTGGCTGGAGCCTTCCCCAGGGATGGCCCTCCCTGCTTGTTGCCTCAGCTCTCAGAAGCCCCCACTCCCCGGGTGGTCCCAGGCTCCATTCCTTACTCTCTCACTTCTGACCTTGGTCAGCAGAGAACAGGCAGCTGCCCTAGAGCATGTCCTCTGAGGGACAGGATTAGCATGGGTAATGGAGTGATTAGTAGGAGAAGATTCCTGTGTTTCTACCTGGATGACGATAATGACACTGATTATGACAATAACAGCTACTATTTACTGAATGCTCACTATTGGCCAGATAACTGGGTTAAGTGTTTTTCACGTATCAACTCATTTAATACTCATGATGGTCTTTGAAATAGATGCTACTATCATCCCTATTTTATAAATGAACACACTGAGGTTCGGAGAGTTCAATGATTTGCTCAGGGATAACAGTTAATAAGTGGCAGAGCAGGGATTCAAATCCCAGTGAGTCTGACTCCAAAGCACGTGCTCGTACCAATAAGAGTGGGCAAGAAGCACAGCGCTGGGGTCTGGAGTCTAGACAGCAAGGCAGACCAGCCCTGAGAAGCTCAGCTTTGCCAGGCCTCCAATAGGCCCAGCTGGGATGTGTTCGGTACAGTCTGCTCTCTTCTCTATCCACCTCGAGATGATATTCTGATGGATTCTCTTGGCTGAAAGTGGTTGGTAAAGTGTGTGGGTGGGTAGGTGATGCTTTGTCTTGGGAGCAGAATCTAGGGAGGTAGGAAGACAAGTGTTTTGGCAGCATCACTAAGGAATAGGACTCTCTTCTGCTCATGAAGAGTGATGTCTGAAGAAACAGAATCACCACCCCCTTGTTCCTCCGCCACCTAGCTTTACTGACTCAGTTTTGCAGTTTCAGGAGAGACGGGGGTCTCAGGATGAAGCTAGAACTGTCGCCATCCCAGAAATCTCAGGGGTCTGGGACACTGTCTACAGTGACCATGCATGTCACAACCCACAGGCTATAGTGTCACAGGATTCATTTCCAGGAGGCCCAGCACATGAGAAGGAGGAAGACTCTCTTACACACTTACTTCCTTGTTCGTGGGGTTAACCTGAACCGGCGTGAGTGGGACAGGCTGTTTGACCAGCCTGTGGGGTAACACCGCCTCTGCCTGCTCTATCAGGGATACACAGGGTTATCATGGGTCTTGGGGGTAAGCTTGACTGAGGTCAAAAGGGGGTCAGTGAGGCTTGTCTGAGGTTCACTCAGCTCTCACAGCAAACGAGGAAGTGCAGGGTTATGAAATTACACAGACCAGGGTAAGCAGGGTTTCCCAGGGGCCACTACCATAAAGGAACCCAGGAGGCTCGTGGGAAAAGGAAGAAGTGGGCAGCACGGTGTGGGTCACAACCTTTGTCTGGTCAACGGGCCTTAGGAGAAAGAGAGTGGCACAGCCAAACTCTGGGCTGAAGAGCTGGTCTGCTCCTCATGAGTGGCGGAGACCCTCCCTGGCTTTTACATTGTGTCCTTGTCTGTGGGCCTCACTTGCCTAACTGGATTCGGTACTACAGGCTCCACTGGCCAGACGACATCGCTCCTGGCAATCCTGGAGAGCTGGCGTAGCTTCCTTTCCACTGTCTGCCTCAGCCGTGAAGTGCGGGTGAGAGAGCTGGCCGAGGCACTGCCCCCCCCATGCTTCCCTGCACAGGCCCAGGGCTTGGGTGGCACTGCTCTGTCCCGCCTGAAGCCTGGACACCCCGATGGCTTCAGCAAGCCCACTGCCTCCTCCCGTAATGACAGCTCATTCTTTCCCATTATTCCCTGCCCAGGTTTCATCTGGAGTCTGGAATCATGGGCTCAGCTTTATCCCTGGAACCACCTCTGTCCTGGAAGCTGAGCCCTGTGTCATCAGGGGTGGGGTGGGGTTCTCCAGCTATTCTAATGAAGCCAGTCCAAGACTCTGCTGCTCTGAAGACTCTGAACCAAAGGTGGCCACTCTATCACTGGTTCAGATCACAAACGACAGCTTCCAGCTGACATCTGGCTTCCCTGGCCTGTTGCTGATTTCATCCCTGCACCCCACCCTGCTCCACCAGGCGCTGGAGACTGCTCTGGGCCAAATGACTGTGTTGGCCTACGGCTGACCTGGCCTCTGGCTAGAATCACTTCCGTCCCTTCCTGAAGTCCCACGTTCCTTCCCACCTAAGTCTCCTCTGTCTTTAACACTGTGGGATAAAAAAGGAGAGTCCATCTCTAGGCCAAAGTGAGCTGTGTGTGCACACACACCCAGACAGAGTTACTAAGACATACAGCAGGGCAGCTGGCAGTGCTATTAAATGCATACATGTGCCGACACTGTCACACACTCACATTTATTCAGAATCCACAGCCAGCAGGAAAGCTGGCAGCAGAGTTCAACTTAAACTGACACACAAACCCAGCACATACAGACCGACAACAACAATCACCCTCAAAAATGCGTCGGAGGGCAACTGTCGGTGGGGTTTAGCCAGGGTGGGTACACAGTCTCGTGCGCATGCGTGCGCACACACACATATACACAAGGTCTGGAGTGAGGCAAGGGCTACAGGAACAACCAAGGGCAAACAAACAAGAGGAGAATTCCTTAATCACATCAGGATGTGCAGGAGGGAGGGAGGGAGGGAGCGAGGGAAGGAGGGAGGGAGGGAGAGTAGGCCGGGGGAGGGGGTGATTTTCCACACGGGGCCAGCAATGTCAGCTCTTCCTGTACGTGTGCTGGAGGCTGGAGTTCAGGCCTGTGCTGCGCTGAGCACCACACATCTATAAACTTGATCCTCAGCCTGAACCCTAGCACCCCCCCACTCCCTTTCCTAAGCCTCCCGAGCTGCACATTATTAAACTCTTTCTTTCCCTCCCTTCTCCTCCAATGCAACATTAAAAAGAAGCATCTGGAACTCGTAGGAGACTGAGATGGAGACACCGGGGTGGGACGGGCAGGAAGGGGCACCAGCAGAGTGCACTCTTGAGAAGTTGGCTGGTCACGTCCACATCCATACTGCTCTGAGTGGTTATAAATAACCGGGTAGGAGCGGCAGCCATGGGCAGAACAGGGTTGGGGGTGGGGAGGGGAGCCTTCCCCTCTGCCACAGCGGGCTCTCCCCGCACAGTACCTCATCTTCCAGTTGTTTTCCCTCTTGGCTTCCCATTTCCTTTCCCATGGTGTCTGGGACGGGTGCCACTGACACATATTTTCCACCCTTGAATGCCAGCAGAGGCTCTTCTTGTCCACAAAGGGCTTCCAGAAAATACTTCAGCACTGTGACCCTTTTGCAGTCGGCTGCAATAACCTACAGGGCGAGAGGGAGAGAAGAGAAACAGCATTTTCTGAAAGGGAAGATGAAGATGACAGGCATTGTTTGCTAGCAGAGGGGCACATGAGAAGCGTGTTAGTTACTGGACGAGGCTGTAGAGTGAACAAGTGGGACTCTGAGTGTGTATGAGATTGTGAAGGAGGGCCGGGGGCGGGGGTTTGAGAGGACTAAGATCCTCTAGAGGAAGAAAGTCACTGTCTCGAGTTAGGTCATCCATGGGGGGGCAGACAATCCCATGTCCAATGACAGGTGCCCTCTGTGGCTTTTGCCTTTCTTCTGCTCAGGTCCTGATATAAAAAAAGAATAAATTAAATTTGTCTAAGTTTAGTATTTAATTGATAGAAGGAAGGGTAGAGTGCAGAACACTGGGTTTCACAGAACACAGCTTCTTGGTACCCTCACTGCCACTCTCCATCCTCCTCCCAGCTCCCCTCTCTCTAGGCTCCCAAGAGGAGCACTTCTGGCCTGAGTGCAAAATGAACGATGAGGGCTTTCTTGGCTGTTTCATTTCAGCTAGATCACTTTGGGCTTCCCCTGACAGGTTCCTGCTCCACCCAAGAGCTTCTCATGCTCAAGAGACTGGGGTCAGGCAGGAAATTGTTGTCAGGAGAAAGGAGACAGGCAAAGCAGGTAGGGGGTGTTTCACCAAAGCTCTGCTCCTCCAGGGGTTCACGCCATCCTGTTCCCATGTGGCCACATCAGCACATAAGCCAGTGCTGTCAGAGAAGCTGGGGCTGATTTAGCTGAAATGAAATTCAATAGCTTGAGCAATCGTCAAATCTGTAAGTGTCTCAGATGACGTTTCCATAGTCACTCTGTCTGGGGTCCTTCTCCTGCTAGACCACACAGATGTGTCCTCACTTGCAAACCCATCTGCGCTGCTGGCACCCTTTCATGACCTGCTGTTCATCTCCCCAAGGGAGAGGAGGAACCCTGCTTGATCTGGAGCTTGGAAACTGGTGAGGACCATCACCCCTTCATCAGCACTGACTCCAGCCCCTATAGAGTGTCCCCCATTCCAGAATGTGAAAGTGACCGCTATGTCTATATCACAAAGTAAAGTACTAACTTGGGAGACTGGCTTTGATTGTTTGCTCATTGTTTTTCACAGGTGCATATATCCCTCATCTGGGCAATAACCCCACTGGTAGCAAAGGACACATCTTGTACTTGCTTTCCTGTCAAGGGGTGCTAAGGACAAGTGGGGCACACAGGAGGCTCACAATAAGGACGGATGGGCACAAGGAAGCTCGGCTGGGTACCACAGAAGCATGCAGCAGGCACGATCCAAGTCTTCTAGGACACTGTGGAAATGAGTACTACTGTGCCAGCTGGCTAGCCAGGGCAAATGCAGCACACACCAGTCAACTGTGACTCCAACTCTGTGACTCTATCCTCTGCTCCCTCTCTGCGCCAAACCTGCTCTTCTCCCTGCCTGGGTGCGGCTCCTGCTTACCCTCACTACGGCCCTGGGAGCATTACAGGCCTAACTCTCAGGCTAAGGACCTTGACCACCTCCCCCTGAGAAGCTGACCTAACAGGTGCTCAGCTACCCAGAGAAGGCTTAGGAAAGGACAGCCATCTTGAGTTTGGGGTGTCCAGTCCTGGCTTGGGCCAGGGCAGGTAACCATAGGTTCCATTGCGTGCGTTCAAACATGTCATGAGGAAGGCTAGAAATACAGAAGCAGGGGCTAAAACACATTAAAGAACAGAGCTGCAATGAGTAATGGCCTGGCAGGCAGCACGCACAGCGGCCTCCCTGCATCCCCAGCCTCTCACTTGCAGAGGAAACTTCTGCATTTCCACAAGACTGCCAGTTTCCTCTCTGTGGTCTAATTTTAACCACCTTGTCGTTACAGTGTGTGTCAGCCACCTGACCCCACTATGACCTCTGACCTTATGCCCCAGCTACTGCTTGCACTATGGAGAATTATGTAATGGGTCCAGGACTTTCCTTTTCAGTGTGAGGCTGTTACCACTGAATGGAGAGGAGGTGGGGGTAGAGGGGTGAGAGGAAGACAGAGAAAAAGCTTGCCATGGTCCTTGGCATCACCTGGTTGGTGAGAAGTATGCAGGCACTCCTGCTGAGCGTGCAGCAGAAATTTGCCCAGAAAAGGAGAGTGTGTCCATGGCTATGTGTGCTCACTGATAGGCAATGAGGAGAGTTCCTGCTGTTCTAGCATGCGCTGGGTGGCATGCTCAAAGGCTCAGGAAGACAGTGTGATTCCTGGCCAAGAGGGAGAAAGGGCACATGTGTGGACGTGGACTCCTGGAGATGGGGATTTCCAGGGCACAGCGGGACCCAGGGATGCAGACATCCTGAGCCTGCCAGCAGCACATCCTTAGGGGATCAGTGGGGATTGTCATTTGCATGGACACAAAAGCAAAAAGGAGTGTCCCCCCACCTTTGATTGTCACCCGAATGTTTAGAAGGAACATGGTTTCCTTGGGGATTTTGTCTGCTATGGCCATTAGTTTCTTCCCTAGGGGACTTCTGGCTGATTCTCAAAGGGCTTTGATCCAGTGGAGTCTCTGAGCTGCCACTAAGAGGTGTGGAGAGAATTCTACACGTTTGCAGAGAGAAAAGCCACCTAGCCTTTTGGAATTGCGAACTCTCTCCCCTACAATCCAACTAGTAGGGAGGACAGCCAAGGTTGTGCCATCTCCTTAGGTTTCCAAAGGGCACTGCAAGTGAGCATGGGCTTCTAGTTATTTAGTAGATGGGGGAACTGAGGCACAAAGTCTAGGGCTTGCCCAGGGGCACAGAGAAACCTTTGTCTCCAGCCCGCTGACCTATCTGTTAAAGCTTTCTGCTTTAAGGCAGGAGGAATGAGTCCAGCAGGGCGAGCACTACAGTTCTCTTGATCCTGCAGTCTACAAGAGGCTTATGGCAATATTCTCCCAGACAAAGCCTCCAGCACTTGGAGTCAGGGGGAAAAAGCATAAATATGGTTAATAAGAGACATCATGATAGAAGAAGCCCTTCGAACCACCCACAAAGAGCCAACTCCAAGATGATCTTCGGCTGGCCAAGGAGGACTTCCTGGTAGGACAGGGGTTAAAGCTGGGCTCCCTGGTTGGAGAGGAAGGAGTCCAGCTGAAGTCTATGACATAATCTGCACAACAGCTCTGTTCATGAGTACAGTTTTCCATTCTGTATCAATGAAAACACAGAATGTAAGTGATCTGTACATTGCAGCTCTGGGCAAACTCCAGATTCTCTAGAGGAGAAAGAGCTGGCAGAAGAGGCCTCCTTCCCGGGCTGTTAACAGGCTGGGCTGGCCTAGAGCTAGAGGCAGGTATGAGGGCTGCTGGCGAGGGAATACCCCAGGGATACCCTGGGATCCAGCACATTCTCAGTAGCAGTCCTGGCCTTTCTGGAGGGAGACTCACTGTGTAGGAGATTACCAGGAACTCCCAGAGTGGATGGGCAAAATGTCTCACACAAATCACTCTAGTCAGCTTTGAGAAGAAAACTGGGGCTTTAGGTCAAGGAAGACCTAAAAGAAAGGCCCCCAGAGAAAGCCCCTTTCCCTTCCCCTGAAGCCCATCTGAGGCAGCGAGCCCCACCAGTGGGAACTGAAACCTCTAGCTTCAGGGCTCCAGTTATCGCTGGATCAGGTCCACACGCAAAGAACCAAGCAGAAAGGAAAACTGAAAGTGAGATGTGGCAAGGCGATACAAGAGCCTGGCCTGTCCGAGGCTCAGTTCCTTAGAGATACAATGTGAGCATGCATGGGGTAAGTAGAGGTTGGAACTACATGGAAGGTTAGGTCTTGTGGAAAGCAGAAAGAAATCTCTAGGTTAAGAGAGAAGGGGGAAGGCAGACTGAGCTACTGGTCTGGGGTACCTTGGGGAGGGGTGGTAGATAAGCAAGGAATGGATTTCTCTGGGAACTCTCTATAGCCACTTGGGAGGGGACAAGCCCAGTCTGGGCAGACATGCCCTGGAAGGAACAGAAAAAGAGATCTAAGCTGCCTTATGGAAGATGGGGGAGGGTGAGAGAGAAAGAGTAAAGGAACTGAGTACCAGGTACCACAGACTGATGCACCCTGAGTTGTAAGACTTAACACCTTACAGCTGTCACGGGGGAGGGAGAACATTCTTCCTTTCTGTGCACCCATGTAGCCAAGGAATAGGAGGCATCACAGAGCTGAACCAGGTTTCTGGATGCAAGCTCTAGGAAATGAGGGGCTCATGCCATCTTTACTGTGTTCCTGTTATCTCAAAAGGCTTCTTGGAAGGCATGAAAGCAAAACAGTGGCTGGTTAGATTCTGAAAAATTTCTTGTTCTGATCTTTTGGTTTGGGGGAATCAGAATTTAAACCTATACTATCAGCCAGTTCTACTTTTTCTGGTCTTAAAAAAGTCCTGCTCACTACTGCTCCTCTGGTTAAAGAGAAAAATCACATGGGTTTTCCTCTACAAACTTAAGTTTACAGGTTGTTTTTCTTGTTTCTCTAAATGGAGCCAATTATTCTCACATTTGTTGAAACCTTCAATCAAACTTTATAGCTTGTTAATTTTACAGAATGTCCTTAGAGCAAATAAGATGCAGACAGGAAAGTGAAGTCTTGCTGAGATTATTAAGAAGGCTTAAAATAGCCTACAAATCCACCACCAAGGCTGGTGAATAGAGGCTGCTTGGCTGGCTTCTGAGGTCAATTAGCAATGGGTTAATTACCATCTTTAATAAGCCAAGCCTACAGGATTGCCTACAAGAAGCTAAAGTCAAACTAAAGTGTTTTCACAAACTGGGAATCTCTAGTTATTCACAAACTCACCCTCACAGGAGCCTGCAGGGTGGGAAGGACAATTCTGTAGTGGCCAAGGGTGGGTCAGCCTAAGAGGTCTGCCAATGAAAGTTCAGACACAGGGAATCCTCTGGAGCTGGGAGGACAGAGAAGTGGTTTATTCACATTCCTAGAGGGAGGGGCTTCCAGGCAGGGAGCAGACTCCAGAGGCAGGAGGGAAGCTGGCCATAAGGATGCACAAGTACTCTGAAGACACAGGAAGCAGCTTACAATGGGGGAGACAGACACTGGTAGCCTACCTGAATCAGAAGAAATTGGTACTGAACTGTGAGAGAGGGTCACGGGTCAGAGGGGAAAGAAAGGAGACCTGTGCATGTGCTGAATGATAAGGGGGACAGAGGGAGAAGAAGCATGGGTCCTTGTGCTGGAAGCATAACCTGACCACCTCTGGGTGTACCATCCAAAGGAATCAATAGCATTTCACTCCTTCCCTATCCCTGCTGCAGCAGGGCCCCATATCCATGCAAGGCAGCTGAACAGAGGCCCCGCCCTCAGTCACTTTTGATTCCAATGTCCAGACCCAGCACTCCTGAGTCCTACGGTTAGTCTCTGTTAGCTGAGAGGTCAGTGAATCACAAGATGAGATGGCTAATGTCATTGATCAACCCACAGCAACCACCCCAACCCACATGGCTGGTCCCAACAGCTGTGTTTTTTTTTCCTAGTGGAGGCAATGGGGGCCATTATCCATCAGCTGGCAATGCAGAGATGCCTGTTCAGAGTGGCAATGGCAGCCTGCTCGCCTCACCCACATCTGTGTGTGTGTGTGTGTGTGTGTGTGTGCACCTGCACCCCTGCACTGTCCTTAAGTCTCACAGAGAGGGGTAGGTGGGAACTGGAAAATGGTTAGGTGGGAAGACTTGCGGGAGAAGGAAGAGACTACTCTAATAGTTTTACTGTATATTCTAAAAGGTACAGGTACTTGGCTACTGAAAGGGAGATTATGTTTACCCTGGAGGGAGAGTTGAGAACAGAATTGTGGAGCATACACTGGCAGTGAGAAGGTAAGTACCAACAGCAGGAACAATGGGTCCACTCCGGAAAGAGGCAAGTTGAAGCAATAAAGGGGGCGGATAAAGAGTCTGGGCTTTGGGGGTGCCTGGGTGGCTTAGCTGGTTGAGCATCCAACTCTTGGTTTTGGCTTGGGTTGTGATCTCAGGGTTGTGGGTTTGAGCCCCACGTTGGGCTCCCTGCTCATCGGGAGTCTGCTTGACATTCTCTCTCTCCCTCTGCCCCTCCCCACCATGGACACACACACTCTATCTCAAATAAAGAAATCTTAAAAAAAAAATCTGGGCTTCATAGTCGGACGTGAGTTTAAGTCTTTGTTTTAATTAAAAATATTTATTCATTTGAGAGGGAGAGAGAGAGACAGCATGCATGCAAGTAGGGGGAGGGGCAAAGAGAGAGGGGGACAAAGAATTCTTGAGCAGATTCCCCCTTGAGTGCGGAGCCCAATGTGGGGCTTGATCTCATGACCCTGAGAGCATGACCTCAGCAGAGATCGAGAATCAGATGCTTATTAACCAACTGAGCCACCCAGGTGCCCCTTGAATTCTAGTCTTTTTTCAAAAAATATATTTTAACAAAAAGTATAGACTTTTAAAATTTTTATTTATTTATTTATTTTTATTTATTTTTAAAGATTTACTTGAGGGGCTCCTGGGTGACTTAGTCATTAAGCATCTGCCTTTGGCTCAGGTCATGATCCCAGGGTCCTGGGGTCAAGGCCCGCATGGGGCTCCCTGCTCAGCAGGAAGCCTGCTTCTCCCTCTCCCACTCCCACTGCTTGTGTTCCCTCTTTTGCTGTCTCTGTCAAATAAATAAAATCTTAAAAAAAAAAAAAAGATTTACTTATTTGAGAGAGTGAGAGAGCGAGAGTGAGAGAGAGAGAGAGAGAGAGAGAGAGAAAGCATGCGCATGCGCACACAAGCGGGAGGGGCAGAGAGAGGGAATCTCTAGCAGATTCCACACTGGGCACTGAGCCTGCCACAGGACTCGATCTCACAACCCTGAGACCATGACCTGAGCGGAAACCAAGAGTCGGACGTTTAATCAACTGCACCACCCACGCGCCCCAAGTTCAAGTCTTTTTTTTTTTTTTAAAGATTTTGTTTATTTATTTGAGAGAGCTAGAGAGAGAGAGAGTGAGAGCGAGAGAGAGCACGAGTTGGAGGTGGGGAGAGGGAGAAGCAGGCTCCCCACTGAGCAGGGGAGCCCGACGAAGGGCTCAATCCCAGGACCCTGAGGATCATGACCTGAGCGAAAGGCAGACGCTCATGAGCCACCATGGCACCCCCCGAGCTCAAGTCTTTTTTTTTTTTTTTAAAGATTTTATTTATTTATTCGACAGAAATAGACAGCCAGTGAGAGAGGGAACACAAGCAGGGGGAGTGGGAGAGGAAGAAGCAGGCTCCTAGCGGAGGAGCCTGATGTGGGGCTCGATCCCATAACCCCGGGATCACGCCCTGAGCCGAAGGCAGATGCTTAACCGCTATGCCACCCAGGCGCCCCGTATTTTCCAAAAAGATTCCTAGACCTAACCACAGACATGCATTCTATGGGACTCTAGAGGACCTGAACTTTAGGACAAGCCTGCCACTAATTCACACAACAGAAGTAAAATACTGTACTGAATATCATGATTGCCTTGCCCATCTGGTCCCTTCATTTTGGGGTTGTGTGGTGGCTTTGCCTAAGATATCCTCCTTAAATGAGACCCAGCTGGATCCTTGCTCCAGGTTCCTCAATACAAAGGAAACGATGAGAAAATCCCCAATGTGGCATTTTCTACCCACCTGAATTTCTTGAGCTTGGAATTCTGAACAAAGCCAGATAGGAGTCTGGATTCTCCTGCGCAAGGTACAGCTTGCTTTTCTTGAATGGTTCCCTTATGAAAAGAAACTATTCTCTTCTAGAGCTCTGAGCTCTGGCTGAATGAGCAAGGTATATTCTTGACATGAGCCCGCTGCAGAGAGCAAACTATAGGCAGCAGTAGCTTGGGCTGCAGTCCAATCCGCTTCCCCTGCGGAGTGCTCTGAGAGCAGCCACCCACATTGGCAGGAGTCAGAGGCGGATACTGGCACTGCCAACACAAGCCTTTCAGGTCTGGCTGGCTTCAGCTGGTCTGAAACCTGGAACAGGCGCTGGGGCCCTCACTTACTGAACCAGCAGGGGAGGCTACAAGCTCAGCCCCTGGGGATGAAAGTCCTCATGTCTGTCTCAGCCTGCAAATATCCACATACAGTCTGTTTCTACATTGCCAGTTAGTTTGGGCCAGGAGCACTACATCTTGGGCTCTCGTCACTCTGAGCTACATTCTTTTTTTTTTTTTCTTAAGATTTTTATTTATTTATTCGACAGAGAGAGAAAGCCAGCAAGAGAGGGAACACACACAGGGGGAGTGGGAAAGGAAGAAGCAGGCTCCTAGCGGAGGAGCCTGATGTGGGGCTCGATCCCATAATGCCGGGATCACGCCCTGAGCCGAAGGCAGACGCTTAACGACTGAGCCACCCAGACACCCCATGAGCTACATTCTTACTTGCCTCTAAACAGCCAGGATTGGGGGGCCACCCTTTAGGTTTGTGTTCAAGCATCTTCACCAAATTTGTCCGTTTTATTTTTTGCGTGTCAGAAAGACTACCCTCCCTCTCTGAGACATCTGCAGCAATTCAACACATTTAGTTGACAGTTAATTCAACAAATATTTATTAAGTGCCTACTGTGTACATTCGGCACTATTTCAGACCCTGAGGATTCAGTAGAAAACAAAGTCCTGGCTGGCTCCAGTGGGTGGTGGGTCACATTCAGATCAGGTGTATGGAAGATGCCCTGTATCGAGACAGAAATACATCACTCTGGCCCTGTTACCTACAGCATGTAGGGGGACCAAATCCTCAGTCCTCTTCCCTCAAGGAGGAGGAAGAGGCAGCCCGTGGAGAAGAAGAGCTCCCTACTGAGACCTGGCACACTGCTCCTTTATCCCATTTAGGCGGATGGGTCCTTAGGAAGTCAGGATGGAGAATTAATTCCCTTGGGCTCAACCTTGCTACAAGATGAAATCCTAACCTCTCTTAATGCTTTCCATAACCTGTCCAAGCCCTCTACCACCACCCCCCGCCACTGTATGTTACCACTCTCTCTTCTTGCTATTATTCCTTAATCCTCAACTCCAGGCCCCAGGCAACCCTGTTTGACAGTCCCCCACCTGCCATTTGCTCCCTTTTGCACCTCTGAGACTTTACAGGTTATTCCCCCAACCTACAGTGACTTTGCCTTTATGCAATCAATTAACTCCCTCACCTTCCTTTAAGTTTGATGAAAAAGTCCTTCTTAAGAAGTCTTATCTAGGGGTGTCTGGGTGGCTCAGTCAATTAAGCGTCTGCCTTTGGCTCAGGTTATGATCCCAGGGTCCTGAGATCCAGCCCTGCATCAGCCTCCCTGCTCAGTGGAGAGTCTGTCTCTCCCTCTCCATCTGCCTCTCTCCCCCACTCATGCTCTCTTCTTGATCTCTCTTTCTCAAATAAAGTCTTTTTTTTTTTAAAGTAAGGATCTTTTATTTATTTTTTTAAAGATTTTATTTATTTACTTGACAGAGAGAGAGACAGTGATAGAGGGAACATAAGCAGGGGGAGTGGGAGAGGGAGAAGCAGACTCCCTGCTGAGCAGGGAGCCCGATGCGGGACTCCATCCCAGGACTTCGGGATCATGACCTGAGCCCGAAGGCAGACGCTTAACGACTGAGCCACCCAGGCATCCCTTAAATAAATAAATCTTAAAAAAAAAGAAAAAAAAGTCTTATCTAATGTGCCAGCCCACTGCCCACACATTTTTCCTGAAGCTCTACTATGCGACAGGGACTATGCTAGACATCTTGGGCATGAAAGACAGAGCAAGGCAGATGCAATTCGTGACATCACAGAACTGTGAGCCCGGAGAGGGATTCCAGAGTAACGTACATTACCCTCCCAAGTCCACGGGCGTCCCCTTCAGCACCTGTGGGCTAGGCTTACACTTCATTCACCTTCGCTGACCTCAGCAGCAGCCCTCAGCTTGTGTATTACTTCCATGCCACAAAGAGAGTTACTGGTCAGTCAGAGCCACCCTAGAATCTCCTCTGTATCATCTCCTAGGGACCCAACGCTTTTTTGAGTATTTCAGGTGGGGAGGACTCAAGTCCCTGGAGAAACTTTTAAAACCATCATTACTTATTGTTTAAGAAATGTGTAAGTTATTTTATTACCACCTACGCAATAGGTTTCTTTGTTTCTCCTGTTGCCTTTCACTCTTGGTCATGCTGTCGGAGAGGTCTGTTACTATCTTGACTCTACGAGGGGGTTTGTTTCCTACTAGGGAACCCGTTCCAGTTTTGGACTTTTCTAATTGCTAGAAATGACTACCCCTCAAGCCCAAATCTGCCTCTGGTGCTTCTAATTCTGTTCCCCGGGGCCAGGTAAAAAAGCCCAAATTCTGCTTCTACCTGACTGGCCTCAAATTATTTGAAGTCGACTGTATTATACCTTCCTTAGGCTAAATAGTCCCACTTCCTTCAACTGTCCCTCACTTCAAATGTCTCCTCAACATCCTACTTATTTTTCCACTAAGACTTTCACGAAGACTAACATGTCTCTTAGATGAGTGCCCCCGTGTAGATGGAACATCTCTTCCTTGTTTCTTCTGGAGAACTCAGTTCTCTGAATTGAGGCCAAAACTGTACTGGTTTTATTCACCACCTTGTAATAAGGACACATTGTGAGCCCCCCCCAAAGATTTATTTATTTATATTAAAGAGAGAGAGCACAAGCAGGAGAGGGGCAGAGGGAGGGGGAGAGAGAATCTCAAGCAGACTCCACACTCGGCCTGAAGCCTGATGCAGGGCTTGATCTCACGGCCCTGAGATCAAGACCTGAGCTAAAACCAAGAGTAAGACATTTAACCAACTGAACCACCTAGGCGCCCGCCCCCACACTGTGAGCTTTTTAATCAACAAATCCCCAAATTGTTTTCACATAAATGGCTAAATAATATCTCCCTGCACTAAGTGCAAGTCCTCTACTATTCCCTTTTTAAATTTTATTAATTTTTTATTTATTTTTATTTTTTTAAAGATTTTATTTATTTGACAGAGAGACAGCCAGCGAGAGAGGGAACACAAGCAGGGGGAGTGGGAAAGGAAGAAGCAGACTGCCAGCAGAGGAGCCTGATGTGGGGCTGGATCCCAGAGCACCGGGATCACGCCCTGAGCCGAAGGCAAATGCTTAACCACTGCGCCACCCAGGTGCCCCTAAATTTTATTAATTTTTTAAAAAAGATTTTATTTATTTGACAGAGAGAGAGTGAGCGCGTGCACAAGCAGGGGGAGCAGCAGGTAGAGGGAGAGGGAGAAGCAGGCTCCCCAATGAGCAGAGAGCCTGACTTGGGGCTCAATCCCAGGACCCCAGGATCATGACCTGAGCCAAAGGCAGAAGCTTAATGGACTGAGCCACCCAGTAGCCCTTACTTTTTTTTTTTTTTTTTAAGATGTACTTATTTATTTGAGAGAGGGAGGGAGGGGCAGAGGGAGAAAGAGAATCTCAAGCAGATCCCCCCACCTCCCAGTCCCCTGAACATGGCGCCTGATGCAGGGCTCAATCTCATGACCCTGAGATCATGACCTGAGCCAAAACCAAGAGTTGGACGCTCAACTCCCAGGCGCCCCTCCACTAGTCTCCCTTAAAAAAAAAAAAAAAAAAAAAAAAAAAAAAAGGTTTTATTTATTTACTTGAAAGCGAGAGGGAGCACAGAGGGAGAGCACAGAGGGAGACTCCTCACTGAGCAGGGAGCCCAACTCGGGGCTGGATCTCAGGACCCTGGGATCATGACCTGAGCCAGGGGCAGATGCTTAACTGACTGAGCCACCCAGGTGTCCCCACTATTCCATTTTAAACTGTCCTTCACTGAGGCCTCCTCATGCTATATAAAAAACCTGTTTATTTATTATTGTGCTGCATGCTGCTTGCTATGTGCTGCTGACTTTTTGGATAAGGTAGGATTTCACATTTATTCCTATTTGATTTCACCTTGTTATTTACTTCTTTCATTGTAGCTTATCAAGTTCTACTTGGATCCTAAATTTGTCACCTGAGAATGCATTCCCTCTCAAATTCATGACATTCATAAATTTGATCTGTTGATTTGTTTATGCTTCTCAGTAACTTTCTCCCATTAATCTGTCCTGTTTTCTATCCTAAGTAAGATTCTTCAGGGCAGGCACTGTAATTTGTATAAACACACACACACATGTTAAGTATGTGTATCTTTAAAGAAAAATCTATCTGCAGCATCTGACACGCACTGGGTCTGCGGACGACACAGATGACATGATTGTGGAGGGGAGCCAGCCACGCTGTACAGCATGTGAATCACGCTCCTTGTGTTGTGCAGCACAGACACTCTGGACAGACTCAGAGATGCTACTTTCTGCTTTGGGTGGTGTTCCCCACGGAGGTTTGGGCTCAGTAAGGCACAGGTGCTCTCTTTTGACAGAGTGCCTACGGAGTTAGTTATAAGTTACCATAACAAGCCAAGCTCCGGCCCAGTTTTGCCTTGTCTTAACTGGAGGCTGTTGCCCCAGGGCAAGGCATAACACACCTCAGCAAGAGGTTTATGTTCTTCAAAGCATCAATGTCATGCTCTGAGAAAAAACTGCAGCCAAATTTCGAGACTCCCCATGGCATATTAAAAATATGGCACACAGAAATTCTCTGAGATTAGGGCTGGGGTACAAAGGCCACGTTAAGTCATATTTTCAGGCTCTACGTTTAGAGTCCTGAATCTTACATGTGGTACATGCTTCACAGCTGGAGATAAGACAAGCTTGGCTAACCAAAGCTAACTAACTAAAGTCCACCCACAGTTTGAGATAAGGTGTAAGTAAGGTAAATGTCTGGGACACAGAAGAAATTCAAGAAACAATCACTTCCCTTTTCTAAACCTCTAAACACTGAAAAGCATTTTTAAAAAAATTTGAGAGAGAGAGAGTACTAGAGAGAGAGAGAGCATGAGTGGGGGTCAAAGGGAGAGGGAGAAGGAGGCTCCTCGCGGAGCAGGGAGCCTGACGCAGGGCTCGATCCCAGGATCCTGGGATCACCACCCAAGCTGAAGGCAGACACTCAACTGACGGAACCACCAGGGCTCCCCAAAACTAAAAAGCATTTTAAAAAACCACCTGCATCAGAATCACATGGTGAATTTGTTAAAAATGCAGATTCCTGGATTCCACTTTGGACTAAATAAGTGAGTGTTTCTAGGGCTAGGGCCTCAGAATGTGCACTCTAAGCAAGTGTTCAGGTACTTATGAACACTGAAGTTTGAGAATCAAGTGCTTTAGAGGCTGGAAGACTAGGTGAAGGTGGTCACAATTTTAGTCCATTCTTCATAATGCAACTCTTCTTTAGCTAAGGTACAAAAAATCCTATGTTACATTTTTCATGACACTTTTAGGATCTCGCCATCCTCAGCACCCTATGAAGCAGTTACTATTACATTCAGGTAATGACAATAGAGAAGAGGAAACACACTTGAGTAAATTCAATGAGATCTGAAGCCAGATGCAAGGACTTCCTAGCCCAGTGTTCATGCCACCTCACTGAGGCACCTCCTGGGAGAGCTTTCTGACACAGAGCTTTAGGCATAACAACAAAATCCGCGGTGTGCTTCACTCCCCTTTAAGAGCTACAGCTAACACTCAGTGAATGACTGCTCCATGCCAGGCACTGTGCCAAATACTTTACATGCACCAACTCAACTAATCCCCAGAGCCCTATGTAGTAGGTACTGTCATTATCTCAATTTTACAAATGAGGAAATCAAGGCACAGAGAAGTAACTTGCTCAAGGTTATACAGCTAGTAAATGCAGGAGCTGGAATGTGCCTCTGCTCTTTTTTTTTTTAATTTTTAATTTTAATTCCATTACAGTTAACAGTGTTGTTATTAGCTTTAGGTGTACAATAATACAGCAATCCAACAATACTATATATTATTCAGTGCTCATCATGTAAGTGTACTCTTAAATCCCCATCACCTATTTTCCCCATCCCTCCATCCATGTGCCTCTGCTCTGAATCAGGGTTCCACTGCCCATAGCTCTCAATGAATCCAGAGAAAATACCTGTGCTTCAGGCACAGACTCCCACAACCCCCACGAGAGGAAAGGTCTGATTTAGTACAGAAATTCAAAGCGTGCAGTCTCCTGTTGCTCACTGCTTGAAGACTGACCTCCTTTGGGTGTGATATTCTTCCTGCAGGCGGCTGACATGCCACAAACCAGGGGAGAGCAGGGTCTGGGAGAGCATGCTTTCCTAACTTGTGTGATCTTGGGCAAGTTACTGAACCTTATTTGTAAAATGCAGATGATTCTGAAGGCCTCTCTCCATTCTTAAAGGTTTCTCTGATTCTGGGCAGTCATCTTGGAAAGGAGGTGAGGAAAGACAGTTCTGCCACTGACCCTGATGCTGGAGTTCAGCTCTGTTACAGGGGACAGTGCCACGAGTGGGGCTGGGCCTTTTCAGAAGGGCTGAAGATTCAGAATCGGAACTAAAGTGAGAGGCTAGAGACAATTCACGATGGAAAAAGGTGGTATCGGTTCTTCTCATACGACGAGCCACTCAGGAGGACTTGGAGGGTTTTATGGAATCGTTAGCACAGAGCTCCCCTTTGGCCACAGAGCAGAGGAAGAAACAGCAGACCAGTTTATAAAGCTCCAGAGCGGAAAATTTCTGTTGGTGTCCAAACTAAGTTTTTGGCTTTCTGTAAAGTTTGGAAAGACTTATACTGATGTTTTAATCACCTGTTTAGTGTTCTGAAGACTCTTGTCAGCGGCTTCACTGAGCTTGCTCCAGCAGGCAGTGGGGAGCTGCTGGCTCACACACCGTGATCTTTTTGTGAGCCATTTCTTTCCCATGGCCATCTCTGACACCCTGTAGCTCTCTCCAGGCCACTTGGAAGGAATGAGCCAAAACTGTGTGCCTGTCCCATAGGAGGCTGAGGGCAAGCTTTCTGGCTAACTTCTTGTCAGATTCAAAGACAAGAAGGGCCCCTTAAAAAAAGCCAAGGGGCAAAGAGGTGAGGAGTGGTCTCTGGAGATCAGAATACAAACTCAGGGCAGGGCACATGCTAGAAACAAAAACTCATGAGCATGCAAGAAGCCCATTAGGGAGGTTCAGGATAGCAGTATGTAGAACAAGCCAGCATTTTACTTCCTCTGCAGTTTTCACTGGTCACAGCTTCTCAGTGGCTGAAATATGCCATTTTACTGGGAAAGCTGTGGTGGAGATGAAGTGGTAACTGCTGGTTGCCAGCCATTATGTTATTTCATTTGACTATCACAGTAATCCTTTGAGACAGAAAGAGGAAGAGGAAACTGATGCTCAGGGGAAACAAACCGCTAGTAAGTGGTGAAGTTGAGATCTGAACTCAGATTTGTCTAATCCAAAGTCTGTGCTCATTATACTTTGTAGCCTCTCAGGAAGGCAATGGTACTTTTGGAGAAAGGGACTTACTTCGAGTTCTTTTCATACCCCTCCCCTATCACCGCTCAGCAGTAGCCCAAAGGCCCAACCCCAGGACAAAATACACAGTTCTGAGGAGTTTGTATTCAGGTGAACACAAACCAAATGGATGTCTGGCTAAGTTATGGGCAAGAACAAAGATACTGACTTTTTTTTAAAAGATTTTATTTATTCATTTATTTGAGAGAGAGAGTGAGAGAGAGTACACGAGCAAGGGAAGCTGCAGAGGCAGAGGGAGAAGCAGGCTACCCAATAAGCAGGGAGCCCGATGCGGGGCTCGATCCCAGGACCCCAGGATCATGAGATGAAGGCAGACGCTTAACTGACTGAGCCACCCAGGTGCCCCAAGACACTGAAATTAAACATTTCTCAGAGTATCTGTCCTAAAAGGAGTTCTATCATTCATATTAACTTCATTTCTCTGGACACAGTATGGGCAAGACCTTAGCTGATCAGTTGATGAACTGAATGAATATGGGAAACTTGTCACTGCTGGATGCCAAGTTAAGACTTACATAGGAGTGTCCCCAGAAAGTTCTCTGCAGTACACAGTCTTGAACTCTGGATATACCGTAAAGAGGAAAGTTCACCAGGGAGCACGGGGACAAGAAAAAGGAAATCAAAGTTGCCTCCTTCTACGTGGCACCCAAAGGCTCCTCAAATCCGTTAATCTGAGAAACTTTTACTGTGCAAGGAATAGGGTGTGTTGTTCATCTGACAACTCTTGATCTTGGAGCAAGACAGGAAGGCAGAGAAGGGAAAGAACAATAGTTTAGTTCTCAGTAGAAAGATCAGGCTTAGGGAGGAGATGCCGATTTCTTATTGAGTTCTCAGGGAGTACTTCCCTGTCACAGAATTTTGTCTTGTCTCTTCTTCCAGGGGAAGCTTCCTCAACTGTCTGTCTGCTCTCTGTGGCTGAGAGTGAACTTCCCTTTGTCTAGCCAGACCACTCCACACATGCCATTGTTCTCTGCCCCATTATGCCTGAGTTCAGGCAGAGAAGCCGCCAACATGGCTTTTAGTAGAGGAAGGGAAGGGATCTCTCAAGGGAACTCTGCTTACTGAGGAAAAAGAGACTCCTAGAGTGGCAAATGGCACAGACTGCCCTTCCTCAGTGACCTCAGAGGAACCTACTTACAAAGGGTACAGAGAGGGGAATGAGAAGGAAGGGAAAGAGAGGGAGACCATGATCAGAGAGGTTTTAAGTCCCACAGGAATAACTGTGAGGATGAGGAAAAGGCCGTCTTGTCATGAGGGCAAAATTAACCAGACCCATCTGATTATGACTGAGGGAAGGAGGGTGCTGGGATAATGATTGGGGGCAGAAGCTTACAGACCATGGCATGCATGAAGGGATGTAGGAGAAAAGTGTTCCAAAGCTGATGACAAGGCAGACAGGAAACTTACATGTCCTTGCTGACAGGAAATAAATAGTGAAATTCTGGGTCTCCTCTCATCTGCAGGATTTCTAATAGGCGTCTGAAGTTCACCCTCTTCCCAAGGATGTGCTGACAGCTGGGAATACTGCCCTTCAGGTCAGGCAGGGCAGGGGTCTAGACCTCTCCAGGAGTTCACAAAGAGATTCAGTAAGGACTCAAACCACGATCCAAAACACAAATGGGACTGCCATTTCCTGTTGGGTTTCCATGCTGTAAAAAAGTGGGGGAGAAATGCCAACTACAAAGTGCTCTGTCTTCTGTGGAAAATGGAGTATGCAACGTATCCAGCTCCAGGTTCTGACTTGTAAATCTAAGTGAGAACTAGTTGCTAGCTTCTAGAGGATTATACTGTTAAAGAGATATTCCACCACCCAACCTGCCAGCCTTTCTGCTCGCTGTCCATGGGACTTCTAGGGAGCTGACGACAAAGTTGTCTTGGACCTCCGTAGGAAGGGCAGCCTTGGGCTTTGGCAGCTCTTTCAGGACCTCGGTTCACTGTCCTGTGTTCTTAAACAGCTCTGATGGAACAAGCCATCTGTGAGGGTTATTTAGCTTGGAACTGGAAGAGGGTGAGGATGTGGAAAAAATAAACTGAGCAGCCAAAGGATGGGGCCAGAGAGAGAGAAAGGCAGGTGGCATGTTCGTGAGACTCTGTGCCAGGACTGAGAGCAGGGTGGGATTGCAGAAAGGAATGGTGCCGGAAGGGGGCCAGCACGGGAAGCGCTGGAACGCCCGGGACAGCATGATTTTATTTCCAAAGTGTTCTGCTGTTCTCTGAAGGGCTCACAAACCCTCACTTGACGGTTCCATTATAGGAGAATCCTGGGGTAATGTAACTGTTAAGCACACCTGCCTTGCCTTTGGAAAAACTACCTGAATCCTTCCTAATTTCTCACTGGGCCTGAATCCTAGCTTAGGAGGTAAATCTAACAGGTTTTCTGCAACCAAAGTACAAGATAATGGCAACGGCTGGAAGGGCTAAAACGGAGCCAGTGTAGGGTTCTGAGGGAATCTCTAATCTGAATTAGAGAAAATGGCAACAACAACCGCAGGGTGATCTGGAAGGGATACGGGAATCTGGTATAGGACTGACCTGTGACCGATTATTCGTGTGAAGTCACCTTAATTCACTATGAAGAACATACAAATTGAGGGAGACTTTTATTTTTAAAATCTAGGCATTTTCAATTACATTTTTTCATTTAATCCTTAATGAGATATTACGAAGGGACGAACTACTAGCACCCCCATTTTACAGACAGTAAACTCAAGCCCAGACAAAATAAATAACTTCTATGGAGATTTCTTACGACCAAAACAGAACATAATGAAAACTATGATTTTTATCTAATTCAGGGAGATTTATTTTTCCACAGGTCATTCTGGCAAAACAACATTAGAATTGATGGTATCTCATCTGATCTACTTCTGATCACTAAGCCTATGCAGTATATCCTCACAGGATTTGCAAAAGAGTCCAAAAAGCCGCTGTCAGAATATATTTCTGATTCTTTACTAAATATTTCCAAGTCATTGGACTAAGAACAGGCTTGGAGATAGCAAGCCAGTAGCTATGAATGCTGCTTCTCCCACTTCTAAAGCACACACACAGACATGCAGACAATCACAGACTACAGCTGACCCCTGAACAACACAGGCTGAACTGCATGGGCCCGCTTATATGCAGGTTTTTTTTTTTTTTTAAATAAATGCTGTAAATGTATTTTCCTTATGATTTTCTTTTCTTTTTTTCTTTCTTTTTTTTTTTTTTTAAGATTTTATTTATTTACTTGACAGAGAGAGAGAGAGAGAGAGCGCACAAGTAGGCAGAGCAACAGGCAGAAGGAGAGAGAGAACAAGCTCCCCGCCGAGCAGGAAGCCTGATGTGGAGCTTGATCCCAGGACGCAGAGATCATGACCTGAGCTGAAGGCAGCCGCTTAACGGACTGAGCCACCCAGGCGCCCCTTTTCCTTATGATTTTCTTAACATTTTTTTCTCTAGCTTACTTTATTTAAAAAATACAATATATAATACATAAACAAAGTATGTACTAATTGTTTGTTATTGTAAGGCTTCCAGTCAACAGTGGCTACGAGTAGTTAAGTTCTGGGGGGAGCCAAGAATTTTGTGCATATCTCCAATTGCACAGGGGGATCAGCACCCTCAAGCCCCATGTTATTCAAGGGTCAACTGTCTCTGAAGTATAGTTTCAGTGCTCCAAGAGACAGAGAGACAAAATTTCTTACCAGCCTACACTAGGGAAGCCCCCACACAGCCTGAACTTTTTAAAAATTAGACTAAAGCCACTCTTGCTGCTGATAAAGCAGAAAAGTTCAATAAGAGCATCTTCTATAAGGCACTGAAGGTATGGTGGCACCTCCGCTTCCAGTATCAGGCCAAACTGAAGTTGCTTAGTAATGTGTACTTTAAACACATGGCACATGGCAAAAACAAACACAGGGTACAAAAGGCTGAATTTTAAAAACACATCTCATTCTGATTTCTAGACCCTTTGTTCCCCAGCCCTGTTGCCAGTTTCTGGTGTGTGCTTCAGAGATATTTATGCATACACTGCCATATATGATTAACTGTGGGCTCTCCCTATACCTTTTATAAATACATTTATATTAATGATGATACACTTTGCCATTTTTTTTTTAACTTAACAGCATATCTTCAAGATCACCAACATCATTTGTGAAACACATTTCATACCAAATGCTACAGATCATCAACAGTAAAGTTCTGGAACACATCCAGAAAAACTAGTGAGTTTATTCCAACAGTTTCTCTGTGTTGGGAGGACTGAAAAACCTAGAAAAGGAAGCAAAACAAAGCATACTGGAGAAAAATCCTGTTTGTTACTCAAGTCCATCAGTCCTGGGAGTAGTCAGCAACAAGAGACCCCTCAACCAGGCATGGTCTCAAATAGACAATGGTTGGGCCAAAGAGGCTGCATTTACATATCACAAAAGAATATGAAAAGCATATGTATGTGCTCCAGTCTGCATGCTGCCCAGGAGGAGTGCTATTTCTGAAGCACACACATAGGAAGACATGCAAACAATCACCAACGACAGCTGACCCTTGAGCAACACAAGGGTCCATGTATATGCAGGTTTTTTCCCAATAAATACAGTATCCAATACTGTAAAATGCATTTCCGCTTATGATTGTCTTTATAGTATTTTCTCTAGCTTACTTCTACCACAGTAATCAACGTCAGGAGGTTCTTCAACAAACGCAAAGGCCAGAAACAAACACTAACATTTTTTTACTGCAAAAATTAAAATGTGTTAATTCCATCTTTAAGTGTAACCCAGATGTTATGGCAAGAGGCACCTTGTTCATCTGAAGGCTCAGGCACTGCTTGCAAGTACTAGTCTCGCTGTCAGGGACAATATGCAACTACCACTGAACAGAAAGTAAGATATTTGAGGTGTTTCAGGCTGATCTCACAGTCTGAGGTTCTACTGTGTAAAGGTACCCTCTACTAAGGGCAGGGTATAACTTTTTTTGCTCCCTAGACCGTACTTCTAAAAACATTTTAAGGCATTCTACTGAATTCATTCAATTAAATAATAAGCACCTGCTATGTGTGGCAGGCCTTATTCAATAGAGCAGTGGATAAAACAATGTTCCTGCTGTCATGGAACTTCATGTTCTTGTGAGACTCAGAAAGAAGTAGTGAGAAGCCCTACGAAAACAATTACGTAGGGCAAGAGGGACAGAGAGTAACAGGGCAGGGAGGGTACTGCTATTTTACAGAAGATGAACAGGGAAAGGCTCCCAGAAAAAGTGCCATTAGAGCAGACGTGAATGGGTGAGCCACAAAGCAGAGACAGCCTTAGAAGGGCTTGCCAGCCACACCAGGTAGAGAGAGGAGAACAGGCTCTTCTAGCCCGGCCGCGTGACAGGAGAAGCCTTGGAGAGTTTATGCAACTTGCAAGCCCTCCATGCAGTTTCTGGATAGTTTCCATCACAGATGAGAGTTTTATGTTGAATTTTAAGTTGACCACAAATATTTAACTTCCCTGGACCACAAATGCAGTATCTTCTCTGTGGTTTAGCTGGCACCAAGCACATATTTGCGAATCTCTATATGTCTGCCTGTTATTTAAATTTCTTATAGAAGTGCCAAGGTCTTTAGTTGTGATTTACCCCTTCCCACTCCATATTAGTGGGTCTGAACCCTAATCAGGCCTAATTCTTGGAGAAAGAAGATATCTTTACAATTGAAGTATAGGGTCTTCATTGTTAAATTTCCTATTACCGCTTTCCTCTTCAAAAAATATCACTGGGGGGTCAGTTCTGAGTTCTTGTATTTGAATTACAATGTAAAAATTTAAAAACTTCTGTGCTTTTTTTCTCTAGAGCATGAACAAAAATAAAACTTCGTAAATCTACATACTTTTGCTACATTAAAAAGCAAAACAGGGGCGCCTGGGTGGCACAGCGGTTAAGCGTCTGCCTTCGGCTCAGGGCGTGATCCCGGCGTTCTGGGATCGAGCCCCACGTCAGGCTCCTCCGCTATGAGCCTGCTTCTTCCTCTCCCACTCCCCCTGCTTGTGTTCCCTCTCTCGCTGGCTGTCTCTCTTTGTCAAACAAATAAATAAAATCTTAAAAAAAAAAAAATAAATAAAAAGCAAAACAAATAGAAAAAGCCAGGTGTAATGAGCCCCAAACCTCTAGAAGTGTGTTCTTATTTACATACCAATTCCTGAGAACTATAACCAGCACTAAAGTTACAGAGAATATAGGAAATAGTCCTTGCTCTCCAGCTGTGTCTTCATGAGCTGGCTTGGGCAAGGGCTCTGGCTCCACAAGAACACACAATTCTGGGTTAGGCCTAATCCTAGGGCCAGTGTCTCTTACCCAGCTGGCACAAGATCCGCATGGGACTTTTATCAAATAAAGGCACACAGGCAGATCGTCTGAAACTCCTGAGTTTCAAAACAACCATTCCTGGGGCGCCTGGGTGGCACAGCAGTTAAGCGTCTGCCTTTGGCTCAGGGCGTGATCCCGGCGTTGTGGGATCGAGCCCCACATCGGGCTCTTCTGCTATGAGCCTGCTTCTTCCTCTCCCACTCCCCCTGCTTGTGTTCCCTCTCTCGCTGGCTGTCTCTGTCTCTGTCGAATAAATAAATAAAATCTTAAAAAAAAAAACCAAAAAAAAAAAAACCAAAAAAAACCAACCATTCCTACCCCATTCTGGATTTCTGACATTGCCTTCATCTTTCTCAGTGCAGCCTACTGAACCTCTGGGCTCCTCACAGTCAGGCTGCGGGGGTGGGGGATATACCAAGCTGCAGAACTGAGACCAACATAGAAAGACTTACAGGACATCTTCATGAATCACTGGACTGCTTCTTCCTGAGTTTTACATGAGAGGAATACAGCTATTTGTTAATGAAGTATTCAGACACACATATAAATCCACGCAAGTATATTTTAAGAACAATGCTCACCTTAATAAAATGAACATGACTTTCAAGATATTCAACTTGGAAGGCCAGAAACTCATTAAAACACACACACACACACACACACACACACACACACACACACACAAAAAAAAAACTAGCACTGGCTTGTAATTAGAATAGCTTTAAGTACATGTTTCTAACTATATTGTCCATCCTTCCAGTTTTCCACTTAAATGCGTATATCAGACCTAGGCAACCACATACCAGAAACTATGAGGAATTTTCTGCAAGACAAACTGCAGATGGGACTGGAATGAGGAAAAGCATAACTGATGTTCAATCCTCTGCCTGCCTGATAAGTACATAGATGAGACCTTAGCAGTAGTGCCCCACTAATACCCTTATCTAGGAGCAACTAGGACAAGAGCCAAGGTGGGTCATGGTACACTTAGAAGGGCACAACTGGATCCCACCAGGGTGTCAGAAGAAACTTAGCAGTTGCTGGCCTATAATTGGTGGGGGTGGCCACATGAGACAGAGGAAAGATAAAGCTGAGGTTGGCTTCTAAAAGAGGCAAAAAACCCAAAACAAGAACCTAAGTGGAGAAACCTGGTCTACCACAGAAAACAAGGGTTTAGCTCTCTGCTCTACCTCTAGTTCTAGTTTCCTTTCTCCTCTAGCAGAGTTCAACATCAGCAAATGTTTCTCTTTTCCTTTTATCTGCACCTGAAAATCTTTTATTTATTTTTTAAAGATCTTATTTATTTGAAAGAGAGTGAGCACTAGAGAGAGTGCAAGCACACACAGAGGGAGAGGGAGACAAAGAAGCAGACTCCTTGCTGAGCAGGGAGCTCAACCGGGGCTTGATCCCAGGACTCCGGGATCACAGCCTGAACTGAAGGCAGACACTTAACCGACTGAGCCACTTTTTAAAGATTTATTTATTTATTTGAGAGAGACAGAGAGAAAGAGAGAGAGAGAGAGAGAGCATGAGCAGGTGAGGGGGCAGAGGAAGAAGGACAGAATCTGGAGCAGACTCCCTGATGAGTGTGGAGCCCAATGAGTGGTTTGATCTCATGACCCTGGGATCATGACCCAAGCCAAAATCAAGAATTGGATGCTCAACTGACTGAGCCACCCAGGCTTTCTTTTTGAAAGCGAGAGTGCGTGTGCACAAAAGGGGACACCTAACCGACAGAGCCACCCAGGTGCCCCCTTGAGTAGGCAAACATTGCTTATTAAATAGCATAAAAGAAAAAAAATTTCATTAAAACTAACAACTTGTGTTCATCAAAAGACACTGAGAGTAAAAATGTGAGCCACAGACTGAGAGAAGATATTTTCAATATATACATCCAACACAGATCTTAATATTCAGAATACTAAAAAAATAATTCTGGAAATCAATAAGAAAAAAGACAAACCACCCAAGGGAAAAAAAAGTCAGGAATAGGCACTCCAAAGAAGAGGATATCCAAATGGCCTACAACAGAAGAAAAGATACTTAACATTATTATTCATCAGGAAAATGCAAATTAAAATTACAATGATGGGGCGCCTGGGTGGCACAGCGGTTAAGCGTCTGCCTTCGGCTCAGGGCGTGATCCTGGAGTTATGGGATCGAGCCCCACATCAGGCTCCTCTGCTATGAGCCTGCTTCTTCCTCTCCCACTCCCCCTGCTTGTGTTCCCTCTCTCGCTGGCTGTCTCTATCTCTGTCAAATAAATAAATAAAATCTTAAAAAAAAAAAAATTACAATGAGATATTTCTACACACCCACCAGAATGGCTAAAATGACAACCAAAATCAAAATCAAGTATTATGAAAAAATGCTCCACATCACTTGGCATCAGGGAAATACAAATCAAAACTACAATGAGATACCACCTCACACTGGTCAGAATGGCTAAAATTAACAAGACAGGAAACAATAAATGTTGGTGAGGATGTGGAGAAAGGGGAACCCTCTTACACTGCTGGTGGGAATGCAAGCTGGTGCAGCCACTCTGGAAAACAGTATGGAGGTTCCTCAAGAAGTTAAAAAACAGAGCTACCCTATGACTCAGCAATTGCACTACTAGGTATTTACAGCAAAGACACAAATGTAGTGATCCGAAGGGGCACTTGCACCCCAATGTTTACAGCAGCAATGTTCACAACAGCCAAACAGTGGAAAGAGCCCAAATGTCCATCAACAGAAGAATGGATAAAGAAGATGTGGTACATATACACAATGGAATATTAGCCATTAGAAAGGATGAAATCTTACCATTTACATCGACATGGATGGAACTGGAGGGTATTATGCTGAGTGAAATAAGTCAATCAGAGAAAGACAATTACCATATGGTTTTACTCATATGTGGAATATAAGAAATAGCACAGAAGATCATAGGGGAAGGGAGGGAAAACGGAATGGGAAGTCATCAGAGAGGGAGAAAAACCATGAGAAACTCTTAACTATAGGAAACAAACTGAGGGTTGCTGGAGGGGAGTGGGCTGGGGGAGGTAATTGGCTGATGGGCATTAAAGAGGGAATGTGATGTGATGAGCACTGGGTGTTATACACAACTAATGGATTGTTGAACACTACATCTGAAACTAATGATACAGTGAAAGGACACCTATCAGCCAACTAATATGTTGGCTAATTAAATTTAAATAACAAAACAAAACCAAACAAAACCAAGTGTTGCCAAGATGCCAAAACTCTCATACACTGTAGATGGTCATGCAGATTGGTATAACCACCATGGAAATCTGTTTGGCAGTATCTACTGAAGTAACATACACCTACCTACCTTATGACCTAACAATCCCATTCCTAGGTTTATATCAAAGAGAAATAAGTTAGAGCATAAGTCCACCAAAAGAGCATAAAAATGTTCATGGTAGCTTTAGTCATAATAGCCAAGACTGGTAAAATAAACAAATTTTCATCAACAGTAGAATAAACAAATTGTGGTATATTCATACAAAAAAATACTACCCAGCAATCATGAAGAATGAACTACTTACATGCAGCAACATGGATTAACCTCTCATAGGGTGTGTTGAACAAAAGAAGCGAGACACAAAGGGTATGTACTATATGAGTCCATTTATACACAGTTCAAAAATAGGCAAAAAGAACTGAGAGTGAGTGAGGTGAGAATAACGGTTACCTGTGTGAGGTAGACTATAATAAGAAGGGGCATAAAGGGATGCCAGAAATACTCTGTATTTTTTCCCCCAAATATTTATTTATTTGAGAGAGAGTGACAGTATTAGTGGGAGGGGGAGGGGGAGAGAGAATCTCAAGCCGACTCCATGCTGAGTGTGGAGCCTGATGTGGGGCTTGATCTCACCACCCTGAGATCATGACCTGAGCCAAAACCAAGAGCTGGACACTTAACTGACTGTGCCACCCAGGTACCCCACAGAAATACTCTGTATCTTGATCGGGGTGGAGTTAGCAGGAATACAATCATGTATAAAAATGTACTGAGCTTAAACTTAAGAGTAGTGTACATGACTTGATGAAACTTAAAGCTCAATAAAAAAAGTGAAAAAACTACACATACTAAATTGTATTTCAAATTCGATTAGGCAGTTAAATGAGAAAATGATCAGGGAAAACTACAGGTAAGGCGGTCAGTAGCAGTTAAGTACAACAGAAAACTAAAACCGTGAAACCGAACACTTGCTCGAGTCTCTACTACAACACAGAATTAAAAAGAGAGGAAAAGTAAAGAAATGTGGTGACAGATCCCTAATCTTTATTTTTTAATTTTTAAAAAAGATTTATGTATTTATTTTAGAGAGACAGTGAGTGAGAGAGCACATGAGTGGGAGGGGCAGAGGGAGAGAGAGAATCTCAGGCAGACTCTGCGCTGAGTGCAGAGCCTGACCTGGGGCTCGATCCCAGGACCCTGAGATCATGACCTGCGCCAAAACCAAGAGTTGGTGCTCAACCAACGGAGCCACAAAGGTGCCTCAGATCCCTAATCTTTAAAAGCTACTTCAGAGAGATCAAGACAGACAGGAGAAGAGCAATGATTTCAAAAAATGAGAAAGAAAAGGATTAAAAAAGAGAGAAGGAAACTCTCCTGAAAGATTTAAAGGCTGAAAACATTTTTTTTTAAAGATTTTATTTATTTATTCGACAGAGATAGAGACAGCCAGCGAGAGAGGGAACACAGGCAGGGGGAGTGGGAGAGGAAGAAGCAGGCTCCCAGCGGAGGAGCCTGATGTGGGGCTCGATCCCATAACGCCGGGATCACACCGGGATCACACCAGGATCACGCCCTGAGCCGAAGGCAGACTCTTTAACCGCTGTGCCACCTGGGCGCCCCTAAAGGCTGAACGTTCTGAGGGCATGTTAAGAAACTTAGTAAGAGACTAATACCTTCATTAGTGATGGCAAAAAAGTGTTTTGTTTTTCATTTTAAGGAATCAGAGGCTTCATTTGTGTTCAGTGGGAAAGAGTGCCGTGATCAAATACTAATGCCTATCTTTGGCACAGAATAGAAGGACACCTATCAGACACTGCCAGACATATCTTGGTTCGGTCTTTAATTTCCAAGGATAATGAGAAAAAAAAATAATCCTATACACATTAAAAAAAAAAAACAAAAAACAACACACACAAATCTGACTGGCCTCAGACTTTTCTGCCCCAACACTAGTTAGCCATGCGTGGAGAAGAGCAAAAGAAAAAAACATCTCTCAGATAAACTAAGACTTAGAAAGATAATAAACATTTTTCTTTCAGAAAAAATATTACTTAAATATGTATCCCAGTAAAACAAGATACTAGTAAAAACTCAAGAACATTGTTTAAAAAGAAATCAAGAATATCTTCAACAAATAACATTAAATGGCATTTTAAAAAGGGAAGTGAGAAGGATTTGAGATTCTGCCCTGGATCAGCATCTTGGCCATGTGCTTGGTCACCCCAGTATAGCCACTGTGCACACCCACAGGCTCACCGCTGGGGGCAAGGAAAAAAGGGCTGCCCATTATCCGTATCAGTGGAGTTTGATGGAAGGAGATAGGTGCAGTCTCTTAAGTTAATCGTTACGATGTGTCAAAGGGTTTAGAGAAGATTATTGATTTAGGAAGCGTTTTCCTGATTGATGAAAAATAACTTGGTTATGTTCATCTAATCCTTCTAGAAGGTTATGCAGTGTATTAATGTAGTGCATAATAAACACAACAAAAAAGTAAAACAAAAAGGGAGGTGGGGAAACTTATACATTACAGGGGAAACTGTTACACATTAAAAGGACCTTGATACCGTATCAACCAAAAATAAAGTATGAAGCTTGCCTATCAGATCTTAATTCTAATGGAGCCATTGTGAAATGGCATTTAAAAATTTTTAATTCCGGTATAGTTAACATACAGTGCTATATTTGTTTCAGGTGTACAATATAGTGATTCAACAATTCTATACATTTCTCAGTGCTCATCATGATAAGTACACTCTTAATCCCCATCACCTACTTCACCCATCGCCTCACCCACCTTCCTTGTGGTAACCACCTGTTTGTTCTTTATAATTAATAGTCTGGTTTTTTTAATTTGTCTCATTTTCTGTGCTTGTTTTGTTTTTTAAATTCCACATATGAGCAAAATCATATGTTGTCTTTCTCTGACTTATTTCACTTACCCTCTAGATCCATCCATGTTGCTGCAAATGGCAAAATTTCATTCTTTTTTATGGCTGAGAAATATTCCACTGTGTGTATGTGTGTGCGTGTGGATACACACACATACTACCTCATCTATCAATGGACACTAGGCTACTGCCATAATTTGGCTATTGTAAATAATGCTGTCATAAACACAGGGGTGCGTGTATCTTTTTGAATTAGTGTTTTCATATTCTTTGGGTAAATACCCAGGAGTAGAATTACCGGATCCTGTGGTAGTTCTATTTTTAACCTTTTGATGAACCTCCATATTGTTTTCCAGAATGGCTGCACCAGTTTGCATTCCTACCAACTGTGTACGAGGGTTCCTTTTTTCCCACATCCTCACCAACACTTGCATGTTTTTGATTCTAGCCAGTAAAATGGCATTTTTTGAGATAATCTGGAGACTCTGAAAATGGACTATATATGACATTTATAAATTATTCACTTTGATATGTGTAATAATGTTAGAGAGGTCATGTTAGGGAAAAAAAGCTTTACAAGTTAGTGACACCTACTGACGTATTTTCAATATAATGAATGGGGTTTGATTTGAAACTTTCAGAATAAAAATCTGGCAGGGGGACAAGGAGAATGATTGAAAAAAAGATTGGCAAAATGTTGACACCTGCTCAAGCTACATGGTGATTCATTATACTAGTCTTTTTACTTTTCTTGTACTCTTGAAAATTTCAACAACAACAAAAACCAACAAAAAACAAAACCTAAGAGCAAAAGTGGATACATTGTTTTAAAAAACAAATGGCAAAAAGAGTAAAAGATAGTTCTTTCTATATTAGGAATGTTAACAGGATTCTAAAAACAGTACCCATGTTAAAAATTATTCTTTAAAGAGATGATACACAATGTACACACAGTATAAAAACATTTAATGATAATAGGGTTGAGAGCATAAAGTGGTTAATCTGGACACTACAGCATAGGTTTGAATTACAGATGTGGGACCTTAGGTAAAGTGCTCAATCTAAGTGTCAGTTTCTCTATCTGTAAAATGGGGATAGAGCAGTGTTTACCCCAGTTAAGACTACTGTGAAGATTAAATACTGGCACAATGTAAGCCTAAATAAATAGCTGCTATTATCTAAAATCTCACTGACACCCATAAAAACTAGGAAATGAAGGAGTGATGAGAGAAGGAGGATACAGGAAGTCCTACATTTATCCATGGGGAGGAGTGACAGAAACTGCAAGTTGTTTCCCACTATCTGTTCTCCTACTCTTCCTCTGTAACAGAACTCTTTAGTTTTAGCTACACATACGACTGCCTAGAAGTATATCCCAGTCTACACTGCAGGTAGGTTTGGCCATGTGAGTCAGTTCTGGCCAACAGAATTAGAAGTGTGTATGAACTCTCAGGTATTTAAAGGGAGAGGCATCTTTAAATTTCTTTTTTTTTTTAGAATTGCATTCCTTCTTTTTTTAATATATATTTTATTTATTTATTTGACAGAGAGAGCGAGTGCACAAGCAGGGAGAGGGGCAGGCAGAGGGAAAGGGAGAAGCAGGCTCCCTGCTGAGCCAAAGGCAGACACTTAACTGACTGAGCCACCCAGGTGGCCCTCCATTCCTTCTTTTAACTGTTTGTACTTCCCACAGGCTTCTATGCAGAGGAAAAGGCATCATATTCCAATAGCCATCTTAGACTTTATGGGTCTTCGGAAATGAAAACGATGTACAGCAGAGCAACAAAATGGAAAGAGCCTTGGTCCATGACACTATAAAGTGCCAAACCAGAAAACTTCTGGACTTTTCTTTCACTTGAGAGAAAAATCTACTTCTATCTTATTTAAGTTACTGTTACTGTATTTTGGAATTTTCTGTTTCTTACAGCTGAACATAATCCTAACTAAATTGAGAGAATGTTATATCCTGTTTAATTCCTCCTGATAAGTAAGAGAAAAATAATTTAAAGTATTTTATAATTTAAAATAATTAAAATAATTAAAGAAAAAGAAGTGGAGTTAAAATGCAATGAATATAGACGTGGTGGTTGCACAACACTGTAAATAGTCTAAATGTCTGGGAATTATTCATTTAAATGGCTAATTTTATATCTTATATGAATTTCACCTCAATTTTTTAATGCAATGTTATAAATACAGTTTAGAAGAGACATACCTAAAGCAATGAGATTTAGGGAAAAAAAGGGGGTGAGGGGGGAGAGAAGAAAAAAATCTATTAGGCAAAGATAAACACTAAAACAAAACAAAAAACCAAAGGAGGATACAAGGCAAGAATGAACTGAAATGAAAATAAAGAAACAAAACCCTTTGAAATACAAGGAAAAACTGACAAAAGCACAATTGTAGCTTTTGTAATAGCACCATTCATTCTTTAACATATCAAGCAGATAAAAATAATACAACTAGAATAGTGTAATTAATAATGATAATTCAATAGCTCTATACTGAATTTTGTATGCTACTAAAATACATCCTTCTCAAAATGCATAAAGTTCAAAGAAAAAAAGGTATTATATACTTGGTCACAGAAATTTTTAAAAAATATCCTGAAGTAGAAATTAATAACAAAAGTTTAAGAAATCAGGGGCGCCTGGGTGGCACGGCGGTTAAGCGTCTGCCTCTGGCTCAGGGCGTGATCCTGGCGTTATGGGATCGGGACCCACATCAGGCTCCTCCGCTGGGAGCCTGCTTCTTCCTCTCCCACTCCCCCTGCTTGTGTTCCCTCTCTCGCTGGCTGTCTCTATCTCTGTCAAATAAATAAATAAAATCTTAAAAAAAAAAAAGTTTAAGAAATCCAACTAAACAAACCCCACAAAATTCTCCTAAAGAACTTCAGAATGAAAGAGAAAATCTAATGATGATCAGAGCCTATTTAGGAAATGATCATTAGAATAGCACGCATCTAAATGGATTAGAATGTAGCCAAAGTACTAGTAGTGGCATATTCAAAGCTATAAAGCTTTTAAGTAAATTAATAAAAAACACAGATAAACATAGAAGATTCAACAAAAGTAGAACAAACCACATCAAGGACAAATAAAAGAAAATAAAGATAAAAATAAAAATTATAAAATAATAAGAGCTAGTTTTTGAAAACTAAGAAATGCACATTGCTAACAAATTTAAGAAAAAAATCAGAGAGCATAAATCAAATTAGCAATGGAAAGTGGAATTAACAATGTAGTCTTAATTTTTTGTTAGAAAGGAGATTAAAACATGTGATATTAGAGGAATGGATGATTTTCTGGCATAAGGTTAACAAAATTGATACAAAAGTGATGGAAATTTCCATATCACAATTGTGGTGGTATTTAAACTAATGTATATTTTTGTCAAACTCACCCAATTGAACATTTAAAGCTACTGAATTACTCATTCTACATGTTTGTTATATCTCAATAATTCTAACCAAAAATTTGAAACAAAACCCAGAAAAGACTAATAAGCAAAGAACAGACAAAGGAGGGAGGTGTCCAAGTTTTTCTTTCCAAAACTACTACAGGCTGAGTTTCTTCAGTTCATTCATGTGTTCAGTCAATAATACTTATTAGTGGTGTGGGAAGGGGTCTATTCTCCAGGAACTGTTCTAAGCACTAGAGATTAATACAGTAAATGAAAATAAAGTTTCTATATTCTAGTGGGAAACAATAAATAAGCAAAGCAAAAGCAAAAGCAAAAACCTGTTGTCAGGTGACGGTAAGTGCTAAGAAATAAAGTCCAGTAGGGTACACAGTGCCTGGGGTAGAGTATTCATTTCTATAGATCATGGGTAAAGAACTTTCTGATAAGGCTGACTTCTGAATAGAGATCTGAAGGACAAAAAAAGCAAACCATGCAGTGAATGAAGCAGAAGTGCAAAGGCCCAGAGCATGATTTGTCTGGCATGACTCAAGAATGAGTAGGCTGGTTTGGCCAGTGAAGAGTAAGCAATGCAGAGAGGGGTAGGGATGAGGTCAGAAAGGAAGGAGGCCCCAGTCAGGGCTTGATATTTCCTTCTGAGAGGAACCCTCTGGAGGGGCTTAGAACAGTGGTGTTAAATAATCCACCTTACATGTTAAAAGATCACCCTGGTTGCTGTTTTGTGACTGGATGGGAGGGGCAAAGGTCGGAATAAGCCTACTGTAATAGATTAAGCAAGAGAAAGAAACATTTTAGACCATGGTAGTACTACTGTAAATGGATTCTGCATGGAATTTTTTAAAGAAGATCTATTTATTTACTTGAGAGAGAAGGAGAAAGACAGAGAGAGAGAGACAGTATGAGCAGGAGGGGCAGAGGGAGAGGAACTCTCAAGCAGATTCCTCACTGAGCATGAAGCCTGACGTAGGGCTTGGTCCCACAACCCTGAGATCGTGACCTGAGCCGAAACCAAAAGTCAGACACTCAACTGACTATACCACCCAGGTGCCCCGGATTCTATGTATATTTTAAAGACGCAGTGATAGGACTGCTGAGAGTCTGAAGGTAGAATCTGAGAGAAAGAGTCAAGAATGATTCTCAAAGTAATGTACACTTTCCAGGTCACAGAAAAAGCAAAGCTTTTCCCATTCTTTTTTTAAAAGTCAGCACAACCTAATACTCAAATATCCAAAGCATAAACAGCAAAGATGGAAAGGAGAGGCCAGGCCCACTATGGAAATGGATGTAAATATCCTAAGTAAAATAACAGCAAATCAAATTAGCAGACCATTAAAATACAACTACACTGAGTCCAGAGTTTATCCCAGTAAGAAATGAACAAGTCAAGTTTAGAAAATATATTTAACATATCACACAAAGAAAGAAGTGATTATTTTAATAGCATTTTTTTTAAAACAGACCTTAAAAAAAAAGATTTTATTTATTTATTTGAAAGAGAGTGAGAGAGAGCGAGAGAGCGAGACAGAGCACGAGCAGGGGTCAGGGGCAGGGGAGAAGCAGGCCCCCCAGCTGAGCAGGGAGCTTGACAAGGGCTCCATCCCAGGACCCTGGGATCATGACCTGAGCTGAAGGCAGATGCCTAACTGACTGAGCCACCTAGGCGCCCCATTTTAATAGCATTTTAATGAAAATGCATCTTATAAAACTTCAGCATACTTTTTTTTTTTTTCCCCTAAGTAGAGACTCAGTAAAAATAGGAAAACACAGGGTGCCTGAATTGCTCAGTCAGTTAAGTGTCTGACTCGGGCCAGGTCATGATCTCAGGGTTCTGGGACTGAGGAGTGGCAGCAGAGGAGGTCTGCTTCCCACTCAGCAGGGAATCTGCTCATCCCTCTGCCCCTCCCCCTGCTCATCCCTTTATCCCTCCCCTTGCTCCTGCTCTCTTTCAAATGAATAAAATCTTAAAAATAAAAGAAAAACACTTCCTTAATATGCTGATTATCTTTTAAGATAACAGAAGCATTATGTGAATGTTCAAAATACTAAAATATTCCTATTAAAGTTAAAAAAATTCTTACTATCACAGGATTATTATTTAAATGCATTTAGTTTCAGGTAAGGCAGTCAGGCAGAAATCAGAGAATAAGATATATGACTACTGAAAAACAGATAACATTGTCATTAAAATAAATATAATTAGAAAATCCAAAGTGATCAGCTTAAAAAAAAAAAAAAACAATAAGAGAGTTTGATGTGATGGCTGGATATAAAAAGTTAGCATTTCCAAAGTACTATTTAGGAGGTGTAAAGGAAAAAACAATCCATTCATTATAGCAAGAAAATTACTGAAAAAATGTGAGACGTGAGACCTAAAGAAACTGATATGCAGAGAATACTTTGTTCTAATAAGAAATTTTATAACCACGTCAATTTGTTTCAAAGAAAATTTTAAAGTGAATTTAATTCCAATTGAGATGCCATGAGGAGCGCTCATTTCAGCAGCACATATACTAAAATTGGAATGACACAGAGGTTAGCATGGTACCTGCCCGAGGATGACATACAAATGCATGAAGGGTTCCATGTCTTCTGTTGTATATGTCAAAGTTGCTAAGAGAATAAATCTGAACAGTTCTCATCACTGGGGCATCCAGGTGGCTCAGTTGGTTAAGGGTCTGACTCTTGATCTCAGCTCAGATTTTGATCTCAGGGTGTTCAAATCCCGCGCTGGGATCCATGCTGGGTATGGAGCTTACTTTAAAAAAAAAAAAGTTCTCATCACAAGAAAAAAACATGTGACTACACACAGTGATGGATGCATTATAGACATTATGATGACCACTTTGTATATATTATTGAATAAACATGTTGCACACCTGAAACTACTATATTATTATTTGTCAATTGTATCTGAATAAAAGAAATACCATGAGGATTTGGGGAAGGGGAGTTAATGAAACTTAAAATATTCTGAAGTTTGCATAAAGTGTATGTAAGAGGGGAAAGCCAAAGGAATAGTGCACCAAATATAAATAAAAGGGTGTGTGTAAATTCACACCACTAGTATTAAAACATCACAAAGCTATAGTAACTCAAAGAGTAAAGTTGTGTTTCAAGAATATACAAACATAAAACAGCCGAGAAACAAATGCTACTATGCATGTCTATCTACCGACACATACAGATCCTAGCACAGCGTGTGTATATATAGTTAGTATATAATGGAGCTTAACTTTTAGTTAAATAAGGACAGAATAAGTTATCTGATAAATGATACTAAGATCATTTGTAAACTACTTTGAAAAATTCAGTTATATCTATACCCCACATCACTCAGCACAATAAATTCCAGATAAAAGTTTTAATAATAATTTTTCAAAAGGTAAAATAATGAGAATATATGATTAGTCATCTAACTGGAGGTTAGGAAGACTTCTGTAAGCATAAAAAGAAATTTCATAAAGGGAAAATGGAAAGATTTGACTACAGAAAATTATAAATAATTTGCATTTGAGAAAATTCCATAGATAATGGAAGATAAGTGACAAGCTGTATAAAAATATTTTCAACATAAATGACTGAAAAAAATTAAGTGGAAAATAGTCCAATAAATAATGGGCAAAGGACATGACAAGGTAACTCCCTAACAAAGATACACAAATGTCAATGTTCAGAAGTACCTGAGGATTCCTCTTTTAAACATTTTCAAAATCAGTTTATCAGTTATAGTGCTAATTCTCATTATGCCAAAGACCCATTTATGGGGCACCTGGGTGGCTCAGTCAGTTAAAAGCGTCTGCCTTTGGCTCGGGTCATGATTCTGGGGTCCTGGGATTGAGCCCCGCATCGGACTCCCTGCTCAGCAGGGAGCCTGCTTCTCCCTCTGCCCTTCACTCCACTCTCTCTCACTCTTTCTCTCTCAAATAAATAAATAAAATCTTAAAAGACTCATTTTATTTTTGACCCAATAAAGGAATAACTACATGCTCATTTTATTTATTGTTCACTGGAAAATATATTTACTATTTTTGACTCCAAGTGTTGTTCCAGTTATTAAAAAAAAAATCAAAACTAGATTTAAAGTCTAAAAATTTGTCATCCTTAAGGATATTCAAAAGAATGTGTCATGGGGTCCAGAAAGCAGAGGGCACAAACAAAACCCTAAGTGATAGAAATAATACTAACATACATGTATACAAATTTCTATGTTAGCCAGTACAGGAGTTCTGCTTCCAATATGGCCAAGTAAGTTCCTACTGGATCACATTTCCTGCAGATAACAATGATAAACTCAGGGCAAAATTATAAAAACAAATACCTAAGGCCCTAGACAGTGAACCAAAACAGGCAAGATTTGAAAGGGGTACCAATACTCAGAAGAAGGAGCTGGGACGGTTAACTTTACCTCCTCCTCCCAACTTATAGATTTAGGGAAGGTATCCCATACAGGACCACTCAAACTCTGTGGGAAAATTCATAGTCTTTAATAGTGTAAAAAAAATAAAGGACAAAGTTTGGGACAATCATAGCTGCTAGAAAGTAAGTGAGGCTATTATATAAAGGAGAGAGTCAGAGAGGAGGTCCCATATTCTGTATACACATAATGCTTAAATTTCTTGCTGACTTTCGAATGGTGCATGCACAGATTAAATGTAATATAAACGAATTAATGTAAGCCAAGAAACCAGACAAACAGAATGGATGTCTGACTTGCAGTTTGAGTCTAACCAATTGCACTGCCAGCTAAAATAAAGCATCAACCTTCTCTGGAGGAATAAAACAAAATCCACCTGACATTTACACTTCCAGGATAAAATCTAAAATTACTCAATATACAAAAAAACAGGAAAATGTGACCTATTCTCAAGAGAAAATATAGTAAATGGAGACCAACTTCGAAATGACATGAATGTCAGAATTAATAGCAAGGCTGGCAAAGAAGTTATCATAATTGTGTTCAATGAAATAAAGGAAAATGATTGAAATCAGTGAAAAGATAGGAAATCTCTGCAGAGAAACAAAAACTATGAAAAAGAACCAAATGGAAATTCTAGGAATGAAAAAAACCACCAATATCTGAAATAAAAAAGTCACTGGGTAGACTTAAAAGAAAATGGACATGACAAAGACTTGAGTAGTCAGAACAACGGAAATAAGCCAATCTGGAGAACATAGAGAAAAAAAATTAATTAAGCCTTTAAGATTTGGAAGACAATAGCAAAAGGCCGAACATATGCGTAACTGAATCCCAGAAGCAAAAGAGAGAGCTTGGAGCAGAGAAGAAAATATTATTATTCAGTTATAATGTCTAAGTTCCCCAATTTGGTGAAAGACAATTTATAGATTCAAGAATATAGTAAACCCCAAGCAAGATAAATACAAAGAAAATTATTCTTAGCCCCTTAATAGTCAAACTACTGAAAATGTTGAAAGCAGCCAAAGAAAAATGACACATTGGATACAGAGAACAATAATTTGAATGAGGGCTGATGTCCTACCAGAAACCATATATGTCATAAGACAATGGATGGACATATTTGAAGTACTGAAAACTTTTCTTTAAAATTTTTTGAAAGTATTTATTTATTTTAGAGAGAGAGAGAGAGAGAGAGAGGACACGTGCACATGCGTGCATAAGCAGGGGGAGGAGCAGAGGAACAAGTAGACTCCCCGCCGTGTGGGGAGCCCAACGTGGGGCTCTATCGCAGGACCCTGAGCATCATGACCTGAGCAGAAGTCAGATGCTCAACTGACTGAGCCACCCAGGTGCCCCAAGTATTGCAAAATTTCTACATCCAGACATCTTTGAAGAAATAAGTGAAATTTTGGAGTACCTGGATTGCTCAGTTGGTCAAGTGTCTGCCTTTGGCTCAGGTCATGATCTCAGGGTCCTGGAATAGAGTCCCACATCAGGCTCCCTGCTCAGCAGGGAGTCTGCTTCTCCCTCTCCCTTTGCCGTTCCCCCTGCTTGTGCTCTTTCACTCTCACTCTCTCTCTAATAAATAAAATCTTAAAAAAAAATAAATTAGTGAAATAAAGACACTTTCTGATAAAAGAACACGAAGAGAATTCGTTGCCAGCAGATCTGCCCCACAAGAAAAGTTAGTAAAAGCTCTTCAAACCAGAGGAAAGTGACACCACTTGGATGCTTAGACAACAATTTTTCTTTTTCTTTCTTTGTTTTTTTAAGATCTTATTTATTTATTTATTTGAGAGAGAGAGAGAGAGAGGGCACAAGGAGTGTGAGCACACATGAGCAGGGGAGAGGAAGAAGCAGGCTCCCTGCTGAGCAGAGAGCCAGATGTGGGACTTGATTCCAGGACCCCAGGATCATGACCTGAGCTGAAGGCAGACGCTTAACTGACTGAGCCACCCACGTGCCGGAGACAACAATTTTTCTATCTTCTAAATTAAAATAGATATATAGATCTGGGGTGCCTGGCTGGCTCAGTCAGCAAAGCTTGGGACTACTGATCTTGGGGTCATGAATCTGAGCCCCACGTTGGGAGTAGAGTTTACTTAAAAATAATAATAAATAAAAAAAATAAAATAGATATATAAATCTGCTTAAAGCAAAAATCATAATATTTTACAAATGGTGCTAGGAAAACTGGATATTCACATGTTAAAGAACTTAGCTAGATCTCTAACACCAAATACAAAAATTAACTCAAAATAGGTCAAAGATCTAAACATACAAACCAAAACTATAAAACGCTCAGAATAAAAAAGAGGGGAAAATCTTCATGACACTGGATTTGGCAATGATTTATTGCATATGACACCAAAAGCACATGCAACAAAAGAAAAAATAGATAAAATGGCAAATTTTATGTTATGTATATTTTACCATACACAAACAACATTATCACCACAGACTTTAGTGTTATTTAAAACATTTTCTAATATTAAATTAGTAGGAATAAAGTTTGCACGTCTTTGAAGCAAAAACAACAAAACAACCCCATAACATTGTCATGTGGGGTTTATAATGTATATAATATGTTATATACATATGTGTGTTATGGTATGTACTATATAGCAATCATAATAATAAAATACAGAGCTACTGGTAACTGAAACTGTGTGGTTACAAGGTTTTTATGTGTTATGTGAAGTGGTACGATAGTAACTATAATTAGACTGAAAAGTTAAGGATGTCTGCTATAATCTACAGAGCCAAAACTAAAAAAATTGTAAACAGATATAACTAAAAGCCAACAAGTAAGTTAAAATGGAATTCTTTTTTTTTTTTTTAAGATTTTATTTATTTGAGAGAGAGTGGAGAGACAGTGTGAGCAAGTGCACAAGCAAGGGGAGGTGCAGATGGAGAAGCAGGCTCCCCTCTGAGCAGGGAGCCTGATGCGGGGCTCGATCCCAGAACCCTGGGATCATGACCTGAGCTGAAGGCAGATGCCACCCAGGTACCCCTAAAAGGGAATTCTAAAAAAAATTCAAATAATCTAAAAGAAGTCAGAAAAGGAGGTACAAAAGGTACAAAAAGGAACAAAAATCAGAAGGGACAAACAAAACTGTAAGTCTAAACTCGACCACAAGAATAATTACATCAAATATTAATAAACTAAATTACCCCAATTAAAAAGAAGAGATTGTCAGTGTGGATTAAAAAGTAAGACCCAATTATACGTTGTCAATAAAAGACACATTAAAGACACATTTTATGAATAAAAACACAGACTGGTTAAAAGCACATGGATGGGAAAAGATATACCATGCAAATAGTAAACATAAGAAGGCTGTAGTGGCTATATTAATATCAGAAAAAATAGATTTCAAAGCAAAGTATTACCAGAGATAAAAGAAGGACATTTCACAATGATAAAACAGTCAATTAATCAGGAAGACAAAACTATCTTAATTGTGTATGTGCCTAATAGCAGAGCACCAAAATACAGGAAGCAAAAATGAACAGAATTAAAGAAAAAAAATCCACAGTCATATTTGGAGATGTTAACACTCCTCTTTCAGAAATTAATAGAGCACCTAGATAAAATATTAGTAAAGACAGAGAGGATCCAGGGGCACCTGGGTGGCTCTATCAGTTAGGCATCTGCCTTCAGCTCAGGTCATGATCCCAGGATCCTGAGACTGAGTCCCGCGTTGGGCTCCCTGCTCAGTGGGGAGCCTGCTTCTCCCTCTGCCCCTCCCCCCTGCTCATGTTCGTGCTCTCTCTCTCAAATTAAAAAAAAAAAAAGAAAAGAAAAGAAAAAAAGAAACAGAGGATCTGAACACTATCAACCACACCGATCTAACTGATATTTATAAATCACTACACCTAGGAACCACGGAATACATTCTTTTCATATACACATAGTATGTTCTTCAAGACAGAAATGTACTGCTCCATAAAACAAGTCTCAATAGATTAACAAGGACTGAATAACGCTCTCTGATCACAATGGAATTAAATTAGGAATCGATAATAATAAGATACCCAGGAAACCCCCAAATATTTGGAAATGAAATAACACACTTCTAAATAACCTATACATTACTACAGATCCTGCAGATATCAAAATAACAGCAAGGAATTATTATGAACCATTTTATATCAACAAGTTTGACAACATAGATGAAATGGACAAATTCCTCGAAACCTAAACGTATCCAAACTGATACAAGATAAAACAGAAAATATGAATAATTATATACATTAATAAATGGAATTCATTATCAAAAAGCTTCCCACAGGAACTCTAGGCCAGGGAGGTTTTACCAGTAAATTCTTTTTTTTTTAAGATTTTATTTATTATTTATTTGACAGAGAGAGAGAGACAGTGAGAGAGGGAACACCAGCAGGGGGAGTGGGAGAGGGAGAAGCAGGCTTCCTGATGCGGGGCTCGATCCCATCATGACCTGAGCCTAAGGCAGACGCTTAACGACTGAGCCACTCAGGCGCCCCTTACCAGTAAATTCTATCAAACATTTAAGGAAGAATTAACACCAATATTACATAAACTCTTTCAGAAAATGGAGGAGCAGGAAGTTACACTTCTAAGTCATTTAATGAGGTCAGCATAACTCTAATGCCAAAACCTGACAAGATATGACAACAGCAAAATTATAAATCTCTCTCATGAACACTGACACAAAGATCCTTACCAAAATATTGGCAAATCCAGTATAGAGAAAAAGGTTTACTCAAGTAAGGCAAGGTTGTGTTGTTGTTTTTTTTTTAATGATTTTTTATTATATTATGTTAGTCACCATACAGTACATCCCCGGTTTCCGATGTAAAGTTTGATGATTCATTAGTTGCGTATAACACCCAGTGCACCATGCAATATGTGCCCTCCTTACTACCCATCACCGGTCTATCCCATTCCCCCACTCCCCTCCCCTCTGAGGCCTTCAGTTTGTTTCTCATAGTCCATAGTCTCTCATGCTTCATTCCCCCTTCTGATTACCCCCACTTTCTTTATCCCTTTCTTCCCCTACCGATCATCCTATTTCTTATGTTCCATAGATGAGAGAAATCATATGATAGTTGTCTTTCTCTGCTTGACTTATTTCACTTAGCATTATCTCCTCCAGTGCCGTCCATGTTGCAGCAAATGTTGAGAATTCGTTCTTTCTGATAGCTGAGTAATATTCCATTGTATATATGGACCACAACTTCTTAATCCAGTCATCTGTTGAAGGGCATCTCGGCTCCTTCCACGATTTAGCTATTGTGGACATTGCTGCTATGAACATTGGGGTGCATATGGCCCTTCTCTTCACTACGTCTGTATCTTTGGGGTAAACACCCAGTAGTGCAATGGCTGGGTCATGGGGTAGCTCAATTTTTAACTTTTTAAGGGACCTCCACACTGTTTTCCAGAGTGGCTGTACCAACTTGCATTCCCACCAACAATGTAGGAGGGATCCCCTTTCTCCACATGCTCTCCAACAATTGTTGTTTCTTGCCTTGTCTATTTTTGCCATTCTAACTGGCGTAAGGTGGTATCTCAGTGTGGTTTTGATTTGAATTTCCCTGATGGCTAATGATTTTGAACATTTTTTCATGTGTCTGTTAGCCATTTGTATGTCTTCACTGGAAAAGTGTGTGTTCATATCTTCTGCCCATTTTTTGATTTATTTGTTTCTCGTGTATTGAGTTTGAGAAGCTCTTTGTAGATCTTGGATACCAGTCCTTTATCTGTAGTGTCATTTGCAAATATATTCTCGCATTCCGTGGGCTGCCTCTTAGTTTTGACTGTTTCCTTGGCTGTGCAGAAGCTTTTTATCTTGATGAAGTCCCATAAGTTCATTTTATCTTTTGTTTCTCTTAAGGCAAGGTTGTTTTAACATTTAAAAATCCATCAGTGGGACACCTGGGTGGCTCACTGGACTAAGCATGTGCCTTCAGCTCAGGGATCGAATCCCATATTGGGCTCCTTGCTCAGCGGGGAGCCTGCTTCTCCCTCTGCCCCTCCCCCTGCTTGTGCTGTCTCTCTGACAAATAAATTAAAAAAATATTTTCTTTTAAAAAAGGATGACTTCTTCTATTAAAAAAGATAGAAAAATAAAATTCATCAGTGACTCTTAAAACTTAATAATGGGAAAACAATCAACCCAATTAAATGGGCAAAAGATCTGAAAAGACACGTCACTGAACTAGATATACAGATTGGCAAACAAGCACATGAAAAGATGCTCAATATCATAAGCCATTAAGAAACTGCAAATTGAAACAAACACAATATACCATTACATGGCTATCAGAATGGCTAAAATCTAAAACCCACACAACACCAAATGCTAGTAAGGATGTGGAGCAACAGGAACTTTCATTCACTGCAGGTAGGATGCAAAATGGTATAGCTATTCTGGAGGCAGTCTGGCAGTTTCTCACAAAACTAAACATGGTTTTACCATATGATCTAGCAATTGCTAGATTTGGGTAAAATTAGGTATTTACTCAAAGGAGCTGAAAACATATTCACATAAAATTCTGCACACAAAAAGAGCAGCTTTATTCATAATTTGGAGTGGCTTTATTTATAATTTCCAAAACCTGGCTGCAATCAAAATGTCCTTCAATAGGTTAATGGATAAACAAACTATGGTACATCCATACACTGGAATATTATTCAGGAATAAAAATACATAAGCTGGGGCACCTGGGTGGCTCAGATGGTTAAGTGTCTGCCTTTGGCTCAGATCATGATCTCCAGGTCCTGGGATTAAGCCCCACATCAGGCTCCCAGCTCAGCAGGGAGTCTGCTTCTCCCTCTGCCTCTCTCCTCTGCTTGTGCTCTCTATCTCTCTCTGTGTCTCTCAAATGAATAAATAAAATCTTAAAAAAAAAAAAGAAGTGAGCTATCAAGCCACAAAAATAACGTTAAGTGCATATGGCTCAGTGAAAGAACCAATCCGAAGAGACTACATACTATATGATTCCAACTATACAGCATTCTTGAAAAGGCAAAACTACAGAGATGGTAGTAAGATCAGCGGTTACCAGGTTATAGAGATGATGGAGGGATGAATAGGTGGAGCACAGGGTATTTAGGGCAGTGAAACTATTCTGTACTGATATTGTAATGGTGGATACATGTCATTATACATTTGTCAAAACCCACAGAACTGAAAAAACACAAAGAATGAACGCTGACGTAACCTATGCACTTTAGTTAATAATAATAACGTATCAATACCCACTCATCAGTTGTAACAGATGTGCCGTACTAATGCAAGATGTTAATAATAAGAGAAACTATTGGGGAGGTGAAAGTGTCAGGAGAGAGAGTATGTGACTTGGGTCTTTTCGCTCTCTTAAAGTAAGAGCCATAAAAAAAAAGACAGGATAAACTAGACTTTATTAAAATGAAATATTTCTGTTCACTAAGACAATGTTAAGAAAATAAATAGGCAAGCCATGAACTGAGTGAAAATATTCGCAAAACCTATATCTGACAAAGTACTTGTATCCAGAATACATAAAGATATCTTTTAACTCAGTAACAATAAAACAGCTCAATTAAAGAAAATGGGCGAAAATATATGAACAGACCCTTCAAAGAGATATACAAGTGGCCAGTAAGGGGATGAAAAAACAGACAACTTCTATATTAGTTATCAGGGAAATGCAAATTAAAGTCAAAATGATATACTGGCAACTCCCCAGCCCCTGCAACTACCATGAGGATGTAGACCCACGGGAACTCTTACACATTGTTGGGAGTGTAATACGGTGCAATCGCCTTTGGAAAAAGGTCTTGGAGTCTCCAATAAAAAAGCCCCATACATCTACCCTATGACTCAGCAACTCCAATCCTAGGCATTTACCCAAGAGAAAACACATGTCCACCAAAAGATTTGTGTAGAACTATTCATAGAAACTTCATTCAGGGGCGCCTGGGTGGCTCAGTCGTTAAGCGTCTGCCTTCGGCTCAGGGCGTGATCAGGGTCCTGGGATCGAGCCCTGCATCGGGCTCCCTGCTCAGTGGAGAGCCTGCTTCTTCCTCTCCCACTCCCCTTGCTTGTGTTCCCTCTCTTGCTGGCTGTCTGTCTTTTTGTCAAATCAATCAATCAATCAATCAATCTTGGGGGGGAAAAAAAAAAGAAACTTCATTCATAATAGCCCCAAAGTGGAAAAAGGCTAGATGTCCATCAATCCATCAGAGAATGGCTCAACTATCTCATATTCAAAAAATGGAATGCTACTCAGCAATAGAAACAAACTACCAATAAATGTAAAAACATGGAAGAATCTCAAAAACTGTATATTAAACCAAAGAAGCTTTTTTTTTTTTTTTTTTTTTTTTTTAAGATTTTATTTATTTATTTGACAGAGATAGAGACAGTCAGCGAGAGAGGGAACACAGCAGGGGGAGTGGGAGAGGAAGAAGCAGGCTCACAGCAGAGGAGCCTGATGTGGGGCTCGATCCCATAACGCCGGGATCACGCCCTGAGCCGAAGGCAGACGCTTAACCGCTGTGCCACCCAGGCGCCCCCAAAGAAGCTTTTCTAAAAAGAGTATATGCCATATGATTCCATTTACATGACTAAAAAAGGCAAATCTAAGCTATGGTGGAAAACATTAGAATAGAGGCTGCCTCTGGGGATTTAGGTGGACATAAGGGATTAGGATAAGAAGATTCTATATTTTGATAGGTTTAGGGTTACATGCATTTGTCAGAACCTAGCCAAGGTGCGCTTAGTATTTGTCCATTTCATCTAATGTAAATTTTAAAGAAATTTACAAAAGAAAAAGCCATAAACAAATACTGAACTCTAGCTAATAATACATAGCATGCTTAAGGATTTAGAGAAAATGTACTGATGACATAAATCAAAAAGAAATTGATGAAAAGGGTGCCAGGTTGGCTTGGTCAGTAGAGCATGCAACTCTTGATTTCAGGACTGTGAGTTCAAGACCCATGATGGGTGTAAAGATTACTTAAAAAAAGTTGAAAAAAAAAAAGGAAATTGATGATGGACGGAGAGATGTATAGGTACATGATAAAGCAAGTATACTAAAATGGGAATGACAGAATCTAGATGCTAAGGGTAAGTGAGTTCATTGTAAAATTCTTTCAACTTTATAGTACAATAAAAGGTTGGAAGTCAGTTATATCACTAAAAAATAAAAAGACAATGTACCTTTGGATGCAGTGCACATGGCTGTTTGGGTTAAAGAAAATCTCTTTATCCCTGTCGCCTTCCCTAAACAGTTGCCTCACTAGCTACTAAGGAAAACACGCAAGTGACTTCAGAGCGCCGGTTTTGCCGCCTAAGCGAAAATCTTTGGCTGCTTGTGTCACAGCACTGGGTCCTATATAAACCCCCAAATTTGAAAGGCCAGAAATGTTCAAAATGCAGAGGCAGTTTTAATACTCTGGAGGCAGGACTGGGAATTGGGAGGTAAATTTGGTTCTAGCACCGGATAGAGAGGAGGCAGTGGCTAAGCTAAGCTAGAAGTGGCTGGTCACTTAGAGTCTCGGCAGCTCCAGCAGTTAGTTCTGTGTCTGGATGTCAGCCCCACATACTGGCTTAAAAACCGCAAGAAACTAGAAGATCTCACCAGTGGGATCAGCCAGAGCAGCTGAAACACGTCCCTGTAAACAATAAATGTTTATCTGGGCAGATAACCTGGCAGATAGCCGTGTCCTGATCTTAGGCAACTTGAAACCCCACAACGGGAGGCTGAACACAGAGGGGCCCCTTGCCATTGCCACATGGGTAGGGAGGCAGAGATGGAAGGTGGTCCTGGCTCCTACTACAAGAGAGGCAGCAGGAAGCCACTCTGCAAATGCCAGCTTCTTTTCTACTGAGCCATGGCCAGATTCCCTTAAACACAGAGGGTGGGGACAGAGAAGTCAAGTCAACCAACACTAAACAATGCCACCGCATAAAGCTGGCTGTTACACCACAGCCCTGAAGGTATGAGGAGCTCTGGCGTATTTGGCTGCTGCCACAGGAACCACACTGGCTGAGGGCTTCCCCAGGCCTGGGTGGGAGTCTCATCACTGACTTCGGCCACACACACAGGCTCAGTCGCCACCTTGGTCAGTGGCAAACAGCTGCTGACAGGGGGAGAGGCAGACCCAGGGGTACTGTGCTCTGCACAGCACAATCAGCCACTTTCAGACACTCCAGACAAGATTCATTAAGAGCCATATGGCTGAAACCCCACAAAGGTACCAGGTGAAAGGGAAAGAGGCAGCTGGAAGGAGGGAATGGAAGTGTGTTGATGGGACAGAGATTCCTCTTACTGACATCTGTCTCTGCAAACAATTTTACTACCAGTTCTGAAAACCCCACTGCCTAACAGAGAGATTAAATCTTGGCATTGGTTATTCCTCCCATCTATATGCTTCTGCCCACACTCCTCTGGGGAAAGGATAGGACAGGGAAGTAGAACCCACAGTTTGCTTAAAGGGAAGTTCAGCTCTCGTTCAGCAGACTATGGCTGAGTTCTCTTCCAGGGAAGAGAATGGAGACAGTTTAACAAAGATTTTTTTGCTCTGAAATAGTAGCAAAGTTAAGTCCAGCAGAACAATAAGGATCTGGGATGGAACTTAAAGAAGGAGTGTAGGAGTGTGTGCGTGTGTTCATCTGTTTTTTTTCTGGGGGGGGATGCCAATCCATTCTTTTGACTTCATTCGCACTTATAGCTGCTTTATAATCATTTCCTGAAAACACAGTAGGAAGAGAGTGGTATTTGCTCACTCCACCCTCCATCTAACACTGGCCCAGCCATCCAACTATGTGCTTTAAACTGAGACAAGGCCAGCTTTTTGCCTTTGGCAGCACTGAAGGCCAGACATTACCAGCACTCCTGTGAACAGCTCAAGGCTCCACCCAAATAAGACTGCACACACTGAAATCCAAGAGGAATATCATTCCAGCATAACAATCCAGGAGAGAGAGAAGACAGCTAAGGAGGCTGGGTGGGACAGTTGGGACACTTCTAAGTTCTGATACCAGAACACCCAAGTGGTTAGTACGGGCATTTTGGGAGAGTGGTGATAGGTCAATTCCAATGTGGGAAAACCCAGACGCTGTAATAAAGAACTTACCTCTGTACAAGGAGAGGGGTAAGAATGAGGGTGGGGTGTAGACTATAGGGCACTAAGGTGGAAAAATCATTTTTAGAGAACTGGGTAGCTGGTGAGCTAATCTAATTCTGAATACACAGGGATGTTCCGGCCTCTTTTCAGGAGAAGCTGATGCAGACTGATTATAGGCAGGCCAGGACATACAAGCTCCATTTTTGGTCTAAGAGTTGAATGAAGGACTACTCCGGAGAGTCATAACAGAATGCTTATACGAAACACCACAAACTTACTGTTCCTGACTGTCCAAGGCCAAAGGCATCTTCTTCCTAGAGAACTGTGTCTGACAGCCTTTTGGTTTTAAGACTCCTATTTATTGAGTTTTCCTGTTTACTCCAAGAAGATCTGCAGAACTCCCTAGGGAGTCTTTAGAGAGATGCCAGGGAGCAGGGTGGCAGGGAGACTGTTGTGAAGAATACTAAGGACCCACCTCTTTTGTATCTTATCATTACTTCTTACCTGGCAGGAAAAAGAAACAGAGAGGATAAGGGGTTTCCTAGTTTGACAACCTAAACTGTCTATTGTTCAAAAATGGAACTGGATGTACAACAATGCGTAAAGGCATTTGTGTTGTTTTTCCCATAAGAACAAAGTGATGAATAAAGCATAAGTACTTTAATATAATCGACATCTTCATTTAGAGAGGAAATTTCTTTTAAAATATGTACCCCATTTAGGGTACCACGGTTTCTGCTTATATGGAAATAGTAAAAAGCAGAAGAAATTCCATTTCTGCCAGAGGCGGAGTTTGGTTTTCTAATTTTTTGAAAGCAATAGGTTCTCTTTGGTTCCAGAGGAAGGTAGGCGTTTCCAAAAGGACAACAGAGACGGAGACAGAGATCACCGGGAGGAACCTAAACTATTCCGTATGCAGGTCTCTCTAACCATGCTTTCCATATGGTGCAGTTATCCTGAGACCAGTGATGATTCAGGTGCTATGAAGTCTCCATAGATATTACTGTAGTTCAATATTTTAGAAAGAAAAATAAATCTGAGGATGATTCTCTAGAGCTATGCTATCTGATATGGTAGCCATTAGCCACATGTGGCTGTATAAACTTAAATTACCTAAAATTAAATGTAATTAAAAATTCAGTTTCAATAAATACCATCCCATGTTCATGGATTGGAAGACTTAATATTGTTATGATGACAAGAGAACCCAAAGTGATCTACAGATTTAATGCAATCCCCATCAAAATCCCAATGGCATTTTTTGCAGAAACAGGAAAAAGAGATACTAAAATTCATATGGAATTTCAAGGGACTCCAAATAACTAAAACAATTTTGAAAAAGAAGAATAAAAATTGGAGGACTCACATTTCTTAAATTTCAAAACATACTATAAAACTATAGTAATCAAAACAGTGTGACTTCAAAGAGACATACAGGGTGACCCATATGTCTCACTTAACTGTGACAGTTCTGGTATATATCCACAGTTCCAGCATAATTATTAATATGGCCTCCCTTCAATAGCAAGGGTGTCCCAGGTTGAACAATAAACTATATGGTCGTGGGTGTGGACCTCCTTGTCCTACATAGAGAGAAAATGGGTAGTATGGTAATTCCAGAGCTCTGTTGGTAGTTATATATTGTGTTTTAATTTATGAAATAAAACCAAATTTTATTGAGAAAAAAAAAAACAACAGTGTGGTACTGTCATAAGGACATACAGACTAGTAGAACATAACAGAGAACCCAGAAATAAACTTTCATTATATGGTCAATTGATTGTTGACAAAGGTGCCAAGACCATTCAATGGGGAAAGAACAGCTGTCAACAAATGTGCTGGTGAAGCTGTATATTTCTATGCAAAAGAATGAAGTTGGACCCTTACCTTAATATCATATTAGAAATGAACTCAAAATGGATCAAAGACGTAAATGTAACAGCTAAAACCAGAATATTCTTAAAAGAAAGTACAGGGGGGAAATCTTCATGACACTGGATTTGGCAACGATTTCTTGGATCTAACACCAAAAGCATAGACAACAAAATAAAAGTTAAAATAAAATGGATTTATCCTCTTCAGACAAGGGAAACAAAAGCAAAAATAAACTACTGGGACTACACCAAAATAAAAAGCTTTTGCACAGTGAAGAAAACCATCAGCAAAATGAAAAGGCAATCTACTCAATGGCAGAAGATACCTGCAAATGATATATCCTAAAAGGGGTTAATATCCAAAACATATAAAGAACGTACACAACTCAACACCAAAAAACCCCAAATAATCTGATTAAAAAATGAACAGAGGACCTGAATAGACATTTTCCAAAGAAGACATACAGATAGCAAACACACACATGAAAAGATGCTCAACATCACTAATCATCAGGAAAACGCCGATCAAAACCACAATGAGATATCACCCTACACCTGTCAGAATGGCAAGTATCAAAAAGATAAGAAATAACAAGTGCTGACGAGGATGTGGAGAAAAAGGAACCCTCAGGCACTGTTGGTAGGAATGTAAATTGGTGCAGCCACTGTGGAAAACAGTGTGGAGGTTCCTCAAAAAAATAAAAATAGAAATATCATATGATCCAGTAAGTCTACGACTGGGCATTTACCCAAAGAAAATAAAAACACTAATTTGAAAAGACATACGCACCCCTATGTTTATTTCAGCATTATTTACAATAGCCAAAATATGGAAGCAATCTAAGTGTCCATGGACAAATGAATGGATAAAGAAGATATGGTATACATATACAATGGAATATTACTCAGCCATTAAAAAGGAGATCTTGCCATATGACACAACGTGGATGGACAGAAGGTATTATGCTAAGTGAAATAAGCCAGACAGAGAAAGACAAATGCCATATGATTTCACTTACATGTGGAATCTAAAAAACAAAGCAAACAAAAAAAATAAAGAAGCAGAAACAGACTCATAAATACAGAGAACAAACTGGTGGTTGCCAGAGGCAAGGGGTTGGGAGATGGGCTAAAAGGGGGTGAAAGGGAATGGAAGGTACAGGCTTCTTTCCAGTTATGGAATAAATAAGTCACGGGGATGAAAGGTACAATATGGGGAATACAGTCAATGGTACCGTAATAGTACTGTATGGTGACAGGTGCTAGCTAAACTTGTGATGAGCACGGCATATAGAGCTGCTGAATCACTACGCTGTACACCTGAAACTAATGTGAAATTGTGTGTCAACTATATGTCAATAAAAAAGTAAAAGATTTTATTTAAAAAAAAATAAAAAATTAAAATGTACTTACCAAAATCAAAACATTTGCATATCAAAGGACACTATCGACAGATAGTGAAAAGATAACCCACTGAATGGGAGAAAATATTTGTAAACTATGTGTGTGTTAAGGGATTGACGCTCAAAATATATAAAAAAAACTCCTACAACTAAACAACAAAAACCCCCCCAAATAACCTGATTCAAAAATAGGCAAATGACTAGAAAAGACTTTTCTCCAAATAGGCAAATGGCATAAACATGTAAAAAGATGTTCAACATCATCAGTCACTAGGGAAATGCAAACCCAAACCACAATGAGATATCACTTCACACCCATTAGGATGACATTATGAAGAAAAGCAGAAAATACTTTTTTGGGGAGGATGTAGAGAAACTGGAAGCCCGGTGCAATGCTGGTGGAAATGTAAAATGATGCAGCTGCTGTGGAAAATAGTTTGGTGGTTCCTCAAAAATTTAAACATAGAATTACCATATGATTCAGCAATTCTACTCTTAGGCATATGCCCCCAAAAACTGAAAGTAGGCACTCAAACAGATACTGGACACATCACTATGTATGCCACTTGTATGCCATAATATTCATAGCACTATTCACAGCAGCCAAAACGTAAAAGCAACCCAAGTGTCCATCAACAGATAAATGAAGAAACAAGATGTGGTGTATTTGATTATTACTCAGTCACAAAAAGGAGCTAAATTATGACACATGGATGAGCCCTGAAAACATTATGCTAAGTGAAATATGCAAGACACAGAAGGATGAATATTGTATGATTCCACTTGTATGAGGTACTTTCAAGAGGCAAATTCACAGAGACAGAAAGTAGACTAGGCGTTACCAGAGGCTGGGGAGAGGGGAGGATGGGGTTTTTGTTTAATGGATATAGAGTTTCTGTTTGGAATGATGAAAAAGTTCTGGAAATGGATAGTGGTGATTGTACAACATTGTAAATGTACTTAATGTCACTAAATTGTACATTTAAAAATGGTTACAATGGTAAATTGTATGTTATGTATATTTTACAACAATTAAGAAAATGTTTTAAGTCATTTCCTTAGGTTTCACCAGCCACATTTCAAGCGCTCAATAGCTACATGTGGCTGATGGCTACCATACTGGACAACGCAGAGTAGAGTATTTCCATCACTGCAAAGTTCTATTGGACAGCTGCTCTAGAACTGCATTAAAGACTAGCTGATCCTGTCTCCAGGAGCACCGCCCTAGGTGCTGCCGCTAGCTGCCTTATCCCTCATTTCAGTACACCAGGGTTCTACCTACTCACCTAAGAGCCGCTTAATATTATAAATTTGAAAGTTTACAATATTATTTCACAAGTGCCATTTCATTTAATATTCAAAACAATTGACGGGTGGTGGTTGTAGTATTCCTTTTTTTTTTTTAGGTGTAAAAATTAAGGTCCATAGTTTTATAAATGGAGTTGGGATGCAAACTTTTGATTTTGAATTTTGTATTCTTTCCACCTCTACATCACACTGCCTCTTAGAGGGATTTGTCATTTTCATCACACTGACATCACCAAAAAGCATTCACTCAGCTGCATATGATAATATCCTGGAGGCTGTCCAGAGGTGGTCATCATCTCCTTAGGAGTGTCCAACCTCAAACATGTATCCCCAAAGGCTTCCTTTTCCAACTTCCCCATTTTAATCAACAGTAGCTCAAACTTTTTAGTTATTTAACGTTGAAATTTTGTAAAAATATTCCGTTCTCTCTTCCTCCTAGTTATATCTAAACAAATAACCAAATCGTACTGTAATGGGACCCTCACATCCACCCCTTTCCCTTTGGTTACTATGGATGCTAGTCTGAACTAGACTGTCATTAGTATAACCTTAGACATTACACGACTAACTGGCCTCTTGCTTGTACTTTTCCTCCCCACCTAAACATTGCCACCAGACTAGTCCTCTGTATTTCCAATTCTGTATTTTTTAATACTTTAAAAACTGATTTCCCATAAATCCTCACTAAGGTAAGGTTTTACTTTTAGTGCAGCATACTCATATTTGATTCAGGTTTCCTCTCTTATATTCCCTTAGTACAATGAATGGCATAAAACACACAGCTTTTGCTCAGATAATATTTACAGAAAGAATAAATGGCAGGCAGGCAGAATAAAAACACTTAAGAAAATAAATGAAAAATAAGATGTATCTCCCATGAAAAAAGTATGGTCATGAATATGTTCTTTTTGGGGATGGGAGAGTAACTTTAAGAACACACTGAGCTACTTTAGGAAGGAAATGATAATTCTACATTAGAAATTTATTAATGTATATCCCCATTTTTAAAAGTTTTTTTTTTTTTTTTAATTTGAGACAGAGAGCAAGTGTGGAAGTGGAGGCAGGGGGAGGAGCAGAGAGAGAGGAACAAACAGACTCTCTTGAGCGTGGAGCCTGATGTGGGGCTTGATCCCACAACCCCCCCAGATCATTACCTGAGCCGAAACCAAGAGTCAAACACTCAACTGACCAAGTCACCCAGGCGCCCCCCCTCCCCATATTAATAGGTCAAAAAAGGAAGACCACATGACCATCACCAGATGAAGAAAAAATATTTAATAAAATTTAACCCTCATTCATTTATGATTAAAAATAACTTCAGGAGTGCCTGGGTGGCTCAGTTGTTAAGCGTCTGCCTTCAGCTCAGGTCATGATCCCAGGGTCCTGGGATTGAGCCACGCATCAGGCTCTGTGGGAAGCCTGCTTCTCCCTCTCCCTCTCACACTGCTTGGGGCTCCCCCTACTTGTGCTCTCTCTCTCTGTCAAATGAATAAATAAAATCTTTAAAACAAAAATAACTTTAGCAGACCAGGAACAGAAGGGAACATCCTTAACCTGATAAAGGATATTTATCAGAATCTATGGCAAATAGCAGATTTAATGACACAACTTTAGAAGCATTGCTATTAAGGTCAGAAACCAAGATTTCTCTTATTATGGCAACTATTATCAGAACACATAAGATCAACAGAAAAAACAGCACTCATATTTATACCATTTATAGTCAACTGGAAAATATAACAAAAGCTGTGCAACTGTTTTTTAAAAAATTTTATTTATTTGAGAGAGAAAGTATGTGAGTGTGGAGGGGGGAGGGGTAGAGGGAGAGGGAGAATCTCAAGCAGACTTTGCGCTCAGCACAGAGCTGAATGTGGGGCTTGATCGCATGACTCTGAGATCATGACCTGAGCCAAAATCAAGAGTTGGATGCTCCACCGACTGAGCCACCCAGGTGCCCCAGCTGTGTAAGTATTTTTATGGAAAAGATTATAAAATATCCTAAAAGGGGATAAAAGAAGACCTGAATTAAATTAATAGTATATCATGTTCATGGATGGAAAGACTTAATATTGTAAATATGGCAATTCTCCCCAAATTAATATTTGAATGCAGTTCAATTACAAACAAAATCCCTACAGACGTTCTGGTGGAATTTGAAAAGTCGATCTCATCTGGAAGAAGGATGAGAAGAGTCAAGATATCTCTATAAAACAAGAAAAAGGTGGAGACTTGCCCTCCTAGTTTTTAAAGACTTATAAACCATAATGGTGGTACTAATTGGCTCAATGAATTAATGAAACAGAACAGAGAACCATGAAACTGACCCACAAACAGGGAAACCTGATTTACAAAAATAAATTCTAGACAGATCAAAGATGTAAATGTATAAAGTAAAATAAAACTTTAAGAAGAAAAAAAATGTAGGTATATATTCCTTGTGACCTCAGGGTAGATAAGGCTCTCTTTCTCCTCCCACCTCCCCCCCCACAGGTAGAACTGTAATTCTTCTTGTTGACAGTTTAACCTAACAAAAAAGTGGTTTAAAAAATAAATCAAATGACAAATCTTATATAGAGATGAAAGTAACCCTTTACCCCACCAAATTATAAGCCTATTATTAGGGCAACTGATTTTTCTATACAAAAAAACTTAAAGCATATTTGCTATTAAATGTATTCCAGTGGACTTATTTTAAATTTTTAAATTTTGGAATATTTCAAACATACACAAAAGTAAAGACTAGTACAACAAGTAAATCTGACTACCACTACCCAGCTCCAACATATGGCCAATATTATATGCAATCTAGAAAGAATTTCTTAAATAAGATATAAAGCATAAAGGAACTAATTGATAAATTTGTCAGAAAAAGAATTTCTATACAAATGAAAACACTATAAATTAATTTAAAAGATAAACTACAGATTGGAAGATTTGTAATGCACATACACTGACAAAGGAGTCATATCCAAACCCTCGAATAAATAAGAGCAATCAGAAGAAATAAGGAGACAAAAAGGGCAGAGAATATGAACATGGAATTCAAAGAGGAAATTCCAATGGCTAATTAATAAATAAAGAAATGTTTAACCCTTTTAGTAATAAGAAGAAATGAAAAATAAAACAAGATAGGATTTAAAACTCATCAAATTGGCAAAAATAAAAAGTTCAGAAATGTCTAGTACAGGTGAGACTGTAGAAAAGTAGGAACTCATATACTTTTATAGGTAGTGTAACTGGTATGATCACCTTGGAAAGCGATTTGGCAACAGCTAGCAGAGGTGATGGTGAGCATACCCTACAATGCAGCAATTCTGCTCCTAGATAGAGTTCTTGGAAAAAATCCTGTATAAGTACAAAGAAAGTGCAGTATTGTTGGTGGTGGTGAAAAATTGTGCATCTGTAAGACAGAGATCAATAAATTGTGGTATATTCATATAACGGGCTACTATACATCAATTAAAATTAAAGAAGCAGAACTATACACATCAACATGGATAAATCGAGAAGCTGTAATATTGAGTAAGAAAAGTAACAGATGACAATCACAGTATGTCATGTGTATAAAGTCTAAACATGCAAAGATAATACTATATTGTTTATGGATCTATATATGTTAAAAAGATACACAGATATAATGAATTCAGGATAACGGTTACTTTTAGGGAAGAAGAAAGAGAAATGGGATCTAAGGGGGGTACAGAAAGAGTTTCAACCATATCTATAATGTATTATTTTTTATTTTAAAAATATTTTATTTATTCATTCATTTGAGAGAGAGAGCAGGGGGAGGAGCAAAGGGAGAGGGACAAGCAGACTCCACGCCGGGGCTCAGTCTCATGCCTCTGAGATCATGACCTGAGCCAAAATCAAGACTCGGATGCTTAACCAACTGAGCCACCCAGGTGCCCCTGTATTATTTTTTTTTAATAAAGATTTTATTTATTTATTCGACAGAGATAGAGACAGCCAGCAAGAGAGGGAACATGAGCAGGGGGAGTGGGAGAGGAAGAAGCAGGCTTCCAGCGGAGGAGCCTGATGTGGGCTCAATCCCAGAACACCGGGATCACGTCCTGAGCCGAAGGCAGACGCGTAACGACTGAGCCACCCAGGCGCCCCTGTATTATTTCTTTTAAAAATGAGTGGAATGGGGGCACCTGGGTGGCTCCGATGAATAAGAGTCTGCCTTCAGCTCAGGTCATGATCTCCAAGTCCTGGGATCGAGCCCCACGTCGGGTTCCCGGCTCAGCGGGGAGTATGCTCTCTCTGCCTCTCCCCCTGCATGTGCTCTCTCTCTCATGCTCTCTCTCTCTTTTTCAAATGAATAAATAAAATCTTAAAAAAAAAAGGAAAAAATAAAAATGAGTGGAATGTACCCAGGTGTTTGTTAACTATTCTATTTTTCTTTATGTAAGGATTTCTTAAAAAACAAAAACCAAAAAATTCTCAAACAATTGAGCAGAGATCAGGATCAGTTACCAAGATAGTTCTGTATTGCACAAGGGTAGAGGTCAGCCTCTGCTTATGACCACCATTCCCCGTCAGTCCTTCTACTTTAAGGGTGGTAAAACTATAGCTCCAAGTTGTAGGTGCTAGAACACGTTATGTGATGGATTCTATCCACTTCCATAGTCAGTCTTCTATCAACTTGCCCCATTTATTTCCTTCTTGGTATTTAACATAAGCTGAATTTATTTAGCTTATTCCTGGGTTTTTAAAATATTTACTTATTTCTCTGAGAGAACAAATGAGCACACAAGCAGGGGAAGAGGGAGAGGGAGAGAGAATCCCAAGCAGACTCCCCGGACTCGGGGCTTGATCTCATGACCCTGAGGATTATGACCCAGCTGAAACCAAGACTCAGACGCTCAACCAATTGAGCCACCCAGGCACCCCTATTTAGCTTATTTCTTTACTTGATTACTCTCTTTCTTCCTTAGAGTGTAAGGTCCATGAGGTAAGAGATAGTATCTGTTTCATTTACCACAGAATTCCCAGTACCTGAATAGTGCCTGGCAAACAGTAAGTGCTCAATAAATATCTAATGTTAAATGAATATTAAGAGTCAAGACTACCAGAGTAAATTAAGGGGAGATGTCGAACTTGCAGAGAAGCCCAGGCTACATACATTGGTTCAAGTACCAATCTCTGTGAGGCATCCATGTGGAAGGGACCAGCCACAGCTACAACTAGAACACTGAAGCAGGGGGAGTGGGAGTGAAGAGAAAATACAAAATTATATTTAGAAACAAAATTTCTATAACAAGATATAGAAATGTCAAGCCTCTGGATTCTCTACAGACACCTAATTAATTACCCAGCACAATCATCTCATACAAGTTCCAACATGAGTTCAGGGATATGAACTTTCTAAAAACCTAAATAAAGCATGTCACTTAATCCCTTTTTCCAGGTTCAGGTTTAGGAGAAAAACAGAAGAAAGAGAACAGGGAATGGAAAAACAAGAAGACACAGCAAATGTATTGCTTTTAACATAGTTTCTGAATAATCCTGAGGAGGAAAATGGAATGCCTGTAGGAGGTATCTAGAAAGGCTCTTCCCCTGGGTTGTGGTGAAGGCTACCATCCACCTTTAGGTAATTACGGTACTTCTTTAAGAGGCCCTGTAGAGTAACAGTGGTTCAAATGGGCTCTGGGATTAGACTTCTTGGGCTTGAATTCTGACTCTGCCATTTACTACCTGTGTAAACTTGGGCAAGTCAATTAAACATTCTCTACCTCAGTTTCTTAAATATACAATGGAGCCTAATAATGGTACCTACTAAATAAGATTGTGAGGACTACATGTTTTCATACATGTAAAGCTCTCAGAATAGTACCTAAGACACAGCAAGCCCTCAATAAATGGTAGCTTTTACTGTAATTACTCATCTGGAAGAGAGGGACATCAATGTTTAATTCTTAGAAAAAACTGCTTGCCCTGGAGACCCGGATGACTAAATCATTAGCTAATGAAACAGAGACAACACGAAACAGTGGGAAAGCAGTAGACCAAAACTCAAAATGCCTGTTGGGGCAGAGACTGGCAGTTACCTCCCAGTACCCAGCTTCCTCCTCTTCACTAAAAGAACTTTGATTTTTAGCTGGGTACCTTTCCGTCTGACTAGGTGACTGTATTTCCAGCCTTCTCTGCAGCTAGGGTAGCCAAGTGACCGAGACGTCAGCAGAAGTTTTATGTAAAACCTCAAAGAAATCTTTTTGAAAGTGTGAGGGGGATCCCTTCTGTCCTCCTCCCCCATTATGCTGCACATTGATGGCCTAGCAGCCAACCTGGGATGGGGCCACATCCTGGGATGCTGGAGTAGTGAGCCAGAAGAGGCCTTAGCATCTGCCAACTTGGTAGAGCCCTCACACTAGCACTGGACTGTCTATTTCCGGACTGTGATGTAAGAGGATAAGGCTTTATGTGTGTAGGACTTTGTAATTGGGGTTCACATTCACTCAAACTTAAAGATATATCTGGGTTCTGACCTACTCTTATACAATTACAGATAAACTAGTCTTTTTAAATCTTTTTTTTCTTACCTATGAAATGTGAATAATACCTCATAGAATTGTGCGAATCAAGCGAAATAACACATCACAACAGCACTATGTAAAATGATGATATAACTGTTATCAATGGAAACAGGAGACAGAAAGGAAACGCAGGTGTGATAATGATAGATGGGAAACACAAAGATACATACTAAAAAAAGGATTAGAAAAAGTCTAGGAATAGACATTGTATTTCTAGGACTATGAAAAGTTCTTACAGAAGATCACGAAAGCTGATCACTCAGGAGAGATAATACCCTGTATCCTGCATCCTGTAAGATACATAACTAAATTATCTCGATAGGAATCTCATCATGTCCCATTCTTTGGAGTCCACTATCTCTGATCCCGATTCATTCCTAATTAGATGAATTTTGCCCTTCAAATCCCAACATCTCCTTTTCTATATTCTTCCTGTCATTACCCCAATCTTAATAATCAAGTCATACTTCTTGACTTTACCGCAAAGCGGAGCTAACAAAACGTCCAGCAATGACAGAAATTTTCTAACCTACTTTTTTTTTTTTTTAAGATTTTATTTATTTATTCCACAGAGATAGAGACAGCCAGCGAGAGAGGGAACACAAGCAGGGGGAGTGGGAGAGGAAGAAGCAGGCTCATAGCGGAAGAGCCTGATGTGGGGCTCGATCCCATAACGCCGGGATCACGTCCTGAGCCGAAGGCAGATGCTTAACCGCTGTGCCACCCAGGCGCCCCTTTCTAACCTACTCTTGACAATATGGTAGCTATTACGCAATGTCACTATTAACCACTATGAAATGTGGCTAGTGTGACTGAAGAATTGAATTTTGAATTTTATTTAATTTTAAGCAACTTAAGTTTAAATAGACTCACATGGCTATTGGCTACTTTCTGGACAGTGCGGCCTATAGAGTGAGCTCTAGGAAAGAGGATGAAATTGTCATTCCCTCATTCCTATTTGATCTCATTTCTTCACAATACCTATGCAAAAATGCTTTCTCTTGGCCTATTCCTGATATCCCTATGTCCTTGGAGAGTTCCCATTTCCCTCTCTAGGATTTGGGTAATTATTGCCTTCTTTTCAGAGGAATAAGCAGATTTGTTCAAAACACACACACACACACACACACACACACACACACACACACAGAGTTCTGAAACAAACATCCTTCAGGCAAAGCTTTACTGAATACACCAGAATGAGTAGATTCAGTGAATCTACCAAAAAAAAACCAAAAACAAAAACAAAAAACACAACAGATGATTACTTCCCTGAAAAGGATAGACTCTTTTTTGGCTCTTTGGTCTAAAGACATCGAAGTTTGGGTACCCGGGCGGCTCAGTCGGTTAAGTGTCTGCCTTCAGCTCAGGTCATGATCCCAGAGTCCTGGGATCAAACCCCACATCGGGCACCCAGCTCAGCGGAGAGCCTGTTTCTCCCTCTGCCCCTCCCCCTGCTCATGCTTTCTGTCTCTCTCTCTGTCTCTCGAATAAATAAAATCTTAAAAAAAAAAAGACATCAGGGGCACCTGGGTGGCTCAGTCAGTTGAGTGTCTGCCTTCGGCTCAGGTGATGATCCCAGAGTCCTAGGATCAAGCCCCATGTCCGGCTCTCTCCTAGGCAAGGAGCCTGCCTCTCCCTCTGCCTGCTGCTCCCCTGTTTGTGCTCTCTTTCTGCCAAATAAATAAATAAAATCTTAAAAAAAAAAGACATCAGAAGTTCAATTATCCTTCTTGATAAGCCCTTATATATCCAATATAAAACCAGTATGTTCTTCTAACTAAATAAAACAGGTCAAGAAACAGGCAAGTTCTGCTCCTAGGAGAAGATCAAACTAAAAGAAATGGCCTGAAGCAATGTTACTGACCACGGAAGGTTTGGTATAGTAAATAAAGCTGTCAAAATAAGCAATCTGTCCGGGTGCCTGGGTGGCTCAGTCGGTTATCTGCCTTTGGCTCAGGTCATGATCCCAGGGTCCTGGGATCAAGCCCCACATTGGGCTCCCTGCTCAGCGGGGAGCCTGCTTCTCCCTCTCCCTCTTCGTGCCGCCTCCCCCCCTCCATGCTCTCTCTCCCAAATAAATAAATAAAATCTTTAAAAAAAAAAAAAGCAATCTCTCAAGTTGAGGAATTAGTATCTTCATGATGGGGGATGGGAGGTTGGTTAAAATAATACTGCAAGTAATTTAACTTCTCAGGAATACATCTCAACAATGCTAATTCAGTCTCATGAAGTAAAACTCAACAATTTAGTGGCCTGCTCCATCTGCCTGGACAACTCGAGGCATTTTTTTTTTTTTTGAAATTTAATGATTTTTTATTATATTATGTTAGTCACCATACAGTACATCCCCGGTTTCCGATGTAAGGCTCGATGATTCATTAGTTGCGTATAACACCCAGTGCACCATGCAATACATGCCCTCCTTACTACCCATCACCGGTCTATCCCATTCCCCCACCCCCCTCCCCTCTGAGGCCCTCAGTTTGTTTCTCATAGTCCATAGTCTCTCATGTTTCATTCCCCCTTCTGATTATCCCCCCTTTCTTTATCCCTTTCTTCCCCTACTGATCATCCTATTTCTTATGTTCCATAGATGAGAGAAATCATATGATAGTTGTCTTTCTCTGCTTGACTTATTTCACTTAGCATTACCTCCTCCAGTGCCGTCCATGTTGCAGCAAATGTTGAGAATTCGTTCTTTCTGATAGCTGAGTAATATTCCATTGTATATATGGACCACAACTTCTTTTTTTTTTTTTTTAAAGATTTTATTTATTTATGTGACAGAGAGACAGCCAGTGAGAGAGGCAACACAGCAGGGGGAGTGGAAGAGGAAGAAGCAGGCCCACAGCGGAGGAGCCTGATGTGGGACTCGATCCCGGCACGCCGGAATCACGCCCTGAGCCGAAGACAGACGCTTTAACGACTGCGCTACCCAGGCGCCCAGGACCACAACTTCTTAATCCAGTCATCTGTTGAAGGGCATCTCGGCTCCTTCCACGATTTAGCTATTGTGGACATTGCTGCTATGAACATTGGGGTGCATATGGCCCTTCTCTTCACTACGTCTGTATCTTTGGGGTAAACACCCAGTAGTGCAATGGCTGGGTCATGGGGTAGCTCAATTTTTAACTTTTTAAGGGACCTCCACACTGTTTTCCAGAGTGGCTGTACCAACTTGCATTCCCACCAACAATGTAGGAGGGATCCCCTTTCTCCACATCCTCTCCAACAATTGTTGTTTCTTGCCTTGTCTATTTTTGCCATTCTAACTGGCGTAAGGTGGTATCTCAGTGTGGTTTTGATTTGAATTTCCCTGATGGCTAATGATTTTGAACATTTTTTCATGTGTCTGTTAGCCATTTGTATGTCTTCACTGGAAAAGTGTCTGTTCATATCTTCTGCCCATTTTTTGATTTGTTTATTTGTTTCTCATGTATTGAGTTTGAGAAGTTCTTTGTAGATCTTGGATACCAGTCCTTTATCTGTAGTGTCATTTGCAAATATATTCTCGCATTCCGTGGGCTGCCTCTTAGTTTTGACTGTTTCCTTGGCTGTGCAGAAGTTTTTAATCTTGATGAAGTCCCATAAGTTCATTTTATCTTTTGTTTCTCTTGCCTTTGGGGATGTGTCATGAAAAAGGTTGCTTTGGCCGATGTCGTAGAGGTTGCTGCCTATGTTCTCCTCTAGAATTTTGATGGATTCCTGCCTCACCTCGAGGTCTTTCATCCATTTGGAGTTTATTTTTGTGTATGGTGTGAGATAGTGGTCAAGTTTTGTTCTTTTGCATGTAGCTGTCCAATTTTCCCAGCACCATTTATTGAAGAGACTGTCTTTTTCCCACCGGATGTTTTTTCCTGCTTTATCAAATATTAGTTGCCCAAAGAGCCGAGGATCCATTTCTGGGTTCTCTATTCTGTTCCATTGGTCTATGTGTCTGTTTTTGTGCCAGTACCATGCTGTCTTTGTGATCACGGCTTTGTAGTACAGCTCGAAATCCGGCATTGTGATGCCCCCAGCTTTGTTTTTCCTTTTCAACAGTTCCTTGGCGATTCGGGGCCTTTTCTGTTTCCATACAAATTTAAGGACTATTTGTTCCAGTTCTTTGAAAAATGTCCTCGGTATTTTGATCGGGATAGCACTGAAAGTGTAGACTGCTCTGGGTAGCATGGACATTTTAACTATGTTAATTCTTCCGATCCATGCGCATGGAATATTTTTCCATCTTTTTATGTCTTCCTCAATGTCTTTCAAGAGTGATTTATAGTTTCTAGAATATAGGTCCTTTACGTCTCTGGTTAATTCCAAGGTAACGTATGGGTTTTGGTGCTATTGTAAATGGGATGGATTCCCTAATTTCTCTTTCTTCGGTCTCGTTATTCGTGTATAGAAATGCAACTGATTTCTGAGCATTGATTTTGTATCCCGAACTCGAGGCATTTCTAACATCGACATACTTCAGTTCAGGACTGAGAAAATTCTTTTAGGTGTCTACTATTAGTCTGACAGGGAAGACAGAAAAGAAGCTCCAGAAGAGGGTCTCAGAGGTGGTGATAATACAGACAAATGTCTTTCTAGCTTCAAAAACATACTAGAATACCTGACCCTGATGACCCCTCCAGGCTGCTACTCAGGTGCTCATGTTTTAGATGTGAGCGAACGTGTAATTCCTTCAAAAACTCCTTGATGTGAATCCAAGAAATGATGTGACAGTACTTGCTGCAGATTTCCCTTGAAGGCATACCACTCTGACCTTTTTCAAATGCAAATTGGCTTACTCATTATAGCTGTCAGGTTTCTTGGGGAAGAGTTTAAAGAAAAGGCAACACTACGCTCTGATCTGAAGAGTATGGCTGACCCTAAGTGAGAAGGAGGGACAAAGGACACCTGGAGAATGACCCCTGTGATAAGGCTCCATGGTACTGGCCAGGACAGAACTTGATGGGAAATGGAAATCTCTGGCTCTGCAGATTCTTGCTTGAGTTGGACCACTTTGATTTTTGGCAGCCCCTCCCCCTCCGACATTGGCTCAGACAGTCACTGATCTTAGTACAGAATCCAAAAGTCCCCCAGACCTCTAAGTCAGCTCTCCCTTGTCTTTAGGGCAGCAGTGCCTGTAAACCATGTCATCCAGCTATGCCCCACTGGCTCTTACTCACACAGAAAATATTTATCAAGCCCTCATGAAATCTACAGCACCAGACTGGACACTTGGGGATGTCTATGAGAGAGTGGTTTCCAGGAGCTCACGATTTAAAGTTCAGTGTGTAGTCTTAAAGGTAGATGCAGGCAGAAAGGGGTGAGAGAGGCTCTCAGAAGAACTGTGCCCACACTCAGAAAAAGGCCCCTGATCTTTCTAGGAGTTGTTACACCACAACATGAAAATATAGTTATTTAGTTGGGGGTGGAGGGGAAAAAAAGCCCTGGAATTTCAGAAATGAGTGAAAAAAATATGGAGTAAAGGAGGGTAGTAGTTGGGATTAATGAAAATGACAGAGTGGAAGTTTTAGACTCTCAAACATAAAGGCCAGGGAAAGGAGGCCTGGAAATTGAAACATGCCTAGATTAAGGAGCCTGTCCCCATCTACAGGAAGTTTATCCCTAACATCTAAATAGTCATGTTTTAAAATCAACAAGTTTGCTGGTTTTCAGCTGCCACTGACCGGAACCCCCAGTGGCTCTGGCCCACAGTGTAGACAGACCGTGCCCAGCCGGACTAGATGAAGACATGCAGCCGGAAGTCAGCCAGCCAGCCTGACCCCTCCCGGCTTTGGGAGGAGTTTGAGCAAAATGCTACCCAGCTAAAGGAGTACTCGTAGGCAAGACCGTTTAACCCTAGCAGTGCAGGGTGATACCAAGGACCCTGCATCTCAGTCAGCGGACTCAGAGAGTCGGCAGTCTAGGAGAACAGAAGCCCACCAGCCAGTTCATCAGGACCTTGGGTCTTCCGCTGCAGTCGCATATTCACATTCACAGTTGCATAGTTTAATTTGATATAATTATCTCCTAGAAATTACTGTATGTAGCCTCTTGGGATCTAAAGCAATTAAGTGAAGATAAATTTCTTTCATGCAGCAAGCTGTCAAAGGATGAAGCAATTTCATTCCCCATTTGAAGTGGAAGCTTTGGGTCATGCATGGTTTATTTGAAACAATGCCATCACCTAAAGCTGCTGATCTTATCTCTAACTCCGTTCTCCATTTCAAACTGCTGGAGATATGTAGCGTGGCACTGCCTGAAGTTATGACATCTGGCTCAAGGCCAGCAACAGAACAAGCCAGCTCCTCTTCCAGGTTTTAAGCGCAAGAGGACAAAAATCATATTAAAAGAAGAGAACTATATAGGTGAAGTCTGTTAAACCCTGAAGAGGGGAGATGTTCCCAAGGCATCAGTTATGACTACAGAGGCACCCTAGTGAAGGGGAAGTGGTACAAGAGCAGGCAGGGACGCCCCCCAAAGGGGGGAAGAGTGAAATACATGCTGGGAGGAACCAGATTTTTCTCTTCTGGGAAACACCAAACCAAAGGTGGGGCCTATTTCAAGAAATAGCTTGATAGGGGCGCCCGGGTGGCACAGCGGTTAAGCGTCTGCCTTCGGTTCAGGGCGTGATCCGGCGTTCTGGGATCGAGCCCCACATCAGGCTCCTCCGCTATGAGCCTGCTTCTTCCTCTCCCACTCCCCCTGCTTGTGTTCCCTCTCTCGCTGGCTGTCTCTATCTCTGTCAAATAAATAAATAAAATCTTAAAAAAAAAAAAAAGAAATAGCTTGATAGATTTAAGAAATAGCCTGATAGATGGAAAGCATACCAGGGTGAGAATGAGAAGATCTGGGTTCTAATTCTAGCACTTATAAGACTGTGCATGAGACTGGGGGGAAAGTTCTCTTAACTCTTTTTCTTCTGAATTGCAGCTGGTACTTTATTTAAAAAATTTTCTTCATAACCATGTTTTATTTATTTTATAACATACCAGTCAATGTGCTATCTAGGTAATAGTATTCGAAGTTTTTTTTAAGCCACTAAAACATTCTTCAGGTGAAATCCATGCACGTCAGACCATGTCTGAACACTGCTTTCAAAAGGAACCTTGAAGAACTAGAATTGGCTTTCAAGTGTTAGTGCACTGGAATCACCAGAAGATTTTGTTGAAAGTGACTACTGGGCTCCACCCTCGAGTTTCTGATTCACGGGTCTAAAACATTACATACCTAACATGTTCTCAGGTGAATCTCATGCTGCTGGTCCTAGTTACCACAATTTGAGAACCAGTGGTATAGAGGAATCTAGCCAGGAGAATAATTGAGAATTGGGAGTGTCTCATACAGTAGCCAATAGCCACACGTGGATATTTCAATTTAATTAAAATTAAATTAAAATTTCTCAATAAATCTAAGAATCTTTAAAAATTTCTGTTTCTCAGCTGCACTAGTCACATTTCAAGTCCTCAAGAGTCACATGTGTCTAGTGGTTACCACATAGGATAGTGTAGAAACAGATCATTTTCATTATCACAGAAAGTTCTATGTGATAACGCTGGTCAAGAATCTATTTGATTTTGGGACACCTGGCTGGATCAGTTGGTGGAGCATGTGGTTCTTGATCTCAGGATCGTGAGTTTGAGCCCCTCTTTGGGTGTAGAGATTACTTACAAAAAAATAACCTTTAAAAAAAAAAGAATCCATTTGATTTTGCTGGTGAATATTTAACCTAGAGAAAAGAAAACTTAAGGAGAATTTCACATATACTAAGATGTGTCAGGTATTAAAAACAAAGACTCTATAACTCTAAGAGAATCTCTCTAAAGCCAGTAAATGGAAACCATAGAAAGGCAGACTATGTTCAGTTTGGGAAAGAACTTTTTAATAGTGGCTAACTCATGATATATTAAACTCTGGGAAGTACGCGAAGCAGAGGCTATGAGGACACAAGAGATTACTTCTTAATTAGGTAGAAGACTTAACCATAATATTTTCTAAGGGGCTGCCTAATTTCATGACTCTTTTGTAATTAATTCGATCCAATTTGATAATTACTATCATGGCAAACCATCCCTTTCTGCATCTGGGATAGTTTTCTAAAGCATCTATTTCAGATAGAAAGAACTTCCTTTTTTTAAGGCTATTTTGGTTGATAAACTTTCCCAGTTCACACTGTTTAAAAATGTCTTTGTAATAAAGTAGATTTCATCAAAATTAAAAATTTCAGGGGCACCTGGGTGGCTCAGCTGGTTAAACATCTGACTCTGGCTTGGGTCATGATCTCAGGGTCCTGGGATCAAGCCCCATCTCAGCTCAGCAGGGAGTCTGCTTCTCCCTCTCCCTCTGCCCCTGCTCATTCTCTCTCTTTCAAATAAATAAACAGAATCTTTAAAAAAAATTAAAAATTTCAATAAAGTGAAAAAGCAATCAGCCCACAGAAAGGGAAAAAATATTTGCAAATCATGTATCTGATAATGGACTTTATCCAGAATATATAAAGAACCCCTACAACTCAACAATAAAAGATAATAATTTTAAAAATGGGCAAACGTTTTGAATACACATTTTCCCTCTTTTATATCTTTACAAAGTACTTTCACAGACCTGAACATCTCTCCTAGCCTTTTTGATGTCGATAAGGCAGTTATAGGTTTCCTAGATTTACAGAAAAAGAGACAGAAACCGGGGGTGGGGGGGGGGGGAGAGAAAAAGAGAAGCCCAGAGAGTTTATATGAATTGCCCAAGGCCACACAACCAGCCTATAGCAGAGTCAGGATCAGAGCTCACATTTGACACTTTCTTTTATTCTACCTTGCCTTCCTTTGCCTCAAAGGGAAAAAGTTAATGTTCAGGTATTCCAAGGCCAATCAAGTGAGAAAGTAGAAACTGTATTTTTTAAATGTATACAATAAATAAGCACATAACAAAGACACTCAACATCATTAGTCATTAAGGAAATGCACATCAAAACCACAAAGGGATATCACTTCACACCCATTAGGATGGCTATTATAAAAAAACCAGAAAATAACAAGTGTTGAAGACGTGGAAACACTGGAATTCTTGTGCACTGCTGGTGGGAATGTAAATGGTGCACCCATGTGGAAAGCAGTATGCAATTTCTCAAAAAACTAAGCAGAGAAGTACCATATGATCCAGCAATGCCGCTTCAGTGTAGACATCCATAAGATGTCAAAGGAGAGACCTGAACAGGTATTTGTATGCTGCCCATGTTCACAGCAGCATTATTCACAATCGCCAAAAGGTGGAAGTGACACAACTGTCCATCCCATCGTTGGATAAACAAAATGTGGTGTAGACAGACGAGAATATTATTCAGCCTTAAAAAGGAAGGAAATTTGGATACGTACCACAACAGGATGAACCTTGATGATGTTATTCTAAGTAAAATAAGCCAGTCACAAAAGACAGATATTGAATGATTTCACTTACATGAGGTTTGTCATCAAATTCAGAGAAAGAAAGTGAAGTGATGGTTGCCAGAGGCTGGGAGAGGAAGGAAATGGGGAGTTAGTGTCTAATGCGTACAGTTTCAGTTGGGGGAAAATGAAAAAGTCCTGGAGATGGATGGTGGCGATGGTTGCAAAACAATGTGAATGTATTTAATGCCACAGAACTGTACACTTAAATATGGTAAATTTTATACTATGTATATTTTAACAATTATAATTTAAAAAAAATGGAATGAGCCTGTTTTAAATAAAACTTTAATTAGAGGAAAACTTCACTTCCTAGCTCCTCACCCTCTTTGAAACATCCGGTACAGCCATTTTCCACCTTCTGGCATTGACAACGTAAGGAAGAACAAATTAAAGCTACTGGTGAACCAACGGCTGCCCCCTGACCCTGGCACCTTTTGGAGCAAAAAACAACCTACACAGGCCTGTAGTTACTCCTTGACTTCATGGTCTGATTCTCAATGCCAAAAGCTACCTTCGACTCTTTGCGTGAGATTCTGAGTTAAAGGAAGGAACACCAATGCCTCTCTTTAGTCATCTGCTTATGGGTTGGGCCCTCCAGGAAACAGAGTTGACTCAGTCTAGAAGGCTAAAACTTACCTTATATCAAAATGTAAGCCAGTGGCAAAACACTAATTTCAGCATTTAAGTCCCATGTGCACAGGACTTCAGTGTTCTCACAGGGAGGCCCCTGCTCATGTTTTGTAATCCTGAAAGGCAGAACTGCCCACTCTTTAACGTTCAGTTAAACCCGAGGGCTAGAGGGAATGTAGACTGAATTCTGGGAAGGTGTTCTGGAGGTGGGAGTGGGGGGGCGCAGGCAACTGCATCCATACTCTTGCGCATCAAGGGCCTAGTATCAGTGCATTAGACAGATGACGTTATGTTTTCTACTGTGTTCATCTTGATCGCCCGAAAGAACACAACTATGTCCCCACCTAGTCAGGAGGAGCTCATCTCTCAGAAAGTTTTGTTCCCTTGACTCCTGGATGCTATGGAAGTGATCAGACCCAACTCTGATATTCTTTATATGCTGTTTCCAGAGTTAGACAGAAGGCAAATCACTGTACATCTCTGCCTATATGAAATGTTAAGTCTAAAGTAATAAGACAGGTTTAAAAAAAAAATCACAAACAAGTATCAGAGTAATTAGGGTGCATGGTAGTTACACCTCATACCGAGGTGGTGAAATACCCTTTCCCCCAACTCGCAAGCCCAGATCTCACTTGAATATGGAGGAGAATTTTTTTTTAAATATCCATAACCCAGCTGTGACACTTCCTTCCACCTCTACCTGTACATCTGTTTCCTACAGAGTGCTGCTGCTGCAAGTGAGATGCGTGAGGCTTCTGTAGGTGCTGGGGAACAAGACGGAACAAAAATGCTTCACACCTGGCTCCCAAATTACAGCAACGCTGGGCTGGGGCCAACATAAGCTGGCACAGCACCAGCTGAAATGGACATCAATTAAGGAACCTGTCATCTTTCAAGACTGCAGGGTCTTTTTTCACTCTGTGATCCGCACTGCTCCACAAACCAGCCGCGGCACCACTGGTAGAGTTTTCCAGATGGGATCATTTCCCTTAGATTCCACACTTGCAGATTTATTGCAGAACTTGTTTTTAACCCCTCCCTTTGTTGTTAAAGCTTGAACTATTATTCCACATTACAACTTCATCTTTAATTAAATTTATTTGTCCTTAGTAAAGTGAGAAATTGTACCACACGAGCAGAAACAGTTTTAAGCCAGCCTAAAAGATGTTTTATTTACAAAAAGGCATTCAAATAACTGAGATTAGTGAAGGGTCAGAAATTCTTCTCTGTATACATCACTCCTACTGGGGTCAAAAGCCAGAAAGCCTTGACCAGACTACATTATCCTGGAGAAATGGACAGACCTCTGGGACTAAAGCAGGCCTTCTCTGACCATCACACAGTGATCCATGTCATGTGCACAAAGAAATTCTGCTAGTGTCTAGTTAGTGGCAAATGTTATTTAAGAAAAATACCTTAAGAGTGTCAGCAATTAAAAAGGGATAAGAGCCCGGGAACAAGCACAGCTGATCAGGAGGGTCACAGAAGTGCAGCTCCCCGTCTCTGCCAACATGCTGGGCGTGTCGCTCTTCCTGCTTGCTGTTCTCTGATCCCTACGTGGCTGTCAACAATCTCAAGAAATAGGAAAGAAAGCAGTGCTTTCTCTGCCCAGGGTTCCAGGACACAGTCTGAGGCAAGACGGAGGGTGGGAGGAGCCTTCACACTTCATCCCTCCACCTATAACAACATGCAAACTATACCTGGATCTTCCCAAACAACTTTTATTTCCTCAAAGTCTTCCTTAAACCTATGGAACAAGAAGCTGCCACTGAGTGGGGGCCAGTACAGGAGCTTTCTTTTCTACTTACTCTCCCCAGTATAAAAGTATAGATGTATTTTCTTCAAAAGTGACAAATTCCACATACTACCTTTTCTTGACTTTTGTCCAATGGGACAGGACCTATTTTCTCCACTGCACCTAAGTGGGCTGCTTTGTGGAAAAAATTCCACGCAACATGAAAGAGTCCCATGATAAATAAATATCTCATCCACATTTAATTCATGTTCTGAAAACTGAATTCTATTGCCTCAGGGGGCTGCCAGTTGCTGCCAATTTGCTTCTCATGGCAGAACCCTGTGTGGCAGAGCCCTGACTAGGCTAGGCTCTGCCGATGCTTGTTTGGAAAAGAGTCCAGCCGGAGATGAAAGAAGCTCTTCAAAGTGGGTGACTCCTTGGAGGCTATCACTTTAGGGCTTGGGAACGATTACTTATCAAAAACGCCTTCAGTCTGAAATATATTCTGGGTAAGAAGCTGGCTTGCCCTCTCGGGTGTTCCACTGGAGTTTGCAGAGCTGGAGAGGCCTCAGTGGATTTAGAGTGATGGCAGAAACTGAAGAACCCAGTTGAAGATAAGAGCCCCAAATTCACATCGTAGGTGGGGACAGGAGAGAGAGAAGGAATTTAAAAAAGCTTCAGACATCTGTCTGCACAATTCATTCCTGGCCCACCCTTCTCCCCCCTCTTTTATTTTAAATAAACAGCTTCAAAAGGGGTGGTCCTCACATTTTTCTGCTGACTAAGGTCTCGATTTCCTTACTTTCCTCTACCAAGAGAGCCTGAAACCTTTAGCTCTCAGCATTTAATCAGTCAAAACCTAGTCTCTGAAGTAGAAGGACAAGCTAGATCAAGAGAAAATATTTGTGACACGTACACAGCTGACAAAGGACTTGTATCCAGATTATACAAAGACCTCTCAAAACTCAGTAAGAAAACAATTCAAAAATAGGCAGAAGACTTGAAGACACTTTACCAAAAATAGAAAAATGGCAAATAAACACATGAAGAGAAGCTCAACATCATTAGACATTAGAGAAATGCAAATTAAAACTGTAACGAGGTACCTGTTAGAATGACTTAAAACAACAATGACAACAACAAAATGTGGAATCAAGCGCTGGCAAGGATGTGGCCAAACTGCAATTCTCATACACTGCTGGTGGGAATGCAAAATGGCTATAGCCACTTTGGAAAAGGTTGGCAGTTTCTAACAAAATTAAACATAAACCTATCGGGGTGCCTGGGTGGCGCAGTCGTTAAGCGTCTGCCTTCGGCTCAGGGCGTGATCCCGGCGTTATGGGATCGAGCCCCACATCAGGCTCCTCTGCTATGAGCCTGCTTCTTCCTCTCCCACGCCCCCTGCTTGTGTTCCCTCTCTCGCTGGCTGTCTCTATCTCTGTCGAATAAATAAATAAATAAAATCTTAAAAAAAAAAAAAACCAAAAAACAAAAACATAAACCTATCAAATGACCCAAACATTCATACCTAGGTATTTACCCAAGAGAAATGAAAACTTAAATTCACATAAAAATCTATACATGAATGTTTGTACTAGTCAATCCATAGTCACAACCCAAATGTTCAACAGGTGAATGGATAAGCAAATCGTGGTCTATCCTACAATGGATAGTACCGTGTGACAAAAAAGCATGGATTAGTGACATAGCCAACAACATGGATGAATCTCGAAGGCATTATGCTATAATGAAGCCTCAAAAAGCTAACTGCTGTATGGTTTAATTTATATGACATTCTGGAAAAGGCAACGTCATCCCTATGACAGAAAAAAGATGAGAGGTGACCAGGGGTGGAGAGACGGGCTGGTTGCACGAGGGAGATATTTTGGATGATGGATATGCTCTGCATCTTAATTGTGGTGTTGGTTACATGACTGTATGTTTGTCAAAACTGTATAACAAAGATCTGAGTCTCTCAGGAAGGGAATGAATTAGAGAAACATCGCTGCACTCTGTGCTCAGGGATACCTGGGAATGCATACAGCTAGAGGGTGACAGGGCTGACAAAGAGCCTCTTTTCACCCCGAAATTGGAGGCAACATTAAAACAGACTCAGATTTCTGTTGCAGTAAAAGGAACTTTATACTCTTTGTCCCCTAGACTTTTCATTGTTACAGAGACAATGCAATCTTCTTTATGCAGATAAAAAGACACTGAGTCCTGGCCTGGTTTTCCTCCTCCCCTTTCATTTCCTGTTTCATTTGGGCAGATATCTCCGTTTCTACAACCGGCAAAGTATATGCAAGTTTTAAAATCATGAGGGAAATCGAGATTTAGGCTAACTGGAGACCTCTTTGTATAAACAGGTTAATTGTGCAGAGAACCTACTAAAAGTAAATCCTGAAACATTTTTTTAAAATAATAAACACCTGCCAAAATCTGTTGTGCTGTCAGTGAGTGAGGTCAAAAAACATAAAGTGTACCTGAAACAATAAAATTTCTTTTAATGTCGTCATTATCTACTAGTGAAATGATGGGGATGGGCACTTCCAAAGGGGCAATATTTTGAAAGAAAAATTGTATCTCTTATAATGTGGTCACAGGTCCATAGGGAGCGAGAAGGTCGAGTGGCTAAAGATGCGTGTTCCATCAGTATCTGGAGAGCTGTAAGAAGCAGTCAGCTTGGAAAAGAGAGCATATTCCCACTCTCATTTTAGTAGCTTATCTTCACACCTCTGCTTCACAGCTTACTCCTTCTAGTACTTCTTGGGTGCCTCAAGTGAGAGGAAGGAAATGGTACTTGGAAACTCTAACTAAACCAGAAACTCTTAGCTCCCACCTTTGAAGAGCCCAAGCATGTAAGGATATGCACGCATACAAATGCAGAGAAAGAGCTTTTTCATTGAAACGGAGGAAGCTGCCATGTCTACCTCTATAAGCAAAAATATTAATCATCCACCGTCTGGTTTTAATCCACACGCTCCTGACCCTGCATCTGAATGTATTGTTATCAGGGGAAGGAGCATTTCTGCTCAATCTTATTCACCAGCCAAAACCCTGAAAATGTGAAAACCACATTGGTGAAGTGCCTTCTTCGGGACCCAGAAAACTCTGAGCTGCTGCTTTTTTATTGTTTTCTTTCTTTCTTTTAAAATGATGAACAAATGTGAATTTCAGAGGGTCTGGAGGGGAAAAAAAAAGGAACAGCTCAAGTTACAGGTCCCTCATATCTTGGAGTGACACTATCCTCAGGGAAATCAGCACTTTCTCTTCTCTATTTCCCAAAGGGGATCCAGCCACACAACCTGATTGATATCAGCCCATCAGAGACAAGTCTGGGCATCCAGGTGCATCCCTTATGAGCATTTACAAATGAAATGGCAAGCCCAAACAGCAAGCCTTTGCCTCTGGTCTCTGTTCTTCTGGTTTGTGCTTTGCTAGCAGTAAAAGCAGGGACTGATACACCATCTGAATGTGTCTAAGCACGCTTCTCCCACTGTCTGTGTTGGAGACCCTTTCCTCTCCTCAGGTTCACCCTAAAAAAGGTCTCCAAGCCAGTATGTGGGCTTGAGTGCCTTCAAAGCCATTAGTCACCACCCTTGCAGCCTCACTCCAAACTGCGAATGGGGCCACCCGTGACACAAAAACTCTGGCAAGATTAGAGGATAGCAAGAGCAGAAGAAACCACAATACGCCTGAGACTCCCAGGAGAACAATGACTAGTGCTGGTGGGGAACAGACTGACGGACAGAGCAGACAGACTCTAACCAGGCCTCACTCTGTTTTCGATACAACACAAATGTTTTCCATTAGAAGTTCCCTGCCCCACAAACACTCATACATGCGGCTATGAAATCCACATACTTAACTTCTGCTTTTCTGGCACTCTGACCCAACTACCTCTCCTGTTCCTCTGGAACAGAGCAAAGTTGAGAGAAAAGAGATTCTAGTGCCCCCAGCACAAAGGTAAGGCGAAGAGAATCAGAATCAGATGCATGCTTACTAAGTACTATCTAACATGAGTATGACTGAGCAAGGTAAAGGGAAGAAGGGAGAAAACAAGGACGTTTCTTTTGCCAAGAGAGAAACAAGTACTGTAAAGCTCTGGCTCTCACTGGTTGGCTCCTATGCTTTTAGCTTAAAGTTTGGCTTTACTTTCTAGTAAAGTCTGCAGCTGATCTTCATCAGGAGGTGTCGGTCGCCATTAAAAGCAAAACAGGCAAAAACCTCAGAAAACTCATTACAAAGCCTGCAAAATTCCAGTACTAAGAAAGCAGAATACAGGCTGATCAGTAACCCATGTTTCAAACACTCTGAACCAGCCGAGTATCACAGCTGTGAGAAGAAGCCGAACCAGAAATCTTTAACAGCGTCAGCAACCATCCTCCCACCGTCTGTGGGACCCGGCCCAGGCTCACTTCTAATCATAGAGGTGGGGACATGTGGCTGGGTGGCTAATTAATCTCTTCCCTTAAAAAAAAAAGGAAGAAGAAAACTACAAGTAAGAATTCAAAAGAACAATTAAAAAAAAAAAAAAGAATGAACATTGAAAAGAAGGGAAAAAGTGAATTTTTAAAATGGCATGTAAGAAATAAAAGGAAATCCCCTATTCAGGCAGCTCTGGAGTTCCCTAATTGCACAAGAGCAAAGGACACCCCCCAATGTGGAGGCCTTATTAAGCAATTGCTCAACCTACACGCATTGTGCAATTCCAACCCTCCAAAGCTTCTTGCTGCACATGTGCAAACCACGTTTTCCACTGCACTCTAGAATTAGGAACAGTTTCTCATTTTTCTCTTCTTCACTTTAGGGGGGCTGTGTGCATGAAGGGAAAAAATCTACTGCTAGATAAGCATTCACTACAAATGAGGTTTTACATTATTTCATCTGGTTACTTCTGAGTTTACTTGTAGTTAAGAAACATTTGGATTTACTCTTAGGCAGCTAAAGATTCATTTCTCCTGTCACTGACAATAATGATATCACAAAAAATTGTCCACGAAAACATCACCTTCAAAAGCCTTTGTTCCAAATGGTTGCTATTCTGGAATATTTGGAGTACTTAAAAGTAGCAGTCCCTACTTTGCAGCCAAAATTCCAATGGAAGCCTGGGTAAATCACAATGTGTCTTATTAATCACAAACCTTTCTTTTTAGAGGATCTAGTTAAACGATCAACAAGAACAATAATAGGTGTATACAAAGATGAGGAACGCATGACAAGAAAACCCAAAGGTCATGCAGGAAGAGACAGCTCTGACTTCATAAAAATTTTAAACTGTACACTGTAAAAAATATAAAGATTTTAATACCAGCTACAAATAGACAATATTTGCAACATATAAAATAAAACTACAGTGTTTACGAACTCCTACATATCAATAATATATAACAATATAAACATGAGCAGGGCCATAAATATGCAAGTCAGAATGAAAGAAATATAAACAGACAGTAAATATACAGAAAGATCTTTTATTCCACTAGTAAGCAAATTCAAGTTAAAGTGAGATGCATTTTTTAACCCAGAAAATAAGCAAATATTAAAAATATTGGTATAATATATAGTATTTGTAAAACTATGAAGAAACAGACATTTGTATACTGTTATGGAAGTGTAAACTGGTATAATCATCTCGGAGGGCAATTTGGCAATATTTGTAAAAACAGTAAAATTTGTGTATCTTTTGATAAAGGAATTCCACTTGTAGGAATCTATTCTAAAAAAAAGTCTTATAAATATACAAGGATTTAAGTACAAGGAAGCTCATTTTAGTACCGTATGTAATAAAAGAAATTGGACATAACTAAACAGCACCTAGAAGACAGTGGGAATGTACACTGGTGCAGCCAATTTGGAAACCACTATGGAGGTTCCTCAAAAAATTAAAAATAGAACTACTGTACAATCCAACAATTCCACTTCTGGGTGTTTATCTGAAGAAAATGAAGACACCAATTTAAAGAGATATAAGCACCCCTATATGCTCACTGCAGCATTATTTACAACAGCTAAAATATGGAAGCAACCTAAGTGTCCGTCAATAGAAAAATGGATAAAGAAGATGCGACATATGTATACAATGGATTATCATCCAGCCATGTATGATGAAACCTTGCCATAGCGAAAGGAGTCAGAGAAAGACAAATTACTGTATGATTTTACTTATATGTGGAATCTAAAAAACAAAACAAATGAACAAAACAGAAACAAAGTCACAGATACAGGAAACAAACTGTTGGTTACCAGAGTGATGAGGGGTTGGAGGGAAGGTGGGTGAAACAGGTAAAGGGGATTAAGAGGTACAAACTTCCAATTATTAAATAAATAAGTCACAGGGATGAAAAGTACAGCATAGGGAATATAGTCAATAATATTGTAATAACTTTGTATGGTGACAGATGAACTACACTTATCATGGGGATTTCACAATGTATAAAAATACCGAATCACTATGATGTACACCTGAAACTAAGAGGACACTGTGTGTCAATTATACCTCAATTAAAAAAGATGGATAAATTGTATCTCTAACAATGGAATATGATGCAACTTGAAAAAAACTGGTGTAGATTTATACAAACTGATTCAGAAACAGTTGCAAGGTATATATATTAAGCTTAAAAAAGAGGAATGTATATACAACATGCATTTTTATTAGAAAAGTTAATATTCTGTATATGTATGTCTGCAAGAACGGTTACCAGACTGTTATTAGCAGTTTTTGCCTATTTTGCTTTTAATGGCGACTGACACCTCCTGATGAAGATCAACTGCAGACTTTACTAGAAAGTAAAGACAAAATTGGAAGGAAGGGCTGGTACTCTTATATTCTGCAGTTCTATACGACTTTAATATTTCAGATAGCATGAATTACTTCTGTAATTAACAAGTAAACACAGTCTACCTTCTGTCTGTCAGCATGATGGAATAGGTGGTACTAGACTAGTCCTCCCACCATAAACAGCTATAAAATATCTGAGGCAACTGTTGGTAGGCAGTGGGCAACAGGCAGTGCAAGACCATGATCCCTCAAACACCAAACTCATTGAGAAAGAGTTCAGATTTGTGGTCACCAGAGGTGGGGTAGAGAGAGGGCAAATTACAGGAAGGTGGTCAAAAGGTGCCAACTTCCCATTATAAAACAAGTACTAGGGATGTAATACACAACATGATGACTATAGTTAACGCTGCTGTATGATACATCATAAGGAGAAATTATTTTCTTTGCTTTTTATTGCATCTGTATGAGATGATGGATGCTAACTAAACTCATTATGGCAATCATTTACAAATATCTGTAAATCAAACCATCATTCTGTATACCTTAAACATATACAATGATGTATGTCAATTATTTCTCAGTACAACTGGGGAAAAACACTAGAAATATTTTTTTATGATTAAAGTTTGTTCCCCTTTCATGAGAGAAAAAAAGACTGTGCTTTCTGAGAAAAGAGAAATTCATAAAATGAACCCATGATCACTCAGTCCTCTGCTTGGGGATAATTTTCCAACCATGACATTGAAAGCTGAGTCCCAGGGAAATCATGGTCATTCTGTTAAGCTGAAGAGGCAGAGGCAGAATCTGGGTAGCTGAAGGGGATGGAATCAGCAAGTAGGGAAACGGACAGGAAGAAGTTGTACAAAGAAATGGCACAAAGTACATGTGAGAATCTTTAGTGAATAAGGGGATAAAGGCTGACTGTACAAATGTAGCCAAGACCACCAGACGCTGACCAAAAGGCAGCTGCTACAGGGCTGAGAGTGGAACAGAAAGAGATATTAAAGATCCAGCAGTGGTGCAGGAAAAGCACTGTCTCAGGATGGGGGAGTCGGGAGTTCCAACACTGCCAGAGTGAAGAGGTTTTAACACTTTGTTAACACCCTTTGGCAACCATCTGAGACTCCAGAGGATACACACCCTAGAGTGAGAGCTAATCTAAGTCTGCATTCATAGATCCTAAAACCCAGCCTGAAACAAAGTCTGCAGGGGGAGGTTGACATGTCACTGGGGCTTGGGAAACAGCCTAGGTTCCTACGAAGCTGCCCTAATAATATGTAAAAACCAAGCCTACAGAAGTTCAAGATGATCAAGCAGAAATTTAACTGCCAGTTTTAAAAAAACAAACAAAAAGGTACTCTCCAGAGGAAGGTAACAAGATCCAGAATCTCTCTAACAAATTATCCAGTGTCCATGGACTGTAAACAAAAATCACTAGACACAAAGAAACATGAAAATGCAATCCACATTCAACAGAAATCAAATGTGAGATGGCCCACATGTTGGGATTGGCAGGCAAAGGCTTTAAAAGCAGCTATTATAAATATGTCCAAAATATTAATAAGAAAGATGTTCAAAAAATTAAAGGGAAATATAGCCTTAATGAGTAAACAAATAGAGAATATCAACAGAGAAAATTATAAAAAAGAATCAAGTAGAAGTTCTTTTTTTAAAAGATTTTTTTAAAGAGAGATTATTTTAAAGATATTTATTTATTTTAGAGAGAGAGATCAAGAGAGCGTGCGTGGGAAGGGGCAGAGGGAGAGGGAGAGAATCTCAAGCAGACTCTGCTGAGCGTGGAGCCCTACGCAGGGCTCAATCCCATAACCCCGAGATCACAACCGGAGCTGAAACCAAGAGTCCAAGGCTCAACTGACTGAGCCAACCAGGCACCCCCCCGCCCCAGTACAAATTCTTAAACTGAAAAGTAAAAGAGTAAAATAAAAAATTCACTGGATAAACATTATATTGAAAATGGCAAAGAAAGAGTCCATGAACGTAAAGACAGATTAACAGAAACCAAGTAATGGCGGGGGGAGGGGGGCTCCAGGGTGACTCAGTCCGTTAAGCGTCTGACTCTTCGTTTCGGCTCATGTCATGATCTCATGGGTCCTGGGATATAGCCCTGCACTGGCTCCATGCTCAGCAGGGAGTCTGCTAGGGTTCTCTCCCTCTTCTTCTGCCCTTCCCTCCCTCTTGTGTGTTTTCTCTCTCTCTCTCTAAAATAAATAAATCTTAAAAATAAAAAAAGAAACTAAGTAATCTGAAGACTAGAGAGAAAAAACATTAAAGATAAACAGAGCCTCACATATGTGTGGGACTATGTGAAAATGTCTAACATATACATAATTGGAATTCCAGAAAGAGAAGAGAGGGTAAGTAGGGTAGAAAAAAAAAGAATCATCTCTGGAAGATATCCCAAATTTGATGAAAAACACCAACTTATAGATCCAAAAGGGTCAGTGACCATCAAGCAGAATTAATGTAAAAAGAACTACACCTATGCACATCCCAATCAAACTTCTGAAAACCACAGATAAAAAGAAAATATTCAAAGCAGACTCCCCCCAAAAGATACATTATACGGAGAGGCAAATGAATGCTGATTTCTCCTGAGAAAACAGTGGGTGCCAGATAATAAGAGAACAACATCTGAAAATGCTGAAAGAAAAAAACTTCAATCCAGAATTCTATATCCAGTTTTTAAAAAAATCCTTTAAAATCAAAGATAAAAGGAGGGAGTGGAGAAAGAGACATTTTTAGATAAACAAAAGCTATAGGAATTTGTCACCAGCCACCTGGGTGTCCTTTAGGCTCAAGAGAGATGGTCATCATCTGGAAACTCAGATCTACTGAAAAGAATGAAAAGCATGAAAAGTACCCGTAAATAAGTAGACAAATAGAAAAGTTTATGTTTTCTTTTTGTTTGTAATTTACTTAAAAGGTAACTATTTAACTAGAAATAATAACAGGGTACAGTAGGGTTTATACCATACGAAAAGTCCAAGAGAAGACAAATGCACTAAACAAGAGGGAATGGGTAAACGGAATTATACTCTTTTAAGATGATTACATTCGTAAAGCATGAAGCAGGAAACAGGAAGCTTAGGTGTGAAGTGTAAAAAGATATAATATTGACCTTAAAATATATTCTGAAAAGGTAAGGATGCAAATCATTAGCCCTAGAACAACTGGGAAAAAAAATTTTTAAGGGTAAAGTTAAGAAGGCAAAAACAAAGATTTCTTAAAACAGAAAAACCACTAATCATAAAGGAAAAATTTTAAAAACCCCAAATTTCATCAAAATTAAAAACATTTGCTTTTCAAGATTTTTTTTTTAAAGATTTTATTTATTTATTCGACAGAGATAGAGACAGTCAGCGAGAGAAGGAACACAAGCAGGGGGAGTGGGAGAGGAAGAAGCAGGCTCACAGCGGAGGAGCCTGATGTGGGGCTCGATCCCATAACGCCAGGATCACGCCCTGAGCCGAAGGCAGACGCTTAACCGCTGTGCCACCCAGGCGCCCCTGCTTTTCAGGATTCTGTCTTTAAAAAATTTTTTAAAGCTAGCCACACACTGTGAGAAAATATTCACAGGTCACATATCTGACAAGGATTTGTGTCCAGAATATATAAAGAACTTTTACAACCCTATAAGAAAACATCAATATCCTGAATTTTGAAAATGGGGCACGGATTTGGACATTTCCCAAACGAGGACCTATAAATTGCTAATAAACACAAGAAAAGATGTTCATCATTAATTACACAAATGTCAATAAAACTAAAATGAGACCACTTCACACTTTACTAGAATGGCTAAAATTCTAAAGACTAGAAATACCAAATGTTGGCAAGGATGTGAAACAACTAGAATTCTCAAGCATTGCTAGTGGGACTATAACATGGTGCAATCACTCTGGAAAAGAGTTTGGTAGTTTCTTTAAAGTTAGCAATATACTTATCATATGACTGAGCAATTCTACTTCCAGCTATTTACCCCTAAGAAATGGAAACATATGGCCACAAAAAGACTTGTACATTAATGTTCAGAGCATCTTTATTCATAAGAGCCAAAGAATAAAAACCCAAATGTCCAAACCCAAAGTGAATGGATAAACAGACTGTGATATATCCATATAATGGACTACTACTCATCAATAAAGGGAATGAACCACTGGAAAAACACAACATGCATCAATCTCACAGATACCATAATGAGTGAAAGAACACAATGTATGATTCCACTTATGTGAAATTCTAAAACAGGTAATACTAATAATCTATAGTAAGAATAATTAGGGGCTCCTGGGTGGCTCAGTCGCTTCAGCATCTGCCTTCGGCTCAGGTCATGATCCTGGGGTCGAGCCCTATGTCAGGCTCCCTGATTAGCAGGGAGTCTGCTTCTCCCTCTCTTTCCGCACAATTCCTCCCCTCCGGCCCCCACTGGTGCTCTCTCTCGAATAAATAAATAAAATCTTAAAAAAAAATTAGATTAGTGGTTACCTAGGATGGGGAGTGGGACTGGGGAGATTAACTGCAAAGTGGCACTTAGGAACATTTTGGGGGATTGTAACATTCTATATCTTGATTGGGGTGGTCATAACTCAGGTAGATATATACCATCAATACTTTCAAATGTAAGATTTTATTGTATGTAAATTACATACCAACGAATTAATAAAAGTAAAGGTATTAACTTTAATAAAGATTATTTTCAGATATCTAAAGTTATAAAGTAAAAACATAATATTCTTTTACATATATGAGAATTACATTAAAGAAAAAGGGTGGGACAGGAAGTACGGAGGCAAACATTTATGTCAATAGTTAAGTCCTCTCTCTAGGTAACATACTTCTTCCTCTTACCCATTTCAACTTTTTTTTTTCTTTCAGATTTTATTTATTTATTTGAGAGAGAGAGGGAAAGAGAGAGAGCATGACAGGGGGGACAGTCAGAAGGAGAAGTAGGATCCCCGATGTGGGGCCCGATCTCGGGACTCCAGGATCATGACCTGAGCTGAAGGCAGATGCTTAATGGACTGAGCCACCCAGGCACCCCTCAACTTTATTTTTTTATTATGGCCCATATTTATTTAGTCTTGAGCCAAAGATGGTTTGTATGTTTATCTGTAGATAGGCAGGCAAACTTCCATCACTCACCTTCAGGTTTTTATGCATCAGCTACCCCCATCAACCGACTCCATGGGAGCTTGTTCATCTCTAAGCAATCCTGCCTGCAAAGTCTGGAGCCCAAGGCATTGTCCTGACTTTCTGGTCCTTATAGTTACACTGCCACAACTCTGAAGATTTTTTTGCTCTTGGGCACACCTCCAAAATGTTGTAGATCATCTTGTGTATAAATTCAGTCCTCTTAGAGCACTCTCAAGGGTTTCTCAAAAATAAAGTTCTCTCTCCAAAGACTCATATTCTAGACACTCAGGTATCTTTGGGCTGCAGGGCATTCCAAGATGTGAAGAACATCCAACCCAGAGAGAAAGAAGCAGATAAATTCAATCTGAGCATCCGTTCCCCTCATATGAACTTTTACTTCTTTCTTCATTCTCAAGAACCATTATGGAAATCAGATAATCTCCCTAAACCAGGTCACAAATTCCCAAGCTCGGGATGCCTGGGTGGATCAGTCAGTTAAGTGTCTGCCTTCGGCTCAGGTCATGATCCCAGAGTCCTGGGATCAAGCCCCGCATCGGGCTCCCTGCTCAGCGGGGAGCCTGCTTCTCCCTCTGCCTGCTCTGCCTGCTGTTCCCCCTGCTTGTGCTCTCTCTCTGACAAAATAAATAAATAAAATCTTTAAAAAAAAAAAAAGAATTCCCAAGCTCCTAGTGAGAAATCAAGCTCCCAGTGAAAATAAAAGAACTGTCAAAGTTAAGAGAACTGGAGGTATACTAAGAAATATTTGTTCCCCCACCCTACTACCATATTTATATTCAATTAAGAGTGTGTGCTCTAAACTTGGACTGCGTGGATGTGACTCCTTCATTCTTACCTGTGTCATCCTGGACAAGTTCTTTCTTAAAGTTCAAATTCCCATGGGGCTTCTGTGACATTTAAATGAGATAATTTAAAGCATTAAAACAGTACCTAGCACACGATAAACACTCATTAAAAGTCAGATGTTTTGCTGAGGGCCCTCTTGGGAAAAGAGATCCAGACATGTGACTCTTCATATATACTCTGAAAAAAACATATTTATAGCATTCTGAATATAACTTCTTCCTGAAGAGCTCAGAAACCTGTCTGGCAAACATGGAGGCAAAGTATATGAACTCTTAGGTAATATGCCCTACATTCCAAAATTAAAGACAGAATGAGGAAGACTATTTATACCAGAAATCTTTGGTTTTTTTATTTTTTTAAATTTTTTACCTGGGCCAAAATCTTTGCCTGAAGATGACTACAACTCTGGCAGCCACCAAATTCCTAAAACCAGTGGTTCTCAAAGTATTTTACCCAAACCATCGGCATCACCTGGGAACTTGTTAGAAAGCAATTTTTTCTGTCTCTCCCTCCCAAATAAATAATCAGTAACCACTGAGGGTTGGGCCCAGCATCGGGTATTTTAACAAGGCCTCCAGGTGATTCTGATGAATGCTAAAGTAAGAAAATTATTATCCTAGAACAAAAAGAACACCTAGTCATTGACCTACCCATAGCATGAGCATAAAGATAGCGGAGTTCAACAGGGCCCATTTGGGGAATTAGGTTTATAAATCAGGCAGTAACTAATAAATCTGAAAGTACCTGAGTAAACAGAAGTAGTAATCAGTAAGTCTATAAATTTATAAACAATTAGTAAAGAGGTAAGAGAGAGCACAAAAAAGGTGAGGGAGGGCAACAATGAGGTAGGCAGAGAGATATACACAATACAAACAGTCAGTGCCAGGGCCACTGGTGAAACGAATCATCAAGCAAAGCCACCCATCAAGGTATTTACTGCACCTCAAATGAGAAGGGGAAAAATTTTTTATAACATTTGCTAGACAGAAACCAGAGGACTTCTCAAAACACTACATAACTTTTACTAAGTTTACATCCATATCAAGAGCTTCTTCCACTACATAGGCAAAACAGAAAAGGAAATAGATACAGTTCATAGTTCATTTCTAAATATATGGCTGGACATGGTTTTTCTATAGATATCTACAGATATTATTATGGTATGTCCACACAAGTGAATATAATGCAGCCACTAAAATTCATGTTCTAGGTCAACATGGAAATAATATGCAGGATATATTGCTAAGTGAACAAAGCAGATTACAAAACAGTATATATGATTTGATTCTATTTCTGTTAAAAAGCAAAAAAATTTCACATATGTCTGTCCATCTATCCATCTACCCAACCAGGATAGAAGGATCACAGAATCTTATTTTTCCTTACTGATAATCTTGATTTTCCTAGTATTTCTAAAATGAATATCTATTTTATAATATAAAGAAATGTTATTTTTTTTAAAGATTTTTTTTAAAGATTTTATTTATCCATTTGACAGAGAGAGAGAGAGAGAGAGAGAGAAAGCACAAGTAGGGGGAGCAGCAGAGGGAGGGGGAGAAGTCCTCACCGAGCAGGGAGCCTGACACGGGGCTCGATCCCAGGACCCTGGGATCACGACCTGAGCTGAAGGCAGACACTTAACTGACAAAGCCACCCAGCCATCCCCAGAAAGGTTATTTTTGTAAAAAACAAACAAACAAAAGCACCTTAAAAAGCACAGACCTCTGAATTAAATAATTCTATATTCACTATACCAACCGAATACACAGAATACACCCCCATGCCCTGGGATCCCTCCACTGTCTACTGTGTCCACTGCCATGGCTGTGGTATCTAGAATAGTGCCTGATGCATAGCAGTCAATAGCTCTTAAATGGGAAAATGCCCTCTCTCTGCTATAAATCATTAAGAATTACTGCCAGATGGATAGAGGACAGATGGAATCAGGTCATTAAGAGCCAACTGACAGCTTGCATTCCTAAGAAATCAACTTATATTTTATTTTTTTAAGAAGTCAACTTCTAAAAAAATTTCATTTGGTCAGATGTTAGTATGTAGATAAGGAATTGATTTTTGTATACTGACTTTATATCAAGCAACTTTGCAAAATTCACTTTTCTATTAATTTATCCTTATCTTCTTTAGGATCTTCTAAGTATGTATCACATTACTTGCCAATAAAGATAGCTTTACCTTTATTTTTTCCCCTTCCATTTTTTTTTTTTAAGATTTTCTTGGAGGGAGGGAGAGAGAGAGAGAGAGAGAGAGAGAGAGAGAGAGAGAGAGAGAACGTGCGCCGGTGAGCAGAAGCCAGAGGAGGGGCAGAGGGAGAGGAACAAGCAGACTCCCCGCTGAGCAGGGAGCCCGATGTAGAACTCAATCCCAGGGCTCTGGGATCATGACCTGAGCTGAAAGCAGACTAGCCAAATAAGCCACCCAGGTGCCCTTCCAATCATCTTTTTAATACTTTTATTTCTTTTTCTTATCTTACTGTACTGGCTAGGACCTCCAACATAAACTGAATGGGACTGATAATTACCATCCTTGTGTTGTTCTATTTCTTGACCTGCTTGGTGGTTATATAGTTCCTCATTCTGTGACAAGTCTGTTTAATGCATTTCCATATGTACATTTCATAATTAAAAAGGTTAAAAAAGAAAAAAGAAGCAGCAAGAGAAGTAAACAATGAAGAGCCCAGCAAAATTCTCCAGTTTGGAAGGGTGTATTAGTCACCTATTGCTGCTGTAATAAATTACTACAAATTTAATGGCTTAAAACAATACAATTTATTACCTTACAGTTCTAAAGGTCAGAAATCCTAAAATCAAGGTGCTCACAGGGTGTTGTCAGTTTTGTCAGTTGACAAGGTGTTGACAGTGTTCTCGGAGCCTCTGTGGGAGGCTCTGTGCTTCCTTCTCTTTTTTAGCATCTAGAGGCTACCTGCATTTTTTGGCTCACGGTTCCTCCCTTTATCTTCAAGGCCAGCGGCATACTATCTCCAAATGTCTCTCACTGGGACCTCTAGTTCCATCATCACATCTCCTTTTTCTGACTCTTTACACTCCTGCCTTCTTATAAGGACCTTTGTGATTACATTATTCACACCTGGGCAATCTAGGATCATCTTTCATCTCAAGATCCTTACTTAATTTAATCACATCTGCAAAGGCACCTTTGCCTTGTAAGGTAACATTCAATAGGTCTCAGGAATTAAGATGTGGACCATCTTTATTCTGTCTACCACAAAGTGTGAGGACATAAGGCAGATGCAGAACACCACTTGAAGCTTTTTCACTGCTACAAATCGGTAGCACTCACAACCAGCATTTCAGGGGTAAACTACCACACTAAATGGGAAGTGGCCAGGGGCGCCTGGGTGGCACAGCTGGTTAAGTGTCCGACTCTTGATTTCAGCTCAGGTCATGATCTCAGGGTTGTGAGACAGAGCCCTGTGTTGGATTCCGAGCTCAGTGCAGAGTCTGCTGGGGATTCTCTCTCCCTCTCCCTCTGGCCCTCTTCTTGTGCTCTCTCTCGCTCTCTCTCAAAATAAATACATAAATCCTTAAATAAATCTTTAAATAAACAGAAGTGGCCAGAGAGTAGAATTTCCTCTTGACATGGCAGGCCACAGCTCCAGTGAGGAGGTCGGAAATTGCTGTTATCATTTATGTGAAATAGAGATGAGACACGAGCTCTGGTGTAGCAGCTCCACTATATACAGGGCAGCAAATGTAGAAAATAAATTCATTTATTAAAATTGCATACCACCTGGCCTCCTCCCCACTCTCTTCAGGGTTGTGACTTGGTAATACAAACTTATACCAACCAGCTGTAGAGTGAGAAGGAGATTCTAAACAGTATTTGTGGACAAAGGAGGAATCCCATGAGAATCTACATAACCTATTTTGGAGCAGATATCAGACCTGAGGAAACCTTTCTTTGTTCAAAGAAATGCACCTGGCCAAAATCAGATTGTAGCAATCCAAGTTGGGGCCTATGAAAAGGGTCCGCAACATAAAAAAGGGAGAACATAGCACACAAAGAGATAGAGAAACAAAGTATATTTGTGGGGGAGTGTGGGGAATGTCAAATGAAGAAGATATTTTAAGAACTGAATTTTTAAAATCATAGACACTGTGAAGTATGATAAAAGAAAAATGACAAAACAAAGACAGATAAAAGGGACCTGGATAAAAGGTGGGCAAAAATATAAAGGTTCCAGGATAACACAGGGAAGTAATGTAAGGAAACATAAAATGCAATATCAGACTTAAAAACTGAATTAGAAGCAGTAAAAAGTAGAATCAGCATTCTAAAAATCTCAATCAATTCCAGAGAAGATAAACTTGAGAAGCTCTCCAGCAATGCAGAGGCAAAGCGAAAAGAGGTTAAAATGATGACAGAAAAAGAGATGTAGAAGACAGTGGAGAAAATAATAGAACGGACAGAACGTTAGCGATCAAGGACAGAAGAGATGAAAACTTTACTGGCCCACAGATAGAACGGGATCTGCTTATTAAAAAGCTCATTATGTACCTACGAAAACCTAAAGTACAGAGCCCAATATCTAAACAAATCCTCATACAATTTGAAATTCAAGATTACAAAAAGTTGTAATTTACTCACTTTGGACCAAAAAAGGAGTATGCCTTCAAAGGAAGAAACGTCAGACTTTTCTCCAATTTTTCCTAACCATTAATGCAATGGGATAATACCTATAGTTTTAAGGGGAAAAAAAAGTTGACCTAAGCTAAGTTGCCATTCATATGCAAAGGCAAAATAAGAACAATTTCAAAATGCAAGTGTTCAAAAGTAGTCATGAAGAATGTCCTTGATGATCATTCAATGAAAAGAGCAAAGTACGGAAAAGAATGCAAACCACACTATCATTTTGATCATTCAGGTATATACATGTATAAATATGGTTTTTTTCAGTATAGAAGTAGTCTAAAAAGGTAAATATCAAATTGTTAACAGCAGTTACTCCTGGCGGGTGGTTTTTGACTGTATATATTTTTGTGAATTATTTGATTCTTTCGCATGAGTATGTATCTTACTACGATATTTTATAAAAGTCACCTTAATTTTTAGAAGGCACCCATGTCATCTTCGATGAAAATATTCCTTAGTGTTGCATTTGAATAACAGATGCATCAAAGGACATAATAAGAATAGGAAAGCCAGGACGCCCGGGTGGCTCAGTTGGTTAAGTATCTGCCTTCAGCTCAGGTCATGGTCCCAGGGTCCTAGGATTGAATCGCACATTGGGCTCTTTACTCAGCGGGGAGCCTCCTTCTCCCTCTGCCTGCTGCTCCCCCTGCTTGTGCGCGATCTCTCTCTGACAAATAAAAATCTCAAAAAAAAAAAAAAAAAGAATGGGAAAGCCATAGAGTAAAAGAACTGATGGTGAGCACTAAAAACACTTAATATAAAATTAATTCTAAATAATTATTGTAAATTAAAAAACAACATGCAATCGTGTGAAAAAGAAAACACATATTTGTAAGCAGTCCTAATTTCCATATCTTAAACATGAGTCAATAGTTTTGGCTTTTTTTCTATTCTTGATGTTGATACTTTGAGAATAGAGGATCAAGTATGTTTTTTAATAAATTAGTTACTGGTAGCACTTAAATATTTTCCAGACCACCAAACAACAAAGCCAATATTTGCCCCAAAACTACGTGTATGTGTGTACATTGTGTACACATACATACTTACGTATATGAACACATACACATATGTATGTATGTGCGTGCACGTGTACACATACACATAGTATGTATATCTTATATACTACATATATAAGTATATAAAAAACATAAAACAAGAACAAAGCATACACATGTATGGTCTAATTTTATGAAAAGAAAAGAATAAGTACACACATATAAGCATGGGGGAAAAAGACTGGAAGGACATAAATGCTATTAACACTGGTTAATTTTAGGTGGTAGCTTCTAGGTGATTTTTATTTTTTTGTGCTTTTCTATATTTTCCATTTAAAACATTTTGGGGTAATTATGTACATAACAAACAACACTCCAAAAATGTCATTTAACAAATAAACAAGCAGACAAGTCAGGAGTTCCAAAAGTTGGACAATTTAAGCCCCATCTTTAACCTCAACAATATATTTAAGAATGACGAAGTTTCCTAGGATCCTACATCCAGACAGAAAGCAAAGATGCCTGTAAGAATGAATGGAATATGATGTGAGACTTAAAACACTGACTTATAATAATTTATTCTCCAATCAAGCCAAAGAGTAGCCCCAGCATTAGCTTATTGAAAAGTTCTTTACTTAGCTCTTGGTCAGACAATATGGGGAGGAAGACAAAGAAAACTACAAAAATTAATCTACCTGGGGACGCTAGAATAAGCACTGCTTACATCTATTTATGACATAAATGCACTAGTATCATTAAATAACTAGAGCTTTAGGAAAGTTCTTTAGAGCCTAAGGAAAGACTATATAGACTATATCCTTGGTTAGTATCACCTATAGCTATACAGTCACATGCATAGATTTTGAAGACAATAATTAAGCTTTTTTTTTTACATGGACTAAGGCACAACATGAACTGAACATCTTTCACCTAAAACAGTTTCCTTTTCATCATTTCTCCTATCTGTGTATAGGGTTGTTGGGGTTTCAATGAGAAAATGCACGTAGAGAGTTTAGTGCAGTGCCTGGAACATGATTAGTGACTGCAAGAGCTTAACTTCATTATTATTATAGTTTGATTACTTTTTCAACCACTTGTGCACTATAATGCGGCAGAAAAGACACAGAATTTTATTTGTTTCACTTCCTTTCAGGATGGCTATATACTACTCCTTCTAACCACAAGTTATTATAGAAGATTTCATATATATACAAAAGTAGAATACTATAATGAACTCAATCCACCCATTATTCAGATGTAATACTGATCAATATTTGGCCTTTCTTTTCATTCATACTTTTTTTTAAAAAGATTTTATTTATTTATCCGACAGAGATAGACAGCCAGCGAGAGAGGGAACACAGCAAGGGGAGTGGGAGAGGAAGAAGCAGGCTCCTAGCGGAGGAGCCCGATGTAGGGCTCGATCCCACAACTCCGGGTTCACGCCCTGAGCCGAAGGCAGACGCTTAACCGCTGTGCCACCCAGGTGCCCCCCCATTCATACTTTTATCCACAAATTATTTTGAAGCAAATCCTAGACATCAAATTGTTAGAACATGAGGGGTTTATAAAAAAAAAATTTTTTTTTAATTTTTCTTAAGTAAACCCTATGCCCAACACTGGGCTCGAACTCATGACCTTGAGATCAAGAGTTGCATGCTTGGGGTGCCTGGGTGGCTCAGCTGGTTAAGCGTCGAACTCTTGATTTTGGCTCAGGTCATGATCTCAGGGTCATGAGTTTGATCCCTGTGTTGATCCCTGCATCAGGCTCCATGTTCAATGGGAAGTTTGCTTGAGATTTTCTCTCTCTCTCTCCCTCTCTAGAAGAAAGGAAGGAAAGAAAGAAAGAATGAATCCATGCTATACTGACTGAGCCAGCCAGGAGTCCCAGAACATGAGGTTTTAAAGTATGACAGAAAAGGAAGGGTTCTAATCCTACACTTCCTTACTAGCTACATGACCTTGAGTAAGTAAATTACTTAATCTTCTGAATTTAGATGTCCAGCAGCCACACAATGAACCTAAGATCACTTTCTTTGCCCTGGTTGGCGCTAATTGGTTTCAACATCTGTGATGTTTCTCTCAGAATGTAACCAGCTCCACTCTATTGCTTTTACCCTCATCTGTACTCTTAATTTTTCTTCTGGATAATTCCAATAGCGACCTGTTTTCTTATCTCTTGCTCATTCCATATCCAGGTTTTTGTTTTACTTTTTTTTTTTTTTTTTTTTAAGCTGAATACTAGTCCTGCAAGATGTTCAATAAATCAAAAAAGATCAAGGGTGAAGCAAGTTTGGGAAAAACTGCAAAGGCTATTCTCACAGTACACTACATTAAAGGCTCCAATAAGTCTTACGGTATTGGATTCTGTTTAACATTATTATTTTTTTTTTTTTTTGAGAGAGAGAGAGAGCATGAGTGGGGTGAGGGACAGACAGGGGAAGAGAGAGCAGCAGACTCCCCAATGAGCAGGGAGCTCAATGGCGCAGGGCTCAATCTCATGACCCTGAGATCATAACCTGAGCTGAAATCAAGAGTTGGATGCCCAGGTGACTGAGCCACCCAGACATCCCTGCTTAACATTACTTTACCACACTTATATGATCATGAAACTCTTTCTTTCACCTAACAATTAAGAACCTACACAACTAGAGTTCTGTAGAACAAGCTTAGGAAGTACAATGATACGTTAATGCCAAATCAGTGCTCCTTGAGCAATGCCTTCGTTGCAATACTACCAGCTCAGCAAAATTTCAAGACTTCCTCCTTAATTACAGGTTCAAACTAACTTATGTTGCTTTTCGCATTTGTACATGCCACCAACTGCCTCCCAAAGTAAGATATTTGCCTTACAAGCCTGCATTTCTCTAGTGTGTGCAAGACAGTGTAATACAGACATGCTCAATAAATACCTGTTGAATGGGCATCGAGGTGGGACCAAACATGTGACCAAACCGGACCAGCACTGAAATTGCACATGTTGCTGCTACTGACAAGTCCTTGACATATTTTACACTTCTTAGTACTGAACACTAAAAGCTGGAGAAAATATCTATCTTTTTCAGATTTCTAAAAGGCCAAAGTTCCTAAAGATTCCCTCTGACAGGTCCATACTAATATCCTAGGTCGGCCATGGAGATGACCCATAGGAGTTTATCATCATTTTTTCATTCTTCTCTTGAACCTCAGTCACCTCTTTCAAAAACAACAACAAAAGAACAAAAAACACAAAGGTACTAATACCTACTTGGCAGGCTTATTGGGAGAACTTAATGAAATACTATATAGAAGTACCTAATCCAGGAACCAATACAGGCTAGATATTCAGGAGATGTTATTTTTCTCTGCAATGGAGAATAAAGCAGAATAAAAAGAAAAGGAAGGGAACATGTTATACAAAGTAGCTAGGGAAGACCCTTCTAACAAGGTGACATTTAGAAGGGAGTGAGAGAGCCACACAGCTCTCTGGGGACACAGTATTCTAGGTTAAGAGGAAAGCAAGTGCAAAGACCCTTAGACATGAGTGCTTGGCTTGTGTGAAGAACAGCAAGGATGCCAATGTGACTAGAGCGTATCAGGTAGGAGGAGAGCAGTAGGAGCTGAGGTCAGAGTTAAGAGCAGGTAGGGGTGGTGTCATATCACTGAGAGTGCTGCAGGATGGTGTTCAAACTTTGGCTTTTATTCTAAGTGAGAGAAGCAGCCATCAGAAGCTTTTGAACAAAGAAGTGACATGATCTTATTGATGTTTTAAAAAGATCATTCCACTTGTGCTGAAAACAAACTGGGGAGTAGGAGGAAGGAGGAACTAGAGAAATCAGTCAGAAGGCATTGCAATGAGCTGATCTAGGGTAGGGTGGTAAGAAAGAGTTGTCTCTGCATTTCTTTTGAAGGTAAAGAAGACATGAACAGCTGGTGAATTAGATATGGAGGTGTGAGAAAGAAAGTAGCCAAGAATAACCCCAAGAATTTTAATATAAGCTACCCAAAGTCAAAGCTGTTATTTACCAAGATGGGAAGAATGAAGAAAAGACTAGGTTTAGGGGAGAGTATGGATCTGAAGATGTTGTTTGACATACCTACTTCACAGTCCTTGAAGCGGAAACCTACCTTAGTCTCGAGCTGCCATGAGCTGCAACTGCCCTGGGGGAGTCTGTGAACCACCACTACAGGCTGAGGGCATGGACTGCTGGCTCTGTCTTCTTCTCTGGCCACATCATATACTTATCATATGCTGCATTGTACCATATGCTGTATCACATACACGTATCATATTGACACTACCGCTGGGAGAGTTGATGAGATAGGGGTTAGGAAGTCTGAAGCTGGTTAGGACTCCTTCCTTGTTCTGCACCAAAAGGCAGCTAAGCCAGTAGCCGACTCCCAAAAGTACCTTCCAGAGTCAAACTCACCTTGTGATCAGAGAAGAACACCACAGGATCCCCTGGCCCAAGCCATGCTTATCCAGTTTCTCTTCTAACTGACCATCTTCCACAACACGTAAACACTGTTAGTTATCCTCAGCCTCACATACTGTAATTCCCCATAATTATCCCCTTCTGACACTACAAGAGCAGGATTACACTCCAACTTTTCACTGAAAAAGTATAAAATGAATATTCCTCTTAAGAGAGAGAGGCTCTCACATTCCCAAGATCCCTACTAGTCATTAAACACATCCAAAGAGGAAGAGTTTTTGATAAGTCAATATGTTTAACCAAGGGGAATCTATGCGAAAATTCTGCTGTAAGTAACTATGTCACTGTTTACAGTAGTGCAAAAATTGAGAAGAGTCCCTTAGTTCAATAAAGCAAAGACTGGTTAAAGAAATCTTGGCATACAAAAGAATACAAAGTGATAATCAAAAATGATTCCATATAGGAATGGTTAAGCATTCAACTCTTGATTTGGGTTCAGGTCATGATCTCAGGGTCCCGAGATCAAGCCCCATGTTGGGCTCCATGCTTGGCATGGAGTCTGCTTGAGATTCTATCTCCCTCTCCCTCTGCCCCTCCCACTTGTTCTCCTCTCCCTATTTCTCTCTTAAATACATACATACATATATACATACATAAATAAATAAAATCTTTTTAAAAAAATGATTCCATATAAGAACACATTAAAACAAGATTAAGTGAAAAAAGCAGATTACAGTCTGTATAATGACTTTAGTTTTGTATTTAAAATAGTGTGTACACTAGTAGTTAAATATGATTATGATTAGCAAAAATAACAGCTATGTTACCACTGGGTAAAAGGACTGTGGATAAATTTTTCTTTTTTTTTTTTTTAACTTGTCTATAGTGAACATATAACTCTTCTACTAAGAACAAGTTTAAACATTTTAAATCTTCAATATAGCAATATTTTCATTCAATACAATCTCTCTCATATTTTTAGTTTATGGCTAGGATTTCGTTTTTACCATCTGACATTTTTTAAAAAAACACCTACCTGGGGCGCCTGGGTGGCTCAGTCGGTTAGACGCCTGGCTCTTGATTTTGGCTCAGGTCATGATCTCAGGGTCCTGGGATCAAGCCCCATGTCGGGCTCTGTGCTCAGTGGGAGTCCGCTTGAAGATTCTCTCTCCCTCTCCCTCTCCCTCTGCCTCTGCCCCTTCCCCTGTTCACACGTGCTCTCCCTCTCCCTAAAACATATAGATAAATCTTTAAAAAACAAGAGCCATCTACCTATGTCTCTCTATATACTTCATCTAGGTCAAAAGGCTTCCACTTAAGAAGCCATTTGTGGCCTCTTCCCCAAAGGCCTCCCCAAGGGATGTGATGTTAACAACTCCGCAGAGAGGTCAGACACAGGGTTCCCCAGCTCAGCACAGGAGACTTTGTTCCCAGGATGTGTGGATACTACTTCCCCACCCTAGCAACTGCTACATGGGAACATGAAGCAGAGCAGACTGCCCTACCCTCCACACCTGGCCAAAGACCCAACTATTAAGCAGAGACTAAGAGTTCCACAGTCCCCACCAGGGCAACAAGCAACGAGCTTTGTTTTCTATAAACAGACCAGAAAAACGTTCAGGTTAAAACACAGTCCTTAGAGGAAGAAAAATAGAAACCAGGCAGCGGGGAATGCTTCATATTCCTAAAAGCTTTTTTTGTAAGTTAACACATGGTGTCTGCTTCTCTCTAGTCACCTATTTATCACTCTCCTCCTTAGAGAAGGGAAAAAGCCCTGGCTGTTTTCCTAGCGCAGAGTTTTGTGGCTGGGGGGAAGGAGGAGAGGGGGGAGGAAGGAGGGTGCTTTAAGCATGATGCAAACCATTTGGAGCTGAGTGAGAGCACTGCCAACACAAGCTGCACTATTTAAACAAGTGAGGAAATGATCGTATATACAACATGCCAGCGAGCACACACACACACCAAAGGAAGTCGAGAGGGCTTTTTTTTCAGGACACAGAGCTGGATGTCAGCGGCTAAAAGGTCGATATTTTCCCTTAACACCCTTCTCAATGACTTAATCATGTTCCGTTTGCACAGAAAACTTCCCAAGAATAAAAAAGTCTGGAGAATTAAGAGGAGGGGTGAGTGGGGAGGGATGTTTGGCCTGGGGCTGACCTTATCCGAGGTTTTCTCCACGTAGCAGGGGTCCTGAGGGGCAGCCAGCAAGGGGACAAAGCCCGAGAGAAGCCGATCCTCTTCCAGGATAAGAAGGGTGAGGTCATCGTCCGGGTCCTTGTACAGTGGCACCTCAGACTGATTCACCGCAGTCAATATGTTACAGAAATCAGCCAGCATCGACCACACATCCATAGCAACCCTGTGAGAAATAAGGTCAGAAAGAAGAACAGCTCTAAAGAAGGACCAGTTAAAGTATTTTGAGGACTTGTGAGAAGGGAGGTACTGGTGGCAAATGTCTATGGTTGGCAACTGCCAGAAAATCTTACCCAGAACACTAGGGTACAGAACTGCATCCATGGTACCGATCTGGTGGGCGAATGTCCATCTATGCAAAGTTGAAATTGATTAGGGGGAGTTTTTAAAATCCTAACCAGAGAGGAAAAGGAATTTAGAGAATCAGTTGCCTAATGCAGGTCCTGTCACCTTTCCAGACAGTGTGCCTGAGACACTTACTCAAACACTCTAGACACCCAGTGCCTGAGGCAGCTCCCAGAATTCCCCCACTTCTGTCCAGCCAAGTATATGCCACAAGATAGCAACAGAGTGCCAATCTCCCCTCCTCCCATACCGCCAGAGGGGCCAGTCACACCATGAAAAGAGTTGTGTGGGTTTTTTTCCGCTTAAGATGCTTTAGAAATCTCTTCCCACATATAAGCAGGAAAACAAACACACACATAAAGGTGAAGGGGATTAAGAGTACATTTATCGTGATGAGCACTGAGTAATGTATAGAATTGCTGAGTCACTATATTGTACACCTGAAACTAATATAATACTGTATGTTTATTGGAATTAAACATCCCCCCCCCACACCCACCCACCCAATAAAAAACCACATTCCTGGCCTGCCAAGATCATCCCAGGACAGTAAAGCAGATGAACCAGTCTCAGTGCTATTTTGGCCATCCCACTCCCTCTCCTTTCTCTCATTTGTGGAAGGTTAGATACCGGGTGACCAACCATTCTGGTTTGCCCGGGACTGTCCCAGTTGTTGTACCTATGGATGCTAAGTTGTACTTCAAAAGGAATGAGATGCACAGGAGAATTACAAAGAAAAGCTTTACAATTAAGGGTCAAGAGGTGGAGTGGCAAGAGGCAAGAAGCAGAGCTACGAATGAGCTACATCCTGGAATCTTCCCAGAGGAGTTACTGCGCATGAGCCAAAGCTGCTAGGGAGGGGCCTCAGCCTTAAGCAATTTGTTTTTCCTGCTGTCTAGGAGCCTTCGGGAGATGGCAGAAAAAAGGGCATTCAAGGGACATGCCACTGAAGGTGATGCTGGGGGAGAAAGTGGAGTAGGGGTGTGGGGACTCCCTGACTGGCTCCAGGTGGAAGGAGCCTGCACTGGTTTATTTACTGTAATCACTACACTAGGAAAAGGCAATGAAATGAAACATCTTGTTTTCAAGAGTGTCCTGGGAACCAGGCGGAACACAGCCCCATTAATCACACAACGGCACATAATCAACACACGTGTACTGCAGAAGTAACTTGCTTCACAGCCTTTGCCCAGGAAAAAGAACATGTTTGGGAAGAATCACCGGAGGGACGAGAGTTTTCTAAAGCCTTCTCTCTGCACAGACACCGACAACCAGACTCATTCACAAAGCTCCATCTTTTGGCTCAGCTGAGTTTGGCTGTCAGAAATGTTTAAATATGGAAAAAAACAAACAGTTGCAACACGTTTCTGTGCAGAGATCTGCCTGAGCCCCTTTGTGATGTAATGGGAAACGCGGCGTTCAGGCTACCAGCTGTAGGATAAACAGAACTTTGAGGGTTAAAAGGAACTGAACTTTCCACGACCCCATCTGCAGAGAAGAAAATAATAAGAGGAATGATGCACTGCCCCACAGCTCTGATAGTTTATCCTCCGGTCCCGGCTGCAGAGACAAGCACCGGATGTGATAGGGCTGCTCAGGGCCGCCTCCGAGGTTAGCGCTGCCCATGGGAGACGCACAGGGAGGCTCTTCCAGCTCCCCACTTCCTCCCCCAGTGCCCTGCTGGCCACTTGAGCCCACTGCCTGAGTCCAATCCCACAGCGCTGGTGAGCTCTGGCCAACAGGCACTGCTCGGCTGCAGAGCAGCAATTTGGAAAATAAACAGGAAAGACGACAGTGAGAAGGAAGAAGGTGAAAAGTCTCCCAGCTGAATTCTTGGCTTAGGGGCCTTGGTTGGTGCTGTGCAGGTCAAGGACCTGACTGCTTCAGGACGTAGCTGGGGGTGGGGAGGTGTGGGCAGCAGCATCCCCAGTCAGGGAGAGGCAGCAGAAAATTACCCACGGCTGCCACAGTGGGAGGCCCCACATCCCTCTCTCATCCTCCCACCCCTACCATCTTGGATCCAAGACGAAGAAATATATGGTACCATGTGGTTCTCATTACCATGCTCCCCTGTCCCCTAAGGCTCAGATAAACCAAAACTGACTCCTCCCAGAGACTGCTGGCCACCACTAGGGACCCCTGCCCACAGCTGCCTTCTGCCCATTACCACCCACCTTGTGCCAAAACCTTAAGACTCAACTGCAAAAATGAAGTGGATGAGAGTTCCTACCCCAGTGTTGGTTTGTAAGATAGCAGCTGGTGCCAAAAGACATAGGAAGTGTCCTTGAGTTCCCAACTGAGAAATATAAAGGGGCCCAAGGGCCACACTAGACTAACCAGAACCAAGGGAATATACAAAATGCTTCAATGAAAGGTCATTTCTGCCCTGAGCCATTCAGACTGGTCTTGTGATTGAACTCTGATTCTAAGTAGCTGCTTTCTTCTGGTGCCTTAGTGGGATTGCCCGAGATCACTTCATCAGTTACCTCCTCTCCCATTGGACATGAACACACTAACTAGGCACCCATCCACCATACCATGACTCTCCACGGAGGGCAGGGAAGGGAAACGTCAGGAAACTAGTACTAAAAGGAAGAGGTACTTACGAAAACTAGGCGAGGGGTGCTTGGGTGGCTCAGTCAGTTAAGTGTCCGACTTTTGGGTTTCGGATCAGGTCATGGTCTCAGGGTCATGAGACCAAGCCCATCAGCTCTATACTCAGCAGGGAGTCTGCTGGAGATTCTCTCCCTCTGCCCCTCCCTACCCTTGAGGGCACTCACGCTCTTTCAAATAAATAAATAAATAAATAAATAAATAAATAAATAAATAAATAAATAAATAAATAAATAAATAAATTTATTAAAAAAAAAAAATCAGGTGAGATGCCTGACCTCAAAAGCTAAGGATGAGGTAATTCCTGGAACCTGGGCATCATCACCTCAGCTTACCCCCAACCAGGCCTCTGGGCTGAGAGGTCAGTTCTATGGGTGAACATAGGGTTTCCTGTCTGAGTGGAAGGGGAAAAGCTTAGCTTTTTCCTGCTCTAGCTCCTTATCCCAGGTAGGAGTACCTCCCAAGCTTCAACCCTCAGCAGCCTTTGGGTTCTGAGGGTTCAAAGTTAGCCTGGGCCAAGGAGGCCAAAGTCAAATTCTGGTGGCTATGAGCAGTTTTTTCCCAGTCTTCCAGAAACACTTGGGAAGTGGCTCTCCAAAAGGTTTTTCAGACAATCTCAAACAACCTTTGGTTCTAAATAGTGCTATAAGCCTGGGCAAGTGCCTTTGGCTTATTCTGGTCCCAAGTCATATTTTGGGGATGCTCCCAGAACGCACAAAATCCCACTACAGTTAGGATGCATTCTTCACCAAGCAGACACAAAGCAGCCAGAGAATATGAAACTGCATCCAACGAGTCCGTTTATGGCTCTCAGAATGGTGGCAAGGGAACCTCTCAAGCAGCTGTAATGTGATTAGTAAGCAAGGATCAGCAGTTGCTGGGTGACCCAGTGGCCCAACCCCACAGAAACACCACACACCAGGAAAGCAGACCCCTGGCTGGAGTCTGAACACCAGATCCTAGCTTGGGACAGACCAGCAGTGGCTAGTTAGCGGTATATACTCAGGACCAAGGCTCACTCACTTCCCTACAGACATGCATTCACTTACTCCACCAGGAAAGGAAAAAAATAAGAGTTAATTTACTTTTTATTGCCTCAGAATTCCAAGGTTTAATGTAGCTGTCAGTTTGAGTGCAGTGCAGCTGCTGGCCGATACAATGCAGCCCAGGCCAGCCCAGGTGACTGGGGAAACACATTTCACAGAAATGAACCAACACACACTCTTGGCTGGTTGTTTGGGGGATATTGACTTGGGGAATCAGATTAACCCTTCAGGCTGGGGTTATTTCTGCAAACACCACTGGAAAAGCAGCTTTAGTCCAAGGAACTGAGAAGCCCTGGTATGAGATCGACTAATAGGTTTCTGTGTTCCTGCACTTCCGGAGTTTTCTCACACAAGGTGTTTTCCACAAAATGCTCTGAAAGGTTAAGGTGTGAGACAGGTGAGGCAAGTTATACCACCACAGATCTCCTTTCTAGAACTCAGAAAGAAAGGCAGACCTGCCCGCTTTATAGAGGAAAGGTCAGATAGGAACTTTTCTACAAGTTCCACCCAGGGCAGGGCCAAGGGAGGGAGACAGTTTGGAGAGTGGAGTGCTAAGGTCCAACCAGGTCTCAGGCCATCCTTCTGGCAAGTCTAAGGAGGACTGAGCCCTCACACACCCCTTAATATTTTTACTGGGGGAACAGTGACTGGTGATTAATATCAAGTACAATGACCCCATGTTACAAGCCTGCAGGGGCCTGTGGAGGTGGCCATTTCCTGTGTAATACCAGCTTGTTTAAACACTAACATTCAAACTCCACAGCTGCAGAACAAACCCGGAAAGAGTTGAGTGAGAAGAAGCCCTGCATTGTGTTTCAGAGCTATGGAAGATCAGAGTTGTAGTACAGATGGGAAACAAGTTGGATCTTTTGGTTCCTGAGATGAGGAGTTCTGGAAATATAGCCAAGGTGGCACGGAAACTAGGTGTAAGGAAGCTGGAAAAGAGAAAGCCCGCGAACTGTACATACAAAGGGGAGACAAAAGGCCACAACAAGAGAAATGCCCTTAAAATATACAATATGCTCTTTTAAAAACTTGTTTGCCTAAAGACCATTATATTCTAGCCCACAACTCCCAACATGGCGTTCCATGGCCAACACAAGACCATTGCTGCCCTGAGGACTTCCCACTCAACTGGAGAAAACTGCAGGTGGTGAGCAGCTAAGAGCAGAAAAGGACCTGAATGAACCCAATAGGTCTGGTAGAGTCAAAAGAATAGTATCTGGGCTTAACACAGCTTAGGAAGCCCCTTTGTTAAGCTGAGATATCATGCCAACTCTGTTTCCAGTGGGCTGAGGATCTGGTCTGGTAACAATGCCAAGTAGCTCAACAGGCACTGGGATGGGGTAGAGATGAGGGTGGTGGGAATCTTCGCAGCTCTCTCGGAGATTAAGGGACTGTAGTGTATTCTCCAGTTGCCACCATGGAGACACCAGGAGACATGGGTGTCAGAGATCACTGTTTTAGGAGTTAAGACATGGGCAGCAAGATATCATCCTCCAAGAATAACAGCTGTTTATTAGGTGAATATAAAAACCTAAGACTCGGTAAAAGATAATCCCTTCGGCCTTTCTAGTTTATACAAACAAGTCAACTTGGGCCCTTGGGAGAGTGTCCAACTTAAATTAATTCTGCCCAATAGGCAAATCGAATTCTGAAGCCCAGTCACCCTGCACTACTCCAAGAACATAAACTTCTTCATGTTCTAAGCAGTGCAGCTGGAGCCCTTTGGCCAACAACAGGTCACGGTAACCTCATTCCAGGATTTCTCAAGTACCTCTACTGTGCCTCCCTCAACCTCTATCTAGGTCAGTGCCTTATGTGACTGCAGTTTTCCCAAGCTACATTCAACATGTATAGTCTCTGTTGCATCACTATGGTGTGTTAAACCCATCAGCACTCTGTGTTTGGGAAAGAGCAGCCCCCAAGGGACCTCAACATCTCCACGGTATGAGTGGAGCCCTCGGCGGCCTCCCTGGTGCGGATTCTCACGGTTCCTGCCTCTCTAAATTTTTAGCTGTAACCACTCCAACACGTCTTCTTAGTTTAGCACACACTGGACCCAAATAACCTCAGCCCAGAGCTGGAAAGTACACTCCCTGGGGTCAGCTGCTGTACCCTGTTGGGGTCAGACTGGAGCCTTAGGCCAACACCCCTTCCTCTCACAAGTCCTGTGAGAGGAGTCGGGAGGGGACAGAGGCTCCTGCCGTGGGAGAGATCACGTGTGTCTCACACTCAGCACTTGGAGGAAGAGGAACCCCCTGGTGCCAGGCTGTAGTGCTGACGCCCCAACCCGGAGCCAGGGAGACTGGGTGGGGAGCCAGGGTAGCAAAGGGGCTTCCCACAGTCACCACCACTTCCTTGAGGGAAGTGCTGATGGACTATTACTTAGTGACCTCCTAAAATGCCCTTTTGGGAAGACGTATTAAGCGTCCTTGAAGGGGTGCCGATTAGACTTAGGATTAGTTCTTATTTTCAGAACTGCCCTGTGAGGCTGAGTGAACTAGCTGTTTTTTAACTCAAGAATTTCTGTCTCGTCTACAGGGTCAACACATGTAGGCTCCCTGAGGAAATCAGCTTACTGCATACTCCCTACATATCCCAAGTCTCCCTGTGTGATGGCACTCACAGGGCTCCCTACAAGCCTTTTCCAGAATGCTCTGTAGACTATACAAGACAAGCTATGGAAAAGTAGCAAGTCCAGGAATTTCTGGAGTTTTTTTTCTTCTTCTTCTTTTTTTAACAGTACTCCAATCCAACAGTGTGATAAATGCATCCGAGCTACAATTAGGAAGATATATAGCATCAGAATGCGAAGGTCTGGGCAGCCTGGTGAAACGCGGGCTCTCCAGAGCCCCAGCTATGTTTCCCATTATGTAACCCTGGTCATGGGCAGACAGCCAGACTCCAAATGAAAAAGAGACTCTGGCTTGGCACTGGTTCTATTTTCCTATCCTCATTCGGGGTCAGCGCAGTGTCATACAGCTGCAGAGAAAGCTCTGGGGATTAAACCTGGGAAAGCCTCCAAGACCAGGACCTGGGTTCAAGTACCAGCTGAAAGCAATAAACCAACTGCCACAGCTGGGCTAGGTTTGGATGTTCTCAAAGTCCCCTGACTCTTTCACTTACTGAGAACTAGAGATCAAGATGAGGGAAGATTTGGCTTCAGCAGAGACTATGAAATGAGGTAGGCTGTCCCACTGCCCTAGCTTGCCAAAGGTCCTAGGATGTGAGGGGTCACTATGCTTAGGCTCGTGAAAGCCTGTTGCTCTGCTCCTCTCCATCACCTGACATTCACAGCTTACTTCGTGCTCACGTGGTAAAGTGGGAAGTTGCTACCTCTCCCTCCTAACAAGAGGCCTAGTGTAGAAACCATGTTCCCCACTCCTCCTCCCCCACACCCCACAAGTAGATGGTCCCTCCAAATACTGTGGTCTGTTCTAAATAGACCAAAGCCCTCTACACTGTCTTTTACAGCAGCCCAAGGCAACTTTCCACACCCTGCTACAATCCCCTGTACCAAAATCTCTGGGGATATAAAGCCATCCTATTATAAATACAAATGGGAAGTCAACCTACTTACTTGCTGACTCCAACACAACATACCTATGAGTGTCACTATGTGGAAGGCACAAGTGGCCCTGAAATCCTTCCTGCCCTCGTCACTCTGTGGTATTGGTGATGTCCTGTCATCATCACCCTATGTGCTTCACATGTGCCTAAGTGGATACTGCCTAGGACGTGTAGATTTGACTGGGAAGAAGAGGAATATGGGCAAAAAAGGAGAGAACCAAGGAGACTAACGATGAGCTCTGGAATTCCCCTAAGAAAGCTCTGGAACAATTCTCTAACTGTACAGGGAAAGAAGGTAACGAAATGAAAGACAGGGAGCGAATGAAGGGAGATAGATGAAATAAGGGTCCAAGTGTGTCAGGGAGACAAAATTTGGGAACGAGAGTTTCTGGAGGAGAAGCACACTGAAGTAAGCTATCTGATCACCCTATGTTAGGATCAGTGATGGATCTGTCTTTGTGGAGAACAAATGCAGGCAAAAACCAGTGAAAACCTGCAAAGGAGAGATGTTAAGTAGAAGCCATTTCCTTCCTACTCTCTTGAGAGCATTCCTAAACCCTCCAGAATGAAGATCAGCACAAGGACCTTGGGAGTGTTGCAGGGATTACTATTCTGATGTCTACAGAACTATCTGGAGTATGTTATTCCCAATGGCCGTAAAACAAAAGGCTCCAGAGTATGAAAGATCAGTGAGCATAAGAGGCCACTTTGAGATCCACAGAACCACCATACCCTGCCAATCTCCCAACCATAGTATTTACTCAGTGAGTGTTAGGCAGCTATATAAGAAACTGGAAAGGAGGGAGGTAAATTCTCATTCCACTTTTGCAGCACTTGGATCTGACAGCTATGAGGTGGGACTACCTTCAGTGGTGGTCAGGCCAGGTTTGCTCTGTTCAACAGAGGCCCCAGCCCTCAAACCACCATGTCTTGTGGTCAGGCCCCAGGACAGCAAAGCTCCTCCTTTATGCTTAAACCTGCATTCCAGAAACAACCAGCTGCTGATCCTGATTGCACGGAGAGCGCACAAGGGGACTCCATTCTCTATCACACTGGCTGCTCTAGCCTAGACTGGATTCATCAGTGGTGCCCACAGCTATACAGGAACTTGTTTACTAGGCAATCAGATTCAATATAGTATTTGGTCAAATTTGTTCTCCCTGTGAAGAACAGTCTGAAAAGAAAAAGCAAATGTGTTCAAGTGTCCCAACCCCCTCTGCCTCTCTGTAGCCTTGGAGGTGAAGCCTAGCTGGGGACGGCTGTAGCTTGGACCACGTGCCCAGCTGCAGATTGAGCCCTTGCCCAAAGATGGGCAGCAGCTTGCATATGCCGGCAACGGGCCATTTGCTACAGCATCCAAAGAGAAAACAGACTCAGCACCTCAAGCAAATGAGGCCCAGCACTTCCTGTGTGAGCTTTCCACTTCCTCAGCCAAACAAAAGCCAAAGGGAGTGGGAGAGGGAGCAGGGATGAAGGGAGATGGGTCACAGAAGAGAGTTAACAGGACCGATGGCCAGGATATGGATAAACAGGGGCTGGGTGGACCATATCTAAGGGACCTGTGGTTTCGAGGTGAGGTGACCCAGGGAAGGCCCAAGCTCCAGGGACAGATGGTCTGCCTCCCCACCCCCTGAGAGGAAGGGAGGAACACTCTGTGACCCCTGTGCAGGCTCAGAAGCAGTGGCTTCAGATACTTGGAGAGCTGAGACCTTCCTTGTCAGTTTCTTTCCAAAAGTGCAAATTGCCTAGTCGGCATTATAGATTAACAGCCTGAAAAGTCTGAGGCTGTACGTGTTAACTCTTTAGGGAACACTGCCGGGAAACGGCTGCCCCTAGCCAGCAGATGAGTCCATTCCTTTGTGTGAGGATGCAGAGAACTGTTTGATGCTATGAGTATCAGCCACACAGTTATAGAGCTAGAGCTGGGAGGGAATGGGGAGAGAGGACTTGACAGTCCAGAGGGAGAAAAGGGGAGAAAGAGGCACACAGTCCACACAGAAAGGTCAATAAACTGGCCACAAATCTCTCCTGCAGCCTTCCCTCTATGGGTCACCCATGACTGGAGAGACTCACATGGGCATCCCCCAGCCCAGAGAAGTACCATCGGCAGCAGCCTAGGTCTCCACATTCTGTCCTCCAGTATGTGCCCCTCCCAGAGGAGAGCACTGAAGAAGAATGATGAAATGCTGGGCATGGATGCTTGCTCTCAAACACACACACACACACACACACACACACACACCCAACACAAAGCCTGAAGGACCTGAGTACATGCGCCTGCCAGACATCACAAAACAGAGCACAGAGCAGGGGGACGAGAGAAAGAGAAAGGAAAAGGAGAAAGAGAGAGACAGAGACAGGAAGAGAGAGAAAAGTAGAGGGAGGAAGAGAGATGGACAATCAACAGAGCTGACCAGAGATGGGGAGCACCAATGTGCACACACATTAAGAAACTATTGTGCAAACATGAACACACACACAGTGACACTAACATAAGAAAAGAATGGGATATATAAGGAGCAGGAGTCAGCACACTTTCTGTAAAGGGCTAGACAGTAAACATTTTAGGCTTTGCAGACCGTAACGTCTCTATTGTAACTACTCTCTCTACTGCTGCAGTGTGAAAGCAGCCACAAAGTGTAAACAAATAATCATGGCTGTCCTCCAATATGACTTCATGGACACTGAAATTTGACCTTCCTAATAATTTTCACAAGTCATGAAATATTATTCTTTTGATTTTTTTTTCAACCGTTTAAAAATGTAAACTATTCTTAGCTCCTGGGCCACAGTTTGCTGACCCCAGATACAGAAACACACAAACATCAGAGGCAGATAAATAGAGGCAGGCAGGCAGGAACATGCCAAGACAGGCAGAGACAGGCAGGCTATAGGTGACGCAGGCAGGGAGACACAGACGAGGCAGGCAGAGGCAGGGAGATTAAGGCAGACCCACGTACTCAACAATTTCCCTTCCAACACACAGATACAGACTGACACACAGAGACACAGTCATGGACAAACACGGACACAGACACAGGCAATCTTGGACTCAGATATTCAGAAACATATACACATACTCCCACCGGACATAGTCCCACACAGAGAGACATGCACAGGACCAAAGCACACATGGACTGACACGGACCCAGAAACAGAGAGAGACATGCTGAAACAGATCCCTCATGGAGACACATGAATCCCACAAAGAGACCCCTACACCCAAGGACAGAAAGAGACACAAACACAGATAGGGACACAGCACACAGAAATATGTGGACACATATACATGGACAGACATGACGGGTACTCCAAAAGACGCTTAGATAGACCACTAGACAGACACGCACAGACCCTCGCACTCAGACACAGATACCCGGACATACACAGACAACCCGAGCCAAAGAGGCACACACAAAGATAGAACCTACACACAGATACGGACATAAGAAACAGCCATGCATGCGGGGCGCCTGGCTGGCTCAGTCGGTTGAGCGTCTGACTCCTGGTTTTGGCTCAGGGTCCTGGGATCAAGCTCTGAGTTGGGTTCCCCGCTCTGGGTTCCCTGCTCAGCAGAGAGTCTGCTTGTCTCCTCTCCCACTGCCCCTCCCACCACTTGGACACTCTCTCTCAAATATAAATCTTAAAAAAAAAAAAAAAGAAAGAAAGAAATAGCCATGCATGGTTACACAACTAGGTAAATATGCCACTGAAACGTATACTTAAAAATGGTTAAGGTGACAAATTTTGTTACATATATATTTTACCACAATTTACAAAAAGAAAGAAAAAAGTCACAAAACATACGAACAGATCTACACAAACACACCCAGGCAGACACACGTACTCCCCAGACCAACACACCCCACACCTAAAATGCTCTGACATATAGCAAGGGGATACACAGAGACAGGAAGATGGGAAATGAAGTGAATGGAAGAGAGAGGCGTGCGTGTTCGCCCTCCTTTCAGGTGTGAGAGGAAGGCCCAAGCAGAGTGCATATAGCGGCACCAAGCAGCAGCAGGACATAGCCTGAAGGACGCGTGGAGATAAACTAAAAGGGACAGTGAGAGGCAAGGCCTCCCCCTCACAGGGACACATGCCCAGACTTGACACACACCCAGGCAGCTGCAGAGATGGTAGGCATGAACAGCACGAAGTGAAAGCAAGAGAGCAAGAGCAAGGACAAAGAACAAAACAGAGCAAGCTATGGAGCAAGAGAGAACTACAGACCGAGAAGAGGAGCAACGGACCAGACAACAGGGAAAAATAGCCTAAAGCATCAGGGGACAAGGGAAGGTGTTCAGGGAAATGAAAAAGCAAAGTTCAAATGAGCAGGGAAGACAGGAATAAGCAGACGGTGGGTGGGAAGCAACAAAGAGGACCAGGAAGGGAGCTGTGGGAGCACAGGTGGGCCAAAGCCAGCAGTGCTGAAGGGATGAGCAGGCCGACTCACTGTGAGGGCAGGTCCAGGGATGTGGGTGGAGGATTCCAGGTGTCTGGGTAGCCGAGCATCCAGTCCGACCAGACTTTCACACTGGGGAGCAGTTCCTTCAGGTCCGGGACGAAGGAAGAAACCTTGATGTCATCTTGGTCATCCTCATCCTCAGGAGAGGACAACTGAGCTGCAGAGGCAAAGGGTGAGAACTGGGCCTAGGTCTGCTGTGGCCCATGAGTGAGGCCTGGGGCACTGGGACGGCAGCAAGCTCTTAGGGAAGGGAGACCAAGTCCACAGGAAAGCTGGGCCCAGAAGCGAAGGACAAGTGCCAGCACCTAAGAGGATTCTGAAAAGCGGGACAAAGAGAGAAGCAGTACACTGAGTCTGCCCCTGCAGATAGCTGTCTCTGCTCCACCTGTGGCCTGGCTGAAGTTGCCACCCCGGCCTCCAGCCCCCACCTTTAGCTTTCCTTCAGCACAGCACTGACATGGCCCCAGAGCTCCTACCAAAACTGCATCACCTGAATTTGACCATGAGGAAATCTCAGAGAAACCCAAACGGGAGGACATTCGACAAAATAAGTGGCCTGTATGCTTCAAAAATGTCAAGGTCATGAAACATGGAGAAAGACTTGAGAAAACCATTCAATGCCAGACTGCAGGAAACTAAAGGGACACGGCATCTAAATTGCAATGTGTCATCCTGGAGTGGGTCCGAGACCAGAAAACAACTTTTTTTAGGACAAACTGTACAAACTCAATAAAGTCTGTAGATTCAACAACAGTACTTTATCAGTGTTGGCTTCCTGATTTTGACAACTGCACTGTCATGTAAGGGAATGTCCTTGTTATTCAGAAATATTCAGTCAACTATTTGGGGGCTACCACATCTACAACTTACAATCAAATAGTTCAGAACAAAAATAATAAGCACATATGTGTATAGAGAGAACGTAAAGCAACTATGGTAAAACGTAACAAATGGGAAATCTGGGTGAAGGGCATGTAAGAGTTCTTTGTATTATTCTTGCAACTTTACTATAAATTTGAAATTGCTTCAGAATAAAAAGTTACCTTGACCCTCCCTCCAGAAAAAAAAAGGCAGCTCCAGAGTCTGGGGGCATTCACAAAATTGAAGTGGCAGGGGGACAACGGAGGTGCCTCAATCCTCACCAACAGTGACCAGGAGCTGAGAGAAAGGGGCAACCTTCAGCCCCACCTTACACGGCTCAGCAGACAGGCTGAGATTTCTAAGGGCAACCTTAACACACGTGGGGACACTGATCAACTCAAGGGCTAAAAACAGCCCATGCTCTGGTTCAGTGAGTCGTCCAAGGTGGCTGGGTCCACAGTGGTTACAACACCCACCAGTACCAGACAAAGAGGGACACAGACATAGAGCAGGGAAACCAAAACATCAATTATGAACAAAAACGGAAACACCCTTTGTTGGTTTTCTAACGTTGCAGGAACCCGCAGCAGCTCATAGGTACACTGAAAATCTTAACTACTAGAGAAAAAGGGGAGGGGATAATCCCCCCAAGGACAGAGGGCTACAGAGGTAAACAGAATGCAAACGGAGGTGGGACTAGTTAGGCAGGCAGAAGGAAGAGGGGTTACTGGGAAGAGCTACAATATCAAGTGGAAGGCAGGGTGGCATTTTGAGCTTGTCTGCACAGGGCCGAGGCAGGGGAAAGGCCATCAGTCAAGGGGGTCCCTCATCTGCTTACCTTTAGCAGACTCCTTAAGTAAGTAGGAGCAGCGCCGCACCAGGAGAGAAAACATGGCCAAGCCCAGCGCTGCGGCTTGCTCCTGGATCACAGAGCGACACTCCTCTGAGAAGCAGTCTGAGGAGAGGCAAATGAACTCCGTCAGTGCCCTGGGGGGTCAAGGGCTACTCTTCTCTACCTTACTAGGTGCACATCCTTGGTCACGTCACTGAGCGCCCTTTCCTCATCTAAGACTGGGGACAGTAATATTTCCTCTCTCGAAGTGTCGCTAAAAGGCTAAACAAAAGAATGCACATGAAGCATTTACCATGACGGCTGGAATACGGGTACGCTCTTGATAACACTGTCACAGGGGTCCCCTGTGTAGTTCTGCATCACTTCCGCAGGACCAGGTACTCCAAGTTGGACGGTTTGAGCCAGAGCTACAGGCTCTCTGTATTTAGTTGGCTACTAACAACGTGAAGCTACAGTCAGAAGAAGTCACATTCAGTTAACTCAGTCTCTCTAACATATAGCTAGCAGGAGTACAGACATCAATTAAGATCACAGGAATACAAATTTAAGTTATCTTCTTGAATCACTGACCTGTGGTTCCATCCTTACCTTCTGTCACTCCTCCACTTACGAGTAACCTATTTTCACTGCATGAGTTAATTTTACATAGGAAAACAGGCACATAAGCCCTCGACCAGTGGTACTTTTTATTTTCACAAATTCTTTCCCCTAGGGCTAAAAAATAAATCTGGCTCCCAATACCAGCACCCTCTCCCCCTCACTTTCTCAGCCTGGCTAACTTCCTTCTGGCTGCAGGTCAGTGAAAGGAGCCACCTTGGTGGTGGCCAGAGCTACTCTTTGGCAGAAGCCACAACACACACTCGCAAAACGCTGCCCGCGCCTGCTCCTTGTCAGTGGCCCGGCCTGAGGGCCACTTAATCCGGACTTGAGAGGGACCGGTGACAAACGGAAGGCAGCAGTCCAGCTGCAGCCTCCGCGGGGGGAACACCCGACACGCACCCAAACACCCAAAGGCACCCGGTCACCTGCTCTGGCATCAACTAAACTGTTAACTCCCTCTGTAATACAGGAGAACGCTCAGAATCTCCAAGTGTTAAAAGGGTAATTAGCCACATGTTTGATCTCTGTGCCTGCCTGCATGTTAAACCTCAATAGCCAGAGGGAAGCCCTCTTGCCTCTCTCCTCATTGACATTAGTCTTGTCCATGGAGCCTAAGTGAAGTCTTTACTCTAGGAGATGCTACACAACCACAGTTATTCCTAACCGCCTTGGCCACAGGAGCAAACACGACTGGAGTATACAAAGCCAGCCCCAAACCACTTTAGAGAGCCCTGGGAGCGAGAAGGAACAGGCTGCTGCTCCGAAGGTCCCAACATATGAATAGCATCAGTGTAGCAAAGTATTCGTCTGTTGTGGCTTTCCTGCCATCCTTCCAGATGCCCACTGGTCCCAAATGTCACCCTCTAACTTTCCGACTCAACTGCGGCAGGCAGTAAGGAAGTGGTAACAATCCATGTGATTAGAATGGGTCACTACTCTCATTCTTCTGCTGGTAAGGCCCTAAACCTCTGCTAGAGAAACCAAGATACAAGCATCCAAGAACCAAGACGGGAAAGGGTAGAAAGCAGGGAAGGGGAAGATGTGTATGCCATCCTAAGAAAAATGGCAACTTCTCCCCTCCACCCCTTACTTTGGGCAGCACCACTGTCTGTACTGCCCCAGCTCAGCCCAGGCCCTTGCCAAACACTGCCAGCAGCCTGCCCTTAGTCAGAAACCAGGCCAGCCCAGAATGGGGGAGTAAGTCCAGTACAGAGGAAGCTAGAAAAGGATAAGGGGAGGCCACATCCTGGTAGTTGACATTAGTGACCCCTTATCAACTGGGCATCTTAGGCATAAGTTACCTGCACACAGAAAGCCCCAAAAAGGCACAGAAGGGGGTGTGTTAGCTCGAAGAGACTAGCATTTGGAGAAGCCCAAGACTACAATAAGATACTCTCATTAACCTGGATAAGGACAAGATGGGACAAAGGGAGATTACTTTCATCAAGCCCATTCCTATTTTTATGACAAATAGCAATCTCAGTCTAGGCTATTTCTCAGAGTGCAAAGTTGTGACTAGGGCTCAAGGGGGAGAATGAACTGCTTAAAAACAATGACACTTATGGCCTCTGGGGAGTCCAGGTTGGCTCCTTTCCTTTCCTTTCTTTCTTTTTTTTTTTTTTTTTTAAGATTTTATTTGGGTGCCTGGGTGGCTCAGTAGGTTAAGTGTCTGCCTTTGGCTCAGGTCATGATCTCAGGGTCCTGGGATTGAGCACCATGTTGGGCTCCCTGCTCAGTGGGGAGCCTGCTTCTCCCTCTCCCTCTGAAGCTACCTCTGCTTGTGCTCTCTTTCTCTCTCTGTCAAATAAATAAAATCTTGTTTTAAAAATTAAGATTTTATTATTTGAATGGGAGAGAGAGAGACAGAGAGAGGGAGGGCAGGGAGGGGCAGGGGGAGAGAGTCCCAAGTAGACTCCATACTGAGCATGGAACCCGACACGGGGCTTGATCCTATGACCCTGAGATCATGACCTCAGCCCAAACCAAGAGTCAGACAATTAACCAACTGCATTACCCAGGTGCCCCCAGGTTGGCTCCTTTTTTAAGTCTCCTGCAATAAGGTCTGGGGACCAGGAAGGGTAGCAACAACTGGAGCTTCTTCGCTGTAAGTGTGGAAGGGCTCGACTACCTCTCAGAGCAGCAGCTGAAAAGACAGCTTCATGAATACTCTGTTCTTAGCCATGGTTATGTCACCTTAAACCTTCACCCTTTCCCGCCTCTCTATAAAGGGCCTGACAGTACTTCCCTGCAATGGTCTGGGGGAGGGACAAACCACTAAGCTATTCTGCTCTGATCAAGCAGGCAGTGATATCACAGCTATATGGGGGTCAGAATGCCTGGGTCTCAGTCAGCCTTCTGACCACGTCACAGAGAGTACTTTCTGGAAGGCCTGCCCTCCTCCACTGTTCAGCGGTACCATAAGCACATACTGAACATCTATAGTGTGTTTCACCCTGTGCTGGGTATTATGGAGAACACAGCTACAGATAAAACAGAGTCCCTACAACCTCAGGACCTTACAATTGGGTGGAAAAAACTGCTATTTACCTAAGTAACCATGGCAACTCAGACTCAGCACTTCCAGTGAGAACTATATTAAGTGTTATGGCATCTTCAGAGATACTCTTTGCTTCACTTATGCTTCTGTAGGCTAGAAGCCCTAAGATGCCACTCTTTGAGAAGCATTCATTCTCATACAAGTGAGTAGGAAAACAGCATCCAGATTCCCAGAGTCCACCCACTTTGGGGCTAGAGCTAGGAAACTGGTCCTAGTCTGACAAATGCCCATATATATCCCTAGAGTTGGGCTGGGTTAGACCAACAAATGATGTGGGGTGGGGAAGGAAAAAGCATTGTTTGCCTTGGTATTTGCCTGGGTTCCTCTGGCTTTGTGTCAGGTAGCAGGAGCCTGACATGAGCTGAGGAACTCATTAACACTGTGAAACAGCCTTTCCCCTTCTTTTCAAAAGCAGGCTTACTCAAGGGTTGAGGGGGATGGTTTTGGCTAAGCAAGTCAGACGGAAATATTTCTTACCAAGAAAGTCACCTGAGGTCTGAACTTGATTCTGCCCTTTCCCACATGCTCTCAGATGGGCAGGTGACCAGAGCTCCCACCACTCCTATGCCCAAATACCAGCTCAGGCAGAAATATTCTTCTCACTCCTATGTAACAGGGAGACTTTCTCATTTTTCTGAGAACATATTCATGGAAAACATAAACCAACTGTCGTCAAAGTTGTATGAAATCAGGAAATGGAGCGGCCGGGAGAAGGCTGCCATGTGGCCGGATGTTATGTATTTCTAATTAGTGCTATACATCTTTCAACAGCAAGTGTCCTTCTGCTGGGAAACACAACACACTGCCCTTGTTATTGTAACTGTCAGAGAAGTGCTTAAACAGATAATCTCCAGGAAAAGTGATAAACACGTCCCCTCTCCCACCAGTGTGTGTGCGACGGTGCTGCCAAAGCAAAGCTGTGCTTGACGGCTCCAGGATGGCAAAGCATCCTCCTGCAGGAAATGGCAATGAGGCAGGAGGAGGGGGGGAGGAGAGGCAGGCCCACCTGCCTGGACCCTCTATGCCCAGCCAAGGGGCAGCAGTTCAGAAGCATCACTTCTGACCAACTCCTGAGTCAGGGAGAGAATTGGAGGCAACCAGTATCAGTAGGGATGAGGTTTGGCTGGTCACAGAAAAATCTGGCAGCAATGAAACAAGCAGAGTTTCCCTGATGCACACAGCCAGCTTCCTGGCAAGAGGATGACAAGAGTGCTGAAGGGGAGACACAGGATGGATGACACAGAGGTCTGGTACCCTGACAGCAGTGGAGGGATTCAGACGGCACCGGGGTCCACTAGCCATTCCAGCAGAGAGAACCAACTATTTGCTCAGCTGCTTCACTAATAGCTGGAGAAAAATGCAGGCAAGACCACTTTATTCACTGACTCCCTCCCCACCAGCTCCTCCCAAAGACAGGAAATGAATAGTCAGTCACCTCCAAACTAACACCACCTGGAGGCGATTTGTTGGCTCTTATCTTTCAGACATAAGGCTGCTTTTCTCATGAGTCAGTCACCAGTCAGACACAGGACTGGCACAGTTCCTGAGCAGCCCACCAAAACCTCCTTGTCTGCAGGAAGTGGGCAGTGAGAGCATCTTTCGACTGCTGCTGTTTGGGCTACAGAGTTCCCTGTGGCAGCTGCTGACAGAAGGCAGGGCGGAAGAGGCAGTCATTGTATAGAAACCAGATAAAATCCCAGAGCAAAAGCAGCTACGTCCATGCCATCAAGGTATCATTTTATTCCCTGAGAAGTAAAATGAACAACTCAGAAAAACCAGGCACCAATACACCCAAACACAGCTTAATGGCAGAACACAGGATGACCCAAGGCCGGCCACGAACAACATATCCCCAAACCGTAAAGCCACAACAAAACTGAGAAACATGGAAGGTAGTGTTTCCTCCCTAAGAGCCCCTACTGTCATGCCTGCTACTCTTTTTGGATTTTGCAGGACTGTAAAAACTCTGACTTCTTTTATGGGTAGACGTGAGGGCAAGGGAAATCCCTACCTCCTAACAAAGTGACCTCTCCCATTAGTTCCAAAGTTATTTATTCAGCCCAATGGTGGAGGATATAAAGGAAAAGAGGATCCATCCTTAAGAAGATGATGATCTAATGAGGAAGACAGGAAGAATACACAGACCCCAATAACTATAATTCAAGGAAGATGGAAGTAAGATGCTTTCTTTCACCAGAGGGAAAGAATATAATTTCCAGCTAGGGTATAGCAGAGAAGGTTTCATGGAAGAGAGCACTTCTGAGCAAGGCTGAAAACAAACAAAGATGGAATTGGGAGGATGAAGGAGAGACTGCGTGTTGCTGAAGAGGCACACAGGTAGGGGCACACCAGGCACCCTCCTACACAGCAAGCGATATACTCAGTGTGCCACAGGACGGGACCACAAAGCACCGGGCCTGCGAGGCTACACAGCAAGGAACACAGAGGTCACCCGCTCGAGGTTTCCGAATGAAGCACAGGTATTTTATGAAGATTAATCTAGTTAAAACATTTAGGATGGATTAGGGTAGCTGGAAAAATATAAAAGCAAGGGAGACTTGCTGGGAAGCCAAGAAGGCATGAACTTGTTTGAACTGAGAGAAATTATATGTAATGCACTTTGTAAACTTTATAATGCCAAGTAAATGTAACATCTTTCTTATAGGAGCTGGAAGAGGGAATGCACAGGAGTGTACAGATGTGAGAAATGCTGCAGAAAGAAAATCAAGAATGGTGGAAAAGATGTGTGGGAGGGAAGGGATTCACTGGAAGGGGCCAAGGACTCCTACTAATAATCTCGGCAGGTTCCAGAGGATCCTGAGACCTCAAAAAGGGTAACACCTACCAAAGGAGGTCCAGGAAAGGGGCAGAAGTTTGGGATTGCAAAACACCTGGAGGGGAGGGAGGTATGCATCAAGGAGTCCCCAGGCTCCCGCCCACTTGGCTCTGAGCCAGTCCTGTCTTTCTAGAACAAAGACACTTCAGGGGGTCAGAAATACTTGAGGAAGACCTTGCATAAGGAGGCCTGGGAAGTCTGAACTGGCTCTCCCTGTGGAAGCCATTAGATATTCAGCACTTCATTTGTTTCCAATTCTTGTATGAGTGCAGCTCCAGGCTGTGGGGTGAGAGGCTCCTCTCTGACGTAATCAGGAAGCAGCTGCAAAATTAAGGAATCCCTCATGACATCATAAAAAGGGTCGATGGTTTACTGGGGAAAGTATAAAAATTAATTACATATTCCCACATGAATCCCTTCCCCTAAATCTGTACACACTCCCTCCCGCCCCCACACATTCTCTCATCAACAACATCCCAAAGCCACCTCACTGAGCAGGGTACAAAATGGCAAACAAAACCCAGAAAGACAAAGTTTTTTGATGCACCCACTGTCTGCCGCATACATTTGGAACTTAACAAGTGATACCCTGTCCTGGAATTTTTATACATATAGCATGCTTCCCCAAGAAAATTATAAGCCCCTTGAGGACAAGAGCTATGTCAAGACTTCACATCCTTGAAAATTAGCACCATGACGGGTTTAGGACATGTGTACTATTCCTAATAGTAGGTACACTATGCCTCTCATTTGTGAATCCTAACCATAAATGACATGATTCCACTGTGGCCTGAGATAATAACTAAGATATACTGAGACCTGTGTTAGGCACAAAGTGTGTGTGTGTGTGTGTGTGTGTGTAAAATCTCAAAACAAGATTTGCATAGAAGGTATTATTTTCCCTCTCTGATAGTTGAGGAAACAGAGTCAGAGAAGTTAAATGACTTGCCCAACGTCACAAAGCCAGTAAGTGTCAGAGCTGGGATTTGAATTCAAGTCTGTCTGCTCTTGTACCCACGCTCTTTCCATACCTGGCTGTCACATGCCTGTGATTCAAGCTGCTAGCCCCAACTCTTCCTCTCCCCTTTCTATGAATATGAAAACCTTAGACTCTCCATAGTTCTGCACAAAAAGCTCTAAGGTAACAGCTATGTGGAATCTAAAATTAAAAACACTATATCATTTCAGGGCGCCTGGGTGGCTTAGTCAGTTAAACATCTGCCTTTGGCTCAAGTCATGATCCCAGGGTCCTGGGATGGAGCCCCATGTCGGGCTCCCTGCTCATCTGTGGGTTTACTTCTCCCTCTGCCTCTGCCCCTTGCCCTTCTCTCTGCCCGTTCATCCCACCCCCACACCCAAGACTTGTGAGCACACGCGTGTGCATTCTCTCTCAAATAATTAAATAAAATCTTTAAATAAACAAATAAATAATAAAAACACTATACCACTTATAATAACACCAAAGAAAGCAAAATACTTACATATAAAATATTAGCTATTTTAAATATTAAATCTAACAAAAATGTACAGGATCTCTATGTTAAAAATTACAAAATACTGATGAAGGAAATCAAAGAAGACCTAAATAACTGGAGAGATTTACCATGTTCGTAAGTTGGAAGATTCAACATTGCAAAGATGTCAATTCTCCCCACATAGATCTATAGGTTTAATGCATTTACTATCAAAATCTCAGCCAAGTTTCTTGTAGACAAAGACAAGCTTATTCTAAAATTTATATGGAAAGGCAAAGGGCCTAGGATGGCTAAAACCATTCTGAAAAAGAACAAAGTGGGAGGAATCATTCTTCCCCATGTTAAGTCAAAGAAAGGAGAGCCTTTTCAACAAATGGTGTCAGAACAATTAGACATCCACAGGCCAAAAAGTGAACACTGACCTAAGTTCACACCTTATATAAAAATTAAGTGACAATGGATCAAAGACTTAGATGTAAAAACATCAGACCATAAAACTTTTGGAAAAAAATTGGAGAAAATCCTCAGGACCTAGGACCAAGAGAAGAATTTTTGGACTTACTGCCAAAAGCACAATCTACAAAAAGTAAAATTGAGATACTGAACCTCTTAAAAATTAAACACTTTTGTTCTGCAAAAAACTGTAAGAGGATGAAAAGGCAAATTACAGACTGGGACCATATATCTGTAAACTACAAAGGACTGGCATCTAGACGATACAAAGAACCCTCCAAACTCAACAGTGAGAAAACAAACAATCTACTTAGAAAATGGACAGAAGACACAAGCAGACAACTCACCAAAAAGGGTATGCAGATGAAATATAAGCACATGAAAAGATGTTCAATATCGTTAGTCACTAGGGAAATGAAACCTAAAAGTACAATGAGACATCACCACATCTATCGGAATGGCTAAACTAACGAACGGTAATGACACCAACAAGCTGGTAAGGATGGAGGGAACGGGAGCACACCTCCCTAGCTGACCGGGATGTAAAAATGGCACAGCCATTCTGGAAAATAGGTTGGCAGTTTCTTCTAAAACTAAAAATGTACTTATGATATGATTCAGCAATTATCTTGGGCATTTATCGCAGAGAAATGAAAATTTATGTTTGCACAAAAATCTGTACACAAATGTTCATGGCAGCTTTACTCATAACAGCCTAAACTGGAAACAACCCAAATGCCCTTCAATGGACGAACAGTTAAACAGACTGTGGGACATCCACAGCACAGAATACTACTCAGCCATAAAAAGAAAAGTGATGTATACAGTAACTTGGATAGACCAGCAGGGAATTATGCGGAGCAAAAAAAAAGCCAATTTCAAGAGGTTACATACTGTATGATCCCATTCATAGAATATTCTTGAAATAATGTAATTATAGAGACAGAGAACAGGGGGTTAAGATTTCGGGAGAGAAGGGGACAGGGGTGTTTCTAAAGAGGTAGCCTTAGGGAGCTTGGCAGTGATGGGACAGTTCTGCACCTTGACTGTGTAGCAGTTACAGGAAGCTACCTGTGTGATAAAATTGCACAGAACTATACATACACACAAACACAAATGTGCAACTGGTGAATATATAACTGTATAAATGCATAACTGGTGAAATTTGAGTAGGGTCTGTGGATTGTACCAATGCCAACTTCATGGCATCGATATTGCACTAAAGTCATACAAGATGCTAATATTACGGAAGGAGGGATGAAGGGTGCACAGGATCTCTCTGTACATTCTTCTACAATGTCCTGTGAATCATAATTATTTCAAAATATAAAGTTTAAAACCAGTAAACAGACCCCAAAAAGATCTAAACCTAGGATTCCAGAAACATTTCTCTTTTACAAAGAACAGGGCTGCTTAGACATTTTGGGGACATTTTCCCAATTTGCTGATTACTCTGCACGGATGCTACAGCCCCTTGTTCTCATCTGATGCTGCCTGGCCTGAGCTACCGGAGGCTACTGTGGCTCTTTATCTGGACTGAGCAAGAAACTGCCAGGGGCAACCAAAAGGAAAATAAGAAAAAAGAAGGGAAAGTTCCCTGAAGACAGAACTTCTGTCTAAAGAATAAGGAGTAAAGCAAGAGAACTTCATTATCAAGGCTATGACTCATTGGTTCAGTAAAATCCATGTCAAGCAGCACAAAGTGGAGGTGATGAGAAAGTGAAGAAAGATGACAAGAAGAACAAACTGCAGAAGCTAAGTGAGCTGTTTAAACATGTTCTTGCCGCTCGAAAATAAGGACAGGTATAAATCTCAAATCAGTGGTATGTGTAATCTTCAAACAAGGACAGTCGGGGGAAAAAAGTTACTTAAGACATGTTGCTTAGCACTGTTATCTTCATAAATGAAACTGCTTATGCATTTTCAGCATGCAAGGCTTTGGACCATTAATTAGATGGGTATTAAACGTTTTAATTGGCAGTGTTAGCCTCAAATACCACGTGAAACTCTTTGTCAACAAATCTGTAGACCAAACTTTAAAAAAAAAAACCTTCATCAAAACAAACAAGCAAACACACATACACTTGTCTCCAAAAAGACAAAAATGAAAAGAGAAGCCACAGAGAAAATTTTCTCCCCGGGAGAAAATATTTGTAAAACACCTATCTGACAAAGGACTCATATCTAGGACATATAAAGAACTCTTTCAACTTAATAATAAATAAAATAATGAGCAAAGAAGATGTATGGATGACAAATAGTGCTTGCTCAACATGAACTTCTAAGAAAATGCTCAACATTATCGATCATTAGGGAAATCAAAACCACAAATACAACTTCATACCCACTAGGATGGCTGTAACCAAAAAGAGAACAAGCGTTGCTGAACACGTGGAGTATGGGGAGCTCTCACACACTGCTTTGGGAATATAAAATGATACAGCCACCTTGGAAAACAACTGGGAAGTTTCTTAAAGAGTTAAAACAAAACAAAAGTTAACACACTCATTTACCAAATGACCTGGCTATACCACTCCTAGGAATTTACTTAAGAGAAATGAAAGCATATGTTCACACAAAGATTTACACTTGAATGTTTGCAGCAGTTTTATTCCACAACAGCCCCAACCTGGAAAAAACCCAAATGTCCATCAACAAGAGAGCGGATAAACAAATTGTGGTATATCCATACAATGGAGGACTACTCAGCAACAAAAAGGAACAAACAACTGAATCATTCAAGAACATGGATAAATGTCAAAATCATTACTGTGAAATAAAGAAGACAGGCCAAAAGACAAAGACAGAGAGAAAGGAAATACTGTCAAATTCTAGAAAATACAAACTCTTTTACAGCGACAGAAAGCAGATTCAGTGGTTGCCTGGGGATTGGGAGGAAAGGTTAGGGAAGAATGGATTACAAAGGGGCACAAGTAAAATTTTCTGAGCGAAGGATATGTTCACTATCTTGACTGTGGTGATGATTTCAAAAACGTATACATATGTCAAAATTCAACAAATTGTACAGTCTACATATATATAGTCTTATATACATCAATTAGATCTCAATAAAACTGTTAAAAGATTTTTTTTTTTAAATAGAGGAATGACATTAAAAGGCCATTAGTCTGGGGCGCCTGGGTGGCACAGTTGTTAAGCGTCTGCCTTCGGCTCAGGGCGTGATCCCAGCGTTCTGGGATCGAGCCCCACATCTGGCTCCTCCGCTGGGAGCTTGCTTCTTCCTCTCCCATTCCCCCTGCTTGTGTTCCCTCTCTCACTGGCTGTCTCTCTCTCTGTCAAATAAATAAATAAAATCTTAAAAAAAAAAAAAAGGGCCATTAGTCTGACTCATCATTTAAGATTTTAAGAATTCGTAACTTAAAAGCTGATTTGATAAGGCTGGACATCAACTGAGTGCCTAATACACAATTTGACACTCAGAAAAACCTTGCAAACTAGCACTGATATTTACAGTTTACAGACAAGGAGACTAAGCCTCAGAGAGGGTAAGTTAACTTTCTTCATCAAGGTTGCACAGCTGATAAATGATGGCTGGGTAGAGAATTCAAACCTTTGATCTGATTGATTCTAAAGCTCTTTATACCACTACAACACAACCGCTACCTTCTGAAAGTGAGAAAATGATTTCCAGAAGTGCTAGGCCTTCTCCAGAAGACAGCTTGGCTTACCCTCCTCCCTTATATGAAGCTCCAGGGCCAAGAAGTGTCCTGGGGACTCTATCAAAACATCTTGGCAAGACAGACAGCAAGCCATTTCTACTCTCTACAAGGAAAAATAAAAACACTCCTAAACGAGTGCTTCATTTTTTCCAGAGAATACCCATTTTAGAAATGGTACACCTATAGATTTCCTGGAAAAGGAAGGAAGGCAGGCAGGCAGGCAAGGAGGGAGGGAGGGAGGAGGGAGAGAGAGAGGTTGAGGGCAGGGAGAGAGAGAGAGAGAAGGAGGAGGAAGGGCAGGCAGGCAATCAGTCAAAACACACTCTGGCCATTTCCACTTTAGTTGTGTCTCTGGATTAATATTTTTGTCACTCAGAATTTCCTGCCTAATTTCAGGGTTATTCAAATATACGTCCCCTCTTGGGCAAGAAGAGCTGCTGCAAGCAGAATGGCATGCTGGCACCAGCCAAGTCCCTCAGGGATGGGGCCCAGGAGAAGAGGGCTGCCATTCCAGCATCTCATCTGGAAGAGTTACAAGTAAATCTTGAAGGACAGAGTTTCTTTTTTTTTTTTTAAAGATTTTATTTATTTATTCGACAGAGATAGAGACAGCCAGCGAGAGAGGGATCACAAGCAGGGGGAGCGGGAGAGGAAGAAACAGGCTCACAGCGGAGGAGCCCGATGCGGGGCTCGATCCCAGAACGCCGGGATCACGCCCTGAGCTGAAGGCAGACGCCTAACCGCTGTGCCACCCAGGCGCCCCCTTGAAGGACAGAGTTTCTGCTTCTACACTGCTTACCAGAGGTTTTGCGAGGCTTGCTTCTTTCACAATATTTGGGGGAAGCAAAGGAGGAGTAAAAAAGAGTAGCAGCTTCTTAATTACATCAGGCAGGTAAGTGTCCCTATGGAATTCTATCAGGAGAGCTGGTGTGTCTTGTGTCAGAAATTATTTAGGGTTGTGGAGGAGAAGAGAAGTGAAGAAGGCTTCCTAAAAGTCATACCCATGAGCCAATCTAGAAGGAAACTTGCTGCGGCAGTGAGAAGGAATTAATAGAGCCACGACCCTTCTGATGGATTAGACAGGTTTGGCAGCTGATTTAGAAAAACAGCTTGAAACCCATCTTTGTTGGTATGAAGCTTCAGGAGCACATTGGGACTAAAGTAAAAGTTAATGAGAGATAATGCCTGCAGACAACCTGATTCAGAGAAAGCTCCTCTGATATGGCAGGCAGAAGGGCAGGGAAGTGCTCAGCTTCCATTTTAACAGATTAACTCCATTTCTTTTCATTTTATGGCTTCCTAAAGCATTTTTAAAAGAGTTATGACAGAGTTTGCAAACAATGCCAGAAGAAGATAATTCTGAGACAGGTAGGGCACAGAGGTATCCAGGATAGGAAGGATTTCTTGGACTCCTGAGGAGCTTCCAGAATGGAAAGATTTGAGCCATCAAACAAATCTTCAGGAGTCAGTACTAAAAAATGAGGCCAATGATAAGCCATAATTCTTGGGTGGATTCCTTGTGAATATCCAAATCTGCACATTCATCCTGCTCTACTCCAGCAACTCACTCTAAAAGTTCCTCAAAACTTTATAATCCAAGATCAATGCCCAAGCTAGACTGAGTAAGCAACGACTTCATCCAACCCCATCCCCTGTGGACCATGTAGCTTTAAAGTAGAAATGAGGTCAGCAGAATAATAGCTAAACAAAGCAGTTATGGCAAGGAAAGGTAGCACTCGATAAAGGTGACTAGAAATCCAATGAGGCATCAGCTAGTCCTCTGACTTAGTCGCTCTAGAAAGGACATCCCCTTTAGTAACAGCCCTTCCAAATTTGTAATTAGTTGGCTGATTGGTTAATTTGTCAACAATATAAACTGAAACCTATAAACATTATTTTAAACTACATTTAATTGTTTTGTTTATATTTATTCTTTTTTACCTCATCCACAAAAGACTTGTGACAACTTAGGGCAAAATCACCTACAATTAAATAACATTAAAGTAGATGTAGAAAATTAGGACAAAGAAAAAGGGAAAATACAAATATGTCAATCATGTGCCATGAATGAACTTAACATTTACCTCTGATTTTCCTGGCAGCCAAACCAAAAATGGAAACACTAATAACTGTATAGTTGTCATTATTGGAGAAGAATAAAAATATCAGTTAGGAAAAACAAATCTCTTCTCAGCACTGAGTTCTAAAATCATTTTTTTTAAAAGATTTTGTTTATTTATTTATTTGACAGAGAGAGAGAGACAGCCAGTGAGGGGGGAACACAAGCAGGGAGAGTGGGAGAGGACGAAGCAGGCTCCCAGCGGAGCAGGAAGCGGAGCAGAGAGCCTGATGCAGGGCTTGATCCCAGGACCCCGGGATCACGCCCTGAGCCGAAGGCAGACGCTTAACGACTGAATCACCCAGGCGCCCCTAAAATCATTTTTTTAAACATGGACTCTATGCAGGGTACTGTGTGGAAAAAAAATGAAGACTAATCTTGAAAGGTCTTTACAGCATGTGGCTTTATACTACATACTGTTAAAAGATACCCAAGAAAAATTATCCTGAAGTTATTTGTATGGTGAGACAAAATACATAAGTATCACAACCTAACACTGTTTTTCCAAAAACACAGATACAGGAGTATTTTATATACTGACAGGTACACAGTGCTTTAAGAACATTTTTAAAACTAAGTTAAAATAGCAACTAAGTTAGGAGCTGATGATTCTTATTTCAAAAGGACCCATGTAGGGTTTCCTCAAGCAAGAGACTTCTGATGTCCAACTCATTTGTTTGCCCAACATTTAGTCTGTGACAGAAAGACTGTGAGAGTCAGAGAAACCCGAGTGCAAGTGCTGTATGCAGTTGATGACTAAAGACTTAAGTTTTCTAAAATCTTAAAGAAAAACCCTAGATGAATGAAAAAGTGATATATGCTATCAGACGCTATAAAAGATTCTTGTTTTAAAGAACCAAATGACAATTTAAAATACATATGCTATTAAAAATAAATGTACATATATTATAATTTATAATATAAACATATACAATTATATAAACATAGATGTATAGATACTAAAAGGGAATTGTCTAATCTGTAAAATTCAATTTCTGTACATTTTGGGGATATTTCCAAAACAAAAAGTTCAACAATATTCTATGAAGCAAAGAGATTTAAAAGCTAAATTTAATATTTGAACATTGGTACAGAGAACAAAGCTCTATAATTCTGGGATTAGCACTCCCTGCCAGTTTTTAAGCACTAATTCAATTTCATTTTCTTGTGAGATTTTCTAAATTTGGAGGACAGAATTGACCTGCTTCTACCTAGTTGAAAAGACCTAACATTTATTTATACAGCACTGCCTTACTTCTTAAAAAGGGCCTACTAAAGATTAGAGGAGAAATAAATGAAATAGAGAAGAGAAAAAAAAAATGAAAAGATTGACCAAACTAAGAGCTGTTTCATTGAAAAGATAAACAAAATGGAATAACCCTTAGCTAGCCTAACCAAAGAAAAAAGATAAAGGACCCAAATCAAAGAACCAGGATCATAGAGGAGAAAAGACCAAAATCATAAATGAGAAAGAGACATTACATTGACACCACAGAAATTCAAAGGATTATGAGGTTATCTGCTAACAAATGGACGACCTAGAAGAAATGGAAAAATTCTTAGAAACATACAACTTACCAAGACCAAATCAGAAAGAGATAGAAAATCTGAATAGACCAATTACTAGCAAGGAGACTGAATCAGTAATCAAAATCTCCCAGCAAAGATAAGCCCAGGACCACATCACTTCACTGGTGCATTTTACCAAACATTTATAGAAATTAACACCAATCCTTTTTCAAACTGTTTCAAACAAACAAACAAACAAACAAACAAACACAAACAAACCAAAGAGGAGGGAACACTTTCACACCCATTTTACAAGGCCAGCATTATCCTGATACCAAAACCAGAAAAGAACTACAGGCCAATATCCCTAATGAATACTAATGCAAAAATTCTCAATAAAATACTAGCAAACTGAATGCAGCATACCCAAAGGATCGTTCACCATGATCAAGTGGGATTTACCCTTGGGATGCAAGGATGGTTCAACATACACAAATCAATCAATGTGATACATCACATTAATAGAATGAAAGAAGAGAATCATGTGATTATCTCAATAGTTGCAGAAAAAGCATTCAACAAAATTCAATATACAATCATGATAAAAATTCTTAATAAATTAAGCATAGAATTCTGGAACATATTTCAACATAATAAAGGCCCTATATGATAAGCCCACCACTCAATGTTGAAAGGATGAAAGCTTTTCCTCTCAGATCAAGAACAAGACAAGGGTGGCCACTCTCACCCCCCTATTCAAAATAGTACTGGAAATCCTACCTAGAACAATTAGGGAAGAAAAGAAATAAAAAGTATCAGAATTGGAAAGGAAGAAGTAAAAGTGTCTCTGTTCGTAGACGTGATTTTATATATAGAAAATCCTAGGGGCACCTGGGTGGCACAGCGGTTAAGTGTCTGCCTTCAGCCCAGGGCGTGATCCTGGCGTTATGGGATCGAGCCCCACATCAGGCTCCTCCACTAGGAGCCTGCTTCTTCCTCTCCCACTCCCCCTGCTTGTGTTCCCTCTCTCGCTGGCTGTCTCTATCTCTGTCGAATAAATAAATAAAATCTTAAAAAAAAAAAGGAAAAAAAAATCCTAAAGACTCAACCAAAAAACTGTCAGATCTAACCGACGAATTCAGTAAAATTGCAGGATACAAAATTAACGTACAAAAATCAGTAGCATTTCTTTTATTATTTTATTTATTTATTTGAGAGAGAGAGAGTACAAGTAGGGGGGAGGGGCAAAGGAAGAAGCAGACTCCCCGCTGAGGGGGAAGCCAGACGCAGGGCTTGATCCTGGGACTCTGGGATCATAACCTGAGCCAAAGGCAGATGCCCAACCTACAGAGCTACTCAGGCACCCCTCAGTAGCATTTCTATAACACAAACAACAAAATTTCTGAAAAATAAAAAGTAGACTGATTCCATTTATAATAGCATGAACACAATAAAATACTTAGGAATAAATTTAACTGAAGAAGTGAAAGACCTCTATGCTGAAAACTATAAGAAAATGATAAAAGAAATAACAGACACAAAAAATAGAAAGGTATCCTGCATTCATGGATTAGAAGAAGTAATATTGTTAAAATGTCACTACTACCAAAAGCCATCTATAGATTCAATGCAATCCTTATCAAGATTCCACTGGGGGCACCAGGGTGGCTCAGTTGTTAAGTGTCTGCCTTTGGCTCAGGGCGTGATCCCAGGATTCTGGGATCAAGACCCACATCAGGCTCCCTGCTCCACTGGGAGCCTGCTTCATCCTCTCCCACTCCCCCTGCTTGTGTTCCCTCTCTCGCTGTCTCTCTCTCTGTCAAATAAGTAAATAAAATTAAAAAAAAAAAAAAAAGACTCCACTGGCATTTTTTTAGAGAAGTAGAAAAAAACCCCACAACTCCTAAAACTTATATGGAAGCATAAAGGACCCCAAATTGCCAAAGAAATCCAGAGAAAAAAAGAACAAAGCAGGAATTATCACACTTCATGATTTTAAGTATACTATAAAGCTACTGTCATCAGAACAGTGTGGTACCGGCATAAAAACAGATGAATAGACCAATGGAACAGAATTGAGAGCCTAGATATAAACCCAAGCATATATATATGGTCAACTAACATTTGACAAGAAAGCCAAAAATACCCAATGGAAAAAAGACAGTCTCTTCAATAAATGGTGTTGAGATAATTGGATATTCACATATAAAGGAATGAAACTGGACCCATATCTTAGCACCACTCACAAAATTAACTCAAAATGGATTAAAGACCAAAAAAAAAAAAAAAATGGATTAAAGACTTAAATGTAAGACCCAATACCATGAAACTCCTGGAAGAAAACACAGGAACAAAGCTCCCTGACATGGGGCTTGGTGATAATTTTTTAGATATGACACCTAAAGCACAGCAACAAAAGCAAAAATAAACAAGTACATCAAACTACAGAGTTTCTGCATTGCAAAAGGAATCATCCACAAAGTGAAAAGACAACCTATGGAATGAAAAATAAAATCTGCAAACCATATATCTGATAAGGAATTAATGGCCAAAACATAGAAAAAATTCATACAAAAATGAATAAAATTTAAAAATTAAAATAAAAAATTCATACCACCCAATAGCAAAAAAGCAAAAAGAACAGTTAAGAAATAAGCAAAGGACCTAAACAGACATTTCTCCTAAGGAGATATACAAAAGGCCAACAGACACATGAAAAGATACTCTACATCACTAGTTATTAGGGAAATGCAAATTAAAACCACCATGAGATATCACCTCATGCCTGTCAGAATGGCCAACATCAAAAAGACCAGATATAACAAATGCTGATGTGGAGAAAAGGGAACCCACTGCTGGGTGGGATTGTAAATTGGTGTAAACACTATGGAAATCAGTATGGAAGATCCTCAAAAAATTAAAAGTATGATACCATATGATCCAGCAATTCCACTTCTGGGAATATTGTATGTCTGTGGGTAATGAAAATACTAACTCAAAAAGATACCCCCATCCCCATGTTCAAAGCAGCATTATTTACAATAGTCAAGACATGGAAACAACCCAAGTGTCCATCAATGGATGAATAAAGAAGTTGCGGGGTGTATGTGTGTGTGTGTGTGTGTGTGTATAAAACGGAATATTATTCAGCATAAGAAAATGAAAATAGGAAATCCTACCATTTGCAACATGGATGGACCTAGAAAGGCATTATGATAAGTAAAATAAATCAGAGAAAGACAAATACTGTATAATTTCACTTATATGTGGAATCTAAAAAAAAAAAAAAAGATACAAAAAAGAAACAAAAACAAAAAACACCACAACAAGCTCATAGAAAAAAAAGATGAGACTTGTGGTTACCAGAGATAAGGTGTTGGGGAGCAGGCAGGGGGGATGGAGAAGGTGGTCAAAAGGTGAAAACTTCCAGTTGTAAGCTAAATAAGTACTAGGGATGCTGTGTACAACCTTGATGACTATAACTAACACCACACTGTATGATTTATAGGAAAGTTGTTAAGAAAATAAATCCTGAAGTTCTCATCACAAGGATACATTTATTTTTCCTTTATTTTTTTCTTATTGTATGTTATGAGAAGACGGACGTTAGCTGAACCTATTGTGGTGATCATTTCACAATACCTGTAAATCAGACCATCATGCTGTATACTTTAAACTTATGCAGTGATATATATCAATTATTTCTCAATAAAACTGGAAAAAAATTAAAAAGTGAGGGCACACCAAAAGATAGTGAATGACAAGAGCCAAGAAGTAATAAAATGGCAAACCTGCCTCTGTGGCCCCAAACGGCCATTCTCCCACCCTTACTCTCCAAAGCCCACTTCTCTCCTCCCCATTATCTAAGTCCCTTCTTCAAGTTCTTTCTCCTTCCTGCCTCCTCCATCTTCTCACCAGAGGTTTTTTGTTACCACTCCTCCTCCCTCTCTCCCTGCAACACCTTGCTCAGCCTTTCTGTGCTCACAGCCCTGTGCTGCCTGGGGACAAGGTGAGAGACTGCATCCTTCACTGGCTCTGTCCCAAATATCAATATGCCTTCTCAGTCCCACAAGTCCCAAAGATCAGGAACTAAATGAGAGATGATATGAAAGGGGAAATTCTGGAACTAAGAATCAAACTATGCAAACAAGACAGTCTCTTTCAGAGCCCAGCCGAGCTTCTGAAGACCATCATTCAGCAGAAGGAGAGCACAGAGCAGTTCATCTTCAACCAGCTGACACTTGGTGTTTTGAAGGTCAGGGCTAATTTGGAGGTATGGAAACCACTGCACCAATCAGAGCCATGGAGCCCATCCCAAAACCATTTCCATCTGTCCTCAGAGTGTGCAGGTGATTCCTGACCTGCCCTGATCTTCCAGGAGAAGAGATTTCCAGTTCACCTCTAGGACACAAGGCCCTCAATAAGCGCCTTTCTGGTCTTGCCCTGTCACGCCTCCCCCCATTAGTCTCTCCCCTGCCATCTCTGTTCCCTCTCACATTGTCACCACCTTCTCTCTTCACTCCACTTATCCCTCCTTTAAGCCAAGTCAAGAATCTAGAGAAATGCAATTCAGTTGGTTCTCTCAGGTCAGAGGATATGCAGAGTCTGCCTCTGAATTAGCTTCCAATAAAGGGGTCCTGGGGCCCGTTACCCATTCTGGTGTTTGTTACACAGCTTTCTGAAAAAACAAACACAAGATGCAATCCTCCTCCTTCTCCCCCACAAAAAAGAAACCTGTATTGTGCTGCCTGATAGGCCTCCTCTTCTATCTATAACACACACTAGGCACATGGCTCAGAGCTGCCCTAGCACAGGATTCACAATCCATCAAGCTTCCCTCACTAGGCTGGAAATCCCACTAAGGCAGGATCTACAGTACAGACTCGAGTAATTCCCAAGCACTTACCACAGGGCCTAATCATCAGAGACAATCTGTTCTAGGTAGTATGTCAGTAAGTCCTGGATTAATTCATTTCCTTATTCACACAGTCAGCTTTACTAAGTGGCTACTATATGCAAGGCCCTGTGTTAGGCATTTTGCCTTCAGAGATGAATCAGACATGAACTGGACCCCCCAAGGAGCTGAAATCTAATAGGATTCACGCACGTAGTTAACTAGAAATCAAAAAAGAAAGTGAAAAATATCTTAAGACATAAAGATAATGTATGAAATGATACGAATGAGGAAATTCACTGCTACATAGTTTGGACAGGAAAAGCCTGCAAACAACCTAAATGTCCATGAATAGAGAATTTCTTAAATTATAAGGCATACATACAATGGAAGAGAGAACCACTGGAAAGGTTGCGATAAATCTTTTTTTTTTTTTTTTAAAGATTTTATTTATTTATTTGACAGAGATAGAGACAGCCAGCGAGAGAGGGAACACAAGCAGGGGGAGTGGGAGAGGAAGAAGCAGGCCCATAGCAGAGAAGCCTGATGTGGGGCTCGATCCCATAACACCGGGATCACGCCCTGAGCCGAAGGCAGACGCTTAACCGCTGTGCCACCCAGGCGCCCCAGGTTGCGATAAATCTATTGGTAAAGATGCATTACACAAAAATTATATAATAATTAATTTGCCAGGGAGGGGAGAAAGTAGAACAGCAAGAAATACTCAGAAGGAAGCAGAGGAGAAGAAAACAGCTTTCCTGGTTCCAATCCCTTCTGTAGGCCTGGTGATATCCTTGTCCTCAGGTTCCTTGCAATACATTCCTTGTTTAAGCTATTTCAAGATAGTTCTTGTTATTTTCAAACATTCCTAACATACAGGGTAAAGAAGAAAAAAAAGAATAAAAAGTGGGGTTGGCACTTGTCAAAATTCATCAAACTGAACACTTAAAAGCTGTGTATTATTCTCTGTGAATTACGCCTCAATGTAAAAATAGAAACAGTGAAGCAGAGATAGCCTGAGTATACAGAGGATGCTGGTACGGATAACAGAAACATCATAACATAGGACGGACTGTTCTGGAGGGGCAGGAGGTGGTTTGGTGCACTGCCCAGGACTAAAACACTCATTCTCCCAACTACCAGGAGTGTTGGCAACAGATCTCAGCTGATCCCTCTCCCCAGCTCACTCTCAGCTGAAGAAAAGCAGTTCCCCAATGTCAATCCCCCTTCCCAGGGGTAACTCCTATCCACTCACTGGTCGATGGAGGGGGTATAAAAGCAGAGAAAGATCCAGCCCCTTTGGTCCAACTGGGACTACTCTGAAGAGCTCCTAACAGGACTGGCTAAAGCCTTTGTTACAGCTGCAGTGCAGTTCAACTTCTCCCTGTGCCCTATCCTGCTTCTTCCATGCACCCTCAAGGTACTGACCCTGAGAGCATTCCCCAAGCAGCTTCCTGGGGATGCAAATCTCATCTCAAGAGTTTGCTTCCTGGGAAACCTGACTTGCAACACATGAAAAACAGGATGCATAAATTTTTAATAAGCCTGAGATTCCAGGTGATAATGCCCAAAAGGGTAGAAATGTGGGCCAAAGCTTAGGAAAAAGATCTGGGCAGGAAAGAGATTTGAGAGCAATCCACTGAGAGGTGACAGGTAAAACCCTGAGATTTTACAATACACCAATAGGGAAAAGACTGAAGAGAGGAAAGTCAAGGTGGTATCTTTAGTCAGTGCTGATATTTAGGACGTTGGATGAGAAAGGGAAGACCCAAGAAACAGGTGAAGAGGAAGGGGAGAACAGAGAGAACACAGAGTTATGATCACTGAAAGCATTTCTGGAAAGTCTGCAGTCAACAAAGGCAAATGCTACCCCAAAAGCTAAGAAGAATGAGACACAGAATGGATGCTTAACAAACCCTTGTTAACTGAACTGAGTGGGACACAGAGCCTGCAGGATTCTCCACTTCTTGGTGGGTTGTCTTTGGCAGCTTCTGTCCTATGGCGGCAGGCACAGAATCTATCCGAATGCCCTGCAGCAGACCCAGTGTTAGGCTGGCAAGCAAAGGAAAGTTGAAATGGCACATAAACCTTAGCTACATAAACCTAAGTGAGCCAATACAGAGTTGAGCTGCTTGAGCAATTTGGAAGAAACCCCCTTCTGAAAGGCTTCTATCAAGAACATTCCCAGGGATCTTCTGAATAAATAGCCAGGATCCTTGAGAAGGATCAGTGTCCTTATGGACCAAATTCAGACCTCAGTCAAACCCACAGATGTTTAAATACACAGAACTGATTCTAACATTTTTTCTTTTTTTGGCACTGGCCTATAGGTATAAAAAGGGAGCAGTGACGTCATCACTTACAGATATTAGCAACGTCATCGCTGCTTTGAATACAAATAAACACTCTCTTCTTAGCCATGGCATTCTAAAGTAAATAACATACCACACAAACAGGTGTTATTTGACCTCCAGTCCTTGGCTGGAGTAATAAAAAGAAAGATTTACCTTCTATGAACAGAAGGAATTCACCTTCTGCTTCTATGCACAACAAAGCCATGCAATATTCATCAGTGACTCACTGACTTTCTGTTTTTCTCTGGGTGTGGCTGGGGATGCCCACATCTACATCTCTTGCCCGAACTCCTCCTGCCCAACCTGCAATCAAAGGCCATGGCACAAAGCATCGTGGACTCCCCAAGAGCCAGTGTGGCTATATTTCCCACAGAGATCTAAAACCTGTTGGGAGTCCCAAAAGTCAACACCAATTTCAAATCGGAGCAGCATCTCTGAAAGTCACAGTTACCATACAGCTGAATAAAATATTTTTTCATAAATTTAACGCCAGCATGTCTGTGTTTGGAAACTTTGAAAATACATGTTGTATGGTTTACTGTGCTGGAAGAGGTGCCAACAGACTTTCAAAGGAAGGGAAGTGTATAACTGTTTCCTTTCAATTGCATTTTCCAATGGGATCCATTCAGGGAAAAGGCTGGAACTAACTAAAACATTATTAAAAACTGTTATGGAAAGAGACAGGGAGATGGAAAAAGATAGACTCAAAAAAGTAAAATACATAACCAAGAGTGAGACAGACATACAAGGAAAAAGAAAGGGGATCTGGGCAGAGAGACAGGTTGGACAGGGAAATGGGGTGAGACGGAGTTTTGTCTGGCAGTTGCTGCTCGTGGTCTCATATTGTTGCAGATCAATCGATCAGGGCTGCGGTGCTGCTGGCCCAGTGGCACAAGACAAACCACAGAGCTGGCTTTCAGTTCGGCACTTGCGAACTGCTGACCCTCAGTTTTCAAACCAAAAATATTCTTTGGGAAACAGTAATACCAGGTTCAGCCCAACCAGCTGAGCAAAAACAAGGACTACTAACCTGAAGTAACACCCTATTTAGTTACATCAGGCACCAACCGTCACAGGCATCAACCGGGAAGTCTGCAAACCTGAAACCACACCCCACCAAAAACTAACTCCAGGTTCTGACTCAACCAACTAGGCAGTGATAATCAGAAATGCTAGAACAAGTGACATGGTGTTTCAAAGTTGGCTTTAGTGGGCCCTACTCAAGCAGGAAGGCCAGTCTTCACTCACAGAGCCAGAGATATGGCAATTCTTTCTGAGGTCACATGTGCATGACTCCAGTGGAATCTGCATGCAATGAGGGCAGGGCTTGGCACTGACTTACAAGCCATTACATTTCTAGACAAAGTATTAACAGTTTGGAGTGAGTGAGTGATTTTGTTTGTTTTTTGCTAAATTCATCTAAGCTAGGGTGATGCTAAAATTTATCTCCTAAACTGGGCTATCTGTGAGAACGAAAGGGTGTGCTATTAATGATTCATAAACAGGGTCTATCTCTGGGCAAACCAGGACTTACCGTCACCCTAGCCTAAGCCATAGCAGCTTTTTTTTCTCCCTGGGTATTAAAAAATTTTAGCTCACAAGAATCTTTTGAAAAAGCCAGGACTGCTCCTGATTAGTGCCAAAGCACTTTCTTTTTGAGCTCCTCCAATGGAGAGGTAAACAAATCAATTAAGTTAACTGCAAAAACTAACAAGAAAGATTGAGCTGACAATCAGGATTCTGGAGAAGCTAAAAATTCCAGGCAGAAGCTTCAGGGGAAAAGGGAAATGTGCCACAGATGGAGCTGCTGAGGCTGATCCACCAGACCTCTCAGTACTGGGTCCCGGTGCCTCCGCCAGCTTCAAACAGCCGGACGGAGGGCGGGCAGACCCTGGTGCAAGTTTGCTGAGTTCCAGGCCATCATTCTTGAGGGTGTAATAACCATGGGCTGTAGCACACATGTTGAGGGATGAGGGAAAAAAATAAACAGAGAGACAAAAGAATGAGGATGCACTGCCAATTTCAATTGTGCAGCTTTTATTTTTAAATGCTTATCAAGCTGAGAGAGAGCAGAGTTCTTGGAAAACAAGGTTTCCTTTTTTCCAATGCCAGCGTAAAACACCCTCAAGGACGGGCACTGCACAGACTGTAACAACAAGGAACGTGGCTCTGCATCTCCCAGCAGCCAGGCCGCCATGGGTCCCACGCTGCTCTGATTTCGGCTCAGCTGAGAACTCGAAATAACAGGCCCACTGCCTCTGGTAAAAAATGCTCTTTTTAAATTTTTTATTAATCTCTAAACTGGCTGTGTTAGAGTTACAGCCCATTACCTACCAACTCTCTTCACTAATAAAATAAATTTGTAAAAGGCCTAATTACTACTTTTACTGAACTACACTGCCTGGGGATCAAGTACAGGAAGAAAGGGGCTCAACTAGTTGTCAGCTGGGGGATGACGGGGAGGGGATCAGAGGAGGACCTGGAGTCACCAGCAGAAGAGAACACGAGGTCCACGGACGAGCCTCAAAGCCCATGCCCAAAAAGAAACAAAAGGGCACTAACCCTGTTTTTGTTCTGAACAGCACCATGAGGATCCATGCCATCACGGGATTTGGGGAGGCCTGTCACGAGTTACACAGGCCTATGCTGCCCACGCCCCAGCTCAGTACAAAAAGAGAACTGCAGTCCAACACAGATGGACCCTGGCCGGACTCTCAGCAGAAACCCTGGAGAGTCTGACCAGTAAGGAGACAAACAACCATCCTTCCCACCTGTCCCACTCTACCCTTCCACCCCAATCCAGACCCCAAGGAGGAAAAACAAACAAAACAACAACAATAACAAACGCAGGCAACTAATTGGAAAAGAGCTGTACCGTGAAGGCGAGGCAGTCAGCAACGACTTCTGGGCTGTGCCCTGCACCTCATCCCAGAACACTGATTACAAAGCTGGAGACGTTACTCACACGCCGAGCCAGGCAGCCCCTCATCCAGGCTGGTGCTGAGAAGTCTGACTAGAAGCCAGCAGTCAACTTTGACATACTCATTTATAATAAGAGGTGTGTATTAGGCAGACTAGTCCAACTTCAGACAAAAAGTAAGGACAAACGTGACCTTCATTCTTAACTGTCCACGAAGAACCCTCGTAGGTAAATCCCATGCATCTCTTGGACTTTGACAAACGGTATTTCTCCTCCAGAGAACACTAAAAACTCAACCACTGCCAAAGAATCTCTTCTGAAAAGAATCCTGATAAGAAAACCTGCTCTGGCAGGTGAGTTAAACCTGTAGCAGACAACCCTTTGGGGGATGACCAGAATGGAACATGGTATTTTACTGAGGCAGAGGGGTCTGCAGTTACTCTCTGCGTGCCACATGTCTCACCCTAAAGAACTGAGGAATGCTCTGAACAGGAAAAACACAGCAGCAAATGCTGTGATACCAAAGCCACAACTCCATAGGCCCCTAGAGCCTCTCAAACTAAGCTGCCAGCTAGGGAGCTAACACTAGCTTTGGATAAAATGCAGCTCTGGTAGAGTAATTAATTTTTTTCTTAACTGGGATTACATTAATTTTCAAGGACTAATGGAGTCCAGCTGTAATGGGAAGAGCGGCTGCCGATGCACAAAGGCACTTGTGCGTACAACATTATAAACACACACACACACACACACACACACACACACACACACACAGACCTATAAAAAGGATCCACTATAACAGGATATTTTTAGTTTCTACAATGCTGCACTAAAAATATAGCCCCGGCTGATACATCATGGCAGAACTATTCTCTCTCTGTCCCTTCAGGAACAGTTTAAAACATTTATTTTTGTTTCCTTTTGTGATGGTCAGAGTAGAGAGAAAATAGCAGCTCATTGATAAGAGGAAACGAGAGAGACATGAAAAATTGAAAACTACCTAAAAACTCATGGAGAGGTTTATTTTATTAGTTCTTAATAAATATCTTGCAGATTTCCTCAGGAAATACACCAGATCACATGTAAAATAGTTTGATACTGATGTCAACTGCATCAACATATGAAGTCTATTAGGGTGAAGCCGCAGCAGGGTGATCAGCGTGCTGAAAAACTCCACAGTACTTGGGGGGGGGGGAATCTCACGGCCTTCCAAATTCTTCGAGAGGTAAAAAAGTCAGCCAAGACGCAGAGAGAGAGAAAGAGAAAAAAAAAAAAAAAGATCCCACATCCTGCTTTCAGCTGCCAGCAATGTGAAGTGCCCAGAGATTAATTCTACGTCTGGCCTGGAAATGTGACTTTAAAGCATGAGGGAGGGGAGTTGGGGTTGGGGGGGAGTAGTGAGGAGGAAAGAGGAAAGAGAAGGGCAGGCTAACTGAGGCTGGCAGCAGGCCACCAACCCCCTCTCAAGCCATGTTTCAATGTAGACAGAAGTAAACCCCAATAGACAGCAGCGCCTCAGCCTGCCAGGCCCTTACACCAGCTGCAGCGCATCTCGCTCTCTCCACTCAGCCCCAAGTGCAGATGTTCCCTACAGCATCACTTCCGTTAGACTTTCTTTTAAAGAAACAGCACACATATGTGGAGGCATTTCTACCACTTCCTAACATGACTCTCTTTGCCTTTAAGGGCCTCAAAGTAAGGGCGAAACTCTGACAGCAGGTACCACAGTGGCTGAATGAGCTGCTCCAGTCTCTCTTGCAAAGGAGCATCAGCGGCTAAAGAGTATTAGTTAATTAATAGGAATTTCTTTATAAATCTGGCTTCCTAATGTCTTCAGAGGGAGAATCCCCACAGTTTGGGGCTAGAAAAAAGGGGGAAAATTATATCACAGATTCTAATCTTGGCTTCTCAAAGCAGTCTCCTGTAGCATTACCATCTCAAAGAGTTCTCTGATGGCTTTATCATCATGGAGCTTGCATAAGGCAGTTTAAAAGAATGTAAATATAATTTCCCATATGCCTAAACTCATTATATATAAACTCACATATAAATATAATTTAAATATAATTTCTTATATGTCTAAACTCATTTTACACAATCCCAGACCCTAAGTTAGTCAATCAATCGACCATTACTGGTTAAGTACCTAATTTTGAAATCTACCTTGAACACTGTAAGGGATTTAATAAAATACCATAGTCTTTTGTCCTCATGGAGTACATACTCTAGTTGAGAGATCTATGCATTTTATGAAGATAAAATAACTGCATTTTCTAAAATAACTGAATGTTCTCTACTTGACCTATCAAGTTGTTGGTTCCTCTGGAATGAAAGAAGAGAGTTCGAAGAATCAGCAATGTCAAAAGAAACAAAAGTTGGTAAACCCTCAAAACCAAGTTGCTTTGCTTGAAATTTGAAGTTCAAAAGAGAAAACCACCTCCCCTTAAGGGAAGGTGAGAAAAACTGGCAAATCCGTGGCAAACATACCATAGCAAAAAGGTTTAATTCATTTTTTCAAATTGTTACTTAAATTCTAGTTAGTTAGCATACAGTGCAATACTGGTTTCAGGAGCAGAATTCAGTGGCTCGTCACTTACATCCAAAACCCAATGCTCATCATAACAAGTGCCCTCCTTAATACCCATCACCCATCTAGCCCATCCCCCTCCCACCTCCCTCCATCACCCCTGTTTGTTCTCTGTCATTAAGAGTCTCTTATGATTTGTTCCCCTCTTTTTTTCCCCTCCCATATGTTCACTTGTTTTGTTTCTTAAATTGTTTCTTAATTTCCACATATGAGGGTGCCTGGGTGGCTCAGTCGTTAAGTGTCTGCCTTCCGCTCAGGTCACTATCCCAGCGTCCTGGGATGGAGCACCCCATCAGGCTCCCTGCTCTGCGGGAAGCCTGCTTCTTCCTCTCCCACTCACCCTGCTTGTGCTCCCTCTCTCGCTGTCTCTCTCTCTGTCAAATAAATAGATAAAATCTTTAAAAAAAATTCCACATATGAGTGAAATCATATTGTGTGTCTTTCTCTGATTATTTTGCTTAGCATAATATACTTTAGCTCCATCCACATTGTTGCAAATGGCAAGATTTCATTCTTTTTGATGGCTGAGTAATATTCCATATTACACACATGCACACACACACCACATAAGAAGGCATAATTCATTTACTACTTTTTAAATGTCTTCTATGCACAAGGGACTAGATCTAGAAACAGACTGAGAAGTGGTTAAGTAATCTGCATAATACAGCAAATAACACAATCAGAATTAGAACCTAGTTTTATCTAACTCCAAATACTTTTTGTCATTACGATTTCTAAAAATACATTTCTTACAGAAATATTGTAATTACAGGAAACTTGAAAAAACAGCAGAGAAAATAAAAGAAAAATTTAAATACCCATTAATTCTAGCACCCTAGAGAAACATAATTAAATTCTAAGATACATCCATCAGTCTTTTTAAATAAATGTATGTATAACATTACACAAATGAGATTAATTACAAAATTCACAATCACAACACCACATGACTTTCAGAGAAGAGAGAGATCACATTTTTGGCAGATGACCACACCCCCAAGATCAATCACCCAGAAAATAGAAATGTCATGACCTGACTCCATACGGGGCAACATACATCTGTTCCACCCCTATACGTCTCTCTGATTTCCTTAAACTGAAGAAATTTCAAAAATATCTCATCACCCTCTACTCTTCTGCATATCCCTAAACCTAAGACGGTCAGGTACACTGACTCACTCAGCAGAAATGCTACTCTCAATACACCCTCCATAGTACCGCCAAAACCAAGACTAACCAATGAAAAGGACCATCAGAGATATGGGAAGCACCTGTATGCAAATGACTCTGAGTGTGGTCCCATTCACTGGTGGATCAAGGGCCCCCACTGGCACAGCCTTACTCCTTCGGTACTCAGCTCAAAAGATGGTTTACTCCAAAAGTTTTTTGGTTTTTTTTTTTTTTTAAGATTTTATTTATTTGACAGAGAGAGACACAGTGAGAGAGGGAACACAAGCAGGGGGAGTGGGAGCAGGAGAAGCAGGCTCCCCGCTGAGCAGGGAGCCCGATGCAGGGCTCGATCCCAGCACCCTGGGATCATGACCTGAGCTGAAGGCAGATGCTTAATGACTGAGCCACCCAGGTACCCCTACTCCAAAAGTTTTTACTCCAAAAGAAAGATGTACTTCAAAGATGTACTTCCTCAGTAGTAACAGTCTATAAATGCACAGATGATTCATTAGTGAAAAGGAGGAGAGCCACAAAAGGCAACCATAGTCGTTCCTCCCTGAAATGGCAGGACAAAATGACTACTCACTGGCATACCCATGCTAACTTTCCAAGCTTAAACCATTCCCAGCTGGCAAGTTTTCACCTAAAATGAGGTGAGCTGAAGTACAAGGTCTGACCCTGACAATGCAGTTCATAATGACTCCAACCTTATCCCACTCAAAGTGATATATACACCATGCTGATATGCTGGTTAGGAACTTTTATATCTGATGCAAAAGATCTACTCTCACAGGGGCACCTGGCTGGCTCAGTCGGTTAAGCCTCTGACTCTTAATCTCAGCTCAGGTCTTCATCTCAGAGTCACGGGTTCGAGCCCCCCAAAAATCTCTCACAATGTTGCTGTCACATTATTAAGCACGTAGGGTTCCTCACATCTCTTCCCAACTGAAAAAAATTACCTAACAAATAGTGCTAGAATTCCCTCCAGCTACTGCAAATGAAAATATATTTGCAGAGCTAGTTAAAAACTTCTCCAGTGTAAAGACCTTATAAAGCTTAAGAGCAATGGAATAAATTACAAACGATAAAGAATGACATTTTTAACTAAATAAAAATTTAAAACTTTTATACTAAAAAGACAATAAACATATTTGAAAATCAAACACAAATAAGAAAATTACCAGTAAACACAGAAAGGACTTGTTATATTTACCATCTGTAAAGCTCAAATAAATTGATACAAAAGATACTAGTTTGGAATGGAAAAATGAGCAGAGAATGAAGCTACAGAGAACTATAAACAGTTTTTTTAAAAAAGGAAGAAAATGTCCATTCCTCACCAATAATCAAAGAAATGCATTTATTTATTTATCTATTTGAGAGAGAGAGGGAGGGAGGGTGGGAGGGAGGAAGAGAGCAAGCAGCAAGGGGTGGGGCAGAGGAAGAGGGAGGGAGAATCTTAAGCAGGCTCCACGCCCAGCTCAGAGCCCCATGCAGGGCTCGATCTCACGATCCCAAGATAATGAGCTGAGCTGAAATCAGGAGTCAGAAGCTTAGCCAACTAAGCACCCAGGTGCCCCTACTGAGCTACCCAGGCACCCCTAAAGATAACACAATTTAAAACAAGATAAGTTGGAAAACAGTTTAGCAATTTCCTACAAAACTAAACATAGTCTTACCATGTGATCTAGTAATCTCATTCCTTGGGATTTACCCAAATGAGTCAAAAACTATGCCCACATAAAAACCTGACTACAGATGTTTATAGCAGCTTTATTCATAAGCCAAAACTAAGAGGCAACCAAGATGTCCTTCGGTATGTTAAACGATAAACTGTGGTTTATTCAGACAATACAGTATCATTCAGCACTAAAAAGAAACGAGCTATCAAGCCATGAAAAGATGTGGAGGAACCTTATTTTATTTATTTATTTTTTAAGATTTTATTTATTTATTTGACAGAGAGAGACAGCCAGCGAGGGAGGGAACACAAGCAGGGGGAGTGGGAGAGGAAGAAGCAGGCTCCTAGCGGAGAAGCCTGATGTGGGACTCGATCCCAGTACGCCAGGATCACGCCCTGAGCCAAAGGCAGACGCTTAACGACTGCGCCACCCAGGCTCCCCAGATGTGGAGGAACCTTAAATGTTTATCAGCAAATGAAGCCAATCAGAAAAGGCTACATACTATATGATTCCAACTATATGACATTCTGGAAAAGGCAAAATTATGGAGACAGTACAAAAATCGGTGGTTACCAGAAGTCAGGGAGAGGGAGAGATGAACAGGCAGATCACAGAGGAGTTTAAGGGCAGTGAAATTCTTATTATACTATTCGTTTTATATATTCATATTCATATATAAATTCGTATTATACTATAATGGTGGATACATGTCATTATACATCTGTCGATATCCACAGAATGTACAAGATCAACAGTGACTCTTAATGTAAACTATGGACTGTAGGTGATACTGATGCACCAATATAGGTTCATCAGTTGTAACAAATGTACCACTCTGGTTCCCAATGTTGACAGTGGGGGGGACTGTGCATGTTTGGGGGCAGACGGCATATGGGAAATTCTCTGTTCTTTCTAATCAATTTTGCTATGAACCTAAAACTTCTCTAAAAAAGAAAGTCTATTAAAAAAAAAAAAGATGGGTTTTCTTCTATCATTTATTCAATAAATATACGAATGCCTACATTGTGCCAAAGATTATAAAACATTAAAACACTTTAATGCCAGCAAGAGGTGGTAGCTGGGCATTCTCAAACACTGCTGTTAAGAGTAAGCTGGCACAACTTCTCAAGAAAGTGATCCAGCATCACGTATCAAAAGCATTAGAAGACTTCAAACCCTTTAACCCAAAAACCGAGCTTCTAAAAATACAGTCTAATAAAACAATATGAAATGAAGACAAAGGTTTTATGTACAAAGATGTTAATTATAGCATTATTCACAATACTAGAAAAGTAGGAAAAAATGTCTGTAAACAGGGTAAGGATTAAGTGAATGTTAACATATTCATATGAGAACATTACTTAGCCATTAAACAGGATTATAAAGAATTTTATAAGTGAATACCTCTAAGTGAAAACAGTAGAATCAAACATTTTATATTCAGTATTTTTTCAACCGTGTTAAAAAGGAACCTGAGTTCACACATACATATAGGAATGAATGTCACTGCTGGGAAGCGCGTTTACAGGTGGTTTCCAGCTTTTTCCCCATTTGTTTGGGTACTCACAACAAAACCCAAAATGTTAAATCTTTTAAAAATATTATTTGGTTTATATAAACAGGACAGAATTGTGCCAGTAAAATGAGTAAAAATATGGTAAATGAGTAAAGAAGGAGAAATTAAAGAATATTATACGTAGGAAGAACACAATAAATGATGGAAGACTTAGGGTATGAAAAAGGATAGAACTTACGCTGTTCTCCAAGAAATTTTGCTTTCCAGAGCCCCAAAGACATTGACTCCAGGATTAGCAGTAAATACCAAAACACATTTAATGTATTTTAACGTCAGGATACAAAATTTGTACTTGGAAATTGTATTTTCCGAAATGCCACCATAACAAAAAACAAGAAAAGATGGTAAGATTATGAGCAACGACCCCAAATAACAGATGCTCCTGGCCTTACCATTCAATCTCCATTGCCCAGCCTGACTTGTTGAGCATATTTACTGAGAACTTACAGCACACTAGGCACTGTTCTTGAGGCTCATAATACATCAGAGAATAAAACAGGTCAAGGATCTCTAACTGCAGGGAGTTTACATTCTTGCAGAAGAGCAGTAGGAGAAAATGAGTAATAAACATATGCACAAAAAATAAGTTATTTAGTATTTAGAACAGAAGTTGTGAAAAAAAAAGAAAACCAAGCATGATGGAGGCGATCAAGGAGTTCAGGGTGGGAGTGCCGCAGTGTTACTAGGATGATTAGGGTAGGCATCATGGCAGGATTATTTCAGTAGACTTACAGGAGGTGAGGTATCTGCCATGCAGAGCGCTTGAAACAGAGCATTCCAAGTAGAGAAAATTGCTAATGCAAAGGTTCAAAGGTGGGAGAATCCCTGGCTCATCAGAGGACCTGCAAGAAGGCCAGTGTGGCTGAAGCACACTAAGCAAGCCAGGGGGAGAACAGTAGCAGCAAATGAGGTCAGAGAGAGGCGATGTGGGAGGGTGGGGAGGAGGGGGAGTTCTCTTGTAAAGACTATGGCTTTTACTCTGAAATGGGAAGCCAGTGGAGGATTCTAAACAGAGTGACATGATCTGATGTTTTTAAAAGAATCACTGTTGTAGAGAGCAGTGTGTGTGTGTGTGTGTGTGTGTGTGTGTATGTGTGTGTGTGTTTAGAGGGGAAGACAGGGGGATCAAGAGAGACCACTTAGGAGTTTCAAGTCTTTCTGAATTGTCTTTCTCTTCAAGTTTAAAAAGAATACGGGGTATGCAGGCCATGTTTGCAAAGAGGATTTTCTCTTCCAGTGTGGAATCTTAAAGAATGTGTCAACGGCCTACAATTGTGTCCTTAGCAGGCATCTCAAAATAATGATTACCAAACATTTCTCTCTGCTCATTGCCCTGACACAAGTTCTGGGCATCACCCTTTCTCAGGGGAGAGGTGAAAAGAGGTTATTCAGAACAAGCAGTGATAACAGGATGACGTCACAGGTGTGCCTCAAAGAAGCCCCCAGTGAGTTCGGCTCATAACCACTCTACAGTGATTTACTCTACCCTGCCAACGCCAGCTGGAGAAGGGATGAAGCAAGCTGACAAGCCGTAAGCCTTGGGCAGGCATTATAAGATCTTTCTCCCTCCAGTCCCCTGCCAGCCCCTCCCCTCTTCAACTGCTGATCCTTGCTTCAGAAGCCAAAGTGTGAACAGCACGTGTCTGGATTTCAGAAACCTGCCCAGCAGTTGGAAATTCCCTACAGCGTGTCAACTGCTGCATCTGCTGTTGGCACTTAGGGCAAGGGATCACACGGGCATTTTCTGAAATAAGCTTCAAGATGGGAGTCCTATATCTGAAGACGAGCCTAAAGAAGCCAGAAAACTGCAATTACAGTAAATAAATTTCTAAATATGTGACAGTCTGCCTTCTAAAAAGGAAACGGAGACACACAAGCAAACCCAACAGCTCTAAGAACAGCAGAAGTCAAGAATAAAAGCACAGAGCACCCTGACTAATGGAAAGGATTTTATGGGCCAACAGGGTTCACCAGATATGTAATGTAATGTGGCTGAAACTAGAGAGCACTCTTTTCCAGATCGCTAGCTCAGACCCTCTTGGTAATAAATGGTTTCTGTCATTTCAGCTGCAGGCCTCCCTCTCCCTTCCCTTTACCTCTCTTCCTCACTCAATTAGCCTTCTAAGTAGTCCATACCTTGAACACCCCTTAGAAAAATTTTTAAAATGTGAGCCCAGTTAACACCATCTGCCGTAAAACTAGACTGAAGGAGCTGGAAAAAGAGCTACTCTTGAAAAGCAGCCTACATGCCCTTGCCACCCTGGATATGGGTGCCCCAGTCGCACTGCTCAAGCAGAGTTACACAAATGCTCATGCCTGGTGGTTAAAAGAAAAAAGGGAGTCATAGCATTTCCTCTAATAACATGTCAGGCAGACTAGGTACCTTGATCTACTTTCCAAAGGAAACAACTAATTATCCTTGAAAAAGTATTTTAAAAATCTTTTTAGAAAGCATACATGAGTTAGGAAATTAAAAAGGAATCTTCTGGTCAGAGATTGAGTAAAGATGGGACACTAGAGATATAAGTGGAATACAGCCAAACTTTACCCTAAGAACACTTGCCACCTGATGAACTTGAGCTTTGGTTTCCAAGGCTTCATGGGTACGGCTAACCTAAGAGAGTGCCCAAGACCTCTGCCATTCCGCTGGCATCCCACAGAGCTACCTCCAAGGTGTGAGGGTGAGGCAGAAATAAAGCCCCTTGAAAAGACCGCTGGAAAACTGACTATGTCAAACCCTGGGGCTGACTAGAAGAGGAAAAATACTGCACTGAAAACATGGGCCATGCACAAGCCCTCATAGGAGTTTGCAGTCTGAATTCACATTACCTGAGTGGTCTGTAAACCCTCAAGCAGATATTTTAATTTAGAGTGATTATTTTAGATTGTCTACCACCAGGCTGCAGATAAGAGCAAACCCAAGTCCTTTTCCCATTTTCATCCCAGATTTCCAAGAATTCCCACTAATGAAATTCCAAACAAAATAAGATTACAGGAAAAAAAAATTTAATTGCACAGGAAACAAGGCACAGCAGAAATAAGAGATTAGCAGAAACTCACCTAAAAGGACCCCTTCTTTATAGAGTCTCTAAAATAACCATGTTCAATGTATTTTAAAGAAATAAAAGACAAGCTCACAAATATGTTCAGGGAACAAGAACCTACAAAAAAAAAAAAAGAGCAGATCTGAAAAAAATATATCTGGAAATAAAAATATATAATTGAAGTAAAAATCTCAGTGGGGCAAATTTATCACATTAGATATAGCTAAGGAAAGATTCAGTGAACTGAAAGAGTCATTTGGAACGCAGCACACACACATACAAAGTCATAAAAATGAAAGGTTTAAGAAACGTTAAAGACAGAGTGAGATCTAACCTTTGACTCAGCAGAATAACAGAAAAGAAAGCATGGGCAGATACAATATTTTAAAAAAGAAGCTAACAATTTTCCCAAATTGTTGAAACCAACTCACAGATAGATGAAGTCCAACAAATCCCTAGCAAGAAAAATTAAAAATAAATCCAAGCTTAGACAAATCATTAAAACTGAGCAGCATCAGAGAGTTTAAAAAATTAAAAAAAAATTTTTTTAAAGACTGGAAAACATCTAGAGAGAACAGATTACTTTTAAAAGAAACAATTTGGGGCACCTGGGTGGCTCAGTCAGTTAAGTGTCTGCCTTTGGCTCAGGTCATGATCCGGGGGTCCTGGGATCAAGTCCTGCATTGGGCTCCCTGCTCTGCAGGGGGCCTGCTTCTCCCTCTCCCTCTGCCTGCTGCTCTCCCTGCTTGTGCTCTCTCTCTGTCAAATAAATAAATAAAACCTTTTAAAAAATAAAAAAATAAAAGAGAAACAATTTGACTGATGGTTGGCTTTTAATCAGCAATGGTGAAAGCCCAGAGAGAGTGAATTATCTGAAACGGGGGCTGAAGGAAAAATAACTGTTAACCTAGAGTTCTACTACCAGTGAACATAGGTCTTTTAGGAATAAGGAAAATAAAGCCTTTTCAGACAAATATAAACTGAAAAAATTTTGTCATCAAAAGAACTTCACTAGGGGCGCCTGGGTGGCTCAATCCGTTGGACGTCTGACTCAGGTAATGATCTCAGGGTCATGGAATAGAGCCCTGCCTCGGGGCTCCGTACTGAGAGTGGACTCTGCTTGTCCCTCTTCCCCTCCCTGCCCCTCACTTCATGGGCTCACGTGGGTGCTCGCTCTCTTCCAAATAAATAAACAAACAAACTTCACTAAATATGTTCTAAAGAATATACTTCAGGCAAAAAGAAAATGATCCCAGGTGGTGGGTCTGAAATGCAAAAAGAAATGAAAAGAAAGTAGTAAATATATGGGTGGGTTTAAACAAACATTTACCAACAAAATAAAAAACAACAACAATTTGTCCTGGAGGGTTTAAAAGGAAAAAGAGAATGAAAATATGTGACAATGACAGCATATAAATTGGAGACATAGTGAGAAGAGAATGATTGGAATTTAAGTATTCCATAGTTGCTGTATTATCTGGGGGGAGAGTGAAAATCCTGCATAACTTGACTTTTGGCAAGGTAAGTGCACATGCTTTAGTTCCTAGGGTAACAACTAATAAAAGAAAAGGAAACTAGTAGGGAAAGGGGGAGAAAGAGTGGAAAAAGAAATCCAAAAGAAAGTAAGAAAGAAGAAAAAAGGAAACAACAGGTAATGAGAAAGCACTGGGATAAAATATCTATAAAATATATATCTGGGGGTGTCTGGGTAGCTCAGTCAGTTAAGCACCTTCCTTAGTCCCAGGATGGAGTCCCGAGTCGGGCTCCCTGCTCAGCAGTGAGTCTCCTTCTCCCTCTGCCCCTCACCCCACTCTCATGCTCTCTCTCTCAACTAAATAAAATCTTTAAAAAAAAAAAAAATCTATCTATCTATCTATCTGACAGGGGGCTTATATCCAGATTGTAGAGAGAACTCTTAATAAATTTCATAACAAAGGCAAACAACTTGATTTTTCAAATGGGCAGAAGATTTAAACACACACCAAAGAAAATATACAAATGGCAAATAAGCACAAGAAAAGACACTCTTCATCCTCAGTCATTGAGGAGAAACACAGAATGAAATTAAAACCAAAATGAAATGGTAACTGCATATCCACCCAAATCGCTAAAGTAAAAAAAACTGGCAATACTAAATGTTGGCAAGGATGCAAAGGAACCGGAACTCTTATGCCCTGCTACAAGGAATGTAAAATGATTCAACTACTTTGAAAAACAGCTTAGCAGTTTCTTATGAAGTTAAATATATACTTACTGTATGACCCAGGACATCTACTCCTGGGTATTTGCCCAAGAGATTAAAATACACGTTCACAAAAAGACTTTCATACAGAGGTTCATGGCAGTTTTATTCATAATAACCCAAAAGCAGAAACAACCAAAACGTTCATCAATAGGTAACTAGATAAACAAAACTGTAGTATATACTTACAGTAGAATATTATTCAGTAATACAAAGCAATGAAATACTGATTCATATAAACAACATGAATAAATCTCAGACACATTAAGCTGAGCAAAAGAAACCAGAAACAAAAGAGTACACACTGTATGATTTCATTTATACGAAACTCTAGAAAAGACACATCCAATGTATGGTGACTGAAGATGGATCAGTGGTGTACCTGAGGCCAGGGGTAGGAGTGGAGATCAACTGGAATGGGCACAAAGAAAACTTTTTGGATGGTGGAATGTTCTGTATCTTGATTGTGTTGATTAGTTACCCGGGTATATAAATTAGTCAAACTCACTGAAATGCACTCTTAAAATGGGTTCATTTTATTGTGCATAAATTTACCTCGATAGAACTGATTTTTAAAAAATAGTACAGTATGTATAAATCCAAATACCCCAATAATTACAATAACTGTCAATGGATTCAATATTCATAACAGCCCCAAAGAGAAAACAACTCAAATGTCTCAAATATCCTTAAAATAAGAGCGGGTAAACGGTACTACATGAATAAAATGCAGTGTTGTAGCAATGAAAATGAATAAACTACAACCACACACATCGACATGGACAGAACTCACAAACAGTACATGGAACAAAATAAGCCAGAGAGAAAAGAATGGAAATAATATGATTAAGCATGATTCCATTTATATGCAAGCAAAACCAAACTGTGTTTTAAGAGTAGATACTTATAACAATGCTATAAAGAAAAGTAAAGGAATGAACGCCACAGGTCAGGATGACAATTACCTGTAAGGGTGAGGGAGAACTACCATGGGCACAAAGCACAACAGGGAGCTTCTGAGGTGCTAACAACATTCGATTTCTTAATTCAGATAGGAGTTCCATGTGTATTCACTTTATCATCCTTTCAAATGTTTTATACTCTTATATCCTCTTTTTTGCATGAATGATATATCTACTTTCCTCCCAGGCCAAAAATAAGAATCATAGTCTCTTCTAAGAATGGCATGTGAAAAGCCTCTTTCTTAAAAGCAAGAAAGATATTAGAAAAGATCATAAAAATAAGAAACAATGTTCCTAAAAAGTCCTTTAAAAAAAGAAAGGGGGAGAGAAAGAGGGGGAGACTGCATTTCCCAAAGTAAAACAAAGATGAGTATTTTTTTTTCCCAACTGGTCATGAACAATGCTTTCCGTTGTGAGAGGGAGATTCCCCCTTACCCATGAGAATAGTAAATATGGAACCCCGACAACTTTGATATCCTCAAACCGTATCCTTCTGCCACCTGCGGCCCCACCAGAGGTTCAAGCGGCCCGGGAGAATTCTGACTCCCCCCAACTCCCTCATCTCTATTTCTTCCTCTTCAGTCTCAAATCAGACTCAAGGATCACTTGTTGCATCTAAAAACAGCAGTTGCTCAGATTTGGGGGTGGGGGTAGCAAGATGCTTACATTGTTTTAACTGTCTCAGTTAAGTCCAGAGAAGTTTTTGTGTCTTCTGATACAGAAGGTTGGACACTTAAGATGTGGGTGTAATTTGCTAGCTGTGCAACCTTGCTTAAATTATTAAACCTTTCTGGTATCTTCCTGGTCATCTATAAAATAGGATACAAAATATCTGTCCCACCTGTCTCTGACAGCTGATAGGAGAAATCAAATGAAAACACACATGCAGCAACTTTAAAATGTCATCGGATATTATCACAGTGTTGTTTTGCTGTTGTTGCTGTCCGCCACTACCTCTGAAAGCTACAATTCTTCCTCAGACCACCATTAAGCTGGTTAGGGTACAAAGTACAACTTATGCCCTCTGCCCCATCCCCAGAACACACCCACTTCCCCTGTGTGTTTAACACACAGTGCATATCTGGCCTGAGCCCTCTGTAACCTACACATACAGAATTTTTCTCCTTACAGAGAACTCTGGAAAGGCAGCTGAGAGGCCTTCTGCCAAGATTCCTGCCAATAATGTCTTCCTTTCAGAGTAAGTCCTTCCTGGAGCAAAAGAAAATCAAATTGGGAAGCTACAAAATGGCGAGAGAGAGGAGATATCCGGCCCATACTAACTTCTGGGCAATGATGGGATGCCGCACTTCAGCACTCCAGACCAAAGCCCCAAGGACACCAAACCACACCGTCACCTTGGGGCAAACACAGAAACCATTCCTTCAACCGACACGGTAAGAGGCTTAATTTTACTGATATGACCGAATTTTCTCATTTCTTTAGCTTTTCAGAACCGTTTCTCCTCCTCCGGCCTAAAGTAACAGATGCATTCTAAAACCAAGGATCCTGGAAATCAGAGTCAGGAAAGAGGGAGGTCCCCTGACACACTCACTTCTTTAACTTTTTCTTCTTTTCCAGGGAATTCTGAGGGAAGAAGTCTGTGCTAAGCAACCTGCTGATAGTTGTATCTCCCCCAGAGGGATAGAGGGCATAGCTGAAGGATGTGTCCTCCTCTGGCCTGCCTTCTAAAGCCTAGACTCTTCTGACCTTTGAATCTATTTCTCACAAAATTTGTTGGCCAAGCTGGCTCTTTCTCTGCTAATTTACTCTAAACTGAGCAGTTCCGAAAATGAAGGTCAGAAAGTGCTGATTACCTGAAGAAATCTACCCATGGATCCTTTAGGAAAAAAAGTCCAAAGGCTTCTACCACTACAGATAATAGAAGGAGGAATGAGAGGGACAGTTTATACAGCTAAACTCAAGCCTAACCCCTTATGAAAGGTGGATTTCCTGTACAACTGTTCTGACAAGCAGAGGATTAGGCACTTCATACATTCTGCTTTGGTAAGAGACTCAGACAGAAGTGAATTGCCACAGAGAAGCAGACTGCTGTACTCAAGGTTTGTGAGGTGGTTGTAGCTGGAAAACAAAGGAACTCTGGTTATGAATCAAACTTCTCAACTAGAGTCAACCAGCATACAAAACAACAGCATGAAGGTGTGAGGTCTCCATCTGAAGCATCCCAACATCTGGGTTAACTGCTATTGGTCCCATGTAGACAGCTATGATTCTCTATCCCTCTGGAGACACACATGTGGCACTCCCTCTACCTCCTGCAATTCAGGATTACTAAGAACCGTAAGAGCAAGCATAATTGATAATGGAAGGAATGCCAGTCCAGCCCTACCTCCATCCCAGCCCTGAAATGTTCCCTAAAAGCAGGGAGTACCAACGGCACACATGAGAAGTGTCTCTTGGGTGCCCTCTTGCTGCCACCAGGTCTTTTCTGCAAGGCTGAAATGGAGGCCTAGCCTATGAACTGGTAGAGGAAGAAAAGGAGGAGGAAAAAGAGAGGGCCAGGGCACAGAAAAGGGAAGTTATTCCAGTGGTGGCCAATGAATAACATCCAATGATTTATAGGAAGTATAATCCAATAATACAGTAAAATAAAACAGTGTGTGCCTGAGATGGTTTTGATTCCAGGAATTATAAAACATATTTTTTAAAAAGAGCAAGAGGGAGAGAGAAAAAGGGGGGGGAGGCCAGATTGGAGCAAATTGGGCACAGATGGGGGATGCAATGGGTTTCAGTGATGCCCTACCACAAACGTTGCTTCAATTATTCCTCTTCAAGAAACTAGAGTCTATTTCCTTAAATTACAGAATTTTCAAAAAATTAAAATTCTTGGAGTGTTTGTGGTTTAGATCAACAGTTCACCCTCCAGCATCACGTCAGCCAATCATATGGCCACTGAAGTGTTAAATGCTGAGGCACGTGGAGAAGGCCCCATTTTTCCCTACGGGCTTAGGAATGCTGCAGAGAGATTACCAATTGTGACATCACTCTGGGAACCACCTATCTCACCACCACCCATCACTCGCCAAAGGACAATTTTGGACACGGGCCAGGTAAGGAACACACTGTTCAACGAGAGCTGGCTTGCCCAGAACTGTGGCCTTCTTCATCCACACACTCAATACAGGCTCACTGAATGCCTAGTAAATACCAGGCACTTTGCTAAGAACCCCCCCAAACATCCCTCAAATTTGTCTGTCCCCAACCACTTCAGTGCAGGATTCTAAACTCTGTAGTTCTGCTGAAGTAGAAATTTTGCAAAGGGCCCACAGGAGAGGAGGAGATAGAGGTCTCCCCCACCAACGGCCCTCAACCCATGAATTTTGAGATCACTGCTGTGATCTGAAAGTTAAGTTAGTTAAATGATGTAGCAGAACTGAATTTATTTCCCCGTGTGTGAAGGGGAGGGGGGCCATCCTCCGCCTTCCCGAGCTCCAGGGAAAACTATAACCTGGGAAAAGAGGGACGGGGAGGGGGGCCGTCCTCCGCCTTCCCGAGCTCCAGGGAAAACTATAACCTGGGAAAAGAGGAAAGATGCCTTTTACTTGTCACTAGGTGAGGTTTTGTTTTTTTCTCCATTTTTATTTGTGAGGTGTCCAAAGCTTTTAAACAGTTCTATGTCTCTCCTGACCACAAGGAAAGCACATTTAAAAAGTAATCACACTTAAGTGTTAATATCATTTCTATCCCTGAACTACTGGTATTTTGAAAAGAGGACAGTTACACAAGGGTGGCACTGAACACACAAAACAAACGAATCAGAGGCATCAACGAAGAACATACTTTTTAGTAAGGACGTCCTGTTGCTCTTCAAATCATACTCCTTAGGTACCACATCTATAAGGAAGGCTCAGGCACAGACTGAAAGGATCCCGACTGCCTGGGGGCCACAGATCACCTCTGCTTCAGGCTGGAATGTTCCTTCTCCACAGAGTCCAGGAACTGACATATGCAAACACCCACCCAGAAGGACATGTCCAAGAAAGAATGGAAAGAAAAATGATGGTCCAGATGTTCTGTAACTTGCAGTGACTGCCAAATCACCAAGACCCCAAGCACCTGGGAGGGCCAGGCAGCATCAGGCCCTTGCTTCCCAGTTTCAGACAGCCAGGGTTCTGTGGCTGGGTGGCGACTCTGACAGCAAGCAGACTGGCCTGGAGAGAAGCCTTCAGAAGGGCACCAGCTGACAGGACTTGGGGGCTGAACACTCAGAGCTGATTTATCACTTCCTTACTCATAAAAATGTGATTCAAACTGCTGCTGATTAGTGAAGGATTTAAATCTTTACCCTCTCCCCAACCCCCTTCCCTTTCCACCCCCGGCACAGATGCCGCTACTCAGCCACAACACCCCCTTCTTGCCACTGTCCGTGCAAGCACAGCACAGGGGCCCAGAGAAGATGACTCATGTGCTGGGAAATGGAAAAGTGCATCTTCCCACCAACCAGCCCCGCTGAGTGCTCTGCTCACCCCTCTCCCAATGGCAGCCCACACAGTGGGGTCTGGACGGCTGCCTCAACTGCACACCGGGTACTTGGCAGCACGTCCGCAGAGCTCTCTGTCCTACTTGAGTGTTATATCCTGTGGCCCGGGCTGTTTTTCCCTGAAACAGCCTTGGAGCTTCTGACCACCTCAGCTCATACTCCCCTTGGCCCCAGCTGCCTCATGGAGGTGAGCGTCAGGGCAAGGCCAGAAACGAGCAGCCCCAAGACAGGCCTGGACACATCCTTCTGGGCTAGTAGGTCCTCATTATGACCCACCATGGATGTAAAGGAGTCCTGAAAAGGGAACCTTGGCCTCAAATGGGAGAACCACCTAGTTTCTTCCTTCTCTGTTCTCACCACCTCACCTTCCTTTTGCCCATATTTTCTTAACCTTTACTTAACAGCAGCTACAAGAAAAGGACTCACTAGTGGCCTATGAAAAGGCCAAGGTATTCCTTTTCACGGAGCAGAAGGTGCTGACAACAGATGCTTCGCAGGCGAGAGCCGCAGGTCCTTCACACTCACACCTCCTGAGACCACAGGTCACTGGAGGCTGGAACGATACCTTGGCAGAGGCTGCAGCTCTGTGACGGGCACCTCACTGCACTCTGTGTTGCTGTCAGAGGCAGGCAGGAAAATAAACAGGAGGGCACCACGGGAGGCCCCATCTCCTGAGCCCAGCGATCTTCCCACTTGGTAGGAGAACCAGCAGAGTAACGGGGAAGGAATCAATCTCCCTCCCCTTTGGACTTCACAGCCTACCATGACAGCACTTCACAAACTTTATTTCCTCCTTCCTGGAAACCACCACTGCCCCCTCAAGATTGCATGCTTCCTCAAAGTGTTCTCAGGAATAATTAGCCAAGCTCAAAAAGGCACCTAAGCCTCTGCCTCTCGACTTCTGCTGGGGATTGTCTATGTTGTAGCAAACAGCACAAGAGGAGAAGACCCTCTAAGATTCAGATATGACTGAAAACCCAGGGAGACGAGCAGTGGACCTTGCAGAGAAAGTCCCAGGAGGAGCCAAATTTTAAGGGAAAGTGTGGCATATATACTCACCAAGGGAGAAATCTATCACCCCCAACACTAGCAAGCTGAGGCATAACCCCCAAGTACAAATGGGATGGGAAATAAATCAACTTCAGAGTCAGAAAGCACTAAGAAAAGACGCAACAAGAGAACTCAGCGAGAGAACTAGAGGTCTGTTTTACAACAGAATCTGCACAGGACAACTTCCACTTCTTGGCATTTCAGATAATAACCTTCCAGCCCTGAGACCAAACACTCCCTGTCAGTGTTCTGAAACGATTCTTTGGCAGCATGGACCAAATAAACACACAAAACAATGTCACCCCCATGCTACATATTTCCATCAAGTCAAACGACATCATCCTTACCTAAGTGGGGTGGAGGGGAGGGAAGGGATCCTGGTAACATCCTTCAACAGTGACCTGGTCATCAGAACATTTAAAAATCCTGCCAATCATCTCCTCCCTCCCCACCCCCCATTTCAAAAAACCCCACTGCTCAGAAAAGCATTTCAGAATGCACACCAGTATAATGGCCAAATTCTAGGCCTGGTGATTTTTGTGCTTCCAGCTTGAGTCACCAGAGCTCATCAATTCACTGTTCGTACTCCCTGGCAGGCTCCCACAAGGGATAGCCCATAGGGAACTAGACTTTTCCATATTGAACAAACAGGGTACATGAGTCCAGAAACAGCTATTCCCAATCCCTGCCAAGCGTATGGTCTCTGCAATGAAACATTTCAGCAATGCCTCTCCCCTGGGAGAGGCTCTGGGTCTGTAGCCTCCAAGAGGCCTTGCTGCTGCCTTTAGCATGGCCAGATGTGCAACAGCATCTCTGCGTTTGCAAATTAAGCTCTATACCCATGATTCCCTCCTTTCATCCCACCCAAGCACTAGAGAGTCATACAGATTTCAGAGAGTAAATTAAAAATCTGAGAGGCAATACTAGGGAAGTGTGTGTGTGCACGTGTGTATATCACGGGGAATGCAGTGGTATGGTAGCATACGAAAGAAGCTAGACTCAGCTCTATCTGTGCAGATAAAGACGCTAGCCATTGCTTACCTTTCAGCTGAGAGTTGTGTACAGCAAACATGTTGATGGTCATAAGCTGCAGCATGCGGGTACTTCCAATAGGAGGGGGGCTGTGCTGCAGTAGCACCTGGAACTCCTTGAGGACCTTCTCAGCCACCGCAGGGAATGTCTCCATCCTGCAAATACAGCCAGCTCATTCAGGGAGGCACATGCCCAAGAGCAGTTGGTGTACACACGCACACACGCACACACGCACACACACTCTCACCCCACCCACCCTGCTGTGTCTTTCTGAAAGCAGACACTGATGCCTAGGACATTTTCTTTCACAAACCTTCCTGGTATCCTAAGGTTGTGACCACATTTAAGAGAAAGAACTGATCAGGGATCAGAGACGGAAACAACTCAACCTCTGGATACGTCGCTATGAGTTATTAGGCTTTGGTATGCTATTTCCTAACCCCTGGCAATCACTGGATTCAAGCTGAAATCAAAGTTTCTCTCTGAAACACTCAGTTTTTGTGAATAATGAAAAAATTTCCTTAAAGCTCTACAACCTACATATTCCCCGGACTCTCTGGTATGAAAACTGTATTCTACAAAAAGAGGTTTGTGAATCTAGAGAGTCTTCACTCAAGGCTTTGCTTCAGGAAACCAGACATAGTTCTGCTGCTGTCTTTTAGGTACTATCACACTAATTGCTCCACCTAGGGATCCCAGACCTCCCCTCGAAGAAACCCTAGATCAAGGGCCCCCATGATCTGTTTCAGTCTTTCCTGTGTTGCTGTCCTCCTCCCTCTCGCAAGCCTCTGCTCATCAGGGTCTGCATGTTTTCAGGCCAGTGGAAATCTAATGCCCTGGCCAACTGCCACTCCCAATACAGGAAGAGCCTATAATGTAGGGAGGTAGAAATCCAGCCAGTGACCTAGGGCTCCTAAAGAGAGGTCATTCAAACTACTGCTTGCCAAATGTGGCCACTGGATCCCAAACAGTGGTGCATGCCTGAAGCTCCTCTGGCAACATGAACAAACCACAGCTCAAGTCCTCAGAAAATAAAAAGCAAATTCAAACTTGGTGCTAGAGAGAGAAACCAGGCACATGGGCCTTAGAGCCACACCGAACAATTCGTGGTCAGCAAAGTATCTTTTATCTATCCTCAACCCCCATCCCCAAACAAACAAACTCCTTGTGGTACACTGGAGGGGGTAGGGTGAGGAATAGCTCCAAGCTGGATTAATAAATAGCTTCTGGAAAGCCACAGGGAAGGGAATCCTTCTCAAAAAGACACAAAACAGTTTCAAGTCCTAGAGAAAGGTACTTCTGGTTTCACCTGAACCTTGGCCCTTTTGCCACTGAGTAGTTCCCTCCCCGTGTTAGGAAAAAAACTCCAGAGCTTTCTGGCATCTTAGCAATCTTCATTCCTTGCCCTTGGATGGCAACTCCTATTACTGACCTTCTGGTACCCAGGAGTCATGCCACAGCTATGGGTCAATTACAGTTTATACTCCAGCTCCCTTCTCTGCTGAGCTGTCCTCATTTTCATTGGCACAAAAATGGCCATGTATTTGCTTTTTTCCCCAACGTGCCATTTCAAGTGCCCTCCCCCCAAAAACAAGGGGAAAAAAAAAAACACAAAAAACCTTGTTTTTCCTTCCAAAAGTTTCAGAACCATTAAAACTCTTGGTAGGTTTGGAATGGCAGAGAGTGATATGTTTGGGGCTGGAATGGATCCATTTTTCCCCATGGGCTATAACAAAGGTTTCATTTTAAATCTTGACACTGTGCAGCACTCTTTCTGGTTGGAGGTGGGGAGGGGGGCTAGCACTTCTCATTACGAGAATAGCAGTGTTCATTCTGCTTGAAAAGCAGCCACAATGGGCAAGTTTCAGAGACATGTGTCTCCGTGTTGAAAGGCAGTAGAGAGCCAGCACAGAACGACATGACAGAGGTGTCACGTGGGACAGTCCTGCTTCGAAGCTGTGTCTGAGGAAGCCTCTTCCCTGGGATGGGAATTGAAACAGATCCATTAACTCCCTAGGTCAGACTGAAGTCTCAAATGAGCACCAGGTCAAATATCCACATCTTTTTTTTTTTAAGTTTAAAAAAAAAAAAAGATCCTCCCTTTGCCTTTCAACTAGTTCAACAGGACTATAACAAAAGAAAAAGTCAAATACATAAGGATAAAGGTTAGAATAACTTCAATTCTGAGATATGAGGGAAGATGAATCCACTCAGACTAAAGCAGCTTTGTTAGGCAATAACTGAGACACACAGATAAAAGATCCTTCCTCAGAGCTCAATAACAGGGTTTCTGCTTCCCAGTTTTGTCACTGAAGTACTGATATGGGCCTCAAACTACCTGTAAGTAGTTTTATGTCATTCTATTTGCTCTACCGGATATTACAGGATAAAAATTATACTGAAATGGAGATAAATACAATGTACAACTTATGTTTAAAGTTTTATAAAATTACAAAAAGCAGCAACAGCAGTAGCAGCAAAGAAGGAGGAGAGAAAGCATGAAAAGATGGTAACTTATAACAGCAAAAAATTGGAAACAGCCTAAAATGCCCAACAATAGCAGATCATTAAGATGGCACATCTATATAATTGAGTTCTATTTCATTTTAATTTTTTATTTAAATTCAATTCAATTAACATGTAACATATTATTAATTTCAGAGGGAGAATTTAGTAATTCATCAGTTAGACCAGAACATATAACACCCAGTACTCGAATTCTATTTTTTAAAAGTTGTATTAGATTTTTAATCATGTGGGGGAAAGTTCTATATTAAATGAAGCACTTTTTAAAATAGTTTAATATCCCTTGTTATGCATATTTGCAAAAAAATAAATGTGTGATCTGTATAGATAAAAAAAGATAAAAATAAACACCAAGTGTTAAGGGTAGAGAGTTATCTCTGGATAGTGAGAAGATGGGCAATTTTTTATTTCTTCTTTTGCTGAGTTTTCTTAATATTTTACAATGAGCACTGTAGGCAGTAAATAGATTTTTCCCTACAACGAATACGTCTGGCTTTTGTATATAAAACATTTATAATTTCAAAAATAAATCAAGACATAAACATTGCATTTTTCACCATTCAAAGACCAAAATAAATATATCAGTCTTTGAATTCCAAGAGACCTTGAAGCTGTGCAAATAGCGTGACTAAGCAAGCAAGTAAAAACTAAAGCGGTAACTTTAACCAAGGCAATAATGGGAAGCAAAATTATTCTATTTGTCACAAATCAAAAGTCTCCAGCCTGCCGGCTTCCCTATCTCTCTCAGTGGAGTCCAGGCACAGGTCTGATGTGCCTCTCGCCAGGAAAGCAATTGTCTGTCAAGGAGCCATACGGGATCCCTGAAATCCTCTCCCTGAGCCTGAGAGGACTCTGGCCCTATCCTTAAAAACTGCAGAAGACAAAATCATTTTCAGGAGAAGCATTTTGCAGACTTAAGTGACTGCTTTCCGAAGTGATCTCTAGAGACACCTTGTCTCATTTGAATGGCAGTTTCAAGAAACCAGTCTTTCAGACAACACTGGGACCTAAATTGGGAGTGACTCAGACAGTGACTAATGGGACAGCACCCAACCTCTCAGATGCTGAGGAACACAGCTGGGCTAGATGACATTCTCTGCAGAAAAGAATCAGGCTTCCTAACTTTTTTCAACTTCTTAATTTTTAAAAACTGAACAAGATAGGAGCAATCCAGTAGCAAAACAAAAACAAACAAAACTAAGCCATGTGACAGGATAGCGATGAGAGAAAAAAAAAAAATCATGGTGCTACAGAACATAAGGACTGGAATGGACCTTGGAGATCATCTATTTAAACTGCTGATAGGGAAACTGAAGCCCAAAGAGGCTTTGACTTGTTCCCTCTCGAGGTCTTGTAATTAGTCAGTGGTAAAAACAAAACTTTTTGGCACTTGATTTCATCTAATGCTCTGAACCTCTTTTTCCCTGGACACAGAGGAGGGAGACTCGTGTTGCACACAGTAGGCATTCAAGTGGATATGGATGCAATTTGGAACACCTGGCACAGAGAAGACACAGGCCTGGAGAGCAAAGCAACTCAGGGCTTTTCTCAAAAGGCAGGCGGGACAGTGGATGTGTCTTCAGCTGCTCCCCATTACAATCTCCTCACTCTTAATTCGTTTTCAACGCCTCCCACATTTCACATCTTCTTGGTAATTAGGCAACAGTCCATGTTGTTGTGTGTGGCTTGGGCTCACTTCTTTTCTAGTCTTACAGACTACTACGTCCCCCCCCAATAGAAGTTACTGCTGTTTCTGCCTTCCAGAATAAATATGGGGCTCAATTCTTTTACTTCCAGGAGAGCACAAGAATACTCATCAACGGGCTGGAGTGCCTAGAATTTACATATATTTTCCTCATGTGAACACAACTGTAACTCATTTTTTATGAAGGTGAAAGTAGACTGGCCTTATCTTCTTGCCAACAGAATATGTTATACGCAGGAATGGAAGAGGTCCTGAAAAATAATCTGGACCACAGCAAACCACCTCTGACAAATGAGATAATCTATTCTTTTTTAAAGACTTCCAGAGAAGAAAATTCCCAAACATCTTCCCTCTGTGAAATTTTCTTACACCTAACCCAAATCTCTTCAGCTGCAACATAAGCCTATTTTCTCTTGCTGTCATCCCATAGAAATCAAAACTATCTGGTTAAGACTCTTTTATATTTAAACACAGGGTACCCCACAGCTGTCTCTAAACAGACTTTTTTTACCTTAATTTTTTGCGTGTGTGTTTTTTTTAAGATTTTATTTTTAAGCAATCTCTATACCCAACGTGGGGCTCGAACCCACAACCCTGAGACCAAGAGTCACATGCTCCACCAACTGAGCCAGCCAGGTGCCCCTTACATTAATTTTGTTCAGATTAATTTTTTCTCTCAGAAATAATTTTCTTCTTTTTTTTTTTTTTAAAGATTTTATTTATTATTTATGTGACAGAGAGCAGCCAGCGAGAGAGGGAACACAGCAGGGGAGTGGGAGAGGAAGAAGCAGGCTCCGAGCGGAGGAGCCCGATGTGAGGCTCGATCCCGGAACGCCGGGATCACGCCCTGAGCCGAAGGCAGACGCTTAACGACTGTGCTACCCAGGCGCCCCCCACAGAAATAATTTTCTAGCTTTTTAATCATTATTGTGGTTCTTTCCCAAAGTTCCTCCAAAATATATGTATCTAACTATGAGGATTTTTAAAGGAAACAAAAGAAAGATTCTACCTCTTAGACCTGACAAAAACATATCTTAAATATTCCTACATTCGAGACCAAGATTTAGAACTTCTTTAACTCCCCAAATCTCTAACAGAACAGTGGTTCCCAGCCAGGAGCAATTTTGCCCCCCAGGGAACATTTGGTATTGTCTGGTGACATCCGTAATTGTCATGACTGGTGAGGAGAGGCAGGGACACCACTGGCACGTAGTGGGGAGAAGCCTGGGACGCTGTTAAACATCCTGCAACACACAGGACAGCCTCCAACAACAAAGAATTATAAGGTTCAAAATATCAATGGTACAAAGGTTGAGAAATACTGACTCAGAACACCACGGTACGTGAAAATTTAAAGAACGAACACAGGAAAAGGAAAAAAAGTAGAGAAATACAGAGTGGAAAAGTAGTAAGGTAGTGAGAAAGATTTTTAAAATGAGAAAAAAGATAATAAAGAGAAGAGGAGCCACAGTTCCTATCTGAAGCGCAGCATAATAGTATTTCCTGTTGTGATGTGTCACTTTATGAAATGACCTTGATATCATCTTGCCCACCTCATAGCTGCAGCTTTACATGACTCACTGGTGATTGGCCTGGGTCTACTACAACCTACTAGAACACTAGATCCTTCTCTAGTCTTTCACAATCTGTCCATTTCTTGTAATGATTTATTCATTCATATAGCAAATATTTACTGAGTACCTACTGTATGCTAGGCACTGGGAATACAACAGTGTTGAGCAAAAACTCCGGCCAGGGTAGAGCCTACAGGGAGGGTTGCGGGGTGGGGGGTGGGCGTGGGTGGGAAGAGGAACTACTGACACACCTGATTTCCTTTTCCCAAGTGAATTACTTTATACTTAGTTCTCCCAATAGAGACGCATCTGTTGGCACTACTCCAAGTTTCCCAAGTGATTTCAAAATCAAGATTACCCTTGTGCTGGCCATCACTGTCACTCTTGCCCAGGTTGATGACAAATGAGTATGTACCAAGCACACTTTCTAGTTCACCATGTTTTATCACAGTGTTTCTTGAAGCAGAACAAAGCCTTTCTGCTTCTCCCACTAAGGGAATCTTCTGGAGCATTATAGATAAACTCAGAAGGCTATGACAGAAAGTGAGGGTAACACTGACAACGGGGGAATCTATAATTCAAAAGATATACCTCAAAGGGTAGCTCATAATAAAACCTCCAACTCAGAAAATATGAAAACACAGACGGAGACCCATCAGAGAGCGGTGCTGCTTACTTGTCTCCTAGACTACAGAGGCACTTAGCACACCTTTAGTCTGGTGTGCAGGCATTCATCGGGCTTTACGATCACTAGTTTTATACAGTGAGGAAAAACTCTGACCCACAAAAGGAATACTCAAAACATGATCTTTTTCCAGGGATTTAATGGATGAAGTAACAGAGTTTACTTTTTTTTACTTTTTTACTTTTCCGTGGTTACCAGGGTCCTGCTTTCTTGGGTAGGTAGAAAAATAGCACACACCATCTTCCCTGAGATATATATGTAAATCCATGATGGATAGGGAAACCAAAGAAAAGTCTTAGCATTTACAGAGATCAGCAATATGGTGTAGGAACCTGAGCAGAAAAGAAAGGGGTATGGTTCAGAAGGAAGAGAAAATGTTAGAGGAAAGAAAATGTTAGTCTTTTCTTTAAGAGAAAATTAGTGGACAGCATTCTCCCCAAGGAGAACCCCTGGCAGCTGTACCCAGGGATTGAGTATGACTTCCTTAAGGAGCTCACTAGGGGCTGAGCTGGAAGGCAGAGGAAAGAGAAATCAGAAGGATTAGTGGTGGGGGTTGGATGTTTAAAAGGGGGCTTTAGTAAAGATAGAGAAAGAAGAGACAGACGGATGCAGAATAATATTTCCCAAACTTCATGAGCAGAGTGAGTGAAGAGAAGGTGGAGGCCTCTAAGAATTCACACCCTGTGCCCTCAGTTACAAACACAGTCTAGTTGCTAACAATATTAAATTCCAAAATGACTTGTAATGTAGGAAAATAAAATAAACATCCTGCACACTTACCCAATCCGGGTAAACAGCTTCCCATGGGCATGGAGAAAACTGAGGATGAACCTTTTGTTCAGCTGCATGGGAAAAAGAGAGAGGAGAAAACAATTAAACTTTCCCCAGTTTCCTGTTACTGAACAGAGTCCCTAGTGACACAATAACCTGGCCAGGGTCTAAGGGGTGGGCACTAGGGATGGGAACCAAATCAACATGCCCAAAGTCTCACAGACCCAGGGCACATGCCCAACAGCTGCCGATCAGCTGAGCCAACATGACAGCAGGCTCGGTGAGCGGACAGCACCCTCTGCCGGCAGCAGTGCCTGTGTGCAGGGAATGAAGTGGTGATGATTGCAGCTCTCAGATCGAGGAGTCATTCTGGCCCACAATGATGGAAATGAAACAGTGACAAAGACAGGGGAAATACTCTGATTTTGTAAGTCCCTAATCTTATTTATAAGCTATTTTTCTACCTACCCAAGAAAGCAGGACTCTGGTAACCACGGAAAAGGTAACTCAACACTAATTAACTTACGAAACTGTACTTCTCCAGTTTTTATATTAAAAATTCAAGTTCTAGGTCTAGAGCTGAAAATTCAAGTGTCTACAGGTGCCAGGTACAAAGCAGGCTACTGGAGACAGTAGTGCTCGACGGCTGTCCCACTCCAGTTCTGCTCTTTGGAGGCCCAGGATCATCATCTCTTTCCTTTTATTTTCCCGCTTTTAAAGAAAAGCTGAAAGCTAGGTTTTTACATGAAAAACCTCTGGATTTTAAATGTTGGCTACTAATGGAAAAAGTTTAAGACATAAGGCAAGCCAAAACCCCACATTTGACAACCACATCTGGCCCACAAGTTACCAAATTTACAATCTTCGTTCAAGGTTCCACAAAATCTATCAAAACCGAGGGGAAAGATTCCTCTGATGAAACCAAGGGTGGGTGAGGGGGAAATTCAACTCAAAGAAAGTGGAGATAATCTAAAGACCAAACCTTTCTGTCATCTTCCCTGGTCTCCTAAAACCAAAATGCTCAGGGTCAATAGCCATACAGAAAGAAGGGTCAAGAATCTTGATCTCGGGGGAGGGGGTACTCAAAGCAAGGTCCAGCACCCCTGGATACTTTGCCCAATAAGAAAAATTCTGATTTATCCTCTTGCAAAAGAAAACCCCAATCAAATCATGGCAGGTCCATCTACTTCATATGGAAGCTAGGTGTGGGCAGAGGAGTATACAGCAAACTCTGCATACGAAGTTTAGTTTTTATTTTTGCTTAAACAAATTTAATCAGAAGTACTAGATCAAGCACTGATTTATATAGCGAAAAAGCTCAAGATACTTCATTGATGGTAACCTATCTCTACGTGAGGTGAGTCAGGGCCAGGGATACTGGGGTCCATGAAAAGAAGGGAAGCTGCTGGAAAACAAAGGAACTGCTGTGAAATAAACTGCCAGTGACCATACCACTGTTAGTGGCAAAACCTGGGCTAGAATGCAAGTCTCCAGATCCACTAGTAGAGGGAAGTGGTGAAAAACATGGACTTTCCTATCAAACCTCTGCCATTTACCTGCTGTGGAATCTCAGGCAACTGATCTAACCTCCCTAAGTTTTTCTTTCTACACAATGGAGATAACAGTACCTATATGTTACTGGATTGGTGTGTGACCTAAGGCAAGTAAAAACATGTTTGACATGTTGTAAACACTCAGCTGTTAGCTGGACATTCTCTCCCAGTGAATGACAAAGCAAGCGGTAAAATGTTAACTACTGAAGAATCTGAGTGAAGGGTATACAGAATTCCTTGGATTATTCTTACAACTTTTCTACAGATAAAAAATAATTTCAAAATAAAAAGGTAAAAATGTAAAAAATATAACAAAATAAAAAGGTAAAAATGTATATATTCTCTATTCCTATTTTAACTTAATTATCCCTTTTCCCACAGCTATCAATCATGAACTAGTTAACTCACCCTACAGTTATCAATCATGAACTAGTTAATTCACCCTTAACCAGGAGGAATGCCAGTTATATTTATAATACAGGGTACTCTGGTAGGCACAGATGATATTAACTCATCTCATTCAAGCCAATTACCATTCCCCAAGCCCCAAGGCAGCTAAGAAATTTAAGCAACTTAAACCAGCAAATGGCAGAGTTAGAACTTGAACCCAGGTCTTCTGGTTCCAAAAAAAGTTTTTCTTCCTCTGTACTGCAAGTATCTCAGGAAGAGAACTGACGAGATTATTCATAAAGGAAGGGATGACGAGGGAATAAGAGTAACTAAAAAGCACTTCAGTTTTAAGTTTTCCCATAAGGTAGAAAACTCATACTGTATGACTTACAATACCTCCTGGATTAGAATTAAAAGCACCAAGAAGCTTTTTTAATACTGTGCTTCTACTGGGACGCCTAGGTGGTTCAGCTGGCTCGGCGTCCAGCTCTTGACTTCAGCTCAGGTCATGATCTCAGGGTTGTGGTATCGAGTCCTGCGTCGGGCCCTGTGCTCAGCATGGAGTCTGCTGGAGATTCTTTCTCTCCCTCTCCCTCTGTCCACCCCCCCCAAACACCCCATCGCCCCCACTCAAGTTCTCTCTCTAAATAAATAAATAAAACCTTTAAAAAAAAATACTGCAGTTCCATCTATATTTCCCAAACACCCTTCACTTAGAGTAGTAGATGAAGCCCATGTAACTACCTGAATTCATACTTGCCATTATCACATTTCAACTGTATGTAGCAGAAAGTGGATTTCAATGCATTGTTTCTCAACTAGTGAGAGTGAAGGGAATCTTAGGGAACTTTTTCAAACTGTACACACATTCTCCCTGGCCTTGGTTAATGAGAACCACTACTTTATTTTTAGTCAAAAGTATCTGTCACCCTAAACATAGTTTCTCTTCATTGTCACCAACAATACTTCAAGTCAGAAAAAAAGCTAAAAATGCAGATGCACTCTAGAGAGAGGTAAGGCATGTTATATTGAGGAAACAGATTTGTTACACAGAGACCAAATGGGCCTAAGCAACACTGCATGTAACATTCCAGCACAACTTTTGGAAAACAAGTGATACCAAGTCCACAGTAGGAAAGTCTTAGTCTGAGCTTCCTCCCTCTCCAACACATCACCCTGTACTGGCTTCCATTTTGGCAACTTTTTGGTTCTTAATACACTCAGATGGTCTCACTCAGGTACAGAAAGAAATGTTACTCTTTGAATGTGAGACTATCTGCCTCCAGATCTTCCTCACATATTTACATACTGTTCACCAAAAACTAAAAATGCTTCTTGTGTATACCCTGACAGGCAACATTAAGATTATTAAAGGGCTCTTGGCTCTTCAGCTGAAGTCCAAAACCAACTCACTATGGACTCCTGAACCTTTTATAAACTATCGAAAAGCAATGACCCAAAGAGACATTAATGGCAGTGGCTGGATGGGTAGGTCTCTGCACCCTCACAATGAAGTCTGTACTGCCATTAACTACGGAATTTTAAGTGAAATTGTTTGGGTTTTTCCTCAACTATAAAATAGAATTTCACCATTGACACCACTTACCCCAGAGCTGAAAGAATAAAATGAAATAATACAAATTAAAGCATTTTGAGGAATAAATGTTTTATGCAAGCCCTGGTAACTGTCACTCAAAACCGCCAAAATGCTTTGTGAACTATGGAGCAAGGAAGGAGAGAGAAGCTGTTCAGAGGCAGCAATACAACACTAGACGGTAAGAATTCTGAAATATGCCCAATTTCAATTCCTAAATAGTTGCTCCTCCTTCTGAACAGCTGTGTGGAAAACTGAATTTCTGAGAAGTGAATCATTTTAAAGATAGTAAGAGTACTCCGTATTAAAAGAAATTCCAGTGTGCATTTTTACAGTATCGTGGAGAGCATAAATTACCATTCTCTTAATTTATCCATCTGGAGCACCTCTATAGATATACCAAGCATTTAAAACAAAAAAACTCTGTAATGTTTTAAAAAGGGGGCTCCATCCTCTTAGATAGGAGCCAACACAGGTGGAAACCCAAATTTCAATGGCACCTGTTAGCAAATGTTCAGGACTTTCAGAGCATGCAATTAAAGCCCATTTACCATCTCCCTAAAGCACTGAGCTCACAGGGTACAGGAAAATGTGAGCGCAGAGGTGATGCTCTCCACTCTCATCCCTGTGCTGCTCCCGTGCCAGGCTCAATCCAGAACAAACCAGCAAGACATGGTCCCCATTGCCAAGGACCTTGTAGTCCAAGCATAAAAGACAAATAATATCCCAACTTGCCAACTCCCCATTTATGCTCCAAATCCTAAAACAAGGCCCACTGGCGATGAAGGTGTCAGCAGGCACTCTGTTTCCCTTATTGTTACTATCCCTCAGCAAGGAAAGTCTTTGGAGGAGGTAAGATCTAAGGAGATGATAAAGAAAGTGAAGAAGGGGGATCTGGCGCACAAATGTGGAAACCTATCAGTAAGTTAATAATGGAAAAATCATCTGGTAAAGGTAAAAATTATTCATGGTGGGGACACCCAGGTGGCTCAGTTGGTTAAACGTCTGCCTTTGGCTCGGGTCGTGATCTTGGGGTCCTGCGATCCAGCTCCAAGATGGGCTCCCTCCTCAGCAGGGAGTCTGCTTCTCCCTCTCCCTCTGCCCCTCCCCACCCCTGCTTGTGCGTGAGTTCGCCCACTCTGTCTCAGATAAATAGATGAGAGAGAGAGAGAGAGAGAGATAAAACTATTCATTAGAATTTCAATATTCCTCCTTCCAGGATACACATAAAGAAAGAAGTACAGGAAAGCCAAGTAGCATGACTCAAATGCCTCATAGGAAGACAGAGCAAATCAAAATCAATCCTTCCATTTCTTACTTGGACCAAACCAAAGCTGAGGTAGAGTAGGGACAGTGATTACTCCTCACCTTTAGTTGCTCCGCCCCTGAACTGTTCTGGGCAAAATGACAGCTCAATTAGTTCTAATTAAGCACAAGTTCCATGTAGAGATGTCCTACTTAGACAGCTGGATGTGAGCCACATGAACTCAAGTGTAAAACGTGCCTCTTAAAACCACCTCTTCCAAGAAATGCACCCCTTGAAACAACGGCTCTCACCCTCACACTGCAGCTTAGTGCTGCCTCAACAAAGTCTTACGTTAGAGCAATTTACTTGCTATTACTTCATTACCTCTCTTTAAAGCCAGCAGGCCGGAAGGAAATTAGGCTAAATGTCAAATCAGCAGTCAGCTCCAGAAAACCCAGCCAACAAGCAGAGGGACAGCAGAACTTAGAGTACCCGGCTGGCTCTCAGGAGGGAAACTGGCACTAGGTCTAAGGAAAAGAAGGAACCGCACTCTATCTCTTCAATGAGGCGGCAGAGTGGTTTGGTGGTAGCAGCCCCGCGGCAGAGGCAGAGATGCAGATCTCTGTGAAGACCCTCGTGGGAAAGACCATCACCCTCAATGTCGAGCCCAGTGACACCACTGAAAATGTCAAAAATCCAAGACAAAATCCAAGACAAGGAGGGCATCCTGTCTGACCAGCAGCACCTCATTTTCACGGGGGAACAGCCGGACAATGGCTACACTCTCTCAGACCACAAAGAGTCCACGAGAAAGAGTCCACCCTGCACTTGGTGCTTCCCCTGTGAGGTGGCATCACCCAGCATTCCCTCCACCAGCTGGCCCAGAAACATAACTGTGACAAGATGATCTGCCGTGAGTGTTCTGCTCACCTGCACCCCCGCACTGTCACCTGCCGCAAGAAGTGCGGCCACACGAACAACGTGCGCCCCAAGAAGAAAGTCAGATAAGGCCCCTCCTTTGCCCGCGGGGAGGCCTCCTGCCCGAGCCCCAAGGGCCCAGGCCCTCAATAAAGTTTCCCTTTCACTGAAAAAAAAAAAAAAAGGAACCCTGAGTTTGTGACTATCCTGCATTTATTCCTTGTTTGTTTACTGGGCAAAGGGATGAGTACAGAATGATATGACCAGAGACCACTGATTTTAGAATTGAAGACCTGGGTTCAACTTCTGGTTGTGCCATTTATTTGCTATATAACTGTTGGGAAGTCACATCAACTTTCTAAGGCTATTTCTTCAACTATAAAATGAGAAGGCTGAGTGAGGTCAGTATTGGTAATTCCATAACCCTGAGGGTGTATGCATCACAAGAAGAGCTTTTGTAGAAAGCTCAGTCCTACAGGATCAGAATCCTCAAGGAGAGGGAAGGTGACTGCAAATCAGCATTTTCAAATGGTCTCCAGGTAATTCTGAAAGCCGGCCGGATTTAGGAACCACTGGGCTAGATCAGGGGTCAGCAAACTACAGCCCAAGAGTCAACAGATAGCATGCCACCTGTTTCTATATGGCCCATGAGCTAAGAATGTTTTTTTTTATATTGTTTTAATGGCTGAAAAAAAACTCAAAAGAATATTTCATGACACAGGAAAATTATATGAAATATAAATTTCAGCATCCATAAGTAAAGTTCTGTTGAAACACAGCCACACTCACTTGTTTACATCTTGTCTGTGGCTACCCCTACAAAGGCAAGGTGAGTAGCCTCAGCAGAGTGTGTGGCCCAAAAGCCTAAAATATTTACTATCTGGCCCTTTACAGAAAAAGTCTGCTGATCCCTGGGCTGGATTTATAACACCAGGGTCTCAAAAAATTTTTCTACCTGCACAACACTTGAGGGCTACCACACACATCTACTGGAAACAGCAATGATTCTCACGGGCTGACAGGTGAAGAAGGGTAGTGAGGACGAGGGGAATCCCCAATCTACAGTGTTCCTTCCAATTTTAAAAAGCCCACAATATATGATTCTAACTAAATCTAACTTTTCTTGCCAGTTTTTGAGTAAGCACCATCCTATTCTATGATAGCAAAAACAAAACAAAACAAAAAAAAACCTCACCAAATGCTGAAAGAGTGCTGTTTTCAAAGCTTTTGAACTCAAAAGCCCTGAAGGCTACAAAGAAATATAAATGGGGCTCTCCAGGTTTCCACCTTCAATGACACTATGGGGCTAAGTGACCAAGTGGAAACAGAACATATCCAAAGCCAACAGAGTCTTTACTTAGGCCAGAGGGCCCCTGGACACTTCCCCAAACATCTGTAATCGAGGGAAAGTGCCAGATTAAGGTTTATGAATCCCTGTGCTGTAGTCTAATAATCTATAACAACCAGCTCAAAAGTGCCACCACCCTGACATCTCAAGGTATACAGAGAAAGAGAGAAAGTTCAGCCAAAGGGCAGCACTGTTGCTCTGACTGGGCTACTTTCTGAATGACTCTTCTTTCTGACTCATCTCTCTCAGCGCCTGGGAACTCTCATGCCCATCCACCCGAAAAGTAGGTGAGCTGGGACACCCTGTGTCTGCACTGCACAAAGTGAGAGAGAAGAGGAAATGGCTGAAGCTTCCACTTGGTGATCAGGTGAGCAACCAGAAAAACCGTTCTCCAAAGGCACATACACACACACCCATCTTATTCATGAATGGGTTGATGGAGTGCAAGGGTGCTAAGGTCATTTATTCATTCAACAAAAACTAACTGTCCACCTTCTATGTACAGGACACTGCACGAACCAAGAATAAAGGCAGAGATGACCCCTGCTCTGTGGGTCACATAATAATAAAGTACCATGATTAGGGACATACAGGATACAATATACTCCCACAGCAGGGGCACTAGAGATCTCAGAGGAAGAGATCCTTGGGTTGAAACCTGAAGGCTGAGTAAACAGTTGGTTTTGGAGCAGGTAGAGAGTCTTGCCTATGTGTCATAAGTAAATGGAACAGCATGTGTGGTGGTCCCAAGAGTGCTATGTGGTAGACTGGCATGAGCAGGTGAGTGATTCTGCAAGAGGGAAGCTGGAGAAATAGACTGAGTCAAGTTGTACTCCTTAGTAAAAAGTCTGATCTTAATCAAACCACTGAAAAGTGTTGAACAGGGAAGTGACATGAGTAAAACCTCCATTTTTGAAAGGGCATTCTAGTTACTGTTTAGAAATTTTACGGTTGTTTTTTTTTTTTGGCGGGGGCAGAGGGGGGAGTTGGCCGGAGTCAAATGTGTGGAGGCCAGAAGACCAATTAAGAAGTTACTGTAATCACCCAATGGCAGTGAAGACAGAGAAGAGAGGGAAGATAAAGAAATGGTCATTCCACACTCAAGACATTCATGATCCCTGTCCCTAACTCCCAGGGGTTCTAGTTCTAAATAACTCCATCTACAGAGACCAGCAGTGGCCCTGAACCAAGTATGAGTCTTTAGAAAAAGTCCCAAATCAAATGAAACAGTGATTTCATTTTTAGAGATAATTTGGATATTCTTATTTCCTTTCAATATTTTTAAATGGCCTACCTAGCATGGTGGTTGGTACTTAGTACATATTCGGTAAGTGACTGATGAAGAACATATAAAACACACAGATCTGTAGTGATTAAACAGACTATCCAGGTGCTACACGCAAAACCCTCAAGAAAAATAGCTCAGTACTAATATTAATGCTGTAGGGAAGTAACACACTCAACACTATTTATGAGAATTTAAATCTATTTCTTTTTGGAGAATAATTTGACAAAACCCAAAGGTATGCAAAGAAAAACAGAGTTCTGATGCTGAGTAACAGCAGTTCCCTCTGCTACATTCTGGCCCGAGACTGGACAAAAGAGACCACAGTTAACATCAAAATGAAAGACAAATCCGGGCACCAGGCTGGCTCAGGTGGTGGAGCATATGACTCTCACTCTCAGGGGTCTGAGTTCAAGCCCCACATTGGGTAGGTATAGAAATTACTTAAAACTACAACAAACAAACAAACAAAGAAAGAAAGAAAGAAAGAAAGAAAGAAAGAAAGAAAGAAAGAAAGAAAGAAAGAAAGAAAGAAAGAAGCTAAAGTCCTTTCAGTAACCTATAAAAGTCCTATCCAATACTCACTCTCTACTCCTGTAGCCTCCTGTCCCTTGAATGTGCCAAGCATGCTCCCAGTTTTATGTTCCAGTCTGAGGATTCCTCAACTTTATAGCACAATGGAATGGCATGCAAATCTTTTGAAAATACAGATGCCTGGCCTCCATCCCCAAACACTGATTTAATTTGCAAGGGCGTGACACCTAGGGGAGAGACCTGAGAACTGGGATTTTTAAAAGCTCCTCAGGTTTTTGGACACAAGTTTGAGAACCACTGCTCCCATTTACCCTGTTTTTATAGCATTTATCACCAATTTTTACAAAAACACACACGCACACCATGACAGTAAGGACTTTATATATTTTGTTCACTACAGTGGGCTCATAGGAGGTAACCAATAAATACTTGGTGGAACAAATGGCCTTTCTAGTCTGGTCTTCGGCTACTCCTCCTGTCTCCACCCTTGCTGATATGGCCTGTATTTCAGCAACAAAGAATTATTCGTGGTACCTGAAATGCACCATGTTCTTTCCGCTGCCACGCCTTTCTACATCTAATAAAGTCCTACTTTTCCTTGCTTTCCCAGCCCTCTACCCCCAGGCTGAGCCTGATCTTATCCTGCAGGCTTAGAGAATATTTCATACACCTCTCTGATACTGTGTATCACAGTATGTCTTACATACATACACATTTGTCTTTAGACCAGCTCTGTCCCTAGAACTTGGTCCATCATGACAGAAATGTTCTTTATCTTCACAGACCAATACAGCAGCCACTAGCCACATGTGATAATAAGTATCTGAAAGGTGGTTAGTGTGACTGAGAATCTACATTTTTAATTGTATTTCATTTTAATTAATCTAAATAGCCAATATGGCTACCACACTGGTCAGCACAGCTCTAGACGTGATGTACTTTAATGTTTCATTTCTATAACCCAGGACACAGGAATTATCAACAGTGATGGACTGGTATATGGAGAGATGGATGGATGTTAGATAGTTGGCTCCAAAGATTATAATACCCATACATTTACAATTTCTGGCTTGACATATGGTAGGAGCAAAAGACATACTCTCAAGTACAAATAAGGCTCAGCCAACGAGAACAAAGAACTGGAGAACCTATCCAGTATTCTACTCCTCTACCCAGCTTATAATCCACACAGTGGGGGGAGTGTGACCTAACACCTTCTTGGGCAGTACCTTTTGAAAGCTTGGGGACAGCCCCCCACTGAGGATGGGTGGAATTTACAGAGCTATCTGTGCTTTATAAAAGTACCCCAGGCTACTCAAACACAATTCAGATAATAAGAATTCAAGTTTTTCCAGCTGAACAAAACAAGTGTGACACACCAAGCACCTTAATAATAAAAGTCCAAACTTCTACAGCACCCTTTCTATGCATAAGGCACTATTCTAAGTACCTTGTCTATTAACTCATGTAACCTTACGACAATCCTGTGAGTTTAGTGATTTCTATATTACAGATGAGGAAATGGAGCAACAGACAGGTTAAGTGACTTGTCCAACATTAACCCAGGCAGTCTGGCTCCAGAGTCTGAGCTCTTAATCTTTCCATCTTTAAAGAAGGCAATCTTTTCGGCAGAACCAAAACAGCCACGGAGGATGTTTATAAAGGCCAAAAGCTAAAGCAACCCCAAGCAAAAACCCACCAATGGTTCCAGCTATCATTTACTGAGAGACCACTAGTTCAAACCAACTGAGAAGTCTTACAGATTAAGGGAAGTAGATACTTCCAGGCCACATCATATCTTGCAAGTTAGTGGAAGCAGTTAACAAATGCACCCTAGGATAATGCCAACAGGAAGAAAGAGAAAAGTGAATAAAACCTCGCTTTCCATAACAGTGAAACAGCAGTAATAGAACTAGTAAAATTAAAACCCTAACATTTTTTCTAAATAAATTCACAAACTGCCTGGTTAATAGAGAAATAGTTCTTCAAGAGTTAAAGAATGTATGTACATTCACACACCATCATCAAGGGACTGTGCATAATCCAGAAAAAAATATCTGAAAACATACCCTCCTGCCTACCCACCTACTACAATACAGGAAAACCCCTGAATCTCTCAGGAAAGGGAGGAGCAAGAACTAATCTAAGAACCCAAAGGAGAACAAAGCTTCACTATAAGAAAGATGTGGTCACAAAGAAGGTTTCACAAACCACTCTGCTGTGGGTACCAAAAAGCAAATAATCAGCATACAGAGAGCTCTGGCAACCTCATGCAAGCTTCAGATTTAAGCAGGGCACCAAATAAGGGAAGGATTCTGGTGCATCAACTCCTAGGAAAAGTGTTTCAAGTTAAAAATGGTTATTCAGGTTTGGATGCAAACTTCTGTATCTGTTCTTTATCAACAGAGACACCTCTACCTCACTGTCAGCTAGCAGCAAAAAGAGAAGAAAACTGTTAGAATAAAAATGGGTTACACACAGACAACATGACCTGGTACAGCCTGGCATGTACCTGGACACCACAGACAAGGACTATAAACATGGCAGCACAGAACTTCTGGCTTTCCTTATCCCAGCTGGCTCCAAGTGTCTCCAGAAGCAGGTGGGCCATGATGTCACACACCTCCCAACCCCCCACAGCCAGATAGTTCAACATTAAGGTCAAAAGCCACAGCACTTTTGGTGAGAGACTCAGTTTCGCTGTGACTGAAGGCAAGGCCTGCTTCCATCTAGTTTTTTGTCAGTCATGTCGCTTCTGTGCTTGTTCCCAGACCCAAAATATCTAGTTCAAAAAACAGGGCAAACACCTTTAAATCTCTTATCTTTCGTCCAATTCTCCTTTCTTCTCTCAACAATGAGAAATCAATCTTAGGCATACCAGAAAGCATGAGCAAGGGAAAACATGAGCATTCACTTCTTCCTAATTTATCTATAATGCTCAATCCCCATCACTATCACTATTAAACATATAGGGAAAATCGGGAGTTTAGAGTTAAAAAGGAAGAACAAAGGTAACATGAGTCAAACACCAATTAAACTCTGCCGGTTACACACGTATGCTTAGTTTGTGACAACTTATTACACTGTACGGCTTTGATACATACACTTTTCTGTATGTATATTATTTTGTAATGAAAGGTTTTTTTTAATTACCACAATCTTTTCTGCTATTCCACCTAAGCCTCTACTCCATAGCCAACGACCCCTTGCCCCATATGTCCTAATCCCCACACCAAGATTCTAACTCCTAGGTGGTAGAAATGAAGGTGACTGTGCTAAAAGTTTGGGACTCCATCTAAGTGCAGAAAGCTACACTGGTGTCAAATACCACATCTGTTGATGATGTAAACTATAGCCCTATTTTACAGATGTACAAACAAAGAAAGAGACTAAGAAATGTGTCCACAGAAATAAACAATTTTGGAATGTATTCCAGAAGATGTAAGTCCTAGTCTCCATTAGCCACAAGGGACAGCTTATTGGAAACACCGAGGGCATCTATCAGTGCCTTATTCAACCTTTTGAAACGTGTCACGTCGAAGTATTTTAAAAGCCATACTGTTTTACAGATCTGTCCAGAAGTCTAAAGGAAAATCTGCCCAAAAAAATTCTTCACAGAGAATGTCAACTGACTTACACATAGTTTGCTTTACAAATTAGGACCCAGTATCTCTCAGAGATCTATGGCACAAGTCAGCTCAGAATCTTATTAGACAAAGTAAAATTTTAGCATCCTTACCAAGACACACCCCAGAAAAACATAAATCCACAGAGGGTATCATCCCAGCTCCTCTTTCCCATGTGCTTCAGTAGCTGCAGTCCTACTGTGCATGTGCAGGGCAAGAAGAGGACTTGTTGCCAATGGTTACAACACAAAACATAACTTACTCCTAAGCCAAACTGGCCTTGGCTCAGAAAGCTTCCCAGAATGATGGAAGGCATGACTTTAGGATGACTCAACTTTTGCTAATGCAGAAAATAAAGCAGAGAAGAACGATTTGAAGGATCCACTTCTAAGGTTGGGCCAAATCAAAAGCCCGAAGTATCTACTTTGTGATGAATCTTCAGCTCCAGCTGACTGATTAAACAGCATCAATTTGGACGTCTCTACCATGGCCTAAGATATTCTAATTATAGACTCTTGGCTAGGAATCCTAGGAGCAACCACTTGCAGTTTGTAACCACACCATATTTTTATCTACGTTGTTCCTTCTGCCAGAAGAGCTGGCTACTCCCATCTACCTAAAGAACTTCTTTCACCCTTCAAAAGTAAGGACAGATCACCTTTCTAGGTAGTTTTCCCCGGTCATCATGAGTCAATGTCTTTCTCCTCTGTATTATTCCTGTATGGTGTACATATTTCCATTATTGCATTTGTTGTTTTTTTTTTTTAAGATTTTATTTATTTATTTGACAGAGATAGAGACAGCCAGCAAGAGAGGGAACACAAGCAGGGGGAGTGGGAGAGGAAGAAGCAGGCTCATAGCGGAGGAGCCTGATGTGGGGCTCGATCCCATAACACCGGGATCACACCCTGAGCCGAAGGCAGACGCTTAACCGCTGTGCCACCCAGGCGCCCCATCCATTATTGCATTTGTAATTTATTTACATATCTGTTCTTCCTACTAGACTGTATCTTTGAAGGAAAGATCAGTATCATTCACCTTTCTGTGTGCAGTGCCTAGGATAATGATTAACATATAAACGTACTCCCTAAATATTTACAGAAAGAACCTGAGTGGGACAGGGAAAACCTTGATCCCCTCAGAAAGGACTAGCTGACCTCAGAAGGAGGTTTTACAACTGAATAAGTGAGAGAAAAAGAGGAGAATGTCCATATAAAACTGTTATTTAAGGCAACATATGAAGGTGTTATACTATACTGCAGCATAAAATAAATTGAAAACAAGAAAGAGGAACAAAAGAGAAAAAATCAGCAGTCACTAGTAGTAAGGACATGACACAAAATGCATATCAGAAAGTCCTTCACATTTATTAAAGGAAGTAACAAGTTTGACACTAACCTCTGGGACAAATAAGACAGAATTATTCTTAAAAACAAACTCATAAATGTGCATGAAGTTAAAAAAAAAAAAAACAAACTCACGCAGCACGACTATCTCGGATACTAAAAGCAGAAATTTCTCCCATGGGTTTCCAGAAAGAAGATACCATGTGAAACAAATAGCCATGATTCCCTAGACCTCTTTATTATTATTTGTCTTAATACAGGCTGACGATCTTACACCAAAGTATAATTCGGTCAAAGCAACACTACTGGGGACAATATGTTACCCATGTACACAGTTCTCTGATGGTTCTAGGCATGAATTACATGGAAAGAACAATAGTAGGAGATGCCTAGTGATTTCCATAACAGATACTCAATAAAGCTCTTGATCAGTGGACAGATGGAAGACAGACAACTGGAAAAATCACTGAAGCTCTCAAAAATAAAAATGTGTGGTAAATACACTTTAGAGAGACTCAAGCATCAGAAAGAGTCTCCATAGTATTTTGAGTTCCTTCTGGTCTAATGTCTATATAGTAAGACTTGGAAAAATAAAATTGAGCAGTAACTTCAATATTAAATATTTATGAGTAAAGTGAAAGGCTTCCAAGAGGAGGGAGAAACCTGGAGTTTCCCCCTGAAGCCTAACAAAGAGTCTGCCGACTGGGAAAAGATCCCCAGCCAAGAAAACAACTGTTTCATATTCTCTATCTTAGCCCAAACATTACATCCAAGACAGTGAAAAAAGAGTAGACGGATGAAATTCTGGAACCTTTAAGAGTAGAGAGGGATTACAGAACGATAGAACTGCAGATACATCTCCCCAAGAGTATGGTCAGAAATAAAAAACAATATAGGAAATTGGTGAGAAAGGCAACAGGGGGAAAACGAAAAGGTCAGTGCAATGTCTTGACCCACACAACGTGCAGCACGTTTCTATATAAAGTGAGCTGCTCCCACAGTAACATCAAATCACTGCTCTATTCCTTCCTAAAGCAGCGGCAGAGTGACAAGGATCCTGTGTAAGGGTCTCATTCTTATTTGGACGGCTCTTCACAGAGCAGGAGCTGGATCCTAAGGGACGATTTATAGTACACCCTCACATACATTCCAGTTGGCTAGAACTCAGCAACTGATTGCTCCCTTGTCTAACTTGGTAAGAAGCCAAAGGAGGACTTTTCTCAGTCAACTCTCCCAGGCTGGAAAATTCTCCAATCCCAGAGTTCTGGCTTAAGTCTGGATATCAGGTTATTCACAAGATGCCAAAACTATGTCCTTATATCGGCTTTGAACAAGTCTCTCAAGTATACCATACAGATTCCCACAGATCTCAAAATCATCTGGACATTAAGGCCAAAGATGGCCACTCTTCCTCTCACATACAGAGAACATGCTTTACAAAGCACGTGCAACATCAAAACAAAGCTTTCATAAATTAAACATCAATCTCAACAATTCTTTAAGGGTGAACACGCAACATATTCATTCAATGGCTTCCTTAAAACCATTTTATTCTACCCTACTGAGCACCCTCCCTGTTCGACAAGTTACTCACATTCTCTCTCACCATGGTCAATCCTTATGCCACGAAGAGCCAAAACCCAAACCTGTCTCTCTAATTGAGAGGAAATGAGAGACGAAACCTTAACAAGGTGTTTCTGATCTCATCCAGCTCCTGTATCGGTGAATCTCAACCAGAACAGCAGCACTCCTCCCAGGGAGTGCTTGGAAATGTGTGCGGACCACTACTGGTATCCAGCGGGCAGGGTCAGGAATGCTAAACATCCTGCAGTGACAGTCCCACAAAATGAGGAAGGGCCCCCCACCAAAGGCAATAACACCCTTATTAACAATCAATGCCCTAAGTGAAGGACCGCCACTGTATTAACTGCCTTCACCCTTCCCATTCTAGAGCAGTGGTGGGTAAACTCTTTCCGTAAAGGGTCAGACAGTGTATCGTTTAGGCCTCGTGGGCCACATACATCTCTGTCACATGTTCTTCTTTTTAAACAAGTCCTTATGTAAGTATGTTATAAGCCACTCGTAGCTTGCAGGCCACTGGCAGTCTTTTACCCATCCCTGTTCTAGAGCATTACCTGAGTCACTACAGTCTGTCCACACTGAGAGACGCTGATTAAAATAAAATGTGATGTAGTGTGTAATAAACAACTTTAATAATGCGTACTACAATTTTAATGAATGTAATAAGACCTTCAGAAGTTAGCCTTAAAACCTAAAAACTGGGGCATTACTTACTTCTAATTAATTAAATAATTCTCTCCTGTCCTCTCCTCCTCCCTGTGCATTTTGGTTGCAAGTTTTCTCCTGAATGCTCCTTTTCCAACACGTTTCTCGAAGAGTACCGGTACTGCCTTTCTCCGTCTTCTCAGGATGTGCTACTTCCTAGTCACTATGTGTGCCACTCAGAAAGTCTCTGTAAAACTACTACTGTTAACATTTTCTAAAATGTCTAAACCAAACCAAAGCCTGGAAATTCTGACTGGTATCTGGGTCCTCACTTTCCGGATGGTAACTAAAGGTCACGTGGGGTGGAAAGTGGCCTGTGGGTAACACAGAATACACACATGCACGCGAACAGGATATGTTGGTAATCCGGTTTCCTGAGACCTGGTGAGTTGTGAGAGTTCTCATCAACACTGTTGGGGAAGATGAAAAACCTGAAGCTCGGAAATACTGGATTTTAACAGTGTCCATTCTTAGAATTTCTGGCTAGAGCAGAACGGGGACGTACACCTCTTTTTCCCCACATTTTATTCGTCTAAAAATACAAACCAAACACACACACAAAAATAAATGAAGTTAGTATCTGACAAGGTTTCTTCACAGTGTGGAAGCTGGTGTTTGCAGCATGGCTTATGTCACGTCTCAAGCCCAGAAAGATGAAGAGTGTGGTTTTGGTGTTTAACCAGCCTCAACTGCACCCTGGCACTCTGTTTCTTCCCCCAGAGAACTTTGCTCTGCTAGAGGAAAGAAACCAACCTCACATCTTGAAACGAAACGGCTAGGATAAAAATAAAGCCCTGAAGTGGTTTGGTGACCGAGGTCATATGGGCGTTAAGGGTTTATAGGTAGGGCCAATGTACTTTGAGAAACTTCCACTCACTGCCAACCACAAAGAGACAAAGAAAGACATCAGCCCCAGAGTCCAGCAATGATCCAGGCAAGCAGCACCAGTCCTTGCCTGTTAGGGGCTCTTTCTCACAGAACACGTTATGAATATCTGAAAAACCCAGTTGGTTCTACCTCTGAAGCAATCTCACCAAGTTCTGCTTCCTAAGGCCTGAGAAAAAGAGAGCCAACCTGTAGCCTCTTCCTCCATCAAGAGACTTTATGAAATCCTATCACCCTATGTTGCCAAATCTCAGTTCACAGAAGAATACTTTCAAACAGCTTCTAGGGTGGAGGAGTACGACATAAGGCACAGGCTATAAACTACTTCACGAAAGTAAAGGGCTATATAAATGACATGATATTCATGTAATTCCCACAGCAACCCTGCAAAACGGAATGGTACCCACCCTGCAGATAGGTTATCTTTATAAGGTCAAAAAATTAAGCTAACTTTCTCTGCTTTGATAATGATGGGGCAATGAAATAATCAAGTTACCACACATAAAAACATTCACCTATTAGCAAAGAGACTCAATTCTTCTCTCACTATTGATCAAATCAATGCTTATGCCATCCAGAGAAAATGAGGCCAAGAGTTTTGAGCTGTACCTGATGGCGCTAATTCTGGAAGTGCCAACCTAAGGGTGTACGATACCACACTAGGACCTAACGCTCCAAGACGAGTCATCTTGCCCAAGAAAGCAGACCTTCTAAAACTGTGCTCTGCCCTATAGCTGTGTTCATGGGGCAGCTGGGGGGGGGGGGGGCGTGGAGGTATTAGATGTGTACCACCCACACATCACAGCTTTTTCAGCGCGGTGGTGGCAGCAGCAGCAGCAAGCAGCAGCAGCTCAGGTGCACAGACTATGCAAGGGGCACTGAAAAACAAGACGAATGGTCTGAAGAAAATGCCACCTGCAAAACACACTTTAAAAATAAAAAAAGCCTTCAAACAAATATAGCAAGTTGAGCATGGGAAAGCTCTGTGATACAGGTCACCTGACCTGGGTTTCTCACAGTGAAGCTGAACTCCTTTGTTGGCCAATGTTTACTTTGCTGGACTCTTGATTAAATGCAAGAAAAAATATACTCACGTACTATCCAGCCTCCCAGAGCCATGCATTCAGTCAGAAAGAAAAAATCACCATTCTCAACTTATAATAGCACCCTCTAAGGAAAAAAAAAAAAACACCATGGAAACATGGACACATGAGATTCAGGCAGGGGCAGCATGCAAAGTTTCAGGCAGAAGCTATGATTTCCAAGCCTAGAGAAACAAGGTTCTCACTCTGCCAGAGATTTCAGATAACAACTAAAAAGCCTGGGGTTAGAGAAAACTATGAAAGACAAGAAAAGTTTCTCTTCTTTTTTTAAATGTTTTCTTATTATTTTGATTTGCATTTTTTAAAAAGATTTTATTTATCTGAGAGAGAGAGAGAGAGAGAGAGAGCGCAAGCACACAAGCAGGGGGAGAAGCAGAGGGAGAGGTAGAAGCAGGCTCCTCGCTAAGCAGGGAGCTTGATGTCGGGCTGGATCCCAGAATGCTGGGATCATGACCTGAGCTGAAGGAAGACACTTAACTGACTGAGCCACCCAGGTGCCCAAGAAAAGTTTACTTCTAATCAACTGGTTTGGTGGGTGGCATTCAGACTTTACTAGAACACAGCCTGAAGCTTTTCAGTTCACACGCTTAGGCGGAGTAACTTCTCACTTTTCACCAAGTTTGGCTGCAACAGGATGTTGAGGAAAGACGCTGTCCCAGAGCTGTGTGTGTAGGCCTCCATTCCCAGAGGTACAAATTTCATCAGGAAACAGAAGCGATACCTTCAGATTCCTTAGGCTCACTACTAGACTGCAGACGAAGAGGGAACCAGCCTGGTAGCAGGACATACTGCTAACTAGTTTCTGGATGAACACCAAAGGCAATACCACGTGAAGCCAAACAAAACACTTCTGCCCCCCCCACCCCCCAAAAAAGAAAAAGAAAAACCAAAACAACACTTATGGTCCAATGATTAAGACATATCCAAACTGTGACCAAAATGAGGCCTGACTGGAGGGACTTGCCAATCCTAAACAATCTCTGAGAAACAACTTAAAAGCCTAGATTGCGATAACCCATTTTGGCGGCACTTTGAAAGCACTGATCACAAAATCAAATGCCTACAGAGACAAGGTAGGTGACGAAAGTGAGCCATATGTAAGTACAGGAGGAGGGTGGGGGGAGAGGGTCGGGCTAAACTGGAGAACACAAGCCTGATCAAAAGGGGGTAGCTGCTACTTGGCTCTGGCAAATCGTTGCCAGATCTGGATTTTTTTGTAAATTAGCTGGCAACTGATTGAACTTTTAAAACAAAACAAGCAAACATCTACTATTTGGCCCACCTGAACCATCTGATTAGTCTCAGTGTCACTAAAAGTGAGATAATCAGACACCCCCTAATGCAGGGCAAAATGAGGCACACAGCACCACCTACGAAGTACTCTTGCCAAAAAGGCTGAACCCAAATCTAACCAAGTTTCTAGAGCTAACTCTCATTTAGAGGAATATGAGGGATAGAAGAAAAGGTTAAATGATACCACAAGGAAACAAAGACAAATCCAGAATGTGGGAATTCTACAGGACAACTAACCGGCTTCTTTTTTAAAAATATATTTTTTATTTATTTATTTTTGCGAGAGACCAAGAGAGGGGGAGAGAGTGCGCGAGCACAAGCAGGGCTCGGGGGCAGAGGGAGAAGGAGACTCCCTGATGAGCAGGGAGCCTGATGTGGGACTTGATCCCAGGACCCTGGGATCACGACCCGAGCCAAAGGCAGGCGTTTAACAGACTGAGCCACCCAGGCGCACCTACTAACAGGCTTCTTTAACAAGCTTATGACACAAAGAACGTTTTTAAAAGGGAAGGCAGGATTGTTCTTGATTAAAAGAAAGTTAGGAGACAGAACAATCAAACATAATGTACAGGACTTGATTTGAACAAACCAACTCTAAGAAGACATTTGTTAGATAATGTGGGAAATAAAGTTATACATCAAATACCAAATGATGCCATGGACAGACACGGCAATGGCACTGTGGTACATAAGAAAAAGTGCATTTTTTTTAAAGATTTTATTTATTTATTTAACAGAGAGAGAGACAGCCAGCAAGAGAGGGAACACAAGCAGGGGGAGTGGGAGAGGAAGAAGCAGGCTCCCAGCAGAGGAGCCTGATGTGGGGCTCGATCCCAGGACTCCGCGATCACGCCCTGAGCCGAAGGCAGACGCTTAACGACGGAGCCACCCAGGCACCCCAATGTGCATTATTTTTTAAAAGGCGTGTACAGAAGTGAAATATGTAGGGTTGCAATGATGCATTATCCAGGATTTCCTTTAAAATACTTCAACCAAGGGCGCCTGGGTGGTTCAGTCAGTCGAGCATCCCACTCTTGGTTTCGGCTCAGGTCATGATCTCATGGGTTGTGGAAATAAGCCCAATGTTGGGTTCTGTGCTCAGCAGGCAGTCTGTTTGAGGATTCTCTCTCTCCCTCTCCCCCACTGCTCATTCTCTCTCTCTCTCAAATGGGTAAACAAATCTTTTTTAAAAAATAAATAAATAAATAAATAAGATACTGCAACCGGAGCACCTGCCTGCCTTAGTCAGTTAAGCGTCGGACTCTTAACCTCAGCTTAGGTCTTGATCTCATGGTCATGAGTTCAAGCCCCACACTGGGCTCCACGCTGGGCATGGAGCCTACTTAAAAAAATAATAATAATCAGGGCGCCTGGGTGGCGCAGTCATTAAGCGTCTGCCTTCGGCTCAGGGCGTGATCCCGGCGTTATGGGATCGAGCCCCACATCAGGCTCCTCCGCTGGGAGCCTGCTTCTTCCTCTCCCACTCCCCCTGCTTGTGTTCCCTCTCTTGCTGGCTGTCTCTCTCTGTCAAAATAAATAAATAAAATCTTAAAAAATAATAAAATAAAAATAAATGAAATGAAATGAAATAAAAATAAAATAAAATATGAAGACACTGAAGTGCATGCCTAAAGCCTCATTGCTAATAACCGATAAAACTAAGACTTGAACTTAGGCCTTCCCAAAGCCCAAGCTGTTAAACTCTGCACTATCCTCTCACTGACATATCAGTGGATATGGACAAAATTAATAAAATCTATCAAGCTGCCAGACTCTAAGAGAGACACAATAGACCTATAGTCAAGCACTCATGGAAGTATCTCCCAAATCCAACAGTAATATGAGCGGGGGAAATAAAAGCAAATATGAATAACTGTGTGTGATATACCATTAATAGTGTAAAAGAAGGGAGAAAACCATGTGTGTGTGTGTGTGTGTGAGTACATTATACACACACAAAACCTTTTATCTATTCTTAAATAAAATATTTAAAAAGGCAATCACTCCTCTGCTAGACCTATTCCTACCAACCTAGAAGCCAACCCCAACTCTGCTACCTAGAAACTTTTCCAACTAGAACCCAGCTTTTCAAACAAAGTCACAAGTTTCTATGCCCAGAGGAGCCTCAAATTAATCCATCATGCCCCAATTTATCACTAGTTCAAGATGTTTCCCCATGAAATGGACCCTTTTCAGACTAATCTTTCAAAACAATAATCAGTCCTATTAGATGTCTGATCTTTCTTGAAGTTCTTCTTCCTTATTCATGTGGCTTAAGAAGTTTCTCTTTACACAGGAGAGGGAGGACATTACAGTGTCATTCTAATTGTGCTACTTGGATAAAAAGCAAGATACAGTATCTATGCTGACTTCAGAAATTAGAGTACTACTTTTCCAATCAAGTTCTGAGTTGACAATTAGGCATGGATTTGTCTCTTCTGACTTCCCAGGTTAATGGGCATTAGACATTTCCAATCTAAGTGCTGTGCCCTGCGTAAACACGCAGGAAAAGCATACCCTAAGATGTTAACAGTAATTATTGCTAGATGGTAAAAACACATTGTTTATCTGCATTTTCATATTTTTTACAATAAGGATGTGTTGGCTTTGTAAATTTTTAAAAAGATAGATTGATTGATTTGGGGGGGGGGCGCTGGGAGGGCGGGGAGCTGAATGAGGGAAAGAGAATCCCAAGCAGACCCTGGGCTGAGCACAGAGCCCCACACAGGGCTCGATCTCACGACCCTAAGATCAGGACCTGAGCCAAGCCCAAGAGCTGGAAGCTAAACTGACTGCGCCACCTAGCACCCTGGCTTCATAAATTTTTAAAAGCAATAAAAATATCAAAATGAAAAGAAAACAAGGTTTGCTCTACTTAATCGAAGCCATTGGCAATTTCCTCCAACAACCAAGACACAAAGAAACACTAATATCTTCTGCATATTTGAGTTTGGAATGCCCAAAGCACCGTCTAAAAGAGTAGCCCTCAAATTTTAATCAACAAACTGTGGGGCAAAAAATTCAGTCAATTTCTACTCTACTTAATTTAATGAATGAAACAGTACTGCTTTTGTTGAATTAACAATGCAGACATGAGAAGTAAACAATGAGAAATTCCAGAAACAAATTACTTCCAGAATCCAGAAGTACATTATTTGGGCCCAGCCCACTGACCACTACCCATATATACCAATGCACCAAACTAGAAAGTGTTCCGCAGAAGGCTGAGTCTCTCCTCCACTCCAACTTTCTCAGATGAACCTCCAAATTATCATAGATTTAGATACCCTGCAACCCCTCCGCTGTGTCACACCTCCTCTGTCTTTGCCCATGCTGTTCCTTCCACTTGGAACACTCTCTTCTCATTTGGCCTAGTTAACTTCCAGGAAGCCTTCCAAAGTCACTCTCCTTTTCCTCACTACAACCCATACTTCCACCAGGACTGAACCAAGTGTTCTTCTCTGTGCTTCTATGGTACCCAATGCATACCTCCCTCACGACACTTACCACAATATACTTGGTCATCATTATTTGTGGATTTGTATTTGTGAATTCAGCTACTTGCTAAAACTCATTAGTAACACCAAAATCAATACCCATGGTGCTTTCGCAGTCATTCATGGACATACCCAGAGGGGCAAAAAATTCAAGTCGCCTGATAAACATGTTCCCAGCTGAGGTTCAACAAGGTGACTCTGCCTTCTTGTCCAAGTTCTCATACTTTAAGCAAGTGCCCTTTTCATGGTCTATTTAGAGCCATGTTTTTCACATTTCTGTGCTTTTTGCTGGTGATTTCACTGTTTAAAATGGCCTCCAAGCATAGCGCTGAAGTGTTCTTGTGTTCCTAAGTGCAAGAAGGCTGTGATGTGCCTTACAGAGAAAATGTGTGTCTGTTTGGGCACAAGTTACAGTGGCGTCAGCCATGAGTTCAGTGTTAATGAATCAACAATATACATTAAATAAAGTGACTATAAACAGAAACCTACATAAAACAAGGTTATGGGGCACTGGGTGGTTCAGTCGGTTGAGCGTCCAACTCTTGATTTTGGCTCGGGTCATGATTTCAGGGTTATGAGATCAAGCCTTGCTTTGGGCTCCACGATAAGCATGGGACCTGCTTAGGATTCTTTCTCTGCCTCACCCTCTGCCTCTCCTCCCCACTCTCTCTCTCTCAAAACCAAACAAACATACAAAAAAAACCCAAAAAACAACGTATGCACTGATCACTTGATGAAATTCTTATAACCAGAGGCTCACAGAAACCTAACCTTGTATTTCCCTTAGAAGCAATGGTTCAGGGGCGCCTGGGTGGCTCAATTGGTTAAGTATCTGCCTTCAGCTCAAGTCATGATCCCAGGGTCCTGGGATCGAACCCCACATTGGGCTCCTTGCTCAGCAGGGAGCCTGCTTCTCCCTCACCCTCTGCCTGCTGCTCTGCCTGCTTGTGCCCTCTCTCTGTCAAATAAATAAATGAAAAATCTGAAAAAAAAAAAAAAGAGCAATGGTTTAGTATTCACTAATTCAGTGTCTGTGGTGACTTTCTAGCACATAACTACCACAGATGACAATAACTAACTATATACTGAAACATTCTGTTTATGTGGCCATTACTTCCACCAGATCAGAGTTTGGCAAACTAGGCCCACAGGCCAGAGGCAGGCTGCCACCGGTCTTTGTAAATAAAGTTTTACTGGAACACAGCCATGCTCATTCATTTCTGTACTGTCTATGGCTATTTTAGCACCCCAACAGCTGAGGTAAGTAGTTGTTAACAGAGACCATATGGCCTACAAAGCCTCAAATATCAACTACCTGGCCTTTTTCAGAAAAAGCTTGCTGACCCATGCACTAGACTCTAAGTAAGCTCTTTGAGGTAATAATAATGCCATATTCATCTTTACAACCCTAGCACAAAGCTGGCACATTAGGACAGGTAAAGTAAACTTTAGTCTGGTTAAGCACTGGACCCAGAAGCAGCCCTCTACTCCAAAAACTCAAGAGTAACTGCAGTAAATTCTGGATGTAAACAAGGCCTGGAAAAAAATACTATGCAAAGAAATAAAATAAATATTGGTATGGTATAAAAACCATTTGGTGGGTGAAATAAGAGATTCAAATAAGGAAAGGCTGAACAATAGGTATTAGGAGCTACTGAGGTACAGTCCAGTCTGAACCCCAAAACACATTTAGAAAGGTGAAATAGAAGAAAGATTTGTCAAGAGGTCGGCCAAACATACAATGACATCTCATTACCTGAAGACATTTTCTACACATAGCACCAAACACGCTGTAGGTATAGTAACCACAGTCAGTTGGGGAAAATGCTGGGAATGGTAAATCAAATCATGTCAAAACACGAGAACTCACTGAAGTTTCAGCTCTATCAATGGCCCCTATTCTCATTTGCTCATTCTTCCCCAATAGACAGATTTGTGTTACATTCTATTGAAGATATGAACAGAGCAGTTTCATCAGAGATCCTGGCCTCTCAGTGTGAAAACTGTTTCTGATGCTATAGTCTCCTTAATTAACTCCCTATCTGCAAAAACTCATTTGCTGAGCAGTAACCCTTTCCTGATTTCCAAAGGGAGCTGAGGTACAGCAGAAGGCACATCCACCAAATAAAAAATGCTTGAGACCCTGGTGACATTGAATTTGAGTAGCCTAGCTGGCAGGGGTAGAGTTTAAATATGAGTCTCAATTAGTTTAAAAGGATGCCACTTACAGTTGAGGTTGGCAGTCCCTCCCCAGGTAGCATGTTCAACCCAAACCACATCTCAAGGCTGAAAACCAACAACCCACAAGCTAACCTCCTGTAGCCATTTAGAGAGAGATCCAAAGCTCGTGCTTGGCAAAGAGAAAACAAACTAGTTGGGACTCTACTATCATTACTAACAACTACCTGAAGCCAAACTTTCTGCTTCTTATTCACGGATGTGAATTTCAGTAGTGTGTGCTAGAAACTCTAGGAATTGTCAAAGGAGCAAGTTTAGTAAGGCTAATCACCCAAAAAAGACAACTAAAATGAACAAGCACACACAGCAAATGTATAAATTACACAGATAAGGTAAACAAATGACATATACCTTTATAATGAAATATCATTCAGTCACACTAAGAACATACCAAAAAAAGATAGTCTTAGACAAGTGGAAATACAGTTATGCTATAATCCTTGTTTTGAAAATTTTTGTTCCATTGTGATAAATATACTGGGGAACAAGTTGAGCATAGCACAAATTCTGCATCTCCTTATGTGTGATTTTGTTCATGAGGAACATTGAGTGAACACAGAAAACTGCACTCTGCTGAACCGAGCTACACAGGAATAGAAAACACACACACACTCTCCAAATATCTACCAGCTACCGCAGTTCACCATATGAACTCGTTCTAAGCCACACCGATCCACATCTGGTGTTACATCTACCCGTCCAATTTCAAATAACCTCCTTCCACCACTTCACAGTAACACTCATGCTGCAATCCTTCTAAAGCCCGCTTCTAAAGTTCATCTCTTTTTCAAAGTAGTATTTATGTATTTCTTAACCAACAGACACGTATAAAATTGCACAACTGTCTTATTAGGTTCATATCTTTTTTTTTTTTTTTTTAATAAGTCACTGATGATTCTGGAGTATTGTGCCCTAACCCCTTCTTGCCCTTAAGCTCTCTGGCTTTTTTTCTGTGTGCTTTTACATAGCACGGTGATTTTGAGGACTATGTATGGACTGTATGTCCAATTCATAACTTGAAAAAGCAAACTATAGGGGCACCTGGGTGGATGATGATTAGGCTGAAAATATAAAAACAACTTCACAAATAGTTTAAAAAAGGATGACCATTTTACTCTGTATGTGTCTCTAATTATTTGAAATTTCTACCAAAAATACATCCATATATTATTTATACGATTAAAAATAAAACAATTAATAAAAATTAATAGATCTAATGACAGCCCATATGCTGAAAACGTCTTCTCTGAGATGCAAATAAGAATAAAAACACAGACTTAGGGGCGCCTGGGTGGCTCACTGGTTAAGTGTCAGACTTTGGCTCAGGTCATGATCCCAGGGTCCTGGGATAAACCCGCCTGGGATAAACCTCCCGCTGAGCAGGGAGCCTACTTCTCCCTTTGCCCCTCTGCCCCCCCACCCCGCTCGTGCTCACACTCTCTCTTGCTCTCTTTCAAATAAAATCTTAAAAAAAAAAAAAGAATAAAAACACAGACTCATAAACACATTACTTAGAAATCAATGAAATATCTAATGGAAGAGAGAGATCTATAGGATATTAGTTATAACCTTAACTCTTATGAAGGAAACTCCCCAATCTTGAGGTGAAGGTCAAAGAAAGCCATAAAATGCTTTCTCCAATTGCTGTTACTTGCACTTTATTTATTACTTAAAAGATTTATTTATTTCAGAGAGAGAGAGAGACATGCGAGAGCACAGGGGAGGGGAAGAGGGAAAGAATCAAGGAGGCTCCCTGCTGAGCGTGAAGCCTGGTGTGGGCCCTGAGATCATGACCTGAGCCAGAATCAAGAATCCATGCTCAACTGACTGAGACACCCAGGCGCCCCTGTTGCTTTCATTCTAAAGACAGACAGTGGAGCTAACCCAGTAGAACAATTTCTCTCTTATTCAAATAGGCTTCCCATTGGGGCTGCAACATCCAAACTAAGAGTCTACTGTAGCGGCAACTTCTTTGAAGCACCCCATGCAAACCATGGCACATGACAAACTAGGAAGTTTCATTTATAAGTAATGACTACTTTCTAAGTCATACAGAAAACAGCTAAAGAGTAAGAAGGATAAAGGAAGAGAAATGGAAAAAAAATTTTTTTAAGATTTTATTTATTTTAGAGAAAGAAAGAGAAAGTGGGAAGCGGAGCACAGGGAGAGGGACAAGCAAACTCCGTGATGAGCACAGAGCCTGACGTGGGGGCTCCATCCCACAACCACGAGATCATGATCTGAGCCAAAACCAAGAGTCGGGCAATCAACTGAATGAGCCACCTAGGCGCCCCAGAGAAATGGAAATTTTAAGTTAAACCCCAAAGAAGTCTCCTATCCCACTGCCTTTGATTCATTCTTAGCAGACAACTGTGTCTCCAACTTCAAAAAGAAAAAAGAAAGCATCAAAAAGGCCCTCCCTCATCTTCCTCCTACAATACCCACAAACTTACCTGACTCCCTATTACCTACTCCTCCTCTCCCTCAAGCATAAGAAAGAGGGATCCTCTCACCCTCATTCAGGCTAATCCCTGCACTTGTGCTCCAGATTTCTCTCCCTTCCAATCCTCTGCAAGGACCACTCCCTGCCATCTACCTCCTTTCTGTCTTAGATCTTCAACTTATTTATCATTGTTTTTTTTCTCGAGTGACTGAATCAACTCTCATGACTTCAATTCCATCTATGAGAGGATGCCTTCAAGTATCTTCACCTCTAATCCAGAATGCTCTCCCCAGCTTCAGATATGTTAGCCTTTAAATCTCTCTTCAATGTCCTACAGAAATTCCAACACGTCCAAAACTAAACTCCTCATTTTTCTCCTAAAACCAATTCTACCTCTATTCTCTGTCTCAAGGAATACACCAGCATTCACCCAGTTTCCAACCAGAAACACCCAGGTAGATGTCACATCTGACTTCCTCTTATCCTTCAGCTCCCCCTGTCCAATCAAGTTCTTTGGATTCTACCTCACCAATATACCTCATATTTGTTCACTTCTCCCCATCTCCAGAGCCATTCCCTGGTTCAGGTCCTCTCCACATCATACTTGGATTATTGTAGCACCCCTCCTACTCTTGTTTCTTGTCTTACCCTTCTCCAAACTTTTCACAAAGCAGCCAGAGTTATATTTCTTTTTTTTTTTTTTTAAAGATTTTATTTATTTATTTGACAGAGATAGAGACAGCCAGCGAGAGAGGGAACACAAGCAGAGGGAGTGGGAGAGGAAGAAGCAGGCTCATAGCGGAAGAGCCTGATGTGGGGCTCGATCCCACAACGCCGGGATCACGCCCTGAGCCGAAGGCAGACGCTTAACCGCTGTGCCACCCAGGCGCCCCCAGAGTTATATTTCTAAAATGTGTACAGACAAATTACTTCCTTACTGAAAGCATTCAACAGTTCCCTACCACCTTCAGGATAAAGGTCAAATTATTTACTGCATGACCCTTCAAGATTGCTCCCAGCGCACCCCACCATCCACTCCACTATCAATTTTACTCTCAAGGCACAATGAACCAGCCATTTTAGTTTTCCTACTATGCTCTCTCTCCTACTAGCTTTACAAAATCCCAACAGAATCCTAAAGCATCATATTGGTAACTCCAAAACCAAAGCAGCAAAAAATCCTATACTAAGATCTTCCTTTAGAAAAACTAGTTTTACTAAATTCTACAGTGCCACATAGTGGTGAGAGAGGGAAGCACATAATAAAGATAAGCAGCTGGAGGAGAGGAGGACATCAGAAAGCCTGAAGTGATTTACCTTCCCTGGGATTCATGGAAATGTCTGTGCAGTGCCTCCCAATTGCATGTACTGGGGCATCCACTTTTACTTAGCTTGCCTTGCTCATTATATCACCTTCAGGAACTTACATCACTTGGGCTCAGGCTGCCCAGCCCATTCTCCTGCTCAGAATCCTTCCCAGATTCAGTGCCCTGGGAGGACCGGAGATGTGATGGATGGATCCAGATCTCTAAGCGAGTGGTGTCATCTCCAACATGCCGGAAGGTAGACTTCTTTCCTTTCCGCCACTGGTCAGGGCTCAGTTCCAATTCCTCGTGTTGCTTTTTTTCCATCTGTTCTGCCTGTACAATATATAAACACATAAGCTCAGACTCTCCTGGGATTTAGCTAATAAAAAGAGGCACTCACCTCATCTCTGTTTGTTGCCGAGGGGTTATAAAAAGTAAAGACTTTACTATAGTCCCTAAATAGCAAAGTATTATCTGCTTTGTCTCACAGAAGTTATTAATTCCATAATCTAGATGCACACCCAAGGGCCCTGGAGAACTCTCCTAAAGATGAGCTTGGTTCTGCATAGGGGCTGACTGACTCCATCAGCACAGCCCAATGGACCCCCTGAGGATATTATAAGGCATTCCCCTGAGGACACGGAAGCACTATGAGAAACACATTCTTTTAGGAAGGAATGAGTCTGCCTGCATCCCCACTCACCTTTCGTTTGGTCTCCTCAAACAAGCTCATGAGACTCTCCTTGGCAGTCAGGATAGGGTTGCTGGCAGCTAAACTGCGCATATAGTAATAGACAGCATCAAGCTTCCTCCTCTGCAGAAAGAGGCCAGAGACGTCAAGTCAACCAATTCTCTTCCTGACTCCAGCCTGAGTCAGCCGACCTAGAAAACCTTACTATTTCTCCCAGGCTGTAAGGAATTCCAATAAGAAAATCAGAATGCTATCCATGGGAGGAACCACAGCGATTACATCAGAGATCTCTCCTGGCACAGGACCCTGTCTTACATGCAGAGGTACCCTAAGAGCCAAGTACTCACAAGAGGGAGAAAAGAATAAAGAGCCTCATCAAATATAAAATCCAATTACATTTTGTTTTTAGAGAAAGAAAATGTTCACTTCACTAGTTATTAGCTAAAAAAAATTATAAATAACAATGGCAACATCACTGATTAAGCATAGTGAGACAAGTGACCATCACTTCATAATTTTACCTCTAAACCTAAGAACACTGCCCCATAGGCATTATTAGTCCCACTTTAAAGATGAGGAAATGGGAGCCCAGGAAGATTGCTGTCCAACAACATAACTTGTCCAACAAGGCCTCCAAGCCAAATCCTGGATATGCCAGTATATGAACCTAGGTCTGTCTGGCTCCTGAGTCCAGGTCTGCACTATATCACACTGACTCTGCAGAGAAAAAAGGGAAATATAAACTATTATCCAATGAATCCAGCAAATAAATACTTCAAGTCTGTTTCACAACCAATTAATAAGGAAAATAAGTAAAAGAAAGGGAGAAGGTCAGAAAGGAGAAAGAAAAATACTGAAACAAAGGGGGAAAGAATGTCAAAAAGCCTTTCTCCAACTTCATATACATTTTCCCCTTTTTTCCTGTCTCAAAATGCATTCAGAATACTAACTTCTGGGGTGCCTGGGTGGCGCAGTCATTAAGCGTCTGCCTTTGGCTCAGGGCGTGATCCCAGCGTTCTGGGTTCGAGCCCCACATCAGGCTCCTCTGCTAGGAGCCTGCTACTTCCTCTCCCACTCCCCCTGCTTGTGTTCCCTCTCTCGCTGGCTGTCTATCTCTGTCAAATTAATAAATAAAATCTTAAAAAAAAAAAAAAAGAATACTAACTTCTCTCTCACTCCAGTAACTCATTCTTCAAAACTTGCATCTTAAAAAAACAACAACAGCAAAAAAAAAAAAACACAACAAAACAAAACCTCACATCTTCTATTCAGCTAGCATGGTTAAAGGTACACATTCTAAGATCAACTGCCTGAGTTTGAATTAGGTCCTGCCACTTATTAGGTAGATATTTATTAGAAGATATTTACATACATATGGCTCCTAAAATGAATAAAATTCAGATAGAACATACAGTTTCACAGAATATCTGATATACTGTTACAGTCAGTTAGATGGGGGCAATTTTTTTGTTTCTCGTTTTTTAAGATTTTATTTTTAGGGGCGCCTGGGTGGCACAGCGGTTAAGCGTCTGCCTTCGGCTCAGGGCGTGATCCCGGCGTTGTGGGATCGAGCCCCACATCAGGCTCCTCCGCTATGAGCCTGCTTCTTCCTCTCCCACTCCCCCTGCTTGTGTTCCCTCTCTCGCTGGCTGTCTCTCTGTCAAATAAATAAATAAAATCTTTTTAAAAAAAAAAAAAGATTTTATTTTTAAGAAATCTCTACTATACCCAACGTGGGGCTCAAACTCACAACCCCAAGATCAACAGTCACATGCTCTACTGACTGAGCCAGACAGGCACCCCTAATGGGGGCTATTTTTAATATTATCTCAATCTGTACTGATCTCAGCCTATTCCACTCACTTGATTTTAGATTGTGTTTTGTCAATTCTACAATTATTTTTTCATACTTTAATATTTCTGAAATCATGATAGAATTTACAGTCAATATCTACCATTATGCCCTCTTTATAATAATTTACATATTCTTTCTTAGTGGTCCAGAAAATAATGGCGCATCCAGTCAATTGCATCACATTTCATGAAATCTAATTTGTATCACTGTCTCTACACACCTCATTTGTCTTCTCAACACATTTTTCAGAGCAGAAACCACATCACATATTCATCAGTCACAGCACCTAGCAAAATGTGGTGCACAAGCATGTTCTCACTGAATTCTTGAGATTCACTGAATGAGTGATTGGAGGAGACAGAAATTTGAAAAAGTGATGTTAAAAGACAACTAGGATAAAAGGGAGACAGAAAAAGAGGGACAGAGGTAAAGTGCTTGAAAGGACCACTAATTTAGGTCAGAGGTTTATGAAAGAAAAATATACCAATTTAATCAGAATGGCAAAAAGCCACTGAGGGAATTCAGTGAAGTTGCAAGACATTATGATCAACACTCAAAAATCAGTTATATTTCTATGTATTAGTAATAAACAATCTTTAAAAAGAAACTAAGAAAATAATTCTATTTACAATAGCATCAAAAAGAATAACATACTTAGGAATAAGTTTAACCAAGGAAGTGTAAAACTTATATGCTGAAAATTATAAAACACGTCTGAAAGAAATTAAAGACCTAAATAAATCAAAAACATCTGTGTAAAGAAACTACTTATGAAAATCCCAATGACTCTTTTTGCAGAAATGAAAAAGCTGATCCTAAAATCCATACGGAATTACAAGAAACCCCAAACAGCCAAACTCATTTGAAAAAGAAGGACAAAGGTGGAAAACTCATATATCCTGATTTCGAAATTTACCACAAAGCTACAGGAATTAAAACAATGTCGTGCTGGCATAAGGACAGATCCATGGATCCATGGAAGAGAACTGAGAGTCCAGAAATAAATCCAGGCAACATTTGATTTTCAACAGGGATCCCAAGACTAGTCAATGGGGAGAGAACAGCCTCTTCAACAAACGGTACTAGAAAAACTGGATATCCACATGCAAAAGAATGAAGTTGGACCCCTCTTTCACACCATACACAAAAATTAATGAAAAATGGATCAAAGATCTAAATATAAGAGCTATAACTATAAAAACTCTTAGAAGAGGGGCGCCTGGGTAGCTAAGTCAGTTAAATGTCTGATTCTTGATTTTGGCTCAGGTCATCATTTCATAGGTCTTGAGATCAAGCCCTGCCCCAGGCTCTGTGCTCAGCAGAAAGTGGGCTTGAAGATTCTCTCCCTCTGCCTCTCCCCCAATGCACACCCATGCGTGTGCACTTGCTCTCTCTCTCAAATAAATAAATCTTTCTTTTTTCTAAGATTTTTATTTATTTGTCAGAGAGAGAGAGAGAGAGCAAGCGCAAGCAGGGGGAGCAGCAGGCAGAGGGAGGAGTATGCTCCCCACTGAGCAAGGAGCCCGATGCGGGACCTGATCCCAGGACCCTGGGACCCAAGCTGAAGGCAGATGCTTCACCAATGAGCCACCCAGGTGTCCCGAAAGCAAGGTCTTAAAGAGATTTTTGTACACTCACATTCATGGCAGCATTATTCACAATGGACAAAGGTGGAAGTGTGCACTGACAGATGAAGTAATAAAATTTGGTATACACAAACAAATGAGTACTATTCAGCCTTAAAGAGGAAATTCTGACACAGGATATAATGCTAAGTGAAATGAGACAGTCACAAAAGACAAATACTGTATGATTCCACTTATATTAAGTACCAAAGTAGACAAATTCAGAGACAGAAAGTAGAAGGGTGGTTGGAGGGAGAGGGAAATGGGGAGTTGCTTAATTAATGAGTATAAAGTTTCAGTTTTGCAAGATGAAAAGAGTTCTGTAGATTAGTTGCACAACAATGTGAATGTAAAATGGGTAAGATGGTTAAGATGGTAAATTTCATCTTATGTATATTTTACAATTAAGTTTTTTCTAATTTTTTTAATTTAAGAAAAAAATGGGCAAAGGATTTAAATAGGCATTTCTCCAAATGGCCTCTAAGTGTAGCTCAACATCAGATACTATGAGATACAATGAGATACTACTTCAAAGTCAAGAGATTTACAGATAACAACAAATGATTCTAAAGTTTATATGGAAAGGCAAAAGATCCGGAATAGCCTACACAATACTGACAAAAAAGAACACGGTCAGAAGACTGAACTACCCAACTTCATGACTTACTATAAAGCTACTATAATCAAGAAAATGTGGTACTGGCCAAAGAACAGACAAACAGATCAATGGAATGGAACACAGAGCCCAGAAATAGACCCACAGAAATACACCCAGCTGATCTTTGACAAAGGAAGAAAGGCAATTCAATGGAGAAAGGATGATCTTTTCAACAAATGGTGTTGAAACAACTGGACATCCACATGCAAAATAATGAATCTATGCCACGGACCTTACACGTTTCACAACAATTAATTCAAAATGGATCACAAACCTAAATGTATAATGTAAAACTATACAACTCCTAGAAGATAACACAGGAGAAAATCTAGATAACCTTGGGTTTGGTGAGGAGTTCTTAGATATTACACCAAAAGCAAAATCCACAAAAGAAAAAGTTGGTAAGTCGGATTTCATTAAAATTAAAAACTTTTGTTCTGTGCTAAGAAAATGAAAAGATAAACCACATACAGAGAAAATATTCGCGAACATATATCTAATAAAGGACTGGTATTCAAAATACACTCTTAAAACTCAACAATAAAAAAACAAACAACCCAATTTAAAGATGGGCAAAAGATCTTCTTCCTCTCCCACTCCCCCTGCTTGTGTTCCCTCTCTCGCTGGCTGTCTCTCTCTCTGTCAAATAAATAAAAAAAATAAAATTTTAAAAAAAGGGGGTGCCGGGGTGGCTCAGTCGTTAAGCGTCTGCCTTTGGCTCAGGGCGTGATCCCAGGGTCCTGGGATCGAGCCCCACATCAGTCTCCCTGCTCTGCTGGGAGCCTGCTTCTTCCTCTCCCACTCCCCCTGCTTGTGTTCCCTCTCTCGCTGGCTGTCTCTCTCTCTCTGTCAAATAAATAAATAAAATTTTAAAGATGGGCAAAAGATCAAAACAGAACCTCACCAAAAAAAATACACAAATGGCAAATAAGCACATAAAGGATACTCTATGTCATACGTCAATAGGGAAATGCAAATTAAAATAACACTACACATCTATTATAGAATGACCAACATCCAGAACACTGACAACACTAAATGCTGATGAGGACGCAGAGCAACAGGAACTCTCATCCGCTGCCTGTGGGAATGCAAAATGGCACAGCCACTTTGGAAGACAGTTTGGCAATTTCTTCCAAACTACATACACTGTTACCATACAATCCAGCAATCACACTCCCTGGTATTTATCTAAATGAGATGAAAACTTATGACCACACAAAGACCTGCACACAAACATTTACGGCATTTTTATTCATAATTCCCAAACTTGAAAACAACCAAGCTGTCCTTCAATAGGGGAACAGATAAACCGTAGTACATCCACACAATGGAATGTTACTCAACAATAAAAAGAAAAGAGCTGTCAAGTCACAAAAATAACCCTAAATGCATATTACTAAGTGAAACAAGCCAATCTGAAAAGGTTACATACCGTATGGTTCCAACTATACGACATTCAGGAAAAGGCAAAACTACAGACAATAAAAATTAAATTGCTAGAGGTTCAGAGGAGTGAGGAGGGATGAACAGGGGGAGCGTGGAATACAAGGCATTTTTAGGACAGTGAAACTACTCCAAACGATACTGTAATGATGAATACGTGTCATTATAGATTTGTTCAAATCCATAGACTGTACAATAAAAGTGAACCCTAATGTAAACTAGGAACTTTAGTTAGTGATAAGGTATCAGTGCTGGCTCATCAATAATAAATAAACGTATTACACTAATGCAAGATATTAATGACAGGGAAAATTGACAGGGACAGGAGTTGAGGGAGTATATGGGAACTCTCTGTACTTTGATTACTTTTTCTGCAAATCTAAAACTGACAAAAAAGAAAGAGAGAGAGAGGGAGAGAAAGGAAGGAAGGAAGGAAGGAAGGAAGGAAGGAAGGAAGGAAGGGAGGGAGGGGAAAAAAAAAAAACACTAAAGAAAAAAATGTCCCCAAGTGGGGGAAAAACCCCCAGTGCGGTATCACTTTACACTCAACAGGATGGTCATAATAAAAGAAATGAAAATGTTGGTGAGAACATGGAAGAACTAGAACCCTTGTACATTGCTGGTAGGAATGTAAAATGGTGCAGCCTCTATGAAAAAGTTTGGTGATCCCTTAAAAAATTAAACAAAGGCGGGTGCCTGGCGGCTCTGTGAGTTAAGTGTCCGACTCTTGATTTCGGCTCAGGTCATGATCTCAGGGTCGTGAGATCCCAGAACGTGGAGCACTGGGCTCCAAGTTCAGCAGGGAGTCTGCTGCTCTCCCTCTCCCTCTTTGCTTCTCTCCCCACCAGCATGCACACCATCTCTAAAATAAATAAGTAAATCTTAAAAAAAAAAAAAAATGCTAAACATGGAATTACCATACAACCCAGCAATTCCACTCATAGGTATATGAGAAGAACTGAAGACAGATATTCAAATACCTGTACTTCACAAAGCACTATCCACAACAGCTAAAAGGTGAGAACAACCAAAACACCCAACAACTGATGAATGTGGTATATCCGTACGATGGAATATGATCTGGCCATAAAAATGAAGTATTGAGACATCCTACAACATAAACAATCCCCAAAAACTTTATGCTAAATGCAAGAAGACAGACATAAAAGGCCACATACTGGATGATTCCATGTATATGAAACATTCAGTAGGTATATCCTCAGACAGAAAGAAGACTAGTGGTTGCCAGAGGCTGGGAGGTAGAAGAATGGAGAGTAATGGGTATGGGGTTTCCTTCTGGGGTGACGAAAATGTCTTGGAAGTAGATAGACAGAGTTGATGGTTGCATAATACTGTTAGTGTACTAAAGAAAATACAGAGTGAATGAAGAGGGGCACCTGGCTGGCTGTCGGTTAAGCGTCTGCCTTCGGCTCAGGTCATGATCTCAGAGTCCTTGGGATTCGAGTACTCCCCTGCTCAGCGGGGAGTCTGCTTCTCCCTCTACCCCTCCCCACTGTTGGTGATCTCTCTCTCCCTCTCTCTCTCTCTCAAATAAATAAATTCTAAAAAAAGAAAGAATGAATGAAGATATTCTAGAGATATAGAAGAAAGTGTGTTGGTCAACCACACTACTTAATCAACAATTTCAATCCATCACGAAGTGTGTTAGGAATTTCTTTGAATCTTTTATTGAATAAAGGGGAATAAAATTTTTAATTCAAACACTGTTTATTTGGGCAATGAAATTTTATAGCATTATGAAAACTCTCCCTGCTAAATGAGCATGTTATCTGCTTTATACTTAAATCTTTGATACCTACCACTGACCTTCCCCCCTTCCAATTCAGCTTCCTTATGAGGGGCTGTTATCAGCTCCCAAGGCTCTCTGCTAGAGGCATATTTAGTGGAGTTTGGTAAGATCTAGGAAGATACAATTTGGCACTAAGTGCTTCTGCTAAGGAGGCTCAAGTGAAAACTTAAAAGGAATAAGAGGATAATCTGGGGAAAGGAAGTAAGATCTCACTAGTTAGGGCTAGTTGAGGACTTTAAGGAAAAGTGGTAAAGGGAGCCTTACTTTCCTTCTAGAAATGAGTAACCTCATTCAACAGGACAGGCAAGGGAAGCAAGACAAGATTCAGAGCAGAAGTCTTGGTCAAAAACAAAGAGTGGTGTTTGGCTGGAGCATGAGCATTCCCTTAGGAACTTATGTGCGATGAAAGCGGATGAAGTACAGATTCAACTGGAGTGAGGAATCACTGACAACTTACCTCTGAAAGTTACAAGAGGAATGTGAGGATGGCAGGAAAGGATATTTTTTAGGTTTAGTGTTCAGAGGAACTCTAGCTCCAGGAGCTGATGCTATCAAAATCCATTCTTTCTAAGATACTGCCTGCAATACTTCCCCTGTCCATAGGATTGCTTACCGTATACACTGCCAGCAGAGCCAACTGGTTATAGGGGCGCCCATTCTTGGGAGCAATATGCTGGGCCTTTAGGTACCAACTGGAATAGAAAAACAGTAAAAAATGCTAGCTCCATATCAATGCTTTCCCATTTCACCACCTGATAGTCCTAGCTGCTTAAGACATAAGCTAGAGTGTAAGATGTAACGCTGGAGTGATAAACCCTGATTACAAAGACCAATAGGGACACCTGTAGGACTTCCACATGAGAGGCAGCTCAGGTGGCCCATTGCTTTTAATAGGGCTTAGCTTAACACCACAAGGAAAGAGAAGCAATGAACAAGAGGCAAAAGTACCTGCGTGCTTTCCCGTAGTTTGCTGTGTCATTGGCTTGTTCCCGATACCTAGCGATATCTCCTTGGCAAATCATACATCGCTGGGCACTGATCAAAGCATATTTTACCTTCAGGAAAAATGATCAGTTAGTAGTGTACCCAAGAAACTCTAACTTCAATCCCAAAGGATAAGGATAGGATCAAAGTGACAGAGCAGCATTAATAAGGCACTAGTAGTCCTCAACAAAGTAAAAAGTTTTCAGTCTAAACTTGCCTAGCAAAAAACAGTCAATAATGTGATGCAAAATTTAATAAGAAAGAATAGCAGAAAAGAGAGGGGGTCATTCTTATTTCAAGTCCCAGGTAAATAGAAGAAAACATTCTGAAATCTGGAAACCAGGAAACCTGACTCTCTACGTAAGAGTTGTATGATCTTCCGTAAGTCTTTGGGACTGTTTTGGGGACTCAAGTTTCTTCACCTGAATATAAAAATGCATACTCCATAGGGTAAGTGGAGAGAGTAAGTGTTAAGTACTTCACAAATTATAAAGTGATATACAAATACTAAGACAACTGTTTATTCTGTTATTTTCCTGTAATCACTATAGTCTCTCTCTCCTCAAACTATTAACATCACTGCACCCTTTTACTGCATTACATGCACTTTGCAAAACAATATCAATTCCCTATAACAATAACATAGCTACCCTTTACCAAATACCTACAACTCTGCCAGCAACTGGGTAGTTCTCTCTCCCTCTCTATACATGTTTTCTCAATAATGGGCTTGCATCTGTCTCTCCATGAGAAAACAACAGAGTAGACCCTTAACAACCCGAAGACATGTGTCCAACCAAAAAACCTAAGGAACATCACTTCGTAACATACAATTCCACTCCACACAAGAAATTAACACATCATTGAATAAAGAACAAAGCTTCAAGGAGAAGTAGATACTGCCCCTGAGGAAGGCTTATCCACCAGCTAAATCACTAGCTACTGCACATCAACCTCCTAACATAACAAACGTGTGCCTCAGCAAAATTATATACCACCACAAGCCACATACCTTCAGAGTCCTGACTACTCCAGACATTCTATGAATGAACACCAAGGACCCTTCATAGTTAGCTGGTGAAGCACCAAGAAAAGATTATGTTTCCATACTACAACACTCTGCTATCTCAATGGGGAAAGAAAAAACAAATTCCACCAAAGGCTCTCCACTATCCTCTGGAAGAAGTCCCAGATGGTCTAGCTTCTGTTCACTTCTGTAGCACCACGTCCCCCCTCTCTCTCTGTACCTCAGTCAGACTAGACTTTTCTCAGTCTCCGTAACACACCATGCTCTTTCCCGCTTCAGGACCTGCACATATACTAATTCCGCTCCACAGAATGTTCTAGCATCTTCACACACACCTTCACCTGGCTAACACCTCAGGTCTTCAGCCCCAGCTTAACTGTGACTTCCTCAGTCTTCCATGATCCTCTTAACCCCTTCACCTTATACCCCCAGGATGCCATCCTTTGCAGAAGTCACTACATCTGCAATTAGTAATCCACCATCTGTACTCAACCCTAAGCAAACTCTAAACTGCTGGGATCATGGCTTTCTTGTTCCACAATGAATTATGTGTCCTAGAAGGACACGTGGCATGTAGGAGGGTCTCAATAAATACTATTGATTAGTAATAGAGTTCATGCACAGCAATCATCAGGAGTAGAAAGACAAGAGGAAGTCTCTGCTCCATAAATCATGCACCTTTCTCTAATCTATCTTTAACCTCTTCCTTTCCCCTGGCCCTTTCCTCTCAATATATAAATATTCTTATATATTTATATATATAGCTTAAGTCTCTTCCAGATTAAAAACAAACTTCTCTTGACACTATGTTCTCTTTTAACTACTATCTTCCCTCCTTGCCTTCACAGCCAAGATTCTTAAAAGAATGATGTATATTACTCCCTTCATTGTATCTACTGTCCCACTTTTCATTCTCTGCAATCTGTCTTCCATCCTCTCCAACTGAAATAAATTGTGATAAGCTCATCCAATCCAATGGACACTTTTAGTAACCTCAGCATTCAACGACTCTACAGCACTTGACAATTCTAGCCGCCACCACCTTGAAATTTGATCCCCATCCCCCACTCTCTGGCTGACTGGCCAGTATCCCAACTTCTGCTTCAACTCTCACTTATACACTCATGACTTCTGAACCTATAGCACCAGCTTAGCTCTTTCCCCTGAGCTTCAAACAGACTAGAATATTCATCTGTTCATTTTCAAGTTCCTCCACTTACACACAGCCAAAACTGAACTAACCTCTTCCTTCCCAGCCACTCTCCTAGGCCACAAACTGGGAGATGATCTAGACTCGTTATGCCTCCCATCTCATCATTCACACCAAATCAGCCATCAAGTCAATTCTACTTCCCTTATATCTTTCCAGTTTGTCTCTTTCCCACCTCCACTACCTCTACCTTAATTCAGGCCCACAACCTGACTCTTCTACCTCCACTCTTGCCTAAACTCATCCACTTGCCAGTGACTGGTTCTAAGAAGAAATCTATGCTATCCATTTAGTGAAAATCAAGCCATGGCTCCTCTCTGCTTTCAGAACAAAGTCCAAACTCTTCAGTATGGCATACAAAAGTTTTTGATCTATCCCTTTCTACTTCATTAGCTTTACCTCCTGTACAACAGCCCAACTCCACATTACGAAAACCAGCATACTGAACTTCTTACACTTTCCAACAAGGCCTAACTCTCCCTTGCTGTGCCCTGTACTGCCCCTTCCATTCCTAGTCAGGTTTTAAGACTTGACAGTCTCTCAGAAGTCTCCCTTGACTCCACCAGTCTGAATCAGAGCCACTTCACTCTATGCCCCTTCCACACTGTGTATATAACATTACCATAGTACTTACTACATGATAATTACTGGTTTAATTGATCTGCTCCCCCACTGGACTGTATCTTTCATTCTGTAGCCTCAACACCCAGCATAGTGCCTAGCACATAACACTAGACAAATGTTTACTAAATGGATGATTAAATTTAAGATAAAGAAGCTGGCTTACTGTCTTGCGTAATGGCTTGCTGCGAATGGCAAGACCATCCATGTAGTCCTCCAGTTTGAACTTGTAAGTAACCTGCAGCTTCTGAAGCAAACTATCAAAGAAGTCACTACCCTATAAAGACAAAAAATAAGAAACAGCTGAATCAGACTGTTCTGATCCAATCTACCCGCCAGAAACTGGGGCAAGTAACCTGTCCACAGTTCTGCTAATATTTAGTCATCCCATGTAAAGAGAGGCATACACAGTATTTAGTGGTCACCAACTAAACACAAGACAAATTCATAGCATAAGCCCCTCCATGGTTTTAAATATATGAACACACACACACACACACACCATACACACTTTCTCTCCGCACAGCCACCCACCCCCAAACAAGACATTCAGAAAACTTCCAAGCTCAGAATTCCAATTGCCAATAAGTTATGGTCCCAAGGAAGCAACAGGGTAGGTTAGGCCTAAACCCAAGAAAAGAGCATAAAGTTTTTTGTCAATGTTCTGGTATAAATCATCATATTTCAGATGATAAAAACCCATCACAATTACAGAATGCTAAACCCTTTATCCTGAGGACAAAAAGATGATGGTTTACCTCATCCAAGAGCTCCAAAAGTCTGTTCCGAATCTGCTCAGGGTTCTCAACATTCGGGTCCTTGAGAAGCTGCCTGAACTTCTCAATCACCTGATAGAAAGCATTCTTCCACAGGATCTGATCCACATTCTGATTATCAGAGAACTCAATATCTAATAGGATACAGCGCTCATATAGCTGCAGCAATTCAGCTCTGGAATAAAATACATGCAACTTCTAGCTCCAAATACACACAAGAAAGTCTAGGCCCAAGATCTGAGGCTCTTGCAAATTAAACACCTTCCTTGGCAAGAAATCCAAAATGCCACCAGGTATAGTACTCATTTGACTTTTCATTCTGCACAGCAGAATGTCATTCTAAAGACAGTTATGTCTAGGAAAGTGGTTTTTTCCCATATGCCTCCACCTAAATTTAACAGCTGAAATAAGATCTTCACCACAAGTTATATGTTGTTCACTTCCTGGCATTCTGTAAAGTCTTTCCTTTTCCATTTCCAGATTCCATGTCCTCTTAACGATTTTTTTTCTTAAAGAAAAAGTGGGAAGCATAATCATTTCTAAGACTAGAAACAAAATTTTCTATTCTTTTTCTAACTGCCCCTTCCTTACAAAAATCAGTGTGAAAGGGATTTAACACCCAGTGCCTTGACAAAAAAGTTTCTACATCCTCAGACACCGGAGCCTATATACCTTGAGCTTATCCTCATTTCCCTCTAGCCAGGATGGAACACACCATACCTGAGCTGAGCCATCTTCTCCAGGCCCTCAGGACTGATGCGGTCCCTGGAGAGCAGGTTGCTGAGCTGCAGTTCCTGGTTGTCAGCCACCCGGAGAAGCCTGTGTAACTCCTGCTGCTGCATGTTCCTCATGTGCTGTTCCATCTCCTCAGGACTCATGGTGCTGGCAGGGAGAGGGCCACAAACATACTGTCCTGATGCAGTTGGGTAGCCTGGGTAGTAAGGCCCTGGGTATACACCATTCGTAGGGCCCACGGGGTACTGCAGAGGGCTATAGCCCGTGTAAGGATACTGAGAGGCAGGGCCTGGTGTCCGGGGGTAATAATAGGGGTTGTCAGAGTTTTGAAACTTATAGTAAGATGCTTGGGCCTGGCGGGAGTCACCCCAAGAGGTAGGGCTGACTTCATCATCAGTGTCTAAGAAATGTAGCTGGGGCGTCTGGCTCTTTAGAGCAGGTTTCTGATCAGGATTGTTTGGGTCCCATAATCGTCGAGTGGTGCCTCCTCGACCCCAACTCCGAGATCCCTTACTACCAGATCCAAATAAAAGCCGAGGTCCCAAAGGTGCAGATTCTGGAGAACCAGCTGAACTGACAGACAGGGTGGTATGGGCAGGCAGAATCAGAATGCCACGTCCACGGCCTCGAAGTTCTTGTTTCAGATTTTTGCACTCCTGCTTCTCAGAGCCTTTGCCCCCACTGCTCAAGCCTTTGTCAGGCTTTATCCTATCCACATCCTCCCTGGGTGATCTCACCATGGGGGAATCTTTGTTCATGGTTTCCGCATCAAAAGTGACACGAAGAGTGCCTCGATTTTCTTTCCCATTGCTTTTCTGCTCTCCCTCCCCACGGCCAGACCAACTTCTTTCTAAATGTTTCTTCCTTTCCAAACTCCTCCTGGGCCCATCAGGCTCATCAATTCTGTCCTCGTCCAAAGAGTCAGTTGAGGACATAGATACTTGTTTCTTCAGCCGTGGCCTCTCCTTGGTCCGATCCTGTCGGCGACGACGACACCCATTATCAGTCAGGCCAGTCCCCTCAGCGCTGTTATTGCTGCCAGCAGAGCTGGTACTACAAGTGCGGTAGCGGTTCCTTCGTTTGTCAGAGCGGGAGTAGCGCTTTGCAGAACCAGGCTTCCCCTGTGCCAGGTCATCGGTTACTTTTTTTAACCCCTCCCCCTTCTCAATCCTCTTTCCTTTTTCTCCCTTTGCAGCCCTTACTCTGTCACCATTTAGGCTCTTTTCTGCCTCATCTTTGTCTGGTTTATTCACGACCTCCTCTTTCACATTTCCCCTACACTCATCTTCTTCTACTCTCAGTTGCTCCACCTGGTTGAGGATTTCTTCCTCACCCACCCTGCTAGACGAGTCCTTGGTAAGAGTCTGCAAACGCCTTCCAGGCTGGTAGATCTGCATGTCAGGTTTCTTTGTTCTCTTGATAATTCTTAGACTTCGATCCTCTTGTCCAGAAGTCCTAGGAAAGGACTCCTGTGCCCCAATATTTTCTACAGGACCATTTTGATGTTGGTTATCCAGTTCCTTGCAGACGTCTTTAATGAGCTGTGTACCATTTCCAACAGCAGAGGAATCTCTGTCATTAACAATTTCATCCTTAAATTCGTCACTCCCAGAAGGTTCCTTGATTTTAGGTTTGTTCCTCAGTCGGGAAAGACCAGGCTTATAGATTTCCAGATCTGGGCGCCGGTTATCTCTGCGCTGCCTGGGCTCCTTCATGTTTTCTATATGTTGGATAGAGTGTTGGGGAGGAATAGGTAGAAGAAAAGAATAAAAGGGGAAGGAAGGAAAAAAAAACTGTCATTCTTGTTAAGTAACAGAAAAGCCAAGCAAGAATAACACATCAAAATGCTAATACTGGCGGACACAGAAGGAAATTTCTGAAGGAACAGAAATTCTGCTAGGTTTACAGTATTTGTTTAGCAACTGGCAAGGCTAAGAACTTCATTATGTTAGAGCTATCTACACTTGGGTTAGGGAAATAGGAAAAACAAAAGACAACATACTCTCTTGTGTTACCCAAGTCATATCCAAATGTCCAAAACCCCAAACTACCTTATCATTGCCAGAATAAAAGATCTCTAACAATTTGAGCATCAGACTGTTCTCTGCTATGGCGCTCTTGGATCCATTTTAGTTTTTTCTTCTAGTGCTTCTAACATTTTTCCAGGATGGCTAAGCCCTTTTTAACATAGGAGTAGTTGGGGGTAAAGGAGAAAAAGAAGGATATGCACAACAATCCACAGTTCTGGACATCTCTGGGGGAAAAATGTGCAACTCCAGTCTCTGAACTTGCAACTCCAGTCCTCTTCTTTTAGGATACCAACTGCCCAAACACATACCTCTTGTTGAAGCAAACAGGAAGCAGTTCCTTTCACATTCTTCAACTCCACTCATGCTCACCAACTCTCTTAACAGCAGCCAGCAGTCATTCCAAGGAAATACTGCTCAGACTATCATCATTAGAATACTGTGACTAACTGCTACTATGATGTGGAATATGGGGAGGAAAAAGTTCCATAAAGGAGCTTTCTCTGGAGAATGATGGAAGTATTGTGACATGCTCTCAAAATACCAAGGACTGCAGTATTTAAGAATAAAGGTACAGGACTTTTGAAACTACTCACCAGGCTCCCTGAACTTACTGAATAACAGATAAGCAAGTATCTATTTTTTGTACATGTTACCTTTATCTGTTAAGGAGAGAGACTACTACAAATAACCACAAAACTTGTCAATGGGAAACTGACAGGAATCAACAAGGTTATAGAGTGCTCAAAACAGAATGCTTTATAAAAATCCTAGTATTGTTCTATAAACACCAATACAAACAAGCCCATAACAGGAATAAATAATATCCTCCAGCATTTAACTCAGGTGTAACAAAACAAAAAGAAGCAAAACCACAAAAACCCCTGAAGTTTAAGATACTGCTTCAGTATTTTCAAAAGCTTAAAAGACTACTTCATCAAGTACGAATATAGATAAAGCAGCTTACCTCCAGAATAACTCACCCTCAGGAGCCTTTGTAACTTAGGTGAGAGGTGGGGAGGAAGAATGAGAAGAGCTATTACTACTCAGCAGAGGAAGAAAACACCCTGAATAATCCAATTCAAATGACCAATGAAAATCAATTTCACAGACTTTGGCCACAAGCCTGCAGAAGCACAACCACCATTCTACACAACTACACCACCTAACAAAGGAGAGATGAGATACTAGAATTTTCCTTGGAGCTTTCCTGGTGTGGACAGAGACTTTAATTTGCAAGATAAGCATTCTCTCTGATAAAAACTGCTCCCACACATGCCAAGGGCAAACCAGAGTAGAGTCAGCTCTCTACCGGAGCTCCTGGATCCCTCCGGTGGCGCAGCTTTCAGAACCCTGCCTTGGGGGAAAAAGTTCAGCTAGGAAGTCCCAAGCTGTTCAATTTTTCTCCTCGATTTCCCCAGTTCCTTCTCTTCAACTCTAAAGAGATGACAGGGAAGGCATGCGGTTGATTCCTCTGGGAACGATACATCCAGCGCCCACTCCCCGCCGCTTCTCCCGACAACTGGGAATCCACAAACTGGTCTGAGAAGGCTGGGGCAATGGGGAACAGTCACCTTCGCGGTGAGAAAGGGGGCGGAGGCAGGAACTCGGGTTGGGCTCTACGGGAAGGGGCCGGGGCTGAGCCCGATTCCACACTGGCCCTCGGGCTGGTGGGGAGGCCAGGGGACCGCCCTCGGCCGCCGCCCCCACTGCTGGGGGAAGGGGCGGGGGCTCAGGAGCGCCGCCGACTGAGCAGGGAGGAGGCAGAGGAGGAGAGGGAGGCGGGGCGGGCAGGCCCAGCCCAGCAGCTGGGCGGCGCGACTCACCTCTGCTCCCGGCCTGCGGAGCCAGAGCGGCTAGGATCCCTCGCAGCTCCGACGCGGAGATCCGGACACGCTCCAACCCCTCCGCCATCTTCGCGGCTGCTGCTACAGCTGCAGCCACTCCGCCACCACCGCGCGCAGCCAGGAAACCACGACGGACGGGCGGTGCGCGCGCTTACCCACCTCCCACCCGTGTCCCCGCCCCCTCCCGCCTTCCTCCCCTAACGACGGTGGCCGCACTGGGAGGAAAAGCTCTGAACGCAAGTTCAGCGGCTCCGGAGAGCTGGGGAGGAGGGCGCTGCGCGTGCGCAGAGGTGTGGTCGGGAAGGTGAGCTGAGGCTGGAGTTGGGAACGCGGCTGCTGTGAGGTGAGGAGAGGCCAGGCTAAGCCAGGCCAGGCGACGCGGGCGTTCGCGGCGGTGGCTGCTGTTGCCTCTGTGGTGGCCATCGAGGACACTGGTGCTGGTCAGGGGCTCGGGCTGACGGAGACACCCCACAATCCGGCCGCCTCCAGTCATCTTAGGCCAAGGTCTCCCGCCACAGACCCGGACTAGCGCCCCAGGCTTTTACTTGAAGACCTTAAAGGTCTTGTAAGAGCAGTTATTATCCGTGTGTCCCCCTCCCCCCTTTTCTAGAGAAGCTTAGCAAATTGCCCAGCCCAGGGTGACACAGGGGATGAGTATCAGAGTATCAGTCTTTTCCTTTATGGCGGACTACATTCCCAAGACCCCTGACTCCCCCCCCCCCCCCACCACACACACACTTTTCTTAAAAAAAAAAAAAAAAATACAGTATAGTTGGCTCTTGCTGAGGGAAGGTTGTGTGGAAGCATGTCAAAAGGTATTGTAAGTCGATTTGGGAAGTTCTGTATCATTGTGGGTTCTTGGAAAAATTACTTGACTTCCCTGGATCTGTGGTGGTTGTCTTGTTTTGTTTTTTACATCTTTAAAATATAACTGATCAGAAGACTGGTACTTTAACTTGTTCCTGAGCCCCTGTTCAGAACTGCGGTGACAGTCCCTCCCCCAAGGCTGCTTCCCTCCACCAATCCCATACAGTCTATTGGACCTCTACACCATCAAAGAATAGTTACCAATAATTTTCCTTAGACTAGGTCTAAAAGATTTGAACAATCTGTGACAGAACTCATTCAATCCCTATTATGTGACACACATTTCACCTCCAGAAGGCTAAGCAGATGGAGAATGTCAATAGATAGGTGAAAAGATTCAGTGTTTCAGAAGAAGGAGATTAATTTGAGTGGTCAGAGCAAATGGCAATCTTTCAAACATACGAACGAAATAGGATGAAATATTAAAAACTATAATTCTTTTTTTATTATTTATTTGAGAGAGAGAGAGAGAGCAGGAGCTGGGGGAGGGGCAGAGGGAGAGGCAGACTCCACTGCTGAGCAGGGAGCTGGATGAGGGGATGGATGCCAGGATCTTGGGATCATGATCTGAGCCAAAGGCAGATGGTCAACCGACTGAGCCACCTAGGTGCCCCAAAACTAATACGTTTTAACATTGAAGTTAAGACATTGCATTAATTTTTTTTTCAAAAGATGGAAAAATAATCTGAACAAATTCTTAGGAAAAACATGATTGCCAAATTAATGCAACAGTCTCTGTACTGCAGATGAGATACGTCAAAAGTTTAGCCAGCTCTAGAGAATTTACCAGAACTCAGAGGGGAGAATATAACATGAAACTATGAGAGACAAGAATAGAAAACATGGAGAATGGATCCAGAAAACTAATAATAAAGTACAAGTTCCAGAAGGTGATAACAGAGCTGACTGAGAAGCAGGAATCAAAGAAGTAATAGAAGAAAATTTACTAAGTTGATGGGAAAATTTAAATTTAAGACTTAAATTTAGCTCTCAGATTTAATGGTTCATGAAATAACAAGGTAAAAATAAATGAACAATCATAATTAGACCTGTATTAAATGAAAACTTCTGAGTTTAAAGAATTAAAATGTGTTTGACATAAAACAGTCAAGATATATAATTTTTAAAAAATTTAAAGCCAGTTGCAGAACAATATATAGAGTATGGTTCTAAGTGCAGCAAAAAACCATATATTGTATATGTAAGTTTCTATATAAATACGTCCAAAAAAAGGTGTGCAAGAAAACATACTAAACTTTTTAAAGTTGTTATCTTTATGGAAGAGAATAGATTTAAGGGTTAGAGAGTAAAAGGTCTTTATGTTTCTGTAATGTTTTAAATTCTTATAGTAGGAATTTGGTCACATATGGGTAATCCAAAAAATAACAAGTTTGGATAGTGGAGAAGGGAGGAATTCAAATTCTTTTTTTTCTTTTTAAATATTTTATTTATTCATTTGAGAAAGAGAGTGAGAGAGCACAAGCGGGGAATGGGGGGGGGTGGGGAAAGGGAGAAGCAGACTCCCCACTGAGCAGGGAGCCCCATGCAGGGCTCAATACCAGGACCCTGGGATCATGACCCAAGCCCAAGGCAGATGCTTAACCAGCTGAGCCCTCCCAGGTGCCCCTGGAGGAATTCAGTTTCTAAAACCAAAAACTGTACAGGTCATGTTTGCTGAGCACAGAGTAGTAAAACTAGATATGAATAATGACAAATTAAGCAAAATCTAGCTACTTGGAAATTTTCTTAAAACAAAATTTTTTTTTAAAGATTTTATTTATTTGAGAGTGAGAGAAGGCACGAGAGAGGGGAGGATCAGAGGGAGAAGCAAACTCCCTGCTGAGCAGGGAGCCCGATGTGGGACTCGATTCTAGGAATCCAGGATCATAACCTGAGCCAAAGGCAATCACTTAGCCGAGCCACCCAGGCACCCTAAACATAAATTTTAAATAACTCATAGGTCAAAAAAGTAAACAAAGATAAGATTGTGGGTTCTTTAAAAATTAAAATTAGGAGTGCCTGGGTAGCCCAGTCGGTTGGGCATCTGCCTTCAGCTCAGGTCATGGTTCCAGGGTCCTGGGATCGACCCCTGCTTCAGGCTTCCTGCTCACTGGGGAGTCAGCTTCTCCCTGTGTCCCTCCCCCCTCTAGTGGTCTCTCTCTCTCTCTCTCTCACTCTCAAATAAAATCTTTTTAAAAAATTAAAATTAATGAAAATATTGCATAGCAAAACCTATGGTATATCATTAAAGCAGTACTCAAAGGAAAATTAATAGCCTGAGTGCGTTTATTATTAATTTTAAAAGAAGGCAATCCAGTAATAGCACATCTGGGTATTTACCCCCAAAATACAAAAACACTAATTCAAAAAAGATACATGCAGCTCTGTGTTTATTGCACCAGTATTTACAATAGCCAAATTATGGAAGCAGCCAAAGTGTCCACCAGTAGATGAATGGATACAGAAGATGTGATGTGTATATATAAACAATAGAATATTTTTCAGCCATAAAAAAGAATAAAATTTTGCCATTTGCAGTTACATGAATGGAGCTAGAGAGTATAAATGAAGTAAGTCTGTTTGAGAAGACAAATAACATGATTTCACTCATGTGGAATTTAAGAAACAAACAAAGGAAAAAGACAAACCACGAAAAAGACTGTAGAACTGATGGTTATCAGAGGGGAAGTTGGTGGGGGGATGGGTGAAATAGGTGAAGGGGATTAAAGAGTACACTTATCCTGATGAGCACTGAGTAATGCATAGAATTGTTGAATCACTATATTGTACACCTGAAACTAATATAACACTGTATGTTAATTATACTGGAATTAAAATTTAAAACTTAATTAAAAAATAAATAAAAATTTTAAATTAAAAAAGGTTTCTAAAGAATGAAAATTAATGGGACAGCTGGGTGGCTCAGTTGGTTAAGCGTCCAACTCTTGGTTTCAGCTAGGGTCATGATCTCGCAGTGGTGGGATTGAGCCCCACATCAGGCTCTGCGACCAGTGCAGTCTGCTTCAGATTCTTTCTACCTCCCCTTCTGTCCCCTTCCCCGATTGCACGCTCTCTCTCTAAAATGAATAAATAAAATATTTTTTAAAAAGATGAAAATTAATAAGAATTATTAAAACAAGAAAATAGAATAAAGATAAAATCAGAAATTAATAAAATAGAACTTGATAAACTGAAGAGCTCATTTTTCAGAAATAAAATAGACATTAAAAATGGACACATTTCTGGCAAAGAAAAAAAAGGACATCCTCTTAGATGTCTCATAAGTAATTCAAACATCTCATGAAGTATCTGATTTTCCCTTAAAATACTTGTTGCTTCACCAGTCATATCTCAATAAATTATGTCATCATCCAAGTCAAAACCCAGGAGTTGCCCTAAACTCCCACCTCACTCACTCCACACATTAAATCCAATATCAGAATATGTGCTTTCTATTTCCGTAGTGGACAGCTATGGTATTCATTACCTCAACATTCTCACCTTTTCTCTCGAAAACTGCCCTCCCATTCCCACTCAGAAGTACCTTTTGTTTTTCTTTCCTTTTCTTCTTCTCACTTTTGCTTGCTATTTTCCCCTCAGGTACAGAAATTTGAGGCAGTCATACAATTTGGTTCACCCTTTCATCAACAAGTCCTTTCTCATTTTATCTTTTCTCCTTCATTCCATTTATTCATGTTCCTTCCCTCCCTTCTTAGGTAGCCACTCTAATTGTGTTTAATATGTGTCTTTGGATATACATGTATCTTTGAATAATATATAGTATCATTTTATGTATGTGTTTTAAATGTACATAATTGATATTGTTTTAGAAATCATTCTTTTTCATGTTTCTGTAAATACTTCTCACTATTGCATAGTATTGTCAAATGACCTAACACCCTTGACCACTGGTCCTGGGCCAAGATGTACCCATCAGAATCCTTATCCAGAATTTTTGAACTGAAACTAAGAAAAAAAAATCCCTTTCCAGTGTGGAAGCCATAAAATGTAAAACAGGAGCTGTCAGCCCCCAAATGTCCTGCCATGTGGAACCAGCTGGTCTGCAATGAAAAAGAATGAAGCCAACATGCAGAAAACAGCAGAGGTGAGAAACAATGAGAAAGTCCTGGAAAAATCTCAAGTCCCTGGTTCCAGTTGTTCCTGAAGTTTCATATTCCTCCCCTTTCCATGGTTCAACTCTTCTTGGATTCCATGAACCAGTCTTATTACCTCCATCTTGTGCCTAAGCCAGTTCATACTGGTATTCTATGACTTGCAACCAAGAGGCCTAATTATAATCTCTCGTGTGTCTGTGTGTTTGTGTTTTTTTAAATTGTGGTAAAGTCCACATAACATGAAATATACCATTGTAACCATTTTTAAGTGTACAGTTCAGTAGTGTCAAGTGCGTTGACATTGTTTACAACAGTCTCCAGAACTCTTTTTATCTTGGAAAACTGAAACTATACAACTTCCCATTCCCCTTCCCCCTAGCTTCTGGCAACCACCATTTGAGTGTCTGAATCTGACCACTCTAGGTACCTCACATTAGTGTAATCATACAGTATTTGTTTCTTTGTGACCGGCTTATTTCACTTAGCATAGTATCCCCAAGATTCATCCATGTAGCCTGTCAGAATTTCCTTCCTTTTTAAGGCTGAATGCTATTCCATTGTATGTATATACCACATTTTGTTTACCCATTCATCTGTTGATAGATACGTGGGTTGCTCCCCCTTTTTGGCTATTATGAATAATAATAATTATGAATAATGCTATATATAATGCTATTAACATAGGTGTACAAATATGTCTTTGAAACACTTTGAATTCTTTTTGGTATATACCCAGAAGTGGAATTGCTGGATCACATGGTAATTCTGTTTAATTCTTTGAGGAACTACCGTACTGTTCATAGCAGCTGCACCATTTTATACTTCCACCAATAGTACACAAAAAGTCCAATGTCTCCACATCCTAGCCAACACTTGTTTGCTTAATAGTCATCCTAATAGGTGTAAGGTGGTATCTCATTGTGTTTTTTTTTTTTTTAAGATTTTATTTATTTATTCGACAGAGATAGAGACAGCCAGCGAGAGAGGGAACACAAGCAGGGGGAGTGGGAGAGGAAGAAGCAGGCTCATAGCAGAGGAGCCTGATGTGGGGCTCGATCCCATAACGCCGGGATCACGCCCTGAGCTGAAGGCAGACGCTTAACCGCTGTGCCACCCAGGCGCCCCTCATTGTGGTTTTCATTTGAATTTCCCTAATGATTAGTGATGTTGAGCATCTTTTCATGTGCTTGTGTCCATTTGTATATCTTCTTTAGAGAAATGTCCATTCAAGTCCTTTGCCCGTTTTTAAATCAGATTTGTTTTTCCAAAATGTATCTCGATTATTTTTTCTACCCTCACTTTCAATCCAAGCACCTGTGGAGTTTCATGTAGACAATACTTCTTAAATGGAGTCCGTGATTCCAGTGTTATTTCTTTCCTTTTCATTCAGCACAATGTAGCCAGAGTGATTTTTCTGAAAATACAAATTCTAACATGTAACTTACCTGCTCAGAATTGTCCAATGCCATTCCATTGCTCTTCAGAAAAAAAATTTATGAGTCATGGTCCCTCATGATGTAGACCCTGCCAGTTTCACTCTCTTTCTCTGTTACCATACTCCCCTTTGATCACTATTTTCATATATATTGGCCTTCTTTTTAGTTTCTGTAACATGCCACGTTCCTTTCATCCGTAAAGCCTTCACACATATTCCCTTCCCCTGAAACACTTTTCCATCTATTCTGCCCATTCACCTTATGGGTCATAACTTAAATTTCACTTCTCCACAGAGCGCCTTCCTTAACCTCCTTCCTTGATCTAAATACCCTCCCATTATAGTATCCTAACACACTTCCCTGATATCACCTATCAATATTTGTAAATATATATTTATTTTTGGATTATTTATTACACATCTCTCCACTATATTATAAGCTTTAAGAGCAGGGACAAGTCATTTTTCTAACACTATATCCCAGGATCAAATAATGTCTGACACATAGAGGTGCTCAATATTTGTTGATTGAATAAAAAATACCAAAAAGATAGGAAGAATGCTTAGAAATATTAGTGTGTTCAACTTTATACTACAACATTTGAAATTTTAAATTAGATGATTTCCCCAAAAAGTTAAATATAAATTACCAAAATTAATTCAGGAGGAAGTGGCAAATCCAGATAACCAATTAGCTGTGAAGTCACTGAAAAAGTTACCAGAGGTATACTTATAAGGTAAAGACAAATCATCTTTAATTGCAGATAGGGTAATTGATTGGAGAGTCAACTATAAAACTATTAGATCTAACAAGGTAATCTACTTAAGTATCCTATTCTATGCTAAATATACAAAAGTTATTACTTTTCATATATATCATCAGTAAGCAATTTAAATACCTAGTTAAAAATACCTTATCTCGGGATGCCTGGGTGGGTCAGTGGGTTAAATGGCTGCCTTTGGCTCAGGTCATGATCCCATATTGTCTCAGTCCTGGGATTGAGTCCTGCCTGCATCAGGCCCTTGCTCAGCAGGGAGCCTGCTTCTCTTTCTGCCCCTGCCCCTGCTTGTGAGCTCTACCTGACAAATATTTAAAATCTTTAAAAAATATACCTTATCTCAAAAACAACAAAAATATTTGTACTTAGGCATAAATTTAATCATATCTACACAGGACTTACAAAATGAAAATCTTTTTGAGAAACCTAAAACAAAAACACCATACTAAATTGAAAGACACCCATGTTCATGGATGGGAAGGCTCAGTATTTTTAAATGTCAATTATGCCCCCAGTTCATTTGTAGATCTTAAACTGGCAACCTTGATAAAGGATTTTGAAAGTTCATTTGAAAGAATTTATGTGTGAGAAAAGCCAATACATTTTACAGTTATCATGGCAGAATGTACTAGTACAGTGAACAACTGGAGAAGGAACTGCCAGTCTGATTAGTGGAACAAAATACAAAGTCCAGAAAGTTTCCAAGCATTAACAGAAATTTAATTTTTGATAAACATGGCATTTCAGAAAAAAATAGATCATTTGGTTGGAAGTGTTATGTTAAAGATTCACAAAAGAATATGGCCAATATACAGGAAAAAATGTTTAATCACTAGTAAAGAAATATATATTCAAATTACTAGACATATTTCATTAAATTGACAGATCAAATATGACACAGCAGGGTGAAGGGAAAAGGGCATTCCTTAAAAACTGCTGTTGAGAGTGTAAATTGATAAAATCTGCAACACCTCTGGAAGTCAGTTTGGCAGTGGGTATCAAATGTCTTAGAAGTGTGCATACTTTTTGATGCAAAATACCCTTTGGCAGAAATCTACCCACAAAGATCTTGCAACGTATCTGTTCATTACATTATTATAGACAAAAAATTATAGAAAAAAAAATCTTTATGTTCAACAAGTTATATAAAACCTTTTTTTTAAATTATGGTATTTTTGTAAAAAGAAGTAGCCATTTAAAATGTTGTATATCTATTGATAAGCAATAATTCATATTCATAATATTGTCTGAGAAAAAGCAAGTTACCAAACCTGTCAAAAAAGTTTTGTCTGTAAATGTATGTGGGCCTGGAAAGATAAATCCTAGAACTTAGACAGCAATTGTGTTTGGGGAGGAAACAGATCCAATTGTTTTTTTAATTGAACACGCACAGCTTGTGTTTGTTCATAGGAAGGATAAAGGGAAACTTCGTGTTTAAATGCTACATTACAAATAGTGAAAAACAGAAGCATAACTTATTGAAAATTATAATTATAGAAACTTTGAGGAAATTGAGCCAAATGGAATAGGAGTAAACAAAATGTTATGATTTTAACTGTCATGTAATGTATGTATACTAAAGAAACAGGAGACAGAAAATGAACATAATTAAGAAGATAGGATTGTAAGCAATATCCCCCCTTGTGAAATAATTTTTTTAAATAAAAATTTATAACAGATTTTGAACCCAGTTCATTCAAGCTTCACAATGATGAAAAAGTAGAGACCAGTGACAGTGCCAAGAGATGGATGATAAAGGGTGAGGCGTAAGCTTTAAGCCTTCTATAATCACCAATTATTTCCTATAAAGCTTCACCAGAAAAAAACAAAACATATTTACTAAGAAACGCAGCTTCAAGGCAAGTTCCCTTCTATACAGAGATTCTGGAGCCCCAGTACTGGAGACCATTCCATTAATACCACAGACCCAGGTTTATTTTCTTGTGTTGTACATTTTCCTCCCCTACCCTTTTTTTTTTTTTTTTTTGGAGAAATTTTTTTAGAGCAATTTAAGGTTCACAGCAAGATTGATGGGTAGTTGAAGAGACTTCCCATGTATCCCATACGCCCACAAAAGCAGAGCCTTCCCCATTATCAACATCCCCCACCAGAATGGGATTGTTACAATTGAACCTACAATGCATCATTACCAAAGTCCATGGTTTACATTATGGTTCACTCTTGTACATTCTGTGGGTCTGTTAGCCATTTTCAAAATCTTTTCATTTTAAACATATTGTCTCAGGCTTTGCTTTGACCCCTTATTTCTGGGTTTCAGAATCATGTGTGCTCAGTACTGCATCTCCTTTGCTGATGTTGAAAAAGCTCGTGTCAACATTCAAGATTTTATTCACCTCACACCAGTGTTAACAAGTTTCATTTTGAATCAAGTAACAGGACGCAATCTTTTCTTCAAATGTGAACTCTTCCAGAAAACTGGATCTTTTAAGGTAATAATGCCTTTTGGTAATGTATCATGTATCTTTTCAAACTCCTTACCTATTTAATTGATCCTCCTGACCACCCAGTGAGGTAGGTAGAACTATTTTTATAGCTGAGAAAAGGGTTGTAGAAATTTTCCTTTGATCAAGTGCTGGTTACTTAGCATTACGGTGTTTATAAGCCACTTCTACATAATCTCAAAATCTCTTATAATTGGGGTGATGATATAATTTAGTGTCCAAAGACGTTTGAGAATGAAAGGGGCAACTTGTGATTAAACCCAGACAATAGACATTAATTTGATTATTGCAAGGCAACACGGGGAAGTGTGATTAACCCGTAAACAACCAAGTTTAGGCATTCACTTTGCGTCAACTCGCTATTCATTGATACCTTATTATGAACATAAAAGATCTAAATCTAGCTAAGCCCTCATCAGTAAGATCTTTTTCTACAAAATATGTCAGAACCTTTCCTCTGCATAAAGATAGACTTCTGGGGGTGCCTGGCTGGCTGTCAGAAAAGCATGCGACTTTTGATTTTGGGGTTGTGAGTTCGAGCCCCACATTGGGTGTAGAGATTACTTACATAAACTTTTAAAAATGTAAAAAGATAAAAGACTTCTGTGTTGATTCACTGCAGTAATTTGTTAGTTGAGTTTTAAGATCCTTTCAGGTAAAAATCTGAAAGTTGCATTTAGCACCATGCCTGATAGGTATTAGTACCTACTAAGTGGTAGTTTTAGGATTACTTTTCCCCACCATTAATGAGCACTTTTATGTTAAACACTCTATTCTCTTTTGCCCTTTGCTTCTGCCATGGTTTATTTTTCATTCATCACACATCAAATACTTCTGTTCACTAATATACTAGGCATACACACACACACACACATACATATAAGCAGTAGGTCTTGTACTATTAACAATTGTAGGGCAAGATAGGCTACTCAACAAACAGGTTAATGACAAGTAACTTGTGAGATACAAATAAAATAACATGTAATAAAATGCCTCATTTTGCATGGGAGATCAAGGAAGTTGAAACAGGTGATGTTTGATCTAAATTTTATAGGATGAGTACTTTTAGCCAGATGAGGGAATGAACGAAAAGAACTATATGTAGGGGTACCAGCATGCTGAGAGGTACAGGGGTATGAGCTAACCTGTAGGAGGGAAACTGGAAGCAATTTAGGATGGCTACAACAGTAACAGAAGCAGTAAATGTGCTTAGAAAGACTGCAACTTGTAAGGAATTTGTACTTACAAAATAGGCAGTCAATAAAAAGATAACATTTTAAAAAAGTCACTTTCATAACTTAGTGTAAATATTAGAGAATGATCCTTGGGGCAGGATCAATTGAGGTTTGATAATATGCAAGTTGAGAAATGAGGCTTCACCAAGGTAGTGGCAAAGACACATATTTCAGAGGTACAATCAAGATTTTGTGATATAATGGATGTGCAGTGTTAGGAAGAGAAAACCTAGGAAAACTCCTTGGTGTTTTGAAAAGAAACTTTTTTTTTTTTTTTTTAAGATTTTGTTTATTTATTTGACAGAGACAGCAAGAAAGGGAACACAAGCAGGGGGAGTGGGAGAGGGAGAAGCAGGCCTCCTGCTGAGCAGGGAGCCTGATGTGGGGCTCAATCCCAGGACCCTGGGACTATGACCTGAGCCAAAGGCAGACGCTTAATGACTGCGCCACCCAGGCGCCCTGAAAAGAAACTTTTTAATCAAATCCACGGTTTCACCATCCCTTTTCCAGATTCGTGGTGCACTTAATGCAATCAAAGGCTTGACTCCTGCCACCTCAGAAGAGAAGCCCAAAGCTGTGGTTACTCATAGCAGTGGAAACCATGGCCAGGCTCTCGCCTATGCTGCCAAACTGGAAGGTACTTAACTGACTTCTCAGGGTACTGGGTAGGATCATCAGAGAAGAGTGGGAAAGTATTCTTACTAAACCATGGCCAGGCTCTCGCCTATGCTGCCAAACTGGAAGGTACTTAACTGACTTCTCAGGGTACTGGGTAGGATCATCAGAGAAGAGTGGGGAAGTATTCTTACTAAACCATGGCCAGGCTCTCGCCTATGCTGCCAAACTGGAAGGTACTTAACTGACTTCTCAGGGTACTGGGTAGGATCATCAGAGAAGAGTGGGAAAGTGAGATTGGTGATTATTCTGGGAAGGTTATTTCCAGGTTCCTATCTCATTATAAGCAAATTGAACAGAAGTTTATAAATTCTCCTGATTTGTACTAACTAAACATGTTTCTCCCTCCCAGGGATTCCTGCTTATATTGTGGTGCCCCAAACAGCTCCCAATTGTAAAAAATTGGCAATACAAGCCTATGGAGCCTCCATAGTGTACAGTGAACAGAGTGATGAGGTAAGAAAGAGAACAGTATTCAGCATCACCTTAACAACTTTCACCATCAAATGAAACTTCTCTTCCTAGCCTACCAGCTGTTTCTTCTATCTCCTGTGTTTCCTCTTTGCCTTTCAATGTTAGCATGCCCAACCTTTTCTCTACCTATACTCACTCAGATGAGATCATTAATCTCATAGTTTAAAATATCATCTATACTCTGGGGTGCCTGGGTGCCTCAGTCAGTTGGGTCACCAACTCTTGGTTTTGGCTCAGATCATGGTCTCATGGTCCTGGGATTGAGCCCCGTGTGGGGCTCTGCACTCAGCAGGGAGTGTGCTTCTCTCTCTCTGCCCCTCCCCCTGTTCTCGCTCTCCCTCAAATAAATAAAATCTTTAAAAAATATATGAAAAAAAATATCACCTGTATTCTAACTCCAGTCCTGACCTTTGCCCTTAACCCAGACTTGTATGTCACCTGATATTCCCACTTGGAATGTCTTAATAGGCACCTCGAACTTACCATGTCTAAAACCAAACTCCTGATCTTCTTCCCCAGCGCTGCTCCTCTTCCAGTCTTCCCCATCTCAGTAAATGGCAACTTTTATCCTTCTAGTTGCTCAAACTAAATGAAGTCACCTTTGAGAATTCTCCCACACCCTACATCCAAATCTTAGTCCTACTTCCAAATCATTTCCATTATCCAGGGCATCTGGCTGGCTCAGTTAGAAGAGTATGCAACTCTTGATCTCAGGGTCATGAGTTCAAGCCCCATGTTGGATGTAGGTAACTTAAAAATAAATAAATAAACTTTAAAAAAATCGTTTCTATTATCCAACTACTTCTAACAGCCTTTACCATCAATGCTCTGATTCAAATGAACATCAGTTTTCACCTAGATACAGTAGCCTAAGTGGTCTCTCTCCTTCCACCCTTGCCCAACTAGTCTGTTTTCTAACCAACACCAGAACTACCCATTTAATAAGTTAAAACTTGTCAGCTGAAAATCCTCCAATGGTTTCCCATCTTATATACAATGGTAACCAAAATTCTTGCAATCATTTAAGGCCTGGATGAATTGGCCCATTTCAATCTTTCTGACATCATCTCCCACCATTACTGTCCCACCAAACATTCCACATCAACCACATTAACTTAGCCCTTTCTCAAAAAAGCCAAGCACTCCTACTTGGTGGTCTTTGCACTTGCTATTATTCTCCCCCTGGAATATTCTGGAGATCCACAGCACTTGTTCAAACCTATTAAAATGTCACATCACCAAAGGCCCTTCCTGAGCACACTCTATAAAACAGACTTATTCTCCATAGCATTTAGACATAGCATATATTCATTTATATGCCACCCCTCCCCATCACATTAGAACATAACTCCACTGAGCACAGGGACTAGTTTATCCCCAGTGCCCAAAAAAGTCTGAAAAAAGAAAGATGGCCAATAAAGTGTTAAATAACTAAATCTAACTTGTTGGGAAATCTGAAATACAAATCAAGTACGTTAATTTAATGTACTCTTTCAGTCCAGAGAAAATGTTACAAGAAGAATTATGGAAGAAACAGAAGGCATCATGGTACATCCCAACCAGGAGCCTGCAGTGATAGCTGGGCAAGGGACAATTGCCATGGAAGTACTAAACCAGGTAAGAGCTGTTAATTCCTGTTTAGGCACCGGTAAAGCTGATGTTTGGCTGTAGAGTCAATTATTTTATGTACATATAAAATTGATTATAAATAGACCTATTTATATTCTATATTCTTTTCACTAAAGGTACCCTTGGTAGATGCACTGGTGGTACCTGTAGGAGGAGGAGGAATGGTTGCTGGAATAGCAATTGCAGTTAAGGTAAGAAAATAGCTTCTGGAGGACTCCCCACTTCAGGCACAGAGAATTTTATTTTACATCATAGTACACTGCGGATACTTGGCTCAACATTCCCAACTGCTGTTCCTTCTCATCAACTCTTCGCACTTGAAATGGAAAGCTCTTCTCTGCCTCACTACCCTGTTCTTAATCTGTAACAACTTTACAGGGCAAAAGCAGTTACAATGAGTGGCATCCTCACAGTCCTTTTCCTGAATTCCACCTCAACAACCCACTATCCAAGTAAGGGGCTACTCTTTTCCCTAGTTACCAGAACCAGATGTGATCTAAGCAACTAAAGGCTAGTATTAGGCATACAATTTAAAATGTTTGAAGATCTATTTTTATTACATCAATCAAGGGAAAGGCTCTAGAAAAGAAATGAGTTACCTGTATTGCCTATTTTACTACAGGTATGCAGGCAAAATGCTAGTTTTAAGATGTCTAATATTCCTCTTCACAGGCTCTGAGACCTAGTGTGAAGGTATATGCTGCTGAACCCTTGAATGCAGATGACTGCTACCAGTCCAAGCTGAAAGGGGAACTGACTCCCAATCCCTATCCTCCAGAAACCATAGCAGATGGTGTCAAATCCAGCATTGGCTTAAACACCTGGCCAATTATAAGGGACCTTGTTGATGATGTCTTCACAGTCACAGAGGATGAAATTAAGGTGAGGTTCTGGTAAGAAAGGAAAATATGAAAGAATGGAGCAACTTCTTAGGCAAAAGAGTCTTCTCCTGTTATGAGTAGCAACTTATTCCCTGGGGACTTGACTAGGTGACTTCATGCCGTGAGAGGGTGCCCCAGATGTATTAAGACAACCCTTCCAACATTAGCAGCAGAGTTAGGATGGGAAAAAAGCCCTGCCCTTCATTGGTGAGCATATACATATGGCCAAGAAGAAAAAGTCGGAATGGGCATGTAACCCCATCTGGCCTTTAATTGTAAAGGCCAACTAACTAGGCTTTTTCCCTTTTTCCCATTTCACTAATTCTTACTCCCTTCCATACCAACAGTATGCAACCCAGCTGGTGTGGGAGAGGATGAAACTGCTTATTGAACCTACAGCTGGTGTTGGAGTGGCTGCTGTACTGTCTCAGCATTTTCAAACAGTTTCCCCAGAAGTAAAGAACATTTGTATTGTGCTCAGTGGTGGAAATGTAGACCTAACCTCCCTAACTTGGGTGAAGCAGGCTGAAAGGCCAGATTCTTATCAATCTGTTTCTGTTTAGTTTATGCAAATGAGATAGGATTCGGTATCTCTAGACACTTGGAAATTTTGTTTCCTGGTTACTTTAACTTCCTATATTCCTCTTAAACAGCTTTCAAATTCCTAATGGAGAGTGGATGTTTCAGTTATAGCTTTTTTTTCTAACTAAGTAGCAAGAGAAAAACATCCATAGTTTACTGAGACACCTTGTCAAGGCCAAGAAAAGCCTTTTGCAAAAAGGCAATAGACCTCTAGGCTAAAGCAGAAAACACAAACTTTGCCTAATTACAACCTGTAGGCTCCTATCCCTAGAGTATTCACTGGTAACAATGAGACAAAATCCCAATGAATCCATTACTTCATGTCCACTTCGGGCACTGATAAAGAAATCTCACTTTTCATCCACGGTACTGGTTCTGGTACATATGGGTCATAAGTCCATTTGGGGAAAACTCGTTTATAGAGGTTCATCAGTACTGTGTCCTGAGATTTTAGCTTCCCATCAAAACTGCACTTCATGTGGCCATGAGTACCTAGAAAAAAAAAAAGCAAGTCAGTCAAACTGAAATAGAAAATTTTAAAGCAGTAGTCTTCTAACCCAACAGTCATTTAGTAGCACTGGGAAAACCTGGGCAAGGCGCCAAATCCACATTTTCTTACCCAAAGGCTCCTTGATGTGTCCCCTGCGGCCCCACTTTGTTCTCAGTTCCACTGGTTTAAACCACAACACATCCTCTTAGAATGAAACACATAGAAGACCAAGATGAAACATATACCTACAAAATGTAAACTCAACCCTCACCCCACAAAGGCAACCTGATCCCATCCTTCACACCTACCTCTGTTGAAGAACATGTAACGCACTACTGCCATCTTAGTAAAAATTTTGAAAGGATGACCACTCAAAACAACTCTCTTGATGACCATTCTGTCCGGATCCACTGACAATAGATAGCCTGTGGCAATGAGGCTGTGCATTCCTAAGGAGCAAAAGCAGAGCAGCAGGAGTCTACAAGCCAAAGCCTTCATTTATTGCTCCAGTCCATTTAAAGACCTAACAAACTCTAGAGAAACTAACTTTTTTTTTTTAAAGATTTTATTTATTTATTTGACAGAGAGAAAAACAGCCAGTGAGAGAGGGAACACAGGCAGGGAGAGTGGGAGAGGAAGAAGCAGGCTCCCAGCGGAGGAGCCTGATATGGGGCTCGATCCCAGCACTCTGGGATCACGCCCTGAGCCGAAGGCAGACACTTAACGACTGAGCCACCCAGGCACCCCTAGAGAAACTAACTTAAAGTAGGGCTATATTATGCTGCCCTCCTGGGTCCATGGCAAAGATCATTAAATGAAATTCCCACTAAGCCTGTCCCCAGAGCCTATCCTAAATATAAGAGTTTGAGAAGCATCTACCTATTAGCTATGCTTTGTGAGCAAGAGAAAACCCCATTTGTCATCCTTGCCTCAGATCATTGTGAGGCTGAGACTGGGATATTTCAAAAACTATCATTACCTTCTTCATGCCAGATGGCTCTTAAATCTAAATTTAGAAAATGGTTTTAAACCTATAAAGGACCTGCAGGCCTGTTCACCTCAGTGAACTTAACTTACCATTGCTATTCTGTTTGAAAAGCAGCACAGATGCAGGAGGAAATGTGATTGGGCCATATATTGTCACCACCAAGGCCACATCAGCAGTCAGAAATCTCTGAAATTTATGTTTATCCGCTACCATGATAGGGGTTAAAAAGAAAAACCAAAAGCATTTTGAGAAACCATACGTAATCCAGACACCTGTGAAAAGCTGTATCACTGCAACTGTTAAACCTAAGGCAACTTAGTTTCTTTACCCAGCTAGTTCTCAAAATATTTTCCTACCTCAATACAACTGAAAGATACAACTCACTTCTTCAGAGTGATTCTTCAACTGGAGGCAGAATCTTGGAGTTTGGACTATATCTGGGGTTTGAAAAAGTTCTCTAGGTGATTGATACTTATCACCCCTACCTCATTTGAGAAACAATGCTTTACAGAGAATATCTCCACTAAATCAACAGCTCTTACTTTTGGGCAAGGATTGGCAAACATTTTCTATAAAGGGCCAGAGTAAAAATTTCAGGTCTGTGGCCATACACTCTCTGTTCCAACTACTACTACTCAACTGTGCCACTATAGCAGAAAAATAGCCACAGACAATACATGAGGAAAAAAAAGGGTAAAGAGAAAAAAAACCCACAACTGTGTTCCCACAAAATTTTATGTAACAAAAACAAGAAGTGGGGCAGATTTGGCCTAACAGCCATATTTTGCTCATCTCTGATCCTGAGGCCTATCTAGGCTTCTGCTTTTACCTTCAACAAAACCCTCCCCCCTTCTTAATACTGAAGTTATAGGGAAATAAAATATTTTAAGGGAAAGAGAAGTTTATCCCTCATTTAGATAGCATGGCTAGTAAGAACAAAGATTATCCAGAGCACCCATTATTACTGCTTTCATCATCTTCCTCCAGCCATTGCTGAGAGCTGAATGTGTGCAGGTGATGTTCAGAAGCCTCCACAGTAGTGCAAAGTATATTCCCACTCCTAATGTATAGGAATATAATCATTTTACCATAAAAGTGTCCCTGGTCACCATTCTTCAACATCTAGTCTAACATCTCAAACGCCAGTCACATACCTCTTTTACCCAACTGTGGGCCACCCTTAGCCTTCACCCATACTGCCACTGACCATCAGATGCCAAGGGTTCTATACACTTTGACACACCATTTTATAGAGCCACTGACTCCCATTCAAAACCACTTTGCAACAAATACTCATGGCAGAGAAGCCTCAGCACCACACAGAAGTTGCATCACTGGGATGCTTCAGACAGGTTCAGACATTGTGAATAAAAACATCATTGGCTTCTAAACCAGAGTACTGTAAATATCCCTAACCCAGAAACCTATAGAGTTTGAAACTGTGTGTTCTGCACACCCCCACTACAAACCATAGTCCCCCAGAAGACATTAAGATGGATAAGAACCCAGAAGCTTCTCCACTGCTTTACCTGCAGTGTGCTGAGAGAATAAAGGTGAGGCTCGGAAACGCCTGAACCCACAGTGGAAGATCAGCTCCTCTTTGGCTTTCACAGGTTCAGTGTTGCCAGAGTACCGGCTCACCACCATATTCAGTACTGACATCTGGGGAACACATAAGAAAAACAGACCTTCATATCTAAAATAGAGCACCCTCAATTGAAAGAAGGTGAACCAAACTAGCAGGTTCAGATTCCCTTTAATACTTATTTATGGAGAAGTATGGCTGACAAAACGAGATTCACCTTTTACATTTACCAACAACTGGTATTCAAGTCAAACATAGACCGGTTTTTAGAGCCTTTCACTATCATCCTATACGAGCCAACCTTCAGGTGTCTAACATTGCAAAAGCTCAATATCTGCCACAAAATCAGTGCCTTCAAGTCACTCACTCACTCACCACATGCCTCAGAACCATACTCATTCAAGACCCTTCCCTCCTCAACTCTCAAACTGACCAAAGGCCAGAGGTCTCACATCCACGCCAACACACATGACTGCTGGCCACCAAGATAAAAGAGATCTACACCGTGGCATAACCCCCACCCCCTTTAAGGCTGCCAACACTTGGTTAAAATCTAATCTGACAAGCATACTTAAGAGAAGTCTCAGAACACAGAGATTGCATCACTGAGATGCTTCAGACAGGTTCAGACATGTTGGGTAACACCATCATTGACTTCTCTATCATATTCTCTTGATTCCTAATCCTAAAGCAGATTTTTCACATCCCTATTAGCAAAATGTCGGTCACATAAAATTTTAGACTGTTACACAATACAAAATTGGTTGGAAAGTTTTGTAATTCCCCATTTCCTGTAAGACACTAACTCACCTTCTGTTCATGAGGTAGTAAAGAAAATGCAATCAAGGGTGCTCCTCGCTTAAAGTACTCATACACTGAGCTAGGGACTTCAGAGACATGAAGTGTGACATACCAGCCAACCTGCCAGAAGAAAGCAGAAAATAATCATGCAGTTACCCTTAAGGTCTCAATAATGATGAAGCATTTCTCCAAATATGTTAAAAGTCATTGAGACTACTCTAAAGCCTATCCTCACCCTTCAAAATTGCCTTTCACAGATGCCTCAACTACCCAGATTAGACTTTTTCAGTTACCATCTGAAACCTCTTTTGTTCTCAGTATCACTCTTACCAGTGACTCAACAGCTCCTTTAATTCAGCTATGGGCAGCACAAATCTAAGGTACTCATGCAAAGAGGAGGAGTAAAGGACGGGGCACCTTGGCAAACAAAAGCACATTATAGGGATGGACAAAGGAAGGCAGATACCTCAGCTCCTTCAACCTCTTTTTCTTCAATTTCTTTAAAAAGGCGTTTCCTAGTATTAGTAAAGTTCTGAAACTGAAAGATCCGAGCATAATCTTGAGGAAGGTTTTCCTTAGGATCCCATGGAGATGTCCGGAAGCTCTTGAGGCCTCTGTATTTCTGAAATCTAGATATAGCAGATTTTAAAGAATAGTCCAATTTATACGGTGCTACTTGTTTTTTCACTCAAGTCACTTCTAAAATAGCTAAAGTTCTAGTTTAAAAAAAAAACTTTTACCACTATCTATCAAGATAACCTAACAGCCTAAAACCACATTTCAAAACAGCTTCTTAACAGGGGCACCTGGGTGGCAGAGTCAGTTAAGCATCTAACTCTTGGTTTTGACTCAGATTAGAATCATAGGGTCCTGGGATCAAGCCCCCATCTGGCTGTGCGTTCAGCATGGAGTCTGCTTGAGATTCTCTCTCCCTCTGCCCCTCCTGCTCATAGTGTCTCTCTAAAATAAATAAATAAAATCTTTAAACAATAACATAAAAAAAAAAACAAAACACCCCAGCTTCTAATAAATATTTCAGAACCAAGCCCCAGTCCCTCACTGACAAAGTCCTTACAGTGGCTCCTTCAGGGAGTAGCTCCTTAATCTGGTAAGCAAGGTCCTTGATGAAAGTCTTACCTCCTACTATCCACCATAAACTCTCTGGCTTTAGTCACTCACATCCAGAACAGACAAGATCATCTACTCTTCATGCTTTTATTCTTGCCCAAACTCCCCCAAATCTCCAAATGTTTTATACTTTTAGTATTAGCGCCTACAGGAAGCATTTGCTAATTCACCTCAGTATTTCTCTTTCATTAAAGTACTGTAACATTGTTAGTATGTACCAGTCTAGAACTTGATTATGTATTACTGTCTCCTATATGTCTGTCTTACTTTCCTATATAGAATGTTAGCCCTTCAGGGGCACCTGGGTGGCTCACTCGTTAAGCGTCTGCCTTCGGCTCAGGTCATGATCCCAGGGTCCTGGGATCGAGCCCCGCATTGGGCTCCCTGCTCAGCAGGACGCCTGCTTCTCCCTCCCCCACTCCCCCTGCTTGTGTTCCCTCTCTCACTATGTCTCTGTCAAATAAATAAAATCTTAAAAAAAAAAAAAAAGAAAGAAAGAAAAAAAAAAAGAAAGCCCCTCAGGAGCAGGGACAATGTGTTTTTCTTCTTTTGTATCACACTGACATAGTTCTGAGCCACATAAATTTTCAATAAAAACATAGTGATTTTAGACTTGTTGACTAACCGAATTCTTGCAGCCACATCACGGGGGGTATCTACTTCATCTGGAAACATCTCCTGCAGTCTCTCTTGTTTATATTTCTCCAACATTTTTTCCTCAGCCTCGTCATCCACATTATCATCATACAGATCATCACGCACAGACTCTCCCATAGTCATAGTTTCATATTCCTCCTCCTCTTCCTTTCCACTGCCCTCATCCTGTAGAATAAAGATTAGTTTCACATCCGTCTCTACCTTACAGGCCACTGAACTAGACATAAAATAATTCTGGGGCACCTGGGTGGCTCAATCAGTTAAGCGTCTGCCTTTGGCTCAGGTCATGATCCTGGAGTCCCCGGACCGAGCCCCACATTGGGTTCCCTGCTCAGCAGGGAGTCTCCTTCTCCCTCTGCCCCTCACCCCACTCATGCTCTAATAAATAAATAAAATCTTAAAAAAAAAGAAATAAAATAATTTTACTAGACACCCAGTCCTAACCAATATCAATTCTAATAAAGATTAAGTTATAAAATGAAGTCTCATTTCTGACAGCTACAGGTAACAAAGCCTTTCTAAGAAACTGATCACACACACACACACACCTCTGAAGGTCAGGATGGCACTTTGCCTTGCATATGGGGCTGTACACAGAAGTGGCCCAAGGATCCATTTCTTACCTGAGATTCCTCTTCAATAAAATCCTCATGTTCCATATCATCATATTCATCTTCCCCATCACTTTCACCATCCTCATCCAAAATCCATTCAGCTTGGTAACTGGATGTCCCTTTGGGAACCTTCTTTACCACCTTGGAACTTTTCTTCAAGAAGTCTGTAAAAGCCCAAACAAGTTAAGCTAAATTATACATCTCCTTTCTGCTACTACTCTGGGTATTCTCACCTAAGCAAGATACTGGATATTGCTACCAACACCAGAAATTCTAACTGACACTATGAGTAGAACAGACTACTTCCAAATTTAATTCACCTGCCTCAGAACTAGCACTACTTAAAAAAAAAAAAAAAAAGAGAGAGAGAGAGAGAGAACTAGCAGTACTACACAGCTAAATAATTTTGCAACAAAGTTGTTTATCTGTTTGCTAGGAAATAATAACACAAATAATTTTGAAAAATGGAGCAAGCTGTGTCCAATGTTTGCTTGGCACAAACATACAGCCTTTAGAGCTAAGAAGAGAAAAACTGACCTCCAAATACATCCTCATCCCACTCTACCCTGTGAACAGCTAGAGAAAATCCACAATTCCAAGCCAGACGAATTATAAACAAGTTTGCCAATACCAACCATTTGCCTCACTCAGCTCCTCCTCTGTGGGCCAGGTTTGCTCCCCCTCCATTGGATCTGGGATAACCTCTGTTTGCAAAGATTCTTGTTTATCAGGGTCTGCCTTCATTAGGACCTTAAGGTCTTCCTCCATATCAGCTACAGCATCTGTAACACAAATCTGGAAACAAAAGAATTGACACCAGTCAAACATTATACAAAAATCTATCACATCCAACACAGTAACCAGAGAGATCCAAAAATAACATGGTTCTCAAGTAAAAGAATGAAATAGAATGAAACGGAAAGCCAAAATTTGTCAAATGTTTCAAACGTTCAATTTCCTACCATTTTAAGTCTCTACCTCTGCTTGCTTTTGAGGCCTTTCATAATCTGGTCTCACTCCTACCTATTTATTACATTACATACCTTACTCCCATTAAGCTGATTACTTCAGAGTTCAAAGAAACCCTCTGATCTATCACTGTGCCTAGGTCCATGTTGTCTCTAACTTCTTTGATATGGTTTCATCTCTCTTCAACCACAAAGTACATTCCTCCTTCTCAACATCTGGCTCAAGTCTGATTTCTTCTATGAAGCTCGCTAGTATACTTTCTCAACTTCCACAGCAGGTCTATACCTTAACCACACTTTTTCAATCTTTATTTCACAGTTGTTTGCCATTTGTTCTAACCTAATTAAGTTGTCCAAGGAAAAACATCTTGTGTGTCTTCTATAAACTCAAAGCCAATTGCTGTGCAAGGTACCTGTAAGTGCTGGATAAATATGTGCTATGTCAACATGTTCATAGTTAACAACTGCCTTACTTCAATCTAGCAGTCACCTCCAGAGACTAGTATAGTTGTCTAGGAGTGCAGACTACCTTCTTTGACATTAGTTCACATCCTACACCAGCTTACACATGACTCTACAATACACAGTCTTTAAAAACATCAGTCTTACCTCCATTGCCATGCCCGGGTCCTTTTGGGATTTGATCACTCTAGGATTTAAAGGGAAAGGGTCCATAGGGGCATCTATCTGTTTCATCTGGAAATCACCCTGTCCAATGATATGCAGCAAGCTATTTACATTCAGAGTCTGCCCACGAACATAGCCTGAGATTTTCAAGGTGCCCACCAAGTTATTTTCTTCACTCGGCGCAAAGTCAGCAGTATGAGCAAACAGGTAGGCACGTCGATCTCGAAAGGCAAGATGCCGTTGCTTTTGGTTAGCCAACTGCCTAAGCAGCATCTCTGCCTCCTTTTGAGTGTCTAACAGGAGAAGTTTGTCATCAGGAAAACGCTTCTCTACTGTTTTACTTAGCTTCTTTCTGGCATCTATTTGTTTCCTTGGTGGGAGGCCAGAAACACCCTGGACAGCCAGTGCTATGAAAAAGAGAGAAAGGCTTTGTTACCTGTTGCTTCACTACATGTAAATCCCCCCTGTAGTTCACAAACAAGCCGACAATTCAGCTGTGAGCCCAGAGATCACTGAGAAACCTCACATTCAACTGCCCTAAAAAATTTTATAGTGAAACAAAAGTTCATATTCTTCTTCCTCTGGGCAAAGGGCAGTCCAGAAATAAAAAAGCACCTTGACAGATAATTTCTAAGTGATGGACCAAATTTAGGCCATACATGTATAACCCGCCACCAGCCAAATACAACCCATCAGTTGTATTACTGTATCGTGTTGGACATAATGCCTGGAAAATTACATGTGCATAATAAATGCTAATTCACTTCCCTCCTTTGCCTCTAATACTCCCAACTCACTTACTATAGGTGGGAAGGCCCTGAGCAAAGAGGCAGGAAAGGCAGTAATCCCCAGTGCTGTCCCAGCCTTCTAGTGGATCAAGGAGGAAAAGGATGGTATCTGCAACTTTAGCCATGTCTAACACAGTGTGCAGCTCTCCTAGACATATAAAACAAAGTTAGTGGGAAGCAGTGTCTGGCACCAGCACATTATACTAGAAGAATATTACCATTATTCAAAACATAACAATATAAGATACTGTTGTATGCTCTAACCTGGCCTTGCAGATGTGAAAAACCACCGATGTTTCAAGCGGGGGCATAACAGCATAAAGCTATGGGTGCTTCCCCATTCACTGAAGTGTACTGTTCCGGTGTCCTTATCCTGAAGCAACCGAAAAGCCTCTGGCAGGGAAATCCTGTCATGCAGGGGCACCACCAGTATCTGATGAGGAGGACCATCCTTGCTGCCCAGCTGTCTCTTCTCTGCCAGAACCTAATAGAACAAATCGATGTTTCAGTACTTGGTTTCAGTATTGCTTTTCCCACAGTATGGGTGCCCCTTCCTCACCCCCCATTCCCAGCCCACCGCATTTCTCTTGTAAAAGGAAACACGTATGCCTGGAGAGTGGGCCGGAACTCGGACCAAGGCCAAGAATGCCGTAGCATGAACCTAGATCTGCACTCCTGACATGTGACATTACCCAGCCCCTTCCCAGGTTAGTATTTTTTAGTTCGAGGTATTATCCGCCTAGAACAGTTGTGAAGCCACACCATTCCCCAATCCCTGCTCCTCTCACCGCCTCCTTCTTCTGCTTTCGGAGTTGGCTGGCGCGATGCCTCTGGTCTACTCTGCTGAGCTCTTTTCTCACCTTCTTGCTTAAGATTTTCAGTGCGAGACGACCTAGAAGAAGATCAGTAAGGGATCTTGTGCAAGATATCAGAGGGTCAAAAAAGGGGACCCTCTCCGCCCACGTTAGAAGCTCTGCGCGGGGTCCAGGCCCGAGGTAGCTCAGTCTGGACATAAAGGAAACTAGTTAATATCAACTAAACAGCCCTTCTTCCTCCAACCCTATCTTCTCACCCTTGCCGTCCCGCTGCGCGGATCCCCGACCCCTATGGCGCCCGCCTTTATGAGCTTTATTCTGCTGCTTCAGGGGGCCAGAACGATGAGCCGCCATGCTGCCACTCACGTGTACCGAGTCAGTACTAGTTCCGGGCCGGATCTAGCGCTTCCGGTCCCCTCTTAGGGCTGCCTTCCCCTCTTTGGGTGGGGCTCACCGTTTCCTCTCGCGAGAGTTTTCCCAACCAGCCTCAGAGAGCGAGACGCTCGCGTTTCAGCGAAACCGCCGAGTAAACTTTTCCCACGCGGCGGTTTGCGGCTGGGGACCTTGAAAAGTCGAATGTAGGTTCGAGGTTTGGGCTCTAAGTCCTGGAGGGCTTTTTTGCTATCTGTATTTTCATTTTTGCGCTATCAAGTTACATCACTTAGGAAGCTGTTTCTCCATTCCTGCGAAAGAGGGCTAAGCCCCTCCTCTCACCTAGATTTGTGCACGTAGCGCCTCCGTTTGCAGCAGCAGGTGTCACCATTTTGAGCCCCCCTTTCCTTCTCTTGTTCAAGTCTACAAAGCGAATCGCGTGGAAGGCACTTTTCTCACCTTCACGTGCTCCGTACAAGTTCCCGCTGATCTGTTATTCCAACCCGTGCCCCCACCTCTCACATAGCTTCAGGAAGGACGGGAGAGGAGAGCTGGCCTTGAGCCCTCAGAGGGATTTAGAGGAACGACGGAGCTCTGGGCTTTCAGCCAGGAGAGTAACGCTGGCTTCCCCGTAGCCGTACTCGAGCCGCGGGGACCCCTGCCCTTCCCGTCGGGAAAACGAGCGAGTAGAAATCAAGGAGCGTCTAGCTGGGTCGAGGCCAGCTCCGACGTGAGCAACTTTCCATCAGCTGTGGGTTCCGGGGCGTGCCAACCACTCTGCGCAGTGCTGTGCGGAACTGGCTGCAGGCGCTCACAATGCGGGTTCGCACCCTCCGGGCGGGAGCCTGCGCGTTGCCATGACAGCGGCACGCGAGGCGCGCGCCCGGGGGCCCGCCCCCCCCAGGCGAGCGCGCAGCCTCCCCCCGCCCCCCCCCGCGCCCCGACCCTCCCTCCTCCCGGTGGCAGAGCGCACCCCCCGCCCCCGGCTGTGGGAAGGGGCCGGGCCAGCCGCCTGACGTCTGTGCGGGGCTCGGAAGATGGCTGCGGAGCCCAGCGCCCGGCAGTTGCTGCGGCGGCGGCGGGCAGGGAGCGCGGCGGGCGCGGGCTCCGCCTTGCGCGTGGGGCGCTGAACTGAGAGGCGCGGAGGCGGCGAGGGCGCGCGGGGGGCTTGGGGGGCAGCTCGGCATCACCTCCCCGCCACCCGCCGCACCATGGGCAGCGCGGAGGACGCAGTCAAAGAGAAACTGCTGTGGAACGTGAAAAAGGAGGTAAAGTCGGGGCAAGGACCCCCTGGGGCTCGCGTCCCTGCCCGCGTGCCGGGGACGGGGGGGGGGGTGCTCGAGAATGTCCGAGCCCCCGCCCCTCCCAGGCGCGGGCGCTGTAGCTCAGGGTCCTGGGCCGGGCGGGGGCGGGGTCCTGCACTGGAGGCGGCTGTCGCCTCTCTCCCGGATCTGGGGACAGCACCCCTCTGTCCAAGGGGCCAGGCCGGCGCTCCGGCGCTTGTTTGCTCCGCGGTCCAGCAGCTCCCCGCCCTGTGACGGCAACAGCCCTAGGAGACCAAGGTCGGGGGAGGGGTGGCGGCGATTTCTAGAGAGGTGGTGCTGCCCATTCATGGCCCGCGCCGCCTGGGGGGGGGGGGGGCGGAGCCCCGCGCGAGACTCAGCGCTAAACGGGTGGTTTGGGGGCTTAGCTCGGGTTTGTCCTACACCCGATTCTGGGATCCCTCTGGGAACTGAGTTGCTGCTGCTTGAGGGTTCGTCGCACACGTCACTGCCTCTCACAACACGCCCACCTCCCTACCCAGAGACCGAGGGGAAGGCGGGTTGAGAATGGTTTTTAAGACTCAAAATTTTTACCCCTTTGAGGACGGCCCGCCCACGACCCCAAATGTCAGGAAGAGAGGAGTCCTTGGCTCTAATGTCCTTTACCTTGACCCTGCACCAAAACCCATTTCGGTTTCATTGTGTGTGTTGGGGGGGGGGTGGTACCCATATGAATGACTCACCGAGTATGAGAGCTAGAGAGCTCAGACCTGCAGCGTGAATTAGAATGGATCAGGCCTCTGGAACCATGAATCCGCACCTACCTTTGTGGCTGTCTTCTACCAGATGTGCAAACTCCATGAGGGCAGGAAACCCGTCTCTTGTCTGCTGTTCTGTATCCAGGACCTGGCACACAGTAGGGATTCAATGAGTTTTTGGTAAATATCTTGGAGACTGCAAGTGGTGGGAATTCATAACCTTGGAATACTCTGAACCTAGCTCTGTGTGACTTGAATAATTTACTTAACCTCTCTGAGTTTTAATTTCTTCATCTATGAAAGGATATGTTCTTCATATATAAAAGTTTACCATATTGGTTCCTTTACCCCTTCCTAGAGTTTTAGGATTGGAGAAGACTCTGGGTTCTCAAACTTCTGGAAGGCTCTGGGTGGTTGTCCTGCAGTAACTATGGCCTGGCTACTGTGCCCTAACATTTATTTGGTCCCCTCCCTCTTGTTGGCCAAGAAGTGGTTGAAGCCATCACCTTTCCAGCTGTGTGTGAGAAGCTCACTCCTGACTTTCCTGTGAAGTGGCCAAGAAAGTATTTTAGGCCAGGAGTATTACCAAATCAGCATTTAAACCCCAGCCCTGGTTCCCCCAAGGAAAAGGGAAATCCCAAGTCTCAGGTTATCCTAAGGAAACAAGCAATCTAGTGCCAGAGACCTGTATGAGCTGTATGAACAAGAACAAAAAAGTAGCCACACCTAAACTATAGACAGATGTACTAGGATTGTTGGTGTGATCCAAATTTAGGGTTGATCAGTGATGTAAGAGAGATTTCTGAGAAGACTGTGATTGTTTTTTCAATACTTAGAAGGCTCTTTATACTACTCCAAGAATGATTCCTGAACAAATGTGAGAAGTGTCCAAAATATGTCACAGCTATACCTGACAAAGTTTAACCTTTTATCAATTAGTTCCTTTCTCCCTTCAGCACTTAATTTAGAGAGAAACATATCCTTTCATCTTCTATGAGTAGAAACAGTGGGAATAGGCTGGTCTTTCAACACAAAACCTCTGGCATAATTCTAGAGTCATCTGTAGGTCCTTCTAATCCCCAAATCTGCCCTACCAGCCTGTTTCAGATGCCTGCAGGTCCTTGAGCTGTGACTTTATGCTGTTTAATACAAACACCCCTTGGGAAGAAATCTAGGAAGCTTTTAGCAGTTTAGAATGCAGGATCAATCTGATTTCCCTCTACCTAACTGCTAATCATGAGCAGTTTCCAGTAGAGAGAAGCCTCCAGGTCCTTCCTCCTTCCTCCCCAGGCTTTACAAGCTTTACCATTCTCCAAACTATACAGTCCTAGGTGAGGGCCATGGGACAAGGGCAGCATCAGAACACTGCATGCCTTGTCCAAAGAATGGCAAAGACACACTCTGCCCAGAGATTACTTTATCTGTAAGATTTTATACTGGGGTTGAGGTAATCCATTCCTGTAATCTCCAGTATTAGTATCTGTCTCTTGGCAGGTTCCCCCAGGACATCAAAAGTGCCTGGCTTAAGTGTTGGGAGCAACTAGAACCTCATACATTGCTGATGGGGATGTAAATTTGTATAACCACTTTGGAGAGCTATTTGGCAAAATCTAGTAAAGTGGAATATAGGTATCAGAAATTCCTTGTCTAGAAATACAAATCCGAAGAAATGAGCACCTATGTTCACTAGAAGACATATCTGTAATGTTCATAGTAGCACTATTCGTGACATCCTCAAATTGGAAATTACCCACATGCCAGTCAATTGTGTGTGTTAACACAATGGAGAATGAACAATCCACAGCTACATACAACATGAACACATCTTACAATCAGAGAGCAAAAGAAACCCAGTCACAAAATACTACACACTGATTTCATCTATAAAAAGTATAAAAACCCACAAAACAGCTCTATGATGTAAGAAATCAGAATAGCAGGTATCCTGGGCGCCTGGGTGGCACAGCGGTTAATCGTCTGCCTTCAGCTCAGGGCGTGATCCCGGCGTTCCGGGATCGAGTCCCACATCAGGCTCTTTCGCTGTGAGCCTGCTTCTTCCTCTCCCACTCCCCCTGCTAGTGTTCCCTCTCTTGCTGGCTGTCTCTCTGTCGAATAAATAAATAAAATCTTAAAAAAAAAAAAAAAAAAAAAAAGAATAGCAGGTATCCTTGAGGGGAGTAGTGACTGGAAGGAGGTATGGCAGTGATGGGTACTTGGGGGGGCTGGTCACATGTTCTGTGTGTGTGTGTGTGTGTGTGTGTGTATATATATATATATATATAAAATAAATTTTATTTATTCATTCGACAGAGATAGAGACAGCCAGTGAGAGAGGGAACACAAGCAGGGGGAGTGGGAGAGGAAGAAGCAGGCTCATAGCGGAGGAGCCCGATGTGGGGCTCGACCCCATAACACCGGGATCACGCCCTGAGCTGAAGGCAGACGCCCAACCGCTGTGCCACCCAGGCGCCCCACATGTTCTGTTTCTTTATCTGTTTATTGGTTTGACAGGTGTGTGCAGCTTGTGAAAATTCATCAAGCTGTATAATTATGACATATGATTTTTTTCTATAGTTTTACTATCCATCAATAAAAAAAATTGTGTGTGTGTGGTTTTTTAAAAGTGCTTTCTTAAAGTTGTGACTATTCATCTTACAAGGTATTTGGAAGCTTTTACATCCAGGTAGGAACACAAAACATTAGGGTTTTATTGAAATAGGGCTTGCAAGCTTGTGGAGAGTGTCTCTGAGGCCTGGCTGAACCTACCCCTAACCTTGGAGAAGAGGGAGTAAATAAGGGGCAGGTGGTTTATCTACACCCTGTAGTGAGCTAGATTGTCCTTAAAGGACAGTGTGTCTGCCCAGAAGCCCTTCTCCAGCTAAGTACAGATGAGCAAATGGCATCCTGTCCTCCACAGTGGGGCACTTCCTCCTGGACTGGAACATCTGCACCGATTGCTTGGTGGATTTATGACATCTCTCTTCCTGGTTGCCTTTCCAAGAAGACACGTTACTTCCCCACCCCTTCCATCCCTATTTACTGCCTTCTGCAAGTGTCCGGACCCAGACCAGGAGAGCAGGGCCAAGCTGTTTACTTACCCTCAGTCCTTTGATCGGAAAAATAAGTAAGATGCTGCCCATTTGTCCACAGGTGAAGCAAATCATGGAGGAGGCTGTCACCAGGAAGTTTGTGCATGAAGATAGCAGCCACATCATTGCTCTGTGTGGTGAGTGACTAGGAGCGGTGGGAAGTGGGTTTAGAACTACAGACACTGTCCTAGGCCAGGGAAAGAACAGTCCTCAGGTTTAGTAGTTTTCAAATACGGCTGCAAATTAGAATCCAACTCTGAAGCATTTGAGATCCCCCGACCTACGGAATCAGGATCTCCAAGGCCCAAGGATCTATATATATCTAGTTCCTTTGATGTTTTGCGTGCATCAGAGTCACCCGAAGAGCTTGTTAAAACACAGATTCCTGAGTCCCAACCCTAGAATTTCTGATTCTGGTAGGTCTGGGGTGGGCCTGAGAATTTGCATTTCTGACAGATGGTTCTGATGCTGCTGGTCCAGGACTGGTCCAGGACCACGCCTTGAGAACCGCTGACCTAGGTAATTCTGGTTTGGGAACCACTGCTCTGGTTTATTTTTACTTTGGGGGAAGGGTTTGTGTTTTTGGGTGCTTTCTGTGCCACATAACTTTCTAATTAATCCCACCTGTATTGCTCTGGCATCCCAGCTCTCCAAGTACTGCATTGGGTGCAAAACAATGTGAGCTATGATAGGAGGGAAAACTAAAAGCCCTCCCGCCTTACAAGGGAAAAAGTCAGATAATAAAGCATCCCTTCCTCCTCACTGTGAAGCATTCTGCCTTTGCAGGGGCAAGCCTGTCTCTACATAGGATTTCCAGGAATTCAGTCTTCCTTTCAGCTCCCTTTCTGAGGGGACAGCTTGCCATCTCTACGTTGTTTTTCCTTGGGCTCTGAGATTGGTGTTTGGGGTTTGTGGAAGGGAGGTTGTGTATTTCTGAGAGGAAGGAATGAGAGGAGCAAGTAAGGAAAGGACCACTGTTTGACAGTGCCATGGTAAGGCAGAGCTGCCCACCACCAGTCTAGCAGCAAATGCTGAGGGTCTGCCAGGAGCCAGATACTGTTCTCCGGATAGGGAAACAGCAGTGACAAGATAGACAGAATCTCTGCCCACAGGGCTTACATTTTGTGGGGAGAGGGAAAACCAAATGCACACATAAATATATCCTGTAATAAAGGTATGAAGAAAAATAAAGCAGAGAGATGAGGGAGAACAGCTGGGGAGAGATGGCCTGTGAGCCGAGTCTGAGTGACAGCCTGAGGGTTCACGTGAATCCTGGTGCTCTGCTTGCTTGTCATCTTGGACAAGTTTCTTAACTTCTGTCACCCTTAGTTTGCTCCGCTAAAAACAGGATGGTGATTCCCATCTCAAGGAATTTTTGTGGGGATTGAGATGATGCATGTGAGCATTTCTAGCACTGTAAGAGCTCAGGAAATGTCTGTCTTTCCTTCTCCATTGGATGGTGAGGCTGAAACTAGGTTTGCAGGATTTGAGTTCCCACCATCTTCCCTTTGGGTAAGTATCCGTTTCTTCGAGATGATGTTATGATTCCCAGGTTTACAAGGAACGATCTAATCTCACCTTTTCTCAGGCAGAACCTATGTTAGGGGAGAAGCATGCTAGTCTTGCAGTAAGTGGCTTCGAAGAATATTAGAACTCTACTCCTTTCCACCTGTGTTGTGTGCCGCTGACGTCAGCCTCTATCCATCGTTGTCACCAGAAGGGCTCTGCTGGTGGCCCAATTATTCACGGCTTAATTCCTTATCCAGACCACATACAACAAATACAGAAAACAATAAAATAGCGCAAACAGCTTGGGCATGGGCACCCCACGGGGGTGGCCAAGGGGGAATAGAGGAAAGAGAGGCAGGGAGAAAATTGTGGGTATCCCACACTCAGGCCAATCAGGATGAGCAGAAACTGTCAGCTCTCCTCTGGTCAGTCCAGGAGCCCCCAGGAAGCAGTGGAGCTTTCACTTTTGCCTCGTGCCTGGAAGCCCAGGGCTCTTTCCAGCAGGCAGAGATACCTTGCTCAACAGGAATGATGCTTCTCCTTTCGGCCAGTTTTAGTTGCTGAAACAGAACAGGGGTCTGTGAAATAGACCTAAGTCTCCAGGGTTCTGCTGGATCTCAGGAGGTACCTTAGGTCTGTCAGTGAAACTTAAACATCCACGATCAGCGAGAACAAGAAGCTGTCCGGGTGTGAGACTGCAGGCAGTGGTGGTGGGGACTGGGGTGAACTGAATATAGCTTGCCACCATTCAGCTCCTGCAGGAATGCCAACCCAGGCTTGCCATGGCCTTTGTTTTATTTTAAGAGGAGCGAGAAGTCTCGGTTTTTATATGAAATTTCCCAGTTTTTAAAGGCTGATAACTAATCCGCCTTATGTGTGTATTTATTTATTTTAAGTAGGTGCCAGGCCCAGTGTGGAGCCCAATGCAGAGCTTGAACTCATGACCCTGAGATTAAGAGTTGGACTATTAACGGACTGAGCCACCGAGGCACCCCATAATTCCCATTCTTAAAAAATGTATGGGCCAAGAAAAAGGCATCTCCAAGCCTCTACCAGTTTGCTACCCCTGCCTTGGGCTCAGTGCTGTCACTGAGGGGAATGTTAGCAGGAGGGTTTGCCAACAGTATAAAGCTAAGTCAAGTCCATGGAAAAAGGAATCCTTGGGCTTCATCAAAATTGGTATTCAGTGGTAAGGTAAACCCACATTGGGCTTAAAATAAGGTGGTTTTTTTTTTTAAAGATTTTATTTATTTCTTAGCATGAGTGGGGGAAGGATCAGAGGGAGAAGCAGACTCCCTGCTGAGCAGGGAGCCCGACTCGATCCTGGGACTCTAGGATCATGACCTGAGCCTAAGGCAGTCACTTAACCAACTGAGCCACCCAGGCACCCAAATTAAGATGTGTTTAGGGGCGCCTGGGTGGCGCAGTCGTTAAGTGTCTGCCTTCGGCTCAGGGCGTGATCCCAGGGTCCTGGGATCGAGCCCCACATCAGGCTTCTCTGCTGGGAGCCTGCTTCTTCCTCTCCCACTCCCCCTGCTTGTGTTCCCTCTCTCACTGGCTGTCTCTGTCAAATAAATAAATAAAATCTTTAAAAAAAAATGTGTTTAAAGCAGTGATTATCAAACTTTTTTCCTGTCTGCAAGCCATTTACATGCATCATACAATAGAATCATAATCAGGGATTCTTAGGAGGAGGAAGAGGAAAGAATAGATATGTATTGATGGAAAACTCCACCCCTCTGGCTTTTTGAAGATTTTGATATGCCAGTCTCCTTCACCCCTGGGCAAATGCTCAGAAATGCCTTTGTAGTCTGAACTAGATCCAGTCTTATACTGGGTCCTGCTGTCATCCCAACCACATCCAGAATTCAGCTTTGTTCTGGGAGGAATTGGAGTGCAGAGAAGATACTGAGAGATCTGAGCAGAGCAAAGGCTGTGGAGGTTGGATTAACCACAGAGTGGCCACATTCCCTAGAGCCTTGGAGAGCACTTGGGCCCCTCTGCTCTATCCTGGCCCCTCTGTTCTTGGCAGAGGAGGGCAGGGCCTGGGCAAGATGAGCTGCTCTCAGCTTCCTTAGAGATATTTGAACCAGAAACAGAATCTTCCTGGAGAGCCTTAGAAATGGAACTGAAGAGTCCCAGGGTTGGGCCCTGACCCTGGGCAAACCCAGGAAAGCTGTGCCTGACCCCTGTTCCTATTCCCCACGGGAGGAAGGAGACTCCCAGGACTGGTGAGAAGTGTGTGTTTCTTGTGTGTGTGCTGCGGTTGTTCCTAAACCTGTCTGTCCAGAAGCTGGTCAGGCCCCTGTAGGTAGAAACCTTGTGAGGAAGCTTTGCCGGCAAGCCCTGGCTGGCAGGGGGAGGGGGTCTCCTCTGTGTGCTGTTCTCCAACCACACAGCATGGCTGTCAGGATCAGGCCTGTGTGACTGCCCCCTCCTGCAGCCGGAGGGCGGGGCTTGGGGAGTAGGCCCAAACCTACCACTGTAGGAGGGGGTCCTCCGATATCACTTTTTTATCTTATAAAGGCTTGTCAAGTTTGCATTTCATTTCATAATATGGTCTTTGAAACATTTACTATAAAGGCATACTGTTGAATCAAATTAATGCACCTCGTTTTCTCTGTGGCTTCTTAAATCCCCAGGTGTAAGCTGATGTCTCCTGCCACCGCCTCCCCTCAAGGGCAAAGGTGCTTTTAACTTTTCAAAGTTTTATTTGATAAGCACCCCATGTAGGGCTCAAACTCACAACCCAAGATCAAGAGTCTCCTATTGAGCCAGCCAGGTGCCTCATGGTGCTTTTAACTTTTGCTTTTGGGCACCTCAAGGTTAGGGTTAAACACCAAACTGTCCCAGATTTTGCCTTTGAACTCTGCATTTGTAATAATAATATACATGCTTATAAAGGACACATTTACTCTCTTCCCGTCCGGGATCTGAGGTAATTCAGGCATCAACCCTTGAGCACTGGAGAAGCCCACCATTGCTCTCTGGACCTGCCCTTCCTCAGGCTCACAGCGAGGTGTGGCTACCTCCACAGTATGTCCGTGTGCTCTGTTCTGATTGGGCACCGAGTTTAGAGTTTAACCTTTGCTGGGTAGAACAGGTTTATAGAGCTGGCCTGGCACAGCAGGTTCTCAGACTCTTGATGTCTCCCTGCACGGAAGGCACTGGGGGTAGGGCCCAGGCCCAGGTCAGCCCTGCCCCTCAGTCACCGGGGTCCCAGCGCCCCCTGCACACATCCTCCATCTGAGGATTCAGCTTCAGGCTGAAGATGAGCTGTCATGGGAGACAGGGGTGGAGTCTGTGGAGCTGGGAACAGCAGCAGGGCTTTATTAACAACCCGCTCCCCGCTCCCCGTTGCTAAGCAGCTTTCATTAGCCTGGAAGGTCGACTGCGGTGAGCTCCTCTGGGGCATGGCAAGGAGATGCTCATGAGCTGGGAGAGAAGCAGGTGCTGTGGAAGGATTGCCTCTCACCTGAGACGTTGCAACCAGAGCTGTTTCAGCACATGCTGAGATTCAGACTCCAGGCAGTTTCTAGTCTGTGAAAGGGAATCCTCCTCTCTTCTTCCCACCCATGCTGAATGAACAGCTCGTTCTCAGGATATCTGGCTTCTGCCTTCCCTCTGCAAATAACTGAGTAGGAAGGAAGGCCCCCTGGGGAAGTGACTCTCACCCTGCCTTGGGACGAGGCTGAGGGCATATGGTGGTGGTCTGTAACCCATGCTCTAAGTGTGTGACCATGGCCAGCAGTTCTGAAGGTTGGTGTGAGGACTAACGGAGTGACACAGGTAAAGCACACAGCATGGAGCCAGGTACAGAGTAGGTGCTCAATAAATGTTGCCATTATCATCATCACCACCAGCAGCAGCTTTCTACTTTGTTCTTCAAAGTGATCCTACAGTGTGGCGGGATGGGTGAAATAGGGATTAAGAGTACCCTTACAGTGGTGAGCACTGAATAATGTATAGAACTGTTGAATCACTAGGTTGTACATTTGAAACTAATATAACACTGCATGTTAATTACATTGGAATTAAAAAAAAAGTGATCCTAAAACCTTCCCCATCAAGCCTTCTTGAACCTTCTCCAGGACTTCATCTGAGAATCCATGTTTCTGACAGTTTGGAGCATCTAAACGATTAGAGAAATTTGAACTCCAGGGACTCAGTCAGGGAACTTAATCATATTAAGAAATTTTTACTAATTTTGTAGGTGCAATCAAGGTATTACATACATCTTTTTAAAAGAGTCATCTTTTACAGATACCTACTGAAATAGTCATAGATAAAAATATATGATATCTAAAATTTACTTTAAAATGGGATAAGTGAAAAAGTGGTGGAGGTGGTACAGCTGAAACAAGATGGGTCATGACTTGATCATTGCTTGGGTTAGGTGATGGGTACGTGGTGTTCATTCTATCATCCTCTTTACTTTTGTATATGGAATTTTCCATAATGAAGTTTGTTGTTGTTGTTTTTTTTAAGGCGGAGGGGATAGGAGGAGGAAGAGATGCAGTGAGCATAGACAACTCTCCTGAGAAATTTTACGTAAAGGGGAGCAGCTAAATGTTTCAATACCCGAATGGGGATAGGGCCAAGGGAGGTGTTGGTAGCAGTGTTTTGTTTTGTTTTAATTGAAGAAGTTACAGAATGTTTATGTACAAATGGGAAGAACCTAATAAGGAAACATTAAAGGTACAAGGAAGAGAAATGTTTGCTGGAATGATGTCCTTGAGAGGTGAGAGGGGCTGAAACCCAGTGTGTAGGCAGACAGGGTGCCTTAGAGAAGAGCACAGCGAGACCGTCTGCAGGGACAGGAGAGAAGCCAGGAGATGGGCCTGAGGTGCAGGAGAAAGGCGCCAGTGTTAATCATCACCTGCAGGGTCCTTGAGAAGTAAAAAAGGAGCCTTTTGTGTCTCTGCATGGTCTGCTTGTAGTCACTCTATTGAGATGGGATCTGTTCTTTTCCCTGATTGGAGCTGAAGCTCGGAGAGATTTAGTGGTTTGCACAAAGTCAAATAGCTAGTAGGGAAAGGAGCTACAGTTTGAATCCATATACGTCTTGCTCCAAAGCCCATGCTACCCAGGGATGGGTCTGCCCATGTGGCCTACCTAGGAAAAGAGCCTTGAGGAGCCTTGAGGAGCAGTTGGCCCTTGTGGAGACATGGCTCACATCACCAAACAGTGGACTTGGGGTGTTCAGAGATACTCCGGGAGACAGCGGGTCCCTTGCTGAGCTGAGCGACTCCAGCACCGGCCTGGTTCCCGGGAAAGCCATTGTGAGCACTGTGCATGCACATTCTGCCCTGCGTCTCCATCGGAACAAAGAAGATGGATGTATGTGGCAGGAATTTCATTTCCCTCACCTGCCAGGTTCTGGAATATCGGGGGCAGTGCTTTCTCCTCACAGTGAAAGTCTGAATGGGAGAGTTGCTTTCTTGTCTTACGGCATTGAACAAGGCTGACTGCCCCTGAAAGCTGAAGCAGTCAGCGTCACTAGTGCCGGCTGAGAGAAAATATACTCTAGTTACCATAGAAATGCTCGTTCCGGGTGGAAACAGCTGTTCTAGATCCCTGGATGGGAATAGCCAGCCAGGGAACTGGGGAGGAGAGAGGTGGATGATGCCTGCCCTCTCCTCTTTGCTCTTCCCACTTCATCTGCTACAAACAAAATACTGATTTCTCACTTTGCAGTTGGGGGAGTTCCTACTTAAAGGCTGCCCATCCCACCCATTCCTTTATCTCCAGGGAGGCTGCTGCTCTCCTGGCAATCTTGATTCCACCACCCAAGCCATTCAGCTTTTAAAAATTCTGCTCTAGGGGCACCTGGATGGCTCAGTCAGTGGAACATGCGCCTCTTGATCTCGGGGTCGTGAGTTTGAGCCCCACATTGAACACAGAGATTACTTTAAAAATATTTTTTAAGGGGCGCCTGGGTGGCTCAGTCGGTTAAGCGTCTGCCTTCGGCTCAGGTCATGATCTCAAGGTTCTGGAATCAAGTCCTGCATCTGGCTCCCTGCTCATTGGGGAATCGGCCCCTACCCCCCTACTCATGCTCTCTTTCTCAAATAAATAAAATATTTTAAAATATTTTTAATAATAATAAAAAATTAAAAAATAAATATTCTGCTCTAAGCAGTATCTTCAAAAACTCCAGGATCCAAACTAGCCACCTGTGGCTCACTGCTCCACCCAGCACTTTCCTCACTTGGGTTCTCTATGGAAACTACAACAGAACTCCCCCTTTGCACAGATGGCAGCCAGCAGAGGTGAGGGAGCAGAAGTGCTCTTCCCATTACCGTCCCTTCTTGGCTTAGAGCCTTGGGCTTAGTCTTCAGGTCAGGCTGTGCTAACTCTGCATGCAGTGTCCCTGTATCTCAACCAACTGGCCTAGTTCTCTGAAGGCCATTCAGTGGACCCCCCTATTACCAGGCCCCTTGGCTGCTGAGCACAGTTTTAAACATAGGTACGTATGTGCGAGCCAGGGTTGTTGCTGAGGCGCCCCGGGCTGATTGAGGAGCTCTCTACCACTGCTGCGTGTCCTGGGCAGCCATAGTGTTAGTCCATTCTTATGGGCTCCTGGGGTACCTCAGCTTGTCCCAGCCCACTGAAGTGTTTCTCTGGTCCCTGCCTAGCTCAGATCATCTGTGACTAAGCTAAGCAGAGCCCAGGTGCTCTTGTAGGATTGGGGATCCAAGCCAGTTGGGAGGGATTGCTGCGGGAGCTGGTGAAGGACTGGGTGCCCATGGACAGACCCAGCCTTTCCGGGTTTTGTGAGTTTTGATTCACCTCCAGGCTAGAGAAAGTCTCTAGCATCATCTCCTAATAGAATCATGGTATCTGGGTTGGAGTGGTCACCTGTTTAATTATTATAATTATTATCCTGATTTGGTAACACTTTACCTGGTTCAAAAATCAACACTGTACAGAAGGTGTACAGCGTCGAGTTTGCTCCGTACCTGGCTCCACTCACCCACTCTCCCTCCACTTACTATTTCCACACAGGTAACCGCTACCACTTGTGCTTCTTATGCATCCCTCCAGAATTTTTTATCCTAGTAAAAGAAATTATATTCTTTGTTTCCCCCACACACACCCTTTTTGTAATGAAAAGGTATGCAGTCATACTGCTCTGCATCTTGCTTTGGGAGACTTTTCACTGTGAATTCCTAGAAAACATCCTCACTTGTTTTCAGAGTCATATAATAATCTGTTGTATGAATATACCATATTTACTTAACCTGTCCCCATTGATGGACATGAGGATAGTTTCCAGTCTTTTGCTGTTTTAACTAAGTAATCTTGCAGTTATGTTCGTAGACTAGATTCTCAGTAGAGGGGTTACTGGGTCAGAGGTTATTCGCACTGCTGATGGATAGTACCGCACTGCCTCCATAGGAGTGATGCCAGCCAGCTCTCTCCACAGCAAGGTCTGATAAGGTCCCTTCCGTCTCTGTCTACCAATGTCCCCTTTATTCTAAATTGGACTCCTTGGAGTGGTGAGATCAGTATGTAAGGATTTGTGGGAGGGGGCCCTAGAAGATTCTGTTAGCACTTGTGGTCTCTAGCCCATTTAGCATTTGTTAAGCCCCATAACTCAGTAGACCTTATTGGGACATCAGAGGCTGGTGAGGGAGAGTTCCAGGGCTAGTCTCAGCCTATAATTCCCAGCTTTTCCCTGGGAAGATGGTGCCAGACCTTTTGGGAGAGATGTCCACAGCAAGGTTCTTGTAATTCCCTGAGCCTTCTTGTCAGTGGGATGGGATGACAGAGTAGAGAGGGTATCGTGGGCTCATCTGGCAACATAGCTCCAAAGTTCTCCTGGAAGACCAAGGTTCTCAGAAGTGAGAGAGTTGTGCTTATTGAATGATGTCTGTTTCTCTGTTTGTTTCAATTTATTCACCCAAACCTTTCCACTCCAACCAATGACCAAAAATAGTGTTGATTTGTATTAATTAGTACACATTTGTCCCATATGAAATGAGCTAGATGATGTCAGGGATGTCTTGCCCCTCTTCTGGTGGTTCCAGAGTGGCTATAGGTGATACCGGGACCTAGTGGAAGGGGGGTCCTGAGCCTTCACTTTGAAGGAGGATGGGTTGGGCTGACTTGGTGCTTAAGCCGTGATGAACATCTCTGCCACAGCCCTCCACCCTGGGGAGGGGTCATGGTGGCAGTCTGGGGCAGAAAGCAGTATAAGGTGCTGGAGTTTTGCTTGGTGCTCTGGGCCTTTGGTCAGGAAAGGCAAGGCATGGGCCTCTGGATGGTTTCTCCTGGGAAAGGGTGCTTGACAGCCTGTGAAAGGCCCTCCCTGGGGAGCGAGGGCAGCGGGAGAATTTGACCTCATTGCTGATGGTTCTGCAACCGAGTTCTGAGTGGTGTTCACTGTACATTGTGGGGCAGGCAGAGTCTTTATACTTGCACCTCTGAGTTTCAACCAGTGGAACTGTCTATGGTTCAGCTCAACCCAAAAGTCTTAGAGCTTAGAGGGATTCTAAAGCTTTTGGGGGTCAAGTACCCCTTTTAGAGGCTAAAATCATGGCTACTTTATCCAGAAAAACACTCACGTAAGCATCCTGGAGCACACCAGTGATTTTGTTTGTGATATTCGGGGGTCTTTGGAAGGTGCAGCAGCTCACCCACGAACCCTCTTAGGATAGCAGTTCTCAATTATTATTAGTGTTACTGTTATTACTACTGTGCCTACATGCTGCAAACAGTATTTTTCCTTGCACGTGCTCACTTTCAGAGGGGTGGGGGCAGACAGCCCACGGTGGGAATGGGGAAGGACAAATGTAGTTTGAACAGTCACTGGCCAAGGAGCCCATGGAGCTGGGTTAAGAATACCTGGCGTAGAGGGTCATTTACATTGCTTGGAAGGTAAAGTTGAGAGGGATTTCTCCTTCCCCAGACATTGCCTGGCACCTTGCCTGCATTTCATAGAAGTAACTTAGGGGCTATGGGGTGTGCAGGACAGTACTAGGCATGATGTTTGGGCTTCTCTCAATATTCTCTACTTGCAGTAATTGCTGAGGGATGCCTCTGCTCACCCCAGAGAACCCTAATGCCTGCGCTCAGAGGCTGCCTGAGAGTGTGGGTGAGGCCAGGCGGGATGGGAGCACTACTACCCGCCAATACCAGGCTCCCCAGCCTGGCTGCATTTGCAGTCTCCTGGGGAAGGTGGGAAGGCTAATGGCTCATTATGCCAGCAATTAGTCATATCACTGAGACACATGATTCCCTGCAGGACTGGTGCCGTCTGCTGCCACTCTGGCCATGTTCAGTGCTGCTTCTCTCCCACTCTGAATGGGGAGTGGAATCCCAGGAAATGGTCACCACTTTCCTATTGGTGCTGCAACCCCAGGACCAAGAGACTGGGACTCACGCACCTGTACATCACAGGGCCACGCAGGACCTCCAGGAACCCAGGGGACAGCCATGGAGTGAAGTATGGGGACACTTAAGTTGAGATTTCCCCACATGCCCCATACACACATGATATGTATAGGTGTATCTGTTTGTACACACATTTGCACATACATGTGTGAACATGCTGTGAGGGAAAGGCTGTGCCTTATAAAATAAAGTCCTCTGAGGCCTGAGTAGGGAAGAGCCCAGCAGGAAGCTCCTAGGAGAGGGAGGGTCCTGCCTTGTTTCCCCTCCCTTGGGATGCTCTTACCGGGTCCAGCCTCCAGTCCCAGGACTCTTTCCAACTTCTTGACTTCAGTACAAGAGAGGGCCAGACAAAACTCTTATAGGACAGCAGTGACTGCCTGTCAGTTACTAAAAATGAGAACAAAAACCAGGTGAGAGCCTGGGATCAGTGGTTATTTCCTAAGGCCAGGCTTCATATTCTAACAACAGTAGTCACAGTCAATTTGATAGGGCCTTAGTTCCCCTCTTCCTGAGGGAACGGCATCTCCATCCACCTCTAGGCAGCCTGTGACCCCCCTCTCCTATTCCTGCCAGGGAGAGGTCTTGCAAAAACCCAGCCCTTGCAGGTTAACTGTGGAACAGGATCTTGCCAAAAAGGACTGAGGACTAAGAAACCGACAAGGATGGAGTGCCTCCTGTCTGCAAGGACTTTACTCAGTTCAACCCGTGTAACATTTCATGCCAGTCCTTAGAAGTAGTCCTATTTCGTAGATGAAAACAGGCTCAGAGTGTTTTCCCCCACGTTTCCCAGGGGTGGTGAGTGGCTATGCTAAGCTCCAGACTCTGTTCTGACTCTCACCTCCGGCATACCAGTGTTGTCAATCCGTATAGAAAGAGCACCTGTGACATGAGGGGAGCACTCCTCCTCCCCCCTGTGGGCCCCCTAACACACCTGGAGGAAGTGAAAGGGGCTGGGCCAGGGTTTGGGGTCCTGGGTCATGGTTCTGGCTCTGCTACTACATGACCGTGATCAATTTCCTCTTTCTGGGCCTTTCCCTTCTCATAAAGGCCAAGCACCCCCCATACATACTAATATTTTTAGACTCTACACATGCCCGGGGCAATTCCCCGTCTCTTCCCTTCAAGTTGTTCTTTCCTTCCTGCAGGATGCAGATGGAGAGAATAAGCCTAGCCCCTAAAAACATGAATGAGTGAAGGGAAATCCTCCCAGCATGGGAAATAGAAATCTCTCACTCTCGGCTGCAGGGCTCATCAATAATTCAGGAGCCGCTGTTGGGTCTGATCTCTGCAGTGGCCTCATCAGTATTTTGCCTCCTTCCCAGAGCCCTTTCCTTAGCAACCACATCAGCCCTGCTTGCCGGGAGGGCTGCTGGGCTGTGTGCTCCCTGCATCCCCTGTCCCGTAGGTACTGACCCTGCTTGCCCTTGTGGGTGGGGGAGGAGCCACTGGAACTGGCAGCTTTGGTCCTCACAGCCCCGGGACAATGCTGCACACAGGAGGCATGTACACACCAAGGGAGGGGCGGGGAGGGATGGTATGGCATGTCAGCCCCTGCAGGTCCACCCTGGCAGGGACAGACAGGCAGGGAGAGGAATTTTGGAAGGAGGTCAGGGTATATCTCCCTGGCCTGCCTCAGACTGAAATCCTTCCTGCTCATCCCAGCATGGGTCAGGGCCTGCGTCTACCCTCTGCTCTCCGTAGCTATGAGGAAGAGGAGTGTTTCTCCCTTTCCCCCTCTTGCCCAGGCTCAGGGGCTGGTTTTCTTTGTGGCTTAGGTGCAGTGGAGGCTTGCCTCCTACATCAGCTCAGACGCCGTGCTGCTGGCTTCCTGCGCAGTGACAAGATGGCAGCCCTGTTCACCAAGGTGGGGAAGACGTGCCCAGTGGCTGGGGAGATTTGCCACAAGGTACAGGTGCTACAGCAACAAGTAGAGGGCAGGTGAGCCTTGGGCCAGCTCCTCCCATCACTCCCTTCTGCTCTTTGCACTTGGCATTTGCTACTTCCCAGGTTGGCTTCCTAGGCTCATTTCTTGCAGGGTCCCTTGGTGAGACCAGGGTGGGGCTTGGCTCCTTTTGGACACAAGCCCCCACTTCAACCCCTCATCTTAGTCAGTCCTCTGGGTTCTTGTGGCACCAAACTCTTTTCCTAACGCCACCTATCCCAGGCTTACCCCCAGGCCCTCCACTTCTGAAGCCCACCCTCTCTTTGCAGGAAACCCTCGGTGGGCAGCCAGGATGGCCTGCGGAGACAGGGCTCTGCCAGCGGGAAGGCCCCAGCTCTCAGCCTGCAGGCCTTAAAGCACATATGGGTGCGCACGGCGCTCATGGAGAAAGTGTTGGACAGGGTGATGCAGTACTTGGTAGAGAACTGCAGGTGACTGCCCCTCCCCCAAGTAGCCCCTCCCTGGGGCCCACCTCCTGAGCAGTCCTCAGCATGCGTGATTGTCCACAACAGTCTGGAGGCGTGCCTGGCTTCCCCTCTAGGACCCGGAAAGCACAGACCACACCAGGCACCCCGCAAAGCTCAGTCTTTGTGGACTCATTTCTTCTTAGTGACTCACATGAAAGGGTCTTTGTGGGGATGTCCGTACTTGGTGGGCTTGACTGCTCCGGAATGAGCCCCCTGTCTGTCTCCCCATGGCAGCAAGTACTACGAGAAGGAGGCGTTACTGTCAGATCCTGTGTTTGGCCCCATTTTGGCCTCTCTTCTAGGTGAGCCTGAGCGCAGAGAGGCCTGCTCTGGGCCAGTGGGGGCTGAGGGGCAGATTCTGAAGGGTCACATCCGAGCTGACTGTCCCTGTCTTCACAGTGGGACCATGTGCCTTGGAGTACACCAAGCTCAAGACAGCTGATCACTACTGGACTGACCCCTCTGCTGATGAGCTGGTCCAGAGGCACCGTATCCGGGGTCCCCCTAATCGCCAGGACTCCCCTGCAAAGCGCCCAGCCCTAGGAGTAGGTATCCCTCTCCCCACCCCTTATGCTCATCCAAGCTATGCCCGTCGGCCTGTAGGGAAGGGCAGCTTGGCCTCCATGTTCTTTACAGACACAGGCTGGACCTTAGAGATGCACAAAGTCATGGCTACCTCAGGAGAGTCTTCTACCCCTGCTGCCACTTACCTAAACACCAGGAGCACACCAGTGGTCCGTGGCCGAGAGCAGACCCAGGACAGAATGGACCCCTGGGGCAGCTACAGAGGGTCTGCGTGGGGCAGATTTCCCAGGGCCGGGGGCTAAGCCACGCCTTTCCGCTCAGATCCGGAAGCGGCATTCTGGTGGCAGTGCGTCAGAGGACCGGCTAGCCGCCTGCGCCCGCGAGTACGTGGAGTCCCTGCACCAGAACTCAAGGACGCGGCTGCTGTACGGCAAGAACAACGTGCTGGTGCAGCCGGTGAGAGGACTTGATGCCCGCCCTCCGCTCCCTCTTCTGAAAGGCTCAGGACGGGACCTTCCCAGCCCCATGTGTCCCCTTCCGCAGAGCTGGACTAGAGAGAAAGGGGAGAAGGGCCCTACCCCTCACTTCAGAGTTTCATACGCCTTGCGCCCAGCCTTGAGTTGGCAGAAGCCAACTTAGTCAGCATCTGCCCTGCTGAGCACCAGGCTGTCCAAAGGCGGGAACGGCAGCCAGAAGGCAGGGTGAACACCTGGCTTGGGTATGGCTGGCCCAGGACATACCTGGCATCCGGGAGGCTGGCAGGAAAGAGCCAGTAGCACCAGGCCAGCCAGGGAGAGGAGGGGCCCATGTCTGCGTGTGGCTCACGTTGTCCCCTCCTTCTTCCTGGCCTCCATTCCGGGATCCCGTGACTGCACTAGCTCGGGCTCCCCAGCTCCCGCCTAGAGCTTATGGCTCATGGGCCTCTCCTAGGAGCCTCAGCACCTGGTCACCTCTGCCTTCTGCTGTGTCTTCTCCCTGTAGAAGGAGGACATGGAGGCTGTCCCTGGCTACCTCTCCCTGCACCAGTCTGCAGAGAGCCTGACTCTGAAGTGGACCCCCAACCAGCTCATGAACGGGACTCTGGGAGACTCCGAGCTGGAGAAAAGGTGGGGGCTCTGGGACTCCAGGCGGCGGGGGGTGGACAGACTCAGCTTGCTCCAGGAGGCAGGCCTCACTCCTTAGCTTGATGCCAAGAATTGCAGGAATAGGCTGCCTGGAGAGATTCCCAAGCTCTCTAAGATCAAGCCAGGCCTGGGCACGAAGAGGTTTGCCTGAGCCAAGCCCTAGGCAGCTGAGATGGCCAGGCTCTGTGCCGTGACAGCACGGGCCCAGACGGACGTGGCTGGCTGAGGTCACTTCTCGGCCATGGTCCTCCGTCTTCAGGGTAGTTTCACAGGTTTTGGCGGTGGAAGATGAAGAAAGCGGGATGACAGGTCTTACAACGTGGTGACACCAGTCTGGTTCCTTTCCAGCGTTTACTGGGACTATGCCCTGGTTGTTCCCTTCAGTCAGATCGTCTGCATCCACTGCCACCAGCAAAGTGAGCCTCCCTTATCCTGGGCATAGGGTCAAGGAGAGAGGGAGACTACCCTTTTCCGGCCACATACCATGCATGGCCCGTTGGATGTCCTGTCCTCCTCCCATCATGCCCATGCTCCATTGTTTTCCTACCCAGCTGGGAGGCCTGGCTGACTGGGCTGTGGTGATGACCAAGGGGTCTCGGAGGCCTAGCCTCACTCGCCCATGTGTACCCCACAGAGAGCGGCGGCACGCTCGTGCTGGTGAGCCAGGATGGCATCCAGAGGCCACCACTGCACTTCCCACAGGGAGGACACCTGCTGTCCTTTCTGTCCTGCCTGGAGAATGGGCTGCTTCCCCGAGGACAGCTAGAGCCCCCACTCTGGACCCAGCAGGGGAAGGTACCTCAGGGCTTGGGACACTCTGAGTGAGGGGATGTGTGAGGGGGGTTCTCTGCTCACCTTTCTTCCTTTCCCCACATGGAGTTCTTAGCAGCTGCCTTGGGTGGGACCCTGGATCAGACGCTGCCCTGCACAGGCCAACCACCCATCCTTCCCTCCATAGGGGAAAGTGTTCCCCAAGCTACGGAAACGCAGCAGCATGCGGACCACGGATGTGGAGGAGGTGGGCTCCGGGCGGGCCACAGACTACGTGTTCCGGATCATTTACCCTGGCCACAGGCATGAGCACAGTGAGTGTCTCAAGCTTCATCCATGGAGGAAGAGAGAAAGACGCTCAGGGAGGTGGGGGAGTGCAGTGTTACCCAGGAGGGGTGGCAGGCAGGCTCCACTCACGGACCGGGCCAGATTGAGAGGAGCGGTTCATCCTCAGCCTCTCACCAGACCTTCCCCTGCAGATCATCCCTCTGAGAAGCTGCCTCTCTTCTACCTAGCTGTCTTCCCCCACCCGTCACCTCAAGATTCTTGGCTCAGCCAGTCTTGTGCAGTATTTTCTTAGCCTTTTCTGCCCTGGCCCAAGAAAAAAAGTGTGGTAAGACTAGGAAGAGAAGGTGGAGACCTCCACTCCTCCCTGGCCCATGGCCCGATCTCCACAAGGCAGCCTGCGCGCGGGATCAGTGCTGCTTTCTGGATGGTGCAGATTGTTCCCTGACTCCCCTGGAGCCAGAGCCCTCCTCGGATGAGCCACTGGTCAGAGGAGCTTTAGCTGGAGAAGGGGTGCACCTGAAGAAGGTGAAACTTGGAGCTGGCCAGGGGACCTTGGGGACTGGGGGGGCTGAGAGATGGTGTGGCACTCATGGGTCCTGCCCCACCTGGACGCACACCTTTGGGCCCACGGGGCCTGTCTATGGGTATCCACCAACACCAGAGCTCCCTTTCTGATTTGACTGCTGCTGCTCACTATTGGTTTCTCTGGGCCAGACTCCCCAGTCTTGGGGATAAGGTCAGGGAATTTACTAGCGCGGAGCATTTATTGCCAACCGGACCACCTGCTCCCTAAATTTCCTAACTCGTGCCAATAAGTTGTCAGCAAGTTGTTTCTGTATTAGCAGATAAATGACCCCGACGGCAAACGCACAGCCGTGGCACAGATAGCCTCAACAGGCCTGATGGGCACGAGCCATGGGGCTCCTCCTCCCAGACGTGCTTAACTAGGAGCCCTGCCTTGGGTCAGAACATGTTTGCAAACCTGGCATTTCATCTCAGCCTGCTGCTCAGCTGAGATGACTCGGGCTCCACGTCCCCTCTTTAAGCCTTGGCATCTCCCAGTTCTGGTCACTTTGCTTCAAGGGCTGCATCCCCAGAGGGCAAGCCAGGGCCCCAGGAGCTGAAACCAAGCGGAGTGACCCAGGCTTCTCAAGTGCAGCTCTGGGCCAACCTTGAAGAAGTTTGGATTTACAGTCTGAAGAGGGGGATTTGGGGTCATCTGCAGATTTGGTTCAGCCTGACCATGACGTGAGCTGAAGACTGATCAGGACCCATCTGCCAACAGTCGTGCCCTGCTTTGGCCGGGGCTGGGGAGCTCCTGAGCTGCCTGAGTCCCCACTGGTCCCTGTCTTTCACTCCCCTTCTCCCCCGTCAGTTCTCCATCTTCTGTTCTTCCTAGACAGGACCTCCTCCAGTGGAGCTCTGGAGCTGCCGCCTTCCCCTCACTCTCTTCCACACTCTCCCCAGTAAATCATCCAGAGAGCTCTCAGTCCCCTAGCCTGTTTCCAGTGCCCAGCAGGTTCGAGGCGACCCAGACTCTGGCCCCTCCCCGTAAGGAGGGAGTCTGGTGCCCCCTGCCAGGACCAGGTCCTCATGCCTCTGCCTCTCTCGCTGTTCTCTTTGAGCAGTCACTATTAACTACCACCACCTAGCGGCCAGCCGCGCGGCCTCGGTGGACGATGATGAGGAAGAGGAGGATAAACTGCACGCAATGCTCTCAATGATCTGCTCGCGGAACCTCACAGCTCCCAATCCGATGAAAGGTTTTTATCCCTGCCCCTCCCCTGCCCCGCCCCACCCCCTGGCCCACCTGCCACCCACCGCAGGGGCTCGGACGGCAGTGTTGGCATTATGGGACTGGGGTGGTCCCCCATCAGGAGGCAGGTCAGGGAGGGCTGAAAGAGGCACTGGCAAGAAGAGGGGATGGTACAAAGAGCAGGTGGCTTGGGGCTCCCCACTGAGTCTGTAAGGGAGAGGGCTTCATGCCTGAGAGGGAGGCTCCTTTGGTAGGAAGATCTGACTATCTGGTTGCCTCTTGGGAACTCCGAATGTCTTTCCAAGCGCTGTGCCCATTCCTGGGGGTCATGCTGCAAACCTGAGGCAGTGTCTCTTTCTTTCTACCCTGCCGGCTGGGAAGACTGGCCTCCTGGCCCTGGACCTTTGACTTCTGACTTAACAGAAACAGGATAGAGGGGCAGGGGTGGGGGCTGGACAGCTCACACAGATGAGTCCTGTGGTTCGGGTGAGGTGTTGGAGCCGCCATGGAAAGAGACCCAGGGCTGGTTTACCCAGCAGGGCTGAGGGCTCCAGCAGGTACTGCCTGGTGCTTCAGCATGAAGTCTCGAAAGAGATGTGCCAGAGATCTAAGACAGGTGTTTCCCACCCTCACAGACCTCAGAGTCCACAATTACAGAGGAGGGCCCTTCATTGTAAACGACCCAGCACAGTGCCCAAAGTTCCTCAGCATTGGTTCCTCTGTCCACCACGCATCCTTCTTAGCACAGAGCCAGATTGGTAGAGAAGGAGAACCCCACACTTTATAGAGAGTGATGGGCCAGGGGACCTGAGAAGTCTAGGCCGGATGCTCAAGGGAAATTGGTTATGAAGGGGCTGGGGCCAGCTTTCTTGGAGTTTAAGGGAACTTCCCCATCTGCACCCATTCCCGTGCCACAGAATTAATTTCTTCTCCCCTTTTCCTGCCCCTACAGAGCGTATCTAAGTATATGTGACACTCCCGTTATGCTTCCACAAACTTCTGCCAAACAGCCCAGTTCCTCAGCCCAACCACCACATCAGTAATGAGGTCCGCCCACCCCCCACTCCCTGAGAAACTAAGTCTGTGGCTAGCACACATCCGGCACACCCTCAGCCCTAGCAGCTGCCCCGTGCCTGCCACATGCCTGCCCTTGTGCCTCACCTCCCTCGTAGCCCTCCTGGCAGGAGCCACAGCCCCCCCTGGGCACAAGTACAGGGGAGCCTCACTTCTGATATTGTCTGCACACAGCCTGCCATCTGACTCCTTGCAAATCTGGGGCTCGGGGCTGATGCTTATTTACAGACTAAGGGACTTGGAGCAGGGTAGAAAGGCTGAGTCAGGAAGGACAGGGATCCCTTTCTTTCTGCATGAACTGATATCAGGCTAGAGGCTGGGGGTCCCAACAGAGCCCCTGTCTTGGCAGACTTGGTGTTAGGAAGCCCAGCCTGGACTAGTCTTAGGGCTGAGGCCTCCAGGGTCAGAGAAGCCTCCATGCCTATGGGGTCCAGAGGCCTCAGGGCTTGTCTGGGCTTCCTCTTCCTTGGGAACCAGACCAACCCAGTATGTAGCCCCTGGACCCCCAGGGGAAGGAGAGGAGGCATGAGAGGAGTACTGGCAGTGGTTGGGGATTTGATGCGGGAGCCCCCACCTCCACCCCAGTCCATAATGACAACACTGTTGAGTCCGTTCTACTAGCCGTTGCTTTTCAGGCCTGCCACATGCTTGACTTGTGCATGTGAATCAAGTGGCGGGTGTCCAGACTCTCCTCTCCCTCCCCCGACCTCTCCTCCTCTTCCTGCTACCTCCCCACAGAGCAGAGATGCTGTTCACTCTAATTCTGCTCCAGGTCAGACACCTTTCACTCGGAGTCTTAGGGGCTGTGGGGTTCAACCACCCTGATCACTTTCGCTTCACACTTTCCTCATGCTCAGAGGAGAGAGTCAGAGTCAAAGCTGGCCCAGCAGATCCCCCCCACCTCCCCATGTCCAGCCTGCTGCCCTCACCCAGTCACTCCAGGGCTCCAGCTGTCTGCACTGGGTTAATCAGAGATGCAGTGTTCAATGCTGGCTGGTTCGGCTCCTTCCTGGAGAATTAAGGTGAAGAGCATTGACCCGGGAGTCTTGCCGTGGTTGGGCCCTACTTTCTGGGCATGAGCTTGTTTCCCTATGTGCCCACTGTTCATCCTCTGCACCTGTCGCACCACCCCACCCCCTCCACCCCACCCCCACCTGCCCGCCTGTTGCCTGCTGCCTGCCTGGCTGGGCCTGTTCCCACCCACCCCCCAATGACTGGCCTCTCCCCTGCCTGTTGCAGGGCCATGAGCTGAGCTCCTGCCCCACCCCACCTGCATTTGTCCCTTCCCTCTTCTTCCCAGTTTTGGGCATGGCTTGCAACTCCTCACTCCCAGAGCCGCAGCCCCTCCACACCAAGTGTGTTCCCTTAATTTGCCTCCTGGTGGAGCTGAAGGGCCAGATATCTACAAAAATCCTAGCTGTGGGTCTGAGAAGAGAGCCTCAGGCCAAGACAGGGTATCCCCTGAGGTAGTTGGAGGGGGCTCAGCTCAGCCCTCCCCACGAGGGCACATCGAGAGCTGGAGTCTGGCTCTGACAAAAACCGGGCCTAGGTCTGCTCCAGACTCCTAGCAGGCCAGGGCCCACGCTAAGATTTGTACGAGAAAATGCTGCTCGAAAAAAGCTGCTTCTTCACACATACAGCTCTCTTTCATTCTTCTTCCCTCTTCTGTGCTCTCCCCTTCCCTCCTGGCATCATCTCCTGGTCCTTACACTTTCTGCCCTTACTTTGCTTCGTCTCTGTGACCCACTGGATCTGCCAGAGTCCCCCATGGGCTGTGTCCTGCCCCACTGGGGCCCTAGGAACTCTCAAGGGTCTTGAGTTCTGACTGACCAGCTGGGCTGGCTGAGAAGGCTGAGAAGGCTCCATCTGCTGGTGGTGTCGATGTGTCTGAGGAGCTGTCTTCTGAGGCCGCAATGGGCGCATTCTCCTGGGGGGTAGAACTAGGGGCCCAGCCACCACCCCCACACTGGCCTGACAGCGCTGGGACTTTTGCCCTTCCTGCCAGCTCACCTGTGTGTTTGGAGGAGGCCACCATGCTAAGTGCAGTCAGGCAGGGTGAGGATGGAGAACTCAGGAAGAACCCATGTGAGTTGGCAGCAAGGGACCTGGGCTGGGTGGGGGAGCTCACTGCTCCTCCTTAACCTGTGGCAGGGTCTTGAACCCTCAGAGGGTTGAGGTCTGGGGACTGGGACAAGTGGCTCCGGGATCCTTAGGAGCTTTGATCAGTGGGGACTCGGTTCGAAGCATCGCAGCATTCCAGGCGCTTTCCTGTACATCTCAGAGTTTGTCCAGGAGGACCAGGTGAATCGTGCCGGGTCAGGCCAGCTGGCGGCATTTTAGAGAGCTTAGGCTTTTGTCGTTCCTCCTCTTTTTTTCTCGTCCCTCTAGAAAAGCGAGTGTTTATTCCATTGCTGATAGCAAGATGGAGAGAACAGACACCAGTATCTACAGCTCAGCCCGAGTATTTTATCACACGCAGGAAGACCAGGTGGAGGGCGGGAGATGTCGGGCACCCTCTCTCTCCACCATTTCCGTCTCTGGGCTCTGGACCAGGCAGGCACCACCTTGGTGGTTTTCTACCAGTGGGTGACTTCATGCTGCAGCTCTGGGCACAGAGGTGGGCATGCTACAGGGTGCTTGTGGGGAGGAGGCCTGCCAGGCCCTGACCATGACCCCCTTCCTGTCCTCAGATGCTGGTGACATGATCGAAATGCAGGGCTTTGGGCCCAGCCTGCCAGCCTGGCACCTGGAGTCCCTGTGCAGCCAGGGCTTCTCCTGCCTCTCCTGCTCCACTCGCAGCTCCCCTTACGCCACCCCCAGCCACTGCAGCTGTGTCCCTGACCGGTGAGTGGGCATGGCCCAGAACACCAGCGCCCTGTGGCTGTGTCTGCCTGTGTGCATTCTGCCCTTAGGGGCTGTGTCACTTGTCTGACAGGGTGGCCTCAAGTTGGACAGACCTGGGTTCAATTTCCCTTCTGCTACCTATGTGACAGTTACTGAGTCTCTGTGAGCCTCTACATTTCTAAGCCTCGGTTTCCTCACCTGTAAGATGGGAATAATACCACCCGCTTCCTAAGGTACTTGTGAGGACTAAATGAGACGTGTGACTCAGCGCCCAGAGCTGTGCGCGGCACGTAGTCGGTCCTCAGTACGTGAGAGCTCTCCTTCCCGGCACGGACATAGACTCCGCCATCAGGCTGCACGTCTGGGCATCTGCCGTGTGCCGGGCATGCCGTATGAACGGCCTGGGTGTGAGGGTCCTGTGCCAGCACTTGATGCTTTTGCGGGCTGTTCTCTTTTACCTGCTAACCTCAGTTTTTTGTTTTTTAAGATTTTATTTATTTATTTGACAGAGAGAGGCAGCCAGCAAGAGAGGGAACACAAGCAGGGGGAGTGGGAGAGGAAGAAGCAGGCTCCCAGCAAAGGAGCCTGATGTGGGGCCCGATCCCCGGACTCTGGGATCACGCCCTGAGCCGAAGGCAGATGCCCAACGACTGAGCCACCCAGGCGCCCCTAACTTCGTTTTTTGCCTGTTACTCCTCGTGACCCTGAGATGGTTTTCTCCATTTTCACATGAGGAAACCAAGATTCACTAACATGAAGTGTAGTTAGTTGCCCAAAATCCCTTGGGTGGTTGGGGGCCAGGCTAGGTGCCCAGCAGCTCTACCTAGGTGACTGACAGACACGGGGGCCTACAGATGTGCTGCTGGGCTGTGGGTCCTACTCCTCACACCGCCGGAGCACCTCACCGGTCCCCAGGCCAGAACGTCCTCTCTCAACCTCCTCCCACCAGAGGGGCCATAGCCCCTCCCTCTGAGCCAGGTTATTTCCACAGGTTGCCCCTCAGGCTGCTGTGTGAGAGCATGAAGAGGCAGATTGTGTCCCGGGCCTTCTATGGCTGTGAGTGTAGGGTGAGGTGGGACCAAAAGGGGTTGGAGCTGGGGGAGGTACCATTATCATGGGTCCTGGCTCCTCCTGCCCCCCACAGGGCTGGCCTACTGCCGCCACCTGTCCACGGTGCGGACCCATCTGTCAGCACTGGTGCGTCACAACATCATCCCCCCTGCCCGGCCCCCGGGGGCCTCAGGGGGCCTCACCAAGGATGTGTGGAGCAAGTATCAGAAGGACGAGAAGGTGCACACTCTGGGGAGCCAGGGCCAGAGGCTGGGTCAAGGGGCGGGGGGTCAAGGGAGCAGCTTTCGTAGACCAGATGGGCATTCAAGTAAAATGTAGCAGTGGTCAGAACTGATGGCCTTGGGGTGGCCCAGGTCATGGTAGAATCTCAGACAGCTGGGCCTGTGGGTTTCCGTGGGAAGGGGGCTGGACTGATTCTAGTCTGCTTCCACATTATTCTGAAACCGTGGTCAAATCTCTGCATCTCTCTGGGCTCTGTTGCCTATCCTGGAAGGAAAGGAGGTCGAACTGGTTCTCATCCAGCTGTAATCTGGGGTCGAGAGGACGTGACCATCCCAAAGCAGGGTTTGCCTGGGCTTCAGCGGAGTGACGGAATCACTGCCCCAGCCCCAGCACTCCGTGGGAGGGGTGGAGATGGGGTCACCCAGCTGGGCCGCAATGACCACGGAGGCAATACGGTCTCTACTTCCTGGGTCGCTCAGAACTACAAGGAGCTGGAGCTGCTACGGCAAGTTTACTACGGAGGCGTGGAGCACGAGATCCGTAAGGACGTCTGGCCCTTTCTGCTTGGCCACTACAAGTTTGGCATGAGCAAGAAAGAAATGGAGCAGGTAAGGGGACCCCACTGCCATAGGGTAGAGAGATGGGGAGCTGGGCCAAGGGACCCCGGGGAGGGGCCTCTGAAGCCTTGGCCCCTTCCCATCTAGAAAGAAACACGGCACAAGAAGGTGTTAGCAGAGTAGCCCCACTGTCTTCACCGCTAGGCCCTGCCCTTGTCTCCAACTGTCCCAGGAGCACTCCCCCACCTCCCGGGTCACGGTGTGCTTTGAGACAGGTGGACTCAGCAGTGGCAGCAAGGTACAAGCAGGTGCTGGCAGAGTGGAAGGCCTGCGAGGTGGTGGTGAGGCAGCGGGAACGGGAGGCTCAGCCAGCCACACTCACCAAGTTCTCATCAGGCAGCAGCATCGACAGCCATGTGCAGCGCCTCATCCACCGAGATTCCACCATCAGCAATGACGTGAGCCTCACGGGACCTGGGGGAGCCGGGGGCAGGGGCCACCAGCATTTTATAGGAGTAAAACCGAGTCCTGAGCACCAGCCCGAACTCTAGGAGTCACTAGCGCTGGAGCCCTGGGAGAATGGCTTAATGTATCTATGTCTCATTTTCTTCTGCTAAAAAACTGGATGACTGTCCCCCTGCCGCCCACTTCTCTGAGTGTCGCAGGAATAAAATGAGATAGTACACTGTGTTCTGTTTTAATGGACAAGCAGGGAAAGAAGGATGTATTAGGATTTAGGGAAATTCTCCTTCCTTGTAGCGAGATCTCTCAAGGCTAGAAACAGGCAGCCCAGGGTTGGAGTCCCAGGTCCATGGCCAATAAGATGAGGAACTTCTCTCTGGGCCTTGGTGTCCCCTCTCAGCTCTGCTGTCCTCTGACCATGGGGGTTTCACCGAGAGCTATTGGGCAGAGACCAGGACAGCACTCAGAGGGCTCCCATCGACATCTACTGGCAAGATCCCCCCTCCCGCCGTGCTGTCCTCCATCTCCCTGTAGAACGGACTACGCAAAGCTAGTTCAGAGCCCCCTAGTTCTTCCGGCATCAGCCCGGCCTTTAGATGAACAGCGAGTCCGAGATCACGGCTGCTGGGCCAGACCAGAAACCATAAGAAGTTTCAGTTTTAAGGATATTCTTTTATTAACTTATGTTTTTTTCTTTAAAATTGTCTCTCTAGATAATGTCTGTTGTTACGTTACTAAATCCTTACACTAACAGAGAACTGAAGCTGGAACAAGACTTAAAGAAATATAACTACCAAGGGAATTCCTTGCGCTCCTTTCCACAGGCCTTGTTCTTACTCCGCTATTCGTGAGCGTGCTCTCTCTCCGGCTTTGGGTTTTGTGCCGTGCTGAGTCCGTACCAGTGCGCCGGCTGCTTGGCCCACGAGCAGCGGTAGCTTTCCTTGCTGACACTGATGTGTCATGGCCTTACCTGATTCTAACCCAGCACCCCACGCTTCTCACAAAGTGAAAACTCCTTTTAGTGTCCCTTCCCTGTGTAGTCCAAATAGAAAAACAAAACAATCTGTATAGGTCTCTCTTCTTTGGCCTAGAACTTGTCCACAGTGGCAGACTGTTTCAAATCTAGAACAGGTTACCTTTCACTCTTACCTGCCCGCCCTCCCCTGAGCTTGTGTGAAGCGCCTGTAACTGATGAGGCAACTGCAAGAGAAGTTTCCTGTCTGGTTCTGCTAAACGTCCAGTACCGAACATGAGGAAGAACTTGTTTTCCTCACGCCTGCAGCCTGCCGCCCGCCAGGCTGCCCCAGCAGCCACCCCAAGGCTAGTGGCGGCCTTCATTCCCACGCAGCTGTCCCAGCCTGAGGCAGCCTCGTGACTTTGGGTGTTTGCAGAACTACACGTGGCTCACGGTGGCCATCCGGTGTCTGAGCCTCTGGTTCCCCTTCCCTGCGGCCACCAAGGAAAGTCCTGGAGTGCTTCCCACTTTTTCTCAGGCCCCAGAGAGAGGCCGAGGAGGGGGACTGGATAGAGCTAAAGACGGTGTCTTTCTGTTTGCCCGGAGCCCAATCGCTCTCCAGCTGGTTGCATGGGTGAAAAGGGGAGGCTTGGCAACCCGGGTAGGGGCGCAGTGTGGAGGCCATAACGTGGCCTGGTTCGGACCCCAGGAAGGAGACAGCAAGCTGAGGGAAGGGGCTGGAGTAGGGGTGTGAGCCCCACCATCTCTTCACCCCCACCAGGTATTTATCTCTGTGGATGACCTGGAGCCCCCACAGCCCCCGGGCACTGAAGATTGCAGACCCGAGCCTGAGCAGGAGCTGGGAGCAGGGCCCCCGGGCACCGCCGCGGTGGGACAGCAGCAGTCCGTGGAGTTTGACTCTCCGGACTCAGGACTGCCATCCTCTCGCAATTACTCCGTGGCCTCGGGCATCCAGTCGAGCATAGACGAGGGGCAGAACATGGGCTTCGAGGAGGAGGATGGCGGTGGGGAGGAAGGCTCCGACAGGCTGGTCCCAGCAGCCGGTGCTTTCTCCGAGACCCAGGATCCCAGCCGGCAGAAGGCCTCGCGGGCTAGCGAGCTGGAGGCAGGGGAGGAGCTTGCGGCCGTGTGCGCTGCTGCCTACGCTGTATGTGGACATTCCCCGGGGAACTGTTCTCAGCCACCCCAGAGGCCCTCCTGATGCCCCGAGGCTTGGGGACGGGGCTGGTGGGTGGCAGATGGGAGTGCCCTGACCATCCTTTAGGGGCACTGAGCCCATCCCTTGGCATCCCCAGAGGGCTCTGTTCTCAGAGTCCCTTGGTTCCTGCATTCCTTTATATAGGCAACCCTGCCAGCCCCCACTCACTCCTGAGGGCCCCCACTCTTTCAGATAGAGTTACTGGATACTATGGCCTTAAATCTGCATCGCATAGACAAGGATGTGCAGCGCTGTGACCGCAATTACTGGTACTTCACGCCCCCCAACCTCGAGAGGCTCAGAGACGTCATGTGCAGGTGCCACCCTGGGGCAGGGTTCAGGGCGGGAGGAGGGACACTGCTGGGGGAAAGGTTAGGCCTGGCAGGTGCCCCGCTCCTCTCCCTCGCACTGGATCGCACTCGGCACTCTCTGCCTGGAGTGCCTTCCCTGCCGTGCCCCCCACCTCACCCCTCGTCTTCGAGGTCTGTCACATCGCAGCTTCAGCCAAACTCCTCCAGGAAGCCTAGCTGATTGCCCTTGCCCCAGCCGGTTCATTGTCTCTTCCCCTGAGCCCCTGAAGGCCTCGAGGACAGAGGCCATGGGCTGTTGACTGCGGTACTCCCAGTACTTCAGGGTCATGGAAAGGCTGACTTCTGGGTAGCAGGCTGCTCTAAGGACCATCTCCCCAGGGATCCCTGCAGGGTGGAGGACAGCACACGCCTGTAGTGACCGTATACCTGGCATTTCAGCTACGTGTGGGAGCACCTGGACGTGGGCTATGTGCAGGGCATGTGCGACCTGCTGGCACCTCTCCTGGTCATCCTCGACAACGGTGAGGGACCCAGCTAGAGGGTGGGGGCGGCGGGGGGAAGCGTATTCCCAGAGTGCTGTTGAGATTGGGCTGATGCAAGCTGGAGAAAGGAAAGAAGACCACTAGGTCTGGAAGGGTGGGGGTGTAAGCCAGCCCTGTCCTCTGGGCATTGGGGTCATCCGCCTTGCCAGCCTCACTCCCATCTCCCCTCAGATCAGCTGGCCTACAGCTGTTTCAGCCACCTCATGAAGAGGATGAGCCAGAACTTCCCCAGTGGGGGCGCCATGGACACCCACTTCGCCAACATGCGCTCCCTCATCCAGGTGAGGTCAGCAGCTGCCTGTGGGCTCGTGACCAGGCACCACTGGGCTTGTCCATCATCCACAGGGAGGCCAGGGAGCGTTCCAAAAATCCCCTTCCCATATAAGCTTAGTATCTTTCATTCAAGAACCATTGTTTCGAGGTTACAAATCAAGGGGGAATGTCAGCATGTGAATACCGTGCTCGTGAAAGTTCTGGTGAGCAGTGTGGTTGACAGTGAAGCAAACACCCAGAAAATGGTACAATTCCAAAAAGAGTGCCTCCCAGGGAGGCGGGTGCGGTAGCAGAGCCGCAGAGCACAGCCTCCACCCCAGGAGAAGGGAGGGGCTTGGGAGCAAGGGCGGGCACCCGGGTGGCGGAGGGGCCTGGACGAGCGCAGGGGTGGCTGGGAGAGGCAGCGGCAGCTCAGTCCGGCTCCCTTTCTTTACTTGTGCAAGATCCTGGACTCAGAGCTGTTTGAGCTGATGCACCAGAATGGAGACTATACCCACTTTTACTTTTGTTACCGCTGGTTCTTGCTGGATTTTAAAAGAGGTGAGAGGTGCGGGCTGGACAGCGGGGCTAGGGTCAGGGCAGTGGGAGACCCCTCTCCCCCAGAGTCGGTGGTTCCTGACCCTGACTGCACTTTGGAACTGCCTGGGGAGCCTCTCAGAAACACCGGTGCCTTGGCCCCACCCAGCCCCAGACTTAGGAAGCGAGGCTGCCCGGACATCCACAGTTTTAAAAGCTCCTTCAGCGATGCCACAGGGCCGCCAACAGTCACCCTAAGCCGGTGGTTTCGGGGGCTGTTCTCTAACCCAGTCTTCTCAAGCAGCAAGGCCAGCACACATAGAGCTGCACCAGCTGACAAGAGTGCCGGCGTGACGTCTGCCCGAGCCTGGCGTGCGAGGAGTGTGTCCCTGAGAGGGGCAGGGTCTTGGCCTGGGTCCCGGAACCCTCCTCTTGGACTAGGTTCTTTGTCATGGGGAGAATCCCAGGACTTGGGTCGCTGGAGCTCTGTCTCCACCTTGGGCTCCATCCAGAGGCCCGTGGGGAGCCAGGCTCAGCCTTAGCCCCTTACGATCCCTAGAGCTGCTCTATGAGGATGTGTTTGCTGTGTGGGAGGTGATCTGGGCGGCCCGGCACATCTCGTCAGAGCACTTTGTCCTGTTCATTGCCCTGGCCCTGGTGGAGGCCTACCGTGAGATTATCCGGGACAACAACATGGACTTCACTGATATCATCAAGTTCTTCAATGGTAGGAACCGCTCTGGCCACCCTGGCTGCCCCCAGCAGGGGCATGGGGGCCTCCACTCCTGGCCTGGGCAGGGTTGGAGGGGCTCGCTTCCCCGAAAGCAGGTGGAAACAGCAGGGTGGGCAGCCACAGGGCTTCTCCCAGACCCCCGCCCCCGCTCCAGCAGCCCCACAGTTCTGTGTGTCTCCCCCAGAACGGGCTGAGCACCACGATGCCCAGGAGGTCCTGCAGACTGCCCGGGAGCTCGTCCACAAGGTGCAGAGGCTCATGGAGAACAAGTGAGGGCTGCGGCTGGGAGGCAGCGGCTGACTAGAGCCTGGGCTCCGGGCCCCTGGGCTGCACAGGGAGAGGAGCCGGGCGGTGCAGCTGAGACTGCCCCACCCCCAGCCGGCCCCGCCTGCCCACCTGTGTTCCTAACAAAGTGCTTGTGAGCCTGGGATCCAACTCCGGGCAGTGCTGGCCCTGCAGGGCGGGCCGGGGGCCTGGGTGCCTCCGGCTGGGGAAGGGAGGGGAGGGGAGGGGACCGGGTTGGCCTCAGGGAGTGGCTGCCTTGGGGGACACTTACTCTGCTCCCCTCTCCAACACCTGGGAATAGCCCCCCGTCACCTGCAGCCTCAGCCTGGACTGCTCCCCATGGCCTCTCCTAGGTCAGCCTGGAACCCTGTAGAATTAACAGGGCTGTAGCTGCCTGGCCCCACCTGGCGTGGGTCATGTGGGCAAACGGACTCCGTGCTCTCTCCTGCGAGTCCCTTTGCGGGCAGCGTGCATGTGCCCACCCCAGCCCCAGTGGGGGCAGCCAGAACGGCTGCCAGCTCAGGCCCGTATCCCAGATGCAGGAGTCCGAAGATGTGGGCCCTGGGTGGGAGCAGCCCACCTCAGCAGCACTGCCACTGCCTTTGGCCCCCCAAGGTGACCCCGTGCACTGCCCTGCCCCACATGGGGCGCCCACGTGCACCTGCACAGTTTCACTCTCACCACCTGGCTCCTGCTTTATGCGTTAGTCGCTTCCCTGACAACTATGTAGGTGACACTTTGCCAGTCGGATGATCTGGGTGCAGTGGGAGCACTTCACTCTCAAGAGGGGTCCCAGGGTGATTCTTCAGGGGGAAAGCCTCTTAGCCTCCTCTCAGGGACAGGCTCTGGAGCTCTGGGGCAGCCCATCGCCGATCTCAGGCATCTCCTGAGTCCCTGGGTCTGGGGGAAGGGGAGGATACCTGGGTCTCCCCTGTTTGCCCCTGGTGAGAAGCAAGTCTCGCTCTGCCTGCCACATGCTTCTCAGGGTGCGGAGAGGCTTAGAGACCTGGAAACCCCCTCGGAGGAGCCTCGCTCACGGGGTGCTAGGAAGGGCCTGGCTCCTAGGCCAACTGCTTACTCTGCCGTACCCACTTCCCCTCCACCCCCGAACACACGAGGCTAGGGCTTTGCCCTGGGGCCAGGAGGCCACTCTGCCACACGGGCAAGGGCCTGTCCAGCAGTCACTTCGGTCTGGAGACTTACTGCATTTGAGAAACAGGGAAAGGACCCAAAGGCCCTTCTGCATCCAGCACAGTCTCCCCAGCCTGCCCCTCTCCTGGGCACTGCACAACCCATCTGGGGGCCAGCTGCCCCATTACCTACCCCTGTTGTCTGTGAGTCCTTGGCTGCCACCAAGCATGGTGGCCATTGTGTGCCTGCCTTAGTGACTCAGTGGTTTTGTGAGCAGAGTGTGTATGGGTTTTTTTTTTGGCTCAGAAACTATACTCTTCAGTGTTAACAGACCAATAAACATAGCATTTGGCAATGCCTGAGGCTCTGGGGGCTGCTTGTGGGCTGGCACTGGACAGTGAGGGATTTTGTGTATGGGGAAATTCTATAAGCTCCACAACTGAACTGTAAAGAGGGCCAGCCCCACAAGACAAGGATGGTGCAAAGAGAGAACAAAAGTTTCCAGGAGAGAGGGACCTCAGCTGCGGGCTGGTCAGGGGCAGGTGTGACAGACCCCAAGTACTCAGTGGGGGGACCTCACCCCAGACCCAGAGGTCCTATCTCAGACCGAACAATGACCTATCCAGCCTCTGGATAAGTATGGGTCTCTGTTCCTGCCACCCCTTCCCCAACCTCCCTGCCCTCTTGACCAGCTACAATGATGAGTTGGTGTTTGAATGGGAATCTCTAGGAGCCTCCTGGGCCCTCCAGCCAGTGGGGAAGAAGCCTGCCCCTCTGGCTCTGGCTCCCGCCCACTGAGCACTCTGAGCTCCCTGCTTCAGGCTGCGGCACCAGGAGAGTGTCAGGAAGAATCAGAGCCGCTGAGGCATGAAAAGGGCCCAACTATAATAGTAGGTTCCCAGCTGCCTTCCCCTCCTCCAGGGAACTACAGCCCTCATCATAAATGGCTCCAGGTAGAGGGCTCCAGCCACAGCCACCAGCATCAGCATATGGTCTGGTCTAGACACAGCCTTTCTGGGCATTAGGACAACTCAGAGCTGCTAAAGCAACAGAACTGGTTTACATGGGGAGATCTGGGGCCAGGGAACCTTATAACCCCTTCAAGGCAACCCCGCTCCCATCTTGTTGCCTAGAACAATCCGAATTTCCTGTGCTGTGATTCCATCTGGAAGTTCACCAAAGGCCCCTGCTAAACTAGCCTGGCAATGGCCTGGTTCCTTTACACACTCCCACCTGCTCCCTCTCCACCCAGAAGTGTTGGCACTCTCTAGCCCCCTGGCTGGCCTTCTAGGACCAGAGGGAATCCTGCAGCCATAGTGATGGGTCTGCTGAGGGCAATGCCATGGGAAGATTAAGAAGAGCAAGAAGTGCAGGTAGGAACCCCCCCGGGGTGGGACACCTCCAACCCTGGAAGCTTCTCTCACACAGAGCCACTAAATGGAGGCACCTGGGTTCCTACTCAGGATTTTTGTTACTCTGATCACAGGCTCCCCTCTGGCAGGCTCCAGCCGAGCTGGGGGAGTTTCTGCCTACCCTTAAGATCAAGCGATAGCCCTCAGATGATACTGGCTCATCACTGCCAGGGGCAGAGTCTTCCTCTTTGTCCCCAGTGCCAGTGTGTGACACTAATCCTAACCCTAGGCCTTCCCAGAAGTCAAGGGACGCCTCTTCCTGGCGCTACCAGCAGAGGGAGCCAGCATCTCACAAGTGAAGGTGCTGGCAGCGGTGTGGGGCAGAGGAGGGGCCCTGGGTCTGGCCTTTCTTGAGGTTAGCACTTCCTCAGAGAAGGGGACCCCAAGACATTCGTGGCTACCACATCCTTCCCTAAGGGTAACTCCTCCCAGGAAGAGACGCTGAGTCCATTCCTCTGGCTGGGGCTGGGAGTGGGGAAGGTGTGGTCAGGGCGTCGGATGGGGCAGGCTGCCTAGTTCCTCCTGAGCCTGCCAAAGGGCTGATTTCCCCCAGCTGGGAGGGATGTAGTTAAAAGGACAGGGTCTTCCAGGCCCATCTTAGAACACGGTTCTTTGAGTTCTGACCTCCAACTTCTTCCTCTTCTTGTTCCTTTCCCTTATGGACTTCCCAGATGACCTGGCCTGACTTCCAAACTCAGCAGCACATGCCCTCTCAGGAAGTCTCTCCCCCTTCTGCGCCCTGATCCCGAGGCCACCCCCCTCCACCTTTCCTATTGGAACTTTCTCAAGTTCAGGATCCCCACCTCTACTGCAGGCCCCAGGGCAGAGTGGCACACGCTGGGGAACTCGGCAGGAGTTGAGTCTGACTGCAGCTCCCCAAGCTCCCAAGCTGTGTGACTGTTAACAAGTCACTCGGCCACCTCAAACCTGCTTCCTCACCTGCCAGAACAGGGCTAGTTCTTGGCTTACGGACTCCACCGTGCTAACAGATGAGACAAGACAGAGTTTGTGAAGAGTTTGAGGAAGTAGAAAGGATGACGGAAGCGTGAGGAAGACCAGAACTGCTGTTCTCAGAGCTTGTTTAGGATTGAACATTGCCATCAGAACTGGAAGGTCCCAAATCTGACACTGACCAGCACCGAAGCTGTCAGAGGACCCGTGCCCCTCAAACATCAACAGGGTAAGTAGGGCCCCCGACGCTCCTTGCTGGAGGTCCTCCCCGAGAGCTCTCGGCCTCCTGCTGCAACAGAGTGCCCCGCATGCTGCAGCCTGGAGGCTCCATCTCTGGTTTCAGTGCAGGTTTATTTCGGTTTTATATTTTATTCCAGGCAAGTGCTCATTACATGGATAGTATTCATGTCTCAATACCTAAAGTCTTGGAGCATGAACAGCCACTAGAGTACAGTTCAATAGTAAAAATACAATATGTACAAAATTAGGGTTTTTGTAGGGTGGTTTTTTTTTTTTTTTCCCACACAGCAGATGTATCCAAACACATAAAAATCTCTACAGTCTGGGGTCGCTACAGTTTATATTTCAGGAAACGGAGACACAGTGACCGAGTCCTCACTGTAAACAAGGGCCACCTCTTTGGGGGATGGGGATGGAACCCTGGGATGGGGGAGAAGCTGTTCCTGGAGAGCAGGGGTTATGGTGACCCCTAATTCCCCTCCAGGCACTCCCTGCCCTTCTTTGGCCCCCCAAGGAACCAACCTCCCCCTCTCCCCGAGGTAAAGGCTCCCAGCCAGTGAGCCACTCTTAACATCAAAAAGTAAAACACGCATGAGAGGTAAAGTGTGTGTGTGTGTGTGTGTGTGTGTGTGTGTGTGTACACACGCGTCCCCCAGGCTGGAAGGGCTAGGGAAGGGGAGGGGCAGGCGGTCCCACAGGGTGAGGACAGATGTGGTCCTGACAGCTCTCAGAGGGGAGATGCCCAAGGAAGGGCTGGGCAGCGGCTGCCCTCTCGGGCACACAGCATCACAGCGTTCACAAACAACAATAAAAACAACAGCAACAACACCCATCGTCACCAATCTGGACATAGTCATTCGGCACTAGATTCAAAGGCCCCCACTGCTAGGGGTGTGGAGGGGCAGGGCGGTGAGCGGGCGGATGAGGTATCTGTGCGGGCCCGAGAGGCCACTGGCTGACACACTCTCAACTCTGGAATGGCCTCAGAACGCAGGGAGGTGAACAGAGCTTGAAAGGAGGGCAGGTTCCCCAATGCTTCTCTGACCGTTCCCCGGGCACCACGCCCGTCCGGCTCCCTCTGCTGTTATCATCACTCAGGAGAGCAGAAACTGGTTTCTCCAAGAACCAGGGTGGCAGGTGGCGGCTGCAGGGGCAGGAAGGCAGCAAGCTTGTGGGGTGGGAGTGCCATGCTGGGGTGGGTGGGAGGCTCCCTCTTGGGGGCCTCTAGGACGACCAGAGGACTTCCCTTTCCCCATCCCAGGCAAGACAAAGGAGAACAGGCCCCTAGGAGGTCTCCAGGACTAGGAAAGAACTGAGAGAGTTCTTAGGTGTCCACATCTGCTCAAGACCTTTGCCAGCCTCCTCAGTCTCCTGCAGGTCGCTCCCGCTGTCCCCTGCCTGTCAAAGCGAACTTCACACCTAGGGACACTGGTAGGGAGCCAAGTGTGCATGTGTGTACCACTGAGTGTGTGTCTGACACAAGGCCACTTGTAATAAATACCCACATAAAAAGAGAAGCCAAAGCCGTCGGCGGAAGCAGGGAAAGCAGCAGGCCCTGCACTCAGGCCCCCTCATTTCTCCCCACCCCGAGCTCAGCCCTGCCCTAGGTCCAACTAAGGACCTTCCTCAGAGGAAGGCTGTGGCACACTCAGAAGAGCCCACTGGAGAAAAGTGGATACTCAGGGCAAAGACAGAGATGATGCCAGAGACAGACGAGTTGGGGCAGAAGTAGCAGCCCTCCTCCCTGCGCTACAGGTTCCCCCAGGACATCAGGGAAGGGGCCTGGGGATCTGGCCCAGCCCTTGGGTTTGACTTCCCGATGGCCTCAGCAGTGTGGCTTCAGGCTCCTAGAACCCAGACCAGAGGGCGGCTCACTTCTCGAGGCTACAGGAGGCCCTCAGGCACACCCATCCCTCAGGGGAGCGTACAGCACTGAGCAGAGGCCAGGTAACCAGGGCAGCTAACCTGACAGCACCCCATCCCCTCTGCCTTTGGGAAACCAAAAGCCAGGCCCAGAGTTGGGGACAGGAGTCCAGAGCAGCTCACCCCTCAGTCCAGACCCAGGCCAGTGGTGGGGAGGGCCAGCATGGGGGTAGGACAGCCGAACCTTTCCTCCCCAGCCCCGACCCTCAGCCTACCCTCCTGAGGTCAGGAGTCCAGCGGCAAGGACTGGGGGGTGGGGCGGTGGGCTCAGGGAGCTTAGCAACAGCATGGGTTTAGCTGTTGGCAGAGACTCACCTTAACTAGTTTCTGTGGTAACAAATCAGTGACTGCACCTGGGTCAGAGAGCCCTAAGTCGGGGTGCCCACCTGTCTAGATGAGACTGCAGAGCAGCCATGTCCCAGGGTCTGTCACCTGTACTCAAAGAAGAGCCCCCCACAGCACCCAGCTTTCTGGGCCGAGCTGCTCCGGTTCTGCCCCGTACGCCCTTTCCCCTCCGAAGGCCCGGGAAGAGAAGACGGGCTCCGCACAGAGGACCGGGCACCTCATCAGCTAGAGCAATAGCAGCAGCAGCACAGGAAGGCAGGCGGGGCAGGGAAGTCGGGAGAACACAACACCCACGTCGCACGGGTTGCAGGGGACACGGTGGGGAGGCAGGAACGGCACTGGAGCTGGCACCAGGCCAGACGAGTGGCACATTCACCAGAGCGTCTCATCACTTGATCAAGTCTGGGTGCAGCGGGGTAACCCCCTGCCCTGTGCCCAGCTCCCTGGGGTGGCCCCTCCCTCCCCTGGCTCAGAGTCTCTGCACCCCCTTCCCCTAGGAGGCCTGGGGGTGGCTGTGGGTGGGGCGGGCCTTGGCCTGGCTGGAATGTGTGGAGCTGGTGGGTGGGAGAGCGGGGGACAGGTCCCCCTCCCTGCCCCCACTGGGGGCCTCTGAGTGGCCTCCTCCTCAAGCCAGCTTGAGCGTGCTGACTGGGAAGGAGGGCATGGTGACCATGGTCACAGGGTTGAGCACTGTCTGGCCCACCAGCTGGGGGTGGTGCACCACCTGAGCCCCCACAGCCGGCTTCGCCATGACAGTGGCCGGGGGACCCAGCCCGGCTGTGCCATTCACTTGCTGGTGTGACAGGGTGTGGGCAATGTGGCTCACCGCCACGGGCTGGCTCACCGCCACGGGCTGTGGATACAGGGGCAGCTGGGAGCCGAGGTGGGCCACGTGGTTGAGGGTGGCAGGGTGCACCGTGATGTGGCCGATGGGGGGTGTGGCAGGTGCCAGCTGCACAGCGGGGCTGGGGGCCGAGGGGGCGATGTGGGCGATGTGCTTGCCGCCCGGCCCCTGGAGAACGTGGTTCACAGTCTGAATGACTGAGGCGTGGGTGGTGGCCGTGTGGGCGATGACCGTGGAGCCTCCGCCAGCAGCAGCCACCAGATGGGCCGGAGCGGGCACCAGCGTCTGGGCAGGGGCAGCCGGTGGGGGAGGAGGGGCTGGCAGAGGCGTCTTCTGCTGTGGTGGCGGCTGCTGCCCAGGCAGGTGGACAGGAGACAGGGCCACGGGCTGGGAGTGGGGGTGGGGATGGGGAGGCGGAGGTGCGGGGGCGCTGCTGGGCGGTGGCTTCGGCAGCTCCGGGTGGGGGCGATGGCTCAGTTTAGGTGGGCCCAGACCGGCCTGGTCCTCCTCCATATCCTCGTCTATGTTGTCCTCACCCTCTGTGGGGGGGACATGGGGACAGGGACAGGTCAGAAGGGCTTGGGAAACAAGAGGTTGGAGTAGTAAATGCCCCTGGGGCCTGGGGACCTGGAGCTGGGGGGTGAGGGCCTGGCCAGGGAGGGGCAGGTGGGGCTCACCAGAGGCTGTGGAGGTGGAGGCCTGGTCGTCCTCGGGCTGGCCAGTCTGCCGGAGCACACGGTCAATCTCCAGCACGTCCATCCACTGGCTCAGCTCATGCTTGAGCTCCGTCAGCCGCTGCTGTGTGGCGATCTTCTCCCGCGCCAGACGCTCCATCTCATGCTCATATTCCTTCTCCTTCCTCTTCAGAGACTGGAGAGCGAGGCAAGGGCCCGCAGGGTACCCTGAGCAGGAGCTATAGGGCCCCCAGTACTGCACCCCTGTCCCCACGGCCACCCCGGTCTCCAGGTCACTCAGCCCCCAGGGGCAGGTCCACAGTGAGAGGGCTGCTGCAGACCACACCCGCCCCGGTCCGTGGCCGAGCCGGTGAGGCCCAGTGTCCTACGGACAGCGGGCTCTCCAGCAGGCGCCGCCGACAGAAAGCGCAGCCGCAGCTCAGCAGCCTCCCAGGATCGACGCCCGCCCCAGCCTCCACCCACATCAACGTTGTCCGAGGAGCTTCCCGGCCTCCGGCCCCATCCACCCTCCCCACAGCCTCTTCCCTCCATCCTGCAGAGGACAGAAGGGGAGACAGACTTCCAGTGCTGCTCGAGGCCCCGGGCATCACTCACACCACGCTGTCAGTCGCCATGCCACAAGCTACCCTCCTCGGAACTCATTGCCCAAAGAACCCCAAAAGATCCTGCCCTTCTCTCCACAGCCTCATTCCCCAGTCTCCTCCACTTCAGTCCCTGAGGATGCTCCTTAGACTTTGTGGCACGATTCCCCCGACCCCCTGCATTTCTTCTCTACCCACCTCCATCTGGTTCATGCCAGGCTGCTGGCTCCGCACCCTCCGCTCCGCCCTGGGCTGCCTCTCGACAAGGCCGGTTTCACTCTGCCTGCCGCCCTCCAGACTGCCCAGGCCGCTGCCGGGTCCCCAAGCCCTGGAACGGGCGCCCTCCTCCCACACCTGTAGCTGAGTCGCACTGATCAATGAGAAAGGGCTCCACAGCACCTCTGACACCGAGCGCCACCGGAGACACTTCCGTCCTTCACCACACGTTCCAGGCTGGGCCCGTCTCATGACACCGAGACCACCCACCTCACTAAGAGAACCAGCAGGGCGCTCCCTTGGCCACAGAGCCGATCCTGCCTCAGTCCCGCAGGCCCCGGGCAGCTGGGACCCCTCGCACAGGCGCTGCACGCCATGCCTCCCCTCTCGGCAGTGTCTCCAGTTCCCCCTCGCACAAGACTCACTTACAGCTCCAAAAGGCCCGCCTGTGTCCTCTGCCCCAGCTCCCGTCTTCCACGACCTTCTGACTGATGCTTCATTAAACGGACTCCTCCAAGTCCTGCAGGCCTCCCTGCTGCCAGCCTCTCCTTGGCCCAGGCACGTCATGAGCACTGAGGCCACCCAACACGGACACTTGCCCTGCGGCATCCTGAAGCCCCTGAACCCGCGCTGCTCCTGAGCTCCGGGCTTCCAAGGCTTGCTGGTCACGGCAGGTGCAGAACCACTGATCCTGCACACACTGAACTATCCAGCTCGCCTTGGCTTTCCCCGCTGAACCCGGTCTCACACAGATCCTCCTTTCCTGCCCTTCTGCATCTTATCTGCTTGTACTCCAAGCCCACACCGGGGCCCCCACCACCCTTCCCCATCCCAGGCCCCTGCGCCCTACCTGATGCGGCAGCCCACACTCGCGCACTTAAGAAGACTACCAGTACTTAAATCAGACACTGGCTCAGACGACCCCCTAAAAACTTCATGTCTTGTCTTTCCACCTCATTACACACTGTCCCTGTCCAACGCTGTGAGTAAAGACAAAGACCATTCCATACTTAGCTTTTTTTCCTTGACCCTACCAGCGGCCAGGACAGAACTATGCATATCTTAGCCCCAGGGGAAGGATCTGTGAGTATGTGAGCATGTGGATTCCCACCTCTATCTTGTCCCTCTCCTTTATCACAGGAGAGTCAGTCACCCATTAGACCGAGTTTCCCCTGATTCTATTTACTACGAGCAGTTTCACAGCAGCCTGACTGTTCACTTGCCCCTCCTTGGTATGGCAATATCCCCAACTTCACCCACTCCCTCCTATAGCCCCAAACTCCTTGTACTTCTGACCTCACCAGCAGAAATGCCTCAAACCATTAGTGGCTGCAACACATAACCCAGACACAACCGTACTTTGTTCTGGCCTGAAACCTGGTAGCTTTACAATTCTGCTGGTAGTCCTAGGCCATACACAACCCCCTCTACATCCTGGCTTTTGAGATTTAACCTGCTTCTCTCCACAGCTCTGCCAGAAAGATCCCTCTCTTACACACAGGCACGTGCGCGCGCGCACACACACACACACACACACACACACACACACACACATCTGGCTTCTCACCTGGCTCTACCCTGAGAGGCCAGTGCTGGACATGACATCAGATGAGGCCATAGCAATGATGGGGCCTGTGGTGAGTCAGCTCTCACTTGAACCTGGCTGCAGGGGGCTGGAGTGGCCGTCCTGAACTCTACCCACCAGTAGGGAGAGTAGATTTCTGGCTCCGGGAGAAACTCAGAGGTCAAGCCCTCTTTTTCTTAACTAGCCCAGCTCTCCACAGGCCTAGAGGCCCCTGGAAAGTTTCCCCAGGGTCTAGCTTTTGTCCACATTGCTTCACTTTAAACACATTTCCTAAGACTCCCTGGATGCACAGTTTGGTACCTGCCTCGTCCTCTTCCTGTTTTTGTGCACTTCAGTGTGGCTTTCTTCAAATCCTTTAGCACCTCCAAGCCACTCTGAGTCTGCCTGGGGGCTACAGCCTTCCCACCTCAGCACACACCCAAAGCCTTCAGTCTACACTGCTAACGTGGTTTCTCTCCTACTCCCTTTCGACTCCCATCTAGTGCCCTGCCGCCCCCCATCTCTACACGGCAACTACACGGCAACCCTCATGACCACCTTTAACTTCCAAAACTGCATCCTGCTCCCCCCGCTGGAGAAATTTTGGCCTGCGCTGAGCCTTCCGCCCTCTGCTTTGCGTAGGTCACCCTGAAACCTTCAGGTCTCAGCTGGAATGCCCCTTCCTCAGCAACAACGTCCCTCACTCCCTAGAACAGAGTCTGTGATCCCTGTCCCTATTATGTCCTCAAGGCACAGTCCTTTTTTATAACCTGCCACCAAGACTAACCCTATGAAGACGGAGTCCCGCATTTTTTTCCTTGCTCCCTGCTTTACTCTCAGCATCAGACACAGAGCTGTCCAAAGTACCTAAATGAATAAACAAATGAGTGAGGTTAAGGAATTAGAAAGCCTTGTAAGTTTCCTATTTCTGCTTCCATTGCCAGCCCCAGGACAAATATCTCTTAGGAAGAGCCTGGGTACACCTCGCTGCCTACTCAGCCCAGGCAGGCCCATGGCTGCTGGTTCTACTGAGTCTCTATTTCTAATTTATTTTCAAATCCAGATGTCATGCAAACAAGGACCCCCTAAGTATGTGTCTATAAAGTGGAATGTGCTATTTCATCCTTTCAATGTCTCAGTAATTGCTGTTAAATTGGTATTTATAGAGAAAGAATCCTAACACCCTCATGATGAAGATACTATTTTTTTCCTATTTAGCAAAATGGCAGTAAACGTCACAGAAAACGTTACAGCATTTGGACAAGGATTTGCTCCTCGGCCGTGTAACTGTGAATGACTGAAAAAACAATATTCTCAAGACCAAGTTCTACAAAAACACGTCAGAAGTAAGCCTCCTGGGGACCCTCCAATCCCCACCCCTCGGGCCCCTCCTCCTCCGAGGCCAGACAGGCCGCAAGCAAGGCCCCGCCCCTCTCGGAGCACGCGCGCACCCACGCGGACCCGGCTTTGCAGCGTCACTCCCTGCCCGCGGCACCCCACCGCGCGGCGCGGGGAAGCCCCGCCCCCAACCCGGCCCCGCCAATCCCCGAGCCCGGCCCCGCCCCTCCCGGGTGCCGGGAAGCCGCCGGGAGACAAGCCAGCCACTCCCCCTCGCCCGCAGGGCGGGCGGAAGGGCGCGCGCTCGCAGGATGCAGGGAGGGAGCCGCCGGCTGGGAGCAGTCGCGTAGCAGCGCCTCCGCCCCCCGAACGAGTCAGGCTCCGGTTACCTCAGGGCTGTGACCCCGTAGTCTTGGCCGGGGGAGGGGTGGGGCCACGCCTCTGGCCCACACCTCGGTCGGATCCTCACTGCCCCCCCCCCACGCGCCCACGGGGACCTTGGCGCTGCCCGGCCGCCCCCCCCCAAGTGCCCCAGCGCGCCGACAGGGAGACCCCAAGCTTCCTCCGCCCCCACCCCGCACGGGCAGGGAGCGCTAAGTCCCTCCCACTCCCCAACGGCTCGGTTCCGACTCCGTCTCCGCGGCAGCCGAGCGTGGCCGCCCGCCCCACCCCCACAGCCTCATTCCCGGCACGCGGAAGCCTCGGCCGGTTTCCAGGGAAACCGAGACACGGGGCCGTCATGGCAACTGTCTTATCTGGCGGGTGCCCCCCACCCCGTACTGCGTAGGGAAGCCAGTGCCCAAAGGGGGGAGGAACACACGGCCAGGAGGGCCCCTTGAAAAGGGGCTTTTAAAAACCCAGGCAGGAGAAAAGCTTAATTTTTAAAGGTTCGGTGACCCCAGCACTGTTCTGGTCACCCAGACCACCATGTTTCCCCAGCCTCCAGGTTTAACACCCAAACTCGAGTCGTGGTACCTCAATGCTCTCACTGGAAGGATCTTAATCATTCTGGGATCGGGGCGGGGGGGGGGGCCTCACCGGCGCGCCGCCGTCTCCAAGGAGCCACGCCCTGGGGAGTCCCCACCCCACCGAGAGCGACAGACTCTCGGGTCGAGTCCGGGTTCCCGCCCAGGCACTGCGGGAGAGGTGGAGGCGCCGGGGCCACTCCACGCCCTTCTCACCCGCGGGGGCACTAACAGCCTCAGGGGGTAACGCAGACCCGGGCACCCGGTCTGAAAACCGAGCTGCGCGGGCGGTGCAGATGGCGGGGCTCCGCAGGGCGGCCCGGTGGGGGAAGGGGGAGAGGGGAACGCCACGGCCGCCCTCCCCCGCGCACGCGCGCCCGTCCCCCCGCCCCCTCGCGGGCGGGGAGCCCCGCTGACGTCAGCCGGGCCATGTGCTCAGCGCCCGCGTGGAGGCGGGCGGGGGAGCCGGAGAGGGAGCGAGGGCGGGGCGGGGCGGGGCGGGGCGGGGCCGCGGAGAGGCGAAGAGGGAGGGCGGGAGAGGGGAAGAAGCTGGCGCTGCGGCCAAGGCCCGCCCTCCTCTCGGCGGTGCTTCCCTCCCCCATACCTGGATGTACCGCAGCGCCGTCCGCAGCACACTCAGATTCGACGTCTTCTTGTCGTCCACGTTGGGGATGTTGCGCTTCAGTGTCTCAAAGCATTCCTTCAGATGGGCCCTCCTGGGGAGAGGGAGTGGCGCTGGTTAGCCAGCGCCTGGGGGGCGGGGGGAAGGCCCCAGGAGAGCTTGGGGGATCAAGGGTGGGACCGGTCCCGGTAGGGGGCGGGGCGGGCCCAGAGACACACACGCACGCACACACACCTGTTCTTCTCCAATTTGTTGTGGACTTCTCTGGTTCCGATCCTGAAACCCAGACAGACAGGAAGGAGGTTCAGGGGGAGGGCCCAATCAGGTAGCCTTCCTGCCCCCTGCCCCCACTCCCCAAATGCCACAGGCGGTTTGCTCCCCAGATTCTCTATACAAAGCAGCATTGGGAGATGTTCACCCTGTGCGGAGGCGCGTATATCCCCTGGAGGGCACATGTATGCTCATAATTCACAATCCTCTTTAACTCGCCATCCTGCCCTTGCCCACCTCTGAGGAGGCAGAAGGCCTCCTGGGGCTCACAGAAATAGCCAGTTGACCCCAGCCCTCACCCAAGAGATCCCCAATCCAATACTCTGTCCAAAGGCCTGGAAATGCCATCGGCCCATCCTTGAGGGGGTCAGAGAACACAGAAGCCTGACAACAACAGAGGGCAATGGCCATTCCCCACTCCCTGGGTGGGGATGGGCACAGGCACAGTGAGAACTGTCCAAACATTGTAGGATGCTTCCCAGTTGGGGAGGTAGGACAGGGCTTTGAAGGATGAGCTTAGGAGGGGCTTTCTCTTGCACACACAGCCCAGAATGTGGGCAGTTCTCTGTCCCACCAGCCCAGACTCTGCCACACCTCACTCACCCCCCAGGCCTCTTCTTCTGTTCGCTGGATTTGACTTCTTCAGCTGGTGCCAACTTCAGGGTCCCAAGAGTGGGTGGAGGTGGCTGCTGGGGGGCCAGCTGGGGCTGAACTCCAGGGTGAGGTGCTATGGTCAGGATGGGTGTGGGGAGGGGCTGCAAAGGCTTGGGGCTGCCAGTGGGCGGAAGGGTGGTCTTGGAGTCCGGCAGCAGGGGAGCAGGGTTGGGCACCTGTGGCCTGGTGGGCAAGGGAGCAGACTCCTTAATGCTGAGTCCGGGGGTGCTAACCAGGGCTGGCTGGCGAGGCGCCAGAGGCAAAGGCTGGGCTGCAGGAGGCAGTGGTGGGGGCGGGGGCAGAGGCTGAGCAGAGTTGGTCACTACTGGAATAGGAATGACAGTCAGCGGGGTGGGGGTGGCAAGTGGGGGTGGGGGTGCCGGTGGGGGTGCCGGTGGGGACAGAGGTAGGGGTGGCGCTTCAGTGCGGGGTTCCTCCACAGGCAGGGCACGGGCCAGCCTGGCCAGGCTGCTGGCCTTCTTCTGCTCCTGCTCCCTCTCCCGCTCCAAGCGAAGCCGCTCCTGCTCCTCTACGCAGAGAGAACACAAGGGGGTTCTCAGTGGGCCAACAGTCCTGGGCTCCAGCTTCTGAAGTCTCCAACCGTAATGCGCCCTCCGACCCTGTCCCGGTCAGTGCTCACTGACAAGCTTGCTCAGCCCGAGGAACCACAAATATCCATCCACACCCGGCCAGGCGCTGGGACTAAGCGCCGGGGGCACAGCAGCGAACAATTAAAACACACCTGGTCTCCACCTTTGGGGGATCCAAGGCCTAGGGGATGAGGGGGAGGACAAGTAACGGAGGAGAATGGTCCAGGCTGGGAGAGGAGAGGGGCTGTAGAAAGAGCAGGAGCTGTCAGAGAGGATGCCGGAGGCCTGGCAACTTGAAGGTTGAGGGGTTAGGCTGGTGCAGGGAGTTCAGGAACAACAAGGCTGAGGTGGGCAGAGGTCAGTCAGCGAAAGACCTCACACACCACCAGAGGAGAATGGAGGAGGGGTAGACAGATCATAGCTTCTGGGGAAGGCCTTCAACAGTATTTACCAAGTACCTTCCAGAGGGCAGGCAGCATCTTCATTTCAAGATGAAATAAATGAGCTCAGAGAGGCAAAGTGACTTGTTGAGGGTCACAGAGCAAGTCACATGTAAAACTGAAACCAGACCCAGCCAGGAATCCTGACACCCGGTGGATGCCCATACCTGCTGTGTTAGCACATGCTCACTAGGCGTCTGTACACACACACCCACACACACCCTGGATCCTCATGAGAGTCCGTGCCACAGGCAGGGCAAGGACACCACCTTTAGTTTACACATGAGGACATCAGGCCCAGGAGTCCCAGGCCAGGTCCCAGTGTCTGGTCCTCAGGGACCACACAAAACACATTCAGTCCTTCTCTGCCCTTTGTGGTGCTAAAACTCATTGATCCCAAATCTTCTCCCCACCCTCCGTCCCCACCACCAGCAGCACAGCCAGAAAGCTGTAAGAGGCAGGCAGAAAGGAAAGAAGGCAGCCTTGCACCTGTCCATTCAGCATCTCTGCGAAAGCCCTACTGTAAGGAGAGGCCTGCTCTGGGGCTGGCTGCGACCAGGGGAAGGGGAGGGCCCTTCCTGAGCCAGAAGCACCTCTCCATCTCCACCCTGCCCGCGCTCTCCAGGCCCCACCATTCCGGTTCCCTGGCTACAGGGCTGGGCAGGGGCCCTGGGGAGCAGCTGTAGCCCCCAGGCCAGAGAGCAGGCTGGTCAACCAGCCCTCCTGCTGTCTGGGATGGGCCACACTGCTGACTAACTGAGCTGACAGCAGTAGCTGGCAGACACGCCCCAAACATACCACCCCACAAGGGGTGGGGCTGGAGGACCAGGTGGGCTAAGAGCCCCCTACAGAGAAGGGCATCAACCCCCCACTGGTCTTTGGGGCTCAGGGCCCTTAGGCCAACCAACAAAGTGAGCGTGAGCCAGGCCTGCTCCAAGCTCCTCCCTCCTGCAGGGGAGAAGAGGCCAAAGGAGGAAGTAGAGCAGTGTTATGTGAGGGGAAGCGCTCGGCGGTTTCCCAGCAGCACAGGCCTCTTCCGTGGCTCCCCTGCCCTTCAGGAAGGGGAGCTGCCAGGCCTGCTCCAATGAGGGGAGCGCTCTCCCTGGCCTTCCCAGGCGCACTGGCTTATGTTACAGCCCCAGAGAAAACCAGCTGTCTGCACTCCAGCTTCCCAGAGACCACACTGGCAGAGAAGTCTGCGAGTTCCACCTATCAGCTACCCAGTCCACCCCCCACACTGCTCCCCACCTCCCCCCAGCCCATCCCCTTCCCCTGAGCTCCAGGGTCCAACACAGCCCACCTTCATTCCTTTGAGCCAGGACTCAAACTTTTCATTGGCTTCGGGACAGGGTTCCACTCTCCCATTAGCAGGGTGGGACAGAGAGGGTACCAAGCCCCAAGAACAGGTGCCCTGGTAACCCAGACTCAAAGTAAACCTCATATTCCCCATATTTTAAAGCAACTCCACAGCTCATCCAGGAGATGGCAACCTCCTTCTCACCTACCCTCTCTCTTCCAAGGTCAGGCAGGTATGCCTCACAGGTGCCAGGAAGCACCCAGGTGAATGGCCAGGCTGTATCACACCTGGATCAGCATGAAAAATCTTGACTGGTGGTGAAGAGGGGTGTCCCAGGCCAGACCCAGCCCACCAAAGCTCCCTGCCTCCTCCTCACCCGGCACTGACCCTCCTCCTATGCCCTGCGGAGCAAACTGGCAGTCACTAGGGGGACTCCCTCAGGAACAGAACAGATCCAGGCTCTGTAAAAGAACTCTCTGTGGCACCCAGGGGTGCACTCCCTCTCCCACTCCCAAACATACACACGAGGCTGGCCCCAGAGAATTTAGCATGACACGTCTGGAGTGATTCAGGGGCCACAGCAGGCACAGGCCTGGGGCCTGAGGAGTCTATATTCGGTAGCCCCCAGTGGTCAGGGGGAGTTCTGCCCTTCTGCAGGCTAAGAGGGAACTTGGTGCCTAAGGCAGCCCCCAGGATATGACTCGGTCAGGTAGAAGAGGGTCCCATATGAACCACCTCCATGAATGCTGGAAATGACCAAGCCCTCCCGCTGACCACTTCTTCCCTCTCACATACATGTGCACACACATCCTCAGGTGCATCATGGGAGCAATATGGTTGGTCTAGGTCAGGAAACCCACCCTTGAAATTGAAAGGGGTTGTGGACAAGAGGATCCGTGTTCAGAGCTGCTCCTCAGGTGCATACCCAGGAAGGCAGTTCTAGTTGGCAGGTCCACACACAACCCCTTCTCTCCCACTGTCCCCACCCCAAGTCAGAGGTCAGAACCTCAAGGAGGGGGCAAAATGAATCTGAGATGAAAGCGGTGCGGCTAAGTGCAGCCATCTGCACGTGAGCTTCTGGAGCGGATCTGGCTTTGCACCATCCATCCCCTAAGACCTCTGGCCCCACCAAGAAGGAGCTGTGACTGGTCAGTTAAACTGGGCCTCTACTCAGCTCCCTGCCCCAGTTCTCACCACCTGTGGGAGGGGCAGGGCTCTGCAACTTAGGAGAGAACCATTCCCAGGCTCCTTCACATTCCCCTGTCCTTCTTACTGACTGCTGCGGACTTGATATTTTGGAAAGGGTGGGGGAGAAAGGGTCTTCTCCCCTCCCTCCCCATAAGACCAATCAGCCTGAGGGCAAAGTGAAAGTGAAGTGAGTGTTCCGGTGGGGAAAAAGCAGGGTCAACCCTGTTCACTTCCAGCACCGTGCCTGATACACAGCAAGGACACAATAGGTACTCCTGAACTGCACTGTTGATGATGGCAGCAGGTGACTCAAGTCTCCAATTCTTGTGCACGCACCCCCCTCCCCTCGCCCCCTTTGCGCTGCGCCCGCAAACAGGACATTCTCGGTCACCACCAGCCCTGTGACCCTGCTCGGGACCCCAAAGGTAATGGGGAGGGGCACGCAGCCTGATGTCCCGGCCCATCAATTCCGCAAAACGCAAGCATCTCAGTCTCAAAGATCTCGAGTGACTCCTGACCTTGAGAGGCCGGTCGACGGACTAGGCCGGGCGGACCCGCCGCTCCCCCGCCCCTGGCCCGCTGCCGCTCCCCCCACCCCACCCCCGCCGCCGCCGCGGCCGCGGCAAAAGCTGCAGGGCGCGCGCGCACACAACACACACTACTACCTCCTGCATGACTCATCACTGAAGCAACAATAGGCAGAGAGAAAGGAAAGGAGGGCGAAGCACTCTCTCCACCACAACGAACCCGGCAGAAGGGCTGGGGAGGGAAGGCTGGAGGGGGAGGGGAGGCTGGAGGGGACATAAGTCCCCGGATACTGCACACACACCGATCCAGGGCCGAGGCCCTCGCAATGGTCCGGGAAACAGAGGTCTTTTCTTCTAACCCCTATTCCTGCAGCACCCTGAAGCTGGGGACCACCGACAGGGCGGGCGGGATGGGAAGCATCTGAAATCCTTGTTTCCTGTCAAGGGAACGCCAAAGTTTGCCCCTTCTCAGCCTGGCTTATTCCACAATGTGGCTAGGGGTACTGCCAGGAGGTCCTGGTGAGAACGTTCCCCAAAACGTCAGTGGGAATATGTGCGCTCTAAATGTCCTGTCGCCCTGCAATTCAGAGGGTTTCCCTCGCCCCAGAATCAAAAACAGGAGGTTGGGGCGAGAACGGACAGGTGAGCTCCTAGGCTCCTCCTTCCAGCCCACAGGCTCTCCCTGGGAGGTGCCCGGCGGCCGGAGCCAGGGCCCAACCCGGCGCAAGGCCACTCGCCAGCCCCGCCCAGGCCCCGCCCCCGACCGAGCGCGAGGCAGCTGGGAGGGGCTGGACCGCCCGGTCCCCAGCGGGAGTGTCCCCCGTGCACGTGGTCGGAGGCGGGGCCCGTCCACGTCACCACCCGGTGTAACCAACGGGCTTGGAACGCAGGCACACGCAACATTCCAGCCGAGAGCGGGTTTGGAAGGCGCAGACACGCCACATTCCACACCGGCTAAAGTGGGGCGCAGCAAGGGGGGCCCGGGGACTGCCCCCAGCGACCTGCGGGCCGTTTCGCAGACACCCGATCAGCCCAGCTCTCACCCAAACCCCTGAAGCGCGACCCAGCCCAGCTCTGAGAGGCGGGGTCAGGCGGGGCTGGCCAGGATCATAAGACACGCGATGTCATTTCATTCTGCAAAGGCCGCCTCCGCCCCAAGCGGCGCGTAGATCGGCCGGGAGCGCCCCCCGCACCCTCCCCACAGGGCCAGGGAAGCCGGGGAGCTGCTCGGCGTAGAGTAATTCCCACCCCCCATTCCGTTACACACACGCCCACTCGTGTGCACTATACACTCGCCCGTGTACACGTCCGTTCATCCGCTCTCGAGGCTCACATCACACATCCCCCGTGCACACACGCACGCACACGCGGGTCTGCCACCCCCACGCAACACCATTCCGCACCCCACCCCCCCACCCCCCACCGGCTCACACATCCTCAGCGCTGCCGAGGGCACCGCTGGCCCACGCGAAAGGAGCCCCCACAAAAGGTGCACACGGGGTGGCAGGCAGCTGAGGTGGCGCCCACAGGAGCCGGGTCCCTCACTGCACGTTAATGAATTCATTAATTAATTTTACTGCCCCCAACACTTCTCCCCGGGCGGCGGCTCTTGTGCGGAACCTTGCGCTGCCCGGCTTCGCCGGCCGCCCGGGAAGGGGTCCTGCCCGCGGTTTCGCGTGGGTTCAGGGGCCAGGGTCGCTCGTCTCCCCTTCCCCGGTGCCCCAGGGGCCCAGCCCGGCCGCTCACCACGTGCTCTCTGTTGTTGCTGCGCTTGCCATTCCAGGAAGCGGGCCGCCTCCAGTAGCGTCTCTATGCTCATCGCGCCGAGAGCTGCCGGGGGCGCGCCGGGGCCGAGACTGCGGCCCGCGAGCCGGGCACAGGTCAGGCTGGCGGGCAGGCAGGAGGGAGGGATCACCTCCGGGGGGCGACAGGGCTGGGCGGCGCAGCGCACTCCGCAGGGAAGAACAGGAGAGCACGGAGAGAAAAAATTAATGTTTCCCAAAATATTTGCAAAATATAAATTGCAAATTTTAAAAATTTTGATGCAAAAAAACAAAAGGCGGCACTGCCTCCCTCCTTCCCCTCCCTCTCTTTTTCCCCCTCTGATGCCTCCCGCCCCGCGGCCCCCGGGAGTCCCGCCGACAAGAAAAGGCTTTGCAACAAGATGGCGAGGAGGCACCGACACACACAACAAGGGAAGGAGCCGCGCTGCCCCCGGCCGCCGCCCCCGCTACTACACCGGGGCCGCAGCCAAAGCCCGGACCGGAGCCCCCGCCCGCAGGGCCGCGGCGTCTCAGGAAGGGAGGGGCGGGGTCCCGAGCGGGCTGGCCCCGCCCACTATAGACGGCGCGCGCACACGTGGCCTGGGTGGGGGTGGGAGAATACCCAGCCCTGCTCGCGCCCTGCATTTCCGCTTTTTCTCCTCGCCCCGCCCCGATGGCAAGCCGTAAGTTGAGCAAAGGGCTGCGTGTTGCGGTCATTCACAAGGAAGTGTGTCCTGCTGGAGAAAAAGAAGGGTGGAAAATTTAAGACTTAAGTTAGCTCAAATAAAGATATTCCAGGTCAGGGAAACCTTAGGATGGTAGAGACGGGCCTGACCCCTGGGTCTCCGCTCCCTACCCACACGTGACCTAATTCCTGCAACCACCCGGCTGTCGCAATTCCCCGGGGATCCGCCCGTGGGCGGAGCTGACAGCAGTAGGCTGCCAGAGACCAGCCGAGGGAGCGGAGTGATGATCCGGTTCCGCGTTTTGCCTCCGTTCCTCCCCCCGCAGTGCGTTCGCATCCTATTAGGCGACGTCACCGGGCCGCGGGCCAATGGGCGGGCAGGACAACACGGCATGGAGCAGCTCCACATGGACACCCCGCGCCGCCAGCCTTCTGTTTAAAGGGCCAGTGTCTAACACGGTCACATTCGTGGGTGCGGATGGGTCCTCTGTTAACGGAGGGTGGAACGCCGAGAGGGAAATTCTGCAGTTGTGCCCTGGCCTATCCTTTACTTTTCACCAGCCTCCCTTCAAAACCAAGTCTCTCTCTTTTCTTCCCCCCAATTCTTGTCTTTGTCCACGCGTGTCTAATGTGGATGGCCCACAGGCCACCCTTTGCTCTGGGGTCGGGGCGGGGGCAGTTAAGGGTAGGCGTCCGCAACTCAGACCGAGGAGGCGGGGCCCAAATCGGGAACAACAACGTGGAGGGCGGAAGCCTGGCCCTGCCAGCCGCCAGGCTACTGAGGCCGCGGGCGGGGCGCGGGGTCGGGACGCTCAGTCTGCTCTAGACCGCGCTCGCCTAGAGGGCGGGCCCACCGGCTGGCGCTCGCTGCCGCTGCTTCTTGCGCCAGTGTTTGGGGGCGCGTGCGGGTACAATCAGAAAGTTAGACCTTTGTCAGCTTACCCAAATCCTCTCATTTTGCAGATAAGGAAACTGAGGCCCAGAGATGAAAGAGGACTTCTAAAGTCACTCAGTGTTCCAGTTGCTGCAGGCCCCGGAGGGAGGAGGATTTATCCTTGACCCCGTGGACGACTCTTTTGAAGGCAGTTCTGGGCAGGGCACCCAATTCAAAAAAAATCATGAGGGAATATCAGACTGCCTGCATGGGAAGTGGTCTGCCCACTTAACATATTGTAGTCGGGGTCTCCAAAATCTTCACCTGAAACCCTGCTGTTCTGCTTTTTTGGTGCAGACCACGCGAGCCCCACTGGTACAGTTGGTAGTGACACAAAGGCCGGCTGAAGGGACTTTGGTAGCATCCTGGATCATGTACAGCTCTGCTGGCCCAATGCCAGCAGTCCTATAGCCCCTGGGTCCTAGCCTCAGATTTCTTTTTTTTTGCTACCAGTTCAGAGTGGGACAATGCCAGCTGGGTTCAGGGTCCTGCAGCCTGGGCTTCACCATCATACAAACCCACAAAGCAAAACTTTATGAGGACAGCTGAGTGGCAGACCACCCTGCCAATCCATCTCATCCCATCCCATCCCATCCCCCCCCCCCCTGCCCTTGGAGGGGTATGTTCCTATTTTGGGGTCTAGCTTAAAGGCAGAAAACCGGTACAAATGCATTGCCTGCAGGCTTTGCTCCCTTCCTTTGAGGGCATAATGCATACTAAGGAAAGAAAATCTGCACAGATCTTGGAACTCAAGAACCTAGTGAACAGAAGGAAGGGGGTTGTTTGCCAGCAGCAATCTATGGAGGGATCTGATCTTTACACATTCAATGCCCCAGCATCTGTAGCTGAGCAGAGGCCATTACACACGTCCACATGCCACTAGCTTTGCCTACGATGGAGCTGGAAAGGAAGGTGGGGGAGGGGGTGGGAACAACATAGCCCAAGTGCCCTGGGATGAATGCCCTTTTCCTGGGAGAGATCTGGGCTGGTCCTGACATTGCTTCCTTTTAGATGCCTGCCACCCTCTACGAGTGTGGTTGGGCACGGCCCACTGCACAACCAAAGAAAATGAGAAGTTTAAAGGCAATACACAGGTGTGTGTGTGTGTGTGTGTGTGTGTGTGTGTGTGTCTGTGTGGGTTACTAAAGTGTATGTAATATACATAATAGTGACCCGAAATAACGTTGTTGACCAAGTTTTCATTTCGTTTGGGGTCAGCACTGTACTATTCTGTCCAGTTGCCCAAGATGCTCAGCTCCACCCAGCTATACCTTCTGCCTTCCTCAAGTGGTCACAGCACTCGAATAGTCCTAAGTCTCTTGTAGAGGCTGAAGTCCAATCTTTGACTGTTCTTGTCAGGTACCAGCTCTATTCCATTACGAAGGCATTCCTCTGAAAAGGAGCATTCTGAAGACAACTTTTCCTTCAGGGATGGGTAAGCAAGAGATAAAAGTGGGGTGAACAGAGTCAAATGCCAGTCTCTCTCCCTTGCCCCCAATACCCCATCTGCTCCAGAGCTTAGTGGAGATGCTTGCTATTTAAAACAAACAGCCTTACTGGCTTCACATGATCATCTGTTTATTTGGGTCATGTGGGGACAGCAGCCAGGGGATGTTAGGCAAAAGCAAGGGTTTAGAAAGGTGGCTTTTTTTTCTGAGACTGTTGTTCCCTACAGGAGCCTGAAAATGGCTAAACAGAATTTCTTATCAGCCAGGGTTTCCCCAGTTGGGGAATGGACACAGTTGGGGTGGGAGATACCTACAAGGGGGGTATAAAAGGAGAGGGGAATGAATAGGAGAGCCGTTTCACATTTTAGCCCCAGCTTCCTGTTCCAAAGGGACGGAACTGGGGTAGAAGCTGGCAACTGTATCCATTCAAAGAAAAGTGAAAAGAAGTCTTCTGATGTTTCAGCGGAAAGGTAAGCACTTTGTGGAAATGATCCAAAGCCCAGCCATCTCCAAAAAGTTGTTCCGAAAGTTCTCTTATGGCTTCTAGGTGCTCAGTACCTTTAGAGCAGAAGGACACCAGGGCCACCCATCATTGTGTACTTTCTCATGAAAGGATTTCTATTTTCAGTCTTCCTCCTCAAGTCTGCGCATCCCAATGCCCAGTTCCAATCCCTCAATTCTTTAATATCCCAAGCGGGAGACATTCCCTTGATGAGACTGTCTTCCACCCTCCACCTCACCCCACTCCGTCAAACAAAGCATTTCATACATACATAGGCAACTCCAAGAGCTATGAAAATCAGTTTCCTGACCCCTAAGATGCATACATAATGAGAGGGCAGAAAGGGAGTAAAGCCAAAGTACAGGTATTTATAGCAGATCCCAGAAGGACCAACTTCTCAAATTCTGCAAGTGGTTTTAAGGAGCTTTTCACATATCATAATTAAGATAAGACCAAAGGGAGGGAGAAAGCCAGGATGAAGAAGGGACAGAAGACTAGTAGTACACCCAGGGTCACAGCACGACATTCATTTAACAAATATTTATTGCGTGCCTAACATGTGCCAGGCACTGGGCTAGGCAGCCTTGTAGCCAAGGCCAGGTGACCTTTGGTAAGCCAGGGTGGGGTAAAAGGTCACAGAGCAGAACTCAACTCTGCAGTAATACCTGGAAAACGTTAGCTTTGCTCTGGACCACCGCCGTGCTGGACATAGCACTTGAGGCCCTGTGCCCGCACAGAGACCCATAAGCACGCTGCTGCACTCATTTAGGTTAGGTCCCAGATCAGCATACTTTCCTAAGAAGGGGTAAGAAGAAATTAAATGGACCGAAACTGATTCTGACAAGCCCGGTCTGAATGATGAGCAGGATTTTGAATTGCTTTGGAAGAGTTGTATCCCATATGGTATTCATCCAGTCATCAGTGAGGTGGGCTCCTTAGAGCTGCCAGTTTCCACCAAAGTCATCACCTACCTTCTTCCACTCCCACTGAGTAAAGGACTTCTCCCAAATCTACAAAACAGGTACAATCAAGTCACCTACTTTCCCCTCTTCCTATGATCTCACAGTTGGAAGAGTTGAGATTATCTAGTCTAACCTCCCAAGAGAAGGTGTCTTATCCAACGTCACAAAGCTGCTTAATAAGTCAGCTGCGATGAGAGTGGCGTGGTTCTCCCTTGACTGTGTTGGACAGCCAAACCTGGGAAGTGGGTCCAGAGTCCTTGAAAACCTCACAGAAATGGGTGCTGATAGGGAGAGAACTTCTCCCCTTCTGGCTAAAGACAGGAATAATCATTAACTTTGCTTAGTGATGCCCAATGAACAAACCTCGCAGACAAGTGCGAACGCCAGAGAATCAGACTTAGCTTCCAGAGACTCAGGCCACTGAGGAACTAAGAGCTTCTAACTGGGCCTGGGTAGACAGCCATTCCTCACTGGTGCCTACGTCTGGCCTGAAAAGGTGACTGGGGGAAAGGGGCAGATTTTTATCCAGGCAACCGCCCTGGGTGTGGACACTGAGTAATCAGGAAAGAAATGCAGTTCAGAAGCAAAAAGGGAGGAGCCACGCACTCTGAGCTTTTCTGAGAAACTAAAGAGGCTAGCTAAACACTGCAGCTGGAGATGGGGGTTATAGGGGACTTGGTAGGAAGAAGCTGATCAAAGCAGAAAGTCACGAGGGAAAGGATAAGGACTTCAGCTATTCCTCTAAAAAAAAGAAAAGAAAAAAGCATGGCTTTATGAGAGAAAATGAATTCAGGTCATTGGGAGTGAGACGGGGCAAGGTTATGAGCAGAGCAAGGTGTAGTCTTGTAATGTGAGTCAAGAGACAACTGGGTCAACTGGGGGACGGGGGGTGTCCATGACAGGGGAGGCCCCCCAGGACTGAGGGGCTGGACTGTAACACCCCATGGAAAGGACTGAAGTCAACTGTCCCAGCAATCCGAGCTCACACCTAAAAGGCAGTCAAGTCTTTAAAACCCAAGAGATCAGCTACCTGATCAGAACAGTACGTAAGGCCCTGAGCAGTGGACTCTCAATGACTGGACTGCCTAGATCCAGTGCCCAGCTCACACCCACAACTGCACTTCTTTCTAAAGCCCCAGGGCCCACCGGGAAAGTCTCTACTGGACAGTGCTGGGGACAATCTAGGACACTCCAGGAGCCACATACCAGCCTATGCCTCTCCCACGTCCAGGCTGGGGGCTGATACAGCACATGACCCCACCCCCACCCCAAGGGAGTACCTTTCCCATCACAGATACCTCAGATGGCAGGGCTAGAGCTCACCGGTCCTCTCTCTGAACAGTTACTCTGCGATGACTACGAACCATTTGTTAAACACAGTTAGGTTCTTACATGTCGTATCATATACCAACATAAATTCAAATGTTACACGTAAAAAATAATGGCCAGAAAGAGCCATAATAAAATACAGGGAAACATTTTTTCTGCTCCAAGAGCAGTGAAGATTTCTACCCATGAAGGCAAACAAAGAAAATATAAAGGGAGATGGGGTGCCTCGGTGGCTTGCTAAAGTTAACCGTCCAACTCTTGATTTTCGGCTCAGGTTGTGGTCTCAGGGTCTTGAGATTGAGCCCGGGGTCGGACGAGCAGTCGGGCTGGGATTCTCTCTCCCCCCTCGCCTGCCCACCCACCCTTCCCTCGTGCACACTCTCTCTCTCTCAAAATACAAAACAAAACAGTAAATAAAAATACAAAAAATGAAAATATAAAGGCAGAGGCATGACAGATTTGATTACATAACCCCCTACAAGTTCCTGGGGCACCTGGGTGGCTCAGCTGGATAAGCGGCTGCCTTCGGCTCAGGTCATGATCCCAGAGTCCTGGGATCGAGTCCCACAGCGGGCTCCCTGCTCAGCGGAAAGGCTGCTTCTCCCTCTCCCCCTGCCTGTGCTCTCTGTGTCAAATAAATAAAAATCTTAAAAAACAACAACAAAACATAACACCAACAAAACCTCTACAAGCTCCTAACTGTAAAAACAACAAAATTACCAGAAATAAAAGGAAAAGGTAAATGACAAAATGGAGGGAAATATTGGCAAATGTGTTCTTGCAGTTTAATAATAAAAAGAACACTTGTATAGAAAAATGAACACAACATAATTTAAATTTTATAAAATATATGAAATAACATATGTAACATAAATATGTATAAATATATGAAAATGTCTGACCTTGCCAATACCATAATAAAATGAAAACACTGGAAACAGGGGCGCCTGGGTGGCTCAGCCAGTTAAGCATCTGCTTTCGGCTCAGGTCATGATCTCAGGGTCCTGGGATCGAGCCCACTGTCGGGGCTCCCTGCTCAGCAGGGAGCCTGCTTCTCCCTCTCCTCCTCCCTTGTGCTGTCATTATCTCTGTACCTATCTCTGTCTCTCTCTCAAATAAATCTTTAAAAAACAAAAACAAACCACTGGAAATATTCTTGTCTATCAATTGATAAAGGACTTTTTTAAAGATTTTATTTATTTATTTGACAGAGAGAGAGAGCATAAGTAAGGGGGAGAGGGAGAGGGAGAAGCAGGCTGTGGGGGCTCAATCCCAGGACCCTGGGATCATGACCTGAGCCAAAGAGAGACGCTTAACGACTGAGCCACCCAGGCTCCCTTAAGATTTTATTTCTAAGTTATCTCTACACCCAACGTGGGGCTCGAACCTACAACCCTGAGATCAACGGTCGCATGCTCTACCAGCCAGCCAGGCACCGCCAATAGAGGATTTTTAAATTAGCCTTGGGGCACCTGGGTGGCTCAGTGGGTTGCGCGTCCGACTCTTGATTTTGGCTCAGGCCATGATCTCAGGGTTGTGGGATCAAGCTTTATGTCAGTCTCAGCATGCAGCACAGTTTGCTTGAGGTTTTTTTCCCCTCTCTCTGCCCCTCCCCCACTCGTGCACGCTCTCTCTAAAAATAAATAAATAAATAAATAAATAAATAAATAAATAAAAATCTTAAAAAAAAAAAAAAAGACAATAAAAATTAGCCTTGTAGTGCTATCAAAGGAGTGGTAAAAACTGGCACTTACAGAAATGTAAACTAGCACAACCTTTTTAGTGACCAAATTGGCAATATACACAAAGAACCTTTAAAAAGGTTCCTGTGCTTCAGTAATTCTTACGTAAATTTATCCTAAAGCAGTTTAAGGAAACACAGTAAGATTTGCTTTTTAAGTAAACTCTATCCCTAATGTGGGGCTTGAACTCACGGCCCAGAGATCAAGTCACATGTTCTACTGACTGAGTCAGCCAGGCGCCCCCCCACACACAAAGTTTCTATACAAAGATCCTCGCTAAAGCGTTATTTACAATAGAGAAAACCAGAAAACTAAAATTTCCAGCAAGGAACAATTGGTTTAGTGAAGTAACACTCACAGTACGGCATGTAAAGAAAACAGGTTGTTAGTAAACCAAAATATTAGTGGTGGTTGTCTCTGGGGCAGTGTGATTACTGGTAATTTTTATTTTTAAAAGTTTTCTGATACAGAGATTAGTTTTATAATCAGAAGTTTATCACAATATATTGCTACATGAAAAAGATTATAAAAAGTCATAAACAATATGATCCCACATTTGCTACTTAAAAATATATATGCATATAAAAATACTAACAAAATATAACTCCATTTGAATAGTGGAATTATACATTTTTATTATTTTCTAAATTCTTATGAGAATGCACCTTTGCAACTATGAAACAGGTTAAAGGGGAAGAAAGTTCCCCTGTGCTTTCTCAGGAAGGGCCTTGGATCTCTTGATCTCAACCACTGCGACGTGCTGCTACGGATCTCCTTCCCACCCCGCCCTTCTCCTCAAAGTGCTTCTATTTCACCCCCCAACGTGTGGGTTTCTTCACCTCCCTTCCCGCCACCAAACCTACCTAAATCTCTGCTCCTCAGCTCTGAAGTCCCCTAGAAATGGTTCAGGTGACCCTTCCAGTCCAGATGAGATGAGGAAGAGCACTAAGGTTGCGGCAGTCTGGATGGAGAGGCTGGGCTGAATTTGGGAGGCTATTTCTAAGGTGAAAGATTTTAGTCCCGGTGGTGAAGGAGAGAGAGGATTCCTAATCTGGACAGCTCGATGGATGGTGATCAAGAATATGGGAGAGAAGCAGGTTTCGACAGTAAGTAGAGTTTGACACCGCCATGGTCCTGGAGGAGCTGTCCAGTAGGCAGTTAGGTATGTGGATGTTGAAAGTTCAGGAAAGGTCTGGATTGGGGAATGCTGAATCTATGCGTGAACAGTAGTTGAAGTCATGGGAATGGATGCGGTCAGCCAGAAGTGCTAGGAGCGAAGAGCCAACAAGGGCCCTAGATGGAATCTTCGGGATTCTCTTTTAAGAGGTGAGAAGGACTCTAGAATCGAATAACAGCTACTCCCTTTTAGTCAGAACATGAGCTCTATCCCTTCTTGCCTGGCCCCTGCTATACAGGATGAGGAAATATTTCACTCTGTGAATGAATCGAGTCCTTATTAGTGCTCGCCTAGAGTTCAGAGAAATACAGGCTAGAGTTTGGTTCATAAAGCCCCCCATGTGCCCCTGAAGGCAGGAATCCTGGGACAAACACACTGAATTAAGGATGCTACACCAGAGCAGACTGGGACCCCCCCTTTCCCGGCAAGAAACATCCAATCTCCTCAATCACAGAATCTACAAGAGCGGGTCCGGACCTCCTCCGCCGTCCTGGGAGGGTCTGGCTCCACAGTGCTCTCCCCAGAGCCTTCTCTTTTTGGACAGCAGTAGCACAAGCTGCCATTTCCCTGGGGGCTGACTGGCTGCTGAAGCCAGCCAAGTCCCCTAGCCGGGAATTTCCTGGCTCTCGTTTCTAGACTCTTGGGCCACACTCCCTGAATGGGTCCACCAGATGGCAGGCAGCCTTTTCTTTCCTCTAGACTTCACCCTACCTGGGGAAGATGACTTGCTGTTTTTCTGACAATCGTGACTTTCTCCAGCAAGATCAAAAAGCACATTAATTCTGTAAGTGAAATATTTGGAGCTGCCTATTAAAGTATTAACAAAGTAAAACCCTTCTTCCCTTATTATACAATTATGTATTGTCAAAGAGTCATTACCTAATTATCAGTTATTTTACATTGATTCTGATCCAACATGTGCTTGCACGAGACATTTTATTATGTGGTTTCACTAACTACTTAATTATCTGCACTGCTGCCAAATACAAAATTCTGTGAAGATTTGGTAGCATAAATTAAGAACTAATTATAAGCAATTTCATTTATCAAATCTTGCTCATTGATCACAGGCTTGACAATACTACTATCTTAAAGTGCTCAATAAAGTGAGGCTGGTTGAGAGATGCTTTTTCTCTCTCCTCCCTGCACCGTGTAATAGAAGTCCCCCTCCTTAGAGGTAGGTCGGTTGAGCCTAAAGGTCCATTTCCATTTAAGTGTAATGTTTGTTACAAATCTGAGATTTGGTACAAGACCTCAGTCTCAGATTTCTGGACCCGAGTTCAAACCCCATCTCTGTGACTTAGCTCTGTGGATAACCTTAGGGCCAGTCACTTAAGCTCTCCAAGCTTCTATTTTTTAAAGCTATCACAGAGGGACACCCCACTGCTGTGAGACAATTTATGTAGAAGATGGCCAATCAATTTGGTTCCCTGTTCGTCACTCCAGTACCTGGAAGCACAGGTTTTGTTCTTGGTCAAGAAGTGGCACTCTACACCTGCAATTCTGCACTTGTGGTCTTGGCCTTCGGACATGAATCCGCAAGATGTTCTGACCAGAGATGGAAAACTCAAAGAAGAATACAAAGAGATGAGCAAGTCGAGAAGACCACTCTGCTTATGCACTCCTCCAGGTGTCTTAATACTTCTCTCACTTAACTGCGGCTACAACTCTACGAAGCAAGAATCCTTCATCTTTTGTATGAGGAAGCCAAGGCTTAGTGAAACTGACTTACCCTGCGAGTGAACCGGAACACAAAGCCAGGCCTCATGACGCAAAGTCTCTTTTCTGCTTTTCATTCTCCTAGGGTGCTGGAGAAGCATCTGGGATTAAATATCCTTTGCCCTCTTGGGAACATCATATACAAGCCAATTCTGCCAACTCCAGCAGCAGTTTCTGGTCCACTCCTTCTTATCTTAGTTTCTTGGCTCACAAGCACCCGTGACCCTCTGCTTCCCCGGGGAGAGCCTAGAGTCCCTAATGTTTTCGCCTGGACGGAGAGGCAGATAGGCCACACCTCAAAGGGCATTCAGAGGTGCAAGGGCCTTACTCAGTCACAACAAAGTCCCCTGCAGTAAAAGCACAGCCTCCAGAAGGCGGCATTAGCTGTTCCAAAAGGAGCATTAGCTGTTCCAACCAGTAATTAAAAAAATAAACTGCTGTTTTAGTCATTTGGGTGAGTCACAGCAGAGGATCTGAATGTCTTCACAGAGCAGAGCGAGAGCTCTCCGTATGTGTGTAGGGCCCTGCTGCTAGTGGGGTGAACCCCACACAGGGCTTTCAGATACTGTGCTGGCACTAGCACCAAGACTTTGTACTGGGGAGCATTTAGAAAGGTTCAAGACAACCCACGCTCTGTTCCAGGAGGCAAAAGCCAGTTCATTCTCTGTGTTTTACTAGGGTTAGGGCCCGCTCAGCAAACCCAATCTCCTGGGCAGCAACTTCTCTAAACAAGATACGGTCATGGCCCTTTCCTAGGGGCACCTCCTGAGGGGCCTTAAACCTGCTGCACCTTTGAGACTTTCCTTCTCCAAGAGGGCTCCTTATTTTCCAAACTGGACCTTTCCCCTCCTCATGTGCAGATAGATCTCCTGGGTGGCCACCCATCACCTCTCATTCTGTGCCATAATAATAAGGGTAGATGGCACTTTTCCTTGAACCCACACAGACACCAGAGCGAGGAGTACCTATGTTCCACACAGAAGCGTCCCTTGTGGGAAACAAGGCCTAGCTAACCTATATAACGTACACAACACAGAGCCAACGGTGCCAACTTCTAGTCAACCAGTCACATAAACCAAAACAGGAATTTAAAGACCAAAGAACAATGAGAACAGCTTCTTAGAACTCTCCATTTTAACTCTTCCTGGAACTCCAGACTTCTGGAAAACTACTGATTAAGATAAACAGATAGTGCCCCCCCCCCCAGTACCTCCATTAACTAGATAAAAGTTAATCCAAAAGACTGACCCAACCTAGATATCTTCTAGACTAGCAGGACACATGGAAATAAAAGAAAATACTGTCAACTGAGACCACAAAGAAACATAAAAAGGTTGAAATACTATGCCCAGATAAAAAGACCACGGGGTGGTCTTTCTACTTTTTTATTTCAAATTTTATTTATGTGAAAATGTACTTGTTTGCATAAAAAACATTATCTGGGTAGCAAATGGATTATTTCAAGAAAATATCAAAGACACATTTTATCTATTTCTGCAGTGAAGTTAAGGAGCTTGATCAAAAGGCCAAAGATGCCCCCCTGTGGCTACAGAAGAAAATGCTGTGGTTTAGGTAAGATGAAGGGCTACTTACTCCCTTCTTTTAAGAGGCCTTGGATTTTCCACATCTTGCAGTTTTATTACTTGTCAGAGCTCAGACATTGGTGCAGTCCCAGGCTTGAACGTTAGTACTGTGCCTGAAATGCATTTTGAACAGGCAAGGAGGGTACGTAAAGACACTACTGTTCTAACACAGAAAAATACAAGACGTTAAATGAAGAGAAGTGTAATAAATACACAGCATGAGTACAACCAAAGTTAAGCCCACACCCTTGCACACCCAGATCATCTACAGAAAAGGAGGTAGAAGGAAACATTAAAATACCAATAATGGTCATAAGACTGTGATGAGGGGTGATTTTGTTGCTGTTTTCTACTCTCATTTTCCAAATCTTGAATGAACACATGCTACTCTGTGTGACCCTGGCACTAGTTTTCTCATCTTGTCAGAGATTCTTCTCTCTGAAGGGGGATTGGGGAGGGGGGTGTTCAGAGAACTTTCAGAAATAATCCAGGAGGTTTATGGATTCTCTAGAGGTCCTTGGACTTCTAGTGAAGAACGCTAGTTAATATGTTTTCTTGGGCAGCTCTGTCTCTACTGACAGAGGGAAGTACAACAGAGTCATATTTTTAGTTCTTTTATCTCTGCTGAGGGTCAGGTTTAGGTGCTGCCAAGACAGGCCAATTTCATCAGTTTTCTGCCCTAACCAACAGCCACCTTTCAAAAGCACGGCTTAAGTACTCAGCCCCAGTCTCTTCTGTGGCGACGAAGGGGCTCTGGCACTGTACTCAGTCCAGACAGAGCCTTAGACCACTGGTGTAAAATCAAACTCCAGGTGCGAAAGTTAAGCACAGCAGAGGGTAACTGAGACACCAAGAGACCCCCTTTCCAGAGGCATTCCTGCTGCGCCCTGAGACACTCCAATGAGAAACATGTTTTAAGAACATGGTCACCCTGGCCTCAGAATTCTCCAGTGCAAACAGGCAGGCACCGAAGAGATTACAAGGGAACCCACAAAAAGCAGTATTTGATCAGCTACAACTTCTCTGGCAATAGATGAGACTTTCTTAAGCAATCTACTGTTCATAACTATCTTGCTCCATTTCTTATTTCTGTCATCAGTCATTTATCCATTCAAAGCTACGAATATATTCCCCCCAATCCCAGAACTCAAACAGGATTGACAGATTTCAATTCTGGATATTCTTATATTAAAAATAAAACAAAGCTCCACTTCAAATGTCAAAAGAAAAAAATCATACATCAGTAAAACCGCTACAAAACAGTACTTTCAAACAGGTTGGAGGTAGGGGTATGGTTTCACTCTGCTGTGTCTCAGTCACATCGTGTGGGAGTCTGGCTTACCTAATTCTGTTTCTGAAATATGCAGCATCAAAACAGACATGAGTCAGGAATGTGACATCTTCCAGGCACCCTCCCAGGTCAGTCCTTCTTCCTGGCATTACTAAGCTTTCTCTCCCTGACGCAGGGGTAATCAATCCTGTGGACCCAGAGAAGTCTTGCGGGTGACTCTAGACGTGGGCACAGGGCCTATCTGTCCGGTATACTGCCTCCATTCAAGAACGAGAAAGCCACCCCTCTTCAAGAAGCAACTAGGGATGGCGGAGCCGAGTGCTCTGTAGTTCGGACCCAGACCAGACTCCAAAAACAATCCTTCTGGCCTCAGCCTAAAGCTAAGGTGGTCAACTTAAGTCAGGCTTAAATCCCTCCTGAGTTTACTGATAGCTTTTTGTTGGTGCTGGTAACAATTTTTCCTCATGAACTACCATACTAAAGCCTAATAATTTTAAGAAGGGGGGTGGGGACTGTTTTAAAATAGATTAATTTGTTTTGTTTTGTTTTTTTAAGATAATTGCACATAATGTTACCAGTGGGCCTATGGTGGAATGCCCCTTGCCACCCCGAAGTAGGCTGCTTTATAGAAACTTTCCCAACTGTGCAAGAAGTTAACTAGCAACAAGCCTGAAAATTTGGTTACGTATATAGGTACAAAGCTGGTTCATCAAATCCCTGTTCTGGCCCTCAACCCAATGCATTTCAACTAAAGCATCATCCACCTCCTTCTTTACATTTATCAAACACTTAAATAGGTAATGTCCAGCCACTCCTTGGAGATGGCTCCCTTTTTCAGACACTGGACTGCTGAACTGCTCAGAAGCCTCTCGGTCCTGGGCTCCATTGTTAGAGCCTTTACAACTCTCCAAAACCTCCGCCCCTCCCTTTTCCTCACTCCTTTCATCCTCCATGGGTTCTGGGTTTTCTTCCTGGGAAAGGAGATCCTGGTTTGAGCAATGGCCCTCGACAGTGGCAGACTCGCCTTCCTGTGCGGCAGGCCCACATGGGACACTCTCCTGGGGGCCCTGGGCCAAATCTTGGCTACTGCCAGACTCTTTGGGGGTAGACTTTTTCTCCTCCAAGGCTTGGATGACATCCTCAGGAGCTCGGGGAACTTCTCTCAATTGTCTCACTCGTTCTCTTTTCTTTCTCCTTAAATGAATCCAGGAGTTTTCTATTGCGGTTAGAAAAAGGCTAACTTCTTCCTTTCCACAGGGAACTCGCTTATGCTGGACCTATTTAATGGAGGAAAAACAGAATTTTAGAGGAAATCACTTTTCTCCTCTCAAAACTCCTTTAAAAAAGCAAAAAAGAGGAGGAAAGAAAAAATATATTGTTGTAAGTACTTCTTCAATGTGCTTAACCAGGTACCTTCAGGTCGGTGAGGATTTTTTCAATCCATGCTGTCACTACTACTATGCCTTCCACTGTCTCAGAGCCCAGAGATGATGCTTTGAGGGATAATTCTTTCATCACAGACTCCAACACCACGAACGTAATGGGTTTCCTTGACTTCTCTAATTTTCTTCGCTTACTGGGTGGTGACTGAAAGAAAAAGAAGGCATGTGGGAAGAAGGGAAAGTTATCCAAATAACCAAATACCATGCATTATAATGAACTCAACTAGGGACATTTCCATGACTTCTACTACCAAATCCAGAGCCTTAAAAACACAAAGGCCTTTGCGTGTTTATTTTCAATACTTAAAACAACTCTGCCATATAGATTTATCACCTCCCCATTTTATAGAAAGGAAAACTACGATACACAGATATGTAGCCAGGTCAGGGTCACATAGCTAGTAATTCGCAGTTAGAATTGAACACCCCCCAAAACAGGCAGCCACAGGCTATCAGCATGTAGCGCCCTCCTGTTACGAAATGTTCTTAATCTACATGCCCGACACAGGCTTGTACAATTATTTATTTCATGGTAACTCGAGGACCCTGGGGCACTACGTTCTCTTCTTTAAAGACTGACATGGTTTAGGGCACCTGGGTGGCTCTGCTGGTTGAGCATCTGCCTTCGGCTCAGGTCGTGATCCCAGGTTTCTGGGATTGAGCCCCAAGTCAGGCTCCCTGCTCACCAGGGAGTCTGCTTCTCCCTTTCCCTCTGCTCCTTCCCGTTCATGCACTCTCTCTCTCTTTCTCAAAATAAATAAAATCTTAAAAAAAAATTTTTTTTTTTTAGATTTTATTCATTTATCTGACAGAGAGAGAGACAGCCAGCAGAGAGGGAACATAGGCAGGGGGAGCAGAAGAGGAAGAAGTAGGCTCCCAGCGGAGGAGCCTGATGTGGGGCTCGATCCCATAACACCGGGATCATGCCCTGAGCCGAAGGTAGATGCCCAATGACTGAGCCACCCAGGCGCCCCAATCTTAAATAAAATCTTTACAAAAGAAACCTGCATGGTTTAAAATCGCCTATATGTAATCTAAGTTGATACTTGCTCAGGCTTGAAGGAAAGCAGCTGGTCAGCCACAGTCTGTGAGATCACATGCAAGGAATGACCAGGGTCACTAGGATCACATGGGCAGAAAAGGAAGCCTGTAGAATCCTGGCTAATGTTAGGACCAAGCCAACAGCTAGCTGAACACTGCCTCTCTGCTGGAAGAGGAGATACCAGTAGTGACAAGAAGAGTGGATTTAAAAGCTAGTTCCACATAACTGAAGACTGTCATCTTTCGATTTCAAGCGTAGGAGTGATTTATACTCTACCCACTAGAGGGACTCAAGTTCAATTTAAAAAACTAAATGGCGTTGCTGTATTTAAAACCTATTTTTCTAAAGTAAAAATTTACTAATTTTTTAATGACTCTTAGCTAAGACCAGACATATTATGAACACTTTAAGAAACAGAGCTGTACCTGTTGGCAAAATTTATCAAAACTTTAAAAAATTAAGATAATTAAGGGTCAAAATGAGCAGATAAAGATTATAAGAAGGCTCATAAAGAGAAAACACCATAGTCAGCTTTGAAGACCTTTTCCTGCAAAAGGCAGCCCTTCGGTGGTGGTGTCGCTAACTGCAGCTCCACCTGGAAACACGGAACTCGTGCGTATACATGCAGTCAGGTCCACTTACTGGGTGAGGCCTTGTACGAACCAACCAGCAACTCCACACCTCATAAATACACAACAAAACAGCCAGCTTTTTCTATGCTAGAAAACTCCTAGCTCATATTTCTAGGAAATAATCTACATTTTCCCTTTATACCACATATTAACTAAAAAAAAATAAAAATAAAAAAAGGAAATTAAAGAACACTAGAACACAAGCTTAGAAGAAAAGGACCAGGGGCGCCTGGGTAGCTTAGTTGGTTAAGTGTCTGCCTTTGGCTCTGGTCATGATCTCAGGGTCCTGGGACGGAGCCCTGCGTCGCTGCTCAGCAGGGAGTCTGCTTCTACCCCTCCTTCTGCCCCTCCCTCCTGATTGTGTGCTCTCATGCACACTCTTCTGTCAAATAAAATCTTTTAAAAAAATTTTATTTATTTATTTATTTATTTGACAGAGAGAGAGACAGCCAGCGAGAGAGGGAACACAAGCAGGGGGAGTGGGAGAGGAAGAAGCAGGCTCCCAGCAGAGGAGCCCGATGCAGGGCTTGATCCCAGGACCCTGGGATCACGCCCTGAGCCGAAGGCAGACGCTTAACAACTGAGCCACCTAGGCGCTCTATAAATAAATAAAATCTTAAAAAAAAAAAAAAAAAAAAAAGGGACCAAAAACAAAGGGTACATATATGACTAAGAATCTGCTCTTGAAAAATGAATCGTGGAGTCAAAGCTCTGAGTCTGAACTTGTTCAATTAATGTTTCAGACATGATGAGACAAATTCATATTGATATTAACACAGAAGTATTGTTATTACTCAATCACCCAGCATAAGAAAGATAATTTCTACAGTCTACTGAGAGTCTAACACTTTTCACTAACGAGCTTAAGATGTGATTATTAAACTGGGGAGGAAGAAAGTTAGTGGTCTGTAGGAGGGGGATGGGGGACAAGAACCAGAGTCCCAATTCCACTTCCAACATCCAAGGCTGTTACTATGGACAGGTCACTGTAACAGGATCATCCCGGACAGCCCACTCAGCACACCAAAGATCACTGAGAAATATGACTAAAAGGACAGTGCCTCATATCTCTTCTTACAGAGATGGTAATCATTTGTGCTTAAATTCCAACTAGCCAAGTGAAGATGTTGCTGTTTCTCAATTTGCCATGCTAGAGCTGGCCTACAATAGCCTTTCTTGAAAAAAAGAAAGGACTCATCATCATTTCTATAACTTAAAAGGAGAGAAATGCGTTCTCACCGAACGTAACAAGAGCTCTATCATGGATCCACTTTCCAAGTTCTGAGGAAGTCAGATATAACAAAATAGACCCTATTACTCCAGGATGAAAATGAAAACTTATGTATCTCAAATACAGCTCCTTTACCTGGCATTGTGGCCCCAGTTTTTCATATATAATGGCCAACTACTAGATCTGGTACATCTGAATATTTTTAGTGAATTGCTTCCAAGATTTTATTTGTTTACTTACTTACTTGGGGGGGGTGAATGCACGTGCATGCGCATGCAGGGAGATGGGCAGAGGCAGAGAATCTCAAACAGACTCCCTGCTGAGCACAGTCCGTTGGGCTCCATCCCATGACCCTGTTACAAACTCCCAACTAAGGAAAACCTCCCAAAGAATCCAAAAGCTACATGAAATCATTAAGTTCCCCTAGGATCTGCAGGAAAAGAAGGGAGTCATTCACTAGAGGTCTGCGGAGCATGTAGCCACAGCCTACTTGTTTTGACAAAGCAACCTCCAGAATGGTCTTGAAGGGAAAGGAGTACTCTTGCTCTTGGCCACTGCAGTGGAGTCCTTGCTGTTCTGCTGTACTTTGAATGGCTGCTGCCCGCCCCCCCGCCCCCCCTCAAAACAAGCTGAATGCCTGGGAGCTGTGATTCTCCACAGGCTCTCTCTACCGGAGGAACAGAGCCAAGGGCCAACAGTGACACCTGACTAGAATATAGACAGGGGGTGTGTGGGGAAGGACAGCCAGACTACCTTACCAACTATGCCTTACTTGAATGTTTATCAGCTCTGCTGCCATGAAGTGGATTGAGTATTTTGTTGTCTAAGGGTATAACTTCCTTATTGACAGTTCAGTGGGCATATCATTATTGCTATCTTAATCTGACAGGTTACTGTTTAAAATGTCCTGAAATTGGGCACCTGGCTGGCCAGCTGAGTCAATAAAGCATGTGACTCTTTATAATTATTATTATTATTATTTTTTGAAGATTTTATTTATTTATTTGAGAGAGAGAGGAGAGCAGGGGGGGGGAAGAGTAGAAGGAGAGGGAGAAGCAGGCTCCACACCCAGCAGGGAGTCTGACGTGGTGCTTGATCCCAGGACCCCAGGAACACCACCTGAGCCCAAGGCTGACTGAGCCACCCAGGTACCCTGTGACTTTTTTTTAATGATTTTTTTTTTTTAAGATTTTATTTGTCAGAGAGCGATCAAGCGCATAAGCAGGGGGAGCGGCAGGCAGAGGGAGAAGCAGGTCCCTGCTGAGCAAGGAGCCTGATGCGGGGCTCGATCCCAGGACCCAGCAATCATGACCTGAGCCAATGCTTAACCAACTGAGCCAGCCAGGCGCCCCATGACTTTTTTAAAAAATGATTTTATTTTTAAATAATCTCTACACCCAATGTGGGGCTTGAACTCACAACCCTGAGATCAAGAGTCGCATGCTCTACCGACTGAGCCAGCCAGGCACCCCAAAGAGCAAGTGACCCTTGATCTCGGGGGTTGTGAGCTCAAGTCCCACACTGGGTGTAGAGATTACTTAAAAAAATAATAATAAAATAAAATGTCCTAAAGTCATCCCTGGGATATATGTAATAACAGTAAAAAGTGAGCTGAGCGAGGAGGCAAAGCGATGAGCGTGGCGGGTGCCAGCGAGAGCTGTTGCCCCTGGGCACAAGTGTCCCACCTCATCTCCTTCAGCGCAACCCACCAACTCCACAACAAATCTCTGAGTAATGAAGAAAACTTGAAACTGTTTGGGAAATATAACAATCCAAATGGCCATGGACACAATTATAAAGTTGTGGTGACGGTGCATGGAGACACTGATCCTATTACAGGAATGGTTATGAATCTGACCGACCTCAAAGAGTATATGCAGGAGGCAATTATGAAGCCCCTTGATCATAAGAATCTGGATCTGGATGTGCCATACTTTGCAGATGTTGTAAGCATGACAGAAAATGTAGCTGTATATATCTGGGAAAACCTCCAGAAATTTCTTCCTCTCTGAGTTCTTTATAAAGTAAAAGTATATGAAACTGACAATAATATTGTTGTCTATAAAGGAGAATTGCTTTTAGGGGTTAATACTGTAGAAAGACTAATTTCTTTCTATTAAGACTATTAAGAAGTCATTAATCCTTGTTATTCCTCCACATTGTGTTCCAGACTGATTGAAATCGCTGTGTGTAAGACCTGTTGTGAATTCAAACCTATCTTAAAACCAAACTTGTAAAACAAACAAATACAAAAAACAAAACAGTAAAAAGTAAGAAAGCAAGGGGGAGAAAAGTCTATGTAGAATGCTATCTAAGAAGGGGTGGTTTTATTTATTTATTTTTTTACATTTTGGGGGGGGGGAGGGGCACCTGAGTGGTTGGTTAAGCAACCGAATTTTGATTTCGGCTCAGGTCATGATCTCAGGGTTGTGGGATCAAGCCCTGAGTCAGGCTCCGCCCTGGGCAGGCTCCACCCTGGGCACGGAGCTTCTCTCTCCCCCTCTGCCCCTCTCCCCTCCCCCCAGATAAACAAATACTGTCTTCTTTTTTTTTCTTCTTAAAGTAATAGCCACACCCACCATGGGGCTCAAACTCAGGATCCCAAGATCAAGAGTTCCATGCTCTTCCAACTAAGCCAATCAGTCGTGGGTCTGAAACCTACATGTATACTTTCTTTGTTAAAACACACACACACGCACACACACACACACACACAAAGGATAAATTATAATGACCCACAGAGCAGTGAAGGACTAGGATGTTTCAAAGAGACAAGAGAAGCTAGACTACTGACTGTACCTTTTTTTTTTAATTTGACTTTGAAACCATATATCTTTCACAATTACAAAATTAAACAGCTCACAAAAAGGAATCCCTATGAAATGAAACAAACGAACCTACTAACTGTGTATGGGCTTGGTGGCACAAACCTACAAAGAAACATTCCAAATGACTTTAAAATCCATCTGGAGACAGTCCCCAAGGACAAAAGAAATGAAAAAAAGACAAAATAGTTATTTTCACAAATCATTTTGTTGACGGTAACGTTAATTTTGAAATTGCTGAAAGACATGAACAGACATTTCTCCAAAGACATACAAATGGCCAACAGATACATGAAAAAATGCTCAACATCACTCAGCATCAGGGAAATGCAAATCAAAACCACAATGAAATACCACCTCACACCAGTCAGAATGTCTGAAATTATCAAGTCATGCTGGCGAGGATGAGGAGAAAGGGGAACCCTCTTACACTGTTGGTGGGAATGCGAGCTGGTACAGCCACTCTGGAAAACTTGAAACTAGAGCTACCCTATGACCCAGCAATTGCACTACTGGGTATTTACCCCAAAGACACAGATGTAGTGATCCAAAGGGGCACCCGCACCCCAATGTTTATAGCAGCAATGTCCACAATAGCCAAACTGTGGAAAGAACCCAGATGTCCGTCAACAGATGAATGGATAAAGATGATGTGGTGCGCGCGCGCGCGCACACACACACACACACACACACACACACAATGGGATACTACTCAGACATCAAAAAAATTTGAAGTCTTGCCGTTTGCAATGATGTGGATAGAACTAGAGGGTATTAAGCTAAGCAAAATAAGTCAATCAGAGAAAGACAATCATCACATGATCTCACTGATATGTGGAATTTAAGAAACAAAATAGAGGATCATAGGGGAAGAGAGTTAAAAATAAAACAAGATGAGGGGCGCCTGGGTGGCACAGTGGTTAAGCGCCTGCCTTCGGCTCAGGGCGTGATCCCGGCGTTCTGGGTTCGAGCCCCACATCAGGCTCCTCCGCTGGAAGCCTGTTTCTTCCTCTCCCACTCCCCCTGCTTGTGTTCCCTCTCTCACTGGCTGTCTCTATCTCTGTCAAATAAATAAATAAAATCTTTTAAAAAAATAAATAAATAAAAAAAATAAAACAAGATGAAACCAGAGAGGGAGACAAACCATAAGAAACTGTTAATCATAGGAAACAAACTGAGGGTTGCTGGGGTGGAGGGATGGTGATGGACATTAAGGAGGGTACATGATGTAACGAGCACTGGGTTTATACGAATCACCGACCTCTACCTCTGAAACCAATAATACATCACAGGTTAATTAATTGCATTTAAATTTTAAAAATCATTACAGATTAAAAAAAAAAACTTTTCAAAACTGCTGTGGTGAATCGTGGGTCAAAACAAATAATTATGTTAGCGTGGTTGAGGACTAGCCTGACTTTTTAGAGCCCCCAGTTTCCTCATCTAGAAAGTGGGGATACTACCATCTACTCTCACTTGACTGTGGTCAGGTTTAAATAAGAATGACATTAACGTGTGTGATGCACTCAAATAACAACAAAGACTATCTCCAGTGCTTCACATCTGCTACACCTACTAATGACCTGCCCACAGTGCTGCACCTTGGTACAAATCCTACACCACTCCTTTTAACATCAAAGAAAACTTGCTGAGCACCAGTCAGATACGGACAACTCCTCCATGAGGTCAGCTCTGACTAGCCAGCCAGAACTGCTTCCATTTGGGGAACTCCCTAACTCCCGACCAGTCAAATTCAGCACTTACTCAGATATAATTCCATAGCAATGCTATGTGTGTGTTTCCCACTCACGAAACTTGTCCTTGTAAGGACGGAAAATGGTGTCTTTTCTTCAGTATAATCACAATGAAGGTCATATGGAATAAGATTAGTAACTAAGAAAAGAGTCCTTCTGGACTCCGGCTCTGGTTTTGCTCAAAAGCTCAGCTCCTTAATCATTGCACCTGTTTTACAGCCTATTGTATAGCCTCGTCTAGTACTGGTTTTCAAACCATTTAACAGCAGAATCCTTTCCAGAAATAAAATCAATACATAATATTAGTGCAAGCAGATCAGCTCTGGTTAAAATAAGAGCAAGGCCTGAAGTACCAACCTGACATCTGCCCCCAGATGTCATCCCCTGTGGCACCCTATACAGAATCCCTAATCTATCTAGAACCAGTGTGAATACCTATGCAGTAGTAAGGACAGTATTGTCAGGAGACCCCAGCTCTGACACTAACAAGGTTACCTGATTAATTTGACCCCTTCCCTCCATGTGCTTTCCAAAAGCCCTCTAGTTTTACTCCCTAGGCAGGAAAGTCTCCAGGCTTAAAGGAAATGTCTTGAACACTCAGGGGGATAATTTTTTTAAAACCAGAGTTCCAGGGGTATACAACTTACTGGGGCCACACTATTTTTCCTTCTTATTTTAACAAGTGTTAAACTTCTGAAAGCAAAGCAAAGCTAAATAACACCCTGAGCAATTAGAGGAGAAGCTGGGACAAAGAGGCATTCTACTTAGAATGCTTGTTAACTTTGTAAAGAACTGTCCTCACAGTATGCTTCCTTATATTCATCATCAGTCAGGAATGATTGTACAAAAATTCTATCAACACTAGGACTCATCTTTTTGTTGCTAAAATAAATCCAGACAAGAGCAATGGACCTAGTGTAGGCACTTGAATCAGAATTTTTTTTAGCATTCAGCACCAACAAAAACAGAGTCAGTGGGCTAAGATAAGTGAAAACAGAAGTTGCCATAGTAACTTGCACATTTACCCTAAAAAGGCAGGAGTGGGGGTGGGGTGGGGAAGTAGGTCAATATTTCTACTTAACTAGCTCTAGTCCTTGGCTTCCTCTCATTGAAAGCAGCACCCTCCTATCTCCCCATTCCTAACGGAAGCAAGTGGGGGGAAAGTCAGATGAGCATCTCAAAACACAAGGGATGGGGAGAGGTCCAGGTGGAGGGAAGGAGAACCAAGAGGACAGCCCACGGAAAACCTTACCAGTGCCCTGGGACTACCCCTGGGAAAGCAGCTGCTGATTAAGGGAACCAGTGCTAAGAAACTGTTGCTGGGTTACTGCAAATCAGAAATTGCCATTTTCCCTGTAGCAGTTTGAGTGCACCTAATGGAACACTTGGGAACGCATTATTAACAGCTTTGGGTTGAGGGTAGCGGTGGGGAGGGAGTACTCTGGCATGTGAGAAACCTGAGGCCCTTTGCAAGAGGTATTCTTTGATGGATAAAACTAGGAATAGGGCTCAAGGCTGGCCTAAAAGACAGGGAGGGAGAAGATTCCTTTTCAAAATAAGCTGATTCTGCTAACACAGAAACACAGTGCCCTTTGATATTTTGATCTGAAATAGCTACTAATCCAAGAGGGCAAAGGTGACTCTGGGCTCTGAGATGGCATGGAAAGTGCCAGAGCCCATTATAAGCTCTTCACCTGCAGTGCCAACAAATGTGGAAAGCAGGTTACACAGAAAACATTTGGAAACTTTCCTGCAACTGTCAGAATCTGCACAGGGATAACCTAGGGCGTTACTAATGATTTTAACAACTTGGTGTGAAAGCCCTAATATTCCAGAAAATGACAGAAAGGATAATTCCATAGGGTGGTAAAAAAATTAGAACCATCTTTTAAACCAGTGAACATTTCAAACACTAACCTCTAGTTTCCCTACTGCATTATACAGAGGTGGGCATAGACTTCCACATGACAGGTCATTCAGATTTGACTGGGAGACTTTTCTTTCTTTTTTCTTTCTTGCTTGCTTGCTTTTTCTTTCTTTTTTAAGATTTTATTATTTATTTGTCAGAAAGAGAGAGCACAAGCAGGGGAGTGGCAGGCAGAGGGAGAAGCAGACTCCCCGCTGAGCAAGGAGCCCAATGCAGAACTGGATCCCAGAACCCTGGGATCATGACCTGAGCCAAGGCAGACCCTTAACCGACTGAGCCACCCAGGTGCCCCACGGAGACTTATTTCAACCCAGCAGCACACCTAGTAGCAGAGTGCAGAAAGGACAGACTCAGTTTTAAATCTGAGCCCATGTATTCAGAAACATCTGCAAACTGTCCCCTTGTAGTTCTACACGTCTCTACTCCTCTGCAATGAGAGAAGACATAGACACAGCAACATTTAAAGATGACTTGAAAGATCAAGTGCAACTAATAAGCCTTTGGGAGAAGAGCACCCAGAACAAGCACATTGTATGGATAGAGGGGCAGAAACCTGAAGGACCAGGTACCAGGCCTCCACAAGTACTACAGCAAGAGGGAGCACAGGGCTGAGCAATGTGTGCATAAACTCGAGATGGGAGGCTCCAGGAAACAAGGTTGATCGCTCTTGTGAAGGAACTATGAGAACAAACAGATGCTACTCTATTCCCACCTCTCAGTACAGCGCAGAAAAATTATTCAGTCTGACTAGTTCAGAAGTATTTTTCCTTTACATACAATAGCACAGAGGACAAAGAGAAGTTTGCGGAACAAATTATTTTTTATTTATTTTTTTTTAAAAAAGATTTTATTTATTTATTTGACAGAGATAGAGACAGCCAGCGAAAGAGGGAACACAAGCAGGGGAAGTGGGAGAGGAAGAAGCAGGCTCATAGCGGAGGAGCCTGATGTGGGGCTCGATCCCAGAACGCCGGGATCACGCCCTGAGCTGAAGGCAGACGCTTAACCGCTGTGCCACCCAGGCGCCCCCGGAACAAATTATTTTTTAAAACATTCTATTCCAGGGGCTCAGTCGGTTGGGCATCTGCCTTCAGCTCAAGTCATGATCCCAGGACCCTGGGATTGAGTCCCACATCGGGTTCCCTGCTCAGCGGGGAGTCTGCTTCTCCCTCTCTGTCTGCCCCTCCCCCTCTGTGCTCTCTCTCTCTTTCTCTCAAAATAAATAAATCTTAAACAAAAACATTCTATTCCAGAAAATGTTCAAGCTTACGCATACGCAAAGTAGAGAGACTAGAACAATGAACTATCACCCAGCTTCAAAACTGACCAATATTTTAGTGGTAATTTTAAAGGTAACACAGAACCTTTTACTGGAATGATCCCTAAGTGTTACATATCAAAAGCCTGCAACCCCAAATAGCAATTTCTGTATTCGCCAATAACCCAGGAGACAGTGACTCTATGAAAGCATCAGTAAAAAGGAAAATAAACAGACTTCAATTTCAATTCTTTAGGAATATCCAACAGAATAACTATACCTGCAAGGTGTTGCTACAGATTATATTACCTGAATTTTTAATTCCCAAAAGACACATTTCTAATTCATTTATACCTGCTGAGCAAGAATCACTGTGTTGCACAAACCCAGAGGAAGGCTATGGTCACCACAGTCAGCCTTCTAGGACTGTGTCTTGTTTCACAACCACCTCCCATTCCAAAATAAGCATCTGGGGCAAACTTCAGGGAAACCTAGGCAGTACAGATTTAGTTCATTTCTGACCTACTAAAACCCACCATGTGCTGGCATTTGGAGGGGCTAAAGCAAAGTCTCTACTTACTGGTACTGTAACATCATCATAAAAACTCCAAGCTAAAGCCCATCTCATTGTCCGACCTTGACAGAATTCAGTGTGGGTGACTTTGGGAACCTGAAATCAATAAACATGTAATCTCATCAAATTGAAGTAATTCTACCAATATGTTTTGGGTTGCTGCCTCATGTTAATTATGCATTGGTTTGTTTTTTTTTTAAATCAGTTAACAAACACTACTATCCCAAAACAGTTATGCATAGCTATCTAATAGTCAACGAATAAATTATCTCTCAACAAAGTTGTGGTTTTTTTTCTCTTCTATAACATTAGAGAGAATTCAGAGTTCAGGTCTGAAGGTCCAAATACTCAAAACACCCAAATAACACATAACAGCTTTTCAAAGAACCACTGGTAAATGATTCAAATGGTATTTTTTCTTTTCTTTTCTTTTTGGAAAGAGAGCCACCAAAGCCTAGCTAGATACAGCTATGCATTCTTCTTTTTGTCTATCAGATTTTAGGGGGAAAAATGAAACTACTTTGTGGCTATTAGAATTTTAACAAAGAAACGGTGTGACAGGGAAAACAGGATGGGTACAATGTCTGAGAGAAACCAGAAATCAGCAACTTGGTTCCAGCACTGACCACACATTTGATCTCCTTCTCTGAAAAGTCATGTGGCTCATGCTTACTTGTGCCCAAACACCATAAACTGGGAGAGGAGTCAGGGGCAGTATTAATTTGCCACCTGCTTTTCAAAAGAGAATCAAGGGGCTGAATTCATGTGGACTGCACCATGAAGGGAAGCACGCTTGAATGACTGTCATTCTAGCTCTAGCTGATCTTCGATAACTAGATATGCGACCCAGAACAAGCCCCTTAACTTACGTAACCTTCAGTTTCTGCACTCTTAAATGAGTCAGATGTGGAGTGAGTGGCAGGTAGAACCAGGTTTTTTGATTTCTGGTATCTCTCTGACATTGCACTCATCCTGTTTTCCCCCATCTTTTTTCTCTGTCATAACTGTCAAAGAAGTCCTTTTAAAAATAATTTATAAAAAGCCTATTTTAATTTTACAAAATTAAAAGATAAAAATAAAACAAAAAAACACACTTAAGAGTTTTAAGGTATAAAGGAAAGTTCCATACTCTACCTACCAACAGAAGGAGATGTACCAGAACAGTAATGACAAAGACTTACACCTTGTATGCGAAGTTCTTCCTTCAGAGGAGCCAGGCTGCATTTTTTCCCCAGCATACAGCTATACCACCTAGGGAAAAAAAAAATCAGAGAAGTAAAACACATGGTTACATTTTTTAATTAAGCATTTTTCACATGAACAAAATGAGAACAACAGCAAAAAATTTTGAGTTAAGTTACAAGTAACAATAACAAAAATTGTATTTAGACAAAGAGCAAACCTAGCAAAGGAAAACAAAGGCACCTGGATGGCTCAGTCGGTTAAGCATCTGCTTCAGCTCAGGTCATGACCCCGGGGTCTTTGGATCAAGTCCCCTGTGGGGCTCCCCGCTCAGTGGGGAGTCTGCTTCTCCTTCTGCCCCTCCCCCACCCAGCTCATGCTCTCTCTCACATAAATAAAATCTTAAAAAAAATAAAAACAATAAAAAAAAGGGAAAACAAGCCCAAAGCAACTTAAAAAAACCAAAAACCCACTTAGTCTCTCCAATGATTCAGGGCTGTACATATTTGGAAAAATAGTGAAAAAGAGAGGAGGGGGTCTCTCCTGTGACACTCAGAATAAAGGCCATTTAGCTCTAGGACAGAAATCAGTTAATAAATAACAATAAAGGGGTGCCTGGGTGGCACAGCGGTTAAGGTTAAGCGTCTGCCTTCGGCTCAGGGCGTGATCCCGGTGTGATCCCGGCGTTATGGGATCGAGCCCCACATCAGGCTCCTCCGCTATGGCTAGAAGCCTGCTTCTTTCTCTCCCACTCCCCCTGCTTGTGTTCCCTCTCTCGCTGGCTGTCTCTATCTCTGTCAAATAAATAAATAAAATCTTTTTAAAAAAATAAATAACAATAAAAACATGTATACCTGAAACTACTACAATACTGTATGTCAAATTATACCTCAACTAAAAAAAGTATAAACACCCCCCTATACCATCCTAATAAAAATTGTAAAATCTGGCATGGGCCTACACTTTGAGATGGCCTCACCTACAAACGATTTAAGGATATGCATTAGCGTTTCAAAAGAATATGAAATCAATTTCTTCGGGGGAGAAGATGGAGTGAACTGGTTAAAAGGTAAATAGAATTTAGCCTATGAAAGATTAACTACTATGCTTTCTACCACAACCAACTAGGAAACTTGGCAAAATATGTGTAACAATTGTTTTTCAGACTTTGGACAACTGCAGTGAAGACCCATAATCTCCAGGGGAGAAACAAACCAGGTGAGTCCCATAATTGACAGCTTACTGCCTGAAGGAAATTTCCAAGCAGCAATACAGGGAAAGGAAACTCAAACAGAGCCCAATAATCTTGAATTGGTGAGCGAGAGACTGGATTTCAAAGGCCCAGGCAGTAAGGAGTTTTTGAAGAGCAAAACACGAGAGGAAGGACTTGCATAGAGAGAGAATTCTGGGCATCTGCAGAAAAGTTTCCTGGAATATTCTGCAGAATAAGGATTTGCACCTGTGCAGTGGAACTCCATGAGACTAGGAAAAGAATTCCCAGAGGGGCCCCTGAGTGGCTCAATCAATTAAGCGTCCAACTCCTGATTTCGGCTCCGGGTCCTGAGACCAAGCCCTGTGCTGGGCTCCACACTCAGCAGGGAGTCTGCTTAAGGATTCTCTCCCCCTCTCCCCCTACATTCTCTCTCTAAAATAAATTAAATCTTTTTTTTTGAAGATTTTTATTTATTTGACAGAGAGACAGCGAGAGAGGGAAAACAAGCATGGGGAGTGGGAGTGGGAGAGGGAGAAGCAGGCTTCCCGCTGAGCAGGGAGCCCAACGCGGGGCTCGAACCCAGGACTCTGGGATCATGACCTGAGTCGAAGGCAGACACTTAACGACTGAGCCACCCAGGTGCCCCTAAAATAAATAAGTCTTAAAAAAGAAAAGAAAAGAAAAGAAATTCCCAGAAAGCAATAGCTGAACAATTCCTGGAGTCCAGACATAGCTAGACTAGTCTGCAGTTCTACTGGCCAGAGCAGAAAGCCCTTGTTAATAAAAGGGGCATCTATCTAGTGAAGTCCTAGAAAGGAAACTGCTTTGTCATGAGTCTAGAGGCTAGTCTATATTTACCCTAATGAAGCTTAAAAGTAAAACTCAAAAGGATCAAAGATTACAAGTAACTTACGTAAACATCAGAATCTGACATTCTTTAAGGGAACACGAAACATAAGATTTGCAATGTCTAGCATGCAATAAAAAATGACCAGATATTAAAAGCAGGAAAATTATTTGCAACCAGGATAAAAAAATTAATCATTAGGAACAAATCAAGAAATAAGAGACGATGAAATTAGCAAATGATGACATTAAAACAGCTCTTAGAAATATGTTCCGTAACAGAACATGGACATGTGAGGAGCATGAGGGAAGATATAAAAACCAACCGAATGGAACTCCTCGACATGAAAATTATGACACCTAAAGTGAAAGATTCACTGGACGGGATTTACAACATACTAGACTCTGCAAAAGAAAAGACCTGTGAAGACACAGCAATAGAAACTATCCAAAGTAAAGCAAATGGGAATAAAAGACTGAAAAAAAAAATCATAAAGCACCTGTGAGCTGTGGGACAGTATCAAGCAGCACACATTAAGTGGTGTTTCAGAAAAGGGGTATAATAATCGTTAATTAGACTAGAAAACAGTAACAAGAGAATCATAGTTTTCTTAGACATTTAAATCTTTTATAAAATGTTTAAAAGCATGATGACACTGGGAATGACGTCCACCCTCCACTTCTATTCAAAATCGTATTAGAGATTCTAGTCAGTACAATAAAGTGATAAAATGCATATGGACTGAAAAGAAAGAAAACTATCTTTCTTAACAGAAGACATGATCATCTATGTAGAAAATTCTTTGAAATCTAGGGAAAAGCTACTAGAATAAATTAATTCAGCAAGGTCACAGGATAAAAGCTCAATATAAAATCAGCTATACTTCCTTATAGTAGCAATACATAACTAGAAATTAAAATTTAAAAATTCAATTTACAGTAACTTCAAAATACACAAAATACTTAAGAATAAAATTAACATAATATGTGCAAGAAAACCATCAAACACTGCTGAAAGAATTCTAAGATCTAAATAAAGGAAGAGCTATACCATGTTGGGATGGAAGATTTAACATTGTTCAGCTATCAGTTCTCTCCAATTTGATCTATAAAATAAATAAAATCCCAACCAAAATCCCAGTACGCTTTTTCATAGAAATTGATAAACTGATTCCAAAATTTATATGGAAGTGAAAGATTTCGAAGAGCCAAAACAATTTTTTGGAAAAGAACAACAAAAGTGGAGGACTGACACTACTGAATTCAAGACTTATGATAAAGCTCTGATCAAGACAATACGGTGTGGCATAAATACAGACATACAGATCAAGAGGATGGAATATAGTCCAGGAACAGGCGCACTTATATGATCAGTTGATTTTAAAAACCAAGGTACCCAAAGCTCACTTTCCAAAAGACACTGTTATAAAAAAAGAAAGGCAAACCACAGACTGGGAGGAAATACTTGCAAAACACATCTGACAAAGGGCTTCTATCCAGCGTATATAAGGAGCTCCTACAACTTCGTACGATTAATAAACAGAAAAAAGAGATATAGGGAGACTTGTAGTTTCTAGTCCAACACTTAAGAAGTTGGAAATCACTACACTGTTTAAGTAAACCATCCAAAAACAAACAACTGTTCCTAGATCCATCACAGAAGCAACTCAGATTGTTGCTGCCTCTAAAATTAGAGAAGCAACTGCCTCTAAAATCAGAGAGACCAACAGGTAAATATAAAGAACTACAACTCACTAGAGCAGAAATCCAGGAGAAAACTGCCATGGGAATCAGTGCTAAGCTAGGGAAACCTGAACTGTAACTGACAAATTGCTGGAGACTCAGCATGGACAAGTTTGAGAAATAAAAATCCCAGGAGGACTCCATCATCAGGACCCCAAACTACTGTGAATTTTACCTCCAGGAGCTTGACCAGGTTCTCACAGTGAATATGGGAGAAAAAATCTCTGTGCTTCCAGCAGAGAAAGGAAAAAAGGGGTAATTCTGAAATAAGCTAGAGCATTCTGTCCTTAACAAGGCCTGACCTCAAGAGAAACTAGTTAACCAGATCCTAGCCTGCTGCGGTATGTCAGAACCTAACTGACCTAGAAGAATGGCATCATCCAACTCCAGCCTACTCCAGCAATCCTGTCCCAACAAGGAGAGGGGGAGGAGGTAAGAAGGGACTACGAAGCATGTGCGAAGTGTACAATCCAGAGGCAGAGGCTCGCTAAAAGACTTGCGACCTACTCATAGGACATGTTTCCCTTCTCCCCATACCTCACCACATTACAAAGGCCTATTTATGGGGGTGGGGGATTGGGATAGGCGACGATGGGTATTAAGGAGGGCACATATTGCATGGTGCACTGGGTGTTATATGCAAATAATGAATCATGGAACACTGCATCAAAAACTAGGGATGTACTGTATGGTGACTAATACAACAAAATAAAAATTATTAAAAAAAAAAACAAAAAAACAAAGACCAATTTATATTTACAGCAGTTCCTTTTACCCAATGTCTTATGTCCTTCTATCAAGAAAAAATTACAAAACATACTATAAGGTAAAAAACAGTTTGAAGAGACAGAGCTAGCATCAGAACCATACATGGCAAGAATGTTAGAGTTATCAGACTAGGAATTTAAAACAACTATGATTAAGATGCTAATGGCTCAGGACCCCTGGGTTGTTCAGTTGGTTAAATGTCTGCCTTAGGCTCAAGTCATGATCCCAGGGTCCTGGGATCGAGTCCTCCATCAGGCTCCTTGCTCAGCTGGAAGCCTGCTTCCCCCTCTGCCTGCCACATCCCCCTGCTTATGCTCTCTGACAAAAAAATAAAATCTTATAAAAAAATATGCTAAAGGGCTCTAATGGATAAAAGCAGATGGCATGCAAGAACAGATGAGCAATATGAGCAGAGAGATGGAAAGTCTAAAAAAGAACCCAGAAGAAAGGCTAGAGGTCACAAACACCTTAACAAAAAGAAAGAACTCCTTTGATGGGCTCAAAAGTAGACTGGACACAGCTGAAGAAAAAATCTCCGAGTCTGAGGATATATCTCAACAGAAATAGCCAGAAGTGAAAAGCAACGAGAAAAGGCACAGGAAAACAAACAACAACAAAAACTCAGGAACTGTGGGACAACTACAAAAGGTGTAAAATATATGGGACTGGAATTCCAGAAGAAAAAGAAAGGCACAGAAAAAATATCTGAAACAATAATTACTAAGAATTTCCCCCAAATTAATGTCAGGCACCAAACCATAGATTTTGGAAGCTAAGAGATCACTGAGCAGGTAAAATGCCAAAGAAAATTACACCTAAGTTAGGCATATGATTTTCAAAATATGGAAAATCAGAGATAAAGAAAAAAATCCTGAAAGACGCCAGAGGGAAAAAGCTACATTATTTATAGAGGAACAAAGGAAAGAATTACATCAAACTTCTCTTAAGAAACCATGCAAGCAAGAAGAGAGTAGAGTGAAATGTTTAAAATGTTGAGAGGGAAAAAACCCACCAACCTAGAATTCTACACCCTGCAAAACCGTCCTTCAAAAGTGAAGGTGAAATAAGACTTCCTCAAAAAGAAACTGAGGGAATTTGTTGCCAGTTCCTTCTCTAGAGAACTTCTCTTGACATTTACAAGCCCTCAGAAGGAAAATGGTATTGGGTCAGAAGCTCAGATCTATATTTAAAAAATGAAGAACGAGGGAGAAGAAGAAAGAAGGTTAAAAAAACAAAACAAATCAAAACTTTTTTTTTTTTTTCCAGAAAAAGATTTTTATTTATTTGAGAGCTAGAGTACGAGCAGGGGGAGAAGCAGACTCTCTGCTGAGCGGGAAGCCCAATGCAGGGCTCGATCTCAGGACCCCAGGATCATGACATGAGCTGAAGGCAGACACTCAATTGTCTAAGCCACCCAGGAGCCCCAAAACTTTTTATTTTTATTTTTATCGTTGTTTTTCAAAACTTTTAAAATTCTGAATTGATGTAAGAGGCACCAGTTTGTTAAAATAACAATACAACAATGTATTTGATTGTGTATGCTTATGAACAGATATGCATAGATGAAATGAATGACAGCAAAGATACAAGAAACATGAGAGAATTTTTATATTTACACCAGTTTTATCAAGACATAGCGTATATAGTAAAATTCTCCAATTTTAAGTATATAATTCAATGAATTTTGACAAATGTGTACATTACCACCACCACAAGCAAGATACAGAACATTTACATCACCCTAAAAAGCTCCCTAGTGCCCCTCTACAGTCTTTCCCCCTACCCCAGCCTCTAGTGACCACTGGTCATTCTGTCTTAATAGTTTTGCCTGTTTCAGATTCACATAAATGCAATCACACAGATTGTATCTAGCTTTGTATTGTAAATATACTGGCAGTTTCATATGGTTCCAGCTTAATACATTAAATAATATAAATAAAAATCTTGTTGTTTATAGAAGTCTGAGAAATACTATTAATGCTATAGAAATAGTTTGCACTAACCGATACTTTGTTTCCATTGTTTGCAGATGCAACAACAGGTGCCTGCCCCTATTTTTGTTTATAGTCATTCAGTTTTCCCTTTGAAAAGACAAATAATTGTTTTACCTAAACTACTTTAAACAAACCTGGGTAAATTTACTTAGAGCATAATCAATTTCGTTTGGTGGTTTTAAAATGTTTGGGACAAAAACGATACGCTCCCTTTAAGAACACAGTATATACACAAAGAAATCATTAACCAGGAATTAAAAGCCTTTGGGACATTAGGAACAAGATGGAAAAAAAAAAAAAATTCAGAGCAATTAGTGCCCACACAGTAACAGTATAAAACAGGTTAACGCCTTTCCTGAACAGATTAGACCAGAATCACCAGAAACCAAGAAATAGCCCAGAACAGAAACAAAAGAAAGATAGTATACATTTCCTCAGGAGATGAAGGAAAGTAAATATTTATATAAGTCAGTCTTCTAACAGTTAAATGTCCTTGGCAGTTAATAATGGCTTGGGAGAGTTCACATTTCTTTTAACCCTTGCTGTAACCTGAACACTATTGTGAATCTTTTAAGATTTAATCTCATCAATGACTTTTCTGCAGCATTTATATTTCTTAAAAGAAAAGCAGAAGTAACAGGGTGTATCAAAATTCTGAGTTGACTTCACCTCAAAAAATGCCTGCCCATTAGATCCTAGCTACTCTCAACAGGTATCCTGTGACAACTAATCAAAGTGCAGGTAGAAAAAAAATGAACAAAAGGAAGCTCTAGTTACCCAGGAGACTCTGAACCCATTACACTAGTTTAATGTGAAAGTAGCACTCTACTCATAACAGCATTTAGTAATTCCTCTGAGACAGTAGCTTTCAAGAAAAATTATTTTGAAATAATTTCAAGTGTACATAAGAGCTGCAAGATTAGTACAAATGATTCCAGTATACTCTTCACCCCGATTCATCAATCAACATTTTCCTCCATTTGCTTGATCTGTGTTTTTTTAAAACCATTTGAGAGTTAGCTATAGACATCATCATTCCCCTTTCACCCTAAATATTTTGGCATGTACATTTTAAAAACAAGGACATTCTCCTTCATAACCACAGAACAATTATCAAACTGAGAAAATTTAACACTCACACAGTACTATTTATTATCGGGAATACAGTCCATTTTCAAATTTCACCAATTATCCTCACAATGTCCTTCATGGCAATTTTCTCCCCTGATGCAAGATCCGATCTAAGATCCTGCATTTCATTTACCTGTCAACTCTCTTTAGTCTCCTTCAATCTGGAACAGTTCCTCATTCAGCCTTTAAAAAATTTTTTTTCCTTTCATGACCTTTATATTTCTGAAGAAATATTCTACAAAACCCCTCCAAGTTGGTTTGTCTGAAGTTTCCTCAGAGTTCAGCTGAAGCTATACACGCTGGCATAAAGAGCAGCGTGCTACTGTGTCCTTCGGGGTGCAGCGCATGAGAGGGCCATCACCTGCTCGAGTGGGATCCCCCGGCTTCGCTGCTGTAATGTTACCATATTTCTTTGTGATTGTAAGTCATCTGTGGGGAGACGCTCTGAAACTATTAACATCCTGTTCCTCTTCAAATTTTCCACTGTTGATTTTCCATCAGTTACTATAATAATGATGTCAAAACGGTGATTTTTCTAACTTTATTATTCTTTCTACATGTATTAGATGGCATTCTACTGTAACAAAGAACTTTTCCTCTCTCCCCACTGCTTATTTTATTGAATGGCTTAAAACCCATTACTGTCATTATTTATTATGAAGTCATATTGTCCCAGATTTGGCTTGAGGTGCCTCCTACAGCCTTTTAACATGTCATTTTTTGAACACTTCCTTACTTTTTTGGTATTGTTAGACATTCCAGGCTCTTAAACTTATCCTTGCCCAGCACTGGAATCACCCATTTTTCCAAGGGGCCTGGTTCTTTTTACTGTTATTTTAGTTATTTTATTTTTATTTTATTTATTTATATTTATAATACATTTACATTTGTTTATATTTTATTTATTTATAATAAACCAATATTTATTGGTTATTTTATTTTTATTCTTTTTTTAAAAAGATTTTTTATGCATTTATTTGAGAGAGAGAGCAAGCTTGAGTATGAGCGGGGGGAGGGGCAGAGGGCGAGAAGCAGACTCCCCGCTGAGCAGGGAGCTGGATATGGGGCTCCATACCAGGATCCTAAGATCATGACCTGAGCCGAACACAGACGCTTAATCGACTGAGCCAGTCAGGAGCCCCGGATTGGTTATTTTAAAACACTAAACCTTGAATTGTAGTGTAATATAGAAAAACAGATAAAAGCAGAGGTTTGGCATTCAGGTGGCTATGAGCATAGTCTAAAAACTTCTCCACTGTAGAACCTAACATTTTGCTGCCTGTAATGAGTTACCAGAATACATGTCCCTAGACATGCAGCAGAGCAGCCCTAATGTCCACCCAATCTCAAAATTTAATATTTAAACTACCATGAATTACAAGTCTACATGGCTAAAAATAAACTTTTACTCTATGTTTCTCTTAAAAAATAGTTTCAATTATTCACACACATTTTTACATGTGCAAGAAACACTATAACAAGACTCTCCAAGGCAGTGGGGCCAATGCTTTACATTCTTTGGTATTCCTTTTATTTAAAAAATTTAAAAAACATTTATTTATTTGAGAGAGAGAGTGAGCACATGAGCGTGGGGATGGGCAGAGCGAGAGGAAGAAGCAGACTCCCCACTCGGCATGGAGCCCGACGCAAGACTTGATGCAGGCTCGATTCCAGGACGCTGAGACCATGACCTGAGCCAAAGTTAGATACTTAACCGACTGAGCCACCCTGGCGCCCCTTGGTATTCCTTTTTGTAATTACCCGATGAACTAAAAATACATGCTTTTTTTACTTAACAACTCTCTTCTTCCACTTAAAGTAGAACTAACCAGTGACTACATAGTACAGGTGGAGATGGCATAAACACTGATAGAGCTAGCTTGTCATGGCATGAGCAACTGGACTCAACCACACTTGAAAGGCAATTAAAAACTATGATACCTAAATTAAGGTGATGAAAAGCACGTAATTTAATTCATTAAAAAAATAATAAAGCAGCCCCTTATGCTCTGCTTATTCTTCATCTTCCTACTTTAGTAGGAGAAAAAAATAAAAATACCAGCAACTGCCTCCTGTGGAGCTCACAATTAAGAAATACTCTTTAAGGTTTAAATTGAGAAAAAAAAGCTCTTCTACCTGGAGAACAGGCTAATTACTATCTGTCCCCTAAAACATTTCTACCTTCTGTATCTCTGTGGTGAATTGGTACACTGGAGCAAGGGGTACATTTCTTTCTAATGACACCCCAAAAACCCACTTCTATTGATTTGCAACCCTACAATGGGTCCCAATCAAAGATGAAACCAGAGGTCAAAGACAGCCATCCACAATAATAGTCTCATTAGATTTACCTGTGCTAGTTCAGTAACAAACAAAAAGTGGTATGGTCTTTGTAACAACGAAAAAAAAGAATAAATATAATGCCCAATAATAAGGAATTACTTACTTATGGACTGTTGTCAAGCTATTTAAAATTACTGCTATGCACATACCATTAACAAAGAAACAAAGGAATGAAAAAAGTAAAGTTAAAAGCAGAAGACAAAATTATTGGTATTCATGATTACAACTGTGGGAATGAAAAAAGGGGAAACTGGCAGGACATTCACCCAAAATAAGCTAACAGTTGTGTCAAAGTGCTGAGATCAATGTTTTCTCCATTTTCTAATTTTCTGTGTGATTATTTTAAGAGATTAAAAGTATAGGGGCACCTGGGTGGCTCAGTCCATTGAGTGTCCAACTCTTGGTTTCGGCTCAGGTCATGATCTCAGGGTTGTGAGATCGAGTCCCATGTCAGGCTCCACACTCAGCGTGGAATCTGCTTGAGAGACTGTCTCTCTCCCTCTGTCCCTCCCCCTACTCGTGCACACACACTCTAAATAAATAAATAAATAAATAAATAAATAAATAAATAAATAAATAAATAAATCTTTTTTTTAAAAGGAAAGATAAAAATATAAATAATAGTAGTAATGTCTAACATTTAGATAGCACTCCAATTTACATGTACGTTCGTATGTAATTTCTCTTCATTCTCTGAACGGAGGTATCCCAACATCATAGACAAGAAAAATCAAGTGGCTTACCCTTTTATAAAGGCAAGTCAAAGTTTAGAATAAAATGGAGTCTTTCAGCTGAAGAACTGATTAAATGCTCAGTTATAAAAGGTACAATTATTCCCTGCAACTGTTACTTATAGTACCCCATAATTATACTAGCACCTACTTTAAAAAAACAAAAGGGGAGGGGCGCCTGGGTGGCTCAGTTGGTTAAGCATCTCCCTTCAGCTCAGGTCATGATCCCGGGATCCTGGGATCGAGCCCCATGTTGGGCTACCTGCTCAGCGGGGAGCCTGCTTCTCCCTCTCCCCCTGCTCCCCCCCATGCTTGCTCTCCCTCTTTTAAAAAAGTAAATAAAATCTTTATACAAACGAAAGGGGAGGGGGAGCTCTTTATTAAAATAACATAACAAAGTACTTGTAACATCCTTTCAACACAGTGGACCACAGCATGTAAAACTACTGAATTCCCAGAACAGTCAAGAGTTAAGATGAACCTGGGGCGCCTGGGTGGCACAGTCGTTAAGCGTCTGCCTTCGGCTCAGGGCGTGATCCTGGTGCTCTGGGATTGAGCCCCACATCAGGCTCCTCCGCTAGGAGCCTGCTTCCTCCTCTCCCACTCCCCCTGCTTGTGTTCCCTCTCTCGCTGGCTGTCTCTCTCTGTCAAATAAATAAAATCTTAAAAAAAAAAAAAAAGTTAAGATGATCCTATTTGATATTCATTATATCAAATACGTGTTCATTTAATTCTATGACCACCCTATGAGGTGTGAGGTAGCTACTATTATCCAATTTTACCAATAAGAAAACAAAATCACATTCAAAAGACACAGATTATTCAATCTATTGGCCCATCACCAAATATGTACAGTATATACAAACCCACGGAGTATCTACCATCTGGTAGGGGGTGGGGATTAGAAAGGAAAAAGCAAAAAGAGGAAAAATGGTAAAATCTGTATTAAGTTAGAACTTGGCCAGATACAAATCTCTGGTTCCTGGAAAAATCATAAAATAACTGCCATAAAGGGCATCAGCTGCAGAAATAATAATGAATGACAAGACTGGAATTCAGGCCCTGAGGAGTTTGACCAAGTCTGCTGATCTATTTAGAAGCTCCGGTGAGTGAGTCTCTAAAAAAGAAAATGCTATGAAGTAAGCTCAAGTCACAGGCACAAAACATGAAAGCAACGATGACAAGCACTTGTAAATCTTCATCGACGCTAGAACGGCTGTCTCCCTAGAAGCCACTGCACAGGGTGGTGGAAAGAGTACTAGGCCAGAGTCAGGAGATTCAGGTCCCGAGCTTCTAATCTGTAAAACTAAGATCCTGGATAACATTACCTCCCAAGAGCCTCCCAGCTGCAGAATTCCTGAAGGTACAAAACAACACTGCAGGTGCTGCTGAGTGTCACTTAGGTGAGGCACGAACTGTGACACGGAAACGAGGCGTCCTGAGTGCCATCACTGAGATCAGTCCAACAAATTTAACTGATTTCACTCCATGTTACAAACTCTGCTTAGCTCCTACAGTTTTTCAGTAATAAGAAAAAAATTCTAGAGGGATAAGAAGGAAACAGTAGGGTTACAATATTTGTTTTTAGTCCCTTATTCGGAGCCTCAAAACACAGGCACACCTCATTTTATCGTGCCTTCTTTTATTGCATTCACAAATCTTTTTTTTAAACAAATTGAAATTTGTGGCAATCCTGCATCAAGCAACTCTACTGATATCATTTTTCCAAAAGCCGCTGCTCACTTTGTGTCTGTGTCACATTCTGGTAATTCTCACAGTACTTCAAACTTTTTCATTATTAAGAGTATCCATTACGATGATCTGTGATGGTACTACTGTAATTATCTGGGGGTGTCATGAATCACACCCATGTAAGATGGTGAACTTGACCCATGAATGTTGTGTGTGTTCTGATGGCTCTACCAACCAGCTGTTCTCCCCCGCCTCTCTCCCTCTCCTCCCTATTCCGAGACACTACGATATTGAAATTAGGCCAATTTACAACCCTACAACGGCCCCTAAGTGTTCAAGCGAAAGAAGGGTCCATTTCTCTCACTTTAAATCAAAACCTAGGCCTCTGTGACTGCTGGCCACACTGCAAATGCAAAGAAAAGGTTCTTGAAGGAAATTAGAAGTGCTACCCTAGTGAATACATTAATGACAAGAAATCAAAACAGCTTTACTGCTGATACAGAGAAAGTTTTAGTGTCTGGATAGATGATCACACCAGCTGCAACATTCTCTTAAGCCAAAGGCTAATCCAGAGCTGGGCTCTACTTCAATTCTATGAAGGCCAAGAAAGGTGAGGAAGCTGCAGAAGAAAAGCGTGAAGACAGCAGAGGTTTGTTCATGAGGCTGTAGGGAAAGAAGCCATCTTCGTAACAGAGAAATGCAAGGTGGAGTGGCAAGTGCTGAGGCAGAAGCTGCAAGTCGTCCTGAAGACCTAGCTCAGGTCATTCATGAAGGTGCCCACACCCAACTACAGATTCTCCATGTAGATGAAGCAATCTCATACTGAAACAAGATGTCACTAGGGCTTTCACAGCTAGAGAGCTTCGAAGGACAGGATGATTCTCTTGTTAGGGGCCGATGATGCTGGTGATTTAAGCTGAAGCCAATGCTCACTGAACATTCAGAAAATCCGAGGGCCCTTAAGAATTATGCTAAATTTACTCTGCTTGAGCTCTATAAATGGAACAAAGCCTGAGTGACAACACAACGTTTACAACATAGTTTACTGAGTATTTTAAGCCCACTATTGATACCTAGTGCTCAGAAAAAAAGATTCCTTTCAAAATATTGCTGCTCACTGATAATGCACCTCATCACCCAAGAGCCCTGATGGAGACGCACAGGGAGATAAATGTTGTTTTCATGCCTGCTAACAAAACATCCACTATGCAGCCCGTGGATCAAGCAGTAATTGTGACTTTCAAATCTTGTATTTAAGAAATACCTTTCCTAAGGCTCTAGCTGCCAAAGACAGTGATTCCTCTCATGGATCTGGACAAAGTCCACTGAACACCTTCTGGAAAGGATTCACCACTCTAGATGCCATTAAGAACATTTGGGATTCATGGGAAGAGGTCAAAATAACAACATTAACAAAAGTTTGGAATGAAGCTGATTTTCCCACATGAATGACTTTTGGGGATTTAAGGCTTCAGTGGAGGAAGTTAACCACAGATGTGATGGAAACAGCAAGAGAACCAGAATTGGAAGTAGAACTTGAAGACGTGACTCAACTGCTGCATCTCATGATAAACTTGAATGGATGAGGAGCTGCTTCTTGTGGAGGAGCAAAGAAAGTGGTTTCTTGAGCTAAAATCTATTCCTGGTGAAGATGCTATGAAGACTGTTGAAATAACAACAAAGGATTTAGAATATTACATAAACTTAGTATAGAAGTGGCAGCAGCGTTTGAGAGAATGGACTCCAATTTTGAAAGAAGTTCTGCTGTGAGTGGAATGTTATCAAACAGCATCACGTGCTACAGAGAAATGGTGTGAGTCAACTGACGCAGCAATCTTCACTGTTGTCTTATTTAAAGAATTGGCCACAGCCACTCCAACCTTTAGCCATCCGCAGTGAGCGGCCATCAACACTGAGGCGAGATTCCCCCACCAGCAGAGAGCTTACAACTCACTGAAAGCTGAGAGTTAGCATTTCTTAGCAATGAAGTATTTTTAAATTAAAGTATATACATGTTTTTAGATATAATGCTACTGCACATTTACCAGACTATATAGTATAGCTGTCTGTGCACATAACATATGCACCAGGAAACCAAACAATTCATCTGATTTGCTTCATACTGCAATATTCACTTCATTGCTGTGGTCTAGAACCAAAACCACAGTATCTCCAAGGTATGGCTGCATGCAGTTTTCACAGCATTCTAAAATTTGGGAGTTGCAGAGTGGTATAAACATCATGTCAACTATAAAAATATGTAGGAGGACATGAACTGGTACTATGTACAAATGAAAATCAACATGGAACAAATGTGAAATTATAAACAATATACTCTCAAAAAACATTGCTTTATTCTCTTTTCAATAAAAATGAGTTAATTTCTTCTCTTCTTTTTATTGTCTCTCTCAATCTGCCTGAGTCCTAACCAAACAGCCAAGACTGCTGAACCCTATTTTAAAATACATCATAGGGGCGCCTGGGTGGCACAGCGGTTGAGCGTCTGCCTTCGGCTCAGGGCGTGATCCCGGCATTGTGGGATCGAGCCCCATATCAGGCTCCTCCACCGTGAGCCTGCTTCTTCCTCTCCCACTCCCCCTGCTTGTGTTCCCTCTCTCGCTGGCTGTCTCTATCTCTGTCGAATAAATAAATAAAATCTTAAAAAAAAAATAAAATAAAATAAAATACATCATAGGGGCGCCTGGGTGGCTCAGTCGTTAAGCGTCTGCCTTGGGCTCAGGGCGTGATCCCAGAGTCCTGGGATTGAGCCCCACATCAGGCTCCTCCACTGGGAGCCTGCTTCTTCCTCTCCCACTCCCCCTGCTTGTGTTCCCTCTCTCACTGGCTGTCTCTCTGTCAAATAAATAAATAAAATCTTTAATACATACATACATAAATAAAATAAATCATAAATGGACGTTTTCCATCTATGATACCAAGCTCAAAATGGTCAACTCTCCAGAGAGATGATGGGCTCTAGCAATTCATCCTTCCTAGCAAACATGTACCTTTCATTCAATTTGGGGGCTGCCACCGAGCCAGGTATAGGCAGACTTGGAACATACTGATCAATTTCTCCCCCTTAGAATGGTGTTCCTGGGGCGCCTGGGTGGTTCAGTCAAGCGTCTGCCTTCGGCTCAGGTCATGATCCCAAGGTCCTGGGACTGAGTCCCACATTGGGCTCCTTGCTCAGTGGGGAGACTGCTTCTCCCTCTTCCTGCTGCTCCCCCTGCTTGTGGGCTCTCTCTCTGACAAATAAATAAATAAAATCTTGAAAAATAAAAACAATGGTGTTCCTTCAAAACATATTTTGGTAGTTCTAGGGCACCTGGGCGGCTTAGTTGGTTAAGCATCTGACTGACTCTTGACTTTGGCTCAGGTCATGACCTCAGGGTTGTGAGATGGAGCCCTGCATCAGGGCTCCATGCTGGGCGTGGAGCCTGCTTAAGATTCTCTCTCCCCCTCTCCCCCACAACCCCTCCCTAAAAAAATAAAAATAAAACATACTTTTGTAGTTCAAATGGGACTTCAGAAACAAGAGAAATTTAATGATTAAAAGCCTCCTAAAAACAACCTTCCCCATTTTCCTGGTCAGCTGCAGTCCCCTCAAAAGCCGACAATAGATTCTAAAGCAGCCACATGGCTCTGGTTATCTTTTCAGTTTCAGTACTTTGTTACCTCCTTTAAGCTTATTTTACTTATTCAAATTCCTCTCAATGCTCGGTGTAACTTAAGTCACTTTCTTCTTCATACCCTAATAGGTCTTTGAAGAAATCAATTTAAAGCAGAAATTTATTAACCTTTGGCTTCAACGATGTATAAATCTTCTGAGAGGCAGACCGCCCAATAATCCAGTTGCTTTCCACAAATATATAAACTCATATTTAACAAATTAGGATATCCATTGTTTTGGAATTGGCCTTTAAGTAAAATAAGCAGCTTTAAACACATATAAATCCAAAAGAAAAAGAAAAAAGTCTTCCTTATCTGGCAATTTCACGGGTATATACACAAAAAATCTGAAAGCAGGGTCTTACGAGATATTTGCACTCCTGTGTTCACAGCAACATTATTCACAATAGCCAAAATGTGAAAGCAACATTTATCAACAGATAAATGAATAAACAAAATGTGGTATATACATACAATGGGATATTAGTATTATTCAGCTTAAAAAGGAAGGAAATTGTGATACATGCTATAACATGGATGAACACTGAGGACACTATGCTAAGTGAAAAAAGTCAGTCACAAAAGGTCAAACACTATAAAAAGTCCCTAGAATAATCAAATTCACAGAGACAGAAAGAATGGTGTTTGCCAGACGTTGGGGTGAAAGGGAGGAATGAGGGATTGCTGTTTCATGTGTAGACAGTTAAAGTTTCATAAGAAAGAGTTCTGGAGATTAGCTACATAACAACATAAATGTACTTAACACTACTAAACTGCACACTTTAAAATGTATAGTTTTATGTTAAAACTATCAATTTCATGTTATGTGTATTTTATCACAATTTTAAAAAAATCTTCTCTATGTCCTAAAACTAAATCCTAGGGTTAAAAACCCTTCTACTTTTGAACTACCACATTATCCATCATTTCAACAACACTTGGCAGGGTGAGAAGTCAAGCGAGACAAATAGCATTTTTCGAGTACCTTATGCTGCTTAATGACAGGTGTGTTGTCCGAAATAATTAGCTTTTAAAAAGGAATAGCCTTAACTCTCCTCTGGAACTGGTTACTGATCTCAGTTTCCCTTCATTAAGTTCTTGACAGCTCAATGTCCTCACATCTGTCATTGTTTGGGAGACTGATTCCAAGAACATAAATTGCATCAAGGACTAGGCAACAAATTTATTCTCGTTCACAGGACAGATCTGAACCCATCTGTTTTCTAATCAAAAACCATATTTGAATCAGTTTTGTTCCACCACAGTACCATGCCAATGGGAGCAATACAATCATACGGTACTTTCCTACTTTCTATCCATGTAGTACAAGATACCCAAATCAATTAAAAGCATAAGAGCATCCTCAGAAACAGGGTCTTCACAGCCAGGTAGAATCTGCAAGCTTTATCTGTTAATTCTTCAGATGACTATGATTACATTTCCCCTAAGTAACATGGTTTTAGAATTACACAGGGAGAAAACAGTTCCGTGTTGTAATAGCTAACTTACCTTAATCTTTTTTTAAGTTGTAAACTGTCATGGATGATCCTTTTAACAAACTCTAATTCACCTCCTTCTGCCATGATTTCTGTGATACCTCCTGTATTTACGGAACTAGGTGGAGGTCTCCGAGGATTTCGAGAGTTTACTCCCTGCACGACAACAACAACATCTGGTGAAAAATTCTTACACCGTAAGACAAAGTCTTTGATTGTAATCTAGTTCTAAGTAAGAATGCTTAGATGTAATTTAGTTTCCAAGTATCATGCTAAACCTAGGATTTAAAAATCATACAGCCATTAAACACTACATTTTAAGCAACTGCATTCATGCTGATATTCTCCCCCGGGGTCTTTTGGACCTTCCATCTTTGTGATTTAACATATAAAAACTTTACCTTTTTTATGTAGCCTAATCTGTCACTTTTATGTTTTGTCTTGGTATCATGCACAGAAAATACTGTAACCAAAGATTATATAAATATTTACTTATGTTTTCTTCTAGTACTCTTATGGTTTCACTTTTTAAATTAAATATTTTAATCCCCTCCTACCTCAAATCATATTAAAATATTAACCCAAATTGAGCAAAGATCTAAATATAAAAGCTAAAATCCTAAAATTTTTGAAGAAAACTTAGGAGTAAATCTTCATGACCTTGAATTAGGCAATGGTTCCTTAAAAGAAACTGTACTCCTTGAAATTAAACTTTTAGGTTGCAAAGGACACCAAGAAAGTGAAAAGATGAGGTGCCTGGGTGGCTCAGTGGGTTAAGCATCTGCTTTTGGCTCAGGTCATGATCCCAGGGTCCTGGGATTGAGCCCCGAGTCAGGCTTCCTACTCACTGAGTAGCCTTCTTCTCCCTCTCCTTCTGCCCCCGCCCCCCATGCTTGTGCTCTCGCTCTCACGCACTCTCTCAAATAAATAAAACCTTTAAAAAACCAAAAAAACCAAAAACAAGTGAAAAGACAACCCACGGGAGAAAATGTCTGCAAATAATAAATCTAATAAGGGACTTGCCTCTAGAATACATAAAGAATTCTTACAATAACAATAAAAAGAAAAATAATACAATTTTTAAATGGGTAAAGGATCTGAATAGTCATTTCTCGAAAGAAGATATACAAATTGCCAATAAGCACATGAAAAGATGGGGCGCCTGGGTGGCATAGCGGTTAAGCGTCTGCCTTCGGCTCAGGGCGTGATCCCGGCGTTGTGGGATCGAGCCCCACATCAGGCTCCTCCGCTATGAGCCTGCTTCTTCCTCTCCCACTCCCCCTGCTTGTGTTCCCTCTCTCGCTGGCTGTCTCTATCTCTGTCGAATAAATAAATAAAATCTTTAAAAAAAAAAAAAAAAGAAAAAAAAAAAGAAAAGATGTTCAACATAATTAGCCATCAGGGAAATAAACATCAAAACCAAGATGAGATACCACTTCATACCCACTAGGATGGCTATTATCAAGACAACATATAGTAACAAGTGTTAACAAGCATGTGGAGAAACTAGAAACTGGAAACCTCCTACACTGTTGCTGGCGGAATGAAAAATGGTACAGCAACTTCAAACAACTAAACAGAGTTACCATTTGACTCAGTAATTCCACTCCTAGGTATACACCAAGGAGAAATGTCTACACAAACCTTCGTACACGAATGCTCACATTAGCACTATTCCTAACAGCCAAAAAGTGAAGATAACCAAAATGTCCATCAATGAATAAATGGATAAATAAAATGTGGTATTTCAATACAATAGAATATTATTTGGCAAAAAAAGAAATTAAGTACTGATACATGCTACACTATGGATGAACCTTGAAAATGTACTATGTTGAGTGAAAGAAGTCAGTCACAAAAGACCACATATTGTATGACTCCACTTACATGAAATGTCCAAAACAGGCATATCCATAGAGACAGAAAGTAGACTGGTGGTTACCTAGGACTGTAGGAGCTGTGGGAAACAGAGTAACTGCTAATGGGGACTGGGGGGATTGCAGCGGAGTGATGAAAATGTTCTAAAATGGATTGTGATGATAGCTACACAGCTCTGAGAATATACTAAGAATAATTAAATTCTACCCTTTAAGTGGGTGAATTGTATGGCATGTGAATTATATCTCAATAAAACGGATATAAAAAGAAATTTAGTTCTGATGCAGTAACACTTTTTTTTTTTAAAAGATTTTATTTATTTGACAGAGAGAGACAGCCAACGAGAGAGGGAACACAGCAGGGGAGTAGGAGGGGAAGAAGCAGGCTCCCAGCGGAGGAGCCTGATGCGGGGCTCGATCCCAGAACGCCGGGATCACGCCCTGAGCCGAAGGCAGACGCTTAACAACGGAGCCACCCAGGCGCCCCTGATGCTAGTAATATTCTATCTCTTCATCTGGATGCTGGTTCCACAGGAGTGTTCACTTTGGAAAATCCAGTTTACACTGACAACATGGGTACTTTTATGTACATATCTTCATATATACATAAAATATACTGCTGCTGGATTTCTCAGATATGTAAGCCAATAAACTTCCTTTATTAAGTCAATCTGAATTGAATCCTCAATGCTTGATACCAGAAGCATCCTGATATAGCTTCCAAAATAAAAGTTGTTCTTTGCTCTTACCTTTGCAAACATCAACAACTTAGTCAATTATCTTTTTCTAAAAGATTTTATTTATTTATTTATTTATTTATTTATTTATTTATTTGAGAGAGCAAGAGTGAGAAAGCACAAGCAGAGGGAGCAGCAAAGGCAGAGGGAGAAGCAGGCTCCCCGCTGAGCAGGGAGCCCAATGCGGAACTCGATCCCAGGACCCTGAGATCATGACCTGAGCCGAAGGCAGACACTTAACTGACCAAACCACCCAGGTGCCCCGAAATAGTCACTTATCTTAAAGCAGAAGGTACTTTACCTTGGCTTCCAACTGATTGGCAAAAAAGGGAGGGTTGCACATGCAAAAATCATAGATTATCTCAGATTCTTCTTTAAGAGCATCCATCAGGAGTGTCTTCTGTGGCACTTTTACCACTAGGAGAAAAAATACGAACTGTTAACTACTATTAAGGCTGTGGTAGTTTTCAAGTATGACCACAGATTCTATGACGCTAGTTCCAATCAATAGGCAGAGTTTACCTCCCTCTCCTTGAGTATAGGCTGTACTCAGTGACTCACTTTTATTAAACAGAAAGAATATGAAGCAAAAGGATGTCACTTCTGAGACTAGGTCATGAAAGAAAAATGGCTTCCTCCTTGCCCTATTTCTTGAATTACTTACACAAAGAGAAGCCAGCTGACACACTGTAAGGTTGCTCAAGTGACCTAGAGGAAAGATCCACATGAATTAATCAAGCTTTCTACTAATGGCCATGTTATGTGAACCGTCTTGGAAACAAATCTCTATCCCCAGTCAATCCTTCAGATGACTGCAAAACTCATCAGACTAAACCAGAACCACCCAAGTAGGGCATGCCCAAATTTCTGGCCCACAAAAACTATGAGATAAATAGTTGTTTAAAGTTGCTAGATTTTGGAGTAATTTGTAACACAGAAATGGACAACTGAAAAACACATTAACAATGTTAGTATCTCCCCTTATAATGATATGCTTAACACTAGTAAGAGAAGCCTAGTTCTTTCATAAAGAGACACAAATTTTCTTTAATGAGAAGAAGAAGAAATGAACAGCTCTTCAAATATACAGTAAGCACAAAATTAAATGGTCACTAAGGGGACTTGACTCTCTGTGGCATAGTTCCATGTACTGAAATAAAAAAGATGGTACACTTTAATCAACAGCAGCGTTTCCCTTTTAAAATCTTGGTGATGGGGCAACTGGGTGGCTCAGTCAGTTAAGCATCCGACTCTTGCTTTCAGCTCAGGTCATGATTCCAGGGTAGGGAGCTTGAGCCCCACATTGGGCTCCCCACTGGGTGGGGAATCTGCCTCTCTCCCTCCCTCTGCTCGTGCTCTCTCTCACTAAAATGATAAAAAATTAAATCTTGGTGACTAGGTTATTTCATGTACAGCTGATTTCCATTATCCATGGTAGTTATGTTCTATAAAGTCACCATGAACACTGAACTGGAACCAATGACTCCCGAAAGAAATATAACTGTGAGCCTCTGGTCAAACATTCTCAACAACTGATCAATATATGATTTTGTTTTATGTGTGTTTCTGTTTAAAGATACCTTATTTATTTATTATTACTTTTTTAAAAGACACCTTATTTAACATACACTGCTGATTCATTAGTACCGAGATGACGGCCCATAGCACCAGAACTCATGTCTGAATGAAGCTTATCTGACACATCTATTTTCTCTGTAAGGTTTGTCACATTCTTCTTATATTGAAGGAACACCTACTAGATACCACTTAAACACTATGTTTAGGGGCCATTTTAAACAGCAAAATCACCAAGAAAAAGTACAAAAATGCAAAAAAAAATATGACTTAAATAGACTATGAAAAGGACACTTGTGGGGCGCCTGGGTAGCGCAGTCGTTAAAGCGTCTGCCTTCAGCTCAGGGCGTGATCCTGGCATTCCGGGATCGAGTCCCACATCAGGCTCCTCCACTGGGAGCCTGCTTCTTCCTCTCCCACTCCCCCTGCTGTGTTCCCTCTCTCGCTGGCTGTCTCTCTGTCACATAAATAAATAAAATCTTTAAAAAAAAAAAAAAAAAAAAAAAAGAAAAGGACACTTGTTTATAGTAGAGAGCTAGAAAAAAAGGCAGAGCATCACCTTCTTCAATTTCAGCTGGGAATGTGCGTGCTGGAGGACTCAAATTTTTTGCCATTCTGCACATGTCTGTAAATGACCATAAAAGTACCTCGAGTATTGATTTTGGGGTTAAACATAACCCCAAGCAGGCAAATTCACAAATACAGAATCCACAAATTATGAAAATTGACTGTTATTTACTGTATTTCCTTCTGAGTTAACTCTGATAACAAAGCTGCAAACCCCATTACAATGTACCATATTTTTTTCCTTCTGTTCTACTTGTTTATTTTTTTCCTTCCAAGATTTTATTTAAATTCAAGTTAGTTAACATATAGTGTAGTACAAGTTTCAGCAGAATTTAGTGATTCCTCACTTACATGTAACACCCAGTGCTCGTAATATCCAGTGCCCTCCTTAATCCCCATCACCCATTTAGCCCATCCCCGACCCACCTCCCCTCCAGCAACCCTCAGTTTTTTCTCTATTGTTAAGGGCCTCTTAATGGTTTGCCTCGCTCTCTGTTTTATCTTACTTTATTTTTCCTTCCACGATGTACCGTATTTTTTAAAATTACCAAAGTCTGTATACTAAAGCAAAAAATGAGATGTGTTAAATTATAAAGACAGGTTAATAAACAGTGCTTGAAAGGGATATTTATTCTGGAGAGCTAACCTTTTATAAGATCAGATAAATTATTCTGTTCCACATTTTTCTTTGCATAGTTGAAGCACATGTCATCTACTTCTGTTGCAAGGAAATACCAGCCATTTAAGGTTGTTCCAAGTAAAGGATAGATGCAGGATGCCCCGGTACCTAGTAAAATGAAAATTCAAAACATGATGTGTACACCAGAGGGAGAGGTGAGAATAACAAGCCAAAACACCATTCTTCCCTTCTTAGAATTCTTAAAACCTTAACAGTTTAAATCCTAAGCTGGTATTTGATTACATACATACTGTTGCTGCTGGGTTCTCTAGTCATTTCATGTATGTCAGTCTTACCTCATAACTGGACTCAAATTTCTTAGAGGACAAACTCTGCTGTCCTCTTCTTGTGTATGTTGTATGTAAAATGAAGTGTGCGTAACTGGCTGGTGATCAAGGACTACAGGACTGATTAACTAAAAATTATCAAAACAAGTTAATTTACTTTATAAAATTTTAAATCTCACACAAAACTCGATTTTCTTAAATGAAATCAAAGCTTAAAATAGATCATTGTATATCCCGTTCCCCAAAAGCAGGAAAAATTCATAGGGTATAAAATTTTTATGATTATTTAAATGACCAATTCCCCACATAACTGTAGGTTGTTACTTGAAGGAAATCAGAAGTTAAAACAAAACAAAAACCCCTAAAAACGACAACAACAAAAAACAACTCAAGAGAGAATTCATTTCTTAGATGTGATGACATGGGAAGACACCTGACCCAGATCCAAAACATCAGTCACTGGCTTGCGCCACCAAAGTTTCAAGGGAGACTTTCGAAGGCAAATGTTCAGGCAAAAATCACTCTTTGACAACTACGGTTTGGTCCTAAACTTGTATGTAGATCCCCTAACCATGGACTGGACTATATACTAACCACAAATACTGCTTTTATGACCGCTGAATCATCTTGGCCAATAAGATCCAAAGCACACATTCAAGAGAAGAAAAGCCAATGATTCTCCTGAAGGCCTACTGTAGTCAGCACCTACCGGCCACTCCAGGCCTGCTTCCCCTGACCACATCTTGGTGCCAGTCTAGCCTTCTAAGGATTTGACAAGAAGAGATGAGGGCTAGAGATACTCCTCACCCACAGGAAACCCAGGGTCATCGTATTGCTTCTTCATTAAGTATTCTGAACAGACTGATAAAAGACAGGACAATAAGGTGCCTGGGTGGCTCAGTCAGTTAAGCGTCTGCCTTCGGCGCAGGTCATGATCCCAGGGTCCTCGGATCGAGTCCCGCATCAGGCTCCTTGCTCAGCAGGAAGCCTGCTTCTCCCTCTGCCTGTTGCTCCCCCTGCTTGTGCTGACTCACTCTCTCTCTCTCTGAGAAATAAATAAATAAAATCTTAAAAAAAAAAAAAAAAAAAAAGGACGACAACTAACAGCGCTTCAATCGTCACACTGATCGCTCTACTTTCTATCGTGTCTCCTTACAGCATCCTGGCCCTGAGGCTACTGGGCAAACACCTCCTTGGGGATGTATGAGGTAGTGAAGGAGTGGGTGGTAAAGGGAACTGAAGCTCCTATCACAGGCCACAATTATTTAGTCCCTGCCAGCCATTCTGGTAAGCCAGAGTCATTCAGAGTAAGGAAGAAGCTATGTAGGAAAAAAGATCTGGACCAGATACCAGGCCTTGATTCTCACACAACTGCCTTTCTCTTCATACTTCAATTCATTTAAAAGCAAAGAGCAAAAAAGAAAAAGTACTTTCCTTCAACTGCCCTAAGATCAGGTACCTCCAGGGTAATAAATACAGGCAAAGGACCTGTCTTCGGCCAAAAAAATCAAATTTCTCAATTCTTAAGACCAAAAAGACTTGAATTCTAACATCCTAGTCCCCTCAGAAACTGAATGACATTTTAAAATGGACAATAATCCTTGTAATGATAAATAAAAATGGAAAGTGTATAATCATAGAATTAGAGCAAACTGATGGAGTCTGGGGGAAGAATTTATATAAAACCCTAATTAGAATGAACGTGATTTCAGCAAGAGTGCCCCTTGTGAAGAGCTAAAATCCATTAACCTCCTATAATCCCCAAGTGTTCTTTTAGACAGTCTGGGGCATAATTAAAATAAATTAGTACCAAGTAGGCCCTTACACTTTTTAAGCTTTCTATAACCCATCAGTCACTCTTCTGCCAGGAACATAAAAGGGCAGAGCTTTTGACAAAGCCCTCATTTTTACATAGTGCTTAGCTCATATGGGGCATTCAGAATTTGAATGTTGAAAGAATGCTGTATTTATCCGTGAACATTCAACAAATTATTTACTAGACACCTACTATATGCCAGAAACTTTGCTGGGCCCTGGGATATTATAGTAAGCAAAAAATAACAGGCTCTGCACTTTATAATCTAGTGGTCAGGAAAGAAATCAGACAAGTGAATTTGTGGTTAAAAATAAATCAAATACCATGAAGGAAGAAACATGGTTTTCTAAAGCTCATAATCAAGGAATCTGTCTCCTGCTGGAAGGTCAGAGAAGGCTTTCTTGAGAAAATAAGGCTTGAGTTGACAACTACAGGGTAAATGAGATTAACAAGGTAACAGTGGGGAAGTTACAGGCAGAGGGAACAACATGCACAAAGGCCTAAAGTCACGGTGCCTGACTTATTAGAAGAACTGAAGACCACAAATGTAAAAGCAAGGGAGAGAAGCACAATGGATGAGGCTTAGAGAAGCTCAAGGAAGAGGGCAGGGAACAGACAATGGACATGCTAACAGACCAAGTTAGGGTACTGGGTGTTTATCACAGAAGCAATAGGAAGTCATTAAAGTGATAAACATGTGACCAGGTACGGATTTATACATATTTTCTGAAAAATGAAATGGAGAGGCAACAGAGTAGATGAGTAGTTAAAAAGTCATTCTGGGGACACCTGGGTGGCTCAGTTGGTTAAGCATCTGCCTTCGGCTCAGGTCATGAACCCAAGGTCCTGGGACTGAGTCCTGTGTGGGGCTCCCTGCTCAGTGGGGAACCTGCTTCTTCCTCTGTGTGCACATGTGCTCACTCACTCTCTCTCTCTGACAAATAAATAAATAACATCTGAAAAAAAAAAAAAAAGGTGATTCTGTGGCCCATGAGAGATGACAGTGACTTGGACTGAGATGGTGACACTGGAAATGGAGAGAATTAGATGATTTAAGAAGTATATTTTTTCAAAGATTTATTTATTTATTGGTCAGAGAGAGAGACAAAAGGCACAAGCAGGGGGAGCAGCAGGCAGAGGAAGAAGCAGGATCCCTGCTGAGCAAGGAGTAGGACTTGATCCCAGGACAATGGGATCATGCCCTGAGCCGGAGCCAGACACTTAACCAACTGAGCCATCCAGGCATCCCAAGAAATATTTAAGAGACAAAACCAACAGGAAATGATGACAGACATTCTAGGTGAGAATGGGGAGATGTATCAAGGAATATCAAGGATGACAAGGTGGACTGTGGTGTATTCATTAAAATAAGGAATGAAGAAAGAGGACCAAGATCAGAAAGAAAAGAATGTGTCTGTTCTTGGACATGGCAAAGTCTGAGATGTTCTAAAGATATCCCTATCTCTGACATTTGGGATTAGAGCTCAAGATCTGAGTAGGCAAAATACATAAATTTGTGGGTTATTTGCATGGAGGTGGAAAACAGTCATAGATGTGGATGAAACTGCCTAGAGTTAGGATGCTGAATAAGAAAAGGGCTAAAGACGGGGTACCTGGGTAGCTCAGTCACTTAGGCATCTACCTTCAGCTTAGGTCATGATCCCAGGGTGCTGGGATCGAGCCCTGCATCATGCTCCCTGCTCAGTGAGGAGTCTGCTTCTCCTTCTCCCTCTGCCATCGCTCCCCGCTCCCAGCTTGTGCTCTCTGGCTCTCTCTCTCTCTGTCAAATAAATAAAATCTTTAAAAAAAAAGAAAAAAAAAGAAAAGGAAAAAAAGAGCTAAAGACTGAGCTTTAAGGAGTCTCAACATCTAATGGCAAGGTAAGCCTGAAAGGGGAGAAGAGTGACTAGAAAGGAGAAAGGAAAACCAGAAGCAGCCCACAGAGGAGCCAATAAACAACCTGAAAAGGTCATGTATGAGGGGGACTGAAAAACGTTTGCTAAAAATGCATACAGATGTCAAAAACTAAACATTTACCTCTACCGAGAAAGTGTCTTTCCTATTATATCTCTACCATGATTAGAAATAGAGCCACACTGGGGCACCTGGGTGGCACAGCGGTTAAGCGTCTGCCTTCAGCTCAGGGCGTGATCCCGGCGTTCTGGGATCGAGCCCCACATCAGGCTCCTCTGCTATGAGCCTGCTTCTTCCTCTCCCACTCCCCTGCTTGTGTTCCCTCTCTCGCTGGCTGTCTCTATCTCTGTCAAATAAATTAAAAAAATCTTAAAAAAAAAAAAAAAAGAAAAGAAATAGAGCCACATAGCTTTCTCCCCATAAAGGATTAGTAAAGGCCAAAGGATTAAAAAAATCTCTTAACCCTATCAAATTAGAACATTGGCTATGCTAAATAAACAATACATTTATAATTGCAAAACATACCCTAGCTTCATTTCCTTCTATAGCTCCACTTAATCTCTCAAATGAATAAATTAGACAGTCTTTTCTATTGTAAAAGTTTACAACTAAGAGAACATCTTAAAAGTAATGACTTTTTTCCTCTCTTTAATTTTGGATTAAATGCCAGTTAAATGATTAATAATCATCCAAGAGATTCCTGAAAGTATTCAGCCCACATGATCTTTTATTAAATGGCCATCACACAATATTCCAATATGGGGTCTACGGTACTAACACCAAATAATTCAGAATAAAAATAATGTCCAAAAGATACAGACATCAATATGGTAATCTGAAAAGCTAAGAAAACAAGAGTCTCACTTGAGTTCTGCCCTGTTACACCCTTGTTCCGTTTGGTGTTAAAAATCCCTTCTCAAGAGAAACAAATGGCAAAAAAGCCCAAGTGTAGCAAGTAGGAACAGTAATGTCTGTAGCCAGCTTCTTTCACACAAAGATACCCAGAAGAGAAGTTTACAAAGAAACTGACCTTGCAAAATAAATGAAACTCATGTTTAGCTAAAAAAGAATTTAAAGGGCACCTGGGATGGCTCAGTCAGTGAAGCACCTGCCTTTGGTTCAGGTCATGATCCCAGGGTCCTGGGATCGAGTCCCGCATTAGGATCCCTGCTCAGTGGGGAGTCTGCCTCTCCCTCTGCCCCTTCCCCCTGCTCATGCTCTCTCTCTCAAAAATAAATAAATAAAATCTTAAAAAAAAAAAAAGAATTTAAAACCATATATACCTATGTCAATTCCTCTTCGGAGAGTACTTCTGTCAGAGTCCTGATGACCAATCAGATCTTCTACCCAATGAATGTAGTTGAGTCTCAACGGAACTGTAGGAATCAGTCGTTCCAATGGAATATCAATAGAAAGTCCAAAATCTTCCTTTAGAAGAGTACAGGTCAGAGCTCTGACTGCTTCGGGGTCTTTAAAATTAAGACTGAGGAGTGAAGAAAAAGAAATGAAACTGATTAGTAAGATTCACTATGCTATACAAGCTCTATGGCAGCCAGACAATACCAAACACCCATGTGAATTTTCTAGGAGACCACACATAAATAGCTATGCAGAGCATTCAGTGCAGCAACAAACACACAGTCGTAGCATATGAAACGCTCTATAATTTCCACTGAAAACACTGCATTTTCATACAAGGACCATGGAGGACAGGAGTGTCTCTGTTCCAATTCCTGCCCGTTTGTCTCCTTACTCAGTTATGTGACTTTGGACAAGTTATTTAACCTCCATGAGACTGTTTCCTCAGCTGTAAAATGGGAATAATAATACCTATATCATAGTGTTGCTGTGAGATAATCTGAGAAAAGTTAGCATAATGCCCAGTACATAATATCTATTATACAAATGCTGGCTATTTTTATTAACATAATTTGACTTCAGCACTTTTTAAAAATCATATTTAAAAGTGGAAAGAAAACAGTATAAAATGCTTAATAATGCAAATAGAATAAGATACTTAAATATTATAGATAACAATTTTAAAATGTAACTACTTTTAGCAGCTTTACTGAGGTATAATTTACATAAAATTCATAAGTATATAATTCAACAGTTTTTATTATATTAAGAGTTGGGCAACCATCACCACAATCCAATTTTAGAACACTTTCAGGACTCCTGGGTGGCTCAGTTGTTAAGCACCTGCCTTCGGCTCAGGGGGTGATCCCGGAGTCCTGGGATCGAGCCCCGCATCAGGCTCCCTGCTCTGCTGGGAGCCTGCTTCTTCCTCTCCCACTCCCCCTGCTTGTGTTCCCTCTCTCGCTGCCTGTCTCTCTCTCTGTCAAATAAATAAATAAAATCTTAAAAAAAAAAAAAAAAAAAAGAACACTTTCATCACCCTAAAAGAGACACCTCATGCCCATTTGCAAGCCATTCCTTATTTCCACCGTCAGCTCTAGGCAACCACTAATGTACTTTCTGTCTCCACAGACTGGCTTCTTGTGGACATTTCATCTAAATGAAATCCTAAATAGTAGTCTTTATGTCTGGATTCTTCCACTTACCACAACGTTTGTGAGGTTCACCAACAGTGTAGCATGTATCAGTACTTCATTCCTTTATGTGGCCAAATAATATTCCATTGTAGGAATAACTGCATTAGTGGTTTGTTTACCCATTTACCACTTAATGAACATTTGGACTGTTTCACTTTTTGGCTCTCATCAACAATGGTGCTTTGAATATTCACAAGCAAGTGTTCATATGATATGATCCATATATGATATTTACATTTAACTTTTAACTTTTAAAGAAACTCTGCCAATATAATTATTTTAATGTTAAAATGCTACTAAAGTGGAAGCCTTAAAACAAAACCAAAGATCTTATTTATAAATAGGGCAATGAAAAGAGAGCAGAAAGTCAGTAGATGGGACTGAACTAAGAAAGCAGCTTTGAAACTGCTCTAAATTCTGGTCTAACGTTGTATGTTCTCATCTTAGCCATCAACTGACCAATCACTTTGAAAAACTCAATGCTGAGACAGAAGGAAGAGTGCTTTATCCATCTGGCTACCGTGGAAACTTCAGGTAGACCCAAGCTCCACCATCACCCACAGCAAAAATATTCTAGAGTACAGGAGTTCAGAAATCTGGACTTCAATCTCGATTCTGCAATCAACTAGCCATGGACTACAGGTCACCTCAATTCTTAGGTCTCAGTTTCTCCATCTATAAACAAAGGGATTAGACATAATAAAAATCTAAGGGTCCTTCCAGGTAAAATTTTAAGGGTTTATGATGCATACTATGAATCAGTAAAATGCTATTCATGTAAATATTTGTAGAGCAAATTATAGAGACATGGAGCAATCAATACAGTTACTGAAGACATAGAATAACCAAACACCAGTAAACACTTCCATTATCCTCCAGTGTGTTACCTAACAAATTCTTTATGCTTCTGCTTTATGATAGTAAGCATTTAATAACACTACTGAACACATATTAAGGAATATACAATCAATGGTTGCAGATGACATGATCTACTCTTTATCTTTTTAAGGTGGGGGGCACATGGAGAAAGAGAATCTTAAGCAGGCTACACTCCCACAGTAGAGCCAACACAGGGCTCAATCTCACAACCCTGAGAAACACAACCTATTCTTTAAAAAAACTGTTCAGAAAAACAAACTTTAGGGGCGCCTGGGTGGCTCAGTCGTTAAGCGTCTGCCTTCGGCTCAGGGCGTGATCCCAGAGTCCTGGGTTCGAGCCCCACATCAGGCTCCTCCGCTGGGAGCCTGCTTCTTCCTCTCCCACTCCCCCTGCTTGTGTTCCCTCTCTCGCTGGCTGTCTCTCTATGTCAAATAAATAAATAAAATCTTAAAAAAAAAAAAAAAAGAAAAAAGAAAACTTTAATAGTAAAAGAATTTGTGAAGAGTGATGACAAGCAGGATTAGGTTTCAGGAATACATACAAAATTTGTTATCTATACAAAAACACACTCTATACTTGAATGTATGGTATCTTATGACCTTGAAGAACGCTTCAGGGTGGGGTACCCGGGTGGCTCAGTTGGTTAAGCTTCTGTCTTTAGCTCAGGTCATGCTTTCAGGGTCCTGGGATCAAGCCCCACGTCGGGCTCCCTGCTCAGTGGGGACTCTGCTTCTCCCTCTCCCTTTGCCCTCCCCCCAGCTCACGCTCATTCTCACTCTCTCTCAAATAAATAAAATCTTTAAAAAACAACAACAACAACAACGAGAATGTTTCAGGGTACTAGTTTGTGGCAAAAAAAATAAAAGAGAATTAAGAATAAAAGGAGTGTAGGGGTGCCTGGGTGGGACAGCGGTTGAGCGTCTGCCTTCGGCTCAGGGCGTGATCCCGGCGTTATGGGATCGAGCCCCCCATCAGGCTCTTCCGCTATGAGTCTGCTTCTTCCTCTCCCACTTCCCCTGCTTGTGTTCCCTCTCTCGCTGGCTGTCTCTATCTCTGTCGGATAAATAAATAAAATCTTTAAAAAAAAAAAAAAAAAGAATAAAAGGAGTGTAAACTGGTGCACCCACTATGGAAAACAGTATGGTGGTTCCTTAAAAAATTAAAAATAGAACTACTGACAGACAAACCAAGAAACAGACTCTTAACTCAAGAGAACAAACTGATGGTTACCATCAGAGGTGTAAAATAGGTGATACAGATTAAGGAATGAACGTGCTGTGATGAGTACTGAATAATGTACAGAACTGTTGAATTGCTATTATTGTATACCTGGAAACTAATGTAAAAGTGTATATAAACTATACTGGAATTGAAAAAAAAAAAAAAGAACTACCATACAGTCCAGCAATTTCACTTCTGAATATTTATCCAAAGAAAATGAAAACACTAACTCAAAAAGATATATGTACCCCTATGTTCACTGCAGCTTTATTTACAATAGTTAAGACATGGAAACAACCTACGTGTCCAGCAATGAATAAATGGATAAAAAAAATGTGAAACCACACACACACACACACACACACACACACAGAATACTATTCAGCCATAAAAACGAATGAAACCTTGCCATCTGCAACGACAATGGTGGACCCTGAAGGCATTATGCCAAGTAAAACAGATCAGACAGAGAAGAGGAAATACCATATCATCTCCCTTAAATGCAGAATCTAAAATGAAAAACAAAAAACACCTCATAGAAGCACCTGGCTGATTCAGTCGGTAGAGCATGCAACTCTTGATCTTAGGGTTGTGAGTCCAAGCCCCACACTGGGGGTAGAGTGTACTTAAAAAACAAAAACAAACAAAAAAACCCCTCATAGGTAGGAAACAGACTGGTGGTTGCCAGAGGCATGGGGTGGGTGAAATGGTGAAGGGGGTCAAAAGGTATACATTTACAGTTATAAAATAAATAAGTCATGGAGATGTAATATACAGCATGGTGGCCATAGTAAATAATATTATACTGCAAATTTGAAAGCTGCTAAGAGAATCTTAAAAGTTCTCATCACAAGAAAAAAAATTGTGACTATATGATGACAGATATTATACTTATTGTGATCATTTTTAATATACACAAATATTGAATCATCAGGTTATATACCTAAAACTGATACAATGTTATATGTCAACTATACCTCAATTCTAAAAAATGAAATTTTAATATAATCTATAGCAAACAGAAAGAAGATGGCTATAGTGGAATCTCAAGAGATATAATCAGAACCTAGAAGCAGTGAGCATACCTAGCGCTCCAGATCTTGGTTTCCAAATACCACTCCCACTAAAAGGAATCAGAGTTCCTTAGTTGAATGGCTATTCCAGGTTTGAAGTAGGAGAAAGTTTAAGATGAGCCTGGAACACTTCACTGTATCAGAAAACAGGACATGCCCAAAGATGAGGAAAGTCAAAAGGACGTGGGCCAGTTAATGAAGCTCCCACTGACCAAATCTGGCACAATTTGAATGAAGAATGCTATCAAGTGATTATAGTCCACACAGTAAAAGAAAAACATAGGAGTCCATACTTACATAAATAAATGGGGAAGAAATCACAGCCCTTATTTACAATGGAATGATAACTAACAAACGGAGAAGAAATGAAGGAGCTAGAAAATTACACTTGGCAATCACCATGCTCCTAAATGTTTCAACTAAGAATCATCAATGGATGCTAAAAACGGTAGATAAAAATTCAATGAGAAACAAAATATTTACATGGTCTCAAAGTACTTCCCCACAAATTATCACACAGGAGAAAATAATAACTCTAAGAAACCTGATGACTACCACCTTAAACAAGCGATCAAAGTTAACACCACTAATCATGGAACAAACTGCCATCATATGCTTCAATGATACACCAAGGAGGACAAAACAGGGGCGCCTGGGTGGCTCAGTCAGTTAAGCATCTGCTTTCAGCTCAGGTCATGTTCCCAGGGTCCTGGGATCGAGTCCCACATTGGGCTCCCTGCTCAGCGGGGAGTCTGCTTCTCCCTCTGCCTGCCGCTCCTCCTGCTTGTGTGCTCTCTCTCAATGACAAATAAATTTAAAAAAATGTTACAGGAAAAAAAAAAACCTTGCAAAATGAAATGGAATTCAGGAATGAGATAGTGGTGATAATGATGGCACAATACTGTCCACACACTAAAAACCACTGATTTATACAATTTAAAAAGGTGAATTTTACAGTATGTGAACTATCAAAACAGATGAAATGAACAAGAACAAGAAGTTAAAATTTAGAGAAAAAATAACTGGGGCACCTGGGTGGCTCAGTCGGTTAAGCGTCAGACTCTTGGTTTCAGGTCAGGTCATGATCTCAGGGTCTTGGGATCAAGCCCCACCTGGGATGGGGCCCTGCCTCGGATCCAGGCTCAGTGGGAAATCTGCTTGTTCCTCTCCCTCCATCTCTGCTTCACTGAAGCTGCTGCCCGCCAACTCCCCCCACCTCATGCTCTCTCTCTCTCTCTGTCTCTCTCAAATAAATAAATCTTTAAAAAAAAGTTAGAGAAAAAATAATAAATATGGGAGAGGCAGATAATGGAGACCCCTCATACACATAATTGGTGTTCCTGAAGAAGGGAACCAAAGAAGGAGAACAAAGAAATTATTCAAGATAATCCCCTCCCCTCAAAAGAAGATTTACTGAGCCCTTAGAAAAACCAATTCAGAATTAGCAATACCAACACATATACCAGAAAAGTTACTAGACTTTGAGGATTAAGAGAAAAAAACTATACATCTAGGCAAAATAGTTGAACCATCTATCGGGGGAAGAAGGGTAGCAAGGTAAAAAGACTGGCTTCAGGGGGTGCGAGGCTCAGCTGGTAGGCATGTGACTCCCCTTGATCTTGGGGTTGTAAATTCAAGCTCCACACTGGGCATAGAGATTACTTGAAAATAAAATCTTAAACAAACAAACAAACAAACAAAAAGACTGGCTTCAGACTTCCACAGCACTGTTTAGTAGGAGAAAACAAAAGGACACAGACTACAAAGCCCTAAGAGAGGTAAAATGTTACTCAACAATTTTATACTCAGCAAAATTGTACTTCAAGTATAATGACAACAAATAAACATTTTTGAGCATACAAGAGCTCAAAGTTCAACCAAGGCAGGGGACAAATAAAGAAACTAGGGCAAAAGACTAGTAGTGAGCACTGAAGCTATTTTAACTAGAGAACAAAATTAAAACACCCGTGGCTACACAACAGAATGTAAGTGTTTGTAAACCATAATAATGTACATATAATTAAAATTAAGGAGGGGAGATGGAAAAGGAAGAGATATTTAAGTACATTATTTCCTCAACATGGGTGAAAAGATTTTGGTAAGTAGCAGAGACAGAAGTACACATTTAAGAATATAAATACTAGAGGGGCGCCTGGGTGGCACAGCGGTTAAGCGTCTGCCTTCAGCTCAGGGCGTGATCCCGGCGTTCTGGGATCGAGCCCCCACATCAGACTCCTCCGCTATGAGCCTGCTTCTTCCTCTCCCACTCCCCCTGCTTGTGTTCCCTCTCTCGCTGGCTGTCTCTCTCTCTGTCAAATAAATAAATAAAATCTTAAAAAAAAAAAGAATATAAATACTAGAAAAATTAAGAGAAATAATATAATCAAATAAAATCAGGTGGTGAAGAAAAGGGAGATGAAAACCAGATCACACAGTGTAAATAAAGGAAAAAGAAGCAATCAAAACAAAGCACAATATAAAATAAATGTGAATGGTACACTCCACTACAAGACTCTCAGATTAGATTATAAAGACAAAACCAGTAATCTATGCTGTAAACAAAAACTATGCCAATACACAGTGATCCAAAGATTGAAAACAAAAGTTTAAGCAAAAGTATACCAGCCAACTGTAAGGAAAAGAGAAAACGCACTGGGTAACCATCGATTTTGAGGGGGATGAAAAGCATTCACTGGGATGAAGAAGCAACTGTGCAGGAACAGTCAGAAAGACAAAATGCCGGAGAGAAGCCCCAAGAAAAGCCCGGAGAATAGTAACTTCTTTCTTTCTTTCTTTCTTTCTTTTTAATAAAGTATACTTTACCCCAACTTGGGGCTCAACTCATGACCCCAAGATCAAGAGTCATATGCTTTAGCAACTGAGCCTGCCAGGCACCCCCAGGAGGACAGTAATTTAAAAGTGATAACCCCTTTACATTTAGGGGGGGATTGGTGAGCCTTTAAAGACCAGTTTCTACAAAACAGTGCACGTAGAAGTTTATTGTATCAATATGCGCTAGCAATAAGTCTCATTAAAATATATTAAGCCTAAAGGGGAATTAAGTCTATTTCTAGACATCTAAGTAGATATATATTAATTTTGTCATTTGTGGGGGCTGATAAAAGAGAATTAGTCCATGGGCAAGCAACCTTGAACACATTTCTGCTTCACTCAATCGCACAGCAATTGCCTCAATCAATTAAAAAAAAAAAAGGACTTGTATTACCTTTGGATTTCTTCCTCAATTAAAAGCTGTACAATCTCAGGTTCAACAAGATAAATGATGTAGCAAAAAAAGGGGGGAGGTATTAAATACATAAAAACTTTACTTTTAATTCTAATAAGAATGTTGCATTTTACTCCTGTGGAATCTGTCAAGTATGTGAAAAAGATGGGACAACCCCATTTCCTTCAATGACAGAGAAATAAAAATCAAATGTTTACATATGGAAAGTTCCCATCTGAGTACCACTAAGGCATTCAAATGAATTCACATCCTTTATTCTATCACAAAAGCCTCATCGATTAAGCTTCACTGCTAAACACACAAATGAATTATTTCCCAATACAGTGTCTATGTCCAAAACCTCAAAATCTGAAATGTAAAAATTCACAATTTTTCTATCAAAGAAACTTAACAGCCTAGATACCTTATAAAATAAGCTTAACAGTATTACCTTGAACAGTGTAAAAGCAACAGCAGGACACCTGACAGGACATAATTATTATCCCATAACTTCTGAATGGTTACTTTGCACTGGCATTTTGAATAAAATTATGAAAATCAGGGATTGCAAACTCAAATATTTACATGGTGCTACTCAAAATGCCAGTCCCTAACAAGATACAGAACTTGTGCTAGCCTGAAAATCAGCACACTGAAGAAAGTCATTCAATCAAAAAAATGTCTGTTGAGCTTAAACGTGTAGCACAAGGTCTTTATCCCTGTGGACAGTAACAAATAGTTTGTGGACGAGCCACTAGTTCAATAACCACACTTTTAGTAGCATTAGGCCAGATGACACAAATGGCCATTTCAAAGGGTATGATCACCACTCAGTTCCAGGTAATTAATTTCAACTGAGTTTACCAGCCATCTTGCCAGAGCTCTAAAATTTTCAAAGGAAACCAGCAAACCATAATTTTACATGGAATTCCCCTGATTCTTACAATCTATGTGGGCAATAAACAACTGCAAGCCTTACACAATTCACAGGCTGTCAGGAAGTAACCTATATTGTCAACAGTGGAATTACAAAAAAAAAAAAAAAAAAAAGAAGAAAAAGAAAAAGCTGGGGTACTTGGCTCCCCTGTACTTTCAAAGATGGAATATAAAAATGTTTCAATCCTGGGGTGTCTGGCTGACTTAATTTCAAGGTTGTGAGTTCAAGCCCCACATTGGGTGCAGAGATTACTTTACTTTGTTCAACTGAGTTATATGGAATAGGTTAGAATTTTTAAGAAGTTGTGACAGTGGGCATTTACTCCTTTATTCATTCGACAGATATTTATCATGTATCAACTATGTGCTAGGCACTGTGCAAAGTGCTAGAGATACTGCAGTATGCAAATACAGACATGACCTCTCCCTTCATGACAGTGACAGTAGAGGTTAGGTATTCATCCAAGAATCACTCAAATACACGTAAAATTGTCACTGTGATGAATGCTGTAAAAGACAGGTACAAGGTGCTGTGAAACCTACGTAAGTAGTGGAACTACCCTGGAAAAATCAGAAAAGATAACTGAGCTAATAACAGAACAGAATAAAAATTAAGCAAGAAAGAACTGGGGGAAGGGAACACCACATTAACGTGAGTGAAGAGGCTGGATTAAGGTGGTGGTGGCAAAGCTAGGCAAAAGTGAAAGGAATTAAGAGAGATTCGGGGGGGAAAATTTCCAAGATTTGCTGATGGACTTGTATGTGAGGTGAGAAAGGATGTATTCACAGATATCCCCTAGGGTTCTGCAACAGGATGGACAGTGCCATTCACTAAAATTCGGAACTCTGACAGAGAACCATTTTTTAGAATAAATATCATAAATCTGAGCTGAATCTGAGACAGTCAAGTAGAGACACTAAGGAAGCAGTGACCTTTAGGTATAGAGCCCAGAAAATTGGTCTGGGGCAACAAACCTATAAGTGATCTGCAAACAAAGAAGTGAGGCCCTGGAGTGATAAGAATGCTTAAGGGGAAAATACAAAATCAGAAGAAAAAAGAGCTCTGCACTAAGTCTTGAAGGCTCCTTTAATGGCTGTATATACAATCATTACAAAGGAAGCCACACAAGGAGACTAAAAGGATGGAAGAAAGTGTGGTGCCGAGGAAGCCAAGGGAAGAGAGTGTCCATGAAGAACAGCGTCAGCAAAGTAACCTGCTTCTCAAAAGTCAACTGAAAACCAAAATTGCATTTAGTGACACAAGATCACTGGAAACCTTTTTCAAGAGCTGCTTTGGTAGTGGTGGAATTAGAAACCACCCCGGAATGAGCTGAAGATTAAGTAAGGTGTGGGAAAACTGAAGACAGTAAAAATAAACAATTCTCCAAGAAGTTGTTATGCAAGGGAGAAGTGAGATGGGGCCGTGTAAGTGGTAGTGTTGATGGAGAGATTTTATTAGTAATTTTTTATTTTATTTTATTTTTTAAGATTTTATTTATTTATTTGACAGAGAGAGAGAGTGCAGCAGGGGCAGTAGCAGGCAGAGGGAGAGGGAGAAGCAGGCTTGCCAAGCAGGGAGCCCGATGCAGGGCTTGATCCCAGAACCCTGGGATCATAACCCGAGCCGAAGGCAGAAACTTAATGACGGAGCCACCCAGGCGCCCCTATTAGTAATTTTTTAACTGAAGACTCAAACATGTTTAAAAGTCAATGGAGGGGCGCCTGGGTGGCATAGCGGTTGGGCGTCTGCCTTCGGCTCAGGGCGTGATCCCGGCGATCTGGGATCGAGCCCCACATCAGGCTCTTCCTCTATGAGCCTGCTTCTTCCTCTCCCACTCCCCCTGCTTGTGTTCCCTCTCTCGCTGGCTGTCTCTATCTCTGTCAAATAAATAAATAAAATCTTTAAAAAAAAAAAAAAAGTCAATGGAAAGTCACAAAGGCCACATATTATGATTCTATTTATACAAAATGTCTAAAACATGCAAATATATAAAGAAAGTAAGCAGATTAGTGTGGTTGCCAGGGGCTAAAGAGCGAGAGGAAGTAGTTGGGAGTGACTGCTGAATAGGTTTCTTCCAAGGGTGACAAAAATGTTCTGGAATTACTGGGGATGCTTTGTACAACCCTGTGACATAGTCAGAACAACTGAATTGTACACTTTAAAATGATGATTTTAGGGCCAGTTGGGCGGCACAGTCAATTGAGCATGTGACTCTTGGTTTCAGCTCGGGTCGTGATCTTGGGGTTGTGGGATGGAGCCCCACAAGAGGCTCTGCACCGAGCAGAGTGTACTTCAGTTTCTCTCTCCCTCTGACCCCCCAGCTGTGCGCATATGCTTTCTCTCAAATAAATAAATAAATCTTTAAACAATCAAATAAAATTATTTTCTAGTATGTGAATTATATCTCAAATTTCTAAAAAGTCAAAGAGAAGAAGCCAGTTGATAGAGATTAAATAATTAGGAGAAGGAAAATCAGACTAAGGTTCCTGAGATGAGAGGAGAGTATGGGATCCACGTGACAGATTTGCTTAGAATATAGTAATAATAATAGTAATAGTGAGAATTATGAATACTAATTTGTTGAACAAAACCAAAAGCAGATCCATGGTCCTTTGCTGTGTTTTCCACAAACTCATACTTATCCATGACTAATAATTTTTCGGGGGGGTGGTGAGGAGAGAAAGAGGAGAGAAGTGGGCAGAGTCAGAGAATCTTTTTTTTTTTTTTAAAGATTTTATTTATTTATTCGACAGAGATAGAGACAGCCAGCGAGAGAGAGAACACAAGCTGGGGGAGTGGGAGAGGAAGAAGCAGGCTCCCAGCGGAGGAGCCTGATGTGGGGCTCGATCCCAGAACGCCGGGATCACGCCCTGAGCCGAAGGCAGACGCTTAATGACTGCGCTATCCAGGCGCCCCAGAGTCAGGGAATCTTAAGCAGGCTCCATGCCCAGCACGGACCCCAACATAGGGCTCGATCTCACAACCTGAACCAAAAGCAAGAGTCAGACACTTAATCAACTGAGCCACCAAGGCAGCCCCCTAAAAAAATTTTTTAACTTTACCATGCCATGGGTCAAATAAGCAATTAGATAGTAACATACAAAAGAAAAGATCCTGGCAATGACTATTAATAAACAACGTCAGACTAACCAAAGAACCCAAAATCCTACTTGCAAGATGATAAGAAACTGTGATCAATCAAACTGATCTCTTAAACGCAGATCCCTGTGCTAAAGAGCAGATGACAGGAAATAAAAACCTAGTCATCCAGACACCTCTTTGGCCTTCCAAGTACAGTTAAGAGTACTCCAACTTTTCTAGCAAAGCCCAGTGATTTACCCTATATTCACTTTAAAAAACTCCAAAAAACAAAAAACTTAAAAAAAAAAAAAAAAAACCTTTTGGGGTGTCTGGGTGGCTCAGTCAGTTAAGCAGCTGACTCTAGATTTTGGCTCAGATCAAGATCTCAGAGTCTGGGATCAAGCCCCACGGTGCCCCACGTCTGGCTCCACACTCAGCAGGCAGTCTGCTCCCTCTCCCTCTGCACCCCCTCCTTGTGCTCTCTCTCTCAAATAAATACATCTTTAAAAAAAAACTGGGGGGACATCTGGGTGGCTCAGTCAGTTAAGTGCCTTTAGCTCAGGTCATAATCTCTGGGTCCTAGGATCGAGCCCCACATCGGGCTCCCCCACTCAGCATGGAGCCTGCTTCTCCCTCTCCCTCTGCCTGCCGCTCCCCCTACTTGTGCTCACTCTCTCCCTAATAAATAAAATCTTAAAAAAAAAACTTTTATTTATGTACTTATTTATTTAAAGATTTTATTTATTAATTTGACAGGGGGCAGTGAAAGAGGGAACACAAGCAGGGGGAGTGGGAGAGGGAGAAGCAGCCTTCCCGCTGAGCAGGGAGCCCGATGCGGGGGTCGGGATCATGACCCGAGCCAAAGGCAGATGCTTAACGGCTGAGCCATCCAGGCGCCCCAACAGTGTTTTATAACTATATGGAGAATGCTTATAATGTCAAGTCGGGGTAAAAAAAAGTCCTGTATCTGCATCAAAACTACAATCACAAAAAATACTATACATGCATAAGGACAAAGACTTGGAAAGGAACACAAAGCAATTTGATCTTCTGGGCGTGGGAGAACAGTGACATTTTTCTTTTATGTGTGCAACATTATCATCATAAACGTAGTTAGGAAGGGCATATTTCTATAATTTTCCCATTAATGTGGTTTTTTTTTTTTTTTTTTGCATTATAAGATGTCTGTATAATTTCAAAAAACAAAAATCTCCTTTCCAAAAAAGGAAAACAGGCCCATGGTTCCAGGATACTTTTCCACGAAAGAGGGACAATTCTGTTAGAAACCAAACCAGGATATTTCCCACAGTGACAACAATCACCAAAGACAGTACTGCAGCTTTGTGAAACATTTGGAGCAAGAGGAATGGCATTATAATTAATGTTTTCTTAGTGCCTTCAAAGAGAGTTGTTTATATAAACAATTCTTGTTATTAAAAATACATATATATGTTCACCTTGATGGACCACAGCATATAATTTATTAATAAGAAACATCTTTTTTTTTTTTTTTTAAGTAGGCTCAATGCCCAGTGTGGAGCCCAATACAGGGCTTGAACTCACGACCCTGAGATCATGATCTGAGATCAAGAGTCAGACGCTTACCCTACTGAGCCACCGAGGTGTCCCAATAAGGAACAACATCCTAATTACCAAAGTGTACAAGACATCAAGCAGAGGCTAGTCTAATGAAAGAAACTGAAACAAATCTATGAAGATCTGATTCTTAGACTTTGTTAGCAAGGCAAGCCTTCATTTTCTGACTTCTAAGAAAACACAGACACTAATCTAAGGGTTGGAAATCCTTTTGTAGGACAAAGTCTAGTCATCTGGCTTTACTAGCTAAATATCTAGGTCACTGTAGCACCCTGGGACATTAAAAAATCCTGAACAGAGGCGAGATCTTTTCTCATTCTCATTTCTGAGATCACCGGAACTAAAATTAGCTTTCACGTGGAAATCAGCAATTTATTCCATCAAGTCTTTGTTGTTAAACCATCCAGCTTCACAAAATAGCCTATTGTCAACAGACTCATGTCCGATTTCCCCAGAATGACTCCTGCTCTGCTACTGATGAATACAGTATTACCATTATAGACAGAGTTTGGAAGGATACATTCTGTGACCCATGGTTAAAATAACAATCATTCTAACACTATAGAGACTCCACCTCATGTAACAACAATAAAGGTTAAAACTCCCAACCCAGTTTTCCGACACTTGTTTCTATTAATTAGATCTTCACTGAGGGGTTAAAAACGTACTGTGTAATGTATGACAAAACCCTTCAATGCTGGGTCTTTGGTTTAAAAACAAATCATTTAAGTGTCACACTCTATCCAAAGTCAACTGACAGGGATCAAGTAAATTGCAGGATATCTCCATGGGGTTGGTTACTGTGAAAAAAGTACGAACTAAAATCTAGTTTCCACAGTCAGATATGATTACAACAAAGCAGTGATAGGTGCAGGTCAGAAAAACAGCGAGGGACATCACACTAGCAATCCTAGTCACCTTATCAGTTACACAAGGCACAACAACAGTAAGAGTACCTATCATTTGCTAAGTGTCTATAATGTTGTCACTTTACATGCATTATCACTAACCTTTATGACCAATGTCCAAAGTACATCCTTTTATCCCTCTTCTTCAGCTGAGGAAATTCAGTCTCAGTAAAGTTATCTTATCTCCCTTATCTAAAGGGACGCCTGGGTGGTTCAGTGGGTTAAGTGTCTGCCTTTAGCCTGGGTCATGATCCTGGGGTCCTGGGATCGAGCCCCAAGTTGGGTTCCCTGCTCAGCAGGGAGTCTGCTTCTCCATCTGCCTGCCGCTCCCCCTGCTTGTGCTGTCAAATAAATACATAAAATCTTAGAAAAAAAATTATCTAAAACCTCTAGAGCTGCTATGTGGCAATCTCAAGACTGGTCCTCAGGATGACTGACTCAGAAATGAGCCCCCTCTCTCCATACCACACCCTGCTTAAGAGTTGAGCAAATAAATGACACTTTGATCCATCTCAAGTCTACTATTTTGTATGATATTCCTTTTCCATCATTAGCTAGGTTTATATTTTGGCATTCTTTTTCATACATCTGATGGAATTAAATAAAAAGCCATTATAAAAATAAAAAGCCATTATAAAAATATTTTAAAAATTAAAAATAGGGGCGCCTGGGTGAGGCAGTCGTTAAGCGTCTGCCTTCGGCTCAGGGCGTGATTCCGGAGTCCTGGGATCAAGCCCCCGCATCAGGCTCCTCTGCTGGGAGCCTGCTTCTTCCTCTCCCACTCCCCCTGCTTGTGTTCCCTCTCTTGCTGGCTGTTTCTCTCTGTCAAATAAATCAATAAAATCTCTTTAAAAATTAAAAAATAAAAAATAAATAAAAAATAAATATATAAAATAAAAATATCAATGCAGAGAATCACCAACTCTTACCTAAGTAAGCAGGAAGGGGGATAATGTCTAGGAGCAGGTAGATTGCTTCTAAATATGCTACCCTACCAACTATTAATAAGCTCATGTTGCTTCCATCTTTAAAGAAATAAGAGGAGTCTGTGGGCACCCAGGTGGCTCAGTTAAGCCTTTGCCTTCAGCACAGGTCATGATACCAATGTCCTGGGATCCAGCCCCGCTCAGTAGGGAGCCTGCCTGTCCCCCTCCCCCCACTTGTGATCCCTCTTTCTCAAATAAAATCTTTTAAAAAATTATTTTAAAATAAGAAAGAAAGAAAAAGAAAGAGGAGGAGGTTCTCCTCAAGATTGCCTCGTCCTCTTCCTATTCCTTCATAGACAAGCTTGTTTTATCCTGCAAAAAATTTGAAGATTTTATTTATTTGTCGAGAGAGAAAGAGAGCACAAGCAGGGGACAAAGGGAGGCAGAGGGAGAAGCAGGATCCCCACTGAGCAAGGAGCTTGATGTGAGACTTGATCCCAGGACCCTGCGATCATGACCTGAGCCAAAGGCAGACAGGTAACCAACTGAGCCACCCAGGCATCCCTATCCTACAAAAAATTTAAAAATTACTTTTGCCTAGGGGTGACTGGGTGGCTCAGTCAGACTTCGGCTCGGGTCATGATCTCCAGGTCCTGGGATGGAGCCCAGCTTCTGGCTCCATGCTCAGTGGGGAGTCTGCTTCTCTCTCTGCCCCTCCCTCTGCTCCTGCTCTCTCTAATAACGAAATAAAATCTTTAATTACTTTTGCCTATTACAAAAAGAACATCAATGTGTTTGAACACCATAACTCATAACCTTTTAGTCACTTTCTGTGCAGAGCAATCAGCAAAAACTTTGGTTTTAGCTTGAAACAAAATTATGTTTTATAATCTGCAACATCCATTCTACAGGCTCCAAGATATTCCATGGAACTGCACTGTTAAGAACCTACGAACTAGATATTTAGATTATTTCCAATTTTTCTTGTCATAAACAGCTTTAAGATAAACACCCTTAAACGAACATTTCTTTTAAGTATGTTTTTTACAACTTTCAAGGTTGCAGTTTACCAGCATTTTCTCTACACCATTTGACTACATTTTTGCCACTGATGATGTTTTATTTATTTTTTGAAGATTTTAGTTATTCATTTATTTGAGACAGAGCCAGAGAGTGAGCAGGGGGAGGAACAGAGGGAGAGGGACAAGCAGACTCCACACTAAGCGTGGAGCCCAACAGAGGGCTGGATCCCATGACCCTGAGATCATGACCTGAGCCAAAATCAAGAGTCAGATGCTCAGCCGACTGAGCCACCCAGGTGCTCTGATGGATATTTTAATAATTTATCCTTTCTAATTTGGTCCATTGTCTTTCCTCGTGTGAACAGTCCATTTTTAATCCTTACCTTTGTCTACAAAGGTTTCTTACTTTTTCTTATTGTCTTATAAGAGTTCTTTATATTGAGAAAGCTAATTCTCTGCCACATGCTGTATTTGCAGTGTTCTGTCATCTTTTACTTTTAGTATTTCCTGACATGTAAAATTGTTTACATCTCATGTAGTTGAATCCAGCCATCTTTTCTTTTATGAATTCTATCCTTGGAGTATACGTAGAAAGACCATTTCTATACCCACAGTTAAGACATTTACCTACATTTTTTCTAGCACTTAAAAATATATATATATATATTGAAATCATTCAGCGATCAGGAATATATTTTGCATAACATATAGGAAAAAAATTCTAAATACACCCTCCCCATGGCTGTCCCAACTGCATCTATTAAAAGTCCATTACTGGGGGTGCCTGGGTGGCTGTTGGTTGAGCATCCAACTCTTGGTTTTGGCTCAGGTCATGATTCTGGGGTCCTGGGATTAAGCCCCACATTGGGCTCTGTACTGGGCATGGAGACTGCCTGGGATTCTCTCTCTCTCTTTTCCCCTTTGCCCTCTCCCCAGTAACACGTGCTCACGCCCTCTCTCAAAAAAAAAAAAAAAAAAAATCCATCACTGAAAAAAATGCATTACTACTGCCTCACCCCTAATGAACTGAAATGCTACCTTATTCTACACTACTGCCTTTCGTCATAGGATGGTATCTTACTTGACAGGTTCTAAAGTAAGCACGTAAAGTGAAAATCCAAATGGTCAAAATCATACACTGGAAAATCTCTTTAATCATTTATAGCACTGTATAATATTCACATGATGAGAAATACACAAGAGTCAAGACTGATTAAGAAAGGAAGATTCACCCTGTTCACTCTGCACTCCCTCTGGGAGGTACGCTCTTGAGTCAAATGACAGGCAGGAATCACCCCACTAGTTAATGTGCACATGCAATTGTACTGCTGTTCAGACTTAGGTGTGTTTCAGAATGCCACTCTGATGGCCCACTCTTGCTCCAATACTGTACTAATATTTTAATTACTCTAACATAAATATCTAGATATTAAATATCTAACTTAAATATCCAGATAGATATTTAAATATATTGTGAAGTTCAAGTTCACATCCTTACACCTTTCTACCACCCATCCACTCTTTTTTGCTTTGAGCATCTTCTCTTTGAATTTTGGAAACATTATACCAATTTTTCTCCCAAGAATAGGGATTTTGACTGGGGGAAGCAACAACATTTTAACTATATATATATAGTTATAGTTTAGTTATAGTTATATGTGTGTGTGTGTGTGTGTATCTATTAAGATTTTATTTATTTATTTATTTAAGAGAGAGAGAGAGAGAGAGTGCAAGCAGGGGTAGGGGCAGAGGGAGAGGGAGAGGGAGAAGCAGACTTTTCTGCTGAGCAGGGAGCCCAACATGGGGCTCGATCCCAGAACTGTGGGATCGTGACCCGAGCTGAAGGCAGACAGTTAACCTACTGAGCCACCCAGGCACCCCCAGCTCAGTCATTTCTTACTGTTATAAGCCTGGGCAAGTTATTTTAAAAGAATGTGCATTCATGGGGTGCCAGGCTGGCTGAGTCGGTACAGCATATGACTCTTGATCTTGGGGTCATGAGTTTGAGCCCCATGTGGAGTGGAGATTGCTTAAATAAATGAAACTTAAAAAAAAAAAGTGGGGTAGCGGGATACCTCAGTTGGTTAAGCATCCAACTCTTGATTTCAGCTCAGGTAACGATCTCAGGGTTCTGAGATCAACTGTACCCACCTCCACACTCAGCATGGAACCTGCTTGAGATTCTCTACTTTACCCTCTCACTCTATTCTTTCCCCTGCTCGTGAGCTGTCTCTCTCTAAAAGTAATAAATCTTTAAAAAAAAAAGAGAATCTGCATTCACATTTACAGGTGAATCAAATTTATTCATTATATTATTTAGACCCCTATCAGCAGTATTTAATGTTTTTTGGGTCAATGACCCTTTTTAAAAGTGAAGTTCTAAAATATAGGTTAGAACTCTGAACCCTACACCTCCTCAAGAAAAAAAATACACTTTTTTTTTTTTTTTTAAAGGTGAGCTCTACACCCAGCATGGGGCTTCAACCCATGACCATAAGATTAAGAGTCTAGGGACTGAGCCAGCCAAGCATGCCCCCAACACAAGTATTTTTATCTAATTGTTTTCAAAGCATTGGTGAATCCTTTGAAAGTCCCTAAGGCCACGGCTCTATTTTTGTCTACTTGGTTAGAAATACAAGGAAAAATGTCTCCAAGTTATATTAAACACTTTTAAAAAGATATTTCTGTGTTGGGGCACCTGAGTGGCACAGCGGTTAAGTGTCTGCCTTCGGCTCAGGGCGTGATCCCGGCGTTATGGGATCGAGCCGCACATCAGGCTCCTCTGCTATGAGCCTGCTTCTTCCTCTCCCACTCCCCTGCTTGTGTTCCCTCTCTCGCTGGCTGTCTCTATCTCTGTCGAAAAATAAATAAAATCTTTAAAAAAAAAAAAAAAGATATTTCTGTGTTGTATTTTTCAAAATGCTAAAGTCTTCATTTTTTTTAACTTTTAAATTATTGCCTTTTTTTTTTAAGATTTTATTTATTTACTTGACAGAGAACACAAGCAGGGGGAGTGGCAGGCAGAGAGAGAAACACGCTCCCCACTGAGCAGGAAGCCTGATGCAGGGCGCGATCCTAGGACCCTAGCATCATGACCTGAGCCAAAGGCAGTCGCTTAACTGACTGAGCCACACAGGCACCCCAAAATTATTGCTTTTACTAATGTAAACTAGTCTTCTTTTTTCCTATTTGATGCTTTTCTGCCTTCTATTTTACTTTTTCTAATTTGGGGGCACTCTCATTTGCCTAGTATATTTTTGCCCATCCCTTTATTTTTCATTTATCTGTAATTAAGTCATTTGTGAGGTGGGTGGGGTGGGGGTGGGTTAAACAAGTGATGGGCACTTGCTCTGATGAGCAGCAGGCATACGTAAGTGACGAATCACTAAACTCTACACGTGGAACTAATAGTATGCTGTATGTTAATCAGGTGGAATTTAAATAAAAACTTGGAGGAAAAAAATAAGTATGCCACTTGTAAATGGCACAGAGTCAGATTTTACAGAGGAATTATTCTTGAGAGTTTAACCAATTTATTGAACGTCCACTTGCCAGACACCTTTAACCCATTCAGATACATTATTGTATCTGTATCAGATACAGATAACAGATCTGTTTGGTTTGCTCTGAGCAATATTTTAAAAAATATTAATCTTAAACCATCTTGAAACCCTCCTCTGGTTCCTCCAGTGTCTGAACGATCAAGTGAACTTGCCTGCTATGAAAAGCTCTGCTGTGAACTATTCTTTGTTTTCCTTTCAGTCTCATCTTGTTATTTCCCAACTCGCTATCCTATATCCACTTCAGCCCCACCTACAAGCAGTTCTCCAAACTAAACACACCTTTCACAAAAATCTGTTCTCTACACCAGAATTCTTTCCCACTTCTATTCATTCTTCAGGATTCAGCTCAAAGACCCAGGCCCTCACTAACACCACCTCCACATCACTGCTTTGTTCCTCTCTTCCAACTTTCATTTTCAATTGCCAACAAAATAACCCTGCTTGAGTATCCCACAGCCTTCTCAGATTCCATATGGCCAAAACTGAAAATCTCACCTCCCCACAAATAAGCTCATTCTCCTTTGTTCCCTAACTCAATAAACTAGGTACTACCACCCATCCTCTTGCTAAGTTAAAATCACAAGCACCATATCTGGCTCAGACTCCTTAATTTCCACCATGTCCTGCTAATTCTATTCATGAATTTCACTCAAATTCATCAGTGATTTCTATCCCTCCTCCCTCTACCTAGTTAGGCCACCAATGTCTAATCTGGATTACTGAAACCATTTCCTACTCACTTCCCTATACGTCCAATCTTAATTTCCCCTGCAACCCACCCTCCCCAATGCTCTTAGAATACTTCTATCTAAACACAACTCTGAACATGTTATTCCTCTGCTTTTAAACTTTAGTGGATAAGGACAGGGATGGGTAACTCTGAAAATACAAGAACCCTCCACACCATACCCTTAAAATAAATTCCAAACCCCTAGGGCACCTGGGTGGCTCAGTTAAGCGTCCAATTCTTGATTTCAGCTCAGGTCATGAGATTGAGCTCCGTTCCGCATTGGGTGTGGAGTCTACCTAACTCTCCCTCTCCCTCTGCCCCTCACCATGTGGGAGCACACTCTCCCTAAAAAAGGATAAAACTAGGACACCTGGGTGGCTCGGCTGGTTAAGCATCTGCCTTCGGCTCAGGTCGTGACTCCACAGTACCCCACACAGGGCTCCCTGCTCTGCGGAGAGTCCGCTTCTCCTCAGCCTCTGCTCCTCCCTGACTGCTGCTCGCTCACTCTCTCTCTCTTACTCTCTCTCGCAAATAAATAAAATCTTAAAAAAAAAAAAAAAAGACAACTAAAAATAAAAAATAAATTCCAAACTCTTAAGTGGGCCTTATAAAGTCCTACACGTGTAACCCTCCCAAGGCTCATCTCCTGTCATTTGTCCACAACATCTTAGACACACTCAGCTTTTCCACTTCCTCTACTGCTCAGTGCTCCGCACATACTGCTCCCTCTGCCTGTAACACACTTCTATCTTCCTATTCATTCTTCAGCACAACCAAGACACCACTTGTTTCAAATCATTCTCTAAATTCCAAAGTCGAGGTCAGGTCTCCCTTCTATGTGAGTCCACAGATTCTGCCACACCAAAAGCTTCACTGCTTATTTATATGTCCACTTCCCCCACAAATGTGTGAACTCCAAATGCAGTAGTCACTGTCTTCCATATTTTGGCTTTCCTAAAACTTAGCACAAAATGGTTAATCAATAGGTATTTGTTAAGTAATTAAGTACAATGATAGGTATACAGAGGAAACAAAGAATAGCAAAACTGTAGCCGTCCCAACACTACATGGACTAAATAAAACATTCACATACGTAATTATAGAACAAAGATTTAAAAACAATGGTAGGGATGATCTAAACAAAGAGAAATACTAACCCAATCTCTCTAAGGTTTTCCCCAAGGTAAGGTGCTAAAAATAATTCTTTAGAGTATGCAAAGAAAATATTAAAACTCTTATTTAAATGCTTAATTTTTAGTTTGAATTATGTTTTCTAATATGCTTTATATAGTAACACAGTCAGTTGTACAAGCATTGATATGGAACTGACCTCAACTTTTAACTGTATAGACAAAAAAGCTTGGAAACCACAGTTCTAGGGCATTTGATCTTAACTTTTGTGTACTGGGGGAGGATGGGGGCCCAGATAGCTTTCAGAATCTGATGAAAACTAAGGACTATCTCCCAGAAAAATGAGTATAAATATACACATCTTTTAAAGATTTTATTTATTTGACAGAGAGAGAGCATGTGTGCATAAGCAGAGGGAGTGGGAGAGGGAGAAGCAGGCTCCCCACTGAGCAGGGAGCCCAATGCGGGCTCGATCCCAGGACCCTGAGATCATGACTGAGCTGAGGGCAGACACTTAACCAACTGAGCCACCCAGGCGCCCCTAAATATACATATTTTTAAACTTTTATACGATTTCTAGGCTATCTTGCCCCTCAGGTTAAAACCTGTCCTAGGACCTCCATTTCTAAATCCATAAGGAGACTGCTAGTAGGAAGAGGTCATCAAAATGCCTCAAGTCCTGTGATGCTATTATTCCTTACCTTCCCTTTTCTCCACAATCCTGCTCCTCCTGCCCCTCATAGTTAAATCACCACACTTTTCCCCAGGAAGGCTTGGAATGTCCAGCCTATGACCCCCATACAGTTTAGGAGTGCAGTTAAAGATTTCCTTCTCAAAGGTATAACACACATCAGTTATTCCCACACCATTATCATATCATTACTTTCTTAATTTTTAAAAATCAGCTTTTTAACTAAATTTAACTTTTAAAAAAGATTTATTTATTTATTTGAGAAAAGAGAGTGTGAGCAGGGGGAAGAGCAGAGGGAAAGGGACAAGCTGACTCCACACTGAGCACAGAGCCCAATGAAGGGCTTAATCTCACAACACCAACATCATGACTTGAGCCGAAATCAAGAGTCAGACACTTAATCAACTTGAGCCACCCAGGTGACCCTTAACTACACTTAACTTTAAATTTATTGACATCCCGGGGCACCTGGGTGGCTCAGTTGGTTAAGCAGCTGCCTTCGGCTCAGGTCATGATCCCGGAGTCCCAGGATCGAGCCCCACATTGGGCTCCCACTCAGGCAATCGTTCTCTCCCCCCGCAAAAAAATTTTTTTTTAAATAAATTAATCGACATCCTAAAGTAACAGTATCTGTGAAATCATTTTAGATGTCTGGTTATTATTTTCATACCTACATCAAAGTAAACACACTTAAAATAAGGACTCTAATTTAAATAAAAAATAAATAAATTAATCCTCGCTAAAAATAAGTAAATAAAATAAGAACTCGAGGTCCTCTTCAGCACCGTGTTTTAGAGCACAATCCCAAGGTTTCTGTACTTAACTCTGGGATCCCTATTGGGTAAGCAATAATTCGGACATCAAGTTTTCTTAAAGCCATAAAGAAACTAAAAAGTATTTGGTCCAATCCTCTCATTTTATAGCTTAAAAAGATGAAACCCAGGAGTGCCTGGGTGGCTGTTGGTTAATTATTCAACTCTTAATTTCAGCTCAGGTCATGATCTCAGAGTTGTGAGATCAAGCCCCAAGTAGAGACTGGGTGTGGAGACTGCTTAAGATTCTCTCTCTCCCTCTCCCCACCCCCAAAAACAAACAAAGATGAAGCCCAGACAGGTTACGTGATTTGTCCAAGATCAGATGAGAAATTTCAGGATATGTCTAGGATTAGCATTCAGATGTACTATCAGTCCAGTACGCTTTCCACTACCCTGTGTCCATTCAGATGATACTAGAATAATACAGTACTAAGAATTCTTCGTGTTACCTACCTCACTCTTCCACTCAGATTTATCTGAACATGCTGCTTAAAATCTGGGTATTTGGTTGCCAGATATGCAAAGTCGGGAGGTCTGTCCTTGTATCTATTTCTTGCGTGCATTGATTTACTCAGAGCCATCTTTAAAAAGAAGAAAAGGAAAAACGTCAGCATATTTAATCAAAAATACATTAATGGGGAAAAGCTGTGGTTGCCAAGTCAACAGTTATAGCCAACGTATTTTTGCCAATCAACTGAGAAAGTAGAAGTTATATTTTTTTAAATGTACACAACAAATAAACACATGAAAATATGCTTAACACCACCTTGAGTCATTAGGGAAATGCAGATCAAAACCACAATATCACTTCATACCCAGTAGGATGGCTATTATTTAAAAAGAAAAAAAAGATGAGGAGTGTTGGTGAGGATGTTAGAAAATTGGAGCATTGCAGGTGTTAACATATACAGTGGCTGTGGAAACAGTTCATCGGTTCTTAAAAAGTTAAACATAGAATTACCACCATATGATCCAGCAATTCCACTCCTAGGTAACGCCCAAAAGAACTGAAAGCACGGATTCAAGCAGATATTTTCACATCAATGTTCACAGCAGCATTATTCACAACAGCCAAAAAATAGAAACCACCCCAAGTGTCCGTAGATAGATTAAAAAAATGTGGTACATACATAAAACGCAACATCCTTCAGCCATAAAAAGGAATACAATTCTGATACGCCCTACAACATGGATGAACCTTATTATGCTAAGGGAAATAAGCCATACTCAGAAGGGCAAATGTTGTATTATCCCACTCATATGAGGTACCAAGAATAGGCAAATTCATACAGAGAGTAGAATAAAGGTTATCAGGGTTTGGGGAGGAGGTAGGAATGTTGAGTTATTATTTAATGGGTATGTTTAGGATGATGAAAAACTTCTAGAAATGAACAGTGGTGATGGTTATATAACAATGTGAATGTACTTAATGCCACTCAACAGTACACTTAAAAATGCTTAAAATGGTAAATCTTATGTTATGTATATTTTATCACAGTTTGAAAAGCGTATGCAACATGATTTTTTTTTTAAACCATGAAAACTGGAAACTATTCTTTTGAAAGCATCTACAGCCAAGAACTAATAGTCAGAGGTTAGTTTTTACAAGGGTCTTGTATGGACTGAATATTTGGTAGCACATTATAAAGTCACTAATGTTTCAAAATATATCTTCTATTTTACAAATTTCAGTCTTGTCATTCCTAGGTAGCTAAAACCATATGAAAACAAACAATTTTGTCTTCTTCCAGATTACAAAAAAAAATTCGCACATTTATAGCAAGATATAAAAGTGAAGAAGAGCCATTGATCGTAGTGCTTTGTTTTGTTTTTTAAGATTTTATTTTCCATTTGAGAGAGAGCGCGAGAAAGAGCGAGCATAAGCAGGGTGAGGGGCAGAGGGAAAAGCAGGCTCTCTACTAAGCAGGGAGCCTGATGCGGGGCTCAATCTGGGGACTCTGGGATCACAATCCGAGCCAAAGGCAGACACCCAAACGACTGAGCCACCAGGCACCCTGATTGTAGTGGTTTAGTAAGTTATGCAGTTGGTCATTTTAAAAATTATTTTAGTGCATATCTCTGGGTGGTAAGTGATTTGTATTTTCTTCTTCACATCATTCTGTATTTTCCACTGTTTTTTATAAGGTGCATTCATCTAAACAGTGTTAGGTAAGCCAAAATCCTAGGCATCACCTGATAGTTCTATACTCCTCCCATATCCCAAGAAATCAACAGTCATGTGGATTTTACCTGCTAAATACCTCTCAAATCCATCCAATTTTTCCCTACTCCACCAATATCAGCCCAGTACAAGTCACCTGGATTCAGAACAGCCTTTCACTTGGTCACCCTGAATCCACTCTTACTCTCTCAGATTTCCTCTTTCCACCTTGCAGAGATCATCTCCTAAACACAAATCTCACTATGTCTTCCTCTCTATGCCTACTTGCTCAAAACTTTACTTAGGATTACAAACAAAAATCATTACTTCCTCATACGTTTAAGGCCCAGCAAAGTGTGGCCTTACCTATTTGTTCATCATTGGGTTAAGTCACACCTCCCGTTGCTCTTCTTCCTGTCCCTCCACTCTGGCAATTGGGTCTTTACAGTTTATTCCCTTTGTAATGTTCTTCCCTCTCCCCTTCACCTGATGAATTCCTACTCATCCTTACGTTCGTTCGTTCGAGCATCTCTTCTTCAGGAAAGTTTTTCCTTCCCTAATCCTCCTAGTTAAGTCATATCCCCTATTATAGTCTCCTAGCAACAAACACCTTTCCTTTGTAGGTTTTATTAGAGATATAACTTTACATAGTAAGAGATCTGCTAATACTCTATTTCAAAATGTTTTTTTTACAGCTTTCTACACTGAAAAAAATTTTTTTAATTTTTTAACTTAAACTTAACATACAGTGTTATATTAGTTTCAGGCGTACGATATAATGTTTCAACGATTCTATACATTCCTCAGTGCTCACCAAGGTTAAGTGTACTCTTAATCCCCTGTATTTCACCCATGCCCCTACCCACCTCCCCTATGGCAACCACCAGTTCGCTCTCCTCATTTAAGAGTCTGTTTTTTTGCTGGTCTCCCTTTTTTGTTTGTTTCTTAAATTCCACATGAGTGAAATCATATGGTATTTGTCTTTCTTTGACTTATTTCACTTAGCATTATTCCCTCTAGGTCCATCCATGTTGTTGCAAATGGCAAGATTTCATCACACCCTAAGCATTCCATTGTGTATATACACACCTTTTTTTTCTTTTCAATTTAGTTAACATATAGTGTACTATTAGTTTCAGGGGTACAATTTAGTGACTCACCAGCTACATATAAAATCTCATTACATCCAGTGCCCTCCTTAATGCCCACCACCCATTTACCCCAACCCCCAACCCACTCCCCACCAGCAGCCCTGTTTGTTCCCTATAGTTAAGGGTCTCCTATGGTTTGCCTCCCTCTCTATTTTTATCTTATTTTTCCTTCCCTTCCTCTATGTTCATCTGTTTTGCTTCTTAAATTCCACATGAGTGAAATCATATGACATTTGTCTTTCTCTACACCTTTTTCAACCATTCATCTATTGATAGACATTTGGTTGCTTCTTTATCTTAGTTATTGTATACAATGCTGCCATAAATATAGGGCTGCATATATCTTTTTGAATTAGTGTTTTCATTTTCTTTAGGTAAATACTCAGTGGTGGAATTACTGGATCAGATGGTAATTCTTTTTTCAATTTGGGGCTTGAACTCCCGATCAAGACCTGAGCTGAGTCGGACACTTAACCAACTAAGCCACCCAGGTACCCCAAATGGTAATTCTATTTTTAATTTTTGAGGAACCCCTGTACTATTTTCCACAGTGGCTGCACCAATTTGCATTCCCACCAATGGTGCAGGAGCGTTTTTCTCCACATCCCTGCCAATACTTGTTATTTCTTGTGTTTCTGATTTTAGCCATCCTGACAGGCATGAGGTGATATCTCATTATGGCGTTGTTTTTAATTGTGCTGATGATCAGTGATGTTGAGCATCTTTTCATGTGTCTGTTGGCCATCTGTATGTCTTCTTTGGAAAAATGTCTATTCAGGTCCTCTACCCATTTTCTAATTAGATTATTTGGGCTTTCTGGTGTTGAGTTGTACAAGTGCTTTATGTATTTTGGATGCTGACCCCTTATTGGATATGTCATTTGCAAATATCTTCTACACTGAAAATTTAACAACAATTTTCAAAAAAGAGTCGTCTTCATCCTGGACGTTTCCAAATCATATATCCAACTGCCTACGAGACTTGTCACTTGAATAGCTCAAAAGTACTTCATGTACAATGTCCAAATTTAAGTCATTTTTACCCACCCCAAACTGGTCCTTTTCTAATCATCCCTTTTTCGCCAAATAACACCACTACCTTTCTTGTGATGCTCAGGCCAGAAATCCTTAGCATCTTCTCCACGCCATCTTCCCCATTCCAAACACACCATGTCCTGAATATGTTCTACCTTCTAATTATTTCTTGACCCTACCCATTTCTGTCACAACTGCACAACTCTACCCCAGATCATTATCCCCCTTGGATTACTATCATAGCCTCTAACTGATCTCTCTATAACCGCTCTTGCCTTTGCCATCCACTTTTCACCTAACAGACAAATCTTCCCTCCCTCCCTCCACGCAAATCTGGAGTCCTTGCTAAATCCCTTCAGTGGCTTCCTAAAGCTATTAGGCTGATAAAGTCCAAAATCATTAACAAGGCATACATAATCTAGGCCTTGCCTATCCCTCCAACCTCATTTGTTGCCACTATGCTCCAGACACACTAGTCTTTTCATTTTCTCTGCTGCATAATGATCTGTCCCACCATCTGTTATTCTTACTGCCTAAAAGGTTCTCTTCACCCTCCTACCATCCATGGTCCTTGTGAACGCCCACTAATCCTTCAAATTACACCCTAAGCATCATTTTCTCAGGTAGGGTTTCTCTGACACCACATATCCAACCAGATGCCCACTCTATATACTTTCAAAGTATTCTATGCTTTCCTTCGAAGCTCTTTAGTTTACATTTGTCCTGTTCTCCACCCCACCTCCCAGGCTGCAACCATGTCCATCTTATTTTTCACTGTATCCTCCAACAACCGGCATACAATAAATATTTGTTGAGTGAATAATTCAGAATTTAGGAAAATTAATGGTCACCTGAAAGTTTTTCAGCATACTAAGCTACCACCTTTTGCCCCTAACATTATCACAGAAACTCACTATATACAAGTTTCAATTTCCTAACATTAACGTACTTTTGACAGACTATCAAAAAAGAGGGGAGCATAAAATTAGGACAAGAACCAGTCCCCATGAAAAAAGTTGAAAAAGGGGTGCCTGGCTGGCTCAGTCAGTGGAGTGTGCAACTCTTGATCTCAGAGTTCTAAGTTCAAGCCCCACACTGGGTGTAGAGATTACTTTTAAAAATCTTAAAAAAAAAAAAAAAGAAAGAAAGAGAAAAAGCTTAAAAGGAAAACGTTTTCTTTTCTTGTGATTCTGGCAAGCAACAACAACAAAAAAAGTATTCTAACAGTAATTTCAAAAGACACTGGTATGTTAGAGCTCTGCAACACATTAAGATTCTAAAGACTGCATAGATGACATCAGTGTACAGACATGACACTTTGAACATATGTGGAACAAATTAAATTAGATAAGGCAGATTCAATTTATATCCTACATTAATCAACCTTTCTGGTCAGAACAAAGAAAGAGTCAATAAAGCCACTTTCTTGCTAACCAACCTCCTAATGAAGGCAATGGGATCTTAGCTAAATCTATCCTATTTCTCAGAATTTAACCGAGTGTCAACTCTTACCTGGCATTAACACTGTCACTCCTCCTTCTCTCTAGCCTAACCTACTTTCCTCTTCCTGGCTCATTCTTACCTAGTCATGTTCATCTCCTTGGATTTTGGGGGCTTTGTTTTTTTTTTTTTTTTTTACCAAATCTGGCACACTCCTGCCTCAGGGATTTTGTACTTGGTCTGTATGGACTGCTCTTCCCCCAGAAATACATACATACAAGGTACCCTCACCTTGTTCAGGCCTTTGATAAAACCTCACCTTCTCACTGCCCCCCCCCTTTTTAAAGTAAGCTCTACGCACAATGTGGGGCTTGAACTCACTACCCTGAGATCATGACTATGGCTCTATGGACTGAGACAGCCAGGCGCCCCTGATGCCTTTTCTTAGAGCAGTAGGTGAACACTTAAATGTGCAGTAAGTGAGTGAACACAATCCTTTCCCTTAATACTTTGTCTTCAACACAGAACTTACCCATCTGACATTCCATATACAGCATTTACTTGCTTTTTAAAATCTGCCCTGCCAGTAAGCTTCATTAGGGAAAATATTTTGTCTATCTTGTTCACTGCGATATTCCAGTGCCTAAATTAGGGCCTGGGAGAGTAAGCACTCATCAGTTATTTGTTGACTGAAAACATGAGGGAACTCTTTTTTCACTGTCCGAAGCCACTGACACACAACACTCTCATTTTTTGTAAACAGTCCTCATCTTGACATTCAAAAACGATCAGCCTAGTTAGGGCTGGAGCTTTTTCTTTTGGGTTACCCGAGTCAGTCCAGAAAGCCAAAGCAGTACACCCCTGAAGCTGACGCTTTGACTTTCTTTCAACTTTGTCATCTTCATGCTACTGTTTCTTTGGTTTCTGCCGACCCTCAATAACACATTTCAACTACCATTTATCTAAACACTCAAAAGAATCTAAATTCCGCTTCGAATTCTAATTTCCGCTTGTAACTTCGAATTCCTTCCGGATAGATCTCTCCCAGTTCAACCCCAATCTCCGTTTTCTCTCGTCGCCTTCCTTCATAAATCCGACCTTTTCCTCTAGTTCCGCCACTACCATTTCTCCATCTCCTCCACTCCTCCCACCCGCTCATCTTATCCACTCAGTCATCCCGCCTCAGTTTCTCATCTCTCTAAACCTCCTCAACCGCTGGGGTCTTCCGTACTTCAATCCTAGTCTCCATTCTAGGCTCCAACTCCTCCCATCCATCCCACCATCATTAACCTCCTCCACGTGCGCGCGCGCACACACATATATCCACCCACCCAACCCATTCACTCACCCATGTGGTCTGTCTCCCTAGACCCAAGTCAGCACCTCACCCGTCCAGAACCGCCGGGCGCAACAAGCACGCACATATACAGAAACAAAACCACCCACCCATCAGGTCTGTCTCCCTAGGCCCCAAGTCAGCAACTCACCAGCTCAGAACCCGAGAATAAGGAACTTGGGCCACACAAAGGTTAAGTAACCTCTCAACCCGCCCGAGAAATACTAAATAACTCACAACTGAAGTCAAAGTTTCTTCCAGATGACCGATCTGGAGTAGGCCTCTATTAACTCCAGAGTCTTAAACCACCCGCAGGGGGAAGCGCCTAGAAACGCAGATGTTACGCTCCTAGCGCGCCGCCATGTTGGGCAAGCATCCAGCCTCGTGATTGGGCGAGCTACTCTCGCGCGACCTGTAGCCGTCTGAAGAAAGAAAAACCACCGCGAGACCTGGAGTTAGCAGCCCGACACAGGGAAGGGGCGTGGTAGCAAGCGGAGTCTTCTGCCTGCGGGCGTCTGCATTAGAATCTGTTTGGGAACTTTGTTTTGTAATGTCGATTTTTCTAAAAGAAAACGTAGTGGCGCCTGGGTAGCGCAGTCGTTAGGCGTTTGCCTTCGGCTCAGGGCGTGATCCCGGCGCTCTGGGATCGAGTCCCACATCGGGCTCCTTCCGCTGGGAGCCTGCTTCTTCCTTTCCCACTCCCTCTGCTCGTGTTCTCTCTCGCTGGCTGTCTCTGTCAAATAAATAAATTAAAAAATCTATAAATGAAAATGTAGCTTTCCGGATCCCACCTCAGACTTACTAGGCGGGAATATGAGGATGGAGGAAGGTGGAGGCGGGAACTTTAGGATCTGATGGCGGGCAGTTAGCCTTTATTCTGCGGCAGGTCTCTTGCTTCATGTGTTTTCTCATTTAATCATCACAGATAAACCTGTGATATGAGAAGGAGTAATCTCATTTACAGAGGAAAAACTGGCGATCAGACATATTAAGTCATTTTGTTCAAGATCTTACACCCAGATGACATCAAATCCATGTTCTTTGTGTTTCCTCACCTGCCTCTTGAACTGGAAGCTCTGTTAAATGCTTTTCGTTTTTCTTTTCAACTCGGTTATATTAATTTTTCCACTCTGGTAAATAGAGTGAGCATTAGTTCTCATTTCACAATTGAGACAAAAGGGTAAGTCACTTTCAAAAGGCATACAGCTAAGGCTAGGACTAAAGTCAGCCTCTGGACCCCCACCTAGTAACTCCATTAAAGCTCGCCTGTGTCCTAGTAATTAATGCGAAAGCTTCTGGCAAAGCATTGCTATAAAATTGAGAGAAAAGGGTAGGAAATAAAAATTTAAGTTTTACGTAGAACAAAGTGTACCATTAGTCACCCTGGGAAAGCAAGGAGGTATTCTCATTATCATTGTGTAACAAACCACCCTAAAATGTATAGCTTAAAACAAAGCTGTTTTATTTTCTGCCATCTGGGTTGGAATTAGCCCAAACATTTTTGTTCAGTACTTGCTGTTGATGGTAGCATCAGTTGGTGGCTGGTTCAGCCAGAGTGGCTGGGCCCTCTCTCCCTGTAGTCTCAAATTCTCTCCCTCTCCCTGTGACCTTCCCATATAATTTCTCCAGCAGAGTAGCCAGACTTCTTACGTGTTAGCTCAGGGCTCCCAAAAGGACAAAAGCGTTAGCTGCTAAGCACCCAGAATTGGTGCTTTCATTATTCTCCTAATTCTGTGTGTTAAAGCAAGTCAAAGGGCCAGCCCAGTTTCAAGAGGAGGGAGCTATGCTGGGATACACTACGACACTGCAACCCAAGGTTCACTGGATCTACCAATGAACAGAACACCACAGAAAATTTTTTGTCTTTGGTTGGTAGTGACTTTGGTACTGGTTATTTTTACAGTATTTAGTGTTTGCTTCTGGAACGGTAAAAGAGAAAATGGCATTGGAGGTATGACTGTAGGATTGTAAGTGGTGAATTTCTCTATTAGCTCCAAACAGAGATCCAAATTCCCTGTGGATTAGACTAGAGAGATCCTAGCTCTATAGCCAGGGAATTTTGGCTTTAATCATGCCCCCAACCACACACTAACCCTGTGATGATGGACAATCTACTTAAACTATTCAAGCCTGGATTTGTTCAATATTGCCAAACAGGTTAGTAATCTCATAGGGTTGCTGTGAGAATTAAATCAGATAATACATAAAAACAGCATAGTTTCTGGCACATAGTAGGCTATCATTAGTATTATTACTATTATTATTCCTTATAATTTCTTTGGTCAGTTTCCATTTAAAAAAATTATTTCATAAGGATAAAACTTGGTCATTATAGAAAATTTGTAAAAATTTTAAATAATACAGGAGACTATAAGAAAGAAAGCAAAAATTATCTAAAATCTCACCACCTAGAGCCAATCACCAAAATTTACTAATCTTACTTCCAGACCTCTACATGAAAAAATATATATATTTATTTATAAGGATATATAACTAAACTTTTTGTATAGAAATAGCATATTTTTTTTCTCAGAAATAAGTCTTGGAGGTTGTTCTACCTCAATTAATGCATTTCTATATCATCCTTTGTGATAGGTGCATAGTATTCTATTTTACGGATGTGCCATAATTTTTTATAACTAATTTCCCTACAGGGGGGCATAGATTGGCCTGTTTCTAAAATTATGGTACAATGATAAATACATCTCATTAAAAATTTTTTTTACATTAAATGAATGTCACCACAAAATAGATGAATAACATCTGCCTCTTAGGGCTTATCTCTCTGACTTACCCTCAAATCCCCAAGAATTTAATCTTGTAAGAGAAGTCTGTCCAACTTCAATACCCCATCAACGATAGTATAGGAGTTCCATTGGTCTATTACATTCTTTGTTTTTTGCTGTGCTTTGTAGTAGGAAACTGATTCTGCACATTTGGTGGGTAATGCTGCTAGTTCTGAAATGTTGCTACCAGACCTGCTTTCAGCATCAGCCATCTCCTTGGCTGAAATCAACCTTGAGGGCATCATCCTGAACTCCCACTTTACTGAAGTTAATGATTTCAAAGAACTTGTTACTTTACCCTGCCACTCTCCTTTGGCCAGCGCCAGCCAGACAACATCCACAGGTCTCTCTAACTTCATATCTTAGAGAGTAATGATTGAGTGTCAGTTCCTTATATCCCAGAAGACCATGACTGAAGACATTTACTTATGTAAATGTATTCAGTTCCTTCTTAGGGACCAAGTTAATATGTCAGAGATCTAATGGCCACCTTAATTAAGTCATGAAAGCTACATTCCAATCCCAAAACAATGACTGTTTCTCAGCCTACATTTACGTAACTGAGAGAGCTACTCAAGTGAAGCTTTATATTTTCATTTTTATAAATAATGCTGTGGGACGCCTGGGTAGCTCATTTGGTTGAGCACCCGACTTTTGATTTTGGCTGGGGTCCTGGTCTTAATGTGGTGGGATTGAGCCCCTCATTGGGCTCCACACTCAGCGGGGAGTCTGCTTGAGATTCTCTCTTTCCCTCTCTCTGCCTCTACCTCCTATCCCCGCCCCCGTGCCAAACACACGCTTTCTCTCTAAAATAAATAAGTCAGACACTTAACCGACTGAGCCACCCAGGCACCCTAATAAATAAATCTTTAAAAAAAAATAATAATGGGGCTCCTGGATGGTGAAATTGGGTAAACATCAGACTCTTGGTTTCAGTTCAGGTCATGATATTAGGGTCCTGGGATCAAGCCCCACATTGGACTCTGCTCAGAGTAGAAATCTGCTAAAGTTTCTCTCCCTCTCTCTCTGTCTCTCCCCTCCCCACCATGCGCACACACTCTCTCAAATAAATAAATAGATCTTTAATAATAATAATAATGCTGTATTCTTTCAAGTCTTGAAACGTAAATTTCAAAAATTAATAGCTGGTGGAAGAACTGGATCTAAATGTGCACCTGACCACTCTCCTTCCTGTTCCAAGTTCCATAAAACAATATATTAATTTAAAAAGCAATAAATTCCAAATAAGACTGAAAACCCAGAAATAGCACCATTGAGAGACCAGAAAATTTGAGGATACTCTGAAAAAACAGGACACAAAAAGGAATAACAACTGAAATGCCAAGAGATTTTTATAGGGAACTACAGATGATTTGGAAATATATCTGAAAAACAAAATGTGCAAGAATAGCTAATTTTTCCAGTTGGAAAAAAATTATACCACACATAAAATAAATCCCATATGGATAATAAACAAGACAATTGTAAAAACAAAATCAACTATAGAAGTGTTAGAAGATGTAGAAGAATTTTTTTTAAAGATTTTATTTATTTATTTGACAGAGAGAGACAGCCAGCGAGAGAGGGAACACAAGCAGGGGGAGTGGGAGAGGAAGAAGCAGGATCCTAGCGGAGAAGCCCGATGTGGGGCTTGATCCCAGAATGCCGGGATCACGCCCTGAGACGAAGGCAGACGCCTAACGACTGCGCCACCCAGGCGCCCCTAGAAGAATGTTTTTTATGAAAAGAAAAGGGAGGGTCTCCTAAAGACACAAAACTCAAAAACCCATAAGGGAAATGATTGCTAAATTTGATTACATAAAAATTTGAAGTTCAATATAATAAAAGATACTACAAAAATTGACAACGAACAGGAAGAAAATATTTGCAATATATATAATAGAGTTCATATCTAAGATACATTCTCAAACAATGTCAAATCAATAACAATCCAATGTTAAAATGAACAATGGATATGAAAAAGAAAATCACAAAAGAGTATATATAGTAAACCAATGAATATATATGCGAAAATGCTCAAATGCATAAGTAATCATAGAAAGACATAGTTAAATAACTGTAACAACCATTTGTAACACATCATATTAATAAAAATAAAAAATATTGATAAGGATGCCTGGGTGGCTCAGTTGGTTAAGCGTCTGCCTTTGGCTCAGGTCATAGTCCCAGGGTCCTGGGATCCAGACTCGCATTGGGCTCCCCGCTCAGCGGGGAGCCTGCTTCTCCCTCTTCCTCTGCCTACCCCTCCCCTGCTTGTGCTTGCTCTCTCTGACAAATAAGCAAATAAAATCTTTTAAAAATATATTGGTAATGTCCAATTACGGCACAGGTTAGTGTGTTGGTTAGCTTTTGCTATGTAACAAGCCATCCTAAAACTTAGTGGTTTAAAAGAGCGACATTAATTAGTACTCACAATTCTGTACGTCAGCTGGGAAGTTATTCTGGCTTACTGTTCTCTGCAGTTTGCTGGAGGTTAAGCTGGGGCTTGGATTGTCTACAATGACCTTATTCACATGCCTGGCAGTTGGCAGGCTGGTTGGTCTAGGGTCAGGGTCAAAAACTACTCCCGCTGGGCAAATCTCTCCACACCTATATATTTACAGATTGTTTATGGTGTTCTCACAACACAGCAGCAGAGTTGAGTTGTTGCAAGAGAGGCTGCATAGCCCACAAAGCTGAAAATATTTACCATGTGGCCCTTTAAAGAAAAAGTCTGCCAACCCCTGGTCTAGGAAACCCAAGCTGGAAGTGCTTGTCTCTGCTTCACAGTTTCTCACTGTCCAGTAGCGTAGACTGGGTTTACTCACTTGGCAGCAACATTCCAAGAGAGTGAGAAAGGACGCTACAGCAGCTCTTAAGGCCTGGGCCAATCTCAGTGCAAGCAGGGGGAAATAGAATTCACCTCTGTGCAAGAGGAACAGCAAAGAATCTATGGCCAATTGCAATTTATCATAGCTGGTATAAATTGCATTTGGAAGGCTCATTTGGCAATAGACATATTAAAATCCAAAATGTCCAATCCAAGAATACCTGTGAAAGGAAGAAACCGATGCCAGTGACTGCTTCTGGAGTAAAGAACTAATGACTGGGAGACAGGAGTAGGAAGAAGACTTGCTTTTCAACGGATTGATTTTGTACCTTTTGAATTTTGTACTAAGGGTATATTGAAAAAATAAATAAATGTGTACATGTTCCAACCGGCAATTCCATTTTTTAAGTTATGTTCCAAAGAAATACATATTTATAGTGAGGCTGAGGTAGGTACAAATATGTTCATTGTTACGTTGTTTATTATGGAATGCTATGTAACTGTTATAAATAAATAAATAGATATCTACTGACATGAAAAATCTCCAACATATAAAATAAGGACAAAGGAAATTGTGAAACAGCAAGTTTAGTTTGATACCACTTATATAAAAGCAAAAACAAAACACACATTTCAATATGAAAATAAAAACGTAAAAGTAACCATAGGAAAAGATCTGAAAGGAAAAACTAATAGTAGTGCTCAACTTGCAGAAACTGAATTGGAATGTTAGAGGTGGGGCATGAGAGTTTTAAATGTTTTTTCTGCATCACTTAAGTATTTTGCAATGATAAGATACATTTGTATAACTTAAAAGTAGATCTAAAAAAATAAAAATAAAAAGGAAAGAAGACAAAATCAGGTTCATCAAAAGAAACCACCGCTTCGGGGCACCTGGGTGGCTCAGTTGGTGAAGCCTCTGCGTTCTGCTCAGGTCACGATCCCAGGGTCGTGGGACCCAGCCCTGCATCAGGCTCTCTGCTCAGCGGGAAGCCTACTTCTCCCCATCCCTTTGCCCCTCCCCCGCTCATGTTCGAGCGCGCGCTCTCTCTCTCAAATAAATAAAACAAAATCTTAAAAAAAAAGCAAAAACCAAAAAGCCACAGCTTGAAACTCCGGTAAGAAATGACAGCTTGGGGGCACCTGGGTGGCTCAGTCGGTTAAGTGTCTGCCTTTGGCTCAGGACATGATTCCTGGGATCCAGCCTCACATCGGGCTCTGCTTTGCAGGGAGCTTGCTTCTCCCTCTCTCTCTGCTTGCTGCTCTACCTGCTTGTGCTCTCTCTCTCTTTGTCAAATAAATGAATGAATAAATCTTAAAAAAAAGAAAGAAAAGACAGCTTGGAGGGGAAAACAACGTTGGATAATATGAGATAAAAGAGATTTAGAAGGTATATCCAGAAGCTCCAACTCTCTTTAGTAGGTGTTCCAGAAGGTAAACATAGAAAAGAACAGTGGAAGAAAAAAAAGGAGGAAAATTGCCTAAAGCTGAGAATGATACAAGTCTTGAAATTGGAAAGTTCACTGTGATACCAAACTGAATGAATTCTCAAACGCCCAGTTCAAGTCAAGTTGTTAGTGTGAGGTCTAGTCCAATATGACTGGTGTCCTTATAAGGAGAGGAGATTAAGGTCACAGACAATGCAGACAGAGGAACAACCATATGAGGGCACAGCAAAAAGGGAGCCATCTGTGAGCCAGGGAGAGAGGCCTCAGAAGAAACAAAATCTCCCAGCACCTTGATCTTGGACTTCTATCCTCCAGAATTGTGAGAAAATAAATTTTTGTTGTTTAAGTTACCCAGTCTGTGGTTTTTTGTTTCAGCAGCCCCAGCAAACGGAGGCAGCCCACTTGGTTGCATTTATTATTAACTATTTTATTCTTTTTGTAGCCAATGTAAATGTAATTGTTTTCTTTTGTTCAATTTTAGTGTATAAAAATGCAACTGATTTTTGCCTGTTAATTTTTTATCCTGAAAATTGGCCAATTTTTAAAATTCATTCTAACAGTCTTTTGGTGGATCTTTAGGGTTTCTACATCACGTTATTGGTCAATAGAGCTCATTTTGCTCCTTTCTTTCCGATTTAGATGCCTTTCATTTCTTAATCGTGCTGAATTGTTCTGGCTAGAATTCTAGACTATGTTGAACAAGGTGGCAAAAGCAGGCATTTTCGTCTTGTTGTTAATCCTAAAGAAAAGCATTTTGTCTTTCACCATTGAGTATGACATTAGCTATAGGCTTTTCATATATAGCCTTTCTTATGTTTAGTTTCCTTCTATTTCTAGTTTGTTGAGTGTTTTTGTCAAGAAAGGGTGCTAAACTTTGTCAAGTACTTTTCCTGCGTCAGTTGAGATGATGTGTTTTTTCCTTTCATTCTGTTGATGTGGTGTATTAATTGATTTTCCTATGGTAAACTATTCTTACATTCCAAGAACAGACCCACTTGGTCATGGTGTATAATCCTTCTCATGTGCTACTGAGCTCAGTTGGCTAGTATTTTGCTGAGGATCAGTTGTTTTGCATCAGTGTTTATAAGAGATGATCTGTAGTTTCCTTTTTTTGTAATATCTTTGGTTTTGCTGTCAGATTATTGCTGGCACCATAAAATGAGTTTGGAAGTGTTTCCTCTTCTTTGATGTTTTGGAAGAGTTTGAGAAGGATTTGTGTTAATTCTTCTTTATTATTTTTTTAATTTTTAAATTTTTTAAAAAGATTTTATTTTCGAGTAATCTCTACACCCAATGTGGGGCTTGAACTCACAACCCCAAGCTCAAGAATCACATATTCCTCCTACTGAGCCAGCCAGACAACCTGGTGTTAATTCTTTAAATATCCACCATTATTATTAAACTACCTTCGGAAAGCCAGTGAAGTATGGGCCTTTTCCAAATGGGTAGCTGGATGTTTGAATATCATTTTAAAAATTGTGTTTATTGTGGTGAAATACACATAACATAAAATTTGCCATCATAACCATTTTTTAAAAGATTTTATTTATTTATTTGAGAGAGAGATCGCAAGAGAAAGCACGAGCAGGGAGGAGAGGGAGAAGCCGACTCCTTGTGAGAAGAGAGCCCAACTCGTGGCTCGATCCCAGGACCCTGACATCATGACCTGAGCTGAAGAGAGACTGAGCCACCTAGGCGCCCCTCAACATAACCATTTTTAAGTGTTCAGTTAAGTAGTGTTAACCTTGAACGTTGTTGTGAAACAGATCTGGAACTTTCTCAATTTGCAAAACTAAAACACTATATCCATTAAACATCAAGTCCCCTTTTCCTCCTTCCCGCAGGCATTGGTAACCACCATTCTACCTTCCGTTTCCATGAATTTGACTATTTTACATAGCTCATATAAATAGAATCATACAGTATTTGTCTTTTTGTGACTGGCTTATCTCATTCGAATACCATTTTAACCCACTGCTTTGGATTGTCGTCTTGGTAATTTATTAGTTCCCACATATGCTTGGGTTTATTCTAGACTTGTTTTCCTGACCTGTCTGCCTGTTTCCACACGTACACATTGGTTTTCATTATCGTAGCTTTCTGTTTTCTAACTCTTCTCCCACAGGTCGATGCTTCCAAATAAATTCCAGAACCACTTTGTGAAGTTTTCTACAAAAATCCTTTGGGTATTTTTTTTTTTAATGTCGTTACACTAAATATACAGATCAAGTTTGAGAAGGTCAGCATCTCCACAATATTGACTCTTCCATTTGTATTTAGTAAGACTTCATTCTAACACACAAGACGATTCACAGCAGACCCCACTCTTCCTTTCCGGCCATGTTTAGTCTCCTTCCGGTCAAACTCCCTATAATCTGGTCTCCAAATGTACTTCGTGTTCTTTTCTACCTCTCTTTCTTTGCTCAGGTTGGTCTTTTTTTTTTTTTTTTAAGATTTATTTATTTGTTTATTAGACAGAGAGAGACAGCCAGCCAGAGAGGGAACACAAGCAGGGGGAGTGGGAGAGGAAGAAGCAGGCCCCCAGTGGAGGAGCCTGATGTGGGGCTCGATCCCGGAACGCCAGGATCACGTCCTGAGCCGAAGGCAGACGCTTAACGACTGCGCCACCCAGGCGCCCCTCAGGTTGGTCTTTCATCCTGAAATGTTCTCCTCTTCTCCTTCGCACGATCTCTACTTGTCCGCATCCTACACATACTTTATGTCCCATCATAAACTGCCACATCACCCTAATACTTCCTGATTCCTCCATCCAGATGTGACTTGAAACTCCCTAGCCACCCCCCCAAAAAGTGTGTCTCTTTATTAAGGTGCCCACCCCAATTTTCTCTCTGTAGTTATTTGTGTTCTTCTCTTATTTGTCCACAATCAACAATTTTGTGTTAGCACAACAGGTTTCAACAAAGAGTGTACATCAGAATCCAGGGAAAGCTTTCTTAAAAAGCCACATGCTTTGATCCCATTTAGGAAATTCTGTCTTGGTAGGCCTGAGGGGGGCTCTGACATCAATATTTTGCATGCATAGACTTAAAATTCTCCACAGGTATTCCTTGAACCTCTGGTTGAGAACCACTGTTTTTAGCTAAACTTCATGAATCCTGAATGTCATATATATGTGGCTATTGACCTACCGAGTTTTGACTCCCTGGGTGCAAGATCTGTGTCTCATTTGTCATTGCACTCCTCCCCCAGTACATAGCCCAGTAAAGCTTTGGTGAGTATGCCTGCATTGAATCAAACCTGGACTGGCATTAAATGGCAATGTTGCCTTCCCTATTTCCCTTACCACCAACCACCTACTGCTGGCCGCAGTCACCAACCCACGGCCCTCCCTTTGCACGCTACAGCCTGAATACTTCAGTGGGCACAGGAAAAACAGGAGAAATGCTAGCCCTATGGACATCCATAGCTACAAGCCTGGTGCAGGAACTCCAGGAAGCCTGGCCCCAGAAAGCAAGCAAGACTGGATTTTGCATAACCTATAGCTGGGCTTTTCCTCTGAATCTTGGTCTCCTCATCTGTCAAATAAGAGTAACAGCAGTAGCCACTCCTACTTTCCAAGGATAGTGTGAGGCTCAGAAAAGAAAAGCAATGAGTGTGCTTTCACATAGCCTGCCATTATACACATGGGGGTTCCAGTAGCTGTTAGGGCTTCTGTGCCAGGCCTCCTACCACAGCCCCTCTGCTTCGAGTCCGAAGAGTGAGATCTGCGTCTCAAGGGAGCAGTTCTCTCACACGACCATTTCTTCTGCACCAACCACCGTCCACTGAGAGCCTATCACGTGCCAGGCTGTGGGGACACCGTGGTGAAGGACCAGCCCTGCCTTCAAGGACCCCAGAGGCTGACTGGAGCCCAAGGGAGGGACGCAGTTTGGCTCCTTTGTCTGCTGTTTAAAATGAAGACGAAGCATCTTCGCAAACAATCTGAGTAGCGGAGGAGACAAGTGAGTAAATCGAGCCCTGTGAACAGAGGGTTGGCGCCAAGCCCACAGTGTGCCCTGTAAGCCAAGGGGGCAGGGAGGGCGCGGTCAGGGGCTAGTTTGGGGGGCGCTGTCCTGGGTGTTCCCACGCCCCTGCGACGCCTGCAGCACCCCGGGCTCCTCCCGCCCCCGCGCCCTGTCCACCACCAGGTCTCGACAGCCTTTGGCCTCCGCGCCCCAGGCCCCAGATTCCCCGGCTTCGGTGCCGCCCAGCGCCGCGCTCCGGCCCCCGGCCTTCGATCCCCGCGTCCCCCCGGCGCTCCCGCGTGCGGCCAGCACCGGAGTCCGCGCAGGCCTTCCCCGCCGGCCGCGGGGCGCCGGGGGAGGGCGGCTGCTTGGCCCCGGCCCCGAGCGCCTCCGGGCTGAGGCCGCCGGAACGGGCGGGTGGCCGGCGCGGCCCGCAGAGCGCCGCCCGGCCCTGTGGCCCAGGCGCCGGCCTCCTTCGCGTCGCTGGGGCGGGGTCTCGGCCGCTCGCAGCCCAGGCCCCACGGGCACGGCTCCCTGGCGGGGTCGGCGGCGGCCCGGTGCGCTAGGGAGGCGAGCGGGTGCGCAGGAAGGCCTTGGAGCAGGGCCTGCCACCGAGGAGCGCCCGAGAAATACTAGATAGTAGTTTTCCCTGAAATCCTCTCCGCCTGCCTGCTCTGCTGCATTATGCTTCATGTCACTGTTCATTCTGGGAGCAGAACTTTACCCCCAAATAGCGGATCTGAGTGTTTGCTATGGGCTAGGCACCGCGCCTGGGGCTTATAAAAACGTTCTCTCTTTTCATTTCGTTTCATTTTACAGATTTTATTTATTTATTTGACAAAGAGAAAGAGCTAGCGACAGAGAGCACAAGCCAGGAGGAGAGAGAGAAGCAAGTTCCCCGCTGAGCAGGGAGCCCAATGCGCGCTCCACCCCAGGACCCTGGGATCATGACCTGAGCTGATGGCAGACGCTCAACCGACTGAGCCACCCAGGAGCCTTTATCTCTTCTAGTTTTAACAAGCACGGGATAAGATAAGGGCTGTTATTTGCCGCGTTTTAGCGTTGAGGAAACCACTTAGATTAGGAATTCTGCGCCAGGTCTCGCAGCAAGTCAGTGGAGGAACCGGAACTCTCATCGGTCTGTCTGGCTCTCAAGGGCTTATTTACCACCACAATGCACTGTCCTCCCCAGCACCCCTGCAGGTCCTGTGTGCAGGGGTCTTGGGGCCAAGTGGATTTTAGGCCCTGGAAGAGTGGAGGGAAAACATGCACATTGGGTGGTGGTTCTTTTTTAAAAATTTTCAACTCAAAACACTTCTTTTTTATTTTTTTTATAATTTTTTAAAGGTTTCATTTATTTATTTGCCACAGAGAGAGGGAGAGAGAGCACAAGCAGACAGAGGGAGAAGCAGGCTCCCTGCTGAGCAAGGAGCCTGATGTGGACCTCGGATTCCAGGACCCTGGGATCATGACCTGAGCCAAAGGCAAGACGCTTGACCAACTGAGCCACCCAGGAGTCCCACAACACACCTCTTTCAGTGTTTAAGGCAGCTTGAATTGGGTGTTCTGCTACAACCCAGTGTATCCTTATTGAGACAAATTTTACATAAGATAAAATTCACCATTTGATCATTTTAAAGTGTATAATTTGGTGGTTTTTCATATATTCACAGTGTTGTGCAACCATTAGCAGAACATTTCATCACCCCAAAAGAAACTCCATACCCATTAAGTAATCCCTCCTCATCTCCCCCTCCCACCAACCCCAAGCAACCACTAATCTAGTTTCCGTTTCTATGGATTTAGCTATTCTAAACATTTCATATAAATGGAATTATACAATATGTGACCTTTTGTGACTGGCTTCTTTCACTTAGGATAATGTTTTCAAGGTTCATGCATGTGGTAGCATGTACCAGTACTTTATTCCTTTTTTTTGGTTGAATCACATTTCATATGGATATGCCACATTTTTCTTATCCATTCATTAGTTCATGGACATTTACCATTTTTTGGTTGTTGTGAATAAATGATGTTGAACTAGTCCTGTACAAGTTTTTGTTTGAACACCTGTTTTCAGCTCTCTTGAGTATATTCCTAGGAGAGGAAATGCTGGTTCATGTAGTGACTATGTTTAACTTTTTAAAGTCAATGGCTGCATCATTTTACATTCAATCAGCAGTGTATGAATGTTCCAACATTTATTATGAAAATAATGATTGTAGGGGCATCTGGTAACTGACTCGGTTAGGCGTCTGCCTTCTGCTCAGGTCATGATCCCAGGGTCCTGAGATCAAGCCCACATCAGGCTCCCTGCTGAGCGGGGAGCCTACTTCTCCCTCTCCCTCTGACTCCCACTTGAGCTCTCTCTTTCTAGTGCTCTCTCTCTCTCCCACATAAATAAATAAAATCTTTTTAAAAAGAGAAGAGAATGAGTGTAGTTTTTTTTTTAAGTGCTACAAGGCTTATGGCAAAATACAACAGTATTTACCCAATACCTTGTCTCATTCCCAAGAGGCAAACACTTCCAACTCTTTTAACTGTTTCTTTCCCTCATTTTTCTCTGTATTTTAAAATAATATGCACATGCTATAGTTTGAGTTTATCAATTTTAAGCGTTGTGGTGACTTACAGTACTCTATATTTTTTCTTCTACAATTTTTTGGTTTTCCTGAAATTATCAGCTTTCATATTTTCATCTGCTTAGTTTTCTATATGACTATTTCTATTTCATGGCTTTTCCCCAAATGCTTCAAAAAATCTGTCACATGACTGTCAATAGTTTTCCCATATACTCAGACACGGTTTGAAGCCTTTGCTGGTTCCATTTGTATTTTTAAATCTGGAGGCATCTATCCCACAGCCCCCTCCTCCTGCCCCAGTTTGGACTAACTGCACCCTCCTAGGGCCTGTACATAGCTGGGTCCTGCTGGACCTACCCTCACCGGTGTCCTAGGTCGGATCTGCAGTTTCCAGGATCCACGGCTTTCTCTTTCATGTTGTACATCCTCATTTTGTTAAAATGCATCCTCCAGGCATATTCTAAAATTGTTTGAGAAATTAAATTTTGGAGCTCTTGTATGCCTCAGGTTGTCTTTATTCTACCATTACACATGCTAGGCAGTTTTGGAGAGAGAAATCATTTTTCCTGATTATTTTGCATTTTCTTTCTTTCTTTCTTTCTTTCTTTCTTTCTTTCTTTCTTTCTTTCTTTCTTTCTTTCCTTCTTTCACTTTCTCGCTTTCTCACTTTCTTTTAAATAATCTTTATGCCCACGATGGGGCTTGAACTCACAACCCACGATCAAGAGTCACATGATCTACTGACTAAGCCAGGCATCCCATTGTTTTGAAAGCAAATGTTCATGGTCTTCTAATATCCAATGCCTCTGGTGAGAGCCCAAATGCCACTCTGATTCTTGATGCTTTGTCTTTGACCGGTTTTTCCTTTTTTCTCTTTGGAAGCTTTTAGGATCTTCTCTTCATCCTTGGTGTTCTGAAAAAAATTAATAATAAAATAATAAATAAGTAATAAAAACTATGTAATAATAATTCATCCGTGGTGAGGACAAATACCTGCATCTTAAACAAAATCATTAGGGGTGCCTGGGTGGCTCAGTCGGTTAAGTGTCCGACTCTTGTTTTCTGCTCAGATCATGATCTCAGAGTCCTGGGACTGAGCCCCGAGTTGGGCTCCATGCTTAGCACAGAGACTGCTTGAGATTCTCTCTCCCTCTCCCCACTTCCGCTCATTCTCTCTCTCTCTCTCAACTAAATAAATAAAATCTTAAAAAACAAAAACAAAATCATTAAACAACAGTTTGTTGTGCTAGCCTTTTGGCAAACTCTTTCAACCTAGAAACCCGGGTTCTTCAGCTGTGAGAAAACTTCTTGTAGTATTTCCTTTGATAATGTAAAGAGATTCTTGTTATCATGCTTGTAGAATAATCTAAATCAACTCCTTTATAAATACCCAGCAAATGCTTCTGGATGTTTCTGTGTTGTGTTTTATTGTGTTTTTTCTGATTTCTACATGCTTATGTAGAAAACTCAAATACCGGAAACTGTAAATTTTAACACACTTTTTAAAGATCTGCCGGACGTGGAAATGCAATGGTAGCGACACGAAGTCACTTTGCATAGTCTCATAACACTCCATTGGGAAGACGTGCCATCATGAATCTGAGCCGGCGTCTCTGTGAGCAGGCAGCGATTTTCACCTTCTCTCTATGTCAAGGCTGCCGCGATGCGTGTCTCCTACACACAGACACTTCAGTTAAAGTGATCTCCTTATTCCTTCTGCCCTGAGGGACAGTGGAGGTAGGGGAAGGGTCATGGAAGGATGAGAGTCTAACTTGGCCCTCACGGAGGAGCTGTTGGGAGAGTGTCTGAACCTCCGGAGAGGCCCTCGGCCTGACCTCCCTAATGGCGGTGCTTAAAGCAGCGGCTCTCAAACCTCGACCTGCGCAGGGACCATCTGCGGAACGTGTTAAACGGTAGGTTCCTAAGCCACACCTCGGAGAGTCTGATTCCGTCTGAAGAGGGCTCTGAGAATCTGCATTTTTTAAAAGATTTTATTTATTTATTTGACAGAGAGACCAGCGAGAGAGGGAACACAGCAGGGGGAGTGGGAGAGGAAGAAGCAGGCTCATAGCGGAGGAGCCCGATGTGGGGCTCGATCCTGGAACGCCGGGATCACGCCCTGAGCCGAAGGCAGACGCTTAACGACTGTGCTACCCAGGCGCCCCGAGAATCTGCATTTTTAACAAGCACCCCAGCTGATTCTGATGGAGACGGCTGCTGGGCTACACCTGGAGAAACACAGAGAGTGGGGCGGGGGGGGGGGGCGTGGGAGGAGGTAAATACTATTCACCTAAGAAACAGGAGAGGCTGTGGGGGCTGATAGGGAGGCAAATGAATTAAGCATCTTCAGTCACCGAAGGAGACCAAGCTTCAGTGTGCTTAGGGTTAGGGCAGAACTCACAGATTTACCAAAAGGATCAGATTCTCCAAAAGGGTCCAGGGATTCTGATAGTCACATAGACTTGAAGTCTCCTAGTCTATCCCTAAACTTACATTTCCTCTCTTCCCTGTGGTGTTACTCAGTTAGGAATACGGGGGTACATAGAAACATCTCAGCGTGCTCACCCCCGGCTCTGTGAGCCAGCCTCGGCCATCAGCAGAAGTAGCCAAAGTTAGGGATGCTGCTAGAAAGTGGGAGAACAGCACCAACTCTTGGAGACGATGTAGTGCGACAAGAACTCTCGTAAGTGGAACACAAATTGGTCCGACCACTCTGAAAAACAGTTTGACCCAATAATTCCACTCCGGGGTATATACCCCAGAGAAAGTCTTACAGTTGGGCTCCAGGAAACATAAACATCCAGGATGTTCTTAGCAGCATTGTTGAAAACAGTAAAAAGCTAGAAAGAATCCCAAAGCCCTGGGATAAAAAAGTGGATAAATTAGCTGTAGTGTATTCACACGGTGGAGTACTATATACAGTACAAACGAACGAACGATTTACGCATCAGCACGGAAGAATCTTAGAAACAATAATAGGAGAAAAAAGTAATTCATAGAATAAATACATTCTTGTTAAATTAAAAAAATAAAACTAAACATACTGCGCAGAGATTTATGTATGAAAAAGTAGAAAGAAAAGCAAAATATTGTGGGACAAATTCAGAATGGTGGTCACCTTTGGGCCAGGCAGGGGATGAAACATTTGAGCACGGGCAGTGTTCAGTTCTTACGTGGGTGGTGGGCTCACAGGCGTGTGTTTTATTATTATGCATATGACCGTATGTACATAACAAATTCTTTTGGCTATATCAAATACTTCAAAATATAAAAAATAGGAAGAAAAATGAGATTCCCTGGCTGCTGCTGTGGTCTCTCAAAGTTATTTATCCTTTGCACCCACCCCTTCTCTCCTCCAACAGGCTCTATGGACCAGGAAGTAAGATGTCAAGCCTGAAGAGGCCAATAGAAGCTTGTAAAAATCCCCCTACGTCTCACCATTCAGAGACTGGGGCAAGCACCTGTCCTGCCCCTTCCCAGGCTGTGTCTCATAGACTGTGCCTGTCACTAAGTAATGGCCTCTTTGCCCAGCCGAGCTGGTTGCATGGTTAGCTCATATGGCATTTTTCTGTGACAACAGAACGGTGCTAGGAACGTTGTTTTCTGAACAGGCAAGCCATCTTAGCAGGTGCTTTTTCTTATCCTAATGCATCCCTAGCACCCACTCTTTTCCATTCACCAGTCTCACATCTGGCTGGGTCATCAGACTTCCTTTTGCATCTCTGGTGATGAGCTTCTTTGGCTCCCTTCCTCATTCCCTCTGAGCTCAGCAGCAGGCCTAGGGCTGTCCTGGGCCCTGAAGGTTCTCCCTCTGCCATGTTTCCTAATTCAAAGACTTTTGGAATGAGGGGCAGAGCTCCTGAGGTGAGGTTTTGCCATGACCAATGCAGTTGAATGGATTAGGATTCTAAATAGTTGAGTTCCAATCTCCCACATCCCCCTTTCTGACTGTGTGACTTGGGGTAGGCCCATCATTCCCACAGAGCCTATGGTTTGCCTAAGAGATGGAGAATATCGTCTTTTGGGACACTGATAGCATGCAATGACCATTAAGAGGTAGAAAGGAAATTAAAGTTCATCTAGTTTAACCCACTTTTTAAAAAAGTTTTATTTATTTAAGTAATCTCTATACTCCACGTGGAGCTGGAACTCACGACCCCGAGATCAAGAGTCACACACTCCTCCAACTGACCCAGCCAGGTGTCCCTTAACTCACTTATATTGAAGATGGGAAAACTAAGGCTTGGATGGGAAGGAGACCTGGATGGGCCAGGAATGATTTAATGGCAGATATTAGAGTAGAACCCAGGCCTCCTGTCTTTCCATTACCTTGCCTCCCTGTTGCTTGCTGAGGCATGGAGGTGAGGGAGGAGGGCATAGAGCCACTTAGTCCTGCCCCGGCTCCATCCAAGGCCAAGATACTCAATTCTTGGAAGATGTTGCTTTTGAAATTGCTGATGAGGCTGACACTATCTGGGGGCAGAAGGAGCCCGCCTCGCCTGTCAGCGGGTCCACTGCATAATCTGGCAAGCTGAGGCCTGACACTCTTCTTCCCGCATTAGGCCCAGCTGTAGAGAGGAAAGGTCAGGAATAATAGAAAGGTTGGGCACGACCCTTACCTCTCCCTCAAACCCTACGCCCTCTCCCTGCAAGGGCAAGAGAGGCCTGAGGAGGGGCCACAGGGGTGAGGGAACAAGCTCTCTGACAGAGTTGAAGAGGGGGAGGGCTAGTCCTCCTGTTCACCATCAATGGGGTATTCTCTTTGGGGGAGGGAATTTGTGGACAAGGTAGAAAGGAGGAGGAAGAAGCTTTTGGCTTGGTCCTTCTTTCAGCTCACGAGTTGAGAGTTTATATATGATATGGAGAAATGGGATGAAATGAAACAGAGAGCCGAGCCTGTCTGTGAGGCTGCCAGTGGAGAGCCTAATGGAGGCAGTGGAGACTGACTCAATGCAAAGATGTCTGGGCTCCCAGTTTGGTCCCCTGAATTGTGAGGCAACAAATGGAGAGGCCAGGACTATACTTGACCTCTCACAGCCCTGACCAGCACACAGACTCATACTTCAGCCCCCACCTGAAACAGCCACTATTCAGGAATTCCATCGAAGGCCCCTGAGCAGCCCAATTAGACTTCTAAAAAATTATTATTATTATTTTAAAAGATGTTTATTTAGTCATTTGAGAGAGAGAGAGCACATTTGGGGTGTGGGGGTGGAGGGGCTGAGGGAGAAGCAGACTCCCCACAGAACAGGGAGCCCAATGTGGGTCTTGATCCCAGAACCCCAGGATCATGACCTGAGCTGAAGGAAGATGCTTAACCGACTGAGCCACCCAGGCGCCCCTTAACAAAAATTATTAAAAATTAAAAAAATAAAAATAAATTTAACGGTCATATATAAGACCACATGACTGTAATACAAAGGGCAGTTTTTTCATTTAATATTGCAATATATACAGCCAATCTGGGCCAGGTCTTACGATCCGAACACAGGTATTTAAGCTTTTCCATGCTGTTTATGTCTATGATGGACAGAAGTCCTATAACTGAAGCCATGCCTTTCTGTCACTAGAGAAGCCTTTGTAACTGCCACAACTTCAGCCCTCAAACTCAGTTGTATAAGAAATAGAGCTGGGGGGGTGGGTTTCCTCATTCCTATTAGTTATATACCGTTGGGAGAGTTTTTTATTGGAGGCCCCATTGGGCAGTGGTCTCACAGGTCACAGTGGTCTGTCAACTGCTTCTACTCCCAACTTGATGACACGGGACCCTGTGTGTAGATGCAGTGAGCTGCCACGTCCTCCCAGAGCAATCACAGAATCACAACCCTCTGCTCGCTCTTTCTTTCCTTCCATCAGCCTCGGGGGAAATATTCATGTAGGATTGCCAAAATATTTTATTATTTTTTAAAAGATATTATTTATTTGATTTTTTTGAGAGAGAGAGAGCGCACGCGCAAGCGTGGGTAAGGGGCAGAGAGAGAGGGAGAGAAAATATCTCAAAATGACTCCCTGCTGAACACAGAGCCTGACACAGGGCTCGGTCCTATGACCCTGAAATCATGACCTGAGCCGAAACAAGAGTTGGAAACAACCGACTGAGCCACCCAGGTGCCCCCAAAGTATTTTAAAAACCGACCTCTGATACAATAATGTATGGATTTTTAAGAAAGCACATTAAATACCAAGATCTGGTGATGGATGTAGTAACTTAATACTTTTGAAGTAGTGGTAAATGTAAACAATAGTTCAACATATTGCAGCAACCATAATAAGATATGAAAGTCGCTGTTTCTGCCGACGCCAAATGCACATGCACTCTTAGTACAACAGTGGTTTGTTGCCTACATACATAACGGAAGGAAATACTATGTTTCAGATGCATGTTAGTGAAAATAAAGATATAATTTTTTCCCATCCAAGTTCAAAGGCCCCAGGTCATAAGAAACCATCATCAGAAGAAATCCATCTCTTCTCAATCCCTATTTCTTCAATAGGAGCCGTAAACCATCCCTGAGACTAGTAGAACGAGACCTACCATCCGGGCACCTGGATGGTTCAGTTGGTTGAGCATCTGAATCTTGATTTTGGTTGGGGTAATGATCTCAGGGTCGTGGGATCGAGCCCCGCCTTGGGCTCTATGCTCAGTGCAGAGTGGGCTTGTCCCTCTCCCTCTGTTTCTCCCTGGCACAGTCTCTCTCCCTCTCTCTCTCTCTCTCTCTCTCATTTAAATACATAAAATCTTTTTAAAAAAAAAGTCCTACTATCTGCTTGAACAAAGGGGAAGAGTCTGTGTATAGGTGAGTATCTCAGTAAACTTTTCCATTTTACCTTCACTGGGGTTTATTTGCTCCTACTTTGCACACAATCTGAATATGCCTGATAATCTCTTTTCTTAACTCACGGAAAAATAAAAGCAGTACATTAGAAAAAGGGATTTGTAGCTGCTAAGAAAACACATTTGTAATACGTAAGGAGACTGCAAACAGTCTGACATGTAGGGAGAAGATTTTTTTAAGGGAAACAAGAATTCAAAAATCATAGAAAATTGGATTTAGTTGGTACAGAAGCAAGTAACTATATGTATGTTAATTTCCTTGATTGCTTCTCTGGGATTGCAAAAACTGATATTCATCTCTATGACCCTATATTCTGAAGAAAAAACTAAATAATGCATGCTTGTTAACCTATAGTTAGGAAGAAGGATGTAAAGAACAAGGATGTAAAATATTTAGCATGATATCTAAGCAAGATAATTAAAACAGGCTCTTCTGGGAGTAAAGGGCATGGGGGGATTATGGGACCACTGGAGGGGAACCCATCTCAGTTGAGACAGCAACGGCAATAGCAAATTACAGAGTGTGGAGAACAGAGCCCAGGTGACTCCCATTCATCCAGTGGTGATCAGCGGGTTCTAAAACTCAGAATTCTGAAAACTTTTCCCATCAAAGCCAAATATCCTTAACTTCCCTCTGGACCAGGGCCTGCCAGCAGGGGCACCAGCAGAGTTTTGAAGGGCTGACACTGGAAGAGACTTCTTTTTTTTTTTTTTTAAAGATTTTATTTATTTATTTGACAGAGATAGAGACAGCCAGCAAGAGAGGGAACACAAGCAGAGGGAGTGGGAGAGGAAGAAGCAGGCTCATAGCGGAGGAGCCTGATGTGGGGCTTGATCCCATAACGCCGGGATCACGCCCTGAGCAGAAGGCAGACGCTTAACCGCTGTGCCACCCAGGCGCCCCTGGAAGAGACTTCTGAAGTTCGCTGGTTCCACACCTACTTTTTACAGACAAGGACCCTAAAGCCCATGAAGTTAGTGTGAAATTAGGAGTTTCTCCCTTAAATATTTTAGTAGAATTCAAATGATAAAGCCATCTGGGCCTGGAGCGACTTGTGGGAATGTCTTTAAGTATTGATTCAAATTAAGTGTAGAACTATGCATATTTTCCATCTTCTTGTGTCCGTTTTGTAAGTTTTATTTTTTCTCATATTTGCCCATTTCAACAAAAGGTAGAAATTACTGAAATAAAGTTGTCCATAATATCATTTAAAAAAATATTTGTAGACTCCATAATGATATTGTTTTTTTAAATTCCCAAATATTGGTTATTTTTTTTTTAAGATTGATTTTTTATTTGAGAAAGAGAGAGTGCGAGCAGGTAGGGGGAAGAGGAACAGAGAGGATCCCAGCAGAGCAGGGAGCCCGGCGTGGGGCTCCATCCCAGGACCCTGAGATCATGACCTGAGCTGAAATCAGGAGTCAGTTACTTAACCAACGAAGCCCCCAGGTGCCCCCAGTAATGGTTATTAAACATTTTCTCTTCCCGTTCTTGATCACTTGTGCCAGGAGTTTAGCAATTAGTACTTTCAAAATACAAACATTTGTCTTTATTAATATTCTCCATTGTATGTTTGCCTTCTACTTCATTAAGTTCTGCCCTTAATAATTTCTTCTGCCATTTTCTTTGGGTCTAATCTGTCATTTAAAAATACTTCCTGACATGGCTGCTTCAAACACTGATCCTTAGTCTCTCTTCCCTTCTAATTATATGTATTTAAGCCCATAAACTTCCAATTAGCACAGTTATATCCCACAAGTTTGGGTATGTCATATTTATATTAGCATTTAATTGAAATTATTTCCCACTTCCAGTGGGAGTTCTTCTTTGACCTATAGATTATTTAGAAATATATTTAAAACTTTCATGCATACAGGGATTTCCTAGTTAATCTTTCTGTTATTGTTTTTTAAAGTAGGCTCCATGCCCAGTGTGGAGACCAATGCAGGGCTTGCACTCTCGACCCTGAATTCAAGACCTGAGCTGAGATCGAGAGTCAGATGCCTAACTAACTGAGCCACCCAGACGCCCCTCTGTTACTCATTTTGAGTTTTATTACACCGTGGTTGGTGAAAATACTCCACATGATTCAAATACTTTAAAATCTGTTGATACTCAAAAATATTGTCACTTTACTCATTTTGGTAAATGTTTCATCTGCCTAATAATATACTAATTGATATTCTTTCTTTTTTTTTTTTAAAGATTTTACTTATTTATTTGACAGAGAGAGACAGCCAGCGAGAGAGGGAACACAAGCAGGGGGAGTGGGAGAGGAAGAAGCAGGCTCCCAGCGGAGGAGCCCGATCGCGCCGGGATCACGCCCTGAGCCGAAGGCAGACGCCTAACGACTGAGCCACCCAGGCGCCCCTAATTTATATTCTGCAATTGTTTAGTATTTTACATATGCTAAAGAAATCAGGTTTTTTAAATTGGTGTTGAAATCTTTTATAACTTTTATATCCGATTACTCATTTGTTGTTCTTTGGTTACTAAGAGGGCGGTATTAAGACCTCCCATTATGAGTGTAGATTTTTTTGATTTCAGTGGTATTAATTTTTGCTTGCTCTATTTTGAGACTACATTATTAAGAGCATAGACATTTAGAATTGTTATATTGTCCAGATAGTTGACTATTTCATTATTATGAAATATGAAGTTATGAATTACGAATGTACCTCCAGTGATGCGTCGTGCCTTGAAGTCTACGTTGTCTGATAGTAAGACAGCTGCACCAGGCTTTATGGTCACTGTTCGCACTCACACGCTGTACCTCTCCTTTCATTTGAAGATCAGTGCACAACTGCAGTTTCCTTTTTAAACATTTAAATTAACTATGTGATCCAGTTAGCAAGTAAAATAGGTAACAAAGGCATTTCCCCATTTTTTATTTTTAATGGTCTATTTATCTCTTTTTCTCTTTCTTTCTTTCTTTTTTCTTTCTTTCTTTCTTTCTTTCTTTCTTTCTTTCTTTCTTTCTTTCTTTCAACTTAATTTTTAAGTAATCTCCGCACCCAGTGCGGGGCTTGAACTCACAACCCCGAGATCAAGCATAGCATAGCACAGTCCGGGTTCCTGGTGGCGCAGTTGGTTAGGTGTCCAACTCTTGGTTTCAGCTCAGGTCATGATCTTGGGGTCTTGAGACCAAGCCCCACATCGGGCTCCATGCTCAGCACAGATTCTGCTAAAGTTTCTCTCCTCTCCCTCTGCCCCTCCCTGCGCTCACTCACTCTCTTTCCCTCTAAAATAAATAAATAAATCTTTAAGAGAATAAAAAAGAGAGAAGCACACTCAACTGACTGAGCCAACCAGGCACCCCTCGTTTCTTCTTTTAAAAATTGTTTATTTTTTGGGGTGCCTGGGTGGCTAGTAGGTTAAGCGTCTGCCTTTGGCTCAGGTCACGATTTCAGGGTCCTGGGACTGAGCCCCACATCAGCCTCCCTGCTCAGCGGGAATCCTGCTTCCCCCTTTACCTGCCGCTCCCCCTGCTTGTGCTCTCTCTTTCTCTGACAAATAGATAAACTCTTTTAAAAAATGGAAATAAATTAAAATCGTCTATTTTTATTTTTAATTGTGGTAAAATACACATAACAAAATTTACCATCTTAACCATTTTTTACCTTTGTTTCATCGCCTTTACTTTTTATTTATGTATCTTTTTTTAGTTCAAATATGATTAGCACACAGTGTTACATTAGTTTCAGGTGTACGATATAATGGTTCGACAACTCTACACGTTGCTTGGTGTTCGTCTAGGTACGTGCACTCTTAATCCCCTTCATCTATTTCACCCTCCCCTACCCGCCTCCCCTCTTGTAACCACCGATTTGTCCTCTGTATTTCAGAGTCTGTTTTTCTGTTTGTCTTTTTTCTTTGTTTGTTCATTTGTTTTGTTTCTTAAATTCCAAATATGAGTGAAACCATATGGTATTTGTCTTTCTGTGACTGATTATTTCACTTAGCATGATGCCCTCTAGGTTCATAGATGTTGCAAATGACAAGATTTCATTCTTTTTTATGGCTGAGTAATATTCCATTGTGTATATTTACGTACATCTTCTTTACCTGTTCATCTGTCGAGGGATACTTGTGTTGCTGCCGTATCTTGGCTATTGTACATAATAGTGCAATAAACATAAAGATGAATATATATTTCTGACTTAGTGTTTTCATTTTCCTTGGGTAAATACCCAGTAATGGGATTACTGGATCAGATGGTAATTCTATTTTTAATTTTTTGAAGAACCTTTCTACTGTTTTTCAGTGGCTGTACCAATTTGCCTTCTCACCAATAGTGCAGGAGGGGTCCTTTTTCTCCACATCCTTACCAACACTTGTTATTTCTTATGTTTCTGATTTTAGCTGTTCTTTTTTTTTTTTAAAGATTTTTTTTATTTATTTATTCGACAGAGATAGAGACAGCCAGCCAGAGAGGGAACACAAGCAGGGGGAGTGGGAGAGGAAGAAGCAGGCTCATAGCGGAGGAGCCTGATGTGGGGCTCGATCCCATAACGCCGGGATTACACCCTGAGCTGAAGGCAGATGCTTAACCACTGTGCCACCCAGGTGCCCCTGATTTTAGCTGTTCTGACAGGTGTGAGGTGATGTCTCATTGTGGGTTTTAAGTTTATTTCTTCATTTATTTACGTAATCTTTACACCCAATGTGGGGCTCGAACTCATGAGCACAAGATCAGAGTCGCATGCTCTTCAGACTGAGCCAGCGGCGAGCCCCTCATTGTGGTTTTGATTTGCATTTCCCTGCTGATCAGTGATGTCGAGCATCTTTTCATGTGTCTATTTGCTATATGTATGTCTTCTTTGGATAAATGTCTGTTCATGTCTTCTGCCCATTTTAAAAATTGGATTATTTGTTTTTTGGTGTTGAGTTGTATAAGTTCCTTATGTGTTTTGGAAATTAACTCCTTATTGGATATATCATTTACAAATATCTCTCCCATTCAATAGGTTGCTGAATTTTTGTTTTATTGATGGTTTCCTTGGCTGTACAGAAGCTTTTTATTTTGGTGTAGTTGCAATAGTTTAATTTTTCTTTTGTTTCCCTTCCTTATGAGGCATATCTAGAAAAATGTTTCTATGGCTGATGTCAAAGAAATTACTGCCTATGTTCTCGGAATTTTATGGTTTCATGCCTCACATTTAAGTCTTTAATCCATTTTTAGTTTATTTTTGTTTATGGTGTGAAAAGTGGTCCAGTTTTATTCTTTTCTGTGTAGCTGTCCAGTTTTCCCAACACCATTTGTTGAAGAGGCTGCCTTTTTCCCATTTTACATTCTTGCCTCCTTTGTCATGAATTAATTGACCATAAATGTCTGGGGTTATTTCTGGACTCTCTGTTTAGTTCCATTGATCTGTATGTCTATTTTGCACCAGTACCATACTGTTTGGTTACTACAGTTTTGTAGGTCTTGAAATCTGGGGCTGTGATACCTCCAGTTTTGTTCTTCTTCAAGGTTGCTTTGGCTTTTTGGGGTCTTTTGTGGTTCCATACAAATTGTAGGATTATTTGTTCTAGTTTCGTGATAAATGTTGGTATTTTGCATTGTCTGTAGATTGTTATGTGTAGTACAGACGTTTTAACCATATTGGTTCTTCCAATCCATGAGGATGAACATCTTCCCAGTTGTTTGGGTCATCTTTAATTTCTTTCATCGATGTTTTATAGTTTTCACCTTAATTTTTTAAAATAAAACAAGACTTATGATTTTTCTTACTCAAAATAGCTTCATTTTTTTCTTTTTTCTTTTTTTTTTTTCTTTAAGCAGGCTCCACGCCCAGCATGGGGCCCAATGCAGGGCTCAAGCTCACAACCTTGAGATCAAGACCTGAGCTGAGATCAAGAGTCGGACGCTTAACCGACTGAGCCACCCGGGTGCCCCCAAAGAGCTTCATTTTTAAATTTAGCTTTCTGACTCTGTGCTTGTACCTTCAATACTTCCACTATGATTTTCTGCTCCTCAATAAGGAAAGCATGCTTGACCCTGTCACAGACACACTTAGCACACATGGAACCACCATGGGCTCCACTGACATGTTTTCGTTTTAGACAACCTCATAAGAACCGTAGGTGTCACAGCTCCTTGAAGTTGGCCTGGGCACATGCCACAGTGGGTTTTGGTGCTTTCCCAACATTCTTGGTATAAAGGTAAACCATTTACTACCAGGGGTTCTGGAAGCCTAGTTTTGTTAGAGGCTGCATTGTAGGACAGACAAGGATGGTATGTCAACCACTGGACCATTCTGAAGGCCTGTAGCTGCCATCCCCGGAAGAGTCACCTTAACCATTTTTAATAGTTCAATGACATTAAATACATTCACATTATTGTGCAACCAATCTCCAGAACTCTTTTCATCTTGTAAACTGAAACTCTTCTTCTTTCCTCCAGTCCCTGACAACCACCATTCTAGCTCTATGAATTTAACTATTCTAGGTACCTCAAATAAGAGGAATCATACAATATTTGTATTTTTGTGACTTATTTATGTCTCTTAACATAATGTACTCTAGGTTCATTCAGATTATAGAATGTGTCAGAATTTCCTCCCTTTTTTAAGGCTCAATTATATTCCAGTGTGTGTGTGTGTGTGTGTGTGTGTGTGTGTACACACTAACATTTTGCTTATCCATTCATCTTTTGTGAGTAAGGCTACTATGAACATGGGTGTACAAATATCCCTCTGAGACCTTGCTTTTGATACTTTGGGTTATATATCCAGGAGTAGAATCGCTGGTTCGCATGGTAATTCTACTTTGGAGGAACCACCATACTGCTTTCCACAATTTTATATTCTTACCAACAGTGCACAAGAGTTCCAATTTCTCCGTATCCTTGCCAACACTTGTTTTCTGTGTTTTGGGTTTTTTAAATAGTAGCCATTCTAATGAGTGTAAGGTGCTATTTCATTGTGGTTTCGATTTGCATTTCTGTAATGATTTTGATGTTTGTGTATATTTTTGGTTGTTTTTTGGCCATTTGTATATTTTATTTGGACAAATGTCTATTCAAGTCCTTTGCTCATTTTTAAATGGGATTGTTGGTTTTGTTGTTGTTGTTGGGTATGTGGTTTTTGCATTCTTTTACTTCCATCCTTTCTGTATCCTTATATTTAAGTTGTGCCTATTGTAAGAAGCATATACTTTCTAAAAAATCTAGTTTGAGGGGCCCCTGGGCGGCTCAGTCAGTTAAGTGTCCAACTCTTGGTTTTGGCTCAGGTTGTGATGTCATGGGTCCTGGGGTTGAGCCCTGTGTTGAGCTCCGTGCTCAGCGGGGAGTCTGCGTGAAAGATTCTCTCCCGCTGCCCCTCCCCCTTTTCTCTTTCTCTCTCTGTCTCTCTCCCTCTCTCAAGCTATTGAATAAATCTTTAAAAATAAATAAATAGATAAATAAAATTAAAAAATCTAGGTTGAGGGATGCCTGGTCGGCTCAGGCAGAAGACCTTGTGACTCTGGATCTCAGGGTCATGAGTTTGAGCCCCACATCGGGTATAGAGATCACTTAAATAAATAAAACTTGTAAAAAAAATCTACTTTGGGAATTTTTCTTTTAACTGGAGTATTTAGCCTAATTATAATTACTAATTATTATCTATTGCTGCACTACAAATTACCCCAAAACTTAATGGCTTAGACCACAATAAACATTTGACAGAAGCTTAGCAAGATGTCTGCCTCATGGTTTCTCATGAGGTTTCAGTTAAGATATCAGTGAAGGCCACAATCATGTAAAGATTTGACTGGGACTGAAGGGTCCACTTCTGTGATATCTCACTCCCAGGAATGTTGTCAAGAGACCTCAGTTCCTTGCCATATAGACCTTTCCATAGGACTGTCTGAGTGTCCTCACGACACGAGAGCTGGCTTCTCCTAGGGTGAATAATCCAAGAGAGAAAGCAAGGAAATGTCTATGTAGTCTTTCATGATCTACTCTCAGAAGTCACATACCATCACTTCCATTATATATATTGATTAGAAGCAAGTCACTAAGTCACTCAAGGCAAGGGAAATTGAGCTCCACCTTTTCAAAGCAGAAGTAGTCAAAGAGTTTGCGGATATACCTGGAAACCACTGCCATCTCTCTGGTCAGAAACTATTTACACTTCTCATACATGCAAAATACATATACTTTTCTATGATCCCCCAAAGTCTCAACCTGCTACAGCATCAATTCCAAGTCCAGAATGTCATTTTTAAATTGGATTCGGGTGCAGATAAAGCTCCTTGGGTCTGGTTTCTCAAGAAACCAAGCCTCTTGATTGGAAGCCTACGAAGTCAAGAGATAGGTCTGCCATGCATTTAACACACGGTGGCCTAGGATACTGCACACACACAGCTGGTCTCACTCTGCACACTTTCAGCACGCATGAACTTGTTACCATGGTTTGATAAAACAAGACCAGTGCCCCAACAACATAGTTCTAATTTTAGTTACCACAGTATACTACCTGTGAGTAATTAACTGTTAAAGTGCAAACTTCATTGCTAGCAATTTAGTCCACAAATCACCATGGGAATAAGGTGCACGTCATGATCAGTGACTAATCACGACACTTCTTTCAAAGTCTGCTGGCGATTGGTTATTGTGTAGCTGTTATTCAATTCACTCAGACAGCAAATTCTGTATTTGTGTTTCCTCCTTGTCTCCCAGTGATACACCCATATGGCATTTTACAAAAAGGGAACATCGAGAGAGAGAGAGGATAAAAGTGAAGCAAAGAAATGAAAAATGAAAAATGCTAGAAGTGAAACTGGGTGTGAGTAGAAGACTCGAAGATAGGGGCAACAAAGCAAAGACAGGAAGAGACCTAGACCCATACGAAGCTATCCTATGAGTCACACTGAAGAAGCATGAGGAATAGGAACAAAACAGAGGAAGTCACTCCAACAGCTTTTTATGTAAATTGCACGAGAATCAGAAAGCTACTTATGGAGGAAGTAGAGCGTTTACTTGAACTTCTGACTGAAGAACATAATAACTTTCTTAAAAAATCAGTTTGGTTGGGGCACCTGGGTGGCACAGCGGTTGAGCGTCTGCCTTCAGCTCAGGGCGTATTCCCGGCATTATGGGATCGAGCCCCACATCGGGCTCCTCTGCTATGAGACTGCTTCTTCCTCTCCCACTCCCCCTGCCTGTGTTCCCTCTCTCGCTGGCTGTCTCTATCTCTGTCCAATAAATAAATAAAATCTTTAAAAAAAAAAATCAGTTTGGCTAACATTCAGGCCAGAGCATTGACGTTAATAGCCACATTGCAAGAAAATGATCATTGTAACGAGACTGAAGAATACCCTTTCACTGCTATAATGGCTGGTTCTACCATTTCAGAAATCAGCATGAATTGATTAATATTTTTAAAATTTTATTCATTTATTTGAGAGAGAGAGAGGGAGCATGCATGAGCTGGGGGAGGGGCATAGGAGAGAAGCAGACTCCCTGGGGAGCACGGAACTCGACCCAGGGCTCGGTCCCAGGACCCCAGGATCATGACCTGAGCCGAAGGCAGACGCTTAACCAACTGAGCCACCCAGGCGCCCCTGAATTGATTAATATTAAGCTAAACTGCGTTATCTACTAGCGCAGATAACGGAGCTGCTGTGACATTTGTATCCTGATTCTGAGACAGGTAGTTGTGCAAAACCATGAAGATGCCCTGGAGGAAATGATGCTGGTAAAAAAGATTTAACGTTAAAGGAACTCTCAGAGATATTTCATGACATTGAAAGCTTGAAGGATAAAATGCTGGAAGCAGACCCAAACTTAGAAAGGAATATGACAGTTCACCAAGCTGTAGAAAAGATGCTTGCTCTGTAAGTTATATGATGAGAAGAAAGCAAGCATTGTTGGTAAGTTTTAACAAAGGAATAAAACATTGTAAGTTTTCAGTGTTTCTAATGTTTTAAATAATAGTGTACTAAATAAATATTAACTTCTCTTTTTTCATTTCCCTATACATTTATAACAGTAGAGAGTTTTGAATGTTTTGACCAAAATATTTAAAGATCATGGAACAATCATCCTTCCTCTCCCTGACTATTCAGATTGCTTTGAATGGATTCGGCTTGCACCGTCATTTTTACAGTCCTGCAGTACCACGCAAAGCGAAGACTGCCTGTATATATTTATTACAGAGATTGGACCTTCTACAATTGTTAGCTGGTTAAGCAGTTTCTGGAAGGCTGTTGTCTTCACCTCTGATGCTGGAGCTTGAAATCTATAGGGCAGGCATTCGGGCATGGACAATGGATTCAAAGTGGGCATGAAGGAGAATAAGCTGTGGTTCAAACCTAGAAGGTCTGTCTCTGGGGCATGTATTCATAACCAATAAGCTGCAGAGTTAAGTATGACAACCCTGAAGTGTATCAGCTCGGCTAGGCTGAATTACATTCCCAGATTCCCTTTTCAGTATGTTTCCAATTAGCATGGGCCCCAAGAGAGAGTCTTGTTGGAGATTCAGAGGGCAGAAGTGAAGCAGAGCTCCTTTCTCGCAAGCTGTGTGTCCAAGAGTAAATTACTTAGTCTTTCTGTGCCTCAGTTTCCTTCTCTATTAAATGAAGATATGACTTACCTTTGCGTGAGCTTTAAGTGAGGTAATATATAGTAGCTGTTGATTATATTATTGATATATTATCTATAAAACTTAGTCCATTGGAAAAGCTCAAAAAATGTCAATTATTATTAGTTGTGTGACCGTGGGCAAATCATTTATTCTTTTTGATCCCTGGATTTTTCATCTTAGAGTGGGGATAACTCCCTTGCCTGATTTCAAAGGCTTCTGTTGAGGGGCGCCTGGGTGGCTGAGTCGTTAAGCGTCTGCCTTTGGCTCAGGGCGTGATCCCAGAGTACTGGGATCGAGCCCCGCATCGGGCTCCCTGCTCTGCTGGGAGCCTGCTTCTTCCTCTCCCACTCCCCCTGCTTGTGTTCCCTCTCTCGCTGGCTGTCTCTATCTCTGTGAAATAAATAAATAAAATCTTTAAACAAACAAACAAAGGCTTCTGTTGAGACTCCAATGAAATGACCCATCTTAAAGTCTTACTCAAATGTGAATAGTGGTGATGGTGATGAAAAGCACCTGTCTTAGCTCCAGCCTCAGGACTGATATCTACCCCAATGACTAATCTAAAGTGAGCTCTTCAGTGATTATTCATCAGAAAAGTGGTTCTCCAAGTAGATCATATTAATGTAAAATGTTGATAAAGGGGAAAGTAGGTATTGGGGGGATATATGGAACTCTCTGTACTATCTTTGCAATTTTTCTGTAAAACAAAAACTACTCAGGGTACCCGGGTGGCTCAGTCGGTTAAGCATCTGCTTTCGGCTCAGGTCATGATCCCAGGGTCCTGGGATCGAGCCCCATGTTGGTCTCCCTGCTCAGCGGGAGTCTGCTTGTACCTCTGCCCCTCATATTGCTTGTGCTCTCTCTCTCTCGCTGTCTTTCAAATAAATAAATAAATAAACAAATAAATAAATAAATATTTTTAAAAATTTTTTTAAAAAACTAAAACTGATCGAAAATTTAAAAAAAAATTAAAAACCCAATCATAAAAATAAAATAAAATTAAAAAAAAGAAAGTTGTTCTCAAACACTAGCAGGCATCAGAATCCCCTGGAGTGCTTGTGAAAATGCAACAACTCACTAGGCCCCTCCCTGAGTAGTGATTCACTAGGTCTGGGGTGGGGCCAGAGAGGTTGCATTTCTAATAAGCAATGCTGACTCTGCTGATCTGAGGGTCACACTTTGAGAATCACTGATTTCAGGTTTCAACTATATGGCCTTTCCTGTATTTCCCATGAACAGAGGCTCCCATTCATCATAACCTGTCATTTCTTGGCTCATTCTGTCCATGACATCATCCAACATTGACTTACCAAGCAAGAAGGAGACAGCTGATGACGAACTTAGTCACTCAGCAGGACAGTTAAACAGGGCCCGGAAAATTCCTTTTACCTTCCTCCCCCTTTGCTCCAACCTCTTCAAAGCTCTAGGCTGTTGTACTAAAAAAAAAAAATTAGTATTAATATTAATAATAATAAATAAAAAATAAGTTAATTATATTTCAATTTCAAAAGAGCTCTAAGCCATGGATCAAACCATGCTTAAACTAATACACATGCACAGATATTTAAGTATATAAATTTCACTATAAAGAAAAATGTGCTGGGGCGCCTGGGTGGCTCAGTCAGTTGAGTGTCTGACTTTCGCTCACGTCATGACCTCAGGGTCCTGGGATCGAATCCTGTGCCGGGCTGCCCACTCAGCAGGGAGTCTGCTTCCCCTTTCCCTCTCTGCTCATCCTCTCTCTCTCCATTCCCCCAAATAAATAAATAAAATCTTAAAAAAAAAAAAACGTGGGGCTCCTGGGTGGCTCAGTCTTTAAGCGTCTGCCTTTTGCTCAGGTCATGATCCCAGGGTCCTGGGATGGAGCCCCACGTCTGGCTCCCTGCTCAGCAGGAAGCCTGCTTCTCCCTCTCCCTTTGCTTGTGTTCCCTCTCGCTGTGTCTCTCTGTCAAATAAATAATATCTTAAAAAAAAAAAAAGGAAAAATGTGCTCAGGGAGGAGAATTAAGGTAGAAAAGAAAAATTCCCCACAGTTTTCCCCCTCAAACACAACCACTTAATATTTTTGTATATTTGCTTCTTGAATTTTATTTCACTGTATATTTTGAGGATTTTCTTTTACACATTGTTGTAAGTAAAAAGGACATACAGTTTTGTATCCTGCTTTTTCACTTAACATATCACAAATTTTACATTATTGTGTTAGTATTTGTCAACAGTAATTGATTGCATAACTCTTCAACGTTCCCTCTTCTCAATGCTCCAGTTTTCCTAATTTTTTACTGTTGGAGAGGGAGGTTCAAACGTCACAGCTACATGAAATCAGGTGAGAAAAAATATAACTTTAGTTTCTTATAACTGAACTAAATTTCCTTCTCTAGAAACAAAAAACATAATTAGGTCACTTCCAGGTAAACTCAGTCATACTCAGAATCGCTCTGCTCTTCCCAGCTCTTTACCTCTCTGTTGCTGAGAGACGTCTGGAAAGGTCACCAAGAAGTAAATGGGGAGGGGTCTTCATCTGCTTTGTCCCGTGGTGGCCTCCTGCTTCAACGTGGCAGGCGAGCCACCCCTGTCCCGCTCCTGGACAGGCCGCAGTGGAGGTGGTGGTGTGGGGGTGGAAAGGGTCCCCCTCTGTGCTGACAATCTGCTGGTGGGTAGCCGCATCCTCATCTGTCCACGTGGCATCCTCCTAACCCGTCCAGAAGCCCCTTCCCCACTCCCGCCCACAAGGAGTGGAATCTGGGAGAATCTATTCCTGGCCTCAAGCCTTGTCAGGCCAAGCTCTCATTTCCATCCCGTAGAATCTCTGCTGTACTGCTGGGAGATTTGCCGAGAAGGCTTGTTGCCTGCCAAGTCCTTGCCCAGTAATCAAGGTCTTTTCCATTCCCGATGAAAGCGGGTTTCCGGAACTTCGGCTGCGGCCGGTGCACGGCTCCTGCTGTCGGGCTTCTGCCTTGAACCCTCTGATTGTCCCTGTCTTCCTCTCTCGCAAAGCCTTATCTTCGCTGCAGTGGAGGTGGGCTGTGGACGTGTTTCCACAAGCCTCTTCCTACGGCTCTCGGTCTCACACTTAAACTTTACATGGCTGGTGAGTTTAAAGGCTGAAATTTTGTTGAATTTCTTCTGGGGTTCTGTACCAGCGAGTTCTTTAGGCGGCTCCAAGCCTTACAATCTAAAAGGAAGGATGGTAGGCTTGGACTAAAAAGAATTTGGGGAAACGGAAAGAAAACACTAATTATCATCTCAGATTTTTTCCTGCCTCATAAATAGTGCTGCAAAAATACTTAGGCATGTGTCACCAGCGACCTTTGGCAGACAGGGTGGGGCAGACAACTGTGGATGAACCGAGGTCTCATGTCTTTGAGGAAGGTAGGGGAGGTTCTGGAGGCTGAGGGTAGGGAGAGTGGTATAAGCAGGGGGTCCAACCTTTGAACAACAGCAGCACTGTCCGAGGAGCAATGAGTAATCGCCGGCCCCTCCTCCCTTTGAGCAAAGATAGGGAGAAGGGCCTGACACAAGCATGCCCTTTTCAATGCACAGGGACAGTGACAATCGTCCAAGGCAATTGGTTTACTCAGACAGCCCCCAAACCCCAAAATCTATTGTTTGTCTATCTATCATCTATCTATCTATCTATCATCTATCTATCTGCGTATACTTTTGTGTGTGTAATTTAGATACTTTCTTTAAGTATTTTCCCAGAAGTGGAAGTACTGAGTCAAAGGATAAAGCTTGTATAATTCTATGTTATATAACTTAATACATGGTCTTCTTTTTTTTTAAAGATTTATTTATTTATTTATTTATTTATTTGAGAGAGAAAGAGCGCGTGCGTGCGCACGCACAGAGGGAGAGGGAGAAGCAGACTCCCTGCTGAGCAGGGAGCCAGACGTGGGGCTCCATCCCAGGACCCTGGGATCATGACGGATCATGACCTGAGCCGAAGATAGACATTTAACCAACTGAGCCACTCAGGTGCCTTTAACACACGGTCTTCATACAAAAAGCGCCGAAGCTGTTAACACAGGAGTGATCAAGCTCCAGACACTCGGGGTAGAGAATAAACTGGTACAATCTTTCCGCAGAGAAATTTGTCAATATGTCAATATATATACCACACTTTGACTTAGCACCTCCTCTTTTGGGACTTTATCTGAAGGAAGGATGTATGTGCCAGGATGTTCAAAGAAGCATGTTTATAATAGTTAAAAATAGACGTTGTTTAAATACCTAGTAATAAAGGACTGTTGCATAAAAATAGCATATCTATGTGATCAAACAATACGCCATCATTAAAAATGATTGCAACAATCAACATTGACTGAAGAGAAAAAATATTCATGATATAATGCTCAGTGAAAACAACAGATTAGAACAAAGCATAAATAGTACTATCTTTTAAAAAATTACATAGTGTACATATGCATAAAATAAAGGACCAGAAGGAAACATACCAACATATTAATAGTGATTATCAGTAGGTGGTAGGATTCTGCTAATTTCTCTTTTCTTAGTTACTCTTTTCCATATTTTTTACCTTACATTACTCATCATTTATTTTTTTAAAGATTCGATTTATTTATCTGACAGTGAGAGAGAGAGAGAGAGCAAGTGAGCACACAAGCAGGGGGAGCAGAAGGCAGAGGGAGAGGGAGAAGCAGGCTCCCCACTGAGCAGGGAGCCTGACACAGGGCTGGATCCCAGGACCCTGGGATCATGACCTGAGCCGAAGGCAGATGCTTAACCGATTGAGCCACCCAGGCGCCCCCTACCTTACATTACTTTTTAAATCAAGGGGAAAAAACGCTGAAAGGTAGCATATATAATTAGACTACTTGGATTATATTATTTTAGATATTCTTTTTTTTTTTAAGATTTTATTTATTTATTCGACAGAGATAGAGACAGCCAGCGAGAGAGGGAACACAAGCAGGGGGAGTGGGAGAGGAAGAAGCAGGCTCATAGCGGAGGAGCCTGATGTGGGGCTCGATCCCAGGACGCTGGGATCACGCCCTGAGCTGAAGGCAGACGCTTAACCGCTGTGCCACCCAGGCGCCCCTATTTTAGATATTCTGATCTGTTACTCACATAACGTTCTACCTGCACTGAAATAGATTTCTTGGACTCTATGCCTCTTTTCACTTGACACAGCTCAAGCCCTGCTCTTCTTCCTCTTCTTCTTCTTCTTTTTTTTTTTTTAATTTTTAAAAAAGGTTTTATTTATTTGTCAGAGAGAGAGAGCACAGCAGGGGGAACAGCAGACAGAGGGAGAAGCAGGCTCCCCCTGAGAAGGGAGCCCGATGTTGGGCTCAATCCCAGGACCCTGGGATCATGACCTGAGCTGAAAGCAGACACTTAACTGACTGAGCCACCCAGGTGTCCCTCTTTTTTTTTTTTTAAGACTTATTTATTCACTTTAGGGGGGTGGAGGGCAGAGGGAGAGGAAGAGAGAATCTCCAGCAGATGCCCACCTGGGCAGGGAGCCCCACACAGGGGCTCGATCCCATGACCCTGAGATCATGACCTGAGCTGAAACCAAGAGTCAGACTCTTAACTGCCCACCCAGGCACCCCAGCCCTGCTCTTCTTCTGAGGTAACTCCAGAGTTCTCTATTCTTGTCCCCTGCCCTTCTTCGCCTCTGCCTCCTCCCACGCAGGAGGCCCTTTTCTATTCCCACCAGCCATCCTTAGTCCACATTCTTTTCAAAAGTGGGCCTTGCCCCCTTGTGACACCTCTCTGAAGTGGCTAAGCCTGGAAAATCGCCAAGGAGGTTTGCCCTTTACTGACCTTCACCGCAGCCAGACTTGGAGGTCACAAGTCTCATGCAGTGTGGGGTCTGGCATGGACCAGTGTACCAGCCAAAGTGGCACTTTTTGGGAGGAGGGGCAATAACCAAAGTCCGCTGCCAAGTAGTCACCTGGGCTGGGCCAGTAATGGACCCTGATAAGCTGCTAGGAAAGTTTGGTCTTCAACCCTTGGACTCCAGCCATGGGAGGACTCAGCAGAACTCAAGGTTCTGCTCATTCAGCTGGCTTTGGGCCTCAGATGTGCCAGCTCCTGCCCCTAAACCTGGACACTGGGAGTGAGGGTGGAACAACTAGGAGGGAAGCCTCCTACGAACACTGGAGGGGACCAAACCTCTCCGATGCAGCCCCTTCGGCCACCGAGGGCATTCACTTTCCTTCTGACTTACCTCCGCAGCAAAATATTAGGGCTGACGCCTTCTTGGTGACTTTGGATCATGGGCTCCTATAGGACCTCAGAGCTGGAAAGCCCATCAGACATCATCTTGTCCAAGCGTCTCCCTTTATAGCACAGAGAAGCCAGGTGTCCTGCCCAGTGATACTTAGTTTATGCTGCAACAAGTACGGAGTCCAGGTTTCCTGACTCCTAGCTCAGAGCTCTTGTTTTAATATAATTCCGTTTGTCTTCTTCACAAATGGGGTATTTTTTTTAAGATTTTATTTATTTATTGACAGAGAGAGCGAGAGAGCACAAGCAGGGAGAGCAGCAGAGGGAGAGGGAGACGCAGCCTCCCTGCCGCAGGATCCCGATGTGGGGCTTGATCCCAGGACCCTGGGATCATGACCTGAGCTGAAGGAAGATGCTTAACCATCTGAGCCACCCAGGCACCCCACAAATGGGGTATTTCTAAAACAAGTTGTCTTACACCTTGTGTCATTTTACTCTGAAATCAACACTGACCTTGTATCTGGCTGTAAGCCATCAAAGCTAGAAAATAAATGGATCTAACCTATCTATTTTACAAACGAGAAACTGAGGCCCAGAGAGATTGCCCAGGTTCACTTGGCTGTCCAGGCTCAGAGCCAGGTCTCTGGTCTCGTTCACAGCTATTTCCATTACTCACTGCCCAGATCCTCAGCCAAAGAAGATTGAGTACCATGGGAAACAGTTCTATGTCTCCAGGTACACAGAGTCACAGATAACTGTTCTCTGCCCCTCTTTCATCTTTCTCTTAACTGGGAGGTCTTGTGCTCAATTCCTGGAAAGATGAGTAACCCAGAATCTGTGGACGTTGGTGTTAAGGAATAGACATCTCACCCAGGAACAAGCGAGTACGAGAAAATGAGAGGTAGAGCTAGAAAGTGAATGGACATGTTGGGGGAAAGTTAAGGCTGAGTTTGAAGGTGTTATGAGGACCACATTTTCTGAACAAACTATCAAGACCATAGCCTAATGCTTTATCTAATTAAAGGGCAGAATTTTGAAAACAGGATTGTCTTCTTTGTAGATAGTTTGAAATTCTGAAGATATGTGTAAACGATTTGTTTGTCCGCATCATCCAGGCCAGACAACTGCCAAATCTTAGAGCAGAAAGCAACAATGAATCAATATTCTGTCCCCAGCTTTGAGGTTGGTAAATGTCTCAACAGTCCAAGATAAGTGGCTGTCCCTTCTCTTCTTGATGTCTCCAGAAAGTCAGTATCATATCCCTTTACATAGTCTCTGAGTGATTACATAATGAGCAAGAACAGGTGAAGGAGTACACTGGTTGCCCTGGGACTGGGGTCTGGGATAAGCCTCACCCAACCACATGGATTGCAAATAGAAGAGGTGAGTCTCCAAAGGAAAACCAGGGGGCCATTATTAGGAGAAGGGGACATGGATAGCAAGAAGGACAAAAACAGCTCTGCCCATAACAGAGACAGTGACGATTTCCTGGAGATGACGTACTAGGATCTTTGTGCAGGATATGGTTGATGGACGCTCAGCCTCTACTCCAGTGGTCCTTTCTGTGCTACAGAGGCTGAAAAGATAAAGCTACACTTCCCGGATCGCATGCAGCTAGGATTCTGGGTGCATATTAGGTCCTGCCACTTAGATCCATCTCTGTGAGATTTGAAAAGTGGAAGTGAGGTGGGATTGTGACACATTCTTGTTGCTTCTGGCCAGCAAAGCTATGAGATGCCAACGTTCCATCTCCAGGTGCACGGATGTTGAGAGGAAATTGTGGAGATAGCTGTGGCAGAATTTTACATTCCAGCGTCCAGGTTGGGGTGAAGGCAATAGCCTCCTGGTCCCAGTTCTCTGATACCTGGATTGTAGCTTGAGTAGTAAGTCCTAGAACTCAACCTTCGTGAGGGGTGACGGAAGGGATGACTCCCCTGAGAGTGTTCTGGGAGTCATTCATGAAAGCAAGCCTTCAGCGCACTCTTCTCCCTTCCAGGGGTTTGGTCATCACCTAACCTTTGTGCTGAATCCATTCTGTTTTTAAACATTGGAAGTGATTTATTTCCTCACCTGATTCCTGACTGATACCTTCGTGGCTTGATTTTGATGTGACCTCTCCCCTCTTTGAGAATCTGATGTAAAAGAATGATGACATGGGAAGATGGTCATGAGACATGATGAGATAGAAGGCAATCACGAAGTTGCAAATAGTCTGATTCTCTGCTCCCCTTTCTCCATGTATATGAGCCTATAATTCAGATGTCCGCCTCAGGAGACTGCCAGTATGCCCAGCCTTAGAGTCATGCTTTCCTCATTATTCAGTTAGAATGACTCCATATAGCCCACACACTCTGGTGCCCACCTTTAAAAAAGCTCCTAAGATTTTCCCAAGAGGCTTGTTGTTCTCCTGGACACTGCAAAATCCTCCATTTTCACTCTGTTTTTACCACCATTTTTGTTCCTTGCTGGACACCTTCGTTTCACCAAAACCACAGTACTCCAAAAACCCTGTGTGCAACAGTTTCCTGAAGATTGTCGGTAGGAATCACACTTTACAGTCTGGATTCCAGCTCAGAATTGAGCCTTAGATATCAGCGCCCTAGAGAGCCACCTGCCATTCCTTCTCCTGAAGGGATTTATTTCCTGATGTCCATGTGTTTTCCACTTTCCCCGGGCCTACCCGCTAGCCTACGTTGTGCCTTTGTGCCAGTTAGACAAAGACTCAGGCTCTGAGTGGAGCTGATGTAACACCTGCCCAAAAAGAACATGTGTGGGCAAGAACACGGGCTCCGGGAGAGTTTATGCGCCATCTTACCTGGGCAGCTGCTACTCCATTCTGGCCAATTACAGCGTTGGAGAAATGCAAGCCGAGGTTGCCAGGCCTTGTAGATTTTTTTAAAAGCCAGAAACCTAGGTTTTGTTTTTGTTTTTGTTTTTTCCAAAGATTTTCTTTATTTATTTGAGAGAGACCACTGGAGAGGGGAGGGGCAGAGGGAGAAGGAGACGCTGGCTCCCCACTGAGCAGGGAGCCTGGCACGGGGCTCCATCCCAGGACCCCAGGATCACGACCTGAGCCAAAGGCAGACGCTTAACGGACTGAGCCACCCAGGCGCCCTGAAACCTAGGTTTTTATTTCAAAATTCTCAACTTCGTTTGTTAATAACTAATAGGCAAATCAAAATATTTATTAAGTACTTGCTATGTAAGGCACTTTACTAAGCACATCATAGGTGTTAATTATTTGGTCTTTATAACAAGCTATAAGGTAGTTACTATCATTATCCGTGCTTTAGAGATTAAAAAACAGCACCACTGAGGCACAGAGATTAAGTTGCCCAAAGTCATATGGACAATAAGTGGCAGAGCAGGATCTGAACTTAGGCATCTGGCTGTAAAGACTACCTCTTAACCATCATACTTTGCCACTATGACCTAAATTTTGCCCAGGCTTTGCAAGTTTTTGATCTTTGTTAGAACCAGTGCAATCCAACAGTCTTCTGCAATGATGGAATGTTCTGGTCTGTGTTGTCCAACATGGTAGCTCCAGCCATATGTATCTGTTGAGTATTTGAAATGTGGCTGGCGTAACTGAGGAACTGAATTTTTAAATCGTATTTAATTTAAATAGCCTCATATGGGGTGCCTACCATATTGGACAGTGTGGCATAGACCTTCTCTCTCTCTCTCTCTCTCTCTCTCTCTCAAACTATCATTTTTGTCGTTACCTTAATTTTTAAATTTAATTTTTCTGGGCACCTGGGTGGCCAGTGGGCTAAACATCCAACTCTTGGTTTTGCCTCAGGTCATGATCTCAGGGTGGTGAGACCCAGCCCCACCTCAGACCCGTGCTCCGCGCCGAGTCAGCTTAAGCTTCTCTCACTCTGCCCTTCCCCCCCCCAAGATAAAGAAACAAATCTTTAGAAAATTTTACTTTTCAATGCTTTAATTCCTACTGCTTTGTCGGCATAGCATTTTATTGCTCTTTGGGTTTGTTTGTTTATTTGTTTGTTTGTTTTAGATTTATTTATTTATTTTAGGGGGAGAGAGAGAGAGGCGCGAGCGCACATGTGGGCATGTGCGCTCAAACAGGGGTAGGGGCGGAGGGAGACGAGGAGGGACAAGGAGGAGGGAGAGAGAAAGAGAGAATCTCCAGTGGACTCCCTGCTAAGCCGGGAGCCTACACTGGGCTTGAGCCCGGAACCCTGAGAGCATGACCTGAGCCAGAGTCAGGAGTCTGACGCTTAACCGCTTAACCGACTGAGCCACCCAAGCGTTCCTGCTCTGTTTTTTCAAGCACATTTTCTCTCCTCCTCTTTTTAAACCAGTCTGCAGGGGCTGGGTGGGGGGCAGGTTGACCTTTGATATTCACCCACTCATGAAGCCCAACAAGGTGTTTTCCCCGTGAGAGAATCGCCACTCAGATGGGAGCCATGCTACTCTCCCAGGGGCAGAAAGGTGGCTGTCCCCACCTTTGTCATCTGAATTGTATTTTCCTCTCTTTGACACATATTGATATGCATAGAAAGACTGGAAAGATAGATACCAAAGTGTTAACAGTTATGTTTAGGTAGAAGAATTATATATCACCTTTATTTTATTTCTTGTATCTTTTACATTTTTCTGATTCTCTTCAGAATTTGAGGTCAGCAAAGCAAAGTGTCAGGAAGGGAGCTTTGCAAGGTGGGGAAGGGGCTGCAAGAGGGACGCATGGGGAGTGGGGTGGGGTGGGGTGGATGGAATCGAGGGGTTATTCGACAAGTTTGTGCGGAAAATTGGCTTGAGAGGGGTTTACGGAGTCTTTGGAGGGTCTGGAAGACTCACAGATTCAAACAAAGCGAGCACGTGACAAAAAGAGAGCATTAACTCCAAGGAAAACAAAAGGGAAACCTACTTGAGTCTGTTCTCATGTGTATGAGCCCTCATTCTTATGAGGACACGAAGTATGGCTTTAACCATAATTTTTTGAAATGACATTGAGAAGGGAGAGGAAGAGGTGAAGTGAGAATTAAACCCTTCAAGTCTTTAACAGGAAGCCCATCCTACAAAGGAAATTTCAGAAATGCTGTATAAGCTTGTTACTGGAGGTACGTGTGCAAGTCCGGAAGAAATCGCTGGTAAGGAGTTAAGAGTGGGTGGATCTGAGGAGCTGGACTTGAGGTGGGAGTGGGAGAGCAAAGGGCTGCTGTCTCCCCTTCAAGCCTTTTTCTTTTATTTGACTGTTTAGCTTTTTATCTCTCTGGACCTATATTATGTATAGGTACAGCCTTGAGGTAAAGGTAAAATTGTTAATGGGGTTTTTAAAAAAAGATTGTATTTATTCATGTGAGAGAGAGACACAGAGAGCACAAGCAGGTGCAGAGGCAGAAGCAGACTCCCCCGCTGAGCAGGGAGCCCAACGCAGGGCTCCGTCCCTGGACCTGGAGATCATGACCCGAGCGGAAGGCAGACGCTCAACCATCTGAGCCACCCAGGCGCCCCTGTTAATGGAATTCTTCAAAATTCCCTTCAATGACCAGAAAATAGGTCTGACACTACTTCGGCTTTTTCTTCTCCTGGTGATATGAAATGGATCCCTGCTTCCTGCTCAAGTCCTAGTTGGGCCACATTTTTGTCAGGGATGGTGCCCAGGATGGGACACCTCGCCCACGCAGGCTCAATGACTAAACGGGCGGGAAAGGACTTCCCGGCACACATCCCTTGCGTTCTGACAGTCTCGTCTTGCTCAGGCGGCCACAGTGCAGGGGATGTTTCTGAAAACCTAGGGCTTACGTCGCAGCAGGACAGTCACCCTTGGGAGGAACCCTAAGGCCAGAGGACCGCGCCTGGAATGTAGAGGAGGGAAAGAGCCCAGGGTGTAGTTCTGTCAGTTAATTACCCTGGCCTTGCACAGCTCACGGGGCCCAGCAGAGTGCCAGGTGCAGCTGGAGGTGGGGGAGGCACAGGGAGACAGACAGGGTCTAGTGTTTGCTCTGCCCCCCACCCCTGCTAAAGAATCCAGAGACCAGGACAAATTCACAACGTCCTCCCGATGATCCCAGCCCTTCTCTCTACCCAACCTCATTGGAGGCAGACTGCCCAAGGGAGACAGGACGAGGCGTCTGAGCAATTCTCCTCTTTCTGCTTCTCCACTTTCTCGACCCCTAGAAGCCCAACCTACGAGTCCCACTGGAAAACACTAATTTTTTTGTATATGTGTGTCACAAAATAGAAATAACATAAAATGTATGATTTTAATCATTGTTAAGTGTACAGTTCTGTGGCGTTAAGGTCATCCACATTGTTGTGCAGCCATCACCACCTTCCATCTCCAGAACTTTTTCATCTTTCCAAACTGAAACTCCATCTACATTAAACAGTAACTCCCCATTCCTCCCTTCCCCCAACCCCTGGCCGATAGCATTTCACTTTCTGTTTCTGTGAATTTAACTGCTCCAGGAACCTCATGTAAGTGGAGTCATACTTCATTTGTCTCTTGTATCTGGCTTATTTCACTTGGCAGCATCTGTTCTGGGTTCATTCATGGTGCAGCATGCGTCAGAATTTCCCTCCTTTTCAAGACTGCATAATATCCCATTATATGTATATGCCATATTTTGTTTCATCTTTTTTTTTTTTTTTTAAGATCGTATTTGAGAGAGAGGAGACAGAGAGAGAGCAGGGCAGTGGGAGAAGAACGAGCAGACTCCCAGCCAAGCAGGGGCCCCATCCCAGGGCCCTGGGATCGTGATCTGAGCCAAAGGCAGATGCCTAACTGACTGAGCTACCCAGGCGCCCCCTCGTTTCATCATTCAGTGGATACTTGAGTTACGTCCACTTTTTGGTTATTGTGAAGAATGCTGCTATGAACATGGGTGTCTCTGTTCCAGTCTTGCTTTCACTTCTGAGTCTTTACCCGGAAGTGGAATTATTGGATCATGTGGTAATTCGGTGTTTAATTTTTGAGGAATTGCCGCCTTGTGTCTCGGAGCAGGCATACCCCTTTCCATTCCCACCAGCAATGCACAAGAGCCCCAGTTTCTCCACACTCTTGCCAACACTTGTTTCTGTTGGGGAGGTTTTGCTTTGTTTTGTTTTAAAAATAGCCATCCTGCTGTGGGGGGGGGGGGGCATTGATTTCTTTTTTCCCTCTCCTCTCCTAGTTTTTCTAGGAGTGGTTTAGTTATAATGGAAGATTGTGGGTTGAATTAGACTGAGGTGGTCTGAGGTGTCAAGGCTGCACTGGGGGGTGCTGAGCTAGCCTGGGACTGATAGGCAGGAGGAGTAGGGGAGGTAGAATTTTCCACTTTGCAGCCTCTTTAGTCCTGAAACAGCCTTGAGTGATGGCTAACAACACCAATTTCAGTGCCAGAGCCTGGTTCAAGTCCTCACTCTGTTTCTTCCCAGCAATGTGACCTAGAACAAAACATTAGCCTCTTTAAAGTACAGCTTCCTCCTCTAAACAAATGGATAACACTGAAACCTCCCTTCTAGAGCAGTTCTAAGGATTAGGTGACAACGTCTAGAACATAGTATGTGTTCAGTAAATGTCATTTGTTTTTGTTAACTCTTGCCAGGAAGTACTATAGCTTTTAGGTCCCCCCAAATGGCACCAAGGCCCCGGCTATGGTCTGAATGTTTATGTCCCTCCAAAAGTCATAGGTTGAATCCTAACCCCCAAGGTGATAGGGTATTAAGGGGTGGGGCCATAGGAAGTGATTAGGTCATGAGGGGCATTAGCTCTCATGAATGAGATTGGTGCCCTTATAAAAGATTCCAGAAAGATCCCTTATAAAAGATTCCAGAAAGATCCCTCACCCCTTCCACAATGAGGTTATAGTGTGAAGATGGCTGCCTGTGAACCGGGAAGCGAGCTCTCAGCAGATGCGGAGTCTGCTGGCACCTTGATCTTGGACTTCTCATCCTCCAGAATGGTGAGAATTAAGTGTCTGTTAATGTTCTCAGCCTGTGGTAGTCTGTTGTAGCAGCACGAACTGACTAAGACTTGCTGTCCTCACAGCTAATGATTTCATCCACCCGGAACATAGCTACCATCCCCAACCCCAGAATATCCTTGAGGCCAGGACCCAATATCGTTTATCTGTGAATAAATTTTTTTTTACTATTTTATTGTTGTGGTAAAATATAGAAGATAAAATTTGCCATTTTAACTATTCGTAAGTGTGCAGTTTAGTGGCTTACTTATGTCCACAGTGTTGTGCAACCATTACCACTGTTTCCAGTTTCTTTTGTGGATGAACTTTTGCACTTAGTAATCATCGCGCCACTGTGTGTTGGGTTGAACTGCATCATTGAGCAGCCGTTGTGGATGAATTCCTAGAAAGTGGGCTGTGGGCTGTGTGGAGGAGATGACCGTGTTAGAGACAGCTGGGGCCAGCCTGAGGAATGTCACACCCTGGGCCAGCAGGCCTGCCCATCTGTCAGCTGTCACCAGACAGGTCATTTGGGATGCTTTACTTAATAGGAAAAATTTATCTCCTGAACTGGAACCAGGGTAGAAAGTGAAGTTAACTGATGTTTGGTCTCTTCCAGGATCTTAAGAAAACATTGTGACCTAGTTAATCTACCAGAGAATGCTAGAACGTGAAGAACTGATTTTGTTTGAGAAACAGTTGTCCCAGCATGCGTAGTGGAGTGATCAGGACACATAAAGCCCCAGGATAGACATGGGCATCTTTCTGGAGTATTCATTTGACTCGATGGAAAATAGTTTGCATGCTTTCATTTTCAAACAAACGTACGTGTATTACGAGACAGAGAGTATCTTGCCAAGTTCAAGGGTAAAGTATAGAGCTTGTGTGACATTGTACTTGCTACTTTGGGTCTTACTCTCAGATTTCCAGGAGTATTTGCCCCTTCGGCCTGCTGATAGTGGTGTTTTGGTTTAACATAGTGATTATAAATAAACCTCTCAAGCCAAACAGCCCAGAGGCAGACTCTTACTGTGACATTTCTTAGCTGTGTCATCTTGGGCAAGTTCTTTAACCTGGCTGAGGCTCAGTTTCCTAATCTATAGAACAAGAAAAATGATTGTACCTAACTCATAGAGTTAGTTGTGTGTTAAATACTTATAAAATGCTTAACACATACCAAGTATCCACTGAGAGTTTTTATTGGTAATAGTAGTAGTATCAGATGGAAATGCTTCAGAACTTTAGCTCTTTTTTCAGTTTTTAAACTTATGGTATTAGCAGTACTATCTGCTAATTGTAAAACATTCAAACAATATGGAAGCAAATACAGGAGATGAAAGTTCCTTCTCCTGTTAAATTCCAGTGAGTAGACCAGAGATAAACACAGATCACTATTAGATATGTGTCCTTTCCTCTTCTTCTTCTTCTTTGTTTTTTTTTTAAATATTTTATTTATTTATTTGACAGTGAGAGAGCACAAGCAGGGGGAACAGTAGAGGGAGAGGGAGAAACAGGCTCCCCACTGAGCAAGGAGCCCGATGTGGGGCTAGACCCCAGGACCCTGGGATCATGACCTGAGCTGAAGGTAGACTCTCAACCATCTGATCCACCCAGGGCCCCCTGTGTGTCCTTTCTCGTAAACATTTTTTATAAATTGGAATTTATAATTTATAAATCACTGAGCACCCACCATGTGCTTTGTATCCTTGTTACATTTTCAATGCCATTCTTCTGTTGTCTTTTTGGGCATTTTGGTTTGTGATGCTGATCATAGCCTTCTTTCAGAAACATGTGACAGGTGGCATTCCTGAGAATGAGTGAAATGGATCACACTCCAAGCCCAAAGCAAGTGGGCAGTGTGTCCACAATCTCCATCTAGGAAAGTCAGTGCAACAAGGGATCTTTTTTTTTTTTTTAAGATTTTATTTATTCATTTGGGAGAGAGAGAGGCAAAGGGAAGCAGACTCCCTGCTGAGTGGGGAGCCCAATATGGGGTTCGATCCCCGGACCGTGAGATCATGACCTGAGCTGAAGGCTGACACCTAGACGACTGAGCCACCCAGGCACCCCGCCAAGGGATCTTTTATGAGGAATGTAACCTGATGAGATTTTGAGAGACTGGGGAGCCTCAGGAAAAATGGTCTTGGCATATTTCTTTTGTTCTGCTTGACTTTAGGCTTCCATCTTGATTTTGTGATTCCATATTTAATGTGTGAAAGGAAGCTGATTGGAGATCGAAGCTGATTGAAGTTGCTAGATCTTTGACTTCATTTCTTATCTTTCCCTTCTTCCTTCTCCTCCCTTTCTACCTGTTGAGAAGGCAAAACAGAGAGGATCTCAAGACTCCTCAGCAGTCATTTCCACCAGGCAGCTTTTCCTCTGCTCCTCCCTCGGTGTGAATCATGCGCCCTCCCACCTGCTTGCATAGCATCCCCTACACATTGCTGCGGCTCCAGGGGCACCACACTGTGCTGTTAGCTTAGTTGTGCGTGTGTTCTTCATTAAATTAGATCTTCTTGGGGACAGAAAATGTTCTCTTTTCTCACTAAACCTAGGGTCTAGCACATGGCACATGATATTTACTAAATAAAAATATATTGAATAGGTCGTGGGAGTGGTCATTTGCTTACAAAGATGGCTGTGATAATTTTTTCCATCCTACCTGCAAGTCCCTCTGCAACATGACTTTGTACTTCCCGTCAAGGAGTGGGGATTATTCCTTCACTCCTTGAATCTGGGCTTGTCTAGGGGACATTAGCAAATGTGATGCAAGCAGAGGCTTGAAAGGTGCTTGCACAAAAGGGCTGGCCCCTTTTTGGCTGTGGCTGTAACCCTGAGACTGAGATGTGAACAAACCTGGGCTAGCTCAACAGAGAGACCCTATGTAGGAGAACTGAGGATGCCCAGCCATCAGCCTGCCTATATAGAACTGGCCGACTTCTAGGCATGTGAATGAAGCCACCTTAGTCCATCCGGACCCATTTAAGACCCCAGATGATTACAGACAGATGAATGACTCCAGACAAGACCAGCAGAAGAACCACCCAGATGTCACCAGCCCACATTGCTCACCCACAGAATCATGAAGAAGCCAGTAAGTTTAGGGGTGGGTCACAAACAGCTATAGATAACTGACATGCAAGCGATTTTATAAGTGATGGCTCTTTTGTAGTTTCTCTTCCTACTTTACCGTTATCGGCTACCTCTTGGTTTTGCTGTCCAGACTCTTCACTTTCTTCTTGTAAGCAAACGGATGTTTTCAGTAGGAAAAATTCTTAGAAACAGAAATTCTGAATCAAAGAGTAGTAGACATTCTGATTTTCTTTCCAGCTTAAAATTTTGATAAACTTGATGGTGGTCATATTTTCACACACACACGTCAAAACTTACAAAAACGGTATACTTTACATGCATCTTATTGGATGCCACTTACACCTCAATAAAACTGTCAAAATGTGAAATAAATAAAAGCTTGGATTTTACCAATTTAAGGGCACTGGTGTGCTGGAACTGGCTTGTCCAGCTTGTGGGATATAATGTAATAATTATTATGTTATTAATTATATATTAAATATATAATGGTGTGTTGTTGCACCTGTCTTCCCAGCTCCATGCTCAGTGATGTCATGTAGGAAGCCTGAAATTGGCCATGATGGAAGTATTTACACCATAGATATTGGAAAACACCACAAATAAGGCCTTTTTCTCCCCCAGAGAACCAAGTGGAAAACATTTGCCAGCATTGTGTGATTTAAGAGTAACCACAAGGAAAATAAAAAGAGATGTGTCTTTCAGATCAACCATAGAGAATTTAGTCTATCCAACATAAGGCACTAAAAAAGAAGAAAAAAAGAAATATGATAAGTAGAAAACACAAATTAAGAGGCAGAAATAATTACAATAAAAATAAAGACATTGGACTCATCTATCAAAAGACACTTGAGCTATATTGAAAAACAAATCCAGCAAGTGCTATCTACAAAGGGATTTTTTTGAAAAACAAAAGCAATACTGTAAAGCTGAAAATAGAGGATTAGAAAAAGTTAACCATAGAAATATGAACCAAAGGGAAGCTATGGTAAAAATTTTAACATTAAAATAGACAAAACAGAGTTCAAGGGAAAAAAATGATCATAAGAGGCAAAGAAGAACGGGAAGGGATAACAGATCCAGAGGATATCATAACTAGTAACATACATGTGCCTGATCAGACAGCCTCAAGTTCTATAAAGTAGTAACTGCAGAACTACAATTACAGATACGTCACCACTTAGAAACTCGTAACGCAAGCAGACAAGAATAAGCAAGGATACAGATGACTCGGATAACATAATTAATCATCTCAAACTAGTAGATGGGTGTAAACGAATAAATAAGTGTGGTATTACATGTATTATACGTACATGCCTCTCCCCCAAAATAAGCCCCCCAAAAGTATACATTGATGTTTTAAAAGATTTTATTTATTTATTTAGAGAGTGGGGGAGGGGCAGAGGGAGAGGGGGAGAGAGAATTTCAAGCAGACTCTGCCGCTTGCGGAGCCGGACTCTGGGTTTGATCTCACACCCCCAAGATCATGACCTGAGCTGAAATCAAGAGTCGGAGGCTCAACCAACTGAGCCACCCAGTATATATTGTTTTTAAGCACATTAGGAACATTGAATATATTAATCATGTATCATGTATCATGTCTTTAAGAAAAGCTCCATATTACATGCTGTAGATAGATATATGTAGATAGACGAGTCCATTACTATGCTTTCTGGCCAGAATGCAATACAAAGGAAATCAGTAAAAAGATAACATAAAAGGTGTTCATGTCTGAAAAGTAACATTTATACTACTAAACACCTCTTGGGTCAAAGGAAAATTATAATGCATATTTATGAAATACTTCGATTGGAATGAAAAAACAGTATACATCAGAATATACAGGACAGGGTGCCTGGGTGGCTTAGTCAGTTAACTGTCTGCCTTCGGCCCAGGTCATGATCTCAGCGTCCTGGGATCGAGTCCTGCATCGGGCTCCCTGCTCATCGGGGAGTCTGCTTCTCCCTCTCCCTCTGCCTCTCCCCCCTGCTTGTGTTCTCTCTCATGTTCTCTCTCAATCTCTCAAATAAATAAATAAAATCTTTTTAAAAATATACAGGACATAGTTAAATAGATAGAGGAAAATATGTAGCTGTTTAGTTTTACATACATTTATTAGAAAATAAATAAGCTAACCACTAAAAAGGATGTTAGAAAAAAGTAACAGTAAACCCAAATGAATAAGAAAGAAGGAATGAAAAAGATAATAAATTAATAAAATGGATTATCATGAGAGAGAGGATTAATAAAAACAAGTGATGGTTTTTAAAAATACATGAATACTAGAAACCTCTGCTTAAACTACTCAAGAAAGAGATGATGCAGATAAAAGAAAAACATAAAAGGGAAAATAGTATGGTTACAATAAAGATTTTACAAATAAGGGGCGCCTGGGTGACTCAGTCGTTAAGCACCTGCCTTCGGCTCAGGTCGTGATCCCAGGGTCCTGGGATCAAGCCCCGCATCAGGCTCCCTGCTTGGTGGGAAGCCTGCTTCTCCCTCTCCCACTCCCCCTGCTTGTGTTCCCTCTCTCGCTGTGTCTCTCTCTGTCAAATAAATAAAATCTTTAAAAAAAAAAAGATTTTACAAATAATAAAAGAATACTACAAATAAATGTAAATTTTATAACCAGATAAAAGTGAATAAATTTCTGGGAAAATCTAAGACAAAATTGGTCCAAGAAAAGATAGAAAACTTGAGTAGAGTAAGCATCAATAAAAAAAAATGGTAATAAAGGGCTTCTACCTACCTCTTCCCACCGAAGCAATCCAGATTCCAACAGTTTTGCCAGTGGGCTCTATCAAATATTAAAATAATTGATATGAGAATAAAAATAAATAAAAATAATAGGCTAAAATAACATAACAGAAACAAGTTGTTCCAGAAATTAGAAAACAGACTGAAAACTTCTTACCTCATTTTAGAGTTTAATATCACTATGTGTGTGTGGTTTTTAAAGTAAGCTCTACACCCAATGTGGGGCTCAAACTCATGACCCTGAGACCAAGAGTTGTGTGTTCTACTGACTGAGCCAGCCAGGTACTCATGCTATGTTTCTAGCCCAGATAAAACAAAAACAAACACAAACAAACAAACAGACAAAAAACCCTAATCTATGTCACTTATGAACATAGATATGAACCTCTTAGATAAAATATTAACTAAATGAATCCAATTATATATAAAAATAATAATACATCATGATCAAATAGGAATGTAAGTAAAGATTATTTGACATCAGAAAACCTAACAAGGTAATTCATTAACAAACTATAGAAAATGAAACATGGGATTATCTAAATAAATGCAGAAAATAAGTTGATAAAATTCAGTACCTAGCTATCGCAAGAATTCCCGGAGAATTTAGAACGGAACTTCCATAAATCTGATTATCCATCAAACATCTATTGTGTATAAACATAATATGTAACAGAAACTTTAGACAACATTCCTTTTAAGATCAGGAATAAAACAAGGACACCTACCAATGCTATTGTTGTTCAACTTTTATGTCATCGCCAACAAAACAGGACAAATTTAAAAATTAGAAGTGTAGGGGGCACCTACGTGGCTCAGTCAGTTGGGCATCCAACTCTTTTTTTTTTTTAAGATTTTATTTACTTACCTGACAGAGAGAGAGGCAGTGAGAGAGGGAACACAAACAGGGGGAGTGTGAGAGGGAGAAGCAGGCTTCCCACTGAGCAGGGAGCCCAATACAGGGCTCAATCCCAGAACACCGGGATCATGACCCGAGCCGAAGGCAGATGCTTAACAACTGAGCCACCCAGGCGCCCCCTGGGTGTCCAATTCTTGATTTTGGCTCAGGTCATGATCTCAGGGTCATGAGATCAAGCTCCTCATCAGGTCCCAGACTCGACATGGAGCCTGCTTAAGATTCTCTCTCTCCTCTGTCTGACCCTCCCCCACTCTCTCTTTCTCTCTCAAAAAAAAAAAAAAAAATTGAAGAATTTGAAGATGCAGTAGACAGAATAATAGCCCCCAAAGATGCCCATGCCCTAATACCCAGAATTTGTGAATGTTACTTTTCATGCCAAAAGGGACTTTGCAGATGTGATTACTTAAGGATTTTGAGATGAAATTATCCTGGATTATCTGGGAGGGCCAATGTAATTACAAGTACTTACAAGTCAAAGAAAAGGAGGGTCAGAGTGATGGTGTGTGAGAAAGGCTTGTTGATTTCGAAGATGAAAGGGGCCACCAGCCAAGGAATGCTGGCAGCCTGTAGAAGGTGGAAAAGGCAAGAAAATTGATTCTCCCTTAGAGACTCTAGAAAAGAATGTAGGCCTGCCAGCACTTTGATTTTAGCCCAATGAGAATAATTTTGGATTTCTGACCAGTTATAATAAGGTAATAAATTTGTATCGCTTTAAACACTAAATTTGTGGTAATTTGTTACAGCAGCCACAGGAAAGTAATACAGACGGGAAGAGACAAAATTATCATTAGTTAGGGGCGCCTGGGTGGCTCAGTTGGTTAGGCATCTGCCTTCAGCTCAGGTCTTGATCCCAGAGTCCTCAGATCGAGTCTCACATCAGGCTCCCTGCTCGGTGGGGAGCCTGCTTCTCCTTCTGCCTGCTGTTATATATATTCCACTCAGCAGGGAGCTTACTGTGGGCCTTGATCCCAAGACCCTGAGATCATGACCTGAGCTGAAGGTAGACACTTAACAGACTGAGCCACCCAGGTGTCCCCACAATTTTTAAAGTAGGAAGAAAAAAAAAAAACTTAGTAATGACTATTTGGTTAATCATGCAAACTGAATCTAAATGTGTGTTTGGTCCCTCCTGTTACCCCATTAAAGTCACAGTAAAAGACTGCAAAATATGATAAGCTCGCAGGTCGAAGGGAACAATAGCAGGAAAACATATAAATGATGTCAATCACGTTTTGGAAAATGGAAAGAGGATGGATTAATGATAATTGGTTTTGGTTTCAGTTGTCTCTTTTCTACCAAGTCCTCCAGAGAAATAAGGCCCCAAGAAGAAAGACATAGCACATTCACTTTGAAGAATGGCTATAGAAAGCTTCAGGAGTTGGAAGCATTGAGTACCTCTTAAGGTGGGAGTGAATGTTAGTGCTAAACACAGGAGCATTAGCCGACAGTTTGTGTAAGAAGTAGTTCTCTCTCCAAGCCTGAAAAAGCAGGTAACTTCTCCAAGTCGAAGGCGGGAGGTTCATTACCTGGAAAGAATGAAGAGGCTCTGGATGAGGCACACCATATTTTGGTACTTTACCAAAAAGAGGAAGATAGTGTGGAGGTCCAGTCGCTCAACACCCACCTCCTTTCCTCTCTTGGATTCAGGAACACTGACTGCCAGGATTATTATTACTTCCTAACAATCTCCAATCTGGAATTGGAGGCTTCTCTGTGGAGAATTTGATCACATGCAAGAAAAGGTCTACAGATACTAGTACGTGTGAGTCATTCAACCAAATGGCTGGGTCCCTTGCCAACAGTGAGACTACCAGATGACGAGCTTCACCCGTGCAGAGTTACCTTTTCTGTACCTTGCTCTTAAAAATAAATAGACAAGGATCAGACAAAGAGAACTTAAAAAAAACTCAACTGTGATGAATATTCCCACAGTACTCCGAGAAGTGTCATATTTATGAAATAAGAACAGGTTGATTTTTAAAAGGAACATTCAGCAAAGAAGAAGTACTTCTTTGACATAAAAAAATATAAACAGAGAAAGTTGGAAAATAAGGTTGAGGAGATCTCCTAAGATGTAGAATAAGAGAAAAAGAGAAACAAAGAAAGAAAGAAAGAAAGAAAGAAAGAAAGAAAGAAAGAAAGAAAGAAAGAAAGGATTGTTTGTTTAGAGGGTCCAACAACTAAATAATAGGAGTTTCAGAAAAGAATAGGATGAGTTTTCAAATGGAAAGGACCTACCAGTTGTCCAGCATGATTACTGAGAAAAGACACACACCAAGCCAGTCTTCATGAAGTGAACTGGAGACATTAGAAATCTTAAGAGAAATAAAACAGGTCATATATGAAGAGTCAAGAATCAGAATAACACTGAATTCTTCAACATAAATATTGTCAGTGGGGCACCCAGGTGGCTCAGTTGGTTAAGTGACTGTCTTCGGCTCAGGTCGTGATTCTGGAGTCTCTGGATCGAGTCCCACATCAGGCTCCCTGCTTGATGAGGAGTCTGCTTCTCCCTCCGACCCTCCCCCCTCTCGTGCTCTCTCCCTCTCATTCTCTCTCTTTCAAATGAATAAATAAAATCTTTAAAAAAATAAACATTGGCAGCTAATATACAAACATCAAATCATTATGCTGTACACCTGAAACATGTTACATATCAATTATATTTTAAATAAATAAATAAAATCTATATAAGCACAAAATGAAAACTTATAAATATATACTGGCAGCTAGTAGACAGTGGAGAAATGCCTTCAAATTCAGAGGAAAAATTTATTTCCAACCTAAAAGTCTAGTCAAACCATAATTCAAATTTAAAAGGATAGTAAATACATATTTGAACATGTCTGGTCTCCCAAGCAAATAAATTTCTCAGTAAGCTCCAGGAGTACAATTTCTACCACAGTGAAGACATTAAAGGTCCATGAAATTGGAGCTCCAGCATACATTAGGGACCAAGGGAGGACATGTGAGGAAATTTGGGATAATAGTGCTTCAGCAGGTCTTAGGAGTAACTGATTTATGTTGGAGCAGAAGGATGGAAAGCTTCAGAGGCAGCGTTACCAAGACAACCGTGTTTGACTAGATTGAGAGCAGTTTTAGAGGTATTTTGCAGACTTGGAAGTATGAGATGGGTACCTAGAAAAGCAATGCAATGTCATTTTTAATGCCAGGAAAAACAGAAAGTTGTCAAAGAAAGCACATAGCATACTACATGGCTCAGCTGTGAATAACATTACATGATTCTAACAAGATAAGCATAGAGAGTCCATTTTTAAGAAAGATTTTATTTATTTATTTATTTATTTATTTATTTATTTATTTATTTATGAGAGAGAGCACATGCACATGTGGAGGGGGAGGGACGGGGGAGGGAGAGAATCTCAAGCAGACTGTGCTGAGAGTGGAGCTGGACACGGGGCTCATCTCATGACCCTGAGATCATGATCCGAGCTGAAACCAAGAGTTGGATGCTTAACCAACTGCACCACCCCATCACCCCCCGAGTGTCCATTTTTTAAAATGGTAATAAAGCTAAATTGGGAAGATGGAAGATGTGTATGTGACTGTGTATCAGTATTCTATGTCGGCTATAAAATAGAGTAAAATGTTATTTCTATATTAAGGGGTTAATAGCTAATATCTAAAATAAGAACAGATAAAAATGACAGTGTAAATATTTTGTTTGGAGATACAGAGAGACATACCAAAAGAAAGAGCTAAGGGTACAAGGGGTGGCTTCTGGGGAAAGGGACTCAGGGTCAGGGAGGGATAGAGTGAAGGGCAGCTCAACTTTATTATAAACCTTATACTTTTATTTTACTTTGAATTTTATGGACATTTACTACTTTAAAAAGTTAATTCTCCCAAAATTTATCTATAAACTCGATGCAATTCCAACCACACCAAAAGGCCATCAGAATTTTTTGAGAAAATGAACAAACTTACTCTTGCTAGAATACCTAAATTAATTTTGGAAACAAAGAGCAACAAGAGGGGCCTGGCTCAATCAGATTTTACGATATAAAATGAAGCCATAGTCCTAAAACCAGAATGATGATGCTACAGGAATAGAAAGGTCAACCAAAAGAACAGAGTCGAGAGCTCAGAAAAAGGCCCATACAGCTATAGGAACTTGACAGAAGATGAAGCTGACACCACAGGTCAGTATGGGAAGGATGAATTATTCAGTAGATGTAGTCAGGAAAATTGTCTCACTATTTGGAGAAATAAATATGATTCCTATCACCTACTACCCAGGGAATTGAGCATCTATATGTGACAGATAAAAGAACACAAAAAAAGACAGGAAACCCACTAGAAAAATGGGCAAAGGCTGTAAATAGGTAACTCACAGCTGGGGAAATGCAAATGATTCACAAGAGTAAGAAGAGACGTTCAAACTCCCTGGTAATCAATAAAATGCAAACTAAAGCAATGAGATGTCATCTTATACCTTTCAGGGGCCAAAATTAGAGAGTTAGAAAACAGTAACTGATGGGGAGAAATGAACATCCTCTTGTGTCATTGTGGGAATGCAAGCCGGTACAGATGTTCTGGAAGGAAATCTGCCAGAAATGAGGATGTCAAAGATGCAGACTCATCAACCAGCAGCCCCAACCCAGGGTATAAACTCCAGAGAGTTCTCAGGTCCATGAGAAACCATGTACAAGGATATTCGCTGCCGTTCTGTTGTGAAAATGAGGAGTTGGGGACATCCGAGGTGTCTGTCACTCATGAAATACTTGGGGGCATCCTGGGCTCCTCAGCAGGGCAACTGTGAGCAGCATGAACAGGTCATAAAAACAGCATTGAGCGAAGAAATAAAACAGAAAGATCCTTAGACTGTTACTATTATGTAACTTAAAAACATCTGCACAAAACAGCAGTGTTATTTTACAAGAACACATACACACCCGAGGTGCATTTCGAACACAGAACTGTGGGTGTTTGTGTGGGAGGGGTCGGAGAACGGAGACCAAGAGCAGGGAGGGCTAAAATCTGCGCAGGGCCTTACACAGACCGTGCTCGCTATGAATTAAGGAATCTGATGAACTCTACTGTCAGCGTGCAAGACGTCCCTAGCCCCCAATATTTTCAGCAAAAATCTCAGTGGAATTTCTTGGGGACTTACCCACATAATTCTAAAATTTTTCTGGAAGAATAAACAGTGAAGAAAAGATCAGAAAACTTTGAAAGAGAAGAGCTTCCAGTGATGACTTGGCCCACCAGATAGGAGAATGTATAAATAATGAGGCAGTCACTGTGACAGTACGTTACTGGAGCCGGGACACACAGAAGAGTCAATAAAACAGAAAATAAAGGGGAGAAATGAACCCAAGAACTTAGCAAAAACTGCTTGATGGTAAGAGGGGCATTCCCATCAGTGAGGGAAATGCTGAATTTTACAACAAAATATTTTTGAAAAATGGACTGATGATTTCGGGGGGAAGTTAGAAAATATGTAGAGCAATAATTAAGACCTTAGTAAGTAGATGGACTTAGGGTCTGAATGCCAGCTTTGCCACTGTTTAGCTGCGTAATTGCAGACAAGATACTTAACCTCCCTAAGCTTCATTTCTCCCATATCTAAAAACAAGGTAATAAATGTGACTACGTGCTCGTGAGGATTAAAAAAGGGAATGGGGGCGCCTGGGTGGCGCAGTCGTTAAGCGTCTGCCTTCGGCTCAGGGCGTGATCCCAGGGTGCTGGGATCGAGCCCCATATCAGGCTCCTCCGCTGGGAGCCTGCTTCTTCCTCTCCCACTCCCCCTGCTTGTGTTCCCTCTCTCGCTGGCTGTCTCTCTCTCTGTCAAATAAATAAATAAAATCTTAAAAAAAAAAAAAAAGCACCTGCGTTTGGCTCAGGTCATGAACCCAGGGTCTTGGGATCAAATCCTGCATTGGGCTTCCTGCTCAGCAGGGAGCCTGCTTCTCCCTCTCTTTCCCTGCCCCTGCCCCCTATTCGTGCGTGCTCTCTCACTCTCTCACTCTCTCTATCTCTCTCAAATAAATAAATAAAATATTTTTTAAAAAAGATAATGGGTGTTAAAAAATACTCTGTCTCTAAAAAAATTAAATTAAATTAAATTAAATTAAATTAAATTAAAAAAAAAAAAGAAAGAAAGTCTTCCTGGGCGCCTGGGTGGCTCAGTCAGTTCAGCATCAGACTCTTAATTTCAGCTCAGGTCATGATCTCAGGGTGGTGGGGTTGAGCCCTATGTCAGGCTCTGTGCTCAACAGGGAGTCTGCTTGGGATTCTCTCTCTCTCTCCCCCTGCCTCTGTCCACCCCACCCTGCTTGCACATGCTTTCTCTCCCTCTCTCTCAAAATACACTAATAAAAAAATAAAATTAAAAAAAATGGTGTTTATCACACAAATGTGCCTCATAAATGTTAGCTATTATTATTTCTACCACATGCAGAGTAATGTACAAAATGAAACCATAAGTGTTCCAGAAAGAAAATAAATGAGCATTATTATAATCTTAGGGAGCAAGAAGACTTTTTTTTTCTTTTTTTTAGATTTTATTTATTTATGTGACAGAGAGAGAGACAGCCAGTGAGAGAGGGAACACAAGCAGGGGGAGTGGGAGAGGAAGAACCAGGCTCCCGGCAGAGCAGGGAGCCGATGCGGGGCTTGATCCCAGAACGTTGGGATCACACCCTGAGCCGAAGGCAGACGCTTAACGACTGAGCCACCCAGGCGCCCCGAAGGAAGACTTTTTAAAAAAGATTTATTTATTTTAGAGAGAGAGGTAGAGAGAGAAAGAGTGCAGGGGGAGGGGCAGACGGAGAGGAAGAGTTTTAAACAGACTCTGACCTATGCGCGGAGCCTGTCTTGGGGCTCGATCTCCCGACCCTGAGATCACGACCTGAGCCGAAACCAAGAGTCAGATGCTCAACTGACTGCACCATCCAGGCGCCCCAGGAAGACTTTCTTTCTTTTTCTTTCTTTCTTTTTTTTTTTTAAGATTTTATTTATCTATCTGACAAAGAGAGAGAGACAGCCAGCGAGAGAGGGAACACAAGCAGGGGGAGTGGGAGAGGAAGAAGCAGGCTCCCAGCGGAGGAGCCTGATGTGGGGCTCGATCCCAGAACGCTGGGATCACGCCCTGGGCCGAAGGCAGACGCTTAACGACTGAACCACCCAGCCCCCCCCCACCAAGGCTTTCTTAAATAAGAACCTAAGGGTAGAAAGCATGAAGGAAAAGATAACAGTTCTTTACAAAAAACAAAAGCAAAACCCAAAACATAAAAACTTCTTTATGCCAACTTCCACCACATAAAAAGTTAATATACCAATGACAAACTGGGGGAAATATTTGCAATAGATGCAATAGACGAATGGTTAATAGCCTTTCACTAATCAATAAGGAAAAGGGAAAGGGACACCTGGGCGGCTCAGCTGGTTAAACCTCCAGCTCTTGATGTCCGCTCAGGTCGTGATCTCAGCGTCCTGAAATCGAGCCCCACCCCAGCACTCTCTGCCCTCAGCAGGGTGTCTGCTTGAGAGTCTTTCCGTCTCCCTCTCCCTCTGCCCTTTCCCCTGCCTGCCCATACACATGCTGTCTTTCTCTCTCTAAGATAAATAAGTCCTTAAAATTTTTTTTTAAACAACGGAAAGGTAGGGGTGCCTGGGTGCTCAGTCGTTAAGCATCTGCCTTTGGCTCGGGTCATGATCTCAGCGTTCTGGGATCGAGCCCTGCATCCGGCTCCCTGCTCAGCGGGAAGCCTGCTTCTTCCTCTTCTACTCCCCCTGCTTGGGTTCCCTCTCTCGCTGCCTCTCTCTCTGTCAAAATAAATAAATAGAATCTTTTAAAAAATTTTAAAAAATAAACAACGAAAAGGTAGAAACAGCAGTAGAAAATGCACCAAGAGCATTAACAAATAAACAAAAAAGAGATTACAAATCAATAGAGGGGGAAAATGTTCAACTTCCCTAATAAAGAATGCAAATTAAAATGGAATACCATTTCTCATGTACCAAATTAGCATGATAGATTTTTATGATAATATTCACTTAAAAAAAAAATTATCCATCTGAGACAGAGTTCACCTGCGTGCCCAGACAGGGAGGGTGGCGGGGTGCCGCTGCGACAGAGGGGAAGAGTCTCAAGTAGTCTCCCTGCTGTGTGCAGAGCCCCACACCGGGCTGCATCCCATGACCCGGAGATCATAAGCCCAGCCAAAATAAACAGCTGGACACCCAATCCAATGAGCCACCCAGGCGCCCTGATAATATTCACTTTTTACTAAGCATATTTTTGGATGCCTGTCCCATTCACCTCCTACTTACAGATAACTCTCTCCCACCCGCAGCCTTTGATCAGCAAGCCACCCGATAGAACCGGGAAATGGGAAGGACCAAAGTTGGTTTGCCAAGAGACAGCTTATCTAAGGGGAGCCGATCCACCACCAGGTTAGCTCTTTGTGGTTTTCACGGTCAAGCTGGGAAAGATGAGTTTGCCCTAACATTGTCCTCTCTCAGGAAATAACACAGAGGGAAGCAGTCAGTCCGAAGTAGCCGACTGAACAGAAATGCCGTGAAGAATCAAGGATGGGGCAGCAAGTTTTCAAGCATGCGCAAACTGGAGTCAGGGAGAAATAAGACCCTCTAAAGACAAGTGGGAGGGAGCTAGAAAAAAGCTAAGGCAGATAAACCAGGACAGAGAGTTTAAGAGGATCGTTGGTTCCAGAATGATGAGCTCCAGCCCTCCATGAGGCTCCTAGTTCGTTTTTGCTTTTCTCTGATTTCTTTATCCTTACACTAACCTTCATTTTCCTTGAGCTGTCTATTTCCAGCAGGCTTCTTTTTCTTAAAACCCAAAGAGCTCTGACTAATGCACGACACTGGTGAGAGAAGCAAACGGTTGCCTACATACATGTGGAGGCCAATAGCAGACACTTTAAAGCCAATCCTGTAATTCCACACCTTGCTCTTGAGCCCCAGGATAAAATTTTGGAGCTGGATGGAGCATAACATTTTTTAAATTGAGATATAATTGACCTATAACATTGTGTAAGTTTAAGGTTTACAACATACTGATTTTCATACAGTTATAATGCAATGATTGCCATTACCAGCTAACACCTCTATTGTGTGTAATTATCATTTCCTCTAGTGGTGGGGACATTAAGATCTAGGCTCTTACCAAAGTTAGCATTAATAATACAGTTTTGTGTATTTTTTGTATATTAGATCTCTGGGATTTATTTATCTACTAGTTGCAAGTGTGTACTCTTAAAAAACATCTCTCCCTTTCCGTTACTGCGAGTCTTTGGTAATCACCATTCTATTCTGGGTTTTTTGTTTTTGTTTTTTTGAGGGTTTTTGTTGTTTACATTTCACAAGCAAAGGATATAATGCAGTACTTGTCTTTCCTATCTCACTTGGTATAATGTTGTTTTTTTTAAAGATTATTTATTTACTTATTTATTTGTCAGAGAGAGAGAAAATGCGCGTGCGGGCAGAAGCAGGGCGAGGGGCAGGCAGAGGGAGAAGCAGGCTCCCCGCTGAGCAAGGAGCCTGACTCAGGATCCTGATCCCGGTATTCCGGGATCATGACCTGTGCCGAACGCAGAAGCTTAACTGACTGAGCCATCCAGGAGTCCCTGGCATAATGTTCTTAAGCTCTCCCCGTGTTGTTGCTAGCTTAGCAGAACTTCCTTTTTACCCACGGCTCAATAGTATGTCATTGTATATATACACACCACATCTTTACCCACTCATCTATAGATGGACACTCAAGTTGTTTGCAAATCTTGGCTATTGAGAATAATGCTGCAATGAACATGGTTGTGCAGATATCTTTTTGATAACCTGATAACCTGTTTTCATCTCCTTTAGATATATACCCAGGAGAAGGATTACTGGATTGTATGATAGTTCTATTTTTTTTTCTTTTTTTTAAGTAGGGTCCATGCCCAGTGTGAGCCCAACATGGGGCCTGAAATCATGACCCTGAGATTAAGACTTGAGCTGAGATCAAGAGTCAGACGCTTAACCGACTGAGCCACCCAGGCACCCCGGTAGTTCTATTTTTAGTTTTTTTAAACATAACATCTTAATGAATGTTCACTACGTGTACTAAGTGCTGATATATCATATCAGTTTATTCTCACGACAACCTGAGATTAGAAGTTTCCTGTGGTTATACAAATATTGAATCATTATGTTGCTGTACACCTGAAACTAATATAATGTTATATGTCAATTATACCTCGATTTTTAAAATTTCTATGCTTATTTTATAGATGAAGAGACTGAAGCCCCGAGAAGTGTGGCAGAGACAGAGCTGTTCATCCCAAGTTCTGCCTGCTCTTCCACATTTCCCAGCCCCTTGCGGTTGGGTGGGGCAGGAGTGCTGGCAAAGTTAAGCCTGTGCATGATTCTCCAGCTCTTCTCCTTCCTTGCAGGGTGCCCTGAAGGGCGGTGTCCGGAAGGGGTTACTGTACAAGGTGGTAGAGCCTCCATCAACCTGGTACTTTGAGAGTATTTTGGAGCAGAGCCCCCCACCCCCCACCACCCATACTGCGTATCAGATACACACTGTAAATACCAGATAAATCTTTGTTGTGCTACCAAGATTTTGGTCTTTTGTCTTGTTGCTTTAACTGTAGCACAACGTGGTTACTCTAACATATCCGAGTGGGTCTGCATAACTTATCCAAGGAATTGCACAGCGGGTACATGGCAAAGCTAGAATTCAAACCCAGCTCCACCTGCATTCTTTCTTAGAAGTCAGGGTAAAATAGGGGCGCCTGAGTGGCTCGGTCAGTTAAGCGTCCAATTCTTGATTTCAGCTCAGGTCATGATCCCAGGGTCATGAGATAGAGCTGTGTGTTGGGCCCCACACTGGGCATGGAGCCTGCTTAAGATTCTCTCTCTCCCTCTGCCCTTCCCCGATGTGCTCTCTCTCTCTCTCTCTCTCAAAAAGAAAAAAAGTTGTGGTAAAATACAGATAAAATGAAATTTACCATTTAGACCATTTTTAAGTGGACAATTCAGTGGCATTAAGTACATTCACAGTGTTGTGTAACTATCACACTGTGCATTTCCAGAACCTTTTCTCACTCCAAACAGAAACCATGTACCTATTAAACGATAACTCCCCATTCCTCTCTCCCTTGGCCCCTGGTGACCTCTATTCTACTTCCTGTCTCTATCAATTTGCCCATTCTAGATTCCTCATATAAGAGGAGTCTTAAAATAGTTGTCCTTTTGTGTGTAGCTAACTTCACTCAGCATGTTTTCAGGGCTCATCCACGTTGTAGCCTGTGTCAGAATTTCCTTCCTTTTTATGGCTGAGTGATATGCCGTTGTATGAATATGCCACATTTTGTTGATCCGTTCATCTTTTGATGGACGTTTGGGTTGTTTCCACATTTTGACTACTGTGAGTAATGTTGCTATGTCTAAGTCGCTGCTTTCATTTCTTTTGGGTTTATACCTACAGGTGGAGCTCCTAGACTATATGCTAATTCTATGTCTAACTTTTTTTTTTAAGATTTATTCATTTTTATCAGAGAGAGAGAGAGCATGTGAGCAATGGGGAGGGGCAGAGGGAAAGAAGCAGACTCCTGATGAGTTCAGAGCCCCATGCAAGGCTTGATCCCATGAACCTGAGATCGTGATTCAAGCTGAAGCCAAGAGTCAGTTGCTTAAACATTTGAGCCACCCAAGCACCCTATGTTTAACTTTTTGAGAAACTGCCACACTTGTTCTTTTCTAAAAGTCAGGCTTATTAAGGAATAATTTACATTCAGCAAAATTCAATTTTTAGGCATACAGTGTTATGAGTTTTTTCCAACACATGGATCGTGTAACTGCTACTACAATCAAGATATAGAACAGCTCTGAAGTGCCTGGGTATCTCAGTCAGTTAAGTGTCTGCCTTCGGCTTAGGTCATGATCCCGGGGTCCTGGGATCAAGTCCCCCATCTGGCTCGTTGCTCAGCAGGGAGTCTGCTTCTCCCTCTCCCTTCCCCCACTGGTGCTTGCTTGCTCTATCTCTCTCTCTCAAATAAATAAATAAAATCTTAAAAAAAAAAAGATATAGAACAGTTCCATTACCCCAAAAAGACCCCTTTGTAGTTCATCCCAAACTCACACCTGGCAACTACTGATCTGATTTCTAACCCTATACTTTTGACTTTTCCAGAATGTCATACAAATAGAATCACTGGAGCCTGGCTTCTTTCATTCAGCACAGTTTATTGGAGATTCATCTATGTCAGTGTATCAATAATTTGCTCCTTTTAATAGGTGAATAGTATTCCGTCATATGGATACAGCACACGTATTTATTCATTCACCGATAGATGGACATTTGGTTTGTTTTCAGGTTTTGGCAATGTTGGGTGCTATAGACATTTGCGTACAGTTCTCTGTGCAAACATGTGCTTCAATATCTCCAAATAAATACCTCAGAGGAGGATTTCTGTGCTATATGGTAAGGGGTGCTTAACCACTTTACATGGCCTATCTGTTCTGCGAGGAACTAGCAGTCTGGCATTCCCACCAGCATGTTGTCGGTACCCTCTATAACATTTGTTACTGTCCACTTGTTTATTTTTATTTTAGCCCTTCTAATAGGTATGCGATATGACATTACATTCTAGCTTTCATTTCTCATATCCCTAAAGGCTAATGATGTTGAAATTTTTTCTATATGCTTAGTTACCATCTTACTTGGTGAAGTGTCCATTCAAATTTTTGCCCATTTTTGACTCGGATTGTTTCCATATTATTGAGTAATGGAGTTCTTTATATATTCTGGATACATACCTTTCATCAGATGTGTGTTTTGTAAATATTTTCTTCCATTCTGTATCTTGTTTTTTCGTTTTCCTTTTTTTTTTTTTTAAGATTTTATTCGTTTATTTTGTGAAAGAGACTGTGTGAGTGAGCACGAGCGAGGGGGAGCCGCAGAGGCAGAGGGAGAAGCGGACTCCCCGCTGAGCAGGGAGTCCGATGTGGGACTTGATCCTGAGCTGAAGGCTCAGGGAGTGAGTGGGATCCCTGAGCTGAAGGCAGATGCTTAACCGACTGAGCCACAAAGGGGCTCCTGTCTATGATTCATTTCAAGTTCATTTTTTATATGGTACAAGATATACATCAAGGTTCTTTTTTTTTTTTTTGGCATATTGATGTCTAATTGTTTCAGCACCATTTGTTGAAACCAACCTATTCTTTTTATTTTTAATTTTATTTTTAAGATTTTATTTATTTATTTGACAGACAGCCAACGAGAGAGGCAACACAGGCAGGGGGAGTGGGAGAGGAAGAAGCAGGCTCCCAGTGGAGGAGCCTGACGTGGGGCTCGATCCCATAACGCCGGGATCACGCCCTCAGCCGAAGGCAGAGGCTTAACGACTGTGCCACCCAGGCGCCGCGAAACCAACCTATTCTTAACTGCCATATTATACTGTATATAAAAGCTCTTTTACTCACTTGTACCAAAGTCTGGTGAGGTTTGGGGGTATTCAGGGGATACTCTTGTACTACTCTTTATAGTTCATGAAGCACTTCTGATTATATAATCTCATTTTGTCCCACAATCAACCCTATGAGGTAGGAATAAAAATACGGTTCTTCCTATTTACAGTGAAGAGACCCAGAGGAGCTGAGTGCTTGGCGAGGGTGACAAAGTTTTGGTGCTATGTTCAATATATTATTGACAATCCGTAACCACTGACCTGCTCTCCCAAGATCTAAGGTATCCCCATAGATCTGCCCCATGCTCAGGAGCACTGGAAGCCAAAGTCAATGCTCACTGCTTAGTTTTGAGTTTGTCAGCCCGTGAAAACTGGAAAGGCTGAGAGGTTTGGTGTAAGGACGGTCATTTGGATTCCCCGTAAGAAGGGCCACATATCTCAACCCTGCTATGTGACCTGGCCATAGTCATGCAAACTTTTTCTATAAAAATGCAACCAGAAATCTTTTCTTTAGAATATTACTGAGCTTCAGCAAGAAAAAAAAAATCAGTTACCAAATAGTCCAAATATCAAAGGAACAAACTGATTTGGCTTATGGTTTTGGTCATTTCTTCAGCCCACTAGGCATCCCCCTTTCTTTGGGAAGCACAGTCATATGTCACATCACTGGCATGGGCTCCGGGAGCCATTTTGCTACCACCTGACTCTGCCTCCTTGGCCATGACTGTTTGTACTGGAGGTGGACACATCACTCAGGGTGACGATTAGATTGTTTCTTTGGGGAATTTAGGATTGAACTGAGAAACAAATCCGCAGTCTGCAGTTGGCTGGAATTTTAACCTATGAACTGGGAGATGCACAGCAGCCATACTCTGCTATCAGGTGAACCAGAGGAGAAATAAAAGCAGATATGGAGAGAGAAAAACAGATACAGAGAGAGAAAAAGAATGAAGTAGGGAGGGAGAAGTAGGGACTCAAGATGGCTTTACTCTTTCTGGTTTCAGACCATTTCAATGGCCTCCCTGCACCCCTGCCCTTTGGTGCTGTGAAAGCGCCTCTCCATCCTTTAAAAGTTGACCCTTTTTTCTTAAGCTACTTATAACCAAAGAGTCCTAACTAGTACAATAGAGGTAAGTTGAGTTATGGAGTAGAAAGACATGACCTTGAACTGGTTTATGGGGGATTTAAAAATAGAGCTGACTTTTGGGGCAATGGGTGCTGTAGCTGGGAGACAAAATTTTCTCCCCTTGTATTCTCAAATAAATTGCATGAAAGGTTTGGGCCAACTGAGGGAACATCAGCTTGTACAATGTGACAATGGAGAGTATTATCCAGGTTGAACTATCATTTGTTTCCAACTGGGAAGGAGCAGGGAGGAGGAGCAAGAAAAAAAAGCAGGGTGGGAGGGAAGCCAGCGGAGGAAGGAAAGAGAAGTCTGACGTGACGTAGTGCCCAGAAAATGTTTCTGCATTTACATTTGGAGACCCCTTTACCTTGGGATGAAAAATGGTGATCAATTGCCAAGTATTATTTTGTAAATTAGATGCTCTCTGTGAAATTAGCCTTCTGACACATTTCCAGCCATGTTTCTAAGCAGCCTCTGTGAAACCCTGACTCTTTCTTTACAAGCAGAATTAAATTCTGTGGCCTCATGTTCTCCTCTTTGCCCAGAGTCTCAGTGTTTTTGCCATGGGACTGCCTTTGCCATTAACTTTGATGAACAAAATAAATGATGCAAAGAAGCGTGTGGGACAATGGGGCTGATTCATGGTTTGGGAAAACAGTGGACTGTCACAGAGCAAACACTGGCCCTCCTTTCTGCGGGGGACATTGCAAAGTTTGGCTGAAAGCATCTTGTTTGCACTCTTCCAACCAGTGGACAAGCATCTAAATGTCAGGCACAATATGGGGTTCCCGGGGTTCCCAGAGTCCCAGGGGCACTTCAAACAATACTGAGATACCCTGGCAGAGCTTGTGATCTTTGTAAACAAACAGAGACGTTATTCAAATAGCCCTTCATTTCATTAAGAAGTCTCATTGTAAGGTCCCAGAACGGGTGTCTATTTTTATGTCAGGATTCTCTCTGAGTTTTATATTTGCTTCCACTCCTGGTAACTTAACTGAGATGTCAGGTGCTAAGCTCACATTTGGATTGATTGGATTCGGCTTAGACTTCACAAACAATTTACCTTTAGACAGACTAAATTTGACCAAAATTAATTTGATGGGTAATTTAGAAGTATCCATATATATTTATATTGGTATCATATTGCTATGCTGTTTTGTGATATTCATTGAGTAGTCTAATATAAAAATATGAAATTGTCGACGAACTTTAATCTGCAATATAACTACTAACGGATGCATTGCGTACGACTGTATGAATGAACCATCATTTATTTAACTAGTCCCTTGTCAGACATTTAGGTTGTTTTCAATTTTTCATAGCTATAAACCATGCTTCAGTAAAAATTATTGCAGCTAAATCTTTGCATCTTTCCTTATTTTCCTTGGCAAGAAATCCTAGATATTGATTGTTCAATCAGAAGTGATGTGTGTTTTTACTGTTTTTGCCTTATAGTGAAAAATTCCTTTCAGAGTACAATGTATACACCCTCCGGGTGTGAGAGTGTTTTCCTTCACACACACCCAGCTCTCCAGTTTAAACTTTACTTCGTTAAGGGGCACCTGACTGGCTCAGTTGGAAGAGCAACTCGGGGGTTGTGCGTTCCAGTCCCATGTTAGGTGTAGTGATTACTTAAATAAATAAAACTGTAAAAAAATTTATTTTAAAAACCCCAAGCTTTACTTAGTTAATTTTGTTGTTTTTCCAGGTAAGTGATCATATAATCTACAAATAATGGCTTTTTTTTTTTAAACAAAGGCTGACTGCTACATGCAGCACCCCATTTGGATACGTCTGGAGCCTTGGAAGCTTAGCTCCCCTGCATTCTTCTACAAATGGACCTTGAGAGCTTGTTTGGAGGACCTAGGAGAGGGGTGCAGCTACTCCTGTACCCCAGACCGAAGAATGATCCGCCCCTATCCAGGAATTTCGTCTTCCTCAACCAAGCCCACAGCTTCAGGAGAGACGCACATGGTGTGGTGAGGGAGGAAGGCAACACCTGCCCAACCAGTCAGATCAGCGGAATCGACCCTGGCGATCAACGGGGCGACAGATGTCTCAGCCAGATCGCTCTCACATCCATGACTTTTTTCTTTTATTGACCAGATGGGCAAAAGTTGCAAGAGTTTATAATATATCTTTGTTGATGAGAATATGCATGGATGGATGCTCTCAAACCCTGTAAGTTGGCAGTATTTTTGAAGGATAATTTGAGAGTATCTGTGAAATTGCACATGTTTTGACCTAGGAATTTCAATTCTGAAAGACTATCTTTCACAAGTGAACTAAGATGTATGTATAAAGGTATTCATTGAAGCACTTCTTTAGTAGTAAAAAAATTAAAACAACTTAAAATTCATCAGTAGGATATAGTTAGGTAAATTATAGTACATTTATACTATGAAACACTGTCCAGCTGTTGAAAAGAATAAGGTAGATTGCCAGTAGCAACTTAGAACTCAATCCATGCTATTTTGCCAGGTTTAGAAAATATGTTGCAGGATAATAATATACTGTGATCCCAATTTTATTTTTTAAAATCCATGTATAGGGGCCCCTGGGTGGCTCAGTCAGTTACACGTCCAGCTCTTTCGGCTCAGGTCAAGATCTCAGGGTCATGAGATTGAGTCTTGGTTCAGCTGTGCACTCAGTGCAGGTTCTACTCGAGATTCTTTCTCCCTCTCCCTACCCCCACTCTTTAAAATTAATGTATATACACTCAAATATACATTGAAAAGGGTTTGTTGAAGATGATTACCTCTGAGAAATAGAATTGATAGAATAATGGAACGTATTTACTTTTTACTTTATATGTTGTTGTTTTGTTGAGCATTTAGTGATTATTTTATATTTTAGTGAGCATTTGTTCTTTTTTCTTTTCTTTTCTTTTCTTTTTTTAAGATTTTATTTATTTGACAGAGAGAGACAGCAAGAGAGGGAACACAAGCAAGGGGAGTGGGAGAGGGAGAAGCAGGCTTCCCGTCGAGCAGGGAGCCCGATGCCGGGCTCAATCCCAGGACCCTGGGATCATGACCTGAGCCGAAGGCAGACGCCTAACGACTGAGCCACCCAGGTGCCCCAGCATTCGTTCTTTTAAGAATTGTCTCCTCTTCCTGAATTTTTATACATTTTATTTATTTTTCTTATCCTATTGCATTAGCTTAGAACTTTAAGAGCAATGTAACTAACAGTAGTTAGGAGGTGATACCCTTGGGGCACCTGGGTGGCTCAGTCAGTTAAGCGCCTGCCTTCTGCTCAGGTCATGATCCCAGGGTCCTGGGATCAAACCCCACATTGGGCTCCCTGCTCAGTGGGGAGCCTGCTTCTCCCTCTCCCTCTGCCACTCCTCCAGCTTGTACTCCCTCTCTCTCAAATAAATAAATAAAATCTTTTTAAAAAGAGAGAGAGATGATACCCTTACCTTGTTCCTGACTTCAGTGGTAATGTCTTTAATATTTTGCAATTAATATTGGCTATTGGTTTCTGACATTCTTTTTTTTTTTTTTTAGATTATTTATTTATTTATTTCACAGAGATAGAGACAGCCAGTGAGAGAGGGAACACAAGCAGGGGGAGTGGGAGAGGAAGAAACAGGCTCATAGCAGAGGAGCCTGATGTGGGGCTCAATCCCGTAACGCCGGGATCACGCCCTGAGCCGAAGGCAGACGCTTAACTGCTGTGCCACCCAGGCGCCCCGGTTTCTGACATTCTTTATCATGCTAGGGAAGTACCCTGTTATTCAAGTAGGAGATTTTTATTGGGTTAGTTTGTTGAATTTTATTGAAGGCTCTTTTTGTTCATCCACCAGGATGATCATACAGTTTTTCTCCCTAGTTAAAAAAGTATTACGAATTATATTAATACATTTTCAAATGTCAAACAGTCCTATAGTTCCTAGAATAAATCATTCTTGGTCATCATGTTATTATTTTAATGTACCTAAAAAATTTGATAGGCTAATATTTTTATTGTGGTAAAAAAAACCACATAACATAACCATTTTCAAGTGTATAGTTCAGAAGTGTTAAGTATATTCGTGTTGTTCTGAAATAGATCTCCAGAACTTTTTCATCTTGCATAACTGATATGCCCATTAAAGAACTATTTTCCTTTTCTCCTTCTCCCCAGTCCCTGGTAACCACCATTCTACTTTCTGTTTTTATAAATGTGACTACTTTAGATAGCTCATATAGGTGGAATCATCCAGTTTTTGTGTTCTTGTTTCGGTTTATTTTACTTAGCACAACGTTCTCAAGGTTCATCCATGTTGTAGTATGTGACAGGATTTCCTTCCTTTTTTAAGCCTGAATAATATGTCATTATACGCATATACTACATTCTCTTCATTCATCCATCCATCCATCCATCCATGGACATTTGGGTTTCTTCTGCCTCTCGGCTATTATGAGTAGTGCTGTTACGAACATAGCAAATATCACTTCAAGACCATGCTTTCAATTCTTTTGGATACCCAAAAGTAGGATTATTGGATTACATAGAAGGTCTATTTTTAATTTTTTTGAAAGATTTTATTTATTGGGGCACCTGGGTGGCTCAGTCCATTAAGTGGCTGCCTTCCGCTCAGGTCATAATCCTGGAGTTCCAGGATCAAGCCCCGCATCAGAGTCCCTGCTCAGCAGGGAGCCTGCTTCTCCCTCTGCTCCTCACCCCACTTTCCTGCTCTCTCTCTCTCTTTCTCAAATAAATAAATAAAATAAATTTTAAAAATTAAAAAATGATTTTATTTATTTGAGAAAGAGAGAGAGAGGACAAGTTGGGGGAGGAGCAAAGGCAGAGGGAGAGGGAGAAGCAGACCCCCCCCTGCTGAGCAGGGAGCCCCACTGGGGCTCAATCCTAGGACCCTGGGATCATGACACCAGCAGAGGGCAGACGCTTAACTGACTGAGCCACCCACGTGCCCCTACTTTTAATTTCTTAAAGAGCCACCTCACCATTTTACAACCCCTCACCAACAAGGTGTAAGGGTTCTAGTTTCCAATTTCTCTACATTCTTGGCAACACTTATTATTTCCTATTTTTTTATATCAGCCATCCTAATAAATATGAGATGATATCTCATTGTGGTTTTGATTTGTATTTCTCTGATGATTAGTTATGTTGACTATCTTTTCATATGCTTCTTTACTATTTTTGCAGAAATAAAAAAAAACCCATTCTAAAATTCATGTGGCTTCTTAAGGGACCCCGAGTAGCCAAAAAAGGAGAGCAAAGTTAGAGGACTTGCATTTCATAGCATCAAAACTTAATACAAAGCCACAGTAATCAAAACCCTGTGAAACTGGCATAAGGACAGATACATGGATCAGTGAAACGGAAGAAAGAACCCAGAAATAAACCTTCGCATGCATGGTCAGTTGCTCTTCAGTGTGGGTGCCAAGATCCTGCAATGTGGAAAGGACAATCTTTTCAACAAATGGTGCTGGGAAAACTGGATATCCATGTGCAAAAAAATTAAATTGGACCCTTACCTTACACCATATATAGAAATCAACTCAAAACAGATCAAAGACCACTTTGGATTAGAAGTTTGTAAATTATAAATTCAGTATCCTTAATAGGGCTATTTGAATTGTTTATTTCACATCATGTGAATTGGAGTAGTTTCTGCTTTTAGAGGAACTAGTCCATTTCATCTAAGCTATCAAATTTCTGTGTGTAGAGTCTTTCATAATATTCCCTTATTCTCTCCTTGATGTCTGCAGAGTCTGTAATTATATCCCCCTTTTTCATTCCTGGTATTGGTAAATTGTGTCATCTCACTTTGTTGTAATTTTAAGACTTCCAAGAATATATTTCCAGGACCAGATGGAAATCAAACATTTAAAGAAAAATTAACACCAATCCTACGTAATCTCTTCTAGGAAATAGAGGAGGAGGGACCACTTCCCTCCTGGTATTATCCTGGTTCCCAAACAAGAAAAGACAGTACAAAAAAATAATAAAACTATAGACCAATATCCCTCACGAATACATATACAAAAATCTTTAACAAAATATTACCAAATAGATTTCAGGAACATATAAAAATAATTATACATCGTGACCAAGTGGGATTTATTCCAGGGATGCAAGGCTATCTGAATATGTGAAAATAATGTAATTGACTATATTAACAGATTAAAGAGGAAAAAAATCACATGATCATAACAATCACTGCATAAAAATCATCTGGAAAAAATCCAATATGTCTCATAATAAAAACTCACAAAAATAGGAATAGAGGAGAACCTCCTCAATTTGATAAAGAACATTTGCAGAAAGCTTGAATGCTTTCCCCCAAAGACTGGGAACAAGTCAAGGATGTCTGCTCTTATCACTCTTAATCAACATAGTTCTGTAAATGCAATAGGCATGAAAAAGAAATAGAAGGTATATAATCATAGAGGAAGAAATAAATATGTCCCTATTTCATACAACATAATTGTTTGCATAGAAAATCCCAAGGACTCTCCAAAGAAAACATCCAACTCATCAGTGTCTTTAGCAAAGTCTGAAGATAAAAGATAAGCATACAGAAATCAGTTGCATTTATGTCTACTAGCAATGAACAGTAGTCACCAAAATTAAAAATACAATGCATTTATAATCACTTAAAAAATGTGAATTATTTAGGTGTAAATCTAACAAAATGTGTACAGGACTTATACTGAAAAATACAAACTGCTGATGGAAAAAGGACATAAAGAAAAGGAGAGACATGTGGTGTTCATGAATTGGAAGACTCAACATAGTAAAGATGTCAATTCTCTCCAAATTTATATACAGGTTTAATGAAATTACTATTAAAATCCCATCTAGGTTTTTTTTTTTTGTAGATACAAACAAGATTTTTCTACAATTTATATGGAGAGACAAAGGAACTAGAAGAGCTAAAACAATCTTGAAAAGGTAGAATAAAGTAGGAGGAATCACTTGTGTCAATTTTAAGTTTTACCACACAGCTGTAGTGATGAAGACTGTGTAGTATTGACGGACGAGTGAGGTGGTAGACATGTAGATCAATGGGACAGAATAAAAAATCAAGAAATAGACCCACACAAATAAGCCTAACTGATTTTTGACAACGGTATAAGAAACTATTCAACAGAGGAAAGACGGTCTTTTCAATAAATGGGGCTGGAGCAATTGGACATCCAGTGTCAAAAAAAAAAAAAAAAAGAGCATCACCCTAATTTTCACATCTTACATAAAAAATAACTTGAAATGGATCACAGACATAAATATAAAATGATAGTAATATCAGAAAAAAAAAATAAGAGAAAATCTTTGCCATCTACGGCTAGGCAGAGGTCTTAAGCTTGACACCAGATGACACCTTTTATAAAAGGGAAAACTGATAAATTGGACTTCATCAAAATTAAAATCTTGCTCTGTGGAAGACCCTGTTAAGAGCATGAAAAATCAAGCTACCAACTCTGAGAAAGTGTTTGCAAACCACATATCCAACAAAAGACTAGTCTCTAGAATATATAAAGAAGTCTTGAATTTAATAGTAAAAAACAAACCGATTAGAAAGTGAGACAAAGACGTGAAGAACCAATTTACTGAAGAGGACATACAGATGGCAAATAAGCACAAGAAAAGATGTTCAGCATGAATAGCCATCAGGTAATTGCAAATGAAAATCACAGTGAGCTATCACTACAAATTTATAAAAAATGGCCAAAATATAAACTAGTGACAACACTAAATGCTGACAAGGATTTGGAGAAACTAGATCACTTATATATTACTAGTGGGAATGTAAAATTGTAGAGCCACTCTGGGAAATAGTCTGGCAGGTTTTTTTTAAACTAAACATCCGACTATCATGTGATCCAGCAATTGCAGTCCTGGATATTTATCCCAGAGAAATGAACACTTAATGAAAATTAAGAGAAATGAAAATGTTCACACAAAAACATTTACACAAATTTCAGAGCCACTTAACTTATAATGGCACCAAACTGGAAACAACCAGATGCTCTTGAAACAAGCAAGTGGTTAAACTGTGTTACATCCACACCTGCTGTGGAGTAACACTCACCAATAAAAAGGAATGAACTAGTGAATATGCACAGTGGTCTAGATCAAACTCCAGAGAATTACGCTGAGTGAAACAAAAGCCAATCTCAAAAAAACCGGCTTACACACTGTTTGATTCCATTTACAAAACATTCTTAAGTTGATAAAATTCTAGAAATAGAGAATGGCTTAGTGGTTGTCAGGGGTTACGAAAGGGGTAGGGTGGGAGGGAACTAGGTTTGGCTATAAAAAGGGCAACAGGAGGGATCCTTCTACAGGTGGAAATGTTCTGTACCTTGATGTATCAATGTCAATAAACTACTTGTGATACTGCACTACAGTTTTGCAAGATGTTACCGTTGGGTAGGATTTAAGGGGTCTATTATTTTTTACAACTGTGTGTCTGTCTATAATTATCTTAAAATTAAAAAAAATTTTTTTTGAGATTTTACTTATTTGGGACGCCTGGGTGGCTCAGTCAGTTAAGCGTCTGCCTTCGGCTCTGGTCATGAACCAAGGGTCCTGGAATTGAGTCCCATGTTGGGCCTGCTTCTCCCTCTCCCTGTGCCCCTCCCCCACCCCACTCGTGCTCTCTCTCTCTCACTCTATCTCAAATAAATAAATAAAATCTTTTTTTTTAAGATTTTATTTCTTTATTTGTCAGAGCTAGAGAGAGAGAGAGCACAAGCCGGGAAGAGGCAGGCAGAGGGAGAAGCAGGCATCCTGCTGAACAGGAAGCCCAACATGGGACTCAATCCCAGGACCCTGGGATCATGACCTGAGCTGAAGGCAGAAACTTAACGACGAAGCCACCCAGGCGCCCCTCAAAATAAAAAATTTAATTAAAAATATAAAAATAATAAAGAACTGTCCCATCCAAAATGCCAATAGTGGCCCTGTGAGAGATACTAATACAAAAAAAAAAAAAAAAGATAAATCCAATTTTACAAAGAAGTTTGGAACAAAATTTTTCATGCTTTTATTTTGTATATACTTTAAGATTTTATTTTTAAGTAATCTCTGTACCCAATGTGGGGCTCGAACTTATAACTCCGAGATCAAGAATGGCATGCTCTACCAACTGAGCCAGTCAGGTGCCCCAAAATATTACATGTTTTTAAATATAGATGTGTCAAAAGTGACTATAAGGAAAAGAATATTGCTTTATTTATGTAAGTACTGTACACTGGAGTATAGGAAGAAATCATAAATTCTGGATATGCAGCCATATCTACACCTTTAAAAAAAGATTGAATTAGTGTATTAATTTTTTTTACAGATTTTATTTATTTATTTGATAGTGGGTGAAACAAGCAGGGGGAACTGCAGGCAGAGGGAGAGGGAGAAGCAGGCTCCCCGCTGAGCAGGGAGCCTAATGTGGGTCTCGATTCCAGGATCCTGGGATCATGACCTGAGCCGAAGGCAGAAACTTAACGACGGAGCCACCCAGGCGCCCCTATTAATTTTTTTTTAATGAAGAAATGAATGTGGTGTGAGTTGTGAATGTTGTTAAAGATGCACGGCGAGATGAGAGAAACTTCCTTCTGTTGGGGTAGTATGATGGAGGGGGTGTCCGTTTGTGTCCCCAGGCCCCTACTTCAAACAGGGAAGCTCTGTTTTTGTTCATGTTTTTAATATATGGACATTCTGTATATTTTGTTTGAAAAAACAAGCTATGGAGGAAAAGAAAGTACAAAAACCATGATTTAGGGTATGTCTTGATATAACTCAGCATTAGTGGTTTTCCGGACCGTCATTTGGAGATCCAAAATTCAGTCCTTCCTTTCTCTGTGCAGTCAATAGGGAAAGGAGACACAGTAGCAGTAGCAACGGAGAGCGAAAAAGTGTACTCTTCAAGAGAGTCAGGAAAGTTCTCTTTGGAAGATGAAGGCTGCTGGTTTATGGTCTTACATAAAGACAATATAAGCAGCTCCATAGCCAAGAGGACAGTCTAGCTATCAAGATATCAAAACCTCCCAGTCCAGATTATCTTTCCAGTCTTACAGCCCGTATATTTCTCCCTTCCTCCCTCTCCAGCCCTCCATCTACCTTCCACCCCTCTCTCGCATAACAAACATTCCTTTTGAGCTACACTTTTTACTTTTGAAAATGTAACTACCATAAAATTTAAAATTACATGCATGGTTTGTATTATACGTCTATCAGACCGAGCTGCCCTAGATCTAGGAAGTTTTGACCCTTATATGTTGACCTTAAGGACATGACACCTCAGTATTTGCAAAATCCAAGTGCTTTAATTGTAATTATACCAACTTCAGTGAATTTTTAGGGAAAATGAATTTATCCGAACAATCTGTTTAACCAATTTAATTATTCAATCAATTCTCAATTTAGCAGAGTTAAACCACTTCTGATTTTTCTATTTTCATTTTGATTTTAATGAAATTATTTTCATTGGCATCAGTTCTTTCTTCTAATATTTTTTGAAAGGAAATTTGACTTATTAGGGTTTCTTATAGCTTCTATTTTAATGTTCTTTTCCTAATGTTTTTTATGACTGTGGTATCCTTTTTGTCATCACGATTTTGATCATACGCAATTTTCCTGGGTCATATTTTAGAGGTAAAAAATTTACTGTGTACTGTTTTTTTTTTGAAGATTTATTTATTTATTTGAGAGAGAGAGAGAGTGCTAGCATGAGCGGGGGAGGGATATAGGGAGAGGGAGAGAGAATCTCCAGCAGACCCCCCACTGAGCATGGAGCCTGTCTCGGGGCTTGATCTCATGACTTTAAGATCATGACCCTGAGATCATGACCTGAGCCAAAACCAGAAATCTGCCGCTCAACCGACTGAGTCGCTCAGGTGCTCCTTCTGTGTGCTGTTTTAGCCATTGCCACTTACGTGCTTTGCAAATCATTTTTACTAGTAATATTCATTTTAGTTGGATAAGAGACCAATTGTTTGTATACATTTTTTAATTTATGCCTGAGGGACACCTGGGTGGCTCAGTTGACTAAGCATCTGCCTTCGGCTCAGGTCCTGGGATCGAGTCCCATATCTGGCTCCTTGCTCAGCAGGAAGCCTGCTTCTCCCTCAGCCTGCTGTTCCCCCTCCTTGTACTCTCACCTTCTCTCTCTCCAGCACTCTCTCTCTCTCTGGCAAATAAATAAATAAAATCTTTAAAAAAAATAAATTTATGCCTGAAAAGTTGTGAGCAGATCTCAACTAATCTAGGATAGTTCTTTTGTCCAAGATTGCTTAACTGTATTACTTGTCCAATTTCTCTGTAACTTCTGATCACTCCATACCTTTGGTGAGGCAAAGATCAAGGACAGGGTCAGAATATCCTTAAGGAATTATTGTGATTCTTTTAAGTGTTAATAATGGTATCATGATTATGTTTCTTAAAAGTTTTTTTTTCTTTTAGACATACTAAACTATTAATGAGTGAAATAATGTGATATCTAGAATGTGCTTCAAAATAATACGGTGGGGCGCCTGGCTGGCTCAGTTGGTGGAGTGTGCAACTTTTGATCTCAAGATCATGAGTTCAGACCCACACTGGGCATAGAGCTTACTTAATAAAAATAATAATCTGGAGAGGGAAATGAATGGGAGTATATATGAAAACAATATTACCCATGAGTTTGTAATTGTCAAAAATTGTATCTGGTGATGGGCATATGAGGGTTCATTATATCATTCTGCTTACTTTTGTATTCATTTGAAATTTTACATATTAAAAAGGTAAAATAATAACATAATTAGTTTTTTAAAGATTTATTCATCTGACAGAGAGCAGAGGGTGGAGGGACTGAAAGAGAGGGAGAGAGAGTCTTTTTTATTTTTTTTATTTTTTATTTTTTTAAAGATTTTATTTATTTATTTGACAGAGAGAGAGACAGCCAGCGAGAGAGGGAACACAAGCAGGGGGAGTGGGAGAGGAAGAAGCAGGCTCCCAGCAGAAGAGCCTGATGTGGGGCTCGATCCCAGAACGCCAGGATCACGCCCTGAGCTGAAGGCAGAGGCTTAACGACAGAGCCACCCAGGCGCCCCAAGTCTTTTATTTATTTATTTATTTATTTATTTTTTAAAAGATTTTATTTATTTATTTGACAGAGATAGAGACAGCCAGCGAGAGAGGGAACACAAGCAGGGGGAGTGGGAGAGGAAGAAGCAGGCTCATAGCGGAGGAGCCTGATGTGGGGCTCGATCCCATAACGCCGGGATCACGCCCTGAGCCGAAGGCAGACGCTTAACCGCTGTGCCACCCAGGCGCCCCTCGAGTCTTTTATTTTTTTAAGCAGACTCCTTGCTGAGTTCGGAGCCCCACACATGGCTCCATCTCACAACCTTGAGATCACGACCTGAGCTGAAACCAAGAGTCTGACACTTAACGGACTAAGCCACAGAGGAGCCCCAATAACATAATTATTTTTTAAGTCCTTAAGATCAAAAGGCAGGGTCAAAATGTGTTTGGTTTTTGTCTTTATCTTTATTCACAGCTATAAAAATGAAATCCAGGGGCGCCTGAGTGGCTCAGTCATTAAGCGTCTGCCTTCGACTCAGGGCGTGATCCTGGCGTTATGGGATCGAGCCCCGCATCAGGCTCTTCTGCTGGGAGCCTGCTTCTTCCTCTCCTACTCCCCCTGCTTGTGTTCCCTCTCTCTGGCTGTCTCTCTCTGTCAAATAAATAAATAAATCTTTAAAAAAAAAAAATGAAATCCAGGGGTGCCTGTGTGGCTCAGTCCGTTGAGCGTCAGACTCTTGATTTCGGCCCAGGCCATGATCTCAGGGTTGTGAGACAGAGCCCCACATTGAGCTCCGTGCTGTGCGGAGCCTGCTTAAGAGTCTCTCTCTCCCTCTGCCCCTCCCCTACTCATGTTCTTGTGTGTTCTCTCTCTCAAAACAGAAAAATAAATAAATGATAATAAAAAAATTAAATCCAAATTCTCTACTGTGTTCACAAGGCCCTGCATTATCTGATTCCTACTTGTCTTTCTGATCTTGTCTCCTACTCCTTTCTTTTGCTGGGCTATTCAGAGAATAAAATGAATGGTGTCCCCTGCACCAGCATAGTCAAGAAGGCTCTTTCCTCACCATCATTCCATTCTATCTGCCAGGACCTTCTTTCATTTCCTGTGACACAGCAAGCATTTTTCTGTCTCAGGGCCTTTGCACTTGTTCCTTAATCTGGAATCCCTTGGCTTCTCCAGCCTTAGCTTAAATGTCATTCATTCCTCAGAAATATTTTCTCTTACCACCCTCACTAGTGTAGCCTTTCATATTTTTTCACCTCGATATTGTTTATTGCCATCATAGCTTTGTTACCTTTTTCTGTGTCTTCTACCAGAATACAAACTCCATCACCTCAGGGATTCTATTTGTTCTGTTCATTGTGTCTGGTACATAGAAGGTACTCAATAAATATTTGTTGAATGAATTAATTAAAATTCTAGCCACTTTTTAAAGGTCTGCTTTAAATCACCTCCTTCATAAAGCCTTCTTTTAGTCCTCTTAGTGAGAATCTTTTCCTCTACTAGGTGTACACAGACATGAAAGGGAAGAAAGCTTGTTTTACTTTCTTCATGGTCTATGGTGATGACATCTAGAATGGATTTGATATGTCCTTTTGTATTGTTTCTTTATGTTAGCATTTTACAAATTCTTTTTCTTTTTTTTTAATATTTTATTTATTATTTGAGAGAGAGAGAGAGGAAGAGCAGGGCGAGCAGCAGGCAGAGGGAGAGGGAGAAGCTGAGCAGGGAGCCCGATGCGGGATTTGATCCCAGGACCCTGAGATCATGACCTGGGCCAACTTCACCTACTGAGCCACCAGGTGCCCCAAATTATTTTTCTATGTGTATTTTAAAGGTTTTCAGATTACGAAGTGCTGCTTCTAGATATTTTTTCTATGTCCAGGTTGAGAGTTTCACCTCTTTTAATAGTCTTTGTTTCTATGGCTTCCCAATGTTCATGACACATGAGGATGTCATGATGCTGAGATGAAGACTGACTGGTTTAGTTGGACTTGCCCTCATTGACACGTCCATGCTTTGGAGAAATACAGGTACACAAATAAATTAGCTACAATCTCCTACAGTGAGTCTCTTGCCAGTTGGGTCATGGTTTTTTGATGGGACTTCGATTCACATAAATCGTATACCTGAAAGCTATCTTCTCACCATTTGCTAATTGCTTTTTATCAAATATGAACAATGTGTTTTTGCCTATAAACAGAGGAAAGTTTAATTCTCAAAATAAAGTTTTAACATTTGTGCTCATTGTTATAACTGAAACTAATATAACACTTATATTAATTATATTGGAATTAAAAATTAATAATAAAAGTAATAATAAAAAAATATGTACTCATTGTATACAGATTTTAGAAGACATTTTGTCCTCTCCCCAATAGTATTTTTGGAGTGTTTCTTCCAGTCAGCTTATTTACAGAATTGTTTAACACTAATTTTACTGCAGCAATTGAAACAAATGTTTCCATTTTGAAAATGTCTACTGGAAAAATAAAGATCTGCAATTCAAACGAATGGGGAGATTGTTAAATTGTGGTAAGTAAAATGGATGTTTATACTTAATCTTTTCTCAAGAAACATCATCCAAAATATTCATTATTAAGTGTTTCCTGGATGGATGTAGCAGGTTCTGTATAAGTCCTTATGAATTATGATGGATGGCATAGATGTCCTAAGTCTCCATTCTCAAAAGACAAGTGTTTATTAAGATGTATCTATCATTTTAGCAACTGAAAAGAAAGTGCACAGAACCATCACACATCACTCCACATCAAGCTAAGCACAAAACATAGTTTTATTTCCGTTCGGAAAAATTATAATCCAAGGGAAGTTTTTATACATTCCTCCCAAGGGAGTTTGTATTTTGAACGAGTGCTACAGAAAGAAAACCTGATCTCAATTTAGTGTGTAATTACATAGAAACAGATTTTCAAGCTTCCAAATACATGAGTCTATGAGCTCAAGGTTTATAGCCGTCAGTACTATCTGTCTTAAATCAGTGTTCACCAATGTGATTCTGCTTTCCTTCTGGGCAATTCTGCTGGCTTTTGGAACATTCATTTTAAAAATAACTGATTTACTCAGCTGATTAAATACTAAGGAGTGTGATATCATACAATAATAGATATTTTAAAAGGTAAAAATGAACCAAAGGTGGATTCTCAGAACAAGAGAGGTTAATTTATTTCCTGTTTACTGACCCTTACTGGACACAGCACAGACCAAACCTCTGTGCCTCCTCTAGTCGTCCTTATCTAACTTGAGAATTCCAAAACCGTAAACCTGAAAAAAACCTTCCAGAGACCATTCGATTTCCTTCCCTGCCTTCATGAAGAAAAACCCAAGCCCTCCAGACAACCAACCCTCACTCATGCTCTTCCAGAACACCTCCAAGGATAGAGACAACATTTCTCTGGAAAAGGAAACTTGCTTTGGTATCAAGCAACATAAACGGTTACATGAATTACACAGGATTCCCCACTAAGGTAATATATATCATACATGCAGCATCACCTCTCCATTTCTCACAGAAGCCTCATAAGTTAGCTATTTATTAGGTCTGTTTTATAGAGAAACCAAGGCCAGAGAGTAATTTAGCCAATGTCGCATTTCTGGTAAATGGCTGATCCAGGATTCATACCCAAGTTACCTTTCATTAACCCAGTTGCTTCTCAAGGTCAGTGTACGCATTTACCTACATAAGGGGAATTAATAAAATCAATAAACATAAGCCTAAACCTATGTTTTAGGAAGAGTTTCCTTGGACAAAATAATCACACTAGATGCCTCTGATTGAGAGGTTGAACCATATTGAAAGGTTCAGAACTTCAAATCTAGCCCATTTTATTTTATTTTAAATTCTAGTTACCATACAGTGCAATATAAATCTGGCCTATTTTAAATAAAATATCTCCGTGTGGAATAAATAGACTGCAAATCCCCAAGACTTCTTTGTCATCAGTATCTAAACCCACAATTTAGCACGCGCGCCCCCGCGCGCGCGCCCGCAGGCATTGAGCACCTCCTGAGGATAAAGTTCCAGGTCTTTCTTTGGGTGTCAGTTTCAAGACTTCAAGTGTCTGAAACGTGTGTGTGACTAAGGAAAAGAAGAGCTGAATCATGTCTAAAAGCGAATCCTCCCAAGTAAAAATCTATAATAAAAAAATGAAACAATTGGGCTATCCATGAGCCTTTTAAAAACCTCAACAGCTCTTCTCTCCAAACCCACCCAACCTACTTCCCTCCTTTTTGCCCCCACCAAACTGGAAAATAAACCCGAAGGCCGGAGATAGAAGGGGCCACGGCTTGGCCTCGGCTCCACTTTATTCTGAAGCCTATCGGGGCCGATATCCACGGGTCCCAACGGGTCTCCGCTGTTGGCCGGGAGAAGCGGGGAGGGCTCTGTTTGTGGGCAAGAGCAGGGCGGGGAGGCGAATACAGCTGGAGTTCCTGAAGTCCCTGAATCATCAGACGAGGGTCTAGGAAAAAGGAACCCAAGGTTACAGAGCCTAGCTAAACGCGAGGAGCACCTCCTGCGCAAGCCCGTCCGCCCCGCACTCGGTACCGCCAAGCCGCATCGCAAAGCCCGCCCGCTAAGCGGAAGGCAGCGCGGCTCAGGGCCCGGCCCAGGCCGGCGCATGCGCCGCAGCCCTCTCCGCTCCCGGCCCCCCTCCCCTCTCTCATCCCGGCGGGTCTGGGGCGGCGGCGGCGGCGGCGGCAGCGGCGGCGGCGGCGTGGTGACGTCAGGGCGTTGGGGCAGCTCCTGTGACAGACGGAGCTGGAGCGGCGGGGCGGCGGCGGAGTCCGGTGGCTGAGATAGCGAGTGAGCAAGCGAACGAGCAGCGATCCCGGGACCCAAGGAGCGAGAAAGAGAAGGAGGAGCGCTCGGGCGCGAGCGAGAGAAACCGCGAGCGCCAGGCTTGGGCTCGAGCCCCGGAACGGCTGAGGAGCCCGCCCGCTCCCCTCCCCTCCCCCTCCCCGGGACCGGGCCCAGCGCGCCATCCTCCCCCTCCCTCCTTCCCTCCCTCCCTCCTTCCTCCCTTCCCTCTCCCTCTCCCCCTCCCCCGCCGGTGGATGGGAGTGAAGGACGGAAGAGGCCCTGCGGAGGCGGCGGTGCAGCGCTCGGGTAAGGCGGTGAGGGTCTGCGCCCTCCCCTCTGTCTTCTCCTCCGCGCTCGGGCGGCCGCGGGCCGGGCGGCCTGACGAGGTGGCTGCGCCGGTCCCCTCCCTCCCATTCTCCCCTCCCCCTGCCGCCGCCTCCTCCTTCTTCTTCTCTCCTCGCTCTCAAAATGGCGGCCGCGACGGCCGTTGAGTGAGAGACACGGGAGGAGGAGGGACAGGCCGGGGAGGGCGCTGCCCTCGCTCCCCTCCTCCCCGGCCCGGGTTCGGGGGCTGCCGGAGCCGCCGCGTCTCCACCCGCGGCCCTCCCCGGGAAGAGATCGCCCTCCTCCCTCAGTGACTTAGCAAGAAAAGTATTCTTGGGTAGGAAGGGCGTGGAAAGCAGGTCGCTCTCTGATCTTGGGGAAAGGGTTTGGCCCTCTTCTCCCTGGCCGCGGAAGGCGAGCTCCGCAGTCCCCACCCCACCCGTGGTTGGCGGCTCGGGGACGGCGCTCAGCTCCGCGCGGCCTCGGCACCCATAGGCCTCCAGGCGTTGCGTCCCCCACCTGTCCTTAGGATGGGGTTGACCTGAGGAGGATGGCCCAGCCCTTCCCTGGTCCCTCTGTGTGGTGGTCCAGACTCTACACCCGCTAAAGAGGAGCGGCCCGACCCACCGAACCATCCGCAGCATCCACCCACCGAATCAGGCAGGTTTTTCTTTTCTGCCACTGGCTCCTGAGACGGGAGTTGCCTTTTGACGTTGTAACACAGCTTCGAGGCCCTCAGCCATTCCCCTTCATCTAATCTCCCCACTCCTTTAGGAAACGCAGTGCCTTCTTTAGTCTCCCAGGTGAGAAAATAGAAAATGTCTTTGAGGTGGTGGGCAAATTTCAACACGCTCTCTCTCTCTAAACAGCAGAGAAAAGGAGTAGGTTTTCAATATTTTAGATAAGAGAGAGCAAGGTGCCTTGGCTTTATTTGTTTTTCTGCCTTTCTTCAGTGACTTAGCAAGAAACTCCCTGGGAGGAGGGCCGGATTTTTCTTTTGGGGTTGGGGTTTGAGTCCAAATTACATCAATCCTTTGGTTAAGAATTTGTGCTTTTGAAGAGAAGAACCAGATTTGTGGTTTCATTCTCAATGGGCGATGTCATGCCAAGGTCCCCCCCCCCTTCCTTAAGAGGCAATCGGGAGAGAATAAAGATTACTGTTATCCCGACCTCTACTTTAACACATGGTCCTCAAGATTCATAACGTTAAAGGCTAAACAAAAAATTTATGCCATTTTTGGTAATTCTATTTTTGTTGGGAGGTGGGTTGTTTTGTGTGAATTTCATTTTGAGTCTAGGGCGGAGGAGAGAGCTTGGGCCTTTCATACCAGTAATGTCATCCCTCCTCTTTTGCCACAGTAGTATTTGCTTTAAAAAAAAAAATTTTTTTTTTTTGGTTGGTTTTTTGTTTTTTGTTTTTTGTTTTTTTCTGCAGCAGGGCTTGATTGCTGCAGGGTTCAGTCTCCAGGAAAATTTCTTGCCTGGGTATGTCAGCAGTGATAAAATGTTGAATTTATAAAAGGTTTTACTTAAAAAATTCTGATTTGCTTCTAAGACATCAGCTAGCTTTTAATCTCTCATGGGTATCTTTCAAGACACCGTTTTGCAAAATAATTGACCATTGCAAATTGCAGTTTTTATTAAAGCATAAGTGTAATCTGTATTTAGGGTGATTTATTCTTTCATGTTCTATTATAAATGATCATTGTTTGGATTGTTCAGAAGGGGAGGAGCTCTTAAAACAAATTTGAAGCTTTTGTTTTGTTTTGTTTTTTCTTTTAATAAATCAGAGAAAGGAACCCAGTTTTTCATGAGATTCCTGTATATATTGATTTTGATAGAGATAACCCTATTTTGGTACCCACCCCGTCCTCTTTTAAAAATGGGCTAATATTTGTGGATGCTGTGAACAGCCATTGAGCTGAGACTGGGTGGAGTAAGAGAGCAGAAGCTGTGAAATGTAGATTGCCCTTTCATACCATTTTTCTTTTGCTTATGTTTTGTAAGGTTATTTGATCCAGTTGGTGCTACAACAAAGGCATTTCTCTGTAGTAAATTTTAAAATCTGATGTTTTTAGTTTCCACCATTTTTGCAAGGTGGGTGGGTATTGAATGATTGGGGTAAAAAGCAATGTCCCTGCTCTAAAGCAGACATTTATTGTCTCTGTATTTGTGTGTATACACACACACACACACACACACACACACACACATATACAACCCGTGTGTTAATGTTTTTTTTATTGTTTTAGTCAAGTAAGTGTAAGTTAATGAATGCCAGAAATATTTGGCAAGAAATAGTAATAGAAAATATGGCAAAAATCTGAATAAGAATATTACAGATTTTTTTTTACTTTAGTTTGCATTGGAACAGTAAATCTGATTTTGTAATAATATCAAAAATAAGTAAAAAGGGGTAAGATAATTTGTGTTAAAGGCTATTTATAAAGGCTTTCTTCTTGTGTTGTCCCTTGAAAGGGACCTTTTGTAAGGTACTACCATAAGAGAGGGTAGGTCACTTTAATGCCTTGCATCAAGCATTCATGTGAATAGACATCTTCAAAAGAATGTCAAATTCATGTGCTAAGTGTGATTTTGATGAGACTTAAGACTCTTTGTCAATATATGATATATTTTCACACTTGTTATTTTTATTTATTTATTTTTTTTTTAAAGATTTTATTTATTTATTTGACAGAGATAGAGACAGCCAGCGAGAGAGGGAACATAAGCAGGGGGAGTGGGAGAGAGGGAGAAGCAGGCTCACAGCAGAGGAGCCTGACGTGGGGCTCGATCCCACAATGCCGGGATCACGCCCTGAGCCGAAGGCCGGCGCTTAACCGCTGTGCCACCCAGGCGCCCCCACACTTGTTATTTTTAATGTCATTAGAAGGTAGAAGGGTTCGTATAGTGAGAAATGAGTAAAGTAGGGAATGGTAATTCAGTATGTTATGTGACATCTTCCCATCCTAGTATTTTAAGGTATAAAAGTGCACTAAGAGTGGTGATTTTTCAGTAGACTGTTCATTGATCAGGAGCTTAAAATAATTTGACTAAGAGAGCTTTAGTTCCAAATATGTATCTGTGGATGTTTCTGATACATATGACAGGATCTTTTGCGTAATTTGGAGATCAGTTTTTTAAATTCTTCATAATCCTGTTTTATAAAACTTCTAATGAGATTGGGATAGAGTTCATTTTTTTTAGTAAAATTATTTGGTATCTATTTTTCAGTAAAAATAACTTTAGTATATTAGAAATTTGGAGATGTTTCTGAAAGGGAAAAATCAGTATCATAACTTTTCTTTTTTTAGCTAGGACATCTGTGTTTTATTGTCTCTGTTTTTTCAATATAAATGCTTCCCTTCTATGTACTAAATAATATGTATGTCAATACGTATTACACATACATATGTGCATATATACACCTTGTGGCTCATATTTTAGGTACTCGAGAAAAAATAGGACCTTACTTTTTGTTTACATATGGTTCATCTTATTTGCAACTTGTCATTTTAATAAACAAGCCATAGAAACTATGGAAGTTGACATTAGTATGGAGGTGTCTTTAAAAAACAAACTCAAAGCAAAATCTTAGGGCAATCAGAATGACTTTTCCAATTCTTTCCATTGAGTTCTACAGTAGTGAGTCACGTACTCTTTTGCCAAAGGGACTTAAGGCTCAGTTGGTTTTAAACTGAGCTGGCCATGTCTGCTGTGGTCCTAAAAGAGATTTTTTTTATTCGCTTCTAAGTCTCTGTTTTGAAAATATTTCATTATGACAGGTAACCTGTTTTCATGTATGTTGGAAAGAGAGAAATAGTTAAATGTGAAGTGGAAATTCTTTGTCACTGTTCTTAAGTCTTCTACAATAGGACTGTAATTGTTTTGTTTTTACTTAAAATGTTCCTCTATTTAAAATAAAACTAGGGGGGCGCCTGGGTGGCACAGCGGTTAAGCGTCTGCCTTCGGCTCAGGGAGTGATCCCCGCGTTATGGGATCAAGCCCCACATCAGGCTCCTCCGCTATGAGCCTGCTTCTTCCTCTCCCACTCCCCCTGCTTGTGTTCCCTGTCTCGCTGGCTGTCTCTATCTCTGTCGAATAAATAAATAAAATCTTTAAAAAATAAAATAAAATAAAATAAAATAATAAAACTAGGGACGCCTGAGTGGCTCAGTTGATAAGTGTCTGCCTTCGGCTCAAGTCATGATCTCAGGGTCCTGGGATCGAGCCCCACATAGGCCTCCCTGCTCAGCGGGAAGTCTGCTTCTCCGTCTCCCCCTGCTTGTGTTCCCTCTCTCGCTGTCTCTTTCTCTGTCAGATAAATAAAATTCTTTATAAAAAAATAAAGTTAAATAAATAGAACTAATGGTATGCAGTGAGTTCAGAAAAGATAAAGGGAAAAAAAAGATGAAAACCTGTTCTTCTGAAGCTGTTTAGCTGTAGAGTGGATCCTAATTGCTAAAGTCCAAGTGTTTTGAGAAATCTGTACTTCATGAAGAAGGATGCTATAATATGAGCTTTAATAATGAACTGCAATTAAGGTTTTTGGATTGTCTTAGCTTTGTTGCTAGTTTGGCATGACATTTTCAGGTAGTTATTTAAATAGAATCTTGGTTTATGTGTCTAAACTGCTATGTGTATAATTTTTAACCTACCATGGCAGTTAGATTTAATTGATATTTGTGAAATGCTTTATACGGATGCAGGCATCATAACTGCTTATTATTTTGATTTATTGCTTTCCTTTAAAAGATGGTGGCTTTTGGTTGAAACGTCCCTCGATAGGATTGATCTGTGCATTAAGGATACTTCTGGAAAGATATCCTCTAAAGTTATTGTCATTTAACATTGTCATAAACATTTCCCTGGAACTTTGTAAATATATTGAATGTGGTACTCATTTTCATTTGTTCTGCTACTTTTTGAGGCAGATTGGTATTTTTATGGGTGAGAAAACAAAAATTTAGAGAATGTCTTTCCCTAAGATCACATGTTGGGGTAGCAGCTAGATTGAAGTAAAATACAGGCATTGAACTACTTGGATATTGCCTTGCCTGATTCCTTATTCTTTTGACAAAATGGACCCTTTTTATAACTATTCTTGTGTTTGTTAAATTCTTTCTCTTCTAAAATGGTGAAAATCCATTAGCATTTATAGCCTGCATCATTTAAATTGGCATTTATTAACATACAGTCTTGTATTGTTAACTATTTTGCTCGCATAAGGCCGTAGGCATTTGAGTAGGGACTCCCAGAGAGTGTCTAATACTGTTTTACAGTAGTATTAATAAGTAAATAAATAATTGTTGCATACATGCTGGTAGTATTAATAAGCAGTTGTTAATAAATTAATATTAAATATTAAATTAATACTTAAGTAAATATACATAAGTAGTATTAATAAGTAAATAAATACTTGCTGTTAATAGATTGAATGCAGGGTTATGTGAAAGGAAATGTGCTATAGTTCTTTGTAATAGCTAACTTCCAGTGATCTTTCAGGAATTGAGGTGAAGGAGGGAGAAGTGTTCATACTTTTTTGAAGGGATTTTATGTTGTTCCAGGGAACAGGGTCACACTCCTGACATACTTGTATCAGGGCCACAAAATTCTCACCCATAAGAAGTGAATTAACCACCTGGATGCATTACGTTTGCATCTTGTAATTATTTGTTGCATTTTAATTGTCTGTTCTTTGAGCTCTTACGTGTTCACAAGAATTATTGACAGTTAACTAGGGCTGTTAACAAATTTCTGAGAGACTGTCTTTTGATAACAGTGAAGTTAAGAATCTGGGAAATTTTCAAGGACTTTAATTTTTAAAGGCATACAAAATTTTGTGTTTATTAAGATTTTACGTATTGATTAATCCATTTTAATAAATCTATGGCAAAGATAGAAAGATACATTTTTGTGATATTAGTGCTCTGTATGCTTAAGGCATATTTTATTTATTCATCTTTCCATATTTGTTTTTATCTTGGCTGGCTCAGAAGAGTGTGTGACTCTTGATCTCGGGGTCATGAGTTTGAGCTTCACATTGGGTGTAGAGAGTACTTAAATGAATAAATAACATAAAAACTTTAAGAAAAAATATGCTGACTGCAAAAGAAGGGAAGGTGAAGATGAGTCAGTTTTATTGATTATTTGGTTTTTTGTTGCTAATTTTTATTTTTTAAGGGGGGGAGTTATACATTCAGCATTATCATAGAGAACAAATTAAGTTATTGACTAAAACCATATATGAATATTTTAGTAGTCCTGATTCCACGATTTGCCAGCTATGTTCTTTGAGCAGAAGCTTCAGTTTCCCTATCTATGATGTTGACAGTATCTAACTCAGAGAATAATGGCTACTATTGAATGATGAATGGCCTGTAAATCCTTCAGTAAATGATTTTTTTATTAACATACTGTTTAATCAAATAAGTAGTCATTCATATATTAATATAGTAGTTTTTTTAAGATTTTATTTATGAGAGAGAGAGAGAGCACGCATGAAGTGGGGGGAGGGGCAGAGGGACAACCAGACTCCCTGCTGAGCAGGGAGCCTGATGGTGGGATTGATCCCAGGACCCTGAGATCATGACCTGAGCCAAAGTCAGATGCTTAACCAACTGAATCATCCAGGTGCCCCTTAATGTAGTAGTTTTTAAATTTTTAAGTATATTTCTTTTTTTTTTTTTTTTAAGATTTATTTATTTTAGAGAGAGAGAGGTACGAGGGGCCGGGGCGGGGGGAGAGGGAGAAGAAGAGAGAATCCCAGGCAGACTCCCCAGTGAGCAGGGAGCCTGATGCCAGGGTTGATCCCAGGACCCTGAGATCATGACCTGAGCCAAAGTCAGATGCTTAACTGACTGAGGCGCCCCCCTGCCCTGGGACCCCTTAAGTGTATTTCTTAAGAATTAGGGATTTTTTGTCTCTTTGGTATCCATTATGTGTGTCTGAAACCAGTGATATCTTCAAAGTTTCTTTTCTCTTTTTTAAAATATTTATTTATTTATTTATTTAGAGAGGCGTGTGCAGAGGGGGAAGGGCGGGGAGAGAAAGAGAGAGAGAGAGAGAGAGAGAAAATCTGAACCTGACTCCACACTGAGTTTGGAGCCCAGTGCAGGCTCGATCTCACCACCCTGAGATCATGACCTGAGACGAAATCAAGAGTGCCACGCTCAACCGACTGAGCCACCCAGGTGCCCCTCAAAGTTTCTTAATAGGCAAAGAGTGCTGTGTAAATCAGTGCCAAATGGAATAATTCATTTTTTTACTGTTAAAGTATGTTGGAAATAAGCATTTTATTTAAACTGTTAAGTATGGTTTACATCTTTAACAATCAGAACATTTTTGTACTTTTAAATAGTATTAATTTAAATAATTCCACATTTTTCCTGTATTTTTTTTAAATAAAAGTTTTTATTTTGGAATAATTTTAGATTTACAAACAAGTTGTAAGATAGTGGAGAGGTTTTTTCCCCCCATTGTTAACATCTTATATTTTTGAGGTACATTTGTCAGTCTTGGTATTTACTGTTAGCTAAACTCCAGACTTTATGTGGATTTGACTAGTTTTTGCATTAATGTCCTCTTTCTGTTCTAGATCCAGCCCAGGGTACCGTACTACATTTGGTTATGCCTCTCTAGTCTCTTCTGGTTTGTGACAGTTTCTCAGTGGTTCCTTGTTTTTCATTACCTTGACAGTCTTGAGTTAGTACTCGTCAGGTATCCAGTAAAATGTCTCCCAAACTGGATTTGTGTGGTGGTTTTTCAATAGATTGGGGTTAAGTGTTTTTGGAGGAAATACCACAGAGATGAAGTGCACTTCTCATCATATGTCTAGGGCTATGTGATAAACACAAAACATCACTGGTGGTGTTAACCTTCATCATTTAGTTAATGTAGTATGTGCCGCTTTTCTCTACCCTAAAGTTACTGTTTTTTCATTCTCCTACTTTATCCTTTGGAAGTTAGTCAAGTTGAATGGGGAGGGGGCAGTGTTTACATATGTTAAGTGGAGTTCTTCTGTAAAACAAATTTATCTCCTCTCCCCCGTTTATTAAAACAATTTACATTTTTGACTGTCAGAAAAATTTAGTTTAGAATCTTAAATATTAATTCAAATAACCCTAAATTTTGCTGGTTTTCTAAAAAGTATTGTAACTATAGTTTGGAAACTAAAGATCAAAGAAAGCTTTTGAAGAAACATGGTTAAGTGAATTATATATCCCTCTAGAAATTATTCTGAGAGTGAAGTTCAGTGTTGGGATTTTAGAGAAGAGCTCCCCATTTCCCTGTTTTGGGGCTTGTTTTTAGAGGGAGACTGCTGTGATCTGAAAAGCGAAACAAATAGGATATCTTAGTCATTGATTCTTTCCTAGTATATGAATACACCAAATAACAAGTTTTAAATAGTACAGCAGAAAACAAAACAGTTTGACTGCTTAGACTCTTTTATTTTCAAGACAGAACTCGTAGATCCCTGTCCTGAAAGATACTTATTTTACATTAAGGAGAATTTATAATTCGAGAGTAAGATCATTTTTGAGAATTGCAGTTACGAAAGTTCTTTTTATACCTTGCCCTTCCATTATAACACTTGTATAGAGATTTGCATTGGGTTTCTACTTTTTAAAAAATATCCTGGGGTGCCTGCATGGCTCAAGCTCTTGATCTCAGCTTAGGTCTTGATCTCAGGGTTGTGAATTCAAGGCACGAGTTGGGCTCCACTCCAAAAAATAAAAATTAAAAATAAATAAAAATTTAAAAAAATACCCAACACCATTACGTATCTTTCTCTTCTAAATTTTCATCTTTTTTTTTTTTTTTTTTTTTTTTTTAAGGGGTGCTTGGTTCGCTCAGTCACTTAAGCATCTGACTCTTGATTTTGGCTTGGGTCATCATCTCAGGATCATGGGATCGAGCCCTGCCTTGGGCTCCACGCTCAGTGGGGGTCTCTGGGATTCTTTCTCTCCCGCTCCCCTTGCACTCTCATTCTTTCTCTCTAAAAACACATCTTTAAAAACATTTTTTTCATCAAATTTTCTGTCCAGCAAACATTTATTTAGCTAAATTATATCCCAAGTACTGAGGATACAAACATAATTGTCAGTCCCTGCCCTTGAAGGTCTTAAAACTATTTAAACACATAATTTAATATGAAAAGGTAGCATAACAACGCTATAATCAAAATATGTATTTGGTGTGATGAGGGCCCAGACTGTTCAAGGAAGTCTTCACAAAGGTGTTAAACATTTTTGAGGAAATCCTGTCACGTTGTTTGGGGTTCCAGGCAGAGGAAATGATTTGTGTCCAGTCTCATAAGTACACCATGGTTGGTGGGGAAATTTCCAAGTAGTTCAGTGTGGCTGGGGTCATGAGTTAGTATAGAGGAGTTGATCTGGCCTGATTACCTTGATATAGCTTGTAAAGCAGGATGTTAATGGACCATTCTCCTCAGATGTAGGTTTTTATCTGTTAAAAATGTAAATTTCCAGGCTCCACCATAGACTTAAAAAGAGTTGAAGGAGGACCAAGGTTGGGGAAGGTTTTTTGTTATTGTTGTTTGTGTGTGTTTTAACTGGATAACCATTAGGTGTACTGGAGACTTGAGTCCTAAAACATTTGGTGTTTTGTGTTTCATATGTCTGCCAGTGGTAATTAATAATAGAAAATTTTTGTTTTTTATTACCCACTAACGTTATGAGGCATTAAAGAATTGCTTCTGTCATCAGAATGTATTCAGTGCAGTCTGTTGTAGGAACCATGCTGAGGTACTAGAAGGTGCTCCAGACTGGGGACAGCAGAAGTAGAATCAATCATAAGGGTCAGTGTGGGGAGAGGGAAGACCTGACCTACATTACACGATGCTCAGTGTTACTGGAGTGTGAGCAAAGTGGGACTTGATGAAAAACGAGACTTGAAATGGGCAGGGACCAGATATTCATCAAAGGCCTTATAAACTATTTTAAAGTACGTGGACTTTAGGAAGTAGGGAGGCAGCGTAGTTGAGTGATTAAGAGCCCCAACTATGGAGCCCAGGTGCTGAGTTCAGCTTTCAGCTCTGCTGCTTACCTGACTGTGTTATCTTATATTTTACACACGTGTGTGCACACACACGTGCACACTACATAAAGGCTAGTTACTTAAATTCTCATCAGCAGTTGTGAGGAGTAAATGAATACTTGTAAAACAGTTACAGCAGTGACTAGCATATAGTAAGTGTTATATAAATATTAAGTAAATAAAAAACAGGGGGCCAATGAAGGTTTTTTTTTTTTTAAGATTTTTTATTTATTTATTCGACAGAGATAGAGACAGCCAGCGAGAGAGGGAACACAAGCAGGGGGAGTGGGAGAGGAAGAAGCAGGCTCATAGCGGAGGAGCCTGATGTGGGGCTCCGGGATCACGCCCTGAGCCGAAGGCAGACGCTCAACCGCTGTGCCACCCAGGCGCCCCGAAGGTTTTGTTTTTAAGTAGAGAAGTGATATGGTCAGATTGTATCATAAGTAGATGGCCCTGGGAGCTGTGTAGAGGATAGATGTTAACAGGCCAAGACTGGATTTTGGCAGACCTGTTGAAATAAGAGTGAGAGATGATGGTACTAAGGATAGACAAAAGGAGAATAATCCAACAAATGTTCAGGAGATAAACGGCAGATAAAGGTAATTGGTTATAGAGGAATAAAGTAAAGAGTCAAGGTTGACTCCCACATAAAGTATTATTTCTAACATTTCTAAAGCAATACTTTTTAAAGTACTTTGGATCTTAGATAATTCTCTGAGGTAGTGGTATTTGAAGCTTTAGGGGTATGTTGTGATGCTTCATAAAAATGAGAGCTAATGGCCTAAGATGGTTTTTAATTTCTCTAATAGGCCATTGTTTTTTTCTAGGTAGAGATAAATTTCTCTTTAAGGATATACTGTTACACAGAAAATTTATTTAGGTCAATTCCAAAGAGCCAGAAAGCTTGAATAATAATTTTGTTACGTGTTTTCTGTTATATTTTTATGTTGAGATTTGTGATTATAAAGATAATAGCTAGCACCATGGTGTAATATTTTAAAAATTTGAAGTGACAGTTCAGTCATTAAAAACATTAAAATCTGTTAATTCTGTTATATCTGATTTTTTTTATTGTTTATGAAAATATGGTAATAAACTTTAACAGCCAGAATATTTAATTGCTTATTCATTTCGTCGGTAAATCTTAGCTTCCTGCTCCCCTCCCTATTTCTAGATTTGTTAGATTGGGGGGGCTATTTTTTTTATTATTATTATTCTTTTTTTTTTTTTTTTAAGATTTTATTTACTTATTCGACAGAGAGACAGCCAGCGAGAGAGGGAACACAAGCAGGGGGAGTGGGAGAGGAAGAAGCAGGCTCATAGCGGAGGAGCCTGATGTGGGGCTCGATCCCAGAACACCGGGATCACGCCCTGAGCTGAAGGCAGATGCTTAACCGCTGTGCCACCCAGGCGCCCCTTATTATTATTATTCTTAATTCCAGTATGGTTAACATACAGTGTTATATTAGTTTGAAGTGTACGGATTTGTCAGATTTTAAGAATGGCTTTTTTTTTTTTTTTTTTACTATTCAAATGGTTTTATAAAAAGGGAAAACTTGACTGAAAATAGAACTTTTAGATTTGAATTTTCTCTAGATTCTTAGTGATATAATTAAATGGATAGGAAATTCAGTATCCTTAGTTTTTTCCCCCCTCCTTATGTAGTGTTTAAAATCTGGGTCCTGGATTATAGTGGTGTACATTATGTATGTTAGCCTGTTGCAGGGCCATCACATCTCCCCACTAAAGACCATTGAAAAAGATGTTATTTAAACTGACTTTTGAATGAATAATTGGAGTGGACATGGGGGAAGGTTATTTTACGTAGAGGGAACAGCAACATACACAGAAAAGCATGAAAAACTGTTATGTGTATGCTGGAAAGTAGTTTGGCAGAGGGGATTCGAAGGGTATGTATGGGTATGAGGCTGCAAAGGTACATATGAGCCAGACTAATAGACTTTGTAAAAATTATATATATATGTGTGTGTGTGTGTATATACACATATGTATGTGTGTGTATACATGTGTGTGTGTATATGTGTGTGTGTATATATATATATATATAGTAGGCGATTTGGAAGTCAACAAACAGTTCCAAGCAAAGATGAGCATTATGATCAGATGTGTAGTTTTAGATAGTTTATGTAGGTGGCAGTGAGGTATATAGATTGGAGTTTGAAGGTCATTTAGGAGACTTTTTCAGGAAAGAACGATTAGTGCTTGAAATAAGATCATGACAAGGTTACTGATGAGAGAAAGTTTTAGGAGGTAGAATTGTAAATGAATAGTGTGATGGGGAGAGACATTATTAGAAGACATCTCAGATTTGTAGCTTGGGTGTCTGGGTAAAAGTGAGAAACTAGGTGGTGTTAGCCATAGGAGAGAATAAGAGGAGGAATTATGTGGGATATTACATAAAGCAGCCAGATTAATTTCCCTGAACTAGAGTGCTGAAGTCAGTTTGCCAAAATCAGCTTTTTACTGTCTTTAGTGAGCAAAACATGAAAATGCAAAGGGCACGTTGCTGGAAGCATACTATTTAATAGATACCAGCTTAATCCAAATTAGGCCCTCAAAGACTTTTCTTGTGTCCTGGCTCATGTTTCATTCCTTTTTCTTACTGCCTTCCGTGTATCCTGTAATTCAGCCTTATGAAGATACTTCCTATTCCTTATGGTGTTTTCACTGTACCACACTCCCTTCTTTTCCTCTGTGTATATACCCTGACCTGTCAGTCTTTCGAATCTGCATACCAGATTTTCCTTTTCCAGGCAACTTCCCCTAGTTTTTTTCACCTGAAAGAAATTTTCTTTTTCTCTCAGTTATTAATCTTATGGTATCTGTTACTTTTTCTCTTGTTCTTACATCAAATTTTATGTGATGTATCAAATGAGTTAATGCATTTAAAGAGCCTAGAACTGTACCTGGTACTCACTAAATACTCAGTAAATGTTGGTCATTGTTATTATGGTGATGATGAAGATGACTAAGATGAGTTGATAATGGTAATAGGGCAGTCCACCTTTACTTTCTGCCATCTTGTGATGGCAAAACTGATTTGTTCTTGTCCTTGGACACTAGGATAGCAGAGTCTCTTACTTTGCTTAGGTATGTAAAGATGCAAAAGGTACTGTGCCATATTGCCATTTTTCAAAGTGAAATTACTATCTCTGTCTTCATTATTCCTGAGCTGTGTTGAGGGAATTAAAATGGCAGCTAGGCCCTTAACACTGATTATCTCATTAAGTTTCAGAACGACTGTTTGAGGTGGGTAGTAGAGCTCCTTTTATAAATGGACAAATAGGCATAGGAGAATTTGCCCGAGGTCACACAGTTTGTAAGTTTGTCGGGTTGATATTTGTACCTCCGCTGTTTGACTCCAAAATTCTACACAGTAGGACCTCAAAAGTGTACGATTTATTCCTTTAGTGCTTTCATATCACTTACATAATCAGCTTGCTGTCGGAGGCCCTTTGGTGGGACCAATACTCAGAAGAATGCTTTTTGTTTTTTATTTTACATATTTCTAGTTTAATTTGTTATTTATTTTAATTATGGAATATATCAAACATGCAGGAAAAGTACTTGCAGTAATGCAAAAAAATTCACATAAACTACTACCAGAATTGACAGATGTTAACATTTTGTCATATTTGCTTTAGTTTAAGAAATAAAGCATTAATTATAGTTGCTGTCCCTTTTATACCTCTTTCTAATCCCTTTCCCCTCCCTCACTCTTTCCAGTGGTAAAGTTCCTCTTGAAGTTTGTATATATCCTTTTGTTCTGCTTTTATACTATAACAGTAAAGTATACATGTATGTATCCATAAACTATGTATAATAATGCTTAAAGTGGGGATGCCTGGGTGGTTCAGTCGGTTAAGCTTCTGCCTTTAGCTCCTGGAATCCAGCCCCTCAGCAGGGAACCTGCTTCTCCCTCTCCCTCTGTCCCTACCCCTCCCCCATGCTCTCTCTCAAATAAAGTCTTTAAACAAAACAAAAGAAAACAAAAAATAATGCTTAAAGGACACCTCGGTGGTCCAGTCATTTAAGCGTCTTGACTTTGGCTGAGGTTGTGATCTTGGGGTCCTGGGAGCAGGCCCCCACGTTAGGCTCCCAGCTCAGCGGGGAGTCTACTTGTCCCCCCCACCCCCAATAGATGAATGGAATCTTTAGAAAAAAACTAATGCTTAAAATTTATATGAATGTTATACTGTATATTATTCTACAAATTGGTTTTTTAGTTTAAAATGTTTTCTAGATGTATTACTAATATATGTAGATCTAGTTTATTTTGTTGTATAGTTTATCATATATGATTATAGTGTAGTTTCTTTATATCTGTACTACAAAAATAGACATTTAGGTTGTTTCTAAATTTTCATTATAGACAGTACTTCAGGAAATTTGAAGCTGTCTGTAGATAAAATTATTTTTTATTTGTGTTTGCATTGCAGAATTCATCCTAAGGCTAATTAAATATTTATTATTTAGTAATTTTTATGCTTTTAATTGAATAAATAAAACAGATCATATTGTTAGCGCTGATACATTTTTTTAGACAATAAATTCTTAAATCCTGTTTTTCTTTCTTCTGTCTTTTCAACTATTCAGAAACCCATATTAATCCAGTACTGACCTAGGGTTTACACACTGGTAGGCAGCCTTTAGGCAAAACCAAATCTGTAATTGCGTTTCTCTTTGCCTTGCATTGTTAAATTCCTTTAATTTAAATTAAATTAAAAAGATTCCTTTGCGTTAAAATTTAAAAATTAGCTGTTTAGCATAAAGTCTCCATTTTTGGATTATCCTGAAAAATTAGGAGCTCTTGGAACTGTGAGGCTTACATTTTCCCATGGCACAATTGGCTTAAGCAGAGTTGCAGCTGCCCTCCTTTGGATGGGCATAAGCTCACTAGTGAAACAAGTTCCTGCCACTTCATTACTGTTTATTATTGCCCTTGCACTGTTTTTTATAGTGAAAAAAATACTTCTTTGTTGATGTTTCTATAAAAAACGGAAAAACGTATAGTTGGATGACTGCAATAGTCAACAAAAGTGGAACAGAGCATATTTCTCTGGAAGTAAAGAATATTGTACTATGATTAATATGCAGACAAAATGAGTCTTGTATGGAAAGATTACAACCTTGCCTGCTTTGTTCATTTTTATTACCTGCGTTGTTCTCTGTAGACATGTGTTTGTGATCTCTGCATTTTTGTGTAAGTAGCTGTGAGGACACGGTGCAGTTGAAAATCAAAAAGATATTACGACAGTTTGTAATTCATGAATTTCTGTGCGATGCAAAATATTCACCTTTTTAAAAATTTTTTAAAAGCTGTTATATATATTCTTGTTCTAGAAAGGTTTTAAGCAGAAGGGTTGAAAACTGGTTTAATCTCCTTAACCATCCTACCTTTCAGCACTGTGTACTTATTAAGTACCTTATCCAGAGACTCCCAAGTGGATGGTCCACGGTTTTCTTTCTCTTTTCTTTTTTTTTTTTTTTTTAAGATTTTATTTATTTATTTGACAGAGACAGCGAGAAAGGGAACACAAGCAAGGGGAGTGGGAGAGGGAGAAGCAGGCTTCCTGCCAAGCAGGGAGCCCGATGCCGGGCTCGATCCCAGGACCGTGGGATGATGACCCAAGCCGAAGGCAGATGTTTAACGGCTGAGCCACCCGGGCGCCCCTAGATTTTCTTTTTTTTTAAGTTATCTCTACACCCAACACAGGGCTCATACCCACAACCCTGAGATTGTGTTGCACACTCCAGCACACTCCACTGACCAAGTCAGCCAGGTGCCCCACATGGTCCAGGGTTTGGATCTCAATCATGGACTTTCTGATCATTTTATTTTTAATTGAACTTATATTCTAGGGGTGCCTGGGTGGATTAGTTTGCTAAGTGACTCTAAAATCATCATCAAAAAAAAAAAAAAAAAACCAGTTCTACCACTGTTGGGTTTTTTCTAGCTGATTAACAGTTTTACTTCTCTATTTAGTCTCTGTATTTGATTTGTAACCCTTTATTTAAGGCAGTTGATAAAGATGCACACACTGCAAAATACCATAGATTAAAAGTGAACAGAAAGGGGTGCCTGGGTGGCTCAGAGGGTTGAGCATCTGCCTTTGGCTCAAGTCATGATCCCAGAGGCCTGGGCCTGGGATCAAGCCCAGCACCCCCCCCCCCCGTGGGCTCTCTGGCTCTCTCTATCTCTCTGTCAAATCAATAAATAAAAAATATTTTTTAAGAAAAAAGTGAAGAGAGGGGCGCCTGGGTGGCACAGCGGTTTAGCGTCTGCCTTCGGCTCAGGGCGTGATCCCGGCGTTATGGGATCGAGCCCCACATCAGGCTCCTCCGCTATGAGCCTGCTTCTTCCTCTCCCACTCCCCTTGCTTGTGTTCCCTCTCTCGCTGGCTGTCTCTATCTCTGTCGAATAAATAAATAAAATCTTTAAAAAAAAAAAAAGTGAAGAGAAAGAAGAAACAAAGGGTAAGGATAAAATGTAATCAGAATCTAGGCCAAAAAGGTATATAACAATATACTTGCAACAGACAGCACAAATTTACTCTTAGCTTTCTATGAGCTAACAGCGTGAAAAAAACCTGTTGTTACTTTCACAGTGTTCTTACGATAAAAGTAAACTAGTTAATTCAGAAAGGTAACCACTATCAGAATAGAATTTTTCATAGGGGTCTTCATAACGGAGATTATGTACAATTTTCATTATCCTCATCAACATCTTTAAGGTAGATGGATGTCTAGTATTTAATAACAATTAATGTGGAAAGATCTACCACATCATGGGAGAGGCAGTCTGAAAAAGTATGTAGATTGTCCTTTGTTGTCTGACCAGTGGATATAATTTCTCTCAACCCAGTTTTCAATATTTATTGAGATTGATCTCTTTGGCAAATACCTAAAGTGCAGATGTTCCGTACATGAAATACAGACCATTTATATGTAGGATTTAATTATTTATTTTTGTGTAAACCTAGTTTACCCAGATAAAATTTGGGCAAGCGCTTTAGCTTAAGATTCTTCTTAGAAAAAAATTTAAATCTACACGACTGTCTTGTTTGAAGGTACACAGAGCCGCATTTTTCCAGAGTATCCCCAAATGGTAAAATCATTAGGAAATAGACTTAAAAGAAAAAAGGGGCCAATACACAACCCTGTTTTATGTGGCTGGAACTTGCCTCAGCAGAAGACCATTCTTACGGATCAGAATTCATGATAGTTTTTAGCATAGATCAAATGTAAGGAAGTATTGTTTTTTATTTATGTCTATAATAGATACGGTCTCTGCCCTCAAGAAACATACTAATACATGGCTCTGCCCCTTAAAAATAAGATTTTTTTTCTTCATCCATACTAGAACTACAGTTCTGTATCTTGTCACATACCTTCAGTATTGAATCTTTTGAATCAGAGTCAAAACCTATTTTCCAGGGGCGCCTGGGTGGCACAGCGGTTAAGCGTCTGACTTCAGCTCAGGGCGTGATCCCGGTGTTATGGGATTGAGCCCCACATCAGGCTCCTCCACTATGAGCCTGCTTCTTCTTCTCCCACTCCCCCTGCTTGTGTTCCCTCTCTCGCTGGCTGTTTCTATCTCTGTCAAATAAATAAATAAAATCTTTAAAAAAAAACAAACAAACACCTATTTTCCGATGACTGCTTGTATTTCTTAGTTTGCTATCTATAGCCTCAGTTTTTCGGCAATACAGTATTTTCCAAATGCTTTAAATAATTTCGCATTTGTATACTTTATTGTCTTGTTTTATTCAACATATTATTTTTCCTTTTTCCAAAACCTGCGTCAAAAATTTTCTAATCACTTATTTTTTTTAGTCTTTTAGCTTATAAAGCTTACTTAGTCTTCAGCTCATGTTATATTCTCATTATTACCTTCTTTCCTGGCCTCTCTTTCCCACCTTACTTTTAAAGTAGGTTATACATTAATTTAGGGATTGATTGCATTTTAATCATATTTAATATTAAAACCTTACAGCACAGAGCCTAGCATAATCAATGAATGAATGAAAGGATATGTATAGCTCGCATCTTCTAATTATATTCAACATACATAAGTTTCTTATGGACAGGAACTATTTCTTAACATTGCTTTTATGTCATAGGTAGCTTTCCTGTGTGCTACATGGGACACAGATCTGTATTGTTGGATTTGAATACTGGGAACCTGGAAGATCCTCAGTAAACAAATAGAATAATTGACACCAAGAATATAGTTCTCAGTTATCTGTTTCAGTGGAGGCAGATACTGCTATGGATAATAGTAAACTAGAAATCAGTTCATTTGAGAGACACTACAGGTTTTCCAGTTGTGCTGTCATAATATCTGGGCAGTTGTCCTCGGATGTAAACAGGGGATCTGTCTTTAGGACTAGAGAAGGTCATCTTCAAGACCAAGAGCAAGTAGTGATCTGTGTCCAAAAAAAAAAAAAAAATCTATTTTTGCTTAATTGCAGTTTGACCATAAAAGCTTTTTTTTTTTTTCAAATCATTCCCATTGCTCCATTTCAGTCCAGGTCTCTGTCTTCTTCCACTTCCAGCTTTCCCTTGCTTTAATATCTCCTGTGTGTTATCTCTAAAACAATCACCATGAAATACCACTTTTAGAACATTGCTCCCTTGCTTAAGAATTGTAGTGATTTCTGCATTGTCATAATGGGCTAGTATTCACCAAACCTTATGCTAAAAAAAAAGGCATATAGAACAGCGTATCTTCGGGGCACCTGGGTGGCTCACTCGGGTAAGCCTTTGACTTGGGTCATGATCCCAGGGTCCTGGGATGGAGTCCCACACCCCAGCTTCTCTGCTTCTCCCTGTCCCTCTGCCCCTCCCCCCTGCTCCTGCTCTCTCTGGCTCTCTCTATCAAATAAATAAATAAAATCTTTAAAAAAAACCCAACCAGTATATCTTCTATTATTTGTATGACTGGAAAGTATTAGGAAATTTTTTTTCTTGTGTTACAGCATTGGATTTGTGTGTGTGTGTGTGTGTGTGTGTGTGTGTGTGTGTGTGTGTGACTTAGTTTTAACTTAAAACATCAGGCTGTTGTAGCTATGTTTGTCTAATTGTCACCTGAAAATGTAACATTGCTAAGTAGAAACCGGAGAAATATATGCATGTTAGAATGTAAAAAGGTCTTCAGTTTTAAAGTTGTAGTATAATCAGTGTTCAGCCTTTAAAAAGAAAAAATTATATTGAAACCAGACCCAGGGTGCTGGACTTTGATTTTTGCCTACATTTCAGAATTTGAATTTTTTTGTATTAAAAAAAAAAAAAAGGATGAGAGTAAAGTGATGCAGTGCGTCTTTAGTTCTGAGGACATAGTAGATTTTTTTTTTTTAAAGATTTTATTTATTTATTTGACAGAGACAGAGACAGCCAGCGAGAGAGGGAACACAAGCAGGGGGAGTGGGAGAGGAAGAAGCAGGCTCATAGCGGAGGAGCCTGATGTGGGACTTGATCCCGGAACGCCGGGATCACGCCCTGAGCCGAAGGCAGACGCTTAACCGCTGTGCCACCCAGGCGCCCCCATAGTAGATTTTTTATCTCTCAGTTTTACTGTGATGCCTGTAGAAGTGATTTAGAAACGTTTACTAGATACCAATTGTGTGTTCATTACCATGAGTTTTTGTAAAGAATTACCTTGATACTTGATAGAGATACAACGAGGAATGTGTCAAGGTTGGAGGCTTTGGAGAAGTGTTGCTGAGGCAGATAATTAGAGTGTAGTGTGAGAATTGTTAAATTGTGTATATACATACAAGTATGAAATCACAGAGGAGGGAGTTATTCTGTTTGCTTAATGTTTTTGGTTAAAACTGTAAATAAATCAAGTTCTGCTGATTATGCTAGCTGCTGAGAACTTTTGCTAATGCTCTTTAAATAGCATTGGTGAGTATTAGGTTGAACCTGTGTAATTGCCATTATTGGCAATTTAATATGGTTTAAACCTAATGGTATTTTGGTATGGCAATTGAAACAAAATAAAACATGGTTAATAACTTGCCAATACTGTTTGACAGTTGTTGGATAATTGATGTTTTGTTAAAATAAAGCCTTGAATATTGAAAAGTTCAGCACGGTTTCTCTCTTTTTTTTTTTTTTTTTAAGATTTATTTATTTGTTTGACAGAGAGAGACAGCCAGTGAGAGAGGGAACACAGGCAGGGGGAGTGGGAGAGGAAGAAGCAGACTCCCAGCGGAGGAGTCTGATGTGGGGCTCAATCCCAGAGCTCCGGGATCATGCCCTGAGCCGAAGGCAGACGCTTAACGACTGAGCCACCCAGGTGCCCCCAGCATGGTTTCTCTTAAGATGATATATATATGAAAGAATTTCAAAAAGTATAAATTGCTATGCAGTTATAAATTATTTTATAATTGCCTGTAACTGTGGAAGTATAGTTAATTAATTTGGAAAGGTTTGCTTTGAAAGCTTGATTCCCTACAAACATTTGTTGATGCCAAGACCCTGTGTCTGGTTCTAGAGGCAAAGAAATTCAGTTCAGTGTTTGCCCCTAAGGAGAGGTCAGTGTGGTACTAGAGATGGCATATATATAGTTACTTACAAAGAATGTGCAGCACAAGGTAGTATGAGTGATTTTTCATTTATATATATTTTTAAAGATTTATTAGAGAGAGAGAGGGCCATGTGTGAAGGCAGGGGGAGGGATAGAGGGAGAGGGAGAAAATCCTCTAGCAGACTGCCTGCTGAGTGTGGAGCCTGAAGCAGGGCTCAGTCCCAGGACCCCACGATCATGACCTGGACTGAACCACCCAGGTGCTCCTCAAATATGTCTTAAGAGTGGAAACTTTTCCCAAAAAACCTTGTACGCAGAAACTCAATATATAAGCAGGTAAAAAGAGAGTTTTGCCTACTTGGCCCCTTCTCTGTTCACATTCCTGCTGTTTGAAACCATCGGTGTGGGAGTCAAAAGCAAACCTGGTTTGAATCCTGGCCCTGTCAGTATCCAGCTGTTTGACCTTGGATACATGACTTGATCTGTTAAATGAGGGTATTAGGTTCTTTGCTGGGTATTGTGAGAATTAAACATTGTGGTCAAGAAGCCTAGCATATAATGGCAGTAAATGGTTATTAGGATTATATATACATGATACAGTGAGTTTGAAGAAGAGGGAACCTACCTCTGCCAAGGAGAGCGGGCTAGCCAGGGTGGACTTCACAGAAGTGTAGTGGTAGACTGCATCTTGAAGGGGAAAGGAAGATTGCAAAATACGGTGAGGGGAGTGTACCCCAAATAAAACATGTTAATAATGAAGACTTGGACATGTGGAATGCTGCCTCATTATACCTTTCTGGAGATAATGGCCTCACCTGTGTTCTAGGTAGCTTTTCCTTACATTTTTTGACTCACATTTTAGTATCAGTCTGGGCCAGGACAGGATGAGAATCACTAACTTTGTTTGGCTAACTAAATTGATTAACTAAAGGAAAAAAGTACTCAAAACCTGAATTTGTAAGCTGTGCCTTGGTTATCATGTAATGGTGCATTGACAGGCAAGTCCTTCCTAAATGCAGTTGCATTAGTGTGTTGGAAATTAGGTATCTTTATGTCCTCCTCTGAGGTCTTAGTAGGTAGGTAAGATGTTATGTTTTGTTTTGTTTTGCTGGAGATTGCAGTTAATGGGATTACTGCTATGGATAAATTGCAGGTAGATATTTACTTTACATTTTTGGGAAAGAGAGCTAGAAAGTTAGTTTCAAGGAAAAACTAGTGACTCATTGAGTACTTTTTCTCCCTCAACAATAAAGGATTTTCCCTTTTTGTAACAGATTTTCGACAAAACATTTCAGTGTGATAGGCTAATAGGGGTATTAAACAAAGTAGAGAAGATACAGAAAGAAATTAAGGTATAGATACATAAAATCATATAGCACTTCCTGTGTACCAGGCACTGTTGTAACCACTTTATTTTATTTTATTTTTAATTTTGTTTATTTATTAGAGCACTTGTGCGTGAGCGGGGTGAGAGGAGCAGGGTGAGGGGCAGAGGGAAAAGCAACTCCCTCCTGATCAGGGAGCCTGTGTAGGGCTCGATCCCAGGATTATGACGTGAGCTGAAGGCAGACGCTTAACTGACTGAGCCACCCAGGTGCCCCTGTTGTAAGCACTTTATATGTAATCAACTCATTTAATCTGCCTGACGATTCTATGAAATAGATACTTTTGGTAAAAGTGGCCTGTATCAGTTAACTCCATTTGTTTGGTTAAGGAGGTTTGGAAACTACGGCTGGCAAACCAAATCCAGCCTGCTACTTGTTTTTGTACAGCCTGTGAGCTAAGCACAATTTTTACAATGTTTAGTGGTTGAAAAAAATCAGAAGAATCTTTTGTAAACTCTTATTTTGTAAAAAGTTTGTTCATTTTATAAATTATCAATTTGTTAAAAAAAAAAAAGATTGCACGAAATTCAAAGTTCAGTGTCCATAAAGTTTAATTGGAACAGAAACACACCTGTTCCTTTACATAATGTTTTTTTAATCCTCTTTTTTTTTGGCGAGAGAGTGAGAGCATAAGGTGGGGCGGGGGTTTGGGACAGAGGGAGAGGGAAAGAGAATCCCAAGCAGTCTCCACACCGAGCTTGGAGCCCAATTTGAGGCTCGATCTCACAACCCTGAGATCATGACCTGAGCCAAAATCAAGAATCAGATGCTTTAACTGATTGGACCACCCAGGTGCCCCTCAAAGTTTTTATTTAAATTTCAGTTAATATACAGTTTAATATTAGTTTCAGGTGTACAATATAGTGATTCATCACACCTACATCACCCTATATCATCACAGGTGTACTCCTTAATCCCCATCACCTATTCAACGCATCCTCCCACCCACTTTCCTTCTGGTCACCATCAGTTTGTTCTATATATATGTATAGGTAAGAGTTGCTTCTTGGTTTGCCTCTTTTTTTTTTTTTTTTCTTGCTTTACTCGTTTGTTTTGCTTCTTAAATTCCACATATGAGTGAAATCATGGTATTTGTCTTTCTCTGACTTATTTCGCTTAGCTAGAGAGTATTATGCTAAGCAAAATAAGTCAGTCAAAGAAAGACAAATAGCGTTTCTTGCTCCATTCATGTCATTGCAAATGGCTTTACATATTGTTTATTGTTGTTTTCTTGCTACAGAAATTGTGAGGTTGGCAAAACCTAAAACACTTACTTTCTGGCTCTTTACAGAAAGTTTGCTCACCCCTGGTCTAGATAAATAGGGAAGAAAACACAATCAAAATAAAAAGTAACAAAGTTTAATATAGATGCAAAAGAGTTGTCTATTAGAACATACCAGGAAGACTAGTTATATAATGAACAAGCCTGCTGTATTTTCTTCTTGAAGTATTTTTTAAAAGATTTTATTTATTTGTTTATTTGAGAGAGGGAGTGGGTGAAAGAGTGCACAAGCAAGAGGAGGGGCAGAGGGAGAAGCAGACTCACTGCTGGGGGGGGGCAGATAAGGGGTTCGAGCGCAGGACCCTGAGATCATTACCCCAAGGCAGGCACTTGACCAACTGAGCCACCCAAGCGCCCCTTCTTGAAACATTTTTTAAAAATCTTCAATGAGGGGCGCCTGGGTGGCTCAGCTGGTTAAACCTCTGAGTACTGGTTTCCACTCAGGTCATGATCTCAGGGTTGTGAAATCAACCCCCATGTGCCTCCAGCTCTGCACTTGGCGTGGAGTCTGCTTGGGATTCCCTCTCGCCCTCTGCCCCTCACCCTGCTTGCATGTGTGCGCACATGTGCACACACACACTCTCAACTAAAACGAATAAATGTAATCTTTTTTAAAAATCTTAATAAAAGCTTAACTGTAATGAAAAATACTTATTTCAAAATGTTGGGTTGACCTCTTTTTCCTGTTAATATAATATCTCTTCAAGGTATATCTGAGGAGTCTTATAAATATTTTTTGGAATTTGAGTGGCAGTTGGAATTACCATTGAAATCTAAGTAACTTGGCCTTGTAATTTGATTTTTGCCCTTGGAGCCCAGATACCATTTTCTCACACTGATGATTTCTTGATGGAATGTTTATAATTCTGCTTTTGACCCTTTAGGACTGGCTTCAGTTCATACTGTTGAGGGTATGGTTTTCTAATGAGGATGTACATCAGAATCACTTGGAGACTTTTAAAAAATTCAGATTCCTTCTCAGAATCTCTCAGGATAAGGCCCTTTACCATGATTGTCTTCAGGAAGTTCCTCAGGTGGTTCTAATGTACACCTGGTTACTTCTTCAACTGTTTTAATAAATCTAATTTGACAAAAATACACGTGTGGCATCTGTTGTTCTGTTTTCCATAGGTGTTTTTCAACCTAAAGAATCATTGTCTAAATAGATTTAAACTTGCCTAGGTCAGTGGCATCAATTTTTGAATTCATTTTCTTTTGATGTCAATAGTATAATAGAATCCAAATTGAAAGTTAGAGAGCAAGTAGTATAATTTAGTATTCTTCATTTTTATAAGATATTTATTTGGCATTGTGGAATCCCAGAGAATCTAGAAATAATGGATTTGATAAAGTAAAGCATAACTTACAGGAAATGACATTTTTAGGAATAATTTATATATGAGAACCAATTCGTTTCAGGCTCTATGTAAAATTATCATAAAAATAGATCTTTACCTTTTGTTTTTATTTCAGTATGTTTTGACACTGAAGTAACAAGAAAAGAAATGACCCACAATCTCTAAAATCATTGTAAAACAAGAAATGTTAGGGGTGCCTGGGTGGCTCAGTCAGTTAAACATCTGCCTTCAGCTCAGGTCAGGATCTCAGGGTCCTGGGATCAAGCCCCACAAAGTGGTTCCCTGCTTAGCAGGGAATCTGCTTCTCCCTCTCTCCCTCCCCCCTGCTCCTGCTTCCTCTGTCTCTGTCTCTGTCTCTCTAATAAATCTTGGGAAAAAAAGAAATTCTTGTCTTTTTTCACATTCCCTTTCATTGTTGATAGGCACACACAGTTGTATCATACAGAACAACTTGTTTCAGATAAAAAGCACTAAAAAGTGATATACAATAAAATGTAAATCAGAATTCATTTCTCTGGAACCTTTAAAATGGCTTCATGCCTTAAGTCAAAGAAGAGGAGGAAACTTTTTTTTTTTTTAATTAATGAAGAAGCAGTGTTTGAGCACCCATCAACAAGTAAACACTGCTGGGATGACAGTTATATCTAACATGTTTGATGGGTGTGCCAAGGGGTTGTGGGAATGCGTGCTGATTAATGTCTGTAAAGGGAGAGCCAGGAAATGAGGTAGACAGGCCAAGAAACAAGGAGAAGAAAAATAGGAAGAGAGGGAAGATCAGCAGTAATGAGATGGAGCTTATAAATTGTAATGGTAGTGAATATCAGAAACTTAGTGGAGAGAGTGATGAAAACACAGAGTAGGTAGGGTGAGTTCTTAGTTACCTGTTTTGCATGTCTGTAGCCCTTGTTGAGGATGCCTTTCTTGTTGTAGGTGGGAAGCAGTTTTTTACGATTGATAACCCTTGAAGGCGTTCATTTGCCTGGAGGGTATCCAGAGAATAGAGTTTAAGTACTATGAGGGTTGAAGAGTATTTATTCCAGTAGCGTTTATTGATATGCTAAGCCTATAATAATAAAGGCTGCTACGTTATTGTAACAGAACTGAGAATATGGGGGTATATTAGGGTTCTCCAGAGAAACAGAACCAATAGAATGTATGTATATATTTAAAAGAAAAAAAGTGACAGTCTCTCTCTCTCTCTCAGGGGTGGGTGGGTTAGATTTTAAGTAATTGATTCACATGATTGTAAAGGTTGGCAAGTCTGAAATTTATAGAGTAAGCTGCCTGGATAGAGATCCAGGGAAGAGTTGAGTTGCAGCTAGAGTCCAAAGGCAGTTGGCTGTCAGAATTCCCTCTTCCTCAAGGGCTGTGTATTCTCTTACGGCCTTCAGTTGATTGGATGAAACCCATCTACATTTTGGGGTATGGAGTTGGGGGTAATATGCTTTACTCACTTTAAATTTAAATGTTAACCTCATCTAAAAAATACCTTCATAGCAACATCTAAACAAGTGTTTGACAAAATGTCTGGCTCCTGTAGCCTGGCCAAGTTGACACACGAAATTAACCATCACAGGAGGTATAATAGAAACCATCTCATAGCATGGTTCTAGTGACAGGCAAAAGACAGGCAAAAAAGATTGATTCTAAAAGAAAAAATGGACATCTAGATAAGATTTATATTGTGTTACTTAAATCTACATCTGTTCAGTTTCAAAGCCCAAAAACTTTCTTCTTTGTTTCTTCAGATTCATAATCTAGCTACCAGAGCATCTATTTACAAAACTTGCCTTTAATATTAGAGTTACTAGGCTTGAGATTTGTAGGAATAATTCTCTGTGAAAAAGTGGTATCTTAATCCTTGGCCCAAGCTCATTGAAAAATGCAGAATATTTTTATATGTACCCAGAAATTTATTTGATGAGTGACTTAAATCTTGCAAAATGAAATGTGGTTGTTGGCTATAACTAATAGGAAGTGAGGAAATGGTGTAGCTGTTGGAAGAATTTTACCATTTCGGGGAACTGTGCCTGAGCTTAGTTTATCTCTCAATGATGGATCCATCTAGTCTTGTTTTGTTTTGTTTTGTTTTGTTTTGTTATTGCCTGCCAACAGCGAGTCCCAATGAATCATGGGCCTCCAAGCTGGAGGAGAGTAAGAACAACTATACATTAAAGCCTAGGTATTTGATTAAAAACTTTCAGTGATCTAACATTTTCGAATTGTGGCCATGGGAGAAAACTTTTCTCATACTTAATTGTTCACACAGAGCACAAGATACTGCAAAGGACAATTAATAGTTTGGTTAATTTTGCCATCTTTATTTTTATTAGAAAATGATTTCAGAACTCTAGAAACTTTGTAGATGGAAAAGTGAGGAAATCATAAAGATTGAACTAAGGAAATGAAGTTACTCTTAGGAAGTACTTTGTTGTCCTAGGTAATCTCATGGATTTAAACTATATACTGGGGTATTTTTCAGAATATTCAGTGCGTTGACTTCATAGGTAAGTTTACTTTTTTCCCCCCATTATTAGACTGCATTGCAGTGTAACATTAATGATGCAGTTTTAAATATTTTTACCTAGAATAATGCTCAGAGCCAAATATTGAGAGCTTAGAGAAAGAAGCCTATAACCTGGTACTAGGTCTGATGTCATGTTAAGGAACCTCATCTTGATAAAGTGATAAAGAATTTGTAGGAACACCCAAAATACCCACTGCTAATTATTTAAAGGAGAGGTGTTCCTTTTTTTACCCCATACCATGGGGACTGTGTAAATCAAAACACATGCGTGTGTTTGTTTTTGTTTTTGTTTTATTTTATTTATTTGAGGGGGGTGTGTCCGTAAGAGCTGGGGGAGGGGGCAGAGGAAGAAGGAGAAGCAAACTCCCTGCTGAATGGGGAGCCTGATGTGAGGCTCCGTCCCAGGACCCTGAGATCATGACCCGAGCCGAAGGCAGACACTTAACCAACTGAGCCACCCAGGCGCCCCACATATGTATGTTCTGATAGGTTAGTTGTACATAGATCAGAATGATTTGGATGATGCAAACAGTTCAGAGAGAGCAGGGGAATAAGTGATGGCACAAGTGAAAAAAACATTTCTTTTCCAGGGGTAAAGACCATGTTTGGGGAGATGATTGCTTTAGTTTTCATTTCTCAAAATTTACAGAACATCAGTCCTGTGACACTATCCAGATCATACACATTCTTTGTTACACTTTATGAATAAAATGTCAAAAATTAAGTGAACAAGAACCTTGATAAGAAATCATGTCCCAGGTTCATTGCGTGTCCCAGGTTCATTGCGGGTATTCATCGTACTGAAGCTGAGATTTTTAAAATTCATTTAAAGTTCAAAACTGATGGCAGAGGTAACGTGTATGATATTACTTATAGAATTTTTTGTATTGTTATCCTGGTTAATCCTCACTAAATCGTGAGGTATATTTCACATTTAAGTCCATTTCGTAGTTGAGAGAAGTTTGGAACTTGGTTATATAATATCTTAATTTGATTATCTAAAAACAGTTAATAAGTAGGAACAGCATGACATGTAACATGAATAGGCAGTTTTAGGTCTCTTTTTTGTTTGATGCTGGTTATCTGTGTTCTTTAAAAAACCTTGGTCTGATTCTTTTTTAAGAGAAAGCCAACAGAGAGGCTGGGGATGGGCAGAGGGAGAGGGAGAATCTTAAGCAGGCTCCACGCTCCACACCCATTGTGAGCCCTGAGCCCTGCCTGGGGCTCTGTCTCATGATCCTGAGATTGTGACCTTAGCCAAAATCAAGAGTTGGAGGCTTAACTGACAGAGCCACCCAGGCACCCCTTGGTCTGATTCTTTTGAAATTGAATCTATGGCCTGCACAACTAAGAAAGTAACTTCTAGAAAACAGATGGGTGTGGGTCTGGACTAGGTATGACTTGGACACTGGAGAGAATCCAGGATTGCACTGGGCCCCACTTAGAAAGCACACTGGATGCAGGGTTGGACTCGGTGAGGGTCCAGGCTCAGAATGGGTCCAACTCAAGAAAGTAGCTTTTAGTTGTTTAAGTCAATTTGAGATCTTAATTCATTAAATTGTAGACAAGTATTTTTTCATCCTTTTTTTTTACCACTATGTGGGAAAAAAAAAGGTTAGGGGCGCCTGGGTGGTTTAGTCGGTTAAGTATCTGCCTTTGGCTCAGGTCATGACCCCAGGGTCCTGGGATCGAGCCCCATATGTTGGGCTCCCTGCTCAGTGGGGAGTCTGCTTCTCCCTCTCCCTCTGCCCCTCCCCACACTTGTGCTTGTGCTCTCTCTCTGTCAAATAAATAAAAATCTTTTTTAAAAAAAGGTTAGTTTTATTTTTCTTTATTGAATTATTGTGTACAAAATCTATGTAAGGATAACAGATGAAATAGTTGGAAGCACCAAGAGGGGTATATCTGTAATATGAGTGGTCATGCAGATTAATAAAATATCTTACATCCTATTAGTGACTTTGAGAAAAAGTCTGTTTTTTGGAACTGTACTAAAAACGTAATGATTTGCAAAGTACCATGAAACATGCAGTTAATTGGGAAATAATAGATTTTATTTAACTTCTGAAAATTAACTAGTGTGCAAAGGTACTCAGTAAATCTTCATTGGCAGTAGTTTCTGCCTTGCCTCATTGCTGTATCTGGAAAATATTGTCTGGATTAGGATTATGAGCTATAAAATATGTGCTATTCAAGAGAGGTAGATAATCTGCTGACCCTCTTTTTTTTTTTTTTTTTTTTTAAGATTTTATTTGAAAGAGGAAGTGAAAGAGAGAATTGTGGGGAGGGGCTGAGAGAGAAGCAGACTCCCTGCTGAGCAGGGAGCGCCGTTCAGGGCTCCATCCCAAAACGCTGGGATCATGACCCTAGCTGAAGGCAGACGCTTAACAACTGAGCCATCCAGGCGCCCCTGGTGACTCTCTTTAAATAAAGCATTGTCAAGTGACAATTTCATGAGAGCAGGAATCATTGGTAATTATCCAATTACTGGAATATAGGTCTTTGCTGTTTCTCCTAAACTCTTACCTCTACATCTAGTAACAAATCTGATTATTTCCATTTTATATTTGTTAATATCTACTGTTAACATACAATTAGTTGTTTGTTTTTCCCTTTACACACATCCTTTATTTTCTGTATGGTCCCTGTTTCATAAACTCATAGTTAGCAGGGACCAATGCGCAAAACAAATTATTAATGAAATGTGTTACAAAGGTTGTTTTGATAAGTGTGAAACCTATGATAACATGTGGAAACTGAAAATGAAAAGAATTTCAGTTAATTCACCTCACCACCCAGTTACATAAGATTTTTTAATGATCTGTTATTTATCTTTTCTTTTTTACTTTTCCCCTTTCTCTTCTTTGGTGAGGTACTTACCCAAGCAATAAACATTGTTTTAGGAGAGCTGCGTTTGTGTAGTAGATAAACAGATATAATATTAGAATACAGAATAGTTAAGAATTCTGCATTCCAAAAAACATACTGAAGCTTCTGTTTCTAGTGCTTAGGCAACACAGATCTGATCTCTTAAGAACGTCTGGATATTGACATGCAAATGAATAAATGAGACTCTTCTTTGAAATATGTTTGTAATATATACAAGTAGCTTAGAAGGGATTATCGAAGTGCTGCCAAAATACGTTTCAAAAATGTTAAGTCTTCTCATTCATTATGTTGACTTTGGAAGAATTTGTAAACCACCTTGAAATGCATGTAATATTTTGTTCATATGTTCTTTGAGGGAAGAGATCTTGATTTTTATTACATTTTCAGAGGAATCCAGTGACCCCCCCAAAAAGATTAAGAACTCCTTCACCAGGTGGTATGAAAATATTGCCTGTTTTTTTTGTACTGTTGGTTATAAATATAGATTGTTTATTGCAAAGTATTTTAAACTATCTCTTTTGCTCTGTTGGAGAACCATTTATTTCTGTTGTCATGTGATATTTTGCAGTTATATGTTAAAGTATTAAGCTAAAAGGTAAATCTGAGGAATACTGTACACTATATTCTTAGATTCTTAGCCCCAAGATTTTATTTTTAAGTAAACTTTACACCCAACGTGGGGCTTGAATTCACAACCCCAAGATCAAGAGCTGCACTGGTCCACCAACTGAGCAAGCTAGGCACGCCACCGTGTTATTTTTTTTTTTTTTTAAGATTTTATTTATTTGACAGAGAGAGAGAGACAGCCAGCCAGAGAGGGAACACAAGCAGGGGGAGTGGGAGAGGAAGCAGCAGGCTCCCAGCAGAGGAGCCTGACGTGGGGCTCGATCCCAGGACGCCGGGATCACGCCCTGAGCCAAAGGCAGACGCCTATTGACTGAGCCACCCAGGTGCCCCCGTGTAATTTTTTTTTTTTTGACGTATATCCCAGACATCATTTTACTGATAAATTTTTTGTTGTATATTTCTAAAAGTCTTAAAAATAACCACAATATTGGGGTGCTTGGGTGGCTCAGTTGGTTAAGTGCCTGACTCTTGATTTTGGCTCAGGTCATGATCTCAAGGTTGTGAGATACAGTCCCACGTCTGGCTGGGTGTGGAGCCTGCTTAGGATTCTCCCTCTCCCTCTGCTCCCCCACCCCTGCATGCATGCACTTGCTTGCTCTCTCTCTAAAAATAAATAAATAATAAAAAATAAAAATAACCACAATACCATTATGATTCTTGAAAAATTCACTTATTCTTAAATATTATCAGACCTCCATCCAGTGTTCATTTTCCCCAAATATTTGTTCATTGATTTATTTTGCAGTTTATTTATTTATTTATTTTTTTAAAGATTTTATTTATTTATTTGACAGACATAGAGACAGCCAGCGAGAGAGGGAACACAAGCAGGGGGAGTGGGAGAGGAAGAAGCAGGCTCATAGCGGAGGAGCCTGATGTGGGGCTCGATCCCACAACGCCGGGATCACGCCCTGAGCCAAAGGCAGACGCTTAACCGCTGTGCCACCCAGGCGCCCCTGCAGTTTATTTTTCAAACAATTTTTTTAAATCCAGATCTAAATAAGGTCTGTAGACTTCAATTGTTGGTATGTCACTTGTGTCTTTCAATCTATAGGTTTCCCTTTCCAGCTCTTTTTTTCTTCCTTTCCTTGGAATGTATTTGAAGAAACTGGGTCATTTATTCATAAGATTTTTCACAGTCTGGATATTGCTGGTTATATCCCCATGATGTCTTTAACATATTCCTCTGCCCTTTGTACTTCTTGCAAATAGATAGTTGGAGCCAGAGACTTAAAAGATTCAGATTTGATTTTGTGGCAAGAATATTTTATAGGTGGTGTAGTGTTATTCTGTCATGGCATTCATTGTGTCTGGTTGTCTGTTTGCCTTTGGTTGATTAAGGGATGAAAATGGCGATATTAAAATTCTTTATTCCTTTCTTCATTTCTTCTGTGTCTTTTTTTTCCTCCACCAGTAGCATTTGAGCATCTCATTTGGTTGGGAAAAACTTGTCAACATTTCCAACTATTTCTAAGATACTTATTTATGGTACTGTCTTTACTTTGTCTCCCTGCACTGGTTTCTGCATGTTAAACCATATCCTTATCATTTTACCAAAACCATTCTCATTAAGGTTGTCAGTGAGCTCTATACTGAATGGAGCAGACCCATTTCAGACCTTATTTTGCTTAGTAGTTGGGTAATTTTGGATACTGTTGATTGCTGCTTCTTGAAATACTTCCTTGGCTTCTATGACGTACTCTGTCCTGTTTTTACTTTTACTTCTTTATCGGGTTTCTCTCAGCCTCAGTTGTAGTTTTGTTTGTTTGTTTGTTTAGGTGTTGGCTTTGTTCTGCCTGGCCCTGTGCTCATCTAGCTCTGTGCATTTTCCGTGCATCCTCCATTGTCATGGCTTCAGTTACACCATCTCTAAACTGATAAGTGTCAAACCCGTTTTTTGGGTTTTGGGTTTTTTTGGTAGGTTTGTTCCCTTCAGAGCTGGCTTGTTTGTACAGTTTCCTACTAAAAATCTCAAAGGCACCTTGGAATCAACATGCCTAAAGTGGAATGAATCATACTTTCCTCATTCCCTCACACAGAGGAGTTTCCTGTTCAACATAGTTCTAAGCCAGAAATCTCTGGAAGTTATCCTTGACTTCTTGCTTGACCTTTCTCACCTTGCTGCCCACATTCAGTCACTAATCATATGAGACTTAACCTGCTAAATAATTTAAATTCAACTAATTGTCTTCATTCACTGCCTTTATGCTGGTGTGAATCCCCATCATTTATCACCATCATTATTGTAAGCCTCCTGTCTGATCTGTTCCTTTCCTGTCTTTCGGGTCCATTTTTTACTGTATGAGTAAGAGTGATTTTTCTGAAAAACTTTACCTAATGGCTCCCCATTGTCCCTAGGATAAATGTAAAGACCTGAGCTTGTTTTCTGATCTTCATCCTGAGTCATCACCTCCTATGTAATACTTGTCCTGCTTTTGCACTGGTGGTTGGTTTTTTTTGCTTGTTTGGTTGGATCTTTTTAGATTTTATTTATTTGAGAGAGAGAGAGAGCAGGGGGAGGGGCAGAGGGAGAGAATCTCAAGCAGACTCCACACTGAGCACAGAGCCTGCTGTGGAGCTCGATCCACGACCCCGAAATCATGACCTGAGCAGAAACCAAGTCGGAGACTTAGCCAGCTGAGCCACCCAGGTGCCCCTTTTTTGCACTGTTTTAACTGACTGTTCCAGTAGACTGTAAACTTCTCGAGTGTAAAGACCAAGTATTTTCCTTCATTAAACCTGGTGACTGGTACATAGTAAGTGTTTTGTAAATGCTTGATGAATTAATAAATTATGCAGTACACAGTTACACGTTCAGTGATTTGTTTATGTCTTGGTTTTATTGTTAATAGATCATCTTAGTATTCTAGTACTGCTATTATTCTTGTACATTGATTTAGTTTTTTGGCTAGGGGTATTCTCTCCTTAATTAAATTGGACCCTGTGTTTTACCATTGTCCCAGGTAATAGAAGCCTATAGACAGTTCAGAGAGTCACCACCATCAGAAAAGCCTTACTCTAATGTGACCTTTAGCGGAGTATAGGAATCCCTAGATGCTTTTGCTTGGTGATGGTTAAGACTTAGAGAAGTGAGGAGTGCCTGGGTGGCACAGTCAGTTAAGTGCCTGACTCTTGGTTGTGGCTCAGGTCATGATCTCGGAGTCGTGAGATCGAATCCTGCGTTGGGCTCCACACTCAGCACAGTCTCCTCTCCCTTGAGACTCTCCCTTTCCCTCTGCTCCACCCCCCACCTTTCTCTCTCTCCAATAAATCTTTAAAAGAAGAAGACTTAGAAAAGTGAGGCTTAAATAACTAGAAGTTGTTAAATACCAAAGAGAGATGGTTTTCTGGGTTGTCCAGTGTGTTTCGTTCTCATTCCACTATTTATTACTGATACTTAGTCATATTTTTCTGAATTTAAAGAGATGTGGTGCTTTCAGCTGTCGTTTTGAGCCAGGTGGTCTCTAGGTTGGAAGAATCATTAAAGATCATAAAATAAATCCCTGATTATATTTGCTAGAATTGCTAAAAAGAGAAAAATCTGCATCAAAATCAGTAGCTACCATTGGGAACATCTGAGCACTCCTTTTTTACTTAGGGTTCATATTTAAAACCAGGGTTTGCTCATTTTTTTTACTCCTTGACTGGCTTATTCACCTCTGTATCCCCTATGCATAGAACAGTGTGACCGGCATTGCAGGAAAAAGGTACTCAAGAAATAGTCTTTGTCTCTTCTATCCATGATGTATCTCTTGATAGGTGGTCCCACAGACCCTTCATTAGATGTTAATTTCATTTTATTTAGAGGATGATTTTCTTTTTCTTTCAAGTGTCCCTGCCAACAGAATTTTGTATGTACTAGTCTGCATTTTAAGTAAGACTATCTCAAATACATTTTCTAAACACAGTGGAAATTCTGTCTAGCTATTTTTGTACAGGGTGATAAGACAAACTAAACATTTTTTTGTAAAATAGGAGATTTGAAGAATAATTCTTTAAAATAGTTTTTGATTTTTCTTTAACTTTTACCTGCATTTACTCTGATTGAACTGATCACAATACTTTTTAGATGTTATATAGAAATTGTTTTTATAGTGTGACAAATATAAAGAAAGGGCTCTGAAATACTGGGTAATATTATCCAAAAACTGGGTTAGAGAATTGGATTACTGTATGAGTACATAGACTCTAGGGTAGTCCATTCAGTTTTTTATTTTGAAAACAGGTGCTCTAAAGAGCACAAAATAAATTGAAATAACATGAAAGTGTTTCTTGATTAAATGCATTGGTTAAGAGGGTATGTGTTTGCTGAATAGTTCTAAGATTATTACTGACTTACATTCGGTCTTGAAGATTACTTCAGTTATGGTTTTTTAAAAGATTTCAGTTTTAAGTAATGCCTGTACCCACCATTGGGCTTGAACCCACAACCCTGAGATCAGGAGTTGCATGCACCACCAACTGAACTAGCGAGGTGGCTCAGTTTCTTGACTTTGAGGGAGAGTTATAGTCTACAGAAATTATATGTTAATATTTGAAATTTAATAAAATTGATACCAATATTTTCTGGCAGGTGACATGGTTGAGCATGGGTAAATTTGAAAATAGTGCTGTTCTGGCTCAGTAAACTATTAAAGGTAGTTTAAAATACATATTAATATTACGGCCTTGATTATAACAGAAAACATCTAATATTCATACTAGCATTAAGTAAACCTCGTCTTTGAAAGTGTATACTGCGAATAGTAATTTAGAAATAATTTAAATTCTAAGTGAAAGAAATTACCTTCTCTCTCTCTCTCTCCCCCCTTAGGTGGAATGAACCCTATTTGTTGACTGTCTCCTGACTACTGGTTGGATTCATTTGCAAAAGAATTGTCTTCCCCTGTGTGGACGCCACTTAGTGGCATATTTAATTGTAAATCCAGGGATCACAAAGCTTTTTGATTTCCCAAAGGAGGGACATACCACTATATCCAAGAAGCTTGATATTACAGCCAAAATGGTGCTGTCCCAGAGACAACGAGATGAACTGTAAGTTTCTGTTTCGTGTTTTTTTTTTTAATCTCATAAAAGACAAAGTAGTAAATTAAAATACACCTTTGGGAGATCTATTCTTAGATTAAAAGTATTCTTGTAAGTCTTCAGATATTGCTTTGGGCAGTTTGGTCTGATTTTAAAACTGGGTCTTTGAAATAGTGTTATTTACCTTTGTGACTTTATTGTGTAGAAGTTTAAAGAAGAACAAGTAAGTTCGTTGGGATAAGTTTTATTCTAAGCTTGTGTTAAATATATTGTGGTCAGTAGGAAAATAGATCATTCAACGTTCTCAATTCTTTTGTCTAGAATGTGTGTATTAGAAAAATGAAGGCTTTTTTGTTACTGCTAATTCCTTTCCTTTGCCTTACTGTATGTTTTTATCTTTTATCATCCAGGGGCTATTAGAGGACTTGAACTTTATGAGGTAGATAACATAATAGTTAATGTAAATGCATTAATGAGAGAGGCATAAGATGATTTGACCACTGATATTTTATATTATAGCACCCCATATTTTATAGCATTCTGTTTTTGTAGGTGAAGAATATAGAGGAATAATTTAGCTTCATGTTGTAGATGTTTTAAAATTTTTCTGTGGCTTTTTACAAAATTGTTTATTTGGAAGTAATTGCAAATTTATAGGTCAGTTGTAAGATTGGTACAAAGAATACTTAATGTACATTTTATCCACTTCACGTGTTTTGTACCATTTTTACACCATTTTATACTATTTGTTTTATCATTTGTACTCTGTACCTGTGTGTGTGTGTGGGCGCATGCACATGCAATATTTTTTCCTGAACCATTTGAGAGTAAGTTGCGTACACCAGGGGTCTTTACCCCAGATACTTGGGTGTGCAGTTCCTAAGAATAAGGATATTCTTCTATAAAATCACAGGACAGTTAGCAATTTCAGCAAATTTGACATTGACACTGGCATAACACGTTTTGAATCTACTTTCCGTATTCCAATTTTGTTAATTGACCTGATAATGTCCTGTATTGTAGGGTTGTTGGGTTTTTTTTTCTCTCTCTCCTTTCTAGTACACTGTCTAGTACAAGATTAGTTAATGTATTTAGTTGTCATTTCTCTTTAGTCTTTATTTTTCTTTAAGATTTATTTCTTTATTTGAGAGAGGGAGGGAGAGAGAGAGAATCTCCAGCAGACTCCCCACTGAGCACAGAGCCCAATGGGGGCTTTAATATTTTAGAGAGAGAGGGCACAAGTGAGAGGGGCAGAGGAAGGAGAAAGAATTTCAAACAGATTCTGTGCAGAGCCCAATGTGGGACTTGATCTCAGGACCCCAAGATCACGACCTAACTCAAAAACAAGAGTCGGACACTCAACCTGTGCCACCCAGATGTCCCTAGGACAATAATATTTTTGAGGAATAGTTGTTTCTTTGGGTTTTTTTAATAGCATATTCCTCATTTTGTAGCTCTCTAATTTTTCTTCATGATTAGATTCAGATTATTCTTGGCCAGAATAGTTTGTATTCTTCTCAGGGTTTCATGTCTAGGGGCGCCTGGGTGGCTCAGTCAGTTAAGCGGCTGCCTTTGGCTCAGGTCATGATCTCAGGGTCCTGAGATCGAGCCCCACATGGGGCTCCCTGCTGAGCAGGGAGCCTCCTTGTCCCTCTCCTCCCCGCTTGTGCTCTCTCTCTCTCTCAAATAAATAAAATCTTCAGAAAAAAAAAAAAAAAGATATCGTGTCCAGAGATACATAATGTCTTATCTGCCTCTCGGTGGTGATGCTAATTTTGATCCCTCAGTCAAGATGCCTACTTTCTCCACTATGTAGTTACATTTATTTTTTTTTTCAACAAATATAAGTGGGGAGACCATGCAAAACATTCTTTTTTTTTTCAAGGTTTATTTATTTGAGAGAGAGTAAGCGAGTGGGGTGAGGGAGGGAATCTCAAGCAGACTCCCCACTGAGCGCAGAACCTGATGGGGGTCTCAGTTCCACAACCCTGAGATCATGACCTGAGTCGAAATCAAGAGCCAGCCATTTAACTGACTGAGCCACCCAAGTGCCCCCATGCAAAACATTCTTATTTCCATTAAATTCCCCCGCTAGATTTAACATCCATTAATAAGTCTTGCCTGAACCATTCTTTACCACAGTGGTTACAAAGTGATGATTTTCCTACACAACTACTCGTTCCACATTACTAGTCATCACTCAACATTTTGCTGTAATCAGGGGACTTTTTCCTTTTTTATTTAGTTGTTTTTTCATTATTGGTATGAACTCCTAAGTTCTCATATTTTCAGTAGTTTTTATCATTGATTACTTTTCTTATACTTCTGGTGTTTGACTATCCCAGACTGGCCCATAGGAGCCTCTTCAGTTGGCTCTTATTTATGGCCTTATTTGTGGACACTTTCTTACTTTCTAGCATAACAAGGTGGTCCTTGCTTATGTGTACCCATCCTGCCTTAATCCTACAGTCAGTCATTGCTCCAATAAGCCCTGGTTCCTCTTAGTGGGGAATGGTATTAAACATCAAGATATGGGTACTAAGTATATTTACTGCTATGGGGTGTCTGCTTCTGGGCTCTTTAAATAGACAGAACCAAGAAATACATATGTACCAACATATACAGACACCCTGGTACACATGTATACTAAGGTTTCTCAGTCTTGGCATTGTTGACATCTTGGGCTAAGTAATTCTTTGCTGTGGGATCTGTCCTGTACACTTTAAGTTGTTTAGCAACATTCTTGGCCTCTACCCACTAGATGCCACAGTAAAAAATGTCTCCAGATAAGGCCAACTCTGCTTGGGGGGAGGGGGGGCAGAATCTCCCCGAGTTGAGACCCACTGATATACGTACACATGTACACGTACTTATTTTAGAAATCATTAGGCTATCCCAATACTTCTAAGTCCAGTTTATTCCTACGAGGTTCTTTCTTGTTTTCCTCCCCAACACCTTTTTCTTCTGCAGTTAGACCTGATTCCTAGCAATATCAACACATTTGTTCAATCCTGTAATACTTTCAGAATACTTTCAGAATTGTTATACTCTTACCACTTCAGAAAACAAAGCTTCCTGGAAAGGGTTTACAGTTTGTATGCAGTTTTCCTCCCATCCATTCTGCCCAAGACTGAAAATATATAATTGAATACTGTATTTGTAAGTTACTTGGATTCGTTTTGTTTTGTTTCTCTCCCTCTTCCTATGGCTATATTATTCATTTGAAATACAGTTGGGGGGCGCCTGGGTGGCGTAGTCGTTAAGCGTCTGCTTTCAGCTCAGGGTGTGATCCCGGTGTTCTGGGATGGAGCCCCACATCAGGCTCCTCCGCCCTGCTTGTGTTCCCTCTCTCGCTGGCTGTCTCTTTCTGTCAAATAAATAAATAAAATCTTTTAAAAAAAAGAAAAGAAAAGAAATACAGTTGGGTTCATCTGTTTCAGTTGTTCAGTTTTGTGTGTTTTGCGTTTCCTCTTCTTTTTGCTCCTTGTTAATTTAATATTTTGAACATGTAGAACATTATCTATACAAAAATGTCCACTCAGGAGCGTCCCTCTCTCCTGAATGCCGTCTGTGAAGTTACTCCCTCCTTCCCCCCTTTAAGAACCAACTTCATTCATTATTTAATAAAGATAAGAGAGGGGCGCCTGGGTAGCTCAGTCGGATAAGCGTCTGACTCTTGATTTTGGCTCAGGTCATGATCTCAGGGTAATGGGACCGAGCTCCGCATTGCCAGGCTTGCACTAGGTGTGGAACCTGGTTAAGATTCTCTCTCTCTCTCTGGGCGCCTTGGTGGCTCAGTTGGTTAAGCATCTGCCTTCAGCTTAGGTCATGATCCCAGAGTCCTGGGATTGAGCCCCGCATTGGGCTCCCTGCTCCTCGGGGAGCCTGCTTCTCCCTCTGCCTCTCTCTCTATCATGAATAAATAAGTAGAATCTTAAAAAAAAAAAAAAAAAAAAAAAGATTCTCTCCCTCTGCCCTTCCCCCCTCCTTCTGTCCCTCCCCCTCCCTCGTTCTATAAAAGAAAAAAAATAAAGATAGGAGAGATATATGTATGTTTTCTTGTTTCTCCTTTTTTTCCCCAAGATTTTATTTATTTGAGAGAGAGAGAGAGAGAGAGCGAGCACGAGCCGGGGGGTGGGGCAGAGGGAGAAGCAGACTTTCCACTGAGCAGGGAGCCCCAGGTGGGGCTCAGTCCCGAGACCCCAGGATCACGACCTGACTGACTGAGCCACCCAGGCACCCCATGTTTCTCCTTTCTTAAGTAAAAGGTAGCGTATTATATGTGCTCTTTTGCACTTGGCTTTTTTTTCCATTAGCAATATCTCCTGGAACTCACTACATATCAGTTCATAGAGAGCCCCCTTTTTTTCTTTTAACAACTGGATAGTAGTCTGCTGTGTATATACCATGTTTCTTCAACTATTCTTCCATATTTGAACATTTAGGTAATTTTCACTATTCTGTAACTATAAATAATATTGTAATTAATAACTCTGCGTATGTACTTTTGTGTTATTGAAGGTATGTCTGGTTTTTAATCATTCTTGTTTCTAAGTTCAGATTTTTTTCTTTTAGATGCCTGTGTGCACCGACTGCAAGTCATCCTTATTACCCTCATAACCAAGATTAATATTTAAATATTATGGGCCAAAATAGAGCTTTTATCTTTTTTTAAAGATTTTATTCATTTATTTGAGAGAGAGAGAGCAAGCACGCAGACAAGCGAGGGGAGGGGGAGAGGGAGAGGGAGAAGCAGACTCCATGCAGAGCAGGGAGCCTATCGTGGGACTTGATCCCAGGACCCTGAGACCATGACCTGAGCTAGTCAGATACCCAACTGACTGAGCCACCCAGAGGCCCCAAAATAGAGCTTTTAATTTGAATAAAAATCAATTTAGGAGAGAACCTAATTTCTCTAAATTTTTGGGGACTTTTAGGTAAGAATTGACTTAAGAGTGCTCATTAAGCAAAGAAAATTGGCGTTACATCTAAATGTAAACTTGAGGAATAGAAAAATCTTAGAGTTTAGTAAGAAGATAAAATGATGGTTTTTGCTTTTTCTCCCATTTTTGAAAATAATACGAATCCATATTTACTGAGAGGAAGAAACAAATGTTAACGTACCTCTTAACAAGTAAGATACGTTTTGGCACTCAGTTTACCTTTGCCAGCATTTTAGCGTTCTAATAGGTTGGATACCAATTAGCTTGTAAAGTACTTTGAGGTATTTTTGGGGTTGAAATGAAATGAATTTTGACACACTGGAAATTGATAATTTGAGCAGTAGTACTAAGTATGATTCAGCTCAGCAAATGTATATTGCCTGCCTTCTTTGTTTTTACTATTCTGTGGCATACAAATATTGAATAATAATAAATTCATTTATGCAGATATGACAGATACCTTTATTTTACAGGTAAATTGAGGATGGGAGAAATTAAAATTACCAGTTTCATGACTAGCAATAGAGGCAGGAAGAGTTTCCCAATTTTAAGTTCACTATTCATTAAACACAATCCTGTTACCAAAATTAATATATATCAAAATGTAAACATTACCCCCTCCTCAGTTTCTCAGTCCCATTTTCCAGTCTTGGCCACTATTGCCTTTATATTACAATCTTTTCCGTTATTTTTCATGTATTTACAAAAATTTCATGAACGTCTTTTTTCCTTCAGATTTGTAAAATAGAATTGTGTCTCACAACCTGTTTTTAATAATTTTTTGTCAGTCTTTCTGTGAATTTGGAGATGGTATTATCTATTAGTTCATCTCAGAGTTACTTTTTGTTTGTTAAAGATTATTTATTTATTTATTTATTTGGGCGAGGATGCATGTGTTGGGGGGGTGCAGAGGGGAAGGGAGAAGGGAGAGAAGCGGATTCCACTGAGCATGGAGCTGGACACAGGGCTCGATCTTACGACTTGAGCCTAAATCAAGAGTTGGATGTTTAACCCACTAAGCCACCCAGGCGTCCTATCTCATAGTACTTGTAACAGAATAAGCTTACACCTCTATTTCTGTATCAGATTTTTATCCGTTGATCGTGCTCCATGAAAGATGAAGAAAGTCTGTTTTTTTTAGGTTGTCCTGGTTGATAATATTTGCACTTCATTTGATTTCTTGCTCACCCCTAATTCTTTTGTTCCACAACTTTCCCATTATTGTGTTCCTGTTTTGGTTAACAGCTATATTGTAGTGTAATTGACATACAAAGAACTGTACATATTTAATGTATACAATTTGATGAGTTTGGAACATTCTTCTATTCTTTTTTGATTATTCTGTTAGTTGGGTGGATTTTGTCGTCATGTATCTTTTTCAAGATGGAGTCTTTTTCAAGACTCCTAAATGGAGTCTTTACATGTTAGGGATTAATTTTTTTCTTGCTTCCATAAATGAATGATTCTTAGGTTACACGTTTTTCCGACTCAGAGTTACAAAGGCTAAGGAAAAAATTACCATGTATAAGACTGCAAAGAAAAACCTCAAACTCCAAAAATGCAGAAATCACATAGGCCTCATTTGCTGATCATAATGCAATAAAATAAAAATTAATAGCAAAAGGAGAGCTAAGAGAAACCTATTCATGTAGACATTTAAAAATGTACTTCTAGGTGCACCTGGGTGGCTCAGTCAGTTAAGCATCTGCCTTCACCTCAGGTCATGATCTCAGAGTCCTGGGATCGAGCCCCACATCCGGCTCCCTACTCAGTGGGGAGTCTGCTTCTCCCTCTCCCTCTGTCCCTCCCCTGCTTCTTCTTTCTCCTTTCCTCCCTCCTTCCCTCCCTCCCTCTCAAATAAAATCTTTAAAAAATAATAAAAAATAGGGGCGCCTGGGTGGCATAGCGGTTGGGCGTCTGCCTTCGGCTCAGGGCATGATCCCGGCGTTACGGGATTGAGCCCCGCATCAGGCTCCTCTGCTATGAGCCTGCTTCTTCCTCTCCCACCCCCCTTGCTTGTGTTCCCTCTCTCGCTGGCTGTCTCTGTCTCTGTCAAATAAATAAATAAAATCTTTAAAAAAATAATAATAATAATAAATAAAAATGTACTTCTAAATGTTTTGGAGTTAAGAGAACAAAATGAAACTTAGGAAATGAAGAAATCAATAATAATGAAGTTACTCATAATAAAAACCAATGTAGCATACAAAAAAATTAGATTGTCTGATGAGTCTTTTAAAAAACCAAAGGTCAGAAATGAACTACACGTTCAACTCAAGAATAAGAACAACAGGGATCCCTGGGTGGCTCAGTCAGTTAAGTGACCAACTCTTGATTTTGGCTCAGGTCATGATCACAGGTTTCTGAGATTGAGCCCCGCTTCTTTGGACTCCTTTTAAAATGTCCTTTGATTTAACATGTTTGTTTATAAGGGGCTTTTTTTAGCATATGTGCAAGTATTTTTCTGGAGGATAGCTGTGTAAAGGATGTTTGTTGCATTGTTGTTTGTGGTAAGAAACTGATAACAACCTAAAATGTTGATCTGTCAGTAAGAATAGGTTAAATATGGTACATCCAGGGGGGCCTGGGTGGCTCAGTCAGTTAGGTGTCTGCCTTCGGTGCCTGGGATCGACACTCTACATTCAGTGGGGAGTCTGCTTCTCCCTCTTCCTCTCCCTATGTGATCTCTCTCACTCTTGCTCTCTCTCAGATCAATAAATGAAATCTTAAAAAAAAAAACATATATGGTACATCCAATCTGTGGGATGCTATATAGCAGTTTAGAAATGTAGTATATTCATGTTTACTACAAGCAGAAAGCTCTAAAATCTATTGTTGAGTGAAATAGCTTGCTAATAAATAAGATGTTATGATGCATTTGTATTAAACACCCCCTCAGACACACACACCCAACATTATATGTTTCTTCTGTGCATATATCTGTGTAGTTGCACAGATAAAGGCCTGAAGATACACACTAAACTGTTAACAGTGGTTGCCTCTGAAGAGAAGAATAAGATTTGTGACAGTATTGTTTGAATATTTTATAAGGCAAATATACTTGTTATATTTTGTGTAATAAGAGTAAAATTTTAGTGATTTTTCCTTTTAAAAAAGGAAGTATAGATAATGAGTTGCAGTGGAGATGTTTTAGGTCAGCCTGGTATTTCTCCTTGCTTTTCTGCCTATGTATCCATAGTGATTTTTTTCCTCCTGTCTTCATATTCACCAACCTAGATTTTTAGGAACATTTTCTTTAACTCTTTTGGTTATATCATAATATCACATCTTTGGATTTCATTTTTTTGGTTTTATGTTACCATAGATTTCTGGGTGACTCAGTCAGTTGGGTGTCTAACTCTTGATTTCAGCTCAGGTCATGATCTCAGGGTTGTGAAATCGAGCCCTGAGTTGGGCTTTGCACTGAGTGGGAGCCTGCTTGGGATTCCCTCTCTCCCTCTGCCCTGCTCATAGGCTCTTTCTCAAAAAAAAAAAAAAAAAGAGAGAGAGAGAGAGAAAGAAAGAAAGAAAGAAAGAAAGAAAGAAAGAAAGAGGAAAAGAAAGGAAATAATCCTAAGGAAGAGAAAATGTATTTCACAGGACTGTACTGTATATATATTGGGGGAAAAATCCCACAATATAAGTAGACTCACACAATTCAAAACCCCCTGTTGTTTAGAGGGTCAACTGTATATAAACATAAACTTCTTAATATATTGCTTTTATCCAGCTTATACTTTGAGGTTCTTCTGCTTTTTAAATGTTACAAAGTTGGTTATCGTGGAGCCTATAACCATATTGCCTATATTATCACATCCCATACAATGATCACAAAGTTTCTGATTATTGCCTTGCAGTAAAATATTATAAGGGGCCTTCTGAGTCTTCAAAGGGAGATTTAAGTATTCTGTTATATTTAATCTTTTTATTTTTTTACAGATTTTATTCATTAGAGAGAAAGAGAGCAATAGCAGAGGGAGAGGGAGAAGCAGACTCCCTGCTGAGCTGGGAGCCCGATGTGGGGCTTCATTCCAGAACCTGGAGATCATGACCTGAACCAAAAGCGGACACTTAACCATCTGAGCCACCCAGGCACCCCATAATCGTTTAATTTTTTTAATAGTTTTTTTTTTTTAAGATTTTGTTTGTTTTTTTATTTGAAACAGAGCGAGTTCAAGTGGGGGGAGGGAGAGGGACAGGCACACTCCCCATGCAGGGCTCAATCCCACCACCCTGAGATCATGACCTGAATCAAAATTAGGAGTCAGACACTTAATGAACTGAGTACCCAGGCACCGCAATCTTTTTATTTTTTGAAAATTGATTTTTAATTGAAGTATTTCATTCAGTAGAATGTGTCATATTCTGATCATTCCAGGTAACAAATAATGCCATCTTATACTGTAGGAGTACTAGTATTTTTTCCTATTGTTCATGTTAAATTTGTCAAAACAAACCAGTAAACCAAAACACATACTTCATTAGTGAATTTGAGCCAAAAATTATGAAATTGTTGATTGTTTCAAAAAATATATTTCAACATTTGTTAATAAGAGTGAAGTGTAAGTATCTGTAAGGATAAGCAAGGGCCCCAGGGTGGCTCAGTCAGTTAGGCGTCAGACTCTTGGTTTTGGCTCAGGTCAGGATCTTGTGGTTGTGGGATCGAGCTCCATGTTGGGCTCTGCACTTAGCCCAGAGTCTACTTCAGATTCTCTCTCCCTCTCCTGCCTGTTCACACTCTCTTTCTCTCTCAAATAAATAAATAAAATCTTTAAAAAGAAAAAAGATAAACAAGATATGGTCATCAAGACCAAAATTGTTGACTTTCTATAGAACTCATACAAAGCCCTTTTATTGTGCCTATATAGCACATTTTATTTCACTGAAAGATTTGATCTTATTCTATTGTATTAGAAGAAGAAACATTGTAGGAGAGAAAGGCAGTGCCATGAACAACAATAAGTAAGTTGAGAAAGTTATATACTGAATAGCTCCTGTTTCGTTCATGAGGTTGGAGGTCATCCCAAGGCTGTAATACAATTAGATATTTGAGCATTGAGGCAAGGGGACAAGGGACAAGTAAATGATCAGGCAGCGGTGGAATGACAACCATGTATTAGGACTTGACCCATTCCGATTCTAAAAATGTAAGTGCATTATTAGCAGTATTGTAGATTATTGACTATCCTCCTGTTCTGTGCACGATAAAAACTATGATCTATCAACAAATGAAACCTATATTTAGCAAGGTAATTCTGGAGATTCTTATGATGATGCAATTTATGATGACCTGATTTTAAGGGATCTTCACTTCTGTTCTTTAGGGCTTGACTTATTATATGATGATCTTCCTTTGGTTGCTCTCCCATCTAATCTGCCACTAAACTTCTGATAAATAGGTCTTTTTAAAATATCACTTTCATTAAACTGGCTTTCCTTGCCTTGCATGTCCTTCATAATCTGCTTCTGTCCTGTCTTTTCAGCCATTTCTCTCATTATCTTAATCTCATTTCAGTATATATTTATTAGATGGATTGCGTTTGAAACCATTTAAAATAATAGTAGTGATTATAGGCATCTTTGTCCTTGTTCTTGACTTCAGTGCAGATATTTGTGGTGTTTTGCCATTAAGTATTCCATTTTTTCGTTGAAGGTTTCAGGTTTCTTTTATTTGTTTATTTTTTTATTTAGGGAGGGAAGGGAGGGGGGCAGAGGGAGAGGGAGAGGGGGAGAGTGAATCTTAAGCAGGCTCCTCGCCCCAGTGCGGAGCCTGATGCAGGGCTCTGATCTCATGAAATGTTTCAGACTTCCCGATCTATGACAGCTATATTGTCCACCCCTATTGTACAGCCTGACTTTCTTTATGGGTTTCTTAAGTATGCAAAATAATTTCTTACAGAAATATATTGTAAGTGGATCTCACAGTTAAATAAATATCTTTAAAAATTACTATAGACTTTATTTTTTTTTAAGATTTTTTATTTATTTATTGGACAGAGAGAGAGACAGCCAGCAAGAGAGGGAACACAAGCAGGGGGAGTGGGAGAGGAAGAAGCAGGCTCCCAGCAGAGGAGCCTGATGCGGGGCTCGATCCCAGGACCCTGGGATCAGGCCCTGAGCTGAAGGCAGACGCTTAACAACTGAGCCACCCAGGCGCCCCTATAGACTTTATATTAAAGTTAGAGGAAAGGGGAGAAAATCTTTTGAAAGTTGTACTGAGAACTGAGGCAAAATCTCCATCTGTTTGTTGACATCACTGATCATAGTAGGCCATGCTACTTAAGTGTCAGTCAATAGGGGTGCCTGGGTGGCTCAGTCATTAAGCGTCTGCCTTCGGCTCAGGGCGTCAGGGCGTGATCCCAGATTCCTGGGATCGAGCCCCACATCAGGCTTCTCCGTTGGGAGCCTGCTTCTTCCTCTCCCACTCCCCCTGCTTGTGTTCCCTCTCTCGTTGGCTGTCTGTCAAATAAATAAATAAAATCTTTAAAAGAAAAAAAAGGTGTCAGTCAATAAAATATGTATCATTAATTTGAAACAGCATAATCAGAAGTATAGCCTAGTTAGTGTGAAGTCATATCATAATTATACCTTCATTTACCTTAGTTTTCAGTAAGGTTCTTTTTCTTAACAGGTTAAAAGAGTATAAAAAAGAAGACATAGGGAGAAGATCAAAACTGATCTGTTCAGTAGTGACCTCTGCTTTGTGGTTCCATAACTCAAAAAATTGTATCTAAATATGAGAATGAACAGTAATGCATATTTTTGTGTATATTTTTTTTTTTGGTTTTGCTTTAAAAAAAAAAAATCCAACATGGTATACTTATTCGGTAGATAGTTTTGTTGCTCCTGTGGTGTGGAGAAGGAAGGAGGGGTAGCTGTTACCTCAGACCCAGAGCTCCGTTGAAGAGAAATGGTAACTAACAGGCTAGTATGCCAGATACATGTTCTTTTGCTTAATGGTGAAGATGAGGGTCCACTCATACTGACTCACCCAAATTTCATTTTCTTTTACTTCACATGGCCAAGGTAAGGTCTCACTGTGACCTCTTGCTGTGCTCATACTTGTCCAAAGATCGGTAGTTGCTGAATCCTGATCTACCCTTACGAAGTAGGTACATCTTTTCAAGTGTGATGATGAAGGATGATCATTGTAACCCTTTGTCAGGGCACATGTGGTTGGAGAGGTATAAGACCTATGACCAGTGGGCAATTGTTATAAGAAGTCATGTTACCTGGGGCGCCTGGTTGTTGGCTCAGTTGTTAAGTATCTGCCTTCGTCTCAGGTCATGATCCCTGGGTCCTGGGATCGAGCACCTCATCGGGCTCCCTGCTTAGTGGGAAGCCTGCTTCTCCCTCTGCCACTCCCTCTGCTTGTGTTCTCTCTCTGTCTGTCAAATAAGTAAATAAAATCTTAAAAAGAAAAAAAAAAGGTATGTTACCTGTCTGAAGCTTAGTTGATGTCCTATGGCAGAAGCTTATGGAATGACCCTCAGTAGTGTCTCTGCTTCAAATGAACTTTTTCATATCTTCTCCCCAGAACTATATAATTCATCTTGATATCTGTCTAAAATGGTGTAGCCTAGCTGGTGAGGGTACTAAAGGTGACAGTGTCCTCCTGGTGCTGTGAACTGGCATGCTTGATCCTGACTGGTCTTCTTTGTTATCTTAACAGTGTGCCCTCATAACCCTACAGACATCCCAGATTTATTGGGCCACTGCAGCCTTTTAGAACAAAGAGCATTAACTATTGCTTTCCTAATTTCTTAATATGTGAACTCAGCCTTTTCAGTGTGTCTCTTTTAATGGGCTTGGTAAGAAAACATCTTATTCAGTGTTTGTCAGCTTTTGATTTAACCTTGTTTCTCCTCATATAAACAATGAATTTAAAGTGAAATACTTATAGAATTCACAGAACATTTTTATTCATCCTTAGAGTGCTAGAGTACACAGTTTGAAAAACACTGTTACTGTCACATTGGCTTTAAAAGAGCCAGTTTTGATTCCTAGCTCCTCCACTTGATAGCCAAAAGGCCAGTTAAGTTCACTGAGCCTCTGTTTCTTTATCTGTGAAAAACAGCTTCCACCTCGGTCTCCTCTGATGCATGCTCTGGAATTCCCTATGCTCTGATTTGAATTTGTAGGCGATACTGCGGACCCAGAAGTATTTTGCTTTTATTGTTGGTACTTTTTAGAGTTGATACTGTTTTACTAGCAGTTCATAGCATTTGGAGTAACTTTTTTTTTTTTTTAAGATTTTATTTATTTATTTTAAAGAGAGAGAGTGCAAGAACACAAGCAGGGAGGAGGGGCAAGGGGAGAGAGAGAGAAGCAGACTCCGCACTGAACAGGGAACCTGATGCAGAGTTCGATCTCAGGACCCTGGGTCATGACCTGAGCTGAAGGTAGACCCTTAGGCGACTATCTGACTGAGCCACCCAGACGCCCCACATTTGGAGTAACTTTTAAAAATCTTACCTCATAGAGTTTGTGTGTATGGGTTGGTAGTGGTGGGTGTTACAAGTGATACTACAGCTACAAAAATTATCCTGGGGGATAAAAGGACAATGAGGAGAATAGAAAGTCAGCTAAAATGCTTAAAATCTGATCCTGGCATTTTAATAAACTTGGGAGTCGTTTAGAAGGCAAACACAGATCTCACTCGTGATAGTTTCAAAGGATAACTGTATTTCTATATGTAAGCCTAAGCTCTGTGTAGCCAATTCTGTTTGTTCATGGATACAAGTCCTTCATCTCAGTTCTTTCTTTCGATTTTAACCATTTTCTTTGCTTTGTATAAAAGGTTACTACTTGGGGGTCTACTCAAAATTATCTGTTACACTTATGCATGAATTTTGCTTTGATTCCAGTGATTGGTTGCTTTTCTTCCATCTTCTGAGACTTAATAGATAATTTAAATCATGTGTATGAAGTTTCTTGGAGAGATGATTATAAACTTGTGCTTTGATGTCCACTTGTTTCAAAAGAGATTAAGTCTTCCATTCCTAATAAAACTGATGAAAATCAACTCTAGATTAGTAACTGAAATTAGTAGCAAGCACCGTTAGACTGTTAGATCCAAGAGATTCTTCAGTCTTAACTCACTGTTTAAGTGATAGTGGTACACCTTCCGTGATGGAGGTTCCACATTCACTGGATTCACCTATCCCTAATGACATAAGACTCATTTAACTTAAGTTCTAATTTGTTTTCTGTATTTTGTGTATGTATCTTGCTCTTTGGTCGTTCTGTGTTATGCCATGTAATATCTCTTTCCAAGCTTTTATATATCATAATGTTAACCAAGCATTTACCCTCATCTAATAAAAAGAGAATCCATCCCTTATATTCTCAAAAGTCACTGCTGCTCCCCAACTCCAGTGTTTTACAGTGCTCATTTGAAACCTTATTGTGGAATGGAATACTGAGGCCACTTGAAGTTCTGAAACAGTGCTTGCTAAAGTCAACAGGAACCTCTTAGTCCCAGGTTGCTTGGGCACTTTTTAGCCTTACTTTGACCTCTCTCGTGTGTTTGTCACTGCTGTCCATTGCCATTTCTTTGAAGCTTCCTTCTCCATTGCCTTGCTGACATCTCTCTTGTCTAACTTCTTTTTATTTTATTTTTTTTAAGATTTATTTATTTATTTTAGAGAGAGTGTGTGCATGAGTGGTGGGAGCGGTAGAAGGAGATGGAAAGGGAAAGAGAATCTCCAGCAGACTCCCCGCTAAGGGCGAAGCCTGGTGCGGGCTCTGTCTCAGGACCCTGAGATCATGACCTGAGCTGAAACCCAGAGTCGGACGCTTAACTGACTGAGCCACCCAGGTGCCCCTGTCTTTAGTTCTTAAATATTCAAGGTTCCATCAGTTACATTCTGGTCTCCTTTTTTGGCCCTCATTATATACCTTCTTTTTAATTGTCTTTCACCACTTATGTGGTTTGAATTACTACTCCCTGATTGCTAATTTTCCCAAATCCGTTCTTACATCAAGTCTCTCTCTCAAGCCATGACCTGTATATCTAATTACCTCTTATATCATGTATTTTTACTTAAATATCTTATAGCTACTTCAAGTCAGAAGGTTTAAAACTGAACTTATATTCTACCTCTTTTTCTTCTTCTTTTTTCACTGTGTTTTCTTTCCAAGTGAATGGTACTACAATTCACTAAAAACTTGTGAATTAACTGTGTCCTCTCATCTCTCACATCTAGTCAGTTATCAAAACAAAAGTCTAGTGGTTAAAAGTGTGAGTCATTTTTGGCTTCAAGGATTTGGGTGTAGGGCTTTTTAAAGAGCAGTATAAGTCCTTTTTTTCTTTTTTTTAAGATTTATTTATATATTTTAGAGTGTCTGCACAGGGGCCAGAGATGCAGAGGGAGAGGAAGAGAGAGTCTTAAGCAGACTCCGCACTGAGCACAGAGTCTGATGCAGTGCTTGATCTCATGACCCTAGATCACGACCTGAGTTGAAACCAAGAGTTGGATGCTTAACTGACAGTGCCACCTAGGCGCCCCATTATAAGTCCATTTTTAAAGCGCTTACGAAAAAATACAGCATATGGAAATATATAAAAATGGAACCACTCTAATTAAAGGAGGGAGGTGCAGAGCTCCACCTGCTTAGCCAGTTTCTTCCCCATCCACTCAGTAAATGTTTTTTGGAATTATTATCCTTGATTATTTTACTACTTGCTGGTTTTGTGGCCTTGATAAATCAGTCTGCCAATATATAATATAGGGGTAATAGATTTTTTTACCTACTTTAGCAGGATTGTTTTAGGATCAAAAGAGACAGTGAATGTTGTTTTTTAAATTGGATTTAACATTTTGTAGAAAGTATAAATGTGATGTACAACTATAATGAGGTGCTGCTTTATGCACATTTCTAATCACCTGCATCTTTCTGATTCATTGCATTTGCCACACAACATCTTTTTAATAAAATGCAGATGTCAGGGGCACCTGGGTGGCTCAGTCTGTTGAGCATCTGACCCTTTATTTCCGCTCAGGTCATGATCTGTGGGTCATGAGATTGAGCCCTGCATTGGGCTCCACATTCAGCGGGAGTCTGCTTGAGTTTCTCTCCCTCTACCCCTCTCCCTGCTCATGCGCGCTCTGTCTCTGTGTCTCAAAAAAGTAAATAAATCTTTAAAAACAACGAAATACAGATGTTGGGTTAAGCTACATAGAACATAGAATATTGCAGAAATTTTAAAAATTTAACATCTAGTCCCCTTTTTATAAAAGTTACATAAGTAGAATCAAAGGATAAAAACTTGGGTTTTTTTAAGTCAGTAAATGCTAATCCAACTGTTTGAAAAGTAAAAATGGTAGAGGAATGACATTCATAACCATTGATAAAAATATAAATTGGTACAACTCTGGGGAGCAGTTTTTCAATAGCTATTAAAATGTCCTAAAATATATATATAACTTTTGTCTTTGTTCAGGCTACTCTAATAAAATACTGTAAGGTGGGTGGCTTATAAACAACAGAGATTTATTTCTTAGGTTACTAAAAGCTGGGAAATCCAAGATCATAGCACTAGCAGATTTGGTGTCTGGTGGTTCTTGCTTCCAATTCGTAGATGTCTGTTTTTATAAGGGCATTAATCCCATTCGTGAGGGCTCTGCCCTCATGACCTAAGCACCTCCAAAGGCCCTGTCTCCAAATACCATCATGTTAGGTGTCAACATTAAGATTTGGTGGCGGGGAGGAGGATGACACACAAACATTCAATCTGTAGCATCTTTTGACTTTAATGTGAAGTTGTGAGAAAGGCTTTATGTGAATGTTTATTTGCAACATTGTTTAAAATGTGAAAAATTAGAAACAACCTGGAAGTCCAGCAGTAGGTAATTGCTTAAATAAAATTTGGTACATCTACATCATAGAATATTGTGTTTGACTATTAATAACTATAAGGTTGTAGATGAATATTTACTGACATGGGAACGTTTTTATGACATGGTGAACAAAATTAATAGATTAAGTTACTTGATTAAAAGCCATACAGAGGTTCCTGGGTGGCTCAGTCGGGTGGGCAGCTGCCTTCGGCTCAGGTTATAATCTCACCAGTCCTGGGACCTAGTCTCCTACCCCCCCCCCTTGCTGAGCGGGGAGTCTACTTCTTCCACTCCTTCTGCCCCTCCCCCTGCTTGTTCTCTCTCTCTCTCTCTCTCTCAAATAAATAAATAAAATCTTAAAAAAAAAAAAAAGCCGTACGTAATGCATCCATGGTGGTGTGAATTTATCGGCAAAGAACATGGTATGAGACGACTATACTGAAGGGTTAGCAGTGCTAATCTGAAAATGCTGGGATTTTTTTTTTCTTAAACTAAGGAAAAGGAATAGTTGGTTTGCATTTTTCTCCTTTTACTATTCTTTCCTGGAAAAGTACCACCATTCATATCTTTACAAAAAATAAGTCCATTAAGATCATAATTGTTACAATTTGTGCATGTCTTACATATATAATTTATTATATGAGCTTCAGAGTTGTAAGCTGTGTGCTGTGTCTTCAGGCAAAATTTCAGGCATTAGGGCTTGACCCTGAGGTAAGAATGGATCTAGGTTAGGAACTTTAAATATTTACAAGTACTATATATGATTTGTTTACCCTTGACATTTTTAAAGAAGAAAATAAAGCTAAGAAATAGATATGTTTTTTAACTTCTTTGTTTCCCTTATTATTTGGGATATTCTAACCAAGGGAAATTTACTTCTGTTGAAGGTTTGTAACACAGGCTCTGACAACACAGTATTTGATGGAATATTTTGAGAGATCCATTGCCTTCCTATTTTGTATTATTTGGGAAGGCCCAAGTAGAACTACTTGGAAATTAAGAGGAAGTAGATTTCAGCTCCATGTAAAGAAGATACTTCTTATGAATCAAGTTATCCATTAGTAGAACAGGCCAGAAGGTACAGGCTGTGTGATATGAGCAGCACACAGACACAGACTCACAATAATAGTAAGAATTTATCTTTCCTCCGCCCCCCGTGTTCCTGAATGTGATGTGCTTGACCCTGTCTTCCACTAGTTATTATGCTTTCATCTTTGGTATGCTAATAGTTACCTGGGATATAAAGTGTTTGTTGTAATTCCCTATTCTCTTTCTCCACTGTTTGTTTTACTTTTAACATGCCATTGAATTAAAACTTGATTCTACCAAGTCTACGGTACTACTAGCGTGTTTTTATTTCCTAAAGCATTAGGTGGGCAGTGGCTTTGATAGGGTAGTCACAGAGCATTATTTGTGGTAGTAAAAGCATATGTCTATAATGGAATACAGTATTTTTTTTAAGGCAGATTTATGTCTGCTAGTAAAGAATGATGGCTAAGATTGAGTTTATGTGACTATGTAAGAAACAAATATTATCTTTAGAAGACTATGCAGGAATGCGTGTGTAGGTAGATTGTCTCTGAATATACAAAACACTGATTAAGTGGTTACCTCAGGAATGGAATATTGGGGGTCAGTGGTAGAAAGGATATTTTATTGTGTACTTATATATTTAAATTCTGTTAAAACTTTGCATATATGTTAACTTTTAAATTATTTAAATTACAATGTTTTAAAGGAAATCCCAAACAACTATTTCTGCCACAGTGGTACTTAAGGCTCAAAAAAGTTGAGAGACATTGGAATAGGCTGCTTTAGGAGGGAGGTAGCTAATTTTCTCTTCGAAAGGTTATAAGGACAGCATGAATAAGCACCTGCTAATTCCGCTCTTCTAACCTTGGAATTTTCTGATTCTAAATGAATGTCTCATTCTATGATACTATACTGAGTTTAGAGCTTGTGTCCTTTTTTTCATCTGTCCTAATGGTTAAAATTATCTCTGATATTAAATACTTACTAATTATAATTTATCAGAACAATTTTCCATGCAAAACTAAATTTCAGTTGCTAGTCCTTGAGCATCTGCTAGCATAACAAGTAGTAAAGGAAGGCTGAATGTAAACATGAACAAAATTGATGATTCCTGTCACAAATAGATAGCTGTTCTGTAAGCTATATCTTGACCCATAGAGTCCCCACATCTTGTAAGGTAAGCAATACATAAGAAACTTATAACTGAAAGCTCAAGAATAGTGTTTTAATATTTTAGATGTACTATGACACAACTAAATGTTTTAGAGGCTTTTGGGGAAGGGTTCCTTTTTTTGTGAAATACTTGATGATTTAGAAGGGAATACTTTTAAAAGAGTGTCTTAAGATTTATGAGATTTAAAATAAAATATTTAACATAGAAATCTCATTTTGCGGGGCACCTGGGTGGGTCAGTCAGTTGAGCATCCGACTCTTTGTTTTGGCTCGGGTCATGATCTCAGGGTCGCCCTATGTAGGGCTCCACGCCCACTTGGTGCAGTCTGCTTCTCCCTATCCCTCTCCCTCTGCCTCTCCACCTGCTTGCACACGCTCGCTCTCTCTTTCTGAAATAAATGAATAAATAAAATCTTATTAAAAAATCAGATATTGTTAGAAGTCATTTGAATTTGTTTTCTTTCAGAAATCGAGCTATAGCAGATTATCTTCGTTCAAATGGCTACGAAGAGGCATATTCAGTTTTTAAAAAGGAAGCTGAATTAGATATGGTATGTTTGCCTTTTTACAGTTATTCGTGGTATAGTTAATAAGTGGATTTTACTCAAGTATCAGTATTCATCTGTCATGTCAGTTATTCACAAATGTTATCTACTTCAGCCCTAGGTTTTCACCCCCCCTTTCTTGTATAATCAGATATTTAGTAACATTTGGGTTTAGGTGATCGATCTGTATGCCTTGAACAATGTAGTTGAGCCATTTTTCAAAAGGTTCTCATTTTTTTCTCTAGAATGAAGAATTAGATAAGAAATATGCTGGTCTTTTGGAAAAAAAATGGACATCCGTTATTAGATTACAAAAGAAGGTATCTATGTCTTCTTTCTTTAAAGTGACTTGTATTCAGAGTGTTCTTATATAAACTTTCTGAAAACATTAACATCAATTATTCTTAGTACATTTACTTAGTACATTTACTCTTGAAAGGCAAATAAAAATCATTTTTATGCAGTAAAAAAAAAAAAAAAAAAAAAAACTTTGACCTAGACAGGTCTTTGCTGATACATGCTAACTCATGCAACCCAGGCGTTGGCTCCAGTGAATCTACATAACCCTGACTTGAAAGAATTGATACTGAAAGAACTCATTTGTGCATTTAGATTGGAAGAAAGCATGTAGCCAGTATGATGCTGGGGAAAGAGCCTAAAGTGTGCATTTAGAGAAGACTTTTTCATCTCTGAGCTTTTTTTTTTTATCTGTAAAGGAAGGCAGATAAATTCTGGTCCTAAAATTTATACTTTCAGTAGGCAAAGTTAGAATAAATAACATTGTTATAACATGAGTTAATCCATAAAAAGCTCTTAGAAAAGTTACTTAGCACATACATGCTCAATAAATGTCAGCTTTTATTGCACTGTTCTTCCTCTAATTGGTAGATAGAAATTGATATTTTTTTTTAGATAAGTAGTTGATACAGTCATAGCTTTTCTCAAGTTTCAGTGTTGTCACACTAATAAAATTTTGAGTAGTATGTTATATAGATCATTTTCAATTAAATTTGATGAATGCTTTGTAAATTACAAGTATCCTGCATAAACAGATGTAAACTAAAGGCGATTTTTTAAAATATCAGATATATTATTTTTCTTGGAATCTATCTGTATATAACTGTGTTCCTTCTCAAGGTTATGGAATTAGAATCAAAACTAAATGAAGCAAAAGAAGAATTTACGTCGGGTGGACCCCTTGGTCAGAAACGAGACCCAAAAGAATGGATTCCCCGTCCACCAGAAAAATATGCGTTGAGTGGTCATAGGAGTCCAGTCACTCGAGTAATTTTCCATCCTGTGTTCAGTGTTATGGTCTCTGCTTCAGAGGATGCTACAATTAAGGTAATTTTTAAAAAATTAAAGATGTACAATAGGGTAACTGTTCAAAGCAGATTAAAGTTAACTGGGTAAAAGAAATAGAACCTGAAAATGAAGACCTGTGCAAGGCAGGAAAGACAGGAGCTAGTAGCTTCTGAGAGGCAAGCTGCCAAGTAGGTTTACTGATGAATTTGAGAAAATTGGGTGTCACTGATTTAGTGTTGGGCCATAGGTCGCCTAGTAGTTGAATAATTTTTGTTCTTGGAGAATGAAGACATAAGTGTACCTTGCTTTTAAGCAGAGGTTATAGATGAAAATAAAGTACTTCAGGGGGTGAATATGTTTTGCAAAAGAATTCAGTAGGGGACTTACTCAAATTGGACTCTCCTTATGTATTTTAAGTACTGGCTTTGATTCCAAACAGTAGATCTCTCCAGGGATGTGGGGATATAGAAGGTTTTCACTTTATAAGTTATGTATTTCTCTCATTTTTGTATTTTTTACAATAAGTATATACATTTTAATGTTTTATCTTTTAATCCAGAAAATAAGTTGTTTTTATAATTCCCTTTGATCCAGACACAATACAGTAACAGTTGTATAAACTACCTGCAGAGAGCTAAGTAAAATATAATTACAAGGTTTAGGTAGGTTTTTCTCTTCTAAGGCTTTTTCCAGATTAAGTTCTAGATTTTAAAAAGTTTCATTTATAGAGGTATATAATTAAGAAAACATGAGTAGGTTGTTAAGACTATATATATCGCCTAACAGCAGTCCAGTGTAAAATACCATAATGACATAAATGTGACTCTACTTAATTTGCTCTTCAAATTAAACATTTTTTATATTTTCCTTATGTGGTTTCTTTCTTTAGTTTCTAAATCAGTGGCTTCCTTCCATCCCATGAGCTGGTGATCCATGGGGTGGGCTGCAAAGTAAATCATATGTGTACCATGTGGTCTGAAAAGATTACACACCTGATACATTAACCATTGCATACATTAACCATTAACCATTGTGTTTCAAATACATGTAGACAGGTATTTAAATTATTGATTTCCTGATAGTCTCATATACTGTAAAACTGCTATCATGAGGCATAAGGGTGAATAGGTTAAAAACCCAGTCTTAATTATTAATTTTGCATCAGTGGCATAAAAGCATAAACAAAACCATAAATCTGCCATCTTAAAATATGTCTATTGGGGCACCTGGGTGGCACAGCGGTTGGGCGTCTGCCTTCGGCTCAGGGCGTGATCCCGGCATTATGGGGTCGAGCCCCACATCAGGCTCTTCTGCTGTGAGCCTGTTTCTTCCTCTCCCACTCCCCCTGCTTGTGTTCCCTCTCTCGCTGGCTGTCTCTATCTCTGTCGAATAAATAAATAAAATCTTTAAAAAAAAAATTAAAATAAAATAAAATATGTCTATTAAATGAACTTTAAAATATTACAAATCGGGGCGCCTTGGCTGGCTCAGTTGGTAGAGCATGCAACTCTTGATCTCAGGGTGGTGAGTTAAAGCCCCATGTTGGATGTGGAGCCTACTTTAAAAAAGTAAAGCAAAGTGAAATGTTACAATTGGAAGTTTTAAAATTTCTGTGTATAATAATCATAGCATGTATCTCAGCAGTTACTTAATAGCGTCCCTTCCATTTACTCTTTATTTAACGTGTGTACCCATGGTGGTTCCATTAATGAAAAGCATGTGCATTTAGTTTTGATTGTTTTTTTATTATTTTAGAAATAGGTTTTTTGTTTCTGATGAGTCATTTTTAATGATTTTTAGCTAGTTGTTTTGTTTATATGTGGAGGCTTTATAGGGTAGTTAGTTAATGCTCTTGGTTCAAGTCCTGACCCTGTCATTCAAAATTAATGTGATCATGGGCAAATTAAACTTTCTGTGCTTCTCTTTCCTCATCTATAAAATGAGGATAATGAATACTTATCTCATAGGGCTTTTGGTAGGATTAAATGAGTTAATATGTGGAAACTTTTTAAAACAGTACTGGCCAGATACTAAGGAGTACTTGGTGCCAGCAGTGTTTTAGTACCATGAACAGATTTTCTTCCTTTGGACTTTTTATGTCATTTCCAGTCATCTTTTATCATAAATAATGTTCTGTTCATTCTTACACATAAAGCTTTTTTTCTCATTACTTCTGTGTATATTTTTTGGAATGAAAAAACAATATTTTCCTACTCGTTCCTTCCATACTTCTGTTATTCAGTTGCAGTAAAACCTAGGTGATTGCTAAATGAAGGTTGTGATAGAACTACTTTCCCAAAAACTCAAGGGAGAATATAGACAGAATTTTTGTAATTTTGTGACTCTGTTGGACAAAGTGCTTCATACATTTAAGGCTGATTGTTGGTAATACGATTCTTTGGCTTAAAATTAACTAATGTGTACATAACATATAGTAGTATAGTGCCTGACAGATTTAGGTAGATCCAGTAAAATGTAGTTTATGTTATAGTTATTGATAACAGGAATTTTCATTATATTATTTCCCTTGTGCATCTGGTAGATACAACAGAGTGATTCCTTTTAGAGTAATGCATTTACATCATCAGTCTTTAAACTTTAATAATTTAGGGAAAATGTAGGATAGATATTTGAAATAGTTCATAACAGTGTTTTGCATTACATCATTTAAATTTTTGAAATGTTATTTCTTTCTTTTTCTTTTTCTTTTCTTTCTTTCTTTTTTTTTTTAAGATTTTACTTTTAAGTAGTGTCCACACCCAGTGTGGGGCCAAAACCCACAACCCCAAGATCTAGAGTCACACCACCGACTTAGCCAGCCAGGCACCCCTTGAAATTTTATTTCTGATTGTTATATAGAACTATTCTTTAATATTTTAAGATGAACAGCAAACAAAACTGAAAAATGTGCATTCAACTAATGAAGCAGATGAAGGACTGCCACCTTTTTTTATTTTTTATTTTTTTTAAGATTTTATTTATTTATTTGACAGAGCACAAGCAGGGGAGTGGGAGAGGGAGAAGCAGGCTCCCCACTGAGCAGAGAGCCCGATTCAGGGACTTGATCTCAGGACCCTAGGATCATGACCTGAGCCAAAGGCAGATGCTTAACTGACTGAGCCACCCAGGCGCCCCAGGACTGCCAACTTTTTATTAAGAGTTCAAAACAAATGTGAAAAACAGTAGTAATCATCTCAATAGAAAACTGAACTGTGAGATATGAACAGACAATTCATAGAAGAAGAAAAAATGGCCAACCAACAGTAACAAAAGTTTTGGCTTTGCTACTAATATTAGAAAAATGCATATTAATATTTCAGTATATCTCAAATCTGTCCGTGTATTTTACTTTTTTGCTGAGAATTCCTAGTGATGAGAATGCCGGTTTCATTAAATTCTTTTTTTTTTTTTTTAAAGATTTTATTTATTTATTTGACAGAGATAGAGACAGCCAGCGAGAGAGGGAACACAAGCAGGGGGAGTGGGAGAGGAAGAAGCAGGCTCACAGCAGAAGAGCCTGATGTGGGGCTCGATCCCATCACGCCAGGATCACGCCCTGAGCCGAAGGCAGACGCTTAACTGCTGTGCCACCCAGGCGCCCCTCATTAAATTCTTATTACATTTGCTACAATCTTATGAGAGAACAATTTAGCAGAATGTATGAAGGGCTTAAAAAGTCTGTACTTTTGACCCAAAATTCTTTTTCACCATCTGACCTAATACTGCAAAATGAGGACTAATATTTTTCAATATTCAAAGATTTTCATTTATATAATGTTTTCTATAATAATGAAAGATTTTAGGGGCACCTGGGTGGCTCAGTCGGTTAAGTCGTCTGACTCTTGATTTCGGCAGAAGTCCTGATCTCAGGGTTGTAAGATTGAGCCCTGGGTTGGGCTCTGCGCTGGGCATGGAGCCAGCTTAAGATTTTCTCTCCCTCTGCCCCCCTCCCCAAATTTAGGTAACAGTAGGAATTCCTTTACAAAAAGATGTTTGCCCCCAAAAAGGCAGGGGGAGGGAGAGGTGCGCAGCGTGTGGCTGGCTCAGTGGGTGGAGCATGCAACTTTTGAGCCCCACATTGGGTGTAGAGATTACTTAAAAATAAAATCTAAAAAAAAAAAAGTGTTTGCCAAGTCTTTAATGGCATGGAAAAATACTTGTGGTGAGAAGCAAAGAAGAAATGGGGTAATAATTATACTTAAAATTAGCATAGAAAGAATGGAGAAAAAACCATTCCTTTGGTAGGATAGTGGTTATTTTTTACTGCCTTTATATAAGTGCATTATAGATATTACGAGCATTTATTTTTAAAATCATACAAAAAGTAAGTATCAAGGAAAGGAAAAATAAAATTAATTCTTACTAATTCTTGATATTTACAAACTGACATTAAAATCCCTTGTTCACCATTTATGAAGAGACTGTTCATTTTCTGGGTATATTTATTTTAGAGAAAATGCTATAGTGTTCTTTGACAAACGCAGGGAAAGTTAACTGAAACTGAATTGCAAGATCACACCGTACTTATTTTTAGTATGTAAAATATTCATCTGAACTTTTGGTGTGCTAGATACTAAATGGGACAAAAATCTTACAAAAAAAAGAAAACTACTTACCAGTATTATACCATTCACGAACACATATGCAAAATTCTTAACAAATTATAAGCAAGTTAAATCCAGCAAATTATAAAAAGGTTAATTGATATGACCCAAGTACGGTTTATCCCAGAGTGCAGAATTGGTTCCACACTCAAAAATCAGTGTGATACACCACATCAATAAAAAAACATAATGGGTTCTGAAAAAGCATCTGACAAAATTCCAATATTCATTCATGATTATAGCTCTCAGCAAGCTGGGAAGGGAGCTTCATTAAGCTGATAAAAGGTTAAAAGGTATCTGAGCATAATACTTAATGGTGGAAAACAATGCTTTCCCCCTGAGATCAGGAACCAAGGCCAGGATGTTCAATCTCAACCACTCACAGTCATGTTTATAAAAGAGTGCCTTGTCAGTGCATAAGGCAGAAAAAGAAATAAAAGGCACACAGATTGGAAAGGAAGAAATGAAACTGTCTTTACTTGCAGACAACATGATCATCTATGTAGAAACCCCAAAGAATCTACAAAAAATCTACTAGAGTTTTGGCTGAATTTTTTTTTTTTTAAGATTTTATTTATTTATTTGACAGAGAGACAGCCAGCAAGAGAGGGAACACAAGCAGGGGGAGTGGGAGAGGAAGCAGCAGGCTGCCAGCAGAGGAGCCTGATGCGGGGCTCAATCCCAGAACGCCAGGATCACGCCCTGAGCCGCAGGCAGACGCTTAACGACTGCGCCACCCAGGCGCCCCAGAATTTTGACTGAATTTAACAGAATCTCTGGATACAGGGTTACTGTACAGAGGGTCATTGTATTTCCATAAAGTAGCAATGAATAGTTTGAAAATTGAAATTTTAAAATGCCCCATAGTAGCATCAAAAAACCCCAGAATACTTAAGGATAAATCTAACAAAATATGTGCAAAATTAGAAATCACTTCTATGTAGAAGTACTTGAATATATGGCTAAAAAACAATCTGTTTATATTGAGAAGGGTATATACATTTTCTGTAAAAGACACGTTTTTTAGGATATTTTATTTTTCTTGGATGAGGTTTTTATGTGGCTGTGATCATGTGTAATTTTGTGTTCTTTTTTTGTTTAACACTATTTTATTATGTCACAAGTTCCTTATACTTGCAGGTCTTATATCTGCTTAGCCATTCCCCTAACGTTGGATATTTAGATTGTTTCCAAGTTTTCAAAAGTTTCTTTTGAAACTTTTCTAAGTTTCTTTAAATTGGTTGGTATATACTGTACTATGGAGAAATTTGAACCTACCATAGGAAGAATAGAATCAGTCATTTGATTTTAGAGCATGTAATTGGTGTCGGGTAAAAGATTGAACTTAAGACTAGCATTTGACCACCAGAGTGAAAGTTAAGTATGTTCTTGAGGTCTGTTTCTAATATCTCTTCTTTCGTTAATAAAGATTTATTTATTTATTTATTTGAAAGAAAGGGAGAATGAGAGAGAGTGCAGTCAAGGGGAGGAGCAGAGGGAGAAAGACAAGCAGACTCTGCACTGAGCGTGGAGCCCAGAGCGGGGCTCGATTCCACAACCCCAATAGCACGAGCTGGGCCAAAATCGAGAATCAGATGCTTAACCGACTGAGCCATCCAGGCACCCCTAATATTTATTCTTGATAGCTTATTATGTCTGTTATCTTAGAATTATCTTTAAAATATGTGTCAGTGACTTCCCATTTTTGCATCAAAATGATACATGCTTTTGTTAATCTACTGTTCATGGACAGTAACATCTAGTGAAGTCTCTTCTTACCTCTTAGATGTCTGAGCTTAAGCACTCTTTATTGTCCCCTAATATTCTACAGATAGATGCCTATCATAACTGCCCCCAAAACTTTTGTCTTTAAATTTACTTGTTTACATGTCTGTTGTCTCCTGTCAGACTGGGAAGAGACTTTGTCTTTTGGCTTTATATACCTGCTCACTAGCGTAATTAGGTATATGGTAGATAATGTAGTACCAGAAGTCTGTTTTAATAATTACAACTTCAGTTTTCTCTGTAGAGAAAAGACCAATTTATACTTGAAGATGTGCTGTTTCTAAGATAGTTCTTTGTCATTTGCTCATACTGGTCTGCTGAGCGCTAATGTGAAATGAGAAAGAAGGGATAGGTTGATGTTAACTAAGTTTCTGATCACTTGACAGGTGTGGGATTATGAGACTGGAGATTTTGAGCGAACTCTTAAGGGACACACGGACTCTGTACAGGATATTTCATTTGACCACAGTGGCAAGCTTCTGGCTTCCTGTTCTGCAGATATGACCATTAAACTATGGGATTTTCAGGGCTTTGAATGCATCAGAACCATGCACGGTAAGGGGTAGAGGATAGTATTTTGATACTGATTTGTAACGTGACATTCCAGAGAAAAGAATATTGTTTTCTAATAGTGCGCAAGTCCCCTACATTTAATTCTTAATTGTATCAGTGGAAGAGTCTATGATGTAAATAGCCCATGGATAACTTACACAGTAGTTGAGAGTTGTTTCAGTTATGAGGTTTTAAGTATCTCCTAGTACTGGTTTATATAAAATACTTAATTCGTTTTCAGGAATGTTTTTGGATAAGAAAAACTGCTGGGACATCTGTCTTCAAGAAAGAAAGAAAAAATGAAGTTATTGGGGATTTGTTTTGTTTTGTTTTGTTTTTCATTTTTCTCACTTGGGAAACTGAAGTCCAGAGCGAATAGGTATAGTAAAAGCTGGGACCTAGCATTTCTCGCTCACCTCATAATGTTCCACATATACTGTAGTCTTAATGTTAGGTTGTTTTCCTGGGTCTTGTCATAGACACTGTTCTCTGAGGTGGTTTGGCCTTGTGGAAAGAACATGGGCTTTGGAATTAGATATCTGGGTTCAAATTCCTACTTGTTTACTTGTGGCATTGGGAAATTTCAACCTCTTTCATCTGCAAGATAGAAGTAATAATACCTGTCATAGGATTGTTGTGATGATAAAATGAAATCGTATACGTGAATCATCTTGGTGTAGTATCTGGCACATAGAAGATGCTCAGTAAGGATTTTTGTTGTTTCTTTAAACATGATAAAATTTTAATGTTTGGATTTTACATAAGGAACACATGCTGTGTTGGTAATAAAAGGGTTTTTTTTTTTAAATAGATAATCCAGTGGTGTAAGTTATGTGATTACATAGAAAGTATAATTTGAAGGGTGTTTTTCCCCCAAAAATTAAGTGGGAAGCTTACCAGTTAAAGAAGTTCTTTCGTAAAAGAATTGAATCCTTTCGTCAAATCTAGTGTTTATGTTTCTTTGAGTAGCCTGTATCTTATTGCTATGACTTTACTAAAGAAGAAGGGGATGGGTGATACAGGCTTCCAGTTATGGAATGAGTGAGTAAGTCAAGGGAATAAAAGGCACAGCATAAGGAATAGAGTTAATGATACTGTACTGGCGTATGGTGGCAGATGGCAGCTACACTTGCAGTGAACATAGCATAGTGTATAAACTTGTCAAATCACTGTGTTGTACAACTGAAATCAATGTAACGTGTGTCAACTATACTTAAATTTAAAAATTTTTTTAGAAAGGAGTTCTTTCCAACCATTGTATATTTCTTAAAATAATGATATTTATGAGGATTGTCTGGGGCTTTTTCCACAAAGGATAGCTAATTAGGAAAGTGAATAATGCATATAGAATAATGCATTTTTACCCCCAGGGACATGAACAACAAAAAAAGGAAATTTTCAATCACTATTTTAAATTTGGAACCAAATCTTTCTATTTAGCTTTGTAAATCTTATTTCCAACATACATACCATGGAAGTTTTTGTGTGTTTCTAGTGTTCATGTATAAACATTCAGCATATTAGTGTATTCAGATGCTGATGGTACTGATGCCTTGTGATGTTAAAACAGTTGTACAGTTGAAATTTAATCATAAATTGAGCTAGCTACTTAATTCATTATGGATTATTTTTTTAAGTTGCTAATTCCTTAACTTGTGTGTGTAAATCCAAGTTTCTTATCAAATTTATATAAAGCCCAGTGTATTTAAAGTTGCTGTGATGTTCGAAATCCCATGGTAAAATCTCATGGTAAATTGAGGTGTGATTGCTTTTCGTGATACACCACTGACTACGTTGCTGTGTTGTGTGTTTTAGGCCATGACCACAATGTTTCTTCAGTAGCCATCATGCCCAATGGAGATCATATAGTGTCTGCCTCAAGGGATAAAACTATAAAAATGTGGGAAGTGCAAACTGGGTGAGTAGGGTTGGTTGAAAAGGTGTTGTCAGCTAAAGAGATATTAAACAACCAAAATGTGTTCTGAACCAATTATTCTGACTTTAACCCAGAATGATTATGGTGCTGGTTGTGTTATATATTTTAAAATGAGGTTTTAATCTTTGAATGTTTTCCAAAAAGGAACAGGAAAATTATAAAAGAAACTGTCCTTGAGAGCCATTTTCTATGCAGTGGCTTCTTTTTAGATTTTCTTTATTTGTTTGAGAGAGAGAGCATGAGTTGGGGGTGGGGGGAGGCAGAGGGAGAGCAGCGAGCCCGACTTGGGGCTGCGTGACCTGAGCCGAAGGCAGATGCTTAACCAGCTGAGCCATCCAGGCGCCCCCAATGGCTTATTTCTCTGTGGTCTTTTTTTAGGTGATTTCTCTGTGGGTTGAAATAAAACGTAAATAACATTTGTGCAGGTATTCCCTTATTAGGCTGAATTTGATTGTGCTTAGAATGACACATGATTGGTATCATAAAACCTTAACATACTGCTAGTTTTACCCAGATTAGTAGTGTGCACCCTTTTTCCCAACAAGGCTATAAATACTTTTGTTAGGTTTATTGTGTGTGTTTAGTTTTGGAAGACTTATTTCTCTCTATATTTTACCTTCTAGAATGTGTTGATTAGTTAGCTCCTTAATGATACTCCCATCAGCACATTTTGATTGATGTTTGGTTTTCCAGCCTGTCCCCATCTTTTATTAACCGTGAATGTACATTTCTTCTGTTGACTTGCATGTCATTACTCTAACTTGGTGTCAACCTCTTCATTCCACTGCATAGCTAGTTTTATGTTGCTTCTGGAAAGTGTCCGAATAATTGCCATTCACGATGTAAATTATTACTTACTTCGACAGCTACTGTGTGAAGACATTCACAGGACACAGAGAATGGGTACGTATGGTGCGGCCAAATCAGGACGGCACTCTGATAGCCAGCTGTTCCAATGATCAGACTGTGCGCGTATGGGTCGTAGCAACAAAGGAGTGCAAGGCTGAGCTTCGAGAACACGAGCATGTCGTAGAATGTATTTCCTGGGCTCCAGAAAGCTCATACTCTTCCATCTCTGAAGCAACAGGATCTGAGGTATGTGATTTGTGTGTCATTTCATGATTTTATTGCTGATATCAGAACCTTAGATAACTTTTCTCATGCTCAGTTTCAGGGCAGTTAACGCACTGACAAATCTGCATCCCAAAATTCTGAATCTTGAAACTCTTTCCTCTTTCGAGCTTGTGGAAGTATTTATATTTTCTAACCAGTGATTGTTGTCAGCTGACCCTTGACTTGTGCTGGGGAGGGTAGATTCTCCTGAAGAGTAAAAGTGGTCATTAGATTTATCAGAAATGCCATTCTTAGTATAGCAATGCAAAGTAAAACTTACGGGAGAGGTTACAGTTATCTTTTAGAAGAATAGCCTTTAATGAACCTAATTATTTTGTTTATAAATTTATGGTGGAATGCAGTTCAGTCCTTACATATTTATTTTAAAGAATATTTCATATGGAGGTCTCTTGATACCCTTGATCACTAGAAACACTGAGTCTGAAATTTTATTTAAGTTTTTATTTTAATCACCTGGTTCTCATCCCAAGTGCACTCCTTAATGCCCATCACCTATTTCATTTCATCCATCTTCCCACCCTCCTCCCCTCTGGTAACCATCAGTTTGTTCTCTATAGTTAGGAGTCTGTTTCTTGATTTGTCTTCTCTTTTTTCCCCCTTTTGCTTGTTTTGTTTCTTAAATTCCACATGGGAGTGAAATCATACGGTATTTGTCTTTCTCTGATTTATTTCATTATAGTGTTCTGACTTATATTCTGACTTACTTCATTATACTCTCTAGCTCCATCCATGCCATTGCAAATGGCAAGATTTCATTCTTCTTTTCCCCCCATTTTTTAGGAATGAATAATAGTCTATGGTGTGTGTGTGTGTGTGTGTGTGTGTGTGTGTGTGAGAGAGAGAGAGAGAGACAACTTTAGCCATTCATCAGTTGATGGACACTTGGATTGCTTCCATATCTTGGCTATTGTAAATTATGCTGCTGTAAATGTAAGGGTTCGTGTATCCTTTTTAATTAGTGTGTTTTTTTAATTCTTTGGGTAAATACCCAGTAGTACAGTTACTGGATCATAGGTAGTTCTATTTTTTAACTTTTTGAGGAAGCTCCATACTGTTCTCCACAGTGCCTGCACCAGTTTGCATTCCCACAGTGCAAGAGGGTTCCTCTTTCTCCACATCCTCACCATTATTGTTTCTTGTGAAACAATTTTAGCCATTCTGACAGGTGTGAGGTGATACCTCATTGTAGTTTTGATTTGCATGTCCCTGATGATCAGTGATGTTGAGCATCTTTTCATGTGTCTGTTGGCCATCTGGATGTCTTCTTTGGAAAAATGTCTGTTCATGTCTTCTCATTTTTTGATTGGGTGTTGTTATATAGGTTCCTTATATATTTCGAATACTAACTCTTTATCAGATACGTCATTTGCAAGTATCTTCTCCCATTCAGTTGGCTGCCTCTTTGTTTTGTTGATTGTTTCCTTTGCTATGCAGGAGCTTTTTACTTTGATGTAGTCTCAGTAGTTTATTTTTGCTTTTGTATTCCTTGCCTCAGGGGACCTAGCTAGAAAGAAAAATTACTGCCAATGCTGTCTTCTAAGATTTTTATGGTTTCAGGTCTCACACTTAGGTCTTTAAGTGTGTATGGTGTCAGAAAGCGGTCCATTTTCATTCTTTTGCATGTTGCTGTCCAGTTTGCCCAGCACCATTTGTGGAAGAGACTGTCTTTCCCATTGGATACTTTCCTGCTTTGTCAAAGATTAATTGACCATATAATTATGGTTTTATGTCTGGATTTTCTATTCAGTTCCATTGATCTGTATGTCTATCTTTGTGCCAGTACCATACTGTTTTGATTACTACAGCTTTGTAATGTAACTTGAAGTCTGGAATTGTGATGCCGCCAGCTTTGCTTTTCTTTTTCAAGATTGCTTTGTATATTTGGGGTCTTTTGTGGTTCCACACAAATTTTAAGATTGTTTGTTCTAGTTCTGTGAAAAATGCTGTTGGTATTTTGATAGGGATCGCATTAAATGTGTAGATTGCTTTGGGTAATACAGACATTTTACCAGTATTTGTTCTCCCAATCCGTGAGCATGGAATGGCTTTCCATTTCTTTGTGTTGTCTTCAGTTTCTTTCATCAGTGTTTTACAGTTTTCAGAGTATTCCACCTCTTTGGTTAGGTTTATTCGTAGATATCTTACAATTTTTGGTGCTTTTATAAATGGTATTGTTTTCTTAATTTCTCTTTCTGTTGCTTCATTATTGAATGCAACAGATTTCATATATTGATTTTGTATCCTGCAACTTCACTGATTTGCTTATCAGTTCTAGCAAGTTTTTGGTGGAGTCTTTTGGGTTTTCTAGTCTGGAGGTTTATTGTATTTCTTCACGGTTCTTAATTTGTAATTTCCATGATTTCAGTCTTTATGATTAATAACTTCATATAAGTTACAGAATATTATTTCTTTGAATAAATTGCCTGAGTCGAAATTGACCGTGTATCTTTTATGTAAACAGTCCTATTGGGGATTTTTGCTTTTGTTAGTTAACATACAGAACAATATTGGTTTCTAGGGTATAATTCAGTGGTTCATCACTTACATACAACACCTAGTGCTTGTCACAAGTGCCCTCCTTAATACCCATCACCCATCTAGCCCATCCCCCACTCACCTCCCTCCATCAATCCTCTTTGTTCTCTGCCATTGATTCACCTATGGCTGTTTCTCTCTATTGTGGATATTTTTAAATTACATTTTAATAAATGAAGGAGGAGAATCTTCCTCCTCAGCCCCCATCCTCCCACCCCCAAAAATTATTTTTCCAAAATGAGGCTTCTTTAGTAACTTCTTTATATTTTGGCTCACTAGTTGCGTTTTCAAATTCTTTTTGCTGCCCTCTGGTGGTGGTTTCTTACCATGTCATAAATTTGATTGTGGCTGACCTTGAATAGACTGAATTAAATAGTTTGAAATTTTTTCTTGATTACAGAAGTCTTGAACAGTAAATTTATCATCCCATTAGTATTATAGAAACTGAATCTTAATCTTAGTAGAGATATTCTGTTTTTATGTTATCTGGGTCCTTCCTGTGTTACAGTCTACATATGTCAAAAGACCTGTGTATTTTGATAGAGAAAAATATGAAGAATAAGCCCTAGAGATCTAATTGTATTCTCGCTACCTAAAAGGGGGGTGGAAATGTATATACAAGGTGATGGATATTTTAACTAAACTGATTATGATGGTCATTTTATAATAGATATGTGTCTCAGAACATCAGATTGTGTATAATAAACATGGATTTGTCCCCCAAAATTGCATTTTTATAAAAATTGGAAATACAGATCATTGATAGAAATAAAGTCCTCACCTAACTTCTTAAACAGGAAACTTAATATTTGTATGTTTTCTATAGACTAAAAAAAGTGGCAAGCCTGGGCCATTCTTACTGTCTGGATCCAGAGACAAGACTATTAAGATGTGGGATGTCAGTACTGGCATGTGCCTTATGACCCTAGTAAGTTTGCATAATCTTACTGCTTCTTTTGTATCTTAACTTACCTTTTTTGGTTAGATGCCTTGTGATATCTTATTAAATAATCTGAATTATTGCCGGCTTTAAAAGAACTTCTTTATAAAGACATTTTTTCTTAAACTTTTGTAATTCCATTGTTACAGTGATGTGAAAATTATTCCTGTAGAATGTCATGTTTATATAAAGAATCTACAAAGCCAGTTGATGCCAGGAGGGAGATCTAGCTCACTGTGTCTTTAAAAATTATATATCTCCTGTGGGAGAGAAACAGTATTATTATAGACTCATATTTTTTGTAAGAAAGAGAGCACGTGCGCACCCGCACAAGTTGAGGAAGGGGTAGGGGGTTGGGGAGAAGTAGACTCCTTGCTGAGCAGGGAGCCTGACATGGGCCTAGATCCCAGGACCCCAAGATCATGACCTGAGCTAAAGGCAGGCACTTAACCAACTGAGCCACCCAGGTGCCCCTAGACTCATTCATTTTTTTAAACTGTTTTTGTATTTCACGGTATTTAATTTTAATATGAATCCTTTTAACTGTTATCTGTTTGTTCTCATGGTCCAATTTATTTGGTTTATTTTACCATTCTGATGTTAATGTTGTTACTTAGCTTTATGACTTGGAAATGCTTATTTCGTTTTAGGAGCACCTAGAATTTGGTATTAGGATATATAAATGAGGACGCCTGGGTGGCTCAGTCAGTTAAACAGGTGCCTTCAGCTCAGGTCATGATCCCAGGGTCCTGGGATCGAGTCCCACAGCGGGTTCCCTGCTCAGTGGGGAGTTTGCTTCTCCCTCTCGCTCCATCCCTCCGCGCTGCTCTTTCTCTCTCCCTAAAATAAATAAAATCTTTAAAAAAAAAAAAAAAAGGATATACAAATGATAGTTCAGCATTGTTGACATTCTTATTTGCCTAAGGAAGTTCTGTGGCATTAATTCAGTAACAGTTTTTGTAATTTGGCATCCATGTTTGTTTCAGAGATTTCTTTAGGTGCTAACCACACCTTGAAGTGATTGTCTCTCTGTAGGATGTGGTAGACACTTTGGAAGTATCATCAAGAATTGATTAGAGGGGCACTTGGGTGGCTCAGTCTGGTGTCTGACTCTTGAGCTCAGCTCAGGTCTTGATCTCAGGGTCGTGAGTTCAAGCCCTGCATTGGGCTCCATGCTACGCATGGAGCCTACTTTAATTTTCTAACCAATTTTTTTTTTGTTTTAAACTCTCCTCTAGTAGTATTCTGAGCTCAGATATGCTGTATCGCTGTTTAAAAAGATGATCTACATTTAAAATCAGAAATTGTGTATGGGGCACCTGGCTGGCTCAGTCCCTGGAGTGTGGGGTCTCTTGATCTCAGGGTTGTGAGTTCAGGCCCCACGTTGGATGTAGAAATTGCTTGAAAATAAAATCTTTTAAAAAAAAGAAAGAAAAAGCATGTGCTCTGCTCTCCTGTAATAACACAGGTCACCTTAATTTCCCCAGAGGTTTCTGGCTCCTATTTTTTCAGCTGAAGGAGGGTACTTTTTACTGCTTTATTCTGGTGTAGCCACGGAAATGTGATTTAAATTTTGTTGAGGCTTCTACATCTAGTGATTGGTGACTTTTGTAGGTCACTATAATAGAACAAGGTGGGGGGGGTTATTCTTTTTTTTAAGATTTTATTTATTTGAGAGAGCATACACACGAGCCAGGGGTGGGAGGGCAGAAGGGAGAGGGAGAAGGAGACTCCCCACCGAGCAGAGAGCCCTGATGGAGGGCTCTATCCCAGGACCCTGAGATAATGACCTGAGCCGAAAGCAGATGCTTAACCAACTAAGCCACCCAGGCGCCCCTAGAACAAGATATTTTACGTAAGGGTCAAGGCAAAGGATATGTAGCCTTGGGCATCTCTCTCTCTTTTTTTTAATTAACTCCCCCTTTTTGGTTCTTTTACAAAAGCAGTATGGTTATTTACATTGTAGAAAAATTAGAAATATACAGAAAAGCTAAAAGAAGAAAATAAAAATCACCCATATATCCAAGTATATTTTCTAGTCTAGGGCTGTCCAGTAGAACTTTCTGTAATGATGTTCTGTAACTATACCATCCAGTGTTGTGGCTATAGGCCACATGCGGCTATGGAACTCTTGAAATGTGGCTAGTGAGACAGGACTGAGTTGCTGATAGTATTAATGTTAGTTTACTTTTTTTTTTTAAGATTTTATTTATTTATTTGATAGAGCACAAGTAGGCAGAGCTGCAGGCAGAAGGAGAGGGAGAAGCAGGCTCCCTGATAAGCAGGGAGCCCCATGTGGGGCTGGATCCCAGGACCCTGGGATCATGACCTGAATCGAAGGCAGCCGCTTAACCGACTGAGTCATCCAGGCACCCCAGTGTTAGTTAGTTTACATTTAAAAAGCTACATGTGGACTGTGCAGTTAAAGCCATTTTCTTTAATTTCTGTGTAGATGAGTATGGTTTTATACATACATATATAACGGGGATTTATATATATATAAACGATAATCCTATTGTACATATTGCTTTGCAGCAAACCTTTAATTTAGCAGGTGTGTGATGCTTGTGCTGTTAGAGCTTTTATTACTGATGACATGCAGTGTTTGGATGAACATCTTTGTTAAATAAATCTCTGGGCTATTCTTAATTAATCTCTTAGGGTAAATAGCAAGAACTGGCACTGCTGGGACAGGGTATGTAGATGGATGAATGGATGGTTAAATATGCATTAAATACCTGTGTATCCTTCACCTAAAGTCACCAGTTGCCAACATTTTCCTTTCTGTGTGTGTGTGTGTGTGTGTGTGTGTGTGTGTACATTTTGCTGAACAACCTGAGAGTTACTTGTAGGTACCAGGACAAGTGTATCTCCTAAAAATAAATGTATTCTGTATAACCACAATAAAGTGATCATACTCAAGAAACTTAACATTGGGGGTGCCTGGCTGGCTCAGTCGGTAGAGCATGTAACTCTTGATCTCAAGGTCATGAGTTCAAGCCCCACATTGGGTATAGAGATTACTTTAAAAAATTGATTTAAAAAAATTGACATTAATACTACATATTTACAGTTTTTCCAATTATCCCAATGGCTCTTTTTTGGCATTGACATTTTATTGCACTTCAAGTAATGACTTACTATTTTTCTAGATGCTGTTTAAACAGTTCATCCCTTTATTAAGTCAAATACCTTTTTGTTTTTAAGGTGGGTCATGATAACTGGGTACGTGGAGTTCTGTTCCATTCTGGGGGGAAGTTTATTTTGAGTTGTGCTGATGACAAGACCCTGCGTGTGTGGGATTACAAGAACAAGCGATGCATGAAGACCCTCAATGCGCATGAACACTTCGTTACCTCCTTGGGTACGTAAAGGATTGAGGTTTCTAAGCAATTAGATTTTGGAGTGCCAGACATAAACAGGTTTATGTAATCGTGTGGAATTTTCCAGGTAAGAGATGACTATGTGCTTTCAGGACAGACTAGAGAAGACAGTTTAAAAACTTTGTGGATTCCTACCATTTGTTTTAAATTCTCCTTTCCTTAACTTTCTCTCTCCATCATCAGCCTTATAATAAAAAAATTACTTTCTCCATGCACAACATTGGTTTGGAAACTAGGATTGTGAAGAGGATACTTACTAACCACTCTGATGGGTAATTTTTCTCCCCTACTAGTTTGTAAGTTTCTCAAAGTAAATTTTACTCGGCCTTTTTTCCTCTGGCAGGTATATACTACCATGTACTGGGAACTCACAGAATCGTATTTAAGTGTAATAAATATCCTCAGTATTATCTGGACTTAAATCTAGAATTCAAAATAGTGAATACCGTAAAATACAATACACCTAGGGTTTGATGGATCTAATGATAAAACCCACCTCATAGGGTTGTTAAAGAATTAAACATGAATATAAAGCATTAGTACTAAGCCCGGAACATAGTAAGTTAAGTAAGTAGATATTGTTGTTGTTATTGGTAGATTGGAGTGTTTGTTCGGCTTTAGTTGGGATGGGGGTTAATGGGGAAGGATTTTTATTGAAGTGTTAACATAGGACTTAATCATTACATCTCAGCTTCCCTAAACCAGGGGTGGGGCTGTGGGTGTATATAGAAAGAAAGGAGTATTCCTGGCGCTTGGACTTGCTTATTTTGTGGCTTGTTAAACATTTTATCTGGATTTAAAATAAGCCTTTTCTTTTTCTTTCAGATTTCCATAAGACGGCACCATATGTGGTTACTGGCAGTGTAGACCAAACAGTAAAGGTGTGGGAGTGCCGTTGATGGAGTCGCATTTGGCCCTTCCTCCCATTTTTCCTCTGGATGCACTCTGATGATACCATGGTTACCCCATTGAGCTCTGTTTAAATAAATATTGTCCTTTCATGTAAATTATTCTGGATGTAGATTGAGCTTATTAAATGTTACACACAAAGTATTCATGCATGGTGAATCCAAATTGTATACTGTAAATTTACATACGTTGTCTAGAAGTACCATAGGGTTTAAAAACCTGGGCTGGCATTGGTCACACCAGGCCTAAGAAGGCAGAATTGAATAAATTGAACTAGGGCACTAAACTGAATAGTTGACAGTGTCAATTTTATGTTGGATTATTAATTCCTGTTTTTCTTTCTGCTATCTGTTGGTGCCTGACTTGATGGCCTCATTTGGGGAAAAGTGGTGATTATTAGGGCTTTTTCTGAAATGTGTATCTATGTAACATCACTTAAGTGTGCTTAATAAATCTTCTTTAAGGATGTTAGATGATAAGGCTACAATTCAAAATCTTCTGAACCATCTATGTAATTAATGGGGATGACACATTGGAATTTTTGTCATGACACATTTGCCAAATCAATAGGATACATTTGTTTTGGCAGCCTGTCAAGCAGAGGCTAGTGGTATATTTATGTAAGAAAATGACTGTAAATCTCAAGAAAAATCTCAGCAGCTAATAGCAAATCATTTATTTCATTTGGGTCTTAGTGCTTTGTAAACAGGTCAACAAAACACTGTAGTACTCTAAGCTTCTATTTTTCACACTAGACACACTTCTAGTTGTACTCCCCATACTATTAGACTGTGTAGTGATGTGACTTCCAGGTAGAATTTACTCTTCCCGTTGAGTGTGTCATGGTACAAAGCACTATTTGTTTTGATGTTTTTTAGGGATGTGCAATGTGCATTACATAATGACAAATATTGAAAAGGTTATGTTCACCCATTTTAAAGAAGTGGGAGAAATACAGCAGTTTGTTTTTCAACATGAATCTGATACCAATTTGAACTGTATGTAACTTACAAGTTAAAAAAAAGACAGGGTTTAATGGAGCATGCATAAAAATGTACTGTGTTTTCACCTTTTGTTTATATATAAATGTTCATATGGGCCTATCTTAAGTGGGTAAGTCTTAGATGAATATCACACACGTACAACCTCCGTGTCTTTGGGTCCTGGGGTTTTGAAGAAGTGCTAAAACATGCAAGTAGAATAAATTTTGCTGTGGAATACCATGCTTTAGAACAAGCCCTTTTTGATCCTAATGCTTCTGAAAACTAGGTCTGACTCTGTGGGAATTTTTCCCAGTTCAAAGGAAAATCACACACACACCCCACAGTTTGGCTGTTCAGCGTTTTACACATCCTGCTATCGTGTATATTGTGATCCAGAGTTACTACAAGTAGGTTCAAGAGAATTTTTATCTATGACTTTGGAAACAATATTTCATTGCAGATTATTAAATAAATAATTCCGTTGCTTAGCTAACCAACAGCTTTTTTTAAAGGTCATTTGAAAAGTTAACAGAACAAAGAAATAACAAAGACAGTTTAACAAAGAAACTTAACTCTGAATTGCATTTTATTCATTTGCATAATATGTGATTTTTTAAATGTCCCTCTTAGTATTTAATGGAAATTTGCTTCGTGAAAAAGACAAAGGGTTAGACTTAGTGTCCTCTAGGTACACACACAGACTAGGCCTTACGTTTACTAGAAGCAGCGTTATGTCTAACTTGTGTCTTTTTGTTTGTTTGCTTTGTTTTTCATAATTTCTGAGCGACGTCTCTGGAAGGAAAAGTGTTTTGAGAACTAATGGCTATTTTTGAAGACAAAAATTACAACTTAAGCTAATTCCTTAAATACAGTAGATTAACTTTCAGGACAATATTGCCTCACAGCCCTGCTCACATTCAGAAGTCTTTTTTTGTTTCCCTTTAGCTGTTCTGACTGGAGTTTTCTACAAAAGCTATGGAAGATATCTTTGTTCTCGTTTGCTGCTATTTCCTGTTCTATTTTAAGAAATATAAATACATAGAAATGGTGCATCTTAACATTTGTTTGTACATGTATAAATGTCTTGTATTTTAATTCATTTTTAGCATGTAGCAACACGAATTGTTTAAGGGTAAGCCACAACATCTAGAAATCACTCATAGATATGAACAATAAAGGAAAAAAATGGTACCGATTTAGGAGGAAACAAAGCTGCTGTCCGCTGGGTTTTCCCCCCTGCAGCATACAGTGACTCTCCGTTGACAAAGGAGGAGAAACAATGTTCCTCTGTAAACAGAGTTATCCTTACTTGGGAGATTGCCACAGCCTGCTGCGTAGTTGAGCTGCCAGACATCCTCCATTTAAGAAGCAGCAAACACTGAATCTCAGGGATGGTCCTCAACCGGATCCAGATGTAACGAGCCCTGTTTGAGTAAAGAAGGGGGTGGGGGAGAGCGGTCCATCCACAGTCCGGAGTCGGAGGTGCGCCGTTTCCTGCACTGTTGTTTGACACTGCCCTGTTGATGCCCTTTCTTCCTGTTGCCTCCGTTTTCTCTGTCTGCTGTCTAACCCCGTGCCTTGCCTGGGATAAGTACAATGATGAGGTTACTGGTTTGGATTGTAAGTGGAGGAATTTATGAATTGGTTTAGAGGTTCACTGCTGCTTTGTCATTTTCTCAATCAGATTGGCCACTTATTTAAGAAATAAAGAGCTGGTAGAATTGCATCCTCAGATGATTATTTGACTTTGTGTGTGTGAAAACAGACATTCCGGTGCCGCCCTCACCGATGTGCCCAAGAAGTCCTGGCCGCACTCTTGGAAGTGCAAAGCCACAGACACTGTGGTGTAGACATTGCTTGGAGAATAGTTGCTTTTCGACATGGCATCTTGCACTTTAGGAGACTAAGACCGTCCTGTTTTGTCTGTGTGTGGTGTGACCAGTGGTGTGCCCAGAGCACTGCTCTAAAACTCACTAGTGTTAGCAAGTCGTCCAGGCCGCGGAGCGCTCGCCGTCGTCTCGGGAAGCTTTGGCTCCGGCTCACCAGGCCGTGTCCTTACTGTCAGTGCCCTGCTCTCCTGTTTGCCTCTTCCTGTTTCTGTGTGAACTTCCAGGTAAAATCACTCATTAAATAGTTTTCTTTTAAATTTATTTAAAGAAAAACTATTTAAAAGTAAAGGATATTTTGTTTTGTTGACAGTGGTGGCTTGATAATCCTTAAGCAACTGAAACTAAGATTGTTGAAGGAAAAGGCACTTAAAACGGTTACTCTTTCTGTCCAGCTGTATATAAATCCAACGTGTTAATTAATCTAGATAATGCAAAGAAGAATCTGGTAGAGAAGCGACATGTACAAAATCGGTGAAAAAGGTTTTGGGTTTTTGTTTTTTGTTTTGTTTTTTTTTCAGTAGGGTGGGGGGAGGGCAAGCTGGATTTACAAGTCACAACTGGACTGAACTGGCCTTTTTATCTTTCCACTATATCATGTAAGTAGCTGCTTTCTTGTCCTGCCCGTCCTTCAGGCATCCCTAACGCTCACTCTGAAGATATAGAAACAAACCCAAAATCCTCGGGTTAGAAGTTGACCCTGACACTGACGTGAAGGCAAGCATTGATTTCATATGAATGTTGCAGAGGTGGTGGTGATTGGAGAAAACAGTTCCCAGATTGTAAGAGTTAACTGAAGATATTGACACAATTTTAAAAAAAATCAGTAAAGGAATGTATATAATATTGCTCTTGTGTTTTACAGTAAGATTTGTTGCTCTCAGACTGTGTAAAACAAAATTTATTCATGTTTTCTGCATATTAAAAAATCCTATTGTACCAATTGGTAAACTATTAAATGCCTATAAAACTAGATGTGATCTTTTTTTTTTTTTTTTGGTGTCCTTGTGCAGATTTAAAGCCTTTTAATTGAGTCCTAATAGGAGATGGGACTGTGTTTAACACCAGCCATAGAGTAAGATGCAAATTGGTAGCAGGGCCTTGGAAGGCTTTTCTTGAGGCCGGTGCCAGTACTGCCTTTGCTGTCCGCTTCCTTCACCTTATTAGGAGGTCAGGAGCTAGGAGCGACGGTGGTGGGTGGGCTTGCCTAGCCCGGACTTCTCTAAGGCACCGCCCTCCTCTCCAGGAACCGTTTCTGACAGTGACTCATCGGCCTGGGCGCTGGAGAGCTGATGCCAGGAATGACCTATTGTAAATACTACCCCATCCCTCTGCCCCCACATACATACCCCAACAAAGACTTGGCCCTCTTGTGGTGGTCAGGGTCCAGAGAGAAGAATCATGCCCCCTTTGTTCTATTAATGAATGAGCCTCTTGTTCTGTCTGGTGATCTTGGATTCTTGAAGATTATTAATATTGTTTTAAATTTTCTTTGAAATGTTCCAAAGTCGTCTTCACTCTTGCCGCAGAAGCCTCATGGCTTTCCCTCTGCTTTACACGTGTTGGCTGTGTCCTACCTCACACCCCTACTGCTGCCCAGCTAGCGCCTGTAGTGTCCGGGCACCCAGGAAGTCTCCAGCCTTGTTCACGTATAAAGGACACGTTGAATGTGCGGTGGCTCTCTACTTAGAGCCCAGTTGTTTTCCTGCCCCACCCCCCACCATCCCAAAATGGGAATCCTCAGGAGCACCAAAGTAATTTGCTTGAAATTCCAGTCTTCTGAGTTTTGCAGCTTTTCCATTTCTCTGCGGGGCTCCTCTTTTCCTCTAGCTTGAGATGCAGATGATGAGCCTGACCACTTTTCCTAGGGGCAGAGAGTTCTAGCTTTGGTGTCAACGATCCTGAAATGCAGTTAGCTAGTCAAAACTCACTGGTGCATCACTTCAGGCTTCTTCCCAACGTTCGTTGGGTGTGTCCCTGACAGAGGACGAGGGATGGGAAAGTGGAAGACTTGGTGGGGAAATGGTACTGCATCCTAAATGTGGCAGCTCTGTCCCTGTCTGGGTTTTGGCGAAACTTGACTTGCATGCAGACACATTTTTTGAATGCTGAGAGACCTACCAGAATTCTCTAAGAAAGTGATTCTCACGACGTTCCGCTGCAGGCCAGCAGCAGCAGCAGTTGAGAACTCAGTAGAAATGCAAGCTCTTGAGCTCCGGCTCAGACCTGTATCTGAAACATCTGTATGAAAAATCCATTTTAACAGCCACCCAGATGAGTCTGATGTAGGCTCAAGCTTCAAAACCACTGGTCTAATTAATTCAACCGCTCCTCATTGAAGAAGACATTTGGACAGAAGTCAGTGGTCCCTGGGCCCCAGAGCTGGGGTTTGGGCTCAGGTCTCAGTCCTATCACTGTCACTTCGGTATGTGGAGTTTGTTCCTTTGTGAATATTCTGTGTGGTCATCATTCCCACTTGGTCACCAGCCCTCTTAATAAAAGTGGAGGGGCGCTTGACGGGCTCAGACGAGGGTGCGACTCTCGATCTCGGGGTTGTGAGTTCGAGCCCCACGCTGGGTGTAGTTTACTTAATTTTTAAAAATAAAAGTGGAGGGGGAGGGAAAATACCTAACACTTTGAATGCTTATTAGGTGCCAACACCCTTATTCTCCACACACACTTATCCTCACATACACTCCCTGCTGGTGGACATTAGTACATTTTTATGGACAAGAACACAGGCTCACTTGAGGTGAGATCTTATGCCAAAGGTATGAAGCCAGTCTAGAGGGTGAGCCAGGACTCAAACCCAAATGCACATGCTTTTTCCCGTATCTGGTTCTGCCTATGTTAAGCATCTTGTCAGCTGAGTGTAAGGAGGACCTTCTGACCTCTTTCAGTTTTTTAATCCTTAGCAAAGAATGACCCTGGACCCATCCCTGAGGCCCTCTATCACATCGCACCACATGGCAAACTCCCTGGGAGCTGACCGTTGGGAACAGGGCCGAACCTGGGAATGGGTTGGCAAGGATTTTTATGTTGCCTACACTTGGAATTTGAGAAAGCTCCTAAATCATTCTGAGATGACTTTGTTCTCAGGATAATTGGGTCCTGCATGGTCTGTATCTCCGTGTCTGACTTTCTTTTTATCAGTGGATTTGCCTAGTGGGGCTATTTTAGTTTGCATTTGAGTAGGTGTCCTGATATGCATTCCTTGCTGGATTTTTTTTTTAAGATTTTATTTATTTGACAGAGAGAGCGAGAGAGGGAACACAAGCAGGGGGAGTGGGAGAGGGAGAAGCAGGCCTCCCGCAGTGCAGAGAGCCCGATGCGGGACTCGATCCTAGGACTCCGGGACCACGACCCGAGCCGAAGGCAGATGCTTAACGACTGAGCCACCCAGGCGCCCCTGATTTTTTTTTTTTTTTTTTTTTAAGATTTATTTAAGAGTGAGCATGAGCTGGTGGGAGGGGCAGAGGTGGAGGGAGAAGCAGACTCCCCGAAGAGCAGGGAGTCCAAGGCGGGCCTCGATCCCAAGACCCTGGGATCATGACCTGAGCCAAAGGCAGATGCTTAAAACACTGCGCCACCCAGGTGTCCCTGGATTGGCTAGCTTAGACTCGGGCCACAGCAGGATACCGGGTCCGCTGCCTCACGGTACACAGGTTCCTCAGTGCGGGGTCCAACAGTCCTCTCAGTACCCATTTCACAATGGCAGTTTGAAGGGCAGGAGTGGAGACAGATGGATACAATTTTTTTCCCCCCCGGATGATACAATCTTAAAAGCTTAATTTGGCTATACTAGCTCTTCAAAAAGATGTTTAAAAGTAAGATGCGTGTTAAAATGAACCACAGGGGCACTTGGGTGGCTCAGTTGGTTACGCGTCTGCCTTCGGTTCGGGTCCTGATTGGGATCGAGCCCCGCATCAGGCTCCTTGCTCAGTGGGGAGCCTGCTTCTCCCTCTCCCTCTCCCCCTGCTTGTGCTCTGACAAATGAATAAATAAAATCTTTAAAAAAGAAAAAAAAGGAAACTTCAAGGTCAAGAACGTCTTCTTTCCAGTCGGCTCAGGAAAAGTAACAATCGGGTTGGAATATTTTTTTCTTTTCAGAGAATTTGTTAAAGACACAAAAAAACCCTCTCCCAGTTCTCAAAAAGGTATTCAGGTATGCATGTTGCTGAGATGGCCAAGGAGCAGCTGCCAGTTATGATACTTCCCCTCTTCTTACAGGCGGGCCCCCCAGGCACCCTCCCACTTCACAGACCCTGCCCCTCACACTCACCTTCCCCCATCTCACTAAATCTCCACAAGAGCCTAGCTCGCCCAAAATTTACCCTAGGATGGCAAACCTGACAGCCCCCATTCCAGCACCTAGTCTTCTGGGGGCTGCAGCCCAGTTCTCCGGACTCAGGGACAAGGCAGATGGCCAGAATTAGATGTTCAGCAACCTATGAGGGCCAGGACCCGGGCCCCACCCTACGGCACCCCTCACCCCAACCAGCCTTTCCTCGAACCTGTGCCACGTGAAGCTCTATCATGAAGGAGCGATTCTCAGCCTCTTCTCCTGCGACCTACAGATGTCACTTAGCTACTGTGTCATTCTCATTGGTCTAGTGACTGGCAGTCAGGTAAACCCTAGCTGGGTGACTATGACTCTACCTACCCTTAAATGACATTTTAAGGATGACCTTCAGTTTGACCTAATGCATGCACGTTCACGTGCTTTAAACTCTTCCACTGGTAATATCTCTGGCAACAACCCTCCCAGTTGAACGAGACTGGTACAGAACACACAGGAGAGGCTGGGGCAGCAGGTTTCAAAAACGCACTTTATTCCAATGTGAAATGAAGACGTGATGGTTTAAAAACAAGAAAAAGTTCTTGATCTGATCAGCGGTGGGGAGGCTTCGCTTGCTAGCTCACACCCACTGCCTTTGAAACAAGGTATCTGGACAGACCATACCCAGAAGCAGCTCCCCGCAAAGCCCCCTGGCAGAGGCCCCAGCCCGGGAACGGCTCCCTCAAGCTCACCAGGGTGGCGGTCTCCCCCTGACCCATCAGGGCTCCAACAGCAGGCCCGGAGAAGCGGCACAGGCGGGCGGGAGAGGGAGCAGCTGGGGCTCACGAGAGCCCCCACCTTCCACAATACCTCCCACCCCACCACGGAGCTACTCTCTGTAGGAGGTGCTTGTGTGACAGGGACCAGGTAGGGAGCTGGACTCCACCAGCAAGTGGCACTCACTCCTGTGTCTATCAATTCCCCATCAGGGTCCACGATTCCGCCCTGGTTCCCCTAGTCCCTCACGCCTGCCCCAGCGCCACTGTGCCTCAGGCAGCTCAGGTTAAAAAGGGGGAGGATACATTCAGACTGTAGCCCCGAGGCTTAGCCCCAGCCGGGATGCAGGGCATGGGGAGGCACTGCCTCCTGCTGAGGCCCAAGGGCAGACGGGCCAGGGCTGGGAACAGGGCGTGTGTCTAGGGAACCACCCCTGCCCACCCTGCTCCCCGACCCCACGCACAGCGAGGCCAGGCCCAGTCACAATCAGTAAAGCCCCTGAGGCTCCTACCTTGCCACGAAGCTAAAGTGCACCCCCACCCGCCAGCCCTGCCATGGAGCTCTGACTTCCCATCCTAGGACACAGGAAAGCCCCCCTCTTTTTGACTTCTAACCTGGACTTTAAGCCAAGTTGGGCCCAGGGGCAGTGGCAGCAAAAGCAGCAGCCATATGTCAAACATACAAATGACCTGAGAAATCTCATCTTCACGTCATCCACTCGAAACCAACGTGGGGCTATGTACAAGTTAGGAAGGACGGACCACGACACTCACGGGCATGGACACACTCGCACACACCTGCTTGAGGATGGGGGGGCCCGAAGGGGCACCTGACCCCCAACTGGAAACTGACGCCCACACACTCCATTCACGTGTCTTCAATTAGGCCTCTGCATCGTATATTCATTGAACCAGTGCAAAAACATCTTTTGAGGGGGGGTGGCAGGCAGGCCAGGGTCCCACGAGGATGTCTGGGGGTGGGGTTGGGGTTGGAAACATGGAAGAAGAGGGGTTTGTTTCCTCTCCCAATCTGTAGGGCATGCCCCCCTTCTCCTGGAGTCTGGATCACTGGGTAACGGGGCAGCTGGCTGACTGTCCATCTGTCTCTCCCTTTCTACCCCTGCAAGCTTGGGGAAGAAGGGTCCTTGGCAGCCTGGGGCTGGGAGGCTGAATCCTCTGGGGCCCCTGCTGGCTCAGGCTCGGTGGCCATGGGTTCCTCAGCCTTCTCCCTGTTTCTGCTGGCCTCCTGGAGCTGCTGCCGCCGCGCCACCTCGGCTTTCAGATTCTCCAAGTCTTTTTGGCTGAGTAAAAGGACAGGGGTGAAGGGCAGGTGTCAGAGCAAGCCTGGGCCCTCTGTCACCTTGCTGACCCTGGTTAAACCTAAACCCGGGGCACAATCAGGATCTGTTGTTTGGTGAGACACATGCAGAATAAGTGCTTCCCTCCCCAAAGCCAGAAGCCTTCAAAGTGCTAAAACAGAACTCTGTGCACTTGGCCCAGCCTGCACCTCCAGCTCGCATCCATGGCCCCACGTGGTCTCTCCCACAGCAGACGACTCCCAGAAAGTGCGAGGGGGGCAGGAGCACGACACACGGCGGGTACGCTGTCGGTGCCCTGAGCCCTGGCTGACCGCACCGTGTCCCCCAGCGGTGGGAGGGAGGCAGGGCCAGGAGAGCCTTCGGGGTCCGGCTGCAGGGCGCACCCCCACACTTTGGCAGCAGGAGACCAGAGGAAGAATAGAGCCGCTCGTTACGCACCCACAGGGAGAGAACGCTGGGTCACAGCAAGTGTGCGGAAAAAGACAGCTCTGCCCACGATCTACAATCGTGTGCAAATAACGAGATGGGGGAAAGAAAACAACGTTTACAGACGTGGGTCTGCTCCACCACACAGAACACCTCCTGAACGACTCCCGGGCATTCTCGGCACTGGCGGTACCACTCAGTTCCGAGCCACGACAGTGAACCACTTATTTTACGAAGCAGAGCACTAACGCCAACCCCCACGCGGGGTGCACGCGGCGCGGGGCCTCACCTGAGAGGAATGAAGAGGATGCCGTTGATGACGTTGAGCTGCTCCAGGACACTGGCCATGCTGGGCGCTGTGAACTGAGGGGCGGCAGGGCGATGAGCCGCGGGCGGCGGCGGGGCGCGGGGTGCGGGCGCCCGCGCGGGGCCTACCTTGAGCGGCGGGATGTTGGCGCTGGAGCCGTTGCGGTAGATCTCGTTCATGGTGCGCTGCAGGGCCACGGCCTGCTGGGTCAGGCACTTGAGGTACTCGGAGCTCTCCCTGGTCTTCTCGTGGTCCTCGCCCAGCTGCGGGGGGCGGCACAGGCGGGAGGGCGTCAGCGGAGCGCCGGCGGGCCCAGGCCGCCGCCTCAGCCCCGCCGCGGCCCACCTGGGTCTTGTAGACGGTGTAGCCCTCCTTCTCGTGCTGCAGGGCCGACCGGAACTCGGCTTTGCTCTCGTAGACCCGGGCGACGAGGTGGTGGCTGCGGGGAGGTGTGCAGGGCACGGGAGGGACAGGCGTGGGCGGGGGGCGGGGGTGCGCGGGGCACGGGAGGGACAGGCGTGGGCGGGGGGCGGGGGTGCGCGGGGCACGGGAGGGACAGGCGTGGGCGGGGGGCGGGGGTGCGCGGGGCACGGGAGGGACAGGCGTGGGCGGGGGTGCGCGGGGCACGGGAGGGACAGGCGTGGGCGGGGGGCGGGGGTGCGCGGGAGGGACAGGCGTGGGCGGGGGTGCGCGGGGCACGGGAGGGACAGGCGTGGGCGGGGGGCGGGGGTGCGCGGGGCACGGGAGGGACAGGCGTGGGCGGGGGGCGGGGGTGCGCGGGGCACGGGAGGGACAGGCGTGGGCGGGGGGCGGGGGTGCGCGGGAGGGACAGGCGTGGGCGGGGGGCGGGGGGTGCGCGGGGCACGGGAGGGACAGGCGTGGGCGGGGGGCGGGGGTGCGCGGGGCACGGGAGGGACAGGCGTGGGCGGGGGTGCGCGGGGCACGGGAGGGACAGGCGTGGGCGGGGGGCGGGGGGTGCGCGGGGCACGGGAGGGACAGGCGTGGGCGGGGGGTGGGGGTGCGCGGGGCACGGGAGGGACAGGCGTGGGCGGGGGGCGGGGGTGCGCGGGGCACGGGAGGGACAGGCGTGGGCGGGGGTGCGCGGGGCACGGGAGGGACAGGCGTGGGCGGGGGGTGGGGGTGCGCGGGGCACGGGAGGGACAGGCGTGGGCGGGGGTGCGCGGGGCACGGGAGGGACAGGCGTGGGCGGGGGGCGGGGGTGCGCGGGGCACGGGAGGGACAGGCGTGGGCGGGGGGCGGGGGTGCGCGGGGCACGGGAGGGACAGGCGTGGGCGGGGGGTGCGCGGGGCACGGGAGGGACAGGCGTGGGCGGGGGTGCGCGGGGCACGGGAGGGACAGGCGTGGGCGGGGGTGCGCGGGGCACGGGAGGGACAGGCGTGGGCGGGGGGCGGGGGTGCGCGGGAGGGACAGGCGTGGGCGGGGGGTGCGCGGGGCACGGGAGGGACAGGCGTGGGCGGGGGGCGGGGGTGCGCGGGGCACGGGAGGGACAGGCGTGGGCGGGGGGCGGGGGGTGCGCGGGGCACGGGAGGGACAGGCGTGGGCGGGGGGCGGGGGTGCGCGGGAGGGACAGGCGTGGGCGGGGGGCGGGGGTGCGCGGGGCACGGGAGGGACAGGCGTGGGCGGGGGGTGCGCGGGGCACGGGAGGGACAGGCGTGGGCGGGGGGTGCGCGGGGCACGGGAGGGACAGGCGTGGGCGGGGGGGCGGGGGTGCGCGGGAGGGACAGGCGTGGGCGGGGGGCGGGGGGTGCGCGGGGCACGGGAGGGACAGGCGTGGGCGGGGGGCGGGGGTGCGCGGGGCACGGGAGGGACAGGCGTGGGCGGGGGGCGGGGGTGCGCGGGAGGGACAGGCGTGGGCGGGGGGCGGGGGTGCGCGGGGCACGGGAGGGACAGGCGTGGGCGGGGGTGCGCGGGGCACGGGAGGGACAGGCGTGGGCGGGGGTGCGCGGGGCACGGGAGGGACAGGCGTGGGCGGGGGGTGCGCGGGGCACGGGAGGGACAGGTGTGGGCGGGGGTGCGCGGGGCACGGGAGGGACAGGCGTGGGCGGGGGGTGGGGGTGCGCGGGGCACGGGAGGGACAGGCGTGGGCGGGGGGTGGGGGTGCGCGGGGCACGGGAGGGACAGGCGTGGGCGGGGGGCGGGGGTGCGCGGACTCCCCAGGATTCCGCTCTGGAATCCACCCGAGGCGGACAAACAAGCCCAGGACTCAGAAGAGACGAAGTTGAGAGAAACTTCCTCAGGAGTCAGATGGAAGGCAGAACGCCGGATCCCACGGCCACCCCTCAACCGAGTGCCTCCCGGGGCCCTAACCGAGCACGGCCTCACCTGAGGGCCACCTTGAGGGATTTGGGCCCGTGGTACTTGGTGCTGACGGCCAGCGCGTTCTCCAGGAAGCGCAGGGATAGGTCGTACTCCATCACTCCGTGCAGCACCAGCCCGATGTTGTTCTGCGGACAGCGGGAGGGCCCGGGTCAGTGCTGCTGCCCCAGGCCCGAGGCTCGCCCCGCCGCACCCCCAGCACTCACGTCCAGCAGCGCCATCTCGGGGTGGTCTTCCCCGAACACGAGCAGGGTGAGGTAGCGGGCGCGGTACAGCAGGCTCAGGGCCGTGGACAGCTGGCTGCTGGCGAAGCAGTACAGGGCCAGGTGCATCTGCGGGGGCAGCCGTGTCAGCCCGGGGGCCGCGGGCCCTGCCCCTCCCCCTCCCCGCGCGGGCCCCGCCCCCACCAGCTGCTCACATATTCCTGGATGGTGTTGGGGTGCTCGATGCCCATCACTCGCTCGCTCATCAGCACTGCCTTCTGCTGGTTACTCAGGGCCTGGGAGAGGTGGGGCATCGTCATCCCCGGGTGGGCAGCTCCCCACGCTGAGTCTGCCTGGCCCCCAAGCAGCCCCCGAGAAGCTCAGCCTCCTCAGCAGAGAAGTGTTCAAAACTCGGTTCTGAGCACGGAAGGCCATGCCCCACTCTGAGGCCTTTTCAAATAGCTTGTCTGGAGCCTTTTGCCCCTAACAAAATCTGTGCAAACATCTATACGAATCTAAAATTAGGCTAAAAATAAAGCAATAATAAGAAAAAAAGGCACACACAAACAAAAAAAAGACTCTACGGTTGAGGCACGGAGGCCTCCAGCGCACCCTGCCCCCACGAAGCAGCCTCTTGATGCCCCCAAGCCAACACGGCAGGCAAGCCCCAGCAGGCAAGGATTGCTTAGAGACGCTCTGAGCAGCTTCACGCAGCTCTCACAAGGCCCCCGGTGCTGGGACTCTGAGAATCCATCCTTCCCACTCTCCCCTCAAAGGGAGGCCCTGTCATCACTCCCACTCTGTCCAAAAGCATGGCGGCTCTCCCAACAACAGAACTACAGAGCTGCAGAGCAGGGGAAGAAAGCCCAGGCAGAACAAGCAACTCCCTGGGATCTCTCCGGTCTCTGCCTGCTCCTCCCAGGGGGCCCCCGAGGAGAGCAGCGCCCTCGGCCCCACGACGGGGCTCGGTTCCCCAGGCCTGAACCTCCGCTGCCTGCGGCATGGGGTGGGAACACAGCCCCGGCTCCCTTGCTAGCCATCCCCCAGTGCCAGCCAAGGCCTCCGCTGACACAGCCCAGAGGGTGCTCCAGGCCCACCTCGGCATAGTCGCCCATAATGTAGTGGAGACGAGCAAGGAGGCGCAAGCAGGCGCAGATCTCCACGTGCATGGCTCCGTACACGTTGTTAAACAGGTTCAGGGCCTCATTGATGAGCTCACAGCCCTCCTTCAGGAAGCCTGCAGGGCACCCCCAAGGGTGGCAAGGTCAGGGCTGGGCCAGGGGACCCCCCTCCCCCCGGCCACACCTGGTCACGCACCCTGCTGTACTTTGGCCTGCCCACTCTGGAAGAAGTGGAAGGCATCCGAGGCCTTCGGGTTGACGTGCTTGACCACGGGGAAGATATTGAGCACATCCTCCTCAGTGAATGCGGGTTTGTGGCGGCTGTCGAAGCTGTACTCCTTCAGCAGGATCTGGGGGACACAGCCCAACACCCACAGGTGGCCTCAACCCCAGGCTCACATGGCCAGCACCTCCCAACCTACCACCCCGTGTCAGGAGAAAGCCATGCCTGCCCCGATGCCCCTGCAGACCCTACAGGAGCGAGGGCGTGGGAGGGCCCTGAGTCACCCCACCTGGATTCCGGTTTTCAGGGAGATTTCCCGCAGCAGCGTGATCTTCTGCAGGCCGTAGGTCTCCACAGCCTGGTCCACGGTCTCGCTGGGGGACAGGCAGCACGTGGGCCTGGGGAGCCCAGCCCGCTTGGCCCCCTTCTCCACGGCTGCCTCCCCACCTGAGTACCAAGTACTCACCAGCCAGGACCCGGACCAAGAGCCCCATCCCCACTCCCCGAGCAAGCAGCCTCCACTGCTCCCTTCCTCCTCTCCCAGCCCACACCCTGCAACCACGGGCCGTGGCCCCCAGAGGCCCTCGTGCTGAGGGCCCAGCGCCCCTGCGCTGCTCACACACCACTCGAGGCTGAAGTCGAAGTAATTCTTGGCCTCCTGGCAGATGTTTTTCCAGAGCTCCTGGGGGGTCATGACAGCCCAGGCTGTGTTATCTGCTGCCCCTGGGGGCCGGTTTCTCCTCCTTCTGTTCCTCTTCTTGGAGATCAGCTCGTCAGCAGGCAGGTGGGCCACGGGGTTGGGGTAGGAGCTCAGGAAGCAGTTCAGAAAGTGGCTGATGGCAGCCGAAAGGCCCGAGAGCTCCACTCCCTGTGAGGGAGTTTGGGGCTCCCGTCATAAGGGCCCTCGGGCCCCAGCGCAGGGCTCCTCCCCCCGCCCCGCCCGCCGCAGTGGGGACGGCAGTACCTGTAAGTACGTCTTGAAGATGTGCTTGGCAGACCGGGTGATGAGCTCTCCGATGCCAATTTTCTGCAAGGGTTCAGAGAAGGGAGTCTCGGTCGGGCCCCAGGCCTCCATCCGGCCCCCCGCCCGCGTCGCAGCACCCGCCACACGAGCATCACTCACGTAGATGTGGTCGAGCTGCTCTCGGGCCGGGCTGCGGAGGACCAGGTCCAGCACCTTGCCCAGGTAGCGCATGTTGATGCCCCGCTGGCGCATCACCTCGGCCAGCGTGGCCCCGTCCATGGGCAGCACCGCGTGCTCGATGCAGTCCTTCACCTGTGGGCTGCAGCAGGTCAGGCCCCCCCAGCCTGGGCCCTCTTCCTCCTCCCACCCTGGGTCTTCCCAGCCGGGAGCTCATGCTATCTTGAGGTCCTGAGGGAAGGAGGGGACTGAGACCTGAGCTCCCAGCTGGGAAGAGGGAAGAAGACACAGCAGCAGCCAGGACACGAGACACAAGTCCCCAGCCTTCCGCACAAGCACCAGGAAAATGGGACAGCAGTCACCCTGTGACTGCCAGACCCACCCAACAGGGAAGCAGGGATGAGGGCCCCCCTGAGAACGCAGGATAGAGCAGAGGTGACCACTTAGGGGCCACAGCTTTGCCAAGCTGTGGAGGTCTGTGCCAAGCCTTGGAGAGGTCAGGAAGGGGACCAGGGCAGCTGGCACAGAACACCCGGCTCAAAGACTTGAGACAAGCATGCCACCCGACCACAGGGCTACCTTACTGGGGAGCAAGCACCCCATCATCCAAGGAGCCTGTGTACAAAGCTTGTGAGGCTGAGAGGACAGGACCCTCCCCACCTTTTTTCCAGGTGCCCTCCCGCACCGCCCCCACCAGCTGTCCTGTCACACAGGGGCTCAAAGGACCAGACCCCTAGCTGCCAGCCCTTGTGGAAGGCACAACAGAGCAGACTCTGTGCCTGATGCCTCCCTAGGCCTCTCCGGGTCAGCAGCCCCATCTGTGTGATGGTGACAATCACTCTGCCTCGTCTACCTCACAGATCAGCAGGTCTAAGGAAGTTACTCCAGGAAAGGTTCCACAAGCTCCCAGAATTGGATGGATGAGGCATCTGGGCCTTTAAGAACATGCCCTGTGCAGCCCCCCACCCCTGCGGCACCTCCCTCACCAAGCCGGGGATCTGGCAGGAGAGCAGGAAGGCGGCGGCGTCTTTCAGCAGCTGCTTCTGGTCCCGAACTTCCTCCTGGCAGGACTCTGGGAAGCGAACCCCTGTGGGAAGGACAGCAGAGACCTGAGCCAGGCAGAAGGGAGACGGGTGGGGAGACTGATACCAGCACCCACCAGCATCAAGTGCCCCAAGATGACACCCACCATCACGTGCCCACCCTAATGCAAAGCTTGCCTGGTGAGAAGATGTCAGGGTTGAAGCGAACGTCAAAGGCTGTGCTGCTGATGGAGCCAACTGCCTTGCATGCGTTGCGGATCACCTCCCGGCTCCGAGGGTCTGCTGTGGAGACACGGCCGGCTGGGAGGCAGCTCCCCTCCACCAGCTGCGCTACCCCAAGCCTCCCCCAGCTCCGCTCAGAGACATGCGCCGGCCTCCCGTGGGCTGGGTCAGGCTTCCCACACCCCCGCCGCCCGCCAGCACCAGCTGCCGGGACAGAAGCGGGGCTCGGCCCTCCCCGCATCCCCAGCAGCCCCACCTGTCCCGTCGTCTGAGGCGATGGTCTCCGCTAGCTCCTTCACCTTGGCCAGGCCGCCGGCACCGCCACCTTCCTCCTCACTTCCTGCCTCGGGTCCTGGCGGGTCTTCAGGCTTGGACTCCGAGGACAGGGAGCCGCCGTTTTCCAGCAAGGTGGGGCCCTCCATCCTGCTGGCCTTCTGCTGCATGAGCTGCAGGGCAGCCAGCTTCATGAAGAGGAGGTACCTAGAGCACAGCAGGCCGGGCAGAGCGGGACATGGGGACGAGGGCTCCGGAAGCCTCCCTGGCCTGGCAGCCTCCTGCTGGCTGCAGGGACCCGCGGAAGGCCCCCAGCTCCCGGCCTGTGCCGGCATGGGGACACGTCCCGGCCCGGCAACTGCACCAGGCAGCGGCAGGTCACCGCACATCGGAGCTCTTCCCAGCTGGCCCGGGACAGCTGGAGTGTGAGCAGGGGAGAGGTCAGGGGCTCCACGCAAGCCAGGCTCTCAAGGGAGGCGGGAACCTCACTGGCATTTTGAGGAGACTGGTTGGTGGTGCAGGACATTTGCTGTGGCTGACGCCTAAGCAGCAAGCACCCGCAGCGGCGATACCCCTGGCACCGGGACACTTAAGAACACTTCAGTAGGGGCGCCTGGGTGGTTCAGTCGGCTGGGCGTCTGCCTTCGGCTCAGCTCATGATCCCAGGGTCCTGTCCCTGCTCAGCAGGGAGTCTGCTTCTCCCTCTCCCTCGGCCCCTGCCCACTACAGTGCTCTCGCTCGCTCACTCTCTCTCAAAGGAAAAACTAGAAAATCTTAAAAAAAAAAAAAAAAAGCTCCACCTCCATTGAGAGGCCCTGGTCTAGCTGGTTGCGGGTTTTCCACCAACACAAAGCTCCCGGATGCCCCAGTTGCAGAGCCTGGTATCACAGTGGGGGAGGGTGCAGTGACTGCGGCCAGAGCCTCTCCCGTCAAGGACCAGGCCCCAGAACTGCCTGCTGGTTGGGGGCCCTCACCTGTGCTCCACAAAGGCGTCCACGAGCTCCTGGCGCAGGCAGCACAGCTTGTGCCGGTGGGCGCGGGGGAAGCCGGCGCGGGTGCACTCCTCCGGCAGCCCCTCGCCCGGCACGGGCAGGAAGTTGAGATCGGGGGGGAAGGTGCGCAGCAGGTCGAGGATGTAGTGGCGCCCGTCGTTGCCGATGATGCCCTTGCACTCCACGGACGAGCAGAGCTCCACCTCCTCATCGCGGTCGTTGAGCACCCGGTGCCTCAGGATCTTGAGAGGCCGGCTGGTACGTTCCAGCAGCTCCAGGTAGCGAGGGTGCGACATCACCGTCTTGCCAAAGTCAATGGAGCCGTAGATGACACTCTGCTCCTGGTCCCGCTCCAGGATGCCCGGGATGATGGACTGGGCCGTGACGCGGTAGCCACGGTAATCCACCACCACCGTGCCCAGCGTGTACAGCCCCTCCACGTCCACCGCGTTGTATGTGCGCACTCCGTTCAGGTCATTGGTGGGTGCCACGTAGGCCGCCACGTCCCCACCAAAGTCCTTGTAGTGATCACGAACGTCAAAGCCCAGGCTAAAGAAGATGTTGTTCCAGATGAACATCTGCATCTTGGTCTCCTCACTGGGGTTGATGGCCATCACGTTGCCATCAATGACTGCCATGGCGCCCCGCGTGGCCGCGGCCGTGAAGTCGCTGTGCACCTGGGAGGGGCCGAGATCGGGAGGGTGAGAGTCCCCTTCCCCAAGAGCCACAGGTTTCGGCCCACCCGGCCAAGCTCACCCAGACAGTGGGGGCAAGTGGACGGCCCTGGGGACCACAGCGGTCTAACCTCCACTTCCTCACACTTGGAAAAGGGTAAGAAACCTACCTTTTGAAAACACGTACTTACGCTCAGGGAGACAGCAGAGCTTAGGGACTAACAAGGAGGGGAAGGACTAGAGTGGGTCTTGGGTCCACTCATTTTGTACCAGGTGAACCTGGCCAGGTCACCTCTCAGACCTGTTCTCCCTGACTATGGAACAGTGACGATAAGAGTATCGACCTTTAGAAGATGTCCAAAAGATGACAGGAGAGGATGCCTGTAAAACACCTGACACGGCCCCTGGCAAAATTAGTACTCCAACAGTGAGAGCTTATGTTTACCATTATCATCTCCAGGCAATAAGACTACAGGAAACTAAAAACGGCTCTTTCGAAAGCATTATTTTTTCTCATCTCTCTAAATAATATCACGTGTGCCCAGGCGAGGTCCCGGTGGCAGACAGTGGTGGGTGGGAAGCCGGAAGAAATCTGTCATGCAGCCCACAACGGAGGTCCCCCTGGCCTCCGCCCAGCCCACGGACTCCCAAGTCTCAGAGAGGTCACAAAAACGGAGCTGGGACAGTCTGTCTGGAGGCGAGAAGCCAGCCAATGCCCTGCAGGGTACCCTGACCAGCCCTCTTGGCAGGTGGCAAGCGGGCCTGAGGCTGTCAGTCAGGCAGAAGGAGCCGCAGGTACCTTGAATATAGCTCTTTCTCGAAGCAGCCGCTCAGGCAGGTTCTTGCGGGGCAGTTCCCTCGTCGTCTGCAGCTCCTCGTTCCAGTCCCGGGTCTGCAAAGGGACCAGGGTGGGAGATGCCAGCTCAGCCCAGGCCCCGAGACCTGCTCTGGGCAGCCCCTCCCTCCACCTGCCTGTGGACAGCCTCAAAAGCTCCCAAGTGAACAAGACAGACAAGCAGATGAAGTTTCCAGGGAGGCGCACAGAACTCAGCCTGGCCCCCACCAAGGGAGGGGGGAGACAGGGGCCCAGGGAGGGCAGGGCCAGGCTGCAGACACCTGTCCGGGAATGTGCTCCTCGTAGCCCAGCCTCGAGGTGTAGGCGTCCTCCGCGCGCACACAGTCCATGGCATGCTCCGCCTGGGGGGCTGTCCAGCTGTACACCTGGAACGGGGTGGCAATCCTCTCGAAGGGGTGGCGCTGGACCCTGTGGCAGTGCGACGGGGAGATGGGGAAGACGGCCAAGCTCAGAGCCCTGGCCAAGCCCCCTTCTCTGAAGCCCCCGCCAGCTCTCGTGCCTTCCGGCCCTGAGACCCTGCCCCCGCAGAGTCTAACGGAAGCAAATGGGGACCTCCTCTGGGACTGCTGTCTTGGGGTCTAACAGCTCCCTAAAGGGAGGCTCTGGGGTGCCAGGGGCTGAGGGCATAGGGCTTCTTAGGGCAGACATGCTGCAGTTCAGGCTGGCAGGTTCACCCCACAACCTTGGGGGCGTGGGGGACAAGGGGAGTTACCTTTTCTTCTGCAGCACGGCGAAGTTTTTTTTGAAGGTTGGGCTGATCTGGTTGAGCAGCTCCACCAGGGAATGGCTGAGGAAGCGGGGGCTGGCAGGCTTGGGGTTGAAGTGATATGCTGTGGACCTGCAGGGAGAGGGTGGTCACTGCACAGGGCATCCCAAGTTGCTGCCTAAAGACCCGGAATGGGGTCACACAGGAACTCACTGATTCAGGTAAAAGCCCCGAGTGGACGCCGTGATGCTGACTTGCCGGTCCTCGGCTGTGATCACAAACAGATACATGAGGTCCCCGTGCATCTTGCGGTTCCCAGGGGGTGGGTTCCAGCCGCTCATGGTGAGCACTTTCAGGCACTGCAGGGGCTGCGAGAATGGCCAAGCATGAGCAGGGGGCCAGGCCTCCAGGTGTGGTGGTCCCCCACCCTGCCAGGGGCCTGCTCCCTGGCCGTGTTCCAGGAATATCACCTTCCAGTCACGGTTCTGGGGCTGCAGGGGACACAACGGCCGCTCCCGGCTCCCTGGAAGGATGTACTCAGGTGGCGTGCAGTCAATGGGGTCCATCTCCAAGCCCTTCTTCCGCTTCCCGCTGTCTGAGGGACCCGAGGCTGGTGGTCAGCACAGGGCCACCCGCAGGCAAACCGGCCCCCACATGGATGCCTCCAGCCCTGCCCCCTCCTGGTGGCAAGGCCTGGCCCCTGGTCCCTTCACCAGCCCCCGGCCAATCTGCCCCTGGACCCCTGCCCAACCCCCAGCCCCAATGCCTCCCGCACCTCCCAGGTCGCCATCAGTAAAGACGCTCAGGAAGGACAGGGAGTTACAGTCAACCCCATTGAAGGCATCGGATGGGTCCAGGCTCTTGAGCAGGTCCCGGACGTGGCGCACATGGATGCGGGCCTCACGCACTGTGTACGGCTCTGTCGGGAAGGTGAGGGGCAGCGCGTGAGCAGGGCCCACTCCCCGCTGCACCAACCTCCCCAGCACGGAGAAGTCGGCCACAGGGCTACCACAGTGGTCTTGATTTTCACATTTTAGGCCACCACTTACAGATTCCATTATGAGCACGTAAGCTGGAGTGCTGGATTCAACACACACACCCACTTCCGTTAGGCAGGGATCCTTGTTTGCAAAGAACCTTCAGCCAAAGGGCACAAAGAATGCCTCTCGAAGCACACAGGCTTCGGGGAGCCCCCAAAGGCCTCCTGCTCTCATTCACAGGTGTCCCAGGTAGGCAGGCCCAAGGAGCTGCGGGGTCCTGCACTGCAGCCTCAGTCCGGCTCTCCCAGGGCAGCCCTTGCTCGGGGGTGGCCTGAGGACTTCCCCATAACTACAACACTGCCCCCCAATATATGCTTCATGAATTTTAATGGGCTCTCTTTTGGGGGAGAAGAGAGACTTCATCATCAAGTAAGTCTGGGCACACTTGCATTATACTTTCCACATTTGCTTTTAACAAGCTCACACTGCCCGGAATCTCTGAGCTCTCTCTCCCCTGGGGACCCAAGGTCACGGAAGCTTTCATTTTACAAGCAAACCAGCCTCACCACACCAGCTGACTGGGGCACACTGGGCCGTACCACTCTACTTGAGAGCTGTGAACCTTTAGTTTCCTTATAAGATTTAACTTTTCTTTTTTCTTTAAATTCTAAACTGTAACTGTTTTATTTTTTTTAAAGATTTTATTTATTTGAGAGAGAAAACAAGCAAGGGAGGGGCAGAGGGAGAAGCAGACTCCCCACCAAGCAGGGAGCCTGACGTGGGGCTGGATCCCAGGACTCTGAGATCATGACCTGAGCCGAAGACAGATGCTTAACCAACTGAGCCACCCAGGCGCCCGTTTTTTGTTTTAGAGACAGAGCAAGAGTTGGGGGGGGGGAGGGGCTGAGGGAGAGAGAGAATCTCAAGCAGGCTCCATGCCTGGTGTGGAGCCCGACGCAGGGCTCGATCTCATGACCCTGAAATCATGACCTGAGCTGAATCAAGAGTCAAATGCTTAACTGACTGAGCCACCCAGGCACCCCAGTTGGTACTGTTTAAAAAACAAACTAACAACAACAAAAAAAACCAAAAAAACATGACTTTGATATTTAACCTATAATGTTGATATTTAACCTATAATTGCACCTAACACGTGTGAAGGCCTGAGGAGCAGATCTGGGCTCCGATCCTGCCTTCACAAGTTCAGTACTGTTCCGAGCCTCCACACACTCATCTGTGACACTGAGATACCAGCCAGGGTGGGAGGAGTGCCACCCGGCCCCACCTCTGTATGCCTTCCCTTGGCAGGCTGCCCAACTTCTGGACAAACCTTCCACCACACGTAGCACCGAGCCCTCTTGCAGCCCCTCGACACTGCGAAGCTCTGAGAAATGGTCCAGCATGTTGCCATCCAGGTGCAGTGAGAAGCAGGTGCGGTGACATGTGTCTTCGCGGTCCATGAGTACCTGGTGGATCTCCTGTACCATCTCCTGGGGGGACACCTACCAAGGAAAAGGCCCCAAACACCCTGATGAGGACATACTGCCCTGCAGTATAAGGCTAGGACAAGCGACGGCCAGACGTGGCCCTCCAGCCTTGTCCTCCCTAACGGGCTCACGCTCTGGTTGCCAGCACTCCTCCTCCATCTCACCTGTAAAGAAAAGGGCTCAATCCCGGGTGCCAGGATCTTCACAGAAAAGCCTGTGTCCTGAATAACAATGACTTCCTGTCCAGTCGTCTCCTCTCCTGGCTCGGCCTCATCCAGCCCATTTTCCCGGGGAAGCTCGGGAGCCCTTTCTTCCTTCTTTAGGCTCTCTGGGCAGTCCCCGTTCAGTAGCATGACTGACGGCAGCTCTGCGGGTAATAAGGAAGGGGCTGAGGCAAGTGGGGCCACCTGCCTCACCCACCTGGGTGGACGCGTGCGCCACAGAACGGCGTCTGCATTTCCTCCCGAGACTTGGCCCGACCCCAGACTCCACAGTCCCACTCACACTGGGCACACAACTTCCCTCAACCCAGGCCACCTGGAAACCACTGCCTTCTCCCTTCCACATCCTGGGTCCTCCCTTCCCATCTGCTCCTCAGTCTTGCAGTCTGGCTTCCATCTGAGCACACCACCTAAATCCCTCTCCACAGAGTCACTCCAAGGACCAAACCCAACTGTCTTCTCTGGCCTCAAGGTGTGTCACTTCTCAGCAGCACCTGCCACTGCTCACTTTTTTTTTTTTTTAAGATTTTATTTATTTGACAGACACAGAGAACACAAGCAAGGGGAGTGGGAGAGGGAGAAGCAGGCTTCCCGCTGAGCAGGAAGCCCGATGCAGGGCTCGATCCCAGGACCCTGGGATCATGACCTGAGCTGAAGGCAGACGCTTAACGGCTGAGCCACCCAGGCGTCCCACACTGCTCACTTTCTCCTGCCCTTCCCTGTAGCCACCGATCCCTTGTTCCTTGCTCTCCACCTCCGCACCCCCTCCAGCAGCCCAGGCTGTGGGTACCCCAGGGCCCCAGCCTCTCCTGACCTCCCATGACTTCAAACGCTCTCCCGACATGCAGCTAACCTGGCCAATCTAGGCCCTGCTCAAGCTTTCAACATGTGGCCATCCCTTAGGCATCAGCGAAGTCTCATCTTGTTAACATGGAATTCACCTTCCTCCACAAGCTGGCCTCTGCTCTGGGGGCTCCGCCCCCCCCAAGCACCCAGCCTAATCTCCAAACTGGTCATGGAAACCAGCCTCTGCAGCCACGGCCCCGGATAGGCCATTTTCCCTATTTCAAGAGCACCACTTAGAACCCACAGCTCACAAGATCCAAGCTTCTTAGGCCGACACTCTCACGCACCAGCCTGAAGCCCATCTCGGCTCCTGCCAGCTCTGCCTGTCAACGTCTTAGAGACACCCAACTACCAGGGAGCCTGAGAACAGGCTCCACATCCTCCCTTCCACTTGTGCTTTGTGCAGTTCACGCTGCCCTCAATACACCACTGCATCGGGCAAACTCCTACTCATCCGTCAAGGCCCAGGTGAAATAAACCCCCTTCTCTACTTATTTATTTAGAGCACAAGCAGGGGAGGGGGAGATGGAGAGAGAATCTCGAGCAGATTCCACACTCAGCGCTCGGAGCCCGACACAGGGCTGGAATCTCACGCCCCTGAGATCATCACCTGAGCCGAAACCAAGATCTGGACACCCAACCCACTGAACCACCCAAGCGTCCCTACACGCCTTCTCTAAAGCCTGCCTAAATGACTCCTGACGACAGAATCACTGCCTCCTCATTGCCCCCGGAGACATGGTGACCACCTCCCATTCTGGGGGGCTGTTCACACTAGCAGCTGTATCTTCTTCCTTCTATCTTTCCTGCACTCAACAGAAATGCACTGAATTAATGAAATAATTACTGCAAACGTGGAGTTAAGTCCAATAGTTGTGTACAGCATCCAATTCAATGCTGTAGGGAAAGAGAAGAAAGCAGGTAACAAAACCTTACCTTTTACCCAGGCACTAAGGGGAATAAAGGAGAGCCCCTCCCTGCCCGGGGAGCAGGGACCCCCTCACAATCACACCAGCAAAGACACAGGCCTGCCTGGGTATCCATCTGACCCCCGGGCCTTTCCACCTGTGGCCTGCCTGGCAGCCAAACTGGCCCTCTGCTTGTCTGAGAGGTCCAGACAGGTCAGCTCACCCAGCTCCGCTCCACACCCCACCTCCTCTTCCTTAATATTAGGAGTGAGACGCATTTTCCCCAGACCTTTGTGGGCCCTACCCAGATCCACCAGAATGTGGAGCCAGGGGCCTCAGGAAAGGAGATAAGCCCAGCAGAGAAGGGCATGCCGCCGGGGGGCGGGGGGCGGCGGCATCCAAGAGAAGCCACTCCCTCTTCCCTGTGTCCCCTCAGCTTAGTGATAAACAGGACCACCAGGAGCTCAGATATAGTTCCCTCCACCTCCCCCCAAATAAGGGCATCTGAGGCCCAGAAAAGTTCAGAGCCTTGTCCAAGGTCAAGAGTGGACCCCAGACTTCATCAAGAGCCCACACCACCATGCTGTCACGCTGCCCTCAATCTTGGCCACTACGTATCTCCAAGGACCGTTATCACCCCCATCTTGTCCCAGCACACCTCTCCAAACCTGAGGTGGAACTCCTGAGAGCCACAGGGACACACGAGGACCTCTCTCTAGTGAGCCCGCAGCCCCAGCAGTGAGACCCCAAGCCCCTGAAGTGAGCAGCCACCCAAAGGGAGAACTCGGCTGACTCTATGACGAAGCAGGCAGGAGGGTGGGGAGAAGGGTGGTACTTGGTCAGCTTCCAAAAGGCAGCAAGAGGAATGGCAGATATGAGGAGGCACTTTCCCTAACTGGGTCCTTGAAAAAGGCTTTGCTGTTGGAAGGCCCCTGGGATGAGGGGAGAAGCAAGAAGGCCCCCCCCCAACATGGTGCAGCAGCGTTGAGGTCTAAAACCCCAAAAGTGAGAGGTCAGAAACCCGACCCAGACAGGCACCCTGTGCTCCCTGAGTCCGGGCCAAGAAGGAGGGCAGGGGAGGCAAGGCAAGCATAGTCGAGGCTCCCGCCCCACTTCCCCAGGCTGGGGAGCCTGCCCAGAAGGTACCTCAGCACCAGGTTATGCCCCGGGGTACCCAATCCCTATCAGATTTCACAGGAATGTGGCTGGTTCCCAAGGGCCTCTATTCCCCCAGAATGGTGGCTCTGCCCCTCCTCCTTTCTCTAAGGAACCCTGAAGGTCTCCCTACCACTGGATTAGGGCCAAGTGATCTCCCCACAAGAGGCTGGCCACCTGGCTCCCTGCCCCCACAGCCCACCTGGTGCAGTTGGAGGCTGCCCTCTCCTGGACTCTGGAGTCTCGGGACCGCCGTGGCAGCAAGGCAGCCAGCTCTCCGGCTCGGGCTCACCACTGCCTGAGTCCCCTGTTCCGGCCTCTGCCACTACACTCGCCCCCATGCAGCTGGTCAGCCCAGGGCTGGAGCTCTGGCTGGCTTCGGGTTTCAGTGGGGCCAGGCCTGCTGGGGCAGCCCTGGGAAGGGCACACTCCCCCTGCCTCGAATGCTGCTCAAGGTCGGCCAGAAGGACGGCTGTGGGCCAGGAGGCCCCAGTGGCTCCAGGACCCCAGGGGGAGCTGCTACCAGCGCTCAGGCCCACCTCCCTGTACCCACCAAAAGGGGGGTCACTGCTGGCAAAGCCATTAGGGGGGCAGGAGAACCCAGCGTTTGGGGTACCTGGGCCCCTCAGGATCGAAGGCCCTGGGGACTCGCTGGCAGGGACAGGGCCCAGTAAGGGGGTCCTCTCCTCAGCCCCAACCCCAGTGGGGGTGGGCAGGACTGCTTCAGCCAGCTGCCAGCAACAGCTGGCGCAGACCCGGGCCCAAGCCATGAGGTGGCCACCCCGTCCACCAGTCGCAGACGCTGAGCACCCTGCTTGCCTCCTGGGTCAAGTGGCTGGCTGAGGCCTCTGGCTCATGCTGCCCCCTGCAGGTGACCTGGCAGCTCTCCTCTTCCTGACAGTCACTGGTTCTGGTGGGAGGGGGGATGGGCCCTCAGTCTCCCAGAGGACAACTGCACCCGTGGCCCCAGGCCTCCAGCTCCACCACGAAGCTGGCAGGCTCTATCTTCCCTTCCCAGCAGCCCCTGCGCTGCCAGGAGAAAACCAAGTCTCTCCCCCGGGGGGAAAACAGAGCTGGCAGCAAGAGGCCGAAGGCCGTTGGGCTGTGGAGAAGGAACATGCCCAGCCTCGCCAGGGCGCCTTCCCAGGGCCTCTGACTTGTTGCCAGGGCCCAGCCAGCACTGCTCCGGCATCCATGCAAACCAGAGTGGGGGCGGGGAGCCAGGCGCACTCCAGAACCCCTCCCCTCCAGTCCTCAGCCTCTCCACAGCCCCCACCAGGGCTCCAGTCTACACACACTGACCAGACCCAGGCAGAGCTCCTCTTCTCCTGCCCTCTTCTCAAACACACCTTAACCCTCTGGAAAAGGGGGTGGGGCAGAGCATCCTGGCAGCGACCTCTGAGAAGCAGCTCCGACCATCTCCATTCTGGTTCCCAGAAAGCCTGTGCTTGCTCTAGGCCCATCCCACAGCAAGTCCCTCCAACAGCTCAACCGGCCCACCTCCCCTGAGAAAACTGAGGCCCCAGAGGCCAGTAGGCAAGCTGCCCCAGGACCTGGAGGCAACAGGCGGCTAAGCCACGTCAAGAAAAAACCAGGTCTGTCAGGTGTCCAAACCCATGCCTCTGAGTGCCACCCCCCAGGCTGCAGCACCCACCAGGTACACAGCAGCTCTTCCTCCTCCAGGCCTCAGGCTGTGAGGCAGATCCATCTCCAACCACAGCACCCTCCCAACCCTCAACACCCCTGGGCCGGCATCCCCTCTTCTCATATCCCAGGGGACACCCCTAGGATCTGGGCTTTAGGGAAGGGGAAAAAGGTGGTCCTCTGCAGAATGGGAAGGGGTTGGCCAAATTGCACACTGTATATACACACTCCCAGTCTTTTTTCTTTTTTTTTTTTTAAATGTAGTATCTCAAATATTCTGTATACTTCAACTTTATTTTTTTTTTAAGATTTTATTTATTTACTTGACAGAGAGAGAGAGAGACAGCCAGTGAGAGAGGGAACACAAGCAGGGGGAGGGGGAGAGGAAGAAGCAGGCTCCCAGTGGAGGAGCCTGATGTGGGGCTCGATCCCAGAATGCTGGGATCAGGCCCTGAGCCGGAGGCAGACGCTTAACGACTGAGCCACCCAGGCGCCCCTACACACTCCCAGTCTTTACTGGCTGGACTGGAATGAGGAGATAAAGTGTACCCCTGGCCTGGACTGGGAGCACAGAAAGGAGGAGTTAGAAAAGAAACTTCGGACACCCCAAGTGGCCTCTGTGTCTTCCCCAGCTTGGCATGGCCTCACTCAGTAGACTGTGTCAGGGCCAAGCCCCGCCCCAGGCAAGGCCCCGGCAGGTGAGGCTCCAGCAGGAAGTAAGGCCCCAAAAGACGCATCACCCCTCCCAGGAACACAGGGCTTCAAGGGAAAGGGGTAGGGGCAGGAAGGCAGCCTCCAGAAGACCCCAATGATATGGGCATCTGTCTCCTTCCTGTCCCCAGAGTCCAGAGACAGGTGTGCAAGGTCTGGAGATAGCCCAGTGATCCTCAAGCTGGCCTCCTCCGACCGCCCCACATTTAGAGTTTTAGGATTCTGTCAGGGAGCTCCCCTAAGCCCTCAAGCTCCTCCCCAGTCTGCCAGCCCCCTTTTCTGCTCTGGGCCTCAACTCCAAGGAGCCCTCCCCTAAGCAGAAGGAACTTGACACACCACTGTGAACTTGAAAAACCTGCCCGTTCTCTTAACCCCTAAAAGCAGCTTTATTCCCAAGAAGGTAACTGACCCTTGCCCCGGACCCCAAAAGGCCTGGATTACCTCCTCAAAGCGACTGGAGAACCTTCCAGAGCTGGGTCTTAAGGGTCAGAAGCCTGGATGAGAACCTACTTGGGGGTCTCCATTAAGGCCACCCTTCCTCTTTGAATAGATTCAGGCTGGCTGTAATTCAAAGCCTAACTATCTACACTAGCTTCTCAGAGACACAGGGAGCCAATGTCCCACCCGCTAGCATGCTCCCAGTTTCCCAAAAATGAACAGCTGTGCCCTTCCCCTGACCCAGGTTGCCCCAGACAGATCTTCTCAGCAAACAGTGGAGCCAGGGCTTTACTCAAGCCCGAGAGGAAACCCTCCAACAGACTCTCCCCTCCTCAGTCCCCATGTTCTCAACATAAATCCAAACCAACAAGCCTGTCCCGGCCTCCTCTGGCACAGGTAGGGAAAGCCTTGGCATGCTGGCCACAAGCTAGAAATCCAGATGCCCCCTGCAGCTAAAGTGCTGTGTGACCTTGGACAAGTCACTTTATCTCTTCAGGTCTCTTTGCTAGAAGGGAAATCAGCCAGACTCGACCTCCTCTTATCTAGCCTGCCCCACTGATTCAGAGCCACATCAGGGTGGCTGGAGTCATCAGCATCTGTTGTTCTTTTTTTTTTTTTTAAGATTTTATTTATTTATTTGACAGAGAGAGAGACAGCCAGTGAGAGAGGGAACACAAGCAGGGGGAGTGGGAGAGGAAGAAGCAGGCTAGAGAAGTGGGGCAGGGACCCTGGGATCACGCCCTGAGCCGAAGGCAGATGCTTAACGACTGAGATACCCAGGCGCCCCAGCATCTGTTGTTCTGCCCAAACCTTGGCCTGATCTAGGCAATCAGCAAAGCTGTCACAGTACCTACCCCCAACACAAGGTAACTGCTGTGACAGGGTCAGAGAGCTTCCTAAATATCATTCCCATCCTGACTCACCGAAGTTGGGAAAGGAGATGAAGATGACAAGTCCCTGCCGAGAGAAGGTGGGGGGAGTGAAGACAGAGGTAGTTCTGCATTCCCACCATCAACTAGGGCAGAGAGGGACCACAGCCCAGGCCTGGGGCCCTGAGGATGATTTGGAGATGACAACTGAGGCGCTGGGAAAGGGCTTCCAGCTTCAAGGCTGGAATCTGAGACATGATGGAAGGAACAGAGGAAGCTCAGGAGAACTAGATGAAGCAGGCCCCACCAGAGAAAAGCTGCAGCCACTCCCAAAGCCACTGCCACAGAGCCCCCACGGGGGAGAACTGGGAGCTCCACTCCACACTGATGACCTTTGCCTTAAAAACAGCAACCCTGGGCTGATCCACTTTTCGCAATAAGGCGGGTTAATGATCAAGTTCTGGCACAAACACCTACTCCTGCCAAGGAGTTTGGCTTTGCCCCCTCACGCAGACAGACCCCTAGGTCTGCAGATCAGGCCAACACCTAACAGGGAAGAGATCAGAGCCTGAACACCTGGGGTTAAGCACTGCCTCTGGGAATGAACCAGACAAGCCCCCTCACAATACACACCCACCCCCTGCTCGCACTCTTCCCCACAGACCATACCTAGGAAGTCCCAGGTTGAGCCTTACTCGCAGGGCTGCAGCCCTGTATATGGGCAATGCTTGAGATCCTGACGCGAAAGGTGCCAGACCGAGCAAGTGTCAGTGACCCCAGCCCGGAGGGTAATCCATGCCCGCGCGCGGAGGGGGTGGGGCCACCGATTCCATCAGTCTGCGGCGGCGGCGCACCCCGAAACCGCGTGTGCGCGCACGTGTCCCCCCCTACCGCTGTCCTCCCTGGGACCCCACGTGCGAAACCCAGGCCGCAGCCGGGGGCGACAGTGAAGGTGACCTTCAGGGCGGGGGCGGCCCGGTGAGATGCAACCCGGCCCGGGACGGAGGGAAGGCGGCGGTCCCTGCAAACCCCGAATCCACCCGCCCACTCGGCCCGATCCTGCCTCCCCGCCCCGCTGACCGCTGGCCCCGGCCCCGCTCACCGGCCGCGCCCGGCCGCCCCTTGCCACCGGCCTGCGAGCTGGGCTCCCGGGCGCCGTCGGCCGGGGCGGTCGCCGGCAACTCGTCCGTTTTGATGACCATGGCGGCGGGAGCAGGCGTCCGGCTCGGCTGTCCGCGCCGCCCGCCGCGCCACTAACCCAAGTGCCCTGCGCGCCGCGGCCGCTGCGGGAAGGACGGAGTCACCGGCCCACGTGGTGCGCGCTGTAACCTTTGACCCCACCGCCGCTCCCCTGCCCCGCCCTCGCGCCCGGCCCGGCCCACGGAAGCCCGCGAGGGACAAAACGCATCGCGCTTGTTGGCCGTCCACCAAAGGCGGTGACTTTCCCGAACGCCTTAAAGGGAACGCACTGTGTCTCAGGGTACGGAGATGTTTCTGGCCCCCTCGAGGGGCGGGGCTGCGGAGGGACGTCCTTGCCTTTCTTAGCCTGTCCCGCGGGCGCCCTGACCTTGGGTGGAGACTCTTCCAGGACTGCCGTTGCTCACCGTCCCCTCCCCCAATAGCCCTCTGCTTCCTATTGCAAATCTGCCAAATGACCACGCGGCCTCTAATCTGCGGTGTCAGTGTGACCCACAGCACACTCCTCACCAGGCTTGAAAGGGTGGAGCTGGGGTGCCTCTACCTTCTTGAGGGAGGGGCGCAGGGCAGCTAAAGGGGATACAGTGTCAGAAATGGAGCCACTAAACTTTGCTGTGAGCTACAACGTGCTCCTCCCTACCAGCGGCCTCCACACCCCCCACCAGCTGGGTCTTTACTTGCAGGCTGGCACATTATCCCCATTTTTCAGTGAAGGAAGCTGAGACCAAGGTCACACACAGAGCAAGAACTAGAGCTGAGTCAAGCTAAATCCACAGCCTGGACACTTTACAGTCGTTCATTACTTTAGGAGTCTGGGTTTTGGTGGGGACTGAGAAGTGAGGTCAGAGAATGCTGCCCAGGTGACATTTTGCCAGGTCTTCCCAGTGAGCTGACATTCTCCAGGTGGAGAGAATAGGGAGCGTCTTTCATGCACAGGCCTGGGAATCATTTAAGGCCTATTCCTGACAGGAATTTGCCAGGATCTGATGGGAATTGGAAAGCTGAAACTGCAGAGGTGGGCTGGGGCGGGCCCTAGAGCCTCATAAAAATTGCAAAGAAAAGCGGACTTTGTCCGAGAGTGCAGGTGCTGGGAGAGGGGCTGGTGAACGTCTTTAATCATTCAAGCAGAAGGAAGGGAGGGGGAAATGCTCCAACTGCTGTGTGGGGAATAAGGGGACGCTGAACTAGACTAGGGGCAGATGAGTTTGGGCCATTGCACAAGAAGCTTGGAAATTAAAGAAAGATCTGACTACTGGGTGTATGAGGAAGGCAGGCAGTGAGGAAGGTGTATAAACCTAATACTTGATTAGATTGGAAATCTGCATCCTGCAACCTCTACCTTGTCTCTTTTTGTAACCTTGAGCAAGTCACTTTACTTTCCACTAAATCTCAGGCATTCATCTGTCAAATAAAAACACCCACGTGTCTAGCCTCTCACCAACTGTTGTGAGGAGATGGTGGTCATTGAAGTACTTTAGATAGTGTGAAATGCTGGGTGATTCGCTCAGCCTTTCTTTCTTTCTCTCTCTATTTCTTTCTTTCTTTCTCTCCCTTTCTTCCTTTCTTTCTTTCTTTCTTTCTTTCTTTCTTTCTTTCTTTCTTTCTTTCTTTCTTTCTTTCTTTCTTTCTTCCTAGATTTTATTTATTTATTTGACAGAGAGACAGCCAGCGAGAGAGGGAACACAAGCAGGGGGAGTGGGAGAGGAAGAAGCAGGCTCCCAGGGGAGCAGGGAGCCTGATGCGGGGCTCAATCCCAGGACCCTGGGATCAAGCCCTGAGCTGAAGGCAGATGTTTAACGACTGAGCCACCCAGGCGCCCCTCGCTCAGTCTTCTAGCACAGCTTGCCCAAAGCTCAGTGCTGCAGGAAGACAGAGATATCAGACCCCTGCCAGGAGAAGTTTCAATCTGCTGGATAAAGTGAAATGCACACAGCAACTTCATGTCCATGGCTACAGAATAAAAGCCTTTAAAGATGGCTGGGTTGTTGTTGTTGTTTTTTTTAAGATTTTATTTATTTGACAGAGAGAGAGAGACAGCCAGTGAGAGAGGGAACACAAGCAGGGGGAGTGGGAGAGGAAGAAGCAGGCTCCCAGCGGAGGAGCCCAACATGGAGCTTGATCCCAGAACCCCCAGATCACGCCCTGAGCTGAAGGCAGATGCTTAACGAACAACTGCGCCACCCAGGCGCCCCATAAAGATGGCTGTTTTAAGTGTGCAGGGGAGGCAGTCAGGGAGGGCTTCTGGAAAGAGGTGGCTCTGAACTGAGCTTCAAATTAGGATTTTAATGAGCAAGTCAGAGGAATTATATGGGCAGACATAGAAGGAAGGGCTCCGGGAATTTATTCACTCATTTATTTTTAAAATATTTTAATTTTACTTAGAATTTTAAATAGGTAACACATTCACATGGTTTAAACTTCGAAAAGTACAAAAGGGTATACAATGAAATCTCTCACCTACCCCCAGCCACCTAAGTTCCCTCCACAGATCACCAAGGTTACCAGTTCTTTTATATTCTTTGCATATAAGAGTGTGTATAAATATTTCCCCTTTCATTACACAAATGTTAACACACTGTACCTGCTATTCTTTACCCTGACTTTTTTTTAAAAAAACATTTTATTTATTTATTTGAGAGAGAGCACAAGCAGGGGGAGCGGCAGGCAGAGGGAGATGGAGGAGCAGACTCCTCACTGAGCAGGGAGCCTAATGTGATCCTGGCTGGATCCTAGGTTCCCAGGATCATGACCTGAGATGAGGGCAGACACCTAACCGACTGAACCACCCAGGCGCCCCTCCCCTGATTTTTTTACTTAGCAATACATTCTGGAGATTGTTCCGTATCAGTACACAAAGAGCTTTCTCATTCTGTTTTACGGCTGGATTATATTCCATTGTGTGGTGATACCATAACTCTTTTAACCAGTCTCCCACCTAATGGGTACTTTGTACCGTGAAATTCATGGAATGTGGAAAATTGTACGTAGTCCAGTGTAGCTGAAGGTAGAAGCCCCCTTCCATGTTGGTAATGTTACTCATAACCAGAAATATCGCTGAGTTTAAACACTAGGAGTAGCAAGATTGGTGATAGAGAAACAGATTCACACAAAAAGCTTCATCCTCTGGCCACTTTGTAGTGTGGTGGTCTGACCTCCGGTAACATATCAAGCACAGTTTTTTGCTTTCATGCTGCCTCCACCAATGTCTCTTCATCATGGTCTTTAAGATTTTTTTGAGGGAGAGAGAGTATGAGCAGCGGAGGTGGAGGGGAGGGACAGGGGAGGGACAGGGGAGGGACAGGGGAGGGACAGAGGAGGGACAGAGGAGGGACAGGGGAGGGACAGAGGAGGGACAGAGGGAAGCAGGCTCCCCAATGAGCAGGGAGCCATGCTGAGCTCCATGTGGGGCTCAATCCCAGGACCCCAGGATCATGACCTGAGCTGACCCACCCAGGTGCCCCCTCTTCATCACGGTCTTAAGAGCAACTACAACCCCACTTTACACAACTATTCCCACCAGTACCTATACCCTGTGCTGTGGTTAAGGTGACTATGTCCGCCAAACCAGGACACTTTCAAGAGTGAAAGTGGACACTATTAATAATGGCATTGGGATAACAGGCATAAACTGAGACTGCCTTGGCCATGCTGGCATGTGTGGTTCTCAGATGAGGCATCTGGCTGCTATACTGGGGGGGGGGGTGTCTTCTTCTTCTTCTTCTTCTTTTTTTTTTTTTTTAAGATTTTATTTATTCTCTTGACAGAGAGAGAGAGCACAAGCAGAAGGAGTGGCGGGCACAGGATAGAGGGAGAAACAGGCTCCCCGCTGAGCAGAGAGCCTACCCTGGGATCATGACCCGAGCTGAAGGCAGACACTTAATCAACTGAGCCGCCCAGGTGCTCCTAGACTGGGGGTCTTCTTAGAAGCACGGACTGTGCCTTATTTATCTGGGCATCCCCAGCATCTTCCCAAAGCCTTAAGCAGAGTAGGTGCTTCATGCACATTGCTGGTTGAATGGATGAACCATGTGTAGAGAGTACCAAGCAGTCCTTTTGAGGGCTCCACAGGATGCTCAGGAGCGAGTGTTGCTAGCAACGCAGGGTTTCACTTTTGATCCCCATCATTATTTATAATATGTAGGCTTTCCTTGTAGATATCCCTTTTGTGAACTGTATGCTTTGACTTTTGTATCCAGAGCTTCGGATCATTTCCACAATGCATGGCTGAGACCCAGGCTGAGCCTTGGAGAGGTACCAGCCTGTACCATACCCTGGCCTTCCTCTCTCATCTTCATGGTCAGGAGCTGAGTGCCTACTGGTCGGCATGTGTGCTCTCGCCATCAATCTGTCCATGGGTCTAGTGACCAACCAGTCCCAGCAGCCTTAAAAACCTGCAACTTAGCTTCCATGGATCCCTTCCCTTTCCCTAGCAATCTCCTATGACACGGTCCCCAACCTCAGGGCTGCCTTGGTGTCGTTCCTGAGCATCTCAGTTTTCCCATCTCGAGGGCTCCTGGGTAAAGATGCTAACTAAGGATGAAGGGAGGTTTATCAGGGCTGAGACCCAGCCTACATAATTAGCCTGTTTAAAGCCTCCCACCTCCCTAATTAGTGTTACGATGAATACACCCACTCAGCTGGGCATTCCTATTTCCCCGCTCCCTTTCAGAGTTCCCAAGGGGTTGGAGAAGTGAGCAGGAACCCAGACTCCTGGATTGCAGGAGGGAGTCCCCCTACCTTACTGGCTTGACTCCAAGGACCCATAAGAGAGGAAATGCTCCATCTGCCTCAACGCCAGACCTGTGTGGGCAGAACTGCCAGGAAGGAAGGAATGATAGTCCTAGAGATGCCCTGGGCCTCAGTCTCCCCATCTGTAAAATGAAGGGGTTGCATACATGATCTCTGAGTTATCTGGTGCTGACATTGCATATCTCCACCCTGTACTGTGTCTCTGGGCTGGGTTCAGCCAAGCATCCTTAGAGGTTTGTGAGGGGACCCTAAGGCCAATTACCCCTTCTCTCCTTTTTCTTGAATTGAACATAACACCCCAGAGTCCTGGGCAGATATTTATCCAGGGCTGGGCCTTCCCTCTCCTAGCTGCCCCAGGAGATAGAAGGTGATGGACAAGCAGAAGCCTGGGCCATACTTCTCAGAATGGGAATTGCTATAGGTCTGGTCCTTGCCCATCCTAGGCTCGATTCTGATCCCCAGAGGCTGGAGCAAGGAGCTGACATGGGGCAGCCCAGGCCTGTCTGCCTGCTCCATCTGGATATACTGGGTAGGAATCAATACACATGACTTGGCTGGAAGTGGTTACCCCCTCCCTAGAGCTCTGCAAATATTGTATTCAATGTAATTTATTGGTTGGGGTCCACTTGTTTTCCCTCCACTGATTGTTCTTCGACATCATCATGACTCTTGGGATCAAGACAGCGAAACCCAACTTAAAATGGTTTTAAAAAGTATGTCGCAGGGGCACCTGGGTCGTGAAGCCTCTGCCTTCGGCTCAGGTCATGATCACAGGGTCCTGGGATAGCCCCATACTGGGCTCCCTGCTCAGTGGGAAGCCTGCTTCTTCCTCTCCCATTCCCCCTGCTTGTGTTCCCTCTCTCGCTGCCTCTCTCTCTGTCAAATAAATAAATAAAATCTTTAATAAAATAAAAAGTATGTCACAGATTGAGAGAACTAAGGAAAGATAATTAAATGCAATGGGGTCCTGGATAGAACACCTGCAACAGAAAAAGGGCAAGGGTGGAAAAACTGGTGAAATTCAAATAAGGTCTGTGGCTTAGTTAATAGACATGTACCCATGTCAATTTTGGTTTTAATTGTACTACGACAAAGCAAGATGTTTATACAAGGGGAAGCTAGGTAAAGGGTATTCAGGAACTCTGTATTATTTTAGCAAATTTCTCAAAGTCTAAAATTAGTTCAAAAAAATAAAGTTAAAAAATGCACAAATTAGGGACACCTGGGTGGCTCAGTTGGTTGACCCTTTGCCTTTGGCTCAGGTCATGATCCCTGCAGTCGTGGAATCGAGTCGCAGGTCAGGCTCCTTGCTCAGCGGGGATCCTGCTTCTCCCTCTGCCTGCCACTCCCCCTGCTTGTGTGCTCTGTCTCTGACAAGTAAATAAATAAAATATTTTTTAAAAATGCACAAATTAATGCTGACCACTTAAAAACAGACGTATAGGAGGAGGAGGAGGCTTATTGGTCCACATAACTGAAAGGGGCAGGGGTGTATGGGATGCAGACAGAGCTGGATCCAGCAGCTTAATTATCAGGAGTTGTCTCCGTCTCTCCTGCTTTTGCTTCTGGTGTGAAAGCTTCATATTCAGGCAGCCCTATCCCTTGCGGTGGCAAACAGCCTGCCAGACTTCCAGGCTGATATTCTGCCATTTTAGCCACCCAAGAGTTTGCATTTCTCAATAGTCCTGTTTTGTTCACTGATGTATCCCTAGCATCTAACTTGGTGTGTTGAATGAATGGCTGCCACAGAAGGCCTGAGACAGACTCTCATTGGTTCAGACTGAGTCACGTGCCCATCTCCAACCCAATCAGTGTGACTTACTTTACCTAGGTCACATGGGTAGAGTCAGCTCCCCACCCCCTCAATGCCAACTGAAGTAGAAGGGAAGTTCCCCAAAAGGAAACAATGGATCCTATTATCAGAAGGGTTGCTGGCAAACCAATATATCCCCCAAATCCTTAGAATGCCGGGCTGCTGCTTTTTCTCCTAGAGTCGGCTGCAACGTAGACCTACACTGAAAATGTACCGGCTTAAATTCTTGGGGGGGGGGGGTGCTGAGCTCCTTAATTGCAGCCTCAGCATAACCCTCATTAATGGAATATAAGAATAGGGCTCATTTCTGGGATGTTGGGCTTCTTGCAGCTGGATGAGGTGGGCTTGGGTGTCAAGGAAGGGGAACCAGCATGGCCAAAGCTGCCAGAACCCGGGATTCCTTCCCGATCAAGACGATGGGCAGTTCCAGTCCTGGAGTACTTCCAGTCTATATCTCTCAATCCTAGCCAGGACCCTCAGATCTAAGGTCTCATTTGTTCATTTCGATTGGGGCGGCATGGAGAAAGAGTCGGGGCTAGCCTGCGCGTTTGGGACACCTCAGATGAGTACCTTATGCCTTGTGAGGAATATCCAGTGAGAAGACTCCAGAGTCTCCGCTCCCCGTCTCACCCAATCCGCCAGCTGATTCCCAAATCACTCTCCACGTCCTCCACATCCTCTCCCACACCTGCAGGAACAGAGGTTAGAGTAGGGCAGAGTGTCCACAGAGAAGAGGCCTGACTTGCGTGTTTTTCAGATATTTTATTAAGAATAAGGCATATGACAGTCACCCCTAAAGCATAGGGTTCTATTTCTGTGGGTGAGTGAGTACACTCTGAAAAGCATTGGATTAAAAAGCGCAGCCAACAGAGAATTTGGAGCAGGATCCTTCTGCCCCACCCATGGGGCTCCTGCCAGGTGGTTCCGAAGCCTTGCATGTCCCCCATTCGAGGCTGGCCTCTCAGGGAGAGTGTGCTCAGGGATCCCCAGCTCTCTGCACTAAGGAGATGCTATTCCACACCCCCCTGGCCTCCTTCCCCTCCATTGGGAGACCTCTATTCTGTTGCTGATTTGGGGAAGGGCTACCACATTTCAACCCTGGAGTGGTCCCCCAAACTGCAGACCACTGTGGGTGGGATATGGGGGGCAGGGGTACAGAGCCTCATGCTGCATTGCTCACTGGTCCCTGGCTGGCTTCCAGAACAGGGAGGGGTCCCCACCTGCAGCTCTCCTCCCTGAGTCTATCCACACTTGTGGTGTGGCTGGACCTCCACTTAGGGCAGAGTGCTCTGGTCAACATGCCCCTCCCCCAGTGGGGATTTGTGCTGCAGAGGAGAGGGGAGGAGCGGGGAGGAGACACAATCCTTTCTCTTCTAGTCACCCAGGCATTCCAGGGGCTTATGGGAGGGGGTCTTTCCTTTGGCAAGGTGGATCCCCCAGGCTAGAAGAGGGAGAGGGCTGGAGGCTAAGGAATTTGGGGCTCCTGAGGCCAAGGGCAGGCTACTGACTCTCAGTCCCATTCTGCTGCACTGTGGGTTCTGTTCCAAAACCCAGGGGCAGGTGGATAGAGGGAAGTCTTTAGTCCATTATTTCCAGAAGAACGGGGAAGAGGAATTTGTTAAAATTGGAAACCTCCACCTGCTTCAGCCCCTCCCCCAGCTTGCTATGTGGAGTAGGGTTGGCTTCCTTTCCCAGACCCTCAACACTTCAGGTGAGAGTCAGCAAGTCAGCCGCCCCAGCACTCTCAGAGCCTTTCATCTGGGGGATCTCCAAGCACCCCACAAATAATTAAGTGTCATTATCGCTGGTCGCTTAGAAGAGGGATAGGAGTTCAGAGGTGCTAATGGGGTCACTTGAGGAAATGCAGGCAGGTCACTGGAGGCTCCCTGGGGTAGGGGTGTGGTAGAGGCCCCCAGCTAGACACTCTGGGTCCCCAGGAGGGAAGGGGGGAAAAGGGCTATTGCTATAGAGCTGGGGGGAGGCCAGGCGGGCATAGCTATGGCTTTTAGTAGGGGGGTGGGTGGATAAAGTAGTCACCATCTCTGTAGGAGAATCAACAGAACAGAGTCACCCTGTTTACCCCAAAAGTGTGGTTGTGGAAGCTCAGGGTCTGGGTGGGCTGCTCCAGAAAGACACCCTATCCCTCCTTCCCACACAGTCCTTTGGGTCCCTTTGAGAGAGTGCAGCCAAGAGAGGAGAGACGGCTCCTCACACAGACACCTCTGAAAGGGAGGCAACAGGACCAGGGGTACAGTGAGTCACACACACCTGAGGGGAGACACGGAAGGCAGAGGCACAAAAATGGGGTGGGAGAGAAGGGTAAGAGGCCAGGGCAGGAGAGCAAGGACCCCAGGCCACCACTGTGGCCCAACTTAGACTGAGAGAGAGAGAACACTGTCTGTCCTAAGGGCGTCCACACCTTGGGCATTTGACGCCCAGTGGTTGGATACCTGGATGAGGCCTGGTTATTGCTCAGTGGTCTCAGCAGTCCTGAGTGCAGTCAGCTGGGAGAGGACAGCATATTTGTGGGGGCTGGTAGTGTGCTCACTGGTTTTGCTTCTTGCTGATTGATTTCCCACACCCTCTGACACACAGAGCGAAAGAGAACATGATTGTGGGTTCCTCCTGTTCATTACAGGGCCCGTGATGGGAGGGTTCTCCACCCCCAGAGATTGGCTCTGCTCGTCTCCGAGACAGAGCAGAGCAGAGGCTTGGCCTCAGCCAGGGCAAGCAAGACCTGCCAGGATGCACTATCCGTGAGTGAGGTAAAGGCCTCTCCCTGCCCCCCACACTCCCTCAGCAGCCCCTGGAAGACCTCACAGGCACTTAGGACTCAATGCAGGACCGACAGAGGAGGCTTGGCATGGGGGAAGGCGCTCTAGGATTTGTCTTTCTAGGGGCTGGGCTTGTGGTCTGGCTGGACCGAAACTACACTTCCTGCCTTTGGTCAGGAGAGGGGAGCTGGGGAGAAAGTATTAGGAGGTGGGATGTCCCACTTTCCATTTCACCACTCCCCATCCTAGGCAAAGGGTTACATTGAGCACCAGCTGGCCGCTGCCATTTCTGGTAGGATTGGGGGCATCCCTGAAGGGGACCAGCCTGGGAACTAACGTGTGCTACCCCCCACCCCCACCCCTGCACCAAACTCAAACCTCTATCAGCCACTGTCGCTTCCAGGAACCCGGCCCTTCTTCCTACCTCTGGGTGCAGCTGGGCAAAATTAGCACCAATAAACAGGACTAGGAAAGCTCCCAAGGCAGCCTTCAGGTTCCCAGCTACCTCCAGAAGGGGAAGGCAGTTTCTGCCCTTCCACAAGCCTGCAGGAGCAGCTGACTTCACAGCTCCCTAGCACAGCTCCCAGCCTAAATACTTAGGTGGGCATCCTGGGGAAGAACTGAACTGGAGACTGCTTTAGACCAGGTTCTGCCCTCGAACCCATTCTGTACTCCTCTTCGGAAGTGCAAACGTCCATCACGTCACACTTTCCTACCAGGGGCTCTGGCAGGAAATGCCTTTAAAGTGTTGGGTGCTCACCGGGAAGGACCTACCAGCGGGGTAGGGGTAGGAGAAGCGGCGTCAGAGCAAAAAGGTCCAGCCGCTAGCCCGGAGCCCGAGCTTCCCCTCGAAGGAAGGCTTGGCGGGAAGGGCAGCCGTGCGGGGCTGGGGGAAGTCCGAGAGGGGAGCTGGAAGGCCTAGGGGTGCTAAGTGCCACTGCGTTCCTTTCGTACGCCAGCCCGGCCTTCCCCCTCGCGTCCAACGATTGTCAGCTCTCCCGGGACGGGGCGCGACCCCCCCCCCCCCCCGCAGCAGGATGGGGACCAGATAAGCCTCCGTACTGCGAGTCCTCGCCACAAAAAAAGGTGCACTCTCTCAGCCCCGCGGAGGAGCCCCCTCGGGGGAGGACAATACAAAAAGGCTGGGGCGGTTGGAAGGGGTGGGGGGAGCTGGGGCCGCTTCCGCTCGCTCCCCGGAGGAGCGCCGGCTCCCGCGGCCCCCGGGACCTGCCTGTGCGGCCCAAGCTGCGTCCCTAGCCGGAGGCCGACCCGGCCTTCCCCACTCCCCACCCCGCAGGCCCGCTCCTACTCCGGCTCCGCAGGAGCGCTTGGCGGGCTGGGCGCGGCTGGAGAGCCGGCTTGGTCCGGGGGCTCCTGGGGAGGCGGCTGGCGCGGGCTGCGGCCGCTGGGCCGCGGGGGCCTCCGGGCGTAGAGGAAGAGCGCGGGGTCGGGCATGGGGTCGACGTCGTCCAGGGCGCGGGCCGCGCGGTCCCAGGCGGCCCAGTCCCGGCCCGGGCCCTTGGCGGCGGCCTCGGCGGCGGGCTGGCGGCGGGCCCGCTGTGCGCGCCGGCGGGGCCGGGACTCGGCGGCGGCGGGGCCGGGGCCCGGGCGCGGAGTCTGCAGTCTCTGGCGCGCCGCGTGCAGCTGGCAGGAGAGGTAGGCGGCCGCCTCGGTGTGCTTCTGCAGCTCGGTGCCCAGCACGGTGGCACGATGGCTGCGGCGCCGCAATTCCTCCAGGAAGCGGCGCTCCTCTGCGCGCAGGCTGCATCGCAGCGCCAACACCAGCGCCTCGCGCTGCGCCACCTCCCGCCGCAGCTCGGCGTTGGCGGCCATCCGCGCCGCCAGCTGCGACTCCAGCGCTCTGCACTTGCTCTCCAGCTCCTGGGACGCCGCCTCTGGGAGGGCAGATGGAGAGAGAGGTGATGGTCTCCACCCTGCGCAGCTCGTGGATCCACGTTACGGAGCCCCGCACCTCCCTCCCTCCCCAGTCATGGGCTACGCTGGGCCTTCCTTTCTCTTCCTCCGGGCCCTTGCACCTCTCCTACTCTCTGGCCTCTCTAATTCATCAGGTTTCAGCTTCAATGCAAAAACCCTCCCTGACCATTTATGCATGCCACAAATATTTGTTGAACCCTTACTATACGCATTATGCTAGGCATAAGGGATATGGTGGATAATAAAACATTCCTCACGAAGCTTACAGCAAGCATAGTGGGAGAGGTATAGTACGTAATCACAAAATGAATGTGAGGTTGCATCTGTGACATGTGCCAATGCCGTGACTCACAGGAGACTGTGACCTAATCAGGCTTCTCAACAGAAGAGGCACTTTCCGCTAGCAGGAGTTGGAAGAATGAGCTGGAGTTAAGTAGTGAAGAGCTTGAGAGGAGGGTGCTTTGCACAGAGGAACTTGTGCAAAAGCCCCAGGGTAGGAGAAACATGCAAGAGTGAGGGACTGAAAGACCTGGGACCTGGGAGTGTGGACAGGAAAGGGGAATCAGTGCGCCCGGAGCTTGCTGTTTCTTTCCTAGAGCATTTGTTACATTTTGCAATTTATGCGTGTTATTTATTGTTGCCTTTGCCCACTGCACTGCGTTTCAACAGTGGTTATATATTGACCACGCAGAGAGCTTTAAAAAATAGTTTCCTGGGCCCTCACAAAAACCAATTGAATCAGGATCTCTGGGATTACACCTGGGACCTGGCACTTCTTAATGTGCCCAGGTGATTCTCATGTACCCACAGAGTTGAGGACCCCTGTCTCCGGGATCATGAGCTCCATTTCAGCAGGGAACATATCCTGGGATTAACACATGTGAATATTTGTAGAGACAGAGATAGCTGTCACCTGAAACGTGACAAAAGGTAGGCAAAAGGTGACTCCAGAAAGGATATGAAAATCAACAAGTGGTAGGGGAACAAAGAAAGGGAGCTTAAACACACTGAGAGAGAAGATAAAAACTAGGACACTGGGCAATACCTTGAGCTCAGATGACCTCAGAAACCCTTACAGAGGAAGGAGAGTAGGTGGGGTGAAGGTTGCTGTTGTTACAGAACTGGTGTTTGGGATGTATGTCCCCTTCCTCCAAGTACAGAGGCATCAAGAGGTTTCCCCTGGTTGCCATTTAAAGAAGTCGGCAGAATTCGTTCAAGTCTATAAATGTTTAGATCTTTAGGTGTGAAAATGCAACGCAATTTATAGGGCTCTCAACATTTTCCCTTAAACTTCAGCTGGTTCTCCATGCCTAAGTCCTGGTCACGTACGCAGCTCCTGATCTATGAGCAGCACATCAGTATGTCACCCAGACGAGTAGGCGAATGGGGCTGACATCCTGCACTCTGTTCAGCAAGCTGAGGGGTGGCTGTCCCCCATGTCTGGACTGGGGACAGAGAAGGCTTGGGTCCAACTAAGTGGTGGGGAAAAGGTGACCTGTTGGGCCCGCATGGCATTTCGCTACCAGTCATCCTTCTCTTACCTTGCTGATGAGCCTGGGCCTCTCTCATCTCCAGGTCACGAGTCAGTTCTGGGGAGAGAAGAGAAAAGAAAAGGCAGTCGTGTGTGTGTGTGTGTGTGTGTGTGTGTGTGTGTGTGGTGTATGAGAGAGACAGAAAGAGAGAGAGAGGGTGGGAGAGAGATCAGGGAATCACAACTCAGTAAAAGTGGCAACCTTAGCATCCATAGAAACCATCGAAACCATTTTACAGCAGTCCAGTGAGGGGAAGAGATGAAGAGAGGTGCAAGGCACAGCCTGAGCCTGATTGGCCTGATTCTAAGCCCAGAGATCTTTCCAGCGCAAGCGTGATGGGCTGTGTTTGGAGGTTAGTTCAACCCTTGGACTGAGGAGCCTGGCTTACTTTTGGGGCTGGGGAAGTATTTGCTCCTTCCCAGCTGTGATATACAAATATCGAACACAACAGCCAATCAGAGCCACTAGGGAGGACCCCTGCTGTGCAGGGATCAGCCCCCTTTAGGGTTTAGTTGGTGGGTGTGGGAAGACTGGAGGGTCCTGGGCTGCTTGGGAACCGTGAAGGGGGAGTCAGGGCAGTGGCTATTTACCAATAGGGCACATGCGTTTCACTATTTTCACAGCCAGTACTGCTGTGCCTGTGTTCTTTTCTGAACACCAGCCCTGCTCCTTTCCAAGCCCTGTTTTCCGCCATATTCCACAAGGCAAGGAGAGGGGCTTCAAGGAGGACAGCGCCACCTGGTGATGGAAGGCCTACATGACGCTTGCCTTGGTGCTGAGGGGGCGGGGTCAGCCTGCTAAGGGTGCCGGTGTTGAGAGGTTTCCTTCAGGGCGCTGGCAGCCCAGCCACCACCCCTGCGCCTCCCTGTCTTCCCAGTCCCCATTCCTTACCGCCCAAAGTGCCCCATCCCTCGGCCAGCTGAGTTTGATCATTTTTTCAGCCCCACCCCAACTCGCCCAACTCCACCATGGCTCAGCTGGGAAAAGGGCAGGAGGGAGCCCGGCAGCAGCTGGTGACAGAGGGCATCTCCTCTGGAGAAAGTGTGTGTACTTGCAGGGATGCACTCTGGTACCTAAAGGGAGAAGGTATGAACCTGGGCGTGGGATAAGGTGGCAAATCTCTGGGAGTGTAGCCTTGTGGGCCCTCTGTCTGCTCCTCCTCACTGGCTCTTCCCTTGGGAGGCCAAGTGTTGCTAGGAGACGGAGAGCCAGGGTACCTGGGCCTTTTGCTGTGACCTGAGTCTGAACCTCCTTCCTGGAGCCCCAGGGAGGACCCTGATGCCTCTACCCTCCAGGGCTTCCTTCAGCCAACTTGGCCCCTCCTGCAAGGTCCTGAGTAGCCCAAGGGATTTGGCTCTGCCACTACCTCCCAGTGGGCTGGTTTTTCCCTTAATCAGGGAAGATGGGGGAGGAGAGATAGATTCCTAGTTGGGCTCCGCTCCCCCATCCATCAAATCTCCCTGCCCATCTTCTGGCCAGAGTCCCCACCTTTGGAAGAGCATGCAGTGAGGTCAGATACCCTGTGTGACCTTGGGCCAGTAACGACACCTCTCTGAGCCTTGGTATTCTCATCCGTGAAATGGGGACAAAAATCACACCTGTCTCTCAAGGGGCTATTGCTAGGATTAAATTAGAGAAAATAAACAGAGGGCCCAACCCAGGGCTGAGTCAGTGCTGAATACATGGGGCCATTCTTGTTATCATCCAGGCTGCCCCACCACCCAGAATATACCCACCCATCTCTCAAACCCCTTCAGTCTGAGTGGCACCCCTTTTTGGCAGGCTTTTTCTGAAGCCCTGCCCACTTGGTTCCTACACTATTTCATCCCCTCTCCTATCCCCTTCCCAGCTTCTGAGTCTCAGTATATTTTATATATATTTATTTAAAGATATTATTTATTTATTTATTTGAGAAAGAGAAAGAGGCCTCAAGCCAGGGGAGAGGCAGAGGGAAAGCCCGTGCGGGGCTCGATCTCAAGACCCTGAGATTATGACCTGAGCCGAAATCAAGTTGGATGCTCAACTCAACCAACTGAGCCACTCAGGTGCCCCTATAAATATATATATATTTTTAATTTATTTTATTTTTTAAAGGGCTCCATGCCCAACAAGGGGATTGAATTTACAACCGTGAGATTAAGAGTCCCATGCTCTACCGATTGAGCCAGCCAGGCATCCCTCTGAGTTCCTGTTTAATCTCCTTGAAAAAATCTTTGTTCTGCTCCCTTCCCCTCACTCCTCCACCCCTTGGAAGAAGGGCCTTATTCAGTTATTTCATCCCCAAGAGTGGCTGCTCCAGGCCAGCCCAGAGTTATTTTTATCTCCTTAATCAATAGCCAAGAGGCTGCAGTCCCATACCCAGCTGGGAAGGGTGGTGGGGTCTGTTCCAGCCTATCACACTTTCCTGGGATCCTGGATTATGTCCTGAGTGGAAGGACCCAGGTCTTCAGAATTAGGACAAAGCAAAAAGAAATTAGTGCAAGAGCTATAGGGTCTTAGGGTATACTCATTCTGATGTTCCTTTAATGTTGTCACTGCAATGAAAAAATGCATCAGGCAAGGGCATCAGGCAGGGGTGAGTCGGTGTGGGCCATCCCTGTCCGGTGGGCTGGCCTCTGCTGCCATCCAGGCTTCGGGGGAAATTGCAGGGAGCCTGGCCGAGGAATGTAGCAGCTGACTCTGTATATGGAGCCAGAGGTGGGCGTGGTGGCTGAAAGTCAGGACGGCCAGCTTCTCATGCCACAGAGTGAGAAGCCAGGCAGGTCACTCAGTTTACGTCTAGAGAATGGGGGGCCTCCCATGAGCAGAGGCTGGAAGGGAGGTAGGAGCCTGAGCATGTTGGGGAGAGAGTCTGCAGAGGCACGCACACCTGCGAGTCTGGCACTCTGGGGTCTGATCTTGGCTCTGTCACTAGCATATTGTGTGGCACTCTCTCTCTCTTCAGGTCTCAGTTTATCTTCTTGTATAAGAAGATGTTGGGCTGTTTCAGCTGACACATTCTATGAGTCACTGACTCTGAAGCTGTACTTGGGGACTCAGCCTGGGTGAGTACTTGGGCCAGAGCCCAGCCTCTGAGAGGGCCAGACAGCTGAAGCTGAGGTCCAAGAGCAGAGGTCAGGGCTGGGATTTGGCTTCATTCTTGGTGCCTCCTTCTGTCTTGTTCACAAATCCGATTGGTTGCCAAGTCCTTTCCTTCACCCTGTCTCCCACTGGTCTTCCCCTTAATACCCCTTTCATCTCTTCCCGGACTATTTCATCGGCCCCATCACGAGTCTCCCTGCCTCCCTTCCCCTCCAGTTCATCTTCCATACAATTGCCAAGTTTCGAGTTTCGTAATGCAGCATAATGCTCTTCAGAAACCTTCAGTGCCTCCCCACCCCCCAGGAGGACAGGCCAAATTTCTTAGCTGTCCTGATACTTGTCATGGTCTTCCATGATCCGCCCCCACCCCTCCCCCACAGCCCCCCATCCCTGTGGCCTCACCTGAGCAGCGTTTCTGCAGCCTCAGGATTTCCAGGTGCAGGTCTCGCAGCAGGGCCATCTGCTCCTTTTTCAGGAAGCTGATGTGGCGTTGCACACTCTGGATCTGATGCTCCAGGGACACGGTATCCATGGCAACCTAGGCCTGGGCCCCGCCTGGGGGGAAGATGATAAGGTAGACCCACATCTTGTGGGCCCATCTGCCCTGCCCACCCTCAGATCCCTCAGAGTCTCCTGCAATTGGGACTCCCATTGCCACCAGGCAGAGGGTTCTACGGCTGCACTCGTTTCCCCCGTGTTTACTCACTGAAGCGTCACGCGGGTGTTGTCAGGGAAGATATTCCCATTTAACAGATGAAGAACCAGAGGCCTGGAGGGAAATGGCTGCACGCCCCTGCCTGCATGTAACTTTAGCCTTTCTGCTTCTCAGAGAGGAACACAACTGGAGCTGCAAACTCAGGGAAGAGAGACAGAGGCAGGCTGTGGCCCGCTTCTTTTTTTTTTTTTAAAGATTTTATTTATTTATTCAACAGAGACAGAGACAGCCAGCTAGAGAGGGAACACAAGCAGGGGGAGTGGGAGAGGAAGAAGCAGGCTCATAGCGGAGGAGCCTGACGTGGGACTCGATCCCACAACGCCGGGATCACGCCCTGAGCCGAAGGCAGACGCTTAACCGCTGTGCCACCCAGGCGCCCCGTGTGGCCTGCTTCTTAACTAGCTTTGGGCAAGCCCTCTCCCTCTCTGGGCTCTTGGTTTTCTCGTGGCTAAACTGAGGGAGTTGTGGGGCGGAAAAACCCATCCCACCAGCATCCCAGTTCAAGGGTGCCCACCGGCTGGTAGACCAGGATGATGGTTAGAGCACACCCTCTTCCGGTTCAACTCCATTTCTCTGACTTAACCTTAACCCAGCACTCTGGGCTCCTCTAGGTCACAGAGGAGGAAGATCTGATGAGTACTTTACTAACACCAACTCTGGGCTGAAGGCAGGTGGCAGAGTCCCTTTTTAAAAGGAGAGTGGCTGGCTCAGTTGGTAGAGCATGCAACTCTTGATCTTGGGGTTGTGAATTCAAGACATGTTGGGTGTGGAGATTACTTAAAAATAAAATCTTCAAAAAAAAAAAAAAAGAGGAGTGGGAAAGATTGATAAGGAGACCCATGCAATTGAATCCGTGGTGGACACATAAGACACTGTGAAGCGAGGGGAGCTCTGCACCCCTGAATCTTAACGATGCCCTGGCTTTGTAGCCCTCCTCCTTTTGACCCCATCCTTTTCCCAGGAAGTCCTTCCTGTGATGACCACCGTCCTGGAGAAACATAAGCAGAGGGCAGATAGGAGGCAGAGTTCATGCCTTTTCTGCCAGGGACTCCCTAAGGTGGTTGTTTTTTTTTTTTTTTTAGTTTTTTTATTTATTTGAGAGAGAGAGTGTGTGTGCAAGTGTGGGGAGGGGCAGAGGGAGAGAATCTTCAAGCAGACTCCCTGCTGACTGCAGAGCCCAACACAGAGTTCCATCCCATGACCCCAAGACCATGAATCTGAGCCTGAACCAGAAGTCTGACGCTCGGGGCGCCTGGGTGGCACAGCGGTTAAGCGTCTGCCTTCGGCTCAGGGCGTGATCCCGGCGTTGTGGGATCGAGCCCCACATCAGGCTCCTCCGCTATGAGCCTGCTTCTTCCTCTCCCACTCCCCCTGCTTGTGTTCCCTCTCTCGCTGGCTGTCTCTATCTCTGTCAAATAAATAAATAAAATCTTTAAAAAAAAAAAAAAGAAGTCTGACGCTCAACCAACTGACCCAGCCCAGTGCCCCCCTCCCTAAGCTTTTGAAGGAGCTGTTTCTACCTGCCCCAGGAATTCCCTGGGCCGGGGAGAGAGAGGCCAGTTGATGGACCACTCTTTACGGCAAATGGTGCCCTCCTGATTGACTTTGATATAAGTCCCTGCAAATCCAGATTTTCACTTGTAGGGCAGCATCAAGCATGTGCACCTGAGAAACTCACATTCATAGGTTGGTCTCTTGGGCTCCCTTTCCTTGTACTCCCTTAATCCAACCAAAGAGTCCTCTCATTTCTCCAGGGGGTGGCCCTTTGGCCTGTGGGAACCACTGGCTACACTTACTGACCATCTGCTATGTTTAAGAATTTATGCGCATTGTCTTACTTCTGCTAACCCCTCTTCAGTAGATATTACCACCCCCATTTCACAAATAAAGAAACAGACTGAGAGCCGAAGTGATTTGTGCCAGTTCATGTAGTCAGTAAGTGGTGGTGGGTCCAAGTCTCTAACCGAGTCTTTTGAATCCAAAGTAGGTTCCCAATATTCACACTGAGAACAGTCCTAGGTTTGAATTCTGAGTCTTTCGTTACCTGCTGTGTGACTTTGGGCAAGAAAGTTAACCTCTCTTTTTTCCCTTCTCTGTGAAATGGGGCTAATGGTAACAGTCTTAGGATAGTTGTGAGAATTAAATGAGATTAAAAAGTGCAGAGCACTTTTTCTCTGTCTAGTGTGCAAGTAGGTTACTCCTTGTCTTGATTTGCTCATTTATTTGTTCATACATTCAATGATCTACTTATTTCCAGCTACGGGGGTATGGAAGACACAGTGATGAACAAAACAAAATTCTTGCTCTCATGGAGCTCACAGGATGAGAAGAATCAAACAAATAAATAAATGCATCAAACAAACAATAATATGAAAAGTATACCATTATAATCTATGAAGAGAACCATAAAAGAAACATACAGGGTAATGTGGAAGAATATAAAGTGGGACCTATTTTAGATTTGGGGGCAAAGTCTCTTGAAGGAAATTATTTTAAGCCAAGACCTTGTGGCAGGCAGAATTCTAAGTTGGTCCCCAAGATTCCCAGCCCCTGGTGAATACGCCCTCCTGCATCATCCCCTTTCTTTGAGTGCAGGTGGGACTTTGAATATGATGGATTTCTCTCCTATGATTAGATTATATGACAAAAATGAAGGGATTTTGCAATGTAATAATGGTCTGCAATCAACTGACTCTGAGTTAGTCGAAAGGGAGATTATTCTGGGCAGCTGGTTCCTAGGGCCTGTACTGAAGGAAAACATCTGAGGCCTGAGAGAAATGACGCTGCTGGCCTTGAAGGGGTAGACCACCATGCTGTGAGGCAGCCCAGGGAGGCAGCCACAAGGCAAAGACCTGAGAGAGGCTGCTGGTGGCTGAGGGTGGTTCTGGCAGACAGCTAGCAATGAGGACTTCAGTTTGACAGCTGCAAGGACGTCATTTCTACCAAGTACCGAAGGGATCTTGGAAGTGGGTCTTTTCCTTAGTTGAGCCTTCAGATGAGAATGCAGCCAGTCTTAATATGAGCCTTCAGATGAGAATGCAGCCAGCCTTAATATGAGCCTTCAGATGAGAATGCAGCCAGCCTTAATATGAGCCTTCAGATGAGAATGCAGCCAGCCTTAATATGAGCTGTTCGAGGCCCTGAGCAGAGGACCCAGCAAAAATATGCCAGACTACAGATCCTTGGAAACTGTGAGATAACAAATTTATGCTGTTTCAAGCCACTTAGTTTGTGGAAATTTGTTGTGGGGCAATAGAAAACTAATACAGACTTGAAGGAGTGAGAAGAAGAATAAAGGGAAGAGCATTCCAAACAGGAACAGCATTTGTGAAAGTCCTGAGGTAGGCTAATAATGATAGCTTACGTTTATTCAGTGCCTACGATGTGCCAAGCTTTGTGCTAAGTGCTTCATGTGGTCTCTTCGGAGGAACAGAGACATTGTTATTGCTGGTGAGGATTGAAGTGTAAAGTATCAGAGGAGGGTGGCAGGAAGCGATGTTAGCAAGAGAAGGATTGAGGTTAGTTAGAGAAGGATCACACAGAGTCTTGTAAACTATGCTAAGAATTTTGGAATAATACTAAATGCATTGGTAAGTTATTAAAGGATTTTAAGCAGAGGAGGGACATGATATGATCTGCATTTTTAAAAGATCAGTCTGGCTCCTGTGGGGAGGGCAGATTGGAGGGGGCAGAGTGGATGCGGGAGGTAAGCTGGGAAAATGTAGCAGTGGTCAGGGTGAGACATGATAGAGGCCTGGACCATATGATGGAGGTGAAGACAGAAGTTCCAGGTGTATTTTGGCGGTAGAACTGTCAGCATGTGGGAATGGATTGGATGAAGTCATGATGACGGGAGGGTGAATGTTCAGGATGTCTCCCAGTTTTCCTGTTTGGGCAACTCAAGTATGAAGGCACATTTGCTGGCTCTTTCTACATTTCTTCATCTTTCACATTAGACCTCTTTCACAATAGACGTCTTCTCTAATCTCTAATCTATAATCACTCCCTAGGTGATCTTGTCTAATCCTATGGCTGTAGATACTATTGTTATGCTGACCCCTACACTAACTCTCCCCTGCACTCTAGACTGACTATGTAACACCTCCATTTGGATGTCTCACGGGTCCCTCAAATTTACAAGTCCCAATGCTGAGCTCTTGCCATTCATCTTACAAATCTCGCCCACTAGTCACCATCTTGATAAATGGCACCCGTATTTGCCAATTGGCTCAGTTACTCAGGCCAAGGACTTAAGAGTTATCTTTGATTCCTCTCTTCCTTCATATTCCACAGCCAATCCATCTGCAAATCCAATTGTCTCTACCTTTGAAAATGTGTATGCTTAATCCAATCGGTTCTCACCATTTCCATTGCTGCCACCCTCGTCCCGGCTACGGCCATCCCTCTGATGTACCCGCAGCAGCCTGCTGACTGCCTTCTTGCTTCCACTCCCGCTCTTTGTCTGCTATGCAGCAGCTGCGGTTCCTTTAGCAAATCTAATCATGTCTCCCTGCTCCCCACTCAAAACCCTCCAACAGCTTCCCATCACGCTTAATACCTAACCCAAAATTCTTATCAGACCCTATACAATTGCCCCTGGCTCTGTTTGCTCTCATCTACTACTGTGCTCCCACGCTGGCTCCACCCCAGCCGCTCTGGCCTCTTTACCATTTCCTGAACATGCCAAACACATTCTTGCCTCAGGGACTCTGCCTGTACTGTCCCCTCTCCCAGGAATACCCTTCACCCAGATACCCTTAGGGCCTATTCCTCCTTATGGCCAGAATCCTCCTCCAGGATTCTGCTCAAATATCACTTCCTTAGGGCACTACTCTGATTACCAGATTTAAAATAGAGCCCTCTGCCACTCTCCGTTCCCTTAATCTGCATTGTTTTTCTTCCATGAATTTATCAGCACACGAATATATTACATTTTGTTTCTTGCCTATTTCCTCTGCCAGATTGTTGGCAACACAAGATGAAGGACTCTGTTTTGTTTCCTCCTGTTCCCTAGTGCCTAGCACAGTATCTGGCAAATAGAACATACTCAGTAAATACTCGTGGAATGCACCAGTGGGTGAGTCTGTGGAGCTGGGGCAGCCTGATGGAGGAGCAGGTTTACAGAGAAGGGAAGATCAAGCCCAAGACATGTTAGAGTTGACATGCTCAAGAGACCTAAGCAAGGAAACGCAGATGTCAAGTAGGCAGTCAAATATCCTGGTGTGTAACTGAGGAGAAAGAGATGAGCTGTGTCTGCTGTTGTGTAACCATGCTGGGATGTGTGTGCCTGTGTGTCTGCACACGTACCCGAGACTGTGGGTGCCTCAAGGAGTGCACGTATGTGTACATGCTTGTGGGGGGTTCCTGCTTCTCTTGCACCTATGTGTCTGTTCTGTGTGCACCTGGAAGATGAAGGCATGTGGTCCTCTGCTTATGAGGAAGAGAGAAAATGTCTGCTCCCAACCACTGAAATACAGGTGTTTCTGAAAAGTAAAAGCCCTTTCCACACAGCCTTGGAGACTGGACCCTGGCCACCGTGAGAGGCTGAGCCAACCAGCTGTTTATGAGCCTTCCCAGAAGGACTCGAGGATTTGCTTCCAACTAGGCAGGCTGCTCTTCTCAGGGCAGAAATTTGGGTCACAAACGATCTTGGCAGATATTCTTTCTTACACATGACTGTTTAGTTTGTTTGGGGGAGAGTGGGAAATGGGTTGGGGAAGGGGAACTACAACACAGCCCTCTCATGTGTGGCTGTCATATACACTTCAGAAGGCCCAAGGCAGGAAAATGTCATAGAAATGTCATAGACATTCACATGTCACAGAAATGCAGTCCTGGGACCCTCTGGCTTGAGACGAAGCTTGTGCCTGAGGACTTGGTCCAGACTGGTGGCAGCAGCTGAAAGGTTAGAGTTAACAGCTTTCTCTTCTGCTCACATCCAGCCCAAGATGCCCAACATCACAGGTTAAAGTGAGAAGGGCCCCTTGCTTTTGTCCACTGTCCTGACCACCTCAGAGTCTGCATTGTTTCTACTGCCCACCTTCTCCTGGTGCTCCTAGGTTCTTCTCTGTTTTAATTTTCTAGCTTGATGAAAACTGTTCATTAAAAATTGTTTACTTAAAAATAAAAAAAAGGACCTGTAACACAAGGTTGACGTTTATAGAGTTAATTCCAAGTACTTTTGACGTGTCTCTCATCTGTCTGAAACTTGCACAATTCTAAAGCCTGGGCTCCTGGTTTCTGAAAACAACCTCACCTTCTGCTTGTCTTTTTGGACCTTGTGAGTACCCACTTTTCTTTCCGGCTATCTGACTCCAACTGACATGGCAAGCAGGAAATTGTAGTTCTTTCACCTTTCTACTTCTTAGAGTTCTTTGGGTTGGGAGAACCACAGAAAGTGAAGAATCATAACACTCAGGGCTCAGTGGGGTCTTTGGGACCATCCTAATCAACGGTTTGCAAATTTTGCCCTATAGCACCCAGAGTTCTGCAGAAGGGTCTCAGAAGTTGCCAAAAATGGTTGGGGGCACAAGGCAGGGCTGGAGGCTTTGCTACTTTTATCCCTCTTTATTTTGATGGGCTTGTACATACAAATTCATTGGAGCGAAGGCTTCTGCTAATTGAAAATCTGAAAACCACTTTTATAGTCCAGACTTTCCTTGGACTAACCACTCCCCCTCCCTTAATCTGCTTAGTGTCCTCTGGCCTCTGCTGCCCCGTCTCACCCTCAGGCAGACAAAGTGGCTGGGAGAGGAAAAGGAACTGAAGACTCTTGCTGTCTGCTTGTGTGCGGTTTGCATTTTCTGCCACCCCTCACCCCCTGTCTGCTTCTCTTGTCCCAGTTTCAATTTCATCCTTAGTGTTTCTTTTCTCTTTGAGACTGAAAGTATTTATTGAGTCAACAAATACCCTCGCACGGTTCTGAACGCTCAATATCCACATTTTGTTAAAATTTTTAAAGTACGCCTTCTTGTTTCAGGGAGAAGGTTAAACTCATTTTTATCATTTTTATAGCTATGGCAGGTACATTAGATAGGACAGGCATGGTAATAAATGCATAAATGAATTATGTTCTTTATTTTTCTTAGTCATTGTTCCTCTTTACTACCTGACTCTGAGGCCTAGGGTAGAGGGAGAACAGAAACTCAAGAAGTCTTTCTCAGATATGGAGGCACAGGTAATAATAACTTAAAATAATCATCAATGCACAGGTAATAGTACTTATATAACAATAATAAATGGCTGGCACTCTTCTTAGCATTTTACATATATTAATTCATTTATCTTTATAACAACCCTACACTGAAGGTTCTATTAGTATGTCCACTCTGTAGATGAGGAAACAGCGGCTCATACAGGGTAAGTATGTTGCCCAATATATACAACTGTAGTGGCTGGCAACTAGGAGCTCCCCATTGAGTTCCCACCCTGCATTAAGGCTCTTCAAATCTAAGCACGGTCCACATTTGCAGTCTGATATCCTGCTTTTTGGGATTCTATCTTTTACTGCTCTCACAATAAACTCTCCTCATAAACATGGATGGACATCCCACCACCCTATCTCTGCCTCCTGAAACCTGACCCATCCTTCAAGGTACTTCTCAAAAGCTACCTTTCTTACCAAGTTTTTTCCCTGACCCTCACCAAGCTGGGATGACTCTCTTCCATCTCTGTGTTTCCCAGGCATCATTATGCCATGTATCACACTTCTACAGCCCCCCCCCCCCCCGCCGTCCCGTGTGTGCCTACCTGGCTTCTGCTCTAAGCCATAAGCTACCAGAGGGCAAGACCTTGTCTCTGGGAATCCTTTGTATGGAACAGGTGTACAACGAATATTGGTGAAACTGGGAGAATGAATTGAGTATTATTGGGAATCACCAGGGCAAGTAAGTGCATGTATTAGAAAGTAATCCTCACCCCATCCCCACCCCACAAGTCCTTGGCTTTCCTGGGGACTTGTGCTGGGAACAAGAAGTCAGCCTTCGACAAATGTCTGGGCCTCGGCAAGGTGGGCTCACCTGGCCAGCGGTGGAGCCACCTTCTCCAAGGGTCTTGTGGTCCTCTCCACTCCAGAACCCCTCCTCCTCTGTTACCCCTAGGGTATGGCTTCCTCCCTCCACTGAAGATCTCAGGACATCCAACCTCGGCAAAGCTGAGGATCCAGGGACACCGGAGTGGGATGTATGAGGAAACTGGAGCGCCCATCCCCTTCAGTCTGGTATTCTGCCTGATTATGCCTCCAATATGACTCCCAGAGAAGGCAGAGGGGGAGATGGAGACTAAGGAGGACGGGGAAGAGGGGTACCAGGGAGGAAAGGGAAACGAAGGCAGAAAAGATGTGTGTGATGGGAGGTGGCAGGAGGTGGTGGTGGCTCGACCTCAGGCCGCTCTGGACTCTTCGCCAGGGCCGGTGAGGACCTGAGTCTGGGCTGCGGAGGACAACTTCTGTCAGCAGCCCGCGGGTCCTGTCCGCCTCCCGCGCGCTGCGGTGCCCAGCCCAGCGCCAGCCCTCCCAGGGGAGCTGGAGCTCGGGCCCCGCTGCTCCCCGCCCGGGGCCACCCCGCCGTCCACCCCCCACACCCACCGGCCTCCTCACCTTCGGGACCTGAGGGAGCGACGGGCCAGCGGGGCCCTGGGTCCGCGCCAGGCTGGGTGGGGGGAGGCGCTCTTCTTCCCCGCGCTAGCTGCGCCCGGGGTTCCGCAGCACCCGCCCGGGCTGCGGCGCCATCAGCTGCTGCGAGGCTGCGGGGTTGTCGGGCCGGGGCTCCGGGGGGCTCCGGGGCGCCGAGGGGGGTCCGGGGCGGGCTCCAGGCGTAAACACCCAGCAACGTGACCGGAACTGGCGAACAAGCCGTAGGGGGAGCGGGGGGGGGGGCGGGAGAGATAAGGGGGGAGGGGAGGGACCTGGGACTGGCGGGGAGGGGCCGTGGGCGGGGCGGGGGGAGGGGAGGCTGGCGGCGCGCAGTCGGGGGAGGGGGAAACCCAGGAGCCCCGCGAGCCAGGCCTGAGGACCCCGGCGGGCAGCCGAACTCGGAGAGCTTTGGCTGGGAGCTGGAAGGGAAACCCGGGGAACCCGCCGGCCACTTGGCGAGCAAGGGCGCGGCGGGCGGATCAGCACCGCGGACAGCGCCCAGGCCTGTAGGCCGCGATCCGCTCCGCCCTCTGCCCACCCACTGGCGTAGGAACCAGAGCAGTGCCCCCACTGGCCCAGGGAAGGGTTGGGGGGCGAGCTGACCAGGGGTCTGGAAACCTATTCTGTGCCTAGTTGGCAGTGAAGCCACCCCAGACCTCTCACTAGCTGTGTGACCTTGGGTGAGTCACATCACCTCTCTGGGTCCCAGTTGATAAGACATCCTCTTTCCTGTGAGGGTCCCAAGAACCAAGAGAAGATCCTTTATAAACTCTGAAGTCCAGAACATTGGTATTGATACGTTTTCACTATACATGGGAGACTTCTGGACTTGGGCTACTTGGCATCTAATTCTGGCTCTACCAATACCTTTCTCTTCCCTAGACCTTGGTCTCCTGATCTGTGAAATAGGATAATGATGATCTATGCAGCCCATTAGTCTTTGAGTTGTTGTGAGGATGAAATAAATTAATATCTGTAAAGTGCTTAAAACAGTGCTGCATGCTCTTTAGGCATTCATGCTCATGATAACAAGGGACCAGGTAGCATTGTGTGTGTGGCAGGTGGCTCAGCTCTGGGTAAGTCATTTCCATCCCTACCTTTAGGGGCCAGAGGAAGGGTCTGAGGGAATTCAGATGAAAGGGCTAATCTGAATTTTCCCACACCACTGCCAACCAAATATTCCATGCCCTGCCCTTTGGGCCAAATATCCAGAGAAGTCCTCCATCTTTGTCTCCAGAACTGGAAAACTCTGGCATGTGGGCTTTGGAGAGGGTTTTGGCAACTCATTGGCCTCAAGGGTACCCTGCCTTCTCTCTGTGGATCCCTTTCCTCCCTGCCCTCCCCAGTCAACTTTTTTTAAAAGATTTTTTATTTATTTATTCAACAGAGACAGAGACAGCCAGCGAGAGAGGGAACACAAGCAGGGGGAGTGGGAGAGGAAGAAGCAGGCTCATAGCGGAGGAGCCTGATGTGGGGCTCGATCCCATAACGCTGGGATCACGCCCTGAGCCGAAGGCAGATGCCCAACCGCTGTGCCACCCAGGCGCCCCTCCCCAGTCAACTTTTAAGCCTTAATTGGACTTGGATGTCAATAAAGAAAGGCTTTAGCTGCTCCTAGAAGATTATAACCCTCAAAAAGTTGAAGAAATGACTCTCTGTTAGGTCTCTTGACAAGTGGAGTTCCTATTTTGTTCAAAGGCATCTCAAGTCCCATTATGTAGGAACGCTAGATTCTAGCCGTGTTTGGGGAACCCACTTCATCCTATCTTCCATGAGAAACCTCTGGGAGAGGAGCAGAATGGCCAGCCCAGTCCTGCTTCTTAGTGCCTTGCTGTCCCTGCAAGGGCAGTATTCTTGGGCGATGTACTGGGTGTGTGTCTCCAGCAGGGCCATGGGTTCTGATGAACCATCAGTTCATCATTGATTTTGACTAACCATCAAATCTGAGGAAATAACCCTTCAATTTCATGATATATTGGTAAGAAGGATGAAAGATATGTTTAGTTATTCCCAAAAATGTGTGGTATGAAGGAACCTGAAAACCAGGGCTGTCATGCCAGCTCTGTCACTTACTAGTTACTAGTTACTTACTTACTTATTAGTACTTCTGTACAAATTTCAACCTCTCTGCGTTCTAGCTTCTCCTCAGTAAATGGAAGAAGTAACACCTGTTCCGCCAGCAGGATCATTGTGGGGATGTCAGGAGGTGAGAGTGAATGTTTTGTAAAGGCCGTACAGATGGGATTGTTACGACCATGTCTTAAATGTTTTTCTCCTTGATCTGTATCAAGACAGATCCTGGGACTTTGGCTTTTCACCAGCTAAAGCTAACAGTCCTGCCCTAGATGTTTGTCTGAGGGGTGGGTCTGCCTCATGCGAAGCTCTAGCCTTGCCCCAAGAAGCACTTCTTGCAGATTCTTGCTCTGGGCCAAGCTCCCAGCTGGGCACGAAAGGCCTGGCCCCTAGGGCTGTCCTCAGGACACTTGCACCATCTTCGGCAACATGTGAGACAACAAAAGATGTGCACAAAGCACCCATAAAACAACTGAAAGTGATGGGCCAGCAGAGCTGAGAGAGCACCATGTGAAGACAGAGCTAGGGCCTGGACTTGGGGCAAGGGGACTCAGGGGCACCTCCTTGAGGAGGTGAACAGTCATAAAGCCAGTACACAGAGTAATACTGAGCAAAGCTGACTTCATGGTACTCCACTTCAGGTTGTAGGGAGACCCAGACATGTTGTGAGATATGGAGATGTTGACATTAGAGATGATGATGTTGATAATAGTTAACATTCATTAAGCACTTTCTCTGTGCCAGGCAATCTGCTAAATAGTGCTTAAAAAACTTTTTTACTATTTTCAAAATTAAACTTTTTTTTTTAAGTAAACTCTACCCCAAACATGGGGCTCAAAACCATGACCCCGCAATCAAGAGTCGCATGCTCTATGGACTGAGCCAGCTAGGCATCCCTCAAAACTTGTAATAAAGTCTAAGGAAACCAAAATGTATAAAAAGTGTACATCTGGGGCAGCTGACGGGCATGGTCAGTGGAGCAAGTGACTCTTTGTCTCAGGGTTGTGAGTTCAATCCCCAGGTTGGACGTAGAGCTTACTTAAAAAACAAACACTGGGGCATCTGGGTGCCTCAGTTAGTTAAATGTCCAACTCTTGATCTCAGCTCAGTCTTAATCTCAGGGTCATGAGATCTAGCCCCAAGTTGGGCTTCATACTGGGTGTGGAGTCTTCTTAAACAAAACAAAACAAAAACATTAAAAGCCTAAAAAAAAAGTTATACTTCAGAAGTATCCATCATTTTGAGCTGAGCACTTTACCCACATAATGTCATTTAAACTGTAGAGAAATCTTACTGGAAAGTTTTATTCCCATTTGTACATAGAGAAAATGAGACTCAAGAGTGGTTAATTTTAACACCAGCCAGATGGTAGGCAGTGGAGCCAGGACTCACACCGTAGCCCTGTCAAGGCCAGAGGTAACTTTGTTAGGCCTCTCAGTGAGGGCCTGAATCCAGCTCTGGAGGAAGGCACCCACAGGGGTCATGAGCCTTAGGGGAAGCTGCATACCAGCTAAAAGAATGAGGTCTGGGTAGCAGAGAAGGCCTAGAAGTTTCTTCATCTCTTTGTGACATCTTAGGATACTGGCTTTCTGAGTTCTGTTTGGGTAACAGCCCTGTATGTGGGTCAGTGTCCTGGCAGGGAACAGACGGCACATTTAAAATGGATCATTTGAAAAGAATTAAGGGACTATTTACAAAGCTGTGGATGGAGTTTAAGGGACAAGATATAGGTAGAGCTGTTACCATCCCTAGGTCTGGAGGAACAAGAGAAGGCAGTTTGGGGAACTCAGAAAGGATGGATATGGGGAGAGAGCGGCCTAGCGGGAGCTGTAGCTTTCCTTAAATGGAATGAATGAACCTGCAGTGACCTGGCCAGGAGGGAGCTGAGGAATAAGTAGACTGACCTCACTCTCCTCTGACTCCCAATACCTTGCTGGTGTCTTTTCCAGCCAATCCCAATCAGCAGCCCAAAGTTAAGAGAGGCCATTGACATTGCCTGTACAGGTTGACTCCCCTGGGCACAAGTAGGGTGGAAAAAGATGGGGAAAGGTTCTGGAGGGATGAGATATCTGGCACCTTCCTTATCAACTTGGATCTCATTTGCTGTTCTCTGCCAGGCCACTGCCCATTGAGTGCCCTAACATTGCTGGGAACCAACACCACCTCTCCATGCAACAAGGAGGCAGGTGATGAGTTACAGGGGCAGTCTCTTTCTTTTCTTCAAAACCCCCGGCTATGCTGTCCTCACCTCCTGAGTTAAGGAAGGAGCCCTAAAAACGACCCACCACCCTGGGTCCCTTAGGATTCTGCAGCTACAGGGATGGTGGGTAGGAAGTTCTAGGATGGGAAAGCTGGCCAGAGATCACGTGGGTGAGCCTTAGAAAGCTCACCTTCCCAATGAAAGATCAACCTGGAGCAAGGCTGCACTCTTCTCAGTGACCAAATGCCTGATTTGGACAAAATGGTCCCTGCAGTCTCAGTCCTGAATGTCAGTCTTCAATTATTCCTAAACCACTAGCATGGCAACGGGAATGAGCTGTGTGTGTGTGTGTGTGTGTGTGTGTGTGTGTGTGTGTGTGTGTGTGTACTGGGCCACAATTTGGCATCAGACACATCGCCTCTGCCTCAAGCTTGCCTGCATCATCCTCCATCTAGGGCAGAGTGCTCAGGAGCTCACCCAACAGGTATCATTGAAATTGCAAGGAGGCGTTCTTAAAATAAATTAAAAATAAGCAGCACAAATACCGAATGTTAGAACCCCAGGTGTTCTGCTACCTGTATCTCAAATCCATCCATCCATTTTATTTTATTTTATTTTATTTTATTTCATTATTTTAAGATTTTATTTATTTATTTGACAGAGAGACAGCCAGTGAGAGAGGGAACACAAGCAGGGGGAGTGGGAGAGGAAGAAGCAGGCTCCCAGCGGAGGAGCCTGATGTGGGGCTTGATCCCAGGACTCTGGGATCACACCCTGAGCCGAAGGCAGACGCTTAACGACTGAGCCACCCAGGTGCCCCTCAAATCCATCCATTTTAGATCACCTTCCACGATCTTGGGCAACTAGTTCCCAAACTCCATGGTGATCTGGGGTAACTGTGGCTCCCTTTTTCCTTTATTTTTTCCCTAGGTTTATATTAGCTTTTTATTTTTTTTTAAGATTTTATTTGTGTATTTGAGAGAGAATGCGTGAGAGACAGGAGGGGCAGAGGGAGAAGCAGGCTCCCCGCTAAGCAGGGAGCCCAACATGGTGCTCAATCCCAGGACCCCAAAATCATGACCTGAGCTGAAAGCAGGTGCTTGACTGACTGAGCCCCCAGGCGCCCCCGGATTTATACTGACTTCACCACACACGGTGCTCTTCATTTTGCCTTAAATGTACCACTTTCTGCAGCTTGTTCTTTTCAATATGTTCTATTAGAGAAGTATTAGAATTACACTTTAGAAATATTGGGAAATGGATGCAGTAACAAAATTGTGCCTGTAATCCCACTGTCCTAATGCAACTGGTATCACTTTTGTGAATTGTCTTCCACTATTTTCCTACGCATGATGATTCACCTAGCTGTTTCCATGCCATAACTATCTGATTTTTTCACCACATTAGATTATAACATTTTTTTCATGTTTCTGTGTAGTCTTTATGGTTTTGCAATCTCTTAAAGGTAATTGGCTATTTGTAGTTGCTTTTTGCCTTTTATTTGTTAGAAATAAATTATTACTCGGGGCGTCTGGGTGGCTCAATCTTTTAAGCGCCTGCCTTTGGCTCAGGGCATGATCCCAGGGCTCTGGAATCAAGTCCTGCATCGAGTCTCGCATTGGTCTCCCTGCTCAGCTGGGACCCTGCTTCTCCCTCTGATCCTCCCCCTGCTTGTACTCCCTCTCCCTCTCAAAAAAAATAAATAAAATCTTAAAAAAAGGAAGATTTATTACTTTAAATTGATTTTTTAGGGGGTCGCCTGGATGGCTCAGCATCCAACTGAGTTGGTTAAACATCCAACTCTTCATCTCAGCTCAGGTCTTGATTGCAGGATTGTGAGTTCAAGCCCCATGCCCAGTGTGGAGTGCAGCCTATGTAAAATAAGTAAGTAAGTAAATAAATAAATAATATTAAAAATAAATAAATAAAATGATTTTTTGGGACGCCTGGCTGGCTCAGTCGTAGAGCATGCGACTCTTGATCTCAGGGTCTCCACATTGACTGTAGAGCCTACCTAAAATTGTAAAAATAAAAAAAAGATTTTTAAAAATTTCTAATGAAGAAAATAAAGAACCTATAATCTTACCATCCAGATAATACAGAATTATATACATTATCCAGATAATAATAATAATTATTATTTTTTACATACAGACACTTCTTAAAAACACTTTAAAAAATAGGACATGTTGATGTTTGAAAAAGTAAAAACCTCCTCACTGTCCATCCTCAACTTTTCTCCCCAAAGTTTTCCATTATTAACAAGTTCTATGCATATACACACACAGTTTGTTATTTTTAAGACACTGATAGAGTCATACAGTGCCATACCCTGTTCTGCATTGTGCTCTTTTCACTTATATTTTGGAGATATCCTAAAGATCAGTAAATGTTTTCATTTGCTAATCAATGCCTATGCATTTTAAAAAAATGTTTTTTCTCAGGGTACCTGGGTGGCTCAGTCAGTGAAGTGTCTGCCTTCGGCTCAGGTCCTGATCTCAGGGTCCTGGAATCAAGTCCTGCATCAGGCTCCTCGCTCAGCAGGGAGTATGCTTCTCCCTCTCCCTCTGCCTGCCACTCCCCCTGCTTGTGTTCTTCCTCTCTGTGAAATAAATAAATAAATAAATAAAATCTTTAAAAAATAAAAAAAATATTTTTTCTCATTATTCACTGTAGAAAAATATAGGTAGGCAAATATGTGAAAACAAAACTGTCCATTTATATCTCCCAGTCTGAACAACTAACATTTGGCATTTATGCTGCTTATTTTAAGTTTATTTATTTTAAGAACACCTCCTTGCAATTTCCAGACAGAAAATACAAAACAAGAAACAGAGTTCGTTTCAAATATATAAACAGTGTGCTGGAGTTTAAAGCGTTACTGATAACATTGTTACAGAAGAATGTCAGCTTACTCTGGGCACTTCAGTATTCCTGAGGAATAGACATGAGTTCTCTTTTCCTCTCACCAGGATGCTCTCAGGGTTAAGTCACTGCACCTGCTCTTTGACATGTTTTCCTTGTAGAAGATATGGAGCCTGGAGATCATGACAGTTGGAGTAGGACATTCCCAATCCCATGCCAGAACTGAAGGCTAATGTAACGGCCACATTCTTCTTTTCAGGAAGGTAAGTGAGAAACCAAGTCCTAGTCCAAAACCAGGACCTGTCTGCGGGACTGCATCCGCCATGCACCAGTCCCACTTCCTGCGGAGCTCTGCATCTGATAAGTTTCCCACTGTAATATTTGGCATTAAAAAAATTCTTTTTTCCTTGCATATATAAACATCAGATATAATTTTAATATCTAATTTTGTAGTCTTTGTATTTATTATTTATTTGTTATTATTTTTTAAAGTAGGTGCCACACCCAGCCTGGAGCCCAACACAGGGCTTGAACTCAAGACCCTGAGATCCTGAGATCGAGACCTGAGCTGAAATCAAGCGTTGGACACCCAAAAGACTGAGCCACCCAGGTACCCCTGTAGTCTTTTTAACTTGGCAATATAGCATGACATTTTTCTCCACTACAGAATATAATTCCACTGTACACAGAAACTACAGTACAATGTATCTATCCATTTTCTTATTGTTTGATAATCAGGTTGTTCCTACTTTTTTTTTTAAAAAAGGTTTTATTTATTTATTTATTTATTTATTTATTTATTTATTTATTTATTTGAGTGAGAGAGAGAGCTGAGCATGAACGGGGCAGGGACAGAGGGAGAGGGAGAAGCGGAGTCTTTGGTGAGCGGGAAGCCAGATGCAGGACTCCCAGGACCCCAGGATCATGACCTGAGCTGAAGACAGGCACTCTAACCAATTGAGCCATTCAGGTGCCCCTGATTGTTTCTACTTTTTAATGTAGAAACAGTAATGTGATGAATATCTTGGTTGCTTAATCATTTGAAAAGTGACTTTTATTGTGTTTTTTCTTATTGCACATATTTAGAAAAAATAGGGTATATGGATTAGAAAAAGAATAAAATAAAAATCATTATAACTTCACCTATCCATATGTAAATCACCTTTTTATATGTTCCTATAGTTCTTCCAGATTTTTTCTAACAAATATATTAATATGTTAGTTCTTTATGGTAACTGATTTTTTCATTTCATTTATTTTAAAGATTTATTGATTTATTTTAGAGAGAGAGAGAGTGTGGTGGAAAGGGGCAGAGGGAGAGGAAGAGAGAGTCTTAGGCAGCTTACTCGCTGAGTGCAGAGCCTGATGCAGGGCTCGATCTCACGACCTTGAGATCACAACCTGAGCTGAAACCAAGAGTTGGATGCTTAACCAACTGCACCACCCAGGCGCCCCTGATTTTTTTCATTTTAAAATATATATTGATTTTTTCATATCAATAAAAATTTTTCTTAGTAGCTATATAATATCCCATCATATGGACATGCTTCTTTACTTAACTAACCTCCTGTTGGACTTTTGTGTTGTTTCCAGTTTGTAAACAATGCTGTCTTCTACAGAGGACCTGTTTTCATATTTTTAATCATCTCAGGATGAATTCCAAAAAGAGAAATTACTGAGTCAAGAGACATGTACATTTGATGGCTTTTGATAGTCCTGTCGAATTGCCATGCTCCATAGTTGGACCAATTTGTACTCCTCCTTCAGTCATGATTAGGACTGCCCACTTCCCTTCTCCATACAAACCCTGAGTGGGATAATTAAAAATAACAAAAACCAGCTGCTCCAAATTTGACAAATAAAAAATGGTTAATACATTTATATTTTCGAGTACTTAATTTCTAGTACTATTTATATTTCTTGCATGAATTATTTGTTCATGTTCACTCATTTCTTTATTGGAATGTTCATCATGTCCTATTCTTTAATAATAAAAACTTTCAATGTTTCAGTTTTTTATTGTAGTAAGATACACATAACATAAAATTTACTTTTTAAAAAACGATTTTATTTATTTTTTGACAGAGAGAGAGAGCGCGCACACACACAAGCACAAGCAGGGAGAGCAGCAGGCAGAGGGAGAAGTAGGCTCCCCGCTGAGCGAGGAGCCCCATGCGGGACTTGATCCTGGGACTCTGGGATCATGACGTGAGCCAAAGGCAGATGCGTAACTGACTGAGCCACCCAGGTGTCCCTAAAATTTACTATCTTAACTGTTTTTAAGCATACAGTTCAGTGGCAGGAAGTACATTTTCATTGTTGTGCAACCATCACCACTATCAATTTCCAGGATTCTTTTCATCTTGTAGAACTGAAACTCTCTGCCCTTTAAACACTAACTGTCCATTCTTCCTCTCTCCAACTCAAGACCCCAGCAAACACCATTCTGCTTTCTGTCTCTATAAAGTTGACCACTCTGGGTGCCCCACGTAAGTGGTATCATACAGTATCGTATTTTTGTGACTGGCTTCTTTCACTTAGCATAACATCCTCAAGTGTCTCATCCCTATTGTAGCAGGTATCAGAATTTCCTTCCTTTTTAAGGCTGAAGTCTATTCCGTTATATGTATGTACCACATTTTGCTTATCCACTCATCCACCCATGGATACTTGGGTTGCTTCCACCCCTCCACTATTGTGAATAATGCTACTAATAATGAACATGGATGTACAGATACAGGCATATATTTTAGAAACATTCAAGTATGACATTTGCCTTTTAATTTTGCCCATCATATTTTTCTGATTTGCTAAGGTTAAATATTTTTATTTTGGTCAGATCCATTGATTTCTTCCTTTATGGCATCTGACATTGATGTCAAGCTTAAAAAAATCCACCCCCACTTTAATACATAGTGAAATACTTTTGTATATATTTTTTCTAGTCCTTTATATATATTTGTACACTTATATTTATAATTCATTTGAACTATATTTTGTGATGTGAAATAGACACTTTGCTCCACCCCCATAAATGGTTAACTAATTGTCCCATCACCATTTCCCCCACCAATTTGAAATACATATCACACACACACACACACACACACACACACACACACACACATCTCTGGGGATGTTTCTGGACTTTCTGTTTGTTTCCTTGATTTCTGTGTTAATTAAACTGGGAAAACCTAAAGAAAGGATGCTCAGGGGCACCTGGGTGACTCATTTGGTTAAGTGTCCAAATCTTAATTTTGGCTCAGGTCATGATCTCAGGATTGTGAGATTCAGCCCCACATGGGGTTCCCTGCTGGGGGATGTAGGCTGCTTAAGATTCTCTCTCTCCCTCTGCTGCCCCCTCCCAAAAAAAGGATGCTCAGAGGCAGTTGGTAGCCTCAGGGTACACTTGAAGGTCAAAGGCAAGCTGCCAACCTACCTTGTCTGTATTTCCTTCCCTGTTTTCTTTTTATGTGATGTGTTTGTGTTCCTTACATTCTTCATCCCCTGTTGCTTCCTGTCGCTTCTTTAGACATATTGGAAAGCTTTGGTGAGGATTCTTAGGATATATGCAACCTTGGTTTTTGTTGAACAGTGGGGAAGGCACCTATGGATATAATAGCAAATGTCAGTAGCTTTTGGATTTCCCTGGAAACTTTTTCAATACTCCTGGGTATGGCCAACAGTCCCTAAGAGGTAGGCAAACTCTCAGGATCTTCACACTGGAGGCCAGGTATTCTCTCTGAATGTTTCCTTCCTGCAAAGGATGTGGGTTGTCCTGGTATGGGAGGCAGGTGAATTAGGAGGGCATGGTGTAATGTGCAGGCAACCTCTATATTTATAAACATTTCTAAAACTCAGCTGCTTCAAACTAGCCTTGAGAAGCATGTGCTTACGAAGCTGTGGGCCAGGCTGGTCTCTGCTCAACTCCAGGAACCTAAGCGATCCTGGGGCGGAAGTAGCTTGAAGCCTGGATGGAGTTGGTCCTAGGGTGGGGCAGCATGCCGGGCCAATGTCCTACTGTTTTAAATACAGTCACTTTAAACTATTTTAATAATCTGTAGGGCACACTAGTTTTCATTTTAGGTCTTGAGAGTGATTTAATTTTCTACGCACAACCTGTAGGTACGCAGAGCAGCTGTCGTAAGGAAGAAAGGCCTCGTCGCTCAGGAAGTCCGGTTTCCCTCGCAGTAGAACTCTGAGAACCTGACTCCGCGCAGGGCTCCAAAGAAACCCGGCTCTTCCGCGCCGCTGGGCAGTGAGCGGACGGGCGGTAGCCTCGGCCGCCGCGGCGCAGGAGCGCGCAGCTCCAGCCCCAACCCCAGCCCCAGCCCGCTCCAGGGGCGGGGCCGCGGCCGCACGGGGGTGAGCGCCGCCGGCCGCACCGCCCGGGTTCCAGGCGGAGTCGCGTCCGCCCCACCCGCCCGGACCCGCGCCGCGCCCCGCGCCCCGCGCCCGCGAGCGCGCCCTCGGCACTGGCCTGCGGCAGCGGGACTTGCGTCCGCCCAGTGGCCCGCGGCGGGCGTGGAGAGGGCGGGCGGCAGGGCGAGGCATGGCGGGCCGCCGGGCGCCGGGGGAGAAGCGCTGGCAGCTGGTGCGCTGGTGAGTGGGCTCCGGGGGGCCGCGGGGCCTGGTGCGGGCGCGAACCCGCGCACCCTGCGCCCCAGGGTCCGGTTGGGCACGGGAAGGAGCGGGGCGCTGGCCCAAAGTTTCTTCTCGAGCTGAGGTTGCGGGGCCGGGTTTACAGAGAGGCGCTGGACTGCCTGGTAGTAACCTTATCCCGCGTCCCCGCGCGGGGTCTTTGCGGCTCCCCGGAGAGATCGGCGCTGGGACCTGGGACCCTGTCCCTGTCGTCAGGCTTTGGAGGGACCCCGGCCCTCCTTCCACAGGCTCATAGGCGGGGTTTCCGTCCTTCCTTTTTCCCCCAGCCGCAGCGTTCTGATTTGTGCCTTGGGGGTCCCCCCGCCTACCTCCATTCCTCCTGCTCCTTTGGTCCGGCCACAGAATTGGGCCCCAGGGGGCACAGCCCGCAGCCTTCAGCTCCCCTGTTCAAGGAGATACCCCTGTCTATCACACAAGGACCTCTGAGGGTGGGTCACTTTGGGGTTGGGGGCTTAGAGATGGGGGCCTTGGAGGTGAAGGAAGAGGTCCCTCCGTAGGTGGGTGGAGGTCCCTCCGTAGGTGGGTGGTGGCCCCTATCCCCACCGCAGTCCTGCCCAGGCCGGCGGGTATCAGGTTACCTGACTGCAGGCTGAGCGGGTTTCAGACGCAGCACCGGGAGTCACCTGGGTTGGGCCTATGTCCCCAGCGTCCAAACGAACGTTGAAGGCTGCTTCAGCCAGAGGCCTGACCTCTGTCTGGCGGGATTTAGAATGCAAGGTAACCTGCTTTGGGAGAACTCCAAGAACCAAAGGACAATGTTTGGCTGGGACCCTTCCCCATCCCACAACATCCCACCCATATCAGGACCAGGGAGAATCTCTGAAGTAACGTTCTGGACACGTCTCACCAGGTATATTCCTTAGCTGGAATATAGATAAGAATAATACTATCAGTAATAACAGCCTGGGCTTCCTGTGCACTTTCTGCTGACTCCAGGATCCAGGTGTTGCAGTTACTCTTCATAGTGCTGCTTGGAGGAAGGTATTAGCAGCCCCATTTTACAGATGAGGAAACTGAGGCTTAGAGAAGGAAAGTGGTTAGTCAAGGCCACCCAGGAAACAAATGGCTGAGCCAGGGTTTACGTCCAGGTCTTGCCCAGGGGGGTTAACTGCTCCTCTGTTTTGCCTATTTCCTGGACCATCCCACCCAGCCTGGCCATACATCCAAAGTTCCCTTGTCAGAAAATCCTAGCATGTGAGAGCGGGAGGGGTCATTGGGTGTCCAGCCTGCTCAGCCCACCTCTGTGCTGGGAGGATTCCAAAAATCAAAATCCAAATAATCATAATTATTATTTAGAAGTGGAACCACTTTTCGAATTAAACCCCCAAAACATAAATCAGATAGAAGTCGAGTTAATCTGTTTGAAGAGTTGGTGGAATGCTGGAGGACTTAGTGTCCTCTCCCTGATAAGGAGGCACTACCCCAGGACTATAGGACCTCTCAGATCAGTGTACTTAGTTTAATTCCTCCCCTGCTTCACGGAGGAGGAAATAGAAAGTTTTAAAGGGGGTAGAGCTGAGATTCCTGCTCTGAATCTCTCTCTTTTTCTGCCCTGGTACTGCCTGGCTGGGTTGGATCTCGGGCTGAACTGGATGATGCATGAATTATTGTTAGTGCCCTAATTAGGTTCACCCCCAGGTAAAAGCCCATTGCTGTGAGAAGGTTCTGAAGATGTGGCTTGAGTGGTCAGGCAGCTTGACAGGGAGCGCTCTTGAGGGCAAGACACCCTCTGATCCTCATGGCAGGATCCCAACATGTCAGCCTCAGCCCCTGGTTCCAGAATTTCATGTTGAATCAGTTTGCTCCACTCAAACTGGCTCAAAAGAAAAGGGATTTGTTGGCTCACAGAACTTGAGAAGTCCAGGGACTTTTCATGTTTCAGGCACAACTGCTTTCAGGTGCTCAGATATCATCAAATAATGCTCTATGCTTTTCATCTCCCTGTTTCCTCTGTTTTGCTTTTATTCCCTTGTGGAGGCAAGCTGACTATCAGCAGCTGTGGGCCGTTCTCCAGTTAGCAACCCTCATGGAAAGAGCTCTCCTTTCTCAGTAGTCCCAGCCAGTCTCAGGATGTCATCTCATTGGCCTGGCTTGGGTCCCATGACCACCCTAGAGCCAATCACTGGGGGCAGGGGGATGGACTGCTCAGTTTGGCCAGGCTGGGTCATGTGTCCACTTAGGGAGCTGAGGGTGGGGGTCAGCTCTACCCCAAACACAGAATTTTGAGTGGAAGAGAGGGTGATGAATGGTAAATTATTGGGCAACAAAAACTCATGCAAACCCACAATAAAGGTAAAAGGCAAACTAGAAACTGGATAACAATATTTACACAAAACAGGCTAACTGTTAATTTGCTAAAAGTAAGAAGTGCTCTTATAAATAAGTTTAAAGGAGTGTCTGGGTGGCTCAGTCAGTTAAGCGTCTGGCTCTTGATTTTGGCTCAGGTCTTGATCTCAGGGTCATGAGCTAGAGTGCCTCGTCTGTTTCGTTCCCTCTGCCCTTTCCCCCACTCATGCTCCAGCCATCTCTCTCTCTAAAATAAAGTAATAAATTTTTAAAAATAAATAAATAAATTTAAAGAGAAAAAAAGAAAAAGAAGAAACCACCAGTGACTAGGTGGCTTAAGCAACAGACATCTATTTTCTCACACTTCTGGAGGCTGGAAATCCAAGATCACGGTGCCATCATGGTCAGGTTTTGGTGAGAGCTCGCTTCCTGACCTACAGATGGCTGCCTTCTCCCTGTGTCTTCAACATGGTGAGAGAGCACAGCTCTTCTGGTGTCTCTTCTTATAAGGACTTGACTCCTATTGGATAAGGGCCTTAACTAACCTTAGTTCTACAAAGGCCCCAATAGAGGTGTAGGGCCTCAATATATGAATTTGAGGTGGGGGTGAGGGGATGGGGACGGGGACGCAAACACTCCATCCATAATATTTACCCAGAAAAACTTGGGACTCTAAGTGGTGAATGATTCAGGCTCAACAACTGGAAGCTGGTGGATGCTGCTCAGGGTCTAATTGAGGGAATAATGTCTGAACATGAACCAAGGGAGCCCACTTTGGAGCCCAAATGTGGTACACCCCTGCAGAAAGAGCAGATACAGAACAAGGACCTCCCCACAGCGGTTTATGCGTCCACCAGGCTGTGCAGGACTGATGTTCCACAGTGCCACCTTGTGGTGCAGAGAGAAAGAGCGCTAGAGGGCTGCAGACCACAGTTCTCTCTACATCTGGTATTTCAGAAGCAGAATTGAGGCAGGCTTTGGGGTTTTTGAGCATTCAAAAGCAAGATATTAGACTTTATAATAATAGAGGTTGAGGAGGAAGGAGGATTCAAGCAACTAATTAGGAAAGAGATCCAATCAAATTCATACCCTAAGCTATTGGTATAGTTTGTACCAGTTCTGCAGGAAATGAATGCATCTGTCGAGCTGTTGAACTCCTTGGTCATAAAAAGCTGTTTTTCAGCTGCTCACATTGGCTACCCTTTTAATGTGCTGATGGTACATAAGAGCTCAGACACACCTAAATAGCCACAGAATATGGGCGAGACTTCAGTGGTTCTCTCATAACATAAAATGCTTTGAGTGCTTTTTATTTTTTTAAGATTTTATTTATTTATTTGACAGAGAGAGACACACACACAGAGAGAGGGAACACAAGCAGGGGGAGTGGGAGAGGGAGAAGCAGGCTTCCTGCTGAGCAGGGAGCCCAATGTGGGGCTCAATCCCAGAACCCTGGGATCGTGACCTGAGCCGAAGGTGGACTCTTGACGACTGAGCCACCCAGGCGTCCCTCAAGTGCTTTTTAAAAGTGAAAACCCAGGGCTCCTGGGTGGCTCAGTTGGGTAAGCATCTGCCTTCGGCTCAGGTCATGATCCCAGGGTGCTGGGATGGAGCCCCATGTCAGGCTCCTTGTGCAGCGGGGAGTCTGTTTCTCCCTCTCCCTCTGCCCGTCCCCCTGCTCATGCTCTCTCTCTTCCCGTCTGTTAAATAAATAAATAAATAAATAAATAAATAAATAAATAAAATCTTAAGGAAAAATAAAAGTGAAAACTTGAGGCAGAACCATTTTTTTTTTTTAAAGATTTTTTGTTTATTTATTCGACAGAGATAGAGACAGCCAGCGAGAGAGGGAACACAAGCAGGGGGAGTGGGAGAGGAAGAAGCAGGCTCATAGTGGAGGAGCCTGATGTGGGGCTCGATCCCATAACGCCGGGATCACGCCCTGAGCTGAAGGCAGACGCTTAACCGCTGTGCCACCCAGGCGCCCCGAGGCAGAACCATTTTTAAGCTTTAACTGTGGTAAGCTGCCGCGTTCAGATTTGTGGGAGAAGTAGGATCTTTCGAGAATTAGGATATTTTAAAAACTACATCAATAGTCTGTTGAAATATATGCTTTTAAAAGAAGGAGTGGCTTCAAACAACAATGAGATATTACTGCACACCTGTTAGAATGGCCAAATTCTGGAACACTCGTGACGCCAGGTGCTAGCGAGGGTGAGGAACAACAGGGAACGTCAAAAGTTGCTGGTGGGAATGCAAAATGGGATGGCTACTTGGGAAGACAGTTGGGTGGTTTCTTACAAAACTAAACATATGTTTACTATATGATTGAGAAGTCTCACTCCTCAATATTTACTCAAAGGAGCTGAAAACATGTGTCCACACGAATACCTGCACATGGATGTTACGTCATCTTTATTCATAACTACTGCTGGAACTTGGAATCAACCAAGATGTTCGTCAGTAGGTGAATGGATAAATAGGCTGGTACAGCCAGACAGTGGGATATCATTCGGTACTGAAAAGCCATCAGCGTCGAGCCATGAAAACACATGGAGGAACCTTGAACACACATGAGTAAGGGGGCGAAGCTGCATACTGCCTGGTTCCAAACTACATGACATTCTGGGAAAAGCAAAACCGAGGACACAGTGAAAAGATGAGTGGTCGCGGGGCTTTGTGTTTATGCGTGGGGCTGGGGGGAGATGAGTACGCAGAGCACAGAGGATTTTTAGGGCAGCGAACATACTCTGCATATTATATTGATGGATACATGTAAAAACCCTCATATTCACTTACCTTTCAGAATTGCCCTTTTCTGTGGGACTCTCCTCCAAGTTCTCCATAAAGTACCAAAAACTAAATTAGAATTTGATTGGGTTCCTCAGTGCAGGTTGTTAAATATGTCCGATTTTCAGCGTTTCTATTCTAGCTGAGAGCCTGTGCTGGGCCCTGCCCAGGTTCTGAAGGTGGGTCCTTAGAGTCGGGGGGAGGGAGCCCCGGAGGCTCGAGGCTAAGGCTGTGTAAGTCGTTGAGAAGCCGTGCAGTGTGCTCACGCAATGTTCTTTTTACTGGCTCAGGGTACGCCACTATAAATTAAATAAATCTTACGCACATTGCTGCAATGAACATCTGTAAACCTATTCTATGCAAACATGTGCACAGGTAATGGTGGCATGTAATCTTCAAAGTGAAATTGCACAGCAAAAACACGTGCACATTGTGGAAGATACTGCCTGACCTCCAAAGAAATCGTACCATTTTATATTATCTCCAATGATGTGTGAGATGCCACATTCTCCACAAGTTTGCTCACACTGGGAATTAATAAACTTTTAAAACTTGGCCCGTCTCACCCGTGAAAAAAAATTCTCTCATTGTTCCTGTAATTTTTGTTTCTTTAAGAAAAGTTGCATTTTTTTCATGTTTATTGACCTTTTCATTAATTTTCTTTGCCCCCTTCCCCCCCTACTGCTTTGCTCATTAAATATTTTTCCATATTGATCTGTAAAAGCTCTTTGTTTATCATGGAATTAGTCTTTTTTTAGTTTTTGGTAAGTTTTTTTTAAGAACAGTTTTAGATCTACAGGAAAATTGAGAAGAGAATACAGAGAGTCCCCATTTACCCTACACTTAGTTTCCCCTATGAACATCTTACACAAGTATGGTACATTTGTTACACAAATGAACCAATATTGATATATTATTTTTACTAAAATCCATTCAGATTCCTTAGTTTCCCCATAATGTCTTTTTTCTGTCCTAGGGTCCCATCCGGATACTGCATCACATTTAGTTGTCATGGCTCCTTGGGATCTTGTTGGCTGTGACAGCTTCTCAGACTTCCCTCATTTTTGTTTTGTTTTGCTTTAAGATTTTTATTTACTTATTTATTTGAGAGAGAGAGAAAGAGAGCACAAGTGGGGGAGGGGCAAAGGGAGAGGGAGAAGCAGACTCCCCGCTGAGCAGGGAGCCTGCTCCATCCAGGACCCCGAGATCATCAGCTGAGCCGAAGGCAGACACCTGACTGAACCATCCAGGCGCCCCTTGGACTTTCCTTGTTTTTAATGACCTCGACAGTTCAGGAAGTACTGGTCTTTTTCTAGAACATCCCTCAACTGGAATTCTCACAATTAGAGAAAACCCCTCATGATTAGGGGGTTATGAGCTTCTGGGAGAAGGACCAGGGATGGAGTGCCATGTCATCAAGTCATACTGAGAGTACATACCATCAGCACGATTTATCACTGTCAGCATTGACTTTGGTCACCTGGCTGAGCTAGTGTTTGTCAGGCTTCTCTGATGGAAGGTTACAGTTCTCCCCCTTCCCATAGAGTGCTTTTGGGAAGGAAGTGTGAAGCTCGCCTTTAAGTGGAGTGGAGTTGTGATCTGGTCCCTGGGGGGCAGACTTTTTACATATATTGTTTGAAATTCTTCTGCATGGAAGATTTGTCTCTTTCCCCCATTTATTTATTCATTTATTTATATCAGTATGCACTCATGGATGTTTGTTTATAAGAGCTTTATTAAAAATTTTTTTAAAAAAATTTCTTTTAGAGATTTTATTTATTTATTTGAGAGACAGAGAGAGTGGGCCAGCAGGGGGAGAGGCAGGCAGAGGGAGAGGGAGAAGCAGACTCCCAGATGAGCAGGGAGCCTGGTGTGGGGCTCGATCCCAGGACCCTGGGATCGTGACCTGAGCTGAAGGCAGATGCTTAACTGACTGAGCCACCCAGGTGCTAGAGCTTTATTAAAATAGAATTCATATATCCTACAACTCACCCATTGAATGTGTAAAATTTAGAGCTTTATTAAAATAGAATTTTATTTTATTAAAAGTAAGTCGTTGAGAAGCTGTGCAGTGTGCTCACGCAATGTTCTTTATACTGGCTCAGGGTACGCCACTATAAATTAAATAGAGCTTTATTAAAATAGAATTCATATATCCTACAACTCACCCATCGAATGTGTAAAATTTAACGGTTTTTAGTATTTCACAGAGTTGTGCAACTATCACCATAATCGATTTTAGAACACTTTCATCTCCATAACCTTTGCAATTTTCCATCACCTCCATTAGCTTCCGACTCCCCTCTCACGCCCTCCCCCTAACCCCAGCCTTAGGCAAGCATGAATCTACTTTCTCTATGGATTTGCTTACTTCGGACGTTTCATAGGAATGGGATTGGACAGCGTGTAGTCTTTTGTGACTGGCTTCTTTCACTTAGCCTGCTGTCGTCAAGGCTCAGGTGTCAATGCCTGCCTGACCTACAGCAGTGTTCAACTGAAAAAATAGGTGTAACTGTAAGGTGCCTGACCAGTTTCTCCTTTGGTGATGGGTTGCGTCCTCCTCGATGTGTCACCTCACCCCCACAACCTGGGGCCTGTTTCTAGGAGCAGCTTCTGCCCTCCCTCTTCTCATTCCCTTCAAAATGTCCCTGATGATGTCCAGGGCTCTCGACTGCCACTCTCCCGGGGATGATCTGCGAAGCTGCTTCTTGCTCAGGTTTTAATGGTTGATAGTGGCTTACAGGGTGAGCCTCTGCTGTGTTTAATCCCCCCCAGAGCACAGTTCAACAGGATTTCGGGTACGTGGCAGGTTAATGGGGGATATACGTGGGGTTGGGTGGTGTTCCTTCACTGTGGTCCGATGCACCAAATACGCCAATACATTGGATTCATTGATAGAGCTCCCCTGTGTCAGAGCAGTCTGTGAAGGAAGTGTCCCAGGGCTGAGATGACTCGATCATTGTCGTTGTTGCGACTTCGGCAGGCTGGGCTTTGGCGAGAGGGCTGCACGAGGATGGGGTTTCAGAGGTGATCAGACACGATCTCTACACTTAGCAGGAGACAGACAGGTGCACAAATAACTCACGTAAAGGGGGGGAGAGAGCAACGTGTGATCCAGGTTAAGTGAGGCTTCCCTGAAGCCCTGGCTCTTCCATTCTGGGGACAGACTGGGGACAGACTCTTAGAAGCAGTGTGGTTTGAGCAGTTGAGGCCAGATGGGCAGATTTGGGGTAGAGATGGAGGGAGGGCAGTTCGGGTCAGAGCACAGCCTGAGCAAAGGCTCCGAGGTAAGAACAGGCAGGGCACGCTTAGAGAAGGATGAACAGACGAGACATGCAGGGGCTCATATGTGTGATGTGGAGGTGGTGGGATGATATGGTGGGAAAGGCTGGCAGGAGACACAGTGGGAGAGATCAGACTCTCAGGTGAGTGGTTTGGGGGATACTTGATATGCAGTAGGAAGACACAGTTTTGGGCAGGGGTCTGGTTTGGGAAGTGGGGGCTGGTATGGGGGAGGGAGAGGCTGTGTGTGTATGTGTGTGTGTCTGTGTGTCTGTGTGTGTGTAGGGGACTGGTTAGGAGGACACTGGATGCCACGAGCTGACTGCATGTGTGACCTTGGACAAGTTCACTTCCCTCCCCTGGCCTCTTCTTCCTCATCTCTAAAATGGGATCGACTGTTCCAAGGGGTTTGCTGTGAGGCTCAGAGGGTGTGGGGTTTGTCTCTCGTGGGTAAACACGTAAGGCCTGTGACTTGGTGAAGGCCGATGGGGATGGTGGGGAGGGAAGTCGATAAAGATGAGCACGTGGCAAAGGATTCTCTCACATTATTTCACGTAATCCTTGCCCCAACTCTTCAAAGTGGGTGTTATTGTTACTTCCATTTTACAGATGAGGAATTTGGGACTTGTGGTGGAAAAATCGCTCACCTGCAGTTGGTAAGTGGGATCTAGGCCAGGGTGCCTGCAGAGTGAGGACGGGGAGTGGTGGGAGGGCCAAGGAGGCGGAGGTGGTGCCTCTAGCTGAGGTGGTTTGCGTTCTGCACAGAGGCACGGGAGTGAGGAGAGAATTTGGGTGGGGATGGCTCCTGAGTGGGTCTACTTCTCCCTCAGCCTGGGGGCCTGTGAGTGCTTGGTGGGGTCAGGGGCAGCCCTGTTGTGGTCTATCAGGCTGGAAGTGAGGGGACATCACTATCAGGTTTTGGTTCTGCCACGTCTTAGGGCAAGCCCTGTGCCGGCTCTGGGCCTCATGTCCTCATCTGCAAAATAAAGCTGTTGGAACAGATGAGTGACCTCTTAGGGTTTTCCTGGTCCTAATGACCTAAGACTTCATGATCAGCAGAGTTCTCAAATTAAAAAAAAAAAAGAAAAAGAAAAAAAGAAAAGATACGTTTTGAAAACATAGTATACTCATATGGTTCAAATTAAAAAAGCACTAAAGCGGCAGTCCCCAGCCACCCATTTCCCCTTCTTGGAGGCAACTGGTGTTATCAGTTTCTCCCACAGAGATGGCAACAGTGTCGTTTAGGACTGAGTCCTAAGGAGGCCAAGGATGGGGAAAGGCATAGAAACTTGTCATCAGAATAGGGTGGGATTAATCAGGGTGGGCTTCCTGGAGGAACCACACTTTGAGCCAGGTTTTACAGGAGGGGAGTCATCTTGGGGCAGGAAGCATATAACAGAGGAGGGTCGTGTCCCACACGGAAGTCACGATCTTCCCTCCCAAACCTGTTCCCATCCAGCGTGAATGGCACTGCAGCCAACTGCCCGTACCAACTAGGAACTGGGGAACAACTTTGCTGCCTGTCTCCCCTTCACCCACGTCCACCCCTTCACCAGTGTTGGTGCAGCCAACACTGCCTCCTTAGCTCACTCGAGAGTCCTCCCATTTCCCTCCATCTCCAGTACTGTCCCCCGACGCAGTCCACCATGGTCCGCTCTGGACCGCTGGCAGCCCTGCCATTCTCCACCCAGCAGCCTGGATGATCTTACCCCAATGCCGCTCAGATCTGCAGGAGAGTGAAAGGAGACAGGTGCTCTGATGTGAGGGGTCCCAGGACCAACGAAAGCACTCTGCTCTCTCTGCCCTCCAGCCCCTGCCTTCCGGGAACTCCCCTCCCCCAGCAGATAGCCTGGCCCATTGGGCAGGATTACAGCAGCTGCACAGTTGTTTTTCGTCGTACTTTCTGTAGTTTGTGGTTTCTTCCTCCTTCTCTCTCTCTCTGTCACACACACCTCCTGTGGAATAGGTCACACCTCTCCAGGATGAAAACATACATTGTTAAAAAGTCATTCGCCCATGCCCCATTCACCCAGTTCTCCCTCCTCCCACCCAGCTAACTATTTTTATTAGCTTTTATGTTTCCAGAGTTTCTCTCTATAAAGATAAACAAATATGAATTCATATTTTATTCCCTCCCCCCTTTTTAACATAAATTACACACACAGCTATTTCTACACTTGGTTTTTTCCCTCTAAACAATGTAGCTTGAAGATCTCTGCGTGATAGTGCACAGAGCACACTCTCATTTAAAACATTTTTCATGACTGCACAGTTTTTTTCCATATGGGTGTGCCATAATTTATTTAACTAGTCTCCTACTGATGGCTGCTTAGGCTGTGCTCAGACCTTTTCTCTTATAAACAATGCCACAGAGGGGCACGTGGCCGGCTCGGTCGGAAGAGCATGCGACTCTTGATCTTGGGGTTGTGAGTTTGAGCCCCATGCTGGGTGTAGGGGTTACTAAAAAAAAAAAAAAAAAAAAGACTTTAAAAAACCCTGAAACAACAATGACCCAGATAACATTGTTCCCATGGTAGATTAATTCTCTGAAAGGGGGTCCTGTGCTACAGAAGAACTATACTTGTAATTTATTTTTTTCATTAAATTAAACAAATTTTTAAAGATTTTATTTTTAAGCTATCTCTATACCCAACATGGGGCTTGAACTTACAACCCTGAGATCAAGAGTCACACGCTCTACCAACTGAGCCAGCCGGGCGCCTCTGTGCTTATAATTTAGACAAGTGTTGTCAGGTTGTCATGCAGAGGAGTTATACCAACCGACACTCTTGTGGTAATGTTTGAGAGGCCCTGCCTGTAATGACCTATTTGTTCATGTGACTACTTGGTGGTTTCTCTCTCCATAAGACTGTAAACTCCAGGGATTAAGTCTCTCTTGCTCATCATCGTAGACACTCAATAAATGTTGAACTCATGAATGGATTCAAACATCTACCAGGAGGGCGTGGCCAGAGTGGGAGGGGCCCGTTTGTCTTCACCTTGCCCAGCCCAGCTTCTTCCACTCTTCCTGTAGGCTTTCTGTCCATCCAGACAGTGGCTGAGACCCTGTGAGAGGTGGTGGGGGAACCTGACCCTGACATCTGACTCATGACCCCCACTCCAGGGCAGCCCTTCTGTCGTGAAATCAAGAAGTCCAGTATCTCAGTCCTGTAAGGAGCTTGGAAAATGAACCCTTGTCTAATGCTTGAATCCCCTGCCCAGCCTCTGCTTACATACTTCCAGCGACAGGGAACTCACCGCTTCCAAGTGACTCCTTCCAACTCCAGACAGCTAACTTCTAGAAAGCTTTTCCATCATTGAGCTGAAACCCTGTAGCTGCCCCCTCTTTGGGGTATTCTAACTGTGGCCTTGCGGAAACAGGGCTTTCTGGCAGATGAGCAGGGGGAGATTTGGGGACAGGTACCCCTCACCTGTCTTTCTCTGGCAAGCAGAGTCAACTCCCCAGAGAAGTCATGCAGAGCCTCGCCTGCCCATTCCCTCACTCTGTCCTGTGCTGCCCGCAGGTACGTGCAGGAAGGACGGTTCCGAATTGAGGAGAGGACGCTGACAGCCTTCCAGTGGCTCTACAGCCCACAGCAGCATCGCATTCTCAGCCGCGCCGACCTTGAGTCTCCTTCCAGGTAAAGGGACCCACAGCCCTTACTCTCCAGAGGCGGTACTTATGCAGCCAGCTGCACGCTGGTCTGCAAATCTGCCATGGGGTACCACCACCCTTGGTGGCAGAGGAGCCTCCCAGCATTCTGGAAGGAATATGTCAGCCTTGGGGCTTGATCAGCCTAGAAGGCACTGAGTGATTTGAGGCAGCTCACTGCCTCTGCTTTCTCCTCTGTAAAATGGGTATGATTGTATGGCCCCTGCCCTCTATCAGGAAGAGCATGGGTCTCAAGGGAAGTGATGCCTGTAGAGAATCCTAAGGCCTAGGGGTCCATTGGTTCCTCTTAAAGGGGGAGAGTGGCTGGCATATTTGCTGGGCAGCCTCCCACCCCTTCTTGACCTGGTTTGGGGGAGCCAGCCCTGCCTTCCTCATCTCCTTCCCTCCTCAGGGCATCCAGCTGGGAGCCTGAGTCTGAGCGAGGGGCTGGGAGAAGAGGGCTTTTCCTGGCCCAGATTCCTGCTCCCGGGCTCCTGCCCCCTCTTCCATCACACTGGACAGGATGTGACAAGCATGAGCAGTCTCCACAGAGATCCTGGGTGACTCTGCTGCGGCCTCACTCCTTCCCGAGGCTGCTGCTAGACAGGATCCTGAACCCTTCTTCCACGTTCCCCCTCAAGACCTCTTTGCACCAGCTCCTAAATTAGCAGGACCCTCACAGCCAAGAATGAGCAGGCCTCACCTCCCTGGCATGGTTTAAATGAAAGAAGAGCAGACGTGGTATCATTTGGGGGGTATATCATGGACTGGCCCACAAGAGAACAGGGGTGACGCGGCACTGCTGCTCCCCAGCTGATCCCAGGAATAGATTTAGAGATCAGCGGGAGACTTCACCTCCTAGATACCTGCCAGGAATCCTATTTAGCTAAGAGCAGTGCCTCTGCTCCCTCTTGTCTCATCGAGATTTCAGTAGGTGCAGGAAGCTGTGAGGTGGCCGGGTACTCTGGATCTCGATCTGATACTCTGGGGAAGAGTTAATTGGATGATGATGTGGAAGTGACAGGAACTCTGGGAAAGGTGACTCAGGCCTCCTGGGAACTCTCGGCAGTCAGGGAATGGGGAGTCAGACGAGTGCTCTGGACTCCGGAGGGTGGATTTCAAATAATGTAGAGAAAAGACAGAAAATCCCCCAGAGCTTGAGGCAAGGCTATTGGGAAGGGTGCCAAAATGAAATTCTGAGTGTATGGCTGTGAATACTTGCAGGGAAAAAGAAAGAGGCCGGTGTGGCTGCCCTGGGAGCAGGCTAGTGACACATGGACGTGAGGGCACAGGGTTGGGTCAGTTGCAGGCAACGTGCGAAACACTATTGCGTGCCATTTGCCATCTGACATGGTAATGTAGCTTCTCCCTCACCTTCTCTCTTTTCCTTCAAAGCTCTTGCCACTATCGGACATTCTCTTGTTGTCTATTTGTTCATTGTCCATGACACCCCCCATGCAAGCTTTATGAGGGCAGGGCCTTTTCCACCTTGTTCTTTGCTGTATCCTGAGGTCCTGTGTCAGAGAAGGAGTTCATGAAACAGGTACTGGGGGAATGACAAACACACACAATGCAGGCCCAGAACCTGTAAGAAGGCTGGGAGAGAGGCTAGCCTCCCTGACTCCAAGACAGGTGGGCCAGCTCCACCTGCCCAAGGTAACAGCAAGGGAAGAAGAGGAGGGTGAGACCTCCTGCCCAGGTGGGTGGCCTGGAGCTGACAGAGCTGCTCTGTCTTCTGAACCAAAGAACAAGAACGCATTTGAGAGTCACAGGAGTAGAGCTGAGTCCTTGGAGGAGGGCAGCAATCATAAAACAGGTTGGAGCCATTTAGAATAAAATCAGCTTTCATACTTGGGAAGGCTACATCCCAGGGGGCTAAAGAGGAGGCTGCCATACTCTGTGATTGTACTAATTTTTGTGACAGAATATCAGTAGTTCATTTTTTGAGTGCTTATTATGTGTCATGTGTAAATGCTTCATAAGAATAAATTGATTTAATCTTCATAACAATGCTATGATTTAAGTACTCTTGTTCTCCCCATTTTTCAAATGACCCAACTGAGGCACAGGGGTTAAATAACAGCTAGTAAGTTGCAGTGCATGTAACCACCATGCACCCTGCCTCTCAGAGAATAAGGCATGTGCCCAAAGGCAGGAGATAGCTAAGGTAATGTCTGTCTTTACAAAGAGGAAATACATCCGGAAACCATAGATAAGGAACTCAGGATTCGTCCTGGTCACATTTCAGAGTTTGTTTTTCAAGAGATGGTTTGGTACAGGCGTATGATCAGCAGCAGCAAGTGAATTCCCCGAGAACCCCTTCTGCTGGGGAAGCTTCTTCACTTTTCGGATTAGTTTCTAGACTAGAAAGTAGGTTGCGGGTGGCAGAGCAGAAGACTGTAGCTCTGAGTTTGACGAGTGGGCTGCCATTGGCTGCATTCTGCTCCACATGTTTATGAGTGGGCTGTTGAGGAAGGATGTGGAGAGCTGGTGACATTGCTGATGGCAGGAACCGGGGCACCATCCCCAAAGGCAAGATGGCAGAATTGGGACCCAAAATGCCCTGGAGGCTGGATTCCAGGTCCAAGTCTAGTAGGTACAATTTAACAGGGGTGAAGGCAAAATCTGTTTTGGCCTCCAGTCCTGCCTATACCTGGGAGCGAGACCAGGGAATCAGAGCTGTCTGAGGGGTTCTGATTGACTAGAAGCTTGGGGTCTGGGCCCATGATTTAAGTTTTAAGAAAATGCTTGCATCTTGGGGCTGCAAGAGCTCAGGGCAGAGTCCAGGCCAGGGGGAGGAAGGCCCTGCTGTTCGGAGTCTCAGACTCTAGGAGGAAGGGTCTTTCATTTGTTTGTTTGTTTGTTTGGTGGACAGGGACTTGAATGCCTTTCCTCTGGTAACACTGTGCCAGATATCACCCTGGAACGGCTGAGCAGGTTGCATTTCAGGATGATGGGTAAAGCTGCTGCAGGAACAGACCATGGGCTGGCCGCCCCTGCCTTCCTTTCTTCCTTCACCCTGCTCTGGGTCAGGCCTTGGTGTTACAGGACCTTGTGGTAAGGCAGACAAGGATTCTGCCTCCATGGGGCACACATTCTAGCGGGGAAGACAGACCATAGACACATAGACAAGAGGATTTCCTATGACCATCAGTGTGCTGAAGGTGCTAAAACAGGGCATCGAGAAAGGGTGACTAGTGAGTGAGTGTGTGTGGGGACTTTGGATGAGGGGGAAGGCCTCTCTGAGAAGGAGACATTTGAGCTGAGTCTTGAAGGACACAAGGGGGCAGCCATATGGAGAAGCTGTGGGTGGATGGGGGAAGGGGACACAGGAGATAGGGTGGAAGAGAAGTGCAGGGGCGGGGAACGGCAAGGACAAGGCCCTAAGTATATTCTAGAAGCAAAAAGCCAGAGCAGAGTGATGCTATGGTCAACAGACAGAAGGGGGGCAGATTTCCATGAAGCTAAAGAACGGCTTTCTAGCACTTAGATTTCCTGAGGACTGAGGCAGCGGGGGCTGCCCCCTGAGGGACTGAGTTTCTCATCCCTGAGGTCTACAAGCCACATTCCAGAGGCCACCTGGTGTGGAGGTTACCAAGGCAAGGACTCTCAGGCATCCCAAAGGCTGCCCCTTCATTCCTTCAACCCCTTCAAGTTCAGGAGCTTCCTTGGTTTGGCAGAAGCTGGGAGAAAGTCCGTGGAGAGAGCGAACGAAAGCTCCCGGCTGCCAGGTACAAAGCTGGGGCAGTTTCAGGGCTCTGGCCGTCCTAGCGGCCTCCTACTTCCAAGTCCAGATAACACCGTACCTCCTCCCTCGGGCCACCGCACACACAGCTGGAGACAGCCCCAGAGTGTCTACCTCAATAGACCAGGAACCCAAGGATCTTTCCACACCTCCCTTCCCCACCGCCCCGGGGCCCCATGTTCCAGAAACTTCCGTGGGCTGGTGGGCTGTCCCCTCCTCTCCCCCGGGTCCCTTGGGCGCGTCTGCCCCGCCTCGCGCCTTTGTTCCCGAGGAGCCGCCTCGGGCAGTTTCCTAGCGCCGGCGACGAGAGCTTCCAAACTACGGGCTCGGCGCTCGGGACCCGCCGCACTGCGCTCCCCCCCCCGGACCCGCCCTGTTCCCCCCCTGCGGCAGCTGCGCTGGGCGAGCCGATCCGGGTCGGGCCGGCACCTCCGGGACCCGGGCGGCGGGGGCAGCAGGCCGAGCGCGCCCGTAGCGGGCGGGGGCGGCGGGGGCGGCGGGCGCGCGGCTCGGGCGGCTGGGGGCGCGCCCGCCAGGTGTGCGGGCGGCCGCGGGGGGCGGAGGGTGCAGCTTTGTGCGTTCGCGGCCGCGGGCCGGCCGTGCGCGTGTGCGCGCCGCGGTGACGGCGCACGCGGCTGGGCGGGCTGCGAGTGAAGCCCGCCGCCGGGAGGGGGCTTGGGTCCGGATGGAGACTGGAGGACGCCGCCGTTGCGGGCGCACGGGCGGGGTGAGCCGCCGCCGCTGACTGTTGACATTCTGTCCACGTCGAGTGAGCTCTGGGCGCCGTGCGTCGGAGAAGGTCAGTGGGTCCGGGGCTGGGTGGTGATTCCATAAACAGCCTGGATCAGGGCGCGAGTCCAGGGTGTGACTGAACGTGGAATTGGGGTGTATGTTGTGAGTGTAAATGCGTGTGTTTGCAAAGAGAAACGCAGCCCGTACGTGTGTGAGCTCTGTGCTGCGATTCCACAGGGCAATTAAGCGTAATGGGTTCTGTTTGGGAGATGGGGTGACTGTCCTCAGCAATCCATGCGGGTGGGGCATTGCGCACACACATCATGTATCGGGGTGTGTGTGTGCCTGAGTGAGACGTTGCTCAGCCCCTGTCAAAGTCTTTGGCTAGAGAAGCTGACCGAGGTGGAGGTCAGAGGTGGGGTGTTCACAGGTGGTGGCAGAAGGAAACAGCCGGGAACCCCAGGAGGACCCTGTGGCTAGTCCGGGTTAGTTTTTCTTTTTTCCCCCAAAGGGCATAAACCCCACCCCACCGTCACTCCAACCTGTGCCTTTTGCGGAGAGGGGAGCCAGGATGGCAGGGTGCTGGCAGAGAGGCCTTAATGAACCTCAGGGGCAGGGCCAGCCACCAGCCTGCTGCTCATTTCTGGAGGCCTGGGCTGAGTGAGTGTGGGAGAGCCAGCCTTGGGTGGGGGGCTAGGGCAGGTGTGTGTTCAGGGGTCCTCAGGACTGTGTAGAGTCCACTTGGTTTTGCCACCACCAGATGGTGCGTGTCTGGACCAGGGAGCTGGTTGGGGTGACATCCTTCTTCCTCCTCATCTATTTCCTGTAGCTCCCTCTACACCCTTCTTAACAAACCGGAGGGCATTTATATGCAAGTGGGGTTTGGGCTCTGAATGCTGGAGATCTGCCTCTGTTGAGAGCAGCCTCCCTAGGGAATAATAGGGTTGTCCTGGGCCGGGTGCCAGGGCTCTTGGGTTCTTTTCATGCTTTGTGACACTGTGGCTTTACCTTAAGCCCCACAGGCCTCAGTTTCCCATGCAGAAGGAAGAACGCCCCCCCCCCTTTGCTGCGGATTAAGGAGGATTCAAACAGCTGCCAGGATAGGGGTGGGGTTGGGCAGGGAGGCTGGGAGTGACTCAGAGCTGTGAGGTCCCAGGAGTGATTTCCCCCAGGAAAGTCCCATCACATCTTTGCAACTTGGGCAGGAGTTGGGGGAGGCTCTGTCCTCACCTCCAAGCAGGTGTGTTGGGTTTTCTGAGTCTAGGGGTGGGGCAGTGTGAGTGTCTGCTAGTTCTGGCTGCTCATGCTTCAAGAAGCTACCTTGGAAAGTACCCCCTCCTTTCCAAGACGTCGAAGAGTCGTGGTGCTCTTGGGGGGGCTGCTTGGGAGCTGGGATGGGGGACGAGCTGAAGAGCCACAGAAGTTTCTGGGTAGAGGCAAATGCTAAACGTGGGTAGGGCCAGGGCCTATCTAGCTGGGGCTCCTTCTCAACCCAGGGTGGAAGCAATTTGGTGGAGGTGGCTTCAGTTCCAGGCTTCAGGCTTCAATGACCCTCTCCGTGTTTTCCCGTACCCTGTCTGGAGCAAGTGGAGCTAAACCACTGTGGTTCAGAATGACTTCAACCTTGAGGAAAAGGGACCCTGGTGTGGATGGTGGTAGCAGCAGCAGCTGGTTAAGCATAAAGGCCCTGTTGTTACTCAGACCTGGGTTTGTATCCCAACCCTCTCACTGTGTCTCTACCTGTGTTCTCCCAAAGCAGAAGCTGAGAGAAAGGCTTGCGTGTGGTGGTTTATTTGGGAAGTAGTCTTGGGAAACAAGGGTGCGGCAAAGGGCATGATGGAGAAAAGGGGAAAGCATGGGGCAGCTGGCTGGCTTAGTTCATAGAGCATGGGACTCTTGATCTCAGGGTTGTGAGTTCAAGTCCCATGTTGGGTGTAGAGCTTACTTAAAAAAATAGAAGAGGGTAAAGCAGTACAATGATGCATTAAAAAAAATATTTTATTTATTTGAGACAGAGAGAGAGAGTGTACATGAGCAGGGGAGGGGGAGGGGGCAGAGGGAGAAGGAGAAGCAGACTCCCCGCCTAGCAGGGAGTCCGATGACGTGGGGCTCAATCCCAGGACCCCAAGATCGTGACCTGAGCCAAAGGCAGATGCTTAACCAACTGAGCCACCCAAGTGCCCCAAGGATGCATTTTTTAAAAAGATTTATTTATTTATTTTAGAGAGAGAGAGAAGGAGCCTGAGGGCAGGGGCAGAGAGAATCTCAAGCAGTCTCCGCGCTGAGTGCAGAGCCTGACGTGGGGCTCCATCCCATGACCCTGAGATCATGACCTGAGCAGAAACCAAGAGTCAGATGCTTAACTGGCTGAGCCACTCTGGTGCCCCAGAATACATTATTTTCATGACCACCACTCTGTCTGGGGCAGTCTCCTGAGGAGCCTTACGGAATGCATTTCAGAGCTGTCCTGTTGGGAAGAGAAATAGGAAAGCGTGCATCCATCATCTCTCTTCCGCACTGGACAGGACGGCTCTGTGGACATTAACTCCCACATGCTTCCAGGCTGCACCTGTGTGAGGCCCAAGTGGGTTCTCACAGGAGTCCCACACTGCAGCCGCAAAGAAGGCCCCACACAGCCCTGGGGGAAGGGCTGCATGTGGACCGTGTGCCGCGGCTCCGGGTCTGCAGGGAGCTGGTTGTTGCTGAAGTGGCTGGGATAAGAAGTGGGGCAGAGAGGCTTCGAAGTGGCATACCGAGGTATCCAACACTGCGTGACCTTGGGCAAATTACCTAACTTCTCTGAGCCTCAGTTTCCTTATCGGGGCTTGTAAGTGTTAAATAAGGTATTTATTAAATTTTTGAACATGGCGATAGGTCCTTAAATGTATTTCTGTGTAATTGGGAAGATAACACATTCCGGGGGGCTCAGACATTCATTCACTCAAGTGGAGGAGGAGGCTGGATTAAGTGACCTCTAAAGATGCCCTCCCCCCTGCCCCTAGCAGCAGAATCTGGGGCTCCACGGCCAGACAGCGGCCCTGGTCAGTTCCTGCTGGAGCTGTGGCCCCGTCTTCCAGATCCCCTGAAAGGTTCTGTTGCGCAGTCTGTGCCCTGGAGCCAGCATGCTCTGCCCCGGGCTGGCTGCGCAGAGGGGCCTCCTGCTGGGCTCGTCCCTGGCAGTGGGCAGAGGGAGGCGAGGGGGGGTGGGCGGCTCGAAGGAAGTGCTTGAAAGAGGAGTGGTGGGAGGGCAGGTGCTGGCGTGTGGAGCGGGCAGATGGTTGTGGGCACTGGTCTGAGCCACGGTCAGTGGGCAGTTCAGTACAGGAGATGGAGGAGGGGGAGAGCAAATAGAGAGCAGGAAGGGAAGGGAGATGGCCAAGAGTACGGAGGAGCCAGGCCTGTGGGGCAAGGTGGGCAGCCTGGGTGCCTGGGACAGCAGGGACAGGCTGGGCCTCTGGGAGAGTGACAGGGTAGCGTCAGATAAGGGATGACAGTGGTTGAGGATGAGTTGGGGGTCTCAGGGCATAAGCCAGGCGGGCTTTGTGTTTCAGAGTATAGCCCCTAGATTTGGCCTCCTCATTCTCCTTTGCCCCCTGAGTGGCTCCCAGCCTCTCTCTGGCCACCACCTGCTTTGGCAGCTAGATGCTTGACTGTGAAACACTTGGGTCCTGTGGAGGACGTGCCTCTACCAAGACCTTGTACCATGGTGGCCCTGGTCTCCCGATCCTACCGACTGCCTCTGAGAAACGTGCCACCCCCTCAGGGAGACGTGGCGCCGTGGGGAAGGCATCCAGCTGCCTCATGCTCGCGCCCAGGAATCTCAGGCTAGCAGTACCAAGGTCACTGCAGCCATCCCTCTGCCTGCAGGCAAGGTCACACCCAGCCTAGGCTGGGGATGTTCAATAGCCACTATCTTCATTTACAGCCATTTAAAGATCTCTCTGACCTCTGCAATTTGGAACTCCTTTCGTTTTTAATAAATTTAGTAAAAAAAAAAAAAACAAAAAACCCCCCCAAAAACAATAATGCTAGTGTATCCACCTCCTCCCTTTTTATTAACTTATTATTATTTTAAAGATTTTATCTATTTATTTGTCGGGGAGATGGAGAGCACAAGCAGGGGGAGCGGCAGGCAGAGGGAGAAGCAGGCCCCCCGCTGAGCAAGGAGCCCGATGCAGGACTCGATCCCAGGACTCGATCCCAGGACTCTGGGACCATGACCTGAGCTGAAGGCAGACGCTTAACTGACTGAGCCACCCCGGCGTCCCTACCGCCTCCTTTTTTAAAGAGGACTTCTTTATGGAGCCAGATGACAGACTCCTCTTGCCCACACCTTTCTTTCAGTGCTTTGGTGCTTCTCTAATGGGAAGTTCTGCTTCATGTCTGATTTTACCTGCCGTGCCGTAGTTGGTTTTTATTTTATTTTTTTTCTTTTTCTCTGCCACAACCCTTCAGGGCTTCTGCAGAGTTAAAAGGGGATTCCTCTCCACCTGCTTAAGATGTAAAGCAGCCCTAGAGGCTCCCATGGCAGGTAGGACACCAAGGCGAGTCTTGTGCTCTGGGGAACTTGGCCTGAAACTAGAATGTGCTAAGCCCCTGGCCCTGCCCGTGCTAAGGTCTCAGGGCCAGCTGGTTTCCCGCCCCCTTCCCTAGTTCCGATCCAGGGCTGGCAGCCTCCTTCCTGGATTATGCTGGGTCTGCTGGCCGGGCCCTGCCAGGTCTGGGTCAGCAGATGGCAGCAGGCATGGCCCCTGCGGGACCTTGCCGATGAGATGACCGGTAGGGAGCAAGAGCAGGAGGGGCGGGCCAGGGGGCGGGGCACAGGGAGCTGTGCACACATGTCTGGAGGGCGCATTGCTGCACATCTCTGTATGTGTGTGTCCCTGTGTGCTTTGTTGTGTGTTCGTGTTCTTTCCTCTGGGCATGGGTATCGGTCACCCACTGGGTACTCTCCAGGGTCCTCAAGGGTGTGCCTGTCTGATGGCAGGTGATACTTGACCCCAGTAGGATTTCCTGACCCCCTGGGGCTCCTTCGTCTTTTGCCCTGCCCTGCTCTGCCCTTTTTCCAACTTTCCTGTCCCTGTACCTCCCTCTGCCTTGAGGAAGTTGCTTCTCCCCCGCTGGCTCTGTGGGTGCCCATTGCCTTTGGGGCAGGGCCTGGGAGGGATAACCAGTGCACCTTCCGGCCGCATCCTTTGAGCTCTGAACCTGCGGTGGCAGGTGGGTGAGCCCTGGATTGAGGAGCGAGTTGGGAACGGCTGCAGGGGGTGGGCAGAAGCCTGGCTCTATGTGTCAGCATGCCTCCGGGAAGTATGTGTGACCCCACACACTTGACCACCCCCAGAGGCCTGAGGATCAGTGCAGCCGTGGGAAGGCCCCCCAACCCCTACCGTCCATGCCCTTTTCCCTGGTTGCTGTGGCCAGCACAGTTTCTGACAGGGAGCAGAGTGGTCTCTGGGGCCTCTGGGCATTCCACTGGGGCCCTTAGCCTCGAGTAATTCCCGTCACCACAATCATTTATATTTATGGAGCTCTTCCTGCACCAGGTCCTGGGCCACTCACTGTACATGTGTTAGCTCATTGGCTCCTCAGAGCAGTGCTATGAGGGGGGTTTTGAAAGAATCCCCATTTTATGAGGAAGTGGAGGCTCGGAGAGGCTGGGTCACTTCCACAAGATCACACAGCTGCTGAGTAGTGGAGCCAGGATGCACCCCAGCTCTGGTCTTGACATTGGCTGCTGTTCGTTCCCTCTTCACAAAGCTGGACCATCTTGTCCTTGCCGTCTCCCCTTCAGAGTGTCCCAGATCACGCTCTCCCAACAGGGCTCCCCACCCACCCAGGCCCCTTTGGATCCTATCAACTTGTAAGTGAATGGGTGTAAAGTTCTCACTCTTTGATCTTGTACCTCCTCACTCCCAGTCCGCCTGGGGCAGGGATCCGTCTTGTTCGCTATTATATCCTCAGCATTAGCAGAGCCTGGAGCACAGTAAGGACGGTCTGAGACCAATTCCGGTGTGTGTGTGGGTGTGTGTGGGTATGTTTTCCCATACATGTAACGAAACAATTTTTGGACACCAACAGGGTGTCTGAGAATTCAACTCAATTCTGACATGATCTACCCACAGATAGCACCATATTCCACAGGTGAAGGGTTCAGTCCAACAGATGCTAGTCACAGGCCCAGGTTGTCACCTGTGCTTCTGACCACCTGGCTATACGTCAGAGGTTCTCAGGACTTCCTCCTTAGGTTGGGGTAATTTGCTAGCGCAGCTCACAGAACTGGGAGAAACATTTTACTTACTAGATTACCCATTTATTTTGAAAGGATGTAACTCAGGAACAGGCAGATGGAAGAGGTGTGTGGGACAGTGTGTGGGGAGAGGGTGAGGCCCATGCTTTCCCCCATTCTCCCCGTGTCCACCCACATGGAAGTGCTCCCAGCCCTGTCCTTGTGCGTGTTTATGGAGGCCTCCTTACATGGTCAGAATTGATTAAAATCATTAGCCATTGGCGATTGAATACCTCCAGCTCCTCTCCTCTCTTTGGAGGTCAGGGGGTGGGACTAAAAGTTCCAACCCTCTAATCACATGATTGGTTTTCTTGGCAACCAGCCTCCAGCACTTGGTGCTTCTAAAAGTCACCTCATTCACATAGCAAGACACCTTTATCACCCTCAGCACTTAATGAAATTCCAGGGGTTTGGGGGAGCTGTGAGCCAGGAACTGTAGACAAAAACCAAATATGTATTTCTTATATATCACAGGATGCACTATATAAGCACTTATTGAATGAATGAATGAATGGATGAATGAATGAATCTAGGAAGCTATGTGTGCCTCAAGGCCCAAGCTCTAAACCCCTCCTCTGTGCTGTCCGTCACAGGGCAGAGATCATCGCCTGATGGCCAGGGGCACAGGCTCTGGAGCCAGCTTGCTGGGTTCCCGTCCGGGCTCTGCTGCTATTCTGGTTAGTTCGCACAGCACCATAAGCTGCCCAGAAGCTTACGGCTTCAAACAGTGGCAACATTTATTTTGCTCATTTATCTGCTCACTTTGGGCAGAGCAGTCATCTCCTGAGGTGGCTCAGAGTAGGGGCTGGAATGTCCTGAGGGCTCAGTTGCTCACGTCTGGCATTTAATGCTGGCTGTTGGCTTGAGGACGCAGTTCCTTACCACACGGCCTCTCCATGGGCTCTGTCTTCTTGTCACACAGGCCACCTCCCTGTGTGCCAGGTTGGGCTTCCTCACAGCATGGTGGCTGGGTTAAGGGGCAAGAATCCCAAGAGAGAGCCAGCAGAAGCTATTTTAGCTTTTCTTACCTGGTCTCAGAGTTGATGCAGTGTTGGTCCTGCCTTAGTCACAGACCCACACGGATCCAGGAGGAGGGAACCGAGATTCTGCCTCTCAGTGGAGGGGGTCAGTGTCACATGGTAGTAAGAGCACGTGGGATGGTGTGGAAAATACAACCAATCTGCTACAGTTACTTCCTAGGAGTGTGACCTTGAGCAAATCGCTTAGTTTCTCTGTGCCCCAATTTTTCCATCCGTAAAATGGGGACATTAGCATGTACTTCATTGGGTTACTTCTTTAGCAGTGACTGTAGTTCCACCTACAGATCCCCCGGCCCAGGTTTTCACCATGCTACAGGATCCAGCCCCAATGTCCCCCCGCCACATGCGCACAATACAGGAGGAACCTCACTAGGAGGCCTTTTGAGGGTGGGGCTAGCAACAGGGAAGAGGGGACTTTGAGTGGAGAAGGCCTTTTCTGTCGCATTTGTTGTGTCATCCTTAGTTAGCCCGGCTCCTTTCAAAGGGGCAAGAGACAAGTGTTGATGGAGATATCACAAGACTGGGACTCCAGCAGGATTTCTCTGGGCCTGGGAGGGCAAACCCCATTCCCCTATCTTTATTCAGGGGAATATCATAAGCATGCTGTGTTTGAACTGCAGGGCTTTTATTTTTATTTTTTTTTTTAAGATTTTATTTATTTGTCAGAGAGAGAGAGGGAGAGAGAGCAAAAGCAGGGGGAGTGGCAGGCAGAAACAGAAGCAGGCTCCCCGCTGAGCAAGGAGCCTGACATGGGGCTTGATCCCAGGACCCTGGGATCCTGACCTAAGCCGAAGGCAGACGCTTCACCGACTGAGCCACCCAGGCGCCCCTGAGCCGCGGGGCTTTAAAAAAAAAAGTGTTTGAGGGAGCACTTTGCCTCTGCTCTGTCCTCCCACCTGCCTCCACCTGAGCTCATCTGCCAGAAGGCTCCCTCCCCAGCCCGGCCTGTCAGGCCCTGGGGAGGAATCCCAGGTGTGCTTGGCCTGGCCCAGGTTGGGGCTGTTCCTCCGCTTGGCATTGGTGGGGGCCCAGGAAGAGTCTCGTGTGCTCGAGCCCAGGCTGGGGCGAGCTCACATCGGACACTGCCCTCATTCTCTATGGGAATGGCAGACACGTTAAAGGCTGGGCCTCGGAGATTGAATTCTGCCACTGCCACCTACCAGCCCCTTGACCTGGGGCAAGCTCCTCAACTTCTCTGTGGCTTCATTTCCTCACGGGAGAGAGGACATGGTTGTGGCAAGGACTAAATAAAGTAACAAGTATGATGTAACTGGTTCATGGGAGATTCTCGAGAAATGAGTGCCCTTATGAAAAAAACAGGTGGAGGGCATTGAAGTGGTTTCTGCTCAGCTGTATTTAATGTCAGAATCGGGATTGGGGGCACCTGGGTGGCTCAGTCGTTAAGCGTCTGCCTTCGGCTCAAGGCGTAATCCTGGCATTCTGGGATGGAGCCCCGCATCAGGCTCCTCCCCCTCCCACTCACCCTGCTTGTGTTCCCTCTATTGCTGGCTGTGTCTCTCTGTCAAATAAATAAATAAAATCTTAAAAAAAAAAAAAAAGAATCAGGGCTGGAACCTGTGTTCTGACACCAGGTGGTTGTTGCTTATCTCCTGCAAGACCTAGGATTCCCCCAGGCCCCAATCCCTTATGCCAGGGGGCCTTATGGCTGTCATCCGAGTAATAGAAGCAAGATGCCCCCTTTTCTTCCTTGCACTACCCAACGTTGCCTGCAGAGGGTGCTGATGCCCACACTCCAGCCCATTCAGGAGAGGCTCTGCAGGTGTAGGGGAGGGTTGGGAGTGACCCAGCTGAATGGAGGGAGAGGCAAGAGCTGGCTCTGTGATCTCCTTTAGTAAGATCTCCCACAGATAGCTCCTAGGGCCCAAGACTTCCTGCAGGTAGTTCCAGGGCCACCAAAGATAATGGGAGTATTGTAGTGGATTTCCTTCCAGTGTTTCTCACTGGGCCAGAGTCGTCAGGGGAGTTTGTTAAGCATGCAGACTCCCTGGCCCCCCTCCAGAATGATGGAGTCAGGATTTTAGCAGTCCCACTGGCTAACACAACTATAGGTCTATGCCAGACACTCCTCCAAAGGCTTTATGCATATTAGCTCGTTTACCCCTCCCAACAGTCTTCTGAGATAGGTACTATTATTATCCCCGTTTTATAGATTGGGAGTCTGGTCTGAGACAGAGAAGTTGAGGGACTGGCCCAGGGTCACGCCGCTGGTAAGCAGCAGGGCTGGAGTTTGAACCCGTGTTATTTTAAGCCCCAGGTGACTCTCACACCCAGTGCGTTTGAAAACCGCTAATTTAGGGGGCCTGGGTGGCACAGCGGTTAGGCGTCTGCCTTCAGCTCAGGGCGTGATCCCAGCGTTCTGGGATCGAGTCCCACATCAGGCTCCTCCGCTATGAGCCTGCTTCTTCCTCTCCCACTCCCCCTGCTTGTGTTCCCTCTCTCGCTGGCTGTCTCTATCTCTGTCAAATAAATAAATAAAATCTTAAAAAAAAAAAAAAAAAGAAAAGAAAACCGCTAATTTATAACACTGGGCCTGTCCCCTTTCTTGCCTCCTTATGCTCCCTTCTATTTGTCATTATTTTAAGTAGTGTTTATTGTGCTTTTCTAATTATAGAAGTAAGGCATGCTTATTTCAGAAAATGGAAAATTCAGAAAAGTGCAAAGAAGAAATAAAAATCATGATCCTTAATCTCACCCCCTGAACAATATGGCACTCAACATAATATTTAGCCTGTTTTATTCCATTCAGAAATATACTGTAACTGTTTTCCCCTGTCATTACATGTACTTCTACACCTACTTTATATTGGCTGGAATGGACTCAGTTGTTGGGAGGTATGATCTTTCTTGAACCTACCCTGTTGGTAATTTAGGTCATTCCCATAGTTTCATAGTTATGACAACAATGTGCAGGAGACCCTCGAAAGTACAACTTGGCACACAGCTCTGATTTTTTTCTCCTTGGGATGGCGTGGAATTGGGAACAGAATTGCGAGGTCAAAAAGCATGGGTATGAAAAAATGAACCTCTTTATGAAAGAATAATATACATATAGAAAAGTACACAGATTTTAAGTGTATGGGTGACTTTCCATAAACTTGACATGCCTATGTAAAACCAACACCCAGATCCAGATTTCCTCCAGCAAAGTTGTATGTTGGTCTCCTTTGAGTTTTAAGATTAAAGCACAGACTCTTTGCTTAAAAGAAGGGTGGATAGAAGAACCGTCTGGAGTCAGGCAGTGAAAGAGAGATCCTGGTCTGCCCTTTCTGGGGCAAGACAGACTTCCCTTCAGAGTAGAAGAGGTGGTCCCAGGGGGCGCCTGGGTAGCGCAGTCGTTAAAGCGTCTGCCTTCGGCTCAGAGCGTGATCCCGGCGTTTCGGGATCGAGTCCCACATCGGGCTCCTCTGCTGGGGGCCTGCTTCTTCCTCTCTCACTCACCTGCTGTGTTCCCTCTCTCGCTGGCTGTCTCTCTGTCACATAAATAAATAAAATCTTTAAAAAAAAAAAAAAAAAAGAAGAGGTGGTCCCAGGACTGGGATCATTGTCTGTTTGAGCTCCAAATAGCATAAGAAAGTTTTAAAGAACTGAGGCTTTGTAGCTGCTACTGTTTATGCTTTTGCTTTTTTTTTTTTTTAAAGCAAACTATTCCTTCATTTAACATTTTTTTTCTTGAAATTATAACATGTTCATGACAAAAAAAAAAAAATCAAGCAGCACAAAAGGACATACATTGAAAAGTCCCTTCCCCCCAAATTCCCAGTTCTGGTTCTATTCTTCGGAGGTAACTAGTCTTGGACCATTACTTATGTTCCACTGCGGAAATTGTCTAGGCATGTGTGAGAATTTACATATTTATTTAAGGGGCGTCTGGGTGGCTCAGTCGGTTGGGCTAGTAGCTCTTGATTTTGGCTCAGGTTGTGATCTCAGGGTGCTGAGCTCAGGCTCATGCTGGGCGTGGAGCCTGCTTAAGATTCTCTCTCTGCCCCACCCCTTCCCTCTCTAAGAAAAAAAAAAATGTATTTATTTAAACTAATGAGATCCTGCTATATGAGCTGTTTTTTTTTTTTTTTTTTTTTTTAAGGTTGCAGAGCCCCTTAAATCTAAGGGCTTTTTTATATAGAAACACATATAAATTCTGCCTTCTTTTCAAAGGCTCCATAGTATTCCAACTTTTTTTTTTTTTTTTAAGATTTTATTTATTTGACAGAGAGAGCTCACAAGCAGGGGGAGCAGCCGAGGGAGAGGGAGAAGCAGGCTTCCCACTGAGCAAGGAGCTGACATGGGACTCTGACCCCAGGACCCTGGGATCCTGACCTGAGCCGAAGGCGGTGCCCCTATAGTATTCCATCTTATGCTTGTTTTCCAGTATGGTTAAATGATGGTCATTTAGGTTTTTTTTTTTGTGTTTGTTGTTTCAAACAACGGTATAATTAACATCTGTATGCATAGATCTTGTCAACTTGTATGAGTTTACATGTGGAATAAATCTGTAAAGACAAAACTGTTGGCACGAAGGGTATGTGCACTTAAAATTTTGATAGATATTGCCAAATATCTGCACTAATGATGGGAGTCCTGTTTCCTTATATCCTCATACCATTGTAAGGTTTCTTTAACCTTTAGTGTCTGGTGGGTAAAAGCGATAACTTGTTATTATTTGAACAATTTTATTTGTTTGTTTATTTTAAGATTTTATTTACTTATTTGACAGCACACAAGCAGGGGGAGTGGCAGGCAGAGGGAGAGGGAGAAGCAGGCTCCCCGCTGAGCAGGGTCTCGATCCCAGGACCCTGAGATGAAGGCAGACACTTAAGGACTGAGCCACTCAGGCCCTTTATGTACGCCGTTTCCGTTTTGGTAGGTTTGATGGTGTTTTCGCCCACAGCCATGTGTTGCCGGCAGTCCGAGCCGGTCAGAATACACCGTGCGGTCACGGATCAGGAGCCTGGTTCTCACTAGCACTGCTCTCGCAGTTTTTCGTCATCGTCTTGCTTTTCAGAACTTGTGCAATGGGAAATTCAGTCTGGCCCTTGAGATACCGCGTGTGGGGAAGTGATCAGTGCGTCCTAAATCACAGTGCAGATCTTAGACGTCACTTTGTCTCGATCCTCAAGTGTGGATTTCTAACTGGTGCGTGTCTGCTGGCCCTGAATGCCGTTGCACTCTGTTTTCCTGGAGATCAGAGTGTCCTTCTCTGCTACTGTCCTTTGTCCTCAGTTGGCTTATGAAGACAGCAGCGGTGAATCCAGCCTCCCCTTTGAGGAAAGGTCAGCGGAAGCCCCAAAGGAGTATGTGGCCTGCTCAAGGTGGTTCCATGGTCAGGGTGGGAGGAGAGCTGAGCCCCCGCTGGTCACTAGCGCCAGTTCCGGCTGTGAGGAGCAGAGGAGGATCCAGGCCAGATGACTCAGTGCCTGCTTCTCCAGGGGCCTCTGTCCTCTGAGCTGTCCATAACTAACTGCTCATCCCCATGCCTGGGGAAGGAGCTTGTCTCCTCTTTTCAGCTCCCACTAGTGGCTGTGAGGACAGAGCTGTCCAAACAGAGGAAACCACACCGTCGCTCCCTTCCCTCCTGCCCCCAAAGACCTGCAGACATGATGCAGGGGCTGTTGTCAGGCGCTTGGGCTTCCTCCTCTGATCCCAGCCAGCCTTCCGAGCTCCACATTCCTCCAAAGCCCAGAGAGCTGGTGGGTTCCCTCGGAGTTCTGTCCTGCGCTTGGGGCTCTGGCTGGAACTTGTCCCTCAGCTGGACCAGGAACACCCACAGGCCCCCATCACAGAAGCCAGGGCCTTGGGATTTGGTGACCCCAAGTTGGCTCTGTGGGAGGGGCAAGGAGCAACCTCAGGAGAGAAGGAACCTGTCTCGCCTGGTGTTAGAAGGACTCAGGCACTTGCTCTTTCTGACTTCATCCTTGTTTTCTCTTAGCTGTTGAGCTGTGCTTTGCTTCCAGGTCCTTAGTTTCCCTGTCTGTGAAATGGGCACTGCATGAATTGGGCCCTTGTGTAGGTTGGAGGGTTAGTGGGGGAGGTTTGATCTGGTGATCGGCACTTGCTGATGCAGGTCTGCATATAGAGCAATGACTGATAACTTGGTCTCTGGCATCTGACCTACCTCGGCCACCATTGTGGTGGGCAAATTTTGTCAAGTTCTTTGACCTTTCTGTGCCTCAATGTCCTCATCTGTGAAATGGGGGTAACAGTGGTATTATCACAAAGGTGGTTGTGAGACTGAAAGGAGCTAAGTGGTTAGGTCGGCGCCGCCCATAGTAAACTCCCAGATACAGGCGCTGCCCTTGTCTTCCCCCTTACCTTCCCCCATCCCCATGTCTTGTCCTTGTCTCCATTCTGACGGCTTGGCCATCTGAGTCAGCGGAGGTCTGGGAGGAAGCTGGGCTGTGCTTGTTGGGGGTAGGAAGGCTGGGCCTGGCTCACAGCGTGCTTCTCTTTTCTCTGACTCATGGTCTTTCCCAGAGCGCACGCACGCGGACCCCTCACTGCCCACCCCCATACAGAAGAGGAACTGAGGGGTCAGAGTAGGGGAGACAAGAAGCTGAGCAGGACCAGGGAAGGGACGAAATTGTAATAGATACTAGTTATAGCAGCTCCCATAATGGTGCAGGAGCCCTGTGCTGAGTGTTTACATTCATTTATAATCCTGTGAGCTTGGTGGCAGCCATCATATTACAGAGGAGGAAACCGAGGCCTCTGGGGTTAGGTTACTTGCAGGAGGTCACACGGCTCTAAAGCTTAGGAGACTGGAGCTGAGGAAGGGAGAGAGAGGGAGATGCTTTAGATTGGCTCTCACCTCCCTCTAGAACTCAGAGTAAAACACAAGCCACCCGGGAACATCCCTTCTCTCGCTCTAGGCCCTTACTCTGAGGAGTGAGGAGGGCGTGGTCCGTCTGGACTCTCCCAGGTTCCCAGATCTGAGTGGCTTCGAGGATGTCCAGGCTGTTGTGAGTTCTGTGCTCCTTCCTGCTGATGCCGCCAGGCCATTGCTGCTCTTTGGCCAAGGGTCTGAGTCGCATAACTCCCTGTCTTTTGTGGTTACCATGCAGGAGACCAGAACCCCAAGTGGGAGAAGCCAGCCTCCAGGTAGCAGCAGCCGGGGCCTCGAAATGCTGCAGCCTGGCTGGTCCCTGGGCCGCCCTGCTGACCTCCAGATGCTTGGGCTCGGGCCTGCATCCCTACCGGGCTGTGGCCTCTCACCTAGTGTTCACCCCGGTGTCTCTGTCGACTGTGAGGGCCTATGTGAGAGCATCCCCTGGCTGCCTGTTCCCCTAGAATACGATGATGGATAACATGAAAACATGGTCACGTGTGTGTACAGATGAGACTAGACGATGGGTGGTTGCAAGTGCCCCAGCTTGTTGGGATAACCCACTTCATTCTCTCCCACATGAACGACAGTGGATCGGTTCACTATGGACTCCCTCTCATTGATAAGTAAGTAATTTGCAACAGGAATTGTGTTATTAGTAACCTGCATGACGCCCTGGCCTGGGCTCTCACCTGGGGCTTTCTGTACCCAGAGCAGTGCTGGGTCTGGAACTGGAGTTGGTGTGGGGAGCGACAGGCTGAGCGGCCTGCCGGCTTTTCTCACCTGCACTCCTGCACCCGTCAAGCTCTTGATCTTAGTTGGGATTTCCTCAAGGGAGAGTGAGAGGAATCCAAGTCTTCTTGGCTTTAGGAATAATATATATATCTGCCTTTTGTATGCCCAGGGGTTGACTGGCTCCAGGAGCTTTGATGATGTCCCGAAGACCTGCTCTTTCTCCTGTTCTCGCCCCTGCTCTCCTCTGTGCTGTGCGTCCATCCTGTGGTTTAGCAACCTAGGCGGGGGTGAGGGGTACGCCCTGGGAGTGAGGTCAGCCAAGTTCTCCTGCCCACTACTGAGCGACTCACTGCGGCCAGCAGGGTGGGCTTCCTGATTAGCCAGGCTGGCCAGGCGCTCCCTCTGGGGGTGCATGGAGCACAGAGCTGTTTTACCCAGAGGGAGGCCAAATGGACTCAGGGCAGGAAGGACCCCAGGTGTCCATGCTGTCTGCTGAGCATCTCCTGGGCGTAGGGTGGGTGCAGTTTGGGGAGAGGTCTGGGTGTGGAATGGACGTCTGGCGGGAAGCCAGTGGTCTGATGCAACCCCAGAGGGTGGGCCACACCATTCTGCCTTTCCTGGTGAAGGTGGGGGTGGTGGACGTGGCTGAACCGAGGACCACCAGGCTTCTGCTGAGAGGCCAGCTGCCTTAGAGAAAAGGACCCCATGCTTGCCACTCACAGATCAGAACTGGGCCGGGCCCGGAAACTGCTCCTACGGCCCATCTCGGGTGCCACCTGCCCCCCCGTGTGGCCTTCCCTGCTATGGAGGAGTCAAGAAAATAGAAATGCCTGTGCCCTTTGTCCATGACCTGGGGGTGGGCCCCACACATCTGACACCCAGGGTGGCCGTGGGCCCCAAACAGGAAGCTGTGGGGAGGGTGGGCCAGTGAGAAAGGCCACGGCAACTGTATTTCCCTTCCTCCACTGCTTGAGGGCAGGGCAGGGGCCTGGTGCCCCGCCTGTGGTCCCCCCACCCTAGCCCGTCCTAGCGCATGTGCCACACCCTTCCTTGGGCTGTCATTAGTGAGCACCTACTGTATACCTGGCATGGTCAGCACGGGTACATAGAGAGCTGAGGGCTAGCCTTGACTTCCAACGGGGAAGAAACCCACTCGAACACATGGGCCACCCTCCCACCCCCACTATTGCCAGCATGAAGGGTGGCCCTGCTGACCTCTGTCTAGACACTCGACGGGGTCTGTGCCTGTGCTTGCGTCCATGTGAACGCACCTGTGGGCATGTGCAGTCCAAGTGTGTGCATGTGGGTCTGCATCCCTGCGTGAGCCTGTGTCTCATGGGGAGTTGCGCTGACACGAGATCTGCGTGCAGGTGTCTCCGTTGAGGTCTGTATGAACTTGCACGGGAATGTGTAGTGTGTGTGAGTGTGTGTATGGGGGTGTCTAAGGACACTTGTGTGAGCACACCTATGTGCACCTGTGGACCCTGTGCGTGTATGCATATGCATGTGTGTGCCCCTGTGCTCTTGTGAGTGCATGTGTACTCATGCCCACAGGTGCGCAGGCGTCGGGCTGGTTCGTCTGGTGTGTGCTGAGCCTTGCCTGCAGGAAGGCGGAGGTCCCGTCTTGGGCAGCCTTGGGGAGTGGGTCTCAGGGGCCTGTTTGCAAGGCTCCTGAGCCTTCCAGCAGGCTCTTTCTCTTCCTCAACAGGCACATTTGTGCCTGCCTGTGTCTCACCCTCCTTTGGGTTCTGGGAAGCCAGGGCGGTGTGGGACCGAGCTGCCAACTTGGGCTGTGGTGCAATCTGCCAGCCGAGCCCCTTCCGGAGCTGCGGGTTCCTCTGGGCGTGGGGAAGCTGCCCTCTGCGAACTCCCCTGCTGGCTGTCTCCTGGAGGGCAGGACACACCTCCCAGCCCTGCGGCCTCACCCACAGGAAGTGCTGGGGTTGGGGGGCAGGCGATGGGGGAGGTGCCGCACTGCGTGTCCCGCTCTACGCCTGTGGCCCCACCGACCCGGCTGCGCCGTGGCCCTTTTGCCAACAGCCCCGGGGACATCACTGGGACCCGGAGCCTTGCGGCTACAGCCATGTTTCGCAGGAAGCGCAGCGTCTCCTTTGGGGGCTTCGGATGGTAGGTGACAGAGGGAGGGCAGCTGAAGGGCTGAGAGTGAACCTTGCTGGGAAGTGTTGGCACCTGCTGTGGCTGCCTGTGGGAGTGGAGGGCTAGGTTGGGCCTGAGACCTAGGGGGGCATTTCCAGTGCCGGGGCTGGATGGAGATGGTGGCGGTTCCTGACACCAAGCTTTTCCTCGCTGTCCCTGGAGTAGGATCTCGGGAATCCAGGAGGTTGGAGCTGGAGCCAGTGTGAGCGAGCCCGTGCGGCGGGGCTTGAGTGTGTGTCTTGTCATGGTTCCCATGTGTGTGGGTGCCTCTGTGATGCTTGGATGTGTGTGGCATGTCTGCAGCTGCCTGTATGAAGAAGTGTGTGGCTGGCTGCGGAGGTGTGTTAGGCGTGTGACCACGCGTGCACTCTGCATTTCTGAGCAGGTGTCTGCACCTCCGGTCTTCCACAGCTTTGCGTCCTCTTGTCCATGCGTGCGTGCCGTGCTCCTGTCTGTGTCGTTGTGTGTGTGTGTGACTTTGTGATGGGGGCATCTGTGGCCCGCGGGCCCGCTGCCTCCGGTGTGGGGGCGAGCTGTGAGGGGAGGGGCAGGCCTGTCTCCAGAGATCCCTCCTCCCACCCTGGGCAGCCAATCCCAGCTCTGTCCGAGCCTGAGCCGCTGGCTTTGTGCTCCAGCCTCTTGCCTGGTCCCTGAGGCCACCTTTTGCCATTAAGCTTCTGTGCAGGACGGGGGAGAGGCTTTTCCCTCCCCACGGGGTCAGAAAACGGGGAGACTGAGGTCAAAGACTTGTCTCTGGTTACCAGCTGCTGGCAGCTTCTCCTCAGCTGGGGAATGGGGTCTAGTGGTTTTCATTATCGGTTTCCTTTCAGCTTCTGGGCCTGGGGCGTTGTCAGAGAAAAGGTTCCCACTGCTGCAGGGAGGGTGGCTGGGGGTGCCCTGGTGTGGAGGCTGCTGGGCTGACTGGGGGCGCACAGACACAAGGGAAAGAGGGAGGGGCCGCAGGGGCTGGGAGGGTGGGCTCTGTGTGCTCCTCTGGCTAGTTATGCTTCTGCTCGTGTGCAGCCTTTGACTTCCCTTTCCTTCCTCTCTGAAGGCACTTTGCCCTCCATCCTCCAGCAGCAAGGAGTTGTGGGTGCTGCATGTTTGTCAGATGGGGAGAGTGAGGATGAGATGGTACTAGGGCTGGCACCGTGGGGCCTGGTGCTGCTCACGGGCCTCCCTGACGGCCCCGTCCCCCCCGGGCCCAGGGCTTGCTGTGCTGAGTGTGGGCTCTGGCTTCGAATCACCTCGTCTGCTTCCCGGTCAGGCTGGCTGGGATTGCTACAGGGCGGGGCTCAGGCCATGAGAGGGTTTTGTGTGAGAGCCACGCTTCTCTGGGAGACGTGGAGCAGACCGGGGGAACTGTGTGCGGCACATTGTGCGTGCTCAGTACGTGCTTGCGGAATGACTAAGCGATACGTTGTTTGCCCGTGACAGGCATTTCATTAGGGGCTCATTGAGTCTGAGGGGACGGCAGGGCTTCCTGGTGGGATTGGAGGGGTAGAGTAGGCATCATCTGGAGACGGCTGCTAGCTGGGAGGGTTGGAGACTCAAGTGCAGGTTCCCGGAGCCCTGGTCTACTCCAGGTGGTGAACAGAATCTCAGGGGCTGGTATTCTAGAAGCTCCATAGGATGCCAGGGGGATAACCAGTAGATCAGGGGTAGACAAGGTGAAGAGACGCAATGGGATGGGGCAGGCGGGTGGTAGGGAGGAGAGAAAAGGTGCCCGGGAGAACCTAGGGAGTTTGGCTTTCTGAATGAGAAAAGGCTGATGCCCTGTCTCCTGTCTCTGTCCTGCCAAGACCACCAGCCCCGCCTCCCAGGGTCACACCCCAGCGTGGGAACCTGTGGACAGACTGCTGGCTGGGTGTGGCTGTGGGTGTGGGTGCTGGGCCAGGGGTTGCTGTGACCCACAGTGCCACCCGGTGGTGTGGTGGCTGGGTTGAGAGGGCGCCACACCAGGAGTCTCGGCTCTAAGTGCTGGCTCCACCTTGACTCTTTGAGGAACTCAGGACACTTCCCCTCTCCGGGTCTCAGTTTCCCCATAGGAAGGCGGGGGATTTCCACCTTATCCACAATGTCGGGATGTTGTAAGAATTAAAAGAGATTCCTTGAGAAAATATAAAATGTAAGGGCTTATTGTTAGACGTTACAATTAGGTAGCTCTGGACTGCAAATATTACAGCAGAATGTGGGGATCTGCCCCCCAGATTCACCCTACCCCCAGCTGGTGGGCTGAATGGGAGAGGAGGAATGTCTGCATGCCAGAGGGATTGGGGGCCCCATGAGACCCTTGGGGACCAGTTGTGGAGGCTCCAGGAGAGGGGCCCAGGTTGTGTGAGGAAGAAGCTGGAAGGGACCTGGGTCGGGGGCCTTGGGTTGTGGCTTGTTTTGCTGCTGGGGACTGAGATCAGGAGATGTTGGGAGTTTACTCAGAATGGAAGGATCCCACCTCCCAGCTCAAGGGCTTGGTGCTGACTTGTGACTGCTGGGGCAGCTCTGTGTCCTCCCTGTGTGTCCCCAACACTGCTCTCATCCTGGTGCTGCCCCATAGGAAGCCTGTGGCACAGCTGAGCTAACTGGAGTGGGGAGGGCTAAAAGGTATTTCCAGGGTTTCCAGCATGCTGGACGTGGCACTGATGGTCATGCTGACATGGCGGCGGTGGTGACATGGAGGGGGTGGTGCTGAAGGTGATGACATGGGGTGGTGGGGACACGGACGATGATGGTGACACTGATGGTGATGGTGACAATGGTGGTGTTGATGACATGGGGCTGGTGGTGACACTGGTGAGGGTGACACTGGTGATCGTGACCCCTAAGCAGGAGGAGACCCTGACAGTGGGAATCTTGCCCACCTTTCTGTCTCTAGAGAGAGGAAGGGGCCTCTTTTATCAGCCATAAGGGCTGGCATATGCAGAGGGTAAAAATAGAAGCTTAGCAGCACTGCCTTGTCTTCCAGCAAGGGTGGGTGCGGGCTGGGGTGGAGGGGCTGGCTGCCAGGACAGTCTGCCGTAAATGTGATCTTCCCTGCTCTGAGCTTCATGCCTGACAGATCCCACTTGCTCATGCACCCTGGAGCCTGCTGTTGGGTTCTGCCTCAGGAGTGGGGTCTGTCTCCTCGCATGGACTGGCAGCTCCCGGAACTGGGGTGGGAGGGTCCCTGGTGCTGGCATCTTTCCAAAGCAGAAGCCCAGGAAGTATCAATGTGTTGAGTGTCTAGCTGCCAGTGACTGATGGAGCTGGCTTGCAGAGTTCTCTCGTGCAGTGGAGGTAATGAAGGGAAATGCTATCTACACAGTGCTTGCGATCTCTGGGTGTGGAGTCAGAACCTGGATTCACACTGGGCCAGTGATGTTATCCTTCTGAGCCTTTGTTTCCTCATCTCTAAAATGGGGAGAATAGCAGTACCTGCCTCATAGGGTTATATGTGGCTCCAGCCCTCCCAGAGTGCACAGCTCTCCCTGCCTGGGCTGGAGGAGAGCTCCTCTCTGTAGTGGCTGTCCCCTGCGGGGCCCTGTTGGCTTGGTGGTCTGGACGGGCCAAGGGGCCTCCCCTGAAGACGCTAGGTGGGAGCCTTCAGCCTCAGCACTGACCAAAGCCTTTGCTTTTTTCTTGGCAGGATCGACAAGACCATGCTGGCGAGCCTAAAGGTCAAGTAAGTAGCCACTTCCTGTTATGTCATGATCGGAGATGATGGTAGGCCAGAGCTCCTCTGGGGCCCTCATTTCCCCCTGAGTTGTGGGCTGTTGCGTTTGTCCATCTCCGTCTTAGGGGCTTTGCACTGGAGAGATTGGACCAGGCTCTTGATTCCTGGGGCATCTGGAGAAAGGGAGATGCTGGAACGGAAACAGCAAATGCCAGATTGATGGTAATGTGTATAGCAGTGTCTTTTAGGCCATAACTTGGGGGTGTAAGAAAGAGAATTGTATTTCCCATCATCTTGATTATTACATGAAGCCCCAGTTCTATCAGGCTTTCTGACCTTGTGCTGCGTAGTTCTAGAACCTCATAAAACGCTACGGTGTGCGTGTGTGCGCTCGCGCACGGGCCTGCGGTCAGTTGGTCATTGAGTCATCTGCTACCAGACAGATGTCATCCTGTGAGCCCGGCCCTGGGGCTCTCTGAGGCTTCAACACCGGATTTGGGGTCTGGGAATGGGCTGTCTCGCTCGGCCATATGTCTGCTCCTCTGTCCGGGAAGCCCTGAGCAGACACACCTCTGTCCTAGAACGTCCAAGCTCTTCCATCACCATCTTTGCTCCTTTTCCATGCGTGTTTCTGGCCAAACCGTTTTGTGTGCATTCTGATCCCCTGTCCCCTTCAGACTTTTACAAAATCAGCTTCCATCTTCATCCCTTCCCTGGGCAGTGAGTGGTGAGCCACCTGCTCCAGGTGAGTGAATTGCAAAGGAGGGGAATTCTAGGAGGTAAAAATAGCATTGGTCAGTAGCCCAAAATATTATCCTGCCAAATGTGAATTAGCTTGTGCATGAAAAATTCCGCCAATGAGCGCTGTCTTCAGAGGCAGCTCTTCCATTTGTAACACTCCATCTCGGCTGAAGGGTTTTCCAGGCTGGCCGCCCTCTGCCGTGCCATTGGGTTGTTAGCACTGGCTGTGTATGCCCCGGTACAGGTCCCCAGGCAAAGGATAGTGGGTTTTGAGGGTTGGAATATGGGGGGTGAGGCTTCCCACTTTGGCCTGTTTTGCTCAGAAGGGTGAGGGGAAACAGTTAGCAGGGCAGGGATGGATGGCAAACAGTCCCTGCTTTCTGAGAGCTTTCTGTCTCTTTGTAGAATTGCCAGAGGTGCAGTGGGAGCAGTCTTGGAAGACTGCCAGGAGGAGGTAGCTTCTATGGCAGCTCTTGAAGATGGGGTGGGACAGTGGGTGCACCTGTGCCTGTGCTGGTTGGCATGGGGTGTGTATGCAACAGTGCAGCTCCGTGTTCAGGGCAAGTCACTCCTGGGCAAGGTATTTAACTTCTCCAGACTTCAGCTTTTGTACCCTTTGTCCAGTGGGCACAACGATGTCTGATTTCCTGAGCTTCTTATCTACAGATTGAATGGGATTTAGGCATGAAGCAGGGTTACTAAGGGGTGAAGAGTGGTAGGAGTGTTTCTTTTGGTGCTACTTTGGGTTCCTAGTTCAATTTCACAAGCATTTATTGAGGGCCTGTTTAACTGGTGAAGATGACGTATGTAACCTGGAAGGGAACTAGTTACAAGGTGGCCAGCGACACTGGCCAGTGTTGAGATTGGGACCCCAGTGGGTATCTGGGGGACAGTTTGAGTGTGTTAGTCCTGGGGAGGTGGTGCTGAGATGATTGTTTGGGACAGTGTGTAGGACTGTGTTCTTACTTGTGCCTGGTTAAGATTCTTCTGATTGCAAGAAAGAAAAACTCAGTGTAACCTGGTTAACAGAAGTTATGGAAAAGATCCCAGGGTGTCTCAGGGAACCCAGGGGAGGAGGTGGTGCTAGAGTTCAGGAGGGGTTGAACAGGAACTGGAAACCCTCCCCATCAAAATCCCAGCTGGCCTCTTTGCAGTAATTGCTAAACTGATCCTAAAATTCATACGGAAATGTAAGGGTAATCTTGAAAAAGAAGAACAAAGTTCGAGGACTCTACTTCCTCATTTCAGAACTTACTACAAGTCTATAGCAGTCAAGGCAGGTTGGTACTGGTGTGAGGACAGCCATATAGATCAATGAAATAGAATATAGCATCCAGAAATAAACCCTCACATTTGTGGTCAGTTGATTTTCAACAAGTGTGTCATGACAATTCAATGAAGAAAAATAGCTTTTCAACAAATGGTGCTGGGACAACTATATCCACATACAAAAGAATGAAATCGAGCCCCTCTCTCACACCATATACAAAAATTAACTTAAAGTGGATCAAAGACCTAAATGTAAAAGCGAAAACTATAAAACTCTTAGAAGAAATCACAGACGAAAATCTTTGTGACTTCGAATAAGGCAGTGGTTTCTTAGATACGATATCAAAAGCATAAGCAATGACAGCAGCAACAACACATTGATAAATTGAACTTCCTCAAAATTAAAAACTTTTGTGTTGCAAAGGACACCATCAGAAAAGTGAAAAGACAAAACACAGAGTGGGGGAAAGTATTTGCAAATCACATATCTTGTAAGAGACTCATACCTAAGATATATAAAGATCTGTTTCAACTCAATAAATTAATACGAGGACAACCCACTTAAAAAACGGTCAAAGAAGACATCTGGGTGGCTCAGTCAGTTAAGCATCTGCCTTCGGATCAGGTCATGATCCCAGGGTCCTCGGATCGAGTCCCACGTCGGACTTCTTGCTCAGCAGGGAGCCTGCTTCTCCCTCTGCCTGCTGCTCCCCCTGCTTGTGCTCTCTCTGACAAATAAATAAATAAAAAAAAAACTTTAAAAAAATGGGTAAAGGATCCGAATAGACACTTCTCCAAAGAAAGTATGTAAATGGACTGTAAGTACCTGAGGAGATGCTCACCATCATGGGCCCTCAGGGAGATGCACATCAGAGCCCCAGTGAGCTGCTCCTTCACGCCCACTAATCAAAGAGGAAGACGATGGCAAGCATTGGTGAGGATGGGGAGAAAATGGAACCCTCATACGCCGCTGCTGGGAACGTAAACTGGTGCAGCCGCTTTGAAAAACAATCTGGCGGTTTCTCAACAGTTACAGGCAGAGTTACCAAATGACCAGCAGTTCCTTAAGTATACATCCAAGAGAAATGAAAATACACGTTCATATAGAAACTGGTAGCACAAATGTACATAGCATTATTTTTTTTCAAAGATTTTATTTATTTATCTGAGAGAGAGAGAGAGAGAGAGAGACAGAGCACAAGCAGGAGCAGAGGGAGAGGGACAAGCAGACTCCTGGCCGAGCAGGGAGCCCAGTGCAGGGCTCGATCCCAGGACTCGGGGATCATGACCTGGCCTGAAGGCAGATGCTTAACTGATTGAGCCAGCCATGCGTCCCTATTCATAGCGTCATTGATAATAACTCAAAGTGGAAACAACCCAGGGCGCCAGGGTGGCTCAGTCGGTTAGGCGTCTGCCTTTGGCTCAGGTCATGATCTCCAGATCCCGGGATCAAGCCCCACATCGGGCTTCCCACTCAACAGGGAGTCTGCTTCTCTCCCCCCTCCCCCCCGCAGTGCTCGCTCTCTCTCTTTCAAATAAATAAATAAATAAAATCTTACAAAAAAAAAGTGGAAACAACACAAATATTCATCAACAGACAGATGGGTAAACAAAATGTGACATATGGTTCCAATGGCATCTTATTTGGCATCAAAAGAAATCAAGTACTGATACATGTTACAACATAGATGAACTTTGAAGGCATTATTTATGCTAAGCAAAATTCACAAAACACCACATACCGTGTAATTCCCTTTATAAGAAATGTCTGGAATAACCAAATCCGTAGAGACAGAAGATGGATTCATGGTGTCCTAGGGCTGGGGAGGTTGTTGGGGGGACTAAGGGGAGTGAGTGCTGAAGGGTACAGGCTTCTTTGTGGGGTGGTGTATGTAGGTGCCCTGGGCCTAGATGGTGGTGGCGGCGGCACAACTTTGTGAATACACTAAAAAACATTGAATTGTACAGTTTAAAACAGTGAATTGTATGATATATAAATTACATCTCAGGAAGACCTAAGAAAGAGGGAGCATGTTACCGGCCCAGCTCGGGTCAGTTGTGTATCCCTGGTGCAGTCAGTTTAGCTGGAGAGATGGGGTTTTATGGATAAACTAGGGCTGCTGTGGTCGTCTCTCTATTTGGGAGGGGTTAGTTCCCAGACAAGAAGGGTGGACTGCGGGCTGGACAGACACCATAAAAGGTTTTATCTAGCCGCCCCCACTCCCCTCGGCACTAAAAGGGGGTTCAGTACCCGCTCTTTCATCCTTCTTCGTTCCCCCATTGATAGCACCTCACACGACAGCACCAGGGTTCTACCTCGACGCCCGGCTGTGGCTCTGCTCTCTGGCATGTCCAGTAGGCAGCCAACTACACAGGCTGCAGCTCTCCTAGGCACCAAGACGCCACTTGCCCTCTGCCTCTGCTGGGTGAGACATCTTTCTCTCTACTAGTGTAGCCCCAAACACGCTGGTCTGTGGCCTGTGCTCCCAGTTGCCTTGGCTCCTTCTCCAGGGACCTGGTCCTCTCCGCACAGTCAGCCACATACCTGCTGGAGGTGTCCCTGAGCCACACAGCTCTGAAGATGGGGGTTGTGGGCCCAGCACTGTTGAGCACGTATGTGTGCTAAGTTGTCACACGTTGCACAGTGTCCCTGAGGTTTCACAGCCACCCCCTGAAGCAGCTGCCACTTCTCTCTGCATGTTACAGATGAGAAAAGGGAGGCTCAGAGAGGTTAGGACTCTTGCTTAAGTTCATGGAGCAGGATTTGAATCCAGGTCTGTGCTTCATGGCGGGTTTAGTCTCGGCTGGAGCGGAGTAGTTCTCAGCACCTCTCCCACCCTGCTTTCCCACTCTTGTCACCCACCTATGTGCATGGGGGCCTTGGCCACAGAATGCACCTCTGCCTTCACAGCACGTGCCCTTGCTGGAGACCCAGGTTGAGTGGCATGTCTGGTGCTGAATGGTGAGGTTGCTCACGGGAAGGTGGTGCAGGGGCGTGGAGCCACATAGGAACACGGGGGGTGGGGGCAGTGCACAAGAGTCCTTCAGGTGCCACCAAAATGTTCTAGAACCTTCTGGGGCTGCTCCCTTTGTCACTTCCCCTTACACCCCCAGAGTGTGTGCTGAGAGTTTGCTGGGTTGTCAGGGATGGGGAACTTGCTGTTCTAGGGCTTAGAATGCTGCATCCGTTCAGCTCACGATTATTGGGCTCTTACATTCCACGCCCAAAGCCAGGCCCTGGGGTTGGTAGGGGAAACAAGGATGAAAAAGACCCGTCTCTGGTCATGAAAGCTTATAGCCCTGCAGGCAGGCAGACATCTAGGCAGACAGTTGCCACGGAATGTGATGAGGGCTAGCAGAGATGTCCTCCAAGAGGATGGAAGGGGTTTCCTGCAGACTTGGTGATGCCTGAGCCATCTCCGGGGGTAAGGTCAGCCTGCAGGAGAGTGAGGCACTCCGGTAACAGCTACAGTGCATAGACACGTTAGAAATGCAGGGGTGGGAGGGATGTGGGGCCGTTACTACTACAGATGGAATACTGGGGTGGGAGTTCGGGGGCAGGTGGGGCTGCCTCTGGGAGTATGGGACAGCCGTGTGGAGGGCTGAGCTGGCTTCTCTGGGTGAGTGGGAGCCATTGAAGGGTTTTAAGGGGAGTAGGACCTACATATGAGCCTGAGGGCCCCCCTGGCTGCCCTCTGCTGACTCATTGGAAAGATTGGAGGATGGGGTGGGAGCATTGGGGTTGGGGAGAATGGACAGATTGGAGAATTCCTGAGGAAGTGGGTTTCCCAAGCTGGATTGGTTTGGACGTGGGAGGTGAGGGCAAGGGAGGGTCAAGGTGAAGACTTGCAAGTTTTCACTTGAGCCGTTGGGTGTATGTTGATCCCATTTATGGAGATGAGGGAGTACGGCTCTGAATATATAATCTCTGCTCCCCCTTTCCCTTCTTCCCTCTTCATGTGACTGATTTGATCCTGACCCTCATACCTATCCCCTCATGGAGGGGACAGAGGAGAGGAGTAACATGTGGAGGGTTGCAAGAGTTGGTCTGTGGGCAGGAAACAGGCCAGGCAGTGCCCTCTCCCAGACAGACCTTGTAGTGGTCCTGGGCTCTCGGCCCCACCCTGCTCAGCCCTTAGGGAGCCTCTGGCAGGTGAGCTCCAGGTAAGCACTGGCTGGTGGCCCTGGCCCGCAACCATACCTGGCTGGACTGTGCGTGCGGGGAACCCACTTTCAGACACCTTGTGGGCCCTGAGCCTGAGAACAGTGCTGGTGTGTGTAGGGGTGTGTAGGTGTGTGTGTATGCTTGCTTGTGCAGGTGGACATGAGCTTTGAGGGCCCATGTGGGTGACTGTGTGGTGCCTTTTTTGGCTTTAGCGAGTTCCTATGGTAACCACGAACATGTCTCTTTTGGGATCTGGAGTCTCAGGGCGTGAGTGGCTACAGAGAGAAGCAAGGCGGGCGGGTGCTTAGCTGGCAGTTGGGCTGTGGCCTGATTTCATTGCCAGGCACTGGGGATGCACCTGGAGGTGCCATTTGCCAGGCAGCAAGGTCTGCAAATTCCAGGGATTTGTGTGTTCCTGGCCCTCATCCCAGCTGGTCCCTGCCATGCCTAGGAAGCCCTGGTGAGTCCCTGTTCTGATTTCTTGATGGACAAGTAGCTCCCTGGGTCTTGACCAGGTGTGGTGGATGTCTGCTGATGGGCATGCAGGGTGCTGGCTGGCAGCTCTGGCCAGTGGGCACTGTGCATTGGGCCCTTCTGAGATGGGAATGGGGCTATGGGCAGGAGGGGTTCTGCTTATTCCTGGGGCCCTGTGAGGGTGTTTGCCATGTGGCTGGTGAGCTGGACGGTCCTTATGGATTCCATGGGACAGGGCTAAGTGTGTTATTGTGGGAGACAAGGGCAGGGAAGCAGGAGAGCAGGATGCAGATGGCAGCCTGTGGCCCACCAGCCTGGGCCCAACTATCCTTGGGGGAGTCCTTTCACCCCATACGCTCCCTAAAAGGGTCCTTCAATCCTTAGATTCCTGGCCATGTGCTTGAGCTTCTTCATAGATCTCCCCAAGCCTAGAGGCCTGCTGGCCTGACCTGATGAGAAGACCCAGGGTCCCATGAAGAGGAGGCCGGAGGGCTCTGCTTGGCTCACCAGGAGATGGATTTGGCCAGCACTGGGGAACAATTGCTCCTATGGGCTTTGGAGAGAGGTTCTGACCCCCCCACATTGTGCATCCCGTGTGCTTCCTGTCCATATACTGTGGACCCCTGGGTGTGTCAGGACCCCCACTGCCCTCGGAGAGGCTTCTGCTGGACAGGGGCCCAGGCAGCACTCAGAGGTGCCTGGGAGTGTGTGGGGTGCTTCCTTCTGTTTCCTTCCTCCTGCTGGCCCCTCTCGGGCTGGGAGCAGGGAGTGGGGACGGGAGTGTTGGGGAGGGGATGTAGATCGCCCCTCTGGCTTGTGCTGGGAGGGCCACCTAGCTGTTCCCTCTGCCTTGGAGGGGCCCCTGGTAAGACTGTTCTGGGACAGGGGCTGCAGCAGGAGTTGCTGGGTCTGGTTGAGGGTTGTAGTGTTGCTGTAGGGCAAGGGGAGCAGGGAGGTGGACGTTCTGTGCTTTTTCCAGACCATCTTGGCCCTCCCTTTCTAGAAGGCAGAGTCCAGAGCTTAATCCCCAACAGCTTTCCCTGGGGGAATTGGGAGGAGTAGGGAGCCTTTAAGAGAGATCTCCAGGTCTCTGGAGTCCTTGAATCTTAGAATTTGAAATTAAAAAAAAAAAAAAAATGAAATTAGTGACTATGAGAATTCCTCGTGCCCCTGAAACTAGTCACTGAGCCTGAGCTTGGTTACCTCCAGTGACGGGGAGCTCATTACTCTGTAAGGATGCCTCTTCTGTTACAATACAGTTCTGAGTATTTAAAGCTGACCATTCTTTTCATCTGGAATCTCTGTAACTGCCATTTCTTGGTTCCCCCATCCCTCCCCAAACAAGGCTAAGGTAATCCCTCTTTCTCCTGAGACCCCTTCAGATTTTGGAAGATGGTTCTTTTTTTTTTTTTTTTTAAGATTTTATTTATTTATTTGACAGAGAGCACAAGCAAGGGGAGCGGCTGGCTCCCTCCTGAGCAAGGAGCCCGAGGTGGGACTTGATCCCAGGACCCTGGGATCATGACCTGAGCCCAAGGCAGACGCTTAACCGACTGAGCCACCCAGGCACCCCTGGAAGGTGGTTCTTGTTTCTTGTGTCTTCTTTTCTCCCTGCTGGTCATGCCCCTTCAGCTGTACTTGGGATTTCTCCCTGCCTGGGCTAATCTTTGCTGGAGAGAATCAGGTTTTCCAAGCTTTACCTCAAAGCCTGGCCAGAGGGGTTGACCTGGGCAGCCTGCAGGAGCCCAGTGGACAGAGGGACAGACAAGTAGATTGTGGGGATCAGCCTCCTTGCTTACAGATCAGTACATGGGACCCCAAGGGGGGATGTTCCTAGGTTGAGATAGCACCACACAGAGGTGGCGGATGCAGGACCAGATGGGAGGTCAGCAGTCTGGCTCCGTGCAGGGTCTGCCTCCTTTCCTGCTTCCTCAGCAACCCCTTGGTCGTCACTGCTTTCTGACGCACACGTCATCTTGTCTCCTCTTTCAGAAGAGAGGCCTGACGGGCTGCAGGGACCTGGCAGGGCCAAAGACAGCCACAGGCAGGGGTCAGGGGGCACACATCAGCACTCCGCCGGGATGCTATCTGTCTCACCACATCTTCCACCGTCCCAGAGAAGCTGGAAATCTGGAATTTTAGGAAAAATCTTGATAGCTAACTCAAGCTGCGTGTGGCCTGCCCTGCAGGCCGGATTCAGCACAGGGGGTCACCAGTGGGCCACCCCTATTCTGGGGCTGTCATCCCTCTCAGGTTCCAGCTCCTGTTTCCCCGTGGCCAACTCCTCAGTCCCCCTCCCAGGTCACCCCCTCCCTGGTACGCTCACCCCCACCTTCAGCCGCTGACGGGTCATTTCCTGCTCTGTACGCAGACTGCACTCACTCTCAATTAGCCTTTTCTGTCTTCCAGTCCAGTTCTTTCTCTGTCACCGGATTGTGAAGTCCCTGAGTCACGCGGTCCTCTCCCGCCCTCCTCCCAGTTCAGGCCCATTATCTCCTGCCCCGAGTGACAAAGGCTCTCTAATTAACCCCCTCCTCAGGCCTCTGCCAGCTCTGACTAATCCGTCACCCCAGAGCCATCTCTAGCTCTCCCCGCCCCCTGCGCCCGTGGCAGGCTTTGTTCGTGCTGACTCCATACAGGCTTGTTCCTGGGACAGTCCCCGCCCCAAGTTGGTGGGGGGCTGGGCAGTCTTTGGTCGTGTTGACTTTCCAGCGATTTCTCTTTCAGCGTTAGCATCCACGAACAGTCTTTGGTCCATAGCAGAGAGTTTGACCCTTCCCTCCCTGCCAAGGCAGTAGTTCCCAGACTTTTTGTACTTTGCTATCACCTGCGAGGCTTTAAGAAATTCTCATGCCTGTCTTGTTAATTTTAGCCATTCTGATGGGTGTGAAGTGGTTTCTCATTGTGGTTTTGATTTGTATTTTCCTGATGCTAGGAAAAAAATAAATTCTCATGCCCAGGTTGCACCTGGTTCCAGAATTGGAAATCAGAATGCCTGGGGTGGGACCCAGCATCAGTACTTTTTTTTTTTTTTTTTTAAGATTTCCAGGTGATTCTAATATGCAGCAAAATTTGGGAACCCCGGTCTCAGGGGATGAGCAAGTGCGATGATTGTCAATGGTTCAGGTCAGGTTGGATGTTACAGTGGGCTCCAGGTGGATGAGTCACTCCAGGTCAGGTTTCTGTTGACATTTGGGGCTAGATAAACCTTTGTGGTGGGGGCTGCCCTGTGCATTGTAGGCATTGAGTAGCGTCTCTGGCCTTTGCTCACGAGATACCAGCAACCTACCCTCTAGCAGTGACAATCAAAACTGTCTCCAGACATTGCTGAATTTTCGGGGTGGGGGGTATAGAAGCTCTCCCACCCCACAGAGGACCCCTGCTCCAGGCCTAGCCAGGCCCACAGAATTCCAAAATAGGCACAGAAGAAAAGGCTGCCCAACAGTGACCCCCATCTTAGTGATTAATGTGCGGGCTTTGGAGTCAGGCAGCCTATGTTTTCAATCCTGACTCCACCATCTTGGACCTTGGGCAAGTTATTTAACCTCTCTGAGCCTCAGTACGTTTCTAGGGTTTGGGTTTTTTTTTTTTTTTTTTTTTTTTTTTTTCCACTTTTCTTACCTCCTCTTGATCTTCGGTCCAGCCAGATGGTGTGACTTGCTGTTTTCTGGCACTTTTTAGTCTTGACGTCTTTGCTGATGTTGTTCCCTTAGCAGGAAATGCCTTTACTTCTTCCTGCCCTGTGGTGGTCCAGTGGTTTCTGCCTGCGTCCCTCTCCCCTTGAGGTCTGAGGCTGTCGGGTGCCCAGCCCGACTTCGCCACATTTTGTTGTTTAGGTGAGGTGGCTGACCCCTCCCTGCCTCTGAACCAGCAGGTTACCGCAGCATCGTCCTCCACCCCGTGCCCCACTCATTCTTAGAGGGTGGAGTGGGCGGAAATCCGTGCCTGGCAGGCCGCAAAGCCACATAACTGACTTCGGAGCCCTGCCCTGAGGGGTGTGTGTGTGTGTGTGTGTGTGTGTGTGTGTGTGTGAAAGAGAGAGAGAGAGAGAGAGGAGGCAGCCTTTGCCACTTTCTTGGTTACCTCGCTGTGAACAGACACCATGTGGAATTGAGGATCTTTGGGATGCAGGCTTTCCCAGGCCCATTTCTGGGCCCAGAAAGAGGCTTGAAGGGACCTCAGCCTGCCACGCCCTGTGCAGACCCTCCTGCCAGCTCAGCCTGGACCAGGGGCTGCCCACCCTGGCTGCTGTGCAGACCCACTCTGGGGAGTCTGGGCCCCTGGGCCTGTGTGGGGCCCAGGAGACCTGAGTGTGAGCGGGGCCAGAGGTGGTACCTGTGAGGCAGCTGTGTTTGCGGCTCTTTGGGAACCGGTGACATTTAAAGCTCTCTCCCCACAGTCTAGATTCAGTGGTTAGGGTCATGTGCTCTGGGTGACCTTGTGCAAGCTACACAACCGCTCCGTGTCTCAGTTTCTTCATCCGGGGATAATCAATGTAGGTACTGCTGCTGTGAGGTTTCAAGGAGATAATCCAGGTGAGGCGTGGAGTACCCTGCCTGGCACATAGTTAGTGCTTGGTAAGTGTTACCTGTTAGTAATCACAGTCCTGGGCTGTGTGGACACTGATGCCCATGTGACATGGCCACACGAGTGCAGCCATACTCCCAGGGGCCAATGGGACCCAGGCCTGCGGTTGTCAGGCGTGGGCAGCTGGTGTCACTGCCGGCACCTGCATGAACACACCCTCGTTTAGCAACCCTACCAGGAGGGCAGACGTGTGTGTGTGTGTGTGTGTGTGTGTGTGTGTGTGTGTGTGTGTGTGTATACAAGGCCCGGATGATCCGGCTTTTGTTGTATTCACACTCTGACATGATCCCTGGAGTTAGCAGCACCTGGGCTGAGCTGGGAGCCCAAGGTGCCTCGTTTCTATAGCAACCACAATGCACTAGAAACAGAAGGGGGAGGGAGGAGATGGGAAGCCTGAGTGGCGGCCGGGGGAGGGGGGGCGCCCTGCCTGCATGGGCCGTGGGCCTCGCTTCCACACCCTCCGCCATCCCGAGGCTCTTGTTCTGTCTGATTTTTACAGTAATGACATGGCCACCTTGGAGTACTGGTGACCCAAACCTGATAGTTGTGAACATTTTGTGGCCTTTTCACCAAATCTTTTTAAAAATTATGGTAAAATATACCTAAGAGAAGATTTATTATTTTTAAGTGGAACATTCAGTGGCATTAAGTACACTTATAATGTTGTACCACCATCTCCATTCGTCATTTCTAGAACTTTTCATCCTCCCAAGCTGACACTCCCCGTTCCCCCGCACTCAGCCCCTGCTGACCAGCATTCCACTTTCTGTCCCCCTGAATTTGGTCTCTCTGCGCGACCCCAGGGAAGTGGATTTGTGCAGCGTTTGCCCTTTTGTGTCTGGCTTATGTCACTTGGGCCCAGTGTCTCCAAGATTCATCCAACGTGTCAGAGTTTCCTGCATACGACTGTATACGTATTTTAGTTACCCCAGTTGTTTATCTGCTCATGTGTTGAGGAGAGCTTGCGCCTTCTGGCTGACATGAATGACGCTGCTGTGAACACAAGTCTGCAGGTACCTGTTCTGAGCCCCTGCTCTCAGCTCTTGCGGGTACATACCCAGAAGCTGAATTGCCAGATCATGTAATTCTGTATTAAACTTTTTGAGCTTTTTTTGTAGATAAAAGAAAGGCATCATCAAGTTAAATCCCTGTAATCCCTCCTCCTTGGCCCCATTACCCTATCTCCCCATCCATCCAGGGAGCACTGTTGGGAATTTGGTGTGTTTTTTTCAGTCTGTTTTTTTAATACTGTCACTGTTTTAATAGTTAGGAATCCACATGCAGGATGTCCTTTTGAGTTTATGTGAGTGTCATGGTCGTGTTCTGGCGTCAGACTGCTGGGGTTCAGGTCTTGGCTCTGCCCCTTACCAGCTTGTGAGTCTTTGGGCAGGTTACTTAATTTCTCTGTGCCTCAGTTTAGTCATCTGTAAAACGGGAATAATAGTAAAGCCTAAAACCTTCTTGCAGGTTTGTTTTGGGGGTTACATAAGCCTACATATGTCTATTGCTTAGAACAGTGTTCATTGTCACCACTATAGTTCTGCATTTGTGCCCCTGCGCATGGATTTTGGAATCTATCCATGGTGTCATGCCTCTAGTTCCTTCTTTTTAACTGCCCTGTGGTACTAATAGGTACAAACATGTCATAGTTTTTGTTTCTCCTTTGTATCCCCTATTGATGGGCTCTTGGGTCTTTTCCACTTTCTTTTTCTTTTTTTAAGATTTATTTATTTATTTGAGAGAGAGAGCGAGCGTACATGCATAGGGTGGGGGAGGGGCAGAGGCAGAGGCAGAGAGAGTCTCAAGCCCCACAGAGCCTGAAGCAGGGCTTGATCCTGTCATCCTGAGGTCATGACCTGAGCTGAAACCAAGAGTCGGATGCTCAAGTGACTGCGCCACCCAGGTGCCCCCCCCCATTTTCTTACATTGCAAACAATGCTGTAGTGACCGTGTCCTCGGGTGACCTTCTGGGCACATATGTGCGAGGCCGGGGGCGTACCAGGAGGTGGGGCTGTTGGGCTGCAGCTCTTCCAGATGTAGCCAGATTACCCTCAAGAGAGGTTTTATGCGCATTTCTTCTGTCCATTTTTAGTTGGAGTTTATGTATTTTGGGTGTCGAGTTGTATAGGTTCTTAATTTGTTTTCATATTTTTTTATTTCAAGTGGGCTCCATCCCCAGTGTGGGGCTTGAACTCCCAACCGTGAGATTAAGGGTCACATGCTCTACTGACTGAGCCAACCAGGTGCCCCTATAAGTTCTTTATAGATTTTGGATACTAACCCTTTATTGGATATGTCATTTACAATGATCTTCTCCCACTTGATAGGTTGCCTTTTAATTTTGTTGTTTCCTTCGCTGCGCAGAACCTTTTTGTTTTGTTATAACACTGTAGGTTCACTCTACTGGAATTTAAAGTAAAAAAAAAAGGTTTTATGATTTTACTTACGGGAGGAGTCTACAAAACAAAGATACAAACAGTAATGCGAGACCAAACCGATGGTTGTCTGAGGGGCCGAGGGTGGGAGGTGCGCACTTCCGGTTCCAGTCAGTGAGTCACAGGCGCGAGAGGCGCGGCGGCCGCAGCGCTCACGTGGCCGATGGCGGCCGCGCTTGTGAGCGTCCCCGGTGCGCAGACGGAGGCAGCCGCTGTGTGGTACAGCTGAGGGAACGGGCCCTGCCGGCCCGCCGTGCTGCCGCAGACCCGAGTGTGTGTGTAATATGCGTATTAGAACGCGTACGGCTTGTAGTTTTATTATTTTTAAGGAGGTCTTACCGTTAACGCTCCTGTCAGGGGTGTATGTGGATTCTGCTAGAGTCCCTTTCCTCATGTTCTCACCGATATTTAGTTTTTACGTGGATTTGACTGACCCATTTTAGTTTATTCGCCATTATATCAGCATTACGGGGACTCGGAGTAAGGGAGCAAAAGCCTTCGTGGGTCTTCTTTTCTCTGCATTGTATAACAAACATTCCCCTGCATCAGAACAGTCTTTTCTTCCCCTTTTTAAAAATAGCTTTTTTTCTTGTTTATAAAAATAGCACATGTTCACTGTAGAAGATTTAGAAAATGCATACAGGGACCGGGATGAGGGATAAAGACCCACGACCCAAAAAGTTATCGTGCTGATGCTTCTTCATTCTTTTTTTACTGTGTAGCTTCCTTTTAAAACTTATTATATAATTACATTTCCAACACCATTAAATATTCTTTAAAACCACGATTAAAAATATTGCACACAATCCTATCATTTGATGTCTCATAATTTAATTATGGCTTTAGTTTTAGATATTAAGGGTGTTTTAAAATTTTAGCTATTAAATAATGCTGCAAAAACATCCTTGAATATAAATTTTTGTATGTCTCTTTATTTTCTTTGACAGCCACTTAAGGTAGAATGTTTTCATGCATTTGTTTTTATTTTTTTGAGAAAATACTTCATAATGACTTTTGCCTGTTTTTCTATTGGGATGTTCATGTACTTCCTGTTGACTCATCAGAGCTCTCTTTAACTTAAAGCTGTTAACCCTTCGTCATTCACATTTTTATTTCCGAATAATCTTTCTCAGGTTACCCTTTGCCCTTAAATTTTACTCTTGTTTTTTAGTGCAAAAGTTTTACAATTTGAGCTGGTAAAATCTGTCAGTCTTTTCATTTGTGACTTCTTTGTTACTTTATTATTTTTCTTAAAGATTTATTTATTTTAAAGGGAGAGAGAGCACAGGTGGGAAGGGTAGAGGGAGAGAGAATCTCAAGCAAACTCCATGCTAAGCACAGAACCTGACTTGGGGTTCCATCTCACGACTGAGACCACGACCTGAGCCAAAACCAAGAGTCGGAGGCTTAACTGACTGCGCGCACCACCCAGGTGCCCCTTCTTTGTTACATTTGTGCTTAGAAAAGTCCTTTTCCATCCAGAAAGTTGATGGTATGTGTGTGTGTGTGTATATATATATATATTTTTTTTAACAGTTTTTTTCCTTTTTACATTTAACTCTTTAATCCATTTGGAAGTTAGTTTGGAATAAGATAAGAGATGAAATTAAAATTTTATTTTTCGGGGCGCCTGGATGGCTCGGTCGTTAGGTGTCTGCCTTCGGCTCAGGGCCTGATCCCAGGGTCCTAGGATTGAGCCCTGCGTCGGGCTCCCTGCTCCACTAGGAGCCTGCTTCTTCCTCTCCCACTCCCCCTGCTTGTGCTCCCTCTCTCGCTGGCTGTCTCTCTGTCTGTCAAATAAATAAAAAATAAAATCTTAAAAAAAAAGAATTTTATTTTTCCAAATAGTCATTCCAGCGCTACACTTTAATTTTTCACTTCCATTACTGAATTCTTACGTATACAAAGATATCTTTTTTAGGGGGTGCCTGGGTGGCATAGCGGTTAAGCGTCTGCCTTCGGCTCAGGGCGTGATCCCGGCATTGTGGGATCGAGCCCCACATCGAGCCCCACATCGGGCTCCTCCGCTATGAGCCTGTTTCTTCCTCTCCCACTCCCCCTGCTTGTGTTCCCTCTCTCGCTGGCTGTCTCTCTGTCGAATAAATAAATAAAATCTTAAAAAAAAAAAAAAGATATCTTTTTTAGGTTTCTGTTTGAGTCCCTTGACCTGTTTGTTGACTCTTATACTGGCTCAGAGATGAAAAAGAGCAAGGTTTGCTCAAGTGACAGTGAGTCTGGAGTATTGGAAGAATGAGGAATCAGGTCCAAAGTGCGGAGGGCCTGGGTGGTGGAAGTGGGCCTTGAAGGTCAGACTTCAGAGTGTGCGTTCAATTTGTTGAGCCACAGGGAGGTAGTCGGAGGCTCTGAGTGGAGGCATGGAGCTTTATAGGAAGGTCGCTGTGGCTGCCAGGGCAGACCCCGTGGAACTCCACTGGAAGCTGATGGACGTGGACCAGGAGCAGGTCAAGAGAAAGATGAAGGCGGCTTCAGGTGTGCTGTGGGAATAGACAGAGGGCTGCAACGTGCTACGGGGTGCAGTCTGCAAGAGGCGGAGGCCGGCTGGCCTTGGGTTGGAAGGAAAGGGGGAGCCAGGGAGTATGTCCCGGCGTGGCATCCGGATGACCCAGAGAATTGCTCTATTAATCAGAATTGTTTTCCAGTGTGTAAACACTTACATGATGGTGGTTTAATATGAAGCCATATAGAACTATCAGTAATCCAGCCCCCGTTGCCTGCTTGTTGTGCACGACTGCACCGTGTGAGATGCTCTTACGTGCCGTATCTCGAAGCTCACCCAGGCCTTCGGAGATTCGTACTCTGACTCCTGTTTCACCGGTGAGGAAAACAACCCCCCGAGAGGTTGTCACTGGCTGAAGTCACGCAACTGGTTTCTCTGTCTCCAAATCCATGCTTACCTGCGTTTGGGAGGCTCTTCAGTCACTGGGACCCCACCTCTTCCAGGATCGGGTGTGCTGCCTCCTGGAAGCCTGGTGCACTGCCTGGGACGTGCTAGCGACTCCAGGGGCCTGGTCCCTCTCGTCTTTCAGTAGCAGGTGCCGTCACTTCCTGCTGCCTTCTCCGAGTGGGTTTGTATCCACGCCCTCTAGGAGAGGGTCTGACCGGTCGGGTTGGTCATCATCTGACCTGTGGACGTGGTCAAGGTCAAACCAGCCTGTGTGAAAAGGAGGTGCCTTGGTCCTTGTGGCTGGGAGGTCCAGGGAGTTGATGTGTCTCGTGTGGGCATAGCTGGATCCCGGGATCAAACAGTCCTTCAGGCTAGAACTGTCCTCCTGTACAGGCACTTGTGGTAATTTAAATTTAAATTAATTAAAATTAGTATGGTTAAAAATTCAGTTCAGTCCATTTGCATTAGCCACGTCCCCTGGGCTCAGTAGGCACATGTGGCTAGTGGCGTCTGTGCTGGATAGCACAGGTACAGAACGTTTCCATCATCACAGAAAATTCTGTGAGACAGCACTGGTTGAAATGGAAGGCCAGGCTCCCTTGGAGGTTTTGTTGCACAAGCCCAGAAACTCTCCATTCTGTGACTTGTCTCATGCTGCAGACATATTCCTGGACCCTCACGCCCGAAAGTGTGCGCTGTATGAACCCAGTGCCACTAGGTGGCGCCCAGGGGGTGGCCACGAGCAGGTGTCTTTGGCAGCAGGGAGTTCACACACAGCTGTCTCCTTGGGCCGGGGATAGGAGCGGAGAGAACTGGGTGATGTCCAGTTCAGCAAGCCCAGTGTAGCAAGTCGTGGGCCCTGGCTTCCCCTGCACTCAGATACGCACACCGGTACATGCCCTGAGACAGGACCTTACTCGCAGTCACACACACACGGTCACATCCACCCTCAGAAACAGTCCCTCAAACCACGAGCACGTTTGATGCCACATTCCATTACAACAGCAGTAAAAATAGTTGCCAGTTCCAGAGCACTGGCTCTCTTACCTCATTCCAGCCTCACAACTAGCCCGTGAAGTGGCCCCTTCTGTTCTTTCCATTTTAAAATGGAAGAGACCAAGGCTCAGGGTGGTACACTGACCTGCCCCAGTCCTGTAGGTGGTGCAGGATGGAGGGGACTCAGCCAGGGTTGTCCCACTCCCTAGGCTTTGTCATTCTGTTCTCTCTCCCTTTTCCTTTTTTTAAGTAGGCTCCACACCCAGTGTGGAGCCCAACATGGGGCTTGAGCTCATGACCCCGAGATCAAGACCTGAGTCAAGATCAAAGAGCCAGACACTTAACTGACTGAGCCACCCAGGTGCCCTGTTCTCTTGGTCATACTTAATTCTGAGCTCAGGCCCAAAGGCAGACCCAGTGTCACGCTCAGACACAGGTCCGGGCGTGGAAGGGTAGAATGGTGCTCTACACTCGCACGGACACATATCGATGCTGCTGGTCCCACTGAGGCTCGAGGGACACATGAAGTAACGGCGGGATTCAGATTGGGAGGGGTGGTTGCTGCCTCCATCCCCGGGGTAGGAGGCGCAGGTGTGTGGGAAATCTCTTGGTAGAGCGTAAAGTGCAGGGAACGGGCGGTGTGCCTGGCTCCAGGGTGTGTGGATGTTATGGGGATGAAGGGTGGGGGTGGAACGGGCTTCCTGATACCTGACCTCTGTCACTTTCTCTGTTCGCACCCGAACCCAGGACTCGTAGGTGCTGTTGCGGAAGCCGCATCAGCCAGGGGGTTGGATGCACTCCCTCTTTCCCTTGGGACCGAGTTAGTTTCTGGTCTTGTGGGTCTAGGAGGACGGTGTTCAGAGAGCATATGTCAGACAACTATGCGTTATGCATTTTGGTCTCTCAGTCTGGGGCCCAAGTTCCTCGGAGTGAACTGGGACCCAGGCTTTGTTGGCGGGGGTGGGGGGGCTCAGCGACATCAGCATGTCCTGCCTCCCAAATGGTATGGGTTCAGGAATTTGTGTCTGAGACAGGAAAACTGTTGGGATGCTAATTCAGTTAAAAAGCCATTTTGCCTTTATCTTTTTCTTGATCTCTTAGTCAACTGTGGGTATGGAGTAGGTGCCATTGCCTCGGCAGTCGTGGGCCTTGAGCGTACAGAAGACTGTGGGATGACTGTGCCCCGCGTGCTTCCTCTTCGGGTTAGTTGTCCAGAACTCACAGCTCACACACCCACTAAGTCAAGGTCGGAAGAGGCAGCCACGTTCCTGACTGGCTGCGTAACAAGGCAGTTGGAGAGAAGACAAAGCACTGCTGGAGTGATTGGTGATTAAACAGAACGAGGAAGCAACACAATTGAATGGGAAATCGTGTATGGATTGCAAATTGTGTATACTGAGCAGAAGTAAGGAGGCTCGGCTAGAGAAGAGGATGAGCAGGTCGGTGTAGACGCCTGTGGGGATTCTGAAGGGGACACCCGGAAGGAAGCCTTGACGGCCTCCTCTGTATAGTGCCTAGTTTTCCCTACAAACTTATCATGCCCTTTAATCATAGGCTCGTCACGCGTGTTTCTCTCACCTGACACGGTAGGGTCATTTTTGGCTCACAGTTTGGACAGGAGGGGGAAGAGGGAGAGAAGAGGAGAAACTCGGCTGATATAACTGGGTCAGAATTGGCACAGAGAAAGCAAGAACACAGGGTGTTCATGAACTGTGAACAACACTGAGGTCTGATGTGGGAGAAAGAGAGCTATTGGTTTAGCTAATGAATATTCATAGGGCACCTAATTTGTGCCAGGCGCTGATTTGGGTGCTGGGGATCCTGGTTCTGTCACTCAATAATGACGTTCCTTGGATAAATCCCCGAACCTCTCTGAGCTTCTGTTTTCCCATCTGGAAAGCGAAGATAATGAGAGTCCCTACGTCATAGGGACATTTGAGTGTTAAATGAACTCACATGAAAAGTGCTTAGCACAGTCCTTACTGCTCATGACTGTAGCCATTACTGAAGACACTGAGAGTGGTTAGGTGACTCAGGGCCTGGTCTCTGTGCCCAAGGAGCTCACAGTGTGTGGGTGACAGATGTTTAACAGCCAACTGCGAAGTGTGGGGCAATGCTGGTAGAGATGAGGGAGGAGCAGTGAATTCTTCCTTATGGAATTAGGGAATCCGTCCTGAAGGAGGCAGCATTTGAAGGTTGAAAAGGAATCCCCCAAGAGGGGAGAGTTGTAGGGGGCATTTCAGGGCCCAGGGCAAAGACATGGGACGGGCACATGTGTGGAGCTGTTTGAGAAACAGTGAGTCAGGTACTGAGGCGAGTGTGGGGTGTGCTCAGGGAGGGTCTCCGATGTGGTACTGAGGAGGGGTTGGGTGCCCTGGCGAGTGGGAGAGGGAGCCCCTGGGAAGGCAGCTTTGGCAGACCTGGGCTGGATCTGGGAGGTGAGGACACTTGCTCCTGAGGAAACTGGAGGCAGGGAGTGGGGCTGGAGCGGAGGGACCTGGCCAGGGGCACGTGCAGGGCAATTTTCAGAGGAGGTGTCTGGTCCATGTGGGGTCCATGTGAGAGGAGGAGTCCCATAGAAACGGGTTTCATGCCCAGAAGATTTGCAGAGTTGTCATGTGGGTCACTGAGCCGGAAGTGCAGGAGGGAAACCCAGTTTTCAGGGGAAGATAATGACTTTGGCCTTGAACAGAGTGAGTTTGAAGAGCTTGTGGGTCAGCCCTGTGGAGTTTAAAGTTGGGTTCTTGAGCTCAGGGTAGCTCAGCTGAGTAAATATGGAGCCAAGTCATACAAAAGTAGAGTGTTAAGACCCAGATGAGCCTTGTGGTACTTTCTAATGAGGGAGGCAGACGGGAACATAATAAAGAACTCAGGTGGTTTCAGATAATGCCCAGTCTTGTGAAGGAAACACGACAGTGAGGTGAATAGGGGGCATGCACAGGGGAGACTTCGGGTGGTCAGGAATAACCCCTCTGTAGAAACGACGTTTGAGTGAAGGCCCAAAGGAAGAGAGGGAGCCAGCCATGAGGAACATTCCAGGCAGTGGGAACAACGTATGTGTTGAGGCGGGAACAGGTTTGGCAGGTGCCAAGATGCAGAAGGAGGGTGGGGAATGGGAACACACAGTTCTCCCCCTGTGCCAGCAGGTGGCGCTGTTAGCACAGACTGCCTGCTCCCCGGGTGGCCAGGGGGGCAGGTGGGAGAACAGGTGCCTCGAGCTCAGGTTTATAACTTGGGATGTGTGCTCTTGCTCTCTGGGGAGATGAGGTCCACGCACGAGGGAGCCCTGGCCAGGACCAGAAGAGCAGGTGACGATTTCCTGACTGTTGTGCTCCCTGTGCTGTGTCGTTTCCAGTGTTTCTTTGCTCATCTTCTCTGTTGGTGACTGTTCCCTCCCCATTTCTGAGTATCTGTGTCTTCCCCATCTCTCTCTGCTCCTCTGTCTTGCTCTCTCTCAGTCTCTGCTCCTCCCCTCTCCCCTTGCTCCCTGGTGCAGCTGGTTTCTGTCTCAAAGATTAATTACTTGCTTTCCTGATGTAGCACAGATGGAGGGTGTGGTGAGTTAGGGTCAGGAAGGCACTGTTTTTGTTTGTTTGTTTGTTTTTTGTTTTTGTTTTTAAACCTCTGTGCCTACCCCTCCTTCTTGGGGCTTCAGTTCTCCATGAAGGGAAAGGCCAGAGCTTGGGTAGTGACCCCCATCAGCAGAGAATGTTTCTGGGGACCCCTCACTCCAGGAATCCTCAAGCCCACCTCCCGGTGCTTTGCCCAGCTCACCGGTAGCACTCCAGCAAGCAGCACTGGCCTCACATCATCCCTGGCGGTGGGAACCTGGGCTTGACCCAAGAAGGGGGAACTGGACAGCAAAACAGATGGCATGAAACAGCGGAAGAGCTCACCATAGAGATTGTTAGGAAAAGATCATTTTAGGTGACAGAGATAAAGCATCCCCCACCCATGTTTAGGATGTGCCCTTTGAGTGATTTCTCAGTGAGACTGAACAGGCCGCAGCCTGGCGTTGACCTCCTGGCCCATCTGGAAGGATTAAGGCTATTGGGTGAGCACAGTGCTTCAGAGCTTGGTTTCTTAAAGCCCCTGCCTGGTGGGGAGTCCAGCTCTGTACCTTGTCTGGAGACCCTGGGTAAATTGCTTCACCTTTCTCTCAGCTTCTATATCTGTAAAATGGGAGTCTCAGTAGTAATACCACACAGATTGTCATGAGGATTAATTGAGTCAACAAGTGTAAAGTGCTTCCAATGGTTCATGTGGTAAATGCAATGAAATTGCTTGTCATAGGGGCGCCTGGGTGGCCAGTTGGTTGGGCGTCTGCCTTCGGCTCAGGTCTTGGTCCTAGAGTGCTGGGATCGAGCCCTGTATCAAGCCTCTCATCGAGCCCCTCATTGGTCTCCCTGCTAGGCAGGGAGTCTGCTTTTCCCTCTGCCCCTTACCCGCTTGTGCTCTCTCTCTCAAATAAATAAATAAAATTAAAAAAAAAAAAGAAATTGCTTGTTATAATAACATTTGTTAATAGTAATGTTTATACTTATATTAGTAATTAATTGATGTTAATATAATAACAACAATAGAATGGTAATGTATTATTAGTAGCATATATAGGGCTTTCTGGTCTACCTGGAAAACAGGACTGAGATGTTTGCTTCCAGAAGACCTCAGCTTCCTGTGTTGGTGCTTATATACAAAATCATTATCCATGTGTGCGGATCTGTGTATTTACTGGAAAGATAACATCACACGATGTTAAAGAAAACATGAGAAGGCGCCTGGCTGACTCAGTGGGTAGAGCATGCAACTCATTTTTTTTTTTAATGTATTATTTATTTCAGGGGTACAGGTCTGTGAGAGCATGCAACTCTTAATCTCAGAGTCATGAGTTCAAGCCCCACGTTGGGTTTGGAGCCTACTTAAAAAATAAATAAAAAATAAAAGAAGTAAAAGAAAACATGAGAAAAGTGAAGCAAAAAGCTCCTATAATTAATCTTTTCTCCCTAAGGGGAATTCTTTCTAAGTTTGCATTGACAAAGGGCAGTGGTTATCAAAGGGGACCACCTGGAGTACTTGTTAAAATTCAGATTCCCACCCCCCCCACACCGCATGCTGAACTGGAATTTGGAGGGCGGACGTGGGACCTGCGGCTTTCACGATGGCCACGGACTGTGCTTGGGCACATGGAGTGTGTGGCTCCCACTGGAAACCCTGAGTGTCATTGGCTTTCACCTGTGCTGTCCGCCATTCTCATCACCTGAAGGTTGGTCACCTGCGCTCAATTGTCATTGTCCTGAGACCGTGTTTGGGACAGGTGTGGAGAGGCATCCTGAGGAAGGCGGCCCATGGACTGCCCAGCAGCCTTGTCTCCAGGGCATAAATAAGCGAACTAATCCCATATTAGTGGGCATTTAGGTTGCTTCAAATTCTCCATTCCCAGAAATGCCAAGGGGACACCCTTTTTGGTGAATGTAGTTTCTTGCATGTGTAGAAATTATTTCCTCAGGGGGCGCCTGGGTGGCACAGCGATTAAACGTCTGCCTTCGGCTCAGGGCGTGATCCCGGCGTTATGGGATCGAGCCCCACATCAGGCTCCTCCGCTATGAGCCTGCTTCTTCCTCTCCCACTCCCCTGCTTGTGTTCCCTCTCTCGCTGGCTGTCTCTATCTCTGTCGAATAAATAAATAAAATCTTAAAAAAAAAAAAAAAGAAATTATTTCCTCGGGATGTGTATTAGCAAGGATGGAATAACTGACCGAAAGTGTCTGGACCTCTGTTTTTATGACTATTGCTAAGCATTTCCACAATGCTGTCTAAAGTATTGTGGTTATCCTGACTGGTGCTATTTAATTATTTATTTATAATTTCTTTTGAATAGTAGATGTATTTACATGTATTTGGTTCAAAATCCAGATTGACATAAAAACATATATGGTGAGAATATTTGCTCTTACCATGGGTCCCCTCTGTCACCTCCTTCTTAATCCACTTAGGAGGTTCTTTCCAGTGCTTCTGTATCTATTCCTATATAAAATGAACATATATTCTTCTTTTTTTTTTTTAGATTTTACTTATTTATCTGACAGAGCAAGAGAGAGAGGAGAGAGAAAGAGAGAGAACAAGCGAGGGAAAGGAGCACAAGCAGAGGGAGAAGCAGACTCCCAGCTGAGCAGGGAGCCCGATGTGGGGCTCGATCCCAGGACCCTGGGATCATGACCTGAGCAGAAGGCGGACGCTTAACTGACTGAGCCACCCAGGCGCCCCAGGCTTAACTCATTCTTTCTAACCGTTGCATAGTAGCTAGTTTGTGACTCTGTCACATCTTACTTATCTGTTTTGCATCTAAATGATTGCTTCCGGTATTTTTTCAGTCTTACAGAGAGTGCTGCAGTGAGCAGTCTTGTCCTTGTCTCTGTACACACGTGTGAATGTGTCTCTAGACGTGAGTAAATCTTAGAGGTGCTACTGCTGGGGGATATGGTAGGTGACTTATTTTAACCGTACTGCTAGATTGCCAACAGCTTTTACACCCACCACGGGTAGGTGTGGACATTTCGCCAGTCTGTTGGGTGAAGTGTCCTCTTTGTTAGGATTGCATTTCTCTGAGTTCTCATCCTCTCAAGTCTCTCTGGTTGTACATTGCCCACCACACCCTCGGCCTGGAGCAGCACAGTCCTCTTGAAGTCAGTGGACTGCGGCCCCCTGAACTTCCTGCACCTGTCTGGGATCCTTGCAGGAAGGTCTTTTGCAGAGAATATCCTCCAGCTCTTCCTTTTCAGAAGCCCCAGGAGTCCAGAGAGCTTTACTGACAAGAGAGATGGCTGGCAAGTTGATGTGAGACTGAACGCAGTGACCTCCCAGGCAAGTTCAGAGGGACTGGCTGTGGCTTTTCACCTTCTCATGGTTACAAGGTGCCAGTCTTGCCCTGCAGGTGCCCTGGGGAAGCCACAGCTTGGAGCCCAGCTACATTTTCTTTGCTGGTAAAAATGAGAGGCCAGTTCTTACTGGACTAGTCCATGGTGTTGTCAGCCCATCTTAAGGTCAAGTTTTAAGGACTGGGTCCCCTGAGAGGCCTAGGACTGGGCAACTGGGGAGGAAGGGGGTGACCTAGGAGACAGCTCCTGTCACCTATACCTTAGAAAGGACCATCTCATCTTAGCCTGTGTCTTCAGTTCTTAACACCTTCACTGTAACTGCCCCATCTGTGGAAATGCCCCTACAGCATCTCGTGGGCGTATATAGAAGCTTCAGCCCCCATCTTTTTTTTAAAGATTTTATTTATTTATTTGACAGAGATAGAGACAGCCAGCGAGAGAGGGAACACAAGCAGGGGGAGTGGGAGAGGAAGAAGCAGGCTCATAGCGGAGGAGCCTGACGTGGGGCTCGATCCCATAACACCGGGATCATGCCCTAAGCCAAAGGCAGACGCTTAACGACTGCGCCACCCAGGCGCCCCCCCATCTTTTTTTTTAATTAAAGATTTTCATTTATTTATTTGAGAGAGATTAAGAGAGAGGGAAAGCAAGCATGAGCAGGGAGGGGAAGGGCAGTGGAAGAGGAAGAAGCAGGCTCCCCACTGAGCAGGACCCCGGGGATCATGACCTGAGCTGAAGGCAGACGCTTAGCCAGCTGAGCCACCCAGGCGCCCCTTCAGCCCTGATCTCACAGCTGAGAAGACAGACTAGGGAAGGGACCTGGAGATACTGAGAGGACAGATCTGGTCCAGAAGCTGGTTCTGCTGACTCTGGCCCGGTGTTCTTTGCACACTGGTCTGCCGAGCTGCAGAATGCATGCAAGTCTGTGTGTACGTACGTGGTTTTGCACAGGCACACGTATGTATGCGCAGATTCGAGGGCAGGCACAGGCGAGGGTGAGGTGGGGTTTTTTTCAATGTTTTATTTTGAAATTTACCAATCTATGCAAAAATCAAAGGTGTAGTACAGTGAACACCTGTATTCACCCTCGCTCTCCGCTTGCTAACATTTGCCGGCGGTTCTCTCTCTCTCTCTCTGTATAGTGATGGTAAGGTGGAGACAAGTTGCAGACATCACGACACCTTACATCTGAATACCAAAAACTCCCTGAAATAATACCACTCTCTGACGTAACCACAGTGCTATGATCACGTGGAAGCAAATTCGTATTAATTTAATAGTATAGTATATAGCCTGTATCTAAGTGTTTCCAGTTGTTCCAGGTTTGCGTGCGGACTGTGTAGTAGGTGATACTGACTCCTCGCCAGCGGCCACTCGCTGCCCTTGGCTGTCACACCTCTTTAGTGTCCTTCCATATAGAACAGCAGACCTGGCACAGTGGTTCTGTAGAATGTCCCACATTTTGGATTTGTCTGAATGTTGCCTCTCCCCCCTTTTAAAACATTTTCCTTGAATAGTCCTTGATTTTATTGAGGAAAGATGAAATGAGTGACCTGGATGCTGGCAGCAGAGAGGAAGAGAGAGATTCCTGTTTTATCCTCAGGGTCAGAATTGTGCCATCTGTTTTCACCTTGATAGGGTCGAGGACTCTCCACAAGCTGTCCCCAAGCCCGTCGCTCATTGGGTGGGTTGGTGCCTCCAGGTCTGTCTGTGTTGGAGAAGTGGTTTCAGAGGTTCCTCCCCGGAAGGTTTCTCCATGGTCCACCTTAGGGGATGCTCCCCTGGGGTGAGGGAGTGATGTGGCCTTCTTACTTGCCCAGAGAGCTGATTGTGCCCCCTCATGTGTGTACCATTGGGCAGAGATTTACGTTAATTAACTAGGTTATTCATGACAAAAATCTAGTTTAGATTGGCTTGAGGAAAAAAAAAGACATCAAAAGGAAAAACAAATCCAAAAAAGCTCTTGTAATGGATACCTTTATGAAAATTTGGCTTCAGGAATGGCTGGATCCAGGTGAGTCAGAAAATATTAAACAATCTCTTTGTCCCCATCTCTTGGCTCTGGTCTCCTCTGCACTCACTTCATTCACAGGCAACTCTCCTCTCATAACACAGCCGTTGACTTTGGAAACTCCAGGGGTTAGTAAGCCACTTCTTTCTCTGGTGCCAGTGAAGATTCAGGCGTTCACTCTGGACCAACTAGGTTAATGTGCCCATCCCCAAAGCAATCACTGTAGCCTAGTGAATGGAATACATGGATTAGTCAGGCCTGACCTGTGGTACCCACCTTAGAATTCAGGATGGGTAGGTTGAGAGAAGGCAGCCCCACCTGAATCACAGAAAACAACAGTAGTGTCAGAGGAAAAATCAAGGTCTGTCAACCAGAAGGGGCCTGGGTGCTGAGCAGGCAGAAATCTGGTGACAGGCTTGGGGAACCTCTGGCCCAATCATCACCTTCTCTCCTGGAGTCTCCAGTACTCTTCATTTTGGATTTTGTGGGAGTCAATATCTATGGGGATCATTTGTGGCTGGGTCCCAGCTCTGCTTCTTAGCAGCTGTGTGATCCTGGATAGAGGTGTTAACCTCTCTGGGTCTTAGTTTACTCATCTAGCAAATGGGGAGGATTTATATTTTTTTAAAAATCTTTATGTATTTATTTGAGAGAGAGTGAGTGTGAGTGGGGGTGGGGGAGGGGCAGAGGGAGAGGGATTACAGAGTCCCCTGCTGAGCAGGGAGCCCGACTCAGGGCTGGATCCCAGGACCCTGGGATCATGACCTGAGCCGAAGGCAGGCGCTTAACCGACTGAGCCACCCAGGGTGCTTGGGATGAGCAACACCTGCCCTCAGAGCCGTTCCTGGACAGTTGGGATGGTGACCTACACAAGGCCATGGACACCTCAGCACAGTGGGGTGGTTTCTCCACGGGGACCACCTGAGCCCTTTGCTCGTTCTCCGAGCTCCACATAAGGAAAGGAAGAAGGTGGAAGTGCCTGGGCTGGCACAGGGATTCCAGAGTTGGAACTGGGAAAAGTGACATTAGGTGGTGCAGGGACACAGCATTGCCTGACAGTGGTCACTGAAGAGAAAGCCATTCTCTTTTCGGATCCCACCACGTCAAGGAGAAAATCTCAGTTAGGTGCTAATATGTCTTTAACATCTCTGTAACATTTGCTGATCTTCCTTATTAATAGAGGCAGTGGGTCTAGACTCAGGGCCTTGGGCAGGCAACAGTGTCCAGTTAGCTGAAATGAAGTAACCTTATTTGATTTTCAACATATTTACTTTTTTTGGGCGGGGAGGTTGTCAAATGATCCCATATTGAAATATTTTCCTTCGTAGTTCTTAAATACTGGGGCATCCCACGGCGCCACTATTGATGTCATCCGTGAGGTCAGGAGGGTGGGGGCATCAACGGTGCAGCCCACAGAGTGGGCAGTCCTCAGGGTCTCCTCAGTGGTTCCAGAGAGTTCTCTGGCTAAAGGTTGGTGCCGCATCTATCAGGCCATGTTGACAATCTCATTGAAAGTGGTATTTCCACTGTGCTTCATGTTTTTCTGCTCCTTTCTGTCTCTTGGTGGTTCCTTGAGGTCTTTCATCATCAGGGCAGAGGCAGAAGGTCCCACTTCAATCTGGGCCTGTCTGTTCTGAATGGTCAGTTTCACCGTCATCTTCCAACCCTTCCAATCACCAGTTGCCTTGGCCAGGTCATCACCAGCCTTTTTGGGAGACAGCCCCAGGGGGACCGATCTTCGGGGCCAGGGCAGACAGATGTGGCACCGACTTCCCCACTGGTATGCCGCAGGTATACAACTTCGATCTCATTGGGCTTGAACTTAGACCTCATGGTGGAGGTGGCTGGTGTCGGATGAACGGATTCAGGACCACCTAAGACAGCTGCACCTTTGCTGCAGTTACGTTCTTATTTTTCTAAAAATACTTAGAAAACTCCCTCTAGGCTTGGCAGGAAATATGATATTTTTGGAGCCCTCTCCTCCCTAGGGTCTTCTAAAAGCTGGGGTGGCTTTCAGGCACTCTGAAAGAAACCTTGGAGTTGGAGCGGCTGCCTTGCAGTTGCTGGACTCACAAGGCTGCACCCGCTTGGTGCAGGGCCCGAAGAAGGCATCCTTTCCGCCACCCCATCTGAGTCTTTCCACCTGTGAGGGGGGAGGGGGGATTTCCAGCCCTGGGACCTCAGTGCTCTGCCTTCCCCTACAGCCAGCCAAACCAGTTCTGTCCAGTCAAAAGCCTACAGATCTTCTGGGGCTGAGGAAGCTCAGACTCCAGGACACAGGATCCTCCTGGAGGGGTACCCTTCCTTACTTCCTTCTTACTCCTCTGTCCCCCCTTGCTTCCCTCCTCCCTCCCTTCCTGTAATGTTTACGGAGGGTTGGAGTGTGTCAGATGCCATTCTGGGTGCAGGGTGGGGTGGAGGGAAATGGTGGTGATGTCTGAGACGTCCGCTGTGTCTGCCTCTGTGGATAGAAAGACCAAAAACAAGTGAACAGACAAATCATTAAAAACAAAACAAAACAAGCTAGGTGCCCAGTAACCAAGAGGATGTAGTCTAGGTAAGTGCTCAACGAAGGCCTCTCTCGGGAGGGGGCATTCTTTTGGGACAGATCAACGTCCAAGAAAGCAGCTCATTTGATTTTCCCACTGAATCCGTTCAGTTATATTACACGGTCAATCCATTGTCCCTCCTCTCCTTTTTCTGGGGCATCCTACCGCTTTGCGGGGTAGGGCGGTTGCACCTGTTTCTGCTCCAGACCCCTGTTTCCCAGCATCGTGAAGAGAGCGATTCTCATAACTGACATGGGGCCATGTGAAGGTCACTGCTGGCTTTGCCTGGGGACTGTTTTAGGACACCCTTCCCTACGTGTCCTCTGCCGCGATAGATTTGACGGATGGTGTTCACACAAAGCTGGCTCCTGGGCCTGTCTCCCCATAACCTTGAAATTGCTTTAATCTATTAAGAAGAAGGGAAGAATTGGGAGAATTTGGTCCTTTAGTTATTAGCTGCACCCATCATTTGTGACCCATGCAGTCCCTGATCCTGCCTTGTGACTGAGTGAAGGGGGCTGGGACAGGGGAGAAAATGAATGGAAGCAAAAAGTTTGGAGCCTTGGGTAAAAGGAGCATGGACCCTGCACAGCTTGGGGACCTGGGGGAAGTTAAGATGGTGGGAACTAAATGGGGTTTTCCCTAAAGGTGGGGGGCAGTTGCTTACCAAAAGAGCTTAGGTTACAATAGGAATAACACAGGCTAGACAGCTGGAAGGACTTTCCTAATGGAAAGAGCAGAAGGGCCCCTGGAAAGTCTGTCTAGTAGAAAGCTTGCAAAGCTCGGACGGAGGGCTGCTTGGCAGGAGCCTCAGGGCTTGGCCGGTGGGGGTGGGGCGCAGGGCGAAACTCAAAGCCCGGGGAGTCTGTGTCAACACCAAAGATAAGCTTTGTGTTTGTCTTTGAGGCTAAGAGGACTTAATGTCAGAGTGGGAAAGAACTATTAACACATCAGTGAGTTTCAGTCCAGAGTCTGTTGTGGTGGAGCGGAAAAGCTTTGATTACCCCCACCCGTAGGGGCAATTTCCTCTAGAAAGGAGTATCCATCCCAAGGAAGCAAGAGATTAGTTCACGACAGAAAACAAATTAAGATTTATCAGGAATCAGGTAGAAGGGGCCCTAACCTATGAATTTTCTGATTGACCAGGCTCAAGAGCTGTTGGCAGTCCACACAGCGATCCTCCCGGTGTTGACTCAAAGGTGAAGTTAGTGCTCCAGCCTGGTCTGGTGCCAGCTAGCACACTCTGCGTGGCATCCCATCCCTGCCCCCGCGCACCCCCCCCCCCCCCGTGGAATGTGCAGGGAATGCAGATGTACTCTGTGGACACCTAAATCCTAGATTGAACTGAGGGTGTCTGTGTGTCAAACACCTGCCTCCTGCTACCTAGCAGTGCCTCGGTCTTTCTAAAAACTCTTGCATATGGCAAATACATACAAGTCAGGAGCAAAAAGGGGCGCCAAAGGGAGGCTCTGCAGTGAGGTTCACGACACCCCTCAGGTGCTCACTCTCGGTTTTGTCGAGCTCAGTTATTTGGTTTTCCAGTAAACAGTCACCGAGCAAGGATTCAAAAGGCCACTGAAAGAGTACTTGTCAGGGGCTGTCACAGGCATTCTCATTTAAAATGTTTGACAACATCGGGGCGCCCAGGTGGCTCAACGTCTGCCTTGGGCTCAGGGCGTGATCCCGGGGTCCTGGGATCGAGCCCCACGGCGGGCTCCCTGCTCAGCGGGGAGCTGCTTCTCCCTCCCCCTCTGCCCCTGCTTGTGCTCTCTCTCTCTCTGTGTCATATAAATAAATAAAAATCTTTAAAGAATATTTGATAATATTCATCTTTTTACTTAGAAAACTAAAATGGAGTCCTTATAAATTTGTATATAGTAGAAAAATACAAAGACAGCAATAAAAATCATCATTTACTTCCAGAGATAATCTATTAACCTTTTCTTCCCACTATGAACATTCTCTTTAACTTTTTATTACGGAAAATGTCAAGCACATGCGCAATAAATAGAATCGTGCCCCCAACAGTTATCAATGCTGTGCTGTTCCTGTGTCAGCTAGACCTCCCCCCAGTCCACTCCGCCACTCTATTCTTACTGCTATTACTATTAATTTCAGTGTTTTGGGGGTAAAATTTACATACATTGAAATACACAGATCTTAATTGTACATTTTGGACAAATGGATTCCACCACCTATCTTGATATAGAACATTTCTGTCTCTCCAGAGACTCCCTTACCCCCAGAGGCAAATACTGCCCTAATTTTTGCACCTTAGATTGTCTGTTTTAGAACTTCATATAAATGGAATCATACTTTTTTTTTTTTTGTATCTAGCTTTTTGCACTCTACATAATGTTTTAGAAAGTCATCCATGTCTTGGTATTTTGTTCCTTTTTATTACCAAGTGGTACTCCGTGGTATGGCTATTCCACAGTTTGTTTATGGACCGTCCATTTTTTTAGTTTTAATTTTTAAAAAGATTTTATTTATTTGAGAGAGAGAGAGAGCACGAGCAAGGAGGAGAGGCGGAAGCAGACTCCCTGTGAACAGGGAGCCCAATGTGGGACTCGATCCCAGGACCCCAGGATCACGACCTGAGCCAAAGGCAGATGTTTAACCGACTGAGCCACCCAGGAGCCCTTGGACAATCCATTTTGAAATTTGTTTATTTTTAAGTAATCTCTACACCCAGTGAGGGACTCAGACTCACAACCCAGAGAACAAGAGTCGCATGCTCTTCTGACTGAGCCAGCCGGGTCTCCCCGGACTGCCCATTCTGAGTAAAGCTCCTGTGAATGTTTTCATACGAGTCTTTGTGTGGACCATGGATGCTCATGGTGGTGTGTTCTCTGCATCTTACAGATGACAAAACTTGAGGCTCAGAGAGGTTAAATACCTAGCCCAAGGCCACGCAGACAGTAAAAGTTGGAGATGGGACTCAAACCTAGATTTGTCTTTTAGTTTTTATTCCCTCCCTGTGGTATCTTTGTGCCACAGCTGTTTGGGGTCACTAATTAGGGGGACAGATGGGTCACCTCAGCGGCCTGTTCGTAACTGAGTTTTAGTGCAGGATAATGATAAGTATTGATAATAATGGCTCCGAGTCACCAAGAAAAGGTTATGTTAAACCTACCTTTAAAAAGAACGAAAATGTGTAAGACTTTTAGAGAAATTTTCAGCCAAGGTTATTACAATAAAAGCAAGCCGGCAAACAGAAAGTTTTGCTACTCAAAGCTTTAGTCTGGAAATCTCAGGCGTAATACGTCATTTCTCAAGGAAGCCAGAGACAGAAGGCGTGACTGGGTATAAAATAGTATATAAATAATACATGCATAAGAACCATTCTGTTCTTTGTAGATCCGAACAGGATCGGTTTTTGGGGAGTCTGCCGGCGCTTGCTTGGAAAGATGTTGCTAAGCAATGTTGCTAATATTATGGAAAGACAGCTTTCCTCCTCACTTTTCTGCTCAGCCCCGGGAAGCCCTGCAGTGGAAGTGGCTGCAGGGGTAGCCACAGCTGGCGAGGCTCAGTGATCCGTGAGGTGGGGACCAGGGGCCCCAGGTGTGAGAGGAGCGTGCCGCAAGCCACCGAGTCCTTAGCCTCTTCTGCCCCTGGGTGGCCTCCATGCAAAATTTACTTCTTCATGTTCTTCAGAAATGCCACACAAAGAAGAATCCTTTTGAATGTTTCTACTGTGGGAAAAATTATAGTCATGCCACTTGGATTCATGGGTTCAAATTCCCTAAATGAGCCAAAAAGAAGTATTTTAAATACCTTCAGTAACCAAGGAATAGATAAAGACCTCCTTTCTTCTTCCTCCTCCCCCCCTTTTTGTAACCCCTGAGCAGAAAATCAGCAAAGTTCTGATTGACATCACGCATGGCAGGCTCTGGGTACTGAATGATGTGCCGCCTCGGGGCTGGATCCCTGCCACTGAGTGGGATCTGTGGGTTTCCTCAGGCATGGTTTCCTTTCCCTGAAGCTCGGAAATGCCACACAAGTCACCAAGATCCGTTTCCAAAATCCGAGCCAGTTTCTAGGCAGATCCTCTCTTTAGTATGAAATGTGTGGCTCCAGGAAAGTACGGCTGTGCCAGGGCTCCCAAGGCTTGTCTTTGAGGCCTCCCAGCCGGGCCTGGGCATGACCTGTTGCTGTCACTGACGGACCCTGTTGTGGGATGGGCCCTTTTGGGGCTGCTGGTGGGCTCCGAGAGGGGACGTTAGGAGATGGGAGGAGTGTCCATGTGCTGGGTGTTGGCAAAGACCCCTCCTGCATCTCTCTTTTCAAAGTAGAAATGGTGGGGTGCATGGGGGGCTCAGTCAAGCATCTGACTCTTGATTGCGGCTCCGGCCTTGATTTGGGGGTTGTGAGTTCAAGCCCCGTGCTGGGCTCCACGCTGGGCATGGAGCCTACTTAAAACCAAACCAAAACAAAGTATAAATGGCTTCCACACCTCAAGCCTTCCCAGCCTTTCCCTCCTCTCTCTTTCCCTCTTAATTCCCCCTTCACTCTCCCCTTTCCTCTTTCTTCTTTTCCTGCGCTGGTATCCCAGAGACGCAACTGTAACAAGGCCCAGCAGGGGGCGCTGATGTACCCGCCAAGAATAAATGCCCTCCCGTTGCCTGAAGAGCACAGGTGTGAGTGCTCTGTAGAAGTGAGAGTGAGAGTCTTCCGAGTGATTTCTCCGAGCCGCTGTGTGTGGGTGTGCTCCAAAGGCATAAGAGAGTGGCGGTGCCGGCCTGTCCTGAGCAGGTCTAAGGTTGAGCGGTCCATAGGGTGGTTGGGGCGCTGTCCCCTGCAGAAGGGGAGGGGCAAGGCATCTGAAAGAGGTCTGGTTTTCATACAAGGCCCCACCCTGCTGGCTCCAGAGCCCCTTTTTGCTGGGTATCCACTCCCAATCCTAGCCAAGAAGGGTTGCAGTCATTTTGCAGAGGCCTGGAGGCACTGGAGCTGGGGTGGCGGGGTGGGGAGGGAGCACTTGCTCCCGTCTCTCTCTGGACCTGGGCGCTGGCAACAGGGCTGAGTCCCAGTTTCACACGGATGTGTCTCCTGGAGCGGGTTCCCGGCACAGAAGGCCCTTTTCTTTAGGACCAAGCATGCGTGTCTGTCTGTCTCACCCCACTGGCCCCTTAGGAATGGGCTGTGCAGCTGTCTGCCCTCTGTTCATGATTAACTTCCCTGTCGTGCCCTCCCCCCACTCCCACCCGGGCCCCCTTAGCCTTTGGGTTTCCCCCGACTGACTGGGGCAGAGACCCAGGTTGGCAGCTGCCTGGCACTTTGTTCTCAGGGACTGTGGGCTTGGGGGTGGGGTGGGGTGGGCTGGAACAGACCTCGGAGGTCTTGTGAGCTGGGACACTGCTAGGGATAAACTGCTGGTGGTGGAGATCCGGAGACCCCTGTTCTGCAGTCCTCCCTGACCTCCCTCGCTTGCTCTGGTCTGGATGTGTCTAGCCTTCTCTGTTGAGTCACTCATAGGAAAATTGTTCCCTTTCGGTTCTCCTCGAACTTTTTGATTCCTTTAAGGACTGCATCTTTGGTGCAAGTGTGTGGCTAACACCTAACACTTGCCTGTTTTTCTCTCTTCACAAGGGTGTTTTAAGCTCAGAGCCTTTGTCAGGCAAGAGTATTGAGCTAGAATTTAGTAAGTTTGTATTTGTTTTCACGGTATGAATGACAAGCGATAATAGATTTTCATTTAGGGTGGTAATGTTTTCTTTTAAAATTAATTAAGTAGGGGTGCCTGGGTGGCACAGCGGTTAAGCGTCTGCCTTCGGCTCAGGGCGTGATCCCAGCATTACGGGATCGAGCCCCACGTCAGGCTCCTCCCTCTATGAGCCTGCTTCTTCCTCTCCCACTCCCCCTGCTTGTGTTCCCTCTCTCGCTGGCTGTCTCTATCTCTGTCAAATAAATAAATAAAATCTTTAAAAAAAAATAAAATTAATTAAGTAAAAAAGTGAGTTGATTTAATTAAAGGAAAACAATTAAGAAATGACAGGGTATATAATGCTGAGCCAAAAAATGGTGAAGGGGGTATGTGAATTCTGGGGAATGGTGGCTGGGTCACGCTGCACAGGGTAGCCTGGAATGGGATTGTTTGGTGGTTTCATGTGTGTCAGCACTGTTTGTTTTGGGCAAAGGTGGTCTTCTGTTTCTCACCCTAGTCTCTCTGCACAATGTATTTAATAAATGTTGGTGGAATGGGGAAGTCTAGCATAGATGGCCATCGCATTCTCTGCCTTATGCCAGGGAGATGGGGGGGGGCGCCCCCACCCCACCAGCACCTGGCACCCCATTGTCGTGCACACCCCCGTCAATTCTTCGCTTTCTCCTGCACACTCCATGCAAGCTTCATCTTCGGTTCAGAACCAAAAGACAGAATGTTACCAGCCAGCTCGTTATGCTTTGGTGTTTTGGTGTGGGGTGTGGGCAGAAGGAAGGGCTCCCTCACCCTCAGCGAACTTCTACCTCTAGGGCCTCCGGAATCAGATCAGGTTTTGGTCTTTTAGGGACAACCTTGTGTTTTCAGCCACGTTGGGGCTGGAAACGTTGTGCTTGTAGAGGAATTGAGGATGCCTGGAACCTGAGAACAAGAAGGATAACCTGCTTGGTGGAAAGGTTTTTTGCCTTCATTCCAGTGCCCTGTTGCCCACTGATGCCCTTGGCCTGAAATACCTCCCAGGCAGCGGGGGTGGGGTGGAGCCAACCATACTCACTCACCTGGCAAGAGGTTAGGCCTTGTACTGAGATGCAGCTTTCTTCTGTGTGTGGGTGGATAGAATACACCCCACCATCACCCTCAGTGTCCTCCAGCTCAAATGGTCCATCAGCTAACTTGTCAGTTTTGTGTTCTGCCAGAGACAAAAGCCCTGAGCTGCTTGGGCTGGTGCTCTGCCCTGTTCCCCACTGAGGACACTCATTTCCCCATTCTTTCTCCAGACTGATTCTCAGGTCCCTACTGGTGTACTCCTTGCAGCAGGCCTAGCCGCAGTCCCAGGGGTGGGACCTGGGTCACTCACTCTCTGGCTATAAATAGATGTCCATGGCTATCTCTGTGATCCCCCACCACCCAAGCAGGCCCAGGAGGGCCTGGGCCATTGCTAATGGATGCTTCATAAATAAACCAGGCATATTTTGGCACCACCCTGGTGTTCCCTCCTCTCCACGCCAGCTCCAGTGCCAGCAAGAAACTGTGCCCACTGGAGAGGCGGGGTTGAGGGCTCAGGCCCTGGAATTCATTTCCAGCCCTGTCCCTCTCCAGCAAGTCCCCTTCCCTGCCTGATTCTCCGTGCTTGCATGAACACCAGACTATATTAAAAACAAGAACAACACAACAAAACCCACAACAAGGCAAATTGCCTCAGGGACCTTTATGGCCCCAAAGGACTGTTTCGGAAGATGGACTAATTGGCTTATTTTAATTCCCTCCAGCCCTCTGCCCAAGTCCCTTCTCTGTGGGAAGAAGAAGCAAAGCCAGTGTGATCGTGGTGGTGGGGGTGGTGGTGGTGAGGGGCTAGGCTTCCCGGCAGCAGATGGAAGTGAGTGAGTGGGGCTTCTGAGCAGCCCCGGCCCCTATCAGGGACTCCCCACGGCCCTTTCCCTGTGAGCTGCCAGTGACCTTCTGTCTTTCAGTTCTGAGGTGAAGATGAAGCTTGCATGGAGTGTGCAGGAGAAAGGGAAGAACTGACACGGGGCGTCCGCGACAATGGGGCGTTAGGTGCTGGTGGGGTGGGGGCGCTCCTTCGTCTCCCTGGCAACCTGGGACGCCAGGCGGAGGTGTAGCTTCCGTGAACTTGATCATTGACCCCGTGTTGTGTCAGACTTTCAGGGCAGGGGAAATAATGGTTAACCGGGGGACTGACCCCAGCCCAGGCAGGCGCTGATGCTGGAGTAGCCCCCTCCAGCCTCGCAGGACAGCCCCTCCCAGGACTTGGGGAAAGGTAGGGGGTAGCATACCGCTGAGTCGAAACACCAGGGAACGTCAGGCCGGGGAGGGCGGGTGCCGGGCACTGGGCGCGGGGTGCCCTCTCTAACCGCCTGGCCCTGGGCGGGGGGAGGCCCGCAGCGGTGCCCGTGTGCGAAGCCAGTTTCGCACGGACTGAGGACGCGCGTTTCGTCTCGGTGCATGTTTTTTCTCCCTGTGTTTTAAAGACAGTGACAGCATTGGAGAAGTATCCCGGCGGGCCGGGCTGGGAGAGCGCGTCAGCCGCCTTTGCCTGGGGAGGGAGCCCGGGGCCCCGCCAGCGGAGGCGGGGACGGGGGAGCGCAGAGGAGGGGACGGAGAGGGAGCGGCGAGAGAAGGGGGGGCGGCTGCCCGCCGGGAGGGAAGGGAGGGAGCCCGGGCGCAGAGCAGAGGGCGAACGCGGCGCCGAGCCCCCCGGGGCGCTGAGCGCAAGCGGGCCGCCTCCCTCCGCTGGCGGCCGGGCCGCCTGAACCGCCCGCAGCCGGGGTGCCCGGGCCGGGGCACGGGAGGCGGGGCCGGGGCGGGGTCCCGGCGCGGGCGGCGCGTCGGAGCCGGAGCCCCGGAGCCGCCCGTCCGGGCCGCACCCGGAGCGAGCCTTGGAAATGCCTGCGCTGGGGGAGCGGGCGCCGGCCGTCCGGCGGGCTCCGAGGAGACGCTGAAGGTCGCCGGGAAGTGAGCGCCCGGTCACCTGACCCCCGGGGCGCACCTAGGCGGGGCGGGGCCCATGAGAGGCGGGCGGCCGGGGGCCGGGGCGCAGGGGCTGGGAGCGGGCGGCGCGGAGCGCGCGGAGCCTGGCCGACGGGGGCGCGCTGCGGGCGGGCGAGGGCGCGGCCGGGCACCGCCGGCGGCCTCGCCATGTCCCAGCCCGCGGGGAGGATGCATTGCCGAAAGGCAGGGATCCGCGCCGCGGTGGTGCTCATCGGACTCCTGCACAAATCCCGAAAACAGAATAAAGAGAAAAGGTAAAGCCTGGCAGCGCCGCCTCCCCTTCCCTCCACTCTCAAGCTAAATCCCCGGTTTCTTTGGGATGGACTTTTCCAAAAGGGCCTTTGGCCCCGAGTTGGTTGGGAAAAACCTCTGCTCCGTGCGCCGTCGGGGGAGCGACTCAGGAGCTTCGCCCCGAACACCGGCTGTTGGGAGAAAGCCGGGGCAGGGCTTGGGCTGGGTCGGAGGGTGGCTGGAAGGGCCCCTCGGGCTCCATCATCAACAGAGGGGCACCAAGTGTTTCATCCCCATTCCCATTTGCCCATTTCGTTCCTATTTGCCCATCGCGGCGCCCTTTCTGAAGCCTGCAGCATAAGTAGCATTGATCCGACCCGGGTGACAGCCCCTGGCTCAGCCCGAGTGGCCCAGTGCGCCGGAGATGCCGTTTGCTTCTCTGCAACTTGGCTGAGACCGCGAGGTGCCCACCAGGCCGGGATCTGCCTGCCTTACGCACAGTGCCAGCAGGCAAGGAACAAGTTTGGAGGTTGCTTGACAGCCCCTTGCCCCCTTTGGATTTTTTTTTTTCTGTTTGCATCTTCACCTTTTTTGGGTTTACTCTACTAATTGTTTGCTGTGGATGTTGGAAATTGTTCTCTGGAGCTATTTTAGAGATGCTCTGGATGACCTATGGGATAAAGAGGTGGGGGTTTGGGACAGGCAAAGGAGCTTCTGGGGCAGCTTCCTGGGCTCCAGTCCCGTGATGCAGGCTTGATGTCTGCAAGACCCAAGGGAGCTGCTCACACAGGCTGGCACACACTCACTCCTCTGCCAGGGTACATGAGCCCAAAGCTTCCCAGCAACTGGGGTTCATCAGAGCTGACTATCCACAGAGATGTAGCAAGGACTTGGGGTGACTCCAGTGGCTTTGCTGGATCCTGATTTGCAGAGGAGTTTGGAGTGGTTTGTGCTGTGCTCTGCATTAGGCAAAGGCTAAGACAAGGGCAGTGGAGCCAGAGATACCTGGGTGGTGACAGGTGACCTCTGGGCTTGCCCAGCAGCTGGGTGTGCCTGGTGGGGGGGAGTGGTGGGCAATGGATTAGAGCACTTTGAGAAGCTGGCATGCGTTGCCTCTGTGGTGTAGTTGTCCCCCATCCCTCTTGTCCCTCTTCCTATGATGCAGTCTGATTCCATGTTTCCCATAGCTTAAGGTAGACTAGCCAGTGAAATGACTTCAGGTCGTTAAGCATGAAATAACATTGAGTCACCTAGTGAGAAGGTTCTTCCCTTTTCAGTTCTCTACTAGTGCATGTGATTTCTTCAAGGGGAAAGTTTCAGGTTGGTGCTAGTCTGGCTTTAACACCTTTTTAACATTTGCTAATCTCTGTTTCATAACAAAGACAAAGCAGACCTCTGGCTCTGGGCCTTTAAGTGGGGAACGGTGCCTGCCTACAATTTAGGTTGTTTTTGTACTATTTATTTTTAGGATTCTCTCCTAGTTATGGTCAGTGGTACCGATTTTCCTCTTTGTGGTGGTGATATAAAGCGTCACTTCAAATTGAATGTATTAAGTCACAAAATGAGTCCATTTAATAGAAATAGTAAGAGTACAAATGGTATAGAATGTGGCAGAAATCCTGCAGGTGATGTAGGGAATGGCTGATGCTGGGGACAAGCCTGTCTAGGAGTAAAAGCTGCCAGCAGGACTCTGGAGCCCAGTGCTCCGGGTCTGGGCCCCATGTCCCCCTAGACTTTGATTCTCTTCCATTCCCTGTTCTTCAGCATTTTATCTGGGGGGGAGGGGGATGACTACGCCAGCCCTCCAAAGTCAGAGGGGTAGGGGACGGCTGTTCTGAGGCAACCGGTGCCTGTTTTGAGGAATGAGAAGGATGATGTGCTTGATAGACAGGCAGCTGCCTCAGACTAGTTCCTGTTTCTGAGTACAGAGTGTGTGGTAGGGTGGAAGGTCCCTGCACAGTCCTGGCGTATGCATTGACTGTGACGTGGTTGTATCATTGTAATCGCCCTGAGCCTGCTTCTGTGTCCATACAAAAGGCTGAAGTGAGATTATGTGGGTGAGGATGCATCTGAGAGGGGCGAAGTGCCACATGGGGGTGAAGGGTTTGAACAGAACTATTCCTGTTCGCCTCTCTATGGGCTTATGCCCCTGGGGAACCAGGGTAAAATGTGTGGGGTGACAGCCCCACCAGGAGTCAAGACCAGCCGTGCATGGGCCCAGGAGTCAGCCAGGTGCAGTGAAGCACAGGGAAGGACTGGACAGGGGACAGGACAGGAAGGTGAAGATGCCCATGGCTCATGGCATCTTGTCCTTCCTCCTGGACGCACTATGCCCTTCCCTGCAATGCAGCAGACACTGAGGCCCTCCCAGCCCCCACTTTCGTCCTATTCTGCTGTTGCTTCTGTCATCCTGATTGCTTTGGTCGCAGACTTAACTTACCCAAGGAGAGAGAGGGACAGATTTCATGTTGGTGCTAAATGACCTTTGCTTCCCTTGCTGTAATCTAGAATTTCTTTGTCTTTAAGCCTCTGAAATGCAGTGTTCACTATTGACCCTTGCCCTGTGGGGGATGGGGTGGACAGGGGGTGCACTGGAGCAGGCTGCAGCTGGCAACCTCTCTTATGTGCTCCCCAGACTCCATGCTGGGTGGTCAGTTTGCTGAGTCTCTGCTTCCTCCCCACCCTCATCACAGGTCAGACTCAGACCCCTTCTTCATCCTTCCCAGAAGGCTTGATCCATCCATTGATCTTCCCAGCACCTTTAATTGACAGGCTTATGCAGATAGCACTCTTGGCTGTTGGCCTAACGAGATGAAGTGGTCCTGTGTGGCTTTGCAGTGATAGCCCCAGGGTCTTGGTCATCTTCCTGCCCTCCCCGGGCTACTTAGAAGTATATTGCATACTGGAGGAGGCGGGAGGATAGTAATGACACAGGCATCTCAAATGGGCCCAGAACCAGAAGACTCCAGGTCACTGTCGGTAGGTCCTGAGAACTATGCTGACAGCCCCAGCCTCCCGGAGAAGTGGCCGTGGTGCTCGTTGGCCTTCACTTGACGACTCTGTATCGGGGCTGTGGGGTAACCCACAGGTTCTACCTCTTTCTGACCATCTTCCAGAGACTCCCATCACCTGGGTTCCTGTAAAAGCAATGGTGTGTTTGCAAGGGGGATTGATTGGAGCATGGTTCCAAGGAGGCTCCCAACGAAGCCTTCCTTGCAGATGGCATTTTGGAGACCACTGTTGTGGGAAGCTCCTTTAAAGTGCTTTGATTTTCAGATCCTGCTTTCTTGTAGTTGTGGCAGATTCGGGTAAGACCCAGAGCACCACCCTGGTTTTGATAGAAGTGGAGAGGTCGGGGGGGGGGGAGTGCTTTCCTCTGAGGTGGAAAACAGTTACCTCTGGTGAGAAGGGTTGGGGCAGAGAAACCATCAAAATATGTGTGCTGCAAATGATGTGGATGAAGTTGTGTGGCCTTGAGAGTGACATTCTGACCTGGAGAGAGGTCAGTTAGCATAAAGGAGAAGACATCGACTTCTTACGGGGGGGTAGTTATTTCGAGACTACTCCCACCATGGGGTTCACGAGGAGGAAAATATGAATTCACTCGTTGTTCAGCAAACCACTCATGGCAGGCTCTGGGGGGCAGAACAGTGAGTCTAACGAATCTGATCCCTCTGTTGTGGGGTTATGTCTAGTGGGTTACTCCCGCATAGGTTCTTAGGAAAAGTTCATCCTGTGCTTGTTTCGGCAGCACATGTACTAAAATCGGAGTGATACAGGATGGACCTGCACACAAAAAAGTTCATCTCTAGCTCATTTTTTTTTTTTAAGATTTTATTAATTTATTTGACAGAGAGTGTGCACAAGCAGGGGGAGTAGCAGAGGGAGAGGGAGAAGCAGACTTCCCGCTGAGCAAGGAGCCCGATGCGGGACTTGATCCCAGGACCCTGGAATCATGACCTGAGCTGAAGGCGGACACTCAGCTGACTGAGCCACCCAGGTGCTCTAGCTTTTTTTTTTTTTTTTTTAATTTTATTTTTTTAACTTTTTATTGTGGAAGTTTTCACATATGCACAAAAGTAGAGAGAATAGTGTAATATGATACCTAGTTTGAGCCATTATCAACTCATGGCCAATCTTGTTTCATTTATTTACCAACCCACTCCCCTACAAGATTCTTTTGAAGTAAATCCCAGACATGGTTATCATTTCATTCTTAAATATTTCAGTATACATCTTAAAGATAAGAATTCTACTAAGAAAGTATAACACTACCATTATTGTACTCCCTGAGTTAACAGTAATCTCTTAATACCATATTTAATTAGTGTTTAGATTCCCCTAATTGTCTCACAAGTTTTTAAAATTTTTTTTAAAAGATTTTATTTATTTGAGAGAGAGAGAGAGCCCATGAGTGTGTGTGTGTGTGTGTGTGTGTGCGTGTGTGTGCACAGGCTTGGGATGGGGAGAGGACAGGTGGAGGAGGGGCAAAGGGTGGGGAGAAACAGGTTCCCTGATAAGCAGGGAACCCCATGTGGGGCTGGATTCCAGGACCCTGGGATCATGACCTGAGCCAAAGGCAGATGCTTAACCAACTGAGCCACCCAGGCACCCCTCAAATTTTTGTTTGAGTGAGGATTAAAAAAATCCAGTGTAATTTGTGATATGTCACCTTATGAGTTTTCTCCTCCAAGTTTCTTTTTTCCTTATAATTTCTTTATTGGAGAGACTTGATCATCTTGGGGGGTTGCCCATAGTCAGGATTTTGTGGATGCTACCTCCTGGTGTCATCTAACATGTTCTGCTGTCCCCTATGATATTGTAAGTTGGTATTTAGTTTTAGAGGCTCTGTCACATTTGGGTTTGTTTGTTTTTGGGGGAAGACCTCGCATTGGAGTTTATCTGATTATCTGTTTTTGTGATGTGGGCAGTTGATTGATTTGTCCTTGGAGGTTGAAGGCTGGTGTCATGGAGGACAGTGCGTTCTGCCATGGGAGAGCATGTGACAGGCCTACAAGCTGGCTGGATTTGGGGCCTGAGCCTATGGCGTGTGCAGGAGTCCTGGCCTTGGAGTCCCAGAGTCCCAAGGCTGGAAGGGGCACACGGCGGGAGCTGATCTACTCCCCGGCCCCGGAACAGATGGCTGCTTGTTCTCTTCTTTGGAGGTGGCTGGGTCCTGCCCTTTGTGGAAGGGCCTGTTGCGTGGCCTCTCGTGTCTGATGTCTGACTGCCATCCGGTTGGCTGTTGGTGCTTTAAAGAACAAACATCTCCCTCTAGTTAGCTTCCCATTTTAAGCCTCACTGAGTGCCTAAGAAGTAGACTTACAGAGTTCAGGGAGAGAATTTGAGGCAGAAATGAGGTTTTTTTTATTCCTTTGGAGCCACTGTTTTAATCTCCTGTTTGGTGTCCCTGCTTCCTGTCTTCCTTATCCACTCTTCTTATGGTGACCACAGTGGAGTTTTAAAAATTCAAGTAAAATCAGGTCTCTCCACTGTAGAAATCTCTCCACAGGCTTTCCATTATAATTTAAATGAAATCCAAACTCTGAAGCTGGGCCTGCATCCCCTGCCTCATTCTCTGACCTCACTTCCACCTTGCCTCTCACTCACCGTGATCACTGTATTTCTGCTGCAAACGCCTTTCTGTTTCTGGAACATGCCAAGCTTGTTCCTGCCCCAGGCCCTTTACATGTGCTGTTTGTGGTGACTTAATTGAGTGGTGCTTTCTCATTGTTGGGTGTCAACTCAGATGTCGTCTCTTCTAAAAGGACTCCCCTGGCCATCCAATCTGAGCAGCTCACTGCAGCCATTATGACTTTACCCTGACTTATTACCTCCGTGGCACTTATCATTAACCGATATTACCTGGCTTATGTAATAAAGAATTTCCTGACCGTTCCCACCCCTAGAATGTGAGCTCTCTAAGAACAGGGACTTTGCCTTTTTCACTCTTGGGTTCCCCATTGCCTGGAGTAGGAGGTGCTTAGTAAACATTTGCTGCATGAACGAATGGGTGCACACAAGACTCACTGACTCCCCAGAAAAATATGCCCACTGCCTGTTCCCCCGAGGTCCTCTTAATACTGCAGTGCCCTCTGCCACAGATTTCAATATGTCCTTTTCTTGTGTGGGGTTGGGGAATTCTCCCCTTGTCTCTCCTTCTTCTCCTTTGGAAGAGATTTGGAGAGAAATACAACTGATGATGTGCACACGCGGACTGCCACTATCACTCTCCTGACTCCTTTCCTGGCCCTGCATGGTTAGGGAACCTATCTATGTGAGGGTCCAGGCTCAGCCCTGAAGCTGGGGCCGGGCGCCAGTGCTGTCCTGACACCGAGTTCCTAGATCTCAGGCCCTGGAGCTGCTGTCTGAGAGGCAGAGGCGGGCTCCCTTCATTCATGCCAAAGAGGGGCAAGTGGGTGTCTGAATTAGTGAACAATCGCCATTAGTGAATATATGTTTTTTTCTAAATGCAGCTTTATCTTTTTGGAGCCCGCGTGGTACACAGATGGCTGGTTACCAGGATGTTGCCAAATAGAGGGCCTGCCAAGCCCGTTTGGTTAAACCAACGAAAATCACTTCTGTGCAGATGGGGGCTGCTGAAGGGCTCAGGAAATTTCTCAGTCATTTTAAGCAGATGAGGCCCTCTTGCCCTCCCTACCCCACGCCTGCCCCACAAACTGAATTTCTTTGCCTCCTGAATCCATAAAAAGTAAATGAGGTAGGCAAGATGATTTCAGGTGGACAAATGCTTTTTATTTTAATTACTATTTTAAAAAATGAATGCTGGCAAATGATACTGATTTTCCATATATGATGGTTACATAACATTTTTTAAAAGTAAATTTGTTTAAGTAAAAAATTGCAATCAATTTAAAGAAAAGTGTTAAGAAAAGTAACAGTCAGGTGGTACATGGATTCGGGAAAAATTGAGAAGATGATGAGGAAATGTCTGCAGTTTGGGGAGTGCTGTTGGAAAGAAGGGGGCACTTTTCTCATATGTTCATGTAGGCCCCAAACACCAGGGTCCTGGGGGTTGTTGAAGGTTGAATGGTTGTGACCAGACAACCCCTTCTAGGCTTACTGTTTGCCAGGCTTGCGTACCTGTCTTAATTCCGCCGGTTATTATCTTTGTTTTCCGGTAGAGGGATGGAGGCTCAGAGTTTGAGGAGCGCGCAGGGGGCCAAATCAGAGGTGGAGGGGTGGAGAAACAGGGATTTTAACCCTGGTCTGTTGAGGTCCAGAGGCTGGACTCTTAACTGTTATATTATCTGGAAGCCAGAATAAGCACTCGCCTGGCTTCTGAGCAGTGCCCCATATGTGCTGCTCTGCTGTCCTGAAGACACGAAGTGCAACGAATCCTAGTGTGCGCTCGGTGCGTTTCTCTATAGGTCCACCTGTGTACGTACTGTCCACATCGAGACATAGAACTTGCCTGCACCCCAGCACGCTCCTTCTTCCCTCCCCACACACCAGTTATAATTAATGTGGGGTCAGGCCCATTGCCTTGTATGTGGGGCACTGGGGGTAGCCTTGACACCCGTAATGAAGGGGAGAGCATATTTGGGATTTCGTGAGTTGGGATTTCTTTCTCTTTTTTTTTCTTCTTTCTTTCTTTCTTTTCTTTTCTTTTTCTTTTTTTTTTTTTTTTAAGTAGGCTCCATGCCCAGCGTGGAGCCCAATGCGGGGCTTGAACTCACAACCCTGAGATCAAGATCTGAGCCCAGATCAAAAGTCAGACACTTAACCTTCTGAGCCACCCAGGCGCCCCTGTGAGTTGGGATTTCTAAGTGGGGAGTCCTAGTTCAACCCTGAAGAAGAAGGCATCAAAGAATCCACACTCTGGGGCGCCTGGGTGGCACAGCGGTTAAGCGCCTGCCCTCGGCTCAGAGCGTGATCCCGGCGTTATGGGATCGAGCCCCACATCAGGATCTTCCGCTATGAGCCTGCTTCTTCCTCTCCCGCTCCCCCTGCTTGTGTTCCCTCTCTCGCTGGCTGTCTCTATCTCTGTCAAATAAATAAATAAATAAAATCTTAAAAAAAAAAAAAAGGAAAGAATTCACACTCGATTTCGAGGGGCGAGTGAGCTTGGTTTCACCTTCTCCTCCCCTTCTAGACACACTCAGTGGGAACCTGGAGCCGATGCTGTGTTTATTCATTGTCCTTGGAGCAAGGGTGGGTTGAAAAATTGTCACTTGCTTTTAAGCTTATCAGTTATGAACACACTGTTTCATGAAGGCTGGAACTCTAGCCAAGTCCTTCCCGGAGCCCTCTGGGGGGTGGGCTGACCCTGCCAGACCTCAGAGTTAGTCCACTTCTCCAAAGGAGGGAGCAGGCCTATTGATTAGAGCCCCCTCCCCCTTTTCCATGTATTTGCTGTAAAGATCTTTACTAACCACTGAAAGTGTGGGGCAGAATAAGGAGGGTGCGCGAAGGTCTGTTGTCATGAGCGCTTCCTCTTAGGGTACAACAACTTGAAACAGCCCCCAAGCAAGGCACACCTCTCACCTGGTTTACAGGATAGATCCCTAGTAAGGGTGGAGGCGGGACCTCCCCTCGGTTTACACTTTCAGGTGCTATCACACCACACTGTCTTGTCTACAGAGAGTGGGACAGCTGCAGCCCGGCACCTGGGAATTTGCCAGGTGTCCGAGTGAGGCAGAGGTTGGACATGGCCCCTGCAGATTCCTCAAAGCTTCATGAAGCCTCTGTTCTGTGCCGACACTGTTCTGGGTGCTGGGGATACAGCAGGGAGCAGCACAGGTGCAAAGCCCTGCGCCTTCTTGAGGGGCTTTATTAGACACACATGCGTTTTTCCCTTAAAGTTGCTATTTTAAAATTGGAAGGTTCCATGTTACCAATGTTTTTTTTAGTCTTCTCTTGAGAAAGCAGAGGCTTTGGCCACATTGGCTGGGCCTGCCTTTCTGTATCACGTCTAAACTGCCAGCAGCCCGCTTAGTGTGGGTTTGGTCCCCTTCTGCTCACCATCGCAGCCACACCTGGCCATGGCTGTGCCACTTGCCCCACCCCTGAGGGACTGGATGTACAGTGTGGGAAGCAGGGGGCTCAGGGTGGGAGCTCCAGACGGACTAACTGAAGTGGAGGCTGGGGGCCAGATCCCAGTCCTGCATGCCCCTTTGGGCTTCCTTGGTGTTGGGTAGGTCCATCGTGATGGGAAATGAGGGTTCCCCGCAGGAGATGGGCTGCAGAATGGCCACTGTTAATTCGTCTTTAGATGTTCCTCCTCCCTTTCCCTCCCTAATTACACCTGAGTAAAATAACAGAAGTTATGGGAGGCTGTGTATTACAGTATAAAAAGCCAGGAATCCTAAGAGAAGGGACTGGGCTGGGAGCTCCTGTTGGCCCAGCTGTGGGCATGGCACTAGGCTGGCACCAGGCTCGCACCTGGGGCTCAGTCGTCCCATTCTTTGCACCACACTTACTGTCACCAGCTCTGTTTTTCATAGAGGAGGAAGCTGAGGTTCAAATGGGGTGACATTTTCAGCTTGTATAGCAGAGCTGGGTTTCCCACCCGAATCTGCCTGATGCCAGACTCTATGCCTTTTCTTCCATTGCCAATTTCATGGCGACCCCGGCTGAGTTGCGTGAGCTCTCTGCCCTTGGCTTTCACTCTCTGTGAAATGGATGGGGGTGCAGCTCAGGTGTATGGAATGTGTACCAGGTGTGTGAAAACGTTTCAAAACATGAAGAACCCTGGCACCTGAACACATTCTCATTATTTTTTAAGGAAGAGACTGGACTGGTTTCTCGGGCTGCTGGGCTTCTTTTGAATACTGGGCCTGAGCTGGGGCGAGGGAGGGGGCAGTGGAGCCCAGAGCGGGGGAAAGTCTGATTAACCAGGCTTTAGATAAGCTGAAAGGGCTCCTGGCTGCTGTCCTCACTAATTAGAACAGAGATTTCTGCTTCTCTATGAGAACGGAAAGGTCTGGGCTGGAGCCCGGGTTACCTGTGCCATCTGTATTTTAATAGAACATTTATTTTAATAAGATTTAATCCGAGATGCAAAGACAGAAACAGTGTGTAAATCAAGAGGTGACTGAAACAGGCTGTCTGAAACGAGATCTTCAAATGAGCCAGGAAGGGCTTTTGAGTGTGACATCAACAAAGGCCAGTCACTGATAGCTGAGAAGGTCCCCCAAGGGCACAGCCACATGGAGGCAGGACACAGCCTGTGGTGCAAGTCATGGGAACTGGGACACCTGGCTTTCACAGCTTAGTTCCTCTGACCCTCCTCCCCCTTTTCTGGAAAGTGCTCCCATCTGTCTCTGCAAGATTCACCCTTTCTCTGCCACGAATGCAAATACGGGCAACAGTCCTGCTTATAAGCGGATTGTGTTCCAAACGTTCATTTGTGCAGTTTCAAGTCATTTCCATCGATGTTTGTAGTGTGCCAGATGTGTACCAGGCACTGGACAACAGGGTCTAGGAGGAGAACAAGACGTTTTCCCTGCCTTAAGTCACCTGTGCTCCAGAAGGAGAAACCAGACATGTAGTGTGAACCCCATGCAGAAGATGGGGGATGCTGGAGAAGGTGTAAGGCACTCTGGAGGTCAACAGAAAGAGGGACCACCCAAGGAAGGCTTCATGGAGTTGGCGGCATTTGAGGTGGGCCATGGAGACTGGACAACATTTCTGCAGGGGGAGATTGAGTGGGGAAGTACATTCTAGTTAAATGGGACAGGCTTAGCAAAGGAAGGGAGGTAGGGAGAGCAAGGGACATGTTCAGAACTCAGGTGGACTGTGGTGTGGATTTCCTATTGGGCAATAGAGGGAAACGAGGCCGTCAGGATCACCTGTGTGATTGGTGTTAAATGCCGAGGAGTGAAGGACAGGTTAGGCTTCTTTGTTCCCTGCCTCCCCCAAACTCACATGGCATTTTGGTATCCTAGTTGGCATAGAAAAACAATTAGTATTACAGTTGAAATAACTTTTATTGTAATTCTGTTTATGAGGGTTTGGGGCTAGAGATCTTTGTTTTGGAGGAGTGGTACCCCCAAAATGACTCTTCTGATTGGCAGTTTAGCTAAATGAGTCAAGAATCTTTTGGTTGCAAGTGACAGACCCAATTCTAATTAACCTAAAGGAAAAGAGAAATGTATTGGTTTGGGTAATAGGAAAGTTCAAGGGGGACAGATTCAGGTATGGCTGGATCCAGGGCTTGAACGGTTCTCTCTCCCCATCTCTCTCTCTTTTTAAAAAATATTTTATTTATTTATTTGACAAAGAGAGAGACAGCCAGCAAGAGAGGGAACACAAGCAGGGGAAGTGGGAGAGGAAGAAGCAGGCTCCCAGCGGAGGAGCCTGATGCGGGGCTCGATCCCAGAATGCCGGGATCATGCCCTGAGCCGAAGGCAGACGCTTAACGACTGAGCTACCCAGGCGCCCCTCTTCCCATCTCTTTTGGGTTGGCTTCATCCTCAGATAGGTTATCCACAAAGGAAGATGGCTGTGCCAGGCTTACATTCTGCCAGTTTAGCAACACCAACAGGAAGAGCAAATCTGTTTTCCAGTAATTTTAGCAGGAGTCCCAGATATGACTCACACTGGGCACAGTGGGTCACGTGCCCATCGGTGAACTTTCGACAGAGGGATGGGCTATGTTGATTAGCTGAGTCTAGGTGTTGTGCCCCCTCCTGGTTCTAGGGATGGAGTCAACTGGACAGAAAATAGGAGGGGCGGGTCACCTAGGGACATTTGATGTGTTGTTGTCAGTAGACCAGGGAATGGAAGGAAACTGGACAGGAAAACCCCACACCTGTCCAGTCTGCTGGCCCTGGTGGTTTCGTTGGTGTTGGTCTCCGCTCAGTCTTGTGTACTTGGTTGGAGGCTGCAGGTGCTGGTACTCTTCCAGATGCAGGGATGCTCCCTTCTGCCTCTGCTGGGTGAGGTGTTCTCTCTTCTTCCCTGATGCAGCCTATCAGATCCCCAGGCTTACTAAACACACTCTTTGGGCCCCCTTTTCCCAGAGTCTCCTCTGAACACGGAGGCGTTCAGTTGTGTGAGTGAAACCTTGTCTGGGAGAACGGCCTGGCCGTGCTCAGGGTTGGCGCTTAGCTTTGGGGTTGAATGATGCTTCCCCATCCTCTTTTGCTGTTGCTCTGTGGGGCTCATTTGCCCCTCAACCCAGAAAGTCTGGATTCCTCCCATTTAGATTGCTGCTTCCTCTGGCCGCCTAGCTGATGGGTGCTCTCGGTCCCAAGGTCCTGGCAGACTCTCCGTGATCCATCCCCCCGCCGGAGGCCCAGGCCCAGCAGAGATCTCAGGGGTATGAGAGGTAGGGACCCCTAGATTACAAGGAAATGACTGCAGCAGGCCAGAGGGGCAGCCTGAAGCCTCATGGAAGAACCCAGGGGAAGCAGCACCGCATGGGATCCAGAATGCACATCATGTTCAGACTGTGGCCCTCAGTTTCCCTAACAGTAAAATGAGACTAGGGCTCATGAATGATTTCGCTTGTTCTTTAATGGAATTATTTGTGTAAAGAAAACTCATTCAGCAATTCTACTCCTAGGGACAACATATACCCAAAAGAACCGAAAGCAGAGACTCAAACATATCTGCACACCCATGTTTGTAGCAATATTATTCAGAACAGCTGGAAGTGGAAGCAACTCAAGTGTCCTTCCGCAGGTGACTGGGTGATAAACAAAATGTGGTATATCCATACAAAATATCATTCAGCCATACAATGGAATGGAATTCCAACCCGTCGTGGATGAACCTGGAACACATGCTCAGTGATGAAGCCAGACACAGAAGGACAGAAATTGCTCGATTTCGCTTTTACGAGGGACTTAGACAAGGTAAAAGCACAGAGACAGAAAGTAGAATAGAGTTAGCAGGGTTTGGGGAGGTGATAGGGAAGAGTTATTGTTCACTGGATCAGCATTTCTTTTGGGGATGATGAAAAGACTCTGGAAATGGAGAGCCATGATGGTTGCATAATACTGAATGGCACCGAATTGCACACTCAAAAACGGCTACAGTGGTAAAAAAAAAACATCTTATTCAGACCCTAATACGTAAAAAAAATAAAGGAGAGTGTTTCCCTGGTTGAAGATGGGGCAGGCAGGTGGGGGTAGCTCTAGTCCGGTCTCCATGAAAACTGAGATGTATTTGGGGCCAGAGTGTCTCGGGGACTCCCGGGAAGCAACGGCAGCCCTCCTCTGCAGACCGTGTTCTGAAGTTGACGGTCCCCAAGGCCTCCGTCCTGTCCAAGTCCACCCCCCTCCTCCAGTGGTCACGTGCTGATGGGAAGGTCAGCCCAGGGAGAAGTGCTGGAAAGACTGGGCCACCTTCTATGAGCTCTCCTTTTATCCTAGAGGTTCCCGTTCTTGCAGCCAAGGACTCATCGACAGGTGTTTGCCAGTGCTTTATGGGGCTCTCCTTGGAGGACAAGGGGGTTGGTAGTGGGTGGGTGGGGACTTCTGGGGGCTCAGCTTGGGGTTCCAGTAGGAATGTGGAGAGAAGAGTCTTGGCTCTGAGCTGACCTTTGGGCACAGACCAGAGCCTGTGTCCACATGATGGAAGGCTTGGGTTTAGTCCCCACAACATGGATGCCTTCAGTGACCTGCCGGCCAGCCCTGAGATGGGCAGCAGTCACTCCAGCGTCTGCTGTCCATGCAGAGCAGTCCTCAGGGGTGGACCTCTCTGCTGTCCCTGACCATTGCACGGGCTTAGAACCTTCCTCTGAGCATTTTCTGGGATGCTCCTTGCCAATCTGATCTTTTTAAAGAAATGTTTATTATATTTTTAAAATACATGTTCCTTGCAGAAAATTTGGAAAATACAGAAAAGTACAAAGACTGAAATAAAAATCATCTGCAATCCCAGATGGGGGATTGCAGAGATAACCACTATTAACATTTAATATATTTTCTTCTGGTCTTTTTTTCCCTCCCACACAGTGTATTTACATCTGCATCTACATCTGTTTCTCTATATAAACAAAATTGGGATTATACTTTATTTATTTATTTTTTTTTTTTAAAGATTTTATTTATTTATGTGACAGAGAGACAGCCAGCGAGAGAGGGAACACAGCAGGGGGAGTGGGAGAGGAAGAAGCAGGCTCACAGCGGAAGAGCCTGATGTGGGGCTCGATCCCGGATCGCCAGGATCACGCCCTGAGCCGAAGGCAGACGCTTTAACGACTGCGCCACCCAGGCGCCCCATGGGATTATACTTTAGATACAGTGTATTAGTTAGGACTCTTGGGGGCAAGTGACAGAAGCCCAGGTTGAATAATCAAACAAAATAGGGGGATTTATTGGCTATCATATCCCATGTATAGACTGGGCTGGGCCTCAGGAACAGCTGGACCCAGGACCTTGAGCAGCCACTCTTCTTCTCTGTCTCTTGTGTGTGTGTCTCTCTCTGTGTTGGCTTCATTCTCTTGGACCATCTCTACATATGATGTTGAAACCATGGTTACATACCACTGTGGGCTTAACATTTAACCCTTTTTCCTCCAGAGAGGGGGAAAAAAATCTCCTTTCTACCAGCTCCAGTTAGACATACCCCAAGGAGCTCTGATTGGCTTGGAGCACATGCCCATCTCTGCATGAATCCATGTATGCAGGTGTGGGAGGGGATTTATGATTGGCCCGGTCTGAGTCAGGGGCTCATTCCTGTGGCTGGTGTGGGTATTGTGACTGTAAGTGTCCTTTCCACTGGGAGAGGAGCAGATCTCTGAAGTAAAGGTGGGGAGTTTCATTATCAGATGAAAGGGTAAAAGTGAGTTGGGCAGGCAGAAACCAGAGACAAAAGTTGCTTTGGCATTGGTTCCAGCCATGGGGGGCTGGACCGTGTTTTGAGTGGGCACGTGAGCACTCACTTTCGTACCCAGTTAAAGAAAGGTGAACTGACACCATCCCATGAGCAGTACGGTTTGGCAACACCCATCATCGTTATGCATGCATATATCCCCTTTGACCCGGAGACCCACCTTTGGGAATTTATCCAGCACCCATATTTCCACACGTGTGGAATGATATCGTATAAGGTCATTCACTGCAATATTATTTGAAATAGCAAAACATTAGAAACAACCAAACGCCTAGCGATAGAGAACTGGGCTCTAAGATTATTTCACATTCGCACCCTGGACTGCTGTGTTATTTAAAAAAGAATAGTGATGCTTTCTAAGGACCAAGATAAAGTTCTCCCAAGATAATTGGAGTAAAGAAAGCAAGGTGCAGAATGGAATGTACATGTGCTATTTTTTGTATAAAAAAGGGGGAAAATAGGACTCCATCTCTGTGTTGGCTTATGTTTTCATAAAGAAATTGCAGAAGGATGTGTAGAAACCATTTCACTGGGTGGGCGGTGGAGAGCTGGGCAGATTGGGACAAGGATAAGACAACGCCTTTCATCATCTACCTTCTAATAAATTTTGGCTTTTGAACTACAGTAAAGTATTATTCAAGCATCAACAGATCAGTTTCCTTTTGGGGTGTTAACCAAGTTCTGGAAGTGGAACGTCTGTGGTGGTAGTTGCCGCACAGCACTGGGAATGTACTTAAAGTCACTGAATTGTATACTTTTAAAATGGTCTACAATTTTAAGAGTAAAAAAAGTCAACAGACCAAAAAAGAGTGGAAAAACCAAAACAATAAACAACCAGAAAAACCTCACAGAGTGTGAGCTGTGGAGTCAGGGTTCAAATCCTGCTCTTGACTTTGCTACTTTGTTTCTCTGGGCCTGTGGATAAATTGCTTATTTTCTCAGAGAGTCAGCTTAGTCCTTTGTGAAGTTTGGATGATAAAAGAATCTGTATTCTGCGGGTTGCATGAGAAGTTAGGGGTTAAGTGTGGTGCCTGGGAATGGTGGGCCTCCCTGTGAGTTAGCGCTGGAGGAAGGGGAGGATGACCACAGGGGCATTACCACCTCCCCTCTCACTAGCTGGGACATTTGCATTTTAATGGAGACTCTTGAAGACTGAAAATAGTCTAGACTCAAAGGGAGGAATGGTTGGAATTTCAGAAAAATTTATAGCTCCTGTCTGGGGAAAATGAGGTCTTTTCATTTCCTGGGTAGAGTTTAACTTTCACCTTGTCCTCCCAGTGGCCCCAGGTGGTTCGGCTGGAAGCTCGAGAAGAAATGACCTGCCAGGGGACAGGGGGTGAGCTGGGAGAAGGGACAGCCTAGGATCAGAGCTTGAACTAGCTGAGAGGTCCAAGCCTGAAGGTTTGAAACGAGAGAAAATGGGCAGCTGATGTAGGAAAGATGGTAGGGTTCGGAGCTGATGGCCAAGATAGAATTCTTGAGGCATCTTTGGTGCAAAAAGGTGGTTTTATTAAAGCATGGGGACAGGACCCCTGGGCAGAAGGAGCTGCGCTGGGGTCATGAGGAGTGGCCCATGATATAATTTCAAGTTGGGAGGGGGTTAGGGATGGTGTAAGCCTGCCAGGTATTTTGGAAGCAAGGTTTCCAGGATCCTGAGGGAGCCAGCCACTGTTGGGAAAGGTCATTGATTACTGTTGAGTAAACCCTCAGTCATGAGACCCTTCAGATGTATATCGGTGGGCCACATGCTTGGGGGATGATTGCCAACTTGTATCTTGGGGGGTTAGAGATAAAGGAAGTTTCCAAAGGAATTAGAATTGTTAAGGAAGACTTACAGGATCCTGGGGGTCGGGCGAAGATTGCCTTGTGCCCTTAGCGAAGTATTAACATCGAGGCAGTTTTGTCCCAGAGGAATGTCACTCTGCCTGTTTCAAGGACTTGTCGGTGGTCTGTAAGCAATAACAAAATTTGATAATTTTTCTTCTGCCTTTGTTTCCCACATCGGTAGCCATTGCAAACCAATGAGCCCCAACCTCCCAAAGCCCCGTATCCCCCTGCAGCTACTTGCTCTCTCTGCTCTTCTTCACGGCAGAGCTTCCAGAAGACCTCCTCTGGCTTTGCTCTCCATCACCCTCCTCTGCAAGGGCCTGGCTTGGCCCCACATCCAAACACATCTCACATTGGTGGTCCTGCTTCCTTCTCCATCCATCTCCTTGCCTTGAGCTCCACCCCCCACCCCCGTTTAGATCAGTCCCCATGATCTCTCTTGCTCTGAATCCCAACCCCTGCTGATGCCCATGCATTCAAGCTAGTCTCTCATCCATTTACTTTTCCCTTCTGAGCCTGACTGTAAACTTCCTGGGGCGTATTGTCCATCTGTCCGTCCATGTCTGCCATTGCACTTTGGTGCCAAGAATCCAGGAGGGATGAGGCAGGCCTGATCCCTGCCGTTATGGAGCTCTTGGTCCAGTGGGGAAGGCGGGCATCCAGCAGGTCATTGCAGTGGAGGGGCTGGGTGCTGTGACATGGGATGGTGTGCTGCGGCAGCAGAGAGCACAGGGCCCTGACCCAGGATGGGCACGCCATCTCAAGGAGGGGACGTTCGTCAGGGACCCAGGGGATGAATAGGACCCAGGTGGACGAAGTTTGGAGAGGGGGTGTGGGCAAGGAGGAGGGTCTGGACAGGGGGCTCTGATGTGAGTGAGAGGTGGATGAGCTGACAGGTTTTGTGGACTGGGGGGCCCAGGTGAGGAGAGGAAGTGGGAGGGGTGAGATGAGGCTGCATGGGCCCAAGACAAGGGCATGTTAAGGAGTTGGGTTTGGTCCTAATGGTCGAGGTGAGCCCCTGAAAGGAGGGTGCCATCATTACTTTGCACTCAGTTTTCACTCTCATTTTCTTATTGTGGTAGTTCCACATGAAACTTACCATTTTAGCCATTTTAATGTGCACGGTTCAGTGGCATTAATTACGTTCGCGGTGTTGTGCAACCATCACCACCGTTCTCCAGAACTCTCTCATCACCAGACAGAGACTCTGTCCCCAGCAGCAGTCACTCCCATTCCCCTCCACCACCTGAATCAACCACCGGTCTGCTTTCTGTCTCTGGATTTGCCTATCTGGACATTTCATTCACATGAAATCATGTAATATGTCGTCTTTGGTGACTGGCTTCTTTCACTCGCTGTCATGGTTTCCAGGTTCATGTGTGTTATAGCACGTGTCGGCACATCATTCCTTGTAAAGGCTGAATAGTATTTGTGCAGATGGTGCCATATTTGTTTGATTGTTCATCTGTTGATGGACATTTGGGTTATTTCCACCTTTTGGCTGTTGCTGTGAGCATTCATGTACAGGTTTTTGTTTGAACATGTGTTTTTAGTTGTTTTGGGTATATTCCGAAGAGTGGAATTGCTGGGTCGTGTGGTAATTCTATGTTTAACTTTCAGAGGGCAGGCTGCTGGTGTTTTCCAAAGAGGCTGCACTTTATTTATTTATTTATTTTTTAAAGATTTTACTTATTTATATGACAGAGATAGAGATAGCCAGCGAGAGCGGGAACACAAGCAGGGGGAGTGGGAGAGGGAGAAGCAGGCTCCTAGCAGAGGAGCCTGATGTGGGGCTCGATCCCATAACGCTGGGATCACGCCCTGAGCCGAAGGCAGACGCTTAACCGCTGTGCCACCCAGGCGCCCCAAGAAGCTGCACTTTAAAAAAAAAATTATAGTTACCCTGGTGGGTGTGGTCAGCTTTTCACTTTAGAAAGATCTCTGTGTCTGCTCCCTGGAGAATAGATGGAGGGGTGCGGTGGGCAGAGATGGGTTCGGATGGGGGGTGCCATTGTCCAGGGGAGAGATTGATAGGTGATGGGAGGCAGTGGGGTGGAGGAACTAGAACCAGTTTGCGAGGTGGTGAGGACTTAGTGATGCATTGGAGGCCTTGGGTGGGGTAGAGGGGGCTCAAGCATGACTTAGACACATCATATCCCTGGAGGCCAGCACACAGTGGGTGCTTTATAAGTCCTCACTGAGCACCAGATGCCCGAAGAGGAGAAATGGGGCCCTTGAAGCTCTTTGTGCTCTTACTGAGGGCCTTTCTCACAACTGCTCCCTGATAGTGTCGTTGGTCTTGGAGGGGAAGGGCGAAGAGAGGCCTCGGCAGCCCGTCTTCTGAGGGAGGTGCAGGGTTACCGAGCCCCTGCTCTGGACCACCTCCATCCTCTCTTCATTTCAAGGTCTCCTGCCTCAGGAGACCATGGGGGGCGGGGGGCAGGGAGCTGGAGAGAATGGCCTTTCGGGGGAGGGTCTGAGCTTGTGGGGGTAGTCTAGGGCTGGACTGGCAGCTCGGAGGACAGTGATGTTTTTCCGAGGTCCCCAGCCTTGGGCTAAAAGCACTTCCTGTATACGGGTCATGCCACCTCAAATGGCCCGCTGCTCCTCCAGGGACACCCAGGGAGAGCTCAGAGGGCTCGGGAGGACCCAGAAAGATCTGGCCCAGCCCTTCTTGTGGTTCTCGTGGATGTTCCTGCCACAGGCCCCCGCTCTGGGTGCCCGCGACCTGCTGGGGCTTCTCCAGTTCTGCGGCCTTTTAACTGATGGATTTTGGCCTAGATGGGGAGGGAAGTGTCTTTCAACTGAAAAGCTTGCAAAAGCTTTCATTTTCTCTCTTTCTCCTCTGTCCACCTTGTCTTTTTCCTCTTTTCTCCCTTTTCATCCTCTGCCCGGTTCCCCTGCCCCTCCCCCCAATCCCTGTTCTGTAAATCTGTAAAACAAACACACTTAAAAAAAATCTCATTCATCTCTTCCATCTGCAGCTCCCAGCAGGCTAAAGCTGCTGCCTCCCTTGGGAGTTGGCTTTTGCGCTTTGGGCATTAGTCAGCTCTCTGCAGCCTGGGGCCATTGGCGGAGAATCCCAGGCCACTGCCAGGCAGCCGGGGGCCTTGTCAGGCAGGCCTCAGAGGCTCTGACCCAGATAGATGGTGGGTGGCCAGAGAGGGACCCGGAAAGGGCAGGCAGGGGACTGGACACCTGAGCTAGCCTTTGAGCAGTAGCAAGGCTAGAGAGGCTACCGCGGTCACCCCTGGTCTGTGTGGACTGTGGGCTCCTCTGCCTGCTGTCCTTCCTCCAGGGAGACTGTGGGGACCCGAAGGAGGATTTGCTGGGGGCCACCCCCGCCCAGTGGCTTGTTGTGTTCCCGGCTTTTGACAGACCCAGGTGAACTTGCAGCTGCACCAGGTGCTACCCTAACCAGCGCACGGCTGTGTCCTTACCGGTCAGCACTGTTGGAGGCGTGGGGGGATGTAAGGAGCACAGGGTGTTGTCCTCAGGAGCTCGGAGTCTGCAGCGCGAGTGAGAGCCCTGCTCCCACGGTGGGACCCTGACTGAGCTGGGAAGATGAAGGTCGGCGCGCTCCCAGCTCTGCTGCAGGAAAGTACAGGGGCAGGGGGGCCGCCGCTGTCTTTGCTTTCATTCTTCCCTTCGTTTGCCTGCTCGTTCAGTCCGTGCGTGAACAGCGTGGCCCGGGCCACACATTGTGCCGTCAGAATGCTTGCGTTTGAGTTTGGTCCCTCGGGAGCTAGCTGTGTGTCCCGGGCATCAGCCGACTCATCCGTGTGGAAGATGCAAACATGGCTCCTCGTCCCGATCATCTTCACGGAGTTGTGCTGGCAGAGAAGGGGATAAGAAACGTCATCGGCGCCAATTGTTATACAGTGTAAAGTCTTAGTATTCACAGGTTTTGAAGGCCTACAGTGAAGGGCCGTGGCCCTGGGCCCCGTGGGCTGTTCAGAGATGGCTGCCGCGGCTCCTGCCTCAGAGCGTGCACAGCCTGGCACGTTCTTGGAGGATCTGGTTGGAGGGTTCTCATCGTGTTTCCTCGTGGGGCACAGACCCAGCATGGCCCTCCAGCTCTTAGTTCACTCAGCAGATAGTTACTGAGTGGCCACAGGAGCCTAGTGATGCGTAGGCGCTCCCTGGAGGTCAGCCGGCAAGGGCCCAAGCGCCCCACCACGTCCTGGAGCCGAGCCCTGCTCCTCTAGCAGAAGGAGGCTGTGTGTCCTCTGCATCCCGCCACACGCTCTTGCGTTCTGAGTCCGGAGGCTCAGCAGTGCTCGTTCACTGGATGATTTTTGTGGCTGGCTTAGGTGTGGCCTCTTCCTTTCACTGTTTGGTCTGGCCAGCTGGGACAGGGAGTAGATCTGGGAGGGGGCGACAGAGGCCCTGGACAGGGACCCTTAATTCTCAGTGGCCCCATCTGCCTGTCGAGCCCGACTTCATGCCTCCTGGGGAGAATAATGCCGTTTCCGTGGACAGACCCTTCCAGTGTTATTGACGTTGATACATCATCTTGTCACGTACGTGACCAGGGCAGCTGGAAATGATGCAGCAGGAGGGCCAGAACAGCAGCCTTTTCTCGGTCCCGAGTCCCTGTGGCAGGTGCTGGGGCTGCTCCCTGGGGCCTTGCGTGCCCTGGTTTGATGGGTTGCAGGAAGCAGATGTGGCAGGCCCTTCCCCACACCCAGTACACTTCATTAGATGCCTCTGGATTCTTTGAATCCCTCCTCCGCATGAATATGTATTAATATTTATAATAAAAATGTAAAATTCAGAAATAGAAGGATGGTCTCTTACTCAGTGATGTCCTTTGAAACAATCAAGGATCGGTTATTTGTATTTAAAAGATACTTCTGTAGGGATTTAGCAAATAAAAATAATTTTCTCTTAAAAAACCCGAAAAACAAAATAACTCACATCAGACTCTTTTTCCAAGCAGCATAGCTTTTGGACATCTGGTTGGTCTAGGAGAGAGCCCTCAAGGATCTGGAACTACCCTTTTCCCAGCAGAGAGTTTAACTGCTGACCCTACTGCCTGAGCTGCCGGCCCCCGGAGACCAGGGCTGCCGTGGTGTGGAGCCATTTAGAACTTGCCACCCAGGGTCCCTTAGATTCCTAGCTTTGCCACTTAATTGCTACAGGACCTTCCACAAGTCACCTAACCTCTCTGAGCCTCAGTTTCTTTATTTGTAAAACGGGAACATAATTCCGTGCCTACCTCATAGGGACGTAGAAGATTACATAATGCATGTCAAGAGCTTTGCATTGTACTGAATAAGTATTAGCTGCTATTGTGGTGACGATGAGGACGATGCCAAAGGATACTTTTATTGTCTCTACCATCCATGTCCAGAGGAGAAATCCAAGGTCAAGGTAAAGACACGAGCTTGGATCAAACAGCGCTTAACTCTGCCTCTGCCTCTTTTTTTTTTTTTTTAAAGATTTATTTATTTATTTATTTGACAGAGATAGAGACAGCCAGTGAGAGAGGGAACACAAGCAGGGGGAGTGGGAGAGGAAGAAGCAGGCTCATAGCAGAGGAGCCTGATGTGGGGCTCGATCCCTTAACGCCAGGATCACGCCCTGAGCCGAAGGCAGACGCTTAACCACTGTGCCACCCAGGCGCCCCTCTGCCTCTGCCTCTTGAGCAGGGAGTTGAGGTCAGTCAAAACCACAAGGGTGAATAGACCAAATTGCAGTGGAGGGAACGTTGGCCTGTCCCACGCTACTCTAAGTTAGCCCTCTAGCTCTGAGGGTCTGTGAGCTCCTTTTGCTTATTCATTGTTCAGTTCATTGAGTGCCAGTCACTGTGCTGGGGGCTGGCCCAGCAGGCAGGGCGTACAGTAGAGATCAGGGAAGGGGCTGGGGCGGGGGGGGGGGGCGTTCATCAAGGCCCTCTGTTCTCACTGAGTCAGGAGGCGCGCCTGGCTAGAGGAGTGAGTTTCTGCTCATCCCTTGGAGATCTCGGTTATCCAGTGGTGCTTCAGGTAGCCAAGTCCTTTTTCTGAACCTTCCAGCCACAGAATACTGCCCAGGCGTTGTCCAGTGTATCCCTGGAGGCATGCGCAGTTATCCTATCCCTGAGAAAGAAGCTGATGCTAGGAGGAGACAAGAGGTCTGATATCACTGGTCTGGTTCATTGGCATCTTGGGTTGGAGCATGTTGGTAAGGTGAGATCGAAGCCCTGGTCCCTCGGGACTGAGTCAGCTATGCTCGGTTGCTTGGCTTCATGCGGACCCGGTTTCCCTGGACGTACATCTCCCAGTCATGCACCACGGTCACCAACAAGAAAGCGCAAGAAAGAGGATGGGCCATGTGCTCTGTCTAGGTATTGGAAAATGGTTCCAGGCATTTCTCCTTGTAGTGGATGAAGCTTCCAGAGATTGGTAGTAACATTATTAATTGAAAAGACCATACATATTTACCCTGAAATTCTACGGTCTGTCTCCACTGAGACTCAGCAGTGTGAACCAATGATGAAACTCTCTAACTGGCACGTTACTAATAACATATTCAGAGAAGCCAAGGGTTAGAGGCAGAGTGTGGGAGTGGAGTGGAGTGGCGGCAGACCAGGGAGGCCGATCCACTCTGTGCCAGCTGGGGTGACCCCAATGCCAGCAGACAGTGGGTGGTTTCTTAGCATGGATGGTTTAACACACGCCTGTGCTGGGCATGAGGAGGTGGGGCTCCTTCTCTCTGAGGGTTTACTAGGAACTCTGCCAAGACTTGGCACCACTTGGTTAACAGTGTACCCTTATATTACCATCAGGTTTTTGGGTTCAATTCAATAGTCAAGGTTTACCTGCTATGACTGTAAGAATCACTGTTGAACCAAGGAGGACACTACAATTATGTTTTCCTTTTTTTCTAAGAGAGGGAAGGAGGAAGGGAGGGAGGGAGGAAGGGGGGGGGGGAAGAGAGAGAGAGAGAGAGAGAGAGAGAGAGAGAGAATCTCAAGCAGGCTCCACGCTCAGCAAGGGCCCTCATGACCCTGAGCTCATGACCTGAGCTGAAATCAAGAGTCGGACATTTAACTGATTGAGCCACCCCAGCGCCCCTGTTTCCTTTCTTGTATAAGCTTTTATTTTTCCTGGAGTTAATAATTAACTCACGTTTCCCCCATTAGCATATTTTCTATGTATTTATCTTTATTTTTCTATTTTACCATTTTTATTTATCCTATCATAATTCCTTGAATAGTTTTTTTTTTTTTCTACGAGGGTTTGCATCTATTAGATATCCTGTCAGTTCCATTCTTTTCATCAGGAGACCTCACTTCCAGAGGCCTCTATCCCTTACTGCTCCTGTTATGGTAAAATGACAACTATTTTATTATGTGCAAATTCTGTGGGTTAGGATGTCAGGTAGGGCACATTGGGGATGGGTGGCTCATCTCTGCTTCGCAGTGTCTGAGACCTCATCCTGGATGGCTCATATGGCTGGAGGTGGCTGGGATGTTCAGCTGGGGCCATACGTCTGAGGCCTTGGTTCTGGCTTGGTTCCTAGGTCCTTCTCTTGTCACATCTGCTGGGGCTGAAATGTCCAAGATGGTTTCTTCACTGGGATGGTCTGGGATGAATGTCTGGAACATCTGGAAGCTGGCTGGTATTGGCATCAGTCTCCATGTGGCTAGCCATAGGACAGTAGTCTCAGGAGAGCTGGGCTTCTCACATGCTGGCTGTTTTCCCTGGAGCAAATGTTCCTAGAGATCGAGGTGGAAGCTTCGAGGGTTCCTGTGACTCAGCCTTGGAAGTTAAGTAATGTTATTTCTGTCCCATTCTGTTGGTCCAAACTGAGTCACAGGGCCAACCAGATCAAGGCAAGGGGAGGTACAGGGGGCATCAATACCAAGAGACGCGCTCATCGGGCAGCCAACTTCGGAGACTAGCTACTGCATCTCCTGTCTCTCTTCTCTGCTACTTCTTCCCGGAACTATTTTGGGGCAGATATTGGATCCTCTGATGTTTTTGTCTTTTCTTTTTCATTTTCCACATCTTTGTCTTTTTGTTGTACTTTTTGGGAGACTTCCTCAACTTAGTCATACCATCATATTTTTCTTTTCTTTTTTTTTTTTTTTAAGATTTTATTTATTAATTCAACAGAGATAGAGACAGCCAGTGAGAGAGGGAACACAGCAGGGGGAGTGGGAGAGGAAGAAGCAGGCTCATAGTGGAGGAGCCTGATGTGGGGCTCGATCCCGTAACGCCAGGATCACGCCCTGAGCCGAAGGCAGACGCTTAACCGCTGTGCCACCCAGGCGCCCCCATATTTTTATTTTCTAAGATCTCTTTCCTGATCATTCCATTTTTTATAGCATTCTCGCCTTGTGTCATGGATACAAAATCTTGTCTTCTCTCTCTGAGGATATTACTTTATAGTATTTTGTGGAGGTCTCCATTGGTTCCTTGCATTGTCTGTTACATTCAGGTTCCTCTTGATTATTTTGAGATCTTTCCCATATGTTGGAGGCTTGTCCCAAATGTCTGGCTACCCTTCGCCGTGTCTCTGTAGCCAAGAGTGGGGCACTAGGAAGTGGGTTGGGAGCTGTGTGGGCCTGGGCTTCCATGCAGGGTGGTGCCTGGGTAGCATTGCCCTTTCATTGGAGGAGCCCGGGTACCTTTTCTCAGGAATCGCTGTTCGGTCGTTGTTCAGTCTCTTGTAGTGCTGGGTGTTGGGGAGGTCATTTGTCTGTCAAGGAAGTGACGGGTTGGTGGTGCTCTGTGTTTCAAGTATCAAACACTCCCCCAGGGTCATCCATTCCCAGCCCATCTTCCAGGCACCAGTCACCTCATGTAGGCTGAATTTTCCTCTTCTATTACATTTGCTGTTGTCAGTTCACACTTTAAAACCCCCCCAAAACTGTTATTTTAAGGGGCTTCAGAAGAAGCAAAATAAATGCAGGTAATCAGTCTGATACGTTCATCATGGAAGCCTCAACAGGCTGAAGACGACGTCTGTCTACCTCTTTGTCCGTATCCATTTCTGTTTTTATATCTATCTCCCCTAAAGGAAGCAAGAGGGAACTATTTAAAAATTATTTTTTATCGTGATACATGCCATGCGTCCAAATTGAATTAGGCAGTAAGCACCCGCGTACCTGCCATCTGAGTCAAGACATACTAACAGGCTGGGAAAAGGCTGGTGTTCTGTGCTTTTCTGCCCCATGGCTTTGTGATTTTGGGTCTGAAGCTGTCTGAGGCCATGACCTTGGGAGCTGGCCGTCTTTGCTCTGACCGTGGTGTCGCTCCTTCTACCGAGGCCAGCCGTGCCAAGCCGAGCGGCATACCACGTGAGGGAAGCCGCTCACTCGGCAGTTTCCAGGTGATGCGGTGCTCCCAGGCTGGAGGACGTGCTCCTGCACCTGCCTTGCCCTTGCTCCTGTCTCTCTGCTAAGGCTTCGGTCCTTTTCTGAACCCGTCTGGGTTTCCCGGGGCCCCGTGACTTGAGGTGTGTCCAGAACGAACGTCTGCCTCCTGCAGAGCTGGTTCTCCTCCTTGGTCTGTGTCATGGTCGAAGCACCCGAACCTTGGTTTTCTGAAACCGGTCTCTTAGCTTCTGCTCCTCCTATCACGAGGTGATCTTCGTTTTGCCTCTGAGATGCCTTATGACCCCTTGGTTTTGTTTCTGTGGCCGTAAGTGCAGTGGGGGCCCCCTCCGGTTCCCTTCCTCCCTCTGCCTCCTGCCCTGCAGCAGAGCCCTGCCTCTGAAACTGCCGCTCCCCATTGTCTGGGGGATAAAGTTCAGATGGCTTGGTGCCTGTTTCCCAAACTGTAGTCTTGTCCGCAGACCACCTTCACTGTTTCTGTCATGTCTGGGTGCCACCCATGGTAGTTTCCTTTAACTGCTCAGTTTCTAAAAGTTGAATGAACTCATTTTATTTTATTTTTAAAAGATTTTATTTATTTATTTTATTTTGGGGGGGAAGGGGCGGAGGGAGGGGAGAGAGAATCTCAAGCAGACTTCCCACTGAGGGCGGAGCCTGACACGGGGCTCAATTCCATGACCCTGAGCCAAAACCAAGAGTTGCACGTTTAACCGACTGAGCTACCCAGACGCCCCTTGAATGAACCCATTTTAGAAGGCGATGCTATGTCATCACCATAAAAGGAGACTCAGAATAGCCTGCCATCAATAGAGGGCACTTGTAAAGGACCAATAACTAACCATTACAGGAAAGAGCACTGGACCAGCAGGGATGTGTGCACCCGACCCTGGGAAAGCGTGATGCAGATGCTCTTCTCGAGGGAGCCCCTGTTTTTCCCACTGTCAGTGCACCGTGGAGCCCAACTGCCCAGGGCCAGGCTTTGCTCTACTGTCCTCCCGCTCTGGGAACTTGGGCAAGTCACCTAACCTCTCCGAGTCTCAGTTTCCCCTTCTGTAAAGCAGGGTTAATAATATTTGCCGCAAAGGGTTGTCATGTGTCTTAAATGAGCTAGGCTTCCTGCAGTCCTTGTCCGTGGTAAGCCTGGGGTGTGGGTTTTCACTTTTCCTTTTTGAGGGTCTGCTAAGTGCCAGGCAAGTGTTTCCTCCACATTGGTGACGCCAGATGGTCTGACTTGGTGCTCTTTGCTTTCACTCCTCCATGCCTCTGCTTCTTTGCCATTCTCTGTTTTTTTCCCTCCTGGGTAAGTGCTGGCCTTGCCCTCAAGGTCTAGCTCAGCTGTGACCTCTTCTGTGATACCTGAGCTGATCTCCCAAGGAGACCTGGCCTTCCCTTCCCTGTGTCCCATGGCACTTTATTCCATATAACCCACAGTTGATACTTGGCAAGTGGGTCATTCACGTGGGTGTGCTGTGCCTTCAGGATAGTTCTTGCATCTTCACTTCTCCTGCCTGGATTGTCTTCTCAGATGCTTGTAAATAGTACCAGTGTTACTGCCCATGGTAACTAACACACAGCCCACCCTGGATCTCCAAGAACTCAAGCTCCAGGGACGTGAGAACGTGCTGGCTGGTGTCCTCTCTTCTGTGCCTCTGCCGTGGCACACAGAACAGGTGGAGCTGGGTTTCTCATTGTGATGGGAAAGGACAATGGGATTGGAGTGGGGGGTCTGGGGAGTTGAGCCCAATGCCCAGATTTCTGACTCTGTGGCTCTCAGGCCTACACCAAACGCCTCAGGGTCTGCTCTTACCAGTATGGGAGCCGTGTGGCATCAGTCAGTTCTCAAAGTTGTCTGTTCGGTAGGGCTTTTTCCAGGAGTGCAGGGATGTGCCTGTGTGTGTAGGTCGGTCCTTCGGCCCTGAGATGTAATAATAGAGGAGGAGGCTCGGCTGTCCCGAACCAGCGGCCGCGGCTGGGTCTCCAGGGCTGGGTAACCCTCCTGCCTTTTTCCTCTTGGTGCCTGTCCTTTCTCCTACCCCTGGCCCGGTTTAGGGATTCAGGGTCCTCCAAGGAAGGGCAATGCCATCCTCACCCAGCACACCCAGAGAAGCCAGCGTGTTCCTTGAAGCTACAGGCCCAGAGTATCGCGCAGACCTCTGCTTGGTCCCATGGGCAGTCCTGTCTCATTGCCCAGGGTGTGGCCTGTTTACCTCCTGTGCAGCTGGCTTCCACTGTCGATTCATTCCTTATGGGGGACCCATAGACCTGTGGACCCTTGACACTCAGGCCTTTTTTTTTTTTTTTTAAAGATTTTATTTATTTATTCGATAGAGATAGAGACAGCCAGCGAGAGAGGGAACACAAGCAGGGGGAGTGGGAGAGGAAGAAGCAGGCTCATAGCAGAGGAGCCTGATGTGGGGCTCGATCCCATAACGCCGGGATCACGCCCTGAGCCGAAGGCAGACGCTTAACCGCTGTGCCACCCAGGCGCCCCCCCCCTTTTTTTTTTTTTTTAAATAAGCTCTATGCCCTACATGGGGCTTGAATTCACAACCCTGAAATCAGGAGTCCCATGCTTTACTGACTGAGCCAGCCAGGCGCCCCAACACTCATGCTTTATAAACGTGTGTCCATAGACCGGCTGTACCTCCTGACCGGTTTTTCCTGCGATGTGACCTGCTCACTTTTTGCATACTCATGCCGTGGTGATTTGGGGACTGCGCTCTCTGGAGATCAGGAGAGAGGCTGGCTGTGGGATTTGGGCATCCCCCTTGCCTCTCAGGGCCTTGGTGTCCTTGTCTGTCTGATTAGGTTGTCGAATGGCTTCTAATGGTTTCTCCCAGAGCTGCTGGTCTCTGTCTGCGAACCCCAGGATTGGGTGGGTGTGGTGGGGGTGGGGGTAACCATTTTGCATTCCTGGGGAGTTTTGAGTCATCACCGGTCCAGAGTTGGGTTCTGAATCTCCAGGAACCAAGAGTGTGCACAGGGATGGGACAACCCTGCCAGATGCTGCCGGGCGAGCAGTTCCTGCTCCTTCCTAAGGGGCTTTTCAAGCAGGGCATTGGGACTTACTCCCTCCACCTGCTGGAACCTCTCATTCCCAAATCCTGTGCCCCCTTCTGTCCCTCTGCTACCCTGCCAGGCTTGCTGGGCCCTGTTCTTCTCCCCTTCCACATCCGCCCCAGCACAGGACAGACATTAACCCCCTCACCTCTGTGTCTGTCCCTTTGGAGCTTTTGCAGACAGGCCATGTGCATGTGCCGAGGACCCAGTGGCCCACACGGTGGCTGGGCTCTCCTGTCCCTGCCTCCCAGGTTTAGGGTCCAGAGTATATGGGCATTCGAGTTTCCCCAGATTTGAAGCTGCTCTTGCCCCCCTCCGCCCTCTGATTGTCTTTCTGCCTCGCCCCCCTCCTCCACGCTCACTCCTTCCCCCTTTTGACGGCAGCCTTGGCGACAGCAGCGGTGGCGACAAGGTCTTCCGAAACCAGGGCTTGTGCCAAGTGCCTCATAGGCCTTATTCAGGCCACTGCGGAGGGGGCTGTAATTAACCATTTTACAGATGAGGAAGCTGAGGGGCGCTGAGATGAAGTGACTTGACCAGGGTCACACAGCTAATTGGGGTAGGGCTGGAATTCAAATCGAGGCCTGTTGAACCATAAAGCCAGTGCTTTGAATCCACCATACGCCCTGTCCATCTGCCTGGCCCTCTCCTCCCTCCAGCCTGCTGCCAGGCTATCCTGCCAAGCCTGGATGGAACTTCTGGAATATGTTTCCAACCCCAGGGATGGCTGCTAGGATGAGGGCTACATGATTGTGCCACAGGGCCTGGCGTCTCTGTAGACAGCAAGGCAGACTCTCCTGGGCCTGGACCCTCAGTCTGCACCCAGCCTTTCCCCCCTCCTCAGCCCTCCCCTTGGCCCACCTTGCCCAGGGACCACATAATTGTCTGCCACCAAAAAACCTCTCTAAGATACTAGTCACTGAGGAGTTGAGCACAATTTTCTGAGTCCTGTTCAGAGAACAGGTGTTGGGAGCTAACCTGCCCATTCTGCAGATGAGAAAGCAGGGAAAGCAGAGAGACTTTGAGGTTCGGCTCGTCAGGCCTAGAGTTAGTCCTGGCTTCTAATTCCTCTTTCTTCTCGCGTGTCTGCTTCTTATGATATCTTGTGAAGCTTTTCGTGTTACGTTATTCCTATTGTTTACGGTCTAGTTAGTTACATAGGATGGGGAAATATGAAAAGTGAGAACTCAAACGATCTCTCCAAATAAATGACAATGCAGGTCCTCTGAGTGCTGGGAGTGGAGACGGCAGTCCTTGCTTTCAACAGGTGTGAGTAGTAAGGGAACCCTCGTCAGATTCTGGAGCTTTGCCGCAAAGCCAAAATTTGCCCGCAGCCCTGGGAGCACCAAGAGGCAGCCAGAGCAGGAAGTAAGCAGCAGAAATGACAGAAGTAGAGCCCATTCAGCCCCTTCTCTCTTATTCCTTTTTAAAAACGGAGTTATAATTTATACACCGTAAAAATTCACCCTTTAAAGTGTGTAATTCAGTGCTGTTTGGTATGTTCACACACTTGTGTCACCATCACCTATGTAGTTCCAGAACATTTTTATCCCCTCAGGAAGAAGCCCCTAACCCATTAGTTGTCACTCCCCGTTCTTCCCCACTCCCCACCAGCCCCTGGCCACCACTGATCTACTTTCTGTCTCGGATTTGCCTGTTCTGGACGTTTCCTGTGCATGAAGTCACACTGTACGTGGCCTTTTGTGGGTCACACCGTACGTGGCCTTTTGTGGCGGCTTCTTTCCTGCAGCATAGTGTTTTCGAGGTTCATCCACACCGTGGCCTGAATCCGCACTTTGTTCCTTTTCGTGGCTGATTACTATTCCATCCTGTGGCTAGACTGCATTTTGCTTTTCTGTTCATTGCTTGATGGACACTGGCTGATTTCCACCTTTGGGCGTTGTGAATGGTATGTCTCGTTCCTTTTGGTTTGGTTTTCCTGGGAAGCTCTCTACGGTGGCCAGCTGTCTGCATTCCTGCAGGTTGACTCTTTGGAAAGCAAGAGAAAGCAGAGCCAGCTGTGGCTGGGTGGCTGGGGACCTAGTGGGGTGAGAGATGCAGACAGAGGGAGTGTGTAGGTTTGGAGGAACTCTCTGCCGGAAGGAGGCCTTACACCTGGCCCCAGAGCCATCTGCTGATCGGTGAGTACTTTTCCTGTTGTTGATTATTAACTGATCATTATGATCCTGAGAGTGGATCCCTGGGGCTAGAACAGGTGCTTTTTTTGAGATGCTAGAAGGGTTTCCAAAGACATTAAGCAGTCCTGGACCCTTCCTTGCTTCTCTTTCTCCACTTGGAGATCAGATCCCCATTTTAGGACTTATAATAACAATAAAGATGATGATAGTAGTAGTGGTCTATATTTGTATAGGACTCTATGTTTTATTTCACAGCCATTACATTTAATTCCTCAGAACATCATTGCCGTCATCTTTGCAGATGCAGGAGGTGGGACACAGAGACGTGAGGTGACTTACCCAAGGGCACACAGTGGGGTAGCAGGTAGAGCCAGACTGGAACCCGGGAGTCTCCTGAACCCTAGCGTAGGGCATTTTCATAGAAGTGGGGGGAGATGACCTTAGATGGTCTAGGGCAGAGAAATCCGAGGCTGGACGGAAGGAGCTAGAAGGCCTGGGTGCCGTAGGTAGGGCCCTCTCTGGGGGAGGGGGGAGGGGGTTAACAATCCCATCTGGGTGAGCCATCCCCTGGCTTTCTCTGCTTCCACCACAGACTCCTTGGTCGTTTCCTCTCGAGACCTGCATTTGGCTAAAGCCAGCCAGGCCCTCTCCCAGCTGCCCCAGGTTTGTCCATGCTTCTGGGGAAGGAATCCCAGAGCAGAGAACCTCAGTGCTAGGTGGATCTGGGGCACAGGGCTGCTGAATGGGTAGCAACCGCACGACCCCCAGAGGCTGGAGGAGGCCCCTGACCTGCCCATTCATGTCTGTGCTTAACCACCTTTCTCGCTGAGCGGAGTGTGTGGTCTTCCTCCTCCCTCTTCTGCCTTCTCTCCGTTCCCCTTTTTCCCTCCTCTTGTGGGTCCCTGTGTGGGTCTGGGGAGCTGTGTGGCTGGCTTGGTTGGAGAGACAGTTTCAGACTCAGTGCCGTGACAATGTCAAGATCACTGTGGGTCACAAGAAAGTTGTTACAAATAATAGTAAGGATACCATCTCTGCTAATAACTTACCTTTTGCTTATAATAAATGAGAGCAGATTCAAGGTTATTTCTTGGTATAATCATGCCTTTTTCACCTACTTGTGTGTGATTTGTTTGCCTGAGAAAGGGCTGGAATGGCACTGAGCACCCAAGTTCTTACTCTGTCTTAGCACCAGCTGGTGGCCGGGCTGGGCCTGGCTGTCCCTGGGAGGGTGGCTCCCGCACACAAGGGGCGTGAGGGCCGGGGCAGGACGAGGTTGAGCCCCGCTGACCGTGGCAGGGGTGGTGAGGTGCCAGCGGGGCATTCTGTTTTCTGTTTTTGGTCTTCCAATGACAGAGGCAAGGCTAGAGCCTGCGACTTCGGCAGTGTACCCGTGTCCTAGGGCTGCCGTATCCACACGCCACGGGCCGGCAGCTTAAAACAGCAGGCTGGAAGTCCCAAACCAAGGTGCCAGCAGGACCTGCTCCTTCTGGAGGCTCTGTGGTGGAGGCCGGCCTTGCGTCTTGCGGCTCCCAGTGGGGCTTGGCGTTCAGCTGAGTCACTCCGGGCTCTGCCTCTGTCGTCACGTGGTATTCTCCCCGTGTGTCCATGGCTTCACACGGCCACCTTTGCTTCTCTTAGGGACACCAGTCAAATTGAATTAAGGGGCCACCTTAATGACCTCTTAACTTGATTACATCTTCAAATAAGGACATAGTCACGGGTACTGGAGGTTGGGACTTCAACATATCTTTTTGGGGGACACGATTCGTAATAGGCAGTTGGCTCTTAATTAAGTACCTTTGGCTTTTAGGAGTTGAGAATGGAGATGGAGCTGTGTGTCCTGTCCCCCCCAACAGGTGCCACTCAAAGCTATCGGTATACCAAGGCGGGGTAGGTTTGTGACCTAGGGCCTGGGTGTACCCTGAGTTCTGTTGTTTTTGAGGGCAACAGGCTTGCCTCTGTCTACCCTGGCTTCCCATCTGGAGTCTTGGATAGAGCCCTAAAACAAGTGTGAAGCCGCGAGCCGCTGGTGCTCATTCCTGCTCCAGCACCTTTCAGGCTCCAGACACCACTGAAGGCATCCTTCTGGCTGGAAGGCACCTTGTGCCCCCACTGAATTGTACCCACAGTCCCTAGAGACTGGTCCCAGGAGCTTCTGCCAGCATCCAGGGAAAACAGGCTGGTCCAGGGAAGTGGGGCTCAGCGCAGGAGGGGGGGGCGTGGTGGCCCTTTGCTGAGAGTCAGGGGCCTTGGGTAATGCTCACATCTGCTTTGGTCCCATGGGAGTGGACATCTTGCACCGTGTGGAGAGAAGCAGACAGCGTGAGTCTGTATTTGACTGTCCCTAGACCAGTGATACTAAGAGCCTGCCAACATTGCCCTCCTCTAGGATTTGTGTCCCTGGAGAGCCAGGACCGCAGTCAGGCAAGTGCGCCACAGCCTCCTCCAAGAGAGTCGTCCAGAGGTCCTCAGCTAACCCCTGAACAGTCCTGTAGACTTTGGGCATGGGGCTTGCCTCCTGTCCCCTCCCTACATGCTTCCTCCTTGGCTCCCAGCCCCCGAGGGGACCTGCCCTTGTCCATCCTCACCTCAGGGGACCCGAGGGTGGTGCCCCATCCCTGCTCATCCTTCTTCCTCTCCCTTTCCGCCGTCGTGGCTCTCAGGGGCTGGGTCCGTTGAGGAGGAGTGGTAGCTGCTTGGGAGAGGGCGCAACGGCTGGAGGGGGTGAGCCTGTGCTGGGATCCAGCTCTGTGGGGTCCACAGGCAGGTGAGGGCCAGAGCGGCTGGGCTGGACCCCACACTGGCCCAAGGCAATGACTGGAGGGGAGGAGGTGGCTCTCAACGGAGAGGTGGAAGGAGCCTCGTTCAGTCCTTTGTGTGTTGCGTGCACATCTACACGTGCTGAGTTGTGGCCCTGCTGGTTCGTGTGCCAGTTACAGTCTGGACCCGGAGGGCACCTCCCCCCACCGCCCCGAGTGAGAGCTAGGTCCAGGAAGACATGAAGAAAGAGACAGATGGAGGATCAGAAAGGGGGACTGGCAGGTCGAGGTTAATCGGGGTCATATGGATCTTCTACGAAGGCAGATGTTCATGCAGCCTCCTTGCCCGGTTGCCTCGAGGACAATGAGGCCTGGCCCGCTGCAGGGGTAGGCAAGAGTCATGCCAGGGTAGACAGGGCCCCACAGCACCTGGCCGGGTCTCTTGCAGGTTGGGCTGTCCTGTGGGCTGAGGGGAGCCAGGCTGGGGGGGTGTCTGGCTCGCAGGGCAAGGGCTTCTTCTGGTGCTCTGTAGGGAGGGTGGGCTTCTCTCACGACGGATGCCTGGGGTTGGAGCTGTCGTCTCTGTTGGCAGGATGCGGGCTGGAAAGTACAGAAGCATTCTCTTCAGGTGGCAGTGGGGGTCCTTTGGTCATTGAAGTGGGACCCAGCTGTCAGGGCTACGTCAGGTGGGGCTCTGGAGAAGGAAACAGTTACAAAGTTGGGAGCCTTGGTGGCTCAGCCTGGTCTTGGACTCTTGCTACTGTTACCCTCAGCTCTCCCTGCTGTCCCAGGAGATAGTCAGGGCACGTCCAGGACACCAGACTCCCTCGCTGGGGGCTCCCCTAGGTTCTGCCCAGCTGGCCCTGTTGCGTAACCATTGCTCCAAACGCTTAGCTCACTGCCAACATTCTGCCTGGTGATCGGACTGCAAGCTAGCACTCCCTGGTCACCAGCGAGGGCCAGATGGAAAGTGGGGAGTATGTGAGAGCAGTGAACCTGTTGCTGTCATGTTGTCATGGTGACACAACTCTGTTGAGCTGCTTCTCCATGGTCCTAGCCCACATGGACTAAAATAAGTTCTACCTGCCACTCCCACAGCAGGCAGCCCCATCCTCCCAAGGTCAGCTCTCTGGCCATGGTGTGTGTGTGTGTGTGCGTGCGTGTGTGCGTGTGTGTGCGCACACGCATGCTCATCGGGTCAAAGGGTACCCAGGAAGGATGACTCACAAATGTTTATACTCCTCTTCTGTCTCTCTTTTTTTTGGTCTTGGATTCAAATGTATTTTGAAATACATCTACCAAATGTATAGCTGTATGTTATTAACCACTATCATTTTGACAAATGAAAATGCTTGAAGACAAATGGTACTGCTGCAGTTTCAGGGCTGAATTACTTCCCACTATGTCATTGCGGTAAAACGGTTACATGTATTTTGATGCCTTTCAGCATTTGTCAGTGCCTCTGAGGCCTGTAGGCATTGTGGGTCTTACATGTCTTTAGAGCGGTGGTTCTCAGACTGCGTTGCCCATCGGAAGACCTGGAGGGATTGTAAAACCCAGATTCCTCGGCCCGATCACTGGAGACTCTGGTGTGCACCTGAGAATTTGCATTTCTCACAAGTTCCCCGGTGATGCTGATATGACTGGTGCAGGAACCACACATGGAGTAGCCCCAGCGCGCCCGGGTTAAGGGTGGGTTAAGTGTGGGACTCTTGATTCCGGCTCAGGTCATGATCTCAGGGTTATAAGATCAAGCCCCAGGTCTGGCTTCGCACTCAGCAGGGAATTTGCTTGAGATTCTCGCTTTCCCTCTCCCCATGTCCCTCCCTCTGCTTGCACACACGCTCTCTCTTTCAAATAAAATAAATAAATAAATAAATAATTAATTAAAAAAATAAGAAAAAAATAAAATTAGGGGCACCTGGGTGGCTCAGTTGGTTGGGTGTCTGCCTTCAGTTTCGGTGTTGATCCCGGGGTCCTGGGATCGAGCCCCACATCGGGCTCCCTGCTCAGCGGCGTGTCTGCTTCTCCCTCTGCCTCCCCCCCCTTGTGCTCATTCTCTCTCTCTCTCTCAAATTAATAAGTAAAATCTTAAAAAAATAAAATAAAAGGAGGTATTTTCTTGTTACACTGGACTAGGTTTTTTTTTTTTTTTAAGATTTTATTTATTTGAAAGGGAGAGCGAGCGAAAGAGAGAGAGAGAGCATGAGCAGGGGTGAGGGGCAGAGGGAGAGGGAGAAGCAGACTCCTCTCTGATCAGGGAGCTCGATGTGGGGCTCCATCCCAGGACCCTGGGATTGTGACCTGAGCTGAAGGCAGATGCTTAACCCTCTGAGCTACCCAGGAGTACCTGGACTGTGCTAGGTTTTAAAACAAAACAAAACAGAACAAAGTTCAGTACATCCCAGCGGAGAACGCGCTCCAGTCTGGTTTCACACGGTGTGTGTTAACAGACTGGTCCCCGTCCCAGCTCCTGTAGGCAGAGAGAGGGAATGGCTCAGGCAGGCCCTCACTCACCTCTTCTGTGTTCTGTGGCCTCTTCACAGGAAGCAGGAACTGGCCAACAGCTCGGATGTGACCTTCCCCGACCGGCCGCTGTCCCCTCCTCTCACTGCACCCCCCACCATGAAGGTAAGAGGCTCCGAATTGGTAAGTGGGGAGGGGAGGTGGCTGTCCCTTTGGTCCAGGCCCCGCTGCTGCCATCCAGTGGGCGCCACAGAGTGCCCCGACACCTCGGGAGGAAAGTGTGACTGAGACTTGGGAGTGTCAGGGGCTGGATGAGGCCTTGGGGGGCTGTGGGATCCAGCACGAGGGGCTCAGGCAGGAGTGAGTGAGGAGACTGAATGCAGCCTGGTGTCTTCACTTGATCTTAGCTGAAGGGCTGAGAAACGGTTGCGGGCTGGTGTCTTAAGGGGCTACTGCCCAGGAGGGCTGCCTGGGGCTGGGGCTGGGGAAGGCGGGTCCTGCGGGTGGCACCCTCCTGGGACTTGAGTGGCACTTGCAGGCTGGTCTGCCGGCCTCTGACCGGCCCTCCTGGGCTGGCCCTGTCACCCCAGTCCCTGTGGGAGAGCTCTTCTAGGGCTTCTGGGGGTCAGGAATTCTGTCTTCTTAGCACAGCAGTCACAAGTCTCTTTCCTGGGAGACCACCTCCCAGAACGCCGGGCCCTGACTTCTCATTCCTGGAAAGGAGCTGAGGCAACTATACCCTCCCCCCACCACGCCTGTCTCCTTTCAGCTGTCAGTACTCCCGACAGGAGGGTCCCAGGCCCGAACTGGCTCTCAGGGAGGACTTTGGCTCAGCCAGTATCCCTGCCTGGGTGGCGGCACGTGATGCTCCCTCCTTCCCTCCCTCCCTCCCTCCCTCCCTCCCACAGTTCGCGCCAGGTGAGGACTAGCTCTGAAGAAGTCTGAGGACTAGCTTCCTGAGTCATCTGAGGGGACATCTAGGGGAGCAGGGGCTCCCCTAACCTGATCTGTTGGCAAATGATCCCCCCCAAAGGAAGTAGATGGAACCACCCTTCCGTTATCATCTCATATTGAATGCCCACCACGTAGACCGCTGTGTGGTATGCACTGAGGGGGGGTATCATAGAATATGAGCCTGCCCTGGTTGGATAGGAGTTCAGGTGTTGGTGGGGTGCAGGGCTGACCGAGGACAGTGGGATACCCAGGGGCATTGAAAGGCAGAGCACCTCCATCAGCCTAATCCCAGTGCAGGCATCTGAGCCAGGTGCTGGGTGGTTTGTTTGTACAGGGTAGTGCTGAGAAGCACGTCACCGTTCTGAGTTTCAGCCCCTTGGTCTGCAAAGTTGGATGTGGGATGCTTGTCACTGTGCTCATGGGTGGTGGGAGTTTGCAGGGAGAACCCTGGAAGTCCCCTAGGAGGAGTCACTGAGTTCCCTTGGCAGGCTTCCCTTACTCACATGCTCATTTAATTCATTCAACACCCAGTACTTGCTCGAATGTTGTATTAGTCAGGACTCTTGGTTATAAGTGACAGAAACATAACTCACTTTGGCTTAAGCATAAAACGGAATTTATTGCTTTGTAATGGCAAGTATAGACTCTCGGCATGGCTACATCCGTGAGTCTGTCTCCTTCCATCTCTCTTCTGTATTGGTTTCATTCTTTGTCAAGCTCTGTGTCTGTCGTGGCAAGATGGTGACAGTAGCTCCCACCTGCTTAGTAACTTCAGTGGAAAGAAGTACTTCTAACAAAAGTCCCAGGGAGGAAGCTTGGGGGCCTGGCTTAGGTCACTCTGAAGCAGTCTAGCTCTGAAGCGATCATTGCGGCCAGAGAGGTGGGGGCTCTGATTGGCCAGACCTGGGTCTCATGCCCACTATCTAAGCCCAAAAATCCGAGAGTGGGAGAGGGGTAGTTCCTCAAAGGAATATTGAGGTGTCATTAGGAGAAGATGGGGAGATGGTTGCAGGGCAGGCAAGACCAAACAGCTTTCTACCATAAGTGCTGGCCCCGTGCCAGGCCCGGTGCTGAGTGCTGGGGAACCCTGTAGTGAATAAGGCATCATGGTCCCCGCCCTCCTGGAGCTTGTCATCTAGCTAGGGGGCAGGAGGTGAAAGTTGAAAAACCAAATTGAAGATGAAGGATGGACATTAGGTGTGATGAACGTTCCAAAGGAGAAGCACAGCATAGCTTGGGGACGATGTAAGGGGTATGTGTGCGTGAATCGAACCTAACCTTGGAGAGGGTCAGGCAGGACTTCTTGGGAAATGATGTGGAAGCTGAGCTCTGAGAGTTGCATAGGACTCTGTTAGGCAAAGGTGTCTAACCTCAGGGTGGAGGAGAGTGTTGTAGGTGCTCGATGCTCAAAGTGAGGCCAAAGGACCAGCAGTGCCTGCATCGTTGGGTTGGGAGCTCCGTAGAAAGGCAGACTCTCAGGGTGGGTACGCAGACGTGGTACGGCAGGCTCCGTGAGCCCCCTGGAGCAGGAGGGAGGAGGCGGTGCGGGCAGAACGGAAAACCAGAGTGGCCAGAGCGTCTGCAGTTAGGGACGAAGAGGCAGACCCTTGCAAGTTTTATTTTATTTTTTACTTTAAAAAATTTTTAATCTGAGGATTTTTTTTATGTCGAAGTATAGGTGACACAATGTTACATTAGTTTCCGGTGTATAGCATAGTGACTCGACAAGTCTGTATGTTCTGCTCTGCTCCCCACAAGTGTGGCTCCCAGCTGTCACCATACACCACCACTGACTCTGTTCCCTGTGCTGTGCCTTTCATCCCCGTGACTTAGTCATTCCATACCTGGAAGCCCGTGCCTCCTACTCCCCTTCACACACTCTGCCCATCCCTTCCATCTAGACCCTTAGAAGTTTTGTTAAAGATTTTGGGCTTTATCCTAACTAAGGGCATTGATGTCATTGAAGATTTTAGTCAGAACAGTAGCCAGATGATGGTACTTTTGGAAAATCACCCTGGCTCTTGGGGGGAGAATTCGTAGGAGGAGCAGAGTGGAAAGTGGGGGAGGGGTTGGGAGGTCACTGAGGGAGTCTGGTGCAGGGATGGGGAGGGGATGATGGTGGCCTGACTCTGAGGGGTTTGTGGGGTTTTTTGGAAGTGGTCAGATCTCTGATTTCCTAGGAGGTAGACTGATGAGATAGGGAGGATGTGGGGAGAGGTAGGAGGCAAGAGTGGCTCCAGGTTTGAAACAACTGATAAACGGTACAGCTGTTCTCTGAGACGGGGGACCCCAGAGGGAGGATGAAGGCTGAAGTTCTAAGTGCTGTGTTGTACATGCTTGAAACATAAACGAGGGTATCAGTGAGCTGCTTAGTATTCGGGGGCCGACTCAGGAGAGGGTCTGGACTGGAGGTAGTAATCTGGAGCCATTTTTTTAGAGGTGGGAGTTGAAGCTTGGGGTGGAAGGCTGGGCCAGGGGCAGTGAGCACTCCAGGGAGAAGGCGGAGTGAGAAGAGGAGAGATTCCTGGGGTGGTGCCCTGAGGGGCTCCCCTGGGCAAAGGCTGATGTGGAGGAGGCCGGAGACTGGGTGGGAAGAGCGTTTCACGAAGGAAGAATGGGCAGCTATGTCAACTGCTACAGAGAGGCCAGGTATGGTGTTGGAGCCCGCAGTGGCCTGGTGGTGCTGCTGTAACTTGGAACCGTTCTGGGGCGGGAGGAGTGGACAGCAGGCGGGTGGGCTGAGGAGTGAGTGGAAATGTTGAGAGGAGGGAGCCAGGAGGGTGCATGGGTACAGGAGGGAGAGGTGCTTATCCGGAATCTGGAGCATAAGTAAGAGATTGTTAGTTAACATAGAGATTCATTCAAAACATTAGGACCATCCGCTGGGTACCTGAGCCTGCCCTGTTGCGGCCGGCACAGGGCCCGGCGGTCTGTTGGGGGTAAGCCTGGCCTGACGGGAGCTCCAGGCAGGCTCAGAGCAGAGCAGCAACCTGTCGGGTGGCTTTCCTGTCCAAAGCCCCAAGGCCAAGGTCAGAGCTGAGGACTCAGAGGAACATACGAGGGGTCACCCTGAAGGCTCACACTGGGGTTGGGACCCGTCTGTGGTTGGTGTTGGGGGCCAGTGTGTGTATGTGTGGGTGTACCTGGACTTAGGGATCCCTTTATGACTGTTATTTGGGCTTGTTCTGTGGCAAAGACAGCCTGTGGCCGTGGTTAGGAGGCTGTCTGTGGCTAGTGTATTTTTGTCCTTTGGCAAAGCAAACTGACTCATACGGTTAGAACCACAGTCCTCCTGCCCGGCGTGCTCATTATGGAGGGAGCGTCCCTTTGGTGACAGCGCTTACCAAGTCCTGTTGCTGGCCGTCCGACACTCCCCCGCGCTGAGCTCCTCGAGGGCAGTGACTCTCCTAGTCTGCGGCCTGGGTGGGTGCTGGTGGATGTTTATGGCGGTGCACCGTCTGGGACATCCAGGTCGGGGGAGCCTGTGTTTGAGCTCCTGTTTCTCTGGTGTTGCTTGAATCTCATATCCTGGCAGACCCTCTGTCTCCAGGTAACACTTGTCTAAATTATCCCTTAGACATGTGTTCTTTAAGATGCAGACTGAAGCTCCCTCTTTCCTCATCAGTCGTAGGTGGGGTCTCTACCTGCGTGGTCCTGGGCTCCCACTCATGATGTCGGGCTCCAGGGTGGGATCAGGCGTCTGCTTTGCTGATCTCCCCAGCTCCCCAGGTTATTATTGCACACCGATGTCTGAGACATCCAGGGTGGAAGCTAGCCTCTCGCCAGGGTCTCTGGTTGCGGGGTTCTGCAGCACGGTCCCTAGCCTACCCCCAGCATCTGGGCAGTGGGGGCAGTGCAGGCTTGGGGCGGGGGTGGCAGGCCTCTCACTTTGGTGGGTTAACTTGGGAGTCACACGATGTCAGGGGGGATGATTCATTTCTCTTACAGATAAATTGGATGGGAAACTGGACTCACCTAAGGTCCCCCCGAAGTTAGTGGTGTTCCCCCTATGGTCAGTATAGTAAGTTAAAGTCTCAGACCCAAACCAGTTTTGGTAAAGTGCTCTTCTCATCCCACCCCTCACAGCCAGGCCAGCCCCTCCTCTGGTTGCTTCTCCCATCAGGAAGGGACTGCTGGAGCAGAGGGAGCCTGCAGCCCCTGGAGAACCTCCTCAACCCAGGCTCCTGCCCCCACTGAGCCCCCGATGCAACTGCTCTTTGCTTCCCCTCCCCCGCCCCTTTGCTGTTTGTGTTTTTCAGGGGGATTTTTTTTTTTCCTAATATGAAACTGAGAAAAAGCAGCCAAAGAGATGCTAAGCAGATGGGCTAAATGAGAGCCCAGTTCCAGCCAGAACTCACACTGTGGATGGTGCAGGGTGGGCTGGGAGAGGGGTTTGGGGCTGTCTCCCTGGGAATGCTGTGGATTGTTTCCACGTCCACATTTTTTTTGATCTGGTTTTCATGCCCAGATGGATCAATAGGCATTGAGAGAGGGACGACTGTGTGTGCCCAGCATTGCGCTGGGCTCTGTGGGGTCAAACCGAGGCCACGGTCCTCACCCCTCAAAGAGCCTGCTGTCTACAGGGGGCCTTAACTGAGCAGAAGAAACCTTATGGCTCAGTGTATGACAAGCTCAGATGTGTCATGTGGCTTCTCAGTGGGCCGGAGAGGAGAGAGGATAGCTTCTTGGGGAGGCGAGGTGGGGTGGGCAGAAGGGCCCTGATGGCAAGCGCGGGGTGGGCTAACCCCCTAGGACTGACCGGAGACAACAACCTTTCTGGGCCTTGTGAAGTGAAGAGGTTGGGGTGACCCTCCTGACTGTCCCCCAGCTCACAGTGAGTGTGCAGGGCATTTCGTTGAAGGTGACAATGCTTGGGCTCGTTCTGACTTTGACCTGAGCTGTCATATTTGTCTCTGGATCTGCACCAGGCCTGCGTTGGCCTGATGAGCTGGGAGGCGACCCTTGCTCGGTCTACTCCCATCTTCCCTTGTGTGAGTCTGAGGGCAGCTCCCTCTTGGACCTTCTCTATTCCGCTTTGTTGAGTCTGAGGGCAGTCCCTCTCAGATCTCTTTTCCAGAAGAAGGTAATGGGGGCTTGGGGTTCCTGCTGTGGGGATGAACAGGAAGTCTTATTCCTACATTGTTCCTTTGGTACTCTGTTCTCCATGACTCACTAATGCCCTCGAAACCCTCAGGGGTAGGTCAGGCAGGTGTATAAGTCTCCAGACGCTAGGGAAGAAAATGGAGTCTCAGGAGCTTGTCCTCTGCACCCTCTTCATTCCCTTTGGGCCGAACTGTGCAGGTCTCCTCCCACCCCCCCAGGCTCACCAGTTGCCCATCAGCCGTTCTCTGCCCCAGGGGACAGGGCTGGGCTTTCCTTTCCAGCTTGTAGCTCAGCCTCAGGCCCAAAGCCAGCTCTCCAGTTTTTTCCTGCTTCCAAGCCTCCTCTCTTCTGTGCTGCTGGGAAGGGAGACTGCCCCCTTCCGTCAGGGTTGAGTGGAGGGGGTGCCGGCCCCCCGAGATCTACCAATTCTGTATGGACAAGGTGAGGAGGCATTTGTGAGAAGGATGTTGGGGACCTTCTTGGGGCGGGAAGGGCTAAAGTACATAGCAGGAAGGCTTGGTTTCCCCCTCTTCAAGAAAGCCCTGGAGGGGGATATGAGAGTCAGGACAAATATTTGTTTCCCCATTACCACCCCTGCACAGGTTCTCTTGGTGACACTCTGTGGGCCCTGGGAGAGCCATCCCTGGTCTCCACACGGACCCCTATTTATGTCACCTGTCCAGATGTCACCTCCTTGGGAGCTACTTGGGAGCCACCCCCAGGGGCTCGAGGACGGTGCAGACATGAGGAAGGGCTTGCCTGGATCTGGATCTGTGGGGGTGCACCTGGAAGGCTGGGAGAACATGGCGATGTCTACGTGTGCACCACCTGCCTGAAGCCACCCCCATGTGTGCATATCTGCACATGGGCGTGTTGTCCCTGATTTTGTTCATGCTTTCAGACCAACTAGCTCACACTTTTTGCAAATCACCTCAGAAAATGTAGTTACGTTCAAATGCATAAATCTTAACTGTACACTTTCATTAATGGATACATTCATGTGACCCTACTCTGATTCATGTGTAGGACATTTCTGTCTCCCCAGAATGTTCCGCTGTGTCCTTTTCTAGTCATCCCCCCACACTGCCCCCTGCCACAGAAACAGCCAGGGCTCGGACTTTTTTTTCTACTCTAAATTTGTTTTGCGTGTTCTAGAATGTAATTTGAAAGGCATCGTGTAGTATGTACTCCTTTGTGTCCAGCTCAGCGTGGCGTCTGTGGGATTTGCCCATGCTGCTGAGTGGGTAGTAGTTTGTTCCTTTCTATTGCCATTGTGTGAATACACCACAGTTCGTTCATTCCCCTATCGAGGGACATCTGGGTTATTTCCAATTTTGGCTGTAATGAATAGCCAAATGCTGTGAACATTCTGATTTGTTTTGTGTCGTTGGTTTTGTTTTTTGGAGCTAGTGTTTTCATTTCTCTTAGGTGCCTCTCTAGAGTGAGACTTCTGGGTCAATGGGTAGGTAGGTGAATTTTAACTTGTATGAAACTGCCGGTCGCCACGGGGCTGTACCATTTCCCATTGCTGCTGGCAACGGTGTGAGAGGGTTGATGGCTCCACGTCCTTGCCAACGCTTGCCCTTGTCAGTCTGTTTTGTTTTAGCCACTTGAGTGGCCTTGTAGGGGCATTTCATGGTGGTTTTTATTGGCATTTTTCTGATGACTAATGATGTTGAACAGTTCTTCACATGCTTGTTGACCATTCTAGAGTCTCTTTCACTGCTCCTTCCCCTTTAAGATCGGCTGTCTTCTTGTAGGCTTTCTTTACGTAGTCTGGGTACAAATTCAGCCTTTTCTTAACAGTGTCTTTGATGAGCAGAAGCTTTAGTTTTGATGATGTCTAATTTCTCATTGTATGTCTGTTGCCTTCTCTGTCCTAAGAAGTCTGCTCACTCCATATCACAAGGATTTCTTCCATGTTTTCTTCTAGAAGCTTTATAGTTTTAGCTGTGGGTCCAAGATCTGTCTCAATGTAGTTGCGTATGGCAGGAAAAAGGAATGTAGGTCCATTTATTCCCACGTAGATATCTGGTCACTGAAAAGACTTTGAGTGGCTTTGGTGCTTTAGTCACAAGAGCATGGGCCATGGAATATGTTCGTGTGACTATTTCTACGAGCCATGGTGTTTCTCTAGATGCGGGGATGGCCGAGACGTGACTCCACCCTCCTGTGCCCCACGGCGGAGGTCAGTAATTGATCACAGCACTCTTTCCCCGACTTTGGATGTGGTCTCAGAATCCTCTCCCCGAAGCACTGCAGGCAGCCACTGCCAGTCATTTGGAGTTGACATTTGAGATGAATTACTTCTGGCGTCTCTGACTGAAATTGTCAGAAGAGGTTATTTGCTCAGGTCCCACAGCTGGTGAGTGCAGAGCCAGGATTTGGACTCAAGTCTGTCTGTGTGACTCCGGAGCCCGTGGTGTCTTAAACACTACTCCATGCTCCTGTGCGTGACTCATTTGAGCGTGTTACTTAATCTCCCTGACCCCTAATTTCTTCACCTGTAATACAGGGACAATGGCTGCCTGACCTGGAGGAGGGGGTACAAGGAGTAATGAGGTAACCCGTGAAGTAGCTAGTGGAGTGCCTAGCGCATAGTAGGTGGTCAATAATTGGTTGTGATAACAGATGGTGATTTTTTAAAGATTTTTTTTTTAAGATTTTATTTATTTATTTAACAGAGATAGAGACAGCCAGCGAGAGACGGAACACAAGCAGGGGGAGTGGGAGAGGAAGAAGCAGGCTCATAGCGGAGGAGCCTGATGTGGGGCTCGATCCCATAACGCCGGGATCACGCCCTGAGCTGAAGGCAGACGCCCAACCGCTGTGCCACCCAGGCGCCCCATCAAGATTTTATTTTTAAGTAATCTCTACACCCAACACACAACCAGACTCAAGCACACAACCCCGAGATCAAGAGTCATACACTCCACTGACTGAGCCCGCCAGGCACTCCAACGACGACGATGTTGGTGATATGGTTCTTGCCCTTGAGAAACATGTAGTCGGGGCTTCTCGCTAGGGAACTGGGAGCCACCAGCACATGGGAGTCCCTGGTCTGCTCCCATGTAGCCTTGGAATCCTTGCCTTCTGAGCTGGAGGCATCAGAGGGGAGCCCTACTTCCCCGACGTTGCTAACTGAAGCCTAAGTCACAGGCCTTGGCCTAGCCATGTGGACCACTTGGGCCTTGTTTCTTCTCTCCCTTGTGTGGGGGGAACGGCTAGCCTTCCAGAACACTTTCTCTGGGAACCCTCTTCCCCCCTTCCTTGATTCTCCAGCCCATTCCGCCTTTCTTTCTGCCAGGCCACATGGCCTCCCCCACTGCAGAGGATAACCCCGTTCTGTCTGTGTGACTCCGGAGCCCGTGGTGTCTTAAACACTACTCCACGCTCCTGTGCGTGACTCATTTGAGCGTGTTACTTAATCTCCTGACCTGGACTTGGACTTCTTTGATGTTTTTTCTCAAAAACGTGAAGTAATATTGAGTAGTAGTTAAGAACACAGGTTCAGGAGCCAGTCTGCTTGGGCTTATGGTTTTAACACTTCCTAGCCATGTGACTTCTCTGTGCCTCAGTTTCCTCATTGGTAGGACAGAGATGTAAAAGAGCTTGCCTTGTGCAGTTGTGATGGGGGCTGATTGAGATGATGTACGTCGGTCACTTAGGACAGGGGCCTGTAGCATGTGCTGCAGAAATATCAGTCGTTACGGGGCGCCTGGGTAGCGCAGTTGTTTAAGCGTCTGCCTTCGGCTCAGGGTGTGATCCCAGAGTCCTGGGATCAAGCCCCACATCGGGCTCCTCTGCTATGAGCCTGCTTCTTCCTCTCCCACTCCCCCTGCTTGTGTTCCCTCTCTGCTGGCTGTCCCTGTCACATAAATAAATAAAATCTTTTTTTTAAAAAAAAAAGAAAGAAATATCAGTCGTTACGATTCCTCCACAGGATAGCAATGCTTAGAGAAGAAGTCTAGAAGGAAATATACTGATTTTTCTGCTGTTAATGTAGTTTCTCCTGATTTCTTGCCCTGCCTGGTGCCCATGGTTGAGTTGCCTTTCCAGGTCCAATGAACAAAATTGAAATCACATTTTGTGTGACTGGCCCCACCTGAGCCCTGTGTCTCAGATGCCAAGCCCTGCCTGAGACATGTAGGTGACAATGAGGGTGTTGGAAAAAGGCCCAAACTGAGGGTCCTGCCCCTGGGGAAGAGGTCTTCAGGGAGGGAGCATCCCTCTGGATCACGTTCCCATCTATTGTAGTTGGGCTGCCCAGAGCCAGTCAAGGGTCACAGGTGAGGCTGGTTCTCGTGGTGGCACAAACCACCTGCAAGGCCAGCCTCTGCGTAAAGGATTTTGGGATTGGACTGAGTATAGACCTGGGCAGTCAGGGCCTTGGAGATGCCAGGGTCCTGGCGTTTTTGGAATGCATTTCGTGATCTGTTTGTCCCTGTTGGGAGTGTCCTCCCGAATTCCTTTTGCCTGTGGCTAATATTAAAATGAGCTTCTACTTCTAGACGGGTCTTGTGCCCTGATAGAGCAGTTGGTGTTCCAGAATCTCCTTGGGGACACTTCCTTCACTGCTCCAGCCCTCGTCATGCCACCTGCCTTGGAGGCCTTGACCAGCTGTCCTGCCCCCAGCTTAGCGCCTACTTCTGTGACATCCCTGCTTATTTTGGGTCCTGCCTCCTGTGATGACCGTGTGGGACAGAGCCCTGGGCCTGGGCCTGGGATTTATTAACTGGGTGACATGGTGCAGTTCCTGATCTGTGAACTTCAGTTCCTCTGTTTGTAGACCGAGCCCACCCCCTTGGGTTGCTGGGGTTACAGAAGGAAGTGGGTGAGCGAGGGCTTCATAAAGCACATGCGCGTGTTATATATATTGGTATGTAATGGACACTAGGGGTTATTATCATGGGCAGTGAGCTAAATGCTGATGGGGGGGTTTCACTGATAATCCCGCTCTTCTTTTCTTGTAGCTGCGTAGATAATTCCTCTTGGAGAGTGGCCCAGGAGGGGTCCTGCCAATTCCACGCCCCGCCTTCCCCCCTGCTCCCCTGCCTGTCTTTCACCTGACGCTTGAGCCCATGTGTCCAGTGCTTTGGGGGCAGTGGATGGTGGGTTCTTTTTTTGTTCCTGAAGAGAGATGATCCACAGTTATGAGTCCCGGTAGGTACCTCCCGTGTGCCCTTGGCGTCCCCCGCTGGGCCCCTGGCAGATTCTCTGCCCCTAGCTGAGTGTGGAGATGGAGTTTCAGGCCTTGAAGTGTATATTCCTTACGTGGGGCTGCTGAAACAAAACCCCACAAGCTGCGTGGCTTAAAACAACAGACATTTATTATTCGGTGGTTCTGGAGGCCGAAGTCTGAAGTCAAGGTGTTGGTAGGGCTGTGCTGCCACCGGGGGGGGGGGGGGGAGTCCTTACTCCGTCCAGCTTCTGGTAGTTCAGGCGTTCCTTTGGCTTGTGGCTGCATGACTCCACTCTGTCTTCACGTGGCCTTCTCTTCTCTGTGGCTGTCTCTGCTCTGTGGGTCTTTTATAGGGACACTCATTGGATTTAGGGCCCACCTGGGTAACCTAGGGTGATTTCATCTTGAGATTCTTAAGTTAATTACATCTGCAAAGACCTTTTTTCCAAATAACGTGACATTCACATGTTCCTGGATGCGGACTTATCTTTTGGGGGGCTACCATTTAAATTGAGATAGGGTGTGCGTTGCCCTCTCCGGGAGCCCCTGATGGGAGCTTAGTGAGGCCCAGAAGCTCTGCCAGGACCTGCTCACCCCTGTGTAGTTGGGTGTCATTCAAGTGTGATTGGAGGGGTGTGTGGGGGGGCAGGATGTTACAGGGGCGGGGCTGGGAGAGACTGGCTCAGTGCAGCCCTAGTACTGTCCTGAGGGGGCAGGGTGCGTTCTTGCTGCCATAGGGCCTGGTACCTTAGGGGCCCAGAGCAGGTGCTTTATAAATACTTAGTGGTCAGTGCTTAACAAATATTTGTAACCGGTGATTATGAATCTGCAGTGATTAATCCAGCCTTGAGAATGTGGTACTGAACAAAAACAGCCCAGCATTTTCTTGGAGAATTTTCATAAGAGCTTTCTGCAAGTAAATAACAAGCAATGAAAAGCAAACTATTTTTAATAAAATGACACATGCTTATTATAAAAAAATTTGAGCAATTGTTAAGTACAAAGAAAGTAGGAAAAAAGCCCTAATAATAATCCTACCATCCAGACATATTCCTTCTTACCATTTGCTAAGCGGCCAGACATCTTGGCATCGTACACTCAGATGGAGGCATAAATACATGGGATCTCACTGTTTGTGCTCCTTTGTAATAAGAAGAGTTAAATTTGATTTTACTTGCATTTAACCAGTGAGGAATAAGCCAAGTAGCTCAGAAGGAATTGCTGAAATTTAAGTAAATGTTTCCTCTCTGTAAAAGATATTAATTTCCAGAAGAGTCCTCTAAAGATGAGGTAAAAGAAAAAAAAAAAAAGACAAACCTTTGAGAGCAGAGATATTATTATTATTATTATTATTATTATTATTTTGCTAAATTATTTCGACTTTACAACATAGTGGTTGGTGTGGTCTGTGAACTCGGCCCCTCAGCGAGCATGACACAGTCCTTTGGAGGGGAACTGCCATGCCCCTAGCAGGAGGCTGGATTGGCAGGGGCTCCTTCATGGAGGGAGCCTTTGGAGCCCCCTGGCTTAGTTACACATGGAAATCAAGCCTGTTTCAGGAGAGAATTGGGTTTGTTAGCAAATGATGTGGGCTGAGCTGATTTGATTTGGCAGTAAGATAGAGAAGTTTCCGAAATGTCAGATGTTAATATGATGGGTGGTTGGCTCTAAATGGAAAGCCGGAGTGAGGGGTGGATGGCCAGGTGGTGTCATCTGCTGTAGAAGAGGAAAAGAGGGGACTAGGGAGAAAGGAAAAGAGGAAGTCGGGAGGGGAGAAGAGGCAAGGAGAGGGCAGGAGGCAAGAAGTGGGAGAAGTGCTGGAAGGGGGTGGGAGAGGGGAGGTAGAGTGGCTGGGTTGCTTTATCCAGGACCACCAGCTGCTGGGCCTAGCCCCAGCTTCCCCTCACCTAGGCTTCCTTTGACCAACTTGATGTTACAAGATTCATTTCAGTATTATTGGGAGGGACTTGCTCTCTCATACCCTCTCTGGCTCCTGACCTCTGCCACATGCCCTCCTGCTGTTTCTAGAGCTCTCCCTTCCCATGGGCTGGTCTTGGCAGGTGGCCGGGGCTCAGAGGAGACCCGAATTGCATCTTACCAGAGACGCAGTGGGGGTCAGGATGATTCTGAGAATGCAACTGGATCTCTGTATGGCTGCCTGTCCAGGTGGAGTTTGGGACAGCATTTTGAGTTTCCCTTTGGGGTGGTCATTCTGTGGTCAGTAGAGTTAGGCCATGCGAAACAGGAGGCAGGAGCTGTGGCTTTATCTGTCTCTTCATGCTTGGTGACCCCTTGTTCAACTGGGAAGGTACAATCTCTACTCTTTAAGGGTATGATGGCTGCAGGGAGGCAAAAGCCCCAGAAACTACCTCTGAGAGTGACCCAAGATGGGACATGATCTCCACTAAGGAGTCCAGAGGTCCGTGCTTGGGCGTAGAGACAAGGATAGCCTGGGTAAGCTCACAAAGGCAGGAAATCCTGGCATGATGCTCTCTCTGTCACTTCCCCATGAGGGAATGGATCCTGGTGTCTGGGAGCCCTAGTGAATCCTTCAAACACCAAAACAGTGAAGCAGAAAGTACGTTAGGAACTACAGTCGGATCTGGGGAGAAGGAAGGTGGGTCTTCCAGTGCTGGGAGGGTCTAGTAAGTGTCGGGGTTGGGCCTTGTCACCCAGAGAGCAAGGCTGATGCAGGGACCCAGAGCCCAAGGGCTGGCAGCAGAGGTGGGAACCAGGAGGCCCAGGCATCTCAGGTTATCAGACCAGCCTGAGTCACCTGGACAGCCAGTGTCCCCTTCTCCTTTGGATGACTTGGTTCTCTGCCATCTGCTTGGGCAGTCTTTCTTCTTGCTGCATGAGTCCCAGGCGCAGTGGAGGTTGGGAGTCCACACCTGGTTTCTTGAAAGTTGGGAAAGAGCTTCAAGGCAGGTATCAAAATACCAAAGTAAAAGTTCACCCCAGACTGTGAATATGTGCCACAGAGCAGTTCAGTTTTGGGGAGCGGGGAGAGGTTACCCAGTCAGAGTCATGGTGCTGGACTGTCAGAGCTCCTGCCTTCCATAAAGTCTTCCTGCGCTCTTCCTGTCAGGAGGTCTGTACTATTTTCTCACGGCTACTGAAACAAATGACCACAAACTGGGTGGCTTAAGACAACACAGATTTATCGTCAAAATTTTGGAGGTGAGAAGCCTCACTGGCTGAAGTCGAGGTGTTGACAGGGCTCCACTCCTTCGTCTTCAAGGGCAGTGGCACCGGCCAAGTCCTTCTCCTATTGCTTTCTCTCTGCTTCTCTCTCTCTGGCTTCTTGTTTTAAGGACTCTTGATTAAATCGGACAGACCTGTATAACTAGGATCCTCTTCACATCTCAGGGTCAGCTGACGTAGCAACCTTAGTTCTATCTGCAGCCTGATTCCCGTTTGCTGCCATGTAACTCACATATTCATAGATGCTGAGGTTGAAGACGAGCATCTTTTGGAGGGGGACATTATTGAGCCTATGGCAAGGTCAGACCACCTCTACAGTTCAGTGGGAGATGTTGGGCTCTGTTAGACTAGAGTCTCATCTGTCGGATGGAGGATTTTTACCCATCCCTAAGGAAACCCTAGAAGCCCCCCTCCCCCCGCCACCTGTCACACTATGTCTTCCTCTTATGGGGTTCCATGCTTCTGTGGCTGATTCTTTAACTGCCTGATTTCATTGCTTTGTAAGCCCGTGACTAATTATATAATTCTAAATGTCCTCCCCTGACCATGGGTTTTGAAGGGTAGGGATGTCGTAAGTCCCTAAGCTTTTCCACAGAGAAAAGAAGGGCACACAACACTCACATTGTCAGTCTGGAGCTGAGGTGTGACCTTGATTCTGTTACCTTAGGTCAGCAACTCGCTGATCCCCCATCCAGATGGAAGTATTACCCCTTTGTTGAGGGCAAAAAAGTGACATATGTGAGCTTCACCCAGCCCTGACTTGGGGTTGTCCGGTGTTTCCTTGAAAGGAGCTGCCATTGCCTGCCTCCAACCACACATTGTCTTCTTCTTCCCATTTAACCTACTTCTTCCCATCAGAGTGGTCTGCTGTGCGGCCCGTGGGCCCGGGATCATTTGTGGTGAGGGAGGGAAGGTGTGGGAGGGAAGACAGGAGCTTCATTATGCTGAGACTGGCTGCACTTAGATAACCTGCCCCAGGTGACCTGCCTGGCACGGAAAGTCCCCCTCACGGTCCCCCAGGTCAGATAGCGTTGCCTGGCTACAGGGCAGCCAGCAGAGCTCTGGCAGGGAGAGTAAACAGGCACACATGTTTAAAACTCAGTATCACTGGGTGTGCAAACACTGCGGCAGGGCCTTCCAGCTCACTGATAATCACTCAATCTCCTTGATGCACGAGTGTGGGGGAGGTTCTGCACCAGGACCCAGATGGTCTCTTCTGGGAATTGCCTATCAGCTGCTTTGAAGGACAGCAGGGAGGGGGTGGGGGACTTATAGCCTCGGCCCCAAGAGGACTGTCACTCTGGTCACTTGCGTGAGATTCCTGGGAGACCCTGGGGCTGGCCTGGACTCAGCAGGGTGGGGCTTCAAGGGCAGGAGCTGTTCTTATCCAATCTGAAGCCTCTGGTTTCAGCCTGGCCCATCTCAGGGCTCTGGGGCTATGTGTCCAGACTCTGCCTTGGACTGCTAGAGATCGCCGTGGTGGGTGTTGGCCCCTGTGCACTGTAGATCAGCAGAAGTGGAAGGAGGGAGATCATATAGGGGGCTTTTGCTCTAGTTGGGGCAAAAAGTTTGAGGGAGCTTGAAACTGGGGTGGGTTGGCAGTGGAGATGATGAGAAATGGGTAGATTTGAGTTATATTGAAGAGGTTGAGACAAGATGATGTGTTTTTAGACTGGATGGGGGAGGAATCTGGATGTCTAGTTGTCCTAGATGAGACTTGAGCAATGGGTGGGTTTTGGTCCCATTTTTCTGAGATGGAAAGGCTTGGAAAGGTTCTGGAGGAAGATCAGGGTTCTGTTTTGGACGTGCGGAGTTTGAGATATTCATAAGACAGCAAAGTGGAAAAACCAAATATGCATTTGGAAATGCTAATTTGGAGGTCCAAGGAGAGGTCTGGGGTGGAGACTTTCATGTGAGGAGTCAGCCTAGAGACGGCATTAAATCCAGGGGGACAGATAGGTAGCTTGGGAGGACAGCAGAAATGGAGGTGAGAGGAGGGCCCAGGCTGAGCCTTGAGGATGTCCACAGATGAGGTTTCCAGAGGAGGAGCCTGTGAGGAGGTCTGAGGGAAAACCAGGAGAGCAGCACTCTTGGGAAACCCAGGGAGGGGATTGTTGAAGGGGGGAGTGGTGCTGAGAGATGAGGTAGGGCAAAAGTTCTTGGGTTTGGCAACATGGAGGTCATTGGTGACCTTGAAAAGAACAGTTTCAGGGGAGCTTTGGGGCCAGATTGATTAGCGATAGAGGCAGGAGGACTGTGTCACTCATGTAACAGAATTCCACAGAGCTGACCAGAGTGGCCAAGCACAGCTGGAGGTAGGGTCTCTTCTGTGCAATGTCAGACTGTCCTGGTGGCTAGGACCCCGTGACTGTCTTGCCCCGAGAAGGCAGTGGGCTCCTTTTGCAATCAAGGTGCCCTGTCTCCCAGGGCAGAACAGATCCAGGCTGCCTGGTGGTGCTATGAGAGGATGACCATAAGGGTGAGTGCCCAGCCCAAGCCTCTTAGGTTCAGCCAAAATCACAAATGCACCTTCCTTCTTCAGTAGACGTGTCCTGTCCTTTAGGTCTGGGAGAGCAGGGTCATGATTTCACCTCCTGATGGCCCTTTCAGACTGGTCACTCCCAGGGCTCCAGTTTACCCCTCCCTCTGGACAGTCGTGTGGCCAAAGGAACTCCCAATTTAGTGAAAATGTCACCTACCCTTTGGGGAGCTGAAAGGGTCCTGGAAGTGTGTCTGGGTCTGTAAAAGGCCAGAGCTCTCTTTAGATAGATCTGTGGCGATCACCTCTCTCCACCTCATCCATCTGCTTCACAGGGAGCGACTTGGAGCCCAGCTGTGGGTCTGGACCCTCTCTGTGGCTCACCAGGCCCCCTTGTGGTCAGTGCCATCAACAGGAGCCCATGGCCTGGGGCTGGGACTGGGGAGCAGTGACAGGCCCACCAGCTGCTCAGTCAGCTGGGCAGACCCAGGGGGTCCTGTTGCCAGGTCCTGGGGCCCCACCACTGTGTCCAGTGCCTACCTTACCACTCAGGTGCTCCTGGAGGCAGCCATAGGGGAGACCAGGCCTAGGAGGGGTTCGTGGCAGGCTCCTCAGTCAGAGAGGGGACGTCTGCCGCTGGCTCCCATGTTCCCTGCGTGGCAGGCTCATCTGCTGTGTCAGTCCTGCCCTGCCAACAGCCTCGGCGTGAGGTTTGGAAGGTGGCGCAAACCCTCTGAGCCTGGCATCCACACCACTTCCAACGCATCCACCGGATGCACGGATCTTTCGGTAGAAAAGGAATTGGATTGTGAGAAAAAGGCTGAGATCTTGCACTTGGTGCTCCTTTGCTCTGCACACCTCCTCTTGTCTGTCTGCTTTTGAGGAGGGGGCTGCTGGGCAGACGCGTTAGAAACAGCACCAGATCTGGCTGTTCATTGCATCAGAGCATGTGCAGCTGGCTGACGGTCCTCACCTTGGGGGCCCCCAAACCTCCCCGAGGACTAGCCGTGTGCGCGGGTGTGGGTGTGGGGGGTGGTGGCTCTGAGTGTTTGGCCTGTTCTTTGTTGTAGTTCCCCATGGGGGGGGGGTGTCTGTTTGGGGGTGGATGCTGCAGGACTCTGTCACCGAACGCTGCCCCCAGGCAGGACAGCCGGGCCTGGGCTGGGCAGCCCGGCGGCACTACCCCACACCTTACAGGGCCTGCATTTGCCCCCGTACCCATTCATCAGCCTCAGCTGGCAAAAGTGGGCGGGGCAATCCTGTAACTTGACATATGGTTTATGGGAAAGAGCGGTTCAGTGTCAACGTCCCCATGCGGTTGTATGGGTATAATTAGGCTGTTGGAGCTCTGGGTCTGACTGTTAGAATCACTCGGGGACCAAAGCATTTATTGACGTAATCATCAACTGGAAGATGGGGAAGGGAAAGAACGTGCAGTCTGCAGATGCCCCTTCCTGCAGGTTCGCTACTGGTGAAACCTCCCGCAGGTGGGGAGGCTGGAGCCCCCCAGCCTTCCTGCTGCCTTTCCTTCGGGGAGGGGACCGTTGGGTCTGTTAGGGGCTGCCGGGGCTGAGGTGGGATGACTCTGACGGCATCTCTCAGGCACATTGGGAGCATGAGCCCCCAAAGTTACCCGTTTCCCATGCCTTCTTTTCTGACGTTGCCCTTGGCTTGGCCGAGCCCAGCAAGCGGCACAACAGGGATTGACCTGTTTGGTTCTCAGTCCAGCGCATCTGATGAGGACCTGCCATGTGCTAGGTACGGGATTGGCTCCAGCCAGATCCCGGGAGTCTGTTGTCCTGGGTGGGGGAGGTGTTAACAGGAAGGCCCAGATAACCTCTAAACCTTGCCGTCGTCACTTAGTAACGGTGCTGGTGGGGGCACGGGGCGTGTGGAGAGCTGTATTTTTCTTCTTTGCCTCAGAGCAGAGGTTGTATAGCTGGGAGCATCTCCCAGGCAGGAGGGTGCTGGGAGCAGCCATGTGCCGGTCGTTGAGAGTCTCCCTGGAGTGACAGCATGGTCGGGGGGGGGTGAGGGGAGAGCGGCTGCTGTAGACTCTGAATGAGTGTGGGAGCCGAGGCTCAGAGCTAGGAGAGGCCTGCTGAAAAGGCTGGTCGGTATGTGGTGTATACCTTGGGTTGTGCTGCCTCCTACTTTAGAAATGGTGTGAAGTTGCGTCCTTCCCCGCAGTCTTGCTTGAGCCTTTGGAGGGAGCTGGGGAGTGAGAGTAGGAGGAATCTTTATTTTGGCCACGAGTGAACTGAGCTCTGGTCACAGCTCAGTGACCGGCAGGATGAGGACCCCCTCCCTGGCGGTAGCTGGGTATGTTCATGGCTCCCTGACGTTGTCTACACTGCTAGCAGGGCAGGGACACTCCCGAGGGAGGGCAGGGGACAGCTCCTGAGATAAAGGAAGGGAAGTAGGTCTGCTGGGGAGGGTGCAGCTCCCATGTCTGGGCCAGGCAGGGCTGCATTGTCTCTGAATGGGCGAACCGGCGGTGGCGGCAGCTTCTTCAGCCTCCTTTCTGTCCTAGGCAGGGAGTCAAGGCCAGGATCGGGGGAGGCGGCTAGTGGGCGCCAGGGTTAGTAGTGCCTGGTCCTTCAAACTTCCTTGTTGGAGGGACAGGGGGAGAGGCAGGGTACAGAAGGTTTCTGTGCCCTCGCTGCAAACCCCGCATCCAGGTGGGCTGGACAGCATGGCTGCAGTGTCCACTCTCAGAGAGCCGGCAGGAGAGCGGGCAGGACGGAGTGGGGGAGACAGGGGCCGAGGGGAAGGAAGCGTAATGGGAGAGAGTGAGTTGGAAGGTGCCCTGGTTTAGGCAGGAACCTTGCCTGGGAAACGAAGATCACCAAGGAGCGATGGAGGGAGGGGGCCGTGTCTCTGACACTCAGCCCACCCAGTGCCAATTAGGAGAGAGGACAGCCATGGAGCATGGGACACTTTGCATTTCGGGGACAAGAAGACTCGAGGGGAAGCGGACACTGCCCTTTGCTTCTACCCTCTCAGCCTCAGGGTTGTTTTATTTCCTATTCCTCAGGATAGACACGAGCAAGGGGACACAGTACGGCCACGGGTAAGACCAGAGCCAGGCTACCCCTGCCACTTTCCTGCCTGCAAGCTTTTGTTCAGGTTGCTGCCTAATGCCCCGGCTCACCCTGGTACAGGCCCTCTAACTTGATAACCCCGTGAGATTTACAGAGCTGTTTCTCCAGGCCCCCACTGGGAGGCTTGGACCTGACGCTGAGCCCACTGTTGTTTGGAGGCCTGGAAGCCTCAGGCCACAGACTGGATCAGATCCATAAGCTCTGTAGCCTGGCACCCCAAAGCCTGGCTTGGAGAGCCTCTACTGTGTAGACTCCAGGGTTCCTTTATCAGTGCTGGCCAGGGAACAAATGTGACACCTTTGTTCAAGGTAGGGACATCTTGGAAGCAGGAACCTTGGTTGTTCCCTAGAAAATGGGGGCTGGATTGCCCCAAGGCTGTGCCTCTTGCAAACACCCACAGGGTCTCTGGCCTTGGTCATAACTACGAATGGCGTCCATCTTCCACCGTTCATCTTCATCCTCTTTGTACTTTAGTTGGGACGGTGCTTTACAGTTTACAAAGCATTTTCTCAAATGCTTCTGGTTCTCACAACTACTCTGAAGGGAAGAATTCTCCCCCCCACTTTATAAATGAGAGACTCGAGTCTTAGAGAGGTACTTGGAGCACTCCCCTTAGCCAGCTGGGGAGACACAATCTCGAGGCTTACGATTTCAAGTTCAGTATTCTTTTTACCCCCCAAGAAATAATTACTGAGTACAAATAATTACCAAGTAGCTATGACTGTGTTTCATCGCTTTGAGATACACGTTTCCCCTCTCATGTAACATCTCTGAGATTAGGCTGCATCTCACCAGGGATACAGGCCCAGTGTGTAATTGGCCGTGGTTTTGCTTTGATAGGGATATGTAAAATAGTACGTATCTTACAGGGGAGGTCATCGTAGATTTGATGAAATCTGGTGTGTGTAGACGTAGCTTCTGCCTGCCAGGAGTTTTTATTGTCTATTTATTTAATTTTAAATTATTTACAATGATTTTTTATTTATTCATTTGAGAGAGAGCGTGTGCGTGCAGGAGCACAAGCAGGGGGAGGGGCAGAGGGAGAAGCAGGCTCCTCACTGAGCAGGGAGCCTGACGCGGGGCTCGATCCCAGGACCCTGGGATCATGACCTGAGCTGAAGGCAGTCGCTTAACCCACTGAGCCACCCAGGTGCCCCTGGAGTTTTTAATTTAGAGAAAAGGTCAGACAGTCTTAGCCATTAAGAGGAAACAGAATATGGTATGTACCCAAATCAAGTCAGACGCTCTGGGTATTCTGGCTGGGGGGTTTCAGGAGGATTTTAGGGAAGAACAGGTGGGATTTGGACCCGGGGCATCCTGCTTCTTGCACTGCTCCCAGGCCCTGTGAGTGTGGTGGTTCCAAACTTGGACTCTGGAGGCTGTGTTTGTCTCACCACTGCTGCCTGTTGACCTAGTTATTGAATTCCACCAGCCTCAGTTTCCACAAATGTAGAGTGGGGATAATAGTAGGGACTGCCTCATGGATGGTCATGGGGGTCCGAGTCAGAGGCCTGGCACATGTCATGAGAGCTCAGTACATGTCAGCAGCTCCCATCATGAAATTAATTAATTCTATACATTTGACAGATTTAGAGTTGACAGGCATTTGTTGGCCAGTTGCTGTCCTTGCGTTAGGCACACACACACTGTCATCTCATTTTGTCTTCAGACGCACCCAGGAAGGTAGGCGGGGATCGCTATTCTAATTTTACAAATGAAGAAAATGGGGCCCCGGGTCATCTAGCTGGCCGGTGGCTGGGCTGGGATTTGGATGCTGGCCTGTCTGACCCCCACTCTGGTGCTCTTTCTACTGGATCACAGCTGCTGGGCAGAAGTTCCAGGCAGGGAAGGAAGCCCTGCTGATCCAGGTGAACTTGCTACAGGCAGGATATTTTATAATCCAAGTATTACCGTCAGGCATTCTTAATAGTGGGTTTTCTGGTATAGAAGAAAGAGAGGTCTCATTTCATGCACAGGAGGCTAATTTGACAGAGGGGAGATTTGCTCAGGCCTTAATCTCTGCTCCCCACCTCCCAGTGGTCAGTGGGCAGTTTTGTCCGCCCCAGAATGGCTGCTAAGCTCCCTGGCCCTCCTTCCTTCTTCCGTGCTTGGCTGTCCTCAGGACTCATTATGTTGGCCAGTGGGCCCACCCCGCCTGCCCCCTTCGGAGAGGCCGCCAGTGCCAGTGGGTGGTGGCACTGCCACAGGCGCTCCCTGCCAGGGGCTGTGGGCCTCCTTACCCAGAGCCTCCTTCCTGCCCTCTTGAGTTTAGCGAAGGCACATACACTAATCTTCCCCGCACCTTGCCCCTTCTTCCTCTCCATTTCCTCCACTTCCTCCCCTTTTTCATCTGGGACACTTGGCTCTGCTCCCAACAGGCTGTGTGACCCTAAGTAGGTTAGTTAACCTCTCTGAGCTTCATTTCCCACCTCCTCCCCAATTGGAGTATCAGAAGGGTCGAATGGGAGGTGGTGGGAATGAATCCTAGGCCCGGATGTTGACTCCTGCTCTACCACAGTGTATCTTTAGGTGCAGGACTTGATTTTCTTGTATGTCTGTGGCCTTACCTGCAAAATGGGGAGAGTAACCCCCTCCTGCAAAGTCCTTCCATTGTAGCATAGCCATTGCCGCCTCCGTGCGTCCATGCAGGTGTTGGCTCGTCCCTGTGACTGCTCCTCTTTTACTGGGTTGCAATTGTTTACTTAGGTGATTGTCAGTCACTAGGTGGAAGTCAGTTCCTTTATTCAGTTATTCATTCAGCAAGTATTTATTGAGCTCCTATGTGCCAGATGCTGAGGTTACAGATGAAGTGGAGGGACCAAACAAGAACAATACAGAAAGAGACGTGATTCCATAGGGCATGCACAGGATGCTGCGGGTGTGTGTGTGTGTGTGTGTGTGTGTGTGCCAGGAAGGCTTCCGAGAGGAGGTGATTTGCAAGCTAAGGCCTAAAGGGCAAGTAGGAGTCAATCAAATAGAGGGGAGTGGGTAAGAGAGGGACTGAGGCTGGTCTTCTCTGGGTCTCCTGCCTCAAGTCAGTGCTTGGCTCTGGGGGGATTAGCTCCCTGTCTCTGTCCCTCCTAATTACTCTGAATGCACTCCTGTGCAGAGGCAGGGGATTGCACCACAAGGCTTCCTGGGTCCTGGGGTGCTGTGGCAGGGGGATTGCAGAAGTATTCCTGATATGGCGAGTCCCGAGGAGAGAATGGGCCTGCAGGAGTGGGCGTGGCAGGGTGGGGTAGGGGTCAGCTAAATGACTCATTGGCTCTGAGAAGGAATGCAGATGAGCCAGAAACAGGTGCAGGAGGAAACAGGGAGGATACTTGAGGACACCAGAGCCTTACGCTGGGTACCTTCCCCAGGGGCAGGGAGGCTGGTTTTCCACCAGAATTTTAAGAGTTGGAAGGGACACTGTCACCCTTCTCTGCAGCCAGGGCTCCCCCTAGCATGTGGCTGCTACAACTGTGTGCAGTGGCACAGTTCACATCCTAGAACTCTGTCCTCCTCCCTCCACCCCTCATGACTTCCAGTGTCATTTCAAGCCCCCAGGGATGGACCTGTGCCAAGGCCTTTTCTGACCTCAATTGAGCTGTGCCTTCCTCCAGCCCCTGGGGACATTTCCTGGCCTTTGTTCACCCATGGATGCTGTTGGGCTCTCTGGAGCTCAAGCAGTAGCAGGATGGGGCTGGGCTGGGGAGAGGAGATGGGCCATGTGCCCGGTGGTGGGCTGGGTCAGAGGAGGGAAGTCAGAGACAAGATTGGCTTCTTGGGTAGGGCTCAGCAGGTAGTGGGGTACTTTTCATGCCACCAACTAAAAGGCTGAGGGTCTTTGCATTTTGCCCTCCACTGGACACATTCTATTCAGCAGATCCTCGTCTAAAACACCTTGCAAAGTGGGTCAGATCTCTCCATTTTACAGATAGGGAAACTAAGGCTCAGAGGCTGAGTAACCAGCTCACGCAGCTTGTAAACAGTAGAGCCACGAATTAAAACCTTGTCTGCCACCACTTAGTCTGGGGCTGTTTCCACCACCCCATACCGTAACCTTTTTTGGAGGGATAAAAAAAAAAAATTCATTCCTTTCCTTCTGAGCCGGGGACATTGCTTTCTGCCCCAAACTGGAATGGGATCGAGGGTTATGGATGGATGTTGAATGCAATGTGTTTATTACTCTTGGAAAGAGACTCTGAGACCCAGGTGAGCCCTGGGCTGAGCTCTGGGACCTGGCACCTCACTCCCCACACTTGCACTCTTGTTTGATAGCACAGCACTCTGGCTCCTCTGGACCCTGAGCTGTGGAAGACACATGTGTTTCTCCAAGCCGTTTGCTTTATTTATTTTTAATTTTTCTTATGGGAGAGCCACAGGGCATGAGGACTGCTCTCTTATTTATTTATTTATTTATTTATTTATTTATTTATTTATTTATTTATTTATTTAAGATTTTTTAAATTTATTTATTCGACAGAGATAGAGACAGCCAGCGAGAGGGGGAACACAAGCAGGGGGAGTGGGAGAGGAAGAAGCAGGCTCATAGCGGAGGAGCCTGATATGGGGCTCGATCCCATAACGCCGGGATCACGCCCTGAGCCGAAGGCAGACGCTTAACCGCTGTGCCACCCAGGCGCCCCTGCTCTCTTTTTTAAAGCACATTAAAAAAAATTTTTTTTTAAGCCAAAGTAATATAGGTAATGATTCTAAAAAACCCGGCAGGCTGTTCATGAAAGAAACTGTGCCCTGCCCTCCACCTATAAGCCCCACCTGGAAAGGAGCCACGTCTTCCTCTTTCAGGTGTTTCTTCAAACCTTTGAGTAGGACGGTTCAGGATCTGTGAGGACCATGTGAATGCCGCAGGCACCTGCTTTCTTTCTTTTACTTTCTTCTTATTCTCCTTATATATCGGGCTTTCCAGTTCACAGGTGGGAACATTGAGGCCCCAAGCACACGGGGTCCTGCCTTCCACCCCACATCGCAGGCCAGCAGCATGGAGAGCTCATGCCAGGATGGATGGGCAGGAATGCTTCCTGCACCCTGACTTGCCCATGCCCCCAAGTGGGTCTCCTTTTACATCCTGCTGGCATGGTGCCTTTCCCCTGGGCTCCCAGGAAAACAGCACTGGCAAAGGAGGGGGTCAAAGGTCAGGGCTAGTCAATGTGGAATAACAGCTCCGGGCGGACACCCAAATCCTGCAGTTCCTTGTTTGATCTTAAGGAAGTTGTCCAACGTCAGCAGTAGCCCAGCAGCTGAGTGGTAGCACCAACAGCTACAGTGGTGCTCAGGCAGGCAGAGCCCCCCTGACTTGCAGGGGAGGGCACTGGTGGAAGATGATGGATTTCTTAAAGAACATTTTGGTGAGTGTCCCCAGGCTGTGGAGGAATGCTGGTCTCCAGGCCCTGCTGCCCCGAGTGGGTGGGTGGGGGAGGAGCCAGAGTCCCTTCTCCTATTGCCTGGCAGGGAGCCCCTGGTGGCTCTTGGCCTACTGTGCGGCAGGGAAGCCACCTGTCACTCAGGGGAAGGAGGAGCAAAGATCAAGGACAGTGGGGGCTATGTGTGTGGAGGGGATTGTGGGAGGCCATGGGACAGAGTTGGGGACCAGAGCCTTCCTGCCCTGGCCCGGAGATCTGAGATGGGGTCCGGGCATGGAACTGGGCAGAGCTTGTCTCTGTGTAGCTCTGACAAGGCTTCTTGGCACTGTGCCAGAGCCAGAGGGGACGCACACCTAGCCACAGGCTGTTGCAGGTGGGGGTGCCTGGGCGAGGGAGGGAGGAGGGACTCGGCAGCTGGGCTTCCGCCTGGCCGTGGACTCTTGGAGCTGGCCAGGCCTGCCCTGGAGGTCCAGCCCTCTCTCCCCTTTGCACTGTGGTGCTCCGAATGGCCCTGGCAGGGGCTCTGCGTCCCGTCCCAGAGCCTCAGAGCTGTGCAGTTAGTGTGTACTTGGGAGTGGTGTGTGTGTGTGATGTTCCTGGCTAGCCTGGAGAGTCAAGGTCCTTCTTGCCAAGCCAGATTGTTCTTGGTGGCTCTGTGATCCCCTAATTCAGCTGTGCCAGGCCCTTTGTACCCTCCCAGGGAACATGGAAGGCCCTAGATTGACAGGGCGAGGTTGGGACTGCTGGGCTCTTCGTCACTCACAGATCCGTCTGCTGCAGGCTGAGGTGGGCTGTGTTCTTTCCTTTCTTCCCCCTCCTTGGCTGTGTTATCCTGCTTTCTCTAGGGTAGCTGAGGGTGATAGTTTAGGGGTGAGTGTGGGCAGTGGTAGGACACTTATTTGGGGGTGGGGGTAAGGAGTCCCCCAAATCTTAGGCTGTGCCGCTCCAGGACAGGGGGTGAGCCTGGTGACCCTATTTCTAAACAGAAAGAGCCTGACCCGCCCCCAGGCCTTGGCAGGGGTGTGGAGTGGTATGTTGGAGGGTTTTAAGTTGGGTACCAATGTCATTTGCTTGATCTTTCAGAAAGACTGTGTGGCTGTCATATGGGGAACTGATGAGGGAGGCGTTGGTGTGGAGGCCAGGAGCCTGGCGAGGAGGCTGCCGCGTGGTCCTGATGAGGGACAGTGAGACGTGGTGGAGGCAGGGCAGCTGCTGAGAAGGGCTCAGACTTGGGATGTATTTCGGCAGTGGGCTTCCAGGATTGGGAGTGGGAGAAGGAGGGCTCAGGAATCCAAAGATGATAACTCTTGGGGTTTTGTCTTGAGTGTCAGGACAGGTGGAGGAAGGTTTTTGAGGAAAAACATTAATGAGAGTTCTTTGGGGCCTTGTGAAGTCTGAGATGCCTATCAGACATGAGTGTGAGATATGGAGGTGGCGAACCCAGATGAATCTGGACTTGAATCTGGCCTCTGGAATGTGTTTACTCTGGGCGAGCTGCTTAACCACTCAGCCCCCCCCCCCCCAGGTACTTGTGGGGCTTATGTCGTGGCATTAGTGAAGTGCCTGATTCAGTGCCTGGTACATCACGGGTGCCCAACAGAGGATACCTTGGGGCTTCCTAAAACTTTTCTTATGTCATCCCATATTCCAGCTCAGGGACGTTCATGGGCTTGCTACTGTCCAGGGCAGAGTGTGGAACTTAGGTCTTGTGGGCTGATTTGGGTCATAGATGTATTTTGTTTGGTCCACATAGAGATTTCTAATACTTTGAGTTGGCTATCAGTGTTTAAAATTTGGGAGAGTTCATAAGCAAATTTGGATTTCTGGCTTACCTTTTTTTTTTTTTTTAAAGATTTTATTTATTTGACAGAGAGAGCGCATAAGCAGGTGGAGAGGCAGAGGGAGAGGGAGAAACAGACTCCCCACTGAGCAGGGAGTCCGACTCGGGGCTCGATCCCAGGACCTCGGGATCACGACTCGAGCCGAAGGCAGATGCTCAACTGACAGCCACCCAGGCGCCCCAGCTTATCTTAAAAAGTTGAAAACTCTTGTAACACTGAGCCTGCATTTCTGCTTGTAGCGGGGCTAGACACCAGCTGCAGCTCCCCTCTGGGAAGGGCGTGCGCTCCGCAGTTCAACATTGTTTCACTTTGTGTTGTTGAGGTGAAATTTACAGAACATAAAGTTAATCATTTTAAAGTGAACAATTCAGTGCATTTAGTATGTTCACATTGTTGTGCAAGCACCACCTTTGCTTAATTCTATGGTGTTTTCATTACCCCCAAATGAAACCCCCTTAAGCAGTTACTCTCCATTTCCCCTCCCTGTAGCCCCTGGAAAAAACTAGTCTGCTTTCTGTTGCTCTGGATTTATCGATTCTGGGGCTCTGGGTATTTCAGAGACATGAACCCTACAGTATGTGACCTTTTGTTCCTGGCATCTTTCACTTAGCATAAATGTTTTTGAGGTTCATTCACATTGTAGCATGTGTCAACGCTTCATTCCTTTTTGTGACCCGGAGATGTTCCATTGTATGGAGACACTACAGTTTGTTCATCGGTCTGTAGGTGGACACTGGGATTGTTTCTGTTTTTTGGCAGGTGTGAACAGTGCTGTGGCTATTCACTGTGCAAGTGAACAACTTTTATGTATAAGTATCTGTTGATTACCTGTTTTCAGTCCTTTTCGGTCTATAGCTGGGGTAGAATTTCTGGGCCATATGGTAACACTATTTAACTATTTTTTTTTAAAGATTTTATTAATTTACTTGAGAGAGAGAGAGAAACAGAGAGAGCACAAGCAGGGGGAGCAGCAGAGGGAGAGGGAGAAGCAGCCTCCCTGCTGAACAGGGACCCACCCATGTGGGACTCGATCCCAGAGCCCTGAGATCATGACCTGAGCCTAAGGCAGACGCTTAACTGACTGAGGCACCCAGGTGGCCCTGTGTTTAATTTTTGAGAAATCACCAAATCCTCAAACTATTCCAAAAAATAGAAGAGGAAGGAAGGCTTCCAAATATATTCTCAGAGGCCAGCATTACCCTGATACCAAAACCAGCCAAGACACCACAAGAAAACTATAGGCCAACATCCCGAATGAACATAGATACAGAAATCCTCAACAAAATATTAGCAAACTGCATACAACAATAAATTAAAAAGATCATTTACCACAATCAAGTGGGATTTATTCCAGAGATGCAAGGATAGTTAAATATTTGCAAATCAATGTGATATACCACATCAACAAAAAGAAGGATAAAAACCATATGATCATTTCAATAAAGGCAGAAAACACATTTGGCAAAATTCAACATCCATTCATGATAAAAACTCTCAAAAGTGGGGTTAGAGGGAACATACCTTAATATGATAAAGAAATATGAAAAATCCACAGCTTACATCATACTCAGTGATGGAAAACCTAGAGCTTTTCCTCTTTGGTCAGGAATAAGGCAAGGATGTCCACTCTTAACACTTTTATTTAACGTAGTAGTGGAAGTCCTAGCCATAGCAATCAGACAAGAAAAAGAAATAAGAGGCATTCAAATTGGTAAGAAGTTAAACTGCCACTATTTGCAGATGACATGGTATAATACATAGAAAACCCTAAAGACTTGGGATGTCTGGGTGCCTCAGTCAGTTAAGTGTCTGCCTTTGGCTCAGGTCATGATCCCAGGGTCCTGGAATCAAGTTCTGCATGGGGCACCTTGCTCAACAGGGAGTCTGCTTCTCCCTCTGTCTTCCACTCCCCCTGCTTGTGCTCTCTCCCTCCCTCTCTCTCTCTCTGACAAATAAATAAAATCTTTAAAAAAATCTCTAAAGACTCCACCAGAAAACTACAAGAAGTAATAAATGAATTCAGTAAAGTCACAGGATAAAAAGTTAATACTCAAATTGGTAGCATTTCTGAGCTGATTACAAAGTAGCAGAAAGAGAAATTAAGAAAACAATTCCATTTACAGTTGAACCAAAATAATGAAATGCCTAGGAATAAATTTAACCAAGGAGGTGAAAGATGTGTACTCTGAAAACTATAAAACATTGATGAAAGAAATTAAAGGTGACACAAATGGAAAGATGTTCCATGCTCAAGGATTGGAAGAATTAATATTGTTAAAATGTACATATTACCCAAAGCAATCTACAGATTCAGTGCAATCCCTATCAAAATACCAACAACATTTTTCACAAAACTAGAACAAATAGTCCTAAAACTTGTATGGAACCACAAAAGACCCTTAATAGCCAAAGCAATCCTGGAAAAGAAGAACAAAGCTGGAAGCATCACAATTCCAGATTTCAAGATATACTACAAAGCTGTGGTAATCAAAACAATATGGTACTGGCATAAAAACAGACACATAGATCAATGGAACAGAATAGAGAACCCCAAAATAAACCCACTTATATGGTCAATTAATCTATGACAAAGAAGGCAAGAATGTACAATAGGGAAGAGGTAGTCTCTTCAATAAATGGTGCTGAGAAAACTGGACAGCTACGTGTAGAAGAATGAAACTGGACCACTTCCTTACACCATACACATAAATAAACTCAAAATGGATGAGACCTGAAACCATAAAAATCCTGGAAGAGAACAGAGGCAGTAATTTCTCTGACGTCAGCCGTAGCAACATTTTTTTTAGACATGTCTCCTAAGACAAGGGAAAAAAGCAAAAATGAACTATTGGGAGTATATCAAAATAAAAGAAACCTTTTGCACAGCAAAGGAAATCATCGACAAAACAGAAAGACAATTTACTGAATGGGAGAAGATATTTGCAAATGATATATCTGATAAGGGATTAATATCCAAAAGAACTTGTATAACAACACCAAAACAAACAAACAAAACCAAAAAACTGCCAACTCATAACCAAAAATCTGATTAAAAAATGGGCAGAGGACATGAACAGACATTTCTCCAAAGAAGACATACAGCCAGCCAACGGACACATGAAAAGATGCTCAACATCACTCATCATCAGGGAAATGCAAATTAAAACCACAATGAATTATCACTTCACACCTGTCAGAATGGCTAAAAACACAAGAACTAACAGGTGTTAGCAAGGATGTGGGGAAAAAGGAATCCTTGTATACTGTTGGTGTGGATGTAAATTGGTGCAGTCATTGTGGAAAACAGTATGGAAATTCCTCAAAAAATTAAAAATAGTATTACCATATGATCCAGTAATTCCACTACTGGGTATTTACCCAAAGAATACGAAAACACTAATTTGAAAAGCTATATGGACCCCTATGTTTATTGCAGCCTTATTTACAATAGCCAAGATATGGAAGCAGCATGTCTGTTAATAGACATATATTAATAGATAAGGAAGATGTGGTAATATATGCAGTGGAATATTACGTAGCCATAAAAGGATGCTGTTGTGCCATTTGAGGCAACATGGGTGGACTTAGAGGGTATTATACTAAGTGAAATAAGTCAGACAGAGAAAGACAAATACCGTATGCTTTCATTCATAAGTGGACTCTTAAAAAAACCCAAATGAGGGATGCCTGGGTGGCTTAGTTGGTTAAGTGTCTGGTTTAGGCTCAGGTCACGATCCCAGGATCCTGGGATTGAGCCCTGTGTTGTAGCTCAGCGGAGAGGAGCCTGCTTGTCCTTATCCCCCCCGTTTGTGTGCTTGTGCTCACGTGCGCGTGCTCTCTCTCTCCCATAAATAAAATCTTAAAAAAAAAAACCCACCCCAAATGAATAAACAAAAGAGCAGAATCAGACTTATGAATACATTGAGCAAACTGATGGTTGCTATCAGTTTGGAAAGGGGGTTGGAGGATTGGGCAGATGGCTGGAGGGGAGTAGGAGATAACAGGCTTCCAGTAATGGATTGAGTACCTCATGGGAATAAAAGGCACGGCATGAGGAATAGAGTCAGTGACTTGTAATAGTAATATACCAGGACAGGTGGTAGCTACACGTGGTGAATGTAGCAAAATGTATAAACTAGTCAAATCGCAGTTGTACACCTGAAACTAACGTAACATTGGTGTGTCAGCTATACTCAATTTAAAAAAAGAAAAAAGAATGTTTTGGCTGAATGTTTTCCCTTGAGTTTCCAGATCAACTTTAGGATCAGCTTTTCAATTTCTACAGAGAATCCAGCTGGAATTCTAATATGGGTTGCATTCTAGACTGCTTTGGGTAGTTTTGCCATTTTAAGAATACTACATTTGCCAACCCATGAGCAAGGGATGTCATACTATTATTTAGGTCTTCTTTAATTTTTTTCATCACTGTTTTGTAGTTTTTGGTGTACAAGTGTTTTACCTCCTTGGTTAAATTATACTAGATTTTTAAAAAATGCTATTGCCAAGTGGAATGGTTTTCTTAATTTTCTTTTTAGTTTGTTCATTGTTCATATATAGAAACAATTGATTTTTGTTGGTTGATCTTGTAGTCTGCAGTTTTACTGATGTCCTTTATTAGCTTTAGTAGTGGTGTGTGTGTGTGTGTGTGTGTGTGTGTGTGTGTGTGTGTGTGTATTCTTTGGGTTTTCCTTTTTCTTTCCTTTTTAAACAATAATTTATTTATTAGAGAGAGATTTAGAGGGAGTGCACAAGCAGGGGAGGCTCAGAGGGGGAGAGAGAAGGAGGGAGAGAATCCCAAGCTGACCCCACACTCAGCACAGAGCCCAGTGTGGAGCTCTGTCTCACAACCCTGAGATCATGACCTGAGCTGAAATCAAGAGTTGGTACTTAACCGACTGAACCACCCAGGGACCCGTGGTTATTTCTATATTGGGTCATGTCATCTGCAAATAGAGATGGTTTTATTTCTTCTTTTCCAATTTGGATGCCTTTTATTTCTTTCTCTTGCCTGATTGCTTTGGCTAGAACTTCAGTGCACTGAATGAGTAGTAGTGGTGAGAGTGGGCGTCCTTGTTTGGTTACTGATCTTATGGATACGCTTTCAGTGTCATTGAGAATGATTTGGCTTGGGAAAAAAAAGGCCTTTATCATATTGAGGAAGTTCCTTTCTATTTTTATTTTTCTGAGTGTTTTTATTATTGGATTCTGTCAAGTGCTTTTTCTGAACTAGTTAAGATGACCATGTGGGTTTTTCCCCCTTCATTCTATTAATATGATGTATTACATTGATTTTCTAATGTTGAGCCAACTTTGCATCCCTGGGATAAATCCTTACCTGGTCATGGCTTATGGCATGCTGTTCAATTTGGTTTGCTAGTATTTTGTTGAGGATTTTTGCATCTATATCCATCAGGGATATTGGTCTGTAGGAAGGCCTTTGTAGTTTCTTTGTATGGTTTTGGTAATGCTGGCCTTGTAGAGTGAGTTGGGAAGTGTTCCCTTCTCTTCTGTATTCTGGAAGAGTTTATGAAGGATTGGTGGTAATTCTTACTGAAGTGCTTGGCAGAATTTACCATGGTGACTTCTGATCCTGGACTTTTCTTTGTTGGGAGGTTTTTGATTATTGAATCAATTTCTTTACTTATTGCTTCACTCTTACGTTACTTGCCTGGTATCTGTAGTCATTTGCATTTTCGAATCCTGTCATAGAGATTTAGATGGAATTCTGCCTTAAGACGTCCTCTATGAACCCAGCCACCTTCCCGTTATTCCTGATGCTGTTCTATCTCTGCCCTGTCCAGGTGGTCCCTTTCACACACCCACCTGCGTTAAATACAATTAATTCCACAGGTTAGTGGAGTGCTCAGTGTGGTCCCGAGACCAAGAGTATCAGTATCACCTGGGAACTTGTTAGAAATGGAGATTCTCTGGCTGAGAATTAGAAACTTGGGGTGGGGGGTGGCTAGAAACCCGTTTTCGACAAGCCGTCCTGGTGGTTCTGCTCGATCATCATTGCCATAGCAAACAAGGAGCCCCGTAGGCTCCCGGCCCGAGCCGCCATGTTGAAGCAGGGCCTCCAGGCTCTCTAGCAGCAGAGGGGCTGTGCAGTGCGAGTCGGTGGGACTGGTGACCAAAGAAGGGAAAGAGGAGCAAGAAGGAAGATGGGAGAGGAGGGGAAGGAGGCTTGCTTGGAACAGTCCGCGTATCTGGATGCAGCTTATTGGAGGCACCCGCTGGGGATAGGGTTGGCTGTCCAGGGTGAGGGGCGCAGTCCGTGGCCGAAGGCAACGCTTCCTAGCAGGAATGTTGGCCTATGCAGCCCAGACTCCCAGGCCTGAGACGCAGCCTCCTCTGCCTGCTTCTCCCTCAGCTTGCTTGGCAGAGAAATCGGTCAGTCATTCAGCAGATGTGTCTTGAGCAGCTGCTAGGTGCCGGACCATTCTAGGCCCAAGGACACAGCAGTGAACAAAATAAAGAGCCTGCCCGTGAGGAGCTTTTGTTCTAGTTAACTACTCTTTGCCTTCTTGTGGGGGACAGCCCCAGCATTTTCTGCAGGCCTCGGCAGTGAGGCTGGTGGCCAGCTGGCCCCTCCGTCCTGCCCGCGCCGTGGATGGGGCCCTCCGAGCCAGCGGCGGAGTCAGCGCAGTGCGCTTACGCTGTGCTTAGGTAGCCTTGGGACACCTCGGTCTGGCTCCCGGTGCGGTGTGCGCTCTGGGTTCCTAGCTCTCCCAACTTTCCAAAAGTCTCTGCACACAACTGTCCAGAAACCCTTTCCATTTGCAGTGCCTTCCTTGCCTATGGGGACAAGAAGCTTGCTCTGTTTTCCTCCTTGCCCAGCACTGCCCAGCCCACATCTTCATCCCTCTTTCCTGGGGTCTGTGCATGGTGGAAAAAACCTTATCCTCCATCCTTGTCTTGTTTTAATGTTTCTTGTTGCTGTCAACACGCTTTTGCTGCCTCATGTTCTAGATTCAGATAGGCAGGGGTAAGGAGACAGACATGCAGGAGCGTGTTCTGTGTCGGCTGCCGTGCCAAGCTCTGCCAACTGGCTCATGTTACCCCCCCCCCCCAAGCCCCACTGAAAGGCGCAGATGCTCAGACAACACTGTCCTGTGCTGGGAGCGGTGGGGGTGTGGTATCTCCTGGGCGGAGGTGGGGGGTGGAATAGAAGGCTGTAAACTCACCCCATCTCCAGGAGGGGAGGAGAAGAGCTTCTGAGCTAGGGCAGGTTGCCCAGCAGAGACCTGATGGGCAGCAGGTGGGTGGCAGTGTGTGTCTCTCTCCAAATAGGGTCAGGGAAGAGGAGGGGGGAAGGGGACATGCCAGTGGGGGTCTTCCCAAGCTGAAGTGGAACAAGAAGGAGAAAACAGGTGGCCACTTGTCCGCAGGGAAGGGCCACATCCCTGTGCAGAGCTGTCGAGAACCAGAGGGAGGTAGGACACAGGGTGGTGAGATGGGAGGCAGGGGCCCTCCTCCCTTCGCACGCCGTGTCCCTTCCTGGCTGCCGCTTCATCACTGGGGCAAGGGGCTGGCCCTGGAATGAGCAAGTAGGGGCAGCAGGAGGATTTCTGGAGACTGGCCCTGCAGGTCCCATTCCCTTCTGTTCCTGCTGCCTGGACCTCCGCCTGTGTTCTACCCCCAAGGACTCGCTCTGCCCCTCTGAAGGAAGACCAGAGGGTTTCTATATCGGGAGGTGGAGAGGACGGCGTTGAACCCACACAAACCCCTGGGGCCCAGCCTTGATTTCCGCGGCTGGGCGCTGGCTCTCGGTGCTTATCTCACGGCCTACTTGACTGGCTGCTGAAGTGGAGCCCAAGGGGGACACCGGCTGTGGCTCAGATTCGGGTGGAAACGGTTGTTGCTCATAATACATTGTGCAGCTGAGTGGACACTGCTATTGATGAGGAGGCTGGATTACATTTCTCTGTGAAAATCCAATGCCTGGCTTCCTGACAGAGAGGGATTCCCTTCCTGAGGATGCCACGGATAGGGCTTCATTCTGGCTTGAAGAGCCTATGGGACAGTGCTGGTGAGTCAGTGAGCATTTATTGAGTGCGTGCTGTGTGCCCTTGACTGTGTGACGCAATCTTGGGGGTGTGGACAAGGGTAGGTCTGAGTGGCCGGAGCTGCCGTTCCAGGCTGGCCTGAGTCACCCTGCTTCTGGGTGGAAAAAGAGACTTGCTCTTAGCCAAGGCTGGAACTGCCCCATTGGAAAGTTGAGTGAGTCACTGAGGAGTGGGGCCAGCGCAGCTGAGGCCAACTGCCACTGTTCTGTGCTCCCGGGCACTGTCCACCCAGGAGTCATCCACCCAGTGCATTCCTCAGGCCTGAGGCCAGGTCTCAGCCCTTTAAGCTCTCCACCTGTGCCAGCCCCAGCATCTTCACTTAGGAAACACCAACCCGTTTTTTTTTTTTTTTTTAAAGATTTTATTTATTTATTTGACAGAGATAGAGACAGCCAGCGAGAGAGGGAACACAAGCAGGGGGAGTGGGAGAGGGAGAAGCAGGCTCCCAGCAGAGGAGCCTGATGTGGGGCTCGATCCCAGGTGTCTGGGATCACGCCCTGAGCCAAAGGCAGACGCTTAACGATTGAGCCACCCAGGCACCCCAACACCAACCTGTTTTTAACAGTAATCTGAACACACTGCCTCTGGGAAGACAGTGCCAAGAAAAAGGCAAGAAAAGTTGTTTTCTACATCAGCAACTATCCTGAAACTTCCAGACCATCTCCCAACAGGACAAAGCTCACTTGCAGAATGAGCTTTCTAGTAGTAAATAGCAACGACCACTGCGTGCTTGCTGTGGACCAGGCCCTGGCCAGTTACTCTCTGGGGTCCATGTTCTCACTTCCTCCTCCTGTGAGCCCTGAAAGGCAGGGCTGATTCTGCTTTCAGGTTGAGGGAATGAAGAGAGCTTGAGTAGCATGTCTCATGCCACACAGCTGGGCAGTAGCGGGCTGGCCGCTTCCCGGATCTGGCTTTGACCCCTGGGTTCTCTGGCCTCCTGCATCCTTCTACTGGCCACAGACATCTGTAGCTCTCTGTGGCCTTACAGATGAAGCTGGATTCCTGGCATGTGGAGTCTCTCAGGCCGATCTTTAGGTTGTTGACCCAGAGGCCTGTCTGCCAGGTTGATCCACTCACTCACTGTTCCTTGAGCACACATCATGCTTCTCCATCTTTTCACCTTTGTCCACACAGTAACCATTGCCAGTAATGGCCTCTTCCCCCCTCTACCAAAGTGACTTTTGTTTATTCTTTAAAGTCCAGTGGGATCCCACTTCTTGCTAGAAGCCTTCCTTGGTGTGGTGGTGTTAAATGGTGTCCACACATTTTTTGATACTTCCTCAAGAGGGGGAACCTGATTCCTCTCCCCTTGTGTGTGGGCTGGTTGGGGACACTCGCTTCTAATGAAGAGGACAAAGGGGAAACGATGATGTGCAGTTTCACAGACTAAGTCACGAAAGGTACTATAGCTTTGTCTCTGGATCACTCACTCGGGACATCTGAGCCGCCTGTGGAGAGGCCCCTGTGCTGAGGAACGGGGCCTTGTGAGTGTGCCATGTTGGAAGCAGATGCCCCAGCCCCAGTCAGGTCTTCGGATGATGCAGCCTCTGCTCCTCTCCCGACAGCAGCCACCTGAGGAGCTCTGAGCTAGAACCATACAACTAAGCCACTTCTGAATCCCTGAACCAAAGGAGTTTTGAGTCACTAAGTTCTGGAGTTATTTGTTATACAGCAACAGAGAACTAATATGCTTGACCTTCTAGTGCTTGACCAGAGTGCTTCATGCCTCCTCTGAGCCACTGTGGCCCTGGTCATCTGTAACATAGCTCTGGGCAGCCTTGTCTCTTAATTAAGATCAAGGACCCTGGAAATTGGGGCCTTGCCTCGTACTTCCAGTGTCTAGTCTATGCCTTGCAGGTGCTTAATCATTTGGGGTTAATGGATTAAGTCGTGCAAGGGCATTGTCTAAGAACACACAGATTTTTTGATTGCCAGTTTGCGTGGATAACAGAGAGTAAGCTAGATATGGGGGTGATTCAGGAGGGCCTCACGCTGTAATCCGCAGAGCCAAGGTTAGACCCAGAAATGAATTGGCCTGAACCTAGGGGCTTTCTTTGGGCAACAAAGTTAGCATACTTGTGACCCTGTGATGAAATGAAGGAAGGGCCTGGAGCAGGGGTTAAGAGAAGCAAAGAAAGGAATGCCAGGCCTTACACTTATGTGTTGGAAGTCCTTTTTTTTTAAAGATTTTATTTATTTATTTGATAGAGAGTGGGGGAGAGCATAGAGGGAGAGTGAGAGGGAGAAGCAGACTCTCCAATGGGCAGAGAGCCCAATGTGGGGCTCGATCCCAGGATCCTGAGATCATGACCTGAGCTGAAGGCAGAGCTTAACCGACTGAGCCACCCAAGTGCCCCTATGTATTGAAGTCTTAAAAACTATTACTGGGTAACCAGTGACTCCAAAAATAATTTATCGTTGTTATAGAAAAATATAAAAAATACTGAAAAGCAAAAAGGAAAAAGAATTATCCTTAACCTGTAACTTATTTTGGCATTTATCCTTCAAGTTATTATTTTTTTTCTGGATGAGTGATGTGTATATTCACATGCAGACCTATATATCTGTGTCTATACCTAGATACATGTATTCTGTATCTGTATATCAGTACCTATATATATCACATAGGAGATACACACACACACAAACACGATTTTTATATTTAATTGAAAAAAAAATGGGATCACCTAAACTCCATTTTTTCTTACAGTGCATTGTGAATCTTTGTTTTGCATAATTAGCATAGATCTCCTCTCATCGTATTTTATTGTAGGGGTATAATCTCATGCATTATTTACTCTTTCCCTCACTGGCGGGTACTTTGGCTGTTTCTACTTTTTTTTCCTTAAAGATTTTATTTATTTGAGAGGGGGAGAGAGAGAAAGAGAACGAGAACATGTGTGCCCAGGAGCTAGGGGGAGGGGCAGAAGGGAGAGGGAGAAGCAGACTCCTTGCTGAGCAGGGAGCCCTGAGGTCATGACGTGAGTGGAAAGGCAGATGTCTAACCAACTGAGCCCCTCAGGTGGCCCTGGCTGTTTCTGCTTTTTTGCCTGTAAACAATGTTGCAACAAATAGCATTGTATAGTTGCCCATATATTGTGTTAGGGTAAATTTCCTAGAGTGGGTTTATTGGACCAAAATACATGAACATTTTTTTTTTTAAGATTTTATTTATTTGTCAGAGGGAGAGCACAAGCAGGGGAAGTGGCAGGCAGAGGGAGAAGCACGCTCCCTGCTGAGCAAGGAGCCCGATGTGGGTCTCGATCCCAGGACCCGAGCCAATGGCAGACGCTTAATCGACTGAGCCACCCAGGCGTCTCATATGTGAACATTTTTAAAGCTGTGTACAGAGAGCATCAAATTGCCCTTCAGAAAGGTTGTGCCAGGTGCACACTTACCTACAGTCCCTGTATCCTTAATGCCATATCCTTGCCAATCGGACAGATGAAAGATGTTATCTTATTATCTTAATTTTTTTTAAAACTAAGGAGGTTGGGCATGCCGTGTCTTTTCTGTTCATTTTCTTTTTCTCCGTTAGCAAATTGTTCACATCTTTTGCACATTTTACTGTTTCCTGAACAAAATGTATTTATTTGAAATTTAATTATACAAGTCATGTAGGTCTGCATGCTTGTGAAGTAGGCCATATGTAAAGCACAAACCCCTTACTACTCCCACTCCCCCTTCTCAATATAATTGCTTTTTGACAATGAGGCATATTCTTCCATATTATTTTCTAGGTATTTATATACATAAAGGCAGCCTTTGGTTTTGTTTTTATAAACATGGGATCCTATTCTGTGTGCTCTCCGATTTGCTTCCCCCCCCCCGCCCCACTTACTGTGTCTTGGAGAGTGTCTCATGTAAGCAGTAACTCTATTGCTTTCTTTTGAATGGCTGCATAGTTGGTTTGAAACAGCTTTATAGGGGCGCCAGGATGGCTCAGTCATTAAGTGTCCGCCTTTGGCTCAGGTCATGATCTCGGGGTCCTGGGATCGAGCCCCGCGTCGGGCTCCCTGCTCAGCAGGAAGCCTGCTTCTCCCTCTCTCACTCCCCCTGCTGTGTTCCCTCTCTCGCTGTCTCTCTTTTTGTCAGATAAATAAATCTTAAAAAGAAACGGCTGTATAGAGATATAATTTATGTACCAAGATCACCAATTTAAAGTGTATAAATCAGTGTTTTTTGCATATTTACAGAATTGTGCAACCATCACAATTGAATTTAGAAAATTTTCACCACCTCAAAAGGAAGCCCTCATTCACCTGAAACTTACATAACATTGTATGTTAACTATACTGGTATTAAAATGAAAACAAAACAAAACAAACCCAAGAAACCCTGTACCCTTTAGCCATCATCCTCCAAATCTCCCATTTCCTTTAGCCTTAGGCAACCACAGATCTACCGTTCGTCTCTCTGCATTTGCCTTTTCTGGACATTTCATATAATGGAATCGTAATAGATGGCCTTTTGTGTTCTGGCTTCTTGCACTTAGCACAATGTTTCAAGGTTTATCCATGTTGCATGTAGCATGAATAAATACATTATTCTTTTCTACGGCTGAGACCTGTTCCACTGTGCGGCTCTGCCATAATTTGTTTGTTCATGAGCTGATGGGTGTTGAGGTTGTCTCTACTTTTTGGATGTTATGAATATTGCTGCTGTGAATGTTGGTGTGTGAGTTTTTTTTTGTGGACAGTGTTTTCATTTCTCTTGGCTTGCATACCTCAGAGTGGAATTGCTGGGTCAAATGGTAGCTCTATGGTGAACCTTTTGAGGAACTGCCAGACGTTTCCACAGTGGGTGCACCGTTTTGCATTCTCACTAACCGTGTGTGAGGGCTCTAATTTCTCCACTTTTCGCCAGCACTTGCTCTTATTTCTGTTTGGTTATAGCCACTCTCGTGGGTGGAAAGTGTTCCTCGGTGTGGTTTTGATTGACATTTCCCAATGACTAATGATGTTGAGCATCTTTGCATGTGCTTGTTGTTCATTTGTATACCTTCTTTGGAAAAAGGCCTATTCAAATTCTTTGCTCATTTTTAAATTATCTTTTTATTGGGGCATGTGGGTGGCTCAGTTGGTAAGCCTCCAATTCTTGGTTTTGGCTCAGGTCTTGATCTTGGGGTCCTGGGATCCAGCCCCGTGTGGGCTCCCTTACTCAGCATGGAGTCTGCTTCTCCTTTCTCTCTCCCTCTGCCCCAAGCCCCACTTGTGCATGCACTCTCTCTCTAAAATAAAAACTCTTTAAAAAATTATCTTTTTATTATTGAGTTGCAAGAATTCTTTATTCTAGATACAAGTCCCTTATCAGATATATGATTTGCAAATATTTCTCCTGTTCTGTGAGATTGTCTTTTTGGTACTTGATTGTATCCATCAAAGCACAAAAGTTTTTAATTTTGGTGAAGTCTAATTTATTGGGTTTTGTGGTTGTTGTTGCTTATGCTTTGGGTGTCCTAAGGACAAATAGAAATACAAATTGCCAAATACAATGTCACAAAGACTTACTCCTATGTTTTCTTCTAAGAGTTTTGTAATTTTAGATCTTACAGTTAGGTTGTTGATTCATTTTCAGTTAATTTCTGTATATCGTGTGTCATAAGGGTCCAACCTCATTCTTTTGTACATGGCTATCCAGTTTTCCCAGGACAATTTGTTGAAAAGACCCCACTGAATTTCTATTTCATTGATCTATAGGTCTATCCTTGTGTCAGTGACACATTATCTTGATTGTTTTTGCTTTGCAGTAAGTTTTGAAATTGGGAAGTGTGAGTCCTCCAACTTTGTTCTTTTGGCTATTCTGGGCCCCTTGAGTTTCAACGTCAATTTTAGGATCACTTTAATTTCTACAAAGGATTCAGCTAGGATTTTGATAGCTATTGCAATGAATCTGTAGATCAGTTTGGAGGGTGTAGATATCTTAGTCATTCTGACCTTCTAGTTGTGATCATGGGATTTATTCCATTTATTTAGAGCTTTTAAAATTTCTTTAATCAGGGGCGCCTGGGTGGCACAGTCGTTAAGCATCTGCCTTCGGCTCAGGGCGTGATCCTGGCGTTCTGGGATTGAGCCCCACATCAGGCCCCTCCGCTGGGAGCCTGCTTCTTCCTCTCCCACTCCCCCTGCTTGTGTTCCCTCTCTCGCTGGCTGTCTCTCTGTCACATAAATAAATAAAATCTTAAAAAAAAATTTCTTTAATCAATGTTCTGTGCTTTCCAGAGTATAAGTTTTTCATTTCTTTTTTAAAGTTACCTCTAAGTATTTTTATTTTCTTTGATGCTATTGCAGTTGGAATTGTTTTCTTAATTTTATTTTAATTGTCCATAATGTATAAAAATACAATTTATTTTTGTATATTGATCTTGTGTCTTGCATCCCTACAGAAATCATTTATTATATTAGTTTTAATAGTTTTTGTAGGGAATTTCTCAGTATCTTCTTTTTCAAAAAAGTAATTTATTTATTTACTTATTTGAGAGTGTGAGTGGGGGGAGGGGCAGAGGTGGGGGCAGGGAGAGAGTCTCAAGCAGACTCTGCGCTGAGTGTGGAGCCTCACCCAGGGCTTGATCTCCCAACCCTGCGATCACGACCTGAGCCGACATGAAGAGTCAACTTAACTGACTGAGCCACCCGGGCGCCCCCTTAGTATTTTCTGTGTACAAGATCCTGTCATCTGTGAATGAGATAGTTTCACTTCTTTCTTTTCAGTTTGGATGCCTTTTATATAGTTTTTTTTTTTTTCTTTTGCCTAACTGTTTTGGCTGGGACATCCAGCACAGTGATAAATAGAAATGATGACAATGATTAGTTTTATTCCTTATTTTATGGATAAAGTATCTAGTTTTCCATTATTAAGAATATTATTACCTGAGGTTTTTTGGTAGCTGCCCTTTATCATGTTGAGGAACTTCCCTTCTATCTAGTTTGTTGTTTTTTTCTAATTTTTAATCAAAAAAGGGTTTGGAATTTTGTCAAATGCTTTCTTTTTGTCTGTTGAATTGATAATATGTTTTTTGTTTTTATTTCAGTCCTCTGGTGTATCATAGGCATTGATGTTTGGATAAACCAACTTTACTGTAATAAATCTCACCAGGCCGCAATGTATAAGTGTTTTTATACATTGTTGGATTCTGTTTGCTAGTGTTTTTGAGAATTTTTGTGTCTATATTTGTAAGCAATGTTGGTCTGTCATTTTCTTGTGATGTCTTTGGTTTTGTTGTTGGGGTAACACTAGCCTCCTAGAATGAGTTGGGAAGTGTTCTATTTTAAGAGTTTCTGAGGAATTAGTATTAATTCTTCAACGGCGGAATTCACAGCCGAAGCCACCTGGACCTGAGCTTTTCCTTGTGTAGCTTCTTGATTACTAATTCACTTTATTTATTATAGATCTTTTTAGATTTTCCATTTCTTAGAGTCAGTTTTGGTAGTTGGTGTATTGCTAGAAATTGTCCATTTCATCCAAGCTATTTAATTTATTGGCACTCAGTTCATACTCTTCGAACGTAGCTCATTGTAACCAAACAGTGCTGCAGGGAACACCCATCCTTGTGCTCACACAGAAGTGTGTTTATAGCACAGATCCCTCGAAGAGGAATTGCTGGGTCAGACGTCTGTGCGTGTAATTGTTGCTTGTTTCTGCCCTTTTGTCGTCTTCCTGCTCATCTTTCTAGCCTTATTGATTGGTATAAATTCTTTCTGTCTAGGAATCTTGGTCTCCTGGAGACTGGAGGTGGTAGGGGTGCATAGGGCCCGTGGGAAGGATGGGTTCAGGAGTTGTGTGTTTCATGGCGGCCTCTGGTCAAGGGTGCTTGATGTGGGTGCCTGAAGCGTGTCCCCCACGTTGTACGTTCACACGGGGTTTCCACACCCTGGGACCTGAACTGCTGGAGGTTAGAGACTGTTGCCTCTGACGGGCGAGCTGTGGCCTCGGGGTGGGGTGGGGCTCATTTTAAGCCAGGTGACTCCACGAAGGTCCTTCCCGCAGTGGTTCTCTCTGGGAATTCTGCGGGCAGGGGTCTCCAGGTAGGTCTGGCCCATTGCTGCCTGCAGAGGAAGGGAGGGGCGCTCTTCCTCCTCAGGAGGAAGTGACAAGGACCTCCTTGTTTTTCATCATCACTGCTTTCTTTCCTGTCCATCTGAGGACTGTGTTCTGGGTGCTCATTAACTCACGGCTTGCCAGGGCCCAGATGTGGGCAGTGATGTTACAACAAGAAAGTGTAGCTATTTTTATGGAAGGGGAAGTGGGGAAACTGCTGAGAGATCTCTGCGTCTGTTTTGTTAGGGTACAGCTTCTAGCCCCTCACCCCTCCGTTCCACTTCCTTTTCCTGGGTTTTGCCTTTACCTGGAATTTACAAGGGGGGCACCAAAGCAGGTTAAACGTTTGGTCTTACATTGTTTGAGATTTTTAGAATAATCTGTCCAAGTCTCTGGAGGCTCCAGTTCAGTGGATTCCAGGCTTTGCTCACAAGCTCTAGGGTCCCAAAGAGCTGCTTTGGGGGCAGGGACATTAGGGGCTCAAGTCCCCAGAGGGACTCCGCTTTCACTGATTTTATATGTTGGAGTTCTAAGTGAGATGGGAGACAGGAGGGCTGTGTCGCCACAGAAGTTGAAAAACCACTTGTGTTGGGCACCTTGGGCCCAGCATTGGGCTGAAAACATCCCAAACAGGGCTCCTGCTGGAGGCCGAATCCTGGGCCTGACAGGTTTTAGGGAACTTGGCTTTTCCCTGTGACCCCACAGGCTCCTCTCTTGACAGAGACTGAGTACCTGCTCTCCCCAGGGCCATTTGCCAGCCTGGGGGTGTGTCATTTTTTCTTTTGTTGCAGGGGGTGTTCTGGCCCTCCAGCCCTGCAAAAGCAAAATCGAATTACTTTCTGTCTTGATCCAAATGACTCTTGTCTCCGGGGAAGCCCTGGGATGGGCTTGCAGACAGTTGGTGAGAGGCTTTCTCAGCGGACCTCCTGGCTGACGCATCCTCTTTGTGTTTTTCAGTCTGCGGAGTTCTTCGAGATGCTGGAGAAAATGCAGGTGAGCATCCCCAAAGTGGGGAAGCCGAGCCCTGGGTGGGGGGCCTGCTGCAGTCACCGTGGGGCAACAACACCAGGCAGAACTTGGGAGCCTTGGAGGGAGGGGCAGAGAAGAGAGAACTCCCAGCCTGGTGGCCGGGACCACCTCAGGCCATTTTGTGTTGAGTGGCCTGACATTCTGGGAAGGCTCCTGCTTGAGGAAGGGGAGAAGATAGAAAGCAGAAACCCTCCAGCAGAGCAGATGCGGCTACCATAACCCCACAGATGTGGGGAAGGCTTGAAAGGGTCCATTGTTCCTAGAATGGGTGGGAAAGAAAGTCTGAAAAAGGAAGCCCTTTCCTAGGGGAGGTCATCTTGTGTCTGGGAGGCAGAGCTGAGGAGGAGAGCCCCTCGGGAGGCCAAAGCCTGCACCTAACACTCACCAGCACAAGTTCCTTCCGTTTTCTGAGCCTCTGGCTCCTGCTTCTGTCTATTCACAGCACTGTTTTCACCTCCCTCCACACCAAATGTGTGGTTGTTCCTCCCCCACCAAGCAATTCTGTGACATCCGCTGGGTGTCCTACAGTCAACTCCATTCTGACACTGTCTACCCAGAGAGCGTGTCAGATCCCACAGAGCAAGGGCTCTGCCCCACAAGACCACCTCCTCCCCACGTCCATGCCAGTCACAAGTCTGTTGTCACCTGTGTTTCTGAGCAGCAGGCTATAGATTTGAGGTTCCTGTGACCCCCTGCTCAGGTTCAATTAATTTGCTAGAGTGGCTCATAGCACTCAGAACACTTTACTTACCAGAGTATCAATTTGTTATAAAGGGATATAATTCAGGAACAGACAGATGGAAGAGTTGCAGGGGGCCAGGTGTGTGGGGAGGCGGGGAAGGACTTCCACGGCCTCTGGATGCATCACTCTCCCCGCACTGCCATGTACTCACCAACTGGAAGCTCTCTGAGCCCATCGTTTGGTTTTTAATGGAGGCTTCAGTACTTAAGCATGATTGATTCAATCTGCAGCCCCTCTCCCCTGCCAGGAGGTTGGAGGGGTGGGACTGAAAGTTCCAACCCTCTAATAGTGGCTGTTTCCCCTGGCATCCAGCTCCATCCTTAGGGGTGTCCCAAAAGGCATCTCATTAACAAAGTTATGAATCACCTTATGGTTTTCACCTTTATGGCTCTGGAGCTGTTTCAGGAATCAAGGACAAAAGATGAAGTATTGTAACAAAAGATGCTCCCAAATGCTCCCGTTGCTCTTATCACTTATTCAACAGGAGTTCTGTGCCAGAAGACCAAAATATTTATTATTACAAATCATGCCACAGCCCCTATAAATAATAATTAGAATACCTGCTTACACAGTTTTTGGGATGAAATGAGATAATATATGTAAATACTTGCTAGGCACTGCAGACAAATCAGTGTTCAGAATGGGTTTGGGGGCCTTTCTGATCACCCCTCACCACGAGGCCAGGGCTCACAGGTGAGAACTGCTGCCCTGGGGAATATGGGGGGGGGGGTCCAGAAGGCTTAACTGATACAGGTGGGAAGGATGGGAAGATGATGTTGACAATAGCACATGTATTTCTTTTTTTCTTAAGGTTTTATTTATTTAGAGAGCATGAGTGGAAGGAGGGGGAGGAGCAGAGGGAGAGAGAATATCCCAAGCAGACTCTGCACTAAGCGTGGAGCCCAATGCAGGGCTCCATCCCACGACCCTGAGATCATGACCTGAGCCGAAATCAAGAGTCAGACGCTTAACTGACTGAGCCACCCAGGGGCCTCAATAGCACATATATATATATATTTTTAAAGATTTTATTTATTTGTTAGAGAGAGCATAAGCAGGGGGAGTGGCAGGGAGAGGGAGAGACAGACTCCCCACTGAGCAGGCAGTCTAATGTGGGGCTTGATCCCAGGACTCTGGGATCATGACCTGAGCTGAAGGCAGACGCTTAATCGATGGAGCCACCCAGGCATCCCTAGCACATGTATTTTAAGCACTTTTCTCAGCTCAGATACTGACCAGTGTTAGCTCCTTTCTTCCTAAACCCGCGGGAAGCAGCTTTATTATCATCATTGCCCCTTTTCACAGGTGAGAAAACTGAGGCACAGAGGTCTTACTTAAAGCTCTCAAGGCTCATGGCTAGTAAGCAGCTTCAGGGCCAGAAGGCTTAGCCATTATGTTATGATGCTTTTTGCCCTAAGTAGATGCTACAGGCTCGAGGAAGGACGATTCTGTGGTAATGGTCTGGACGTGCTGGAGAGGCAGGTGGGGTGCCTCTGCAGTCCCGAGACACAGGAGGAGCTGCTGAGGTGCCCGCAGGGAAGCCAGGTCTTCCTGACGGTGGGGCAGGGGAGGGACTCTTGGAGGGAAAAATACTGTTGATGGTTGTGCCGTTATCACGAACAAGTTACTGAGATCCTCCCCTGTGCCCAGCAGTGTGTGGACTGCAAACTAATTTTATACACATTTAGGGAACTTCGTCAGGTTGTGGAAACGGTTGGCACGCACTTTGAGAGCGAGCGGTGGGACAGAGTGTGTAATTACGTGCTCAGCTGCCTGGCGTAAAGTGGGGATTTTCACTCCGAGCCCATGAAATCCCTGCTGTCAGGGAAGCTGGCAGGGGCTTTGCAGCTCACCCTGCCTTCTCTTCATTTGTTCCCACAACCCACCGGTCCCTCGCCCCCATCTGGAGACCCCTGCCTCCCCCACAAAGAGCTCTCTGTTTGAGCACATAATTCAGCCTCACTTAACTGGCCTCCATTGTTTCTGCTACTAGACTGGGTGGGGCTTGACTTCTCAACCAGATTGGGACCCTCTTGAGGGTGAGGGTCTGGTTTCTGTGCTCCCTCTGTGTTCGTGGCAGCAGACATCTAAGGGTCTGCCTATTCCATCTCCGTTGAGACTGCCAGGGGCCGAAATCGAACTTCCTGGGGGTTAGATCCCTGCCATGTGCCCCGCTGGGCCCTGGCCTCCAAGAAGCCCACAGTTTCCAGCTCCTCTGTATGCATATGGGGAAATACTGGGAATGAGGCAGGTGGTGTGGTGTGGCCAGATCCTGTGCTTGGGTGTGGGTCCCACCTCTTCTCAGGCTGCGGCTGTGGAGACTGAGTCTCAGAGCCGTCCAGTGCCCACGGTGCTTGTGAGTCGTGGAGAGCTGAAACTCAAATTTGGAGCTGCTGAACCCCGCTCTGAGAGTGGAGGAATTGGAAGAAGGCACAATCCCTATGAAGCAACGTGGACTAAAAACACAAGCTTTGGGTCCGTTTGGTCCTGGGTTCAAAGTTTTAACTCTGACACTGTCTAGCTGAGTTTCCTTGGTCAAGTCGTTCTACCTCTCTGATCCATGATTTCTTCATGGTAGGGAAAAGGGGGGATAATGACAATGACTATTGCAAAGGCAGACACGCAGAAGGGAGAGGGCCCAGAGCTGGGTGGTGGCTCTGTCGTCAGGGAGGGAAGGAGAAGGGAGGAGGTTTGCTTTCCTGCCCAGGGGCTGTTCCCAGGTAGGGGTGACTAATGCAGGACAAACAAAACACACTCCTGACATCACCCCCTTCCCCATCTGCCCAGTTTGCTTCCCTGGACAGGGTCTGCAGGGCCACCCAGGTGGTTTTCTCCCTGTATGGGGAGACGAGCACCTGTCCAGTGGGAGGGGTTCTCCCACGCCCTCCTGAGCAATGCTGCTGGGTGACTCAGCCCTGAGAAGTCCGGGGAAGCCGAAGTCTAAATCCAGCCAGTGAGCAGAAGCCCGGGGCTCAAGAGCCTGTGGGATATGATCGTGCACTTCGACGGACAGCCCGGCTTGAAGTCCGGGCCCTGCCACTCACTAGCTGTGCAACAGCAGAAGCAGCCTGCTTCCCTGTGCCTCAGTTTCCCTTTGGTATAAAGGTGCTGAGGGCTTCCTAGGAGACAATAGTGGGAAGGTGCTGAGGCAGCTTAAAATCCCCATGTGTTATGATTAGGATGGTCTTTTCTCCTAGTTATCCCACCATCTCATACCCTTATTTAATTTATTCAAACAATCTTATTTAATTTATTCAATCATATACTCCCCTCTTGAAAAAACCCAGGTAAGTCAGATCTTGACCATAGGACCGCTGGACAAGGCACTGCTTCCCAGAAGCGAATGAGCCCCAGGCCCCCTGCGTGTCACCTGTGGGTCTGCACCCCAAGGAGGGAGAAGAGCTATGGTGGCGCCAGGTCCAGAGTGCTGGCTTGGACACCATTCAGATGTGGGTTCCCATCCTTGCCCCTTACCTACTGGTTCTAAGGGCCTGGCAGAGAGATTTCAGTGCCGGGATAATACTGCCTAATGATAATGGTAATAATGGCCTATAGCAAAACCAGTCGCTCTTTCAAGGGCTTAACACATCCTCAACATTTAACCTTTACCACGCTAGTAGCTGCTATTACCCTTCCCGTTGTGCAGATGAACACTGAGCCGCAAAGGTTTGGGACTTGCCCAAGGTCGTAAGTGGCAATGTTGGGATTTGAACCCCGGTGCTCTAGCTTGAGTCTGTACTCTCATCTGTCTATCCTCCTGCTTTCCTCGGAGCTGCCATGAGGACTGGGTGTGACAAGGTGTGTGATGTGTAAAGACCCAGCACACACCAGCTGTTGCTGTGATTACCAACCCTATTGAGGCAGGGGCCTGAGGATCCCAAGGGAACCCTCCATTTGGCCCCTATTTTATGACCTTTTCTTTTCCACGGATCCTCTTTTCCTTGTTTCCACAGGGGATCAAGCTTGAAGAGCAGAAGCCAGGCCCCCAGAAGAACAAGGTGGGCTGTGTGGATGAGGTGGCAGCCCGGTGGGCCCGGCAGGGGACGGCCGGCGTGCTGGGCTCTGCGGTCTTTCATTTGCCTTTCACCAAGAGCTCCTTAAGTGGATGTGCCCGCCCGTGTTCACGGGTGCACAGTGGACAATAGGAAGGCCCTGCTCGATGCCTTTAGGGCGGCCTTAGAGTGGGCTGAGGTGGAAGCCTCGGGTGAGACCAAGGCCTGTGGCTCATCCTAGCTCTTCCGTACCTGCTTCTGCAAACGAACCGCACGGCATTTCGGGGTATCGGGCTTTGGGCGCCAGTGGTCCTCGGCTCTCAGCTTCAGTTTCCTTTCCCAAGGCCCAGCGGTGCAGCTCCTCACTTGGAGGTCAGCTCCCTTGCCTGCAGGCAGGGCTGGGCGGGATCAGGGGTCATCTTCCTGTTAAAGCTTTCTAAGGGGTGAAGCTGACGTCATGAAGGGCGTGAAATGCAGAGCCTTTGTGCACTGCCGTCTTCAGCCAGCAGGTCTGCATTCAGGCTCTGTCAATTCGGGGAAGCGCTCAAAGGGAGCCGGACCCCAGAGCTGCCTCTCTGCTGTTCTTCAGCCAGCAGGTCTGCATTCAGGCTCTGTCAATTCGGGGAAGCGCTCAAGGGAAGCCGGACCCCAGAGCTGCCTCTCTGCTGTTCTCCATCTGGCGCTCTTCTCTTTGATGCTCTCAGAGCTCTGGTGTGGCCTGCCAGGCATCCCCACCCCCGACCTGGGAGAGGGGAATGGAAACAACCCTCCAACTTCATGGGCGCTGCTGGGCTAATGGCAGCCTTGTCTGATTTGTCTTGCAGGATGACTATATCCCGTACCCCAGCATTGATGAGGTAGGAGCCCCCTGGCCACACCGTAGCCTGCCCTGGGTCTCATCTCTGGGGTGGGGCTGGGGGAGCTGGTGGTGCTGATGGCCCCTGTGCCACCCCATGTGGGAGAGAGCCTCAGGCCTGGGATTTTCCCTTTGTGGCCTCAGTTTTGCTGTGTTTAGACTGGGGTGCTGATGGAAGCCTTGCAACTCTGGTGCTCCAGGGTTGGTGAAGCTGGGAGATGTTGCTGGGCTTAAATTTGGGGTTTGTGTTACTGTATTTGGCCTCAAATATGGGGGTCTCCACCTTGGAGCAGTTCAGAGGTGGGGGGATACCACCACTGGCAGCCCTCCCTTTCCCTCCCCCTGAGTCAGGGCAGGCCACAGAGCAAGACCTTCTCTGTGCCTCCAGGTTGTGGAGAAGGGAGGCCCGTATCCCCTGATTGTCCTGCCCCAGTTTGGGGGCTATTGGATTGAGGACCCGGAGAACGTGGGGACGCCGACCTCCCTTGGCAGCAGCATCTGTGAGGAGGAGGAAGAGGACAGTCTCAGCCCCAGCACGTTTGGCTATAAGCTTGAATGCAAGGGCGAAGCCAGGGCCTACCGCAGGCACTTCTTGGGGAAGGTGAGGCTGATGGCCCTGCGCGAAAGCAGCTGCAGGGCGGCTGGCAGGGAAATGCACCTGGCAGGGCCTCCTCCGCATCCCTGTCTCCCTCTCTCCTCCTTCCTGAGCCTGCCCCGTCCCTAGGGCCTGCCGCCGTCCTGCTGTCCTCGGTGGGGAAGTCCTAGTAGCTCTGCTCCTGGGCGGGGGGATGGGGTGTGCTGAAGTCAGGAAGGCTCAGTGTGATGGTGCTTGGGGGCACCACTCCCAGCAGATGTTCTTGGAGGTGATGGAATGGGTAGTGTTGGGGGGTGAAGGAGGGTGAAGGAGAAGATGTGTTCTCACACCTTGGAAGTCTTTGTCTGCATCTAAGTAGTCACATCTCTCCTGTCCTCACTCCAGCAGGTCCCCAGGGCACTTGTCCTGGATGATGTGCTGTGAGCCTCCGATTGCTTAAAAGTGACAAAGTCACATTTCTTTAAATACATTCTGCTCTTCAGACTTGCCTGGTTTGGAAGTCCCGAGGGCAGGTTCCGGAAGTCTCTAGCCTAAGGCAGTTTTGCAGAGTCTCATCTGCATTGTTCAAATGCAGATTCCAGGGCCCCACGCTGATATAGCAGGTCTGGGGTGGGCTCCCTGAGCCTGACAGAGACCTGCTGTCCAGAGGACCTCTTAGCTCCCCATGGGTGGAGGAGCCAGGGTTCGTCTTAGCTTTATTCCTGCAAATGGTCTGAATGAGCAAGGGTTTCCCCCTGGGAGCAAGGAAGTGAATGTGTGGGGTCCTTGGAGAAGAACTTAAGCATCAGCGTTCAAGGTGGGCTCGAATGCTGGATCTGCCACTTACTGGTCGTGTGACCCTGAAAAGTTAATCTCCCTGGACGCTGGTTTACTTATCTGTGAAATGGGGATGATGATGTCATCTCCCCCATAAAGTTGTGGTCAGGATTAAAAGAGTCAATGTGTGTTAAGTCCTTAGTCCCTTGCCTGGCGCATCCCAGTGACTGGGCCATTTGAATCCATTCCTGTGACCTTGCTCTTTCAGACCCCATCCTCCTTCCCCCCCTTCCTCCTCAGCAGCACCCATAGCAGTAGCACCCTTGTCTTTCCTCCTCACTGCTGTGCGGCTTCTTGCTCCTGGTGAAGGAGGTGATTTGGGGGGCCATGTCTGGAAGGTCCCCTCCTCCCTGTTAATACCTGATTTCTGTTTCTAGGATCACCTAAACTTTTACTGTACTGGCAGCAGTTTGGGGAACTTGCTCCTGTCCATCAAGTGTGAGGAGGTGGAGGGCAATGAGTACCTTCGGATCATTCTCAGGTGGGGCTGCTGCACTTTTGGAGGCCACGCCTCTAGTGGCAGGGACCCAGAAATACCAGTCTGACCAGTCTGGTCTGGGAATGCTGGGGGGAACAGACCTGCTGGACACCTGGGGGCTATGTTCTGGTTGCCAGGACAAGAGACCAGGTGTTTATGTCAGCCGGTGGATTGTGGGAGTCAGAGTGGAGCCTAGTCTCAAGGTCACCTAGGTCATACCTCCACCTGCCTTTCTGTCTTGTGGGGACTGTGGCTCTGAAAGAATTGGGAAGAAAATTAGAGGTGGCTCATTCTGCTGAGCCTCAACTCCACATTGTCCTGGGAGAGGGTTTTCCAGAACACTCCTGTGGTGTGCATCCAGTCGGGAAGATAGATCCCAAAGCATCTGTGTGTGTGCTGGGTTCCCCGACATGGGAGGGTGTTCACGACGGGAGCACTGATTTACAGCTAAGCCAGGATACCGCTCTCTCCTCAAGGGCGGGAGCTACAACGGGTTTCTGTTTTGTTCGACTAACATGTTTTGTAAAACCTCCTTTGTACCAGGAAGTGTAATAGGTGCTGGGGACGTGATGATGACTGAGTGGTGGTCTGTTTTCTAAAGGCTTCTGGTCTAGTAGGAGAAAAAAACCAGGATTTTAGTGTGTGTCACAGGTATTATTTTAGTGACATGCACAGGATGCTGTGGGAGCACAGAGAGTCAGTGTCTTATTTCTCTCTGTCCCTCGTGGGCTGGTGCCTGGAAGGCCAAGTGTTAGTGCTTAGCAGAGTGCTATGAACCTGTCAAGCTCCCAGTCTATAGTTGTTGAATCTAATTGGAAGTCTTTGATGCTATTTGGAAAAAACCAATAACATTTTTTTTTCTGCCCAAATTTTGAGATAAATACGGGAGGAAGCAGGGGCACATAGCTATGCTGTTGGAGGTGTGTGTGTGTGTGTGTGTGTGTGTGTGTGTGTGTGGTACAAGAAAGTTGTCAGCACCCATCCTGTCTTGGTTTTTTATTAAGAAAGGAAGCAGTTTTCTTTACTGAGGTTCACTTGGCTAGAAATCATATTTTCAAGGCAAGGAGAAGTTAATTAAATTGTTAGAACAAATTTTTTGAGGGAGTGATAGTGATATGGGGATCCCCAACTCCAAATAGGATTTCGAGTGAGGTGAATCTCTGTAAAGAAAATTATTTCCTTTCTTAGTAAAAATCAGACTTCGACTGGGTAAGATTTCTGAGTAAGAGGACAATTGAATACAAGGACTAACTCCTTTTTTCCAATATTAGATCCTATCTGAAATGCTGTCTCAGAAGTGAAAACTAGAGAGAGATGTCAGGAACACAACACACACTTTGAATATTTTAAGAAATAATTTACAGGGCAGTTAGGACTATAACGTAGATGGCATGGCGAGTTGAAATCCAGCTCACCTTGCTTAGACAGCAAGGCAGCATGGGAGTATATGAGATCGGAGATTCTGGGGAAGTCTTGTACTCTTTAGGAGTGCGTGTGAGCCCTGGAGCAGTCAGCAGTCTTTCCACATGGAACCACTTTTGTTGTTTTGGGTCAACAACGTTTGAAATCAATCCCCTGGGGAGCCCAAGGGCAAGCTCTACTGTGGCTCTCCGAAATAGAAAACCAGTGAGTAGGGTGGCAGGGAGAAGCCGTACACCAGCTAGGAAGCTGGACAATCACATCGCGTACTTGGGATGATGGCCAGGCCGAACCGAAAACCAGACATAAGTAAACTGGCTCCACAGCTTTAGAAGCTTTACGAGACACAAAGACGAAATTATACGGAGGCGAGACTCCCTTGCTGGCAGCGACTCTTGTCCCAGCATCTCCTCCTTCCCTGTAGGCTTCTGGATTATCTAACTGATGTTTTGAGACAACCAGCTCTGGCTTAAGATCTGGGAAGAGTATTCTGACAACCTCTGTGTGTGCTGTGAGAGTAGCCAAGGCGAGTTTATCCGCTACTGGAAATGAATAACAAGCCTGAGTAGATTTCTTCTTTTTCAAGTTTGGATATAAAGAAGAAGTAGGGAAAAAAACCCTCACAGGTCAGTGAGAGAAAAGATTCTTCATCTAAAAAAGCATAACCTACCATTTAGAAGGTAGGGAAATGACCAAATTTTAGGAAGGATTTACTACAGAAAGCCAAGTAAAATTTAGATATCTATTAACTTTGTATTTTCAGGAAACTTCCAGAAAAAATAAGCTGTATGAAAGAAAAGACGAAAGATAAAATAGGACGGCAGGATGAGATGAAAACGTTGCTGGTTAAATTAAGGAAAGAATATAAGAAAACTAAAAATGGCCCCAAAAATTTTAAATGGTTTTAGAAGCAGTAGGGAGCACAGTGTACCCTGTGGAAACCCAGTTAGTAATAGTGAGAGCAAGCTCAAGAGGCTTTCACGTAATTCCAAGGAAAATACAACTCTAAAATGATGAGCAAACTTATGATGAATATGGAGGAGAGTGAGCAGGAATTAAACATGTGGATAATTGATGTTCTTAAGCTGATTGAACATTTAACTCTGCAGATTAAAGTGACTCACCCAGTATCAGACAAAATCAAGGAAAGGAAACTAAAAGCTAGACATATTTTGATGAAGATGTAGTAGTCCATGGATATAAAATCACTGGTAGAATGAAAACATTCCAAAAGAAAGGAAGATAAAGAAAACAGTAATGCGTAGAAAGTAGAGAAACATAAATAAAATAGAAGTAAGTCTGAGTACATGTGATGTATAATAAATATAAATGAGTGAAGTTCCACTATTAAATAGCAAAGATTCTCAGTTTGAGTCATCCCACCACCTCTCCCCCCCCACTAATCAATCAATGTACCCGTATTTTATTAAAGTAACTCATATATTTAAAAAGTGTTGAGAAAAAGTTACAGCAATCAAATACAAAAAGGTAGCGCAGTTGGCAGTATTAATATGAAAAAGTAGAATTTGAGGCAAAAAAAGCAATCAGTGTGACAAAGGCTATTATCTATTCATAAAAGATAAAGCCTTGTTCAATCAGGGCTTAATATGTGCCAGACTTTGTCCAGGGGTGGAGCTAATGTAATGAATAAGCTCCTCTCTTGTTACTTGGCTGCAGAAAGCATTCAGAACGTATTAGGTATTCTTATTCCTGTTCTCATTCTCACTTATCTTCTTCTTATGGACATGGATTATTTTAGTCTAGTGACGCTGATCCAAAGACAGATGGTATGCGAGAACTGAAAGAAGTTTATAAGAGCTTGAATGTGGAGGGTGTGTCTGCATGTGTGTATGTGTGAGTGTAAGTAAGGCTGAGAGGTTGTGCTAGAGAGGTAAGGGAAAGCTAAATCATGTATGGACTGTGTTTGGGAACTTAGATTTTCTTCTCTGAGGCAGAGGAGAGCTCCTGAAAGGGGAATATCATGATATGATTTGCACTGTAGAGTGATCCCTGGCTGGAGTAAGGAGAATGTCTTGGAGGGACGGCAAGGCCAGAAGCAGGAAGATGAGTGACAGGCTGCTGTGATGGGTCAGCTATTATCATGTGTTTAGACAGGCCACCAGGTTGCATAAGGTGTACGCAGCCAGTTTTGATGGGAACTGGACCAGGGTGCCTTGCACTGAGGGTAGAGAAAAATGAATGAAATGTTCCAAAACACCCAGGGAAAATTGACATTAAGAAAGACAGCTGAGGGGCATCTAGCTGACACAGTTGGTTAAGCGTCTGCCTTCAGTTCAGGTCATGATCTCAGGGTCCTGGGTTCGAGCCCCACGTCAGACTCCCTGCTTCTCCCTCCCCCTGCTCGTGCTCTTGCACGCTCTGTCTCTCAAATGAATAAGTAAAAAATCTTTAAAAAAAAAAAAAAAAGGAAAGATAGCTGAAAACATCAGCAAATGAGAGCTGGTTTTACTGCTGATGAAATACAAATAATGGTACACTTTCAAAATGACTTAAATATATTTAATATCTGAAGAAGATAAAGAATGAACAGCATCTATAAAAGGGATAGTAAATTATGATACAGTGAATGAATGAAAATGAATCAAGAATGGATACACCTGGGTACAAAATGAAAACAACTGGAATTATTGGAAATAAAACAGTTGAAGTTAAAAACCTGTATACATGGGATAAAATCTAGCCTCATATAATCTGTTAAGAATCAAAGTGGGAATATGTACATTGGAAGGTAGTCTCAAAGAATTCATCCAGAGCACAGCACAGATAGAGTGATGAGATACATGAAAAAGAAGGACGATGTGTGGATGATAGACTGATAGGTCCCAGCATTTGTCTGAGAGTCTCAGCAGAAAGAGGAGAGAAGCCAGTGGAGAAGAGATATCCAAAGAAATAATGGCTGAAAATATTTCAAAATGGAAGGACGCACACGCTGTGGTGTGGAGCATGATTTTAAAACAAAGCAACACTACTGGGCACATTGAAGTGAAGCGTTAGAACATCAAAGAGAAAGAGAACATTTTAAAGCTTCCTAAGGATAAGGACACTCATCTATGAAGTAATGACAACCAGGCTGAGAGCAGACTTCTTATCAGCCACAGGACAATAGGACAGTATCTTTAAAATGTTGGAGGAAAGAAGGAAAGGAAAGAAGGAAAGAAAGAATCCTGTAACCTAAAGTTCTATGCTCAGAGAAGCTATCTGCAAAGACAAAATAAAACTGCTTTCAGACGAAAACATGAAGGGAGTGTACCACTCACAGACTCTCCCTGAAAGAATTACTTAAGGATGTACTTCAGCCAGAAGAAAAGAGCAACCAAAAAAAAAAAAAAAAAGTGCAATTAAAAAGTGGTAAGGATGCTTGGGGGGCACAGTCGGTTGAACATCTGACTCTTGGTTTTGGCTCAGGTCATGATGTCAGGGTTGTGGGATCGAGTCCCGTGTAGGGCTCTGTGCTCGCTGAGGCGTCTGCTTGGGATTCTCTCTCCCTCTGCTCCTTCTGCTCATGCGTGCTCTCTCTCTCTCTAAAAATAAATCTTAAAAAAAATAAAGTGGCAAGAAATAGGTAAACTATGTTGATAAATTTAATTACTGACGGGAAAATTTTTGTGTGTTTAAAAAGAGGCTTGATTTGCAGTGACGTGGGTGGAACTAGAGGGTATCTTGCTAAGCGAAGTAAGTCAGTCAGAGAAAGACAATAATCATGTGATCTCACTCATATGTGGAATTTAAGAAACAAAAGAGGATCGTAGGGGAAGGGAAGGAAAAATAAAACAAGATGAAATCAGAGAGGGAGACAAACCATAAGAAACTTTTTATCATAGGACCAACTGAGGGTTGCTGGAGGGGAGGGGGGTGGGGGGATGGGGTAACTGGGTGGGTGCCGGGCATTAAGGAGGGCACGTGATGTAATGAGCACTGGGTATTGTATAAGACTGATGAATCACTCCCCTCTACCTCAGAAACCAATAATACATTATATGTTAATTAATTGAATTTAAATAAAAATAAATAAATAAAGAGGCTTGAACTAAACAGAAGTAGGAAGGACAATGGGGAGGGAAGAGTTTACTAAGTTACTGTTGCCTCTTCCCTCAGCAGAGACGCAGCAAGTAAGTTTAGAGTTTGTTGGAAAAATGTATAAATATGTGTATGGGAAGTTATAGACATACAATATAGCTCAAACTAGCAGAGGGAAAAAGAGAATTTTTTTTTTATTATTAAACTGAGGGCAGGAAAGGAATTTTAAAAAGGAAAAGTGCAGAGTTAATAGAAAACAGAAAATAATAGAAATCCACATTAGAAATCACAATAAATATAAATAAAGTTACCATTATGAGTATACCAGACTATCACATTGGACTAAAAATACAGCTATATTCTTTTTTCCCCCTTCTTTGCCTTTCTTTTTTAAAATTAAGTTTGTTTTAATTCTAGTATTGTTAATATATAGCAACAGTAAAGGAATGGAGATGACAAAAGCAAAAGTTGTCTCTTATGAAAGATTACTAAAATAGGTACACCCCCCATCAAGGACCGATTATGGAAAACAGAGAAAAGATTCACACAGATCATGTTAGATCATGTTATGACAGTGAAGGGAGGGGTGTGATTATAAGTACAGATTAAGTCCGAAGAGAATACCAAAACCCACTCTATGTCAGTGCACTATTGGAAAATTATATAGAAAAACAAATTACTGAAATTTACTCAGTAAGGAGTAGAAAACCTAAATAGTCACTGTTAGATAAACTGAATTGGTAGCCAGAGGTATCCCCCCGCCCAACAAAAAAACAGCAAGCGCAGAGATTTCACAGATGAGTTTTAGCAAACCTTTAAGGAGCGTCTATTCCCGGTGGTGTATGCAAACTAATTCAAGGATTCAGAAACTCCTCAGCAATTTTATGAGGCTGGGATAACACCTTGATATCAAAACCTGACAAGGGAAGTACAAGAAAAGAAAAAAAGGCAGTGTTGCTATGGATGTGAAACTCACAATAAAATATTAACAAATTGAAGTCAGGATATGAAAAAATAATACATCATAAGCAAGCGAGTTTTACCCATGGAACGAAAAGATGGCTCAACAGAAATGTAATCTACCAGGTTAACAGATTAAAAACCCTATGACTATCTCAGCAGATGCAGAAAAGCATTCAGTAAAATTCAACACTTTCATAATGTGCTAAATGAATCGGGAACAGGCTAAATTTAGAGTCTTACAGTGAATCCCTTTATAAAGCAACTTTCACCCCATTTATATTTTGACTAAATCCAGATTTTCAAGTATTAGATTTTCTTTTCATAAAGACTTAATTGCATGTGAGAACACACATCGGTCCAGAAGCTGTGCCCAGTTCTTTGGGAGAACACAAAAAATCCCCACAACAACCCAAAAATTCACGGTGAGCTGGAAGGTGAGTCTGCGCACGCGCCGCATCTCCGTTGCCGAGGCTCTACCAGGCAGCTTCTTACGCACCGTCCTCCTCTGGGTAATGACAAGCCTCCGTTTCCCACCATTCGAGTGTGGCGCCCAGCTCCCAGGTTGGGTGAAATGCGGCAGATCTGACCCAGGGAGACACGAAGCGAGTGTGTCTTGTGGTCTGGCGTGATCTCAGCCCCTTTGCTAATGGATTCCCTTTCTCGTGGACACCCTTTTCTCACCCTCATTCACACGTGCAGGTCCAAAGTGAAGACAGTGCATGAGCGGATCCCCTTGGCAGGACTCAGCAAGTTGCCCAGCGTCCCTCAGATTGCAAAGGTAACAGCCGACCCCTGTGAGAAGCTGGTTTCCTCTTTTAGCCCAGGGCTGGGGTGGGGGTGCAGCCTTGTCCTGCCCTTGGACGGGTGGAAGGCCACCGTACTCTTTGGCCCTTGACTGCATAGATGGGGTGGAGGGTATTGGGAGATGCCCTCATCTTCCCTACAACCTCCCATCTCTTCCTCACAGCTGAGGCTGCTCATGGTCTCTGTCCCTGAGTTCAGGGGTTGGTTCAGGGGACCAGAAAAATGGAAAGACAGGGCTGGCTATGGAGAGTGCATAGAACCTGAGAGGTGGAAGGGGTGGGGTGGCCCAGGGGGACTTCATAGCAGAGGAGAGCTGGGCCAGAGGATGGCCAGGCTGTTGGTCCAGACAGAGGCCCCCCTTGAGCAAGGTGCTGTCCATCTGCTGGTGGAGGGACCCATGTCTCTGCTCTGGGATACTGGGAACTTGAGAACTGAGTCAGCAAAGTGGGGTGAGAAGGATGGTCATTTGGGTTGGACCCACATGTTGGGAGCGGGAATGCCAAGCAGAATTGGGCCAAATGCCCTCCGTGGCTTCACTTTATCAGGAAACCCCGGGAAGGTGAGTTGGCTTTCCTGGCCGCTCCTTAGTGAGCAGCAGATCTAGGGTTCAGCCCCAGGCCTTCTGACCCTGCAGGTCCGGCCCTCTTGTGCTCTTTCTCCTGGTGGGCAGAGGAGCCCAGATATTTTCAGTGGAAATGGCCCCTGAACAGTGTGTCTCTTTCTTCCTGCTTAGGCTTTCTGTGATGACGCTGTGGGGCTGAAATTCAACCCTGTCCTGTACCCCAAGGTAAGGACCTTCCCCTCCTCCCCTTGCAGAGCTCTGTACCTTAGCACGGATTTGCATACCTGTAGCTCTGCGGGATGTTCTGGGCATCTTGGTGGGGTTGTGTGGGGTCTCTAATAAACCTCCATGTCTCCCCCTCTCCCTGCTCACCCCTTTGCAAATGGGTCCACTGGGAACCTGTCCTTGGCCATGCCTGGGGAGAGACCCACCGGAATTGGTCCCCATCTGTTGTGGAGGTGGCCGAGGGTTGCAATGTTGTGACCTCTCCCCCTTACTCTGGTTGTACTTCCCTGAGGCCCGTCTGGGGCGGGGAGTGAATCTGCCTGTAGCTGGAGGGTCAGTGCAGATCTGGTCTGCCATCATGGAGGTGTGGGGGGGAAGAACCCCGCTAAGAAATAAAAGGCCGGATCGTGGCTCCCCATTGCCAGTGTTACTGCGGCTCTGAGGCCTTACAAGCCGCTGCGCGGCCCTAGTTAATAAAGGGGCTGGTTCTCTGTTATTGGCTTCCTTAGGATTGGCCTGGACTTGACCCCAGTTGTGTTGTGGGAGTGCGGGTGGGCAGGGAGCAATAATAACAAAACAAACCAACAAGCCCACTCAGGAACAATTATGGCATGACAGGACTTAAATCACTCATGGACAGTGAATTGCTTTAAATTGGCCACGGGAAGAGAGCCCGTCTTCATGAGCCTGCAGGGCCTGGAGAGCCGGGAGTAGAAGCAGAGCTGTGCTCCCGAGCTCACACTGCCCGCCAGCACTGTGGCAGCCAAGGCTTGCTGGGGCTGCTCGGTCCGTTCCCTGCGCCCCACTTCCGGTAGCGAGGCACATCGAGGTGAAATGTTTGGTGGGGAAGAGGCCCTGTCCTGGCCGAGACGTCCAGCACCCCCAGGAACAAGTGGCTTGAATGTTCATGATTGTGCTTGACACCGTTCATCCCTGTGCCGTGGCTGAGCTAATGGCAGGGTCCTCTCCTGCACAGGGAATGTGCCAGAGCCCCCTCCCTCGGACACCCCCTGGGCATCTGTAGGCTGTCACCAGTGATAAGCTGCCCACCATGGAACATTTTCTTTCATTCAGACCGCCCTTCCCTTTATAATTAAAGCTGAATTAGTAAGGTTTAACCAAACATTAAACCCCCGTCATAAAGGCCTTACTTAACTGCAAGTTTGCAGCTTTTATCATGAAATCCTGTCCACTGAGAGAAGCCGGTGACTCTCCTCTGCACGGTTCTGTGACTTGGAAAGCCTCCAGTTCTGGTAATAATGAAAGAGCAGCTGTATTTTCACGTTTTCTGTATTTGAAGGATTCCTTAGTCCGGCTGGGGTGTTAATCTGGCTGAGGGGTGTGTGTGTGTGTGTGTGTGCGTGTGTGTGTGTGTGTGTGTTTAAAATTCACTGAGTGTAGAACATTCTTTGGAGGGTCTCCATGGCTGGATGCCTGTTCCCTGGCAGGGCAGCTGCTCTGCACCCTTGACCATTCCATGTGGGCGGGGGTCTCCCTCGAGCTGGGCAGCAGTGCTCTTCCCAGGGGAGCAGAGAAGTGCCCATTTCCTTGGGCAGCTGAAAGCCTCACTTGGGTCTCGTATTCCAGCCAACCAGTCCTGCCTTGTTTGTTCTTCTGGGTAGCACATGGTCAGATCCCTCCTTTTTACTGAAGACACCATCCCAATAACGGCCGCGTCTCCTCTTCCCGAACAAGCTGGTTCAGCTCTGATCTTTCTGGAGGGTGACATCGATGTTGAGGATGATGATGGCGATAGCTGCTCTGTGCTCAGCACTTTATGTGCCTGGTCTTCCTGAATCTTCACAACCACACATCTCCATTTACTGGTTGAGAAAACTGAGGCCCAGAGAAGTAAAGTGGCTCACTCGAAGCTGTCCAGGCAAAAGCAGTGGATTCAAGAAACAGAGTTTAGTGTTTCTGAGCCCTGGACACCAACACTGAGGCACAATAGAAAACTAAAGGGAACCAGTGGTTAGGGTTCTCCCCCCCTTTGCATTTTGTATGTCCCCCCTTAGAGGCCCCTCACTTTATGGATAAAGGGGGATTGAAGTCTGGGCATGAGCAGTGCCTTGCTCAAAATCATACTGCAGAGGTAATTAGAGGCAGCGTCCTCCGCACTGACCGGTTTCGGGGTCCTTCACTTTTTACAGCACAGGTAAAACACTGGGGTGAGTCCGTTCCTTGAGTCCTGCTGGACGCCCTGTGTGCCCAGGCCTTCGCTGGCACATCTGGGTGGGAATGGAATGGGGTTGCAGAGGTGTGGCCGCCCCGGGGGCGCTGGGGTCTGGGAACTGGCCTCCCTGCACCTGCGTGGATGTCTCACACCAGGGGGTGTATTCTTCTTCACCAGCATGGGTGCTTTCCCTCCCGTTTGCTCACTCACTTGTCTCTAAGTTAATGAACAGTCTGATTCTTTCTCTCTCCATTTTTCCAGGCCTCCCAGATGATTGTGTCCTATGACGAGCACGATGTCAACAACACATTCAAGTTTGGGGTCATTTATCAAAAAGCCAGGCAGGTAAGCATCCCGAATCCATACCGGTCACGGTACCCTGGGGTTTCTCTCCGGGGACTCCCTCTTCGCCTCCCCCAAGCACAGGAGCCCTGTGCGAGGTTCTTACACATGCTGAACACAACAGTCGCATTTCAGAGATGAATGAGGCTGGAGGTGACAGAATCTTCACAGTGGGCTGCTCCTCACTAGAAGGCCTGCACAGCCTTTAAACAACAATGTCAGTTTCCACACAGCATCTTCTGACTCCTCCTGCTACCTCAGCTTGTACTGCGCTATGGGCTGCTGTCGCAGAAAAGTCAGACTGGGTCGAGGGAAGGATTAGCACAAGCTGCTTTCTCCTTGCCAGCCCTTCTGCCAGCTAGGAATTAGCTTGTTCTCCCCGAACTTCCTTAGATTGCTGGAACATCGCGTGCGTCTCTTCCTAGCTCTGCGTTCACGATGTCGTGCTGGTTGCTTGAAATTGGCCATGGCGGAAGTATTTACACCATGGAATTGTGCAAACCAGGGCTTCTGTTTTCCCTCTTTGGAAAGCTGGTTGTTAAAATTTACCGGTACACTACTGCTCGCCCTCCTCTGTCTCTCGTAGCACTTCTATGCTGCTTTGGGGTTAGTTGGTCAGAATAGTGTTTCTCAAAGTGTGTTCCGTGAGACGCTAGTCTGGCGGGTACTCTGTGAACAAATGACTCATGGGGGTGGGGGCGGTTGTGTGGGACATTTTAAAGGCTCTGAGAGCCCCCAAGGTAAAGAGCTCACATAACTTTGTTGAACTCAGTGTTTCCCATACTTATTTGACCACAAACTTCCCATCTTGCCTACCATGGACACGTATTAACATCCTGAGAAGTGGTCTGCTGGACACACCCGTGTTTCCTCACCTAGAAGGTTCCTCACCAGTTTCATCTTGGTATCATCCAAGAGCCTAGTAGTGTGATTTTATGGAAATACACTCAATAACTTTTTGTTGTGTGAATTAACGGATAAAAGTTTTGATGGTCTTATGGTAGGTTGGTCGATAGTGTCTTTCAATATTATCTGGTTTTTTTTTGCATGATGATGTGTTTCTTGGCTAGCTGATAGCTGACTTCCTTGTCTGAAGATATTAGACCACACGAGACATGTGTTTGCTTAAGAACATTCTAATTAAGTGAAGAGTTTAGGAGCTGAGAGGCCAACACAGATGAATCTTATAATTGAAGGGAGATTATTCAGGTAGCCGCTCTAATTATTTTTACATATTGCATATTTATTTTGTACAGCTCTGCTAACATAACCCCCCTAATTAAAGTTTTTGCTTGTGAAATTTGCCATAGTGGATCTCATAAGGTGATTACAATCCACTGTTCCCGCAAAATTATAATTACTGAACGCTAACCAGCCGCCTCGGAGAGGGGTCCGTGTGTTGTTCGTTTACCTGATGCTGCTGACCTCGGTGGAGGTGCATAGGGAGACAGAAGTCTTTTTTAAAAAACTTTTTAAAGAGTTATTGTTTTGCAAACTTACATCCGTGGGGCAGTTAATATGAGCATTTGTCGCATGAAAGTTCTATGCTGTTCTTAGGATATAAAAAGTCCCCTCTAATTCTCCTGTTTGTCAGGCACAGTGATGACTGAGACCCCCTCCCTGAGTGCATGGTCAGACTCATGGCCAGTGTAAAAATAAAGACAATGCTAGTACCAGGCTGTGTGTAAATCCTAGAGAGAGCTGCACGCTGCAGTGGAGAAGCTGGACTGCTTCCCCAGGAGACGACGTCTGTCACCGGAAGCAGCTGTTCTCCCACACTCTGGGCTCATGGCCTGGGGTAAACGGCATGCTGGGTCAGAGTTGTGATGCCTTTGCGGCATGCTACAGATACATACAGATCAGCACACGTTCTGCGAACGGCCGGGGAGTTAATACTGCAGATTTCATGAGCTGTACTGCCTCTGTTGCAACTACCCAAGCCTGCCTTTGTGGTGCAAAAGCAGCTGTAGACAAAACTAAGTGAACTGTCCTGGCTGTGTTCTAATAAAACTTTATTTATAAAGCAGCAGGCTGGATGTGGCCCTTGGGCCATAGTTTGCTGACCCTGCTAGAGGGCTGTGTTTCCCAAACTTCAGACATTCGCAGATGAATCCAAGATGATATTTTCTACCATTTGCCTCCGTTACACTTTTTATCACACCTATACTATTAACCACCTAACGTTTTCCTTAAAAAGTTTTTTTTTCCACCTTAAGTCCATTGTTTAAAGGAAATTTTATATCACTACTCTAATTAGAAAATCAGTATCCCTTGCATGAAATAAAGGTAATTCTAAAAACAAATACTATAAAAATGAGTAAAGTTATTGAAATCTGGCCAGATTCTGTTGCCTGTTGAAGGCCTGGAACCTGGGATCGACTCTTTTTTTGCGATAAAGCAGGTGTTAAGGAGATATTAAAGAGTCACCCATTAGAGACTTTCTCCTTGAACTGGACACTGGACACTGGACTCTCCTGTGTCATCTGCAGCTGTTAATTGCCGTCTGTGGATGTTTGCAGAGCTATTGGCTGTTTGGCCATCCCGCCACAGTGGGCAGAGCCTGCTTATCAGGCAGGGCCACACCCTGTTTGAAGCCTGTCACAAGTGCAGAGCCTACTACTGTTTTCAGCTTTGCTTTCTACCTTTTTTTAATTATTAAACTTTTAATTTCTGGATATTTGTAGATTGGCATGCATTTATAGGAAATAATACAGAGAGCTCCTGTGTACCCTTTGCCCAGTTTTCCCCAAAGGTAATGTCTTGTAAAACTGCAGTGCAAAATTACAGCCAGGGTATTGACACTGATACAATCCTCAGATCTTATTCAGACTTCCCCAGTTTTACACGTGATCATCAGGGCGTGTGTGTGTGTGTGTGTGTGTGTGTGTATTTTGTTACATATAATTTTATTATATGTGTAAGCTTCATAGTCAAGATACAGAAGTCCACCAACACAAGGATCCCTTGTGTGTCCTTTCATAAACATGCCCACCTCCCTCTTGCCTCCCTCATCCCTTCCCACCTCCAGTCCCTGAGCCCTGGTGACCACTAATGTATTCTCCACTTTCTAAAATTCTGTCATTTCAAAAATGTTACATAAATGGAATCATACACTATATAACTTTTGGATATTGGCTCTTTTTCCCATTCAGGGAGATTCATCCAAGTTCTTAAGTGTATCAGTAGGGTTCATTTCTTTTTCATGGCTGTGTAGTATTCCATGGTATACATATACTATGGTCTGTTTAACTAGTCACCCTGTGAGGGATAGCTGGGTGGTTTCCAGTTTGGGGCTATTATGAATAAAGCTGCTATGAATATGTATGTAGGTTTTGGGGTGAACATAAGTTTTCTTGTCTCTGGGTTAAATGCTGAGGAGCGTATGCTGGGTTTATTACATGTTGAGTTTTGTAAGAAGCTGCTGAACTGTTCTCTAGAGTGTTGTTCTGTTTTGCGCTCCTACCGGCAATGTATGCGTGATCCATTCCTTCTGCATCCTCACCAGCGTTTAATTTCAGCTATTCTGATACATGTGTAGTGATGTCTCATTGTGGTTTCAGTTTGTGTTTCTCTAATGGCGGCTAATGGTGTGGAGCATCTTTTCACGTGCCATCTGTATATATCTCTTTGGGTGAAATGACTGCTCACGTCTTTTAACCATTTCTTTTTCTTTTTTTTAAAGATTTTATTTATTTATTCGACAGAGATAGAGACAGCCAGAGAGAGAGGGAACACAAGCAGGGGGAGTGGGAGAGGAAGAAGCAGGCTCATAGCAGAGGAGCCCGATGTGGGGCTCGATCCCACAACGCCGGGATCACACCCTGAGCCGAAGGCAGACACTTAACCGCTGTGCCACTCAGGCACCCCTAAAGATTTTATTTTTAAGTAATCTCTACACCAAACGTGGGGCTTGAACTCACAACCCTGACATCAAGAGTTGCACGCTTCACCTACTCAGACAGCCAGGTGCCCCTCTTCTGACCATTTTCTAATTGGATTTTTTTTTTTTTTTACCGTTCAAAAACTTTTATAACAGCTTTATTGAGGTGTAACTCACATTTAATATGATTCACAACGATTTGAGAATTAGATCTCAATCAAGTGTACGATTCAGTGGTTTGGAGTGTATTCACAGAGTTGTGAAACCATCACCACTATCTAACTCCAGAAAATTTTCATCAACCCCCAAGAAAACCCCATACCTGTTAGCAGTCACTCCATCACCATTCTCCAGCTCCCGTCATCACAAATCTACTTTCTGTAGGGATTTGGCTGTTCTGGATACTTCATGTAAATGCAATAATCATAATATGTGGTCTTTTATGTCTGATTTCTTTTGCTTAACATGTTTTCAAGGTTCATCCATGTTGTACTATGAGTCAGTCCTGCATTCCTTTGATGGCAGAATTATATATTGTATGGACATACCACATTTCATTTATCCATTTGTCATTTGAAAGACATTATGGTTGTTTCCACTTTTGGGCTGTTATGAATAATGCTGCTTTTAACATTCATGTGCAAGTTTTTGTGTGGACTTACGTTTTCATTTTTCTTGGATATATTCTTAGGAGTAGAATTGCTGGGCCATATGGTAACTCTATGCTTAGCCTTTTGAAGAACTGCCAGACTGTTTTCCAAAGAGACAGCACCGTTTTACATTCCCACCAGCAGTGTATGAGCCTTCTGACTTTTCTGTATCCTCACCAGCAGTTCTTTTTTTTTTTTTAATTTTTTTTTTTTTTTTTGAGAGAGAGAGAGCAAGCTGGGGGAGGGGGAAGGAGAAAAATCCTCAAGCAGACTCCCCCCGAGCTTGGAGCCTGACACGGGGCTTGATCCCAGGACCATAACCTGAGCTGAAATCAGGAGTCCTCCACTCAACTGACTGAGCCCCCCAGGTGCCCCCTCACCATCAGTTCTTGTCTTTCTTTTTGATTATAAACACCAAGGCGATGTGAAGTGGTGTCTCATTATGACTTTGATTACTACTGCGTTTTGAGAGTTCTTCATGTATTCTAGATACTAGTCCTTTGTCAGAGTCCAACTATTAATTTTTCACTTATGGAATGGGTTTTGGTATCAAATCTAAGAACTCTTTGCTTCAGCCTTGCCTTTTGTACTGACCAGCAGTCTTTGTTGAGATAGCAAGTTGTCATTCACCAGCCCCGAAGTTCCGGCTCTGCTGAGTGAGCTTCTGTTTGTCCTTCCTCCAGTCAAGCAGAGTCACTGGTTGGCAAATGTGTTGGGGGGTGGGGAGAAAGGAAGGAAAGGACCAGGTAGCTGGACAACCACGTTCCTTCCCTTGGTATCAAGAAGGATTTTCTGACTCTTACCCCTGATTCTGTTTCTCTTTCAGACCCTGGAGGAGGAACTGTTTGGGAACAATGAGGAGAGCCCAGCTTTCAAGGAATTCTTGGACCTTTTGGGGGACACGATCACACTGCAGGATTTCAAAGGGTAAGTTTCAGCCAAGGGATGGCTCCGGCCCTACTGGTGAAAGCCTAGAGTAAGGGACAGGGGCAACAGCTGTCTCAGGGGTATGTGAGAGGTAAAAACAAGAAACATGGGGATCATTTTCTAGCAAGTGGTCAACATTCACCTGCATTCCTAAGGAGACGGGTGACGTGGGGACAATCCGGAATGGCACATTATCTGAATGGCGCTGATATTGGCCTTGTGATGCATGACGAAACTGCTCAGACCAAGAGGGAAATGAATCTACCGTCTCTGTCACTCACCTGCCAGGCCTTCAGGAAGGAGGGCCCTGTGCGGTTTGGGGGGAAGTGGACCATTTCAGATAATACACAAAAAGAATGGATAACGAAGAGCTGGTGGAAATATAGTAATGCAGTAGTCTCTGGTTCTCTAAGGGGAGAGAAAGAATATTGGGACTGTTGCTTAGAGAACTCTGGCCCTTGATTTCCCTTGACAAAGGCAACATTTGAGCAGGGCCTTCAGGCCTGGCCAGCCTGTTCCATGCTTCGTGGCTGGCACACAGCTGAGCTCCAAGGATCCCCTCCTTCAGCAGCCAAATTGACAGACTCCCCTATCATGTGCGAACGTGCCCAGCTCTGGGCCTGGCGTGTAGTAGGTGTTCAGTAATTACTTCCTTCCTCCACTCCCTTCTCTTCTCCCCTTCTTCCCCTCTCTTCCTGTCTTCCTCCCCCTCCAAGGTCATCCCTGCCATCTGGAGTCAATCACACATGGGTCAAAGTCCCACCTCCACCGCTTACTGGCTCTGTGTCTTTGAACAAGCGAGTTAAGCCCTGAAAGCCTCAGTTCCCTCATCTGTAAAAGGGAGGTGAAGGTAGTGCTGACGCCACCAGGTTGTTAAGGGGTTCAGGTGGGTCTTGTACGTGAGGCAGCTAAGCCGCCCGTGGAGTCAGCATGGGGAGTCCTTAGGGTCTTGTTCATGCCACCTTCCATCCCCTTGGAGTTGCCATCGTTGTAAGATACATCCTGACTTCCGAGATGTTAAACTATGAGAAAAGCTGTGCCTTAGAATAGATAAAATAGAGGCCATTAAAACCAGGAGGAACCCAGAGATCATGGACTTCTAGCCCTGTATCATGTAGAGGAAGGAAACCGAGGCAGATTAAGACAGATTTAGTGACATGCCCGAGGTAATGAGCTGACGTCGTGACAGAAGTGCGGCAGCACCCAGGGCGCCTGACTCGTGGCCTGGAGAGCTTCCGCCATGCCGGGCTGAGCACATTTCCTGGCCTGTGTGACAGTGCTTGTGGGGACTGACATCCAGGGTCTGCTTTATTTCATTTTCTTCAAGGAACCTGCATCCTCCTCCCCTTGCTGAAGAATGTGACCCATGGCCGGGAGCCACATGTCTGTAGAGGAAGAGGGGTGGCCCACCCAGTGTCTTAGTGCTTCTCTTCCCTGCCTCTGAGGAGCTAACCGGAGAGGGGCTCCTTGGACGCCGCTAAGTTGGGTGCTGCTGTGGCTGGGTCTGCACAGGAGGGACTGGCTGGGTGGAAATCCAGCATCGGTCACCTCTTCAGGCTGACTCTCGATGCTCCCCACAGGACGGCTGCTTGCCCTTGATGGCCCCAGCCGTGGGGGCCACTGGCACCAGGGTTGGCATTCGTCCTGGGATTGCGGATGGGTGACCTCCTTTCCCACTGACCGCGTGGGTGTTCTGCCTTTGTCTTTAAATAACAGAGCTTCGGGGGGGCTCCGGAGCGCAGACCTACCTGCACTGTGCACATCGTTCTCTCTGGGTCTTCTCATTCCTTCTCCTGCCCCCGTATCCTCATAGCCGACTTCTCCTCACACTCTCTCCCTCCCTGCTCGTGCCCTGTTTCACTGACAGTTTCCGAGGAGGCCTGGATGTGACCCACGGACAGACGGGGGTGGAATCCGTGTACACAATATTCCGGGACAGGGAGATCATGTTTCACGTCTCCACAAAGCTGCCGTTTACCGAAGGAGATGCCCAGCAGGTAACCTGGTTCGGGACGGCATTGGGAGCGTGGGGCGTGTGAGGTGCAAGCCTGCTTCTGGTCTTGGGTACTTGAGGGGCTGGGGCCCCCTCCCCATTTTCATAATCCAGAGGCCAGTCTGTTCCACTGCGCTGTCTCACCCAGGCTGCACGTCAGCACCTGGTGTGGGAGGCAGGACAGGGCTCCTGGTGGTTCCGCTCCGACCGGTGGGGACCCTGCAGCTCAGTGTGGTTAAAAGCCTGTGTCGCAGTTGATCAGGGGCAGAGCTGGGAGCAGAGTCCAAGTGCCCTGCACATGGACGGTGTTGGTGGGGAGGACACGATGGCGTCTGCAAGTAGCAGCTTGACGCCAGCTCTGCCACTCGGGGTCATGTGACTCCGGGCAAGCTGGTTAGCTTTGTGGCCTCACGTTCTCAGCTGTAACACCTAAGTCAGAGGCTCACTGTGGGCGTCACAGAAGGTTCTTAAGGTAGGGCTCAGTACGGTGCCTGGTTTGTGGCAGGCGTCCTTCCTGCCCGTTGCCCTCCTTCCTGCCCCAGTGGTGGGTGGCAGGACCCCCCCCCCCCGACGGTGGTCATTGCCTGAGACACCCCCCCCCCCCCCCACCATCTCTCAGCCTTTCTAGTCTCATGGCCTCATCTCTCGGCGCTCTTGGGCAGGAGTTCAGCCTTCACCTCAACCAGGGGGCCTGGATGAGACCTCCGCGTCCAGCGTTTTCCTGCCCTCTCTCTCATTTAATGCTTCTGAGAGCGGCTGTCCCCAGGGTGGCCCGGCTCTTTTCTCGGTGAGCCCTGAAACCAGCAGCTGAGGCCTGGCTGCTGCACCATCTGCCCCCTCCCACTCTTTGTGCCTTTTCAGTCTCTGGGAAACTCAGAAAGGAAGGTAGGCTCTTCCCCACACTCTGACCCATTCCTGTTTGAGGAGGGAACACAGATGTAATACTGTAAACATAGTGCCTGGCTTCTTAGGGAAAAAGGAAATTGGCAAATGAGACTGTGATTTGGCTCTAAAATAACCACTGAATGTTCCAGAAACGAATGGGAGCAGGATTCCTTTTGAATCCGAAGTAGGTTTTCTCTCCACGTTTCACCTTTGTCTCTGTTCCCTCATGGCCTCCTCGCCCCCCTGCCCCAGCCTGGGGCTCTCTTTCAGTCTCCCCCATATTCAGTGGGAACTACACAGAGCTTGGTTCTCTGCAAGGACTGAATAAATACTAATTTTCTGCTCCCAAGAAATGGGAGGAGGCGGGTGGGGTAAGTGAGACAGTTTGTGTAAAAGTGCCCAGCATGGGGCTCGGTCCATAGCAGTGATCCGTAAATAAGACTCAGTGTGAAACGTAGGGCCTGCATGCCTTAGGTGCTTAATCAAGGAACAAACTCGTAGGTAACCACCTAGCCAGGACTCCATGGCCCCAGTATTTGAAGACATGCATGTGAACAGTACAGCATGGTTCCTGACCACAGTAGTAGGCCCTCGGTGATTGAGAGCACCTGTGAAAACACCGGGCCCAGTTTGAGACACTGAGTCAGGCTTGGATTTCTCTCCCGTGACCTCTGCCAAACCAGGTTGCCTTTTTTCTTTTCTTTTCTTTTCTTTTCTTTTCTTTTCTTTTCTTTTCTTTTCTTTTCTTTTCTTTTCTTCTCTTTCTCTTTCTCTTCTTTTTTTTTTTTTAAAAGGTTTTATTTATTTATTTGACAGGGAGAGAGACAGCCAGTGAGAGAGGGAACACAAGCAGGGGGAGTGGGAGAGGAAGAAGCAGGCTCCCAGCGGAGCAGGGAGCCCGATGTGGGGCTCGATCCCAGGAGCCTGGGGTCACGGCCTGAGCCGAAGGCAGACGCTTAACGACTGCGCCACACAGGCGCCCCTGGGTTGCCCTCTTTCTCTAAGTGTGGCTCTTCTTCCCTCTGGTATGGAGTGACCTGCCCACTCATCCCTGCTCATCCACATTTCCATCAAGCACTGCTCCCCCCCCCCGCCAGTCTCCTCTTCCAGGAAGCCTTCTCAGGTTAGCAGCAGGCCTCTGATTTTGCCCTCCTCTCTGCCCCCAGAGTGGCAGACGCTTTGTGTGTGGCAGCTGCTGCAGCTCGTGCTGGCTCGTGCCTTCGTTACTGTTCTCAGAGTGAGAACACTTGTGTCTCTTCCAGATCCATTACAGGCTTTGCCAGGGCAAAACCCATTCCTCACCCTTTAACTCTTCTCCCTGAGTCCTGCGTCAGGGCTCTGCGTGTTGCACAGGTCAGTAACGTGCTCGCGAGCCTCTACCAAACGTCGTAAGCGTCTTCCCCGCTTTTTTTCTTTTTGGTGGCTTCTGAAGACTGGGGCGGGGAAGCTCCCCTGGAGAGCTCTGTCTCAGAGTTCCAGCGTTTCTGTATAAAGATAGAATAATGAGGAATTACCTATATAGATCTAGTCTGTTTTCAGGATGTTCCTAGCTGGCTTATAACAATGGACCACTTTTTGTTTAGCTCCAGAGAAAGAGACATATTGGGAATGACATTGTGGCCATCATCTTCCAAGAAGAAAACACACCGTTTGTCCCAGATATGATTGCCTCCAACTTCTTACACGCCTACGTCGTTGTACAGGCCGAGAACCCAGGCACGGAGACCCCATCCTACAAGGTGAGGAGAATGGCTCGTTGGAGGAGTTGGGGGGCCCAAGCACTTCACCACACCTTCGGGATTTAGTAGTGTCAAGGACCACTAGTTCTCCACGGCTCCTCAGGCCATTCTCCAGAATAGTACTCCTAGCACTGGTGTGATTGATTTTCTAGAAACCCCAGGTTTCTGGGATATGGGGGCTGGACGCTTGGTGGAAGGCACCTTCTGAGGTCATCTCATCCATCTGGCTGCCTCTGGGTTCAACAGCATCTTACTCAGTGGTTGAAAAGCCCCTGGTGCCTCTGTTTGGAATCTGGTGATGCCATTGGCTGGACTAAGGCAGAGCCAGAGAAGAGGAAAAAAAGAGAAGGTTGGGGGTGGGGGAACTGTCAGGAAAATGAGAGGAAGAAGGGTGCTAACAAAGGGAAAGAAAGTAAACGGAGAAATGTTTATGGTGAGAATGGTGGAGAGCAGGGGGCCTGGTAGACCCTGGACATGGGGTGGGTCCTTCTGGTTTAGCTGTTCTGGAAGAAATGATCGATCTTAATTTGAAGACTCCCAGGGAGGTGGGGTTGCAAGCCCTTGATCAGTAAGTGGTTTTCCAGAATGGCTTAGTGTCCTCCCTACCGCAGGTAAGCCCCAGCAGCCCTCATCTTGCCCGTTCCTGGGGGCTGTCCCACGAGCTCTGCCCTTCTCTTCTCCATGAGCAGCAGTTCTGACCTCTTGGCAACAGTTTCTCTCTGTCTCAGTGGTGTTGGGGCTGTGGGATCCAAGGGAGATAGACTGAGCAGGGTCTTTCATGTGGACGTTAGTCTTTGAACCCCTGTGGATATATGCAACGTGTTGTTTACGCACCAAATGTTGAGTTTATGAGCTGCTCTACGTTTTAGGGGGAGGGAGACCAAAGCTCAAATTCTCACAGGGCTCCCTGGTCCCCACAGTGTTAGGAACCACTGTTCTAACAGGGAAATGAACGTTTCATTGCTAAGGGGAAATTGGGAGACCTGAAAATGTAATAACTATGTCATAACTTGGGCCAGTGCTGTTCCAGGGGCTCACGAATCCCGAGTGCTTCATGGCCATTTTCTCGAAGTATCAACTTTGCTTGAAGATTTTTGGAAAAGAAGATGATGTCATGTAATTGTTACATCAGTAGAAACCCACATAGTTTAAGTGCATAATTCACATCCACTTGAAAACTAATTATGAGACTACAAACAAGACCCCGCACTCTCCTACGAGGAAGGCAGATTCTTTCATACCCCGTGTTCACGTTCCTACTCTTCCGTCACTGAACAGTTTCAGCCGAAAAGTCCGCAAAGCTATGGTTTGGGCATTTCCTTGAGGGATCACCATCCTAGACCAGAATGGGCATTCCCTTCAAACAGCTGCTTGATTTGTTGATGGAAGCAAGTGTATTCAGTCGGTGCCTCCTGTGTGCCTAGCTAGGGGTGGGGCATGTGGAAGCGACATGCAGAACCAGCCCCCGGGAGGGAGAGAGGGCCATTGAGGTGGAGTTCACTCAAATAGGTGGGCCACTCAAACAGCCAGCTGGCTCTTTTCACAGCCGGTAGAGGCAGAGAGCCCCTGAGGAGGGTCCTGGAGGTAAAGCTGTGTGGTGGGAGGGCTCCCAGCCCCTGCCAGGCAGTCGTGTGCGAATGTGTGCCTTGTCTGCCGGGCCTCTGGTGGTGGAGTGGGGCCTTTCGTGGACGCATAGTATTTGTTTTTAACTCCCGTTAGGAAATGGAATGCAGCTAACTGGCTTCTTCACTTTCCCAAGAGCTTAGTAGAGTGGGAAAATACAGCAGTCCAAAACCAGCATCACCTCACCTCCAGCTTTGATGCTGGAAGTCCTTACCAGGTCTTCCCAGCCACAGCCCATGGTCCAGGGAAAAGCACTGTCCTCAGAGAGGGTGGCGATCGCAGAGAAGCAGGACCCACAGGAAGAACTGAACTGTCCCAGGCTGCAGGACTGTGTGGTCCACCTGCTGGGCAAACATCCGGGCCGGAGAGGCAAGACCTGTGAGTGGGGGGCTGGGGTTGCAGAGCGCAGGGAGGGAGGCCAGTCTTCCAAGGGATTCCCCAAAGCTCTGTCCATTCACACTCCCAGCAGCACTCCAGGTGATGAGAAGACTGGGGAGGACCTTGTCAGATTCCTCAGAGAGTCCAGGGTGGAATGGGACCTTCGCTGACCTCTGCAGACTTAGGGGCTATGGCAAAGGAGGCTGAGATACCCTCAGGGAGCCATCTACTGAGGAGGCTAAACAGGAAAGAAGAGGAAAGGGAGGGAAGGACATGGGTAGGAATGTGCAGGAAGGGCCCCCAGACCGAGAGGCTCAGGAGCGGGGCGTTCTGGTCCTGGCCCTGCCTCTGACTGCTGTGCGACCTTGGGTCAGTTCCTTCCCTCTCTGGACCTCAGCTTCCATTTGTGTGAAATGAGGAAGTTGAACTACAGTCTCTGAGTTCCTTCCAGCCCTGCCATACTGCAGGAAGGGAAGTGGGAAGTGGGGCTGGGGTGGGGGTGCTGAGGAAGGGAGGTGTGTGTGCACCCGCGTGCGTGCATGTGTGTGTGTGTGTTTGAGAGAGAGAGGGATTAGGAAGTGGCTTAGGGGGGCGCCTGGGTGGCATAGTGGTTAAGCGTTTGCCTTCGGCTCAGGGCGTGATCCCGGCGTTATGGGATCGAGCCCCACATCAGGCTCCTCCGCTATGAGCCTGCTTCTTCCTCTCCCACTCCCCCTGCTTGTGTTCCCTCTCTCGCTGCCTGTCTCTATCTCTGTCGAATAAATAAAATCTTTAAAAAAAAAAAAAAAAAAAAGGAAGTGGCTTAGGGGAACTCTGAAGTATTTCAGGTATCCTTTATTAGGTGCAGGTCAGCAGGGAAAGTAAAAACAAACCAAAAGTGCCAGGTAGCAGGTTACCCCTCCCTGGGTACTTGCTCTGTACCAGGCACCATGCTGGGCCCTTGAAAACACAGTCTTCCTGAATCTTCCCAAGCCCCTGGTCAGGCAGGGTCTCTCGTTAGCCCTATTTTACAGGAAGGAAGTTGAGGCTGAGAGCTTAAGTTACTTAAGGCCTGAGGCCACAGAGCCCGGAAGTGGTGGAGCCGAAGTCCCCGTCCTGGCCTGCCTGTGGTCTGTATCCCTGCGCTGTCGGAGCAGGTGGGGACGGGGCCCCCAGACTCAGGGATACATAAAAGGACACATCGCATTATTTCTCAGACGTGAATTTTGTTCCTGGGGAGCTCCAGCTGAGACGTCACTCACACTCTCTCCTCTTGCTGTCTGAGGTCACCCTGGCCCTGATCCTGAAGGTCCTGCAGAGGTCTCGGGAGCCCTATGTGAAGCACACGACTGGGGAGGGGTCCTGTCTGGGTACGCCCCTTCCCCTCACTGCTGATCTGGTGCTTGAACACCCCGGCACAGTTCTCGAAGGCTGCCAGGCCTCACTTGGCCGTGGCATCTCAGGTTTGGAGCCCTTGGAGGCCCCCCACCTCCCTGGTGTATCCTCGTCCTCAGGCCCCAAGGCTCTTTCTGCTCTCCAGTCTCTCTCCTCAGCCCTGCCCTGCCCCCTGCTGGGAGGCACGCACTGACTTTAGAAAACGGAAGATGGAGCTGTGTTCTGGCAGCTTCTGCTTTTGGCCCAGCAACCTACCTGTCCTCAACAGGAGGGAACAGCAAAGAGGCAGGCACTGTGTTGGAAAGGGGTCAGGAGAGGGAACGCTGTGGGGATAGAAGATGCGGGACTGTCACCAGGAAGGATCCTGTCCTCTGCTTTTCTGACACGGCTGCTGTAGTGGGCTTGTCTGGCTGGGAGACCTGGCCTTTTGAAGGGCACGTCTGAAGCTCCTTACCTGGTCAGCAGACCACTCTAGTGCAAGCCGGTGTGGGGTGGCGGGGGGAGTGGGGTGGCAGGAGGACAGAGGCCTGACCTCTGGCCTCCTCCCAGGTGCCTTCCCACCACCGCTGCCCAGATTCCTGTGTGTAGTGGGTGGTGGTGGGGGACTGTGTTTGGCAGCTGGAACCAGCCAGAAATCATGTCCGCTGAACAGACATCATTTCCTAATTCCGGGCAGGCAGACAGCCTTGAGCTTGGGGAGAGAAAGGCGTACTGACCAGCTCTCTCCCACTGTTTCCTTCCAGACCCTGGCAGGGCCTTCCCTTGGCCTGGCTCCGAGCTGCCTGCTTGCCCGGTCTGGCAGACTGTCTGCATCTGCCCTACTTCACAGGCCAGGGAGGCTGGCGGCGCGCCAGGGCCAGGCTCACGTCAGTGGCCATCTGGGAGAGGGAGAGGGCAGAGTCTCCAGAGAGGCCTGTGGCCTCGTGGGCCGAGAACAGGTGAAGCTAGGGCACCTCACACAGGGAGAGCAGCGGGACGTGCAGGGCCTGTCCTGAGCCTGGGAGCCCCCCACGCAGAGCCCCTGGGTGCTCTCCCTCCCATAGTTCATGCCCGCCCAGGCTGGCCAGAAGTGTGCACCACACCCAGAGCCCGGGGCACCCTGTGCCGAGCACCCGGATGTCCCCCCACCCACAGTTCCCAGCGCGGGCCCCAGCACGCTGTTCAGTCCTCACCTAGGCCGTCTGCCCCTGTGCGTGGGGCTGGGGCTCCCGAACACTAGCCCACCAACCGCCCAGAAGCTCCGAGGAGCATGTAGCAGTTGCAGATTCCTGGCTCCACCCCAGAGCTTGTGACTCAGTAGGTTTGGGTGGAGCCCATGCCATCGGTATTTATTCTGTAAACACTTGAAGTGCTTCTGATGTATGGCCAGGCTCGGGAGTCAGCGTTGTGGGAAATGAATCCCACAGCAGGGTCGGGAGGTCTGGCTTTTCTGGGCATCTCTGTGGCTGAGCGGCTGTGTGCTTGTGGGGAGATGGCTCCAGTCTCTGGGCATCTGTTTCCTCATCAGTAAAACAGGGTCAACAGTTCTCACTTTGCCTTCTCCATGGGATTACTACCCAGGCAGACGAGGTAACAAGATAGGGCCTCCTGGGCACTTGTGCTGCACAGAAGTCGGGTCTCAGGCGACTCCTCAGTCCTGTCCAGTCATCTTGCCAAACTTGTTGCCGGCCTCCAGGAATGCAGATGAGAGCATGCGGATGGCTTTGTGCAGTCTGGCCCCACTTCTAGCAACAGCCACTTGGCCCTGCTGCTGATGGGTCACGGGAGCGTTGTGCTCGAGTTCTGGGGAGGGGAGGAGATGTGCCATGAGCAGTGGGCGTCCCTGGGGCCAGGACTCGGGGCGCATTTTCATCCTCAGCTTGGATCTCTTCCCTCCTGGCCCACACCAAGACTCTGTTTCAGGTCTCAGTCACTGCACGGGAAGATGTGCCCGCCTTTGGCCCACCTCTGCCTAGCCCTCCTGTTTTCCAGAAGGTAAGAACTTCCCCTCTCCACTCTTCTCTTATCCAAGACTCCAGGTTTCAGTCTCTGAGCGGCACTGGCTGGAGTGGGGCTCAATCAGCCAGAGGCACTTTTGGCAGGCTTGGGAGAATCTCCTCACTTGGGGTCTCTCCCACCTCTCCTTGTGCCACCAGTCTGGCCTAGTACAGCTCCTCTTATCAGGGCATTTGACTCTGGGGTTGCCTTTCTGCGAGAAGGATTTTAATACTTACGCCTCAGTCCGAGAAGCCTCAGACAAGAATCGCCTCCAGTCGTGGAAACGGTGTGGGGGATGTTGATTTCCCGGGACCAGGACAACTGGTTTCTACCAGTTGGCATCTTAGCAGGTGGTCCTGGTCTGGGCTAGAAAATGACCACATGTCAGGAGGGGACACTTTAGGGGCTCTCCCCAGAACCCGCATTCTGCGTACCTGTTGATTGTGGCTGAAAGGAGGTCCCAGAGCTGCTTGTCTGTTCCAGGGCCCGGAGTTCAGGGAGTTTCTGCTCACCAAGCTCGCCAACGCAGAGAACGCTTGCTGCAAGTCAGACAAGTTTGCGAAGCTGGAGGTGAGAGCGCTGTTTCTGGAAGTCTTCCTCCTGCCTTCCTGGCTGCTTGTTAGCCAGCCTCTCCTGGGGGTCTGTTCTTGGGGGCTGCTCAAGGTGAGGAGAACCGTCTTTGCCCTTCCCTCTAAGCCTTCAGCCCTGTGTGGATATAGGAGCTCTTTCTTCTTGTGGAAACTCCACCCAAACTCTAGGTCTAGCCAACCATTCACCAGTCATTTATTGAGCACCTGCTATGTGCCAGGCTCTGTTCTGTTCCCTGTGATACAGGGGTAAGTGAGGCACAGTTTCTGCCTTTCTGTGTTTAGGCTGGTGGGAAGGGGCCATTGCTTAAGAGAAGGGTTATGGCACTCAGCCATGATGGGGGCCAGCACAGGGGCTGTGACTGCTTCTGCCTGTGAAGAACTGGGATGTGTTCAGAGAGGGCTTCTTGGAGGAGGTGGCCCTTGAGCTGCTGAATCTGGATATCTGACGAGCCTTTTGCCAGGAGGAAAGATTGGGGAGAGTTATTCCGGGCATGGGAAACAGCATAAGCAAAGGCCAGGCAGATCAGAGCATGACTTTTGAGGGTGCCCCAGAGGGTTTGAGGGGCCTGAGAGAAGGACTCATGTGGGGGTAGAGACTCAGCTGGGGGTGTTGTTTGGGTCAGGTCAGGAAGGGCTTTGAACTCCGGAGGTGATGAGGGGCTAATGAAGTACTTAGGAGAGTGATGGTTTGCTTTGTATGTTATACTACTCTGGTGGTGATGAGGGCAGGGCGCTAGGGAGGAGGGCAGCAAGGGCGGCAGGCTGGAAGCTCTTACAGGAGTCCAGGACAGATGAGGACAGCTTGCTTACACCGGCCACAGGAAGAAATGGTTTGGGGTCAGGGTTGGGAAGAGTTTATGGACTCCTGTGTATAGCGTGGGGCAAAGTGGAATTGTGGGGTGGCTCTTGGGCCTTTGGCCTGGGCTCTTCACTGATTTGGGGGCCTTTGGGAGATGAGGTCTGTGAGGATCTGCTCTGGAGGTGCCTGCAGGGCTGCTGTGGGCTGCTGCAGGTGTGTGTGAATGGGGCCCCTGGAGGTCGTAGGCGTGGCCCTGGCCCAGCGTCCGGATGGAGAAGAGCAGTGGGGGCAGCCGGGGACCTGGCTGTGGAGCTCGAGGCAGAGCTCTGAGCTGGGAGTCAGCAGGGTAGAGCCGTGGGATGGCCCAAGAAGAAGGAGCAGGGGAAGAGAGCAGAGGCCGGCTACAGAGCTGTAGTGGCCACTGCGGTATTTGTGAGCATGGAGCCGGCCAGGCCGCAGGTCCACACTGGCACTGGGGTGCTGGTGGCTAGGTGTCGGGAGCCCCCAGGGAGAGGGCACACCTCTGTCCTCTGTGCCAGCTCCATAATCCCCACCCTCTTTTCTTTTAGGACCGGACGAGGGCCGCCCTGCTGGACAACCTCCATGATGAGCTTCACACCCACACGCAGGCTATGCTGGGACTGGGCCCGGAAGAGGACAAGTTTGAGAATGGGGGCCATGGGGGATTCCTGGAGTCTTTCAAGGTAAGGGCACGAGAGTGGCTGGCATGGTGCATGGTGGGGGGCGATGGGGGAACGTATAAGGGAAGAAGTCCAAGGTCCATGGGGTCCTGACCCCAGAGCCCGAGTGTCAGCATCGCAGTGTTGGCAGAGAGCGGGGGCATCAGGAAGTGTGAGCGGTCAGAGCAGCCAACAGTGTCTTGGCGTCTTCTACACCCTTCCTTGATGCCGATCATCTCCTCCTGGCCCAGGAGTCTGAGAAGCAGGGACAGGGAGAGAGTTGACGGCAGGAGAGGAGCCAGTACAAACCAAGAAAATTATTGCCTTCAATGCCTCCTTCTGCGTCAGGACACAGCCCCTGGGGTCTTTAGCAGCCAGGGTGTGGTACTGCAGTCAGTTTTTCCAACTGGCAGGGCATTGGAGGACCTGGCCAGGGCCAGTGGGATGGAGGTACAGGCAAGTAACTCCCTGTGGACTTTGCAAAAGGAAGAACTTTCTAACCATAACGAGCTGCAAAAGGAGGCCGTGAGCACCCTGTTCCTGGAAGTATTCAAGTAGCTCGGACAGCCCTGAGCCGGCGTGAGGTACAGGAGCTATATCGTCACGTGCTTCCTGAGTGCTCTGTGGTCCACGCAGCGCTGATGCCCAGCATCCAGCTCGACCCTGGCTGTTCCCCCGTGCAGTCAGCATGGCAGATCTCGTCATTCTCACTCGCACATGAGGGGATAGGCCGAGGGAGGTGGCAGGACGACTCAAAACCTTACACCTACTTGGAGGTAGAGAAATGAGCTCGTTTTCTTGTCTTCGGTTAGCGTTCTGCCGGACTGCCTGTTGCAGAATGATTGGTGAAGGGACAGCACGTGTGGGGCCAGGGCTAGCCCTGCCTGTGTTAGAATCCCAGCTCAGTGTGATCCAGGCCGTGGGCTTTAACGTCTCTGAGCTACGGTGTTCTCCTCAACAACACGGGGATGATAAATCGGACCTCTGGAGTGGCCGGAGGTGTTCACCGAAGTGATACCTGGTGCCTGGGAAAGTGCGCGTTGCCTGGAATACAGCAGGTGGTCAGTGAGAGTGTCGTGTTGTCGGGTCGGGTGGACACTCGACATGCACCGTCCCACGTAAGGCCTCATGGCGCCCTCTGTGCCCTGTGAGAAAGGCTGCTCTGATGGGGATCAGAATTTATTCCCAATTTTATGAGTTATGCCTGTCATCTTACATGTGAGGAAATGAAGGCTCAGAGAGACAAAGTGATTTGAATCTGCGTGTGTGGATTGCAGAGCCTCTGTTCCCCGTGATCCTGCCGGCTCCAGTAAGATTCCACCTGCTCTCGCCCTGCCTGGGCAAGCCTGGGGTCTGTTCCTGGCTGCCCGGCTGGCCCGCAGAGAGCAGGGCACGGCTCTGCTGGCCCTCGTTGGGGCAGCTGCTGAGATGCCTCAAGGGGGTGGGGGTAGGAGGGTAGGAGCTGAGCAGCTTGTCCAGGCTGGTGGATCATTCCCGGGGCATCTGTTTCAGGCCTCATGGACAGCGGCAGCCAGGGCGAAATAGGAGAAAGTGGAGATCAAGAGGAAAGGGGCGTGAGGGAGAGGAGGGGCAGGGGAGGAAAGAGGGAGGCAGGTGGGCTAGCCCAGTGACCTGGGGGGTGGGGTGGGGGTGAGGCCCAGTAAACAGGAGCCCCTGTGTCGGCTACAGCCCTGCCCCCATAGCAAGCATATCACGATGCGCCCACATGGCACAGTAACTGTAGTTGACCTATGGCTCCAGCTGCAGGGGACCAGCTCACATAACGCGATAGTTTGCAGATTTTAAAGAAGCGTGTGTGACTTTCAGTTTTGCAAGTTTCTTTCTGTATTTGGAAGTTCACCATTGTCTTTTTCAAGTTTCAAGTGTCTTTGTAACCTGGAAAAGCTTGTGGGCTATGGACACTGCCCACGGTGCATGCAGAAAACGGCCCAGCAGTTACACTCAAGCTCTGGGTCTTAAAGGAGGGGTGCCTGAAGCCTTTTGTCCGGTCCCCCTGCCTCTGGAGGAGAAGCTGCAGATCTGCCTGGACTCCAGTGGCTCTGACTGAGGGGTTTCTAAGAGAGGAGAGGCTTCAAGATTTATCGTTACTCGTCTTTGATCCAATAGTCCAGGGCCTTTTCCTTTTCAGCCCTTAATCCTTCCACCTGTGGGCTGAAGACAGGTCTGCTTGTGCCTTCTGCTTCCACGCCTGTCCCTGAGGTAGCGTTTGGGGGGTGAGGGAGGGGCTGGCATGCGCGGTCACACAGAGTAAGCCTTCAGAGCTCTGGTCATGAGGATGAGCTTCCCCGAGTCGGGAACACGGGCTCTTTTGCCCTGTCCCTTCTACCATTACCGTCTCGTCTCCCAGGCTGTGGCGGCCGAAACTGGGGGCAAGCCAGGCATGGCAGCACGGAGCCCAGGGGCCCCGGGGGTTTCTGATGCCCAGGCTCTGCCTGTGGCCAGGCCTACAGTCTGGTTTAGCTCAGGAAACCATCTCTCATTTTGGTAATTCTTCCTGCGCTCCCAGGGTGCTGCCGTGGTGTCAGAATTATTGGCATTCCTCATGGAGTTCCTCACCCGCACCTCCGTGGGATCCCTCTTGAAAGAAGTGCGTGAAATGATTCCAGAAAGAAAAGTGTTGTGTTCTTTCTCCTTCTGGTCAAAGATCTCATCTCATGTGGAAACAGTTGAGAATTCCCAGGCTAAAAGCAGTCTCAACCATGCATCCCCTGGACTCTTGGGATGATTCCTCCCTCTCCCAGGAAGCAGGCCCATCGCTGTCCTAGATTGTGCTGCCTGGATAGTTCTCCCTTCTTACCTCGATTCCACTGGCTGTAATTTAAGCTTTTCTTCCATGAGAAATGGAACAGTTGGTTTATGGATGTCCAAACCTGCTTCTCAAATTGAGTGCTTAGAGATAGTCTCAGGAATCTGCCAGTTCTACCAACACTTAAAAATTTTGCATTTTCACTTAGATGATAAATCTAAAAATATACATATTTCCAATTATAGAGGCTAAACTTTTGCAGTGAAACTCAATTAAAAGACATTTCTGTGGAATAAGTAGGTATCTTGCAAATGCTGTCCACGGGACCACTGTTGTGGGGGGGGGGTGTCTGTGGATGTATTCTTGGTCTTGCAGGAATATTTTTCTTTATAAAAGCGCTGAACATTATTCACCTTTGAAAAGTATTGATCTCTAGACCATTGTTCTCAAAATGCCATTCTCCACCACCGCCAGCTGTTGATGAAATTTTTATTGGTCTGTAATGAAAAGAAAAAGTAATGCTCTGTGATGTAGCTGTGTGATCTATACGCAAAGCACGTGTGAGCCACATTCCGAGAAACGGAGCTAGCCCGACCCTCTGTTAACATCATCACGCAGAAGGGGGAGTGGAGGACCAGGGAGGAAAACGCCCAGTGGCCGAATGGGGACCATGGCAAGCAGAGACCACTGCAGGTGCATTTCTCCCAGAACTTTGGGGGGTGGTGGCAGTTAATGCGCTGGCGTGCTCTGACCCCAGCGGCAGGAGAGGAGCACCAGGCTGCAGTGTCCGAGGCAAAGTACCTGCAAGCAGGGGCAGCCTGGGTAGCTCACAGATTGGAGCTCTGGTCTGTGGAGATGTGGACGGATATTTCCCTCTCCTGTCCACCTCCATCCTTTATTTGCCCTGGAGGGGGGTACAGAAGACCCTGCTCCAACCCTCGGGGTCCTTCCTGATTAGGACTGATGTCAGGAGGCAAGCGGCTGGCATTTCCTCCCCAAGCACCCCTCCCTCTGTTGCTTGCCTGGTACAGATAGCCCCCCCCCCCCCCCCGTGCTCATGTCTGTGCTTTGGTTCCCTTAAGTTTGTGGAATTGAAACAACTCCCAAAACCCATTTGGAAGCATAAGGAAGCACAAACCCATAGGAAGCAAGGCTTGTGGTTGGCCCAGAAGGGACTTGTTCCCTGCGTAATGCTAACTGGTAGCTCAAACCCCTGCTGACATGAAGTGACATAAGCTGATAAAGAGAAAGTGACACCATCTCTTTTTTCTTGCCCCTCCTCCTCCGAAGGAGAGCCTGTACAAAGGTAAGCCCCGGGGTGAGCTGAGGGCTGGGGAACCGTCAGGGCTGAGGAGGGACACTGGAACCAGAGGTGGTTAGCCGAGAGGACAGCGGACTCAGGACAGTTGGGTGAAATACGGAGTAGACTGGCCTGAGACTCCAAGGTCTGGAACCGGTCATACTTCAGCTCGGTTCACAGAACACCTTCCCCGAGGTCAGGCAATCCAGCACAGGAACAGGCAGTTTTGCACACAGGGAGCAGCCCGTCCCTGGGAAGATGCAAGCAGAGAGGAGCCTGTCCTTTCTCTTCTTCACCCTTTCCCTGACTCTTCTGCCCAGTTTGAGAAGGCTAGTGTTTCCAACTCAACGTCAGATTGAAATGTAAAATACTTTAGACCATAACCCTGGGTGCTTTTGTCCCAGTCAGGGTTTATGTTAAGGTTCTGAGGCAACCATGGCATCCTTCAGCTCCATCCCTCAGAGCGGGGGAGGAGAGCGGGCCCCCGGCGAGTGGGTTTTACACCAGCTGTTTGGCACGCACGGTCCCCTGGCATCCTCATGCAGCACCACCGCCATGTTGTATAGACAATGAGGCCGTGTGCCAGAGAGGTTCGTACACGGTGTTGGGAAGACCAGGATTCAGCCCTCTTTCTGTTAGCTTCAAGCAGCAGATGGCCACCCTGCACGTCCCCGGAGTTCCCTGCCAGCCCATTGTCTCCTCAGACTTCTCTTGCTGACTCAGACAGCAGCACCAAGGGCATGTGAGGAGAAAATATCTTCCCTGACATCAGCCTTGGAGACTTTTTTTGAGGAGAGGCTGGGAGCCCTTGATTTCTAATTATCCTTACTCCATCAACCAGTTTAATTCTGGGTTCAATCTGGACCCGTTTTTGGGATACCAGGGACCCTTCCGTCTGGAGCCCAGGGGCCTGGGTTTGGGTCCTAGCCCCACCTCCGACCTGCAGTGTGACCTTGGGCGATCATCTGTTTGCCTTTTGGGACCTTTTCTATCAGTGCCTGTCCTGGCTGCATCTCGGCGTGTAGGGATTCGGCAAGTTCGGGTGTATGAAGCTCAGTAGACCAGAGCCTGTCACACCGCATCAAGTCTTTCTTGGAAAGACCGTGAGGAATGCATCAGAACATACACGACTAACTGACACGTCACTGTTGGTGGTGTTGGCACCCACGAGGGCACGGCAGAATGTCGTGACGCTGAGATTTACGGAGCCCTGGACTCACTTAAGGATCCTTGCTGTTTATCCAGGGACGCCTCAGTGTGGTGACCGTTCCTGCTCTCAGTTTTCTGAAGGGTGTGTGACTTAATGTTGTCTGTGGGTGATGGAATGAATAGAATGTACTGGCTGGAAACTTTTGCTAGCGATTCTCTTCTGTGGTTTAGAAAGGGAGAGAGCCGATGTCCCTCAAGCGGTGTCTGTGACTCACACAGGGGAGGCTAGATGACAGCAGGGGTAGGAGGCTGGTGGGCTCCATGCCTCATTTCCAAAAGTAGCGAGTCTCCGGGCGGCCATGTTTGCCAATGGCCCTCCTTCCTGAACTGGCTTCCTGCACCCATACCTTTGTCCTTTTGCATCTGTTTTCTGAAGCTACGTTTCTGAGAACCTCAGCCGGCTCCCACAGTAAGGAAAATCCACGAGCCCACTTAACAAGGAGGCTCCGGGTACTCGTGGCTCAGTGTGGTCCTCGGCATCCAGATTCTTTCCCCTCTCCCCTCTGCCGTCCCCTCTTGTCGCCTTCGTCCCGCGGGCTCAAGCGCTCACGTGCCAGGGTGGCTACTGCAGTCTGGGTGCAGAAGGTCGCCTCTCCTTTGGCAGTCCTTGAGGAGACCTTTCCCCACAGCTCCCAGCAGGCATCCCCTCAGGCCCCACTGGCCAGGGGAGAGGTTTGGCGACCACCGTAGACTGATCATGATTTACTCCCTAGTTCCATGGAGGAAGAGGGGAAATCAGACGAGACGGTGGCTCTGCCACTGAGGAATATGGTGGGGATGGCACTTTCACACGAGCAACTCACATCTCCGTCTGTGTATGTTTGCATGTGTCAGCCCTCTGTTCTACCTCCTGTTAGCTGGGGGCCCCTGGTGAGGTCACTTAGCTTCTCTGAGCCTTAGCTGTGAAATGGGGTGGCGGATATCCACACCGTGGGCTGGTGGTGAGAATACATCTCGAGCTCTTCGCAGAGAGCCCGGTGATCATAAGTCAGCAGTCGATGTGGCTACTTGTCTTTCTGCGTGCTGCCCGTGTGTCTGTCCCCGTGCTGGGCCCGGGGACGTTGCGGGTCGGAGAAGCTCAGACCTGACCTCTGCCTCTAACGAGCATCCAGTCAGCGAGGGAAACCAGATCTTTTCCCAAAATTAGGGGAACACTAAAAGGTGCAGGGCCTGTGGGAGTGCTCCCTGTGTGTTAACTAATGCTCCTCACTGTGGCCACTGCCCTCGGGTCTGTTTCCAGAACAGCAGAGACCTGCAGAGTGGCCTGGGGCAGCAGTCGTCACCTCCCAGGCCCGTCCCTGCTGTAGGCTCAGCAGTCTTGATTTGAGCTGTTCCTACCCATGCACACTGACAAGCCCCTGATCTTCTTGGGTGTCCCCTCCTGGACACGTCACTGTTTGCCCATGTGCCCTTTGCTCTTTCGTGGCCCTAAGTGGGCACAGAGCCCCGTGTGCCGGAGTGTGCACAAGCCGAGGGCTGTGTCTGCAGACCGCACCAGGAGGACAGGGGCATCTGGTGGGCTCCAGTGATCAGGTCCCTGTCACTTCTCCCCACAGAGGGCCATCCGTGTGCGTAGCCACTCCATGGAGACCATGGTGAGCAGCCAGAAGAAGCAGCACAGCGGAGGCATCCCTGGCAGCCTCAGTGGGGGCATCTCGCACAACAGCATGGAGGTCACCAAGACTACCTTCTCGGTGAGTGCTGCAGGCCCTGGGGCAGCTCGCAGTTCCTGGGGAGGGCCCCCCCAGGCCTGTAAAGGAGGGTCTGTGTGCCCAGGCTTGGTCCAGGAGTCCAGAGCAGGGACTGGGGAGATTGAGGCTGTTTGGGGGTGACCCCCGCCTGTGAAATGGAGCCTCAGTCCCAGGCCCAGCTGGGGCTGGCCCAGACGAGACACCTGCCCGTTATCTGTTCTCTGAGTTCCCTTGACAACTGGGCCTCCTCCTCGGGGCCCACACTGCAGATTGGTTCTGGGGCACATTTCTCTGCCCAGGGGGCTTGGGACCCAGGAGGGGCGTCCTCGCTTTGTTCTTAACAATCACGGGAACCACCCCCGGCTTGCTGTGCACTAGGGACTGAGCGAAGTAGTGCCCAGAGAGGTTTAGTAACCTGCCCCAGGTCACTTAGCTGAGCTGAAGAGCTGGGATTTGAATGCACGTCTCGCTGACCCAAGGTCTTTGCCGTTGGTCACTGTGTGCAGTTCCCAAGGAAGAGCCTAGCGTGGCTGTGAGTTTGGGCCTGGTCTGCTTGCACCAGCAATTGGCCAGGTGAAGGAACCACATAGTTGGTCCATTTAAAAAACAAAGTGACTTTGGATTCATATAGACTAGGGTTTTCTTTTCTTTTTCAAATAGAATACACCCACCTCGATACTCAGGACTAGTATCATAAGTGGTCTTATGTAATTCATTGACTTTACCAAATATGTTCATAGCTGTTATCTTGTTCCACCCAGAAGGTCTGTGAAAGGAGCAGGGCGGGACAGTTATCCCCATTCTGTGGGTGAGGAGACTGGGGCCCAGAGAGTTTGGCTTCTCACCCAAGGTTGCACAGCACACACATGGCAGAAGCTGGGGCCTGTGTTACAGGCCTGGTGGGCTCTGAAGACCACCTGTGGTCTCTCCTTCCTCAGTCTTGTGCTCATCCCCACTGCATGTGGCTGAAACAGAACCACATTCTTGGTGGGTTCCCTCGGCCTGTGGACCTGGGTCTGCTGCTCTCGTTCTGTCTTGTTCCTGAGACACCCAGCTTGGACCCAATTATTTGTGAGAAGTGGATGGAGAGTCAGAGCCCTGGGTTTTCGTCCCTGTCCTGCCAGCAGTTCGCTATATGACCTTAGCGAACTCATCGGTAAAGTGAGAGGCTGGACCAGGTCACTCCCAGGGCTCCCTCAGCTGTGTGGTTCTCGGTCTGTGACCCCCTTAACCGTCCTGACCTTCTCAATATGCTGGGCTCTCTTTATGGTGGCCCTGGCCCCTGTTCCTCCAGGAATTCTGGTCTTTGGTGACGATTACATGGGGCCAAAGGTTTGGCTTAAGAACACAGGAAAGCAGGCTGCAAGTGGCTGGAGTCTCAGCTCCTGTGACGTAGATCCTGGCCTTCCCAGCTGTCTTGCTATTTTCTGGGACCTCCTCTAGACTAGTTGGGGTTGCAGGAGCTATTTGTAGACCAGAAAGGAGGGTGAGGGGAAGGAGACTGGGGTCTGGGGTGGGCTGTGAGCACTCATGTTGGTGGTTTCATTGGCAGCCCCCCGTGGCGGTGGCGGCGGCGGCGGCGGCAAAGAACCAGTCGCGGAGCCCCATCAAGCGGCGCTCGGGGCTCTTCCCCCGTCTGCACACAGGCTCTGAAGGCCAAGGCGACGGCCGGACACGATGGTAACAGTCCAGGGTGGGGTGTGTGGGTCCTTCCTCCGCTGCAGCCACCAGATGCCCAACCTTGGGGAGGGCTTCCCGCAGCTTCGGGCGATGGCTTCCTTCTAACCTTGGTCCGCACTGTAGGCACCTGCACATCCCGGTCACTCCCTCTGCTCTGTCCACTGAAGCAGATTTGGCCAGTCTCTGTTCAGGACTTCTCAGAATTATCCGTGTCACATTTGGACCCAAACTAGAAACGTTGCTTGGATTCTTTTCTTTCTTTACCTCCTTTTCCAGTGCTCACTCAAATGTTTGCTCTTATGGAAGCCTTCCCTGATTTGGCCAGACAGTTCATTGAACTTTCCCTTAGGGCTTCTAGAATGTTTTCTCTTTTGTTAAAAGCAGCTTTCATATTGCATCATACTTAGTCTGTTCTTGTCTCTCTGATCCTATAATGGTGAGTCCGTTTGTTGTTTAACTCCGCAAGCAACGTTTCGGTGCTTGCTTGCTATGTGCTGGGCTCAGTGCTCAGGCAAGAACTAGAGAAGACACAAACCTGCCTTCCAGAAGCTTTTACAGTCTTGTGAGGGAAAGGGAGACATTGAGGTTGGCTTGCAGGTTGCTGCCCTGGATGGTGGCACCAACCCTTGAGCTTGGGCATGCAGGATGAAGGGCAGGTTTATGGAGGGGGATGAAAATCTGTGTTTGGAACCAGTACCTGTGAGAGTCCTTACAGCCTACCCAGTAGAGAAGTGCAGAATTCGGAGTGGTCAGAAGACAGGTCTTGAGATAGCAGCGAGGCCTTGGCTGCAGAAGGGAGTCACTGGGGCACAGGTGGTGTTTAAAGACGGAGCAACGAATACAACCACCCAAGGTGTGTAGAATGCCTCGGGAACACCAGTATTTCAGGGCAACGGGAGAAAGGGAAGGAAGACAAGAAGCCTGGAGTGGAGGGATTCCAGGAGGGAGGGTCTGCTGTGTCAGATGTGCAGAGAAGCCCTCCACCATGGCCCAAACCCCTGCTCGGGGGGACAGTGAGGAGGCGATTAGCAGCCTCATTAAACGTGCACTGAGGCACTCACCCCTGTAGCATGGCTGTCATCAAAAAGACACATAACAACAAGTGTTGGCAAGGATACGGAGAAGTGCCGATCCTCAGGCTTTGCTGGTGGGAGTGTAAACTAACACACCGGCTCTGGGAAGCAGCCTGGCAGCTCTGCAGAGTTAAACACGGAGTTACCTCGTGACCCAGCAGCTCCGTTCCTGCTAGATGCCCAGGAGAAAGAACGCATATGTCGGCAAGAAAACTAGCACACAGATGCTCCTGGCAGCGTTACTCATAGCAGCCCAAAGTGGGAATGATCCAGAAATGATCCAGATGTCTGTCGCTCGGTGAAGGGATACGTAAAACGTGGTGTAGCTGGAAAATGGGATTTTTAAAGAGTAAGGTACTGATATATGCTACAACCGAGACGAACTTTGAAAAGACCGTGCTAAGTGAAAGAAGCCGTTGACCAAAGACCACAGCACCTCATGGGATTCCGTCTGTCTGAACTGTCCAGAACGGGCAAATCTAGAGAGACGGAAAGTCGATTCGTGGTCGCCAGGTGCTAGGGGAGGGGAGGACAGACGATGGTTATGAGTGGGTCTGGAGTTCCTTTAAGGGGGTCTAAAATGTTCTAAAATTATGTAGTGTGATGGTTGTACAACTCTGTGAATATGCTAAAAACCATTGAATTATACACTTTAAGTGGGTGAATTGTGCATGAATCGTATCTCAGTAAAGCTGCTATAAAAATTGCATTGAGGACAAGGCCATCTTGTCCCCAGTAGGGGGCACAGGACAAATTGTGGGCATCAATACATGGTTTTTGTTAAACTCCAGGAGAAGGAAGCCCTTGGGCCCTTGGCCAAGAGTAGCCCGTTTACCAAGATGCCCTTCCCTGCCACCTTGTCACACGGATCCAGGGAGCTCATACAATGGCCTGTGTGAAGGGCGTTAGGCACAGTGACCCAGCCAGCACCGCCACAGAGTCCATGTGTGTTGGGTTATTTCCCTGCTGTGGGAGTGGGTGTCATAGACCTGCCTGCTGTTGACTTAGAGCCCTGCCAGGTGGGACAGCCAGCGTAGGTGGGGAGTGGACTTGGGCTTGGGGGCATCAAGCCAGGACTCTTGCTTGATTGCTCTTGACTTGCCTAGGAGCCTAGAGTAGCCCCAATGGAGCAGAAAACTCTGTTGTCCGCTGTGGCTTGATGTGGGCTCGGGGGATGGCGGTCCTGGTAGCTGTGCTCTGGCAGGGGTGCTGGGACCCCACAGGCTGTGTGGTGCTGAGAGCTGGTTGGGCCTGTCTCATGCCTGGGGGTGGGATGGGGGTTTAGGGGCTGGCCCCATGGCCTCACCCCTCTTTATTCCTGTTTCCTTAGTGACAGTGCATCCAGCAACCCCAAGACCCCGGATGGTGCACACTCATCTCAAGAGATAAAGTCTGAGGCCTCATCCAATCCCAGCTCTCCAGAAATTTGCCCCAACAAGGAGAAGTAAGAGAGCGAGGGTGGGGGCAGGGCTGGCTGTAGCCACTTGGAGCCTTGGAATACATGGAATACGCTTTCTGCTGAGAGCCAGCATTTTTGCCTTGAGGACTCTGTGGAACACAAAAGCCAGCAGGCAGGGGGCATGGGGAGTCACTGGTGGGCAAGCTCAGTCTCTGCCAGGCCTGCCCTGCCTGGGGGAGGGTCTCGGTGCGTGACCAGGCCTGCCCCACTCCTGTTCCGACAGGCCCTTCATAAAGTTGAAGGAGAATGGCCGAGCCAACATCTCCCGCTCCTCCTCCAGCACCAGCAGCTTCAGCAGCACGGCGGGGGAGGGCGAGGCCATGGAGGAGTGTGACAGTGGGGTAGGTGTGGCTCCATCCAACCCTGGGGAGCAGGGAGGGGCGCCCTGGGCCCAGCCAGACAACCGCTGTGTGCATTAAACTAGCTGCGTGGGAAGAGCCTCATCCAGGCTCTACCAGGAAAAGGGGAAGTATGGAAACAAGAAAGAGGTGGGCCAGTCAGCTGTCTCCACTCCCTAGGAGTGACACAGGAACAGCAGCAGAGGGCCAGAGGCCAGACCTAATGGGATCCCTGCCATGGGGTTCCTGGCAGGAGAGGAGAGGGTCAGGGGCACTTCTGGGGGCAGCAGAAAGATAGGGCAGGTCCACGTGGAGAGTGGGAGGCAGTGACTGTGTCAGGCCTGCCGTGGCATGGGCCACCCTGTGGGGCCACTGAGGATGAAGCTGGCCTCACTCACCCGGCCTCTCTCCCCAGAGCAGCCAGCTGTCCACGACCTCACCCTTCAAGCAGGAGGTGTTTGTCTACAGCCCGTCCCCGAGCAGCGAAAGCCCCAGCCTGGGGGCAGCTGCCACCCCCCATCATCATGAGCCGGAGCCCTACAGGTCAGTGGGGTCTGGGGGTGTGCGCCTTGTGGCTGGAGGGGCAGGGGTTGTGTCGTGACCATGATCGTGGGCGTGAGCCCCAGCCACACTGAACCAAGCGGTTTCCGCTCCAGCCCCAAAGTGTTAGGCCCTTGAGCTCTGCTAGCTCACTTCCTCTGTTCATCAGCCTTAAGATGCCTGTGTTCTTCTCATCTCCTTACTCATGGGGAAACTGAGGCTCCGGAAGTTCAGGGATTTGGTAGAGGAGTTGGGATTTGAAAGCGGGGGCTCTTTTGCCACACCCCATCGCCAACGCCGGCCGCCTATGGCGCAGTGATGGCCGTGACAAGTGCAAGGGTACAAAGGAGGGCGAGTCTTGCAGGTGGAGGGAACCACATGTGGTTTCTTGGGCTGCAGTTCGCAGAGGGGACAGGTATGAGAGGAGACGGCACTGGCACTGGGCTGGGGCCACCATGGAGAACTGGCAAGTTGAGTATTGTCCTGCTGGCGAGAGAAGCCATTGGAGGGTCTTACGTAGAGAAACGCTGTCTGGTCTAGGTGGCCGCAGCTGGCTGAGTAGACAGGATTTGTGGGAATGGATGCAGGGAGGGAGATCAGTGAGGGGTCGTAGTGGGCAGTGGGTGGCTGGGCTGTGGATCAGGGGCATCTGGAGCAATGAGAGAAGGATGTAGATTCGAGAGACGTCAAGGAGGTAAAATCTTCTGCTCCGTGGTGGGGGTACAGGGAGAGCAGAGTCTGGGCCTTTGGGCGTTCTGGGATCCCTGCGGTCAGGCAGAGTTGAGGGCAGCTCTGGGGAGGGGACGTGCACGGTAGGTACGGCAGGGTCCCGTCGCCCAGCAATCAGAGCCTCGGTGTCTGGCTCTCCAGGAGGGCAGCTTCGTGTGGGGGCAAGTGCAGGACTGTGGAGCTTGGGTCCAAATCCTTGATCTGCCACTTGCTAGTGAAGCGACATCGGGCAGGTTACTGAGCCTTTCTGTGCCTCAGTTTCCCCAAGCAAAGGATGGAGGGAGGGGAATAGTTCCTACCTCATGTGGTTGATTGTGTGAAGATTAGATGAACTTGTCAGAGACTTAGGACCGTTAACCTGAATGTTTGTTAGATTAAATAACAGAAATAAAGCAATAGTGCAGTTAGTGGTACTCGACTAGGGGCACACTGCTCCCCAGGGCACATTTGACAATAACCGGAGACGTTTCTGGTTTTCATGATTGTGGGAGGGGGCTGTGCTGCTGGCACTTGATGCTGCTAAACATCTGACAAAGTATGGAGCGCGCCCCCCGCCCCAGGATTATCTGGCCTGAAATGTCACTAGCCTGAGGCCGAGAAACTCTAGTCGGATGACAGAAACACCGAGAGCACGAGTTCACGTGCTTCCTTTCACTCAGCCCCTGTGCTGGGCTGCTGCAGAGCTGGGTTCCAATCCTGGCTGTGGCAAGGACAGGCTCACCTCTCTGAGCCTCAGTCTCCCCATCTGTAAAACCCCCAAAGGCCCAGACTCTTTGCTCTAATATAAATACCCTGATTTTTAAAAAATAAGGCTTCATTAAATATTGATGGAATGAGTGAAAGAATCTGTAACCAAGCCTGGCTCCTACTTGGTATTAAATAAATACCAAAGCAAATAAGGTTCTCTGAGTAAGAGGAGCTTTCGAGAGGGTCTGCCACTAGCTGAAGGTCGCCCGGGGCAGAAGGGGACCTCGAACGGGCCTGGGGACTCCACCCCGTGCTTCCTACCGCACACGCCGGGCTTCTCTGCAGCCCTTTCCCCGCGCAGTACTGAACCCCGGCTGCCTCCTGCTGCCAGCCTCACGGAGGCCATGCTGGGAGCCTGCAGGACCAGGGTCAGTTTGCAGACCTTTGCGAACCTGTTCTAAGCTGCTTGGCTGCATCTGGGGAGAGACGGGGCCAAGCGGAGGGGGGTCCCCTGGGAGGGCCTGACGTCCAGTCTTTTGTAGTCTCTGATGCCCCCACCATTGGTCATGTCACACCGGGGCACCCGGGGCCCCGAGAGGGGATTGGCAGGTCCGACTGAGAGCTCCTCACGCTGCTGGCTGGCACCCCTGCTCTGAAGCATCAGAAGAAGCCAGCAGCCTGTGGGTGGAGTGTACTGACCTGTAGACGCCCTTGGCTGGAGGAGAGCCAGAAAGCCGAGCAGCCCCCCTGCCAGTGGTGTGCTGGTGGTGTTCCACGCCCGGCTCCCCCGCCGCACACAGGCGCGTGTGTGCACACGCTCGTTTACTGTAAACTTTCTTGATAGAAATAATGATGCATTAGAATTCTTCATTCTAAATCCCATATTGCCAGTTGAACTTACCAAGCACTCTGATTGGTATTTGTCTAACCTTTGTATTTGTTGGCGACTGAAAGTTGCCCATGACCAACAGGTGTAGTTCTGACACGACTGACGATTGATATTTTGTCAGAGACATAAGCAGCTTTGCTGAATCACATACTGGTTCTCAGGTGAGACCGGTCCTCTGAGAACGGATTCCGGGGTGTGTGGCAGGCCTATAGCGTCATGGCTACGGACGCAACACATTTTCAAATTTCATCTGTATTTTTTTGACATTTTCTGCATGAGTTGAAGCCTAGACAATGAAACAGTAAGTCGAGGCCTGATTTTGTAGCATCCGCTGGTTTCCGTGGTGTGCATGCTTGGCCATGACTTGGCCCCGGCTGAGCCCCGGCTCCCAGTGCGCTGCGCTGTGGAGTGGGGCGGACGCGCCAGACGGACGCCACGGACATACGTAACCGACGAGAGCAGATGATGTTAAAAGGCAGTGAAAGAATTAGGGAGTGAGGACTTTTGAGTATTTATTATCTTTGATGAATATGATTTATTGAATTGTAAACTTTTATAATTTAATTTTAAAAAAAATGCCTGGGTTTACCAACCAGCCCACATTTCTAAAAATTCCTAAAGATTTGAGAGTTAGCTCTGACAAATTGCTGCGGGTCAGCTGGAGTGCCCGGGGCGGGGGAGGTCCCCCGCACTCCACACACAGCCCTCGTGACCTCTTCAGCTCTGCCCGCTTTTCATGGACTCTTCTTTTTCCTAGATGCCAAAAGCAGAAACTCTCCGAGGTCAAACCTGAAATTCCGCTTTGATAAGCTCAGCCATGCCAGCTCTAGTGCGGTAAGGATTAGGGTCGTGAGGGTTAATGGGGGAACCTCCTGCATTCCACATTCCAACCCCCTCCCAAAGCCAGCTGTCCTTGCTGGGGGCTGGAGGAAGGGGGTGCCTCACACAGCCCACTGGGAGAAGGAGAGCTCTGGTCAGACCTGGGGGTGATGCTGCAGTCCCTGCACGGTGCAGACATCGGCCTGGGGTGCCGGACACCTTGCCCTCCTCCTGTGTTAGAGTCACACCCTTGGACACACACAGGTGTGAGCTGGGGACTCTTGGCTCCTGGGGCCTCACGTCCCTTCCTTCGCTCACCAGAGAGCTGAGAGCTGAGCGCACAGAAGCCACGGTCGGTGGGGCTTGTGTCGTCTAGTTATTTACAACTCTTGTATGGGTTTTTCTTGAAACAGGGTCACTAATGTGAAAGAGGAGTCCTTCGCTTGTCAAAGGTGGGTCCAGTGTTTATCCTGCTGTGGCCACGAGGGCAGGTGTGTCCACTTTAAGATCAGGGTACTAGTGGCCAGAGGGGTCCTGAGCTGGGGAGGGCCGCTCACCTCTTCCTGCAGCCTCTGTGATGGGGCCGGGGTCTGGATGGAAGAAGGCTGCAGACGGCCTCGGGTGCAGGCAGGAAGGGTGCCTGATGCGATTGGGCCAGACTCACTGAATTGGTCTCCCTGCCCTGGGAGGGGCCCGGTTCCAGCAGGCAGGGGGCAGTAGCCCAGAGCTGACCTTCTTCCCTCCGACAGGGGATTCCTCAGTTTGTCCCCTTGTCTCCCTGTTCTTGGTAGCCTTTCCCTCCTTTTGTCTTCGGCCAGGGCTCTGGGCTGAAATGTGTCCTCCCTGCCTGCTCAGAGATGCCCCAGCCCCCTCAACATTGTGTGGGATGACCCGAGGGAGGGCTTCTCAGCTGAGGGAGTGTGTGGTTTTCAGCAGAGCAGGGCCTGGGTCCAGTTTGCCACCACCAAGGCCTGACCTCCTGCTGGTAAAGTTACTAGAGACCCATTTGAGTTCCCAACCCTCTCCCGGCGTGGGGCTCTGCGGTGGCTCTGTGGTGGCGGGGTACAAGGCACAGCTGGAACCGAGCGGGGGCCAGAGCTCTGCCCACTGTCTATAAACCTGATATGTGAACAAGCAGAAGAGACAGTGGGAATTCTGACACTCACCCTCACCCCTGTGTTTGTGCCCAGCTGCTCGTGCTGCCTAGCGTCTGGCACCCTTGTCTTTGGCCCTCCCGTCCCAAGCCCGTTCAGCGGGCTGTAGCCACGGGCACACGTTCTCCTTCCCTTCCTTACGCGGTGTTTGGTCATCCTCTCCTTCCTTCTCTCTTCCAGGGAAGCCCCGATTCTGTCTCGGAGAAGGCTCCTATTCCAACAGTTTGGGGGTGCCATCCACTACTCTGACCGTCACAGTCCTGCTGCCCCACCGGCCACCTGCCCACCAGAACAGCTGTCTGTCCCTGTGTCCCGAGCTGGCCACCGTCCTGCCTGTCCCGTTGCCAAGACACCCTGCAAGCACTCTCCTTCTCTGGACAAGGCCTCATTCCTCTAGGCTCCCCCTGCTCCTGACCGCCCGTGTGATGTGTGTCTGGCCCATTTGTCATCTTGTTTTGTGCACAGAGGAAAGAGTTGGGCAAGGGGGATCTGGGCCCTGGGGTCTCGGTCAGAGACTGGAGAGGCAGAGAGTGGTGAGGTGGGGTGCGGAGGCCGCCAGCACGATGCCGCATGGGGAGGGGCAGTGCTGTGCCTGGACGTGGCAGGCACAGTGAAGCCATTTAGTGGTGGTGGAGGAACCCAGATTCGTAGCCGTCCTCCAGGATGTCGTGCTCGAATCAGCAGTGTGGCTCCCACAACTGCGCTTCTGTGCTGGCAGCTGCTTTCTCGCCCGTCTGCTGACCTCGGGCGCAGCGCTGCCTCCGTCCCTGCGGCCAGTGTGTGCTGCGCGTGTGGACGTGGCTCTGCGTCGTCGTGGCTGTGGGAGAAGCCCGGGCCAGTCTGTCCCCTCGGGGCAGCTGTTTTCCCCCAGGAGGCGTGGGCCGCCCGGAGCTGGAAGGAATTCTGGAAGGGCAAGCTGGCGAGCTATGCTCTGGGGCCTTGGCTGAGGAGAACCGTGGGGCGCGGGTGGGGCTGGGATCAGGGCCCCGCTGTGTGGAGGCTCGTGGAAGAGCTGCTTCAGCCCACCGCTCAGGTCAGAGCCGGGGAGGCGAGGTGGGGGGTGACCTGTCCGCCTCGGTTGATGTGTGGACGTAGAAGGTAGGCGTGAGGAAGGAGCGACGTCCTTCTGTGATTTCTGCTCCTGGCATCTGTGGGGGGCCCAGGGCTACCTTGGGGGCTCTTTCCAGCAGCTGTGCCCTTTGGCCTTGTTGGTGCGTGGTCCCCTGGTTCCCTTCCACCGCGGGTCTGTAGGCAGCGGTCACGCTGGCAGGGTTTTTACGACCTGGGCCCCAGCTGGATGCAGTTCAGAGGCTGCCTGCCGCCCGCCCGCCCCGCCCGCCTGGCCAGAGTCAGCTCGCTCTCAGGAGCGGCCCCCTTCCCCTGCATCTCTCCCAGCCCCGTCGGCCACGCGAGAAGTCGCTTCTGCAGCCTGGCCCTGGTGGAGGTTAAGGCGGGGTGTCCTCCGAGTAACACACAGAGTCTGCAGAGCCCTGGGGATGCTGCCGCTTCAGGGGCGTGGAGGGCCCCTGTGACACGGGATAGCCCCGGCGTCTCCTGCTGGGCTCCTGCTTCAGTGAGCAGATGACAAGGTTTTCTACCAAATGTTTTATTTGCGTCAGGATCTGGGCCTATTCCGAAGTCAAAGCAATCCCAAGTCTATGTTCTTGTTTTTGACTGATGTGACAGTTTCCCCATTGCTTTTGCCGTTAGAGCAAAACCTTGATCCTTTGTCTCTCACTCCTGTGGACATTGTGGGATCCTATTTGCAGGCTGGGTGGACCTCTCCCCTCACGCTATTTGGGAAATGTGTTTACTTAAAAGACGAGTCCGGTAAAATTTCTTCCAGTGAGAAGGTCAACAAACGTCTGTTTAGGTTTTATTAAAAATCACCGTAGCAGCACCCACTGCTGGAATGAGGTCTGAGGATTCCGGCGGCGTTCTGTTGGCTGGCTTTCTGGAGGAACTTGACAGGTCAAAGTGCATTTAAAACAACAACAACAACAACCCACAACAACCCACAGCAACAACTCCAGGTTCTGACTTGCTTCTCGGGTAGCTGGTCTTTACAGCAGCTCGGTGGCTGTGCTGTGCTGTGTTGGGGTCTGGGGGTCCAGGTTATCCCCGCCCTGTCCTTCTTGGGAACGTCACACCTGCCTCCATCCGCTGCTCCGGCTGCTCCTTCTGCACCCCCCACCTCCTGGGAGGGCTCTGAGCCAGTGGCCAGGATGGCTGGGTGTGTCCAGGGAAACTGGGAGGCACAGGCATTTCCCTACAAAACAGACCTGAGAAGTGGTCTCTACCTTCTGTTTGCTACTGGGGGTACACTGGGCAGGGTCTGAAACGTCCCTCTCTCTGGGTCCTGTCTTACCTTCTCTAGAAAGCCCAGCCCATCTGTGGCTTCTAGAGTAGACGTGACCAGCCCCCGAGGTCCTAGAGCTGAGGGGGAGGTGGAGGACAGGGAGTGGGCAGTCTCATCTCACCCCTCTGGACCATGGGGCAGGCAGCTTGGGTTCTTGAAGGCTGCTTCCTCCATATTTTCTTGCATCCACTCTGGGCCAAAGTTTCCTTTTATTGCTGCGCCCAGTTTTGGGGCTCAAAGATTTGCTCAAGTTTCCTTGGTCCCTGTGACCAGATTCCTCCTGATGGTGCTCGTGCTAGTATTTGAGGCACTCCGCTTGTGATCTGGACACAGGAGAAGTGTTTCCTGGACACGTCTCTGCCTCTGGGAAGAAACTATACCGGTCAGGCTGTGCAGGGCACGCGTATGCCTCTGCTCCGTTGATACGTAACAACAGATGCAGAACGAGCTTGAGGTGGAAGATCTGAGCTCGAGTTTCTAATGAATGGAAAATGATGAATGAATGAAAATGAGTGAAAAACATTCTGTGGTTCAGCCTTGTTGGCATCATCTCACGGTCCAGGCCTTCCGGGCCCCTTTTGACATCTAATCCATCCATATCCTCATCCAGCTGAGAAACCTCAGCCCCAGTGAGGGGAAGTGACTTGCTGGAGGTGGCAAAGCTGGGATTGGAACCCACAGCCGGGGGCCCGTTCTCCGGCACCACCTATGTGGTTGGTTGAACAGGTGGCTGCACGTGCTGGGGCCCTGAGTTTAGGACGAGCCAGTTAGCTAATGCCTGGGCACTGGTTGGGAGCTGTCGGCGGTCAAGGTGGACCTCAGTCTCTTCTTTTCATCAGGAGGGAGATGCGCTCAGTTTTCCAGTGAGGGCCCTGGGGTTTTGGATGTGGCTTGAGTGAAGAAAATGAGAAAGGAGAGAGATTTTAGTGGACCATTCCTGGTAACCTCAGTTCCTCAGCTCTGGTCTGTAATGGGGGTGGAGGCCAGGGCAGAGTGCAGTTAGCTAGCCCTCAGTTTCCCCTTCTTAAGTTCAGAAGAAAAGTGGTAAAAGAAAACTCTATTCTGTTCTCCCTGATCCTTAAACCAAGGTGTTTAATAAAAGCGTAGGCTCCTGTGCCCAGGTAGGATGGGAGCCAGAGTCACTTTCTCACCCCAACTGGTTGAGGTGCCAATGCAAACACTACCTTCCTCATTTGATTCTGAGTCAACAGAGACAGGTTGTTGTGCGGGAACGGCCAGGGGTCAAGTAGGTGGCTGGCAAGGACCCATGGCTTCTCCCCAAGCATCTCCCTTTCTCCAAGGTGACAGTGGGTTAGTGGAGTTTGCCAAGGCTGCCAAAGAGCATTCTATAAGCTCTGCTGTCTGTTTTACTACAAGCCCCTTGCTCCCCGCCCCCAACCCCACATCTCCCTCCTTTCAGCTGGGCCATCTGCCCCTTTGGGAGGAAGGAGACCACCCCCACTAGGGCCAAGGACAGCAGAGCCCTGCCTAGTGAGAGGCTGTTGGGGCAATGGCTCTGTCCTGGGCCTTACCAGCCCTGGGGAGAGGGTGTTTGGCTGGAAGACTGGAATTTAGATGCCATCGTCTTTGGTTTTGTAATATTTCCACTTGGAATGGTCAGTCCCTCCTTCCCGCTCCTTAGCATGTGTGCCAGCTCTCCCCCCGTCGTGGGCGTTACCCTTCCACACTCCAGCCCGGGGAGGGCTGGTGTTCTAGTGTGAAGAGATTCCTTTGTGTGATAGAACCTAAGAAGTGTAGCTTGGAAATGATGACCCATGTGATGATGACTCTCCTTTCTTTCCTCTTCTTGAGGAGCTGATTCGTAGACCCCGACTGCCTATGTAATGTAAATAATGTACATTTAATTTATTGCTATGGTAGCACATTGTATTTGTTAATGTATAAAACAAATTCTAAAAGGTCGACAAATGTATATTTTGTTGCTTAAATGTGTCTTTGCAGAAATTGACAATAAATAACATATTTTGTGTCCATCATCGTTCAGACTTCTTTGCGTGGGGCGCCAAGCCCTGAGTGGCATCTCTCATCAGAGGTTGAATACTGGCAGCCTACCAGCTGTATCTGCAGAGGTGTGATTTGGCCTGAAGAGTGTTTTAGAATACTTGAATTAGTTGCCGATGTTTAGAAAACGGTTGATGTTGAGACCACAATTAAGATGAAAAAATAACCCAACCTAGAAATGTCATATAAAATCTGAATTTTTTGCTTCTCTTAAAAAATCAGATGTTGGATCCACTCCGTAGGGGCGGCACAAATTGGTCAGCGCTCCCCAGAGGCTACCCCTGTGGTGAGACTTGAGTCACCGCAGTCCCCACCCTTCTCTACCCTTTACACGTGCTTGGAGCATCCCTTTCATTCCTGTTGTTTGTTTGGTCCCTGTGGCGGCGTCTTGAGTTGGAGAGCCCTGCTATCCACTGATTTCTTCCTTCCACCCACTCTTTCCACATTCCTGAGTCACCTCTTCCAGGATTCTTTTATGACGAAATGCCCTCTCTCCCATCCACCGTTGACTCCCAGATGGCCATGCTCTTATGTACCTTTCGCTTTACGATGTTTGGATGTAGGTTTTACAAGTAATATCTGCATTTTTTTTTTTCTTAAGAAATTTGAAGTCAAGGAACAGGCCTTTTCTGGCTGGGACTTGGTAGTGTGATCTCGGGCAAGTTACATGTCTGGGTTTGCATTTTCCTTCATGTATAATTAGAAAAATAATCCACAAACAAAGCATGAGGATAAAGTCAATTCATAATTGGGGAAGAACTTTGAAAAAAATGGCAAGTGTTATTCAAGGGGTTCAATAATAATCGTTACTGTGATCGTAACAGCAGCCAGGTGTTCTACTGACGCACTCAGTTCAACGTGACGTCCTGGCTCCTGAGCGCCACACCGCCAAGCAGAGCTGCGAGCACAAGGCTCACGGGAGGTAGGGCTGGGGACACAACACTCGAAAACGTGGTCAGTGACACATACAAATAAACAGGTTAAAGAAAATGGTAGCACAGTTTTACACACGTTAAATGATTAGGAAATAAATACTACAATAAATAGAGCTCTTTACTTCGTCACAGATGTGAGGTTAGATTGTGGAAGCAGCCGCTGTGGGTTCTCGTGAAGAGGGGGAAGGAGAGTTCCCTGCGGTCGGCCGGACCGCGGGAGCACCGATGCCGCTGCGTGGGGCTCACCGCCCACAGTCGTGCCGGGGAGCTGGCAGATGCGCGGGGTGTGTGCTAGGATTGTGTGCTCCCATGCAGCTCGAATTCCGCCAGCGGCGGTTTTCTGAGTTCACCTAGGACTTCCGGTGGATGAGTTGCGTCATCAGACGTGCGGTGTGGGTAAGACTCTAATGTCCCCCTACTATATCAATTGCATCGGGTCAAATTTCTGTTTTCCAAACAAGTGTTAGAGCAGGACTGACTGTATTATCTCATTTAGGCACCCAAGCGCCCCATGGAGGCAGGTGCTATTATTATCCACATTTCACTTAAAGCATCAGAATCCAATTGCGGTTTGGAACCTAAATTTGATGCAGATTTGCATGGATGTGCTGACTTCAGTATGAAGGTAAGTTTCGGACTGTGGGGTTCTAGGTGCACAAGGACATGCCCAGGAAAGTGGGTTCCAGCGGTCTTTGGTGGCCCTGCCCCGCTTGGAGCCCGGGCCTGCAGCATCCTGGGCTGCGCTCACCACACCTGGCTGTGCGGTGCCTCATTGGAGCCTCATTTCTTTTTCTTTCTTTCTTTCTTTCTTTCTTTCTTTCTTTCTTTCTTTCTTTCTTTCTTTCTTTCTTCTTTCTTTCTTTCTTTCTTTCTTTCTTTCTTTCTTTCTTTCTTTTTCTTCTTCTTCTTCTTTCTTTTTCTTTCTTTCTTTCTCTTCTTCTTCTTCTTCTTCTTCTTCTTCTTCTTCTTCTTCTTCTTCTTTCTCTTTCTTTCTTTCCCTTCCTTCCTTTTCTTTCTTTCTTTCTTTCTTTCTTTCTTTCTTTCTTTCTTTCTTTCTTTCTTTCTTTCTTTCTCTCTCTTCCCTCCCTCCCTCCCTCCCTCCCTCCCTCCCTCCCTCTCTCTCTCTCTTTCTTTCTTTCTTTCTCCTCTTATTTTAATGTTTTTTTTATTATATTATGTTAGTCACCATACAGTACATCCCTGGTTTCCGATGCAAAGTTCGATGATTCATTAGTTGCGTATAACACCCAGTGCACCATGCAATATGTGCCCTCCTTACTACCCATCACCAGTCTATCCCATTCCCCCACCCCCTCCCCTATGAAGCCCTCAGTTTGTTTCTCATAGTCCATAGTCTCTCATGCTTCATTCCCCCTTCTGATTACCCCCCCTTTCTTTATCCCTTTCTTCCCCTACCGATCTTCCTAGTTCTTATGTTCCATAGATGAGAGAAATCATATGACAGTTGTCTTTCTCTGCTTGACTTATTTCACTTAGCATTATCTCCTCCAGTGCCGTCCATGTTGCAGCAAATATTGAGAACTCGTTCTTTCTGATAGCTGAGTAATATTCCATTGTATATATGGACCACAACTTCTTAATCCAGTCATCTGTTGAAGGGCATCTTGGTTCCTTCCACGATTTAGCTATTGTGGACATTGCTGCTATGAACATTGGGGTGCATATGGCCCTTCTCTTCACTACGTCTGTATCTTTGGGGTAAACACCCAGTAGTGCAATGGCTGGGTCATAGGGTAGCTCAATTTTTAACTTTTTAAGGGACCTCCACACTGTTTTCCAGAGTGGCTGTACCAACTTGCATTCCCACCAACAATGTAGGAGGGATCCCCTTTCTCCACATCCTCTCCAGCAATTGTTTCTTGCCTTGTCAATTTTTGCCATTCTAACTGGCGTAAGGTGGTATCTTAGTGTGGTTTTGATTTGAATTTCCCTGATGGCTAATGATTTTAAACATTTTTTCATGTGTCTGTTAGCCATTTGTATGTCATCATTGGAAAAGTGTCTGTTCATATCTTCTGCCCATTTTATGATTTATTTGTTTCTCGCGTATTGAGTTTGAGAAGTTCTTTGTAGATCTTGGATACCAGTCTCTTATCTGTAGCATCATTTGCAAATATCTTCTCCCATTCCGTGGGCTGCCTCTTAGTTTTTTTGACTGTTTCCTTGGCTGTGCAGAAGCTTTTTATTTTGATGAAGTCCCACAAGTTCATTTTATCTTTTGTTTCTCTTGCCTTTGGAGATGTGTCATGAAAAATGTTGCTTTGGCCGATGTCGTAGAGATTGCTGCCTATGTTCTCCTCTAGGATTTTGATGGATTCCTGCCTCACCTCGAGGTCTTTCATCCATTTGGAGTTTATTTTTGTGTATTGTTGGGAGAATGGTCAAGTTTCATTCTTTTGCATGTAGCTGTCCAATTTTCCCAGCACCATTTATTGAAGAGACTGTCTTTTTTCCACCGGATGTTTTTTCCTGCTTTGTCAAATATTAGTTGCTCAAAGAGCCGAGGGTCCATTTCTGGGTTCTCTATTCTGTTCCATTGGTCTATGTGTCTGTTTTTGTGCCAGTACCATGCTGTCTTTGTGGTCACAGCTTTGTAGTACAGCTCGAAATCCGGCATTGTGATGCCCCCAGCTTTGTTTTTCCTTTTCAACAGTTCCTTGGCGATTCGGGGCCTTTTCTGGTTCTATACAAATTTAAGGACTATTTGTTCCAGTTCTTTGAAAAATGTCCTCGGTATTTTGATCGGGATGGCATTGAAAGTGTAGATTGCTCTGGGTAGCATCGACATTTTAACTATGTTAATTCTTCTGATCCATGAGCATGGAATATTTTTCCATCTTTTTGTGTCTTCTTCAATGTCTTTCAAGAGTGATTTGTAGTTTCTAGAATATAGGTCCTTTACGTCTCTGGTTAAGTTAATTCCAAGGTAATGTATGGTTTTTGGTGCTATTGTAAATGGGATGGATTCCCTAATTTCTCTTTCTTCAGTCTCATTATTCGTGTATAGAAATGCCACTGATTTCTGAGCATTGATTTTGTATCCTGCCACATTACTGAATTGCTCTATAACTTCTAATAGTTTGGGAGTGGCTTCTTTTGGGTTTTCCATATAGAGTATCATGTCATCTGCGAAGAGAGACAGTGTGACTTCTTCTTTGCCAATTTGGATACCTTTGATCCCTTTTTGCTGTCTGATTGCTGTTGCAAGGACTTCTAGTACTATGTTGAATAATAGTGGCGAGAGTGGGCATCCTTGTCGTGTTCCTGATCTTAAGGGAAAGGCTTCCAGCTTTTCCCCATTGAGAATGATATTTGCCATAGGCTTTTCATAGATGGCTTTTATGAGATTGAGAAATGTACCCTCTATCCCTACATTCTGAAGGGTTTTAATCAGGAAAGGATGCTGTATTTTGTCAAATGCTTTTTCTGCATCTATTGAGAGAGTCATATGATTTTTGAATTTTTCCTTCTGGATAAAATCTAAGACACTGATCGATTTGCGAATGTTGAACCACCCTTGCATCCCAGGGATGAATCCCACTTGGTCATGATGGATAATCCTTTTAATGTACTTTTGGATTCTATTAGCCAGGATCTTGTTGAGGATTTTGGTGTCCATATTCATTAGGGAAATTGGTCTGTAATTCTCCTTTTTGATGGGGTCTTTGCCTGGTTTGGGGATCAAGGTAATATTGGCCTCATAGAATGAGTTTGGTAGCTTTCCTTCTGTTTCTATTTTTTGAAATAGCTTTAGGAGAATAGGTATTATTTCTTCTTTGAATATTTGGTAGAATTCCCCAGGAAAACTGTCCGGGCCTGGACTTTTGTTTTTTGAAAGGTTGTTTATCACTGATTCAATCTCTTCATAATTAATTGGCCTGTTTAAAAAATCAATTTCTTCCTGTTTCAGTCTTGGTAGTTTATAGGTTTCCAGTAAGGCCTCCATGTCTTCCATATTGCTTAATTTATTGGCATAAAGCTGTTGATAAAAGTTTCTAATAATCCTTCAAATTTCATTGGTGTTGGTTGTGACCTCTCCTTTTTCATTCATAATTTTATTAATTTGGGTCCTTTCTCTATTCTTTTGGATAAGTCTTGCCAGTGGTTTGTCAATTTTATTGATTCTCTCAAAGAACCAGCTTCTAGTTCTGTTGATCTGCTCTACTGTGCTCCTGGTTTCTAATTCATTGATTTCTGCTCTAAACTTGGTCAACTGCTTCCTCGTGCGTGGATTAGGCCTGTCCCTCTGTTTCTGTTCCAGTTTCTTGAGGTGAGAATATGGAGCCCCGTTTCTCAGAGTTTCCGGCTCCATCTGTGGAGTCACCCTGAGGGCAAGTGAAGCTGCATCTTTCACACAGACGCCCCACGCCGTCTGTACCACGTGATTTGGCTGCTTCCTGGGTTCAAGCTGTCTTCCCAGAAGTTGAGGGATCACCGATTCCCCAGCGCCTTTGTGGAGGTCGAACATTTGCTGCCTGTGGGGGACAGTGCTGTCGGAGTCATGAGCACTATGCAGGCGGGCCAGCCCCTGTCCCTCCAAACCTTCAGAGCCTCCCTGCAAGCTCACTTGTCACGGGGCTGCTGTGTTTACGCGTTCTGTCCACTAGATGGGGCTCATTCTCAGGACTCCTGAAACCTGTTTCCCCCACCGCAGAGTCCTGCAGCTCGCAGCATCATTGAGCATATTGGGGGACGTTATTCTTCCTGCTACACGAGAAGCGCTTTCCTGAGGAGCCTGCTCAGGCCATGCCCGGGATTTCCTTCAATCTCGTTTCTCGAGTGCCCGCCGTGTCCGGCGGTGCTATGGGCCGTGCTCTGCCCAGCCCTTCTTTGCCTTTGGGGGTGAAGGGCTGGCTCCAGTAACAAATCCCAGTCCAATTCTGAAACTCTGCAATAGCTATCAGTTATGAAAACCATTTCCTTTCAGTTCAGACTCAGTTCTGTTTGTTTTAAACTTCAATTCACATTGGGTTCCAAGCCTCCTTCCCCGCCAACCCTCCAGAATAGGCAGGCCAGTGGGCTGGTTTTGGTTCAGCATGTGGCAAGGACTCTCCCCTCGTCTGAACTTCAGTCGGGCTCCTCTGAGCCCTCTTTTCAACGAGATGTCGTCCTTGGCCTGTCTTTGGCCTGCCCAGCTCAGTTTTAGCAAAGAATCCTGTTAGACTGTTTTATTGAGAAGCCCACCACTCTTGGTATCCAATCACATTGCTTCCTCCTGCTCTTGCTACTTAACCGAGTTCTTCTTAGTACTTTTCCATCCAGTTCCTCACCCTGCCCATTGGCTCAAATCCCCATGTGTCCCTGTTGTATTTGAAGTGGAGTTCAATCTCTCTCCCCTATTGCAATAGTCTTGAATAAAGTTGTCCTTCCCTGTTGAACTGTGGTGCAATTTTTCTTTGACGGGGGGCTCGCCTGTCCCACCTCCACACCCCTCCTTCTCCTCTGCTCTTCCACTCCAGCGCTGGGGTGGAGAAGAGAGCTCTTATTTTGAGACTGCCACTGAAAGAGAGAACTCATGGGTGTTAGCATGGGCACTCGGCAAAGTGGACACCAAGACAGGGAGAAGACATGTACTTGGGGAAAGGCCTGTGAGAGAAAAAGGGGAGAGCTCTGCAGAAGGCTGGGCTGTGACACAGGTCTGACCCGAGCGGAGGAGAGATAGGAGGGAGTGAGGTGGGGTGGGGGCATCTTTGGCGTCAGGCCAGTTCTAAGAAAAGTTCAGCAAGGCCACTGGGGAGTCCTCTAGCCAAGGTCACCCACCAGGGGAGTCCCACATATCACAAGAATGAGTCCCAAATTACTATCCTTGCTGCACCCAGCCATTGGGCAGGAGTGGCCCGTGGGAACCCTGGCTTTGGGATGAGCCATGGAACACAGTGACGGATTTCAGAGTGTTGCACTGGGACCATCAGTCAGTTATGCCCCTGCCGTTGGAGACCGGCCATATGAACTTGCCCCAGTTTTGGTTGGTTACAGTTTACCCTCATTTGTGGGCAGGCCCACATCAGTGGAGGGGGAGGTTCAACCCCTTTTCTTGGTTTTTCTAATACAAACCTTCCATTGGTTCTTTTGCTTGGCAGGCCTGCAAGTGCTGCTGGTTGTTTTTTTTTTTTTTTTTTTAATTTTATTTATTTGAGAGAGAGAGAAAGAGACAGAGATAGCGACAGAGATAGCAAGAGAGAGCATGAGTGGGGAGGAGAAGGACCCTGGGATCATGACCTGAGCTGAAGGCAGATGCTTAACCGACTGAGCCACCCAGGCACTCCTGTTTTGTTTTGTTTTTAAAGATTTTATTTGTTTTGAGGGAGAGAGAGAGTGCAAGTGGGGATGGGGGGAGAAGCAAAGGCAGAGGGAGAGAGAATCTCAAGCAGACTCCACACTGAGTGTGGAGCCCAATGTGGGGCTCAGTTTCACGACCCCAACATCCTGACCTGAGCTGAAATCATGAGTCGGATGTTCTTCTGACTGAGCCCCCCAGGTGCCCCTGAATGCTGCTGTTTTGTCACAAATCCCCTGCCATGAGAGATGGGGCTCAGGCTGGACCCATTTCTCCCCTTCCTCAGCTCCTACTCTATGACATCAACCTTGCAGTCTTCAGTTAATGGTATAAGAGCTTCAAGCCCTGCTACCAACTTGGTTTCCACTCAATTCTCAGGATATTCCCTTATCCTCCTGATGCCAGCAGGTAGTAATGTCTGCTGCTCTATGCCATATCCTAGTACTCTTTCTCTTCACTCTGCACCTACCTTCTCCCTTCTCCAGGCCCTAGCGGCAAAAAGACAGGTGGTCTTGGCAACATTAAGACACTCACCTTACATGACCCACTGGGGGATGTGGTTGGAGGCCCCTTAGTGTTGGAGGAATAGAGATGGACAAGTCAAATGTTCTCTCTCCTTCATGGAGCCAGTCCTCCTCTTAGATTACCTAGGGAGTGAGGTGGGGTATTGGGTTCATGGCTGGTTCTCTCTTGCTTTCTGCAAGGCTGGTGGGGCTCCTTGGCTGGCTTCAATGACTTCAGTTTTTCTCTGAATTTGAAATGTGAATTTGGTGTGCCACTTCTGTGGCCCATTCAAACATGCACCCTCAAACTTTTAATGTTGCACCTGTGTTCCCCTGGTGGAGTAGGTAGGGGCTGAGGGCAGGCTGCCCCAAGATAGACCACTTTGGCATGAAGATTATTCTAAGCTCAAAGCAATCAAGACCCTATGTCCTCAAAAGAAACTTTTGCCCATCCCTTAACTACATAGAAGATTGGAAATTGGGGGTCTTTCCCAGAATAAAGTTTATTAGCAGAGAAATTTTATCTGAGTGACCTATCTGTACAGCAGGGCAAAGATCTGATGACCAAACATCTGTTCGTTTTCTCATTGCCCTCCATTCCTTTCCACTGAGGTCGCAGACCCCTCCCCCTTCTCCTTAGTTCAGGATGATGCATAGACCTCATTTTGCCTGTCTTTGGAATTTACATGCCTGTGTGAATTCCCCTTACGTACACTATCAGATTTGATTTTCTCCTATTAACGTGTCTCATGTCAATTTGATTCTTAGTCTGGCTAGAAGGACCTTGGAAGAGGACAGGAATTCTTGCTCCCCAACAGTGGGCACTGTTTATGGGAACCAGGGTTAAGTTCAGAGATGAACTCTTAAACAGTTATGACACCTAAGGGCAGAGACCCTTGGAAGGAGACTTTTGATCTTTATTTCTGCAGGTGGAGGTAACGCCTGCTGGAAGCATCAGGGTCTCGAGAAACTCTATGGAAGGTTGTTCCTAACTTCAGCCCAGCCCCTTCCACTCTTGGAACAGGATACTGCTCCCATCTGGGGAAGCCTTCTTCCCTAGCAGTTCAACTTTAGGGTGCATAAAAATCACCTGGAGAGATTATTAAAATGCAGAATGTAGGCACTGTTCCAGCGATTAGAATTCAATGGGGCTGGGTGGGACCCAGGTGTCTGCATTTTTAACAAGGGCAGGAAGACTGTAATGCAGTTTTTCACTTTAAGAACCGCTGATCCAGTCTGCAGTGTCTGTGTACGTCTCTCTCCTATTACGGTGGTCTCAGGCCCAGTGAGAAAGGGGTGGGGAGCAGCAAGGGTGTGAGGGGAGGGGGATGCGTGATGTCCGCCCGCAACTAAGGGGATTGTCATAATTGTCATTATCACAAACGTGGAAGAAACGTCTGTCCCAACAAGACACAGGATCTTGCAGGACAATGAAAAGGAACAGAATAGAGAAGTACTCATACACCATGAAGCTTGTGAGGAGTACATTAAGATGAAAATGCATTATGACTGTGTGAGCAAGAAGGGTGTTCTGCAGTGAGAAACACCGGGAGGAAAGATGAGCATCGCACATGAGAGAGAAGGGATTTGTTGAAAAGAAAAATCAGATGTTGAGAAAACTGAAAATCAGAGCATCTTCCTCCAGATCCAAACAAATGATCAGACAAAAGATGCGGCATGAGGGTATAGAAATCTCTTGGCGACCTGGGGACAAAGAGGAGCTGCTGGAAGCAGCTGGAAATAACCCCCACGGGTGGGATGTTCCCTACCACTGACGATGTGAAGGGCCAAAGAATCCAGTAACTACAGTAGGTGAAGACCGTGGCTGATGACTTGACTCCATCAAGGGGGATAGTAACACCCAGCAGCCCACAGCTAGGAACCAGTAAAACAAGCTGCACCATAAACAGCGCCCCGTCAAAGCACCGTGCGGATGAAGGATTAGACAAAGTGAGCCTGCGTCACGGAAAAGCGCAGAAAGATGGTAGAAAACCTACCCCAGTTATTAGATCAGATGGATTTTACTAATCTCCTGCACGACAGTACGTTAAAAAAAATCAAATATAAGACTAACAAGGAAGTCTTTACAGCCTTGCTCTAAAATATCAATTGGTAGGTTTTACAAGAACTGAACACTAATAAGGAATCTGAGGAAATGTCCAGGGAAAATGGACAATGGGGCCGAGATGAAATCCAGCGACACCACCTAGAGTGCAGTAGTGACTGTAACGGAAAAGGATTTTAACTTGTTTAATTTTAGTGCTTGCCCCTAAGGAAGAGTGCTTCCGAAAACTGGACAGGGTAAGACCACCACAGGTGCAAGCAACTGTAACCTACTACGAGGACCTGGCAATGATAAAGTGATTAACTGAGATTTTAATTTGGCGACTTGTTATTGCTGGCCTGGATTGACTAGGATGACTTTGTTGCAGGGTTGAAGCCAGCTCAAGCTAGTTTAAGCTGACAAAAAAGGAGGCATTTATTACAAAGAGACAGAGGAGTCTCCTAGAATCCAAGGACGGGCATGCAGCCGGGCGACTGGAAGGACAGCAGAGGTCATTAGACCTCTCCCCTGTCTCTCGCCCTCTGCTTTCTTCTCTGTGCAGCTCTGCGTTTTGTTTCATTCTAGGGTGGCAGGTCTTTTCCTGACGGATTTGTGATGGTTTTTTGTTTGGCTTTATTCTCTCCCTGAAGACCGGCTGAGTTGGTCTCCGCACCAAGGTTTCTGTCCCCTGCCCAGACTGTGCGATGGATCTGGGTCCTTTCAATGTTTCCTGCGGGCCTGTCAGTAGAGGGAGCAAGAGAGACACGGTGGGAGGAAGAGCTGGGCTCCTGGCGCCGCCGCGCTCGGGCGAGCTCTCGAGGCGCATGCGTGCGCAGCAGCTCGGGCTTCAGCCGCGTCGCCGCTCAGCCGGCGCCGGACGCCTGCGGGGCGCGCAGAGTCTCCAGTGCCCAGCGCCCGCGGGGCAGGGCGGCACGCAGCACCCGGTGCCCCGTGGCTTCGTCTGGCGACAGCCTCTTCTCGCGCCCTGTGGGTTCATAGCCTTGGGAGTTTCCTGGGTGAAGTCTGAAATTGGCCCCCGCACGTGGGGGGCAAGGACAGACCGAAGAAGGAGCGGAGCCCTCCACATTGGTAGGCGGTAGCTTTAATAAGGGGACTTGCTTACGAGGCTTGGCCTGCACGGCTGCAAAATGAGCAGATCTTCACACCCACCTGGGAGAATCCTAAGTTTCTATAGAGGCCTTCACTGGGTTCAGCCCTGTCTACCAGATGGTACATCCAGGCACGTACAACCAGATGGTCTCAACAGCACATCGCTCTCTTGAGTCTGTGTCCCGAGGCAGCTTTTAGGGCAGGAAGGCAGGCAGAATGCATAAATGTGCTTGGAAGTCCAGGACAGGGGAGGCGGGGAGGAGCCTCCAATTGCCTAGGTTCAGCTCACGCGTCAAACGGCGGTCATATCCTCTGGAAGACCTCCTCCAATGCTTTACCTTTTGTGACTGGCTCTTATAATGATATGTAGCTCTCTTTTGCAATGTGCTCCGAGCAGTCCCCAAGGGTTTTACTAGCATGGAGGTGGCTTGTTGGGTGGCTCTCTGGCTGCACTGGAGGCAGATGCCACAGCAACAGTGTAGACACATGCAAGAAAAAACAGAGATTAAGATAATGATTCCTAAAATGAGTCACGATTTTTAAAATTAAGAGCCCCATGACCTGAATCGTTGCTTTATTAAGTCCTCTAGGTTGGGGGTCGGATAACTCTGCATATTTAGTTGTTTCTTCCTGTGATTTAATGGAGATGGTCCATTAGTAGATTCGTCAGGTATAAACACACAGCATTCTGCTTGGATAATGGCACAGGTGTGTCCTTGTGAGGCAATGATAAAGTCCAGGTGATCCTATGTTGGGGACAGCTTTTCTCATTAGAGATATTTTACTGTTCGGTAAGGGCAGGCTTTTCCCTTACTGGCGGTCAGGTAAGGCTTGCAGGGTGAATTTAGTAAGGGCTTCTGTGTGGGTTACAATGTCCTCCAGGCCACTGGAAGGAACAAACATGGCCAAATGACCAGTGGAAAACAGAACATGCCCGTCTGGCCTTGAGGAGAGGGAGGTTGGCGACTGCTGTTATGATGGGGCCGATTCGCCCTTGTGCCCAGGGAAAGGCCAGGGTGCAGTGGCCCAGCCACTCAGGTGAAAGCCGTGTCCACAGATCTGTGCCACCCAACCACTGGGCTCCATTCGGGGCTTCCCAATAAATATCTGGGTGGTGTGACCAGGCAGTGTCAAACTCATTGCTATCCTTTAGTGTGACAGAATGACCACGTAGTTCCAGGGACATCCATCCCATGTTTCTGGTACAGGTGGGTTGGTTCTGTTTACAGTGATTTTTCTGTTCCCGACATAGGGGTGCCGGGTGATTCAGTGCTCACATGTCTATAACCGGGGTGAGCTGTATGAATATATCCCAACTCTGAGCCCAGTCACCCATGGCTCAAGTGGCATTTTTAGGGCCCTTTTGGTCAGCAGTGTGATGGGCTGCCTGTGTAGTCGCAGAAAAAGTATGTTCAGCGTTACTGACAGTGGGTACCACAGGCCAGGTTTCCAGAGTCGTACTGGTAATAGCAGAAGAACTAAGAACACGTCCTAACTTGTTCTTTTTTCATGTGCTGCTTTCAGACTTTTTTTTTTTTTTTAAAGATTTTATTTATTTATTTGACAGAGATAGAGACAGCCAGCGAGAGAGGGAACACAAGCAGGGGGAGTGGGAGAGGAAGAAGCAGGCTCATAGCGGAGGAGCCTGATGTGGCGCTCGATCCCATAAAGCCAGGATCACGCCCTGAGCCAAAGGCAGACGCTTAACCGCTGTGCCACCCAGGCGCCCCTGCTTTCAGACTTTTTAATTCACTCCCTGGCGTGGTGATAACCCTGACGAGCTGCTCATATGCCCAGTGAGTTGGAGTCAGTCTTTCGTTGGGCGTACAAGCGGGCCCGCTGCAGAAGGTGTTTATCTTGGGAGTGTCTCATGACTGGACACCAAAGGACCAGCAGTAGTCTGAGGCTGAAAGACAGATAATTGGTAGGAAGTCAGTCCCTTCTGGATTGCATTTGTGGCCTGATCCTTCGATGTTAATGTGCCTGTAGCTTTAGAAATGTGACCTGGTTCTGCATGCCATACGTGTTGGCAGGGGAAGGCAGCAGGCAGGAATAAGGAGATGGACTGGGGGTGGGATATGCCAGACCAGGACCCTCACCTTCTCCTGTCTTTCAGTGGGGCCTGTTCTACTCCAGGTAGAGTGCATTTTGACAGGTCTGGCTTGCAGCAGGACAATGGGATCCCACCGGAGACTGAGTAGCTCCCTTTCACCCAGTGGTGGGAAGTAATTCATCTATCCTGGGATGTCTGATTGAGAATTCCAGTACAAAATGCCTTTCCCAGGCATGATGGGGCTTGATGTTCTCAGCAGGATAGCATGTTGATCCACGGTGAGACTCAGGGCAATGGCTGTCACCCTTGACTTTAATTTTTTAATTTTTTAAAAAGATTTTGTTTATTTATTTATTTATTTATTTATTTGAGAGAGAGTGCAAAAGAGAACATGGGCGGGGGTTGAAGGGGCAGAGGCAGAGGGAGAAGCAGTCTCCCCACTGAGCAGTGAGCCCCACGACATGGGCTCGATCCCAGGACGCCAAGATCATGACCTGAGCCAAAGGCAGATGCTTTTTTTTTTTTTTTAAGATTTTATTTATTTGAGAGAGAATGTGAGAGAAAGATCACGAGCAGGGGGGGAGGTAGAGGGAGAAGCAGATTCCCCGCTGACCAGGGAGCTGATATAGGACCAGTCCCAGGACCCTGGGATCATGACCTGAGCCGAAGGCAGACACTCAACTGACTGAGCCACCCAAGTGCCCCTCCCTTGACTTTTATACCTTTACGGTCGGTACCGGGCTGCCTTGGCAGAGGGTTCCTTGTTCGGCATATTGGGTAATAGGCCTTACTGGTTGGTCATGGCAATGTATTAAAGCCTGGGATAGTACTGTAGTCCGCTTGGCCAGGTGGCTTTACTTACTAGTAAATTGATCTGCTTTAATATTTCTATATTTTTTTCCTATCAGTCCTGCCGCTTGCAGGTTATAGGGAAGCTGGAATTTGTTTCATGTCATGCTCTTTTGTCCACTCTCACATCTCATGGCCTTTGAAATGTGACCCCTGACCGCTGTCTATATGATGCGAGTAGCTGTACACGCGCTCAGCCTCTGCCGTCTCCTGTTGGTGGAAACCTGGATGAGGCCATAGAGTCCACGTGAATGAAGGCGTATTTAGAACCCTCATTTGGAGGGAGGCAGCAAATGTAATCAATTTGCCCGTCCTTCAGCATTTGGAATCTCCAGTGGGTGGTCCCGGACTCCTCTGGCCGTTGCCTTGAGGGTGGTTTAGACGCACAGGATTTATTCCTGCATTAACCAAGCCACAGTATTTTAAGGGCAATCTGGCATCCTTGGTAATACGCCATTTAAGCAGGGTGTTATGGTGGCCTCTCTTTCTGTGTGTCCAGTCTGCTGTATCTACTGAGGACTTGGTTGCTAGGGCATCAGTTCCCTGATGGCAGGGGAGTGTTAGCGCCTCATGAGCTGGGATGCGGAAAGTGGGCTCTTACAGGCAGACCTAAATGTGTTTTCACATATCTTGACCTCATAAGGGCTTATTTCCGATCATCTGCACCTCAGCTTTTCATGGTCTAAGCCTCAGGGTTAGTCTTTTTTAGAACCACTCAGCCGTCAGTGCAAAGGGTTACCGGCCAGCTTCCTTTCTGTTTCTGTCGGATGGTGTCGGTGTTGGCCTGCAGAGCCGCCGCACTCCTTGTGGGAGAGTTGCCCAGACTAGATCCATGTGTGTATCAGGCATCAGCAGTTTTCCTCATGCCCTCTTTGTAGACTGCAGGGGCTGCCACAGGAATAGGGGTGGGGGCATTGGGAGGATCTCCGTATTCTGTAGCACCTAGTAGCACCCACATTTCTAGAGGCAGTGGGCTGGTGGGCAGGGTACTCCTTTGTTGTAAGTAGGCGTGCCACTTAAAGTGGGAGCTGAGTCGTAGCAGAAGTGGGTCCATGGAACATGTTCTCAACCCGTCCCTTCACAGATCTTACCATGATATTCTTTCTCTTCTTTCTTCCTAGCTGGAGGAGCATTGTGCACACTGCTAGAGGCTGTTGCTCTGTGGAGGTATATGAGGGGTTTGCCCCTTTTCAGAGCGAAGACCCACATCCTAGAGGTATTTTCTCCTTCTGTGGTCTCCTGCATAGTGCCCATCCCGCACATTCTGGAGTCACAGACATATCTAATTCAAACGGTAGCCCTGCTTCGGAGATTCAATAGCTTTAATCTGTTTCACCAGTACTTCTGGGTGGCTTGCAGCTCTGATCACCTCTTGTTTTTTTTAAAGGATGGAGGCACTGCGCCAGGTGGGGAATAAAGTCCTACCAAACCCCCAATCTCCTACAAAGGCTTGCATTTGTTTTACGTTCTTAGGGGTTGGATAGGCTTGTATCTTCTCAATCCCAGCTTCTGGGACAACATGCATCTACCTGACCAAACAATTCCTAAAAATTTTATGGTGGTATCTGGGCCTTGAATTTTTTGTGAATTGATCTTTTCCCTTGCAGATGTTCCAGCAAAATCTTCAGGGTGTCCTGCAGCAGAGGTGAGTCTCGACGTGTTAACATTTTATCATTGATGTAACGGGTCCATTTACTGTTGTGGGGAAGAACAGGGTCAGGTCTCATGTTACCATCCCATGACATGTTGGAGGGCTGTGAGGTAGCCTTGGGGAAGGCCCATTGTTGCCCCTCCCATGTGAAGGCAAATTGGTCTTGTGACTCAGTAGCAAGGGATATACTGAAACGAGCATTTGCTAAGTCCAGTACAGCATGGTGCACTCCTAGGACCATGGCCAAAGTACCTAAGGTGGGGGCAATATTGGGCACAGCCACATGGATGGGTGGCATTATCTTGTTGGTTTCTCGGGAGTCCATGGACATCTGCCATGAGCCGTCTGGCAATACTGGGCTGTTGAAAGCACTATGGGCAAAGCCTATAATACCCATTTGGTGCAGTTCTTGGATAGTTCTCCTATTTCCTTATGCTCCCAGGCAGTTTATACTATTTGACAATTGCCATTTTTCTCACGGGTGGTAGACTTCCTAGTTCCCAGTTGGCATTTCCCCTCAGCACTGGTTTGATTACTCTAACCCCGAGGTGGAATTCACTGATGGAGGTTTGCAGAGTTTGGCCTTGTAGGATATGCCCAATATATTCTCTGGTATTGAAGAGATGTCAGTTCTCATGCTGGAGAACTAACCTGCAGTGTCAAAGGGACTTTTTTGAGTATAATTATTTGCCCTCCCTAACCACCGATGGCACTGAGGGGGCCAGAAAACTTCTGAGGGTAGTATGTATGAGAGTACACTTGGCTCCAGTATCAACCAGAGCTGTCATCTTTTTGTTTATTTCTGGGGAACTAGTAAATAGTGAGCCCAACACCAGACCTCTGATTGCCTCTAATGGCCCTCACCTGGAGGCAGTCTTGCTTGTATTTTATACGTGGGGCAGGGAAGGCACCCACTCCGAACAGGACTGTATGCCTGAGGCCTCTGCTAGAGCAGGTAGGGGCATCAGGGATGGTAGGGGTAGGTAGGGAGGTCTGAACAAGAGTTCAGGTTTTAAAGTTTTCTATAGATCAAGCAACACAGCACTGGGTTGCTGTCTATCTCTTCTGGTAGGGTCCTGGCAGCAAGGAGGTAAAACCATATTTTTCTGGGTTACTTTTACCACACTTCTCACTGCTGATTGGGATAGCCTTTTGGCATTCTGGGCTCCCTCTCTGTCTCAGCTGTTTTCTGGAGCCCATCCCAGTTTCTGGGATTTGCCAGTTTCCACCAGATCAGCAAAGGATCGCTCAACATCGTAAATGTCTCGTCCCTTGACTGGGTTCAGCATGGATATGAGTGTCCCGTAGCAGGTGCTGGGAGCTTTCCATTTCTTCAGTGAATGCAGCCCAGTCGGCGCTTTCAAAGACAGGGGCATAGACTGCCTGTCTCATTTCCAGCTCCCCAGGAATCTGTACCTCCATATAGATGTGCAGGGTCCCATGTGCCAGGGAGATCCCCTCATTGGGCCAAGCCTAGAATAATCCAGTCTATACGGGGTTGAGTACCTCGACCCCTGGGCGCCCTGCAGGTGCTGCTGAAGGGCAGGGTGTGTGTGATGTCACTCATTTTCTTCGTCCCCCATCCCACAGCCACAGTAACCATGCCTGGATGTTTTTTCCTGCATTTGTGGAACTCGGTGGCTGTATAGATAAGCTTAGCAGGAACGTATTCTCTTGCCACGAGCAGTTCTTGAACTGGGGGCTGCCCCGCAGGCCGGGGTTGCTGTTGTTGCTTCTGTCTCCTTGGTTTTAGGGATTGGTTGACACGGGGTGTTTGTCCACTTCAGTGTCAGTCACCACAACATCCTCCTCTTTGCTGTCCTCACTTTCCCAGGGATTCCGTGCCTTAGTGTCCTAATCAGGCTTTGTCACAAGCCCTCGAACCTTAATCTGAGGCAGCTTTGCAAAAAGGAAAGCTAAGGTCTCCAACTTACTCTCCTGTTGTGTCAGCCCTGAAGGGAGCAGGGTGGACACTTGCAGTCCTTCTCTAACCTTAGCTCTTCTTCCAACCCTCTAACTTGAGCTTCAGCCTCTAGTCAGGCTTGGACGGGGGGGCAGTCCCCAGCGCAGCTGCGCACTTCCCTTCTCCGCTGCAGTGCACTCTTCATCGTTCCTCCAACGAGCACGAGACCAGCCTGCATGCTCTGGGCGGCCCCGTACTCCTGCGGCAGTCCCCAAGTACCTGGCATACATTTTACCCTCCCCACGTAGAAGTGATGTCCAGCTAGGATGTTCCCACAGGTGCCTCTTTCCTGAGGCCTTTTTCTTTGGTCTCCTGGCTGGCTCGCCAATTGTAGTTGGCAACCTCAGGAACTCCCTGGGTGAGATCTGAAGCTGGCCCCTACAGGGAGGGCAAGGAGAGACCAGGGAGAGAGGTAGGCCACTCCAGCTCGATAGGTGTCAGATTTAATGAGCAAGGGAACTTACTTACGAGCCTTCTCCTGGGCGGCTGTGAGACAAGTACATCTCCACATCCACTAGCCAGAATCGTAACAGTTATACAGAGGCCTTGGCTGCATTCAGTCACATAAACTGTCCATCGATTTTGTATCCCGCCACGTTACTGAATTGCTCTATAACTTCTAGTAGTTTGGGGGTGGATTCTTTTGGGTTTTCCATATAGAGTATCATGTCATCTGCGAAGAGAGACAGTTTGACTTCTTCTTTGCCAATTTGGGTACCTTTTATCCCTTTTTGTTGTCTGATTGCTGTTGCAAGGACTTCTAGTACGATGTTGAATAATAGTGGCAAGAGTGGGCATCCTTGTCGTGCTCCTGATCTTAAGGGAAAGGCTTCCAGCTTTTCCCCGTTGAGAATGATATTTGCTGTAGGCTTTTCATAGATGGTTTTTATGAGACTGAGGAATGTACCCTCTATCCCTACACTCTGAAGGGTTTTAATCAGGAAAGGATGCTGTGTTTTGTCAATGCTTTTTCTGCATCAATTGAGAGGATCATATGGTTCCTGACTCTTTTCTTGTTGATATGATGTATCACGCTGATCGATTTGCGAATGTTGAACCACCCTTGCATCCCAGGGATGAATCCCACTTGGTCATGATGGATAATCCTTTTAATGTACTGTTGGATCCTATTAGCTAGGATCTTGTTGAGAATTTTGGCGTCCATATTCATCAGGGATATCGTTCTGTAATTCTCCTTTTTGATGGGGTCTTTGCAAACTCAATGCTCAGAAACCAATTGCATTTCTATACACGAATAATGAGACTGAAGAAAGAGAAATTAGGGAATCCATCCCATTTACAATAGCACCAAAAATCATACATTATCTTGTAATTAACATAACCAGATATGTAAAGGATCTATATTCTAGAAACTACAAATCACTCTTGAAAGACATTGAAGAAGACACAATATTCCCTGCTCATGGATCGGAAGAATTAACATAGTTAAAATGTCCATGCTACCCAGAGCAATCTACACTTTCAATGCTATCCCGATCAAAATACCGATGACATTTTTCAAAGAACTGGAACAAACAGCCCTTAAATCTGTGTGAAACCAGAAAAGGCCCCAAATCGCCAAGGAATTGTTAAAAAGGAAAAACAAAGCTGGGGGCATCACGTTGCCAGATTTCGAGCTGTACTACAAAGCTGTGATCACAAAGACAGCATGGTACTGGCACAAAAACAGACACATAGACCAATGGAACAGAATAGAGAACCCAGAAATGGACCCTCGGCTCTTTGAGCAACTAATATTTGACAAAGCAGGAAACAATATCCAGTGGATCTTCAATAAATGGTGCTGGGAAAACTGGACAGCTACATGCAAAAGAATGAAACTTGACCACTCTCTCACACCATACACAAAGATAAACTCCAGATGGATGAAAGACCTCGATGTGAGACAGGAATCCATCAAAATCCTAGAGAAGAGCATAGGCAGCAACCTCTACGACATTGGCCACAGCAACCTTTTTCATGACACATCCCCAAAGGCAAGAGAAACAAAAGATAAAATGAACTTGTGGGAATTCATCAAGATAAAAAGCTTCTGCACAGCCAAGGAAACAGAAAAACTAAGAGGCATTCCACGGGATGGGAGAAGATATTTGCAAATGGCACTGCAGATAAAAGACTGAGTGTGATATTTAAACTGAGATATTATTCACTATTATGGGCTGAATTATGTCCCCATGAAATTCCTACGTTGAAGTCCTAAGTCCTAACCCTCAGTACCCTGGAGTGTGACTTTGTACGGAGATAGGGCTTGTAAAGAGGTAATTAAGGTGAAATGATGTCGTATGGGTGGGTCCTAATCCTTCGGGTAAGAAGAAAAAGAATAGGTCAGAGACAGGCATAGAGAGAAGACCAGGTGAAGATACTGGAAGAAGACAAGCCAAGGAGCAGAGTCCCTCAGAAGAAATACAACCTGCTGCCATCTTGATCTTGGACTTGTAGCTTCCGGAACTGTAAGGAAATAACTTTCTGGTTTTTAAGTCTTCCAGTCTGTGGTGCTTTGTTATTGCAGCCCTAGCAGATGAATTCACGTACACTTCATGAAATTAAGGATTGGCTAATAAAAAGAAATTTAAAATGTTTTACTAATAAAAGAAAAACTGTCCACATGTTCTCAACAACCCACTGCTCTCTCAAGAGCTCCCTGAAGCTCCTTGTGGGGAAGACAGGTGGAATGCACATTTCAAGGACACGGGAGCGGGGGAGGAGCCTCTGATTGCCTGGGTCCAGCTTGAGGGTCAGCTAGCAGTTGTGTCCTCTTGGGACCTTCTCCAACATGCCCATCCCCTGCCCAGGGTCCAGCTAGTCTTATAATGTTGTACCTCCAGGGAGACACCTCCCCAAGAACAGAGGTTGGATTTCTAGCAAGTTCCACTGGTGTGGAAACACAGTAACTTCTTTTCTTTTTCTTACACAGTGATGCCAGGCCAACAAGGTCTGAATCTTAGTCCTGGGGTTAGCCTCTTCCTCAGGCAGCACATCTCAGCCCTAGGAGTGGCGGCTGCTCCTTATTTCTGCTATTCCCGTATTCTTTGGAGGTTCTTAGTAGCTTCTTAGTAGCCAAACTCTCATTATGCCAATCCTCTGTTATATTTAATGATTCTTTTTATTAAATCTTCCCTATTCAAGTTACTGTGCAGTTTGTCTCTTCTTGATTGGACCCAGATGCAGGCCAGCTTTCTCAGTTTCTCTGGTTAAAAGCCTTTCCATAACACACAAGTCCAGTCTCTCTGATTTAAGAGTCAGTCCAGGGCCAGTGTTTACTTCTAGTCAGAGTTGCATGAGAGAGAATCTGATTGGCCTAAGGAGGTCAAGTCATAATCTCCTAGTCCAATAAGCTATAGCCAGGGAGCATGTGACTGCCACAGATAACCCTGTGGGCCGGTTACCAACAGGTGTCTACTACAGAACCCTCTTATTAGATAAAAGGGGTGTATGGAAACATGGGATATGCTGATATGCTAAAAATACCTGACCACTTAATGAACATGGAAAAATTAATAATGATGCTGGAGTAATGTTGGTATTGCAAAGGTTCTTACTGACCTTTTTTCTGCTGAGTGTTTTTTTCCCCCCAAAAAGCTTTATTAAGATAAAATGGACAAATAAAAATTGTATATATTTAAGGTGTATAACTTGATGTTTTAATATATGTGTATGTTGTGAAATGATCACCACAGTCAATAAATTAACATACCCATAACCTCACATCATTACCATTTCCTCCTCCTCCCTCTCCTCCTCTGTCTTCTTTTTAGGTATGTGGGGGCTGAAAAATTTCCCCTTTTTCCCTTCTAGGTTCTTTGGCTGGTCTAATTAAATTGACATAAGACGGATTAACAGGAGAAAAACAAATATAATTTCACATGTATCCTAAAATGATAAGGGGCTCAAGGGCAAGTTAGGCAGTTGAGGCTTAGATGCCATCCTAAGCTAAGGAATAGGATGGGCCTGCAGCTTCAAAGGGAAGGAGGGTCATTCACAGGATGATAAGAAGAACAAATGTTTGATAGTGATGTTTGTGCTGCCATAGATAGGCCTTTCAGATAAAAAATTATCTCTGGTAATAGCTCTCTTTCTGAGCCAGGCCCCCAGTCTAAATTCTTTTAGGTAGTTAAGGGAGAGGTAAAAGTTTTTCTTGAGGCTGCTTGGTCTCATTGCCTTTAGCTCAAAATAATCCACATGCCGAATAGTATATCTTTGAGTCTTGTATTCTGTACCACCGCCCCCCCCCCCCCGCCCCACCAGGTGAGAATACTGAAGATCGACTCTCTTGGCAAATTTCAAATATACAGTACAGTATTGTTTACTATATTACTACACTATACATTAGATCTCCAGAATTTATTCATCCTGCGTAAATGAAACTTTGTGCCCTTTGACCAATATCACCCCATTAACCCGTCTCCACCCCCTGGCAACCACCATTCTATCTCTGCTTCTATGAGTTTGACTACTTTAGATTCCACATATAAGTGAGGTCACGTAGGATTTGTTTTTCTGTGTCTGGCTCATTACCCTTAGAATATCTTCTAGGTTCATCCATGTTGTCGCTAATGTCAGGAGTTCCTTCTTTTTTATGGCTTAATAATATTCCATGGCACAAACAGCATATTGTCTTTATCCATTCACTTGTTGGTGGACATTTAGGTTATTTCCACATCTTGGCTTCAGTGAACCTGGGAGTTCAGATACAGTGCCAAGTTTTCCTTCACACACGCTATGTGAATTTACCTCTCTATAAGAATATATGACAATACTTTGTTTCCTTGACTTTCTATCTGGTAGGTGAGGTAGAGTGTTCCATTGTAGGTTTAATTTACATTTTAAAAAACTTATGAGGGTAATTGAACATCTTTTCTATGTTTAAAAGGTATTTGCATTTTATTTTCTGTGAATTGTTAATGCCTTCTGCCATTTTCTATTAGGTTGTTTGTCTTTTTCTTACTGATTTGGTTTTTAGATATTAAGGAAATTAGTCCTTTGTCATTCACATTGGAAATATTCCTTCAATTTGTTGTCTTTTGGCTCTCTTTATGCTATTTTAGGCTGTGTAAAGTTTAAATTTTTTTCTTTTTTAAAGGTTTATTTAGTTATTTTAAAGAGAGAGCGAGAGAGCAGGGGGAGGGGCAGGGGAGAGGGAGAAAGAGAGCATCTCAAGCAGACTTCCCACTGAACACAGCCTGATACAGCGCTTGCTCTCACCACCCTGAGACCATGACCTAAGCTGAAATCAAGAGTTGGATGCTTAACTGACTGAGCCACCCAGCTGCCCTTTAAATTTTTATATGTAGTCACATTTACCAGTTGTATCAACTAGGACTGTGTTCAGCTATAGGAAATAAAGAGCCAACTAACGATGGTGTGAACAGATGGGGGAATATTTGTTTCATGCACATGCAGGGAAAACTGCATTGTCTAGAGCACATCTTTCTGCATTATCTGAGTCTAATATCTAAGTTTTAGATAACTGATAGCAAAGAGAAAGAGTTATAGTCTATAGACATGCAAACGAATGATGTCCAGTAGAGGAACAACTCTCTCCCACTGTCCTGACCCTATGGAAAACTCAGTTTGCCTCTGTACGTTTCTTCTGGTATTCCTGATCTAAAAATGTGTTCTTTGGGTTCCTCTTTGTTTCCTCTTTGATGCACTAAATAAAATCTTTAACATGTGTTCATTTTTATACCGTATGAGAGCCATGATTTAATCTTATTTAAAAAACTATCTTTTAACTAGTATGAAGCCTGGAGATAGGCAGTTCAGAGGCTCAGTGATGCCATCAGGGAACCAGGCTGTCTCCATTTTTCTGCTTCACTATCCTTAGTCTTCATCACCCTGTTGGTCACCACATGGTTGCTGGAAGGCACACCTCCAGTGCTCCCATTTCCATTCCAGAGTGAAACGGGCAAAAAATAAAGACACTGGGCTTGTACCAGGGAAGAAAAGCTTTCCCAGAAATCACTGTTTCTGCTTATTTCTCATTGGTCAGAGTTGTGTCACATGGCTACCCGTGAGGACAAGGGAATCTAGAAAGAAAAATATGACTTTGGGGCACATTGTTCATTCTCTTCCATTATCAAAATCAAGGTTGTCAGTAAGGAAGAAGAGGAATGTGGATATGATGGAGATAAGTAACAATATCTGCCAAATCAGTCTTTTCTCAGTTGTTTCATGATTCAGTGGCTAATCTACAAAGGCTTTCCTTAATCTAAGATTATAAAATGTTCTTTTTAAAGTGTTTTTTAAACTTTTATGACTTTATTTTTTAAAACAAATTAAACCTTTGTTTCATTTGGGATTTGATATAAAGAGTAAGGTGAAGGTTTTTCTCTAGATGTCTAGCTTCCCCAGAACCATTTACTGAATATCCCAATGTTTCCTCATTGATTAGAAATGTCACCTTTGGGGGCGCCTGGGTGGCACAGCAGTTAAGCATCTGCCTTCGGCTCAGGGCGTGATCCCAGCGTTCTGGGATCGAGCCCCACATCAGGCTCCTCTGCTATGAGCCTGTTTCTTCCTCTCCCACTCCCCCTGCTTGTGTTCCCTCTCTCGCTGGCTGTCTCTGTCTCTGTCAAATAAATAAATAAAATCTTTAAAAAAAAAAAAAAGAAATGTCACCTTTGTTGCTTATTAAATTTCCATAGGTAGGTCCATCTTTGTATTCTCTTTTTTTTTTTTTTAAAGATTTTATTTATTTATTTGACAGAGATAGAGACAGCCAGCGAGAGAGGGAACACAAGCAGGGGGAGCGGGAGAGGAAGAAGCAGGCTCATAGCTGAAGAGCCTGATGTGGGGCTCGATCCCATAACGCCCGGATCACGCCCTGAGCCGAAGGCAGACGCTTAACCGCTGTGCCACCCAGGCGCCCCCATCTTTGTATTCTCTTGCATTAGTCCATGCTAGTCCTAATATTTAACTTACTGTAACTTGATACTATTTTAAAATATCTGGTAGGTCTGAACTGTCCATTTCTCTGATTTTCCAGATTTTTTCCTGGTTATATAATTATTAAAATTAAAATAAATTAATCATAGTTAAAGAATTTAGGTACTACAAGTAGGTTTTATTTTTATTTTATTTTTTTTTTTTAAAGATTTTATTTATTTATTCGACAGGATAGAGACAGCCAGCGAGAGAGGGAACACAAGCAGGGGGACTGGGAGAGGAAGAAGCAGGCTCATAGCAGAGGAGCCTGATGTGGGGCTCGATGCCACAACGCCGGGATCACGCCCTGAGCCGAAGGCAGACGCTTAACCGCTGTGCCACCCAGGCGCCCCTACAAGTAGGTTTTAAATGAAAAAATAGTCACCTGATTTTACCCTTTACCACTCCCAGTCTTGTTAACCAGAGAAAGTCACTTTTAACCCCACAAAGCATTGCCTCCCCCCATTGGAACTGCCATATTGTTTGATATATGCTTATACTGCTATTTACAGACTGATCAATTTTAGTCATATTTATCATCTTCCTCTTGGAACAGATATGGAATTAGTTCTTTAAATCCTCCTCCCCTCCTTCATCTTCCCAAAATAAAACAGTATTTCTAGTTATGTGAGCAAAGCGTACGAGTTATTATAATGATAAAGTTTTGCTCTCTATAAAGTTAATGCTGTTTTTTTTTTTTAAGATTCATTTATTTATTTTAGCGGGGGCGGGGGCAGAAGGAGAGGGAAAGAGAGACTCAAGCAGACTATGCTGAGCACGGAGCCCAACATAGGGATAGATCCCACGACTCTAGCCAAAACCAACAGTTGGATGCCCAACTGGCTGTGCCACCCAGGCACCCCTTGTTCACTATAAAGTTAAATAGAATTATACTTACTTTCTTGTACAGCTTTATGTTTTCCCCAGAGAGAATAGTTACCTCAACTTTACATTGCCTACTTTCTCCTATGGATAGTCTCATTGCTTTCCTGAAGTCCTGTTGAGTCTACTTTTTTCCAGGCACGGAGTCCTTTGTCTTCTGCTCTGTCTGGCTGGATTGCTTTCTAAGCCGACTGCACAGCCATTATCCTGGCACTTCTGTTTTGGTGCTCTCCTGAGTTAAATCTGTGACTTTCTGAGTCCCATGAACTCTTTGTTTTTGATTTACTCCCTGATTTTGCTGAGGCTGATCCCCAGTAGCTTCTTTTTTTTTAATTTTATTTTTTTAATGTTTTTTAAAATTATATTATGTTAGTCACCATACAGTACATCCCTGGCCCTTGATGTAAAGTTCGATGATTCATTAGTTGCACGTAACACCCAGTGCACCATGCAATACGTGCCCTCCTTACTACCCCAGTAGCTTCTTAAGAAAGAATGGGAGATAAAACTTTTTGAGTCCTTTGATATCTCAAAATGTCTCTATTCTGCCTGTGCACTAGATTACTGGCTTGGCTGGAAATTCTGGACTGAAAATACTTATTTTCAGAGAATTTTTAAGGCATTGCTCCACTGTCTTTTAGCAACCAGAATAGCTTTTTATAGTTGATTATATTTCTTTTCTGGAGGCATTTATGATCTGCATATACAGTTGATTTGAAACCTTGGACAATATGTCTTGGTGTGAGTTTTTAAATAGATGTCTTTCATTGTTTTGGACTCTCAGTGAACTTTACAACCTTGATATCTGTGACCATAAGATTAGGGAATTTTTAAAGTCATTTCTTTTGATTTCATTGCAAGTTTATAATTCCATATAACTTTATTTTTTTAAAAAGATTAATTTATTTGAGAGAGAGAGGGCGAGCAAGCATGGGGCAGCAGCAGAGGGAGAAGGAGAGAGAAACCTTAGCAGACTCCTCACTTGAGCCTGTAGCCTGACCCGGGGTTTGATCTCAAGACCCTGTGAAATCATGACCTGAGCTGAAAGCAAGAGTCGGTTGTTTAACTGACTGAATCAACAAGGGGCCCCAATTCCATATGACTTTAAAATCAACTTTTCTAGGAGGAGGAGTTAAGACGGTGGAGGAGGGGGACTCCAAACTTGCCTTGTCCCTCAAACACAGCTAGATAAATATCAGATCGTTCTGAACACTCAAGAAATCAATCTGAGGACTGAGAGAATAAAACTGCAAGTCTACAAGTAGAAAAGTGACCAGCTCATGGAAGGTAGGAAGTGCAGAGTATTGATTTGGGGGAGATAAGAACTGCAGGTGCTGTGGAGGGGAGGGAGCCCTACTTACAGAGACTACTACAAGGTATTATAAGCAGCAGACTGCAAAATCTGAAGTTTGAAAAATCCGCCCCCACCAGGGTCATGTCTGGCTTAGTGATGCTCCTGTGGGGAAAGAGGGAGGAGACCTGGGAGTGGACAGTGTGGTCTGAGGTTCCCCTGAGTTGCATGGGGAGAAGGAGTTCCCCTGCTTGGAGTGCATTTGGGAGTGGCAGCAAGGCCTCTCTGGGGACAGAAGAATGGGTGGCACCAATGTACTGCACTGCTCCCAGGCATAGAAGCAGGAACACCAGCTGAGGGCAGCAAGCCTGGGTACTGGCTTTCTGCTCCACTTTGCCATAAATTCGGAACCACTGAACGGTCATGCGAATGCTTTCCTGGGATGGGCTGGCAAATGGCAAAAGCCAGGTGAGACCCTCTCCCAGAGGATCACCATGGAGTCATGAGCTGCACAAGTCCCTAAAATTTGGAGTTTAGAAACCCAGCCTTGCACCTGAGATAAAACACAGGAGTGCTGTGCTGCCTGGCAGGCAGACAGCTCAGGCACAGATGGGGCGAAGGCAGGGATCTGACAGAAGCTGGGGACACAAGAAGGGTGATTGTTTGCTCTTCTGTAAGGACTTCTTGAAGGGTGGTGGGGACAAGCTCTGTGCTCTGGAGACAAGAGAACAGGCAGATGCCATTTTCCCCACTGCCCATCAGCACTGACTGACCTCAGTGAGCTAAACAGCGCCACCAAGTGGAGACCACAGCTGCTTACACTAAGCCCTGCCCCGCTGTGCCCAGCAGGTGCATTTCTATTAGGGCAACTTCACCTGAGAATCAGCACAACAAGCCCTTACCCCAGAAGACAGCACAAACCCCTTACATGCTCCAAGTCTACTGATCATACAGTTCTGCAAAGCTTAAGCTCTAGGGGAAACAGCATCTAGCTTCCTTTTTATTTTTATTTTTTTGTTAAAAATTTTTAATTTTTAAAATATATTTTAATTTTTGGATCTAGCTTCTTTTAACAAGCAGACCAAAACACACCTAGGATCTAGTTGTTTGCTTGTTAATTAGTTTTTTTTGTTTTTTTTTCTGGACAAAATGACAAAATGGAGGAATTCACTTCAAAAGAAAGGACAGGAAGTAGAAGTAATGGCCAGGTATCTAATCAATATAGATATAAGTAAGATGTCTGAACTAGCATTTAGAACAACAATGACAAGGATACTAACTGGGAGTGAAAAAAACATAGAAGACACTTACTGCAGAATCCCTTACTGCAGAGATAAAAGAACTAAAATCTAGTCAGGCTGAAATAAAAATGCTACAACCAAGATGTAAGGTCAATGAAAAAGGTCCATACTTATTCTTTATTTTTTTTTAATAATTATTTTTTATTATATTATGTTAGTCACCATACAGTACATCCCCGGTTTCCGATGTAAAGTTTGATGATTCATTAGTTGCGTATAACACCCAGTGCACCATGCAATACGTGCCCTCCTTACTACCCATCACCAGCCTATCCCATTCCCCCACCCCCTCCCCTCTGTGGCCCTCAGTTTGTTTCTCATAGTCCATAGTCTCTCATGTTTCATTCCCCCTTCTGATTACCCCCCCTTTCTTTATCCCTTTCTTCCCCTACTGATCATCCTAGTTCTTATGTTCCATAGATGAGAGAAATCATATGATAGTTGTCTTTCTGTTTGACTTATTTCACTTAGCATTATCTCCTCCAGTGCCGTCCATGTTGTAGCAAATGTTGAGAACTCGTTCTTTCTGATAGCTGAGTAATATTCCATTGTATAAAGGTCCATACTCATTCTACAAGGCCAGCATTACGTTGATTCCAAAACCAGACAAAGACCCCACTAAAAAGGAGAATTACAGGCTGGTATCCCTGATGAACATGGCTATAAAAATTCTGAACAAGATACAAGCAAATCAAATCCAACAGTACATTAAAAGAATTATTCACCACAATCAAATGGGATTTATTCCTCGGCCACAGAGGTGGTTTAATATTTGCAAATCAATGTGATACACCATATTAATAAAAGAAAGGATAAGAACCATTTGATCCTCTCAACAGATGCAGAAAAAGCTTTTGACAAAATACAGCATCCACTCTTTTTTTTTTTTTTGAAGATTTTATTAATTTAGTTGAGAGAGAGAAAGCACAGGAGTGATGGGGGAGAGACAGAGGGAGAGGGAGGCTCCACACTCCTTGTGGAGCCCAACGCGGGGCTCAATGCCAGGACCCTGAGGTCATGACCTGAGCTGAAGGTAGGTGCTTAACCAACTGAGCCACCCAGGTGCCCCTACAGCATCCATTCTTGATAAAACCCTCAACAAATTAGGGATAGATGGAACATACCTCAACATCATAAAGGCCATAATGAAAGACTCAACAGCTAATATCATCCTCAATGGGGAAAAACTGAGAGCTTTTCTTCTGAGGTCAGGAACAAGACAGGGATGTTCACTCTCACCATTACTATTTAATGTAGCACTGGAAGTCTTAGCCTCAGCAATCAGACAATAAAAAGAAATAAAAGGCATCTAAATTGGCAAGGAAGAAGACAAACTTTCACTCTTCACAGACTCTAGGTAGAAAACCTGAAAGACTCCACCAGAAAATTGCTAGAACTGATTCATGAATTCAGCAAAGTCACAGATATAAAATCAACGTACAGAAGTGTGTTGCATTTCTATACGCCAATAATGAAGCAGCAGAAAGAGAAATCAAGGAATTGACCCCATTAACAATTGCACCAAAACCCATAAGATACTAGTAATAAGCCTGACCAAAGAGGTAAAAGATCTGTACTCTGAAAACTATAGAACTGGTATGAAAGAAATTGAGGGGGTGGAGGGATGGAGTAACTGGGTGATGGACATTAAGGAGGGCATGTGGTATAATGAGCACTGGGTATTACATAAGACTGATGAATCACTGGCCTCTACCTCTGAAACTAATAATACATTATATGTTAATTAATTGAATTTAAATTTAAAAAAGGAAAAAAACATAAATTAAGAAAAGAAATTGAAGAGGACACAAAGAAATGGAAAAACATCCCATGCTCATGGATTATAAGAAGAAACATAGTTAAAATGTCTTTACTATCCAAAACAATCTACAAATTCAGTGCAATCAATGTTATCAAAATACCAGCAGCATTTTTCACAGAGCTAGAACAAACAATCCTAAAATCTGTATGGAACCATAAAAGACCCCAAATAGCCAAAGGAATGTTGAAAAAGAAGCAAAGTGGGAGGCATCACAATTCGAGACTTCAAGCTGTATTACAAAGCTGAAATCATCAAGGCAGTATGGTACTGGCACAAAAACTGACACATGGATCAGTGGAACAGATAGAAAACCCAGAAATGGACCCTCAACTCTATGGTCAACTAATCTTCAACACAGCAGGAAAGAATATCCAATGGAAAATAGTCTTTTCAACAAATGGTGTTGGGAAAACCGGACAGTGAAATGCAGAAGAATGAAACTGGATCACTTTCTTACACCATACACAAAAATAGACTCAAAATGGATTAAAGACGTAAATGTGAGACAGAAAACCATCAAAATCTTAGAGGAGAACACAGGCAGCAACCTCTTTGACCTTGGCTGGAGCAACTTCTTACTAGACAGGTGGCTGGAGGTGAGGGAAACAAAAGCAAAAGTAAACTATTGGGACTTCATCAGGATAAAAAGCTTTTGCACAGCAAAGGTAACAGTCAACAAAACTAGTGGCAGCTTATGGAATGGGAGAAGATATTTGCAAATGATATATCTGATAAAGGGTTAGTATCCAAAACCAAGAACTTATTAAACTCAACACCCCAAGAACAAATAATCCAGTTAAGGAATGGGCAGAAGACACGAATAGGCATTTTTCCAAAGAAGACATCCAGACAGCTAACAGGCACATGAAAAGATGCACAACATTACTCATCATCAGGGAAATACAAATCAAAACCACAATGAGATATCACCTCACACTAGTCAGAATGGCGAAAATTAACAACACAAGGTACAACAGATGTTGGCGAGGTTGCGGAGCAAAGGGAACCCTCTTGTACTGTTGGTGGGAATGCAAACTGGTGCAGCCACTCTGGAAAACAGTATGGAGGTTCCTCAAAAAGCTAAAAATAGAACTACCCCACAACCCAGTAACTGCACTACTGGGTATTTACCCAAAGGATAAAAAAATACAGTTTCAAATGGGTATTTGCACCCCAATGTTTATAGCAGCGTTATCAACAATAGCTAAACTATGGAGAGAGCCCAAATGTCCATCAACTGCTGAATGGATAAAAAAGATGTGGTATATATATATGCACACACACAGTGGAATATTACTCAGCCATAAAAAGAATGAAATCTTGCCATTTGCAATGATGTGGATGGAGCTAGAGTGTATTATGCTAAGCAAAATAAGTCAGTCAGAAAAAGACAAATACCATATGATTTCACTCCTATGGGGGAATCTAAGAAACAAAACAGATAAACATATGGGAGGGGGGAAAACGAAAAAAGAGAGAGGGAAACAAACCACAAGAGACTTTTAAAGATAGAGAAGAAACAGGGGTGATGGAGGGAAGTGGGGGGGGGGATGGGCTAGATGGGTGATGGGTATTAAGGAGGGCACTTGGTACGATGAGCACTGGGTGTTGTATATAAGTGATCAATCACCGAATTCCACTGCTTTTTTTTTAATTTTAAAATTTATTTGAGAGAGAGAGAAAGCACGTGAGTAGGAAGAGGGGCAGAGGGAGAGGAAGAGAATCCTCAAGCCGACTGCCCACTGAGTGTAGAGCCTAACACTAGGCTCAATCCCAGGACCCTGAGATCGCAACCTGAGCTGAAACCAAGAATTGCATGCTTGACTGAGTGAGCCATCTAGGCGCCCCTGAATTGTACTCCTGAAACCAATATTGCACTGTATGTTAACTAACTAGAATTCAAACAAAAATTTGAAAAGAAAAAAAAATCAACTTTTTAGTTCTTACATACCTCTCAAATACCTTTGGAAGTTTTATTAGGATTACATTAAAGTTTTAATGTTATATTAGGGAGATGTGACATCTTCATTATATTGAGCCTTCCTATCCACACACAGGGATTTAAGTTTTCTTTTATATACCCCAGTGGCCTATAGAAGAAAGTGAACATTTCTTGTTAAATTTATTCCCAGTTATTATTCCTTTTTTGTTGCTATTATATATGGGATATTTTTATTTCTATGCCAGGTTCTATCTATCTGGTTCTTTGTATAGCAAACACTAATTTTTGTATACTAATTTTGTATCCAGACAAATTATGCCATTCTCTTATTGTTGTTAATAGTTTTCAATAGAGTCTCTTTATATTTCCAAGTATATATGAATATATATATATATTCCAAGTATATATACCAAATTTTTGCCTTTCCTCTTCCATTGAATGGGATCTTCTTTTCTTCCACAGAGCATAAGTCTTTGGTATTTGCATAAAGAAAAGCTATAGTCTTCTTTCCTTTAATGTGTTCCCTTCTTTCTGTATACCCACACGCAACACTATGTACACACAAATCTTTCTTCCGAACACCTTTCTGAATTCTTCAGTTTTTAGTGGATTTTTCTGGATTTTCAGGTATAAATAATTTCACTTGAAATAATGATATTTTGTCCCCCCCCTTTCTAATTTTAACTGCTCCACTCCCTCAGTCAGGCTCTCCGAAACATTAAATGAAATTGGTGAGATTTGGACTACAATAGTCCGCTTACCTGGGGTTTCTGCTTTTCTGTAGTTTTCCAGTGGTCAGCCTTGGTCTGGGAGCAGATGATCTGAGATCAGTGGAAACCTAATACTGTGTGATAACCCTTGCATCATTCACCTCCCTTCATTTCATCACATACGCGTTTTATCATCTCATATCACCACAAGAAGGGTGAGGACAGTGCAATATTAGGCATTTTGGGAGCGAGAGACCACATTCATATACCTTTTACTACAGTATATTGTTATTATTATTATTTGTTATTGTTAATCTCTTACTGTGCCTAATTTATAAATTAAACTTTATCATAGGTAGGTATAGGAAAAAAATATATACAGGGTTCCATACTATCCCTGGGGGGGGGGGTCTTGAAAGGTACCTCCTAGATAAAAGGGGAGGACTGTGTTTGTATCCATCTTGACTTTCATAGGAATGCTTCTGGTATTTCACAGTGTGAGATTCTCTGTGGTTTTTGGAGTCTATTAAATTAAGGGTTCCTTAAATTCCTAGTTTACTGAGAATTTCATTTTTGTTTTTAAACTCAGTAATTGATGTTAAATTTTATCTAATGCCATTGTTTTTCTAACGATTTGATTGATCCCTGTAATTGTGCATTATTCTTTTAATGTAATCCTGAACTTAGTTTTCTAGTATTTTGTTTAGAGTCCTGCACCAAATGTTTTCATGTAAGAGAGGGCCTGCCGCACCTGGTGGTCCTGGGTAAGAACTATTTAGTTTTCAGGAGGGCCGGGACTATTTTCCTCCCAGGAGGGAGGGAAGGGTCGGCAGGATCATCTTTTCTTAAAACGTGGGGAATTTTGGGAAGGTTGGAACAGCCAGGTTTTGTTTCTCATAAAGACACTTGGCATCTCTATCAGGCCGCCACTAAAGGGCGCCCGCCTCCTGCGGAGCCAGAGAACTCTGTGGCGGTCAGAGAAGGGTTGTTAGAGCTCCCACTTCCCTGTGCTTTCGTTAGCTTTTTCTGCGGAAGTCCCGCCTTTCTCAACTCCCTATTGGCTTTGGCCAGCTCCTCCACTCCCATTGGTTAATCAAACAGGAGGTCCACTCCCAGAACTTCCCATTGGCTGTTGCCTATGACCGCTGTCCTCTCCTTGGAGGAGGCAGGGAGGTTCTCTGTAGCTTTCAGGCAGGTGTTCTTGTCGTACTCTGTGCACTGAAGAATTGTGTTATCCTTTGTACCGCTGTCTTGAGTTAAATCCATGGCAAGCAGGGCCAGACCAGCTTTAGGAGACAGCTGGTCCTGGGGTGGAGTTGGGGGGCGTTCAGCAGTGCCACGCACCCAGTAGAAAATGTCAGGGGATGGGGAAGTGAAGTCTTCTTGGACTTGAGATCTGGTTGCTCTGCCTGGGCAAGGGGACTCTGGGTTGGAGTCCTGGTTGGAGTCCTGATTGGGGGCCGTGGTGGTGGAGGAGACCACTGTGTGCAGCCTCTGCCCTCTCCCGCAGAGCTGCACGCGCGGGAGTCAGCTCCAGCCGGGATTACCCAAGGGCCTCATAGGCACCCAGTCCTGGAGGCCTAACCCCACGTAAAATCGATCACTAAAATGTGCCGTGCTCTATAGTAAACGTAACTGGTAGGTGACTCTGGAAGACTTGAGTTGTTGTCGATAAGTTGATGTGTTAGGTTTTGTAGACATTGAGATAAATATTTAGTAATTTTAATTTTGCAGTTTTTGTTCTTTGGTGCCAATAATAGATATATTTTTTCAGCACTCAGTATTTTATCAATCCTTGGAAAGGTCATAGGCCCAAAGCAGGGTGCCTGTATAAGGCCCAGCGTCTACAGTGGTTTGTGAATAAAAACTGTAGCACTTCCCTGTCCCCCCTCAACACACTACAGGTTTTGCTGGGTCCTGATTCAAGGAGAACCAGACAGAGGTTACTTATATACCAGGAGAAGCTGGCCCAGCCTCTCTGCAGACTCCCAGAGCTGGGCACTATAGAATACGCATGTAGATAAAAAGCTGAAGGAACTCACACTGGAACGGGAACTGTGGGATCCTTGCTAAACAATAAAATTGAATATAGAAAATGCTCTATAAACCATCTGGGGACTGGCTTGGGACAAAGGCAGTGGTCTAGACACATGGCTTGTGTGGGGAGGCAAGATGTTAGTTGCAGTGGGCACTGCCACATTGGCAACCTGGCAAAAACTGCTCTGGCGAAATCACTGGGTACCTGTCTGGATCACTGTTCTGTCACTCAGCTCTGGACGACAAAGAACACTGAGCCTTAGTACAATGACCAGGTAATTTTAAGTAGTTTATTCCATATCATGTAGACAAACACACCCTTGGGCCAGAAAATCTGTGGATGAAAGGATGAGTATCTGAAAGGATACACATCAAAACTGTTAAGCAGATATTGGGGGCAGGGAGGGTGAAAACTTATTTTTTTTGACAATTTTTAGAAAAGTAATACATACACATGGAAAAAATGGAAGCTGCATAAGTGAGTAATCAGTGAAAAGTATGCCTCTCTCCTACTCTGATGTCCCTGTTCACATACCCAGAGGGAACCTCTTAAGTTTCTTGAGTATCCAACAGTTTACGTAAATAGGCTTTTATGTATACACACTCCTTTTAACTTTATGCACATTTGCATTGTTTGTTTTTGCAAGCAAACCAATTAAAAAGTCAATGGGGACTTCGTGCGTAATACGTATTAATTAGGATGGGGTTATGCTTTTTAATTTCTAATCAAATGACATCTTAGATATTTGGCTGAGGGTGCTCAGAATATGCATTTCTAGTCATTCTTGGAGCTGAGGTCTGGAATGTATGAAAGAGAGAGAGAGAGAGAGAGATATTTTTAGGTTGAAAATATAATTTTGGCTCAGAGGTAAGTGGTAGCATGTCTGATGGTAGAGGTTGTTTATTCCACTGGATCTGCTGAATGAGAGGCTTCATGTCCATTTTTTCAGTTACTGTTAACCCAAAGCTAGGTTGTGCCACTGTGTCAGCCTTCTCATTGTTCTGAATCCCACCTTGGATGGTTGTGTGAATGTATATACTCCAATTTGATAAGGTTTTTGAAGACTCACATCATCAGGAAGTAGCAGCCACATCTTGTGTCAGTTGACTGGGGTCTTTGTCCTCTCACACATCTATCCATTCATTCAATAAATATTTATTAAGCATCTACTAAGTAGGAGGCAGTGCTCTACCTACTGGGGAAACTGGTGAACAAAAGTAGATGGATGCCCTTAATCAGCTGACTGCAGGCTGGAAAGGAGCGAGGGTAGATGTCAAGATGTTCTTCTTTTGAATATTTGATACCCTGACTTACCTCCCCAAAGTACATAGTCTTGGTTTGGCTCCCTGCAAGTTTTAATTTTTAAGTTCTCTGAACCATATACTCCTTATACTTTTAGTACCCTGTGCACAGGTCTTCCCCTTACCTGAGACAATTCAGTAGTCTCCTAATTGGTCTCTATCTTAACTCTTCACCTCCAGTTTCACATCTGTTATTTAGACTGTCACTTAACACAAAGCTGAGCATAGTTACTCCTGTGCTTGACGCTTTTCATGGGCTCTTCATTGCCCATGGAATAAAATCTGAGCTCCTAACTGGCTATAGGGGACCCTGGATGACATTGCTTCTACATGTCTATGAAAAAACGGAGATGCATTGCCCAGATCCCATTCAAGGACAGACTTGCTGTCCAGCTGTGGGGAGTACAGCAATCAGCAGAGTGCTTCCAGCTGTCAGCTCCTTGAGGTTTTACTTCAGTTGCACAGAGCCTCCTGGCCTGAGGACATGTCTTTCTTAGGGTAATCCACACCTGGTGACCAGGACAGGTGGGAATATAGAGTGTCCATTTTGGGCTGATGGTGGGACAACTCTGATGGTTAGTATTCACTCCAGGTCTCCCTGCTGGGTTGGCTAATACTTTGTTGGGCTTGCTTGCAGATTTGACTTCATCTACCCAATCAGGCTTCTTCCCTTGTTCTTTCTCAGATGTTGATCTCAGATGTTAAGCACTTTCCACTCCAAACTCCATCTTAGTACCTGGAGAACCCAACCTGTGACGTTGCCTTAACAGCTTTATCACCCAATGCTCTAATTATTCAAACTGCCTATAACTCTGCATGTATCCTGCTATTTAAGAGTCCTGTGCTTTCGTTTATGCCATACCCTTTGCCTCATTTTCCTTTTTACTTTCTTTTTATGGCAATAGCTGCTTTTTTCCTGTCCTCCCAGACCCACCTCAGGGGATATCTCCTCCCTGGCCCCTGCCCCTTGGCTTGGTTTGCTTCTCTGCTCTCCCACTTACCTGTGTTTCACAATACTTTGTGGGTGCATTGTGAAGTGTGTTTTTCACTTAGAAGTGGTGGACTCCAGAGCAGGAAGGCACCCAGGACTGCCTGACACAGTGATCAATTGTTCTACAGTGGGAGCAGCAACAGCATAACTCCCTTGGGTCAGGTAACAGTGATGGGGTTATTTGACTGAAGGTGGGAGGGAGAAAGTATAGAAGGTTGGGGTGGAGATAGAGAAGGGCCCCGAGTAGCTAGTGAAATCTTGGGAAAACAGGGGACACTCATGCCCAGAAGACCAGCTGCTGAGGTCCATTATCTCAGCTAAATTCTTATTTAGATCCAACTCTTAGTGAAAACAGTGCAGAATGAAAGCTTCCATTTTAACTTCCACCCCCACCCAAGCAGGTGATACACAGAGACAAAAGACAGTTAAATAGGGAATCTCAGCTACAAGTACATATATCAAGAATACACCAACCATTTCAAAAAGCACCAGAATTCATGAAAATGTAATGATAAACAATAAACAAACAAAAAGGAAGAACTTACACCCAAGGAAATAGACCTAATTGGGCACAGGAACAGGACTTTTAAATAAGTATAATAATATGTTCAGAGAAATAAACCTCGGTAGAACATCGCTTGTCCAGTATTTTTGCTGTAAGCTTCTTTGCTGTCAACATCTGCCACAAGCATTTTTGTTGCAAACATTTTTGACATATAACTAATTGGCTATAAGGCAATTTTGCTATGAAAGATAAAAAAATAACTTTTTGACTGTTGGTTTCATTTTTCCATTGATGTAGTTCTCCCATTTTTATATTGTGTAAGTCTTGGCTCTTATAATGGTCTATACAGTGGTGAAGAGTTTTGAACTCACAGTTTCCATAGAACTTTGCAATATCTATCAATGGACATGTGACAGTATACCAAGAACAAACAACAGTGTAGAAAGCTATCAAACCACAATACAAATATGCATTTAGTATTTGAAAACTGATCCCTCTCTTAATGAAGGAAGAAGTTTCAGTGAAAATAGAAAAAGTTCAATGCCAAATGAGATGAATGAACAAGCAAAAAACAACAGTATGCTATGAGTAAAAGACTTTGGCGACAAGGTACAATCCCCCAAATAAAATCAGTTACATGTGCAGTATTTTTTTAAAAAATATTTTATTTATTTATTTGTAAGAGAGAGCATGTGCAAGTACAAGCAGGGGGAGCATCAGACAGGGAGAAGCAGGCTCCCCACTGAGCAAAGACCCTAATGTGGGATTCGATCACAGGACCCCGGAATCATGACCTGAGCCCAAGGCAGAATCTTAACCTACTGAGCCACCCAGGCTTCCCTAGTTATATGTGCAGTATTGCCATGAATCTACACTGTACATTTTAAATGTATTCAAATATTTTGTATTTTGTATTAAAATCTCTAATTTTCTTATTAAGTTTTCATGTTTTATGTCTTTTTAAATGAATGTTCCTCATTTTTTGTGATTTTATCTTTTATGGAAAAATTGTCTTATGGCCAATTAATTATACAGCAAAAATGTTTGTGGTGAAAATGCTTGGAACAGAGATGCTTATGGTGAAACTACCTAGAACCAGCACATGCATGAAACAAGGACAGTGGTTATTGTAAAAACTGGTTAGAGATCTTGCAAATGAAAAATGTAATTGTTAAAAAAATGGAATAATTGGTCCAAATAGAGAGTGGACACAGCTGAAGAAGTAGTGAGGTGAAAGGTCAAGCTGATGATTTTTCTTAAGACATGACATGTAGGGATAGAGAGATACGAAGTATGAAATATTTGAAGGTGGGTGACTCCCTTCCAGCTATGACTCTGGGTCGGAGAGTGGAAACTTTACAGGTTCTATTCATGAACGGGACACAGCTTTCTCAGCTCTTTTGTTTTTCATTTACAGGAGGTCCATGTTGCGGTCCCACCAACATGAGTCCTCTGACTTCAACTCCTGGCTCTATGGGAGTTAAAAATCCCATTCCCTAAAGTTCCCAGTAGTCCCAGAGGCCACTAATTCAACTCTTTATTGCTTTTTGCTTCTGGCATCTGGTGATCTTCCCGTTTAGGCTTTCATGCTTGGCTATTTTTAAAATTCAAAGTGTATTATCCAATTTTCTTATATAGTTAGAAGGGAAAGAGGTGTTTCCCACATCTGATCAAACCCAATGGCAAATTCAAGCTTTCAGATTATTTAGAAATTAAAAAACATTATGAATAATTTCAAACATATAAGATACAGGAAATAATTTTAGATAGAGATGCAGTCCTTAAAAAGTTAAATGATATTAATTTGTTACCTTATTGTGTAACTTCTCTCTCAAAAACTGCTTAAAATGTTATAAATGGCACTGAAGCATTATCCCAATTCTTTCTCCCATTCCTTCCTCTTTCTCAAAGGAACTATTTTCTTGAATTTGAAAATATTCTGTCTATCTCATCACTGGTCTCATTGTAAAAGTCTTAACATATTGGGAAGCTGTTGAGCTTACTACGACAGATACAAATTTTCCAAAATTCTTATATTTGCTTGAAATCTCAAATATTATTACTGGTAATGAACACCATCAATTATTTCCTTTACAACGAGAGGCTCATTTCATTTGTTTTTGAGACAATATATGCCAAATACGCAAGTCTGAATAACCATTTCTTCTTTCAGTTTATTCTTTCAAATAAAAGTCGTGTTCCAAGAAGTGGCTCATTCAGCTCAAACTCAATCACACAATTGCTTCCTCTCAAGACCACCATTGTACTTAGGGATGCAGAAGTGCTTCATTGTGTACTTCCCATTTCATCACACAGAATATTAAAGCGATGTATACTCAAGGCTTGAGATTTCATAAATTTACTACTTTATCAGGGATATATTTTTTAAGGATTTTATTTATTTATTTGACAGAGAGAGAGACAGCTAGCGAGAGAGGGAACACAAGCAGGGGAAGTGGGAGAGGAAGAAGCAGGCTCCTAGCGGAGAAGCCTGATGTGGGGCTTGATCCCAGAACGCTGGGATCACGCCCTGAGCCGAAGACAGATGCTTAACGACTGTGCCACCCAGGCACCCCAGGGATATTCTTTTTTAAAATATTGTTTTATATTGTTTTATTTATATTATTTTTTATATTGTTTTATATTGTTTTTTATTATATTATGTTAGTCACCATACAGTACATCCCCGGTTTCTGATGTAAGGCTCGATGATTCATTAGTTGTGTATAACACCCAGTGCACCATGTAATACGTGCCCTCCTTACTACCCATCACCAGTCTATCCCATTCCCCCACCCCCCTCCCTGCTGAGGCCCTCAGTTTGTTTCCCAGAGTCCATAGTCTCTCATGCTTCATTCCCCCTTCTGATTACCCCCCCTTTCTTTATCCCTTTCTTCCCCTACTGATCATCCTAGTTCTTATGTTCCATAGATGAGAGAAATCATATGATAATTGTCTTTCTCTGCTTGACTTATTTCACTTAGCATTATCTCCTCCGGTGCCGTCCATGTTGCAGCAAATGTTGAGAACTCGTTCTTTCTGATAGCTGAGTAATATTCCATTGTATATATGGACCACAGCTTCTTAATCCAGTCATCTGTTGAAGGGCATCTCAGTTCCTTCCACAATTTGGCTATTGTGGACAATGCTGCTATGAACATTGGGGTGCATATGGCCCTTCTCTTCACTACATCTGTATCTTTGGGGTAAATACCCAGTAGTGCAATGGCTGGGTCATAGGTAGCTCAATTTTTAACTTTTTAAGGGACCTCCACACTGTTTTCCAGAGTGGCTGTACCAACTTGCATTCCCACCAACAATGTAGGAGGGATCCCCTTTCTCCACATCCTCTCCAGCAATTGTTGTTTCTTGCCTTGTCAATTCTTACCATTCTAACTGGCATAAGGTGGTATCTTAGTGTGGTTTTTTTTTTTTTTTTTTTTTTTTTAAAGATTTTATTTATTTATGTGACAGAGAGACAGCCAGCGAGAGAGGGAACACAGCAGGGGGAGTGGGAGAGGAAGAAGCAGGCTCATAGTGGAGGAGCCTGATGTGGGACTCGATCCCGGAATGCCGGGATCACGCCCTGAGCCGAAGGCAGACGCTTTAACGACTGCGCTACCCAGGCGCCCCATCTTAGTGTGGTTTTGATTTGAATTTCCCTGATGGCTAATGATTTTGAACATTTTTTCATGTGTCTGTTAGCCATTTGTATGTCATCATTGGAAAAGTGTCTGTTCATATCTTCTGCCCATTTTATGATTTGTTTATTTGTTTCTCATGTATTGAGTTTGAGAAGTTCTTTGTAGATCTTGGATACCAGTCTTTTATCTGTAGCATCATGTCCTACAAGTTTTGACATGCAATGTCTCTGTTACTATTCAGTGCTAGATATTTTCAAATTTCCATTTTGATTTCATTTCTAACCTTGAGTTAGCTAACATTTTGCCTTCCAATGTCCAGAAATTTGGGATTTGCTATTTATCTTTCTGTCATTAACATTCAAACCAACTGAATTATGATCAGATTCTATTGCTTGATATTTTTTGAGGTGTATATGTGTTTGTGTGGCCTAGTACCTAATAATTCCTGCAAATGTTCCATATGTGCCTAAGAAAAATATCTATTTCTGATCACTGCATGTAAATGCCACAGATCAAGCACATCAACCATGCTGTTTAGATCCTCCATGTTTTCACCATTCTTCTGTCCACCTGACCCACCAGTAATCACAGGCCTGCAAGATTCCCTTCCATGATGATGATCCTATACATTTTTCCCTGTAATTACACCAGATTTAAATAATATATTTAGAGTTTTTTTTAAAAAGAAACACACTTATATTGCTTTATCTTAGTGACTTAAGTAGAGGTGAGGCAAATACGAGATTTTGGGGTGTGAAGTTATAGTCTCCACTTCAGTGTCCCGAATTACCTCATGTCAACTTCTGGAAAGCTTTCCCTAGGAACAGTCTTCCCAGAGCCCCATGCATGTCCTTGTTCCTCAGGCTGTAGATGAAAGGGTTCATCATGGGGGTCACCACAGCATACATCACTGTGGCTACCGAGTCCTTCATGGAGTAAGTTTGGAGGGGCTGCAGATATACCATACCAAGTGTCCCATAGAAGAGGGAGACCACAGCCAAATGGGAGGCACAGGTGGAGAAAGCTTTGTACTTCCCAGTGGCTGAGGGTATTTGGAGGATGGCTTTGACAATCCAGGCATAGGATATGATCATGATCCCTAGGGGGGTGAAGAAGATGAAGCAGCCTGTGGTAATCTGCACTGTGTGAATGATCTGGGTGTTGGAGCACGCAATCCTCAGCAAGACATACATCTCACAGAAGATGTAGTGGATCTTCCGGGACCCACAGAATGTTACCTTGGTCATGAAGAGGGTGAGGAAGAGGCCATAGAGGACAGAAAGTGCCCAACATGAGGTGAGGAGCAAAATACAGAGTCCAGGGCTCATGGCTGTGACATAGTGGAGGGGGCGGCAGACGGCCACATAGCGATCATATGCCATTGTGGCCAGGATGAAGTTGTCCAGTGTCACCAAGCAGACCAAGAAGAAGAGCTGTGTTAGACACCCTGCATAGGAGATGGCTTTGTTCTGAGACTGAAGGTTTACTAATGTCTTGGGGATTGTATTGGTGACAAAGAAGAGGTCTGTGAAGGAGAGGTTGGCTAAGAATAAATACATGGGAGTGTGCAGGTGAGAGTCAGAGACAATGGCCAGGATGATGAGCACATTTCCCACCACTGTGACAAGGTACATGGACAGGAACATCCAGAACAGGATCCGCTGCTCTTTAGGACTCTCTGAGATCCCCAGGAGTAGGAACTCTGAGGCCCCACTCTGGTTATCTCCATGCATTTCCCCAATTGTCTGCAACATTAACACCAACAGGCATTTACTAATTGAGTATTGAGTAAGGACATTCAGATAAACAAAATCCACTATTTTCTTAAGATTAAAAATATCTTAGACTAAATTTTATAATTTTTTAATGTGAACAATGAAGTAAAACAAAGAAAAACATAACATGGAGAATCTTCATGCAACTTAATCTTCATGTGACTTTTACCTGACATACTCAATATTATGGAAATAATGTTTATGTCTTATTTTAAATCATATCAGCTTACCAAATTCTTGAAGTACTTAAGGATTCGTATGTTATAGTTTTGATATTGCATAGATTTAAATGAAATTTAAAATAGGTGTATGTGTTATAGGAAATGGATATTGTACAATTGGACAAAGGAGGGAGATAAGGACAAATATTGTAAGGGAAAAGAAAACAATTATCACTATTTGCTGATAGAATGATCTATCTGGGAAACCTAAGGTGATCAGCTGAAGTGCCATTAGAAATAAAAAGGGATTTCAGTAAAGTGGCCAATCACACAATGAATAAACACAAAGCTAATGGTGCTCTCATAAATATATATTGCAGTGATTAAGACTGTGTTGTCATACACTGGAATTCAAGTGTGGGTTCTGCCTCTTACTAGCTGTGAAACCTCAGGCTACTTGGATGGGTTCTTTAAGACTCCATTTCTTTATTTGAAAAATGGGTCAGGAGTGGAGAAAATTAAACAAACTGCTTAACACAGAGAGATTGCCTGCAGTGAGCATTCAACAAATATTGCCTATTATTATTACATGCAAACAGTAATCAGGAATAATAAGGTTAAAATCTAATGTGAAAATATCCCATCTATATTTTCAATAAACAGATCTATTCATTAATATGTTAATAAGAATCAGGCATGTTAAAAAAAAAACAAAGCTGGTGGCATCACAATTCAAGACTTCAAGCTCTATTACAAAGTTGTAATCATCAAGACAGAATAGTACTGGTACAAAAACGGACACATAGATCAATGGAACAGAATAGAGAACCCAGAAATGGACCCTCAACTCTATGATCAGCTAATCACTAACAAAGCAGGAAAGAATATCCAATGGAAAAAAAGACAGTCTCTTCAACAAATGGTGTTGGGAAAATTGGGCAGCCACATGCAGAAGAATGAAACTGGACCACTTTCTTACACCATACACAAAAATAGACTCAAAATGGATGAAAGACCTAAATGTGAGCCAGGAATCCATCAATTTCTTAGAGGAGAACACAAGTAGCAACCTCTTCGACCTCATCCACAACTTCTTCCTAGACACATTGCCAAAGGCAAAGGAAAGCAAGGGCAAAAATGAACTATTGGGGTTGGAGTTAAGATGGCGGAGGAGTAGGGGAGCCCTTTTTTAGCCGGTCCCCTGAGTTGAGTTGGATAGGTACCAGACCAGCCTGAACATCCACGGAATCAGCCTGAGACACAGGAAGATACACCTGGATCTCTACAAATGAACACCTCCAGCGCTGAGTATTGAGGTACAAAGCGGGGAGCCGTGAAACCCGCACAGATATTGGAAGATAAACGGAAGAGGGAGGGAGCCCCCACGTTTGGGCGCCGGGAAGCGGTAGCCACCTGCACGGGGGAGCGGGCGGACTCATGGACCGGCACCCCGAGAGAGCAGACTGAGACCATGAGCCAGGGAACGTGTGCCACCAGAATGAAACGGAGCTCCGGTGCGCTCACTGGAACCAGACTGAGACCGGGAGCTCCGGAGCGCGTGGGGGTGGCTGGCAGTTGGCGGTGTTAGAAACACAAAGGACAGAGACGCGCCAGCCCTGGAAGTGAGGGCTGGGATGCTGAGTATGGGGACTGGGATGCCGAGTATGGGGCGCACATCCCGGGATGCTGCAGGGTTGAGCAGCACCAACAGAAACAGAGTTAAAGTGGCCAGAATATCAGTGGAGAACGGTCCGTGATTCCTCTGTTCTGAGACAGAGGCTGAGATTCAGCCACTGCTGCTCTGACTCTCAGAAGAGGCACAGCAAACCGCCAGGGAGAGCCGCCAGAGAACAAAAGCCTGGAAATACCGGCTCACAGTGTGCCCATCCCCATGCCCTCTTGCAGGGGAAAGCAAGACTCTACACAAACAGGGTTGCCTGAGTATTGGCACGGCAGGCCCCTCCCGCAGAAGGCAGGCTGAAAAATCAAGAAGCCCACATCCCTAAGATCCCTCTAAAACAAGGGTGCATGGCCTGGGTCCCGGTCAATAATTTGGGCTCTGGACAATCCCGCAACCTCTCCTCATCAGAATGACGAGAAGGAGAAATCCCCCCCAGCAAAGAAAAGACAATGAGTCAGTGGCCTCTGCCACAGAACTAATGGATATGGATATAACCAAATTATCAGAAATGGAATTCAGAGTAACAATGGTCAAGATGATGTGTAGACTTGAAAAAAGTATTAATGAAAATGTTAATGAGAATATAGAATCTCTAAGGGCGGAAATGAGAGCGAATCTGACAGAAATTAAAAATTCTATGAATCAAATGCAGTCAAAACTAGATGCTCTGATGTCCAGGGTCACTGAGAAGAACGTATTAGCAAATTGGAGGATGGGCTAGTAGAAGAAAAGCTAAAATTGAATCTGGACCCAAAAAAATCCACGCTCAAGAATGTAGGTCACAGGAGATTACTGACTCAATGAAACATTCCAATGTCAGAATCATCAGCATCCCTGAGGGGGTGGGAAAAAACAGAGGTCTAGAAGAGATATTTGAACAAATTGTAGCTGAAAACTTCCCTAATCTAGCAAGGGAAACAAACATTCGTGTCCAAGAGGCAGAGAGGACCCCTCCCAAGCTCAACCACGACAAACCTACGCCACGTCACGTCATAGTGCAATTCGCAAATATTAGATCCAAGGATACAGTATTGAAAGCGGCCAGGGCAAAGAAATTTCTCATGTACCAAGGCAAAGGTATGAGAATTACGTCAGACCTGTCTACACAGACCTGGAATGAGAGAAAGGGTTGGGGGGGGCATTTATAAAGCTCTTTCAGAGAAAACATGCAGCCAAGGATCCTTTATCCAGCAAGGCTGTCATTCAGAATTGATGGAGAAATAAAGACCTTCCAGAATCGCCATTGACCAATTTCATAACCATGAAACCAGCCCTCCAGGAGATATTAAGGGGGGGGTTCTATAGAAGTAAAAAGGCCCCAAGAGTGATACAGAACACAATCTATAGAAACAAAGACTCTACAGGCAACATGGCATCATTAAAATCATATCTCTCGATAATCAGTCTCAATGTAAATGGCCTAAATGTCACATAATACGCCACAGGGTTGCAGATTGGATAAAAAGACATGACCCATCCATTTGCTGTCTACAGGAGACTCATTTTGAACCTAAAGATACATTCAGACTGAGAGTAAGGGGATGGAATACCATCTTTCACGCCAATGGACCTCAAAAGAAAGCTGGGGTAGCAATTCTCATATCAGATAGATTGGATTTTAAACTAGAGACTATAGTTAGAGACACAGAAGGGCACTATATTATTCTTAAAGGCTGTATCCAACAAATGGATATGACAATTATAAATATCTACACCCCCAACAGGGGAGCAGCAAGATACACAAGCCAACTCTTAACCAGAATAAAGAGACATATAGATAAAAATACATTAATAGTAGGGGACCTCAACACTCCACTCTCAGAAATAGACAGAACACCCTGGCAAAAACTAAGCAAAGAATCAAAGGCTTTGAATGCCATACTCGACGAGTTGGACCTCATAGATATATATAGAACACTACACCCCAGAACCAAAGAATACTCATTCTATTCTAATGCCCATGGAACATTCTCAAGAATAGACCATGTTCTGGGTCACAAAACAGGTTTCAACCGATACCAAAAGACTGAAATTATTCCCTGCATATTCTCAGACCACAACGCTTTGAAAGTGGAACTCAACCACTAGGAAAAATTTGGAAGAAACTTAAACACTTGGGGCTAAGAACCATCCTGCTTAGGAATGATTCAATAACCAGGAAATCAAAAGTCAATTTAAACAATTTATGGAGACCAATGAAAATGAAAACACAATGGTCCAAAACCTACGGGATACTGCAAAGGCAGTCCTAAGGGGGAAATACATAACCATCCAAGCCTCACTCAAAAGAATAGAAAAATTAAAATGCAGTTTTTATATTCTCACCTCAAGAAGCTGGAACAGAAACAGAGGGACAGGCCTAACCCACGCACGAGGAAGCAGTTGACCAAGATTAGAGCAGAAATCAATGAATTAGAAACCAGGAGTGCAGTGGAGCATATCAACAGAATTAGAAGCGGGTTCTTTGAGAGAATTAATAAAATTGACAGACCACTGGCAAGACTTATCCAAAAGAACAGAGAAAGGACCCAAATTAATAAAATTATGAATGAAAAAGGAGAGGTCACAACCAACACCAAAGAAATTTGAAGGATTATTAGAAACTTTTATCAACAGCTTTATGCCAATAAATTAAGCAATATGGAAGAGATGGAGGCCTTCCTGGAAACCTATAAACTACCAAGACTGAGAAATTGATTTTTTAAACAGGCCAATTAATTATGAAGAGATTGAATCAGTGATAAACAACCTTCCAAAAAACAAAACTCCAGGCCCAGATGGTTTTCCTGGGGAATTCTACCAAACATTCAAAGAAGAAATAATACCTATTCTCCTAAAGCTATTTCAAAAAATAGAAACAGAAGGAAAGCTACTAAACTCATTCTATGAGGCCAATATTACCTTGATCCCCAAGCCAGGCAAAGACCCCCTCAAAAAGGAGAATTACACACCGATTTCCCTAATGAATATGGATGCCAAAATCCTCAACAGATCCTGGCTAATAGAATCCAACAGTACATTAAAAGGATTATCCATCATGATCAAGTGGGATTCATCCCTGGGATGCAAGGGTGGTTCAACATTCGCAAATCTATCAGTGTCATAGATTTTATCCAGAAAGAAAAATTCAAAAATCATATGATCCTCTCAATTGATGCAGAAAAAGCATTTGACAAAATACAGCATCCTTTCCTGATTAAAACCCTTAGAGTGTAGGGATAGAGGGTCCATTCCTCAATCTCAAAAAACCATCTATGAAAAGCCTACAGCGAATATCATTCTCAATGGGGGAAGAGCTGGAAGCCTTTCCCTTAAGATCAGGAACACGACAAGGATGCCCACTCTCGCCACTATTATTCAACATAGTACTAGAAGTCCTTGCAACAGCAATCAGACGACAGAAGGGGATCAAAGGTATCCAAATCGGCAAGGAAGAAGTCAAAATGTCTCTCTTCTCAGATGACATGATACTCTATATGGAAAACTGAAAAGAATCCACTCCCAAACTATTAGAAGTTATACAGCAATTCAGTAATGTGGTGGGATACAAAATCAATGCTCAGTAATCAGTTGCATTTCTCTACACGAATAATGAGACTGAAGAAAGAGAAATTAGGGAATCCATCCCATTTACAATAGCACCAAAACCCATACGTTACCTTGGAATTAACTTAACCAGAGACGTAAAGGACCTATATTCTAGAAACTATAAATCACTCTTGAAAGACATTGAGGAAGACACAAAAAGATGGAAAAATATTCCATGCTCATGGATCGGAAGAATTAACATAGTTAAAATGTCCATGCTACCCAGAGCAATCTACACTTTCAGTGCTATCCCAAGCAAAATACCGAGGACATTTTTCAAGGAACTGGAACAAATAGTCCTTAAATTTGTATGGAACCAGAAAAGGCCCCGAATCGCCAAGGAACTGTTGAAAAGGAAAAACAAAGCTGGGGGCATCACAATGCCAGATTTCGAGCTATACTATAAAGCTGTGATCACAAAGACAGCATGATACTGGCACAAAAGCAGACACATAGACCAATGGAACAGAATAGAGAACCCAGAAATGGACCCTCGGCTCTTTGTGCAACTAATCTTTGATAAAGCAGGAAAAAACATCCAGTGGATCTTCAATAAATGGTGCTGGGAAAATTGGACAGCTACATGCAAAAGAATGAAACTTGACCACTCTTTCCCACCATACACAAAGATAAACTCCAAATGGATGAAAGACCTTGATGTGAGACAGGAATCCATCAGAATCCTAGAGGAGAACATAGGCAACAACCTCTACGACATCGGCCAAAGCAACCTTTTTCATGACACATCTCCAAAGGCAAGAGAAACAAAAGATAAAATGAACATGTGGGACTACATCAAGATAAAAATCTTCTGCACAGCCAAGGAAACAGTCAAAAAACTAAGAGGCAGCCCATGGAATGGGAGAATATATTTGCAAATGATGTTACAGATAAAAGACTGGTATCCAAGATCTACAAAGAACTTCTCAAACTCAATACATGAGAAACAAATAAACAAATTATATGATGGGCAGAAGATATGAACAGAGATTTTCCTAATGATGACATACAATTGGCCAAAAGACACATGAAAAAATGTTCAAAATCATTAGCCATCAGGGAAATTCAAATCAAAACCACACTAAGATACCACCTTACGCCAGTTAGAATGGCAAAAATTAACAAGGCAAGAAACAGCAATTGCTGGAGAGGATGTGGAGAAAGGGGATCCCTCCTACATTGTTGGTGGGAATGCAGGTTGGTGCAGCCAGTCTGGAAAACAGTGTGGAGGTCCCTTAAAAAGATAAAAATTGAGCTACCCTATGATCCAGCCATTGCACTACTGGGTATTTACCCCAAAGATACAGACATAGTGAAGAGAAGGGCCATATGCACCGCAATGTTCATAGCAGCATTGTCCACAATAGCTAAATCGTGGAAGGAACCGAGATGCCCTTCAACAGATGACTGGATTAAGAAGCTGTGGTCCATATATACAATGGAATATTACTGAGCTATCAGAAAGAACGATTTCTCAACATTTGCTGCAACATGGCGGCACTGGAGGAGATAATGCTAAGTAAAATAAGTCAAGCAGAGAAATACACTTATCATATGATTTCTCTCATCTATGGAACATAAGAACTAGGAAGATCGGTAGGGGAAGAAAGGGATAAAGAAAGGGGGGTAATCAGAAGGGGGAATGAAGCATGAGAGACTATGGACTATGAGAAACAAACTGAGGGCTTCAGAGGGGAGGGGGTGGGGGAATGGGATAGACCGGTGATGGGTAGTAAGGAGGGCACGTATTGCATGGTGCACTGGGTGTTATACGCAACTAATGAATCATCGAACTTTGCATCAGAAACCAGGGATGTACTGTATGGTGACTAACATAATATAATAAAAAACCATTAAAAAAAAAAGAAGTTTGAGTCTGTGTCCCAGCTTAAGCCATACAACTGTTTTTTGATCAAACAACTGCCCAATATGGAGTACTTGGTTAGACAATGTGTTGAGTACTTATGTATATTAAAATATTATATTTATTCCACAAGTAGCACCATTACTTTCTATTTCTCCTTTTTATAGATGAGATGACCAAGACTTAGAAGGTTAATGAGTTTCCCAGTGTTGCTCAGCCAGTAACTCAAGTAGCTGGAATTTGAGTACCCCTTTCTGCTTCCAAATTTCATGCCTAAACTGCTCTGCCAGACGTTAAACAAGAATAATGATGTCTACCTCACTGTGGGTTTAGAGAAGAGCTCAAATGCTGGACGAGGAAGCACTTTTCCAACCTTAAACCCATATGTAAATGAAGGAGCTGTTATGGGGTCCCAAAGGAAGTCTTATTCTTTACCATTTTCCCAAGCTTCTGACTATCTCTTAATTCCCTAAAGTAGGAAACCCTAGTCTCAGGAGAAAGAGGCATCAGGGGCCTACTTTCTCCTCCATCCTGCACCTGGCTCTGCCTACCACACAGACAGGAGTACTCTCAGGCCACCTGTATCTGCAGGAAATGATCCAGGATGTCCTAGGGAAGACTCATCTGGGGCTAGCCTCTTGGTGCTGTCTACATGGTTGAGGGAGAGAAGAGAGAAGAGGAAAGGAGGAATGTATCATTATTGACTTCCCATACAAAGGAATATGGATTGGTCAGGAGCTAGAAAATAAAAGAAAAACATAAATATTAAGGCTGTCTCCCAAAAGACTTGAGTGCTGTGTCAATGAAGAGAGCTGGCAGGGGAAGTGATCCCAACACAGAAGGCATTTGAACAGGCTGCATGATACGGTGGGTTAAGTGATCACTTCAGAGCTGATGCAAGCATTTAGTGGAGGTGGGTGATGGTTAAGATCGCTTTTAATTCTAAGATTCCAAACCATGGAGTAATCACGTGGTGGTCCTTTGGCATTTGAGTGAAAATGGCTATAACTTTTAGCACACGCTCTAGAGACTTTTTGTCTATACAGCCTCCCATATTTGTTATTTGTTACTGCAAAATTCACCTATAGTTCAACACTATAAATGAAATAACTTATTTTACCAATACTTAAGGGAGGGTTTTAGCTGAAACAATATGCCCAAGGTCACAGAGTGATTTGGTGGCAAGGATGAGGCTTTGACCAGGAGTTCCAAGCCAGGTGTTTGTTAGTCTAAGAATGGGGAGGAGGTACAAAACCTGGAAGCAAAACGTCAGTAAGCAGTGGGCTCCTTGCTCTTAGTTTCTGGGGTGCCTGGGTGGCTCAGTCGTTAAGCGTCTGCCTTTGGCTCAGGGCGTGATCCCGGCGTTCTGGGATCGAGCCCCACGTCAGGCTCCTCCCCTGGGAGCCTGCTTCTTCCTCTCCCACTCCCCCTGCTTGTGTTCCCTCTCTCGCTGGCTGTCTCTCTGTCAAATAAATAAATAAAATCTTAAAAAAAAAAAAGGAAAGCGGAGTTTCAGTGAGAATGAGAACTGATTGGCTCATTCCAGAGAGACCCCCCAAATGACCTAAGAATGAAAATAAGCATAATGGTAACTCCCTGAGTGACCACAACCGTGAGCACACTGGCCACCATCTCTGTTTCTGCCATGGAGACAAAGGTCTTCCACCTCCTTAGACCTCATCAGAAACTACTTCCTTCCACAGCCTATTTGCCTGGATTCAGGGCCCTCTGGGACATCTGCCTCACAGGTGGGAAGGAAGGAAGCAGGGAAGAGGGCGGGGGAAAGTCAGAGAACACCCAGAGGGTATGATATCTTTGCTTTTCTAACCCTCAAGGCAGGAGTCTCCCATGCTTCAGTGCGTATCAGAATCACCTGTGATTCTGATACTTTGGCACAGAAAGCTGATTTTCTGGCCCCCTTCTGGAAATACTGATTCTGTTTTGAGAACCAAGTCCTTTTGAGCAGTCACCTGGTGGTTCTGATTGTGCTGAAATGCTGTTCGGAGTCTGTAAGACTCAGTGGGTTCTGAACACTTGTGTGGTCAGACGGCCTCAGAGACACAAACCCCTCTGCAGCGAGGGGAGAGGGTCTAGGGCTGGTATGGAGAAGTATTCCAAACTTGATGTTGGAAAACTGTCCTTAGTACCTCCTGTGTTGCTCCGTGGCTGCAGCATCGTGAGGAGGGCATGCAACCTCCTCGAGCCTCCTCATCCCACCCAGGAAGCCTTTCTTGCAGGTTTGAGAATCACGTGGAACAGAGCATGTGACAGCACCTTGGAAACTGTAGAGTGCTAACAAGATTAGAGGGAATGCTAATTACTTTCAAATATTAGGGGATTAGATTATATGAATACCATCAAAGTTTGTATGCTTGTGTGAGAGAGAAAAGGTGAAGAAAGAAGATAAGAAAGGAGAAAAGAGAGAGAAAATGTGAGTCTGTGATGTACGGACCTTACCCACTGTTCTGTGCTGCTCTCAGAGTTGCCTGGTACTGCTGCCCTCAGTTTCTTCCTAGGTAGGATGGAGAGTCAATCAGAACACAAAGGAACCTAAGACATTACTTTCTGAGTAGGACTTTATGATTCATTTTGGCTAAAGGTGGGAAGCAGAGAAATTGGCCTCTCGATAAGCAGTCCATGCAAAAGAGGAGAATGGCAGGCCGTGGATGCCCCGCTGAAGATGGGGGATCCGAGAACTGATGGTTGGATCCTAAGCTCAAAAAACAAAGGGACTGAACTGGAGCCACATCAGGGGTATTTATCAGTTTTGGAGAGACACTGGGGAGGCAATCCCAAGACAGCTTCTTGGGATGAACCTGGATAATTGCTCCAAGGTTAATATCTATGTGCAACGGTCTTGGGAAATAAGTCTCGTTTACAAGGAGTAAACCAACTCCACCTTGAGCATCGGTCCTAAAACGTGCCCTCGCAGTTAGATTAGCAGCAAAGAAAGAGCTACACACACAGGCTTCAGCCTGGCTTTGAGTCATCAGAGGTCCAGAAAATCTCAAGCACTGAATCTGGATAATCCCAGATTGCTAGTGGCTCTGAGCTCTAAGTAGAAGAAGTTAAAAAAAAATCTTATCTGTAGGAAAATAACATCAAGTAAACTTCAAATTATTTTCCTCCATCATATTTTCAAATATAATTTTGAGCACAAGCCCAAAGAGAAATAGACACACAAAGAAATAAGATACGGAAAGCAAGAGCCAACAGCTGAAAGGCGTACAGGGACTCTAGGTAATAGAACAGTCAGACGCAGAATGAGAAATAATGATGTTTGTGATGTTTTGGGATACAGAACCAATTGTGAAATGTTAGCAGGACTTTTACAAACTGAACAAACGTGAGTAGCCAGCAGTCAGATAAAAAACACATTACCAGCCCTTCAGAGATGCTGTCTTGTCTTCTTTTAGTCACTCACTGTTCCTGTAAGGGCAGCAGACCCTGACTCTTAATAGTATGAAACAGTTTACCCATTTTTGTACTTTATTGAAACGTAAGTACCCCTTTTGCACTTTTTCGTGCCTGCTGCTTTCACTCTATATATGTGAGGTTCACCCACATTGTTGTATATGGTTGTGGGTTGTTCATTTTCATTGTATTGTGTGACTGTGCCATTAAAATCCATTCTACCATGGACGGACCCTTGTGACTTCCAGTTTTCGGCTTTTTTTTTTTTTTTAAGATTTTATGTATTAGAGAGAGTGAGAGCGAGCAAGAACTTATGCGCGCGTGCAAGCGCCAAAGAGAGAGAGAGAGCATGAGCGGTGGGGAGGGGCAGAGGGAGAAGCAGGCTCTTCACCAAGCAGGGAGCCTGATGTGGGGCTCAATCCCAGGATCCTAGGCTCATGACCTGAGTGGAAGGCAGATGCTTAACCAACTGAGTCACCCAGGTGCTTCCAGTTTTTGGCTGTTAAGAATAGTGCAGATACACATTTCTCTTGGGCATCTGTATATACAGAGACAATGTCTGGATGATAGGGCAGGTGTTAATTTAGTTTAGAAGACAGTGCTATACAGCTTCCCTACTCTTTGTAACATAGTAAATGCATGCTCCCTTCAGCAGCCAGTGAGAGTTCCAGTTGCTCCACATTCTTAACATGTGATTTTCCCATCCTTTTCATGGGAGATTTTTGGTGGGTGTGTGGTGGTATGTTATTGTGGTTTTAATTTGCGTCTCCCTGCTGACTAAAGAAGTTAAGTACCTTTTTATGTGGTTATTCTTCACAGATGTATTCTCTTGTGTAGATTATCTGTTCAAGTCTTGTGCCCATTTTTCTATTGGTTTGCTGTCCCTTTCATGTTGATTTATAGGAGTTCTTTATGTATTTTGTTTAGGAGTCCTTTGTCAGATGTATGTAGTAATATCTTCAACTTTGTGGTTGTCTTTCATTCAGCTAATGGCGGGTATACTCCAATTTATAAATTTTTATCTTGTAGTTAGTGTTGTTTGTATCTTGTTTAAGAATCTTTGCTAAATCTTTGCCAATATTCTCCTATATTTTCCTCTAAAGGATATATGGTTTTATCTTTCACATTTAGATCTGCTGTCAATCTAGACTTGATTTTTATATCAGGTGAGGGAGAGCTCAAGATGTTTTTTTTTTTCCCCTAGGGGTGCCTGGGTGGCTCAGTCAGTTGAGCATCTGACTCTTGGTTTCCCTCAGGTCATGATCTCAAGGTTGTGAGATCAAGCCCCATGTCAGGCTTCTCACTCAGTGAGGAGTCTGCTTGAGATTCTCTGTTTCCCTCTCTCTCTGCACGTCCCCCTGCTCAAGCTGTCTCTCTATCTCTCTCTCAAAAATAAATATATAAATCTTTAAAAAAATCTTTTTAACATATGCAAATTGGATATCCAAATGTCCAGTCCCATTTATTGAAATGCTTATCCTTTCCCCGCTGCATTGCAGTGTAAACATCTAGGGTGGCCAGTCATGTGATTGGAGTGTTGAAACTTTCAATTTGATCACTGCTGCCCACCACCCTCCACCTGTGGAGAGGGACAATAACCAGTGGCCAGTGATTTAATGATTTATGCCTATGTAAAGAGGCTTCAATAAAAACCTAAAAGAATGGGGTTCAGAGAGCTTCTGGATTGGTGACACGAAGATTTGGGGAGAGTGGCGTATGCAGAGAGGGCATAGAAGCTCCATGCTCCTTCCCACATATCTTGCTCTGTGCATCTCTTTCATCTGGTTATTCCTGAATAATAACCAGTAATCTAGTAAGTAAAATGTTTCTGTGAGTTCCATAAGCTATTCTAGTAAATTAATCCATCCCAAGGAGGGGATTGTTGGAACCTCCAACTGGCTGGTCAGTCAGAAGCACAGGTGACAACTTGGACTTGCAATTGGTGTCTGAAGTGGGGGCAGGGCAGTCTTATAAGACTGAACCCTTAAGCTGTGAGATTTGATGCTATCTCCAGGTAGATAGTGTCAGAATTGAGTCAAATTGTAGGATAGTCAGTTGGTATCAGAGAATTGCTTGGTTGAAAAAACACACATATCAAAATTTCTGTCAGAATTGTAGAGCCTAAGTAGAGTTTATCTTCTCCCCTTTTTTCTGCTTCTATCACCACTCCTGTCATGAGCATGTGTTGATATGCTTGAGAGTTTTGTTTTGAGGGAATGAAGAAGAGATGAAAGGTAAGGCACTACAGAAATAAAGGACAGGTTGGATTTTTCCAAGGACAGTCTGACTTCTCTCAGAGAGAAGGAATGCAGGAAAAAGGCAAGAGAAATAGGGACTTTCGAGGCCCAAAGGACAAAAATCTTTCCAGAGCAAAGAGAGGGATTTCTTGCCATTTCTGCCTCGACATCAGTGCTTGTGTCCAGAGAGACCGTGGGTCAGAACTGAAGCAGTGGGGGCTGCGCCCAACAGAGCATCAGGTAAGGGGTGGCCTCACCTGGGACATCTGCAGTGGATTTGTGCAAGTTGTCTTCTATAAATGGCTTGCAGGCAGCAGGCTCTTTAGAGAAGTTCAGAGTTCAGAGACTATGAGTAGATGTGTGCTGGAGAATATAACAGACCCCATTAAGCCATAACTGGGAATGTCTGGATAAGGCTGGGTCTGTGGTCTTGTGTCAGGCAAGTTGAAGGATTTGATTTTGCAAACTTTTAGTATTAGTGTCAGTGACATTATTTATTGCCAAGGCTCCTGTTGTTTGGTGGACATTGGGTTACATATACATTTCTTTTCTTCATCACAGGTATATGAGCTCATTCTGAGTTGGTGCTATGTACTAAACTCTCCTGTAAACCCCATAGGATAATGCCTTGCACATGGTAAAGGAAATTCCCAGTCTCTACTTTAATGCCCTTTTGAAACTTATCTCATGTCAACCTCTGGAAAGCTTTCCCTAGGAACAGTTTTCCCAGAGCCCCATGAATATCTTTGTTCCTCAGGCTGTAGATGAAAGGGTTCATCATGGGGGTCACCACAGCATACATCACTGTGGCTACTGAGTCCTTCATGGAGTAAGTTTGGAGGGGCTGCAAATATACCATACAAAGTGTCCCATAGAAGAGGGAGACCACAGCCAAATGGGAGGCACAGGTGGAGAAGGCTTTGTACTTGCTAGAGGCTGAGGGTATTCGGAGGATGGCTTTGACAATCCAGGCATAGGACATGATCATGAACCCTAGTGGGGCGAGGAAGATGAAGGATCCTGTAGCAATCAGTACTCTGTGATTGACTTGAGTATTGGAACATGCGAGCCTCAGCAGGACATACATCTCACAGAAGATGTAGTGGATCTTCCGGGACCCACAGAATGTCACCCTGGTCATGAGGAGGGTGTGGGTGAGACCATAGAAGACAGAAAGTGCCCAACATAAGGTGAGGAGCAAAATACAGAGTCCAGGGCTCATGGCTGTGGAGTAGCGGAGAGGGCGGCAGATGGCCACATAACGGTCATATGCCATTGTGGCCAGGATGAGGTTGTCCAGGGCCACCAAGGAGACCAGGAAGTAGAGCTGGGTTAGACACCCCGCATAGGAGATGGCTTTGTTCTGAGACTGGAGGCTCACCAGCATCTTGGGAATTGTGTTGGTGACAAAGAAGAGGTCAGTGAAGGAGAGGTTGGCCAGGAAGAAGTACATGGGAGTGTGCAGGCGGGGATCAAAGCCGATGGCCAGGATGATGAGCACATTTCCCACCACTGTGACCAGGTACATGGCCAGGAACATCCAGAACAGGACCCGCTGCTGCTCAGGACTGTCTGAGATCCCCAGGAGCAGGAACTCAGAGACTCCACTCTGATTGCTTCCATCCATTTCCCCAACTGTCTGCAACATCAGCACCAACAAATGTTTTTTTAAGTGCCCTCAGTTGAATAAGGACATTCAAATAAGCAAAATCAACTGTTTTCTTAGCATTAAAAATATCTTAGTCTAAATTTTATATTTTTTTTGGATATAAGACAATGCAATAACATATAAAAGCATAACATGGAAAATTTTTATGCCACTCAGTCATTCCAGCAACTTCTAATGTGGCATACTCAATATTGTAGGAATAATGTCCTTGTCTTATTTTAAATCATATCATCTTACAATTTTCTTAAAATACTTAAAGATTAGTATGGTATAGTATGATATTCTATAGATTTAAGTGATATTTAAAACAGGTGTATGCTGTGTAAGAAATTGATTTTATACAATTGGACAAAGGGGAAAGTAAAAATATTGGAAAGGAAATGGGAAAATTATTATTTTTGCTGAGAGGATGATCTATTTGGGAAACCTTAAACAATTGACCGAAATGACATTAGAAATAAAAAGGGATCTGGGAACACTTCAGATCTGAGCTCTGACACTTTCTGTTAACACTCCAGCCAGCTACCTGAACTTTTTAAGACTCCATTTCTTTATGTGAAAAATAGGTCAGGGTGAGAATAAAATGAAATAATAAAGAGCTGGTCCGAAGTAAGCACTCAAGAAATATTTATTGTTGTTATTATTATTATATATAAGTAATAATAAGGAATAATAAGTTTAAAATATAATGTGAAAGGGGTGCCTGGCTGGCTCAGTCGGAAGCACGTGTGACTCTTGATCTTGGGGTCATAAATTCAAGCCCCACATTGTGTGTAGAAATTACTTAAATTAAAAAAAAATGTTATGTATAATATATATATATTATATGTAATGTGAAGCAATGCCATCCACATCATCAACAAATAAATCTATCCATTAAAATGTTAATATTCAGGCAGGATCTTCAAATTCTTCAGAGAAGCATACAGTGGAAACTTAGTAAGTGGAAAAACATACCAAGATTCCAAAGGTGAATAGTCTCCTGGATTAATAAAAATTTAAACTATTTGAAGTAAAACTTTGAACAGGGTTGTTTTTTTATTTAAGATTTTATTTATTAATTTGACACAGAGAAACAGCCAGCGAGAGAGAGAGAAGCAGGGGGAGTGGGAGAGGAAGAAGCAGGCTCCCAGCAGAGGAGCCTGATGTGGGGCTCGATCCCAGAACGCGGATCACGCCCTGAGCCAAAGGCAGACGCCCAACGACTGCGCCACCCAGGCGCCCCTGAACACGGTTTTTAAGACAACATCTGTGTTTAACTTCAAAATAATTGTGAAAATAAGCTAGGAAAATGTTGACAAACAGAGAATGGGGGACACTTCCTCTGCCAAATATAAAGGGCTGTAAAACTGTATGGTACTGGTGTGGAATGAACAGATCAAACAGAAAGGAACTGTTCACATTTTGATATTTTTATTATTTGAACTGTGAAGGGTGTTTCTCCTTCACTGTTATATGACTTAGAATGTCCTTTCCAATCTTAAAATTATGTCTCCTTTCATTTTATGAGAATCTTCTTTCATTTTTTCCTTATTTTTTTGTTACCTTCCTGGGAATTTATACTATAACTATACATTAACTACAAATTAACATTTCATTTTGGTGACACTACTCCATCTCCTCTAAAAAACTCAGTAAACCCCAACCTGCCTCTTGAAAATGAATAGACAGATTAAAGTAGTGTTTTGAGTAGACTAAAAGAAGTTTAAAAGAAGCGTATCATTCCAAGTATTCAGGTAAATAATCCTTTTCTGCAAAAGACTTTATTAAAAAAAAAAGAAAACTTAAAAAATTAATTAATGATACCAATAGCAGGAGGATATTGCATCTGTGAAAAGACAGTACCCTTCTATTAAGAAAATTTCCTTTTAGGTGAAAAATAAGATCATGAAATTTAAAAATATAATGGTAGGCAATTGATTTTTAGCATGACAATGTGAGGAGCTCCACTGACCCACTGCCCAATGACACTTGTGAACGTATCAAAATAGATGGATTTAAAACTGATGGAAATGGTCTTAAGGGCAAACAGTAAATGAAGAAATGTTTAAGAACATCTTTGAAAATTCAGTAAAAATGTGGAAAATAAAAAGATGGGAAAACAGCAACCACTGAAAAACTAGAGTGGCTATACATTAGTCTTTAAATATAAAAGTAGATTTTAGAGATTAAAAATAGGCTTTAATTTAAAAAGGTTTTTAGAAATAAAGGGGAACATTTTTATAAGGTTAAAAGGGTAAATTGCACGTCCCACTTTCAGTAGCAGATTGAACAACTAAGCAGAAGATCAACAAGGAAGTAGAGGACTTGAACAATACTATATGTCTATATTTTAAAGATTTATTTATTATTTATTTGAGAGAGAGAGTGAGAGAGCAGGGGGAGGGACAGAGGGAGAAGGAGAAGGAGAGAACCTGAAGCAGAATCTGACACGGGGCTCAATCTCACGACCCTGAGATCATGACCTGAGCCAAAACCAAGAGTTGGACACTCAACCGACTGAGCCACGCAGGTGGCCCTTGAACAATACTGTATATCTACTATACCCGACAGATATCTATAAAACACTCTGCCCAACAACAACAAAACAAGATTCTTTTCAAGGGCCATTAGAATATTCTCTAGGATAGACCATATGCTAGGCCATAAAACAAACCTCAGTAAATTTAAAAGGATATAAATAACACAAAATATGTTCTCTAAGTGCAGTGGAATGAAAATTAGAAATGAATAGCTGGAAAAATTTGAGAACATTCACGTTTGTGGAAATTAAAGAACACACCCCAAAATAGCCAATGGGTGAAAGAAAAAAAAAAAAACAAAATCAGGAGATACTTTGAGATGAATGAAAATGAAGATACAACATCCTAAAATTTATGGGATGCAGCTAAAGCACTGCTTAGAAGGAATAGTTTGGTCGTAAATACCTACATTAGGAAAGAAGGAAGATCTCAAATCAGTAACCTAGTCTTAAATGGTTAACATTTCCAAATAGATAGTCCCCAAATAGATCTACAGATTCAAAGCAATTTGTATTAGAACCCTAGCTGAACTCTTCGCAGGAATTGGTAAAAAATGATTCTAAAATTCATATGGACTTTCAAGGGACGAGAATAGCCAAAACAATTTTGAAAAACAAGAACAAGAATTCACATTCTCCAATTTCAAAACTTACTACAAAGCAACAGTAATGAAGACAATGTGGTATTGGCACAAGGATAGACATAGGGATCAATGGAATAGAATTGAGAGTCCAGAAATAAGCCCCTATATCCATGGTCAACTGATTTTTTAAAAAAAGATTTTATTTATTTATTTGTCAGAGAGACGGAGAGAGCACAAGCAGGGAGAGTGGAAGGCAGACAGAGAAGCAGGCTCTCTGCTGAGCAAGGAGCCCGATGCGGGACTCGATCCCTGGACCCTGGGATCATGACCTGAGCCCAAGGCAGCCCCTGAACTGACTGAGCCACCCAGGTGTCCCTACGGTCAACTGATTTTTGACAAGGGTATACAGATTACTCCGCAGGGAAAAGATATTTTCAATAAAAAGTGCTTGCTGGGCCACTCGCCACATGCCGAAGTTGGATTCTTATCACACACCATATATAAAAATTAATTTGACAAACTGTAAGAGACTCTTAACTCTAGGAAACAAACTGAGGGTTGCTGAAGGGGTGGGGGGGAAGAGATAATTGGGTGATGGGCATTAAGGAGGGGACTTGATGTAATGAGCACTGGGTGTTATATGAATCACTAAACTCTACCTCTGAAACTCATAATACACTGTATGTTAATTAATTAAATCTAAATAAAATTAATATGAAATGGATCAGTTTGAAATTGAATGTAAGAGCTAAAACAATAAAACTCTTAGAAGAAAACCTAGAAAAATTTTGTGATCTTGGATTTAGTGATGAGTTCTAAGATATCACACCAAATGCATGAGCAACAAGAGAAAAACCACATTCACAAGAATGGCATTGATAGTAGGAAACAATGACAAATTGTGAAAATTATGAAATAAAACTTATGAAAAATTATGCCATATTTTATTTTCATAAAAGTAAAATACCCCTCACATCAAAACATCATAAAAACAGCAATAAAATACAAACAAAAGTGCCAAAAAGGAAAAATATTTGCCATATATGTGATACACAAAGGCTTAATATGCTTAATAGAGAAAGAACTATTTTAAACTAATAATAAAATTGCCAATCTTCTTTGGAAAACAGCAACAGACATGAATGTGCAATTCACAATAGAAGGTCAAAGTCAATAAACATATGAACATAGAGCTTTACTACTTATCAAAAGATGGGATGAACAGGCAGTTTTATATCTGATGAAATAAATGATTATACATTTCTAGAGGGAAACCTGACATGTCATGTCATAAGCTCTTAAAAAAAAGAGGTCCCTCTGAGCAATCTCAGTTTTAGGGAGCAAGTGTAGATGTGGGAACTGAGTAACCTACAAGATTATAGTAATTTGGAGCTCCAGTATGCTGGTGAGGTGGGCACTGGGAGGCCCAGCATTTAGCATATCTCAATGAAAACATTTGAGTTCCCAGATGTTTGGTGTCCATGGTACAGTGGCAGGAAAGTTATCTCTATCAGTTATCAGATATCTCTATCTCTGTCGAATAAATACAATCTTTAAAAAAAAAAAAAGAAACTACTTCCTTCTGCAGCCTATTGCCTGGTTTCAGGGTTCTCTGGGACTTTTTCTTTTCTTTTTCTTTTCTTTTCTTTTCTTTTCTTTTCTTTTCTTTTCTTTTCTTTTCCTTTTTTTCCTTTCTTTCTTTCTCTCTTTCTCTCTCTCTTCTTTTCTTTTCTTTTCTTTTCTTTTCTTTTCTTTTTTTTTCTTTTCTTTTCTTTTCTAAGATTTTATTTAGTTATTTGACAGAGAGAGACAGCCAGCGAAAGAGGGAACACAAGCAGGGGGAGTGGGAGAGAAAGAAGCAGGCTCCTAGCAGAGGAGCCTGATGTGAGGCTCCATCCCAGAACGCTGGGATCACGCCCTGAGCCGAAGGCAGATGCTTAAGGACTGCACCACCCAGGCGCCCCTCTGGGACATCTTTCTGACAGCGTGGAGGAAGAAGAGAGGGAAGAAGGCTGGGGAAAGTCAGAGGACACACAAGGAATGATAGCTCTGCTTTCTAGCCCTCAAGGCTGTCCCCCACACTTTAGTGTGCATCAGAATCATCTGTGATACTTTAAAACAAAAAGCTGAATTTCTGGCCCCCTTCCTTGAAATACTGGTTGTGTTCTGAGAACTAAGTCCTTTTTGCAATCACCTGGTAATTCTGATGGTGCACTTTGGGAAATCCTGTTCTGAGTCTGTAAGAGTCAGTGGTTTCTGGATACTTGTGTGATCAGTTGGCCTTAGAACACAAGGTTTTCTGCAGTGTGGCTGGGTGGAGGGGGAGAGAATGGGGGGTGGGGGACAGTATGGGCAAGGGCTCCAAAGTCAGCATTAGAAAACTGTCCTTTCATACCTCTGGTGTTGCTCCCTACCTGCATGATCTGTGAACCTCCACATCCCACCCATGAAGCCCTTTTTGCAGGCTTGAGAATCACATGTGACAGCATGTGACTGCACTTTGGAAACTAGAGTGCTAAGAGGTGGGAGGTATTGTTGTATTACCTTTAAATACTAAGGGGTTAGATTGTATGGAAAATTTTAAAGTATGTCGGTATGTTCATGAGACAGTAAATGGAGAAGAGAAGAAAGGTTGTGTGTGAGAGAGAGAGAGAGAGAGAGAGAAAGAGAGGGAGACTGAGAGAGACACACACACAGAGACACAGAGGGAAACAGAGAATGTCTGAGATGTCCAGACCTTACCCACGGCTCTGTGCTGGTCTCAGAGTTGTGTAGTACGCTGCCTCCAGTTTCCTTTTCAGAATGAAAATTCCGTCAGGACAGAAAGGACTCTAAGGCATTATTTCTGAATTGGATGGAAATTGGTGCCTGGATTTTCAGTGCCTGCACAAAAGGAGAAGAATGTAAGGCTGTGGACACTACGATGAGCTTGGGGAACCTGAGAACTGAACCCTGGATAAGAGGTTTAGGAAAAAAGGGACTGCACTGGAAACACATCAGGGGTATTTATCAGTTTTGGAGAGACACTGGGGAGGCAATCCCAAGACAGCTTCTTGGGATGAACCTGGATAATTGCTCCAAGGTTAATATCTATGTGCAACGGTCTTGGGAAATAAGTCTCGTTTACAAGGAGTAAACCAACTCCACCTTGAGCATCGGTCCTAAAACGTGCCCTCGCAGTTAGATTAGCAGCAAAGAAAGAGCTACACACACAGGCTTCAACCTGGCTTTGAGTCATCAGAGGTCCAGAAAATCTCAAGCACTGAATCTGGATAATCCCAGATTGCTAGTGGCTCTGAGAACTAAGTAAAAGAAGTTAAAAAAATCTTATCTGTAGGAAAATAACATCAAGTAAACCTCAAATTATTTTCCTCCATCATATTTTCAAATATAATTTTGAGCACAAACCCAAAGAGAAATAGACACACAAAGAAATAAGATATGGAAAGCAAGAGCCAACAGCTGAAAGGCGTACAGGAACTCTAGGTAATAGAACAGTCAGACGCAGAATGAGAAATAATGATGTTTGTGATGTTTTGGGATACAGAACCAATTGTGAAATGTTGGCAGGACTTTTACAAACTGAACAAACGTGAGTAGCCAGCAGTCAGATAAAAAACACATTACCAGCCCTTCAGAGATGCTGTCTTGTCTTCTTTTAGTCACTCACTGTTCCTGTAAGGGCAGCAGACCCTGACTCTTAATAGTATGAAACAGTTTACCCATTTTTGTACTTTATTGAAATGGTAGTACCCCTTTTGCACTTTTTCGTGCCTGCTGCTTTCACTCTATATATGTGAGGTTCACCCACATTGTTGTATATGGGTTGTTCATTTTCATTGTATTGTGTGACTGTGCCATTAAAATCCATTCTACCATGGACGGACCCTTGTGACTTCCAGTTTTCGGCTTTTTTTTTTTTTTAAGATTTTATATATTTGAGAGAGAGAGAGAGAGAGCGCAAGAACTCATGCGCGCGCGCGAAAGAGAGAGAGCGAGAGAGAGCGCGGGAGCGCAAGAGAGCATGAGCGGTGGGGAGGGGCAGAGGGAGAAGCAGGCTCTTCCCAAGCAGGGAGCCTGATGTGGGGCTCGATCCCAGGACCCTGGGATCATGACCTGAGCTGAAGGCAGAGGCTTAATGACTGAGCCACCCAGCACCACCCTGCCCATTCATTACATATTGTCTATGATTGCTTTCATGCTAGAATGGAATAATTGTGCATTTATTTTAAAATTCTTATTTATCTTTTATTAATTTTAACTTTAGTTCTACCTTTTTTTGCTTTATATATTCTGAAGCTATCCTTTTAAGCATATACAGATTTAGAATAGTGATATCATCCTGCTAGGTTAACCTGTTTTTAATGATAAAATATCACTCTTTATCTCTAATAATACTTCTTGCCTTAAAAACATCTCCACTGTATATATTTTCTTTTGATTTTTGTGTGCATGGTATATCTTATCCCATTTTCTAAACTTCTGAGTCCTTATATTTAATGTGGCTTTTATAAATAGCTTATGGCTGGGTTTTTATTTTCTTATTCTGTTTGAAAATTTTAATCTTCTTTTGGATGATTTAACCTCTTAGATTTTATGTAATTACTGATATATTTGAATTTATGTCTACCATCTCACTTAAAAATTTTTTCTTACCCATCTGTTTTATATATTTTTTCCTTTTCTTGTCTTCATTTGAAATTCAAAAGTCTAATATTTTAAATCTATTTATCCTTATATATACCTCTTACTTATATATTGTTTTATTTTTCTTTTACTGTAGAGATTACAACATGCATCCTTGATGTATTACAATTGAAAGCAAGTGCTTTTTTTTCTTTTACTATTTTGATTCTACTTAGAATCTCAGAACATTTACTCTCCATTAACCACGTTTCACCTTCACATTATTATTATCATGAAATTTATCTCCACACATGTTTTAAACTTCATAGGACATTATAATTTTTGTTTTCTTGAGGCAGTTGTTCAAGTATATTTAATCATTTGCTTACCCTTTCTGCTACTTCATTCCAACCTCATTTCTAAGTTTCTGTCTGTGATCAGTTTCATCTTGCCTGTAACACCTCATTTAGTATTTTAAAATTTTCTTTGTGGGGACCTTAGTAACAAATTCCTGTAGTTTTGTTTGTCAGAAAATGCCATTCATTTTTGAAGAATGCTTTTGCTGTATACCGTCTCTATTATTTCAACAATTAAAAGAGGGCATGGTACTGTCTTTTGTTCTTCATAATTCCTGTTATGAGGTTAGCTGCCAATCCAATTGTTACTCTTATGAAGTAATGTGCCCCTACTCTCACCCCCAGTTGCTTTAAGATTTTTCTTTGTATTTGCTTTTATATGTGTCGATTTAGTTTTGTTCGAATTTATACAACGGGGTTAGCTGAGCAACCTAAACCTGTAGTTTTATGTCTTTTATTGGTTTGGAAAATAGTTGGTTATTATTTTCTCAAATATTGCTCCCCCTTTTTCATTTTCTGTCTCCTGTCTTTTTTGGATTCCAGTGATACATCTGTGAGATCTTCAGTGCATGTCCCATATGTCTCTTATGATCTCATCTGTTTTTTTTCTTTAAATTTTATACTCAGTTTTGGTATTTTATATTGACATGTCTTCTAGCTTATTAATTCTGCATCCTGCTATTTCCAGTCTGCTGTTAAACTCATCCACTGAGTTCTTAATTCCAGATTCCCTGTTTTTCACTTCTAGGATGTCCACTGATTTCTTTTCATATATGTCACTTGCGGTGAAAATTATGCATCACTTTATTATTTTCAGATATTAATTTCTTTTTTTAACGAGTTTTGTTTTCTGTTTACTGTTCATCAACATTTCTTTTTTTTTAATTATATTCTGTTAGTCACCATACAGTACATCCCCGGTTTCCGATGTAAGGCTCGATGATTCATTAGTTGCGTATAACACCCAGTGCACCATGCGACACGTGCCCTCCTCACTACCCATCACCGGCCTATCTAATTCCCTCACACCTTCCCCTCTGAAGCCCTCAGTTTGTTTCTCATAGTCCATAGACTCTCATGCTTCATTCCCCCTTCTGATTACCCCCCCTTCTTTATCCCTTTCTTCCCCTACTGATCTTCCTAGTTCTTATGTTCCATAGATGAGAGAAACCATATGATAATTGTCTTTCTCTGCTTGACTTATTTCACTTAGCATTATCTCCTCCAGTGCCATCCATGTTGCAGCAAATGTTGAGAACTTGTTCTTTCTGATAGCTGAGTAATATTCCATTGTATATATGGACCACAACTCTTAATCCAGTCATCTGTTGAAGAGCATCTCGGTTCCTTCCACAATTTAGCTATTGTGGACAATGCTGCTATGAACATTGGGGTGCACATGGCCCTTCTCTTCACTACGTCTGTATCTTTGGGGTAAATACCCAGTAGTGCAATGGCTGGGTCATAGGGTAGCTCAATTTTTAACTTTTTAAGGGACCTCCACACTGTTTTCCAGAGTGGCTGTACCAACTTGCAATCCCACCAACAATGTAGGAGGGATCCCCTTTCTCCACATCCTCTCCAGCAATTGTTGTTTCTTGCCTTGTCAATTTTTGCCATTCTAACTGGCGTAAGGTGGTATCGCAGTGTGGTTTTGATTTGAATTTCCCTGATGGCTAATGATTTTGAACATTTTTTCATGTGTCTGTTAGCCATTTGTATGTCTTCATTGGAAAAGTGTCTGTTCATACCTTCTGCCCATTTTACGATTTGTTTATTTGTTTCTCGCATATTGAGTTTGAGAAGTTCTTTGTAGATCTTGGATACCAGTCTTTTATCTGTAGCATCACTTGCAAATATATTCTCCCATTCCGTGGGCTGCCTCTTAGTTTTATTGACTGTTTCCTTGGCTGTGCAGAAGCTTTTTTTTTTTTAATGAGTTTTTATTATATTATGTTAGTCACCATACAGTACATCCCCGGTTTCCGATGTAAGGCTCGATGATTCATTAGTTGCGTATAACACCCAGTGCACCATGCAATACGTGCCCTCCTTACTACCCATCACCGGTCTATCCCATTCCCCCACCCTCTCCCCTCTGAGGCCCTCAGTTTGTTTCTCATAGTCCATAGTCTCTCATGCTTCATTCCCGCTTCTGATTACCCCCCCTTTCTTTATCCCTTTCTTCCCCTACTGATCATCCTAGTTCTTATGTTCCATAGATGAGAGAAATCATATGATAGTTGTCTTTCTCTGACTTATTTCACTTAGCATTATCTCCTCCAGTGCCGTCCATGTTGCAGCAAATGGTGAGAATTCGTTCTTTCTGATAGCTGAGTAATATTCCATTGTATATATGGACCACAACTTTTTTTTTTTAAAGATTTTATTTATTTATTTGACAGAGATAGAGACAGCCAGCGAGAGAGGGAACACAAGCAGGGGGAATGGGAGAGGAAGAAGCAGGCTCATAGCGGAGGAGCCTGATATGGGGCTCGATCCCAGAACGCCGGGATCACGCCCTGAGCCGAAGGCAGACGCTTAACCTCTGTGCCACCCAGGCGCCCCTGGACCACAACTTCTTTTTTATTTATTTATTTATTTATTTATTTATTTATTTATTTATTTTTTTATTTTAATGATTTTTTTATTATATTATGTTGGTCACCATACAGTACATCCCCAATTTCCGATGTAAGGCTCGATGATTCATTAGTTGTGTATAACACCCAGTGCACCATGCAATACGTGCCCTCCTTACTACCCATCACCGGCCTATCCCATTCCCCCACCCCCCTCCCCTCTAAAGTCCTCAGTTTGTTTCTCATAGTCCATAGTCTCTCATGTTTCATTCCCCCTTCTGATTACCCCCCTTTCTTTATCCCTTTCTTCCCCTACTGATCATTCTAGTTCTTATGTTCCATAGATGAGAGAAATCATATGATAGTTGTCTTTCTCTGCTTGACTTATTTCACTTAGCATTATCTCCTCCAGTGCCGTCCATGTTGTAGCAAATGTTGAGAACTCGTTCTTTCTGATAGCTGAGTAATATTCCATTGTATATATCGACTACAACTTCTTAATCCAGTCATCTGTTGAAGGGCATCTCGGCTCCTTCCACGATTTAGCTATTGTGGACATTGCTGCTATGAACATTGGGGTGCATATGGCCCTTCTCTTCACTACGTCTGTATCTTTGGGGTAAACACCCAGTAGTGCAATGGCTGGATCATAGGGTAGCTCAATTTTTAACTTTGTAAGGGACCTCCACACTGTTTTCCAGAGTGGCTGTACCTACTTGCATTCCCACCAACAATGTAGGAGGGATCCCCTTTCTCCACATCCTCTCCAACAATTGTTGTTTCTTGCCTTGTCTATTTTTGCCATTCTAACTGGCGTAAGGTGGTATCTCAGTGTGGTTTTGATTTGAATTTCCCTGATGGCTAATGATTTTGAACATTTTTTCATGTGTCTGTTAGCCATTTGTATGTCTTCATTGGAAAAGTGTCTGTTCATATCTTCTGCCCATTTTTTGATTTGTTTATTTGTTTCTCGTGTATTGAGTTTGAGAAGTTCTTTGTAGATCTTGGATACCAGTCCTTTATCTGTAGTGTCATTTGCAAATGTATTCTCCCATTCCGTGGGCTGCCTCTTAGTTTTTTTTACTGTTTCCTTGGCTGTGCAGAGGCTTTTTATCTTGATGAAGTCCCATAAGTTCATTTTATCTTTTGTTTCTCTTGCCTTTGGAGATGTGTCATGAAAAAGGTTGCTTTGGCCGATGTCATAGAGGTTGCTGCCTATGTTCTCCTCTAGAATTTTGATGGATTCCTGTCTCACATCGAGGTCTTTCATCCATTTGAAGTTTATTTTGTCTATGGTGTGAAAGAGTGGTCAAGTTTCATTCTTTTGCACGTAGCTGTCCAATTTTCCCAGCACCATTTATTGAAGAGACTGTCTTTTTCCCACCGGATGTTTTTTTCTGCTTTATCAAATATTAGTTGCCCAAAGAGCTGATGGTCCATTTCTGGGTTCTCTATTCTGTTCCGTTGGTCTATGTATCTGTTTTTGTGCCAGTACCATGCTGTCTTTGTGATCACAGCTTTGTAGTACAGCTCGAAATCCGGCATTGTGATGTCCCCAGCTTTGTTTTTCCTTTTCAACAGTTCCTTGGCGATTCGGGGCCTTTTCTGGTTCTATACAAATTTAAGGACTATTTGTTCCAGTTCTTTGAAAAATGTCATTGGTATTTTGATCGGGATGGCATTGAAAGTGTAGATTGCTCTGGGTAGCATGGACATTTTAACTATGTTAATTCTTCTGATCCATGAGCATGGAATATCTTTCCATCTTTTTATGTCTTCCTCAATGTCTTTCAAGAGTGATTTATAGTTTCTAGAATATAGGTCCTTTATGTCTCTGGTTAAGTTTATTCCAAGGTAATGTATGGTTTTTGGTGCTATTGTAAATGGGATGGATTCCCTAATTTCTCTTTCTTCGGTCTTGTTATTCGTGTATAGAAATGCAACTGATTTCTGAGCATTGATTTTGTATCCCGCCACGTTACTGAATTGCTCTATAACTTCTAAAAGTTTGGGAGTGCCTTCTTTTGGGTTTTCCATATAGAGTATCATGTCATCTGCGAAGAGAGACATTTTGACTTCTTCTTTGCCGATTTGAATACCTTTGATCCCTTTTTGTTGTCTGATTGCTGTTGCAAGGACTTCTAGTACTATGTTGAATAATAGTGGCGAGAGTGGGCATCCTTGTCGTGTTCCTCATCTTGAGGGAAAGGCATCCAGCTTTTCCCCATTGAGAATAATATTTGCAGTAGGCTTCTCATAGATGGCTTTTATGAGATTGAGAAATGTACCTTCTATTCCTACACTCTGAAGGGTTTTAATCAGGAAAGGATGCTGTATGTTGTCAAATGTTTTTTTCGGCATCAGTTGAGAGGATCATATGTTTCCTGAGTCTTTTCTTGTTGATATGATGTATCATGCTGATTGATTTGCGAATATTGAACCACGCTTGCATCCCAGGTATGAATCCCACTTGATCAGGATGGATAATTCTTTTAATTACTGTTGGATTCTAGTAGCAAGTATCTTGTTGAGGGTTTTGGCGTCCATATTCATTAGGGAAATTGGTCTGTAATTCTCCTTTTTTTTTTAAGATTTTATTTATTTATTTGAAAGATATAGAGACAGCCAGCGAGAGAGGGAACACAAGCAGGGGGAGTGGGAGAGGAAGAAGCAGGCTCATAGAAGAGGAGCCTGATGTGGGGTTCGATCCCATAACGCCGGGATAACGCCCTGAGCCGAAGGCAGGCGCTTAACCGCTGTGCCACCCAGGCGCCCCTGTAATTCTCCTTTTTGAGGGGGTCTTTGCCTTGTTTGGGGATTAACATAATATTGGCCTCATAGAATGAGTTTGGTAGCTTTCCTTCTGTTTCTATTTTTTGAAATAGCTTTAGGAGAATAGGTATTATTTCTTCTTTGAATGTTTGGTAGAATTCCCCAGGAAAACTTTTCGGGCCTGGAGTTTTGTTATTTGGAAGGTTGTTTTTCATTGACTCAATTTCTTCATAATTAATTGGCCTGTTTAAGAAATCAATTTCTTCCTGTTTCAATCTTGGTTATTTATGGGTTTCCAGGAAGGATTCCATCTCTTCCAGATTGCTTAGTTTATTGGCATATAGCTGTTGATAAAAATTTCTAATAATGATTCCAATTTCAGTGGTGTTCGTTGTGACCTCTCCTTTTTCATTCATAATTTTAATAATTTGGGTCCTTTCTCTTTTCTTTTGGATAAGTCTTGCCAGTGGTTTGTCAATTTTATTGATTCTCTCCAAGAACCAGCTTCTAGTCCTGTTGATCTGCTCTACTGTACTTCTGGTTTCTGCTTGATTGATTTCAGCTCTAATTTTGGTCAACTGCTTCCTCGTGCGTGGATTAGGCCTGTCCCTCTGTTGCTGTTCCAGCTTCTTGAGGTGAGAATATAAAAACTGCATTTTAGATTTTTCTATTCTTTTGAGTGAGGCTTGGATGGCTATGTATTTCCCCCTTAGGACCGCCTTTGCAGTATCCCATAGGTTTTGGACTGTTGTATTTTCGTTCTCATTGGTCTCCATAAATTGTTTAATTTGATTTTTTATTTCCTGGCTTATCGAGTCATTCCTGATCAGGATGGTTCTTAGTCTCCAAGTGTTTGTCTTCCAAATTTTTCCTTGTGGTTGAGTTCCAATTTCAGAGCGTTGTGGTCTGAGAATATGCAGGGGATAATTTCAATCTTTTGGCATCGGTTGAGACCTGTTTTGTGTCCCTGAACATGGTCTATTCTTGAGAATGTTCCATGGGCATTAGAATAGAATGAGTATTCTTTGGTTTTGGGGTGTAGTGTTCTATATATATATATCTATGAGGTCCAACTCGTCAAGTATGGCATTTAAAGCCTTTGATTCTTTGCTTAGTTTTTGCCAGGGTGTTCTGTCTATTTCTGATAGTGGAGTGTTGAGGTCCCCTACTATTAATGTATTTTTATTTATATGTCTCTTTATTCTGGTTAAGAGTTGGCTTGTGTATCTTGCTGCTCCCCTGTTGGGGGCATATATATTTATAATTGTCATATCCACTTGTTGAATACTTCCTTTAAGAATAATATAGTGCCCTTCTGCGTCTCTAACTATGGTCTGTAGTTTAAAATCCAATTTATCTGATATGAGAATTGCTACCCCAGCTTTCTTTTGAGGTCCATTTGCGTGAAAGATGGTACTCCATCCCCTTACTCTCAGTCTGAATGCATCTTTGGGTTCGAAATGAGTCTCTTGTAGACAGCAAATGGATGGGTCATTTCTTTTTATCCAATATGCAACCCTGTGGTGTCTTATGGGAGCTTTCAAACCATTTACATTGGCACTAAGAACTGAGAGATAGAATTTTAATGATGCCATGTTGCCAGTAAAGTCTTTGTTTGTATTGGTTGTGACTTTCTTTTCTATATTGGTTGTGACTTTCTTTTCTGTATCACTCTTGGGGCCTTTTTACCTTTATAGAACCCCCCTTAATATCTCCTGGACGGCTAGTTTCGTGGTTACGAAATTGGTTAATGACTGGCGATTCTGAAATGTCTTTATTTCTCCATCATTTCTGAATGACAGCCTTGCTGGATAAAGGATCCTTGGCTGCATGTTTTTCTCTGAAAGAGCTTTAAAAATGCCCCCCCCAACCCTTACTCTCATTCCAGGTCTGTGTAGATAAGTCTGACGTAATTATTTTTTTTTTAAATGATTTTTTATTATATTATGTTAGTCACCATACAGTACATCCCCGGTTTCCGATGTAAGGCTCGATGATTCATTAGTTGTGTATAACACCCAGTGCACCATGCAATACGTGCCCTCCTTACTACCCATCACCAGTCTATCCCATTCCCCCACCCACCTCCCCTCTGAAGTCCTCAGTTTGTTTCTCATAGTCCATAGTCTCTCATGTTTCATTCCCCCTTCTGATTACCCCCCTTTCTTTATCCCTTTCTTCCCCTACCGATCATCCTAGTTCTTATGTTCCATAGATGAGAGAAATCATATGATAGTTGTCTTTCTCTGCTTGACTTATTTCACTTATTCATTATCTCCTCCAGTGCTGTCCATGTTGTAGCAAATGTTGAGAACTCGTTCCTTCTGATAGCTGAGTAATATTCCATTGTATATATGGACCACAACTTCTTAATCCAGTCATCTGTTGAAGGGCATCTCGGCTCCTTCCACGATTTAGCTTGTGTGGACATTGCTGCTATGAACATTGGGGTGCATATGGCCCTTCTCTTCACTACGTCTGTATCTTTGGGGTAAACACCCAGTAGTGCAATGGCTGGATCATAGGGTAGCTCAATTTTTAACTTTGTAAGGGACCTCCACACTGTTTTCCAGAGTGGCTGTACCAACTTGCATTCCCACCAACAATGTAGGAGGGATCCCCTTTCTCCACATCCTCTCCAACAATTGTTGTTTCTTGCCTTGTCTATTTTTGCCATTCTAACTGGCGTAAGGTGGTATCTCAGTGTGGTTTTGATTTGAATTTCCTTGATGGCTAATGATTTTGAACATTTTTTCATGTGTCTGTTAGCCATTTGTATGTCTTCATTGGAAAAGTGTCTGTTCATATCTTCTGCCCATTTTTTGATTTGTTTATTTGTTTCTCGTGTATTGAGTTTGAGAAGTTCTTTGTAGATCTTGGATACCAGTCCTTTATCTGTAGTGTCATTTGCAAATATCTTCTCCCATTCCGTGGGCTGCCTCTTAGTTTTTCTGACTGTTTCCTTGGCTGTGCAGAAACTTTTAATCTTGATGAAGTCCCATAAATTCATTTTGTCTTTTGTTTCTCTTGCCTTTGGGGATGTATCATGAAAAAGGTTGCTTTGGCCGATGTCATAGAGGTTGCTGCCTATGTTCTCCTCTAGAATTTTGATGGATTCCTGTCTCACATCGAGGTCTTTCATCCATTTGGAGTTTATTTTTGTGTATGGTGTGAGATAGTGGTCAAGTTTCATTCTTTTGCATGTAGCTGTCCAATTTTCCCAGCACCATTTATTGAAGAGACTGTCTTTTTCCCACCGGATGTTTTTTCCTGCTTTATCAAATATTAGTTGCCCAAAGAGCTGAGGGTCCATTTCTGGGCTCTCTATTCTGTTCCATTGGTCTATGTGTCTGTTTTTGTGCCAGTACCATGCTGTCTTTGTGATCACAGCTTTGTAGTACAGCTCGAAATCCGGCATTGTGATGCCCCCAGCTTTGTTTTTCCTTTTCAACAGTTCCTTGGAGATTCGGGGTCTTTTCTGGTTCCATACAAATTTAAGGACTATTTGTTCCAGTTCTTTGAAAAATGTCCTCGGTATTTTGATCGGGATAGCATTGAAAGTGTAGATTGCTCTGGGTAGCATGGACATTTTAACTATGTTAATTCTTCTGATCCATGAGCATGGAATATCTTTCCATCTTTTTATGTCTTCCTCAATGTCTTTTAAGAGTGATTTATAGTTTCTAGAATAAAGGTCCTTTACATCTCTGGTTAAGTTAATTCCAAGGTAACGTATGGTTTTTGGTGCTATTGTAAATGGGATGTATTCCCTGATTTCTCTTTCTTCGTTCTCGTTATTCGTGTACAGAAATGCAACTGATTTCTGAGCATTGATTTTGTATCCCGCCACGTTACTGAATTGCTCTGTAACTTCTAATAGTTTGGGAGTGGCTTCTTTTGGGTTTTCCATATAGAGTATCATGTCGTCTGCGAAGAGAGACATTTTGACTTCTTCTTTGCCGATTTGAATACCTTTGATCCCTTTTTGTTGTCTGATTGCTGTTGCAAGGACTTCTAGTACTATGTTGAATAATAGTGGCGAGAGTGGGCATCCTTGTCGTGTTCCTCATCTTAAGGGAAAGGCTTCCAACTTTTCCCCATTGAGAATAATATTTGCAGTAGGCTTTTCATAGATGGCTTTTATGAGATTGAGAAATGTACCTTCTATTCCTACACTCTGAAGGGTTTTAATCAGGAAAGGATGCTGTATTTTGTCAAATGCTTTTTCGGCATCGATTGAGAGGATCATATGGTTCTTGAGTCTTTTCTTGTTGATATGATGTATCACGCTGATTGATTTGCGAATATTGAACCACGCTTGCATCCCAGGTATGAATCCCACTTGATTGTGGTGGATAATCCTTTTAATGAACTGTTGGATTCTATTAGCAAGTATCTTGTTGAGGATTTTGGCGTCCATATTCATTAGGGAAATCGGTCTGTAATTCTCCTTTTTGAGGGGGTCTTTGCCTGGTTTGGGGATCAAGGTAATATTGGCCTCATAGAATGAGTTTGGTAGCTTTCCTTCTGTTTCTATTTTTTGAAATAGCTTTAGGAGAATAGGTATTATTTCTTCTTTGAATGTTTGGTAGAATTCCCCAGGAAAACCGTCCGGTCCTGGAGTTTTGTTATTTGGAAGGTTGTTTATCACTGACTCAATTTCTTCATAATTAATTGGCCTGTTTAAGAAATCAATTTCTTCCTTTTTCAATCTTGGTAGTTTATAGGTTTCCAGGAAGGATTCCATCTCTTCCAGATTGCTTAGTTTATTGGCATATAGCTGTTGATAAAAATTTCTTTTTTTTTTTTAAAGATTTTATTTATTTATTTGACAGAGAGACAGCCAGTGAGAGAGGGAACACAGCAGGGGAGTGTGAGAGGAAGAAGCAGGCTCCTAGCAGAGGAGCCTGATGTGGGGCTCGATCTCGCAACGCCGGGATCACGCCCTGAGCCGAAGGCAGACGCTTAACGACTGCGCCACCCAGGCGCCCCCCCCCTTTTTTTTTTTGTTGATAAAAATTTCTAATAATCCTTCCAATTTCAATGGTGTTCGTCGTGACCTCTCCTTTTTCATTCATAATTTTAATAATCTGGGTCCTTTCTCTTTTCTTTTGGATAAGTCTTGCCAGTGGTCTGTCAATTTTATTGATTCTCTCCAAGAACCAGCTTCTAGTCCTGTTGATCTGCTCTACTGTACTTCTGGTTTCTGCTTGATTGATTTCAGCTTTAATTTTGGTCAACTGCTTCCTTGTGCGTGGATTAGGCCTGTCCCTCTGTTGCTGTTCCAGCTTCTTGAGGTGAGAATATAAAAACTGCATTTTAGATTTTTCTATTCTTTTGAGTGAGGCTTGGATGGCTATGTATTTCCCCCTTAGGACCGCCTTTGCAGTATCCCATAGGTTTTGGACTGTTGTATTTTCATTCTCATTGGTCTCCATAAATTGTTTAATTTGATTTTTGATTTCCTGGTTTATCGAGTCATTCCTGAGCAGGATGGTTCTTAGTCTCCAAGTGTTTGAGTTTCTTCCAAATTTTTCCTTGTGGTTGAGTTCCAATTTCAGAGCGTTGTGGTCTGAGAATATGCAGGGGATAATTTCAATCTTTTGGTATCGGCTGAGACCTGTTTTGTGTCCCAGAACATGGTCTATTCTTGAGAATGTTCCATGGGCATTAGAATAGAATGAGTATTCTTTGGTTCTGGGGTGTAGTGTTCTATATATATCTAAGAGGTCCAACTTGTCGAGTATGGCATTCAAAGCCATTGATTCTTTGCTTAGTTTTTGCCAGGGTGTTCTGTCTATTTCTGATAGTGGAGTGTTGAGGTCCCCTACTATTAATGTATTTTTATCTATATGTCTCTTTATTTTGGTTAAGAGTTGGCTTGTGTATCTTGCTGCTCCCCTGTTGGGGGCATATATATTTATAATTGTCATATCCACTTGTTGAATACTTCCTTTAAGAATAATATAGTGCCCTTCTGCATCTCTAACTATAGTCTGTAGTTTAAAATCCAATTTATCTGATATGAGAATTGCTACCCCAGCTTTCTTTTGAGGTCCATTTGCGTGAAAGATGGTACTCCATCCCCTTACTCTCAGTCTGAATGCATCTTTGGGTCCGAAATGAGTCTCTTGTAGACAGCAAATGGATGGGTCATTTCTTTTTATCCAATCTGCAACCCTGTGGCGTTTAAGCAAGAATTTAAACCATTAATGTTAAGGCTGAGTACTGAGAGATATGCTTTTAATTCTGCCATGTTGTCAGTAAAGTCTTTGTTTGTATTGGCTGTGACTTTCTGTTTTGTATCACTCTTGGGGCCTTTTTACTTTTATAGAACCCCCCGTAATACCTCCTGTAGGGCTGGTTTCGTGGTTATGAAATTGGCTAGTGACTGTCGATTCTGAAATGTCTTTTTTTCTCCATCAATTCTGAATGACAGCCTTGCTGGATAAAGGATCCTTGGCTGTATGTTTTTCTCTGAAAGAGCTTTAAAAATGCTCCCCCAACCCTTTCTGTCATTCTAGGTCTGTGTAGACAGGTCTGACGTAATTCTGATGCCTTTGCCTTGGTACGTGAGAAATTTCTTTGCCCTGGCCGCTTTCAATACTGTATCCTTGGATCTCATATTTGCGAAATGCACTATGACGTGACGTGGTGTAGGTCTGTCATGGTTGAGCTTGGGAGGGGTCCTCTCTGCCTCTTGGACACGAATTTTTGTTTCCCTTGCTAGATTAGGGAAGTTTTCAGCTACAATTTGTTCAAATATCTCTTCTAGACCTCTGTTTTTCTCCACCCCCTCGGGGATGCCGATGATTCTAAGATTGGATCGTTTCGTTGAGTCAGTAATCTCCCGTAGCCAACATTCGTGGGCGTGGATTTTTTTAAGACCATCTTCTATTTTTATTTTTTCCTCTATTAACCCATCCTCCAATTCACTAACCCTTTCCTCCGCTTCGGTGACCCTGGCCGTCAGAGCCTCTAGTTTTGCCTGCATTTGGCTCATAGAATTTTTAATTTCTGTCAAATTCACTCTCATTTCCACCCTTAGGGATTCTATATTCTCAGTAATATTTTCCTGAATACTTTTTTCAAGTCTACTCATTATCTTGACCATTGTTACTCTGAATTCCATTTCTGATAATTTGGTTACATCCATATCCGTTACTTCTGTGGCAGAAGCCACTGACTCACTGTCTTTTCTTTGCTGGGGGGGGCTTCTCCTTCTTGTCATTTTAATGAGGGGAGGTTGCGGGGTTGTCCAGAGCCCAAAATTACTGATTGGGTCCCAGGCCGTGCCCCTTGTTTTATAGGGATCTTAGAGATGTGGGCTTCTTCTTTAAAGATTTTATTTATTTACTTATCTGAGAGAGGGAGACAGACAGTCAGCAAGAACGGAATAGCAGCAGGGGAGTGAGAGAGGAAGACGCAGGCTCCCAGCGGAGGAGCCCGATGAGGGACTCCTTTCCGGGACGCTGGGATCACGCCCTAAGCTGAAGACAGGCGCTCAATGACGGCGCCACCCAGGCGCCTCCGGTTGTGGGCTCCTTGATTTTTCAGCCTGCCTTCTGTGTTCTGGGGGAGGGGCCTGCCGCGCCGATATTCAGGCAACCCTGTTTGGTTAGAGTCTCCGTGTCCCCTGCGAGGGAGGATGGGGATGGGCACTCTCTGAGCCGGTATTTCCAGGCTTTTGTTCTCTGGCGGCTTTCCCTGGCAGCCGGCTATGCCTCTTCTGAGGGTCAGAGCAGCAGAGGCTGCATTGTCTCAGAACAGAGGGATTGCGGCCCGTTCTCCACTGATGTTCTGGCCACTTTAACTCTATTACTGTTGGTGCTGCTCAACCCTGCAGCGTCCCGGGATGTGCGCACCAACCCGGCGACCCTGCCCTCACTTCCAGGGCCGGCACGTCTCTGTCCTTTGTGTTTCTAATGCCGCCAGCCACCGGCCGCCCCGCGCGCTCCCGGGTCTCCCGGTCTCAGTCTATGCCCGGTGAGCACACCTCGATTCCGGAGTTTCGTGAGAAGCCTGGTGGCGCGCGCACCCGGTTCAGGGTCTCAGTCTGCTGTTTCTCGGGTGCCGACCGCGAGTCCGCCCGCTCCCCCGTGCAGGTGGCCCGCCAGTCGCCAGCCGCCCCGCGCGCGCTCCGGGAGTTCCCGGTCTCAGTCTGGATCCCGTGAGCACACCGGGATTCCAGTGTTCCGGGAGATGCCTGGTGGCGCGTTCACGGCTCACCGGTCTCAGTCCGCTCTCTCGCAGGTGCCCTCTGTGAGTCCGCCCGCTCCCCCGTGCAGGTGGCTGCCGCTTCCCGGCGCCCAAACGCGGCGGCTCCCTCCCCCTTCCGTTTATCTTCCGATATCCGTGCGCGGTTTACAGCTCCCCTCTTCGTACCTCAATACTCAGCGCTGGAGATGTTCATTTGTAGAGATCCAGATGCATCATCCTGCGTCTCAGGCTGATTCCGTGGTTATTTAGGCTGGTCTGGTACCTATCCAGCTCGACTCAGGGGACCGGCTGAATAAGGGGTCCCCTACTCCTCCGCCATCTTAACTCAATAAAAAAAATTATTAAACAGTCTTATTATTCTTGTAGAGAAATGCAACTGATTTCTGAGCATTGATTTTGTATCCCGCCACATTACTGAATTGCTCTATAACTTCTCATAGTTTGGGAGTGGATTCTTTTCGGTTTTCCATATAGAGTATCATGTCATCTGCGAAGAGAGACAGTTTGACTTCTTCTTTGCCGATTTGGATACTGTTTATCCCTTTTTGTCGTCTGATTGCTGTTGCAAGGACTTCTAGTACTATGTTGAATAATAGTGGCGAGAGTGGGCATCCTTGTCGTGTTCCTGATCTTAAGGGAAAGGTCTTCCAGCTTTCCCCATTGAGAATGATATTTGCAGTAGGCTTTTCATAGATGGTTTTTATGAGATTGAGGAATGGACCCTCTATCCCTACACTCTGAAGGGTTTTAATCAGGAAAGGATGCTGTATTTTGTCAAATGTTTTTTGCATCTATTGAGAGAATCATATGATTTTTGGATTTTTCCTTCTAGATTTGTGAATGTTGAACCACCCTTGCATCCCAGGGATGAATCCCACTTGGTCATGATGGATAATCCTTTAATGTACTTTTGGATTCTATTAGCCAAGATCTTGTTGAGAAGTTTTGCGTACATATTCATTAGGGAAATCGGTCTGTAATTCTCCTTTTTGATGGGGTCTTTGCCTGGTTTGGGGATCAAGGTAATATTGGCCTCATGGAATGAGTTTGGTAGCTTTCCTTCTGTTTCTATTTTTTGAAATATCTTTATGAGAATAGGTATTATTTCTTCTTTGAATGTTTGGATATTAATTTCTGTATTTTAAATTCCTTGTTTGCTACCTCTAAAATCAGCTTGTCTTTGCTCCTTATCCTCTTTCTCTTCCTCCTCCTTTATTTTGTTTTTCTCTTTATTTTTGGCCATAGTATTTTGCCTCTTCCATATTTCTGGTCTTTTTTATTGTATGCTGGATATTATTAATATTAGGATTGCTGTGGCTCCAGATGATGTCATCTTCTAGCAGCGATGGTTCTCCCTTTCCTGCTATGCAGTAATGGTGAATGGATTGATCACTTCATTACAACCAGGGATTGATTTTGGCTTAGGGCTGGGTTGCAGACTTACTATTTCCTAGCGTGTGTTTCTCCTAGGCTTTTGGTTGAGAACCTGATGAGTTCCTCAGCTCTAAAAGATAATGGGAGTTTCTCTTTAGAGTTTTTTCCCCCTAGCTGTTTAGCCTCTTGCTACATGAAACTTCAAAATTTGACAAATAATCTTGAGAGAAAGGCCAGGCATGTGTTTCAGGAAGGCCTCTTCCTTTGATGAATCTTGGTTTTCAGTCCTGTAGGACCTAGGGCATTTATGCTCTAACATAAAATTAGCCACCTCATCTTAGAACATTCTGTCTCTCTCTGAAACTCTAATTTATGTAGTTTTTGTTGCTTTTGCAACTCTTTGGTGCCTTTCATGATTTAAAATTTATTTATTTATTTATTTATTTATTTAGTTTTCTTTTTTTTTTTAATTAATTTTTTATTTTTTTATTTTATTTTATTTTATTTTTAATTTATTTATTCGACAGAGATAGAGACAGCCAGCGAGAGAGGGAACACAAGCAGGGGGAGTGGGAGAGGAAGAAGCAGGCTCATAGCAGAAGAGCCTGATGTGGGGCTCAATCCCAGATTGCCGGGATCACGCCCTGAGCCGAAGGCAGACGCTTAACCGCTGTGCCACCCAGGCGCCCCTTAAAAATAATTTTTTAAATTATATTATGTTAGTCACCATACAGTACATCCCTAGTTTTTGATGTAAAGTTCGATGATTCATTAGTTGCGTATAACACCCAGTGCACCCTGCAATACGTGCCCTCCTTATTACCCATCACCAAATCAAAACCACACTAAGATACCACCTTACGCCAGTTAGAATGGCAAAAATAGACAAGGCAAGAAACAACAATTGCTGGAGAGGATGTGGAGAAAGGGGATCCCTCCTACATTGTTGGTGGGAATGCAAGTTGGTACAGCCACTCTGGAAAACAGTGTGGAGGTCCCTTAAAAAGTTAAATATTTATTTATTTCTTAAATGATCATTGCAGCAGGCACATTGCTTGATGCAACCCACTATATTCTACGTGGATGGAGAGATTTGTTTATTTTATTTCCAAAGAGACTCATTTCAAGAAATGTTAGTTTGGTTAAAACATTTAGTGGATATTTATAGGTGACACATTCTTCTAATATATTCACTTTGAAACCCTGTTGCTACTACCTGGGTTCAAGTAACCATTATCTCTAACCTGGGTTACTAAAATAGCCTTTTAATGATTTCTCTGCCTTCCTTATTTTAAATGCTAGTGTGTTCTCCTTTAATCTGAATTACTGTCCTAAAAAGGAAATTTGAACATGTAATTTCCCTTAAAACCATTTAGAGATGTTTTGCTGAGGATGAAGGTGGCCTTGGTAACACATCTTACAAGATGTTGCCTGACCAGGCCTCTGTCTGACTCTCTCACCCCAGCCCTTGCCTTCTATCCCTCAACATCCTCAGATTTCCTGAGTGTCCCATGTTATCTCTAATTCTTAAATCTTTGCACATGTTATTTAGTTGGCTGAGAACACCATTGTCTTTCCATCTATCCCTTTTATCCAGTTGCCTCACAGATATTCAGGCTCCAAAACACAATGGTCAAATGTGGCTGGGAGTGGCTAGGAAAGTAAGGAGGTGATGACTGCACTGTGTTAACAGACTGCGATTAGATTTTATCACTAACCCACGAGTGGTGTGTGGAAATAAGTCACCGTTACCTTCCCTAAATGTAGCAGGGATAAATTATGGGACTCAGTTATTGAATAAGCTGATCAACAAAGAACATTTCTTTCCTGTTTTCAGGATGATATTTCTTTTTTTTTTAAATTTTTTATTTTCATTTTTTAAATGTTTTTTTATTATATTTTGTTAGTCACCATCAGGATGATATTTCTGAAGCAATAATTGAACTCTCCAGAAAAATAGGTTATCACGCTTAAACACTTCAGAGGGCGAATACTTCAGGAGTGAAAATAGTGAAGTAAGAAGGAAGAAGTCTTCTGGACTGTGGTAACCAAGGCAGCATTCCTGGTGGGACTAGGGCATGAGCTGTTTCCTCTGTTGCCTGTCCCCCTACCTAAAGATGGCTAGTAATTAAGAATCCCTGCTTTAGACATCCTAGGGGATTCATCCCAGGGAGGTTTAGAATTTACTTTATTTGCTTTAATGTTTTTCCCCCTCAAGTCGTAGGTTCCACTGGGACCCAGTATCCCCCAGGCCCAGGAAGACAGAATGAGAGAAGTGAGAAGGGATGGTGTAGACTCCAGGATGGTGATGACTACAGAGTCTGAGTCTCCATGAGCTTATAATTAATAAAAGAGTGAGGGGTCCTGGGCAAAAGCCCTGAAGTCTCCTTGAGACATACTTGGTAAGTTAGGCTGGAGGGTACATGCCTTAGGCTTCTTCTAACCTTAGCATTCAGGTTACTGAGGTTTTATGATGTGACTCTATGGGGTTGTTCTTCAGGCAGTCCACATTAAAAAAAAACTCAACATTTTAGAAATAGCTTCATTAATGTCACCAGATTCAATATCCATTTAAAATAATATTCCTAAGTATTTCATAACAGAGTCCTTTATGTTTTACAAAGGGATTTCTCAAAAGAGATTTCAGTTTACAGTAGCTTTGGGAGGTAGGCAGGGACAAGTCAGTACTGGCATTTTAAAGCTGAAGCAGGTAAGATGTAGAGAAATGAAAGGAGTAGGTAGAGTTCATATAGCTCCTCAATGGCAGCATTTGTAAGCGATATCTGACTGTTTTGGGCTCTTAATCAGGTATTTTATACAATACATGGATCCCACTTGTTTCCCAGAAAAGGAAATTCCTGAGAAGTCAGAGATGGATCCTTCCCCCAGTAATACATAGTAACAGATCTTTCTTGCCTTTGTCCAAGTATGAAAACACATGTATATGCCTGGTTTAAGCCCCAAGATCTTGGGGAATGTCCTGCAGTGAGGGCACTCTTCTCTCTCTTCAGGGTTAAGAGATGTTTTTCTCATTTTGAAATGCTCTTGTTTTTTGTCAATCCTGACTCACACTGTGGGAACGGTATCTGGAGGAGACCAGAAAGTAGATCCAAGAGACTGGAAATTATCTTCATTCTTTTTGCTTTTCCATGATCTCTCAACTTCCACATCTGTCTAATTTCTTCCCACATCAATATTGATATTGTGTGGGGTAAATCTTAAGGAAAAAATGATGGCAGTGTTGTCTTGAGTAGATTAGTGTAAGACATAGAGCAGGATATCTTGAGATGGGGTAATATGCTGATCCAGGGAGAGAAATTCTGGACAGTCTGCAGTGCTGTATCTGGAAATCAGCACAACAGATTTAGGTAACGGAACTCAGATTTAGAAAGGTTCAGTGTCAGTGGATGATTTCAACCTCCAAAATTTTTGGTGTCTGTTGAAACAAATAGGAAATCCCTTGGGTGGCATAAATTTTCTTTTTTTTAATGTTTTTTTTATTATATTATGTTAGTCACCATACAGTACACCCCTGGTTTCCGATGTAAAGCTCGATGCTTCATTAGTTGCGTATAACACCCAGTGCACCATGCAACACGTGCCCTCCTCACTACCCATCACCGGTCTATCCCATTCCCCCACCCCCTCCCCTCTGAAGTCCTCAGTTTCTTTCCTTCTCCTTCTCCTCCTCCTCCTCCTTCTTCCTTCCTCCCTTCCTCCCTTCCTCCCTTCCTCCCTTCCTCCCTTCCTTCCTTCCTTCTCCACACATTGTTCTAGATTTTAGGCTTCAGCAATGAACAAGATAGAACCTTTCCCTTCCCTTAAAGTCTAGCAAAAAGCAAATAATCCCTATTAATGGTCTGGGTGAATTCCTAGAAGACAGGATGGAATGAGATACAGACAGCATGTGTCAGGTAATGGAAGACATGATGTGATATGGTGGGTGACAGCGGGATGCCTTTGAGAAAATCAGAAATAATTGGTATGCCTGAAGTGGAGAGATGATTAGACATGAACTAATTGAGCTGATGAAATAAAAGGGTTTTGTAGGTCATGTTAACCATTTTGGACTTTATGTTAATGGAAAGAGGAAACTCTTCAATTAGAATAGTGGCACAAGTGGGTTTGAGTTATAAAAAGAACAATTCTGGATAATGTCAATGGGACAAAAGGGAGTGAAAATAAATGTGGAGAGACCAGATTTGTTGTGATGGTTCAGGTGAGAAAAGTTGAGTGACCTGAATGATGGCTGTGGGATGGGTAGCAGGCCCTATATGAGAAGTGAGCAAAAAGGGAGATTGGTAACATACAGTAAATGCGTGACGAGTGTGAATAGAGGAAGGACTCAAGGATGGCTCTTAGTCTGGCTTGAGTACCTTGTAGGTGGTACTGCCAGTCACTGAGCTAGAGCTACTGGGAGTGGAGCACCTACAGGGCAAGGAAGACAAGAAACTAAATTTCAGAAAGATTGGTTTCAGAATGACAGTGAGACACACAGGGAAGATGGTAATCAGAGAGCTGAACACCCAGGTCTGTAGTTCAGACAAGCTATGTGGGCTGAATAAATACATTTGGGATTCACTGTCATATTTAGGGTAAGTATAGAAAGACAGTATTCTGAGGACCACCAATATTCAAATGATGACCAGGGAGGGGAAGCTCTCTAAGGACTGGTGAAGGCATTGCAAGGCAAGTAGGAAAAAACATGAAGCTGAGGTGTCACCACTACCAAGAGACAAGTGAGTTTTACAAAGGAAAAAGTGATCATTGGTGTTAAATGTGCTGTCATCTGATTTAGAGACCTGGATGTCTTTGGAGACTTTGATAGGGTAGTTTCAGTACAGCCAGCTGCCACCTGTGCCTAAATTCTCACTCATCCACCATTTGACAATAGGCCACATGCAATGGACATATATTTATTTCTTATACTTGGATTTTAAGGTCTGTTATTTTCTTCATAAATATAATAGAGTCACAGAATGATAGAGAGGAACCAAAGTGTTGTCTCAGATTTCCTTCTTTTGGGTCTGCCCATCAAGCCAGAGCAGTGGAATCTGTTCTATGCCTTGTTCCTGGCCATGTATGTTACCACCATTGTGGGGAACCTTCTCATCATCGTCCTCATTCGCCTGGACTCCCACCTCCACACACCCATGTATTTGTTTCTCAGCAATTTATCCTTCTCCGACCTCTGCTTCTCCTCTGTCACAATGCCCAAATTGCTGCAGAACATGCAGAGCCAAGTCCCATCCATCCCCTATGCTGCTTGCCTGACCCAGATGTACTTCTTCCTGTTTTTTGGAGACCTGGAGAGCTTCCTCCTGGTGGCCATGGCCTATGACCGCTATGTGGCCATCTGCTTCCCCCTGCACTACACCACCATCATGAGCCCCAAGCTTTGTCTCTCGCTGGTGGTGCTTTCCTGGGTGCTGACCATGTTCCATGCTATGTTACACACTCTGCTCATGGCCAGATTGCGGTTCTGTGCAGACAACACAATCCCCCACTTTTTCTGTGATATGTCTGCTCTGCTGAAGCTGGCCTGCTCTGACACTCAAGTTAATGAGTTGGTGATATTTATCATGGGAGGGCTCGTTCTTGTCATCCCATTCCTGCTCATCATCATGTCTTATGCACAGATTGTGTCATCCATCCTCAAGGTTCCTTCTGCCAGGGGCATCCGCAAAGCCTCCTCCACCTGTGGCTCCCACCTCTCTGTGGTGTCTCTCTTCTATGGGACAATTATTGGTCTCTACTTGTGCCCATCCACGAATAATTCTACTGCTAAGGAGACTGTCATGGCTATGATGTACACTGTGGTCACCCCCATGCTGAACCCCTTCATCTACAGCCTGAGGAACAGAGACATGAAGGGAGCTCTGGGAAGAGTCTTTTGGAAAAAGAAAGTATCTTTCTCTCTAAAATGGTAACAATTGAGATTTTTACATTATTTAATTCAGTGGGTATAGTAATGTTGATAATGGGGTATTACTCTAAATCAGTTGCTTTTCCCCTTTAATTTTAAAGCCATCAAACATTTTGTTCAAATAAAACCCCATGCTAAAGGCAAATATGAAACCGCGATGACCACTTAGCTGTTCTGAGGTAGAGTTGGGGGTAAGAAACCAGTCTGTTCTGAATCCTTATTTCCCTCTTGCCAGATGGAATTGAAGTTTGAAAATAAGATTTATATACCTTTGTGCAAAATACCTTTTTCCTTTCAATTTAGGAATTATCTTCCTTTTTTTTTTTTTTTTAAAGATTCATCTATCCCCTTTAGAGAGAGATAGAGAGGGAGAGAGAGAGCAAGGGGAGTGGTGGAGGGAGAGAATCCTGAAGCCATCTCCCTGCTGAGTGCGGAGCCCCAACCCGGGGTTTGATCCCATGACCCTAAGATCGTGACCCTAGCCTAAATCAGGAGTGGGCTGCTCAGCTGTCTGATCCACCCAGGCACCCTTAGGAATTATCTTCCTAAAGCATCACTGTAATCATTGCTTTTTTCCCACCCAGGAATTCTCAGTGATGCACACAAGTGAAGAAAGATTAAAATCCAACCTTTCTTTCTCACAGAGCAGAGACTCCTGGAGCTCTCAACTTCTATATATACCTGATGCTCCACTATGAATAAAAACCCTCTTATTTCCCTCTCTCCATCCATATGCTCGCCTCTAATTATATTTTTTGAGCCAGATCAGAAAAATCATTCCTTAAAAGAAGACAAATAGCAAACCCTTGTTGGGTGCTTTCTATGTGTCGGGCACTTTCCAATCTATTAACCTACCACCTCTATGATGTTGGTCTTGTTATTATCCCCACTTTATAGCTAAAATGATAGAAAGGTTAGTTTACTGTCTAACATCATGTAAGAAATTCAGACTGGAGCCTAGGCAGTTTGGCTTACAGCCCAGGGTCCTCACGACTACACCACACTGCATCCTGAGACCATAGAATCATACTGTCTCTATTTAAAGGTGCATCTGTTCAGTTCCGTCACTTGTCAGTTGATCGTACTTTCAGATATTTCTTTCGTCTCTTCGTTTTTCTGGTTGAATTATGATCTTTTTCATATATAATCATAAAGTATAGAACAGGAGTTGTAAACCCATACCCCAGTGGCCACACAGTTAATGTAGATGAGTGTAAAGTATATCAGATTTCAGACAAATCAGCTGCGGGACTATGATCAAAGGTTTTATTAGTACATGGAGTACGCCGCTATCATAACTCAAAATATATGCCACTGGGGTTGATGTTTTAACTTTGAAATCAAATAAATTCTAAAAGAAAATAGAAATACTTAATCATTAAGTACATTATTGGCTTTTGTAACTCCTTTGATTTGGAAGCAAAACCTGGCACCTTTTCTTCTGACCAAGAAGTCAGTGTGAAGTCCTTTGTGTTTTTCTTGAATTATTTACTGGAGAATTTAAACTTGGGTCCATTAAAGCGGGAGTGATATTTAGATTTGTTTTTCTGTTTAGTAATAGGCAAGAGCTATTCACAAACACGTGCACTTTGAATATGGATCAAATCTTTGTACAAACATTTTTATAATTAGGGCCACTTTTTGGAGGTATAAGCAGAATTCTGATAGTCCAATGTAGTCATAATATTTTTCAGTATTATATTGCACAATGTCCCATTAACTTTAATTTTCCCTCTTCATTTACACCATCATAATAATTGGGAAAGGTGAACTAGTAGATTCATATAACATATAATGTTATTTTATTGTCAAAAATTGGAAATAAATGAACATTTTAAAAGAACTCATCCTTCAACTCCATAATTTCATGTATGTAGATTACTCATTGTTTTCATTTCTGTAAATGTATTTTAGCTATAATGAGTAGTTTGCATTCTTTGCCAAATTATGTTTTCAAAGTACATTTTCTTAAGGGAATCCTTCAATTGAATGATATATTTGTGCAATTATTTGTGAATGTATTTGCAGAGAAATATTCAGGGTGTTTACATGATTTTCAGTGTCAAGTTAAGCCCACGTTATTGAATCAAATCTTCACAAGTGATATGAGAGTTGTTTTTTTTTAATTACTGTATGACAGAAGTAACTTGTTTTTTTTAAACATTTCCAAAACCTTTTTGGCCCCATGCCTGACCTCCATGTAGTGCCGAGGGTTGCTATCTTGTTTATCCAATTTTTAAAGTGGAGCGTTGGCCAACTGGTTCAATTCTTGAGAGCATTTTCAATTCATGATATTAATTACTATTCTCTTATGCATTTTATTTTTGACATTTTAACATTGAAAAATATTGTAATAAATGAACTCACATGCGGTGTCATGCAAAATATTACCACTTCGGATTTAATTTTTAAAAACAAGTTTAATCATCTTACTGTTACTATCAGAGTGCTTACTAATATTGACCAGGTAACATTAAAATTCTGGTTATTTTTTCTCCAAAAAATATATAGCTACTTTCTTGATACTGTCTATTGGGAATCTTTCCCAAAGTTTCTTTGAAAAGATCAAACCTTTCATCAACATCACAAATAAACATAGTGAATTCAGTGATATTATTTATGTTTATATTCTCATGTGGCAAGACATATGAATGCCTGTTTCCTTTTGAAGCACATAATTTTTGCTAAATCCTAGAGACCATCATTTACTACTCAAAATCTCTAAAAAGGGTGAAGTCCAGCAATTATTTCATTTAATACAACAGCATTGCACAATATCATTGTTCATTTTGTAGTCATATTGAAAAATAAACTAAAAATTTCAGTCTTATATTGCTTCTAAAATATCATAATTTTTTGAAAACTGATCATTATAAGATTCATTTAATGTAAAATAGGTTTGACACAGGTGCTCTTTGCTTGCTTATTAAACATGTTGGTATGCCATACATTCCAGAAAGATTCTCACTTTTTCCAGAAATGCATAATTATTTTTTCCATTTTTGATATCTCTATGAATCTAGTAAATATTATATTCTTCTGAGAAAAGGAAATCCAAGAAGGCAATGATACCTGCTGATGAACTGGAGAGTTGATGCCCTGTCTAAAAGGTCAAAGTGCTACTGAGCCATGGGAGGTTGCTTTTGTAGGAATATAGCCCCAGGATCACATTACGTCCCAGCTACTTGGCCCCATGTCTGACCTCTGTGGGTACAGATGCCCAACATTTGGTGTCTCCAACTTATTAAGCAAAGCATTGGATGACTGGTCCAATTATTGGGAGCACATTCTGTTAAACTACACATTTGGATTAAAGTGTAATTATTAAACTATAAACTATACATTTAGATTTTTATGACAATCTTTCAGCTTCAAATATTGACAACAATTGATATAAAAATTAATATTCTTCAGGTCAAATAAAACATGTTTGCACCCCTGATGCAGGCTTTTATAGACCTGCCCTTAATCTTGGGCAAAATGGGCCCCTCTACTGGACCACATTTGCCTCACTTTGGCACTACTGACATTTTGGGCTGGACAGTTCCTTGTTGTGGGTGCTGTCCCATGCACTGTAGGATGCTCAGCCACATCCCTGGCCTCCACCTGCTTGTTGCCAGTGGCGTTACTCCTCATCCCAGCTGTGAGAACCAGAAGTGTCTTCAGACATTGCCAAATGGCCTCAGTGTGGGGTGGGGGCATAATCACCCCAGCTGAGATCCACTGCTTCAGGGAGAGAGCTCTTACACATCACAAACACACATTGGTACCTCCTCTACTGGGGATCTGGAGCTCAGTTCTGGCATAGCAGGGTCCAAAAACAGAAAGACCACTCTTGCTATTTATAGCAGTCAAGCCCCAGGGAAAGACTCCATCACTTCACTTGCCCAAGGTTTTGAGACAGAAGCAACTACATCTTAATGTTGTAAGGGCATGTGTGCTGTGCTTCTGCTGATGTCGGTGGTGGGACACTGCTTCAGCGTGCAGGAAGGGTTGGATCAGTGGAGCTTTGAGGTCAGAGAAAAGACTGAGTAACTTGTCAAGCCCTCCCTTTCATATAGCGTGTGTGCAGTGGATTCTTGCATGAATGAAGTGCTGCTTCTTAGGTGCTGAGCATCCTGTTTCTTCCAGTTCAGTATCTGTAACAGTTGCACATAGCCATTGAAAAACATTTTGAAATATTAAGTATTTATATTATTTATAATGTTTATATGTGTAGGCCAATATAACATGGATAAAACATGATTTGACAGTTTACATTGGCAACTGGATGAACTTTGAATGCTAAATTTGAAAATCGTTTTATTTTTTATGACATAAAACAAATTTATTTATTTATTTATTTATATAATTTTTAAAATTATATTATGTTAGTCACTGTACAGTACACCCCTAGTTTTTGATGTAAAGTTCCATGATTCATTACTTGCATATAACACCCAGTGCACCATGCAATACATGCCGTCCTTAATACCCATCACCAGCCTCTCCCATTCCCCCACCCCCCTCCCTTCTGAAGCCCTCAGTTTGCTTCTCAGAGTCCATAGTCTCTCATGCTTCATTCCCTCTTCTGATTACCCCCACTTTCTTTATTCCTTTCTTCTCCTACCTATCTTCCTAGTTCTTATGCTCCATAGATGAGAGAAACCATATGATAATTGTCTTTCTCTGCTTGACTTATTTCGCTTAGCGTTATCTCCTCCAGTCCAGTCCATGTTGTAGCAAATGTTGAGAACTTGTTCTTTTTGATAGCTGAGTAGTATTCCATTGTATATATGCACCACATCTTCTTAATCCAGTCATCTGTTGAAGGGCATCTCGGTTACTTCCACGATTTAGCTATTGTGGACAATGCTGCTATGAACATTGGGGTGCATATGGCCCTTCTCTTCACTACATCTGTATCTTTGGGGTAAATACCCAGTAGTGCAATGGCTGGATCATAAGGTAGCTCAATTTTTAACTTTTTAAGGGACCTCCACACTGTTTTCCAGAGTGGCTGTACCAACTTGCATTCCCACCAACAATGTAGGAGGGATCCCCTTTCTCCACATCCTCTCCAACATTTGTTGTTTCTTGCCTTGTCAATTTTTGCCATTCTAACTGGCGTAAGGTGGTATCTCAGTGTGGTTTTGATTTGAATTTCCCTGATGGCTAATGATTTTGAACATTTTTTCATGTGTCTGTTAGCCATTTGTATGTCTTCATTGGAAAAGTGTCTGTTCGTATCTTCTGCCCATTTTTTGATTTGTTTACAAATTTAATTAAAATTTTAAGAAATCAAATATCAGCTTTATTTCATTCAGTAAAAATTTTATATTTATTATTTTAATTTCATTTTGCCTGTCAAACATAATTGTAATGTTTTAGAAAAAACTCTTTGAAATCATTTCAAAAATAATAACTTCAATTTCCCACTTACTGTAATATTCATTTATTGTGAAATTTCATATTTGAATACAATTGCATTTTATTTTTAAATCATTAGATCATTGTTATCAATAGAAATGTAAAGTATATTACCACATAATTATGTAAAAATCTAAATTATAATATAATTAGTTATTGTTGATTATAAATGAAGACCATAAAAATCAACATTATAAATAGGTGAAATTATGAATTATGTATGTATTTATAACATTGTTGACCCATCAACAGATACCAAGATATATGAAAAGTAAATAAATATCAGGGTTTTTTTTTTGTCAATTTGTTAACTTTAAGTTATATTGTTTTAGCTTGGCCTGACTAAAAAATCCCCTTGACTGGGTGACTGAAACTAGAGAAATTTACTTATCACAGTTCTAGAGGCTGGAAGTCTGAGATTGAGATACTAGTTGGGTTGGGTTTTGATTAAGATTCTTTTCCTGCCTTGCAGACAGCCACCTACTTGCTGGGTCCTCACATGGCAGAGAGAGTGAACTCTGGTGTCTGTTCTTATATATGGGCACTAATCCTATCATGAAATCTCCACCCTCATGATCTAATGTAATCCCAGCCTCCCAAAAGCCCAGATCCATAAACCAACACATTGGAGGGAAGGGCTTCAACATTTGAATTTTGGGAGGACACAATTCCGTCCCTAGCACATTAAAAACGGAAATGGCCAAAATTGATGAAAGAAGAAATATAAACCTTATACAATTTCCTACTGCAGGAAACATTGGGCAACTTGTCAACTGTGAGATAGTGTAATTATCCGAGTGTGGGGAGATATAGGGGACCTGAGTTGTGTAATGAAGGTGTGGAAGTGTTGAAGAAGAAAATAGAAGAAAGCACTTGCCAAGGTTGAGTGAAAGGATCCTTGAGGAGAGGTGAGGTGAGGTGGAAGATGATGAATTTGTCATGGCACATTCATAGTTTGGAACATCTCTGGTAGTCCTTGTCAGCTTGAGCATAGAAGTAGAGAAAGGAGATTTTTGTGTGTACCTGGGAATTGGAGATTTGCTGGGCAGGTAGGATGGATGGCTAGGGAGGGTGTTTATTGGACATAGAGTTTTCAGTTGACAGGTTTTTTATTTCAGCACTTATTATGTGTTTCTTTTTCTTCTGGTTTGCATATATCCTCATAAGAAATTTGCTACCATTTTTGTCTTTGTTCCTTTGTGAGTAATGGTTCTTTTTTCCTCTGGCTACAATTAAAACTTGATTGTTCATTTCCAGTAAGTTGCATATTGCATATTTGGTGTGTGTGTGTGTGTGTGTGTGTGTGTTTAGACTGCTTGATGCTGTTCAGCTTCTATTGTCTGTAGGTTTGTAGTTTTTATAAAAGAATGGAATATTTTGGCCTCTATTTCTTTAATAATTTTTTGACCCTCTCTCTACCTCCTTCTGAGGTTCCAATGACATATTTGTTAGACCACTGATATTATTGGATATTATTATTAATATTATTGATTTTGTCATTAGACCACAGCTCACTGAGAGTTTGTTAATTTTATTGTGACATTTTCTTCTCTCTGCTTCTTTTTGGATTTTATTGTTTATTTTATCGGTTATATTTTTATGTTTTTAAATTCATTGATATTTTTCTCTACAATGTTAAATGCTCTTTTAATCTCATCCAGTGAAATATTCATTTTATGTATTATATTTTAAAAGTTTTTATAACTTCCTTAATATTTTTTTCCTTTTATTTTTGTACTTAATATGTTCTTATTTTCATTTATGTTCTTTGTTTTATGAAGTATATCTGTAACAGCTGTTTTAACATACTTGTCTACTAGTCTCATCATCTAACATTTCTGGGTCTGTTCCTATAACTTATTTTTCTCCCAATTATGGACCTAATATTATTGTTTCTTTGTGTGTCTAGTAATACTTCATTGTATGCCAGGCATTGTGAATTTTACATTGTCGAACACCGGATCCTGTTGTGTTTGTGTAAGGAGTGTGGGACTTTTACTGCTGGTGGTTAAGTTACAAGTGAGTTAGTTTGATGGTTTCGAAGCTGTTTTAAAGCTTCTTTTAGGTCTTGTCTAGAATAGCCTTTATTTTAGGGCTAATTTAATCCTACCTATAAAACCCTTTTGGGATCTCTACTGAATGCCTTGTATATGGAAAAGTCTCTACATTTTGGGTGGAGGGAGCTCAAACAATTCTTTATCCAGTGTGAGCACAGAGAATTATTTGCTGTACAGGTCTCCAGTATTTTTTTTAAATTTAAACTCAATTAGCCAACGTATAGTACATCATTACTTTCAGAGGTAGAGTTCAGTTATTCATCAGTTGCATATAACACCCAGTGCTCATCATGTCATGTGCCCTCCTTAATGCCCATCATTCTGTTACCCCATCCCCCACCCATCTTCCCTCCAGCAACCTTCAGTGTGTTTCCTATAGTTAAGAGTCTCTCATGGCTTTTCTCCCTGTCTGATTTCTTCCCATTCTGTTTTCCCTTCCTTCCCCTATGATCCTCTGCACTGTTTCTTATATTCCACATATGAGTGAGATCATATGATAATTGTCTTTCTCTGATTGGCTTATTTCACTCAGCATAATACCTTCCAGTTCCATCCATGTCGATGTAAATGGTAATTTCATCCTTTCTGATGGCTGAGTAATATTCCATTGTGTATATGTACCACATCTTCTTTATCCATTCCTCTGTTGATGGACATTTGGTCTCTTTCCACAGTTTGGGTATTGTGAACATTGCTGCTATAAACCTTGGGGTGCAACTGCCCCTTCGGATCACTCATTTGTATCTTTGGGGTAAATACCTAGTAGCGCAATTTCCAGCATTTTTTTTTTCTGTCCTAAGTTGTTCTTTCCTAACAGGGCTTTCATCCTATGAATGCAGAAGTTGATATTCAGCCGAAGGCTTACTGAGATCCCTATGCTGATAAATATAATTCTTCTTCTGTGTACCTCCTCCTCTCCATAACTCTGCCTTGCAAATTCTAGTCATCCCAGTATCCCTTAACATTGATCTCTGTCTCTTCAGCTCAATGAGATTTATGGTCTTTGGGTTTTCTCTCCCTGTGCTACAGTCTGGAAAAATCTTCCAGACAGAAAATCTGTCCAGTGGTGGATCGCATGTCATTTTTTGTCCTTCTTGTAGGTATTATAATCTTTGCTACCATTTGGCAATCTTTGTTGTCCAATATTTGAAAATAGTTTTTTCCTTTGTCCAGTTTTCTAGCGTACATTGGTAGTCCAGACCCTGTTACTCTATCATAGGTGGAATCTTTTGGTATATTAAATTTCTTTCTTTAATTTCTTTATCTCCCCTGATTTTTTGGTTTGTATCTTCAGTATTATTTTATTTTTAGTATAATTTTAAATAATAATGGTGATAGTGGGCAACTTTATCTTGCAGGAAAGCATTTAAGTGATAATGTAGCTTATTTAACTCTGTTGTCTAAGAATATGCCTCAATTGTGTGATGATGACACCATATTGCTCTATTTACAAATACATTTATTTTAGATTTTTTTTTTAAACTAGGCTCCATGCTGGGTATGGATCCCAATGTGGGGTTTAAACTCAAAACCCTGAGATCAAGACCTGAGCTGAGATCAAGAGCTGGACACTTGGAGAGGGAGTAAAGATGGCGGAGGAGTAGGGGACCCCTTTTTCAGCTGGTCCCCTGAGTCGAGCTGGATAGGTACCAGACCTTCCTGAACATCCACGGAATCAGCCTGAGATGCAGGAAGATACATCTGGATCTCTACAAATGAACATCTATAGTGCTGAGTATTGAGGTACGAAGCGGGGAACCATGAAACCGCGCACAGATTTCTATAGATAAACGGAAGGGGGAGGGAGCCGCCGCATTTGGGCACTGGGAAGTGGTAGCCACCTGCATGGGGAGCGGGTGAACTAGTGGACCGGCACCCCCGAGAAAGTGGACTGAGACCGTGAGCCAGGGAATGCATGCGACCAGACTGAAAAGGAGCTGCGGAGAGCACAGGGGTGGCTGGTGGCTGGCGGTGTTAGAAACACAAAGGGCAGAGACGCGCCAGCCCTGGAGTGAGGGCTGGGATGCCGGGTGTGGGGCGCACATCCCGGGACACTGCAGGTTTGAGCAGCACCAACAGAAACAGAGTTAAAGTGGCCAGAACATCAGTGGAGAATGGTCTGGGATCCCTCTGTTCTGAGACAGAGGCTGAGTTTGGCCACTGCTACTCTGACTCTCAGAAGAGGCACAGCAAACTGCCAGGGAAAGCTGCCAGAGAACAAAAGCCTGGAAATACTGGCTCACAGTGTGCCCATCCCCATCCCCTCTCCCAGGGGACACAGAGACTCTACCCAAACAGGGTTGCCTGAGTACTGGCATGGCAGGCGCCTCCCCCAGAAGGCAGGCTGAAAAATCAAGAAGCCCAAATCCCTAAGGTCCCTATAAAACAAGTGCGCACTGCCTGGGTCCTGGTCAATAATTTGGGCTCTGGACAACCCCGCAACCTCTCCTCATCAGAATGATGAGAAGGAGAACCCCCACCCCCAGCAAAGAAAAGACAATGAGTCTGTGGCCTCTGCCACAGAACTAATGGGTATGGATATAACAAAATTATCAGAAATGGAGTTCAGAATAACAATGGTCAAGATGATGTGTAGACTTGAAAAAAGTATTAACGAAAATGTTAAGGAGAGTATAGAATCCCTAAGGACAGAAATGAGAGCGAATCTGGCAGAAATTAAAAATTCTATGAGCCAAATGCAGTCAAAACTAGAGGCTCTGACGGCCAGGGTGAATGAGGCAGAAGAACGTATCAGTGAATTGGAGGATGGGTTAGTAGAAGAGAAAGCTAAAATAGAATCTGGACTCAAAAAAATCCACGATCAAGAATGTAGGTCACAGGAGATTACTGACTCAATGAAACATTCCAATGTCAGAATCATCGGCATCCCTGAGGGGGTGGAAAAAAACAGAGGTCTAGAAGAGATATTTGAACAAATTGTAGCTGAAAACTTCCCTAATCTAGCAAAGGAAACAAGCATTCGTGTCCAAGAGGCAGAGAGGACCCCTCCCAAGCTCAACCACGACAAACCTACGCCACGTCACGTCATAGTGCAATTCGCAAATATTAGATCCAAGGATACAGTATTGAAAGCGGCCAGGGCAAAGAAATTTCTCATGTACCAAGGCAAAGGTATGAGAATTACGTCAGACCTGTCTACACAGACCTGGAATGAGAGAAAGGGTTGGGGGGGGGCATTTATAAAGCTCTTTCAGAGAAAACATGCAGCCAAGGATCCTTTATCCAGCAAGGCTGTCATTCAGAATTGATGGAGAGATAAAGACCTTCCAAAATCGCCAGTTATTGACCAATTTCGTAACCACAAAACCAGCCATACAGGAGATATTAAGGGGGGTTCTATAAAAGTAAAAAGGCCCCAAGAGTGATACAGAACAGAAAGTTACAATCTATAGAAACAAAGACTCTACAGGCAACATGGCATCATTAAAATCATATCTCTCGATAATCAGTCCCAATGTAAATGGCCTAAATGCTCCCATAAAACACCACAGGGTTGCAGATTGGATAAAAAGACATGACCCATCCATTTGCTGTCTACAGGAGACTCATTTTGAACCTAAAGATACATCCAGACTGAAAGTAAAGGGATGGAATACCATCTTTCACGCCAATGGACCTCAAAAGAAAGCTGAGGTAGCAATTCTCATATCAGACAGATTGGATTTTAAACTAAAGACTATAGTTAGAGACACAGAAGGGCACTATATTATTCTTAAAGGATGTAGCCAACAAGTGGATATGACAATTATAAATATATATGCCCCCAACAGGGGAGCAGCAAGATACACAAGCCAACTCTTAACCAGAATAAAGAGACATATAGATAAAAATACATTAATAGTAGGGGACCTCAACACTCCACTATCAGAAATAGAGCACCGGAGCAGAAAATCAACAAAGAGACAAGAGCTTTGAATGCCATAATTGATGAGTTGGACCTCATAGATATATATAGAACACTACACCCCAGAACCAAAGAATACTCATTCTATTCTAATGCCCATGGAACATTCTCAAGAATAGACCATGTTCTGGGTCACAAAACAGGTCTCAACTGATATCAAAAGACTGAAATTATTCCCTGCATAATCTCAGACCACAATGCTTTGAAATTGGAACTCAACCACAAGGAAAAATTTGGAAGAAACTCAAACACTTGGAGACTAAGAACCATCCTGCTCAGGAATGATTCAATAAACCAGGAAATCAAAAATCAATTTAAACAATTTATGAAGACCAACAAGAATGAAAACACAATGGTCCAAAACCAATGGGATACTGCAAAGGCAGTCCTAAGGGGGAAATACATAGCCATCCAAGCCTCACTCAAAAGAATAGAAAAATTAAAATGCAGTTTTTATATTTTCAGCTCAAGAGGCTGGAACAGCAACAGAGGAAGAGACCTAATCCACGCATGAGAAAGCAGCTGATCAAGATTAGAGCAGAAATCAATGAATTAGAAACCAGGAGTACAGTAGATCAGATCAACAGAACTAGAAGCTGTTTTTTTTTGAGAGTAAATAAATTTGACAGACCACTGGCAAGACTTATCCAAAAGAAAAGAGAAAGGATCCAAATTAATAAAATTATGAATTAAAAGGAAGAGGTCAAAACCAACACCAATGAAATTTGAAGGATTATTAGAAACTTTTATCAACAGCTTTATGCCAATAAATTAAGCAATATGAAAAGATGGAGGCCTTCCTGGAAACCTTTAAACTACCAAGACTGAAACAGGAAGAGATTGATATTTTTAACAGGCCAATTAATTATGAAGAGATTGAAACAGTGATAAACAACCTTCCAAAAAGCAGAACTCCAGGGCCTGATGGATTCCCCAGGGTATTCTACCAAACTTTCAAAGAAAAATAATACCCATTCTCGTAAAGCTATTTCAAAAAATAGAGATAGAAGGAAAGCTGCCAAATTCATTCTATGAGTCCAATATTACCTTGATCCCCAAACCAGGCAAAGGCCCCATCAAAAAGGAGAATTACAGACCTATTTCCCTAATGAACATGGACGCCAAAATTCTCAACAAGATCCTGGCTAATAGAATCCAAAAGAACATTAAAAGGATTATCCATCATGACCAAGTGGGATTCATCCCTGGGATGCAAGCGTGGTTCAACATTCTCAAATTGATCAGTGTCATAGATTTTATCCAGAAGGAAAAGCCAAAAATCATATGATTCTCTCAATAGAGGCAGAAAAAGCATTTGACAAAATACAGCATCCTTTCCTGATTAAAACCCTTCAGAGTGTAGGGATAGAGGCTCCATTCCTCAATCTCATAAAAACCATCTATGAAAAGCCTACAGCGAATATCATTCTCAATGGGGAAGAGCTGGAAGCCTTTCCCTTAAGATCAGGAACACGCCACGGATGCCCACTCTCACCACTATTATTCAACATAGTACTAGAAGTCCTTGACACAGCAATCAGACAACAAAAAGGGATAAAAGGTATCCAAATCAGCAAAGAAGAAGTCAAACGGTCTCTCTTCGCAGATGACATGATACTCTATATGGAAAACCCGAAAGAATCCACTCCCTAACTACTAGAAGTTATAGAGCAATTCAGTAATGGGCGGGAAACAAAATCAATGCTCAGAAATGCATTTCTATACACGAATAATGAGACTGAAGAAAGAGAAATTAGGGAATCCATCCCATTTACAATAGCACCAAAAATCATACGTTACCTTGGAATTAACTTAACCAGAGACGTAAAGGACTTATATTCTAGAAACTACAAATCACTCTTCAAAGACATTGAAGAACACACAAAATGATGGAAAAATATTCCATGCTCATGGATCGGAAGAATTAACATAGTTAAAATGTCCATGCTGCCCAGAGCAATCTATACTTTCAATGCTATCCTGATCAAAATACAGAGGACATTTTTCAAAGAGCTGGAACAAACAGCCCTTAAATTTGTATGGAAACAGAAAAGGCCCTGATTCACCAAGGAACTGTTGAAAAGGAAAAACAAAGCTGGGGGCATCACGTTGCCGGATTTTAAGCTGTACTACAAAGCTGTGATCACCAAGACAGCATGGTACTGGCACAAAAACAGACACATAGGCCAATGGAACAGAATAGAGAACCCAGAAATGGATCCTTGGCTCTTTGGGCATCTAATCTTTGACAAAGCAGGAAAAAACATCCAGTGGAAAAACATCCAGTGGAAAAAAAACATCTCTTCAATAAATGGTGCTGGGAAAATTGGACAGCTACATGCAAAAGAATGAAACTTGACCACTCTCTCACACCATACACAAAGATAAACTCCAAATGGATGAAAGACCTTGCTGTGAGATAGGAATCCATCAAAATCCTAGAGGAGAGCATAGGCAGCAACCTCTATGACATCGGCCAAAGCAACCTTTTTCATGACACATCTCCAAAGGCAAGAGAAACAAAAGATAAAATGAACTTGTGGGACTTCCTCAAGATAAAAATCTTCTGCACAGCCAAGGAAACAGTCAAAAAAACTAAGAAGCAGCCCACGGAATGAGAGAATATATTTGCAAATGATGCTATAGATAAAAGACTGGTATCCAAGATCTACAAAGAACTTCTCAAACTCAGTACATGAGAAACAAATAAACAAATCAAAAAATGGGCAGAAGATATGAACAGACACTTTTCCAATGATGACATAGAAATGGCCAACAGACACTTGGAAAAATGTTCAAAATCATTAGCCATCAGGGAAATTCAAAGCAAAACCATATAAGATACCACCTTTCACCGGTTAGAATGGCAAAAATAGACAAGGCAAGAGACAACAATTGTTGGAGAGAATGTGGCGAAAGGGGATCCCTCCTACATTGTTGGTGGGAATGCAAGTTGGTACAGCCACTCTGGAAAACAGTGTGGAGGTCCCTTAAAAGGTAAAAATTGAGCTACCCTATGATCCAGCCATTGCACTACTGGGTATTTCCCCAAATATACAGACGTAGTGAAGAGAAGGGCCATATGCACCGCAATGTTCATAGCAGCAATGTCCACAATAGCTAAATCGTGGAAGGAGCCGAGATGCCCTTCAACAGATGAATGGATTAAGAAGTTGTGGTCCTTATATACAGGGGAATATTACTCAGCTATCAAAAAGAACGAGTTCTCAACATTTTCTGCAACATGGATGGCACTGGAGGAGATAATGCTAAGTGAAATAAGTCAAGCAGAGAAAGACAACTATCATATGATTTCTCTCATCTATGGAACGTAAGAACTACGAAGATCGGTAGGGGAAGAAAGGGACAAAGAAAGGGGGGTAATCAGAAGGGAGAATGAAGCATGAGAGACTATGGACTCTGAGAAAGAAACTGAGGGCTTCAGAGGGGAGGGGGTTGGGGGAATGGGATAGACCGGTGATGGGTAGTAAGGAGGGCACGTATTGCATGGTGCACTGGGTGTTATATGCAACTAATGAATCATCGAGCCTTACATCGGAAACCGGGGATGTACTGTATGGTGACTAACATAATATAATAAAAAAACATTAAAAAAAAGAAGCCATTCTTTTTTTGTTTGTTTGTTTTTTTGCTTGGGAAAACAGTTGTTCTTCTCAAAAATGTTAAATTAATTTGTAACAGGTTTATGATTATTAAAATGAATTAACACACATGTTGGAATGTCCTTATTTTAATTTCTGTTGCTGTCAAATATAACCCACATAAACAAACAAACAAAAAAAGTGAATATAGTTCAATAAGTCTACATTTTCCTTTATGAATTCTGAGTTTTGTGTCTTCCTTACAAAGGTTTTTTTTTTTTGTATTTTCTTCTAATGCTTTTAAAAAATTGTTTTCTCTTGGCTCTTTAATCCTCTTGGAATTAATCTGTATATGTTGTGAAGTAGAAATCTAATTTGATTTTTTCCCCTCTTCAATTGAATAGCCAGTTATTAGTATGATGTCTAATAAAGATTTTTCCCCCATTAAAAAAAATAAAAAAAATAAAAGAATGGCAAAAATAGACAAGGCAAGAAACAACAATTGCTGGAGAGGATTGGAGAAAGGGGATCCCTCCTACATTGTTGGTGGGAATGCAAGTTGGTACAGCCACTCTGGAAAACAGTGTGGAGGTCCCTTAAAAAGTTAAAAATTGATCTACCCTATGATCCAGCCATTGCACTACTGGGTATTTACCCCAATGATACAGATGTAGTGAAGAGTAGGGCCATATGCACCCCAATGTTCATAGCAGCATTGTCCACAATAACTAAATCGTGGAAGGAGCCAAGATGCCCTTCAACAGATGACTGGATTTAGAAGTTGTGGTCCATATATACAATGGAATATTACTCAGCCATCAGAAAGAACGATTTCTCAACATTTGCTGCAACATGGACGGCACTGGAGGAGATAATGCTAAGTGAAATAAGTCAAGCAGAGATAGACAATTATTATATGGTTTCTCTCATCTATGGAACATAAGAACTAGGATGGTCAGTAGGAGAAGAAAGGGATAACGAAAGGGGTGTAATCAGAAGAGGGAATGAAGCATGAGAGACTATGGACTCTGAGAAGCAAACTGAGAGCTTCAGAGGAGAAGGGGATCAGGGAATGGGATAGGCTGGTGATGTGTAGTAAGGAGGGCACGTATTGCATGGTGCACTGGGTGTTATACGCAACTAATGAATCATCGAACTTTGCATCGGAAACCAGGGATGTACTGTATGGTGAATAACATAATATAATAAAAAATCATTAAAAAAAAAGAGTTGGGCACTTAACTGAGCCACACTGGCACCCCACAAATATCTTTATTTTAAAATTTTCATTTGGAGGAGTAGAAAAGATACTGAAAATTTGATAAAACCCTGGGTGATAGTAATTTTCAGTTTCAATACTATTGCAAAATTCTTATCCTTATCAATAATGAAATTATATTACTCTATTTTTATTATAGTAATAGAATAAATAAAAATATTGAAATAGTATTGGTGATGCTGTGGGGAAAGAGTTACATTTTGATACCAATGTGGCACTGTAGACGATGAGCTTTAAACTATCCACAATTATAGGTAGATATTTTAATTTCTAAGAATTATAGGTAAGGACAATAAATCATATGAATAAATAATGCTTATTGAAATAATACTTTAATTTGTCTCAGTTTTATCAAACTGTTATTGTCAAATAAAAATGTATATATTTAAGGTTTACAATGTGATATTTTGACAAATACATACATTGTTAAATGATTATCACAATCAAGCTAGTTAACATATCAATGACCTCACAAATGTACCATTTTTGTGTGTGTGTATGTGTGCCATGAGAGCACCTAAGATCAACTTAGCCAATATTATATGTATCTCTCTCTCTCTCTCTTTTTTTTTTTTAGTTTCGGAGGTAGAATTTAGTGATTCATCAATTGCATGTAACACCCAGCGTTCATTACATCAAGTGCCTTCCTTAATGCCCATCACCCAATTATCTTTTCCCCCCACCCACTTCCCCTCCAGCAACCCTCCGTTTGTTTCCTAGAGTTCAGCATCTCCTATGGTTTGCCTCCTTCTCAATTTTCAAATTACTTAATTTTTCCTTCCTTTCCTTTATGTTTATCTGTTTTGTTTCTTTTTTTTCTAATGATTTTTTATTATATTATGTTAGTCACCGTATAGTACATCCCCGGTTTCCGATGTAAGGCTCGATGATTCATTAGTTGCGTATAACACCCAGTGCACCATGCAATACGTGCCCTCCTTACTACCCATCACCGGCCTATCCCATTCCCCCATCCCCCTCCCTTCTGAGGCCCTCAGTTTGTTTCTCATAGTCCATAGTCTCTCATGTTTCATTCCCCCTTCTGATTACCCCCACTTTCTTTATCCCTTTCTTCTCCTACCGATCTTCGTAGTTCTTATGTTCCATAGATGAGAGAAATCATATGATAGTTGTCTTTCTATGCTAAGTGAAATAAGTCAAGCAGAGAAAGACAACTACCTGTTTTGTTTCTTAAACTCCACGTGAGTGAAAGTATATGGGACTTGTCTTTCTCTGACTGACTTACTTCACTTAGCCCAATACCCTCTAGTTCCATCCCTGTAGTTGCAAATGGCAAGATTTTGTTCTTTTTAAAAAAACAAAAAGATTTTTACTTCCAGTGAGGGAGACAACCCATGAGAGACTCTGGACTCCAGGAAACAAGGTGAGGGTTTCAGAAGGGGAATGGGGTAGCCAGGTGATGGGAGGGCACATGTTGTGATGAGCACTGGATGTTATATGCAACTAATGAATCATTGAACACTACATTGAAAACTAATGATGGCTATATGTTGCCTAACTGAACATAATAAAAAATTTAAAAACAATTTTATTTATTTATTAGAGAGAGGGAGAGCACATGTGGGAGGGAGGGACAGAGGTAGAGGGAGAAGCAGACTCCCTGCAGGGCTCACTCCCAGGACCCCCAAGATAATGAGCCACCCTGGTGCCCCAAGATTTCATTTCTTGTGATGGCCGCCAAAAAGAATATGTATCTCTTACTATATATCAGTATGGCACCTTTTTCAATGATCGGTCGACTGTATGTGTGTGGATTTATTTTGGGTTTCTCTATTCTGTTCAATTGGTCTATATGTTTGCCTTCATACAAGCACCATACTATTTTGATTACTGTTGATTTTGAAATCAGGAAGTGTGATGCCTCCAGTTTGTCTTGGCTGTCAAGATTGCCTTGGCTATTTGGGGTTTTTTTTCTGTTCCATATGAATTTCAGGATTTTTTTTTCTTTTCTGTATCTGTAAAGAATACCACTGGAATTTTGATAGGGATTGCATTGAATCGATAGACCACTTTGGATAATATGGACATTTTTACAAAATTAATACTTCTAATCCATGGACATGAGATGTCTTTCCATATGTCTTTTATTTTTTTTTTAAAGATTTTATTTATTTATTTGACAGAGATAGAGACAGCCAGTGAGAGAGGGAACACAGCAGGGGAGTGGGAGAGGAAGAAGCAGGCTCCCAGCGGAGGAGCCTGATGTGGGGCTCGATCCCAGAACACCAGGATCACGCCCTGAGCCGAAGGCAGACGCTTAACCGCTGTGCCACCCAGGCGCCCCTCCATATGTCTTTTAAAATTTCCTTCATCAATGTTTTATAATTTTCAGTATACAAGTCTTGTCTTTGCTTAAGTATTCCTAAGTATTTTATGTAGTTTTTGGATGCTATCATAAATGGAATGGCTTTCTTAATTTCCTTTTCTCACAATTCATTGTTAGTGTATAGAAACATCACTGATTTGTGTGTTGATTTTTACCCTACACATTTGCTGAATTCATTCATTATTTCTAACAGTCTTTTTGTAGAATCTTTGGTGTTTTCTGCCTATAAGATCATGTCATCTGCAGAGGTAATTTTACTTCTTCTTTTCTTATTTGGATACCTTTTATTTCTTTTTCTTGAATAATTCATCTGATTAGGACTTCCCTTATTGTGTTGAATAGAGGTGGCAAGTGTGGGTATCCTTGCTTTGTTCCAGATCTTGATGGAATAGCTTTCAGTTTTTCTCACCATTAAGTGCCATGTTAGCTGTGGGTTTGTTATATATGCCCCTTATTGTGTTGAGGTAAGTTCCTTTTATACAAAATTTGTTCAGTTTTTAACACAAAAGGGTGTTGAATTTTGTCATATGCTTTTTAATGATCATGTGGTTTTTTTATACTCTATAAGGTTAATGTGCTGTACCATGTTGATTGATTTGCATATGTTCAACTATCCTTGTATCTCTGGGGTAAATTCTGGTTGTTATTGGTATATAATTCTTTCAATGTGCTGTTGAGTTTGGTTTGATAATATTTTTGTCAAGTATTTTTGCCTCTATATTCATCATGGATGTGAGCTTGTAGTTTTCTTGCAGCGTCTTTGTCTGACTTTGGTATCAAAATGATGCTAGCCTTGTAAAATGAGTTTGGAAGTGTAAACCTCTTCTTCCTCCCCGTCCCCCTCCCCTTCCCCCTCCCCTTCCTCTTCCTCCTCCTCCACCTCCTCCTCCTCCCCTTCTTCTTCTTCTTCTTCTTCTTCTTCTTCTTCTTCTTCTTCTTCTTCTTCTTCTTCTTCTTCAGGGGGGAGAACTTAAAAATGATTGATATTAAATATTTGATAGAATTCACCAGTCAAGCCACCTGGTCCTGGACTTTTTTTTTGTTGGTTTTTTGATTGCCAATTCAATCTTATCTTCTATTGGTCTTTTTATACGTTCTGTCTCTTCTTACTTCAGTCTTGGTAGGTCATATGTTTCAAAGAACTTTTTTTTAATTTGCATTTTATTTATTTTTAAAATTTATTTATTTTTATTTTTGTTTTTTATATTAATATATTGTTTCAAATAACTTATTTCTTACAGGTTGTTGAATTATTGGTATGTAATTTTTTTAAATTTTAAATTTATTTATTTTTTTAAAGTTCCATGATTTATTACTTGCATGTAGCAACCAGTGCACCATGCAATATGTGCCCTCCTTAATACCCATCACCAGCCTATCCCATTCCCCCGCCCCCAAAGCCCTCAGTTTGTTTCCCAGACTCCATAGTCTCTCATGGGTCCTTCCCCCTTCTGTTTAGCCCCCCTTCCTTCATCCCTTTCTTCTCCTACAGATCTTCCTACTTCTTATGTTCCATAAATGAGTGAAACCATATGATAATTGTCTTTCTCTGCTTGACTTATTTCGCTTAGCATTATCTCCTCCAGTCCCATCCATGTTGCAGCAAATGTTGAGAACTCGTTCTTTTTGATAGCTGAGTAATATTCCATTGTATATATGGACCACATCTTCTTAATCCAGTCATCTGTTGAAGGGCATCTCAGCTCCTTCCACGATTTAGCTATTGTGGACAATGCTGCTATGAACATTGGGGTGCATGTGGACCTTCTCTTCACTACGTCTGTATCTTTGGGGTAAATACCCAGTAGTGCAATTGCTGGATCATAGGGTAGCTCAATTTTTAACTTTTTAAGGGACCTCCACACTGTTTTCCAAAGTGGCTGTACCAACTTGCATTCCCAAGACAACCTGTTGAGATGAACCTGGATAATTGCTCCCATGTTAATATCTGTTAGAAAGGTTCTTGGGAAATGAGTCTTATTTACAATGAATAAACCAACTCCATTTTGGGCAGTATCTTTAAAAGGTTTCCTAGGAGTAAGGAAAAACCATAATTAAAGAAGACTTCACACATACTCCTGCCTGGCTTTGAGTCGTCAGAGGACTGGAAAATCTGAAGGACTAAGTTTGGATCAGGATGATTCCTAATTTGCGTGAGATTGCTAGTGACCCCAAATACTAAATAAAAGCAATTGAAAAAAAATCATATTTAGAGGAAAATAATGTCACCCTAATCTTCAAATTATTACTTTCAATAATATTTAAGCACAGTATTAAGCTCCAACTCAAAAAGAAGCAGACACACAAAGAAATAAGGTACTGAAAGCAAGAGCCAGCAGGTGAAAGGCATACAGGGAATCCAGATAATATAATAATCAGACACAGATCAAAACCCAAAGATGTTTATGATGTTTATGAGCCTGAAAATTTTGGTAGGGATTTTGACAAACTAAGAAAATGTGAATAACCAGAACTCACATAAAAAATACATTGTTAGCACTTTGCACTCCCCATGTCCTCTTGCTGTCACTGTTCCTGCAAGACTAACCACTCCTAATAGCATAATTTAGTTTTACCCATATTTGTACTTTATATAAATGAAAGCACATAGTTTGTAACTCTTTTGTGTCTGTTTCTTCCAGTTAGCATTATATATGTGAAGTTTATCCATATTGCTGTTTGTGGTTGCAGATGGTTCATTGCTGTGTAATGCTCGGTTGTATGACTATGCCATTAAGAGACATCCATTCTACCTCGATGAGCACCAGTAGCTTCCATTTTTTGGCTGTTATGGATAGTACAGCTACACATGCCTCTTGAGCATCTCTAAGTGATTTATTGCTTTAGCCTTAACATTTAGATGTGTTATTAATCTAGAATTGATTATGATATCTGGTAAGGTAGAAGTCAAGATACATTTTTCCCCCCACAAGTGTGGTATCCAACTAAATCTTGAACATGGTGTATTTTCTTTTTTTTTAGTTCACTTTATTTTTTTGTTTATTTTAAAAATTATTATATTTTTCTTTCCCCAAATTTTTATTTAAATTCTAGTTGGTTAACATATGGTGTGATATTAGTTTCAGGTGTAGAATTTAGTGATTCATCACTTATATAAGCACCCAGGGCTCACCACCACAAGTGCCCTCCTTAATACCCATCACCCATTTAACCAACCCCAGCCCACCTCCCCTCCAGTACCCTCAGTTTGTTCTCTATAGTTAAGAGTTTCTTTCTTGGTTTTCCTCCCCCCACCCCCACCTGAGACCTAAATGTGAGACAGGAATCCATCAAAATCCTAGAGAGCACAGGCAGTAACCACTTTGACATCGGCTGTGGCAACTTCTTTCTAGATATGTCTCCTGACGCAAGGGAAACAAAAGTAAAAATAAACTACTGGAACTCCATCAAAATAAGAACTTCTGTGCAGCAAAGGAAACAATCAAGAAAACGAAAAGGCAGTCTACAGAATGGGAGAAGATATTTGTACATGACACATCTGATAAATGGCTAGTATCCAAAATAATAAAGAACTTATAAAACTGCACACCCAAACCCCAAATAGTCTAGCTAAAAAAATGGGCAAAAGACATGAATAGACACTTTTCTGCAGAAGACATACGGAGGGCTAACAGACACTTGTTTACTTTAAACAAATAATAATTGGCGTAGTCTTCAGAGTAGAGATCTTCCACATCTTTTGCTCAATTTCTTCTTATGTGTTGGTTGCATTTTACTAATTATTTCTCAGATTTCAATACTTACAGAAAAATAATCATCCATACCAATCATTATATTATTATGTATTTACTAAGCTAGTAAAATGAATTAAATAGTAAAACATTATTGGTGAGACTGTGGGTAAGCAGTTATATTTTGATGAAAAATTGCCAGTATAGAACATGAACTTTAAAACTATCCATATGTATGTGTGGATGTTTTTATTTGTATTTTTATTTATTTATTTATTTATTTATTTATTTATTTATTTATTTATTTTAATTATAATAATATTTTTTATTATATTATGTTAGTCACCATACAGTACATCCCTGGTTTCCGATGCAAAGTTCGATGATTCATCAGTTGCGTATAACACCCAGTGCACCATGCAATACGTGCCCTCCTCACTACCCATCACCAGTCCATCCCATTCCCCCACCCCCTCCCCTCTAAGGCCCTCAGTTTGTTTCTCATAGTCCATAGTCTCTCATGTTTCATTTCCCCTTCTGATTACCCCCCCTTTCTTTATCCCTTTCTTCCCCTACCGATCATTCTAGTTCTTATGTTCCATAGATGAGAGAAATCATATGATAGTTGTCTTTCTCTGCTTGACTTATTTCACTTAGCATTATCTCCTCCAGTGCCGTCCATGTTGCAGCAAATGTTGAGAATTCGTTCTGATAGCTGAGTAATATTCCATTGTATATATGGACCACATCTTCTTAATCCAGTCATCTGTTGAAGAGCATCTCGGCTCCTTCCACGATTTAGCTATTGTGGACAATGCTGCTATGAACATTGGGGTGCATGTGGCCCTTCTCTTCACTACGTCTGTATCTTTGGGGTAAATTCCCAGTAGTGCAAAGGCTGGGTCATAGGGTAGCTCAATTTTTAACTTTTTAAGGACCTCCACACTGTTTTCCAGAGTGGCTGTACCAACTTGCATTCCCACCAACAAAGTAGGAGGGATCCCCTTTCTCCACATCCTCCCCAACAATTGCTGTTTCTTGCCTTGTCAATTTTTGCCATTCTAACTGGCGTAAGGTGGTATCTCAGTGTGGTTTTGATTTGAATTTCCTTGATGGCTAATGATTTTGAACAGTTTTTCATGTGTGTGTTTGCCATTTGTATGTCTTCATTGGAAAAGTGTCTTTTCATATCTTCTGCCCATTTTATGATTTGTTTATTTGTTTCTCGTGTATTGAGTTTGAGAAGTTCTTTGTAGATCTTGGATACCAGTCTTTTATCTGTAGCATCATTTGCAAATATATCCTCCCATTCCGTGGGTTGCCTCTTAGTTTTTTTGACTGTTTCCTTAGCTGTGCAGAAGCTTTTTATCTTGAGGAAGTCCCACAAGTTCATTTTATCTTTTGTTTCTCTTGCCTTTGGAGATGTGTCATGAAAAAGGTTGCTTTGGCCGATGTCGTAGAGGTTGCTGCCTATGTTCTCCTCTAGGATTTTGATGGATTCCTGTCTCACATCAAGGTCTTTCATCCATTTGGAGTTTATCTTTGTGTATGGTGTGAGAGAGTGGTCAAGTTTCATTCTTTTGCATGTAGCTGTCCAATTTTACCAGCACCACTTATTGAAGACACTGTCTTTTTTTCCACTGGATGTTTTTTCCTGCTTTGTCAAAGATTAGTTGCCCAAAGAGCCGAGGGTCCATTTCTGGGTTCTCTACGCTGTTCCAGTGGTCTATGTGTCTGTTTTTGTGCCAGTACCATGATGTCTTTGTGATCACAGCTTTGTAGTATACCTTGAAATCCGGCATTGTGATGCCCCCAGCTTTGTTTTTCCTTTTCAACAGTTCCTTGGCGAGTCGGGGCCTTTTCTGGTTCCACACAAATTTAAGGGCTGTTTGTTTCAGTTCTTTGAAAAATGTCATTGGTATTTTGATTGGAATAGCATTGAAAGTGTAGATTGCTCTGAGTGGCATGGACATTTTAACTATGTTAATTCTTCTGATCCATGAGCATGGAATATTTTTTCATCTTTTTGTGTCTTCTTCAATGTCTTTCAAGAGTGATTTATAGTTTCTAGAATATAGGTCCTTTACGTCTCTGGTTAAGTTAATTCCAAGGTAACATATGATTTTTGGTGCTATGGTAAATGGGATGATTCCCTAATTTTTCTTTCTTCAGTCTCATTATTCGTGTAGAGAAATGCAACTGATTTCTGAGCATTGATTTTTGTATCCTGCCACATTACTGAATTGCTCTATAATTTCTAGTTGTTTGGGGGTGGAGTCTTTGGGATTTCCATATAGAGTATCATGTCATCTGCGAAGAGACACATTTTGACTTCTTCTTTGCCGCTTTGGATACCTTTGATCCCCTTTTGTTGTCTAATTGCTGTTGCAAGGACTTCTACTACTATGTTGAATAATAGTGGCGAGAGTGGGCATCCTTGTTGTGTTCCTGATCTTAAGGGAAAGGCTTCCAGCTTTTCCCCATTGAGAATAATATTTGCTGTAGGCTTCTCATAGATGGTTTTTATGAGATTGAGGAATGTGCCCTATATCCCTACACTCTGATGTGTTTTAATCAGGAAAGGATGCTGTATTTTGTCAAATGCTTTTTCTGCATCTATCGAGAGGATCATGTGGTTCTTGACTCTGTTCTCGTTGATAAGATCTATCACACTGATTGATTTTAGAATGTTGAACCACACCCTTGCATCCCAGGGATGAAACCCACTTGGTCATGATGGATAATCCTTTTAATGTACTGTTGGATCCTATTAGCTAGGATCTTGTTGAGAATTTTGGTGTCCATATTCATTAGGGATATTGTTCTGTAATTCTCCTTTGTGATGTGGTCTTTGCCCGGTTTGGGGATCTAGGTAATACTGGCCTCATAGAATGAGTTTGGTAGTTTTCCTTCTGTTTCTTTTTTTTGAAAGAGCTTCAGGGGAATAGGTATTATTACTTGTTTGAATGTTTGGTAGAATTCCCCGGGGAATCTGTCAGGCCTTGGACTCTTGTTTTTCAAGAGGTTTTTTTTTTTTTTTTTTGGAAAGAAATTTATTTCAATCAAATGAGGCTTATTTGCACACATAACTTCCGCTCACAGTCTATGGGTGAAAATTTAGTTTTATTGCCTATTTAGCTCCAAGGGAGCAAGCTAGGGCTTCATATAGGAGAAAGGGAGAGTAAATCTTTAGGAAAAAAATAGCTAGCTATTTCCATAGATATACAAGAAGAAACTAAAGCTAGGAGAATTTACAAAAAAAGATTGGCAGTCAGAGTGAAATTTATGCTACTCCTTTGAACAGAGATTCAGAAAAGGAAAGGAGAATGACCATATAGTTATATAGGAAGAAAGGGAATGGTGAAGGGAAGGTAAAAGCAGCAGAGAGGCTAATGATCTACACTAAAGTTAAAAGAAGAAAGTAAGAAAATTAATTTAAGAGTTCTAACATTCTTTTTATTAATATTTATTTTGTTATATTAGTCACCATACAGTACATCCCCAGTTTCAGGAGGTTTTCGATAACTGCTTCCATCTCTTCATAATTAATCGGTCTGTTTAAAAAATCAATTTCTTCCTGTTTCAGTGCTGGTAGTTTTTTTTTTTTCTAAAGATTTTATTTATTTATTTGACAGAGATAGAGACAGCCGGCGAGAGAGGGAACACAAGCAGGGGGAGTGGGAGAGGAAGAAGCAGGCTCCCAGCGGAGGAGCCTGATGTGGGGCTCGATCCCAGAACGCCGGGATCACGCCCTGAGCCGAAGGCAGATGCTTAACCGCTGTGCCACCCAGGCGCCCCTCAGTCTTGGTAGTTTATAGGTTTCCAGGAAAGCATCCATTTCTTCCAGGTTGTTGAATTTATTGGCATAAAGCTGTTGATAAAAGTTTCTAATGATCCTTCCTATTTCATTGGTGTTGGTTGTGACCTCTCCCCTTTCGTTCATAATTTTATTAATTTGGGTCCTTTCTCTATTCTTTTGAATAAGTCTTGCCAGTGGCTTATTGATCTTATTTATTCTCTCAAAGAACCAGCTTCTATTCTGTTGATCTGCTCTACTGTGCTCCTGGTTTCTAATTAATTGATCTCTGCTCTAATGTTGATCAGCTGCTTTCTTGTGTGTGGGGTAGGCCTGTTCTTCTGTTCCAGCTCCAGCTTCTTGAGGTGAGAATATAAAAACTGCATTTTAGATTTTTCTATTCTTTTGAGTGAGGCTTGGATGGCTATGTATTTTCCCCTTAGGACTGCCTTTGCAGTATCCCATAGGTTTTGGACTGTTGTGGTTTCATTCTTGTTGGTTTCCATAAATTATTTAAATTGATTTTTGGTTTCCTGGTTTACCCAATCATTCTTGAGCAGGATGGTTCTTAGTTTCCAAGTGTTTGAGTTTCTTCCAAATTTTTCCTTGTGATTGAGTTCCAATTTCAAAGCACTGTGGTCTGAGAATATGCAGGGAATAATTTCAGTCTTTAGGTATCGGTTGAGACCTGTTTTGTGACCCAGTATAAGGTCTATTCTGGAGATCGTTCCATGTGCATTTGAAAAGAATGAGTATTCTGTTGTTCTGGGGTGTAGTGTTGTATATATATATCTGTGAGGACCAACTCGTCTAGTATGGCATTCAAAGTTCCTGTTTCTTTGTTGATTTTCTGCTTAGGTGATCTGTCTATTGCTGATAGTGGAGTGTTGAGGTCCCCTACTATTAACGTATTATTATCTGTATGTCTCTTTATTCTGGTTAAGAGTTGGCTTGTGTATCTTGCTGCTCCCCTCTTGGGGGTCTAGATATTTATAATTGTCATATCCACTTGTTGGATACATCCTTTAAGAATAATATAGTGTCCTTCTGTATCTCTAACTACAGTCTTTAGTTTAAAATCTAATCTGTCTGATATGAGAATTGCTACCCCAGCTTTCTTTTGAGGTACGTTGGCATGAAAAATTGTTTTCCATCCCTTTACTTTCAGTCTGGATGTATCTTTAGGTTCAAGATGCATCTCGTGTAGACAGCAAATGGATGGATCATGGCTTTTTATCCAATCTGCCTCCCTGTGTCATTATGGGAGTATTTAGGCCATTCACATTGAGAGTGATTATTGAGAGATATGATTTTAATGATGTCATGTTGCCTGTAAAGTCTTTGTTTCTATAGATTGTAACTTTCTGTCTGTATCACTCTTGGGGCCTTTTTTCTTTTATAGAACCCCCCTTAATATCTCCTGTAGGGCTGGTTTCGTGGTTACGAATTTGGTCAGTGTCTGGCGATTCTGGAAGTTCCTTATCTCTCCATCAATTCTGAATGACAGCCTTGATGGATAAAGGATTCTTGGCTGCATGTTTTTCTCGGATAGAGCTTTAAAAATGCCCTGCCAACCCTTCCTCTCATTCCTGATCTGAGTAGACAGGTCTGACGTAATTCTGATATTTTTTCCTCTGTACGTGAGAAATTTCTTTGCCACTTTCAAGACTGTATCCTTGGATCTAATATTTGCGAATTGCACTATGACATGACGTGGCATAGGTTTGTCGTGGTTGAGCTTGGGAGGGGTCCTCTCTGCCTCTTGGACATGAATGTTTGTTTCCCTTGCTAGATTAGGGAAGTTTTCAGCTACAATTAGTTCAAATATCTCTTCTAGACCTCTGTTTTTTTCCACCCCCTCTGGTATGCTGGTGATTCTGACACTGGAACGTTTCATTGAGTCAGTAATCTCCCATAATGTACATTCTTGAGATTGAATTTTTTTGAGCCACATTTCTGTTTTAACTTTCTCTTTTACCATCCCATCCTCCAATTCACTAGTTCGTACTTCTGCCTCTTTTACCCTGGACATCAGAGCATCTAGTTTTGACTGCATTTGCTTCATAGCATTCTTAATTTCTGCCAGAGTCACTCTCATTTCTGCCCTTAGAGATTTTATATTCTCGTTAATATTTTTGTTAATATTTTTTTCAAGTCTATACATCATCTTCACCATTGTTACTCTGAACTCCATTTCTGATAATTTGGGTATATCCATATCCATCAGTTCTGTGGCAGAGGCCACAGACTCATTGTCTTTTCTTTCCTGGGCGGGAGGGGCGTTCTCCTTCTCGTCATTCTGATGAGGAGAGGTTGCGGGGTTGTCCAGAGCCCAAATTATTGACCGGGACCCAGGCAGTGTGCACTTGTTTTATAGGGACCTTAGGGATGTGGGCTTCTTGATTTTTCAGCCTGCCATCTGGGGGAGGGGCCTGCCGTGCCGATACTCAGGCAACCCTATTTGGGTAGAGTCTCCCTGTGCCCTGCGAGGGGAGATGGGGATAGGCACAATGTGAGCCAGTATTTCCAGGCTTTTGTTCTCTGGCGGCTTTCCCTGGTGGTTTTCTGTGGTTCTTCTGAGAGTCAGAGCAGCAGTGGCTGAATCCCAGCCTTTGCCTCAGAACAGAGGGATAGCAGTCTGCTCTCCACTGAGCTCTTCTGGCCTCTTTAACTCTGTTTCTGTCAGTGCTGCCAAAAACCCTGCAGCGTTCCGCTTTGTGCGCCCCACAGCGAGTGTCCCAGCCCTCACTTCCAGGGCCGGCTCATCTCTGTCCTTTGTGTTTCTATCACCAGCAGCCGCCCCCAGTTCCTGCGTGGCTCCTGAGCTCCCTGTTTTAGTGTGATTCATGCGCACTCCACAGTGCCGGTGTTTAGTCTGGTCATGCACGCGCTCCAGAGCTCCTGGTTTTCAGTCCGGTTCCAGTGAGCGCTCTGGAGTTCCGGTTTTCAGTCTGGTCGCATGTGCATTCCCAGGCGCATGGTCTCAGTTAGCTCTCTCGTGGGTGCCGGTCCGTAAGTCCGGCCCACTCCCCAGCACAAGTGGCTATTGCTTCCCAGTGCCCGAGCATGGAGGCTCCCTCCCCTTCCATTTATCTTCCCATATCTTTGCGCGGAGTCACGGCTCCCTGCTTCGTACCTCAATACTCAGTGCTGGAGATGTTCATTTGTAGAGATCCAGATGTATCTTCCTGCATCTCAGGCTGATTCCGTGGGTTTTCAGGATGGTCTGGTACCTATCCAGCTCGGCTCAGGGGGCCAGCTGAAAAAGGGGTCCCCTGCTCCTCCGCCATCTTAACTCTCCTCTCTGCTCGGCTTTAATTTTAACAAGAACTACTGCCACTGGCTAACATTTATTCAAAATATACTATATCCCAGGAATTCACTCTTTGGTTCTTTATTTTATTTTATTTTATTTTATTTTATTTTATTTTATTTTATTTTAAACAGACTACATACTTTATTTCAGCAAATCTGATAAATATGAATATTTACACTTGGGTAATTTCGTTTTTAAAATGCAAAGTTAAAAAGAAGAGTAATAGATAAATTCATATACATCAGCTAACCTGGGCTCCAGCTCCATAAAAGACACATGTCTAAACTTACTGAAACCAAAATTTCTTCATCTGTGATATATAATCTTACTACCACTAAGTAATAAAGAAAACATCAATGGCTTTTTGTTGTTGTTGTTGTTGTTGGTTTCAGGGGTAGAATTTAGTGATTTATCACTTACATATAGCACCCAGTGCTCATCAGAACAAGTGTACTCTAATACCCATCACCCATTTAGCCCATCCCCCATTTTGATAATCCATTATATATAAATATAAATATAAATAAATAAATAAATAAATAAATAAATACACACACACACACACACACACCACTTCTTCTTTATCCATTTTTCAGTTGATGTACATTTGGGCTCTTTCCCTAATTGGCTATTGTTGATAGTGTTTCTATAAACATTGGGGTGCATGTGCCCCTTCAAATCACTATTTTTGTATCCTTTAGATAAATACCTAGTAATGCAGTTATTGGATCATAGGGTAGTTCTATTAAGTTTTTGAGGAACCCCCATACTGTTTTCCAGACTGGCTGCACCTGTTTGCATTCCTACAAAAAATGTAAGATGGTTTCACTTTCTCTGCATCCTCACCAATATCTGTTGTTCCCTGAGTTGTTCATTTTAACTATTCTGACGGGTGTGAGGTGGTATCTCATTGTGGCTTTGATTTGTATTTCCCTGATGATGAGTAATGTTGAGCATTTTTCCATTTGTCTCTTAGCCATTTCTATGTCTTCTTTGGAGAAATGTCTGTTCATGTTTTCTGCCCTTTTCTTAACTGGATTATTTATATTCTGGCTGTTGATTTTGATGAGCTCTTTATAGATTCTGGATACTTGCCCTTTATCTGATACATCATTTACAAATATTTTCTACCATTCTGTCTGTTGCCTTTTAGTTTTATTGAGTGTTTTCTTCACTGTGCAGATGCTTTTTATCTCGATGAGGTCCCAATAGTTCATTTTTGCTTTTGTTTCCCTTGCCTCTGTAGACATGTCTAGTAAGAAGTTGCTACAGCTGAGGTCAAAGAGGTTGCTACCTGTTTTCTCCTCTAGGATTTTGATGGTTCCGTCTCACATTTAGGTCTTTCATCCATTTCGAATTTATTTTTCTGTATGGGGTAAGAAAGTGGTCCAGTTTCATTCTTCTCCATGTCACTGTCCAGTTTTCCCAACACCATTTGTAGAAAAGACTGCCTTTTTTCCCTTGGAAAAAGGGAAAACTGTTTTGTCAAATATTAGTCCATTTCTGGGTTTCTGGGTTCTCTATTCTGTTCCATTGATCTATATGGCTATTTTTGTACCAGTACCATACTGTCTTTTTTTTTTTTTAAAGATTTTATTTATTTATTTATTTGATAGAGAGAAAGAGAGTACAAGCAGGGGGAGTGGCAGGCAGAGGGAGAGGGAGAAGCAGGCTCCCCACTGAGCAGGGAGCCCAACATGGGGCTCGATCCCAGGACCCTGGGGTCATGACCTGATCCAAAGGCAGATGCTTAACCAACTGAGCCTCCAGGGGCCCCTGTGACAGTACCATACTGTCTTGATGATTACAGCTTTGTAATACAGCTTGAAGTCTGGAATTGTGATGCCTCCCACTTTGCTTTTCTTTTTCAATATTACTTTGGCTATTTGGGGTCTTTTCCGGTTCCATACAAATTATAAGATTGTTTGTTTTAGCCCTGTGAAAAATGCTGATGTTATTTTGATCAGGATTGCATTGAATGTGTAGATTGCTCTGGGCAGCATAGACATTTCAACGTTTTTTCTTCCAATCCATGAGCATGGAATGTTTTTCCATCTCTTTGTGTCTTCCTCAATTTCTTTCATAAGTGTCCTGTAGTTTCTAGAGTATAGACCCTTTACCTCCTAGGTAGCTCATGGTTTTAGGTGCAGTTGTAAATGGGATCGATTCCTCTATTTTTCTTTCTGCTGCTTCATTATTGGTATATTGAAATGCAACAGATTTCCATATATTGATTTTGCATTCTGTGACTTTGCTGAATTCATGAATCAGTTCTATCAATGTTTTGGTGGAGTCGTTCAGGTTTTCTACATAGAGTATCATGTCGTCTGTGAAGAGTGAAGGTTTGACTTCATCCTTGACAATTTGGATACATTTTATTTCTTTTTGTTGTCTGATTGCTGAGGCTAGGACTTTTAGTACTATGTTGAACAACAGTGGTGAGAGTGGATATTGCTGTCATGCTCCTTACCTTAGGGGGAAAGCTCTTAGTTTTTGCCCATTGAGGATGATATGATCATCATATCATCACCCAGCATGGGAGCTGGCTATCAATAATTGACTTCTACTGGAGAAGATATTATCTACAGTAATCACAACCCATGTCATTAAGCATGCAACTAGATACTTAAAGGGAAATAGGCAAGAATAAAAAATAGCACACCAGAGTAGCTTTTTACTTTCTTATGGAATGTAATTGGTTATGGAGTACCTTATTGTATATATATTTGCCAAAACTTTTACTGACCTAGCTTTCCAAGTCCTTTTTGGAAAACTTCAACAATAGTCAATGTGTTATGAAAATATTGGCCCGAGTTGATCTTGGGAGCAATACAGAACAGTGTGAGCTGTGAACCATATATGTTATGAGCTGGTAACAGTGTTCCTGAATGCTATAACAAATAAGTTTGAACTTTATTCTGCAGACAGTATAAGGTCACTAGATGTTTCTAATAGGGTGGTAGTCATATTCAATTGAAGATTAATCTGATTGTGGTGTAAAGAATGGGTGGAATGGGGAGAGACTGGGGACCGAGGAACATTTAGGAGGGTGTTTCAATCATTTAGCTAAAAGACTATGAACTGTCCATAAAATCATTCTTTCCTGGCACCTAACTGTATGAATGCAACCATGCCAGTGGGGTTCAGCACATATTAATGGTGCCAGGCATTCAAGATGAAACTGATTTGGAAAAATTTCCCCAAAGATAAAAATCAAAATTTCCTGTGAAATTTAAGATGTTAAGAGGGATGGAGGTCTTGGTAGCCTGGTGAAATGTTACAGCAGGTCTACCTAAGGACTCCATCTCCATCAAACCCTTCCTTCCCTGTCCCAGTTTCTATTCGCTCAGCATGGGGACTTCACAGACATGGGGATTCCCAATGTCAAAAACACTACTGGCAGGGATCCAAGTCACCAACATCATAGCAATGGTGGGGAAATTTATCTTTCCCTGGAGTTTATTCTTGGCCACATACAACAGCATGACCAAATAGTCTCTTATTTTGGTCATGAGCTGTTCCGCATTGTTTTGAAAGTATTCAGGTATATCCTTTATTATATTATAAATCTGAATGGCTGTGATTTTAGCGCATTATGATTGGAAGAGATTAAGCTAATGATATTGGCCTGATGATGGGTATGTTTTGATATAGTCCTAGAGCTTAAGCATGAATATTTCAAGTTCATATCACAGACCCTGGAAGTGAGGTCTCCACTTTCTATCCTTTTCTCATTCTTTACTGCTTAATTATGGTGAATACAATTAAGTGGAGACCTCCATATTGGGTGTGAAGTCACTACTACAAAGGGGAGTGGATTTTCTTAACCCAAATTAGCTTTCTTAAGGAAGACTTAATGTCTCTGTTCCTCAAACTATAGATAAAAGGATTCATCACTGGGGTTACCACGGTGTACATCACTGATGCCACTGTGCCCTTCTGTGCTGAGCGGGTTGAGGGAGGACTAAAATAAACACAAAACGAAGTCCCAAAGAATAGAGAAACTACAGAGAGATGAGAGCTGCAAGTGGAAAAGGCTTTCTGCTTCCCCTGAGTTGAGGGGATCTTCAGGATTGTTGAGAAAATATGTGTGTAAGAGATAATCAGGCAAAGCACACAAACCAGGCCTGCAAGACCCCCAATGGTGAAAATCGTCAGTTCATTAATGAAGGGATCTGTGCAGGACAGACTCAGAAGGGGGTTGATGTCGCAGAAGAAGTGTGGGATCTTGTGTTCTGCACAGAAGGACAGGCTGTTCATCAAGAGTGTGTGTAGGAGAGAGTGGAGGGCATTCATGATCCAGGATGCAGAAACTAGAAGGATGCAGAGCCCAGGGCTCATGACCATGATGTAATGCAGTGGGTGGCATATGGCCACATAGCGGTCGTAGGCCATGACGGCCAAGAGGAATGCTTCCAGCATCACAAACAGCATGAAAAAATACAGTTGTGATAGACACCCTGCATATGAGATGACCTGATTCTGGATCCATATGTTTGCCAGCATCTTGGGGACAGTGGTGGACATGAAGCAGGCATCAACAAGAGAGAGGTTGGCCAGGAAGAAGTACATGGGCGTGTGGAGGTGAGCATCAGCGATGATGGCCAGGATGATGAGGAGGTTGCCTGCCACTGTGACCAGGTACATGGACAGAAACAGCCCAAAGAGGACTTCCTGCTGCTCTGGCTGCTCAAAAATCCCCAGAAGGTAAAATTCTGAGATGCTGGTCAGGTTTTCCCACCCCATTTGTCTGTAAGCAGAAAGCTGGGTTAATTGAATGAAACTGGTATGCCCTGGTTTGTGAACTCTGAAAGTTATGCAGTATTCCAATGTTAATCTAATGTGAAATGGGTGAAACATCATTGGATGAAATATCCAATATTTAACTGCTTAGGACCTACAAAAATGGCAGTTTCATGTAGTTCAATTGAATATTTGCAAATGTCTGTGCTTCCTGCCATGGGAAACCAAAGATTTGTTTGCAGTGGGAGAGAGGTTTCTTTAAAAAAGATTTATTATATAAACATTAATCTAGTACATGTACTTTAAAGCTAGGTTGGAGTTGTTTGCATAACTCTTGTGGCATTCATGTGGACGTTGTGACATTATTCCATCCAAAGATTTCACAGGTCAAATAAATCTTTAGCATGTTTTCCCGGTATTTTGAGAAAAGCATGGCTATTGGAAAAAAAGATTTGGAATTGGTGGAAAGCATATCTAATGCTGAAATCATTATCACCACTATCTATGCAGCTGGACTGGTGAGAAACCTGGGTGCCATTATAGACCCATTTTTCTTCCTCCTCATCTGTATCCAAATACTACCAAATCATGGTGATTTTACTTTCTCAATATAGTGAAAATTTACCCATTTCTTTTTATTTATCCACTGTACTTGGTCCCAGCTGCCACTACCTTCATTCAGGACACTCATTTATCACTTAGATTTGGGCATTCTTCTTGCCTGTAGGCATACCTACCTGCCATCTGGTCTCCTTACCACAGAGAGAATGGGCTTTCTACAAATCATATCTGATTTTGTCACTCCACCTGAAAAATCCTGCCTGTGGGCATACCTACCTGCCATCTGGTCTCTTCATCACAGAGAGAATGGGCTTTCTACAAATCATATCAGATTTGTCACACAACCTGAAAAATCCTTCGGGGTTTCTCATAACTCTCAAGATAAACTCTAAACTTCTTCATATGGCCTGAAAACCCTTGATCATACTGGCATTTATTATAGATGCCTCTACTGACTCATGAACTTCCTTCTCCATTCTACACCCCATGCACAATTATGCATTCAATTATTTAGAAGATCTAGATACTTTTTCACCTTTGGGCTTTTGCCCATCTTATTTTCTTGTGCTAGAATACTCTTCCTTCACGTCTCAGCTTAGATGTCGTTTCTTCAAGGAAGTCTTCCCTGACTTATCCTCTTTATAACAAACTCGGGTTCATGCCCCTTCTGGTCCTGCATGTCCCCAATCACAGCATGTGTCACTCCCAATTGTGACCTTCCATGTACTTGTCTGTGTCCTCCATTACTGTATCTTTGAGAGTAGCCTAAGAAAATGTCTATCTTGTTCATCTTTGAAATCTAGCATTAGCCCATAAGTGCTCAGTAAGTATCTGTCATGTTGATAAATAAACCTCAAAGAACAGAAAGAATTGAAAGGGAGCTTGGAAGTAATGTCAGACAGAGGGAACAGCCTGAACCTTTTGATTGGTAGTTACACATAGCTTTGAGTTCATAATGTCCTGGTCATAGGAATTTGTAGAAAAGATTATGGTTACAGAGACATAAAGGTGTCAAACAAAACAAACGCACTAGCTAAAATTCTGGGAAAGGAACACTGTTTCATCTGACGAATTAACTTACAGAATCAATTTTCCACCTTGCTCCTTTTTCCCTCCAAACTGACGCATGTCCTATGAATTTGTCAGCCCTAGCTGCACCCACTGGAATTACTGTTCACCAGGCAATAGTGGTACCTTATTCTCCCACTACCATAGGTATTTCTCACCAAACTGTCTTTCTCTTGTATGCAGATACTGCACGCATATTGCACACTGCTCCCCCTCCTCATTAAAAAATGCATCGGAAAACATAGAAAACCCAAACACAGCACAGTCAACATAAGATTTTACTCTGCTAAAGATGGTAGTGCCAGCTGGTAGGAAAGGAAAGGGAGATTGAACAGATGGTACTGTGACAAGCTGGTTGACTCTATGGGGAAAGTGAATTTAGATTCACACCTCACAGTGTTTACTGAATAAGCTTCAGGTGGTTAAAGCATTATATATAGACACAACTATAAAGCAACCAGGAGAAAGTACAACATAATAGTTATTTGATCTTGGGACAAGGATGGCTTAGGTAAAAAACAATGGAAGCAACATTAAAGGAAAAGAACATTGGTTTAATCAGATTAAATTTAAAATTGTATGGTGACTAACATAATATAATAAACATATTATTATAAAAATTGTGCTTTTAAAGAAAAAGATCAAACACAAAGTGAAAAGACAAGCAAAAAAGTGGGGAGCTATTTTCAACGTATATTATAGAAAGAATTAATATTCTTAAAAGAGTAACCAGTAATTTTAATAAACTGGTAAAAGACAACTCCAATAGAAAAATGAATAAATAACCATTAACTTTTAAGTCACATCCAGCAAGGGTGGAACCTGGATCTAGCCTCAGTGTTTAATTCCAAGACCTGTTCCTTCCACTCCACTTATGGTTTCCTTAAGTCACCACAATCTGTCTGCTAGCAGGTGATATCTGCAAGGTCGTTGGCTGTGTGCCATTGGCTAAAATGTGATCATGATGGGTGGTGTTTCCCCCATTCTCTCGATGGAGTGCCCACACTACTCAGGGCCTATGTTTACTAGATTCCATAGTCTCTACACCCTTAGAGCTCTGCGTGTGGTGGGGGAGTAGTGGGACTAACCGCATATTTGTACACAGCTGCATTGACTCTCCCTATGCCCCTTCTAACCACAGTTACTTCTGTGGTTCCTTGGCCTCCATAGCTGGTGCTTTTTCCACTGCCTGGAGCTGACCCTTACCTCTCCCTCAGTCAGGACAGTGGTGGCTTATTGGCTTGAGGGTTCAAAAGGATCTCAGAATCTCCGCTCTTGTCAGTCTTGTCTCTTGAGTGTTTCTGACTCAGCAGACAGAAACCCTAACTCCTCCACTAGCTTTCCTCTTAGCTCTCTAAGTCACAGACCAGAGACCATGCTTTGTCCTTTCTTTCCATGTTTGCTACCAACTTCAAGGCCATCTCTTGCTGTAAAAGTACCCAGCACTTCATCCAAATGTAAAACTCCTTCAGAGCATTGTCTTTTCTTTTCACAGTGGGCATTTCGCCAGGCTTGCTATAAAATATAACTCCAGTGACTCAAAACAAATTTGTTCTCATATTTTATATGGCTGTGTGCTTTTTTAACATGTAAATTCTCTGTGGTTGATTGGTTATAATTTTTGGTGAACTTAACTTGGAAGCCCTCTGAACTCAATTTCACATTTGAAAACAGAAATGAAATTTAGAGAAACCCTGTTCCCCACAGGTGAGGAAGGGAACATCCAGGGAGGAAAAAAGTAAACGTTATAAGGTTAGAAACAGGGAGTAAGGTGGTAGTTGGGGACTGAATGATCAGGAACATTCCAACTCCTATTCCCACACTGGTCCTAAATATAACAATTTAATCCCACCTCCCAAAATAATAAATATTTTGTTAGCTAGTATGTTTATTAAAGTGTCTGGAAGAATAAACAGGAAACCAATAATCTAATAATCTAACAAGTGATTACTTGTATGGGAATTGGGTGGATAAGACACAGGAGAGGGAGAGAGATTTTCATATATATCTTTTACCTCATTTTGAAGTTTGAGCCATGTGAATGTACTACTTATTGAAAAATAAATTAATTGAGGAAACCATTCTCCAGAACCAAACCATGGGCTCATAAAATGTATAAAGTGGAAGACAATGCAGTATAATGTAGCCTCTCTTTGCTGGAGATTCTGTAAATAGCAGATAAACTTCTTTGGTTTCTCTAGAGCCATATCCTTCTAATGACTTAATGTGGTGTGTGGGCATGATTGTGTATGTTCATGAATTTGTGCATGTGTGTGGGTATGTGAGTGCACTTGTGTATCCTTCCAAGGCTAGAGGTTGAGTGAAAGGGATCATCCTGGAATTATTTGGAGAGAAGCTACTGCTGATTCCTGTGCTCTGTTCTCCTTAAAGCACGATGACTCTCACTGTCTGTAAAAGTTAAAGGACCTGGGTCTCTGCCTCTAAAGCAGTGCAGTATCATCATTGTTATCACAGGGCTATTTATGAGAGATGGGCAACCAGAAGACTACAGTGTGGGATGGACACCGGAGAAAGGGGAGAAAAGAAGCAGAATGGAGTCATGTATCTTCCTCTCTAGGTCTTACCTGGTTGTTTTTGCCAGTCGCTGAGGGTGTTACTGGCAGGCTTTCGTCTGCCTCACTTGCATCTCTCCCATTGTGGGTGGTCAGAGGAAGGGGAAAGGAGCATCTTCTAGAGGCAGCAAAAGGAAATTTGCTTCAGGCTCTGGATGTGTTGAATGATTCTTGCCATCACTGCATCTACTCAAATTTCTCCTTTTTGTCTCACAATATTAGAGAACTTTTAATTTTTTCCATTCTGGGAGAAAGGGACAAGATTTCCAGGTTGATTACGACCATGCCAACACATGTCATCCTGGGATGCAGCACTCAAAAACACCACAAGGAGGCTAATAACCACCACAGAACATCCCTTTTCTATTTATTTCAGAATTTGCTGCTAATGTCCGCCCCTTTTACTTGTTCATAGGACCCATGAGAAATGTGTTCTAGTAATTTCATCAGCATCCTTGGAAGTAAAGTTCTGCTATTCTTAGCTATAGGCTAGACCAACCTCAAGATCCTTAAATTAAAGATAATTAATTCTGTGAAGTACCCAAAACCCAAAAGGACCGAGAATCCAGTGTTGTGTCCCTATTGTAAGCCGGTCCAGGAGACACTAAGGCATTAAGGACATGCCATGACACCTCTGTGGTCTGAGTAGGATCTTAGCATTTTATTCATCAGTAACGCATGGAGATCTTTCAAGGCCTGCTGCAACCATCAGAGATTATAGCCCCAGTGCTTCTCATTAACTCTAGACAATGAGCAATTGTCCTCAGAGGACACATGGTTCTCATACTATCCCTTTCTTCAGAAATAGAAAAGGTGTAATTTTAGAGAAGGAATACTTTTTCTGCGTTGATTTTTGCCTAAACCCATGGCCCAATGTCACATATTTTAAATTTTCCTATGACTTCCTGGAAAACCAGAGGAGGAATGGAATAAGACAGCTGTGATTTATGTTACTAGTATTAAATAGCAAAATTCGACCAAGTAAATTCGAAGATATAATTGGCTTTATTAAGTGATTCATGAATCAGGCAGCCCTCCATCTAGCAAGTAGAGAGGCACTCCAAAGAGTTGTACAAAATGGAAGGTTTTCATAGAAGGGGGGGGGGCAAGAAAGTTATTAGCAAAAAAAAAAAAAAAGGATTGTTCTAGGCGGGGTTGTTTGCTAGGGGGAAAAGCAAGGGATCTTATCATGCAGCTGACCTCATCTTTCTTTGGGAGATGGTGAGGGCCCATGTGGCAGTCTCATTGGGGAAGATTGAAACATTTCTGACTGACCAAATTAAGACTGTATTTCTGGGGGAGGTTGAAACTGCAATTAGGTTGTGTATTAAGCATCAGTTTGGGAACTCTGACACCATTTTGGACCTTTTTTTGGGAACACTATCATGCTACTTGTGGAATTATTTGACATCTCCTTCAGTCTGCACTGGATAAGTATGGATTAATGGAATGAAGATGGTGAGGATAAAAATAGAGAAGGATCATTTTTCTTGTTTGCTTCAAAATTTGCTAACTTCTGTGAGATCATGTTTCCCATCTCTGAACTATAGCTCACGCTCTACCGAGGGTGGAGAGTTCCCTCTGCCCTTCAAAGTTCTAGCCATGGCTCCTGCTAGTGCACACATCCTGACTCAGAATTTTGTATCTTCTCAGTGGGTCTGCTGTGGAGTTGAGGGAAGAGCATTCCTCATGAGGAAACTGGGCTCAAATCCCACCTTACTAGACCTGCATCTCACTAATTGAAAGACGTCGAATAAGTCACTTCACCTTTTGGAGATATGACTTTCTTATTTGTAAAGGAGGGCTATTTTCTTCTATGCCACAGGGCTACTTTGAAAATTAAAAGACACAGGGGCACCTGGGTGTCTCAGTCGAGTTAGCATCTGCCTTTGGCTCAGGTCATGATCCTGGGGTCCTGGGATCAAGCCCCACCTCAGGCTCCCTGCTCAGCAGGGAGTCTGCTTCTCCCTCTCCTTCTGCCCCTCCCCCACCCAGTTCATGCTCACACACACACTCTCTCCCCCTCAAACAAATAAATAAAATCCTAACAAGAAGAGAAAATTAAAAGACACAATAATTTGTATATTACAGTAAATACGTACAACTGCATACACATGTATATTTGCTATTTAATGAAGTTATTTACATTTTCTAAAGCTGCATGACATGTTTTGAATTTCTTTTGTGGCACTTATATTTAATTTTATTCCTGCTGTTGGCTGTTGTTACATTTTTTTCAGTTGAGTGCCTACTCAAAATTACCGTGACAATACACTGCTATGTGCTTTAGCTGTTACAAAAAGCAGACAGATACGTAGCTTGACATCAAGTCTAGATTGTATAAGTGTCTTACTTCCCCCACTAGAATCCTCATTCTGCATCATGGCTCCCTTTCTTGAAATTTAGTTGCTCTACAAGACTCTCAGGCTTGAATCTTATACTCTTAGATGATTTCATCTATTTCCATGACTTTACTTATCTCTCCACTATGGTCCATGTGCTGTTAATTTTACTCCAAAATTTCATATCTTTCATTCTACTTTTTAATTGAATACCTTCATGAAAATGTCCCATAAGAACTCTTGAAAATATGGAATTTATTTTACTTAAATGACTTTCTTTTTTTTTTTTTTTAAGATTTTATTTATTTATTTGACAGAGAGAGACAGCCAGCGAGAGAGGAAACACAGCAGGGGAGTGGGAGAGGAAGAAGCAGGCTCCCAGCGGAGGAGCCCGATGTGGGACTCGATCCCGGTACGCCGGGATCACGCCCTGAGCCGAAGGCAGACGCTTAAGGACTGCACTACCCAGGTGCCCCTTAAATGACTTTCTTATTCACAATTTTCATTAAATGCATCATTGACATTTTAGTGAAATCTTAAACCCTTGAAGATATTTCCTTACTTATTACTTTCATAATAATTACCATATTTATTGTTTCTATTTCCATTACCTTTGTGTTTACAGTTGACCCTTGAGCAACTGGGGGTTAGGGACACCAACCCCCTGCACAGTAAAAAATCTGTAAGTAGCTTTTGTTTCCCTCAAAGTTTAGCTACTAATAGCCTATTGTTGCCTGGAAGCCTTACCAATAACATAAATAGTCTATTAACACATATTTTGTATGTTGTGTGTCTTATATACTGTATTCTTACAATAAAGTAAGTTGGAGAAAATAAAATGTTTATTAAGGGAATCATAGTGAAGAGAAAATACATTTACAGTACTGTTCTGTAAAAATTTTGTGTATAAGTGGACCCGTGCAGTTCAAACCCATGTTTGTTCAAGGGTCAACTGTAGATCCTTTTTCTATATCTTCACTATTTCTTCAGATTGCTCTGAGCTGTATAATTAAACTCCTGGTCTCGCCAATCCTCTGCTCCCATACTGCTCTCTGTCTACCCAATTTTAGTTCAACACAAACTCTCATTATTGCTTCATGCAGAGCTTTTATTATCTATCATCTATCTATCTATCATCTGTCTATCAATCATCTACATAACACCATAAATACCCCCAGACCCACCATGCAATCTGAAAGTTAGGTCTTTAGTAATAACTCATATTTAACTACATAGTATCCCCAGTTGCACTCTCCTGTCTCTCCCCTCTTGACTTTCCTCTCATACTGAATCCTCTGCTCGTCTTTGCCTTGCTTTTGTTTATAATACACTGTTATTGCATATATATCTGTCCCCAGGAAGTGTATTTTTTTGTTGGCTTAGCTATTTAAAGCCTTACGAAAGGGCATCAACAGGAATCTTTGGGGATTTACATTTTTAAATATTACTATTACATTGCTCACATTCATTAAATTGTAGCATGTCTCTGCAGGACATTCAGAAAAAGGAATTTCTCTACTGGCTGGAGAGATAACCCAATTACCAAGGACATTTTGTTGCCTTCAAACAATGAGGGGCAAGGAAGACCATGTCTAGAACTATGTCTGGGGTGACTTTTATATTATCATGCCCAATAATAGAGATTAACAGGAACTACAGCATCATCATCATCATCATCATCATCATGGTAGTACTATTGTGGACTGAGCCCCCTCAGGAATGAAGGTTTGGGTCATCTCAGCTGGTGAACACCAAGTGGCAGCTGTTTGACAGCTCCCCTCAGAGACATAAGCATCAGACATGTGGTCAACTCTCTTCTGAGCTCCCAGGTTCTAGTGACACCACCTTTCCCTTTTGTACCTAGGGGAAGTGACTTCTTACTGCAGTTAATAATCTCTGCATTATCTTCACATCCCTCTCTTTCTCCTATAGTCTTTCAGGACAAACCTATGTATCTACTTCCCTGTATTAAATTGTCTTGGTTTAAAAAAACCAGATGTGATTTGTATTTCCTGAGTGGGCCTGAACTGACCCAAACTGACATACTAGCTGTATACTGTATTCTTTTCCAGACTTAGTCAATCCCCAGACACTGGTATGTGAAGTAATTTAATTACGGCATTAAATTTATTCCAGAACAGCATGTTTAACAGAATCAAAGGGAAATGGCTGAGAGGATGACTTGACATACTGATGCAGTGATTTTTATTTGCATTAACGTACACGTAGATTCTTATGATTACTGCAGGATACAGTAGACGAGGTTAACTTCCCTTCTCCAAATTAAACAGAAGAATAGAGTGAAACTGATATAGAGCAGCTAAGTGGTAAGGAGTTCTCCTAAGACCCTACATTTTCTTCTTTATACATTCCTCTTTGGCACCTAATATTTTACTGTAGGAAATATTTGAAACATCTCATACCATTTGGCCTACTTGAGCTTACCCATAACAACAAAATTAACCGTGTTGCATTTGTCATTTAAACATACTATTGCAGGATTCATATATTCATTTCATACAAATTTATTATTATTTTATAATATTTTTATTATATTATGTTAGTCACCATACAGTACATCCCTAGTTTTTGATGTAAAGTTCCATGATTCATTACTTGTGTACAACACCCAGTGCACCATGCAATATGTGCCCTCTTTATTTTTATTTTTTTAATATTTATTTTGTTATATTAGTCACCATACAGTACATCCCCAGTTCTTGATGCAATGTTCCATGATTCATTACTTGCATATAACACCCAGTGCACCATGCAATATATGCCCTCTTTAATACCCATCACCAGCCTATCCAATTCTCCCACCCATACAAATTTATTAAATAATTACTATATGTTAGCACTGTCTAAGTACTGAATATACAACAGTGAACAAAACAGATCCCAAATCTTCATACTCTCATGGGGGAGAGACAGGCAATACATTTATAGCACATTTTCATTGGCCAACTTTGAAAATTCGCTGCATGAAATACCTCCATTTCCTCCGTTTTGGTCAGTCATTGACACAGATTCACATGCATTTGTAATCAAATCCTTTTAGGCTGAAAAGAAGATAATTGGCATGGTTCTCATCCTTGGTGACTTAGAGACGCTGAAAGCATTAAATGGTGAATAATGTCATCTTCCAACATCCAAATTCTTTCAACATGGACAACTAGCTGACAATGTGAATTATCTACAGAAAATAATAATTTTATATTTTCACTGGCAGTTAAAAATGGTAGATAATAAAACAGCTTGCACACTGTTCTAAGATACCCTCAATTCACCTGTTGCACATGTAACCCTGCTTGGAAATATGATATTTAGGGACAATCACTTATATATTACTAATATTTTGAGAAAGTTTTATAATTTCCTCATGAACTGAATCAAATCATAGGTTGTGGGGTTCCTTGATGGGTATTTAGTGACCTGCTGGATTAACTATCTCTGTTTAGGAAATATCACCTGCATGTCAGGGCTGATCATCCAGAATCAAAGTCTCATCTTCCCTGGGCCATACTGGAGAAAGAAGGTCACATCATTTTCAATAGTGCTCTTTTTTTCTGCATTTATTTGGCACCCCAATTTTTTGTCACTGCAATTTTATTTCATGGTGTAATTAATTAAGTCAGAATTTTTTTACTTTAAAATGCAATAACTCAATTAATGAGTATCATTTTTTAAGATTATAGGCAGAATCTTATGCTCTTTAGAAACAGTCTAGTTTAAGCAACAATACATAAGAACAAAAATCTCTACCCAGGTCATTTCCTTTAAAGGACTAAAGATTTCCTTTAAAGATTTTACTAGATAGGTATATAAAGTCTGGTCTGATTATGTCTATCATTATGAAATTACAGTTCAGAGAGTGATATTTTCATTTGTTCATCCCATTTTCCACCAAGAATCATGGATACACTTTTTATGACCAAGACTGTGAGAGGTACAGTGATGTCTTAAGACAGTTTTTACCCTCAGAGGCTTGTAAGCATAGTAGCAGTGATTAGCATAATAGTAAAAAACTTGAAATTTGAATAGTGATTTATATCCTTTAAATCATGGACTATTGTGATCCTCACATCATGTGACCATAGTGGGGCAGATATTATTATTCCCAATATGTTGGTGTAGAAGCAGAACTTCAGACCTTTTCAACTTCACTCTGATTTGAGTAGCTTATCTGGGACATGACCCAATATTTTTCTGCTGCTGAAATGATAATAATCCATACAAAGTGACAAATTAAATGAGATGTATCATAAACTGTTTCTAGATTTCAGAGAAAGGACTTGGCAGCTGAAAAGATCAAAGGCAGCTTCTTGGACGGGATGAACATTAGGCCTGGATTTCCAAGTGCATCCCAATTGGTGACTGTATTCTCCTATGTCACATTGGTTATGTTGAGATTCTCTTGCTGAATAGTATTGCCAGGGCAGCCTTCATATCTCGGTTTCTCAGACTGTAGATGAAAGGATTTAACATGGGGGTCACTGCCATGTACATCACAGTTATCACTGCATCCTTCAGGCTGTAACTAGACAGAGGGCGGAAATACATGCCCATGACTGTGCCATAATACAGAGAAACAACCGTGAGGTGGGAACCACAGGTGGAGAAGGCTTTGAGCACACCCTTGGTGGATGGAACCCGTAAGACTGTGGAAAAGACATGAATATAGGAGATGATGATACATAGTAATGGCACAGAGAAAACACCAACCCCTAGGTACATCATCCTCACATTAAAGTGGATGTCAGAACAGGACAGCTTAAGCAGAGGGGTAATGTCACAGTAGAAGTTGGCTACTTCCTTGTTGCCACAGAAAGACAGACCAGCTGTGAGCAGAGTGTGGGGGAGGGCATTGGCATTTCCAACCACCCAAGACCCAATAACTAGGAAGACACAGGTCCGTGGCCTCATAATTGTTGTGTAATGAAGTGGGCGGCTGATGGCCACGGCACGATCATATGCCATTGCAGCCAGCATATAGCTATCTGTGTTACCCAAGGCAATCATAAAATACAACTGTGTTAGGCATCCCCCAAAGGAGATGGCTTTGCTGTGCAAGAGATGGTTGGCCAGCATCTTGGGGATAGTTACAGAGGAGAAGAGGATGTCAACAAAGGAGAGATTGGCAAGGAAAAAATACATGGGGTTGTGAAGGCGAATGTCAGAGTGAATGGCCAAGATGATGAGCAGGTTTCCAATCAATGTGATGGGGTAAATGAACAGGAAGAGGACGAAGAAGAAGTCTTCCTGGTCCTGCTGACCAGTAACTCCCAGGAGGATGAACTCCAGGGTAGAGGATTGGTTGTCTTCCCTCATGGCTCCTTTGTTAAGAAAGGGGGAGAGGAATCCAGAAATATTAGTGAAGTTACTGTAATGATCTTCCTTATCCATCAGTTTTGGTTCAAGTGACCAGCAATCTCTATGAAGCATTTACAGAATCCAGAGATAGCCAACATTTTGGGCAATTATCCTTGTTGATCAGTGGGGCTGATCAACAATTAGCCCTTCACACTCATGTCTAAGAAGTGAGCAATCTATGAATCAAAGATGCCTATCCTCCTCCATCCCAGAACCATCCCTCAAACACCTAGGATTTAATAAATTAACACATACTTTTTATATTGTATGTGCTAGATATTTTGCTAGGCTAATGGAAAAAATGTGTGCAAAATACAATTTTTAATCCACTTATTCAACATGTAAGACATTGTGATCTCAGAGACTTTACAATATAATGGAAAAGCCAAACGTCACATTCTAATTTTATTGCACTTGACAAGGAAAGGGCAGCATTTTGGAATCTTTGGCAAAATACACCGGTGCAAAGGATGTGTGATTACAAGGACAAGCCATGAACTTCAGAATTGTTCCAATGACCAGCTAATAGTGATCCCAGAGCCCAGGAAGTAGCAGGTGTCTACACTGACATTGGATGATTGTAAGTCACCGGGATCACTGGGTTTATGTCCCAGCAAAAACAAGCCTAGTGAATTTTCTCCCCAAATGTCTCCTTTTCTAAGAAGAATTTCACCACCTGCTTTGATGGGGTGTATGTCTTTGGAGAACTCTCCAATATCAATAATCACACAGCTTTTCTCTTCCTTTCCTTTATTATTTCTTTTGTTGAGTCATCCAACTCCCTAGTCATTTCAACTAGTGCTTAGTGAACTCTTGGGCTATATCTGTAAGCTTGATCTCTCTTTCCCCTATTTCTACATGCAGCTATCTTGCCAACATGTCTGTCCAAACACTATACTCTGCACTCCAAGCTAAGAAGTTTGCAAGCTTATTTGAAAAGGAAAAACCATACTTTGTTTATTTTAATAACCCCAGAGAGACTATTGTGGAAAATTGTGTGCACTCAATATTTTTTTGGGTTAAATCAGGTTTATATTCTGGGCTCCCCACATGTGAGAGGTTCAGAAGCACACTCAGCCAGTGTATCCCTCACTTCTACATCTGATCTTGTTGATTGTTCATTTAAATAATTCTTATATAATTCAGATTTTCTGCTTATGATTTTGGAGCCCCAGCTTAGATCATCATCATTTTCTGCCTGAAGTATTGTAATGCTCCCGTAACTGCTTTCATGCAGATTCTCTCCTCCTTGATTCACTTGCATTCTGAGGCATACTAATGATGGCAGAGACTGCTAGCTGTGATCCAAAGCCCTGTTGTTCTCTTCTTCCTGGACACGCAATTAAATTACATTTTCCAGGTTCCCTTGCACCGAGGTGTATTCGTGTGACTGAGTTTTGGCCTATCCATCCTAACCCATGTGTTCCAGTCCTGTGCTTCCTCCCACTAGATGGAAATGGCCAGGAGGCTGAAGGGGTTGGTGGAGTCACATGGGAGAACGAGCCTGTGTTCCTAGTTCTCCACCTCCAGTGGAGCCATGCATCAGCAAGGATACCCACCAGGACTCTTCCGTAGGAGAGAAATAGACTTTATTCTGTTTAAACCATTATACATTTTGTGATCTATTTCTTATTGTAGTTCAGGACATCCTAAGTAATTCACTAATTTTTCTAAGGAGCACTCTACTCAATAATTAATTCAATCTATATTTATTCAACCACTAATTCCCAGTGTCTCCTATAGTGCCTGTGTGAATCATACACTGGGCACAGGGTTACAGTTTGCATTATATTTTCTCCAAATATGAGGTACTTTAAAAAGAATCTCTGTACCTAAAGGAATTTGGTTTTCTCTTTTGAAATGCCTTTCCCTATTTTCACACATGTAAGGGTTCAGAGGGTTCAAGAAAGCTAAAGGGCTAAGAGACTATGAATGGTTCATGTGGTCTGTAGTGTTTCAGAGGTGGGGCTTTTGGAAACATGGAGGATTAAGCTAATGTTGACAAGTCCCTCCAATTAAAACACATATGGAAATTCTAGATAACATTTAAAACTAAAAAAAAGAAAAAAAGAAAACACATGTAGCTAAACCTACAGGAAAGAAATGGGAATACCAAGGTATGAGAAAGAAGAAGAAAACCAGAAGAAGAGTTGTAAGCCATAGTTGATGCTGACCTTGAGAACGTGGGTTCCAGAGCCAAGGTTGAGTCCTAATGTTGCTACTACATCTCCGTGTGACTTTAGGCAATTCAATTCACCATTTTTTTTTTTTGCCTGATAAAATGACAACAATAATTCTACTTACCTTTTGGAGGTTTGGTGAGGGTCAAAGGAAATAATGCAGGTAGTGCAGTTGCTGGCTATCTATCCTTGATTTGTCACCAGATAATGACTCGCTTCTCCAACATTCACAGCTCCTACTGAGGAGTCAGCTCAGATGCTGTCAAAAAGGGTTTTGGTCCTGTGGCCTTCACTCCTCTTCCACAAATGGGAAGTTCAGAGCCAGCTGCTGTAGCACTTGTTAACATTCCTCCTGGGGGGGGGGGCAGGCATGCTGCAGAAAGGGCCATGAGTAGGCCTGGAGAGCAGGTCTGTGATCCTCTGTACCTGAGGTGAAGGAGCTAGGACTGGGATGGTTTGGAAAGAAGAGCCTTGAGTTTCGTAATCATGGAGAAGGGGTGACTGTTCTAGATGGGGCATGAAGATGAGGACTCTAGCTTCCTCCTCAGGAAGCAAGGTGGTCATAGAATAGAGAAAATTAGGAGTTATTTACCAGGTTGTAACATCTCTTGAAACATGACTCCCTCAGGTCTTATTCTGGCCATAGTCAGAATAATTGTTGAGACTCATTACACACTCCTACAGCTGTGCCCTGAGGAGACAATGATTCTCAAGAGTAATCTTTCCCAGAGTTCTTTTCTAGAAGGAAGGATGGGCAAGAGGGTCTCCCAGAGAATGTGTCTCCAGGGTCCAAGTTCTGAGTTGACCTCTTGTAGCCACTTTGCTGGATTATGGGCCCCCATCCTCTGCTTCAGCACAACTTGGAATGTCTCCTTGGGTGCTGCGAAGACTGTGGTACAATTGAGCAAAAGAATCAACCAAAGGAAACAATAATGTATATATGTTGCAAACCATATATTTGGTAAGGGGTTAATATCCAAAACACTGGCAAACCATATATTTGTTTTCTTTAAATGTTTGTAAAAATTCACCAGTGAAGCTCTCAGGTCCAGGGATTTTCTTTGTCGGGCAAATTTTGATTACCGATGTAATCGCCTTACTAGTTATATAGGTCTATTCAGATTGTTTCTTCATGATTTAATCTTGGCAGGTTGTGTGTTTCTAGGAATTGTGCATGTAATTGTTTATAATGCTCTTCTTTTTATCCTTTTTTATTTCTATAGAATTGGTCATGATGTCCCACTTTCATTTCTGATTTTAGTAATTTGAGTCTTCTTTCTTTTTTTTCCCTGGCCCATCCAGCTAATTTTTTGTCAAACTCATTGATCTTTTTGAAGAACCAACTTTAGGTTTTATTAATTTTTTCTATTGTTTTTCTAGTCTCTATTTCATTTTTCTCTACTCTAATCTTTATATTATCTTTCTTCTGCCAGCTTTGGGTTTTAAGGTATTCTTTTTCTAGTTCCTTAGGTTGTAAAGTTAGGTTATTGATGTGATCTCATTCTTATTTTTAAGCATTTTGGCTATTAATTTCACCTTTAGCACAGCTTTTGCTGAAATGCATTAATTATATCTTCCAATACAATTTAAAAGAATAATTTTTTTCTTCTTATTTTTTAATTTAAATTCAATTAATTAAGATATAATGTATTATTTATTTCAAGGGTACAGGTCTGTGATTCATCAGTCTTATATAATACCTAGTGCTCATTACAGCACATACCCTCCCAATGACCATCATGCAGTTACCCCATCCCTCCACCCTCTCCCCTCCAGCAACCCTCAGTTGCTTTTCTGGTTCCATACAAATTTTAGGATTATTTGTCCAGTTGTGTGAAAAAAGTTGATGGTATTTTGATAGGGATTGCTTGAATGTATAGATTGCTCTAAGTAGCATAGACATTTTAACAATATTTGTTCTTCCAATCCATGAGCATGAAACGTTTTTCCATTTCCTTTTGTCTTCCTCAATTTCTTTCATGTGTATTCTATAATTACTGAGTATAGATCCCTTTCCCCTTGGTTTGCTTTATTCCTGAGTATCTTATGGTTTTGGGTGCAGTTGTAAATGGGATTGACTCCTTAATTTCTCTTTCTTCTAGCTCATTGTTGATGTATAGAAATGCAACTGATTTCTGTGCATTGATTTTGCATCCTGCCAGTTTACTGAATTCTTGTATGAGTTCTAGCAGATTTGGGATGGAGTCTTTGGGTTTTCCACACAGAGTATCATGTCATCTGCAAAGAGTGAGAGTTTGACTTCTTCTTGGCCGATTCATGTGTCTTTTATATCTTTTTGTTGTCTGATTGCTGAGCCTAGGACTTCTTGTACTATGATGAACAGCAGTGGTGATAGTGGACATCCTTCCATGTTCCTGATGGGAAAGCTCTCAGTTTTTTCCCACTGAGAATGGTATTCTCTGTGGGTTTTTCATAGATGGCTTTTATGATATTGAAGTTTGTTCCCTCCCCTACACTGTGAAGAGTTTTAATAAAGAAAGTATGCTGTACTTTTCCAAATGCTTTTTTTTTTTCGCATCTATTGAGAGGACCATATGTTTCTTCTCCTTTCTTTTATTTATGTAGCGTATCACATTGATTGATTTCTGAATGTTGAACCAACCTTACAGTCCAGGAATAAATTCTGCTTGGTCGTGGTGAATAATCCTTTTAATGTAGGGGGAGGAGTTAAGATGGTGGAGAAGTAGGGGTCCCCTTTTTCAGCTGGTACCCTGAATCGAGCTGGATAGGTACCAGACCATCCTGAACACCCAGGGAATCAGCCTGAGATGTAGGAAGATACACCTGGATCTCTACAAATGAGCATCTCCAGTGCTGAGTATTGAGGTATGAAGCTGGGAGCCGTGAATCCGCGCACAGATACTGGAAGATAAACAGAGAGGGGAGGGAGCCGCCATGCTCGGGATGGAAAACCATCTTTCATCCCAATGGACCTCAAAAGAAAGCTGTGGTAGCAATTCTCATATCAGACAGATTGGATTTGAAACTAAAGACTGTAGTGAGAGATACAGAAGGGCACTATATTATTCTTAAAGGATGTACCAACAGGTGGATATGACAATTATAAATATCTATGCCCCCAACAGAGGAGCAGCAAGATACACAAGCCAACTCTTAACCAGAATAAAGAGACATATAGATAAAATACATTAATAGTAGGGGACCTCAACACTATCCAATAGATAGATCACCCAAGCAGAAAATCAACAAAGAAACAAGAGCCTTGAATGCCATTCTAGAACAGATGGACCTCATAGATATATATAGAACACTACACCCAGAATCTAAGAATACTCATTCTGTTCGAATGCATATGGAACATTCTCAAGAATAGACCATGTTCTGGGTCACAAAACAGGTCTCAACTAATACCAAAAGACTGACATTATTCCCTGCATATTATCAGACCACAATGCTTTGAAATTGGAACTCAATCACAAGGAAAAAATTGGATGACACTCAAACACTTGGAAACTAAGAACCATCCTGCTCAAGAACGATTGGATAAACCAGGAAATCAAAAATCAATTTAAACATTTTATGGAGACCAATGAGAATGAAAACACAATGGTCCAAAACCTATGGGACACTGCAAAGGCAGTCCTAAGGGGAAAATACATAGCCATCTAGCCTCACTCAAAAGAATAGAAAAATCTAAAATGCAGTTTTTATATTCTCACCTCAAGAAGCTGGAACAGCAACAGAAGAACAGACCTAATCCATGCACGAGAAGGCAGTTGATCAAGATTAGAGCAGAGATCAATGAATTAGAAACCAGGAGCACAGTAGAGCAGATCAACAGAACTAGAAGCTGGTTCTTTGAAAGAATATATAAAATAGATAAGCCACTGGCAAAACTTATCCAAAAGAAGAGAGAAATGACCCAAATTAATAAAATTATGAATGAAAAGGGAGAGGTCACAACAAACACCAATGAAATAGGAAGGATCATTAGAAACTTTTATCAACAGCTTTATGCCAATAAATTAAGCAACCTGGAAGAGATGGATGCCTTCCTGGAAACCTATAAACTACAAACCTGAAACGGGAAGCAAAATGATTTTTTTAAACAGACTAATTAATTATGAAGAGATTGAAGCAGTGATTAAAAACCTTCCCGAAAAACAAAACTCCAGGGCCTGATGGATTCCCCAGGGAATTCTACGAAATATTCAAAGAAGAAATAATACCTATTCCCCTAAAGCTGTTTCAAAAAATAGAAAGAGAGGAAAACTATGAAACTCATTCTATGAGGCCAATATTACCTTGATCCCCAAACCAGGCAAAGACCCCATCAAAAAGGAGAATTACAGACCGATGTCCCTGATGAATATGGATGTCAAAATTCTCAACAAGATCCTAGCTAATAGGATCCAACTGTACATTAAATGATTATCCATCACGATCAAGTGGGATTCATCCCTGGGATGCAAGGGTGGTTCAACATTCGCAAATCGATCAGTGTGATAGATCATATCAGCATAAAAGAGTCAAGGACCATATGATCCTCTCAATAGATGCAGAAAAAGCATTTGACAAAATACAGCATCCTTTCCTGATTAAAACCTTCAGAGTGTAGGGATAGAGGGTACATTCCTCAATCTGATAAAAACCATCTATGAAAAGCCTACAGCAAATAATATCCTCAACGGGGAAAAGCTGAAAGCCTTTCCCTTAAGATCAGGAACACGATGAGGATGCCCACTCTCGCCATTATTATTCAACATAGTACTAGAAGTCCTTGCAACAGCAATCAGGGAACAAAGAGAGATAAAAGGTATCCAAATTGGCAAAAAAGAAGTCAAACTGTCTCTCTTCACAGATGACATGATACTCTATATGGAAAACCCAAAAGACTCCACTCCCAAACTGCTAGAACTTATAGAGCAATTCAGTAACGTGGTGGGATACAAAATCAATGCTTGGAAATCAGTTGCATATCTATACACGAATAATGAGACTGAAGCAAGAAAAATTAGGGAATCCATCCCATTTACAATAGCACCAAAAATCATACGTTATCTTGGAATTAACTGGAGATGTAAAGGATCTATATTCTAGAAACTATAAATCACTCTTGAAAGATATTGAGGAAGACACAAAAAGATGGAAAAATATTCCATGCTCATAAATCAGAAGAATTAGCATAGTTAAAATGTCAATGCTACCCAGAGCAATCTACACTTTTAATGCTATCCCAATCAAAATACCAGTAACATTTTTCAAAGTACTAGAACAAACAGCCCTTAAAAATTTTGTGGAACCAGAAAAGGCCCCGATTCACCAAGGAACTTTTGAAAAGGAAAAACAAAGCTGGGGGCATCACAATGCCAGATTTCGAGCTGTATTACAAAGCTGTGATCACAAAGACAGCATGGTACTGGCACAAAAACAGACACAGAAAATAATGGAACAGAATAGAGAGCCCAGAAATGGACCCTCGGCTCTTTGGGCAACTAATCTTTGACAAAGCAGGAAAAAACATCCCATGGAAAAAATACAGTCTCTTCAATAACTGGTGCTGGGAAAATTGGTCAGCTACATGCAAAAGAATGAAATTTGACCACTCTCTCACACCATACACAAAGGTAAACTCCAGATGGGTGAAAGACCTTGATGTGAGACAGGAATCCATCAAAATCCTAGAGAAGAACATAGGCAGCAACCTCTACGACATCGGCCACAGCAACCTTTTTCATGACACATCTCCAAAGGCAAGAGAAACAAAAGATAAAATGAACTTGTGGGACTTTATCAAGATAAAAAGCTTCTGCATAGCCAAGGCAACAGTCACAAAAACGAAGAGGCAGCCCACGGGATGGGAGAAGATATTTGCAAATGGCACTGCAGATAAAAGACTGGTATCCAAGATCTACAAAGAACGTCTCAAACTCAATACATGGGAAACAAATGAACAACTCATAAAATGGGCAGAAGATATGAACAGAAACTTTCCAAGGAAGTCATACAAATGACTAACAGACACATGAAAAAATGTTCAAAATCATTAGCCATCAGGGAAATTGAAATCAAAAGCACACTGAGATACCACCTTTCCCCAGTTAGAATGGGAAAAATTGACAAGGCAAGAGACAACAATTGTTGGAGAGGATGTGGAGAAAGGGGATCCTCCTACATTGTTGGTGGGAATGCAAGTTGGTACAGCCACTCTGGAAAACTGTGGGGGTCCCTTTAAAATGTAAAAATTGAGCTACCCTATGATCCAGCAATTGCACTACTGGGTATTTACCCCAAAGATACAGACGTAGTGAAGAGAAGGGCCATATGCACCCCAATGTTCATAGCAGCATTGTCCACAATAGCTAAATCGTGGAAGGAACATAGATGTCCTTCAACAGATGACTGGATTAAGAAGTTGTGGTCCATATATACAATGGAATATTACTCAGCTATCAGAAAGAACGAGTTTTCAACATTTGCTGCAACATGGATGGCACTGGAGGAGATAATGCTAAGTGAAATAATTCAAGCAGAGAAAGACAATTATCATATGGTTTCTCTCATCTATGGAACATAAGTAGGAAGATCACTAGGAGAAGAGAGGTATAAACAAAGGGGGGTTAATCAGAAGGGGGAATGAACCATGAGAGTCTATGGACTCTCGGAAACAAAGTAAGGGCTTCAGAGGGGAGGGGGGTGGGGGAATAGGATAGGCTGGTCATGGATAATAAGGAGGGCATGTATTGCATGGTGCACTGAGTGTTATACTCAACTAATGAATCATGGAACTATACATCAGAAACCAGGGATGTACTGTATGGTGATTAACATAATATAATAAAAATATTATTAAAAAATCCTTTTAATGTACTGTTGGATCCTATTGGCTAATATTTTGGTGAGAATTTTTGCACCCATGTTTATCATGGATATTGGTCTGTAATTCTACTTTTGGTGGGGTCTTTGTCTGGTTTTGGGATCAAGGTAATTCTGGCTTCATAGAAAGAGTTTGGGAGTTTTCCTTCCATTTTGATTTTTTCAAACAGTTTCAGGAGAATTGGTATTAATTTTTCTTTAAATGTTTGGTAGAATTCCCTTGGGAAACCATCTGGCCCCAGGCTCTTGTTTGTTGGGAAATTTTTGATTACTGCTTTAATTTCCTTGCTGGTTATGTGTCTGTTCAGGTTTTCTATTTCTTCCTGGTTCAGTTTTGGTAGTTTATACATCTCTAGAAATGCATCCATTTCTTCCAGATTGCCTAATTTGTTGGTATTTACTTGCTCATAATATGTTCTTATAATCGTTTGTATTTCTTTAGTGCTGGTTGTGATCGCTCCTCTTTCATTCATGATTTTATTTATTTGGGTCCTTTCTCGGTTCTTTTTGCTATGTCTGGCCAGTGGTTTATCAATCTTATTAATTCTTTCACGAACCAGCTCCTAGTTTCATTGATCTGTTCTACTGTTCTTTTGGTTTCTATTTCATTTAGTTATGCTCTAATCTTTACTATTTCTCTTCCCCTACTGGGTTTAGGCTTTATTTGCTATTCTTTCTCCAGCTTCTTTAGGTGTAGGGTTAGGTTGTGTATTTGAGAACTTTCTTGGTTCTTGAGAAAGGCGTGTATTACTACATATGGACCTTTATAGCCTCTTACGACCACCTTTGATGCATCCCAAAGATTTTGGACAGTTGTGTTTTCATTTTCATTTGTTTCCATGAATTTCTTTTTTCTGGAGACTTTATATATTATGAGACACTTTTATTTTAAAAAATTTAATTCTTAATCTATTTAATTTAACATTCCTGTCTTTCTATGCACATTGAACACCAGTAGTATCTGCAATATCCTTCCCAAAAGCTTATTGTGTCACATAGCTCATTTTTACAAATTGTATTACTGTAGCATATATAAACATAACACACAGAGTCTGTTAAACAAAACCTATTTTGCACTAGTTATATTTTGTTATGTTTGTTATAAGGTTGACTATTTTTATAATAATTTTTTATTATGTTATGTTAGTCACCATACAGTACATCCATAGTTTTTGATATAAATTTCCATGATTCATTACTTGAGTATAATAGCCAGTGCACCATGCAGTATGTGCCCTCCTTAATTCCCATCACCGGCCTATCCCAGTCCCCTACCCCCTCCCCTCTGAAGCCCTCAGTTTGTTTCTCAGAGTCCATAGTCTCACATGGTTACTTCCCCCTTCTGTTTACCCCCCCTTCTTCATCCCTTTCTTTTCCTACCGATCTTCCTACTTCTTATGTTCCATAAATGAGTGAAACCATATGATAATTGTCTTTCTCTGCTTGACTTATTTCACTTAGCATTATCTCCTCCAGTCCCGTCCATGTTGCTGCATATGTTACAGTCAAGATCATGCAAGTTTTTTCCTTCTTCCACTAGAATCCTTATTCTCCATTATGGAGAGCTTTTTCAAAATTTAGACGTTCTATAAGAGTCTCTTAGATGACTTCATCTCTTTCCAAACTTTCCTTGTATCGACTCCACTCTGATTCATGCTCTGTTAATTTTGCTGCAATGTTTCATATCTTCATTGTACAATTTATTGAATACTTCCACAAGAGTGTCCCAGAGGACCCTTTAAAATCTTCCCCAAGTGGGAATAATTACAAAAAATCACTCCCTTCTTCACTATTTCATTCCTTTGTTGTCATAAAAGTTACTCTATTCTATTTTTTCTTTCTTTTTTTAAATTGGCGACAAATAGGGACATTCTATAATTTAAAAGTTTTTTTATTGTGTTCGATTAACCAACATATAGTACATCATTAGTTTTTGATGTAGTGTTCAACGATTCATTAGTTGCGTATAACAACATTTGTTGTGTCATGTCTTGTTAATTTTAGCCATTCTAACTGGTGTAAGGTGGTATCTCATTGTGATTTTGATTTGTACTTCCCAGATGGCTAGTGATGTTGAAAATTTTTTCATGTGTCTGTTAGCCATTTGTATGTCTTCTTTGGAGAAGTGTCTATTCATGTCTTCTGCCAATTTCTTGACTGGATTATTTGTTTTTTAGGTTTTGAGTTCAATAAGTTCTTTATAGATCTTGGATACCAGCCCTTTATCTGTAATGTCATTTGGAAATATCTTCTCCTATTGCATGGGTTGCCTCTTAGTTTTGTTGACTGTTTAATTCGCTGTGCAAAAGCTTTTTATCTTGATGAAGTCCCAAGAGTTCATTTTTGCCTTTTTCCCCCTTGCCTTTAGAGATGTGTCTTGAAAGAAGTTGCTGTGGCCAATGTCGAAGAGGTTACTGCCTATGTTCTCCTCTAGGATTTTGATGGATTCTTATCTCACATTTAGTTCTTTCATCCATTTAGAGTTTTTCTTTGAGGATGGTGTAAGAGATGGTCCAGTTTCATTCTTCTGCATGTGGCTGTCTAATTTTCCTAGCACCATTTATTGAAGAGACTGTCTTTTTCTCATTGGATATTCCTTCCTGATTGCCAAAGATTAGTTGACCATAGAGTTGAGGGTCCCTTTCTGGGCTCTGTATTTTGTTCCATTGATCTGTGTGTCTGTTTTTGTGCCAATATAGCTTAAAGTCAGACATTGTGATGCCCCTAGCTTTGATTTTCTTTTTCAACATTCCTCTGGTGATTTGGGGTCTTTTATGGTTCCATAAAATTTTAGGATTGTTTGTTCCAGCTCTATGAAAAATGTCGATGGTATTTTGATAGGGGTTGCATTGGAAGTGTAGATTGCTCTGGACAGCATAGACATTTTTAAAATGTTTATTCTTCCAATCCATGAGCATGGACTGTTTTTCCATCTCTTTGTGCCTTCCTCAATTTCTTCCATAAGTGTTCTGTAGTTTCTAGAGTATAGATCCTTTACCTCTTTGGTTAGGTTTATTCCTAGGTGTCTTATGGTTTTTGGTGTTATTATAAATGGGATTAACTCCTTAATTTCTCTTTCTTCAGTTACATTGTTAGTGTATAGAAATGCAACTGATTTCTGTACATTGATTTTGTATCCTGCCACATTTCTGAATTGCTGTCTGAGTTCTAATAACTTAGGGATGGAATATTTTGGGTTTTCCACATAAAGTATCATGTAATCTGTGAAGGGAGGGAGTTTGACTTCTTCTTTGCCAATTTGAATGCCTTTTATTTCTTTTTGTTGTCTGATTGCTGTTGCTAGGACTTCTGGTACTATGTTGAACAATAGTGGTGAGAGTGGGCATCCCAGTCATGTTCCTGATCTTAAAGGAAAAGCTCTTAGTTTTTCCCCATTGATAATGATATTTGCTCTGGGCTTTTCATAGATGGTTTTTATGATATTGAGGAATGTTCTCTCTATCCCTATACTCTGAAGAGTTTTAATCAGGAATGGATGTTGTATTTTGTCAAATGCTTTTTCTGCATCAATGGAGAGGATCATATGGTTCTTGCCTTTTCTTTTATTGATGTGCTCTACCATGTTGATTGATTTGCAAATATTGAACCACCCTTGCATCCCAGGCATAAAACCCACTTGGTCGTGGTGAATAATCCTTTTAATGTACTATTGGATCCTATTAGCTAGGGTCTTATTGAGTACTTTGGCATCCACGTTCATCAGGGATATGGGAGAAGATATTTGCAAATGACATTACAGATAAAGGGTTGATATCCAAGATCTATAAAGAACTTCTCAAACTCAACACTCAAAATTAATAACCCAGTCAAAAAATGGGCAGAAGACATGAAAAGACACTTCTCCAAAAAAGACATACAAATGGCTAATAGACACATGAAAAAATGCTGAACATCACTAGCCATCAGGGAAAAAAAATCAAAACCACAATGAGATACCACCTTACACCAGTTAGAATGGCAAAAATTAACAAGACAGGAAGCAACAAATGTTGGCGAGGATGTGGAGAAAGGGAACCCTCTTACACTGTCGGTGGGAATGCAAGCTGGTACAGCCACTCTGGAAAACAGCATGGAGGTTCCTCAAGATGTTAAGAATAGAGCTACCCTACAACCCAGCAATTGTGCTACTAGGTATTTACCCAAAAGATACAGATGTAGTGAAAAGAAGGGGCACCTGGACCCCAACGTTCATGGCAGCAATGTCCACAATAGCCAAACTGTGGAAGGAGCTGAGATGCCCTTCAACAGATGAATGGATAAAAAAAGATGTAGTCCATATATACAATGGAATATTACTCAGCCATCAGAAAGGATGAATACCCATCATTTGCATCAACATGGATGGAACTGGAGGGGATTATGCTAAGTGAAATAAGTCAAGCAGAGACAGACAGTTACTATATGGTTTCACTCATAAGGCCACAGGGGAAGGGAGGGAAAACTGAATGAGAAGAAATCAGAGAGAGAGAAAAACCATGAGAAACTCTGGACTCCAGGAAACAAACTGAGGGTTACAGAACGGAGCAGCGTGGGGGGATGGGGTAACTGGGTGATGGGTATTAAGAAGGGCACCTGTTTTGGTGAGCACTGGGTGTTTTAAGTAACTAATGAATTGTTGAATACTACATCAAAAACTTATGATGTACCATATATTGGCTAACTGAGCATAATAAAAAAAATCTCCAGTCTTCTGTGCTATACAGATTGTGAATACTGAAATATTAAAGTAATCTCTTCTGATAAAAAAAATCTGATTTTTTGTTTCTCTCTTATTTTCTTTGTATTTTTTCTTAAATTCCACATATAAGGGAAATCATATGGTTTTGTCTTTCTCTGATTGACTTATTTTACTTAGTATTATGCTTTCTAGTTCCATTCATGTTGTTGCAGATGGCAAGATTTCATTCTTTTTTATGGTTGAATAATATTCCATTGTGGTGTGTGTGTGTGTGTGTGTGTGTGTGTGTGTGTGTGTGTTATGTGTATATAACCTTTTTTATCCATTCATCTTTCCATGGACACTTAGGTTGCATATATATATATATTTTAGTGTAATTGGCACACAGTGTTACATTAGCACTGGGTGTACAATTTAGTGATTTGATATGTTTATACTGTACGCTATGTTCACCACAAGTGTAGTTATGATCTGTCCTGTTACATCACTATTACAATATCATTCACTACATTCCTTATGCTGTGGCCTTTCTTTCCCTGGCTTATTCATTCCATAACTAGAAGCCTGTATCTCCCTCTTCCCGTCACCCATTTTGCGCAATACCCACCATCTCCCCTCCCGCAATTAGATTGTTGTTTGTATTTTATAGGGTGATTCTGCTTTTTTTTTTTTTTTGTCTTTTTAGATTCCTCCCATGAGTAGAATCATGGTATTTGTCTTTCTCATTCTGTCTTATTTCATTTAGCATAATACCCTTCAGGGCCATCCATATTGACTCAAATGATACAATCTCATCCTTTTTTTTGTTGGCCTTGTAATATTCCTCTGTGTGTGTGTGTGTGTGTGTGTGTGTGTGTGTGTGTGTGTATACATACCACATCTTCCTTATCAGTTTTTCTATTGAAGGACACTTAGGTTGCTTCCATATCTTGGCTATTGTAAATAATGTTGCAATAAAAGTAGGGATGCATATCTTTTCAAATTAGTGTTTTGTTGATTTTTTAAATAAGATTTTATTTGAGAGAGAGAGGGAGCATGAGCAGGGGGAGTGGCAAAGGGAGAGGCACAAGCAGACTCCTCACTGAGTGTGGAACCTGATGTGGGGCTTGATTCCAGGACCCTGAGATCAGGGCCCAAGCTGAAGTCAGATGCTTAACCAACTGAGCCACCCACATGTCCCTGTTTTTGTTGATTTTGGGTAAATACCCAGCAGTTAAATTACTGGAATCCTGGTATATGGTAATTACTGGAATATGGTAATTCTATTTTCAATTTTTTGAGGAATCTCCATACTATTTTCTACAGTAGCACTACCGGTTTGCATTTCCACCAAGACTGCATCAGTGTTCCTTTTTTCCACTTCCTTGTCAACACTTGTGATTACTTGTGTTTTTTATTTTAGCCATCTGACATGTGTAAAGTGATATCTCATTGTGGTTTTAACTTTCATTTCCCTGATGATTAGTATGTTGAACGTTTTATCATGTGTCTATTGGCAATCTTTATAGCCTTTTTTTTTTAAAGATTCAATTTATTTATTTGACAGAGAGGGAGAATGAACAGCACAAGCAGGGGAGTGGCAGGCAGAAGGAGAGGGAGAAGCAGGCTTCCTGCTCAGCAGAGATCCCAATGCAAGGCTCAATCCCAGGACCCTGGGATCATGACCTGAGCCAAAGTCAGATGCTTAACTGACTGAGCCACTCAGGCACCCGATCTTTATAGCTTCTTTGGAAAAATAACTATTCAGTTTCTCAACCATTTTTTAAATCAGATTATTTGCCTTTTTGGTGTTGAACCATGTAAGTTCTTTATATATTTTGGATATTAACCCCTTATTGAACATATCACTTGCAAATGTGATCTGCCATTCAGTAAGTTGCCTTTTAATTTTTTTAAGGTTTTTATTATATTATATTAGTCACCATACAGTACATCCCTGGTTTTTTATGTAAAGTTCGATGATTCATTAGTTGCATATAACACCCAGTGCACCATGCAATACGTGCCCTCCTCACTACTTATCACCAGTCTATCCCATTCCCCCACTCCCCTCCCCTCTGAAGCCCTCAGTTTGTTTCTCAGAGTCCATAGTCACTCATGCTTCATTCCCCCTTCTGATTACCCCCCTTTCTTTATCCCTTTCTTCCCCTACCGATCTTACTAGTTCTTATGTTCTATAGATGAGAGAAACCATATAATTGTCTTTCTCTGCTTGAATTATTTCACTTAGCATTATCTCCTCCAGTGCCGTCCATGTTGCAGCAAATGTTGAGAACTCGTTCTTTCTGATAGCTGAGTAATATTCCATTGTATATATGGACCATAACTTCTTAATCCAGTCATCTGTTGAAGGACATCTATGTTCCTTCCATGACTTAGCTATTGTGGACAATGCTGCTATGAACATTGGGGTGCATATGGCCCTTCTCTTCACTACGTCTGTATCTTTGGGGTAAATACCCAGAGTGCAATGGCTGGATCATAGTATAGCTCAATATTTAACTTTTTAAGGGACCTCCACACTGCTTTCCAGAGTGGCTGTACCAACTTGCATTCCCACCAACAATGTAGGAGGGATCCCCTTTCTCCACATCCTCTCCAGCAATTGTTGTTTCTTGCCTTGTCAATTTTTGCCATTCTAACTGGCGTAAGTGGTATCTTAGTGTGGTTTTGATTTGAATTTCCCTGATGGCTAATGATTTTGTACATTTTTCATGTGTCTGTTAGCCATTTGTATGTCATCATTGGAAAAGTGTCTGTTCATATCTTCTGCCCATTTTTTGATTTGTTTATTTGTTTCTCGTGTATTGAGTTTGAGAAGTTCTTTGTAGATCTTGGATACCAGTCTTTTATCTGTAGTATCATTTGCAAATATATTCTCCCATTCCGTGGGCTGCCTCTTAGTTTTTCTGACTGTTTCCTTGGCTGTGCAGAAACTTTTAATCTTGATGAAGTCCCACAAGTTCATTTTATCATTTGTTTCTCTTGCCTTTGGAGATGTGTCATGAAAAAGGTTGCTTTGGCCGATGTCAAAGAGGTTGCTGCCTATGTTCTTCTCTAGAATTTTGATGGATTCCTGTTTCACATTGGGGTCTTTCATCCATTTGGAGTTTATCTTTGTGTATGGTGTGAGAGAGTGGTCAAATTTCATTCTTTTGCATGTAGCTGTCCAATTTTACCAGCACCATTTATTGAAGAGACTGTCTTTTTTCCACTGGATGTTTTTTCCTGCTTTATCAAAGATAGTTGCCCAAAGAGCCGAGGGTCCATTTCTGGGTTCTCTATTCTGTTCCATTGGTCTATGTGTCTGTTTTTGTGCCAGTACCATGCTGTCTTTGTGATCACAGCTTTGTAGTACAGCTCGAAATCCGGCATTGTGATGCCCCCAGCTTTGTTTTTCCTTTTCAACAGTTCCTTGGCGATTCGGGGCCTTTTCTGGTTCCATACAAATTTAAGGACTATTTGTTCCAGTTCTTTGAAAAATGTCATCGTTATTTAGATCAGGATAGCATTGAAAGTGTAGATTGCTCTGGGGAGCATGGACATTTTAACTATGTTAATTCTTCCGATCCATGAGCATGGAATATTTTTCCATCTTTTTGTGTCTTCCTCAATGTCTTTCAAGAGTGATTTATAGTTTCTAGAATATAGATCCTTTACATCTCTGTTTAAGTTAATTCCAAGGTAACATACGGTTTTTGGTGCTATTGTAAATGTTATGGATTCCCTAATTTCTCTTTCTTCAGTCTCATTATTCGTGTATAGAAATGCAACTGATTTCTGAGCATTGATTTTGTATCCCGCCACATTACTGAATTGCTCTGTAACTTCTAATAGTTTGGGAGTGGATTCTTTTCGGTTTTCCTTATAGAGTATCATGTCATCTGTGAAGAGAAACATTTTGACTTCTTCTTTGCTGATTTGGATACCTTTTATCCCTTTTTGTTGTCTGATTGCTATTGGAAGGACTTCTAGTACTATGTTGAACAATAGTGGCGAGAGTGGGCATCCTTGTTGTGTTCCTGATCTTAAGGGAAAGGCTCTCAGCTTTTCCCCATTGAGAATGATATTTGCTGTAGGCTTTTCATAGATGGTTTTTATGAGATTGAGGAATGTACCCTCTATCCCTAAATCTGAAGGGTTTTAATCAGGAAAGGATGCTGTATTTTGTCAAATGCTTTTTCTGCATCTATTGAGAGAATCACATGATTTTTGAATTTTTCCTTCCGGATAAAATCCATGACACTGATTGATTTGCAAATGTTGAACCACGCTTTCAACGTGGGATGAATCCCACTTGGTCATGATGGATAATCCTTTTAATGTACTGTTGGATTCTATTAGCCAGGATCTTGTTGAGGATTTTGGTGTCCATATTCATTAGGGAAATCAGTCTGTAATTCTCCTTTTTGATGGGGTCTCTGCCTGGTTTGGGGATCAAGGTAATAATGGCCTCATAGAATGAGTTTGGTAGCTTTTCTTCTGTTTCTATTTTTTGAAATAGCTTTAGGAGAAGAGGTATTATTTCTTTTTGTATGTTTGGTAGAATTCCCCAGGAAAACCATCCAGACCTGGAGTTTTGTTTTTTGGAAGGTTGTTTATCACTGACTCAATCTCTTCATAATTAATTGGCCTGTTTAAAAAATCAATATCTCTTGTTTCTTTGTTGATTTCTTGCTCAGGTGATCTGTCTATTGCTGATAGTAGAGTGTTGAGGTCCCCTACTATTAACATATTTTTATCTATATGTCTCTTTATTCTGGTTAAAGAATATCTTGCTTGTGTATCTTGCTGCTCCCCTGTTGGGGGCATATATATTTATAATTGTCATATCCACTTGTTGGATACATCCTTTAAGAATAATATAGTGCCCTTCTGTGTCTCTAACTATAGTCTTTAGTTTAAAATCCAATCTGTCTGATATGAGAATTGCTACCCCAGCTTTCTTTTGAGGTCCATTGGCGTGAAAGATGGCATTCCATCCCTTTACTTTCAGTCTCAATGTATCTTTAGGTTCAAAATGAGTCTCTTGTAGACAGCAAATGGGTGGGTCATGTCTTTTTATCCAATCTGCAACCCTGTGTCATTTATGGAAGCATTTAGTCCATTTAAATTGAGACTGAATATTGAGAGATATGATTTTAGTGATGCCATGCTGCCAGTAAAGTCTTTGTTTCTATCGGTTGTGACTTTCTGTTCTGTATCACTCTTGGGGATTTTTTACTTTTATAGAACCCGCCTTAATATCTCCTGTAGGGCTGGTTTCGTGGTTATGAAATCGGGCAATGAGTGGCGATTCTGGAAGGTCTTCATTCCTCCATCAATTCTGAATGACAGCCTTGCTGGATAAAGGATCCTTGGCTGCCGGTTTTTCTCTGAAAGAGCTTTAAAAATGCCACCCCCCAACCCTTTCTATCATTCCAGGTCTGTGTAGACAGGTTTGACGTAATTCTGATACCTTTGCCTTGGTACGTGAGAAATTTCTTTGCTCTGGCCGCTTTCAGTACTGTATCCTTGGATCTAATATTTGCGAATTGCATTATGACGTGACGTGGCATAGGTTTGTCGTGGTTGAGCTTGGGAGGGGTTCTCTTTGCCTCTTGGACACGAATGTTTGTTTACCTTGCTAGATTAGGGAAATTTTCAGCTACAATTTGTTCAAATATCTCTTCTAGACCTCTGTTTTTCTCCACCCCCTTGGGGTTGCCGATGATTTTGACATTGGATCGTTTCATCGAGTCAGTAATCTCCCGTAACCTACATTCTTGATTGTGGATTTTTTTGAGTCCAGATTCTATTTTAGCTTTCTCTTCTACTAACCCATCCTCCAATTCCTGGTATGTCTTCTGCCTCATTCACCCTGGCCGTCAGAGCCTCTAGTTTTAACTGCATTTGGCTCATAGAATTTATAATTTCTGCCAGATTTGCTCTCATTTCCGCCCTTAGAGATTCTATATTCTCATTAACATTTCGTTAATACATTTTTCAAGTCTATACATCATCTTGATCATTGTTACTCTGAATTCCATTTCTGATAATTTGGTTATATCCGTATCCATTAGTTCTGTGGCAGAGGCTACAGGCTCATTGTCTTTTCTTTGCTGGGGGGGATTTGTCCTTCTCATCATTCTGATGAGGAGAGGTTGTGCGGCTGTCCAGAGCCCAAATGATTGACCGGGATCCAGGCCGTGCGCCCTTGTTTTATAGGGATCTTAGGGATGTGGGCTTCTTGATTTTTCAGCCTGCCTTCTGGGGGAGGGGCCTGCTGCTCTGATACTCAGGCAACCCTGTTTGGGTAGAGTCTAGCTTTCCCCTGCAAGTGGGGATGGGGATGGGCACACTGTGAGCCGGTGTTTCCAGGCTTTTGTTCTCTGACGGCTCTCCCTGGCGGTTTGCTGTGCCTCTTCTGAGAGTCAGAGCAGTAGTGGCCGAATCTCAGCCTCTGTCTCAGAACAGAGGAATCACGGACCGTTCTCCACTGATATTCTGGCCACTTTAACTCTGTTTCTGTTGGTGCTGCTCAACCCTGCAGCATCCCGGAATGTGCGCCCCATACTCGGCATCCCAGTCCCCATACTCAGCATCCCAGCCCTCACTTCCAGGGCTGGCGCGTCTCTGTCCTTTGTGTTTCTAACACCGCCAACCATCAGCCGCCCCTGCGCACTCCCGGAGCTCCTGGTCTCAGTCTGGTTCCAGTGAGCGCACCGGAGCTCCATTTCAGTCTGGTCACGGGCGCTCCAGGCTCACGTTCTCAGTCTGCTCTCTCTCGGGTGCCGGTCTGCGAGTCCGCCCACTCCCCCGTGCAGGTGGCTACCGCTTCCCCGCGCCCGAACGCGGCGGCTCGCTCCCTCTTCCATTTATCTTCCGATATCTCTCTGTAGTTTCACGGCTCCCCGCTTCGTATCTCAATACTCAGTGCTGGAGATGTTCATTTGTAGAGATCCAGATGTATCTTCCTACATCTCAGGCTGATTCTGTGGATGTTCAGGATGGTCTGGTTCCTATCCAACTCGACTCAGGGGACGTGCTGAAAAAGGGGTCCCCTAGTCTTCCTCCATCTTAACTCCTCCCCCCATTGCCTTTTAATTTTATTGATGGCTTCCTTTGCTGTGCAAAAGCTTCTTATTTTGGGGGCGCCTGGGTGGCGCAGTCGTTAAAGCGTCTGCCTTCGGCTCAGGGCGTGATCCTGGCGTACCGGGATCGAGTCACACATCGGGCTCCTCCGCTATGAGCCTGCTTCTTCCTCTTCCACTCCCCCTGCTGTATTCCCTCTCTCGCTGGCTGTCTCTCTGTCACATAAATAAATAAAATCTTAAAAAAAAAAAGCTTCTTATTTTGGTATAGTTCTAATAGGATAATTTTGCTTGTGTTTCCCTTGCCAGAGGAGACATATCTAGAAAAAGGTTTTTATGGCCAATGTTAAAGAAATCACTACTTATAAATCTTCTAAGATTTTCATGGTTTCAGGTTTTACATTTGGACCTTTTATCTATTTTGAATTTATTTTGTGTATGATGTAAGAAGTTGTCCAGTTTCATTCTTTTGCATGTAGCTGCCCAACTTTCCCAACACCATTTGTTGAATATACTGTGTTTTTCCTAATGTATATTCTTGCCTCCTTTGTTTTAGATTAGTGGCCATAAAAGCATGGGTTTATTTCTGAACTTTATTCTTTTTAATTGATCTATGTGTCTATTTTTGTGCTAGTACCAAACTGTTTTGATTAGTGTTTTGAAATCTGGGATTTTGACACCTCCAGCTTTGTTTTTGTTTTTGACGATTGCTTTGGGCTTTTGGGTCTTTTGTGGTTCCATACAAACTTTGGGATTATTTGTTCTAGGTCTGTGAAAAATATTGTTGGTATTTTGATAGAGAATGCATTAAATCTGTAAGTCGCTTTGGGTAGTATGGACTTTTTAACAATATTTATTCTCCAATCCATGAGCATGGACTATGTTTCCATTTGTTTGTGTCATCTTCAATTTCTTTCATTAATGTTTTATAGTTTTCAAAGTACATGTCTTTCATCTCCTTGAATAAGTTCATTCCTAGGTATTATTTTTGGTGCAATTGCAAGTGGGATTGTTTCATGAATTTCTCTTTCTGCTTTATTATTGGTGGGTAGAAATGTAACAGATCTCTGAATATTAATTTTGTGTCCTCTGACTTTACTGAAATCATTTATTAGTTCTAGTAGTTTTATGGTGGGGTCTTGAAGGTTTTCTACATATAGTATCATGTTGTCTGCAAATAGCAAAAGTTTTACTTCTTCCTTACCAATGAAGATGCCTTTATTTCTTTTTCTTTTCTGATTGTTGTAGCTAGGACTTCCAATACCATGCTGAATAAAAGTGGCAAGAGTGGACATCTTTGTCTTGATCCTGATTTTAGAAGTAAAGCTCTGTTTTCCCCCATTGAATATGAAGGTAGCTGTAGGTTTTTCATATATGGCCTTTATTATGTTGAGGTATGTTCTCTCTAAACCTACTTTGTTGAGAGTTTTTATCATGAATGGATGTCGTACTTCATCACATGTATCTGTTGAGATGATCATATGGCTTTTAGTATTTCTCTTGTTAATATAATGTATCACATTTATTAATTTGTGAATATTGATCCATTATTGCATCTCAGGAATAAATTTCACTTGGGTGAATGATTTTTTTAATGCATTGTTGGCTTCTGTTTGCTAGTATTTTGTTGAGGAATTTTGCATCTATATTCATCAAAGATACTGGCTTATAGTTCTATCTTTTTTTTTGTAGCATCTTTATCTGGTTTTAGTATTAGGGTAATTCTGGCATCATAAAATGAATTTGGAAGCTTTCCTTCTTCCTCTCTCTCTATATATTTTTTGAATAGTTTGAGAAGACTAGGTATTAACTCTTCTTTAACTGTTTGGTAGAAAACTTATGAAACTCTTTGGTCGTTGACTTTTGTTTATTGGGAGTTTTTATTACTGATTCAGTTTTGTTGCTAGTAATTGGCCTGTTCAGTTTTCAATCTCTGATTCAGTTTAGGAAGTTTATATGTTTCTAGGAATTTGTCCATTTCTTTTAGGTTGTCTAAATTATGGGCATATAATTTTTCATAATGTTATCTCTAATCTTTGTATTTCTGTGGTGTCAATTATTTCTCCTCTTTCATTTCTGATTTTATTTACTTGATTCATCTCTGTCTCTCTCTCTCTCTCTTTCTCTTTCTTTTGATGAGTCTCGCTAAAGATTGATCTATTTTATTGCTCTTTTCAAAGAACCAGCTCCTCGCTTTGTTTATCTGTTCTAGTGTGGTTTTTGTTTGTTTGTTTTGTTTTTGTTTTGTCTGTATTTCATTTATTTCTGCTCTGAATCTTTCTTTTTTCTTTCTTCTTTTGACTTTGGGCTTTGTTCTTCTTTTTCCAGCTCCTTTTGGTGAAAGGTTATGTTATTTGATATTTTTCTTGCTTCTTGAGGTAAGCCTGTATTGCTATAATCTTCCCTCTTAGAATACCTTTATTGCATCTCAAAGATTTAGGACTGTTGTGTTTGTTTGTTTTCACTTTTCTCCATGTATTTTTTGATTTCCTGTTTGATTTCTTGGTTGACCCATTCATTGTTTAGTAGTATGTTATTTAGCCTCTATCTATTTGGATTTTTTTCTTGTGAGTGATTTTTAGTTTCATACTGTTGTGATCAGAAAAGATTCATATGATTTCAATCTTTTTGAATTTGTTGACACTTGTGTTGTGGCTAAACATGTAATCTATTCTGGAGAATGTTCCATGTACACTTGAAAAGAATGTAAATGGGGTGTTAAAGTTTCCTACTATTCTTGTATTACTGTCAAATTTGTCCTTTATGTCTGTCAATACTTGCTTTCTATATTTTGGTGCTTCCATGTTGGGTGCATAAATATTTACAGTTGTAATGTCTTCTTGTTTGATTGTTCCTTTTATCATTATGCAGTGTCTCTCTATGTCTCTTGTTATTTTTATTTTGTTTTCCTTTAAAAATATTTTATTTTTTCATTTGAGAGAGAGAGAGAGAACATGAATGAGTGAGGGGAGAGGGGCAGAGGGAGAGGGAGAGGCAAACTCCCCACTGAGCAGGGAGCCTAATGGGGGGCTTGATCCTAGAACCCTGAGATCATGACCTGAACTGAAGGCAGATGCTTAGCTGACTGAGCCACCCAGACACCCCTACAATCTTTGTTTTAAAGTCTATTTTATAAATATTACTATTCTTTTTGCTTTCATTGGCATGGTAAATGTTTTTCCATCCTTTCACTTTCAATTTGCATGTGTCTTTAGGTCTAAAGTGAGTCTCTTGTAGGCAGCACATAGGATGAGTCTTGCTTTTTAATCCATTCAGTCACCCTATGAATCTTGAGTCCATTTACATCCAAAGTAATTATCAATAGATATATACTTATTGCCATTTTGTTACTTGTTTTATGGTTGTTTTTGTACTTCTCCTCTGTTTCTTTCTTTTCTTGCTCTCTTCCTAGTGGTTTGATGGCTTTCTTTTGTGATATGCTTGGATCCCATTCTCTTTATTTTTTTGTGTATCTATTATAGGTTTTTTAAAATGTTTTTTTTAAAGATTTTATTTATTTATTCGACAGAGATAGAGAGCCAGTGAGAGAGGGAACACAAGCAGGGGGAGTGGGAGAGGAAGAAGCAGGCTCACAGCAGAGGAGCCCGATGTGGGGCTCGATCCCACAATGCCGGGATCACGCCCTGAGCCGAAGGCAGGTGCCTAACCGCTGTGCCACCCAGGCGCCCCTTTTAATGTTTTTAAATTATATTATGTTAGTCACCATACAGTACATCCCTGGTTGCTGATGTAAAGTTTGATGACTCATTAGTTGTGTATAACACCCAGTGCACCATGCAATACGTGCCCTCCTTACTATAGGTTTTTGATTTGTGGTCACCATTCACTCATATATAGCCTCTTATGTATATAATAGTCTATATTAAATTGATGGTTGCTTAGGTTTGAACCCATTCTAAAAGCTCTACTTTTTAACTCCCCCCTCATGTTTTATGTATATGATGTCAGACTTTACCTTCTTTAATTTCATGAATATCTTGGCTGATTTTTATAGATTTAATTGCCTTTGTGGTTTAACCTCCATACTGGTTTTAGAACTGATCAATATATCAAACAAACTTTCATTATGTTTGAGTTTACCTGTGAAATTTTCCCTTCATAATTTTCTTACTGATGATTATGGGCTTTCCTTTTCACTCAAAGAATTCCCTTTAACATTTCTTGTAAGGCTGGTTCAGTGGTGATGAATGCCTTTAACTTTTGTTTGTCTTGGAAACTATCTATCCTTCTATTCTGAATGATGGTGTTGCTGTGCAGAGTATTTTTGCATTTTTTTTTCTTTGTGGCACTTTGAATGTATCATGCCATTTCCTTCCAGCCTGCAAAGTTTTTGCTAAGAAATCAGCTGATAGCCTTATGGGTTTCCCTTGTATGTAACTGTTTTCTTTTGCTGCTTTTAAAATTCTCTCTTTATCACTACTTTTTGCCATTTTAATTATTATATGTCTTGGTGTGGACCTCTTGATTTCCTTGGGGCCTTTCTGTGCTTCTTGGATTTAGATGTCTGTTTCCTTCCCCAGATTAGGGAAATTTTTAGCTATTACTTCTTCAAATAAATTTTCTGCCCGCTTTACTCTCTCTTTTCCTTCTGGAATCCCTATAATATGAATGTTATTATGCTTGATGATGTTGCAGTTTCCTTAACCTGTTCTCATTATTTTATTCTTCTTTTTTCTTTTTGCTATTAAGGTTGGTTGCTTTCCATTATTTTGTCTTTCAGCTCACTGATCCATTCTTCTGCCTCCTCTAATCTGCTATCGATTCCCTCTAGTGAATTTTTAATTTCAGTTATTGAGTTCTTCATCTCTGATAGATTGTTTTTGATATTTCATTTTTGTTGATGATCTCACTGAGATCCTCTACTCTTTTCTTATGTCCGGTGAGTATCTTTATGACATTACTTTGAATTTGTTATCAGATGTATTACTCATCTCCATTTCATTTAGCTCTTTTGCTGTAGTTTTGTCTTGTCCCCCCCCCCCATTTGGGACATATTCCTCTTTCTCCTCATTTGTCTGACTCTCTGTGTTTGTGCATTAGGCAAGTCAGCTATGTCTCCTGATCTTGAAAGTAGTGGCCTTATGAAGAAGAGATCCTGTGGTGCTCTGTAGTAGGATGTCCCATATTTACAAGAACAAGGTACTTCAAGGGTGTCTTCTATGTAGGTTGTTTTTATCTTACTATTGTGGCTGAATCATGTTTGCCTCCAGTCCAGTCAGCTGCAATGGTCAACTTGGGCATTTGTGGGCAGGGTTTTGTCCCTGTGCTGTTAAGGGGCCAGTCAGGGGTCTCTGTGGGCTTATAGTTGAGCAGTGTCATTTTGTCAGTCAGACCAGATGCCTCCCCTCAGCCTGTGTGCCAGGGCTGCAGGCAAACTGAACTGCATGTTGCTTTTCCTGTATTGTCCCTTGAAAGGCTTCAGTTGGTGGGCAGGGTCTGCAGTCAGATCAAATGTCTGACCCTAATCCATCTGCTGGGGCTACAGGCAAAGTGGTACACATGGTTATCTTCCCCTCTCCCTAGGGAAGGAGTCACTTTGGAGTGATGTTTGTCCTTGCTGGGGCTGCTTGCAAGATGTGTCATAGCAGGAACCACTTTGGAGGGATGCCTGCCAAATGGGGTGTGTTTGGTTGGGTAGATCCATAGAACAGAGGGACAGCGCACGGAGTATTACCAAGGTAGGTGAAGGGTATTTGCACTGGTTACTGCAAGTGTCTGGCTATCTGGACTGGGGGAAGGGGAAAAATATGATGCCTACCAGGTTTTTGTTCTTGGAGAAGTCTCCTAAAGGTCCCTGCCCCTCCAGCAGTGTTCTGAGATTAATAAATAAATTTCCTTTACATATATCCCAGGCACTTTTCAAACTGCTGCTTCTACGCTGTATCTTGGTGGGGTGGTTTGTTATGCTGAGCCTGTAAGTGTGGGAACTCAGTTTCCTATCACCCTCCAGCTCTCCCATAGACAGGCCTGCTGATTTTAAAAGTACCTGGCTTTAAGCCCCACTGACTGTAAAAACTCTGGGAAGTTAAACCTTACAGTTTTCAAAGACAAATGTTATATGAACTCATTTACCCAGTGCAGGTCTCCCATGTCTGGGGTGCCTGATGTGGGGTCTGCTCCTCTCCCTTCTCCGTGCTTGTGGTGTCCCTCCCATTTGTGGTTAATGTTGCTGGGAGTTCGGTTCCTGAACCCATCTCCACCCCTTTTACCCTTCTTGATGTGTCCTCCCCAATAAGATTAACTGTGTCTGTTTTGCCAGTCTTCAAGACATTTTCTGGGTTGGTTGCACTGATGTGGCTGTTATTGAGGAGTATCTGCAGGACAAGGAGAGTATCTTACTCCACCATCTTTCCAGAAGTTTCTGCTTTTTTTTTTCTTAATATATTTTTGTTGCATGTATTTATTCCCAGAATTTTTTTTGTTCAGCTCTTTGTAACCTTATAAAAGGGTATCAGTAATAATAATAAAGGATTTACTTTTTTTTTTTTGCTTAGGTCTCTGGGCTTATTATAAAGGTTGGAAATAAACAGTCAGATGTAGAGGTATAATGTTGAGGTCCAGAAGTGTCCCAAGAGCAATACCCCATGAAAGTGGGATGTGCTACCTTCGAGGCCCATGGAAACTTTCACCAACCTAGAAAGTCTTCTAAACTGGTTCTTTAAAAGTGTTTGTGGAGCTCAACCTTCAGCAAACTCTCCCTGCCCCAGAAGCTGGTGGGCAGGGTTGGAAGATCCAATCCTACAATCTCTTGGTTTTTTCTAATGGCAAGTCTCAACCTGAGGCTATCTAGGGAAGGGATTTATTTTTTTTTAATATTATTATGTTACTCAGACAGTAAAATTATAGTCTGTCTCTGTGAGCCATTCAGAAAAAGGAATTTCTCTACTGGCTGGAGAGATAACCCAATTACCAAGGACATTTTGTTGCTTTCACACAATGAGGGGCAAGGAGAACCATGTTTAGAACTATGTCTGGGATGACTTTTGTGTTTCTATGCCCAATAATAGGTGAACAGAAACCACAGCAACCAAATATTAATAGTAGTAGTAGTAGTAGTAGTAGTAGTAGTAGTAGTAGTAGTAGTAAGGCAGTACTATTGTGGACTGAGCCCCCTCAGAAGTGAAGGTTTGGTCATCTCAGCAGGTGAACACCAAGTGGCAGCTGTTTGACAGCTCCCCTCAGAGACATAAGCATCAGACATGTGGTCAACTCCCTTCTCAGCTCCCAGGTTCTAGTGACACCACTTTTCCCTTTTGTACCTAGGGGAAGTGATTTCTTACTGCAGTTAATAATCTCTGCATTATCTTCACATCCCTCTCTTTCTCCTATAGTCTTTCAGGACAAACCTATGTATCTACTTCCCTGTATTAAATTGTCTTGGTTTAAAAAAACCAGATGTGATTTATATTTCCTGAGTGGGCCTGAACTGACCCAAACTGACATACTAGCTATATACTGTATTCTTTTCCAGACTTAGTCAGTCCCCGGACACTGGTATGTGAAGTAATTTAATTACGGCATTAAATTTATTCCAGAACAGCATGTTTAACAGAATCAAAGGGAAATGGCTGAGAGGATGACTTGACATACTGATGCAGTGATTTTTATTTGCATTAACGTACACGTAGATTCTTATGATTACTGCAGGATACAGTAGACGAGGTTAACTTCCCTTCTCCAAATTAAACAGAGGAATAGAGTGAAACTGATACAGAGCAGCTAAGTGGTAAGGAGTTCTCCTAAGACCCTACATTTTCTTCTTTATACATTCCTCTTTGGCACTTAATATTTCACTGTGGGAAATACTTGAAACATCTCATACCATTTGGCCTTCTTGAGCTTACCCATAACAACAAAATTAACCGTGTTGCATTTGTCATTTAAACATACTATTGCAGAGAAAGTTAAGATGGCAGAGGAGTAGGGGACCCCTTTTTCAGCCGGTCCCCCAGGTCGAGCTGGATAGGTACCAGACCAGCCTAAATAACCACGGAATCAGCCTGAGACACAGGAAGATACATCTGGATCTCTACAAATGAACATCTCCAGCACTGAGTATTGAGGAACGAAGCAGGGAGCCGTGAACCCACGCACAGATATCTGAAGATAAACGGAAGGGGGAGGGAGCCACTGCGTTTGGGCGCCGGGAAGGGGCAGCCACCTGCACGGGGGAGTGGGCGGACTCATGGACGGCACCCGCGAGAGAGCGGACTAAGACCTGTGAGCTGGGAGCGCACGCCACCAGGCATCTCGCGGAACACCAGAATCCCGGTGTGCGCACTGGATCCAGACTGAGACCGGGAGCTCCTGGAGCGTGCGCGGGGCGATTGGCGGCTGGCGGGCCACCTGCACGGGGGAGCGGGCGGACTCGCGGTCGGCACCCACAAAACAGCAGACTGAGACCCTGAACCGGGTGCACGCGCCACCAGTCTTCTCACGGAACTCCGGAATCCTGGTGTGCTCACTGGGCATAGACAGAGAGATCGGGAGATCCGGGTGCGCGCGGGATGGCTGGTGGCATTAGAAACACCAAGGACAGAGACGTGCCGGCCCTGGAAGTGAGGGCAGGGACGCCAGGTGTGGGGCGCACATCCCGGGTCGCTGCAGGGTTGAGCAGCACCAACAGAAACAGAGTTAAAGTGGCCAGAACATCAGTGGAGAAGGGCCACAATCCCTCTGTTCTGTGACAATACAGCCTCTGCTGCTCTGGCTCTCAAAAGAGGCACAGCAGACCGCCAGGGAAAGCCGCCAGAGAACAAAAGCCTGGAAATACCAGCTCACAGCGTGCCCATCCCCATCCCCCCTCGCAGGGGACACAGAGACTCTACCCAAACAGGGTTACCTGAGTATCGGCGCGGCAGGCCCCTCCCCCAGAACACAGAAGGTAGGCTGAAAAGTCAAGAAGCCCACAACCTGGGGTGCCTGGGTGGCGCAGTCATTGAGCCCCAGTCTCCGGCTTAGGGCGTGATCCCGGCGTTCCGGAAAGGAGGCCCTCATCAGGCTCTTCCGCTGGGAGCCTGCTTTTTCCTCTCCCACTCCCCTGCTTCTGTTCCCGTTCTTGCTGACAGTCTGTCTCTCTCTCTCAAATAAATAAATAAATAAAATCTTTAAAGAAGAAGCCCACATCCCTAAGATCCCTATAAAACAAGGGGCACGGCCTGGGACCCAGTCAATAATTTGGGCTCTGGACAACCCCACAACCTCTCCTCATCAGAATGACAAGAAGGAGAAGTCCCCCCAGCAAAGAAAAGACAGTGAGTATGTGGCCTCTGCCACAGAAATAATGGATATGGATGTAACCAAATTATCAGAAATGGAATTCAGAGTAACGATGGTCAAAATGATGAGTAGAATTGAAAAAAGTATTAACGAAAAGATTACTGAGAATATAGAATCCCTAAGGACAGAAATGAAAGCGAATCTGACAGAAATCAAAAATTCTATGAGCCAAATGCAGGCAAAACTAGAGGCTCTGATGGCCAGGGTCACAGAAGCAGAGGAACGGGTTAGTGAATTGGAGGATGGGTTAATAGAGGAAAAAACCAAAATAGAAGCTGCTATTAAAAAAATCCACGCCCACGAATGCAGGTTACGGGAGATTACTGACTCAATGAAACGATCCAATGTCAGAATTATCGGCATCCCCGAGGGGGTGGAGAAAAACAGAGGTCTAGAAGAGATATTTGAACAAATTGTAGCTGAAAACTTCCCTAATCTAGCAAGGGAAACAAACATTCGTGTCCAAGAGGCAAAGAGGACCCCTCCCAAGCTCAGCCACGACAAACCTATGCCACGTCACATCATAGTGAAATTCGCAAATATTAGATGCAAGGATACAGTACTGAAAGCGGCCAGGGCAAAGAAATTTCTCACATACCAAGGCAAAGGCATCAGAATTACGTCAGACCTGTCTACACAGACCTGGAATGAGAGAAAGGGTTGGGGGAGCATTTTTAAAGCTCCTTCAGAGAAAAACATGCAGCCAAGGATCCTTTATCCAGCAAGGCTGTCATTCAGAATTGATGGAGAAATAAAGACATTTCAGAATTGCCAGTCACTAACCAATTTCGTACCCACAAAACCAGCCCTACAGGAGATATTAAGGGGGGTTCTATAAAGGTAAAAAGGCCCCAGGAGTGATACAGAAAAGGAAGTCACAACCAATACAAACAAAGACTTTACCGGCAACATGGCATCATTAAAATCATATCTCTCAGTATACAGTCTCAATGTGAATGGCTTGAATACTCCCATAAACACTACAGGGTTGCAGATTGGATAAAAAGAAATGACCCATCCATTTGCTGTCTACAAGAGACTCATTTCGCACCCAAAGATGCATTCAGACTGAGAGTAAGGGGATGGACTACCATCTTTCATGCAAATGGACCTCAAAAGAAAGCTGGGGTAGCAATTCTCATATCAGATGAATTGGATTTTAAACTACAGACTATAGTTAGAGATGCAGAAGGGCACTATATTATTCTTAAAGGAAGTATTCAACAAGTGGATATGACAATTATAAATATATATGCCCCCAACAGGGGAGCAGCAAGATACACAAGCCAACTCTTAACCAGAATAAAGAGACATATAAATAAAAATACATTAATAGTAGGGGACCTCAACACTCGACTCTCAGAAATAGACAGAACACCCTGGCAAAAACTAAGCAAAGAATCAAAGGCTTTGAATGCCATACTCGACGAGTTGGACCTCATAGATATATATAGAACACTACACCCCAGAAACAAAGAATACTCATTCTATTCTAATGCCCATGGAACATTCTCAAGAATAGACCATGTTCTGGGACACAAAACAGGTCTCAAATGATACCAAAAGATTGAAATTATCCCCTGCATTTTCTCAGACCACAACGCTCTGAAATTGGAACTCAACCACAAGGAAAAATTTGGAAGAAACTCAAACACTTGGAGACTAAGAACCATCCTGCTCAGGAATGACTCGATAAGCCAGGAAATCAAAAATCAAATTAAACAATTTATGGAGACCAATGAGAATGAAAATACAACAGTCCAAAACCTATGGGATACTGCAAAGGCAGTCCTAAGGGGGAAATACATAGCCATCCAAGCCTCACTCAAAAGAATAGAAAAATCTAAAATGCAGTTTTTATATTCTCACCTCAAGAAGCTGGAACAGCAACAGAGGGACACACCTAATCCACGCACGAGGAAGCAGTTGGCCAAAATTAGAGCTGAAATCAGTCAAGCAGAAACCAGAAGTACAGTGGAGCAGATCAACAGGACTAGAAGCTGGTTCTTTGAGAGAATCAATAAAATTGACAGACCACTGGCAAGACTTATCCAAAAGAAAAGAGAAAGGACCCAGATTATTAAAATTATGAATGAAAAAGGAGAGGTCACGACGAACACCATTGAAATTGGAAGGATTATTAGAAATTTTTATCAACAGCTATATGCCAAAAAACTAAGCAATCTGGAAGAGATGGAATCCTTCCTGGAAACCTATAAACTACCAAGACTGAAACCGGAAGAAATTGATTTCTTTTTTTTTTTTTAAAGATTTTATTTATTTGACAGAGATAGAGACAGCCAGCGACAGAGGGAACACAAGCAGGGGGAGTGGGAGAGGAAGAAGCAGGCTCACAGTGGAGGAGCCTGATGTGGGGCTCGATCCCATAACGCCAGGATCACGCCCTGAGCCGAAGGCAGACACTCAACCACTGTGCCACCCAGGCGCCCCAGAAATTGATTTCTTAAACAGGCCAATTAATTATGAAGAAATTGAGTCAGTGATAAACAACCTTCCAAATAACAAAACTCCAGGCCCGGACGGTTTTCCTGGGGAATTCTACCAAACATTCAAAGAAGAAATAATACCTATTCTCCTAAAGCTATTTCAAAAAATAGAAACAGAAGGCAAGCTACCAAACTCATTCTATGAGGCCAATATTACCTTGATCCCCAAACCAGGCAAAGACCCCCTCAAAAAGGAGAATTATAGACCGATTTCCCTAATGAATATGGACACCAAAATCCTCAACAAGATACTTGCTAATAGAATCCAACAGTTCATTAAAAGGATTATCCATCACAATCAAGTGGGATTCATACCTGGGATGCAAGCGTGGTTCAATATTCACAAATCAATCAGCGTGATACATCATATCAACAAGAAAAGACTCAGGAACCATATGATCCTCTCAATCGATGCCGAAAAAGCATTTGACAAAATACAGCATCCTTTCCTGATTAAAACCCTTCAGAGTGTAGGAATAGAAGGTACATTTCTCAATCTCATGAAAGCCATCCATGAAAAGCCTACTGCAAATATTATTCTCAATGGGGAAAAGCTGGATGCCTTTCCCTTAGGATCAGGAACTCGACAAAGATGCCAACTCTCGCCACTATTATTCAACATAGTACTAGAAGTCCTTGCAACAGCAATCGGACGACAAAAAGGGATCAAAGGTATTGAAATCAGCAAAGAAGAAGTCAAAATGTTTCTCTTTGCAGATGACATGATACTCTATATGGAAAACCCAAAAGAAGCCACTCCCAAACTATTAGAAGTTATAGAGCTATTCAGTAACGTGGCGGGATACAAAATCAATGCTCAGAAATCAGTTGCATTTCTGTACACGAATAACGAGACCGAAGAAAGAGAAATTAGGGAATCCATCCCATTTACAATAGCACCAAAAACCATACGTTACCTTGGAATTAACTTAACCAGAGACGTAAAGGACCTATATTCTAGAAACTATAAATCACTCTTGAAAGACATTGAGGAAGACATAAAAAGATGGAAAGATATTCCATGCTCATGGATCGGAAGAATTAACATAGTTAAAATGTCCATGCTACCCAGAGCAATCTACACTTTCAATGCTATCCCGATCAAAATACCGAGGACATTTTTCAAAGAACTGGAACAAATAGTCCTTACATTTGTATGGAAACAGAAAAGGCCCCGAATCTCCAAGGAACTGTTGAAAAGGAAAAACAAAGCTGGGGGCATCACAATGCCGGATTTCGAGCTGTACTACAAAGCTGTGATCACAAAGACAGCATGGTACTGGCACAAAAACAGACACATAGACCAATGGAACAGAATAGAGAACCCAGAAATGGACCCTTGGCTCTTTGGGCAACTAATATTTGATAAAGCAGGAAAAAACATCCGGTGGGAAAAAGACAGTCTCTTCAATAAATGATGCTGGGAAAATTGGACAGCTACATACAAAAGAATGAAGCTTGACCACTATCTCACACCATACACAAAAATACACTCCAAGTGGATGAAAGACCTCGATGTGAGACAGGAATCCATCAAAATTCTAGAGGAGAACATAGGCAGCAACCTCTACGACATCAGCCAAAGCAACGTTTTTCATGATACATCCCCAAAGGCAAGAGAAACAAAAGATAAAATGAATTTATGGGACTTCATCAAGATTAAAAGTTTCTGCACAGCCAAGGAAACAGAAAAACTAAGAGGCAGCCCACGGAATGGGAGAATACATTTGCAAATGACACTACAGATAAAGGACTGGTATCCAAGATCTACAAAGAACTTCTCAAACTCAATACACGAGAAACAAATAAACAAATCAAAAAATGGTCAGAAGATATGAACAGACAATTTTCCAATGAAGACATACAAATGGCTAACAGACACATGAAAAAATGTTCAAAATCATTAGCCATCAAGGAAATTCAAATCAAAACCACACTGAGATACCACCTTACGCCAGTTAGAATGGCAAAAATAGACAAGGCAAGAAACAACAATTGTTGGAGAGGATGTGGAGAAAGGGGATCCCTCCTACATTGTTGGTGGGAATGCAAGTAGGTACAGCCACTCTGGAAAACAGTGTGGAGGTCCCTTACAAAGTTAAAAATTGAGCTACCCTATGATCCAGCCATTGCACTACTGGGTGTTTACCCCAAAGATACAGACGTAGTGAAGAGAAGGGCCATATGCACCCCAATGTTCATAGCAGCAATGTCCACAATAGCTAAATCGTGGAAGGAGCAAGATGCCCTTCAACAGATGACTGGATTAAGAAGTTGTGGTCCATATATACGATGGAATATTACTCAGCTATCAGAAAGAACGAGTTCTCAACATTTGCTACAACATGGACGGCACTGGAGGAGATAATGCTAAGTGAAATAAGTCAAGCAGAGAAAGGCAACTATCGTATGATTTCTCTCATCTATGTAACATAAGAAATAGGAAGATCGGTAGGGGAAGAAAGGGATAAATAAAGGGGGGGTAATCAGAAGGGGGAATGAAACATGAGAGACTATGGACTATGAGAAACAAATTGAGGGCCTCAGAGTGGAGGGGTGTGGGGGAGTGGGATAGACCGGTGATGGGTAGTAAGGAGGGCACGTATTGCATGGTGCACTGGGTGTTATACACAACTAATGAATCATCGAGCCTTACATCGGAAACCGGGGATGTACTGTATGGTGACTAACATAATATAATAAAAAATCATTAAAAAAATAAACATACTATTGCAGGATTCATTTATTCATTTCATACAAATTTATTAAATAATTACTATATGTCAGCACTGTCTAAGTACTGAATATACAACAGTGAACAAAACAGATCCCAAATCTTCATACTCTCACGGGGGAGAGACAGGCAATACATTTATAGAACATTTTCATTGGCCAACTTTGAAAATTCACTACGTGAAATACCTCCATTTCCTCCGTTTTGGTCAGTCATTGACACAGATTCACATGCATTTGTAATCAAATCCTTTTAGGCTGAAAAGAAGATAATTGGCATAGTTCTCATCCTTGGTGACTTAGAGACGCTGAACGCATTAAATGGTGAATAATGTCATCTTCCAACATCCAAGTTCTTTCAACATGGACAGCTAGCTGACAATGTGAATTATCTACAGAAAATAATAATTTTATATTTTCACTGGCAGTTAAAAATGGTAGATAATAAAACAGCTTGCACACTGTTCTAAGATACCCTCAATTCACCTGTTGCACATGTAACCCTGGTTGGAAATATGATATTTAGGGACAATCACTTACGTATTATAATATTTTGAGAGAGTTTTATAATTTCCTCATGAACTGAATCAAATCATAGGTTGTGGGGTTCCTTGATGGGTATTTAGTGACCTGCTGGATTAACTATCTCTGTTTAGGAAATATCACCTGCATGTCAGGGCTGATCATCCAGAATCAAAGTCTCATCTTCCCTGGGCCATACTGGAGTAACAAGAGCACATCATTTTCAATATTCCTCTTTTTTCTTCATTTGGCACCCCGAGTTATAAATAGTGATGAATAATTTTGTAATAATAACTTTATTTCATGCTATTATTAAATCAGAATATTTATTATGTTAAGATGCAATAGTTCCATTGGTGCATATCATTTTATTAAATTCTAGGGAGAATCTTATGCTCTTTTGAAACAGTCTAGTTTAAGCAACAATGCATAAGAACAAAAATATCTACCTAGGTCATTTCCTTTAAAGATTCGGCTGGATGGGTAAATAAAATCTAGTCTGATTATATCTGTCTTTGTCAGATTAAAATTCAGAGAGTGATATTTTTATTTGTGCAACTCACTTTCCACTGAGAATCATTGGGAACACTTTTTATGGACAAGACTTCGAGAGGTACAGTGATGTTTTAAGACAGTTCTTGCCCTCAGAGGCTTGTAAGCATAGTAGGGGTAATTAGCATAATAGTAAAACAATTAACATTTGAATAGTGATTTATAGCCTTTAAATCATGGGCTCTTGTGATCCTCACACCTTGTGACCATAGTGGGACAGATATTATTCCTAATATGTTCATGTAGAAGCAGAGCTTCAGACCTTCTGAATTTTATTCTGATTATCAGTAGCTTATCTGGGACATGAAGCCAATATTCCTGTGCTGCCAAAAGTACAATAATGTGTACAAAATGATAATTTCATAAGAGGTATCATAAGATTTCATAGAAGAGGAATTACTAGCTAGGAAGAACAAAGTTGGTTTCTTGGTGGAGGAGAACATTGGAGCTGGATATTCAAGTGCATCCTAATTGGTGACTCCAATCGACTCTCTAATATGACCTCACATTGGTTATGAGGAGAGTCTCTTGCTGAAGAGTTTCCCCAGGGCAGCCTTCATGTCTCGGTTTCTCAGACTGTAGATGAAAGGATTTAACATGGGGGTCACTGCCATGTACATCACAGTTATCACTGCATCCTTCAGGCTGTAACTAGACAGAGGGCGGAAATACATGCCCATGACTGTGCCATAATACAGAGAAACAACCGTGAGGTGGGAACCACAGGTGGAGAAGGCTTTGAGCACACCCTTGGTGGATGGAACCCGTAAGACTGTGGAAAAGACATGAATATAGGAGATGATGATGCATAGTAATGGCACAGAGAAAATACCAGCCCCTAGGTACATCACCTTCACATTAAAATGGATATCAGAACAGGAGAGTTTGAGTAAAGGGATAGTGTCACAGTAGAAGTTGGCTACTTCCTTGTTGCCACAGAAAGACAGACCAGCTGTGAGCAGAGTGTGGGGGAGGGCGTTGGCATTTCCAACCACCCAGGACCCAACAACTAGGAGGACACAAATCCGTGGCCTTATAATTGTTGTGTAATGAAGTGGGCGGCTGATGGCCACAGCACGGTCATATGCCATTGCAGCCAGCATATAGCTATCTGTGTTACCCAAGGCAATCATAAAATACAACTGTGTTAGGCATCCCCCAAAGGAGATGGCTTTGCAGCCTAAAACATGGTTGGCCAGCATTTTAGGGATGGTTACAGAGGAGAAGAGGATGTCAACAAAGGAGAGATTGGCAAGGAAAAAGTACATGGGGTTGTGAAGGCGAATGTCAGAGTGAATGGCCAAGATGATGAGCAGGTTTCCAATCAATGTGATGGGGTAAATGAACAGGAAGAGGACGAAGAAGATGTCTTCCTGGTCCTGCTGACCAGTAACTCCCAGGAGGATGAACTCCAGGGTAGAGGATTGGTTGTCTTCCCTCATGGCTCCTTTGTTAAGAAAGGGGGAGAGGAATCCAGAAATATTAGTGAAGTTACTGTAATGATCTTCCTTATCCATCAGTTTTGGTTCAAGTGACCAGCAATCTCTATGAAGCATTTACAGAATCCAGAGATAGCCAACATTTTGGGCAATTATCCTTGTTGATCAGTGGGGCTGATCAACAATTAGCCCTTCACACTCATGTCTAAGAAGTGAGCAATCTATGAATCAAAGATGCCTATCCTCCTCCATCCCAGAACCATCCCTCAAACACCTAGGATTTAATAAATTAACACATACTTTTTATATTGTATGTGCTAGATACTTTGCTAGGCTTATGGAAAAATGTGTGCAAAATACAATTTTTAATCCACTTATTCAACATGTAAGACATTGTGTTCTCAGAGACTTTACAATATAATGGAAAAGCCAAACGTCACATTCTAATTTTATTGCACTTGACAAGGAAAGGGCAGCATTTTGGAAACTTTGGCAAAATACACCGGTGCAAAGGATGTGTGATTACAAGGACAAGCCATGAACTTCAGAATTGTTCCAATGACCAGCTAATAGTGATCCCAGAGCCCAGGAAGTAGCAGGTGTCTACACTGACATTGGATGATTGTAAGTCACCAGGATCACTGGATTTATGTCCCAGCAAAAACAAGCCTAGTGAATTTTCTCCCCAAATGTCTCCTTTTCTAAGAAGAATTTCACCACCTGCTTTGATGGGGTGTATGTCTTTGGAGAACTCTCCAATATCGATAATCACACAGATTTTCTCTTCCTTTCCTTTATTATTTCTTTTGTTGAGTCATCCAACTCCCTAGTCATTTCAACTAGTGCTTAGTGAACTCTTGGGCTATATACAGATATAGATATATATACAGAAGCTTGATCTCTCTTTCCCCTATTTCTACATGCAGCATCTTGCCAACATGTCTGTCCAAACACTATACTCTGCACTCCAAGCTAAGAAGTTTGCAAGCTTATTTGAAAAGGAAAAACCATACTTTGTTTATTTTAATAACCCCAGAGAGACTATTGTGGAAAATTATGTGCACTCAATATTTTTTTGGGTTAAATCAGGTTTATATTCTGGGCTCCCCACATGTGAGAGGTTCAGAAGCACACTCAGCCAGTGTATCCCTCACTTCTACATCTGATCTTGTTGATTGTTCATTTAAAATAATTCTTACATAATTCAGATTTTCTGCTTATGGTTTTGGAGCCCCAGCTTAGATCATCATTTTCTGCCTGAAGTATTGTAATGCTCCCGTAACTGCTTGCATACAGATTCTCTCCTCCTTGATTCACTTGAATTCTGAGGCATACTAATGATGGCAGAGACTGCTAGCTGTGATCCAAAGCCCTGTTGTTCTCTTCTTCCTGGACACATGATTAAATTACATTTTCCAGGTTCCCTTGCACTGAGGTGTGTTCATGTGACTGAGTTTTGGCCTATCCATCCTAACCCATGTGTTCCAGTCCTGTGCTTCCTCCCACTAGATGGAAATGGCCAGGAGGCTGAAGGGGTTGGTGGAGTCACATGGGAGAACGAGCCTGTGTTCCTAGTTCTCCACCTCCAGTGGAGCCATGCATCAGCAAGGATACCCACCAGGACTCTTCCGTAGGAGAGAAATAGACTTTATTCTGTTTAAACCATTATACATTTTGTGATCTATTTCTTATTGTAGTTCAGGACATCCTAAGTAATTCACTAATTTTTCTAAGGAGCACTCTACTCAATAATTAATTCAATCTATATTTATTCAACCACTAATTCCCAGTGTCTCCTATAGTGCCTGTGTGAATCATACATTGGGCACAGGGTTACAGTTTGCATTATATTTTCTCCAAATATGAGGTACTTTAAAAAGAATCTCTGTACCTAAAGGAATTTGGTTTTCTCTTTTGAAATGCCTTTCCCTATTTTCACACATGTAAGGGTTCAGAGGGTTCAAGAAAGCTAAAGGGCTAAGAGACTATGAATGGTTCATGTGGTCTGTAATGTTTCAGAGGTGGGCTTTTGGAAACATGGAGGATTAAGCTAATGTTGACAAGTCCCTCCAATTAAAACACATATGGAAATTCTAGATAACATTTAAAACTAAAAAAAAGAAAAAAAGAAAACACATGTAGCTAAACCTACAGGAAAGAAATGGGAATACCGAGGTATGAGAAAGAAGAAGAAAACCAGAAGAAGAGTTGTAAGCCATAGTTGATGCTGACCTTGAGAACGTGGGTTCCAGAGCCAAGGTTGAGTCCTAATGTTGCTACTACATCTCCGTGTGACTTTAGGCAATTCAATTCACCATTTTTTTTTTTTGCCTGATAAAATGACAACAATAATTCTACTTACCTTTTGGAGGTTTGGTGAGGGTCAAAGGAAATAATGCAGGTGGTGCAGTTGCTGGCTATCTATCCCTGATTTGTCACCAGATAATGACTCACTTCTCCAACATTCACAGCTCCTACCTAGGAGTCAGCTCAGATGCTGTCAAAAAGGGTTTTGGTCCTGTGGCCTTCACTCCTCTTCCACAAATGGGAAGTTCAGAGCCAGCTGCTGTAGCACTTGTTAACATTCCTCCTGGGTGGCGGGGGGCAGGCATGCTGCAGAAAGGGCCATGAGTAGGCCTGGAGAGCAGGTCTCTGATCCTCTGTACCTGAGGTGAAGGAGCTAGGACTGGGATGGTTTGGAAAGAAGAGCCTTGAGTTTCGTAATCATGGAGAAGGGGTGACTGTTCTAGATGGGGCATGAAGATGAGGACTCTAGCTTCTTCCTTAGGAAGCAAGGTGGTCATAGAATAGAGAAAATTAGGAGTTATTTACCAGGTTGTAACATCTCTTGAAACATGACTCCCTCAGGTCTCATTCTGGCCATAGTCAGAATAATTGTTGAGACTCATTACACACTCCTACAGCTGTGCCCTGAGGAGACAATGATTCTCAAGAGTAATCTTTCCCAGAGTTCTTTTCTAGAAGGAAGGATGGGCAAGAGGGTCTCCCAGAGAATGTGTCTGCAGGGTCCAAGTTCTGAGCTGACCTCTTGTAGCCACTTTGCTGGATTATGAGCCCCCATCCTCTGCTTCAGCACAACTTGGAATGTCTCCTTGGGTGCTGTGAAGGCTGCGGTACAATTGAGCAAAAGAAAGAATCAACCAAAGGAAACAGTAATGTATATATGTTGCAAACCATATATTTGGTAAGGGGTTAATATCCAAAACACTGGCAAACCATATATTTGTTTTCTTTAAATGTTTGTAAAAATTCACCAGTGAAGCTCTCAGGTCAGGGATTTTCTTTGTCGGGCAAATTTTGATTACCGATGTAATCGCCTTACTAGTTATATAGGTCTATTCGGATTGTTTCTTCATGATTTAATCTTGGCAGGTTGTGTGTTTCTAGGAATTGTGCATGTAATTGTTTAAAATACTCTTTTTTTTGATTTTCATATTTATTTTTATTTTTTATTTTTTAAAAATTTTTTTTGGTATATTATGTTAGTCACCATACAGTACATCCCCGGTTTCCGATGTAAAGTTCGATGATTCATTAGTTGCGTATAACACCCAGTGCACCATGCAATACGTGCTGTCCTTACTACCCATCACCGGTCTATCCCACTCCCCCACACCCATCCCCTCTGAGGCCCTCAGTTTGTTTCTCATAGTCCATAGTCTCTCATATTTCATTCCCCCTTCTGACTACCCCCCCTTTCTTTATCCCTTTTTTCCCCAACGATCTTCCTAGTTCTTATGTTCCATAGATGAGAGAAATCATATGATAATTGTCATTCTCTGCTTGACTTATTTCACTTAGCATTATCTCCTCCAGTGCCTTCCATGTTGCAGCAAATGTTGAGAACTTGTTCTTTCTGATAGCTCAGTAATATTCCATGTATATATGGACCACAACTTCTTAATCCAGTAGTCAGTTGAAGGGCATCTTGGCTCCTTCCACGATTTAGCTATTGTGGACAATGCTGCTACTAACATTGGGGTGCATATGGCCCTTCTCTTCACTACGTCTGTATCTTTGGGGTAAACACCCAGTAGTGCAATGCTGGATCATAGGGTAGCTCAATTTTTAACTTTTTATGGACCTCCACACTGTTTTCCAGAGTGGCTGCACCAACAATGTAGGAGGGATCCCCTTTCTCCACATCCTCTCCAACAATTGTTGTTTCTTGCCTTGTCTATTTTTGCCATTCTAACTGGTGTAAGGTGGTATCTCGGTGTGGTTTTGATTTGGATTTCCCTGATGGCTAATGATTTTGAACATTTTTTCATGTGTCTGTTAGCCATTTTTATGTTATCATTGGAAAAGTATCTGTTCATATCTTCTGCCCATTTTTTGATTTGATTATTTGTTTCTCGTGTATTGAGTTTGAGAAGTTCTTTGTAGATCTTGGATACCAGTCTTTTATCTGTAGTGTCATTTGCAAGTATATTCTCCCATTCCGTGGGCTTCCTCTTAGTTTTTTTGACTGTTTCCTTGGCTGTGCAGAGGCTTTTTATCTTGATGAAGTCCCATAAGTTCATTTTATCTTTTGTTTCTCTTGCCTTTGGAAACGTGTCATGAAAAAGGTTGCTTTGGCCGATGTCAAAGAGGTTGCTGCCTATTCCTCTAGAATTTTGATGGATTCCGGTCTCACATCAAGGTCTTTCATCCATATGGAGTTTATTTTTGTGTATGGTGTGAGATAGTGGTCAAGTTTCATTCTTTTGCATGTAGCTGTCCAATTTTCCCAGCACCATTTATTGAAGCGACTTTTTCCCACCAGATGTTTTTTCCTGCTTTGTCAAAGATTAGTTGCCCAAAGAGCCGAGGGTCCATTTCTGGCTTCTCTATTCTGTTCCATTGGTCTATGTGTCTGTTTTTGTGCCAGTACCATGCTGTCTTTGTGATCACAGCTTTGTAGTACAGCTTGAAACCTGGCATTGTGATGCCGCCAGCTTTGTTTTTCCTTTTCAACAGTTCCCTGGTGAATTGGGGCCTTTTCTGGTTCCACAAAAATTTAAGGGCTGTTTGTTCCAGTTCTTTGAAAAATGTTATTGGTATTTTGATCGGGATAGCATTAAAGGTGTAGATTGCTCTGAGTAGCATTGACATTTTAACTATGTTAATTCTTCTGATGTATGAGCATGGAATATTTTTCCATCTTTTTGTGTCTTCCTCAATGTTTTTCAAAAGTTTTTGCAGTTTCTAGAATATAGATCCTTTATGTCTCTGGTTAAGTTAATTCCGAGATAACATGATTTTTGGTGCTATTGTAAATGTAATGGATTCCCTAATTTGGTAGAATTCCCTGGGGAATCCATCAGGCCCTGGACTCTTGTTTTTTGGGAGGTTTTTCATTCAATCTCTTCATAATTAATTGGTCTGTTTCAATAATCCATTTCTTCCTTTTTCATTCTTGGTAGTTTATAGATTTCCAGGAAGGCATCCATTTGTTCCAGGTTGTTTAATTTATTGGCATAAAGCTGTTGATAAAAGTTTCTAATGATACTTCCTATTTCATTGTTGTTGGATATGACCTCTCCCCTTTCATTCATAATTTTATTAATTTGGGTCCTTTCTCTATTCTTGTGAATAAGTCTTGCTAGTGCCTGATCAATCTTATTTATTCTTTCAAAGAATCAGCTTCTAGTTCTGTTGATCTGCTCTACTGTGCTCCTGGTTTCTAATTCATTGATCTCTGCTCTAATGTTGATCAACTGCTTTCTCGTGCATGGGTTAGGCCTTTTCTTCTGTTCCAGCTCCAGGTGCTTGAGGTGAGAATATAGAAACTGCATTTTAGATTTTTCTATTCTTTTAAGTAAGGCTTGGATGGCTATGTATTTTCCCCTTAGGACTGCATTTGCAGTGTCCCAAAGGTTTTGGACCGTTGTGTTTTCATTCTTATTGGTCTCCATAAATTGTTTAAATTGATTTTTAATTTCCTGGTTTACCCAATCATTCTTGAGCAAGATGGTTCTTAGTTTCCAAGTGTTTGAGTTTCTTCCAAATTTTTCCTTGTGATTGAGTTCCAATTTCAAAGCATTGTGGTCTGAGAACATACAGGGAATAATTTCAGTCTTTAGGTATCAGTTGAGACCTGCTTTGTGACCCAGTATATGGTCTATTCTGGTGAACGTTCCATGTGCATTCGAAAAGAATGAGTATTCTGTTGTTCTGGGGTATAGTGTTCTGTATATATCTATGAGGTCCATCTGGTCCAGTATGTCATTGAAAGCTCTTGTTTCTTTGTTGATTTTCTGCTTAGGTGATCTGTCTGTTGCTGATAATGGGGTGTTGAGGTCTCCAGCTTTTTTTGAGGTCCATTGGCATGAAAAATGGCTTTCCGTCTCTTTCCTTTCAGTCTGGATGTATCTTTAGGTTCAAGATGAATCTCTTGTAGGCAGAAAATGGATGGGTCATGTCTTTTTATCCATTGTGCTACCCTCTGGAGTTTTTTGGGCCATTCACATTGAGAGTGATTATTGAGAGATATGATTTTAATGATGTCATGTTGCCTGTAGAGTCTTTGTTTCTATAGATTGTAAATTTCTGTTCTGTATCACTCTTGGGCCCTTTTTACTTTTATAGAACCCCCCTTAATATCTCCCGTAGGGCTGGTTTTGTAGTTATGAATTTGGTCAGTTTTTGCCGATCCTGAAGGTCCTTATCTGTCCATCAATTATGAATGACAGCCCTGCTGGATAAAGGATCCTTGGCTGAATGCTTTCTCAGAGCTTTAAAAATATCGTGCCAACCCTTCCTCTCATTCCAGATCTGTGTAGACATGTCCGACGTTATTCTGATATTTTTGCCTCTGTATGTGAGAAATTTCTTTACCCTGGCTGCTTTCAAGACTGTATCCTTGGATCTAATATTTCTGAATTGCACTATGACATGACGTGGTGTAGGTTTGTCATTGTTGATCTTGGGAGGGGTCCTCTCTGCCTCTTGGACATGAATGCTTGTTTCCTTTGCTAGATAAGAGAATTTTTCAGCTACAATTTGTTCTAATATCTCTTCTAGACCTCTCTCTTTCTCCACCCCCTCAGGGATGCCAATTATTCTGACATTGGAACGTTTCACTGAGTCAGTAATCTCCCGTAATCTACATTCTTGAGATTGGATTTTTTTGAGATAAGTTTCTGTTTTGCTTTCTCTTCTACCATCCCATCCTCTGATTCACTAATTCGTTCTTTTGCCTCATTTACCCTGGCCATCAGATCATCTAGTTTCGATTGCATTTGATTCATAGCATTTTTAATTTCTGCCGGATTTGCTCTCATTTCCGCCCTTAGAGATTCCATATTCTCATTAATATTTTTGTTAATATTTTATTTCAAGTCTATACATCATCTTCACCATTGTTACTCTGAACTCCACTTCTGATGATTTGGTTATATCCAGATCCATCAGTTCTGTGGCAGAAGCCACAGGCTCATTATCTTTTCTTTTCTGGGGGGGATTTCTCCTTCTTGTCATTCTGATGAGGAGAGGTTGCGGGGTTGTCCAGAGCCCAAATTATTGACCAGGACCCAGGCACTGTGCACTTGTTTTATAGGAACCTTAGGGATGTGGGCTTCTTGATTTTTCAGCCTGCTTTCTGGGGGAGGGGCCTGCCGCACTGATACTTAGGCAACCCTGTTTGGGTAGAGTCTCCACGTCCCTGCGAGGGGGGATGGGGATGGGCACACTGTGAGCTGGTATTTCCAGGCTTTTGTTTTCTGGCGCCTTTCCCTGGTGGTTTTCTGTGGTTCTTCTGAGATTCAGAGCAGCAGTAGCTGAATCCCAGCCTCTGTCTCAGAATAGAGAGATCACAGACCATTCTCCACTGAGTTCTCTTGGCCACTTTAACTCTGTTTCTGTCGGTGCTGCCAAAAACCCTGCAGCATCCAGGGTTTTGTGCCCCACAGCCGGCATCCCAGCCCTCACTTCCAGGGCTGGCGCGTCTCTGTCCTTTGTGCTTCTAAAATCGCCAACCTCCCCGGTTCTGGCACGCACTCCCGAGCTCCCTATTTCAGTATTGTTCACATGCGCTCCGGAGCTCCGGTTTTCAGTCTGGTTGCGCGCGTGCTCCTGAGCTCCCCGTATCAGTCCCGTTCCAGTGAGCACTCCGGAGCTCGTTTTCAGGCTGGTGTCGTGCGTTCCCTGGCTCACGATCTCAGCTCTCTCACGGGTTCCAGTCTTCAAGTCCGCCCGCTCCCCAGTGCAGGTGGCTACTGCTTCCTGGGACCTGAGCACAGCGGCTCCCTCCCCCTTCCGTTTATCTTCCGATATCTGTGCGTGGATTCATGGCTCCCCACTTTGTACCTCAAAACTCAGCACTGGAGATGTTCATTTGTAGAGATCCAGATGTATTTTCCTGCGTTTTCAGGATGATTCAGTGTGTTTTCAGGATGGTCTGGTAGATATTCACCTCGACTCAGGGGACCAGCTGAAAAAAGGGGAACTCTACTCCTACACCATGTTTTCCCTCCTGTCTTTGTGTATATTCTATAGCTACTTTTTTCTTTTTTTTTAAGATTTAGTTATTTATTTGAGAGAGAGAAAAAGATAGGATGGGGGAAGGGTCAGAGGTAGGGAATCATCAAGGAGACTCCCTGCTGTGTGTGGAACGTGACAAAGGGCTCAATCTCATGACCTATGAGATCATGACCTGAGTTGAAACCAAGAGTCAGATGCTTAACTGTCTGAGCTACCCAGGCCCCCCTTTATAGCTACTTTCTTTGTGGTTATCATGGGGATCATGTTTAGTATCCTAACGTTATAGCATTATCACTTGAATTTATGGCAGCTTCAATAATAAAGAACTCTGCTCTTTTACAACTGCGTCTCCAGTCTTTTTCAGTTCTTAATGTCACAGAATTACATCTTTGTACATTGTGTGCCCAAGAACATAAACTGATATATGTTTTGAATACATTAGTCTCCTAAATTATGTAGGATACAAGATTTGGAGTTACAAACCAGAGTTACAGTAATACCAGCTTTTAAATATTATTTTTTATTTAAATACATTAGTCCTTTAAATTACATACAAAACAAAAAGTGTAGTTACAAGCCATTCTTACAATAATACTAGCTTTTATAATCGCCCATATATTTACTTTCATTGAGATCTTTATTTCTCCATCCAGCTTAGAGGTATTGTACTTTTATTTCACCTTGCAGAACTCCTTACATGTTACTTGCGGGGCAGGTCTGTGGTCACAAACTTTCTCAGCTTTAATTTTTCTGGGTATATCTTGTTTTCTCTGTCACTTTTGAAGGATAGTTTTGCTGGATATTGGATTCTTGGTTGCAGCTACTTTCTTTGAGTACTTTGAATGTATAGGCCCACTGTCTCCTGACCTCCAAAGTTTTTTTTAAAAAAGATTTTATTTATTTGTCAGAGAGAGAGAGAGCACAAACAGGGGGAGCAGCAGGCAGAGAAGACAGAGGGAAAAGCCAGCTCCCCACTGAGTAAGGGCCCATTGCGGGACTTGATCCCAGGAGCCTGGGATCATGACCCAAGCTGAAGGCAGACACTTAGCCGACTGAGCCACCCAGATGTCCCGCCTCCAAAGTTTTTGATGAGTGATATACTGATAATGTTATTACAGATCTCTTGCATATGATGATTTGCTTTTCTCTTGTTGCTTGTGAGATTCACTTTTGTCTTTTGAAAGTTTGATTCAAAGTGTCTCCCTATGGTTCTCTTTGAGTTCATCTTACTTAAATTTCATTGAAATTCTTGGATGTTTATATTCATCATTGGATTTCATCCAATTTGGGAAGTTTTCTGCCATTATTTCTTCAATATCCTTTTTGCCCTTTACCTTTCTTTTCTTTTTCTGGGACTCCCACAATGTGAATGTGGGTTCACCTGTTACTGTTCCATAGGTTCCTTAGGCTGTGCTTGCTGTTTTTCAATCTTTTTTCCTTCTGTCCCTCAGCTTCAATAATTTCCATTGTCCTGTCTTTAACTTCACTGAGTCTTTCTTCTGCCTGCTTAAATCTTTCTTCTGCCTGCTTAGTATCCTTCTAGTGAGTTTTTAGTTTCAGTTATTGTACTTTTCCAACTCCAGAAATTTTGTATTTTTTTTCAGGTTTTCTATCTCTTTATTTATATTTCCACTATTTATATGCCATTGTCTTGACTATATCCATACTTTCCCTATATTCTTTGATCATTTTTGAGATCATTGTTTTAAAGTCTTTTTCTAATATATATGCCACGTCTTTTACAGAGACAGCTTCTGTTCAACTTTTTTTTCTTTTGAATGAGCTATGCTTTTTCTGTTTCTTGTATGCTTTTTATTTTTTATTTTTTGGTTTTACATTGGACTATTCGAATCTAGTAATGTAGTAACTCTATAAATTGGATTGTTCCCCTTCTCCAGGGTTTGATGCCTCTTATAATTGTTTTTGTTTGTTGTTTTTATTTTTTTGTTGTTAAGGCTGTCTCTTCACCAAGGATCAGCCTGACGTTTTCTTATGTTTTTTCAGAAACTTGCCTTCAACATGCACAGTCATTTTCTAATTTCTTCTGTATATAAACCAGTTTTTGAGTGTCCTAGTCTTTATTGTCTGCCTCCTGAAAGGGTAAAACCAAAAACTGAAGGGGAGAAAAAAGGGTGCCAGCTCTTTAAATCCCCTGGAATCACATCCATCAGACGGGAAGGGTCTAGCAACATTGGGGGGGGGGCATGTTAACAATGATACCTGTTTCTTTGCATCTCTGTGATCAGAAGCTACAATCAGCTGTCAGAGCACAGATCCCCAATATCTTGAGGACAGGGTCTTTTTTCCTATGCCGTCTTCTACAAGCTTTGTGTAAACTGCTCCAGGAATTCATGCACAGCTGTTTGTCATGCACATATTGTTGAAGGTAAGGGATAGGTAGCTGCTGAGAGCCAAGATCTGAGATTGACCATAATTTATTATCTAAATCTTCTCCTGGAATTTGCAGCCTTCCACAGATTGCAGAGTTCCCAAATAGTGAACACCAGACAGATTCTTCCAGGGCAATTTTTGTTTACCTGGGGAGTCAAATTCCTGGTGCATCCAACTCCACCATCTTCCCTCACACAAGCCTTTTTTTTTTTAAAGGTCTTTTTATTTATTTGAGAGGGAGATAGAGCACGAGCAGTGGGAGGGGCAGAGAGAAAGGGAGTGGGACCAGCAGACTCCCCACTAAGTGGGGAGCTCTATGTGGGGCTCGATCCCAGGACCCTGAGATAGCAACCTGAGCCGAAGTAGATGCTTAACTGACTGAGCTGCCCAGGCGGCCGCCCTCACACAAGTTCTAAAAACATCTTTCATTGAATATGATATTGTATACATTTTCCTGTGCTACTAAATGTTCTTCAAACATGATTATAATGATGCATGCTTTTCTCTTCCTTCTCTTAATGCAGACATCCCCTTACCATTCCTGTTGTACTCTCTAGCCACTCTGAGCCACTCTCAGTGCCCTGAAGATACCGTGCTTTCTCTTGCTTCAGCTCAGATATAACATGAAATTTAAGCTGCCCCGACCAACAAAACTGAATTAAATACATCTTCAAACGACTCCTAATTGCCATCCTATTTTTACTCTATATAAGAGATTATAAATGTATATTGAATTTTCAGTCTGCTTCTACTACCCTTTGAAGCAACAAAGATGTAATGGTGAAAGGTTAGAAAATATACTTCCATGGAAGAAAAATGACAATGAATAAATAAATAAACAAGATAATCTTAACATGCAAAGAATGCCATGAGGTTATCCAGGATGACACTATTATAGTGAGTAACGGCTTCTTCAAATAGAGAAGTTAAGATAAAATTCTTTGAGGAGAAGACATTTGAGCTGAGACTTAAAATTGAGACTTTTAGTAAGTAAATAAATTGCATTGTATTTATTTTTGATTTGTGGAGGGATAGAATGTTTATGAAATAATTTTTTCCCAGCTAAGAACTTGGTAAGTCTTCACATTTTCATGTCTTGATTGATTTTCTTGAATAAAAACTTGATGTTTTTTTCATACTGGTTTTATGCTTTACTCATTGCATGTATTAAGTATGTTATAGTTTTGTTGTTGTTGCTGTTGCTGCTTGTTTTTTCTACTTCTACTTCTAGCCTGTTGTTGCTAGAATGAAGAAAATCCATTTTTACTTACATCTCTTATAACCAGCCTTCTTTTTATAAATAATCTTTGTTTCCCCAGATACTTACATCATTCCTGGCACTTAGTTCATAGTAATATTGGTTGAATGAATGAATGTCTTACTGTAAGTACTGGTAATGGGATCTGTTCTTCCTCATGGCAGAGCTTCTCTATGAAGGGTTAGAAAGGTTTGCACTCACCCAGGAGGTTAGAAGGGGGAATCAGATTGATGTGGTTGGTGGATGACATGATATGAGGTTTTGGAGTTTGAGAAAAGAGGGCTTTAGTCTTTTTTTTTCTTCCAAGTTTTTATTTAAATTCAAATTAGTTAACACATAGTGTAGTATTGGTTTCAGGAAAAGAATTTAGTGGTTCATTAGTTACATATAACACACAGTGTTCATCACAAAAGTGCCCTCCTTAATGCCCATCATCCAGTTACCCCATCCCCCCCCCACCTTTCTTCCAACAACCCTCAGTTTGTTCTTTATGGTTAAGAGTCTCTTATGGTTTGCCTCCCTCTGTTTTTATCTTATTTTATTTTTCTTTTCCTTCCCCTATGCTCTTCTGTTTAGTTTCCTAAATTCCACATATGAGTGAAATCATATGGGATTTGTCTTCCTCTGACTGACTTATTTCTCTTAGCATAATACACTCTAGATCCATGTCATTGCAAATGCCAAGATTTCATCCTTTCTGATGGCTGAGTAATATTCCATTGTATGTATACCACATCTTTTTTTTTTAAAGACTTTATTTATTTATTTGACAGAGAGACAGGCAGTGAGAGAGGGAACACAAGCAGGGGGAGTGGGAGAGGAAGAAGCAGGCTCCCAGCACGGGAGCCTGATGCGGGGCTCAATCCCAGAATGCCGGGATCACGCCCTGAGCCGAAGGCAGATGCTTAATGACTGCGCCACCCAGGCGCCCCTCTAGCACATCTTCTTTATCCAGTCATCAGTCAATGGACATTTGGGCTCTTTCCATAATTTGGTTATTGTTGATAGTGCTGTTATAAATATTGGGGGTGCATGTGCCCCTTTGAATCACTATGTTTGTATCCTTTGGATAAATACTGGTAGTGCAATTGCTGGGTCATAGAGTAGTTCTATTTTTAACTTTTTGGGGAAGCTCCATATTGTTTTCCAGAGTGGCTGCACCAGTTAGCATTCTCACCAAGAGTGTAAGAGGGTTCCCCTTTCTCCACGTTCTTGCTAACATCTGTTGTTTCCTGAGTTGTTCATTTTAGCCATTCTGACAGGTGTAAGGTGATCTCTTGTTGTGGTTTTGATTTGTAGTTCCCTTATGATGGTGAGCATTTTTCCATGTGTCTGTTATAGCCATTTGTGTGTCTTCTTTGGAGAAATGTCTGTTCATGTCTTCTGCCCATTTCTTAACTGGATTATTTATTTTTTGGGTATTCAGTTTGAGAATTTCTTTATAGATTTTTGATACTACCTCTTTATCTGATATGTCATTTGCAAATATCTTCTCCCATTCTGTCTGTTGCCTTTTAGTTTTGTTGACTGTTTCCTTCTCTGTGCAGAAACATTTTATCTTGATGAGTTCCCAATAGTTCATTTTTGCTTTTGTTTTCCTTGCCTCCAGAGAGGTGTCTAGTAAGAAGTTGCTGTGGCCAGGGTCAAAGAAGTTGCTGCCCATTTTCTCCTCTAGGATTTAGATGGTTCCCTGTCTCACATTTAGGTTTTTCATCCATTTTGAATTTGTTTTTGTGTATGGTGTTAAGAAGGTAGTCCAGTTTAATTCTTCTCCATGTCGCTGTCCAGTTTTTCCAACATCATTTGTTGAAGAGACTGTCTTTTTTTCTATTGGATATTCTTTCCTGCTTTGTTGAAGATTAGTTGGGCATATAGCTGTAATCCATTTCTGTGTTCTTCATTCTGTTTCATTGATCTACGTGTCTATTTTTGTGTCAGTATCATATTGTCTTGATGATTACAGCTTTGTAGTACAGCTTGAAGTCTGGGATTGTGATGCCTCCCACTTTGGTTTTCTTTTCAACATTCCTCTGGATATTTGGGGTCTTTTCTGGTTCCATACAGATTTTAGCATTGTTTGTTCTAGCTCTCTGAAAAATGCTAATGTTATTTTGACTGGGATTACATTGAATGTATAGATTACTTTGGGTAGTATAGACATTTTAGTTATGTTTGTTTTTCCAAGGGGGCTTTAATCTTGATTCTACCACTTAATGTGCCTAGTGTGAAATAGGTAAGCTATTTTTCTTGATTTCTCTGAATATCAATTTCCTCATTCTTAAAAGGAGATACTCATGTAACTTCATAGGGCAATGTGAAGAATATATAAAATAATATAGGCTGAGAACTTTAGAAAGTGTCCTGGAGAGTAAGCTCTTACCTATGTTGATTAATATTTAAATCATTTGATAAACATTTATCTTTGAAATTTAAAAATTCCTGTATGTGAAAATGTATGGGTCTTTTACTTTTCAGTAGAATGTGCAGAATTCTGAGAACCATTTAGATTTTTCAAATGCAAGATTCTTTCCATTTTAGCAAAATTTGCATCAGGCTCTAATATTTTGCTATGTTCTGTTAGGGTTTCTAAAATTCATGGATTGGATCTTGGGTCTCTATTCCTATAAGTTCCATTTCTTTTATCTCTTTATCTTTTCTCTGAATGTTTTGAGAACCTTAAGTTTGTACTCTACAAAACATATGATATTTTTTGGAGTCTCCATGTTAATATCTGCATGCTATGTAGATTAAAAAATTTTTTTTTCTTTTTTTTATATCTTATTTTATTTAAACTGAATTAGTTAACATATAGTGTATCATTAGTTTCAGAGGTAGAGTTTAGTGTTTCATCAATTGCATATAACACCCAGTGCTCATTACATCAAGAGCACTCCTTAAAGCCCATCATACAGTTTCCCCATCCCCTCATGCACCTCCCCTCCAGCAACCCTCATTTTCCCCCTATAGTTAAGAGTCTCTTATGCTTTGTCTCCCTCACTGATTTCATCTTATTTTATTTTTTCAAAATTTGTTATTGTGTAAAATACTCAAAACATAAAATTTACCATCATAACCGTTTTAAGTGAACATTGCAGTGGTATTAAATACATTCATTATGCTGTGCAACCACCACCACCATCCATTTGTAATTCTGACTGGTAAAACTGAATCTCCATATTATTTTTTGAATTCACACTTTTGTACTGAAATATTTTCAAGTACATCATGACAGTACATCCCAAAATATCAGCATGCATCTCTAAAAAATCCACTTCCACACACCCCAAATAGCATTTTCACAACCTAATTAGTAATAATTTCTTATTATTATCTACAACTAATCCATATTCAAGTTTCTCTACTTGTCTTCTGAGGTTCATTTCAGATGGTTTGTCTAAATAGGAATCCGACCAATTTGCATGGAAACTGGTTGTTATGAGTCAGGTTTATTTTCATCCCTAATGATTCATTTTTTTACAGCAGTGAATGACCTAAAAGATTGCCCCAGTTTTTTCTTTCTGAAAGTGATATTCACTGATGGCAGCACCAGCGTTACCTGGAGCTTGTTAGAAATGCACTCTTCAAGCCTCACCTCAGACCCACTGGATGCAAATCTGCATTGACTTGTGTGTCTATCCTGACTCATATGTACATAAAAGCTTAGAAGGGATTGCTGTAGAGTGTCCCGTCTTTACAATGTAGCTGATTTTTCTTTCTTGGAGTTTATATGTTCCTACATTCCTGTGACTGGAAGTTATTGCTAGAAGTTTGATTACATTTAAGTGAAATGTTTCTGGCTAAACGACATCACATTATAATGTGTGCCATGACTGATTGCTGGTAAGATTCACCACTAGATTTGCGAAATGATAGCCAATTCATCAATTGTGAAGGTCACATCTGCCGCCTTGTAAACAGGAAGGAATCTTTGTGGTGTTAATTTGGCGTCATACAAATATTCAGTTTTCTATCAACCATTCATTGAATGGCTTTAACACTGATTGATATTTTTTAACCCCTGCCTGAGTTGATGCTTTAATTTGGGTTTTAGAGTGTACCTTTTATATGTCCTGACCACTCATTTTTATTCATTGTACCTATTTTGGCTTAAGTTATTGTTGGTTGTTATTGTAAGTTGGCTCTTTTCTTTTATCACATCTTCTGTTAGTTTTGTTTGTATATATGAATATTCTTTATATGTGTTTATTTGTTCTATATTATTTATTCTTCTGAGTTGTTTATTGCTTTGCAGTTGAATTTTTGGGGTTCACTAGAAATATTTTCATCTGTAGAAATAATTGTATCTAAGTTTTATGGCTCTAATTGAATGTCCTGTCTAATTGCATTAGGTATATCTCCAATACAATTTTATTTTTAAAATTTATTTTAATTTTAATTTTTTTTGTTTTTGTTTTTTTTATTTTAATGTTTTTTTATTATATTATGTTAGTCACCATACAGTACATCCCTGGTTTCTGATGTAAAGTTCGAGGATTCATTAGTTGCGTATAACACCCAGTGCACGATGCAACACGTGCCCTCCTTACTACCCATCACCGGTCCATCCCATTCCCCCACGCCGCTCCCCTCTGAAGCCCTCAGTTTGTTTCCCAGAGTCCATAGTCTGTCATGCTTCATTCCCCCTTCTGATTACCCCCCTTCTTTATCCCTTTCTGTTTTGTTTTTTTAATAATATTTTTTATTATATTATGTTAGTCACCATACAGTACATCCCTAGTTTTTTATGTAAAGTTCCATGATTTGTTACTTGTGTATAACACCCAGTGCACCATGCAATACGTGCCCTCCTTAATACCCATCACCAGCCTATCCCATCCAATACAATTTTAAATAGAAGTTTTAACAATGAGTATCCTCATCTTACTCATCACTTTGGTATAAATGCCTCTTTTCTCCCCATTATGAAATTAGATTTTTTTTTTGAGAGGGAGAGAGGGAGAGGGAGAGAGAGAGAGGGAGAGAGAGAGAGAATCCCAAGCAGGCTCCATGCCCAGCACAGACCCTGATGCAGGGCTCAATTTCACAACCCCAAGATCATGACCTGAGCCAAAATCAAGAGTCAGACCCTCAACTGACTGAGCCACCCAGGCATCCCTAAAATTAGCTTTTAAATAGAGACATGTAATATTATATCATGTTACTGAAATATCAATTGATTTCCCAGTTAATGATTATTTTTAATGAGAAACGTGTTTTGAATATTGTTAAATACTTGAAGTATTTGCATGGATGATACCATTATTTTTCTTAATATGTAATTTCTTAATTAACTTTTCCTAATATGTATTATTCCTTGCATTCCTAGAATAACTCCCATGTGGTGAAGATATTGTTCTTTTAATGTTTTTTTTAACGTTTTTTAAATTATATTACGTTAGTCACCATATGTACATCCCTATTTTTTTTTATAATGATTTTTTATTATATTATGTTAGTCACCATACAGTACATCCCCGGTTTCCGATGTAAGGCTCGATGATTCATTAGTTGTGTATAACACCCAGTGCACCATGCAATACGTGCCCTCCTTACTACCCATCACCAGCCTATTGACCCCTTCTCGTATTTTTTCAGAATTTTTGCATCAGTATTTCCAAGTCAGATTCATCTGTGGTTTTAGTTTTGTGCAATATTTGTCAGGTTTTAAAATCAGTATTCCACTTGCTTTAAAAATGATTCCAAAGGTTTTCTTTCCCTTGTATACCCTGAGAGGACACCCATCTTGCTATCTCTTTCCTTAGGAGAGGGAGGGCATGATTTTAGAGTAGAAATGCTTCTTTTGCTTTGCTTTTTACTCAAGCCCATGGCCCAATGCCACACCATTTAACAATGTCTATGACCTCCTGGGAAACCAGAGGCATCAATGGAATGTGATAGCTGTGATTTATGTTACCATCATCTCTCCTTGTGAATTCTGTGGCATTTCTGTAGTGGCATTGGATACATTTGGATGGATTGAATGTCAGTGATGAGATTGGGAACTGAGACTAGAAGGATCACTTCTCTTTCCTGCCTTAAAGTCATGAAAGTTAAATGAGGTACTTCATGTGTAGGGCTTCACACATGGCCAGGCACATAAAATTGCTCAATAAATGGTAGATAGGAATTCATTATCTTTATCATAATTAAAGTAATAATAAATACTGTTTTTAAATGACAAAGAATAATAAAGTTTGATAACTTCTATGTGAGTCCATGTTTCTCACCTGTGCCCTATAGCTCAACTATTACCAAGGCTGGAATGTCTCCTCTGCTTGTCAAAATCCCAGTTATGTCTCCTACACACATCCTGACTTCCTTAGCTATCTGTCATTATTTTATAACTTCTCCGTAGGCCAGCTGTTGAGCCAGGAGAACACTGGGCATCAGGATAACTGGGCTCGAATCCTCATCTGCCTCTTTCTAATTGAAACACATCAGATAAGTCACATTACCTTTCAGAGATTTGCTTTTCTCTTCTGTAAAAGAAAGCTATTAGTGTCTATGCTGCAGGACTGTTTTGAGAATTAAAAGAGTCAATAATAGATGTGATATAGTTAAAGTACATACGGATATGCATTTTTTTGCTACTTAATGAACTGCTTACTTTTTCTGAAACTACATTGCATGTGGAACTTCCTTTGTAGCTCTCATCCCTTGTTCTCGTGATGGCTGTTGTTTCATTTTTTCCAAAACAAGTATCTGTGTGCCCACTCAACAGTATAATAACAATGCACTGAACATACACTGTGCTATGGGCTTTGACAGCACACTGAGAGAGACACGTAGCCTGATTTGCAGGGACATCAGTCAAGATCGTACAAGTTTCTTCCTTCTTCCACTAGAATCCTTATTCTCCATTATGGAGACCTTTTTCAAAATTTAGACGTTCTACGAGAGTCTCCTAGATGACATCATCTCTTTCCAAACTTTCCTTGTATTGACTCCACTCTGATTCATGCTCTGTTAATTTTGCTGCAATGTTTCATATCTTCATTGTACAATTTATTAAATACTTCCACAAGAGTGTCCCACAGGACCGTTTAAAATCTTCCCCAAGTGGGAATAATTACAAAAAATCACTCCCTTCTTTACTATTTCATTCCTTTGTTGTCATAAAAGTTACTCTATTCTATTTTTTCTTTCTTTTTTTTAAATTGGTGACAAATAGGGACATTCTATAATTTAAAAGTTTTTTTATTGTGTTCAATTAACCAACATATAGTACATCATTAGTTTTTGATGTAGTGTTCAATGATTCATTAGTTACATAGAACACCCAGTGCTCATCACCACATGTGCCCTCCTTAATACCAAGAGTTTAATTGGGCATCCTGAAGCAGTCTAAGAAGAGACAGTGAAGATACAAAGAATCTAGATGCAAAAGTAATGAGGACACTGTCTCTTCCTAGACTGCTTTGGGATGCCCAGTGTTCTATTTTTTTCTATTTCCTCATTACTTTTGCATCTAGATTCTTTGTCTATATCTTCACTGTCTTTTCCTAGACTGCTTTGGGATGCCCAGTTAAACTCTTGGTCTCCCCACTCTCCACTACTCCCTCTCTCTCTAATCCTTGATTACAGAGAAACTCCCATCATTGCTTCATGCAGATCTCTTCCTTTTCTCCTCCTTCTCCTCCCTTTCCTTCTCCTTCCCCCCCCCCTTGCTCCTCCTTCTTCTTCATCATCTTCTTCTTCGTATATCTACATCTATCTATCCATCATCTGTCTATTTATTAATTCATTAAGGGAAATATTGTGAACACACATTGATCCACCACCCAACATGAATATTGGATTTTAGTAATAATGTCTGTCTGTTGCTACCCCATTCCATTCCCTTGAGTATTTCCCCTTGAATATCTTCTCATTCTGAATCCTATACTCACTGTTCTCATGCTTTTGTTTTTCATGTATTTTTATTACATCTATGTCTATTGTCACAAAGTGTATTTTTGGTTCTTTCGTTGTTTACAACCTTATGAAAAGGTTATCTATAATAATATTTTGGGGTTTACATATTTTCAGTTTATACTATTATGAAAAGATTAACCAAATTATAGCAAGTCTCTATGGGCCCTTCATAAAATAAAGGATTTCTCTACTAGCTGAAGTGATTGATCCCGATTAGAAGGAGGTTGTGTTGATACTACATAATGGGGTGCCAGGAGGACCATGCATATAAACCTTGTCTGGGATTCCTTAGTATTTCTATGGATAGAAATAGAATAAAAACTACATCAACAGTCCCCTGCCCACCCCCCCGCCAAGAGAGGAAGTACTATTGAGGTCTCAGATCTGCTGCGAATGAAAGCTGGGGTCACTTCAGCAGGTGGGAACCAAGTGGCAGCAGTTTGGCAGCTCCTCTCAAAGAACTGAGCATCAAATATATAGTCATCCCTCTTCTGAACTCCCAGGTTCTGGTAGCACCACCATTTCCATTTAGATTCTTCAGTTCTAGTGGAAGTAACTTCTTCCTGTAGTATAATAACTTTGGGGTTACACCAGCATCCATCTTTTTTTTTTCCTGTAGTCACTTTCAGAATACATTCATGCATCTAATTCTTTGTATTAAATCATTTTTATTGAAAAAGTAATGGGTATATTTGTTTATTCCTTTTTTTAAAGATTCTACAGATGAGTGAAATCATATGGTTTTTGTCTTTCTTAGTCTAACTTATTTTACTTAGCATAATACCCTCTAGGTCCATCCATGTTTTTGCAAATGGCACAATCTCATTCTTTTTTATGGCTGTCTAATATTGTGTGTGTGTGTGTGTGTGTGTGTGTGTGTGTGTGTATTACATGCCCCATATCCATTTGTATATCAATGGGATGGGCAAAATGGGTGAAGGGGAGTAAGAAATTGAAGCTTCCTGTTATGGAATGAATAAGTCACAGGAATAAAATGTACGGCATAAGGAATATAGTCAATGATATTGTGGTAACATTGTATGGCAGCAGATGGTAGCTACTCTTGTGGCGAGCATAGCGTTCTGTATAAACTCGTAAAGTCACTGTGTTGCACACTTGAAACTATGTAACACTGTGTGTCAACTCTACTAAAATTTTTTTAAAAAATTAATAAAAATGGGGGGACACCCAGGCGCCCCTCAGAAAGTTACTTTCAACCAATTTAAGAAAGAAAAATCGTTATACGCAACTAATGATTTTTCTTTCTTAAATGGGTTGAAAGTAACTTTCTGAGGGGCGCCCAGGTGCTCAGTAGGTTAAGTGTCTGACTCTTGGTTTCAGTTCAGGTCATGATCTCAGGGTTGTGAGATCATGCACTCAGTACAGAGTCTGCTTGAGATTCTCTCTCCCTCTCCTGCCCCTCTCCCAACTTCGCACATACACACACACTCTCTCTCTAAAATAAATCTCTTTTTTTTAAAAAGTAAGTTTCTGAAATATTAGGTATGTGATGGGTGAGAATTAATGTCAAATCTGATCATGTCTGATTATTAGCAGATTATATTTTGTCAATTGCTTTCCTTCACTCCACTTCCACAAATAATTATTGGTTGCACTTTAATGACCAACTTTGGGAGAAAAAGAGTGTGATGTGTTAAGACAGGTCTTGCCCTCAAAGTCTGCAAGCAAAATAAGAATATGAAATGTAGTAGTGCAAGAAAATTGACACTTGAATAGGGACTTAACAGCTTTCAAAGCATGAAGTACTGTGATCCTCACACCCTAGGGCAGACAAGGAAGACATTCTTATTTTTATTATTTAGGTATGGAAGCAAAGTGCTAGTCAGTAGCATAGCTTAGACATGATCCCAATATTCCTTTGCTATAAAAGAAATAATAACATGTACATACCAACAATCTCAACAGGAAGTCTCATGAAACTGTTACAAGATTTCTAAGAAGAGGAATTCAGTGGCTGGAAAGCACTAAGGTGGCTCCTCGGAAGGGGAGAACATTGGGGCTGGATTTTCAAGTGCATACTAATTGGTGACTCCAATCGACTTTCCAATATGACCTCACATTGGTTATGAGGAGAGTCTCTTGCTGAAGAGTTTCCCCAGGGCAGCCTTCATGTCTCGGTTTCTCAGACTGTAGATGAAAGGATTTAACATTGGGGTCACTGCCATGTACATCACAGTTATCACTGCATCCTTCAGGCTGTAACTAGACAGAGGGCGGAAATACATGCCCATGACTGTGCCATAATACAGAGAAACAACCGTGAGGTGGGAACCACAGGTGGAGAAGGCTTTGAGCACACCCTTGGTGGATGGAACCCGTAAGACTGTGGAAAAGACCTGGACATAAGAGAAGATGATGCATAGTAATGGCACAGAGAAAACACCAGCCCCTAGGTACATCATCTTCACATTAAAGTAGGTGTCAGAACAGGATAGTTTGAGTAAAGAAGCAATGTCACAGTAGAAGTTGGCTACTTCCTTGTTGCCACAGAAAGACAGACCAGCTGTGAGCAGAGTGTGGGGGAGGGCGTTGGCATTTCCAACCACCCAGGACCCAACAACTAGGAGGACACAAGTCCATGGCCTTATAATTGTTGTGTAATGAAGTGGTCGGCTGATGGCCACGGCACGATCATATGCCATTGCAGCCAGCATATAGCTATCTGTGTTACCCAAGGCTAAGATGAAACACATCTGTGTTAGGCATCCTCCAAAGGAGATGGCTTTGCTGCCTAAGACATGGTTGGCCAGCATTTTAGGGATGGTTACAGAGGAGAAGAGGATGTCAACAAAGGAGAGATTGGCAAGGAAAAAGTACATGGGGTTGTGAAGGCGAATGTCAGAGTGAATGGCCAAGATGATGAGCAGGTTTCCAATCAATGTGATGGGGTAAATGAACAGGAAGAGGACGAAGAAGAAGTCTTCCTGTTGCTGCTCACCACTGACTCCCAGGAGAATGAAACCAAAGGTAAAAGACTGGTTGTCTCCTCTCATGGATCCTTCAGCAGAAAGGGGAGAGGAATCCAGAATTATTAGTAAAGTTCTAATGTATAATGATCTTCCTAAACCACCACATCTGGCTGCCTTGGTTGTGGTATCTATACCTGGACTTACTGAGTTCCTAGATAGCCAATATGTGGCAGGGTAAATCCCTGTGGTCAGTGGGCCTAATTAACAATTCATGTCTACAAAGTGAGTAATCTTGAATCAGAGGTTCTTATCCACCCAAGCCCACATCATCACCCATATATGTAAGGTTTAATAATTTAACATATAATTCATATTCTATATGCTAGAAATTGTGTTAGGCTTTGTGGAAATCACAAATATGTGAAAATACAGTTTATTCATCCTTTTAGTTATGTATGATATAGTCTCTGCTCTGAAAGACTTTACAACACAACTGGGAAGCCAAAATTACACACTAATTTTATTACACATAAAAAAGAAAGGACAGTAATTTGATGTCTTTGAAAAAACTCTCCAGTGCAAAGGATGGTCAGTATAAGGGGCATCTGGGACACTTAGGTTTTTTTCCACTGACCAAAGTGAGAATGAGCCTAGACCCAGGAGGTAACAAGTGTCTGCTCTGGCATGAGAAGATTGTAAATCACAAGACCACTGGGGTTAGGTCATAGTAAAAGAAGATAAGTGAATTTACCTCCCTCATATCCAATTTTAAAGTAAAACATTCACCTTTGATAGGTTTCATCTCTATTCCAAACCCTTTAACATATGTAATCATAGTGTTTTTTTCTCTTCAAACTTCTCTTACCTTTTAAAATGATTTCCTTTGGTGACTCATCCAACTCCATCGTGGCTTCAACTACTGCTTAGGGGAATCTCAGTTCTGTATTTGTAGGCTTGATTTCACATAATTCCATGTTCACTCATCCTGTCAACCTTTCTGAGCCAAGCCTATAGTCTGAACATTCAATCTAAGTAGATTGCAAGCTCTTTTAGCAGAAGAACCTATCTTGTCTATTTTTATCTCTTCCATTGAGATTATTGTGGAATATCGTTCATTTTATGTACCAATAAGTTTGCAGTTTATAGTTCTTGACTTACGTGAATGTTTATCATGGGTTTTCCACATACAGGATCCTACTTGGCACCATGACTTTGACCAGGTAATCCCTCACCTCTACATTCGATCCTGCTGATTCTTCATTTAAAATAATTTGTCCAGTACTTTTCTACTTATCGCCTCAGTGCTTTAGTTTGACCACCATCATTTTCTGCATGAAATCTTATAATGCTCCCTTAACTGCTTGACTACTGATTCCTTTTTCTTTGATCCATCGTTAGGCATACAGTGGTGATAGAGACTACTAAGATGCTCACCCAAATCTAAGTTGTTCTCTTCTTCCTGGACACTCAGCTTGACTACATTTCCCAAGTTCCCTTACATTGAGGTGTGGACATATGACTGAGTTCTAGGCAATCCACTCATGTGTTCCAGTTCTGGTCTTCCTCCACACTCTCTTTACCCTATTGTCAGCTGGATGAAATGAAGAGGAAGCTAAATGGGATGGTGGAGTCACATAGTGGAATGAGCCTGTGTCCCATGTTTTCAACATGTAGGAGAGCCACCATCCACTAGGAAGACACACTGGTACTGGGTTTATAGGAGAGAAACAAACTTTTATTCTTTTTAAACCATTACAGTTTGTTTTTGCAGTATTTACTAACATAGTCCAGGATATTCTAAGTAATTCACCAATTTTTCTAATTTTTACTCAATAATTAATTCAACCTGTATTTAATTCATTTACCATTTCTCAGTGTCTCCTATAGTGTATATGGGAATTGTATGCTAGGCACAGGGGATGTAGGTAAAATTATCATTCCCTCCAGTATGATGTGCTTTTTCCAGCTCTGCACCTAAATGAGTTTGGTTTTGTCTCTTGTAATGGCTTTCCGTATGTTGACATGAAAACATAATGTTTCAAAGTTGAGAGGATTCTGTAAAACTGGAGGGCTCAGGGACTATGGTTAACTTATATGGTAAGGAAGTGTCATATTTTGAGTTGGAGCTCTTGGCATAATGGCAGGTTTAGCTGATGTCAGAAGGTCTCATTCCAATTAGAACACCTAGAAATTCTAGATAAATTATAAGTGTTTAAAATTTCATACGTAAATCTGAGAGAAAGAAATGGTGGTACGTAGGCATGAGACACAAAAGGAAGAGCAGGAGTTGTAAGCCTGAGATGATGCAATGGTGGCTCCTTGGGGATTCAGCCAGCAATGAGGCCCAAAATCTGGGGTCTGGAGAATTATTGCCCCTTGTACAAGAGATGTGGCCACAGAGCCATATGAAGAAAATTTAATTTGAGCCTTTTGCATGAAATGCTGGGAGCATTGTCCTATTTGTGAAAAGAGCGGCAGAACACATTTTGCTATGAAGAATTAGAAGGAAGGAACAAAATGGATAGAATTCACAGAGAATATGATTATCTACAAGATAAATCCACAAGCCTCTCTAGATGAATTAAGAGGCTTCAGTGTTTGTTTGATATAAATCAATATTAAAAGCTCAATACACATCTTACTCTTAAGTAAAAATATATTGTAAAGTATAATTCAAAAAATCATATTCCATTCCCAATAGCAACAGAAGTTTAAGGAACCTGGAAATAATTCTATCAAACAAGGTCCTTGACTGGATTCCAAAATTACAATACTTGACTGAACAATAACAAAATACTTTAAAAATGTGGAAATAAACAATGTTAATGGAGACTCACTGTTGTCATATTGTCAAGAGTGCTGGAACAACCATCTCTCCATACATAAACGTAACATGAAACATGACGCCTAACGGACTGACTGTGAATAGTAAAACTTCACCAACTTTAGAAAACAATATGTTTATGATATCAGGGTAGGAATTGATTTCTTTTTTTTTTAAAGATTTTATTTATTTATTTGACAGAGATAGAGACAGCCAGAGAGAGAGAGAACACAAGCAGGGGGAGTGGGAGAGGAAGAAACAGGCTCATAGCAGAGGAGCCCGATGTGGGGCTCGATCCCATAACGCCGGGATCGGGCCCTGAGCCGAAGGCAGATGCTTTAACCGCTGCGCCACCCAGGTGCCCCAGGAATTGATTTCTTAATCCAGGCACAAATGCACAACATACCAGAGAAAACATATAAGAAGGAGAAAGACAAGCCATGGACTTGGAAGAGGTATATGCCACACACATCAATAAGGGATTAGTGTTCAGAACACAGAAGACTCCTACACATTATGAAGAAAAATAGCAAAAATCCAGTAGGAAGTAATGAGAGAGATGGCTTGAATCAGCAGGTCATAGAAGGAGAAACTGGAATGGACAATAAGCAAAATAAAAGATGTTTAACCAAATTAAAACAAAATTGAAATTTGCATCCTTCTTCATCTTGGAGCAAGTATAAATTCTGACAATCCCAAGAATTAGGGAGGAAATGGAAAAATTTGTATTATTGTTTGGAGAACAGTTGTTTCATATGTAGGAAATTCTTACACCTCTAATTAATTCAGCAACTTCAATTCTTTCTCTAGACTCTAGAGAAACTCTAACACTTGTGTTCAAGAAGACGTTCAGAGGATGTGTATTGTCATAGAAAAGCTTGCAAATGGATGTTATTTGTGCCATTTTCATATTAATAAATTCTATACAACAGTTTTGAATGTATTCATGCAGAATACTTTTTAAAAACCATAGTGCGATGTAAAAGGCAAGATCCTGGAAGACATGTGACATATTACACAGTATATGTAAGTTTTATTGCCTAAAATAATATACATGTATGTAATAAAAGCATAAATCCTGAATTGGAGTTAAATACCCATTCTAGAATAGCAGACTTTCTGGGGGAGAGTGGGAACAGTAAGATTTTGGGTGGGAACAAAGAGAGTTTCAAGTAAGTCTGTATTATTTATTTCCTTAAGAAATTTGGAGCAGATATGACATAATGTTTATATTTGTTCATAATTTTGTTAAGTCCATGTGATAAATTTTTGTTATGTTATTCTCTTTGTCTTTAATTTTTAACATCATATTAAAATTTAAACTTAACATAAGGATTTCACAGGCTTGGTGATAACTGGGTCCGGAGTGTGACCATTGATTTGGGTACTCAAGTTCAATTTCACTGAAGGTGGGAGATCAAGACAGTGTTGTATGTGAAGAGATTGAGAATAAGTGAAAGCTTATTTATGCTGCAAAGAGGGACCATTGGGAAAGTATATCATGCTGAGAGAGAAAGATGCAATGGAAAAGAAGATTCAGGTTTGAGAAAGTGAAGTAAAGTGGAAGCAAGTAGGTTTTGTTTCTAACACATTTGGCCAGTGTTATTTAATCATCCAGTGCTACCCCTTCCAGTTCATTCCTTTTGTGTACACCTGTTCTTTGACCCAAGGGTGATCTCAAGCCCCTTGACCTCTACATTGCATCTCAGGTAGCCATCTTAGCTCTGGCACTTTCATCCCTCCCCAGCCTGCACCCCATGGTCATGCACCCTTCAAACAGAACCTTTACCCTAAGGCAATCTGTTCACGTGTTCACTTCCTTCTTCCTGCATGGTTGAAGCATCTTAGAAAAATCACACAAAATGGGACTAGAATTTATGGTGCTCAATTCCATTTGGCTCTTCAACAAGCTTTCCTCTCATTATCCATAGCAGTCCATCCAAATCTTTGCCACTATCCCCAAACCCACCATGCACCCTACATCAGCACTCTCCCAGACCTACCTGTCATGTCCTACTTCAATGAGAAATTCGAACCCATATGGGTACATTCCTTCACATTAACTCTTTGTGATAATAGGCATTCACATCTTTTGCTTAATGTAAATATAGATATTTGGACATATAAATAAAGCGACTGATCAATAGGGCAACATCTTGGAGTGTCAATTTGGTACACAGAGACAACCACAAGGAGTTAAAATTAGAAAGTGAAAGAATGTAAGAAAAGCAGCACCAGAAAAGGATGAAATTGGTATAATCACTGCAGGAACTAAAGAAGCAGGGAGCCCAAGGAGAGGGGTGCTGAGCAGTCAGGGACTGAGGACGTAGAAGCACAGAGCAAAACATTGGAGGTGATCATGGAGAGAGATGATTCTTGTAAAAGCCCAGGAGAAAGAGGTGACAGACAGTATCTTCTCCTCCCCAGAAGAGAAGCAGGACATGCATCAACATGAATGCCAGAGGCAGTGACAGCCTTGAGTTCCCTGGAAAGACACCAGGTTTGTAGGCAATGCTGGCCACTAATTATTCTTCCTGAGAAGTGTTTGTGCTCTGAGAATTCCAGCATATAATGGTGCTGAGGACAGTGTTTCAGGATACATGAGACAAAATGCCTCTCCCTGGCATCAGTGGTAGCAGACAAGGCCAATAAAGTCCTCCGAGTGCTTAGAGTATCCCTGATAGTTCAGGCCATCAGTGCTTTGACAATGAAGTAACATAATTTTCTGAAGGGGCCTCTTAGCCAGCATCCTTGAGGGTGGGCGTACAAGGTGGCTCTGTAGCTCCTCTATGAGACGATGGACTCTTGCAAGTACACACACACACACGCACACACAATTTCAGGAGTCAGAAAAGGCTCAGACCTGACAAAACCAAATCAGAACACCTTTCTGATCCTATTTTCATAGATAAGAGCACACAGATATTTATTGTCAGAAGGGGAGCATTCTCTCCGACTCTCTTTCTTCTCTCCCTGTCTCCCTTTTGCTTACTTTATTTAGAGAACTTGGTTTCTGGTTTCAAGCCAAGATGTGAGTCTAAGTTTTGCTACTACCTCTTTGTGTGACTTTAGGCAATTCAGTTCAGCAATTTTCATCTAAATAAAGTGACAAAAATAATTCTTACCTCCAGGAGCTTTGTAAGGGGTAAAGGAGGTAATGCAGGTAGTTTAGTTGCTGGCTCTCTATCCTTTGATGTTGCTGTCATAAAGAGTGTTCTTTAACACTTACAGCTTGGACTGGAGAAACAGCTCAGATGCTGTTTAAAAAGCTCCTGTCTGTGTGGCCTTCACTCCTTTTCCACAAATGGGGAGTTTACAGCCAGCTGGGCTAGTATCTGTTAGAATTCCTTTTTGGAGGCAGGTATGCTGGAGCAAATTCCAGTAGTCCTGCAGAATGGGTCTCGTGCTCTGTTCCTGTGGCAGAGGTGACAGGATGGGGATAGTTTGGAAAGAGGAACGCTGAATTTCCCAACCATGGAGCAACAGAGGCAGAAGGAGCTGCCCTAGATGGGGCCTGAAGATAAGGAGTCCTGTTTCCTCCTCAATGAAGTAGAGTGCATTGTAGCATAGAGAAAATAGTGACTTATTCACCAGGTTATAAGTACTGAAACATGACTATCCCTTGTACTTATTCAGGCCGAAGTCAGAGCAATTGTTGAGATCTATTGGCATACTCTTATAGCTGTGTCCTAAGGGCACTCATTATTTCTCAAGAGTAATAGATCCCAGAGTTCTCTAGAAGGAAAGATGGACGAGAAGGTTTCTATGGGAGTATGTCTTCAGGGTCCATGTCCTCGGCTGCCCTATTCTAGCCTCTTTGTTGGAATGTGGACCCCTCTCCTCTGGTGTTCACCACAAGCTTGGGAACCACTCCTTGGGATACAAGGACTGTACTGCCATTGAGCTTCTGGTCATTCTTCCAGGCTATGCTGAATCCTTTCTGGTGTTAAGTGTGATAAGGAAAATAACTATAATTTATTTTACCTCTAGCATTTGACTTGAAGAAGATTAAGGTAGGAGTTATACTTTCTTGGTTTTAGCATGGTGATGGTAGTTCTCTTAGTTTCTTAGATTCATAGAGATAGAATGGACTTAGATGTTAACTAGTGTACTTCCTGTACGTGTCACCTTTATAACAGCCCCCATTAATGGTCATTATCCTATAACGTAGCACTTCCTATGCTGAGAGGTCATTTTCTTTTTGTAAGAAGCCATAGTGAGGACTTCAAGCTCTGGCTGTGTGTCCATCCAGGCTCTGCCTCTTATGGGCTATAACTAACCTTGGACAGTTGTTTAATGTGCTTACTCATTTCTAAAATAGAAATTTAAAAAATGATAAAGTCTCATAAACTTGTTATGAGAATCCAATGAATTAACATCTGGAAAGTTCTTAAAACAGAGCCTTGCACATAGTTAGTACTTAGTAAATGTTAACTATTATTTTATTAGCTCCTATTCTACTTTTATAATTGTTGGAGAACTCTATAACAAAGTCATCTATCAGACTATGCACATGGTAGATGGTAAACATTTGTTGGATTCCTTTTTCTTCTAGATATGATTCCAGTTATACATCCTACTTGCCTTGTTCTTACTTCCCCAGTGTCCAGGACATGGGCTACCAGACATGGATAAGATGACTTCCCATGATAATATTTTCTTCTTAGTCATCATATTTGTTTTTGGCATCTTCTCAGAATTACTTGCTGCATCCAAGTTTTATTTACTGTGTGTCCATTAGGGGTAAGGAATTCTGCAATGATATATGTGAGACCTATGAAGAAAATTATGCTTTAACACTCAAACATTTGCAAATATTTTTGGTAGAGAGTGACTACAGCTTTCAGAACTTATCAAGGAAATCTCTGATCTTCTCCTTCCCCCCAAGAAGAAAAATTTCTGGGTGGTGAAGGGACTAAATTTAATTTTCTGTTGGTGAATTCCAGGCTTGGTTAAATCCCTTTTGTTTAAATACATATTTTTAAAAAACTCTATGTAATATATTTGCAGAGTAGAGAAATGGAGCAACATCATAAGGACTTGGAAGAAGAAATGATATATTTTTTAAAAGATTTTATTTATTTATTCGACAGAGAGAGAGACAGCCAGCAAGAGAGGGAACACAAGCAGGGGAAGTGGGAGAGGAAGAAGCAGGCTCATAGCGGAGGAGCCTGATGTGAGGCTCGATCCCATAATGCCGGGAACACGCCCTGAGCCGAAGGCAGACGCTTAACCGCTGTGCCACCCAGGCACCCCAAGAAATGATATTTGAAAGCAATTTAAGAAAGGAAAGGAAAATTTTTTAAAGATTTATTTATTTATTTATTTTAGAGAAAGAGAGCAAGAGAGAGAGCAAGCATGAGTGGGGGGAGGGGCAGAGGGAGAAAATCTTCAGGCAGACTCCCCACTGAGCATGGAGACCAATGTAGGGCTTAATTCCATGACCCATAAGATCATGACCTGAGCTGAAACTAAAACTCAGATGTTTAACAGCTTAACCGACTGAGCCACCCAGGCACCCTGGGAAAAGTTTTTCAGGAACTTTTTTTTCATATTTTTTAATACAACAAGAAAAGAAGAGATGTATAAAACAGAAACAAATTTAAATGAAAATGAAATTGACCTTGAAATTGCAGACAGAAATGAATAAAGACAACAATTTTTTATTGACATTTTAGGTGGAATTGGCATCATAAAATTAAATTCATAAGCAAAGTAAGAGGAAAAAAATTTCTTTCATAAAAGGAAACCCCCAAAAAGCTATCATCAGATTTCTCAGCAGAGACCTTGGAGACCAGGAGAGAATGTAATGATATATTCAATAAGATGGCTTTGTAAATACTTAAGTATCAAAACTACTCTAAATATAATGGATTCTCAAATCCAAAGGTGTAGAGTGATTGGGAGATCAAAAAACAAACAAACAAACCCAACTATATGCTGCCTTCAGAGACTCACTTTAGTTTTAAGGACACACATAGGTTCAAAGTGAAGGGATGGAAAAGATATTCTATGCAGGTGGAAACCAAATAAATGCATGGGTAGCTATACTTTTACAGAAATATAGTCTTTAAGCCAAAAATGCTAATAAGAGACAAAGGTCACTGTATAACGATGAGGAAGATCATTACAAAGATACAGCAAATGTAAATATATCTGCACCAACATTGGAGCACCTAAACATGTCGAGCAAATACTAACAGATCTGAAGAGAGAAATAGACCACTATACAATAATGGTACGGAATTTCAGTACCCCACTTTCAACAATGGGTAGATTATCCAGACAGAAAATCAACGAAGAAATTTTGGACTCGATGAAGACATACAGATGGCCAACAGACACATGAAAAGATGCACAACATCACTAATCATCAGGGAAATGCAAATCAAAACTACAATGAGCTATCACCTCATACCTGGCAGAATGGCTAAAATCAAAAACACAAGAAACAAGTGTTGGTGAGGATTCAGAGACCAAGGAACACTTGTGCACTGTTGGTGGGAATGCAACGCAGTGCAACCACTTTGGAAAAGAGTATGGAGGTTCCTCGAAAAAGTAAAAATAGAAATACCATATGATCCAGTAATTCCACCACTGGGTATTTACCGAAATAATACAAAAATGCAAATTAAAAAATATATATGTACCCCTATGTTTATTGCATCATTTTTTACAATAGCCAAATTAGGGAAGCAAGCCAAGTGTCCATCATAGATGAATGGATAAGAAAGATGTGGTGTATATATATATATATATATATATATATATGTATATATATATATATATATATATATATATATATACACATATCTAAGTGATACATGTATATACATGCACACACAATGGAATATTACACAGCCATAAAAAAGGAAGAGATTGGGCCATTTGAGACAACACGGATGGACCTAGAAAGTCTTATGCTAAGTGAAATAAGTCAGACACAGAAAGAAAATACCATATGATTTCATTCTTATGTGGAGCTTGAGAAACAAACAAACCAAAAATCAGACTCTTAAATATAGAGAACAAACTGATGGTTAGCAGAGGGGAGGTGAGTGGGGGGATGGGTTAAATAGGTGATGGGGATTAAGAGTACACTTATGATGAACACTGAGTAATGTAAAGAATTGTTGGATCACTAAATTGTACACTTGAAACTAATATAACACTCTTTGTTAAGTATACTGGAATTAAAAAACAAACCAACTTTGGACTTGAACCACACTTTAGACCAAGTGTACCTAACAGACATATACAGAACATTTCAACGGCAATAGAATACTCGTTCTTCTCAAGTGCATGTGGAAAATTCTCCAGGATAAATCATATGATGTGTCACAAAATAAGTCTTGAAAATTAAAACAAACAAACAAAAACATCTTATCAAGCATTTTTCTGACCTCAGTAACATGAAACCAGACGTTGATAATGGAAGAAAAGCTTGAAAATGTGCAAATATGTAAAATGTAAACTGCACATTCTGAATAACCAAAGGGTTGAATAAGAAGTCAAAATGGAAGTTAAAAAATATTGGAAATGAGTGGAAATAGAAGCACAATATACCAAGACCTGTGGGATGCTGCAAAAGGATTTGTAGATGGAATTTACAGCAATAAAACATTAAGAGAAAATAAAAATTTCAAGTAAACAACCTAATTTTATACTTCATGGAACAACAACAACAAAAAAGGAATATATTAAGCCTACAGTTAGCAGGAGGAAAGAAACAACAAAGATCAGAGCAGAAATAAATGAAATAAAGACCAAAAAACAATAGAAGACCAGTGAAAGAAGGGTTGGTTTTATGAAGAGATGAGCAATAAAGCTGGAGAAAAAAGGAAAATGAAACGTGAAAATAATTTTGATAATGTATTTAATTCAACCCAATATGTCCAAATTATTGCCATTTCAACATACAATCAGTATTTTAAAATATTATTGATATTTCATCATCAGCAAAATCCACAGTGTAATTTACATTTACAACACATTTCAATTTAGACTAGCACAGTTCAAGAGTTCTAGAGTCACATATACCTAAAGGTTAAATATTTACGAATAGCTGTAGGTTCATAATGACACTGATTGCACAGTGGTAAAAGCCCCTATGTTTAGGCTTTTACTGACTCATGGGCAGTGGCCAATTGCCTAGATATATGGCCCCGCAGAAGGACAATAGAAAGCTGTCCTATTAAAAAGATCTTCATGTAAGGCACAACACTATAGTAATCACTGTGGGAATTTAAGGAATGCATTAAAGTAGGACATGTTGAAAGCCCATCAGAAGAACTCACTTCCAAGTTTGGAAGGAGATTGGAATGGTCAAGTAGATATCCTGAAGTGCTCACTTGAGGTGGCCACCTGTGTCTATGAAATGAGGGACGTAGAGTCCTGCAATAATGTAGAGGTGGCCTGAATCTAGACATATTTCTCTTGTACTTTGTGAGGCACAAAATGCCAATAAGAGCTGTTCCATCTGCTAGCAAAGGAGACAGAGACTACAGATGGCTCCACAGCATATTACCTGTGGGGAAAGCCCTGACTTCACCTGGCAAGTGAGACTGTGGCAAGTGGTAGCCCTGGGGGCCAATGGTTGGGTCCTAACAGGACTAGACACTCTGGACCAGGCTTTCCTTAGTCAGTGGTAGATGCAAAATCTCAGAGTGCTGTAAAAGAACCAGAGCAGAAGCTATTGCACCATTTTGGGTGGTTGTCCATCATTTCTTCATAGCAAGTAGCACATTTTACAGCACATAATGTCCAACAATAAGCAGAGAGATATCCCCCTTAGAGTATTAGCTTGATAGAGAATTAGAACTGGCAATTAAAGCATTGGTTGTCAGAAATGGGTGGAGATAATGTATGAAGGGCTGGCTTCCCAAGTGTACTCACACTCAACATGAACATGAGTAGGGCTACCAGAGTGTCATACTTTTTTCCGGTGGATCTGGGGAACAGGTGGTGAGGAAGGTTGTTCTGTGACAGTCCAATTTTTGCCACTGGTATAATGATTATATTTTTTTCTTTCTTCCCACATTACCTTGACTTTTTCACCCTACTTGTTGCAGTGGTTATAGAACCAGGGCTACAATTACAAGGGCTGGATGCAGGGATGATTCCTGGGCAAGAAACTGTAACTATGTTTTTAATCTTAATTTAAGATTCCTTAATTTAAGATTCCAGAATTCCTGAGGGTATGATAGGGTGGATTGTACTTTGATCCAATCTAGTGAAGTTGGTTGCCTAGTGGTCAGGATAGCACACTAGATCTGTACTTATGTAACCTTGCCTTATCTGAATAAAGTGGACTGATGGGGAGGGACTTGTTAGACTGGAATTGCTGCCTACAAAATGGACCAGTACAGAGGCTAAACATATTGCCCCTTCCAAAGGTGGAAGTGTTAGGGTAAAGGTGAGAAGATGGAATAGGTGAGGTTAAGAGAATGAATAAATGAATTACATAATGAGGGAATTCAATATTACATAAAAACCAGAGAGAGACTCCTAACAAAAAGTGACATTCAGAGATAATATTGACTCTTACTCAATTATACCTGATGTCTGAAAGGGTGAAGCTACATATTGCTGACACCACTTCTACTCTGGAACCTGACAAAATCAAATGGAAGCCTGAAGACTTGAGTGGCTTTGCCCTGGGAGAAAAAGGTGGCTTCCTGGAGGGGGAGGACATTGGGGCTGGATTTTCAAGTGCATCTTAATAGGTGGCTCCAATGAACTCTCCAATATGACCTCACATTGGTTATGAGGAGAGTCTCTTGCTGAAGAGTTTCCCCAGGGCAGCCTTCATGTCTCGGTTTCTCAGACTGTAGATGAAAGGATTTAACATTGGGGTCACTGCTATGTACATCACAGTTATCACTGCATCCTTCAGGCTGTAACTAGACAGAGGGCGGAAATACATGCCCATGACTGTGCCATAATACAGAGAAACAACCGTGAGGTGGGAACCACAGGTGGAGAAGGCTTTGAGCACACCCTTGGTGGATGGAACCCGTAAGACTGTGGAAAAGACCTGGACATAAGAGAAGATGATGCATAGTAATGGCACAGAGAAAACACCAGCCCCTAGGTACATCATCTTCACATTAAAGTAGGTGTCAGAACAGGATAGTTTGAGTAAAGAAGCAATGTCACAGTAGAAGTTGGCTACTTCCTTGTTGCCACAGAAAGACAGACCAGCTGTGAGCAGAGTGTGGGGGAGGGCGTTGGCATTTCCAACCACCCAGGACCCAACAACTAGGAGGACACAAGTCCATGGCCTTATAATTGTTGTGTAATGAAGTGGGCGGCTGATGGCAACAGCACGGTCATATGCCATTGCAGCCAGGATATAGCTATCTGTGTTAGCCATGCCAATCATGAAATACATCTGTGTTAGGCATCCTCCAAAGGAGATGGCTTTGCTGCCTAAGACATGGTTGGCCAGCATTTTAGGGATGGTTACAGAGGAGAAGAGGATGTCAACAAAGGAGAGATTGGCAAGGAAAAAGTACATGGGGTTGTGAAGGCGAATGTCAGAGTGAATGGCCAAGATGATGAGCAGGTTTCCAATCAATGTGATGGGGTAAATGAACAGGAAGAGGATGAAGAAGAAGTCTTCCTGTTGCTGCTCACCACTGACTCCCAGGAGAATGAAACCAAAGGTAAAAGACTGGTTGTCTCCTCTCATCCTCTCATGGATCCTTCAGCAGAAAGGGGAGAGGAATCCAGAATTATTAGTAAAGTTATTGTGTGTAATGGTCTTCCTAAACCACCACTTTTGACCCCTGTGGTTGACCCCTATACTTAGGTGTGCTAAATCCAATAAATTGCAGGGGAAATCCCTGTTTGTCAGTGAACTTAATTTCCATGTGCTAGAAACTTTGTTAGGCTTTGTGGAAAAATTATAAATATGTGAAAAACAGTTTATTTATCCATTTAGTCATATATGATGTAGCACCTTACAACTTAATGGAGATGGCAGAATTGCATGTAATTTTATTACATGTGGAAATGAAAGGACAGTGTTTTGAAGTCTGTGAAAAAAGCTCTCCAGTGGAAGAAGTGGTTAGTACAAGAGCACCGTGAACATAGAAATTGTTCCACTGACCAGACTGAGAATGAACCCGGAGCCAGGAATTAACTAGTGTCTGTCTGAACTGGCACGGAAGATTGTAAATTTTAAGGCTACTGGGCTTAGGTTGTAGCAAAAGAAGAATTGGGTGTTTACTCTTCAGGTATCCAATTCTGAAAGTAGACATTCACTACTTCCTTCAATAGGTTTCAACTTTATTCCAAACACTTAAATTTATGGAATCATAGTATTTTTCTCTTCTCTCCACTTACCTTTTTTTTTTTAAATTATTTCCTCTGGTGACTCATCGAATTCCACTGTGGCTTCATCTCCTGCTTAGTAGACTCTAGGTCTCTCTGTGTAGACTAGATCTTTTCTTCTCATTTCCATGAACAGTCATCCTGCCAACATGTCTGACTGAACCTCATCCTCTGCACATCATTCCTGAGTAGACAACAAGATACTTGAGAAAGAGAACCATACTTTGTTTATTGTTAATCTCCCTGACAGAGATTATTTGGAATATTAGTTTATGCACCAATACATTTGTACTCAATAGTTGGAATATAACCAGGTTTATTTCATGGCTTCTCACAAAGAGGATGCTACCAGGCATTGTCACTTAGGTTATCCCTCACCTCTACATCTGATCTTGTTGATTATTCATTTAAATAATTGATACATAAGTTTTCTACTTATTGTTTCAGTGCTTTAGCTTTGACCACCATCAGTTCCTACCTGAAATACTGTCGTGCTCCCTTATTTGATTCTCAACTGAAGAAGGTTCCCTCCTTTCATCCACCTGGACTCTGAGGCATACTAATTGTGTCAGAGACTTCTAGAATATTACCCAGATCCACTTTGTTCTCTTCCTCCTGGACACTGAGCTAGATTACTTATCCCAGCCTCCCTTGCACTGAAGTGTGGCATGTGACTGAGTTCTAGCCAATCCATATGTTCCAGTTCTGCTCTTCCTCCAAATTCTCTGTCTCCCTGGGCCCACTGGATGCAAATGGCCAGAAGGCTGAAGGGGATGGTGGAATCACATGGTGGAATGAGCCTGCGTCTCCAGTACTCTTCATTCGGGAAAGCCACTCACCACCAAGCACACCCACTAGCACCACTATATAATAGAAAGAATTTTATTTTGTTTAAACTGTTACATATTTTGCATGTATTTGTTACTGTAGTGCAGGATATACTAAGTAATTCACTAAGTTTTCTGTTTTTTTTTTAAAGATTTTATTTATTTGAGAGAGAGGGAGAGTGTGTGCATGTGTGTGTGTGTGTGTGTGTGTGTGTGTGTGTGCATGAGCACGAGCAGGGGCAGGGAGGGGCAGAAGAAGAGGGAGAAGCAGACTCCCTGCTGAGCAGGGAGCCAGACACTGGGCTCAATCCCAGGACCCAGGGATCATGACCTGAGCCAAAGGCAGATGCTTAACTGACTGAGCCACCCAGGTGCCCCAGTACTTCATTAAGTTTTCTAAAGAGATACTGACTCAATAATTAAATATATCAGGAATTAATTTAATTACCAAATCTCAGTGTCTCCTGTAATACACATTGAAATTATATGATAAGGAAGGGGAAACAGGTAAAAATTATCTTCCCTGAAAAATGATACTTTTTTTCATTTCTTCACCTAAATGAATTTGATTTTCTCTCTTATATGCCCTTTACCCTGTGTACACAGAATGATTTTATTTCAGAGTTGGGAGGGTTCAATAAATGGATGGCTCAGAAACTATGGTTACCTGAAATGGTAGAGAAGTATAGTATTAGAGAGACACTGTGTTGGCAACATGACAGATTTAGCTGATGTTGAGAGGTCACATCCCTATTAAAACACATAGACAACCTATACTAATTATTAAGGAAAAGAAAAAACACATAGCCAAATCTAAGGGAAAGAAATGGTATTACAGAAGTAAAGAAAGGAAAAGAACTTAGAGCAGGAGTTGTGGACCGGAGATGATGCTGTGGTGCCCCTGGGAGATGTGGCCACTTATCCTTGTACAGCAGGGAATTTATATTGAGCCTTCAGCATAAACTTGAAGTGTGGTCCTATTTGTGAAGAGAACACTAGAGGAAAATTTTGCCATATAAAAATTTAAGAGAAAGAACAAAATGGAAAGAATTCACAGAAAATATGATTGTCTACAGAAGAAATCCATGAGAGACTCCCCATACAAACTACGAAGTTTCAGGGAATTTATTTGATATAAGTCAATGTTGAAAAATCAATACTGTTGGTACACTTTAAAAATACATTGCAAAATATTATTTTAAAAAAGATTACTATTCCTAATATGAACAGAAAATTTAAGGAATCTAGAAATAATTCTAACAAATGAGGTCCAAGTTGGGATTCAAAAATTACAAAACTTTGGTGAAGGAAAAGAATATCATAAAAAATGTAGACGTAAGCAATGTTTATGGAGACTCAATATTTTAAAGATGTCAATTCTGCTCTATTAATCAATGATTTGTTGCAATTCCTGTCAAAACACCACAGATTTCTTTTAACAATGGACCTTGGTAAAATGACCAAACAATTCATGCAGGAGAACAAAGAGCGAAGAAGACCCGAGACAACTAGAGAAAAAACATAAGGAGAGAGGAATGCTGTATAGGTATGGAAATTACTTCCCCTGGTACTTCAAAGATTTACTTATTTTTGAGAGAGAGAGAGAGAGAGAGAGAGTGGGCAAAGGGACAGAGGGAGCGAGTCTTCAAGCAGACTCCCCACTGAGCGTGGAATCTGGCACAGAGGTCAGTCTCACAACCCATGAGATCATGACCTGAGCTGAAACCAAGAGTCAGACGCTTAACTGATTGACCACCCAGCATCCCACCCCTGGTACTTCATATAGTGGATTAGCTCTGGCATAGGGACTGACAAATAAATCTATGTAACAGACCAGAAAGCTTAGGAACAGACCAAGTATTTCTTAGCAATTTGTAGATGACATGGTTGGTTCAGAATGAGGCAAGGAGTGGTTGGGCTGACTGTTGGTAAAGAGCACTGGGACAACCAGGTGTCGTACATAACAAATAACATGGAAAATGAGTCCTAATGGATTGATTGCAGAAAGTAAAACTTCACCAACTTTAGAGAAATTTGTTTATGATATCAGTGTAGGAATTGATTTCTTAATCCAGCACAAAATGTTCAACATATGAGAGAATATGTAAAATTTGACAACCTTAAACTTAAAACATTTGTATGAAACAGACACCATAAAGAACAAAGAAAGACAAGTCATGGACTGGGAGAGGTATATGCTGCACACACATCAATAAGGGATTAGTGTTCAGAACACAGAAGACTCCTTTACACTATGAAGAAAAGAGCAAAAACGCAGTAAGAAGTAATGGGAGAGAAGGCTTGAATCAGCAGGTCATAGAAGGAGAAACTGGAATGGACAATAACCAAAATAAAAGATGTTCAACCAAATTAAATAAAATTCAATTACTCTCCTTTGTCATGGAGCAACCCTAAAGTCTGACAATTCGAACTGTTAAGAAAGAAAAATTCATTTTATCATTTGGAGAATAGTTATCCCATATCTAAGAAAACTGATAACTCTTACACCTCTAGTTGACTAGCACTTCCAATTCTTGATTAGGTCTTAGAGGATTATGTGTTCAAAAATATATTTGTATATTGTCAGACAGAAAATGTAGTTATGGATAAGTTATTTACAACATTTGCTTTTTTTAAAAAGATTTAATTTTGTTTATTGAGAGAGAGACAGAGAGAGCATGAGTTGGAGGAGAGGCAGAGGAAGAAGCAGACTTCATGCTGAGCATGGGGCTCGATCCCAGGACTCTGAGATCATGACCTGAGCCGAAAGCAGGTGCTTAACCAACTGAGCCACCCAGGTGCCCCTACAGCATTTGCTTATTAATGTTCAACAGCTGAACTAAATGTATTCTCATGAATCAATTTTTTAAATTGAAATGACATTTCTTTTTTTAAATTTATTTATTTTAGAGATGGAGAGAGAAAGCCTGCACAGGAGGAAAGAGCAGTGGGAGAGGGACAAGCAGACTCCACACTGGGTATGGAGTCTGACACTGGGCTTGATCCCACAACACTGAGATCATGACCTGAGCTGAAATCAAGAGTTGGACACCTAACCAACTGAGCCACCCAGGTGCCCTGCATGGAACAATTTTTTAAAACCACAATGTGGTGGAAAGAAAACAAGTCATTATAAGATATTTGGTGTATCACACCATATATGTAAATTTTAACACATAAAATAATACATGCATATACAGGTAAAGTACATACATCCTGAATGGGAATATATTACCCATTGTTGAACAGCAGTTATTTCTGACATGAGAGGGATAATATTTCCTCATATTTGCCATGGACATCATTTCCATACACCCACTCTCATCCTTTTCATTTTTCTCAAAGACTCAGAACAACAGTGTCCATGCATCCCATATACTCACATTCTTATTCTCTTCTGTTTCCTCAGTTATATTGCTCCACCATTCTTTCAGAGGCAGTATTTGCTCTTTGCAGGATTTCCTTCAACACCAGCTCTTTCCCATTAACCATTAAACATATTACAGTCTGTTTAGTCATTCAGTGAATGTTCCTCAATCTTGTAACTTTCTAGCTACCATTCCATTTCTTATCTATGTTATTCCTTTCTCAGGCAGCCTTCTTTACAGAGACATCTGCTTACTGGACCCGAAATTATATTTATACTATAAAAATGTGATTGTACACATGTCTTCAAATAACTCACTCTTTAGCGTAACCTAACAGATAAAGTCCAATTTTCTTATCATGGAGAAAATGTCAAAAACAAAGTACTTATACATTTGAGGAATACTTCAGGGCAAATCAGTTGTATATCTTTATTAGGAGCACCAGACTAAAGCAGGAAAATCAGTCCGGAAAAGATGCTTGGGTCCATACGTGGAGGATTTTGAACTAATGCAAACACTTAGTTCTCTATTCATTGGGAGGTAGGATTTGTATAGTGGATGTAGGTTAAATAATTCTTTGTAATAATAGGCATATACATCTTTTGCTTAATGTAAATATAGATATTTGGACATATAAATAAAGTGACTGATCAACAGGGCAACATCTTGGAGTGTCAATCTGGTACACAGAGACAACCACAAGGAGTTAAAATTTGAAAGTGAAAGAATCTAAGAAAAGAAGCACCAGAAAAGGATGAAATTGGTATAATCACTGCAGGAACTAAAGAAGCAGGAAGCCCAAGGAGAGGGGTGCTGAGCAGTCAGGGACTGAGGATGTAGAAGCACAGAGCAAAACATTGGAGGTGATCATGGAGAGAGATGATTCTTGCAAAAGCCCAAGAGAAAGAGGTGACAGACAGTATCTTCTCCTCCCCAGAAGAGAAGCAGGACATGCATCAACATGAATGCCAGAGGCAGTGACAGCCTTGAGTTCCCTGGAAAGACACCAGGTTTGTAGGCAATGCTGGCCACTAATTATTCTTCCTGGGAAGTGTTTGTGCTCTGAGAATTCCAGCATATGATGGTGCTGAGGACAGTCTTTCCGGATACACGAGACAAAATGCCTCTCCCTGGCATCAGTGGTAGCAGACAAGGCCAATAAAGTCCTCCGAGTGCTTAGAGTATCCCTGATAGTTCAGGCCATCAGTGCTTTGACAATGAAGTAACATAATTTTCTGAAGGGGCCTCTTAGCCGACATCCTTGAGTGTGGATGTACAAGGTGGCTCTGTAGCTCCTCTATGAGACAATGGACTCTTGCAAGCACACACACACACACACACACACACACACACACACACACACACACACTTTCAGGAGTCAGAAAAGGCTCAGACCTGAGAAAACCAACAGAAACCCTTCTTCCTGATCCTATTTTCATGGACAAGAGCCCATAGGTAACCACTGCCAGAAGAGGAGGGATTCCTGCCTACCACGCCCCAACTTTCTCCCTTGTCCACCAAATCTTGAGAGTCTAATTCTGGAGCCAAGGTGTGAGTCCTACCTCTCTGTGTGAATTTAGGCAACTCAATTCACCATTTTTTCATCTGATAAAATGACAAAATAATTCTCCTTACCTCTGGGAGTTTTGTGAGTGTCAAAGGAGATAACACAGGTAGTGCAGTTGTTGGCTCTGTATCCTTTGATGTCACTGTCATAAAGACTCTTCAACATTTACAGGAGTTGGGCTCTCCACCGAGGAGACAGCTCAGATGCTGTCAGAAAGGGTCTTGAGCTTGTGGCCTTCACTCCTTTTCCACAAATGGGGAGTTTACAGCCAGCATCTAGTGTTCGTTAGCATTCATTTTGGGGAGCAGGTATGCTGGATTGTGAACCTTCTGTTCATGGGGGTGGAGAAGGGCTGGAATGTCTTGTAAAGAGGAGCCCCTAGCCTCCCATGTGTGGACAAAAAAGGTAGCAGGAGCTGTTCTGGATGGAGCCTGAAGATGAAGACTCCGGTTTCCTCTTCAAAGAGGAAGGGTATGTGATAGCATCAGAAAATTGTGAATATTCACCAGGTTATAATGTTTTGAACAATGACTCCCCAAGGTGTTCGTTCAGGCCCAAATCCGAGTAATGGTTGAGACCTGTTGACACACCCCTATACTTGTCTCCTGAGAGGGCACAGTGGCTCTCAAGGGTAATCTTTCCCACAGCTCTCTTCTAGAGGAAGGATAGGTAAGATGGCATCAGACAGAATGTGTCTCTATGGCCCAAGCCCTGGGCTGACTTATTCTAGCCTCTTTGTTGAAATGTGGGCCCTTCTGCAGTTCAACACAAACTGGGAACCACCCCTTGAGATACAAAGATTGTGCTACAGCTGGTCATTCCTCCTGGTCATTCTTCCAGGCTACTCTGGCAATTTTGTGGTGTTAAGTGTGCAAGGAAAAAGAATTCTGTTTCATCTTTCCTCTAGGATTTGACTTGAGGAGAATTATTTTAGGTGCTATACTTTCTTTACCTGGCATGCAGATGGCATTCATAGAGATGGATGGTACTTAGATGTTTCTCTAGTCTGCTTCATGTATGTGTCACCTTTATAACAGGTCTGCTTAATGGTAATTATCCTATGACTTAGCACCCTCTGTGGCGGAGAGGTCACTTCCTTTCTTAGAAGGCTGTGGTGAAGACTGAGCTCTGGCCAGGTACCCATCCAGGCTCTGTCTCTTACTGGCTATAACTGCCCTCAGACAGTTATTCAACAGACTTTCTCACCTTTAAAATAGGAGTACCACTACTGCTAATACTACCCTACAATACTACTAATATGCTCATAAAGTTTCTATGAGGATCAAATGAATTAATATCTTAAGTGTCTTTAGGAGAAACTAGCAGATAGTACTTAGATAAGAGGCCCAGTCAGTGCTGTTATTTTATTAACTCCTGATCTACTCCTGTAGTTGTTGGACACATCTTTAAATCTTCCATCAGACTGTGCACATCTAACACAGATGTTAATACAACACTGTTTCACCACACTTTGCTCTAGACATGTTTCAAGTCACATCATTCAATGATGTGCCTGTTGTTATGTTCCAGTGTCCAGGACTTGGGATCCTCAGACTCGGATACTATGACATGTCATGATAATATTTCTTCCTAGAAATCACATTTTGATGTGGACTGCCTTTCCAGATGCTCTGGCTACTTCCACATTTTGATTACTGGGAATCCATTAGAGGCAAGGGATTATACAATGGTATTGGAGAGAACTATAAAGAAAATGATATTTTATACTAAAATATTTGCAGATATTAACTGTGGACAGTGACTACAGCTTTTATTAACTTACCAAAGAATCTTTGACGATCTCCTCCCCACAAAGAGAAAAACCTCTGGATGGTGAAAGAGGCTAAATTGAGTTGTCTGTTGGCAAATCCAGGCTTGAGTAAATCTCTTCTCATTTAAACATTTTTTTAAAGGAATGATTTATGAAATGTATTTGCAGAGTAAGAAAGACAGCATAATTTTACATACTGCAAGAAGAACTTATACCTACAAACAGTGTAAGAAAGGAAAGAATTTTTATAAATTATTTTTTTCATGTTAAGACATAAAAAATATAGTATAAATCAGAAACAAATTTAGATGAAAATGAAACTGATATGGAAACAGCAGGCAGAAATGATTAAGAAACAAAAAAATAAGATTTTAATTGACTTTTTAGGCAGAGTTGACATCAGACAAAAAATTAGTAATGTGGAGAACAGTCTTCAGAAGTCCTTCCAGATGAAGAATAAAAAAAAGGTTTAAAACAATAAGTAAATTAGCTGGAATTAAAATAAATACTTAAAATGAGAAACAGAGTTTAAAACAATAAAAGGAAGAGAAATGTTGGGTGTTGTAAAGAATGTGGAACTCTGATTTAAGAATAATGGTTGTTCCAGAGGGAGGAAAACCCAATAATGGAACAAAAGCAACACTTAAGGTTGCAGCAAAATATAAAATTGTAGAGAACCCAAAGTGACATTCTAACCATACTCTGGAGAATATTAATGACAATATCCCTAGATGTATCCTAGTGATATATTTTTTTGATAAGAATAACATTTTTTTTTGAAATAAAAATTTCAGTGCCAGGGAGTAACAGATTTCTTGAAAAGAAATAGAAGTTCAAACTTGCTTCAGACTTCTCCCTACGACACACTGATGGCATCAAACACTGAAGTATTACCAGAGTTTTAGGATAAATATTTCACAATTCAAAATTCTATACCCACTTAGGTTATTCCTGTTGTAAACATGTTTATAAAACTAAATGAATATATTGAAAATACTTCTTAAAAAATAGCATTTTGTCAACACAGGTTTAATTATTGTGAATAACCAGGATTTTAAATCTCTGCATAATTTAGCAAAGACTGTGAATTTGAAGACTGGGAAGGAATGCAGGAAGCAAAACACATTCTGATTCTTATGTTAAATCACTGTTTTCTTCTTGACTTTATAAATGGAAAAATGAAGGTAAAGTATCTACTACTTTACTGGATATCTCCTAGCAGAAAAAAAAAAAAGGTAGAAGTCACTGTATCAACTCAAATCAACTGTGGTTTATATGATATCATAGAAAGAGATTCAGATTTTCATATTTTCAGTTTAAAGAAGAAATCTGAGAGGAGAAAAGATGGCAGGGTAGTAGGGGTCCCCTTTTTCAGCTGGTCCCCTGAGTCAAGCTGGATATCTACCAGACCATCCTGAACACCCACAGAATCAGCCTGAGACACAGGAAGATACATCTGGATCTCTACAAATGAACATCTTCAGCGCTGAGTATTGAGGTACAAAATGGGGAGCCGTGAATCTGTGCACAGATATCGGAAGATAAATGGAAGGGGGAGGGAGCCGCCATGCTCGGGCGCTGGGAAGCAGTAGCCACCTGCACTGGGGAGCAGGCAGACTCCCGAACAAGCACTTGCAAGAGAGCAGACTGAGACTGTGAGCCCTGGAATGTGTGCGCGGGCGCACGTGCCCAGACTGAAACGAGCTCACTGGAACTGGACTGATACCAGGAGCTCAGGAGGGCGCGCTCGAACTAGACTGAAACCGGGAGCTCTGGAGCGTGGGCGACCAGACTGAAAACCAGCGCTCCAGAGCGCAGGTGCGAACAACACTGAAACTGGGAGCTCAGGAGTGCACGTCTGGGAACAGGGGGCGGCTGGCGGTGTTAGAAGCACAAACGACAGAGACATGCGGCCCTGGAAGTGAGGACTGGGAGTGCGGCTGTGGGGCGCAAAACCCAGGACGCTGCAGGGTTTTTGACAGCACCAACAGAAACAGAGTTAAAGAGGCCAGAAGAGCTCAGTGGAGAGCGGACTGCGATCCCTCTGTTCTGAGACAGAGGCTGGAATTCGGCCACTGCTGCTCTCTCAGAAGAGCCACAGAAAACCACCAGGGAAAGCCGCCAGAGAACAAAAGCCTGGAAATACCAGCTCACATTGTGCCCATCCCCATCCCCCCCTCACAGCGGACATGGAGACTCTACCCAAACAGGGTTGGCTGAGTATCGGCAGGCCCCTCCCCCAGATGGCAGGCTGAAAAATCAAGAAGCCCACATCCCTAAGGTCCCTATAAAACAAGAGCACACTGCCTGGGTCCTGGTCAATAATTTGGACTCTGGACAACCCCGCAACCTCTCCTCATCAGAAAGACGAGAAGGAGAAATCCCCCCCAGCAAAGAAAAGACAATGAGTCTGTGGCCTCTGCCACAGAACTGATGGATATGGATATAACCAAATCATCAGAAATGGAGTTCAGAGTAACAATGGCGAAGATGATTTATAGACTTGAAAAAAATATTAAAAAAAATATTAACGAGAATATAGAATCTCTAAGGGCGGAAGTGAGAGCAAATCTGACAGAAATTAAAAATGCTATGAATCAAATGCAGTCTAAACTAGACGCTCTGATGGCCAGGGTAAATGAGGCAGAAGAATGAATTAGTGAATTGGAGGATGGGATGGTAGAAGAGAAAGTTAAAACAGAAACGTGGCTCACTGTAGACTCTGGGAAACAAACTGAGGGCTTCAGAGGGGAGGGGGTGGGGGATTGGGATAGGCTGGTGATGGGTATTAAGGAGGGCACATATTGCACGGTGCACTGGGTGTTATATGCAAGGAATGAATCATGGAACATTGCATCAAGAACTGGTGATGTACTGTATGGTGACTAATATAACAAAATAAATACTATTTAAAAAAAAGGAAAGAAACTTGTCTCAAAAAGATCCAATCTCAAGAATGTATGTTACGGGAGATTACTGACTCAATGAAATGTTCCAATGTCAGAATCATCAGCAACCCCAAGGAGGTGGAGAAAGAGAGGTCTAGAAGAGATATGTGTACAAATTGTAGCTGAGAACATCCCTAATCTGGCAAAGGAAACAAGCATTTGTGTCCAAGAAGCAGCGAAGACCCCTCCCAAGGTCGATGACATCATCATGTCATAGTGCAATTCGCAAATATTAGATCCAAGGATACAGTCTTGAAAGTGGCCAGGGAGAAGAAAATCCTTATGTACAGAGGGAAAAGTATCAGGATAACGTCGGACCTGTCTACAGAGACCTGGCAGGCCAGGAAGGGTTGGCAGGGTATTTTCAAAGCTCTGTCTGAGAAGAACATGCAGCCAAGGATCCTTTATCCAGCAAGGCTGTCATTCAGAATTGATGGAGAGATAAAGACCTTCCAGGATTGGCAAAAACTGAAGGAATTTGTAACCACCTAACCAGCCCTACAAGCGATATTAAGTAAGGGGGGTTCTATAAAAGTAAAAAGGTCCCAAGAGTGATACAGAACAGAAATTTACAATCTATAGAAACAAAGACTTTACAGGCAACAGGACATCATTAAAATCATATCTCTCAATAATCACTCTCAATGTGAATGGCCTAAATGCTCCCATAATGCCACAAGGTTGCAGATTGGATAAAAAGACATGACCCATCCATTTGCTGTCTACAAGAGACTCATTTTGAACCTAAAGATACATCCAGACTGAAAGTGAAGGGATGGAGAACCATTTTTCATGCCAATGGACCTCATAAGAAAGCTGGGGTAGCAATTTTCATATCAGACAAATTAAACTAAAGACTGTAGTTAGAGATACAGAAGGACACAATATTATTCTTAAAGGATGTATCCAACAAGTAGATATGACAATTATAAATATCTATGCCCCCAACAGGGGAGCAGCTAGATACACAAGCCAACTCTTAACCAGAATAAAGAGACATATAGATAAAAATACGTTAATAGTAGGGGACCTCAACACTCCACTATCAGCAATAGACAGATCACCTAAGCAGAAAATCAACAAAGAAACAAGAGCTTTCAATGACATACTGGACCAGATGGACCTCATAGATATATACAGAACACTACACCCCAGAACAACAGAATATTCCTTCTTTTCGAATGCACATAGAACATTCTCCAGAATAGACCATATAGTGGGTCACAAAACAGGTCTCAACTGATACCAAAAGACTGAGATTATTCCCTGCATATTCTCAGACCACAATGCTTTGAAACTGTAACTCAATCACAAGGAAAAATTTGGAAGAAACTCAAACACTTGGAGACTAAGAACCATCTTGCTCAAGAATGATTGGGTAAACCATGAAATTAAAAATCAGATTAAAGAATTTTTGGAGACCAATTAGAATGAAAACACATCAGTCCAAAACCTATGGGACATTGCAAAGGCAGTCCTAAGGGGAAAATACATTGCCATCCAAGCCTCATTCAAAAGAATAGAAAAATCTAAAATGCAGTTTTTATATTCTTACCTCAAGAAGCTGGAGCTGGAACAGAAGAACAGGCCTAACCCATGCACGAGAAGGCAAGTGACCAAGATTAGAGCAGAGATCAATGAATTAGAAACCAGGAGCACAGTAGAGCAGATCAACAGAACTAGAAGGTGGTTCTTTGAAAGAATAAATAAGATCAATAAGCCACTGGCCAGACTTATTCACAAGAATAGAGAAAGGACAGCTTCCATTTGCTTCTCTAGATTATTCTTTTATCTTCACCCTGCTCTGTGCTCTGGGAATTGATCAGTACAAATTCACCAATGGGCTGCCTTATCCTCTGCCTTCTGGTTGGGTTTAGCCAATAGCTACAGCAGAGATTAGAAGCAGGGAAAAGACTGAGGTTGGAGAATTTACTCCCCAAAATACCAATCTGTGGCTGTTGCATCCTTATGTAAAAGTCACATCTCCTCCCAAGCAATTATCTTTGCATGTCTTTGTGCATCTCTCTCTATCCCCCTGTGCTTTGATAACTACTTCCTCTCCTTCTCACTTCAGACCTGGGGTATAAAGTCCTTCCTGATATTTCAAAACTGATTTCTGAATGATAAGTGTGCTTGTTGCCATTGAGGTGTCATTGCTCTAGGTCCACTAGACAGAGCTAAAAAATACATGTATGTACATATACACATAACACATATACACACACCTCTCTACCTATCTGTAGTGTGTGCATGTGTATGTATATGTATGTATGTATGTATGTATGTGTCTATCATCTATCATCTATCTATCATCTATCTATCTATCAATATCTATCATCTATCTATCATCTATCTTCTATCATCTATCTAGTATACCTATCATCTGTTGATCTGCCTGTGTACCCATCATCTCAAACCATGAGTTTACATGCATACCTCCAGCCCCAGTCCAGCACACAGGGTTTATTCTAGCCCTTCCTCTTTCCATATTTGAAATCCCCTCCTGCAACATTAAGAAACCTGGCTCTTATTATTCACAGTTGTAGAAATACATAAAGTAGTTTCAGAATTGCTAACTCATTCCACTGTGGAAAACATCATTAACAAGAATAAAATATAATTTTTACAGTTAAATGTAAAACCTGTGGGCATAAAGTCAAATACTATGTTGAAGAGCTACTTGGCTTAGTTTTTCTCCTGTTTTCAATGTGGCTCTATTATTCATTTGAAATAGGTTTTTTTGTTTCTGCTTGTGTTCTGTTTGGGTGGTTTTATCCTATTTTTGATTTCATATCCATACCTATAACTATGCTATATTTGTATCTATATCTATTTATATCTACTTCTATGAGGTGTTTTATAATCTGGTAAAATTATTCCCACCCCACTCCCACTGTATTTGAAATGATTAACACAATGGCACTGAAAGGGGGCAGGAAAAGTAGCTTAAGTAATTCTCGGACACAGTATTTTGACCATATATCCTCATACTAAATTCAAAAAGAGACTATAAACACATACACTCTAATTATTTATTTATTTTCCTTAGTGGCATGGGTTAGCAGTTCTAAGGCAACTTTATGCATGTTCTAAGATTGAGCTTTTCTTTTTGGTGTTTTCCTGGGGGAAGGGCAAGGAAAGCACTGGCTACAGGGATGCTGGTGGTGTGGGGCTGTGCTGGCTCTAGGCTCTGATCACATGCGCAGCACCCATACTCAGAGGACCAGTGCTGGCCCCCCTGTGGGGGAGGGCAACCGCTGGTGATCCAAGAGGCAGTGGTCATCAGGGGTCTGTGATGGAGCAGTAAGAATGTCCAGAGTTCAGTTTTCTAGAACCCACTGATCCTGAAACCACTTAGTCCTCAGAGTCTTCCACTGTGTTCCAATATTTGTTCCTCTCTCATCCCACCTCCAAGCTTATAGTGACCTCATAAAAAAAAAAACAAAAACAAAAAGATCTTTTTTTTTAAATGATTTTTTATTATATTATGTTAGCCACCATACAGTACATCCCCGGTTTCCGATGTAAGGCTCGATGATTCATTAGTTGCGTATAACACCCAGTGCACCATGCAATACGTGCCCTCCTTACTACCCATCACCGGTCTATCCCATTCCCCCCTCCCCCTCCCCTCTGAGGCCCTCAGTTTGTTTCTCATAGTCCATAGTCTCTCATAAAAACAAAAAGATCTTATAACGACCATGACTTCATACATTTTCTCCTGTCTCAAGGGATGATTTCCTCCATACAATGTATCCTAATTTTAGCAGAGGCCTTTTGTGAATTAATTAAAGAGTGTCATTTCAGATATCAGGAGATTTTTTTGGATAGATGGGGTGGCTGTCTAGTTCAGCCCAAGAGACAGGCAGTTAATAACTTTTCTTAGAGGAAATCCCAATACTGCTGGACCACATCATTCCCCTTCCCAGAAACTGCTCCTGAGGGGATGTAAAGGGTGTGGGACAATTACTGGGCTTCAAACTCCCTCAAGACCCCTGAAGCACTCATACTGAGGCTACCTAAGAAAGAAAGAAATAGCACAAGTCCCCTTATGGCCCAGAGCTGAGAACCCTAGAGTTACACCAGTGGTCCTGATGTTAATGACCAAACACATTCCTGCCTGCAGCCCTACTACAGCTGGGGTGTAAGAAAGGCTGGCTGGAGCACAGGCAGGCAACCTGTTTTTACATTCTCTGCTCCACATGGTGACAGCCTCTGAGTTTTCTTTTTTTTTTTTTAATGATTTTTTATTATATTATGTTAGTCACCATACAGTACATCCCCGGTTCCGATGTAAGGCTCGATGATTCATTAGTTGCGTAGAACACCCAGTGCACCATGCAATACGTGCTGTCCTTACTACCCATCACCGGTCTATCCCATTCCCCCACCCCCCTCCCCTCTGAGGCCCTCAGTTTGTTTCTCATAGTCCATAGTCTCTCATGTTTCATTCCCCCTTCTGATTACCCCCCCTTTCTTTATCCCTTTCTTCCCCTACTGATCATCCTAGTTCTTATGTTCCATAGATGAGAGAAATCATATGATAATTGTCTTTCTCTGCTTGACTTATTTCACTTAGCATTATCTCCTCCAGTGCCGTCCATGTTGCAGCAAATGTTGAGAACTCGTTCTTTCTGATAGCTGAGTAATATTCCATTGTATATATGGACCACAACTTCTTAAACCAGTCATCTGTTGAAGGGCATCTCAGTTCCTTCCACGATTTGGCTATTGTGGACAATGCTGCTATGAACATTGGGGTGCATATGGCCCTTCTCTTCACTACATCTGTATCTTTGGGGTAAATACCCAGTAGTGCAATTGCTGGATCATAGGGTAGCTCAATTTTTAACTTTTTAAGGGACCTCCACACTGTTTTCCAGAGTGGCTGTACCAATTGCATTCCCACCAACAATGTAGGAGGGATCCCCTTTCTCCACATCCTCTCAACAATTGTTGTTTCTTCCTTGTCTATTTTTGCCATACTAACTGGCGTAAGGTGGTATCTCAGTGTGGTTTTGATTTGAATTTCCCTGATGGCTAATGATTTTGAACACTTTTTTCATGTGTCTGTCAGCCATTTGTATGTCTTCATTGGAAAAGTGTCTGTTCATATCTTCTGCCCATTTTTTGATTTGTTTATTTGTTTCTCATGTATTGAGTTTGAGAAGTTCTTTGTAGATCTTGGATACCAGTCCTTTATCTGTAGTGTCATTTGCAAATATATTCTCCCATTCCGTGGGCTGCCTCTTAGTTTTTTTGACTGTTTCCTTGGCTGTGCAGAAGCTTTTTATCTTGATGAAGTCCCATACGTTCATTTTATCTTTTGTTTCTCTTGCCTTTGGGGATGTGTCATGAAAAAGATTGCTTTGGCCGATGTCATAGAGGTTGCTGCCTATGTTCTCCTCTAGAATTTTGATGGATTCCTGTCTCACATCGAGGTCTTTCATCCATTTGGAGTTTATTTTTGTGTATGGTGTGAGATAGTGGTCAAGTTTCATTCTTTTGCATGTAGCTGTCCAATTTTCCCAGCACCATTTATTGAAGACATGGTCTTTTTCCCACCGGATGTTTTTTCCTGCTTTATCAAATATTAGTTGCCCAAAGAGCCGAGGGTCCATTTCTGGGTTCTCTATTCTGTTCCATTGGTCTATGTGTCTGTTTCTGTGCCAGTACCATGCTGTCTTTGTGATCACAGCTTTGTAGTACAGCTCGAAATCCGGCATTGTGATGCCCCCAGCTTTGTTTTTCCTTTTCAACAGTTCCTTGGCGATTCGGGGCCTTTTCTGTTTCCTTACAAATGTAAGGACTATTTGTTCCAGTTCTTTGAAAAATGTCCTCGGTATTTTGATCGGGATAGCATTGAAAGTGTAGATTGCTCTGGGTAGCATGGACATTTTAACTATGTTAATTCTTCCGATCCATGAGCATGGAATATCTTTCCATCTTTTTATGTCTTCCTCAATGTCTTTCAAGAGTGATTTATAGTTTCTAGAATATAGGTCCTTTACGTCTCTGGTTAAGTTAATTCCAAGGTAACGTATGGTTTTTGGTGCTATTGTAAATGGGATGGATTCCCTAATTTCTCTTTCTTCGTTCTCGTTATTCGTGTATAGAAATGCAACTGATTTCTGAGTATTGATTTTGTATCCCGCCACATTCCTGAATTGCTCTATAAATTCTCATAGTTTGGGAGTGGATTCTTTTGGGTTTTCCATATAGAGTATCATGTCATCTGTGAAGAGAGACATTTTGACTTCTTCTCTGTCGATTTGGATACATTTGATCCCTTTTTGTTGTCTGATTGTTGTTGCAAGGACTTCTAGTACTATGTTGAACAATAGTGGCGAGAGTGGGCATCCTTGTCATGTTCCTGATCTTAAGGGAAAGGCTCTCAGCTTTTCCCCATTGAGAATGATATTTGCTGTAGGCTTTTCATAGATGGCTTTTATGAGATTGAGAAATGCACCCTCTATTCCTACACTGTAGGGTTTTAATCAGGAAAGGATGCTGTATTTTGTCAAATGCTTTTTCTGCATCAATTGAGAGGATCATATGGTTCCTGAGTCATTTCTTGTTGATATGATGTATCACGCTGATCGATTTGAGAATGTTGAACCACGCTTGCATCCCAGGGATGCATCCCACTTGGTCATGATGGATAATCCTTTTAATGTACTGTTGGATTCTATTAGCAAGTATCTTGTTGAGGATTTTGGCTTCCATATTCATTAGGGAAATCGGTCTGTAATTCTCCTTTTTGAGGGGGTCTTTGCCTGGTTTGGGGATCAAGGTAATATTGGCCTCATAGAATGAGTTTGGTAGCTTTCCTTCTGTTTCCATTTTTTGAAATAGCTTTAGGAGAATAGGTATTATTTCTTCTTTGAATGTTTGGTAGAATTCCCCAGGAAAACCATCCGGGCCTGGAGTTTTGTTATTTGGAAGGTTGTTTATCACTGACTCAATCTCTTCATAATTAATTGGCCTGTTTAAGAAATCAATTTCTTCCTGTTTCAGTCTTGGTAGTTTATAGGTTTCCAGGAAGGCCTCCATCTCTTCCAGATTGCTTAGTTTTTTGGCATATAGCTGTTGATTATAGTTTCTAATAATCCTTCCAATTTCATTGGTGTTGGTCATGACCTCTCCTTTTTCATTCATAATTTTAATAATTTAGGTCCTTTCTCTTTTCTCTTGGATAAGTCTTGCCAGTGGTCTGTCAATTTTATTGATTCTCTCAAAGAACCAGCTTCTAGTCCTGTTGATTTGCTCTACTGTGCTTCTGGTATCTAATTCATTGATTTCTGCTCTCATCTTGGTCAACTGCTTCCTCGTGAGTGGATTAGGCCTGTCCTTCTGTTGCTGTTTCAGCTTCTTGAGGTGAGAATATAAAAACTGCATTTTAGATTTTTCTATTCTTTTGAGTGAGACTTGGATGGCTATGTATTTCCCCCTTAGGACTGCCTTTGCAGTATCCCATAGGTTTTGGTCCGTTGTGTTTTCATTCTCGTTGGTCTCCATAAATTGTTTAAGTTTATTTTTGATTTCCTGGTTTATCGAGTCATTCCTGAGCAGGATGGTTCTTAGTCTCCAAGTGTTTGAGTTTCTTCCAAATTTTTCCTTGTGGTTGAGTTCCAATTCCAGAGCGTTGTGGTCTGAGAATATGCAGGGGATAATTTCAATCTTTTGGTATCGGTTGAGACCTGTTTTGTGTCCCAGAACATGGTCTATTCTTGAGAATGTTCCATGGGCATTAGAATAGAATGAGTATTCTTTGGTTTTGGGGTGTAGTGTTCTATATATATCTATGAGGTCCAACTCGTTGAGTATGGCATTCAAAGCCTTTGATTCTTCGCTTAGTCTTTGCCAGGGTGTTCTGTCTATTTCTGATAGTGGAGTGTTGAGGTCCCCTACTATTAATGTATTTTTATCTATATGTCTCTTTATTCTGGTTAAGAGTTGGCTTGTGTATCTTGCTGCTCCCCTGTTGGGGGCATATATATTTATAGTTTTCATATCCACTTGTTAAATACTTCCCTTAAGAATAATATAGTGTCCTTCTGCATCTCTAACTATAGTCTCTAATTTAAAATCCAATCTATCTGATATGAGAATTGCTACCCCAGCTTTCTTTTGAGGTCCATTTGTGTGAAAGATGGTACTCCATCCCCTTACTCTCAGTCTGAATGCATCTTTGGGTTCGAAATGAGTCTCTTGTAGACAGCAAATGGATGGGTCATTTCTTTTTATCCAATCTGCAACCCTGTGGCGCCTTATGGGAGCGTTTAAACCATTTACATTGACACTAAGAACTGAGAGATAGAGTTTTAATGATGCCATGTTGCCAGTAAAGTCTTTGTTTGTATTGGCTGTGACTTTCTGTTCTGTATCACTCTTGGGGCCTTTTTACCTTTATAGAACCCCCCTTAATATATCCTGTAGGGCTGGTTTCATGGGTACGAAATTGGTTAATGACTGGCGATTCTGGAATGTCTTTATATCTCCATCAATTCTGAATGACAGCCTTGCTGGATAAAGGATCCTTGGCTGCATGTTTTTCTCTGAAAGAGCTTTAAAAATGCCCCCCCCAACCCCTTCTATCATTCCAGGTCTGTGTAGACAGGTCTGACGTAATTCTGATGCCTTTGCCTTGGTACGTGAGAAATTTCTTTGCCCTGGCCGCTTTCAGTACTGTATCCTTGGATCTAATATTTGCGAAATGCACTATGACGTGACGTGGCATAGGTTTGTCGTGGTTGAACTTGGGAGGGGTCCTCTCTGCCTCTTGGACACGAATGCTTGTTTCCTTTGCTAGATTAGGGAAGTTTTCAGCTACAATTTGTTCAAATATCTCTTCTAGACCTCCGTTTTTCTCCACCCCCTCGGGGATGCCGATGATTCTGACATCGGATCGTTTCACTGAGTCAGTAATCTCCCGTAAGTTACATTCGTGGGCGTGGATTTTTTTAAGAGCAGCTTCTATTTTGGTTTTTTCCTCTATTAACCCATCCTCGAATTCACTAACCCGTTCCTCTGCTTCGGTGACCCTGGCCGTCAGAGCCTCTAGTTTTGCCTGCATTTGGCTCATAGAATTTTTAATTTCTGTCAGATTCGCTCTCATTTCTGTCCTTAGGGATTCTATATTCTCAGTCACCTTTTCGTTAATAGTTTTTTCAATTCTACTCATCATTTTGACCATTGTTACTCTGAATTCCATTTCTGATAATTTGGTACATCCATATCCAATATTTCTGTGGCAGAGGCCACATACTCACTGTCTTTTCTTTGCTGGGGGGGCCTTTTCCTTCTTGTCATTCTGATGAGGAGAGGTTGTGGGGTTGTCCAGAGCCCAAATTATTGACTGGGTCCCAGGCCGTGCCCCTTGTTTTATAGGGATCTTAGGGATGTGGGCTTCTTCTTTAAAGATTTTATTTTTTTATTTATGTGGCAGCCAACCAGCGAGAGAGGGAACAGAAGCAGGGGAGTGGGAGAGGAAGAAGCAGGCTCCCAGCAGAGGAGTCCGATGAGGGACTCCTTTCTGGATCGCCGGGATCATGCCCTAAGCCGAAGACAGGCGCTCAATGACTGCGCCACCCAGGCGCCCCGGGTTGTGGGCTTCTTGATTTTTCAGCCTGCCTTCTGTGTTCTGGGGGAGGGGCCTGCCATGCCGATACTCAGGCAACCCTGTTTGGGTAGAGTCCGTGTCCCCTGCGAGGGGGGATGGGGATGGGCACTCTCTGAGCCGGTATTTCCAGGCTTTTGTTCTCTGGCGGCTTTCCCTGGCTGTTTGCTGTGCCTCTTCTGAGAGTCAGAGCGGCAGCGGCCGAATTTCAGCCTCTGTCACAGAACAGAGGGATTGTGGCCCGTTCTCTACTAATGTTCTGGCCACTTTAACTCCGTTACTGTTGGTGCTGCTCAACCCTGCAGCGTCCCGGGATGTGCGCCCCACACCTGGCGTCCCAGTCCTCCCTTCCAGGGCCGGCGCGTCTCTGTCCTTTGTGTTTCTAACGCCGCCAGCCGCCAGCCGCGACGCGCGCTCTCCGGAAGCTCCCGGTCTCACTCTGGATCCAGTGAGTGCACCTGGATTCCAGTGGTCTGTGGGATGCCTGGTGGCGTGCGCACCCGGCTCACGGTCTCAGTGTGCTGTTTTGTGGGTGCCGTCCGCGAGCCCGCCCGCTCCCCCGTGCAGGTGGCTACCGCTTCCTGGCGCCCGAACGTGGGCGCTCCCTTCCCCTTCCGTTTATCTTCCGATATCTGTGCGCGATTTCACGGCTCCCCGCTTCGTACCTCAATACTCAGCGCTGGAGATGTTCATTTGTAGAGATCCAGATGCATCTTCCTGCGTCTCAGGCTGGTTCTGTGGTTGTTTAGGCTGGTCTGGTACCTATCCAGCTCGACTCGGGGGACCAGCTGAAAAAGGTGTCTCCTACTCCTCCGCCATCTTAACTCCAGCCTCTGAGTTTTCATGTTAATTTCAATGATGTAGAGGATGGAAGAAGATGCAGTGGGTCATCGCTGATGGAGGCTGAAACGGACACAGGCAGGAAGGTAAGCTTCACAAATGGCTTGGGACAAGCCCCAATATAGCCCCTTTGAGCAAACACAGACTAAGCACGTCCTAGGTGCGGTGAGAACTATGAGGATGAATAAGGCATGCTCACCATCTCTAAAGGATCAGAGTCAGGTAGGGAAGAAAAGACCTAAGTGTTTGATAATGAAAGTATAACAAAATCTTGACACTTGCACTATTTGGGAGGAAGGATGATGATAAGTCTTTGCCACAAGAAGATAAGAAATTCCCAAGGAAGTTTATGGAAGTCACCAAATGAGGGGCACAGAAAATAGGTGATGGGGAGGAGCAGACAACAGAGGATCCCCGTAGCCTGATGTGTCCACAAACAAGGACAGCAGGAGGGGTTAGAGCCAGCCCCCCTGGGCAGGGTGGAGGAACTGGTGGGAGAAGTGTTTCCTTTCATGCACAGAAAACCCCAGGGTGAATCTTTTAGGACGGCTGTGGATTTCAAACTCTAGGCCTCACGGGGAGACTCAGAATGTCGGGCACCATCTTCAAGGGAGTGTGTGTTCTGAGAATTCCTTCCTATGGGACTGATCCTTGGCAGTAGGTGGTCTCAGGTTGGGGTAGGAATAGAGAATTTCTACTCATCTCTTGCTCTATATCAGGGCAAGCCTATAGTTGGTCATTGCTCCCAGTTGCAGACAATACAAGGTTCTGGACTTCTTTAATATAAGTCAGTGGATAGAACTCCTCCAGGTGAGGGTCTGGCAGAGCCAGGCATGCAGTTCACGGGGGTGAGTCCACCCCTCTTCCAGTAAAGCGACATGACCCCCAGAGATGGCTGCATCCTGGTGTCCTTGCTCTGCCCGGGATCCAGGCCCTTCTCTCCTTGGCTCCTTGGGGTGACCCTCTCCTTTCTGCTCCTGTCTGCTGCTTGCTGGGACATGTGGCAGCATAGACAGTGGAGCCCCTTCCACACAGCTCCTCTCCCCCGCTCTGTCTCTGCAGAAGAATTCAGGGAAACTACCTTTTTGTTTCTCTTCACGATGGTGGCCCTCAGTTTTCTGGAGGGAAAATGGAGGAATTGAATTATGCGTCTTCCAGTGTTCGTGCCTGCATTCATCCAGGCATGGTGTGTTTGTGAACGTCTCTTTGGTTCCAGGCATTATCTTAGGCACTAGGGAATCACACAAAGAGAGTATACAGTGGCTCTGACTTCTTGATGCTTTCATTTTGGTGGTGAAGTTGGATTTAATGAGGTAAGTGTTATAAGTTTGAGTGTTGTTAAAATATGGGCCGTGGAGGTTAATATCAGAACCCAGAAAGCTGAAGAAAGCTTGAGAAATCATCTCAGGGATGTTTATGCTTAGACCTCAGGGATGCACAGGACTTACGTGAAGGAAGAAGGGTGGGAGGTGGTGGTGGAGACAGTGTTCTAAGCAGAAGGAAGAGCAATCGAGAATATTCAGAGATGAGGGCTAAGGGCTGGGGTTGAGGAGAGCCTGTGTATTCAAGCAGCTGATAAGTATCATATTAGGTGCTGACAGAGCAGGCACAGTATCAGATTGATGATGGTGGCACTGAATGGACAGGTCACAAGGAGACCACTGGGGCCAGGTAGGCGCTGATGGAAGGAATTCAGGAAGCCCAGGATGGCATCTGTCTGACCAACAGTGGGAGAGCCCTGGATCAGAATGGACAACCAGTTGGTCAGTAGGAAGCTATTTGAGAGCAAGTATCAGCTCTGCCCTGCCTTTCTCTCCTCTACAGCACAAGGTACCAGAGCCTGGCATGCAGAGTCACAAGATAAAGAGCAGATCCAGATTCTGCCACTTAGTGTGTGACCTTGGGGCACCTCGCGCGGCCTCTTTGAGCCCAGCTTCCCCATCAGTATGGGATGTTAGCAAAATGTGTGTCCTGTGTCTGAAGGGGATGTTCCTGGGTCAGGGCTCCTAGAAGGACTCACTGAATGTAAGTTCCTTGCCTTTAACTGTCCTTCCCCCATTGTCATCCCTTCATGAGCAGGGAAGCTGTGACAGGAACTTTCTCTGCTCAGTTTGTATATATAGAAAATGCGTTCACTCTGGGTGAGGGTCTGGCAGAGCCAGGCATGCTGCTTGCTGCGGTGGGTCCTTTACCTCTTCAGGTAAAGGGACATGACCCCCAGAGATGGCTGCATCCTGGTGTCCTTGCGCTGCCCGGGATCCAGGCCCTTCTCTCCTTGGCTCCTCAGGGTGACCCTCCTCTTCTTTCTGCTCCTGTCTGCTGCTTGCTGGGACATGTGGGAGCATAGACAGTGGAGCCCCTTCCACAAAGCTCCTCTCCCCTGCTCTGTTTCTGCATACTATCCTCTCCTGAGACTCCGAGGTTTCCTGGATCCTCCCTAGTGACAGGATCTGTCCTTCATGACAATGACCTGTAACTCCTCAAAGGTAACTCTCCTTTCCTCCCTCCTTCCTTATGTTAATGGAAGGAGCACCAGAATTAGAGGTGCTGGGAAGGCTGCCCAGGTCATCCTTCCTTCAATTCAGGGATCCTCTCACCAGTGTCTGGAAGATGCTATCTTCCTCTCTTTAGGAACTGATGGTGATGTGGGAGCTCCCCCATGACAGAGCAGCACACCCCAATTTGGATCAGGATCCTATTTTGCCTTTTGATGTCGCAAGTCTGTGCACTTAGTACTGTCCAGATGTGTTTTTAAAACAACTTTAATATTAATAATGCATTTCCCTATATTTTACCATGAACATATAAACCATATTAAAATGTGACTCAATGAAGCATAGTTTTCGCCTCTTTCTATGGTGCTGACGCCCCCCCCAACCTTGCCAGCCATTCTCTGCCACTTGCCATGCACTGAGGATACCATGCTTTCTCTTGCCTCAGCTCAGATGTCTTCCTCTAGGAAGCCCTCCCTTACCAACAATGGTGAATTAAATATCCCTGTGTCATGCTGTGTGGCATCCTGCATGACCCTCTGTTACAACAGGTTGCAAGTGCATATGAGTTTCTAGCCTGCGTCCACCCCTCTTTGAGGCAATGAAGACACAGTCAAGAACAAGCCAGACAAGGGAATTTCATGGAGGGAAAAGAAGACTGTGAAACAGTGAACATATGAACAATATAATCTTAGCATGTAGAACGTACCATGAAGTTAATGAGTACAGCAACATGATGGAGAGGACACGATGCGGTGTGAGAGTGGTTTTTTAAAATAAAGGTGTCAAGAAAGGACTCTCTGAGGAAAAGAATTTGAGCTGAGATGTAAAAGTTGAGACTCAGTAATTTAAATGGAATTGTATTATATTTGTATTTCGATTTGAGGAGGATTAGAATTTTTATGTTTTGGGGCGCCTGGGTGGCCCAGTGGTTAAGCGTCTGCCTTCAGCTCAGGGCGTGATCCCGGTGTTATGGGATCGAGCCCCACATCAGGCTCCTCTGCTATGAGCCTGCTTCTTCCTCTCCCACTCCCCCTGCTTGTGTTCCCTCTTTTGCTGGCTGTCTCTATCTCTGTCGAATAAATAAATACAATCTTTTAAAAAAAATAAGAATTTTTATGTTTTAAATTCTTCCCAGCTAAGAACATGGTATGTCTTTCCATTTTTTGTATCTTGATTGATTTTACTTGATCAAATTTTATAGTACCCTTCTGTAGGTCTTATGTTTTATTTGTTGCACTTAGGCCTAAGTATCTCATGGATTTTGTGGTTGCTCCTGTGAATTTTTTCCTATTTCTACTTCTATTTTGTCTTTGCTAGAATGGAGAAAATCTATCATAAATATCTTCTTCTATCCAGCCTCCTTCACAGCATCTTTCTGAATCCTCAGGTGCTTCCATCATCCTGGCACTTACTTCACACTAATTATTATTTGTTGACTGAATGAGTGCCTTATGGCATAGCTCCTCCGAAGGGGGAGGAAGAAGCTTTGAGCTTACCCAGGAGAGGAGAGGGAGCAACTTGATGTGGTCAAAAGTAAGAACTGACGTTTTAGATTTTGAGGCTTGAGTCTTGATTCTACCACTTAAAAACTATGTGAACTAGACAACTTACTGTTACTTAATTTTTCTGAACACCAATCTCCTTATCTGTAAATGGCATTAATAGTTTTACTTTGTAATGTGATGTGAAGGTTAAATAAGATAATACGAGTTAACTTTGGAAAGTGCACTAGAGAGTAAACTCTCAATATATGTTGATTACTATTTAAAATTGTTTGACAAATGTTTATCTTTGAAGTATATGACAGTTTATGGGTCATTTATCCTTCAATAATTATGTGCAGAATTTAGAGAACCATTTAGATTTTCAAATGCAGGACTCTATTCAATTTAATACATTTTGCATCAGACTCACATATTTTGCTTTAGTTTTTAGGGGGGTTCTCAAATTCTTACATGGGTCTTGGTTCTTTATTTCCTCTACCTATATTTCCTTTCTCATTATTTTTATCTCTGTCTCTTTCATTTTAATTTTTTGAGATCTTGTTTGTATTTTCAAAATGGATGATCTTTTCTGCAGTCTCCACGTTAGTACTATTTGTAAACTGTATAGATTATAAAATCGCATATAAAAATTCAAATTTTTCTGCTGAAGTATTTTAAATTATAGATATATTATATTCCTAAAGTTTTAGCAAGTATCTCTAAAAAACCCTTTCCACATGCCTTAAAAAGCATTTTCAACCCAATTAATAGTCATTCTTTATTATTATCCACTCCTACTTTATATGTAAATTTCCCCATTTATCTCCAAAGGTGTCCTTTTTGGTTGGTTTGTCAAAATAGGAATTTAATTGTGAACCTTGCATTGTAATCTGGTTGTTATGAATCTTGTTATAGATTTTTCATCTTTAACAGTTCACTTTTTTTCACAGCAGTGATTGAAGTGATTGCCCCCGTCTCCTCTTTTTCTTTTTTTTGAACAAAGAAAGATGTTTTTATTTAATACTTGTTACCACTCTGCAACTATTGCTTTAGTCAAGTTCTTGTAACCTCAATCTAGACTTTTTCTTTATTAACATATAATGTATTATTTGTTTCAGGGGTACAGGTCTGTGATTCATCAGTCTTACACAACACACATTGTTCCCCACAACACATACCCTCTCCAATGTCCATCACCAAGCCACCCTATCCCTCCCACTCGCCTCCACTCCAGCAATCCTCAGTTTGTTTCCTGAGATTAAGAGTCTCTTATGGTTTGTCTCCCTCTCTGGTTTGGTCTTGTTTCATTTTTTCCTCTCTTCCCCTATGATCCTCTGCCTTGTTTCTCAAATTCCATATATCAGTGAAATTATATGATAATTTTCTTTCTCTGATTTATTTCACTTAGCATAATAGCCTCTAGTTCCATCCACATCATTGCAAATGGCAAGATTTCATTTTTTTGATGGCTTCATAATATTCCATTATATATATATATATATATTTATATTTATATTTATATTTATATTTATATTTATATTTTAGCCATTCTGACTGGTGTCAGGTGATATCTCATTGTGGTTTTGATTTGTATTTCCCTGATGCCAAGTGATGTTGAGCACTTTTTCATGTGTCTGTTGGCAATAGGGATGTCTTCTTTGCAGAAGTGTCTGTCATGTCTTCTGCCCATTTCTTGATTGGATTATTTGTCCCTTGGGTGTTGAGTTTGATAAGTTCTTTATAGATTCTGGATACTGGCCCTTTATCTAATATGTCATTTGTAAATATCTTCTCCCATTCTGTCGATTCTCTTTTGGTTTTGTTGACTGTTTCCTTTGCTGTGCAAGAGCTTTTTATCTTGATGAAGTCCTAAGAGTTCATTTTTGCCTTTCTTTCCCTTGCCTTTAGAGATGTGTCTTGAAAGAAGTTGCTATGGCCAATGTCAAAGAGGTTACTGCCTATGTTCTCCTCTAGGATTTTGATGGATTCTTATCTCACATTTAGGTCTTTCATCCATTTAGAGTTTATCTTTGTGTATGGTGTAAGAGATGGTCCAGTTTCATTCTTCTGCATGTGGCTAATTTTCCTAGAACCATTTATTGAAGAGACTGTCTTTTTCCCATTGGATATTCCTTCCTGCTTGTCAAAGATTAGTTGGCCATAGAGTCGAGGGTCCATTTCTGGGTTCTCTTTCTGTTCCATTGATCTGTTTTTGTGCCAGAACCGTACTGTCTTGATGATTACAGGTTTGTAATAGAGCTTGAAGTTTGGCATTGTGATTCCACCAGCTTTGGTTTTCTTTTTCAACATTCCTCTGGCTATTCGGGCTCTTTTCTGGTTCCATACAAATTTTAGGATTATTTGTTCCATTTCTGTGGAAAAAGTTGATGGTATTTTGATAGGGATTGCATTGAATGTGTAGATTGCTCTAGGTAGCATAGACATTTTAACAATATTTATTCTTCTAATCCATGAGCATGGAATGTTTTTCCATTTCTTTGTGTCTTCCTCAATTTCTTTCATGAATATTCTACAGTTTTCTGAGTACAGATCCTTTGCCTATTTGGTTCGATTTATTCCTAGGTATCTTATGATTTTTGGTGCAATTGTAAATACATTTGACCTCTTAATTTCTCTTTCTTCTGTCTTGTTGATGGTGTATAGAAATGCAACTGATTTCTGTGCATTGATTTTATATCCTGTCACTTTACTGAATTCCTGTATGAGTTCTAGCAGTTTTGGGGTGGGGTCTTTGGGTTTTTCCACATAAAATATCATATCGTCTGCAAAGAGTGAGAGTTTGATTTCTTCTTTGCCAATTTGGATGCCTTTTATTTCTTTTTGTTGTCTGATTGCTGAGGCTAGGACTTCTAGTACTATGTTGAACAACAAGTGGTGAGAGTGGACATCCCTGCCATGTTCCTGACCCTAGGGGAAAAGCTCTCAGTTTTTCCACATTGAAAATGATATTTGCTGTGGGTTTTTCATTAGATGGCTTTTATGATATTGAGGTATGTACCCTCTATCCCTACACTGTGAAGAGTTTTAATCAAGAAAGGATACCGTACTTTGTCAAATGCCTTTTCTGCATCTATTGAGAGGATCATATGGTTCTTGTCCTTTCTTTTATTTATGTAGTGTATCACATTGATTGATTTGCAGATGTTGAATAAACTTTGCAGCCCAGGAACAGATCCCACTTGGTCGTGGTGAATAATCCTTTTAATGTACTGTTGGATCCTATTGGCTAGTATGTTGGTGAGAATTTTTGCATCCATGTTCATCATGGATATTGGTCTGTAATTCTTCTTTTTGGTGGGGTCTTTGTCTGGTTTTGGGATCATGGTAATGCTGGCCTCGTAAAATGAGTTTGAAAGTTTTCCTTCTATTTCTATTTTTTGGAACAGTTTCAGAAGAATAGGTATTAATTCTTCTTTAAATGTTTGTTAGAATTCCCCTGGGAAGCCATCTGTCTCTGAGCTCTTGTTTGTTGGGAGATTTTTGATTACTGCTTCAATTTCCTTGCTGGTTATGGGTCTGTTGAAGTTTTCTATTTATTCCTGGTTCAGTTTTGGTAGTTTATACATCTCTAGGAATGCATCCATTTCTTCCAGATTGTCTTATTGTTGGCATACAGTTGCTCATAATATGTTCTTATAATTGTTTATATTTCTTTGGTGTTGGTTGTGATCTCTCCTCTTTCATTCATGATTTTATTTATTTGGGTCCTTTCTCTCTTCTTTTTGATAGGTTTGGTCTGATAAGTCTAGATAAAGTATTCTTGGCTGTGTATTTTTCTCATTTAATACCCTGAATATATCATGCCAGTCCTATCACTCTTATTAATTCTTTCAAAAACCAGCTCCTAGTTTTGTTGATCTGTTCTACTGCTCTTTTGGTTTCTAGTCCATTAATTTCTGCTCTAATCTTTATTATTTCTCTTCTCTGCTGGGTTTAGGCTTTACTTGCTGTTCTTTCTCCAACTCCTTTAGGTGTAGGGAAATGTTGTGTATTTGAAAACTTTCTCATTTCTTGAGAAAGGCTTGTAGTGCTATATATTTCTCTCTTAGGACCACCTTTGCTGCATCCCAAAGATTTCGAACAGTTGTGTTTTCATTTTCATTTGTTTCCATGAATTTTTAAAAATTCTTCTTTAATTTCCTGGTTGACCCATTCATTCTTTAGTAGGATGCTTTTTAGCCTCCATGTATTTGAGTTCTTTCCAACTTTCCTCTCACAATTGAGTTCCAGTTTCAAAGCATTGTGGTCCACAAATATGAAGGGAATGATCCCAATCTTTTGGTCCCAGTAGAGACCTGATTTATGACCCAGAATGTGATCTATTCTGAAGAATGTTCCATGTGCACTAGAGAAGAATGTGCACTCTGTTGCTTTGGGATGGAATGTTCTGAATATATCTGTGAAGCCCCTCTGGTCTAGTGTGTCATTTAAATCCCTTATTTCCTTGTTGATCTCTTGCTTAGATGATCTGTCCATTGCAGTGAAGGAGGTGTTAAAGTTCCCTACTATTATTGTCTTATTGTCGACATGTTTCTTTGATTTTGTTATTAATTGGCTTATATAATTCACTGCTCCCATGTTGGGGGCATAAATATTTGCAATTGTTAGATATTTTTGCTGGATAGACCCTTTAATGATGATATAGTGTCCTTCCTCATCCCTTATTACAGTCTTTGGTTTAAAATCTAATTTGTCTGATATAAAGAGTGCCACCCCAGCTTTCTTTGATGTCCATTAGCATGATAAATGTTTTTCCACCCCCTTACTTTCAATCTGGAGGTGTCTTTGGGTCTAAAATGAGTCTCTTGCAGAGAGCATACTGATGGGTCTTGCTTTTTTATCCAAACTGATACCCTGTGTCTTTTGATTGGGGCATTTAGTCCATTTACATCAGGGTAACTATTGAAAGATATGAATTTAGTGCCATTGTCTTGCCCGTAAGGTGACTGTTACATATATTGTCTCTGTTCCTCCTGGCCTGTGTTACTTTAGGACTTTAGAGGACCCCTTTCAATTTCTTGTAGTGCTGGTTTGGTGATCGCAAATTCTTTTAGTTTCTGTTTGTTCTGGAAGCCTTTTATCACTCCTTCTATTTTCAATGACAGCTTAGCTGGATAAAGTATTTTTGGCTGCATATTTTTCTCATTTAATACCCTGAATATATCATGCCAGTCATTTCTGGCCTGTCAGGTCTGTGGATAGGTCTGCTGCCAATCTAATGTTTTTACCATTGTAGGTTACAGACCTCTTGTACCGCGCTGCTTTCAGGATTTTCTCTTTGTCTCTGAGATTTGTAAGTTCTACTATTAGATGCCGGGGTGTTGACCTATTTTTATTGATTTTGAGGGGGGTTCTCTGTGCCTCCTGGGTTTTGATGCCTGTTTCCTTCCCCAAATTAGGGAAGTTCTCTGCTATAATTTGCTTCAATATTCCTTCTGCCCCCCTCTCTCTTTCTTCTTCTTCTGGGATCCCAATTATTCTAATATTGTTCAACTTTATGGTATCACTTATCCCTCAGATTCTGCCCTTGTGATCCAGTAGTTGTTTATCTTTCTTTTTCTCAGGTTCTTTATTCTCCATCATTTGGTCTTCTATATCACTAATTCTCTCTTCTGCTTCATTTATCCTAGTAGTTAGAACTTCCATATTTGATTGCACCTCATTAATAGCCTTTTGGATTTTGACTTGGTTAGATTTTATTTCTCCATAAATGGATTCTCTAGTGTTGTCTATGCTTTTTTCAAGCTTTATAATCATTATTCTGAACTCTAGTTCTGACATCTTACTAAGGTCTGTATTGATTAGGTCCCCAGCACTTGGTATTGCCTCTTGTTCTATTTTTTGAGGTGAGTGTTCTCGTTTTGTCATTTTGTCTAGAGAATAGATGAATGAGAGAACAAAATGCTAAAAGGGTAACAATGACCCCAGAGAAATATACACTAAACAAATCAGAAGAGACCCGAAATCGGGGGGGGGGGGGAGAGAAAAAAAAAGAATATGATCAGGCTGGTGAATAGAACAGATCCATTCACTAGATTTTGGGTGTATTTTGGTCTGTTAGAATAAACTGCATCCCAAAATTTTAAAGAAAGAAAAACTTACATATACATACAAAAAATAAGATTAAATATAATGAAGGGATAGAATAGAGTGTACAAAATGAAAATTTAAAAAGATTTTAAAAAAGGAATTGATAAGAAGTCAGTTGAAAAAGGAAAGAATAATTCAAAAAAAAGAAAAAGAAAAAAATAAAATTTAAAAAATTAAAGTTGAAAGACTAAAGAATCATGGGGAAAAAGCTAAGAATTGTATGTGCTGTATTCCCGTAGCGCTGGAGTTTTGCAGGCCTCATTGATCAGTAAACTTGGTCTTGGCTGGATGTTTTTGCTAATCTTCTGGGGGAAGGGCCTGTTGCAGTGATTCTTAAATGTCTTTGCCCCAGGTGGAATTGCATTGTCCTTGCCAGGCTTAGTAATCTGCTCGGGTTTGCTCTCGGTAGCTTTTGTTCTCTGAAGGCTTTCTGCACAGCTTTAGACGATGAGAATGAAAATGGCAGCCTCCCAATCTCTAGCCCCAGAGGAGCCAAGAGCTCAGGCCCCCCCCTCCTCAGTGCGCCCTCAGAGAAAAGCAGTCAATCACTCCTGTCTCCCTTGTCTCTGTCCGCAGTCTGTGCTCACCCAGCCTGTGACCGCACGTTTCTATCTCTGGCACACGGCCCTAATTGGAGTCTCCAAACCCAGCAGATTCCTATGACAGGCTCCTGTACCACTCCTCCAGAGGGAGGAAGGTGAGTCTCCCCAGATCTGCCACTTGCTGGGCGCCGGCTCAAAGAGTAGTGGCCCGACTGTGCTGTGGATCATGGGTTATGGCCATCCCGAGCTGACAGCCCACTCCTGGGTTTACTCTGCAGCCGGCTTCCCCGCTCCGATACCTGGGAGCTCTCCCACATTCAGGCACCCTCGGTCTTTCTGTGACCCTGAGGGTCCTGAGACCACACTGTCCCAGTGAGTGTTTTACCCCATGTTTAGCCACTGGAGCGACGTCCCTCACCAGAGCAGACTTCTAAAAGTTCAAGTTCAATTTTGTGCTCTGCTGCTCTATTGCTTGCCGGTACCTGGCTGACAGGGGACCCCTCCCCCCGCAGTCTATCTTCCCATATATTGCCTCAGATTCACTTCTCCACACCTCCCACCTTGCGAAAGTGGTCACTTTTCTGTTCATAGAGTTGCTGCTATTCTTTTCTTCATTCTCCAGTTGCGTTTGTAGGTGTTCAGAACGGTTTGATAGCTCTCTAGCTGAATTCCTGGGACCAGACAAGAGTTAGGTCCTTACTTCTCCGCCATCTTGGACTCCCTGCCCTGTCTCCTCTTTTTTCAAAGTCAGGTTCACTGACAGGGGCAGCAGCATCACTTGGAGCTTGTTAGAAATGCAGGCCCCACCCCAAACCCACTGAAATGCAAATCTGGGTTGACTTGTGTGTCCTTGGTGACTCACACACATAAAAGCTTATGGACCTGGGTGTTATACGCAACTAATGAATCATGGAACTTTACATCAAAAACCAGGGATGTACTGTATGGTGACTAACATAATACAATAAAAAATTATTATTATAAAAAAATAAGAGAAACAAACAAAAAACCATAACAAAACAACACTAATTAAACACTCTGATCTGAAAAAAAAAAAGCTTATGGACTCTGGGAAACAAACTGAGGGCTTCAGAGGGGAGGGGGGATGGGATAGGTTGGTGATGGGTATTAAAGAGGACACATATTGTGTGGTGCACTGGGTGTTATACTCAAGTAATGAATCGTGGAACTCTACATCAAAAACTAGGGATGTACTGTATGGTGACTAACATAATATAATAAAAAATATTATTTAAAAAAAAGCTTCTCAGGAAGGATCCTTCCTTCTCAGGAAGGATTCCTGTGTTGTCCCACCTTTAGGACTTACATGATTGTTTCCTCTTGGACTAGCCTGCTCCTTGAGATCTGATATTCCTGTAACTGAAAGTTATTGCTAGCAGTTTGGTAACATTTAAGTTAAACGTTTTTGGCTAAAACACATCACGTTATATTGTGTGCCATGTTTGACCCATAGTAAAATTCACCACTGGATTTGTGAAATGATAACCTGGTTCCTCCATTGAAAAGTTACAGTGTTCCTCTTGTGACCAGGAAGGAATCTGTGTAGTGTTAATCTGGCATCATGTAACTATCCAGTTCCCCATCAACCATTTATTTCCTGAATGGCTTTAACACAATTTGGTATCATCTTTATCCTCACTGAATCAATGCTTTAGTCAGGGTTTTAAAGTGTTCCTCACATAAATCTTAAACACTTCTTTTTAAGGTTTTTTTTTTCACTAGATATTTTGCCTTTTTTTGTTTGCTATTGTAAATGGGCTCTTCTCTTTCATGACATCTTCTAATTGAATGTTTATATATGAATATTACTGATTAGTGTATGTTGATTCTACAACATGTTACTATTCTCAATAGTCTTGTTGTTTCTCATTTGATTTTCTTGTGTTCTCCAGAAATCTTTTTTTTGTACAATACTTAACCAGGTTTTTAAATCAGCATTATACCTGCTTTAGAAAAAGATTTTGGAAGTCTGCCTTCTCTTTCTATGTTCTGACTAGAAAAAGAGATTATCTACCATGTAAAGTTTTGGTGGGATCTCTTGGTAAACTAGGTGATCCTGGCACTTCTTTAAGGAGCAGGTCTTTTTTTTAAATAATAATATTTTTTATTATACTATGTTAGTCACCATACAGTACATCCCTGGTTTTTGATGTAAAGTTCCATGATTCATTAGTTGCGTATAACACCCAGTGCACCATGCAATACGTGCCCTCCTTACTACCCACCACCAGCCTATCCCATTCCCCCACCCCCTCCCCTCTGAAGCCCTCAGTTTGTTTCCCAGAGTCCATAGTCTCTCATGCTTCATTCCCTCTTCTGATTACCCCCCTTTCTTTATCCCTTTCTTCTCCTACCGATCTTCCTAGTTCTTATGTTCCACATATGAGAGAAACCATATGATAATTGTCTTTCTCTGCTTGACTTATTTCACTTAGCATTATCTCCTTCAGTGCGCTCCATGTTGCATCAAATATTGAGAAATTGTTCTTTTTGATAGCTGAGTAATATTCCATTATATATATGGACCACATCTTCTTAATCCAGTCATCTGTTGAAGGGCATCTCAGCTCCTTCCACGATTTAGCTATTGTGGACAGAGCTGCTATGGACATTGGGGTGCATATGGCCCTTCTCTTCACTACGTCTGTATCTTTGAGGTATATACCCAGTAGTGCAATTGCTGGATCATAGGGTATAAGGAGCAGGTCTTTGACAGATATGCTATATTGTGCTTTTATTGTCAGTTGTTTTCCACCACCCCTGCAGGAAGATTACAGTTGACCTTTGAACAATGGGTTAGGGTGCAATCCCTCCACACAAATGAGGAAATCCATATATAACTTTTGACTCCCCCAAAACTGTTGACCAGAAGACTTACTCATAACATAAACATTCAATTAACATATATTTTGTATGTTATGTATATTATATGTTGTATTCTTACAATAAAATAAGCTAGAGAAAAGAAAATGTTATTAAGAAAATCATAAGGTGGGGCGGTGCCTGGGTGGCTCAGTTGGTTAAATGTCCAACTCTTGATTTATGCTCAGGTCATGGTCTCAGGGTGGTGAGATCAAGCCCTGCATGGGGCTCTGCACTCAATGGAGAGTCTGCTTGAGATTCTCTCCATCTCCCTGCCCCCCACCCCAATCTCTCTCTCTCTGTCAAAATAAATAAATAAATCTTAAACAACAAAAAAAGAAAACCATAAGGAAATCACATTTACAGTAGTGTGCTGTAAACAATCTCTGTGTTACTGGATTTGTGTAGTTCAAACCCATGTTGTTCAAAGGTCAATTGTATACACTCCCATGTTATATTTAATAGGATAAATACTATTGGGAATTGTCAAAGGGAAAATTATTACTTTAAATAAAATGCATAAAAATAAAAAAAAATTGTGTACACTCCCATTATTTGCCTTGTCACTTGCACTGCCTCCCTGTGGAGTGTTGTAGTTCTGTGTCCCTCTGATGTCTGGCTGGCCATGATACTTGTTTTAACAGTGAAGTTGAGTGCACATGATATGTACCAGTTCCAAGAAAAAGCTGTAAGCTTACCATTTTGCATTTTATTTTTTTTCACTTTAATAATAATGTTTTTTATTACATTATGTTAGTCACCATACAGTACATCCCCGGTTTCCGATGTAAGGCTCGATGATTCATTAGTTGCGTATAACACCCAGGGCACCATGCAATACGTGCCCTCCTTACTACCCATCACCAGTCTATCCCATTCCCCCACCCCCCTCCCCTCTGAAGCCCTCAGTTTGTTTCCCAGAGTCCATAGTCTCTCATGCCTCATTCCCCCTTCTAATTACCCCCCCTTTCGTTATTCCTTTCTTCTCCTACTGATCTTCCTAGTTCTTATGTTCCATAAATGAGTGAAACCATATGATAATTGTCTTTCTCTGCTTGACTTATTTCGCTTAGCATTTTGCATTTTAATAAGCTCTTGCTCTTTTCTCTTTTCCCTTAAGAACAGCATGTCACAAATAAGGGCTCTTTCTTCAGACTGGATCCCAGAGTGAAGAAGATGCATGAGGCAGTGTTAATCAGAGCTACATAAAATGTGCAGTTGACATGTAATATGAGTGAGGAAATAAAACTTTGTTTTCTGTAAGCCATTGTGATTTGAGGATAGTTTCTACCACAGTATTACCAAGAGAAAAATTATTAACACAGCATTTATTTTTCTTTGTGGAATGTGGTTGGCTTATACTTTTCATCTCTACCAGTGTTATTTTTGGTACCTTGTATTGTCCAAAGATTATTCATTTCACCTAAGATTACACATTTATTTGCATGGACTCTAGCTAAGTAGTCTTGTGATTTTAAATAATTTCTTTTTTCAGTGTATGTCCCCCTTTGTCATTTCTGATTTTGTTTGTGTCTCTCTCTCTGATCCGTCCCTTTATTTTTGCTTGATTAGATTAGCAAGTGATTTATCTCTTACCTTGATTTTTTCAGTATATACAATTGACATACCATGCAATACATCCAAAACGTACAGTTCAATGGCTTTTATTATATCCTATTTTCACTGAATTGTGCTACAATCACCACGATAAGTTTACAACATTTTCATCACCCCAAAAGAAACCCTACACTCATTAGCTATCACCCTCACTCGTCCATCCCCCAAGCCTTAGGCAGCCACTAATCTACGTTCTGTCTTCATAGATTTGCTTATTTGGGAAATTTCATATAAATGGAATTAATATGTTGTCCTTTACATCTGGCTTCTTTCACTTAACACAATGTTTTCAGTCCACCCATATTGTAGTAAGTACTTCATTTCTTTTTATTGCCAAACACTATTTCATTTTATGGATATACTATATTTTATTTATCCATTCACCAGTTGATGGACATCTGGGTTATTTTCAGTTTCTGTCTGTATGTATGCAAGTTTTTGTGTGAATATACGTTTTCATTTCTCTTAGGTATACCTAGGAGCGGAATTGCTGGGTAATTCATAGGGGTAATTCTATGTTTAGTCTTTTGAGAAACTGTCAGACTGTTTTCCAAAGACACAGAAACATTTTACATCACTACTAACAGTGTATAAGGATTCTAATTTTTCCCCATCCTAGATGACACTTGTTACCCGTTTGAGTGTGCTTTGGTGTCATATCTAAGAAACTGTTGCCTAATCTGAAGTCATGAAGATTTATGCCTATATTTTCTTCTAAGATTGCTATAGTTTTAACTCTTACAGTTAGGTCTTTGATCCATTTTGAGTAAATTTTGTATCATCTAAGGTAGGGGGCCCATTCATTCTTTTGCAGATAGATACCCCATTGTCCCAGCATCATTTGTTGAAAAAGACCAAAGAACTGTTTTGTTCTTATTTATTTTCTGATTTTGAACTCTACTTTTGCTTTAATTTTTTCCAGTTCAGCTTAGTTTGTTGCTCATTTTGTGTCAGATGCTTAATTCGTGTATTATTTACTATTATTCATATAAGTATTTAAGGCAACACATTTTCCTTTTATTACTATGTTAGTAATATTCCATAGACTCTGGTACATAGCATTACTATTATTATTTTCTAAATATTCTGAAATTTAGATTTTTATTTCTCCTTTGGACCTGAGAGTTATTTAATGAGATATTTGAAATATTTTTTCCAGATTGACAGACTATTTTTATTTTTTGGCTTTGTTATTAATGTCTACTTTTATTGCAATTTTGTCAGGGATCATTAGTTGAATTATTACTGCTTTTTGGGATTTTTTGAAATTTTCTCTGTGGCCTTATGTATTTTTTTATATGCCCTATAGGAGCTTGAAAGTAAGTATTTATTACAATTACTGGAACACAGTATTATAGATTATATATACACATTTATGTATACATATGTATGCATATACTCATATGCATATATTCACACATATATTTTATAATTTTTGTTTCATATTATCTATTCTTACTTACTTTTTAAAAAGTGTATTTAAGGATAAATTCTTCTTCTTCTTCTTCTTCTTTTTTTTTTTTTACGTAAAGTCTACTTCCAACCTGTGGCTTGAACTCATGACCCTGAGATAAAGAGTCACATGCTCTGCTGACTGAGCCAGCCAGGCGCTCCTATTCTTGTTTACTTTTAATCACCTGATCTGCCTTGGATGACAGAAGTTTATGATAACCCTGACCCTCTGTTCTCCTTATACCCGGAGTGACTTCTCCGATTGCTGAATATTGGGCCTCAGCTTCTCTGTTCTCATCAGGAATCTGATCAATTTCAGGAAAAACTTTGTTCTGTTCTTCCACATTTTATGTTTTATGAGGGTAGGCTGCTCCCCTCTGGAGAGGCCCATGGTAGTCCAGCCACGCCTGTGAAAGGGAAAATAGATGTAATTTTGGAGGAGTATTACAAAGCTCATTTAGTGAACACAGCTAATATAAATTCTCCAACCTAGTCTTTTTCAGTAACAAAGGTGGTTCTTTTTCTCCATCTGACGGACTGATTCTGTGACTAACCCTTAGTTGGTTCCACGCATGGGCAAGGAGCAGGATTTTCACATATTGAACCTACTCAAGCACTGGTACCTCTTCCTGCTCAAATAGCTTTTGTGGTCCCTGTAACATACAGAATAAAGTTCCAGGTTCTTTATTTTCCATTCCAAACACTCCCAAATTTGACTTTTAGTTCTTTTTCTAATATTATCCCAGCCTACAATCCCTCTTCCACCTCACACTCAAAGCCCCTGCTCCCCATCTCTGAGCCTGTCTAGGGCTTCCTGCTGCCTCGTCTTTATTCAAGAGTTTGCCTCAATATGCTGCCCACACCCATCTGGCAAGATCCTGAACTACATTCCTTTTCTGCCTCAGTCCACATTGTCTCAAAGTGTGTGTGTGTGTTTGTGTGTGTGTGTGTGTGTGCACATCCAGCCAGTTTTGGAGATTTTGGAAATTAGAGATTATGATTCCTTTTTTGTCATTTCAGATAACTGAAGAAGAGTTATCTGTACCTATCTTTATTAAAATAGCTGATTGTTAAATTGATTTCTGGAGGAATGGATAATATGAAACTATCTTCAGAATACTGACTTTTGGGCATGATGGGTCAGAACAGGTAGTCTGGGGTCTGAGAGAGATTTGTCATCAGTTGAATGGGTAGAGAAGCCTGAATCAATATATTATAGGATTTTAACATAGGCAATTATGTCTATCCCATTAGATTGAAAATTCTCAGGAGGTAAGGATTATCAGTATCCTATTTACTGACACTCTACCAGGTCAAGAGCTGGTGCTTGGTCTCTGTTGAATGAATGAATGAGTGAATGAATGAATGAATGAATGAATGAATGAATGAAAGCTTCTTGACACCCCTGAGAATACAGATGAAGAAATAGCAATTATAACTAAAGAAATTTGGGACAGAAAGGAGTGTAGAGTAATAAACCAGGAAAGAAATCTACTTTAATTTTCTTAAATTGTATCTCTCACACTTCCTAGCACATTAGTAAGTTTTAATAAAAATATACAGTGCACATGGTGTGTGATCACTACAAATACATTAAGGTCATTCTTTCTTCTCTAGAGTTCAGAGAATGGCACATTTATCCACCATCTAGAGTAAAGTATGTTTAGAGAGTTTTAATGGGTCTCACTCAAAAGTCTCTTTCTCAGATTCCAGGCTCATGGCAGGAGAGAACCAAACCAGCATCTTTGAGTTCCTCCTATGGGGACTCTCAGAGTGGCCAGAGCAGCAGCGCATCCTCTTCCTGCTGTTCCTGTGGATGTATGTGGTCACTGTGGCTGGGAACCTGCTCATTGTCCTGGCCATTGGCACTGATACACGTCTCCACACGCCTATGTACTTCTTCCTTGCCAGCCTGTCCTGTGCAGACATCCTTTTCACTTCCACCACTGTGCCCAAGGCCTTGGTGAACATCCAGACTCAGAGCAGGTCCATTTCTTACACAGCATGCCTGGTTCAGCTCTACTTCTTCTTGACTTTTGGGGACATGGACATCTTTCTCCTGGCCACAATGGCCTATGACTGCTATGTGGCCATCTGCCGCCCTCTCCACTACAAGATGGTCATGAGTCGCCGGCGCTGCACCCTCCTGGTTACTGCCTGCTGGATCCTTACGAGTCTTGTTGCCATGACCCACACTTTCCTCATCTTTCGACTTTCTTTTTGCTCTAAGATCATTCCTGACTTCTTCTGTGATCTGGGGCCCCTGATGAAGGTGTCTTGCTCTGACACTCAGGTCAATGAGCTTGTGCTCCTCTTCTTGGGGGGAGCAGTCATTTTAATCCCCTTTATGCTCATCCTGGTCTCTTATATCCACATTGTTTCAGCCATCCTCAGAGTCCCCTCTGCCCAGGGAAGGCGCAAGTCCTTCTCTACCTGTGGGTCACACCTTGCTGTTGTTGCCCTGTTCTTTGGGACAGTGATCAGGGCTTATCTGTGCCCCTCATCCTCTTCCTCCAACTCCATAGAGGAGGATACAGCAGCTGCTGTCATGTACACAGTGGTAACTCCCCTGCTGAACCCCTTCATTTACAGCCTGCGGAACAAAGACATGAAGTGTGCCCTGGCGAGGTTTCTCAGAGGCAAAGTCTTCTTTTTGTGGGGCCAGTGACTTCTGTAGTGATACTGCCAGTGTCCTCATCCCCTCCAGTGAGGAACTTCACAGAGATTTCTACCTCAGGTTTTTTACTTCTGACTCCCACATATGCCTTACCATCACTCCCCTCCCTGAATCCCTTCACGAGTTTGATATCGTTGAGGAAAATCGGGATTTTACATCATGCTTTAAAGTTAATATGCTAAGAGTTGTTTATTTACTCATTTATTTTACTTAAAACTTCCCACAAGGAAAAATTCCTTTTGCAATGTTTTTAATTCTAAAAGTCTGTGCAGACTTTTATGCTAGTTCACTAAAACTCAATTAGTGAGGTCATGGAAAGTGGGTTAATGATCAAAATATTAGCAACTAAGGTCAATATTGGATGGCAATAGTTTACAACTTTGAATATATATATACACACACACATACACACACACACACACACACACTTTATTTTTTCTTACAAAGATAGGAAATTATATAAACACTTATTGCTTCAAGGTTGTGAGTCAATATCTTTGTAACTATTAAAGCTCTTAACAATATGGAATGATCTATGTCATTGTCCGTGAACAGATTTCTGAACAGCTTATAATGAGAAGATAAAATAAATAAATTTAAATTAAATATTATGGCAACTAGTGTGTAGCCATTCTCTTAACTTCTTCCTTATCTGCTTAAGTCATAGCTGATTGTGAATGCTGATTTTCACATCCACAGTAAAGGAATCTTGTATTCTCAAGGTTCTTTCTGTTGAAACTTGTGGCCTTTAGACTCAACCAAGACCAAATCAAAGATAACCAAGGCTTATGATTTTTATTTCTGCAGTGGAAAAGTCACAATTCCATACCAAGACTGAGAGTGAATACAAAATCATTGTCTAAAGTTGAGGCCATGGAACAAATTCATTACAGAGCTTTGTGAGGAAAGAGTTCTAGATTGGTACCCTGGAGTCCCAGATCTTAACCTCAGTGCTTCCACATATTCTGTCTGAGTCTAGTTTTCTCTTTTGTGAGATAAAATTATTGATATTTTTTCCTGCCTACCTAACTGGAACTTTGTGGGGAAAATGCCTATAGTTTGGCTATTATAATAGAGAAACTCCAAATGATTATAGATTTTAAAAGCTGGGCACTTATTTCTTTCTCATATATGTGTAAGTAGTCCAGGTGTGAGATGTTGTCTACAGAATCATCAAGCAAACCAGGCTACCTCTCTCTTGTTTTTCTGTGACCCTCAAAGAATGGTTCCATAGCCATTAAACTTCTGCCTTGGTCTTCATTTCAACCAGTAGGAAGGGGGAAAGGGTCAACTGGAGGATCCAGCTTTTTCCACTAAGGACAAAATCTAGAGAAGTGGCACACACCTCTTCCATTTATATCCTATTGGCCAGAACTTGGTCATTTGGCCTCACCCAGCTGCAACTGGGCCTGGGAAATGTATTCTATATACTTGGTCGCCATATTCCCAGCTAATATTATGTTAGCATGGAAGAAGCACAAACCAGGATTAGGGGAAAACCAGCCATCTCTGCTATAGTCAGGTGACATGATGGCAATTAAAAGCCCTGCTAGCATGAAGAGCTCATGAAAACGGGAAAGCTTGTGGGCACTCAGTCACTCTCTAAATCTTCAAGGCTACTGAGATACAAGCTAAGGAGGTGTGTTCTTCCTAGTGACCACAGAAATTGTCAGTGGAGTGGCAACAATGGGAGTGGCTGATAATAATTACGTGGAATCTGAGACCTTCTTTTTAGGATCACCCTGTCCCCCCTCCTCCTCTAAGTGAGTACCTAGAGGGACAGAAGCTGGGGCCTGACCTTTGGCTCTTCTGAATACTTATTAGCAAACAAGGTCATGATATTCCTGGTGAACATGAGTTCATGTGTGAAATTAACCTGACATCTACAAGCACAAATGGAATAAATATAAATGAACAACATATACCACATGAATCTAAATTATTGGAAAAGAGTTAGAATTTAAAATAAACTGATGAATATACTCAAGGATATTAGAATATTAAGAATATGAAACATAAAAAAAAACAAAGTGGAAGTGTTAGTTATGAAACATAATAGCTGAAGTAAATAATTCCACTGATGAGATAAATAGCAGAATGGATACATATAAAGAATGAATTGGTGAACCAGAATCAGAATATCAGATAGTGTAACTCTCTTAAAGGGAGCAAGCAGTGAAGAATAGAAATATAGAAAAATAAAAGGGTGGGGTGTTAGAGAGATAGAGGTTGTAAATAAAAGTGCCAAAATCTAGAAAATAAGAGCCCCATAAAAAGACAGAAGAAGCAGAGGGAAAGAAATATTTCAAGGAGTAATGGTCATAGATTTTCCAGAAATATAGTATATGAACAACTTCAGAATGAAAAAGCCCATGAAGTGCCAAGCAAAAGTAATTAAAAATATCTCTAAACTCATCATAGTGGAATTTAAGAAGATCACAAAGAACATTTTTTATAATAATTTTGTATTATGTTATGTTAGTCACCATACAGTACATCCCAAGTTTTTGATGTAAAGTTCCATGATTCATTACTTGCGTATAACACCCAGTGCACCATGCAATACGTGCCCTCCTTACTACCCATCACCGGCCTATCCCATTCCCCCACCCCCTCCCCTCTGAAGCCCTCAGTTTGTTTCCCATAGTCCATAGTCTCTCATGCTTCATTCCCCCTTCTGTTTAACCCCCCTTCATTCTTCCCTTCCTTCTCCTACCGATCGTCCTGCTATTTCTTATGTTCCATAAATGAGTGAAAACATATGATAATTGTCTTTCTCTGCTTGACTTATTTCACTTAGCATTATCTCCTCCAGTCCCGTCCATGTTGCTGCAAATGTTGTGAAATCGTTCTTTCTGATGGCTGAGTAATATTCCATTGTATATATGGACCACAACTTCTTAATCCAGTCATCTGTTGAAGGGCATCTCAGCTCCTTCCACAATTTAGCTATTGTGGACAATGCTGCTATGAACATTGGGTGCATATGGCCCTTCTCTTCACTATGTCTGTATCTTTGGGGTAAATACTCAGTAGTGCAATTGCTGGATCATAGGGTAGCTCAATTTTTAACTTTTTAAGGGACCTCCACGCTGTTTTCCAAAGTGGCTGTACCAACTTGCATCCCACCAACAGTGTAAGAGGGATCCCCTTTCTCCACATCCTCTCCAGCAATTGTTGTTTCCTGCCTTGTCAATTTTTGCCATTCTAACTGGCGTAAGGTGGTATCTCACAAAGAGAACATTTTAAGTTTCCAAAGAGAGAGAGAGAGGATTACATACAAAGGAACAATAATAAGATTAAATTCAGATGTATCAATGACATACTGGATATAGGAAGACAATTGAATAAGATTTGAAAAGCATTAAAGAAAATAATTTTAAATATAAAAATTAATATCCATCCAAATATACACTTAAAATGCAGGCATAATGAAATTATTCTCAATTATACAAGGCCTAAAACGTTCTCCAGACAAAGATCTACCTTGAAAACACCCTTGAACACAGTACTCAAATAAGAAATAGAAAAACATATCCAGGAAGATGATGCAAGAATTATGGGAAATAGGGTGGGGAAATAACACAGCAAAGTTTATTTCTGACTAAAAGAGCAAAGGCAAAATAAAAAAAAAGTCTGAAATAAAACTCTAAAATGCTAGATGGTGTCAACTCTCTATAGTAGATGCGAGTAGGGGAATAAAAGGACAGGAGAGATGTATTTAAAAAATCCATAGGGATAAATTAAAATCATGTGTTTTAAGTTAAGGGAAAGCATCTTAGCTTTCAAAATAGGATGTGTAACTTTCAAACCAATCTCAGAAAAAAAAGACCTCTTAAATGGGAGGCAGTGAGAAAAAAAAATCAGAAGAAAATACAGCAAATGGAAATGATGAAGTTTGAGTTTATTATACATATTATATCAGCACCTAACACGGAATTCCCATTCTTTTAATCAAAATTAAAATGTCAGTATATATGATGCCACAAAGGAAGTCTCAGTAAGTTCTAAAGAAGTATGTGTGTGTTCTCCACTGATATGAACCATAATGCACGCAAATATGTTCTCTAGCTGTAATACTGTAAAGTTAGAAATGAATAATAAAAGGAGAGTTTTAAAATTACCAAATATGTAGAAATTTAAGAAGATATTACTAAATATGAAGTGAAATATACTAAATAAACTTTGGGTTCAAAGGGAAATCATGAGAGAAATTATGGAATACTTGGAAACAATAAAGAAACAATAAAGAGAAACAAACTACAAATCAAAAGCAGTAATAAAACAGATAGATTTAGTTTTAAATAAACTTCCCAGGAAAGGGGCGCCTGGGTGGCACAGCAGTTAAGCGTCTGCCTTCAGCTCAGGGCGTGATCCCGGCGTTCTGGGATCGAGCCCCACATCAGGCTCCTCCGCTATGAGCCTGCTTCTTCCTCTCCCACTCCCCCTGCTTGTGTTCCCTCTCTTGCTGGTTGTCTCTCTCTCTGTGTCAAATAAATAAATTAAATCTTTAAAAAAAAAAAAAACTTCCCAGGAAAGAACTACAGTTGAAACAAATGACTGATATTCAAATTAATAAATTGGAGACAGAGCAACAAGAGTAATCTTAAAGGAACAAAGAAAGGGAAGAAAGATAATGGCAGAAAGCAGTAAAATAAAGAATTGCAAAACAGTAAACATCCTTAGCAAAGTATTATCAAATAGAACTTAGCAAATTTAGAGTTTGTATAGAAAAGATAATACATCATGACCAAGTAGAGTTTATTCTGAGAATGTAAGGCACATCCAACATTTAAAATTCAAGAATTTCAGGGACACCTCGGTGGCTCAGTTCATTGTGTCTGCCTTCTGCTCAGGTCATGATTCCAGGGTCCTGGGACAGAGCCCCACATCGGGCTCCTTGCTCGGCAGGGAATCTGCTTCTCCCTCTGCCTGCTGCTCCCCCTGCTTGTGGTCTCAATCTCTCTCTCTGACAAACAAATAACAAATAAAATCTTTTAAAAAAATAAAATAAAATTCAAGAATTTGGTTCATTGTATTATCACTGAAGAGGTGCACCAGGTTTGTATGTAAGACAACCCATGTGTTTTCACACAGATCCATTTGTAGCTTCCCATTTCATTCATCTCCCATTCTATAACACAGGGACTCCATTTGTTGTTAAAATGCACTGAGCCTCACTTATTCCCAAGTAGGGTAGGTATACAACTCAGAATATCCTTGAAGGTGGTGGTCAGTTATGAGCTGGAAAGTTTTAAGCAAAAGGGTAGTGAAACCAGAAACAGTCCCCATTACTGTTAGATTGTGTTAAGGTTATAAATAAAGTTTGTTATCTCTACTCTCCACTACTCATTCTAGATTCTTCTCACCTTTGCTCTCACTTTGGCAGGCCTTTGTTGATGCCTGGTAGAATATATGAGGCCTTCCTGCCTGAAGGGTTTGAGCTCTTAGTTGCTCTCCTCTTTTTGTGGTAGATGACTGGAATTGCTCGTTAACATTCATTACTGTTCATGGAATTACTAAGAGATACCCAAGTGAATACTCTAGGTTTAAGACATATTATCTCCTTGGGGCGCCTGGGTGGCACAGCGGTTGAGCGTCTGCCTTCGGCTCAGGATGTGATCCCGGCGTTATGGGATCGAGCCCCACATCGGGCTCCTCCACTGGGAGCCTGCTTCTTCCTCTCCCACTCCCCCTGCTTGTGTTCCCCCTCTCGCTGGCTGTCTCTATCTCTGTCGAATAAATAAATAAAATCTTTTAAAAAAAAGACATATTATCTTCTGCCCCATGTGTAGTAGCAGCCATAAGTCGTCATGCTAATCATTGTCAATCGTCCTAGTTAGAAAAGCGACACCCATCTTTTCCTGTGGGCCTACTGCACAAAATGTCAGAAGACAATCACAGCTTTTATTTAGTGGATTCCTTCAAGGGAGTAAGGTTTTTATACTTCGTTCAAACTGGTAAAAAGGACAAAGGACTAATATCTAGAATGTGTAAAGATTTCTTAAAAACTCAACAGTTAAAAAAATACAATTAGGAAATGAGCAAAAGATACAAACAGGATTTTCCCGAAGAGGATACACAGATGGCAAATAAGCACATGAAAAGATGTTCAACACCATTGGGAAAGGCTAACATTTGTCAGAACAGCTAAAATAAAGTGACAACACCAAATTCTGGTGAGGGTGTCGAGGAACTGGATCACTCACACTTTGCTGTGGGAATGTAAACTGTTGCAGCCAGTCTGCACAGTAGTTTGGCAGTTTCTTACAAAACCAAACACACAAGTACTCTGCAGCCCAGCAATTGTACTCCTGGGCATTTATCCTAGAGAGATGAAAACTTACGTTGACTCAAAAACCTAGATACAAATGTTCATAGAAGCTTTATTTTAGAACCAATAAAGGATTAATATCTAGATTGTAAGAAGCTTCTTCCAAAGGAAGGTAGAAAGGAAGTCTATAACAAAGGTGGGTAAAGTATATGAGAAGGAAATTTCGTAAGGATAAACCCAAATTGTTAACAAGATACAAAGAAATGTTAAACCTTATTGGTAAATCAGAGAAGTGATGAGATGATCTTTACACCAATCAGATTGCCAAACTAGAGTCTGACGATGCCAAGTGTTGGTGAGAATATGAGAAAAGGAGAAGCCTCGTGTACTGTGGTGGGAATGTAAACTAGTAGAGACAATCAGAACAGCAATCTATCAGTACATGACAAAAATTAAAATTAACTGTATATTGCAAAATTAAAATTAAATATATTTATATATTTGGATATATATATGTATATATACAATTCTGCTAAGTAGTGATAGATTGCTTTCTTGATTGCCTGGTTTTATTTATTTATTTATTTACACATATCCATCTGTCCATCTGCCCACCCATCCATCCATGCATCTATCATCTATCTATCTATCTATCTGTCTGTCTATCTATCTATCTATCTATCTATCTATCATCTATCTATCTATCATCTATCTGTCTATCATCTATCTATCTGTCTATCTATCTATCTATCTATCATCTATCTATCTATCTATCTATCTATCATCTATCTATCTATCTATCATCTATCTATCTAGATATCTATCATCTATCACCTATCATCTATCTGTGTAGATGATAGAGAGATCATCTCTCCTATTACCTAGCAATCTCATTCCTGTGCATATACTTTACAGAATGTCTTTTTTTTTAAAAGATTTTATTTATTTGGGGGAGCAGAGAATGAGTATAGGGGAGGGGCAGAGGGGGAAGCAGACTCCCTGTTGAGTAGGGAGCCTGACCTGGGGCTCGATCCCAGGACGCTGGGATCACGACCTGAGCCGAAGGCAGGCACTTAACCTACTGAGCCACACTGGCACCCCTAGAGAATATGTCTTAAGGTCTATAGAGAGACACACCAAGGCTCTTCATTACAATGTTGTTTGTAGCAGTATGGAGTTAAGTGTTCATCCCTTGGGCAAATGGATAAATAAAATCTGGTAGATACATACAGTGGACTACTACGTAAAAGAAGTATCACTCTCAGTATACGCAGTATTCTCTGTAACTTTTAAAAGTGTGATTACAAATATAAGGACTGGTATATAGAATAAAAATAATTGTGTATACAATAGTTTTATTACATCTTAAAATGTTGTCATTGGATATGTGTGTGTATTTAAATAAAACGCTGGAGTTGCAGTTGAGAGACCTTTTGAACGCCTAATTCCATTCCAGTTTCTCCTTCCCCAGAGGTAACCACTATCATCAACTTTGTGTTTGTCATTATTATGCATATTTTTATAATTTTACTCGAAAGTTGTGCACTCAAAAGGATTTAGCATTGTTTTTCATTTCAAAATTTTATTTCAATGGTATCATCCAGAAGGTATTCTGAAACTTGCTTTTTTCACTCCGATTATGTTCTTGAGATTTGGCCGTGTTGATACACACACTCACGTTCGTTATTTTTACCACTGTAATAGGTATATGCCACTACTTGTCTATCTATTCTCCTGTTGAAGAACACTTCGTTATTTCTAGTTTTTCACCATTATAAACAAAGCTGAAATGAACTTTCTTGTGCATTTCTCTTTGGGTACATGAATGAAAGTTCTCTAGATTATACTGATAAGAATGAATTGCTAGAAGGAAGGCCAGGTGCACCTTAAATCTTACTAGTGTATGCTGTTGGTGCTTTTCACTGGTTAGTTCATTACTATCCCCAGCTGCTGTGAATAGTGGCTGCTAATGGCTTATGACTGCCCTTTCTCTGGCCGGAGAAGTTAAGCACCCTCTCTTTACTGCCCTGGGAAGTAGAGGGGCAGCCTGCGGCAGGACTGACTAATACTGGGTAGACAAAGCTGGCTCCTTACCTTTGGATAGAATTGATTCCATGGCTGCAATTCATGTTCTTGAGCTCCTCTCAAGCTCCTCTGGAGAACAGGTTGAAGCTAATGTGCTGAGTCCCTTCTTACCTCCATCTTCTTCTGAGGGTATGCCTTCAATAAACTGCTCTCACACTTCCCATGAGCCGCTCTGCTTCCGGGGAACCTGACACAAGGTAACAGTCATGTATTGCTAAAAACTCTCCAAAATGGTTGTATCAGTTTATGCAGTTAAGCCAGAGCTCAAAGGCTGAGAAGGAGAAAGCCATTCAGAGTTGAGGGAGAGTTTCCAGGCAGAAGGAAAACAAAGGTAAAAACCCTGAGATGAAATAGCTCTGTGACTTCAAAGAACTGAAAGAAAGCCAACATGGCTGAAGTTTTGGGAACAATAGGAAGAGAATGGTAGTGGTCGGGGTTAAGGATGTATATAGCAGTGAGACTAGGTAGGAACTTATAGGCTGTTTTACATTTTTTCTTTTTTCTTAAAGATTTTATTTATTTGAGAGAGAGAGACAGAGAAACAGAGAATGAACGGGGGAGAGGCAGAAGGAGAGAAAGTCTCAAGCAGATTGCCCGCTGAGTGTGGAGCCCAATGTGGGGGTTGATTCAGGGCTCGATGTGGGACTCGATACCAGGACCGTGGGATCATGACCTGAGCAGAAGTCAGACTCTTAACCGACCGAGTCACCCAGGTGCCCCACATTTTTTTCTAATTGTAATAGTAAGTTCTTGAAATGAGTTAAGTAGGAAAGTGATAGGGGCCAGGTTAAACCTTAAGAAAATTACTCTGGTGTATATAGAGAATGGATTGGAAAGAGTAGCAGGGAGTTGGTGTCCACAGAACAAGGAGATTGAATCATAAAAAAAAGTGTTAGTGCAAAAAGTAACAGACATAATGGGATCTACAGTATAATACTATTTATGTATATAAAATACACAGACGTGCAAAGACGTGTATTCTTCTGGTTTACATGGGTGTATTGAAGTGGTTGTCTATGTGGGGGAAGAGGGAGTGAGTGGAGATTGGAGCTTATAAAAGACAATAAAGCCAGAGACACACCTTGAAAGGAATGGTGGTGATAATGTGCTATGAACTGAGGGTCTATAATTTACTCATCTCTGGACCCAAAGAAAACAAAAATCAAGACAACAGCAACCATACACTTCCCCACCACTATTTTCACTGTCCTTCTGGAGATCCCTGTTTGGGATGTGAAAGAGCAAAGATGGTGCCCCACTTGGCTTCAGAGAGTAATAATAACGTGCTCTGAGGGTCTCCAGGACCAGGTTTTCAGAGAGACATTCAAAATAACCCAACCTTTTACTTGTTATGTGGGCTTCACTGGGCTGCAGAGACCTTCCCTAGTGATTGACTTCAGCATGAGTCAGAACCTGAAGGCAGAAATTCCCTGGAGCCTCATTAGTAAGGAAACAGATGGAGCCCTGAGGCAGTCAGAGGAGGGATTCTGGAGGGGTGCTCCTGACGCAACTTTGCAGGCTAGTTCCTCATTTCCCTGGGGGGCTCCGTGGAGCCGGTCCTATCTCTGGGCTCCGAGAGAATCCAGGCTGAGATATCTTGTTATTTCCTCTTTGCACAAGTTTATGACCTGGTCCCAGGAGACTGAAAACAGAACTTCCACTATGTGTGATAGAGCTCTGTGCCTCAGGGCCCAGGGCAGGGATCGATACCCACTAGGTATCAGCAAATGTCTGTGGATTAAAAGTGATTGCCTGAATGCTCGACTGAGGGCAAAGGCCTTGACGTTTTCCTTTAAGCGCTCACGGAAGCATAAGGCATACTCTGCAGATGTATTTGTCAATTCATGTTCAAAGAATTTGTTAAGGTGGCTCCTTTGTTTCTCTGTGTAGCTTTGAGAGACTTAAAGTCCTGGAATCAGAAAGCATGTTTCAGGAAGAGTGTATGTCAGTTTTATCCAATGTCATGCTGGTCTGAGGGGCTTCACGGCCACGTTCTCAGACACTGTTCGAGAAACTCCCAAACCTCAATTTATTGAGCAAGCCTCTGTGGGCCATAGTAGTTTCTTAGTAACTAACATCGGAGCCGAGGAGTATGGAGGAAGCCAAATCTTGCTGGATGGAGCCTTAACCAAAAATCTCCCAATAGGCAAATACCAGTAATGTCCTCTAGGCCCCAAGTCTTGGGCTGGGCCCTGTAGATATTGAGAGGAATGACTGATTCTTACCCAGAGAAGGCCTAGGTCTTGGTCCAGTGGGAAACAAACATAAGTAAAAATCATCTCTAATCCCATCACCCAGAGACAGCTGCATGTAACATATTGGTATATTTACTTCTAATATTTTTTGCGCGCGTGTAGAAATAGTTTTCCTTCTTGTTGTTTTATCACATAAGAAATTTCCCATGCCCATAAACATGTTGCATAATATTTCACCTGTTATAGGTAGCATCACAGGCTTAAGCATTTCCTAATTGATGGGCATTTAGGCTCTTTTTATTTAAAAAATTATAAATAATATTATGACAGATATCTTTGTTTATAAAGCCGATTCAGTTTTGGATGATTTATTAGGACATGTATTGTAGCAGTAGAATTATAGGGTTAAATTTATGTGTTCATGGCTCTAGGTATCTTGTATATGTGAAAGTCTTCCAAGTTTACGCCACCATCTAAGAGGTCTTATACCTAAATATCTTCTTCCTATCTCCCCTGCTCACCTCTCAGAAGTTCAAACTCTTCCCTATGTTAATTCATTATGCTCCTTCCTCAGGTCCTCCAAGTCAGAACTAAAATATCATCCTTGATTTTACCCTTTCTTCTTCTTCTTTTTTAATGATCTGTTTATTTGAGAGAGAGAAAGAGCAAGCAAGCAAGTAGAGGGGGTAGGAGCAGAGGGAGAGGGAGAAGCAGACTCCCTGCTGAGCTGGGAGCCTGACATGGGGCTCGATCCCAGGACCCTGGGATCATGGCCTGAGCAGAAACCAAGAGTGGGACGCTCAACCAACTGAGCCACCCAGGGGCCCCGATGTTACCCTTTCCTTTCCTTTTTTTTTTTAAAAGATTTTATTTATTTATTTGACAGAGATAGAGACAGCTAGTGAGAGAGGGAACACAAGCAGGGGGACTGGGAGAGGAAGAAGCAGGCTCATAGCAGAGGAGCCTAACGTGGGGCTCGATCCCACAATGCCGGGATCACGCCCTGCCACCCAGGCGCCCCCAGATTTTACCCTTTCTTATATCTCTAGGGTCCAGTCCACTATTGAGCTTCATGATTTCATCTCCAAAGGTAGCTCGATCATCTCTTTTCCTCTCTCTCCTACTCCCATCCTAGTGCAGTCCACCCTCCCTCCTCGCCTGGCCCCTGCTCTTCCTGTCTGTCTCTAACATGGCAACCAGAGTGAACCATTCAACCTAAATCGAACCATCCCCCTCCACCAGCTGAAAATGCTTCCGTGACTCCTTGTTGCAGTTAGAATAAAAGCCAGAATGACTCCCTGGCTTAATCTGCCCCTGTGCACCGCCCCCCCCCCCCCCACCGCAACTTGAGCCACTCATGACTGCTGACAAAGCATCAGCACTGATTTCCTTCAGTCCTTGAACACCCATTTCTGTGCCTTTGCAGATGCTGTTCCCTCTCTCCAGAAATCTCTTTCCCTGACTCTCTGATGAGTGGGACCCTCTCAGCCATCTGGTCTCAGCTTGAATGTCTCTCAGGGAGACTTTCCCTGACCAGCCAATCTGAGATGGTGCCCATTCCTCCCGCAGTTATTCTCTATTTCAGATTACTGTTTCCTTGGGGCACTCATTGTTGAGATTGCTTTCTTCCCTGGGTATCTGCTTTTGGAGGATCTCTCCTGTACTGGTCTGTAAGCTCCATGAGGGGAGGCAGCTGTGTCCATCCTGTTCATGGTGGTTTCCCCAGCACTGAGCCCAATGCCTGCCATCAATACAGGAATGAAGTAAGAAGGAAGGAAGGTAGACCCCCAGGCATGAGTATAACTGAGGTTGTTTTTTGATGAGAGGTGTTGGGTGTCCCGGCGGCTCCCAGAGGGGGTCCAGCTTGTGAAGACTGAGTGCGGGACTTCAGCAGCAGGAGAGAGGCCAACTATACAAGCAGACTCCGTGGGCTGGCTGGGTGGAGGCACCAAGACACCTGTAACCACCTCATAATTTGACCAGTGGAGGGTTTGTTATTCTTAGATTTGAAAAGTGGGGAAACTGAGGCCTAGAACAATTCAATAAATTAATCATGGCCCATCAATATGGAACCAGGAACCATCTGAGATCACTCATGCTGTCCTCCAGCAGCGTGACTGTGGCATTACCCTGTCCCGGATGAGGACTGCAAATGGAGACATTTGTTTTACAACTACCAACTATGAGACTGGAAGCACTTTTCTTGAATTTGTTTTAAGGTAATGAGCTCCCCATCAAAGAGAAGATACAAAGGCAAGGCAAAGTGTTCTCTGGACAGTTCCTCTATTTAGAGGGTGTGGAGGGGATAGATAAGCTTGTTTGAATCTAGAATCCTTTCATCTCTGAGTCAGTAGTGCTAGGAGTTTGGTCAGAGAGAGTATGGGTTGAGGGGAACTGTGGTTTGGGACATCCGAACTCATCCTATCCACCTAAACTAGGGAGGTAGGGGAACAGGGGGGAAGCTACGAAGTGAAAGAAGAGGGAAGGAGAATCTGGCTCACTCCTTGTAAACAAGACTCATTTCCCAAGACCCTTGTTCATTGGAGTGATTAGGCATGTTTGTCAGAAGAAGCTGCCTTGGGATTGCTTCCCTGAGGCCTCCCCAAAATTAACAAATAGGCCTGACACAGTCCTGACTCAGCCACTTCCTTCTGGAACTTGGGGCTCAGGCAGCAGCGTTTGGGCCCCCCAGCCTTGCTTGGGAGCCCACAGGCTTATAGCTTGTCTCCTCTGCTAGGGAATCAAAGATCCAGGTACTAGCTCCCCTGCTTTTCACCTTTACCCTGTTCCAGCCCCAAGTCCCAGGCTTACTGAAGATCCTTTATGGATCTTGACTGTGACTTTTTGTTAAACGGGGGAGAAAAGTGGAGGCAGCAGAACGAGTGAGCTCTAAGACCAGCACAGAGCAGTGAGTAAGGTTTGGATGTCATAGCCTCTCTCTCTCTTCCTTCTTATTCTTATCTCTTCTCGTTTCCATTTTCTCAATCACACAAACATACTCACATACTTTGAAAATTGTTCATAGAATCTAACACTTTAGTATTACAAGGTAAATAACAATCCCTCCAATCTTGTTAGCACTCTACAGTTTCCAAGGTGCTGTCACAGGCTCTGTTCCACGTGATTCTCAAACCTGCAAGAAAGGCTTCCTGGGTGGGATGAGGAGGCTCGAGGAGGTTGCATGCCCTCCTCACGATCCTGCAGCCACGGAGCAACACAGGAGGTTCCAAGGACAGTTTTCTAACATCAGGTTTTGGAATACTTCTCCATGCCAGCCCTAGACCCTCTCCCCTCGCTGCAGAGGGGTTTGTGTCTCTGAGGCCATCTGACCACACAAGTGTTCAGAACCCACTGAGTCTTACAGACTCTGAACAGCATTTCAGTGCAATCAGAACCACCAGGTGACTGCTCAAAAGGACTTGGTCCTCAGCACAGAGCCACTGAATCATCTCAAGGAAGGGGACCTGGACATCTTTTAAAAACCTGTGTCACAGGTGATTCTGATGCACACTAAGATGTGGGGGACACTTGCCTTGAGGGCTAGAAAGCAGATGAGCCAATGTCCCTGAATGTCCTCTGGCTTTCCCCAGCCTTGTTACCTGCCTCTGGCTCTCGCTCCTGTCAGGGAGGAGTCCCAGAGGGCCCTGGGTCCAGGCACCTGGATGGCTGGGGAGGGGGCCGAGCCAGCGCTGAGCGCTTCCATGCATTTCCCTGTTCCCCCTCCTCACAGTGACAACACGGGGTGGACACCACTAGCTCAAGGCGGGGTAAACTGCACGTTTTCTCTTGTATCGTGTAAGAGCAAACGGGAATTTTAATTCAGCAGTTTTTATAAACATCTTTCCACATATAAATGAGAAAAAATTTAACATCATTTATGATGTTCATAATCTCTGATTTAATGGATTATATAATTTTTTAGAACAGCTTTATTGAGATGTAAGTCAATACCATTAAAATTAACCCATTTAAAGTATACGACCCAATGGTTTGAATATACTCACAGAATTGCACAACTGTCACCACAGTCTAATTTTAGAGCATTTTCGTGACTCCCAAAAGAAGTCCCGGGCCCATGAACAGTCACTCCCATTTTGCCCTTCCCACCGCTCCTGGCAACCGCCAGTCGACGTAATGTCTCTGTGGGTTTGCCTGTTCTGTGACTTTTTAAGCAAAGTCTCTACTGTTGAATGTTTATGTTGTTTCTACGTTTTTACTATTGTTAACAAGGCTCTGATAAACATATACATGTTTTTTCTACATTTTGCCTGATATCTTTCTTAAGATAAATTTCTAGAACTAAAACTTGCTTAATCAAAAGCATGTCCTTTTGTTTGTTTCCAAAGTCACAAAATGACATTGTTGAATAAACATTTTTCTCCTTTTTTGTTGTGTGTGGAAAATACCCAGTAATGTGGAGAAAATATTTTTCAACAGTAACTGTGTGTGTGTTTGTATGTGTGTATGAAAATGTACTTTATAGCGTACCTCTATGATTTTTCAGGAAATATAAAATTAAATTTACAAAAAACAGGAAAACCAAGTATAAGCAGTCTGGTATTTGCGTCAGTGCCCGGCATGATCACAGTGATTTCCAGCATAAAAGCAAGAAATTGCTGGATCTCAAGCATCTTCAATAACTGCCAGTCTAATTTACGACTATTGTCCTTGCTTCTTCAAGAGATACCTTTCTCAATATTTGTGATTTTTGCCCCAACCAGTCCATTTTGCTATTTCCTTGAGGTATTGAGTTAATTTAAAAACTTCTTTCTCTTGGTTTACCTGTAATGAAAGCTGTGAAAAATTAAAGCAGGTTTCACAAGTGAGCTTGGCAAAGGATGAATGAGCCTAGGACACTCTGGCAATACGTGTGAAAATGAAAAGCATGCATCCTTTTGACTATAACTGAAAATATATCCAAACTATATGTACAAAAAAATATTCACTGGTATATTTCTGTAATAGGGAAAACAGGGAAAAAAAGTCTAAATATCCGTCATCAGAATATTGATAAAAATATGTATGATATAATCATAAAATGCAATAGTATGAAACCATTAAAAATGATGAAAATATTGATTTAGAGAATGTTCTCCAGGACATTGTTGAGTGAATAAAAATGATTTAATGAAAAAACAAAACAAAGAATTTCACCAAAATGTTAACAGAATCTGGGGTAATTTTTACTTTTTTTAAAAAAATATTTTTTTGTATTGCTTGAATATTTCATAATGAAATTTTTTGTTTATATTTAATAGATTGCAATATAGTAAAAAGCTAATTTTATTTAGAAAAAAACCCATGGAATATCTTTAAAGATTTATATTTAAGGGTAGGGACGACATTTCAACAAATTTCAAATAGAAGTTAACAATAAGTGAATACAAGTTTAAGATGGAAGTTAATTATCACAGATGTCACGATAAAAAGGAAAAAGATTGGCCCATACAATAAGAAGCTATGGACCAATCTTATTTTTAAATAAGAAAAGTATGGTTTAATATCGGCGAAGTTATTACCAGTAATAGAGCACTGAAAAAGCATCTGACCAAAAATGCCACAGCCATATCAGATTATTAAAATATATCACAAAATACAAATAGGAAGATAATTGCTAAATATATATACCCTCTTTTGCTTAAAATCCTTTAAGCCTTCCTAATTGCACTTAGAATAAAGTTTTAAAACCTTTTTTTTTTTAAGATTTTATTTATTTATTTGACAGAGATAGAGACAGCCAGCGAGAGAGGGAACACAAGCAGGGGGAGTGGGAGAGGAAGAAGCAGGCTCATAGTGGAGGAGCCTGACGTGGGGCTCGATCCCATAACGCCGGGATCACGCCCTGAGCCGAAGGCAGACGCTTAACCGCTGTGCCACCCAGGCGCCCCTAAAGTTTTAAAACCTTAACCAGACTGCCTGCTCTGGACCCTGCTGGCCTGCATGACCTCACATCTCACCCATACCCTCCTCACTCAGCCACACTGGTCCTTATTCATTCCATAAACATGGCAAACCCTGCCTCAGGGCCTTTGCAATTACATTTCTAAAAGGCTCTTTGCTCAAGACTTCATAAGACTTACTGCTTTTTTTTTTATTTTAATGTTTTTTTATTATATTATGTTAGTCACCATACAGTACATCCCCGGTTTCCGATGCAAAGTTCGATGATTCATTAGTTGCGTATAACACCAGGTGCACCATGCAATACGTGCCCTCCTTACTACCCATCACCAGCCTATCCCATTCCCCCATCCCCCTCCCCTCTGAAGCCCTCAGTTTGCTTCTCAGAGTCCATAGCCTCTCATGCTTTATTACACCTTACGCCAGTTAGAATGGCAAAAATCGACAAGGCAAGAAACAACAATTGCTGGAGAGGATGTGGAGAAAGGGGATCCAAGACTGACTGCTTTTTGTCCTTCATGTCTCAACAAAACAGACATTGAAATGTGGAAAGTGGTTATCTATCCCTATATGGTGAATTAAATCAAGTCTAGTTATATTCTTTCATTTTTTATTTTCAAAGTTTTCATTCCACATATGGTAGATTTTCAAAAGAAAGAAAGACACAATAAACAGTTTTAATCTTAAATTTTAAAATGTTGTTGGTCTAATGTTTTCCCCTAAACAGACAGCTATCCCAATACCATTTATTGAATAATGCAACCTTACCTCATCGTTTTAAAGTACTACCCTAATAATCCACTCAGTCCTGCCTGCCTTGGCTCTGCTTCTAAAGCTCTACCCGGCACTCCAGCACCATTACCACACTGATTCAGACTCCTTTATAGTTGGTAGAGAAAGAGTCCCCTTCTTACACTTTTTAAGAATTTTCCTGGCTTATTTCCATATGAAATTTAGAATAGTCTTTGTTTCCCAAAAATCTTGTTATGATTTTGACTTCAGCTAGGTTAAATAAACTTCAGATTAATTTCGGAGAATATGCACCTTGGCAATATTTCATCTTTCTGTCTAGAAATTAGTGAGACTGTCCATTCATTATGAAATGGAGAGAAGGATAATTGGAAGGTCCTGCCCGATTCTTTTTTTTTTTAAGATTATTTATTTATTTATTTGACAGAGATAGAGACAGCCAGCGAGAGAGGGAACACAAGCAGGGGGAGTGGGAGAGGAAGAAGCAGGCTCATAGCAGAGGAGCCTGATGTGGGGCTCGATCCCATCACGCTGGGATCACGCCCTGAGCCGAAGGCAGACGCTTAACCACTGTGCCACCCAGGCGCCCCAAGTCCTGCCCGATTCTTAATATCTTAATGCTTAGAATGTTGTGTTGATAATGTGACCAGGGTTGTTTCACATTGTATTTTCACCTCCTGATTGTTTACATATATTTATTTATAATAGGAATAGGCAATATGTATTGAGTGCCCACTACATGCCAGCTTTAAGCACTTTTTTGCTTAATTTTATCTTTGCTACCACTCACTTTTCACATGAAGAGAGCGAGTCTTAAGGAGCTCAGGTAACTGGCTTGACGTTTCATGGCAGGTGGCAGAGCTCAAACACAGATGCCAGCATGGGCCACCCGGTCCGAACATGGCGCTGTATGGCTCACTGGGAGCACTCTTGGTTTGGGGTCTGTTCATTGTGTGATTGACCACTTTGCTGAGGTGGCTTTCTATTTTGAATGGCATTTCAGTTGATTGTCATAGGTTCCCCAGATAGACCATCCTATCAGCAAATAACAGTGTTTCCTTCTTTCCAATATTTTTATTCTCCCCCTTTGCCCAGTTGTATAATAGCCATTTCTTACAATGCCTACACCGGTTTTAGATACCAGAAATCTATTCGTTATCATCATATAGAGATCTTTAAACACTTCTCAGATATTGTAAGATGATAGAATTTTAAATAAGACAGACATTATTCCTATAATATTGAGTATGCCAGGTTAGAAGTTGCTGGAACGACTGAGATGCATCAGGATCTTCCATGTTATATGTTTGTGCCTGTTATTAGTTTGTTAACATAAGATATTATGTTTTTAATTTTTGGAGGAGGCTCCATACTGTTTTCCACAGTGGCTGCACCAGTTAGCATTCCCACAAGGTTTCCCTTTTCTCCACATTCTTGTCAACACTTATTGTTTCTTATCTTTTTAAAAAAGATTTATTTATATATTTGAGAGAGAGAGTGAGAAAGCACAAGCGGGAGGGGCAGAGGGAGAAGGAGAAAAAATCTGAAGCAGACTCTGCACTGAGAAACAAAAACAGCAGACTCTTAAATGCAGAGAGCAAACTGGTGGTTGCCAGAGGAGAGGTGGGTAGGACCTAGATTAAGAAGTATCAACTTCCATTTATAAAATAAGCCACAGAAATGAAAAGTACAGCATGGGGGAATATAGCCAATAATATTGTAATAACATCGTGTAGTGGCAGATGGTGACTACATATACTGTGGTGAGCATTGTGTAATGCACAGAATTGCCAAATCACTATTATACACCTGAAACTAATATAACATTGTATATTAGTACAATGTATATCAATTATACTCTGATAATAACATTTTTAAATTATAAAATTTAGTCAGATATTTTAATGCTAAGAAAACAGTTGATTTTGCTTATGTGAATGTCTTTGTTCAATTGAGGGCACTTAATAAACAAACATTTGTTGGTGCTGATGTTGCAGACAGTTGGGGAAATGGATGGAAGCAATCAGAGTGGAGTCTCTGAGTTCCTGCTCCTGGGGATCTCAGACAGTCCTGAGCAGCAGCGGGTCCTGTTCTGGATGTTCCTGGCCATGTACCTGGTCACAGTGGTGGGAAATGTGCTCATCATCCTGGCCATCGGCTTTGATCCCCGCCTGCACACTCCCATGTACTTCTTCCTGGCCAACCTCTCCTTCACTGACCTCTTCTTTGTCACGAACACAATTCCCAAGATGCTGGTGAGCCTCCAGTCTCAGAACAAAGCCATCTCCTATGCGGGGTGTCTAACCCAGCTCTACTTCCTGGTCTCCTTGGTGGCCCTGGACAACCTCATCCTGGCCACAATGGCGTATGACCGTTATGTGGCCATCTGCCGCCCTCTCCACTACTCCACAGCCATGAGCCCTGGACTCTGTATTTTGCTCCTCACCTTATGTTGGGCACTTTCTGTCTTCTATGGTCTCACCCACACCCTCCTCATGACCAGGGTGACATTCTGTGGGTCCCGGAAGATCCACTACATCTTCTGTGAGATGTATGTCCTGCTGAGGCTCGCATGTTCCAACACTCAAGTCAATCACACAGTGTTGATTGCCACAGGCTGCTTTATCTTCCTCACCCCGTTAGGGTTCATGATCATGTCCTATGTCCGAATTGTCAGAACTATCCTCCAAATACCCTCAGCCACTGGGAAGTACAAAGCTTTCTCCACCTGTGCCTCCCATTTGGCTGTGGTCTCCCTCTTCTATGGGACACTTGGTATGGTATATCTGCAGCCCCTCCAAACCTACTCCATGAAGGACTCGGTAGCCACAGTGATGTATGCTGTGGTGACCCCCATGATGAACCCTTTCATCTACAGCCTGAGGAACAAGGACATGCATGGGGCTCTCGGAAGACTGCTCCTAGGGAAAGCCTTCCAGAGGTTGACCTGAGATAATTTGGGGTATCGAAGTGGAGACTGGGAATTTCCTCTACCATGTGCAAGGCATTATCCTATGGGAGACAGAAGAGTGATTAGGACATATTTCCAGCTCAGAATGAGCTTATGTATCTGTGATGAAGAAAAGACACCTCTATGTAACCCAGTGTTCCCCAGACCTTGCCAGCCTTGGCAATGCTAACACTAATACTAGAATTTTACAGGATCATTCTTTCAACTCTCCTGATCATAAGACCACAGTGCCACCATCCCAGCCTTTTAAAATATGCCAAGTTATGGCTCGGGAGGGGTGGGTCTCCCGTGTTCTCTAGCACACATCCACTCATGGTCCTGAGTTCTGGCCCTTTCTAAGGGGCCTGCTGCCTATAAGCCACCTGGAGAAAACAACTTGCGCTCCTCCCGTGGCAGGTGCACTGGGTGAGGGTGTCCATTTCCAGCTCTGCTGGGCACATCTCCCACTGCTTTAGTGCTAAGCCACATTCCCTCTGGACACAGTCCCTGTGTTCAGGCAAAACTTGTAGACAAGTTCTTCTCCTTTGCTCTGGGCTGATTTTCATCTCTCAGGCTTCAAAGCAATACTGACTGTGCCTTTCTCCTGCTTTCTTTTTCCCCGTGGGAAGACCGTAACCCTGGGCAGCCCACCCTGTCCTTCATTACTGTGGCTCCTCACTCCATTGCCCCGTTTCTTCTGTTTGCTACCACTCAGTCCTTCACTCAAAGCAAAACTCCCCAGCTTATCAACACATGCTCGTGAATAGGAGTGGTGGGGTAGGTAGTAGAAGGCGGGAGGTAACTGTGAGACTCAGTCTCTACTTAGGTTCAACCAGCCACGTAAAGTGCAATGAATAGAAACTGATTAGCAGCTGAGTCACTGGGTTAGTCACTGGGCTGTGGCAGTTCCAAAGAGGGAGCAAGCCTTTGCAGATCAGTGGAGCCAGACTGGACTTTGACAGATGGAGAATTGAATTGACCTGAGGTTCAATTCAAGTAATTGATAATGACTGAGTGCGTATTAAGGGCCTCAAACTGGGTTACAAACAGGCATCAGGAGCTGACAATAGACAGGGAGGAAGAGTATTTTAATTTAGCGCTGCCGTCAGAGAGAGAAGTGTCTGAAGGCAGCGGTTATGCTCAGGGCAGGAGGGTTGGGGGGCACAAAGCGGGAGCGCCTAGCTTGGCTTGTTAGTGAGGAAGGATTCAGGGAAGGATTCCTTAGGGTGGTGACAACAGAGCTAAGACTTAAGCAACACCATGCCACATGAAGAGTTACCCGGGAAAAGTGGCAGGGCAACGTAAGATCACCGCGAGAGAGGAGGGGCATGGTGTGGAGGGGAGTCTTCCTGTCTGCAGGAGCCAGCCAGGGCTCTCGTCCCAGACCCACCTATCCCTCGTGTGGTCATGGTCATCCCTGGCTAGGCCTTGTGTTCTCATCTGAACGTTGAGTACAATAGCATCATGTCACTCAAAGGGTAGCCGTGAGGATGAAATGAGAGAGTCATTGGCCCACAGTGAGTGTGGTTGTTATTAAGCAGAAACAGGTAGACAAAGACAGGCAGAAAACAGCCTGACAGGTGAGGGGGATGTCCCAACTGAGTGCACCTGGTGGAACAAGCAGAAGCCAGTGATGATGCTGAAGGGGTAGGTGGGAGGGATTTCAAATGGCCTCCAGTGCCTTGTAGAGGAGCTCGAAATAGAGTCTGTAGACAGTGCGGTACCAGGGGATGTTTATTAGTTTTAACTTTCATTGTTTTTAGTAAACCAACAGTGTGCATTTCTTGCAGAAATATTAAAATAAAAATAAACCCCAAATACCCGTATGTCTTCTACCCAAAGACAACTATTTGGTATAAACTCTAAAACATTTGGCATAAATTCTAAACTTTGATCTCTGCTCTCTCTCTCTCCTATAGAATAGGATTCTATATATATAGGAGATATATATATATATACACAGAATGAATTCAAATTCTTTTCAAACTTGTTTTTTCACTTAATAGTGCCTTTCTATGTTAGTAAATATTCAGCTGCATTACAACTTAATGCCTACACAGTATTTCGGTGTGCAATTTAATGAATGTAACAGAATTCATTTAACACATTTGTTCAATACTTAGCTGTGTTCAGCTTTCCTGTTGTTTGCAATATGGCAACAGTGTGTCCGTATGTACATCCTTGTTATTGTTTCCTTAGGGGAAATTGGTGAAATGGAATTGCGGGGCCAAATGCTTTTATTGTTCAGAGCCTTTGATACATTTCTTGAATCATCCTCCACGAAGTTCATGATGACCTAGACTTTAATAAGACGGGTCACGAGATCTTGTTGTTGTTTTGTTTGTGTTCATTGGCCTGGAGGGATGTGGGAAGGAAAGGAAGCTCCAGAACTTTTAAGTGTAACAGGCAAAAGCAAAAGCAACTTTGTGCCTCTTCAGCAACCACGTTCTACAAAGATGGGACAAGGTTTCTGGTGAGCTCAGCTTCTGACCTGTCACTCTCCCGGAAGCTGCACCCATGAGAAAATGCCCCTCTTTCAGCAATACAAAGGAAGGCTCTGGAAGGCAGGCACTGGCCACAGCAGGGCTGCTGCAGTGAGTGTATCACTCCCTTCCTGGTAGGATGGTGTCCCTCAGGAGCCAGGCTCGGCTCCACAATGACTCACTTCTTCCTCAACCATCCGGAAGGGATGACATCCCGACCATGGGAGTATCTTTCTCGGACCCACTTGGACACAGACGGGGGGATGAGGGGGCATGGCAGCTGGTGCCTCTGTTTTCTTCTTTGTCCTCTTCATCCCAATAAATCGACCTTTTATTTAAAATCCTGAGTGTTAATGGTGGTTAAGTTGGCCTTTTGAGCTGTGACAGATTGTGAGAAACTTCTGTTACTACAGGGCATTTAGGCATGTTTCCCTGTAGCGTAGTTCAAAGTTCTGGGACGTAAGCTCTGATTAGACAGTAGTCCCCTCTTAAGTGGGTTTTGCTTTCTGCGGTTTTGGTTATCCGAGGTCAGCCACAGTCAGGAAGCCAGCGATCCTCCTGACACATCCTCAGAATGTCAGAAGTATCCTAATGCTGCGTCACAGTGCCTAAGTCGTTCGTCCCGCTCCGTCTCCTCACGTAGGCATTTTATCATCCTCACATCATCACAAGAGGAGCTAAGATATTTTAAGAGAGGGAAAGAACACATTCACATAATTTTTATTACAGTTCACTGTTATCATTGTTTTATTTTATTATTGTTGTTAATCTCTTACTGTACCTACTTTATAAATTACACTTTACCCTAGGTATGTATGTGGAAAACCATGGTATATATAGGGGTCGGTACTATCCTGTGGTCTCAGGCACCTTGTTTATGAGGGTTGGCGCATTTCCTATTATGTGTTACTTCCAGAATGGAGCATGTTGGAAGTCCCAATTGAAAACCTCTTTCCCTTTGTCAGGACTCTACCTCCACTTTTTGTCTCTCTGGCTCCATAAGCCTGTTAAAGCTTGGCTCACGGCTCGGCCTCCCAGCTGCACCTTCTGCTCCAAAGCCTCTCTGCCCTTGTCTTGGAATCAACAAATGGCTTGTGGGCTCAAACTCACAACCCCGAGATCAAGAGTTGTGTGGTCTACCAACTGAGTCAGCCAGGCACCCCAGATGAAAGACTTTTGATCCCAGAATTCCACCTCTCAGAATGTATCCCAGAGAAATCGGAGAAGCCCTCAAAGATATGCACGCAAAGATATTAATCTCTGCATTGTTTATGCTCGTGAAAACTTTGAAACCATCCAAATAGCCATCAGTTAGTTATTGGCCACCCATAAGGAATAATACACAGCCCATAAGGTATTAACATGGAAAGACATGCAAGATATATCATGTTTAAAAGCAACTGTCAGGGCGCACGAGTAGATCAGTCGGTTAAGTGGCCAATTCTGGGTTTCGGCTGGGGTCATGATCTCAGGGTCATGGGATCAAGCCCTGTGTGGGGTTCTGCTGTCCCTCTCCGTCTGCTCCTCCCCCTGCTCGCTTGTATATGTTAATTAATTGAATTTAAGTAAAAAATGGAAAAAATAAAATAAATAAAATCTGAAAAGAAAAGCAATTGTCAGGGCAGTATGTATATGATTCCATTTTTTGTTTGGTGACTTGTCTGTGATATATGTATACATGCCTTGCTTATTAATATATGTAAATAATGGATAAAAACATATACCAATCCGTTAATAGTCTTTCAAAATAATACTGAAAGATTAAGAAATTTAGAAAAGTTGCTCAGTTTCACTGATAATTAAAATGAATGCAAATTAAAAACAAAACAAAAAAACAAAAAAAAAAACAAATGGCTTGTGGGGAACGCAGTGCAATTGTCAGCAGTGTCTGTCTGGGATTCCTTTTTTCCCTGCGTTTTGGCCCCTCAGTTCATTTGGTAGCTTTTTGATGCCTCTCAGACTTCTGAGGGCAAGGACGTTTCTTTACTTGACCAAGAGTGTTGACACAAAATGAACACAGCTTTACAATTTCTATGAGGAAGGGAGGGAGTTGTATTCAAGCCCAGGTGAAGACAGCTGCCTGGGACACACAGCTTCACAGAGTGCTCTGCAGAGGGAATGCTGAACGCGGGATCATGTATGCTTTTGTTACATCAAGAGTCACAAATCATCGTGACGAAGGACAGTTCAGAAATCACAGACTTTATCTTATGCTTTTAGTACGTGCAAGGTTCCGGGCTTCAGAAGTATGGGACCAGAACTCCGGGAGATTTTTACTCTTATCTTGAGTTTGACATGTGTCTTTCAGGTTGTTTGCTAATGAGGCAGGTGTACAATGTGTGCTCAGGGCAGAAAGAGCTTGTGCTTTGAAGTGTGGTGAAGTCATTGTGACCTTGGTAAAAGCGTATCTTCTCTGGGAGCCCGGGAGCTGGGCCCACACACATCAAACCCTGAAAGTTTACTTTATGAGGGGCAAGTCTAGAGGGGCTCTTCCCGGCCAGAGTTCCACAGGGAGCTGAGTTCTAATAACCTAAGGTATCCATTCAATGTAGCGAGCTAACGTCTGTCCTGTGCATCCAGAAGGTTGCTAGCTGTGGAGCCTTCGGAGCGTTGAGAAAAATCATCATTCAGATAATTTTGTACAGAGCTTAATTCTGTCATGGAAACCCAGTTGTGAGATGCTAGTATTGTCACAGGATTACAGGTTTTTTTTTTTTTTTAAGATTTTATTTATTTATTTGACAGAGAGAGAGAGACAGCCAGGGAGAGAGGGAACACAAGCAGGGGGAGTGGGAGAGGGAGAAGCAGCCGAGCAGGGAGCCCGACGTGGGGCTTGATCTCAGGACCCTGGGATCACGCCCTGAGCTGAAGGCAGACGCTGAACGGCTGTCCCTAGGATTACAGGGTTCTCGTCTCATAGAGTCGAAGAATGAATCTCGTGGACACAAAAGGTTGAAGTGAAGTGAAAGTTTATTAAGCGAAGGTGAGAGCCGAAAGGAAAGAAGAGGCTCTCTAGAGTTGAGAGGGGTCCCGGATGGGCTGCCACTGAGGGCTTTTAGCGGCAGCCTTTTATTGAGAACTGACTGGGAAGCTTGTGCCTTGAGATTCTTGTGCCGGTCTTGGTTTGAGCAAGGACTATTGGTAATACCCTCAGTGACTTAATTCTTGGAGGTTTGGCGATTTTCTCTGATTGCACAGTAGCCACCAACATCGGAGGCCAGGTGATGTGTTTCTTGATCTCTCGTTCAGGCTGGCTTAGCGCTTCTGCCTGCCAGGAATAGTTTCAGAGCTCAGCCAGGGGCCCCCTACCCCTCCCTGCCTATAACTTAACCCCTTCCTTATTCACTAGGAAGAATTGTATGAAACTAGCTAGGCCACGTGCCCCATAGAACCATCACCACGGCCAGGCCGGCGATACATGCCAGTACCTGCACTCTGGAGCTGCAGGTGGAACCACATTCCCGGGAACCACCCGGAGCTAAATAGAAACTAATCACTGTTACAAAAGGGGACTTAGAAGTCAGAAAGACCATAGATGTTCACTGCAAGCAATTATCAGGTAAAATACAATGCAGACTTCTGGCTGCCTCCCTGACTTGGAAGTCATTACTCTCATCCTCAAAATAAGAAAAAAGATGAGCAATCACAACCACAGCAGCTCTTCTGGCTCCACCAAATGATTGAGGTCCCATAAGAATTTAACCTTGGCTGTTGAAAACCATCGAGATTTTAGGAGCTGTTTGTTAGCACAGTGTAACCTAGCCTATCTTACTTGATATAGATGGAAAAAATCTTTTCCACTCAAAGCGAGACACAAGGTCATGAAGCATTATAAGGAAAGACTGTCAATCTGGAAGTAAAGAGCCACAGCGAGAGGCAAATGAGCATTTATTTAGGATTAAAGAATTGCAGTTCAGAGCACAGACTCTGGTAGACACCCAAACAGTGCCCCGCTTACTGGATGAAAGCAACGGGCTTTTTATGAGGAAAAGGAAGGGGCAATTACATGAGTTGAAGAAGAAAAGAGTGTCTTTTAAACATGGAGAGGTGGGGATTTTTTGGCAGCTACACACTTAAAGGTCGTGCTTCTTCATGTGTCGTATGTGTGATTAGCATGTTAAATTTCCACCCCTGGGCATGACTTTTCATATTATAATGAGAGAGAAAGTGGGGGGAAAGGTCGGCTCTGGGATCATCTTGGCACAGACGGGTTTGGTCCCATCCTTGACAGTCTTTGTCGCTGTGTCCCTCCTTTGGTAGCTATCCTGCTTCTGCATTCCTACAAGATATGCTATTCAAGGGGCATAGAGTTTCAGCTCTCGAGGAATGCTGGATTTTGCAGTTAGGGCTGAGAGGACCAGAGTCCAGTCCCTGCTCTGTCTCACCAAGGTCTGGGGATCTTTAATGGGTAAGAGATAAGACTAGTTGGGGCAGTGTCAAATGCTCATAGGGTAGATGGAGTGATGGAAATAGTGGTGATAATGTTCTCAAATGTTTTCTGGGTTCAGCCCTAGGAAAAAGTTCATCCAGCCGATTGTAATCAAGGGTCATTTAATGTGAAGAACTGTGGAGATGATCTTGTCCCAGTTCTTTATGGTGTAGGTAAGAACAAGCCCAGCTGTAGAAAGGACATTTCTAAGGTCTCAGAGCGGTGGTTATAGCCCACATTCCTGATTTTTACTCACAAGATCTTTGCCCTCTGACGGAAGCTCATTTTCTTTAACCCTGAGATGTCTGGAGACCCAAGAATATCAGGAAAGAGACATACACCATCTCTGCTTCTTAGACTGTATCAGCAAGCATTGTCCCCAAAGGCAGGGGGGCTGACAACTTGGCTGTGCCAGTGGGGTTGTGGGAGATGAACTCCCAGCACACACATCCGCCCTCCCTCTCCCCTATCAGCTCAACTCTCTGTTCTTCCGGGACTGGCTCCTAGCCAGAGAAAGCAGAAGAGTACCTAGACTATTTTTCATTATTATACCTTCAACAAAACTTAAACTTTATTTCTTTTCCTAGTTAGAAGGCAGTGGGATTGGGGGGAGCCCAACAATAACATCAAAGGTGCTGTTATAACATGACCACATGCTGATGGGCAGTGATTCCACAGTATGAATTTTATTCTCATCTCCCATCATCATTCATTCTTCTTTTTCTCCATACTCATCTTTTTGTTCAACGTTCCTGAGGCATCTTGTTTGCTAATCCCAATTCTCCCACCCCCTCTCATCTCCTGTTCTCTTGTGTTCTTTCCCTAAATTCTATCCTTCCTTCTTACCCCTTCTGCTCACCACCCCCTCCTGTCCCTCCCTATATCCTCATGTTATATCTTCATTCCTCCATTCTCATTCACTCTCCTGTGTTTTCTTCCCATCCTCATCTCAACCTGGCCTCAGTTCCGTGGCTCCAAGAAGAGATTACAGTGAATCCAAGCTCCAGAAGTAGCCATAGGACAGACTTAGGGATGAGACAGCAGAGGGGCAGTGGAATTGCCAGGATGGGTAAGGAGCCTTCCAAGGGAGGCCGGAGAAAAGATGCAAATTAGAAATGGATGAACTGAAACATCAAAGTGAGAAATTTCTCTGGATTGGAGCTGTACTGATGTATTTATAAAGTTAGAAAGAGGCTTCACTCCCAGAAACTTCATAATGGGCATGATTTCTGAGCTAGGAGATTGGGGAGTCAAAAAAATAAGACTTTGAAAGAAAAGGTTATATTGTACATTCCTCACTGAAAAAAACAATAGAAAGGAGCTGGTTTTAGTATAAATGCGTGTTCTTCCAAAGGCTTTATCACATATGTGAACAAGAGGATTCATCCAATAACAAAGACATGGCAGGGGTGCAGGTGGGACATTCCTTTTCTGACATGAAGATATATCATGTATGCATTAATATCATTAATGTAGTTTTAATTTAGTGATCTCTTTCTCTGTATAGACCCTGTCTGTCCACTGAGCGTCCCACTGGGTTCTTGTGTGATAGTGAAGAGAAGGAATTGATTTTTTTTGGAGGTGAAAGGTGAAGTGTAGAATAGAATAAACGTGGCCCTGGGCCAATGGTTTAAAATGGTTTTCTGCACTCTGATCTAGATGGAATATTATGTCCCCACCAGAGAAGAACCTCACAGTGATATTCTTGGTTACTTAGGTTAATTGGTTACCTATTAGTTAAACAGCCTTTCCCTGTAGGGTACTGTTGTCCAGAACTACCCAGCTACCCAGAAAATGAGCACAGCCATACACAAGGTAGCAACTTACCCAGGGCAGTTGCTCATATGCCCCTAACTTATCTGTTTGTCTTGATAGCCCTTTTTGCTATGTGATATTCCACATGATGCTTATTTATGTATTTTGTCTCTCTTAAATAGAACGTGACTTGCATAAGTCCAGAGACTTCTGTCTATTTTGTTCACTAGTCCTCTAAGTGTCTGGATCATAGAAGCGATTTAATAAATATTTGCTGTATGAATCAATTATGTAAGACTTACAAATACATTACACAAACCTTCAGGCAGTGAGAGATATGGTTATGGACCATTTCCCCAGATTATTGCCTTCACGGGAAGTTTTCCTTGACCCGGAAAAGGCAAGAAAGAAGGGATACTATCAACCCTTAGGTCAGTGACTGCCTCCCCACAAGAACCCGCCACAGGGCACCCTGGACATCAGGGTTCCTAAGGCTGTAGATAAGTGGGTTCAGCATGGGATTGATAACAGTGTTAAAGACCCCAACCCCTTTATCCTTGTCTGAAGACTCATCAGTACCAAGACGCATGTAGTTGAAGATACCAGTACCATAGAAGAGGCAAACCACAGTGAGGTGGGAGCCACATGTGGAGAAGGCCTTCTTCCTGCCTTCCACTGAATGGATTTGTAGGACTGCAGCTGCCACATGTGCGTAGGACACAGTGATGAGAACCAAGGGGGCTACAGCCATGAAGGCTGCTGCTACAAAGAGCAGCAGCTCGTTGAGTTGGGTGCTGGAGCAGGACAGCTGGAAGAGCTGTGGGAGGTCACAGTAGAAGTGATTGATCACATTGGGACCACAGAAGTTGAGGGTATTTAGGGCAATAGTGTGATTTAGTGCATTGGTGAAACCTAAAGCCCAGGACACAGCCACCAATATCCTCTGGACTGTCTGGTTCATTCGGGCGCTGTAGGTGAGGGGCTGGCAGATGGCCAGGAATCGGTCATAGGCCATGACTGTCAGCAGGAAGCAGTCCATCCCAGCCAGAAGGTGAAAGAAGAAAAGTTGGGTGAGGCAGGCTCTATAGGGAATTGTACGCTTGTGGGACAGGAGACGAGCCAACATAGAGGGAACAGTGACAGTGATGCACCCAACATCCAGCACTGATAGGTTCCCCAGGAAGAAGTACATGGGGGTGTGGAGCTTGGGCTCCACCAAGATGGCAGCCAGGATGCTGAGGTTGCCTCCGACTGTGACCAGGTAGGCAAAGAGGAAGACTACAAAGACCACAGCCCGCAGCTGTTCTGTAAGGCCCAGGAGAATGAACTCAGTAACAGACGTCCTGTTGGCTCCAACTTCTGGATCCATAAGTTTCTGTAAGGAAATGTCCCAGGAGGGGAGATATCAGTCCACTCCAATTTATTTTTTCAACATAAATGTTTTAACCCACCCATGTTCAGAGCCTAAGGTAAGTTCTCAGCTGTCTAGGGGATGATATCCCACACCCCAGGTCACACCTCACTCACTGACATCCTCCTTCACCTCGATGCCTTTACTTTGCCCTCGGCTGAGATGCCTGAAACCATCACCACTTTGTCCCTCCCATCGTCTCCTATAGGAAAGGGTCAGAATACTTGGGAAAATGAATTAAGATAAAAGCAGACTTCCTCTTTAAATGTAGTGAGATTAAGATGGATGTCTCCATTTTACTTTGAGGGATTAGCCCAAACCAATCAGCAGATTTCAAAATAGAGAAATTAATATTTCCAGAGAAACCAGAAAGCATTTGAAAACCCAGGTTTCAAAGCTTTTAGAGATATTGAAGATCAAGCAAAGATACCCCAGGACTCAGACCCATGATTGCAGACGTCAGGTAGTTCAGCCAAGTACATTTCTCCAAGGGGAGGGACGCATGCTGAAGTACAAATTCAAAATCCCTACGCCAGTAAAGTGCTGATGTTCTTGGTGCTAGCTAAACCTTTACATTAGAATTCGAATAACAGCCTAATTAAAAGTTATTTGTTCTTTTTCAAAAAGATTTTATTTATTTATTTGTCAGAGAGAGAAAGAGAGAGCACAAGCAGGGGGAGCAGCAGGCAGAGGGAGAAGAAGGCTCCCCGCTGAGCAAAGAGCCCGATGCAGGACTCAATCCCAGGACTTCAGGATCATGACCTGAGCCGAAGGCAGACGCTTAACTGACTGAGCCACCCAGGTGTCCGTAAAGTTATTTATTCTTTTTATAGTATCTGCTGATTGCCTCTGGAATAAACAAACAAACAAACAAACAAACAAGCAAGCAACAACTGTAAGCATGACCTGTAGGTGAGCTGCAGCTGGGTGCAGTTAGCTTTCTGCATGACACAGCCACCACCCTTTCACTTGTCCTTGACTCAGGCACAGTGACTTAGACCAGTAGGTCTAAGGAGAGATCCTCAAATGAAGCAGGTGCATATGTAGAGAGCCAGATTGAGCCAAATTTTCCAAATCTTACAATAAGATCCTGATGAAAAGAATATCAGTGTCTCTATTGCCCACGGAATAAGCAGAGCGAGAGCACCCTGAGTAATGTTATTCTCTTGCATAGAATACACTGGAATCAGAGGGAAGCAGTTGGAGTCTGGTGACTCTAACAGAAGGAAGAGGGTGATGGGCTCACATGGATGAAAACTTGGTTGCAGTGATTTTAAAATACCCTTAAAATTCTGGGATCACATGATTGGTGAGATGGAAGATTGTTCCCAGGCATACTCATCATTGATGAAATTGGTAAGTGCTTTGCAAATGGACAAATCAATGGATGGATAGCAGCTCTATACATACATCATATTAAAGAACAATTAACTACTCTCCATTTCCCCTTTCAGGTCCATTTTAACATAAGCATTAGATTGCGACCCTGTGATTTTCTACCTCCTTGCCGATACTGTTTCCTCTACCTGCAATGGTTCCTTTCCAATGCTACCTCCCATGTATTTCAAGACTTGACTTAAGCTAGTTTCCTGAAAGTTCCCTGTTTCAAAAGCATCTCTGTCTGTTTGTCTCTGTCTCCTAAGCTCTTACTACACATTATTTCATGTAACTTATTACTGTTTATCTTCTTGCTCATTTTTTATAGAGCATATCTGCCTACTTCTCTGTAAGTGACATGAGGACCAAAAATATGTTTCATTCAGTTTTGCAATAACAATACTTACCATATGCTTTACATAGCAAGTACTCAATATTTATTAAATAAATAAGTGAATGGTTCAAGTGTTCATAGGATTGCAGAGAAAGAGAGCATCAGCATGACCTAGAGTTGTCATGGAAGACTTTCTGGACAAATTGGAACTCAAGCTAGGCTTTTGTGAATTAGTATGGTTTACGGGGCGTGTAGAGGAAAATGCAAGGTGCAAGTCTGCTGCAGAGACTACTGCTTTCCTTGGTTTTATGGGACAGGCAGGTAATGTAGCTATATACACACTAACATGTTTCTTTTCAGGTAAACTACTGAAAAGAATAAGGCCCTTAGAAGAGGCATACCTTACAGATAAGTAGTTATAGCTAGGGATAAAAGAGCAACAAAGCAGCTGCCACCAACCTGCAAATGGCGAGAGATGCAGCTTGCTTGAAATCAGTGGGATCCTGGAAGACCTCTGATCATCCAGAGACATCCAGAGTGCCTAAGGGGTCACCATGACGCCCATCATGAGGAGCCTTCCCGCATGACGATTCTCAGGTTTGTTATGAGTCCCAGGTTCTCCCTACTGAGCTATTACAGCTCCCTCTCCTGGAACTCCAAACAATCCCTCCACGTTCCCAGTGGGACCTGGGACTGGAGTGAAGGTTCTTGGCTGCCTGATGCAGTGGGTTCTTGGCAGTGAACCAGACCCAGTGAATCCCTTCATCCTCTCTCCTAAGAGTAACATAGAATAGGCTTCTAAGAAATGCGGCCTTTGGCAAAGGGGCACAGAAAAGGAGAAAGGACCTTTGGGTTGTATCCTCTGATCTTCCCTTAAAACATTTTCTTTTCCCAGGGGCATCAGTTGCACCACATGAAAAGTCAGGTGTGAGCTAATGGCAGCGATGGAGGCTCCATGTCTATTTTGTAAGGGCAGGGTCAGGACCCCTGGGCATACTCACCGAGGCATGGGCGTAGAAGCCAATGAGGCTCTTCAGGAAAGAAGATGAGGAGCTATGCAGACCCAGTTATCCACCAGAAAGTAAGTTCCTGAGGGAAACAAGCTGACGTGCTCTCAGTTGTGGGGCTATCCTCTTTACAGTGTTATCCCTCCCAGAAGAGAGGAGACAGATCGGGAGAGAGACAAGTTGTTTTGTAAACAACCCTTCCTAGACATAGCAACCATGCCTTACACCTTCTGGTATTTAGACTTTAAAAAGGAAGAAAACAAGGCTTTCTCTCTAGCTCTAGCTGTAGAGGAGGTAGTTTGGGAAGGTGATCTAAATTCCGCTTAATGGCGGTGTCACTGAGGTCTATAGAACTTGTTCAAATCCTCAGAGCCACCCAGGAAGCTAGTGTAAGCGGGACTAGATATAGGTTTGCTGAGGGAGGAGTTTATTTTTCAGATGTCACCCCCAAGCAGAGCTTTTGAGCGGAGATAAGCTAATTTCCAAACTTGCTTGGACCTGGGGATAAGGAGGAGGCCCCAGAAGAGAGGCAAGAGGGAGAAACCCAGTTTCCTAATGAGTCCTCAGGAATGTGGTGCTTTCTCCCTCAGGGCCTTGTTAGTTGGAAACCCCTGGGACTGCATCTTTGGTATGTTCAATGACTCGACGTGGGGGTCGAAGAGCTATATCGTGCGAGGAGGACTCCTGTGGAGTTGCCTGCCAACACGACTGTCTAGGCCAGGCTCTGAGGGATTAAGAGCCCCGGTGAAGGCCACACAGAAGATGTGGGAAGGTTGAGGGGTGTGTTCTCTGACTCCTGTATTTACCACTACCTACTCAACACCCCTCTCTCTCGAGAGGGTGGGTGCTCTGTCTTCTCCCACCAGAGAACCCTTCTATCATAGGAAATGTACTGTAGACAGACCTGTTTTCTTGTTACTAGTGGTTGAACTTGGACAAGATGCTGTACCCTTTTGAGCCTCAGTTCCCTCATCTGTGAAATGAGCATATCTTCTATCATAGAGCATTGCTTGCAGATTAAATAAAATAAGATTCACTAAGATGCAAGTAAGAGTTGCCAACATGTCAACATACCAACTGATAACATTTACAGGTGTTTGTTAGGTATATGGTAATATGCTAAGCACCTTATGAGCCTGAAGTCCCTGCGAATCCTCATACTTCTAGGAAGCACGTTGTGGTAGACATTTCAGATGTCTGAGTCACATCTCCTTCAGCCTTTCTTCTAATTTCAGCTGTGGTTGGGTTGGACATTTCCCAGCAGGCTGCTGCTTGTGGCCAGGTGACAGAGGGTAGCCTCTTCCTTGGGATTCTCTGATTCCATGAATAATGGCGGTGGGGGTGGGGTACTTACTAGGTCTGAGCACGTGTACTCAGAGTGCAAGGAGCACCGTAACAGCACGAAAGGGGAGCCAATGAATAAACACCCCAACACGCCCTCCTTAGACAATTCCAGGAGGCATTCGATACGCTCACACTCAACCGAGTCTCCGCTGGATGTCCATAGCAGAGACTTTGGTGGTAACCCCTCAGTCAGGTATGCTGCTTCTTTCTTTGTCTCCTCATAACCTGTCTTCCTCCCAGGGACCCCTGCTCCCTGAGATGACTTCCCAGTTAAGCACACATGCATCTTGTCTCAGGCTCTGCTTTTGGGGGAGCCTGACTAAGACAGCTACTACTGGGAGTAGCCCTAGGAAGCACATCCTCCAGATGGGATTCTGGAACTGGACCATTCAGCACTGTTTGGGAAGGTGGGGTTGGCGATAACCGTAGCTTCATTACTGAGACTGAGTTGTGGTGCGTTGGGGTGAGGTACAGGCGAAAGGTTAAACACTGGGTCATGTGCTAGCACTAGCACATTCATATGAGGAGAACCATGGTAATTATAAGAATTGTGGAGTTTTAAGAACTAAGGGTAGCTTCTGTTAACTTTCCTGGAAGTCTGAAGAAACAATGATAGGGACAGGTCAGGCAACGATCAATTTAGGATATGTTGTGAAAGCCAGAAAACTTCCTTGGCAACGTTTCATGAGGCATTAATCTTCTGCAGCCACAAGGCAGACAGCACTGAAAATTGGTTCTCGTACCTAATTGTAAGGGTTACAAAACTACAAGGGAGGCTGAATGTGCGGTTTAAGGGGAAGGGCACCTCCTGTGCTAAATCCAGGGCCCTGCTAAAGAAGGAATGAGACCCTGAGTCTTGGGATGGGGATATTTGAGAGGTTGAGCATGAGAATTTTGAACCCCCAGTCTCTCTTGTAGCCACTTGGCAAAAACATCCCTTCCCCTTCGCTGGTGGAGATCAACCTCCTTTTGTGCGATGGCCATGAAAAGACCTCATTTGAAGCAGATGCCTTACAAGATGATTCTTTCCCTCCTCAAGAACATTTCCCGTGTCTTCTCTGTACCTCCAGAATAATTGGGATTGGGTCTCAACACATTCTGAGAAAAGCAATCCCACCCATGATGCAAGAGAAATAATTTACTCACTGAAAAGAATCCCATACCTGGCCGTGAGAGGCTGAATAATGCCCCGCCTTGATATCCACATCCTAATTCCTGAAATCAACTTTATATGGAAAAATCAGGATCTCGTAAACGTGGTTGCTATGGGTCTTCATCTGGGGAGATGATCCTGGTCCATTCAAGTGGGTCCTAACCATCAGCCCAAGAGTACTGACAAGAGAGAAGATGAAGGATATTTGATTATAGAAGAGAAGGCAACGTGAAGATGGGAGCAGAGCGGTAGTGAGGGGACCACATGGCAAGGAATGCCAGCAGCCACTGGAGGCTGGGGGGACAAGGAATGCATTCTCCCCTGGAGTCTCTGTAACAAACTTTCCTTGCTGACATTTGAAGTTAGCCCTATATGATTCATTTTGGACCTTTGGCCTCCAGAGCCATGGGAGAATACATTTCTGCTGTTTTAAGTCACTAAGTGTGTGGCAGTTAGTCACAGCAGCAGTAGGAAACTAATACCCTAGCCAAATTATCCTGGCAGGAACTGGAAGTGCCTCTTGTTTATAGAGGAGCAATGTGGGAGTGGGTCATGGGGGCCGAAGGAGTAGGTGGAACGTAAGGCTGAATAGGGAGAGTTAATCAACAAGGAAGCACTTTTCATGATTCATGATTTAACATCCCGGCAAGGATGCCTGAAGCCTGTCCTAATAAACTGCAGAGATGTCTCTTTGAAGCTGAATGTTGGTTATAGGACCTCTTTAAGATCTATAGGTTGGCAGGCCTACCTCTGGGAATGTGTCTTCCTCCAGGTCCTTGTGGGCACAAACGTTCCCAGCCCATCACTTCAAGGTTATGGGGTCACTTTAATCTACAGTTGGATGGAGGTCAGTGGGGTAACCTCTGGGTGCATAGAAGAATGTGTCTTCTGGTGGGTCCCTGCACAAGCAGGGGTGTTCCCGGCCCATGACTGTGAGGTGCAGGAGCCAAGTTATGGGCCTTTTCAGTGTCTTCAGTTGGACTGAGGTCGGAGGGCCTGAGAGGCATGGACGAACGTGGGGCGCTTGTCCCTGGTGGGGCAGGACTGGCAGCTAAGAGGGGTGGAGCTGGGTCATGGGAAGCTTCAGTATCCACAGCCAGGGTCAAGGTTGGCAGGGCTATTAACTGGGGTGCAGGTGGGCGTGATTTCTGTTGGGTCCCTTGGCAGGTGTTGCTGGTGACAGGACCAAGGCCAAAAGGAGCTGTAGCTGAGTTCACATGGGGACCAAGCTGCTTCCAGGTCTGTAGCCAGGACTATTGTTGGCACATATGCTGCCTGGGCACAGGTCTTCCTTCTCAAACAGCCCTCCCAGTCTTGGGTTCCACCAGGGTCTCACAGTCTCCTACCTAGAGCCCAAAACTCCCACAGCAGCATTTTCTGTCTAAAATATTGTTGCTGAGGGAGGAATGTGAGTGGGGGACTTCCTCTTCTGCCATTTCACAGTCTCCTATTTTATTTACATATGTATCTACTCCTATATATATCTCATGTACACTGTACAAGCAAACTTGTATTTTACAGGATTGGGGCAACTTTTATCAACTGGGGGAAAAGTTAGAACACACACAAAAATAAATTCTTTGTATTTTAAATATTTGACTTAAATATAAATGGAAATATACTAGAAAAAATCACTGACAAATATTTATACAACATTTAGATGGAAATGTCATTTTTTTCTAAGTGTGTTGGAGCAAAGAAGATAAACTTCATGAAAATGTCAAACTTCATTTGGGCAAGAGAAGCCTAAGCAACATAAAAGACAAATGGGAAATGGGGAATATATTTGCAACATACACAGCAAGGAGATATTACCCTAAAACCGAAGTGTTTACACCAATTGTTAAGATAAACTACCTCCAAGGTGCAAAAACATGAACTGGCAATTTTGAAAGCATAAACACAAATAAGAAATAAATATATAAAAATCAATTGACTCATACTCATAAAAAAGAAATTAAAATTAAAAAATTATGCAATATTTAATCTAATTATCAAAGATAAAAAATTCTATATATAACACCCAGTTAAAGCAAGTGAGGTAAGAAGCATTCCTACAAACTGCCAATCAAGATGTAAAGTGATTTTTGGCAAGGAGAAAGGCAGACTATTTACCAAGTTTTAACTTTGTGTTTCCTTACATGGGTACACACAGATACACACACAACTTTTATGAATTTAACCAGTGAAATAATTTCCGTTCTATGGAAACATATATTAGCCCCAGTATTATTAGCAATTGCAGAAAGATAAGGAAAGAAATAAAATCCATAAGGATTTGTTAAACAGATTATAGTTTATACGTAAAATGGAATATTATGCAGCCTTTAAAATGGATAAAATTGATTTGTAGGTTGATATGTAAAAAATCATAACGTGTAATGCAGAGAGGGGAACAGCACATTGCAAAACAGTGTAGTGTTTCACTTGCGTGTGTGTGTGCATGCAAGTGTGTGCTTGTTCATTTGTGTGGAAAGCTAAACAACTATTTCCACTAGGTCTTTTTTAAAAAAATTGGATTACTGAGGGAATGGTATAAAAGAGTGACAATGACATTCTGTATTGTCTGAACTTTTACAACATGACGTAGTACATGTATGATAAACTTTTTAAGTAGCAAAAGATTGGAATAAAAATTTGGAATAAAAAAAAAAAAAACCTAGGCAAATTCCCAAGGGAAGGTAATCTCCCAAATTTTTAAAGAAACCCTATGATCCTGGAGAGTAGATGAAGTGCCAGGAATCAGTGTCTTGGGTCATCATTTATGATGTTGAAACAGTTGATCCATTTTACTCCACTAATTACACATGAAATCAACCCTTGAGGCTTGAGATGAGTGTTCATATGGAAGAAAGGTCAGAGGCACAGGGATTTTTGGAAGCAAATAAGTGCCCTTTTGCAGCAGTGATAGATGCTGGTGAGTAGAAAAAATGGTGGTGAAAGATGTGGTAACTCTTCGGGGTAAACTGGGTGAGACAGTCTATTCATTCAGACTAGCAGAATCAGAGGCATTACAAGTGGAAGAACCTTGATGGTTTTATTACCTGTGCCTCTGTCAAGTAGTCCCAGACAACAAGTACATTGCTGATGAGAGGAAGTGATGAGGTCAAGACCATGCTGTAGACCTTCCTTGGCAGTTTTCTTGGCCCTTTGAGGAAGTTCACTGTAAAGTTTATTTGGTAGCTAAGAAAGGGTCAGGAAAGAGCTCTCCTTTCCCCATGACTTTTGATAGTCTTGGCAGGCATGACTCAAAAAGCAGAGAGTAAGGGGACAGGGTGGATGTTAGTGACACATTCTGATGACATTTTAGAGATGCAGGTGGATAAAATACCCAGCACTTCCTTTCACTCTTTGGCCATCTTGTAAGCCTCCTTAACTTTGAGGAGCACCTTCTGTTCAGAGAAATGGAAAATGAGTCCCCTGGATAATTTTTAGCACTTTCAGTGAAACTTAAAATGTTTTTTTCTCCTCGGAAGAGAGGATAAGCTACAATGATGGTATTAGTTAGGGTTGTATAAATGGGTTCTTGCTGGACATACAGAACAAGAAGCTGCCCTGTACAGAAGCCCACCTCTTTCATCCCTGACTCACTAATTTTATTGCCCCTCTTCCTTCCTCTGACCTTTTAACTGTCCCAAGGCATCTTATCCTATTTCTCTAACTTTCTCATCTCCACTCTCTCTGTACGCCATCGGGTCCTCTCCAGTCCTCTATCTTTTCTTCTCAGCCCATTTGCTTGCAATTTTCTCCGATTTCTCCCCATTTCCATCTTTCTTCTTCATTTTCCCACAAACTTTCCACCTCTAATCTTGTTCTGCTTCCCTCCCTCATGTCCTTTCTCTTCATCTCCATCTTACTCGATCCTTTCAACTCTTGCACCGCCATGAAAACTCATGGAGAAGTCATGCCACAGGTGCAGGTCAAAGGGATGTTTTAGAGAAATGAATCAAGAAACATCAGTGGTTTGGTAGAGATTCCTAGAATGGGCAATGCATCTCAGAGTTTAGAAGGAAAATACAGCCAAATACAGACTGGACAAAAGCCTGGGAAGCAGCATGCAAGATGAGAGAATGTTCTAGGTTAGAGACTGCTCTCCTACTGAGAAGGGAAATTTTAGGGGAGGCCTCACCATATCGCTTTATTTACAGATACGGATTATCTCAGTGGAAGGTTTGGGGACTGAGAGTGAGGATTTAGAGAGGAAGTTCATATTGAGCAGCTTGGGGTTTTTTCATGTTTGAATAATATTTACATTACAAAAGATTATCTTTTCAAAAGATTTGAAGTACATCAGGAAAGATAGAGGAGGAACATTCATTTTATAAGATTTATCATATGTGTTAAGGTAGTTTTAAAAATTTGCACACAGGGATCACGCTCTTCAGAGTTACTAGAGAACACATGCCCAATGCAACGTCCCCTCTGTCCCCTCTATACCCCATGGTATCTGTGTGATAGGAAAAGATCGGAGTGCTTTTTTTGCTTCGTAGAAACCTGATGGGAAAAATAAAATGATTCTGATCTCAAGGCCCATGTTTTATAACCAGACCCTCCATACCTGAACTTTTGGGAATCACATGACCTACTAGTGGGTGGGAGTGGGGTGGAGAGGATTTTGATCAGATATTTTTGGGAATCCAGACTATAACCAGCTTGTGGGATATGTAATAGTCAAGGATCTGAGGTTTCACTTCTACACAGAAAAGGGAGCACGCAGGGACTGAAACTGTAATTTGTCAAAGGGGCTGGCCTCAGCAGAGCTTACACACCTATTGTCTATAAATTGGGCATGGCTGCTTTGGGAAACAATAACTATTATCCCTAACAAAAAATCCTCATATGCAGGGAGACAGAAGCAATTATGGACCATTTGTCTTAGTTACTGGCTTTAGAGTATTTCTCTTTTAGTTCAGAAAGAGAAAAGGAGGGAGTGACATTCCAGACCTCAAGATCTTGTCAAGCTAGTGACCGCCTCCCCTTGAGCACCCGCCAGAGGGCACCCTGTACATCAGGGTTCCTGAGGCTGTAGATGATTGGATTCAGCATGGGGTTGATAACAGTGTTGAAGACCCCAACCCCTTTATCCTTGTCTGAAAGCTTGGCTGAACCCAGTCGCATGTAATTAAATATACCTGAACCATAGAATATGGCAACCACAGTGAGATGAGAACCACATGTGGAGAAGGTTTTCTTCCTGCCCTCAGCAGAGCGGATTCGTAGGACTGCAGCTGCCACGTGAGCATAGGAGCTGATGATGAGAGCCAAGGGGGTACCTGCCATTATGAAACCCACAGCAAAGAGCAGAAGCTCGTTGAGTTGGGTGCTGGAGCAGGACAGCTGGAAGAGCTGTGGGAGGTCACAGTAGAAGTGATTGATCACATTGGGACCACAGAAGTTGAGTGTGGCTATGGCTACTGTGTGGGTCAGTGCATTGGTGAAAGCTAAAGCCCAGGACACAGCCACCAATATCTTCTGGACTGTCTGGTTCATTTGGGTGCTGTAGGTGAGGGGCCGGCAGATGGCCAGGAATCGGTCATATGCCATGGCTGTCAGCAGGAAGCAGTCTACCCCAACCAAGAGATGGAAGAAGAAAAGTTGGGTGCAGCAGGCTCCATAGGGAACTGTATGCTTGTGGAACAAGAGACGAGCCAACATGGAGGGAACAGTGACGGTGATGCATCCAACATCCAGCACTGATAGGTTCCCCAGGAAGAAGTACATGGGGGTGTGGAGTTTGGGCTCTACCAAGATGGCAGCCAGGATGCTGAGGTTGCCTCCAACTGTGACCAGGTAGGCAAAGAGGAAGACTACAAAGACAACAAGCCACAGCTCTGGTGTCTCCACCAAGCCCAGCAGGATGAATTCAGTAATGGCTGTTCTATTGGCCCCAAATTTTGACTGCATTAGTTCCTGCAAGGAAATATCCAAGAAGAAAAAGAATCATTCCTCTCAATATATTGATTCAAAAAGAAGAAACAGACTCTGTAGGGCAGCAAAATTTGCCAATCCAAATGGCATGTGGATTATTTTAGGCTGATTACTTTTAAAAAACAGAAGTCTCAGGAAGAACCTTTGCCTTCCCCCCATATGCCTAAAAGATAGAGGACTTGCTCCTGGAAGGGAGCTATCACCATAGATACCTACAGTATCACATAAACTAAGCGTGGTAGACAGGAAGCTTTATAGTGACTAACAGTCCACAATAGGATTAATTGACAGAATAAAGTAAGACTGTAAAAGCTGTCAATATAATTATTCAGGAGGTAAAACTAATTGGTATATATGCCTTCCCCAAATGCCCATGAAACATTCACCCCCCCAAAAAAGAGCATGTTGGGATGCCTGGGTGGCTCAGTTGGTTAAACATCCGACTCTTGATTTCAGCTCAGGTCATGATCTCAGGTTCCTGGGATGGAGCCCCTCACTGGGCTCTGTGCTCCACAAGGAGTCTGCTGGAGATTTTCTCTCCTTCTCCTTTTGCCCCTTCCCCTTCTTTCTCTCTCTCTCAAATAGATAAATAAATAAAGTTTTTGAAAAGAGCATGTATAAACCTGAAATTCAGAAAATTCCAAAAGAATAAAGAATACAGGTAATAGTATTTAATTATAATCCAATTTAAGGAAAAGTGATTTTTAAAAAATAAATCCTAATGTTTTAAATAATCTGTAAGAAACGGCTGCACCAGAGGGAATCAAAACTAAAACTAAAGAACATCGGGGAAGGGTGAAAAGGGGATAGTGAAACCAGCACACACTAGAACATGAGGGTTATTACTAAATCAGGGTTCATAAGCAAAGTTATAACCCTAAGTAAATACATTAAAAACAAAAAATAAAGTGATTAAGTAATCAGATCAAGACATTAGAAAAAGAACTATAAGAAACGGGGAGAGGCTGGTAAGAGGTACAAACTTTCAGCCATAAGAGCAATAGGAATTTGAGGATCTCATGTAGAATGTGGTGACTATAGTTGATAACACCATGTTATATAATTGACATTTTCTAAGAGAGTAGAACTTACGTGTTTTCACACACAAAAGAAAAGCTAAATGTGTGAGGCAATGGATGTGTCAACTTGGTGTGGGAATCCTTTCACAATGTAAACATATATCAAACCTTCATGGTGGATACTTTACATATATTATAATTTTATTTGTCAGTTGTACCTCAATAAAGCTGAAAAAAATAGAAAATAAAATAACATTTTATGAGCTTTTAAAAAAAGAGAAATGAAGTGTCCATTACTAATGTAATACAGGTATTTAATACATGATACAGTGGCATCTTAAATGGATGGGAAAATGTACTGTTCGATAAGTACTATGAGGGCAGTAGTACAGCTATCTGGGAAAAACTTAAGTTGTACACAGACCTCATATAATTTGCAAAAATAAATTCTAAACAGATCAAAAATTTAAATATAAAAATTAAACTGGGAAGTTTTAGGGAAAAATTAAAGAACTTAAATAGTGTAAGGATGACTCAAAATATTGAAAAAAAATTAAAAATAACCCAAATTAATGATTCCATTAAAATTCAAAAATTCTGGCAAATTAGCTAAGCTGGAACTACATTTCCCCAAATCTTGTTCTCTGTGTGGGTGTGGGTTAGTGGCTACAAGGGGAATTTGTAAGATAGTTGTAAGTCAGAAATGAAAAGTTAAAAAAGGCAATTTGGCATTATATTCCAAAATTACCAATGTATTTTCTTCTTACCTGGAAATTCCACTTCTGGGAATTTATCCAACAGATATATGGTCACATATAAGAGGTGACATATGCGTGAGGTTATTTGTTGCAGCATGGTTTGTGAGAGCAAATAATTGAAAATAAACTGTGTTCACCACGAGAGGGCTGAGTAAATTAATTTGGTATATCCTTACAAAGGAATACTATCCAGCTGTGGGAAACAGTTCTGTCTGTGCTGACTCAAAAGATATCAAAGCCATATTATTAAATGTAAAGCACAACTGGTAGAAGGAATATAGTATTCTTTGGTTGGTTTTAAAAAGAAGGGAAAGAGCTCTCTCTCTCTCTCTTACACACACACACACACACACACACACACACACACACACACACACACACTATAAATTCTCTGGTTATGGAATGGCTGAGTCATGGGAATAAAAGACACAGTATAAGGAATATAGCCAGGGATACTGTAGTAGCAATGTAATGGGACAGATGGTAGCTACACTTCTGCTAAACATAGTATAGTGTATAAACTTGTCAAATCCCTAAGTTGTACATCTGAAACTAATGTAACATTGTGTATCAACTATACTAAAATTAAAAAATAATAAGAAAATGTAAGTCTATTTAAATAATTAGATAGACTGTCATCTGGGTAAGAAAATGCAAGAAGAAAAGTGATGAATACAAACAATTGAGAATTAGGAAGCGTTATTGGGGTGACTGGGTGGCACAGCTGGTTAAGCATCCAACTCTTGGTTTTTGGTTAGGTCATGATCTTAGGGTCATTAGATCGAGCTCTGCACTGGGCTTCACATTTCTCTCTCCCTCGCCCTCTGTTCCTCCCCCATGCAAGCTCTCGCTCTCTCAAATAAATAAATAAATAAATAAAATCTTTAAAAAAGAATTAGAAAGGATGATAACCACAGATACACAAAGAAAAAATTAAACAATTTTTAAAGATTATTTATTTATTTTTTTGACAGAGAGAGAGAGAGCACAAGCAGGGGAGCAGAGGGAGAGGGAGAAGCAGGCTCTCCGCTGAGCAGGGAGCCTGATGCAGGGCTCGATCCCAGGACCCTGGGATCATGACCTGAGCCAAAGACAGATGCTTAACAGACTGAGCCACCCCGGTGCCCCAGAACAAATAAAATTTTAAGTGAATAATACTCCCTATAACTCTATATTATTTAAATGGAAAATTTCAATAAAATAGATACAATTGTAGGAAAATATAAATTAAAATATATTCAAGAACAGTCTTAATACTCAAGTAAACCAGAAGTCAAAAAATTGTCAAAGAAATAATTACCCTAGTAGCAATCTCTAGCCTCATAAAACTGCTGAGAGAAGTTTGATTTAACTTCAATGAAGAGAATATTCTCATGCTATGTAAACTTTCCTGCAGCACCAGAAAAAAATTTAAGCTTTCCAATACCTTTTTAAAAAAATTGTAGTTGACAATGTTACTTAAGTTTCAGGTGTACAACATAGTGACTGGACAAGTCTATACGTTGTGCTCTGCTCATCAGAGTGTGGCTACCATCTGTCACCACACAGTGCTTCTGTGGCTGTACCTTTCATCCCCGTGACTTATACATTCCATAACTGGAAGCCTGTAACTCCCACTCCTCTTCACCATTTTGCCCATTCCCCTAATCCCCTTTCCCTCTGGCAACCACCAGTTTGTTCTCTATATTTATGGGCTCTTTGTTTTGTCTTGATTTTTAGATTCTATGCATAAATAAAATCGTATGATTTCATCTAATATGTTTCGTTTAGCATCATACTCTCTAGGTCCTATAGACTTTTTATGAAGTTAGCATACATTTGATACTGAAAATATAAAATTTTTGGAAGAAATATATGAAATATCACTAGAGAGCAGCTTCAGTTGCAACTATAGAAGCAAAATGCCATCTATAACTACAGGGAATTTTAAATATCAGAATACTTAAAGAACCTATCATGATTAAGAGACCTCTTATAAAAAATTGAAGATGATTTAATATAAGTAAATGTATGTATATAATATATCAGAGCAATTGCCTAAAAGGTACTTTTTACAGGTTACAATCCATTCTTGATTTAAAAGAAAAAAACATCGAGCTATTGTCATCTAGGAATAGAGGGGTACTGCAGGATCATTTCTAATGGAGAGTAACAAACAGGAGTAAGAGAGGGATCCCCACCGTTACATCTATTTTTATCATTGTCCTAGAACCATCATGAAATTAATGTCAAGAAAGGGATAAAGAAAGGGGGGATAATAAGAAGGGGGAATGAAGCATGAGAGACTATGGATTATGAGAAACAAACTGAGGGCTTCAGAGGGGAGGGGGGTGGGGGAATGGGATGGACCGGTGATGGGTAGTAAGGAGGGCACATATTGCATGGTGCACTGGGTGTTATATGCAACTAATGAATCATCGAACTTTACATCAGAAACTGGGGATGTACTGCATGGTGACTAACATAATATAATAAAAAAACATTAAAATAAAAAAAAAGAAATAGAAAAATCAAGTTTAAATATTGAAAAGGAAGAGAAAGCAAGTTTTTTGATTGTCCATAAAAAATAATGAAGAATTACTGAAAAAAGTAGGAAGATAAAAATGAAACATACAAAAATATACATTCCTTATCATCATCATCATCATCATCATCATCATCAGTGTATATTGATGGAAAACATTATGTAAAACAATCAAAAAATTAAATTCTTATGTTAAGTGACTAAAGCAGGATGCAAAACTGTACAACATGGTGTTATTTCAATATTAACACAGACAAATACACACTCATACTCTCACACTCTCACACACAGAAACAAGACTGGAAAGAAATACCAAACTTTATTAGTGGTTTGAGTAATAATGCGAATGGTTTTTATTATCTTTCTTCTATTCTTCTCTACTTTCTGGTTTTTCTACCATGAATGTAGATTATTTTTATAATATTTTATGTAGTACCACCTCCTGGGAATAATCACGAAATACTAAGTCCCCCATCATAACGAAGGAACTATGCAAAAGAAACCAGAAATCCCTTCCCCTGTGATATCTACAGTTCAGGTTGTCCTGGTGTCTTTGATACTGACCGAATTTCCTCGGGGCTGTCCCTGACAACAATTGCAGCTAGGAGCTGTTAGGAGAATTGCCCTGGGTGAGGCACTGTGCACAGTCCTAAGTGCTTTATATGTATTAACTCCTTTATTCCTCACAACCCGCACTATGAGATGGATACCTTTTATAATCCCAATTTTATAGAAAGAACATAAGTCACATAAAGCAAGAGGCAGAGGCAGGATGTTAGCTCAGGTCATCTGACTCTAGAGCCCCTGCCTCTTAACCTTTACACATACCACCGCTCCAGGTGAAGCCGGGTAGTTCTGAATTCTGTCTGAATCCATTTCTGACTCATGCTTATGACTCGAAGGCCCACTACCGCTGTAGCTGTGCCCTTGCAGGTCCCAAAGTCTTGCCTTGCACGCTGCGGTTGCTCAGGGTCAAACAAGTGCCTTGGCTGGATCGCACCCACAGTCAGCAGTTGCCCCAATTTCCCTTTTTTTATTTTAACCCATGTCATCAGATGGCAAACTCTGTTCTCCTACATCCCCACCTTTGCTTTTGCTCTTTTCTCTATCTAGAATATCCTTCTTCATTGTCACATGGTCAAAGTCTTTAAGACTCAGCTCAAATACTACCTCCTCCAGAAATACCTTCCTGATGTGCCCATTTTTAAGGGACATTCGCATCTTCAGTATTCCCAGCACACTTCAGTTGTATTCACGTGGCACTTACCACTGTACCTTCCAGCACAATCATTTAGTGATTTAGTGTAGTTCTCTCAGTCCAACTGAAGCATAGGACTCATGTCAGAATTCAGGAACTATATGCATAAACTCATTTTAGTTATGTGCCATTTCATAAATGAATACTGACTGCACTCATTGACAAATGAGTTTTCTGACAAAGAAGGCATCATTGTGGGATACAGTAGTGAAGAAGGGGTTTCTGGACAAGTGGGAATTTGTTCTAGGCTTTGAAGGATTGGTATGACTTGGACAAGGGAGAGTCAAATGAAAGGCACAAGTGACAGTTGTAGGAATGACTCCTCCACTTATCTACATGGGGCATGCGGTGCATGTAGCAATCCATACACGGACATACAGCTTTTTATATAAACTTCTTTCACATATTTTCTATAATCAGAAGAAATATTCCTCAAAAACGAGTAAGTCATGAGTCAGAATAATATGCTGTCCTAGTAGCTTCTGTCTGGCCCTCAATCATTGAGAGATGAAGCTTACGTAAGATCTCCTAAGTTCTGGGTTGTTCACCAGACTATTGCTATAGGATCAGTCTAGGATTAGTCTGTGGCTAACCAAATCACAAGAGTAATAATTGATGAGGAAGCCCTTCTGAATCACCACTCTTGGGGGTCCATATGAGTCCCAGGCTTGCCTCATGCCGTGGGAATTCCCTGCTCTGAAGTTCCTATAGGTTCTCCACGTAGCAGTGTTGGTCTCAGTGAATTGGTGAGGCCACCAGCAAGGCTTGGGTTCTGGGCAGGGAAGTTGAACACTGAATCTCATCCCACTCATCCCTAACAGTCAGAAGAAAAACTTCATCTAGAAAAGAGAGGATTGGTAAAGATGCCTAGAAGGGGAACCTCAATCTCTGGGGAATAGTCCCAGCTCTTCCACTCACCTGATATGTCATCCTGAGCACATCTCTTATTTTTACTTTTGAGACTTAGGTTGCTGCACCTGTAAAACCAGGAAGTTTGAGTTAGTAACAAGTAAATTTCCTTCCATTTTACAGAAGAGCAGAGGGAGGATCATAAGAAAACTCACCTGTAACCACACGGAGGCCAGTGAGGTTGCATGGGAAGGAACGCAAGGGAGGTGAGAATCTGCACAAGCTCAGTCAGCTACTCCAGGGGTCACCAAGGGTATATAGACGGAAATTATATAAAAAAGAGGAGCCCATCTCTGTCATGGGGCTTCTCCACCACAGGGTAATGCTCTTGTGTCCTTAAAATTGCCCAAGCAGGGAAGAGGAGGTGGGAGAGCTAACGAAATAATACAAGTGCTAATAAATAGAGCATAGTAAAGCAGCGGTGCCTCGTACAGCCGTCGTGATCTAGAATTTCTCCAAATCTTTATCTCCATCCCCCATATTGATCTATGAGGATAGATGGGGCAGTCATCCCGATAACTCCACGTAACAAGTGGGGATATAAGGGGGATCAGCAATGAATCTGGGTCCCCGGTCTAGGTGTTGTTCTCCCAGATGTCTGGGCCAAATGGGATTTGGGGGCAGAGACAAGCTGACTCCTAAGCTGGGGATGAGGAAGAAACCCAAGAGAAGAGGCAAAAACTGGAGATGCCCTTTCCAACTTGAAATTCTCAATGAATCCCCAGGAACAAAATATATTCTCCCCTAGGGCCTTGTTAGTGAGGGCCACAGGCACTGTGTCTTGGGAGCCCCAAAACGATCCTGAGAGAGTTGGTTGAAGCACTGTGCTGTGCTGTGCTGGGAGGGAGCAGGGGACCGCTGGGAAGGTGCCCCCCCATGATTATCTGGGCCAGACCCTTAGAAAATAAGAATTTAGTGATAGCGATGATGAGAGAGGAAATTGGAGAGGTTGTATAATGTAACCCTTGGACTCTTAGATCTTCCTCAGTAATAACTCACCTAAGTCCATGTGATAGCTTACTCTCTTTGGGAAGCCTGCTGGACTTTGTAGACAGCTAGACCTGCTCTTCCAGCTATTAGCAACTACTGAACCCCTTTGGACCCCAGTTTCCTTATTTGTGGAATGAGAGTAATATCCTCTCAAAATGCTGTTGGGTGGATTAAATGAAATAACACAGGTAGAGTTCCTAGCGGGAGACCATTATGTTATTAACATAACAATAATTGATAACATGTACATGACCCCACGGTATAAGATTTATATGCCCTAAATCCCAATCAACTCTTACAACATTCCCTTGAAGTAGATATCTTTACTATTCCCATTTTAGAGATAAATGATTGAGGTTCAGAGTGACTCAGTAATCTGCCTAAGGCCACATACTTAGGGCTTTGAGGAGTTGGGGCTCAAACTTGCATTTGTCTGATTCCAAGGTGCATGATCTCAACAATTATGCTATGTGATCGACTCTTCCACCCCCGTCCAATTAACCCCTGTCCCCCAAACAATATACTTGTTTATACTGTTGTTTGTGACCAATATTGCTTCTAATATGCAATGGACTATGCTCCAGGATGAGCCTAAGGCATCCTCCTCTCAGTAATAGTGGCCTCTCACCACCCCAATGGCTTAGTCCACAACACTGGGATTGACTTCCAGCTGCTGCCTCCAGTGTAACCATCTTGCTCTCCAATTATATCTGCTTATTCTCACTGCAAAGAATTATGACCTCGACTCAGTGCTCTTAGGGGGAGCTGACCTTCCAGTGTTAGGCTGGCATGGTTGTCCTAAGGGTGGAATATATAAATGTTAAGGCTTTTTATCATTTAGTAACATTTTTCTAAAGACAGATGAAATCTATATTTAATTGGAGCTCTAGAAGTTGTTCAGAGATGGCAGGAAAACAGTAATACTTGAAGAGTATTGTCTGTGAGTTTATTTATAAAGCATATATTTGAAAACATAAAACTATTGAACTTCCAATTGTTGGAAGACATCAAAAACAAAGATGAAAGAAAAATGGTGAATTGGGAAACTGTTAGAATTATTTGTAAATATATGGCTAAAGATATTCACAATTCATAACGAGTTCCCAAAAATCAATTAAAAAATTAACAATCCAGTAGAAAAAGAGGCAAAGGACATTAAAAAAAAAAAACAATTTTCAGGGAGCCATGAGATTAGCAAGGTGGCAGGATAGGCGGTCCCAATATTCATCTCCAGGGGCCCCACCACTGCTGTGCCCTGCTCTCTGAATACCTCGCCACCTACAAGATGGGAGCTGCCACTGCTTTGTACCCCACACACTGGGTCCCAAGTCACAGCTCTGGCCCAATGTCACCAAGACAAGGTGTGCTGCTGTGTGACTGCATCTTGGTTCCTTAGTAGAAGCTTTCACCTGCCATCACCAGGGAGTCCTGCCATTGTCCTGTGCCTTGCAACCTAGGTCCTGAGTCAGGGCTGTGACATTCCATCACAGGGGCTGTGTTGCTGTGGCTTTGTGTCCCAACTCCTGGGCCCTAGTCTTGGCAGAGACCCACATCACCGGGCTGCATTGCTGTAGCTCTCTGTCCTGCCCCCCACGTCCTGAGTCAGGGCTTTGATCCACCATCACTAGGACTGTGCTCTTGCTGCTTTTTGCTTTGCACTCTGGAGTCCTGAGTCAGAGTTCTCACCCAGTATCACCAGGGCCAAACTGCTACTGCACCCTGCCACTTAGCCCCAAACCACCATTGTCCTTTGTTATCCCTGGGCTTGCCACTGCAGCATTTTCCTTCCCTCTCAGAGCCTGAATCACCGTGAGCCCTGGAAGAGCAGACCCTAGTTCTATGGGAGACCTGCATGTGTTCATATGTCAGACACTAGCACCACCACCACAGCAAGTGCACTTAATCCCAGGACTCAGACTCAGTGGCCACCATGACTGCCAACCCAGCAGACCTGGTGCCAAGAGGGATCCCCTTAGCAAGAGCTTACCCCCATGGGCAAATAGAATAAGAGAATGCCAGTAGCCTTTACCACCAAGAACCCCAAGAACCCTAGCTGCCGTTGTTTGGACCTCTAAATACCCCTGTGGTCTTTGCCAGTGTTGAACTGGCATCTGCCCAGCAAAGGAAGCCATTAATAAATTGAAAAGGCAACCTGTGACATGGGAGAAAATATTTGCAAACCATATATTTGATAAGGGGTTAATAGCAAAAATATATAAAGAACTCATGCAACACAATAAGAAAAACACATAATCCAATTTTAAAAGTGGGCAAAGGATCTGAATAGACCTTTTTCCAAAGAGACATACAAATGGCCAACAGGTATTAGAAAAGGTACTCAACATCACTAATCATCAGCACATCAAAACTGTCATGAGATGTTACCTCACACCTGTCAGGTGGACTATTATAAAAAAGACAAGAGATAGTAAGTGTTGATGAGATGTGGAGAAAAAATAAACCTTGTGCTCTCTTTGTGACAATGTAAACTGGTAGAGTCACTATGGAAAACAGTATGGCAGCTCCTCAAAAAATTAGAAATAGAACTACTGTATAATCCAGCAATCCCACTTCTGGCTATAGATATGAAGTAAGTGAAATCACTATCTCACCAGGATATCTGTAGTTTCATGTTCACTGCAGTGCTACTCACAAAGCCAAGATATGGAAATATCCAATGTCCTTTGATGGATGATTAGATAAAGACAATGTGATATATAGATAGATATTGACACACACACACTCACATAATGGAACTCCTCACGCTTCTGACTATGAGGACGGAATTTGATAGCATTATGCTAAGTGAAATAAGCCAGAAAGAGAAAGATGATTTTGGTACCACGTGTATGTATGTGGCATCTTAAAAGCAAAAAAAGCCAGCTTCATAGAAACAGAGAGTAGAATGGTGGTCGCCAGGGACTGGAGTGAGGGCAACATGGGGAGAGTAGGGCGAAGGCCACAAGCTTTCAGTTATAAGATGAATAAGTTCTGAGGATTAATGTACAGCATGGTGACTACAGTTGATAATACTACATTCTTGAATTTGAATAGATATTAAACATTCTCACCACACACACACACACACACACACACACACATGAATTAACTATGTGAAGAAAAGGATGTGTTAATTATCCTGTCCTTGGTAATCATTTCGCGTGTGTGTATACATATCATCATGTCATACACTTTCATTTATACAATTATATTTGTCAATTATTCCTCAATAAACTTGGGAAAAATTAATTCCCAGTGAAGAAATAATAATGGATTATATTAGTTGGCTCAGGCCTCCATAACAAAATACCATAGACTGGGTACTAAACAACAGAAATTTATTTTTTCACAGCTCTGGAGGCTAGTAGTCCAAGGTTAGGTGCCAGCATGGTCAGATTCTGGTGGGGGCTCTCTCTTCCTGCCTTGCAGGTGGCTGCCTTCCCGCTGTGTCCTCATGCAGCATGTCTCTTGCTCTTTTACAGGTCACAGTCCACCGGGTTGGGGCCACAACCTAATTTAATCTTAATTACTTCCTAAAATACCTCATTAATACTTCCTAATTAATCTCATTTAGCCTTAATTATTTCCTAAAGACCCTGATTCATATACAGTCACATTGGGGCTTAGGGCTTCAACATATGAATTTTGGCGGGACCCAGTATAGTCCACATCATGGATAATAAACATTTGAAAATATATTCAACCTTAAGTGATGTCAAAGAAATGCATATTAAAATAATAATTAGTATTTTTCAACCATTATAATGTCAAGAAACAGAAGAATTTATTTATAATAGTTACTGTTAACAAAGTTGTGGGGAGCAAGAAGTCTCACTAACCATTGTAACAATAAAAGAGTGAATTTTTTGTGGGATCAGGGGAAATATATATATATATATACACCTGTTTTTATTTTTTTCGACTCAGGAATCTTACTAATTAGAACTTATTGAAATGCTTGCAAGATAATAAAAACACATCTTTGAAGAATATTATTTATATTATCAATCGTAATTACAGTAACTCTAGAAACAATATAAACCATCAGAAGAAATATGGTTAAGTAAATTATGGTTAACTCATAAATTAACATTAGGCAGGTATTAAAATAAGTAAGGTAAGTTTTTAAATATTTTGATAGAGAATAAAGTCTACCAAGTAATGGGTAAACAAAAAAAGACATGGCATGACGTGCCCTTATAGATATGACATACACGTAAATATTATTATATTGATAAAAAATATGTAAATGTATTTATATATGTATAAAAAACTAGAAGGGAAGCACCAAATTCTTAACAGTGGTTTCTTCTGGAAATTGAATTATGAAGGGCTTGGATAGAGACGGTAAAGATTTGACTTTCATTTTCCACTGGTAAAATTTTGTTTTGTTCTCATTTTTATAAACATAAATTCTAATGGGAAATTTAAAACCAATGAATGATATTTCCATTTTAGAAAAAAATAAGAAGTACCAAAGGAAGTATAAACTCTTCACTGTTAAATACCCTAGAATCTTGCAATGTAGACAGAGTACTCAATGTCTCAAATTATACTGTACTACGTCTAGAATCTTGTGTGGGATCCTGGTGTCAGAACAAGTTGGGGAAGCTGTTTCAGGGGAAGCCAGATGGGAGGATGTACTAATACTTGGTACCAAGCTGTGACTTTCCATATTCCAGTTTGCAGAGAATCTTTGCTGGAGTATTTTTAGGGAAGTCAGCAGAAAATAAACAAAGGGTCCTGCCTGTAGGACCATGAGTCTCCCAGAATGCAGAGCGTCCTGGGTTCTAGCTCCATCTGGAGTGGAAAGGGTAACTAGGACGAAAAGGCAACTAGCCAAGGATTTTGGTCTACAGAATCTGTAGACACATTACCAGGTAGAGCCTCCTTGGGGAACAAGAAGTCTTACTTCGTAACAAAAGTCATTTTGCTCAAGGATCTAGGAGAGACAGGAAACACTTGCTGTAGTTCTACCCTTCTGATACACTCCTCATACAAGAGCTCGCTTCCCCGTGAACACCTGCCGCAGAGCCCCCTGCACATCAGGGTTCCGGAGGCTGTAGATGAGTGGGTTCAGCATGGGGCTGATGACAGTGTTGAGGATGCCAATCCCTTTGTCCTTGTCTGAGGCCTCCACTGAGCCCAGCCTCATGTAGCTGAAGACACCTGTCCCATAGAATATGCCCACCACAGTGAGGTGGGAGCCACATGTGGAGAAAGTTTTCTTTCTGCCCTCAGCAGAGCGGATTCGTAGGACTGCAGCTACCACATGGATGTAGGAGGTGACAATGAGAATCACAGGTGCACCTGCCATGAGGATACCCAGTCCAAAGAGCAGCAGCTCATTGAGTTGGGTGTTGGAGCAGGACAGCTGGAAGAGCTGTGGGAGGTCACAGTAGAAGTGATTGATCACATTGGGACCACAGAAGTTGAGTGTGGCTATGGCTACTGTGTGGGTCAGTGCACTGGTGAAAGCTAAAGCCCAGGACACAGCCACCAATATCCTCTGGACTGCCTGGTTCATTCGGGTGCTGTAGGTGAGGGGCTGGCAGATGGCCAGGAATCGGTCATAGGCCATGGCTGTCAGCAGGAAGCAGTCCACACCAGCCAACTGATGAAAGAAGAAAAGTTGGGTGAGACAGGCTCCATAAGGAATTGTATGCTTGTGGGACAGGAGACGAGCTAACATGGAGGGAACAGTGACGGTGATGCACCCAACATCCAGCACTGATAGGTTCCCCAGGAAGAAGTACATGGGGGTGTGGAGTTTGGGCTCTACCAAGATGGCAGCCAGGATGCTGAGGTTGCCTCCAACTGTGACCAGGTAGGCAAAGAGGAAGACTACAAAGACAACTGGTCGTATCTGTGGTGTCTCCACCAAGCCCAGCAGGATGAACTCAGTAACAGCTGTTCCATTGGTCCTGGATTCTGGGTCCATGGGTCCCTGAAAGGGATCAGTGTTCGCAACTTAGTTATTCAAGAAAATTGTATCAACTCACTCTCAAATGCCAAGCCCGAGGCTAAATTTCGAAGTGTCCCTAGTGGTTATTTGTCCACTCCTTAGGCACACCTCACTCATTAACCCTCGTCTTCACCTCATTGCCCTCACCCAAGTTCCAGGTGCGTTACACCACAACTACCTTGGTATTCCCCCTTCTTGTGAAAGATATATAAATCCTTTCTTCCAGTGTTCCCTAGAATCAAGGAATGAGGTCCTCCCAACAACCTGTGTGAAGAGATTTGGGAAAATATGATGCTAAAAGTAAAAGTGAATAGGTAGTAAAATAGAAACAACAGAAGAATGTTGTAAGTATATTACAAAGGAATAAATATATGGCAAAGAAGCAAGAAAAATGTCAAGATAAACAAAATTAGGAAGTGAAAGGCAGCAGACCAAAAATAAATCAAATGTCTTTGGTATACTATCTGCTCCTGACAATCAGCTATAAAACCCAAAAGTCCCAAGAGTAAGATGAAATCTTATAATATAAAATGAAGCATGAAGCAGGAAGTGAATTTATACCTGAATCGTGTATGTAAGCACCTAGAAAAAAGACCCAAAATAAACATCTCTCAATTCCACTGACTGGTAGGAATACGGGAGAATTTTAATTCTTTTTTTCCACTTTTCTTTTGCTTTTAAATGATCTACAATAAATCTGATTACTTTTATAATACTAAATATATTTTTAATGATCTGTTTCCTCCAGATTACAGAGATCTTTAAAGGCCAGCAATAACAGCTCAAGGGCTCCTCCTGTCTGTCACGTTTCCAGAAGGTTCAGGGAGCTCCTACCCAGCAGGTTAAAGGTTTAGAGTGGTACACCCATCTTCCATCTTGATTTGCCTCACTGCTCCGTGAAGTAATGAAATAACACTTGCTTCATTTTACTTCCTTTACAATTACAACCCACTTGTCGTGAAACAGCAGACTTGCTTGCCAGCTTCTGCCCACATTAATTTATGCGGTAACCATCAGTGGAAGTTTATGGTCTCTTTTACTCTCTGTGTGCATGTTTTAGCAGAAGATGAATGTTTTAAGACTGTATTTATCTTCTACTCATTAAACTAATTCCTTTGACTTTTTTCTGTTTTTTGATGGAACTTTTAAAATGTAGTAACCTGGTAACATTGGTACCTGGAAATATTTAGGGATTTTTAAAATTATAATTAAACACATCATAGATAATAATAATTAAAAGTTGTGATTTTGACAACTGTATTATGATATAAGAATTATGAAGATAGGTTCCTAAATACTGAGGAATACTTTAAAATTCAAGACACAATGTCAATTTTCCATCAGTAATGTAGATCCTGAGTCATGGTGGGAGGCCCACATCCAGAGTAATATTCAGCTGGAATCCACTGGTGGAAATTACCAGCCTGGTACTTGTTAAATATTTTGACTAGAACCCTCACCCTCAGCATGGCCTCCTCAGCACACGCTGTAATCAGTACACCCTGTATATAGTGTCATTGAGTCAAAGAAGTACGAAGTTGGTTGACATCTTGCAGGGTATCTACTTCCTCATTTTACTAAAGAGGAAACTATGGTGGAGCATTGTGGGGCTGGAGTTGTTGGGATTAGAGTGAACACTGAATATACTTATAAACTGTCTGGTTTTCTATTTTTTAAAAAAGTACCTAATTCTGGGCCAGCTCATTGTATGCTTGCTACCCCAAATAACTCTGAGGCTATCAGAAAAGGATTTGTATGAGGACACCAGAAATTTGTCCACTGGTTTGACCAGCCCAAATTGGCTGCTTCCAACCAAGCCCCCAAGGGGCATTTCCTGACACTTTCTGAGGGATGGAAGAATCCATGTCTTTAGGGCTGCCCTGGGTGTCCTCTTCTTCTTCTTCTTTTTTAAATTGTATTTATTTATTTGAGAGAGAGCGGAAGTGAGAGCCAGAGGGGACAAGCTGGGGAGGGGGAGAGGGGCAGAGGAAGAAGCGGGCTCCTCGCTGAGCAGGGAGTCTGACGTGGGGCTCGATCCCAGGAACCTGAGATCATGACCTGAGCAGAAGACAGTTGCTTAACCTGCTGAGCCACCCAGGTGTCCCTGGGTGCACTCTTCTGACTGAGAAACCTATTCTCTAGCCCACCTGTGCCTTGTGGACCTCATGCTTTCAGGCTCACACACCTGTGGTAAGTAGCTCTCCAACAAGCAGGCTCTGTGGTCGTGGTTACAGTCAGCACCTGCCTCCCTTCATTCTGCATCCTACCAACCACAGAGTTCGTTCTGGAGCTCTCCTCCCTCATGTATCCTGTGAGGACCTTTTCTCTGACGTCTTCCTGATTCAGGTTTTCTAAATCTGTCACCAAATGTAACAGAACCTCGGGTCTCTCATGAGTGCAGGTCTGTGGGGGCACTTCTCAGGCACCAACAGTCTGCCTCCCAGCCCTCTGCTTTCCGTTTCATCCAAAGACAGCCCATTTTGCCCAGAGGAAACCACCCTGCTTTCCATGCCTCTTCAATGCTGTACCTTATGGTCTTCCTCTAGCTGATGGCAGGCTGCCATTCCTCCCAACCCCAGTCTTCCCTCTGCCATCATAATCATCACCCGTTATTCCTATTCTCTCAAAATAAGAACTTCGTTCCTTCTCATGTTAAGAGGTTTTCTGATAATTATAATTTTCTGATAATTATATTGTAGTATGTAAAAACAATGACAAATACAGGAAAATTACAGGAGTTTAGAATATCTTGCAACATCCTTGTCACAAATGTCCTCTTGCCCTGTCTGAACAGTCCCTGGAAACCACCCTAATGGCCCCTCATTCTCTTTTTCCATCTCATGCTCTCCTGACCCCTTTAGATCCTGCAGAAATCCTCTTTTCTATACAGGTTCATTTTACATGTGCAATTAAGGCAGCACAGCAGCTGTAGACATGCAAGGATAGTTGGTGAAAACCTCAATGCCAGAATCCAAATTAGATCTCTGTATTAGTGGCTGTCAGTTTTAGGGGATGCTGCATAGATGATTCCACGTGGGTGAGAAATTTGATGTAGTGTCTCCTAAGTGATGTGGTTTTGGAATACTGGTGAGGTTCGGTGGGGTGTCTTCCGGCCAACGACCAAGAAAGAATTCTTGAGACGTCTGGTGCAAAATGGTGGTTTATTAAAGCACGGGGACAGGACCCGTGGCAGAAAGAGCTGCCTCACCAGGGTTGTGAGGGGTGGCTGATTATATACTATGGGGTTGGGGGAGGTAAGGAAAAGGGAGGTTTTGAGAAAGAACTTTCATATGTTAAAGACGACTCACAGGATACAAGAGGCCTTGCCATTGTCAAATTAAGGTTGTTTTGCCTCCTAGTAAGGCATTAACAGTAAGATAATTGGGAGTTTCCTGGAGGAGCATCACACTTTGCCTGCTTCAAGTATCTGTCAATGGACGGCAGATTATAAGGACATTTAATTGTGTTTACATTCCCTTCTGGAAGCTAGACCATTGATAGAAATGCTTTGTTCTTGTAAATTGCTAAGACTTTTGTAAACTGAGGGAGACTCATATCCTGCAGGACTGCGGATCTCCATAAATTACCTATTTGTTTTTCTTTTAAGGGAGCCCGGAGTGCCCAAGGAATGTTGCATTAATCACTTGGGGGGGGGTGTTGTGGGGTTTCAGCTTCTGCCTGTCCTAAAATAATCTTCTGCTCTCTCATCACTAAGGTCATTTGGAAGCTCAGAAATCCATGATTCCTGTTGAATCACCTTGTGGTCTAATTATAGACCTAGACTCATTCAGTAGATACTGTGTAATTTGACATCGATAAGAGCAAAACAGCTCTCCACACATATTACATAATTAAAGAACAATCAAACTGCCTCCCAATTGTCCTCTCGAATCTACATGAACTTGCGCGTTATAAGGTGTCACACTCTGATCTCATACTTCCCTATCTTTGCTCAAACTGTTTATTTTAGCTGGAATGTCCTCTTGCTAACTCCAAGTGCTCAACTTCTTTGACTCAGCTAAAATGTTTCTCTTCCATAAACGTTTTCCTGATCCCCATCTGAAGCTCCTCAGCTAACCTCATGCAGCACTTTAATTGCATATTCACAGCACTTCTCTCAGTGACTTTCTTGCATAGTAATTTCTCTCTAGAGACTCCACCACTCCTCTGCCCACTGTAAGTGGCTTCAGGACAGGTTACACCTGACTCAGCTTTGCATTCTCAATGCCTATCGTCACACTTGCATACAGTAGGTGCTCAATATTTCTGAAATAAATAAATGAATCAATTTCGCAACTATGATCATAAGATCAAAAACTTTTTGGTGAAAGGAGGCATAAGATTGGGCTGTAGTAGTTGGGAAAGATTTTCTGGATAAGCTGGAATTTATGCAAGACCAGAAACAATTAACAGAATTTGGAAGAAGTGTAAGTTTGAGTAAAAGGCACAGGCTAGTGCTGTAAGAATCTCTGCTCCCTTTAGACATTGGGAACAGTTAAGATAGTAGTTAAAAGAATCCCTTCACTGATACAATGTCTTTTCATGAAAACAGCTTCAAAGACTTTGGCAATGGGGGGGGGGGGATAGAAGCTATGAATAAATAAGTCTAGACCAGAAGAGTACACCCCACAGACATGCCATGTAACCTTCACTCTGTAGAGGTGAAACCACCACCAAGATTTTATGACTGTAACGGCACTCCAGCCAGTCTCAGGGGTTAGCTTGCTCCCAGATAACACACTCCTTACTTGCTGACCTAAAGCTCTTGATCTGTATGAGAACTAATTTACTGTCTGTGAGATGTGCCAAGAACTGGCGTTGAGGAGTGAAGGACCGAAGGACAGAAGCCAGCAAGTCTGTTCGAAGCCGCCTCAGTTTCCTGATTACCCTAAGCATTTTATTAGCAAAATATTTTCTTTTTCAGGGCACACAAATGCTTTTACTAAACTCCCTTTATGTATCTGTAGACCTGGCCTTCCTTTGCAGAAAGAACACAGTACTCCTGCACATCACAAAACAAGAACCCAAACCCCTCGCACAGCCCCCCCAAGAGCTGAGATAACATTTACAGCCAGCACCACGGAGTCTGCATGTGATCCAGAAATGTTGCAGACCACTGCACTCCCTTTGCTGAGAAACTACCCTAAACCCCTTTAAAAATCACGGGCCCAGGCAGAAACCTGGGAGTTGGCCTTTGGACAAGAGTCTGCCTTCCCCTCAGGTGGCCAAATTGCTTTCCAATCAAAACTGGTCTTTTGATCTTTCAGGCAACAGGCAGTCGAATTTGCGTTCAGTAACATGATGACTACTGGTCTATGCACCTAGGAAGTCCATCTTAAACAAGATCACCATGGTCATGTCAACTGCAGAGGTCCTCCTAGATAACCATTCTTAGGTGAGCCCCAAGCTACACTTGCTGGGTGTTCACTGCTCCCTGCTCTGATATTCCAGCTAAAAGCTGTATGTACCTGATGATGAAGATACACTCCGACCATCTGATGTAGGAGTCTGGCCCAAGGTTACTTCCAAAGGAATGGGTCCAACAGGAGACTGGATTAGATGAATGCTCTCATACTCCAATAAAGGCAGGCTTTGTCCAAGAATGACAGGTGTTGGCAAAATGGTTTGGCATAGGAGGGTGCCAACCCTTTCTCTCACTTGATGTGTTACCCCAAACAAGACTCTCTTTACTGAATCTTCTGTGAAATAGGAGGATTGACTTGCTTGGTAACAACTCAAGTGTCTTATCTATTATTAGGGTACAGAAGGAGGACCCTAGAGAATACTCACCTTGTTACAGGTACAGAAGCCAGAGAAGTTTCTGATGAAGGGAGTGAAGAGGGTGCAGTGCTATGCAGGCCCCAGCCTGAGAGAGTGTGGAAGGGGCCATATATAAGAAAATGAGTGAAAGAGAGATGAGATGAGATCATCTCTGTTGTGGGACTTTATCCACTGCAGTGCCATCCCCTGCAGACCTCAAAAATTAGTCCTCCTAGGAAGAAGTGGGGCTTTGGGGAGCCACGGACTGATAAATAACCCAAGGCTTTAATGAACCCAATAATGATGCTTCACAACTCTGTGATGCTTTTGATTTTCTCAAAAAGGCCTCACATCTAACCCCTTACTCCACCTCTCATATTGTTCCTTGAGGGTGTTAGTAATTCCATTTATCTCAGAGGACAGTGAAGTCCAAAAAGTTTATCTATCTATTCTTTTTCTTTCTTTTTTAAATGATTTTATTTAAATTCCAGTTAGTTAAAATACAATGCAGTATTAGTTTCAGGTGTACAATGTACTGATTCAACACTTATGCAGTGCTCATCACAACAAGTGCACTCCTTAATCCCCATCACCTATTTAACCCATCCTCCCATCTCCCCTCAGGTAACCATCAGTTTGTTCTCTAGGGTTAAGAGTCTGTTTCTTGGTTTGTCTCTCTTTTTTCCCCCTTTGCTCATTTGTTTTTTTTCTGAAATTCCACAGATGAGTGAAATCATATGGTATTTGTTTCTCGTTGTCTGACTTATTTCACTTAATACAATATTCTCTAGCTCCATGTCATTGCAAATGGCAAGATTTCGTTTTTTATGGCTGAGTAATATTCATATATATGTTGTTGATTTTAGCCATTCTCACAGGTGTGAGTTATATCTCATTGTAGTTTTGTTTTGTATTTCCCTCACAATCACTGATTTTGAGCAACTTTTCATGTGTTTGTTGGCCATCTCTATGTCTTCTTTGGAAAAATGTCTTTCACTGGTTAAAATTAACAAGTCAGGAAACAGCAGGTGTTGGTGAGGATGTGGAGAAAGAGGAACTCTCCTACACTGTTGGTGGGAATGCAAACTGGTGCAGCCACTCTGCAACACAGTACGGAGGTTCCTCAAAAAGTTGAAAATAGAGCGACCCTATGATCCAGCAATTGCACTACTAGGAATTTATCCACAGGATACAAACATAGTGATTTGAAGGGGCACCAGCACCCCAATGTTTACAGCAACAATGTCCACAGTAGCCAAATATGGAAAGATCCCAGAAGTCCATTGACAGATGAATGGATAAAGGATATATATATCTACCACATCTTCTTTATCCATTTACCTGTTCTTACCTGTGTGTGTGTATGTATATGTATAGAATATTAGAATATTCTGTATAGAATATAGAATATTACTCAGCCATCAAAAAGAACAAAGTCTTGCCATTTGCAATGACATGAATGGAACTAGAGGGTATTATATTGGCAAAATAAGTTAGAGAAAGACAAATCCCATACGATTTCATACATATGTGGAATTAAAGAAACAAAACAGATTAACATAGGGGAAGGGATGGAAAAATAAAATAAGATGAAAACAGAGAGGGAGGAAAACCATAAGAGATGCTTAACTCTAGGAAACAAACTGATGGTTGCTGGAGAGGAGGTGTGGGGGGGGGATAGGGTAATTGGGTGATGGGCACTGAGGAGGACACTTAATGTAATGAGCACTGGGTGTTTTGCAACTGATGAATCACTAAATTCCACCCCTGAAACTAATAATACAGTATGTGTTACCTAATTGAATTTAAATTTAAAGAAGTCTATTCATGTCTTCTGCTCATTTTTAATTTGATTACTCATTTTTTGAGTGTTGAGTTTTATAAGTTCTTTATTTGTTTTGTATACTAACCCTTTACCAGATATGTCATTTGCAAATATCTTCCCATTCTGTAGGTTGCCTTTCAGTTTTGTTGATTGTTTCCTTTAGTTATTCCTGAGTTGCAAGTGTGGTTCAATATTCACGAATCAATCAACGTGATACACCACATTAATAAAAGAAAGGATAAGAACCATATGATCATTTCAACAGATGCACAAAAAGCGTCTGACAAAGTATAACATTACTTTATGATGGAAACCCTCAACAAAGTAAGTTTAGAAGGAATATACCTCAACAGAATAGAGGCCATCTACAAGAAACCCATAGCTAATATCATCCCAAAAGGGGAAAAACTGAGGTTTTCCTCTTTGGTCACGAACAAGACAGGGATGTCCACTCTCACCACTTCTATTCAACGTAGTATTAGAAGCCCTAGCCACAGCAATCAGAAAACAAAAAGAAATAAAAGGCATCCAAATCAGTAAGGAAGAAGTAAAGAGAAGTATTTGCAGATGACATGATACTCTATAGAAAATCCAAAAAACTCCACCAAATAATTGCTAGAACTGAAACACAAATTCAGTAAAGCAGCACAATACAGAATCAACATATAGAAATCTGTTGTATGTCTATAAACCAATAATAAATCAGCCGAAAGAGAAATTAAGAAATCAATCCCATTTATAATAGCACCAAAAACTGTAATAAGAAGCTTAGGAATAAACCTAACCAAAGAGGTGAAAGGCCTGTACTCTGAAAACTTTGGTACACTGATGAAAGAAATTGAAAAGAACACAAACAAATGGAAAGACATTCCATGCTCATGGATCAGAAGAACATACATTGTTAAAATGTCTATACTACCCAAAGCCTTCTACACATTTAATGCAATCCCTATCAAAATACCAACAGCATTTTTCACAGAGCTAGAACAAGCAATTCTAAAATTTGTAAGGAATCACAAAAGATCCTGAATAGCCACAGCAATTTTGAAAAAGAAAAGCAAAGCTGGAGGCATCACAATTCTGGACTTCAAGTTATATTATAAAGCTGTAGTGATCAAGACAGTATGGTACTGGCACAAAAATAGACACATAGATCAATGGAAAAGAAAAGAAAACCCAGAAATAAACTCACAACTCTATGGTCAATTAATCTTTGACAAAGCAGGAAAGAATATCTAATGTGACAAGGACAGTCTCTTCAACAAATGGTGTTCAGAAAACTGGACAGCAACATGCAAAAGAATGAAACTGGACCACTCTCTTACACCATATACCCTATGTTTTTTGATTGGAGAATTTAGCCCATTTACATTCAAAGTAATTATGGATAGATATGTATTTATTGCCATTTTATTACTTGTTTTGTAATTATTTCTGGAAATTTTCTCTGATCCTTTTGTCTTTGTCAATTTTGGCCTCTCTGTTACACTCAAAGAGTCCCCTTTAATATTTCTTGCAGGGCTGGTTTACGATCATGAGCTACTTTAGTTTTTGTTTGTCTGGGAAAATCTATCTCTCCTATTCTGAATGATAGCCTTGCTGGATAGAGTATTCTTGGGTGCAGATTTTTTCTATTCAGCACGTCGAATATATCATGACACTCCCTTCTGGCTTGCCAAGTTCTATTGTGAAATCTCCTGCTAGACTTATGGGTTTTCCCTTGTAAGTTAAGAACTTTTTGTATTGTTGCTTTTATGAATTTTTTTCTTTATCACTATATTTCACAAATTTAATTGCAGTATGTCTTGGTGTTGCCCTGCTTTTGTTGACATTGATGGGAGTTTATGTGCCTCCTGGATCTGGATGTCGTTTCCTTCTCCAGATTACAGAAGTTTTCTTCTCTTATTTCTTCAAATAAACTTTCTGTCCCCTTTTCTCTCTCTTCTTCTTCTGGGACTCCTATGATACAAATATTATTACATTTGATGGAGTCACTGAGTTCCCTAAGTCTATTCTTGTGTCACATAATTCCTCTTTCATTCAGCTGCATTATTTTCCATTATTTTGTCTTCTAGGTCACTAATTTGTTCCTCTGCTTCTTTTAGTCTGCTGTTCATTGCATCAAGCCTGTTTCCAATCTCATTTATTGCACTCTCTATCTCTGATTGATTCTTTTTTTACTCTTTTATCTGTGGTCAGGGTTTCACTGATGTCTTCTATTCTTTTTTTTTTAATTTTATTTATTTATTTATTTATTTGACAGAGAGAGACAGCCAGCGAGAGAGGGAACACAAGCAGGGGGGAGTGGGAGAGGAAGAAGCAGGCTCACAGCAGAAGAGACTGATGTGGGGCTCGATCCCATAACGCTGGGATCACGCCCTGAGCCGAAGGCAGACGCTTAACGACTGCGCCACCCAGGTGCCCCTCACTGATGTCTTCTATTCTTTTCTCAAGCCCGGTGAGTATCTTCATGATTGCCACTTTAAATTCTCCATCAGACATGTTACTTACATCTGTTTCACTTAGGTTGCGGGCCTTATCTTGTTTTTCATATGGGATAAATTTGTCTGTCTTGCCATTTTGTCTAAGTTTCTGCCTTCTTCTCTGTGTTAGAAAAGCCACCAAAATGTCTCCTGCTCCTGAAAGTAATGATCTTATGAAGAAGATGTCATTGTAGTGCCCCATTCCTGGTGCTTTGGGGAGTGTCTCCCATGTGTGCTGTGTGTGTTCTGATGTTATGTTTTGGCTGCTCTATCCTTTAGGCCAGTTATCTACAGAGGCTCTCCTTGCCTGCAGTGGCAGTGTTTGGTCCCTGGCCTGAATATGGCAACTTTTAACTAGGTGTGTTCTGATCTGCTTGTGAAATGAGACCTGACAGGACTTCTACCAGAACGGATGCCCTGCGATCTCTCTGGTCAGGAGACATGGTGGGGGTGGGGTTTCTGCTGGTCTTCTGGGGGAGGGTCTTGCCATGCTGGGACTGAGGCAAGCATGACTGAGAAGGGCAGTCCCACCAGAGTGCAGGGGAGTGGTGTTTGATGTTTGGAAGTTAGGCAGCCAGTATGGGCACTGTGCTGCTTCCTGCAGGTGGCTCTGTGTTTATGTTCTTCAGATCACTGTTTCCATGCTGTCTGCCCCTGGGTCGTTTCCCTGCCTTTCTTCGAGGAATAGAATGTGCCCTCTGGGCTCTATTCCAGCCAAGCTTCCTGACCTTTAAAACTCCAGACTTTAAACCCCATTGATTGCAAGAACTCATGAAATTCAGCCCCTCTCATTTTCCAAGCCAATGGTTTTGGGGAAACATTCTCCTTATGTATCCTCCTGTGTGCTCCTCTCTTTCACTCTTCTCCATGATCATGGCTCCCTCTCCTCTGCAGCACCCATGATCTATTTCTCCCCTAAACCATGTCTCTGCACACCCTACCTTCTTTGATGTGGCCTCTTCTCTCCCTTTAGCTGTGGAATTTGTTCTTTCAGTCTTTAGGTCGATTTCTGGATTATTTAGGATGATTAGATAATTATTTAGTTGTGTTCATGGAATGAGGTGAGCTTAGGGTCCTCCTACTCCACCACTATCTTCCTCTTCCAACCCTAGAATGTCTATTTATCTTTTCAATGTCACCCATGAAGCTAATGGTGGAGCTAGGACTTAACCAGAGTCCAGCCTGAGTGCTTTGCTCTCCCAGATTCCTGGCCCAAAGTAGAGCTCTGAGCAGAGAGCAGCCAGCTTCCAGGCTCACCTTGGTTTGGCGACAAGAGGAGGCACAAGGAAGGGGTAAAGGGGAGAAGCCTTCTGCAAACTCAGTTCCCTAATGAGTCCTCAGGATTGCAATACCTTCCCCCTCAGGGGCACTGAGATTGCATTATGGGGGGGGGGTACCATAATGATTCTGGAAGTAGCAGTAGAACTGAGTTGTGTTAGGAGGGACAATGGGGTCCCAGGGTCTCCCACTCCGGCTTTTAGGCCAGATCCTTAGAAACCAAGGATCCAAGTGATAAAATTAACAAATAGAAAATGTGGAGAGGTTATCTAGTTCTCTCTCAGTGCCCTACTGCCTGTTCAAGCAGTGACTGCCCATAATAATGGAGACCTTGCATTTTTTTAGAGATAGGACCCCCAGTTCCTACTACTTTGTCAGGGCAGCCCAGGTTATATGAAAAGCATGGATGTTCTATAGTTAGACTCGCTTTCCAATTATTCATGATATGACTTAGGACCAGCTGCTGAACTCCTGTGGGCTTCAGTTTTCTCATCTGTGAAATGAGAACAGTCTCTCTGACGACATAGGGTTGGTCTAGGAACTAAATACAAGAACATGCTTAAAGTACTTGGTAGGGGATCAACAAGTATTAGCAATAATAAGATAGCAAGCACTAGTATCTATTGCATTTTAGTGCATTATTTTTCTTAATCCTTCCAATAATTCTTTGATGTAGTTTCATGGTTTGCCCCACTTCGCACAAGAAGAAACTAAGGCTCAGAGAAGTTTAGAAACTCGTATGATGTTGTCCATCTACAATGTAGCAGAGCTGGAACTCAAACCCCATAATGTGGTTTTGGTGACTTTTCCATCCCTCTTCTGCCAACTGCTTCAAAAAGTGACTGCTGCCACATACACTCTTGTGACTCTGCCACCAAGATGTACTTTGATGTTGGTGCCAGTCTTTTCCAGCTCTTTCCTGGTCAGTTGTAAGTGGCTCCACCTTTAGTATATTAGCCATTTGGGAAGAAGTTAGTGAGCACATTTTCACTCTCAGATGCTTGCCATCCATCTTATAATGTGCCTGGTATCTGTCATGCAGTGGATAAGCCTGGGGCTCCACCTCCAAGTTGTGCTCATTCTGGTCAGCCTAGTTTTCAACCCTGGACTCCATTCCAGCTAAAAACTGCTACTTCCACAGTATGACTCTCTTACTGTCTCATGAAGCTGCACCTGACCACCCTATAAGGCATCATAACATATTTTAAAGGTATAGTAATTAAGACCATGTCATACCTGAGCAAAATTAGAGAAATGGACAAAAGAATGAATTAGGGAGCCTGAAAATAATATGTAGAAATTTGATATGTGACATGAGTAGCCTCCAGAGCAGTAGGAAAAAGACTTTTCAGTAAGCAGTGTGTCTATAGAGGGAAAAAAAACCAACAAAACACAGTGTCTTTCTCCCTCCACACACAAAAATCAGCTTCAGGTGCGTGAGGTACTTACATTGTAGAGTTAAAATGTAAAACCTTAAAAATAGTCTATGGGATATCTTCATGATCCTCTAGGAGCTCGGTCATTCTTAAAGATGTCCAAAAAACATTGACCATTAAAAAAAGACTAACATTTGCCTATATTAAAATTTAAAACCTCTACTCATCACAGGACAACAACTTTTAAGTGAAAAGACAACTACAAACTAGAAGAGATTTCTGGAGAAACCAAGACATATCAAAAACTTCGACAACTAGTACAAAAAATAAAAGGTTCACAATAGATAATAGACAAAAGTTAGGATTTCACAGGAAACACAAATGGCCAATGAAATTAGGAAAGGAATCTCAGCCCTATTTGTCATCTAGTAAATGCAAATGAGAACCACACTGGAGACACCGTATCATACTCACTACATTGTCCAAATGAATAAATGAGATAATAGCCAGTTTTGATGAGAATACAGGGCAACAAAAATTCTTGTACACTGCTGATAAGATTATAAAATGGTACCAGCACTTTGGAAAAGAATTTGATTTTATCCTTTAAATCTGAAGATGCACAAATTCCATTCCTAATTAGAGACGGTAGAGAAATTCTTGCATGTGTGCACCAGGGGATGAGTCCAAGAGTGTTCAGAGAAGCAAAATACCTTCAGACAGAAAACAAATGAACTGTGGTATCGTCGCACTACACAATGCTTTACAACCATAAAAACCCAATGAGCAGCAGTTGCAGGCGCTCACTACCGGAGAACCACACAAACACTGAGCGAAATAAACAAGTCGAAGGAAGAATAACTATTGAGTGATCTCATTTATATAAAGACCAAATATATGCAAAACTTAATATTTTGCTTAGAGAATCATAGATATGTAATAAAAAGATTTTTTAAATATTTTTTTTTTCAGAATAGTGTTATCTGAGTGAGGAGATAAAGGATTAGGCTTAAGGAGGGAAACACAGGAGTCTCCAAAGGCAATGGAATATTCTATCTCATAAATTGTGTCGTGGGTAGGATATTTGCTTTATTGATTTATTATTCTTTTTTTTTTAAAGTCAGTTTTGTTGAGGTATGATTTACAAACAGTAAAATTTACCCTTTATAGGTGTCTATGAGTTTTGACCAATGTATTCGGTTGTATACATCACCACCATGAAGATATAGAATATTGCTATCACTCCAAAAATTCCCTCCTATCCCTTTGTCGTCAATCATCGTTGCCCTCTCCATCCCCGTAGAAACCACTGATGTGTCTCCATCACCATAGCTGCCTTTTTTAGAATGTCATATAAAGGGAATCGTACAACCCTTTGTGTCTAATTCTCCAATTCTCAAGCTGAGAACACAACTGCATACGCAATATTGTTATATTGTTGTTTTATTTATGAAACACATTAAAAATAAAACTCATGGGCAAAGTATATTAATCAAATTAAAGAATTAAAAACAGATTTTTCAAAAGTTTTTAAAAGATTTTATTTATTTGAGAGAGAGAGAGTGCGCACAAATAGGCAGAGCGGCAGCAGAGGCAGAGGGAGAAGCAGAGCCACCGCTGAGCAGGGAGCCCGATGCAGGGCTCCATCCCAGGACCCAGGGATCATGACCTGAGCTAAGGCAGACGCAACCAACTGAGCCCCCCAAGCATCCCTAAAAACAGATTTTGTAGACTTTTTCAGTTTGGTTGCAAACTGAAGTCTGGAGATTGTAGTAAGGTTATCGTATTGAGTAAACTCTATTTCACTATTATCTTAAGTAAAAATGATGCAACTGTCCCCAGCAGCAGCTGCAGCAGCACCCTCATTAGTCCAGAGAGAAATGCTCTAAACGCTTAAGCGAATTTGCTTCCTTCCCACTAGGGGATCTTTATTACATGAGGGTTTTGAATTGCCACGTGTTAACCTAATGAATCTTCTTTTCTTTTCCTTCAGTGTTAACTGAATTGAAAAACCTATGCTAACAAATAAGTCAATAGGCCTTGAAGCCATTTAAAACTTCTTTCAAAACAAAGATAAAGAAAGGGGGGTAATCAGAAGGGGGAATGAAGCATGAGAGACTATGGACTCTGAGAAACAAACTGAGAGCCTCAGAGGGGAGGGGGGTGGGGGAATGGGATAGACCGGCGATGGGTAGTAAGGAGGGCATGTATTGCACGGTGCACTGGGTGTTATACACAACTAATGAGTCATCGAACTTTACATCAAAAACCAGGGATGTACTGTATGGTGACTAACATAATATAATAAAAAAATATTATTATAAAAAAAACAAAGATACAGGCATGATGTATGAGCAATATTGGTGAGGGATATGAAGAAGACATGTTTTCCCTATCCCTTACATAAAAGATAAATAGTTAAGTAATTTGTACTTTGGTCATAAGGTAACAAGGAATCTAGTCTTGAGAATGTAGAATATCAATGGATGAGACAAGATCTTTGCACAAATTGGGGGTAGAAACTATTTAGAACATAGGACAAATATCAGAGATGCAGAGACTTGTTTGCATTTTCATTTATAGAAGTGAAAAATTGGAAACAATCCAGCGGTTAGGTAAATTTTGGCAAATGCAAATGATAGAATATTAGAAAGTCATTATAAAAATTTGAAGAGTAGTACATTAATTAAATGAAGCTCAAAATATAAAGATAATTTTTTAAAAGCTGCAAAAGAAATAATCCAGTCAAGAAATGGGCAGATGGCATGAACAGACACTTCTCCAAAGAAGACCATTCAAATGGCTAACAGACACATGAAAAAATGTTCAACACCACTTGCCATCAGGGAAATACAAATCAAAACCACAATGAGATACCACCTTACACCAGCTAGAATGGCCAAAATTAATAAGACAGGGACAAAACTAGTGCTGGGGAGGTTGTGGAGAAAGGGGAAACTCTTACACTATTGATGGGAATGCAAGCTGCTACAGCCACTCTGGAAAACAGTGTGGAGGTGCAATAATGGGTTCCCTTTGGGCTCTGTAACCTGCAGGTTCCCTTCCACAGACAGCTCTCAACAGAGATCCTAACTTATCCTAATTCCCTGCCAACTCTTCCTTGGCTTATGATAGCCTTGAGCCACTATGGAGCTGCTCAATTGATCCTGCAAAGAGTTTCTCCCAAACTTGCTAATTAGAGCCAGTGGGTAAATCACTAAATTGTACACCTGAAACTAATTTTACCATATATGTTAACTAACTAGAATTTAAATTAAAAATTGACGTTAAAAAAAGAAAACGAGCAGGAAAGCTTTCTTACTTAACAAGAATTGTTAGTAGTTGTACTTGATGCCTAAAGCCACTTTCAGGAGTTAGCAAAAGTAGGGCAGTCTTAGTCTAAAAGATACTCCAAATCTTTATCTTTCTTTATGATACTGGGGGCCTTAAGGTTGGAAACATTTTGGATCAGGACGCTACAGGGTCTGGATTATTGAGTGGAAGCAGAAAAAGGGCAAGGCATTTGTTTGAGGCTAGAAGAGAGGCCGAGTTTGAGGATGGTTAATGGGGGAGATGTGATGTGAACTTGTGAGATGATGGAGGTCCAGGGTTGCTGCTCCAGGGATGAGATAGGAGCAAATTCTGCCCAGGCTCCACCCTCCTCTCAGCCCCAGGCTGCAGGCAAGATAGGAAGTCACAAGTCACTGCTCTTCCCCTCCCAAGATGATGGGCTGGACTAAATCAGAAATCCAAAGTCCCAACTCCATCCTCAACACTGTGTGTGATCTTTAATGCACTTTAAGACTCCCTGAAATTCAATTTAACTCCATAAAATGTTGATAACAGGGCAGACGCATATTGTGTAAATTAATAAAGGGAAAGATATCACCAAAATGGAGCTTGGAAGCCAGAAGGGGGGCTCTCACTCTGTGCCACTCTTCCTCAATTATAGGAAGACCTGTCAATTACAGAAGACCTGTCAACTAACAGAAAAATTCTCAAGGGAAAAGAATCATCAATTTCAGGCCCCAACAGAGAAGGATGTACATTTCATCTCTGACAAGAAATAGACTACCCCAGCAACTCAGCCAATAAGAAACCATCATCACCCTGAACTCTTGCTTTTCTCCAAGGGACAACTCTTTCCAACTTCCTCCTTCTGCATAAAGTAACATTCCTCTGTTTTGTTTGTTGGACTAGCCTATGGTTTTTGCCATAGCTTGCTTGTTCCAAACTGCAATTCTCTTTTATTCCTGAATAAACCTATTTTTGCTGGTGAAATAACTGACTTTTATTTGTAAGGTTAACAGTAGTAAGTGCTAAAAAATATTTTTGTTAAATAAATAAATGCATTTTGCCATATCCACGAAGGTTGTACTCGGAAACATGTTGAGGAAGAATAAAACATTTTAAAGGTTCTAGAGATCATGTGTCTATGGCAAACACAGGTGTTTACGTGGCTCTGGCTCCCCCTGGAAGGTGCTAATTTCTGAGGTCTCAAGAGGTAACAATGGAGTAGAAAAAAATCCCAATATGAAAATGATGTCAGCTGAGTTGTTTGTCTCTCTCTGTCCTTTATAAGCCATTGCCTTTGTGAGGACCTCTGGGCTGGCATGACTGTCCCTCCTCTTTGGTCCAGATGTGACTGTCCTCTTGACTGGGTGAGTGCCAAGTCCCAAGACCCCTCACTGCCCTCTCAACTTGGTTTCTATACCAAGCAAAATGGCTTCTCTCTTTCTCCAAAATTTCGAGTGGAACTTGGGTGCTTGAAAGTGAGGGATTAGAGAGAGAGAGGGCATCAGTGAAGACTAATGTCTTCACTCTTGCTCCTGGGAGGATGGCAAAGCTGTTACCAAAATATTGAAGTCAAGAGCAGATTAAGAAAGAAGGAGACCAATTCAGATCTGGAGAGACTGACTTGGAGGTGAACAACATGTCCATGTAGAAGAGGCCAGACCCCTTGTGAACTTGACGTTGTTCTCAAACTGATCATCAGGAAATACTTCCTCTGCTCATAGCTTTTGCCCCTTGGGGAGCTCCAACTCCAGCCTTTTCCTGTTCAGGGTGACTTAAACATCCATCCTTCAGCCAGAGGTTGAGGCAGATCACTGTGCGTTTTATTAGTGTGACCACTCTGGGGAAAGGCAAGCAGTATGCAACTGATCGTGTGGGCGGGCCAGTCATGGCACCGTACCAGACTTTGCCCTTATCTGGTCATCAGGTCCGTGATAGTATGTAGGTTGGACGACGTGAGCCTAGAGCCAGGAGACAGAAGAGCCAAAAGCTAAGTGATGGTGGAATTGGAAGCAGAAGGGAATTCAGGGGCTGGGTATCTGCTTGTTTAGCTGCATGAGAGTTCAACTAGGTATCCGCTGATACCACCTGGGAGCTTAGGCCTGCAAATTCTCACCCTGCTCAAAAACTCTTTTTTTTTTTTTTTTTTTTTTTACATTTTTCTTATTCAGTAAAAGGTCAGTACTTTGGAGCCCAAATTTCCCAATTTGTCTATATGGAGAAATGCAAAATAATCTTGTGGTTTAGAAAATCTACAAGGCTGGTAGTCACCAGCTGTGGAGTTGGAAATGTCCTCAATGACATCTTCTCATTTCATTTCATTGTTTTCATTTCTTTTCACTTTTCCTGAAAAGTCCAGACCAAGGCTCAGCTTCACAAGTTAATCTCTTAATAGTCTGAGCAACAGCAAGCATCTCACTACTGCCATCATACGTGATGACATGTGTATGTGGAGATTGTGAGGACACAGGTTGGGGGAGCATGCCTTCCCATCCCCTTCCCCTCAAGCCTCTATTTCATCCCCTGGGATCTTGTGTACCCAAATTATGGCCATGCCACGATATGCAGGCATGGATGGAACTTTCTTCTTGAAACTTTGGTCTCAGGGAAATTATCTCTCCCTTTAAATTTCAAAAGATTACATTTGCTCCCTATTTTATGTCTATTCATCCAGTTCTGTTCGAGTCTGTCCAATGCTACTGTTCTTACCCATTAAGTGTCAGATTTATCAGGTTTTTTCCTATTATGCCATAATCTTTAATTTTCTGTTAAATTTTGTGTGCCTGCATCCTGTCCCTCTCCCGGATGTTGCTGCAGTTGGTGGTTGCCATCAGGCTCTCATTCTCCTTTTACCACCATTAGCTCCTCCTACTTTTGGTCAGTTCTACTGCTGGTGGAAGAAAGCCATGGATCTGGGGGCTTCAGAAAATGATTCCATTGTCACTGAGTTTGTGCTGCTCGGCCTAACAGAGGCTCCAGCTCTACAGCCCATCCTCTTCATCATCTTCCTTCTCGCTTATGTAGCTACTGTTGGGGGCAACGTCAGCATCCTGGCTGCCATCCTCGCTGAACCCAAACTCCACACCCCCATGTACTTCTTTCTGGGGAACTTGTCCCTGCTGGATGTCGGGTGCATCAGTGTCACTGTCCCTGCCATGCTGAGGAGCCTCATGTCCAATAACAGAAGCATTTCCTACAGCGCCTGCCTCTCCCAGCTCTTCTGCTTCCACCTCCTGGCAGGAGCGGACTGCTTCCTGCTGACAGCCATGGCCTATGACCGCTATCTGGCCATCTGTCAGCCCCTCACCTACAGCACCCGCATGAGCTGGGGAATCCAGCAAGCACTAGTGGGCATGTCATGTGTCTTTTCCTTCACCAATGCACTGACTCAAACTGTTGCCTTATCTACTCTTAAGTTCTGTGGCCCCCATGTGATCAATCACTTCTACTGTGACCTCCCACAGCTCTTCCAGGTCTCCTGCTCCAGCACCCAGCTCAACGAGCTGCTGCTTTTTATAGCAGCAGCCTTCATGGGTGTGGCCCCCTTGGTCCTCATCACTGTGTCCTATGCACATGTGGCAGCTGCAGTCCTACGAATCCGCTCTGCTGAGGGCAGAAAGAAAGCTTTCTCCACATGTGGCTCCCACCTCACTGTGGTGGGCATATTCTATGGGACAGGTGTCTTCAGCTACATGAGGCTGGGCTCAGTGGAGGCTTCAGAGAAGGACAAAGGGATTGGCATCCTCAACACTGTCATCAGCCCCATGCTGAACCCTCTCATCTACAGCCTCCGGAACCCTGATGTGCAGGGTGCCCTGCGGCGGGTGTTCACAGGCAGACGGCCTTTGGAGTGAGATCCCTCCTCTGGCCTTAATGAATGTCATGGCTCTTTGTCTTTGCTGCTTCCAAAAGGTATTGTGATTAGTGCAGATGGGAAGTGAGTGTGATGAAATGGGGTTAGAGACTGGCTTAGGAAGGAAAGTACAATAAAGATGATAATAGCCATCACTTATGAAATATGACAGGCCCCGTTCTAAGTGACTGAGGTCTACTAACTCATTTAATCCTCATAACAACCTTGTGAGGTAGATACAGATTTACAAATTACAGATTAGGAAACTGAACCTCAGAGAGGTTAAGTAACTTGCCAAAAGTCACACAGCTAATGAACATCAGAGCTGGGATTTGAACCCAGGCAGGCTGAATCTTTAAAGACTGCATCTCATTTCAGGGAGGAGGGATATCTGTAAGGTGTGTGGGGGGGGGGATGGGTAAAAAAAGAATTAAAAAGAAAAGGAAAATCAGTGTTACAGGAAAAAAGCTATTTAAATAAAACAGTAGTATGAATTAAGACATTTTTGTTCCTTTGACAAATTTATAGTTTGCTCCAGAGTAGCTGGTAGAGGCTGAAGGAATTACTGGAAGCCAATTTCAACAAATAAATCAACAGAAAGGAAATAATTTTTAAAAACCAAGTCTGAGGGAATAGGCCCTGTTTAGAAATACCAGAGAGGTGAGGCAGAGTATTTTCATATTCATTTCAACAATACAAAAAGTATGTGTAATAAAGTTAGAAAAAGAGGTTCAACTCATTTAGAAAAGTCTTCCCGACTGAATGGAATCTTTGCCATCTCTGATAGAAACCTGAAACCAAGCCTTTCTCTCTGTATTGCTGCAAGGGGGAACGTACTTCATTTATTCAATTTATAACTTTAAAAGCTTTTTCCATAATGTAATAAAAATGCATGATTTAAAAAATTAGAAAGTTCAAAAAGAATAAAATTAAATTTACCCATAAGTGTGCCATTTGGAGATAATCATTATAGACATGAAGCATACAGTTGTTAAAAAAATGTTCATACTTAATATATATTTGCCAAAGTAGACTTATTCTATACTTAATCTCTATACTCTGCTTTTTTTCAGAATTATGTAAGGGAACATCTTTCCATGATAATAAATATAGATCTTTCTCATCTTTTTCTATGGTTGCATAGTATTTCTTTGAGTGGGTGGCACAAAATGACTGCCTATTAGCGAAACTGTGTTGGTTCAAGTGATCTTGTTCTATGGAAAGCTGCAGTGAGCATCCTTATACATTCACCTGTGCACGCTCTTCTAAATATTTGCTGAGGATAATTTCCCATTGAGTGGAATTCCTGGGTCAAAGTATATGAAACTTTTCGAGGCACTGGAAAACAAATTGCCATTCAGAAAAGACTGAACAAATCGAAATTCCATATTACCAATTGCTTCTATCTCGGCTAATGTGATAGGCCAAGTATTATAATTCGGTGTTCTAATTCAAAATTAATCAGTAGTAAAGTTAAATGTATGTGTATGTGTTTCTAAGAGCTTCTTCTTATAAATTTGGAAGTACTCTTTTTTTTTTTAAAAAGGTTATTTATTTATTTATTTGACTGAGAGAGAGAGAGAATGCACGTGCACGAGTGTGTGTGTGTGGGGGGGGGGAATGACAGACAGAGGGAGAGGCAGAAGCAGGCTCCCCACTGAACAGGGAGCGGGCTGTAGGGCTCAATCCCAGGAGCCCTGGGATCATGACCTGAGCCAAAGGCAGACCCTTAACCAACTGAGCCACTCAAGTGCCCCTGGAAGTACTCTTATTAATGATATTAATTCTTCATCTTGTAAATAGAGCAAATACAATGCTCTTTTTTGCCACACAGAAGTTTAAATTTACACGTGGTAGAAGGGCTCAATCTTTTCAGCTATAAAGTTTCAGTATCTGGTTTCGGCCTGATGTCTAGAAAAACCTTTTTAAATTTTGAATGGATGGATTCATTGATTCTTTCTCCCACTGATACTAAATGACACTCTTGCTAAATATCCTTATAGTTTAGGGTTTGTTGTGGGACTCCTTTTCCAGCACTGCACTTTTTAATCACGGCGGTATTACAGTACAAATTACAACGCAGTTCTTAAGGTCTAGCCTTGCCAATTCCTGCAGCAGCTTACTCTCATCAACCGTCCTTCTAGATTAATTCTAATATAGACTGTAGCAATGTATAAATTTAGGAAGTAGTGACATCTTTAAATTATTACATCTCCCATTCTGGAACAAAGTATATCTCTTCAGTTAATCAAGTCATGTTTTAGAGTATAAGATATTTTTTAAAGTTTTTATTTTAATTCCAGTTAGTTAACATACAGTGTTATATTGGTGTTGGGCGTACAATATAGTGATTCAGCAATTCTATACTCAGTGTTCATCACAGCAAGCGCACTCTTCAATCCCCATCAATTATTTAACTCATCTCCCACCCATCTCTTCTCTGGTAACCATCAGTTTGTTCTCTACAGTTAAGAGTCTGTTTCTCGGTTTGTCTCTCTCTCTCTCTTTTTTCCCTTTGTTTGTTTGTTTTGTTTCTTTAATTCCACATATGAGTGAAATCATACCGTATTTGTCTTTCTCTGACCAACTTATTTCACTTAGCATAATACTCTCCAGCTCCATCCATGTCATTGCAAATGGCAAGATTTTATTCTTTTTATGGCTGAGTAATATTCCATTGTGTGTGTGTGTAGATATATCCATATCTAATCTCTATCTCTATCTATCATCTATCTATCATCTATCTATCTATCTATCTATCTATCTATCTATCTATCTATCATCTATCATCTATCTATCTACCTATCACATCTTCTTTATCCATTCATCTATCGAGGGACACTTGGGCTGCTTCCCTATCTTGGCTATTGTAGATAATGGTGCTATAAACATAGGGGTGCATGTATCCCTTTGAATTAGTGTTCTTATATTCTTTGGGTAAATACCTAGTATTGCAATTGCTGGATCCTAGGGTAATTCCATTTTTAGATTTTTGAGGACCCTCCACACTGTTTTCCACAGTGACTGCACCAGTTTGCATTCCCACCAACAGTGCAAGAGGGTTCCTTTTTCTCCACATCCTTGCCAACATCTATTGTTTCTTGTGTTGTTGATTTTATCCATTCTGACCAGTGTGAGGTGATATCTCATTGTAGTTTTGATTTGTACTTCCCTGATGGTAAGTGGTGACAAGCATCTTTTCATGTATCTGCTGGCTATGTGGATGTCTTCTTTGGAGAAATGTCTGTTCATGTCTTCTGCAATTTAAATTGGATTATTTGGGTTTTGGGGGGATATTGAGTTTTATAAGTTCTTTATGTATTTTGGATACTAACCCTTTCTCAGATATGTCATCTGCAAAAATCTTCTCCCATTCTGTACATTGATTTTTAGTTTTGTTCATTGTTTCCTTTGCTATGCAGAAGCTTTTTGTTTTGATGTAGTCCTTGTAGTCTATTTTTGCTTTTTTCCCTTTGCCTCAGGAGACATATCTAGTAAGAAGTTCCTACAGCTGGTGTCAAAGAGGTTGCTGCCTGTGCTCTCTTCTAGTATTTCTATGGTTTCAGGTCTCACATTTAGATCTTTAATCCGTTTTGAATTTATATTTGTGTATGGTGTAAGAAAGTGGTCCAGTTTCATTCTGTTGCATGTAGCTGTCCAGTTTTCCCAACACCATTTGTTGAAAAGATTGTCCTTTTCCCATTGGATATTCTTCCCTGTTTGTCAAAGATTAATCAACCATATAGTTGTGAGTCTATTTCTGGGTTTTCTATTCTGTTCCACTGATCTATGTGTCTATTTTTGTGCCAATGCCATACTGTTTTGATTACTGTAGCTTTGACAAAGGTAGAACTTCAAACCCAGAAATGTGATGCTTCCAGCTTTGCTTTTCTTTTTCAAGGTTGCTTTGACTATTTGGGGTCTTTTGTGGTTCCGTATGAATTTTAGAATTGTTTGTTCTAGCTCTATGAAAAATGCTGTTGGTATTTTTATAGGGATTGCATTAAATGTATAGATTGCTTTTTTTTAGTAATAATTTTTTATTATGTTATGTTAGTCACCATACAGTATATCCTTACTCTTCGACGTAGTGTTCCATGACTCATTATTTGCATATAACACCCAGTGCACCACGCAATATGTGCCCTCCTTAGTACCCATCACTGGCCTATCCCATTCCCCCCACCATCGAAGCCCTCAGTTTGTTTCCCAGAGTCCATAGACTCTCATGGTTCATTCCCCCTTCTTTTCACCCCCCTTTCTTCTTCTTCCTTCTCCTACCAATCTTCCTGCTATTTCTTATGTTCCATAAATGAGTGAAACCATATGATAATTGTCTTTCTTTGCTTGACTTATTTCACTTAGCATTATCTCCTCCAGTCCCATCCATGTTGCTGCAAATGTTGTGTAATCCTTCTGATGGCTGAGTAATATTCCATTGTATACATGGACCACAACTTCTTAATCCAGTCATCTGTTGAAGGGCATCTCGGTTCCTTCCACAATTTAGCTATTGTGGACAATGCTGCTATGAACATTGGGGTGCATATGGCCCTTCTCTTTACTACGTCTGTATCTTTGGGATAAACACCCAGTAGTGCAATGGCTGGGTCATAGGGTAGCTCAATTTTTAACTTTTTAAGGGACCTCCACACTGTTTTCCAGAGTGGCTGTACCAATTTGCATTCCCACCAACAATGTAGGAGGGATCCCCTTTCTCCACATCCTCTCCAACAATTGTTGTTTCCTGCCTTGTCAATCTTTGCCATTCTAATTGGTGTAAGGTGGTATCTCAAAGTGGTTTTGATTCGAATTTTCCTGATGGCTAGTGATTTTGAACACTTTTTTATGTGTCTGTTAGCCATTTGTATGTCTTCATTGGAAAAGTGTCTGTTCATATCTTCTGCCCATTTTTTGATTTGTTTATTTGTTTCTCGTGTATTGAGTTTGAGAAGTTCTTTGTAGATCTCGGATACCAGTCTTTTATCTGTAGTGTCATTTGCAAATATCTTCTCCCATTCCGTGGGCTGCCTCTTCGTTTTTTTGACTGTTTCCTTGGCTGTGCAGAAGCTTTTTATCTTGATGAATTCCCACAAGTTCATTTTATCTTTTGTTTCTCTTGCCTTTGGAGATGTGTCATGAAAAAGGTTGCTTTGGCCGATGTCGTAGAGGTTGCTGCCTATGTTCTCCTCTAGGATTTTGATGGATTCCTGTCTCACATCAAGGTCTTTCATTCATTCGGAGTTTATCTTTGTGTACGGTGTGAGAGAGTGGTCAAGTTTCATTCTTTTGCATGTAGCTGTCCAATTTTCCCAGCACCATTTATTGAAGAGACTGTCTTTTTTCCGCTGGATGTTTTTTCCTGCTTTGTCAAAGATTAGTTGCTCAAAGAGCCGAGGGTCCATTTCTGGGTTCTCTATTCTGTTCCATTGGTCTCTGTGTCTGTTTTTGTGCCAGTACCATGCTGTCTTTGTGATCACAGCTTTGTAGTACAGCTTGAAATATGGCAACGATTGCTTTTAACAGTGTTTGTTCTTCTGATCGATGAACATGAAATGTCTTTCCATGATTTTTTTTGTTTTTTGGTATCTTCTCCAATTTCTTTTGTCAGTAGTTTGTAGTTTTCAGAGTACAGGCCTTTCACCTCTTTATTTAGGTTTATTCCTAGGTATCTTATTACTTTTGGTGCAATTGTAAATGCGATTATTTCTTAATTTTTCTTTCTGCTGATTCATTATTGGTGTATAGAAATGCAACAGATTTCTGTGTATTGATTTTATATCTTGTGATTTTACTGAATTTGTGTATCAGTTCTAGCAATTTTTTGGTTGAGTCTTTTGGGTTAGTTCTGGGGTACTTTTAGAGTATCATGTCATTAGCAAATAGTGAAAGTTTTACTTCTTCCTTGCCAATTTGGATGCTTTTTATTTCTTTTTGTTTTCTGATTGCTGTGGCTAGGCGTTCCAGTACTGTGTTGAATAAAATGGGGAGAGGGGACATCCTTCTCTTGTTCCTGACCTTAAGGGAAAAGCTTTCAGTTTTTCCCCATTGAGGATGATGTTAGCTTTGGAGTTTTCATATATGGCCTTTACTACATTGAGGTATGTTTACTCTAAACCTACTTTGTTGAGGGTTTTTATCATAAATGGATGTTGTACTTTGTGAAATATTTTTCTGCATCTATTGAAATGATTATATGGTTTTTATCCTTTCTCTTATTGATGTGATAATGCACGTTGATTGATTGCAAATAGATATTGCAAATATTCAATCAAGGCTGATTGAACCACCCTTGCAACCCAGGAATAAATCTCACTTGATGGTGGTGAATGATTTTTTTAAATATATTGTTGGATTCAGTTGGCTAGTATTTTGTTGAGGATTTTCATATCCATGTTTATCAGGGATATTGGCCTGTAGTTCTCTTTTTTAGTGTTGTCTCTATCTGGTTTTGATATCAGAGTAACACTGGCCTCTTAGAATGAATTTGGAAGTTTTCCTTTTCAATTTTTTGGAATAGTTTGAGAAGAATAGCTAGTAATTTTTCTTTAGATGTTGGTAGAATTCACCTGTGAAGCCATCTGTGCTGGACTTTTGTTTGTTGGGAGATTTTTGATTCCTGATTCAATTTCCTTACTGGTTATCGGTCTGTTCAAACTTTCTATTTCTTTCCGTTTCTGTATTGGTAGTTTATATGTTTCTAGGAAGGAATTTATCCTTTTCTTCTGGGTTGTCCAATTTGTTGGCATGTAACTTTTCAAAATATTCTCTTGTAATTGTTTGTATTCTGTGGTGTTGGTTATTTCTCCTCTTTCATTTGTGATTTTATTTGAGTCCTTTCTCTTTTTCAATTTTATTTTTATTATTTTTAAAGATTTTATTCATTTATTTGACAGAGAGAGAGAGAGAGAGAGAGAGAGAGAGAGCAGCAGCAGTAGAGGGAGAGGGAAAAGCAGACTCCCCACTGAGCAGGGAGCCTGTTGTGGGACTTGATCCCATGACCCTGGGAACATGACCTGAGCCAAAGGCAGATACTTAACTGACTGAGCCACCCAGGAGCCCCTATTCTCTTTTTTGTTGATAAGTCTGGCTAGAGGTTTGCCAGTTTTGTTGATTTTTTCAAAGAACCAGCTCCTGGTTTCATTGATCTCTTGTATTGTTTTTTAGTTTCTGTATCATTTATTTCTGCTCTAATCTTATTAGTTCCTTCTGCTGGCTTGAGGTTCCATTTGTTATTCTTTTTCTAGCTCTTTAAGGTGTAAGGTTAGCTTCTTTGAGATTTTTTCTTGCTTCTTGTGATAGGTCTGAATTGCTCTATACTTCCTCTTAGAACTCCTTTTCCTGCATCCCAAAGGTTTTGGACTATTGTATTTTCATTTTCATTTGTTTCCATGTACTTTTTAAATTTCTTTTTTGATTTCCTGGTTGATTCATTCATTGTTTAGGAGCATGTTATTTAACCTCCATGTGTTTGTGATCTTTCCAGATGTTTTCTTGTGGTTGACTTCTAGTTTCATAGTATTGTGGTTAGATAAGATGCATGGCAGGACGTCAGTCTTATTGAATTTGCTGACACTGGTTTTGTGGCTCAATATGTGATCTATTCTAGGGGCACCTGGGTGGCTCAGTCATTAAGCATCTGCCTTCTGCTCAGGGCATGATCCCGGTATTATGGGATCGAGCCCCACATCAGGCTCCTCCACTGGAAGCCTGCTTCTTCCTTTCCCACTCCCCCTGCTTGTGTTCCCTCTCTCGCTGGCTGTCTCTCTCTCTCTGTCAAATAAATAAATAAAATCTTTAAAAAAATATGTGACCTATTCTAGAGAATGTTCCATGTGCACTTGAGAAGTGTATTCTAGTGCTTTCGGATGGATACATCTGTTAGTCCATCTGACACAGTGTGTCATTCAAAGCCATTATTTTCTTCTTTATTTTCTGTTTAAATGATCTGTTCACAGATGTAAATGGCATGTTAAAGTCTCCTGCTACTATTGTATTATTGTCAATAAGTTTCTTTATGTTCATTATTAACTGTTTTATGTATTTGGGTGCTCCTCTGTTGGGTACATAAATATTTACAATTGTTATATCTTCCCATTGAATTGTCCCCTTTATTATTGTGTAGTGTCCTTCTTTGTCTCTAGTTATAGCCTTTATTTCAAAGTCTATTTTGTTTGAAAAAAGTACTGCTGCTCTGGCTTTCTTTTGACATCCATTCACATGATAGATCTTTCCCATCCCCTCGCTTTGAATCTGCAGGTATTTTTAGGTCTAAAATGAGTCTCTTGTAAGCAGCATTTAGATGGGTCTTGGTTCTTTTATTCATTCTGTCGCCCTATGTCTTTTGATTGGGGCATTTATTCTGCTTACATTTTTCAAAGTAATTATTGATAGATATGTATTTAGTGCCATTTTGTTACTTGTTTTACGGTTGTTTCTGAAGATTTTCTCTCATCCTTTCTTGTCTTCTGTCTTTCATGTTTTGCTGATTTTCTTTACTGATATATTTGGATTTCTTTCTCTTTATTCTTTGCATGTTTATTAGTGGTTTTTGATATATGGTTAGCATTACGTTTGTATATAACCTCTTCTGCATACAACAGTGTATATTAATTTGATGGTCATGTAAATTTTAACCATTCTTTTCTCCTCTCCTCCCCATGTTATAGGTATATGTTATTATATTTTATATACTTTTTTGTGAGTTACTTGACTAATTTTTTTTACAGAAATATTCATTTTTACTGCTTTTGTGTTTCCTATATTTATACTATCATTTTTGGTCTCTCTTTTCCACTCAAAGAGTCCCCTTTAATATTTTTACAGGGCTAGTTTAGTTATCATGAACTGCTTTGGTTTTTGCTTGTCTGGGAAACTCTATCTCTACTTCTATTCTGAATGATAGCCTTGTTGGATAGAGTATTCTTGGCTACAGCTTTCTCCCACTCAGCACTGTGTGTGTGTACACATTTAGTTTTACTGTAACAAAGAACTTGCACACTTTTAATGTTTTTTAAACTGAGCATCACCTTACCTCTCCAGTGAGACAAAAAGAAAATTTAAAAATAAACAGAAACAAAAATACGATAGAATATGTCAACTCCGAATAAGATGGTACAGGTTCTACTGATTCTCCCATCGAGTGGCAAGGCTCACACCATCACTGGGAGGAAATTTTATTTTAAAAGTGTCTTCTTAAATGCAAGGGTGTTCATTAAACGTCACAATTAAACATGCCAAAGGAAGAGTCTTATTGTCAAAATGCCCACTTACCCCACCCAGACGTCTCAACCCCATCCTTTGCTGACCTTCTGTAACCCCATTTTTTAAAGTCTTTTTCTTTTTTAAAAAAAGAATAGAGACAGTTTGACTTCTTCTTTGCCAATTTGGATACCTTTGATCCCTTTTTGTCGTCTGATTGCTGTTGCAAGGACTTCTAGTACTATGTTGAATAATAGTGGCGAGAGTGGGCATCCTTGTCGTGTTCCTGATCTTAAGGGAAAGGCTTCCAGCTTTTCCCCATTGAGAATGATATTTGCTGTAGGCTTTTCATAGATGGTTTTTATGAGATTGAGGAATGTACCCTCCATCCCTACACTCTGAAGGGTTTTAATCAGGAAAGGATGCTGTATTTTGTCAAATGCTTTTTCTGCATCAATTGAGAGGATCATATGATTTCTGAATTATTCTTTCTGGATAAAATCTATGACCCCGATTGATTTGCAAATGTTGAACCACCCTTGCATCCCAGGGATGAATCCCACTTGGTCATGATGGATAATCCTTTTAATGTACTGTTGGATTCTATTAGCCAGGATCTTGTTGAGGATTTTGGCATCCGTATTCATTAGGGAAATCGGTCTATAATTCTCCTTTTTGAGGGGGGTCTTTGCCTGGTTTGGGGATCAAGGTAATATTGGCCTCATAGAATGAGTTTGATAGCTTTCCTTCTGTTTCTATTTTTTGAAATAGCTTTAGGAGAATAGGTATTATTTCTTCATTGAATGTTTGGTAGAATTCCCCAGGAAAACCATCTGGGCCTGGAATTTGTTTTTTGGAAGGTTGTTTATCACTGATTCAATCTCTTCATAATTAATTGGCCTCTTTAAAAAAACCAATTTCTTCCTATTTCAGTCTTGGTAGTTTATAGGTTTCCAGGAAGGCCTCCATCTCTTCCAGATTGCTTAATTTATTGGCATAAAGCTGTTGATAAAAGTTTCTAATAATTCTTCCAATTTCATTTGTGTTGGTTGTGACCTCTCCTTTTTCATTCATAATTTTATTAATTTGGGTCCTTTCTCTTTTCTTTTGGATAAGTCTTGCCAGTGGTCTGTCAATTTTATTAATTCTCTCAAAGAACCCACTTCTAGTTCTGTTGATCTGCTCCACTGTACTCCTGGTTTCTAATTCATTGATTTCTGCTCTAATCTTGGTCAACTGCTTCCTCGTGCGTGGGTTAGGCCTGTCCCTCTGTTTCTGTTCCAGCTTCTTGAGGTGAGAATATAAAAACTGCATTTTAGATTTTTCTATTCTTTTGAGTGAGGCTTGGATGGCTATGTAGTTCCCCCTTAGGACTGCCTTTGCAGTATCCCATAGGTTTTGGACCATTGTGTTTTCATTCTCATTGGTCTCCATAAATTGTTTAATTTGATTTTTGATTTCCTGGTTTATCGAATCATTCTTGAGCAGGATGCTTCTTAGTCTCCAAGTGTTTGAGTTTCTTTCAAATTTTTCCTTGTGGTTGAGTTCCAATTTCAAGGCATTGTGGTCTGAGAATATGCAGGGAATAATTTCAGTCTTTTGGTATCGGTTGAGACCTGTTTTGTGTCCCAGAACATGGTCTATTCTTGAGAATGTTCCATGGGCATTAGAATAGAATGCGTATTCTTTGGTTCTGGGGTGTAGTGTTCTATATATATCTATGAGGTCCAACTCGTCGAGTATGGCATTCAAAGCCCTTGTTTCTTTGTCGATTTTTTGCATGGGTGTTCTGTCTATTTCTGACAGTAGAGTGTTGAGGTCCCCTACTATTAATGTATTTTTATCTATACGTCTCTTTATTCTGGTTAAGAGTTGGCTTGTGTATCTTGCTGCTCCCCTGTTGGGGGCATATATATTTATAATTGTTATATCCACTTGTTGGATACATCCTTTAAGAAAAATATAGTGACCTTCTGTGTCTCTAACTATAGTCTTTAGTTTAAAATCCAATCTGTCTGATATGAGAATTGCTACCCCAGCTTTCTTTTGAGGTCCATTGGCATGAAAGATGGTACTCCATCCCTTTACTTTCAGTCTGAATGTATCTTTAGGTTCAAAATGAGTCTCTTGTAGACAGCAAATGGATGGGTCTTGTCTTTTTATCCAATCTGCAACCCTGTGGTGTATTATGGGGGCATTTAGGCCATTTACATTGAGACTGATTATTGAGAGATATGATTTTAATGATCCCATGTTTCCAGTAAAGTCTTTGTTTCTATAGATTGTGACTTTCTGTTCTGTATCACTCTTGGGGCCTTTTTACTTGTATAGAACCCCCCTTAATATCTCCTGTAGGGCTGGTTTTGTGGTTATGAAATTGGTCAATGACTGGCGATTCTGGAAGGTCTTTATTTCTCCATCAATTCTGAATGACAGCCTTGCTGGATAAAGGATCCTTGGCTGTATGTTTTTCTCTGAAAGAGCTTTAAAAATGGCCCCCCAACCCTTTCTCTCACTCCAGATCTGTGTAGACAGGTCTGATGTAATTCTGATACCTTTGCCTTGTTACGTGAGAGATTTCTTTGCCCTGGCCGCTTTCAATACTGTATCCTTGGATCTAATATTCGTGAATTGCACTATGACGTGATGTGGTGTAGGTTTGTCGTGGTTGAGCTTGGGAGGGGTCCTCTCTGCCTCTTGGACATGAATGTTTGTTTCCTTTGCTAGATTAGGGAAGTTTTCAGCTACAATTTGTTCAAATATCTCTTCTAGACCTCTGTTTTTCTCCACCCCCTTGGGCATGCCAATGATTCTGACATTGGAACGTTTCATTGAGTCAGTAATCTCCCGTAACCTACATTCCTGAGCGACGATTTTTTTGAGTCCAGATTCTATTTTAACTTTTTCTTCTACTAACCCATCCTCCAATTCGCTGATACGTTTTTCTGCCTCATTCACCCTCGCCGTCAGAGCCTCTAGTTTTGACTGCATTTGGCTCATAGAATTTTTAATTTCTGTCAGATTCGCTCTCATTTCCACCCTTAGAGATTCTATATTCTCATTAACATTTTCGTTAATACTTTTTTCAACTCTACACATCATCTTGACATTGTTACTCTGAATTCCATTTCTGATAATTTGGTTATATCCATATCCATTAGTTCTGTGGCAGAGGCCACAGACTCATTGTCTTTTCTTTGCTGGGGGGGATTTCTCCTTCTCATCATTCTGATGAGGAGCAGTTGCGGGGTTGTCCAGAGCCCAAATTATTGACCGGGACGCAGGTCGAGCACCCTTGTTTTATAGGGATCTTAGGGATGTGGGCTTCTTGATTTTTCAGCCTGCCTTCTGGGGGAGGGGCCTGCCACACCAATATTCAGGCAACCCTGTTTGGGTAGAATCTCCGTGTCGCCTGTGAGGGGGGATGGGGATGGGCACACTGTGAGCCGGTGTTTCCAGGCTTTTGTTGTCTGGCGGCTTTCCCTGGCGGTTTGCTGTGCCTCTTCTGAGAGTCAGAGCAGCAGTGGCCGAATCTCAGCCTCTGTCTCAGAACAGAAGGATCGCGGACCATTCTCCACTGATGTTCTGGCCACTTTAACTCTGACTGTGTTGTTGCCGCTCAACCCTGCAGTGTCCTGGGATGTGCGCCCCACACCCGGTGTCCCAGCCCTCACTTCCAGGGCTGGCGCGTCTCTGTCCTTTGTGTTTCTTTCTTTTTTTTTTTAATGTTTTTTTATTATATTATGTTAGTCACCATACAGTACATCCCCGGTTTCCGATGTAAGGCTCGATGATTCATTAGTTGTGTATAACACCCAGTGCACCATGCAATACGTGCCCTCCTTACTACCCATCACCGGTCTATCCCATTCCCCCCCCCCCCCACCGAGGCCCTCAGTTTGTTTCTCATAGTCCATAGTCTCTCATGTTTCATTCCCCCTTCTGGTTACCCCCCTTTCTTTATCCCTTTCTTCCCCTAGCGATCATCCTAGTTCTTATGTTCCATAGATGAGAGAAATCATATGATAGTTGTCTTTCTCTGCTTGACTTATTTCACTTAGCATTATCTCCTCCAGTGCCGTTCATAGCAGCAATGTCCACAATAGCTAAATCGTGGAGGGAGCCGAGATGCCCTTCAACAGATGACTGGATTAAAAAGTTGTGGTCTATATATACAATGGAATATTACTCAGCTGTTGTTTGTGTTTCTAACACCGCCAGCCCCCAGCCGCCAGCCGCCCCTGAGCGTTCCCTGAGCTCCCGGTCTCAGTCTGTTTCCAGTGAGCACACCGGAGCTCCGTTTCAGTCTGGTGGCGTGGGTTTCCTGGCTCACGGTCTCAGTCTGCTCTCTTGCGGGTGCCGGTCTGCGGAGTCCGCCCGCTCCCCCGTGCAGGTGGCTACCGCTTCCCGGCGCCCGAATGTGGCAGCTCCCTCCCCTTTCCGTTTACCTTCCAATATCTGTGCGTGGTTTCAGGGCTCCCCGCTTCGTACCTCAATACTCAGCGCTGGAGATGTTCATTTGTAGAGATCCAGATGTATCTTCCTGCGTCTCAGGCTGATTCCGTGGATGTTCAGGATGGTCTGGTACCCATCCAACTTGACTCAGGGGACTGGCTGAAAAAGAGGTCCCTTACTCTTCCACCATCTTAACTCCCTTCTCTGGGGTGCTTTTTGTTCCTTTTTTTCTTGAAGTTACCTTTATTTTTAAATGATTTTATTTATTTATTTGATAGAGAAAGAGCCCAGCAGGGGGAGAGGGAGGAGCAGATTCCCTGCTGAGCGGGGAACCCAACATGGGGCTCGATCCCAGGACCTTGGGATCATGACCTGAGCTGGAGGCAGATGCTTAAGTGACTGAGCCACCCAGGTGCCTGCTTTTTTTTGACCCTAGATAGTGAGGGTGGGAGAAGCAGGAGCTGATGACGCTGGAGGCACCGAGGATGGTATAGGCACTGTGCAAGCAGCCCAGGTGGTGTGGTTCAGGAGCAGGAAGGGGCAGAGACAGAGACAGCAGGGTGCCACTGGCAAGGCCAGAGGCAGATTTAATGTTTTGGACTAACATTTTTTTTTAATCTGCATCTCCTCTTGCTTGCCTTTCAGCCCTCTGGAAGAGGTAGAGGGGCAGGAAGTAGGTTGGACATCTGTCCTGGTGCTTGTGCTCAGAGTGTGGGTTTAGGATTTCCAGGGTCTGCCTATTTTCCTCCTCCTCTTCCTCATTATTCTAACTATTGGAAAAGAGATCAAGTGTCTTAAATTTTGTTCATCTTTATCTCTTTGAACCATCAATTAGGTCCCTTCCTGGGATGTATCTTTATTATGGAGTAACATAAAATTCTGAATGTAGGGAATTTAATCCCAGATCATGTGAACTGGAAAAACATATGGGTTATTTTTATCTTTTTGAGTTTTAGAATGCTCAATTTTTACAAGCACTTGCCTTTAAACCAATGAAAAAGAGCTCTTTTACAAATTAATTTTAGCAATACCCATTCATAGGTAGAAAAAAATCTCACACTTATAATACATATGGACACATATACAAAAACAGGATGCAAACAAAATTGAGTCTATGTTTCATTAATATTTGTGGAGAAGACATTAAAGACCAAATTTCCAAATATTCCCCTTTTATTAAAACAAGTCTAATTGTAAGACAGCATTATAATTTATGGACCCATTAATTAGTTGTTTTCCATTTCCAATTAGAACACAGCCAGTTTCCTGCAAAGATACCAACATCTGCATCAACAGACAAACGCAATGAAGCCCAAGTACCTCTGTGATCATTGGTTTCTCCCCAAAAGCCAGAGGCTTTATCACTGAACCAAATGGCTTCCTAGTTTCTGGTTACTTAGTCTTATAGCTGGCTTTCTCTAATTGTGCCTACAAGAAACTAATTCAGACATGTCAAAAGAACCCCATTTGGGCCATTCAAGACTCAGGTTATTCTTAAATGTTCCCATTTAAGTAAGCACCTGCACGCATAGGCTCATAGGTGCTATATGTATAAGCTTCCCGGAGTTTCCTGGGGATGGTTGTTGGTTTCCCTGCGGTTGTTCCATCCTTTGAAGCACAGTTCCCCGTTTCTTTTAGTTTCACTTTTATTTTTAGAATAAGGCTTGAATAAGATCCAAGGTTATTCAGTGTGGTAGGTCAAGAGGGTACTGCTTCGAGTGTCACTTCCAGTCACCGAGATACACTCTAAGTGTCTCGGTTTCTCCCAGCGGGGTCTAAGACCACCGGGGGCTCAGAACACTGGATGATCAACCCCAGTGTGTGCATTCCCCAACGAGCCAATCATTAATTACTTTATGAGATGGGAAGTTCCTATGGGACCGCTACACGTCTTGAGGAATATCCTTAGACACTTCAGCTAGGCTTTCAGTCACCTCAAAGCACCATTTAGACAGAAGGAGAAGAGGGGCGCCTGGGTGGCACAGCGGTTAAGCGTTTGCCTTTGACTCAGGGCGTGATCCTGGTGTTATGGGATCGAGCCCCACATCAGGCTCCTCCGCTATGAGCCTGCTTCTTCCTCTCCCACTCCCCCTGCTGTGTTCCCTCTCTCGCTGGCTGTCTATCTCTGTCAAATAAATAAATAAAATCTTAAAAAAAAAAAAAAGACAGAAGGAGAAGAGTCCTTTCTCTTTGGAGCTGAGTGATTCAGTCTCTCAAATTTCTAGCCAGAAAATTTATTCAAGACCTGTATTAATTACATCAGTTAGAATAATGCCAAATTAAAACAACCAACCCCTCCACTCGCCTGCTCGAGGTTATTCCCACCTGGAGAACATTACCAGTAACCTTTAAGAGCTCACAAAAGTCATCACCGTCAGCTGGCATTGAGGAGGTCCAGATACACCTGTGAAGTGCTGAGAACTCAGAGGGCACAAGGGGTCCGCGATAGTGCCAAGTTCCAGATGACCTCCAGGTATTCTTAGACAAGTCGCCAACCATGCCAAAACTGTCGATGCAAAATGAACACAGCTTTACAATTTCTATGAGGAAGGGAGGGAGTTGTATTCAAGCCCAGGTGAGGACAGCTGCCTGGGACACACAGCTTCACAGAGTGCTCTGCAGAGGGAATGCTGAACGCGGGATCATGTATGCTTTTGTTACATCAAGAGTCACAAATCATCGTGACGAAGGACAGTTCAGAAATCACAGACTTTATCTTATGCTTTTAGTACGTGCAAGGTTGCGGGCTTCGGAGGTATGGGACCAGAACTCCGGGAGATTTTTACTCTTAACTTGAGTTTGGCATGTTTCTTTCAGGTTATTTGCTAATGAGGCAGGTGTACAATGTGTGCTCAGGGCAGAAAGAGCTTGTGCTTTGAAGTGTGGTGAAGTCATTGTGACCTTGGTAAAAGCGTATCTTCTCTGGGAGCCCGGGAGCTGGGCCCACACACATTAGAACTGGAAAATGTCCTTTATCACACTTCAGGAGAGTATCCTATGTGCGCTGGCTATGCCCTGCTGTTGCCTCTGAGTCTTTCCTCTCAGGGCAGTCGTCCATGACATGGGAAACAAAGGCTGAAGAGAAATTATGAAATTTCTTTACTACCTACAACTCATTGAGAAGTCCTTGAAACAGGCAGAATGACAGTCCTCTGGGACTCAACCGCTTCGATGTTGGCACTGCTAAGGGCAAAAGGCAATTGGACCCCCCCCCCATGGATCCTGTAAGCCCACTTTAACATATAAAAATTCTTTTGGAAACTTCCTTTATCTCTACCCCCCCCCCATATGTGTTGGTAATCATCCCCCAAGCACATGGCCCACTGAAGGGTCTTGCGATTAAGGTTTTTTTTTTTTGTTTGTTTTGTTTTTTTTTTTTAAGATTTTATTTATTTATTCGACAGAGAGAGAGACAGCCAGCGAGAGAGGGAACACAAGCAGGGGGAGTGGGAGAGGAAGAAGCAGGCTCATAGCAGAAGAGCCTGATGTGGGGCTCGATCCCAGATCGCCAGGATCACGCCCTGAGCTGAAGGCAGACGCCCAACCGCTGTGCCACCCAGGCGCCCCTGCGATTAAGGTTTTATTAGATGGTGAGGCATGACCTTCTCCCAACAATTGCTGGCCCCCTCAAGGTCCTGGAAACCTTGCTTCTGAAATTCCTTAGAGACTTATGCTATCCCTAACTGCCTCCCAACTTGAAAGTATATAATGGGCCAGTCCTCATGACCATAGTCCAGCTCTTTCTGCCCAGCGGTACTGTCCCTGTGCTTTAATAAAACCACCTCTTTGCACCAAAGACATTTCAGAATTCTTTCTTGGCTGACGGCTTCGAAGCCTAATGTCTTTCCTACATCAGTCCACACTGACTCTGCCTGTTGTGGGCTGTGCTTGCTCTCTGCGGTGTTGGTGGGACCCAGGCAGGCCAGCTCTGAGCAGGTGTGCCTCCTGGGGAACTTGGGAGCAAGGCTGCAATGTTAGCAAAATTTGTGCTGGGCCACTAGTCCTTTGCCAGATCCCCCAAAGTCTGACACAGGTTTGGGGGGTGCGCGGGGCGGGGTGGGTGGAGGGTGGCCAGGGGCTTGAGGCTGGTCTTGGCTAGGCACCTGGTGGCCAGGCAGGGTGCATGCACGCAGCTTTCACAGAATTTGCCCTAAGCACGGGGCTGAGGCCAGTGGGCTTGGAGTGGTCTAGTCTGCAGCCTGGTACGGTGCTGGCAGGTTAGGTAACAAGGGTCCGTGCAGCCCTGCCTCCCGCAGAAGGGCCTGTGTTTATGCTGGGGAGCAGGGGGAGGAAAACAGTGCCTGCCAGCGCCCTCATTTGCGGAGAAGTTCCCCAATATGCTCCGAAATCGGTATGAACAGATCTGTCTCCCATTCGGCCCAGCGTTGTGTAAACTGTTTCTATGTTGCCTCACCGTGCAGGCTGCAATCTCTGTAAGGGCCATGACCCAGCTACCACTCGCTCTCCCAGCTCGTCCGTGGCTGAGTCAGCTGACTTTTAAAGCTTCAGGCTCCAAGCTCCACTGCTTATACAAACTCACGGAATCCAGCCTCCCCGGCTTTTAAAAGCCAAACATTATGGGGATTAGTCTTCCCTGTGTGCGCTCGCTGGCGTGAGGACCTGTTTCTCTGCCCTCTCCACGCACGCAGCTCCTTCCCGCCTGCCAGCAGCCCCCTCCACCGTTCTGCCCTTCCTAACCTCTCAGGTGCAGCTTCGTCTCACGTTCAGTTGTGGAGTTTTTCTGCCAGCCTTCGCTCCCTCTCTGGTTCATCGACTGGGATGTAGATGGAATCTAGTTGTAAACGTGGGAGAATGTGAGCTCAGGGTCCTTCTCTGCCATCTTCCCAGCCTTGACTTTATGAGAGATTTTTTTTTTTGGACAAAAATTAAGATCATGTGAAACAGAAAGTTGAATTTCCATTTCCAGGAGGCAGATAGAATTTATTTAGAGTGGTTCAGGCTGGCGAGAAGGCAAGTCCTACAGATAAGTGCAGGGAATGTCTGCTGGTTCTGCAGCAGCTGGCTGCAGGGAACCTCCCACACACACTGAGCACACCGGCGAGAGATTCTAGACGAATATTCCGAGAATTAGGGACATAGGAACTTAGAAGAAGCAATGGAAAGGAGTCATCTTTGTGTCTTTTAGAGTTCACCAGCTAACAGATCCCTAGCTGTATCAAACACAGAAGTGTCGTTTACAGTATTTAAAAATAAAAATCATCGTATGTCCCGTGGTTTCCAGCTCTTCTTATGAAATCACAACTGTCAACAGTGGGTCCACATTCTCATTTGTCAGCAGTCATCTAGGGGTCCGTTTCCATGGCCCTCCTGGAGAGAGCAAGTATTCTCCAGTTTGGTCATCTTCTGCCTGACCTCATCATCAGCCTGGCCCTAGTAGGCATTTAAGTTTGTTATCTCTGATCTAGACATTTGACGTTCTAGTTTTGGGGACATTTGACAATATTGAAGCTTTTATCTGTAATGTATGCTTGTTTCCTAGAATTTTCTGGTTCCATCTGAAACCTAAACTTACAAGACAGGTAACTTCTATCAGCACATAAAATGTTCTCAAGTAATACCGCTGGGATGAATCTGTCTTGTTTTAAAGAAGACAGAAAGAAAGAAGAACCCAGTCTGTTGTGGCAAAGTGCTGTAATGATGTTAGTTATTAATATACAATCATTATTTCATTTGAGATTTTTGACAACATTATTGTCAGAGGCATTAATTTCTCCCTTGAAGCTACTAGCATGAGCACTGCAAGAATGCTGTGGGTTTAAGCATATACAAGTACCACTAAATATAGTAATAATAATGCCTTATATGCAAGTAGTACCTCCCAATTCACACAAACACTTCCATGCCCAGCATCTTAATTTGATTTTCAAGACATCCCTGTCTGGCCCACAGTATAGGCAACATGATTATTCTTCGTTATACAGGTGAAAAACTGAAATACAATAGGACACTGTTGCTTGGTCAAGATCACAGCATCAGAACAAATCCTAGAACTTGAAACCTGGAAGATGTTTCCAAGGATGAGTAGAATATCTTAAATAATTTTGAAAGAAGTTGCATAGAGACATTACAATTATTTGTAACACATTCTACTAAATATAGTATCATGCTCTTCTTTAATAAAATAAGAAGCATCTTTTCAAGTTTAGAACCAAACAATATACTTAATAGCAAAAGTCTAGACATATGTCCTCTGAACTCAAGGCCAAAGTGTATGTGCCCATTATAATGATAGAAATTTACATAACTAAATTGTGATTTCAGTAGTTTGGAAAATTTCGCTGATTTGATAAGGCACCCTGAATTCTCTCGTCCACTTGAATTATTTTATCTGCTCTGATGACTCCTAGTTTCCAAGCTTCAGATGCACATATTTGTCAGTCTAAGGGACCTTTCTGCACGCGTGGCAAACCAAACATATAAGCGGTTAAGCTCATCCTCTTGCCAGACTTGCTGTTCTTCTGATATCCCACCATCTGGTCTCCTAAGAATTAGAACTAGAGGTTATCGATTCTTTCCTTGACCCTTTTAGCATCCTTGACTGTCCCATTCAGCATGCATCTGTGAGCCAGTAAAAATGAGCTGGGACACATTCGCATATAATTGGCGTTCTGACACCCACTCTTTTTCATTCCCTTTTTTCTCTGAGATTACATTTCTACATAGCTCTAAAATTTTTCTTACTCTGAAATTGGCCCTTCTCCTGCCTCTGGTGCCTGAAACTAGGGCTTAGCCTTGGTCTCTCGTGTTAGAACCTCAGTTTTCCTCTGTAACTTTCTACACCCTGACCCCTCTCTGCTTTAGGTCAGGCCTTGAGATGCCCAACTTTGGCCTCTAGCGTCATCTTGCTGTCAGGCCTTTCCCCAGGAGGACCAAAAGGCATTTTTGTTGTTCTGTAGGGTACATTTTACAGTCTTTGCACGGGGCTGTGAGAACTACAGAGACACTGGTTCCATATGAGTCAGGGATCTCAAGTCACCACGAACTGACCAGAATCACCTAGTGCTTTGGAACCAGTCCTGAAAAGGCCTCCGGGAAAAAGAGGTTTGGACCAGGCCTAGGTTTAGCATGTCCTGTTATGAATCTGGCACAAGACAGCATTGTGCACATAAGAAATATATTTACCCACCATCCTCCCCCTGATCAGCACATAGGAACTTTATTAGATGACCAGTGAACTACTACCCAGTAGTTCCTGATACCGTCCAACTGGAAGCCTATTAGCATATCATCTGTCTGAGCAGCCAAACCCTATAAATGGTCACTCATTAGCATAACCACCATTTCTGTTAATAAATCCATGCAGCTTTCATTTTACCTGCCTCCTTGGCATATGTTCATCCTGCTTAAAACTCGTATCCAGGTAAATCAACTACAGGAAATGTCCAAATAGGAGGCAGAAGAGTTCTTTACACGTAAGAGTATCACTTAAGGCGTGTGATCCTGATATGATAACTTTAGTTATCACCCCAAACAGGATGAGTGTAAAGAAAAACACACCAAGACACACTGTGATCAAACTGCTGAACACCAAATACAGTCTTTTTTTTTTAAGATTTTATTTCTTCATTTGACAGAGACAGACAACCAGCGAGAGAGGGAACACAAGCAGGGGGAGTGGGAGAGGAAGAAGCAGGCTCCTAGCAGAGGAGCCCGATGTGGGGCTCAATCCCAGAACACCGGGATCACGCCCTGAGCCGAAGGCAGATGCTTAACGACTGTGCCACCCAGGCGCCCCTGAACAGCAAATATAGTCTTGAAAGCAGTCAGAGAAAACAGAAACATCACATATAGAAGACCAAAGGTACGAATGAGAACAGACTTCTTCTTAGACGGTATGCAGGCTGGAAGAAAATGGGAGCAGGAGCTTTAAACTATTGAAAGAAAAAAAGCTGTCAACTCAGAGACTTTATCCAGCAGAAGTATCTTTCAAAGACGAAGGTAAAAAAAAGGATTTTCTCGGAGAAAAAAACCAAAGTGAAAAAGAATGTATCACCAGCAGATTTATGCCATAAGAAATGTTAACGTTCTTGAGGCAGGAGTATGAGACCAGATTCAGGTATTCAGGAATGTAAATTGGTCCATCACTCTGAAATCAATCAATTTTATTTACCATCTCAGCTGACTAAACATGAAAAAAACATATGACTGTCTCAATACAGTTAGAAAAATCATGTGCCAAACTCATCATTCATTCATGGTGGAAACTCACATTGAAACTAGGAATAGAAGATAACGTTATCAGCTTGATAAAGGATATTGCAAAGTACTTAGAGATAACATCCAAATTAATGGAGAAAGGCTGAATGTGTTCTCCCTTAAGATCATGGACAAGGGAAGGAAGTTGGCACTCACAAATGCTCTTTAACACTATTTTGCAACTTACAGCTAGTACAGCAAGGCAAGACGAAAATAAAAGTCCTACAGATTGGAAAGAGGATGAAGATATCTTCTTTGTTGAAAATCCCAATCTACCAAAACCCACTAGAATACGCGAGTTTGGTGAGGTGAAAGTATACAAGGTCAATACAGAATATACAATCCAGAGTACGTAAAAATCAGCTGTACTTCAAATATTAGCAAATAAATTAAAAATTAATATTAAAACTTACAATATCATTAAACACATGAAATAGGAATAAATTAAACAAATTATGTGCAAGACTTATACACTGAAAACTACAAAACATTGCTAAAAGAAATACAGAAAGACCTAAATGAATGGAGAGATATGGACCAGAAAACTCAATATTGTTAATATGTCAATTCTTCTCAAATTGATCTATAGATCTTGGCATGTGTTTTATAGAAATTGGCAGTCTGGTTCTGCATTTCATATAAGAAAACAAAACCTAGAGTAGTCAAAATAACTTAGAAAGGAATAACAAATTTAGGGGACTTAAACTACTTAATTTCAGGACTTACTATTAAACCACAGTAATCAAGACCATGCGTATTGGTATAAAGAAAACACATTGATCAATGAAATAAAATAAAGTCTGGAAGTGCACCCACACATATATGGGCAATCAAAGTTGCCAAAAAACAGTCTTTTCAACATGCTGCTGAAACAATGTACATCCATATGAAAAAAAAATTGTCACCCCAAAGCTTGCCTGGCACCATATTAAAAACAAAACAAAACAAACAAACACAAAAACCAGCCTCAAAATGGATCCTAGTAAGCACTAAAACTATAAAACTTCCGGGAAAAAAATAGGAGAAACACCTTTGTGACTGCAGATTAGACAAAGATTTCTTAGATAAGACACAAAAAGCATACATCAAAAAAATTGGTAAATTGTACATCATCAAAATTTAAAATGTCAGTTATTCAAAGGAAACTGTTTAGAAATGAAAAATACAAGACTGGGCAAGTATTTGCAAAACACTTACCTGATAAAAGGCTAGTACCCAGAATATATAAAGAATTCTTACAATTCAATAAGAAGTAGAAAACCCATCCAATCTGGATAGGGGACAAATTATTTAAACAAACACTTCAACCAAGACACATGATGGTGAATAAACACATGACAAGATGCTCAATGTCCCTGAGGAGATACAAAGTTAAACCACGTGAGACGCTACTGCACACCTAATAGTTAAAGTTAAAAATTCTGATACTAAGTTTTGATGAGAAACGGAATCTCACACTTTGCTGGTAGGAAAGCAATGGTATAGCTACTTTGGAAGACAGTTTGACTATTTCTTAGAAGAAATAATAATCACCCACATAGAGCCCAGCACTTATACTCTTGGTATTTTTCAAGGAGAAATGAAGACATATTTCCATGCAAAGAGCTGTATGCACATATTTATTGTAGATTTATTTGCAGTGGCTAAAATCTGGAACAACCCAAATGCTCCTTAACCAGTGATTAGGTAAACAAATTGCTGTCTAGCCACACAGCGGCATATTGCTTAGTGAGGAAAGGGCTGGGCTACCAATACGGCCGACATGCATAATCTCAAAAGGATTACGCTAATCAAATGAATCCAGTTACAAAAAGTCTATGTACTATATGAGTTATGACAGTCTGAAAAAGGCAAAAACATAGGGACAGACATCAGGCCAGAGGCTGCCATGGGCTATGGTGTAGAAAGGGGATTGTCTGCAAGGAGGCAGAAGGGAACTGTTTGGAGTGGTCAAAATGTCTTATATATTGATGGAGATGGCAGATATGCGATCGTGTATTTTATCAAAATTCATCAAAATTTACAATTGAAATTATACATTAGTTAATCCAACTCTTTAAAGTTATACCTTAAAAAACCCAATGTGAGAAATAAATGAGAGAAAAAGTACTAGGATCCGCTTAGTGGGGGCCCTGCCTGAGCCCCAGCACAGCCCCACTCTCGGGCCTTGGCAAATCATCTAAGCCCTCTGGACGTATTTCCATCTGTAACATGGTGACCTTTCCTCCTTTCTTGGAAACATTAGGAGCCTGGAATGATGTCACAAATCTAATATTTCTTTAATAGAATCTAAAATACTAAGCAGATGAGAGAAACCCTTAAGGACTGAGGTTGCTTTTCTGGCTGTGGCTGCTGGTGCAATCCCTGAGAGAGTTAATTTTTAGGGCCTCTAGGGGCTTGTTAGCAGCCAAATAGAGAGAGCACCAGGACAGACTCTCTGGGCTCCTGCCTCACACCTTTTATAAGCCTTCAGGGACAGGCCAAGTTGGGTCAGCTTAGCACTCACCCTCTTCTCTACAAGGCCCCAGCCAGGAGTAGTACTCAGAGTACTCATAGAAAGGTAAGCCCACCTGAGACTTCCCACTGCTCCAGAGCTCCTAGTTTCCTTCCATCTTGAGGAGGGGTGGCTGGAGATCATTCGTGGTCTTCATATGGCTTTTTCCTTGTGGATAGAGCAAAGAACCAAGTGATGCTTGGATTCAGGGAAGGTAGGGAAATATCATGGTGAGGTTTTCCACTCTGAGTGACTGAAAGATCGAAGGTCAGAGCTGGCAAATAGAGGGACATCAGAGGGAACTGACTGGGGTAAAGAGTGGCGGAAAGAAGGGTCTGGAAGAGCCAAGGAGGCTATTTAGGTTGGTCAGGGTAGAGTAGCCTGTATTTACAGAATCTCATACTTTTAAGTAAACCTGTAGATAATGCAGTAGCCCCTTTCATATTACAGAAGGAAAAAGGGATGGATGGACGAATGGACGGATAGACAGAGAAATAGATGGGTAATGGCAAGGGCCGTGGGAAGCAACAAGGGCTGGCAGAAAAAGAACACGTCTCCATTCAGAACAAACGCTTGCATACGTGACCTTTGACAAATTTTTTGAGCCTCACCTTTCTCATTTGTAAAATGATTACCTATCTTCAAGAATGTTTGCAAAGTTTAAATGTAACATATAATGTAGTGACATATAATTGAGTATATGTATTTATGTAAACATTAGCTTTCTGTTTTATTTTTTTTATTCCTTCTTTTCTCCCTCCATCCCTATCTGCTTTTTCCCCTTTTTTCCTTTCTCCAAGATCCCAATGTTAGTAGGAACTTGTTTATAACACAAATAACAAAAGCACCTGGACTCCAACTCCACAGCTCTTTCAACAGTGCTGAGTTGTCAGCCTTGCAAACCAGAAGAATGAGAGAGGGAGAGACAGAGAGAAGGAAGAAGAAGGGGGTCTGGAGAGAGAGAGAGTGGGAGATTAACTGTGCATGGCTTTGTGGAGAGAAAGAACTACATATAGCAAATGGGAACAGGGAACTTGAGGGGAATTGGTCCTTGTATGAATAGGCAGGGTGGGAAACGATTGGAGAAGTGGGGAGTGGACAAATGCATCCAGAATGAAAGACATCGCTGCTGCTCAGAGCAAGAATGAACTATGCACAAGAATGTGCTATGTGACACTGGGCTGTGTCACTGCTATGATTTCAAACCCAGACCAGGCTTGCCTTCATATTAAGCTAGGAAAATCCATCTGTGAGGACATTTCCTATGGTGACAAGAGATTCCTACAAATATCCTCTCTCTTCTCACCAAATAACCTGCATCCACAAATTGCCTCTCCCAGAGGTTGCAGGTGTTGGGGTATTCCTTTTTTTTTTCTTTTTCTTTTTTTAGTTTCAGAGGTAAAATTTAGGGATTCATCAGTTGCATATAACACCCAGTGCTCATTACATCAAGTGCACTCCTTAATGCCCATCGCCCAATTACCCCTTCCCCCTCCACCTCCCCACCAGCCACCCTCAGTTTGTTTCCTAGAATTCAGCATCTCTCATGGTTTGCCTTCCTTTCAATTTTCATCTTATTTTATTTTTCCTTCCCTTCCTGTATGTTCATCTGTTTTGTTTCTTAAATTCCACATATGAGTGAAATCATATGGTATTTGTCTGTCTCTGATGGACTTATTTCATTTAGCATAATACCCCCTAGTTCCAGTTATATCTTTGCAAATGGCAAGATTTCATTTTTTTATGGCTGCATAATATTCCTCTCTCTCTCTCTCTCTCTCTCTCTCTGTGTATCTGTATACACTCTATCTATCATCTATCTATCTATCTATCTATCTATCTATCTATCTATCTATCTATCATCTATCTATCTAGATATCTATCATCTATCACCTATCATCTATCTGTCTATCTATCTATCATCTATCTATCTATCTATCTATCTATCTATCTATCTATCTATCTATCATCTATCTATCTATCTATCTATCATCTATCATCTATCTATCATCTATCTATCTATCTATCTATCTATCTATCTATCATCTATCTATCATCTATCTATCTATCTATCTATCATCTATCTATCTATCATCTATCTATCTATCATCTATCTATCTATCATCTACTATCTATCATCATCTATACCACATCTTCTTTATTTGTCTGTCAATGGACTTCTGGGCTATTTCCATAGTTTGGCTGTTGTGGACAATGCTGTTATAAACACTGGGGTGCATGTGCCCCTTCAAATCACTATGTTTGTATCCTTTGGATAAACACCTAGCAATGCAATTGCTGGGTCATAGAGCAGCTCTATTTTTTAATTTTTGAGGCACCTCCACCCTGTTTTCCAGAGTGGCTGTGCCAGCTTGCATTCTGTTGGGGTAGTCTTGATGGGTCCCCCTGCCACCTTTGACCAGACTCCCAGCTCGGCCCCTCACTATCTGCCTAAACATGGACGAATTACCTTACCTCTTCGTGCCTCAGTTTCCTTCCTGTAAAATGGGAATTATAATAGTATCTACTTCATAGGATTATTTCAGATCAAATGAGGTAATATATGTAAAATACTTGGAACGGTGCTTGACACACAGTAAGATCTAATTAAATCTCAGTTGTTAGTATTACTTCCCTTATAGATTTCTGTGTGGATTGAATGAGGTAAAACATTAAAGTAACTTGGGTAGAAAGTGCTTGATAAGTGTTACCTGTCACTGGCTGTCACTCCAACCCCAGCACCTACAGGAAACACTCCTGTCACTTGTAAGCTAACTTCAAATGCCACACTTTGCTGCGTCTCCCCAGCACCAGGTGAGAGATTGTATGCATGGGACAAACTCAGAAGAGAAGAAATTTATCTTCTCCAATCATGCAATAGGAAGAAATGAACCACGAGGAAGGGATTATTGCCCATTTGCTTTTTATGGAATTAAGGCAAGAAGGGCTCAGAGAAACCTTTTGGCTCCTTCATCCAGCAGCAAGCGCTGCCTTCGAGTCTCTGCACAGCAGACCCCCTTGGTGGCCAAACGAAATGCCTCCAGCCCCACGAAAACCAACACCTGACCTCAGAGGGAAATGAGATGGGTAGTATGTGTGGGGAAGAATCCTGCTATTGTGTGGAGGTCTTTTTCCTATGCTTTTCAACACAGAGTAGCAGAGATTCTGTTCTTTCTCTCGTATTTCAGTAAAAGGAGAAATCTCCTTGTTGTGAGCAAGCCCCCTTTCATTATTAAGGAAATTTAACTTGCCCTTCTTAGCTGTTGCTGCAGGTCTTGTCTCCATCAGTCTGGGATGGCTCCTGTCCAGGTCCTCTGTTTCCTGAAGCCCAGGGAGCTCAGGCCTTCAAATTCCCCAGTCTCCTCCCACCAGTTCAGCTGAGAGCTCGCTTATTCACAGGTCCTTCTGATCCAGGTAGGCAGCCAGTCAACCTGTCTTAGAACTCCACATTCAAGAGTCCTTTTCCCCAACTACGCTGTGATTTCCTTGAAGGCGAGAACACCTTTTCTCCTTACATAACACCCAGACATGAAAGCTGTATTTGACAGAGAAACCGTGATCCCTGCCCTACCTCCAGCATTCTGGAAGGGCATATCCAGGAGACATGTAACTCCTGCTTAGGGCAAAGGATGCATTGTCACTCTGCTCTGTGTCTGAGTGTAGCCCTCGGTAGAGCCAAAGTTTGTCTAAGACTGAAGTTGTGAGAGAAAACATAACCCAAGTGTATAGTGTCTGAGGGGTTGGTGGCTGGCTTCCCACCGTGGGGACCAGTGGTGATCCCAGGTGGGAGGCCGGCTCTGGAAAGGAAGGCATAACCTCTGAGAGGGTGGGAGGTCGGCTCTGGAAAGGAAGGCATAACCTCTGAGAGGTGGGAGGTCGGCTCTGGAAAGGAAGGCATAACCTCTGAGAGGGTGGGAGGTCGGCTCTGGAAAGGAAGGCATAACCTCTGAGAGGGTGGGAGGTCGGCTCTGGAAAGGAAGGCATAACCTCTGAGAGGGTGGGAGGCCGGCTCTGGAAAGGAAGGCATAACCTCTGAGAGGGTGGGAGGCCGGCTCTGGAAAGGAAGGCATAACCTCTGAGAGGTGGGAGGTCGGCTCTGGAAAGGAAGGCATAACCTCTGAGAGGGTGGGAGGTCGGCTCTGGAAAGGAAGGCATAACCTCTGAGAGGGTGGGAGGCCGGCTCTGGAAAGGAAGGCATAACCTCTGAGAGGGTGGGAGGCCGGCTCTGGAAAGGAAGGCATAACCTCTGAGAGGGTGGGAGGCCGGCTCTGGAAAGGAAGGCATAACCTCTGAGAGGCTAGCGGTCTTCTTTCTCCCACTGAGGGTCAGCATCGGCCCAACAGACTTTGAGCCCAACAGACTGCCAACAGTCTTCAAAGGAAAGGGTAGGATGGAGGAGCCAGGGGTGGTGTAGAGTCTCCTGGTAGCCTATTAGCATAATCTACAGTCTTTGTCTTGTGCTATTGATTTTGAGTGGCCCTCCAGTGTGACTTTGGGGAAGCTACTCCTTGTAATGGTTCAGTTCCCCTCCCCTTTCTCTATATACAAGTGCTAGAATGATCCAGGTTATTAATTGTCTCATCAGAGGAGGGGAAAATCAATTAAAAACTGGGGTGCATAAGGAGGACTTCCTTGAGATGATGGGACAATGACCCAGGACTGAGCCTTGAAAGATGGAGTTTTGATGTGTGGAATGGAAGAGTGTTCTAGTTAGAAAGAAGCATTAGCACAGTCATGGACAAAGGGTGGCCTAGCAGAGCAAGAGTCCAGCAGAATGGGGGCGCCTGGGTGGCACAGCGGTTAAGCGTCTGCCTTCAGCTCAGGGCGTGATCCCGGCGTTATGGGATCGAGCCCCACATCAGGCTCCTCCACTATGAGCCTGCTTCTTCCTCTCCCACTCCCCCTGCTGTGTTCCCTCTCTCGCTGGCTGTCTCTATCTCTGTTTAATAAATAAATAAAATCTTTAAAAAAAAAAGAGTCCAGCAGAAGGGACCCCCAAAGTTACCTTTCCAGAGCTACTGATGCAGTCATATCAAAGAACATTTGACATCATGGGTTCAATCCTCAGTTGTCCAGGCACTTGTTGGGTAAACCAAACTGCTACCATGTGCAATTGAGTGGAAACTAGCTAATTGTTCTCTGGGACTTCAACTCCCCTCCTTTCCCTCAGAAAAGCTCCTGATCTCTGACCCTACCCCCTACAAAATCATCAGTCTTCCCCATATCCCTTAATAGCAACTCCAGTTGCTCAGGCCAAGAATCTTGGAATCAGGGGCGCCTGGGTAGCGCAGTCGTTAAGCGTCTGCCTTTGGCTCAGGGCGTGATCCCGGCGTTCTGGGATTGAGTCCTACATCGGGCTCCTCCGCTGGGAGCCTACTGCTTCCTCTCCCACTCCCCCTGCTTGTGTTCCCTCTCTCGCTGGCTGTCTCTCTGTCACATAAATAAATGAAATCTTTAAAAAAAAAAAAAGAATCTTGGAATCATCCCTGTACCTTCTTTTTCTCTCATACCTCATGCCCAATATGTTAGTTCCACCACCAAAATATATGCAGAATCTTACTAGTTAACAAATAGACAATTATTGAATAGAAGAATGGATGGGTGGATGGATGGGATCTTGACTTCTTTGAATAGCTGTGGTGAGACCTGAAGACTTAGGAATATGTTTCCTCTCTTTGTCACACACAATGTCATTTATAAAGAATCAGTAACAACATGTCCAAGTTCTGTAAGAGGCTGTACAATGTTAAAGTGTGGATTTGGGGAGTCAGACAGTCTTGGGTTTGAGGACTGGGCTACTTACTTAACTTTTAAAAACCTCAGTGTCCTGATTGTATAGATACAAATAGCAGTTGCCCCATAGAGTTCTGTGAAAATTAAATAAGAAAATTAATATGAAGTTCTTAGCACAATACTCACAGTTTACGCTTTAAAAATATTGTCAGTGCTTTCTTAAATTGCCTTCACGTCTTCCATATTTAGCCTCTGAGTATTTCTGTACTTTGGTCTGCTCCTTGCTCCTTCCTTTGCTCACTCTCTCTTGCATCTCTTTTTGATTTCGTGAGTTCTCATCCTCCTACCTTTTTTTATGTTGTTGCTACTCTCCTACGTTCTGCTTTCTAGAACCTCATACATTCATCTATTCATTGAGCTAGTCAGAACTGCTATTTAGTCACTATACACCGATACAACCTTAATAGCTATTAAAATGTTGTGAAATAGCCAGTGTCCTGTACCCCAGAGGAGTTTCTTCTGCCCCAGCCCCTTCCCTGGCATCCCCTGGATCAAAGCCTGAAACAGTAATCAAAGAGTTCATGTCTGGCATCATGGGGCCTCCAGGAGACTACTCAAGTCTAGGCTGGTAGGTGCTCACGCCACATTCCCCAACACCCAGTAGCCTCAGATTAGGTGCCTACCACGTGTCTCTCTCCCCTTTTGGCAGGTTCAGGTGTCCCACTACAGAGCTCAGCAGCAGCCTATGGAGCCAGGTGCCTGGGGGAACAGGACAACTGTCACTGAGTTCATCCTTCTTGGCCTCACAGAAAACATAACACTGCAACCCATCCTTTTTGTCGTCTTCCTCTTTGCCTATGTAGTCACCATCGGAGGCAACCTTAGCATCCTGGCTGCCATCTTTGTGGAGCCCAAACTCCACACGCCCATGTACTACTTCCTGGGGAATCTGTCTCTGCTGGACATTGGATGTGTCACTGTCACTGTCCCTCCAATGCTAGCATGTCTCCTGGCCCACCAGTGCAGAGTCCCCTATGCTGCCTGCATTTCACAGCTCTTCTTTTTCCATCTCCTGGCTGGTGTGGACTGTCACCTCCTGACGGCCATGGCCTACGACCGCTACCTGGCCATCTGCCAGCCCCTCACCTACAGCACCCGCATGAGCCGGGAAGTCCAGGGAGCCCTGGTGGCCATTTGCTGCACCGTCTCTTTTATCAACGCTCTCACTCACACAGTGGCTGTATCTGTGCTTGACTTCTGTGGCCCTAATGTGGTCAACCACTTCTACTGCGACCTCCCACCCCTTTTCCAGCTCTCCTGCTCCAGCACCCACCTCAATGGGCAGCTGCTTTTTGTGGGGGCTACGTTCATGGGGGTGTTCCCCATGATCCTCATCTCAGTGTCCTATGCCCACGTCACAGCTGCAGTGCTACGAATCCGTTCGGCAGAGGGGAGGAAGAAGGCCTTCTCCACGTGTGGCTCCCACCTCACTGTGGTCTGTATCTTTTATGGAACTGGCTTCTTCAGTTACATGCGTCTGGGCTCGGTGTCAGCGTCAGATAAGGACAAGGGGATTGGGATCCTCAATACTATCCTTAGCCCCATGCTGAACCCGGTCATCTACAGCCTCCGGAACCCTGATGTGCAGGGTGCCCTGAAACGGGTGCTGATGGGGAAGCGGCCACCTGAATGAGAAGGCCGAGCATCAACATGGCACCCCCCACCCGGCCGAGCACCCCCTGACTTTCTCACGCTGAAGGTGTGGCTGTGGGCAGCAGGTATCTTTAGGGGTGGGTTGAAGGATAGCAGGAAAGTAGATGGTATGGACCAGAGTAGAATATGGTTTACCTTGGACTGGGGAGACAAGCTAAAGCTGGTAGAAGATGGATTAAAGACAGGTGGGAGATAATTATAATGTGGGTCAGGAAATGAGACACAGATTAGCTATTTTTTTAATTTAATGAGTGTTCAATTGAAATATGTTTAAAATGCTAATAAAAGCAAAATGTTTGCACCCTCCACCTGCCTTTTAAGATAAAACATATTTGTACTAGAGTATGGGGTGTGGTTCTTAAAGATTCTTCTTCAGGATATAAACCCAGGACTGTGAACTAAATTGGGGTTTGACACAGCCCAGGAATCAGGTGTTAGGACCTGCCGGCATCTTCTTCAGAGCAAAATGATCAAATACCTCTTTCTGCAGCTGGTGTCCCCATCCTGAGTAGTCATGAGGGGGACACCACATTTTCATGTCTGTGTGTGGGCTGACTCACAACTCCTGCACCAAAACATGCAGATGGGTAGCACATGTTTCAGGAGAAGCAGCGCCCAGGGTAGTAAGGTGGTGGTGTTCTTTTTAACTGGCAAAAATACACTGATACACAATGGGCATCCTGTTTAATATGTGTAGATACTTAGTAAAGGTAAGGAAGGAAAGGAAAATAGAGGGAGATAGTGTTTGTTACCAGTGAATGAGTATTGGAAACCAGGATTTTACCAAAAGGGCAAAGCTAAGGCAATCCAGAGAAGGATGGTGAATAGAACAATAGCCCATTTCACGGGCTGTCATGGCCATTTCTGGAATTTTTTCTATGAACCATTTCAAACACTTCCTGGCCCAAAAGTTGGAAGTCTGAGAAGAGTGACTTGACTTGGCGTGCTTATTAATTGCTTGGGAAGGGCAGCATGGAACCCTGAGGAATATTTCCCAATCAAATGGATCTATAGTTTTTCTCCAAATCCAGCCACCTACCAGGTCCTGCTGAACAGTCTCAAACATTCTCAGGGTAGCCCCCCTGCGGACAGCTGCTTCCTGATTCAGCCCTGTGCCATCCAGTCCCACGGGGCTCCCGCAGTGGCCTCTGCGCCTGTGCCCCTCCTCACTCACTGCTCCCCACACCTGCCAGGTTAACCCGCTGGAGCTATGTCTGTCCCATGTCATTCCACCCTGAAAGGCCACTGATTTCTTTCTGAGCACCACATCACATCCAGAGCTCCATGGTGTGCACGGGCCTCCCTCCGTCATCTCTTCCTGCCTCTCCTCTCAGTCTTTACCTCTTAGCCACAGCCTCTCCCTCAGGGAGGGCTTCTCCTTGCTACGAGACTCCTCTGGAACACTGTGCCCTGCCAGCAAGACACCATCATCATCTTTTCCGCATTCCCTGCAGCTTCTTCTGCTCTCCCCAATACATTATAAGCTCCTGAAAGACAGGAACCATTTTTAATATTAGACTGTGTCCTCCAAACACCCAGCATAGTGCTGAGTACAGAAAACAATCTTGCAGACTGATGAACTGATAAGAGGAAGCATGACCTATGAAAAGAAATTTGTTTTCTACATGGGAGGTCAGTGAAACTGCTAGATGTTTTCAAAATGCCAAAGGAGCCCGGTAACCTGCGTGGTGTCCAGTGGTGGCAGTGCGGCTCCAGGCCCAGAGCCTCTCTCTCTCTGTGTCCTGCCGCTGACGGGCCAGGGCCGGAGGAGACGGCTGGAGGCCTCAGTAGCCGCTCAGGACCAGGCGGCCCAAGGCCGGGTGCGTTCAGGGTCACCAGGCACTCAGGCCCAAGGTGTGTTCTCTGCATCTTCCGGCTTCACGAACCAAGTCCACAGTGCTATTTGCAAACGAGGGTAAGGTGCTTCTTCGATTTTGGGGTGCCAAATTAATACAAGCCCTGGCAAGAGTCTGAAAGAACCCATAATTCAGTAAAACGTTGTTATCAAATGCGCTAGTTTCATGAACTTACTCTGATGAAGAAATGTTGGACAACTTTTGGTGAAATGAAAGTACTATGCACATTTCTAGGCCCCCCCCAACAATACCCCAAAGTGTCCAATATTAGGGATATATAAAGATATAAAAGGAAAAGGGGGGAAAATCCTTTCTTTTGATGAAATAAAGACAATCACTGAATTTGACGACACGGGAGCAGCTTTCCGGAGAGCTGTGAACCATGTTATGTCTCCTCAAAACTGAGAGAAAGTGCCCGAAGCTAGAGCCGAAGCGTCTCCTTCCTGCAGAGAACGAGGAAGAGAGCGTTTAGGCAGCACGCGCGGAGCGTGGCCGGGCTGTGAAATCCCGTGGCACCCAGAGCCAGGGTGCACTTACTATCGGCACATTACAGAGGAGGGCTGAGGCTCCATAGGTCGTCATGTGTTATGACAAAGCGGCTGTCTTTCTTTAATTCACGTTCTGAAGTGAATAGTTCGTCCTAGGACTACTCTTAGGTATTGTGAATATTGTTATTGCCCCGAAGTCATTTCATGTTTCTGAAAGCTGCTTCTCCCGCAGCGAAATTTGAAGTGATGGCTTTTAACTCTGCTACACAAATATGGATAGGTGTACAGCATCTATTGCTAAATTTAGAAAGTGACGATAATGTGATACGTGTATGCGTATCGGGCAAAAAAATTGCAGACAACAAGCCCCAGGCTGCAGATGGTAATTCCCTCCGTGGAGGAGGGTAGGACTGGGGACAGCTGTGCGAAGTGGAGAAGCACTTTGTTTTATCCTATGTACTTATACTTGGAAGGTTTTCACTGGGTTTTGTAATTTAAAAAACAAACACGGGGCTCCTGGTTCACTCAGTCAGTTACGTGTCCACCTTCTGCTCAGGTCATGATCCCAGGGTCCTGGGATCAAGTCCTGCGTCGGGCTCCCTGCTCCGTGGGGAGCCTTCTCCTCCCTCCCATTTGTGCCCTCTCTTGCTCTCTCTTGCCATCTCTCTCTCTCAAATAAATAAATAAAATCTTTAAAAAAAATTAAAAACAAACCCCAAAAGTTATTTATTTATTTATTTGAATTCAATTAGCCTAGTTACAGTACATCATTAATTTTTGATACAAGTTCAATGATTCATTAGTTGAGTATAACACCAAGTTCTCATTATATCACATGCCCTCCTTAATACCCATCACCCGATTACCCCATCCCCTCACCCCCCACCCTTCCCCCAACCCTCAGTTTTTTCCCCCGGGGGTCAAGGGTATCATATGGTTTGTCTCCCTCTCTGATTTCTCCCATTCCGTTTTCCCTCCTCCCCCTATGGTCCTCGGCACTAGTCTTCATGTTCCACATGAGTGCAACCATATGACATTGTGTGTCAGAGAAACACAATTATCAGAAAATAAATCAATTCTAAAAAGTACTAATGGTGACAGTGTGGAGTCGTGAGGGCAAGGTCAACTGATGTGTTCCAGATGTCATCAGTTACTTTGTGAACCTTTGAGGACATCCAGGATCCATGTGTCAAGCGCAGCAGGTGTCATTTTATACACACTGGGCATCTACACACGCACTTGGAGATGCTTTCATATACCCCCATGAGGCCTCCTTCCCCACATCTATCCTACCATCCAGAGGCTTACTCATTTGTCCAGCATAGGACAGGTACTCTCAGGACTCAAGAGAATTATAACAGGAGTTCGTTTTCTCTTATTATTCTATTAGCACATAACAGTATTTAGAAAGCACTTTGAAATCTGTGTGCATTTGAATATTGCAACCACATAGTTGAGTGTCACCCACAACCAGGTCCAGGATTGCACAGCAAGAAGGCCCGTTTCTATTATCCTCACTTTGCAGATAAAAACAAAAACAAAAACAACCCAAAGGTACAAACAGGCTAAGTGATTTTCCAGAGGCCACAGACTTAGTACGTAGGGCAGGCTCCAAGTGCCAGCTCCTGGCTCAGTGTCTTTGCCTCCCTCCCCTTCTGCTTCTAGTAAATAAAAAGGAATTCAAAGCTAAACACTGATACTGACTCTAGGTACAGTGAGTCGCAGAAATGGAAAGGACCAATTACTTCAAGCGCAGTGGAACTGTGATGGGTACAAGTCGGTTCTTGGTATCTAGCAACTGGAGAGATGCCCAGATTGGGGGTGTAGCAGGGGGGCAGGCAGAGACACGAAGGCCAGGGTGCAAACAATAACTGAAACAGAAAGAGGAGAGCTTGGGAAGGAATCTTGGAACATCAGCTAGAAAATAATAAACCTCATTTTCTGAGTTTATGTTTGCCGGATCTGGGGAGATAATGATATCAGGGCCTAAAAGACTTCAGACCTTTATTTGGTACTGAGACGTAGTTGTCCAGACCAAGATACGAGGAAAACAAATACGAAGCAAGCATCTTCTATGTACCGGGCAGCAAGCTGAGAAGCCCATGCTCCTAGTCGAATTGACTCAGCTGTGGTCAAGTGGAGACAGCACGGGACTGAGAAGTCGGGAGACCGGGCTTTGGGGTTAGTACTGCTACCAGCTAGCTGTCTAACACTGGGCGGGCCAGTTCCTCTCTGTGGGCCCTAATTTTCTCATCAATGAAATGGGACTCACAAGATGCACTTCAAATGATTATTCTGAAGATTAAATGGATTGAAATACAGAATTATTGAGTTGACCAGCGCAGTGTGAAGGTGATGTTGAAGTCCCTGGGTTTCCAGCAGAAGGCATTGCCATAGAGTTTGTGCCCTTCCTCTTCTATGGACCAGAGCAGGGATTTCCCCCTTAAAACTCCAGCTTTCCCAGCTGGTACTATATCCTTTTTACTGCACTGGCCCTCACCTCCCTTGAATGAGCTGATGACGGACTTAGTCCTGTGGAAGCTGCCCCACGCCGTGGGGACTGGGAGGGAGCGTGATGAATCTCCTGGGCCCCCAAACACCTCAGGATCTCTTGCTCTGTTCACAAGAGGCAACGATTGAGAAACCTTGCTAACTTCCCCAGCTCTGCAGGACCTCAGGGGTCCCACCTACCCAGCAATTTCTCTAACGAAGCTTCCCACGGAGACAGCCGGGGTCAGGATTGGGGAATGAAGTCCTTCCAGGTTCCGCAAACAGAATCTTCTAATTAGCTCCCAAATGAGAGTTCAGGATAACGCAGCCTAGGGGCTAAGGGAAAGTGGGGTTTGCTGATTGTCTTCTGCATCTCTGCTAATAAGGCCAGAGGGAAGGGATGCCCAGAGAAGATTTTCTTTCTTTTCGGTCCTTAAGTCAGAAAGAAACTAGACCTTAGGGACGATAGTGGAGGAAGCCAATTAGTGATGGGTGGTTGCAAAGCCATGATTAGCAAGACTCATTTGCAAAGTTATGAGTAGAGGGAAGATGTGTTCAAACCGAGAATGCCTGGCCATGAGTCAGCTTCCCTGTAAACACTGGCCTCCCATTTCTTCATTTTCTATCTGATTTTCAGCATTTTTTTCTGCCACCTTCTTCACACCCAGGACTCTCCTGTTCTCCCTCTCCTCCCATCACAGCCTAGTTGTTTTCGATCCCATATTAATAAATGCATCTGCTTCGTGGTAAGGGTGCATCATTTTATAACTGCACCAGAATTTCCTTAATCAGACTCCACCTTGACCCTTTAGGTTTTTCCAGTTTTTCACTCTTAAAGGCAAGACTTTGATATGTCTTTGCACAGCTATTTCCTTGAATAGACTATATGCATATTTTCAATACTTTTATGCATATTGACAAATTATCAATAGACAGATTGTACCATTTGACTTTTCTACCAATTCAGTGCAACCGGGTTATTTTCCTAGTCCTGACCAACCCTAGGTATTACCATTCTTGAAAATCTTTACCATGTGGTGGGTGAATCACTATTTCTCATTACTGTTTTGGTTTGTGTTTCTTTGTGAGAGAGACTGAGATTTCCTCCTTATATTAGTGCAAATATTAACTCTTTTTTATATATGCTGCAAATATTTTCCTTATTTATAATTGTGTCTCATTAATGCTACTGGTGTTTTTGATATACAGACTTTTAAAATTTTCTGTAGTCAAGTATATATTTTACTTTATGACTTCTATCTTTGCTGTCACACTTGATATTATTTCCCATATCTCAAGTTTATGTAAATATTCATCTATATTTTCTATTACTTATTTTATGGTTTTATTTTTTATACTTTATGCTCTACATTTTTACGTCTCAAATTTATTTTCACACATGAGGTGACATAGTGATACAGCTTTATTTTTTAATTCCATAGCTTAGGTCCCAAGACTATCCCAATAATTTGAAGTACCTCCTTTTGTCAAACATTGAATGTTTTTGGACACTTGGGTCTGCTTCTGGACTTCTATTCTGTTACATCATTCTGTTCGTGCCACAATGTTTCAACCACTGTAGGTTTAGAATATAGTCATTCACATCTTGTTTTAGAAATCACACATTCAGGTCACATTCTCATTGATCTCTTTCCTCCCAAATGGCCTTGATTAGTCTCAAATGTTTAAGTATAGAATCATGTTTCTGATTGGAATCTTCTACCTTTGGAATTTTAATTAGAATATGTAAAATTTACAGATTAATTTTGGGGGAATTGACAGCTTTACAATATTATAGCTTTCCAGATAGGGACATGGTATAATCTATTGATTTATTCGAGCATTATTTCTAAAGAATTTTGAAGACTTTTAAAAATAAGAATTTCTACCTTTCTATTAAGTTTATTTCTAAATAAATAATAGTTTTTGTTACTATTATGAAGTAAATATTTTAATATAAGATATGAATATTTTAGGAATTTTAATACAGATTGTTAAGTTACCAACAGGAAAGTGACAGTCTCCATTTAGAAATGATCCATGTCCATTTCATCATACCATCACAAATACTGATTTTTTTGTCATTTCCAATTTGAGAGGCAAAAATTCACAATAATTTTACTATGATTTTTTTCTTACTAGTAAAGCAGAGTATTTTCTTCTGTCTGTTATAACCATGTTCGCATTTTTCTCTTTTGTAAATTGCCTTTTATGTTCTTGGCCTATTTATCTAAGCAGATCTCAGTGTTTTCACTTCTTTTTTTCATTTTTTTCAGTTTGTGTTATATGGATTTCTAATAGGTCTTTGACAGGTAAATATATTAACCTGTTCATATTTTCTGCAAATATTTCTCCAAGTTTGTTGTTTGTCTTTTAATTTGGGTAACTTTTACATAAGTTTTTTAAAGCGTTCATGTAGTCAAATCTTTTGATCTTTTTCTTTGCGCCTTCTTCCATTCTGTGTGTTCCTAGAATGTCTACCATCATTAGCAGTTGATAAATATTTACTTATATGTACTTTTTCAATTTTGAATTTTGTATTTAACTCTAAAACCCATCCTGCATTTGCTTTGCCACATTGTGTAATATATGCATTCAAGATCTTTATTTTCCAAATGAACAATCAATTGCCTCAACACTATTTATTGAATATTCTATTCCCTGCCCCACCTATTTGTATGCTTAATTTATGTACATACTAAATTATTATAAATCCAAAAATGTTTTTATGGTATGTGTCTTCCATTCTACAATTGTCTATTTCTGAATAAATATCACTGTATTTTTTTTCATCCTCAAGACAATTTTTTAAAAAAAGATTTATTTATTTATTTATTTATTTTGAGAGAGAGAGTGGAGTAGGGGGAGGAGCAGAGGGAGAGGGAAAGCAGACTCCCCACTGAGTGCAGAGCCGGATGCAGGGCTGCATCTCAGGACTCTCAGATCATGACCAAAGCTGAAACTAAGACTCGGACACTCTGCCTAGGCCACCCAGGCTCCCCTCATCCTCAAGACAATTTTTATGACTAACTCACGAGATCCTAAAAAGAAATTTTTATAGTAGAAATGTCACTTCTTTAATGTATACCCATTTCAGGGTTTTTCCACATTAATTGTTTTTGTTAATAATTTGGAGGCTTAAGAATGATTCTTGATTTTAATGTCATGATATCAATTAACATGTTCTTTTATATCTTCTTTCAGTATTTTTTAAAAAGATTTTATTTATTTATTTGCGATAGAGAGAGAGCAAGTGAGGGAGAGCATAAGCAGAGGGAGAGGCAGAGGGAAAGGGAGAAGTAGGCTCCCTGCTCCCTGCTCGATGCGGGGCTCGAGCCCAGGACCCAATATCATGACCTGAGCTGAAGGCAGACACTTAACTGACTGAGCCACCCAAGAGCCCCAGTATGTTTTTATCATTGTTATAACAACTCCTATTTATTTCCATTTATTTAGCAACTAACCAGAGACTAGGCCTTACATACATCATCTCGCTTAATCCTTACAATAAAAGTCCCATGAGACAAATGGTAGAATTTTCATTTTACAGATGAAGACAGCCCCAGCAGGAAAATTCTGACAGAATATACTCTAACATTTTATTTTTTGTCCTTTTTTTTTTTCAGTTTGTTTAAGGATACGCCACCTGGCTTCTCTCCATCCCCAGTTTCTCTTGGTGCCCTCAAGACGATGCATACTGCCTATCCCGCCACACCTCCTAAAGTGGATTGGAGACCAGATCAGCCAAAGAGCCGCTGGGGCTTCCAACGCATAACAAATGCTAAGACATTGCTGCAACAATTCCACTCAGAGTTCCTCATGCAACTTCCTCTTCTTCTTCTTCTTCTTCTTCTTCTTCTTCTTCTTCTTCAGATTCTATCTATTTATTTGAGAGAGAGAGAGAGAGTGAGTGAAAAAGCACAAGCCAGGGGATGGGGGCGGGGAGAGGAAGAGGGAGAAGCAGGCTTCCCACTGAGCAAGAAGCCTGATGTAGGACTCGATCTCGGGACCCTGGGGTCATGACCTGAACTGAAGGCAGACGCTTAACTAACTGAGCCACCCAGGCACCCCATCATGCAACTTCTTTCACAACTGGCAAGAAGCAAACTCACTGACCATCTTGCTGAAATATGCAAAGGCCTCCAGTGTATTTCCAGTGGAAAAATTTAAAACTCTCCTTGCCAGTGCTGACCTACCTTTGATTGGTATTTTGTGACATGCATATGGAAATAAAAACATGTAACCACACTTGACATCAGGCAGATATTGGTCATCTGAATATAGTGGGTGAAGTGGGCTAAAGTTCTAAAACTGAATCATTCACAGCATAGCAGTTTTAAGTGAGAATAAATGCCTTTTTTTCTTTTTTTGGTTATCTTAATTTTAAACACTTCAGAAGGGATGTGTAAGCCAGGAAAAAAAATTTAAAGCAGGTTAAAATAACTTGTATTATTTCATATGCTTCAGAGGGTTAGGTATCTGGGAGTATGTTAAGTGGGTGGTTCTGGCTCAGGGTCTTTCATGAGATTGTAGTCAAACCCTGTTGGCAGGGCTACAGACTCTGAAGACCGGACTGGAACTGGAAGCTTCTATTCATCACCATGTGGGCCTCTCCACATGGTGGACTCTTGCCATGGCTTCTAGAGTGAGTGATGAGAGAAGGAGAGAGAGTGAGAGAGACAGAGAGAACACTGAAGACGGAAGCCACAGAACTGAATCTTGGGAGGGACATCCCATCACTTTTGTGATATTCCGTTTGTTAGAAGTGAGTCATCAGGTCCAGCCCATTCTCAGGGAACAGAAATTAAGTTTTCCCTCTTGGGGGAAGGGGCATCAAAGAATTTGTGAGCCTATCAGAAAAGTATAATTTCCATACACATTTTGACAAAGCTTTAAAATCATATTCATATAAAAGCCCTCTGTTTTTAAGGAATGTAACTAGTGGTGTTCAGCTATAAATAGTGGAGGAAGCATAAAATAAAAGAGAATTTTATTAGCTTGAATGACCTTTATGTTTTCTTTATCCGTTTCTACATTTTCTAATAATCTTATGATAAGCATTAATCAGCATAATAAAAAACAAATAAGCTAAAAAAAAGGAGAATTTTATTTTATTGAGTCAAAGTATGTTCAAGCAAGTACTAAATCCATTAATGATACCCAAGGGAGAGAGAAATGAAATTTTTATTAATTAAGAATTCATTCCATACTCCACAATAAATAAAATTTGAGGGAATACATAAAAATATCAATTTGAAAATATATCCAAGTATTACAGTGTCTGAGAGCCCAGACTCTTGTTTAGCTGTGCTCACACTGGAGATGTCTTCTTAACTCTTCCCCCTCCTAGACTGGACAGCATTCTCCACAAGATCAAGAATTTGTGTATTACTTCTTGAAACTTCTCCAGAGCCAAGCACACATGGTAGCCATGAGTAAATATTCTCCGAATGAATAGATACTGCATCTCTCCTCATTCCTATCCTAACCCCTAACTCACCTCTTTCTCAGAAACAGTGGTTACTCTTCCCCTTTGATTGTATTCTGCATCTTCTGAAGATAATTATCCAAACATCTAAACCCTGGGTTAAACTGCAGACTTGGGTTCTAATGCCTGTGTCTAACTTCATTCCTCTTTCTATCTCTAAATCCCAGCTGGATAGTTAGTTTCCAGAAAGCAAAGCACACACTTCCTCATATGAAAATCTAATGTAAAGACATTAAGAATTTGACTTACTGACCAAAATAGGCTCAGTATACCCTACCCAGTGATTCACTTTGGAGATTGCTAAGGTTTCAGTATGCTTCTTCTTGCTTTCATTTACTTGTGGCCATCGGTGATGGTGGATGTGGCAAGAGCTGCTTAGTCAAGGACCAGTTCTCAGTTACACACCAGGGTGTTTGAGAACTTGGAGGTGGAGCCGGCTCTGTGGGACAGAGTTAGCAGGATGACTATGGCCTCTTGAGGCCTCTCTCCTTCCCAAATATCAATGTGATACTGACCTACTTCTCTGTGGTTTGCCCTAATAGTTTCCAAAACATCCCAGTAAAATGGACCCTAGAGATCAATCATTTCTACCCTGATGTGCCCATCATACTGGTTGGGAACAAGAAGGACCTTTCTTATGAAGAATGCAGAAGTAGGAGCAGTAAAACCAAAGATATTTTAAAAGAGGACCAGAATTTTCAATACCTGAATAATAAAAGTGGTCTAGAGAGAGAGCAAAGAAAATGGGGTGGGGTGGGGTTTGGGAAGTGATATATATATTTTTAATTTCCATACCTCAAGAAAATGCCCAGGTTCACAGCACAGTGGCTGAAAATAGATCTACCCTCAAGGCAATCATTGTGAAATTTCAAGTCACTGGGATTTCAGAGAATAGTCTACAAGCTTTCAAAGTGGGGGCGGGAGAGAAGTGAATTGTCAGTTCACATGGAAGAATAAAGATTCAGATACACTTCCACTTCTTATAATGGCAGGTGAGGTAACTTGGACTAAGCCTCCCTAACCAGACAACTATAAGAGCTGGACAAAATGCTTTTAAATATATTCTTGAAGGTATCACAGAGCTAATTTAAAAAAGTGAAGAATTGCTAGGACAGAAGCCAGAGGGAGGTGAAGTCCTTTACTGAGCCCATCCAGGCTTTTTTCCTGGAGCCCTTCAGTGATTTCAGAGTGGGCAGGCTAGAAGGTCAGGATCACTCGACTCAACTGCAGGGACTGAGAGGACCTGGAGCTGTGCTATAGTCTCTGCGAGGGCCGTGTATTTTTATTTCACCCTTTGCTTTTAAAATGTAGCCTTTCTGGACAACCCAAATAAAGGGGTTTCATTACACCCAGAACTCTAATCCTTTTTCCCTAGGACTTTGAAGAGTGTTAAAAGCACTTCAAAGCATATTGGGAAAGAAAAAAAGCTTTTAAAATCAATGAACCAAACACCCACCTTAAGAAGTTTAAAAAAAGGAGAACAAGTTAAGTTCAAAGAAGGAGTGGAGCAAATAATAAAGATGTGAGTTGAAATCAATAAAACAAAAAATATTATCACAGAGATCAACAAAACTACCAGTTGTTCTTTGAAAAGACTGACAAATAAAATCGATAAATCCTTAGCATTATCTCCTCCAGTGCCGTCCATGTTGCAGCAAATGTTGAGAACTCGTTCTTTCTGATAGCTGAGTAATATTCCATTGTATACATGGACCACATCTTCTTAATCCAGTCATCTGTTGAAGGGCATGTCGGCTCCTTCCACGATTTAGCTATTGTGGACAATGCTGCTATGAACACTGGGGTGCATATGGCCCTTCTCTTCACTACGTCTGTATCTTTGGGGTAAATACCCTGTAGTGCAATGGCTGGGTCATAGGGTAGCTCAATTTTTAAGTTTTTAAGGGACCCCCACACTGTTTTCCAGAGTGGCTGTACCTACTTGCATTCCCACCAACAATGTAAGAGGGATCCCCTTTCTCCACATGCTCTCCAACATTTGTTGTTTCCTGCCTTGTCAATTTTTGCCATTCTAACTGGCGTAAGGTGGTATCTCAGTGTGGTTTTGATTTGAATTTCCCTGATGGCTAATGATTTTGAACATTTTTTCATGTGTCTGTTAGCCATTTGTATGTCTTCATTGAAAAAGTGTCTGTTCATATCTTCTGCCCATTTTTTTATTTGATCATTTGTTAAGAGAAATAAGTCAAGCAGAGGAAGACAATTATCATATGGTTTTACTCATTTATGGAACATAAGAAGTAGGAATATCGGTAGGAGAAGAAAGGGAAGAAGGAAGAGGGGGTAAACAGAAGGGGGAATGAACCATGAGAGACTATGGGCTCTGGGAAACAAACTGAGGGCTTTAGAGGGTTGGGAAGTTGGGGGGTCGGGATAGGCCAGTGATGGGTATTAAGGAGGGCACATATTGCATGGAGCACTGGGTGTTATATGCAAGTAATGAATCATGGAACTTTACACCAAAAATTTGGGATGTACTGTATAGTGACTAACATAACATAATAAAAAATTATTATTAAAAAAAATCGATAAATCCTGGCAAGACTTATCAAGAAAAAAACAGAGAAGGCACAAAATAATCAACGTAGAGAACGAAAAGAATAGTATCACCACAGATGCTCTAACATTGAAAAGATTATGAGAGTTTATGAAAAAATTTATTCCAAAAAAGTTACAATTTTTAGAAGAAGAAATATGAAATCTGAACAGTGTATAATTATTAAAGAAATTTAATCTTTAATGCAAAACATTTAACACACAAAAAAGCATCAGTTGAATTTCTACCAGATATTTAAGGAATAAATAATGCCAATTTTAAACAATCTCCTCTAGATATTAGAAAAACAGAATTCATTCCGCAACTGTTTTATAAAACTCGAATACCTTTGATAACAGAACCTATCAAGAACATTAAAACAAAGAAAAATTCAGGCAAATGTCATCATAAACTTCATGGAAAAATCTTAAATAAATTAAGGTAAAATAAGTCAGCCATTTATAACATAGAAGCTTCAATACAACAAGATGGGTTTATTCCAGATATGCAGAGTTGACGGGCCATTCAAAGACCAGGGTAATTCACCAAATTAACAGAATAAAGGAGGAAAAAAAATCAATAGATTTTGTCATTAAATGCAGAAAAAAATGTTGGTAATATTTAAGTATCTATTCATGACAATAACATGGGAAAAGTATGAATGGGACCTACCAAAACCTACAGCAAACATCATACTTGCTATAGACTGAAGGTTTGTGTCCCTCCAAAATTCATACGTTGAAACCTAATTCTGAATGGGATGGTTTTTGAAAGTGGGGCCTTTGGGAGGTGGTCATAAGGATGGAGCCCTCATGAATGAGATTAGTGCTCTTGTAAGAGATCCCAGAGAGTCTCCCACACCTTCTGCCACGTAAGGACACAGTGACAAGACGGCTGCCAGGAGGCAGGGTCCCACCAGACGTGAATTCTGCCAGTGCTTTATTCTCGTACTTCCTAGACTCTAGAACTGTGAGAAATAAATTTCTGTTGCTCATAAAGCACCCAGTCTACGGTATTCTGTTATAGCAGCCCAAACTAAGAATGTTGCAAGTTTTCCTTCTGAGATCGAAAGCAAGTGCTGTCACACTTCTATTCACCATCATCCTGGAGGTTCTTGCCAGTTTGATCAGGCAAAACAGTAATAATAGTTAAAATAATGAGAACTGGAAAGGGAGAACTCTAATGATCACTTTTCATAGATTATATACTTGTGTGTTTAGAAAATCTAGGGGTGCCTGGGTAGCGCAGTCGTTAAGCGTCTGCCTTTAGCTCAGGGTGTGATCCCGGCGTTCTGGGATCAAGCCCCACATCAGGCTCCTCTGCTGGGAGCCTGCTTCTTCCTCTCCCACTCCCCTGCTGTGCTCCCTCTCTCGCTGTCTGTCTGTCTGTCAAAAATAAATGGGTAAAATCTTAAAAAAAAAAAAAAAGAAAATCTAAAAACTGCATGACAAGCCATTACGATTAATAATTGAGATTAGTAGGATTGCTGGACACCACCTCAGCTACACTTCTATATACCAGCAACTTACAGTTAAAACATAAAGATGAAAAGATAGCACTTACAACAGCATCAAAAATACCAAATGCCCCAAAATATAATTGATAAAAGATGTGTAAACCTGAGTAGAAAATTATACAACATAATGGAGAGAAATTTTAAAAGACCCAAATAAATGGCTATTCATGTTCATGAACTGAAAAATATAATACATGAAGAAGCAAATTCTCCCCATATTGATCTATATGTTTAATTTAATCCCAATCAAAATTTAATCCCACAACACAGGTGTGTGTTGTGCGGAGGAGGGAAGCAGGGAGACTGGAGAAACTGATTCTAAAATTTTTGTGGAAAGTGAGCTTGAAGAACAAGCTATCCATTCTCTAGTGGATATTGAGATTCATCTGTGATAGCAATTAAGACATGCGGTACTGATACAAAGATAGGCAAACTAACGTAATAAAGGAGAGTCCAGAAGTATCTTCACACAAATAGACCTTGACTTACAACAAAAGTGGCACTTCAAAGCACTGGGGAAAGGATGGTCTTGTCAACAAATTGTAGGACATCATTGAATATCTAAAAAGGAAAGTATGAAATTTAACCCATATCTCACACTACACACTGACGTGGGTTCCAGGAGTTGTAGGTCTAGCTGTAGAGGCAGAAACAATAAATCTTCAAGTGGATAATAAGGCAGAATCACTTTAAGACTCGGGATAGAGACAATCTTCTTAAACAAGACAAAAACATCAGTCATAAAGGGAAAACACTGAGCAACTTGCCTACATTAAAATGAACTTCTGTTCATCAGAAGATACCGATAAGAGAATAAAAAGGAAAGCCACAGACTGAGAGAAGAGCACTGCAACATATACATAAACAACTAAGTAACTAACTAACCATCTCACTCACTCACTCACTCACAGCTAAGGACTCTGTACAAATTAATTCGGCAAACAAGTGGGCTTGGCATCACACAAGAAGACATCCAAACGGCCAATCGACGTCTGAAAGCACAGCTTTAGGAATCGGGGAGGCGCGCATTCTTCAAGCCTCCCACGCAGGCAGGCCGGCTCCAGGGACTGCAGGGAGGGCGCCAGCTCACTGCCCATCACCTGCGCCGCCCCGGCTCTCCTACCTGCGTCTGGCCAGGCACGACTGCGCCCCTGCCGCCAGGGGGCAGCCTCAGCGCGGGGAAAGCCGGGAGACTCCTCCCAGGCGGTCAAGGAGCTCCCTGGGACCCGTCAACAGGTCAGATGTCCCCACGTGTGAGGGGGCGCGGGCCACCGTCCACGGGAAGCTCGTGACCATGGGTGATGGCGGACGTGGCAAGAGCTGCTTAGTCAAGGACCAGTTTCAGTCACACGCCAGGCTGTTTGAGCGCTACCTGGACGACCTGGGGCGGAGCTGGCTCTGTGCGACCCAGCGGGGCGGGAGACCGGCCTCGGGAGGCCTCTGTCCTACCCCAGGGTCGACGTTATACTGATCTGCTCCTCCGTGGTTGCCCTTATAGTTTTCAAAGCATCCCAGTAAAATGGACCCCAGAGATCCAGTCGTCTCCACCCGGCTGTGCCCATCCTGCTGGTTAGGGGCAAGAAGGACCTGCCTTATGACGAAGGCAGGAGCAGGAGCCGGTGAAACTGGAAGACGTCCCAAAATGGCCTGCGAGAGGGAGCACCTCACCACCAGGGCCGGGCAAAGCCCGAAGTTGGGGCGAGGGACATTTCTGAGCGGGCCACAGAAGTGACTTTGCAAACCAGACATAGAAGCGCCTTGCGCATGGTGAAGCACTCACAGGGTTATTTTGGCTTATTCCTGGCCTTAGTTTATCTGTCATTTAGCTGATGTTACAAATCACAAGTCTTGCCATCAGGACGCAACAGCCAACAGCGATCATTAATGAGTGGCTGTGTCCAGTCCCCGCCGTACCCCTGCTCAGCCTGCCTGCTGATAGGAATCTTCTAACTTCTAGCTTCTCTCTAGAAAAAGAAGGCACTCCTGCCTCCAGGAAATTAGTCGGTAACTATGTTATAACTTAAATACCATTATGGGCAATTTTAAGTGTCATTTCGACTGGCCACAGTGTGCACAGATTAAACATTATGGTAGATGAGTCTGGGGGAGTGTTTCTGGATGAGATTGGGTTTGAATCACTTGACTGAGGAAAGCAGATGGCCCTCTCCTGTGTGGGTGGGCCTCAACAGAACACAGAGCAGAGCAAGGAGGAGGTCACTCCTTTTTCTGGTTCACTGGTTGAGCTGGGACATCTCATCTCTTCTGCTTTTGGACTGGGATTTATACCACTGATTGCAGATGGAAGATTATGGGATTTCTCAGCCTCTGTAAACTTTTATAATATATAATCTTGTGTGTGTGTGTGTATGTGTGTATCCTTTTAATATGTGTATATGTATGTATTTGTGTGTATATATCTATGTATATATGCATATATGTATTTTTCCAGAGGAACTGAAACTGAAGCAATAGGAGAGAGATACATAGAGCTACCCTATGACCCAGCAATTGCACTACTAGGTATTTACCCCAAAGATACAGAGGTAGTGAAAAGAAGGGGCACCTGCACCCCAATGTTCATAGCAGCAATGTCTACAACAGCCAAACCGCGGAAGGAGCCCAGATGCCCTTCAACAGACGACTGGATAGGTCTGTATACACAATGGAATATTACTCAGCTATTAAAAAGGATGAATACCGATCATCTGCATCCACATGGATGGAACTGGAGGGGATGATGCTGAGTGAAGTAAGTCAAGCAGAGAAAGACAATTATCATATGGTTTCACTCATATGTAGAACATAAGAAATAGAGCGGAGGACCACAGGGGAAGGGAGAGAAATCTGAATGGGAAGAAATCAGAGAGGGAGACAAACCATGAGAGACTCCAGACTCTAGGAAACACTGAGGGTTACAGAGGGGAGGGGGTGGAGGGATGGGGTGACTGGGTAATAGGTATTAAGGAGGGCACGTGTTGGGTGTTATACTCAACTAATGAATCGTTGAACACCATAATAAAAACGTACAGTGTACTATATGTTGGCTAACTGAACATAATGAAAAAGAAAAAAGAAAAGAAAAAGAAAAGAAGAGGAAAAGAAAAGAAAAGAAAAGAAAAGAAAAGAAAAGAAAAGAAAAGAAAAGAAAAGAAACAATACTGTTCCTTTCTTGTCACTGTAACGTGGCGTTTCTCTGCCATGGGAAACTTTCAGTTCTGCATAATGTGAAAGCTTGTTCAGAATCACAGGCCCTCCCTGATGTACTAAATAGAAGTCTTCATTTATGTAAGATACTCACATAATTGTGTGCATGGTAAAGTTGGAGAAATTTTAAAAGTTGGTTCTGGAGTCTTTCCTCATTTTCTACAATGATAACCCTATTTTTTTTAAAGCCGAGGAGGGGTTTCCCCAAGAACCTTTTTTGTTGAACCCCTTTATTTGTAAACCCCTCTCGGTTTAACAAAACAGTATCTTTCAGGATCTCAATGAAAACATACCTTAGAACTTGCAAGCACTCTCCTATATCCTTCATGAAATATATGAGAATGATCTACTCAGATTTTTCACCTTGGCTTTCCCTCCCAGCTGTCTACTATCTTTCCTTCATTCCTTGATCCTTGTCTGTATGAGTCCAAACTTACAGCCTTATGAGCAAGTATGAGTTCCTGGAGCTTCTGTGTAGGTCCAGCTTCAGGGGTCCTGTTGGGGTGAAGTGGTGGTAAGATATAAAAGCTGGAAACACCTCTGATGAACAATATGGGGAAGGCCTCTGTGTTCTCAGGATTAGCCTCAGGTGAAAATCTCAACTCCAGGCTGCTGGCTTCCTAATGACTCAAAGGAGAGGAGTGTGACCCCAGGGAGGTCTGAGGTTGAAAGCACCTGCTCTGTGTTAGCTTCTCTATTTGTCAATTTACATGCATTCACATCTCCTTTACATCCTTAATCCTCACACAGATCCTAGGAGGTGGACTCGTTTTTTCGAGCCTCCTGATTTTCCCTATCCTAGAGTTTTGTTTATTTATTTTATTAGTTTCCTAGGTAGAATTTAGTGATTCATCAGTTGCATATAACACCCAATGCTCATTACATCAAGTGTTCTCCTTAATGCCCATCATCCAATTATTCCTTCCTCCAGCAACCCTCAGTTGTTGTTGTTGTTGTTGTTGTTGTTGTTGTTGTTGTTGTTGTTGTTGTTGTTTCTAGAGTTCAGCGTCCCTTATGGTTTGCCTCCCTATCACAGAGTTCCAAATCTTTGGCCTTGAGTGCTTCTGAGACATCACAGAGGCATGAATTCCTGAGTCTAGTACAAGGCTCCTGTGGGCAAAGTGGTGAGTCCATTCCAGATGGATGGCATTGAGCCCTGCCAGCCAGGTTTAAATTCCCATTACTGAATTTTTCAAACTATATGTAAATCTTTTATTGGCTGCACCAGTATCAATCATCCAATAAGAATATACCAATATACATAGTGTTCCAAAGCTTCTGTTTCAGTCTTATTAAACATCAGATTATTTTAATGAGGGTTATTTTCTAATAATTTAGGTAAAGACCATTATGGTAAGTAAGGGCTATTATTTTTAAAATACAAAGAAGAAAATAGCTATGATTCTACTGTTGTCATTTTGGTAAACTACATTCTTTTTTTCAGTTTTATTGAGATATGATTAACATATGCATTATACATATACATGCATATATACACACATATATAATGACTTTTTAAATACTTGGTTTATTGGGATGTCAGCCGGGAAATCCTGGTAAAATTGTCTTGAGCTTCAAAGAATACAACCAGGGAAAGTTACAAGTCCTCCACAAGACTTCTGAGGCTTCCTGAAAGACTTTACAAAGTCCTCACTTCCCCTGGGGTCCTGCTTACAGCTACGCAGACTTCATGCTGCATTCTATCACCCCAGACCTGAAATTGGATGCCTTTTTCGACTTCCACATTCTCAACTCAGTATCTGAAAAGGTGTCTGTTAAATTCTCCACATTCATGTATTTTATCATTCCTGTCTTTACAGGGAAATTTCATCTTCTTATCCTCATACTTTCTCCTATTTTTCTATTCTTTCCACCCTCTTTTCCCAAGTCTGAGGATGGTCTCATTCCAAGAATATGCAGTAGTACAAAGTCTAAGACCCTCTGGAGATAAAGTACCAAGCAGGTTGGAATGGGGTGTGTGTGGTCATGGGCAGTGGGGTGAACAAGGAAGGCAGAAAAGAAATCTTGTAATATTGGGGTCAGCCACTCCAGGACAGTCAGACTCAATTACAAAATTAATCTCTCAAACCTCAAAATAAATAAAACCTACCTTGTTTTTTTTTTAATTTTATTATGTTATGTTAGTCACCATACAGTATACCATTAGCTTTTCATGTAGTGTGCCATGATTCATTGTTTGCATATAACACCCAGTGCTACATGCAATACATGCCCTCCTTAATACCCATCACCGGGCTAACCCCCCCACCCCCAAAACCCTCAGTTTGTTTCCCGGAGTCCATTGTTTCTCATGGTTCCTCTCTCCCTCTGATACCCTTTCCTTCATTTTTCCCTTCCTTCTCCTACTGTCCTCCATGCTATTCCTTATGTTCCACATATGAGTGAAACCATATGATAATTGTCTTTCTCTGCTTGACTTATTTCACTTAGCATAATCTCCTCCAGTACCATCCATGTTGCTGCAAATGTTGGGTAATCATTTCTTTTTGATGGCTGAGTAATATTCCATTGTATATATGGACCATATAAAATATACCCTGTTAACACTTTATATACTTTTAATCTTTGAAGGTTAAAAGTTCTGTGTCAATTTTTCACTGGAAAGTTCTCATTAAGTACTACTGGGACTTATGGGCCATGATTTCAACTATAATCTTAACTGAGTCTGAATCAAAGAGGATAGGGCTTCTAATAACTTATTTCTGCAATGTCAGGGTAAAAATCAATCTGTACTTAAGTATGTTCTCTTCTCTCCCTGCTACAACAGCTCAAGAGGGTGCCTGCTAAAGCAGATTATGTATGTAGCTTTGTATACAGCAGTGGTTCCCAAACTTGGCTGCACATCCCACTTGATGCATAGGTGGTACTGATATGACCAGTCCATGAACCAGAAATTGGGAACCACTGGGTTACATTATACCCACAGTGTAGACTGGAAACACTTACCTATGGATGAAGTGAGAGCTGATTTCTCAAAGTCCCCAGTACTTCTCAAGGGCTGTTTCATCCAGGGCCTTATTACTTAATCCTTGGCATAAGAACCAGGGACCCCCAGTTTCTTGTAATTCAGACCAACCCTCCAGAGAAGACAACTAAAAAGCCAGATGAAATATTAAAAACATCTTAAAACCATCAAAGAATAAATCATACAAAAAAGGTAAATACTGTATGTTTCTATTTATATGAGGTCCCTAGAAGAGTCAGATTAATAGAGACAGAAAACAGAATGATGGTTACCAGGAGAGAATGTGGAGTTATTCTTTAATGGGGACAGGATTTATGTCTGGGAAGATGAAAAAGTTCTGGAGATGGATGGTGGTGATAGGTGCACAACACTACCAAGGTATTTAATGCCACTGAACTATAAACTTAAACATGGTGGGGCGCCTGGGTGGCTCAGTCGTTAAGCGTCTGCCTTCAGCTCAGGGCATGAACCCAGCATTCTGGGATCGAGTCCCACATTGGGCTCCTCCACTGGGAGCCTGCTTCTTCCTCTCCCACTCCCCCTGCTTGTGTTCCCTCTCTTGCTGGCTGTCTCTCTCTCTCTGTCAAATAAATAAATAAAATATTTTAAAAAAATAAATAAACATGGTAAAATTTATGTTATGTATATTTTACCAAAATCTTAAAAAGAAGAAAAGACATCAAACAGCTACCAGGCTATCAAGGTCTTGCCTGGCAGACACCGGGAGTGGACTAGGTCCATAGAAGGCATTTAGCAGTGGGAGCCTCCACACTTGGAATCACCTTTTTTCTCCCTAGAGGCATTTGCTGATCCAAGAAGGACTCTGAGAAGGCTAAGCTGTGCGTTTGGCAGGCTGTTTGGCCTGGGAGGACAACAGTGAAACATACGCCCTCTGAGTATTTAATTAAATTTTATTATTAATTTAATTAATTAATTAATTTTAATTAAATCAGTAATTAAAAACCTTCTCACAAAGAAAACTCTAGGCCCAGATTGTTTCAATGATGGGCTCAATCACACATTTAAAGAATAAGTAAATCTAATATATGAGAAGATTTCCAGGGAATTAAAAAAAGAAGATACAACCCAGGATTCATTTTATAGTTACAATAACCTTGATACATAAATCTGAAAAGATCAGAATGAGAAAGTAAAGGTAGAGCCCAATCTCTCTCATGAACATAGATACAAAGCTCTTATACAAAATATTAGCAAACTTAAAGCACATGCACGAAGGATAAAACAACATGGCCAACTTGAGTTAATCACAGAAATACAAAGTTGGATTTTGAGTTAAGATGGCGGAGGAGGAGGGGACCCCTTTTTCAGCTGGTCCCCTGAGTCGAGTTGGATAGGTACCAGACCAGCCTGAACATCTACGGGAATCAGCCTGAGATGCAGGAAGATACATCTGGATCTCTACAAATGAACATCTCCAGCGCTGAGTATTGAGGCACGAAGCGGGGAGCCATGAACCTGCACACAGATATCGGAAGATAAACGGAAGGGGAGGGAGCTGCTGCATTTGGGCCCCGGGAAGCGGTAGCCGCCTGCATGGGGGAGCGGGAGGACTCGCAGACCGGCACCCGCGAGACAGCAGACTGAGAACCCGAGCCGGGAGCGCGTACCACCAGACTTCTCATGGAACTCCGGGACTCGGGTGTGCTCACTGGAAACAGACTGAGACCTGGAGCTCCGGGGGCGGCTAGAGGCTGGCAGTGTTAGAAACACAAAGGACAGGGGCGCCTGGGTGGCACAGCGGTTAAGCGTCTGCCTTCGGCTCAGGGCGTGATCCCGGCGTTATGGGATCGAGCCCCACGTCAGGCTCTTCTGCTATGAGCCTGCTTCTTCCTCTCCCACTCCCCCTGCTTGTGTTCCCTCTCTCGCTGGCTGTCTCTATGTCTGTCAAATAAATAAATAAAATATTAAAAAAAAAAAAAAGAAACACAAAGGACAGAGACGCGCTGGCCCTGGAAGTGAGGGCTGGGACTCCGGGAGTGGGCTGCACATCCCAGGACTCTGCAGGGTTGAGCAGCACCAACAGTAACAGAGTTAAAGTGGCCAGAACATCAGTGGAGAACGGTCCGTGATCCCTCTGTTCTGAGACAGAGGCTGAGATTCGGGCGCTGCTGGTCTGACTCTCAGAAGAGGCACAGCAAACCACCAGGGAAAGCCGCCAGAGAACAAAAGCCTGGAAATACCGGCTCACAGCGTGCTCATCGCCTTCCCCCCTCGCAGGGGACACAGAGACTCTACCCAAACAGGGTTGCCTGAGTATCGGCGCGGCAGGCCCCTCCCCAAGAAGGCAGGCTGAAAAATCAAGAAGCCCACATCCCGGGGCACCTGGGTGGCACAGTCAATAAGCATCTGTCTTCGGCTCAGGGCATGATCGCGGCGTTCTGGAAAGGAGTCCCTCATCGGGCTCCTCCGCTGGGAGCCTGCTTCTTCTTCTCACACTCCCCTGCTTGTGTTCCCTCTCTCGCTGGTTGGCTCTCTGCCACGTAAATAAATAAATAAAATCTTTAAAGAAGAAGTCCACATCCCTAAGATCCCTATAAAACATGGGGCACGGCCTGGGTCCCGGTCAATAATTTGGGCTCTGGACAACCCTGCAACCTCTCCTCATCACAGTGACGAGAAGGAGAAGTCCCCCCAGCAAAGAAAAGACAATGAGTCTGTGGCCTCTGCCACAGAACTAATAGATATGGATGTAACCAAATTATCAGAAATGGAGTTCAGAGTAACAATGGTCAAGATGATGTGTAGATGTGAAGAAAGTATTAACGAAAATGTTAATGAGAATATAGAATCTCTAAGGGCAGAAATGAGAGCATATCTGGCAGAAATTAAAAATTCTATGAGCCAAATGCAGTCAAAACTAGAGGCTCTGACGGCCAGGGTCACTGAGGCAGAGGAATGTATCAGCGAATTGGAGGATGGGTTAGTAGAAGAAAAAACGAAAATAGAAGCTGGACATAAAAAAATCCATGCCCACGAATGTAGGTTACGGGAGATTACTGACTCAATGAAACGATCCAATGTCTGAATCACCGGCATCGCCGACGGGGTGGAGAAAAACAGAGGCGTTTTTTTTTTTTATTCTAATGATTTTTTATTATATTATGTTAGTCACCATACAGTACATCCCCGGTTTCCGATGTAGGGCTCGATGATTCATTAGTTGTGTATAACACCCAGTGCACCATGCAATACGTGCCCTCCTTACTACCCATCACCGGTCTATCCCATTCCCCCACCCCCCTCCCCTCTGTGGCCCTCAGTTTGTTTCTCATAGTCCATAGTCTCTCATGTTTCATTCCCCCTTCTGATTACCCCCCCTTTCTTTATCCCTTTCTTCCCCTACTGATCATCCTAGTTCCTATGTTCCATAGATGAGAGAAATCATATGATAGTTGTCTTTCTCTGCTTGACTTATTTCACTTAGCATTATCTCCTCCAGTGCAAAACAGAGGTTTATAAGAGATATTTGAACAAACTGTAGCTGAAAACTTCCCTAATCTAGTGAGGGAAACAAACATTCGTGTCCAAGAGGCAGAGAGGACCCCTCCCAAGCTCAACCATGACAAACCTACGCCACGTCACGTCATAGTGCATGTCACAAATATTAGATCCAAGGATACAGTATTGAAAGCGGCCAGGGCAAAGAAATTTCTCACGTACCAAGGCAAAGGCATCAGAATTACGTCAGACCTGTCTACACAGACCTGGAATGAGAGAAGGGGTTGGGGGGGCATTTTTAAAGCTCTTTCAGAGAAAATCATGCAGCCAAGGATCCTTTATCCAGCAAGGCTGTCATTCAGAATTGATAGAGAAATAAAAACCTTCCAGAATCTCCAGTCATTAACCAATTTGGGAACCACAAAACCAGCCCTATAGGAGATATTAAGGGGGGTTCTATAAAGGTAAAAAGGCCCCAGGAGTGATACAGAAAAGGAAGTCACAACCAATACAAACAAAGACTTTACCGGCAACATGGCATCATTAAAATCATATCTCTCAGTATTCAGTCTCAATGTGAATGGCTTGAATACTCCCATAAACACTACAGGGTTGCAGATTGGATAAAAAGAAATGACCCATCCATTTGCTGTCTACAAGAGACTCCTTTCGAACCCAAAGATGCATTCAGACTGAGAGTAAGGGGATGGAGTACCATCTTTCACGCAAATGGACCTCAAAAGAAAGCTGGGGTAGCAATTCTCATATCGGATAGATTGGATTTTAAACTAAAGACTATAGTTAGAGACACAGAAGGGCACTATATTATTCTTAAAGGATGTATCCAACAAGTGGATATGACAATTATAAATATATATGCCCCCAACAGGGGAGCAGCAAGATACACAAGCCAACTCTTAACCAGAATAAAGAGACATATAGATAAAAATACGTTAATAGTAGGGGACCTCAACACCCCACTATCAGATATAGACAGAACACCCTGGCAAAAACTAAGCAAAGAATCAAAGGCTTTAAATGCCATACTTGACGAGTTGGACCTCATAGATATATATATATATAGAACACTACACCCCAGAACCAAAGAATACTCATTCTATTCTAATGCCCATGGAACATTCTCAAGAATAGACCATGTTCTGGGACACAAAACATGTCTCAGCTGATACCAAAAGACTGAAATTATTCCCTGCATATTCTCAGACCACAACGCTCTGAAATTGGAAGTTAACCACAAGGAAAAATTTGGAAGAAACTCAAACACTTGGAGACTAAGAAGCATCCTGCTCAGGATTGACTATATAAACCAGAAAATCAAAAATCAATTTAAACAATTTATGGAGACCAACGAGAATGAAAACAAAATGGTCCAAACATATGGGATACTGCAAAGGCAGTCCTAAGGGGGAAATACATAGCCATCCAAGCCTCACTCAAAAGAATAGAAAAATCTAAAATGCAGTTTTTATATTCTCACCTCAAGAAGCTGGAACAGCAACAGAGGGACAGGCCTAATCCACTCACGAGGAAGCAGTTGACCAAGATTAGAGCAGAAATCAATGAATTAGAAACCAGAAGTACAGTAGAGCAGATCAACAGGACTAGAAGCTGGTTCTTTGAGAGAATCAATAAAATTGACAGACCACTGGCAAGACTTATCCAAAAGAAAAGAGAAAGGACCCAAATTAATAAAAAATTATGAATGAAAAAGGAGATGTCACGACGAACACCATTGAAATTGGAAGGATTATTAGAAACTTTTATCAACAGCTATATGCCAATAAATTAAGCAATCTGGAAGAGATGGAGGCCTTCCTGGAAACCTATAAACTACCAAGACTGAAACAGCAAGAAATTGATTTCTTAAACAGGCCAAATAATTATGAAGAGATTGAGTCAGTGATAAACAACCTTCCAAATAACAAAACTCTAGGCCCGGATAGGTTTTCCGGGGGAATTCTACCAAACATTCAAAGAAGAAATAATACCTATTCTCCTAAAGCTATTTCAAAAAATAGAAACAGAAGGAAAGCTACCAAACTCATTCTATGAGGCCAATATTACCTTGATCCCCAAACCAGGCAAAAACCCCATCCAAAAGGAGAATTACATACTGATTTCCCTAATGAACATGGACGCCAAAATCCTCAACAAGACCCTGGCTAATAGAATCCAACAGTACATTAAAAGGATTATCCATCATGACCAAGTGGGATTCATCCCTGGGATGCAAGCGTGGTTCAACATTCTCAAATCGATCAGCGTGATACATCATGTCAATAAGAAAAGTCTCAGGAACCATATGATCCTCTCAATTGATGCAGAAAAAGCATTTGACAAAATACAGCATCCTTTCCTGATTAAAACCCTACAGTGTAGGAACAGAGGGTGCATTTCTCAATCTCATAAAAGCCATCTATGAAAAGCCTATGGCAAATATCATTCTCAATGGGGAAAAGCTGGAAGCCTTTCCCTTAAGATCAGGAACATGACAAGGATGCCCACTCTCACCACTATTATTCAACATAGTACTAGAAGTCCTTGCAACAGCAATCAGACAACAAAAAGGGATCAAGGTATCCAAATCGACAAAGAAGAAGTCAAAATGTCTCTCTTCGCAGATGACATGATACTCTATATGGAAAACCCAAATGAATCCACTCCCAAAAAATTAGAAGTTATAGAGCAATTCAGCAATGTGGCGGGATACAAAATCAATGCTCAGAAATCAGTTGCATTTCTATACACGAATAATGAGACTGAAGAAAGAGAAATTAGGGAATCCATCCCATTTACAATAGCACCAAAAACCATACGTTGCCTTGGAATTAACTTAACCAGAGACGTAAAGGGCCTATATTCTAGAAACTATAAATCACTCTTGAAAGACATTGAGGAAGACACAAAAAGATGGAAAAATATGCCATGCTCATGGACTGGAAGAATTAACATAGTTAAAATGTCCATGCAACCCAGAGCAATCTACACTTTCAATGCTATCCTGATCAAAATACCGAGGACATTTTTGAAAGAACTGGAACAAATAGTCCTTAAATTTGTATGGTACCAGAAAAGGCCCCGAATTGCCAAGGAACTGTTGAAAAGGAAAAACAAAGCTGGGGGCATCACAATGCTGGATTTCGAGCTGTACTACAAAGCTGTGATCACAAAGACAGCATGGTACTGGCACAAAAACAGACACATAGACCAATGGGACAGAATAGAGAACCCAGAAATGGACCCTCGGCTCTTTAGGCTACTAATCTTTGATAAAGCAGGAAAAAACATCTGGTGGAAAAAAGATAGTCTCTTCAATAAATGGTGCTGGGAAAATTGGACAACTACATGCAAAAGAATGAAACTTGACCACTCTCTCACACCATACACAAAAATAAACTCCAAATGGATGAAAGACCTCAATGTGAGACAGGAATCCATCAAAATTCTACAGAACATAGGCATCAACCTCTACAACATCGGCCAAAGCAACCTTTTTCATTTCAAATCTCCAAAGGCAAGAGAAACAAAAGATAAAATGAATATGGGACTTATGGGACTTCATCAAGATAAAAAGCTTCTGCACAGCCAAGGAAACAGTCAAAAAAACTAAGAGGCAGCCCACGGAATGCGAGAATATATTTGCAAATGACACTACAGATAAAAGACTGGTATCCAAGATCTACAAAGAACTTCTCAAACTCAATACGTGAGAAACAAATAAACAAATAAAAAAATGGGCAGAAGATATGAACAGACACTTTTCCAATGAAGATATACAAATGGCTAACAGACACATGAAAAAATGTTCAAAATCATTAGCCATCAAGGAAATTGAAATCAAAACCACACTGAGATACCACCTTACGCCAGTTAGAATGGCAAAAATAGACAAGGTAAGAAATAACAATTGTTGGAGAGGATGTGGAGAAAGGGGATCCCTCCTACATTGTTGGTGGGAATGCAAGTAGGTACAGCCACTCTGGAAAACAGTGTGGAGGTCCCTTAAAAAGTTAAAAATTGAGCTACCCTATGACCCAGCCATTGCACTACTGGGTGTTTACCCCAAAGATACAGACGTAGTGAAGAGAAGGGCCATATGCACCCCAATGTTCATAGCAGCATTGTCCACAATAGCTAAATCATGGAAGGAGCTGAGATGCCCTTCAACAAATGACTGGATTAAGAAGTTGTGGTCCATATATATAATGGAATATTACTCAGCTCTCAGAAAGAACGAATTCTCAACATTTGCTGCAACATGGACGCACTGGAGGAGATAATGCTAAGTGAAATAAGTCAAGCAGAGAAAGACAAATATCATATGATTTCTCTCATCTATGGAACATAAGAAATAGAATTATCGGTAGGGGAAGAAAGGGATAAAGAAAGGGAGGGTAATCAGAAGGGGAATGAAACATGAGAGACTGGACTATGAGAAACAAACTGAGGGCCTCAGAGGGGAGGGGGTGGGGGGATGGGTTAGACCAGTGATGGGTAGTAAGGAGGGCACGTATTGCATGGTGCACTGGGTGTTATACGCAACCGATGAAGCATCGAGCTTTACATCAGAAACCAGGGGTGTACTGTATGGTGACTAAGATAATATAATAAAAAATCATTTAAAAAAAAAAACACGGCACTTTGGAATTCCCCCCCCCAAAAAAAGAATAGGACACAGACACCCACTATCACAGCTTCCACCCAACATTATATTGGGGGTCCTTGATAGTACAGTAAACCCAGCAAAATAAATAAAAAGCATAGATCTAAACAAGGAGAAATATGTAGAGTGTAGACATCGTCGTTAATAACACTTGTAATTGCTAAGGGTAGATCTTAAAAGTTCTCACCATACACACACACACACACACACACACACACACACACACACACTGGTATAAAAAAACTTAACAGGGACGCCTGGGTAGCTCAGTTGGTTAAGCATCTGCCTTTGGCTCAGGTGGGATCCTAGGATGCTGTGATCCAGCCTGGTGGCTGGCTCCCTGCTCATCAGGAGGCCTGCTTCTCCCTCTCTTCCCTGCTCGTCCTTTCTCTCGCTCTCTCTCTCTCAAATAAATTAATTAATTTTAAAAAAACACCTAAACAAGGACAGGTTGAAAAGAAAATATCAGTGACAGACATTACAATTGTGTAGGTAGAAAACACACACACGAAATACGTAAAACATTAGAATCAATATTTTTCTTTTAGTTTTTAAAAATTATTTATTTATTTATTTATTTATTTATTTATTTATTTATTTATTTATTTTACAGTGTTATTTTAGTTTCAGGAGTACAATATAGTGTTTCAGCACTTCCAAACAATCCCCGTTGCTCATCACAACAAGTGCACTCCTTAATCCCCATCACCTATTTCCCCCATCCCCAACCCACCTCCCCTCTGGTACCCATCAGTTTGTTCTCTATAATTAAGAGTCTGTTTCTTGGTTTGTCTCTCTCTCTTTCTTTTTGCCTTTGCTTGTTTGTTTTCTTTCTTAAATTCCACATCTGAGTGAAATCATACTGTATTTTTCTTTCTCTTATTTTGCTTAGCATTATACTCTCTAGCTCCATCCATGTCCTTGCAAATGGCAAGATTTCATTCGTTTTTATGGCTGAGTAATAATCCATGATATATATATATATATGCCACATTTTCTTTGTCCATTCATCTATTGATAGACACTTGGGCTGCTTCCATATCTTGGTTATTGTAAATAATGCTGCAGTAAACAGAGTACATGTATCCCTTTGGAATTAATGTTTTGGTATTCTTTGGGGACATACCCAGTAGAGCAATTGCTAGATTGTAAGGTAGCTCTATTTTTAACTTCTTGAGGAATCTCCATACTGTTTTTCAGAGTGGCTGCAGTAGTTTGCATTCCCACCAACAGTGCAAAAGGATTCCTTTTTTCTCCACATTGTCATCAACACCTGTTGTTTCTTGTGTTGTTGATTTTAACCATTCTGACAGGCACGAAGTAATATCTCATTGTAGTTTGATTTGCATTTCTCTAATGTTAAGTGATGATAAACATCTTTTCATGTGTCTGCTGGCTATCTGGATGTCTTCTTTGGAGAAATGTCTGTTCATGTCTTCTAACCATTTTTAATTGGACTATTTGTTTTTTGAGTGTTCAGTTTTATAAGTTCTTTAAGTATTTGGGATACTAACCCTTTGATGGATGTCACTTGCAGTTATCTTCTCCCATTCCGTAGGTTGCCTTTAGGTTTCTTTTCCTTCACTGTGCAGAAGGCTTTTACTTTGATGTAGTCCCTGTAGTTTATTTTTTATTTTATTTCCTTTGCCTCAAGAGACATACGTAGAAGAAAGTTGCTACAGCCATGTCAAAGAGGTTACTGTCTGTGTTCTCTTCTAGAATGCTAATGTTTTCAGGTCTCACATTTAGGTCTTTAAACAGCTTTGAGTGTGTTTTTGTGTATGGTGTCAGAAAATGTCTAGTTTCATTCTTCTTCATGTTGCTGTCCAGTTTTCCCAGCACCATTTGTGGAAGAGACTGCCTTTTTCCCATTGGATGTTCTTTCCTGCTTTGTTGAAGATTAATTGACCATATAGTCGTGGGTTCATTTCTGGGTTTTCTATTCTGTTTCTTTGAACTGTGTGTCTATTTTTGTGCCAGTACCATACTGTTTTGATCATTACAACTTGGTAATAGAACATGAAGTCTGGAATTGTGATGCCTCCAGCTTTGCTTTTCTTTTTCAAGGTCACTTTGGCTATTCAGGATCTCTTGTGGTTCCATACAAGTTTTAGGATTGTTTGTTCTAGTGCTGTGAAAAAATGCTGGTGGTATTTTTATAGGGATTGCATTAAATGTGTAGTATAGACATTTTAACAGTATTTGTTCTTCCAATCCATGAGCATGGAATGTCCTTCCTTTTGTGTGTGTGTGTGTGTGTGTGTGTGTGTGTGTGTGTGTGTGTGTATCTTCTTCAATTTCTTTCATCAGTGTTTTATAGTTTTTGGAGTACAGGTCTTCTACCTCTCCAAGAAGTGAAAGGTTTATTCCAGGTTTAGGTTTATTCCTAGGTCTCTTATTATTTTTGGTGCAATCATAAATGGGATTGTTTCTTAGTTTCTCTTTCTGCAGCTTCATTACTGGTGTGTAGAAATGCAAAACTCCTGTACATTGATTTTGTATCCTGTGACTTTACTGAATTTGTGTATCAGTTCTAGCAGTTTTTTGGTGGAGTCTTTTGGGTTTTCTATAGAGTATCATGTCATCAGCAAATAGTGAAAATTTTACTTCTTCCTTACTGATTTGGATGCCTTTTATTTATTTGTTGTTGTTGTCTGATTGCTGTGGCTAGGACTTCTAGTACTATGTTGAATAGAAGCGGTGAGAGTGGGCATCCTTGTTTTGTGTCTTGTTCCTGACCTAAAGGGAAAAGCTTTCAGTTTCCCCATTGAGAATAATGTTAGCTTTGGGTTTTTCAAAAATAGCCTTTATTATGTTGACGTGTGTTCCCTCTAAACCTACTTTGTTGAGGGTTTTTATCATGAACGGATGTTGTACTTGTCAAATGCTTGTTCTGTGCTTATTGAAATTATCATGTTTTATATACTTTCTCCTATTGAGGTGATGTATCATGTTGATTGATTTGTGAATACTTAACCATGCTTGCAATCCAGGAATAAATCCCACTTGATCATGGTGAATGATCATGGTGAATGATTGTGGTGAATGTATGTTGGATTCAGTGGGCTAGTATTTTGTTGAGGATTTTTAAGTCTATGTTTATCAGGGATATTGGCCTGTAGTTCACTAAAAGTGTTGTCTTTACCTGGTTTTGGTATCAGAGTAATGCTGGTGTCATAGAATGAATTTGGAAGTTTTTCTTTTTAAATTTTTTGGAATAGTTTGAAAAGAATAGCTGTTAATTCTTCTTTAAATGTTTGGTAGAATTCACCTGTGAAGTCATCTTGTGCTGGACTTTTGTTTGTTGTGAGATTTTTGATTCCTGATTCAATTCACTGATTATCAGTCTGTTCAAATTTTCTATTTCTTCCTGTTTCTGTTTTGGTAGTTTATATGTTTGTAGGAATTTATACATTTCTTCTATTTGTTGGCATATAGCTTTTCATAATCTCATAATTGTTCATTGCTATTCCTCCTCTTTCATTTTTTACTTTATTTATTTGAGTCATTTCCCTTTTTTATTGATAAGTCTGGCTAAAGATTTATCAATTTTATTGATTTTTTTCAAAGAACCAGCTCCTGGTTTCATTGATCTGTTCTTTTGTTTGTTTGTTTTGTTTCTATATAGTTTATTTCTGCTCTAATCTTTATTATTTCTTTCCTTCTGCCAGTTTTAGGTTTTGTTTGTTGTTCTTTTTCCAGCTCCTTTCAGTATAAGGTTGGGTTGTTTATTTGAGATTTTTCTTGTTTCTTGTGGTGGGCCTGTATTGCTATAAACTTCCCTTTTAGAACCACTTTTCCTGCATCCTAAAGGTTTTGCACTGCTGTGTTTTCATATGTTTCCATGTACTTTTTTTTTAAAAAAAGATTTTATTTATTTGAGAGAGAGCAAGAGGGAGAGTGAGTAAAAGAGAGAGAGAGACAGAGAGAGAGAGAGAGAACCAGCAGAAGGAAAGGCAGAGGGAGAAGGAGAAGCAGAATCCCCAATGAGCAGGGAGCTGGACTCGGGACTTGATCCCAGGACCCTATGATCATGACCTGAGCCAAAGGCAGACTCTTAACTGACTGAGCCACTCAGGCACCCCTACTTTTTTATTTCTTCTTTGACTTCTTGGTTGACCCATTCATTGTTTAGGAGCATGTTATTTAACCTCTATGTGTTTGTGATCTTTCCAGATTTTTTCTTGTGGTTGATTTCTAGTTTCATAGTGTTGTGGTTAGATAAGATGCATGGTAGGACTTCAATCTCCTTGAATTTGTTGAGGCTGTTTTTGTGGGCCAATATGTGTTCTATTCTGGAGAATGTTCCATATGCAGTGTAAAAGAATGTGCATTCTGCTGTTTTCCTACAGTGTTCTGAATATATCTGTTAAGTCCATCTGGTCCAGTGTGTCATTCAAAGCCATTGTTTTCTTGTTTATTTTCTATTTAGATGATCTGTTCATTGATTTAAACGGGATGTTAAAGTCTGCTGTTACTGTATTACTATCAACGAGTTCCTTTATGTTTGTTATTAACTATTTTATGTATTTGGGTGTTCCTATGTTGGATACATAAATATTCAAAATTGTTACATCTTCTTGTTGGATTGTCCCCTTTATTATTATTATTTTAAAAGATTTATTTATTTGAGAGAGTGAGCACTAGTGGTGGGAGGGGCAGAGGGAGAGAGAATCCTAAGCAGACTCTATGCTGAGCACAGAGCCCAACATGGGGCTCAATCTCAGGATCCTGAGATCATGACCTGAGCCAAAACCGAAAGTCTGACACTCAACTGACTGAGCCACCCAGGCACTCCTGTCCCCTTTAATATTATATAGTATCTTTCTTTGTCTCTTACTATAGTCTTTGTTTCATAGTCTATTTTGTCTGAAATAAGTATTGCTAATCTGGCTTTCTTTTGACATCCATTTGCATGATAGATGTTTCTCCATCTCCTCACTTTCAATCTGCAGGTGTCTTTAGGTCTAAAATGAGTCTCCTTATGGACTCTGAGAAACAAACTGAGGGCTTCAGAGGGGAGAGGAGTGGGGGAATGGGATAGACCGGTGATGGGTAGTAAGGAGGGCGCATATTGCACGGTGCACTGGGTGTTATACACAACTAATGAATCATCAAACTTTACATCAGAAACCAGGGATGTACTGTATGGTGACTAACATAATGTAATCAAAAATCATTAAAATAAAAAAATAAAAATAAAATGAGTCTCTTGTAAGCAGCATATACATGGATCTTGTTGTTCTTTGTTTGCTTGCTTTTTATCCATTCTTTCACCCTATGTCTTTTGGCCGGAGCATTTAGTTCATTTGCATTCAAAGTAATTATTTATAGATATGTTTATTGCCATTTTATTACTTGTTTTGTAGTTGTTTCTGATGATTTTCTCTGATCTTTTCTTGTCTTCTGTCTTTCATATTTTGCTGATTTTCTTTAGTGATATATTTGTACTCTTTGCATGTTTATTGGTGGTTTTTGATATATGGTTAGCATTAGGTTTTTATGTAACCTCTTCTGTATATAGCAGTCTATATTAAGTTGATGGTTGTTTAAGTTTAACCCATTCTTTTCTCCCCTCCCCACATTTTAGGTATATGTTATTATATTTTGTATTCCTTTTTTGTGAGTTCCTTGACTGATTTTTTACAAAAATATTCATTTTTACTGCTTTCGTGTTTACTTTTTTCCTTTTGTGTCACTTTTGGTCTCTCTTTTACACTCAAAGAGTCCCCTTTAATATTTCCTACAGGCTTAGTTTGGTGGTCATGAAGTCCTTTAGTTTTTGTTTGTCTGGGAAACTCTATATCTCTTTCTATTCTGAATAGAATAGTCATGCCGGATAGAGTATCTGGCTTACAAAGTTTCTGCTGAAAAATCTCCTGCTAGTCTTATGGAATTTCCCTTCTAAGTTAATGTTTGTTTGTTTGTTTTGTCTTGCTGCTTTTAAGATTTTTTCTTTATCACTATATTTTGTGAATTTAGTTACAATATGTTTTAGTGTTGCCCTGCTTTTGTTGATTTTCATGGGAATTCTCTGTGCCTCCTGGATCTAGATATCTGTTTCCTTCCCTAATTCCTTCCGGATTAGGGAAGTTTTCAGCTATTATATCTCCAAATAAATTTTCTGTCCCCTTTTCTTCTTTTTCTTCTTCTGGGATTCCTATAACATGAATGTTATTATGTTTGATGGAGTCACTGAGTTCCATACATCTATTCTAGTTTTATGTAATTTTTTCTCTCTTTTGTTCAACTTGATTATTTTCCATTCCTCTGTCATCTAGGTCACTAATTCTTTCCTCTGCTTCTTCCATCCTGCTATTCATTACATCAAATGTGTTTCTTATTTCATTTATTGATCCCTTTATCTCAGCTATGTTATTCCTTATCTCTGTGTTAAGGGTCTCACTCATGTCTTCCACTCTTTTCTCAAGTCCAGTGAGTGTCCTTATGATAATTGCTTTAAGTTCTCCACCAGGCATGTTGCTTATATCTGTTTTGCTTAGATCTCTGGCTGTGCCCTTGTCCTATTCTTTCATTTGGGATAAATTTCTCTGCATCCTCATTTTGTCTGCCTCTCTGTGTCTGTTTCTGTGTGTCAGGAAGAAAAGCAGCTGTTTTCTGCTCTTGAAAGTAGTTACTTTATGAAGAGGAGTTCCTGGAGTACCTTGCAGTGCAGTGTCCCCCACTCGTCAGAACCTGGGCCTTCAGGAGAATGTCATATATGTGTTGCTTATACCCTGCTGTTGTGTCTGAGTCACTTTTTCTTTCAATGTAGTTGTCTGCACTAACTCACTGCCTGTTGTGGGTTATACTTACTCTTCGTGGAGTTAGTGGGACCTGGGCAGGCCAACTCTGAGCATGCCAGGGAATTTGGGAGCAGGGCTGCAGTATTAGCAAAATTTGAGCTGGACCAGTTGTCCTACGTTGGATCCCCAAAGTGCTGTAGCAACTGGAGGCTGCCCACTGGAGGGCCAGGGGCTTACAGCTGGGTGCAGCTGGCAGGCAAGGGTTGGGCGTGGCCAGGCAAGGTGCATGATGACAGCTCGGGTACAGTGAAAGTTCTGCACCCTGTGGCTGGGCACTGCATGCACAGAGCTTTAACAAAATTTGTCCTGAGCCCTGGGCTGAGGCTCTAAGTGTCCATGCAGCCCTTCTTCTTGCAGGTGGTTCTGCAGGAGGTGGCTGGGAGACAGTGGGAGAAAAATGGCACCTGCCATCTCCCTCATTTTTGGAGCAGTCCCCCAACACATTCTGAAATCAGTATGAACATATCTGTCTCCTGTTTGCCCCAGCATTGTGTAAACTGCCATTTTTATGTTTTCTCTCCATGCAGACTACGGTCTCTTTAAAGGCCGTGACCCAGCCATCACTCACCCTCCCAGCTTGCCCAGTGCTGAGTCATCTGATTTTAAAGCTCCAGGATCCAAGTCCCACTCCTTATACAAAGTCATGGAATTCAGCCCCTTGGGTTTTTAAAGTCAAACGTTATGGGGATTAGTGTGAGCTCCCGTGTGAGCTTGCTGGTGTGAGGGCCTGTTTCTCTGCCATCTCCCTGTGCACAACTCCCCCCTAACTGCCAGCAGCCTCCCTCCACCTTTCTGACCTTCCTAACCTTTCAGATGCAGCTTCTTCTGTATATTTAGTTGTTCTGCCAGTCTTCATATCACTCTTTGGTTTTTTGACTTGGATGTGGCTAATATCTAGTTGTAAATGTGGGACAGCGTGAGCTCAGGGTCCTCCTACTCTGCTATCTTCCCAAGCTCCTCTAATATCAGAATCAATACTTTTTAAAAGCTATGGTCCTAAAATAATTGTAGCAGAAGAAACAGATAACTTTACATAGTTAAAAAAAATTTTTTTACCAGTATGAAGAACATGTCAATGTCAATGTAAAATAAATAAATAAGGAATTAAAATAAATGTTGTGTTGAAATTCCTTTATTATGCCTAGAGAATAAATTTTTAAAAAATTATTAGCAAAAATGACAACTAAGAAAGTATCTAGCCAGCCCAGACCATACCCTGAGCTGATAAGACTCTCTCCATAATCCATGTCATGGAAACAAGTGCTACTTTGACCACAACTAACTCCAGATGGTGTCACTACAGTTCATCAGGTCATTGAAGAACAGTGTTATAACTCCTTGAAAAATCTGGGAAACAGCTATTCATTCTATAAATATTTATTGTTCTATGCTGTACATGAAGTATGCTGTGATACCACAGAAGATAAGATAGATATAATACCTTACTACACAGAGTTTACCACAAAGGCAAACACAAAACTCAGGAGTAATCTGAAAAACAATATTGGATCTGATGATTCCTTTCCAGAGGAAGCAATAATTTTTGTCGGGGAAGTGAAAGAAGTTGAGACAAAAACAAATGTTCTTTTGTGAGTGTGCGTCAGAAGCCACAGCACTGAAATTGTCACATTCTGTTCCCAACAATTTGTGTTCTATTTTAGTAAGGATAATGTTGGCTGTACTGAGTTAACAATTACCTTCAAAATCTCAGGGATTAACAGAACAAAATTTATTTCTCAATCATGCCGTATGTCCATATGGCCTGAGAGTTCTGCTCCACATATTCAAGGACCAAGTTGACAGAGGCTTTACCAACTTGAACTGAGAACCCAACACCTGAGGTCACTAAAGCAGGGAAGAGGGAAGTAAAAGAGGTACATAGGTCATTAATTTAGACCAGAAGTGACACAACACTTCTGCTTACAGCCAGAAGCTGAGTGTAGGGGAAACTGAGAAATGTAAGGGAATACATTGTGGTCCCTATTGTCCCTGCCACAGATTCTTTAATTACGAGCAAGAATCGACTAACTTACTTACACAGAGAAAAAAAAATTATTGGAAAGATATGGGAGAGATCATAGTATCAAAGAGACAATGAAAGGACCATCTTTGCAGATAAGACTCAGGAAGGCTCAGGGGTTCTCAAGAACAGAGTCCTTGAATATCTCCCCTCGGCACCACCACTAGAATTAGTGGCCCTGGTCTTTCTTCAACTCTTGTATATTTCTACTCAAGAGTCAAAGTCGGGGACCAAGGGGGAAAAGAAAAGGTCTGGTGGAAGCATCCTCCAGTGATCACTTCAATTTAATATAGTGCAAAGTCAGGACACCTGGGTTTACTTCCCCAAACCAAGATCACATACAGAGGAATGAAGGAATTTCCCCAAAGGGAAATCACAGCCCTGTTATAAATGGAGAATGGACATAGGGTGAGCTCTGTGTTGATATTCTCACTTTCATCTTTATCCTGGTGGTTCCACTTACTTCTCCCACCCTTGCTAAGTTCAGAATCTCAGGGACGCTGCTATGAGTACTGATCACTTTGTTTAAAGCAAGGAAGCTGGGCTGGAGAAGATCTTTTCTGAGAAGTGTTTTAGCTTAGGTGGAACTGGTGAGATTTAAAGGGGTTCTGTGAAGAACCTGCCTCATGTCTGGCACATTAGTGGGTCATGTGTTTCTCTCATTAGCCATATAGCTAGTGGAGGCTCTGGGAAATTTGAATGCTAATCCCCAGAAGGAAGTCTCTGGGAAACAATGGTGACAGTGCTACCCCCTTCAGAATCAGAAAGACCTGGTGTAAATCCTGGCTCTTCTGTTTAGAAGCTGTATGACATTTAGCAATTTATGCCTCAAGCCTCAGTTTTGTCATCTATAAAATGAATATAACAATGCCCAAATTTATGGGATTGTTGGGAATATTAAATGACAATATGTGGAAGCAATAAGTGGTATTATACCCAGTAGGTATTCCATAAGAGGAGGCTGCTGTTTTTATTATAATTATTATTATTATTACTCATTTTATTAGTTTCATTTTCTCTCTTCTTTCTCAAGTTTGCATTTTTTGCTCACCTCAATGAACCCATGAAAAATTTATTTTGGCCTTGAGAGTTATTCCCAGAGAGTCCTTCATGCCTTTGTACCCGGGGCATTTTCACTGTGTACAAAACAGTGCTGCTGGATCTCCTATACTGAGCTGGCCCTTAGACCAGGGAGATGACAGCAAGGTGAGAGCCACTGGTGTTTCTCTTAGGAAAAAAAAGAGACTCTGGAGATAGCCAAGACAATACAGATAAAGAAAAAGATGTCAAGATGTAAGACGGCTGGTAGAATGGCTAAAATTAAAAGACTAACAGTACCAAGCATTGATGAGAATGTGAAGCACCTAGAACTCTCAAGCATTGCCAGTGAGAGCATAAACTGATACAACCGTTTTGGAAAACTATCAGGCAGGGTCTAAGAAAGTAAAACATACATCTACCTTTTGGGCCAGCAGTTCTTCTCCTAGGTATACATCAAGGAAAAATGAAAACATGTCTACTAGAAGCCTTGTATAAGAATGCGCATAGCTGGAAAAAAAAAGATTGTGCATAGCAGCTTTATGCACCTAAAACTGAAACATAAGCGAAATATTAATCAACAGAAGAATGAGTAAGAAAACATTTATCACTGTAAATCCATATAAGTGAATACTACTCAGCAATAAAATAGGAACAAGATACTGACACACATACCGATATAGATGAATTTCAAGAACATATTGAGCAAAAAGAACCAAAACCCAAAGAGTACATACTACATCCATACTGTATGATCCTTTTATATGAAGTTCACGTACAGGTAAATCTAATCTATGGTGATAGGAATCAGGTCAGTGGTTGCCTCAGGGTGGGGGATGACTAGAAAAGAGCATAGGATAATGAAAATATTCAGTATCTTGACTAGAATGATCATAATATGATAATATGTAATATGTTAATACATTTTATCAAAATTTACTAAACTTACTAATCTATGCAGTTTACTGCATGTAAATTATATCTCAATAAAGAAAAAAATAAATATAAGGGCTAAAACAATTACTCCACCAAGAGCAAGGGAAGAGACTCCTCAATTGCTTGTCAGAGAAAAATGCTTTCAACATGGTCCCAGAACACAAAAACTGCCAGGGATGATGTTGTAAAGCAAAAAGAAAAACAGAATATGAAGAAGGTGTGGGTCATGGCCATGAGGCAGCTCATGAGCAGGCATTACCTGTGAAGGTGCAGTACTGGGGGTGGCCAGGGGTGACCGTATGCAGTGGAGAGGGTGGCAGATGGCCACGTAGCATTCATAGACCATTGTGGCCAGGAGAAAGATGTCCATGTATTTTGAAGTCAAGAAGTAGAGTTGAATCAGGCATCCTGTGTAGGAAATGAATGTGTTCAGGGTCTAGATATTCACTAGGGCCTTGGTCATGGTGTGGAGGTGAAAAGGATGTCTGCACAGGACAGGCTGGTGAAGAAGTACATGTGGAGACATGCATCAGTGCCAATGGCCAGGACAACGAGCAGGTTCCCAGCCACAGTGACCACATACATCCACAGGAACAGCAGGAAGAGGACGCGCTGCTGCTCTGGCCGCTCTGAGAGTCCCCAGAGGAGGAACTCAAAGATGCTGGTCTGGTTCCCTCCTGCCATGAGCCTGGAAGTCAGAGAAAGAGATCTCCAGTGAGGCCCATTAAAACTCTAAGCATACTTCAGTATAAATTAGTAATATACCTGCAATTCAGGTTAAAGGAAAACAAATGATTTTTTAACTATTTATTTATTTATTTGTTTATTTATTTATTTTTATAATAATTTTTTATTTAAATTCCATTTAGTTAACATACAGTGTAATATTAGTTTCAGGTGTACAATTTAGTGATTCAACACTTCCATACAACACCCAGTGCTCACCACAAGTGCGATCCTTAATCCCCATCACCTATTTAACCCACCCCCATGCCCCTCCCTCTGGTCACCATCTATATAGTTCTCTATAGTTAAGAATCTGTTTCTTGGTTTTCCTTTCTCTCTTTTCCCCCTCATTGTTGTTTGTTTTGTTTTTTAATTCCATGTGTGAGTGAAATCATATGGTATTTGTCTTTCTGTGGCTGACTTCTTTCATTTAGCATAATACTTCCTAGTTCCATCCATGTCATTGCAAATGGCAAGATTTCGTTCTTTTTTATGGCTGAGTAATATTCCATTGTGTGTGTGTGTGTGTGTCTGTGTATGTGTGTTTGTGTGTGTGTTTGTGTGTGTGTGTGTGTGTGTGTATACACATATATCACATCTTCTTTATCCATTCATCAGTCATGAACATTGGGGTGCATATGCCCCTTCCAATCAGCATTTTTGGATACTTTGGGTAAATACCTAGTAGTGCACCTAGTGACCAGCTGCTGGGTCATGAGGTAATTCTATTTTTAGCTTTTTGTGGAACCTCAATACTGTTTCCCAGAGTGGCTGCACCAGCTTGTATTCTCAACAACAGCACACGAATGTTCATTTTTTTCTCCACATCTTTGCCAACATTTGTTGTTTCTTGTGTTGTTGATTTTAACCATTCTAGTAGGGATGAGGTGATTTCTCATTGTAGTTTTGATTAGTATTCCCCGATGGTAAGTAATGAAGAACCACCTTTTCATGTGTCTCTTGGTCATCTGGATGTCTTCTTTGGAGAAATGTCTGTTCATGTCTTTTGCCATTTTTAAATTGGATTATTTGTTTTTTGGGTATTGAGTTTTAAAAGTTTTTTATATATTTTGGATACTAACCCTTTATAAGATATGTCATTTGCAAATATCTTCTCCCATTCCATAAGTTGCCATTAGTTTTGTCAATTGTTTCCTTTGCTGTGCAAAAGCTTTTTATTTTGATGAAGTTCAACAAATTGGACAAACTGGAAGAAATGAGTAAATTCCTAGAAACACATAAGCTACAAAAACTGAAACAGGAAGAAAGAGAAAATATAGAGCTATTTCACTAGTGAAATGACACTACTTCACTATTTGCTGATCGCATGATACTCTATAGAAAACCCGAAAGACTCCACCAAAAAAATGCTAGAACTGATACACAAATTCAGTAAAGTCACGGGATACAAAATCAGTGTACAAGAGTTGTGCATTTCTACACACCAGTAATGAAGCTGCAGAAAGAGAAACTAAGAAACAATCCCATTTATGATTGCACCAAAAATAATAAGAGACCTAGGAATAAACCTAAACCTGGAATAAACCTTTCACTTCTTGGAGAGGTAGAAGACCTGTACTCCAAAAACTATAAAACACTGATGAAAGAAATTGAAGAAGATACACACACACACACACACACACACACACAAAAGGAAGGACATTCCATGCTCATGGATTGGAAGAACAAATACGGTTAAAATGTCTATACTACACATTTAATGCAATCCCTATAAAAATACCACCAGCATTTTTTCACAGCACTAGAACAAACAATCCTAAAACTTGTATGGAACCACAAGAGATCCCGAATAGCCAAAGTGACCTTGAAAAAGAAAAGCAAAGCTGGAGGCATCACAATTCCAGACTTCATGTCCTATTACCAAGTTGTAGTGATCAAAACAGTATGGTACTGGCACAAAAATAGACACACAGTTCAAAGAAACAGAATAGAAAACCCAGAAATGAACCCACGACTATATGGTCAATTAATCTTCAACAAAGCAGGAAAGAACATCCAATGGGAAAAAGGCAGTCTCTTCCACAAATGGTGCTGGGAAAACTGGACAGCAGCATGAAGAAGAATGAAACTACCATTTTCTTACACAATTTACAAAAATAAATATTATGGTAAGTCAGACAGAGAAAGACAAATACCATATGATTTCACTCATATGTGAAATTAAGAAACAAAACTGACAACCATGATGGACGGGAGAGGCAAACCAAGAAACAGACCCTTAACTATAGAGAACTACTCTCCAAGAAATCTTGATTTCTATATTCCATGTTTCCTACTCCTGATAGTATGCTTTGTGCTATGAGTTTCAAAGATGCTAATACGTGTTCCTTACTGTATGTACAGTAACTGGTGACTCTTTATTTAAAATAGCAGTTCAGGGGTGGCTGGGTGGCTCAGTTGGTTGAGTGGCTGCCTTCGGCCCAGGTCACGATCTCAGGTCCTGGGATCAAGCCAACAGGGAGTCTACTTCTCCCTCTGCCCCTTCCTCCTACGCATGCTCTCTCTCTCTCTCAAATAAATAAATAAAATCTTAAAAAAATAAAAAGTAAAAAAAATAAAATAACAGTTCAAGAGGTGCCTGGGTAGCTCAGTTTGTTGGGCGTCTGACTCTTGAGCTCAGCTCAGGTCTTGAAATCAGGGTCATGAGTTCAAGCCCCACATTCAGCTTCACCCTGGGCATGGAGGCTGCCTACCTACCAAAAAAAAAAAAAAAAAAAAAGCAGTTCAGGAAGCAGGTCAACATACTCCAAAATGTTGGACTTAACTTATTTAGAATCTTCTGGGCCAGAAGATTTAAAGATTACCTTAAGAAGAGGAGTGCCTGGGGGGCTAACCAAATGACTCTTGGTTCCAGCTCAGGTCGTGATCTCAGGGTCTTGAGATCAAGCCCCACAGCTCGAGACACTCTCTCCTTCTCCCTCTGTCCGTCCCCCCTGCTTTCTCTCTCTCTCTCTACTCTCTCAAAAATAAAATAAATAAATCGTTTTAAAGCAACAAAAACAAAAAACAAAAAAAGAGAAGAGACTGCAACATTCATGCAAGCCCATAAGGCATACTACATTATGTGAAAGTCTTTTATGTTTATTCATAACAAACAATATGTTCTTAATTTAACAATACTACCGTATCAAACCAACAATCCTAATTTTATTTTTAAGATAAAATAAAGTGTATTCTAGCACAAGAAATTATTCATCATAAATTCTTCCCCATAACATTTCCAGCTGCATATAAACTCCTCAGCTCATGAAAGGTTCTTATAAGAGCCCACAGTGAGAATTCAACAGCCAGAGTCCAAGACTTCTGGAGATGGCGACTTTCACATACTTCTGAAATGGTGACTGAACGTCTAGTTGTGTGCAAAGTCTTGACCTGGCATTTGAGGTTCTTCCTCTAGGATTTACACACCTTCTAAATACAAATTAAGTCAAATAGGACTTTGATCCTTCATAAAGATGATGTATAATTTCAGCATCTTTATATTTACCTAAATAAGAATTAACATAAAATAATGTGATATTCTCTTTACAAAATAATAACAATGCTGATAACTGTACAGTGTAACTTCTCACTGTAATTTAGAAAAAAATATGGGCATCACAATTATCCAAATTTGTAGATTTATCTCACTTTAACTTGATGTTTTATATATATATTTATATAATATATAATATAAAATAAATATATTTATATTATTAAATTATAGTACATACTATAAATATTACATGAATATTTTAAACACAAAAATTATATTGTAAAATTATAATAACATGAATATTATAATATAAATATTTTAAAATATATATGTCTTTTTGTGTTCACCTGGCATAGTATCTTTGGAAATTCCCCCACAAGACAGTTCAAACCAATGTGAAACTTGATATTTATCCCATGTTTATTCATTTGGCAGAGAATTATAACTATGCTAATATAAAAATAAAACTTGTGGGGCTCCTAGCTAGCTTGGTCGGTTAAGCAGTTGCCTTTGGCTTGGGTCATGATCTCAGGGTCCTGAGATCAAGCCCCACATCAAGCCTCACATTGGGCTCCCTGCTCAGCGGGGAGTCTGGTTTTCCCTCTCCTTCTGGTGGTCCCCCTGTTTGTGCCCTCTCACTCATGCTCTTTCTCTCAAATAAATAAATAAAATCAAAATAAAATAAAATAGTAAAATAAAATAAAAGTTGTTTCCAATGGTTTACACTGAAGAAAAAGTGCAAACATTGAATGTCTCATTTTATAGCTTAGTGCTTCTCAGGTGCAAGGGCCAAGTCAGGCCAAGATCCTGATTTGGAGTTGTCTATACCATGCTGGAACGAGGCAGGTAAAGCTCGGTGAGCACAGCTGTAACTCAAGTGACTGCAGAGAAATGCACTCAGCAGTCAGAGGAAATGAAAACAAGGTTCTGTTTTCCACAGAGACAAAAATGAAGAATAAAAAAGTTAATCCTAGAAATCATGGTAGTATTTCACAGTGAGGAGAAGGCACATTCATCACCGCTGACGGCAGTGTACTTAGTAAAAAAGCTTGCTTGATGGGTTTCTTCTCCACCTTTGTTAAGAGTAGAGAAATGCTCATCTCTTTGACCCTGGATTTTCTCTGTGAGGTCGTAGGAGAGTGTCAAGGAAGAAAAAGGCCTGAGTTGACATACCTTCCTTAATAATTTGTTCACAATGACAATAATAATTAACTTGTGACATGTCTATGTCACGAAACATGCAGTTATTAATGTGAACACCATGTAGTTTATTTTTTTAACTTAAGGTCTGTGACTGAAAATGAAAAGGAACTTTTTTCCTTTCCACAATGCTTAGCACTGTGTGTGTGTTGGAGGTGAATAAATACAATGAAAATGCTTGCTTTACTAGAAGATAAAATCATTTGCTAATATCTCTACATATTTCCTTTATACTTATCTTCTCTTTCTACTAAAACATATGTATTTTTAAAAACTTTATATGTATGTGTGTGTGGATGGATAGATGATGGATAGATGATGGATGGATGGATGGATGGATGGACAGGTATAAGTTTGTATGACCTGGGAGAAAAGTATGGAACCTGGTTGTCAAAACTGATTATCTCATAGAGGTGGGATATGTGAGGAGGTCAGGAGAGATTATTATTATTTTTTAATTTATTTGACAGAGAGAGACAGCCAGCGAGAGAGGGAACACAAGCAGGGGGAGTGGAAGAGGAAGAAGCAGGCTCCTAGTGGAGGAGCCTGACGTGGGGCTCGATCCCATAACGCCGGGATCACGCCCTGAGCCAAAGGCAGACGCTTAACGACTGCGCTACCCAGGCGCCCTAAGATTTTTTTTTTCTTTACACATCTCTGGATTTTTTATTTGTTATAACAAGTAAATTTTAAACGTAAGAAAGAGAATAAACAAGAACATTTTTTAATTTTAAGAAAAAATAAATTTGAAAAAAAAGCAGTACTTACTACCACTAAACTGTACACTTAGCATAGTTAAGACGCAATAAATTTGGAGAGCATATGTCTTTTCAAATTAGTATTTTCATTTTCTTTTAGGCAAATACCCGGTAGTGGGATTACTGGATCATACAATAGCTCTATTTTTACTTTTTTGAGGACCCTCCACACTGTTTTCCACAGTGGCTGCACCGGTTTGCATTCCCACCAACAGTGCATGAGGGTTCCTTTTTCTCCACATCCTCACCAACACTTGTTATTGCCTATGTTTTTTATTTTAGCCATTCTAAAAATGTAAAGTTGACATCTCGTTGTGATTTTTATTTGCATTTCTCTGATGATTAGTGACGTTGAACAACTTTTCATGGGTCTGTCGGCCATCTGTATATCTTTTTTGGAAAAATGTCTGTTCAGGTTCTCTGCTCATTTTGTTTATTGGATTGTTTGTTTTGGGTTGTTGTGTTTGTGTGTGTGTGTGTGTTGAGTTGAGCTGTATAATTCTTTATATATTTTGGCTATTAACCTCTTAGTAGATATATTATTTGCAAATATCATCTCCTATTCAATAGGTTGTCTTTTGTTGATAGTTTCCTTCACTCTGAACCCCTATGTTTATTGCAGCATTATTTACAATAGGAAACAACCCAACTATCCATCAATAGATGAATGGGTAAATAAGATGTGGTATATACGTACAATGGAATATTACTCAACCATAAAAAGAACAAAATCTTGCCATTTGCAACAACATGGATGGACCTAAAGGGTATAAACATAAGTGAAATAAGTCAGAGAAAGAAAAATAGCATATGCTTTCATTCACATATGGAATTTAAGAAACAAAATGACTGAACAAAGGGAAAAAAAAGAGACAAGCAAAAAAACCAGACTATTAAACACAGAGGACAAACTGGTGGCTGCCAGAGGGGAGGCAGGTGAAGGAATGGGTGAAATACATAAAATGGGATTAAGAGTTCCGGGAAACAAACTGAGGGCCTCAGAGGGGAGGGGGGGTGGGGGGATGGGCTAGGCCGGTGATGGGTAGTAAGGAGGGCACGTGTTGCATGGAGCCCTGGGTGTTACACACAAACAATGAATCATGGAACACTACATCAAAAACTAATGATGTACTCTATGATGACTAACATAACATAATTTAAAAAAAGAGTACATGTATCTTGATGAGCACTGAGAAATGTATAAAAGTGTTGAATCATTATATTGTACACCTGAAACCAACACTGTGTTAATTATACTTGAAGTTTATAAAAGTTATTAAAAATGGTTAAGATGGTAAATTTAATACGTATTTTATCACAATAATTTTTAAAAAAAAGAAAAGAAAATCATGTCTTGGGAATTTACAGCTAGCAAGTCTCTGAAGAATACCTTTGATTTAACTATCCCCACTCTTGCATGGTACCCATTTTTCCATTGTGCAGTAGTACTTAGCATTGTTAAACAATAGGAACACGGTAAATAGAACACCATGTTATCACATGCTGTAGCAACAATGATATTCTTAGGACATTAGTCAGTATCCCCAGATCTGTTTGAAACAGCTACTAGCAACATGAAGATAGTGCGTCTTTATCATTGAGCAACAGTCATTTCATGTTTACCAGGGCAATGGAAAGATCCAAGGTGGCTTCTTTAAAAAAAAAAAAAATCCAGGTCAGAAGGGCGCAAGAGCAAACCCTAAAACACCTAGCACACAGAATAGCAGCAGTGACAGCCAGCGTGTAGCCTGTGGCTGCTGTGTGCTGGGCACTGTTTCAGGGGCTTTACATTCCTCATAGCATCCCTATGAAGCAGGTTCTATTATTTCCCCATTTTACAGGTGAGACACTGAAATACAAAAAATTTGAGTAACTTCCCCCAAAATCTCACAGCTAGTAAGGGCAGGATGATGCCAGAGAACCCGGGAAGGGGATGCATGGATCTTCTCCCCTACTGGAAACTTGTACAGGCAGCCTTTCCTTTCCATTGTATTTCCCGTGGCCCTTCTGCATAAACTGTGCTCCCCAGATCCCTATTTCCCCACACTGCCATCCCACACACCCACCTCCTCCCAGAAATCCCACAAGCCACAGGCACACAGTGCCCAGCATTGTACTTCCTCTGCCCAAGCCTCCCTCCCTGGATCTGAACATTAACTACTCAGGGCCCATCCATATGTTTCATTCTCCAACCTGAAGGGATCATCAGACTCTCAGTACATCCCTCTCAATTTACCAGTGAGGAAACAGAGAACTGGAGGGGAGAAGACACTTGCCCAGAGTCCCACAGCTGGTCAGGACTTGGATACCTCACTCATTCCAGGACTACTCTGACACTCCTCAGGGCCCAATGGGGCCAGCACCCCGTGGACGGTGAACAATGTTTTCAAAAGAGCGAATAGTTGAGCTTGAGAGGTTCATCCCCTGGGATGTTGCTGCCAGTGAGTTCCACAAGTTTATCAGCCCGGGAATTAGGTTGCCCTCGGGTGCAGGAGGACTGCTATGTCAGGCCAAAGAGGACAAAATAGCAAAAGGTTTTGGAACAAGGAGCCGAAATCCTCTTGCCCCGGCTCTAGCTGGGCAGGACTGAGATCTCAGCATCTCTGATCGGGACTGTGGGGTGACAGAAGGCAGCACTCCAGAAGCCCAACAAGGGCAACTCCACGGGCAGTCCCTGAGCCTGCTCTCCTGGTGTGTATCTGCCAGCAACTCCAGCCCCTGCACCCTCCCTCGACGTCTAGGTCAGGTGGGACCTCTGGGGCTGAGGTGGGCCTGGGGCTCGGGGAAGGTCCCCAGCTCCACCTTGCTGCTTTCCCCACAGCAGGGTGCAAAGAGAGAGCTCTTTCCTAAGAGGAATCACAGTGAGGTCACAGCTTTAGGGGTGATGGTTACAGCTCAGTGTATGTACAGCCAGGGCGAACAGACCAGGGTCCCTGGCTCTGTGACTGCCAACAAGCCCTGTCCCTCTCCGGTCATTAGCGCCCTCTTAGAAAGAGGCAGAGGGTGACTGTATCTTCTGATCGCGGTGAGCCGGTACAAGTGGTCACCACACTGAGGGGCATCTTTCCAAATTCTGGATTCCTAGGCTCTTTTTTCCCACTCTCTCTTAGTCTCTCTAGAAGGGTAGGAGAGAAGAAACCATGCTGGCTGAGGGCTGAGGGGTCTTCACAGAGCCAGTGGGTGCAGAGGCCATTCTCCATGAATTTTCCTGGTTAATTAGTTAGTGAGTGACCCCCTGTGCTCCCAGACGGCATACCACTCTTCTCATCTTTGGCTATTAAGGTAAATCTTCTCTGGGGCATGTCTGCCCTAACTCTCCCCCTGCTGGTAGCAAATCAGCCTCTGGTGTATTGTGTGGAGAGCAGAGCCCACTGCACTCACAGGTAAGTGGTCAGGCAGGACACTTGCTGGCACAAAACAGAATAATCAATGGCAGAAAGGCAAGGAGCTAAAGCAGGGGAGGGAGGTGAGGGAGAGAGGAAAATGACATGCACCTGCCAATGCGTGGCAGAGAGGATGAGGAAGTGCACAAAACCATAGGTGGTTTCAGAGCCCTGGATTCCATTCCTGGCTCTGTCCCCAAATTGCTGAATGACTTCAGGCACAGTGTTCTCTGGGCCTTGTTTCCCCTTTGTGACATGGCTGTTGGGTTAGGTGATCTTAAAATCATTGCCAATTGCTGATACCAAGATAGGAAGGTGAACACTTTGATCGCCCCCCCTGCCTGGCACAGAGCAGATGCAGCAGGCAAGATCGCTGTGTAAATGACTGAAGAGAAACGAAGGAGAAATTGGCAGAGGGAAGCAGAGGAAGGAGGGAGCCTTTGGAATGGGAAGGGCTCCTCTTGGGTTAAAACTGGTTGAAGAGAATGCTATTCAGGATGTCACTGAGAGAAGAATCTGGGCTGACCAGCAAGAGACTGGAGTCAAGGAGTTGGATAGAAATCCCAAGAATGAGGGGCACCCGAGTGGCTCAGTTGGTTAGGTGTCTGACTCTTAATTTTGGCTCTGGTCATGATCCTACGGTCATGATATCGAGCCCCACATCCAGCTCTGTGCTGGGCTTGGAGGCTGTTTAAGATTCTCTCTCTCCCTCTGCTCCCCACCCTGGCTCGTGTTCGAAAGAAAGAAAGAAAGAAGGAAAGAAGAAAGAAAGAAAGAAAGAAAGAAAGAAAGAAAGAAAGAAAGAAAGAAAGAAAGAAAGAAAGAAAGAAGGAAAGAAAGAAAGAAAGAAGGAAAGAAAGAAAGATCCCAGGACTGAGAGTGCTGGGGGCCAACGATAGCCTTCCTTGCTGGCCACTGCCCATGCCCCACTCTGATGAGGCAAATGGGGACCCTTTGGCAAGAGTGAGAGGAAGGAGGAAGGTGTTGGTGTTTGTGTGTTGACTCCTGTGTGTGCGGAAGAATCCACGGGGGTCTCTACATCTCTGGCATTTTTGGGTGTGGGGGTCTGTGTTTGGGTCTTTGCATGTATGTGGCATGTATGTCTATGGATCGATCTGTGTATATGTCTACACCTCTGTGTAGTGACTGTTGTCAGGTGTCCATGTGTGCCCATGTGTGTCTAGTCCTGTCCTGGTGGGTGTGAGTGTGTCTCTGTCATGTCTCTGTGACTGGATTTGTCAGGATATGTCTGTGTCTGTGTCCAGGCTCATATCCCTGTGTACTTCTGTGTCTTGGTGCATCTGAGAGTTTGCAAGTTGCCTGGGAGATGGGGCTTCTGATTCTATATCCTAAGTATCTCTGCCTCATTTTATGACCTTAAATAAGTCTTTCCTATCCACTTCAAAGCAGACACCTGCCAGGCGGGGTTGAATCAGAGCCCCTAAGGAAGGGGATCTGAGTGAACAACAGCAGCTCTGCATCCAAAAAAACCAGTCCTGTGCCAGGCTTTCCAGGGGAAGCAATGTAAAAACTCAGTAGTTTATCTCCCAACACCAAAAGTGTTTAGGGACTGGGTGGGGGAGGAAATTGACATTTATAAGCACAGAGATGGAGAAGAGAGGCCTTTGTGTGGGCTGGAGAAGTTAAGAAAGAATGGGGCTTCTGGGAGGAGGTAGAGCCAGAGCTGGGTATTGGGAAAGGGTAGAAAGAGCATTTTGGGTAGGCAGCAGAGTACAGGAAAGGTGTGTGAGAAGGATGTAAATAAGAGGCAGTGACGATGCTGACCTGCCTAGGGTGAGGGGACAGGGAAGCACGTGGAAGCAGTTGGAGCTGAGACCACCAGAGAACCAAGTTGGAAAACTGGCTGCTGGGCTGAGCCGTTTGCACTGTACCTGGCGGGCAATGGGAGATGGCAGGGCAGTAAACTGAGTAGGAAGAGCATGGGCCAAGAATTCCCAGCATCCTTATAGCTCTGGTTTTCTCTCTATTAAGGTTGCTGTCCTACCCCACAGAAAACACACTGAAGTCTCTGTGTGAAGATGGGTGAGAATGCATCTGTTCTTAAGACTGCGGACCTCTGGTCAGGAGGGAAATCAACCCGCAGAGTCTGTGGACAGTACTGAGGCCTGGCATGCTGCCCTTCAGGTGAGAGAGCTCAACATTCCTCTGCTGTCTTCTTGCCTTGGGTCCTGCCTTCCTCCTTACCTCACTCCACTGTGCCTTACAGTGGTAGGGAGGAAGAAGCCACATGTCAGCTCTCCCCACCTACAAAACACCTTTCTCTGCTTTCACATTCTCTCCCCCTGCCTGAAATCCATTTCCCATCCCCAGTTCCAACCTCACCTCCTCTTTGGAATCTTGCTTGAATCAGCCAAGTGCAGGAAATTACTCCTACTTTGTTCATACAGTTAGTGTAGTGCTTATTACTATGCATGGCAGGAGATCAAGGACGATGGCTGACCTACCTTTATAATCCTAGAGACCAACACAAAGCTTGACCCAAAGCTGGTACTCAACGGGTAGGTGTGAAGTGCACATTTGAGCTGTTATACTGCTCCCAGGGACTCCACACAGCCCAACCCCAGCAAGACCGCTGTGTCCAGTTCCAGTTAAGAAACATAATGACAAAGCAGAGAGTGACCAGAATGGAAAAGGACCTGGAAATTAGGTCCTGTAAGAAAGAATCTAAGGCACCAGGGGCATTTGGGTTGGAGAAAAGAATATTTAGTAGACTTAGGATGGATTTTTTTGAACACTGTGTGAGAAGCTGCAGATAAAGAAGATTAGGCATTTAACCCCCTGTGGACAAAACTGACCACTTATAGAAGTTACAGGGAAGCAGGTTTCAGCTGAGATTAAGAAAAACATCTTTAAACAACTACAGTGGACTGGATTGCTTCTAGTAGCCTCAGGGAAGAGGGAGAAGGCATCAGACGTTGATGGAAAGGGAACGAACATCTACTAAGCACGCATTCTCTGCTACATGCTTATACATACATTACCTCATTTAATCTTGGCATCAGCCATGCAGAGAGGAATCATTCGTATTTCCATTTTACGGATGAAGAGAGTGAAGATGAAATTAAGGTGGGTCTATATTTACAAAGCCAATCAGGATTAAAACACAGGTGGCTCTGACTACAAAGCCAGTGACTTTCCTCTACATCCCACAGCTGCCCACTTGGAGGTGGGGAAGGTCAGGGGCCCTGCAGAGCCTTGCACCTCACAAGGGGATGGATGGGAGAGGTGCCATGGTCCTGGCTCTTCACCACTTTGGCTCTATGCTAGGGAAAGGGGTGGAGTTGGCATAAGCAGATGACTCCCTGGGACAGCCAATGGGTGACAGTGATAGAAAAGCAGAAAAAATGAAAAAAATAAGCTCTATCAGGGGCTTCTCCTGGGAAGTGACAAGAGTGGACATGGCAATTTGCCCATCCTCTCCTCTCTTTCACCTTCCCTTCCCTCTTTTCTCTCTCATTGCTCTTTAAAAAGCTTCATTCAGCAAATACTGCTTGGTTGAATTTTGTGTTTAGGTCCCTGAAAAGACAGAAAACAAACGCAGTGCCTTCTTGTAAGGAACGTCCCTGCTGAGAACTCACTGAATCTACTCCCCGGGGTCTCACCAAAGCCTGGCCCTCTTTCCCAGCAAAGCAGGGATAGAGTAGGCCAGTAATAGAGCATTTATAGAAACTGGAGCAATGGGAGAAAATGTGTTTGAGGGAAGGGATTAAGTGGGCAACAAAATGAGTGCTTTGTTTCTGAGATCATTAAAGTCACTTGGTTAACTGAGAAACTTTGAAGTTTTCTGTCAGCTGAAGTCAGAGAAAAGACAAACCTTGCCCAGCATCATATGTGGATTGTACCTTCTTCATTCCATGCCTCCTCTACCAACAACCCCACACAACCTCTTTCCCCTGTCTGGATGCTTCCCCCTCCCACACCATAACATGTTGGTAGGAGAAAACCCTATTCATTCTCCAAGATCCAGTTCAAATCCCATCTCTTCTTTAAATTCTTCCCGGACTCCTCTGGCAGAATAATTTACACCCACGTGGTTCATACAATTAGTAAACTACGAGACACTGCGAGCTGCTCCAGGTCAAACTGTGGACAAAAGCGGACTCACCCTGTTCCCCACAGTACCCAGCACAGGGGTCAGCAAACTATGTCTTACAGGCCAAATCTGCCCCTCTGCCTGTTTTGTAAATAAAGTTTTATTGGAACATAGCCATTGCCATTCATTTACATATAATCTATCAATGGCTGTTTTCATGCTATAATGGCAGAGCTGAACACTTGCAACAGAGACCATTTGGTCCACAAGCCTAAAATGTTTACTCCAAGATCCTTGAAAGAAAAGTTTAATAATTCCTGAGTTAGCACATAATATGTGGTGAATACATGAGTAGTAAATGCCATAAGGTGTTTTATGAAGAAACTTCAACTGGTATTCAGGTGTCTGGGTCCCAATTCTGCCCCAAATACTTGTTTGACTAAGCAAATGATGGTAAATGATAAGTACATAGGTAGCAGATAGGTAGACAGGTAACAGTTTAATGTGCTGGGGGGGTGCTAAGTATTTTTAATTTCTTCTCTTTTTTGTTTTATTATGTTCAGTTAGCCAACATATAGTACATCATTAGTTTTTGATGCAGTGTTTAACGATTCATTAGTTGCGTATAACACCCAGTGCTCATCACCACATGTGCCCTCCTTAATACCCATCATCCAGTTACCCCATCCCCCAACCCCTCCCTCCTGTAACCCTCAATTTGTTTCCTGGAGTCCAGAGTCTCTCAGGGTTTGTCTCCCTCTCTGATTTCTTCCCATTCAGTTTTCCCTCCCTTCCCCTGTCATCCTCCACTTTATTCCTTATGTTCCACATATGAGTGAAACCATATGATAATTGTCTTTCTCTGCTTGACTTAATTCACTCAGCATAATCCCCTCCAGTTCCAGCCATGGTGATACAAATGGTGGGTATTCATCGTTCCTGATGGCTGAGTAATATTCTTGTATATGTGGACCAGATCTTCTTTATCCATTTGTCTGTTGAAGGGCATCTTGGTTCCTTCCACAGTTTGGCTATTGTAGACATTGCTGCTATGAACATTGGGGTGCATGTGTCCCTTCTTTTTACTACATCCGTATCTTTGGGGGTAAATACCTAGCACTGCAATCGCTGGGTCTAGGGTAGCTCTATTTTTAACATGTTGTGGGATCTCCATACTGTTTTCCAGAGTGGCTGTACCAGCTTGCATTCCCATCAACAATGTGAAGAGGGTTCCCCTTTCTCCACAACCTCGTCAACACTTGTTTCCTGTCTTGTTAATTTTTGCCATTCTACCTGGTGTAAGGTAGTATGTCACTGTGGTTTTGATTTGTATTTCCTTGATGGCTAGCGACGTCGACCGTTTTTTTCATGTGTCTGTTAGCCATTTGTATATCTTCTTTGGAGAATTGTCTGTTAAATTTCTTGTCCACTTTATTTTTACAACCAACTCCAGGGGTAGCTAATAGTATTTTCCTCAATGAAAGAAGAAGAAACTGAGGCTCAGAGAGGTCACAACACCTGAGTGGTAGAGACCGGTCTCAAAATCAGATCTAATTTACTCCCAGCTTGAAACTACCCACGACCTTAGGGACACCCTTCTGAGATTCAGTTTCTTCATAAAATGGGTGGGCAGTGTGGTTTCCAAGCCTTTTTAGCAAGCAGAAATGTAAAAACAGGACATGGAACCCCAACATGCAGAAGCCTACCTATAGGTGCCAGAACTTAGGCCTGCGCCTCACCTGGCCTCTCAGCAGCCCCGCCTGTCCCACTACTCCATGGCCCTGGCCAACCTCACGTCGGCCCCAGAGTTCCTCCTCCTGGGCCTGCTGGATGGAACAGACATCCACCCGCTGCTCTTCCTGCTTTTCCTGGGTGTCTACCTGCTCAATGCGTTGGGCAACCTGGCGATGGTGGTGGTGGTGAGGTCGGACGGGGCCCTCCGCTCCCCTATGTACTATTTCTTGGGTCACCTAAGCCTCGTGGACGTCTGCTTTACCACTGTCACGGTCCCCAGACTGCTGGCCGGCCTGCTCCACCCGGGCCAGGCCGTGTCCTTCCAGGGATGCTTTGCCCAGATGTACTTCTTCGTGGCTCTGGGCATCACGGAGAGCTACCTGCTGGCAGCCATGTCCTATGACCGCGCGGTGGCCGTCTGCCGCCCCCTGCACTACGGGGCGGTCATGACGCCCTGGCGCTGCGCGGTGCTGGTGGCCGCGTCCTGGGCGGTGGCGCACCTGCACTCGCTGCTGCACACGCTGCTCATCTCAGCGCTCTCCTACCCGTGCGCCGCCCCTGTGCGCCACTTCTTCTGCGACATGACGGTGATGCTGAGCTTGGCGACCTCGGACACGGCGGTCGCGGAAGCTGCCATCTTCTCCGAGGGCCTGGCCGTGGTGCTCACCCCGCTGCTCCTCGTGTCGCTCTCCTACGCTCGCATCCTCGTCGCGGTGCTGCGAGTGCGGTCAGCCCGGGGCCGGCGCCGTGCCTTCTCGACCTGCGCGGCCCACCTGGTGGTGGTGTCGCTCTTCTTTGGCTCTGTCCTTTCTGTCTATTTCCGGCCGTCGTCTGCCTTCTCAGCCCGCTATGACCGCCTGGCCAGCGTGGTCTACGCGGTGCTCACACCGACCTTGAACCCTTTCATCTACAGCCTTCGCAACAAGGAAGTGAAGGGGGCCCTGAAAAGGGGACTCAGATGGAGGGCTGCTTCCCAAGAGTTGTGAGGGCAGGCCCTGATTACCTGGCATTTCAGAAATAAGAAGGATTACAAAACAACCTCTTCCCTTTTTCTAGTTTTGCAAAGCACTAGCAGTTTTGATCCTACAACGTCTTATTTCTGGTTAAATTAAAAATTAGACCTGAAGCAAAGGTGACAATATACGTATTTTACAGGAATGGGTACATAGCAACAAGCTAAATTCGTTTCTGCATTGTCTGAATGTTTGTAATAGAGGTTACTTTTATTTTTTTAATGTTTTTTTATTATATTATGTTAGTCACCATACAGTACATCCCCGGTTTCCGATGTAAGGCTCGATGATTCATTAGTTGTGTATAACACCCAGTGCACCATGCAATACGTGCCCTCCTTACTACCCATCACCGGTCTATCCCATTCCCCCACCCCCCTCCCCTCTGAGGCCCTCAGTTTGTTTCTCATAGTCCATAGTCTCTCATGTTTCATTCCCCCTTCTGATTACCCCCCCTTTCTTTATCCCTTTCTTCCCCTACCGATCTTCCTAGTTCTTATGTTCCATAGATGAGGTTACTTTTAGAAAGGGGAACAAGCAGGGGATTAGGGGAATGAGACTTGTAGCTTCTGGAGAGGAAGAGGGAAGAGTGTGACCCGCAGCAACCTAGTGGATGGAGAGGAAACCTGAGAAGTAGTGAAGATGTAAGAAGGTTTTTAAAAAGAGAGGTTTCTTTTAGGGGGAGAGAGTGCTGCAGTGTAGACCACACCATCTTCAGACTTTTTCTGGAAACTTCAGTAAAGATCTAGTTTTTTTTAAATTTTTCAAAATTCTATTCCCTAGATAATATATCCATCATTTTCATGGCAGGAACTCAAAAATAGGAATAAAGATAAAATTCTCCTTGACTACACTCTCGTTCCAGTTACCAGTTCAATATCTCCTCCACGTTTCTCTCCCTGCTTTTGACACACAAATAATATCACTCTCCACATATTATTCTACAATTTCCCTTTTCATGAAATAATGGTCTAGGAGATCTTTTCTTATCCCCACAAATAGAGCTTCATTTTCATCTTCGTGGTATACTGTGAGATGCCGCAGTTTAACCAGTCCCTTCTTGATAGTTATGCTTTCCCAGTGTTTCACTATCACAACAGTGTAATGATATCCTTGGAGTAAAAATAATAAAAGGTAACATTTAGTGAGGACTCACTATGCGCAGGTACCATAGTAAGTGCTCTACGCATGTGTTTCCTCTAAATCTCACAAGATTCCAGGAGGAATATATTATTATTCCCATTGCACCAGAGAGGAACCAGGCTTAGAGAAACCAATTCTGTCGGACTCAGCAATGTCTTCTATCTGGTTCTGAGCTCTGACGTGAGCTGCTGGTACACAGTCTCCCACTCATTATCCTGATAGCCCCTGGAGACACACTCGCTCTCAACTCCAACTGGGCTCCATCAGTGTGTAAGGACTTTTCAGGTCTTCATGGCCCAACGAGGTTGAGAAGATTTGCATTTGTGTGCATGGTGAAGTAGAGGCGGAAATTTAAACACTCTTCCCTAGACCAGCGCTGTCATGACATGGCTGCCTCATGCAGTGGTGGGCCCTTCTGCAAAGTGTCTTCTCCCAAAGTACCACCAAACAAGTTGGGAGAGTTCACTCCAATATCCAGAACTATTTGAAGATTCTATAATCCCCTCCACTTGGTTATTGAAGGATAAAGAGCAGGACCTCACACTAATGTCTGAACTGTCCTTAGAATAACTATTATTTTACATTATTCTTGAAAAGGTATTCAATGCGATTAGAAAAGAGAAATAATAGAACTAAGCATTTGAAAAAAATATTTATACTTATCAATACTGATTCAGTACCTAGATATTTAACTGGAAATTCTTATTAGAAATAATAAGATGGGGCGCCTGGGTGGCACAGCGGTTAAGCGTCTGCCTTCGGCTCAGGGCGTGTTCCTGGCGTTATGGGATCGAGCCCCACATCAGGCTCCTCCGCTGGGAGCCTGCTTCTTCTTATCCCACTCCCCCTGCTTGTGTTCCCTCTCTCGCTGGCTGTCTCTCTCTGTCAAATAAATAAATAACATCTTTAAAAAAAAAGAAATAATAAGAGAATTTAATAACGTGGACTATTGTAAAATTGATATACAAAACAATCAGTAACTCTTCTATGTACAAAAAATTACTTGTCTAAAAACACAATAGTGACCCCCTCCATCATTTTTTTTAAATGTAGAATGCCTAGGACTAATGTAGAAAGTAATATACAGTAATATGCCAAATTAAGAAGTCTACAGAATTCAACTGAGAAATGAAAACTTGGAGTAAATGGAAAGATATTTGTTATTTATGGTTTGTAAGACAACTGTATAAATAGCTAACTCTAATTCATAAATCAATGTAATAATTCAATGTAACTCCAGTTAAAATAGGGTTTTTTTAATTTTTATTTTATTTTTTTATTTTTTTAAGATTTTATTTATTTATTCTACAGAGAGAGAAACAGCCAGTGAGAGAGGGAACACAAGCAGGGGGAGTGGGAGAGGAAGAAGCAGGCTCATAGCAGAAGAGCCTGATGTGGGGCTCGATCCCAGATCGCCGGGATCACGCCCTGAGCCGAAGGCAGACGCTTAATGACTGCGCCACCCAGGCGCCCCCAAAATAGGGTTTTTTTAAATTGGAATTTAACAAAATAGATCTAAAGCATATCTGAAAGGATAAATGTGCCAGGAAAGTTTTGGAACAGAAAAATATAGAGGAGGCCTTGTCACATAAGATACTTAACATGTACTGTTATAAATAGGATGACATAAATATAAAAAGTCCAGAAATGAATAAAACAATAATAATATAATAAGGAGGTATACATGAGCCTTAGGACATTGTAAAGGCAGTTTTTTCACATCCATGAATGTGGAGACAAATCACTTGCTGAGGAAGGGGAGAAGAGAAAAGGGGCTGTTGCCCTTAAACAAAATTTTGGATGGATCAAAGGTAGAGATGTAGAAACTAAAACTGTACAAGAACTAGAAAAAATAATGAGATAATAATAATAAAATATTGACTATATATAATATAAAATTGACTATATATTATATAATAATATAATAATAAACTAGAAAAAATAATGAGATAATATAATATAATAATAAAATTATTATAATGATATTATTATGTCATTGATTTTATTATAATATGATGTTATTATAATGATATTATTATGATAATAATATAATTATTATTGTTGTTGTTATTATTATTATTATCATCATCATTTGGGGATAGAAAAGCCCTATCCAAGCATGTCAAAGAAAAAAATATATATCATGAAGTAAAAATCAACTTACTTGTCTACTTTGAAGTTTATGATCTTAGTAAGGGAAAAATACATCACTACCAAAGTCAGAAGTTAAATAACAGACTGAGGGAAATGTGGTTTACAAGATAGATAAAGTGGCATCATAAGAAAACAGAAAATTGACTTAAGGCAAAGGCCATGCACAAATTACATGCCAAAGGAACAGTGGTTAATCAATATAAAGAGATGTTTGACCTCACTGATACGTACAGAAATTCAATATAAAAATAGTAAAGTTTCGGGGTGCCTGGGTGGTTCAGTAGGTTAAGCAGCTGGCTCTTGATTTTGGCTCAGATCATGATCTCAGGGTCCTGAGATGAAACCCTGTCTTGGGCTCTCCACGCTCAGTGGGGAATGTGCTGGAAATTCTTTCCCTGTGCCCCTTCCCCCCTCATGTTTTTTTCCTCTTTCTCAAATAAATAATTTTTTAAAAAAATAGTAAAATCTCATGTTTTGATATTAGGTTGATAAATATTTGGAGACCAAAAAATCCAGTGTTGGGAACATGTAAAGAAACAGCCAGCTCATTCACTTTTGGAAGGAGTATACCTTAGCAGAATTCCTTGGAGGAAATTTGGCAACTTCTACCCAATTATAACATGTTTTTGATCTAGTACACCCATTTCTAAGAACGTGTCCTTAGAATCAAAGCACAAGTCCACAAGAAAACATATGGACCAGACAATAAATTTGAGGTATTGTTCAAAATAGTAAAAAACTGAAAACAGCCCAGATTATTTAAATAAGTTATGGTAAATGCATCCATTCAACAAAACACCATACAGATTCTAAAAGGATTATATGTCTTTATATGCAATGATGTATTCAAAATATTTTTGTGTAGCAACATGAAAAAAGGGTACGCATAATTTAGTCTTATTTATTACATGCAAAGTTAGTCTGTGCATAGAAAATATCTATGCATATAGAACATTCCCCAACTTCTAACTGCCTTCATGGGGAGAACAGAACTTTGGGGGATTCTCATATTCTCACTTTACTATTTATTTCTTTATTGTTTGAATAATTTTCAATGAGAATGTATTCTTTTTGTAATCAATAAAAATTTTTGAAGAAAAATGAAGTCAAAGTTGGCATTATTAGGAAGACTTTTTTTAAAACATGAGATTTTTTTAAGGCACACGTTAATTTCAAGAAACATATGAAAATGTATTCAAATAAAAGCAATTATTATTCTACATCTAGCAAGTACAAGGCACTGAACTCATCATTGAAGGGATTAGAGAGTGCCTGTCTTCAAGACACTTATACCTCATAAGAAAAGAAGTAAACAAAGAAAGCATCACATAATTTTAGCATAATATTTCAGAGAAAAAAAATCTACCTGGAGTCATAAATAGATTCTAACCCTTCTGTCACTATTTGTGCTACCTTATACTGTATATGGGCTACCATCTTACTTCCAATAAATTAAACAATTCATAACAGAAGCACATGATTCATTCCGTATCATATGATTTTAATTCAAAAGAGGAATTCTCATCTAAAATATAGATCTGAGAAACAAACTGAGGGCCACAGAGGGGAGGGGAGTGGGGGAATGGGATAGACCGGTGATGGGTAGTAAGGAGGGCACGTATTGCATGGAGCACTGGGTGTTATACGCAACTAATGAATCATCGAACTTTACATCAGAAACCAGGGATGTACTGTATGGTGACTAACATAATACAATAAAATAAAGATATTATGAAAAGAAATAATCTGTCACTAACTGACAGGTGATTGATAAATCAAAGGAAAAAGAAATTTTAGAGTGTGGTCATTAAAAAGGTGAATCCATCAACACCTGAAATTAAAATTAAGAACTGAATAGGTTAGCAAGGGAAGAAATGATGGTCCTTGGATAGTACAAAATTACAAAAGGATGTACAAAATAAATTGGAAGGTATTCTTCATGGAATAAACATATTTGGCAGAAGCAAAGCACTGAAGTGGCTGAGAAATTTGGATTTATTTCTTAGAGAATTGGGAACTACTGTACATTTTTGTGTGTGCAGTAAATGCTAATGTTAGAGTGGTATTTATTCAAATTTGAATAATAATTACTAAGTGTCCACTACATGCCCATCTTGTGCTACATCACCCCCAGAAACTGTGGTAAACCCAAGAGGTGCGATGGACCCATCACTAGCACATGTCAGTAAGACCCAGGAAGTGCTATTAGGGTTGCATTAGCTTGGGTACTACTAGACTTCACAGAATACTACTCATTGTCAATAGCTACTGTTTGAAAACATACTTTAATCTTTAGAGTCCCTGTCCCAAAGAAAGCTGAATTGTCCACTTTGAAAGATTCTTCCCAAGGCTCCCTTAATGTCCCTATTCCTCAGGCTGTAAATAAAGGGATTCAACATGGGTGTAATCACAGTGTACATCACAGCCATGACTGTCTCCTTAACAGTAGAATTATTAGCTGAAGGGCACAAGTAGAGGCCAATGATTGTCCCATAGAAGAGAGACACCACAGAGAGGTGGGAGCCACAGGTGGAGAAGGCCTTGAGGATGCTCCTGGCAGAAGGGACCTTGAGGATGGAGGACACAATTCGTGCATAGGATGAAGAGATCAACAGGAATGGAACAATAATGATGAGCCCTCCCAAAATAAAGATCACCATTTCATTTATCTGAATGTCAGAGCAGGCCAACTTTAGCAAAACTGACATGTCACAGAAAAAGTGAGGGATAACATTATCAGCACAAAAAGACAACCGAGCCATGAGCAGGGTGTGCAACAAAGAGGTAAAAGTGGTCAGAATCCAGGACAACACCACCAGTGAGAGACAAAGCTTGGGGCTCATGATGGTGGTGTAGTGCAGGGGGAAGCAGATGGCCACATAGCAGTCATAGGCCATGGCCACCAGGAGGAAACTCTCCAAGTCTGCAAAAAGCAAGAAGAAATACATCTGGGTCAGGCAGCCAGCATAGGGGATGGATAGGACTTGGCTCTGCATGTTCTGCAGCAATTTGGGCATTGTGACAGAGGAGAAGCAGAGGTCGGAGAAGGATAAATTGCTGAGAAACAAATACATGGGTGTGTGGAGGTGGGAGTCCAGACAAATGAGGACAATGATGGGAAGGTTCCCCACGATGGTGGTAACATACATGGCCAGGAACAGGGCATAGAACAGGTCTTGCTGATCTGGATCAATGGGCAGGCCCAGGAGGACGAATTCTGAGAAGACAGTTTGGTTTCCCATTTTCATGTTGTTTTTGTTCTACCTTTTAAAAATTAGGAATAATTTGTATAAAAGTGTGAATATATATGTGTATATGTATATATATATATTCTTCTGAGCTGCCTCTCCACCAGCTTTACCTGGAGCAAGGAGTGTGCAAAACCAAGTGGGGCTCTACCACCACATACCCATCAGCAGCTGCATCCTTCTCGCTGGACTACACCCAGCACTCCTACCCCAAAGAAAAGCCCATCTATTTGTCTGCCCACCCAGCTTACACACCCCCTCAACCACCCACCTTAGTGGTGTGGGGAAGGAGATGATGAGCCAAAACTGATCTGAGCCCGTGTTCCGCACCTGCCACAGCCTGGGGGGCATTGAGAACCGTGGGGCGTTCCCCAAACTGGAGAATGACACGAAGGTCTGAGTTGCTGCAGATTAGAAGGCAGTTGATCTTCTCTCATCATCAGCAGGCACTAGAACCCAGTCCCTAGAACTTCAGATCCAGTGCCTAACACTGGAACTACCAGAAAAATGTCTCCTCCACCTTAATTTCTTTGTTACCTAGATTAATACTACCCCAACCCACATGAAAATCTTGTCTGTTTTCCCTTTTAAGACTTAAAAAAAAAAGACTTGATTGACCCAGGGGACATTAGAGAAACAAGAGTTAGAAGGGAGTAGGAATGAGATAGACAGCAGGGAAGCAGCTGAGATTGGGAGGACCCCAGTGTGCATACACAGCATTTAAGTGTTGGGCCCTGGAGCCAATCAACCCTTACTACACCCATACCTGTACCATGACCTGGCCAAGAAACTTAACCTCCCTTAGCCATAGTTCCCTAATCAGCTCAATAGGAACAAAACAGTACCTAATTTACTCTGCCAAAAGAAGGCAAGACAAAGTGTGGCATTGGTGAGACTTACTACTGTCATCATTAAGTTCTGTGATGAGGATGTAGTATTTTCCCAGGTACCCCTAACCTCATCTCCACCCCCCCACAGCTTGAGCACAGCTCAAGGTGCAAGTAGAGTAAGTGGAAAGGAGTATTGTGGGATGAAAGAAGCTACTGGCCCAGAAGGGACAAAGACTTGGAACCCAAATAGTGAGGATTTCCTCCCAAGTTATGAGTTGAATCTATCCCTAGCTAAAGATACTAATATTAGGATAACTCGATTGAGGGTGAGGGAACCTGGCTTCATGGAAAGGGGCTCCCAAAATCGTCTCTTACACTCTGTTTACCTCACCCCCAACCAAAATATTTTGGAGGCCACAGGAATCAGATTCCATCATTTACTGGCCTGTGACCTTGGCAAATTGCTGAACTCTTCTAACCTTACACTCCACCATCAGTGAATCTTACATACCTTGCAGAATTGCAGGTTTGGAATGATTGGCACTTGCAAAGTATCAAGTACTCCACAAACATACAATTTATTTGTTCCCACTAATAGCTCTGGTGATTCCCAGTTACGTTCAGAGATGGGAATCACTGTTAGAGAGGAAAACAATGAAGCTGATGACTTCTAAATCATCCTGCAAGAGTTGCACTATATAATTATGGAATCTTAATTTAATCTGCTAAAGGGGATTTTGGAATAACTACCTCTTCTGAACCCCATCCCAGCTTACCCAGCTTGTCTTAGTGTGGCTCCAGAGCCTGCTTCTTGTTTGTTACTTCCCCATCAAGCGTCTTCAGCTGGAGTCCCTGCCATTGTCTTCTGACTCCTCTCTTCTGGGATCTCTGGGATCTCTGTGTCTCAAAGAAACTCATTAACAACAAACCCAGTACTTGCCTCCACCCTTACTCCTGCACATTTCTGAGTAAGTCATGTCCTGAGACAGAATTCTGGGTTTACTCTAAGCCTGATCTTCTCAAGAAAGCTTTCCCCTGCCATTACAGCCCACACTAGTATCTCCCTTCTTTACCTTCTGCAATATCTGGCCTCTAAAACAATTATCAGAGTCAAACACTGTAGCACTTGGTCACCACTGTTATATGTTGTCCAGTGATTCCTTCCATATATACCAACTTCTCTTCTCAGGTCTGCCTTAAGCTCCATGATAACATGGGTGCCGATAACAATTGTGCTGATTGATTCACCCAGGAAATCTTTAATCTATTAGTTCATCAATGCATTCCGTCTAGAAATATTTACTGGGTACCTACCATGGGCAAGACACCGATCCCATGACTGTGGGAAAAACTGTGGGCAAGGCAGACATGGTTCCTCCCCTCAGACACTTTATAGTCTAGCTGGCAGACATGGCAACTAAACAAGCTACTGCCAAGCATTACAAATGTTATCATAGGGGAAATACAAGAAGTGATAACAGTGCATATTCAGGACACCTAACCTTATCCAGTAGGTCAGGGAAGACATTTTTTAAATGAAGTTTAAGCAGAATCTGAGGAGTTTTTCATAAAAAGAAAATAAAAGTATCTATAGAGGGAATAGTATATAGAAAAACTCAGGTGAGAGAGCCTGGAGCTTTTTAAAAGCAAAGGAAGTTCAGTGTAGCTGAGGAATAGTGCGTGTGCTAGGAAGCAGGCAGAAGATGGCGGTCATTGGGAAGGAGGGAAGATAGAATTGCCATATGATCCAGCAATTCTACTCCCTCATATATACCTAAAAAATTGAAGTACTAACAAATACTTGTACATGAATGTTCACAGCAGCATTAATCACAACAGCGCCAAGGTGGAAACCACCATCAACCAATGACTAGATAAAGAAAATGTGGTGTATCCAAACAATGGAATATTTTTCAGCAATAAAATAAAGTACTGACACATACCATAATATGGATAAACCTTGAAAACATTATGCCAATTAAAAGAAGGCAATCACAAAAGCAACATAGTATATGATACTATTTATATGAAATATCAAGAACAGGCAAATCCATAGAGACATAAAGTAAGTTGGTGATTCCTAGGGAGAACTGGGTAGTGATTGTTAATGAGATTTCTTTGGGGGTAATGAAAATGTTCTAAAATTGATTATGGTGATGGTTGCACAATTCTGAGTATATAAAAATTAATTTTATACTTTAAATGGGTAAATGGTATGGTATGTGAATTAGATGTTAACAAACATCTAATAAAAACCAAGTCTTTATCATTGGAGAAATTTGTATATAGATTGCATTAAATATATGTATATTAATGTTAAATTTCTCAGGTGTGATAATGCTATTGTAATTATGTATGAAAATGTTCTTGTTTCTAGGAGATCCTAAATGCTGAATTTAGTCGCTGTCTTGATGGCTGAAAATGATCTCAAATAGATCAGCCATTTTATTTATTTTTTAAGTTTTTATTTTAATTCCTGTTAACATACAGTGTTATATTAGTTTCAGACGTACAATATAGTGATTCAACATGGATCAGCCATTTTATTTTTATTTTATTTTTTAAAGATTTTATTTATTTATTTATTTGACAGAGAGACAGCCAGCGAGAGAGGGAACACAAGCAGGAGAGGAAAAAGCAGGCTCCCAGCAGAGGAGCCTGATGTGGGGCTCGATCCCAGAACGATAGGATCACGCCCTGAGCCGAAGGCAGACGCTTAACAACTGCACCACCCAGGCACCCTGAATCAGACCTTTTAAAAAGAAGAAGAAAGGAAAGGAGAGAAAGAAAGAGGAAGAGAGAGGGGGGATGGAGGTAATGAGGAAGGGAGAGAGAGTTTGATATGTGCTGTAAGTATTAATGAATGAAATATGAACAGATTTGAGCAACTGATGGAGTATAAGCAAAATAAACTAATTTGAAATTAAGCTTGTAGCTTTTGTTTTGAATGTCGCAGGTGTAATGATACAGGATTTCATCTTTTAAAATCTCTATTCTCGGGGCGCCTGGGTGGCACAGCAGTTAAGCGCCTGCCTTCGGCTCAGGGCGTGATCCCGGCGTTCTGGGATTGAGCCCCACATCAGGCTCCTCCGCTATGAGCCTGCTTCTTCCTCTCCCACTCCCCCTGCTTGTGTTCCCTCTCTCACTGGCTGTCTCTATCTCTGTCAAATAAATATATAAAATCTTTAAAAAAATAAAGTAAAATCAAATCTCTATTCTCACATTTTGCTATTAAAATAGAAATTCAATCATTTATAAATTTGTCAGTTATGTGGTCATTCAATTACCAACTCTTATTTTTTCAATTTTCTTTTTCTTGGTTATCATTGAAGTCGAACATCTTTTCATACTGTTTATTCTTCATGAATTTTCTGTTAATTTTTTTATGTATTAAGTTTGTATTTTAATTTCAGTATAGTTAACATAGACTGTTATACTAGTTTCAGGTATACAATCTAATGATTCAACAATTCCACACATCACCCAGTGCTCATTACAACAAGTGCACTCCTTAATCCCCATCGCCTATTTCATACATCCTCCTGCTCTCCTCCCCTCTGGTAACCATCAGTTTGTTCTCTGTAGTTAAGAGGCTGAAAAATATTCCATTGTGTGTATATATTTACCACATTTTCTTTATCCATTTTTCTACTGATGGACAATTGGGCTGCTTCCATCATTTGGTTATTGTAAATATGCTGCTATAAACATGGGGGTGTGTGTATCCCTTTGAATTAGTGTTTTTGTATTTTGGGGGGGAAATATCTAGTAGTGCAATTACTGGATCATGGGACAGTTCCATTTTTAACTTTCTGGGGAAACTCCATACTGTTTTCCACAGTGGCTGCACCAGGTTGCATTCCCACCAACAGTGCAAGAGGGTCTCTTTTTCTCTACATCCTTGCCAACTCTTGTTGCTTCTTGTGTTGTTGACTTTTAGCCATTCTGACAGGTGTGAGGTGATAGTTCATTGTATGTTTGACTTGCATTTCCCTGATGATGAGTAATGTTGAGCATCTTTTCATGTGTCTATTGGCCATCTGTATGTCTTCTTTGGAGAAATGTCTGTTTATGTCTTCTGTCCATTTTTTAATTGGATTATTTGGTGTTTGGGTGTTGAGTTGTAACAGTTCTTCATATATTTTGGATAGTAACCCTTTATCAGATATGTCACTTGCAAATATCTTCTGCCATTCTGTAGGTTGCCTTTTAGTTTTAGTGATTGTTTCCATTGCTATGCAGAAGCTTTTTATTTTGATGTAGTCCCAATAGTTTATTTTTGCTTTTATTACCCTTGCGTCAGGAGACATATGTAGAAAAACATTGCTACAGCAGATGTCAGGAGACATCACTGCCTGTGCTCTCTTCTAGGATTTTTATGGTTTCAGGTCTCACAGGTCTTTAGGCCATTTGAATTTATTTTTGTGTATGCTTTAGGAAAGTGGTCCAGTTTCCCTCCTCTGCGTGTGGCCGTCAAGTTTTCCCAACACCATTTGTGGAAGAGAGTGTATTTTTCCTATTAGCTATTATTTCCTCCTTTATCAAAGATTAAATGACCATATAACTGTGGGTTTATTTTGAGGTTTTCTGTTCTACTCCATTGATCTGTGTGTCTATTTTCGTGCCAGTACCATACAGTTTTGGTCACTGCAGCTTCATAACATAACTTGACATCTGGAATTGTGATGGTTCTAGTTTTGCATTCCTTTTTCAAGATTGCTTTGGCTATTTGAGATACTCAATTTGTTTTATTTTTATATTACTTGTAGGTGTTCTTTGTATATTATGAATTTTAATCTTGTGTGTTAGGCATGTTACTGTCTGCCAATTTTCTGTCAAGTTTGTTTATGTTATCTTTTGTCCTAGATAGGTTTCCTCTTTTTATGTGGTCAAATATGTCAAACATCAATATAAGCTTGTCAGTTTCCACAAAATAATTCCTTTCCGAGTTTGACTTGGATTGTACTGAATGTATTAGGAGAACTGATGTTGTTAAAATATTGAGGTTTCAAAACTCATCAAAATGCACAATTTTAAATGGATTGATTTTAGTGTATAAAAATTACTCTTCGAAAGCTGTTTAAAAGGAGACATCCAGGGTCATTGTATATGTCCACTTATTGTGGTATTCTTTTATATCTTTCAGTAACGTTTTATAATTTTCTTCTTATATTCCTGCACATAATTCCATTTCTATTGAGAATAGGGTCTGTTTTTCATTCTCTTTTTAATGGAATTTTTCTGTTATAGAGGAAAGTACATTAATTTAAATATTAATCTTTTTTCTTGCCACTATATATCTGTTGTATGATGGCTCTGAGATTTCAGAATTTATCCATTATAGGAATTAGTGTTACCTTAGCTGTCTCATGGATATAATAAACTATTTTAAGAAATACAATATTAAATGAAAATATGTTATGCAAGATTGTATGGCTGTTCAGGTAACTGGGTAGAAAGTGGCATAAATGAAGATATAGAATAAAGGACAAAGAGCAGACTTGAGGGAATGTAAAGAGTTCAGTATTGTGCATGTTGAGCTTGAACTGTTCACAGAGCCTCAAGTGGAGATGTCCAATGAACAGTTTGGAACTCTGGAGAAAAGTCTTGACTTCAGATAGAATATACTTGAGGATGAAAGTGGTGGGCTTGGATGCCATAGCTTAGAGGGGACAACTGAGGGCACAAATGGACTGAGGTTGGAAAACTAGTCCATGCCATAAATGGAGCTAAGAGGGTTTTGGTTTTTCAGGGTTTTTTTGGGGAGGGAGTTGGTTGTTTGTTTTGGCTGGGTTTTGGTTTTGCTTTGTTTTTAATGGGTGCTCTCTTTCTTTCTAAAGTGAATGAATATGAAAAGAAATCATAGAATCACAGTCTGGAATCTTACATAGATTCAACAATTGACACACTGTGTACTTGAGAAGTAATTGAACATCATGCTTTTCGGTCTATGAAATAGTAGCCCTATCCTCTCTATTCCTTGGAATTGTCATGAGGTTGAGGGTAGGATAAAAACATAGATACAAAGTTCTTTTATGAGGTACAAAACCCAAACAGAATAGAGGCATCCTTAAACTCTGAACTTGTTTACCATCTTCCAAATTCTTTCCCAATTCCTGGGGAAAACTTTAGGTCCCTTGGTTGAATATTAGTTATCTCCAGGTAAAGACAAAATACACTCTTGTATCAAGGGCTAGAAAAATCCATTTCAGGTCAGGCCAGGTCAGAAAACAGAGAATACATGAAAACAAATAAGGAGGGGGAAGATTAAGAGATAAGATGATGTGAATCTTATGCAGAGAGAGGTAAGTAGGAGACATTAAGAAGGAGGCTGGGAGGTGGAGATGTAGGACCTCATTTAGTATTGACCTAAGAGTATAGACAATTATTTTAAAATTATGCCATAATCAAAGCGGAGTTCTGGCTTAAAAAAAGAAACGTAGTTTCCCATGATAAATTAGTTACTGTAAGGCATGAAGATCATTTAAAACAGGAGTTCTTAAACTACACTTGGCCAGAATCACCTGGGAACACAAAGAGGAAGACGTAGCCAGCAGGTCACCAAGACCCTTCTTTCCTAGTTCAACTACACAGCTCAACTTCATCTCTTTTACATATTGAATAATTATTTACTATACCATCTTAACAGAAAGTTTCCAGGGTAAGGGAAAAAATCTGGAATAATACTCCAATATTATTATATCTACTAGATAGAAATATGTAAAAATATCAAATGTTACCATTATACAAAGAAGGTAATTTTCATTCTACAAAAGACTCTCCCCAGGGCTCCCTTCATGTCTCTGTTCCTCAGGCTGTAGATGAAGGGGTTCAGCATGGGGGTGACCACAGTGTACATCACAGCCATGACAGTCTCCTTAACAGTAGAATTATTCGTGGATGGGCACAAGTAGAGACCAATAACTGTCCCATAGAAGAGAGACACCACAGAGAGGTGGGAGCCACAGGTGGAGCAGGCTTTGCGGATACCCCTGGCAGAAGGAACCTTGAGGATGGATGACACAATCTGTGCGTAAGACATGATGATGAGCAGGAATGGGATGATGAGAAAAAGCCCTCCCATGATAAATATCACCAACTCATTAACTTGAGTGTCAGAGCAGGCCAGCTTCAGCAGAGCAGACATATCACAGAAAAAGTGGGGGATTGTGTTGTCTGCACAGAACCACAATCCAGCCATAAGCAGAGTGTGTAACATAGCATGGAACATGGTCAGCACCCAGGAAAGCACCACCAGGGAGAGACAAAGCTTGGGGCTCATGATGGTGGTGTAGTGCAGGGGGAAGCAGATGGCCACATAGCGGTCATAGGCCATGGCCACCAGGAGGAAGCTCCCCAGGTCTCCAAAAAACAGGAAGAAGTATATCTGGGTCAGGCAGCCAGCATAGGGGATGGATGGGACTTGGCTCTGCATGTTCTGCAGCAATTTGGGCATTGTGACAGAGGAGAAGCAGAGGTCGGAGAAGGATAAATTGCTGAGAAACAAATACATGGGTGTGTGGAGGTGGGAGTCCAGGCGAATGAGGATGATGATGAGAAGGTTCCCCACGATGGTGGTAACATACATGACCAGGAACAGGGCATAGAACAGGTCTCGCTGTTCTGGATCAATGGGCAGGCCCAGGAGGACGAATTCTGAGATGACAGTTTGATTCTTTCCTATCATGCTCTGCCTTCAGTATCTTTACAAAGAAATTACAGTATCCATTAAAAATGGAATTTAAAACCAAACATATTTCTGGGATACATAATGTTAGGTGCTCTGTAAAGATACTGTATATCACTCTCATCACAATAATTACCATTTCTATACTCCAAATCTCTAACGACAGAACCTCCATGATCAGAAACGACTTTTCTTCACTTCTCTTTAACAATGTTCCAACCGTTATAAAACGCTCTTACCCATTACCTTCTGGACACCTATATGTTGGTTTTCCTCATATCTATCTGACCAGGCATCCTCAGTAACTCTAATTAGTTTCTTTTTGTCAAACTCTTCATGGTGATGTTCCAGGGCTCTTTCCTCAACACTGTTCCCTTATAATGCTACATATAGCACGAAGAAAAACTCATCTACTCCAAAGGACTTGATTACCATTTAAACCTCAGATGTAGATGACTCTCTAATCTATAAAACAGTGTACCTAGTTGCTTAATGATTATCTTCCCTTAGACTTATCACATGCATTTTAAGCTAGGCAGATCCTAAAAGAAAGTCATGTCGTGCCCTTCTCTCAATTCCAATTCCTTCCTCCTCTAATTCCCTCTATCTCAGTAAAAGAAATCAAGGGGCAAGTCATACACCTGAGAGGTTTCTTTAGTCCCCTCCTTTCCCTCAATATCTAATCTGTCAAAACATCCTAAAGACTCTGCCACATTAAACCTCTTTCTCATTCATCCACTCCTTACTTCAACCATCACTATCCTGGCTGGGCTGACATCATGTCTTGTCTGTACTATTGCGACAGCCTCTTCTCTCTTCACTCATCTCCCTGCTTCCACACTTGAACACTCTCTCCTTCAATATCCTTCATTCACACTGTGGCATTCTAAGATGAACATTTGATCATCATTCTCCCTAAAGTCTTCACAGATTCTCATTGCTCTCAAGATAAAGGCAAAATTCCCTCCAAAGGAATTGCACAAAAGTTGCTTCAAGACCTGCCCCTTGCTGACTTCCACAGATTCACCTGGCCCCATAGTGACACTCACATTCACCTCTCCAGAAATGCTGGACTTGAAAGGCACAATTTCTTGCCTCCAGCCTTTTCCACTTGCTGTCCCCCCTGCCTAGCATCTTCCCCCCTCTTCACCTGGTTTGCTCCTACTTACCCTTCAGCCATATTACATGTCACTTACGCAGCTACATCTCTCCTGTCCCCCCTCCCCAGACCAGGTGAGAACCTGCTACTATGTTTCCCCAGCATCCTGTACTTGTCCCTAAAGCATTAAATGCCCAGGGAACTGTTTACAGCTGTTCTCCCTACTGGGTTGTAAACATGCAGGAAACGCCATGTCTGCCTTCATGACTGCAGAAGTGTCAGCACCTGGCACAGTGCCTGGATACAGCCAATGTTTCATAAATATTTATTGGCTGTGCTTCAGCCTGAGACATGCATTCTTTCAACTCTAGAGACGGCAAACTCATGTTATGTTAGAATACCTACTCCTATTAAATCCTCTCAGAAGAAGTACTCACTTGCTTCCACCATTTAGCACTAAATTTGTTACCTTGTTACAGAGTTATGAATGTAATACTCTACCCATAGAGAGTGTTGGGGTACCTCAGATAAGACTACCCTGTTCACGAATATAGATGATAGAGATAGTAGAGACATATAACCAGGTATGTAGATATATAAATACAAGTATTGATATAAAGTTATACTCTCCTATTTATTCTGTTTCTCTGGAGAAACCTGACTAATACACACCTTAGTGTCTCTAAAAGCTGACAAAGAAAGCAGAGGAGAACCACCAAGAGATGTGAGGCTCCTTCGTTAAAGACCTGACTCTGCTGGTGCTGTTTGATCCAACTACATTAACAGTTTTTACACGTGGACATTACATACTGGCATCACAGTGGGAACAAACATCTAGGGGAAATCTCACAGCTGTTTCCTCAGAATTTTGCTTCCCAGTAGATGAGGGGATCCATCTCTGGTCTTGACAGTATGCTGAGGAACCAGAGACAGCACCTGCAGATGCTACCACTAATTAGGTAATGACTCTCTCAGCTTTACCCATTGTCAGTGGTTCTCACCCTGGACTGCACATAAGAATCATCTAGCACAGTGCTTCTAAAATTAAAAATCACCCAGGAATTCTGCTAAAATGCTGGTTCTGATTCAGTAGGCCAGTTCTACATATTTTTATTTTATCTTTTTAAAAGATTTTATTTATTTATTTGACAGCAAGAGAGAGCACAAGCAAGGGGGAGCAGCAGGTGGAAGGAGAGGGAGAAACAGACTCGCCACCAAGCAGGAAGCCTGACGCGGGGCTCATTGCGGGGCCCTGGGATCATGACCTGAGTTGGCTCAGGCAGATGTTTAACCGACTGAGCCACCCAGGTGTCCCATAGTTGCACATTTTTAATTAGCACCCAGGGACTGCAGTGCTGTGGTCCATGGACTATACAGTGAGTAGCAAATATATATGAGGCTTTTAAAAATGGAGATTACTGGGTGCCCTCAGATAAATATAGTCACAATCTTAAAGGAGGCCTGTACAAAAAATGTTAAAGTTCCCAGATGATTCTAAAATAAAACAAGGGCTCAAACTACTGCATTAAAGCCTACCACAAGACATGAACAGACATTTATCCAGAGAAGACATACAAATGACCAACAGACACATGAAAAAATGCTCCACATCACTAGCCATGAGGGAAAACAAATCAAAACCACAATGATTACATCAGGTAGAATGGTTAAAATTAACAAGACCGTAAACAACAAATGTTGGTGAGGATGTGGAGAAAGGGGAACCCTCTTACACTGTTGGTGGGAATGCAAACTGGTACAGCTGCTCTGGAAAACACTATGGATGTTCCTCAAGAAGTTAAAATAGAGCTACCCTATGACCCAGCAATTGCACTACTAGGTATTTACCCCAAAGATACAGATGTCATGATAGAAGGGGCACCTGCACCCCAATGTTCATAGCAACAGTGTCCACAATAATCAAACTGTGGAAGGAGCCGGTATGTCCTTTGACCGAAGAATGAATAAGGAAGATGTACTATATATCTATATCTATATATCTGTATATATATACACACTCACACACAATGGAATATGACTCAGGCCTCAGAAATGATGAATACTTACCATTTACATCAATGTGGATGGAACTGGAGGGTATTATGCTAAGTGAAATAAGACAATTGGAGAAAGACAATTATATGATTTCACTCATATGTGGAATATAAGAAACAAAGCAGAACATCATAAAGGAAGGGAGGAAAACTGAATGGGAAGAAATTAGAGAAGGAGACAAACCATGAGAGACTCTTAATTATGGGAAACAAACTGAGGGGTGCTGAAGGGGACGTGGGTGGGAGGATGGGGTAACTGGGCGATGGGCATTAAGGGGGGGACACATGATGAGATGAGCTGGGTGTTACACAGCACTGATGAATTGTTGAACACTACATCTGAAACTAATGATGTGTTGGCTAATTGAATTTAAACAAATAAAGCCTACCACAAGAGCTGTCATTACATTGGAAATATACAATCTTGTAAGAATATATGACACACTAATATTTACAAATGCTATCACTGAAAACAAGATTGTAACTGGTAAACGTTAATAAAAATATTTCTAGAATGTGGGGAAGTCTCGGGAGGCAGGGAGGGGAAGAAGAGGAGGGTTATCATACCTGAAGAACTATCCTGCAGAACATCACACAACCTGGGAAAGCAAGATCCTTGGGTTGGAAGGACCCTAAGGGACCAGCTCATTCACCCTCTGCCCAACTTACCCAGTGTGTCTGAGGGTGACTCCAGTACACTACCTAAGGTCCTGTTTCCCTTTATTTACTGAGACGTGTGAATTGACAGCCTCTGTAGTCACCTCTGTCTGCAACATCCCTTCTCACATCTCCCATTCTATGCTTCCCTGGGTCTAGGAGGCCCTGGATCCCAGAGGAGTCTAGATCTTAAAGGAACTCATTAAAGACACAGAAATTACCCAGGACCCTTAGGACAAATGCTCTGAGTCCTGGAGCAGTGACCGATTACATCACTGATCACACCTGAGTATACTTTGGGGGAAGTGGGGAAGGAGAGAAGTTCATATAGGGATGCTTAATCGCTGCCAGTTTAGGGAATATACAGTAGTCCTGTGGGGCTGGAGCCTACATTTTGGGAGGTGAAGGAGGATGGTTGGAGAAGCCATAGAAAGGAACAGGGACCAGGCTGTGAATATCCTAAAATATCTTACAGTGTAAGAGGCTTTACTTTGTGGGCAAGAATAAGTCGTAAGTAGTCTTTGAACAAAGTGCCATGAAAGACACATACTTTGGAAAGATTCCAGGGTGGCATAATCTCTCACTACAACCCAGTTTCTCATAAACATACTCAAGGCGAGAGATAAACCTGCAGCTAACAGAGATTAGATCTCTGTGACCCAACCATATGCAGATGCATAGAAAGTACTGGAATAAGAGAGAATTCTCCCAGATTATTTTCAATTCTTCCCTTTTTTTTTTTTGGTTTTTTAACATTTTAATGGGAAATCTGATATTTGAAAATATTTTGCTCAGCACTAGCTAACTGATCAAGCATCACCAATGAATATCATTGCTATCCAGCAATATATACAGTTAACTGTAGATCATCAATAGCAAATATAATTGCCATTAGAATATCATTTTGCTGGGTGCCTGGGTGGCCCAGTCAGTCAAGCATTAGACTCTTAAGTTTCAGCTCAGGTCATGATCCCAAAGTCGTGGATTGAGCCACATGTCAGGCTCCACGCTCAGCGTAAGAGTCTGCTTGAGACTCTCTCTCCCTCTCTAAAATATATAAATAAATCTCTAAAAAAAGACAGAATATCATTTTGCAAATTCTTTCAAGAACTTAGAAGTACCAAGTAACACGGGGAAACTTCAGAGAGCTAATGTAAAGTCTCAAAATGACCTTCAAACACAAGTATTTTCTGGAGTAGTTTACCACCAGGAGGAATACTCTGGGTGATACAGACTTTGTGGGCATCATAGAAGCTGACCTAGAGAGGGGATTGTCACTGAGGGCAGAACAGCGAGAATGAACAGATCTACTATTATGAGAAAAGACTCTGGGGCACTAGAACTATTACTTGAGTTACAAACAACAATCAGTTTTTACACCTGATACCTGCTTATATCTTCCCAAACATTTGTAACCGTACAGCTGTCAGAAATCCGCACATTCAGTGGACTATCTTCCCCATGTCACCTTTCCCTAAGATTAAGTCAATTGAGTATAGGGCCATTGTTGAATTTCTTTTTTTGTTTGTGTTTGTTTTTTAAACATTTTTAAACATTTTAAATGTTTAATTTCTTTTTTAAAAAAAGATTTTATTTATTTATTTGACAGAGATAGAGACAGCCAGCGAGAGAGGGAACACAAGCAGGGGGAGTGGGAGAGGAAGAAGCAGGCTCCTAGCGGAGGAGCCCGATGTGGGGCTTGATCCCATAACGCCGGGATCACGTCCTGAGCCGAAGGCAGACGCTCAACCGCTGTGCCACCCAGGCACCCCTAAATGTTTAATTTCTTTTTTTTTTATTATGATTTTTTATTTTATTATGTTAGTCACCATACAGTACATCCCCGGTTTCCGATGTAAGGCTCGATGATTCATTAGTTGTGTATAACACCCAGTGCACCATGCAATACGTGCCCTCCTTACTACCCATCACCGGTCTATCCCATTCCCCCACCCCCTCCCCTCTGAGGCTTTCAGTTTGTTTCTCATAGTCCATAGTCTCTCATGTTTCATTCCCCCTTCTGATTACCCCCCAACTTTCTTTATCCCTTTCTTCCCCTACTGATCATCCTAGTTCTTATGTTCCATAGATGAGAGAAATCATATGATAGTTGTCTTTCTCTGCTTGACTTATTTCACTTAGCATTATCTCCTCCAGTGCCGTCCATGTTGTAGCAAATGTTGAGAACTCATTCTTTCTGATAGCTGAGTAATATTCCATTGTATATATGGACCACAACTTCTTAATCAAGTCATCTGTTGAAGGGCATCTCGGCTCCTTCCACGATTTAGCTATTGTGGACATTGCTGCTATGAACATTGGGGTGCATATGGCCCTTCTCTTTACTACATCTGTATCTTTGGGGTAAACACCCAGTAGTGCAATGGCTGGGTCATAGGGTAGCTCAATTTTTAACTTTTTAAGGGACCTCCACACTGTTTTCCAGAGTGGCTGTACCAATTGCATTCCCACCAACAATGTAGGAGGGATCCCCTTTCTCCACATCCTCTCCAACAATTGTTGTTTCTTGCCTTGTCTATTTTTGCCATTCTAACTGGCGTAAGGTGGTATCTCAGTGTGGTTTTGATTTGAATTTCCTTGATGGCTAATGATTTTGAACATTTTTTCATGTGTCTGTTAGCCATTTGTATGTCTTCATTGGAAAAGTGTCTGTTCATATCTTCTGCCCATTTTTTGATTTATTTGTTTCTCGTGTATTGAGTTTGAGAAGTTCTTTGTAGATCTTGGATACCAGTCCTTTATCTGTAGTGTCATTTGCAAATATCTTCTCCCATTCCGTGGGCTGCCTCTTAGTTTTTCTGACTGTTTCCTTGGCTGTGCAGAAACTTTTAATCTTGATGAAGTCCCATAAATTCATTTTATCTTTTGTTTCTCTTGCCTTTGGGGATGTATCATGAAAAAAGGTTGCTTTGGCCGATGTCGTAGAGGTTGCTGCCTATGTTCTCCTCTAGAATTTTGATGGATTCCTGTCTCACATCGAGGTCTTTCATCCATTTGGAGTTTATTTTTGTGTATGGTGTGAGAGAGTGGTCAAGTTTCATTCTTTTGCACATAGCTGTCCAATTTTCCCAGCACCATTTATTGAAGAGACTGTCTTTTTCCCACTGGATGTTTTTTTCCTGCTTTATCAAATATTAGTTGCCCAAAGAGCCGAGGGTCCATTTCTGGGCTCTCTATTCTCTTCCACTGGACTATGTGTCTGTTTTTGTGCCAGTACCATGCTGTCTTTGTGATCACAGCTTTGTAGTACAGCTCGAAATCCAGCATTGTGATGCCCCCAGCTTTGACATAGTTAAAATGTCCATGCTACCCAGAGCATTCTACACTTTCAATGCTATCCCGGTCAAAATACAGAGGACATTTTTCAAAGAACTGGAACAAATAGTCCTTAAATTTGTATGGAAACAGAAAAAGCCCCGAATCTCCAAGGAACTATTTTCAATTCTTCTTCATGCAGAGATAGAAAAGGAAACTCAGGTTTGAATCCCACTGAAGTACTTCCACATCATTACCTCTCTTGGAAAACCTTCACAGAACCTGTCACCACCATCATTTCAACCATTCTTCCCATGTGTCAGATTACCTATTTTCCAGTCCTTCCTTGTACTGTAATTGATCGCAAGGCTACAGTTGGCATTGGTAACTCCTTTCACTACACATTCTATGTTCTCATTGGCCATCATCTCAGCTGGATGGGGCTGTTTCCATAGTAGTAAATGGGAACCTTCATTCCTGGGGAATCTTCACCCTCATCAGTCCCCTCTTTATTAGGTCGTTATGCTTTCCAGTCAGATTTATTATTAGATAAAATACTAAGTGGCATCCAAGTGTTCCCCAGAATTTCAGACATGGTCCTCTCTGCTCCAGTTGTATACAACAACCCAGATTCACCTTGGTAATCAATATCACCACCTCAGGCAGAATGGCAACTCTGTTCTTTGGATGCCAGTTTACATAAGAACAGCAAAATATCCAGATGGTGTGCTCATCTTCCAATTCAATGAAAACGTTGCTCTATGAAACCACCCCCTGAAAGAAGCACTCCTCTCTTGAGAACTACGTGAGACACTTGTGCACTATTATAAATTCTTCAGTTTCATCTCTTATTTAGCCACAGCTACCGTAATTGCACTGACTTCAACTGGCACCTGAATTCTGCTCCGCACGCTCCTTGTTGCCTGCTCTGGAACTTCTCTAACTCCACGAAACAGGACGTCAGGGGCAACAGTCTCAATACTCATACAAATATTTAGGTGTATGATCCATTTTAAGTGAAATGTAGAGAGTGTGAGGTATCGATTGACGTTCATTTTTTTTGTTTTTTTGCACATGGAAATCCAATTTTTCCAGCAGCGCTGGTTGAAAAGATCATTTTCCAGAAATTGTCTTTGCATCTTTGTCAGTAATCAGTGGGCAGTACTTTAGTGATCTATTTCTGGACTCTATCTACTATTCTATACTCATAGTGATCCATATTTCTAGATTTTCTCCAATACCACTCTTTCCTGATTATTTTAATTAACAGTAAGTCTGGAAACCAGGCAGTATGAGTCCTTTACCTTTGTTTTCTTTTCCAAAATCAGTTTCAATTTTTTTGTAGTTTCTTTGCCTTTACATATACATTTTATAATCAGATGGTCAATTTGTACCAAAAAAGTCCTGTAGGAATTTCGACTGGAATTGTGTCCAAGCTCTGGATCAGCTTTGGTGGAGTTGACATCTTAACAATATTGAGTCTTTCATCCATGCACAGTTTAGATCTATCCACTTTTTTCTTTGATTTCTTTAATCAGTGTTTTGTAGTTTTCATGCATATATTAAGATTTATGCCTAAGTATCAAATGTTTTGGTGCTAGTGTAAATAGTACTTTATTTTATTAATGTATGTATGTATGTATTAAAGAGAGAGGGAGAGTATGAGCAGGGGAAGTGGCAGGGGGACAGGGAGAGAGAGGGAATCTCCAGCATACTCCCTGCTGACCTTGGAGCTGACATGGGGCTCCACCTCATGATTCTGAGATCAAGACCTGAACCAAATAAAGAATTGGATGTTTAACCGACTGAGCCACCCAGGCACCCCTAAGTAGTACTTTGAAGAGTTTTTCCACTTTACATATGTTTATTGTCAGTTGATATAAATTTGATTTTCATATATTAACATTATTTTATATTTATGCACAGAAATAAAGCTTCTTAATACATTGACTTTATATCCCATGGTACTACTCAACTCACTACTTCTGGAATGACATTTTATGTTCTTTGGGATTTTCTAAATAGACAATCTAGTTGTCTATGAACAGAGATGGTTTAATACTTTCCCCTCTATATACTTTTTATTTTTTTCCTTGTCCTTTCTCACTGCTTAGGATTTCAAATACAATGTTGAATGACAGTGGTGAAATCAAACATTTTTACTTTGTCCCTGAACTTAGGGAGAAAGCATTCAATCTCTCACCATTAAGTATGATATTAGCTCTAAGTTTTTTCACCACCTTTTTATTTAAATTCCATTTGGTTAACATCCAGTGTAATATTCGTTTCAGGTGTACAATTTAGTGATTTGTCACTTACGTACAGCACCCAGTGCTCATGGCAACAAATGCCCTCCGTAAGGCCCATCACCTGTTTAACCCCTTCTCTCCACCTCCCCCCCTCACAAACCACCCTTCCAGTAACTATCCATTTTTTCTCTATAGTTAAGAGTCTGTTTCCTGGCTTGCCTCTCTTTTTTGCCCCCTCTGTGTTCATCAGTTTTGTTTCTTAAATTTAAATGTAAGCGTGAAATCATAGAGTATTTGTCTTTGACTGACTTATTTCGCTTAGCACAATACTCTCTAGCTCCATCCATGTCATTGCAAATGGCAAGATTTCACTCTTTTTTACTGGCTGAATAATATTCCATTATATATCTATATCTAGATATAGATATATAGATATAGATATCGATATCGATATAGATATATCTATCTCACATCTTCTTTATCCGTTCATCAGTCCATGGACATTTGGGTTCTTTCCATGATATGACTATTGTTGATAATGCTGCTATAAACATAGGGGTCCATGTATCACTTTGAATCAGTATTTTTTTATCCTTTTGGTGAATACTTAGTAGTGAAATTACTAGAATTACCTAAAATAACTAGAATTACCTAGAATTACTAGAATTTCATATTTTTAGCTTTTTGAGAAATCTAGTACTGTTCTCCAGAGTGGCTGCACCAGTTTGCTTTCCCACCAATAGGGCAAGAGCATTCCCCTTTCTTCTCATCTTCACCAACACCTGTTGTTTCCTGTGTTGTTAATTTTAGCCATTCTGACTATCATGAGGTGATAGATATCTCTGTAGTTTTGATTTGTCAATTTTAGCCATTCTGACTATCATGAGGTGATAGATATCTCTGTAGTTTTGATTTATTTCCTTGATGATGAGTGCTGTGGAACATGTTCTCATGTGTCTGTTGGCCATCTGGATGTCTTCTTTGGAAAATTGTCTGTTCATGTCTTCAGCTCATTTTTTAAACCAGATTATTATTATTATTATTATTATTATTATTATTATTATTATTAGTGTTGAGTTTTACAAGTTCTTAATAGATTTTGGATACTAAAATTTATTGGATATGTCATTTGCAAATATCTTCTTCCATTCTGTAGATTGCTTTTTAGTTTTGTTGATTGTTTTCTTTGCTGTGCAGAAGCTTTTTATTTTGATGAAGTCCTGGGAGTTCATTTTGCCTCAGGAGACATGTCTAGCAAGAAGTTGCTACAGCAGATGTGAAAGAGGTTATGCCTGTGTTCTCTTCCAGGATTGATGATTTCCTGTCCCTTTAGGTCTTTCATCCATTTTGTGTATGGTTTAAGAAAATGGTCAATTTTCATTTTTCTTCATGCTACTGTCCAGTTTTCCAAACACCATTTCAGGAAGAGACTGTCTTTTTCACGTTGAATATTCCTTCCTGCTTTGTCAAAGTCTCGTTGACCATGTTGTATGGGTACATTTCAGGGTTTTCTGTTCTGTTCCGTTCATCTATGTGTCTGTTTTTGTCTCAATACCATACTGTCTTGATCACTACAGTTTTATAATACGATTTGAAGTCCAGAATTGTGATGCCTCCAGCTTTGCATTTCTTTTCCAAGATTGCTTTGGCTATTTGGGGTCTTCTGTGGTTCCATACAAATTATAGGATTGCTTCTTCTAGCTCTATGAAAAATGTTGTTGGTACTTGTTTTAATTTAAAAACAATTAACTAACATACAGCTTACTATTAGTTTCAGAGGTAGAGTTTAGTGAGTGATTCAACAGTTGCATGTAACACCCAGTGCTCATTACATTAAGTGCCCTCCTTAATGTCCATCATCACCCGGTTACCCCATTTCTCCATACACCTCCACTCCAGCAACCCTCAATTTGTTATGTGTAGTTAAATGTCTCATGGTTTGTCTCCCTTTCTGATTTTGTCTTGTTTTAATTTTCCCTCCTTTCCCCAACGTTCATCTGTTTTGTTTCCTAAATTCCACATATGAGTGAAATCATATGATATCATATGCTATATTTCTCTCTGATGATGATCTAGTTCCAACCACATCATTGCAAATGGTAAAATTTCATTTTTTTAAAGATTTTATGTATTCATTTGACAGAGAGAGCAGAGCGAAAGAGAGAGAGCACAATGTGGGGGGGGAGCAGAGGGAGAGGGAGAAGTGGGCTTCCCTATGATCACGGAGCCTGATGTGGGGCTTGTTGCCAGAACCCTGTGATCATGACCTGAGCCAAAGACGATGCTCAACAGACTGGGCCACCCAGGCACCCCAAGATTTCATTTTTTAATGGCTGAGTAATATTCCATTGTATATATGGACCACATCTTCATCCATTTGTCTGTTGAAGGGCATCTTGTCTCCTTCCACAATTTAGCTATTGTGGACAATGCTGCTATGAACATTGGGGTGCATGTGGCCCTTCTTTTCACTACATCTGTATCTTTGGGGTAAATACCCAGTAGTGCAATTGCTGAGTCATAGGGTATCTCTATTTTTAACTTTTGGAGGAACCTCCACAGTGTTTTCCAGAGTTGTTGTACCAGTTTGCATTCCCACCCATAGTATAGGAGGGCTCCCCTTTCTCTGCATCCTCCCCAACATCTGTAGTTTCCTGACTTGTTAATTTTAGTCATTCTGACTGGTGAAAGGTGGTATCTCATTGTGGTTTTGATTTGTATTTCCATGATGTCTAGTGATGTTCAGCATTATTCATGTATCTGTTGGCCATTTGGATGTCTTCTTTGGGGAGATGTCTGTTCATGTCTTGTGCCCATTTCTTGATTGGATTATTTCTTTTTGGGGGGTTGAATTTGATAAGTTCTTTATAGATTTTGGATACTAGCCATTTATCTGATAAGACATTTGGAAATACCTTCTCCCATTCTGTCAAACTAATATAACACAGTATGTTAACTGTACTGAAATTAAAAAAAAAAAGAATATCCCCTAGCAAGGGGCCTCATTATATAGTGACATATTGCCTATCAGTAAGTCAAAGGAAGCCCATTTTTTTCATTCTTAAGTAGCTGATATTTCTTTAGTACAGCACCAATGAAATACATGGCTGTATCGGGAATCCTGTTGCAGAAAGGGGAGAAAAAGTATCTCTACACTCTAATCTCTTGCTTGGCATTCATTCATTCATTCATTCATTCATTCATTCATATTTTCTCTCTCTCTCTGCCCCTGTTACTTTCTGAACGTCTATGATCACATTTATATAAGCTAAAATTAAGATGAGCATATATACCAGTTTGTCCTGTACAGTCCCATTATGAGACTCCTTTTATTCTCAAAATATATTCCAGTTTGAACTATGAAGATATAATACAATAGACATCCTCGTGGTGAGGAGAAAGTTCTGGAGTTCTTTTGTTGGTGGTTATATATATCCACATGTACAATAAAGTATCATAAACTACACACAAATAAATGATAGTGATGATGATGATGATGATAATAATAAAAGAATGTGTGCAGCAAATACAGGTGGAATGCAAGTAAGGTCTGTGGTCCAGTTCATTGGGATGTGCCAGTCAATTTCCTGGTTTTGTTAATGTATTCTACTTGTATAAAATGGTACCACTAGAGGAACCTGGATAAGGTACAAATTATCTTTCTGTACTATTTTTCAAATTTCTTATGAGTCTATAATTATTTCAAAATAAAAAATTTATATGTATCTAAATTCCAGTTTGGACAATAAATTATATGAACTCTCAGCTAAATGTACTTAGTTTAGTCACTCTTAACCCCCTTTTTGACTTTACAGTTACTTCCTACCACCTCCCTGATAGTGCAGCCAAGACACTTCAGTGTATATGCAGACACTCTGTGAAACAGTGTGGAGGTTCCACAAAAAGTTGAAAATAGAGCTACCCTATGACCCAGCAATTGCACTACTGGGTATTTACCCCAAAGACAGAAATGCAGTGATCTGAAGGGGCACCTGCACGTCAATGTTCATAGCAGCAATGTCCACAATAGCCAAACTATGGAAAGAGCCCAGATGTCCATTGACAGATGAATGGATAAAGCATATGTGGTGTATATATAGGTGTATACATACACACCACACACACACACAGAGGAATATTACTCAGCCATAAAAAATGAAATCTTGCCATTTACAACAACATGGCTGGAACTAGAGAGTATTATGCTAAGAGAAATAAGTCAATCAGAGACAATTATCATATGATCCCACTCATATGTGGAATTTAAGAAACAAAGCAGAGGATCATAGGGGAAGAGAGGAAAAAATGAGACAAGATGAAACCAGAGAGGAAGACAAACCATAAGAGACTCTTAACCACAGGAAACAAGCTGAGGGTTGCCAAAGGGGAGGGGGGTGGAGGGATGGGGCGACTGGCTGATGTACGTTGGGGAGGGTATGTGTTGTAATGAGCACTGAGTATTGTATAAGACTGATGAATCACAGACCTGTACCCCTGAAACAAATAATACATTACATGTTAAGTAATTGAATATAAATTAAAAAAATGGTTTTTAAGTTTTTGGAGTCAGGATTTAATCTCAGATCGAATGGCAAAGCCAGTGCTCTTTGCCTTATGAGTGAGACCTCCTGAATACCAGCTTGGGAAACAAAGGAAAGGACCTGAAAAATTGATTTTAAGTTGTGAAAATTAGACTAACTCTACTCAAAAGGGCACACCACTTTGGAAGACGTTTTGGCAATTTTTTAATAAAGGTAAATAAAGGCTTACCACATAGTACAACATGCTCTTAGCTATTTACCCAACTGATCTGATAATAGGTCCATTTGATTCTTTTTGATGCTACATCTATCTTAAAAGCTTCTGCATTGCAAAGGAAACAACAGAATGAAAAGGCATCCTGTTGAATGGGAGAAACTATTCGTAAATATCTAATGAAGAGGGAGTGTTTTCTCATGTGCCTGTTACATTTGTATGTCTTCTTTGGAGAAGTGTCTGTTCATGTCTTCTGCCCATTTTTTGACTTGATTGTTTGGTTTTTGGGTGTTGAGTTTGAGAAGTTTGTTATAGATCTTGGATACCAGTCCTTTATCTGTAGTGTCATTTGCAAATATCTTCTCCCATTCCGTGGGTTGCCTCTTTGTTTTGTTGACTGTTTCCTTTGTTGTGCAGAAGCTTTTTATCTTGATAAAGTCCCAAGAGTTCATTTTTGCTTTTGTTTCCCTAGCCATGGAGACATGTCTTGAAAGAAGTAGCTGTGGCCAATGTCAAAGAGGATACTGCCTATGTTCTCCTCTAGGATTTTGATGGATTCCTGTCTCACACTGAAGTCTTTCATCCATTTAGAGTTTATCTTTGTGCATGGTGTAAGAGAATGGTAGAGTTTCATTCTTCTGTATATAGCTGTCCAATTTCCCCAGCACCAGTTATTGAAGAGACTGTCTTTTTTCCATTAGATATTTTTTCCTGCTTTGTCAAAGATTAGTTGACCATAGAGTTGAGGGTCCACATCTGGACTCTCTGTTCTGTTCCACTGATCTGTGTGTCTGTTAGCCATCAGGGCAATTCAAATCAAAACCACACTGAGATACCACCTTACACCAGGTAGAATGGCAAGAATTAACAAGGCAGGAAACAACAAATGTTGGAGAGGATGTGGAGAAAGGGGAACCCTCTTACACTGTTGGTGGGAATGCAAGTTGGTACAGCCACTTTGGAAACAGTATGGAGGTTCCTCCAAAAGTTAAAAATAGAGCTGCCCTATGGCCCAGCAATTGCACTACTGGGTATTTATCCAAAAGATACAGAGGTAGTGAAAAGAAGGGCCACATGCACCCCAATGTTCATAGCAGCAATGTCCACAATAGCCAAACTGTGGAAGGACCCGAGATGCCCTTCAACAGAAAAATGGATAAAGATGTGGTCCATATATACAATGGAATATTACTCAGCCATCAGAAAGGATGAATACCCACCCTTTGCACTGACATGGACAGAACTGGAGGGGATGATGCTAAGTGGAAAAGCCAAGCAGAGAAAGACAATTATCATATGGTTTCACTTATATGTGGAACATAAGGAATAGCATGGAGGACAATAGGAGAAGGAAGGGAAAAATGAAGGGGGGGGAGATCAGAAGGGGAGATGAACCATGAGAGACTGTGGACTCTGGGAAACAAACTGAGGGTTTTAGACGGGAGGGGGATGGGGGGATGGGTTACCCCAGTGTTGGGTATCAAGAGGGGCATGTATTATAATGGGCACTGCGTGTTATAAGCAAACAATGAATCATAGAACACTACATCAAAAAGTAATGAAGTACTCTATGGTGACTAACATAACATAGCAAAATAAATAAAATGTCTAATGAAGGTATATATCCAAAGAAATGATATCAGGATCTCAAAAAGATATCTGCACTCCTGTGTTCATTGCAGCATTATTTACAATAGCCGAGATATGGAAGCAATCCAAATGTCCATCAACAGATAAATGGATAAAGTGTAGCATATACAATATACTTTATATTTCCCTTCAATAAATGGTGCTGGGAAAATTGGACAGCTATATACAGATACAATGGGATATCATTCAGCCTTTAAAAAGAAGAAACCTTGATATTTGCGACAACATGGATGAACTTAAAGGACATTATGCTAAGTGAAAAAAACCCACTCACAGAAGGACAAATACTGCATGATTCCATTTTAGATATGAGGTATCTAAAATAATCACGCCCGCAGACAAGAAAAATTGAACAGCACTTGTCAGGGGTCAGGGGGAAGGAGGAAATGGAGAACTGGTTTTCAATGGGTATAATACGTTTCTGTTACATAAGATGAGTAAGTTCTAAAGATCTGATGTACAATATGGTACCCACAGTCGATAATATGGTATTGTACACTCTAAAATATGTTAAGAGGATAGATTTCATGTTAAGTGTTCTTATCAAAAAAGAAAAGAAAAGCCATAAAAGAACACAAGGAAATCCTTAGAGACTAGGGATATATGTAATATTTTGGTTGTGATGATAGTATCATGGGCGTATGCATAAGTCTAAACTCATCAAGATGTATACATTACATGTGTGTAATTTTTATCACGTGTACTTCTGTAATGTAAAGAACAAATGGACTATAAGCACAGTGAAAGCTTGGGGGAAATATAAAGAGTTATACTTTGCAGGTTAAGATTGAAGTGCTCATAGAGCATCAAAGGGAGATGTCTACTATGAAGATGAAAATAAAAACTGGGAACTGGTGAAAGATCCACAGATAGAAATGTGGAGGAAGCAGAATATAAGAAAGGATTAAAATAATGGCTTTAGATGCCACCACCTAGGGGAGACAACAGGAAACAAGCCATCCAAAGTTGGAATTCTAGACAATGCCATACATGGGGTTAAGACTGAAAAATTAATGGCTTCTCCCCTTATTTCTGAGATGGGGGAAAGGAGAAGAAGAAACCCTAAAATTAGACAGTCTGAGAAATTAAGCTCAATATTGACCAATTCTGGGACTTTGGCAAGTCATCAAATTCCACATTTTCAATCTTTAAGATGGTGATAAGATTTCTTTGTGGAATCATCATAAGAGTAGAATAAGATCATAGATGTAAAATTTGTTTAAAAATTCCAAAATACTAAGCAGGAGGGAGACACAATTATCATATGGTTTCACTCATTTATGGAACATAAGAAGTAGGAAGATCGGTAGGAGAAGAAAGGGATAAAGAAAGGGGGGGCGTAAATGAAAGGGGGAATGAACCATGAGAGACCATGGACTCTGGGAAACAAACTGAGGGCTTCAGAGGGGAGAGGGGTGGGGGAATGGGATAGACTGGTGATGGGTAGTAAGGAGGGCACATATTGCATGGTGCCCTGGGTGTTATACGCAAGTAATGAATCATGGAACTTTACATCAAA